>NW_025334041.1:22595000-32595000 GCF_019186645.2 Phyllostomus hastatus
AATGTAGGAGGAATACATTGGTTTGTATGAGGAGGAGAAAAATAGCAGAATCAGACAGTGTTCTGGTGCAGGAATATACACATAAGAAGAAAGAGTTCCTATGGATTTTAGAAACCTATAATGAAAAGAATCTGGAGTACCTTTAAGTATGTACCTTAAGAATGTGTTTAATTTTATTTGCATTTGAGATATGTTAATACTCTGAGTGAGAGTTAGAGGGTCAATTCCATTTATTTGTAAATGTAGTGTTTGAATGAATTATTTTCTTAGTTTCCCCTCACAACTAATTTTGCATTTAGAATATTGTTAGGTATCAGGTACTTTTGAAATGAGACTCAGAACTTCTCTTCCTTATGTATTTTGCTCATCATCTCCTATAATTACTGAAGTTAATTCTCCCAGGATTCCAAACGTGATAGTACATCGGTTTGAGGAGCTTTAGTAATTACCGGGGCCTCACCCTCAGAGATGCTGATTTAATCCTGGGCATACAGATTTTCTCAAGCTCCCCAGTAAACATGCAGCCAAGGTTATACATCTCCACTGCAGTGGTTCTCAGACTGCAGTCCCTGGGCCAGCATCACGGGCAACACCTGGGAATTCACTCCAGAGAGAATTTCTCATATGACTTCTCCCACCTACCAATTCAGAGACTATGGAGGTGAAGTCAAGCAATCTGTGTTTTTTTTGCAGCTTTGAGGTGTAACTCACATGGCATACAGTTCACTCACTAAAGTGTACATTTCTAAAACTTTTAGTATATTTACAAAGTTGGACAATTATCACAATTAGTTTTAGGACATCTCCATGATCTGAAAAAGAAACCCTGCACGCCTTCAACCCCTTCAGCCTCCCACCTCTAGGCAACCGCAAATCCATTTTCTGACCTGACAGTTACCTCTTCTGGACATTTGTGGTCTTTTGTGACTGGCTCCTTTCCTCAAGCACAACGTGTTTAAGGTTCATCAATGTTACAGCGTGCATCAGTATTTCATTCCTTTGTATTGCCAAGTCATAATCCATGGCACGGACAGACCGCATTTTATGTGTCGAATCATCAGTTGATGGATACACGGATTGTTTCCACTCTCTGGCTGTTATGAGTAATGCTGCTATGAACATTCATGTGTAATGTTTTGTATGGATGTACATTTTCATTTTTCTCTAGTATCTATCTAGGAGTAGAATTGCTGAATTATATGGCAACTCTATGTCTAATATTTTGAGAAACTGCCCAACTATATTTCAAAGTAGCTGCACATTTTACATTCCCACTAGCAGTGTATGAGGGCTTTTTTTTCTCACATCCTTGCTAATGCTTGTTATCTGACTTTGATGCCAAACATTCGATTAGGTATAAAGTAGTATTTTATTGTGATTTTGATTAGCATTACCCTGATGGATAATGATGATGAACATTTTTCTTATGTGCTTATTGGTATTTCTTCTTTGAGGAAATGTCTAGTCAAGTTCTTTGCCCATATTTTCATTGGGTTGTGCTTTTATTGAGTTTTAATAGTTATGTATTTATTCTAGTTATGTATTTATTCTAACTTCAAGTGCCTTATTAGATATAATTAGATTTGCAAAAAATTTCCATTCTATGGGTTGTCTTTTTACTTTATAATATTCCTTGAAGCACAAATGTCTCTAATTTTTATATTATTCAGTTTATTGCTTATGCTTTTAGTGTCTCACCTAATAAACTATTGCTTAATCCAAGGTCACAAAGATTTATGTCTATTGTTTGTTCTAGGTATTTTTATAGTTTTAGCTCATATTTAGACCTTTGATTTACTTTTGAGCTAATTTTTGTGTAAAATGTAACATAAGTGTTCAACTTCATTTTTTTACATGTAGATATCCAATTATCCCAGCAACATTCGTTTAACAGTTTCAGTTTCAATAAACCCTATAGGTAGTTCTAACACATGCTGCATTGTGAGGACCACTGCATTTTGTATACTAAATCTTCTCTGCCATCACAATGAGACCCTTCAAAACACAGCATATATTACAGAAAGTTATCAATTCCCTCTTGAAAATCCCATAGATCAGTTAAGTGCAATATTGTAACTCTATATTCAGAGGCACTTACAGAATCAAAATAATTTTAGTTCGGAATCTTTTTTTTTCAGTGTGTAACAAAAAAATGATACTTTGTCATGGTCACAGCATGTGTTTTCCAGCTTTGAGTGCAGAGTGATTCCCTGCCCAATAGCCCCTACTTAGTTAAGAAATCAGTTTAATGCTCTGTACCGGCCAAATTGCATTATGAGACAATGCAAGACTGTTCATGCTTAAAAAAGGTTTTGCCATGTGCCAAAATCCCGTTAATTGTTCTCTACCCTACTTCTTTTTGTCACTTTTTAAGGAGAAACACGGTATGAGTCTATCTTATAATGAAAGGGGTTGTTTTTGATGATATGACAAGGATGATGTATTTTTCCCAAGCCAGCTCTAGTATTATAGTTTCAATTCTGCCAGGTTGAAAATGGATTGTTTAATCTTAAACATGGCCAGTGCCAAAACCATCTGTCAGGGAAGTGTGATTTTCTTGAAAACACTGTTTCACATTTGCTACAATTTTTACACACTGGAGAGCTTCATTGGGTTTATACATCTTTGAAAAAGATGGCTTGTCTCATGTTTTTCAACACGAAAGTGACATCATATTTAAGTCTGAACAAAATTTTACATCTAACAAAATTTTATGCAAATAACTTAATCAAGACTATTAGGATTATATCAACTATAATAAGTTACTATGGAGGACCAATATTTCTGGCATTGAACAAATCTTCTTCATATGGTAGGTATTTCTCCACCATTTTACAAGTGAAGCATTTTTATCTATCTATCCATAGTCACTCAGCTAGACAGTGACAGAGAGTTGAACAAAGATTCTTCAGACTTTGAAGGCTACATTCTTTCCATTGAATTGCACAACATCATATATGTATGTGCATGCAATAAAATAAAACTACAGAAATATTGAAGCAAAAATACATACATACATACATACATACATAAATAAGCCTAGTTTAGAAACACAGTCTTCTTTAAAAATTCATTAATTTTTTTGTCACAATATGCTGTACAAATCTGGCTTCCACTCTAGAAACACAGCTAATAAGTAAATATAGCAGTACCCTCTTATTCCTTGAACTCTGAGTTATGAGGATAGAAAAGGAATTTATAATGATAGAAGAAGAGAAATGCCTAGCTTCCATCTGTTTACCCAGAGGTAAACATATACCCCGTTTGTTTGCCTAGGGCAGTCATAGTTTACTCTTTTGTCCAGCATAATCATTAATAGCTTTTCCTTTTCCCCAAAACTGTCCCATTTTACCTAACAAATCATATGTTCACCTTACATCATGGGTAGCACAAGCTTCCCATCAAGACACCGCCTCTCTCCTAGATAACTTTTAACTACTTAGAACTATAACTCAAAGTATCTTCAGTGTGTGCCTGCCTAAGCCTTTTCCTTCTACCAGCTTGCTACAGAATGAAAGATGTACCATTAGAATTATTTCTTTGGGTGAAGACACTATACCTCCAGATGACCTGCACTGCCAATAACATGGAATAGAGTGTGTTGCCAGGCCCCCCTCTATCGGTAGGGATTATTCACCTGAATACCAAACAACCATGTGCCCACTGAGGAATAGGATGAGTGGCTGAATGGCAGAAAGCGCGGGTATTTACTTGAGGGGAGCAAAGGGCATTTGAGTGAGGCTCCTCTCTAATGTGCAATCAGCTAAAGGAAAACTTTAGTTTCTGCAACAAAGCAGAATGGGAGTGTCAGGAAAAAGAAAGGCAAGAATCTAGCTTAGTGAATGTCAAAGACTATAGTGTTTTTTAAATGCAACTCAGGAACCCAATACTGGCTTTGCTATATTATGGTTTAGTTGATGAACTAATTAATTGACAAGGTATTTCTTCCAAACTGTTAAATGAATTGTAATATGAGTTAATTTCCTTTTAGAATACTGGTGACTTCTATTTGAAGTTAATCAAGCTGTTTTCCCATCTCCAAATTGAATGTTAAGCACCAATAGCCAACTTGGAGACCTGTTCCTTTATTTAGAAATGCACATGGCTCCCCACGATGGTTAAGGCCTGCTGGGGCTCAGTCCACTCAGAGGGAGGTTGTATATAATTATGCACACTCCACAAGAAAGTTAGTGGACAAATATCTTTGAGCTTCCTAGTGGCCAAGAGAAATAAAGATGATCTACTTCAACAGAGCTTCAGTGAAACAGCACAACTACATTATTATTCATTCACTTTTTAAAATTGGGTCAAGTTATCTGATATCCTCCTTGTAAAATGTCAAACTTCTAAAATGCAGCCAACTTGCGATTACCTAGAGGGGTTATAGCATTTGGGCTTGGCTTTCTGCAAGGCAAGATAGGGCAGACTTACAAAATTCCAAGGAACTGCTCTGACCTTCCTTCTCTCCCCAGTTCCTGTTGCCCGTTTGTAGAAATCCCCAGCAGAAGTCAGAACACTTCGCCTTCATTCTTCCCGAGGTCACAGAACCCCTCTGTATGCCATTGCCTTTTCAGAAGCGATCGTTGACTTACAGTCAGAAAAGGATGTGCACACTCCTTGTTTATAGACGTCCTCTCCATGCACGAGTCCCTCTCGAGAACAAGGACAAAAACTTTAAACTCAGCTCTGAAAAAGTACATTTCCTACTTTTTTACTTTCCGTCACTCCTTTAAATTCACTTAATGTGGTGAAGGAAGGAGACTTGACTTGGGGTGGTGAACACACAATACAACCTACAGAGGATGTATTACAGAAATGCACACTTGAAACCTGTTTAATTTTATAGCCACTGTCACTCCACTAGACTCAAAAAAGAAAAATAAATTCACTTAATGAGTCTTTAACTTCCTTCCAGGACTCTCATGAATGTTTTCCTCTATACTCTCCTTATTTTATTTCTCTTCATTTTCTTTTCTCACTCACTGTATCTCCTGCTATTGAAGAACTTCGCATCTTTTATTTCCCATGTTATTTTCCAAGAAACTTTATTACATGGTGACATACTTATAAGTATAAATGACCACATATGACCTTAAAATACACTTACACAGGTGTGTAGCATGTAATGAATAAGTATGTATTTTCCATAAAGCAAGAAACATTAGGGTAAAAATATATTTTGTCAACTTCCCACCCACATAGTCAACTTCACGTGGATTCTAGATATTTTCATAAATCAGTTAACTAATGACATAGATGTTGAGCCATACAGCTTTTTGTTTCTGAAATGTTATTTCTTATATAATCTCCAATTGCATCGTTTATCATCCTTGCAAAACAGATTTTTATTATCCAAGTAGAGTTGATGTAAAATTTAATGAGTGAAGCTTAAACAATGGTGTGGCACAAGTTCATGGTCACTCTAGCACCTGCAAAGGATGTCAAATATGGAAATAGTGTGGAAATTGCATTTCAGTATTATGGGCTCATCTCAAAAGGCACCTTCTTCTCTTCCAGAAGCCCTAGTCTTCTTGGCAAATCATATTTTTTTTAGAGTCAAATCCCTTTCAGTCTTTCATTCCTAAATGGACAAGAAATTCAGCCAAAGTTCCTGAGTCAAAATGCAGCTTTCTTTTCTTATATATTCTAACTACCTTTTAAAATAGAAATGCATTTTACTGTAAATTACCTCATGTTTATTTTGCAAGGAGCTGGTATATAAATATGAGAAAATATTATCAGTTTCACATTGCTAATCCTGCCAGAACTTTTCTTAAAATCCAAAATATGGCACCCTACCTAATACAGCAGAACAGTGCAAAGGGATGACTAGCTTTGAGGGCAACTGCACTAGTATCGAAAACACTTTTCTTTAATGGACTTCCATAGATGAAAAAGTATGTCTTAAGCCTCAATGCTAGTATTTGGCATGGTAACATGTCCTATTTACTTGAGAGAAAACTTAAGTAGAAAACTATTTTCATGATGTTTTGAAAATTTTAACAACTTAAATACAGGTATTAATTTACTTTTATCCAACTCCAGAGTATTTTTTAAAGCTACAGTTATTCTACAGATGCTTTTTCCTAAAAAAAAATGACCACACACAGATGACAGGAAAACAGTGTGCTTTTTCTAGTCTAAGTCAGAGGGCTGTTATGGTGTACTGTGAGTTCTTCTTAATCTAATCACAGGAAGCTTTTGTAGAATAATTCTTAATGATCACAAGTTTTCAAAAACTTTCTCTATAAAGAAATGCTTCAACGTCAGCATTTCAATAAATGTTCAGTGTCATTTGTTTAGTTTTGACTAAGAGAGTTCAGCACACACAGCTTCTGAGTAGGTATGCTAGAAGTTTCTCTTTTACTAGGTAGCTGTGAGGACACCGAGCAATGCTGTGTAACCAGTCATAGTGAAGGGGGCATCCCCTCTGACACATGGGGACCTTCCATGCAGGTGGACCCCAGCCTGGATTTAGGATGCAAATATTAGTTGAGCACCCTTGCACAGCCATGTCTTAATAACTTTGGAAGAGTTTTGCTCATCCTGTTTATACTTTTATCATTAACTAAAGTGATACTTATGGTACACTCTACATTTTAGGTTAAAAGAGTTTGAGAAGAACTGAATGATACATCAGTCCTAACCTCCTAGTCATCATTTCTTTTCTAAAATGATTACTGCCCCAGCACTTGGTGGCAAGGACGCCCGAGAGGCTGCTAACTTACCACTGGCCTCAGACTCACTGGGCTGCTTGTGCTTATATGAAGCTTAGCCAATTCCCCTTTCAAGAGGCCTGCTTTTCCCTCTGCTCTAGTTGTCCCTAGCAAGTTATTAAAAGAAGAACTATAGGAAGCTATGGAAGATTAAGAAGAAGAAAAAGAAAGGAGTCTTCCTCCACCCAACATTAGGTTTCCTAAGAGAGTAAGTTTCTCAGGCTCCTCTTCCCAATGTGAGAAGCCACTCCAGTTTTCTTGTCACCTACACACATTCCTTCCCTGCCACTTGCCCCCAGAGGATCATGGAGGTCCTGAGTGCCATCCGGGCTTCACCTAGAACTTAGGTGCATCAGGAGCATCTTTGTTTCTGAGCTTCTGCATTCATTATCCTCCACCAGAGGTGCCCAATGTTTTGACACCTCTGCACCACACTGGAATAAAAAGAGCTGTCTTGGGCCACACATTAAATACACTGTGACATGTAATCACACACACACACACACACAAAAAAAAAATCCCATAATGTTTTAAGTAAATTTACAATTTTGTGTTGGGTCACATTCACAGCCACCCTGGGCTGCATGTGGCCCGTGGGCCACAGGTTGGACACCCCTGCTAGTGGTCCAACAACACCTTCTGGATCATCTCCGTTCCCCTAGAATGAGCTAGAGTAGGCTCTTCTTCCCAGACTTTGGACTGAGGAGCCCTCATCCATCTTATCAAATGAGAAACCTTTTGCTCCACTGGCCAGTTCTTCAGCCAGGACTCAATTTTGTTCAACAATACATACTGAAAAGTATACTATAACACATATGCAGATGGAATTCCACTACTATCATCAGTGTAAAATTAAAATACACACAGCAGCGTATGTGGTGTGGCCCTAACTCTCCATCCCTCCCACAGTGGGGTCATGATGTGGCTGAGTAACCACTGGCTCCTCATTCTGAATAGCCCTCCTTCCTCTTTAGTTACCAGTTCTATGCCTCCTGCTGAGCCTCTCTTGCATTTTATTTTGATCCACACTTCATACAAACCCATGCTGAAATAAGCACTTATTTTTGTCATAGAAAAAATAGCCTATTTGTAATTGCTCAGTGTTCATATCTTTGTTGACAGACTGAATTTAAGTGCTTCTACAGAGCTAACATTTTCAGCTTCTATATTACATAACACACTATGTACATTTTGAAAACACATTATGTAACACACTATGTAAATTTTAAGTACACAAAAATCATTCTCCTTTAACTCTCTTTGGAAGAGGGCAAAGAGTTTTATAAATGCTGCCTTTGGTAATGGCAAGGGGAGCAAGTCATACACTTTCTGACGTTACCTATGTTGGAATTCTAACACCCAGAGAGCACGTAGATTACAAAAATAGTTTGGACAGGAACATCAGTGACAGAAATAACAGTGAAAACTTTCTTACTCCTGCTCAAGGTATCTTGCCTCTTTACCCTTAAGTAGACATTGCTTAAATATTTAAAATGTAATGAATTGTACCACTCAAAAAGGGGGAAAAACTGCAAGTAGGAGAACCAGGGGAAATGCCATGATGTTAAAGAAAACATAACAATTACAACTATTAGAGGGAATTGTTGATAAAGGCAAAAAAAAAAAGCATTAACACTATCAGGAGATGAGTCTCCCATTGGGAATGAGGGGGAGATGCAGGCAATAAGGAATTCTTACTATGGTAGGAAATACTTTTGGGGGACTTAAATGGTCAAGAAACATAAAAACACAAGGGTCTCTGTGAAATAGTTTTTCTAAAGAACATGAAACTCATGAGCATTAAAGTAATTGAAGACTTAAGAAAGAGACTAAGTGAAAAATACAATCATACTTTTACTCTAATGGAGTATTATTTTAATATGAGCATCAGAGATGACATTAAACTCAATACATATAACCCAATGTCTAATCCAAATTAAGCCATAGAAAAGGTGCAACGATTTACCAAGTATTAAAAGGACATAGCTGATCACTGAATCTAGCTTTTAAAACTTTTATAAGTATTTTAAGAGACACATTTAATGTTCCAGTGACTGTGAGAGCTAGTTATGAAACAAACAAATCCTTAATTAGAATCAGATGCAAATTTCTTCCAGGTGTTAATTTCAGTGTTCTGGAAAATATGCATTAGTTCAATGCAAAGTCTTGCACATCACTCCCAGGTAACAGTCAGCTCAAAGAAATTTGACATATGTGAACAATTGGTTCTGCTTGAGAAATAGTAACATGATAGATTGTAACCAAAGTGCTAGAAAATTCAGCAGAGCAATGAAACTCTTCAGGCAATGCTCAAGGCCATTGCGTTCCAGCCCTTTCCCAGATGGGGGTCCAAGAGGACAACTTCTTGCCACAGTAACTTGAACTATCAACCAGCCCTAAGTCTGCCTCACACAGTCCAGGCAGGATCCCTGACAGGTTCACATGCATCTTATTATGTAATGCACAAAGCACCGCTCTAAGGGGACCTTTACAATCTGTCCCAGGTTTATAGCTGAGAAGATGGAACCTTGAATAAATTAAGCTCACACAGCATGAAATCAGAAAAAAATGAAATATAAACAAAAGGTCCTCCTCAACTGAAAATCCTGCATAGTTTCCAATATGCCACCTAGAATTTATCTCAGTACACCCCTAACACGGAGATACTCTACAGTCAGCAGAACTCTGGGAAGTCTCTTTATGAGATTACTCATTAGGGAGAATCTGAAATAATTCATTATATATAGGTGAAAGTTAGAAAAAGTTATATGCTGTTGAATTATTTTATTTGACACAGAGCCATCTTTTCAATGACTGCTGGATGCACATATATAAATTGCAGTGTTTTCTCTGTACTTTTTCTACTTAGGTGTTCTTACATATTTATTAAATGGATTGATTACAGGTATACATAGCAACAAAAACCTGTTATTTTAAGTTTGGTATCTATAAACTGTAACAGAATATGATCCATTGGAAGTTTGGGGATTTCTTGGTATCTCTTCTAATGTTTTGAAAGATGGCCAACATGTTCTGCCTCATCTAGCCTTCCCTTAGGACAGCATGTTCTAAGCATCAGCCTCAATCTTCTACAAGCAGAGACCTGAAATTCAAACATGAGTAACAGAAACTATGTAAGAAGTGACTTTCCCTCCGTGTGCTCTACACAGACTTCTACAATGATGCAAAAGAATTCCCCATTGAAGAAAGAACTAAACCCTTAGTGAGAAAGTGAAGAAATTGTTTCCAAGTGGCATGTCACATCTCTGGGATATATGCTTCTGAGTGAAGCAAGGGGAGTTGAATTTAGAAGCATGCAAGGAATAGGTGACCATGCAATGTGCTGGCCACCACAGGGCACAGTGGCAGGAGTAAGATCCAGCTCGTGTTCCTGGGAAACACTTTATGGAGAGAAAGCAGTTTGGACTGGTACCAAAATTATAGTGCAAGTTGATAAATGTTACTATGAATGGATAGCAATAATGAGAAAGTAGAGTAGCAAAAAAAATTGCCTGTAGATATTGCAAACAGCAAATTAAATGTACCAAGTTGAAAGGCCAGAATGCCATCAGGCAACAATGGTTTCAACGAGCATAAGGCAAGGGACAGGGGGTAAAGGTAATGGGAATTTAAAATAGTTCATGCCTGTGAGGTCATTATCCAAATCCTGGGACCCGTCTTAACCACGCCTTGAAGACACATAAAAGGGTAGTGGCTCTCATATATTTAAAAAAACATGAAATTCATGAGGATTAAATTAATTGAAAGATTTGAGATATAGACTATTAGTGAAATATTTTTATTCTCAAATACATGCATAGAAATTTACTTTCAGAGTTTATTTTAAAATACATAGATTCCAATCTAATCAATAAACATCCTAACCCAGAAGGTCTCAGTTGGGGTCCCAGAATCTGCTTTCAGCCAATGCATAGGGTGAGCTTGATGCTGGGTGACTGTAGGACACACTGAGAAATTCTATCCCCTACAGCTAGCTTCCAGGTAGGAGGTGCCAGCCTGGAGCTCCCACGGCTCCTGTGGACTGGCTGTGGGAAACCAGAGAGGAGTACAGTTCACCACACTAGTGTAAATAAAAACCGACTCCCGTTTCATGCTATCTGCAGGAAACAGGCCCAGAGGCCCTGGACATCATATCTTACTTTAAACTGGAGGTAGGAAAATGGTTTGAGTAGGTTTAGAAGAGAAATTCTCAAATTTCAGAATACATAAAAATTGCCCAGAAGACAAGTTCAGATACATGTGGCTGTATACAGGTAGCTGTGACTCAGTTCCAGAGTTCCTAATTCAATAGGGCTGGGTAATGCCAAGGATCCTGCATTTTGAATAAAATGTCAGAAACAAATGATGTAGATCTCAGGGATACTCAGAAGACACTGGGGAACATTGCTCTAGAGGATCCGTATCAGCATTTTATAACACTGAAGTTCACATCAACGTGTTGTTGAGCATCTTGTATAATTGATAGTAGGTTCATCCTAATTTGTGTTAGGCCCTAAGTAGCTATTAAAATTTAAAATTTACAGATAAAACAGATAATAGATAAATTAATCTATTTTACTTAACCTTTACATGCAGACAAAGATCATTTAACATATAAATGTTTTGCTGTCTAAAGAGTCACTTTCTTAAATCACTGTCCTATAAGATTTTCAGGTAATTAATGTGGAAAACCTATTTTTATTTGTCACAGTCACTTCTAAGTGAGTTACACTCCCTAGCCAATAAGAACATTATTTAATTTAGGTGAATGGGTGACAATTATACTACAGAAGCCAACATTTAATAATAATTCCATATTAGAGACTACAAAATTAAAAAAAATAATGCACACATTAATAACTCAATTTTACACAAGTTTACAATGTAATTAAATTACTATTTGCTCTTCCAGGAAGAGATTTTAAAGGTTAGATTTCCCAGTAGCAAAACTTGAGTTTCCCATTACTGTGCTAGATCAGAAGTCACTTTCAAAGCATGCTTTATTGAAAATGTATAACTTTTTTAACTCTCCAAATTATATAATTAAAAGGCCAGAGTCAGAACGTTTCTCTTAGCAATATTTTTCTGATATATCTCCTCAAGCAAAGGAAACAAAAGAGAAAATAAACAAAGGGACTACACCAAATTTAATGGTTTTTGCATAGCAAAAGAAACCATCAACAAAGTTAAAAGACAACCCACTGCACTGGAGAACATATTCACCAATGATACATCTGATAAGTGGTTAATATCCTAAATTTATAAAGAACTTATAAAACTCAACACCAAAAAACAAACAGTCCAATTAAAAAATGGGCAAAAGATCTGAATAGATACTTCTCCAAAGAGGACATACAGGTGGCCCATAGACATGCAAAAAGATGCTCAATGTCAATAATCATCAGAGAAATGCAAATTAAAACCACAATGAGCTATCCCCTCACACCAGTCAGAATGGCTAGCATCAAGAAATCAACAAACAATAGTGCTGAAGAGGGTTTGAAGAAGAATGAACCCTCATGCACTGTTGGTGGAAATGCAGACTGGTGCAGCCACTGTGGAGCACAGTATAGAGTTTTCTCGAAAAAGTAAAAATAAAACTGCCTTTTGACCCAGCTATTCCACTTTGGAGAATATATCCAAAGAAACCCAAGACACTAATTTGAAAAGACATTTACATTTGATTCAAAGACTAGAATAAGTAAATCACTAAAGAGTATCATTTGCAAAATTAAAATTGTCCTTTGGTCATATTTAATACACTAGGAAATGGCCCTTGATGACATTTCATTCCTATAAACAATACCATTTAGAAATCCTTGTAATTTCCTTCCCAAATTCTACAAATGGAGCTATTTTTAAAAGTCCTTCGAGTAAACATAGACAATTCAAGCTTTTCACAAATTACAGCATGTTTCGTCTTAGGAGACCTATGCTGGGTTTCCTAATTCGATCACGATCAGAAGACTCCCAGTGGGTAAGCTTATTTTTAAGATACTCTGTCCTGAAAGTAAATTAACTATTTCCACTGTAATGTTCATTTAGTAAATTACATCTCATTGCCAATCCCCATGTTCTTCAAACAGGGAAAGCAAGTTAATTTCCATTTACAGACAGCACACATTTTTTTTGCACATTCCAAGAGATTTAGAATATACTGGGATGGAAACAAAATAACAAAATACCATAGCAATGGAGAAGACCAGAAGCTAAGCTATATTTTCAAAACATACAGGTCCAAAGAAACAAAACTTCTGAAAGTTGTTAATAATCAACATGGCACTAAAAATTGATGAGGGGCGGGTTGGGCATGGCTGTGAACTCTCGTGTATGTAATATCACAAAATTACTCGATCACCCAGGAAGGTGAAGCAACATTCTTGTTATTGGCAAAGCCCAAAGAGAAAAATTCCTCTGCATGTGTCTGGTTGGCTACTGTCCTCCAAAGAACAGAGACTTTAAATCATTGATTATGTTCTTTAATTTATAGTAAATGGCCTGGTAATTAGGTACTGGAAAGGAGCTTTAAGTTCCAAAGGAGTCATGACTGACTTCATCTGAAACTTTGAGTTCCAATATATGCATTGGAAAATCACTTGCCCCTTGATAATTAGTACAGTAATGCACTATTCAAAAATTCCTGGAAGTCACCAAAATGTGTATGGACTCTTAGGTTCTAGTAATGAGAAAGTAAGGTAGCTACCTAGTTCCTACAGCCATGTAAATCATTCATCCCTATCACTTAAGTTGGGAAAGAAAAAGAAATTATAATTCCAACACTTATTCTTATCAGACATCCAGGATGGCATATGGACTTCACCTCACTTGCCTCTCCACCTGACAAGTGGTAGTTACCCAGAGAAACATGTTTGAAAAAAATTTGGGACTTCCTCCAGACTCCGCCACAGTGAGTGTGTGAATGCTTAGCAATTTTGTCTGTCAAGGTGAGAAGCAGCGGGTCCTCCGTCAAGTACAAGAAGAACCTGTCTTAAATGTAGATTTATCACTTGCATGGATCAAAAAAAAAAACAACTCACTGAAAAATACAAGATCTTTATTTCCATATTTTGTTGTGCCTTGGGGAAGTTGGTACCACTAAAATAAATACTTTTTCATAAACTTTCAACCTACTATTTGAATAAACTATAGGACAAGAAAAAATGCTACAATTGATAGAGAAAATTATAAAAATAAAAGAAATAAAGCAAATATTTAACATTTAGGCATACAAGAACCCCAAAATAATTGATATAGAGCTATAGGAAGATCACTGTCCGCCCCCCCACCAAAATATTTAATAAAATGTAACTGCCAGCAAAGAGTAGAATATCCAGCCTGGAATTTATTTTTAATAACTGGCAGTTATTGAATATACTTTAATGAAAAGTAAATTTTTAAAAGCTTCAAATATGTGAAGTGATATAAATCTCTACATTTGTATTACTTTAAATAAAAAGTAATTATGACATGTACAAATATGTCTGAGTTCATTATCAATTTTATTTGCTTTAAAATTCTTCCAGATAAAATATGGATTGGCATTCTAATTAAAACATAAACAGCCTATGGTATCAAAATGAACTATATAAGCACCATTTAAAGGAACAATAAAACAATTAGAATTTTGCATATACAATCTGGGGCTATTTTTCTTAGTAAAAGCTACATTGAAAAAATTAAATATAACTGAATGATATGTAGACCCAGAAAATTTGTCTTCATCTCTTTAAAAGCAGATACATGATAGAAAAGTTACTTTTAAAAAAATCAATGGAAACTATATATGGCTTATTAGTAGTTTCTTTTAATTTAAATAGATATATTTTGTGGGCAGTTTAAAGGGTTGTGAGCATTCATTTCTTTTCCTGACAAGATCCAGTAGAGGCAAATCATGGTTTTAAGTGTCACTAGATAAGACAGTGTGGAGAAAGATACAGGAATACAGGAGACAAGAGAGAGAACCCAGGAGTAGAGGAGATAAACAAGAAAACCCAGAAGAACAACAAAATAAAGGCTTTGAAATGCCTGTATAGCTTAGTAATGAGGTGGTAATAATAATAACAATGCTTCTGTTCATGCTGTGTTTGAGGCAAAGTGCTAAATATTTCAACACAGTATTTCACTAATATCTCAATTAACTTCATTTTTTAAAACAGCTTTGAGATATAATTCCTATAAGATACAATCCATGCAAAATGCAGCTCAATGGTTTTGAGTACATTCACAGGTATAAGCAACAGTCCCCACAGTCATTTTTAGAATATTATCATCACCTCAAAAAAAAAAAAAAAGAAGGCACACTAACACTATGATCCAAACTTTGTCAAAGATTTCATTATATATTTTGGCTAAAATATAGCCATTATCACACTCTTGTGCTATTGGTGGTCTTTAGAATACAATAGAGAAAATTACTCCAAAATAATTTTAATTAAAAAATCTCTTGCTAGCATGGAAGAAAGGAGACTAAACCAGGCTAGCATGGAAGAAAGGAGACTAAACCAGACTATCTGTTGTGCAAAAGTATTGAGGCATCTTCAAATTGCTTCAAATTGCTTCTGAATAAAAATGCTGTGTTGTTTTCCTAGGAGGCATATTATTTCCAAAGGTAAGACAAAAATAAAGAAAAAATATATAGTTAGAAGAGAAATGAAGATGGGTCCCTACAGAAATGCTAAGGGAATTCTTATCCAAAAACCTCAACAAAAGCAAACAAATTGAGCAAACATTTTTTTAGCATTTTCTATGTATAGTATCAACCTTGTTACTAAGAAAGAAACAGAACCCTTAAATGCATTGTACTAGAGAGTACATTATAATTGAGCCTTTGCAATGGAAGTGCAATTAGACCAAAGTAGTCATAAAAGTTCCCCTTAAAGAAAATTGTAAATTGACAAAAAATTAGATAGACTAAGAGGGAGAGAGAGAGAAGATTCAAAATGAGAAATGAAAAAAAGAAACATTAAATTGATAGTATAGAAATACATAGGATGGTTAGAGACTACTTTGAACTATTATTATATGCCAACAAATTATATAACCTAGAAAAAATGGATAGATTCTTAGAAACATACAACCTACAAAGACTGCATCAGAGACAGAAAATTTGAGTAGATTAATAGTGAATAAGGGGATTAAATCAGTGATCAAAACCTTCCCAACCAAGAAAAGCTCAGGATTACAGGGCTTTATTGGCAAATTCTATTAAACATTTAAAAGACAATCAATGTCAATTCTTAATCTCTTCTAAAAAATTGAAGAGGAGGGAATACTCCTGGACTCTTCTTACTCATCCAGCATTATTCTGATACCAAAACCAGATAAGGAAACTACAAGAAAGAAAACTATAGATGAATATTACTGATAATATAGATGTAAAAACTCTCAAGAAAATATTAGCAAACCAAATTCAACAACACATTAAAAGGATTACATACCATTACCAGATGGGATTTATCCCTGAGATGCAAGGATGGTTCAATATATGCAAATCAATAAGTTGATACATGATATTAATTAAATGATAAAAATCATATGGTTATCTCAGCAGATGCAGAAAAATCATTTGACAAAATATAATATCCATTTATGATTAAAACCCTCAACATATTGGCATGAAAGAAACAAACCTCAACATAATAAAGGTTGTATATGACAAGCCCATAGCTATAGCTAGTACCATACTCCATGGTGAAAAACTGAAAGTTTCTTCTTTAAAATCAGGAACAAGACAAGGGTGCTCATTTTCACCCTTTTTCAACATAGTACTGGAAGTCCTAGAAATAGTAATTAGGCAAGATATAAATAAAAGTCATCCAAATCTAAATGGGAAAAGTAAAATTGTCATTATTTAAATATATAGTGGTACCTCGATAGTCATTGTTAATTCATACCAGAACTCATGATGAGTGATTAGACCAAGTACCAAGCAAGGAATGAGCGATGAAGCATTTTCTCTTGCAGAACAGTGTCAAGACTCATACAAGTTCTAGCAAGCGTGATGAGTTCTGAGCAAGTGCTCAGTGCTGAAACATTTTATTTTCTTATCAGAGTGTAATGGGTACAGGGTTTGATGAGTTCTGAAGCCAACAAATACTGAGGTATAATTGTAATATGATTTTATATAGAAATCCTAATGAGTTAACCCAAAAACTGTTGGGACTAATTAATGAATTAAATAGAGCTGCAGGATATATAATCAACATACAGGAATCAGGTACATTTCTATACACCATAAATAAAATATCTAAAAAAGAAATAAAGAAAATTATGCCATTTGCAATAGCATCAAAAATAAAATACTTAGGAATAAAACTAACCATGGAAATGAAAGATCTGTAAAATGAAAACTACAAGACCTTGATAAAAAAAATTGAGGAAGTCACAAACAAATGGAAAGGTATTTTGTATTCATGGGTCAAAAGAATTAATATTGTTAAAATGTTCATACTACCCCAAAGCCACCTAAAGATTCATCTAAAGACATAACCCCTATCAAAATTCCAATAGCATTTTTCACAGAAATAAACAAACAACCCTAAAAAATGAACGGAACCAGAAAAGATCCTGAATAGCCAAAGAATTTTGAGAAAGAATAATAAAGGTCCTGACTGGGCTGTTCAATTGGTTAGAGCATCATCCTGATAAGCCATGGTTGCCGGTTTGATTCCTGGTCAGAGCACATTAAAGAAATCAGCCAATAAAAGCATAAATAAGTGGAACAACAAATCAATTTCTCTCTCTTTCTTTCTCTCTCTCTCTCTCTCTCACACACACACACACATACACACACACATACTCACACACACCCCAATAAAAATTTAAAAAAGAATGACAAACCCACAGGCATCACCCTTCCTGCCTGATTTCAAGCTATACTACAAAGCTATAATAATTGAAGCAGTATGGCACTGGCATAAAAATAGACAGAGCAATAAAACAAAATAACGAGTCCAGAAATAAACCCTTGGTCAACTAATATTTGACAAGGGTGTCAAGAACACTCAATGGGGAAAAGATACTTTTTTCAACAGGTGGTGTTGTGAAAACTGAATAACCACATGAATAAAAATGAAACCTGGACTCCTATCTCACACACTCACCAAAATAAACTTGAAGTGGATTAAAGACTTAAACATGAGAAATGATACCATAAATACCTAGAAGAAAATAGAGTAGAAACTCTCTGACATTGGACTGGGCAATGCTTTTTGGCCCAAACAACAAAAGTGAAAATCAACAAGTAGTATGACATCACATTAAAAAGCTGCACAGCAAAGGAAACAATCAATAAAATGAAAGACAACCTATCAAAAACTAGAAAATATCTGCAAATCTTGTGTCAGATAATGGGTTAGTATCTGAAATAACTAAAGAAATCATACAACTCAATAACAAAATAGGGTTTAAAAACATGTAGATAAACTAAATAGACATCCTCCCCCCTAAAAAAGATATCTAATGGCCAGCAGATATGTGAAAAGATGCTCAATATCACTAATAACCAGAGAAATGAAATCAAAACTACAACAAGGTATCATCACACACCTGTTAGAATGTCTGGCATCAAGAAGACAAGAAATAACATGTTGGCAAGAATGTGGAAATAAGGGAACCCTCATGCACTGTTGATGGAATATAATTGATTCAGCCACCGTGGAAAACTATGGAGGCTCCTTAAAATTAAAAATGTATATCTACCATATGATCTAGCAACCCTCCCTATTCTGGGTATATACCCAAATGAAATAAAATAATTATTTCAAAGAGATACATGCACTCCTATATTTATTGCAGCATAAATTATGATAACCAAGACATAGAAACAAACTAAGTGTCCACTGATGGATGAATGGATAAAATTGTGATTATAGATAACGAAGTTACTATAGATAAAATATTATTTAACCATGAGAAAAAAGGGAACCCTGCCATTTGAGACAACATGAATGAACCTTGATGGCATTGTGCTAAGTGAGACAAATATTTTATGGTGTCACTTATATGTGGAATCTTAAAAAGCCCCCCAGGGGGTGAGAGATGAGGGAATTAGGGAGATGTTGTGGAAAAGTACAAACTTCCAACCAGCAGATTAAAAAAGTCCTGGAGATCTAATGCACAGCACAGTGATAATAGACAATAACAATGTGTTTATAAATGTCACAGTTGCAGAGAAACTAGATCTTAATTGTTCCCAAGATGTAAAATAATAATATGATGCACTAGAGGTGTCAGCTAATGCTATAGGTGGTAATCATATTGCAATGTATAAATATATCAAATTAACACACTGTACAACATAAACTTACACAATGTTATATACTGATTATGTCTCAGTAAAAAAAAATTGTGATTTCATGTTAATTATCTACATTAACATGAATATCAGACATGAATAGAAAGAAATGAAATAGCATATGAATTATTAGTGTTCCGAGGCACTTTAAAATTCTACTTACTGTCAGCCCACATTTTTTACATTGCTATAAATCTTAACTTTAGTCCAGCACTCATTCCAACATGATCTAAGATCCTAGCCCACTCATATATATTAATAACCACACTCCTGTCCCTGTTGGATTCCATATTTATGATGTGAAATATTAGCCATACAGTAACTAAATATGGGTAAACATCTAATGACAAGAACCTGTTGTACTGAAAAATATCTTTCATGTAGTAACATTGGTCTACATGTCTGGTTCTAGAAATAATAGATAAAGTCAATTTTTTCTAACAATTTTCCTTGATGCTATTTCTTTTTCAGCAGATTCATCATCTGAGTTAATGGATCCTAAAATCAAGGTCAGGACCAATTTTCTTTTCAAAGGCTGTGGATGTTGTACTTTATTTTAATCTAGAAGAACTTAATGTCAATATCATTAATAGCTCATCACCCTTCAAGGAATGTCAGAGTGAGACTCAGGGGGAGAAAATTACAAACCAGGGACACTGACCCTATTTTACAAAGAAAGGAAAACAAGAAGTGGCCTTTGCCCAGTAGTACTAGTCACACAGACTGTCCTCCAGGTCCCCTTTCCTTCTTCCCTTTATCATTTTTTAACCCATAACTTTCTTTTGCTTGAGCTTCCTACAAGTTCCCCTGAATAATAACACTTTAAAAAGTAGAATGGGTTGTTTTGTTAATAAATCAAGTTATGATACTTAAGTTCTGTAGCCTGATTCTCATTTATCATCTGTGTATAGTAATCATGAGTTGATGTTGGTAACCGCCCTGCTTGGTTTCAGAAGTTGTAACCCTTCCAAGGCTAAAGCTGAGTAGGTGCCTTTCAGACCAGAAGCCACTAAGGATACAAAGCTTATCTCCCTGGCAGGGGCACTGCTTCTGCTCCTTTTTCTTCACCCTGCCTGGCCGCCAATGCTTGATCGATTGGCCAATGATGGGTAAGATTTCCCATGGGGTGAATGATCTAAAACAAACATGATCATATGGAAGCCCTCAGGGAAGGACTTGGGGGGCTATAGAAAAAGGGGGTGATGGACCCTCACCCCTTGGTTTTGACAAAGCCTGAGTCCTCATTCTGTCTACGAGAAGTCTCCTAATCTCTTGGCTGCCTTACTTCCCCTGTTCCACCTAAGCCTGAAACAATGACAGAGGGTGGTACAGCCCTGTGCTAGAAAGGGCAGGTTCCTAGGGTGATCAGGCCTAAGAAAGAATATGTAAAATCCCATGAAACCTGATTTGTTTAGAATGCTCTCAATTAAATGATGAGGGTCCAAGCAAGAAGTGAGTTTGTTCCTCAAAGTTTTATGGCTCTTTAGCTATCTGATCCTGACTCAAAATAGGCCCTCAGAGTTCTTTGTATTGTTATCTATTGTTTGATCCTTACTGCCTGACATTGATTAAGGAGCTTCACCTGTATTCCTATGCAAACAAACCCAATAAAAGCCCATTGAGGAAAAGGCTCTCGCCCTTCTCCTTTGAGAGATTTGCCACCTTTCCTCCCCAAGCAGATAATGTCTTGGTAGACTTACTCTCATCCACAGTGGCCTGCGGGCAGGGTGGGGGGGGGGGGGAGGGCAGTGAGTGGGGGGCCCTGCGGGAGGAGCCCTCCCACAAGTTAATGCATATAAATAGCTTTTGTGTTGCTTTTGAGAACAGTGTTATTTCTAGGGTCTTAAAAATATTCCAGGTTTCCAAAGAATCTAAGATTACCCCTCCTGATTTATTGACCAATCATAACATCCTTTAGGAGTTGTGATTTATGTTCCTCATTTTACATTCTTTTGTTAGGATGGAAGGAATAGAAGGAAGTTATTTCAGGAGAGAGGAAGCATGGTACACCAAATGTTGACAGAAAGCAGTTGGTGAGTTATACATAGTTTGCTGTTACAGAGAAATTACAGGAAACATTCCTTAGTATTCAGAATATCAGTAATTGCACCAAGAAAAGACTGAAGTAGTGCCCTAAGTTCCAGGTGGTTGTGGGCAGTAAAGTGAAGGCCACAGTGGCTTGGAACAGCAGGCAGGAGCAGAGAAACAAGCTGCAACACAGATTGTCTCTGGAGAGGATGTTAAAAACAAAATGCAGAAACACTCCTCATCTGTGAAAACTGCATCCTAGGTGGGGCGGGGGGAGCAGGCTTGCAAAGATTGCACGTGCTTCCTGTTTAAGGAATAACGGTAAGAAATGTTCAGATACAGCTATTCTCTCCACAGTTCTCCACCTATTAGTAATACAAGTTTAATTAAGAACTTCTTACTTTTTGTTATTTTCCATTAAGCATGGAAAATCTAGCTACCAACATTACAAAGGATCCTAAGTCACCTTCAGATAAATTTGCCCCATAGCGTGATTTCAAATGTCAGCAACTATCTATTTGCATGTTAAAGATACAACATTATAGAGTATGGTAATAACTAAATTTGACTAGAGTATGGTCATTTTTTTAGGAGAATGGTGGCTTTAGAAATGCAATTTTTTTATTAAACTTTGGTTTTTGCTTTCTCCTTTAGAAAATTATTATTATTATTATTATTATTATTATTATTATTTTGGCCTACAGATATAAAAATTATATTTCCCCATAAAAGAGCAGTTGAAGGCATCGGAATTGGATTAAACTTCACATAAATTGTAATACTCACAGGTATAATAACTGGTCTGGTATTCCCTCAGTTATCAATGAATCTTACCAAGTTATCACACAAAAAGTTAAACTGTTAATAGCTCAATAAGGAAGATCTATATCAAATATTTTATTCTTGGAAATATATTATCAAGTCAAATATAATTTGTTTTATAATTTTTAACTCAATTGATACAAAATATTATTCTGAGATACTATTCTATTTTTTCCATGTTTATTTTAAAACTTAAGGGAAGAAAAATGTCTGAAATTTTAAGCAATGCATCTTCTCTTCCATCAGCCCCAACAAAGCTGGGGAGTAGGGATTTGAAAATATTTCCATTTCTATAGACTTGAAATTATGTTCTCCAAATTCCAAGGAGTCTACAGGGTTGCTGCTGGATTTCTACTAAGGTTTAATTTTAATTAAAAAAAAACATTATCTATGTATATGTGTGTGTGTGTATATTCATATATATCCTGTAATCAAAAGCCATTCATAGCTAATATATACTGGAAAATTCTAACACATTGGTGACCCCTATTCACTAACTTGCAGTGGTTTTTCCACCTGCAACAATGTTTTCTTTTTAATGCAGTTCTGACTTGCAGCTCCCATATCAGAAATGCTAGAACTTGCACATTTGCTTACATGCCAAGCATAACTCAGGTAAAGCTGTTCTTCATACATTGAACCCATGAAGCAATACCATAAAACAAAAATGTTATGTCTTACTCTTCTGAGATATTATATTATGAATTGTTTTAGTATGTACTAAGCTATTTCTTGAGTGACTTCTTATTTATAATTTTTTAATATTTCCTCAGTGATATAGAATAATTATTCCTTGAATGTAATTACTGTTATATTTATTTCTGTGGTTAAATAGAAATCATTAAACAGAAAGGCACTATTATTCTAAAGAAGACAACATCTTTCAAAAGTGTTGGTAATAGTACAAAATGTATTTTATTAAGTCTCATTCTTTAAAATGTGGACTTTTCTGAGGTATTTATGAGCAAGTTCCAAAACTTACTTTACCAAACTCAAAGCCATTGGTTTCCCAAGGGTAAGATGCCAGTTCAAGTACATCAAATAAAATGAGACAACTTATTCTGATAAAGAAGGACACCTCACCTTAGCTAATTAGCTCCCATTGTAACATAACTGTATTAGCTTGCTAACATTTTTAATTAACATGTATATGACTTTATCTTTAAAAAATAAACTCACTGGTACAATGACTTTGGCTTCAAAATATCAAAACTAAAAAAAAACCCTTCCAAATTCAATACACAAAACAAAACAATTTCCATGGAAATTTTCGGAACGTCTATTAGATGTACTACTCATTCCAGGCCTGTCTTACCCCAACTACTGAAACTAGGTCAAGGTCTCTGTGTCCCCTACCCAAGGTCTTGTTTATGTGGAGGTTTTCCACTCTGAGTGTTGGAAACAGGCACTATTTTCATCTTTGTTTGAACTCCCACCTAGAATCCAGTAGTTTTTCTTACATTCACTGCTCACAAATTCATACTTTTTGACAGACTGGACACTTGAAGCTTATATTTTCTAGCAATATACAGATCCCAAAGATCATTCCCGAAGATTATACTGTCCATCCTTGTTTCAAGTTTTCATTTGTGTTCCTATGCAATCTTAGTGCACTCTTTACTTACAATGTACAATTATTTTGTTATATTTGAATGAGCAAAATTGTTTTATTTTAAGTAATGTTGAAAGTAATTCACTCAGTATAGAAGAATGGTATGTTACCTATGAGATCACATTTACAGATTCGAGCAGTGATTCTGGTTAACCATTGATTCTGGACATGCCATTCTCTATCTGTTCAAGGGAGTTACATTGATCGTTCACAAATCTTGCCACAATATCTCTTTCTATGTGGAGGAGACATACTTAATTTAGTTTATCATTCACCCCAAGGAGGCAATGTCATATCTATCACTTGTTAACTCATAAATAGATTAGCAGTTTTATATTAGAAAGGTGACAAAAAGGTTTAAGCCTGGTATGAAAACAAAGTGTAATTTGATTAGTTAGCTTAAAAGCTGGCATTAGCAATGATTAGTAATAGTCTACGGACTATCTCAGCACTCCCAGTCTGTGCAGCAGGGGTTTTCATTAAGAAGAGTCAAGAAGACTCCTTTTAAAGACTAAGATGGGGTCCTAGTAGCCCTAAGTTTATTATAATTGGGGAAATTCACACATAAATAAAACATGCTACTATTTTTTAAATCATCTCCAAGTTCTCTTTTTAAAATATTTTTTAATAAACTTTTATTTTAGAAAACTTTTAGATTTACAGAATAGTTAGAAATATAGTATAGACTTTCCACATACAATACAGCCAGTTTCTCCTACCATCAACATCTTGTTAGTATCATACAGTTGTTACAAGTAATAAACCTTATCATAAATTTCAGTCCATAGTTTATTCATATTTCCTTGCTTTGTACTTAGTGTTCTTTTTCTATTACAGGATACCATTCAGGATACAGTCTGACATCTATTTATTATAACTTCAGGCTCCTCTTGCCTGTGACAGTTTCTCAGACAAAAAAATAGTTTGTGATAGCAAGTTTCACTCATTATCATGGTGTTAGTTAATACTTGTATCTACTTTCTCTGACAAAAAATATAAAATTTTGAAACAAACATTCTTCCCCACTGCTTTGTAAGTCTGAGGGTGGCACATGGATTTGTCAGTTGTACCAAAGCCTTTTATAATAGACTTACAATAACAATCTGTTGATATTGATAAATGTGTGAAAAGACTCTTTCTAAAAGGGTTTCACAGTGTATGCTTATTGTAAACCTTAAATCTGGCAGTAGCCAATCCATTTGTATGTCAAATGCACTTCAATTTGTTATGTCTGTAGGGCACTCAGTAACATTTTCAGAGAAGGCAGAAGTATTTTATGCTGTAGTCCTCCCAGAAACCAAATAAGTGCTACTACTATTAATTGTCATTTAGAGGAAAGAAAATAAAGGCTCGGAGATGTGGCTAAGCCACTAGAATAGAGAGCAAGTGGCGAGATGAGTCTAGAGCCCGGTCATCCTTGCTCAATTCCAATGTCATTTCTACCACAGTGCACTGCTCCCAGGGCTACTATTCAGCCTTGCAAAGAGCTCATCCTAAATTCAAGTGTATCATGCTGAGGTTTTTATTTTTGCCTTCATAAAAGAGAATCAGGCTATTAATACCACAAAAATTACTGTGACATTAAGATACATATTAGACAACCTTCAAATCACATATAGAAGAAGAGGAAAGACTGAGGTGATTTTCAGATCTAGTTCCTATCATTAAAATATACTTATTTCTCTAATGGCTCTGTGTTAAACAGCTTAAAAATACACTTTAATAATAAAAAATTTCAAATATGTGTAATAAAAATTATCTTTCATGCATAACTGAAATAAAATGACAACTGATTTTTTATAATCTGAAAGTATTTGAAATTAATCTATTTAAATTATTTTCTTTTAAGGTTTATCTTGTACAATTTTCTAAAAATTAGAATCATTTTAACATAAATGTTTATGTAAATACATTTTCATATAATAAATTCATTTTCAGGTTAGTAGTCATTATGTAATTTACAACAGCATTGAACATCTGTTTTTTTGTCCTGTCTGGTGTAGCCCAGTGAATTGAGCGCACAGTGTGAACCAAAGGGTTCAATGCCCAGTTAGGACACATGTCTGGGTTGCAGACTAGGTCCTCTGGTCTCAGTGGGGGCCACATGAGAGGCAACCACACACTAATGTTTCTTTCCCTCTCTTTCTCCCTCCCTTCCCCTCTCTGTAAAAATACATAAATAAAATCTTTAAAAATTTTGGTTTTTAAAACATATTTAATTGATTATGCTGTTAAGTTGTCCCAAATTTTCCCCTTTGCTCCCCTCCACCCAGTATCCCATTCCCTCCAGCAATCCCACCCCCTACATGTCACAGTCTATGGGTTAGGCAAGGGCCTACATCCAAGACTACTCTATCCAGCAAAGCTATCATTTAGAATGGGAGGGCAGATAAAGTGCTTCCCAGACAAAGTCAAGTTATAGGAGTTCATCATCAACAAACACTTATTATATGAAATGTTAAAGGGACTTATTTAAGAAAAAGAAGATAAAAAATGTGAACAGTAAAATGACAACAAACTCACAGCTATCAACAACCAAACCTAAAACAAAAAACAAAAACAAACTAAGCAAGCAACTACAACAGGAAGAGAATCACAGAAATGGAGATCACATGGAGGGTTATCAGCAGGGAAGAGGATGGTGGTGATGGGGGAAAAGGTACAGGCAATAAGTAGCATAAATGGTAGGTAGAAAATAGACAGGGGGAGGTTAAGAATAATACAGGAAATGTAGAAGCCAAAGATTTACATGTATGACACATGGACACAAACTAAGGGGGCTGAACGTGGGAGGGAGGGGTGGTGCAGAGTGGAGGGGAATAAAGAGGGGAAAATGGGACAACTGTAATAGCATAACCAATAAAATATATCAAAAAAAGAGTTGATTGAGGTTATATATGTTCATATGCATATGAATTATATATGTTTCATTTACACCACAGTATTTTTACATTTCTCATGAAATACAGAGACAAAAATAATCTTTCTCCTTGTATAATGCATAGGCCCTCCTAGACTGATGTCAGGTCTAGATTAATGTAACATGATAATAATCAACACAAGAATTATTACAAATTATTCCACCAAACCATAATAAAAGAACATCTTCCTCTGGCAGGCAGAATGCCAACCTGTAGGGGCATTTAATTTCAACTCCAAGTAACTGTAGCCTGTGGAAGCTTAAATTAGTATAAAATTTCTGGACAATGACTTAACATGTACCAAAGAGCATAAAAATGTTCATAACTCAGATCTAATGGCTCCAGATCCAAAAATTTATCCAAAAAACCAATTAGAAGAATGCACAAAGGATTATAAGTGTAGTTTACAGAGCTGTTTATAATAGATAAGAAACAACCTAAATATCAAACATTCGAAAATGATTTAAAAATAATATGATATATCCACACAACTACCATATACCCCATTTAAAAAACAACTAGCACTTTTGAAAGATACTTAATGATGTGTTCATAACACAGGCAGATATAAAACTGAGTTTATATGTCCAATTATTAAATAGAAGGAGAAAAGGAAGGAAAAAGAAAAGAGAAGCAAAGATAAGACATATGGAAAAAGGAATTGTATGCTCAAAGGTGAGAATTATCTCTGAGCTATTTGATTGCACGTGATACTTAATGGTTGCCTACGCTGTGTGTGGGATTGCCTGCTCATGTTTCTGTTTATAGGAGGAACGGTATGCCCATTGAGAGAAGAGTCTCAGTAATATTGGACAGCTAGAATATTAATGAGCTTTGGGAAGTAAGAAAGATGAGACCTCCAAGGTGGGCTGAATAGGAATGGAAATTTTATTTGGCGTATTTTAAATGTTATAGTGAGACCATCCATGTAAAGACGTCTAAGACCCCACACATCTTTGTGCTCTTCCTCCTGTTGTAAAGGTTGGCTGACTGTGACATGCACCTGCACAAATCTTTGCCACCTGTCCATTCTAGTCTAGCTGCTGATCGTTCCAGACACAGTAATCACAGTGGAAAACTAAGAACCTTAACAAAAAACAAATGGTGAGCAGACATAAGACAAGGGGAAATGCCCTTTTTAGAAGAAAATGAAGGTAAAGATTAATTTTTCTTCTTCACCGCCTTTGTCACCTGGCTTATCATTTGGCCTCAAACAATGTACTTTGCTTTTTATGACAAATGCTACTTCACACAAGAACTCCAACCTTGCCTTTCCAATCTCTTAACAAAATTCAGTGACCTACTTATGCCTTGTAGACTCACAAATTTCCTCTTTGAAGATTTGCCAGGTGATTGTATTGCTTTGAGGTTTGACTTGCATTATGTACCCACTGCTGAGAAGAGATAGATTTGTACAATCACACTTTCCTTTCCAGCACTTCCATTTTTACATTCGAGTGGGTCAAAGCAAGACCTGTCCCATATAGGGCCAGGAGAACCATTTTGTCTGTGCCTCACTTTTAGGGAAGGGTTTAGACTTTTGGTGTTTTCCCCAAATTTGTTTATTCTGTATTACTTTATACTTATAATAAATATTACAAATGTTTGTCCTTATCAAAAAAATTTTCATTGTAGATGGAAATGTAGTGGGAATAGAATTTTCGTGTCACTCATGCACCCATTTGTATCTTAGTAGTCTGCTTTTGCATCATAATTGAATCCCCATTTAGTTAAAAGATAGCGCAGTGTTGGCTTCTCTCTCTGGAGAGGTGAGGTCATAGCAAATTGAGACTGGAGGTAAAAGAGTCAGTCCTCAGCCTTTCTAATCAAAGTAAAATTTGTGAAAAGTCCTGGCAGAGACAGTAAGATGAAGAACGCAAATATCTGCACAAGTAATATATTTAAGAAGAATGAATGACGATGTAAGTATCAGTTTTCCTACTCTGATCTGAAGCAAGTAAGAGTTGCGGGGAGAGAAGGAAGGGGCAGCAGTGGAGTAAGGGTGTGTGTACACTTGGCTCTGAAGCAATCCTGCACCCAACTCCGGGATTATGCCCAGAGGGAAAGGAGACAGACAATGCAACATGGTCACTTGACTAGGGCATTCTCTAAAAATATGGATTACTCAGAGAAAAGAAGAGTATCTGATATTTTTCTGAAAACTTGGGAAGTAACACCTTTGAAAATGTTTCACATACCATAATAGAATAAAAGCAATAGAGTAGTGATTGCTAAAATGTTGTTTATCATCACAGATGACCCAAAGCAGCCCAGAATCTTCTGTGGCCTTGAAGAGGAGGGGAACCAGCTGAACCTTCCATGTGTTTCCAAGGAGAGGGCAAGGTCAGTAGATTCCAAGACATGTCAAAGACACAACTCAGAAGAAAATAAATCTTAGGCGATGAGCATGGATTACAGTTTGAAGCCCAGTTGACAACAAGTATACCTCAGCATATACCAGTTGATGGCATTGACACCAGAGAACAAGACAAAACATCTTGCTTATGACAATTTAGACAGGAGCTGAGAACAGCAGAACAGTGTATTTCCCTAAAGCACACCACCAGAACCTGTGAGAAGTGACTGTATTTTCTACCTAAATATAGAACAGAAACTTGAAATAGGAATTGGGCTATAGAAAAATAAGAAATGCTATTTGCACATCCAAATTCACAAAATGCCTGAGACAAATAAGAAATTTACCAAAATCATATTTTCTGTCATTACACAAAAATGAGGGCTCAAATAGCAACTGAGTTAACTTAAAGAAAAGTAGTTATTTCTTCTATATCAGAATCTGACAAATGTATGCTCTAATACATACTTACCCACAATTTTTATAACCCTGTTTTGATATTGCTAATAGTCTCATATTATGAAAGAGACCCTGATAACAAGGTAGCATTATCTTCTATTCTTTCACTGAAGTTTTGTTTGTGAGATGGCATGGATGGACCTAGAGGGTATTACACTAAGTGAAATAAATCAGTCAGAGAAATACAAATGCCATGATTCCACTTATATGTGGAATCTAAAGAACAAAATAAGTGAACAAATTGAAACAGACTCAGAGGCACAGAGAGAGAACTGATGGCTTCCAGAGAGGAGAGAGTGCTGGGACACTGGGTAAAAGATGTAAGGGGATTAAAAGCACAAATTGATAGTTGCAAAATAGTCACAGGAAAGTAAGCATATGAAATATAGTCAATAATATTGCTTTAACTATGTATGGTGCCAGGTGGGTACTAGAAATACTGAAGGGAACATTATGTAAAGTATATGATTGTTCAACCACTAAGATGTACACCTGAAAGTGATACAAAATAAAATTGAAAAAAAAGTTCTTTTTAATTTGGTTAATTGCTAGCATCTCATGGAATCTGCTGATAATCAGTGCAGTATCACCTAGCAATTATAATGGAATCTTGACAAAATGAAACTTAACAGCATTTAGATGAAAGGATGTAAGTTACATATTTTCTTTTCAGTACCAGAGTGGTTAAGCAACAGACTAAAGCTTCCATTCCAGAACTGATATAGCTGCAATGGGCTAAAAGCCATTCCAAACTGGATAAAGAGTCCAACATCAGAAGATCCTCTTCATATAGAACGAATTCAGTATAGAAGGAAACATGACCCGTTGCATCATGTGCTCATTGCATTTTGGAAACCAAACATGTCACCTGTGATATTTACTGCTACAACTTCCTAAGAAATCAGAATTCTGCACTGAGTCTAATAGGTTATCAGTTTCAAGTTCAAGTTTAGAATGCTGAATTTAGATACAGAGATGCTCTGCAAAGTTGGCCCTTAGGAACTCACCAAATTACAGCGAGCTACTTAGCCCCAGAGCATTAGTTACTATTCACTGGTTCAGTTCTGAAGTTGAATCACAATCCAGTAAAAAATTTCAGTTTTGTTCAGCATCTGCTTCAAAAATATACACTTTTGGGGATAGCTTAACTAAACTTTCTGTCTGTAGAGCTTTCCACATGTGCTTTAGTTAAGTGAATTGATTTCAGGGAATATTGCTATACTGGTTTGTGTACTTCAAGCTTTCCTGCCTGTACTCTTAAGCACATCAAAATGTAAGATAAATGGATTGTAAACCCTCTTACTAGCATTAAATGACACATGATTCCAAAATTTTAAATTACCATTATTTGGATTTTTTTTCTCATTGATTGTTGTTCAAAGAGGCAGAGCCTCCTTCCCTACTGGTCGCTACCCTATATGCCATGTAACCATCTCAATAATTCACTTTCAATTGAGAAGAAAAAAAAAAGGATGTAAAATCAGCTTCTACTCACCCTCTAGTAATTTTAATACCATTGTTTCCAAGGTTGTGCACTTGATTTTCCTCAGCCTTGAGCCACTGCCTATACAGGTGCTAAGTTTTACTGTGTGATTACAGTGGAACTTCTTATTTTGGCTGATAGTATCACAAAGTAAAAATTTAGAATTTATACGGATCACAGTTTTAAAATAATTGTAGATTGTGTAGACAACAGAGATATTTGCCAAACAAAATGTTACTGATATGCCCAAAAATGAATGTTTACAGAATGCTCTTTTTCAAAACATTACTCTTAACTATTATTTTAGATATTGTTAACAGTATATTAGATAATTCCTTACCAAAAAAAGGATTAAAATATATGACTCATTAATGGCTCTTACATTAAAGCCCTTTTAATGGAGTGCAGCATCCATTAGGCAAAAGGATTATAGTAAAAAAATATATATGGGTTTTGTACAACTCAAAGGAATCAACTTCTCAGTCATGTAAACCCATCTCCAAATGGCTTCCAGGAACTTTTTTTCATCTCAGATCTCTGTGTAGCAAAGCTCTATAATAGGTATTTGAACATCCATATTTCTAGGCATTTATCTTTCAGATGATAGTTGGCATTCATCTCCACTGAGTTAACGATGGGAGAGCTATCTCATCCAGGATGCCACTATCAAATCTGAAGGAAATGAGTAGGTTAAGAAGACAGATTCATTGAACTAGACTTGGAGTTAACAAACCAGCAAAATCTGCCCGATCACCTTATTACACCACTTTTTAGATGAGATTGCCTTGTGCCTCAATTACCTCTCTGATGATTTTGATGAAGCATTTTAAAATAAACAGAAACATATTTTAATTATGTTTTTTTTTCCTGCTTAGGAGTCTTTATTCATTCTTGCTAAGAAAAAAGGTTTCTGCATCATTGCTGTGCCAAGGTGAGCTCTGGCCAATGGAATTCCAGTAGTAAGACCCATGTCAGGGAAGAGCCAGTGTGACTAAGTTGATTAATGGGGAAATTTTTATGAATTTTTTTTGAAACAGTAAGCCCTAGAAGATCCTTCCAGATTGAGTAGTAGACATTGTTTCTAAAAAAGCCATAATGCTACAGTGCTCTCACAGCTTTTGAATTTGTTATCATTTTATACACTTTAATTCAATACAAACAGCCCTCTAAAGATTAAAAAGGTACATTCTCTTAACAGTATCTATGGAGTGGGAAAAAAGTTATATGTATTTATATAAAAGATATATCATATTCTATTAACATGTTTTAATATTGCAATTTTACAAAGAATAAAACTTAAATCAGCTAAACCATAAAGTGCTGCAAATAAAACACCATGTTTTCTATGTATACGTTTGCCATTACACAACAAAAATCTTTGTAATCGAGGCACGTATCTCGCACACACACCCTCACACTGGGATATAAAAGGGATATAAAAATATCCCTTTACCCTAACAGCATCCTCCAGCATTACATATCACTGTATATTTGCATGATGTAGAAATGAAAATATTCTGTTTTATAAATTTCTTTTTAAAGTTTCAAAAGTTTTATTCACATGTGGCACAAATCTCCTATTACAAAGTAAGTTTATTTCCTATTGACAATATTATCAATTGAGAACATGGTAAAAATGAGAGAATTAGTTATGGCCTTTTGAAAATTTCATTTGGGGATTAAATAAAACTGAACCTATTTTAATGGATACAAGCAATATTGAAGTGTGTATTATTTTAAAGAGAAGAATATTTTATTGTAAAAGATTCTGTCACTGGCGCATTCCTAACTTGAAAGAATGACATTTTATAATATATTACTTCCTGACATTAAAGATTTTATGTAAAGTCTTAGCCTTTGGAATCTTCCAGTTATCATCTTTTAACACATTGCACTGGCTGACTTTTAAAGTCTCTGCAAGATTGTGCAGCATTTTCAGCCTGACTGGCATTGCTCTGTGGCTCTAACAACAGACTTTCCTCAGCAATGAAACCCAGTGACCCAACTAACTATACCAAAGGAGTGTGAACTCATTAAATACAAGGAGCTCTAATAAACTAAGGCAGTAATCCCTTAAAATATTTTGATTCCCAGAAATCTTTTGTTCCTAATGATTTAGCTTAATGGGAGATTATCTAGAATCATTTTCAAAAGGGCCATTCCAAAGAAATCTAGTCTAATTAAAGCTATTTAAAACAGTGTTCTATCCTTCCCCTCCTGGGAAAGTTTCTTTAAAATTTTAAGAGCTATATCCCTTGTGAATAATTAAAACACATTAAGGATGATTTTATTATTCAATATCAACTTTCTAAATTTCCCTTATTTTATTCTCTTCCATTACTATTTACCCACTCGCATGTTTTTCTGGAGTTACTGTACTTGACTCTTTTCCCCATCTCCATCCCAAATGATCACTTGGGTCCCAGTTACTGCATTCTGTTCTGCCTTTTATTTCTCTCCCCCTCTCCCCACCATGCACCTTTGTTTTGTTTCTTTTATCCCTGAAGCATGTCTTTTAAAATCTCACTCTCTTTTAGATCCTCAAATGTATTCTGGTCAGCAATTATTGGATTCCAGTTATTTACATCCAGGTTTTGCTGACCCATCATTTTTCCAACTTAACCATCCTAAAATCCTAATTGTAAGCAGTCAGGAAGTGATAGATAACTATAAAGATTTTGTTTGCTTGTATAGAGAGATGAAGGGAGGGAGAAAGAGAGGAAGATTGATTGGTTGCCTCTTGTACACTTCCCAAACCTCCAACCTAGGCCTATATCCCCATTGGAAATCAAACCAGCAACCTTTCAATTTGTGGGACAACACCCAACCAACTGAGCCACCTCAGTCAGAACTACAAACTAATTTTTAAAACCAACTTCCATTCAACAACCAGCGTTCTAATATAGTTAATAATCTGCACAACGGATACACTTTATTTTCTTGCTTTAGAGCAGTGATTCTTAACCATGGTTACTTTTGCTCCCTAGGGGACAACTGGCAATGTCTGGAGACGTTTTTGGTTGTCCCAAATGGGAGCCTCTAGTAGCTAGAGCAAAAGAGGGCAGGAACACCACTCATCATCCCACAATGCACAGCAGAGTTCCCCACTACAAAGAATCATCTGGTTCAAAATGTCAACAGTGCCATAGCTGACAAAGCCTATATATGAAGAAGTTTGTGATACATGTTTAATTACTATTTAAATATTATAACACGTGAAAAGAAATAATCCACTGAGTAGTTCAATACAATAATGTAGTAATATTTCCACTTCTGTTTTTATTGGGCTGGATAAAAAAGTCCAATATACATTTATTCTGTACAATGGCTCTAATAGCACTTAGTTGTCTTTAACTTCATTTGAAACAATTTTGTGAGATTGTACAGTGACAGTATCAGCTTGCATTTTTTAAAATGTATCAAAATTGGTGAATATTTGTACAGCCATTTTAATATTGAAGATGAAAGAAAATATGCAACATTTTTGGTGTATTTTGCTTTATTTCAAGAAAGGTAAAAATGCAACTGAAATGCAAAAAACAATTTGTGCAGTATATGGAGAAGATGCTGTGACTAATTGAATGTATCAAAAGTGGTTTGCAAAGTTTTTTGGTACCGTTGACATTTTGGCCAGATATCTCTTTGCTGTGGGACTGTTTTATGCATTGGAAGATGTTTAGCAGCACACCTGGCCTGTGCCCACTAGAAGCCAGTAACTGGAGAGAGCCCACATACTCACAATAGGCAAATCAATAAAGTTACTGTTGAAAATGAAAAATGTGTTCTTTATTTTATGGAAAAAGAAACTTATTGCTCAACACAAGAACCATTTCAAAAAAAAGGGAAAGATGTACAGAGGAGGATAAAATGGATAAGACATTGTAATATATGAGAAAATCACCTTTCAAAAGCAAATATGAAAAATGAGTTGCTAACCTAATAATTTAAAAGACTGTTTTTATTACTCTATTTCCCCATCACATTTATCTCAGTATATTTCCATGCTAGTCCATTGAGAAAGTGGGAACATCATAGAGTTTTCATTAGAAGCATGAGCTTTGTGAGCAACACTCTGGGATCATATTTCAGCTCTCGTGCTTTCCGTATGTGTAATATTTATCAACTTGACCTCTGTGTAGTTCTGTCTCCCATCTGTAATGTGGGGATAGGGATAGTATATATTTTGTAATGTTATTGTGAGAATAAAATTAGACATTTAATAAAGTGCATGGGGTATAAGGAGCATCTTATAGGTGTTTGCTTCAATTGGCATCTTTATTTTTATTATGATTACCATCATTGTCATTATCATTGTCTCATAGATTAGGAAACTGGGACTCAGAAGCCTAGCAAAATAGCTAACAGGTGGCAATGTGGGAACTAGACTGCACACACACCTGACTCCAGGCTTGGAGTCACGGCTGTATAAAGTCAGGTGTCAGAGCCTCACTCAAAGGTCCCCGAGTTGCTGTGACATCTCCTGGAGGCTCGGCCATGCCAAATTATTAGCCTGCTTGTTCAATTGTGTTTTCTCCTCAAGTAATTCAGACTTTATTTGGGACTTGAGTATTTTGTCTTCAGAACTAATGTTTGTTTTGGATGCACTTGAGGATGTTTACCAAATAATTCAACATCTTAAAGTTTAATATAATAATGCCTGTGATAGACAAATGTGCTATACAGCTCATTACAGTTAATGCTCTACCCTCAAAGTTGTCTGGAAACAGGAATATCTGCTAAATTGGTGGCTAGCTTCTTCTCCCTTTTCTGCATCCTCCCGCACCCTCCGCCTCTCCCAGCTTTCACAAGTAACACTTGCTCCTTCCTAACTTCTTCAGTTATTCTGAGAGAAAAAGAGAGAGATACACTACTAAATCATTGGCCTCAAATTACTAGGGATTAATTAGTTCAATAATTAACAGAGCAATGAGGCCACTCACATACTATCTATCTTATCTTTATCACTATGCAGTTGTTCTTTCTGTTTGCTAGTTTCACAGTCTCTTGTCCCAGAAACAACCATGAGATTACAATTTGTTGACCGATACTCAGCTTTCATTTTCTGATTCAGACAGGCCACCTCCTTTTCCAGATATTGACCTCTTCATCATGATTTTTCTTAGAAGTTGAACACCAATTCCCATTATTTTGGCTACAGCTGCTGAATTTAGCTCATTTATAATTTTGTCATTTTCTTATGATGACTTTATGCCTTCTAACCCCCTGATCATTCAACAACTGAGCAACCAACCAAGCAAATGAGCCATAGTAAAGCAAAAGCCCCAGATCTTCATACAATTGTATAGGTTTTTTCTTGTACTTAAGCCATAATGAAGATAATTACCTTAGCTTATATTACTGCTTATTTTCACTCATATTGCTATTTACAATTTTTTCCTTTTCCTTGATTCAAGAAATAAAATAACTCCTTCTTGGATACTATAATTTTTTAAATTAAATCCCATGCATTATTTTCTATCTTTCCCAATTCAACACTTCATAACACGCATTCCATCCTTCACAACCCTCCCAGGCTTTTAGGAAAAACAATGCTGATTCACCCCTGCCCCATACCACTGTTATTAGCAGCAAACATGACAACAGCAGCAGGAACTTCCATCTGACTGGAGGGGGAGGAGCCGAGCAGAGAAAGGGGTGAGAAAGGACATTCCTTGCAACCAAAGTGTGAGCATTTCAGGCAGTATTTTTTTCACATTATATACCACATAAGCACTTGCATTAGTTTCCTATCGCTGCTGTGACAAATGATCACAAACTTGATGAGGGGAAAAAAAAAAGGCGCAAATGTGCTAACTTACAGTTCTGGAGGTCCAAAGTCCAAAATGGGTCTCCCTGAGCTCAAACCAAGATGTGGGCAGAGGTGTTTTTCTTTGGAGTCATGAGGAGAGTATCTGTTTTCTTACCTTTTCTAGAGGCCGCCAGTATTCTTTGGTTTAGAGTCCTTCTCTCCATTTTCAAAGTCAGTCAGCTGCGACTCAAGCTTTTCTTACACTGCCTCACTAGGACTCTCCCAAGGCCCTTTTTTATTTGCAAGGACTCTTGTGATTACCTTAGGCCCACCTGGGTAATCTCAAGGTCAGGTAAACTACTTCCATCTGCAACCTCCGTTCCCTTTGCCTTGTAATGCAACATAGTCACATGTGCTGGGAATTAGTGTATGGGCATCTTCATGAGGAGGGATTGCTCTGCCTACCATGGTGCTGTTTGTTTTAGGTTTCTTTTTATCACTTTTAAATCATATAAATTACAAAATAGTTAGAATTGAAAATATTTTCTTTCTCTCAGTACCTATTAGCTCTCCCAGCTAGCTCACTATTTTTCTGGGCTATCCAAAAAAAACCTCACAATGACTGTCCTTATGTGTATGTCTCTCTCAGAACAAAAACACAGGAAACTTTATGGAATAATTAGTAGGCCTTTTATGAATTTATAAAACAAAAAATGAATAAATAAGTGCCACATAAAGGTTTAATAGAACCAAATTGACCTAAGCATTTAACTGATTTTTATTCTCATGAACACTTTTAAAGCTTTTAGTAAAGGAAAACTTATAAATTAAAAGTATTCCTAACCCTTCTACAATGGAAAACCAATATCTCTTTTAAATACATTCATCCAGGCCATGTTATCATGGAAATATTATTGTCAATAATTATATATTTCAGATTAGGATTAAATATTTCATAATGTAGATGTACTATAATTTCTATTGCAAGTTCTATGGGATTTTGAACTACTCTTTAAAAGATGAATAAATATCCCTGTAGAAATATCTCTTTGTCTTATGCCCCATAATAAAACATATTACAGCTTTTCTAATTTTGTGATTTAAAGAAAGCTTTTAATGCAAGTGCCAGGGTTATAAACATGATTATAAGTACTTAGTGAAGAGCCCAGCATATCCTGAGTGGTCAGTAAATTTGTCTGAGGAAAATGGATGAATGGTTGTGATCACTTAGAGTTAGGGCTGCAAACTGTGGTCAGCCTGGATGGCATGAGCCATCCGACATGCACACGCTGTGCAGAGCCAGCATCGCCACTTATCTCCTCAATTTTTTTTTTCAAATGACAGATTATATTGTTTTGAAGCAGCGACTCTCAGCCTTGGTCGCACACTATAATCACCTGGGAAGTTTTAGGAAATACTGCAGAGTAAGCACCTGATTTTTAAAAGCTCCCTGGGTAATTCTACTGTGCAGCCAAGGTTTTATATTGTACTACTCAGGCTTTGTGTCAGAAAAGACCATAAAATTAGAATCTCCAGACATAGAACATGGGCAATAGCATTCTCCCAATCTCCAGGTGAATAACAAGTGTAGACCAGATTGAGAACTACTGAAAGTGTCCGAAGGATCAATTCTCCAGCATACTTGTTCTATAGATGAGTGTACTTGAGACCTGAGTGCTCAATAGTTTTTCCCCAAAGTTAAATGGCTGTTTAGATTTCATGTTAGAAGTCAGACCACATTTAGCACAGTTTTAAAAGAAAAATAAAATGAAAATCAAGACCCTGGGATACCACCTTATATCTGTTAGAACGGCTATTATCAATAACACAAGAACTAAGTGTTGGTGAGGCTGTAGAGAAAAGGGACCCTCACACACAGCTGGTAGGAAGGTAAATTGGTACAGTCACTATAAAACTGTATGGAGGTCTCTCAAAAAATTAAGAACAGTGTTACCATAAGATCCAATAATCCCTCTTCTGGGTGTTTACCTCAAAATTTTGAAAATACTTATTCATAAAGGTATATGTACCTTTATGTTCATTGCAGCATTATTCACAGTGGCCAAGGCCTAGTAACAACCTAAGTATCCTGTGATGAATGATTAAGTAAAGAAGAGGTGGTACACATGTACAACGGAATACTACTCAGCCATTAAAAAAATGAAATAGTGCCCTGGCTGGCGTAGTTCAGTGGATTGAGCGCGGGCTGCAAACCAAAGTGTTGCAGGTTCGATTCCCAGTTAGGGCATACGCCTGGGTTGCAGGCCATGACCCCCAGCAACCGCACATTGATGTTTCTCTCTCTCTCTTTCTCTCTCCCTTCCCTCTCTAAAAATAAATAAATAAAATCTTTAAAAAAAAGATGAAATAGTGTCATTTGCAACATAGATGGATCTTGACAGTATTATGGTAAGTGAAATAAGTCAGATGGAAAAGCACAAGAACTGTATGACTTCATTCATATGTGGGATATAAAACAGAAAGGAACAAATGAATAAGAGAAACAAACAAAAACTTTATATATACAGAGAACAGAATGGTGGTTACCAGAGGAGAAGGTGGACAGGGGAAAGACAATGAGGGTGAAGGGGTCAAATACACGATGAATGAAGGAGACTAGACTTCGGTGCTGAGCCTACAGTGGAGTGTTCAAATGTCGTAATATAAGGTTGTCCACCTGAAATTTATATAACAGTAACCAATGTTACCCTAACACATTTAATTTAAAAAATAATCCCTGGAGGAAAAAATCAAAGAGTTTTCAGACTACCAGAAATAGATGAAACTATGGCATCATTTAGCATCTTCCAGAAAAATGAGACCATTATGCATCTTATCTATTTATTCCTTCTTCCCCTCTAGTCAGATTATTTACTGAGTCATCTAGCCACCCCGCCCCCCCCTTGCATTTTAAGTAGTTCTGAAAGCCCTAATTTGAGGAGAGTTTTGGGACTCTAATTTGGGGTCCCATGTCCCACTAATCGGTCTACTAATGTGTTTATGGCTGAGGTTTAACAGAATGAAAACAATAGGAAAAGAAAAGATACATCTTTAGAGGACTGACTGTTCTCTGCTGGGTTTCCTGTGTGGAAAATCAAACGACTCGCCACTAATTGTTTGTGTGCAAAAGTCTCTGGCAGCAGTGCCAACAAAAGCACTGGGTAGTGTGTCCGTTCAAAGCAAAACACGTCAAATTATGTATTCAGCAAATCCTTATTATCAGGACCTCGGTCATGTGAACGATTGCCTTTTTAGTCAGGCTTCGGGAGGCCCTTCCTGTGAACAGAACGCCTGGCCTATTAAGCAGAGAGCTGCCAAGACAGAGCCACAGGTGGCCTGACTTGGCAAGTGATAAAACACCAGCCACACTGAGGACAATAAAAAATGAGCAGGATTTTCCATCTGGTTTTCAATGTCTATATACAGCACGGGAGAGTTTCTTGGGGAAAACTGAGTTTTATGATTGAGCATAAATGCCCAATTTATTTCCTTACAGTACCAAGTCCGTACTTAATTTTGGGATTTTTTAATTCAAAACAACTGATTTGAATAAAGACACTATTTTAAAGAACTCATAAGTATGACACATGGACATGAACTAAAGGGGGGGATATGGGTGGGAGAGGGTGTACAGGGTGGAGGGGAGTAAAGGGGGAAAATGGGACAACTGTAATAGCATAATCAATAAAATATATTAAAGAAAGACACTATTTTCACTGAATAGTAAGTAGCTGTATACTTTTAATTTTTTCCCCATTTCTTTTTATGTTTTTAAGGATTTGTTGTTACTATTTACATTCTCTGTAACCTTAGAGGAAAGGCGTATAGTCCATGCGTGTTGAGAATTCTACACGTCCACACACTTCATCTTCTGTCTCACTCTCAGACACAACACCCTGCTCCCAAGATGTCAGTCACCTAACTATACAGACCTGTGCACTCATTCTCTCTCGACAGTATGTTCATATATTTCTTATCAGTCTGGTCCTTCCCAAGCTCCTGAGATACTCGTGTTTACCCAAACCTTATTGTAGCTACCACTTTTCAATTTTACCCTACATTATATTCAGTACAAAATCCCACCTCAACACTGTCTATTGCCTCTCCTGGAAATCCTCTGAATGAATGTACCTGCCATGAACAGCATATGAGCAAACCTTACACCTGTGTCTGTATATCTTGGTTCTCCTGTTGTTCTTAGGGTTATAAAGGGTTGAGACATGGTGACTGAAAACTAGGCCCAGAGCCAGGGAAACTGCATCTTATTCCAGAGTCTGCCTCTTCACAGACCTGCAGAAAAAACAATTTCAAGGCCCTATTTTCTTCACCCCTAAAATAAAAATAAAAATTGTGTACCTTATTATTCATAGTGGTCGTTAGGATCAAGCAAGCTAATGAAAAGTGAGCATCTTAAAAAGGCATGTGACTGGAAATTTTTGTGTTGAAAAGAAGAATTTCCATATTTCAGAATTAAAATAGTTTACAGTTTGAAGGAAACTAAAATACAACTAGTCTAACTTACTAGTAAATGTAAAAATTCACTCATTCTCTGACAGATGGTCGTCAATTTTTGCTCGAGTATATTTACTGATGGGAATTATTTATATCTAAAACCAAGTCATTCCAGTCTTAACAACATCTATTTAAACATAATGGCAAAGTAAAATAAAATAGCGCAATCTCTGATGTAGTGTATAAATGGACAAAATTTTACCACAGGATATTAGGAAAGCAAAACAAAGCAATGCGTTTCCTTGATGCTTTTTGCTTTTTGTCATTATTACCAAAAGATAGATGATTTATAGTCATATCCAAGCCTTTAAAACAAAAACATTAGTACAAGTCAGACCGCAAACACAAAACCAATCATTTTCTGTTCTAAAACTTTGAGTCCTGCACTCTAAGATATCTGAGGGTCCATCTTGCAGTGGTTTCTAAATTTAGCAAATCTAGGTTTAACTACAAATAACTAACAAAAAAGAAACAGTGAGAAGAATAGTAAAAGGTAGTAAGAGGCTAAAGGCCAAAAGAAATCCTTCAGTAGTTACAGCTATCAAAGGCATCTAGTATTATGACCAATAAAAAGGTATGCGACAAGTTAATTAACAGGGAAATGCTAATTAAAACCACAGTTATTGTCAGGACACACAACAGCTTGCTTAACAAGGAAGTAACTGACAATACAAAGTGATAGTGAAAATGAGTGACTGGAACTCTTACCCACTGCTGCTGGCGGTGTCAATGGGGACCACCACTTAAAAAAATTACCTGGCTATACATAGAGTAACACCAAAAATGCCTGGGGCCCAGCAAGTCTGAACCGGGGAATGTACTAAAAAATAATGGCTTCTTGTGCCCACCAAAAGACAGGTACAAAAATATAGATAGGATCTTCCTTCATAATTGTCCAATTATGAATTCGGGTTTGACTCGAATGTCCATGCACAGTGGGATGGTAAATAAACTGAGCAGCCTTCCTGAGGCTCGGAACAAACCATTGCTCAGTGCAACAGCTTAAATGAATCTCACAGACATAATGATCAGCAAGAGAAAACAGACTTACCAGAGGAAATGGCGTATGATTCTATTTACCTGAAGTTTAAGGGAAGAAGAAATTAACTCATGGTGCTACAGGTGATAATTATGTTTCCCTTTGTGGGCTGACATGGGAGGGGCATGCAGGAGCCTCCAGAGGTGCTGGAGGTTTTCAGTATCTTGATCTATGTGCTGGTGACAGAGGCATCTAAATTTATCAAACTTAGTTGATTTGCATATTTAAGAACTATACACAGAAAACCTACTATCAGTAGAGGTTTATAGCTTTACAATATTATATTCTAAAATATAATTCACCTTCCTTTTCTACCTCAGCCTGTCTAGAATACACCAAAATAATATTGCATATAGTAGAGTCAGTTGAAAAGAGTTGCCAAGATTTTAATTTGAATTAATTACTGTGCATGCAGGAAAAAAAGCTGCTCTATATATGTATATCTTGACAGGAAGAACATATATTTAGCACTTCTGAACGTCCTTCTGTTTATTTAATGTAAGAGTTCATTAAAATGAGTTTCAGAGTTTCTCACTGATAAAGCATTCTTGAAAAAAAAAAAGTACTTTAAGTAGAAGTTACTCTGTTCACAACGAAGGCAAATAAGGTATGACCAAAGCCAACAAATGGATTTAATTAAGAAAGATTACCTTGAATCTTTTGGAATTCTATAGCAAATTGGATTAAAATGATAAGTACCCCTTGATTCCCTTGAAAACTGGAATTTGACAAACAGTCACTTTGAAAAGCAGTCTAATAATATACACCTGAGTATCATGAACGCAAGGACCTAAAGTTTTAGTCAGTACTTCCCTAAGGCAAACACTATGGGGGAAGGAGTGTTCTTCCTATCCGTGACCTCCCTTTCCTGAAAGCTACACAGCTCCCTGGGCTCCAAAGTGCGCTCAATACCTTAACTTATTCAAAACTCTTCTAATAGCGCCCCCCCCCCCTTAGTGAGGAATATGAAAAGTAACCTTACTCTTCTGCTGTTAATAAGATAAAAATTAAAGACCATCTATATTATAAAAATAGAGACCAACTACCTAAAACATCTAGTACTCTAAAATGATTCTCACAACACACACACACACATGCAAATGCAGAGGAGAGTGGAACAAAAAACTCCAATCACTTCCGTGAGCATTTTTTTCAGTTGAGTGGGAAAAGACATGAATCAGACAAAGGAAGGAGACAGGATCCATCAGAGAAGTGAATGTCAAATGCTTACACCTTTTTTATTATGTCATTACCTGGTAAGGCACAGAGAAAAAGGGAGAATTTCTGAAAAGGGTACAGAAACCCTGCTCCTTGAGAGAGCAGGTAACTTAAGTCAGGGGTTTAGTGAGAGAACTAGTCTAGGAATCTCGGCTGATAGGAAGGTGCTGTTCATTTGCAGTACCACCGCTCACCTCTACTTCCTCCAAAACCCCAGGCTCCTCCTCTCCACCCTACACTTCTGCTGGTTTTGTTTTCTATACTAAAAAGGTAGAAGGTATGTTCTTAGATGCAAGGAAAACACTCCAGTTTCAGGGAAGTAGTTCAATTCTTCTGTTTTTATTCAATAAATAGTCAATAAACTTCTATGTGCAAAGCACTATTTTAGGTCTAGGAGAGAAAAAAAAGGAATGTAAAAGACAAATGAAACATACTCTGATGAGTTGACTTCAAATTGTTTTAAAGCCTGCGGAGGGAAAAAGGGTGGTGGAGACATCTGAGACCAACAGAAAAACTTAAACCCAATCAAGGGAATAAAAGAGGGAAAGGCTATCCAAAATGCATCATATCTGGAATAATTCAACTTTACTTTTGCTTAGGAAATAAGGGTGTGTAATGACAGTGAAGACTATTTAAAAATCTGGTTTTGGCCCTGGCAGAATGGCTCAGTTAGTTGGAGCATCATCCCCTACACCAAAAAGGTTGCATATCCCATTTCCAGTCAGGCACACACCTAGGCTACAGGTTCAACACCCAGACAGGACTGCATATGGGAGGCAACTGGTCAATATCTATCTCACATCAATGTTTCTCCCTCTCATTCTCTCTCTCTCTCTTTCTCTCTCTCTCTCTCTCCCTCTAAAGTCAATAAATATATTCTCAGGTAAGAATAAAAAAAAACTCTGGTTCCACATCATGGTGAAGATACAGTCTAATGGTCTCTAGGTATGAGTGTAGGACAGAACTGATTCAAATTGTTCTGTGAAAAGGTATGTATAGGATAAAACAAATAATTTTGTTTTTAGGAGGCTAAGTACATTCAACTATTGCTAGCATTACCTATTTATTCATAGATAAAAGAAATAGGGAAATGAAAATTTATTTCAAGATAGTGAATTATGTATAACAATAATTCTAATTTTTAAAATTAGTCTATGTAAAAGTAAATTTAGTCTATGAACTAAATTTAAAAAAGAAAAAACAGCAGGTTATTAGTATCTAATGAAATGTTGCTTCATACTCCTTTTGAAATTTAGTCACTAAAGTAATAAAAGAATGGATAACAGATATTAGAACTTAAGTTGTTCCATTAAACTAGTTAAGTACATTAATAAGTAATGTGTTACAAAGTGGTTACTTTTTATAAGAAATGGCAAAAAGAAAATAAAGGAATTATTGAATTTTTGGTTAAATGGAATTTAGAAATTATTTAATAAATTTTTGTTTTAAAAAGGGAAGGTAGTAGAAGTTGTTCACATTAAAGATGTATTTACAGCCCTGGCTGGTGTGGCTCTGTGGATTGAGTGCCAGTCTTTGGACCAAAGGGTCACTTGATCAATTCCCAGTCAGGGCACATGCCCAGGTTGCAGGCCAGGTCCCCAGTGGGGGAAGTACAAGAAGCAACCACACATTGATGTTTCTCTCCCTCTCTTTTTCCCTCCCTTCCCCTCTCTAAAAATAAATAAATAAAATCTTTCAGAAAAGATATATTTACAAAAAAATTAAAAACCATACTGGGAGTCAGATGATTTTGATTCAGAATCTACTCTGCAACTTAATAGTTTATGTCCTGGGCAAACCATTTAACCCGTCTAACTTTACAGTCATCAGTCAAAAGAGATTTAACCACCTCATAGGATGGTCAGTCTCATGGGATAGTCAACTTAGGCAAACAAGAAGAAGAGAGACAGAATCATGGACACAGAGAGCATCTTGATGGTTGCCAGATGAAAGGGGGGTGGCGGGGAATGTGTGAAGAGGTGAGGGGATTAAGAAGTACAAATAGGTAGTTACAGAATAGCCATGGGGATGGAAAGTACAGTATAGGAAATGGGGCAGCCAAAGAACATATATGCCCATGATCCATGGCCATGAACAATGCTGTGGGAATGGCCTGAGGGAATGGGGGTACTGGGTAGAGGGGGGCAAAAATTGGGACAACTGTAAGCATAATTAATAAAAAAATATTTTTCAAAAATAATCCATCAGAAGATGATTTATGATCTGCTTTGCTTTCCTCAAGTGACTTTTATAATTTTGAAGCTTCAGGTCATAAAGCTATGGAAGAGGCAGAACCAGGATGGAAACACGGGTTTTTCACTCTCGGTTTGATAGGTTTGGTTAGTGCAGGACACTGCTTGCATTGTCCCGGTTTCTGGTGGGGCCAGGTGGGGCCACGTGGGCCTGGAGTGCTCACAGCATATGGTCTGCTCTGGCTGGAATTGGCCTTTTCCTCCAATTGTACTGTACAAATAATAACTCTTCCTACTTGTGCAGTTTTAGTGCAAATTTAAAAAACAATACTTTTTTAACATGGATCCCTCTTACAGCCCACTAATGGTCTACCTTGGTTGTCAGAACTTCTCAGTTCCAGGCAGAACACTCAGCATTCTGGGAAGGCTCTTGCAGCCCATGAGCCGCTGGTCAGAAGCAGGGCTGCGATGCCCACAGGAGCCAGGGATGACTTGCTGATGGCGACTAAAAATGTTCTTGCAGCTAATCCTGTGGCAGCTACGCAATGATGTTGTCAGACACAAGGCTCAAGTCTGTTTCAATGTCCCTTGGAAATTCTGATGTGTTTGATTTGTTTGGATAGGAGAAATGCTGGTGTACTCTGAGAGAAAATAACCCAGCCAAAGCTTTTCTCCTCGAGTCGAAAAGTATCATAAAATTAGTGAGCAGATTAGACTAATTACAGAAGCCTTTCAGGCCCTCAAGTCACCTGCAGTGGAGGCGAGTCTTCTGAAGTCACAAACTGTGTTAGCCAGCACTTAGTAGACGTGAACAGGTCCACCTTTTCCACAGGGGTTACAGTAGATTTTCTCAAATAATGAGAGAAGAGTAAGTCTCCTAAAATTTCACTTCATAGAGTTAAGATGCCTCATCTTGAAGGACAAAATACTCCTTCAAAGAGATATCAAAATCTCTCCATCCCAAATGCTTGAGGCCAAAAATATCTGAAAGGACCTAAGAAGAATGTAAAACATCAGAGAGAAATAGGTAATAGTTTTGAAGAAAATATCCAGCTTCAGTAAAGTCTAAAGCTGATTCCACAGTAAGTTGCTAAACAGCAGGAAAGAGTGACAGAGCTAAAGGAACAGAAAGAAATGCTTGGATACTTTAACACACAAGAAAATAGGTTACAAATGATAGAGAGTCAGTTAAAATCCATGACTCCATCTGGACTGAAGCTGATAAACTTACCTGCTCTCTTTATAGAAGATTATATGATAATGCCAACAGGAAATAGAAAAAAAGAATGAAGCAGAAAATGGTGACTGATATGACCAGTCAGATGTTGATTTCAGGAAACTCATTGATGATATTAACTAAAATATTAGCTTAAACTCCAAAGAGAAAAACAAGGAATATTTTTAACCACATGAAGAAAATTATATGCACGAATTACTTACAGTTCAAATTAAAAAGTCTCCAACCAGACAAGTGTGAAAATTTTAAATTTCAAAGTGAAGTTCAAAAGCTTCAGCTAAAACTCCAAAGACTTTATAAACTATATCCAGAACATGAAATGCAACTTCACAAGAAATCAATGGAGGAGGGAACTGACCACTCAGAAATAGAGGGGAAACTTCCCAAAGTGTATGAAAACATCAAATTCTTACATCAAAACCTTGACTCCTACAGGAAGATGGCAAAACACCTGGAGGAAAAAAATTGGAAAGCACCATCGCCTTCAAAGGAGGGAGAGTTTTCATGAGAAAATAGCTCAAGAAAGTTGATTGGCTGTTCTATTGACCAAGAAAAAGAAGCAAACGTTTAACTTTTGACTCATTTTAGTAATATTTCAAATTTCTGTCACCTCTATAAGCATATATTTGAACCAAACATCAGCTTTCCTTACCTATGTTATTTCCACTGCTTTTGTAAATTAATTTCATTATCACTAGTATTGTGAGTGGTTGCCTAAATAGGCATTATATTTTAATACATCAGAAAATCTTAAAATGTTTCAGTATTCCATTTGTATACTTTAGAAAGTAAATAATTCAGAATAATTCTCTTGGGCTATCCATCTGCAAATCCAGGTTGCTTAAATTAGGTATATTAATAAATCAGTCAGGATAATTAATTGGTTAATGGATTAAACAATGACTGGGAGTTGCTTGTAGAAACACACTGTGATAGAATGATTGGTAAAAGCAGTGTGGGGACCAGAACAAAGGATATATAACTTCCAGGGAAGCAAAAAAAAAAAAAAAGCAGAGAGAAACAATTAATTTGTACTTCACTTTGGCAGCCTGGGCCTCAAGCAGACACCAGGAGGGCCAATCCTGGATGTCACTGCCCATGTCACAGGCTCTTTCCACCATGCGGTGTTGGTTGTTGATAAGCATGTGTTTATCTAAGTCTGGCAGCCAGCTCTCCACTGATAATCACACCAGGCTGAAGCACAGCTTCGAATGGCACTGTCTCGTCATCAATTTCCTGTACATGCGTGGACCTGGAGCAAAGTATAACAGATAGAGAAGATAGATTTTAGAAACTATGGTGAGAAATACTAGAGAGAACCACTCTTGGCCTCTGACTTCTCCTTATATTGCCTAGCCAAAAATATCAAATGTGGGGAGTTGGCTAAAACAAGGAGGAGGAGGAAGTGATGTTATACAAGTAAACTTAGAGTTATGTATATAACAAACTATAGCAAGATTTTTATCTTTTCAATGACAGGCATAGCTCATGAAACTGCCAAAACTTCGAAGTTAAAAAAAAGGCTCTTTTTCCCAAAAGCGTTTGTTAATAAAAGCAAAATAGAAAAAAAATAAGAATGAAAAAATAGTCATAAATATAGACAATAATTGTTGTATACTTACTCGGTGCTAGGTCATGGATTATCTCATTCAAAGCTCACAACAATGCAAGGAACTGGTCATTTTAAATGGTTGGATTTTCAAGCTGAAGAAATGAATTCTTAGAAAGGTTAGATCATTCACCCTGAACTTGAACCTGGCCGTTGTCTGGCTCCCAGTCCCATGAAGTTCTCTGTTAAAGAATGCACATGCTGCCCTTTCAAGTCAGTGTGGAGGAACGAGACTGCTTTCATCGTGATGACAGAACACCCTCTGGGAAAGCACAATGACTTACAGCGATTCCCCAAAAATCACCTAAGGGGTAGGTAGCTTAGGGGAGGAAAATTCTCTTTAATTTTCTAATGCCTCCTGAAGTTTAAACATGGCAAAAGAAATAGGATCATCTCTCCCTCTTAATATTAATTCATCTGCAGTGTGGATATCTGAAAAATGTCTGCATTGGAGTCACAGCAGCATAGAAAATGATGCAAGAATTATCTCCCAGCTCCTAGCCTCAGTTGTTACAAAATAAATAAATAAATCAATAAAATGTGTTTGTTATTATGCCTTTCTGGCCTATTCTATAGTACCAGGGATAGCAACAATGTTCACTTTAGAAAGCCATAATAACTACAGAAATATTTTCAGTGTTCACCTGAGTATAAACTCTGAATAATTCACAGAAACTTTTAATCTCTAAGTAGAATGGGACTTTGAACATTATTTTTATATTTACACATTTTTGAAGAGAATAGAAAGCTAGCATCAATTATATATTAGCTAAAATACAAAATATATAAGAACTGAAAAAGCACAAAAATTATAAGAATAAAGTGTGAAATGATTAACAAATTTATTCAAGTTACTGGATTCATTTATGTTACATTCCAAATATATTTGAATTGATGGCTTCAATTCTCACTATATATCTTTTGGTAAATAAGCGAATAGCATATGTATATGATTTACATGTTGCTGGACTGAGAAAATTTCTCTTGTACCCTCTGCTCTTCAAAGGTTATCATTATTATGGGTAGTTGACTCTATGGTTCTTTCATAAATTCATGTTTCTATTTATGTGTGAATTGAAAACTTAGAAATCTCGCTGCTAGAACATGGGTCCAAAAACTTGTGAATATGATGATTTTCTTGTTATTCACGACCACTTTTTTCCCTAAGCCTCTTCTTACACTACCCTTGAAATTTCATTCTCTGTAATAGACTAGCCTATACTAGTACGTGAACCCTCAGAGGTGGTATCTGGGATATAAATAGAAGCTTCCAGAGGCTAAAGGACAGACTCTATAAAGTTTACGATGGGTGGTTTCTTGTAACATCAATAATTCAAATTGTGTTCTAGATTCTAAAAATATTTTAAAATTACAAAAACAGAATAATGAAAATAAGAAAAATTTTGTGCTATTTTTTAAAATTTCAATTTATGATTTCATTTTCCCATGAAGCAATTCAACAATATTAAGGAGGGACCTGTTAAGAACTTGTCTTCCTACTAGGGATGTGAACAAAAAAAATGACTAAAATGCAGCCTTGCTCTCACAAAGGTCCTGGAAGAAGCCACAAATCTATCATCATAACAGTGCTATGAGCTCCACGTTAGGTATATGCACATGGAACAGCAGAGGCACAAGCCAGTAGAGGCCAAAATCTTCCAAGTGAGGCAGAATGAGAAACATCATGAAAGCTTCAGAAAAGGGAAAAATACTAAAAGTGAGTTTTGAAGAGTAAAGGCATACAGCAAGGTGACAGGGACTTTGGTATGGAAGACGCAGCAGGTGTCACAGCCCCTGGCTCACAAGTGGCACTCAGACTGGGCTAGAATGGCAGGGGATGCAGAGGCCAAATCACGAAAGGCCTTAGATTCTATGCCATGAGTGTGATGTTATCTTCTGAGCAATGATGTGAATGTTAATTTTGTGTTACTATTTCTCTAAGAATCCCAATTAAAACAAATGGAAAGCTACCAAAAGATGGTAACCAGAGAACAATGTGATCAGTTTTATATTTCAAAGCATAATTTCAGTGACGAAAGTGGAATTCCACTATTTCATTAATTTTTTTAAAAAGTGTGTGTTTTCCTTTCCAACCTGGGCTGGGCAGAATGGCTCCTGCAAAGAAGGGCAATGAGGAAAAGCAAGGCCATTCTGCCATTAAGGAGGTAGTGCCCAGAGAACACACCACCAGCATTCACAAGCGCATCCATGGAGTGGGTTTCATCTGAAGAGAAATGACATCAAGAGTGGAAGACCGAGCAATTCATTTAAACGAGCAAAACTATATTGTATCCAAATCAAGACCTTTCATATAGATTCTTCGTGCAATCAGTAGAACAACTCTGTGGGGCATTATTATTCCTGTGATTATTTTTGCTGAGCATGAGAAAGACTAAAACTGACACATCTTGCATGTGGCCGAGTGGGATTCAGACTCAGAGAGGGCTGAAGCTGACCCACACCCCTTCAGAGGCAGTGTGGTGACCATAGCGTACTGCCTCTCACTTGGCTGTCAAAGTCACAGGGATAGAAAGCCACAGAGCTAAAAGTACAACTCAGAGTCCACAGTTAGCTCCTAACTGCTGCGCTACACCACCTTTCACAGAAAGGGTCTTCATCTTTCAACTCTTAGCCTTCCACTTCCAGGACTAGTTGTATTCTTCCTTAGGGAATATTAGAAAACAATGGTGATGGTATTCCTCCAAACCCTAGAACAAAGGTCAGGAATAGACTAGAATCCTGAGTCACTACAGTCTACATGGCACGGATGTGAAGAAGCCCAGTGTCACATGGATCACATTTCCTTTCCCTCCACAGAAATCCAGGAACTGAAACCTTGACTGGACTTCATGGTCCAACTTTCACTCAGGCGTTCCAGTAAGGCCATGGCTAAAGTCCCTACCACTACATACGGGCAGTGTAGAAGCGGGTGAAACTAAGCTGTGCAGAGAAAGCTGACAGGCCTGAAAATGCACACCTCAGGAATTGGAGTCCTTGCCAATGTTTTAACTGCCAGATCATTTATAGCGACTCTGGCCTTTTGATTGCAGGATTGAGACCGCATGAGTTAGAAAAAAGTGCCAAAGTTTTGGATCTAGACAAATTTGGGGTTCAGGCACAGTCCTGCATTTGTTTGGTGAGTGACCCCACAGAACATTTGTCATCTCCCAACATCTGTTTTCTCATTTGCCAAAGAAGATCAAAACTATTTTTTGTTATTGGAGATATGGAAGGACTATATTTAAACCATACAAACACTATTCAGCAATGAGATATTATTATTCTAGCTAAGCAATCAGAGTTTACTATTCTCAGGTGCTATGCATATTATGCAACTAGCTATGCCAATCTGAATATGAACTACTGCGTCAAAGCATTTTCTCTATGGGATAGGCCATATTTCATCAGTATTTATATGCATAGTAATGCTTTTTAAATATACATACATACAGTCTCATGAAATGTTTATTTGCTTATATTCTTTGTCTAAAGACCATATTTGGATGATTAGTCACTTTAAGTTATACCTCTCCTTAATGTCTTGACCATATTGACACTACGTAATGATAACTTTTTCTGGAAGATGTGAAAAATACGGGGAAATGAAAAAGAAGGGATACAGCAAGAGAGGGAATTTGGGGGGTGAGAAATCCCTTACAAATAGCTTATTTATAACAAAAGGGCCTAAGTCATTTTTTCACTAGACATGCATTGCTGTGGATCAGGCATGTGTATGCATATATATGTGTGCATTCTAGGAAACACTATGATTTAAAAACTTCTTTCTTTAAATACTTTGTCAAAATTACACTTAATTATTAAAATTACATAAGAAAGTAATGATGAAGAAAAGAACCCATGTACAATCTTTTTTCAAATGAGATCATTTAAAAATTTAAAAAATAGATTTCTACAGGCTTTATACTAGAAATTGAGTCCACAATTCAGCAAGTAACTATTCGTTTTGTTTAGGAGGAAGGAAATTGTGACAGTGTAACTTTCAAGCTTTTATTCCTTTTAAAGAAAATATTTTTAATGGTGAGGGCCCAGCATACTGAAAAAAACACTTCATTGTTTCAAAGAAAAATAATTTTCAGGTAAAATCTAAATATAAGTAACAGCCTTAGTGAAAATTTATCACAAGCCAACCTCTTTTTAGGGCTCTAAAGACGAGCTCTGAAGAGGGACTGAAAAGGTCTGGGAGAAGACACCATAGGTTCAAGATAATAGCTGCCTTGAGAAGCCGTCAGGAAAGGGATTAACTACATCCAGAGGTGATGGTTGAACTTTATCCACAACGAAGAAATTTCATTTATCCTAATTCAAAGCCGTAATTCACAACTTCAATTTAAACTCTACTTTACCCTTAGTATTTTTGAAATCCACTCAGATATAAAGCCCAAGTAAAGAAAGATAATGATCATGCATAGGGCTAACCATATTTTTAATATCATCACCAACATAAATATATCATTTTCACTACTCTGTCATTCAACTATAAAATACAGGTTTTACATTTCTGCTATATTTTTCAATGTGACTTATTTTCATGTACTTTCCAAGTGAAGAAATATACATAAAAAGATTTCCTATCTTTTGATATGACTTCTGAAATGTAGCATCAGTAAAATAAATAAATACACATGACATAAAACACTTTCACGGAACTGGTTATGTCCCTTGATGGAGAGATATATCTTTTTTTTCCCTTAAAGTTTTTAATAGATTGTCTGGTGTCACAAAATGACATGCCGTTATATTAAATAATGACACGGTATTACGTTTAATACTGTGACAACATCCCCAAGACAAGTGCAGAGACACAGCACTTTCACCACAGATGTAGCAGGAAAAGGAAAGGAGGCCCTCCGCGGAGAACACATCGTGCTGCAGATGTGAGCGTGTGAGTACCAAGAGGAGAGCAACAATGCGGGCTTTCACGGTGACTAAAGAGCAACATAACAACTGCAGGTGACTCCGTGGGTCCTGGAATCTACCCAATGGTTGCACTGACCTTGTGGTGAAGTGCTTTGCATTAATGCTCTTAATCTGCTCTGGAGATTTTCTTAAAGAATGTGAATTTACATCCAACACTGACGGTTTTCTAAATTTGGAGATTAGACATGGGGAATACATTTATAATTGTAAGTGCAAACGTGTGTGTGTTTTTAAAAATCCAACTTAATTGCAAATTCTTTTGAGATTCTTCCGTACATATTAGAAGGGTTTTTTAAATTAGGTTTATTTCTAATTTTTTCTAGCTACTGACTTTTATATTTGTGTGTCGATTTATCAAATTAATCAGTCTAGGCACATCCAAAATGTTCTATATGTTGCATTTTGGTTAAACTCTGATCCCTGAACTTAGGTGAATACTATCATGAAGTACAAAAGGGTAGAAAAATCCTTAGGATATAAGGGTTTATTCACTAGAGAGCCACGGTTACCCCTTCTCAAGGTTTTGTTTACCTTTGAATGCAGCTGCTAGTCCAAGATAGTAAACCACCTAATTGTGATGCAATTATGATTATTCTCTAGGGCAGTGGAGGGTAGCACATAATGCCACCCCAAAATATGCCACTTTGGCATATTGATTATTTTGAGATGTAGCACTTGAAAAGCAGCAATGCAGGGAGAGGCTTTCTCTGAACTCCCCTTATCTTCTTGAAGACAAGTTCTCCAAAAGGAACTCAGCTGTCATAAATTCCTTCTCCGGGGGTTTCATCAACCACAGAAAATTAACTATCACAGGAGAGAAGACTGGAAGTCCATCCATACCACACCCGGATAAACTTTAACTATCATTCCTCCCATCTATTCTTCTAAAGGACCATTAATCTTTCCTAAAAATCATTTATTTTCCCTAAAAAGGCCTATACTCTCTCACCCCTTTCCTATTAAGGTATCATTTAAGCCTGAATTCTAAGCCACCTCTTTGAGTTACTCAGTTTTTCTAGGTATCTCCCATGTATACATGCATCATGCATATTAATATACTTCTGTTTAATTTTCTCTTATTAATCATTTTCTTAGGACAGAGATCTCAGCTCAGAAGGGTAGAGTAAAAATTATTTTATTCTCCATACATCAGGACACCATAGAAGTTATAAATATTAAACAATAACATAATTTACATTAAGTGAGGTATAGGTCACATCTGACACAGCCTCTGGGAATTTCATTACCAGTTCTATGTGAAAATGGTAATGGGACATAAGTCACTTGATTGGAAATTCATGTAAATTTTTAGGAAGGAGCTTTCCCCTCTTTTCAATCAGATTTCTGCAAATGTGTCCAAATGACAACTATCACAATTATAATATATTATGCTTTCACTCTTACAGGATACTTAAGGAGAAGTACATATGATATTTCTCTCTTCTGGAATAATTCAATAGCATACTAGGATTGTTTTTTAAATTTATTTCATTATAACAGTAAAATATATTCATAGTAAAAATCTCAATCTGTTCAAAGGATAATAAGCAAAGACTAAAAGTCCCTTTTACCCAAAAGAATCCTGCAGTTTTTACTGACAGAAGTAAACACTGTTTCAAGTTTCCTGTACATCTTTCTCAAATTCTTATAACTTGCATTAATGTGTAAGTCTCTTCAAATGATTTAATTATCTAGCTATGGACTTAAAATGAAAAGAAATCAATAATGAATATGATGCACTTAAAGCATCCATTGACAACTTTCTCATGTAGAATCATTTTGCATTTTGTGCATACATAGTAAACTGTGCAAACAATCAAATAGAGATGATGTGAACTATCACAAATGATCCAAACTTACTCAAAAGAAAAACCTTGCAAGTTTCTGGAAATTTATCGCTTATCCCCAAGAGACTCTCTCATTATAATTTTTTAAAATTTAAAAATTATTTCAAATATTAAATTTGAGTGTTTTATATAAATATCTATTTTAAACTGTGCTGGAGGGAAAGCAACAACAATTGTTTGAGGATTGGATAAAATGGTCTGCTTGTTACACAAACTGGATAGCCTGGGTGTTTGATGGGTAAATGTTTGCCCACTCAAACCATCTGCATCACAGTTAAAAACAAATTTCACAACAGTAAGTTGTAGTATTGCACTATTGCAATATAAATAAAATTGCAGTATTAATTGCAAAATACAGTCTCCAAAAAGGCAAGACTTCTACAGAGCAGTACAACTGGCCCAGACATTAGGAGAGCAGTTTTTATCCTAATACAATAAGAGCAGGAGAGTAAGGTAAGAAAGAAAGAATTATTACACAGGGTGGGTGGTATTCCAACTCACTTAATCATATCAAATTTATCTTTCTTTTCCATGATATTAATTTCAAATACTTCTTCCTATTGAAATTAAGAATTTCTCAGTTACTGCTAATTCTTCTGCACAAATGCACAAATAATAGTTATTCATAGGTATTTATTGACTTTCTATAGATTAAAATGAAATTACCTGAGAATAAAGATAAATAATAAATAATCAATGGAATAAATCATTTTATAATGACCCTGACTTCTAAGTAAAAAAAAAAAAAAAGAGTTTCTGTCTTTAACGGGATAAGTAATCTTAAAGAATGCATACTCTGGAGGTCTTCCATATCTTCTTGGTCTTTAGGTTTTTTGGAGCAAACACATTTATGATAGATTTCCTCTATTAATTTCACAGAGAACATATTTGGAAGCTATATCATATGTATATGAACACATATAAGTCCATGCTTCCTCCTTATCTTTCATCACAGAAAATCACTGGGACTCACCTGGAGCCGTTTGCTGGAGTGCTTGTCTACCTGTCCCTAGCAACACTCACCTAGACAGGGAAAGTCTTAAAGACAAAACTCAGATGTGGAAAAATCAAGTTATCCAAGTCTTGTTTTGCCTTTGACTTCAAAGGACTCCTATATGGAATAAGCTTTGTGAGATCCAAAAGGAAGAAAAGGATTTGGCCAAAAGAACAGAAGGGTAAGATCAAAGTGTGAAACTGTGAGAAAGCCTGGAAAACACTTCATCGCACTTCAGGGCCATTGGCTCTGCACTTAGAACAAAACCAAATTCACCCAGACTTGTCAGCTAAGTGAAGAAGTCAATGAGGCTAAAGATGGCATTTTAAATGTTTTTAATAGAATGATTTAATTTAATTAGGCATGAGGAATTTATTTTCCTTTCATCCAAAGTCAAAGTAAACTGATGTATATTTTTTTCTTTTATTGATTCCAGAGAGAGGAAAAGGAAGGGAGAAAGAAAGGGAGATATCCCATGTGAGACAGAAACACCAATCGGCTGCCTCTTGCACATGCTCCAACTGGGGACCAAAACTTAAACCCGAGCATGAGCTTCTTCTGCCAGGGTTAAACTGATGTATATTTTTGAATACCACAAATTTTTATTTGCCATTAATTTTCAATGTGGAGATTAATTAATAATTCAAATATGTTTGGGCAAAAATATCAATGTAGTACTTACTTGGATTTCTAAAAATAAACCAGCATTTTACATATAAATAAGCACAGTCTACCTTCTGTACAGCATATCCATTCAAAGATGTTATGCACTTATTGTTCCAGATATGCTACTGTCTGTCATTCAAATATAGTTTGAATTCTCTTTATAATGAAATTTGGGACCTCTGAAGAAAATTTGCCCCCAAATTTCACAGCTTTTTTAATGGATATATTTTGTTCTCACCACAAACTAATATATGTCCCTCATGCAAATATTTTTAATTTTTAAAAATAGATCTAAAAATAAATAAAATAAAATCACCTGTAATTCCTTTCCATATTAACTTTTTAGTGTATATCCTTCCAGAATGTTCATATGAATATATCACATGCAGACAATATTTTACACAATGGTATCATTCTATATATAGTATATTTTACTTAATGTATATTATATAAAATGCATATATATGGTACAAATGTAACATATGATACATATTATATATAGTTAGTAATATGAATGTATTGCTAAGATTTTCTGTCATAATAAATATGCACCAATAAATTATTCATTAAATAGAGAATAGTATTTTATTGATTGGATCTATTTTCCAATAAAACTTTTCCAAAATACTTTCTAAACATCACCCAAAATGTTCCAAATTATGAGGAAGAAAGGAGATGAGGGATCTGGATCAAATGAAGTTAGAACTAGTCACAGAGTTATCTTAATCACAGGACTTCTCAGAGTATACAATATGCTAACTCAAATTGTGAACTTTCAGAAGTGAAATCTTTTGTGATATATTTATAAACAAAGTAAGTGATTAGATTTTTTATTTAATAAAATTAATTTGTTTTCTGAGTTATTCAAATTTCAGGGTATGTCCCTGGAAAATTGATTTATTCATGTCCTTACTTTTGGGTTTTTAGAATGTTCTAATTTTATTAACTATTATTAATAATTCTTTGATAAACATTTTCAGATATTCATCTTTGAACATTTTTCTTATTATTTTCCTTAAATAAATTCTGAGACATAGAATTGTTGGCCTATTTACATATTTAAGAATTTAATAGCTGTCACCAAATTGCTCCTAAAGATTTTATCAATTTATATATAGTGCTTTTTTTAGACTATTTTATCATAAATTAAAACTATAACTGTTGTCATCATTTCTTAAACTATTTTTTTTCCTAACCAATTGATTAACCACCTTAGTCAGAAGTCTTACCTCTAAATTACTTTTGATAATCCCTCCTGTAATAGATCACCTTCAGCCCACGGCTACAGATAGGACACATCAAAAAATTAATCTAGGGAGTCTCTTTCATCCATTCCCTATCACCACCACTGGTATTTCTGTTTCATAAATTTAATTTCCATGTCACACATGGAAGAAAGCCACACATAAAGTCACACCTTAGATAAATTTATCTAAGTAAATGGCACCATGGTGACATTGAAAAATTTTAAATTAAAATGCACATATTGAAGGTTTTCTCCTAACCTCTACTTGATCATTTTACCTGCTCTACAAATAGTACTGGAATCTGATAGTCTATCAGTGAATCTCAAGGAAGAAGAAAATTCCCAACCAAAATTTTTGATTATTCAAAAATATTGAATAATCAAAAGCCAATATTATAAAAGAAAGGCAACAAAATAAAAGAATGGAAAATTTTGGTCTGACAAGACATAGGTAATAAAACAGGCAAAAACAAGATTTTTGAATTTTGAAATAATTATGAAGACATAAAACATACAGCAGAAAACAAAAACAAAAATGAAATCTGATATTTTCAAAAGGGAAGAAGAAAGTAGACAGATCTGATAAGATTAATAAAGAGAAAGAGCACAGATAAATTCAATATAATATCTGAAGATATAATAGTCCCCCCTTATCCACTAGGGATGTGTTCCAAGACCCCGGGTGGATGCAAGAAACCATGGGGAGTACCAAAGCCTCTACTGTATATACTGTGATTTTTTTTCTACATGTACATATTATACATAGGATAAACTATCATTTTTATCAGGCACAGTAGGAGTTTAATAACAGGTTTCTCTAAGGCCATGTGGGTGAGTGGACTAGCACTGAGGGTCCATGGAAGAAAAGGGGAGAGCCAGAATCCTACCATTGCACTACCAGTGCTTGGGCTGTGAGGTCTGGGTTCTAGCCTCTTCTTGACTGTGTTACTTGGTCAAGCCTAGAAGTCTGTTTTTCTCACCTGGAAAAATAAGAAAGCTAGATCTATTAGCTCCTTTCCATGCATATAATATGGTGACTCTACTTATAACTGGTCAGCATGCACCTGCAAACACCATTATCCCTTAAAACAACTTGGGCCAACATTTACAATGATAACATCTGTGCCTGCCCTTAAAAATTATCCTCTGAGACATAAATCACCAACATAACTGCTAAGCATATGTGTGTTGTTAGAGAAAACTCTATTATTGCACAGTCTCTTGGAATTATAAAGTAACATGGGGATAAGGGGTAGCACAGGCATTATCTATCATAAACACTAAACCCGAAGCAGCAGGGGTATTGTGCTTACATGACCTCTAATACTTCTTCCTTAGAAAGACTTATTTGTACAAAAGCAGAAGTTTCTCAGCAATCTTGATAAAAAAGTCCCTTTATGGATTTCTCAGAAAGGACTGTTGAAGAGTGTGCATTGTGTAACTCTTAAGTATAGCTGGCCCTACTCATTGGCAAAGAGTGTTGGTTTCATGGATGGCAAGCACTTAGTCCTAAAACAATTTTTCCAAGGGTTTGTCATGGCACCACCTCCCCTCTTCCCTGACTGCAAATTGTCTTTTTCATACTCACATCATGGCAACTGGAGAGCAAGCAGAGTAATTAACTGAGTTAGCACATGAAGCATTATTGAAGTAATTCTTAGGCTGTTACAAAGCAACATGGGATGCTGAACAGGAAGTGAAGGGTCCCCCCAGAACATCAAGAAGCCATCTTTGGGGAAAAAAGGGGGAGTTACTAAAGAAAAGGAGATAGGCTAGAATGGAGTGTTTGAGGGTAAACACTTGGCAAGCAGGGGGTGGACTGGAGAGATGTAAGGTTCCTTGGTTCAAGGCTAAACTCTTGCCAGAGCTGTAATTAATTTTAATCATTTTGAAAGCCATTTTGCTAAATTACTTTTTGGTTTTTGCTTCAGTACTTCTCAAATGTAGTGCTGATTCATAAAGATTAATTTCACCCCTGCAAGTTAACATTGTGTAAAAGAACTGAATATCTAAAAATAATCCCTCTATTGAAAGAAAGTAGCACCAGCTTACTGAAGTCCACACTAACTGGGATAATTGCATCTTATTTCTTGGTATTTTGAGCATAATGATCACCAGCTCCACCTCATCCTGCCTCCATGACAGACAGAGGGAAACAGATTATAGTTAAATCACTTCCAGTAGTTATAATGGATTTAAAAGCAGGATGGAAACATCATGACTAATTACCAAAAAATTAAATAATTAGATAAATAAGAGAGAGAGCGAGAGATGTTTATCTCACCTTACTGAAGTACTGGACCAAAAATTCTGGGGGGTTAGTTGCCACCAGTAACTGAGAGAATGAGAAGATGTTCATTTAAGATGGAATACTAAACAAGTGAAGGCTACATTAAGTCATGATGAATTCCTATTGTTCATTTGGTGACTTTATGTTCCCTGGAAAGCCACCTGGAATCCATAGGGCAACTGGACTTGAATAATTTACATAATTCACATTGAATTCTATTGGATCTGAGGGTAAAATTTGAAGTATTCAAACATAAAGTCATTTTTGTGAAACTTATCTGTTGAAGCCATTTTAAATGGCCTGGCCATTGATGATTTGTATTGTTCATCCTTAACTTTGTTTGTATTAAGCTTCACTTATATAAGGTTTTTTCTAATAACTACTTTCATATCATTCAAATGTCAGTAGTTTCTTTCTTCCAAATTTGGCACCTTAAGTTCTTTCAATTTCCAATATCAAAGTTATTCCCAACTGAAGGGAAAAAATATTACAATTCACTTACAGGAATGAACTTCCTTCAAAAATATTCTTGTCCTTTCTGCAAGCACAAACTTGAACTTTTAAAAATATCATGCCAAAAAAGTTTAATCCTTTTTATTTGAATTTAAGAGTTTGAATCATAAACTCAGGAGAAAGACAAAGATAAGACCAACTAAGTAAACGTACCTCCCCAAAGCACTTCAAATGACAATTTCGTTTTTACTCTTATTTGCTATAAAATTTTCTCAATACCATTTGAGTTGAGAAAAATTTCTGAATCCTGGGCTCAATATAGGATTAGCCAAATGAGGTATTTCAAGCACTAAAACAAACCTTAGAAAGAAAGGGTCTCCATTCCTGCTGTACTGTTTAAGTCCTTCTGTGGTGTTAGACTTTCTGCAACTTCACAAAATGAAAATGCTACCAACGGTTCTCAAAACTAGTTTCAATGAATAGGTTTGATGTGGAATTTAATATAATACATAAAACCTACATGTTATCCTTGTATACGCTTTATTGAATTATCTCATGTCAAGTCTAACTACAGTCTATAGAGAGAATTAAAGGCCTCAAGTAATCTCCAGAGAAGGCAATTACTTTCATGTTGAGTACTATTTGCATATGTTAAAATTATTCAGACACCCAAAAGCAAAGGAAAGAAATTAGATACCTCCTTCACACCATTCAGAAAAATCCACTCAAAGTAGATCATAGACTTAACTGCAAAAGTACAAATGACAAAGTCAAAATAGATAAATTGGATTTCATCAAATTTTAAAATGTTTTTGCTGCATATGATATTGTGAATAAAGAGAAAAATAACACACAGAGTGACAGATAATATTTTTAGATCAATCTGATAAAAGTTTAATATGCAGAAACTACTTTTATAGCTCTTGCAACTTAATAATAAATAAAGACAAACACCCCAAGTAAAAATGGAGTATTAATTTTAAGGGGCATCTCTCTCAAAAAGATATGCAAAGGACTAAGGACATGAAAAGATGTTCACTATCATTTGTCGCTAGGGAAATGAAATCAAAATCACAATGAGATAGCATTTCCCAACCACCAGAATAGCTATAATAAAAAGAGACAGACAATGAATTTTTCATGAGGCTGTAGAGAAGTTGAAATTCTCATACACTGCTGGAGAGAATGTAAAATGGTACAGCCACTTTGAAAAATAGTGCAGCAGTTCCTGAAAATGTTAAACATGAAGTTACTACATGACCCAACAATTCAACTCCTAGATAATAAACCCAAGGAAATTGAAAACATGTGTTCACTTGCACATAAATATCATCACAGTGTTATTCATAGAGCCAAAAATCTGGAACAACCCAACTGCCCAACACTTGGTGAATGAATAAACAAAATATAATACTTTTCTATCCATACAATGAAATAGTATTTGTCAACAAAAAGCAATGAAGTATTATCAATGCTCCAACATGGGTCAACCTCAAAAAGGTTAATGAAGTAAAGGAGGCCAGTCACAAAAGGCCAGGTTATGATTCCATTCATATGAAATTCCAGAATTGATAAACCTATAAAGACAGAAAGTAGATTAGTTGTTGTGCAGTGCTGGGCAGCAGTAGGGGAGAAAGGGAGAGAAGGGAGAGGCAGTGGAAAGTGACTGCTGGAGTATAGAATAAATAAGGTTTTTGTAGGGATGATGAACATGCTCAAAAATTTGATTTGGTGATGGTTGCACAATTGTATAAATATGCTAAAAACCATTGAATTGTGCATGCTAAATTGTGAAGTATATACATATAAATTATATCTCAATAAAGCTGTTTTTTAAAAGGAATGCATTAAAAAACTATGCAGAAAAAAATTACACCATCATATAATGTTGCGTACATGGAATTCAATTTGATTAAATATTTGATGCCTTTAAAACTTTTTACTTCATCATACACAAATTATTGTGCTCTTCAACTACCAAGCAGAATTAAACTGTTTTACTCTAGGGGAAAAAAACCATATTTATTCCTATATTATGTGCCAAGAATATCATTGAACAGGAACTAAAAATAAACACTAATGATGCCGTAGGCGGGGGGTGTTATGGTTGAAGGCAGTGTGGTGATCTTTTGAATCACTGTAGTTGCATTCTGCAGAGACTTGGGGCTGGGTTAGCAGAGAACCCCTTTGTACTGTACTAACCAAGGCCTTCCTAAACATGTATTGATCATCCTGCTTGTCTCAGTTGTCACACTGACATGGCCAGGCCCACAACTGGATCCAGCTTGGTCTGGGTAGGGCTGCTAGATCATTGCTTTGGCTTCATAAGGGAGTAAGGAACTTTCTGTTAAAAAAAAAAAAAAGGGGAAAAGGGCAGCAGGCAGACCAAGCTGGCCCAATAACCAAGCGTAGGTCAGGAAGGTAGAGCAATAGTTAAAAAATTACCAAAAGAATTACTATCAAAAAAATCTTAACATCTCTACAATTACCACTGTTTAAAAAGAGAGGAAAAACTCATTTATTACTTGCATATAATTTTAAGTGGATATTCTTGTTAGTTTTTTTAAAAATCAAATATAACTTTGGGATTCTGTTGAAAGTTGAAAAATCTACTCTTGGAGGTGGGGGCGTGTATGAACCTATTAACACAGTTACTAATACTGAATACATCAGGGCACTCACAGGGTATAGCAAGTCTTTCTGGCTCACCTTGGTCTCAGTAAAATCCAGATTAAGTCCATCTATTTATATTAGGTCTCTGCATCACAAAATGTCCATCTCAAGTCAAATTATGTAGGTTCTTCTTAAAGACCTTATTAAAGGATTTTTAAACATCTGACTATAGCATGTATCAACCATAAATAAGTCTACATAAAAAAGATGATTTTTTTAAAGACTCAAGTAAAGAAAACAATGAGCTGGCCTTCAATAAACATAAAGTAGAGAATTCTTTGTGGGAAAGTAATCAAACAGTTTTGAGAAATAAGTATTCAGTAGAAGAAATGGTGACTGAGATCATCCTGTTTTAGCAAATACTATGTTGTTTCACAAAATAAACATTTCTGAAGGGCCACATAGAAACTAATCTCTTCTCTTGGATTATTTTGCATTGTTGGGCATACAGCAAGATTGCTAATCCTATTCTTCTCTGTTCACACCTGTGCCAAAAGTACACTTATTTTCTCTGCAAATGCAAACTTTAATGAATAGAAACACTTGCACATTATCACTAGACTTCTTATAGTCTAGTTTAATGCAACACAGGCAAAAAGCAAAAATCTAAAACATCGCCAGTTCTCTGTGACATATGCACTGATTTAAGTTTATTATTTTATTAACAGATGAGATACTTGCCAGAGAAGAGCAATCCATCTCTTGAAGCAATTGCTGGCAAATGAATAATATGAGGTAAAAAGGTATTTACAGTTCAAATTGGAATAAAGTTTTCAATACCTGGAAAGAGAATAAACTGACATTTTCAATGTTGCCTTGCCATATTCATCAGTCATAAAGGAAAAATATCTAGAAAGTATAAGAATCCTTCTTTGGCTATAGAGTTTGTTGTTGCTGTTGTTTTGGATTTTATTTTTTTACCCTATTTTATATTAAAAATCTATTCTCTCTGGAGACTGGGTTTTAAGTTTGGGTCTCATATGAGCTCCCCTGTGCTGGCTGCACTTGACCAACTCCATGTCTGGGCCAGGAGTGGCCTTTAATCAATGCCACCACCATCCTAGGCTCCTAAATGCTCCCCAAATTTTTTGTTCTATCTAGCGTTGTCTCATCAAAGCTCTCCAAAACTAAACCTAAAGGAACCAGATGCAACATGAAGAGTACTCACAAAATCATCAAATAATATCTTTAAAATGTTTGTTTCATTTCCAATAATCTGAGTGGGATTATTCTACTACCCAGTGTAAGGGGATTGAGGAAACTATTCACCAGATATATCGCTGAGTTCAGAGAGATTGAAGAGAAATACATTATACTTTATGGCTCAATTTTAATGAACACTCTAAATTTATTTCAACAAATTCCTTTGAATATCTGCATGAGAGTATCCTCCGCACATTTGTATTCACTCTGCAGTTTTTACTCGTCTTTTTCTCTTCTGGTTTTGTGTTCCGCTTCCCAAGCACCATTGATTAAGCGTTAAACAAGATCACAGAGGAGGTTTAAACAATAATGATTGTTATTCAAAGACACTACAAGTCAAAACATGTCCTAGAGAACACACTATAAACTTTGGAACTCTGATATACAAACCTTGTTAGCTTTCATTACAGGAATTGGTCCTTTTAAGGAATTAGTCTTCTCCTCTAATTCCACTCTGTTTATTAGTGTGTATATCAGGATTCCAACAGGAAACAGATGGTGCACTCAAATTAGGGTAATTTGGGAAGGGTTCATTTTCAAAGGGACTATTTACAGAGGTGTGGGTGTAAGAGAATTATAAGAACTAGGCAAGTATGCTAAACTGGTTACAAGTTGACACCCCTACATCCATAAAGACATAAGAGGGAGAGGTCATTGGATCAGGAAGGAGATAGTCATAGAGAGAGACATCCACCTCAAAAGGATGAGTGACCTTCCAAGGAGAAACAGGCAGCCCTAGGGCATCTGGCAGGGAGGTCACTCTCTTTCTATTTCCTGTCCAACAACCCAACAGGGAGTACACAGGGACTGGCAGCTTTAATGGCCTCAGTCTCCAGTCTCACTCTAGGAAACCTCTCTACAAGGTATCAAGGAGACTAAATACCTCAGAATCTCATGCCAGGATTCCCCAGTGGCCAAACCTAACCAAGAGCCAAAAGGCACAAGAGTCAGTTGATAAAGTAGAAATGAGTCAAGTTCCTGGGGCAAAGATCAAGATAGAAAAAGGGAAGCCCAAGAAGATACCCAACACATATGATTAAATTTCTGTGCCTACACATGCTTCTTACTACACAAATATACTTACACATAGAACTTAAAAACCTCTCAGAAAAGAATTTTCCCTGGGAATTTCCACTTTATTGATGCCTTTTGTGTTCAAAAGTTCCATCATCAGCTACTTCAGAGATTTAATACTGCTGATAATCTATAAATGTGGGGGGCAGCAATGGTTGTGACTAGGAAAGGAAAAGGAAACTAACATTTTAAAATACAAGCCCCCTTACAAATCTTACTTCATTTATTCTTTAAAATGACCCTATGAGTTAATAGGGTCTATAACACAATAACAATTGTGTTATTCCACATTTTACAGATAAATTGAGACTCAAAGAGTTTAAATAAGTTGCCCAAAGTCACACATAATAAACAAGGTGAGCCCTGACCGGCATGGTTCAGTTGTTTGAGTGATGCCCTGCAAAGCGAAAGGTCACTGGTTTGATTCCCAGTCAGGGCACATGCCTGGATTGCCTGCCCAGTCTTCATTTGGGGCACGTGCAAGAGGCAACTGATTGATGTTTCTCTCCCTCTCTTCCTCCTCCCTCCCCATCTCTCTAAAAGTAAATAAGTAAAATCTTAAAAAATAAAAGACAAGGTGAATCACTGAACCCAGGTCTGTTTGATTCTAAAGCCCATTCCGTTGATCCCTCACCACATTGCTACTGAGAACTTTGACCTGAAACAGTTTAACACTTTCCTAGCAGAAGGTAGGAAGAGCAAGAGTCAATTAAAGACACAAAAGGGGAAGATTAGTCCAGCATCCCTCTGATAAAATATTAAATGGAAAATCTTAGAGGTTATGAAAGTGGGGTAGTTAGGAAGGGGCTGGATATGTAAAGAGAAAGAGAAATCAAAAGAAAGATTAAACACAACCTTTGAGTTCTTCCCACTTCCCTCTCTTTCTTAGACTGCCCTGCCACTTTTCAGAGCCTATGGACTTTGCACCTAAGGTTTATACTTTTCCACACAGGAAGCATTTTATTGTGTCTACAACCATTCAGTGCCTCACCCATAGCAATAATTTCACCAGCTTCCCATCTTCCCCTGTTCCTACCTTCTGAAAGGAAGCAGTGTGCAATGGTCAGTAGAGATGTAGGCTCCCTGTAATTACCCTGAGGGCCAAAGACTATCTCAGCTGCACCTGCCTTTGTACACATAAACTGTCACAGTAAATTAAAATCCCGCCTACTCAGGTAGGAGGAGGTTGTTGCCAATGAGTTTACATCTTGATAGAGGTAAATGAGTCAGTGACTCCAGGAAGCCATAATAATATCATAGGAAATCTTAAAGGGAATGTGCTATCTGACAGGGGATTAGTTTGTCTAGGGAACAAACAACAGGGAGCCCAAATATGTGTGAGTCTTCTTTTTCTCTTAAGGAGTCTGAAAGCATCATTTCAGATCCCAAACAAGAAAATCCCACACCTGTGCTTTTCCCCATAGGCCCAAAAGGCCAACCAGAAGTGACTAGTAAGAAACATTAGGGAGTTATGCTCTTTTCATCTTTTTTTAAAGACAAGCTCAGTGCTCTGCTATACACATCCAATATCCTTTTTTAGAACAGAGCTAGAAACCTCTAAAAACAGAACACCAAGAAATAACTTCCAGGGCTGGGCAACCACTCCCTGAGTCAATGGGGAATCACCCGCAGCACTTTTATTTTTGACTCAAGTTCCACAGTTGTCATAAGGCCTAACATTCTCCTGGCTTCTTCAATTTCCACACAGAACTTATTTGTGAGTGTTCTGTTTACCCAGCTAGCCTTCCTGCCTGAGCTGTGAAATCATTTCAGACAGCTAACTGGATAAAGAGCTTAAAATAGGGTGGCATTTATTCTTTATCGGCTTAAACTTGCCAACCAGCAACCAACTTGTGCCTTGGAAAACGCAGAAATGGTTTTGCGCTATTTATATTTTCCTTTGCCATCCATGGAATAATTTAATTCATAACTAACTTAAATAAAGGAACTGCTTTAACACATGGAATATATTTTGATCAACTATTAATTAGGCCTCTTTAAATTACTCAAATGGTTCAAAAATTGAGAATGGATAAATTATTTGAAAATTAAGGGACATCTTGAAAATAGTTCCCATAAAAATCATATACAATGCTAATGTAAATATTGTACAATATTTCTATTGTTATCCATATGCAGACATTTAAGAGTCCATGTGTCCATGTGGTAAAAAAGGACCTAGTCTATGAGCCAGGGAAACAGGATATGCCACAAGTTACCTGGGAGACTCAGGTATTATCACTTAAAAGGCTTCGGTCCCTCTCTGTAAAATGAAAGTATATAGTCTTGAAATCATGATCCGATAAGCATTTGACACTCTAAAGGGGTGACCCTGTAGCCATTTTTGGAGATGGCAATTGCACCCCCCACCCTGCCACCACCATTGTCACCATCAGAGCAACTCCACGTTTTTTCATTTTTGTGTAAGATTTTGGTTGAAGACAACTTTCAAAATGTTGGAAAGCTTTGACTACAGTATTCTTTTGATCAAATTCTATGACTCCAAATTTTTATTTCCATTGACATGTCAGTATGCCTCTTTGCAAAACAAATGGCCTTTCTTCTGGTGTATTAAATATTAGAAATCAGAGTGCCCCACAAGATATAAGTAGAACAATGATAATCTCATTTTATTCCTCTGAAAATGGACAAAATCCTCTGCTTGGGTAGATTTCTACAATCTCCTTATATGAATACTTTACTATTTATATTTAAACAGTTTGGTAAGACCAAAATGTATTTTTAAAGTTGAGTAGGAACTAACATAACTAGCAGAATGACACTCTCTTTGAAATGGGTAAATTATGGAACTGGTCCTTCAAAACACATATGTATACAAATACAACACACACACTCTTCTTCTTAGAAACACATCTGTATTTAAACAACCAAAATTCCTCAATGATCAAAAACCAAAGCAGGATGGTAGACATATAGCTAGGATTAGGAAAATGGTGTGGCTCTCCTGGTTCATGTCTCTGAGTTTGAAACAAAAATGAAAGAGGTCTGGACCTCACTCAGTTAAAGATGGCCTGGAGGCCCACACATACATGTGTATGCAGGCTGGGGCAGGGAAGGTGCGGGGAGAAGGAATGGAAGGCTAAGTCCTGGGAGAAGAGCCCAAAGGAAGCATGTTTATGCTCTGGGTCCAAGAACTGCTGCAGTGAGAAGGGTCTGAAGCCAAAAGAACCCAGGAGGCCAATCCTCACATTGGAAACAAAGCAATGAGTAAACTGAAGACCAAGACTTATGGGTCAGAGTGGGGTTAAACCAAAACACAAGAGAGGTGAAGGAAGTTAGAGAATGAATTTCCCAAACAAAGCTCATCTCATGTGACATAATTTTCAGCGTTTGCCATATTTTTGATGGACTGGAACTTATCCTTAAAGTGCACCACACCACACAGGGGATGTATAAGGCTATGTAATCTTATGAGAGACAGGGGAAGAGGGCTTGGATGATGATGACAACATGGATGGACTGGTGATTGCAATGTAAGAATTCATGTTAAAGTCCAGACACATCTTTTATTTTTCCCCTCAGAGCACTCAATGGTTTCAATTACTTTCACATGTTAGTGCTTTAGATATAATAATAACTGTATATTTTAATAATTTCATGACACTTCTTTGGATAATACATGTCATTAAATCATACAAAACTAGAGAAAATTATAGTTTTAAAGTATGTTAGATGGACGCATAGGTAGAAATGCTTCCCTTCTTTACACAACCAAAATGACAAAAACAAACAAACAAAAAACAGTACTGCCAGAAAATCAAAATGAATGGAAATCCGACAACCAAAGAGTTAAAGAAATATTCATTCAGACTGTTAGGAAGGGTAGAGACAGGGGCAGCAAGGAGTGAACTGAGCAGGAGAGGTGGGGGTTGGCTGACCAGAAGATCCCACATTGGTGTGTAGGTAAGTGGAGAAGAACAATTGGGGAGCAAGAGAGACCATGAAACCAAGGGCTTCAGGGCAGGAAACTAAAGAATCAATACCTCTAGCTGTAAAAACCTGTGGGGACTGAGGATGCAGGAGAAACTCCCAGCCTCACAAGAGAGTTTCATTGGAGAGGCCCACAGGGTCCTAGAATGTGCACAGACCCACCCATCTGTGAATCAGCACCTGAAAGGGCACAATCTGTTTGTGGGAAGTGATGAAAAGCGGGATGAGAGCTGAGCAAATGGCATTATTCCCTCTCTGATCCTTTCCCCACAGACAGCGCCACGTCGCAGCTAAACCAGTTGCCCTGCCCTGAGGAATACCCAAGGCTGCATCCCTTACAACATAACAGGTGCTCTGAGGCAAAGAAATAAGGCCTAAAACAGATCAGAACTCCAGAAAAAGAGCTAAGTGACAAGGAGATAGCCAACCCATCTGAAGCAGAGTTCCAAACACTGGTAATCAGAATGATCCTAGAACTGATTGAGCTCCATTGCAAAATGAAGGAAGTGAAGCCTATATAAAGTAAAATAAAGGAAAATATACAGGGAACCAACAGTGAAAGGAAGGAAACTGGGACTCAAGTTAGCAATTTAGAAAAAAAAAGAAGAAATAAACATTCAACCAGAATGAAGAAACAAGAATTCAAAAGAACAAGGAGAGATTTAGGAACCTCTGGGACAACTTTAAACACTCCAATATCTGAATCATAGGAGTGCCAGAAGGAGAAGAACAAGAGCAAGAAATTGAAAACTTATTTGAACAAATAATAAAGGAAAACTTCCCCATCTGGCAAAGAAAATAGACTCCAGGAAGTTCAGGAAGCACAGAGAGTCCCAAAGACATTAAAGAAATTGGACCCAAGAAGGAACACACCAAGACACATCATCATTAAGTTACCCAAGATTAAAAGTAAGGAGAGAATCTTAAAAGCAGCAAGAGAAAAGGAGACAGTTACCTACAAAGGATTTCCTATAAAAATATCAGCTGATTTCTCAAAAGAAACCTTGCAGGCAAGAAGGGGTGGAAAGAAGTATTTAGAGTCATGAAAGGCAAGGACCTGCATCCAAGATTACTCATCCAGCAAAGCTATGATTTAGAATGGAAGGGCAGATAAAGTGCTTCCCAGATAAGGTCAAGTTAAAGGAATTCATTATCACCAAACCCTCATTATATGAAATGTTAAATGGACTTATCTAAGAAATAGAAGATCAAAAACTATAAACAGTAAAATGACAACAAACTCACAACTATCAACAACTAAACCTAAAAAACAAAAACTAAACAAACTAGAACAGGAACAGAATCACAAAAATTAAGATCACATGAAGGGTTATCAGTGAGGAGGGAGAGGGGGAGAATGGGGAGAAAAGGTTCAGGGAATAAAAAGCATAATAGATAGGCACAAAATAGATGGGGAGGTTAAGAATAGTATGGGAAATGGAGAAGCCAAACAACTTATATGTACAACCCATGGACATGAACTAAGGAGGGAAGGAATGCTACTGGGAGGGATGGTGCAGTAAGGAGGGGGATAAAGGGGAGAAAATTATTGAGACAAGTATAATAGCATAATCAATAAAATATACTTTTAAAAGTATATTATTAGAGGGAAAAAAAGTATATTATTGGCTCTAAGTCCAATTCTAATTTCATCCTCCATTAGTATGCACTAATTTTAATACATATATTTTATATTGTTTGAACTTTTTCTTGTCTATTTAAATATTCTACAAAAATTCTGCCAATATGCTATTGATAAAATAATTACAGTTTTTCACAAAATAATGCTGGAGCTAAAAAATTCTACTACTAGTTCCTTAAAAATATGTTTTTGCCATAAGGGAAATTTGGTTTCAGTCAAAATTTGTAAATGACTAGCCCTTAAATTTAAATAAATATGAGATTCTTTCTCCTTTCAAAAAGCAGTTGAGAGGAATTTTGCCCTCAGAACTGAGTTTCATAAGTCTGTATTTCTGGCCTCTAAACAGTCTCTTAAGTAAAAAGGTCAGATTTATTATATTTCTCAACTGTCACATATACAAGGGACAGTTATGATTTTCCCAAATTAAAATAAGCAATAGCAGGTTCTGACAATACACACAAATTTCCTAAAGAGAAATGTCATTATTCTCACTTTTATTAACAACAGTCTTTGGGAAAAAGCCATAAATCACTTTGACAGAAGAAAGGCAACAGGAAATCAGCCAGCAGCTGAGGGATCCATGCCATGAGGAGAAAGAGCTTAACACTTTGTTTGCACATGTTTTCTTAGCCTATGGAGCAGAAGCAACTTGGATTTTTATCTACAAAATCATAGGAATGTTATTGTTCTCACAATTTTCTTTATTCATCTGTAGGGAGAAATCATAGATGTCTTTTTAAATCATGTGTTTCCTCACATAGACATTGGACATCTGACAACCCTACTCACCTTCGAGGTCATCACTGTGTTTTCACAGGAGGTTCTCTTATTTTTTTTGGAATATGGGAGTATTGAAATATGTCTTGAGTTAAATTTCTCCTAGCAAATCAAGGCCTAAAGAAGAATTTCTAAATGGATTATAAAAGAAACTAAACAGACCATCAAGAAACATTGTAATATGTCACTGGTAGCAGTTTAATAGTCATTGATGATCCTACTAGCCATGGATGTATTTGTGCCTTTAGGGTTATATTTTAGGCCTGAAGAATTATATAAATAGGTTTCAGCTTAGCAGTTCCATGACCACTGATTGTGATCGAGACATATTATTTTGTTGGCACCCCTACTAAAGACAGGATGAAATTCAGGAGGCTTCCCAAGATAAAGACCAAGGAACAGAAATTTGAGTGCCATAACCTTATTGGGGAATGCTCTGGGGATGAAGGCCCTTTAAGGGAGTGAAAGAAGCAGGATCAGGCAGAAGTTGGACTTCAAGGCAACCAAAACTGCCCCAGATCCTACAGGGTGCTCTGGAAATGCAAGGGCCTTCGGAGCTGTCCTGGATGAGGCAGCAAGGCCCAGCTTCCATTACCCCACCGCCCTGCCTCCACCAGGGACCAGGTCTGCCCCCTGGGGAGAGTTTGTTAACTGGGTGAAGCAGCTCCCTTCATCAGAGGGCCATGTCTTGAGAAACACTCAGATGTGTGAGCCTTCACCAATTGGTGTGGTGCGTGCTTGCTTTCGTCGTAAGGGAGGCACAGACAGATGTAGTGCTCCACTGCATCCACTGCAGTGGAGGAACTGTTACCAAGCCTGGGATTTTCAGAACACTGTTCAAAATGAAATGGCAACTGCATTGAGTATGGTAAACAACATGGTTTAAACTTTAGCATCTCTAGAATAACAACCATCAATATATCTCATAAAATAACATGAGATAAAATTCAGAATAAATCCTATCTAAAAATAATGTCAAAGAAGCTAGTCACCTTTGGTGTTATGGTAAGTTCCATACAACCAATTCTCTGGAATACTAGGCTGTAAAACCATTCTTAGGGATTTACCTTTGAGTCACCTAATGAGAAAAATGAGTCAGCTAACGAGTAACCCTTAACTTCCTAATAATTTTTCATCTTACCCTGGTGTCCTCATGTCCTCATTTTGTAGTGTGGTTTGGTTGTGCACTTCTAAGAGCCAATTCAATGTGAATGGACAGCACGGGAGGTGAATGGGGTGGGGAAGAACATTGTGTTGTATACACTGCGATTTGGCAGAAAAGATGTAAAGATTCTCAAAATCCTGGACAATACTTTTCTAACTTTTTTTGTGAGGTGAAATAACACTTATGTCAGCTTATAAGCTCCTGTAAGCTCACGTAATGCTGTAGGGAGCTCCAGTTAGAAGGTATTCAGGAGAACACCCGAACTCAACAAATAAACTCTAAGAATAGGCGAGAATACAGGCCATACTCTAAAAACCATGGTAGTTTATGGAGTATGTTTGTAAAAGAAATGAGTGTATTTTAAGGTTATGTTTCATTTTCTTGAAACATTTTCCTAGTCTGAGAAAAAATATATATTTGGTCATGACATGTGATAAGAGTGTATGCCGAGGGGACAGGTCCTATGCACCACACAAAACCTTTAGTCCTGGAAAAGAATGAAAGAGGGGAAAAACAATACTTGACTTTTGTTTTAAATTACAACTGAGATGTGAGACAATTTTCTTGAAAAAGGGCCTTTCCACCTTAATGAAATACTAGGATTTAGAGGAAAATGAGTACTTTGTATAAACAAAACATGCCTATGAACAGATTCCACTGGAACGGCACACTCTGCCAGAGGCACGCTGGTGCTCCGTACACTGGCAATTACCCTGGTACCTACACCATAGGTCAAGATCTGCTCCTCAGTAGCTTTTCCAGCTTAGATATTCAATGTTATCTCCCACAATAGTTTACTCTCAAGAATGCACATTCACACTAACATGGGCTAACAGATAAACCAGGTTACTAAAGTATAGCAAGTGTCAACCAATGAAACTAACTACCCCATTAAACTGACTAGCAGATCCTCTCCTTAGAGAAACTACATGGAAAGCCAAATCATCAGGCAGTGGCTGGATGAACATGAAAAATGATTTGGTTATTTAGTGGAATCTCACTCTGACTGACAGACACAGACTCCATTCTACACAGTTAATATTTCCAAGAAGGAACCAGGAAGCTTACATAAGCTGGGCAAGCTAATGTCTCCCCTGGATACGGAGTTCTTTGATAGAATCTGACACTTATTCTGTGATTATTCTTTCTCTATAATTCAGTGAATAGACCCAGATTTGGTTGGTACTAGAATTTTTCCCTCAGGAAAATATATTATATTTGTATATAATTAGATAAGAAGTGATTATTTAGCATAACAAAAGAAAGCACATTTATAAATTTAGAAACCTGGTAAATATAAAAAGCATTAAAAATCTATAAAAATTATATATTTGCATTAATATCAACTACCTGAATAATCTACCATTTACTATTTTTCTTACCGTTTTTATCCCTTCATATGATTACAATTTTTCAATATCATTTTCTATAGAGAGAATAAAAAGGTACTTCAGTCTTTTCTCTGGCACAGCATATCAGAATTTGTTTTTTATTACTGAAATTTAGAAAAATTTACTTTAGTTTCTCAAGTTGTTATTACAGTGCCACATCCGTGTCTCTCTCCCTTGTTCCATGCTCAGGCAGTGGGGATGAATGAGGGAGAACCCCGGTCTTTTGATCATTCTGGCTCCTAAAGGCCCCAGCTGCTGCAGCTGCTCCAACGTGAACATCAGCCCTGGTCCCACTTCCCAACCCACCCTTCCTCTGTGGTCCTGCTGAGAGGAAGTGAACAACATGGTCATGAGCTGTGTCATGGGATCCTCCAAACTGCGCTTCAGCTGGTCCAGACCGTTTATTCGGGGTCAAACTTAGTGCTACAGCTGCCATGTTTCCAGATCCACAAGGGCCAGTGGAGATACTGCTGAAAGTGGAGGCCCATCCCAAACCCAGGACTGGCCCTGTCCAGCTTAGAACCGACCCCTAGCCCCCAGGGTTGGCCAGAGGCTACTGCCTCCTCCTACCTCCCTGGCAAAGAACACAGTAGACCTTGAGAGGGGCCTCGTGAGCACAGGTCCTGAGCCTTATGCTTCACTGGAGTTGGGTGAATGGAACCCTGCCTCGCTCAAGTTAGACAAGTCTTACTAGGGAACCATCTCTCTCAAAAGGGAGGCAGATTAAACATACAGAGTTCAGGCCCCTCTCTGCAGGTTCTTCTAGAATTGGAGGCAGGGCCCAAACTGTATTTTTCAGTGCCCCAGGTAAATCTTATGCTCTGGTACATTTTAGAAACAGGGCTTTAAGGCAATGTAGCATATCTCAACTTTGAACATTTAAAGGTGCATTAAATAGGCAATTTAGCACTTCACCTTTAGGTTTCTAAAGCATGACTATGCGGGTGTGGGTGTACGGATGATAGTGGTGTGTGTCCCATGCGTGCATTTGTATGTGGTATATGTGTGCTGTGTGCATGTATGTGGGTATGTGTGGAGTAGTGTGTGCATTTGTATGAGGTATGTATGTGTTGTATATAGAGTAGTATGTGTAGTTGTGCCTTGTGTTTGTGTAGTGTATGGAGTGTTATGTATGTGTGTGGTGTGTGTGCCATGCATGTGTGGTGTATGGAGTGGTGGTACATGTGTGTGGGGGTGTAGAGCAAGTGTGTAGAACATGTGTGTATTATGTATGGTATATAGAGTGGTGTGTGCATGTGTGGGTGTGTGTAGAGTGGTGTGTGTGCCACATGTGTGAGTTGTATATGTGTGGTGTATGGAGTGGTGTGTGCATGTGTGGTTGCATATGGAGTGGTTGCGTGCATGTGTGTGGTTGTGTGTTGTAAGCCTGGGAAGGAAAAGAAAGAACACCTCTCTTTCGCTACCATGCTGCCTACATTTGGTATCTTGAAAATCAAGACTCTCTCTTGTACTAGAAATGTATGACTCTTTTCAGGGAGAAAATTGGTTTTAAACTAGCCATCTTAAAGGAGTTGTCTTTTAAGTTGATAGTGCTTTTTCACTTCGTCTGGATTTCTATTTATTACCTATTTTCTGTGATTAGTTGTTATTAAGATGAGTGTTCCCCAATACAAATCTCATAATTGAGTTCAAAAAACAATATTGTTCATGAAAAAGAGAATTATGTACTTAAAACAGTAGAATAAAGTTAGAACAATATTGTCCATAAACACCTATTTTTTGTATGTATACTTTGATTTGATGAACCACTGAGCTAATTAAAGTTTTAAATAATAATAATAATACAGTAATCTGCCTTTATCTTTCACTTGAAAAGCTCTGTTTGTGTTAAAGTTATTAGCGTGTGGCACTTGCAAAACAGACAGCAAAGGGTCGGTCTTTGTGTCCATTAAAGATGAAAACTAACAGGCAACAACTTACGAACAACCCATTCATTTAGTGGCTGACCCAGAAACTCGGCACAGCTCCCCCGTGTCTATTTGGAATCATGCTCTATGCTCTCTTACCTTAAGCTTTGGAAGCAGAAAGACAGTATTTAAGTTTTTGCTGCACCACTTCGGATGTTGAAACCTGCAAATTATGGATAACAACACTTACCTCATAGGTTTGAAGAAGTTTAAATGAAGACAATCAGTAAACAGCTGCCTAAAATAACTAATATGAGTAAATTCCTATTTTCTTCTGCCTTTTTCTAGTGTCCTATTACTAGCACTGTTCTCCATATCCTAAATACCATTTTACAAAATTCATTCATTTGGGAAAAAAGTCCTTCAAGTTTTGCCATTTTCACTTAACATTAACATAAGATTATAGAGTTTTCTTTTCAAAAAAAAAGCTGAAATTCTTCAGGTTTTTTTTCTTTCTTTTTTTTAAGATTTTATTTATTTCATTTTAGAGAGGGAAGGGAGGGAGAAAGAGAGAGAGAAAAAAACATCAATGTGCAGTTGCTGGGGGTCATGGCCTGCAACCCAGGCATGTGCCCTGGCTGGGAATCGAACCTGTGACACTTTGGTTCACAGCCCGCACTCAATCCACTGAGCTATGCCAGCCAGGGCTAGAGTTTTCTTTATATAACATTTTGCTTAAGTAAATGTGCTTTTTTACCTTAGTAATATATGAGAAATAATTTGTTTAAATTTTAGTTGTATTTTAATACATGTTAACATAAATATGTAACTATTAAAATGCTTTTGCAACACCTGAAGTCGTGTTCCATGTCACTGGGGTGTGAGCACCAGACTCTAAAAGCACTGGCTAAGTGATTCAGTCTCCAGATTAGTCAGTGTAAAGGATTCTGCTCCTTCTCATAATGGCCTGTCTTCATGACCCAGGAGTAGACACTACTGCATCCATTTCTCATGGCTACAAGACAACTTGGAAGGTCCAGAGTTAAGTCATTAAATAAATTCCAAGAAATTGTCAAACTTCCTTGATAACTGCACTTTCCAACTAAAAGCACCTGGCCCTATCATCTATTGAACAATATACTCACATATGAAGGTGCCTTGGCCACGTGCCTGATGTGTGTGAAAATACTCAAGTCTCTCTATAGGAAATCCATAATCATATAACCCTTCCATTACAGAACATTCAATACAAAATAGTAAGAGAGCAATGACGTGTTAGTAGAAAGTAGAAATGAAAATGTATGAGGTTTCTTTTTAAGGTTTAAGCTAGAATTTGTTTCTGATGCCTGAGGGACATGTGAATATATCAATCTGCATGTCACTAGGAATAATAACATGAGGAATAAATTCAGTAATTTTGGTACATTATACAAATAATTATTATTCTGTGCATAAAAGATGACTAAGTTATGTTTTAAATATACTTGTTGAGTTACAATAAGATGTAGTACATGAACAACAATTAAAATAAAATTTAAAAATGAAATATAATAAATTTAAAAATATATATAGTACACAAGCTTAGCACAGATAGACAATCAGAGGGAGAAATCCTTTATACAGGAGTGACAGAAGACTCCATGGATTCATCAGTGCGCCTGTTGGGCTTTTGCATTCGTCTTCTCTGAAAAGAACCGGAAGCCACATGACATCCTTGGGGAGTGGATTGTGGGGAAACTTTAAGCTAGAATCTGTCACTAAGATGAATGCTGATGCTTTCCGGTTGGATGTGTGATGACTGTAATCAAATCTACTCAAGTCTACAAAACACTGGGACTGCAAATTCCTTTGGAAAATAAATTAATAGTCCAAAATAAATGTATATGATACCACAATATTTTCAGAATTACAAAATAGGAAACCTAATTTCATATTTAGACACAAAATCTATCTTATTTTGGAAAAGAAAAAACATGAAAACAAGGCTCAAGAAATTCCTTGGGACATGATTGTGTTCGCTTTTCAATCAGTTTCTGAACTGTGACATTTTAATTGTGGAATAGAAATCAATTCTATTTGCCACACTGAAATGCAAGAGAGTACTGAAAAACCTGCCAGTGTGGACTTTTCTAAGCCAATTCCAATCTGGCCCAAGAAAAGCCAAGCATTTAGAAATTCAAACCAAAATTATGAGGAGAAAAAGGAAAATGCATGCCATTTCAACACACTCTCTTTGGAACAGGAGCCAAAATTATTATCCTTCCTTTCAACAGAATGCCATAAGCATAAAAATAAAATTTAAACACAGATGCCCTGGCTGGTGTGGCTTGAGCTCCAGCCTGAGATCTGAAAGTCTGCTGGTTCGATTCCCAGTTAGTGCATATGCCTGGGTTGCAGGACAGGTCCCTGGTTAAGGGCGAGTGAGAGGAAATGGATCGATGTTTCTGTTGCTCCCTCTCTCCCTCCATTCTTCTCTCTCTCTAAAAATAAGTAAAATCTTTTTTTTAAAAAAATACAAACACAGTTGCACACTATTCATTATAACAGATGCATTTCTGAGAAAATATTAATCAAATATTTTGGGAGAGAGTTATATTTTACTTGCACTAGAGAAGTGGTTCCAGCTTTCCAGATTTCTGCAACCACTATGTTTTAACTATTGCTTAAAAACTACATGAGAATATAAATCAAACAAAAAATAAACTACATACATTTTAAAACTTGAAAAGATATAATCTCATAATAAAGAACTATACTTTCCAAAAAGGTATTTGGTAACCAGCATGACTAAACCAAAAATTTTTAAAGTTTTGAATAAACAAAAAAGTCTCATTTTATATTATTATGAATTATTTAAAAAATTAGTATTCTAAAATATTTGACCTGCATCATAAGATCTCTTCCAGTTGATCTCTAGCTTATAATTCTTTTAGAACTCTATTATTTAACAGAGGTAATGAATTATTTTTTTAAACAACTGAATCATCAAACTTCCCAAAGCAAATGCATTTCAAAATGGTTTAGTTTACTTCTAAGAATGTAAATGACTTCTCGGACTTTGACACAAACTACATAACTAATACTTTTTAACTTCTTATTTTGAAATACAGGATAATGAAAAATTACCAAAAATGTTACAAGAACATGCTGCACACCCTTCACCCAGCCTGTTAATATCCTACATAATTTCAGTACAACAGTAACATCATGTGATGAACACCTGAACAAACCACAAAGCTAATTCAGATTTTACCAGTTACACATGAATTCCTGTGTGTGTCTGTGTTTAGTTCTATGCAATTTTATCACATGTGTAGGTTCTCGTATCCACCATCACAGTCAAGGAGTAGAACCATTCCATCATTACAAAACCAAATCATCACAAAACACCCTTGCTACCCTTTAGAGCCACATCCACACCCCCACCCATTCCTAAGCACTGGCAGCTACTAATCTGTTCTTTTTCTCTATAATTATGTTATTTAACAAATGTTATATAAGTAGAACCATGTAGTCTACTGAGATTGGATTTTTTCACTTAGCATAATTTCCTTGAGGTTCATACAGGTTACTGTATGTATCAATAGTCCATTTCTTTTTATTGCCGATTAGTTCCGTGGTTTGGATGTTTAACCATTCATATATTAGAGGACATTTGGGTAGTGTCCAGGGTTTGGCTATTACAGCTGTTACGAATATTCATGCACAAATTTCTGTGTGAAAAATAAGTTTTTATTTCTCTGAAATATATATAAAATAGCTTGTCCAGAAAGTATTCAGCCATATAATATGAAAAATAGAGACATTTATTGAAGAAGATAAAAGATATCTCTTTCCTGTCAAAGGTGACTAGTTTACAGAAAAACCAGAAGTTGCAAGATGCCAAATCTGGGTTGTAGGGGGGCTGAGTCACCTGGGTAATTTGATGTTTCACCAAAATCTCTGCACAAGATGTGATGCATAAGCAGGCACATTGTCATGATGAAGCTGCCAGTCATCAGTTGCCCATAGCTGTGGCCTTCAGAGTCATCTACTATAGTTTCCATGGAGGAATGTTGAAGCTTAATACAAAATCTGATATAGATTTGTTGCTCTACTTGCTCAATTATTTGGAATGCGATGGCCACATAGTGCACATGTTCACTCAACAGCATCTACCGCCCCCACTGACTAGTACTGTGAAGTTGTCATTGTTCACACATGCACATTTCAGTCTACTTCTCCTTGGTTGCCAGGTTACATTGATGTTTTGCAAACCATTCTCAATATATTAACAATGGCTGGACTTTTTCCAGACAGACCTTTATATACACACACGCGTGCACACACACACACATAAGTTCAATGGCTGGGCTATAACGTAAGTCAATTTTTAGTTTAAGGAGTTGCCAGGCTATTTTGAATGTGTCTGTCTCATTGATACACTCCCTGAGTGACCCAGTTACTCCGCAATCTCACCAGTGTTGGGTATTCTGTTTGGGCTGTGGTGATCCCTTATTGCAGTTTTAATATGTATTTCTCTAATGGCTGATGATGGACACCTTTTCATGGGCTTATTTGCCATCTTTTTATATCCTCTTTGGTGAAATATCTGTTCCTATCTTTTGCCTATTTTCTAAATGGATTGCTAGGTTTTTTTATATTAAATTTTTTAAGTAATGTATATATTCTAGATATAAATCCTTTGTCATATATGTATTTTCACCCTATTTTGCTTTCATTTTCTTATAAGAAACTTTCACAGAGCAAAAAGTTTAATTCTGATGAAGTTCAATTTCTCTAATATGCTTTAAGAATATTTTTCCTGTTTATTATACAATGCAAATTTGTCACTTATGCTTTATGTGGAACATTTTTCTTTCAATAAACCTTTTAAATTTTGTATTTCAATGCTCTTAACTTTAAATACCTTGTCAATGTGATGGCTTCATAGAATTATTCCAGAGAATAAATCGATATACTACGTATTTCAAGTATCATTTTTATTTACTTCAACAAACATGAATGAATGAATAATGAATATTCATTATAAATTAATGAATATTAATGAATATTGTTCTTATTTACTCCTTTCTGTATGGACTAATAACAGCTTTGTCAAGTAAAGGGCCAGGTGCTGAGACCTTCCCTGGGAGGCCACCTCACTGGAGTATAAAGTCCACACACTCAGGATCAGGAAAGGAAGCCTGGCTTGGCTCAGGTTGCTGTTTTGCCAAGGTGATTCTGAGCTATATTGCAGCTCTAGAAAAATAAAAAGGAAAAAGTGGAAGTATATATATATATATACATACACACACACACACACACATATATATATATATATATATATATATATATATATATATAGAGAGAGAGAGAGAGAGAGAGAGATTCATTTGATACTTAGCAAGTATCAAGGAAAGAGACTACCCCTGCAATGTATTTAATATAAAGTTGAATTTCTTACTTGCTAAGGGGGAATGGCTGGCAGAAAACAATCTCCCTGAATGAAGCAGTGAACTCTATGTATGTCACATTTAGGGGAAGCCAGCAATTCAGGGATTGGCTGATTTTCCCAAGTCAGGGCACTAAAGCAGTGCCATTGCATGGAGTTGTAGGATTCGTAGACCAGGGCTGAATTAATATGTGTTCTGGGTTACTGGTGTGTGGTTTAGAACAAGAGTCAAAAAATGAGTCTATTCTTTTCAGGAACTTAAAGATAGGAGTTGTTTTAAAAATACAGAATCTTCGTTCCCACCCCACACCTGTTGAATCAGAAGCTCCAGAGGTGCCCAGGTAGATATAAATATATAGATATAGATAAGTAAATAGATAAATATAGGTAGAAATAGAATAGATATATAGACATACACATATATGCCAGTCATGCATTTCCTGTTTAAAGTAAAACAATGTGAAATCAGTATGGATTTGTGACAATTTTGAGACCATTGGAAACATCCAGAGGCAGAGCAAACCAAGGTGAGGAAATGCATAGAGAGGAGGCTACAATCCCTACAGCCTTTTGGGGGCCAGCAAAGGCACCAAGAGCATTAGCTAAAAGGACTCTGCTTGTGTACCCTCAAACACGAGGCACCTTGCTCTTATCTCCAATTATTTTCCTCCACAAAGGTCCTGAGAAGGAAAATCCTCTTGGAACCTTTGGCCTCTCAGTTCATCCCTCAGAGAGAACATTAGCACATCATAGGCTTAGTCACATACTTTGAGGTTAAAGTTCGTTCTATCATTGCAAAACCACAGAGTCTTTAGACAAATTACAGTAGTTCAACTTAGTTATTGAATCATCTACTAAACCAATCAGCTGATACCATCGTGCCCTTTCAAATACTCATTTGTATTAGAAATTTAAACCTTTACAATCAGGTCAAATCGGCCCTATTTTCAGCCATCTGAACCCCCTACCTAAATATCTGCTCGCTTATATTTGATGCTGGAAATTTTTTAACTTAGTTACTCCTTTAAAAACTTCTAACTCAGTAATACATATGTGTTAAATCAAACACAAATGGGTTTATAAAAACCAAAAGCACAAAAGATCTCATATCTCTCCTTTCTCACCAACTCTCTCCCCAAAGACAACCACTTGTAACTGCTTCCGGTTTTTCTTGTAGTTACTTCCATATATATACATAAGTGTACAGTTACAGATAAAATATATTTTTTCAATATTGTTACTGTATTGGTTTTTCTAGGGCTGCTGTGACAAACTGTCACAAACCAGGTGGCTTAAACTAACAGAAATTCCTTCTTGCACAGTCCTGGAGGCCAGAAGTCTGAAATCCAGGTGTGGGCAGGGCCCTGTTCCCGCTGAGGGTCTGGGAGGGGACAACACCAGGGACCCCCTCCTGGCAGCCCTACTGAGTAAAAGTTTGGCATCAAGTTGAATTTGACTTGAAGAAAATAAAGCAATGTTTCCATTTTTATACAGCCAAGATTGCTGACTTATTCGCTACATCTATTATCTACATGTCCTTTTTTTCTAGACTACCAAGCCTGGAACTCACGTCTTTATCTTCTACCTCCCTTTAAAAAATAAACCATATCTTCATACTCTTATGTTCCTTGAATTTATGTGTAACACCCTTGTACATTATGTCTCCCTCAAACTCGGCTTTGAACTATCCTTTTTTCCTTAAAGCCATCCTTCCAGCCACAAACAACACTGTATAGTTGTTAGATTCTAAATCTAGGCTTTATTGGGATTACACTAAAGAATAGATGGTTACATTAACAGTGTCAGATGTTCTGCTAATCTTTCATTCTAATTATTTCAGATAATGTAAAGCAGGTTATACAGAGGCAAAAACTTAAGACGATTTGACAAAAGAAATTCCATCTGATTATTCAGGTCATGGTGTTTGGCCATGGCCGCAAATTGGGTGGGGAAGACAGGGGAAAACACAGCTCATGAGAGCGATACACAGGAGCTCCTCTCCAGCCCAGCCTAACTTCTCTCACCATGAACCCACAGAAGGTGTATTCTCTGACGACAGCAGTGTCGCAAGGATTTCATAGACATTCCAAACATACTGATGTGTATAAATGGATCACTATTATTTGTATTAATTTAAAGGGTTTTTTACATTTATATATCAATTTGAAATATATTTGTCTATAAATTTGTTAAAAGAAGAAGCACATTTTAAATGTCTCATTCTGTATGAGACTTTTAGTGCAATGTAAAGTTAGCTTGCAGGTTCAGCTGTTTCCACAAATGGAATAATTTTTTTTATTGGTTTTAATTGAACTATTTGCAGTTGTATCATTTAAAAACAAAAGGTATTGGATAAAAAACAAGATAGTTGAATTCCTTCGATAAAGAAACATCCAGCCCGACTAAACCCACTTTGCCTCATCTCTTCACTTGCCCTGCACACCACCAACCGCTTCCTGTCTTCATTTCTTGTGCACAGTCTCTCAGAATCACATACTTGGTCCACTTTATTCAGAGTTACCTGTGTGGATCCTGAAGACATTTGAGTTTGAAAATCTGGCTTAAATTTTCTTTGAATAATCGCAAATGACTTTGAATTCCGATCATTTCTGAGACTGAGATTTTCCCCTAGCTCATACCAAAAAACACTAAGCTATGTAGTTTGGACTTTCCACACCCCTTCCCAAGCAACACTGCAGAGAGTGAATCAAGTAACTCAATACATTCATCTAAAATTATGTCTAATATGTCTTTGTATCAATAATTGTAACATGCCCTCTCACTCAAAAATAAATCTCAGCGTTGAACGTGGAGGGATAATTACCTATTTTTTTGCCTACTATACTTCACATTCTTTCCCTGGAAGCACTGAGAAACTATGCCCAAGAAACAAATAATAGAACAGAAAACAAATAACTATGTCATGACAAAATGGCAGTTACTAATGCTAATAGGATTACAGCTCAATCTGAGAGAGAGAGAGAGAGAGAGAGAGAGAGAGAGAGAGAGAGAGAGAGAGAGAGAGAGATCTGGATCCTGAGTTAAAGCTTTAAAGTAACTCGTTTTCCTACCACCACTGAGAATGCATTCTATCATAGAATGAGAGGTACTAAAATAAATTGGCAAACTGAAACCTCTCCGCATATGGTGTTTACTCAGAAGGGTGAGGTGCCAAAGAGACCGTTGGCCATAGCAAGTTGGACCTTCTCTGGCACGGTATCATTTCAAGAGCTGCGCCTGACAAAAGCTCGGGCTTCTGTGCCCATTAGACTCAGTGTGAAAGGTCTCCATTCCCTTGCCAGCTGGCAGGGGAGACCGTTATCTGAAGATGTGAACAGCTACGGCACTGGCCTCACTGCAACTGGAAACCAAAGCGACGATTAATTATGGATGGAATGTGGCCAGGCAAGGCTGCAGTTGTAATCAAACGAGACCACACTGAGGAAAAATAACATTTTATCCCATACCGGGTACCTCACAGATAGATTTATGACTATGCTGCCAGCTGGAGATAAAGTAAAAATCAGTCATATTATTCATAGGAGTAAAACAAGCAAGTACTGGCAAAACAAAAAATATGCTTCCTATGATTGTGTTGCAGATATTTCATTTATATACAGCTTTATTCAGCAGAATCACAGATCCACAACTTTTTTTTAATGCAAGCTGAGAAATACACTCTGTAGCTGGCACTATAATGAAGAGATCTGGGAACTTTTCACATTCAAAGCCTCGGTTACAAAAAACATTTTACAACATCCCCTGCTTCACTGCCTTGCTCGTGTTTTATTGTGATAGCTCTGTTGCATTTTGACATGTGGAGTGTGGAAGCTGCAGAATATCCAGTCAACACACAGAGCAGCTTGTTGATTACATCTTTGGAAAATCAAAAGAAGAACAAGTCATGTTGATTCTGGGCAGGAAAAAAACTTACAGTTTCTAGAACTACAATTGAAATCTCAATCTAGTGTTGCAAAGGAAGAAGCATCATTAGCTGAACATTCCCTAAAAAGATGGGCTTTGCAGAGTAAAATTGTCAAGCTACACAGAGAAAATGCCACAATAAACCACAGGTTAGAGGGGGAGAATGTCTCATGGACTAGAATCAGTTATGATCTAGCAAGCCCTAGTTCACTTTAATAAAAAAATAAAATAACCATCTGTTGATGACACAGTCAGGATGGTATGCAATTATCCCTTGGTAGCAGAAGTAACATGTTCCTTTTTATCTCTCTTAGAATGTGACTATTTTACATAGAAGTTTAAGTAACTTTGGCAATTAAAATGAAAAGGTATGCCCGGGCAACTGACCTCTTCAAATCAATAGCCTAGGAGATCTTCCATAGAAATTGGAATCTGTCCTTTCAAATCTTCCATTGCACCTCACCTTCTAATCTTTTCTGTCTCTTGCCAAGCTGTCTGTGCAGTGAGTAGGGTGGCTGGAGGGGAGCCAGGGGATTCCAGCAGAAGAAGGGATGGAAAGGAAAGGTGGTAGAAAGCTACAGCAGGCTCAGCTGCTCTGGATTCCTCCCTGTTCACTCGGCACCCTCCTCTCCCCCTCCCTACCCCCAGCAGCTACAGCCAGAATATCCAGATGACTCTAGCTTCTATGAAGACACATCTAACAACTTCTTAACCAACAAGATGTCTTTATTTCTTTCTAGGGCTTCTCAACCTTATTGTTTTATTAAACTTATTAGGGTGACATGAGTTAATAATATTGTATAAGTTTTGAGTGTACAATATTATAATACACCATCTGTGTATCGCACTGTGTGCTCATCACCCAAAGTGTAAGTCTCCTTCCGTCACTCGGCCATAAGAAAAGGTGAACTACAGCCACTTGCAACAACATGGATGGATCTTGAGAGTATCATGCTACAGAAAATAAGTCAGAAGGAAAGGGAAAGGGTCATATGATTTCATTCATCTGTGGCATATAAAACCGAAAGCAAGAAATAAATGAACAAAACAAATAAAAAGGAGGTCTTCTTAAGAAGTGGAATAATAGGCATGACCATGGGAAGAGGCATGGATAGATGGAAAAGTGGTAGTAATAACAAATAAATCAATAAATGAATAATCTACAAGCCAAAAATGGAGCAATTGCATTTGTATCTTTACGTTTCTCACTCTGGAGAGGCTGCAGCTCTGTATGGAGCTTCTAATTAAAGCTAAACAATAAATATTGCTATAATGACAATGGCCTTCTGGAGGGGTCTTTGTTGGTTTAGTTTGGCACAAGTGATTTTGCCTTTTTTTGGTTGCCTTCCTCCTCAAAATTAAGCAATTCAGCACATTTTTTCACTTTAAAGTAGTTTTTTTTTTTTTTTGCTTTGGTCCATTTGATTTCAGAATCTATTAATGAGTACACTGTAAAGAACCACAAAGAAGTCTAGGAAGCAGATGCTTCAAAAGCAAATGCGGAAAAGCACTGTCCGAGGAACACTTTGAATATGAAGATTAGGGCGCCCATTAGCAAGTCTCCTGGAATCTATTTGCCTGTGTAAGTGAGGTCCTCTTAAAGGCGCTAAGGCTTCAATTTGTCGTTGCACAAACCTAATTCCTTTCTTCTCTGTAACACAATGACAGACATTAGAATTCAGTTGCTCTTCATTTTCTCCAGGGGTAAAAAGGAACACTGGGAAACAGAGTGTTCAAAGTGCTGAGGACTGTGAATGTGTGTGTGTGTGTGGAAGTATGCAGGGAGGAAAAATAAGACCATTATGCGAGACTGCAGCCTTCTAATGTCGGTCATAACTCAGCATCCTATCATGAGTTTTGAAGAACATCTCTTCATCTTGCTTCACACTGGGTTTTGTCCTCAGCCTCAAACTAGGGTATTTGTTTCCTCCCTGGGCCTGTAAAATTCTTCTCATAGTCCCACAACCTGTTGCCTTCCTAGTGGCTCCTCCTCCTGCCCAGGCAGAATTGAACAGTTCTCGTACCTCTGTCCCAGGACTGGAGCTATGTTGGCATACGTGTCATTATATTTTTAGTGATTTTTTTTTTGCCTCTTAGCCCCCAGCCTCCCACCCTCCATTCCCCTACCCACCCACACTTGCCTGCATCCCAATTCTCTATTTCAGTGAGACTTATTGGAGGCCAGAAAGCACATTGCATCTGCGCTGGGATCTGAAGTACAGTGTACACATCCTGACGTCAACTAGGTCCCAATATAGTTATTCAAATTGAATAAAGCTTAAGAATATACTAATTATTCCCCAGGTATATTCAAAATACACTTGGAGAATGATTGCTAGGTATGCATAACCTTTTTTAGTTTATGTGTTCTGTCTCTGACAGTACGTTTCAGAAGGCATTTTTATCTATTTGTACTATCCCATTTAGTTGTCTTACAAAAACAGCAATCATACATGGGATCTCTAAGTGATTAAAACTGATACATATGTAACTCAAATATCTGTAAAGTATCCAGGGAACTATACTCTTCAAATCAGCAGGGGAGACAATGTTACATAAAAACTCTTGTCTCTGTTCTCTATCCAAACCTTCTGTTCTCCCTAATCTTCCACTCATTTCTATAAATTACTGAGCTCTGTGCAAGTAGGTGGGGTGAGTGGAGGAAAGTCAGAACACTCCAGGCAGATGAGGAGCGGGCCATCTTGTACACAGCGCATTGTATTAAGTAATCTCCATTTATTATTGTATTTAATCTCAAATGGCACGTATTACTATCCCTGTTTTCCCAATAAGGAAACTGAGTCTTAAGGATTTTCAGCCACACGAGTGAGTAAAAACCAGGGCCACAATTCAAACTCTTTTTTTTTATGATTTTAAAGAGTAAGTGGCTCTCTCTGTGACTTCACATGGAAACTAAATTGTTGTGTATTTATTGCACTGCCTTTTTGTTCCTGGTTTGTGAAAATATTACTTGTTCCATCAACAGGTAATTATTGATTGCCCAAATGATAGGTACAAAGTATCTGATACATGTAATAACATTTTTAAAAAATCTGAGTAGTGCCCTAATTTCTAGAAACATACTAAAAAAAAAAGCAGAAGCTTACTATTGCATGTTTTGTTTCTCTACCAAAAGTGTTTCAGAGCGAAAATTGCTACATCAGAGGATTTATACATACGCATTTAGGTCCTGAGCTATGGCTTGATTGTCTATATAATAATTTATATAAAAAGTGATTTGGATCAATATATTTCATTCATTTAAATCATTTTTATTTTGAAAGTTGCTGTGGTAAATAAAATTTGTAGTTTGACATATTAATTTGTATGTGTTTCTCACTAGTATATAATCATAGAAAACATCTTATAGAAAGATTTTTATGTATTCTGTTCATGTAACAAAGCCTAACAGAACCTGTGCCTGTGCCTACACTGTAGCTGCACAAACTCCTTGAAAACAACAAATGACTTTGCTCTTTGCTGGACCTACACCAGCCTCGACTTTTGAGCTCAAAAAACTAACCTTGTGCCCTGTCTTATTACTGATGGCTCTCTCCACATAATGCTTGTCTTGTTTAGAATATACTTTTCTGCCTCCTTGCCATCATTTAGCTACTTCTTCCTGATATTTCCTTTAGCTTAGAACAACTTCCTCCCAGGGACTCTTAACCTGAATCTGTAACCTCCATGGGTGAAAATTTAATTCATTATAATCAGTTTCTTTGTGAATTTTATATACATCTTCTGTCATGTATTTACTTTTTATCTTTACTCAGAAGAGGTTCACATCACAGAAGAGGTTCACATCACAGGAGAGGTTAAGGCAGTCCCTCTGTTAAAGCCCCACTGTGCCCTGGTCTCACTCCCGGATCAAACACTCCGCTGTTGTTTCTCACGTCCACTGAAGAGTAGACACCTCCGGGCAGGAAAGCAGCAGTGTTCACACAGTGTCACTCTGTATTCTCTCTACCCATGTGCTACTTGCACACAGAAAGGGAACAAGAGATATTTGTGGAAAGAATGGATGAATTACATCAACCCAGAGTGGCAACCCTGGCTATTTGATGCTACTCAGTAGCTCCATTTGAAAGTTATAGATAAATACAAATGGGAACACAAATTACGATTGTCATTTGATAGAAAAAAAATCTTTCAAATACTGCAGTTCCTGTACAGAGTAGATTATGATGTGACTAACAGACTAAAAATGACTCTGAAGATGGTCTTCCTGATTGGGATTTGTTGCATTTCCCTAAGTCCAAGCTGTACATTCTTTCCCACTTCATACCAATTCTGGCCTTGGCAGGAATAAATACTACAGGCTGAACTGTAGAGCCCAGCTCTTTGTGACCACTGACTTTCCAGTGATGGTTGAGAATGTCCTCATGGCCCAGGGAAAAGCCTGCCCCTGAATTTAACTGCTGCTCCCAAAACCCCTAGGTTTGTTTCTTGACCTCCTTGTTATTTAAGAAAATACATTTTATAATGAAAAGAAGGGAATAGAGGGACAAGGAGGTGAACTCATATTTATTATGCATTTGTGCAAATATTATGATAGTAAAGGCTGTTAGGGGTAGGTATAATTTGTTTCAAATTATTTTTTAAATGATAAGTAATCTGTTCAACATCATGCAGTGATCAAATCAAAGTGTTTGGGCTTAACCTAAATCTATATGCCCTGCTAGAGTCTTTCCTGCCTAGAATAGGGGTCTGGCTGCCACGAGAAATGAAGTCGTCAAAGCAGATGGTTGTAAACCATCTTGATGCCAATCGATGTGCTGATTCCCAAGAATGTGCTTGGGCCAGGATTGCTGCCTGCCACAGAAAATTTCTTTCTCATTATGTTATCTCATGACCCAAAAGGTTATTAAGAGAGTGAAAGAGTTTCTCCAGGCACAGAACCTATGTGTTAGACTCATGGTAGGAACCCAAATAAAAGCGGCTCCCTCCCTTGAACACCTTCTCTAAACTATGATTGGCCTTAACTTCTACACTGTGTATCTTCAAAACAATAGGACAACCCGCCTGGCACTTCCACACACAGCCAGTGTTGATGCTAGTTCTTCCTTCAGTCCTTTCCTAATTCTTTTCAAACAGAAAGTTTTGTTCACTCTCTTCCAGTCCATAATTGTATTAACTCTAATTCACCATCAACCATTAGACACATCATATGGACTAAGAAAGAAGGAAACATTGCCAATTAAAGTGTGACAAATTAATTGTAATTTGTATCCCATTTCAAACATGTGAAAATGTAAAAACTGTGTTTCTTAGAATCATTGCAAGACTGTGTCTGTGGTAGAAATCGCAGACTGCAGCCCACCTAGGAAATGGGTTTGTGTTGTCACACACGGTCATTTCTTGGCCGGGTCTACCCTGGGAAGTGTGAACTCTCAGACACTTCTAGCAATCCGGTTTCCTAGCTGCTGGGCAGAGCTGCTCTGTAGCCCAAAGATAGTCTTTGATAGAGGACTGCAGGTGACAGCTGTTAGCAGCAAAAGCCGGGGAAGGGATGGTCGGGTTCAGTAAAGGGAAGACGGCAACAACATTCACTACTGGATACATTCAACATATGCTTAAGACAGGAGGGGGCTGGTATCAATGTGTGGGCTATGAAACCAGACACCCCCCATCACACCTCGTATCTCTAAGATAACTGAGACTGTATTTTGATGTAAAACCATAATTATTTTATGAATTATTAGAGAAATTTCAAATAACTTACAGTGGTTTTAGTGGTTCCTATTAACACATCAACTATATGTAATTTATGGCAATGTTTCCAAATAAATTTTACTTTTCTTGGTTCTTAGCTAATGGACATTCCCAGAGAACATGTTATAAATATTCAGATTATATGCAGGACAATCTCTTTGGTTGTCTTGCTATTGTCTCAGGTTTAATGAGGAGATCTTGCTTCCTACAGATTAGCTGAATGGTTTATGTCACTGAGCTCAAATATGAGTAGCCATTAAGATTCTGAGAATATGCTATGAACATTTTTGAACTTAAAAGGGTGTACAAATTCTCTCTGTTCATCACTAAAAGATGGCATTAAAGCTTCTATTATTTAAGTTTCTCTAAAAAAGGTTTTGTAAACCTTTATCCTGATTGTGTGTATGACATTTTAGGCATTCTTAGGAACTCTGTTATCTACATTACTGGGATTTCTTTTCATTTTTTTACAAACCACTATGCGTGCATATGGGCATACCTGATGGTCTTTGAATTTTCCAAACTTAAGCCAAAAGTAAAGAAAATAAAAGTAAGTCTAACTATAAAAACCAAGCCCAGACCTTTTGCTGGGTTTTGATATTAAATGAGTACGCCTATGCAGTAGCTGGGGAAGCTATTAAATTGGGGGAGAGATATGAGTTCACACTTCCGTTTTTGGACTATTATAGGCATACCCAGCCTCAAGGCAGGGTGCAGCAAGACTAAACCAGGAAAAGGTGTGGAGTTAGTTCCGAAGACTCAGAGTTCACCCCAGTAGCAAAGACAGAATCAAGGGGTAAAGCCAAGGTCAATTATGGTGTCAGGCTGGAAGACGCCAACTAATGAATGCATAAGTGCATGAGTTAATAGTTATGGATGAAAGCCAAATGTACATGAGGAAGCAGGAAATGGGAATACAAGGAGAATATCCTACTTAATTCTGGCAGAGAGCACCTTGCTGGCCTAGGGTTGCTCTAAGAATGTGAGGGCTCTCAATCTCTGTTTTATGGAGACGGGAAGGGCATTTAGAGGGTACCGTCTATGCAAGAATACGGCATCTTGTACCTGATTGAAGTGCCATACTGTCTCACATGAAGTTGGTATTTCTCTTATCTAGAAACGATGGCGATTCAGAATCCTGTCCCTGTTGTTTCATAGAAACACACCCTCCCTATTGTGAAGAGCCACAGCCAACTTCTCTGGGAAACTCCAATTAAAGAGCTGAGGCCTATTCAAACTTGGACTTCTTGCAGTTTTTCTTTACTTAATATCACTATTAAACATCATCTGTTTAATAGCCCAAGGAAGAATTTTTAAACAGTGTTAATAAGAATGTAGCTCGTTGTCATCCAAGTTTCTCAATGACTCAATTATGTGATATTTACTTATGCCCTTTGAATGACAACAGTCAGGCCAGCTGCCGGCTGAAGGGGATTTTTCCAGCAGCTAAGTAGACTGTTTATCTTCATTAGCACTTTGTTAGAATTCACTCTGAACAGCCGAGGAGGCTGTCAGTCAATGAAGTCTGGAATGATACTACTCCTGTTTTATACGGGGCTGGTGTCTGCTCAGCTATTTCTTTTCTGGTTCTTTGCTTCATGTTTAAACTTTTAATTTCCATTATCATCATGTTTTAATACACACCATGCATTGATCTTTATCCAAATTTAATGTTTCTACATTTTCTATCTTATATTTATATCTACTAATATTTGCAATTCATTTTTATTATGCATTCTAGTTCATGAAATACATAGAATAAATGGTAGAAAAATCTCCACTAGGATTCATGTCAAATTTAGATGCTTCTGTGGATGCATTACAGAAGTTGTTTATAATCTTTTGGGGGGCATATAATACAGTAAATTCTCTGACATGATACTTAACAACTGGATAGTATAATCACTTACATTTTTTTAAATTTATTTTTAATTGAATTTTTGGGGTGTGACATTGGTTCACAAAACCATCCAGGTTTCAAGTGTCAGCTCTATAAAGCATCTGCACACCGCATCATGCACCCACCACTCCAAGCAAAGTCTCTTTCCATCCCCATTTTCCCCATCTTTGCTCACCTCCTCCTACCCCTGTCCCCCCTTCCTTCTGGCCATCACCACACTGTTGTCTGTGTCTATGGGTTATGTGTGTATGTTCTTTGGCTAATCCTTTCACCTTCTTTCATCCAGTCCCCCTTGACAGCTGTCAGTCTGTTCCATGTGTCCACACTTGTTTCTATTTTGCTTGTCAATTTATTTTGTTCATTAGATTATACCTATAAGTGAGATTGTATGGTATTTGTCTTTCTCTAACCAGTTTATTTCACTTAGCATAACTCTAGGTCCATCCATGTTGTCATAAGAGGTAAGCTTTCCTTCTTCTTCATAGCCTCTTAGTATCCCATTGCATAAATGTACCACAGCTTTTCTGTATCCACTTATCTACTGATGGACACTTGGGCTGTTTCAATTATAAATAACAGTGCAATGAACATAGGGGTGCATATATTCTTTTGAAGTAGTGTTTCAGATTTCTTCAGATAAATTCCCGTAAGTGGGATTGGTTGGTCAAAAGTCAGTTCCATTTTAATTTTTGGAGGAAACTCCATACTGTTTTCCATAGTGACTGCACCAGTCTGGATTCCCACCAACAGTGCATGAGGCTTCCCTTTTCTCCACATCCTCACCAGCACTCGTTTTATGACTTATTGATGATAACCGTTCTGGAAGTAAATTTTTCTTATGTAACATTCCTCATTTGCAATTTAGAAAGTGTATAACACTAAATCTATAATGATTAGTCATTTTTTATTATGTAAATGGTACATCTTCTATTGCTGTGCAGAAAAAAAATGCAGAAGTGACTAATAATAGAGAGCCCTACTAAAAGCATGAAGGTTAGTTAACCCAGAGCTTTCCGTATGCAATTGTATGAATGTCAGACTTCAAAACATGGTTAATCATCTCCCATCTTTGAAGGATAAACTGGTGTTAAGGTTGAGTCAGGTTCAAACAAATAAAAAAAATTGGAAAAAATAAAAGAAAAATATACTTCCAGAGCTGTTGAGAAGAATATTAATCACAAGGTATCCAGTGGGAATTCCAGGCCAATTAACCTCAAGCCTGCTTTAAAGAGCTCCTCACTCACTTTCCACTGCCAATTTTATTTACATTCATAATACAAACCTATACTTGTAGAGATGATATTTTTAAACATTGTTCAGACTACTATGTGAAAGTGAAAAGAAAGAGGCATTTCATTAAGCTAGTTTTCCATGGTATATAATCATATAGATGCCTTCTTGTTTCTAAATATAAATTATTTGCTATATGCCCACTGATCTGAGGAACTGCTAAGTATGTACTATTCTTCAGGTTCTTTCAGAGTCTTGGAACTGATTGTGCTCTCAGCCTGGACTGTTGTCCCCAGCCGAGGAGCTAGCTGTCCCAGAGGCTTTCACAAGTTTTAGCCTTTCCTTAAAACATATCAGTAAGTAGAGCTCTCAACCCTGTCTCTGTCACATTAAGCTGTTTATTTCTTTTTAGAGCATTCTTCCAAATCTATCATTGATAGACTCATTTATTTATTACCTTGTTTATGTCTATCCTTCTACTCATACAGTAGAATTTCCAGCAGGCAGAAGCTTTGTCTTCTTCATGTCTGAATTCCTTACCCTGCTACATAATAAATGCTCAAAAAATACAGGTTGACCAAATGTATAAATGATTTATAAGTATTATTTCATTTAATCCTCCAGCAAATCCCTGTGATCATTTCAACAGAATTGAGTCTCAAATAGTTGAACAATCTTGCCCAATGTTACCTGAGCACTTGGGAAGAAAAACATTAAAGCCCTATTCTTAATGTTTACAGATTATTTTTTGCTTCTCAAACTAACTTTACTTAACAGTATTACCTTCCCAGCACCTGTACTAGAAATCTGAAGTCCACTCCAGTCTTTCTTCCCTTTGTACCTTAACCTAAACAACCGCTTACCAAGTCCATCCACCCTCCAGCTCTAGTCCTCCTCTACATCCATCTCCACAGCCTTAGTTTTGGCTCTCACTATTTCTCATCAACACTGTCCTTAGCCTCTTCTTCTTAAAAAGTTTTTGTCTTAATTTTTTAGAGAGAGAAAGAAAAAAAATATCAATTTGTCATTCCACTTATTTATGCATTTGTTGGTTGATTGCTGCATGTGCCCTGACTGGGGATCAAACCTACAACTTTGGAATATTGGGATGATGCTCTAACCAACTGAGTTATGCAGCAGAGGCTGTCCTTAGCCTTTTCATGGTTTCCCTGCTGTAAGCGACCTCCTGCATCCTCAACACTTGTCATACCAGACAGCCATATATATTTAACACACCTGTTGAATTGCCTCAGTGGCTTCCCCATCATTAGAGTAAAGCTCACACTCAGCTCTGCAAACCCCTTAAGGCCCCGCCCTGGCTCCTGCCTTCTTCTCCATGCTCATGTCCCTTACTCCCTTCTTTAGCACTTTTGCCCCATGTCTGAGATGCTGGCATTCTTCCATATTCTTGTTTTTTACATATCTTTTCTCTGAATGTGTTTCCCCTTCTTTTTTAACATCCAATCATCCTTCAGGACTCAACAAATACCATCCCTTTGTGAAGGCCTCACCTAATCTAACCCCCATATAATAAAACCTCCACCTTGAAGCTAAGACTCACCTCTGTTCTGGTATGCCATAAAACCCAGAACAAGCCTCAGTACCAAGGCATTTTACAGTGTGTAGTAATTATCATATTTTGTTGTGTATTTCTTTTGTGTTATTTCATTTGTAAAAAAGATCTGGCAGTGTTTGATGGACTCCCTGAGGGCATGTTCCTAGCATAGTACTTGGTGTACAATAATTTTTCAGAAGTTATTTATTGAAAGAATGAATTGAAGAGTGAATATATTTTTTTAACATAATTGCAATTAAGTTCAATAAAAGAACGTGAACTATGCATTGTGCCATGAGTTTGTTGAATAGTCTCAATAGTTGTGCCTCAGGAACACAGAGCATTCTGTTCTTGACTGTGGTGCTAAAGAACCCTCTGTAGGAGCGCATGGTGGGAGCTCTCCCCTGCTTCAATCCAGTCCCTAAAATAGCTCCAAAGTGCTGTGCTCAGTCCAATGCAAGTTACGAGAATAAGACAGTCAGCAGGCTTTGGAGCCCTGCAAACCAATAGGAGAGACATCATTTTTCAAAAAAAATTCATATGAACCCTGTGACTTCCTTTTTCTCAAGACATATGACCCGAAAGTTCATCAGAAACTGTTTGTCCTCGTCTTTGTTTTCAAATAATTTTTTAAAATTTCCTTGAAATACAGAATTGCCTCTAATCATTAATTCCATTTATTTACTCTAAAACTCCATTCTTCAAAACCTTTTTCAAATATTGTATAATTTAAAGAGCCATTCCATATTCATAAGTTCAGTCACTGTTTAAATGCATACTTTTTTTGTAATCTATTGTGAAAAGCTTCTGGGTTTGAGCCCTCTCGAGAAATAACTTTCCAGTCATTCTCACAAAGCCTACTTTGCAGATCTCAGGGATGCATGATGCTACACAGGAATTTCAAACAGGGATTCCTAGAGAGCAAGGACAGTGCTCAGGGGGCGAAGAACTGCAAACAAAAAGCAAGGTGGAATGTTTTTTCTCTGGGCTTTGAAGAATGATTTGGCTTTGCCTTTGTCCGGGTTTCCATGGAAACCCTACTCTTGGAATGTGCAGCGTTTCAGAGCCCTCCTGGTGAATGCTCGGGGAAGACAAACCTAAGCTGTGATCTATTTTTGTGTGGCCATGAGATGATGAAATCACGGGATACTTCTTATATTCGTGAAGAAGTTAGTGAACATGAAAATGAGGAAAATGAGCAAACACTGGGTCAAATGATATGCTTTAATTTCCCTTCTGCCTTTGGGTAAATATAATAATGGAATCTATTGGTTTCTTAATAGTAAACAGTACAATCACAGTGAGATCCAAAGCTACCAAAAATCAGGCTAATCTTTATAAACTTAAGTGAAATGAAATCTTTAAATTTTAAAATCATATAAGTGGACACAGAAATCACTTTTTTATCTGTAAGAAACAACTCAGGAAAATCCCATTTTAAGGACAGGTGAGAGGAGTCGAGATTATGTTTTTAGTTCAGAAAGAGATTGATGATGATGAAGAGGGTCCGTGCTACACACGAGGAACACCTCTGAAGGATTTGTAAGCAAGCAACATGCTCGAAATACCATGTATTGTAAGAGAAGCACTGAAATTCCCAAAATTCAGAGAGACCAGAACAAGGAAAAGAAACTGTCAGGTTCCTGGGTACGAGAAGGAAGGGAAGCGATGTTCACTGATAGGGTAGGACGTGCTCTGGCTTCTCCCAGTCAGCATTTGCTCAAGGATGTGCTCGGCGCCTGCTGAGCAGGAGAGATGTGGTTCCTTCCCTCAGGAGGTATATCTCCCAGCAGAAGGCCGAGGAGACATTCATAAAAGATCATATTTTACAATTACTGAAATACAAAGTGCAAAATGTGCTATGAAAGAGAAGTGCAGGGTTCAGTGAGAGGATGCAAGGAAGGAACCTAACCTTACCTATGCTACCTCCGGCACAATAATCCCTTAAGTGAGATGCTGTACGACTGTGTCACAGGCTCTAACCTAGGCATAGGGAAAGTAAGAAATCTCTCCCAATGGCAATTGGGAGCTAGATGTTGGAGCTGGTGTTTCAGCCAGTGGGGGTCTCTCAGGGTTTCATAGTCTTTTTTCCTATGTCACGTGATTTTGTGAAGTTTCTGTCTCTATTTTATTCTAACTGCTGAAGTAAGAATTAGAGAAACATAGGATATATTTGTCAGGAGATGTTAGAGTTTGTGTGTTGTCTATATCTCTGTGAATTATTTTCTTATTAAGTGTGGAAAGACTGTATTATAAGAAATCCTCTGGAAATAGCCAGTCTATCATAATGACTCCTGATTAAATGTTTATGAGTTTGCCTAAGACACAGACCCATCCTCAATTAGGGCTCTCCAAACCAACGAAGGGGTTGCTGGTTGGGGAGTCAGCATGTCGACATCACTACACTCGCATGTAAAGTTTGGAATCTACAGACGTCCACACTAGCCCTCATTCACGTCACTGATCCGCTGCTGCCTCCTCTCACTCCCTGTATTACGCTCCTACATGCCTGTCACTCCCACTCAGCTGGAAACAACTCTGAAGATGTAAGACATATCTTACTTATCTCGGGGCCACAGTGAAAAGCATACTAACCATAAAAATTGTTAAATAAATAAATAATTTTAATATTCTCCTAATATTTAATAATACTTTAATTAAATACTACTGTTGCAGCCAGATACAAAGTCTACCTAAAAGATTCATATTACCAACTAATTCTGAATTCTTTTTCCAGGAGTTTTATTTCTGTAAGAAGCTTATTAGCCACTGTCGTGATGGCATTATTCTGAGATGTGTTTTGGAACGAATCAAACTACCTTCTGCATGGAAGGCTGGTGGAAGGTGTAGAATATCAATCCCTTTAATATCATTGCTAAATCTTCTAATTCCTGGAAATAAAGGCTTTTATGTTTTGCCAGTTTCCTCCTCCTTTCCAGAATAATAAGTTAAATAACCTTAGAGGTGGCCTCCCCTTAGGTCTCACTGTAAACAATAAAGAACAGCCTGTGGGCTTTTGGTTTTAGATATGTTTTGGTATCCACTTTGATGAAACAGAATGCAAAATGCCTTGAAAGTGTGTGGACAATGTCAATAAAATGTCATCTTCATGGAAGGAACACCCTGCTTACCCTAGATCACCCACCCAAGGAGGAGGAGGAGGGGGCTATGACCCCCTCCTCATTTTGGTAAAAATGAGCTCCATAAGAACACAAGCCCTGACTCATTTCTCCAGATCCTCTTAGTTCAATTCAGTTCAAATATTTTCTAAGTACCTACTATTTGCCACAAGCAGTGCATGATGCTGCCAATACAAAAGTGAACCAAGGCGCACACCCTGCCCTTGAGTGGGGGAGACAGACATAGCAATGGATAATATCCTCCAGAATGAGAGGAACGAGATCTCTCCTTGCATGCCTCCCACCACCCACCACCCTCGCCCTACACTCACACAACCCTTCTTCCCAGTGGAGTTCAGATTTAAAAATTACATAAACCTTTAACAATGTGTAGGTAATACATTACTCTGACTCTGAACTCATAATTTTCTGCCTCTGACTCACAGTCTTCTGCCTCTGACTCATCATCTTCTTCACTCCATGCATCTTTCTTGAAAATGTACCATAATCTCCAAATTTTTCCAGTCCAACATCCAAGTGTGGACCAGAAGTTAACAAAGATTCTTGATTCTTGGTCTCTCATTCATGAAGATGCATGTTAAAAATATAATGAGGATTCTCTAAGTCTTTCAATGCAATGTTTGCTCTTGAGATCCTTGAAAACTTCTATAAAAAATACCTTCTAATATCACCATAATCCATCCTTGTCTTTTTGTCTGTCTAGTGATTTTTATATAACTTTCTATCCAATCCATGTTCTTCATAACAATAGTCCAGAAGATACTTAGGGAAAGAAAGGTAATTATTGAGGAGATAATTTTGTGGTCAAATAAACTTGAAAATGTCTACATACCACCTATGTTTCAGAGATTCATAATACATTTTGAGATTAAACTCTCAGAGAAGTCTTGCACTATAAAAATTAAATTAATTTTATTTAACTTGGCAGTTCCCTCACTTACTTGGACAAAACATTCTTTGACCTTAAAACTTACATCCTAAGAATTTTTTTTTCATGAAACACATTTAGGAAACTATTATCAATTGATGCCTTTGGAATTATTTGGCTAAAAATGGAAGGCTTCCATTCTTCAGAGCTAACATCTTGTAATTCATTTATTTATTCAACAAATAGTTATTGAGCACCTGCTAAGCACTTAACTTCCTCTTCTTAGCTTAAGTGTAATCCAAACCCCAAGGGTCAGTTGGACCCCTAAACATGTAAAATACAAAGAAACTTCATAGAGCTCTGGAGGCGGGTACCAAATCCATTTTGTAATTAACCCTGTTATGACGGTATTTCCTCTTTCCAATCATGGACATTCAATAGCAGTCCTTTCACCTAGCTCAAACTTCAGCTCTGCATCTACTTACTGAGTTTCCATACTGTCTCACACATGTCTGAGTCTTTCTTTGTTTTCCTGTCCACTTCCTTCTAGGCTGAGTCCTACCTATTTGCACAGAGGAATCCAGGGGATAGGAACCAGACCGCTGAGGAGGAGCACTCACATCTGGCTGCCCAGTACCTGCTATCAGGCCCCTGTAACCAAGCCCACGTTATACTAGATTCATTTTCTTCAGACCTCCTTGATGATTCACACTGTGGTTTTATATGTCTAGCTCCTAAATCCCAGCCTCTCAAGTTTTCTACATGAAGCAAGCCTTGGTTGTGAAAATTCTCTCTTCCCTTAGCTTCTAGAACTGTTCAGGCCCATTTTATTTTTTTTCTACTTCCTTTCTGAATACTTCTTCACCATTTCTTTCATAGATTTTATTGTTAGCTAGTTTCTTAGACACTGTCTATACTCAGGCACAGGCCCAGCCGATGCTTTTCTTTCTCTGCACATTTTTATTGGCGGTTCATTAACCCCCAGAACTTCAACTACAACAGAAAATATGATCAAATGTTAAAACTTGACTTTCATCTTTTCTGAAACTTGCAGATTCTGAAGGTCAAGTAAGAATGTTGTGAGTGACATCTTCATAAAGAATATGTCAGATACTTTAAAAACTTTTGTATATCAATATGCTATCCAGAGAATAGTAGACAGTAATCATAAACACCATTTCAAGCTGGTATCAAAATTTAAGTCTTTGTTTTCCATAATTATTTTAAATGCACACATTTCAAAATATCTAATATATCTTCATTCCAGATGTAAGACATTTTTATTTCCATTTTGTATAACATCATTAAACACTCATCTTAAAAGACATTAAAATAAATATTCTATATATCATTGTTTAACAAAGCCTTAAATAAACCAAGAGTTGAAATGGTGTTCATATAAGAAAGTGGTAATTATTTGACTCACTAATAGAACAATTGATTCTCTTCTTTAGTGGCAGTAATAAATTATTACAATAATACCTGACATTTGTGATGTTTTATACCCTTCAAATACTTTCAGATTGTCTATCTTCAGTGGGTTCCAGTGAGGAACGAGGAGTACTAAATAGAATCTCCATTTTATTGTTTGGATATATGTTCACAAAGAGTTTACAGGACCTGTCCGAGATCACAGAGAAGAACCCCATCAGAATGCAAACAAGAAAACTGCTCTCTTCTGTTCCTCAAGTATAAGGCTTTGAAAATCTCAGATAGTCTCTTGCAATCACTCCTATGATGAATAAACCATATGGCTGAAAAAGACAGTGTACTACAAAATGAATTTTAAACACCATCCCATTTTACAAGGAAGGAGAGGTTAGACCCACAAATGTTAAGAATTGACCAAGTTCAGAGAAATATATAAACTGTTGCACAACCAAGTTCACAGAAATACAAAAGCCATTGCGTAACAAATTAGTCTGAAACTTCACTTGTATGAATAATGCAAGTATAGATAATGTGCTTACATTTTACCCTTTCCAGTGTCTTTATCAGCTCCTGAACTCCCTTTCTAGTTTATTTTTCATCTCTAATGTTGAAGTCAAATTTGTCCTCTAACTTCTCAGAACTAATTTCCGAAGAATAAAATGATGTGTGGTGAGTAATTTAATGAGGTCAATCACTTAATTTCTTGTGCTATTTTCAGATAACTGGGCTAATAATGACTTTTTAAGGTCTGTCCTTTATAAACTTCTTTCCTATTTTGTATTGTTGGTAATACACCAGTAATATTTGAAGTGGGTATATCCTCCCAAATCAAACACAGTTCTACATTACCTTTAAAAACAATACTACAGTTTTTAGATGTGATGTGTTTGGCAATAGTCACCCATTGGAGAGATATAGATATATAGATATAGCTCTATCTCTTAACTATATAACTATCATTTATGTAGAATATACATTTTGTGGAGAAAGGAAAAAAATTCCTTTTACTGTCCTCTAGTTCTTCCAGTTGGCCAAATATTCACATCAAAAGGAGACAGGTTGACAAGAAAAACATCAGCTTAAATCTCATGCAAACAGGAACCTGACAAATAGGAACCACGTGAGAGAGTCAGAGACCCCCCTGCATGAGAGATTCTGAGAATGAAAGGGAGACTGAGGCATAAGACATTCTGAGCTAGGGATGAGGTGAGGTGCCTCAGAAACTTCACATGGTCACTGCAGGGTGATAAGAAGAGCAAACCTGGGGTAAACAGAAGTTTTCCCTGTCTTATAGATATGTCAAAAAACTTACCTTTGAAAATCTCTTGAAAGCAAGGCCCTTAATTAAAATTCTTTTGGTAGTTTTTCTGAGCCTAAGCAAAAATTGCCTTTAAGTCAAAGTAATTTGTATACTACTAAGGCACACCTGGGGTGGCCCACTCTGGTCCCCCACCCCATAAAACATTTATTCTAACTGGTTTTCCAATACTTGGTTGACTTTGGTCTACACTTTTCTTCAGTATGTAAGCATACTTATTACTTCAAGTCAATAAAACCTGGCTTCTGGATTTTTAAACAGCTAACTGTGTGAGGAAAAAATATCCAAAGACTTGCAACAGTAATAATTAATATTTAAAAAGCATATAATATACTCATTTCATGCACAGGAACAATGCAAAATGTGGAAAAATGGTAAAGAATTGCATAACCAGTTTTCAATTTATATTTTCACATGTAAATGTATATATACATTTTTTATGTATATTTATTCTACAGGTTTTAAAAGTTAGAAATTTAAATATATATGTGACTTTGAAGTCTCACAAAGGATGGCACCAGATCTAAATTAAAATCCTAATTCCAACAACCTAGCTAAATCACAGCTTAGCTTTAGTTTCTTCATTTATTAAAGTGATAGCCATCAAGTCCACCTGGAAGGCACCTACAAGAATTAAATGTGATACAGATTATAGATTTCCCAAAATAAAACGTGAAAACTAGTAGACATCTTACTATATCTTTGCTTGTCTACTTCTCCAGTAAAAGTGTAAACAAGCAAACTGGGGCTCAGCCAGGTGGCAACTTGATACAAGACTTGACAATTAATGTTGAAGGAAACAGGGTTTTATTTGCAGGATTCCAACCTTGGGTAGGGGTGAGGCTAAGAGCACTTCTGCTCAGAGCCTCATTCTTTCATAAGACCCAGCATTTCCCTTGTTCCCCAAAAGGCTATAGGCCAAAACCATTCTCAGAAGCTCCCCATTTCCTTATCTGTTCATAAGCTGGCTGTGCAAACAGGTCTCCATCCCCCCTGGAATGTGCTCCTGTGGGTTTCAGAGTTGCCATCCTCTCACAGCTGCTCTGTCCTTCAGGGTCTGGGGAATGTTGTTCTTAGTCTCCATGTAGTGGTTGAAGGGAACCATGTGCTGTGTTTCACGGGATCATGGTGGAGTCCAGGGAGGCACAGGCCCAAAGAGAGGGACTTTGTACATCCTTCAGAGAGGCAGAAATCTGCATTCCCAGTCATGGTTCAGCTCCAAGCATCTCCCACAAATCTGTGCTTGGTTAGGCAGGTCCCTGCACAGCTCCATCAGCTCTCCCCTTACACCCCTCCCTCCCACATGGCTTCTTCCTCTCTCTCAATCCACATGGCTTCTTCTTCTCCAAACCACATGGCATCCCCTTACATACCAGACCTCTTGGCAGAATTCCCTTCTCTTTCAGCCCACCCTCATTTTAAATGCTCGGCCCAGAAGTTCCTACATGACCTCATATCCAACCCCTCCTATGATGTGCTACTGTTGCCAGTTCCCCCATATCTTTTACCTTCTTTCAGCTACCATCTTTAGTCAGGGCAAGAGTTTCCTGAGACGTACAGACATCTGGGGTGGGCATCCGCCTCCCCTGGTTGTATCATGAGTCACTATATGCTCTTAAAGTCACATAGGCCTTTGTCTGGGGATAATTTCCATTATTATGTAAAGTATCTTAAACATCATATCATCCACTTCTTCCCCCAATCAGGTTTGTGGAGAATATTCTCTGCTATTTTGGGGGACCCCCACTCTGCACCCCATTACAGAACCATTTTTATTCTGCCTATATATCTTAAATTTTAAATGCATGCAATGAAATTTCTACTTTGCTCCTGTGTAAAATCTTATATAAGGAACTGCATTGAACTTATTGCTTTAGCTCCAAGCAAACAGGGTATCTTATTGTTTGCTATTGTTGTTTTTGGCCCGGGGTAGGGGGGAAACATTCATTGATTTACCATTTACCTAAATTTGATCTCACTATATTCAAGATTTTTTTAATATCCCTGTCTAAAAGTGGAGTCTTTTTTTAAACTTTAATTTGTAGCCATACTATCCTATTCAGGCATATACCCTATATGTTTCAAAACTCAACGTTCTACAGCATGACATCAAAGGTTTTTTTAGTAATTCTCCTCATGAGAAAGTTGCAATACAAAACAGATCACAGGCATCCACAGTCTGGAGCACTAAGGTGTTTATACCTGACCTCATCCCAAAACTCTACAAGTAAATGGAAATCGGGGTTGTCCCTCAGAGTTACTATTTTATCTCCTCGTAATTAAGATCCTTCTTTGAAAATCTTGCCTGGAGCTTGCATTCCACCTGAAAGCAGGCATTGAGGATTTGGAGGTTTGTGATGCTCCACACCCTTTGTGGGGCCCACAGATCTGCTGCTCTTCTGTGGCACTTCTCCTGTTTCCTGGAAACGCAAGGAATCCAACCATATCCTGGAACACTTGCACATTCTACTTATACTAGGTACTTATTCAACATTATTTGGTTTATTTCCATAATCAATCTAATTCCATATTTTTAAATCACGTGTTGAAATCAAATTAGTGTGTTATAAATAGCATTTTAAAAAGTAAAGAAGAATAGAATAACATGGATTGGAACAAATCAAAATTGAAATAGAAAATATCAGAGGGTATTACATGCAACAGAGATAAATACTAACATACTATTTTGTGAAACATTTTTTGTATGTGTGCCTGGGCAGTGATGCAAGGGATATTTTCCATTGTGAACCATAGTAAAAAATCTTTGAAAGTCACTGTATTGGTGTAATGGAGACGTAGATCAGCCACCCAGATGTCACTTCAAGGAAGGGCTTACTGCCCAGCTGTGAAAGTGCTGTCATCAAACACCTCCAGCTATCGGCCCCTTCAAGGACAGTTTCTGCTTCAGAGCCACCTCACACCACAGTTAAAGTCTTGCCCTTCCTAGGTTGTCCCCGGTCCAACAGTTGACAAAGGAAAAAAAAAAAAACATCAGGCTTTTTTGTTCCAAATCAATATTAACTGTGACAGGCCATTTCAGTTTCATACCTTTCCATGGAATCAACCGAAACTGTTCAGATGTGCATAGCAGTTCGATCTCTCCCTCCAACCAGGCCTGTTCCTTCCTCTCTCTTCTACACATATCAGTCCCAGGACCCTGCCTAATAAACATCCCACACCATAAACTCTGCTTCAGCATCTGCTCCCCAGAGAACCCAACTTGTGATACCTAATTGATCGAATAACAAGTTTTGCGGGCCAAGTCAGCTAAAAAGGCCAAGCATATAAGCAAGTATCTTCACATATAATGCAGTGCTTGATCTTTCAATGAAACTGCACATTCAAAGATTAACATTAAAACCATTGAAGGGGAGCAAAACCCTAAAGCTGCCTTTTGGGATATTGATTTTAAGCTGGTTATTAAGAAACAGAAGACTCTTAAAGAAACTGATGCTCCCTCCTTTTAGCCTATGAGATCTGAAAGGCCTACTCCAGAAAAGAAGTCTTAGGATGTTCCCCTTATCTTAATTGGAATTAAATATGGTGAGTGGGAGAGCTGCAAGCAGGGGCCTGTTTACTAGGTCCCCCACCCCCTGTGTCCCATTGAAGTGAGAATTGACCCTGGATGTGTGTGTTCCACTCTTCCTCAGTTACCTGTAAATTGCCCATTCTCAATTTTGCAATCTCAGACCCCGATCCCCTTTTATCCTTTGTCCAAAATCATGTATATACCCAGTTTTACCTCACTACCTTTGAGTATGTTGATGCTTTTATCAATTCTCCATGCACACATATTAAAATGTGATTTTTTTTCTCCTGTAAATCTGTCTCTGTCAATTTGATTATTAGCCCAGCTAGAAGAATTTAGAAAGTGGGAGGAAAAGAATTACAATTTTTAGCCCCCACACCATCCTCTATCTACTCTACTGGCTACTGATGTACTTGATCAAAATGAGCACATTTCTTAACAATAATTAGTGGTTATCATTTTTTCCTTAAATTGCACAGCTGTCTTAGCTCCAAAGAAGTATCCTGAAGTGGCTGTAAATAGTGCTTCATTTTTCTGCCAGTTCTACTACATTCATCCCATCTTAGAAGCTCTTTGGTTATTCTGCTTATCCTTTGTCTTACAAATATGCTCCCAAGAATGCCACTGAGAAGCTGTGACAAAGCCATCAATGCCATGAACTTGGGGGACAGGAAAAGGGAGGAAGTGGGGGTGCCAGATATTAGGAGTGAACCGTGCAATGTATTGTGTTAAGCCATATCCAAGGAGAAATGCTGAGAAAACTGTTCAATAACAGGGCTGTGTTTTCTGGGGCAATCAAATAAAATGTGCACAGCAGGTGAAAAATTCTCATAGAAGGATAGTGTGTTTTCTAGAATATAAATATTGGCCATATAACCTGATTCAATCATTCTGACTAATTTGGTAAGTTCAGTAAAAAAGAATCTAGTGAGTTTGGTTCCTTCATTTACTTATTTTTAAACTAAAATGTTTGTGTTCTGTTACCCTCCTGGTACACAGGATATTTCTAATGTCTTGTTTCGATGCTGACACCCCCTTTATTTTCTTCCTCCACACTTTGAATTCATGACCTCTACATAGGGGCAAATGGTAGAAGGGTCAAATGCAAGGGGGGCATTTTTTTAACAAAAGATGAAGAAAGTAAAAGAATTTTTAAGTATCAATAGAAAAATCTCCAAGTTAGAATATTAGTGAAGTGCATATAAACTTGATTTAAAAAATATGCATCTGGTGCTTAATATTTGAGAAAAATATAATCATTGTATAAAGTCCGGCAGATTGGCATGCTTGCATTTCCATTTTCTTTCCTAGGAAATCACGATCATTTACTGCAGCCTTTTCTTTCTTCTTTAAGTAAATGGAGTGAGAAAAATAGGCTCATAAGTCGCAGTGGATCTGTTGTATTTACGATAAAATGAGGTTTATTTTCTTCCATTCCTGGAGTACACTCAGAGAGGAGATGGAACACCAGGGGTTTGGACCTGGAGGACGACCTGGGCCCCCAGACGTGATAATGAGAGAATTAGAGGAAACAGCTGCAGCCTGAAGTCTCTCAACAAAGTGAGGCAGGGATTGCCTGTGACCTGGCAGTCAGTGTCTCCACGGTCCGCCAGATTTCTTTGTTTCTCACGTATTTTCTACGCTGGGAATATTTCCCTAGCTTTTCAGCTTCATCTCAGGCCGATCACTCATCTTTGGGAGTACAACAACCACGGCTGCCTGAACTGGAGACATCAAAATAGGGCCCCCAGCTGCCTTTTTTTACACTATAAATGATGCTGTTCTCTGTGACAAAAAGACTGAAGCCACCCACAGACAGTTTGGGAGTTAAAGCAAGGTGCTTCAAAGATTCACTTGCAAATAGAGCCGTAGATAACTTGTAAGGCTGAACAGCCTCTACCGGGCGAGTTCTCATTGGAAGCCCAGATCCTGACTGCCTGCCCACAATGAGACTGAGAAAGAAGTGGAGAATTTTAACATCTAACATGGCTAGACGGAAGCCATATTTGTACCGTTCACCTGTCCCTCTCATTGGCAGAAGAATTGCATTGGTCCTAAAGAAGGACAATAAATGATCTCCGTTCTGTTTCAAGTCTGACCTCTAGGCCAGCCACACAATTTCAGGCTTTCATCGAAGAGACTTTTCTTTTATCATAGCACCTTTCTGTTTACTCGAGGACTTGGACTCAACAAAGCAACCAAGAAGACTGAGCATCATATATTTCTGCAGCTAGATGCCCACATGGAGGAAGAGATAGTGTTTTCACAGTGTCCCTCAGTCACTCAGATGGCAGTTGAGCTCCAGAGGGTGGTAGGTATTGCTGCTGTTTCCTTCAAAGCACAAATACCAAGTCACTCTACATGCCAAGTTGGAAACGTCTAGGACCCTCTTAGGTTACAAACCTGTACTCAAAATAAATACAAAAAGAATGAGACTAAGAAAAAAAAACAATTTCAATAATTCAGTTGTGTGAACTCTAATCCCACTATCTAAAATACATTATGATGTCCTGTCAGTAAATGATAAGACAATCACACACTGGCAGCTAGGAAAGGCAGCATTATAGACTGAGACAAACTTATAAGTGACAAATATTTTCTGCCATGATTTAATCTTGAGATAATTTGGCATTGGTGCTGCTGTGGGCTTATCATTCTGGCTTTGTTCACATGTGCACTCTTTTTGCACGATATCTAGATTATATCCATGAGTCTTTCTGTGGTTCTCTTTAAGTCATTTCCAAACAGTTTAAATTAACTCTCCTCTCCAAGAGAGAAGAGCCTGATCCTTCCCTAATTGTATGAACTGATTGTGAACTGTGAAAGTGAATGATGTTAATTAGTAAGACAGAGAATAAAGGAGGCAGAAGAAAAGCCTTTCTTTTCCTTTTACCCTTCTTTCCCCCATTAGTCACTTTCCTGTGAATTCTTTAGTTTATCTCTCAAGAGGAATTTTCAAAGTATGTGTTTTCTCACTTTTCCACTTTGCTAAATAGTAAGCATACTTCAGGCTGGATCATTCTCATTCTCTGTACTCTTTAAAAAGAAAAAGGAAAGTAAACCATCTCAATAATATTAGGACAGTTTCTTTACATAGTAAACTAATACAGGACTTGAAAAAGGTAGGTTTACAGTTATAAATGCGCATGAAACAAAGTTAATAAAGCCACTGTAATCATCATAACCTGAGTGTCTTTTTCCACACAAACAACTGTAAGCCACCGTTTGCCCACCCCTGTGTTCTTTAGCCCAGGAAAAATACTATGAAAGAGTGTATTTGTCCTCTATTAACATATGGCAAATTACCCCAAATCACAACAGCTCAAAACAACTAACATTTACTGACCTCACACATTTTCTGAGAGTCAGGATGGAAATGGCAGATCTGAATGGTTCCCACTCAGGGTCTCTTAAGAGGTTGCAGTCAACACCTAGAACAGGACTCGGTCAACTCCAGGCTCCACAGGGGCTGAGGAATCCATTTCCAAGGTGTCTCATTCATATGGTTGTTGGCAGGACACCTCCGCTCCTCACCACATGAGCCTCATCATAGGATTGTGTGATTGTCCTCAGCACATGGAAGTTAATTTCCCCTAGAGAGAGAGTTCAGAAGTGGACAATATTTTTAGGATCCAATCCTGAGAGCCACATACCATCATTTGTGCCATATTCTATCTGTTAGAAGAAAGTTAGGCCAACCTCCACTCCAGGTAAGGAATCTTATGTTCAGTTTTTTGAGTTTGTGGATATATTTTAAAAAGTATCACAGGAGAGAAACCTTTGTGAAGGTCACTTAACTCATATACAATATCTGGACTCTGTGTCCAAAACATAATCACCCCTCAAAAAAGTATTGAAGGAAATGCTGTCAGATGCAACAATAATAGATGAACCTTGAGGATACTATGCTAAGTGAAATAAGCCTGTCACAGCAGGACAACTACTGCATGATTCCACGTATATTAGTAGTTTCAGTAGAACAGTTAAAGTCATAGAAGCAGAAAGTAGAATGGTAGTTGCCAGGGGCTGAAGGTAGATGAATTCATTCTTTTAATGGTATGATTCACAATAAAACGTTACTCTACTTGGCTTTCCAATGGTTAAATGTAGCTGCAGGTAACTTGCTACACTTGCTAGCACTTACAGATAATTTAAAATTTGTGAAAATTTTTAATTAAAATTTTTAACTTGACCTATGAATTATGAAATTAACGAGAAGATTTTCTAATGATCATAGCAACGTAAGTTGGTTTTATCATACAAATGTATTAGTTTCCTGTTGCTGCTATGTAACAAATTACTACAAATTCAATGGTTTAAAATGACAATTATTAGTTTACGATCCTAAATATCAGAAGTATAAAATAGGTCCACAGCACCACATTCCTTCTGGAGGTTGTAGGTGAAAATCTATTTCCTTGCCTTGTCTGGCTCCTACGGGTCACCAGGGTCACCTAAATTTCTTGCCTTGTGACCCTCCTCCATTTTCAAAGCCTCTTCTCTCCTTTGACCTGCCTCCCTCTTATAAGGATCCTGTGATTATATTGGGACCACCTAGATAACCCAGGAAAATATGCCTATCTCAAGATGCTTCACTTAATAACATCTGCAAAGTTCCTTTTGGCCTACAAGGCAACATGTTTACAGATTCCAAGGATTGGGAAGGACATGGACAACTTTGTGGAGCCCTTATTCCATACACAACAGCGTGTTTTAGGAGGGTGTCAGAGAGTTCAATTAAATCATGGAAAATACTCCAGCAAACTCAGTTAACACCATCTGAAGAAGGCTTAAATTAATCTGACCTGTCTGTTAACACATAACTAATGAGCAAAAGGACTGATGTTATGTACCAATATCACATTTTCCAAAAGCAAACCTTAAGAGACTGGCAAGTCACATTTGCTTTTAATACTTGTTGTAGTTCACATCTTTGATGCACTGGAATGAAAGCCTGAGATATGTGAAGATAATGCTCACAGAACATTGATCTCTCTCCCTAGTGGCTTCAATCCCATGCTCCTATCGTGAACATGTTACAGGGTGCAGCCTAGAGGGGGGACCCCAAATAGGCATTTGAAATGAGGTCCAGAACTCAAGGTGTCCAGGAGATTTTAAGGTGTCTTCAGCCCTTCCCCCACAGCTGTGAGCTGGGGGAAGGGGCACACAGAGCAAGAACATGCAGGGCGGCTTTGCAGCTAATCCATGGCATGGTTATTTAACATACCTATAGCCTTTGGCTGGTCACTTAGATATGCTAAATAGCTATGGCCATGCTCTAGGCCAGGGGGATGGAAAGGGACCTCCCCCCCAAGATGGGACTGGGGGGCAGGTCCCCTGAGTTACAGCGCCTGCGTGGGAGCTTGGAGATGATTGGCTCCATGACATGGGGTCACACCTGCCCAGACCCACGATGGCAACTAGAAAAGCTAGAGAAGACAGCAGATTGAGGGCAAGTATGCCCGAGTGTAGGAGGAGTCGGAAATGAGGCTGCAGAGGAAGATTGGCGGAGGGATTTAAACCCAGACACGGCAGCCATTGAGAGAGAGAACCACGTGGCTTTGGCAGAGTGGGGACTCCCGTGGCCCTGGGAGAGAGGACCATGTGCCTTTGCCAGAGTGGGGACCCCCACAGCTTTAGACGGGGGAACCACCACCTGGTTTTAGCAGAGATCCCGGCAACTCAGCTGAGGGTGCTGGGAACCCAGGGAGGTCTCCCAGTCGAGAGGGAGTACTAACTGGGAAGAACCAGAGGACTGCCTGAGCCCTGGACTTCTATTTCCTTTCCTGAGATACGGTACTCTGGACTGGGCAAAGTGGGAAGGAAGGAAGGACTGTGTCTGTTTGTGGGTGTTTTAAGGGACTTTGGGATTTTGGTGAAGACATTAGGTCACTACTTGAAGTCTGTATAGCATTAAATAAACATTTCCTTTCCTTTTCACAAATCTCTGGCATTGAGAAATGTCTTTCCTCTGGTGGCAAACATGACGGACCTGGGGGCTTTTTTTTCAATAATAGTATATCGTCCTAGGCCCCCCTTGTTTGTTCTGTAACAAACATCCCACAAATGAAATGATGAAGAAACACAAACTGCATTGAGAAATGTTCATTTTGAAATATATGAAGTTTTCCACAGAAACTTCTTTCAGTTAGTTCTTTTGAGACTGGAAAACAGCTTTCCACACACATAGAATCACAGGACTTTACAGAGTGTGGTAGGACCTAGGAAATCTAAAAACAATACAGTTCTCCACCCTCCACGCCTACCCAACATTCCTCAATTTATATATGAAGTTTCAAAGGATCAAAGAGCTTAATATGCTTTTAACCTCTTAGGAAATCTAGTAAGTGACAAAGCTTGGTCTGGAGCTAGGTCTTCTGATCCCTGACCCAGTGTGTTTTACCTTTATCACAGACCCATCACATCTGCAGATGGATTCCTTGTTTTCAAAAAGTGCAGTGTGTGCAAAGGCTGTGTATGTGGGGCAGTGGTGGGAATGGCTGCCATGTACTGAGAGCGTGTGAAAATTTCTCTAACAGACTCCCTTAAATATACTATTTGTCAATATTTTACCTCAACATGGTAGAAAGTGCTATGGCTGCTTCTGAAATAAAAAACGAGATCACAGATTTTTAGAATGGCAAATAGACCTGATCAAAGCAGGAAAGCTAGGATGTGGCCTCGGTCTCTCCTTTAAAAACAAAGCTCATGAATAAATTCTCACTACATTTCTGAAAAAAAAAAAAGAATAAAAGAATATGCGAGTTGAATAAGCAATTTCAAAATGTCTGTGATAAAACATTCTGAAAAGACTGTCCTACCAATTCCATGCATTAAAAATTATAGAAATTACAACACACAACATTGATAGAGTCATTTGTTCATTCAACAAACACTCATTGTTAATTATGTACTGGGTGATCTCTACACAAGATGTGAAAAAGATAAATTAGGTGCCACTTTTATTTGATAAATAAATCATAAAACTTCAGGTAGTAACACATATAACATTCAGCAGGGTAGAAAGGGAACAGACAGTTTTAGAGGAATAACCTCTCAATAAGGGGACATTTGGGAAGCAATCTGAATGATAAAAGGAGATAAACATGAAAAGGCTTTGGAAAAGCGTGTGCTAGGCAGTGGGGAAAGCACTGTAAAGATCCAGAAACAGGCAAACGTTGACCTGATTAAGGTAGCAAGAGATCCAGTGTGTGATGAAGCCAAGTGGGCCAGAGAAGGACAGACAGTAGGCAAGGGCTTGTCCAGGTACAGTCTTGTAGGTCATTAACTAAACTGGCTTTTAACTCGAATGTGATGGGAAGTCTTTGGAAAGCTTTGATGAAGAAATGAAAGTGACTGGATTTAAAGTGTAAATAGAATGAAATCTGCTATATGAAGAACACACTGTAGGTGGGAAAATATAGAAGTAGGACCAGTTAGGTAACTTCTGCAATGGTCCAGGCAAAATATAGTGGTATCTGGTGTGAGATGAGGATGCTGAAAAGTATGAAAAGCAGTTCAATTAAAATATAGTTTAAACATAGAGCCAAAGGACTAATTAGTGGATTGAATTGAAAAGAAAAATTTAAGGATGATTCCTAGCCTTTTAACCTCAGCAGTACACGAATATAAATACCATATACTGAAGAGAGGAAGAAAAGAGAAGAACAAATTTTGATATGAGAAGGTCAAGTTCAAGAGTCGTATTCTATATATGTTAATTTGAGATGCCAATTAGATGACAAAGGAAATAAGGAGTAAACAAACATAGATAGGACTTTGGGACTCAAAAAAAAAAGAGGTCGGGGAGGACATTAGAATATGGGATTCATGGGCATTCTATGGCATTTAAAGCCATGAGATTGGATAAACTCTCCTAGGAAGTATAGTTAGGGAACAGAAAGTCACTCCAATATTTAGAAGTTAGGGCAAGCAAAAGGAGCAGTTTTTAAAAATCATGAAAAATCAGCCAATGGATCAGAAGAAATGGGTGGGAGTCTGCATCCTGTGAGGCAGGTGAGAAAAATACAAAGCAGCATAAAGAAAACTCCTTTTGTGGAAAAGCACAGGGGACCCAATGGAAAGATTAGAGGAATTAGGGAGGGTTGGGAGACTAAGTTAAGTCAGGGGTGGTATGGTAATCAGCAACCTGAGTAGCAGAGGACTTCAGGTGGTATCCAAGGTAATCTAGACTGTCTTAGTTGAGACAGTAGCATCATTGGTTAAAGGTATAAAGATTTTGTTCTATTTCTAAACAAAATTGAATTGTACTAGGTATAATTATTAATTTATATTATAAAATTAATATTTATTATTATTTGGAATATATAATTCAATATTTGGAATGCTTAAGAATTATAATTTTCTGATTAACTGAATTTTGGGGGTAGCTGTCAATCAGGATTTTAACTTTCAAATTATTCTCCAATATATCTGTGCTTCAGTACACTCCAGTGTATTAAAATGGACATGGGCTGACCCACTTTCTGAATAGTATTCTCATATAGTACTATATTCTCATATAGTACTATATGAGACTACTATAGACAACAATTACACTGTGGAATACCTTCACATATAGGTAGAAGGAAAATCAGATTTAAATGAATGTCTAGGAAAGACTTTAAACTGGAGAAAACAATTCAAACTAGCCATACCAGAATGAATTCTTGTGCTCAAAAAACAGAAAAAAAATTACACCATAATGCGTCTGCCTTGCCGGAACTAAGTGGCTGAAAGACTGCACAGATCTATGTGAACTTTTTTAGCACTCCTTGGAACTGCTTAATCTGATAAAATGACTTGGTAAAAGGTTCAGAAGTCAGTCACTGCTGTAGCCCTAATGAACAACCCAGAAAATCAGAAACTAGACTAAATGTGAGGTGACTAGGGTGCTGGCTGGTGTGGCTCAGTGGTTGAGTGCTAGCCTGTAAACCAAAGGGTCACCAGTTCAAATCACAGTCAGGGCACATCTCTGGGTTGTGGGCCAGGTCTCCACTAAAGAGCACACAAGAGGCAACCACACATTGATCTTTCTCTCCCTCTTTTTCTCCCTCCCTTCCCCTCTCTAAAAAATAAATAAATAAAATCTTTTTTTAAAAAGTACCAGGGTGTGATTTTTCATTCCCCTATTTTTTGAAGCATTACATTTTATAATTTCTCCCTATTTTAATGTATAAATAAGTAACATTAAATACAATTTTTAAAAAAATATAAACAATACCAATCACAGTTTTATATTAACTATCCTTACATTTTCTTACATCTTAAAATATAGTATAGAAATATTTTCATACCGGCCTGGCTGGAGTAGCTCAGTGGATTGAGCATGGGCTGCAAACCAAAGTGTTGCAGGTTCGATTCCCAGTCAGGATACATGCCTGGGTTGCAGGCCACGGCCCCCAGCAACCACACATTGATGTTTCTCTCTCTCTCTCTCTCTCTCTCTCTATCTCCCTCCCTTCCCTCTCTAAAAATAAATAAATAAAATCTTTTTAAAAAATGTTTTCCTACTATACTATGTATAGCACAGCTGCATCTGGGCTGTTAGTCAATTAAGTTCTTAAAGCAAGAATCCCTCTTTTTCTATATAAAAGAAATTTAGGTATTGTTTTAAATATTTTTAAATAAAGTAAAATTTGAATTTTTAAAATTTTAAATAAAACTTAGGTATTATTTAAAATAAAATTGTGTTGTAGAGGAGGAGAAACTTTCCTCTATCCTCCTAGGTTGTTTTAGCCACTCTAATAATTAAGTTGATATGAAACAGATTAACAACAGAAAGTGACCAAATTTGATTACATATGTATGTACAGGAACCCTACATACATGAGAGAGTCAGAGACAGAAAGTTGAAATGAGGTATATATGGCATTCCGAGCTAAGGTACCTTGGGGTTTCAGAGGGGAGGAAGGTCATTGTGGACTATAGGAGGAATAAAGGTTCAGTAATTAGTAGTTTGGCATGTCCTATAAATAGAGCAAAATGGTTACCTCTGGCCTTGGCTGGGTAGTTCAGTTAGTTAAAGGGTCATGCCAATACACCAAGGTTGCAGGTTCTATCCCTGGTCAGGGCACATAGAAGTATCAAACAATGAATGCACAAATAAATGGAACAGCAAACTGATGACTGACTCTCTCTCTCTCTTTCTCCCCCCCGTCTCAGATCAATAAATAAAAAATTTAAAATAGGTTATCTCTGATAATGTGATCATGGGCTATGCCCTCAATTCAACTTCTTGGTAGTTGGGGTGGGAGGGGACCAGAAGTTTCTCTTGAACCCTCAGGGTCTCTGTTGCCTTTAGCTCAAAATAATCTCCAGCCATAGAGTCCCATATTGGGGTGACTCATTCTGAACCCCTACAGTGTTGAGTCAAAAAGTACAGTTATTTTCCATGTATTTAATAGTTTAAAGTGGACTGTATTGTAAATACAATTATAATCTAAAACATTAAAGTGATTCTATCAACATGTGAAAAAATACAGCTATTTTCATGTCTTTTCAGTTTGGGTTCTCTGAAGTCTTATAAGCTATACACAGGGTCTGGCACAAATAACACCCCTATTTTATTACAAAATCATAAACGTGTAATTGTGTAACATAACAATATCACACTCAAGCACACCATATGCTATTTTAGGTGAAACGTTCAAATTGCTGTCCATCTCCTGTGAGACATTCACATACCCTACCAACCACACTCAAGCAGGCATTACTTCTGCTGGACCCTGTATAATAGTGTAATTTATAGATAAAATAATGGTCACTATATATTGTCTAAAAAACAAATTGTTTTTAAAACATTCTTATTTTTTGCATTTCCTTTCAGAAATAAAACTCATATACCTGCTTCCTGACTATTGTCAAATATTGTTTTATTCACTAAAGAAATATGTTTCCTATATCCTGAAAAACAATATAAAACAATTTATGTGATAGAACATCTGTTTTCTTGCACAAAGAATATGATTTTTTTCTTATTAATTATTTTAACATCCCTCAGAAATGAAGTATATTTATGACCATCTTTATTTTTTTATCCTGATAAATTAAGGCTCAGAAAGATTGAATGGTTTGGTTGTAATAAAAACAAAGATATAAATAATTTTTATTGTCTTTGTTAAGTAATATAGAAATCATACACTATGTCCTCTACACATAGTTATTCTCAAAGAACCAGATTTAATCCTCTACTTGAAAGGGTTTGAAATAACCCTTTCAAATCACAAATTCCTTCAAAGTGAACAGAAGTCCAGGGATATATGGATGATAAAGACTTTGGAAAAGCTTATGATTTTTATTATACCTTCGAAGGTACACTAAATTTATTTTGTACCTGATAAACATAAACTCCATTGTTTTCATGAGAGAGCTGCATTATTTTTAGATACAGAAATACTTGTATTTATGTTTCCACATTTACCCATGTCGCTCAAGCACCTAATTTACTTGTAACTACTATTTGATTTACTAGAAATAATTAACAATACATTTTCCCCATTTGCTCCAAGTACAGTTCCATATAGCCTACTTAACCCACTTGAATTCAAGAATGCCTACTTTTCACTAGATCTCTTGGAAAAGAAGCTGACTTTATTCTTGCTTCTTAAATTTACTTGGTCTAATAAGGACCAAAAGAGTTTGGAAAGAATTTAAGAGGTTTGGAGCAGAACAAAAGGAACTCTTTTTTTTCTTTTTTTTCTTTTTTCTGCTTCCATGGTTATTTTAAGTGTAAAACATCCTCTTATTTTGGTAGTTGATCAAATTAACTGTTGTGGGGGTCCAGAACAAGCCACCCTAAGATGTGCCTCAGTGGTTGGTAAATTACTTAGAGCTAAAGGCAATTTCAGCTACAGGCTCAACAGAAACTTCTTTCCCTCCCTTTAACTACCCAGAAGAATTTGAATTAGAGGCTTTGCCCATAAGAAAGTATTAGAGAAAACTTCCCTTGGCTTCTCTGTAGGGCAGGGCAAACTACTAATTACTGAATGTCTGTTCTTCTTACACAGCAAGGACCTGTTGAAGTCCCTAAGGCACCTCACCTCACCCCTAGCTCAGGATTTCTTATATAATGCAATCCCCATTCTTACCTCTGAAACTCTCATGTATATAGGTCTCTGACTCTCTCTCATGTATGTGCACTTCCCGTGCACAAAAGATTCAATTTGATTTTCTCTTGTCGATCTTCCTTCTGTTGATTTGACTATTTGTGCCACCAAATAGAAGGAGAAAAGGAAAAGGAGAAATTTCCCCCTTCCTCACACAGTGCTACAGCACATATGTGTGTATATCAGTACACAGAGTACAAGAAAAAATCCTACCATTTCCTGAAGACTGGCTTGGACACAGTTTTACCTATCTTCATACTCACTTAGGAATTGGGAAGCAGAAAAAATTGTTTTTCATAGTCAAGAAGAGTGTAAAGGGATGTATATTCTACAGAAACATTCAAGTATTTACTGAATTTTATTCCAAAAGAGTAACAGAAATCTGTATTTTCATGTAAAAGAAATATAACTATAATGGCTTAACCAAGTTGTTTTACATTTTCACACAATAGGAAATTCTAACGTGGGCAATTTCAGGCTGGTGCATCAACTCAAGAATGTCATGGAGAAACAAGGTTCCTTCTTTTCTGCTCTGCCATTTTTTCTAAATTAAATTTATGGAAGTGGCATTGGTTAATGGGTTTCAAGTATATGATGGCACAAGATGAAATGACTTTGGATGGTAGGCACACAATGCAACATACTGATTGCTCGTGTCCTACCATTTTTAACAAACTGCAGAAACAATCTCTGAGCCTTGGCCAGCATGGTTTAGTAGACTGAGTGCTGGCCTGCGAACCAAAAGGTCACCAGTTCAATTCCCAGTCAGGGCACATGCCTGGGCTGAGAGCCACATCCCCAGAAAGTGGCACGTGAGAGGCAACCACACATTGCTGTTTCTCCCCTTCTCTCTCTCCCTCCCCTTCCCTTGGTCTAAAAATAAATAAATAAATCTAAAAAAGAAAATGAAAAAATAAACAATCACTAAAAGTATAGTCTCTGCCACTTTTAATATGAGCCTCTCATTCTCATGGTCCCAAGATGACCTCACTTCCTCTGGACACTGTATTTTTGTTGGGACATAAAGAAGAAAGAAAGTGCAAAGATTAAATAGCAAAAAAAATCGTTAATCATTTGACTTCTAATTACATCTCATTGGCCACAACTGTGTGTCCAATAACCAGCCAGGCTGAGGCCAGGAACACTGTTTCTGTTGGCCAAGATGCTACCACTCTCCAAAGTCTGATTTGGTGGTAAGTAAAAAGGGGTAAGTAAAAATACAGGGCATCTTCTGGAAAAGGTAAAAAGCTATGGAAACAATGAAAAAAAACAGTGGTTGCTGCCTGGGGTGGATGTGGAGTGGATAAGCAGAGCACAGAGAATTTTTAGGGTAGTGAAAATAGTCTGTAGAACACCAAAATGATGGATGTATGTCATTATACTCTTGTCCAGAGCCATAGAACATACAACACCAAGAATGCACCCTAAGATAAACAGCAGACCTTGAGTGATTATGATGTGTCAATGTAGCTTCATTGTTGGTAAAAAATGTACCACTCTGGTGAGCGATGTTGGTAATGGGGAAGCCTCCTGCATGTGTGGGAGCAGAGGGTATACGGGAAATCTCTGTACCTTCCTCTCAGTTCTATTGTGAACCTGTGCTAAAAAGAAGTCTTAAAATTTTTAAATAGGGGGATGGCTGGAGTAGGGAGGTGTGGAGGGGGGAAATGGAGACAACTGTACTTGAACAACAATAAAAAAATAAAAATAAATAAAAATGTTTAAATATATAGTTAGAGAGAAAAAACAGAGGGCATCCAGTTAAGTCTGACTTTTGAGTAAGTGAAAAAATTCTTAAAAGTAACTCCCATACAAAAAGAGGGTCATACTTTTTTTTAAAAAGGAAACAAATAAAAAAAAGGTGTTCATCGCTAACCTGAAAGTCAAATTTAACTAGGCATGACATCCTATGTTTTTACTTACTAGATCTGGCAACCCTAGCAAGGGGACACTAACTCTTGGACAGACATCTACCGTTACCTGCCTGCCACAGGACCCGTGGAGAATTGTTCCACCCCTTTGCAGTGCTGCTCCATTCTCTCTTCAAAGAATCAGGTTGGAGTATCTAACGTCAGAGATTAAATAGATGGTTTTAAATTGGCAACTGTGATAGTTAATTTTATGTGTCAGTGTGGCTAGGCCAGAGCAGCTGGATGTTTGATTAAACACCAGTCGATGCTGCTATGAAGGTATTTTTAGATGAGATTAACATCTAAATCAGTAGACTCTGAAAAAAGCACACTACTCTCCATAATGTGGTTGGATGGCATCCAATAGGTTGAAGGCCTTTCAAAAACTGGCTGAAGTCCCCCAAAGAAGAAGGAATGCTACCCCAACCCTGTCTTCAGAATGGAGCTGCACCCCTTCCCAGGGTCTCCAGCCTGGGGTCTACTCTGCAGATGTTGCACTTGCCTGAGTCTATAATTCTCTAAGCCAGTTTCTTAAAATGAAAAAATACATCTCTCCATAGACAGTAAAAGGGAGAGCAGGATTTGTTACTTCAAAATATACCTCTTTGGCACAAAGATTATCTTGAGCTGGTTATTTTTTAACAAACTGCAGACACAGGAGAAGCTCTGAAAATGGAGTAAAAGTTTGTAAGAGACATTCATATTTATAAGGAAAATCTCCATTTGTTAGGGTGTCTCCCTCAGTACAAAGAGGAAGTTGACCAAAACTTTAGAAACTTTTATGAATGGAGAAGGCTCCAACTTAAATCGGCATAACAACCATAACTTTCTTTATCGTGAGTTTCCTGGAAACCTCCCACAACTGGCCTCCCTTCTGCCAGCGTCTTTCTTTTGTCTTTTGCTGGACCTGGGATTTAAGGTGGTAGCTTGGGCCACTTGAGAGAGCTACTCAATTTTTCTGGGTATCTCCCATGTATGCAGGAAGTATACATGTGGGTCTTTCTCCTATGAATCTGTCTTTTTCGACAGAAGGGTCTCAGCCAAGAACCCAGCAGAACACAGGGAAAATTATTCTTCCTTCCTCACAATAGATACACAGACAGATATATACATTGTATTCTTTTTCTCTAGAAAACTCTGACAGATACACCAATAAAGTCAAAAGACTGATGAAAATGTTTGGAGAACTTTAAAAGTATAAATAGGCCTATAAATTAATTGGAAAATGTGCAGACTGGACTCATGTGCTCTTTTTATGTTAAAATAGATAATAATTAGCTAATAATGAGCTATTAATCAGTTTTCCACTGAAAGCAAAACTTTTCTTCAAAGCCCCTTTACAATGGCACCTGCAGGTGAATTTCGAGGAACATTTGTTTTTAATCTGTACTTGTTTTATAATCTAGTCCTAGTAGATGCTTCAAAATATCTGACCTTGAACAATTATTCATACTGTACTAACCTTTTGGCTTCACCAAAATGAGGTCTATAAACTTCTCCATACAATCAGTCTACTTGTGGGAGTCAGAACATCTCAGAAGAGTTCAGAGAAGCTGAGTAAAATCAGAGGTTAAACTGTTGTGACAATTTTAAAAGTGTATGTTAATGCCATCCCATGTACACATTATCTAATATTTTGCTAGACCTTGTACTTACAGAAAGTATCTTTTTTAAATAAAATAAAAATTTCTAACACCAGTAATATGTTGGTTCCCTTTATCTAAGAATGTGTCTGCAGTGACAGCTTTGGCTTTATCAATATTTTTAAGAGACTTCCTGGTCATGGGTGTGGCTGGACAACCTGTTATTCTAGATAAACACACACACACAAACACACACACACACACGTTCTAAGTACAGGCAATAAATAAATAAATAAAAACCTTTGTTTTCATTCATTCCCTTATGTGTATTAAAAAGAAAAAAACTCTTGTCAATTCAACTAGTATTATTAGTTTCTCTTAAAATTCAAAGCAGAAAATCGGGAACTGCCAATATATTAGATCCAACTTACACTCAAAATAAAATGTGTTAAACTACAAAGGAATAGAAAAAAGAAATACAGCCCTGGCCCAGGTGGTTCAGTTGATTAGAGCATTATCCCATACACCAAAATGTTGCAGGTTCAATTCCTGGTCAGGTCACATGCCTAGGCTGGGGGTTGGATCCCTCACTGGGGGTGTATGGTAGGCAACCAACCATCTCTCTCTCTCTCTCTCTCTCTCTCTCTCTCCCCCCCCACCCTCCTCTCCCTCTCCCCCACTTCCTCTCTGTCTAAAATCAATAAACATATCCCTGAGTGAGGATTAAAACAAATAGAAATGAAGAAAAATGAATACATAGAAAGGATTTGAGATTTTTAAATACATTTCCTATAAAAAAACTTGTTCCTGTTATAGGCAAAAGCCAATTTCTGTCCCTGTAAGTTTGAAACTTAAATGAAAGCTGTACCTAACATCTTTTGTTGTTTTTGTTTTTTCTCCCCCTTAGGCCATGTAGATCCTGTTTACTGGCAGCACAGTCTGCCCTACCCTGGGCATGGTGTTTTCCTCCCTGCGCGTCTAGCACAGCCTTCCCCCTGCCTGACTCAGGTTCAGGTGATAGAAGTGACCCGGACTGGATGTTTTGTAAAGTTACTGGGATGCCCTTGAATCGAAGCTGAGGATATCAAATCAACACACGCTGTGGATGCGCGAGAGCTGGGAATCTTTTCCTCCCCAGATGCTCACCCTTCGCTCCAAGCTCAAGCCAGCAGGTCCTACTTTTCTTTCAAAGATTGGGGTAGACAGTGAGTCTTGAAAGGATGAGGAGGAGAGAAGAGGAAGGAGTAACAGAGGGATCGGTCCCAAACAATGAGTGTTTCACACAGAGGAAGAGCAGTGCTGAAAGCAAGAGTGAAAACACAGGGGCCCTAAAAGACTGGATCCTGCTGTCCCACCATGCCGCCAACTATCAATCTGGGGACTATATGTGTTTTCCAAGCCTTTGTAATCCTACTGAGAGGGATGTGAGTCTTCCCTCCAGACCTTTGCCAGACCTCCCAAGATGAAACCTAAATTTTTACTTTCTGTTCCAGCCCAGTCTTAATGATGTCTCCCTGTTCTTCCACGTCTGCAAAATGATAGGTTTAAAAAAAAAACAAAACAGTAAACAGGTGACAACTGGCAAAAAGAGGACTGTATTTGGATACAGACCATGTGGGTAGATGTCTTAGGTCTGCCAATTAGAAGCTGTGCGACTTTCAGCATGTAATTTTTGTGGTGTTGTGGTTTAGAATAAAACAGAAGAAAAGATGTTCAGTAAGAATGAGTAGGTCTTCTTTCAGCCTCAATTTGCCCATCTGTAAAATGTGATAAAAATGTCTAACTGCAGGATGAGGAGTGGGAGGTTGAGGGCGGGCAGGAGGCCCTGTCAGGAGATGAAATTATGTATGTGAAGTGAGCAGCAGGGCTTTGGTGTAATAAGTAGTCGGGTTCTTCACCCTTTCCCTCCCTGGCAGCTTTTCACATTGGTGCTGGGAAGCCAACCTTCTCTCCACCGTCTGTGGGTGCCATGAATAGTAATCCAAGGCCCCCACCTTCGTGGGTTATACATTCTGGGAACTGCAGGGGTCATTTGGAGGAATAACTGAAATAATATATGGTAAACTGAATTTTACATGTTATTTTTAAAAGTTAAAGTGTCCTGTCAAAAATGTAACTTTAGATTTGTATACTGATGGTGTGTCAGTCCGCTTCACTTTTGTCAATTTCCTGTGACGATTGATACAGAATTGCTGAGACACTAGGAATTAGAAATCCCCAAATAGAAAGCAGTGATTCCTTTTTATGCAAAAAATGCTATTCCTTGCATTTTATTATTGTCTTATTTGATTAATTTAGTCTTTATAGACTGTAATCCCAAGTACACTGGCAAGGTTTTTTTTGGGAAATAAACAAGAAAAAGAATACAAAGGAAGACATCTATTTTTAGCTTGTCACTAAGCCATTTCTTGCTCAGCTGTAGTTATTCCAAAATTGGTCATGGTTTAGTGTGAACTTTTTTCTAAGAGTGAAAAAAATAAACTTGTATAATGGATTTCTAAAGTACGCATTACTGAATTTAATTCATTTTTAATGCATGTTTAAGTAAAACAGGCCCTGACAGATATTTATCACCAATCATTTGCAAAACAATTGGTCTATCCCATTCCCAGCCTCAACCTGATGTTGACCCTGCTCAGGTCCCAGACCCCAAAGAGGGTGAGACAGCCTTCCTCCTGCCGGCCCCTGCCTGCTGGCTGGCTGGGGCCGCCCATTGTCTGCCGGATGGGATCCTGGAAACCAGCCAGGGCTGTAGCCTGCGTGTGTGGCTTAGTTCAGTTTTGTTTTGAATGATCACACACTTTTTGACCCAAGCTGTAAACAGAAGTTTCGTTTTATTTATTTAGAAGAGAAAACTCAGAAAAATGAGTTCTAGATGAAGCTGTCTAATGTTATAAGAAATAAATTTAGGCAAATGATTAATATGGAAAAGCACAGCAGAAAGAGAAAGGGAAAAAAGAGTCAAGCATGCCAAACCTTATTGGAGAAAATTCTCAGAAATATCACCAGTGTTAACCTGATGCATAGACACAAATAAAAAAAATAAAAAATCAGCTTGCTTTCCTCCCAGAAGCTACAGAGGAAAGAAAACAATTTCCTTGGAGTAAGTATGCAAAAATTCAATGTTTTTGTTGGTGTTTAAGAAGACAATCTGAAAATAAAAAGGCATATAATTTTTCTGACAATTGTATATCTAGATTTCAAAAACACTCTAAAATTATGTGTGTGCATTTAAAATTTAATCACATCAAAGAATTCACATAGAGGAAGCCTCAGAAACTACCTTCTAAAGATGGTGTCAGCATCATGCAAAGAGGTGGTGCAGAGACCTACTTGTTTTTAGCAAATGAAAATAAAAAGAGTTCAGAAAGGCATAAGGCTGGCTGTCAGGAAATGAGCTTAAGCAAAGGAAATGGGAGATGTCTGGTTGGGGGAATTTGAGGAAGGCTTCTCCCAATGGGTACTTTTGTTTTGCTTTTCATGCTCAGTCAGGATACATGCTTTGTCTTTCATATGTACAAAAAGAAATGCCAAGGTGATAACATCTAGGAGGGTATTAGCCCCGAGTTTTTTCTGTTACAGAAAGCTGTTCACGTGCAGCCTAGTGCCAGTTTTTCTTGATTCAGCTGAAATATTCAGGAAGAGGAAGGAACGATTAACACCAGGTCGAGCACTGATGTCTTTCACCAGATGAAAACAGAAGCTGGGACAGCTGTATTCTCTGGCCGAGGAAATGGGAATCAGGACACTGAAAGCCCACACTGAGTGGTCTGCTAGGATACTCACAGACAGCCCCAGGGCAGGGGATGTGTGATCACAAGTGGGTGGCTAACTCCCACCCCATTAACATGCAGTCCAATGTAAAACAGTTTGCTCAAAGCTCCTGTACAAGTCATCACACTCCAGCCCACACCACCACAGAATGTTGTCTCTAACCCTTTCTATGTAGGAATTTTGGAAATGTTTATAGGAAATTAGTCTTCAAATACCAAAGTGTATAACTGACTCCCAGAGAGGAGCTGAGACAAGACACCGTGTGGCCCAAGAAAGAAAGAAAGGAGTCAGTCAGTTCCTGACCAACGTCCAGTTTGTGTGAGGCCAGCTGTATGTCCCGAACTTTTCTTTCATGAGAGCCACCACGATGCTCCCTAGAAAACTCCTGAGCCAGGCTGAGCGGGTAGCATACAACCTAATAATTTATCACCAAGACAGACAGGATTTACAACAAAACAAAGTGTGCTCAGATGGAAGCCCGTTTGCTATGAAAACAACTACTGGGGAAAGACGAGAACACAAATATGTATCACTTTTTCAGCGTTCAGGCACTGGCCTTACACATACTAGGAAACATTTCTCTCTCAGACCGCAGACCAAGACCTAGCATCTTCCTCTGTCTCATGTTACCTGCTCTGAAGGCGCCACAGATTTTGCCAATCTCTGGCAGAATTGCTATAAGAAAATAGCTTTGTTCCAGAACTGCTCTGCCTAGAAAAAGTTCTACTCCAATACTGAACTTCAAATATGTGACATCCATCTCCACCTACCATCCCTTCCCCACTCCTGCCACCCTACCCCACCCCACGTTAAAATGCATCTTGGCTTGGGAAAGCTCATCTCAGCTTATTGGTAGAAGCTATCAACTGAAACATTTAGTGTAAACTACTGTCAATAGTGGCAATAAGTGTTAACCCTCCTGGGTAAATTGTATAGCTAGTTGTAAGCGACTTGTAAAGGCAAAGGACAAAATATTCATTGATGAGATTTCTGTGGACATATTTTTGGCTACGGCCATCCCTTATTTCATACTTTGTTCAAAAATAGACTATTCTGTTATGAACAAACCCTGCTCTTAGTAGACCAGTCCATTAATGGCAATAGAACTTTGATAATGCAATGCCTTCGAGGAAGGCTACACTTCAAAGGATGGAGGGAGTTGTTGAGTAGCAGGGAAAGCCAACCAAGGAGGAACCTGTGGACACCAACTAGTGAGGGAGGGGCAGATAACTGAAATAGACATGAAAAAAGAAGGATCATTTATGAAATCAACCACTTGCACACAGAGCTGTCTTGCTCTGCACGTTGAGGGGAAGCAATGAGGTACCTAGGAAAGTACACAGACTCTACAGTCAGGGCGGACTGGGTGTGAACACCACGCCCCACAACTTACTGTACAGGAGAATCTGGGCTATTACTTAACCATGCTGATATGCAGTTTGCTCACTTCAAAAATACCTATGTATCTCCTGGAAGAAGAGCTGATATCTGAGGCACAGAGAAACTCTGTGAAATAAATGACACTAGAGACAGAGCTATCAAGATTTATGACAGTGTGGGAAGGCTGGAGACCTAGGCTCAAATTTTGCCTCATAATATTTTCTGTTTAGCAACTGGTTAGCAGTCGTATCAGAATTGCATTATTCACTGAACCTTACTTCTGACCTTATCCACAGAAACACTCCTTTTTAAAATTTTAAGTGTAGACAGAAATGGGCTATTTCTAGCTACCATCCTTGGCTATAAATCTCAGAGGCAATGTGGGTGTCGGCTTGGGAGCTCAGAGTCCATGAGAATGTAGCAGGTGAAAGGGGTGGGTTCTAATGAGCTGTGTGGAACAAGTGAGGGAATATTTTTAAAGGGTAAAGAAAGCAACAGAATAATGAAAGGTGCAGGTGGGGACAAATCTGATGACCTGCTACAGGTCTGGAGGAAGAAAAGGCTAAAGATTCTCTGCTATTAAAAATAAATTAAAAAAAAAACATGAAACAAGCAAAGGAGTCCTGATGCCTACAATGCAATAGACCCCAGATTTTCCAGTGGCTTACAGAACTGATCAATTCTCACTATATAAATTATCATATTAAAGACTAGAAAAGGTCAAACCATAAGTAAAATAAATTTTATAAAATATTTAGTCATATCTAAATAAAACCCAACTTCCCTTTTTTGAGGGCAAAATACATGTGAAAGCAGTTTTGTCATGTGAAATAGAATAGCAATATCCTGAACATGATTAAAAATATGTTTACAATCAAGAACACTAAATTTGTGAACCAAAGCATCGCAGGTTTGATTCCCAGCCAGGGCACATGCCTGGGTTGCAGGCCATGGCACCGAGCAACTGCACACATTGATGTCTCTCTGTCTCTCTCTCTGTATCTCTCTCTGTCTCTCTCTCTCCCCCTCCCTTCCCTCTCTAAAAATAAATGAATAAATCTTTTTTAAAAAGCTCAGTGAGATATTTTAAAAAAAGAACACTAAACTTTATTGCATAAATCACTGATTTATTAAACATAAAAAGTATCTAATTCCTGGTAACTTATTTTCTGAGGAAAATTTTGCAGATGTAGACATTTCTGAGAAAAATCTCAGGATTTTTAGACCTTTGTTCAGTTGTTCTTTTTTAAAGATTTATTTATGTATTTATTCATTTTTCAGACAGAGAGGAAGGGAGGAAGAGAGGGAGAGAAACATCAATGTGTGGTCATCTCTCGCATGCCCTCTCCTGGGGACCTGGCCTGCAACCCAGGCATGTGACCTGACTGGGAATCGAACTGATGATCCTTTGGTTTGCAGGCTGGTGCTCAATCCACTGAGCCACACCAAGCAGGGCACTTGTTCTTACTTACTACTAATTCAAATATGATAACCAAAGTGAGATTCTAGAGAAATAAAATGTTGATTTAATACCTAACAGAAGAAATAGTCAAAGGAGAAACAGGAAATTGTTGATACCTTGATCATAACATTCATTCACTTAATAAATATAATTGTCTTCGACATGCTATCCACTGGGGAACACACCATGAAGAAGAAAGATACATGTTCCGTCACCAAAGTGGAATGTGGGAATGACAGCTAAAGGAAGAAACTGTAATTGTGATGAATGCTACAAAAAAGGAAAACTAAACCCAAAGAAAGGTGCTCACCCCAAGAACTATGTTTTGTGATTGTTTTTGGGGGGGAGTTCCCTTAAGACCTGTTAAAAGAAAAATAAAACTGACAGAAGAGTAGAATTTTCTAAACAACTAAAGCCTGAGAGGCTTAGGGTGATGGGTTGCATAACCTCATGCCAGACAAGCCTGGTTGCGGAAGGGAGTGTTGTGTGTTTAACTAATGAAAGAAATCTGGAATTGCTGGGGAATGGGGGGAGGGGCGGGAATCAAAGGGGAAAGTAGTGAAAGATAGCACTGGGACTTTAAATTAAGATCATATAGGGTCAATCTTTGACCTTTATGCAAATCTCATAAAGGGCAATACTCTAAAACTGTCTCAAAGTCACTGAAAAGTTTTAGTAGAAATACACAACTTGATGTGTATTTTTAAAAGACCACAAATGTTGACGGGCTAAAGGGGGTAGCAGTGGATAGTAGCTACAACTAACACCCGTTGTGAGCTTGCTTCCTAAGTGTTACACACAATAGGAAGTGCTTTACGCACATCACCTTCTGTAACCCTCATGAGAACCCTTTGAGGTAAATACTATTTCATTCCCATCTCTAGGAAGAACTCAGACTAAGCAAGATGGGAACAAACAAGGATTTTGAAACCTAGACGTCAGACTTCAGATCCCATAATTTATTACTGTTTGCTATGGATACCAGAAGATAAGTTAGGAGGCCACTATAGAAATTCAGATAAAAGATCATTGTGGTTTAAACTAGAGAGTGTGGCAATAGAGTTAGAGAGAAGTGCAAAGATTTTAGACATACAACAGGCATTCTGGTGGCAGAGAAGAGGAAGTACGAGGAAGGGGAGAACTGACTCTAGGTTTGAGCACTTGGCTAAACACTGCTTCCTGAAGGATAAGAAACCCTTCGCAGAGGAGTATGAAGATTTTACTTTTGAACATGTTACCTGAAAAACTTCCAACAGAAAGTGCCAAACAGGTAGCTGGCTATATGAGTTGGAAGTCCAACAGCAAGACATGGAACGAAGACAGAAATTTGAAAATCTGTAGCAAATGTGAGGTAATTAAAGAAACAGGAGAGTAAAATTTCTAAGGTCAAAATTTTCAAGTGCAATTTGTCCCAGATTCACTTGAAGAACTTGTTAAAAAGGCATATCCGTGAAGGCACCTCCCTCCAACCCAAACTATTCTTACTCTCCATGTAACCAGGGAAGGGACGGTAGGTGATTGTTATCCACTTGGTCAATTAAAGTTTAAGAAGCCCTGGGAGAGGGAGAGGGTGAGACAAGAAGAGGGAAGGTAAGGACAGGCCCTGATGAACTCTAATATTTACTGGGTAAGTATTTGGCCCCAGTTGGTGTGGCTCAGTAGATTGAGTGCCAGTCTGTAAACCAAAGGGTCGCTGGTTGATTCCCAGTCAGGGCACATGCCTGGGTTGCCAGCCAGGTCCCCAGTAGGGGGCACTCAAAAGGCAACCACACATTGATGTTTCTCTCCCTCTCTTTCTCCCTCCCTTCTCCTCTGTCTAAAAGTAAATAAATAAAATCTTTAAAAAAAATAAAGGGTAAATACATGAAGGGGATGAGAATATACTACCACAAAATATGCCACTTTGGCATAAGGATTTTGAGCTCAAGGCAACTGAGAAACAGCAGACACAGGACAAGCTCCCTGCCCACCCCCTTTCTACTTAAAACAGGGCATGCAATTCCCTTTGTAAAGATGACATTAATTTTCATTTGTGAGGGTGTTTTTCCCCTTCTGTACCGAAAAAAAAACAAAAACCAAAAAAACAGAGACAGCAAAGAGCAGAGTCTGTGTAACCTTACGAACAACGAATATCTGCCATGCATTTCCCAGTAACTGTCCTGTATTTTATTGCCCTTTGTTCAGCTACCAAGTCTAACTGCTTCTGTGGGTTTTCACTTCTTTTCTGTGGTGCCTCTATGCATGTAAAATGAAAAACAAAACTGTGCTCTTCCTTTTGTGAATCCATCTTTTACCAGTTTAATTTGCAATCCTTGGAGACTGAACCTAAGGGGGCAGGTAGAGGGAAAGTTTTTCAACGCCTTCATATATGAGGAACTCTCAGCAAAGTATATGGAAAAATAGCAGCCGGAATGAAAGGAGACATGTAGATGAGAATTGTGTAAGAAAATCCAAGACAGGAGAGTGTGTTTTAAGAGCAGTTGGCAACAGTATGAAATGCTAACATCCTGTCAGCATTATCTGAAGGCCAATCCTGTTCCAGCTTGAGAACCCCAAAGGGAACACACAGAACCACAATTAGGGGCAGACCCAACTACATCTGCCTGTCCTACCAGGCACTATTTTTATGCCTTATATACTTTATTTTACTTAAAACATGTAGACTCTGCCCTGACTGGTATGCCTCAGCTGGTTGGGTGTCAACCCTCAAAGTGAAAGGTAACTGGTTCAATTCCCATCAGGACACACACCTGGGTTGCGGGTTCGGTCCCCAGTCAGGATGCCTAGAAGAGGCAACTGACTGATGTTTCTCTCACACATTGATGTTTCTCTCCCTATCTTTCTCCCTCTCTTCCCCTTTTTCTAAATAAATAAAAAAATTTAATTAAAAAATAAAATATTTTAAAAACATATAGACTCTCTATGCCAGGTATTAATATAATTAATTACAAATAAAAAATTGAAATATGTTGAGGTTAAACTGTATGTCTGAGTTTCAGTTTAATAAATAAAAGACCCATTAATCAGACCCAGATCTGCCCGATTCCAGTGGCAATAACCTTTCAGCAACTGAGTATCCTATTGCCTTTAAGTGTTATGTCAGAGCTCTGTTTGGGAAGCATAAAGGAGGGGCAATTATTGAGAAAGGTGGAGACAGAAGTGTCAGGAAGGTTACACAAGAGCTGAGCCTTCAATGAGAAGAAATTGGTCAATCATACAAGGAAGGGAAGGGTGTTTTCAGCAGAGCAGAATGTTCGTTCAGTCAGGATGGAAAAAAAGAGCAGTGACTTCAGGAAATGTGCGAAGCACAGGGTTCATGTGACGGAGACAGGAAATCTGCAGGGGAAAGAGTAGAGGTAGGAAATCTATCCTGAAGAGAAACCATTTAAATATTTTTAAAAGGGGCCCTGCTGAGACAGATTTGTGGAGGAAATCTGTGTCAACAGTGTGAAGGGTGAGTGAGAAGGAGAGGAGAATGAGTGCAGGCTGCATAAGACAGAGTCTGCACAGTGGCCTGATTGACAACAGAGAAAAAGGGAGTTTGTCAGAGAGATCAGAACTGCATAAAAGAAAAGAACTGGGTGACTTCAATCAAGGTGGATGGGGGGGAGGTGACAAAGAGAGAGGTATTTGGAGTGACTGCCTGACTCGAACAACAGGATAGCTGGCAGGAAATGAAGAGAGGAAAGGAGATATGCAGAGACAAACCTTAACCTCAGTTTTGGAGTTTGCATGGCCTGTGGACCTCCCAGGAGGACACGTGACAAAGGTGCTGGCGACGGGGGCTGACACTTCTTTAGAAGGAGTCTGGGCTGTGCTGACATCACGGAGTGTGTATACACCCTCAATCCCTAAGCTCATGTGACCAAAACAAGTGTCCTGAAAAGAGTTTGCAATTCTCTCCTTCCGGAAGAATTCTGAAGCTTTATCTGTGACTCTCCCTATGTATTTCAACAATGGGAATAGCCACGGAAGAAAACAAGGAAGAAGGCAGCAGGGACCCTACCTGAATCTTCTTCTTCTTCTTTTTTTTTCTTGTCAAGCAAAATATTTTTAATTAGTAGGCTGATCATAAATAAATCCACATAAAAGATTTAACAGAATTACAGAGAGTTTTGTGTTTCTTCTGTGGACTCAATTCATATATGAATTAGTCAACCTTATTCTCCAACCTGAATCTTCTTTCTAGTCTTTATTATTCTACTAAAGATTGACTTTTTCAATTTTCTTAACAACTGTAGAAATATTGTGAGGATAAATGGATTCTATCTAGTAAAAAACATATCTTATGACTCATCCTTTTTTAAATTATTATTATCCTATTTTCATTTGTTTGTGAATCTCTGATAACCAGTGACTTATTTTTCTCAGTTTTGGTGTATAATTTGGATGAGATCAGCAATTTTACACTGGTGTACTGCAAGAATTTTTAAAACATGCAATGCCTGAGTTTTTAGTAGGAGTCCTGACCTCTTTTCCTTTAGATTGTCAAATAAAAGAAAAATGACAACAACCAACACAACAATAGCTGTCCCGTGTAAAGGAATAAAAATTATACCTATTATTTTTTTTGGTCAGATCAGCAAAAAAAAAAATTTGGTGCGCCACAGAATTTTAGTAATTAGTTTATATGTGGCATGAGATTAAGAGGTTGAAAATCACCATATTAGATAAAGGAGGAAAAGTAAGGAAATTACAGCTGTACCCTCTTTTATATTGTCTCATTTTAAATAATCAAAACAATTTAGCTATCATGTAAAGAATTCTGTTGTCAAAAACAAAAAAATCAATTCATGAGGAATGATGTGTATTCTGTAAAGCAACACACTACTAAGACTTGCTTTCATCTCTCTCTAAAGGCCACGGTGTCACAGAAAAGCACTTTCACATAATTTATTCCTGGTGTGACATATGTATTCTCTAAGAAGTTTAGGCAGAGATGTTGCACAATTTTTTAAAAGCAGTGCCTTTAAAAGGGAATTTCCATAATAATTATGTAATAGTTACATGAAAATAACTACATTGCTAGACAGGAAGGCCCTTCCAGGGGTGGGAGGAACAGTAGATTTCCGCTTGAAAATTACTATTGAGAAGTTGATGAGGTAAGAAATAAGATGAATAATTCTAGTTCATTAAAAGAGAGGCTTTCCCCTTCTTTTACAGCATGCATGCCACTTTCTTTCAGAAAGATGAATCACAGTGTACATCCCACCCTTTCCTTCTGTGATGCACAATGACTTAATATGGATCAAAATCCTGGCCAAGGGAAAGGTAAATGCAATCCACCAGACTTTCACTGAATAGTCAAAATTAAGAATATTTGTTCTATTTTTTTCTTTCATAAGATGTTGTCTGTTTTGGAGAATTCCTACAGTTGTACACTTTCTGTTAATTACTCAGGATCATATTACAATGGTTACAGTGAAATTGACTTTAGCCAAGTCCATTGAACTTGAAGCAACTTACTCACCACTAGTCCTGGTATATTTGATTACTCCCAGAAGGCCTAGCTGGCAAAAGCTGGTAGTCTAAACTAGGCAGGTATATTCAGGGAAGAAATAAAATTTAAAAATTTGCTGAGCTGAGATTAGATAAAGAGTTTATGTCAAGGAGAGTGGGGAAATCATGCAGTCTAAGTTTTTTCTTAATCAATAAGGAAAAATAAGAAATAATGGATCAGAAAAGGAAGTCTTTTTGTAACCAAGCAAACCAGGGCTTCTCCATGTGGTGCCTTAACACATGACCTGACAATTAATGTTTCGGGAAATAGGTTTTTATTTATAAGGTTCCTATCCTGGAGGGGCTGAGAATACCCATGCTCAGAGCCCTGTTCTCCCACAAGACCCAGCACTTCCCTTGCTCCCCAAAAGGCAATAAGTGAAAATCATGCCCGGAAGTTCCCCATCTCCCTATCTGTTCTTGAACCATCTGTGCAAACAGGTCTCCATCCCCCCTGGAATGTGCTCCTGTGAGTTCCAGAGTTGTCATCCTCTAGCAGCTGCTCTCTCCTTCAGGATCTGGGGTATGTTGTTCTCAGTCCCCATGTAGTGGTTGAAGGAAACCATGTGCTGTGTTTCACGGGATCATGGTGGAGTCCAGGGAGGCATACATCCAAAGAGAGAAGCTTCTCTGTATGTCCTTCAGAGAAGCAGAAATCTGCATTCCCAGTCATGGTTCAGCTCCAAGCATCTCCCACAAATCTGTTTGGTTAGGCAGGTCCCTGCACAGCTCCATCAGCTCTCTCCTTACACCCCTCCCTCCCACATGGCTTCTTCCTCTCAGACTGAATGGCTTCTTCTTCCTCTCTTAGCTCACTCTTATGTTAAATGTTTGGCCGGGAACTTCTTATCTGACCTCATATCCGGCCACTCCTGAGATTTGCCACTTTTGCCAGTTCCCTCGTATCTTTTACCTTCTTTTGGCTGCCATCTTTAGTCAGGGCAAGAGTTTCCCATAATGCACAGATATCTGGGGTGGGCATCCACCTCCCGACTATGTCACAAGTCACCATATGTTCTTAAAGTCATGTATACCTTCTGCCCTGGGCAGCAGCCCTCTCTATTCAAGAAAGGCACAGCTATTAACTAACCATTTTTGTGCAAAGTATCTTAAAAGTATCATCTATTTCCCTCTTCCCCCAACCAAAGGTTTGAGGATTTTCTCCTATATTCAGGGAACCCCCGTTCTGTACCCCATTATATTTTGACTACAATCATTTTTGATAAAAAACATTATTCTTTATATGAATATTCAAGTCAAGATGGTCATGCTATAAAATAATTGAAAAATTGGTAAGATTGTATAGTCAACATTATTAGGATGTCTGTCCAATCCATGCACCAGCAACCCCCATTTTCTGAAAAATGCCCTTCCCATAACCAGACCTGATTACAGAACAAGAACTTAGTCCTAGTCTGGCTGCTGCAGGTCAGGGCAGACAGGTAAGAAGAGCTCATCCAATGATTCTTTTCTAAGCCAGAGTAGAGCTGGGATTCAGAAGCTTCGGTACCTCTCTCCTGGCTGCTATCACTGGGAGTAACATACAGCAGAAAAAGTTGTCTGTAGAGACAGAGAGTAGAATGAAAGAGAGGTAGAAAGGTGTAGAAATGAGAGACCATAAAATCATTTGAACAATAGGGTAGGTGTACTTTAATGAAGATGGACAAGATGAGGAGAGAAATAGTGAAAATTAAAAGTCCTTCTTTGTGCCTCTGACCATCACCGTCATTGCACAGATGAAGGGAGATGTAGGTCAGACGTCCAGGACTAAGGCAGATGTCAGGACTGAAGAGAGGAATTTTTGACTCATCAGATTAGAGATGGTTTTTAAACTTGTAGAGCCAGATGAGGTCAGAAAGAGATAGAGAATAGACAGAGAAGACAGACTAAAGTCAAACCCAAGGTCCTCCAGTATTTAGCAGTTAAGTAGAGATGGAAAAACTAGCAAAGACAAACCAGAGAAACAGCAAATGAGGCAGAGAGAAAGTAAGATAATTGTGGGGCCACAGAAGCTGTGAAAACAGTGCTTCCAGAACAGTGATCAAGCCATCTCTCTTAAAAAAAAAAAAAGAAAAGAAAAAAACTTCTTCGAATTACACGTATTCAGTTTTAGGGCTCACCAAATGAATAATAATTATATTGGCTAAATTAAAGCCATGTATCTAAAATTAAAAATATATAACATACATATACAGAAATGAAAAATTTTCTAAATGCCTCAGACAGACCCACATTGGCTTTGTGGAAAAAGAGGCAGGAAAAAGAGGCAGGAGTAGGTTGTTTTACAGGATTTCTTGCAAGGACTTAAATTGGTGGTAGGAATAGTCTAAGCATGACACTTTTTTGTAACTGTGAGACTAGAAAAATGTCAATGAGTTTTTTTTGAAGTGCACTTTGCAGAAAGGTTAGGATACAGTTTGGTGGACAATAGCAAACACCTATCCCAGAGAAAGGTGTCTGATAATGAAAAGGACGACTTCAATAGCATCTACATGGCTAGGCTCAAAATGATATCTCAGATTATTTCGTGAAGTCTATAAAGCAATAGAACAGGCAATGGTGCTTCTGTCAGGGGTTGGGAGAGAGGCCACTGGGGGAAGGTACTTAACCATGTAGTAATATCTTCAATATCATCCCCTCCTCCACTAAGCATCCGATCTAAATAAAAACAATGTGCCTCTTATGCCATGATGTCTAAGCCGGTCCTCTGGTCCCCCAGTTTGACCAGACTCACACTCTCCTTTTAATGTAAAGGCTGATGTAATTAATGGGCTGAATGTCCTGCTGGTTATCGTGAGCTTTGCATTCTACCGGCCTTGTTAGAATCCCAGTTCTTCCCATTATTAACTGAGTGACCAGGTCAAGAGACACCTCTTAGCCTCTCTTTCCTCATTAGTGCAAAGAGGATTACAGAGCTAACCTCACAAAGTCATGCAGGGAATGAAATGAGAAAATGAACAGAGAGAGCATTGTGAAAGCGAAAATCACAGACTGAAAATGGTGTCACGTGGGCTAGAGGCCCAGGATATCAAACCTAGATTAAATACCTGACTTAATTGCAGTTTCAACCTCTCCCAGAAATGTAATCTTAATCAACTAGTCTAGAATTTTCTGGTCAAGCACCAGTAATCTGTCGCCTGGGCCTTCTCCATCCCCTGTAGAAAGAAGAGACAAACCGCATGATGAAAATCCTTGCCATTTCTTTCCTCCTAAAGAAGATCCTGGTCTAAAAATAATCCTTTGTTTTCTTTTGTTAATAGCTCCGTTGCCCCACCCTTCTTCCTATGAAAACCTTCTGTCTGTACAACCCTTCAGAGCATCCTTCTAATTGCTAAATGGGATGCTGCCTTATTCCTGAATCACTTAATAAAGCCAATTAGATCTTCAAGTCCTTAGTTGAATTTTGTTTTTAACAGCATTTACCACAGTGTCTGAAATCACCATTCAGTAAAAGGTAGTGTTGTATTATCTGATTTATTGAGTTCAGAATGTAATGTTACACAAGATGCAAAACCCTGTACCAGGGTTTGAGGTGGACAGGAAGACGATTAAACTCTCATGAATGTGATTGCTGCTGCTATGGTGGGAAACAGGAGGTTTATCTGCCAGTTGTAGCTCAGGCTCCAAGGCCAGCCCTCCTCTGGCTACACTACTTCTTTCCTGGAGCTGCCTGTGTAGACGAATGAGTCATTTACTACCCCAACATATAGATGGGTATGTACTATGAATGAATATGTTGTTAAAAAAAATATGGATTTTTCTAAATCAAAACACATTAATCCATTTCTTTCTGACTGTCAGTGTACTTTTTGGGTGCATAATAAATGGATTTCTGGGACTGTTCTAAGTGGTGGAGTTGATCTTTGTTCAAAGCCCCCACCAGCCTGTGAGCCCCTAAGCTAGTAATGGTAAGCATCTGAATTAACATAGGAGACTCACTCTGGCCTAATGCTCTCTACCACAATAGGCAAGACACTGTGAGGCAGTTTAGAAATCCCAGGGCTGTAGTCAAAGTACGACCTCCTGGAAGGACAAAGTGTTCTGTTTGTGTAGCACAAGGGTGTGGCTTTTGCTGCCAGTAAAATAATCTGAACACAAAGGCTTGGAGATCCTGCCCAGCACTGCAGTGAACTGACTCAGCGGAAAGTGGTGGGAAAGGAAGCTTGTTCTTAGATTTCAGAACATTCTAAAGCGACACCCTCCTCACTCAGTTCTATCACAGTTCAGCAGGAAGGGGGTTCATCAGCTCTGTGCACACACACGCACACACACATGCACTCATGCACTGGGCAGAAGAGATGATGAGTTACACCCTTGGAAAGCTCTGGTGGAGCCCACTGCAAGCTCTTTGCCACCTTTCTCCAGTCTCCTGCTTTTTTGTGGCTACATTCAAGCAAAACCTAGTTGCTCTTGGGTACTGAGGAAGGGAGGCCCTTTGTGCTGAATCACCGTATCAGGTGCAGTGAAAGAGACTTCTGTCAAACATCCCCAGTTAATATTGGGGAGATTTCTGGATACTGTGATAGATAGATGCTTTGATTATCAAAGTGCAAAAGAGATCTGTGCTTTGAAAGCAAAATACTGACAGCCTCACATTTGTTGTGTACAAAGTAACTGGTGAATTAAAATCAATCAAATATTTTACTCATGTACTCTTTTAGGTTCTACACATACACTATTACCACCACCAGTTTAGGTCTCATATGAATAAACAGCACACATTTTAGAAACTATTAGGGAACTTTAGTCTTCTGATCCCCATATCTGAAATTTAAGAAAAAAAGAGGTCTGAATTATAAAATCAGTCCATAGTGGCGATATTCACCCTATAATTGCTCAACTCAAATTTGAATCTGATCATGTTAATTAAATACCACTTAGTCAATGTCACCTAAAGAAGATGTAGAAACTTTGTGAAGAAGTCCATATAAAACTTTCTATTCTATTAATAAGAATAATGTTCTGTGGAACTTACATCCAAGGAAACATGCTCAGGAAAAAAAAATCGATTACAATGAACAAGAAACACTGTTGATTTACAAGGGAGGGACCTCCCCCTCCAAAAAAAAAGCCCAGAATTATCTTTTGGAGGGCAGGCCCATTGTAGTACAGGCTTCTCTCACTAGATGGGTGTTCTAGGAACTCATCTGTATCAGCATACCAACTGGTGTTGTTGTGAGAGGCTGCATTCTGCTTTAGTGAATTTTTTTTATCAGTTTTGAAGACTCTTTCAGTGCATTTACCCATTTCATGATGGGTGATTTATGAAAACACCTGTCCATACCACATGGAATGTTCAGCAGTTTTTGAGCAAAAACAGCATGATCCCTGTGCCCCATGCTCCCTATTCACCTGATCTTGGCCCAAATGAATATTTTTTTGTTCCCCTAGAGGAAAAAAGTCCTCAATGGGAAACATTTTGCCAATGAGGAAGAGGAGAAACAAAAATGGCAGAAGCACTAAAAAGCATATAAATTAATGAGTTCAGAAACTATTTTGAGCAGTGGAAAAAATGTCTTGATAGGTGTATTGCATCAAATAGTGAGTACTTTGAAGGTGACTGAAGTTTAAACACATACAAAAATACACATTTTTTATAAATAAATTCCAGTTTTGGGGGTCCCTCCTTATACCTTTTCTTAAACTATCAGAAACTGACTAAGAACAAATTAATTTTTTTAAGATTTTATTTATTTATTTTTACAGAGAGAAGGGAGGGAGATAGAGATAGAGAGAGAGAGAGAAACATCAATGTGTGGTTGCTGGGGGTTATGGCCTGCAACCCAGGAATGTACCCTGGCTGGGAATTGAACCTGAGACACTTCGGTTCGCAGCCCGCGCTCAATCCACTGAGCTATGCCAGCCAGGGCAGAACAAATTAACTTTGTAACAAATTCGTGAATTAGATATAATGCTACATTTACCAAAACGGAAATTCAAAAATACAAACAGACCATTAAGAGAAGCTATATTGTGAGGATTTTACAAAAAAAAAAAATTAAAGTTAACCCCAGGATAACCTGATGTGTTGAAATATCCTATGGGTTAAATTTTTAAACATTCATGGATGTTTTCATTAGGGTTTTTTAAAAAATAGCTAAAATACATAGAATTGGTACAATACAGGATTTTCCTTCCTTTCACCTAGATCAACAAATGTAGTAGAATGATAGGGTTTGGGTGGGGATTTTAGACTGATCTTTTTAAAGATTTTTTTCTATAACCGATTACACGACTTTTTTTATTCTAGAATTTCTGCAGATCACAGTGGGAAGACTAAAAGATAAACTACTCTGTCTATAATTATGTGACAATAGAAATCCATGAAAGGTGTGGTTTCTTACAAAATACAAGGCAAGGAGAGAATTTTTCTGTTCAAAATGCTCTACTGTTAACCCTTGTGCGTTGTTGGTGGAATTGCAAATCAGCTCAGCCACTAGAGAAAACAGCATAGAGGTTCCTCAAAAAATTAACAATAGAAATACCATATGACCTAGTAATCCCACTTCTGGACACTTATCCAAAGAAATCCAAAACACTAATTCAAAAAATATGCGCATCTCTGTGTTCACTGCAACATTCTTTATGATAGCCAAGACATGGAAGCAATCTAAGTGCCCATCAATAGACAAATGCATAAAGAAGAGGTGGTACATACACACAATGGAATATTACTCAGCCATAAAAAGAATGAAATCTTACCATTTGCAACAGCATGGGTAGAGTAGACCTTGAGATGGTGAAATAAGTGAAATAAGTCTGACAGAAAAGCAAATACCATAAGATTTCACTTTTAACTAGAATCTAAAAACCAAAATAAATGAATAAGACAGAAACAAACTTACAGATACAGAGAACAAACTCATGTTTGCCAGATGGGAGGGTGGTTGAGGGCTGGGTGAAAAAGCTGAAGGGAATTAAGAAGTACAAATTGGTAGTAACTAAATAGTCATAGGTACATAGGTACATAGTACAGCAAAAGGAAAACAGTCAATAATATTATAGTAAGTATATGAGTATATGGTGTCAGCTAGGTACAGGAAATATCAGGGGGATCGTCTCCTAAGTTACATAAATATCTATTCATTAATATTGAATGTCCACTCTAATAGAAATTTTTTTAAAAATTAATGCACTACACTTGAGAATGACATTTGTCTTTGACAGACACGTTTTCACCCCTGAAGAGAGTATATAGAACACTTGGTGTACAGTAGGCAGCGTCCTAGATCCTGGGACTCCACTGAGGAACATGTCAGACACGGTCCCAGCTCTCATGGGCCCTACATTACTGTGGAGGCAGATGGGCATGCAACACACAGACAACTACACCAACAAGAGTGGTGAGTGCAAAGAGAAAATGACAACAGAGTGTTGTACTTGGAAATAACTAGAGGTAGTGTTGCCAGGCTTAGCAAATAAAAATACAGGAAGCTGAGTTCAGCCTGAATTTTAGACAAACAGGAAGTAATTTTTTAGCATAAATATGTTCCGGGCAATATTTGGGACATACTTTCATTACGAATTTTTTCATTGCTTATGTAAAATTTCATTTGCACTCAGCCTCCTGTATTTTATCTGGAATCCCTACCCGACAGACTTCTTAAATTGGGAGGGTGGGGAAGGCCTGTGCGAGAATGTGATACTGACAGCATGCCAAAAATAGGCTATAGCAAAAGCCCTAGAGCAGAAGCAGCATGCATGCAAATTACAGAGCTGAGAAATTGTGGCCATCAGAACTGACCAAGGGAACCCTTTCTCACCTTGCAGGAGAGACCTAGTTCTATGTGGGGGATCATACTAAGGAAGGACGTGGAGACAGTTTGGGGAGAGAGGTAAGATTCTGTAGTGAATGCAACTGTGGAGTGGGCAGGGTTTGGAGTCTCTGTGTAATGCGTGAGAGGCCCTCACAGGAAAGGTGAGGAGGAGGAGGCACTTGGAGAGAAATGTGTGAACCTGAGGTCAGAAGAACCAAGTTGGGCAAGAATGATTCAGATACTTAATGCATAACAAATATAATCTATAAAGGAGAAACTAAAATCTAATTGTTTATAATAACAAAAATAATTTAAAATAGTCTTGGTGACTAGTAATTGCGGGATTACTGTTTTATGGACAATTATGCAGCAATTAAAACCGGGGCAGATAGACGAGCACATACACTGACAGAGATCTGCGGGGACCAGCCTCTTGCTTTGTCTCAGATTGGGGATAAAGCCAATGCTCAGAATTTTCAGTGCTAAGGTAAGGATGCGCCCTGACAAACCTGGACCAGCTGGTCAACCTAGGAAGAGTCCCAATGCCATGTTAAGTGATACCAGCAAGTTGGCGTATGTGAATAGTTACAAAATGAAAAAACAAACAAACAACTACCTATGTTTAGATGCAGAGCTATATGGATTCAGAGACTGGGATTAGAGAGGAAGTTGAGACTGTCATGATTTTTATTTGTGTTACCTTATTATTATTTTAAAGAACATATCTTGTTTTCATAGGTCAAGGTATAAAGGAAAAAAGAATGCTTTTATTCCTGTATACCTTTAAAACAATTTTAGGATGAGTTTTTTTTATTTCAATATTTACTTTTATTTATTTCTGTTTATATTTTATGTAGATCCAGGCCTTCACATAATATTATCTTACACTGTCAGCTTTAGAATAATATCAGACCCTAACTAAATTATATAATATTCTTAATCTAAATCAATGTAATATATATAGAACTTGCAAACATTACAGATAAAGCTAAAAGGCCCTTTCACAATTAACTTCAACCCTATAGTCCCTGTAGAAATATTTTCTTATCAGTCAGGGATAAGTTTTTCCAGGCCTTTTTTTTTTATGCATCTGTGTGTGTGTATATACATAGATATAATAAAGTGTATATAATATATATACAGTTTTGCTTCAATATACATGCATGTGTTTTAAATGGTATCATAAAACTATTCCTCTGTAAATTTCCAAGTTTTACTCAATGATAGGTATTAGAGACCTTTCTAAATCAGTACATACAGATCTATTTTATTCTTCTTAAGTCTTATATAGTTTTACATCATATAGAGTCACTATCCTTTAAACATCATCCAATTAATGAACATGTAAGTCATAACCAGTGTTTTTCCAGTAATACTGCTAGGACCGTGCTTCTCAAACTGTGCTGGCTGCCGTGAACTCACAGGAGTGTCGTGGAATATTTTCAACTTTTGAAGGAAGCACAGTGGTGTCTGTCAGATACTACACATACTACTACTGTAATGCTACTATGACATTTGGGCCTAACCACTTAACAAATGTAATATCAGTTATTTCTTCTGTCCTAGGGTCGCCACGAAAAAGTGACTGAGGCACAAAGAGCACCATAAACCAGGAAAGTCTGAGAGTCTCTGAGCCTGGAACATCCTACACAGTGGCTATATGTACGATACATCAGGAGAAGGTAATAAAAAATGGTTTACTGTTGTTTTTTAAATTAAACTGAAACCACATTAAAACAAAATACTCTCAATCTATTTTTATATGATTTGTCCTTAAAAACAAAACATATTTTACAAATTTATCCTCAAAAACTGCTCAGCCAGACTTTCATATTTCAGCTTAACAGTAGTACTTACTATCATTGTGAGTTGGTACATCTCATATAACTTTTATTTCTTAAAATTATATATTTTTCAAAGACCTGTGGCATTTATTATAGTTTCAGATATAATTTAAAAACACATGAGACACATGCAGAATATGCTATGCCTCTTTGTGTTACGAAAGTAGCAATGCACTGATTTACCAATAAGTCATGATTTTATTATGTAATATTTATACCAGTAGAGTTTTGTAATAATGAGCATAATTTCAGTAGGCTTATGCAATGGCTGAGTTTCCAAATGAAAGTCTCTTGTTGACACTTCATCTCGTCTATTGAGAGACAAACACTAGGCATTCCACAGGAGCTGAGAGCATGGTGGGAGGTTGCTGTGAAGCGTTTAAAAGAAAAGGTACTCACTCCAAGTCCTTGGTCAGACTTTTGTATTTTTAAGTATATATTCCCAACTGTACAAGAATCAATAGAATTCAATGATTTGCCAAATCATGATAGCATATCACTAGCTAGTACTCTGAGGACAAAGGTCTCTCTGAACCATGCGCAGGATGCTGCTCCCGTGGTTTCGATGATCGTTAACTGCACACATTGCACAAGACCCAGGGGCAGGCAAGAGGCGCGTCCATCCTGCTGCGTTATATCATCACCACCATTACAACTGCTGTTTTCTTAAGCGTGCATTTTCTGTGAACACTTGTCAAAAGACTAGTTCAGCTGGAACTCACCATTATTTAAAAATTACTTGTTACTGTCAGCCTTAATGTTTCCATCACTAAGCACAAAATAATACTTGTTACCTATTTCCTAAGACTCTGTATAATAAGGTTAGTATTATAATTTGCTGAATATTATGCTTGATAAAATAACTGAAAGTATTTCATCACAATATTCTACCAACTAAAACACTCCTGGTGGGAAATCTCAGAAGAGTATCTTCCTTTAACAGCTTTGAAAACCTATTTTCAAAAATTCTTATCTACTTGCAAGAAGAAAGTGCTAACAGAATAAACAAGTGAAGCGTGAAGCGTGCTGTACTTAGTGACTTTCTGGTTTTAAGAGCATTCAAATCCAAAGTAAGTAATAAGAGTTCATTGTACCTCCACCAAGATAGGATTCCAAGGTGATAACTGTGGCAGTTTCTAGCTATGTAGAAATAAATCGAAAACTGAGCTCCTGGTGCCCCCAGGACACAAACAGTCTTTTACATGGCTACTCAGGCATTCTGAGTTTATATGAATTGCCTATGAACTCTGTGCACTTGTAAGTCATAAGGAAAGTGTCACTGTGTTGTGTCCGAGATATATAATTATAATGGGCTTCTCATGCAGACTCCGCCCTGAGTTTCAATCAGCTTTCAACAGGCCTGAGATCCTTGTCAAGATCTGATCAGTATCCACACTTTATGTCAGTGCAGACGGATGACAGCAGTTCTAATTGACACTAGTACTTAAATTAAGAAACATATTTATGTTGTAAAATATGTAATAGTGGTGTAATATGGTTACTATAACATAAAGAGTTGCCAATTACTTCAATGCAGGGAGAGAGATAAGGTGAATGGATTTTTAAATTACATCACTATTGAATTTTTTTGTCCTCTCAAAGAACATTTTTTCATCATAATTAATTTCATTTAAAAATTGAGCATCTCAAGTTTTGAAGGCCAGCACGAAGAAGGCACAAGGTCTTTTTGAGGTAGAATCTGACACTCAATTTGAGCAGGGGGCATATTAGTCTCTCAGATAACTTCAGGCAGAGAACAGGTCAAGGTTCCTTCAGCTGCACTGATTTATTCTACTCACATCATGGAAAATTGAACCAATTTCTCCAAGCACCTTAACATCCTTTCTTGGAAGCCATGGAGCAATAACTTTTAATTGGAGAGCAATGAAACCAGCCCACATTTCCATATTGTTGAGAGGCTTGACTAATGACATGTTTTAAAGACACTTTATACAATGAAGAGGCCTTTACCTAAAATAACAAAAATTGAAGTGTTTTACCTAGAAGTCCATGCATTGTTTATGACATATTTGATTTGCACAAAAATTCTAGAAGATTGGCATTATTTAATAATAATGTAAATTTTATAATAGTGGCTTTAAAAATCACTGAAAATATAATTTTCAAAAGAATTACATAGTATTAAATATTAAAAATTCTGATCCATTGCAGTCAGAAGCTACATTCAAAATACACCAAAAGCCCTCAACCCTGGAGCTGGCAGAAATGGGACAACAGGGCCCTAAGAACCAGTGGTGTTTCCTGTGGCTCAGTGACAGTCCTCACTGACCAGGAGGGGAGACTGTCCTCTCTAGCCTTCCTGGTCTCTGCAGTCCCACTAGGGCAGAAGGGAAAGGAAGTTAAGAAAAAGCAGGATTCAGAAAGCCAGCTACAAATGAACCTTTCAGCATGCCGAGTATGACTCTCAATGGAGGAGAAGCTCCTTCAGCTGCCTCTGTCAGGTCTGTTGGCCTCTTTCCTGTGCTCCTGGGGTTTTTCATGTTCTTCCTCCATAACCTTACCACACTGTCACAGGAGTCGTTAGCCTGTCTACCTGTGCTATCGAATGCCGGGTTCTTTGTAGACTGGGTCTCATCCATCTTTGTATGCCTAATGCCTATCACCATCAAGTGCTGTGAATGCACAAACACTAAATAATAGAATATGCATACAAGATCTGAAAAAGTAAACTCCATTCCAAGAACTTTATTTCTACAATAGCAATACATTAAAAAAAACTCCAGAAAGTACAGGGTCTGGCAAAGGTAAGGCCTGCTGAGTGTGATTGGCAGGGTAATAATATGGGTATAATAATTTATAGTTTTAATTTGAACATTTCACCTCAAATGTCATATGGTGTGGTTGAGTATGATATTGTGATATTACAGAATTACATGCTTATGATTTTGTAATAAAAGATTTTGTGATAAAAAAGGGGAGCTATTTGTGCCAGACCCTGTATTTTTTCCCATTTTAATTTAGATTTAACTCAGATTTTAAAACAGGCTATTCCCTCCCCTCTTCTATCCTTTTCTCTGCCCCATACCTTTATTCAGTGCAAAAGCCATTAGGCAGGCCCAAGAGGGCAAAAAGGCAGCCCAGCAAGATTGGCTACATATAGGTGAACTAAGGAAATAATATACTGAGATAATGAAAGCCCAGTTTCTTACTGTCAGAGAAGAAGGGTACAAGTATGAAAAGGGGAAACTATAGTAAATGCTGTGGTGATAAGAAATAGAAATTGGAGATATTGGTGTGTACTTGTGGTTATAAATAAATATGTGTGTATGTGTACATACACATACATATATACACATATACTGATAGACAGAGAGACAGAGAGAGGAAGGAAGGAAGGAAGGAAGGAAGGAAGGAAGGAAGGAAGGAAGGAAGGAAGGAAGTTAGTTGTAAATTTCCTTTGTCCACTAGAGGAGTCTAAAAGTAGCAGTATCCCAGAATGAGCATATCTTGTACCCAGATCCTGGTTTCTAGATGCCACTCTGCTTGAAGAACAGGGCTCCTTGGTGAAATGGATGATCCCGGGGATAGTACAAGGAAAGAACAAGATGAGCTTCAATCATTTGTGCCAGAAAGTGAGGAAATGCTCAAAGAATGATAGAAACGTGTTATAGTCTGAAGGGGCTCCTACTGGACGTGTCTGGGACAATTTGAGCATCAAAATCCACAATAACATTACAGTCGTGCACCGGTATACATTCTGAGAAATGTATACCGGTCATTAGGTGATTTTGTCCTTGTGCAAACATCACAGAGTGAATTTACATAAACCTAGATGGTGTAGCCTGCTGCTGTAATTGTATGTGCTGTACTTTCATAGGGCCGGCAGCACAGTAGGTTTGTTTAAACCAGCACCACCACGCACACGAGCAATTGCGTTATGATGTTAAGATGTCACTAAGCAATAGGAATGTCTCAATTTTATTATAACCTTAAGGGACCACTGTCTATATGCAAATCATCATTGACAGAAGTGCCATTATACAGTGCATGGCTGCACTGAATTATAATTCATTCAATAAATATAGGAATTCACAAATTCTCAATGATAAAGATAAATAAATAAATGAGAACAAAAAGCTCTTCCTTACAGTTTAATATTTTGTAATGTAGAAGGAATGAAGGGATTAGAAAATTAACATTCTTCAACCACTATAATAATAATTAATCAGGCAAGAAATAACAAAAGATGCTAAAAGTAATTGGTGAATGTGGGCTGAGGAAGAGGATTTTAGTCTCAAAATTTCTCCCCACAACATAATTATTAACTTCCAAATGTAGAAGCCAAATCACATTTATAGAAGAGAAACCTCAGAGAGAGACACCATCTCCATTTTACTTAAGTGATCAAAGTAAACATCACCAGTAATAAAAATAAAAAAAATTGGCACCATATACCACCTGACCAGATGTAAGGAAAAAAGCATAGCATCATTTCTGTAAAATTTTGTCCAAAGATTGCATGACCTGTATATAATTATAGATAACATCAAATAAACCCAAATTGAGGAACAGTTGCCAAAACAGCTGGCCTATAACCTTCAAAAACGGCATAGCCAAGAAAGTCAAGGGAAGAGGGAGGAACTGTTTCAGAATGAATGACACCACCAAGTACCACAATTGATTGTGGATTGTCTATCATGTATAAAGAACATTACTGAGACAGCTTGTTGACTGTGGATAAAGTCTCTGGGGAAAGGGTATACAGAAATTTTTTTACTACTCTTGCAACTTTTCTACAAGCTTGAAATTGTTCCAAAATTAAAAGTCACAAAAAAATTTAAGTGCTGATATTTTTTGACCATGACGCTCATGGTTGAATTTCCTAATAGTCCAGTTCATCTAAGAAACAATCTAATACATTTGCAAACCCAAGTTTGAACACTAAACACTCAGTAAATAGTGACTCACCAAAAGCCTCGTCTGTGAATTACTAGTATTATTATTAGTACTTAACATTCATCTAGCACCCACATTGTTTCACATAATTTGGCAAAAGTAATGGTTCCCTCAAGGAGCTCTTCTAAAAAAGCAAAAACATACATGTCCAAATGCACTGTGTGTAAAGGAACAGAGAACCATGAATCTGGTCTCACAAAGAGAAAACTAGGCTGGGCCGTCCCTCTCCCTTTTACTGCACGTTAAAGGCGGTGCAGATCCAGGTGTTCGCACATTACCCAATTGCTGCCCTGTAATTTGAAAAGAATGACAATGACATCCTGTTGTGGTCATGAACAATTTAGTATTGCAGTACACCTGTGCAACCCCAGGCCATCAACATTTCAGTGAGACTGTATAATTACAAAGGTACCACTTACTATTTACATTTACTGGTGACTTCCTGGATGCAGCATCCCTTCATCTACCTGACTTTCGGTTACAAATGGGGTCAGCGGAACCCAGTAAAGGCAGAGAACCTGGACAAACCTGTGGCTACTGTGGCTCCTGCCTTTGAATGAGATTCCTGAAAATTCCCCACTGCAGCCAGGAGGCAAAATTTCAGTGCTGCTACTTGAAAAAATGTTTTCAATTCTCTCATGTTTATCTATGTCAAAAGCTACCTTCCCATTTCCAATACTAAGTTTTAAATGAACATTTGCTTGTTTTTAGACACCACAAATTGCCACATATAGGAAAGAGTATAGCTCACACAAATTGCTGAAGAATCTCTAAAAATTACATCAGTTGACAGAATGCCAAGGATTGCAGAGATCTACACAAACTCTATTCTACCTGAGACACTTCCAAGAAAATTGTATTGGTAAAATAATAACAGTAATAGTAGAAGTAGTGATAATAATAATAAATTGAATGCTTTTTAAGAGTGGGACAAGATTTCCAAATAGTTAACATGTAATGATTCTTGTAATCCTCATAACAACTCTAAAAGGGAGTATTATTGCTATCCTACTTTAATGTTTCAGCCCACAGAGGTTAGGTAACCTACCCAAAGTTACACAGTCGATAAATGGTAAAACCAGCATTTCAACCCAAGCAGTTTTTTCCCACAACCCCAGTTCTTAATATCAGACCTCTCTCTCTCAGAAAGCTGTACAGGTCATGACCACCACTATTTTTTAGCACAACTTTTTCTATTTTATCTATCTAATCTGAAATTAGAGCATCTTAAATCTAGGGAATTCAAAATAGTCACACTCTGGAATATATGGAAATCCAGTTATTTAAAGTATGATATCAAGAATTTAAAGTATATTTGAACTGAAATTGAAACTTTAATAATTATAAACAGCAGATATTAGGGCATAGATTAGTGAAGAGAATATCAATATAAATTTTATTTTTAAAAAAGACAAAATCTTTGCTTCCCACACTACCCAATAGAATGATATTCTTTATATCTCTAAAAACATCAAAACTTCCAACCTAAATTCTGTATATAGTGAAAATATCCTTTGAAAATATAAACAAGTATTTTCAGACACCAAAAATGGAAAGATTTGTTGCAAGAAAATAATACTAGAGAAAATACTAAAGAAAATTCTTCAGGTAGAAGAAAAATGATCCCAGATTAGAGCTCAAGAAAGGCAAAAATAATAGAAAGCAGAAAGGGTTTCATGCACTAAATAAAGAAGTAATCATGTCTTGGAGGATTTTTAATGTGCAGAACAAAATATACAATAATAATAACCCATATAGCAGAAGGGAGGTAAATGTAATTAAACATGTTTTATGTTTTTATATTGTCCAAAAAGTGGAAAAGGCAAAGTAGTAAGTTTCTTTAAAGATTTTATTTGTTTATAGAGAGAGAAAGGGGGGAGAAAGAAAGGGAAACATTAATGTGTGTTTGCCTCTCTAGCACTTCCTCCTGGGGAACTGGCCAGAAACCCAGGCATGTGCCCTGACTGGGAATCGAATTGGTGACCCTTTGGTTCTCAGACTGGTGCTCAGTCCACTGAGCCACACCAACCACGGCAAAGTAGTTATTTATATTAGGCTTTAGTAAATCAAGAATGTATGTTGTAATTTTGCTAACATCAAAAAGAATAAGAGAATTAATAGCAAGTTAAGGGGGGGTGAATAAAAATACTTAATGAATCAAAAAGAAAGGAAAGGGACATTAAAAAGAAATAGAAATGGTCAAACAAATGGAAAATATTATGGTAGACTGAAGCACAGATAACAGTAATCTGTAATGAAATATATGAAGACTAAATAAAAACAAATTAATATGCCATTAAAGACACAATTGTCAGATTGGATAAATGTTTACTCTGATCTTTCAGCATGATATCCTGCCATTCTCTCCTTTGCTCACAAGTTCCAATCATACTAGTTTACCTTGGTTCTCAACCCCACTGAGAGATTTTCCATGTCAGGGCCTTTGCATATAATGTTCCCTCTGCCTGAAATACTTTTCTCTCTAGTGTTCCCATGGCTGATAGAACAGAAAAATGTTCTCCTACCATTTTATTGAAAGAAAGTCCTCCCTATTGTTTTCCCATTTCTCAGCCCCTTGTTTCCTTTATAGCACTTTCATATTTTACATTTTTTTGTTTACTAACTTTTGCCTGGCTTCCCAATCAAAATTAAGTTTTATTTATCCATTATGTACATATGTGGATCTTTAGTATATGCATGACATGCATGTGCCTTGCAGTGTTTTAAGAGCTAAGGATATAATGGATAAATGTCCTGTTGCAGCTGACTTACTAGTATAAGAAACAGACACAGTACTCATTTCTGTTTTGCTTATTGCTGTATCCCAAATACCTGGCAGTATGAGGCAATCACCCAAATACTTCTTAACTGAATGATCTATGTGCCAGAAACCATGCCAGATAACTTACAAACCTTTCATTACCTAACACTTTGAGAGGTAGTATCACCATTTCAAAGTGAGAAGGGTGAAGCTCAGAGAAATTAAGTAACTTGCATTTAGTCACACAGCTAATGCAAGTCAAGATCATGATTTAACCTCTCACTGTAAAATTTAAAACACCCTGTTCTGAGCCTGGGGAGTTGTTGACAGGTTGAGCAAGAAGGACAATCTTTGTCTACCAAACTGAGAGACAAAGTGTTTTATTTATTTTATTAATCAGGTGTGTCAGGGTTTAGTTGAGGCCATCAACAGTGCCCATTTTCTTCAGGTGCTGCTACTGTCATACACCTGTGATTTTTCCTTATCATACCTGTGAGTCCCAACATGGTTAGGATCACTGAAGTCTGTGACACCCCAAGTTTCCCAGTGGATTATGAAAAAGTAGCACTGTAAGCACCAGTTATCTCTAAATCTCTGACTGGTCTCTATCTTTTGTGAGAAGAGCACAACTACTTGTAAAATCCTGGGGCACCTTGTGCCTCTTAGCTCGAACTATATTCAAGGTTACCATAAGGGAAAGTCTCTATTCTCTATTCCATATTTCCTTCCCCTGGACACTGTCGAATTTGCACCAAGCCATCTGATCTGAGACATCCCTGGACCAGACAGTGTTCTCAGTTTAGTTGTTTTGACACCAATGCCAAGCAGGTTTGAAACAAAACAAAACAAAACAAAACAAAACCATACGCAAGAAAATGTATCACACAGAGTCAGATGAGTTTTCACTAGGTCAATTCTGTTCGTGACCCCTCTGTTCCAAAGGTACTTTCCCTTCATCATTTCCAACAAAGCAGTTGTTTCTAAATCTGGCTGATCTAAGTGTGTTAAAAATGTAGGAAGAGTTAGAATCATAAAGTACTCCATCTTCTAGACATTTGATTAAAAATGTCTGAGGTAGAGTCTAGGAGTTTTAAAAAGCTCCTGAAGCCATTCTGAAGTACAGCCAGTTTGAAAACTGCTGTTCTGGGGAACTCCATGTTGTCACTGACCCACTTCCAGACATCTACAGAGATGACAGGTGAAGGGAAACAAGTATGCCTCATTTTCATATTTAAAAAATATGTTAGTCTACTGCATGCCATGCTTTCTAATTACCTGTTGCTTAATCAGTTTCTGCTTTTAATTTTAAAAAATAACTTTATATTCTTATTGCTATTACTTACAGTGACAATAGGATGGCAAGAGCCCATGTTCAACCAGAGGCTATTCTCTATCAGAAGTCATCCAACACAACTTATGTGGACTTAAGTTTTCATGAAACAATTATCGTGCAAAACATGGGTTCAAACAGAAAATGGAAAAAAAAACATGTCTAGAAAAAAAATGGAAAAAAAAAGCCTGCCTAGAAGAAAATTCTTCTTGGTTGTGAAAAACATTCATGTAGCTCAGTTTATAAAAGACAGGCTCCTAAAGCGTATGCACTGTGTTTCTGCTGGCATCGATTAAAGTTTAGTCAAGTAACTTTTACAGGATAACTATTGCAAATACAGCAAACATTTTGCTTTTTGGAAAAGCACTTTTTAAAAAAGCCTGAATTTTATAATATTGAAATTATATAAAAATTACATAATTCAGTTTGTTTGGGTTTTTTTTTTGAAGCATGAGACATGACTGGATTTTCCCTTAACGTAATGGTTAACTTTGGTGACTATCAGAATCACTTGGAGGGCTTGTGAGAACAGATTTCTGAGCCTAACCCCAAATATATATTTGTAGGTCTGGAGTGAAGCCTGAGAACTTGTATTTTGAGCCAAGTTCTTTGGTAATGATGATGCTTCTGGTTCAGGGACCACACTTCGAAAACCACTGTGTTAACCCATACCAACTTCATTCACTGAAAACAGCTTCTACAGTATATATCTACGCTGCATTATCTGAGGTAGTCTTCAAACAGGAGAGGAGAGGGTAAGGAACAGTGCTCCAGGTAATTTTTCTGTTTTGGCACCACTTTATTTTCTTTCTTATTACAAAACCAGGGGAGACAGGGCCCCCCAAAGTATGGGTTTATTGTTTTACTAATAACCCAGGGCTTTCTACCTAACTTGTTTATAAACCAGTGCCTAATATGAGTAATCTCAATCCAATAAAACATAAGCAGAAGACATTTAAAAAGACCAAAGCCTGAAGGTAATTAAAAATAACACAGCACACATACCTGCCCTACACACACTACACAAACCACCTCTGTCATCTTTCAGATGTACATACAATATTCTCAAGTTTCCATAGAAGGGTCAGCACACAGATTAGTACTTATTAGATAGGATTTGTAAATTGACCAATAACAATCTCAAGACAATTTGAAGAATTATAATATTTAGACAGTTCTAGATTTTTAACTTCTGTAGTGACTTATTTTATATATATACCAGAAAATAACCATGATTTTACATTTTATTTGTTTCTAAAAGAGGAAGGTGAAGTTATTTTTGCTAAAATAGATTGGTGCTTTAGTAATTTCAGAAAACTACCCATATTTCAAGAAAATTCAGTATATTTAGTCAATCCCAGGTTCTACCATGCTCCCATTTTGTACCACTCTACATAAGTGCTAAGAAAAACATAGTAAGAGCTTTTTCTGGAGCCTTCTAGTCAAGATAGAGGTATATGTGAACACAGTACTTGCTTCCTTCCGGGACCTCATCAAAACTACAACTAAACTACAGAACACTATCATTCAGAACAACCTGAAATCTAGCTGAATGGAAGTCCTACAACTAGGGAATTAAGCCACATAGAGAATGGCAGGAGGGGTGGGCATGCAGAATGGGTTGGTCATACACTCATGTGTGGTGAATAAAAATAGGGAGGGATATCTTGGCTGCAGAGGTCCCCCTCAGGAGTGAGTGGTCACAGCCCCACACCAGGCTCTATAGCAGAGGGTTCCAGTGCCAGGAAGTAAGTCTCCACAACTTCTGGCTGTAAAAACCAGTGGGGATTGAAGCTGTGGAAGATAAACTTCTAGAGTTTCAAGCAGTTCCTCTTAAAGGGCGCACAAACAGACTTACTCAGATTCACTCTCTCTGAGCTCCACCATGGGGGCAGCAGCCTGAAAGGCACCAGAGACATACGGGGAGGAACTTAATTGTCTAGCATCAGGGCAAGAGCTGAGAGGGCAGCTTTCCCCCAGACGAGAGTTCTGGCTCAGACCATTATTCCTTTGATGAGCCCTTTCCCCACAAAACAAGTAGGTGGATGGCATATTTGAGACTCCATCAACCTGACTCACACTGTTTGCATCACCCTGGTGATTCCCTGAGGCCCTGTGCCACCCAACATTCAAGTCCAACCCAAGCTGTTTCCAGTGGCTTCTCCATACAAATGGCCTATCTTAGCTTATGCTTCAGATTTTCCTCAAATCTCTCAAACAAGCAGCATATGGCCTCAGTGAGTCCTGTACATCTTGCTAAATGGCCTCAGGCCCAGAACTAGCAGTAGCTGGCCCTTGTTCACAGCTTGTCCTCACCTGGGCACCTCCAAGCCCAGCACCAATAGCAGCCATCTGTAGATCACTTCGTAACTCACTCTGAGTGGCCCTGGGCAGAACACAGGCAGCAACTGACCTGGGGCTGCACCGCCTGGGAGATCCCAAAGCCAGTACAGCCAGTGGACAACTTCAGACCATGTTGCAGCATCACCACTCAACCACCTCCAAAGCGGGCCCCCGCACAGCTGATCCTCCACAGTGGTCACACTCAGTTCTTGCAGCTGATCAGCCAGGGGAATAAATCCCTCCCTTTGACATGCCAACAGCAATCAAGAGTCAACCACCTCTTGTACACCCTCAAGAGGAGGGTATACAAGCCCACACATGGGGCGCACCTTGAGCACAGAGCTTAGGTGACTGGGGAGGCTGTGCCACTGGACCCTAAAGGACACCCACCACATCAGGTCATTCTACCAAGCCTCAGAGATATACTACCTCTACCTAATACATAGAAATAAACACAGGGAGGCTGCCAAAATGAGGAGACAAAGAAACACGTCCCAAATGAAAGAACAGAACTCCAGAAAAAGAACTGAACACAATGGGGACAAGCAATCTATTAGATGCAGAGTTCAAAACACTGGTTATTAGGATGCTCAAGGACTCACTGGGTACTTCAACAGCATAAAAAAGACCCAGGCAGAAATGAGGTATACAGTAACTGAAGTGAAGAATAATTTACAAGGATTCAACAGTAGAGTAGATGAACTGAGAATCAAATTAACGATTTGGAACATAAGGAAGTAGAGAAAAAATCAGAACAGCAAAAAGAAAAAAGAATTTTAAAAAATGAGGACAATGTAAGGAGCCTCTGGGACAACTTCAAGCGTGCCAACATTTGCATCATGGGCATGACAGAAATAGGAGAGCAAGGAATTGAAAATCTATTTGAGAAAATAATGACTAGAAACTTCCCTATCCTGGTGAAAGAAATAAACATACAAGTTCAGGAAGTGCAGAGAATACCAAAACAAGATGAGCCCCAAAAGGCCCACACCAAAACATAAGTAAAATACAAAAGGCCAAAAGTAAGAGAGAATCTTAAAAGCAGCAAGAGAAAAGCAGTTAGTTACCTACCAAGGAGATTCCATAAGACTGTCAGCTGATTTCTCAACAGAAACTTTGCAGGTCAGAAGGGATAGGCAAGAAATAGTCAAAGTGATCTAAGCAACAACCTATACCCAAGATTACTTTACACAGCAAAGCTGTTATTTAGAATCAAAGGACAAAGAACTTCCCAGACAAGAAAAAGCAATGAAGTTCATCACCACTAAACCAGTATTATATGAAATGTTAAAGGGTTTTAAGAAAGTCAAAAATATAAACAATAAAATGGTAATAAATACATATCTAAATTATTAAATAAAAAATAAACAGAATAGAAATAGACATAGATACAGACAACTTTTGACACATCAGATAGGAGGGGATGGGGAATGAGTTAAAAAGGTAAAGGGATTAGGAAGTAGAAATTGGTTGTTAAAGAATAGTCATGGGAAGGTAGAGTCCAGCATAGGGAATATAGTCAATAATATTCTAGTAGCGATGTATGGTGTTAGATGGGTACGAGATTTATGGGATGATCACTTACATATGCAATGTCTAATAACTGGTGTGTACACGTGATACTAATATAATAATTATGCTAACTATAATTGGAAAAATGATTTTTTAAAAAGAAGAGCCTTTTCTGTAATAGTCTCTTTTAAAATAAGTCTTTTAAAAAAAAATACACATCACCTGGCTGGCATAGCTCAGTGGATTGAGCATGGGCTGCAAACCAAAGTGTCACAGGTTTGATTCCCAGTCAGAGCACATGCCTGGGTTGCAGGCTATGGCCCCCAGCAACCGCACACTGATGTTTCTCTCTCTCTCTTTCTCCCTTCCTTCCCTCTCTAAAAATAAATAAATAAAATCTTAAAAAAAAGAATGCTTAAAAAATACACATCAGAAAATATTTTTGCTATTAGTAACAACTATTAATTAGTTTACTATGAGTCGGGGACTCTGCTAGATATCATATATTGTTTCCTTTAATCCTTCCAACCAAGTAAACCAAAATGGTAGGTATATGCCTCAGTTTACCAATTAAGAAATTGAGGCTGATAATAGTTAAACAAATTATCCAAGATTAAACTAATAAGTGGTAAATCCAGGATTCAAACCTGGAATTATATGGCCATCACCAACTATATCACACTGCCTGTAAACATATATTGATTCAATAATATCTACCATTTTTTTGACTTACCAAATGTTTGGTGATGTGTTAAATAGTTTACATTATTTCATTCAAACTTCTCAAGTTTCTATGTGAGTCTTCATTTTACCAAGAAGGCATTCACACCATGAGATGTTTCAAGGAACATGCCAAAAGGTCACATGTGTAACAGCAGGAGAGCCAGGATATGAACCCTAATACAACTCCAAAGCTTCTGCTGTTTTAATCTAGTTCACCTAACATTCCCCTGACAGAGCCTCCCATATAGGTGGATTTCTAACTCACATACGCACAATTGGATGCATACTTCAATTGTGGTTAGTTGCAACTACCTGACATACATTTTGATATTAACTTTATTAGATTAGCATGCTGTATCAGCTCATAATAAGCTTTAATTTAATTCAATACCCCAGTCTTAAATTTAATTTGAAATTAAATCTTGTCTCTAAACCGGTTGCCCCTACTCTAACCTTAGCTGATTTTGAAACTAAGTGTACATTCAACATTCTGCTTTATTTCTTTATTGTAACATATACATAAAATTTACCATTTTAACTATTTATAAGATGTGTATTTCACATTAAGTATATTCACAATGTTGCACAAGCACCATCACTATTCACTTAAAGAATGTTCTGCTAAATTTAAACTTTGAGATTCCATGTTGTAGTAGTTAAATATTAAGTGCTATATGACCAAAAAGGCTAAAAGAGAAATTTTTGTGTGTGTGATGACACCATTGTGTTTGTGTTACTCATGAAATTGTATTAAATAGAACCTTGAAAGAGCTACCAAAGATCTCCTTCCAGGTCAACATGTATAATTAATGAAACACTCTTTAAGTGTCAAATGCCTTGTACAAACAAGAACATTCTAAGTCTATGCCTTTCCCTCAGTTCATAACCATCATTCTTCTATGGACTAGTGATTCTCTATGTAACATATGTTTATACTAATAACTTCACTCTTTAGCTTCCAATGACTTATTTTTTGATTAAAGTATACCTTTTTCCCTAAATGTTTATAAACCATTTTAGAACATCTCTGAACATTTAAATTTTAAGTCTCTTAAGCATCAAAAGTTTTTTTTTAATTTAATGTTGCTTTTGACAGTAATTTGAAGTTGGATTTGTCCAGGCCTTGATTAATATTTGGTATTGAACTGAATAACCTCAAATATAAGAAAATGTTAGAAATACACAACAGAAAAAGTGTACCTTAATAAAAAACTAGATACGAAAACATTGTCTAAACTCTTCAGGGTTTATTTTGAGACTCATTTCCTACTATCCTAATGGTATTAACAAACAGAATAGATGGTGAGGAACTTGAATTTAACAACCTGGAAAACCTTACAATGAGTTTTGTAATTGAAAAATATACTTTATAAATAAAGGCTGGTATGATGTTAACATCATTTTCTCTTTTTCATTTTTTGATAAATATAAAAAACTTAGATGACATGGACTTGCTTATCTAATTCTTAGGCTATAAAATAAGTCTCAACACACAAAAAAACAAGGGCAAACTTTCAAGAGACCATGAAAAGAGTACTATTTTATACAGCAAGTATATAAAAAGCACAGAAAGGCTAAAAAGTCTAAATTAATTCACTTTTTTCCCCCAGCAAGCTTTATGAATCAATTACGGATCTAGTGACGTCGTAGTAGACACCATGATTTCATACCACTGAAGAGTAAACAAAGGCCCGCCCAGAACACATGTCCAGAGCCTCTGTCACACTTCAGCAGAACCAAACCACTACCGGGCTGTGTAACCTGCTGTCAAAGTCTTCACAACCCTAATCAAAAGCTTCAGGGAAAGTGGAAATACAGTAAAACTCAAACACTGTTCTCCTAGTGCCTCAAGTAGTTTATTGGTAGTTGTTATCCACATTTCTATAAATATAAACATTCTAAGTGACTGTCACTAGTGCAGGTACATTTAACATATGAAAGCTCCACAGGGAGCTACTTTATTTTGTGTGTAACAGGAATCAAGGCTCCAAAACTGTGCCAGAAACAAAACAAAACAGAGTAAACAAACAAAAAAAACCCTTGCTACCAAAATGAATTTCTTTTGGTTACCTTCATTACAGATAACTAACTGTTGGCTTAACATATAGGAATTATGTTGATTTGTTCATATATGATCACTGGAAGTTAGGTCTTTGCCTGTAGGTAAGAATTAGATAAAGGTTTTTCCTCCTTTTAATTTATAGCATTTTGGATTCCAATGTAAACAGCACCAGTGACTTTTCACAAAACATAGCTTTGCTACTTTCCCCTTCATTTTCAATAATCCTAATTCTTTTCTGCAGTACTGTATCATTTCTTCCTACTTATAACCAGGGCTGGACTGCCTGTGTAACACTGTTCAGTTTGTAAACAAAAAATTAAAGCTCAGAGCATAATATACGGTATCTCTTACATTTTCACTCCACAGTGCCTCGGGTGCTGTTTATGAAGCTTTTGCTTCTCTCAAAACACTACAAATATATATGAAAAACCACATCTGTGTTTAGCCAGCAAATATTAATAAAACATTTTACAACTGGAATGCTTTAGAGACCATGTATTGTAATTACATCCTCTTGTCTGAATTTATCAATTGCTTTCTTCAGAAATCCAGACATACATCCAAACATATGCATTTATGATTAGTCTACATGCCCAAACTTACTATATGAAAGAGTTAAGTAAATTATTTCAGGTTCTCCCAGTGAAAGTGCTTCTGATAACAAACTATTTCTAAATAACCCCCCCCCCCCGAAAAGGTATATTAAACCTGTATAGAAAGATGTATAGCTATTCCTGAAAAGTAGAAAACTACACACCAAAACATGCTTCATCAGGAAAACTAATCCATGCACTTGAATATGCCCCAAGTACTTTATTATTTTAAGGGAGAACAACTTAAACATTGTCTAGAATTCAGATATAGCATTACATTATTTTATTGCAAAAAATGTCAAAATTCATTTGGCTAAAAACTAAAAAAACAAAACACTTCCTCCTTGTCCCTTACTGAGTGGACCAATGTGATCAATATAACTGTATATATATTAATCTACCTTAACATTTCCATTCATTAACATTTATCTTAACATACATACAAAGCCTTGTAAGCAATTTCCTTGTGAAGGCATCCCCCAAGAAGACATACGCACAAAATACTAGACAGATAATCTTCTTCAAAGTTTTATTTCACTAACTTCAGGTCAAATTTCCACAACTGTTTTCTGGTCAATTTACTATCTTTGCTTGGCTTCCCAAAATGGTAGTACCAAAAGATTTGTGGGGTAGGGAGAAGAGACCATTTTAAGAAGCACTGCATTTACTCATCTTCACAAGGCAACAGAGTTGGGCATCTGACTGTTCAGAAAAACAAAGCTTTAACAGCATCCAGGAGGGCAGGCAGGCAAACCAGGCTGTAGACACTCTTCCATTTGTCAAAATCAGACCACAGAAAACCTACTCCACACAGATATGAACGGCATCACCATTCATCTTTTCTTTTTCTGCTGCCGCAACATTTTTCTTCTTTTAATTATCATATCATGTAGTTTCTCAAGTCCTTCCTTTAGTCCATCTCCTATGATTGCACAGGTGGGCTGCAAATGCCAGGGAGTTGATGAGCTCAGTTCACCCATTGCTAACAATTTCTCAATTTCTGAGAGAGACAATGAGTTCCTTAGGTCTTGTTTGTTAGCAACTATAAGTACAGGGACTCCTTGATTTTCTGATATCCTAGTTATTTTATGAAGTTCAGTTTTTGCTTCTTCCATCCTTTCAACGTCAACAGAGTCCACAACAAACACAATGCCATCTGTGCATCTGGTATATGACTTCCACAGTGGTCTTAATTTCTCCTGACCACCTACATCCCAGAAGTGAAAAGTGACTGTTTTAGAATTTCCCAAGGTTACCTTAATTTTTTCGGTGTTAAATCCTTTGGTGGGTACGGTATTTACAAATTCGTTGAACTGCAGCCTATACAATACGGTTGTCTTTCCGGCACAGTCCAAACCAAGAATAACAATGTGGTAAGACTGAAACGAAGGCAGGCTGGACAGGATAGAAGTCTGGTCTGACAGTCCATTCCCCATTTCCAGTTTGCAACAAAGTGTTCCAAATTGAAACGCTTTCTTCTTACTGCTTTACAACTTCTCCTCCTAGGGGATCCAGCTACGAGACTGCTGAGGGGGGAAATGAATAAGTTATTCTCGTGAAATAATATATTTTTCCCTCTTGGTGCTAAAATACACAACACGAGGAACTTGATAAATAAAACTTGCTTCGGTAAACAAACCAAATGAGATATGAAACGTAAGCAATCCAAGTCAAACGAGAGAACAATCATTGTGATTCAAATTCTTTAACATTCTGTCAATTTGTAGTAATGCGTACTTTTCAATACCCTTTTGAGTTCCCAAGTCTCAAAGACCCAATTCCAGGTCACAGTACCCACTCAAGTGCCTTTTTGGGGGCAGAAAACTCATAAGCCATAATCTTGTAATTAATCATAAGGCTCTAATTCCACATACTTAACAGCATGCCCAAGGTCACTGGTAACCTCGTACCTTGCCCCCACCCCCGCAAAAAACCACAAGGCTCACCTCCCGAACTGGAGTCTCAAAATGAGAAAGCATTGGTAGGCGTTTCCACCCGGTGGGAAGAATCCCCGCACGTCCGCACAGCTTAGCTGTCCAAGGAGCTCTGGCACTTGATGCCCTAAAACCGTGGTTTCAGACTCCAACCACGCCCACTCCTCACGGCCCACCCATGAGTCCAAATCCCATTGGTCATCCGAGTAAACTCATCCGTGCTAGGCCCGCCCCCGCGCCCTAATCAGTGAGAGTAACTGCCGCTCCCGTGCGGCGGAGCCGAGCTCTCCCTAGGTCCACAGGCACCACCTGTTGCCCTTAAGTTAGAAAACAAGGCGCCCACGGAGGGAGCCGAGCGGCCCCGGCAGAGCAGGGGAGCCTCGGCCGATAGGTCAGGACACCAGCCCGCTTGCTCCGCCCGCCTGGGCGCACCTGCAGCGCGGGCCACAGACGCCGCGCCGCGGCTCTCACATCCGGGGCCCACGGTCACTGTCGGCAGTTTAACTCTTTGTCCGCTGGCGGGAGGGAGCTCCCTGCGGCCGTGCGGGCGCCCAGGCGTGAACTACCCGACCCACGGCAGCCCCGGAACAACCCCACAGTCCCCGCAGCAAGATCCCTTCAGATCGCCGCGCCGCGCTCAGCCAGCCAGTCTCCCGCGACAGGGCGTGGCCACACCGGCTGCCTTCCCCGCGGCGGCTCACCTGACGAACCGTCCAAGTCTCTTCCAGACCCCACATCGCTCACAGCCGCTCTGGAGGGCACCAGCTAGGCCTGGACGGTGGCAGGGGCCCGGACGCCGCTTCGGGAGGCGCCGGGCGGGCGCCCCGGGCGAGGCCGTCCTAACGGTGCTTCTCCGACCGCTTCCCGAACCTGCCGCGGCCCCGCCCCCTTTCAGCTTTGGTTCCGGAGCCGGCCAGTGGGGGGCGTACGGGAGCCAGGTCTCCTAGCAACCACAAAACAAGGTCACGTTCGATCCCGTCAGGAACTGGCGGGTAGCGGGCGAACTGGGGTGGGGCTTCTGCTTTCAGCCAAGGGAGCCGTTGCTTTCTGCAGCCAATAGCTGTCTTCGGTCGGGCTCCGGGTGTTCCACTCTGAACCTTGTATCTTTAGGGCGCTGTAGGGTTTCCTAGGGGCGGTGGCCGGTGACGCAGGTCAGGGGTTTTAGAGGACGCGTGATGGGCGGTCCGCTTATATAACGGGTGACGTGTAGGTGCCTCTCACCCAACTGGTGTCTGAAATGCACCTTCCTTTTGCAGAGCAAATAAATAGTCTCTCTTTCACATGATCCTAGCAACGTTTCTGTGAGGGGGCTACGGATAGAAATATCCTGTTTTTATAGATGAGGACATACATTGAAAAATTAAATGGCTGCTTCTAATGTCCCAAGGAAAATTACTGGTGGTTCTGGAACTTAATTTTGTAAGTCTACTGACTTATCAAGTGCATAATACCTTCCAATGGATAATTCAGATTAAATGTTATTATGTACTTGACCCATCAACTTGCAAATATTTATTGAACACCTAATAGGCAGTAGGAACAATTCTATGTGCTTGGGTATAGAATGGTGAGCAAATGCAGTATAAGGCTTGCCTTAATTGTGGAATCTCGTTAGCCATTTACAATAATCATCAAGCAAGTGATAACGGGCTTATTGCAATGACTTAGTCTCCTTTTCTTGGGAATTTACCAGGATTCATTACTAAATTGGAGAAAGTATGATCCAATGACAACTTTCTGTTTGTAATAGCTTTGAAATCAAGTAGGTCCTTCCCACATTAGTTTCAGGGATGCATTTTTGCAAACTTTCCTGAAACGAAAGGGTGAGATAGGAAAATATTGAGAGCTTCCAGCCTGACAAAATCATCTTCACTCATTGCACTTTAACGTCAGAACCAACCTTGTAACTAGAACAGAGGATGGTAAATTAACAGCCCGTGGGCCAAATTCAAGAGATAAGAATGGTTTTTACATGTTTAAAGGGCTGCAACAGAATAGATAAGAATATGCATTACAGACCATCTGTGGCCCACAAAACCTAAAAATATTTGTTCTCTGGCTCTTCATAGGAAAATGATACTTCTGCTCTATAAGCAATAACGATCATATAAAACTGCTATAAATGATACAAAAAGTGATTAAATTTATGAAACACTGTCTATTTTATTGCACAATATTTCTGTAGAAGGCCCATTCAGATATTTTATTTAGATGCTACGCCAGGAAAATATTCCCGTTAGGCTATAGTGCAACTCTGCTGAGAAGCTCAGGGAACTCAAAGGGATTCTTAGTTTAACTTTTTGAGGGGAGCACAAGTGCCATCTGTTGGAATCTTTAAAAATTACAACTATTAAGGTGTCCGGGTCTATCTACACTAAAGGGAACCATGCAGTATTTCTTTTGGCCTGAATCACTGTGAAAAAAAAAAAAAAAATGACTGAGACACTAGGGACTCGGTGAAACTCTGTCCTTACTTCTAGTTTTCCAAACTTGGCTTATAATGAGAATCACCTGGTAGTGCCTGTCAAAATATAGATTCCTGGTTCTCATTAGGGACCTGCCAAATCAAAATCTTCAGGGGAGGGGCTAGTGATCTGTATTTTTAACAAATATTCCCAGGTAATGATTAGACATTCTGAGGAAATGGCTAAGTTTTCTCCTTTCAAAACAAACCTGATTAAAAATTAGCAAAGAAACTGAAGAGATATTTTTCCAAGGAAGACATAGAAACAGCCAACAGTCGTATGAAAAGGTGCTCAACATCACTAATTATCGAGAAAATGCAAATCAAAACCACAGTGAGATATTACCTTAAACCTGTTAGAATGGTCATTATAAAGAAAGAAGACAAGAGATAATATGTCAGCAAGGACACAGAGAAGGGGGACCCTTGTGTTGTGCTGGTGGTAAGAAAGCAGCATGGAGTTTCCTCAAAAAATTAAAATACCATATGACCCAGCAATCCCACTTCTGGGTATATATTTTAATGAAATGAAATCAGTCTTGAAGAGATATATGCACCACCAAGTTTATTGCAGCATTATTTATAATATACAAGACATGGAAATAACCTAAATGTCAGTGAATAAGTGGATAAATAAGTTGTGAGGCTATATATACATGATGGGATATTATTCAGCCTTAAAAAAGAAGAAAATAAATTTGCAAAAAAACATGAATGAACCTGGATATCATTATGCTATATAAAACTAGTCAAATACAATACGCTATCTATATCTGAATTTTTTTAAAAATTTATTTATTTTTTTGAGAGACAGGAAGGGAGGGGGAAAGAGAGGGAGAGAAACATCTATGTGTGGTTGCCTCTCACACCCCACCCCCACCCCCACCTCCAGGGACCTGACCTGCAACCCAGGTCTGTGCCCTGACTGGGAATCGAACCAGTAACCTTTTGGTTCATAGGCTGGTGCTCAATCCACTGATTGTACACCAGCCAGGGCCAAGGTACAATTTTTGACAAGTCTGTAAAAAGAGGATGTCAGAAAAGAAGTACAACCCAAAATTCATTTAGAATGACTCCTAGATAAGAACCCCCGAGGAACATGTGTCCAAAGCCCTCCTCCTGAGGTCCAGCTCCCTGCAGTTTGAAGTCACAGGACCATTTGTCTCTTCCTCTGGAGGTGGAGGGCTTTTATGTGCATCTGGACACCAAACGCCAAGAGGCCCAGTGGTAGAAAGGTGTCATACAACATTCCATACAAGGCCTACTTTCTATGTCCCCGATCCTGGTCTTGGACCTGCCTCTTCTGGAATGACTGACAGAGAGAATGTCCAGTCCAACAGGGCCCCAAAGCAGCTATTACATCAGAGCAGATAAGTCCTGATTCTTCTCAGTTTAACTAGCATTCTGTGCTATATTTGATTTCAACAGTCCAGTTCTGTCCAATCCTTTTTCCATTTCTATCTTCTATCACAAACATTTTAATCATCTCTGTCACAGGTTTTATGTCCTCTTGTTGGAGTGTTCCAAGGCTCAGTTTTTAGGTCTTTACTTCCCCTTAAGTAATTCCCTCCAGTACCAAGTTTTTAAAAATCCTTTACTCTCCAATATTTGTCTCTAAACCTGGACCTCTTCCCTGAAGTCCAAAATTGAATATAAGCACCTCTAACAACTCCTAAACAGACCCCTATACTCAGCATTTCTCATCCTATACATTGGCAACCTGATTTACCTATTTACCCAGAGCAAGAATCTAGGAATTGTCCTCAAACATCAAATCTAATCATCAGCAGGTTCTGTGGACACACATCCAAATATGCCGACTTCTTACCACTCCGCTGATGTCATTCTAGTTCATGTCCATTGTGTCCCTTGTCCTCGGCTGTCTTCTCTCCGCTTCCATGGAGAAAGCCATTTCCCTGGGCTCTTTCCTGAGTGAGGCCTTCCCTGAATAGCTTATCTAAAGGATCCGCCCTGCCCTCCCTTCTGTGCTGCCATTCTCTATCCCTTACTTCCCTTTTTTTCTCTTCCTAGCACTTGTCACGTGCGGTGTAGTGTGCATTGGTTTGTGCCCTCACTAACTGGCCCCTTCTTTTCCATTAGAAGTTCTAGCAGGCAAGGATAATGGCAATCGTGCTGCACCTAGCAGGAGCTCAGTGGATTTATTGAATGAGCGTTAATATCCCAAGAATAACTGCTCAAACAGGAACCCACGGGTCTCCACAAAAACAAGTAATAATTTTAAAGAAACAATTTCATACAGAAAACAAGTGACTTGTAACGTATTTATTTTTAAATTGGCAAAAATTCCTGTAGAAACAGGTTTGAATTCACTTTGTTACAAAATAGAATGCTTAGCTTCTCAGTATAAAAATATCTGCATTACACTTAACAGTTATTTCAGTAGTCCCAAGACTAATCCTCAGGTACTTTCTATGTTTTTATAACTAATGTGATTTATAACTAATGTGGTCACTGGTTGGGGTCACTGGTTTGACTCCCAGTCAGGGCACATGTCTGGGTTGTGGGTTCAGCCCCTGGTCAGGGTGCGTACAAAAGGCAACTGATAAATGTTTCCCTCTCACATTGATGTTTCTCTCCCCCTCTTTCTCCTTCCCTTTCCTACTCCCTAAAAGTAAATAAATAGAAATCTTCAGAAGGCATTTTTGTTCTGACTTTGGCTCTTGTTGCACAACCTTGTTTGTTCCTGATAATTAATAAAAGCCTCTCCTCACCCTGTCTTCCTAGCAGGGTGGGCTCACTGCAGATGTCTGCCCCCTCTTCCCTTGTGCCAGGACCACTGAGGCTGCTGCAGAGATCCCAATCAATCATCGAGTTATGGCTGTAGGTCCTGTTTGGAGCACCAATACTGCAGCAGAGACCAGAACAATAGTGGCTGAAAAGCAGAGGTGATGGAAGACTGGCCATATCATCCTGGACTGCTCACAGTGTTTAGAAGTAAGTTTGGCTGTTTGAGTTCCCATAGTAATAGCATCCTTCAGGGAGAGCAGAGAGTCCCCAGGAGAGACACTGGTCTTTCTGCTGACCTAACATTTGATCCTGGGGTGGCTTTATTGTAAAAAATAAGATCAGTGACCTTATTTATACCCATGCTCTTGAGGTGAGTCATATCAATCACAGAATAGTCATCAAAGTTGTTATTATTAGTAGTAGTATTATTAGAAGGCCAATCTCAGATCTGTAGTTTAGGAAGATTACTCTAGAAAAAAAATAAATAAATAAAAAAGGCAAGACTAGAGGAAGGACTAGTTAGGAGGCTTGGTAAGACTCCTGGTCAGAGGTCATGAAATTCCAGAATAAGACTAATAACAGAAAAAATGGACTGAGGGTGTTAATGTACAAAATTAAACTGAGTAAATTTAAAGATCTAATCGGCTTTCTTCAGCGATCGTGCATCTGGTAGCACACCATCCAGCATCTAGAAGGCGGTCTGAGGGGAGGGACTGTACACATGGAAAGTTTTTTCTTGTTTGTTTTAATCTTTAAAGATTTTTTTCATAACAAGTAATGTGGAATATTATATTAATTTCAGGTGCACAGAGTAGTGGTTAGATACTTACTCATATAATTTACAAAGAAATCCCCCTGATAAGTCTGGCACCCACGCAACTCCAAAGTTATTTCATTATTATTGACTGTATTCCCTAAACTGTACGTTATACCCCTGAGACTGTTTTGTAACTGCCAATATCTACTTCTTAATCCCTTCACCTTTTCCACCCAGCCCCCAACTCCCATCCCATCTAGCTACCATAAATTTGTTCTTTGTATGTATGAGTTTGTTTCTGTTTTGTTTTATTTTTTTAGGGGTTATTAGCAAAAGAGAAAAAAAAAAAGGTTTAGACCAGGACATCTTTTTAAGGGAAAGGAAACAGCAAGGGTTTTATCATGAGGACCACTTCTTCTTCCTTGGTGGTGGTGGGGTGAAGGGTGCTATGGAGAGGCCCCACATGACAGATTACTTCTCTGGTACAGACCAGAACATCCCCGACTGGTTGATTAAAGTTACAATTCTGGTGAAGGTTTAGTATCATGGGTTTTAGCTACAGCTGATGCCATTTGGAGCCTGTGTTGTTGTTTTTTTTTTAACCCTTTAACAAGGGTAACACAAGTTAAATAATTTGGAGAGAACATTGTCAGGTCTTAATCATTGATGAGATGTATGACACAAAGAAGACGTCATGTGGCTCTTTTGTGTATTTAGCCAGAGGAGCTAGGAAAACAGTAGAACCATTAGCAAACAATGGGAAGCCCCACGATGAAACCAGTGTGGCAGACAGGACAAGGAGTCTGAAATGAGTGTGCAGGTAGAAGCCGAGATGACTGAGGCAAGCACACACAGAGCAGTCTGGCCCAGTGGTTTTCAAGGCTGTGATCAGAATCACCTGGTGAAGTCTGTTTGCTTGTATGTTTGTTTAATGCAGGGATTTCTGTTAGAGTTGGAATTTTTAGATTGCAGTTTGATATATCAGAATTGGTTAAGCAGGGAGCACATTTTGATTTCCTCATGCTGTGACAAAACAGACAGACGGTCCAGGGAAACAATGATTGGAAACCCAGCGGCAGGCATTGAAATAAACACCATTTTCTTCAGCAACAGCTGCTTTGTGTGGCTTCCTGCCTCCTATGTCAATAGTTATTAAAAGTGGTAAGTTGTGAATAAGAATCCCAGTGCTGATCAGAGTTCTGATGTTGAGAAAGGGCAATCACAGGTGAATGCACATGAAATCATAGATGGATTTCCTTGATTTTGTGTCTATTGTGCATCCATGCTCTTATCATTTTTAAAAAAATGGTGCAGGAAAATTATTTTCCTATATGACTAACACTTTATACCTTCCAATCTTTTATTTGTCATTGTAATAGTTGTTTTAATAGTACACTTGGTGATAATATTTGGTCTTTTTACAAATACAACTCTAATGTATGGTCAAAAGGTTTTACAGTTTTCTGACCTAGATCTACTGAATCAGACTACCCAGGGGTGAGGTCTTTCAAAGCTTCTGGCATGAGAAGTAGCTGGAAATCATTGATTGAAGCTGAGGAGAAAAGTGGGTGCAGGATAAATTTCTAGACTTTCTGGCTTAGAAGCAAGGTAGGTATGTGATTACTAGAAAAGACGGGAGGGCAGAAAGTTGGAGGAAAGCCTGTGTTTTCACATGCATAGCGATCTTAAAAATTAGATTACTTGATACAATTCTCCGACTGTCAGGAAGGGGCCAGAAGAGATGGGGCCAAAAGAGATGGGGGTCAGAAGAAGAGGTGTGTTTGCTCTGGCAGGGGAGAACGCTGCTCTGTTTTGTAGACAGTCCAGCCCAGTGTGTATCAATATTGTGATCTCTGTGTACAGAACTCAAAGAGCGCGTGAGGGGAGGCTGAGGGAAAAATTGCTACTGTTCGGCTACATTGAATTAGTATTGCTAAGTGACGGATAGAGGGGTCTTCCTTTCACACCAGAAGGGAGTGCTGTGAAAGTGCAAGACAACCAGCTGACCGGGAAGATCTGAGACAGGAGTGGAAAGGGCACCCTCTGTAGGTGATACAGGATCCCAGGAAGACTCAAATGGGACTTAATTTTCCTATGTTCTGCAACCAGTCCAGCACCTGACAACTTATAAGCAGTTAGAAAATATTTGTAGGATGAACAAATTAGCAAATTAAATGTGTTTAAAGTCTTTGTGCCCCATTTTCTCCTTGAGTTTTTTTTGGGGGGGGAGCATAGAATAAAGTTACTCTATGCACAACACCAATAATTGTTAAATAAAACCTACTTTATCAATATATTATTTTTACTTTTAGCTTCCAGAAAGCCACAAAATTTATTAACTCAACAGTATTTTAGTCATAAGTGATTAGGATTTAAGAATTATTTTAAGGTCCTGAATATGTTTGGTGTGAACCAGGTAAACTGAGCAAAGTTACTTCCTAATTTCTGACCTACCATGGAAAAGAAAGATAAAATTGCTGCCTATTTTCAAGCAATTTAATGAGAAAACTGAACCCTGAATTTGACATCTGATAAGTCATTTGCATTTCTATAAATACCAGTATTTGTTAAGTAAATGAGTAAAGAGCATTTACAGTGTATAAAGTTACTTAAAAAGAAGTTTTTATTTATCAATTATTCTCCAACTGCCTCATAAGGAAAGCAAGATCTGTGTGATTTATTCTGATCTTATAAGTAGAGAAACTGAGGCTCCGTGAGGTTAAATGACTTGTTTGCTGAGGGCACTAGGCCAGTGTTTTAGAGATGTAACTTGGCTGACTCCCTGTGAGGGCTGGGCCTGCGACCACAGGCTGACTCACTCCAGGATGTGGAGGGAAAAAGGTTCTTTGGTAAAGTCTCCACTATAACAGATTAGGGTGGTAAAAAAATATGGATGAGCATCATGTCCTTATTTTAAAAGCCAATTTCCTGTTTTTAGCACCATAATCTCTCGGTATGCTATGTTTGTCATGAGGATATAATATTTAAAGATTACTAACTGTCAACCTGGAATGTATTGAAGAGCTGGCAATAAATGTATGTTCTCAATCCAAAAGGATTTTGTGGTCTTTAGTCATCTCCAAATGTAGTTTCAAAATCAGGGAATGAAGTAAGTTTAAAGTTCAACCCTCACACAAAAATAACTAGTGTTGGGGGTCTGCTGTCTCCTATTTAAAGATAAAACTGCTTTTTTAATAGAAAATTGGGGTTTTCTTAGTGCCCCAGTGATCATCATATGTGAAAGAATGGGTCTTTACATTTTATTTAGAATAGTAATTTTCTGTGATCATAAATTGAAAGTATGAAGGATGCCTTATGACACTTAGAGGCAATATACTTCTTTAGGAACCTAAAAATTAAATTATTCCGATATTCAGACTGGGATACCACCATGTTTTAAATCATATCTTAAGACATTAGTTACAAATGTGCTAAGACAGGTTCTCAAATACTTCTAAAATTCTGAAATTAAACTTGTCTCCAGGATATCCTAACCACTGCTCTGGCCAAAGTGGCTCAGTTGGTTGGAGCCTCATCCAATAAACCAGAAGGTCACAGGCTCGACACCCAGTCAGGACACATGCCTGGGCTGCAGGTTCAGTCCCTCTACAAGAGGCAATCAATCAATGTTTCTCTCTTGCATGGATGTTTCTTTCCCTCTCTATCTACCTCCCTACCCCTCTCTGTAATATCATTTTTTAAAAAAAGATAGGAAGTGCAACAAGTGGAAAAGTTATTTGAACAAATAATGAAGGAGAACTTCCCCAATCTGGCAAAGGAAATAGACTTCCAGGAAGTCCAGGAAGCTCAGAGAGTCCCAAACACGTTGGACACAAGAAGGAACACACCAAGGCACATCATAATTACATTAGCCAAGATAAAAATGAAAGAGAATCCTGGAAGCAGCAAGAGATAAGGGGACAGTAACCTTCAAAGGAGTTCCCATCAGACTGTCAGCTGATTTCTCAAAAGAGACCTTGCAGGCAAGAAGGGGCTGGAAAGAAGTATTCCAAGTCATGAAAGGCAAGGACCTACACCCAAGATTGTTCTATCCAGCAAAGCTTTCATTTAGAATGGAAGGGCAGATAAAGTGCTTCTCAGACAAGGTCAAGTTAAAGGAGTTCATCATCACCAAGCCCTTATTGTATGAAATGTTAAAGGGACTTATCTAAGAAAAAGAAGATAAAAAACATGTATAGTAAAGTGACAGCAAACTCACAATTATTAACAACCACACCTAAAACAAAAACAAAAACAAACTAAGCAACAGAAGGGAACAGAACCACAGAAATGGAGATCACATGGAGGGTTAGGAACAGGGGAGTGGGAGGAGGAGGGAGGGGGAAAAGGTGCAGAGCATAAGTAGCATAGATGGTAGGTAGAAAATAGACAGAGGGAGGGTAAGAATAGTATGGGAAATGTAGAAGTTAAAGAACTTATAACACATGGACATGAACTAAAGGCAGGGAATATGGGTGGGAGAGGGTGTGCAGGGTAGAGGGGAATGAAGGGGGGTAATGGGACAACTGTAATAGCATAATCAATACAATATATTTTTTAAAATTAAAAAAAAATAAAAAGATACCCTAAACACTAAATGTAAAAGGACAACATTGTCTCAAGGAAAATTTGAAATATTAGAAAGCTATGTAATCAATAATTACAATAATTCCATTTATGATGACATGATAAGTGGAAAAGCATTCAATTTGAAATCCTAATCTATATAAAATAATTTGTGATATAGACTACAAAATAGGGCTCAAATTTACCATGTTAGTCTCATAAGGCAAGATAAAACTTTACTTCATTTAAAACAGATGTATAGAGGAAGTGTAAATGATCCACAAGAATATTTTGAAATAACTATAGATGTGTGTGTATGTGTTAAAATCTAACTATAAGAACAATAGTTGCTAAACTATCAGTATCAAAATATCAATTTAAAATGTAAGGTTTGTAGCTAAGAATAAAGTTATGGCTCTTTTTAGTTCTGCTTATTTATATCTGCAAATGGTATACATAAATAATAACTGTTGGCAAGAATGTGGAGAAAAGGGTACCCTCGTGCACTACTGTAGAATGTAAATTGGTGCAGTCATTATGAAAAACAGAATGGAGTTTCCTCAAAAATTAAAAATTGAGCTAACATATCATCCAGCAATTCCACTTCTGGGTATTTATCTGAAGAAAACAAAAACACTAACCTGAAAAGATATCTGGACTCCCATGTTTATTGTAACTTTATTTACTGTAGCCAAGAGAGGGAAGCAAACTCAGTATCTGTTGACGGATGAATGAATGAAGAAATTGTGGTATACGTACACAATGGCATATTACTCAGCCATGAAGAATAGTGAAATCTTGCCATCTGCAACAACATGGATGGACCACAAGGGCATTATACTAGGTAAAACAAGTCAGACAGAGAAAGACAAATACTTATGATTTCACTTATATATAATGTAGAATCTAAAAACAACAACCACCCAGCCTTACCCCCCACCAAAAACAAAATGAAAAACCCAAGCTCATAGATACAGGGAACTGATCAGTGGTTACCAGAGGTGGGGGTGGTGTGGGAGAAATGGGTGAAAGGGGACAAATGCTTAAAAAAAGGAAGAAGTAAATATACACAGAGAGTATTAAGAATTTTGTATATTTCATTAAACACAAAAATTATAAATGATGGACATGGTTAATATTTTCTATTTTCTGTCACTAAGTCGACCTTTATTTAATTAGAGGTTAGAGGTGGGCATTGGATTAGTTTGTAATGCAGGAATGAAAGGCAGACTGTGACTGGATCTCCTGAAGTTTACATACAACTTGAAACTCATATTAAAACTTACAAAGTATACTTGTATGCAATAAAGCAAAAAATAGACTTTCTTTTCTTAGAATACATGGATATTAAAATTAATCTTCTAAAAATCAAATACCTTTAATATTTTGTATCTGAACCCAAAATTTCAAAATATTAAAAATTTTCATTTGTTTCCATTTTATTCAAATATTAAAGAGTATATTATTGAACATGATGTTAGAAGTTATAATAAATTCCAAGAATATAGAAATATTTTTATATTAAAAGGTATACACAGCCACTGGTGGGAATACAAAATGGTGCAGCTGCTGTGAAAAACTCTCTGGTAGTTCCTTGAAAGGTTAAACACAGAACTACCATATAAGCCAGCAATTCCATTCCTAGGTATACACCCAAGAGAAATGAAAAACATGTTCACACAAAAATTTATATGTGAATGTTCATAGCAGCATGATTCATAGTAGCCAAAAATGGAAACACCCCAAATGTCCATGACATCATAAATGGAAAAACAAAATGTGGGGTATTTATACAAACAAATGCTATTTGGCAATAAGAATAAATGAAATACTGATGTGTATTATAACGTGGATGAACTGTGAAAACAGTACACTAAGTGAAAGAAATGAGCCTCAAAGGACCAAATACTGTGTGATTCTATTAAATGTCTAGGACAGGACACCTATAGAGTCAGAAAGTGTATTATTAGTCGTTGTCTAAAGCTGGGAAGGGGGCAGGTTGGGGGAAAAATGGGAAGTGAATGCTAATGGGCATGGGGTTTCTTTTTCAGAGTTATAAAAACATCCTAAAATTGATTCTGATGATGATTATATAACACTAATTACACAAAAAATCATTAAGTTGGTAAAAAGGGGGGAGGGCAATAGCAGTAACTCCAAAACTAATCAGTTTATACAAGTAAATCATGTTTCTTTTAAAAAGATTTATACACTTGCCCAAGTAGAAGGATATTTAAATCTAGCACATTTAGAGAAGTAAAAAAATATATATTGGCAATACTCACGCTTTTCTGGATAGATACGTAGGCTCTTATTCACGATGCGTGCCGAAGAACTAACATTTTAACTGAATTCATTATAGTTCCTTTGCTTCAGTGGGAAAATATCATCAGGCTTGAATAGATCTCCTTGAGTTTTTGCATCAAAATATCTGCTTATCTGCAGCATGACCGTTTGACAAGCAAATAATTAACACACACTAGCTGACTCCAGCTCCACATGCAAGACACCATGAAAACAACAGAATGCCTTTCAGGGGCCCAGTTCAGAGTTGTGTCCATTTTGTGTTTTCATCTCACAGATAATCCACTCCAAATAAAGTATGAAAATTGCACCACTACAACATCAAAGCAGCAGAGTAAACACAGATTAATCAAAGGTATTTGGCAACCCGCAGTGCCAGTGGATAAAGACACAAATCTCAGTTTTGGCGGCTGTGTTGTATACATTCTCATCCAGGCTGAATATTTGGACTCCTTACCAAGCTGAACACTCATGGGACCGGTAAAACTTTGGCATAAACACAGACGGTGCTGTGTATATGAATCTCTTTGACAGCCCGATATTTATGTCTTGGAAATTAAACATGCACATATGCAAAGACAGAGTATATTGGTACATATATACCATATTTATAGACTGTCTTCTTGGTACCTATTTATAAAAACATGCAAAAGAAATACAGAATGTTCTTGAACCATTGTTATAATAGATCTCACCACATAAATCTCTCTTCATGATATTAGCCCTAAACAAAAACCCTAAAAATATCCCCAAACAAATTTAATAAACACTAAAGTTTAAATTTGCCTTGTGTTTCCCTTATGCCCCTTCTAGGAACCTAAGTCTAAGTGACTTAAAAAGGATCAGGATGTCAGATTTCTCTTTGTCCATCCTGAGGAGTTCAAATAACAAATCATTTCACACATGGAATAAAGAAACTATTGGTTCTTTTTCAGATTTTTTAGATAAATGTTGCTAAGGCAACTTTGGGAATTCTGAGATCGTGGAACTTTCTGCATTATCCACTAGTGTTCTGCAAGCACAGCCCTCACTGAAGTCAGAATGAGAAATGGCAACATCTCATTTTTCTTTTCCCCCAAGGAAATTTCACCTCCAACATTTTGGTCTGCATGTAGCAGTCGGGGTTCTTAGCTCCCAACCAATGAGATCAGTTCTAGTTAATTAGTAGAAAGGGGCTGGATAAGGATGTTGGGTAGCTCTTTGAACCTGCAGGAGGGCCAGGGAGAGCCTGGCTTACAGGTTGTGCTGTCAAGAACCATGCTGAACTTCTTTCAAGAGTTTCCTGTACTGCCTCTTCTTATGATCTCATCTATTTAGCCCCTGTGACTCCACAGTAACTGTTTTCACAGAAGTCAGCAAAGGCTGTATGAGCTGAAGCCGACAGAGAGTTTGTACTTTACCTTCCTGATCTCTCAGCGGCTTTGAGACTGTTGACACCATTCTTCCCCAGATTTCTCTGGTACCAGTCCTTGCCTCCTGTCTCTCCTTTTTTTGGCCTTTCTTCTCAGACTTCTTAGTAGGCTTTATTTTTCCCTACTGTTTCTCTCTTAAATGTTATTCCTCCAACTTTGTCCTGACCTCACTTTCTCTCTCTCTACATGCTTCCTTGGGCTTCCACATTTCTGCTTGTGACCCCAGATACCATCTAAATGACAACGACTCCCAAATCTGTATCTTCTACCTGGTGATATATCACCTAAGTGCAGGGGCATCCAACCTGCAGCCCACAGGGTGCAGGCAGCCCAGGATGACTGTGAATGTGGCCTAAAACATTGTGAGATTTTTTGTGTGATTACGTGTCACAATGTATCTAATGTGTGGCACAATACAACTCCTCTTCTTCCAGTGTGGTGCAGAGACGCCAAAAGGTTGGACAGCCCTGGAAGGTGAGACCTGTGTTTCCAACACTTGAACTCCTGTAGCCTCATGGACATCCCACAGGCATCACATACTCTCAGAGCTGACTGGTTTTCACATTGTGTCTTTCTCATGGAATGACAACACCGCCCTCCCAGCCGGCTGAGCCAGAAATAGGCCATCACCCTCCATTCATCTGGTTTTCTCACCTTTTCTATCCAATCACTTGCCAAGTTCTTCCTACTGACTTTCCACTTCAGTACAGTGTCCGCTATTCACTGTTCATTCCTGAAGCTACTACTCTAGTTCATGCTATTCCCATCTCACGTCTGCATGGCTGCCCACTTCATCGGTCCTTCTGCCTCCCTTCTTACCCGCTCCAGTACATTCTCCTCAGGATATTCTGCAGCCAAGGGGAACTTTCAATCACACAAAATTGGCTACTGGCTTCTTTATCTAAAATCTACCCGTATCCCACAGTCTCCAAGGATAAAGTCTAAGCTCATTAACACTTCAAGGTCTCTCACTGACCTTGCTTCCTGCTTGCTGTATCAGCCTTAATTTTCACACAACCATGTGCACTGTCTCATTACATTCAGCCACATATATGCAGTGACCTGAATAACTGAATGGGTGTGATGTTAGTATTATTGTTATTATTTACCATATGAAGAAATCCAGGGGTAGACAGTGCAGGGCTAGAACAGAGGCTCAAGGTATCCTCAACCTCCCAGACTCTTCTTATGTCCTCCTACACTACCACTCAGCTCACAGCTTTCCTCCTCTGGTTACATGGTTACAAGATGGCTGCTTCACCTCCAGCAAGACAGCCACATTCCAGGTAGGGGACGAAGGAGGAAGCAACGCAGAGGAAGAGATAACACCTATATTGGAAAAGAAAAACATACTCATAGGTCACTTAACCCTCTGCTCAGCTTCCACTTGCCAGAACTCTACTAAGTAGTCCTTCCCTCTAAGTCAAGCAGGAAAATGTAGGTTTTTGTTTATTTTTCTGTTTCTTTTAATCCAGTTGTTTTGATCCTTTAAATAAAATCAGAGTTCTGTTCCTAAGAAAGAAGTAAAAATTGCATTGACTAAATAAGAGCATTTTCCACAGGAACTTTCTCTGAATTCCTGAAACATGAGGTATTCTCTGTCAGGTTCTTTTGTCATCGTCTCTGCTACTCTCTTCACCCAGAACCATTTTTCTTAACTCTTATTTGCCTGGCCAACTTCTACTTATTCCTCCAGTCTAACTTAAATGTCAGTTCTTTCAGAATGTCTTCTTTGAGCCACTCCTATTCCACCCTGCTTCAAATTCCAAGCCAACCTCCATATGTATTCTCAGCAAGACCAGCTTTTTAAAATGTGGTATAATTTTCTCTTAAATTTTCAGACTTTCCCACTAGACTCAGCCTATTTTGCTCATGGCTACATCACCATAGCACAAAGTATATTCACTCATTGTAAGCTGTTGGATAAATATGAAATAAGCTGAATATGATAGGAATGGAAAGGATGTATATATATTCAATGTTATATTATATATTCAACATAGTATACAGAGACCAAAGAAATTAGAACATAAACACACTTGAAAAAAAATATGTGAGTCTCATGGAGTGGATCAGTTTTAGTCGCTATTAATAATACCACCCTCATCCCAGCTTCATCACGGCACTGGCATTATTCTCCCCTGGGTCACTTGCTTGTTTTTCTTAGATGTGATACCATGGGCAGTTAGGCAGACATAAGCAGAGCAGAAACAATAGTCCAGGTAGAGAAGGTCAGCGGGACAGAAATTCCCAGATGCCTAGCAATGGGAAAAACTGGGAAAACAAAGACTGTAGAGTGAGACCTCCCCCTACCCCAGAGTGGCCTTTCCTCCTCTAATACATTACCAGCACGCGGTTTAGACCCCTTGACCTTTCATTTCTCTGGTCATGTGGTTGAACTCTCCCCTGACCTTTCCTCCCTTTGCATGTCACTAGTCATGTGGTAGATCCCCTTAGAGGATGAACAAGGTGGGCAGAGAACAGCCTCATAGGACTCCCATATAAGCCCTCAGGACAGTGAGGGTCTAGCCTGCATCAAATAATTAAACTAAGCTTCAGGTCTGTTGGTCACAGAGACAGAATTTTGTTCAAACTAGAGATACCATCTAGGCCTCAGTTGTTTTTTAGCTCCAGGCCCAGAAAAGCAGCAAAATCAGACCAAGTGACACATGGCCGACATCAGAATCAGCTCTATTGACTAATGACTCCCTTATCCTGGCACCAACCAATCAGTAGAGACCATGACCCTGAAAGGACACACCTGGAAAGCTGATGAATATTCTACTGAGATCCTCCCCTAAGACCTCACCTAACACCCCACCTTTGAAAACCAGAGGTGAAACCATAAGATGAAGGACCCAATGTGAACTCCCTCTCTCTCTAGAACACACCCAGACCTTTTCTTCCCAGTTTCTTCCCTCCAGGCATGTATCTTTGCTTTCTTCCCCCAAAGCTCAAGGGCCCTACTTTTACCTCTGTAGCTTGTTTCCTGAGCCCATGCAGCCAGGGTGGCTCACTTCTATCTCTTATGACTTTCTAAATAATTTGTTTGCATTAGAGAATTCATGGCTCTGAATTCTTTCACAGCCAAACTCCAACACCAAGGTCTATCTTCCAGCATCTGGTTCTGTTTCACTGCTAACAGATGTGTCCTCCTTAAGATGTGGGTATACATAAAACAGATCAATAACATTCCATAGAGCTAATTACTTTGAAGAAATATACAACTAGTATAAGTTAGGGTTAAAGCATATATTGGGTAATGGGGCAAAGGAGAGATTCTAATATTTCTCTCATACACCTTGGCAATGAAAGCTTTCTAATTAGAACAAAATAGTTTTATTTCCATTTTATGAAGTCTTATTCACATTCAGAAAGATCAGCTCTCAAATATTATACATCCTTCCACATTTTCCAATGTCTTAGCACTTAACAGATACCAAATAAATGTATGCTAAGTGAAATATATGCAGGGAAAGTGGCTGAACATGTCATTATCATTGTGAAATTATTCCTCATATTAGAAGAAAAATGGTGAAGATTGATAAAACTTATCCAAGAAACTCTTGCCTAGGGATTTTCATGTTGAGCTCTGAAGAAAGCAAAGGCTTTTTGCACGTTTCTCAGGCTTAATTTTTTTCCCAGTGCAGAATTCTGTAGTTCTTTGCTGATTGTTCTCTAACCACATGTACTGATGATTTAATACAGAAATCCTCACTCTTGGCTAAACATGGGCTCAGAATCTAGACAAATTATTTATGAATTAATAATGCTTTCTGAAAATTAAAGAAAAAATGAAATATAAAATGAAAATTAAGATGATTCAGAAGAGTTTCTATTTGCTAACCTCATTCTAAATGGGTCAACCAGTAGAGAATATACTTTGGAAAAACAAGCTATATCTATGAATTAAACATACAACTTTAAATTCTCACTAATATGAAAAATGTACACCATTGACTGATGACATGGTTTGTGGTGAAGCCTTTATATTTTCAGCAAGCTATCATAAGGTCATGAAAATGATGGAAACAGATAAAGAATGACTTTAAGGTATGAGTGAAGTTAAAAGTCAACTTGTAAATAAACCATTATGTAAACATTCTATTTAACTTCACCCAAATTTATCACATGCACTGATATTAGAAAGGTCTGTTTTTTTTCCTGGGAAAATACTTTCTCCTAAACCTAGAGCAACATTTTCCCTATCCCCCTCTCTCTTACTTTATTTTCTCTCCTACCTCTACTGAGATATAATGACATATAACATTGCATAAGTTTAAGGTGTGCAGCGTGCGTGGACTGCTACATTTGTATGTTGCAAAATGATACCACCACAGCATAAGCTAACACCTCCATTCCATTCCATGGCATGATTACCATTTCTTTTGTGCGTGTGTGGTAAGAACATTTAAGATCTACTCTCTTAGCAACATTCAGGTATATAGCAGAGTATTATTAACTTAATTACCACACTGTCTAATAGATCCCCAGAACTGGTCAGTCTTATAACTGGACATTTGTACCCTTCAATCCATACCTCTCCATTTCTCCTGTCCAGATCCTGGTAACCACCACTCTCTGTTTCTCTGAGTTTATCGTTTTTTAAAAAAGATTTCACATACCATGTAGTATTTCTCTTTCTCTGTCTGATTTTGCTTTGCGTAATGCCCTCAAGGTAGAACCAATATGTCTTAAGAAATCTTTTTGTGCGTTGTTTAGGGAGTAACCTTCATTTCATAACTTCAGTAGATTTCCCCAAAAAGATGATGAATAAAGCAGCTTTTCTGATTCATATAAGGGTTATACATGCTGTTTAATATTTCTGCTTTATTTGTCAAAAATTGCTTGACTAAATGTTATAACAAAAGGTTTAGAAAAGTACTTTTGCAAAAGATAAGTCTATGTAACAAGAAATAAAGAGAAAAAGGAAAAGAAGGAAGAATGAATGAATGAAGGAAGGAAGGAAGGAAGGAAGGAAGGAAAGAAAGAAAGAAAGAAGAAAGCCAGGCAGGAAGGTGGGCTTGCCTCTGGAGAAGGCGGAGAGATGTGCACAGCCCCTTTCATTCAGGCTGCACACTGGTCAGCCATAGCCCTGGCCTCTCAGAAGCATGAAGCCATATGTTCAGGGAAATTCTCCCTTTGTCCACAGTCTCCTTCTTTAAAAGATTTTGAGAACATTCTTCATGTTAAACTGTTGCAAGGTCACAGTCTTCCTATTGTCTGAGAGATAAACACATAGATGGCCCATCGCTGATGGGCTCAGGATTTCTTGGGGTGCTAGAGCAATTCCCCTCCAGCCTTGACAAAGACAAGGAGGGGTGATGGGACAATCTTCATTTTGGCAGATTGAAACTTACTTGACATAGAAAGATACTCCCATTTTTCAACTTCTGCTCTGACTCATGTTCTGTATTCTTTCTATGGAAAAGTTGCTTCAAATTCTAGTGAGGTCTGGTTAGCAGGGATTTTTATTACCAGGTGGAAACAATTACACATTCTCAGGATCATTGGCTAATGCTGGGGTAGAGAGGTTAGGAGCACAGGCTGCGGAGCCAAGCTACCTGTTTTCACACACAGCTCAGCCAATTCAATTAGCCTGCACTCTGGACTATGTCAGGGAACATGTAACAGGTGGAGATGTATACCCACCTAGGCTTTTATTTTGTGTGTAGTTACACAGGAGAATTTGAGCTGAAGTGTTAGTTTATAGTTGGAAATGTACATTCACTTAGAAAAAGGTTTTTTGCAGATATAATTAAGAATTTTGAGATTAGGTCATCCTGGATTAACTGGATGGCCCTTAAATCCAAAGACAAGCACCCTTATAAGAAGAGTAGACACAATGAAAGAGGCCATGTGAAGAAGGAATAAGACATCTGTGGGCACAAGCCAGAGAATGGCCTGGAGCCCCCAGAATCTGAAAGAGGCAAGGGAGGATTTTTCCCTGAAGACTTCTCACAGAGCCTGGCCCCACCAACACCTTGATTTTAGACTTCTGGCCTCCAGAACTGTGAGAATAAAGTTCAGAATCATCACTTGCCTGCTCAGCCAGCTACTGTTTGTTCGTTTTTGTTCTTGACCATATTGTAGGGTAGAAAGAAAACTTCCACTAAGAGCAGAATTTGGACTGGAAGCTGAGGGCAGGGAGGGTGGGAAGAGAATGAGCAAAAGGAGGAAAAATGAGCAGCCGCTGTGGAAAATAGAAGATTTGAGAGATTTGTTTTATGTTCTAAAATACTAATCCCTATTGGCTGTCTTCTCAAGAGGAACACAAGTAAACCTTAGAACTACTTCTGAGGCTCTCCGGAGCTGGGTCTCTGTTTCTTTAGACCGCTTTTCTACGCTGAGATTAGAGGAGTGGGGAGTGTTTAAGTCACATTTCTAAAAAAGATTTTGCTTATTTATTTTTAGAGGAAAGGGAAGGGAGGGAGAAAGAGGGAAAGAAATATCAATGTGCGAGTGAAACATCGATCAGTTGCCTCTCATACATGTCCCAGCTGGGGTTGGAACTCACAGCCCAGGCATGTGCCCTGACTGGGAATCCAACCAATGACCTCTTGCTTGGTAGGATGACGCCCAACCCACTGAGCCACACTGGTCAGGGCACTAGGTCACATTTTTATAATAAGAAAATAAAAGTAATTTCTCTTTGACAAAACAAGATGAAGAGGTGTGTCTGTGCCTGTGCATGTGCGTGTGTGTGTGTGTGTGTGTGTGTGTGTGTGTGTGTGTGTATGTGTGTATGCCCTGGTACTTGTGGTATTTTGTATTCAGAGATGACTATAGATGTTCAGGGAAAGAAAAGATTCCTTTACTTCTTGGCCTGTGAGGCACCCTGATTCACCCAGACTCACACCATCAGGACTTACTCTTCCAGTTGGACAACTGATGCCTGTCTTAGTCTTGAGAACTTCAGTCCCTGCAGCATATGCCTGGGAAACTCACTGCAGAAGCATTACTCTCTCATCTAAGCAGGGACATCACTTGCTAAATCTGCCTCCTGGGCTCTGCCGCACTGAGCCTGTTATAATGCACTGGAGCCAGGAGCAGCTGCCGACAACCCAGAAACCCCTCCTCCGTTTGTCCGACAGCCTGTGGATTTTAGCATTGTATATGTGCCACATACTATAAAGGGGCACCCCCCAAAAAATGGCAACAACAGCAGCATCAACAGCCATATGGTGGAACCCTCTGGAATCCCAGCAGCCAATTTACCAGGAAGTAATAGGTGAGGCCCAAACATGGGAATAAATACCTCTGCTCTAGAACGTTGCCTCTGTTGATTTTGTTTGATACTGAATGAGGGAAGCCATTGTGAGCATTCAATACCTACATGCAGCAGGTTGTGTAGCTAAAAACCCCAAGGTCACATGTAAACACTATGTGTTAAGTGAGGGACTATATGTGTTTCATGGGGCAGCCTATGGCCAGGCTTCGTTACCATAGCCAGTCACCGGGGCTCTACCAACATGTTAAATGTGGTTCTGGGTAGGGACAGTGATTTGTGTTACAATACTTGTGATACCTGCCTGTGGGTTAAGTGGCAGTACAATGGCTTACTTAAGCCATTGTCTTCCCCTGGATGACCATGGACACGTTTTGAATTGCATCTCTTTTATTACTACAGTGCTATCATGGTCATGTTATTGTCCACAACCAAATGCACATGCTCTCCAGTACACCTCTTACCTCCACTGCTGGCATCACCAACTCAGGGGAACTTCTGACTCCACAGACAGGTCTAGCTACCTACCTTATGGCTTCTAATGTTTAAAGGTGGTGTTTCAACAGAGCCAAGTCTGCATTTACCTGCCCACTGTTTACCATCCACAGAGAAGTGAATTCAATCTGTAGACAAATGGGTCACCAAATGAGCTTTCAAAACGCACATGCAGAGCGGTGCCTGTGTTTGACCGATTGAATGAAAAAATATAACACTGTTCCACCCACTTTATATTCCATAGCAATTACAGTTTCTGTTTCTCATATTTCATCAGTTCCTTTGGGGCAATCTATCTAAAATAAATGAAAGGATAGATATAAATATTGCAGGGACTCCTCACAGACAAAAGGCAGGGAGCAGCACCAAGCGACAGAGATCTGACAGGTGAGTCTCGGAACCACCTTGCTTCACCATCACTCCTTCCACGCACCAAGCCCCTCTCAAACGATGGAGACAATTGACCTGACTTCAGTTGCCTACCTTCCCTATTTCATCTTATCCTCTGAACTCAATCTGCCCTGAGCTCCATCACGCCTACCAGAAATCTGAAATGTGGTGCGAGACTGTTTTCCAGAAGGTATCGAGATACTGAGGACTCCACACTCAGCTGCTGTTTCCAGTTCATTGGAAAAGAAAATGGATCAACAGAATTTCAACCCCCAGAGCATCTTTGGTGGGTTGTGCTCCATGAAAACTTGTCCACACTCATGTCTTCCTCTGACATTCTAAGGAGTTAGGGCCCATCCCCTGTCATTCTCACCCCATTCCAGCTAGTCTCCTGGGAGGGACCATCTGACAAAACACATTCCAGTTCTAGATCTGCCACAAGCTAACGCCAGTGTCAGGTTAGTGTCAGTGTTAGTGTCAGTGTTAGGAAAACAGCTCGTTCTTGTTGACTTGTTTACCTAGGAGTTGGAATTAGCCAGAATTATTTGTAGAACATCAACATTAATCTTAATTAATGAATTACTAGAGCCTTAGACTGAGTCAGTAAATTTTTAGGCATAAGACTTTAATTCACTATTGTTTGCAATCAGTGAAGAAATCATGGAAAAGCATTTTATGATCAAGCATTTTAAATATGTTGTTTTATTATAATATTAAAAATAATCCCTCTAAGTAAGATGGACTTTTTTCATGTTAACTAAATTAAAAGACTCAATTTTCACGGGAACCAGAAACCATAATGACTACTGAATTCTTGTTCTTGAATGAGGAAAAAACTATATATTGGAAATCTTTATTCTGAAGAGATGGAGACCTCACAAAATACATGAAAATATCAGTCAATTACATACTGCAAATGACATCTTACTGGGCCTCTGGTGTTGTCGAGTAACAGGAGGCTACTTCTCACAACACGAGAAAAGAGAGAATCAGGAGTCGCAATACACAAGGGAAAACAATACCTTTGGTTTGTCTTCCAGTGATTGCATTATACAAGGATGCTAATCAGTATCTTCAATTCTTTGCCAAATGCATGAAAGAAATTTATCATTTAAGGATACAGTATACCCTTTGATGCACTTTTGTATGTATGTCTGTTGGCTATGTATCCTAAAGTGGGATTTCTGGGTCATAAGGCATGTGTATGGTCGTTTTAACAGAAAGTAAAAGTTTTTCAAACTAATGTGTCATTTCATACTTTCACCAGCCGTAGATGAAAGTTCCAGTTGCACTACATCCTCACCAGTTTTTTCACTTGGCATTGCCGAGTAAAATATTTATTAGCCATTCCCTAGTGAATACTTAGGTTGAGCCATGTTTTATAGGCTTAATGGCTTTTTAAAAATATCATTCTTTGGGAAGTATATTCATAGGACTTTTTATTCTCTCTCTTGGGTTTTTCTTACCTAGGGATAATAGCCAACTGGAATGAATGGTCATTCAAAATATGCTGGGTATACACAGGCTTTGAAATTTAAAACCAGTGCAAATGCATTAGGCTTAAAGTAACTATTAGGTTTTCAAAAAAGTTTAATTCAATCTCAACTTATTTATTTTGCTAGAAGGGCTGGTTTCTCTGTACAACAATATACATTTATAATGTTTAGTTTTGGAAAATGACTGGTGTGCATGACTGAATGATAAGCCAGGTGGACAGCTGCTCAATGTGTAAGTCTGCAGTGGGTCCCTAGACATTGCCGGAGGTCAAACATCACAAAAACGCAGTGCGAAAGCAACTCTTTTCACAGGACTGTTAGGAATAAGTGGTGTAAAAAGTCATTTGAGAAGGTGAGAAACCAGGAACCACGCTTGGCTCTCCCAGGCAGGACTCCTGTGTACGGAGGAGAGTACGCACTTTCTGGGTAAGGGAGAAGTGAGACTGCTCTCTGCTGATAGACCTGGCTCCTTCGCTTTCCTCTGCCCTTCATTAAATATTAGAAGAATATGCTCCAATATCAGTTTGAAGGGATGTCAACACTTTAGCTTGCTTGAGAACAAATATACCCTTCTCTCTTCTGTAAGTACCCCATCTAATGTCCTTGATTTTAGATTAGTACATATTTGATAAACATATAATGTTTCAGGTGTATTTTTTCTTTACAAAAATAATACTTTTTGTTATAGATTAAAAAAAGTTTGGACCAATTTACACACCCATTTACAGTATATTTGTGAACAACTTTTCCTATACTCTGACAACCAGTAACATTTTTTGATATCTTATCATTTGCCAATTTAGTAGATAGATGAAAAATGATTCTTCTGTTTTATTTTGGGTTAATCAAATTATGAATGTCATGGGATAACTTTCCAATATTTATTGGTCATTTTCATTCTTTTCTGTGAACTGTCTCTTCATGTCCCTTGATGATTTTTCTATTGTATTGTTGACTATTGATTCGTAGGAGTTCCTTTTCAATAAAAGAAATTAGTATTTGTGTAATTGTAATGTTGGTTATGTGTATTACACATTAATTTCTAAGTTTCTTGTTGGTTTTTAGAACATGTATGTCATATTTTCTTTTTTTAAAGATTTTATTTATTTATTTTTAGAGAGGGAAGGGAGGGAAAAAGAGAGAGAGAGAGAGAGAAACATCAATGTGCAGTTGCTGGGGGTCATGGCCTGCAACCCAGGCATGTGCCCTGACTGGGAATCGAACCTGCAACACTTTGGTTCTCAGCCCGAGTTCAATCTACTGAGCTACTCCAGCCAGGGATTCATATTTTTGTGTAGTTAATTGTATCATGTTTTTCTTTCATGCATTTGTTTTTGCTATCATATATTCAGAAATTATACAGCTGTGTTTTATTCTTTCTCCTTTGGGGGGCAGGTTAAAACATTCCATAACACAACTAAATAAACATTTTAGGCTCTCATAACATTCTCTCTTATTATCTTGCCACCTATCTCTCTTTCAGATTGCTACTCAATAAGTATTAACTGAGGCCCTACTATATGCCTAGAAACTGGAGATGAGAAATGCCTGTAGGTAAACTACAGAGACAGAGTCAAATGCAATCCACCTTAACCATTTCTCCTCACTAGCCTTAAACAAGTATAATTTTAAACTTGCTTCATAACATACTTCCAGTGTCTTTTGTTATTTTGCACTCCCTTATTATTCCCAGAAATAGTTAAATGACTTCTTATATCATTCTTTTGAATGCTGGAGAAATGCTATCTTTCTTAGTGAACAAGTTAAGCTGTTGTAGCAAAAAGATTCCTCTTCAGGTAAATGTCCTATTAGGTAAATGTCAGTTCTGACTCATGTGGTCATAATCAGCTCCAAGTGACGCTAAGAAATTTCATTTCCACTTGGACAACCACAGATTTGCTAAAATGGTGTTGGGTCCTAGGACTTGAAGGAATTTAGGGATATCAAGTTACTAGGAGAGAGTTAGCAGTTCCTACCATAAACTAGATGTATGATAACTCATTTATCTCTTGTTTCTTTCAAGAAGGACACACCTCTTTTTCAAGGGTGAACAATGGAGTGTCTAATTCAATTTAGCCCAAAATCCAGAATCTCTACATGATGCGAAGCTCTTTCCATGAGTCCTGACGAGGCTCTTTCTGGTTCTGTGACCAACAATAAACTAGCAGACAATTTCATGTCACTTTCCTTAGCCCCCATGTTCCCTCACACAAACATACAAATACACTAATATATGGCAGTGGAATAGAACCAGGATAACTGTAGTAAAAATTTGTACTTGGGAATGAGAAGAATGGAAACATACAGCACCACTGGTAGACAGTACAGCTGAAACCTTGCTGGGCAGAAATTGCAAAGACTCCCCTCCCAGCACTAGAGTGAGTTTCTTGATGAAATCCTGCCTCTGCTCTCCGGGAAACTGCCTTGTCCCCTCGAGCTTTTGGTTTCCTGGCTTTGTCCTTTGGGAAATTCTTCTCTGTCCATGATCCCCTGAGACACATGTACCATGCACGTTGGAGACCATCCCTTCATTCCTGCTTTAGATGGGGTGATGGACAAGTTCTAAGTTTTGAGCTGAAAGCAGCGTACATTGCTCAGCTCTCTGCTACTGCTGGGTTAGAATCTCAGGAGGTGTTTTATGGTTAAACAACCACACACTTATGTAGACTAGGCTTCTGAGATTTTTAGGAATATGATTTGCTCAAAAACCTATTTGGTTCTTCGTCTCTTTGGTTCCAGGTAGTTGCATATGAAACAAACCACAGCCAAAGGCTTTCTCTAGATATAAATGACAATGCTATCAGCCTTCTCCCCCTTGGATTAGAAAACAACACCCTTACTCTGATTGTGGATTGGCTCACACACCTGATGGGGAGTACATAAGGGAAGGCTCTTGAGCAAAAGTTCCAAGTGACAACTTTATCTCCTCTCATTTTGTTTACAGAAAACAGTTGGCTTTTCCTGTTACTAATCCTTAGTCAATTTAGATTAAAAGTCTCCTGCTGAGAATAGAGCAGAGTTATATCTCCTTTCATCTCTGCTTTGAGCTGATCGTGCTTGTCTGACTCTATTTTTCTCACAGGGCATTGCGAAAGCTGCCAGGGACAGCCAGTACACTGCCTAAGAAGGCAGTTCATATTCTGAATTGCCCTAACCCCTTTCTAGAAGGAACAGACTGGGTCTGTTCTGCCTTCTTAGTTACCACCGGCAACAGTTTTATTTGAATATTTTACCATAAAAAGGATTGTTGGCTCCCCAGCCCACAGTATCTATGTACTCTTCACCTTAAGGCAGGGCCACATGTGTTGGAACATTTTTGTGTAAAAGTCCACTTTTGATAACCAGTCTTTATATTTATTAGGGTACAGGCTGAACTGCTATAAAAAGAGTCTCCAAAATACAGAAGGTCAAATAAGACTTTCTTCTTACCTGTCAGTCGTGAAATAAACAGACCCAGCTGTGGCAGAGAAGCTCTGCCATCTGCTGCTACCTGAGGCTTTTTTCTCGGGGCCCAAGGTGGCTACTGAGACTCATCATGTCTTAGCCAGTAGAAAAGAGAACAGAAAAGTGAAGGACTAAGAGTTCCCTTTTAAAAGAAGAGACTAGATACCTGTCCTTATAACTCAAAGACCTTTTGCCAGAATTCAGTCAGATGACCACACCTTGCTGCCAGGGACACAGAGAATGTGACCTACTAAGTCACACAGGTGGGTTTCTGTTACAGTACTAAAAGGAAAAAGGAAAGAATGGATAGTAGATATTATGTTAATATGATTTGTTCTTCCCTTGCTTGTTTTTTTTCTTTACTTTGAGGAAAATAGCCTGCATATTTAAAAACAATATTTGAGCTCCAAAATTACATACAAAAAGTACATATTTCCAAGCTAGGTTTCATATTTTTCAAATATTCAGACCATTTATTAGCACCAAGTCACTAATCAATTAAAATATTTTTGAATTTGCAATGCATTCTGCTTTTTAAAAATTGTTCTTAGCCCTTCAGTTTTTTTCAGAGCTACAGAGAATACCCCTTTAAACTTCTACATTGTACTTTCTGAAATGTCCAATAAAATCAAAATTTACTGATGTGTTTGATAGTAGGAGACTGTGTGTGTTAAAGTAAAAGGTGGCCATTTAATACTTGGATTATAAGGTGAGTGGGCAGGCAAATGCATTCTTAACCAATAGAGGAAAGTGAAGTTGAAAAGTAATGAAGTGATTTACCTAATATACCTGGCTCAATTAGTAATGGTGGAGTCAGGATTCTTCCAAAAGTCTTTCAATTTAAGGACCTATCAAAACACCATACAAGGCCCTGGCTGGGTCGCTCAGTTGGTTAGAGCATCATCTGGCTAGGCTAAGGTTGTGGGTTCAATCCCCTGTCAGGGCACATTCAAGAACCAACCAAAGAATGCATAAGTAAGTGAAACAATAAATCAGTGCCTCTCTTTCTCTCTCTCTCCCCTCCCACCTTACTCTCTCTCTAAAGTTAATTTTAAAAAATTTAAAGACACCACACAGGGTTCTTTAATCTTGCACTATTACTGAACCAACCACAGCGCTTCAGACTAAGTGAAGGAAGTCTGACAGCGTCAGTAATCTGTCCCTTATATTTGGCTCTTAGGTTTCATTATGGAGATGCCCGGAAGGGGTTCCGATTCTGCCAAGGTTGAATAGACTACTTTCTAGGGGGGAAAACATGTCTAGAGAATTAAAGAAAATTACACCCTTTCCTTTTTGGTCTCACTTAACAATTATTCTAAAAGCCAACAAGTACAAAGTACATTTTTAAATAACCCATAGAGCTGGAAATTTTAGAATCATAGAGTATTTTTCACAAACTACAGGGTACCTGTAATTATTATGAGAAAATAGAACATAATTTTCATACTTTTTATTAGCTCTTTTTTTTATTAAAATTGGGTATTCATTATTCTGTGACTATTTTTGCCTACACATTCTTCTGAGCTAATGCCAGTTTGGGTGCTGGAATGTGGGAAAATTTGCTCTTGTGTATTATCTATATGAAATTCCTTGAGAAATATACTGTGTCTGGCAGTGACCTCTTCTCCTAAGGAATATCATCATGGAAACATAAAGAAGGGGTTATGTGGATTCCACAGGGACAGTCAGTCATTATGCAAATTGTCTGCTTTCAGTCACTGCTGATCTCTTGGGGCCAGAAACATTACAACAAAAGAATAAAAGGCAAGACTCAAATGAGCAGAAGATTCAAGGATTATTAAAAAAAAAAAGATGTTATCTCTGGTGCCCTCGATAAAAGTTCCTGTAAAATAATACTTGACCTTATAATATATGACCTTTTTAGAAGCACCTTTATATTCAGAAGTCAAAAATCTCACGTGATGCTTCTTTTCATTCAAACTTGGGTTGAATATTATGCACCATTCTAAGCCTGCTGCCTAACCTCACTGATAACCCACTGAGAATATTATCAGTCTAGCAATGCCCCTGCTGGATCTTCAAATACATACAATTCACAGGTACCCTGTGGCTGACAACAGAAAAATGCCACTCTCAAAAACCAAAGCTCTGAATTATTTTATTAAATTAGATTTTTAGTGTCCTGTCTGGGTGGCTTGGTTGGTTGGAGTGTCATCCTGGACACCAAGAAGTCGAGGGTTTGGTCCTGAGTCAGGAGGAATAGCTACGTTGCAGTCTCAGTCCTTAATCAGGGGGTGTAAGGGGGGCAATCTATTTCTTTCTCCCCCCCATACAACCCATCTCTCTAAAAATCGATAAACATATCCTCCGGTGGGGATTAAAAAAATTAGATCATTAGTTGCTCAAAATATTTCAGTTTTGGTTAAACTCAAATGACGTAGCCTCTCCAGTCCCTTGTCTTTCTAACTGTCCACCTATACCTTTGCTTTTCAAGTAGTGTTATAGCAATTGTGCAGACAGCAGCTGCCTTATGTGAGCACAGCATGAGGACTTTCTTCCTGCCTCTGTTCTTAAGAGTGTCAGGTTGGACAAAATGGGCAATTTTGCAAAGATTAGAAAAGAGATGAGGTGCTGACTAGATTCCCCCCAGTTACAATTATATTTATTTTTTCATTTAAAAAATGAGGGTCTAGGCTGAAGGTGGAATTGATGAAAGAGAATGGGAAAGTCTATTTGCTTCTCAGGTTATCAGTTTCACCCAATATGCCAACTGACTAGAGAGTACTGGTTTCAACGAGGGCGGTAGACAGAATAATAGCCCCTCTGATCACAGCCTGTCTGGACCCTGTGAATAGATGACCTTACTGGCAAAGGGACATTGTAGATGTGGTTACATTAAGGATTTTGAGACGGGGAGATTATCCAGGATTACCCAGGTGGGCCCAATGTAATGACAAGTGTCTTTATAAGGGAAGGAGACAGGCAGGAAAGTCAGAGTCAGAGAAGGAGCTATTCCTGATGGTCACACAGCAGCTCAGACAGGGACATTTCTGAAGGTGCCTCAAAGCTAGCTTTAAAGATGGAAGAAGTGGCCACAAGCCAAGGAATTTGGAAGGCCACAAGGAGCTGGAAAAGGCAGGAAAGGGCTTTTGCCCCTCAAGCCTCCAGAAGGAAAGCAAGCAATCCCATTGACCCATTTGAGACTTCTGAGCTCCAGAACTAACAGACAATATACTTATTTGGCTCTAAGCCACTAAATTTGAAAAAAAATGTGTTCTCATAGCAATAGGAGATAAATATTCTAAGATTCAACAATATCAATTTTAAATATAGAATATCAAAATTACAGTGTTTAAATTTTTTTAAATGTTACCTTAAACACATACCTGTACCTATATATTTTATATCTGTTAAATAATCAGGTTTTTATGTATAGAGTTTCCATTTTATAATGATAAGATTATGGCACATTTATTTTATTAATTCAGAGATCTTATTTTTGTGTGTGTATGAAATATTACATTAAAAAATGAAGCAGCTGCCTTATCATGTGGCATTATCTTATATTAGTTTGTTCTTTAAAAAATTTTCTCTGTAGTAATACACTGCTTTAATCCCTTTCTGAAATGTAGTTGCTATAGGTTAGGGATTCTCTGCCTTGGCCCCACTGACACTTGGGACAAGATAATCCTTCATTGTTAAGTGCTGTTCCGTGCACTTTGGGATATTTAACAGCATCCTGGGTTCTACCCAGTAGATACCAGTAACACTAAATATCCCCCAGTTGAGACAACACAACACGTCACCAGACATTGCTGTTAAATGTCCCTGAGGAACAAAACTGGCCTGGGTTAAAAGTCACTACTTTAGTTAATGCACAATGTGGTGATCAGCACCCCATACGCACCACTAGAACAGTCACTAGAATATTTAGTTACATGAGGAAGTGATCGGAAAGGCACGTGTGGCTGTTTCCTTATACTTCACAGGTGTAGGATGGAAGAGGGTCAATGACCTCAGTAAAGCGTTCTCTCACGGACTCCCAAAGTTTTTCTCTTGCCTCACTGGGATTTTTTTTCCCATCCCCTTCTCTGGCTCCTTCTTGCCTCCCACACCCATACATAACAAGACATCCCAGGAGCCAGTAATCCTTTCAGATGTCTTCTTTATCTACTCTCACATCCTAGGTCATCACATCCACCCTTATGTCTTTAAATGTATCTATACATTAACTCATAGCAAATATAGGTTCCTGGCCATCAATTCTCTATGGAACTTGAACAGCCTACTCAACAACTTCATTTGACTGTCCAAGAGGATAAGCAAAAATGATCAATTCCTATTTCCCCCATCAAACCCTTTCACCGCACAATGTTCCCAAGCTCAGTAAATGGCAGCTCCTGTGATACTCGATTTCTCTCATTTTCTCACACCCTTTATCAAATCCATTATCCTCCCATTGGCTTCATACGCAGAACATGTCAGAATCCAGTCCCTCTTCCCCACCACCACCAGCTCTGCCTGGATAGAATCAAAGCCTCCTAATGGGCCGCTCCTTTCAGGCCTGCGATCCTGCAGTCTCTCCCCAACTCAGCAGCGAGAATGAGCTTTTCAGAGTGGGAGACAAATCATGTCACTCTATCATAGTTCACCCGGGGGGAATGAAAATTCCACTGATCTAAGCTTCTATGACCTTTCTGACCTCATTTCTCAGCTTTCTCCATCTCTCTCAATTACTCGAGCCATGCTACTTCCTCACAGTTCCTTGAACAAGCCAAGCAGCTTCTTACCGATTTTCAGGAAAGGCTCTGCTGGCCCCCACCCAGAGATGTGCCCCAAGCTCTGTATTCATCATCAGTCATGTTTCCCCAGAGAAGGAACACTAATAGGCTGTGTGTGTATACAAAATGAGATTTCTCATAAGAAACTGGCTCACATGATTATGGAGGCCGCGAGGTCCCACAGCGTGCTGCCTGCAAGCTGGGGGCTCAGGACAGCAGGTGGTGTGCATTCCGGTCTGAGTGCAAAGGCCGAGGAGAACCAGGAGAGCCGACAGGGAGCCACAGTCCAAGAGAAAGAGACCGCTTCTCAGCTGGAGCAGTTAGGCAGAGAGAACAGGTGCAACCTTTCTCCACCTTCGAGTTCTGTTCAGGCCCTTCATAGTTGGGATGAAGCACACTTGTTCCAATATTAACCTCTTTCAGAAACACCTCCACAGACAGGCGCAGATACACTGTTTACCCAGGTATCTGGGCATCCTATGGTCTAGTCAAGGTTACACATGAAATTAGCCATCACAGACTCATTCATTGTTTTCAGGTCTGTGTCCAAATGTCACCTTGAAGGGGACTTCCCTATCTAAAATAGAATCCCTCATTTTACAATTCCTATTCCTCTCTGGCCTTATTTTTCTTCACAACACTAATTGCTATATGGCAGCATATGTATTTGAGTATTTTCTTCTTTTCTGTCTCCACCCATTAGACTACAATTCCATGAGGGCAGGGTACCCTTAACTGTCGGCCCTCTGCTGTTTCACTGGCACGAGCACACACAACAGGTATACATACAAACACAGACGTCAGGATAAACATGATGTCAGCATAGCCTGGCACACGGCAAGTATATGATAAAGTGAACATGACTGCGCTCTGTCGAACCTCAAAATTGAAAAACAGTGTAAAATACCTCTACACTAAGGACACTACCACACCTAACCTGCCTAGAAACACTACACTTTTTCAATCTAAAATAAAAGTAAATATGACTATTTCTCAGTGTTTTCAGGAACTAGCAAAGTCTTTCTTCATTAACATGGATGAAGAGTTCCTTCTATCATGCTGTTTGGGTGTGCACATCTCTGAAGGTGTTTTTTTTTAATTTCTCAATGTTTGTTTTAATTTGCCTTAACAGGCAAAGCACTGTTTTAAAGAACTTGAAGAGATATATAAATAGACAACTTCCATCATGAATGCTTTAAAATAAAAATCTATTTCTAGAGTAAACAGAAAATAAATCTTATGCTGTTGATGTGTGGACATTTTTTTTTTCACAGACTATTCACTGCATCAGATTTTATTCGAGGCCAGGGTAAGACATACACATGGCTTTTAAGGGAGGGGGATGTTTTGCCAGGTATCAACTGCTGTGTCTGACAGAGAGTTTTTGCTCTGCCTGTCTATGAAAATAGAGCTGACTCTTGAACAAGATCAGTGTGGGTCTACTATACATTGATTTGTCCCCCCATAAATATTCCAGTACATTCAGGCCTTAGTATCCATGGGTTTCACATTAGCTGATTCAACCAACTGTATACCAAAAACAATATTTTCTCATTCCCAACTGTGGATTCCCAACATTGTAACGAAAATATCTGGGGGGAAGGCGAGTGTGGTGGTGGGTTCAGCACCCCTAATCCTCACATTATTCAAGGGTCAGCTCTAGTACAGACATATCTCCGAGACATTGCAGGTTTGGTTCCAGATCGTTGCAGTAAAGCAAGTATTGTGATACAATGAGTCATAATCTTTTTGCTGGTGAAGGGACTTGCTTTTAGTTTGCAAAAGAAAAAAAAAAAAGAAAGAAAGAAATACCTGTGAGGCGTAATAAAGTGAAGCGCAATAAAACAAGAGATGCCCGGATAAGAATGCTCCCTGGCTGGTGAAGGGAGGGGGCATCATGAGCTGTAGAGCGCTGTGTTTGATTTGCAACAGGCCCTAGTAGGCCTCTGGCCTCGCTGCCTATTATAATCACTTGGGAGCATTCAAAGACTAGATCAGAGATTAATGACCCGATCACTTCCACCAACAGTGCTTACTTCTTCCTTTCCAATCTGCAGGCCTTTTAGTTCTTTCTCTTACCTTACTGACGTGGTTCTCCGCAAGGGGCAAGTTTGCTTCCCTCTCCCCTCACGCACATTTGGAAATGTCTGGAGACATTTTTGATTGTTACAATGGACGTGGAGGATGGGGAGAGAAGGGTGCTACTGGTATCTTGTGAGCCGAGGCCAGAAATGCTACCAAGCATCCCGTATCGCACCAGGGAAACGAGGACTTGTCAAAATGTCAGCAGCGCCAAGGGTGAGAAAACTTGCCTCAAAAGACTTGCTAAGATCTCCAGCAAAATATGGAAGAAATGAGGACAAACATCTTATCCTGCTCCATGTTTTAGTAGCAAAAATGTGGTCTTCTTTTAAATACAGTGTCAGCTGTTTTTATTGTGGGTATCTCTCAAGATCAAGGAATTTCCATTCTAGTCCTAGTTTTCTGTGAGTTTTATTATGGATGTTACTGATGTTCATATTGTTTTCCCTTTTAGGCTGTTAATATGGAGATTTCTTTATCAACTTTTAAATGTTAAAATGACTTTCTGGGGTAAAACCCCTTTAATTTTTATGTATTGTTGGATTCAATTTGATAAAATTTTAAGGTTTTTACATTGGTGTTTTGAGGAATACTGGTATGTACAATAGTTTTCTGTTCTTACAATCTTTTTGTTTCATTTTGATCAGAGTAATACCTGCCTCATACATGAGTTGAGAAGTTTTCTCTTCTATTACCTGGAAGCATTTGTATAGAAATGGTCTTATTGCTTACATGTTTGATAGAAGTCACCACTAAAGCTCAGCTAGGCCTAGACTTTTCTTTTTGGTGTTTACCTGTGAATTCAGTGTCTTGAATATGTATGTACATTGCTACTTAGGTTACCTGTTTCTTCCTGAATTAACTTTAGTAGTTTGTCTCCCAATGATATTTCCTACTTCATCAATGCCAAATGTATAAGCATAAAATTATGTTTATTTTATGTTTTGTGCCCACAGGTTCTGTGATGGTACCCTTATTTTATTCCTGATAATAGCAATGCCCCCCCACTTTTTAAATTAGTCTGTATTAGTCATTCATTGCCTTGCCTCTTTCTGTTTTCTTTGGGTTTAATTTGCTCTTCTTAGAGTTTAAGGTAAAAACTCAGATCACTGACTTGAGGTCTATTTATCTGTGTTAGGATTTAATGCTATCAATCTCTCATTAAGCACTGAGTTTGCTGTTTCCCACACATTTTTGTGGGCTGTATTAAATTTTCATTGAGATAAAAATATTTTCTAATTTCCCTTGTGGTTTCTTCTTTTGTCCAAATATTTGGGAATTTACCAGATACCTCTACTATTGATTTCTTATTTCATCCATTGTGGTTGGAAAACATAGTTTGTATAATTTCAATACTTTAAATTTACTGAAATTGGGTTTATGGCCCAGAATATTTTCTCTCAGTGAATATTTTAAGTGCCTTAGAAAATAAATATTTATGTTTTATTTTAGCCCTCTGAATACCTTGACTAATATATGTTATTTTGAAGTCAATTCTCTAGTGGTCTTGCAAAACAAAGCAAACAAACAATAGCTAAGACAATAAAATAGTTCACTTTACTTAGGTTTTTTTTTTTCTCAACCTTAATATCATAATCTGATTGCTTATTTGAAATTCCTGAAATGTGCTACTTCTGACTAGAATATTTCTGACTTGCACTTGGTTTTCCTGGATTCACTAAATTTTGTTGTTTTACAGCCACAAATTTTACACACAAAAAATTAGTGTTTGAGCTGTGGCTGGTGTAGCTCAGTGGATTGAGTGCAGGCTGTGAACCAAAGCATTGCAGGTTCGTCCCAGTCAGGGCATATGCCTGGGTTGTAGGCCACGTCCCCAGTGGGGGCCACGTGAGAGGCAACCACACATTAATGTTTCTCTCCCTCTCTTTCTCCCTCCCTTCCCCTCTCTAAAAATAAATAAATAAAATCTTTAAAAAAAATGAGTGTTTGATCTTATTTGAAGCAAGGAAAGGTCTGTAAACACTCATAGCCGAGGACTCAGTATACCGATATTTTTGGTTTTTTATTCAAAAAATCTTTGAGGAAAATCAAAGAGAGAAATCTAATTTTATTTAAATATCTTGTTTAGTTATTTTTAGAGAGAGGGGAAGGTTGGAAGTAAGAGAGGGTGAGAAACACCGATGTGAGAGAGAAATATTGTTCAAATGCCCCTGTCATGCACCTGGACCGGGGACCAAACCTAACACCCAAGCCTGTGCTCTGACTAGAGACGGAGCAGGCAATCTTCCACTTCGTGGGATAGCACTCAACCAACTGAGCCACACCAGTCACGACAAGAAATCTAATGTTTCATGTTAAAGATGAATAAGCATTAGCTACATCCAAGAAAATAGAAATTTTATTATGAAACTTTTATATTTGTTAATTGGCTACATGCAACCACATTTCAGAAATCCAAAAGACTAATTTCTATGCAGGTTTACATATAACTTGAGTTTTAAGACTACACGTGCTATAGGACAATGGCCCATCTACAGTCCACCAAGTGCCCATCAGCACATGAGTGGATCAAAAAGCTGTGGTACATTTACACAATGGAATGCTGTATAACATAAAGAAGAAGGAACTCTTACCTTTCGGAACAGCATGGATGAACCTGGAGACTATTATGCTAAGTGAAATAAGCCAGTCAGTGAAAGACAAATACCATATGATCACTTATATGTGGAATCTAATGAACAAAATAACTAACAAAATAGAGTCAGAGTCATGGATACATGGAGGAGATCGGCAGCTGTCAGAGGGGTGGGGGTGAGGACTGGTTGAAAAGAGGTGAAGGGATTAGCCAAGGACATGACAACTGTGTGCGGATGGCCTGAGTGGGGGCAGGGGGGGACTAGGTAGAGGTGGGCAAAGAGGGAAAAGCGGCAAAAAAAAAAAGCATAAAAATAGCATAAAAAATAAAATATAATTAAAAAAAGAAGTAGACTGGTTCCCCTCTCCACTGTACTGATTTTAGATGCGTTATGGGTGTTTCTTCAGGACATATCAGCTTTGAGTGTGAAATTAAAACTGCAACTCCCTAACTTCCCCTTTCCAGGAAACTTTTACAAATCTTCTTTCACCCTTCTCTGCACCCACTGCCCTTCAGTAGGGTTCCTAATTCTTCTTCATATAGCAGCCACACTTGCTGGTAGTTTTGGTGATCACCCCCTGCTTCAGCAGAGCAATGCTGCTCAGGAGCTACGTCCTCCCCATATTGTTTATGCTAATGCCGTGGCTGTCTCCTCCGGCAGCCACCTCGCTGAGTACTTATATTTGGGATCTGGGAAAGCGATCTTTTCACAGCCCGGGCTTGAAACAGCAGTTCTGCTTTGATCTAGTATGGTGAGGACAGTAGGAGAGAGTCCTGAAGAACCTCCCTGCTCCTTTGGACGTCAGCCCCAGTACATCAGGCATCCTCCCACTTCCGAGTCCTGGTTCTTGGTATTCCTTCTGCCTGGGTGAGATCACAAGGGTCACTCCCTCCCCCTGACAATGATCTGACTACCTCCCTAACCATCCTGTTAATATTTCACTTTGCCTCCTTCTTCACCTAGCAATTTCTGTTCCTATTCCCTGTACTTTTTTCCTCCATAGAACTTTCAATGTTTTATAATATGTGCAATTGATTTTTTGTTAGTCTCCTTTCCAGAACATAAAGTTTGTGACAATTGGGATTTTGTCTGTTTCACTCACATCAAATCCAAAGTTCCTAAAATAGCACCTATCCCCAAGTAGATGCCTAATTAACATTTACTGAATGAATGAGTAGTCCTTGGAAGTGTAGCTTCTCACTGCTGCCCTTACCACCCACCCAAGCTCTTGGCCCCCACAAGACTATTCATATCTAGGCCACAGTGGAATTGGGCCCACTTCCCCATGCCAGGACCTAGTCTGAAACACGCAGGCCCTGCACTTTCCCGGAGGGAGCTGAGAATTCCCTAGATCACCCCCAGCTCAGGCTCCCCATCCCATGAACGGGTAGCTTCCCTACCTCACTTGGCTCTCTCCTGACCTACTGCCAAAGCTGGTTTCTGCTTTACTGGAGCTCCATCTCCTGCCCCAACTCCTGTTCTCTGAGGCTGTTAAGTTACTTAAATAGGGAGGCCGTTAGACTGAGATGTTGTGATGCTGCGGAGGCCTGCATGAGCAAACCAAGACCCAAGCTTGTAGATGCCTCAAGGTTACAAAATTCAAAACCTAAGGACAACCAACCATGAACAACCAACCAGGCTATAGGCTATAGCCAGTTAGTAGTTTCTTTGCTTGGTTTCCCATTTTATCTATAAATGCCTCACTTTGAACTCCTGCTGGTGTGGCATTGCCTAATTTCAATTGATTTTTAGTCAAATAAACTTTTAAAACTTTTAATATACCTCAGTTTATCTTTTAACAGGACTCAGATTTCATATGTACTATATGATATAATACATATCTTTCATAATTAGGTAACCATGGAAAGGTTGTCAAATTTTTTTAAAGATTTTAGTTACTTATTTTTTAGAGAGGGGAAAGGGAGGGAGAAAGAGAAGGAGAGAAACATCAGTGTGTGGTTGCCCCTTGTATACCTTCCACTAGGGACCTGGCCCACAACCCACACATGTGCCCTAGACTGGGAATCGAACTGGGGACCCTTTGATTCACAGGCTGGCACTCAACCCACTGAGCCACAGGTTGTCTAATTTTGACATTTAAGTTTATTTATGCATAAAAGGATTTAATCTTAAAATTAATCATCTGATTAACTCTCATATCACATTTGAACAAAATGTCACAACAAAAAACCTTTTCAAAAAGATATATTTTAATGATAAAAGCATTAGTGAATTTTTTTGTACTTTTTTTGTGATGTTAAACATGTACTGTCAAATATTAGTATCTCTAAGTGGATAAGAATACAAATCATTTTGTCATGAAAGAGCTGTGCTTTTAATGACTTTTAAAGAGGCAAAAGAGGTGAAGTTTCTCTTAGAAAACGACACCAAAGAGCCAATAGTATCAAAGTCATTGGCTAAAGAAGGAAAAGAAGCTTCTAAAGCCACTTTAACAAAACTTGGCTGCAAATACATTATTCTTTTGAACACAACACAGAGAGAGGAGGAGAATCTCCAAAATGTTATAAGGCTGTCTTCTCTGGCGTGTTAAGGAACAAGTTTGGCTAGTGGCTCCTGAATAATAAAATTTCCTGGCAAACTCCCCTAGCTTGGCATAGCTTTTCATTTATAAAAGGTAATATAAAAAGATATAGATCAGTTGCAAGCAGACCTAATAATGGTCCATAACAAAAGTGTAGTTTAGGTTATTTTAAAATATTAACATATGAAAATCCAGTTTTAAAAAGAATTTCAAACCAAAACTAGGCATTTAAAAAATACCCAGATCACTGAGGTTAATTTCCTAAAATCCCACAAACAAAACCCCCCTTTTTACCCTCCAAACAGTGTGTGTTTGTTTTTTTCCTACAAAAGTCAGTTTAGTACTTGCTGGAATCCCAGCCCAGAAACCAGCCTGTGAATGTGGGTGGCTCATAGCCTTGTTTTATGATGATGATTGGCGTCCTCCTATCTCTTCCAGAAGGGTCTGTCTCAAGGTACATTTTGGCTAAAAAGAAGTACAAAGACATAAATTCAATTAGTTTTAAGTAACTATAGAATGAAAAGCTCCCCATAAAGGTAATAAATTAAATCCTTTTTGCCCCAAAGTAGTCAAGTACTGTTTCATAGGAACAATACTTATAGATTTCTCTCATCAACTACAGAAAGTACCATGAGAGTTACATTATTGCCTGAAAAAAAATCCAAACTTTATGGAATTATATTTATGGCATAGTTATTCTTATGTTTTCAATAACAAAAAAGTGCCAGGAAACAGCATTATTCAAAAGGAATTAAAAATAATCTAGATTACAACAGTTATGGAGGTTTTACTATTTCCATAACAAAAAATGTAAGTGAATTAAAATTTTTTAGGATAATTGATAACTAGCTTACCAGACTTCAGAGATTCTGTCTTCTCAACTTCATTGGCATCTTTGCCAATCCAAATAAAAATCTGAAAAATGAGACAATGATGATGCATACTGTTTGGGGAGTATGGACTCAGAGCTGGGCCACATGCAAAATTCTTCCCACAAGTTGTTGCTCATTTAAACTTGACAACAACCCAGGAGTTAGAAATGGGGACCCAGCCATGTGGAGAAGTTCAACCACTTCCTGAAGTCCACACTTACTAGGAGACACTGAAACTTACATCCAGACAAGTTTCACCTCAGGTTTCACATTCAGACAGTCTGTGTTTCGGTAACATTGTCTAGTTCATAAAGGGAACTTTCTCAAAAACAACTTATTGACTGTGGTTTTTTTTTGTTTCATTTTTTTTTTTGCACCCTCCTCTAGGGTATGTAAGACGACCATTACCTCTATATTTTACAGGAGGCGGTGGTACACTCTCAGCTTGTTTGAAGGCACCCCACAAATCAGAGAGTGATGAACCTCTGACTGAAGCTTAGTGTTCTCCCATAGTACCATGTCCTCTAACAATTTGGTAAGAGCGCTATAACCTTTTGTATTTAAATATTGAGGTTGTACGTAAACTGCTGTCATTACATATTCTGTATGTATCCTTCTCCTTTTGAAATATGTGGGTTGGGTACTTCAATGCTACAAAATTCTCCTGAATGACCTTATATGTAAATCACTTTAAAGTCACTTGTTGGCAGAGACATGTTGGTCAAATTGCTTTGGATTGTGTTCTAATTCACACTGAAAGGGCTGAAACATTGGCTTGTAGGATGTAGAACCATGACAGCAAGATAATGTACATCGAATGTACGAGGTATAATTGGCACATAACATTATATGAGTTTCAGGTGTGTAACACACAGGTTCGCTAGTGTATCTACTGTGAAGTGATCACCACCACAGCGAGTCTAGCTGACAAGAACTAAGGGGCACTAGGACTGAATGACTTAGCAACTAACACCAGACCTACAAATAACAATAGCTTTGGTTGACTCTAAGATTAGGCCAAATTCAGATGCCATTTAGTTTCTAACACATTTATTTTCCCCTTTTATGATTGTTAATTTACAATAGTAAATAGAGGTTAAAAAAACAATGGTCAGATGTGCCATGTTAAATCACAATTAATTTTCTCCAAAATAAACATAATGGTGACATACTTTACTTTGCAGATTCAAAACTGTTCTGTTTCTTTCCTAGGGGAAGAGTCTCCTATGACTTCTTGTCAAATTTCAAGAGAAATTCTGCATATTTGTCTTCCCCATGGCATTATATCCCATATACCCATTTATTTTATTCACTAATGCATTTATTAGTTAAATGAATATATAAATGTATGAACAAGTTAGGAGATGACGTGAATTTTACAAATAAATGAAAAGTAGAAGTTGGGTTTTTTTTTTGCCTAAATTTATATAGCCAAAGACAGTAACTGTGAAATTATTTTTACATTAAGACATCAACTTGCTACATGTATCAGTCTTATGTTTTGCCAAAATGTCTTTTTAAATACAGCCTAAATCCACAGGTCCACTTATTATTAGGCTTGCCATTTCTCAAAGCAGATTTTGTCAGCGCCCAGCTGCAAGGGCACGCTCTTGTTATGAACAAAATACAATGTTACCTGTTCCCAGGCATCTAGTAACATGACGTCATCTTCTGCTAAATCATCCTGGGTGAACTCTCCTGGAACCTCTTCAATCTGAAAGGTATAAAAAACTTTATGACCAAATGGTAAAGTAGTAATTTTCCTAATATATAGACAAGTCGCTTCACAGATTTATGATGCCTTCCTAAAGTCTCCCAAGGCATTAGTGGGGGAAAAGGGGCAGGGGGGATCAATTCTGTGGACAGTGACTGCTCAGGGTGATCTGCCCCTACATTCCTAACCGGGCAGGTCACGGTGGGGAGTCATGTTCCAGGCTTATAACTTCTTTAGTGAGAGGTTTTCAGCCTGCCCTGCCCATTGTTCTTGTGCATCCAGATTAAGACACCTTTAAAATGCCAGAAGTAACACTCCTGGGAGGAGGTATTGAGGAAGAGAGCACAGAATCTCATTACCTATTCTGGAATGCAATCCCCACCTTGCTTCTTCCTGCCTCCCAGTAACCTTTCTTATGCTTCCTCCTTAATTTCAAATGCATGGAAGAAGCTGCAAAACTGTTATTCTCAGGAGCATTCGAGATCTGCTTCTGGCATATGTTGTCAGTTTTGGCTCAAATAAACTCATAAAAATTCTCTACAGGTTTGGACATTTCTTACGTCAACACATTTGAGTTTATGGTTTGGGTATTAAATTGTCTTTCATTTTGTGTGTCAAGGTTATTTTCTTAAAATCAGCACATATGGTCATTTTATAAACCAACAATTTTTAATAAGATAAAATTATAACAATATTCTGTATGCAAAGTTTTATTATTTTTATTTTAAGTGGGTTGAATTGTATTTTCTATAGTTAACATTAAAGGGTAAGGCACAGAAGGTCGGCTTGACACACCCGGTACTAGTGAATATGTATTAAAGTTCAATATTTTTAAAGAATTCTGGGTAAAACCTTCCTGATCCTTAGGAAGGGGTGGTGGATGGGATTACAGTTCCCAGTTCTTCCCTCCTTCCCTTTGCCATGTGACTTTGCAGTGCAGTGGAGTTGGTAGAGCTGACTGTGGCCTTGGCCATGTTATACAAGCCACTGTGACTGAGCAGGGACCCTCTTGTGCCCTTGGGGTCTGCCATGGGAAAAGCAGGCAGGAACCCGCAGCCACAGGAGAGCCTCCCAGCTGTGCCCAGCCTCCGTAAACCAGGTCCTAAACACTCTGCTACTCTCTGAGCATGACAATAAATGCATCTGCTGTATGGATGCGGATGGGCTACTGAGGTCATTAACAACAAAGACACACATGAAAAGCTAACCATTTACAGTGGGTAACAAATCTGTTTACATTATCTTTCTACAGAATATTTACTAATCATATAAGCATTTTAAAAAGCAAAAACCTTAGATGTTACTTTCTTTGTGCCATGCACTGTTCTAATCCTTTATATACAACAAGTAATTTAACATTCACAACAACCCTATGAAGAAGATACTAGCATTAGCTCCATTTAACAGATGAGAAAACTACAGCACAGAGATAGTAAGTCACTAGCTTACGGTCACACAGCCAGTAAATAATACATCACCAAGTAAGTAACATCACACAGGCAGATTGGCTCTAAAAGCTGCACCTTTAACAGCAATATTAGCAAATAATACTAATAAATTATATGAGCATATGCCAAAAAAAGAAGTTGTTTGGATGCAGCATCAAATAACAATTAGAAGAGTAAAATAACAAATTGTTCTGAGGATAAGTTTATAAAATACAGTGGTTTCTTGAAAAGTAGGTGAGGAATTGCTATGGCCAACAATGAAATATTTATCACAATCCACTATTTAAATCTTTAATTTTTAGGTCAAATCACTTATAAAATCAAGTGTGGTTTGTACCTGAGTGGTTTCTTCTTCAAAGCATTTTATTTCTAGCAAGCATGTACCTGGGAAAACACTTAAGAAATTTTCAAGTGTGTGTGTGTGTTGAGAAATAAAGCATGTATTCACCAGGAAGTGGTGGCGAAATCTTTAGATCAAGTTTTATATAGTAAAAGAATTTGTTCTTTACACAAAAAGTTAATACAAGAGCCTAGCCTGGCAAACTGAAAAAGAAATTTTCTGGTTAACCTGAGATGATGGGCTGCAGCCCAGAATATTCCAGAGCCCAGTGTAAAATCACTCTTGGACACACATACTTTTACTTCCAAATACCTGGAATTCAAAGCCTGAGAATGGCTCTGAAATAAAACATTCCTCCTGATTTCAGTTAATTTGCAGGTGCACATGTAGCTTTCTGTGATTTTGCCCAATGATTGTAGTATTTCTATAATATATTTTATTCAGTCAGCATGGTGATGCTTTTTATTCCCCTTGAAAGTTGAAGGGTAACATTTATGTCATTTGATCAGAAACCCCTCTTGCTGCCACAGGAAATGTCAAGTTATTCAATTAGCAAATCCACCCACACCCATGCCGACACCAATGCAAGGTAGCTGGTATTTTTAAGAGCAGCTTGATTTTTATAGAATGTTACAGCAGTTTTGTGCTTTCACATCCATAACATCATCGATTCTTAAAACTACACTGTGGCAAGGAAAGAGAACCCCCTATAATTTGCAGGGGAGTGGAAACTGAGAATCAGCATAACCTGGCAGGAACGGGTCGGGCTGACACTGGGAAGCTTCCCCAGGCCCTTACCACGAATCTTCCGCTTTTGTTAGAGCAGGCGTACAGCCGAGGCGGGTGGTCTTCAGCTTGGGTCTCTAGCAGTGGGGACGTCTGGTAGTGGGTTTTCCCTCCAAGGAAATTCCAAAACTCCTCTGTGGAAGACACACTGTGTTACCTGATGCATTTTCAGATACTATAAACAAATAATATCTTACCTTGACTTTAATGTTAATAAATTAACTATGGCAGGTACCATCACCCACTTTGGCAGCTAATGGATTCTTACCCCCGCTCCCCATAACTTTTACAGAGTGACTATTTATGGACAAAATAAATTACATGATCAGCAATCCCACCAAAGGTAAGTTCTGGTTACTGGCCCCGGCCACACAGTACACACCTGGTTCCTTTCCTTCTTGAATCCTTGTGGTGTTGCACTTGAGCACACTGGCCACGTGCTCCGCTCCCCTCTCCTCCTCCTGGCTCGCACCTTTCCCTATCCAGGTGTAGCCATTATTGTGGGGCAGTTTCAGGACAAAAACATCATTGGAATTCAATGAATCCGCCTCAACATCTACCTACAGTATGAAGAAAAATAACGCAATGATCCAAAGTCACTGCTGCCCCTTCAACAAACACATCAGAGGAACTGAGACAGTGACACCTCGCCCATGGCCTCCTTCCCCGACCTCAGGGAGCTAATTCGGGGCAGCACATGGGTACCCCCGTGGTGTCAACGATGCTGGAGCAGGAGCACCTGGGCCTGTGTCAGTTTCACTCCCCACCGCCCACAGGCAGGAGCACAAGTCTCCAAAAATAAAACTAACCAAACCGATGTGATAAGTAGCAAAGATAATATTTACAGAGATCATAAAAACTAGAATGGGCTATTATCAAAAATAAAAGAGGGAATAATGTTTACAAAGGAATACGTGAAGCAAAGGTATTCGGTTTTCTTTCCCCAGCTAAACAAGAGAGGTTTATCAGGTAACCAAAGGGACACCTACACATCACAAAACAGGGACTGGAGTCCAATGTAAGCAAAGAAACAATTATACAGTTTCACTGAAAGTGCTCCAGCCTCCGATAAATCATTGCTCAAGTGATAAAAGACTGTTTGCAGTGCATTAAAAACAACGCTGACATACCCCTTCCTTTCAACTCGGAAGCCATGGGCACTGTCTGGGACCAGGCAGGTGAACGCAGCGCTGCCCCATGTGGACTCAGAGGGGTGGAGGGGACCCTGAGGGTGTGGATCTGGCTGGAGAGTGAGGCTAAAGGTGGGACCTCTGGGCAAGGTCAGGCATGTTCAGAGGCTCACGCTTGGCAATGAGCCTGAGGGTCTAGGATGGGCTCGTGTCTCTGTGTCTAGGACCTTGTGATTTTGTGACTCTGTGCCAGTGTCTGTGAGAACCTCTGTCTGGCTATGTGATTGTGTCACCATGACAACTTGTGTATCATTTTGTGCATGACTGTGGGACTCAGTATCAGGAGTGACAATAGGGAGATGAAGCAAGAGTAAGTGAGACTGAGATGAAGGAGCATGAGGGAGGAAGGAAGCAAGAATGTGTTGTTCTTGAGGCCAAGAGAAGAAAGTGTTTCATTGAGCTGGTTATCAGTGCTGCCAAATGACGCTGTTTGGCCAACCACACCGAGGTGCCAGATGAAAGCATCAGCTACGTGCAGTTGGATTCCACCAGGTCATCAGGCCCCTGTCCCCAGAGAGGGCAGTATAGGAGGAAGGGATGGCCATTGGAGACAGTGAAGAGGGGTTGGTGACATCCAGGGATGTGGTTATCCCCCTCTTTCAGTGGGAACGAGACCTCATGGACCAAGCTCAAAGGCATCTATCAGATGTGATGACAGAGAATTCCAGACATCAGGATTTCCGATTCTAATCTAAATGCCTCATTGGCACAGAGGAAAGAGCTTGGTTGATGGACATAGGGGTGACAAGAGGCCCATGCCCCAGTTGGTGTGGGGTCGGGGAAGTAGTTCTAAAGTGCAGCCCCCCCAGAGATGGAAACAGAAAGCCCTATAAACACTGATTTTCATGAGTGCATTTCAGAGAACCTACGCATGTGCAGGCCAGTTTGAGAGGCACCGGGAAATCAAGGAGCTCTATCACAAGCAGGCTACCACGTCTCCCAAGTAAGTGTCCACGGGGAAGAGGCAAGGAAGCAGAGATTCTCATGGACTCTTCCATCATAGAGCAACTGAGGGTGCCGTAGATGAGACCTTAGGTGTCTTTTAATTTGATGGGTTAAAAAATAAAGAGTCATAACTGAACATAAGACTCCATGCACAGAATACTCTGGTTGAGATCAATACCCACGGTGGCATTTAAACCATGTAACTGAGTGAGGAGAGCCAAGACCAAGGCTCGGAGCCCTCAAGTGCTTGGAGGACTAGCAGAGGAGGCAAGTCCAGCACAACTGCCATTAGCAGAGTGGCCTTGAACTTTAGAAGAAATCCTGTAATTATGGTATTTCAGAAGGTCGGTGGTAAGCAAACAAACAAACAAAAAAGTGTTTCAAGAACACAGGGAAGGGAGACTGTCAAAACGCCAGTGGGAGGTAAGACAAGTGAGAGCAGAGAAGGCAGGTGGAAGGGTGGGAATGCGAGTCTGAGTGGACTGGCTTTGGAAGGGGCTTTGGGGAGCAGAGACAGCAAGTAAGTGGAGACAACCGTCTTGAGGATTTGTGGGTAGAAGGAGGGCAGAGGAAGGACATCGCTGAGAGAGTCAGGGTCAAGAGACAGTTTTTAAACGAAGGATGGGAGTCTCTTAAAGGCATGTTTTTATTACAAAATAAGTGACCCACGACAGAAGGATAAGTTAATAATACAAAAGAGAAAAGTGTATTGCCTGCAATAATGATGAACCGGAGGAGGGGTAACGTGGCACAGAGAAAAATCCAGAGAAGTTCCTAGGAAGCTCGAGGTCCAGGATCCTGGACAGAAGCTGGCAGTGAGGTGGAGGTGGGAAATTTGGCCTTAAATTCAAGTCATATTTTATTTATTTATGTAATAAATATGCATTAAATTGTTTACCAATATATACTTTATACAAAGAGTATTATTTATTTTTAATTTATGGGTAAGAATAGATTGATATTAATTTCTAAAATAATTTAGAGTGTATATGTAAATAACCACTGTAAAATATTATTAAATATATAGGTATTAACTATTTAAATTTATTTCATAAACAGGTGGGAAGAATATACAGGTGCGGACCAGTCGGTGAAACTGGAAGAGAGTAGAGGTGATTCTGTGTGAACTCTGATTCTGTGACCCATCGAGAGCAGGGGCATTGGAGATTTGGAGAGAAAGGGGGACCTGCAGGGGGGTGTGGTGCATGCAAAGGGTTTGAGGATTCAGGCCTGAAACTTAGAATTGCTGAAAAATGCATTTTAAAGTGAAGTTGCTGAAGGACAGGCCATGCTTGTCTAAGATCAGATGTCTGAAACAGCTGCCCGAGGCACTATAGTTATTGCCCATGGCAGGCTTGGTATCCAGCCATGTGAGCGTGAGAGAAAACGGGGCAAGGGCAAGAGTGGATGAGCAAAGCCAGAGTGATGGGGTCAGCGAGCCCTGGCTGAAGCCATCGAAGCCTGAGAGAGGAAGGACTGCTGCTCAGTAGATGGAAGCACAAGGGGGAAAACACAATTTCTACTAGGGGGCACTGTACAGGAATCTGTACCCTGAGAGAACAGTAGAGCATGAAGGGGGAGGGTGGCTTAGAGGTAAGGTTGCAGGTGGAGAGATGCTATGCTTTTACCGGCTTTTAAGGGCTCAGCTGAATGGCTTGTGCAGAAGAAAGGTTGGCAGGTGGGTCTCTGTTTGAGGATATAGAGGGTGTGAAGGAGTTATAGGTTTCTTTGGGAGGCTTGAATTTCAAAAGTGACTGAGGTGACCAGCATACAAGGTGATGGATCATCCTAGAGGTCAAAGCACTAGCCATTTAAAAACCCGCACCTGCTGCCCTCGTCCATACCTGGAGGTCTCCCTGTCTGGTGACACTGGGATATGGGGTGTGATTTCTTTCACAGCTGCTGCCAGACAGCATGTTTGGCGGGTGGAGTGATGGTCTGGCCCAGCGCGGTACAACCTGTTTCCCACATTCATTACAAGTAGACAGACAAGGGGCTTCCCTCTCGAATGCCCCCAGTGGTCATCCGATCAGCACCCACATCCATCTTCCCCCAGGCCTTCCAAGATAGCAGGTAAGCTGCCTCATGCCTTTGACAGCTAGATTTGTTATGTTATTCTTCAGTTTCATTTGTTTTGGTATAATGTGGTTGAAAAATGTAAGGCCTGGTATCCACAGTTAACTTTTTACTCAGTTCTCCTGCCTTCAGTATTTTTATTGCAAACACTAGGGTTGCTATAAACATGCAAGGAGTTTAATGGCCAACTTTTTAAAGACTAATGTTTGCTGAGGGTTCAGGTCATTTTACGGAATGCATGACATTACCTCCACAATTCTGGTGATAGATGCCAGGTTTCTTCGAACTTGAAAGAGTCGGGTAGGGGCAGCAGGTACCTGACCTCCTTTCTTTGATGTGCCGTTCTTGTAAATAATGAGTGGCTTGTCTTTGAACAGACTCAGCAGGTGAGCGGGCTCTTTGCCCTGGGAGACTCGAATCTGGGGGAGGGGAGAGAGAAGAAAGAAAATGAAAGGTGCCTTGGAGAGAAGGTAGCATTTCTAAATGTGTTTCCATTTTCCTTTTTGAAAATAAAATAAGCCACAGGTCAAGGAGAGGAGGAATAATGATGAATAGAAGATGCAGATTAATGATAATCAAGCACAGTTTTGTCACTGACTGAAGAATCAATTGTTATTCCGGTCCCTGCACTCCCAACCAGTTTTTTTCTCAGGGGGACCATCATCCTACAGGCCACTTTCCGCTTCCAGAAAACAAACAAACAAACAAAAAAGTAAGAAGCTCATCTATACCTCTAAAAGAGAAAAAACAAAGTGGTGATGTATGCCATCTTTCATGAATACTACTCTTTTTTCAAGAGTACCAACACCTGACAGATATTGAGGGATATCCTTGTTTTTCACATATTTTGGATCTTGTTCAGGTTAAGAGATGAGCATTTAAACACCTCCACAAACATGACAACACAAAGCATACCAATTGTTTTCACATCCCTGCAACTAAGGTAAAAAAAATAATTTAAGAGCCATCTGGGGATAGATAAATGATTTCTATCCAAACATCAGAAACTGACCAAAATAAACAGAATATACTTTCTGTTTTTAAACTTAACTTTAGAAATGGTAATAATAGATTTGTTTACTATAAGCTCTTGAAAAAATACATTATAGTCCTGACCAGGTAGCTCAGTTGGTTAGAACATCTTCCCGATAGGCCAAAGTTGCAGGTTTGATCCCCCGTCAGGGAATGTGCAATGAATGCACACGTAAGTGACACAACAAATCAATGTCTCTCTCTCTCTCCAAAATCAAGTTAAACAATACAGTACAAAGACTGCAGGATAAGGAAATTTAAGAAAATAAATGGGAAATTATTATTTAATTTCACCTATTATCTTAATACCAGATATTGCATTAGAAGTGTATTTCCTATTTCTTGCATAAACTATTGATGCATTTAAAAAAGAATTTTATTTATTTATTTTTATAGAGAGGGGAAGGAAGAATGAGAGGCACAGAAACATGGATGAGTCACCTCTCATGAGCCCCTTACCAGGGACCTGGCCTGCAACCCAGGCATGTGCCCTGATGGGGAATCGAACCAACAACCTTTCAGTTTGCAGGTCAATGCCCAACTCACTGAGCCACACACATCAGGGCCTGATGCATTTTTTTAAAAAAACATAAAGTGTTCAAATTTTGTGCTGGTCCCATGTTTTTGTCAATTATTCAGCTTTATGCTAAAATTGGATGGTCTCTCACCTACTCTAGTGTATCTTTTTCTAGAAGCCAAATTAGTGGGAATGCTGATGCATATACTATTGTAGGGAGGCCTAGGGAGCATTGCCAATAATTAACTTCACAGTTATCCCTCAGTGAGTAAACATTCAAACAAGTGAGTAGCAAATTATAAAAATGTCTTCTGAGTCTCAGCCCCAAAGCTCAGGATGAGGTTAGCTAGGAGTTACTTGTTGCTTAGCACTTCCCATGACACTGAGACTTAAAAGAAAAAAAGTCACTAATTAAGACCCTTTCTACTTGTGAAATGAGAATAAGAGACAGAAAAGGTAAGCCGAAAGTTTTTCAATACTGTTATTATACAGAATGTTTAAAACAGTAGTAAAAGACTTGAGTTGCTTGTCATTTTTATAAATTACTGCCACCTAGTGATTAAACTAAATATTACCACTTCATTGTCAATTAGGATTCAACTGGCTAAACAAGGGAAATTCAGTCGGTATCTCAAATATTTTACTGCAAAATGGGAAATTTATAAGGCATGATAAATATCTTCCAAGTTTTAGCATAACCTGGAATATATTAAATATCAGTTAAATGGCAGAGATGATGCCAGTTCTTAGAAATATTTCATTCAAGAAATGAATATAATACTTCAGTGAAATAAGGTTCAGTATATCAAAAAATTCAATCTTACTAATTTGCTAATTAACAATTAACAAATTTAATTTTAAAAAGTTAATATGCACCTTTAAATATAGATCTAATTTGCTTTTTAGTGTATCTATGAACTATTAACAAGTGCCGAGGCAGAAAGAAAACTAGCTGGAAGACCAAATTTTGCCTCCACATCTTAGATTATATGTACTCAAGTCTCTGACTTACCTATTTAGTCATTACCTTTGAAGAAGCTATTACACATTTATAAGCTTTGCAAACAAAACCAAAAACCTGTGTACTGTATGGATTCTTGATTCACTTGACACCAGGCATGAGGAAGTTAGACACATTCCTGCGAAGGGAATGCTGAATGCTGCTGTATCAGAAATGTCACCATGCTGGCCAAACCAGCACCTGCTTTCAGCCTGAACCCCAGATCCTTTTCCCAACAGACGGGAGCAGACTCCTTCCTCAAAGCCAGCCAGAGAAAACACCCCCGCAGTGTGAGCTGCTCCAGCTGGAAGGCCAGGGAGGGAGTGGAAGGGAGGGCGGAGGGAGAGGGAGAAACCCCAGGGAGGGCTTGTGGTAAGGCCAAGGAACAAGCCAGGGCCACTCCTGGGACTCAGAAAAGCAGACGGACAGGTCGGAGCACAGTGAAGAGTAACAAAGTCTTCTTGAAGCCTATACTTAAGTTACACTTTGAGGAGTTAAATCAGCAAAGGCCAAGAATTTCCTAATAAGGGTCCTGAAACAAGTAGAAGATATTCCATCATAAACATAAGAGGAGGAGCTTGGGAGAAGAGAAAGGAAGGTCAGACCAGGCTGGAAAGAGGCCCTTCCACACAATGAGGAAAGTTCGCACTAGACACTGATATTAGAGTCCCATTGTACGACGTTTGACCTTTCCTAATTAGTCAGCGCTATATTTCTCTCTCCCTCTCTTTCTCTACCAAGCTCTACCTACTTTTCTCTAGATAGATAGATAGATAGATAGATAGATAGATAGATAGATAGATAGATGACAGAAAGAAAGAAGTGTTTTTCCCCAATTGACTTATTTATATAGAATTGTCATTTAGAATTTGGGATAGGTCATTCTCATCAAATTATTTATTTTCAGAAATACCCACATAAAGAATCTCTCTCTCTCCCTCACACCCTCTGGTCCTTTTACCTTCTCTCCTTCCCTCTCATCTCCTCCGTGGTTTCCCTCTTTCTTGTCCCACCTATCCTTCTCCTCGCCTTCTCTCCTTTCTCTTCCCTCTCCTCCTCCCCTTTCCTTTCCCATTCCCTCTTGCTCTCTATCCCCTTTCCTCCTCTTGCTCTTCCTATCCCCACCTCCATGCCCCACTCCCCTCAGTTTGGTTGCCAGACTTTGTGTCAGCCACAATTCTGGAACCCGGAAGGATCTATGCTCTCAACAGGTTTATTTCAGGTCATCTGTGTAAAACACCTTACATACTTTTATGATTTGGGAGAGTGTGAAACACTGTTCCATGTTTTAACTATTAATTAGAATTATTAATCTGTGCTTGTTTTTGTACTGTTGTATTTAATTCCTATTGCTTTAATAACAAATTATCATGATTTTAGTGACTTAAATCAGTACAAATTTGTCCCATATTTCTGGAGGTCAGAAGTCCTAAATGAGTCTCACCGGGCTAAAATCAAGTTCTGGCAGGGGGCTCTAGGAGTGAATCCATTTCTTAGGCTTTTTCAGCTTTTAGAAGCTGCCTACATTACTTGGGTGGGGGCCCCTTCCATCTGTAAAGCTAGAAATTGCTGGTTGAGTCTCTCTCCTTTGAACTCTACCTGTCTCTCTGTTTCGCTTGTAAGAATCTTGTTGTTACACTGGATCTGCCCAGCCATCCTGGTTAATCTTCCTATTTTAAGATATGCTATTTTGCAACCTTAATTCTATCTCCACTCTTAATTCCCCTTTGGCCTATAGCATAACATTTCTTTTTTTTTTTTTTAGATTTTATTTATTTATTTTTAGAGAGGGAAGGGAGGGAGAGAGAGAGAGAGAGAGAGAGAGAGAGAGAGAGAGAGAGAGAGAGAGAGAGAGAGAGAGAAAGAGAGAGAGAGAAACATCAATGTGCGGTTGCTGGGGGCCATGGCCTGTAACCCAGGCATGTACCCTGGCTGGGAATCGAACCTGGGACACTTTGGTTCCCAGCCCGCGCTCAATCCACTGAGCTACGCCAGCCAGGCATAACATTTCCACAGGTCCAGAAGATTGGGATGTGGACATCTTTGCAGGGGTGGGTGTCGGGGGATAATCCGCCTCATCCTATCTGTTTAACAGCAGGAAGCAGTAACTCAGAGTAGTTTTCATGTCAAGTGACTGATACTGACATACGATGTGATTCTAAAGAAAAGATTCTTTTGGGCCCTTAAGTCTATTAATAGTCTATTTTGGATTTTGTTTTTTATTGTGTTTTCTTCCTCCCTCCCAGAGTCTGAGAGAACTACTATGGCACAGGAGTAGGAGTATTTGAATTCCAAGATGGACAAAAGGTAGCATCTAGAAACGGTCAATCTCCCATCCCAACTTGAATGCAGACCTTACACTAGACATCGGGCTGGTAAAACTAGGACTTCTATGAGTTTGGGGGTAAATATGTTCCAACCTGTACAGCCTGTCCTCCAAGAGATCTGTCCAGCTGAACAGTCAGGAAAGCAGATGTGGTCAGCTCATCTCTTGTGGCATTGGCTCCTTGCCTGGGGGACCAAACGGAAATACAGTAGCTTGTATCAGAACGTTTCAAGACCTTCTAATGTAGGCACTTCAAGCAGAGACTTCAGTTCTTATGGTTTCACATAACACAGTTGCAGAAGCCATGATCTTTTGCAAGTGCTAATGTTGAACCATGAATGGTCCTGTTACTGTCTCTTTGCCTCTAATTTTAAAATCCCACACTTAGGGGAGGAAAAAAAGGCAATCTAGTTTGACATGATTTCTTTACAAACATGTGGTGCTCACTGCCCATTAAATGTAAACTCCTCATGAAAATGGAATTTAGTGCTTCAAGAAGTTCATCATTGCCATCGTTCAATGCTTGTTCAATTTCAATTACCCGACATTTGGGAGAAAAGACCATTGCAGAAATTATTTGTTTTCTATCATTTTTGAATATAAGTGGTTTCACAAATATGAAGACACATTTGTACACTCAGTAGTTGATTGAATTCTAATCTTTCACCTTTAACTTTGCCTCCTGTACTTAACCTATTTGCATCCCTGCATCAGAAGTATCAGGTATACTGGAAAGTTGTTTGATTTGAAAGGCAGTCTTCGTGAGATCTGCTTATTTTCTAACTGCCTCTTTACTGCCTTTGTGGAAGACTTGGAAGCTCAGCAAACCAAACAACATTAGCAAAGATATATATTTAAGACCATGATATTAACTGGTAATGACTCAGAGAAGGAATCAAATAGCTAACTTATATCCTTGATATCCCAAAAAGACATATATTCTCACTGCAGAAATATTGAACACTTGGAATTGAAAAAAAATTAAATGGCCTCCCCTCTCATCCCTAGTTCTATCCCAAAGGGAGTAACTACTAACAATGTGTTGTATTCTTATTATCTTTCTTTTCTCCTTGATTTTTTATGAGGGAGATGTGGCAAACTAGTTCTCCTAAATTCCATATCTCTGAATAAAATGCTATCCACTTGTGAACAGAACAGAACTCTAGGGGCCGTCCTCGACTTGGTCGTCTCCTCTGTTCCCTGTAGCCAGTCTTTCAGATGCCAGCTCCCTGATACCCTGCAAACCGTCTCGTCCTTCCCCTCCCTGCTATCCTTGCGCCAAATTCTGGACACATTATCCTTCTGCTGGATATTCCAACAAATTCTCAGTCACCTCCCTGCCACCAACCTTCTCCCACCATTCTAGTCTATTCTTTAGATTTCAAGCAGAATAATTTCTCTAAGACAAAAACCAATCATGCCCCATGCAAATTCTTTGAGTGGCTCCCAACGGCCTGAAAATTAAAGTTCATGTTCCATAGCCTGGTTACGAGGCCATTCACAATTTGGCTCCTTCTAATTTCTGTGCTTTAATCTTCTGCTCAGTCACGTCGCTCCCGCCATACATCATCACTAGGAGATTAGTGTGCATTTCCCGGCATTGCTTGAAACAACATCCTATTTGCTTGCAGACTAGCTCCCACCTTGGCTCGCATTTAGCTCTCCCTTCTTCTAGGAGCTCATCACTACCTGCCTAGGAGTGGGCTGGGGTGATCATCTACAATTTTCCAAAGATCACTCAGCTTGGTCTTCTCTTGAAATCATTGAGACGTCATTGAAATACTTGCTAAACATCTGCCTCTCTTTAAAGTATAGGTACTTATACCCATGGGGTGTTTTGTTTTTGCTCTTGTTTTGTTGTGGTTTTTTTTACTACTGCACCTTTAGTATCTAGTGCAGTGCTTGGAATATGGAAAGTGCTCAGTAAGTACTTTCAAATGGTTTAAGGAGTTGCTTCTGCATTGAAAACTTATAACCTGATTTAGTCTGCTTTAGTTAGATCCACATAGTTATTTATGTGGATTTTGAATTGTTCATTCCTCAAAACATCCTCTTGAATGGCTTGTTGACACTTTCTTGTTAGATCTAAGTGCCACTGTTACATTTTTTACATACAGAAGAGAATTAAGAGGGAGACCCAGAACAGAATGCAAGAGAAAAGCTAACCAGGAACAATTAATTGATGACTATAGATGCCATGCTTTGCACAAACACTTTGCTGAATTAAAATTTTAGAAAAGGACATTGCAAAATAAGGACACACCGACAAGGTATAGCTGCCCTCGGCCTCAGGTCAGGAGAGACCTACAGACTGTGGCGTGAAATGTTGTCTTACAAGCTACAATTACCACGGTGTCTTTGCATCCTTTTGCTTAATTTGTCTGATTCTTTCCCTCCCTTTTCTTTCCTTTCACAAATAAATTTGTGATGATCAAGAGAGATAATATTTGAAAACATCTAGCACTTTGCTGGCACAAACATGTTGTCTCAAAAAATGGTCACTACGAAGATGGCCTCTTGTACACAAAGCTAAATATGTTCATCTTTGACAGGATATGATATGACTGCAGGGTCGGAACTGTCCCTGGGCACAGCGGTTCTCGTCAATGCCATGGTGTATGTGCATCGGAATCTCGGCAGTTCTGCCACACTGAGTCAGAGTTATTTGGTATTGGGTGGGGCCAGGCAATTGAATTTGTGACAAATGCCCAAGTGATTATGTGCAGCTAGCACTTGGAACCATTGCCTAAGGCCCTGCCTGTCAATTATTAAAGTGCATGGGAAGCACCTGGGGATCTTGTTAAAATGCAGGTTCTGGGATGAGGGGTGAAAGGTGGACTTTGAGCTCCCTTATTTCTAACCAGCTCCCAGGTCTTACTGAGGTCTCTGGTTCCTAGATCACACTCAAGTAACAAGAGCCTATGAGACAGAGATAACTATCCCACCTTCTGAACTTGGATGGACTCAGGCACTGTTCAGTGTCAGTGGTACAGTGTAAGTAGTAAGGTTACACCGTTGGGACAGATATGACCCTGTCATCTCATGGGACAGTCACCAAAGAGAAATGTCAGCATATCGGCAGAGACCTGAGTCCATGTCCTTTCGATAATGCCACCACAGGCTGCCATCACCGGCGGGGCGAGGCAGATGCTGTTCTGCCCTGGCGTCTGCACCTACACCTCTCACCCTTAAGAACTTTTTCAAGAATTCTTTTATTTTTTCCAATCTTCTCAGCAATATTCCATTTTACTTGATTTCATTTAATAAAATGTGAGGGATTCCCATATTACATGATTCATACAGAAGCCCTAACCCTTTTTGAATAGCCCAGCAGGACATGTGGACTTCATTCTCTTGGTTGGACATTCCCTAGGGATCAGGGTCTTGTCACTGACTCTTAGTAAACTTAACCTTCAACTATCTTAAGTCCTTATGCAAAACCATGTAAGATGTGGGTGCAATGGCACGTTTCTCTATTACATGCATTTCCTGGCGACAATGAATAAGGATGCATCAGTGTGAGGTCTCTGGAGTAGAAAACAGAATAACTAATTATATCTGGCCTTTCCAGGGTTTGCCTCATTGTAACTTTGTGGTTCCAATCAGGATAGGCCTTTGAATTTTAACAATAAGAGGGCATGGCAGCCAGTGCTAGCCTATTGGAGTATTAGTGTGCATAGGAGATGAGATACCCAGCTACCCTTTGGATGTCAAAACCTTTTTCCTAGATTAGAGAGAATGATTTGTATCTAATTTCTGCTTGTGGACAGCAGCCAAAAAATATAGTCAAAATCAAATCAAAAGAAATAACCACAAGCTATACAGATCTCACTGGGATACTACAGGATAATTCTATCCCACATTGCATGGAACTTAATAAAATTTAACTTTGGAGCAAACTCGGGCCTCCATGAAACCGAGGTTTTATAAAAGACGGAAACTCACCAAGTGTAGATAATCTGTCCTCTGGGGTAAGTGTAAAGTATAATGTAGCAGTCACCACCGTAGAATTCGCCGTAGGAGCGTCGGTCAATTTCCATCCTGCCGTTGTTTTCCACGCGCCAAATCTGGAAGGGGCAGAGTATGTGCACACCAAAATTAAAGACGCTTTGACCTAATGATACTTCTCAAAAATTTGGTCTAAATCTATCATTCAGTAACTTTTAAATTACTTTTCTAATGAGGTTAGAATTCAAGTAACAAGAAGAAATTTTGTTAATTTGGCAAGTTGTGTACTGACTTTTTTAAGTGCTTGTACTTCTTTTGCACCCTGCAGAGTAATTTGTGCAGTTCTGAATCAGATGATTAATAAATACCTGTTTTTGATCAATTAATGAAAATAATGTGGCATTTTAGTGGACTATACTCAGCTCAGAAACATATCTCTTCATTTATATAAAATCTTTCATCAGTTGGGAGAACATTTTTCAAAATTTCTTTTTCCCTGCACTTGAAGGCATAAGGCTATTATTTTCTCAGCCAAGAGTGACAGATTGTGATGAAAGCAGGCAGGTCCTGTTTTTTTTTTTTAAGATTTTATTTTTATTTATTTTTAGAGAGGGAAGGGAGGGAGAAAGAGAGAGAGAGAGAGAGAAACATCAATGTGTGGTTGCTGGGGGCCATGGCCTGCAACCCAGGCAAGTGCCCTGACTGGGAGTCGAACCTGCGACACTTTGGTTCTCAGCCCGTGCTCAATCTACTGAGCTACGCCAGCCAGGGCTATTTTTTTTAATTAAATTTATTGGGATAACATTAGTTAATGAAATTATATAGGTTTTGACTGTATCTATAAGTTTTGTTTGTCTCATTTGCAGAGACATTTTTTTCTAATTCTGCATCCTGTGGCAGATTAAAGATACTCCAAGTTTGAGAGTGAAAAGGGAAGGTTAACACATGAGTGAGAGACTCCCAGGCACTGTTTGTGCACACACACACACACACACACACACACGCCCCCTGCCTGGTGCTGGGGAGGGGCAGGGTGGGAATTTGGAGTTGTGCAGGTGGAGAGCACAGGTACAGTGCTTTCAGAGAGAAGCCTTCCCACACCATCTTGGTGAGAAGAGGGGAAATGGCAACAAAGTCTGGCTAAACCCAAAACCTAGAGATCGCCCCTGGGTCTCAGTAGCCCTGGGTGGCACTGGAGGCCTTCTCAGAGATGCCGTGACCTGACGTGCGGCTGCAGCCGGGACATGGCTGGTACTGGGGGACCAAACCTGCCACCAGGACCTCTGGCTGAGCTGAGTTCCAGAAAAGGATGTCTGAGTGGGAGACAGACTGGAACCCAGAAGTTGTTACCCCCCTGACAACGGCCACAGGGGGGCATTTCTCCCTTTGCAGTTCCCACCCCTGTGCAGCTTGGATTCCCACTTCATGTCTTTGAAAGGAGGAAGAACAACTGCCTACATCTCTTTACTATATATTTTGGTCCAAACATTGTGGCTAGCCCTGGAAATATAGAGATAAAATATACAATTCATGTCCCCAAGGAGGTAACAAGAGGTGTAGGAGGAGGAATTTGTAACTAAATGAGCAATTCCATGGTACTTATAAGTTTTGTGAAGAATATTACTTATGGTTTGAGCACAGACCATTTCAGTGTGGAAGGAAGGCTTTTCAGTAGAGATAGAACTTAACTGAATCACAAAGGAGGAGTGGGAATGTTACTTGGATGGCGGGAGGAGGGGGAATAAGGGGGGGAAAGAGCAGTCCTGGGTGTGGAAGGGTGGGCTGGAGACCACAGCAAGGAAGGCCTTGCGGGCTCAGCGAAGGTGGCCGTCCTCAGGAACACTGCAGGGAACCATTAGAATAGTTTAGAAGTGACATCACCCATTCTCATGCAGTTGGATGACACAGTAGTGGATTGAGTGTGACGAGATTTGAGTTAGGGAAAATTATGAGGGTTTTTTTAAATAGCATTTTTGTCAAAAAAAATCGAGGAATCATCAATGAATTCAATTTGAATACTCTACAAATATCTGTGATTTCAGCACATAACACATGCCCAACTTGCTTTTGTGAATGCCTGTAAGGTGCAAGGGAAGGACAAACTGATGGTAGTTGGCAGATTCGGACAACACACCCTCTCTGGACATCCCAGTTCTGAGAGCAGGAGCCGTTCAATCCAAGAAACAAGGAGCAGTTCCCTGTCGGGTCTCGAAGGTGGTGGTTAGGTGATCTCGCACAAAGCACCTCATTTCTCAGAATCTCAACATATGCTCTGTAAGTTAGAACTGAAGGCCAGACAACATCTATTCTAGCTTTAAATTCCCAGATTCAGTCTACAGCCTTGGACCATCTTTTTTAATAAGTTAAATTCACATTTTGCCAAGTTTGTATTTTCCTGAAGTTATATTTCCACATATACTGGGATAAGTGGGCTTGATTTACACAAACAAACAAACAAACAAAAGGCAAATACCTCCACTTTGCCGGAACCATCATCCACCATATTGTGCTGGGCTGCCATTTGGGGAGAACTATGCAGTTTTGAGGCATCAAATGGAATTTGTTGTATTTGCGCCACTCTCTCTGTGACATACACTTTTCCGAAGCCATCACTCTGATCTTTATCTCTCCAGTCCTTAAAGAACTGTTTGAAGATTGGTGTTTCACCTCCTTCTGGTAGGACTTGAATCTGAAATTAAAAAAAAAAACAACTTAATAATTAGAAACAGAAAACTCAGAGACTGAGAGAAAGCTTTCATCTAGTGGTGAAGGAAATGAAAAGACTCTCCTGGCTTCTGTGGTGACAGATGGAATCGTAGAAGCTGGCAATCTTAAACGACTGCACAAGCACAGGAAACTACCTGACCCTGCTCTTTCTCACAACGGGGCTTGTCGTTCTACATCAGCTCCGTAAGAGGTCTGGCCCCGGAAGAAATGATCTCATGCTGTTACTTGTGCCAGGACTTGAACATGAAGAGAAAAGGTGAGGCTGAGAGATGCAGGAGACAAGAGTAAGTGGCTAGCGTCTAAGCTGATCATGACGAAGCCAAATAGTATCTAGGCATTATTAGTCCATGTCTGCACAGATTCTTCAAAGGAGTAACTGATAAGAGCTCCCAGTTAATTCAGCTGTGGCTGGTTATTTTGCCTTGAAGACCGTGGAGGAAATATTAAGACATAAACTCTTATTTTCATTACACAACCCCACAGGAGGCCTCTTCTCTAGTTTCTACAAAATGCCATCCTCGATATCAGTGACTTTTAACCCTTTTCTTCTCATGGCACACATAAGCTAATTACTAAAACTCTGTGGCACACCAAAAATATATTTTTTGTTGATCTTACAAAAAAATTGGTATAATTTTGATTCATTCACACCGAACTGGTATTGTTGGGTTAGCTGTTGTCATGTCTTTATTTGACAATCTACAGGAAAAGAGGTCAGTACCATCGACTAAACAGTCAGATATTGCATGTCTTAAAACTTCTGCGGCACACCGGTTGAAAATCAATGCTCCATACAGATAGATCTCTAGGGACATATGACATGCCACTGCCCACACTCAAGTGAAGAATGACTTCACACCGATACATTACTTTAAATCAAATGCTTGTATGAGTTTGGTGGCAATGTCATGAGCTCCCCTGTTTGAACCCTTTTTCCAGACAGTTCATCTCCACACGTACTTGGGTGTTGGCGGGATAGTGCATTTGCTGTAGGAATTGTTCCGCTGTCTTCATTGCAGCCTTTCTCTCCTGGGGATTAGCATCTTTGCCTAAATTACAGGATGAATTAAAGAGAGGCAGAATTTTAGCGAGGGAAGATATTACAGGATCAAGTGAAAAATGTGTACAAAAAGAAACATAATTATTTAATTTAAATACAACACTGAGAAAATGGCAGAAATTTCTAGTACATTAAATACATTTAAAATGCAGTCATGAATACTACACCTAAAAAGATTTTTTTTGGATCGTCCAAATGCTTTTTTAGCCCCATCATCCCTGACTAATGATGCCAGTAGGAAATAATACAGCTTTGATGTCTGGACTTTATATGAGCTCTTACAGATCAAGTCTCAGAAAGGTAGTTTTTTTCATTTTAATCAGAAAAGATTTTTTTTCCTTGCAGAAGAAATACCTACAGCTCTGGAATGCAGCAACCAAGTTGGAATGGCCTCTTTTACCTTTCCAGACGAAAATCTGTTTCGCAGCACCGTGGTCCAGAATGAAGCATTCTCCAGACAGCAGCATTGCCTTTGAGAAGGGGTTCTCCTCAGCCACCACCGTCACCCTCATGGACCCACTGGCATCTGAAACCTAATTTGAAAACAAGCAGCTCACTGGGGGGTGATAGCAACGTTCTGCAATTAGATTTGGTGATAACTGAACAACTCTCTAAATGTAATGAAAACCACTGAATTGTCCTAATGGGTGAACTGTATGATCTGAGAATTATAGCTCGACAAAGCTGTTTCAAAGAAAAGAAACAAATAACAAAATCCACAACCCAAGTATACACTTAAAGGCTTTTAAAAAGTCCTCTGAGATAAAAGGAATATTAATGAAAAGTTCAGTTTTGACACTGCCTCTAAAACATCAGAAAATAATAGTGATAATAACAGTGGCTCAGGCTTGTTGAGATTCTCATATACTGGGCACCATGCTACAAATTTTACATGACTATTCTTAATTTTTACAGCAACCTTTTCAGATAGATAATAATCTTACAGTCATTATGCACACACATAAAGGTGAGGTTTAAATGTTCAGTCAACATTTACTGAGTGCCTGCCATATGTCTGGCATTGTTAAAGTACAGTTTATTTTTATCAATTTTTTTCAAAATAGGTACTATAATTTGTGTATGCTTTGTATAAATTATCAAATTTTTTCTGCCACAAATTAATTGTTATTTATCTAGATTCTCAAAGTTTGGAAATGACTATAACCTTTTTTTTTAAGTTGAAAGTGGACTTACAAAATTGAAAGTGATATTAATGCTCAGGTTAGAATTCACTGGTTTTCAATGGTCAGCTTGTAGGCTACAAAGTAACCATCTGGGTACTTGGTACACGTGCAGATTCCAGAGCCTTCCCTAGCTCAGGGGTGGGGTTTTGTAGAATCTTGGCAGGGCTTAAATTCTATATGTTTAAAAGCTGTCCTTAGGTGACTCTGCTTCCCCACTTTGTTCAGAATCCCAAATTACAATATTTTCAAGTGGAGTTTATACTTGTATGTAATACATAATAAGTCCACTAGAGGGAGAAATGATTCAGGATTAACATGTTCGTACTGTAAAATATTTCTTCAGTCCATAATGCTGTCCAAGAGGGAGGGTAGTTTTATTTGAGGGTGCAGCATAAAAGATATTTGTTCAGCTGTTGAAAATTAGTTTTAGAAACAGTTATGGAAAAAAAATAAGCAGCCACAAACTCTTTAGATATTTCTGTATGGCTTCTATTAAAATTATCAGAAGAGGTAAACACATTTCCTTTGCCATCTAGGAAGAAAACAATCCACTTCCCCTTTACAAAAAGGAAGTTATGCTGCACAAGTTAGTAATCTGATCTGCATCTAAAATCAGTGGCTCTGAGCTGGAAGGCCCCTTAAAAATCAGCAACTGCACCTCCTTCCTTATTAAGAGATGAGAAAAGTATTCAGTTCTGCAGGGAGGTGACAGTCTACTCCAAGCCACATGCTTAGGGAGTTACAAGGGAAGGGGGCACTGGGGCGACCCCATCTGAGCAGTGGTATATCTTCTCACTGGTATATCTTGTGGCTTTTGTTACGCTCACCAGTAATACAATCATAAAGTTATAGAGTTATTATGGAGTTGGAAGGAACTGTGTAGTTTTCTAAGAAAATCTAATTTTCTCTCTCTCTCTCTTTTTTATTTTCCAGGTGAGAAAACTTAGACTCAGAATGGTCACGTCTTGCCCAAGGTCACCCAGACAGTCATTCACCACAGAGGTGATGTGGAACCAGGTCTGCCAGTCCCCAGGACTGGGCTGTTTTGCCCTGCTTCCTTCCAGCTGTTTGATTTGACAGCTTTGCCAGTAACAAAGAAAGCCTTCACCGTGACTAACCGGGATATTCAAAATAAGGTGAAGATTTTACAGCTTATCAAGAGTTTACTAGGAAAAGCTTACAAAGGATTTTTACTCCATGCAGGAAACATTTCATTGAATGTAATATATCACACACGTTGTTGCAAACTAGTGCAGTGACAATGTGTAGTTTCATTTTTACAGCAGTAAGTTCACTTATTTGTTGTTTTTAATGAAAATAACAAAAGCTATTGAAAAAGAGGAATTTTAATCAATACACTACAGCAAACAACAGATTTTACCTACGCATTTCTCTTTGAGGGCAACAAGGAGAATTCAAATGTAGCAAAGAGCCCCTACCAGCACAGGCCTGCCCACCACCTCCCGTCCAGTGAAAACAGCAGAGCCCCCCACAGTGAACTCACCATGTAGAGTTTAGCCATTTTCCTGTTGGTTATGTCTGCTATAGTGTCGTCATCGTCGTACCCTTCCCTAAGCTCCGGCTTCTTTCCTAAAACCTGGAACAAGTGAACAGAAAAAAGATAAAGACCTCTCATTAAAGAATGCAGAGTTTAAAAAAAGAGAAGTAAAGCATGTTGCATTTCTAAAGATACAGATTATAAAATATTTGCTATTAAAATGACCAGACTCACATATTTCGCAGGATTCATACTACACTGGCCTTTTCCCATGGGCCGAATCAATCAATCAATGGCATTAAGTAAACAAACACTGAGTTTGCTGGTGATGGTAACTTCAGAGAAAGTACGAGCCCAAATTTATAAGCTTAGGTGTCCATATTATTGAAAACTAGCAGGAACTAAATAAAATGTGAGCTCTTGGTTAAGTTCTGCAACAGAATTTCTTCTGGGACCTCTGTTTCTTGAAGAAGCAATCTATAGGTTTAGTTAATTTACTATTACAAAAATTGGATCAACATTAATATTTGAGGGTTAGGTACTGTTATCATTATTGGCATGTCACAGGCTAGATGAAGTGCAAGTTCTTGATGACCACGGCATGCTTCTTTTCATACTGTATCTTTGGCACACAGAACAATGCCTGGGGCATAGTAGATGCTCAATAAGCAGTTGTCAGATAAACAAAATTATTTATTGATGCATGTATGATGCAATCCAAAATTTTAAGCAAATCAATTAGAAGAAAGTACACTTGAATCTGCTTTGAATTTCTGATAGCGATTCACAAATCACAAGAAAAGTAAAAAAATCACATTCAAATCACAAGAAAAGTAAAAAAATCACCTTAATTTATTGATACAAATATCATAGAATGTTAAGGACAAGAGTAAAATGCAAATTTATTCTAAACAATGTGATTTTTATAACAATATAGTATTATAAATTTAAGTTTAGAACATGTAAAAAAGGTATTCACTTAGATTTAATATATTTAATATACAATAAAAGTCCTTGCATAATGTGTTTTATACTCAATATTCCTTACAATATATTGTGTAAAGCACAGAATGCTGAATGTTAGACAACGATAAAAATGCACATAAAATCCAATCCTTGCAGGAGTACAGGCGCAGTTTAGAGTTTACCTTACAGAACTTGTACTTCCTCTGGGAACCAGCCCACCCTTTTGTTTGTACAATAATCAATAAAATGCTTTAGTTATTATATACACTAAATTATTATGATATAGTTTTTCTTTTTTTGCTAAAAGTAGGACCAAGACAAAAATTAAAGCACTTGCAACCAAAAGTGTTTGAATAGTTTTATTTTGGTAGAAGTGTGTGTATCTTTGAAGAGCAGTGAGGGGCCGCCTCACACACCCTTTTGCAACTAACTGCATTCCAACCAAGACAGCGGAGTTTGGAATCAACAGCCTGTGTTAAGGTCATAGCGAATACCAGGAAGTCTCCCCAGGGGAACAGCTGAGTCTGAGATTTGGGGCATCCTCTAACTTTTAATTTTCAGATAGCAATTCCCTTATTAGCGAGGGATCTTAATTAGTCTCTCAAAGGACTGTAGCATAGTTGGGAACTGAACCCAAGGGACTTACCAGAAACAGGCTTAACTCCAGGGGTAGGGGGATATAGACAGGTATCCGTAAGGATCATTTCAAGATTCAGTTCAACAACTAAGCATTTACCAAAACCCTTATTGGGGTATACAAATGAGTTTTCACCACCTTCCCTGGCCCTTAAGAACTTTTCGTCCTACCTAGAAAGAGGAAAATTAGATATGCTCATTTCTTCAACTATGCCACAGATCTAGATCTTGGAAGTAAACTAAATACAGCCCTGACTGGTGTGGCTCATTTGGTTGGGTGTTGTCCTGCAAAGCAAAAGGTCACTGGTTTGAATCCCGATCAGGGCACATGCCTGGATTGTAGGTTCAGTCCCTGGTCAGGGCACGTATGAGAGGCAACAACTCAATGTTTTTCTCTCTCTTTGTCCCCTCTTCCCTCTCTCTAAAAAGTAAATAATTAAAAGAAAATTATAAATACAGCTTTCCTCCCTACCCCTCACAGGTGGGAGAATAACTCAGTTTAAAACACTCATTGAAGGTTTCTCAAGCAACCAGTATTTTGGCTCATGTAATCCTTTTTTTTTTGTAGGAAATAGCATATTTTGACAATTTAAAAAGAAAGGGAAACAGAGAAGCCTTATCTGAGGATGTTCTATAAAAATGTCATCTATTGTTCTAGCTCAGACCTGTCATTAACCTTGGAGTTCCCCTTGCCATTAATGATTTTCTCTAAGTTTCCCCTTAAAAGTATCACTGTGCTCTAACATGCTCCACACTGAACTGATCTTTGCATCAGACTGACTGTTTCCAGTTCACTGCTTGTGTCAGTGAATCTCCTGCGTCCTCACCACCTGAACTGAAAATCACGTGGTCAGTTGTGAATACTTGCTGTCCTCCACTTTGAATCTCCTGCCCACTTAATCATTAAATTCTATTGGGCTGGCCAAAACGTCCGTTGAACGAAAACACACATTTTTCATTTCCACGAGAACTTTATTGAGTTGGACATTTTGAGTATGTCGGCTGTCTCATGGGTGGTGTAACACTGACTGTTCTCAATGTCTCCATTTGATCACTATCAGCTTCTGCTGGTCTACCCGACCGTGCAGCACCATCCAGCAAGAAACCTCCAGCACAAAACTTCACAAACCACTTTTGACACAATCAGTCACAGTACCTTCACCATATATTGCACTTTTTTTTTTGCGTTTCAGTTGCATTTTTACCTTCCTTGAAATAATAAAGCATAATATACCAAACACGTGAATTTTCTCCCATCTTCAATATTAAAATGGCTACCCAAAAATTCATCAGTTTTGAGTTGAAATTTTTAAGTTCTTTTTTAAATGCACACTGATATGACAGCTGTCAGAATACAATCTAACAGAATTATTTTGAATGAAGCCGAAGACCATGAAGTGCTACCAGAGCCATCTTTCAGAAAACAACAAACTTTCGGACCAACCCAATACTTCTTTATGAAAATGTCTGTAGTCACTGATTCCTTCATGTTCCTTACTTCCTACCCTGGTGAAGACCCGCACCGTCCTGCTCATGGGTCATGCCCACTGTTGTCAACTTCCTGTCTCAAGTCTCCCTTCTTCTGGACTCTGGCCAGAAGGCCCCTTATTTCACTTTAACCCTATATTTTAAGGACGTGAGTCTAAATAAAGATTTATATCTGGAGCACTGGTCCTTACAGCTCAGTGTCCAAGCAATATTTGGGTAATATTGCTATTACCCAAATTCCTATCCAGTACGGATTCCTATCTGCCAGCTATGAAGTAAGAGGTCGGGGTGAAGTCCAGGAGTCTGCACTCCACATCATTCAAAAGTGAATGCCGGTGGCAGAGCAAAACCCCTCTGCCTGGATTCCAAAGGTCCCAGAGGCTGGGTGTTACTTACCCACCCTGAATCATTCCTCAGCCTCTCCGCCCAGCACCGTCTCCAACCAGGCTGATGTTTTCATTGCTCCTTGGGTCCCCTTGCACTTTCCTCCCCAGGGCCTTACCTAACACTGCCTGAAGCACAGCTGAGCAATTATTCTTTGATTGGTTCTGCTAATTAGAAGCAGTGCAGTAAAAAACACCACTGAATGTCTGCTATGAGTCACACATTGTATCAGGAGCTTCAGACGCATTGCCATTCCATCCGTGTAAGAGACCCCAGGAACTGGATGCTGCTGTCATCACTTTACAGAAAAGGTCACTGGGGCTAAAGAGGTGCAGTGACTGCCTCACAGAACTGCCAAGTGCCAAGGCTGAGACTGCGGCACATGTCCCTTCAATGCCTTTCAGTCACTTTTAGAATTGGTGGCATACTTCCCTAAGAGAAACTGAGCCAGTCTTTGAAGTGGACAGAAAAGTTCTTTTTTAAATAGTTTATTTTTAATTTTATTTTTTCATTATGACTTATTCACCTTATACCCTCTTCCACCCTCACCCACCCCCCTCTACCCGCGATCACCACACTGTTGTCCATGTCCATGAGTTCTTTCTCTTCCTTTGCTGGACCTGGCCACCCCCAGGACCTCCTCACCAGAGCTGTCAGCCTGCTTTCCATCTACGAGTCTGTCTCTATTTTGCTTGTCAGTTCAGTTTGTTCAGTAGACTCCACATATGAGTGAAATCATATGGTATTTGTTTTTCTCTGACCAGATTATTTCACTTAGCATAACGTTCTCCAGGTCCATCCATGCTGTCTACGGCCATGCCACCCTGAACACGCCCGACCTCGTCTGATCTCAGAAGCTAAGCAAGGTTGGGCCTGGTTAGTACTTGGGTGGGACAGAAAGATTTTTGTTTGTTTTAAATTTTTCAATTACAGTTTATGTTCGATGTCATTCTGTCTTGATTCCAGGTGTACAGCACAGTGGTTAGGCAATCATATTCTCCACAGAGTGTTCCGCCTGATATTCCCAGCACCCACGTGGCCCCACACACAGTTGTGAAAATATTATTGACTCTATTCCTTATGCTGTAATTGACAACCCTGTGATTGTCCTGTAACTTTGACCCTTCTCGTGATCTGATGCTATAAAGGTCTACACCTTTCCTTTACTTTGATTTATTTTCTTTTTTTTTTTTTAATTTTTTTAAAGATTTTATTTATTTATTTTTAGAGAGGGAAGGGAGGGAGATAGAGAGAGAGAGAGAGAGAGAGAGAGAGAGAGAGAGAGAGAGGGAGAGAAACATCAATGTGCGGTTGCTGGGAGTTAGGGCCTGCAACCCAGGAATGTACCCTGGCTGGGAATCGAACCTGGGACACTTTGGTTCCCAGCCCGCGCTCAATCCACTGAGCTACGCCAGCCAGGGCTTTGATTTATTTTCTAATTCAGTAAACGATAAATAGAAGCAAATGATTTTGCCCCCAGAGATTCAGAGAAATTTCTGTATGGCAGAGATGAAACTAAGATCTACCCCAGGATCGAGGCTAGCTTTGCATTTATTAGAAAATTCATCTTAACACTGATTGTCCATACATCTGTCTGTTCTTTGAATTCTTTGAATTAGTTATAAAATCTTGTTAGTTCTCTTATGAATGACTGGCTTAAAATCTTTCACATGGGTTATTTTTTTCTGAGTTTTTTCCACATTTTTTAAAATTGTTGTTCAAGTACAATTGTCTCCATTTCCCCCCATCACTCACCTCCTACCCCACTCATCCCCACTTCCCACCCTTGATCCTACCCCCTCTTTGGCTTCATCCATGATTATTTTATATTTGTTTGTGATTCATTATTTTACTTTTTTGAAAACTACATTTGGCTTCAGAAGTAACCCGCCACCCCCAAAAAAGAAAAAAGAAAACTACCGTTAAAATATAGTACCCCTCTTGTCTAAACCACATGTATTGGAACCTGTTTATATACTTGTTGCCTTTATTAGCATTACATATATTCAGCTAACATATTTTAAGAGCCATTCTGTGCCATGCCAGGAACTTCTAAAATTTTAACATATCACTACGTACTAGACACCATTCTAAACACTTTACATTTATTAAGTCATTCCATCTTCATAACAGCCCTGAGTTGGCCTGTTTATTATCCCACTTTATGCCTAAAGAAACAGGCTAAGCCACTTGCCCAAGGTCATGCAGCTAATAAGTGACAAAGTCAGGACTTGAACTTGGGCTCCAGATTCTGTGAGCGGCACACATTCTGTTTGCTGTGGTCCAGTGCTCACCACCCTCTGCACTAGTTGTTTCCATCTTCCCCATGTCCTCTTTCTAGTCCCCTTTGTTCTTGCTTCTCCCTCTCTTGTGGGTCACAAAGGCTGAAAGAGGGAAGTTCTTTCATTATATCAGAGTGCTGTGTGAGTGAATAGCCCTTAAAAAGGAGAAAACAGCATTCGACAAACATGAAGGTGCTACCAAAGAACATGAAATGAAACAACAGTGCTTCTTTAACCAGAAAGTTTTCAAAGGTTAAGAGAAAATTGATAACATCCGATGCTGGCAAAGATTCGGAATTCTATCTCCTAGTAAGAAGGACAATACTTGGAAGGGATTAGCAGTAGGTAGCAGAAACCTTAAGAGCATGCTAATTATTGAATCCAATAATTCTATTATAGTAGTTTATTCTAAGGAAATAACTAAGATATATGCATGCAAAGAATTAATGTGCATCACAACATTTTATAGGATTTAAAAATGCAAACTGTCTAAACGCCTAACATGGAAGGAATTGATTAAATGAATGAGGCTATACCCATATAATGGAGAACTGTATAGACATTAAAATATTTAAAACATGTGAAAGGAAAATGTTCATAATAATTAAGGTAAATATTTAGATTGCAAAGCCTTAGTTACAGTATAAACTTTTTTGTAAAAGCACAGAAGTATGTACATGAAAACAAAAATCAGAAGAAAATTTGGTTATTTTTTCTCAAAGGTGAGATTTGTGATAATATTTTTTTCTATCTGATTATATATTTGGTAAAATTTCAACAACATATATTTTTCTTAAATTAATACCATCTCAAGTGTTTTATGATTTCTTATATGACCCATTGTGCTATTTCTTTTAAAACATAAGTTGGTCTATGTGTAAATTTGTTTCCTTAGAAAGAAGGACCAGGCAGTTAAGAAAAACTTTGCAGAACCCTTGTAATTCTTACCTAATGTTCACATTGGCATCTGGCTTTACTTACTTATTTTAAAGCTTTAAGCCAGCCCCACCTATTTGGGATATGCAATCCCAGCATTTACAATCTTGTTCACTCAGGATGAGTTTTCCTTCCCTTAACTCTCTACGGAAAAGTCAAGACCCTTGGAAACCTTACAGTAAGTATTTAAAGTAAAAAATAAGAAAAGAGAGGATGATACGTGGCCTGGAGGGAGGACAACACACAACCCAAAACGTGAGGTCACTCGGATAAGAATGTTCTAAGTTGGTGTCCAGTCCGAGAAGCACTTGACACAGAGGACCTTCTGTGCTGCTCAACCACGATTTTGGCCCGACAGACTGGGAAAAGGAGGCAGAGAGAAGTGAAGAGTCTTGGCTTCTGCACAAGCCCCATCAACACGGAAGCAAGGATGAGGACCCCGGGTCCTCAGCTTCTCCCACTCTCTGTGGAAAGTCAGACCTCACCTTCCTCGCAGCTTCATCATTTTGGTGTGAACTCTGCTTCAGGTTAAAATAAAAACAAACTAAGCTCTCAGGTTCTGTGAGCTAACGTTTTAATTACTTGGCCATTCTGGTGTCTTATTTCCTATACCTTATAGGAAAAAAAAATCAGTATTTTGCAAGCATATGGTAAACAGAAATAAATTGTAAAAGGGATAGACTTGTTATGGTGTATTTACTTGATTCAAGGCAAGTAACTATTTGCTATTAGGGAAGATAAAATACTTGCTAACAAAGAGATAAAACCACAGGCAATTCTTGGGAAAAGCTGTGATCTCATTTATCCGGCTCCACCTAATCTGGATGTGAGACCCTGACATTTGCTCTCCTGCTCTCTAAAAGATGTGCTTTTCTGACTCCAAAACACCTTCATCCCTTTATTCCTACCCCAAGTAAAGGGTAATTTAATATATCAAATAGTGGGTAAAGTTAATTTAGACTGAGAGAAACCACGTGCTGCACATGTCTAGATAAAAAGATAGAGTGAATTGGATGTCTGCAAGAGAGATGTGGCTATTGAATTACCTGGGCCAGGGCTGTCCAACAGAATTTTCTTTCATTGAAATACTCCATGTCTGTGCTGTCCGGTAGGAAAGTCACTAGCTATCTAAGCTGGTGTCGAGTTCTAAAAGCATTTAACACAGAGGGTCTGCTGTGCTTCTACTCCAGGTAGCTAGTGAGTGCCTGAAATGTGGCTAGTGTGAACAATTAAAATTTAAATATTATCTAAATTTAATCAATTTAAATCAGAATTTAGCCATACTTGTCTCACAGATGCTGCAGTTGACAGTGTACGTCTAGAGGACTCAGGAAATGCGGTGGCCTTGGGGAACTCACCCTGACGCAGGTCTGATCCTCAGAGTTATTGTAACATCAACATATTAGAGATTAGGTTTAGAGGGTACCTCTCACAAGACAGTTGACTCATAATTTATCATTACATGGGAAGCTAACTCACAAGTTACTACAACATGGGTAGCGAACTCACAAGCTATTAAAATACGTAAGCCAGAATGTCAGCTTACTGAACTGGAACGGTTGTTCTCACTGGCTGCATATTGGAGCCCTCTAGCAAGTAAAGAATACAAAAGTCTGGATCCAGTTGTATTTGATCCAAGATTCTGACTGAAGCCTGGCATCAGTTCAGTGGTGAATTTAAGTGCGCACAGGTATCAGCTTTGTTTTAACCTGGCTCATCGTCACCATCAGAACAGGACTGCCAGGCATTTCTGGTGTCCACCTAGCTTCTCGGGGAACTCCTCCCCTGAACAAATTCACACGGCCTGGTGGTCTGGAAGCTGCCCTGCAGCAAACCCCAGAGAATTATTCTAAGCCATCTTCCTTTCCTGGTGATCCTTAAACCTTTTTCTGTAAGACCTCACACCCATTTGAACACTTCTACATGATCAGTGTTGGAATAGACACTCCCACCATTTGCCTTTGGGATTTCTAATTTCTATGCTTCACAATGAGCATCCGCCTCCCCCATCTTCTGACAACCCCTTCATTTGGTAGGCTCAGGCCAGCTGAGCTGGATGGACCCACTACTAAGTGACTCACTGACCTTGTTCCCACATTTACAATGGCATAAGAGTTAATTTCTGTCACAGTTTTTTAGGATATGTGCTGCTGAAGTGAGTACCCCCTCACAGTCATGAAATGTATGGGAATGCATTAAGTGAAATAATGTACGGGAAGTGATTGTCACTATACCTGGAACATGGCAAAAACTCATCAAAACTTAGATCTTGCACCTTGAGTCAAAAGCTGCTTTGGTCAAAAGGTCCTTCTGTCTCCTTGAGGTGCTCCTGTGTATCATTGCCCTGGCTCTTTGCCCGATGACAGCACCATTAAACTTCTTGTCACATACCTCCCCACTGACTCACACTCACTTACTACTTGGTCTCATCTTAATCTCATGTCATTAAGTTGTATGTCTTGACAGTGTACCCTTGTCAAAGTCTTACATTTTAGACTGAAAACTACAAGCTGAAGACAGATCTACACATCCTCTCAAGCAAAGCTTAGAGAATGACCTGTGCAAGCAGCAAGGAAGGAGCTCATGATGCTTAGAAGAATAAGATGCTGTAACCTCTTCCCTTCTTTAAAGTTTCTTCACAATTATAAGTGTATAATGCTATTAGTCCTTGCTTATACGACCAGTTCTCTGATCTTCCCAAGTGCTTCAATCCGATCTCCCCATTAAACGTTGTACCTGTGACCCTCTTTTGGTGAGGCAGGATATATCAGTTATATAAGTGTCTCTGTCTATAGACTGTCTATAGACACTTATAAGTGTTTATAAGTGACACTGCAGTTATATGCAGTGTCTCATCTACCAGCAGCATGAGAAAGGTCTGGGGCTGTGATGGTGCTGGCTGTTGTCCTCCGCAGTAATAAAATCTGTGACAAATGGTTTCTTAGATTATGGGTTTTTCGTGTCACTGGTAAGAAGCATTTGCATCACGTAAATAAAAACGCAACCAGAAAGTGTGAGAAGTGAACAGAAAGAACAGCTTTCCAGTGAGCCATCCGCCCTCGCTGTTGTGGAGCACAAGGAAGTGGGATCGCACCCTCACCACGCTCTGGACAGCAATGGGCACAGGAGCTGATATTCGACTACAGTGCACTTGCCACTTGCTTCAAAAGGGGTTTTGATCAACATATGTGTCTTTTCCACATGCACTCTATCAGACTTCATTAAGTTGTATTTTCAGTTCTGGTTTGCTTTATTAGTTGCCAACGTTCACGGAAATAGAACACTGATACTTGGTTTCTCCGTCATGCAGACTTTAGTTCCCAGTATATTTGTATGGCTTATTTTGTTTGCATGCAGATGCTAATATACTTTCTTTTAACAGTATGTCAATTTCTTTTTCCTGATTAGTAGACTGTTATGGAATACCCAGAATTAAGGACTTTCTATTGGTTTGCACAGAGAGTGTACTGTATTTACAGGAAGAAACTGCTTTCCTGGCAGTCACTTTAAAATCCTTTTTGTAAATGATAAACATACGTGAGTGTGTGTATACACACACTCACACACACACACACGTATCTCCAAAGCAATGTAACTGTAAAGTTGTAATGCACCACATGTACTTACAAACATAATAGCAATAGTATTGGTTTTTAATTTGGCCAAGTACTGTCAATATAACCCAGTTCTACAACCATGTGATTTTTGGCTCTGAAAGAAACAGGACTTACAGGTGCCATTCAGATGACCTCAGCTCTAAAGAGTTCTTTCTAGTATGCGAACACATTTCTTCCTGATAATAAACAAATACTAATTATAAAATAAATACTAAGGAATTGTGAATTGGGAACTCTTGAAGAGTCCACCTTTTAATATGTGGACTTGGCTGTTACCACAGTTAGCACTGTATAAGTAAACTGATATAAAATGAACATTATTATTAACTATTATGTATTTCAAAAACTAATTTACAAAATGAATGCTAAAGAATAGTGAATCACTGAATTGTAGAGATCCGGTCCTTTGATATCTGAGTTTGGCTAATTTTTAGGAAAAGGTCTAAGAAGAAATTGACCTCAATGTCTGAAAGAAAAGACAGTCTTAATGTTAGCATTTAAAATTATATACAATGACTAATATATAACAAACATGAGGAACATTATAAATAGAGAGCTTAGAAACCTGCCACTCTAGTTTAATATTATGTTAGGTTATCAGCTCAGATATAGACTTTGTGGGGGCAAAGTTCCACCCTTCCATACAGTCCATCTGTCTTACAGCTGCACTGTCCTATGTACACGCTATCACTCTTCCCTCGCTCCAGCTGCAAACTACAGGAAAAACTACCTCACTCACAAATGACTGCCACGTGGCATTCATTTAAACTGACCCTATAAAATGGATACCTTATCAGTAAGTTTGTACAGTCTTCATGTTGAACTTTGGTGTGACGAAGTGAAAGACTATGTGAACTGTCAGTAATTTATTGTACCATATGGTTAACTACATGGTTAATGTATTTCTTAGTTTTCTTCAGAATATTTCAACTTCCCCACTGGATGAACTGGTGAGGAAAGAACTGGGTATCTGAATTAAATACTAGAAATCTAAACAGAAGATTCATTAAAATAAACAACAAATGAACAGTGCCTTGAACAGTTCTGGCACATAGTCAGCCATCACATGGTAGATATAAACAGCTAGAGCAACTATGGGGCTCTGGAAACATTATAACCTTGCAGCATGCACTACTTGCCACTATGATTCTTTGGATTTTAGGTGGATGCTAAGTACCATTGCCTTAAAGCAAAATAAAGAAAATAATTACAATGCTGAAATTTATGACCATTCCAATGTTAGAATATGAAATGTTCAAAATCACTGCTAATGTTACTTTTTGTAAATGCGATGTGTATAAAACCTTAGGAAGCATTAACAATGTACATGTCCTTTTGAAGTTTTGGGGAAGAATAAGAGAAATATATTGGGATATTTATAGGACAAAGCACTACATCTTCATAGTTCCTTGGAGTTCATGGAGTATCACTACTCGACCCGGTGGTGACAAAAGGCAGCAGCAGGACCAGGGGCAACAGCCCAGGAAAGGGGTGGATGCCAGCAGTCAGCTGGTTTGAGCGCTAGAGTGAGAGAAGGAGTGGGTGTTTGTGGTTGTTGGACACCACACGGGGAGGTGACCTGACCGGGGAAGGACGATTCTACAGGTGGGGGTATCCAGCTGCAACTCCTGGCAAGGTGCATTTTCATTCACAGAATGAAAACTGTTAGACACCAGCTTTTTCTTTCTGACTGTGCTAGGTACTTTCACCCAGAGTACATACAATCTGCCTAACATGTGGGAAGGTACCGCAGTAAATACGAATAAGTTTGACTCAGTTATTACTTTCCAAGAGGTTAGTTGTAACTCTTCATCTGTGGAAAGAAGACTAGAAGAATATATGAATTATCATTATCTAAACACTAACTGCTCCTTTATAGGTGCCCTTGGTTTAAAAACTAAATCAATAGGATGACTTTATTCATATTTTCACCAACCCTGTCATCTCCCATACAGGGGACCCACTTCTCAGCCTTTTGGCTACAATTAAGTGTAGTATCCATTCTTATCAGGTTAAAATGCAGGAATGTTTGCAAAGCAATACTGTCCTCTGGAAAACAGGAAAGCAAATGGAGTGGATTTCTGGCACCATGTAGCTCACAGTTAATTGCATTAATTATCCAAATACAATGAGCAATGAGTTAGAGCTATGATGGTCACACAGCTCCAAAGGCAGGGGCTGCCCTAGAGGAACTTAAGCAGTATTAATATAATATAAATTCTATTTGATGAAGCACTGTGGAGAACTGTGACTACAATTTCACTCTTTTTCTAAATAGATAACTCTAAAAGATAATTGAAGAACTACCTGCACTGTTCAACTCTAGATTTCACTTATAAGATATCCAGAAGAGCACATCATAACTATCTGATCAACTTGCCAAAAGGATGACTAAATGAATGACTTTACTTTCAAGTTGTCGGTTGACATGACAAGATGAACACAACCCCTCTAACTGGGAGAGTTTTTGGAAGTTAATCTAGCCTGTATGCTATTATCACATAGTCTAAAGTACATAAATTTATCATGACAAGACTTCAGACTAATGGTGGTATCATTCTGACCATGCTTTCTGGCATTTGTGGACCCTCACAGTCTGTTCTCACTCTCTAATTGTTTTAGATCTAATGCATCCTTATCTCCTCAGACAATAAAATAAGGACACTTTGGATTTTATTAGGAACCAACACAGTGTTAAATAAACATTTACTAACTGATACATAATACAACCATTTAACCTTTCTCCCAATTTTCTTTTTCTTTAATCCAGATTCAGGAACAATGATTGCATGCAAGGCTTGGTATTTTATAAAAGCAAGAATCTAGCCATTCAGCAACACAGCATCTGCTTCCAATCTCCCTGTAGTATTTTTACTGCCAGTATTCCACCACTAGCATTTATAATAATTAGAGACTTAAGAAGTTCATTAAATTATATTGAAAAAGTCTTTCTGGGTTAGAAAAATTGGTTGTTTCCTATGGTCATTTCAAACAACTTGCCCCTTTTTACTCTCTTTTTGATATCTACCAGATGCTGTCTTTTTAAACATGAAAAAGGACCTGATCCAAGGTGGGAGTGGAGCAGGTGGATGCTACACTCACTGCCTCCCAGGACCAAACTGGAATTACAACTAAAATACAGAACAATCAACCTGAATAACCAGATAAAGACTAACTGAACAGAAACCTCGTAACCCAGGATTACAGAAGCAGCCACATCAAGACTGGTATGAAGGGTGGAGATGTGAAAAGCTCTGGCCCCATTCCCATGGGCAGTGGCTGAGATTCCAGAGGGATATTTCAGCTGCAAGGCTTCCCCCTGAGAAGAGTGGGATCTCAACCTCAATCCAGGCTCACCAGCCCAGAGCACCATAACTGGAAAGAGGTGTCTACATAATATTTACCTGTGAAAGTTGGTGGAGATTCTGTCAGCCAGAAAGAGACAAGAGCCTACGAGAGACACAGGCACCCTCTTAAAGGGCCAATGCACAAAAATCTTGTTTGCAGGTGCTCATCCTGGGCTCCAGCACAGGGAGGGTGGAGCAGAATAGAGTCGCTTGAGGAGAGACTGGGGTTAATGGCTCTGGGAGAGAGCTTAAGGGATACTGGCTGGAGCTCTGTGCTGAGTCACTCACCTGCACTGCAGATGCCATCTTTCTTGGGGGGCACACTCTCCCCCATATGGGATCAACCTGGGGGAATGCAATAGCTCCATCCTTTCAATTCCCTGACTTAGAGTAGGAGCCATTTCTTCCACTTCCCAGAAAACCTGACTGGCATCTCCCCATCACAGGAGATCTGCTAGCCCTACTCTCTGGGATCCTTGTGGCCCCACCCTCTCAACTTCTACTGCCTATGTGCTTCCAAGGTCTGGGCAGAATCCTGGACAGACTGAGTTGTGTGTTTCTAAATAGGTGCCATTTTTTCCCTTGCACACCCAGTTGTTGCAAAGCCCTTCCTTCACATGGCCAAATCTTGGTCTGTTTGGGCCTGATAAAATATGATGGCTTCATCTTGATGACTCTGTTAGACCCCACCCCATCACAAAAGTGTATAAGCACCCAATGGATGGCATCTAGACTTGGTATACTCTGGAACATGTGTTGGGTAGCCTCAGATCCAGCATTCACACCAAGTTTGAACCTGGATCAATCTAGTGAACACTCATTGCCCCTACCTGGTGACTCACTGAGAACCTACCTTATGCAACTCGCATATCACCAGAGGTTCCTTCAGTGACTCAGCCTAACAGATAACAGACAGGTGGAGGTGGATCTCAAAGTGCCTTGGTATTTTAGCTGACCTGTCCCTAAGCCTGGTGCTTGGTACACAGCTTGGTCCTTCCTGAAAAGATCCAGGCCCAGTAGAGGCAGCCACAAACCATGGGTCACTTTGTAGTTCCAAACCAGTTGCCTAGGGCCAGTCACAGGTAGCATCTGACATTGGTCTGAACCAGAGTACTTCCCAAGAAACCCAGAACCAACACACCCAGGGGCAAGCTTCAGACAACATAGAACAGAATCTAATTACCTTCACAAGCGGCATATCTAAAGGGAGATCTCGGCAGGCACTAAACCCTGCTGAAGCAAATTCTGTTTTGTGTGGTCAGTATCTGCACAGCAGCTTGTGCACTGTGGTCTGGGTTGATCCTCACAGTTAGCCAGCCTGAGGGTCAACCCTGTGCATGAATAGGTCAATAGCAATCAAGACTCAATTACAACAGGAGGGACCATATAACCCACACAAGAGACATTCCTGGAGCACCCATCTCAGGTGACCAAGGAAACTGTGCCACTGGGTTTCACAGGACACCTACTACATAAAGTCACCCCACCAAGACTGAAAATCATAGAAGATCTACCTAAGACATTAAACAAACAAACAAAAAACACAAGGAGGCAGCCAAAATGGAGAAAGAAACATGCCCCCAAAGAAGAAATCACCCCCCAAAAAGCTGAATGAAATGGTGGCAAGTCATTTATCAGATATAGAGTTCAAAACAATGGAGGCAGAAGAGGGTAAAGGGGGATAAATGGGGAAGGAAGGAGACTAGACTTTGGGTGGTGACTGCACAACACACAGATGACGTGTTATAGAACTGTACACCTGAAACCTATGCAATTTTTTTATTAACCAATGTCACCCTAACACATTCAATAAAAAATAAAAATAAATAAAAATGAATAATAAAAACTAATAAAACACTGATTAATTATTGACCTTAGCAATATTTCCTCTGGGAATGTTTTAGTCTCCCTTCTAATGTTTAGAGAACATACAGGGCCACCAAAAACAGTTTGGGGCCTTAGGGCTAGTGAGATATTTAATTTTCCTTCACATTCATGGATTATTCATTTTAAATATAAAAAGAACAATGAGAAAAAAAAGCTTTACATAATTTATAGGAAGGCTTTCATGTTAAATACATTTATAGTGAAGAGAAAAGAACAAAGTGTGACTTTATTTACAGGCTTTAGTTAGTTCTACTTATCAGATTATTTTCCTATGAGCTTTTAAAGGCTACTGAAGATGCAGACAAGAGGCTGACCACACATTCTGTTTCCCCAGATGATCTTGCTGATACATGTCCCCATGTTCTGTCTGGTCAGTGCCCCTATGACTCTCCAAAGTGCTTTGGTTTGAAAAACAATTATGATCATCCTAAAGAAAAACCTTATTAAAATTATGTGAAAATAATATTGTGATCAGTAAATGGCTAAAATACCTCAAAATTAAGATCAATTTTTCAACAAATTCTCAGAAATTGTGTTTCAGTATTTTAGTTTGGGGCATACTAATGTGTTTGAAAGATATGTTCTAAAAAGTCAGCATCAAATGTGGTGTAATGATAATAGGATCATTTAACTGGTTGAACTAAGAAAAAATACCCTATTTTCTGTAGCAACAAGAAAAATAAAGTACTTGGAATAAATTTAACCAAGGATGTAAAAGACCTATACTCAGAAAACTATAGAACACTGAAGAAAGAAATTGAGGAAGATACAAGTAAATGGAAGCATATACTATGTTTATGGATTGTAAGAATTAACATCATTACATTGTCCATACTACCAAAGCAATCTATAGATTCAATGCAACTCCTATTAAAATACCAATGGCATAATTCATAGATCTAGAACAAATACTCCAAAAATGTATATGGAACCAGAAAAGACCCCCAGTAGCCTCAGCAATCTTGAGAAAGAATAACAAAGTTGGAGGGATCATAATACTTGATATCAAACTACGCTACAAGGCCACTGGAATCCAGACAGTGTGGTACTGGCAAAAATACAGACACATTGATCAAGGGAATGGAATAGAGATCCCAGAAATAAACTCATGTCTCTGTGGTCAATTAATATTTGACAAAGGGGAGCATGAGCATAAAATGGAGTAAAAGCAGGAGGGAGTGGGGGAATGGTTGAAAGAAGGGGAAGGGACTAGTCAAACGGCATGTATGAATGACACAGACATGGACAATGGAGAGGGAATTAACTGTGGGAGAGAGGGGCAGGCTGGGTGGAAAGGGGCAAAAGGAAGAAAAGTTGGGATGACTGTAATAGAGTAAACAATAAAACAAAGAGCCAACAACAACAAAAAATAACTGGTTGAAAGTGCTTGATTTCAAGCCATTACTAATAATCATATTTAAACTTTTGATAAGTAATTTTAAAAGATTCTCATTAAAAATAAGTTACTTAAAAGGTCAATTTTAATTTTTTTAATCCTCACCCCAGAGGTACTGTTCACTGATTTTAGAGAGAGGAGAATGGAGAGAGAGAGGGAGAGAAGCATTGACCTGAGAGAGATACATGGATCGGTTGCCTCCTGCACACACCCTGACTAGGACTGAACCCACAATCCAGGCATGCACCCTGACTGGAAATCGAACCTGCGACCTTTCAGTTCATGGGATATTACTCCCACCAACTGAGTCACACTGCCCAGGGAAAAAAAGGTCAATAAAAAAAACATTTTGAAAGATTTTTACATTTTCAGAATCTTTCTCTAGCAATTAGAGTTTCAGAAGAAGAAAGAACAGTCCATTATCTCAAACAAAGTGGCTGGCGTGGGTGTGCAATGGACCCATTCAAATTACTGTTGAAACCTATGAACCCCCTCTAAGAAAATATCTTTTAAATGTTTAAAAAAAAAGTGCCACAATGAAAACCAATTTTATTGGACTACAACTATCAAAATATCAAAATATATTTTAAAACAAACATGATAAAGTAAATCCTAGTAAATAACCCAGTAATAACCCTTCATTAACCCAGTAAATAATATTATTGAACAGCAGGTCTAATAGCTATCATAATTACCCAGTAGTGGTCAATAAGTGATATTTTGAGGTCATCTGCAATAATGATAATGCGACCTGAAGAGGCCCAGGCTCTGCTCCTGCTACTTCAGTGTGTTGACCGAATTCCCAGTGGGAAAAAATTTTCACTACAAGGTTAGTGAAAATAAAGTTGTGATTCTTTTTCTCAACCAAGTTCATGACTTCTTGAATTCTATAGTTAAGGGTAGGTGCTACATTAAGAAAGCCTAAACAAACTGGTTTATCATAGGTACATAATTAATTTATCAAACAACTACTAAATGTTGTGACCAGGCTACAAAACAACATGTATGAAAACAAAAAGCCCACTGAATACTTTTTAAGGAAAAAAGTGAAGACTCTCGTTGAAAATTCAGTTCATTATGAGTGAGAGCTGTCAAATGTAATGCAGGATATAAAGACTATGTTCGGTGGGAACAAAGTAGATGTTTTCTAGGATTTTTTTTTAAAAACCCCAAATGAAAATCCCCTAATATATAGACACGCATCACATTTTATATCAAGCAGTGTGTCCTTTATACCTATCATTAATATTTTATAGTCAAAGTTATATTTTATACATATTTTCTTCAGGTTTGCATTTTCTTATTTTAACAGTATCATATATTAATTGGCAGCTTAAACTTTTCTAACCCAAGATGTGAGAAAGAACATACACATACACAAAGTTAAGGCCTCAACCTCAGTGGCTTCATTTCCTGGAACATGACACAAATCATTAGAATTAACACAGATATTGCCCAAGAGACAAGATAGAATCGCATGTCATTGAAACTGAAAGTGACCATAGAAGCCACTTTGTCTGATGTCTCATTTTACAAAAGAGAAACTGAGACAACGGAAGGTTAAGGGACTTACTCAGACCCGAGATGATAATGAAAAAGCTTAGTCTGAGAGTGAATGAACTCTCTATCCACCACCCGCTGTACAAGGATGGGGCCTGTTCCTGGATCCTTTCCTACCAAAGAAGAACTTTGAAACTATTGAAACAAAAGTTATAATCAACTAAAAATACATCTTATTTATAGACTTTTATTTCCAAATATAAGAATTAGAAGACTTAAATGGTGATTACATGTCTAGAACAAGGGTCTTAAAAGAATATTTAAGATCAATAATTTGTTTTGAATAGTTTTCAGGGTCTAATTTATTAGCAATGTTATTCTATTGAAAACCCAGTTAAACCTTTACTAATTTAATTTTTTAGATGGCCTGTTGTTTTCTGATTGTAAAAGGAATATATATCTATTATAATAAATTTGAAAATACAAGGACAAATGAAGAAAATATCAAGCAGCTATATCCCAAAAATCAAAGATAATATTGGTAATATTGGTAACATTTCAGCATATTTCTTTTAGATATACAGAGTTTGGCACAAATAACACCCTTTTTATTTCAAAATCTTTTATTAAAAAATCATAAGCATGTAAAATTCTATAACATAAGAATACCACACACAAGCACACCATCTGACATTTTAGGTGAAATGTTCAAATTAAAACTATAAATTATCACACCTACATTATTACCCCACCAACCACACCCAAGCAAGCATTACTTCTGCTGGACCATACATTTATATATGTATATATGAATAGACAATTATAAGCCTACATATTAAGATAATATTGTATATAAATTTTTATATCCTGCCTTTTCCCTTAGCATTAGGCCTTGAGTGTCTTCCCACTGAATTAAAATTATTTTTAAAACATCATGATTGTGAAAATCTGTGTTTGGTGGTTATTAAAGTAATAAAATTTAAAACATTATAATCAATACAATTATCTCATATAATTTTTTATGAACAAGAACATTTATTGCAGAGTTTAAAAATAGCAAAATATTGCAAACAACCTAAAGAAAAATAGGGAAAGACTCAAGTGGATAGCAGGATGACAGCCAAGGGTGGGAAGAGGTAGGAGGTGAAGGGATTGAGCAAAAAGGAAAAAGGATTCATGGACATGGACAACAGTGTGGCGATTGCTGGGGGGAGGGAGGTATAAGGGGATTAAATACTAATGGGAAAAAATACAATAAGGATTAAATTAAAAAAATAAAATATCAGCTCCCATAAAAAAAGAAAAGAAAGTAAGTAACCTAATTATCTGGCAGGATAAAAATAAATTGTACTATATCTATATTGGTATCAGTATCTGTATGTCATACAATTTCTGATCACTGGATTATGAAGCTATCATTGGATCAGGAAACTGTAATGCATTATATTGCTCAAAATAAAAATTTTTAGAAAATATATTTACAAGACAGTCTTTAAGAAAACTTAAATGCAAATGGCTAAAATCATTGGGGAAAACTGAATACTACTACAGGAAATTACAGAAATTAAAATTCAGAGATACCATATACTACTATTAAATGCAGAAATATTAAAAAAGGTTTACAATATTATATCCTGACGAGGCTCAGTAAAGTCATGAGGGATCTCAGTGCTTAAGGAAGGAAGCAGCATTTGTTGCAAACTTTCAGTGCCTGGCTCACTGTAGGAATTTAATAAACATTTGCTGAATGAATAAATGGGAATCAACTTATCACCATGTATCTAGACACCTGAATATGATCATACCCTTTGACTGATAATCTTACTTAAGGGAATATATACAATATATAAACGCAGGGACTCACTGCAGTTTTCTTAAAGGGGAAAAACCGGTCACAGCTTCATGTCCCAGCCTGGTGTAATGTAGGTAACAAAGAGCTAAGAAGACCATTTTTAAATTAATTTAACAACCATACTAAAATTATAAAAGCTTTGCACCTATAATTCTTTGTTTAAAATTATTGAAATATTAAAAAACATTGCTTTATTTAACCTCTTGGTATAAGATTTTATTTAATTTTTAATGAAATAATTGTTAATTTCAAAATTTAAAAACGTCATAGCATTTTAAAAAATGTCAAGAAACCTAGATGAATAAACTACTTTTTCTTCCAGAATATATCTTTATAGTCACTCTCCGAAGTGTTACCTATCCATTTGTCATTGAATGTCACAGAAGACAGGTTCAAGGCTTTCTCTGATAGTTACACCAATAGTGAGAGAACACAGTCTTGACGTTCTTTCCCGGTACTGCAACTCAGAGAACTCTATTTCCTTTGACCTAATCTCAGCCTAAGGAGGAGAGAACTTGGTAAAACTAATACACAAATACATGCCACATATCTCACTCCACACACATGACGTAAGGGTGGTAACCTTTCAAAAACAACCCAGGTCACATTACCTTTATAAGTTGTCCTGGTTCACTTCCTTCTTCCACCACAATTAGTTGAGATCTTCCATTCCTTTCATTGTCCCGAATGCCAATGGCAACCTGGCTGGCCTTCAGACGCTCGTATTTGTTGCATGAGGAACCACACCATTGGTAAATTTCCTAAAAGAAAGAGGCAGATCTTTTGACCCCAGAACTATGTGGTAAACATTCAGTCCTGTTGTAATACACATTGTGAATAACTTCAAAGAAAAGAAAAGGTACAAAAAATAAAATTAAAAAAAATTATAAGGTCCTTTGGGTGGTGAGCACATACAGATGGTTTATAATAAAATTGTGGACCTGAAGTTTATATAATTTTATTAACCAATGTTCTTCCAATAAATTTAATACTAAAATATTTTAAAATTATCAATTTTCAGGTATTTATGATTTTATATAGTACTCAATTTTTACCTCATTCTGTATTTTGTTGCTCTCAACATTATAAAGTAAACATTTTTTCCAGTATCCAAAATTTATGTTAATAACCTATTTGTAAAGAGGAAAAAAACCTACATATATTATACAAGGGTTTTCATTGCTATGTGAAGCATTAGAAAGACACTAAATGTTCAGTAGTAGAATAATAGTTATATAAATTATGACAGAAAAAATACTTAAATATCAAAGTTACACTTCAACAGCAATTTAGAGAAATAGAAACAGAACAACACTTTGATATATTATAAAGTAAATAGATTATATTAGCTGACATTCATATTAAAATGTATGTATTTTAGACTTAGGTACACTTAGGAATCCATACAAATAAAAATGTGAAATAACAAAATATCATTTTCTCCATTAAACATGGTTTAACAAAAATAAGAAAAAGAAATTTAATAGTACCTAGGCCAGGCTCAGTGGGGTGTGAGCACAAGATATGATGTGAGTTATATAAACTGGACACAGGCTTTTTTTTTAAAGCACAGTTTAGCATCATATTCAAAAATTGTGTGTGCTTTCAGAATTAGAAAATTTCACTCCTAAGAGTCTATTCTATCGTAGTCAAACATGGGACACAAAAATGAAGAAACAAAACAAAACTTTCCATCAAGAGAAATATGGCTATGTACAGGTCATTACAAGGATATTGCAGACACATTTCAGTTGTTAAAAATTGAGAACAATGTTTCATTACTGCTGTAGAAAACTATCCAAGGTAAATCATCAAGAATAAAATGCACAGTTTTAAGGAGGTACACAGTTTTAACTCACGGGGAGGGTCATATATATGCAGAAAGAAAATTTTTAATTTTCATAGTTAACTCACTGGTTTTTTTTTCTTTTTTAAGAAACATTATATCATTAGGTGCCTAGTATGAGCTAGATGTTGGGGATAGAGAGATGAATAAGAGAAAATGAACAAGAGTAACTGACATGTAAACAATTAATGCCAGTAATATATTTGTACTACATTGGGTTTTCACAAATGTTCCCACACGCATTGCATCTAGTTTGTCTTGAAGAGGAGGTTAGCAGAGTGGTTAAGTGTGAAGGAAACAGACCTTGGTGGCCACTTACTGGTCATGTGACTTTATGTTTGCAATTTTAACAGAGCAAGAAAATTAATAACAGCAACATAAAAGAGCACCCAGGTTCAAAGACTGTCTCTTTTCTCTGATTACAAGACATTTCCAGTCCAGAGTGGCAAGGACCTATATCCAAGATTACTCTATTTAGGAAAGCTATCACTTAGAATGGGAAGGCAGATAAAGTGCTTCCCAGATAAGGTTAAGTTACAGGAGTTCATCATCACCAAGCCCTTATTATATGAAATGTTAAAGGGACTTATCTAAGAAATAGAAGATGATCAAAACTATGAACAGTAAAATGACAACAAACTCACAGCTATCAACAACCAGACCTAAAAAACCCCTAAAACCCCTCAAAACCAACTAAGCAAACAACTAAACAGGAACAGAATCACAGAAATGGAGGGTTATCAGCAGGGAGGGGGAAGGGGAAGAATGGGGTTAAAGGTACAGGGAATAAGAAGCATAAATGGTACAAAACAGACAGGGGGAGGTTAAGAATAGTATGGGAAATGGAGAAGCCAAAGAACTTATATGTACAACCCATGGACATGAACTAAGCAGAGGTGGGGGATACTGGAGGGTGGGGGGTGCAGGGCAGAGAGGAATAAAGGGGAGAAAAAATGGGACTATAATAACATAATCAATAAAATATACTTTAAAAAATAGTGATTTACTGCCTACCTGAAGTGAGGCAGGCTCGCTTCCAGACCTGAGGCTGCAACTTTGAACCATGTGGACACAGACCACTGGCCTCTCTTACACCCTCACGGCACCCCATTCCTGACTGAACTATTCCACATTCCTCCTTAAGAATGAAGCATACATTTTAAAAACAAGTCTTGATAAGAAGTAAAGTAGAGGACCATGCTTTACAACCCCTTCTACCCTTGGATTTGATTGAGTTCTTCAACATTGTCAAGGGGCGTCTCTTTTCTGTTTTTAAGAGAATTGTGCACTTCTAATGTTTCCTTGCTAAACCTTTTCTACATCTGGGTGGCTGGGCTCACATTTGGAAGCAATTTGAATACCATGGCCAGGTTAGCAGTTACGAAGAGTGAGGACAAATGATTCCCAATGTTTAATCACTGAGCATTGGAATCTGATTGTGGAGTGGGAAGGTGATGTAAAAAAAATATTTCTCAATTACAATTAACTTTCAATATTATATTAGTTTTAGATGTGCAACATAGTGGTTAGATATTTATATAACTTATGAAGTGATCCCTAGACCCCCCATAAGTCCAGTACACCTGTGGCACCATACAGTTATTACAATATTATTGACTATATTCCCTATGCTGTATTTTACATCCCTGTGACTATTTTGTAACTACCAGTTTGTACTTCTTAAACCCTTCGCCTTTTTCACCCAGCCCCCTAACTTCCCTTCCATCTGTCAACCTTCAGTTTGTTCCCTATATGAGTTTTTTTCTGTTTTATTTGTTCATTTATTTTGATTTTTATATTCCACATACAAATGAAATCATATTATGGTATTTGTCTCTGTCTGACTTATTTCACTTAGTATAATACCTCTAGGTCTATGAATGCTGTTGAAAATGGTATGGTTTCATTATGTTTATGGCTGAGTAGTATTCTATTGTGTGTAAGAAGAAGCATTCTTCTTCTTTATCCAATCATCTATTGGTGGGTACTTAGTTGCTTCCATATCTCAGCTATTATAAATAATGCTGCAACGAACACAGGGATGTATATATCTTTTTGAATTAGTGTTTTGGATTTCTTCAGATAAATAGCCAAAAGCAAGATTGCTGGGTCATAAAACAGTTCCATTTTTAACTTTTTGAGGACCCTTCATACTGTTTTCCATAGTGGCTGAACCAATTTGCAATCTCACGAACAGTGCACAAAGGTTCCCTTTTCTCCACGGCCTCACTAACACTTATTACTTGTTGATTTATTGATGAGAGACATCCTGATAGGTGTGAGGTAATAGCTCATTGTGGTTTTAGTTTGCATTTCTCTGATGATTAGTGATGCTGGGCATCTTTTCATCTGTCTATTGGCCATCTGTATGCCCTCTTTAGAGAAATGTCTATTCAAATCCTCTGCCTATTTTTTAGTCAGATTGTTGGGCTTTTTTAGAATTAAGTTGTAGGAGGTTTTTTTTTTATAAATTTTGGATGTTAAACCCTTATTGGTTGTATCATTGGTGGATATCTGCTCTCATTCAGTAGAGTGTCTCTTTGTTTTGTTGATGGTTTCCTTTTCTGTGCAAAACCTTTTTATTATAGTTTGATGTAATTCAATTTGTTTATTTTTTATTTGTTTCCCATGCCCAATGAGATACATCCAAAAATATCAGTAAGAGCAATGTCAAAGAGTTTACTGTCTATGTTTTCTTCTAGGAATTTTGTTTTGGATCTTACGTTTAAGTTCTTAATCCCTTTTAGTTTATTTTTGTATATGATGAAATGGTCTAGTTTCATCTTTTTGCATATATCTTTCCAGTTTCCCAACACCATTTATTGAACAGACTGTCTTTGCCCCATTGTATAGTGTTGCCCTCTTTGTCATAGATTAATTGACTATATAGGCATTGGTTTATTTCTGGGCTCTCTATTCTGTTCCATTGATCTATGTGTCTGTTTTTATGCAAGTACCATGCTGTTTTGATTACTATAGCCTTGTAGTATAGTTTGATATCAGGTAGTATGATACTTCCAACTTTGTTCTTTCTTGTCAAGATTGCTGAGGCTATTCGAGGTCTTAATCGTTCCATGTTTATTTTTGAATTATTTGTTCTAGTTCTAAGAAAAATGCCATTGGTATTCTGACAGGAATTACATTGAATCTGTACAGATTGCTTTAGGTAGTATTGTCATTTTAACAATGTTAATTCTTCCTATCCATGAGTATGGTATATGCTTCCATTTAGTTGTATCTTCTTTAATTTCTTTAATGTCATAATTTTTCATATACAGGTCTTTTAACTTCTTGGTTAAATTTATTTGTAGGTATTTTTAAGACAATTGTAAATGGGAATTATTTTCTTAATTTCTCCTGTTAATTTATTATTGTTGTATAAAAATGGAACCAATTTCTGAACATTTATTTTGTATCTTGCTACTTTACTGAATTTGTCAGTTCTAACAGTATTTTGGTGGAATCTTTAGGATTCTCTCTATATAGTATCATGTCATCTACAAATAATGACAGTTTTACTTCTTTCTTTTTGTATGATTGCTTCAACTAGGAAGGAAGGTGATTTTTGAAAATCCAGACACCTGAGCCCTAATCTCAGGTATGTTTCTTGAACAATCCTCAGGTGTTTCTAGCATTCACCCAGGGCTGAGATCCACTGCTGATAGCACTGAGCACCCTGCACCTGGTACAAATTACAGGGCACCTGTAACATCTAATTATCTAATGCAGCTGAGCAAGCTACTCTCCTGGGTACATCTAGGCTCTTAGCTCTGATTCCTCTCTTAGCTCATTCCATGTGATTTTGCAAATGATTCTTTTCTCAGCTGTCCTGAGGAAACTTCTAAAATTTATGTTATAGTGACATTTAGTAGGTAGATCAGAAGTTAGCTCTCTAGATTGCTCAGACTTGTCAGCAAATTTCTTTACTGACTTGCTCTGTATTTATACAATCATCTAACAGCTGTTTGTTCTTCCAACCTTAGTTGTCTAATGACCTCTCATCTACTTCAAAGAGATCATATAAAATTTACAAAATTTTGTTAGCATCTGTAAAGCATTATAGAAGCTTGATAAATGTGTTTAAAAATGAATTATAGATAATGATAATTTTACAAACATAATTATTATTTAGTGTAGAGTTTATAATATTGTATGGATCACAAAATAGTTTCTATAATATTTCTTTGGAATGGGAATTGTTATGTACAATATCAATTCACAGATTAATTTAATTATAGTGAATATTCCTCACCATTGCTTAGAGAACATAATTCTTACCTTTAAAATAGCAAAAACATATCTAAGAGATAATAAAACTTTTCAGAGTGAAGTTTTCCCTTTAATTCAAAGATGACCAGATCACTGGAGAAAGTGTTATGAAAACTTTCCTACTGAGCACAAAAAATGAATGCTTTGTGTTACACTTGCTCTTATTATTTTAACCTGATTCTGTGCTATCATTTCCATAAAAGTGACATCTTATTTACTGAACTTAATTTTCAATGGTTAATTCAGACAAGGAAATTCAGTAAAATATGGATTCTAATTATAAACTGCTAAAAGTCAAAACTGTTGAAAGTCATATTAATTAAAACACCTTTTCATTCAATGCTAATGAATTTTCATGCAAATATAGTTTATTCAATTATAGCAGCAGCACCTTTAAATGTGCTGTGAAATCTTAAACACAATTTTAGCAACTCATTAAATTTGAGCAATTTATATTTCATGTGTGAATAATGTGCAGGGCATTTCATTCTAACAGAGCTCTGCTGTGCTGAAATACATGTGTGTAGTACTATTAATAGACTGTATTGCTCAGTTCTTACTCTATTTAGCGGGAGGTGGTTAAGACTACTTCACCACTCTGCACAAGGAGACTTTGTATTTAACTGGCACCGTGCTTGAAAAATTCTCTGCTACAATTCAGCTTAATCTGTTTCGTAGAGGGAGTGGATTGCAAAAAAAAGATATTCTTCATGGAGCTAAGACATATCTGAATTGATGAGACAGGTGGAGCTGTATTATTACAAAAAGGTTTTAATTATAATTTAAATTGTTTCATTTATAATATTTTACGGGGGCTTAGTAGAAATGCCGTTCATAAACCTGATGTAAGGGTACCAGACATGGAAACCTGTAATGCAAATAAGGCCTCAGAGGCAACTACTTCCCCTCAGTGATCCTGAAAATTTCAACAACTCGACACTAAACTCTATATTTCTTTGGAGAAGGGCCATAAAAACTCCCTGTAAGTATGGAAGCATCCATTCAGTTCAGAATGAAGTCCACTTAAATTCTGGCAGATAATGGATGATGTACGTCTACCCCACAAACACTGTCCAGTAGAAGTTTGTTGGACTGTAGTTAACTTGTGATACACAAGCTCTTAGAGAAAGCAAAAATGCTCTGGAAAATTAGAAAAGGAAGAAATAAAGAGTAAAGAAAATCTGTTGCTGGTAATTAATTTGGTCCACTAGAACAAGACATAAAAGCAAGTGAGTAATATTTATAGAACAACCATACTGGGGGCAAACTAGAGTTTTCTCCAATTTCCTGTAAACTATGTAGTCAGGGTTAACTAGTGAAACATCAAAATGCAGCCAAACCTCATTTGGGGGCAGGAAATAAGAGCAGAAATAAAACAATGGTCAGTGATGCTCTTGAGGGGAAGCAAGATTTCAGAAGCTGAGTTTAAAGGGACACCCCAAACAGCCAATGTGATGTTGACTTGTAACATGTGCAAAGAATTCATCATAGACTAGCCATCCTTCTGTCCTTTCTAAGTTCCTTATCCTAAACACATCCAACATTTTATAAAAGGAAAAGGGGGGACCATACCTTGTTTCTATTGACTTTATTTTTTTTTGCTGTGTTCACTTTTCCTTTAGATCTAGTTAACCAACTATGGAAATTCATTCATATCTGAATCATATTCAGATATGAATGAATTTCTAGCCTCTAGGCTAGAAGTTTTCTAAATATAGCTTAAAAATAGTAACAACCTGTGCAATATCTTTAGTAATCTACATTTTTTACATTTCAAAACTATAAAACATGATATTTTTGTTTTTTGAATAAACAAACAGTAATTTATATTCTATTCTACTGTTGTTGAATGCCAAGCCTACTCAATATTCCCCTGTTTGTATTTAACTGGCACCGTGCCAATGGCATATATGTGTTTTGTTGTTTTTAAATATCTCTGACTGCAGGATGGAAGACGAATGGAGTGAGTGTGCAGGGCCACTGCCAGCTTGGGAAGCGGAAAGGAAGCAGTTGTATGTGAACTAGGGCAGAGCAGTGGTGATGGAGAGAAAGAATTGAAGGATGTTTCGTAGGCTAAAGCCTACCGGACTGACCAGCAACACCCTTTGGGTATGTACTGGAGGAACGGAAAAGGGGGAATGACTTGGACAACATCAGTTTAGCTGCTGGGAGTCATGCCACTTACTGGGGCCAGGAGACAATTTTGGAGGCTTCTTTTTGTAGTGACCATGAGAGTAGATGAAATGATGTTCTCTCTACAAGTCAGTGTTTGGCACACCAAAGTTTTATCATCACAGTTAAACAAAAACCAATTCTGCCAGCCACATAAGTGGTTGAAGTAACTATTTTTAACTGACTCAGTGGTTCTTCAAGCATATAATCTCTGAAGGTTCCAGGACCTTTAGACATTCCCATATTGAAGTGTTTCTCACATTCGCTATACCTTATAACAACCTGGGGTGGGGCTTTAAAAGTTCTTACACAAAAGTCCCATCCCAACAGTTTAAAATCAGAATCCTTAAGATCAAATCACAAGCATCAGTAGTTAAAAAACTTCCAAATGATTCTGATGTGAAATACTGATTTGTGCAGGTGACTGTGGCTCTCACCAATGACTGCACCCAGGGTTCAAAGGCTATCTGGTTTTCACCCTTAGACTCCATGCACCCAACACATACTGAGCACACAATAAATACCATTCATTCCCACTTTCACTGAAGGTAAATTTTTAGAGATTTAAGATTAGGTTTATCTTCCCTATTATCTTTCCTTGTTACCTCATGGCTCTCCCCTCATAAATCTAGTGGAATGTGCTACTTTGGGGTAAGAACAAATTTATCTAGAAACAAAGACTTTGCTCAGTTTTTAGTTTTAAAATAAGCATTTTTAAGTCATAACAGAGATAAAAGTCTGAAATCCAATATTGTTTTAATTTACTTGTTTAATTTACTTGTTTAATTTGTCTTGATTTTGTTAAAGTTTTTGGGAGCAGAGAAAGAATTCTGTCTAGAAAGCTGGTTTTGCATATCAAGAACCAGTCTTGGCCTTAGGGGCCAGAGTGTACGGCAGGAACCATGGAGTAGGTGACAGTGTGAAATGGTGTAAGACTAGTTTGTCAGGCCCAAGAAAAGACTGGCAAGAGATTATAGGAGAACCAGGAAATTTGATCAGGTGCAATGGCTCTTTGAAAAGAGCTCAGTACACTTTCCCTTCAACATATTTGTCATACATTCATTCATGATCCTGAGCATTAGGGCGGAAATGACTGGGAGCTGTGTCTAGGCAGTCGGAGCAATGCGGCTACAGCGTCCCTACCACGTCAGTGTGGCATGGGAAAATCAAAGCAGAGTTCCTGAGCGGGGAGTGGAGGGAGAAGGGGAGGGGGATAGCTGACAGAACCAGAAAGAGTCTGGCAGTGGATATGGAGGCAGATCAGAAGACCAGAGTAAGGCTATAGATATTTCCCAACAAATGTGTTGGGACAGAGGCCAAAGCCCGAAGCTCAGAAATAATAAAATGGCTACGCCTCAGTAAAAGTTAGAGAGGAGTGAGGACTGAAGACTGCAAACCAGACTCACACTTCCATTCTCAGCTGACCCCCATGCCCAGGTCATAATATTACACATGCATTCCAACCCAAGGGATCGAAAAGGCAATGGGTGCGGTAAGTCTGAATGGCTTTAATGGTAAACAAACTTCACCTTGATGAGGCAAGATTATTATATTGTAAACCCTTCTGTGGAATTAGAAGCTTGACAATAAAGTCAGGTTGAGTTATAGATGAAAAAAAAACCTATGCCTTTATGCCCAGGACTGCATGAGACTATATGCTTTATGTTAGACAGCTGTGCATCTATTGAAACATTTATTGAGTGATATTAAGTTCTGGGCCATATACCAGGAACAAAGTGAGTAAGTGAGGTAAGTGAATGGGCAGGTGATATGAAAAGTGCTAGAGGCGAGTCTCTGCATGGTGATAGGAAAGCTAAGATGTGGCGTGCCTAACTCTAGAGAGTGTCACATGGCACAGAGGAAGGAGAAGAGGAGGAGGCCAGGGAACACATTGTAAAGAAAGCAATATCTGAGTTGAAAATTTAAGGATGAGATGATATAGGATGCTTGCTGAAGAAAGGAGATGTGAATGGGGGGAGTATTCTAGACAAAGAAGCAATATGCACAAAAGCAAAAGCATGACAACTTGAGGGGAAATGCCATGCCCAGGGTATCATGGTGGCGAAAAGGACAGGATGGACTCAAGGGATGCTTAGGAAATAGAATAAGCTGGGCACAGTGACTGACTACACGTGCAGTGACAGACTGGGCACAGTGACTCACTGCACGTGCAGCATTTGGGAGTTTTCAGGATGACTCCTGGATTAGCAGTTTCAGAGCCTGAATGAGTGGGGGCACTGTTCACAAGACAGAGACAATAAGGAGAAGTCATTTGGGAATGAGAGGGTGAAGTTGATGAGTTCCATTTTTAGACTTGTCAAGTTAGAGGTTCCCATGGTGCACACAAGCTAAAGTATCTGGGGGGCAGTCAGAAGTACTGGCGTAGAGCTTAGGGGAGAGGTCCTCACCAGACTATATAATTTGACATTTACCAGTGGGTGAGAAGTTAAAACTTTGGGGGAAGATGAGTTTGCTCAGGAAGAATGTATAAATAACAGACAATGATCCAAGTGGAATCCTGAAAAAAAAAAACACAAACAGAAAAAAAAACTTGGGGTGGGCAGACCATGTTCAGAAGAGTGAGAAAGAGTGGCTTGAAAGGGAGGGGAGCCTGGGAGCTAGGGAAGCAGTGAGGCTGACAGAGAAGGGAGTAATCAAGTGTGTCAGTGGCAGCACAGGGGACAAGTGGATAATGATCAAAATGTCGACTGGATTTATCGGAAGGCAATGTCCCTGCAGGAAGAACCGTTTCAAAGAAACAGTGGGAGTGAAAGTCAGAAAATGTGGGCTGAAGGCTGACGGGAAATGAGGAAGTGCAGACTGCCTTCCCAAGCAGCAGGACTGAACAACGAGAGGGGCTGACAGATTATAAATAGCAAGTGGAGTAGGGCACAGCCGCATAACTGACCAAACAAGTTGACAAGGAAACAGAACACGCAGAATTCGCCGCTCCGTGAAATCCAATTCTCCACTGGTGGCTGACTCGGGCATCCGTTTCCAAAGGAGCTAACTGCAGATGCCAAACTTTGAGAATGTGGGCTTTTTTCCATTATCATTCAGTTACATTCTGTAGTTACGGATGTTTTGTTGCAACATATTTACAGTGATTTTATTAGTTAATGTCTACAAATACCCCATATACTTAAAAATAGTGGGGAAATACTGGTGTATAAATTCACCAGCACCCTCAAGCTTATGGTTCAAAAGGATTTTCCAAAGATTTAGTATACTCCAAATTGCTGACAGCTAACCATGTTTCATATTATTTTCTGAAAACATACTAAATATAAGATAATTCATCCAAATTATCCTGTGAAATGTTGACAATGTTCAAAGTGATTAAACAGATAATTTTATAACCTCATGCTTTAGGTTGAAGAGGTTACATTGCCAGGTACTGGGGGGTGTTTACTATAGTCTCAATTCCTATCAAGGTAAATGTTTTTAAGGTATATTGCATGTCAAATTAATAATAGCGATTATTTATCAAAAAAGCTGACTTCTCTCAAACACAATCAAGATTTGGGACTTATGTTAAATCAGTAACCTTAGTGTTGGCCAGTTGGCTTTAGCTGGGAGACAGCTTCAGATGTCCAACCTGCCTTTTTCACACCTGGGTAATCAAGCAAACATGAAGAAAACTGCACTGATTTCCTCTCGTGCTGCCTAATGCCAAAAGTGGTCACGAAATAATTAACTCAGATTAAAATACTATTTTAGAGAAAATGTTGGTTCCATACCATATTTGCTTATTCTGACACACCCAAAAACTAAAGTCACCAAGGAAACACCAAGATCTTATCATGAATTAGTAACTTTTGGCAATATACCAACTGGTTAAAGATTAGTTAACATAGAGACAGATCATGTGGTATTTGTTCCAATGTACTTAGTAATCCAGTGCTTGATTCCCACTAGGGTATCCCTTTGGGGTGTAGGAAACTTTCACGACAGAGGAGTTCATCAAACTATGGTTTCTCTGCAACAAAATCATTCCAAATGCCTCTGACCAAGCATGAGGGCAGGTGACAACTTGAAAGTTATTAAGTATAATTAACTATATAAAATAAGGATAATTTACTTTTTTAATTTTTTTAATTGTTGTTCAAGTACAGTTGGCTCTATTAGGATGATTTACTATTAAACAGATGAAGGTCTTTGAACCTTATAATAGAGACTTTGTCCCTTTTTTATGAGCCTGGATTTGTGAGTCGTACACCCATTGGCCAGCCTTACCTATGGGAAGAGAACATACATTACTAGAACCTACCACCCCACCCTAACATAAGCCCATTGTGGAAACTATTAATACTTGTTCAACAAACTAAATGATTTCATTAATAGTACTACCTGCAGTGAATTCTAAGCCAGACTAGACATACTCAATTCTAATTCAGCAGATTCTGAGAATGTTACAAGATATTTTAGAGAGCCATGCCATCTGATACACTACCAAGTTCACTTAGTGTCGTAAAAAGGATGTGAACTAGAAGCAGAAAAACCCAGATCCTATCCCAGGTCACCACTCAACCTGTACCAATGCAAGGGACTTGCTCACACATTCTAAGGCTTTGTCCCTCTTGTGAAGCTGGGATGATAACTGCCATTTCCAGATGTGACTGTGTGTCAGATGAGACTGAATCATAGCCGGCTAAGGCTTAAAATGCCATTAGACACCAGAGTCAAGATGAAAAAAAAATAAGGAAGTTAAAGCTCGAAGAGCTTAAAGCCTTGCTCAAGATCAAAGAGTAGACAGCTGAAGAATTCAACATTATTCTTGATAAGAATTCTTGATAAAAGAATTTTATCAAGAATATGATAAAATGTTGAATTCATTTGTCGAATTCAACATTATTCTTGATAAAAGGATTGTTGCATTTATAGAGCAAGTACATTACCTACAATATGTAGGGTTATTTTAGAAAAGAATTAATATTTTTAAGTGGTAGCAGTGATCAATTACAATGTCAGTGTGAAGCGTCTCTCATTCAGGGGCCCTAGAGATCATTTAATCAAATACCCAAATTTTATGGGTGAGAACCTGAAACTACTAAAGTTGAATGAAAAATGAGGTCCCTTTCTTCCATGAAAAATACCACCTTATATGTAAAAGTACTTTAAAAATGGGACAAAAGGCCCTAAAATGTAAGTGGCTGAGATGCAAGTTAAGACAGACAACTAATGATTGTGCACAGGCTTTGAGAGAAAGTGTGTCACTATTGTGGGAACTGTGTGGCCTGATGACACGTGTGGTCATCTAGCTGTTCAAGTTGTGATTTTGGTTGCAGGGGACTGGAGGCATAAAACAGCATTTGTTTTCTGCCTTGATCTGAGGGGTCAGTAGTTAACCTGGGTAAGGGAATGGGTTAGCATTTAAAGTGGAAAGGACATTTTCATGAACTTGAGATGTAGGGCAAGAGTACTACCCTTTGGGTACAGATGTCTAAGTGTGACACTGAGAACCACACTGTGAGTATATTATGATCTCAGCTATGCAGACAAGCTAGTGTGATCCCAGACAGCTGAATTATAGATCAGTGGTAATAAAAGAATAGGTGTACCCTAATTTAGAGAATGCAGGAGTTTATAGCTTGGGGTCATTTTCCAAACCATTTATAACCCAAGCACATTTTATCTCTGTGCTGTTGCTAAATTAATAATGCTTAAACAGAATTTTGTGTAGCTTCATTTTCAAAATCCTTGGTGTCCCTTCTCTATGTAAATGGAATAAACTCTTTTCACCTCTGTCTGATGCTTTCTCCCAAAATACTGCCCAAGAAGACACAATAAAACAAAATGTCCTGATGGGAATCAGCACATTAGACCTAGGGTCTACTCCTGGCTTCACCGTTTACTGACAGCACAGCCTTGAGCAAGTTCCACCACCAGTCCAAGCCTCCTGCGAACTGAACACAGGGCAGATGAAGTCTCTGTCCAATGCTCAGCCCCGACAGGTTAGGGATGACGATGTGAATGCAGATGTATGAGTTGTGATGAGAATGATAATCACGAGGAAAAGGCCATCGTACACAAGCTCTGTGCTTTTCTGCCTTCTCTGCCTTTGCACATGGGTTTTCAGTGGTAAGAAATGCCCTTTCATTCTACTTTTAAACCCTTACAAAGGTATAAAGGCACAACTTATATTCTACCTATCAGAGTCTAGCACAAGACCTCAGAATAATACTTCTTGGTCAAAATAATAATAATTTATAAGTATACCTCTTTTCTTGGAAGAAGATACACCCTTGCCTATCCCATTAAGATGATAACTGATATTTAACCCAAATTAAAAAGTACAAAGTAGTATGGTGCGCTGTGTGTGAGTCTGTAAGGGCAATTGCCCAAAATTCTTCAGGCAGACTGCTTAGGTTCATATTGTGTCCATTTAAAATTCTAGAACCTTTGCTCTCTGGGCAAATCAGTTTTCCCTTCAAGCAATGTTTTCCCACACACAATTAGAGACAAAAATAATTAGAGGAAGCTCTGTTCAAAGAGAAAGGGAAATACAAGAAAAAAAATATTCAATTTCTGTTCTATGGTAGGAAGAACTAAATCACTACGCCATTCTCAACCCATCAAAGAAAATAAAAACTTTGAAGTCCCACTTCATGTCATTTAAATACTAGCCAATTACTCATATGATATGATTGCATCTCTGGTAAACATGACCTCTTTTCAGTGTGTAGGAAAAGTGATTATCTTCCTTGACACGAATTCAAATTTGATCTGAAGACAAATTCCTTTTCTTTTGATGTCTGCACGGGCATATAAAACTTACAGTGCCAAGGTCAATGATGAAGCAGTCCCCCTTGTTGAAACTGTGCCAGCTCAGAGGAACTTCCGTGGCCCTGACCACTCTCCGACCCTTCACGTGCAGCAGCCTCTGGGCGGTCAGGTCGTTGGTGATAACGTGATTGAGTCCAGATGCCACCCCTCCAGCCTGATCACGGGAGGGGACAGAAAACAAAACAAAACCGATGAGGCGTCTCACCAGAAACTGCCACGTATAAAACCACAGGTGTTTTTACCCAAATAGCCTGTCAAGCCAAGAAACAACAGCCACCTCCGTGCACATGAAAAATTAAATAGGAAGAAGAGAATTTCTTGGCAAATCAATAGGTTTTTCAAAAAAAAATATAGGCTCTTTGTCCTTCCTATTCCAACATTCAGTTCAATAATTGCAAACATTTACTGAGAACTTTCAGTGACTAAAACCTGCTCCACAAACAAAAAGAAGCTGTAGCTCTTGCCCTTTCAAAACTAAATATTTTCAAGTCGTGGAGTGAGAGGTAGACAAGGATTTCAAGGATAAAGGCCACAGGAGGTTGGAGGAGAGTCAGAGGTAACAAGCACAGATGAGGAGCACCCAGAGATGGAGGCACCTCAAAGTGTCCACTGCCACAGTGTTAGGGCACAGAAGGGGAATTACGTGCTGCCCAGGTATGGGCTACTTGTATTTATGATCTTTGTTTTTACATTTTAAAGACTCACCTGTCTTATTCACCTATTTTTGGGTAAAAAGAGTTTACTAAATATGCCAGATGCAAGGTATTTATAGTCTGCATGAGAAGAGATGAAGAATCTTGGTTGCACATCCCTAACCCAAAACAAAACAAAATAAAATACAACCACAGTGAATTAAGAAATGCTGAAAAAAATATTAACTGCATCAAGTACATCTTGTATTGTCTGAAGTCAGCTTTCATCTTTTCATTTTTCCCTAACTGTTAGAAACAGTTAACTTTATTTTCACAATTAATTATGAGGTAATGTACATAATAAAGATTCAGTATAAACAAATATCTGTCATTCATTGATCAAAGGTCTCCTATGATCGATCGTATGTTACAAAAATTTGCTCACATCGCTGATGATAAGATAGTGAACTAATTTTGTTTCTGCTGATAAATGTGACCTCCATTTGCAAATATCCTCTTTCTTAAAAAGGCTGATTTGTAATGGTTTTAATGTTGATGATTAGAAAATAATTATCCAATAACTATAAAATTACTCTTATCATATCTTGCAAATAGCCAGAAGGATTACTAATAACATAATTTCCTATCTACTGTGTATGTAACTGTATAGGTATTTTATTATTTAATTCACCCTTAATCCTTGCAACACTTGTATGAGGAAGCTGTTGTTATACCCATTGCACATTGGAGAAAACTGAGCACAGAAAGCTTACATACTTGCCATGAGGCAACCAGTAATATGTGAAGAAAGGGGTTTGTAACCATTCTGACAACACAGCACATGCTTCTAGTAACTCTAAGACCCAGCTTTTTCAAAATGTTGGGTTCACTGACATACAGGAGGTTTCAGGATCATGTGCCATAAACTGTAGGAATTCATGTGAATTAAATAAAAGGAGAGGTAGTAGTTTCATATTTAGATTGGCTGGTACCCTAGAGTGGAAGAATGATTCCAAGAGATATGAGAACTTGTGTTTTGTCCCCATCTCAATGGCATCACAAAATATTCAACTAAGTCTCTAATCAGGTGAGAGGAAAAATAAACCCTGGCATTGTAGTAGGCGAATTTAGTATATATTCAGAATTCTAGTTTAGCTCTGAGGTCTTAGGTTTTCACTAGGCTAATACGCTGGAGGGGAGTAGCAGGCTCTGCAGAATACCTACTGGAGCATGTTTGACTTTGAAAAGCATTGTTTTTAAAACATTAGTCTAGGGAGGGTATTCCTCCGACTTTGTCTGAACTCTCCAGGTGTAGGGGGAGTGGTGAAGGATGGCCATCTGCAAAGGTCACTGGGAGATTCTCCCTCAAAAGCGATCTTTTACTGAAAATTGCCTTACAAGGACAGAACTACTTAACACTTTGTGTTTTTCTTTCATTTTCAAAAATAAAGCCAATACACATAAACTTTGCACACATGCCAGTGTATGTGCATTTGAATTCATGAGGCCGAACCACACATGTTCAACTCCATGGTTTCATTTGTATCATTTCCAAGATCAAACCACACTATATGGAAAAGATATGTATAGTTCTCTGTAATAACGGAAGTTATAATTGTTATAAATGCTGTATTAAGATATTCTAGAACAACTGAGATTCTCACATAATGGGTTATTTGCAGCAAATGCAGAGATTCTTCAGAATATCAAAAACAAAAACTGCTAATACCTTATTTACCAATATTTAATTATTGAATAAGTAATTTTACTTCCATAATTCCTTGTGACAACATAACTGAAAGATCTTAACTTTATCAAAAGTCAACTCATTAAGCATAATCAAATCAAAATAGTTCACATGTTGCCCTATACATTCCACAAAAATTTACTGAGCACTATGTGTCCAGCAGGTACTGGCCACATATCAGTGAACAAAACAGATTAAAACAAAAATAAAACAGAAAACTCTGCCTTTGCCTTGGCCAGTGGGGCTCAGTTGGTTGGGTGTCATCCTGCAAACCGAAAGGTCACAGGTTCAATTCCCTGTCAGGGCACATGCCTATGTTTTGGGTTCAGTTCCCTGCTAGGGTGCGTACAAGAGGCAAGCGATCTATATTTCTCTCTCACAATGATGTTTCTCTCCCTCTCTCTCTCCTTTCCTTCCCCTCTAAAATAGATAAGTAAATCAATAAGCACATCCTTGGGTGAGGATAAAAAATAAAAAATAAAAAAATTATTTTAAAAACATGTACTTTTACTGTAATGAAGACATGAGGTGTGGATGGATAGAAAGAGAAAGGGGGTCATAACAGAAGCTGTTCGAGAGAGCTGCTTACCTTGTATTTCAAACCACCTTTGAAATAGCCAACAAAATCAGTAGACTCGTATCCCTGAAGTTCTCTGTTCTGCACTGGTTTGCCACCCAAGTAGTCATCCATCTGCACTGTAAAGATGGCGGCTGCGGTGCTCTCATCCTGAGAACACTCCCTTCCTGAAACAGCCAATGGAAGTGCCTCACTTGTCAAGCAAGGAAAAGGACTATGGCAGAAATTCTGATACAAAACAAACTCAGAAACATTTTTTGAATTATATATGCATAAAACAAATCGTCTTCAACAGAACAATCTTTTAGTAGAAGTGGTATAATATAAATTATGTTGCTAACAACTAAAATAATTGTTGTGTTCCTGCTTTCCAATTCTTTTGAAAATTGAAAAACAAAACACCACTGTCTGAATATGCTCAGGTAGATATAACAATATATTGTAGTAGAATTCAGATTCATTCAGTCAATAACATCAAGCTATGAAATCATTTTGCAATTGTTTTAGCCTTAAATTTTTTTTTAATTTTTATGCTATTACAGTTGCCCCAATTTTTCTCCCTTTGCCCCCCTCCCTCCAGCATCCCCCTTCTCACAGTCAATCCCCACACCCTTGTTCATGTCCATGGGTGATGCATATGTACATAGGCTCTTTGTCTAGTCCCTTCACCTTCTTTCAACCAGTCCCAACCTCCCCCCTCCCTTCTTACACTTGCCAGTTGGTTCCTTGTTACTGTGTCTCTGGTTCTATTTTGCTCATGAGTTTATTTTGTTCCTTTGATTCCGGTTATGAGATCATATGGTGTTTGTCTTTCATTGCTTGGCTTATTTCACATAGGACAATACAACTGTTTTAGCCTTTATTAGCATAAATCTTTAGGCACCCAATGTTAATATATTAGTATTTGTAAGGAATGTGCACATGATAGGCCATAGCTAAACATCTTAAGAAAGTGACTGTTAGAATAGGCAATGAACATAACTTGACCTTACCCTTATTGAGTCCCATTGTCCCAACTGCACTATCTTAATGGTGTAATATTCTCTGAAGGAAAAGGAAGAGGAAAGGAACTAGCATGCTCACACTTACTGGATGTTAGTGCATGTATTACTATCCCAGGAACATAATGCATGGCACATTTAATTTTTAAAATGGTAATACAGATCCCATCCAGACAACCCCACTGAGGTAGAAACCCCAATTCTTAAGAATCAGCATCTTCAGTGTACAAGAAACTCAGAGCCAGAATAGTTCTGAAGGGAACTCAGATTTTATAAAAGATACTTCAAAACCCTTACTACATCTGAGCTGTGTGAGAGTCATAAATGATTGTAAATATAGTAATAGCTAACATTTATAATATCTTGGCTATGGGCCAGGCATTGTGCTAGTGTTTTGCATGGATGATCTCATTGAATCTTTCAGCAACCCCATGCAGCAGATACTACACTCTACCATGTTACAACAGTGGAATTGGAGGCTCACAGCTGCCAACTACCTTTCCTGAGACCACACAGTTGACCCACAGGTCAACTGGGTAAAATACCACCCAGAACTAGTTATCTGTGACTCTGGGGCACAGGCTCTTAGAAAGTACAATACTAGATTGTTTTTATGTATACTCAGACTCTCATTAGCAGAAAGATTTTATGGTAACAAGGGTATGCTATTTTCTTTCATGAATAATTGATACATAAAAGTTAGAAGCTGTAACAATACTATACAAGCTCTCTCCAGAAAAAGTCAAGCCACTGTTAATTCAACTAAAATAACTTGCATGACATCATTGTAACCTGGCTGCCAAGGAGAGTGGACTGGAATATGCATGTGTGAACGAGAGTTTCACTGTACTAAGTCAGTGGGGGAAATAGAGGCAGTTAAGTGAGCATGTGTACTGTGTGACCATCGCATTCAAAATGACTGAACAAGTAAATCAATGAATCTACATCAAATTTTGCATTAAGCATGAACATTTCTTCAAGGAAATTATTCAGATGATTCAGAAGGCTGCAGCTATGGGCAAGTGGTGACTGGCAACTTTATCACTATAACGTGCCCGCTCATGTATCATATCTTGTGCAGAATTTTTTGGCAAAACATCAAATCACCCAGGTGATTCAGCCCTCATACAGCCCAGATTTGGCACCTTGCAACTTATGGCTTTTCCCATAACTAAAATCACCTTTGAAAGGAAGAGATATTAGACCCTCGATGAGATTCAGGAAAATACAATGGGGCTGATGGCAATTGGGAGAACTGTGTGAGGTCCCAAGGTGCCTACTTTGAAGGAAGACTGAGGCATTATCGCCCTATGTACAATGTTTCTTGTATCTTGCATTTTCTTCTTCTTATAAAATAAATGTCTCTCTTTTTCATAGTTCATGGCTGGATAGGCCTTGTGGTTCACCTGAAACCCAGGTTGAGACTATTCACCAAAGCTAAAGAGAGGAAATCAGTCGGCCAAATTGAAGAAAGAATTTGATTTCTTTACAATTCTTATTACTCTCAAAGGGACCTGTAGAGCAAATATCTTCTCAGTAAAAAATTTAGTAGCTAGAAGAACATGTGACTTGATCTATTTTGTGAACTTGTTGTGGTCAAAGGAAATTGTGTAACATACTTTGAAAAACACACATGCAGTTTGCGGTCTAGAAGGACTCCCGTGTCATTCTTACCTGCATTCCCATCCATAAATGAGAATACTGATAAAGGCATAGATGTAGATTTGTGCAGTGAAGTTTTAAAAAGAAAACTTAAATCAAAATTAATACCAGGCCATTAAGGATGATGTGTTTGACATAAATGTTCTTACTTGAGTATAAGTTGAACCCCAAGTCTCTTTAGGAAGGTGTAAAGGGACATATAATTAATGAATGGATTGGAAGTAAGTGAATTAAATTATACTATCACTTGTTGATATTTATGTACTGTGCTAGGCCATGAAATATCAGTATGAATAAGCCAGAGTCCTTGCTCTAAAGAGGTTGAAAGTTACTAATGAAGCTAACAGCCGTCTTTGATTGTGAAAACCAAAATCAAACTCAATTGTATCATGATGAAATCCTAGCAAATAGTAACTTAAGAAATTCACTTCACTTATTTTCCCTATACTAATTTTACTGATGTTATGTTGTTTTGTGTTATTTTACATTATTTTATTGTATATGCATAAAAGAACAAAACACTTGCCAAATTAGGAATACAGGGGAACATTCTCAACTTGATAAATTCTCTCTTTTTTTTTAAGCTAACATAATGCTTCACAGTGAATGACTGAATGCTTTCCCCTAGGACTGGGAACTAAGGCAAGTCTGCCTACACTCATTAATCTTACTCAACATTATGCAAGAAGTTCTACCCACTGCAATAAGGTAGAAAGAGAAAAGCACACAGACTGGAGAAAAAGAAATAAATGTTTCTATTTACAAATGAGAGGATCACCTACATAGAAAAATTTTAAGAAATCTAGAAAATAAATAAATAAATTTTAAAAACCCTCCCGAATAAGTGCATTCAGCAAGATGGCATAATAAAAATGAACTGATAACAAAAGGCAGCTGTTTTTTTGTATAGAAACAACAGACATGAAAAAATAGAAATGAAAGGCACCACACCATTTATGATCACTCCAAAAAACTCAAGGATATATTTAACAAAGCCAGTACATGATCTATGTGCTAAAAATTACAAAATGGTGATAAAAAGAATCAAGGACCATAATAAATAAAAAGACATAGTGTCATGGACTGTAAGACTCAATATAATAAAGATGTCAGTTTTCCCCAAATTGATCTGTAGGTGTAATGCTATTCCTGGCAAAATCACAGCAAGTCTTATTATAGATCATATGATTTCATTATAAAACTTACATGAAAAGGCATAGGCCCTAGAATAGCTACAACAATCTTGACAAAGAAAACTAAGCCAGGAAAAATAACTCTATCTGATATTAATGTCCATCTATACAGCCATAGTAATTAAGAGAGTGTAGTATTGGTGCAAAGATAGGCATACAGATCAGTCGATTGCGTTTCCCCCAGTGGTAACACACTGTAAAACTATGGTGTGGGGACCTCCGCACCTTTCAGTCGTGAAAGGGCTCTGTGGCCTAGCACCCAGTTCCTGCCACCGGAGATCATGCCAAGGCCCCTGAGCGGTTGCTGCCGAGGTTTCCAGCAGCCCACAAGCAAGACCGTGCGTGGTAGCCATCCCTCCTGCAACTCACTTGTGCCACCCGCGACAACCACCAGCGTCGCCTGGATTCCACCCCCAGTGACAGCTCCAGCGGAAGTGTGGAGTACCAGGAAGAAGCCATCGTCCGCCACCCAGTACCCCCAAGGCCGTTCCTGGTCACTGGTGGATGAGCTTTTTTTTTTTTTTCCAGGAAGTCCACTCTCCTGTTCAAGGCCCCGACGTTGGAGTCCCAGAGCACTCGGAATCTCCCCAGGCCTCCCGCAGTATGGTCACCTGTGACCTGGCTCGGGCAGCCTCGAGGAAAAAGGCTGTGGCCAGCCCAGCAAAGCCAACACTCCTCCCCCGTCCTGAGTGACCACCACCAGCTACCCAACATCCAGAGGCGCTAGGCTCTTTTGAGCCCCTCCCCTCACCTCTCTTCCCCTCCTCGCCCATCCCATAGATTAGAGAAGCTGCAGCAAGCAGAAGCAGTTGGGTTCTTTTATACCAAAACAGCAAAATACAGAAAAGAAAGTTGGAAAAACCCTGCTCTTTATTACCCAAGACACACTCAAACCTTCCTGATGTCCCATAAGCATGAGTCTTGCACAAAGTACAAAATAAAGGACAAGTACCCAAAAAAAAAGCCTATAGTATAGTTTAGTATATCAGATTATAGTAATGTGTAAGTATACAAGTATAGTACAGCACCAAACACCACTATCAGGATTTGCCAGTGATACTAGGCACTTATCCTTTTGATATTTCTCCAGTTTTACCTGTACTCATCTGTGTGTTTGTACATTTAATTTTACTGTATATAATTTTATCATATGTGTATGCCCACCATCACAGTCAAAATACTATATAACCCTATCACCAAAAAATCTCTTATATTGTGCTTTTATACTACACCCACCTCCCTCCTGCATTACCCTGGCCCCACCCCATCCCTATCCTCTGATAACAAATTGAAGATTTTGTCATTTCAAAAATGGTACACAAATAAAATCATATAATATGGAATATTTTGGCATTAGGTTTTTTTCTTACTCAGCATAATTGCCCAAGCATTTATCTGAGTTGCTGAATAAAAAGTTTGTTCCTTTTTATTGCTGAGTAGTATTCCTTGTTATTGATGTGCCACAATTGTTTAACCAGTCACCTGTTGAAGGATCTTGGAGTTGATTCAAGTTTTGATCTATTCAAATAAAGCTGCTATAGATACTCATGTATAGGTTTTCACATGAATATAAATTTTCATTTCTTTGAAATAAATGTCCACAAAGGCAATTGCTGGATCATATGGTAAATGCATGTTTAGTTTTGCAAGAAGCTGCCAAATCCTCTTCCATAATACTCTACTCATACCCCTCATTTTATACCCTCCCTCCAAGAAATAGAGAAAAATCCAGTTTCTCAGCATCCTCGCCAGCCCTTGTATAGGTTCTTTGCATTGTAGGTTGTATAGTGTAATCCAGTTCTTTGGATTACCAGTGCCTTGCATAGAGCACAGTACAGACTAGTTTTACCATAAATGTTTGTCTTAAATATATTTATGTAAAGTTTAAAACTGGCAAGGAGAAATGCTGAGGGTGGAAGTGTATCACGTAAATCCAGGATGTGACAGGCAGTAGCTTTATCATCTAGCCCTGCTCAAACACAGAATGGCATCGTAAGTAACCAGAAGCAGAAGGTGGATGCATTTAAACCACAAAGCTGGAACATTTAAGAAGGACCAATGCAACACTCTCAGTCTCATGCAACAAACTTGCTTTGTAAATAGAAACAATAAAATGAAATAATCTGAGACATGCAAGGGTATTCTAGAAAGACACTGAGGGGAAGACCAGGAGAGATGACTCGCTATTCTCCTATTGTAGGCCCCACTCCTTCCTTTTCCCCTTCCCCTCTCCCTTGGCCTGTTGTTTGTTTCTACCCCGTGCACCCTTTTCATCCGGGTCTGACTTGACCTTCACTCTCTTCCATCTTCCTCCCGGCCAATTTCCTATGTCAAACTTTCTTTTTCCTTGAACTTTTGCCTCTTCCTTTTGGAACTTTCACTCAATCTGTCTTATTAAAACTCATGGATTCATCCAAATTTAGATCTTAGAGTGAAGGATTCTGGATGCAATTCTGCTTGCTTCAGGGAACAGAAGTAGGAGGAGCTGCTGAACAATTTTACCTAACCATCTGCTGGCTCTTTAAACTTTTCCATGTTCCCCATGATCTTCTCTTGACACAAGATCCCTCCCAATGACCCTCATTTTCCTCCTTCCTCTCAGGCTTCTCTACTGCCCCCATCCACAGACTCGGAGTGTCTCCTTCACAGTGCCCATCACATTTTTCCTGTCTTAGATCATGTTTTCACTTATGGTACCTCTGTGATTATAAATTTTCAGGGATGTTTCCTAAATAATTCATGTGCAAAGATGCCTTATACAATGCTGGGCACACTAATTACTGAAGAAATTAACTTGTTAATTAACACATCATTAATTTCAGTTTTAGCAGATCTTAAAGATCATAAGATGTTTCTGCCCAAAGCATTTTCTATTATATTTTTTGAACTTGGTGAACACTAAAGGAGTAATTAAGAGTCAATAATTAATAATGACTCTGTGTAAACCTTAGAAAACTTAGTGCTCAAAGACCTTATTTGGATAAGAAAGAACCTATAGAATTAAAAAAGTGTATTCAAAGCCCTCTTGCAATCTTCTGACAAAGTCAAACTCAACTATTGTCCACAGCAAAATATGAAGTTCTTCCACATTTCAATTCACCAAAATGGCAAATGCAGCATTTCAGACACTTGTATTCATTCCAAATGCAAGTTAGATAGGAAGACCAAGGTGAGGCCATTATTATTCTATCTGATGTCACTCAGTCACGAACATGGTTATATATTAGAGTTTCAGTGTTTGAGGGGGTTGGTATAAAATAGTAAGATTACAGTGGGAACCCAAAATGAGCTTCAGCATCCTCAAACAAACACAAAACTTTAATGTCGAATGCTGTAATGAAAACAGTCCTTTCTCCCTCTATATCTTTGTCATTTGGGTATCCGGCTCCAAGTATTGACTAACACTGAGAACATTGCTTCTTAATGTTTTCTACCATTTTTTTCCTTAAAATCTTCAAGTGTTAGGAAGTAAAAATAATGGCTTTTAATGGCTTTCAAGGTCTTCAAAATGTCTATGTATGTGTGGTTTTCCCATAAACTCAGGAATAAAATGAAAAACAAGAAGCACAAGTCCAAGGGAGGCAAGCTAATTTTAAAAAGTCAGTGAAGCTCAGATAATCAGCACGTTGTTAGATGGGGTGTGCTCACTGGCCCAGGATCTCACTGGGAGAGGCTGGACATTCAGGATGTTTACGAGTAAAAGTAGAAGGTGGAAAAAGTAGAACACACAAGGCTCAGTGTCCTGAGAGTCTGGCACGAGTGCTGCCCAAAATAATTACAGCTGAAGGGGTAGGTTTGTTCCAGAGTGTCCTTGTTCAAACAGATAAATACTAAGTTTAAAAATGACTATAAAAGCAGCTCGTTTAAATACATAAATAGGCCATATAAAGCTATTTATTTATATTGACAATATCTGTATTATTTGTCTCCTGCTTGCATGCAAGGTGGCCAGCATCTTAATAAACAGGGACGTTAGCCACACTTGCGAGCCACGTGGTGCAGGTGGGATCTTGGCTTAAAGCAGCCATTAATCGACGCAATTAATAGAGAAATACAAGCTGGTACTCAACAGGAGGCAGGGGAGGCAGGGGAGGATTAGTTAACAAACAACAAAACTTCTCGCCAGCTGCAGCAGACGCCCACAAACTTGACTTCTCCTTCCTGACAGGGAAGCCAGGACAGAACTTGTCCGCAGGTGAGCGGGACTTGGCCAGCGCCTCTGTGCGCGGAACAGCGGCCCTGGCAGGGAGTGTGGTTTGGAGCTGGAAGGCGAAAGAGGGAGGAACCAGCTAGAGGAACCAGTCCCAAAACCCAGGAGAGGAACTCGGCAAAGTTCAAAGCCAGTGGGAAAAAACTGCTCCCGACTTCGCAGCGCCCGGTGTTTGGCGGGGAGAAAGTGGTCAGCCCCAAAGGCGCGGCCCTGCGGGGCACAAGCGGCGCGAGGTCTCCAGGACAGCCGCGTCTGCGCCCTCATTCCCCTGCCCTGGGAAATCTCAGCTTCCAGTGGACTGGCCCCTCCCGAACCTGGGCGCGTCCAGGTCCGGTGCTCGCAGCCCTTACCTAGCCAGAAGTGCAGACGGTAGGTGAAGCCCCGACACGCCTTGGTCGTGTGCAGCACCAGGTAGGCATCCCCGACGTAGAAGTCGCCGTAAGCGCTTGGGGGCACAGGCACCAGCTCCATCTTCTCGATCCTCCAAACCTGCAGACCCGCCTTCTTGCCCGCCCGGGCGAACTCCCTGTGGTACAGCTCCTGGGACATGATTCGGGCACGCGATGCTCCGGTGAGGAGTCACAGGACCTTGTTGACCTTCGTGTCGGACTGAACCGAGAGCTGCCAGATGGACCCTCTTCGCCGGGACTTTATAGGGTTCGCCGGGCGGCGAGGCGGGGCCCCGAAAAGGGAGTGGCTAGGTGCCGAGGCAGGAGTTGCAAGCTAGGAGAGGATTCCCTCCTGGGCAGCGCCTACTACTGAACTCCCACGCCCTTCCCTGGGGGAGAAGGAAATTGGAATCTTGGTCTTGAGACCCGGAGGGAATTTACAGAAACTCTTGGAAATGCCTCCTCCAAGTTAGGATGTTTCCCCTGGCAACAGACGGAGGAGATGAACAATTATACCTGGACGGTGCATCGTTTTTGAAAAAAAAAAAAAAATGGCTATACGGGTAAAATATCACCCAAATCATCAATGTCATTTCATTGGTCACTCTCTCCATTCTTGATAGCTGAAGGTGTTCTGTCTTGATCTTCCCAGTTCGAATATGCCTTGAAAAACAGCACGTCAGGTTTCTCGGGAAGGACGAAAACCTCCAAAGTTGGAGGTCTTACCCCGGGGACACAGCTCTGTAGTCCCCGGGGGGTCAGGACCTGTGGTTAAGCTCTTAGCTGCACCTGCCTCCGCTGGCCAAGTAAGTTGCTGGAAACAACAGCAGCCCTCCTCCTGGGGTGTTCTGAAGCTAGGCTGTTCGTGGCTGGGGTATTTTGCCCATACTGCCTTGTGAGTTACCTGTTACCTGGCTGCAAAGTGCTAATTTTCTCATCATTTTCCCCACAGATTTTACTTTTCCAGCACTGTAAAATACAGGTGGAGTGTTTACTCTATATTTTGCATTTATTTAACCAAAGCTGAAATGGCAAAGGAGTTTGCTGTTACCTGCCGTTGTTAAAAAAGCAAATAGTTCACCATGTAAAGAATAAGAAAGATGACTTTTATGCATGCACATTTCTTGTCATTGATTCCCAAATACTAGAGTTCTGGCAAGTTATTAATATTGTATAATTCACTTATCTCCTTAATTAGTTTTTAATAGGTATTACATGACCACAGTAAAAAAAAAACATCAAAAGTACAAGATGTGCAATAAAGTTTATCTCTATTTCACCTGAGACTTAAATCTGAAATTTTCCTGTTTGTTTTGTGTGTGTGTATGTGTGTGTGTGTGTGTGTGTGTGTGTGATCTGTTATGGATTGAGATCCCAGTTGATAAGTACCACTGGCTACATTCTCTACCCACTGCCCCCCCCCCAGCAGACGCCAGACAATAAAAGGCAGGTGTGTAAGGCTCCTTTTACAGATAAGGAAACTGAGGCTTTGGAACTTGTCAGAGGTCACCCACAGAGGAATTCAAGCTCATTGTGTCTAATGCAAAAGCACATGCTGTTTGCAAAAACTTATTTTTTCAATCCAAATTATTTGGCCAAGATTTTTTTTTACTTAAGTATACATAATATTTTCATTTACTTCCAGCTTGTTCCTAGAGAGGCTTCTGATCCAGTGAGTTAAAAGGAGCACCAAGAAGTTTAGTTGTGACTTTGTCACTGAGTCATTGTATGTCTTGGTTTCCTTATCTGTACAGTGGAAATCATGTTTTCTCTTGCTTTCTCTAGGGAAAAAGATATTTATTTTTATTCCAGTGAAGAAATAAAAATAACAGGAAATAATTTCCTTTTGGTGAAGAAATAAAAAGAAAACTTTGGAATAGGTGAGTGAAATTCCCTCTCACTTAGGCCAGGTCCGAGGCACATGCCTGGGATGCACACGAAAATGCTTAGTAATCAAGATCAATACTATTTTTGAGGCAATATCTTAAAAAAATCAAAATTAATGTGAACAATTAAGGCAGATAAAGGCAGAATTGCTAGCAGTGCTGCACGGGACCATGTTGGAGGCTGAGGCCTTGAAGGAAATACCAATCTTTCTTTACTTAAACTTTTGATATTTGGTTTATAATTTTTGGCATTAATTTTGATATTTCAAAACATATTACATTAAAATAGTATCGATCTTGATTACTGATTTTTTTTTTCACCAACCCCTTAAATTTTGTGCCTGAGTTAAGAGCTCACTAGCATCATGCTAACTCTGACCTGGCTAAGCCACTTCTGGACTCAACTTTTAACTTTCTGCTAGACATAGCTACCTAATTGATCCTGCCAAGGTCAAATTCAGCATGCTCAAACAAGCTCTTTGTTCCTTCCAAATATGTTTCTCCTACTCTTCCTAATTTCATTAATAGCATGATTTCATTTTGACTCAGGGCTCTCATTTTATCTTTGCATTCATTCAACTAGGGTGTACAGAATATTTCTCAAATACGTCTCAGCTGCCCACTCTCTTGTTATTTCTTTGATTCCCATCTTCAGGAGAGACATGCAGTGGAGTAAAGGGGCCTAGATTACAGTATGGCCTGTTGAATCCTACCAACCCCCAGGACTTCTCAGCTGATTGAGCAGGGAGCTGACTAAGCTACCTCACCTTATTGTGTCTCATTTTGACCGATAGAAATGACCTCATAGGATTGTCATGAATAGGAACACGAGGTAAATACAATGTGACTGAGTGAAAGCTCATTCTGTTCACCACACAACAGCCAATAGGTTAAGTCACAACAAGGAGCTGGGACAAGAAAAGTGACTTTATTTAGAAAGGCAGCAAGCCAAGAAGATGGCAGACTGGTGTCTGAAAGAACTGTCTTGAGAAAGTACAGAATTCAGGCTTCTTTTATGTCAGAAGAGAAGTGGATACCCAAAGGAATTTGAGGTCGGGAGGTAACAGATGACTGCAGACATCTGATGATCAGCAAGAGTGCCAGGGGGATGGTGAAACTTCCAGCTCCCATTGTGATGGTCTCAGTCACAAAGTTACTATAAATATTTTGATAGACAATTATTCTTCTTGTACCTAACTTTAATTTAGGAGAGGGGCATGAAAACTACACAGATTAACTAAAGTTGAAGTTAAATCAGGGGCCTGCTACCTGCTGCCTGACATGGATGGAACTCACCTCCTGGAGTGGCAAGCAGACCACGAGGTGCCTCCGGACAAAGAAAATTCCTGCAAAGATTGATTAATGGCTACCCACCCACACCTTATTGTTTACCCATACTATAAAGGCAAAACACAAGGCCAGAAAATATGCCTTGTAAAGGTTAAAGTTAATCTCAGTCTTTTCCCATTCTCCATTTCCCCATACCAGCAATTCCAGATATGTATAAACTCAACCTCTAGAGATGGTCGGGGTCTCCCTTCCTTCTCTTGTGAGGATAGTCTGCTACCCCATCTGTGGACTGGCTTTTCTTGCTTGTCCCCTCTGCTCAATAAAACATGTTTTTACACTCTAACCTCTTGTGTAGCTGGAGTCTTGAATTCTTTCCTGCTGGAAGCCAAGAGCTCTCTTGGCCTGGGTTTGAGTCCCGCTGGAGACTCACCCCTCCAGCATCACCTTCCTTATCTCCTTGGGGAGGTAGTTTCAGGCAGGGAGGCTGTTTCAGAGATTTCTAAGCTACAGGCTAGATTTCTTTAGTGATTAGCATATCTACATGCCAGACTACGCAGAAATTGCTAACTGACATGTCAGGCTCAGCGAGATAAAGTCATAAAGACAGATTATTTTATTCCAGTACAATTATAAACCTGGAATGGTGCCTCCATGTACTAAGTGACAGTAAACTCAACTACAGTTGATGAGGAGTTAATTCACTTCTTCAAACCTAATCCTGTAAGAATATATTTCCAAGTCTAGTTCATATAAGGGCTGTCAGTTTCCTATACAAAAAAAGATCTCTAAAAGCAGGTGCCAATTTCCTTTCTATGCCTTTATTTTCTCTCTCATTTCCTGGGTTCTTAAAAGTAGATTATTTTCTCCCCCACATATTATTGCCCTTCTTCCATTACCTGTCTGTTGTAAGTTTTACCAACTTTTTAAGTTTTAACTGAAGATACTTGTCTTTATCATCATTATTCTCCTGGTTTCACTAGATTTCAGTATGCTCTGTGCCCCAAATGTTTCTGATACCCTCTTGAATTATAGCAGTTACCACACTCTGAAGTGTGTTTTCTCCCACAGATTATAGGTTCACTGAGAGACTTCTGTCTCATTCTTTTATTCCCTGGCTTTATGGGATTACATGCTGAAAAGATGTGGTTAAATAGTTGATTTTGGATTAGACTACACTAAAGAAAAATCAAGTTACCAATCCTCTCTCAGTCTGGCTAGAAACAGCAAAGGAAAATGAATAAGTCTTTTATCGTTACTAAGAGTCAGGATGTTTGAGGTGTGGGGTCTGTGGGTGAGTTCAAGGTAGGTGTTCTTCTAGAATGTTAATGCCCAAGGGCAATGTTGCATAATTGAGTCCTGGAAATAATTAACGATGTTAAATAATATAATTGATTCATTATGTATGCAATTTATTGGGGTGAGCTGGTAAAAAAAGCACACACACACACACACACACACACACACACACAAAACCACTTGGCTTCAAGTAATCTTCATTCTCCAAGTTGTAGACTCTTAGAGCTGAGAAGCTCGTACTTTCTTTCCATCACCACATTGTGACCAGGGAGTTGTTGAGAGTAAAATATATGCAAAAGACTGGAAAGACAGGAAGTGCACTTTGTCCTAGGAGGAAAAAATGCTTCACATGTGCTGTTTGTTTAGTTTTCTTTGATTATAGATCGTGAAAGAATATAATTAACAATATATTTCTTTTATTGGTAGTCCATAAAGGGAACCAAAACTGTGCCTTTTGGGGTATTGATTTTCAGCTGGTTATTAAGAAAAAATGTCAGAAAGAATGTTTGACCCTCTCCCCATTTTCTGCCCTAGAGATTCAGACTGAAAAACCAGCTCCAGGAAAGAAATCTGAAGATACTCACCTTGGCCTAATTTGAATTGAGTTTGGTGGATGGGAGGGCATCTAGCAGGGGCATGTTTACTAGATTATGTACCCCCCATCTCGTTGCTTTGGGGTTGTCTAGCAAAAATTTAGTTGCAGGCTCTTTTCAATTACCTGCAAATTGCCTGTTTTCACCTCTAAAATCTAAGTCCATATCTCTTCTTTTCTCCTTTGTTCAAAATGTCACATATACCCAATATTGGCTCATTGTCTTTGGAATTGCCATGATTATGTGAAAATTCCTCTGCATATGCATGAAAAATTTAATTTTCCCGTTACTCTGTCTCTGTTAATTTGATTATTGGCCCAGCTGGAAGAACTTAGAAGGTAGGAGGAAAAGCATTATCTTTTTGCCCCCACATCCTGCTAAATTTTAATAACGTATGTTGGATGCCAAATTATTTAAGGGTTTAAGCATAGAAACTGAAATGAGAAAACTTGAGTGCTTGCAGAATTAAAAGAAATGATGTATGTCAAAGCCCTGGTAGCATAGTCAATACACACAGTTAATTAATAACCAGCAGGGATGCTCAGCTGCGGACTTATCAAAGATATATGATGATTAACAGTGAAAATGCACTCTAAGGAAGTGTATGTCCAGCCTTCCTCTCTATACTAGACAAACTAAAGCTTATTTTTTAATTCACCTACTTAAAAAAAAAATCAGTCGGGATCTAGGACTTTTTCTTTCACCAATGAGTCATTTCAAAATTACACATGCTTTTACTATAAAGGCCTAGTCATGGCTCAATACTAAGGTGAAGGTCTTAATCGTCTTCAATGTCTGCTGTTTTGATGAATAATTGGTACTTTGTAAATCAGCTTACCACAACAGGTTAACTCAGCACTTTCTTCTTATATTTTTACCATATTCTTGGGAAGCTATATTCTTTCCAGCAATCTTAATTACTATCCCCTAATTTTTACAGCCTTTATTATGCAATTGCAATATTTAACTATTTACATAATAACAAAATGCAATGTACATATGACTTTAAAATAAGAAGTAAAAAAGATAAAAGCATCTCTATCTCCTTTAGAGATATTGTAAAATATTTATGAACAAAATGACACAATGTCTGGAATTTACTTTGAAATACTCCAGGAAGAAACTTGGGGAGTAAGAAATGAAATGAAATTGATAAAGTGATAACAATTATTGATACTGAAAAATGGGGTTCACTATGTTCTTAGGCCAACTTTTGTGAAGATTAAAATTCTTTTTAATCTTATTTTTTTTTAAAAAGCAGTAAGTTTTAAAAATCATTTCACTACAATAGCCTTTTAAAAATTCTTAACTGAGTTTTTTTGGTGACATTATTAATGAAATTGTGCAGGCTTCAGGTGCACAGTTCTCCGACATCACCAGTCTGTTATACCGTGGGTTCCCCACCCCGAGTCAAGTCTCTGTGTGCCACCATTCATCCCCTCTTTACCCTCTTCTAACTCCCCCACTCCCTGTCCCTCGGGTAATGACCACACTGTTGTCTGTATCTATGGGTTTTTTTCTTAATCCCTTCACCTTTTTCACCCAGCCCTTCTACCCACCCCTGACAGCTGTCAGTCCGTTCTCTGTTCCATGAGTCTGTTTCTGTTTTGTTTCTTAGTTTATTTTCTTCATTAGATTCCACATGTAAATGAAATCATCTGGCACTTGTCTTTCTGACTGGCTTATTTCACTTAGCATAATACCCTCTAGACCCATCCATGCTGTTGCAAATGGTAGGATTTCATTCATGTTTATGGCTGAGTAGTATTCCATTGTATATATGTATGAACTCTTCTTTATTCAATCATCTAATGACAGACTTCGTTGCTTCCATATCTCGACTATTGTAGATATTGCTCCAATGAACATAGGGATGCATATATTTTTTTCAAATTAGTGTTTCATATTTCTTTGGATAAATACTTAGATTTCCAAATTCTCCATTCTTAAGTAGTGAGGCCTTTGGCAAATTAGTAACCTCCTCAACCTTCCCATCTGTAAAATGGTGCTGATGAATATACACTAAACACACACACACACACATATATGAAAATATATGCACATTGTTATAAAGATTGAATTAGACTGCATATAAAAGGTACAACATTCAAGTAACTGGAACATGTCTAGGAGGTTCTCTATAAATGGAGTATTAGTTATTAGCTGCTCTGGGATAGCATTTACATTTACTTTAAAAATATATATACATATTAGTAATGTGTATGCTTGGAAAAATAATTGTTTTGAAAAGTTTTAGAAACACATTTTTTGAGTACAGAATGAAGTAAAAATGCAGCATGTTATTTGCACAGTTGAATAATTCTGAATGTTGTCCCTAAGTGCCCTGAAAGAGACAGTTTTCTAATTGGAAAACTATTTTCTGTGAATTTTAAACTGCATCTGGTTTGAATTAGCTTTAGAAATCACTGCTCTTTTTCTAAAAAAAATGAATGCTTGATAATCCTCACATGACCCTGATGATGATGTCATTACTTTTGGATAGTCACTTGATTGCTCAAAACTTTCACAAAGAGAAAAATAAGCAGCAGGTTATACCTGGATCTTTACCAATTGTTAATGCAATTATATGAACTTTAGAGTGTGAACAGGCCCATCTCTAGCTCACCATTGTTTTACAACTGTATGCAAATATAGAACAGTTCTCTCAACTGCTTTCAATTGTTGTCCTCATCAAGCTCAGCATTCAATCAGTGTTACTATGACTGTAATAAAAAGCTTCTTGTCACACAAGTGCCAGTATTTTCTCCAAAAACTATTTTTTATCTAATAGGACCTTAACATTTTAAACTCACTGACCTGGCATTTTATTCCATAGAGGTATTATTTGAGAGATCAAAGATAGAATTCAGCCACCTATTTGCTGGAAAGGAAAAGGAGGCCGAGCCTTTAAAAAGATGTGTGAGAGCTCTCAAAATGCTTATGGATGAAGCCATGAAGAGGTTCTGGGATTCCTGGGATCCTCAGATGTTGACAACACTAACCAGGCTGTCAGGCAATTTTAATCTTATGGTTTTGCTCTTTAAATATTTAACCTACATATAAAATACTTTTGCACAAGGTGATTGTAATTCTAATCTTTCCATCAATTGAGTAGCCAATTTCCTCATAGTTACATAAAAGTGAAATCAGACATAGAAATTGAGAAGTGATGGAACTTCAAAGATAATTCAGTCCACAGTCATATCTTGCTATTCAGATGCTTAGGGCCCACCACAGAAAACTAAGTAATTAACCCACGCATTCAGGGTGATTGATTTGACTATTAATGCTGGATGTCTGGTCTGAAATTTGGAGAAGTCATCTCTTGCCACGACATACTCTGACACACAGATTTGTATTGAGCAATTTGCCCAGTGCTACTTTCATGTTTGACTTCCCTTTCTGCATATTTTGGACTTTCCTTGAAATCATGAGCCTTTACAGTATCATTTCAGATGGGAATGAATTTCAAAATCTTGTTCTTTTAAGATGTTTTCCCCCCAAAGCTCTGAGTTTCTTCAATTTCTGATTTGGCACAACCCTTCTTCTGAAAGTAATAAAGTTGAATATTCCATTTGTAAATATCAGCTTTGTAGGCTAGGTTCAGATAGGAAAACATGCAATTTGAACCTTAAAATAATCGGTACACTTGACAAAAGTTTTAAAGGGATAATCTGTGGTACAAGTGTGTTTTTGAGAGGGGTAGTTTTTAACTTGGTTTTAATTTTTATTAGCATTGTTTGTTAGCATTTATTATTTCTATTCTACTTGCTAAATTAATGCATATAAATTAAATTGAAAAAATATATAAATTAAAGAAAAAATCTATTCTGACATAATCACTTAAATTTTTTTAAAGATTTTATGTATTTATTAGAGAAAAGGGAATAAAAGAAAACTGGGAGAGAGAGAAACATTGATTAGTGGCCTCTTGCACAGCCCTCACCAGGGCTCAGGACCGAAACCCAGGCCTGTGCCCTGATGGGGACTTGAACTGGAGACCTTTTGCTTTGCAGGACAACACCCAATCAACTGAGCCATGCCAGCCAGGACTGACATAATCACTTAAATATTTTCACATATTTTCTAATATTTACATGTATATATATGTGATTTTTTAAAACAAAATCAATCACAATGAACATGATTTCTATTACTGAAATTTACTTTTATTATGTGAAACAGTAGTTGAAAATCATGAGATATCATGTTAAAATCTGGGAGGACTGGTGGCACATGCATTTATAATTTTCTGTTGCCTTTGGAAAGAATATATACCTTTCATGTGATTTTAATTTTTAAAACTCTCAATTCTTACCCCTTATAATTTTATTTCCACTCTTTGAGAAAGCTATGTAATTATACAAGCCAAATTGTCAAAGAAAGCCATCACTCTAGAAAGGCAGCATAGTATTGTGCTTCGACAGGAGACTGGGATGAAGAAAATGTATAACAAATTTAAGTTTTTGAGCATATTTTCCATGTGAGAAGGGAAGTATTTGAAAGAAATAAGGAATAGCGACCAATGCAGCAACTAGAGCTAAGAAAACATAATGAATTATTGTAGAATGTGTACTTCTTATTCTAGGAGGTAATTCAAAGTGAGTACCATAGTGAAGAGAAGTAAATGCATGACTTTGAAAACATTACTCAGAGAGGAGCCCTGACTGGCATGGCTCAGTGGGTTGGGTGTTATCCCTCAAACAGAAGGGTTGCCTGTTAAATTCTGGTCAGGGCACATGATTGGAATGTGGTCCAAGTCCGGGTTGGGGATGTTTTTCTCACACATCAGTGTTTCTCTTCCTCTTTCTCCATCCCTTCCCCTCTTTAAAAATAAATAAATAAAACCTTTAAAAATCATTTAGGAAGTTAAAAAAGAATATTAAGTAGAATAAGAATAAAAAAAATAAAAAAGGCACTTCTCTGTGCCTTCAAATAAAGAAGGTAGAAGATCAACAATCTAAACAAAGAGCAACACAAAAAAGGAAAATAATGAAGATAACAGCATGAAAATGAAATGGAAGAAAAGAGGTGTGATTTACAAAAGACTGTGCATGAACCTACAGAACACAGATTAGAGTAGGTGAAGTAAATAAAGATACAAAAGACATATGTAAACACCAAATTACATTGTAAATAATAATTTCATGGTACATTAGAAAACCAAGTATACAAAGAATATAAAAGTATGAGGTGACAAAATTAGTAAAAGATGAAAAAATCTTGAGATTAATAGCCACTAAATATATTGTATTACTAATCGAAAGTCTTCTCTCCTAGAAAGTACAAGAAAAATTTTATAAAATACAGCATAGGGAATATAGTCAATAATATTGTAATAACTATGTCTGGTATCAAATGGGTACAAACTTATTGGGTGATCACTTTATAAGTTATGTAAATGTGTAATCACTAGGTTGTACACCAGAAAGTAAGATGATATTGTATGTTGAATGTGATTAAAAAATTTTAAAATTGCATAGGTAATTCTCTAATATATATTCAGAGAACGTTGTTAATCCCTAGGTTATATAAGTTAAAATCAAAAAAAAAAGAAAAGAGAAAAAATGCCAAACTTTTATGATGAGGTCCTATTTTATTTCCCTTGGCTACATTTCCTCAAGGACTCTGCCTTTCAAAATTATTAAGCAACAAGGTTTTCCTAGTTTCATTTCTATTTCAATTGTCTATTTCAACTTCAAAAATCTTCCAAATTATATTGTTGTGATAGTGAGAATCAAACTTAGTCTCTTCTGATTTCTGCCTATCAAGTAAGAGCAATTTATAAGCCAAGCCCATAAAGTAGGACAGAAATGAAACAAAAGTGTTGTTTTTTATTCCAATACAAAAAGTTTACTCTAAGTAACTTCTCTCCCTTACATAATTTTTCATGTAATGAAAAAATAGTATGTTCTTACAGTTACTCATAAAAATATTTTTGGGGGTAGAGCTTCTCCCTGCCTTTTGTGGAAAACAAATCATTCTTTCAGTGTAAAGAAAGGATGATAAATCCTTAACTTTAATTTGTCCAGTAAATGTTTAGCTGTTTTATTGACATGGGCTGGGAGAGTTCATTTTGAAGTCATCCGTGCACACAGCACAGTGGTTAACAGGTCTGGTTTTGCAGTTAAGAAGCCTGGGTCTTATTTCCAGGTCTTCTTTACAGTCTCTGTTTCCTTTGTCATGTTATATATTCTCTTAGTGTCCCCATCTCTAAAGCAATGATATCTTAAAGAATTTTTGTAAAAATGAAAGTAGATGATAAATATAAAGAAATTTAGAGTTGCTGGCTCATGGTAATCCTCTATGCATGTTTGTTATTCTCCGTGGTGTGATAGATTTTGCTAGAACAGTTCAATTATAATTTAAAGAATCTTTTGGTAACAGTCCCATCAGTGATCCTGTTATACTCTATTAAATATGATAATCAAAGAAAAAAAGAATTTTTTGCTAAAAGTTTAAGCATCATAATACATATGATGGACAAAAATGTCTTTAAAATAACAAAAAAAAAAACACTTTTATTGCACTAAAAGTCCAAAATCTCCCCCACTTTTATTGCACTCTAGAAAAATTCTACTTGCTATCCTTTAATGTCCTGAGATCCAATGAAAAAAAACAAACAACAATATTAAAACTTCTGCTTGGATATGTAAAGTAAAATGACCCCAAACTTGGCAATAAGGCCACAGAAGTACAACATGGCCTTTCGACATCTTCTTGGGATATTAACAAGCTTGTTCAATAATTATTTAATCATCTAAAACTTCACTGTCTGACACAGTGGCCACTCACCATATGTATTAAGCACTTGAAATGGGACTAGTTGCAATTGAGACATGCTGAAAGTGAGCAATGGGCTCCAGATCTTGAAGACTAAGTATGAAAAAAATGCACAATGCCTCATTCACTTGTTACATTACATGTTAAATTGAAACATTCTTGATACACTCGGTTGAATAAAGTTTATTATTAAAATTACTTTACTTTTTCTTTTTTTTTAAGTGTGCCTACAGGAAAATTTTGAATTTTGTATGTGGCTGGTATTTTATTACTATTGATTGGTGCCAATCCAAAAAATATAGCCTTGTAGGACTCGCTATTCACCATTCACTAAGTCCCAAACTCTGTAGGTTATTTACTAACTGGTAGATTTAGTTCTCGGAAGGACAAAAATCATTTCTCTCTGGTAGAAAAGATAACCTCACAAGTAATAATTTTATTGTTGCAAAGGACAGCAAGCAGCTTCATTTAAAAAAAAAACACCCTAGGAATCTTATTACTACATTTTTAAAAATGTGTATGTATACTCATAATCTCAAAATGGTCTTTTAACCAGCTTGGCCATCTCTTTAATTTCCTCAGTAATGAGTCAGTAAAACCTTGCCGAGCATTCACTCTAGGGGACTTAATATATATGATTTAGAACAGTTTATTTCCAACTAATAATATACCTGAAAGTATTTTCTTAACTTTCTGAAAATCATACTTTGATACAAAAAGTTCTTATTATGCTTGGCTTTTACTACCCTTCTTCAGTAAAGTGATTATATAATATATTTCTTAAAATTCAGGTGTGATATAAAATAATATTTTTCTGAAAATCACTTTACAATTCACAACCCACAAAGAGAAATGTAGCCATAAGTTTATAGCATAGCCTTTATCCATTGTTTACAAGGGTGTGACTACTAATTATCCAAGAGGTTTATGTTAATTAGACCATTTCCCTCAAGCAACTTTAAGCAGTTAACCATTAATGTTCTCAGAAAACCTGAGGAGCAACATTACTGATGAAAAGACATTCCAACCATTTAAGTGCAAGCATTTATTCTAAGAGCTTCATTTCTTACCCCTTGGGACAGTAATTCCCTTTCAAGTGCGAAAAACAAGAATCTTAAAATGTTAACATTCTTGACACATACAAAGCAGTGTAAGGACACACTACTTCACAAAGATATAAAGTTTGAAATCAAAGTTCGTTTTCACCTATTGTGAACTAGAAGAGAAGGGATAAATAGACTATATACATAACCCAGTACTCTTCAACTGCTAGTAGATGACATTAGCTTCATTGGCTCTAAGAGTGCGAAGCAATAACTAAGTTATCTATGCCTTATGTGGCTCTCAGTTTATTCCAATGAAATCATTGATGTAACAAATATTAAATAAGCACTTACTACCCACCAACTATTCTACTTGGGACTGGAACACAGCAGTGAACACACAGACAAATCCCTTGCCTCCATGAAGCTTCCCTGTTAGTTAGTAGAACCCCAGAGGCCGGAAAAGAGTAAATAAAGAGTAATAGTAGAAGATGAGCACAGAAGAGTAATCAGGACCAGATAGCAAAGAAGACCGTGTAGGATATTGAAAGAATTTAGGCTTAAAACATAAAGACATTGGAGGGTTTTGAGCAGAAAAATGGCATGATTGGAATTGTATTCTACAAAAGTCAAACCACTCTGCTGTTTGTTGAAAATAGGCAGAGTAGGGGATGGGCTTCCAGGGACCTCCAGATCGGAAGCTATTGCAATAATTCAGGCAAGAGATAATGGGAATTTAGACTAGTGTATTTACTACAAGTGAATAAATTAGTTGAGTTTATGGTATAATGTAAAGTAAAAAACACGAAACTTGCTCCATATGGGTGTAGAATAAAGAATAGAAACAAGGATGACTCCAGTTTTTTATTTTTTGCCTGAGGAAATGAAAGAATGGAGTTGCTCTTCATTGAGAAAGGCAAGGCTGTGAGAGGATAGGGGAAGGAAATCCTGCTGAGTTTTGGATTGGTCAGAGTTTCGAGGATTGGTAGACATCACAGGAGATATCAGGTAGGTTGTCATACGTAGGAGTGTAAGGGTCTAGCGTTCAGGAGAAACACCAGGACTGGGAATTCACATTAGGAAGTCTTCAAGATAGTTGAAGCAGTAAGAATGGTATTTGAAGCAACAAGAATGAATGAGATAATGAAGGTCTGGAAATAGACAGAAAAGGACAAGAGCCAAGACCAGAGCCCCAGGGCTTTTCAACCTGTTTACTAGCTCGTCCTGAGTAAACTCGCTGGTCTCATGTATCTAATCAGTATTTGCTCCATTTCTTTTTCTTATTTTAAATTTATTTTTTTAGAATATAGTTCCCTTACATGTCTCAACTGTTAAAATTCCAATGAATTTTAATCATGTCAAACATCCTTTGGGAAATGATATAATTCATTGCTTCATCTTTCCACTTAATGTTGCTTATGTAAACAGAGATATTAAATACTTATTTGACTTTATTCCAATTAGGTTTCATAATGAAATTGGAAAAAAGACAAAATAATTCATGTGATAAAATATCAGTGATATGAATATGCACCCCCTATTTGTTTATTCTTAAAATAATAATTATCAAATATTGATTACAAAGAAATTTGTAGTCATTTGTTTACTTTCCCACAAGATTTTTAAACAAAATTTTAGAAAACAATTTTAATTAATATAAAGAAAAGACTTTTTCCTCCTTTGAAACTTTAAATTCCCCAAGCCTAATCTTCAAGGACATATTTTGTGTCACTTGGAGATCTCTATTTTAATATATTTGAGGGTCTCAAACTTCAAAAATGTATTAACAAATGAAAAATAAAGATTCAGATTTTGATTCAATATGCTGTAACACATACAAAATACATCTGCTTCTTTTAGCCCATGTCACCTTTTAAATATGAACATAAAGTTCATACATATAACTCTTGAATATTTTGAGAAATAAATATCCTAATATTTCTGAAAAAGAATCTACTTGTGGGAACAATTTAATCCTTAAAAATGGCATTGTACCACAAATTAAACTGCTCCTTTATGTCTTTGGAATATCCTCCTGGAAAAGTGTCTTATTTGTATACTTCAACTCTGGCTGCTACATTGTTCTCTATCTTTTTGAGGTCAAAATTTTTAACTTTTCACCAGCTATACCCCCGCCCCCAGATAGTATAATATTTATCCCCTAAGAGAATACATGGCTGTATGTAAGGAATTTTTCCTGTTACTATGAAGGATGCAAACAAGTGCAGTTTGCTATGCCTGCTTCGGAGAAGCTTGGTGGTCAGAATGAGTGAGCATTATTCTTGTTTATCTGCTGAGTTTGACCTGAGGCTAGAGCATCGCTTTAACTCTGGCATTAACAGGAAGTACAAGTATCATCAACATTTCCACCATAGTTGAAAGAGCTAACTTTCACAAACTAAATCATAACCCTTCAGGCAGTATTCTTATCACTGTTACAACAAAGTAATTTCAATTTAGGCAACTTTAGTTTGAAAAGCTTGTTGTTTCAGAACACTTTTGTGCCTCTGGAAGAGTACATATTTCCCCAGAATCCAGGACGGTGCCAAATTCCATGTTTTCATAAGGAAATGCAAAGAAGATAAACATCCAATACAGATTTCAGGAAGCCCTATGCTGTTTGACCTGTCAGCTATATTAGTGTATGAGAGAGAAATATGAGACTATAATTTCCCGAATCAACTTCTGCAACAGGTGAGGCTTACTTGATATGTCACTCCTGGAACCAGAAACTTGACTGCAAAGGCTGGGCATCATCTGCTCCGTCCTCTTATCTCATTATAGTGCTAGCCATCCAATACCAAGCTCATAACTGCATGAAAACAAAAAAGAATAGTGGAACAGGACTACAACTATGATATGAAAAGAGGACTATACTCTGTCAGCCAAACAATTTTTTTTTGGTTATTCATCAGAAAGTGTGCCCATGCCACTGTGATCTGCAGCGTGTTTTGTTTGGAATTGTCATCTTGAATAAGTGCTCTGAACATCAAATTCCTGATGAGAACTTTAGTTTCCTAGTTTATAAAATTATAATAATAGTAATCATGATGCTTAGTAATAATAATATCTAACTTAAACGTCGTGTGCTCCAGACAGAACTGAGTGAAATTGTGCCTATGAAAGTGATTGCACATTGCTGAGTGTGATTTGTCTTTGTTCAAATCACAAAGTCTTTGTCTTTGAACATCTTTGTTCAAAGACAATCACACTCAGCTAGACAGTTAGACACTCAAAGACAGCTAGAGGATGCAAAAGTCAAGGACTCCTAAATACGTTGTGTTTCACATAGTTAAACATCTCCTCCGCCAGCAACGGGAGGGCAGAAGAGGAGTGTCACAATGCACTATCTTGAGTCCAATTGTACAGAAAGGGAAAAAAGGGAGATGTTACTCTCTTCTCCACTGTAAATCCCTTAGCTTCAGGGCAGGCTCTTGTTGAGGAGAGCAAAGAAGTTGCGAGATTCAAGTTTTAATTTACAGGAGGTGAGACTTCCTTTCTATTTTTATTTCTCCCTCCATCCTTCCTTCTCTATCTTTCTCTTTCATCCACATTGTTGCATGTAGCAACACTTTGTTCTTTGTTTTCTTTTTCTGTACAGTAATCCATTCAAGGTAGGGCAAAAACAGGTTTACAGGTGTTTGTACTTTTCAGTACAATATAATAATTAATAAATAATATTATAAGAATAGACTCTGTGTTTCACACACAAGCTATAAACCTACTTTTGCCCCACCCTTTATTATTAATGCAAATTTTTTTGATTATATGAGTAGCAAATATCTTCTCTGATCTCTGTGATGGCCTTTTTATTCTGTTAATGGTGGTTTTTTTTAAATAGTGTATTTTGATAAATAGAAGATTGGAATTCTAATGCTTAAGTGGCACATTTTATGGGTACTGCTTTTTATGGGTCTTAAGAGCTCACTTAATATCTCAAATTTATTCTAGAAGTTTTATTTTTTTTTCATATTTGGATCTACAATGCATATAAATTGATTTTCCTTATGCATGGTGTGAGGTAGGACTCATGCATATTTTTTACTTTTGCCTGAGCTTTTTCATGGCAGAACATGGATTTAAACGACAGACATGACACTGTTAGTATCACAAGCAAAGTGGCTGAGAAGCTCTGAGATCTCTCAGGAAGGGGAGGGAGCACAGGGAAGTGAGATCCAACACAGTGTATTTGAAAGTCATGATTTGAAAAAAAATAAGGGAAGGGAGGGAAGGGAGATCAAGGTGAGAGAAGAAAGATCCAACACAGTACATTTGAAAGTCATGATCTGAAAAAAAATAAAGCCATTTTGTCTGAACCTTTACAAGGTTCAGTTTGCTAAGCAGTGTATCAAATATTTTTAAAAGGAGAAAAATAAGGGGAAACTCTGATTTGAGATTAAAACATTTTTATTTTGAGAAGTCCATGGACATGAAGGTAGATTTGCTCTTGAAGGTAGCAGAAGAAGATGCTTCTCAGTGGTAGCTGCAAAGAGCGAGGTTCAGGCAGAGGTTGGAGGCCATGGATTCACTGTGCCATCGTCAGCAGTAGCCTATGATTTTCTGAAACCACCTTTGAGAAACTTGGTGATGGACGACCATGTCATTTCCTTTGTGGTCAGAGCTTATGTATTCAGCTACAAGATAGTAGTTAGCCTCATGTCCCTAATTGCTAAGCTCAAGTACAATGTTGTCTGTAGAGGAGAAGTCCCTGCTAGTACTGTAGCAATCAAGATTTTCTCTTACCCACAACAGGATCCTGCAATTTAAAATAACCATGCTGTAAACTTTGTAAGGCCAAGTCTGCACTCTAAGCCACTGGTGGACTGATTTCATACTTACTACTTATAAATACACAATGAACTTCTGCCCATCTGAAAACAGTTTTCTGGTCATCTATCTCCTCTCCATGTATTTATGTGTAATCTGGTCCTCTTAGAGAGTGGTCTGCTGACAGTTCACTTTCTGGATTCACCTCATTTATACAAATCCAGATGAATCCTACCAACTAACATGATCTCCCTCTCTCTCCCTCTCTCTCTCTCTCTCTCTCTCTCTCTCTCTCACACACACACACACACACACACACACACACACACACACCCCTTTCAGTCAACTCCTGACTTGGCTAGTCCCTGGACATTGTATAAACTTTATTTTGTACACAGAAAATGCATAGCTTTTGAATTTTTATTCATAAAATATAGCAATTACTAAGTTCCATGTGCTCTATTCCAACTGTTTTGTTTTGTCATAAAAATGTAACAATAACTAAGTGTGATGTGCTATGTTCCAAGTGTTTTACAAATATAAACTTTTGACTTTTCATAAGAATTCTATGAAGTTGGTACTATAGTTATTGTCATTTCACATATGAGAGGACTGAGCCACAGAAAATTAAGTAACTTTCATTATCATGCAAAGCCATATTTCTATATTATTAATATTATTATTATTAGTAGTAGTAATAATAATAATAAGTGAATCCAGAAGATATAAGGGACTTTGCTGCAATTTATATATGCCAATGCATTTAATTCTTTTAAAGCCTGAGAAAGATTGACTTAGAAAACTTAAGCAAATCATCAAAGATTACACAGTTTGAATTTTAATGCATTTCCACCCAACCCAAAGGCCAAACTCCATCCACTGTAATAATCTGCCCCGACACCGCCTTCCCATAGGTGACACTGACAAGTGACTGAAGACAGGTAAGAGAAGTTATAAGGTGTGTTGTGACTCAAACTCTGCCCAGCCCCATCCATGTCTAGGATAGTACCCATTATTCCCATCTTACAAGTGAAGAACTGACAAGAGTGGTTACATAATCTGCCCAAGATCCCAGGGCAAGGCTGACATGCATAGCCAGGCTTTCTGCCTTCTAAGGTCATAATATTGTGTCCTGGTGTCTCCATTTAGGTAAGCTTCTCCAGAAGCAGACACTTAAGGGTTCTGGCGAAACTGAAGGTGGACCCCCAAACAGAGGTGAGAATTTGAGTAAGGGAGACAGGAAAAGGAAAAAAGCCAATGAAATGGGGAAACTGGAGCTTAACCCTCTAGGGTAGCCCTGGGGGAACACTGTAAAACAATCATCTCAGTTATCGCTTTGGGACTGTCGCTGCTGATATTAAACCTTGGCGCTTCTGACCTATGGGCAGCTCCAGAAACCAGAGAATGCTCCCAGCACAGAAAGGAAGTTAGGCGGAAATGCTCTGGCCAGATAAAGACTGAGGGGGCAGAGGCCGCACCAAAAGTGTCGGCCAAAGCTGGAATTGTGAAGTGTCATTGGTAATTTCCCAGAATTCTACTGAAAACCAGGAAAAAAAATGAATGATCTAGTCAAGGGTCTGGAGTCTTCCTGGCTCCACTAAAAATGGCTTAAGCACCATGCAAATATTCTTTATAGTTCCTTTGATAGCAGAACTTCTATAGCGTGAAGTACATATTATTGAGAACGCTTATTTGAGTAATAATTATAAAGAGTTGACATAAGTGTTCAACGGCAAATCTTAAAATTTTGCCCACCTGTTCTTGTACGTTTGGTAGACTTTCCCTCCACTCTACAGACACCTCCCGGCCTTCTGTATGTCTTAAGGAAGACGGCACAAGGAAGTCAGTGACAGCAATCATGTGTTGGCTTTAATTGTTATTTATCTTTTTAAAATTGCTATTTAATACTCTTTGTTTTAAAAGGTTGCCATGGATGCCAAATGCACGTTTTGTTCTGGTTGGACATACAGGGCTACCAAGTAGCCTTAATTGTCCATGGTAGCAGCGGAGCCATAGTAAAAGCATGTTTTCAATATATTTTTATGAGTGTATGACAGTGGCTTCCTCTCAGGCCTTCTTACTGGCATGCGATTCACTCAGAGTGGGCTGCTCCGAATGCAGCGGGAGTCAATTTGGGGACGACACCTCGCAGCATGAAGGCCTCAGTCCGTCATAGCAACTACCTTAATGAACAAAGAAAAGCCAAAATTCTAGATAATCTACTACGTGCATTTTAAGAAAAAGCTGAGATCTGCACACTTTACTTTTAATAGCAGGGGTACCTTTCCCTATATACACTATCGACAAATTAAAAACTCCTGCATTAAAGCAGTCATTAACAAGCATCCTGCCACAAGCCGGTAGGAAAACATTTGTTAAATGTCTCTGCTCAGGACATTTCCCCACAGCTGTACAAAAAGAATCAAACTCACTGTGTATGAAGCAGATTTAATGGGCCCCCGGGCTTTTGGTAAAATTACTTTTGAATCCCAAGTGCATTCAGGAGGCTTGTGAGTGATAAATCTTTCTGCCAGTTTCTTCTGTTTATTATCTTTCAGCAATAACACCCATGGAGTAGAGGTGCAAAGACAAATGAGAAACGTACAATTACAGGAGTCTTCACTCATGACGTGTCCCAGAATGTGGTGTCATTTTGGAGATCGGGACACAGGAGCAGTAAGTTGGTGGACAATTTATAAATGCTAATGTAAATAAAGTTGCCCTATTCTTTGTGCTATTTATGCTGGAATAAATGTTGCACTTTTTCCAACTCCATGTCAAATACCACCTTCTTTTATTTCCTTGTAAACCCCTTTTTAAAACTTCTCATTAGTGCCTTGTGACTTGATTGGCATATTTTGCATTCTACCTTACATTTTGCTTAGATGTTCCTTGAGATAAAAGGCTGGGTCTTATAAAACATCGTTGGCATTATCTTCCATACTGACTTTCACAGAGTGTGTTTAAGGGAAGTGGATGGGATATATTTTATTACACACTTAGATGAGACTTTTATAAATACAAACCATGCTAAAATGTGTACTTCATTTGAAAATGTATTATCTTAATTTTACAATCACAAAATTATTTGCTTCTCATTTTGGAAAGAATAAAATTCAACCTTTATCCCAATATCCAGGGACAACCACTGTTGACATCTTAATGTTTTGTTGATAAATTATATGTAAATATTATAATATGTAAATATAGCATGCAATATTATTCACCCTCATCCAAACAAAGAATGCTGGGTAAAACAAATTAACTTACAAACGGCACCACAACACCAATAATGTTGTGTCAGTATTTACCGTGTTCCAGATGACATGTGCTTTACATGCATAATTAACTACATGCTTTACATATGGTAGAACAGGTTTAATGCTTACAATAATTCTATGATACAGATTCAATTATTATCACCCTTATTTATAGATGGGGAAAGCCAGGGATAGACAGATAATTTGGGGCAGCGAAGCCAAAGTTCAAAGCTACCCAGCTTGCTTCCAGAATCTATACCATTACATGCAATCTCTATCATTTTTCTATGCATTGAATTACATACTTAACTTTCAATAATAAATTAAAAGTGTGGGTGACAAAGTAAATGGATTGTTGCCGTTAATTAACTGAGCATTTAAAAAGTCATCATATTATCAAAAGTGGTAAGTAAAAATCCACCTTTTTAGTTATATGCCATTGTATTACTATTAATATATAACGCAAAAGTTTCTTTTCTTCCTTCTTAATAATTTAATGATAATGATTTACCTGTACTTAGTGCCATGACTTATTGCAAATATCCCTCTTCTGTGATATTTTATTTTAATATTTAATATTAAATTTTAATCCAAAAGTTCTCTCTATAGTTGTCACAAGATTTGGTAAATTACATTGACACTAGACATATAAAGAGATCATACTATTACTAATAAATACTGTTTCTCACTGTATATGGAATATGATTTTTCCAAATAAATATTTCATTGGCAAAATGCAACTTTGAGGATTTTGTTGTAATACTTAAAACTTGCACATGAAAATTTGAAAAAAGGTAATCTAAGATTCAAGATACTGTACAAACAATTCATTTTTTGGTGAAGAACAATACTTCTTTTATTCTTATGTAAATAAATCAGAACAGAATTTTAATCAGGGTAAAAGTAAGGGAATCTATTCAGAAGTTGGCAACTTAATCTTAAATGCATATAAGTTACATATTATATCTCTGGAGCTGAACTTATTTCAGAGACATTACAAAATATTAAACAAAGCTAAAATAATTTTCTGAGCCTCAAATTGAGTAACTATTGCTTGTTTTCAGAAAGATATAAAAGAAAGTAGGTTTTTTAAGGTGGTTTAAATGCAACAGTTTGAACTGAAAGAGAATCTGTGCTCTTTCAGAAATGAATCAAATAAAACACAAATGTCTGCTTGAAAAAGTTCTTTGGGGCATCAAGCCAAAGTTAAATGGGGTTCTCTTCTTAGGGGAGACTCTAGGTCCTGTCACAAGTAGGGAAAATGTCAAAAGTTACGAAGAAGGAAACTCTCTATACAATGTTTTTCACTCTAATTAAGTGTGAGGCTGAGTTAAAAAAAAAAAAATCTTCAGTTGAAGTCCAAAATGTAACAATCCTGACACCTGGTGGTAGTACAATTTATATTACGCTTCCTCCAAGCAAATTAATTCAGCTCAAGTCTGTATAATTCTAACTGTAACTAGAGAAATGTTTAAACCAATGACACTTGATGACATCTCCAAGGTAAAAGTCTCCTTTATTATGAGTAGAAGTGATTAGATGCTCTGAATAAGTAAACAGGATTATGGACTAAGGCTTTCTGGATTTTGCAATTTTTATCCTAATAGCTCATGAGTTAACATTTATTGAATACCTTGTTATTCCAGAACCTCTTGTAAGCATTTATATAATTGGCTCCTTATTTACTTAAGAATAACCATAAAATGTAGCATTGCTATTGTAGGAGACTGTTCTGCATGGCGTGGGCCCAGCTCCCACACAGAGATGCACAGGACCCACGCCCACGGATAGGTTCTCCTGTGGGGAATCAGGCCTGCAATGTACCTAGGCCACTATGAGTCTTGCTTTTTTGCTAAAACTCTCTCACCCTGAATTGAGGACATTTACTGCAAAGCAACTTCCTAAAAAACATGCTAATCCTTGCAAGGATGAGTATAACTGGTCCAACTCCTTTTGCCTTTTCATTTGCAAATATCCCTCTTCTGTGATGTGATTAGCGGTATTGGCTCCTTTGTTTTCTGTAAACAGAAAGGTAACCACCTAAAGCAAATCTGTGCATAGTAAATGAGGATCATCATGTAATGGGCAGAGAAACCCAATAAAGGCCTGTCATGGCGGAGGCCGCAGCTTTTGCTCCCCTTGAGAGAAAAGCCATGCTGTCCCTTTTCCTCCACCAGACACGGTAGTCCATGTGAATGTCTCATTTCAACCATAATGATGCGGATCCTGCGGGCTGGTGTCTGAATCAGCTATCACACGTTATAAAGAAGGAGAAAGGCTCAATAACTTGTCCAGAATTACTAGAGAGTGGGATAATCTGGTTCCACAGGCCATGCTCTTAACTGCATTTCTGTATTTCCCTACTGGGATATATTTATTCTTTTTTCTAGCTATTTTTGTATTGTCAGTCCTATTTCTTAAGTCCTATGTCTTTACTTAGTGGTCACAGAGTCACAGTTATGTTTTGAATTACAAGTCTAAGTGTAGGCTATATTCATTCAGAATCAGGTAGTGAATCTCCATGGAAATATCACCAGCTTAAAACATGATCAACTTCTAGCTCAAATTCTTCAAATGTACCTCCAACGTATCTCCCTTCATTCCTAGTGTTTTGATGTAGCACAACACTTTATCAGTAATTATGTTAGGTCTTCCCTAAAAGATAAAAATGCTTTTATTTTTGAAGCATAAGTGCAGTACCACTATGAAATCTAAAAAATGAACACAAATTCATTGATGTTGAGTATCCAAGCAAAATTCAAATTTTCCAGTTACCTCCTAAAGTCACAAATAATTTTGTTTTTTCTTTACAATTTGTTTATTTGGCATGGGCTAGTTTTTCATTTCATTTGGCCCCAAATTTCCCATGATCTGAGTGTTAACTTCTTTTTTTCTCACCTTTTCTTTTTAACAAGCTATAAAGTTTCTGAAGCAAGATCCCTAATGTCTGTAGTCTTGACTACTTTAACCATTATTTTATTTAAAGTAAAAGTTTGCCACTGGGTGGCAGTGTATTACTTATAATTTATTCCAGTTTATGAACTGAGACAACAAAGATAAATTTTCTGGTAGTGGTTCCACCAGTGGTCAATTTGATCATGTTTTTCTCTCATCAAGAGAAAGTCACAGCAGAATTGTGCTTACTCAACTTCTTTCCATTTTAGAAATGAAATCAACCTATCTTTATCCTGGTACTTCTCTCTCCCCATAGAGATGCATATGATTCTTCCTTAAAAGCCTATGTTCAAGTGTCTACATATGTTGGGTTCATTAACATTAGCTGTTCAGGGTGCCAAAATGCATGTAACATAGCCCCAGGTTTCAAGAAAATCACAAATAACTGGCTAGGAAAGATACAGACATATAAGTATATGATACTAAACACCAAGTGATCAGCCTAACAGTTTCTCTTCTGGGAAATTAAAGATCCCTGAAGTTTAGAATATCTCTGCAGATTTCTCAGGTCAACTAAGATCCATTCTCATCCTTGATGATGGTGAAGTTCTTAATAAAAAAAGAGAGGAAGGTGCTGGTTTTGGATGGGTGAAGAGTATAAAAACTACTGGAAGTCTCTTTAATGTTCTCATGAATGCCTTTCCAGAATTTTCTGATAGGAAAATATTATTTCATGGTTAGGTGACTCAAGTTATATATAGAATCATCCAAAAATCTACTCTCAGGTAGAAAATGTTGAGTGTATAGTAAAATTTGACTGCACAGGAATACCCATGGGATGTGCGGAGAGATCTGGCTCTCCGTTTCCACAAATTTGGGAAGGTAGCATGTTGTGGGAAATTAAAACCTCAACACTCTGGCTTTTATGGTTCCAGGTACTGAAGAATTTCAGACTTTTGAAAAAGTTACTTGAATAAGATATGTGTATTCAAATGAGTTAATTTAAAATTCATTGTATTAATACTTTCATCATATAACCAGTACCTGGAGTTTCAAATATCCTATATATTAATAATGAAGTAAAATTGGTTTTAAATTATGCCAGAATAAAAAGAAGAGTAAAGAAGTTTCTTTGCTTAGACAGAAGGAGTAATATCCACAGATGCTGTGATGTAGCTAAGCAGTTTACCTTCCACTTTATTTCCTTAATGAAAGGGAACAATTGCCAAGGTGAAAATAACAAACATAAATAGGAATGATTTGAAGCTCGAGATAAATGAGAAGAGAATAAAATAACAGTTATTTATATGTGTTCAGGCTCATAAAACCACATGAGTTACATTTCAGAACAATGAGAGAACAGGCAGTGGGAAATGAGGTGGCGCCTTCTGGAAACTTGTTGAGGGGATAAGGTTGTTTTATCTGGTAACAAATCATTGCTTTTTCTTTATGTAATTTTTTTTTTACAGAAGCTTTAACACACACTGTGTGTTAGAAACTCGGGAGTACTGGTAGAGCTACAGAAATTCCTTAGAAAACTTTATATATTTGAAAAGCAAAAACAAAATCTATGAATGATTTTAAGATAATTTAAAGAAAAAATGCCCATTTTATTATACTTTTGTGAAACCAGGTGTTGGAAAACCTGCAGTAGACCATAATGGGGAGGTGCCCAATAACAGTAAACATATAAACATGTGCACCTCTCAGTGTGACCAGATAGTTAACTCTCAGTAGTTACTTATTTTTGAAATACAGTATATATATGGTCTTATACAGTAAAAGACCTTACCTTCATTAATTACAAGTCTTCTTTGATAAAAATATTACCTAGAAAATAAAGGGAAGATAAGTCAAACTCCTGTTCATGGATTTTAAACTTTTAATGATGTGAAAAGTCTTCGTGGAATCTGTGGGTATCCTTTGCTTCATCTGAGTCCTGAAAAAACAAGGCATTGCAGAAGAATACAGATCCATAATAATCACCCTGCCACCCAAGATAAGCATCTTAGAAACACCCCTGCTCACAGCCCAGCTGAAAAGGCAGGGACAGTCCTGGCAAGACCAGCAGCATCACCTTCCAGATTCAGTTTGGTTGGTTCAGTCTTGGACCCTGAGCCGAGGATAGTAGTACCTAGTCTTACCATTGATCCTAGTAGATGGCCTGGTAATAACAACAAAGCGCAATCAGATTTACTCTAGGATAACTTGCATTGAGACAAGTACAGCAAATCACTGATGCTAATACGAATTAAAGCATAATGGATAGCTAGAGAGAAGTCGTGAGCTCAAGTCAAGGCCCGGAGCGCGTTTCATATACAATGAAGCAGCAATTATGTATAAGCAGAAGCACTAAGGAGAGAAATATAGAGAAAAGATATACATGGAAGGCAAAGAACACATGTCTGTAGTGAGAGGAGGGAAGCAGACGTGCAGAGAGAGCCTGACTCACAGCATCGGATGAGCTCCAGAGAAGGTTCTAAACACAATGCCTGTTGAGCTCTAATGAGTTGCCTCTGACTCAGCCGGTCTCAGCTTCTGTGTTTGGATTTCCATGACAGGGTTTCTTCTTATTCATTTCATGTGTCTCCTGTTATAGGAGGCGACCAAAATGTGAATGAGTTCCTTTCAACAAAAAAAGAGTATAAATAAAAAGGTAATTTATAACTTTACTCTCTTAAATGCTTTTAGAAATTTCTCCTGACAAAGGCTTTATATTGACATGAATATATTTTTAGGCTCCTTTTAGTAGCATTAGCATGCTAAAGTGTGGTAGACCACAAACTCTGGTCCATAAACTTGCTGTATCAGAATTGCCTGTGGAGTTCCATCCCCTGAGCCTGTACATGTCATGTCTAGGATAAGCCCGGGAATCTGAAATTTAAAAACATTTCCCAGGTGATTTTGATGCACAATTACATTTAGAAAAAAAATAAAGAATTTAGATTTAGAAGGTAAGATTCAGGCCTAGATAAGTAAATCATTATTTTGTCTTCCCAAGTTTAGATTTCTCATCTTTAATATAGATAATAATATCCTCTACCAGGGTTTTGAAGATCAGCGAGATACTATACATGAAAAGTAAAGCAGCTGTGGAATAGAAAATTGATTATCTGATTACTGCAGTTCCTTAAGACATTGGTGTTTCTTCCCGCAGACTGACGAAATTGTAGATTGCCTGCTACTCCACAGCCCCATCACGAAAGGTCCCCATGCCGACAGGACCATTCTAAGGATCCCCATGCCCACATCTTTCAAGAAATTAGGACTAATTCCGAGGAATTTGGTTAGTCATGTACAAATAGTAATAATAATAAAAGATGCTTTTTTTTCTTTATTTGAGACTTCTGTTTTATTTTCGGGGGTTTACTTTTTTTCTTTAGGTACACTTCTTTTTTTCTTCAATAAAACAAACACTTTTTAACTCTACAGGTTTTTTTATTAATGGATATACAGAAGTTAATAACAGAGAAATAATTAAGAACCAACTTACATCTATAAAAAGAAATATTACAAAGCTATTAAAAATGCAAAATTTCTCTCATGTAATTTAAATGAAAAGGGAGGGTAAGGTATATATATACACGGTGTGATCCCCCTACATAATACATCACACCCCCCCATGCATGTACTGACATATACAGACACAGTATTTCAGATCCTGAAAGAATGCACATGAAAATTTCACCAGTGATTATATTAGACTCACTTCCTGTATTTCTGTATTTTCCAAATTTTCTGTATCAACTATGTATTATTTCATAATTTAACAATAACTATTAAAATTATTTTTAAATTTAAAAATAAATTACTATACTAGAGGATGTAAGCGGCCCAATGATATCAGACCTCAGTGTGAAATGTCTTCCATGACTACCTGTGTGATTCAGGAACTAGCATGGAAAGGACCCCAGCTTGGACCTGGGACCCCAGGAGTCGTGGGGCTCTCCCAGAGTGATGCAAAAGCTCATAAGTTTGTTCTGTAATGGAAGGAGTAAGTTCCACTTGCACAATTACCCAGGTCTCAGGATGGAAAAGAGTGAATACCAGTTTTTCCCAGCAGAGAGTTTTGTCCTGCCTGCAACACCCCCAGCCCACCACCCCCTGCCCCCGATCTATAACAAGTGAGTCTGGCATAGCAGTTTCTCTAGTATATGAGTCAAGTGACACTAAAATGTAAGTTGGGGCACCTATGTTTAAATTCTTCAGATTGTTAGTAAATGAAATATTACATGAAATAAAATAGAAAATAAATAATTTGACCAAATAATAAATAGTTCAAAGATTTGTGAAGTATTTCTCAATTGACTTCCTAGGGACATACAGGGAAAATGTTACAGGATGTCACAGGTCATGGGAGAAATGTCATTTCTTGCAATGGCTTTAGGGGTACAAAGTTACTATAAAGATAATAAAAAAAAACTGAGCAGAAGGGATACTGGTACTAGAGACATAAGAGTCAGGTTGGCGTTCTCATTATACCACCAGGTGTAGGTGAGTGTATACAAACCAGATTTTTCAAGTGTAAAACTGAGATAACTCCACTGCCTACTTTACAGAATGTTCTGAGGATGAAGTAAACAACTGTGTGTGAAAATATTTTGTAAAGTAAAAGAAAATCATACATACATGTACATACACACATGAACACACCTCATTTGTTCTTTTTATCCTGGCAATTTCTTATCTACTTTAATTACAATTTATTTACAATTAAAATAACTACACATCTGTTGTTTTCTTAATAGCCAGTGAGATATCACAGGTTCAAACAGATATCCTGAGATGTAAGATGTTGTAAACATTTTTCCTTCCCCAAAGCAAGACTATTCAAGGTCCTTAAAGAGAAGAATACATTCAAATTTAGCAACAGATTTCAAAATTCCCTCCCTTAGATCTTTAAGTCATTTGCTGCTGCCATACTATAGAGACATTTTCAGCTGGAGGGAATTCAGACACCAGTTAAAGGGTTAAGACACCGGTTGAAGGTGTTCCGGCTGAGACTTCATCATCAGCAACCTCCCTCAATTCTCTTTGAGCATGAGTTTATCACTGCACAGGGTTGAAAAACATTTCTTCATCTTGTAAAAAAGGGAGACACTGAATTATGTGTGTAGGTGTAACCGTGCAGCTTGGGGTTCAGCTGCCTGTCATCCTTAATTCACATGACCCAAAAGTTTGTGTTGAAGGAAACAGGTTTTTATTAACAGGGTTCTAACTCCAGGGGGCTGAGAGCACTCCTGCTCTGAGCCCTCCTCTCCCACAAGACCCAGAACTTATCTTGCTCCCCCAAAAGCTACAAGCCAAAAAACACCACACGCTGAAGTCCCCCATGTCCTTATCTGTCCTTAAGGCAGTGATGCAAACAGATCTCCATCTTCTCTGGGACGTGTACTCGTGGGTTTCAGAGTCGCCATCTTCTCGCAGCAAGCAGCTCTCTCTTTCAGGATCTGGGGTGCGCTGTTCTCAGTCCCCATGTACTGGTCCAGGACCCGTGTGCCATGCTGCACTGGATCAGAGTACCCCAGAGGCTGGAGCCCAGGGAGGCACGTGTCTCAGCATGGGACACTGTCCCCAGGAGTGGGCTTCCACCAGTGTGGGCCTAATCCCCCGGTGAGCCTGGCATCTGCCCATCCGTGTGGGGAGCAAGGGCCATAGACCCAGCGTGTCCAAGTGCACCTGCAACCGAAAGTCCCAATCCCGAGCTCCACGAGCTAACAGTCAGGGAGGGAGCCTGCATCAAGCTGTAAAGCAAGAAAGTGCCGAACCAATGGAGCAGCTTCTCTGCGACTTTGCTCTAAAAATGGCCTTCCCAAAACACCACGTGCACAGGAAGCTAGTGGGAGTGTTCAGCTTTTGAACCTAGGGCCCTGTTTGTCTTTGCTCCTTTTTCCAGTCATGAGCAGAAGTCTCCAGTCACCCTGGGTGGTAAGTCTAGTCCTCACAGCTCACAGGCACTGACACAGGCCTGTGTCACAAGCTACTAGCTCAAGGCTGTGTGCTATTAAGCTCCGGCTCTAGTGGCACCCTTCCAGGCCTCCCTGCCTTTTTGCTGGATTTAGGCTGGGGCCAGGGGTGCGAGGGTTGGTTTCCCTGGACCTGGGGTCTCTCCTTTTCTCCAGTAATCTCTAGTCTGACCTACCCCATTACATATACAGGCATATACACAGTTCCACTTGCACTTCAGCATTTACCAACCTAAACTAGTGGCAGATCAAAAGCAAAATAAGACATTAACTTGTATATCTGAGTACATCGCCTTGACATACCTTTTCAACATATAATTTTCATTTTAACAATAATTAAGTTCATGACTCCCTTTGAAAAAATGTTATGTGTAACTGAATAGCCAAATCATTATATTGTTCCAAGTCTAGATTAAAACAATGTGATTTTCCTCATCTAAAACAAAAGATTCTCAATAACCTGGGAAGACATAACAGAACTACACTGGGCAGCCAAACAAAACCTTAGTATTTTATTCTGGCACTCTAACACAAGCACTAGTTATTTAAAAATGTACTACTATCATAACATTTTTAAGTACACAAGCCCTAGAAAAAGAGATACTCTATCCATCAGCATGTCCTGGGGGCAGGAGATGGACAAGGGATCACCAGAGAGAGCACACAAAATCCGTCTACAGTAAACAAAGCAAAACACAAGCCCATTGACTCCATGCCATAAAATAACAAAATGTTTACATTGGTCCTCCTTTTCATTAATTCTTTTTGAGGCAGAGGAGTCTCCTAAATTGTTGTTGGAATTTAGAATTACTCAAGATGATTATAACGGAATGGCCAGAGGGATACGCTGCCATTATGTCTTTTACCACAAAGTGCTGAGCTTCGTAAGGAAAGCTGAAGGTCAGGTTTGCCATGAAGGCACCAAAATAAGAAATAAAGAAGAGAAAGAATGTTAGCACTGTTCTTAAGGCATTTATGTGGACTTCCGTGCTCACACCTCTAAAACCACGAGATCCATCTTGCATCCGACGAGCATGCTTGCAGAGGGAAATGAGTAACAGAAAAGTGCACACCATGAATACGGCTAGAGGAAATATGAGTGTCAAGTTCACAAGAAGCATGTCATTCGTGTGCTTTAACTTGAGTTTAGACCCAGTTCGCGTGACATTCCTGAGGACACCATCCTCTGTGTTTGGGGAGTAATCCACCTCGATGCACAGGGCTGCAGTGCCCATGGAGGCCAGCAGGCTTCCCAGAAGCAGCCAAGGCATTGACTTAGGTATCCTGAATTTCAGCCAAAGAAAATAGGACTGGGTGAAGCCTATTAACTTGGAGCAGTAAAATACAGAGAGGCAGGTGGCAAACCAGAGACTGACAGAGTTAAAAAACATCCAGAGGAACATCAGCGTTGCACCATGAATTTTTTCCATATAAAAGAGTGGAAAGAACACAGAGAAAAAACTCTGTACCATTAACACCATCTGCAGACCAAATCTAGACCCCCCTATACATATTAAAAGGAGTTGCATTGGTGTTAGCTTTCTGCTTTTGATCAGCTCATTACAGCTGATGATGATAAGAAACCCATTCACTGTAATCCCTGTAAAAAATTCTGCTGACATGATAATAACATGAGGAATAGCTGATAAGGAGAAGGTCATGTCTCCTACCACAAATCTTAGCTCTTCCTTGTGGATGGTGTTAAATACCTCCTCCAGCTGATCTTGCAGATGGGAACATATACTGAAAAATCAGATTCTCTGCTCACTCCTGGATCATAAGTAGAGTCTTACACTAGGCTTTTCCCCTGAAGAAGAAAATCAGAGAGACTACTTTTTGAATCTGATGCCCTTAATGAAACTGTGGGTATGCAAATTCAAAGATTTGAATGATGGTTTGGTCTTCCAATTATATCCTAGGAAAAACTGCCATATTGACATGATTCAGCTCTCACTTTTACTCAATTTTGCCAAAAATATGATTATAGAGGTTTTACTTACGCTACTATTAATTCTTTTTGTCTTCTTTTTTCCTAATGGCAAATGCCACATCCTTGGACCAGACCACTATTTCCTATTATTTACCCAAGTATCCAAGCTCAGTATAATTTTTTCCTGATAATAATTCCAAGATACTTTAATACATTCCCCCGACTCCGAGCCCCACAAAGGACAATTTCTTCTCCACCAGTGATAATCATTTCCTGGGAACTAATTCTGTATACAAATCCTGCATTCCCCTAAGTGGCATTTTATATTTTTAAAGCCTTCTTGGTAGAATTCTATTCTGACGGTCATCAAGCCAGTGATAAAACTAGTGCATAATTAATTTACACCTGGCATCATCCTCTGTTCATGCTGACTAGCATCATGTGCAAGGTAGATGGTACAGAAACTTCCAACCACCAGCAGAGGGCGTAATTACCTATGTGTTAAAACCAGCTGAGGCTCTTCATTTCCAAGAAATGTTCCCCTAACCTTGTTGAACTTTAGTCACATCACAGGTAAAATGTCAATAAATCATTACTACTTCATAAAGAAGGTATAGTGCTCAAAGTGCTTAGCTCAGTGGTTGGGTCATGCTAAGCACTCAACAAATGTTAACTATTATTATTACTATATGTCTGCCTTCATACTGTTTACTCCAGCAAGAAAAGAATGACTCTATTTAGAAATAGTTTCAACAGTTTAAACATTTTCCATAAGAATTAAGATTTTAAGAGCATTAAAAATAGAAAAAAGGCAAAGAACTAGACTTGCCACCCACTGCCAACATCATTCATGGTATGGAACGCCTTCCAGAGTCATCCATAGAACGTGTGCATATTCACCTGCTCCTGAAAGCCAGCGTCAGGGCTCCTGTGTGACATTTCTCGGCCAGTTTAATCACTCTCCCACTCATCTTCTAAACATCACACCTATCCAAAACGCGGCAAGGTTTATCCTTTGTCCAGCTCTTCTAAAATGCTGGTTTTCAGAGCTCCACATCAATTTTGCCTTTGGGTTTTGGACTTCTAGTCCAGAACATGTGACTTTGCCCACTGAGTGGACCTTGCCTCATGGCCTGCAGGAAGCTATTCCCATTCTTTGTGTAGGTGAAGAAGCTTTGTCTCAGTTGCAAACTCTGCAGGCCAGTGTTATGTTCCTCAGGTGAGGGGAAAGAAAATGGGATTTGGACAGTTTACAGCTTAGTATTATTTCAAGTTACCTCTCTGGGACTGGGTTATATCTAAAATGAATGATGGAATGTAAAAGGAAATGATAACTGAATTTTCAAATACCGTACACCACTACATCTTCTGGTTCCTAGTCAAAATAAAATTTCAATTAATCATAGTGTTTTATTTTCCAAATATTCTGTTGTAATTAATATTTTGTTATGACTATGTTTCTCCGAATGAGCTTGTTGAATTAAAGATGCTTGAATAACTGATGGACAATAATTGGCATACATAAAACTAGCCAGTTTATATTTACATGACATGTTATCAGTGGTGTGATGTTAGACTAAAATCTGAGGACGTGTGCTGACCATTAGGGTAATTGTTTTTTATTATGATAGATGTTCACTGCGTATGCCTATACTGTTGCAAAGAATATATGAATATGTCCAAAATATATATATCTAATTCTAGTATAGCAATATGGATTTTTAAAATTTCAAATCTTTACCATGATAACCAGTATTTGGGGAGACAATAATCATATTATTTCTTCATTCTCCATTAATTCCTTTTCTATGGTCCTTTTGCTCAATTTTCCATGGTAAACTAGGGCAATAAAAGATGGACCAATATACAGATACTCTTGATAGCCAAAAAAAGAGAGAAAGAAATTAATAAATCGATTGTAATCTAGATGAATTTTCTATGAAAATCATATTTTGTATAAAGCAATTTTTTTAAAAATTGAATATTTTAATAACAGCTACCTCAGTAGTACATAAACTATGATACATAAATCCTTAAAAATATAAAATCATACAAAACTTTTTATAAACAGGTTGAATCTTATTTCTTAGATTAAAAATTAATTTGCAACGGGGAAACTATACTCACTGAGTGTCCACGTGCTTTAAAATTTGTCACTGAGTCAGTTTAAAACAACCTTGCATTTGTTACATTCACACAGCTGCAGCTGGCAGCATGGTCCAGGAGTAAAAATTCTGCTGAGATTTGAATTTATCTAGAACTGATTTTATTCTGAAATCCTGCATTTCGGCTTTCATTTGCCTCCCTAAATACATCAGTTAATTAAAAAGAAAGCCTGAATTTTCCAAGAGCTATTCTAAACTTGTAATTGATGGTCAGCCACAATGTAGCTGGTTTGTATTTGCATTTGTGATTTTCCTGTCTTATGTGGACTGTTTTGCATTTGCTCTTTTTGAATCTCATTTTGGAAAGAGCATTTTAGTTAAGAGCTCTTTCTCAGACCTGGGAAAAGTTGATCGAGAGTAAGACAGTCTTGAAGTTAATAATCCACAGGCTTCTTTTTAGATCTGGAAAGGCACCAGCCGAACAGAGAGGTTTTTTTCAAGTTAAACAATCTCTAAAAGCTTTACTAAAAATAAATACTTTTTAAAAAGAAATAGCAATATCTACCAAGAGACATTGTATATTTATAATCCATTAAGCAAATTTCAGTTTAGACGTCAACACAGGTTCTTCTAAATGCTCACATGAACCTTGAAAAGAGGCATTTTTCCAATAGAGGTTTTTGTTTGTTTTGAACATGGTAAGAGTCACCTAATTTGAAGACGATGTTCATAAATTGCTCCAAAAATTAGGATGAACTTTAAACATTGATATTATGTCCAGGTGTTTCCTACGCACAGTGATCAGCTTATTTAGTTCTTATCGGTTATAACTGTGCAAATGTCCGCATTTTTAAAACAAGAACATTGAATTTTTACCATTTTCCAGTACTTTGGTGCTTTATGAATCACTAAGAAGACTGAAGCTTCTTTTCATTCTATAGTTGAAAATAGTTTTTGTTTTCAATTTTTCCACTACCCTGGCTTTGGTAATGAAGTTTGGAAGAGAGAATTGGCTCTAAAGAGTGAATCCATTTGGGGGCCAAATTAATCCACTGAATTAGCTTATTTCTATGAAAAACACTCAAAATGCTGTTTCAATTTTGGGTTTTCTACAAATATCTGACTCAAAATTTCACTTACAATCTGTCTTGCCATTATATGGTCATTGGCAGTATAAAGAGGAGTCCATGTGACTTTAAAAAATCTCTTTCACACATTGGCAGCACGAGGGTCATTCTCTCCTTGACCAGGCTCCCGTCGCTAGAGAAACAGTGTAAATTTTAAAGTCCACGCAATCTGTCCTCATGTCTTTTTACGTTCAATGCATTCTTCTTTTATGTTGGATTGATTTTGAGTGTTTGAATAAGTTGTGTGGATTTTGAGCTTGAAGACAAACTTTTAAATTTAGTTTCTGAGTTTCCTCCCTAAGTTTCTAGAATAGTAAGAGGTTAGTGATGGAGAATCCAAATAGAGCGGGCAGCAGGCTCATAATCCTGGAGGCCAAAACTGTTCCCACATGTGTTATATTGCATTCATGAGTTATTTTCTGAAAAAAAGTAGACATCAAATTCAAATAATAGAAGTTAAGAAAATTTGCTAATCGTATTCAGATTTGACAATAATATATCAGTTAACTTGCTATAATATTAACAAATATTTATTTTGTTTTAAAATACATTTTAAGCATTGTTCTACATACAATCATTTAATACTTAATGAAAAACTATGAAATTATCTCATCTGATGGACATAATGAAGTTTAGAGACTAAAGCTTCAGAATAGTGTACATAAAGATTTGAATACAGTCTGACTCTGTCTGGAGCCCACATTTTTGACCAAAACACTATGGTATATTCAGAAAATAATGCTTTGCTTCATCAAAATTGTTAGAAAGCACCTGTAAAATCAACTGGAGAATCACATTTTAATGACCATAGCACCTTCCTTCTCTATGGACACCAACAGGAAAAATTAAATATGGCCCATTTGTTAAGGAGCAGGTTGGTGAGGTGGTGAACCCGTGGAGACCCTGTGTTATTGGCACATCTATCTGCATCGGGATGCCAGGGGACCAAGGCAGCAAATAAACCTAATAGTAAGTCTTCAGTTATTGAATTTTCTTTGGAAAATGAGACACAACTCAGTTCACAGGGTTCATAAAAACCTTATTGGTAGAGGAAAGGTATTAGATTCTACTTCAATCATCCCAATTTTTAAAAGATATTATAGAATCCTAAAGATACAGTGACCCATTCAAGGTATAAATGGGTAAAAATGGGTAGAACTGGTGCAGGTCATTTCATTTTTCTGGGCTTACACATCTTCCTAGGCAAAACAAGTACATGGGGGAAAATATGAATGTTTATAATTTTGATTTTGTCAACATTTCCAGACTCATTTTCTGCCAAAATCTTGAAGCAGTTGAGCTGCCTTTGCATGAGCTATGCCCCATCATTTCATGATCCATTAATTAATATATTGGCTTAATGTCCTGCTTATGAGCCAGCACTTCTCAACTCCCTTCACCCCAGCTGATATCATAATGTTTATTGTAATTCTACTTAGAAGGCCTTCCTATGTGCAAATTTTAATTTGTTTTTCAGACAATTAGTGAATGAGGGAGTGGAAAAGAGCTCAATTTAAAGTCTCAGAGACTTTAATTAGGGACTTCATTATCTCCTTACCACATCACTAAAATTCAACTTTCATTATTCCATGGGATACTTTAAACAAGTAAGAAATTAAGAATGCAATACTTTTGAAAGTTGCAGAGATGCAAAATGTAAATTAGTTGCTATGAACTGGCTGAAATCTGGTGGCCGAGTATCTAAGATAATACAAAAGAGGAAAATTTGGAGAAAGAATATTTTCTTTCATGACATTGACTAAGTATGAAATAACATAAGAGAAGCAGACAAAAGAATAAAGGCTTTGTTGAAAAGTCAGAGAAAGTATTTTGAATGGTGTAGTAACAAAAGTAAAATATGCATTCTATGTGTTATACCGCTATATTGAAATGGACTGCAGATGCCTTCACATGTCTAGCACACCTTAGCAGGTGTGCATAAGCAGGAAAAGCAGCTGATGGCAGAAAGCAAGGTAGTAGCATAGATGTACTCCCCCAATTAAGACTTTATAAAATAATTCATAAGATAATAAGTAAGTGGGGGTATAATTAAAGGATACATTCTTTACCAAAATACTGAGTGCAAAAAGCTCATTTAACTTTTAATGTTTTTTTTAGTATTTGTAGGAGTTATCTCTACTGTCAAGATAGAAGACTACAGAAATCTACTGTAGTCTTGAGATGTTGGATAACTTACCTAAATTTAACCAGACAATCCATGACAAAAGTAGAAATAAACTTAGAAATCCATATATATATAAATTGATAATTCTTAAGTACACTAAGTCACAGTTTCTCTATAGTTGATCTTTTTACTATGCTGAAATAGAAAACAAATTCAACTCCAAATCATGGTTCAAAACACACATAATAAAAAATCAGGAAAGGCTGCTATTATTTGGCCCATTTGGAAGACCAAAGTGTTTTAATAAATTTGAATAGACACACAATGTTTAGATATTTTGCGAGTGATCTGTCCCTTCTCCAGTGTGTTTTTTATTCATTTTTTCAAAATGCCTTCTACATATGAAGTGACTACATTCCAGTGTAAGACCCTTTATATTTCTAGCAGCGCTCTGAGCTCAAAATGAAAAGAGAGCAATTTGATAGAGAATGATACATTCATACTATTTTCCTGATCTGCTCAAAGACAAAATTTTTAAAAGGAAAGATTTGTAGAAGCTGGAAACCAATCAGCAAGCATTTAAAACTCCAGCATCATTATTTATCTTCTTCAGCTTTAATATGGTAGTTTGGGCTGCTTGTAATTCAAGATCAATTTCCATCCTTTGGTTTTCTACCCCATTTGTTTTGGAGAGATTTCAAAAGCTTAATTAAACGATATTTTCCCCCGTCTGAGATTTAGCTACTGTTACCTTGAGACAACATTTGTAGAAAGTAAAAAACTCTCTGCCTAATTTCGGTGATACTGACATTTCAGAAGAAATCCTGTTGAACTGAGTGGCAATATATGAACCTTTCAGAAGTTCATATGAAGCAATTCGTCTACAAGTGGAGACACAGTAGTACAACCCTTCCTGGATTTACATATGGATGTGGCCAGGTGGGCCTTCTGTGTTAACTCGGAGGAAAAAAGATTATGTTCACAGAAAGGTGTTTAAATTAAGCTTTCTCCAAAGGTATCCACATATCAAAATGCCAAGCACTTCTAGGAGACATATTTCTCCTGAACCTGAAATATCAAGCTAGAATATTTATGACTGTGACATCTAAAATCTAGTGCATAAAGTGAAGACTTTTCCTCTTCCGTACCCATGACTGTTGTATCAAATCACTCAGTAGTCGTCGGTCAAACAAACATAACTAAAATTAAGAAGTGACCCTATTTTTTCTAAGAAGTTTAAGAGTATATATTATATATATTTTTAATTAAAATTATCATGTTTTTAAAATTTTTTATTTTTGAGCTTTTCTTTCTTTCTTGTCTTTTTTTGCTTAATCCCTCTCCCCCATGGCCTAACAAGCACCCCTTCCCCACAGCTGTCAGTCTGCTCTCTATCTATGAGTCTGTCATCTTCTATTAATATGGTACATTTATCATAATTAATGAACCAATATTATACATTATCATTAACTAAAACCCATACTTTATTCTGCAAAAAATAAAAAGAATATGTTAAAAAGGCAACTCAGTATAACCATGGACTCTATTATATAGATTCCTCGACAAAAGTGAAAGCAAAGTTCATAGGTAGTGTCTCTTTCTCTGTCATTTCCATTAATATTATGGTATTCGGTATTCTAAATTTCATCCCTGTGGTCACATCACAGTTTTACGAAGGTCTGCATCCAATCATCACCTTTTGAATTAAGGTTAGCACCACATTAGCTTGGAAAATAACATCTAAACCTGGTTATATCCTTTATGGAGGGCAGCAGGTATGAGCATGTGGACTGGTATGAGATGCTGTACTGCTTTTGGAGTCCCAATTACATTTCCTTCTGCCCTGCTGTGTCTCCTCAATGATCACTGACATTGACAAATTATTTATAAATACATCTTTATATTTTGGTTAAGAAAGTGCTTTCTATTTTTCTAGCTGACAGTATCCCAAATGAAAACTCAGTTTTTTAGTCAAGGGTAATCATAGTTCCAAGAAGGTAAGCCCTAATTTTATTAGTAACTGGATCATGAATCTGTGATATGATACAAGAGATTAGTAAATTTTACACATCAAAATAATACTTGAAATTGCTGAAATGGCATATTTATAAAGATAAAATTAGGTACTATGGCATTTAATTTTGTTTTTCTAAACTTCATTTTGCTATAGAGGTACTTTGTGTGTACAAGATGACATGTATTTACATGAGGAAGGTTAAAGTTCCTGCTGTGTCTACTTACACATTAAATCATCCCACTGTAGGTAAATGCAGGTTTTCTTCTATGTAAATAAGTGAGATTATTGGTCTTTTTACTAATCCACATTTACATGTATTATCTGAATTTTTACTGGTAGCAGTGAATCCAGTTAATAGCTAGAGTGCTCTATGGAAATGTACGTTGAAAAGTTAAAAATACCATATAAAAGGAGGGAATTACTATTATAGGTGAGTTAATTATTTATTCCTTTCCTCATATGATCATAATTTAAATGCATTATTAAGCTTACTAGTCCAATACACTGGGACACTGAAATAATCTCTGGTGTGGGAAGAGATTGATTCAGCAGAGCAGATATACAGGAGGCTGTATGGATACTCATGCCACACAGCTCTGTCCGTGTCTGTGAAGACCTACCCACTTTGGGTGAGGGAGAAATCCCAGGAAACTAGCTTTTGCCAAAACAAAATAAAACTGGGGTGAATCTATCAGGAAGCTAATCAAGCACAAGTTTCAAAGACTCTTACTACCCATGGACATTTACTTCCAAGGCCTTGGAAGGGGCCCTAGCAACGCCTGTGAGCATATACTTTTGTGACATCTGTAAAAGTTAAATATTTTAATTGGAAATCAGCTAAGATTTTTCTCTCTTCATTTTGCCTTCTTTATTCTTTCCTCATGGTAAGTGGGATTGAAGTGTCTGCAGGGGTTTTTGAGATCTGTCTGAAGGAGGTTGAGTTGGGCATACACTGAGATTGAGTTTGATACATGTAGTTATGTGGTCCATAGTTTCTTGCATAAATAGCTACATCATTGTTAGCTGTCTCCCTGTAGGAATGGTTTTCTATCCATCCATCATGCCAGTTCAGCTGGTGTCATGTCACAGGGATGTTAAGTACCTGAATAAAAGGCATTATTACTCTGTGAACAAGTCCAACAACCATCTGACACTAGAGATGGAGAAATGGATAAAATATTGGTCTTGAAATATATATGGTCTAAAACCACAGAAATTTATCCTAACCTTATAGCTTATAAATGAAGAAAACAACAACCCTAAAATTTTACAAAATAGCCCTAGGAGTGAGCTATAAATGTAAAAGAAATTTTGAATTTTCTTTGAAAATGAGAGAGGTGAAGAAGGAAGAGTGGAAGAACACAAAGAGGAGGGGAATACCTTTGATACACATTGACTGTAACATGAGTGACTGTATTTATCACCCAAACCTTGGCATTCGTGAGAGTGAAATGGAGAATCTATAATAATCACATCAGAACAAGAGAGCCATAGTGGGCAAAAGGGGATGTCACTCTAACTGAAATAAATTTGTAGTTTGGCAAGATAAAAAGAAATGTTAATGCAAAAATAATAATCAGTTGTGAAATATTTGCTTCTCTGCTCTAGCCTCACCATTGGCACGAGCATGGAGAACAGGCCCTCCTGCTCTCTCACCTGGTCAGAGAGCATATATATATATATATATATATATATATATATATATATATATATATATATATGTATATATGTACATATATATGTGCATATACACACATATATATATAAATATAATTTTTTGCGTGGAGTACAGAAGTGCAAGGGTGCTATTCTGTCCACAGAGTGCAGATATTTTCTTCAGTGTAATAATCCACTGAATTCTCCCATGAATTTGTATAATTAAAACAAAAGCTGGAAGATTCTCAATATATTCCAGCTTTATGTCTCTTTTTGAGGCAATGAACACAGAGACTATACTAAAAATCAAAGCAGATCAAAGGCAAAATAGTGAAGAAAGAGAAAAAAGATAGAATAATATTTCAAAATATTATTCTGCTAAAGTGCAAAGCCTTTTACAACTGGGTTCCTTCTGGCCTATTCAGTGTCTTCCCTTGCCATTCTCTTGCGCAGCAACACCTCCCCCCTAAAACGGCGACTTGGCCAGCTTTATGACTCCCCAGGCTTTTCCCTCCTCCATGTCTTTGCACAAGGGCTCTGCCTGTGGGCTCCTTCACCGTGCTTCAGTCCAGAGAACTCCTCCTGCAAGCACAGAGTAACCTTCCCCAGCCCCACAGGCAGGATCTGGCAATCCTCCCTTCGGGTTCCCATGGTATGTATTACTCTGGTTCGAAAGTCTTGCATGTCTTCCCAGTTAGACTCCTGGCTTCATTTACATTTCTTATTTTCAATTTTCTTTTGACCCAATTCTTTCCCCCCCAAATATTATGACATTAATTTGTTTTATTACTACACAAATAATATATGTGTGCTCTACCAGTTTGAGGTCTATACAAAAATTAAAATGCCCTTCCCTACTCCAATGCTAACACCTTAAGATACCAATTATAACAATTTGATAAGTATCCTGACAGATATTTTTAAGCTAATGGAGACACAAACATTTTCATTTACAGTAATCGAGACATATCTATATCCATATATTTAACTGTATATGTAACTGTGAAGGTCATCTTTAATATCAACTTATTAGATCCAAGTCGTTCCATTACAGGGTATTCCATAGAATGGCTTTCTGATAATATTCTCAAATATCCTATGAAGCTTACATGAGACAAGACATATAGCTGTACTTGCAATTAATTACCCGGAACAAAGCAAGTTGTCAGTAATTTTGCCTGTTATTCAGAATAGCATAAGGAGCAACATTTCAAAATTTTACCTCTAAAGTGTCTCTAAATTTGTTTCCTCTTCAGCATTCCTACCATGACACTCAATTTAGTTGGAAAAGTAGGTAGACTTCTTACGCAGTGGCTAGCTAGTATTCCAAGAGAACCAAGTAGAAGTCACACAACATTTTCTGACCTAATAGAAATATCACATAGAGATCATCTCACCTAATAGAAATATCACATAGAGATCATAAAAATTCCTAAAGCTCCTCATGTATTAAATGTAAAGAAGGTATTATTTGACTCTTTCAGGGGAATGTGATGAGAAACAGCTCAGACATTTCCAGTGTAGAAATGTTCATAGGTTCGTTTATTCAAGTAATTCCAGTTATGACTTTGAACTTTAGTTTTGCCTTAACTGTATAGTGGTGGTCTTCACACTTAGGCCAAAATTTTTTGACTTTCTTCCCACTGAGATTTGGGGGTCTGTGCCCCTCTCTTGAATCTGGGCAGGTGGATGATTGATTCCACCAACAGAATACAGGAAAAGTAATGCTATGTGCAATAAACCAATGAAACAAGGAGAAAATAAATCATAGTATTTGGGTATAAATAGAATATAAGCATACAATAAGAGTGTTTGGGTATAAGGATAAATAAATAATAGTATCTTGAAATTTTTTAAATGAAAGAGCGGTTGATGACCTACAAGTAATATGATAAAGGTGACTTACAGCATGTCAGAATTAAAAGTATGGTAAAATAAGCTTCTGGTATAAAATAAATCAGAGTGGGTCCTAGAATGGTCAGACAGGTTAACATACTTCACCTTCTTACAAAGTACTTACAGGTGTAAATTGACACCTGCACACACAAACATAAACCTATTTACTTCTTCCTCTGTTCCGTCTAACTGAAATGTTCTCAGACTTCATTGTACATCTTCTTCAGGAATAATTTACTTTTATCTAATGATTTAAACAATAATAATGCAATCATGCTATTAAATAATGAAATAAAATGATGACTATTCAAATTGTATATGCAAACCAGTGTAAGATTATATTACTGCATTAGGTATTTCTTAATAAAATGATTGGCAATGTTACAGAAACAAGAGTCTAATGCTGATTTAACCAAATCAAATAATGTCTCTACTTTGTTCTTCCAAACAGCACTACAAAAGGAAAAAGTCCTCAGTGAGAATTATTTTGTGTATTTGCTGAGGTGTTGCTGTTGCTGATAAAGTCAGTACTGAGTTATTACAGAGCTTCATTACTGCATCAAGTGCAAAAGGAGTTTAAGGAAACTTGTGAAATAATTTCATGGGTAATAAAATTTCCTAAATTCATGGAGTATGTTGATATTGGGGAAAAATGCCTTAGGAGTAAGGAAGCTGGCCAAATTCAGTTCTTTTACTGGGGAAATTATTAAAATTGATAATTTGACAAATATAAGTATACAGGATGTGCTCACCATGAATGTAGACACTCTAGCAGATATAAATCATTTCTATTTAAATCTAACAAATACTATACATGGAGTTTTAAAAGCATAAATTTTTGTTCCTCTATCTTCCATTAGAAGAAAAGAATGCTTACCACCATCTGATTACAGGTGGCCTCTAACTTCATCATTATGTCTGACCGTTGTCTTTAATAAACTATTTGTTTTTCTACCTGGGTTTTTCACTCTCTAGTTTATGTAGATTGCTTCTTATGGGAACTATTTATGTTTGTGATTTCTTTTGGGTCTTATGAAAAAGGATAAGCATCACGTTTCTTTCTAGACTATACATATAATGGAAATATATCAAAAGTAACAAATAATAGGGCTGCTTGTATAACCTTATTAAACAAAAATTTAATTCCACAAATTACTAACAAGGAGCTTGGCCAACAACAATGTTATTGAATTAATTATCTGACTTTTGGTATACCAATTCTGTGGAATATGCCTCAATGAAGAGTAGCTCCCTGCTTTTGGTGGTGGGGACAGACCTTGGGACCATGGAGAAAAGAATAATCCTCAGGAACTGAGTGAGACAGTTGCACTGAACATGACATTTATTTGGCTGATAGATAAAGACCTAATTTAAAATTTTGGCTTTCCACTATAACTAGAAACTAAAGCAAGATGCTTTGAAGTACTCAAAGACACAGTCAGGTTAAGGCCAATAATACTGTTTTTGTCACCAGTCAAATCCAAAAGGCAGCCTGGAGCACATAATTGCATTGACTGCAGTGAAAGGAATGTAAGATTAAGGAAATGGGCTGTTGATACCATAAACTCCTTCTTTTTTCATTGCACTGAAAATATACCTATACCCATTCATTTACATATCAACTATATGATATCATCTGTCTATACTGATGTCTATCTATCTATCATCTATCTAATGTTTTCTTTTTGTGAAACTAGTATTAAAATGTGCTTAACTTCTACCTATAGCTATGTGGAGTAAATATCCTTTGATATTTGAATGTTTGTATTTCTAAAGACAAATGAGCAACTAAGAAAAAATTGTGACACATATAGATTATCTTGATACTCATAATAGTCCAAGAGTTCTTATAAACTGATAAGAAAACAGATATGAAAATGGACGAAAATACTAAAACTTACAGATAAGGAAACCCACATAGTCAGTCAAAATAAAAAAAATATTTTACTTCACCAGTGGTTGGAGAAATGAAAATGGAATCAGCATATTTATTTACCCACCAGATTGGCAAAAGTTAATAAGAATTTTCCTATCCAGTTTTGTCATGAATGTGAAGAGAGGGAAACTTGTGTGTTCTTAGTGGTAGTGTATTTTTAATGACATTTTTAAGGGAATAAGTCGTGGAATTCATTACATTCAAAATGTTGTGCAAACATCACCACTATTTCCAAAACATTTATCACCCTAAAGAGAAACTGCAGTTATTATGCAAGCAACCCTATTAACCCCTTCATCTATCCCTGGTAACCTCTAACCTACTTTCTCACTCTATGAATATGCCTATACTTCGTATTTCATATGAGTGTAATCATATAATTGTCTTTTTGTGTCTGGCTTATTACACTAAGCATGCTTTTTAAAAAGATTTTATTTATTTATTTTTAGAGAGGGAAGGGAGAGAGAAAGAGAGAGAGCGAGAGAAACATCAATGTGCGGTTGCTGGGAGTCGTGGCCTGCAACCCAGGCATGTGCCCTGACTGGGAATTGAACCTGCGATGCTTTGGTTCGCAGCCCACGCTCAATCTACTGAGCTATGCCAGCCAGGGCTAAGCATGCTTTCAAGGTTCATTCATGTTGTAATATGTATCAAAACACCACTCCTTTTTATTGCTAAATAATATTCCATTGTATGTATGTGCTACATTTTGTTTATCCATTCATCTGTCAATGGACATTTGGATTGTTTACACCTTTTGGCTGTTGTGAATAATGCTGCAATGAACATTGGCTTACAAGTGTGTTTTCAAATCCCTGATTTCAACTCTTGGATTTATGCCTAAAAGTAGAATTTCTAGGTTATTTGGTAATTCTATGTTTAACTTTTTGAGGAACCACCAAACTGGTATGAAGTGCTTTTGTTTTGTATTTTCCTAATGGTTGATAATATTTAAATCTATTTATGTGCTTATTGGTCATTTGCCTAGCTTCTCTGGAACAACATCTATTCAAATCCTTTGCCTTCTAATTGAGTGGTCTTTATGCTGTTGAGTTGTAGTAAATTCTCCATATGGTTTGGATGTTAAACCCTTATTAGATATATACAAATATTTTCTCCCATTCTTTAGGTTGTTTTTTTTTCCACTTTTTTGATAATGTCCACTGGAAACATTAACGTGTGAGAGAAACATGGATCCAATGTTTCCCTCATGCCCCCAATTGGGGCCCTGGTCTGCAACCCAGCCACGTGCCCTGAGCAGGAATCAAACCAGTGACCCTTTCATTTGTGGGATGACAACCAACCCATAAAGCCACACCAGTCCGGGCAAAAGTTCTTAATATTCATAAAATTCAACATACCCATTTTTTACATTTTTGTTACTCATACTTTTGGTTATATACCTAAGAATTAATTGCCAAATTCAAGTTCATAAAGATACCCTTACATTTTCTTCTAAGAGTTTTATAGTTTTAGGTTTTATATTTAGTTTGTTGATCCATTTTGAGGTGATTTTTATATATGGTATGAGGCAGGGGTCCAAATTAATTCCTTTGTATGTGGAAATCCAGTAGTCCCAGCACCATTTTTTTTAAACTTTTTAAAAATTGTTGTTCAAGTACAGATGTCTCTGTTTCCCCCCCTCCAGTCCTCTCAACACTACCTACCCTTGATCCTACCCCTCCTTGGTTTTGTCCATGTGTCCTTTATACATGTTCCTTGATGACCCTTCGCTCTTTTACCCCATCATCCCTTCCTACCTCCCCTCTGGTTACTGTCAGTTTGTTCTTTATTTCCATGTCTCTGGTTATATTTTGCTCACTTGTTTGTTTTGTTGATTATGTTCCAATTATAGATGAGATCTTATGGTATTTGCCTTTCACTACCTGGCTTATTTTGCTTAGCATAATGCTCTTTAGATCCATCCATGCTGTCAGGAAGGGTAGAAGTTCCTTCTTTCTTTCTGCTGTATAGAATTCCATTGTGTAAATGTATCATAGTTTTTGATCCACTCACTTACCGATGGCTACTTAGGTTGCTTCCAACACTTGGCTATTGTATTGTACTGCTATGAACATTGGGGTGCATAGGTTCTTTTGAATTAGTGTTTCAGGATTCTTAGGGTATAATCCCAGCAGTGGAATTGCTGGGACAAAAAGCAGTTCCATTTTTAGTTTTCTGAGGAAATTCCATACTGTTTTCCACAGTAGCTGTACTAGCCTGCATTCCCACCAACAGTGCACTAGTGATAGGGGACTCAAGACTTGGAAAATTTTAGCTTAAGGTAAAAAGCTGTAAGTCTAGCAAGTAATGTGTATGTTAAGTTTTTGTTTCAGAAACTACAGATAAGGCCCATCCTGGCTCCCGAGAAAAGCAGCCAACCTCCTGGGGCACTGGCTAGAGATTACTGCCTGGGGACATGTTGGAGGCATCTGGGCCTTTTGTGTGACCACACCCCCTCTTGGGAACAGCTAACTGCCAGAGAAAGGGAATGCCTCAGCAGCTTCGCTCACCTAATCCTCCCTGAATTTCAAAGCCCTCACCACACTTTGTTTGTCCTCCCCTACCCCCTTATAAAAGATCTTGCCTGGAAAGAGAAGGGAAGATGGTTTGTTAGGGTATGAACCTGCCAAGCGCCCATAAAAGATTCAGTCGCTGTCATTGCTTATTGGATTTGGTAGTGACAGGCAGCCCGAATGCTGGTGTCTTTTCCCATTACACTGGGGTTCCCTTTTCTCCACATCCTCACCAGCACTTGTTGTTCGTTGATTTGGTTATGATGGCCATTCTCATCAGTGTGAAGTGGTATCTCATTATGGTTTTCATTTGCATCTCTCTGATGTCTAGTGGTGCTTTCTATGAGTGTAAATATGAAAAAGGATATGCACCCTGTGGTAATAATTGTTTACCTAGACAATGAGAAAGTAGAAAGCCTTTGGTAATTCCTGTTACTAAATTAAAGATTACCCTGTAGTATGGCACAAATCCTTCAGAAGATTTAACTAACATTTTATTAGGAATTAATTGAAAAACACTTCATGAAGACCGATGTGAAATGAGTAATAAAAACTTGTGGAATAGCTGGGGAAAAGTCTTTTGTCAAGGGAAAAGGAATGCTACCCCAAACAACTTTAAACAGCTACCGTTTTACTCAGCAACCATCAGAAAAATGTAGAGGCCCACATGACAGCCTTTGCACAGAACGGGCAGGAAGGAATGAGACAATGAGGCTTTGCAGGTGACTCTGGAGGTCCTGAGTAATCAAGGCAGAAAAGCAGTCAGGTCAAGGAGCTCCCAGTTTAACACTTCAAGGAGCTCCCAGTTTAACAGGCTGTGTTGTATTCTCCTTAGTATTTCTAGAAAACAAAAGCTTACATAGTCATCTTTTATGTAAAGGCCAAATATAAATTAGAATATTTCATTTTAACCTTTGTGATTAATTATATCTACACAGACCATTTTCCAGCTAATTTTAGGGCCTTGCTGCCACCTATGGGTAAGACTAGAGTATTACAGTTTGCATCAACACCAGTCTACACCAGTGAGTTATTTAGCAGAGAATGCCAGCTGTATGTAGACAGAGTTTCAAACATTTTAGATCAGTCTGATTCAGTTCAAACAATATTTATTATCAATACTAAGCATGGAGTTAGGCACTGAGCAGTAGGAGGTAAATAAGCAAGGCTTTGATCTTCACGGAGCTTATAGTCAAGTACATGAGATAGATGAAGAAACATAATTTCAGTAGAGAATTGATTTCCTACTTCTGGCTTCCAAAACTGTGAGAGCAATTTGTTGTTTAAATAATGAAAAAGAAAAATAGAGTACAAACTATGAAGTTTATAAAAACATCAGCCTCACACTTTGAAAGCTCAACATCCACAACCTGAAGAAAGAATGGGGAAGCTCCACCTCTATCACAGGTGGGTTTTCTCCTATGATAAAAACCTGAAAAAAAAAAAACACTTGGCAGTTCTGTTGACTGTGAAACCTCCATGAACTAAGGTAGTGATTTTCAAGCCTTTTAATCTCATGGCACACATAAGGTAGTTACTAAAATTCTGCAGCACACAAAAAAATAGACTTTTTGCCAATCTGACAAAAACAGGTATAATTTTGATTCATTCACACCAGATGTCTATTGTTGTATTGGCTGTTGTTATTTTTTAAATTGACAATCTAAGGAAAAAGAGGTCAGTGCCCCTGACTAAACAGTCAGGTATTGCATTTTTAAAAAATTCTTTCAGCACACTGGTTGAAAATTGACAAACTAAGAAAAGAAAATTATCAAAACAGGCAAAGGGGAGTGCTAAATCAGAGCTTTGAATCTGGCTTTTGCCCAGGTGCCCTTTGACACTTGCCACTCCACCTGCAGCCCACAGAGCACTGCCTGCATGCTCAGATCCCAGGGGAGGGAGACGGGCATGCGAAGGCACAGAGATCCAGGGTGATGTGCAGGTCTGATTCAGGTTTAGAGCAGCCAACTCCCAAACATCCACGTGAACAGCAAGACATCTGATATGTTTTGCTCTCTTTAATATAATTTTGATTAATTTCTTTCTAGGGTAACTACTGGTTTTAACTGCTGATGCATTTTCTCTCATCAAAGTTTTATGATTATAACTCTTAACAGTGACTCCAGAATATAGATGATTGGAATATAAATCTTATTAGTACCTTTTTTTCCATTTTAGTGGCCCTCCCAGAATTAGGTTGTGTAAGTATTATATTTTAAATAAATAAACTGTGGCATGATTACTTTTGCCATAATAGAAGTTTGACAGGACCAGCTGGAGGTACTTGAAAAATTATAGCCTATTTCTACATGCTATCAAATGTACTAAAATCAATAAAAGTAAGCTAATACTTACTTTAATAACTGATGATTGGTCTTAAAAGTAATAGAAAAACACAAAAAAAAACAAAAAATTATTAGTGTTTTACTCTTCATTTTCTTTAAGAATTTTTCTCATTTTTAAAATATGCTTAATCTGTTATAGATGAGTCCAGTATAATTTAGTTGAGTTCCCACCTAACCTCAGTAAGATTTGTATTGATTTAGTAATAATTTTACAAAGTTAAGAGAGTTGATTTTTTAATGTTCCTCCACATCCACAGAAAAGCATACACATATATTTAATTATGCCTTTTTAAATATAGTCATTAGAGTTCCCTTCATCCTCATGCTGCATATTTATTTATAGACTTGTTTTTAGGCACTCTACTTTGTCAATAACTACAAAAATATATTTTTGAGATGTTAATCTTTGTTTTCTTTCTTTTTCCCTCCTTTCTTTCCTTTGATTAGTCTCTCAAGGCCTAAGTTGACGAGAGAGAGTAATTTGGAGAGTGAATAAATAACTTTGGGAGAAAATGACAATGGCGGTATGTTCCCCTTCACCTGTCACCCCACACAACACAAAGACACATGGGCACCCCCCAGCTAGAATCCTCTAGATCTGGGAAAGGGAGAAGAGAGATAGATAGAGGAGAGTCTTTAACAGCATGGCTCAGGGGAGGTCTGTGCAGAAAGAATAAGATCACCCCTGAAGAAAGTTTCCAAACATCTGTGAAGCAGCAGCAAGCTGAGAAAACCTGAGTCCATGATGACCAAGGCCATGCCTGCTGCAGCGGGTAAGCAGGAGAGCAGAGCTCCCACCCTGACAAAGGCTCTTCACCATGTAGGATCCCACTGCCTAACAACACTGAGCATTCTACCCACAAAAAAACATAAGCACTCTGCTGTCTTCCGAAGAACCCCTATGTCAGCCACACGCATGCACACACACACTGATGGCCATTTTGTCATATGGATGGTATGTGTCTTCATGTAGCCTCACGGCCCTCCAAGCCCCACTACTGGGTGACTCATTAGAAATTAGGCATGGTGCCACATCTCTCACTGTGTTGTTTCAGGTAAGAATAATACAGCAAACCTCCACTTGCTGCTTTTTATTTTTACTGAATTCAGTGAGTTATTCAAAATTTACAGTTGTGTGTACTATCTTGGAATTTGCCATTTATTTGTTCCATATTGTATTAAATTTGGGGTGTATTTGTCAGAGGTTGATATTCAGGAATGAGGTGATTTGTGGGTTAGATTTTTTTAATTTTGTGACTTTTTAATGTCAGTACATAATAGTAAGTAAGCCAGAAGTATACGGGGACGCATGGGTACAAAGTAATCTCTGTCACAGCACCTTCGTCAAGGGAAAGAGTACTGGCAGGGATCCTGCTCAAACTCCTCACCCCTGGCAGAGCTGGAAAGCTCGACCACTGCTAAGACGTTGGTTTGTGGGTATGAATCACCCACGTGGCTGCTTTCTAATTCTTTTTTGCTTTCTCCTTTTAAAATAACATAATTTCATACACTGAATGTACCCTCTTTGTGTAGAGTTCTAAGAGTTTTCATAAATAGAATTAGTGTTCACCTACCTCTATAAGCAAGATATAGAACAGATATCTCCCCACAAATAGCCCTCCTTGTCCATTTGAAATCAACAACTGTCTCTACCTGCAGTCCCTGGCAACTACTTCTCTGTTCTCTGACCAGAGAGTATTGCCTTGCAATAATGGCATATAAGTGGGATGATATAGTAGGTAGCCACGTAAGTTTGTCTACTTTCACGTAGCATAATGCAACTGAGAGTGATTCTTATAAAAATGCCCTTTTTGCTTTACAGCTCTAGTACTGCCTGTTCAGCAACATTTTGTTTTCCAGACACAGCCTGCCAATGTCACTTATTTACAAGAAATAAGTCATATTTAACACTGGGGAGAGACATATAAACTTTATTAAACAGCTTGACAATTACTCTGCAGGGGTAAATGAAGATTAATGGGTGCAGAAATGAGGGGGCGTGGAGAGCAATAAATGTGACCCTCTGGAGATAACTGACTTTTCTCGGCACAGGATATATAACTCCTTTAACATGGGATGTATTGCAGCTGAATCATGATGAGGAGCATTCCAGTAAGAAATAGTAGGAAAGGCAGTGCAGGCAAAGGAAACAGTGTGAACAAGGATATGGTAGTGTGAGCACATGTGGTACACCTTGATGTCACAGTACAATGCCATGTAGTTACAGAAAGGCGTGTGAATCAATCTCAATTTCCTAATCCAAATACAAGATGCTTTACAATGCCACCGAGCTGTGTCATGCTAAGCAAGTGTAACCGGAATGAATAGACTGTACTGGGACTTGAAAAACAATGCTAGACAGATTCTTGAGAATACGAGTAATTAACTGAGTGTTTTGTTGATCCGATAGGCAATTGGAGCCAATTGGTAATGACTGCACATCAACTTCAGTTTTGTATTTTGTTTTTTAAAAAGCAAGGGAGAAAAATTAGAGGACAAAGCAGTTGTTTTGAAGCAGGTTACTTGGTGCCCTCATGTACCGAAGCCAGTTCTCTGCATGGGCTGCGGAAGCAACTCTGTCTTTTGAGACCAATAATGGGCCGCAGGAACTCTCTCAGGAACCTGCTGAATAACTGCCCACTCAGACCCTTGACCTACCTTTGCTTATCAGCGTAATTCATACTTTTACTATATTCGATTTAATCTGGCAAGTACTTTCTGAATGTCATCAGTGTCTCAGTCACACTCGAGGGGATAACATGTTGGTCCAGACAGTCTTTCCTTTCAAGGACCTCTCAGTCTGGTGGGGTAGGCAGAAGGGGAATGGGAACTGCATACAGTAGTGGGTAGAGACGGGAGCTGTGAGAATGCTAACTGCACGGAGCTACGGGGATCCTCGGTGCACCGGCAACCTCACAGCCGTGCTGGGAACAGGGATCCAGCGGAAAGGGGGCCCTGGCAGGACTCCCAGACCTGCGGACCCCGGTTTCTGGATGAGCCACAACAGAGCCCCGCATTGGCCAATATCACTGTCCACGAAAAGGGCTGGCTGAGCCAGAGGGAGGTCACGAAGACAGCTGAAAGGGTAGACAGAGAAGTGCGGGGATGGCCTGATTCTCCCTGTCCCTGCTGTCCGAACTCTGAGATGCCTGAACTCCTGCCCTCCGCTGTAGTGTGACTGCAGGAGCCAGGGCGCTGGCACTGCAGATGTCTGTGGCTGAGTGCAAGGTTGGAGATGAAGGGGGCTGAAGAGCGGGGGACAGGGGCGCCCCCTAGTGTGGAGGTGGAAAGCTCTGACTCGTGACAGGAGGGGTGTCGCTGGGCATCTTTATATCTGGATGTGATGATTGGTCCTGATCCAAGGCCATCCCACCTGGCTCCCCCTCCCTTCACAACGTCACTTTGCCTCCAGTGGTTTTAGTTGTTTTCATGCTGGTGGTTGTTGCCTCCTCCCCGAAATCGTGTTTTTTGCTGACATGCTGCTCCTTGGAGTCCCTTTAATAGTCTCTAAGAAACGTCTGCTAGATCCTGCCAGGCAGCCTAACAGAAAGGAAATTCTAATTAGCAAAAAGGATCATCTAAGTGCCCACCAGTAAATGAGTGGATCAAAAAACTGTGGTAGATTTACACAATGGAATTCTACGCAGCAGAAAGAAGGAAGGAGCTTCCTCCCTTTGCGACAGCATGGATGGAACTGGACAGCATTGTGCTAAGCGAAATAAGCCATGTGGTGGAAGGCAAATACTGCATGATCTCACCTTTAACTGGAACCTAATCAACAAAACAAACAAGCAAGCAAAATAGAACCAAAGACACTGAAATTGAGAACAAACTGACAGTAACCAGAGGGGAGAGGAGAGAGGATAAAGGGGAAAAACCAGGTGAAGGGTTTACAGGAACAACTATAAAGGACACATGGACAAAAATGAGGAGAGGTGGAAACAGGGGGAGGGAGGTAGGGATGGCTAGGGTGGTGGGGAGGGCTGGGAGGAGAAGGCAGAAAACTGTACTTGAACAACAATAAAATTCAAAAGTACTTAATAAAAATAAAAAATATAAAAAAAGATAATCAGCAACTAATTCTGTTACAATCCCTTTTGATACTATATATTAGATATCTATTGAAGGAAGACCCCCTGCCCTCAACTCCTTTAATCTAGGTAAAGAAAACATAACTAATATACAGTGCAGTTAAAACAGAAACAAGCAAACAAAAATAAACAACAATAGTATTCATTAGTTGTTCCTCCCTACTGTTCGGCATTCATACAGACAGAGAAAATTAAAGAAAAGGTAGTTTGTTCTTATTTTCCAAGTACCTAAATGTTTTACAAAAACTAAATCTGTCTTCAGTGTTTGCTATCAACCACATATCTGCTTTCCAGACTTCACAGAAATAGCATTGGCATCTCTCTGAGACAAATACTGTCACTTACTTGGTTCTAAGTAAAGTAGATAATATTTTCATGTTTAATTGAGTAGAGATACAAGCAGAAGTGAGAGGAAATTAATGTTTATTGAACATCTTTTGTATTTAGGAAGCATCATAGGACCATAAAATATTTAATCCTCAAACTGGAAGATAGTTTCAATTGAATTATGATAGAGTTATTTACAAGTCATTGGCACCAGAAATGTGGAAGATTTACCTTTGAGATGTGGTATTAGAACATCTTAGTTTTATAGTGCATGCAAGTGATAATGGAGTCAAAGACTTTTTGTACTCCAATAGTTACTAATGTTATCATAACATTATAACTGATATTTTATTTTAATATCAAAATAAAATAATAAAGGTAACAGTCAATTTTCATTGAAATCCCAATTCATACCATTATGAAAACCTTTGTGTGGGAAAAAAGGTATTATATCTGGCTCTTCCAAAGAAGAAGCAGTACAGAAGAATTAGCTACAAGTCAAAATAGGAGGAGTTACTTAAAAACAGTCAACATATTTCTAATTGTTAGACACATTTTGAGTACATATGGCAGGCACCTGACAACAATAGCAAAAAATGTAGGAATGAGAAAAAAAGAGTAAAGATATCACAAGGACCAAAAAGTGATAAAATACTAGTTTCAAGCCTATTAAGGAATGCTACAACCTCTAAGATAAACATTAAAGGAACAGAAAAAGTATGTATTAACTCAAACTCATAGAGAAGGGAAATTTTGGAAAAGAACAAGCAAAACAAACAAACAAACAAACAAACAAAAAACCCAACAAACTAAAACAAACAAAAAAAGATTAACTCAAAAGAAAGCAATAAAAAGTGCAAAAATCAGGAAAAAATAAAAGATGAAAAATAGCAAACAAATAGTAATTTGATAGATTTAAACAAAAAATGTATCTGCAGTTTCATTACATTGAAGTGGTATAAGTGCAGAATAAGAAAAAGATTGTCAGACAACAACCTACATACTCATCAATAAAGAATGGATAATTAAATTATGGTCAATTTGCCCAATAGAATTCTATCCTTCTAATGCATTACTATAGACAAACTTACCAATATAATTTTGAGAGAAGCAAGACTGAATTGTGTACACAATGACTCACTCCATTTGAATAAATTTCAAAATCACAAAATAAGTAATGTATAGTGAGGGAAAATTGGAAGAGTCATTTAACTTTGGCAGGGTAATGACTGAGGAAGGCATGAGGGAGGCTTCTGGGAGGGTGACAATGTTTTAAATTTCAACTGGGTGGTTGTATATTTATTTGAAAAAATTCATCAAGGTGTATATTCAAAATCTGTATACTTTATGCATGCTTAATAGAAATGTTTATAAAAACAGAAACTATCAGCACAGGCCTACAAGAAATTTGTTTTGTTTTGCATTTCACTTTAAAGATTTTATTTATTTATTTATTTTTTTAGAGAGGGAAGGGAGGGAGAAAGAGAGAGAGAGAGAGAAACATCAATGTGCAGTTGCTGGGGGTCATGGCCTGCAACCCAGGCATGTACCCTGACTGGGAATCGAACCTGCGACACTTTGGTTCACAGCCCGCGCTCAATCCACTGAGCTATGCCAGCCAGGGCACGTTTCACTTTAAATAGTAGCAGAGTGTGGTGTTTTGGAAAATGCTGAGTTAGGAGCCAAAAATTCTGTCTTCTAGTGTTCACTCTGTCATTTAACTGTCCTTCCTTGGGTATGTCACTTAACCTCCCAGAGTTTCATTATCTATCTGTATCTGTAAAATGAGTAACACAAATACAAACTTGACGATACCTCTGGACCTGCCCTCATTTGCTGGATATGAGAATTAATAGGAACATAGTTTATAAAGTACTCCTGAAGCTAGAGTGCTCCTTGCAAATATATTAGTTAGAACTCTCCAAAGAAACAGAACCAGAAGAGAACAAAATTGATTTTTTTTACAGTGAAAAGCTGATACACTTTGAGGGGGAAAAGAGCTAGTCAAAAGATGTTCTGCCCACGTTGAAGGTTATGGTAAAGTCAGTGAGATACAGTAGACTTTCCTGAAAGAGAACAGAAGGCTGAGTCCTCTAAATTTTTATTTAATAGAATGATAATGACTTATGTTCAGGGACAAATATAGTCACTCCAAAAGGCATCAAAATTCCTTCAATTGCAAGTGATTGTGCCCAAATGTCTTAAAGGTATCTCAGGAACAGGAAACGCTCCATCAGTCCGGGTAATTCTAAGTTACTCCTTCTGCCTGGAGAGCTGTGTTATGGTAGGATGCTAAAGAGAAGGAAGGCTAGAGAGCAGCTTCTCTAAAGAGTCCTGCAGCCTATCTGTGGACAGAGGTCATGGGGAGCCACTGAAGAGTTTGAAGAAGCATGGAGGCACGAATGAAGACCAGGAGGTGAGTTAATGTACTCATCAACCTAGTCTTCTTCTCAGCCCGTGCAATGATTTCATGAGCATCCAATCCCACCGTTTCGATGTACGTGTCTCAGAGTCATGTTTTCTGTCCTGTAACTTGACTGACAGAGCTTTCTTAGTATTTTTAAGTCACCCATTACGTTCATGTTTCGGCCACAGCACTCAAAACATTGTGGCCTCTGTAAATACTTTTTTAAATGAAAAAATGCAATAAATATTACTATTAGATATTTCAATTTCTTAGGAATGTTTTGTTTAACCAGAAAATTATAAAACACAATTGTGTTCCCAGTTGGATACTTACTCTGTTGTTTTGAAGATTATTATTAGAAATAATTTATGCTGGTTCATAAAATAAGCTAACCGTAGTTTATTTTACTTTTTTATTTTGTCTATTTTTATTTATTTTTAAATTGAGCTACTTATTTTATATCATTTTTAATTAATTAATTATTTTTTGTTGACTACTGTTTAAATAATCAGGTTTAAAGAAGATCATAAGAAAGATCTTTCTGCCAAGGACTTCCAGAGCTCTTCATGTTTTATATTCTGGTCCTATCAGTGAGCTATACACTTGATTTTTAAAAAAGAAACCTGAATATAGGGATTAGTTCTTTGAACCTTTTTTCATTTAATTTAGATATTGTCCTCTATCATCTACAAGGTCTCTTTATTACAGTGCTTTAGTGGTACCTGCCTATTTCATTACTGCCTAAAGTTGAAACTGCCACTCATAGAAACAACTGTGGCTCTAAGAAATAACAAACAGGAAATTCAATTCCCTGAAGCAAGACTGGGGATTTTCATTGGCAGTTAAAGAGGAAGAAAGAGGCCTTTTCAAAGGCTTCAGATTATCGGAAGTCTCTCATTAAAACCATTGTTGAACATGACAATTTACAAGAAGTTCCATTTCCTCAAGATGTTAATTTTTTAGTCTCCTTTTGTAGTGAATTATATTCATCTGTTTGTTTCTTTTAAGCTGCAGTTTCTTTCTCACCCAGACAAAGTGCCACGGCAGGAAGGGTAAAACTGAGGTACACAATGTGTGGCTGTCACTTAGCAGGTAGGCTCCCATGTATGACCTGGCTGCACGTAGATTGTCAGTACGAGTGTGGAGAGCTCCAGTCTCACCCCACCCCTCTCAGCAAACTACACACACGCTCCGTTGTTTTTTCCTGATTGAAGATTAATGCAACTAAACAATTCTGAATTGGTTAATAATTTTTAAAGATGTTTATTCTATAGATCCAGAAAGACAAAAATGCATACATGTGCATCATCATGCTTACCAAATGAACCTCATCAGTCCTGTATGTGTTTAATACCACATATCAAACTTTTCTTTACATTCTAAAATTTAATAATAGCTGCATTTATCAAGTGATTACTATATGCCAGGAATGGGTTAAGTGATCTCCATTCACTACCCTGTTTAATCCTCACCACCACCCTATGAGGATGCATTTCTCCCTTTGCATTGCAAAGGAGAATACGGAGACATAACAGGGTCTGGAGCCGGGATTTCTGGAACAGATCTGCCTAGCCACAGAATCTGCATTTCTAATTGCTGCATGGCCCATCAGTCCAGCTCTCTTCCCAGATCAGGAACATTATGTCAGTGAAAAGTTCATTTCACTGGTGGGTAGGGCTCCAGGATTCCCACTCCCTCTTTAGTCAAAGCCTTTGATACATTCTATTTTCTTGGAATACATTGTCATAAATAAACTTATAAACCTTTGATCTAGATGATTTCTCCAGCTCCAATTAGGTTATTCAGATATAACTAGAATGTCTTTTACTATTTTTATTATTATGCAGGTAAGAAAACACAGAAATTTTAATAAAATGTTCCAATAAAACAAAAAGTAAGATAATGTATTTAAACATTAAAAAAGAAAGAAATTCATCATATGCAGGGCAAGTAGATAACACATGTAATCTTTCAACTATTTGTGAAGGGATCTGTAAACTATGGCCCACAGGAGGAATCTGACTACTGACTGTTTTGGGGACAGCTTTACAGCTTCACAGCCATCCCCAGCCATGTACATAGTGTCTATGCACGCTTTTATTCTACAAAGTACACGAAAGCCTTGGCTCTTGTTTTCATGTGCTAAGCAGCATTTGAAGTCTGAAAGAGTTGCTAACAGACAAATCATTGATGAAGAAAAGCAGCTGATAATTTCAGAAATGATGGTAATGTTTCCAGGTGCAATGCTTATAAGATCATGAGAACATTTTAGAGGTTGACTTCAAAACTTGGCTCAGTTTCATACAAACAAATCTTTAAGAGGTTTTACTTTATCTTATATTAAATAGCATGGCTTGTGATTTTTGAGGTAGTTTTTTAAAAATTATGGCTTAAGGTATAAAATTTTCCAATAAAGTTTCAAAATTAAGTCATAGAAATAAGAGACCTAATTTTTTTTTACTTTGAGCACACATCTCTTAAAGCTGGGGACAGTGAAACAAGGAAGGGCCTAACACAGAAGCAGCAGGAGGAGAGCCCAGGCTGGGCTGCCTGAGCTCACCGGGAAGCTCACTGAGACAGGTTCGGGGGTGAGCCCTGGATGATCTGCTGCGGCCCATTGCTCCCTCGCCTGCAAGTCTTGTGTGGATCCTAAGAGTTCACAAGGTGCATGCCTGTGAGGGAAGTGGAGTGGAGGGAGGCAAATGTGCGGGCATGCTCACTAGAGGGAGAGCACATCAAGATATAATTTTCTTATCAAACATTTTCTCAGGGATTTTCATTTTGGAAAACAATAAATAAAAGCCAAGAGCACATATATGATATATGAATTTATTTTTCTTCTTAAAGCAAGTTTGTTTGGAAAACAATATTGACATTTTTTCAAAATGAAACAGACTTATGATATAACCCATAAACTTCATTTCTAGACCTCGACCCAAAATAATGAACATAAGAAGTCTGTCCAGGAAAAGTCCAACCATTGTTAATATAATGAGAATGGTTTGCACGTCATCGATGTAAACTGGCAGCCAAACAGAGTGGACTGGAATTTGCACATGCGAACAATGACGACTTCAAGGTACTAGTCAACAGGAGTGGCAGACTCCATTGAGTGACCATGTGTACCGTGTGGCTATCGGATTCAAACTGACTGAGCAAATAGAGCAACAAATCTGCATCAAATTTTGCATTAAGCTTGAACATTCCTCTGTGGAACCTATTCCAGTAATTCATAAGACTGCAGCTTTGGGCAACTGGTGATTGGCAGCTTCATCACAACACACCCGCTCATATATCATGTCTCGTGCAGAGTTTTTTGGCAATACAACAAATCACCCAGGTGACTTGGACCCATACAGACCAGATTTGGTGCTCTGCAACATCTGGCTTGTCCCAAAACTAAAATCACCTTTGAAAGGGAAGAGATTTCAGACCATTAATGAGATTCAGAAAAATACAACAGGGCAGCTGATGGCGACTGGGAGAACTGTGTGAGGTCCCAAGGTGCCTACTTTGAAGGGAACTGAGGTGTCATTGTTCTATGCACAATGTTTCTTGTATCTTATATCTTCTTTAATAAATGTCTATATTTTTCATACTATATGGCTGGATACCTTCTGGACATACCTTGTAAATATACACACCAAGGTGTAAACTCAGATATTTGTGACAGCATTATTCACAGTGACCAAAAAGCAGAAAAGACCCAAAGTGTCCATCAACTGATGAATGGGTAAGCAAAATATTATGTATCCATACAATGAATTATTTGCTGATGAAAAAGAATAATGTACTGATAAAGCTACAACATGAATAATTTCGAAAAGTGAGAGAAGCCAGTTGCAGAAGAACACATATGTTTCCATTTGGATGGACTGTCCCCACAAGGCAAATATATAGAGACATAAAGGAAATTAGTTATTGCTTAAGATTGGAGGTTGGAGTGGAAAGAGACTGTAAGTTAGAATCAGTTTTCTCTTTACAGTATTGAAAATGTTCTAAAATTAGATTGTATTAATGTTTGTACAACTCTAAATATGCTAACATTCAGTGAATTATACACTAAAGATAGGTAAATTTTATGTTATGCAAATTACATCTCAGTAAAACTATTTTAGAAAATGAGCTTGCAGCTTGTAAAAATTTTGTCTTATTTCAAGTTGAATCAGGGTGGGTGTTTGGGACGGTTGGACAAAAACTAAATGTACTGACATCTATGAGGTTGTTTCGTAAATCTAACTACTGTCATAAGTAATAAAATTACTGCTCCAATAGTATCACACATGCCTGATATGGTTATAGAATTTAACTAATTATATATTACAACTTATCATTGTGAGGCTCAAAATGCTTTATGATTTAGAAAAGGATGGTAACATAAATCATGTAAACAAAACCAGCCTCACCACCTGCTACAGCATTTTATTCAAGGCTTCTAGAGGAATCTAAATAACAGCCAGGTGCAAGCATGACTCTTACTAGCCAGACATTTCAATTATAAAGGTATTTTATAATATATATTCAAGATGCAAACGGTATTGCTTATGTCTATGGATGGCAGTTAAAAAAGGAAAATATACACTTTTATCAACTCTATTCAAAAGAACTTTTGGTACTCTATTCTCATTTTAAATCACACTGTGGAAAATATTAAGTTCAAACAATTTATTAATGTATTTTTAAAACTTCCTTTTATTATATAAAGATAGTAGAAATGAAATCTTTGAAAAGTAGTTTCTCAGTTTTGGGTAAAAATTCTGGTCTGTAAGACAGGAAAACTGTTTAGCCGGTAAAGCTATGTCACCATGCTGCAATCTATGTGGTATTATTACATGGCTGATTGATATGAAATAAGTTTGTCAACCTCCATCACTATGAAATTATGTCCAAAAGTGAACTTAATCAGGGATTAAGCCATTTCTACTCTACTGAACTTTTCCAAAAAATATCTCTGGAGTCAATGATGTTGAGATCTGTTCATATAGAAGGATCACTTTTTGGTGGATGGGTGGAAGATTCATTAATTTTTTTTTCTGTGGCAAAACATACATACATAAATTTACCATTTTAAAGCATTTTGAAATGTGTAGTTCAGTAGCAATAAGTACATTTACATTGTTGTACAAGCGTCACCACCATCCGTCTCCAGAACTTTGTCATCTCTCTGAACTGAAACCCATATCTATTGAACAGTAACTCACCATCACCCCCTCCCTCCAGCCCTTGGCAACTACCATTCTATTTTCTGTGTCTGAACTTGACTGCTCTAGGTACTTCATTTAAATAAAATTGTACAGTATTTGTGCTTTTGTGGTTGGCTTATTTCACTTCATATAATGTCTTCAAGGTTTATTTATGTTTGTAGCTTGTATCAGAATTTCCTTCCCTTTTAAATCTGAATATTTTATTGTATGTATATATCACATCTTGTTGGGTTTCTCTAACGTTTTCACGATGGTTAATACTGCTGCTACGGATGTGCATATAGAAAGATTCATGCCAGGCACACAGCTCCCCTTTCCCAAGTCAGCCATGTTATTATCTAAAGGCATGTTGCGATAAACATGATAAAATTCACAGTTAATGGATGCTCTTAACAAAGTTTCTTCAACATAGGTTGACTGCTCTTCAAAAAAAGAAAAAAGGACATGCTGTTGTTGAGAAATACGTGTCTGTTTCTCTTAGTGTCTGTCTGGGAGCAATGGCTGCCGGAACAGAAACTCAGAACCAGAGCCAAGGCACTAATTTGTGGAGCTCAAGTATTGGGCTTGACATCTTCCTCCTCCCCATACCATTTCCATGAATCCCCCAGAAAGATGTATCAGTTGAGAGCAAGAATCTCACATTTAGTAAAACATACAAAAACTGAGGAATTCATATGTTATATAAATGTGAGGGGTTTTTTTTTTCAGTAAAGGCACTCCAGATTAGACTGCATACTGTAACAGGATAATGCTGGAAAAAATGTAGCTTTATATAATAGCATTATATTAAAAAGTATAGTTATATGGTATTGCACCTTTGGTTTTTTAACAGCAAACTATTACATGCATTCATGTTAGTGATTCTGTGCCATACATTTATCTAAGTGCTCTTTCCAGACTCCTCCTCCCACCCCTCCCCCACATACATACCCCTTTGTTTCTTAAACTATGGGGTAGGCATAATCACTACCTTTCCCACTGCACAGAGGCTACACAGCCAGTAAAGTGGTGGCGGACCTCGGATTAGAACCCAGGTGTCCTGACCCCAGGTTTTATACTAATCACTGTGTCTTCCTGCACCCTGAATTTGGTGGTTTTGCCCATACAAGCTCATGATCATTTGGAAATGCTCCTGGTAAGACGGGAGTTATTTTTTTTTCCAAGGAAATCATCATTTGAAATTTTCTCCCAACAGGTTTTTTTTTTCCATTCGAGTTACAATGTACTTACTAGCTCTTTTCATCTTCCCTCAGCATTCTTTATTATTTTTCTCTTGACAATATTTACTGCATTTTACAAGTACCATCAGTATTAATAATTAGGATACCATGCATCTATTGTTTTTCTCTCCTTTTCAAAAATAAAGTAAAAAATATCAATTTTTGTCGCACCTTCCCTGATATATATTAAAACAGCATTTTATACCTTTTTGTTTCACATTCAGTCCTGTAACTAATTTTTATTCAGTATACTCTTGCACATCCAAAACCAGTTTACATGAAATTTCCATGGAGATTTAAAAAACAATTTATTTTCCATCTTAAGTCACCTATGTGGAGGAAAACTGGCTTTCTGTCTACTGTAAATTCATAAACTGCTACTCATCAGTCAAAAATGGAAGGGAAAAGTGAGACCTGTTATAATGTAAATCATACACTCAGGGTGTGTGGGAAGTTAGGTAAGTGATATTGTGCTCCAAGAAAGTATAAAAGTTGACTGCATTTTTATAGATATTGCTGAACAATAAATTTACAAAAAGCCTGTTATAATTTAACCCTGATTGTAGTCATTTCCTTATTCCTGGTGATTTCACAAATAGATGAGAAAACTTTTATTTTTCTGTCCCAGTTTTATTAGGGCTTTATAAGCTGAAACAAAAAGACATGCACTAAAAATCTTTGCAATTTCATCCTGCTCCCATTAAAGTGTTCTTCCATAATCAGGTTTCAGGATGAAAAGCATCTGCCTACCCATACCACAGTTATATTTCACTTTTGTTCTGCAAGATTGGGTGCCTCCTCTGCATGTAAAGGGGGGCTATGCAGAAGTTTTGTGCACCCCAGGATGGGTTAATGCTTCTTCTTTTGGAAACAGGTTTTAAACTTTTAAATGGCAACTTTTCTTTCAAATAAAAAATTCTAAGTGATTTTAAAAATAACTTATTTATATATTTGGGTACCTTCTGTCTTTAGCACCATGCGGAATCCAAGCTTCAACCCCCCAAATCTACAGGTGGAATCGTGTCCTCAGCCTCGGCACCCACCAGGAGCCCAGGACCACCTGTGTTGACTGGAGTCTCCTTTCCCCTCAGATGCAGGCTCTGCTGTGGGCAAAGTCCCAAGTGGTGAATAAAGGAACTCTAGAACTGAGACTGTCAAACAAAACCTCGGAGAGTGAGGTTTCATTTAATAACATAGAAATGCAGAATCAGTTTTCTGAAACATGGGGGGCTCCCTCTACAGAGGGAGCCAACTTTGGATTGGAGACCATCCCCAAGGCAGCCCTGGGGGCCTTGTGACTGTGTGCTGAAGGCTCCAGAGTCACCACTGGACAACTGAGAGAGCTCCTGGGATGATTACTCAGCAAATACAGGATGACTGACCCCACATGCTTGGAAAGTATCTAAATGTCCTCCCCTCCATTTTTGAAAACTTGTCATAGAGGGAGAAGGAAAGAACGACTTCCGTTGTAACAGTAATCTCTACTGGCTGCTCCCATGCTCATCTCAGGGCTGAGGCTGGGAGCAACTTCTGAGAAACATGTGCACCTTGGGGGAGCCAGCCAGCAACTCCAGATTAAAAACCCTCTGCAGGTATGGTAGGGCACTGCCCTTTTCAACAGAACCTTCCAAGACTTCTTTTATTGGAGGTCCATCTGAACGGTTTCTGGGATTATCGCGTTTTCCTAAAGCATTTTTGGAGAGCCAGACGAGGTGCCAAGCTATGTCCCGGGCAGCTTGCCTCCTTCATGAACGACTTCTGCCGACAATCCCCGTCCCACAGTCCGGGCACGCCCGGGTCCACCTCAGTCTCCTGGGACAAATGGGGCGTGGCTTCGTGGCAGGCAGGGGGCGGGGGAGGGGCTGGGAGGGAGGGGTCACCAGGCCAATGCCGCTGGCTCTGGAAAAGGTTGGCAGCGCCCCAGAGAGAGAACGAGGAGAGACCCTGAAGGCCGAGCAGGACCACACTGAGAAAGTCCTGTGACGGAAAGGCTGCTGCGACCCCATTCTCCCTGCACCCACGGCTGGGGCTCTGTGACGCGTTAGTCCCTACCCATGGCAGCAGCGGTGCCTGGCGGAGTTTGGATGCTGGCGCTGGCTCTGAGGCTCCTGTCCCCGGGGAATGGTCAGCAAGGTAGGGTGCTGGTGGATGGGAGCGCAGGTGCGCCACTTGGACTTTTGGGAGAAGGCAGCTTCCGGGAGATGTGCGGAGCATCCCTGTACGGCTGCATCTGATATTTGTCCCTCTTTGACTTACGCTGTGACCAATTGTTGTCTCTGAATGATCACTTTTAGTTTTCCTACGTGCACTGGCGGCCGTTGCCTCCTCTTCCCCTGCTTTGAGACCCTCAGTCCTGGGTTTTTTATTTTGTTTTTTTTTTATTGTTTTTTGCTTTTTTCGTTTCCTGCTGATATTCTCCTCCTTAAGGTCCCTTTAAGGTAAGAAACTTTGTTTTGGATACTTCAATTATTCTAGCTGCAATTGGATGTAAATTATCCGAAAAGAGTTTAGTTCCAAACTGCACGATTTCTACTCCGCTCCTACCCCAGAGCTGGAAATGATGCATGAGAATTTTATTCCTACAATAAATCAGTAAGTTAAGTTTTGTGATGATATTTTTGTATAGCTCTTAGAATCCGTTTTGCTACTTACCGCAATAGAGATCTCTAGGGAGAGAATAGCGCCCCTCCCACTTCTTTATCCACGACAAAGAGAAGTTCAAAATACAATGAAGTTAAAACAAAATATCCACCCAAGGCCGAAGACTGAAGACTGCACGTTTCCTTGGCTGAAGCTGAAACACCCAAGACCTCTCGAAGAGCAGCACAGAGCAGATGCTCGCGGTGGAGCAGAGGGGCGTGGCCGCCCGCGGATTCCGGGGAGCAGAGCTGAGCGGGAGGGGGACAGAGCAGAGCTGGGGCAGAGATGCCCAGGCTGCCTGGCTGAAGAAGGGCCTGGCCCCAGGGACACCCGGCCCCGTTTCACAGCAGCCAGGGTGTAGCACTATCTGGCTGTTCTACAGCAGTGCAGTTTTCACAGTCATGCTGTATTACCCTCCAGCTGTTTGCACTGAAAGAACTTTTCTTCTTCACCGCATCCCAAATTGGGGATTCCTGTTTACCTTTAAATTGGAATGAATGACTTTTGGTTGACATTCCACGGGTCCCAAGGTGGGGCTCTGAAACCAGGACTACATCTCCAGACACCTTTCAGACACCAACTCTGTGGAGCCTGAACAATCCCTGGGCTGGGGTTGTCTTCCTGGGGGCACCTAAGGAACTCCCGGGCTGTGATCGTGACTCATTGAATTCAACTTGAGACTGAGTGAATTTTTACAACACCCTGATTCAGTATTACTATTATACCTAAAGTTCAGAGGGGTTAAAGGTCACTTTCAAGGTCAGGCAGCTTTTGATTAGGAAAACCTGCGGAGAAGTCCAAATTGTCTAATGCTGGTACCTATACTCCCTCTGGACAAGCCTGCTTTTCAGTGTCATACAAGCTCTCACTATCTGCAGGTGCAAAGGCAGAAGGGCACTATTCGAATTACAGTTGTGTAGAAGCCTTCAGTCTTGGGCAGAGGTGCAGTGAGAGGCTGATTGTCTAGAACATGAGGGTCTCAAGGACAGAATTAACAGCTCCCTCCCCCTATGGGAATACTGACTGTGTGATTCAGAATTGTGGCAAGTAAGGTACAGTTATGACAGGTAGTAGTGGACTCCTATCTCATGTGGCTGGGATGCTCTGGTGGCCTGAACATCTGTACCAGGGATCCCGCTGAGCCTGAGAAATTGCATCCCAGCAACACCCACCACCCTGTTTGCCTCGGGTCACATCAGCAGCTAGAAGAACAGGCCACAATGGAAACTTTTTAGGATGTGGGAAATGGTGGTAAATTCATTATATGGCCAACACCAAAACATACCCACACAAATGCACCACTCTATACACATTGATAACCAAGACGGAGTTACCCCTTCAAACACACAGTTGTGCCAGACAAACCACATTTTGAAAAAAGTGAGTACTGTAAACAAAATGGGCCATTCCAAACCCACTGAAATCTCTGGGCACAAATTATTACCAACATACAGTATATAATACTTTAGATACAGTTACTTCACACACACTGGCAAGCTCAACATACTGGCAATTTGATATACAGTGATAGCTCCAAACACTCCCAACTCTCTGGGCATCTTAATTTTCTTATCCAAATAACCCAAGCATGTCCTAGGAATCACATGTCCACTTCAACTTAGGGAGAGAGGATCCAGACTGGAATTTCTTTGAGGCTATATCAGACCAATTTATACATTTTTTTTTATTTGTTAAGGGACATAGAAGGCATTTATTTGTTTCAAGAAATGAAAGAATTGACCCACTTCAGAAAAGTTAAGTTTCCCATTCTTAAATCGGTGGGTGGATGGTAACATTGGAGAGCCATTCTAGTCGATGTCCACGAGTTCCACGCATGGCCACAGTGTTCCCTCCTCCACTCCAAGAGCTGCAGAATGGGGGAGGGACAGGGAATAGACCTCTGGATTATGCTCCCCACACCGGGAACTAGCTCCAGATCATCTCCTCCCTGATTTTTGTGGTGATTTAGATCCCTTTGGGGTGATGCAGAGGCTGTTCTCTTCCTGGGGGTGAGAAGCCCTGTCCTCCGCCCCTGGGCTGTTCTGGTCCTTCTCCTTTTGCTCTCCCTGAGTGCTTCCATGGGACCTGAGGATGGGCTGGTCCTCCCGCTTCCTACCAGAATGGGAAGGCCTTTTGGTGGGAGTTTTCTTCTTTTCCTTTGTCATTCTAAGGGCTTCAGCCTGGCCTTGGGAGACTCTCTGGCCCCCATTCTGTTCACTCATATTGTTTTTACTCAGGCAGGCTGACATGAAGTGTCCACCTCCTGGACTTTCCAAGGTCTCTGTAACAGGGCTGCTGGCCATCTCCCCTCCTGCATCCATGCTCACACCGCCCTTGGGTGTTACTGCTGCTGCCCCTGGTTCTGGCCCCTGGTCAGGCCCTGCTAATACTGAGGCTGGAAAAGCCAGTGTGTCCCTAAGCACACAGCATTTGTCTGAAGCATATAGCTGGATTTCCTCCCCACCAGCGTAAGCAAGAGAGGTGGTCTCAGACACCTCATCAACTACGGTAAGGACTCTGACGCTGACCGAGTCACTGTCACCTTCTCCACGGAGCTCCTCAGCCTGTGCCGAGAGGAGGAAGAGGGAAGCAGAGAAAAAAAAATAAGTGAGACTAGAAAGGGCTATCACCGGTCTTCAAGAGCTTATCATTAAAAGAACCTTTGAAGTTACTGAGTCCAGTTTCCCAGTGGATGCAGAAATGCTCCGACGTCTCCCTCACAAGGGTCACTGCAACTTTGTTTACATGGTTCCAGGGCCAGGGAGAGCACTAGTGCCATTCACTGGGGAGCATCCTCACACTTTTCTTTTGTACACCTGTCTCAGCACTTCCACAAAACCACTTCATAAAGGGAGACTGCTCATGAAAAGCTATGTCCATTTTACATTCTGATAGCTACTAACAAATTGTGTGCCTGTGTGCAAAGCATGCTACAGTGCCACAGATTTATACAAAAATCAGTTCATGGCTCAAATATAGAGTGGACTTTCTCATAGTTAAAAATGTCCCACAGCAGATCAGACTGCCTGAGTCCACAGTGGTATGTGAGTGGTCCAGACAGAGTGGATGGTCAGAATGCTGTTGACAGGATTACACCATTGGGTATGAGGTTGGAGGAACTGACATATAAGGAACCTCTGGCATTCAGAAGCACTTGGGACCTCCCCCGTGTGGCAAGGCCCTCACATAGTGGCTCATCTGGCCTGAGCCCTTCCACATGCAGTGTTTCCCCAGTCAGCCTAAGGGTGCAGCCAGAGAGCCTTCTGTTGCTCTCTTGAAGCAATGGGAACCCTCTCTGAGAGTTTCTGCAAAAACTTACTGCTGGGCTCTGCTCGTCTTCTGTCTCCGACTCAGGTACATCCACCGTTTCACAAGCTGGTACGGCATGGGTACTGCTGTAAGCCTCTACTGGCGGTCTCAGGAAGAACACTAGGTCTTCCCAGTGTGCAAACAGGTCTACTCTTGCATTTGAAGGGGGGCATAATTGTAGGTAAAAAGAGCGGCCAGTGGCAAACTTCAGACAGAGCTGTTTTTTCTCATGACTATGGATGGATAAAATTACAAACTTCAAAGGAAGTAGCCTGGTCAGCTCCAAGCTATTCTCTGACTTGAGTCCCTTTCCCGGGGTGTGTCTGTCATGTTTGGCACTGACTGCACGGCTGTCAGCCGGTTCTGCCAGCAGCATGATGTCAGGTATTACAATGTCGTAGCTGGTATATGCGATGCCCACAGTGACCATCTGCACATGGTTGTGCACATCGATCAGTTTCCCTCTTTTGCTTATCTGGATGAAGTCGCTCTCAAATATGGGAATGCACTTGAACATGGCAAACTCGCCCTTGCGCAGCTGCCGCTGCAGTTTTCCCATGCAGCCCCAGAACATGGGCAGCAAGTGTCTGTTCCGGGCGCTTCCCTGCCACCCATGTCTCTCTTTCATTAAGACTACAGCATGTCCTCTCTGGAGCCTCCACCTTGGTCTGAACTGCAGCCCCTTGCCGGACACCCCTGTAAGCTTTTGCTGTCCATTGTGACCTGCAGTCAGCTGTCACACACAGCACTGTGTCCTCACCCCCACAGCTGCTCCAACAGAAAAGGACAGCATCCTCCTGCAAACAGCCACCCCACAAGGGTGGTGAGAGCACCACATTTTTACATGTTTTGTTTTGTGAAACACAAGGATGTTTCATCGAGGCCGAGTGTTTTCATGCAGCTACCACGGGCAATGGTATGTAAATGATTAGCATTCACAGGAAAACCACCTTTTATTAATCTATAAAGGTGATACTAACAGGTGACAAATACTTAAGGTTTTATATGAATTGAATACATTTTTGAGCCTTTGCTTAATGTTTTCTGGTGTAATTATCATAGAATTTCTGTTAAATGTTAACTTTAGTCGCCAAGTTGGAATTTAAGAATGTGCATGGAGGTTGAGCAGGGAAAGCTTTTCTAAGACTCTCCTTGTCTTTCCCAAGCCTGTGTTTAAGCCGTAAATGTCAATAATTGCTTTCTCACAAGTTCAATTATTGGGCTTTATTTTTTTCTGGAAATACTCTTTGCTATTTGTTGTCTACAGGGGGATCAATATGTTATATAAGGTAAATATTGCTTTTATTTTTCAATAATTGTTTTTACCTCAGGAAAAAAATAACATTAGCTTTTCTTGATTGTTTTATGTTATACAGATAAGAACTTGAAAGGTGACTTGTTCTTATGTTGTGTTTCCTTATATTTTTTTCAGAAATAAGTCTGATCTGTGTACAAATATTTACAGTTTGAAAAAAGTATGTGCTACGCTTCTAACTGCTTGGGTATAATTTTGTCTTTTTGTCATCTTGTTGACCTCAATCTGTCTTACTAAGGCAAATTTGCTCTGCAAACAGAGGGAGGTAAACACCCCACCCGTGTAAAATTTTAAAAAGGATATTAAAACCCAACTTATTAAGTTATCTCATAAGATAATACACCTTAACAAGGTATCTTTAGTCTGTGCCATTTTTGGTTTGCTTACAAATGGACTAGATGCTCAAGAAGAACTGTTCAAAGTACATGTAATAACATTAAATATACATTTATTACAATTAGATAAAATATATCAAGAAAAATGACTGATAATTTATAAAGGGATTTGCTTCAATGTTTACTATGAATCACATAACCCCTTCTTGCCTCTATATAACAAATAGTCTTATAGTCCTTCTCAGGTTCTAGACTCATATGTTGATAAAATTAATAATATCCAATCACTAATGTACTTTCTGCTGTATAGGTTTGCCTACTCTGAGTATTTTATATAAATAAAATCATATACTAGACTGTCTTTTGTGACTGACTTCTTTCACTTAGTCCAGTGTTTTCAAGGTTCACAGTGTATGTAGCATGTATCAGCACTTCATCTTTTTTTGTGATGAAGTTCCCATTGTTAATCATACACCACATTTTGTATATACATTCATCAGTTGATAAACACGAGGGTTTTTCCAACCTTTTGGCTTTTGTAAACAATGCTGGTATCAACAGCTGGGTACAGTTTTTGTGTGGAGTTGTTTTCATTTCTCTTAAGCATATACTTAGGAGTAAAAATTACTGGATCATAGGGTAGCTCTATGTTTAAAAGTTTGAGAAACAGCTAAAATATATTCTAAAGAGACTGCAATGTTTTGTACTTCACCAGTGTATGCCATGTTCAGTTTGTGCAAATTCTTGCCAACACTTATTATTATTTGAGATTTTGATTCCAGTCATCCTAGTGGGTGTGAAGTGACATCTCATTGTGGTTTGATTGCATTTCCCTGGTGGCTAATGATGTCAATCGTTTTTTCATGTATTTATTGGATATTTGCATATCTTCTTTGCAGAAATACCTACTTGGATCCTTCAATAATTTTTAAATTGGGTCGTTGGCCTTTTTGTTATTGACTCATATGATTTATTTGTATATTTTAGATAAAATTCTCTTTCCAGATGTGATTTGCAATTACTTTTCCCCACTCTGTGGGTTTTTTTCACTTTCTTGGTAATGTCCTTTGAAGTAGAAGTTTTTAATTTTGATAAAGTCCAATTTTTCTATTTTTTCTTGTTTGTGCTTTGTTGTCATACTGTGAAATCCAAGGCCGATCTAAAACCATGAAGATTTACCCAAAATTTTTTCTAGGTGTTTTATAGTTTTAGCTCTTTAATCCATTTTGAGTTAAATTTACCAATCTTATAATGTAAAGGTCCTCCTTCACCCTTTTGCATGCTGACAGCCAGTTTTCCCAACATCATTTGTTGAAGAGCCTGAATTTCCTGTTGAGTGGTCTTGGCACCTATATCAAAAATCCATTGAAAACCACAGTTACACCGGTCTATTCCTGGACTCTCAATCTTATTCATCGCTCCATGCCTGACCTTGAGCCAGCACCATGCTGCCTTGGTTACAGCTGCTAAACTAGTGATGAATAGTAAAGTCGTAAATGTTGAAATGGGAGAATTTGAGTACTCCTGTTTTGTTCTTTTTCAAAATTGGTTTAGCTATTCTGGGTCCCTTGAAATTCCACATGAATTTTAGAATCAGTTTGTCATTTTCCACAAAGGAGTCAGCTGGTATTCTGATAAAGACTGTGATGAGTTCGAATGTCAATCCAGGGAGTATTGCCATCTTAACAAGAGGAAGTCTTCTGACCCATGAACAGGGGTGTATTTCCATGTATTTACTTAGATCATAAATTTCTTCTAACAAGGTGTGGTAGAAGTAACATTCTAAAGGTGATCAATTCGTAAAGTATATAAATGTCTAATTGCTAAGTCATACACCTGAAACTAATATACAATATGTCAACTGCAACTGGAAAACTTTTTTTTAAATATTGCTTGTCCAAATTAAATGAAAATAAAGTCCTTGAAACTCAAATATGTAAAAAAAGCATTCTAGAGAGTTTGTTGACTGGTTTATTGTATATATGAGAAGTTCGAGTTAAGTCATCTTTGACCATTAAGAGACACTGACATTACAGATAGATGGTCTTTATGTGCAATTATAGGTTGACTTGATTTGGTTTATTTTGTTTTGGGAATCAATTTTAATTGAGAACTAAACTATTTTAATGAAGAACAAGCTTGCATAAAGACACCTATCTTTCCCTCCTAGCTCAGGAGTGCTCTCCGGGGGACACCAGTTACTTCAGAGCCCTCACAGAAGTGTCCATTTTGACTCACTGCACCTCCAGCCATCAGCCACTGAAGATCTGATATGTGACCATTCCCTTGCTGCTGGGTGGTATCGATTTCTCATCTTTGGCAGACCTGCTGAGATGCCAACCAAATGTGTCGAGGTATTTCAACTCTCACCAAGAACTACATGTGCTTTTTCTTATGTATTTTTTTAATAAGAGGATTGAATTTTATTATAACCAATTTATTTCCCATGCTGAATTATTATTTTAATTTTGTATCAGGATTGAATGAATCTGGAGTATTCCTGTTTCCTATTATATTATGTAATAAAGATAGTAACAGTTTATGCTATGCTCATGCAGTTCCCCAAGTGTTTTACCTGCAGCATCTCATATAATTTTTACAGCATCTGTAGAATGTAGTCTGTCATTTCTGTTTCCATTATACAGTGAGGGACATACATTCTTTGACAGAACACTCCTGGAGTCACCGAGCCAGCAGGTCAACCGGTCGAGTTTGGATCACAGGCCATCATTCTCCAGGGCTCATGTGCTTAACCACTAGTAACCTGCAAACCTGCTTCCATTCTTGTCCGTCTTAACTAGAAGGCTAATTTTCCTTATTGTTACCAACCTTTTGTGAATTATGCAAAAACAGGAATTATCTTCCCTTTTAAGCATGCCATTTACCTTCTGAAAAAAACTCAGGAAAGCTATCCAAATTTTAAGTTGTGACATTATAGCTGCCTTATTTTCTCCTTTTGATTTATTTGCTTCTCACTTTTGTGATGTTTTGCTTGTAATAAACTAAAAAAAATCAGAATTGGGAATTAAAATGTGAGGAAACTCACTACATCCTTTAATGTTTGAGTTGTTTTGGTTCTGTATTTTAGTTCTTTGCATAAATTAACTATAACTGATCTAGAACCTCACACAAATGTGAAGGTGAGGTGGATTTTCCCCCCCTGGCTGTTTTCCTGGAGGTCTGCTGTGCCCCAGGGGAAAGCGTTCCCGTTCCCATTCTCCATGCCCTCTTGAACCGAGACTTCCCACCATCTGGCTACAGAATTGATAGAATTTTCTTTTTGTCTACAGGATAATACAGATCTGTGTAAATAAGTTTTTATTTATAATGTTTAAGTAATTTGTGTGCACTATAGAATATTCAGAAAATAAAGGACAAGTGATAGAATAACATTCATTTTTAATCCACCCACACACTCATTCTACCATTAACATTTTTCAACTGTTCCCTCTTATTTATATTGTTTTGTAAGGTTCATGCTATATGTTCAGTTACATAAACATATTTATTTTTCAGTTGTAGCTACACATTCACATTTTCCTGTTATTAAAAATTCTTTATATCAGTATGAATATAATATTCTGTCATATATACATCATATAAACCACTAGCATATGTGTGTACTTTCAGGCTTTTGCTATAAGTAATTCTGCCATTAGCAAATGTGCATATAAATAACTTTTCTACTTTAGTCTTTTTGAAGCTTTAAATACATACAGTTAAACTGGTTTTCAAAAATATAATGCCAATTTTTAATTCCAGGAGCAATAGATAAAAATACCTTTTCTAGTGCTAGATATTCTCATGTATTCATTAAACATCTGTATTTATTCTTTATGTTTGTGTACCTTGTCCTTTTGTGATCTTAGAATTTTAAAATGGATATTGCATGGTTAAAATAAAATAAAAAATAATGTAATCATAAATAATATAATACACACTAAATATTTTACTGACAGGTAATTTTATCTTTATTAACTCTTGTCTTATATTTTAATTATTATTTAATCTAACCATCAATCTTTTCTTCAATGATTTTCCTTTGTTTTTAAGCATGAAAATAACAATAATACTAAAATCATAATCTGGCTAATGATTATTGAGTTCTTGCTCTGTAGAAGTTGTGTTATAAGCATTATTTTATTTATACTTCACAGCACTGTGAGGTGGGTACTATAATTCACCTAATACAAAAGGGAAGGGTGTTAAGTGCCTAAGGTCATTTTCATTTTGTAAGTGCCTCAGTTCTTTCCAAGTCATATATAGTCTCTTTTCCCTCTGGGTTAATTTCCTATTTAATTATTTTTCATCTGAATCTGATTTTGATAATTGGCCTCAAATGAGGCTTTAACTTCATTTTTTTCAAATTGTCCTCCAGTTATTTCCACCAGATTTTGAAAAATCCTTTTCTTCTCCCCTGATTTTTTTATGCTTCCTGAACTGTACATTATCTTCTTACATATACTATTTCCAGCAATTTCTTAAAAATCTCTCTAAGATCAGTTAATCTTTGTGCTATATGTTAAGATGACTTCAGACTGACTTATTTTGTCTTAGAATGAATCAGCTATTTTACTACATTATCTAATACTGAATTTCTCTTGTTCATAATACAATTGTAACAAATGGAATAAAGATATTTAAATCAAATAAGATGATATTAATTACAAAGAATCTATGTTTAAGTGCACTATTCCATAGTTACCTACTTTTTCTTTTAATTACAGGTACAAGTTATTAGAGTTTTTACAAGTATGATTGAGAAATGAATAAAGGTTGTTTAGAGGAAAATGCAAAATTACTTTATCTATCATGTGTGAAAATGAATTGGATTTTTACCTTTTGTTTTCTCCGATGCAAAAGATGAACCACTGCGGAACACAGGCTCCTATCTGGCTGTCTCTGCGAGACTCAGAAACACTGCCTCTTCCTGGGGAGATCAAGCAACTGACAGCTTGTGCCACATGGCAGTTTTTGCTCAGCACTACAAAAGATTGTTGTCTTTTTCAAATCCCAGTGTCTGTAAGAAATTGTGGACAATTTTTTGTGTACTTACTACAACCCACTCAGGGATGTATGGGGTATTGTGCAGAAGGTAAGAAAACATAGATGACACAAATCAACTGCTAATCCTGGAACTGTGTATGTTGATGTGTTTGTGCCATTCTCTGGAAAGGCTGTATGGTGTGAATGCAAAGCTCACGAGATTTGGTCACTATTATTGCTTGAGTGATGCTAATTTTCTGATTTAAATTGGCCAGATTTGTTTAGGATTCTTTGTCAAGATCTTAATACCCTCAAAAAATAATTCTTGATGTGAAAGTACCAAAGGTTAACCTTATGGGTGATAATATGTTTATAAACGATGATGCCATTTACCTTCTGATAACATGCAATAACAAGAGCACGTTTCCATTATGGTATTCTTCCTCAAAAGCCATAACCACAGTCTAATTATGAGCAAATTTATATGTAGAAGACAGAAAATACTGGAAGATACTGGAAGATACTGTTATATAAGTAACACTTGCCAATAATAATAATTATATGAGCAATACCTATGGATATGTTCATCCTGAGGTTGTTAGACTTTCCAAACTAGAAAACTCCAAATAAGACAAGTACAGCAAAAATATGGCAAAGTATGTACATACAATTACAAATCACGATTAATCGTATGGATGAAGAGATTGAGATTTGCTGTAGGAGAGAATATAGGAGGTGAGAGGAAGATGACATTTAGGATGGGGTGTAACCAGAGAAAGCCTCTTCTGAGAACAGGGCACTGACACTGAGAGTTTGAGGGTAAACAGTCCTTGGGCAGATATCTGAGGGGAAGAATGCCCCAGGGAACAACAATACCTGAGAGACCTTAAGGTGATAAGAGTGTGCTGTTCTTATGAGAGTGAAAGCAGGACAGGGAGTGAAGGAGACCATAACAAGACGTAGATTTGGAAGGGCAACGAGAGGGGAGGGGTGGCTAACATTTAGGGAGTTCTGCATTTTATTTTCTGTGTGTTGAGAAATCTTTGGACAATTATCCTGAGAGAGTGAGCCAGTAAATCATCGCATTGCTTACACAGCTGCTGGCCACCTAAACCTGGCTGAAAGCACTATGTTCAATATGGGAATTTGCCATCTGCTTGGTTAATGGCATGTCACTGAGAAGGAGAAAATCCAGAGAGATGGATCAGCTTCACTGGCTGGCCAACATGAGAGATTCAGGAAAATGTCTCTTGGATTTCTCTCAGCACTCTTGCCATAAAAAAAGAAAAAAAAAGAATTAGTTTTTTTAAAATTTCAAATAACATTATCAAATATTTGTATAAAGTTCTGTAGGTGTTTCAACAGAAAAAATATCTATATTAATTTAAGAAACACTGACAACTATTAAAAATGAAAACACACTTTCACACCAGAAAATGTGTAAAATACAAATAACAAGTTTAATAGAAACATTACTGTTGTATACTCTGAATTAAAAAATTCAATATTTAAAATTTGCATTTTTATGACATGCTTTTAAAACTCAAAAAAATTTCCTGTTTTCTAAAATTACTACCACCCACTAAATTTCTCAGGTTTGAATATTCAACATTATTTCTTTTACCACATTCAACTCCTCCTTCTGGTTTTAGGAAGAGGGAATTTCTGGAAACTGATTTTTGTTTCCACTCTTAATGTCTGGCATTAATGAGACATACACATGAATTATCCTCTCTGATGTGTGAATAAAGGCTTACCTTAAAATACCATTTAGAACTTGAATTAGACTGCATGGATGGCAAATGGAAGTGACAGCCTCTTACCGTGAATGTGGAGCCAGCGTTCCCTGCTGATGGTGACTTTTCCATTTTAAAATGTCAGTGCACTATATAGAGGGAAACAACAGTGAAGGGAAGGAAAACAGGACTCAAATCATCTATTTGGAACAAAAAGAAGAAATAAATGTTGGGAGAGAACAGAATGAAGAAATAAGAATTCAAAAAAATGAGGAGAGGCCTAGCAACCTCTGGGACAAATTTAAACATTCCAACATCTGAATCATAGGGATGCCAGAAGGAGAAGGGGAAGAGCAAGAAATTGAAAACTTATTTGAAAACATAATGAAAGAAAACTTCCCCAATGTGGTGAAGGAAATAGACATACAAGTCCAGGAAGCTCAGAGAGTCCCAAACAACTTGGATCCAAAGAGGAACATGCAAGGCATATCATAATTACCCAAGATTAGAGATGAGAAAATTTTAAAAGCAATAAGAGAAAAGGAGACAGTTATTTACCTACAAAGGAGCTCCCATGAAGACACTAGCTGATTTCTCATAAGAAATCTTGCAGGCAAGAAGGGGCTGGAAAGAAGTATTCAAAATCATGAAAAGCAAGGACCTATATCCAAGATTACTCTATCCAGCAAATCTGTGATTTAGAATGGAAGGGCAAATAAAGTGCTTCCCAGATAAGGTCAAGTTAAAGGAGTTCATCATCACCAAGCCCTTATTATATGAAATGTTAAAGGGACTTAGCTAAGAAAAGGCAGATCATAACTGTGACCAGTAAAATGACAATAAACTTACAACTATCAACAACTGAACCTAAAAAAATACAATACAATACAATACAATAGCACAAGTCTCCATGAATCTCTGGCTTTTCCTTTCAGGGTGGGTCAAGGTCCATTTTAGCCTTTTTATCTGCACTTAGATAGGAAATACTACCAATTTTACATAGTTCTTCCAGAAAAATAAAGATGAGTGACTACATCTACACTCCTTCAGGCTAGCATTATTCTGTAACAAAAACCAGATAGAGAAAGTAGAAGACAAGAGAGGTATGGAACAATATCCCTCAAGAATATAAATGCACTGACTTCATCATCTAGTTGGAAAATTCAATGGAATCCACAAAACAGCTACTGGAGCTATTAAATGAGGTTAGCAATGCTGAAAGAAAAAGGTCAACAGGCAAAATCAGTTATATTTCTTTATACTTGCAATGAAAAGTTAGAAATTTTGCGTAAAAGACCAATAATAGTACCAGATATATAAAATACTCAGCAATAAATATGGAAAAAATGTACATGAACTATAAAGTTAAAACTGTAAAATTTTGCTAACAGAAATTACTGAAGGCCTAAAATAATGGAATGATAAACCATGTCCATAAAAATCAAAAGACTCAGTGTTAAGATGCCAGTTCTCCTCAAAATACATAGCTCCAAAAAAGTCCTAATCAATATTCCAGCAAGCTTTTGTGTGTGTATGGAAATTAACAAGTTTATTATAAAATTTATTTGGACACAGAAAGTACCTATAATCCCTAAACTACTTTAACAAGGAATAAAATTGGACAATTTACATTATCTGACTGTCAGACTCATTCTAAAGTTACAGTAATCTACAGAGTGTTATATTAGCATCAAGATAGACAAATAGATCAATGGAAAAGAAAAGAGAGTCCCAAAATAAACCAGCATTGGCATTGGATTTACAAGCATCATCATGATAGTTGTTGAGATATTTCTGTAATCCTGTGCATGACTATGAGGAAGGCAATTTCCAAGGAACTGAAAACTGTGTATAAATTTCTGGAGATTGTAGTGTTTCATTACTTAATGCAGACTAAAATTTAGAAAACAAGATACAGAAGCTACAATAATTTCAAAATATAAACCCAAATTATCTATTTGATATAATCCTGAAAAGAGAAAAAAATTGTTATAAAAAAAAGGAATGTTTTGCCCTGACTGGTGTGGCTCAATGGACTGAGTGCCAGCCTGTGAACCAAAGGGTCGCTGGTTTGATTCCCAGTCAGGGCACATGCCTGGGTTGTGAGCCAGGTGCCCCTGTGTGGGGCACTAGGGCATGCAAGGGGCAACCACACATTAATGCATCTCTCCTTCTCTCTCCCCCTCCCTTCCCCTCTCTCTAAAAATAAATAAATAAAACCTCCAAAAAAGGAATGTTTTAGTCTGCATTAAAATGTGCCTCTCTGAAGAATTGTAATCTCATACACATCATATATAAATATATTTATATCTTTATGTTCAATTGGGTAAATATAAAATATCAACCTTTTGCAGCTGTTTCTGATGCAAAGGTACACCCATGCGGCCCTGATGAAATTGAAATAGGAGGTGACTGTGTTCGTAAGTATCAGATTGTATTTTTAATAATGTATTTATAAACTAATAATTTCAACAGGCTTTTATGTTCTGTGACTTACTTTAGATGTTGAATTATGATAACATCCAGCTTAGTGGATATCAAAAAAAAAATCACTTTATTATACCTTTAAGAAATAGTACTGGAATCAGCAAAGGTGCAGACTTGCACGTGTTCATACCCTATAGATGTGTGTGTTTATTGGTAGAGTCTTTTCATGGGAAAATTTAGCAATTTATCTCAACAACCTTAAAAGTCCACATGTATTTGTTCCCAGCAATTTGACTTCCAAAAATCTAGTTTAGAGAAATATTTAAAGAAGTGTGCAGGCACAGTATTTATAATAGCATTTTCCTAATAATATGGAACAATTGTAACTACCCTGTAAGTACTAGCTGACTCAATATTTTTGATGTATCCATAATGATAAAATATTCTGTAAATAATATTAAAATGCAGGAATACATTCTTTGACATTAGTAGATACTCATGATATACTGAAACTGAGAAATCAGATTATTCACCACAATCTCATTTTTATCTTCTAGGAATGATTGCATTTGTACCAATAAGTCTAGAAAGATACACCAAAAGTGTTAATGTGGTCATAATTTTTCTTTCCTTTTTAATTTACAAATTTCATTTTCTAACTTAGTTAAAATTTTTGTCATTTCACATATTAAGAAATCCCCTGCTATAATATTCCTGAAGACAAATCACATGAAGTAGATTGTCTGATTAAACTTATGACATGTTCCTAAAGGATGGGCAGAAATCAAAATTACTTATGGAAACATTAGCCTTTTTCTGGCAACTGTTGGCCAGATGTAATATTCTAAGTGAATATGGGATTGCTGACATATAATTAATATATTTAACAAAAAAAATTATGGTGAAATAAGCCATAATGACGTAAAACAAATTAGGATAGATTATCTAACATTTAGATATCATGCTTAAAAATTAATATAATTTGTCTTCAAATAATTTTTATCATAATCTTGAAATTAATACTCTAAGTAACTTTTCTATGTTCTATTTTAGTTGTAAGTGAATTTTCCAGTCCCCTTTTCTAGCATTCTTTAAACAATCTAATGTTTTATGGGAGAGTCTCAGTGAAATTAAACCCTGTAATTTAAGTTAAGAGAATAAGGAAATATTCCTAATAATAGTAACTTTAACCATAAAGTATAATTGTTTGGCTATTCTGCATAACAGGTTTGGATTATCTTTATCATACACATATATTATAGTGAAATTACTTTCCTTCCTTGAATAAGCAATAAATTTAAGATCCTTGTTATGAAATTTAGAATCTTTATGCAATTAACTGGAAAAAAATGCTATACAAAATCATACACAATTTGCACAAGTAACACTTGCATAAAAATGAGTAAAAAGTTAAGTTTCATGATAAAAAAGACTATATTAACATATTTAGCATATACTAACAGCAGAGTTAACAATGCAATAAAAATGGACTTTTCAAGCAGAAATAATTTACATGTCATTTTTGAAAACTATAAGTTCCTTTTAACAAATTTTCTTTGCTACACTGTTCCAAGCAATGATCAGCTCACCCAGATAGTTGATACTACTTAAAATGTTGATTCCAAAAATTTAATTTTCATGAGTTACTTAATTTTAGTCATTTTTCATTTCTTATTCCTAATAATTATTTCTGTAGTTTTTCTCCATTTAAAAATAAATTCAACTTATTTTTCTTAGTTTAATATTTTTACTCAGATACATTTTTAAAAAATCAATTCATACTCATTAGTAGTCTATTATTTCCTTCAAGTCTGAATATGATGATATGGCTTAATGTTTAATAAAATATTTATTATTTAGTTTAATTTGAGATATGAGGTTTTGTAATCTGATATCTAACAAAATAACACTAAGATATTTAAAAATACATAAGGTGCCCCCTATGCACACATTTAGGTTAAACTGTCATAATTTTTCAAAATCTACATTACAGAACTGAAAAATTTATATTTTGATTATCATGTATATCATAACAAATCTATACATTTTAGGACATTTTAAAATCTTTTAAAATTTATCAAGTAATTTTGTCTTTTCTTAAACAACAAAATATTTAAAAACTTATTTAGAAACATTTTAGATTTTCAAATTTAATCTTGCAAATGCCCAAAGATAAAAATTATAAAATTTCTCTAAGTTCCTGGAGGAATCTTTGTACATTTTAACCTCAGAAAAATGAAAGAAATAAGACTATTTTTTAACAGTGGTCTATTTCAGTGAGACAGTATAATCACTTCCATCAGGAACAGTTCTTTTAACCCAGAGTAATGAAGAGTTGTGTTGTAAGAGTAAATTATAAGGGTAAAATAGTAAGTCATTTGATTTTACATTATAGTGACTATTTTTCTTTTTTTTTAAACAAATGCCCTTTTTTTAAGATTTTATTTATTTATTTTTAGGGAGGGAAGGGGGAGAGAGAGAGAGAGAGAGAGATCAATGTGCAGTTGCTGGGGGTTATGGCCTGCAACCCAAGAATGTACCCTGGCTGGGAATCGAACCTGGGACACTTTGGTTCCCAGACCGCACTCAATCCACTGAGCTATGCCAGCCAGGGCTGTGACTATTTTTCTTGATAACAAAAATTATAATGTAGAAAACCTAAATTATTTTTGTTTGTTTTATCTTTTAGAAAAGGTAATAGCTTAAAAAAGGTAAATTAGTTTTTTGTTCAAGAGCTAGACTTTTTCAAGTGTAGACGTATTCAACGTACATTCATAAAAGCTCACTTGGCTGATAAATTTCTGTTATCAATATTTATATGATTATGGGTAAAAATAAGAATGTGTTACTTTGCTAGAGATTATTTTTCCTGTAAATGTGTTTTTTCTCTTATTTATACATATGTATTTTTATTTTTTCTAATTTTATTTTAATCATTGTTCAAGTACAGTTATTTTCTCTTATTATAAATCCATGAGTTCGTCTTTGTGAGCTTTTGCCATAAACCAGTGTCCTTTTTTTGAAATGCCCAACTACAAATTATGCATTTTTCTCCCACCAGGCCAGCTGTCTGCCTCATTGCCACCACCACCTCCAGGAAGGCCCGAGGTTGTGGCAGAGCTGATTGAGTCCAGGGTTTTCTGCAGGTGTGCTTTTGATGTTTCCCCTGCAAACAACTCAGTGGGATTCCTCATAGTTTGGTCTAGGCTTTCTTCTCAGGAAATCAAAGAGGAGCTGAAGCAGGAGACCACAGTTCAGGCATTCTCTCTGTTAGAAGTGGACGGCGTCAATCTCAGACTGGGAGACAGGGTATGTTCAAAAACAGTTGGGTTTTCTATCCTTTTTATGAATGTATTAACTTGCAAAATGGATTTCTAAATCATATCCTAAACTAGTTTTTGTCCCCATAATCTAATACACTAACGTTTTTCTTTTCCTTTTTTCCTTGGTAATTGTGCCAACTCCACTGATAACTGGATGAGTCAGTGATCTTAGTGACTTGGGAGTATTTGCTTCCAGCAATTCGCTGATTATTACTGATGAAACCTTATAACTTTATAACTCTTTCTGGTCATAAATGATATGCTTTTATTCTATAAATAATATTCCATTTTTTTACAATGATATCACTTAGTATCCACTTTTAAATACATCTTAAATACAAAGTCTACAATTTTTATTGATTTTGAATAATGACTACTTTATAAAAATGGAATTTTTCTCAATTTTTAAATGAGTTTTTAAATGTTTTAGTTTATCTTTTAAATGCCGCCTACCAAGAATTAAAATTAGGTACTTAAGTGTAATAATTTACACATATTTTCTCCATAATGTTATTGCTAAATAATTATTTGTTAATGATATTTACAGATATTCTGTACAGCTTCCATCTTTTTCTTGGAGAACCCACATGTAAAAAGTTTAGCCATTGAAAGCCGAGAATTCTTTGCAGGCATTAAGGTACGTAGCAGTGGAGATGGATCAGAAAGATGACTCCTCTAAAACAGCGTTTTCTTTTTTTTTAATCCTTCTCATTTGTTTTCTTCATAGTTGTTAGGTTTTCTTAGTGTCTGACTTCAGGACTGTAAAAATACTGTAAAAATAAAGATTTACAATCAATGAAAATGTCAGGACCTCATAGAACTCAAAACCAGTACAAAGCTTATTCCTGAATGAAGACCACTCAGACACAACATGGACCAGGGGAAAGAGTGAGAAAAGTGAACTACATTGTCAGAAGAGCATAGTCACAGTGGGAGGGGAAGTAGAGCTTAGACCTTGGAAACACAGAACCTTTGGGTCTACTTTGGTGAGAACTCAATAGACTATGAGGATTAGCAGTCAGCCACCAGGGAATTTCTGATTAGAGTAACAGTGAGAGTATTCTGTACTAAGAACCATCTGTTTTGAAAGCTAGCCAAGAACCAAGACTGCATAAAAACTTTCTGCCTCAACAAGTAATTCATCTATGAACTAGGATAGGGATTAGACCTAGATTTCAGCACTCACTAACTCCAGCTGTGGAAAGCAGAAGCTGTGAAATAAGCTGAAGATTGAGACATTTCAGTGATGTCTCAATATTTTGACTTTGGTGATGATAATATTTTGACTTTGGTGTTAAAAGCAATTGGATGTATAACTTATATCAGGGATGATATTAATCCCTAAAGATGAATAGACTCTTCCATAGCATGCCAGTAAACATCGGCACAAAAAGGGACAAGTACAGGAACCCTCCTGTCTCCTTTACTCTGCAGTGCCCACCACAGAACCGGAATCACTAGGAACAGGCTCCAACCAGACTGACTGCCACATGTCAGAGAACCAAACACCCAAACTCAGAGCAGTGCAGCAACTCCATGCATTATTCTGTGTGTTGCTGCTGTTTTTAAGAGTTTGGTTTTAATTGATCTTGTGTAATTAAAAATTCCAGTGTTTAAGTCATTACTAACAGCTCATTTAACAAACACATGACCCATTGAGAAAAACATCCTTTCAAAATTACATCATAAATTCTATTTTTACATGACTGCTCTGTGTATTTTCCTGTACCAGTTACAACCTGAATTGAGCACTATATCAGAAGATGGAAAAGAATACCAGCTGAGGATTGAGAGCACAGTTCCTATCATTTGTTCTGAGTTCGGTGAGCTTGATCAGGAATGCAAAATCTCATTAAAACTGAAAACCGTTGATCAAGGTAATATACTAAGTCCATTCATTTTTATTCTTAGATTTCAAATGATAACTAACGCTTTTTTAAACTCACTGAAGTGTTCTCATATAAGTCATTGTGTTACAGGTTTACATCGCATTACAGCTCAATCATATTAATGACACTGAATCACATTTATGATTGCCAGAGCAATCCATATTGAGTCCACGTTTATCCCTCCTGGGCTCAAAGTATAAATTTAAAAGAAAATAATGAACAATATCCTCCTCCTGCTCCTTCTCCTTTTTCTCCTCTACCTTTTTTTTCTTCTGCTTATCTTCCTGTTTATTCTTCTCTCAGCTTCATTTTCAGGGACTGAAGAACAAAGTGCTCTTTAAGATTTTCCACATCATATCAAATGAGTGAGGGGTGATAAGTTATGCTAAAAGTTCAAGCCTCTGCACCGTGGATCTCATAATGCATTCTCTGTAATTCTCTCCCTAGCATAAGCTTATGTATAAGATCTTTAAAAAGTTTTTCTATTTATTAAAGCCCTAGAAGAGAACATAGGTAGGAAAATCTCAGATATTTCATGCAGAAACTTTTTTACTGACATGTCTCCTAGAGCAAGGGACATAAAGGAAAGAATAAACAAATGGGACCTCATCAAAATAAAAAGCTTTTGCACAGGTAAAGAAAACAGTATCAAAATAAAAAGAGAACCAACTGTATGGGAAGACATATTTGCCAATGATACCTCAGACAAGGGTTTAATCTCCAAAATATATAAAGAACTTACACTACTCCACTCTAAGAAGACAAGGAATCCAATTAAAAAATGGACAAAGGACTTGAACAGACACTTCTCCAAGGAGGACATACAGAAGATCCAAAGACACGTGAAACAATGTTCAATATCGCTAGCTACCAGAGAGATGCAAATTACAACCACAATGAGATACCACTTCACACCAGTCAGAATGGCCATCATAAACAAAGCAACAAACAACAAGTGTTGGAGAGGTTGTGGAGAAAAGGGGACCCTAGTGCACTGTTGGTGGGACTGCAGACTGGTACAACCACTATGGAAAGCAGTATGGAACTTCCTCAGAAAACTAAAAATGGATCTGTCTTTTGCCCCTGCAATTCCACTGCTGGGTCTATATCCTAAGAACACTAAAACACCAATACAAAAGAACCTTTCCACCCCGATGTTCATAGCAGCACAATTTACAATAGCTAGGTGCTGGAAGCAACCTAGATGCCCATCAGTAAATGAATGGATCCAAAAACTATGGTACATTTACACAATGGAATTCTATGCAGCAGAAAGAAAGAAGGAGCTCTTACCCTTTGCAACAGCATGGATGGAACTGGAAAGCATTATGCTAAGCGAAAAGAGCCAGGCAGTGAAAAACAAACACCATATGATCTCACCTTTAACAGGAACCTAAATAACAAAACAAAGAGACAAGCAAAATATAACCAAAGTCACTGAAATAGGGGACAGACTGACAGTAACCAGAGGGGAGAGAAGAGGGAATTTCAGGGGAGAATGGGAAGGGTTTACAGGAACAAATTTAAAGGACACATGGACAAAAGCTAGGGGGAGGGTGGTAATGGGAGGGAAGTGGGGAGGGTTGGGTGGGTGGGCTGGAATGGGAATAAAAGGGAGAAAACTGTACTTGAACAATGATTAAAATAAAACTTAAAAAAAGAATAAAGAATAAAGATTTTGAATGGTGAGGTTTTAAACACACACACACACAAAAGTTTTTCTATTTAATTTACTAATTCTATAGATTGCACTTCACATGGCCACATGTATGTCACCGTCACAGCCATACATACCTGAAATTCTTCCACAGAAAAAGAGAATAAGGGCACAAACCATGTGTGCCAGTTATAGGACTGACTGGGTTCTTTTGCCTTCCTACATCTCTGAAGCAGAGCCTAAAGCATGTTAAGATATACATAATTTAAAATATAACATTTAAGAGAGATTATAATTCTGTTACCATACATTTCAGCATAAGAGATAAAATTTCATTTAGTAAATACACCAAATAAAATGTATCTAGGTCTTCATGTCTATGTTATTCCTAATTAAATCAGGGAAATAAAAGGATAAAAATGCTATGGGAGAGAAAGTCTCATGGGAATGGTGCACCCAGGAAAAGAGATGGTATGGAGGCCAAAAGAGGAATCGAAAGGCTATTCCAAGATACTTGACAGTAAACAGGTTTAGTAGACAATACCCAGCTACCCAGTTACATGGTAGCTCCTGCTACCATGAGCAACTCTATATTTTGAAATACAGCCCACAAGCATGAAATCAAACCCTCTGTCCCAGGCAGTTTTACACAGTCCTACTTCAGTCTGCCTCTGAAAAGCATTATGCAAATTGTACTACAGTTTATGAGGCTGAAAGAAGAGTGGTTATTGATATTTCAAATTATATTAGGCAAAGGTTTCTTTCCGTTACAAATATACTTTTAACTATATTTGCATGCTCTCAATTCTTTCAACAAATCAAGCATTGCTTATAGTGACATAAAACAGCCTGAATGTATTCCTATTATTTTAGAATTTTGCATGTTTTTATTCTTTGTCAATTAAATATGATTTTCTTTGTTTTTCCTGGAGGAAAATTTCTGGATTTTATTCTAGATATGAATCATTGCATAGGAACTTCTTTTGTGTATTTTCAGTACATCTCTACTTTCATTACAAGAAACTTGGTGTCTCCGAGTCTATTTCTGCAAAGACTCTACTGCTTTTTCATAGACTTAAGAACAATACTTGGCCCTCATACCATAAACCAAGCAAAATTATGGCAGGGACTATATCAAAGTTGGGTATATTCTATATTTACTTTAGGGAATAGTTTAACAGTTTGGATGTTTCTGTTATTTGTAAGTGCTTGATAAACACATGTATTCCTAGAAAAAAATGCATGAAGAGAAGCTTTTTTCCCCCAGGAATTTTGAACTTAGTGCAGTCTACCTATGTCAGAGAAATATAATTTCACACCTAAAAATGATGTGTGCAAAAAAGAGAGTTTTTAACAACTGTCTTCCTCCTTGATTCTCAGAAGGATTTTGCAATTATTAATCATGTGCGTGAGCAAACTTTCCTTGTAGACACTTGTTAGAGGATTCTATCCTTTTAGTTTCATTAGGCAAATTCCACAAGTTCCTTTTCATCAGTCACCATTTCCTTTCCAAATTGTTTTTTCTTATTCTTGGCTCCATAGGCAAGGAAGTATCTTGGGGTTCTGACTAGACTGGGATGTTTGAGAGGTAAAAAGAGGTAGAGAATTTATTACTAGTGTGGAATTACCTTAATTTGTTTTGATTTTTCTGTTTTTTAAGATGGTGAACCCTGTACCAATAATCATAGCTGCCATTCAATAGGTGGAACATGAGTGCAAGCCCTAAGACATGTTAAGACAGCCTGGACCCAAGGCCCAATTCTCAGGCAGAAAAAAAATCAATCTATGCTACTTAGTGTTAAAATTATAACTTTTTTACAGAAACAAAGACAAATTTTATACATTGCTTTTGAATTTTATATATTGCTTTTTGAATTTTATCTACTGCATATGGATTTAAAACTTTATTGAAAATAGTAATATGCATGTACAAATATATGTTTATATTAAAATCGACTATTCATAAAGATCAGGTAGAGTTCAACAGCTCTGCTTTTATTTAGACAAAAATCACAACTGCATTATTTTAAGAAAACTTAAGAAAAATCTCTCAATTTAATGTTTCATCTTAATCAACTGATCACATGCTTTGGTTGGTATATTTTGTCAGGAAAATCCTCCATGTATTTTTTGTTATAACATAGGTGAAGCACAACTAGGCTTGAATCTGGCACTGTCTTCCTGTCATGTGGACCTTCATCAGACATCACCCTGTGCTAACGGGACCTGCAGCCGTGCTCTTGTGCACTACACCGCTGTAACGGATTTTCTTCAAGATGGAGACAGAGTCACAGACGTTACGGTGGAACCTGTAGTTAGCGAGGATTTCCTGTGGAACAGCTACATTCCAGGCAGCATTCAGGTCAACAAATAAAAAAAAATACCTTTATAACTTAAGCTTTAAAAATATGTATATTTTATCATTGTATCTTGAAAACTTTACATTTCAAATTTTTTAAATATTTCAATTTTAAAATTTTATTTTCAGTAACTCTGATAAAAAGAATTAATTAAGAACATACTGAGATCACTAAGCAATTTAATGGATATTACTAAATAGCAATTAATGATAATATTTACAGAAAATATTTTTACTTTTAAGATCAGAGTAAAGGATGTCCCAACTGCCTACTGCTATTCATTCACTGACCCACATATAATTACATTTGATGGCAGGTAATTTCCTCAAAGATTTTTTCTTTTAATAGTTTGTGTTTCTTTACATTTTGTTGTTTTCTTTTTAAAAAATCATTGTATGTTATTATCTCTTAGTCCAATTCACTGAAAGATTAAAAGGAAGGCATTTATGAACATTACTGCATTGTTTCAAAATACTAATTTAGGTGTGTGGAATATTTTTTCTTTAAAATCTATTTTTTAGTGAATATATGGATTAGCAGTGAGGCTAAATTTATAAAAATGAGGATTCTTACAAATACAGACACTCATTTTACTTTTGCCATTTATTTTTAATAATGATTAAATTACTTTCTCTAGATATATATAATATATTGCATTTCTATGTGATACTGAAATAATCTTTAAGGTTTGAGGCAAGATGGTTAAACTAACACATTATAATTATTTAAAGATCTAATCACTTCTAATTCATGGCAAGGATACTCAGGGGAAAACCTATTGTAAATTATGGATACCTGGATTATGGATATTTGCCTCTGGAACTTAAAGTAAAATGGACAAATGACTGAAAAGAAATACAAGTGATCTTACTAATAATATCTGCATAGAAGGATTTAATTCAGTTATACTATTCTGGGGAATTTATGACTTTAAAATGTCCCTAAAGAAAATGATATGAACACATCATTCTTGAGTCAAAATTTCCTTCATGATGCAAGGTAATTTATTCTTTTACAAAATTATAATGTGACCATTGTCAGTAAAATTATTCAATATTAGCACACAGACGCAGATGCCCTCCGATAACAAACGATACTCACAAAGTTTGAACAAGTGCGAAAAGTTTATAGGAACAGATTCCACATGCAAGAACCCTTTGTGGTTATAATTTAAAACTTAGATGTTTCAGAGGAAAAACCTCATGGAAGTATAATGGTGACTAATTTAATATATTATAATCCATCAAGATTAATTGTGCAACCACTAAGTGACAAGCCATGTTCTAAATGCTGGGAGGTATGGCAGTGATGAGACAAACATACTCTACCCTCATGGAACTTACCTTTGTAAAGGTGAAGTAGATATGCACAGTTAATAAATAAATATATAGTATATCTGAGAAAGATAGGTATTATGAAAGAAATGAGAGCGAGGTGGAAAGAGAAAGCTGGAAGCAGGAGTTGAGAGAATTGTTGAAAGGGTAGCAGAATCATGGAGAGATTTAGGTGGCTATCACTACATACTTCCTTCAGTGCTCTACAAAAAAATGCTCATGATATATAAACTTATCAGAAATACAGATTTTTAGTTCTTGCAGGGAAGTGTATTGAATGCATATAAATAAATTTAACACACATTTTGGTTTGTAACATACTGTTGTGACATTTTATACCAATTCTTAATGAAATTGACTTTTGTTAATGATAGGGTATATGATAATTTCAAGACTGGAACGTTTGTGCTTTATAAGAGTATGTCACGTGATTTTGAAGTCCATGTACGTCAGTGGAACTGTGGAAGCCTTCATTATCCTGTGTCGTGTAACTGTGGGTTTGTTGCCAAAGAAGAAGGTGATGTAATTACTCTCGATATGTGTGGAGGTCAGCTGCGTGAATCACAGCCATATTTATTTGTAAAGAGCCAAGATGAAACCAGCAATGTCAAAATAAGTGAATCTTACCTAGGAAGAAAAGTCACAGTATGTATGACTGTTATTATTATTTTTAAAAGATTTTATTTATTTATTTATTTATTTTTAGAGAGGGGGGAAGGGAAGGAGAAAGAAAGGAAGAGAAATAACAATGTGTGGTTGCCTCTCACGCCCTTGACTGGGAACCTAACCCACAACCCAGGCATGTGACCTGACCAAGAATTGAACTAGCGACCCTTTGAGTTACAAGCTGGTGCTCAATGTGTTGAGCCACACCAGCCAGGGCTGTATGATTATTATTAAAATAAAATTTTCTTTGTCTCTACATATTTTAGATTTATCCTGAACTTTTCATCTCTATTATATTAAAAATTATCATTTTCAATATTAGGATTTTTTCCCAAGGAAATAACATTTAGATTAACACTTAACTTAGAAGGAGTAAAATACTTTACCACTGACCACACACAAATAGACACCATAGTTAAAACTTTGTCAAATCTAAACTTTCCTATTTAAGACTTCAATATAATTGTGTGGATTAGTCATAAAGATTATTTTTGAGACTGCCTGATAAATGATATACTAAAGATCAAATATATAATTAAAATAAATATTCAGAAACAGCTAGTCAGTTTTCAAAGTGAATACAGATGGTTCTGCCTGAGGAATAGGCTGGTAGACACATGGAAGACATTAGAAAAACAAGAATATTGAAGATTACCCAGTAATTATTTTTTAAATGATATTTCATATCTGTGAGCTAACTATTTATATTTTAAAGTCATCTTCCCTTCAGCTTCCAACAAAGTAAATTCCAGGTAAATAAAATTTTAATTGAACTGAAAGCAGTAGGTGAATGAAGGGGAATGTTTTTATAACATTGTGGTGAGCAAGAATTTTTAGCACAACTTTATATATTTGAATTCCATCATCAAAAACCAAACTATAAATCAAAAGCTGGGAAAATATTTGCTACATATAAAAAACACAGTTAATACAGAAAACACTTATTCATAACTAATGTATAATCAGCTCTCCAATTGTAATGAGCAAGTAATATAAACAAGCAATTCATAAAAGAAATAAAATTGATAAGAATGTCCAAAAGTATAAATAACCAAAAATATAAAAATTTCAACTTCATTAGTAATGAAAGAAATGCAGATCATACATTTACCATACAATATTGGCAAGAGTAACTAGTATAGCCTTTCCAAGAAAAAAAGTATGTGTGTGTATGTACGTGTATATGTATGTATATATATATATATATATATATATGAGGTGTGTCTGGAAAAATTCCAACCATTGTTAATATAACAAGAGTGGTTTTCGTGACATCACTGTAACCTGGTAGCCAAGGAGAGTGGACTGGAATGCACATCCATGAACAATGACTTCACTGTACTAGTCAGTGAGGGCAGCAGATGTCATTGAATGAACATGTGTACTGTGTGGCCGTCTCATTAGAAATGACTGAGTGAGTAGATCAATGGATCTGCATCAAATTTTGCATTAAGCTTGAACATTCCTCCATGGAAACTATTCTGATGATTCAGAAGGCTGCAGTTATGGCCAACTGGTGACTGGCAGCTTCATCACAGGCAATATGCCTGCTCACATATCACATCTTATGCAGAGTTTTTGGTGAAACATTAAGTCACCGAGGTGACTCAGCCCCGCACAGCTCAGATTTGGCACCCTGCAACTTCTGGCTTTTCCCAAAACTAAAATCACCTTTAAAAGGGAAGAGATTTCAGACTATTGCTGAGATTCAGGAAAATACAACAGAGCGATTGGAAGAACTGTGTGAGGTCCCACGGTGCCTACTCTGAAGAGGACTGAGGCAACATTGTCCTATGTACAATGTTTCTGGTATCTTGTATCTTCTTCAATAAATGTCTCTATTTCTCATATTGTATTGCTGGATACTTTCTGGACAGATCTCGTCTCATATATATGTGTGTGTATGTATGTATATATGTATATATGTAGGTATATATATGTATATACACCTATATATAAATGGAAACTATGCATGTCATTTTTAAGGAAATGTTACTTCTGAAAACTTACAATAAAATAATTAAGGATGTGCAGAACCCCAGTGATGTGCATTGCATCTCTTTTCTTAAGAAAGGAAAGTTAATAAAGGATGAATAAAAGAGTTTAACCAAAACCCTAAATATAGTGATGTCCTATAACAGAACATTTTGTAGTCATGAAAATTTTGGAGGACCTGTGTATTTATTGACAGGAAAAGAAATCAATGACATACAGGAGAAGTGTTCAAAGAATTTGCACCAAGATCCTAACATTAGCTACCTCAGATTGAGTAGTAATATGAAATTTGATTGCTTTTAAAATGATTTTCTGTAATGAACACCATTTTTTCTAAAAAGAAGAAAATGCAATTTTTAAATCTAAAAAAATTAAAAGAGGAAGTAGAATTGGAAGAACAGACACACATGATTTTTTGGTGAGAGAGGTTCTCAATGCATGTATCCAAGTCCCTGATCTGGGAGTGCGACACTCCTGAGAGGAGGATCACAGTTAGATGACACAGCCCATTAGGATGATTCAACAACTCCCCTGCTCACAATCCCAACTCCCTGAGCAACATCCTGGTTATAATTTGGCTTGTGATTCTCTTGTATATTGGCAGCAAGAGAATGCTGATTAGGAATATGTACCCTTCTGGAATTACATTTATATGTGTAAATCAATTACTCAGCAGTCTAGGTCAATATCAAATAATTACTATCAGAGACATTACATGGTAAATATTATTCTCAACATTTATAGCTGTTGTAATTGTATAAAATGCCTCACTTTAGTTTGCATATTTAAAGACAGAAGTGCAAACAAAATGTCTAAATAAAAGGATCAATGTGGAGATGAAATTTCAAGTCAGTAAAATGCAAAAAGCCATTATTTTGGCATATAGCATTAGAAGGAAAAGTGTATAGTATAAGGAAAAATCAGCATTTCATTTTTCTTTTTTTTAAGATTTTATTTATTTATTTTTAGAGAGGGAACAGAGGGAGAGAGAGAGAGAGAGAGATAGAGAGAGAGAGAGAGAAACATCAATGTGTGGTTGCTGGGGCTATGGCCTGCAACCCAGGCATGTGCCCTGACTGGGAATTGAACCTGCGATGCTTTGGTTCACAGCCCGTGCTCAATCCACTGAGCTACACCAGCCAGGGGCTCATTTTTCTTTTATATTAAGGGAATAAATAAAATTGTTTCATATTCTTCAATAGTAGTTTTTTTCTATTTTTTAAAAAAATTTTATTTATTTATTTTTAGAGAGGGAAGAGGGGGAGAGAAAGATAAACATCAATGTGTGGTTGCTGGGGGCCATGGCCTGCAACCTAGGCATGTGCCCTGACTGGGAATCGAACCTGCCATGCCTGGTTCGCAGCCCATGCTCAATCCACTGAGCTATGCCAGCCAGGGCAGTAGTTTTTTTCTTAATCTATATTGAATATTATTTTAAACGACTTATTTCTCTGTTCCAGATCTGGTTTTCTTCCGGAGCATTTATCCGTGCCGATCTTAGTGAATGGGGCATGAGTTTAACAGTCAGAGCCCCTAGTTCAGATTACAGAAGCACCTTGGGACTTTGTGGCACCTTTGATGAAGACCCAGAAAATGACTTCCATGACAAAAGTGGAATCAAAATTGATCAAACTTTTAATAATTGTGTTGCTTTTATTAATGAATGGAGGTAAGAAAGTAAATTATTCTCACTGGTTATTGTATTAATATTTGAAGTAAGATGAGTGGTGACTCAGCACTCTGCTTTTTTTGCAACACCTCACTGGGAAAAAATGTTTTTGTCCAAATTACTGTTCTTTTCTGTTTTCCGTCTTCAAGGATTTTGCCAGGAAAAAGCATGTTTGACACAATGCAGATTCCTCTGCCATCCCCTGGAAAACGACCCTACTGCAGCTGCTCCGCGGACAGCACCTCATTGTATCCATCTTCTACTCTTCTGGTCGCTGTTTCTCAGTCCGACATTGGTTCAGATTGCAGAGACTTCACACACGTTAAATTTTCTTCCTTGATACCAGTACTAGATGTCACCTCTAAATATATTAATTCAGAAGCTATTGTCCAAGGAATAAAGCATACATCTCAAGAAGAAAATAATTGGAGTTTCTCTCAAGAAAAAAAGCACAAGAACCTAACCCAACTGGGCTTCAATTTTCAACTATATCCTGAGAATGAGAAACAAGACGCACCAAAAGCTTTGGGCAATGGGACACGCACGCGAGACTGGGCTAGCCACAGCCGAGAAACAGGGCGGCGCCAAACAAACAGATCGGAACGGCACAGTTTATATGAGTTTCTTCCTTTGTTCGCTTTCCAAAGTCTCAGCCAGAGGGACCTAGAAGACTTTACTTATTTTTTCCCTGAGGACCATACCGAGGATGTCCAGCAAGAGTTTGTCCCCACGTGGCCCACACCCTCCGGCTTGACGGAATACAGCACCTTGGCCCTATGTCAGCAGACTCTAGCCAACTCCAGCTTAGGAAGGCACTGTCTCGCCTTTCTTGGCAAGAGACTAGACAGCATTATAGATATGTGTGTTAAGGATGTCCTCCTAAAAGATGACCTTACCTGGGCAGAAGCAGGTGTGGCCCTTCTAGAAAATGAATGTGAAAGGAGGATTTTGGAAGCGGGGAACTATGACACAGAAGAATATGCCAAATCAATCGAAGACATCGTCTTGGTACTGAAGTGCCCCAATTTATGCAGTGGCAATGGGCAGTGTATGCAGTGGGGATGCCTATGTTCCCCAGGCTTTAGTTCCTACGACTGCAGTGGCTCACACGGTAAGTGATACTCTCCAGCTGCAATGTTGGGAATATACATGATTATGAAAATATCTTTGTTCTTTTAGCAGAGTTGTTCAGATAATATAGGGGAGGAAACAAGTTATATTAACTAATACATTAATAATTTTCCAAAAGTGTCACATCTTATTCAGAGTAAAAGCAGAAGCACTTATAAGATAGCCTCTAAGGCACAATGTCATCTCACACACAATGTCTGTCAAAACTCTTCCTTACTCTTATCGTCCTCACTCATTCCATTCCCCCAGTTGGGCCTCTGTGCTGTTCCTTGAAAATGTGGGGTTCCCTTGACCTTGGGCTTGGCACACAGCTGGGCCCTCTACTAGCAGTACTAGCAGAGAATAAGTTTTTCTAGAACTCAAATTTAGTATTTTTAAACACTGCATTTATAATGTTTTGCTAATTATACTAATTTGTTCAATTTTTTCTCTAACCCATCTATGTGGAACTATTTTCTCTCAAAATATTAGCAAAAGAAATTTTTGGAATCAATTTGATTCCATTATCCAGTAAACCAATAACTCCTGATTTTCCTCCTACCCCCACCACTCTGTGCTTTCCCAACTGCAGAACTGCCTATCTCACTAAATGCAAAATTTATTTCCCTAATTGTTCACATTAAAAATTTGTAGTTGCCCTGGCTGGCATAGCTCAGTGGATTGAACTCAGGCTGCGAACCAAAGTGTCGCAGGTTCGATCCCCAGCCACGGTACATGCCTGGGTTGCAGGCTATAACCCCCAGCAACCGTACAGTGATGTTTCTCTCTCTCTCTCTCTCTATCTCCCTCCCTTCCCTCTCTAAAAATAAATCAATAAAATCTTTAACAAAATTTTTGTAGTCATTTTGACTATTTTCTCTCATACCTGATGTGTAATCCATCTGCAAATCCATGAGTTAATCCATTAACAAATTCATTAGCAAATCCATCTCTAGCTTCAAAAATATTGTATCTCTTTTCCTGTTATAAATTTAATCCAAACCACCCTTATCTCCCACCTGGATTATTACAGATTTTCTCAATATTGATGCTATTCAGCAGCTAAAGGGGTTCCTTTGAAATGTATATCAGACCCTATTACCCCTCTGCATAATTCCCACTAATGGCTCTCCATCTCCTTCCAAGTAAAAGCCATAGTCTCAACTACAGCCTAGAAGAACGTACAATAATCTGAGGTTCCTCTCTCATGGAAATCATCTACAGTTCTCCCTGTAGCTCACTGCTGTCCAATGGACATTTGCTCATTTCCAGAGGCCAAGCCTGCTCCTACCTCAGGACCTACGTACTTACGGATACCTCTGACTGAACCATTCTTCCACCACATGTCTCTATGACTGACTTCCTTCTCTTTGTTCAAACATCCAATTACAAGAGAATCCTTTCATCGTCCTTCAGAATGAAGTACATTTTCTAACATAACCTTATAGTCTTTGTCCCTTTTAATATAGTTAACTTACTTTTTCTCCATAGATATGAATGTAATATACTTTAATTTTAATAGATTTATGTAATGTAGTACTTTATTTTTTCACTTGTTTATTTCTTGTCTTCTCATATTATAAGTTACATGAGGGCAAGAACTGTTTTGTTCATTGCTATATTCTCAATACCTAGAATAATACCAGAAAAATAGAAGTTGCTCAGCAATTGTTTGTTGAATATATGAAAGAATAAGCTAACATTTTTAAAAATTATGAATGTGGTTAGGATTCTGAGTACACATAACTTATAATTTTGTATCCTATTGCTAGTAAAGTTATATGAGCTTAGATTTTGCCAGTACTTAGACAAAAGACTCAATTACTTTCACCTAACTGCATTTATCTATTTTGACAACCAGATCCTGCTTGTATAGATAATATGTGACCTTACCAAGAACAGAGATATAACCATGTGAAGGTCAATTAACTCTGACTACTAGAAGAAATTTTGGGGGGTTGAGAGGTACCCCTAAGATTATGGTATTGTGTAGAATAGCAATAATACACAAAAATATCAACCATACTAGAATAGGGGCAGACATGAATTTTGATAACTCTTTCTAAAGCTTAAAATAAGGATTTAAAAATTTCAATATAGTACATTGCTAACTACACTATTTTATTACACAAGTATTTTTCCTATAACACATCTCTATGGCACAAACCAAAATAGCAAAATCCAAACATAGGCCATTGTAATAGTAATTTCTCAATTCTTGCCCTTCATTGACATTAACATTAATTAAACTTGTATATTTTAGGGAATGATAGAGTCTGTAATAATATTTTTATTGGTTTGGTGGTAGACAACACTTTTGTAAATATCAGGTCACTCTTAACATTAAATAGTTTAATTAATGTCCTGAGTAATATTTGGAATAGACTTTAAAATATTATTTTACATTTTTTTAAAAATTTGGGCTTTGAAAGTAATTAATTTTAATCTAAAATTAAAGAAAATATGTCTTATTTTATTATTGTATTTCCCAAAGACAAGGCTCCTGAGATTATAGAGCTTGAGAATGCTGGCTTCTGTAATGTCCGAAAATACAACTGTATGATGGTGAGAGTTTTCGGTCGAGGCTTCAAAGAATCACCTTCATTTAAATGTGAAGTCACTAAACTGCAGGTATGTTAATTACAGAGTTGAAAAACAAGTTTATGAGTTATTCAGATTAATTTTATTTTGGATTAATTTGGTGTGTCAATAATCAACACAATCCCTAAGTATCATATCCACATATAAACAGGAAAATGATTAAGTTGCTTAACCTTTAAATTTCCTTATATGTTAATTCTATTTAACTATTCTATATAATTTTTATTGAGGTATTGGCTCACTATTTCACTCATATTAAGAAATTGAAAGAACATCAGGGTTAATATGTAAGCTTCTCTATTTCTTAAAATGTAAAAACATGAAGAATGGTTTTAATTTAAGAGTTCCTGCATTAATTATAGGATATAGAAGTAGGAACAATTCCATTTGCAAAGTGCTCAACCTTTATATTTCCCTTACTGTGAATTTCATACTGGAAAAATATAAATTTTGAGGCTACAAGAATCAGACATGATCACTCAGTTTGAATATTGGTATATCAAATTGTATCTTATTTTTAATGATTTTCATATAGCTTTATTTTTCTTTATTCAAGTGGAATTTTATTTTAAGGAAAGCTTTTTGAATTTCTAAAATATGATTTACTGAAAACTTAAAACAGTGAATCATATTTTAACACTGTTTTTACTTTTTCTCCAAACTGATGAAGTCAAATGGGATTCTGAGACTGAAAATTTACAGGAGAAAATGTTTTGTATGTGCTTTTTTTCAAGTATTTATACTCAAGAAGTATGGTTATCTCAAGACTTTATAGGTGTAATTTTTCTAAATGAGTCATGTAATATTTTAATGCCAATGAAATAACAAGGCACAATAGTAATATAATGTATATATAAATGTATTCACTTCAGTGAATATCACTCAGGCGAGCAGACATTTTATTTTTCTTGGCAGAATAAATCAAATGGCACCACTCTACTATTAAGTGATTTGCCAAGAGAGAATTTTATAGGTTTATATTCTTTTAGAAAGTACACTTTGTACTTCCTTTTAGACATATTTGCTGTGATATCTATTCTCATACCACATCTCTCCTCCAAACATCTGATAAAGAGACTACATTCTGGAATTCTCTAACAGACTATACAGAGCTATAGAAAGAAATATATGTTCACTAGTCAAAAACAAACAGATCAGCTATTTTCTTTTGCACCCTGTTCATTGTGTTTATGTATTTCATTTGTAATACAGTTGGGCTTACTGTTAAACATTTGTATTCCACCTTTTTTTTCACTTTTTTTATTGTTCTTCAAGTACAGTTGTCTCCATTTCCCCCCACCCCAGCCATCCACACTTCCCACCCATGATCCTACCCACCTTTGGTTTTGTCCATGTGTCCTTTATACTTGTTCCTGAAAACCCTTCCTCCTTTCCCCCACATTATCCACTCCCACTTCCCCTCTCGTTACTGTCAGTTTGTTCTTAATTTCAATGTCTCTGGTTATATTTTGCTTGCTTGTTTGTTTTGTTGATTAGGTTCCACTTCTGGGTGAAATCATATGGTATTTGTCTTTCACCACCTGGCTTATTTCACTTAGTATAATGCTCTCCAGTTCCATCTTGAATTTCCTCCACACTCCAGCTGATTTTAGTTATTTGCTTACTTGGAAGGTATGAAAAACCTCATCATGGTTCTAAGAATTGGTGTCATACAAAATATGGACACAGAGAATGTCCCTGTCTTCTCATCCCTACCTCCCCCTTTCCATCATCCTTTCATTCCATCCCATTCTGATCCATCCCTGGAAGGTATCCATTCTTATTATCTTCTGGTACAGTCTTACTGTTTTCTTTTGTATCAATACTAAGGCAAAAAAAAGCATCTATAAGATACATCCCTTCTCTTTTACATGAAGGGTAGCATATTATAGATGCTTTTTTCTACCTTTGCAGTAGTAATTTTAAATAACTTTGTGGTTAAAGATTAAATCGCACAATCATTTCCTTTATTCCCTCCTGGAAAAACAGCCAGGCCTCTACAGAATCTCATTTTAAATTATTTAAGGGGTTAAATTCAAGTTGTTATCCTAGAAATGAAGGCCACATCATGATCTGGCTCTTGACTATTTTTGAAGGCATGGACCTCCTTGCACGCACACTAACATCTCATGTTGATCAATGCATCCCTGTCCTTTCGCATGCTAGCTAGTCCCTGCAGCCACGCCGAGTCACACTCTCCATTTCTGCTCTCAGTGTCCATGGAGTCTCCATTTCTTACTTTCAGGAAGAAAAGTACTGTTTCCTTTTTGGAGTCTTCTTTGTGCTGGCTAGATTTAGTGTCTTCTTTCTCTGTCATTATACCTTTATTTTTAAATTTTGGTTATAGCAATAATAAAAATGTTTTATTTGTCATTTCCTGTATTATGTCTTTTCATAAGCCTATCCCCAGCACACACAAATATCCACAAAATATTAATAAGTAGAAAAGAAAGAAAACCTTATTTGTTCTTATTTTGGGTAGGCTCCTCCAAACAGAGGGGTGGAAATAATCCCTGTATTCCCAGTCATTGGCTGGAGTCTTATTTCAACACACAAAAGCTAAAGAGCCTATACCCATCTAAGTGTCAATATCCGGACAACCCCCAAGACATTGTTGTCAATCCCCCTCTGCTAGAGGGAAACTACTGATATATCTGATAGGCCAGACTCTATATCCCCCTTAATTATGGAAATTTGCACTGAAACCCACTCTCAATGATCAAATCTTTAGCAAGATAGTGTCTACTAGCCACAGTTTAGTGTGTTCTTGCATTCCATGCCTTTCCCTACTGACCTACAATATTGGAGTATCAGCAAATTCTATGACCATTTCTGAGTGATTAAAATGCATTCTACAGCCATAAATTTTTTTAAAGTCTAAATCTAAAGTTTGGGATTAAAATAAATCCTTTAGGTTTCTATGTAGTTATCAGTACCCAGAAAATTGTACAGGTTTTTCTTCTTTAGATACAATGCATTTCCAATACTAAAAAAATAATACTTAATGTGTAGGTTAAGCAAGACGTACCATTGAATTATTAAATAAGGTGAATTAGCTAGAATTTATTTAATTTCAAGTTACATAAATTCATTTGAGCTAATCTGAGCAAAAATGATGTTTATCTTGACAACAATATGTTTCTGTCAGAACCAAGGATGTACTGAATAGCTGAATTGTCAGGGAAAAACTTGAACTTGGGACTTGAACACTGTCAAGACTCAGTATGTGTGCATTTGTATGTGTGTGAGGTATCTGTCTTCTCAGCTCTGCTTTTCTCTGTTTCTGAGCTTCATTTTTCTCTTTTCTCCTCATAGTGAAAAACACGGCCACCAACAGCTCCATAGGTTTGTATCTTGCTACTCAGGCCACCAGAGGTGGACTGGCCCAGCACCCTCCCGTACAATTTAAAAATATTCCAAGTAATCTAAGCATTGGCTCAGCTTAAGTTCATCTCTGGAACTATAAAGTGTAGTTAGGGAGGTGACTCATATAAGAGAAAAAGGGGTCCTGTGGGAACGAGTCAGTGGAGGATCAAATGGACAGTTTCAAGTGAAGTAGAAAGTGAGGGACTTTCAGGAGACATGATCAAGTTTGTGGTCAGAAAATCAGTCCATTTTGTGTCCATTACATAGTCAAGTGTACTTCCTCTTGCTACAGTAGTCATTGCATAGTGATCCATTATATATGGCCAATATTAGTAACTCCTTTGATTTGGACTGAAGGAATGTGTGAGGGATTAAAAGCAGTTTACATCAAAAGAAGATGTATACATTTTTTATTTTTCTGAAACTATCACTGTCATTTTTGTTATTAGTTATATATTCTATTATACCAGGTATGTATTTTTCAATTTATATTTTGATTAGCAAAATATTTCCAAGGAGGTTCATTACTTTCTCATTATGCCTGCAGTATAATAGCAGTAAATGGGTCCCTGGAGAAGCTATCTCTGCACAAACTGTTTTTCGAAATAGCAGAACTGTTGACTGTCAACTGCCTGCTGACGGTCAGCAACCTGGTACCATGGATCCCAGGGGTGAGAAACCAATTGCAAAGTGGCAGTTAAAGGTAAAAAAGAAAATATTCTCATAGTTATAATTAAAGTAAATATATACTAAGATTTTATGATTTAAGAAGCTACATTTAGATAAGTTATCTTATTACAGAACTATCTTACAGGTATCTAATGATGGTTACAGGTTCAGTAATCCCAAAATAATGACAATATATGATGGCACTTGTCAAGTTTGTGGTCTCTATGGAAAGGACTCATGCACTACAAAGGTATGTATCTTTTCACTTGTTTTCATACTTTTCATCATAAGTGTTTTCATTTCCCATAATGTAGTTTTTAAACTTTCCTATCAGAAACACTAATACAGAAAATCCCTTCTCAGGTTTATACAAGATTAATTAAAATTGTTACTCTGTTCATAACTTGTTTTAAATGGCAAGAGAGAAATTTCTACCTTTAACATTTTAAAGTGGCAGATTGTTTATTCCTAAAACGTCAAAAGAGGAGGTTCAGATTGAATTTTCCCTCTTTCATACCTTGTTTTTAAAGTAATAATAATTTTCCAGTAAGATAGTGCTTCCTGGTTACTTAATGATCTTTGTGGCAAGTGACATGCATTTGTGTAGAGTCTGTAAAAGTATATAAGAATTGCACTTTTACAAGGAATTTTGTATGGCAACTAAGTCCATTGAACCATGAAAATCCCCACCACCTGAGGGGTTAAAGAACAGCATAGCCCGACCCAACTCCTCACAGCCACACCTTCTTATCTATATCTGGTCTGCCGGGTTGATCAACAGGTCTCTCCCATGTCCATTGGTGATTTAACAGATACCATGGATCTAATATTTGGATCTAATATCATTGGCTCTCAAAACCAAGGAGCAGATCAAATACTATTTTTGTATATGGAAATTAAAAGTATTATTATTTCACATTTAATTTTTTTCCTTGAGCTTATCAATCTGATCATATCAATAAGAAGTTTGTTTTTGAGAAGTTGTTTGATTTCTATTTTCCCTCAAATATTTTATTTCCACATATCCTACAATAAATACTTTTGAAATGTTATTTTTGTTTTTTTTATCCTCTTGGGCTATTTTGTCCTTATTTTTGTGCAACATTCTGAGGCATGTCCAAGGAGATTTTCTAAAGAGAGCTAACTTTATGCTGAACAGAATGTGGTCTTCTTCCAAGGTTAAAAATTATTGCCACATTTAATATTATTTCTGTGCATGCCAGCATCTCTTTGCACTATCTTGTGTAATATCCACTGTGATATGTAGATAATTATGCTATAGGCTTTGTCTAGTTTTGCTGTGTTCATAGAACACAATGGGCTCCTAGAAGAAGAGAGGATAACTAACTATAAATGAATGTGATTTTATAAGATGTTCTGAGGAAAAAAATCTGGTTTTATTTTTTTAATAAATAAAGAATTTCCAGCATGAGTTTAGCAGTAAAAAAGACAACAGAGAAAAGAGATCTTCTTCTATGTTATTTATAAACTATGTTATAATTCTGCACTGTTATAGTTATAATAGATATAACTATATGCATTCTCTTATTCCCTCCATATTAATGCATAATTAATGCTTCCCTCCATAAGCATTAACACGTAAAGGAAATTAATTGTTTTCTAGCATGCATTATGATGACTAGGGCATATGAAAAAATATTTCCTGATCAATATTTAAAATATATCAATGGAATCATCCATATATATTCTGCTATTCTTCTTTGTATGGCTTACTCTCCTAAATCTAACTGTTGCTGTATTTTGATCAGTGTTCTTTTTAAAATTAAAATTTTTTTTTTCCATTAGGAAAATGTTTGCATTATTGATGGACTCTGCTACACTGATGGGTATAAAAATCCTACCAGACCTTGTTTGATTTGCAGACCTAAAATTTCGAAATTTACTTGGTCATTTTTAGAAAGTAAGTTATTTTTTATTAATCTAAATATTTCCTGTACAAGATATTTTAAGTGATTTTTAAACCACAAGTTACATAAATGTGCTTAAGATGAACATTTTATTTAACTTTTTTTCCTAACTGCACAAATTACTTTGCTAGAAGAATATATAAGATTGTTTTTATTTTGTGTGATCTCAATGATTATATTACAATAGGGTATGGGCTTTTATTTTAATATTTGATAAGGAAAGCAAATGTGAAATATTAATGAAGAAATGGGAAGAGTTAATCTAGCTACACACAATTTGTGCAAGTCAAATAACTACTAGCAAAATGACCTCTCAAGCATTAAGTACACAAAAATGTTCATCAGTAAAACTCAGTGTGTTTAGTGTAAGGTGATCACCTTTGACACCAAAGGTTTCCATTCTGTGCTTAGCGTTAACTCTTTTCAGTTTTGTGACATGACATTTAATGTTAAACATTTAAGTTCCAATTGCCATGCAGTTATCACCTGTTAAATAAGATTATCTGGACTTGATAATCTATAAAGTGCCTCCCAGCCTCACTATTCTGTGACTCTCTGAACATAATATTGGGCAAATAATTTCTGGATTCTTTGTTCTGCCCCAAAATACCCTAAATTATAGTTATGTACTATATAATTTCTTCACTTCCCTAAACACAGCTGTGTGATTCTACACTGGCATTCTTCACATTCTTCTTTCTTAGTCAAAAGACCATCATAAGACACAAGATATAATTACTCCCTGGCTCCATGTAATTTTATGTACAGGGGTCCTACAACCTTATATTTATACGTGCTTTGTAATATCAGTATATATGTTATTGCATGTGCAAATTTCACTACTGTAGTGGACCATATGTCATGTGATTCATTGTTCAGCTGCAAGGTTCATGGGGTATTATGGGAAGACAATGAAAATTTGGTAACGAATTTAGTGCAAGAAATAAGGGGAGACATAATATAACTTCTGAGTTGCTGTCTTTTTTTTAATGGCTTTGGTATGACTAGTTCATTATAGACTCACAGATTTCAAAGATATGACAGGTCTGTGAATATCATCTATTTCGAACCCTTTATATTGAGGGTGAGGAAATTAAAATCAGTAAATTGTATAAGGATATATATTCAAGGGCAGAATGGGAGCCAGAACTACAATGTCTTGGCATCAAGGCTTCATTAATGCAAGCAAAGTGTCTGTGCCCAGTGTAATGAAATGAGGTTATTCTATCTACTAAGCAGGTGAACAAGAAAGAGAAACATTTAACAGTGTAAGACAATATAAACTATGTTTTAAATATTTCCATGAGCATAAAGAGAACACATTCCTTGTCCCCTAAAATAGCTACCATTCCAATGTGTGAGCTCAGCCACTGAAGGACTTCTGAGGAGCAGAGCATTGGTGATGACTAAATGACTCCCAATTGTTGTAACTGGGGAGGCATGAACAGCCAGGGAAATTCAGGGGAGCCCAGTGAATAATCCACTCATGCACAGGAAGTGAGAAATAGAGAAAAGGAGGTGGAAAGAGGGAAAGTGAAGCTGGAAAGGACTGAGAGCAAATGGGAGCCAGTGGGAAAGAACCAGCAGTGAGATTGCCAACACTAAGTAATCTCAGAAAAAGAAGAAGGTACATCCCATCTGTCTGGGTGATGAAAATGTATGTTATGCTATATTCAAAATGTTTTCAAACTGTCATAGCAAAGCTTGAAGATGGTACCTGTCAGTTACTTTTACATCTAAGAATGGAACTGAATTTATTCAGAATGTTAAAAAAAAATGAAGACGGGTAATATACATTTCAAGAGTTCAAACTTTATCAAAATGTCTGTCTCAGTGGGTTCTTTGTATCACATTTTTCCACTTGCTTTGCTACACAGGTACAAAAATAAATATTTTCTCTGTTACAGACAACCAACCTCCAGTGATTCAAATACAACAAGACAAATTACAGACATTTTATGGAGAAAACTTTGTGTACCAGCTCATGGCCTTTGATCCGGAAGGCTCTGACATCCATTTCACCATGTACTCTGGTCCCGAAGGAGCAAGTGTTTCCTCTACAGGACTCCTTAAGTGGAAAGCAGAGTCACAAACTCCCCAGCCATTTACTCTATACCTTAGTGATGACTGCAATGCTGAAACTAAAGTCACAATTGAGGTATTCTTTAAAATTGCATAAATGAGACTCAATTAATTAACAAATTTTAAAATTTATTATTAATTTAAAATGTAATTTATACTCTTAATTCATGAAGAGTAACTAAACTATTAAACATCTCATGGAAAATTAATCTGCCAAAATTATGACTGTCTTTGTAAACATTTAAAACCATACAGAGATTCTCAAATCTAGGTCACAGATCTAAGTTACTGACTCCTAGAAGAACATTTTCTTCAACACTTAACTATGATGAGGATAGAGAACTCATTCATGTCCATCTTTGAGAAAGATCTGTGATTAAACTATAATACCTGTCAACAAAAGGTCACTGCCATCAATCTAATGCCAATAGGAGTTCCAATCTGCAGTGTGGTAAAAGGAGAAACTATTCAAGTAAACAGTTTGCAAACCAGGAAGACAGCCTTGAGAAGAAACTGAAAGTGCTTTGTCAAAACAAAGGGAAGGCTTACTTTTATAAAAAAGTTCTCACTCTGGTCCCTGATTGGTTCATTTCAATGCCAATAAGGAATCAAAATATGCCCGGTCTGACTGGTCCAAATAACACTGTCCTACTTGGTCAGAATGGTGTATTCTGATTGTTCACTCTGCAGCTGTTCTGACTGGTCAGTAAAGATGCAAATGAGGATATAGCTATGCACTTTTGATTGGACAGGTCAGGTCTCAGCCCATTGATTGAAAGATGATTCCAGGAACTCCCTTATTAAGTGTTAATTCAAATGGCAGGAACACAGAGCAAGAGGCTAGCAAGTCAGTCTATAAATTTTTCCCTGGAATACAGTGTGCACAAGAGACCTCCACCCACAATGGCGTCTAGGCTCTGGCCATGAATTTGAGCCCAATTAACCACAAGGAGCCCTTCTTGGAAGGTAATTCCATCTCAGGGTCATCATACCTTCTTCCTTCAGGTGAAGAAATTTTAGATGTTGAATTATAAATCAAGAATGTAAATATAAGATTTGAAATAATTACTATGAGTTATATTTCTCATTTGATGATTGTTTAGACCATATTAGTCATTAGCTCCCAATATTGTTTTTTGTGCTCTGTATTCATTTGAAACACGGGACACACTTTCAAACAGAAGTAGTGTTGTGAAGGGCAGTATGTACTATGCTGTGTTGACCATGGTACTCAAGTGATTGTTTGCTCTCTAGATTGAGGATTAACTGCTTTTCATCTTAAATTTTTTTTCCTGCTTGCATTACTGAAATCAATCATCATGTAATATTTAAAAAAATGTTTTTAGCATTCATATTTCGGCTATGCCCTTGAGAATGGGCATAATTGCCTTATTAAACTATTTTTAAATACTGTTGTATATTAAATATACACCTATTTACAAAAATGCATGATCTGGTCCTACTTGTATACAAACATACCTTCCTATCATGACTTCTGGGACATAAACTGAAGATGACTTTACTACAAATGAAACACTTATTTTTCTTGTTTCTTTTTCAGTTGACTGTGAAGTCTTGTGATTGCTTGAATGGTGGAAAATGTGTGTCTGATATTAACTCTCCTCTAGGAAGTGGGGCATACCTGTGTGTCTGCTCACCTGGTTTCCAGGGCGGTCTTTGTGAAGTGAATGTCACTCAGTGCCAGTCGAACCCCTGTGGACTTGGGAGATGTGTTAGTGGCTTCCACAGTTATTCCTGTGAGTGTCCACCTGAGCTCAAAGGTAAGTATGGGTTCCTCATAAACAAATTAGTATATGAACAAATAAAAAAAGAAAGCTCCTTGGAACCTTCATCTACAGGTTACTCAAGCAAATGTATGATCCTAAAGATTTTTATACACATTTTAAAATTCTAGTAAAAGTCATCACAAATACATTTGTTATCCATATCTCCTTTTATTGTAAATTGCTTATTCATGCATTCTTACAGTTTTGCCCATTTTTATAATTTTGATAGAAATATTCTACTTTTACATTGTGTTTTGTAGCTTTCTAAACATTATCTGGTAGGTACAAATACATTAAAATGTATCACTATTGAAATATAATATAGAATAAGAAAAAATTGCCATGGGAAATATAAAAATTATCATTTAAGAGAGGTTTTATTTATTTATTAACTTAGAAATATCACAGTATAAAGTAAGAGTTAAAATCAAATGAAATGCTAACATACTTGTTAACTCATTAGTTGTCCTAAAATATCTGATTCCAGAAACCCCAAATAAGTATATAACTGACAACCTTTAACTTCCCAAGGCTTTCTAAAAACTAATATTAATGTTTTCTTTAATTTAAATAGATATAATATTAAATAAGTGAATACAAAGTTGTTGAGCTGATATTTTTTTGAAGGATATTTAGGTGCTTTTTTAAATACTCTTTAGCTTTTTAAAATAACAATGTTATCATTTTGGACTATTATGCCACAAACTTATAAACTTATATCATTTGGAAAAATTCAAATGATGATTCAATTGCTTCATGAATTTCTACAATAATAGAAGTTACTATCCATTAATGACTGTGAATTTATTCATTTAAAGAAGTTGCTAAAATTTCAAAGAGAAACACTTCACCTCAAAAAGTTTTATTGAGGAAAGACTGACTATCCTAGCACATAGTAACATTTTCATGGATTTCACAGCCAGTGCAATAACTGGACTGAATAAATTGTCCTTAAGCTAAGCTGACAACCATTCTTATAATTGTTTTTTTAATCACCAAGTTTTTAAACAAAGTTCAAATTGCTACTATAACATGGTAAATTTTTACCTGAAGAAGTCAATATTAATTGACTTCTAAAGTCTCCTTATTGATAGGAAGATCTTATGTAATTGAAGGGTCTGGTTTAATGTTAAATAGAATCTAACAACTTTATGTTTCATTGTATAGTAAATTTTTAAAACAGTATACTTAATATGTGACAGTTTTTGGGGGGTTAGGAGGACCTACATAAAAAGTAAAAGAATTCAAATAATGAGCACTGAATTGGTCCTATATTGGCTTTCAAATTAAGTAATTTGAACTCTCAATCTGTGTTTCATTTAGGCAAAAACTGCCAGGAGGATGTTAATGAGTGTGACTCCAGACCGTGCTTTCCGGGGACAGAATGCTTCAATACCTTTGCTTCCTATCGCTGTGGTTCATGTCCTGAAGGATTTCATGGTGACGGAAAAATGTGTCATGGTAAAGTCTCTATTTTCTGCCACACAATGTTTTTTGCTGAATTTAATTAATTTAAATCACTGGGTTTCATTCTCCCTTTTAGTCATGCATTTATTGAATATATGTGCATTAACTGTCATGCTTTAAGTTAGATGCAGGGAATGCAAAATTACAAGCATAGGGCAAAAAGAGGTTTACAGTTGTGAGTATGCAAAAGACAATTTATTCTTGTTATTATTTATTATTGTATTATTTTTCATATGAATAACTGTAAACCTATTTTTGCCCCACCCTGTATATATTTCCTCTTTCTGAGTCTGCGTATAATAGCAGGGAATATGACATGGAGTCACATAATTGAACATGGTGCTCTCTGTCTTTAAATTTTTTAAAACATTTTTAAAGATTTTGTTTATCTATTTTTAGAGAGAGAGGAAGGGAGGGAGGAAGAGAGAAAGAGAAACATTGATCGATTGATCAATGGGTTGCCTCTTGCATGCCCCCAACCAGGCACCTGGCCCCCAGTCCAGGCACTGACCCTGACTGGGAATGGCCTTTCAGTTTGCAGGATGCCCAACCCACTGAGCAACACCAGTCATGGTGGTGTTCTGTGTCTTTGATAGAATGCCTAGAGAGATTAGTAGGAATACTACCCAGCGAATCATGTCTACCTGGAAGGATAATGACGAGTTTTCAAAAGACAGTGTCACTATAGCTAAATCTGTTGTATTTCATCCAGAAAGAGACAGGCATTCTAAGCAGAGGAAACAGCAGGAGCAAAGGTAGAGTGGCTTCACACACACAAATGTCACAGCACACCTTGCGTAATGAGCAATTTGGTAAAAACCCGAAGTATGGGGGAAGGGGAACTGATACATGATTGGAAGTTACAGAGGTAGCTGGTGTCCAGACCACTAGGATACCATGAGAAACAGAATTAAGGTTCACATTTGAGAAAGTATTTAAGAGCAGTACAGGGGATGGACCACTTCTGGGTAAATAGCTATTTAAGTCTGAAGTTAACACAATATTATAAATACATATAGACATGAAGATATTCTGATCTAGCAAATGAAACGAGACACTAAAGAAGCTAATTGATAATACTTGGTCAGTGATTGAAATCAGGAGTGGATTTTAAATTTTATCAAATGCTTTTTCAGTATCATTTATTAACTTGCTATAATTTGTTAACATTTCCTTAGACTAACTTATTTAGAATGTTTTATGTATCAAATTACATTTTTACATTTTATATTATTTTCTTTATTGATATATTCATGTAATTAGGTAATGTAACTATCTTAATAAAGATACAAGTCTATTTAATCCTGATACAGTACTATATAACCACAGTAGTATATTTGATTTGCTAGTATTTCATTTACATTTTATGTGCATTTATAAATATTTATTATAGGATTATGCCATTCTGATTGAATATTTATAAAACTTTTCATCTCTTTCTGTGCATTACAATGGTTTTGTAAAATATTCTTTCCTTGATTATTTGGTAAAAGTTTTTCTATTCAGGTCATCTGTTCTGAGATTGTTTTGGGAGGTGATTTTAGATTATTTTTCATTTTTTTATTGTAATTATTATATCAGCTACTCACTCTATTGCTTCTTCAGTCATTTTAATCATTTATATTTTGTAAAATCATGTGTCTCATTAAGATTTTAAATTCTTATGAATACTTCATATGATTTAATATCATATCATATATGATTTAAAATCATATGAAGTATTCTTGTTTAACTTAAAATTATCCTCATATATGTAGCTTTCTCTCTTTTCTCATCTCCAAAGTTGTTTAATTGTACCTTCCCACTGAGAGATTGTCTATATTTTTTTATATATAATCATTTAGACTTGCTTTTCAGTTAACTGTCTCTTCATAACTCTTGTTTGACTTTTTGTTGATTTGCAGGAGTACTTTAATATTACATTTTCTTAAAATTACCTTCTTCATTTTCAGGGGCTTGCCTTGATCTATGTTGTCTTGTTATACAGAACTATTGACATTTTATGTAGTCAAATAGAGGCATCTTTTATTTCAGCTCTGTTTATAGTGTACATTTTAAGTACCTTCTAACTTCTAAGTTATGCATATAATCTTTTAAATTTTCTTATAAATATTTATTATTTTATATCATTTTATATTTTGCATTTAGTTCTTAGTACATCTGGAATTTATGTTGTGAGTTAGAGGCCCAATATTTTTTTCTTCCAGATAAGTAAGCAGTTATGTATAATCATTTATTACAATAAGCCATATTTAAAATAGAAAATTATATATGCCAAACTTTCATACTGAATTTAAATACTATATTTTATATATTAAATTCACATATAATTTAAGATATATTTCTGAGATTTCTATTATGTTTTTATCACCTAATTGTCTCTGTCTATGCCAATAATGCTTTATTTTTATTAGTATGGCTTAATAATATACTTTAATATTGCTAAGATAAATACCCTCTCACGATTCTTCTATATTGTAATTTTTCAGTATTTCTGATGCATACTTTAACCTGAACCCTAAGATATTAAATTTCAAAAGAAAACAAAGTGTTTTGCTAATGTGTATTTGCAAATATAATATGTATACTCCTTCATTTCTTCTACTATATTATTTTGTAATCTGGAATTAATTCCATTTCTTCTCCACTTCCTCCTCCAATCCTAACGCCAAAACTCTTGTATGAAGATGATTCACACAGAGCAGTTGGAGCAGGAAGGAGCAGTCCTTCAGGTACAAAGGATGGGGAGGAGGACAGACACATCTTTTCTCGGATCTTTAACCAGGTTTCCCGAGGATGCCTCTTGCACTTTGTGTTGTGATTAATTGCCGCATTGGTGTTATTTTTTTTTTACCTATATTTGGCACACTCCTGTTTCTCTGTTAGTCTGAACTCCTGTGCTTTCTGTGTTTTATGAAGTCCTCAAAATTACTAAAAATCTTTCATTGATCTTGTTTCTATTTGTCAATTATGTTAAGAATTATTTTTTATTGTTGTTTTGGTATTTTTTTCCTGCTTTTGATTTGTTTTCCCTGTTTTCATACTGGATATGAGAAGCTGAGCATAAAAAAATGCAACAACTGTAAATTGATGGTAGAAAGTATTAAGGGGAAACGCATCTAATCTCCACTTAAAATTGTCCATACTGTACAATTAATTAGATTGTTCCATATCAAAGAAATTGTTTAAAAAAAATTACTGGATAAGGAAAATAAAGTACTGTTGAATGCAGAAAAAAATGACACCCCCCTCCTCAAAACAAGACACACAAAAATGTTTAATTCCTACTTGAGCAATCAATAAAGAAGGGGATAAAAAAATTGCATCTTGTCAAGCTGGTAAAATGATTAGAGTCACAGTTCTTTTCCTCTCATACAAAAAAGCACTTACACAATTTATCAATTAATTTTCATATGAACATTCAGTTTCTGTCCTCCCCTTTCTAGTAGCCTTAACAACACTGAGTTTCTCAGGGAGGGAGCTGTGCTTATTTTTTAGAAAAAGGGGAAGGGAGGGAGAAAGAGCGAGTGAAACATTGATGTGAAAGAGGAACATCAACCCCTCTCATAAGCACCCCAACCAGGTACTAAACCCACAGCCCAGGCATGTGCCCTGACCTGGATGCACTGGGCAACTGTCAGCTTTGCAGAAGGACACCCAACCAATGGGGCCACACCGGCCAGGGCTTTTTTTTATTTTGAAGCCTAATGTGTACTAAGTGATCATGAATGTTTGCTGACTCTTTCTAACTCTTCATAAAATCATTAGCTGTTGTCTTTTAACTGTTATACTGTTTAACATTAGTGTTATCTGTGTATTCAAATAGACTATAAGTTTCTTGAAGGCAGGAGTCACGGGACGACTCCTCATCACTACACATTTCTTAATATAGTGCTACACATGTAATAAGTATTAAATGAAGGAATGAATTACTCAACATTCAATACTGTGGGAAGAGCGAAGATTAATAAATATTGTTATTTAACATTTCTCTCTCCCTCTCTTTTTGTTTAGATATAAATTTTCAGTCACCATCAGCAGAGCATTTACTAACTGGTACAAGTTCTACCCACAGTCCAGCTACTATCAAAACCAACACCACCTCGTACTTTCCATTAAAATCAGTTACAACTCGAATGAATAATTCAAAGCCTATTTCTCATCAGATACCAGGTTTTAAACATGTGGATCATAATCTGAGTACAAATCTCAGTTTGGGAGAGTTAGAAGTTCCTGTGAACAACCATAGTGCTATAGGCATTAACATGAACCATTCCCGTGACGAAGAAAATGTTACCCAGGGCACCATCCAAACAAAGGCAGGAAGACATAATTCTCAAGTTAACAAGTCTGCCCAAGCTTACACACAGCATAAGAATGGGTTTGCCATCACTATTTTGCCAAAAAAGCCCAAGTCGACCAAAATATCAACTTGTGCTAAATCTCCTTGCTTTCCTGGGGTTTCCTGTGTGCCAACCACAGATGGTCACTACCAGTGTGGACGCTGTCCCTTTGGATTTTACGGAGATGGAATCAGTTGCAGAGGTAGTATGAAAACTCTTCAGAAGATTCAGAGAAAACTCTCTAGTTCACATTAAAGTATTTAAAAAGATATGTTTTCTATTATTTATTAATTTCTATTTCCTCCATTTAATTCACTAATTTCTATTCATTTTATGTATTTATTATTTGCCTATACTTTTTCACATTTCAAAAATTAACATGGGCGTTAATTTTGGGGAGTTCCTGAGTTATTTTTTAAATTAAATATTTCATAGAATTATAACTATGTAATATAAATATATTTATTGAGTACCTACTGTGTTTCAGGTTCAATGGGAACATTTTTTATCAAGTTTGTCACATAATCCACAAGGACCCCACAAATTGGGTGTTATTTTTTCTGACTACATGGATAAGAAAGCAGAGCCTGAGAGGGCTAACTAACTTTCCTGAAACTAAGCAACTAAAGAGATGAAATAAAGATGTGACTAACATTGTGGCCTGGATTCTTTTCAGCTCACAGTGGGCATTAGCCCTTTAAAGTACTAATGCTGGCATACTTGTTTTATTTGCATAAACTAGGTTTCTCCAGAATTCTTCCAACTCTTGAGAATAAAACAAGCGGGGCATCACATTAATTTTGAAAAAAGTATTTACTTTTTTTATACAATTATCAGCATTGTTTCCTCTGATGCAAATCAAATGTTTGGCTTTGACAACACAGAAGCTATTTTTTTGTTACTGTTATTTTGTTTTGATCTATTTGAGATTTACTTAAACAATAGCATGTTGGAGTATTCCTTTGTTCTCAATATTCCCTAAAGGAACTCTTGTTGTTTTGTTTGTTTGCTTGTTTTTTCTGTAGGAATAATGATAATAATAATCTTAATGACTTACATGTTTATAATATAGACTATTATTAAGAAATAAAACAAAACAACCTCATGCATTTAGAATTTATCAGGTAGCTATAGAAGCTTAGGAATACAAACCTATAAGCTTATGGCGTGTTCCTGGCATCTTCAAAATTCTGATTATCTTTCCCATTCATCAACATTTTTGCCTGATTAGTATCTGACACGACACTGCCCTCTGGAAAAGCCTGTAATCCCATTTATGGTTAGCAGCCATCTCTAACATCAGGTTTTGCTCTGGGAGGAATTACCCATATGGTTCTTCTTTCTTACCCTATTAATCATTTTTCTCAGTCATTCTAGTAGTAAAACAAATATAAGGAGAAAAATAATTTCATGGATAAATGTAGTGGTTATTGTTTAGTAACAGGGTCAAATTTTCCAAATTTAAAAGAATTTTACTTTTACTATGACTAAGTTTATGGGCAACATGTATAGACTGTGCCAATAGCTCAGCCTTTTGTCCTTGATTTTTGCAGCCATTTGCAGACACCCATGTGGAAAAGGGAGGGAGTGTGTGGCCCCAAACATATGCAAATGTAAACTTGGTTACACTGGCTCTAACTGCCAAACTGGTAGGTATGACATTCATTAGTTTGCATAATTAATTTAATTGATAATTGATATTTCTAACTATGAGCTTTATTTTATACAGCTGTATGTCATCCTGATTGCAAAAACCATGGAAAATGCATTAAACCTAACATTTGTGAATGTCCTCCAGGACATGGTGGAGCAACCTGTGATGAAGGTAATAATTCAAATTGAAAATTAAATAATAGTGTTAAAATAAAACATTTTCTTTAAAGATAGCTAAATACATATTCATCAATGTTGGTGAGTCAAAATTTTTAATGTTTAAAATAATTTATCTGAACATTAAAAAAAATTTAAATTTCTAAAACAGAGATCCAAAGAGCAACAGCTTATTTATCATTGGAAAAATTATCTCCAGAAATAATTTTTTGAGGTTTAGTTAGGTTGCCATATCCCTACAACTATTCTTACCTTCAAGCAAAGGACACCTGAGTATTGAATGTCTGTAGCCATATAATTTTATTGTTTTGGTTGAAATCTTTTTTTTTAGTTTTTTTTAAGATTTTATTTATTTATTTTTTAGAGAGGGAAGGGAGGGAGATAGAGAGAGAGAGAAACATCAATGTGTGGTTGCAGGGGGCCGTGGCCTGCAACCCAGGCATGTGCCCTGACTGGGAATCGAACCTGCAACACTTTGGTTCGCAGCCTGTGCTCAATCCACTGAGCTACACCAGCCAGGGCTTGGTTGAAATCTTAAGTGGAGAGTTTATAAAATATTATTCCTAAAGTGGATAATATTAAATAACAAATTTGTTATTATTAAAAATAGTATTTTTAAAGAACATATGTTGGTAGATAATAATATAATTGTTAATAAAATAGAGCCACATTAAATGCTTTCAAAACAAGGTAGACATTAACAAATTAAAGTAAATCTAGAACAAACTACAGAAATAGTATCAGTAGCATATGAAAATAATTATGGAAATAAAGAAGTGTTCTATTTGTAGGCAGAAAATGAATTAAGTCCAAGTTTCACTTTCCAGAAGAAAGCTAAGATTATATATTTCCATTCAGTTAACTGTAAGTTTTATAAACCAAGACATACTAATGATCTGTGGGTGTTTTCAGAGTGTGAGCTCATAGTGAATCCCACAGAACCAAAGTTCACAGTAAAAGGTAATTGAACTTATTATAATTTGCTCTGACAAGAAGCTTTTAGTGTGATTGTGCTTCATAAACATAAACTGACTTTTTTAAAATTGAAAGCTGACTTAATAACATAATCTGTGTCTGCAGAAATATGTAGCCCACCTTGTCAACATGGTGGCACCTGCTTGGCTGGAAATCTCTGTACTTGTCCTTACGGTTTTGTGGGACCCAGGTGTGAAAGAAGTAAGTGAAATGGTCTCATATAATGAAAATGCTCCTTTGAATAGTTGATGGCTTTGATGCTAACTGATAAACTGAAACACCAAATAAAACGTAATTTATTAACAGTTAACATTCTGCATACTACTGGGAGTGCTAGGTGTCAATACTAAGATAAAGGAGTTTCTTCTTAGAAGCAATTTTCTTTTTGATCTTATCCATAACCATTTCTCCAATTTTTTAGATAAGAACTCAATCTGTTGAATTGCATATAAGTTTATGTCATTTAATTCATGTCTGTGAAAACTTTCATCAGTAACTAATAATTTTTCCAAATGGCCATTTCTTATTTACCATTCAGCTCAATGGTTTTCTACTTCCCCCTTCTCTATTAGCAAAAATAAAAGATAAAAATAAAAATAAATGAATGTGAGAATTAGAGACCATTTAAAGCCAAATGATAAATTATTTTTATCTTTCTCTCTGATCTTATTAATTAGAACATATAATTGGCAGTTTTGAGCTAGCTAGATAATAACCAATAATACAACCAATTCCAAGTCTAATTAACCTCTCTTTTATTTTTATCCTATGATCTCAGTGGTTTGTAACAGGCACTGTGAAAATGGAGGTGAATGCCTTACACCAGATGTTTGCCAGTGCAAGCCTGGCTGGTATGGACCCACCTGCGGCACAGGTAAAGTAAAAAATATTTTCAATAAATAGGTCAGTGAAAACACATTTTAAATGCAACGATGTCCTTAAGACTCACACTCCAAACATAAAACTAATCTGACAAGACTGGTATGAAGTTTTTATTTCAGACATATTTTTAAAAACCTATCTTTCACTTTCCTTCTTTTCTTGTGTTAGACCATAAACAGCTTTAATATTGTCCAACCCAACCAATATTATATTTTTTTGTTTTTATATTTTCTTCATCCACTTGCCTTATGGTGGAGAGAGACATATCTGTGCTGCATCTTCTAGATCTCTTTTCAGTTTTTTTTCCACAGATTTTCTACTTCATTAAACACTGAAGCAATTCTGGTTAAGTGGGCACCATCACATGATTTCATTTATTTATCACATTGTTGGGCTTACTGCTTTGGCAGCAGTGTTTGCAATTCTCTGTGTTTAATCTAATGCATTGGGATCTAATGGCTTTTCTTACATAGATTTAATTCAGCGTTTTTTGCTTACCAACTATGTGTGAAGCATGATGCAAAGGGAAACAAAGATCAATTTGATTTTGCCCTGATTTTAAGGAGCATATCATTAGTGAAAAAGACACAGGATACAATTTTAGAAAGACTATGATACAAGTTGAGCTATAATAAGTTATGTAATTAATGTACAGTTCCTTGGAAACAGAGAAGAGGAAAATTAATTTTGGAAAGTACAGTTTGGAAGAAAATTGTATTTGAGGTAGACCTCAGAGAGTGGATAAAATTTGGCTTCAAAGATGAACAAAGTTTTTACTCGTATATGGGGTATGAAACAAAAAACAATAAACGAACAAACAAATCAAACTCATACACACAGACAACAGAATGGTGGTTACCAGAGGGGAAGGGAGTGGGGGGAGAATGAAGAGGGTAAAGGGGCCAAATATGTGGTGATGAGCACACAAAGGAGGATATAGATGTTGTATTATGAGATTATGCACTTAAAATTTATTTAATGTTATTAACCAGTGTTACTCCAATAAAGTAATTTTAGAAAAGAATAATGAAATCAAGGTACCTTTCAAAATGGAGCAAAGATAAAGAAGCAAAAAGAAAGATTGTTTTCGAGTGTGCTAGGACTTGAGTGTAGTGTTCCCTTTGGAATTGGGAAGAAGGGTTGAAGAGGTACACATGGCCATGTGTACCTGAGCTGATTGCAGACCGTCCTGCTTGAGCTTTTGAGTTGTCTTATAATGGCAAGTCATTCTTTCAGCTTACCCAGGGCATTGTGCGTTCTAACCACAGCCTCCACGTTCTTAGCTTGGTATTTATTTGTAAGCTTAATGAACAGACTTACAAAGCTATTACCCAGTTATTTCATTCTTCTTATGCTTGGAAAAGTCTAATTAATTATAGATTAAGGGTTTTACTTGCAGTAAAAATAAAATATTCCTTTATGCACTATTTTGTACTCCTATGTAGCTTTTACTTTTTTAAATAATAAAACTGTTATGGTCTCTCTCCCTCCTGCTGTTCATTAGCTTCATGTGACCCTGTTTGCCTCAATGCTGGTTCCTGTTATAAGCCAAACACTTGCCTCTGTCCCAATGGATTCTTTGGTGCCCAGTGTCAGAATGGTAATTATTTTTCCTTTATAAATAAAAATGCAAAGGCAAAGTTAGACAAACATAAACAAAGCTCTGAGTGAATACCAAGAAACAAGTTCCAAAAGGGAAGATGCTCTTCAACTTTTTTCTCTATTTCATATTATGTTCTAGTCTGGCCACCGAAGGCTCACTTCATAAAAACATATCAGAATTATTATGAAAAATGGTTATATTTATTCAACATATATTTGGCTCACAACTGTGTCAGTTGTCTGTGCAGTTTTGCAGGACCAAAGTTTAAAATAAATAAGCAAAGTTTTTTTTACAGCTTATTATAGTGAAATGGTGCCATTTTTGTTGCCTTTACAGCAAAAACATTTGGCTTGTGCTCCATCTGATGTCCATTATTACCTCACGATGTCTTTTGACTTTAGGTTCGTTAAACATTTATGCAGAGTCAGCTTTGCATGGCACTGTGGAAGGTGATGTGGGAGCATGAAAGATGCCTGTTATTTCAACCCTTTCCCTCATAACGCAGATGCTGTAGGGCTTTTCAGAATAATGAGCATGTCCTGATGCTGTCAGAGTAGGCATGAATTAAGGTCAATAAATGAAATTTGAGTTGTATTTTCTGATCTTCATATTTCTGAGTTTATGCAAAGTGTAGGGTTGATTTTTTAGTGAAAGCATGTCAGGACACATCATAATTTAATTCCTAAAATCTATACTTTTCCTACCATGTTCCATTTTGATTTGATCCCATTCTTTTATTTGGAGTTTCGCTAGGAGTCTTGGTTTTCAATTGAGACAGAACAAAAAAAAAAAAACAAAAAAAAAAACACCTCATCAGTCTAATACTAGATATGTGCCCACAAGAAATGAGTTCTTTTAATTCAGATTTCCTGTAAGGAACCAGATGGAGGAAGTAAAGACAAAGTTAAGGAAAATCTTAAAAACCAGGAGACAAAGTTGAAACCCAAGTTTATGAGTTATAGGTATAGTGTTGAGTAGAGAATGTAAGATGGGAAATGAAAATTTACATCTCTCATGCTATCAATACTTAAATGTAAGATATAAAAACATTTCTCTAAAATTTTAATGCCAACTGTATAATTGGGAAAGGAAGAAAATCTCTAAATTATCATGGAGAACTAAAAATGATCTATTGAACACATGTCATGTTAGCAGGTTTCAGAATTAGCTAGTCTCTACAACTTCCCAGCTGACATGGATTTTGGAACTCTACCTAAGGTTTACAGGGCTTAACCACCTTAGCTTTCAATTTTGAACCACACAGTTGCTGTCAGGTACAAGTGAGACATGCAGTCAACTACCTGTACATACGATCAACACATTGCCAGCTACTATTTTTTTAGAATACTTTATTTATTTATTTTTAGAGAGAGGGGAAGGGAAAGAGAGGGAGAGAAACATCAATGTGTGGTTGCCTCTTGCATACCCCGTACTGGGGACCTGGCCCACAACCCAGGTGTGTGCCCTGACTGAGAATAGAACTGGTGACCCTTTGCTTTGCAGGCCCTCACTTAATCCACTGAGCTGTACCAGCTGGACTGACAGCTACTATTAAGTAATAGTATTATTGTCATTAAGACATGTTATAGAGGTGCAGAAAAAATAAAAATATTATCCTTATTCTTATTAAATCACATGCCCTTTTGAGACTGATATGAGCCCAATTGGTAGGAAGGAAAGATGGTACACACACCAAAAGCCATTGAATACAATCAGGCAGACTATGGTTAAGAGTAAGCTATAAGGAGTATATACTGTGGATTCTACAGATTTTCAAAGAGAAAGATAGAAAAAGAGGTAGAAACATCATGAAAGAGTCAAACTACACTATTAATAACCAAGGCTTAAAATGTATAGCTGGAGAGATGATTCAATACAACTTCCAATTTCCTCCACCCCTTGAATGCCATTAGCCTGATCCACACAGAAGCTGAGGCCAGACTACTTGGCTCACTTTGGAGTTCAGATGAAGGATTTATCTTGAGCTTAGAAGGAATTTTGTAAATATATATATGAAGGTGAATTTTCTCCCAAATCTCCTTTTCCTGAAATGGGATTCGGAGTAGACATGACCAGGCTAACTGTAGTGTCATCCATTTCTCTATATTTACTCTTATCACATGTACTTTTTTGAATAAATGTAATGTTATCTCTATAAATCAAGTTTTGTGAAATGGATGAGTATTGATTATACAAAGTTACCCATCATAAATAGGTCTTCTGTTCATTTAATTTTTTAGTTCTAAATTTCTAATATAGGTATTTCCTATGGTGTTTTTGTAATAAAATAATATATTTTTAATAAATAGAAATAATTTTCAATTGCATAAAGATTAAGAAGCAGAAAATAAAAGAGCACTTCTCCATAATAAAAAGTAGCAATAAAAACACCAGAGAAAGTAGACTCAAGCATTAACCAGAAAAAAAGCTCAGTCTAAAATGATGAAAATTATCCATTTGCTAAGTGATTAACAAAAAAAAAACAAACTCATACACACATACAACAGTACAATGATTACCAGATGTAAAGAAGGGTGGGGAGAGGTAGAAGAAGGTCAAGGGGCAATAAATGGTAATGGAAGGAGACTTGACTTTGGGTGGTGAACACACAATACAATATACAGGTGATGTGTTATAAGAACTGTACACATAAAACCTATGTAATTTTATTAACTAATGTCATTCCAATAAATTCAATAAAAATCAAAAGAAAATAAAATGCCCTGGTTGGTGTGGTTCAGTGGATTGAGCACTGGCCCATGAACCAAAGGGTTGCTGGTTTGATTCCCAGTCAGGGCACATGCCTGGGTTGCAGGCCAGGACCCCAGTAGGGGGTGCATGAGAGGCAACCACACATTGATGTTTCTCTCCCTCTCTCCTTCCCTTCCCCTATCTCTAAAAATACATTTAAAAATACTTAAAAAAAGAATATATTTGCTAAAATAATTCAATTATGTTGTTTTTTTACATGAATTACCACACTATTTTTATTTATAAATCTATTTGAAATCAGTTGAATTTTTCTTTCATTGTTTAGAACAAAAGAAAGCACCTATTTAAGATGGATCTAATTTAAATGGGGAGTCAGTCTGCAATATCCCTGTTATCAAAACCATTTCCTTGGACATTTACTTTTAAAAGACAATCTAAAGTCCATTAATTTATTATTCAGGGAAAGTTAAATTTTAAATTGCTTATGTATTTATTATTATTTTTAAAACAACTATATACTGTTGTCATGTCTAGAAGAAACATGAAGCAATAATAATCCTCTTATAAATGATGAGAAATATTAGCTCCTGAACTTCATGGAACAGAATCATACACAGTATATAGAAGATGCTATAGCACATTCAAAATTAATCAATAAATATTCCTAACAAAGCCAAGGATATATTGTTAAAAAACTTTCACCAAACACTCATATGTGACACTTCACAGAAATGTCACATATAAAGGTCTGCATTCATTACCTCAGTAGGTATTTAAAAGTTAACTTAAAAGCATTTTCTCAATATTATGTGACAGGTTTTTCAGATTCTTCTAACTACAGCAGAAAGAGAAACATTCTTACTTTGACTTATTTTCTTCATTTTGACCAGATCATTTCATTCTTTACTCCAAAGTATGGTGAAACATAAGATAAAGTTCATAATTTATGTACTGTAATACCAAAGACTCCATTTGTTTTGAACACTTCACCAGTACATTGCAAATTGTGCCAACACACTAGCAACTTATAGCTCTCAGCGTTTCATTTTATGATTTAGAAAGGATGATTTTAATAACTTGCAATTGTGATCTTTTTATTGTAATAGCATGTCTCTCTGCCTTATGGCCCCACAGATAACAAGCACCTGATACAATATGTAACATACAAGTTTGAATGTGTAAGATTCACAGACTGCTGCTCCGTATTCTTTTAGCTATTTGTTACCCTCCCTGTAAGAACGGTGGCCACTGCACGAGAAATAATGTGTGCACCTGTCGTGAAGGATACACTGGTAGGAGATGCCAAAAAAGTAAGACACCTCTACATGTATTTGCCAACTGCAGGTAAAGCAAACACATTATATAGCAAAAGTATTGCTATTTAAAGGCTGATATCTCATCTTTGTTACCTTAAGGCATCTGTGATCCTGTGTGCATGAATGGAGGAAAATGTGTGGGACCAAACATTTGTTCTTGTCCTTCTGGCTGGAGGGGGAAACAATGCAACACACGTAAGAGGAATACTCAAAATGCTAAGGCTTACGCTATCCTCTCAACATAAACTAGAATTTAAGACAAATTCATTTTCTTTGTTATTGTTTGTTTTTATTTTAGGTGATATCTTTTTGAAATAGAAATCTGAGTAAAATGCAAAGTCCTTTCAACTCCTTCCTTCGAGTTAGCAGAGGAAGAGGGTATAATGTATTTTCCAGTCTGGCTACTACAGTTGCCAGAATAAATAGCAAGTGTTTAAGTCCTGGTCTCCTAGTCTTAAGTGGTAGTTAGGTGAACGCTTTAAAAATCACTACCTAATTCCGTGGTCCCATCTTGTACCATCCAATTTAGAACCTCCCAAGGTGGGGTGCCACTTCTCTCAAATCCACTTAGTTTTTTAAATGATGGCAGCTCTCCTCATTCAAATATTTTATTTTTTCCTTTTTATAAATTATTAGTTAAAGTTAGCAGCTACTATAATTTATTGATCAAAGAGAAAAATGAGAACAACATAAATGCCTAAAAATTGGAGTAAAGTTAAATCACTATGCACTTTATGAATAGAACATTATACAACCATTAAAACCATGTTTTTTCAGGAATAAGTAATGACATCAGAAACATTCTGGATAAAATGTTCAGGGAAAAGATTCTTTAATCATTAACTTTTAACTGTTTCTCTTTTTTCCTCTAATGAACATTGTTGTGGTTCATGATAGGATTCAACTAGTAAATTATCTTTTTAACTTGTTTATATTTCTGTTTGCAGCTATCTGCTTTCAGAAATGTAAAAATGGTGGTGAATGTATTGCCCCGAGTATATGCCATTGCCCCAGCACCTGGGAAGGAACGCAGTGTCAAATACGTAAGCCTACAGCTTTGGTTTTCTACTGTAGGTACCAAACCTCAATCTGTTATAATTATTAGTCAGGGAGCAGGGAAGAGCCAAGCAGCTGTCTTGGGTTTCCCATAGCTCCTAATATTTGTTTAATTTACAACCAGTGTTTACCCATACAATATACCGTAGAAGCTTTCAGCACTTATTTAACAATGCTTCCCATGCAATTTCAAATCTTTTGAAGTATCCTGAGGGCCTCCTACATATATCAAAATTTTATTCCTACATATATCAAAATTTTAACCCTTAACACCTCAATTTCTAATTCAAACTAAGTAAGCATAGGACTCCTCTAGCTTGGACATTTTATAACTTCTAGAAACATAATTTATAGACCTAAACATCAATCATTGACATGAAATTATTTTTGCAACACTCAGGCAAAATAAAGACATGTATGTTTTGCTTAAACCAACAAACTTCAGCTAGCTTTTATTTACTAAGAATTAATCTTAGATCACACAAACTTGAAAAGCATTTAAATTAGCTTCTATATTTCTAAGAATTTTAGCATACCCAATTATTACAAGCCATTGCCTTTAAATTAATTTTTAACACCACTATTCGAAGGTAGAAAATTATCTCACATTTACTACATAGGCAGGCACGAACAGAAACCTTTTAGCCATGAGAAAAACTCACTAGTTTATAAAAGAACAATTGGATCCAAATTTCCTCTGGAAGCATTTACAATTTATGTGTGTCTTTGACAAGTTCCAAATGACCTCCCTTTTAAAATTAGGACAGACGTTTTTAAGACCTCAGAGAATTGGTTTGATACCTAACCGACTTCATGGGTTAATCTATTCATTTAAATCCTCTTTTTGAAGCTTCAAGAGATGAAACTTTAGAGCCAGTTTATTCAAATTGTGTGCGTAAAAATTAATTTAGAAGTGTCAAAGGTCCTAATTTCGGCCCTCTTAATATTACTGGGAGGCTGACTGTGGTGGGCCTTGCAGGCCTCTGAGACATGATTTTCCAGATTAACTTTGAGAGTTATAGTTTTGAGCAAAAACTTTTAGGGAAAACCAGCCCTACACCCCTCCAGGGCACCCTGCCCTTCTCCCCCGGCTTCCTGCCAGCTTCTCTGGGATTGGTAACATTACCACACTGGACACGCTGGGGCGTCCATCTCTACCAGTCGGGATTCAGAAAGGGGTGAAGTCTGAACTACCACCACTCTTTGGCTACTTGGGCTGGGGAAGAAAGTCTTCCTTTTTTGGAACTAAAGAAAGTTCAGTCATGTAAACAGCACAGCTTTTGTTCAGACTTTTATAAATCTACCCAATTAAAAAGCTGAAATTAAAAGCAGCAACTCTTTTTTCTTTTTAACATCAATGTGTGGTTGCTTCTTGTGTGCCACCCCCCACACACACACTCAATGGGGACCTGGCCTACAACCCAGGCATTGGCCCTGCCTGGGAATCGAACCAGCGGCCCTTTGCTTTGAAGGGCAGTGCTCAACACACTGAGCCACACCAGCCAGGGTGTTTTTTGTTTTTTGGTTTTTTTTCTTTCCATGGGTTATCTCAACCTTTATCCACCTCTAAAATTTTCTGAGCACAGCTTAAATAAAGCCATAGCTGGCTACTTAAGAGCAAGGAGACCCAGAATTCTGAGAGAAACTTACCAAGCTCACTTGATATTGAGCAGCAAGTTGCTGTGATCCTGGCTGAGCTTCTTTGAAATCCTGACGCACTACGTTTCATAAGCACTGATGTAAAAGACGTCCATACCTGTGCGGAATTTTTATGCATTTATTTGAGCCAAACTGATGACATATGCCAGGGAACAAGATTTTTTAAAGTTCCCTTCCTCAAAAGGCTTTATTTCCAGCTATCCGGAGACTGTCTAAATATTGATGACGTTATTTGAACAAGATATCCTGTTACCATTTTCTGGAAAATTGTTTAATAACTATTCAGATCCATGATGTTGTGACATGAACAGTGCTTAGCTGTGCAGCTTTGTGCATTACACAACCTGCCTGACCACATACAACAGTCCTGATGAAAACATAACCTTTAAATGTTGCATTTATACAAAGGAAATATTATCTCAAATTATACTACCAGTTTCCAACATGAGGTATTGAAGCAGATATCTCTTCCACGAAAAATAAAGTGTATTGCATATAATGTGATGTTATGCTTATTTTCACTGAATATTGCTTAAATGCATTTCCACATCCTTAAAAACATAACTTTAAATGATACATTAAGTTCCACAGCACTAACACTATAATCCACTTGACCTTTCCCCTTCCGTGGAACATTTTAGTTGTTTAGAAGTTATCACTATTATAAGAATTTTGTCTCTGTAGTTGGGCATGTAGATAGATGATAGATAAGTAGGCAGATAGGTAGGTAAATTGATAGATAAATGATACTGAGATATATTGAAATAGAGACAATTTTAAATTTCATTAGGAGAGGTTTTAAGGGAAAACTTTCTAGTACAGACAGTGTAGAAATCTTTAGAAAGTCTCCAGTAGAGTTGTTTCACTTTAAATGCCTGATGGTGTATAAAATTGTCTGTGTGGTCCATACTGAACTGTCTTTTTCAAATTTTTGCTAAATTGTTGAAAAGCAAATTACAAATGCCATCTTATGTTACTGATTTGAATCTCCTCTGTAAAGATTAAAAAATGTATATATTTTAAATACCTGAACATATAGCCAATGAAAAGTTTGTTTACTTTAATGATGTCTTAATGTCACTGTGCAACTGTTATGTTGAGCTTTGGGTGTACTGTTTTTGGTGTGTGTGAGTGTGTATGTTTTGCATTATAGTTTGCATTCTGGTTACAGGAAGATGGGCGAACAGTTGGTCATTCATAGATTCTTATGACTGTTACTGTAGCCAAGTGGTTGAATAACTTGGGACCACTGGAACAGAATGTGTCACAAACACTTGTGTCAAATGGTGGTAATTGAAAAAATGTGTGTATTGCAGCAATTTGCAGTCAAAAGTGTCTTTACGGAGGCAGGTGTATACTTCCTGATGTGTGTTCTTGCCGCACTGGATATTCAGGAGTCAAATGTGAAAGGAAAATGCAGGTATTTAAACTTTTAAAAAGAAAACAAATATTAAATATTGACATATGCTATCTACTCAGATATTCTACTTAGTAACTGACACCTGTTAATGTTTTATTTTCTTTTATTTCCAAAATAAAAAAATATATAAGGATTTACTATTTGCCATTAAATCTAAAAATATTATTTTGTGTCATTATAGAGTTGTCTTATTATTAAAAATATTGATGTAATTGGAAATTCTTAAGGAATTTCAATGTGTAGATATAACCATCAAATGTTGTCGAGTATTTTACAACACTGGAGCTAAAAGAGAGCCTATATTCTATCATACAGATTTAAGACACCACTAATTTATGTTTTGGTCAAATAGATAAAAAGACCACCCTCAGGGGTGGGGGTTGTGGGTCTGGGTGGAAAAAAAGTGAAGGGACTAAGAAAAACCCTCATCGACACAGACAATAGCATGGGGATTTTTAGACAGAAAGCGGGGTTGGGGGAGGTAGGAGAGGGTGTAAATGGTGATGGAAGGAGACTTGACTTTACGTGGTGAACACACAATACAATAGACCAATGATGTATGATAGAACTGTACATCTGAAACATATATAATTTTATTAACCAATGTCACCCCACTATATTCAATAACAATTTTTAAAAGGGGCCACCCTCATCCCTCTCAAAAAGTGCTACCACTTTTAAATAAGTGAATCACTTCTTCATTGATTTGGGGGTGGCCCTAAACATTTTCAGTGGATCACGTGCCACTAAAGACTTGTCAGTCCCCATTCATTTATTTAACAGTAGTTATTTCTCTTTATTTGTTCTGTGTTACATTCCTTCTCAGGGAAAGCCATACAAAAATTCTTTACATTATTAGACTTAGGATTTATTTAAATTTCAGAAATCAAGAAAGCAAAGGAAGAATAGTTGCTTTCTTAGAGTGTCTGCAATTGGCCCATACTAACTGGTAAAATATCTATTTTAAAAGTTTCTGTAGTCATATCTGTACTCATAAAATTGAACTGAATTTGTTTGGTCCCCAATCTAAAAATTCTAACTATTAACAGCTGAGATTATTTTTCAATCCCAGTTTCTATATATACCAGGGTGACTATCATGATCCCAATGAAAATTGTAGCAGAACTCTCAAAAATTGCTTAAAATTCAAATGTATCAGTTTTAATTTAAAAAGCAATTATACGTTATTTAGCACTTCAAAAAGCTAAAGGGTCTTGAAGTATGCTGATGTACTGGAAGTTGAAGAATGATGAGGAATTTTCTTAGAATCATGATACTGAGCCAGTCTGGCCTAGAAGCAAAGTAGATGTGTAAATGTTTTTTACCCTAGCACTGGTGTTCGGCCTGCAAGTGTGTGGTCCCCATTTTGAAAAACACAACATCACAGTGGTTTGCAAACCAGAAAACAAAAATTATTGAGTACTTCTTTGATCAGCTATTGTTGAGAAAAATAAATATAAAGCCTTGAGTTCTCCTTTTAAAGGCAGCCTTCAAGTAACACATATGTGTTATTTTATTAGAGATTTTTATGGCACAGAAAACCATGTGACTTCAAAATTTTTCAAGTCCACTTTCACGTACTAAACTAGGTTACTTCTCTTTATTTTAATTTTATGTATTTCTTTACCAATTTAATCTTTTCTCATTAGGTAAATAAGGAGCAGGATCTTCATCCCCACTAATGGTGCTATTGAGACGGCAGCTGAAACCATTTTAAGAAGAGAACAAAAGTCATGGGGAAGGAAGACGAAGACAAAACACAAGACTAGCTCAAGAACCATGTCCTGCTTTGCTATATATAACCTGCCGTCCCGAATTCTTGACTGCAATTTTCACTCTAGCTTTACTCCGTTGGCTCACTGTTGTCATCAACTTGATTTGTTTTTAATATTTCTTTGGTTCCTAAACATAGGGGGAAAAGTTCATTTCTCTTTAGCAGAAAAATAAGCAACCTAGCTCTGTTCTGTGGGTATTCACAGAAACCCTCCTGTCTCTTCCTTGGCTTCTCTCTTGTCTACTTCCTCAAAGAAGTGTTTAAAGTGTCTAATATCCTCCTGTCCCTCCTCCAGCACCCTGGGGTCCTGGGTGAAAAAAGAAAAAGAAATGGAGGATACTGATTGGATTTTTAGAATCTTTCAGTGAAAATGACAGGATTACTGGCTAGAAAAAAAATGACACAGAGCAAGGGAAAGTTGGCCAGAGGAAAGAGATCCTGAAGAGAGGGGGTTGACAACCAGCTTTGAGGCTCATAATCTGCTGGCTAGTTGCCCAGTGCACTTAGCATTGTCACTGCCACTTTTCTCTCTGTGAACAGATATCAGACCCCTCTGAGCTTCAGTTGCCTCATCTGTCATATAGGACTAGTAATAATAAAACCATGGGATCATTATAAGGGTTAACTATGTTTATACAGTATATGCGAGTTACCTAGAACAGTGCCTGGTATGTAAAAAACACTATGTAAGTTTGTCATTAGTTATTTCATACATGGAGGGACAGTGAGAAGTGGAGAAAGAAAAGAATGAGAACAGAGACTTGAGAGACATGTTGCAATGCATTGTGAATATCAATGTTTTTTTTTCCCGAAGTATATCGGGAACTAAAATTATTCAGGCTTATCGAGCGTGGAGGTTTCTTGAATGTAACCCTTTGCCAAATGGAGTCATGTAGTATTCAAACCCCACTGAGTCACTACTGCTTTGATCGGTAAATACGATCTGGATTACATCTGAATTCTATGGAAGTGGTGCTTGGTCTCTAGCTGCAAACATAGAACCTGCAGAGCTTTCTGGATCATGTCAGAGGAGGGAGGCAGCATATGAGCAATGGTTGAACAGTTTTCTAATATTCATGGAACTCTGATTTCCCTCTTCCTCCTACAGGTAAAAGGCCACTGAGTAATATCAAGTGAATGAATTACAAGCTTACACCTTAAGAACAGAAATTTTTATTTAGAAAATGTTGAAGATAGCTACTTGAAATCTATTTGAACATCACTTAAAACAATATTTTAAAGACTGAAGAAACTAATAAAATATAGTCTTAGTTGTCATTGTTAGAGAAAAACAAAGAAGAAATCCCAGTAATCTAAAATTGACTTTGCATTGTGATTTGATTTTCACATATTGAGACAATGTAGCTGATAGTCCAGATATTCACAATATTTAATAAACTGATTATTGTCCCAGTCTTTACCATGACAGTGTCTTTATCGTCAGGGATCAGTCAGCACGACAGAAGCCACTCAATGTACTCAGATAAAAAGTGTTTAATGTAGAATTATGAATTTGCAGGGCTTTTGGAAAATCTGGGAGTGAGGATGGAGGGCGTAGGTGCAGGGGTGGGTTAAAGGCCAGGAAAGCAGCTGCTGAAGGTCAAAGAGGTTGATACTGAAGATGTCAGTGCTTCTCAGAAGCTTTCCTGGAGCTGCTGCAACACCTGAGAATCTTCAAAAATTGCCCAACCTTCTCGGGCAATGTGGGTCATGATCCACAATTCACTGAAAAGCCACTGTGAATCTTCCACCTACCCAGGGATGTAGCAGCACATACCTCTGAAAAAAATGGCTTCCTATGCATTTCCATTGTCTAACTCTCCTGAAAGGTTTTCTCAATGGCAAGCTCTGAACCTAGAACATCACAGAGAAGGGGATTCTGGAAAATTGAGTTCCCAGAGTTGGAAGGAAGTAACAGTGGTGTCAAGGGCACAGCTGTGAGCAGACAAAAGAGACACTAAATGTTCTGCATCCTATTGCTTTGGCCCACATTCCCGAGAAGAGCCATCACTTTTCACTGATAAAAACACCGCATTTAATTTTGTCTGTTTTTTCCCTCCAGTCTTTCTACTGGTCTTAACTGCACCATTTCTGGACAAGGGGGAAGAAATAATGAAATTTTTGTTTTTAAAAGACTTGTGGGGTTGAGGTAAAATAGGTGAAGGGATTAAGCAAAACAAAAACAAAAACACCTCATAGACAACAGTTTGGTGATTAGTAGAGGAAAAGGGGAGTGGGGGAGGTAAGAGAGAGGAAAGGGGGATAAATGGTGGCAGAAGGAGACGTGACTTGGGGTGGTGAACACAATACAGTGTACAGATGATGCATTATAGAATTGTATACCTGAAACCCATGTAATTTAATTCAAATGTCACCCCAATAAATCCAATGAAAAGAAAAAGATTCTGTAATTGTGTTTATGTTAAAATAATATGAATATATCTGCTTCTTTTAATTCTTTTAGAATCTTGATCTTTTTTGGTGTAGAAGCAAGAGAAAAATATAAAATCAAATCCCGAAATATCAAAAGAGAAGTGTATGCTTAATAAAAGCAAAATTAAGTTATATAAATTGTTAGGGAAGCGAGTACTAACAACAAGGAAGAAACACATAATTGAAAGATTTGTCTCAGAGATACAAATAATTATAGATTAGAGTTATAAATATTTTTCATTACTATCTCACATTTGACTTCAAATGTTTCATTTGTTGTCCAAAGAATCTTTTATTTTAATTTGAACATACTTATTTTAAATCATGTGAGTTTACAAAACTTACTTTGTTTATGCAGAAAGAGTAAACATTCCTAAAAGCTATGTCGAAATGATAAGGTAAAGTAAGACATTATTAGAATAAAATTATTCTAACTCTAATAAGAATCTTTTAAGATCTTTTAAATCTAATAAGAATTAATAAGATCTTAATTTACTATTTGATATTTGCTAGAAGGTACTTTTAAAGAATTATTTAAGAGAATATAATGTTTCACAATGTTTTATTTTTGTAACCAAAAATATAGAAATATAAATGCAAAATAAATATTTAACAATTAGTGTATACTTAAAATTTTAAGCTCTTGTGAAAGTATGAGTACTAGAAAGGAAAAGTACTATAGATAAAATTTTTTAAGTTAATAATTGGAACTGAAATTTCTACTATGGAAATAGACATAATTTTCTGAAATGTATTATTTTTAGAGAGAGAAGGTGGGGAGAGAAACATTGATGTGAGAGAAACAACAATTGGTTGCCTCTCATACATGCCCCCACCAGGGACTGAACCCACAACGTAGGTATTTGCCCTGACCAGGTATCAAACCGGTTACCTTTCACTTTTTGGGATGTTGTCCAACCAACTCAGCTACACTGGTCAGGACTAGATATAATTTTTATATCTATCTCTTTGCCACCTTTGCTTGGTATACAATATAGCAATTTTATCAGTAATCCTATATAATTGATTTTCAACATATACTTTTTATGGTTAAAAATTATAATTGCCCAGGGATTCATTCTGAAATATCTAAACCAGTACATAAGTCTTTCATAAACATTTCCTAGATCCACACCACAAACCCCAAGCTACAATTAAAATATTAATCAGTAGACTATCCATTTATAATAGACTTAATGGATTTGTGTATGCTAATGATGAAGAACTGCTATGGTTTATAGATTTTATATAAAAGTACTCCTTATGAAATTTAATGACTCATGTAAATGAAAGTAATGTTTTAGAAATATAATGTGAGTTTAGAAAAGCAAGTAATTTAATAAATTTATGGAGAAAAATTAATTTTTTCCTTATTTCTGGTGATAGTGTACATCTATTACCTTTAATAGTTTTTTTCCAAAACTATTTGGAAAATACTTTGAAGATGAGTGTTTGAGAATTTAGCAAAAATACTTGAAAATATTTAACATTCAATGTTAACCTTATAAATAATTCTCCAAAAAAAAAAAGTTCAGATCATAGACATTTTTTGGTATGCTTGGCTACTTTGTGTTTATTTCTATTAACATTGACATGAAATATTTGTGTTATCAAATATTCTTATCCTTTCTTTGACCCTCTATTTAAAATACAGCAGTTCCCTAAACTTTCAAATATCCCTAATAGCCCTTATTCCAAAATTTTAAAGTATCAGAATCTTTTTGATAGAATTATAAAAGTACTTATCTTCACCCAAGGATATTTCCTTTGCTGCTTTTAGAGAGAGAGGAAGGGAGAGAGGGAGAGAGAGAGAGAAACATCGATGTGGGAGAGAATCATGGACCGGCTGCCTCACGTAGGCTTCCAGACAGGGGATGGGTGGCTGGACGTGGATTGTCCATGTCCGGAGTTGGGATCACGCCTGTCTAGATTGGGGATCATCCTACAGCCCAGGCATGTGCTCCGACCAGGAGGTGAACTTGCAACTTTTGGACATGGGATGACGCTTCAACCAACTGAGCCACACTGACAAGGGCTAAATGCATTTTATAGTTTATATTTACAAATTATGAAACTTGTCCAAATTACAACATGCATGATAAAATTTTAAATTGTAGGTTAGAACTATTTGGGGATATTTGGAGCCCATAATGGAAACATATACATATTATACACATTATACCCATTTTGTAAACACCATTATAACTGTGAATTGTGTTTAAAATTTTAATTGGCTAACGTTTAAAACATATATATTTATTAATCAAATTAATGTAATATTTTGCTTTCTTTTATGCCACTTAATAATTTATTTCTTATGATATACATGCCATTTACTTCTAAAATGAGATGAAATGTCCTAAATATTAAACATATTAATAAGTGAAAAAACACAATAAAAATTGAAAACCTAAAAGGAGAAACACTGTATTGCATATCTACAATTCTACAAACTTTAAATAACAAGAAAAAAATAAATAATAGGTAGTTTTAGGTAGAAAAACAAGAAAATAACAAGAAAAAATAAATAATAGGTAGTTTTAGGTAGAAAAACAAGGAAATAACAAGAAAAAATAAATAATAGGTAGATTTTTTGTATGTAAAAAAGGAAGAGAAATAGCCATTTGTTCACAGAAAGCAGCACAGGTGATCTAAGTGGAATGTGTTAATGAATTCTTACATAATAGACATTGAAAGTACTGCGGCTGATATTTTCACCATCACTGTTTGCAAATGATACTGAAAGTATCTACTCACTTCCTGTTTTTTAATGTCTGTCTTAAAATTGCATAAAGATCTTAAATGCATTTTCTTCATCAGATGAAGTGAATGAAATGGTGTGTTTGCAAGAGCAGTAAAACACAGCTGTTCCTAGATACATTGCATGTTTTAAATAAAATTCAGCCTTTAATGCCTGAAAACAGGCTATAAAAAACTGTTCTTGTTGATCAGTTCTTGTCAGATTTTTTTTTTGCCCCAGTTTTCAATTTGCCTCACTAAGACCTCCTCCTATAATTCTTTATAGGTTTGAAAAAAAAAATGGACAAGATCCTTAACTCTGGAATCCTCCAGTCATTATGCTCTCAGTGGCCTGGAGTGATCTGGAGGGCGCTGTGGATGAGTATGCTGCGATGCTACCTGCCCTTGGCGTTGAAGAGTGCATAACTGCCCTTCATTTTCATTCTCTATCCTAAATCTTATTTTGTGGAAACTGCCTTTCTTCTCTCAGGTGGGAATCATCAAGTTGAGGTTTAACTTTGATTCAACTCGATGAGGTTGCTGGTTTATTAAAAGGATATAGAGAAAGCTCACAGAACTAAAGGGCAAAGAGTGAAGCTGGGCTTAATGGGAACCAGAAAGCAATCAAGAAAGGGGACTTACACTTTTTCTGGAGCTGTATAGATTCTCTTTTCTTTGCTTCTCTGGAAATCTCTAGTTCTCTTTGTCCATTGCCATACTTTATTGATGTTCCTCAGGTTTTGATGTGGCCACCAGGTCTATGTGGTCATCTTTCAGTTCTGATAGCAGCCATCCATTATCTATTAAACATGTTCTTTAGCTCAACAGTCTTAAAACAATCTCAGAAGGTCATGACCAGTCAGTGGATTGGTTAAATTTGAGCCAGTGCCCGTCTCTGAGCAATCAGGGCCAGCAGAGTCATATCGGGGGTGAGCTGCCTATGTGTTGGACTGTGGAGAAGTTCATGCTCTGAGTTGGGCATACAACAGCTCTGAACACAGGGAGTTCCCAGGATGCCATAGTTTGAGAGCTTGACCTTTGTGATGCTGATATTAACTGAGGTAAATAATTAGGCCATAATGGGCCCCATTCTTGCAAAATTATGGTCATTTTAGACAGACCATGATTATCAAGGGAGGTTTTTAGTTTTGGGGGTTGTTAAAATTTAAGGCAGATGAAGTAAAACTTGTGTGAATAAGCATATCTGTCAAAGGACTGGACTGGATATGGTGCCGTAGCCAGTCAACATCCACTTTATTTTCATAAAGTTCCTCAGTAGCATACTATGAGAATCAGAACGTTTTTCCTCATTGGAAATAGATCAGTTACATGATTGTTGAATTATCAGGCTGATTGGAGAGAAAAAAACTAAAGTGTATTGAGCACAATACTAGGGATTTTAACTAATATTATTTAAATCTCACAAAACTATTGAGAAATAAGGAGATTTATCTCCACTTTGCAAATGAAGATATCAGAGGCCAGAAAAGTCTAATAATTTAATATCCTGATGCTTACATATTGCGGTGGCTTTATTTGAATGAACATCTGTCTGACACAGGGGACTATTATTTATTTCAATGCCATAATATCACATATTTTTTAAGAAAGCCAAGAATTTCCAATGGCTTTCAATGGTTCATAACCACTTGAGAAAGGATCTTACTTGAGTATCTCTTGCACCCTATCTTTTCAATCCATGTTATGGGTTGACAGATAAAACTATGTGTGGACTTGCACAGAGTTTCACCTACCCCTGTATTTATTCCTTCATTTGTAAGAAAGGGATAAGTAATACTTATTTCATAGGATTACTGGGCAGCTTTGTGCTTCAAGTGAGATTATTATAAATAATTTTTCATGATGAATGTCATCTTACAATTATCCAATACACAAGTTTTATTATTTGTTCTTGCTTAAAATCCAATCATTGGAGCTGCCCTAGGAAATGATGACAGACTCCCTTATTTGGGTTTTAAGTTTTCAGTGATTACTGTATATTAGTGTTTCTTGTTCCCTAATTTCAAAAAATTTATTTTTCAAAAGCATTGATTGAACAAGATGAAATAAGTGAACATAAATTTTAAGTAGACTCTGGCATACAGTGAGTAAGAACCAGATTAAAAAGGCTAAAAGCAGCTGGCATATAATGGCAAGTTTTCTAGCTGTATGTGTGTCAAGCTCTGTTCTAAGTGGTTCACAAGGATTAAGTTGATCATGTCTCCTGACTCTTCCTAAGCCTTCAGCACCGAGCGCTCAGCCTGCCGGTAAGACCTCTGCGGGCTCCAGGCACGTCTGACTTCCAGGCCTCTCCCTTCACTTAAAACATTCAAAATGACATTCTACAAGCTGGCTTGGTATACTCTTGTAGTATATTAAAATATTTTCTTTCACCTAAAAGTCCTTTTCTCTGAATTTAAAAGAAATTAAAATATTTTCCCCAACCTTTGTAAGTATTGTGACCCCTAGATCCTGCGCTTGCCCTCAGTGCCTGATGGGAAAGAGGGCCCTGCCTGCCAGGGCTGGGTAGCCCAACGCCTACCAGGTCGTGTCCTGGTGCTCCCGAAATAGCCATTGTGGACTCTCCGAGAGAACAAAAGAAAAGGAAGACAAACTAGACAGCATTTCAATTTTTATTTTTAATTGTAAGGACAGGCTTCTCCATCATATGGAATCCATATTAACCTCAGTTGTAAAGCTTTTGTGAAATTGTTTCTACAGCCAAATAAAATTAGCAGATTTTGCCTGCAGATGGTGCTAGATCCTCAGCTCTCAGGCAACAGGCCAGAAATGCAAAGTTACCACTGTGGTAAGAGAATATATTAAATGTTTAATGCAAACATGACATTTTTTAAAAAACAAAATAATTGGTTAAGACAACATGAGTGTTTTCTGTGAGTCTAGAAGCCTTTGTTACACCCAGTGACCAATCCATAATTATGGCGACTTGGCAGAGTGCAGTTAACAATCCCATCGGGCTAGTGAGGGATATGCCTTTTATTTGAAGATCTGGTAACTTATTCAACCCATAGGAGATTAAAATTGTTATCAGTGGTATTAGGGTAAGCAGAAACATTTTGTTTTTCATGTGTACATTGAACTTGGAAAATTCTAGCAATTCAAACAGCCAATACTGTCAGACATTTCAAAATTATACCTTTTTTTCTTGTCATTGACAAATAATCATAAGTGAATAGGTAGTGCACCATGAGAGAAAAAAGGTATTTGTCAAGGATAATGCTTTCCTGAATATGGCTCTTCTTGGCACCATACTTTTTTTCTGAAATAATAGAATCTGCCTGGCTAAACATCGTGTACAGGACAACCCATGGAGAGACTGGGACTGATGATACTATAAACTTTAAAGTGTAGTAACATTCCTGGGCACAAATGTTACAATGAGAGTAATCCCAATTTATTTTTTATTTATTCATCTTCCTTATTAATGTGTGTGGATATGCTTCTTTTTTAATATTTTACAGTTGTTCCAATTATCCCCCTTTTGCCCCCTCCACACTGCACACCGCCCCCACTTCCGTAGATAATTCCCACCCTGTGGTCTATGTCCGTGGGTCCTTCATAAATGTCTCTTGACTAATTCCTTCACCTTCTTTTAGGCAGTGACCTCTCCCAAATCCCCTCTTAGAGCTGTCAGTCTAGTCCGTGATTCTATGCCTCTGGTTCTATTCTGCTCATTAGCTTATTTTATTCATTAGATTCCTCTTATAATTGAGATCATATGGTATTTGTCTTTCACCAACTGGCTTATTTCAATTTAGATATCTAGATAAATAGATAAAGATAAATAGATGATATAGATAGATATAGATATAGATATAGATATAGATATAGACCAAACTTATATAGAGTGAATTCTATTATCCAGCCTCAGTCTTTTCACCAAGGAATTAGTGATCATCCTTCCTAGTATAGCCAAGAGATACTCATAGGGTCTAGTTCACATTCTCAGTCTAGGATCTCAGGACCTTCATCTGCATTCCCTTCTTTGAGTCAATGCTGCTTAAGCTGAGATGTTCCTCTCAGGCTAAAGGCTCTGATTAGGAAATCCTTAGTGTTTACCTTCTCCATGGCCCCAAGCTGTGTTTTCAGGCCCCAAGCCCTGTCCTTTATTTCTGAGGAAGGCTTTGATAATGCCTCCTCTAGCAGAGCAGCATGGTAGCTGCTGGGTGGCTCGTCCTCCTGCTCTCACTGCTTTTTGCCACATTGCATTCTCTACTGATGTTTTCTAATTGATGACTGACAATTTCTGAGGACTGTGGAAATGGACAACATTTTTCAATCCTTCTTGTAACAATAGTTAATCCTTTGGAGTTGGCCTGAAACCTATCTCCGCATGTCAGAGTGTCCAGGTAATAAGCATACCCTGCTACAGCATTACAAATGAAATAAACAAAGCGTTGGAGATGATATGTGTAGTCTGACTACCTCATCTCCTACACAGTGGCCTAGACAGAGAATATAATGGTTCAATCTGAGAAAAATTACAAGGCAGCAGTAGAGCTTGGTGAAAAAGGAGGGCGCATTCAGAGAAAATGCATCAGATCTCACATGAGTCTGACAAATATTTTGAAAAAAAAATTCAGTTTTCTTTTTCTCCCTGCAAAAGAAGAAATAGCTGTAGAAATTAAAATTTGCATTACCAGAACATAAAACCAGAATTGCTCATGTTGAGGGCTGGCATATGGCTGTGTTCCTGGTTCTACAGAGGGATTTTTCTAGAGTCATGTTGTTGAATCAAGAAGGGCAAGGAGCTAGAATGGACAGAAGGAAACTTATCATGATAAAGTCCTGACACACAATGTATTTGAAAAAGATTCCAATCTTAGATCACATCAAAAAGGAGGAGGCTGCCAAAATATAAATTGATGTTTTTTTAACTCCTAAAACGAGAAAGTAAAGATGCCAGAGTACTACCTGTCAGCTCTGCTTAGATGACCTAACCTTCCAATCACTGTGAAACTATTAAGAGAAAATTCCTATTCTAACTGTTTAAACACCACGATAGCCTTCCCAGTGGGTAAATATTGCATTTCTGCTAAAACACAAAGTCCTTTACGGACTCCTGTAAGCAGACAGATTACAGGCTCTTCCAGACCATGCATATTACTAAACACTGCTGAGACAGCTTGCCAGAAAGGGAGAATTGTCAGGTTCCCCAATCCTCAGAGAATAAGGAATACTAAAATGACAAGCATGGTTGACACCAAAATGAATAATCAGTTTGTAACTCCTGATGAAATACTCATGTTGAAAATATTACATATGAGATTTAACTAATTAGGCCCTAAGCTCTTTGTAAAAGCCACATTGCAATTAATTAAGATGATTGCTAGTCATTATTTTTTAAAAAAGCAAATTCTTTATTACATGTACAAAACTGTCAGAAAAAAGTAAACACTCTTTGTTACCATATTATGGTTTTATGCTCAAATAGATGCAATATTTAAAACTAACTTTATTTTTAAGCTGTTCATTTGAGCTAAAATTGGCATACTGTTATGAATATTTTAGCTAATATGTAATAACAATTGAATTAATAAATGAAAATTAAAATCAAGATTTGTAATCTTTTATTAAGGCCCAAATTTAAATCTTTATCGCACCCACTGTTAGGAGCAGTGCTAGGAAATAAGCTGTCAGTGGAAATTTTGAGAGACAGCAATTTGAGAGAGGACAGTAAAACTTTAAATAATATCCTCTGATATGTTATTCTTCTAATAATTCATTTTAATTATTAGAATAATAATTTCACTGCCAAAAGAGTTTATTGTGGCATCATTTTTAACACTAAAAATTAATACATGCGTGAAATATTTAAATGATATCAACAGAAAAGTAGTTAATTTTATATCCAGCTATGGAATTTCTATACAGTCAATAAAATAGCAATTCATGTAGAATTTCCAGACCATAATTACAGTGCTCTCATTTTAAAATGCATATGTGCTTGCATATGTAAAAAAACATTTCTAAAAATGCAAGTATCAAATTTTTAAAATTGGTTAGCTCGGGGGTAGAATTGAGAGGCGATTTAGATATATTTTATTTATTACTTCACATACATTTGTACTGCTTAAAATTTTATAGTGATCTTAAATTATTTTTGTAATTTATGTTTTTGCAGCATCTCCAATTTGCTTCCAACAATGCAGCTTTTTAAACTACCAATTAAAAACTCATTCAAGACAATGAGTTGAAAATCAAAGAACTACTGGATAGTTTTTCTTAACTGAAAAGGGTAATAAAAATTAATTAAAAATTAATGCTATTTGTATAAAATTTTAGCTGTGAAACTTATACAGTTTTCAGAGTAAAAGATTTTATTTACTCATTATGTTGCATATGTGTTTAAGTTGGAAACCACTGTGCTTAAATGAATGAGGATAGTTTACAGCCCCATGAGTGTTATCATCAGCTTAAAATTAATTGCACAGAATTTTTATATGAGGCCAAACTGGACAGGTAATCAATCATAGGCTAATGTTATTAGCTTGATTCATGTTATCAAACTATATTTCTGATAATACCAGGCAAGGGGATAGATGGGAGAGAAATATACTACATATCAAAATGATGGAACCAAGTTCTTTTGTTTGCATTAATTCTATCTAATATTTTGAGGTCACATTTACAGCAAAGAGTTGAATGTATTTAATAATGAAACACAAGTCTCACATTTGCTTTAATTTTTTAAAGCAAATATAGCACAAAATAATCTTTCTTCCTCTAAGCTTGTATAGTGCCTTTAATATGAAAATTTTAAAAACTTTAAAGGATGGAGTTAATAACACTTTAACATGAACCCATGAACATTTTATTTTAAGATAGAGAGAATTAAAACACATCATTCATTTTATATATACAATCCAAAGTATGCAGGGATGACATGACCTTCCCCAAAATTTATAAATCAGATGAAATGCAATGGCTTTTAGTAGAAATTAAAGTTATTGAGGGTCAGTCTTGAATAGGTAAAAATTTGTTTCAGACGATGACCACTATCTTTTATTTTAGAAAAATATGATATTTTATACAAGCAAAAGAAAACAATATTATATCTTTAAAGTTAAAAAGCATACCATTAACACCTATATTTCAGTCATTTAACTCAGAAATCCGCCAATGCCAACAGGGTCATACCTACTTCTAGGCTCCTCTTCTAATCCTGCTTCTCCCCACCTCAAACCCCTGTCCTGTATTTTGTGTTTATTGCCTATGCCAGGCAACCTCTAACATGGTTCCCTGTGACTACCTCTTTCCGTTATTCATACCCTTATGGAACCCCCTTGCCTGGAGAGTGGGCTGGATTTAGTGATTCACTTCTAACAAACAGAATATGACAGAAGTAATGACTGTCACTTCTGAATCTAGGTTATAAAATTACTATAACTTCTCTCCCTCTGTTTCTCCCCCAGCCCCACTCTCTGTTTTCACTCTCCTTTTACTCCCTCCTGATTGCTCTGAAGAAAGCCAGATGCCATCCTGTCAGATTCCCCCCCAAAAGGTCTATATACAGCAAAGAACTGAGGGAGGCCAACAACCAGGAAGAACTGAGGCCCTCAGCCCTACAATCCAGGAGGAACTGAATCTTGACAACAACCACGGGAGTGATTTGGGAGTGGGCCATGCATAAATCATAGCCCCTGGCATCATCCTGACAGAGACCTCAGAGACCATGACCCAGAGGCAGTCAGTTGCAACATACCTGAATATCTGACCCACAGGAAATGTGGTATAATAAATGGGTGTTATTTTGAGCCACCATATTTTAGAGTAGTTTCTTAGTCAGCAGTATAGAACCAATATCTTTGCCTTTTATAAAGTTTAGATGACGACAGAGCATATTAATTTCTGCTAAATTAAACTTTCAAATGGTGTGTTTAATTCTTCATCTTGCAAATTTTTCATTTGCTTAATCTAATAATTAGGAAAAGTATTGAACTCCTTTCCATCATTTTTGTATTTGCCTATTTCTCCCTATAGTTTACCAAATTTTACTTTATATACACGAGGCCATTAAATCAGATGCCCACAAATTCCTAGTGCACTAAGCCTTCTATCAGGCAGCAAAACATGGGGGTGAAGTGCCTGGGCTCTGGGGACAGACTGCCTTCTGGATTTGAATCCTAACCTTATTCCTTACGAGCTATCTAATCTTGAGCCAATCATTTAACCTCCATCTTTTCATTTCCTCAACTGAAAAATGGAACTAGGACTAATGCCTACATAGCAAGATTGAAATGAGATGTAAATAAGTCAACACTTAATGAGTCTACAATAGTAGTTGATACACAGCTCATAGTAAATCAATAAGTATTTTGACTTCTTTATCAAAACATTATCCCTAATAATGTTTTTTTTTGCTTAAAGGTTACTTAACAGTTCTTTTGAGAGCTACCCCATCTTTTAAAAAAATACTTTCCTAAAAACTTGTTTTTTCATGATTGGTCTTTTTTTACTATACTTTCATTTTTTCTGTCTTCTTAGGTTTTATGTGTACCTCTTAAATTTAATGTATAGCTGAATTTTTTTTAAAAAATACAATTAATGTGACCAATGACACATGATTTTATTTTTTAATGTTTCAATTAAATTCTCTCTCACCCTCACTGTAAGCTAAAAATAATTTTTTATTGACTATATCTGTTTCTGTGCCTTAAAAGGCAATACACACACAGACCAAAAATATTATCAAGGGAATATGATTATACAAGTCACAATATTTTTCTTGAATTCAGAAATCTGTGATTTAGAGGTGGGTTTTTTTAAAGATTTAGTTGCCTCTCACATGCCCCCCACCAGTGACCTGGCCTACAACCCAGGCAATGTGCCCCAACTGGGAATTGAACCAGTGACCCTTCGGTTTGTAGGCCTGTGCTCAATCCACTGAATCGTAACAGCCAGGTATTTTCTATTCTTTTTTTTAATTTAGTGTTTTACAATTCAAGTACAAGATGGCTGAATATCAATTTATTTTTTTATTTATATTGCTTGATAAATATTATGTTTTTTGTATCTATGGATTCATGTTCTACCTACTCATAAGGTTGTTAATAGGGATTAAACTGGTTTAAAAAGGTCAAGTGCTGTAAATAGTACCTGGCACATGGTAAACACTATGTATGCGCTTTCTATTATCACTGAATAATGATTACTTTTAATGATATCTTCTTTAATATCCCCTGCCATCTTTTTTTTTTGTATTTTTTGTTCTAGGGTATTCATTAGAAATATAAAATGCTTGTCCATTCCAATCTTCATGTCAATTAACTAATCTTTCCTATTTTTCAGGTCCTCGTCCCTCCAGGCTACTAGATAACTTCTTCAGACCTAACTCTAAATTCCTAATTAACATGTAAGTTTTGTCTAACCTGCTAATTTACCCATTTGTGCTGGTAGTTAGCTGTTCCCTGTCTGACTCTGTGCTCTGTTTATTGGTCCCCGACAGAGTGCTCACTCAGGCTCCCTACCCTAGTTTCTGATGGGGCCAGGGCAATGGTGTCAGCAGCCACAGATCTGAGATCAGGAGGGGGCAGATGTCGGAGCACTGAGTCCCCTCTTTCTACCTGTATTATCGTAACACTTGCATTTTTCTACTGTATTTACTGATTTTTAAATTACTTTATTGTTGTTCAATTACAGTTGTCTGCATTTTGCTTGCACCCTCCCCCTTGACTTTGTCCACATGTCCTTTACAGTAGTTCCTGAAAACCCTTCTCCCCACTGTCCCCTCCCTGCCTCCTCTGGCTATTGTTAGATTGTTCTTAATTTCAATGTCTCTGGTATAACACCTGCATTTTAAAGAGTTCACATTTTACTTCTTTGTGAAGCTGGGCTTTATTCTTTGATTTATGAAAGGCACAAAAACACAGAAGTATTTTTCCTCAAATAAGACTGAATTGAATTCTTTGGAACCATGAACAATTTCCAAATAAACCAGGAAAAACAAATTATTTTGCTTCACCTGAATATTGACATGCCTATCATCACTGAGTGTTTTATGTGAAATTGCTTCAAGAATGCTAAAGATAAATAAGCAAATCTTTTCCCACTCTAAATAAAAGGGCCAGAGCAATTCTCTTTAATGTAGCACATCTGGAAACAGAATGAGCATTGTTGAATGGAAATGGGAATCTCATTGTAAAAAAGGAAAAAAATGTTTAGAGATTTGGCATAATGTGATCGATCAAAAGTTTTCAGGAAAAAAGAAATAAAGACTACTGCCACGTGAATTTATTAGGTAAAAATGTTTTTTCTTGCTGATATAAAAGGTGTGCGTTAATCATAAACATACTTTGCTACTTTCCTATATAGTTGTATTACTTATTTATAGGCAATTGCTATAATGTTCATGACATACATAAGGGTAAAAAATGTAAGTTAACATTTAAATATAAGCAAGAAGAACAAAATAAAAAATATTTGAGAAAACTAATTACATATCATAAAGGAAAACTGTCACATTGACAAAAACCTTCTTTACCCCTGTCTATATTTTATAAACATTCCCTGACCTCCTACATCTAGTCCTTATGAGAATGGGCAAGGTCACAGTCCAGGTCCATTTCAGGTTCCCTGGAAAGTTCAGTGGAACTGTAGCAATTGTACACCATTTCTGGAGTTCCTTTTTTCACTGGCTACACGCCTGCATTGAGTCAGTAACAGGAAAGCTTAACCGACTCCTCTGGCCTACTCAATGGTTATGTCACCAATCTTAAACTGTCACAATTTCACCAAGGTCCTTGAGACGAGGAATAATGAGGTCCATTCGTCCACTCCAAAGCGCCTCTAACCAGCCACTCTTTCTTGGGCTTTCCTTCTGACCTGACAGTGCTTTTAAGCATCCTACAGGGACAGAAATGAAATAGTAATAAACGTGAATATGACAAGCTTTTACCTTGATATGCTTGCTTCTAGTTGTTATTTTCAGTGTTCCAGCTCAGAGAAAACATATTTCAACTATGAAAATATAAAACATTTAAACTAGGAAAAAATCTAATGAGATCTGGTCTACAATTCATGAGGCTAAAAAATACTGATAGTTATGTTTTGAAATTGGCAAATTAAGCTAGTCTCAGAAGTTTTAGATTTTTTTACTTGAATGTATCAGGGCAGCATTGGTTAACAAAGTCCCACAAGTTTCAGGTGCACAACTCAACAAAACATCGTCTACAAAGTGCACGGCACACTCACTACCCAAAGCAAAGTCTCTTCCAGTCCCCACTGATCCCCCTGCCCCCTTGCCCACCTCCCCATTTCCTCTGGCTGTCACCACACTGTTGTCCCTGTCTATGCATCATATATATAAATGACATATATATTTTTTGCTTAATCCCTACACCTGTTTTTCAGAAGTTTTAGACTTACCTAAGAGAAATCCCCAATTCAGAGGATTACTTACTGACTAAATCAACAGTGCATTTCTTTATAAAAATGTTTAAATTAAGGTTTACTGCAAATCAACAAAGGTATACGTTGTGCGTTTTCAAAGTGCTGAGAACATGGCAAGTATGAATATTTCTAAAACCAATCCCAATGTATTCTAATTTTAAATAAATTGACTAGAGTATAACATCAGCAAGAAAATGTGAAAAAGAACTCCCTATGTTGCTTAATAGTTAGACAGGGAAAACCATGGACACATGTATCTGTCTTGAAAAATACATAACTGGGTTCAGCAAATTAGATACTTTTAATAGCAATTATTAAGGATGCATGTAATGGGAATTTTTCAGCATACTTTCCTTTTCCCCTCTGCCTTATAGTTTTAAAGGCTCATTGTCTCTTCTGATTTATCATCCTGCTGTGCATTCCAGCCCCAGAGTCACAGTTAAGGGGACAGCTAAAATTAAGGGGCTAAGGGATCGTCTGGCAATCTTTGCCCCTTGGGTAGAAGGCTGCTGTGAAAGAAATGCAAAACGAAGCATCAGGAAGAATAAATTGTAGGTTTCAAGCATGGCCCTTTATTCTCTAAATGGGTTTTCTTTTTTGAGAATCGTCTCTTTCCATTTGAATCGGCTTGTATTAGAAGCTGATTGTGGCATTCCATTTTCATCTGAGTCTACCCAGATGTCCCTTCCATTTACAGGAAACATTCTGTTTCACATACAAAGATCCATATTTTTACACCCCATCTGATGACCTAGGTTTCAAAGTCCTAGGAAAGTTTTCAGAAATTTAGGATGTTTGGGGATTAGTATTTTGCTTTTTAATTTGAACAAAATTTTTGTTGACTTTTTTGTGTTACTAAACCTTGAATGTTTTCTTGCATTTTATCAGTCAGTTAAGGTTTACATTTCAAAGTAGCATCTTTACATTCAAAAAATGTAACCTGAATATTCAGCTCTGCATGTGTTAATTGCTTTATTTTTACTTTTGTTTCCACTGATGTTTGTTGTGAATGAAAGTTTTAATATTTAGTTTCTTTGATATTTAATTGTACATATAGAAAACCATATACAAATATGAATTCATATCATAGTGAACTCAGAAAATGATGAATACTTATTTACAGTTATGCATGAGGGGCAAGAGGAAAAAATAATACCTAATCTGTCAACATTATGATTAAAAGCAATTTCAATAAAATTTTTCATTAAATAATAATTAAATTAATGAAGTTAATATACCTATTTATTAAAGCACTCAAAACAGAATAAAACCAAAAGGAACAATCTATCTAACACACGTGATGTATTTCTGTCTTATTTTGATATTGGTGTCGAACAAACTCAAAGGGAGTTGGGAGGCCTTGGCTAGAAATAAGTGTAAAGATTTAGTTAAGGGTTTTGGAGTTTGAAACTGGGAACACAGATAGGCAAAATCTGAGAAGTTTTCCAAAGAAAAAAAGAAAAGTTAAAGTTCTTATAGTGAAAAGTACACACTTGAGAATTATCAGTCTTACTTTCTTAGCCCTAGGATTGGTCCGGGGTGGTTATCCATCAGGTGTCTGGTAGTCAGTCTGGGTAATGGATGCCAGGTAGTCCAGAAGATTCAAAATTATGTACAGTTTGCCTTGATATGGGTGTTTACTAGTAAGATTCAGGAGCATTTCTGGGCACAGACAAAGAATGAGATTTTTGACCCATCAAATTTATGGGGTGAAATTAATAATAACATTAACTATTAAAATATTTACTACTATTCTATAATACAATTTTTACTACAGTATGATTTTTCTCTACAACCCACAAATGATCTTTAACATAAAGTCATGTAAGAAAAAAGTCGATCAGTTTGGGGGAGTACATAACAACCATTGTTAAATCTAACACTAGAACTAGTCAGTATCCAGATACTTAAATACTATACACTAAATTGGGCTCACAACCAAAATTCATTATTAACAAAAACCTAAGGGGCACAATACACACAACATCTATTTATCTTTATTTTTAAAAATCCAAGTAAACTTAATTCATTATATTACAGAATATATTTAATTTTAATATTCTATGAGAATTAGCAAGAACTATCCTCTGACTTGGGCAACACATATAAATTTTAGGTTCAAATCTGTCATTGTAAATCTGTATGACCTTTAAGTTATGTTAGTTTTCCATTGGGGTATGAGGCTGCGCAATGTTATGTACCCTCTGCAAATTCCTGGGTGAAGGGTGGAGCTGTTGCTGTTGTTTTGTGTTTTGTAGTCATTCCTCTATGTGCGTATAGCATTAACCCAAACATTACAGTCCTTTACCTCTCCCTCTTCAACTAAACCAACAATACAAGATCTGCAAGGAGCAGAAGTTTTGCTGAATAATTACATTACACACAATAAATAAGAAAATTTCAAGGACGTGTTTATTCCTGAACATTTTTAGAACCACCTGTACTACTAAAAGTATGACAGCCCTCCATGTTTTCATTGCCACCTCTCTTTTTGTTGTCTTCTCTGGCCCTTTCCTTTCCTTTTTTTTTTTTTGCTTGCAAAAATATGAAAAAAAATGCCTTTATTTTTTTTTTAGTCATGGATGTGTCATAAAATTTTAGGAGAGGGTGCAGTTAAAAATTTGGCACGTGTTCCTCTTTCAGCTAGCACCATAACTAGATCAACTGATGAAATAGCAGAGGATACTGAGGCACAATTGTTAGAGAGGATTAATGACTCCTCGTAGTGCACAATCCCGGTTACCAGTCTATTGATGTTGGCAACAAGGCAACAATGCTTGTTTTTGTACGATATATTTCTCAGGAGGATGTGCCTGAAGATATGTTATATGCACTTTTGTTTCCAACCAACACCACAGCTGCAGAGCTATTCAATATTTTGAATGATTACATATCATTACATCACTGGGTTGTGGGTTCCATCCTCAGTCAGGGCATGTACAGAAGGTAGCCAATCGACGTTTCTCTCTCACATAGATTTTCTCTTCCTCCCTTTCTTGCCTTTAGAAACTTTCTCTCTAAAGTCAAAACATTACATTTAAATTGAAAAGAACAGAAATTTAATTCTGTGGTCAGCTGGAGAATGGTCTCATCAAGAGTGAAGAACTCACACCTAAAACTACTCACTGAAAATCGGAGGGGGCAGTGGTATCTACGTACAAATTCCCACTAGTCACTGTTTGGGTGTTACGAGGTACTGAAAGGCAGGCAGTCATTATTTGGCATTCCAGTCCACTTGGGCAAAGAGGTAAATCCAGAAAAATTCCTCTGGCAAAGAAATGTGTTTTGGGTGAGGAGCTGAATTTACCTTTCTAAGTTCTCCTGGCTGGTCTAATAATCAAATTGACATGAGACAGATTAGCAGGTGAAAAATAAAGCTTAACAACTTGTATACCTCCTGTATACATGGGAGAGACCCATGAACACTGAGTGACTTGCCAGAATGGCCAGAGCCAACACCTTAAACACCATCCTCAGACAAAGACAAAAAGATGTGGATGGGTCTGGGTGTCAGTTAAGGGATTTCAGGAAAGCACAGTGAACAAGAGGAAGGTTTCAGTCCTTGCCTTATTCAGTGACAAGAGTTTCTAGAAATTGAGCCATCTTTCTCTTCCTGGTACAGTGAGTGAAACCCCTTAAAAACAGAGATGTTTCTTATAAAAATAAATGTCTTTTACAAAAGGTAACTTCTACTTGGTTTCCATAGCATCTCCCAGGTCTGCTTTTTCTTTTTTTTTTCTCCCAAGCCTCCTTCCTCCAGGTATGCCATTTCTTAAAAATAACCAGCCAAAAATAATCCTATGACAAAGAGACACATTTTGGGGTGACAAATTCTTCTACCCTAGATGCACATGCTGATGCTAAGAAGTAGGACTTACATATCATGGTAGTTCTAGGAGCGAGACTGAGGGGCAGCCAATAAAGCAGGTGAGTAGAAGGCTGAGTTCTTCAAAGACTGATACAGGGTTGAGCTGTGACTGATGTGGAGGACCCACTTTATGGTATAAGAGGTACAGCAGAGAACATATGACAATAATCCCCACTGGTTCTACTATAGGCCTTTCACCCCAAAGCTGCTAGGCTGATACAGTTGGAATGGCTTCTCAAATGCCCAGCTGAGGATGATATCCGAAGTGGCTGGGAGTTGAGATGCTGTTTTTCAAGATGCAGCATGTCAATGTAAGAAATGTCCAAACCTGCAGAGAATTTTTACAAGTTTTTTTTTAGCCCAAACTGAAGACAGTTGCCAGGAAGCAAGACCTGAAATGCTCCTGAGAATAAGAGTTTTAAGTTTCTATTAATTAAGAAGGGCACAAAGGAAGATTACATGAGGTGGAAGAAAGTAAGGCGGTATTGCATTACAGGATAGTTAACAAGAGTATGTGCTCTCCTGAGGATGGCTATTTCACAGATATGTTAACCTGGGCCAGCAATTTTCAGCCTTTTTCATCTCATGGCATATATAAACTAAGTACTAAAATTCTGGGCACACCAAAAATGTATCTTTTGCAGATTGGACAAAAAAAGATATACTTTTGAATCATTTATAAAAAATATAATAATATTAATTACCCTTTTTGCTCCAAAGTGACTTTTGAAAAAAATAGGTGCCTATACTTGTATATAAGGAAATACCATATGATCTCACCCATAAGAGGAACCTAATGAACAAAAATAAACTAAGGAGCAAAATACAACCAGGGGCACGGAGACATGGAACACACTAAGAGTGACCAGAGGGGAGGGGAGAGTGGAATAATGGTGGAAAGAAGGGGAGGAGACGAGACAAAGAACATGTATAAATGATCCACAGACATGGACAACAGTGTGGGAATTGACTATGGAAGAAGGGGATGGGCTGGGCAGAGGATGGAAATACTGGGGCAACTAATAGAATAACAATAAAAAATTTAAAAAATACTGCCTAGACTTGTATACAAGGATTTCTGGTACCAAGAATTAACTAACCTATCAGATGCAATGTCCCTAACATTGGAAGTCTATTATCTTATCTTATCTTATCTTATGCGATGTCCCCAACAGATGGAAGTCTATTACGTGACCTATATATTTAGGGTACCAGACAGGGCATTCACACCAGATGGATGTTATTGTGCTGGCTATTGTTGTTTTTATTTGACAGTCTAAGGGAAAAGAGGTCACCGCCCCTGACTAAATAAGTCAGGTGTTACATGTTTTCAAAATTCTTGCAGCACACCAGTTAAAGAGTGTTGACCTATGCACAAAAACAATGAGCAGGGCTTACTTAAGGTAAAAATAAACCTTCTGCCTGATCTAATAATTAAATTTACATAGGAGAGATTAGCAGGAAGAAAAGAAATGAAAGTTTAATAACGTGTACACCCTTTGTGTACAATACATGGGAGAGACCCAGGAACTCTGAGTAATTCACCAAAATGGTTAAAGCCACCACCTTAAACACCATCCTCAGTAAAACCAGAAGTGGACGTTGGGAAATGGGGGAGTCAGTTACTAGGAAAAGCATGAGAAACATGAGTAAGGTGGTTATGCAGATTTAAGTCCTAGCCTTCTCCAGTGATAAAAGTTTCTGGATATAAGGTCATCCACCTCTCTGCTACTAAACCTACAGTTGTGGTTGCCACCTGGACACATTGGATTCCTGCTACCAAAAGACAGACGGGGGGGGGGGGGGGAAGTTACTATACTGGGAGGGATAATGGGATCTGATTATAATGAAGAGATAAGGTTGCTGCTAATAAAAGAGGCAAGAAAGAATATTTCTGCAATTTAGATGGTTCCATTAGCAGCCTCTTGCTGCTTTGTTATCCCCAGTGATAACTTTGAATAGACAATAAACTATACATAATCAGTTATCTCATTGATAAGGAAAACAAAACAAAAAACCCCTCAGCATTGTGATGCTAGATTGGTATAAAGGATTTTTAAAAAACTGAGAAAAAAAAGCAGTTTCTAAATGTAGTTGAAATTTAAAGAAACAACTGTTATCCTTATTATCTTTCAGCATCCTCTGTCATCATGGAATATGATTTTTTAATTAGAAAATGCATAGTGGATAATATACAATTAGAAAGATAAAAGCTGCATATACAAAAAAATCCACTTTAACATCAAAATGCATTTGAAAAGCTGCTGTGTAATAAAACCTCAATGAAAATTGAGAAAATTAACCTCTTTGTCAGAGAACATCTATTTCTTATTTCAAAGATTATTAAAATCAATTGAGAACTCTCTTTCGCTGTATCTTTCCATTCCCCTTCACAGCACTCACGTTGAACCCCACAGGGCTGGAACAATCGTGCCAATCTGGTTATCATTTTAAAGTGTTCGCATATAATGCAGCCATTTAGAAGATTGATTTTTTCTAATTTTCACTTTTCTGATTAAACTTTTCCACAGATTTATCTCTAAAGTTGTGGGACCCATTCAGAGATGTATGACAAAGTAAATTAAGCCCAAGTTGAAACCTCATTTAAACCACTACTGTATATTTTATTTTAACACATTTAACTAATTCGCTCCTGTGAGGAAGTGATATCTTTTCTGAGATATTCGTTTATGTTTTGTTTCCATTGCTATGCTGTCTACCCTCTGCACGCAAATACCTTCTCCCTATTGCACCCCCAACCCCGTCTGTGCCCCCAATGCTGAAGCAAGGAGGCCTCAGTGATTCCCTGGCCCCCAGGCTTTGGCCTATGGAACAAAACCGGGAGTTTAGACAGTGAGGAGATTCATTCTCTCATATTGTCCACGTGACATCGCCTCTGGTTGTCTCTGGTCTGCTGACAGACCACCTTCTCTAGAGGTTTCTTCTCCTGGAAGAATACTCTTCTGATTCAGAAATTTCCTCTTAATGCTCTGCCAGAAATGGTACCCAGGACAGCCATGACTGCCCTGTTACATAATCAGGTCAAGCCTGTCCAAAGACAAGTGTTGACATAAGAACATTCAAATCTGTAGAAAAAGTGTATAAGAGTTTGCTAGAGCCAGAGGATATGGCTGGAGGCAAGATCTCACAGACTGTGAAGAAAGCTTCTGAAGATGATAGTTTTCAGTTTCTTTTAAGCACTTGGAATTAAGATAAGATTGTAAGGAATATTCCAAGAAGGTGGGAGGAAATAAGGTAAAGACTGGGGTACAGGCCAGTTAACAAGATAATGTGCTCTAATGAGGGTATCTTTGGGGGGATCAGAAAAAGAGGCATTTCAAACGTGTCAACCTAGATGCACAGAAACAATGGACATGGCTAGCTTACGGCAAAGATAAAACTTTTACTAAAAACGTTATATGCCTGGGGTGTTACTACCCACCATGATCTGTCCACTTAGGAATTTATAATGGATCACCTTGTGAAGTTACTCTTGGTTAGATTTATCACAGCGCCCCTTTCTCATTTACAAAAGATACAGGGTGAAGGCAAGTGGCAGAGGGCAAAGGTGTGCACGATGCAGTGTGCAGATGGTGTTTTATTGAGTTGTATACTTGAGACCTGCGTGGTTTTATTAACCAACGTCACCCCAATAAATTCCATTAAAAAACATACAATAAATAAGACAGCAAAGTGCCAAATAAACTGTTTTCTGCTTTGTAAAAACAAATATAGCTTTAAAACAACTTTTTTTTTCAAAATGTAGGTAAAGGAACAGAGAGATGGATGGCACAGTTTCAAAATTAATTTTTGCCAAAAGCATGAGGCAAGGCAGCCTAGTCAGGGAAGGGGAATGTGTCTTGAGGCTTCAAGGTTTCTCTGTATCCAACCTGGTCCATACCAGGAACCCTTTGTCCACATGGTAATCCCGGACCCCATCTTGAAAGAAACTTGAGTCTAGAAGGCCAGATTCTAACAGAACTTCTCATAATTTTCTTTGTTCTACAACTGTACGTGGGGGTGGCAGGATTTTGTCCCTACCTCCTGCCCCCTTCACACCACCTCTCACATCTCCTCCCTGCCCCTTCCTACTCCAACATCACTTTGCCTTGAGGGTCTCCAGTGCCCACAGGGCATCCTTATAGCCAATATCCATGGGTCTAGGGGTGTTGACGCCCACTGCAAGCAGGCCTGTGGGGAGAAAGACTCTAGAAAAGAACCCACAGGCTGAAAAGTGGCCTTGGGCTTGTGGAACAGACAATCCAGAGCCCCAGCTGCCCATGGCATGGTCTAAAAGGTGGAACAGTCTATAGGTAGCCACATGCCCTAGGCCCTTGTGGGGAGCAACATGGTGAAGAGCAGCTCCAGCACTTGCTGAGGTAGTGGCTCCTGCTGTCCAAGTCCAAGAGTTATATTGATCATCATGCTACTGGAATGACAAAATTTGTGATGTTCAACATATAAAATATGGTTAACTGTGTTCAAAACAATGCTGTAAATAAAAAGCAGAATGCTGGCAAGCAGTCAGTGGATGGAAAATACGATCAGGGGCCTCTGACTCTGATGTTTATTGGCAATCCCTTCTGGCCCTCATAGAACATAAAGCACATGGGTTGTGTACCCATGTCCTCACCTCACACCTCCCTATGTCCCCACTGCCCTCTCTCAGGAGGAGGAACCCGCTCAAAGCTGGGTATGGAGCTGTCCCACCTAGAATCTCTCTCCTCATGAAGAAGAGGGGACCTTATTATTTTTCCTTTTCTTCTCACCCTGAGAAACTCTCCTTGTCTTGAGGAAGGTAATGTCAGCTAGGTGGAAGGAAAAAAGCAAAGGACGAGAGGAGCCATTTCCCCAGCAGAACTCTCTCAGGAGAGTTTTCATTTTAAAGGACAATGCTCACTGGCAGGAACGTATCTTCCACTGGTGGGACTTGGGTATTACAACCAAGTTTGTTGAAGAGATCGTTTGGGCCAATGGATCCGTCTTTAGCCACCTCAGTTGAAATGAGGGACAATATCACAATCACAGTTTTGCAGTTTGGAAAAATAAAATGAAGGTATAAATGGTTGTAAAACTTTTTTTATGAAGAAAGAGAATCTTTATTTTATTATTTTCCATAGACTTACTGCTGGTACATCAAGAAAACAATTATATTTTGTACATTTTTGTATGTGGTTATATTACTAAACTCTCTTATTCATCCTAAAAGTAGTTAATTTGATTCTCTCCATTTGCATCTAGGCCACAGAGAGGTTAGAGTAGATTATAGGAGTGAAAATGAGAAGATTTTGTTTTAACCTGGGACCATCACAAGTACTGCCATATCGCCCATATAATGTCAGTAATGGAGGGGAGGATGAGAAGGCAGAATCAAAGATACATAAAAATAGTGTACCTAGTTTCCATTAAATAATAAACAGAGAAAATACTGTTATCATTTCTTCAGTGTGAAAAAAGAAACCCTGACATAAAAAATTTTAGCAAGTGTTTTTTCGAACTCTTTATAGACATTTATTTATATCTTAAGTGTCTATTCCAGATTTTTATTTTTTTACTTTACAGTCTAGGAATGACATTGTAGGGGTATGACTAATGACTCCCTTCTCTTTCACTGATATGAAAGTATAATTAGTTCATGGGAAATCGCTACTATATTTTATACTTTATTCCTTCTATAACTTCAGTCTCATACAGTGCTCACCTTAGAAGACATTATAAGAAATTATCAAGAGAAATTTAATATAGAAATAACAATGGTATAATGGTGTCCCTACTTATTCATTTATGCTTACATAATTTTAGAGGTTCCACTAATATTGAGTCATCAAATCTTAATACCCCTGTGAGGTGGACTTGGCTGTTATCATTATAGCTTATTGTAACTCAGACAGATCAAGTTTCCCTGGAGTGCTGAATGCCTCTTGCAGAAACTGTTGGATTTTTAATACTCTGCATCTGAGAATCACTTTTCACATTTATAAAATCAGCTCATTTTCCTAAGATTGTCTCTTGTGAGTTCCTAGCCGTCATCCACTTCGGCACGGCAGAAACAGGGTTTACTCAGCTTTCAGAAAGCTTCAGGTTGAAAGACCATTTTGCTTCCTTCAAGAGATGTGAAGAGGCAAAATACCTGAGGGACAGAAAGTAGTCAGTGGGTGGTTTGCTTTCCAATACCACCAGACAATGCTCCAGTCCTGAACGGCACTGACTGGGTATCCTACAAATTTAACCCATTTCTGACACTGTCTACCTGGAGACAGCATCAGATCCCACAGGTTGAGACCATAGTCCCACAAGACTGTCCCCACTTCAGACACCAATTGCAAGTCCATGTTTCCACCTGTGCTTCTGAGCCTCTGGCTAAAAACCATGAGTCCTTCCTTGGATTCAATAATGGCCTACAGAGCTCATTTACTTGGATTTACCAGCTTATTACAGAGGATATTACAAAACATACAGATGAACAGCCTGTTAAGTTGGTACACTGGGTGAGATCCAGAAGATCCCGAGCGCAGGAGCTTTTGTGCCCGTAGAACTGAGGTTTACTCCCCTTGCAGCACGTGGATACTACTCATCCACCTGGAAGCTCTCCAAACCATATCTTCCTGGGTTTTTAGGGAGGCTTCATTACATAGGCATGATCCATTAGATTATCAGCCACTCAATCTCTAGCCCCTCCCCTCTCTCCAATGGTTTTAGGAATGTGGTTGAAATCCTTGGTCACTACTGGTGTCCCTACAGTGTCCCAATGGTAATTCCTGTCTCTTCCTTTTGCTGAATGACAGTACTATTACAGCCATCCCATATGTCGCTTATGTGGGGAGAACACTCTTGTTCATTTTAGCTTATAGGTCACAAAAAATGAGAAGCTAATGATGGAAGAGGCTCCTTAACCCCCGAAGATTCCCGATTTCCAGCTGTATGCTGGAGCTGAGTGAGGCTCAGGAGCTATCTGCAGTTGATTTGGTTTTATTTTCCCTTCTTTGAGTAACTCCATATTTGTTGTAATCCTTTATGTGCTTTTTGTCACACAGTGCTATCTTGTGATTCTAAGTGATTTTTGGCCTCCAGAGGTTTCTTTTTTACCACCCTAACCATGTATTTAAAAATAACTTTTCTAGTGTTTTTAGGGTTTCTGTACAGGGAAGGTCTCTCTGGACACCTAACTCATCCCAGTGCTGGGAAGAGAAGGCCTGATTTTTGAAAAGTATTTTCAATAATCTCTGCCTCATTATCATGGTCTTTGCTCTATCATCATAGATTTTTTTTTCTCATTCTATTTTCTTTGGGGTATTTTGTTACTTTTTTGTGAGTTGGAAATACACTTATTTTTGGTCTATTTTATTTTCTAATACATGCACTTTAGGATATAATTTTTCCTGTCATTTTGCATATATCCAACAGATTTTAAAATGCAGTGCTCTCAGCTCAGTTCTGAATGTCTCCCATTTTATTTTCTGTGTCTTGTGTTTTACACTTTTTAACTTTCCAGCCTTAGGCATTTTTATTTTTAATTTTATTGATTCCTAGTTGTACTGTGTTCTGAGTAAGAGAAAGTTACCTACGATCTGCCCACACGGCAATGTTCTGACAAAACTGTATGTGTTTGAAAAGAATATACTTTCTGATTTAGAGTACTTATCATCATTATTTACCTAAATCTTTAATGTCCTTTCAGTTTCAAGGAAAGAAATGTTACTTACACCTCCCTTTAACATTGTCTCCTTGCCAGTTTCTCTGTGTCCAATGTCACTTTTAGCTTTCTGTGTTTTGGAGTTGTTTGGTTTGGTGCAGCTCCCATTGCTTTGTCAGATGACGCGAGTTTCCCCTGGGCTTTCCTGCTCCCCTTTCTGCCCCTTGTGGGACTGTCTTTTACAACAGTGTCATCGCATGCACTATATTCTCCCTTTAATATAATCCTCTTTTTCTTTAACTTTTTGTTTCTGTCTCACAGAGCTTTCTTCAGTTACTAGTTAATTGTTAAGTTCCTGTTCTTGAGTAGAGCTATTCCTTTTCTTAAAAAAATAATTTGGATTAGGAAGAATATACCGTAGTATTTATGTTCAAACTGCCAACTTAAAATTTGAAATCCAAACTCTTTTTTTTTAAAGATTTTATTTATTTATTTTTAGAAAGGGAAGGGAAGGAGAAAGAGAGAAACAGAGAGAAACATTAATGTGCGGTTGCTGGGGGCCATGGCCTGCAACCCAGCCATCTGCCCTGACTGGGAATCGAACCTGCAATGCTTTGGTTTGCGGCCCGTGCTCAATCCACTGAGCTACGCCAGCCAGGGCTGAAATCCATACTCTTATATATACTCATATAAATATTCCAGAGAGAGAAAAATTTCTGAAAGCAGAATTGTTGAATCCAGACAAATGTATATTTTAATTGAGAGATAATGGCAAATTGCTCTCCAATAAGCTTACATAACATTCAGACTTCTGCCAAGAGGGCGCAATAAAGATCATTTCGATACTCTTGCCACCAGTGGTTAATATAAATCTTTTTACACTTTTCCAGTCTGAAAGGCAAAAATAACATTTTATTTGCATTTCTTTGAGAGTTCAAGTGTAAATTTCAACCTAGTCACTTTGATTAGAATTGATTCCTGAAATAAATGAATTTGAATTACAAAGGATGGGCTTGCATTAGCCTCGTCTTTCCTTTTCAAATTTATCAGGAGACATAATAAATTTATTGGTGGGCTGAAAATCAATCCCAAATTATGTCATCACATTACCTCTGACACGAAATAGGCAACAATGCCCATAGAAAGAGTCAAACAAGCATGGTGACTAGGCTGCTGTGATGTCCCAACTTTTCAGCCACAAAATAACATCCTTGAAAAATAATACAGGTGAATACATCTGTTACTTGCACTAGAATTCCAATTAATTCTGGATACAGCCAAGTGGTCAGGCTAAATGTCTGCAGCTCAACTGGAATCCTATTAGAGGGGACTCTCCAAAACTTTAAATAGATAGACTGTAAAGCAATTCACAGTGACTATTTGCTGCTAGGATTTGGTCTACAGCTCTAGATAAACTAAGTAAAAATGCTTACCACTGAGAGCAAGTGTTCTTGAATACTGTATTTCTATAATTGGAAAGTGAAAAGAGGATTTGAATAAAGCTACTAGTGTTTAAAATCAAGTTTTGAAAAGAATGTTGTGACTCATTTCATGTACCATTTTGACCCAGAATTGGTATATAATACAATTGTCCTTAGAATTAAGAATATATATGTAGTCATGTGCTGCTTAATAATAGGGATACATTCTGAGAAATGTACCATTAGGTGATTTCATTACTGCTTGAACATCATGGAGTGTACTTACACAAATCTAGATTGTACACAGTCAACTACACACCTAGGCTTTGTGGTGTACCACCCTCACGTGTGGTTCCCTCACTGACCGAAACATTGTTATGTGCACTATACAGGGTCTGGCAGAAGTAACACCTGCTTGAGTGTAGTTGGTAGGGTGCTAAATAATATGGGTGTAATAATTTATAGTTTTAATCTGAACATTTCACCTAAAATGTCATATGGCATGCTTGAGTGTGACATTGTTATGTGACAGAATTACACACTTATGATTCTGTAATAAAAAAGGGGCATAATTTGTGCTGGACTCTGTATATATGTTTGTCTTCAATAAATAATAAAATGATAGAAGCAAATCTAAGTTAAAACCCAGAGTTGACTTAAGGGAAGACATTAATACTACAGTATTCTTTTTGTTTTTAAGATATTTATTTTTAGAGAGGGGAAGGAAGACAAGGAAACATCAATGCATGGTTGCTCCTCTCACACACACCCCCTACTGGGGACCTGGCCCACAACCCAGGCATGTGTCCTAGACTGGGAATCGAACTGGCGACCCTTTGTTTCGCAGGCTGGTGCTCAATCCACTGAAACACACCAGCCAGGGCACTACAGTCTATTCTAATGCAAGTTGGGAAATATGTCACATATTTCCATACTTCCTTACGTGACAGTGTTATTAAGATTAACAAAGAGAAATTATTTTGTTCATCATTTCCTTAAAGTACAGGGTTTCCCAACTTTTCCCCTCCATGGCATTCATAGAAAATATTTGTTCAGCCAATTAGGACAAACCAACAAGGGTGCTTACTGCTTGAAATGACCCTGTATCCTTCTCCCTGCTCCACAAAAGCTATGTTGTGTGCCAGCTTCTCCCTACCACTGCACTGAGATGAACACTGACGGATAGAGGGTAGTGTCCAAGATACATATTAGGAATCATTATTCTTTGTAGTTCCAGTTTCTTTTGGGTAATTTAAAAAAAAATATTATCAGTACATTCTTTTTTTCTTAAATATATTTTTTTTAAGATTTTATTTATTTATTTTTAGAGAGGGAAGGGAGGGAGAGAGAGAGAGAGAGAGAAACATCAATGTGCGGTTGCTGGGGGTTATGGCCTGCAACCCAGGCATGTACCCTGGCTGGGAATCGAACCTGGGACACTTTGGTTCCCAGCCCGCGCTCCATCCACTGAGCTACGCCAGCCAGGTCAGTACATTCTATTCATGAATCTAGAATTAATACGATGAAAATAACCATTGGAATCTTCATTATAAACTCATTTTAAGATGACACACATTGATCAAAATCTCAAAACTTGAAAATGATTACTTTGAAGACTCACCATTTGAAACAAGTAAAAATCACAAATAATCAGAAAATTCCAATCACGTTTTTCATTGTCATTTTCAAAGCTATTTATAACATATAAATTTAAATATAATTTGAAGCTTGTTTCTGCCTGCACAGGATCTATGTTTCAGTTATAAACCAAAGGGGTTTTGCTGAATAGCTCTAAGGTATCACTAAAGCAGTGGTTCACACCGCACTCCAGGCCGATGGCTGCGAGGGCCTTGGGAAGGTGAGCAGTCAGAACTACAGGTCTTCTGCTTCCAATTAAACCCAAGCAGCTATGTCTTGTCACATACTGGGATTCTATGGAAGTTTAAAAAATAGGCTTCATAACTTAAAAAAAATCTGAAAACCACTGATCAGAGGAACCAAAATCTACCAGAAAAAAAAAAAACTCTCATGAATTTGCTATTGATCCTTCTTCCTCCCTTGATTAATTGGCTAGAGAGAGCACACCCAGGTAATCTTATTTTTCCCATTATTCTACCAGGATTTGTTTCTTTTTTGTCACAACTTCAGATCATGCTACTTGATACAAGATTTTTAAAACCGTAATTAGAACACTAACTCAAGGTGGAAAAAAGTGTTTTCATTTAAAACAAAAAATTTTGAGTTGAAAAACCAAAGAAAGCCCTGGCCAGTGTTTCTCAGTGGATTGAGCACCTGCCTGTGTGTGACCTGAAAGGTCATGGATTTGATTCCCAGCCAGGGCACAGGCCTGGGTTGCTGGCCAGGTCCCCAGCTGGGGGCACAGGAGAGGCAACCGATGGATGTCTCTCACACATGGATGTTTCTCTCTCTCTCTGTCTCCTGCCCTTGCCCTCTCTCTAAAAGTAAGAAAATAAATAAAATGTTTAAAAAAAAAAGAACACCTTTGGGAAATTCTTTTAAAAGTACACATTCGGGGGAAAGGTCACCAAGTGTTTTTCGAAGTTTGGAGGGAGAGAGGGTGGGACACTTTGAGCTGGGCATCGAAAGAGGTAAGATCAGAGGATTAATAATATGGCCAAATAATTTTCTAGGAAAAAACATTTTAGGTGTGAGACAGATTCCAGAGATATTACAGAGGGTGAACGGATAACATTCAGCAGTGGATCAGAAGCAAAGTGAATGAAATGAAAAGAAATCAAAGATGATGCTAACATGGAATTTGGGTAAAGGCTGTAAGGATTGAAGAGTTTTGAGCTAAAGAACTTTTAATATCTACACTGACTTGTTTGTGTAAAGAGAATTTGAAAAGCATAACCAAGACACTTTAGTGTTACAAATTTTATTTTTTCATGCTAAAATTTTTACAAATTTTATTGTGTCATACAGAATTACAGGAGTAACAGTTACAAGTGAATTAAAAAGAGCATTTTGGGGCACTTCTATCCATTTTACTATCATAAGCGTATTTTGTCACATGAATAGCAACAATAGTTATAATTACAGAACTGCTGGACATAGAAATTCAGTAAGTGTGTTATGATGGAGGTTAATACATAATATAAACCAAGGTAAGTGCCCAAACATAGTCTCATATTCTATATTATTCTTTATTCCACAATTAGAATCATGGATTAGAATCTATCCAATAATGCCATAATCAAATATCTGACCAAGCAAGTCAGCAAGGATTTCATTTTCTAAAATCTTATTTAATTCAGTTTACATGGAAATATAAGGCAAAACATACAAGGCATGTCTTGCTGATATTCTATGCCTAAAACAAACCATCACATAATAAAATTATGCATGTTTTGCAAGTTGGCATATGTTCCATGTCCCACAATAGTTAAAAGATGACGAGTACTTAAACAGTACTTAGAATCACCCAATACAGCTGATACAGTATCTCCCAGACTTCTAGTTTCTAAAATTCTGGGGAAAGAGAAACACTTTGAATTCGAACAGTCTACATGGTAGTAATATTAACTCTTGGCCATTGGCCCAATACTAATCCTTTTTGTTTTTTAGTATACAAAATATGCTGAAAACATTTCTCTTAAATCCATTTCATTTAATATAATTAAACAGAAGGCAACAACTTCCTTCTAGAAGAGTTATATTTAGCTATGAAAAACTTGACATATGTATGTTAAATTAATTTGTGAAATATTTGTAGGGTCAATACAGACCATAATATGTATTTTTTAATTTAGAGCCTGTGCTAAACACATGTAAAAAGAACTACAAACATAACCAATCATATTAGTAGTTTTGAAAAAATGAAAATAACCATTTTTCCCCAATACTAACTTTATAAATATATATATCACTTGCTTTCATCCCAATTAAGAATTTCAAAAATCCATTGTGAAATTTACATTCTAAGCACAAAAATACATAAATATTAGTACTTCTAATCAGAAATTTCAGCTGAGAAGTGAAAATTTTACTTTGAGATAAGTTGATCTGGGACATAGAAGTGAAATATTTGATTATAGCATGTTTAAATATATTTTGTTTTCATGTAAAAATAAACTTTTTAAAGAAATAATGGTTAGCAGTCTTCTTACTCTACCTTCGCAAACACATTTTTCCTTAAAATAGTTTAAGATAAACATCTAATTTAAAATGATTTTATAAAATAAGTCAAATTAATTATTCTTAGATATATTTAAGCCAAGTATTTGCTGCTTCCAGACATTGAGTTAAATATCATAACATTATGGTAAGCAACTTTTGGCTTACAACCTAATAACTTGAAATTCAATTTATACTGCTTATCAAAGATTGGTATATATTTGTAAATTTAAAATTGCTCATCTTTAAAAAAAAACCCTAACAGATACGTATGAATATTTTAAAAATCAATGATAAACATTTTTATTATACCAAAGATCTACAAAATAGTGGAATATCCTAACAGTATTTTTGAAAATAGCTGATCTGTGAATAACACGGGTTTGAACTGCAGGGGCCAATTTATACCTGAACTGCCCAGTGCAATTTAAACCAACACCGTTCTGCAACTCTGTGGCTGGAAGCCCCCATATGCAGATGACCCGCTGTACTTATACGCTATCAGCTGGGTGGGAGGTCGGCACCCCTGACTTTCCCTGTTGTTCAAGGATCAACCGTACTCTCAAACACCTCAAGGTCTTGTATATACTAAGTGCAACAACCAATGTATTTTTATAAATAAGACATTTTCAAAGATTGGAAAGAAAATACACTAACTGTAAGAGCAGGAATGCTTGAGTCAAACAGAGTTGTGAATCTGAATCTGCCACTTACATTCGTACCCATATTTCTCAATCTCCCTAAAACTCAGTTTTCTCAGATATGAAATGGGAAGCAACAACAGGATCTACTTTAGAGCACTCTTCTAAGGAGTAACAAAGCACATGTAAGATTTACACGGTATGTGACACAGGAAGGAACCATTAATACCAGCTATACCAAGCAGTGACTTACTTTGGGGCCCAGTACCTAAAAACTATTAAGTAAGATGTAATCATCATATAAAGAATTATTTAAGAACTTTAAAACAAGCAAAATAGCATGGGAGAGTTGGAAACATGCCCTCCAATGAAATATCCAGAATTCTATTGCAGTAATGATAAGGCTAAGAACAATAAGGTCTTCATTAGACTAACATTTGAAGTCTCCTGCATTACTTTTATTGTGTTTTGGCAATCACTTTCTATATATTTCAACAGTGCACTATATCATTTCCAAACTACAATTCAGATGATCTAAAGTGAGTTTTATTTTCTTGTCATGAAGTTTTAGAGAATCACCTCATTGGTCTAAAAAAACAAAGAAGGCATAGAAAAATCATACACAAAACCAGTCATTTACATATTATGTACGATAAAGTGACCATTTTAGCAATTTCACATAATTTATCTGGTATCTAATTTTCATACAGTTCGTATTTCAAATCTCAAAAATCTCTATTATTTGTAAATAGTTTCTGATGATGTATCAGTCATATTTTTATTGGAATGACCAAGTACTAAATTTTACAGAAATATTAAGCTATAGATTATGTTCCAAAATATTTTACTTGTGTTCATTTCCCATTTGAAATATTTCAGGTACCAACTTAAAGTTACACAAACCATAGTCCATCAATATGATTTTGATTGTCACTATTAAGCATATGAACAGTTTTTCTAATTTGCAATCATACTAACCTGAATCAACAGGCTTTCTGATGGATATTTTGAATAGAGCACGAACATGGGAGAGAGAAAAACTAGGTCTGGCCCGTCAAACTACTTACTAAACTTCAGCAAGTCCCTCAACTTCTCCATGCCTCTCCCTCCGTCTCTAGAAGATGAGAATCCCACCCCCCTATCTTCCCTGACTCGCAGGGCTGTAAGAAATCACATGAGAAAAACATATAAAAGTGTTCTGAAATGGACATAGTGCTGTATATATGTAATATCAACACACAGAGGCTTGTTGCTGTATGACACTTGGTTAGAGTGATCAGTCTATTAAAAATGTAATTTGAGAGGAAGTTATTCTTATTCTATCCTATTACAATGTAAAGAACTACACTGGACAAATGACCTAAGAAAAGATGAACTTCATTCATTCTTTCCAGATTTTTAAAAAATGGCTGTAACTCAGATTTACCAGAATGTGTTTCTATAGTTTCATTAATTCACAGCCTGTTCTGGTTTAAGCTAATTCTGGTACTTACTCTGAAAGCAGTCATAGGTGATCCTTAGTCCTCTACTACTGTTTTTTTTACTTATTTTAAATTCTAGGTTTTTTTCTGACTTAAAACTCACAGAAAATAGGTATAAGTTTTTAATTTAGAAAAGAATAAAAACCACTCAAACTAAGTCACAGAAAGAAAATGTTCCCTCACTTTCCTGCCTCTTCAATAGATACTATGAATTTATTCTAAAAGAATATTAGAACCACAAATCAACAGAAAAATCCATTTAATTTATCCTATATAATTTTCTAAGATTAAAAGATATAAAGCAAGAAAATAAATCAGGACTGATTTTTGTAAAAGACATATCTGAAGGATCATTCTGAAGAAATAAATGTGATTTTCAAGGAAACAGGACATGAGAACAAAACAAAAAAATGACAAAAACGTTTTTTGGTTTTACACTTACTCACTAAAGTACTGTTGTCTCCAGGTCACTAGCTAAATGAGAACCTAGATGAGAGGTCAGTCAAGTATGTAGAAACAGATTTGGAAGCCCTAATATAGATGATTGTTGAAGTCACTGCAGTAGAATTTTGAGGCAAAAGAGGATCCACATAATACTCATTAAAAGACGTCAAAAGATAGTGAAGGAAAATGAAACGTGAATGACAAAACACAAATAGAGTCAATACACTAGAGAAGTGTGCAGTTTCAAGAAGAATGGCAGTGGTCCAAAAAAAGGAAAAAATTAAAAGGAAGAGTGGTTTTGATGACAAAATCGATAATAAATGTAAAGGGGTGATATTTAGTTAACAACAAGAATGAATGAATTAGGAATGAATTAAGGGAAGACAAAGTTTAAAAAAAAAGGCGGAGCATTCTACCTATGTATTTGAGAAGTTCATTCAGGAAAACTCAGAGAAAATGATATGAAAGCAAAAGGGAGACAGGAGAGTGTCTAAAGGCAGAAGGAGGACTTCATAATAAATAATTATTAAATAATTATCAACTACTGATAACTACCAGCTATTAAATAAATGATCATTATTTATTAATAATTAATCTAAATAATTAAATACAGCATATGTTTTAAAGTTGAGCGTCAGACTGATAAATAGATATGTTTCAGACCTAAGTTAGGCACTTTTGGGGAGAAGGTTAGGGGGAACCTGATTTCTGTTACTAGGGAACAGAAAGAAACTAATCTGAAACCACCTCCCTTTTTTTTGGTATCACACTCAGCCTCTACATTCAGCGGTATGCCTTTAAAAGGTACTTCAACCTTAGTAAGTGAAAAAGCAAAAAGCCTAATTGGTAAATGGTATTGAAAGTATAAAACAACACAGTGAATAAGTCAGTAATTTACACTTGAAAAAAATTTTAGATAAAATCCAAACTAAAGTAAAAGCTTTAAAAATGTAACTGCTAGGTGCATGATATCCATATGATGTGCAAAGTGACTGAATTTTTAAAATCATAATATAGGTTTTATTTTCATATAGCCACCATCATATAATAATAATATTTCTTGGATAATTTCAACCAAAGAAATAATTTCCACCCTTAAAGCACTCATAAAATTGATGAGTTGGGCACCAAATAGTTGTGAAATGTCTTTACAATTTCTAGTATGAAAAGCAACATTAAAAACAAGTGGAGCATCAAAATAATTTATTTCAGATCTACTTTATGCCTGATCTAATATGTAAATGGAAACATTCACATTCCATAGGTTTCTGAATTCCATTTCCTGTTTTATATTTATGAGCTACTTACTTTATTTTGAATCTGTGTCACTTTATTTGATATTTATTAAAGCTGTATAAAAGCCATGCAGTTTATTTACAATATTGTACATTAATTGTTTGAAGATTACACAAAAATTCCACAAAACTATAAAATGGAAAGACATGTGAAACATTATTTAGAAACTTTAAAATTTTTAGGTACAGAATTTTGCAAAAATTATTTGGGTTTATAAGTGTTATTCAAGCACTGGCTTGAAGTAAGATGGGCAAAAAATGCAACTGAGTAGAATTTCAACAAATGAAAAGCTAAAAATGTTTAGCTAAAAGATAAAATACCATACAGTTGAAATACTGCCTTGTAGCAATGGGAACTTGTAAGAGGGGAAAAAAAAGGTTATTTCTTAGAAGTCTTTCATAAAGAACAGGCTATCAGTCTACAAAAGCTTTCAGAAATAAAGTTCCTCAAATTATGTGTGCGTCACCAAACTTATGTTTTCAGTGGTGACTGGAGCTGTGAATTTTAAATACTTAGTGTCCTTCAGGGAAAGTCTCAGTTTCCCCCTTAGAGGAGTACGGGTAGGGGGTGGAGAGAGAAGAAAACCAATCAGTAAATTTAGATTAGAGATCCTGTTACAAATACAATGAACACAGAGTGAAGAGCAGCAGGAACCTGCAAGTTCACATACTTCTAGCTCTATTTTAGGTTTGTTCAATTTAAGATCTATCAGGGAGTAAGTACCTCAGCATTTAAAAAATATCAACAGGGATTTCTTCTTCCCCAGCTGCATCTCTTTCGATTCTTACTGCTGGGGCTGCAGCACGTTCAGATACTCAGACTGCCCCAGCTGGTAGGTTGTGTTCCTGCCACAGTCCACATACTGGTACCTCTCCTTGGATATCTGTTCAGGGTGTCCGAAGTACGTGGTTGTCACAGTGACTCTAAAAATTAAAGAAACGGGGAGAAATACTGAATAGTTACACATAAAAAGTTTTCTAAAATGAGAATATTCTTATACGTCAAAATTCTCTCCAGGCAGAGACTATCTGATTTAATGATAGCTTCACATTCTGGCCATGGGTCTCAGGTAATTTCCCCAACCGACAACAGAAATGCAGGCGGAGCAAGCCCTATCCAAGTAATTACATACAACAAAGGTAATTTTTGGTTTCAAAAAGTAAGGCAAAAGGGGTTTACAGTTGTGAGTACATGAAACAGTTTATTCTTGTATTAGTATTTATTTAATTACTTTCCATATGAACTGTAAACCTACGTTTGCCCACCCCCATGTAAGCTCATCACTTGATTAAAAACCATATAGTTCTCTCATCATAGGAAAAGGGTTAATCAAACGTTAGCTCATGGCCCAAATATTAAACCTACAACCTACCATGTTTTAACAGCCTAGGATAACACCCAATTTACAAACCAGTAACATTACTTCTCCTCACTAATGCTAATGACCATTTATCACAGGCAGCAAGGAACTGAATGTTGAGTTCAGTCCTCCTCACTACCCAAACACTGCCATTTTCCCGAGTTCTTACAAGGTCTGAGTTCACTATTCAGCAGCCACATGATCCTGAACTACTTCTTGAGCTCCCATCTCCTCATTTGTAAAGTAGGGTAATATTTATTGGACGTCACAGCACTCTTATAATACTTAAAACCCAACTGAGACGGCATTTTAAAAATGTTGTATATGCTCTAAGCCAGCGATTTTCAACCTTTTTCACCTCGTGGCACATATAAACTAATTACTAAAATTCTGCAGCACACCACAAAATATATATTGGCCAATATGACAAAAAATAGGTATAATTTTGATTAACAAAAAATAATTATAGTAATTACCTACTCTTTATGCTCCAAAGTGATTTTAAAAAATCAGGTGCTGCCCTTGCTGGTGTGGCTGAGTGGACTGAGTGCCAGACTGCGGACCAAAAGTTGCCAGTTCGATTCCCAGTCAGGGCACATGCCTGGGTTGCAGGCCAGATCCCCAGTTGGGGGCAGGCAAGAGGCAACCGATGTTTCTCTCGCACATCAATGTGTTTCTCCCTCCCTTTCTCTAAAAATCAATCAATCAATCAATAAAATATAAGGACAAAAAAAGAGGTCACTGCCCCCGACTAAACAGTCAGGTAGTGCATGTTTTAAAAATTTAAAAATTCTTGTGGCACACTGGTTGAAAATCACTGCTCTAAGCAAACGTTACAAATCTTAGTCTTAGACAAAAATTCATACTCACTGCATCATGAGTACTATATTATGCACTTTGATGTAATTCAGTGTACAGAAATCACTGTTAAAGAGGAAAGAATGAGAGTAAATGAGATCTATAACATCATAAATTTAAAAGTTTAATTACAATTCTTCCTATGCTAAAGTTAACAGATACTATTAAGATGTAAATAAGCACTTTGGTTGAGCATTTATTGTATCTCAAATAAAGATTAATATTTTCATGAATTCTTACTCAAAGACAGATATGCTTTTCTGCTATCGCAGTTGTATAGTTTTTTTAACATACCACAATTTACTTCTATTTTTTGTTCACCTTTTGAAATTTTACTAACTAGTTTGTTACTCAGAAATTCTATATCAGGCCAATATCAAAAGATGATGAAAATTTATCAGTTTCACTTAATAGGAGTTAATCATTTAGAACCAATTTAAAAGCTTTAGAACTTCAATAGTGTTATACATTATTAATCTTCCTACAATAAAACATCAATAAATAACAGAATATAAGAGAATATGGTTCTCTTGTAAACAAAAAGTGACAAGGTACATATGATCTAAATTCTGAAAACTAAAAATAATTTTTTGTGTGTACAGATGTTGTACATAAATGTTAGGTATGTTGAAAAGAGAGAACAGAGATGAGCAGAAGCCAGAAGGAATATTAAAAAATGTGGTCTTGTGATTGCTAAGATTATGGGATATTAAATATATATACATATTTAATTCTCCAGACTTTATATTTTAATGACAGAACTTAAAACTCAGAACTTACTACATATAACTCATTTCCTCTGCTATGATAGTAGGTACTGTGTAATCAATCTGAAAGGCAAAAAATGAAAATAAATACAGAATAGGGATCAAGCAAGTGTAATTAATTATTACAGATACATTTCATAACTTCAAAGAGTTCGGAAATCTCCCCCTTTATGAGTCTGATGCTAAGACTTTCTCATGTATATATTCATGAGGTACACTTCAAAGGCAAGCTTTTGAGGACACCCTCACCTCCTTCAAGTTAGTATGATAAACAAAGTTGAGGCTCATTTAATTTCTCCAAAATATTTCATGATTGAAGCTTACCTGTTTCATATCCAGGGGACCAATATGTGTTATGTTGTTTAAGCGTGCCTTTCCAATAACTGTTTTTGAAAACTGAACTTGTGCAGTGATGTTTTCAACCTCTACTGAGTAATAGTTATTGTTTGTTATATTCAATGTGTTCTGCAAAAGAAAGCAGGCCAAAAATGTACAAGTTCTCCGAAAATATGCAAAACAAATATGTATTCAAACTAATTAAAAAAAATTGACTTAACAGTTAGGGGAATGCTTCATTATTAGAAGAAATAAAAATTTTAACCAAAATGTTACAGAACATTAAATTAACCAATTATTTGTTTTTACGCGTGAATACTATATATAGAATATGCTACAATAAACATACAATAGAAAAAAAGGCCCACAAATGGTACAGGAATACAGAAAAATGAATGTTAGAAAACGCATTTGGACCTTAGCAAAAATGAAATTAAAATAATTTTTTTAGCTTCATCTTTTACTCAATGTTAATACAGTAAGTGATTACTCATGCTAATAAATACAAAGATGGCCACATAAAATGCTAAACGGTACCTTAAGTAATTTTCTTTGTTTAAAAGAAATTGGTATTTTAACTTATACACAAATAGAAGTTTCTACCAGGTCACTATGGAGAAGAAATGGAATGGAATCAAGTCTGCTTGACTGGAAAGAAATGCAGGTGCATCACTTCTATACTCAGGTAACAGCTGGACCCACCTTCTGTGATTCCAATTCACAACTGTCTCAAATTTGGAATCAAATGTGGAAAAGTAAATAGACTGTAAATATATTTTTTGCTAACAATTAATTGTTTAATTCATTTGCCCTCCTAAAGGCATCCTCAAATGTTAAATGATTCTGTATCCATAACTGTCAATATTTGTTATTCACCACTTTCAGCAGAACCAGAAATAACAGAGAAGGCCAATATCCAATAGCAGACATATACAGTAAGATGACCAATCAGTGTCACATTCCGTATTCTCTCAACAGGGACAAAGGTGCTGCTTATCATCATAAAGGAATGAAGTTAAGTATTTTTAATGTAAACTTTTACTTACCGTAATATTTAAATATATTGTACGCTTTTCAGTATCATAACTGACGTATGCTGATTTTACACCAATGTATTTCACGTCAATAGAGCGAGGGAAAAGGAAAAACACAGCCAAGCCAGAAATCAGCAGACAAACAAACACAGAAGCCATCACGTACAGTTTTCTGGGGGAAAAAATGGAGAATTTAAGTATACACATGTGCATCACAAATTACATAATAAAACATTTAGAGAGAATATTTTCTATTTGAATTTCTCCCCTATTATGCTAGCACTATAAGATGTATTTTATCTTTTTACATTATGAAAGTATTGAGTAGGGTTGGGTCTGAGTCTATTAAGTGTTAAAATGTTCTCCTTAAAAAATGTATTTACCTTAGTGAACACTGGGATTTCAGGTTTATTATAGATAGAACATTACTGCAGTGATTCCCAACCTGGGCTGCACGTTAAAAATCAAGATAGGGAATTTTTAAAATATATTGACTTTCAAGACTCCCTCCTGAACTCACTGCAGTAGCATTTTCACATGTCGGTTTTGCCATCATAATTCTATGAAGTGACTGATAATCAGAACTACTTCTGAAGCTTTTAAAAATGACATATCTACATGCCTCATCAATTTCACCCCAAGTTCACAGCCACCCTGTTGTTATAAAAAGGTATTTTAAAAAGATGGCTACTGTGTATACCCACTTCTATATTTCTGAGATTTCTCTAGTTTCTGAAACTTTTCTTTCCTTTACCTATATTCTTGCAAACTGTATTCTACCGCTAAGGTTCTTCCTTAGGATGTGCCTATCTTTTTTTTAAGTTTTTTTACTGAGTTTCCCTCAGGTGTCTGAGGGCTTGGGATGGTCCAGTTCCTGCTGATCTTCTCGTGGTCCTTCAGTGGATTTCTGCGGCCTTCTCTGCACCCTGTCCAAGCTCAAGCATGAGGAACCCTCCTATTCTAACAGGTCATTCTTAGAGGTATCTGCTGGAAATCTTCTGGGATCCTCTTCTTCTGAGGTAAGGTATTTGCTTTGGTATCAGGGGTCTTAGGACTCTTAGGAACTCTGCTTCTCTTCACAACTTCCACACAGCTGCTCCAAATGTTAGGTCCTTTATATCATCATGGTTTGAAGAGCTGTTTTTATGGCTTGTGGGAACACCTTACACCTATTTTTAAAATAAACATGTTTTTTCTTTGTGTGTTTCCTACTACTATTCTAGGTTAGTTGTTTTAATTAAATGAATTTGAGAAGATTCAGATACTATGCTGCTTTTACGACCATACCCCAATCAGGATTCTCATTTTTTTAAGACACAAAGCATATGAGAGCATAACTTAATAATCTAATGGCATTTTTTCTTTTAATAGTGTTAACTAGAATAATTATACATACTTTGAAAAGCAAGAAATACTAAATAACAAAAAAAAATTTGCCACTTTCTGAGAATCACTTACGTTCTTCTTGGCCTTAATCTCTGATCACTATATGGAATCAATGCCACCAACTGGTTTTCTTGCCCTAAAAGTGAAAGAAGTTAAAAAATTTATTAACACGATTAATTAAAAATATAGTAGCTTTGCAACAAAGTCTGGTTTGGAATGATCAAAATACCATGTAACTGCTCTCAAAATCTTAAAAAATTATCCAGAAGTTGCATTCCAGGGCCAATAACTGTGTTTTTCATACCTAGAGATCTAGCTGATTGGAATAGCATACAGAATGAGGAGTAATTCTTTGCTGAAATAAAAAGCTTTTTACCGGGCTTTCCTTCAACCCCAGTGTTCCTTTAAGACTCTGACTTGGTTATCTGGATGAGAGCAGAAGAAACATATCCCTTTCTCTGTACTTGACACCCCTGTAACTACAGAGGTTCCTTTGCCACCCCCTTGGAAACCACAAACGACACACACTCACTCTCCTGCTCTAAGAGCCCCTGTATGAGGCTTACAGGACTCTTTTAGGCCACACCCCTCTCTACATTAAGTCACTTCAAAATCCATCATTTATTTCTTGGGTTGAGCTAAATCCATATACTTTAATAGATAAAACAATCTTTAAATGCCAACTTTCCAATCTACTTGTATTAACTATTTAAGCACCATGGTCAAATGCTTTTTTAAAGCTTTCCATAATGCTCCCATCAGTCTTCCCAGACCCCTCTGCAATGCTCCCCTCATTTACAATTCCCCCAACACACCCACATATATATATATATGTGTGCATATATGTCTCTGTGTGTGTATATAAACATTGCATCTTGCTTGGTAGTATTCATTTGGCTAAACTACAATCCTGGTTAAAGCCAACACTTTAACTACTATGCATATATCCACACAGTTACATGTAGATAGACAAAAACATACAGCTATGCTCACTGGTCTCATTTTAGATCACTAATCTCAAGTGGCCCTTAATATGCCAACAATCGTACTGTATTTCCTTAGTTCACTCTCAACCTGACATTCCAAGACCACAATTTCATAACTTCGACTCTCTTTTGAAACCTCCAATACCTTCTTCCCCAGACTCTGAGCTCATGTGGCAAACAGACCTTTTACACACTCCCACCGCCATATCCACCCACCCACCTTTCTACTTCTGTGTCCACACACTCTACCTTCTCTTCTGTCACGCACAGTAGCCCTATGCACTTGTGCGCTAGATCTAATAATTCTCCAGTCTCCCAATTACCAGTGTTTTCTCTGTGGATCATTCTCATTAGCATATAAATATATTCACTTCATCTTAAAAAATCCCTCTTGACTTCAAAGCCTCTTCTAGCTATACCACTTCTCTTTTCCACACAGTAACCTCCTCTCAAAAAACTATCTTCCCAATATGTAACTTCACTTCTCCTATGCTCTTTTGATCCCACTCTGTACATGATATACATACTTATGCAGAGTACCAAAACTGCTCTTTAAAGGTCTCCAGTAGTCCTACATTGCCAAATCCAAAGGTCAGTTTTCAGTCCTTTTATTAATTCATCTATGAGTAGCATCTAAAATAGTTGATCACTCCTTCCTCCTTGGTATATGTTCTACAGTCATCTTCCAGGATACCACAGATACAGATTTCTTCCTCCTACTCTAGCTGCTCTTTTCAGGGTCTTTGCTATTTCTTTCTTAGGTAACTGACCTCAAATGTAATGCCCCAGGGTTCCCCAGCCCAAGGCATTTATCAGAGACTCTGCTAGACCTTATACTGCCACTTTGTCCTTCCACCAGGGCCTCTTCAGGTCACATTATCAACTTTGACCAAGCAGGAAATGAGAAGAGCACAAAGGTACTTTTACCATTGCTACTGTTGCCACTGCTCGTAAAATAGCCTACAAACAGCACATGGTGATTACTCCCTCTGACTTCCTCTATGATATGCAATCAACTATTCTCTTCCCCCACTGTTTGACTCATTATTATATAGCATCCCTCTTCATGTAGCTCCTCTATACCTGGAATCATTCTTTAAAGGGAAAACAATGCACATACCCCTAGGGATTCTTCCTGTTCCTTGACAAGTGGGGCAAGTGACACTATCTCTTCCTGTAAATTCCACATAAGGAAACTGAGAGACATCTCCACTTCTTCCATCTTCATTATGGACTTCACTATTAACCAATCCATTCCTCATGTTTTCTGTCGAAGAGACTCCACCATAAGCATCTTCTTTATTTGAATGCAAAGGCAAATGAGAAAAAGTCTTTCCCATGTCTAAGGAAAAAGAATAATCTTAGAGTAAATTTCAGGAAAAAAATGTATACTCAAGAACATTATGGGATATTCAGACCAATGTACTGTATTCTGCTGTGTATAATGTGTACATTTTTGCCCAAATTTTTGAGGGAAAAACAAGAATGTGTATTATACATGGGTAGTACTAATTCCACATCTACGTGTTAATTTTTATTTATGCTTATGCGTTAAAAGTGTAACTCTAGCAAGCAATGATATCTGTATGCAAAATAATACCCTTTATTGTACAGAAAACAACTACCTAAATATAAACTAATAAAAAATAAATTAAAAAATTAAAATGAAAGATTTTTCCCCCTGAAAGTCTTGGCCAAAACTGTGGGTGTGCATTATACACAGGAGCACATTATACATGGCAAAATATGGGTAATTCATTTAGAAAAAAAACACAAAGAATGTTTATTCAAACATTCAAACTACTTTGGGGACTAGGCCCTGGCCGGTGTGGCTCTATGGATTGAGTGTCAACCTGTAAACCAAAGGGTTGCCAGCTGGATTCCCATTCAGGGCACATGTCTGGGTTGTGGGCCAGGTCCCTAGTAGGAGATGCATGAAAAGCAACCACACATTGATGTTTTTCTCTCTTTCTCCCTCCTTCCCCCTCTCTCTAATAAGTAAATTTTAAAAAATCTTTTAAAAAATTACTTTGGGGATTAGAATTATATTCAATTAAAGTAATGTCTGAAACAAGGGAGCCATTTCCTGGAGTTCAAAAGTGTTTTTCTTTTTCTTTTTTTTTTCAAGATTTTATTTATTTATTTTTAGAGAGGGAATGGAGGGAGATAGAAACACATCAATGTGCGGTTGCTGGGGGTCATGGCCTGCAACCCAGGCATGTACCCTGACTTGGAATCGAACCTGTGACACTTTGGTTCGCAGCCTGCGCTCAATCCACTGAGCTATGCCGGCCAGGGCTCAGAAGTGTTTTTCTAACAAAATATTGTGAAATGCTATCACACCAGATCTGTGGTGAGAATGGACTTTCCAACAACTTGTATAGGCTTACGATTTAACAAGCCTATACTTCCTTTAGGTTCTCTAAAAAGTAACACGCAGGCTTCACGTTTCTTAGAATAAAACAAAACCACATTCTACCTTTAAAACACTTGGCACTGAAAGCAAAAGTTGGTTTGGGCAGATAACAGCTGGGTATTATATGCATTGCCAAGTAAATTCAAAGTAGTATTTTTTTCATCATTTAAAATTCATGCTCCTTTGTGATAAATAAAATTTACAATCCCTCTCAACCTCGTATTTCTTGCTTTAAACATTTAAACACTTAGAACAAAAAACACTCAAAAACCACATTCTACAGTTTTTTCTCTCATTCAGCAGTTGGCAAAGTTAAAAGAAAATGAAATTAACATTTCAAAATATTGAATATAATGTACACATAAAAACAGAAATATATAGAACATTGACTTCAAACTTTTAGGAAGACAGTAACAAAAATAACAGGGAATATTAAATATAAATTTAAAACCTGTTTCTAAATCTATATGTAATTAGATTACTACCTAAATAAAAATAGCCTCTGCAGGTAGATAATGCAGTAACATTGCAGGATGGTCATACAATTTTAAGAATGAAAAAAACTGAAGCGATACTGAAACCAGAAAAGACTGGCATTTGTGCTGCCTGTCACATACCAAGCCCAATAAGCAGAGATGGGGATTGAATCTTTATGGGCACTTAATTCAGATGGCTGGCGATCTAAGAGGGGTCCTCTTTACATTTCCCTTCCAAGCTTGCCTTTTTATAACAGAAAACAATGTGCAGTGACGGGTTTGAAATTCGGGGGAAAATTAGATTAAAAAAAAAAAAGAAACAAAAAAAATCTGCAGTATTCTCACCCTGGGCAGTTAGTTAGCTGTTCAGGGATAGGTGGTGGTCTGTCTCTCCCTGGAGCACAATGGTCCAGATGCCTCCACTTGTGCCCCAGGCAGTAATCTTTAGCTGTGCCCTAGGAGGTGGGCTCTCTCTCCTGGGAGTGGTGGGCCTTATCTACAGTTCCTGAAATAGCTTTAATATATGCATTACCTACTAGGCTTATTAATTCTTTATCTCAAACTAAAATTTTCCAACTCTTGACTCCCCTATCAGTATGATCCAATCTGCTGATATTGAGGGAAAATTAATACAGAGATAAACAAAATTTAAAAATTTCTTTTCTAAATTTGATTATATGACTTTAATTGGTTCCTAAAACTAGATTATAGGCATTTAGAGAGAAATGATATTTCTTTTAAAAATTCTCATTAATTTGAATAAGGAAAACTGACATTCAAAATAATTCAATGTACAAAAGTTTGCTTTTTAAAACTGACCTGGCATCCATGTATAAGCAGCAGGGTAAAACAAAACAAAACAAAAAAAAACAACAAAAAAAACCTACTCAGCTGGTAGACAAACTTAAAATTATAGAATGATTAATAAAGATGCTTATTTTCACTATTTAAAAACGATGTACATATTATCCACGTTAAATTCAAAAATATAAATACTTTATGACTTCTACAAATGCATTATCTTGTCTTGATTTGTTTCACTGACACTGAATCTCAGCCAAACTAGTACTTGCCAGGCACAAGTGGTTCGGCGATGAAGTAACATCACTGTCCCCACACTGGAATACCTTAGGGAGAAAAAACACTGAAGGCAAAACCTGTGACTGTCTCGACCTCATCAAGCAGTTGCCCTGATTCTGCCTATGACAGATGTTTATTTCATCAAGGCTAAGGACAAGTGCCAGACCTTGCCAGGTACTGGGCATTCCTGCCCTTCCTACCAGATTTTCCTCAGAGCACTGATGAATCGAACCACTTTTCTTCCTGGAAGCTGGTTGGCGTTAGACAAATTCTAGCACCCCCTTCTCTTTCCTGTGCTCAGTGTTTTTGTTTGTTTTTTAAATCTTTTACCGCAGTCTTTTAATTTACTGAAAACCAACATGGATCTCAGACTCAGCATGAAGTGGGAAAAAATAAGTCCAGCACTCCTCCAATTTAAAAGGGTCGTAATTTTCTGTGATAAAGAAGGAAGCCAGTCACTTCCATCAGCTACACAAACAAAACAAAACGCGGCATACAGACTACTATGGAAAGGTTAAAAATAAGACCCAGACAACGATGCAGGAAAACTCGAGAAGAGCAAATCGAGGGGCCACCTGGCCGCACAAGGTTTGGAGGCCTGGAGTCAACCCGGGGCGTCGGGCTTGAGCCAAATCCGAAGCCGGAGCCCCTAGACAGGCTCTGGGTAGGAGAAGGCGGCACAGCATCCCCATCAACACAGCCCCGAGCTCCTAACCCGTGGCCTGGCGGGCCCAGGTCCCCCTCGGCCTCTCCTCCTGCCCCTCGGCTCTTCCCACGGTGCCTAAACCGGCCCGGCTCCGGAAGGGGGCCTGGGGCTGCTCGGCCGGGGTCGCTCACCTGCTCGCGTTTTGCAGTGCAGTCCCGAGCTGCTCAGGCGCGAACAGTCCCTAGGAGAGGGTCAAGGAGTACGCACTCCAGGAGCTGGCGCTGAAGGGACGACCCTGCAGCAGGGTCGCCAAGGAGTCGGGGGGCGGGGAGGCACAGCAAAGATGAAGTCAGCTGATGCTCGACCCTCCGGTCACCTGCACCCGCGCCTGCGCAGAGCATTTCTGTAGGAGGTGTGGCCCAGAATGTGGTTTCACGCCTGCGTCCTTCTTCTGTAGCTCTAAACCCGGAAGTGCAGGTGTTGAGTGTGGTTTTCTGGGTCTCCCGAGACTTAAAGTGAAAATTAGCCGCCCTCGCCCTGGAAATTTAGAGATAACTATATATCCCTCCCAATTAGACAGTTTCCTTTTGCAAAGAGGAAAAACGTGCACTTTCTGCCTCAGCTCTCAGTTGAGCATTCTTCTGCTCGCTCTGCGAGTTGTCCGGGACGTTCGCGACGGTGAGAGGGGGAGGGACTGGATAAATAGACTTACGGCTTTTAATTATATTAAGTTGTACTTATTTTAATTTAGAACTTGATCAGTAGAAGGAAACTGTATGCGGGAAGGAATTCTGGTTTTGGTGGTTTTGGTGGTTTTGGTGGTTTTGGTTGTTTTGGTTTTGGTTTGTGTGAAGTTAGGTGTTTATTCCTGTTTTTGCACATGATGTTTCCCCTGCCGCTTCCGCTTAACTCTGGCTAGTTAGCAGGAGTCTGAGATCCTGGCTCAAATCCCAACGCTTCAACTCATCGCTGTGACTTGGGCTAGTCTCCCCTACATCTCAAAGGCCAGGTTATCTCATTTAGAAAATGAGAATAACAATACTGAATTATTTTGAGGGTTAAATGAAATAAGGGAACAACTGTCCAGCACAGACTAGACTCATGGCTTACAGAAAGCTTAACATTTAATGAATTGTTGTATTTATGGCATAACAGATGTAATAATAGTAGTCTAAGAAGGTAGTGACTTTTATTTCTCTGTTCTGACAGGATCAGTGTATTTGACCAATGGAATATGAAGATACGTGAAAGTAAGAAATGCAAGTCAAAACAATGTAAATGTAGTGCTTAAAATTATATAGACATGTGTAAGTGTGAGATAATGAGCCTTCTCACACAGTTTTGGAAAAGACATAAACTCAAATTTTCTGGCTGGCAGTTAGGCAATATGTATCAAGAGTATTAAAAAATTTAATTTCACTTCATTTTCTCTGCAGTCCCATCCTGTGTAATTTATCCAAAATCTAAGGAGAACTTTGAAAATATTTTTGTACAGAGTGTGTTCATTTAACCTAAATGTCCAACAATGGGACATTTAATCCATGTCTTCCAAAGGTGAAGACTGGGTGGACATCCTCCATTAACATTGTTTAAAATTTCAAAATACATAGCTTACCTTAAACAAGTCAGAATCACCAGAACCTTAGTCTCCCAAGAGTTTGCAAGGGGCCGGGGGAGAGACATACAACAGAGTTAATGTACATTTTCAAAGGTTCACAGATTTCCTTGAAGCCCGTCCACGAAGACCAGATTAAAAGCCTTGGTTGTAAGAGCTAGGAAATATGGTAGGAAAATGGATTATAAAACCCAGTTAGATAAACATGGCTATATGTAGACCTCAATGATTACAACAATGCTGTTAGATTTGTTAGCTATTGTTTCTCCTTGCTTTGAAAATTGCCTTTGGGAAACAATAATTATGAACCAGAGATAGAGGCATGATTCAGTTGTGGTTTATCAGTACTAGAAGACCCTATGTGATTTCCTTACAGAAAACTAAACAAGCTCATTCTTTTTTTTAGTTCTTTTATTTTCTCTTAAAAAAGTATTACTGCAGTATTTGAATTGCAGTTTAACATTTAAAAGAGTGAGTTTTAATTTCCATTTATGAGATGGGACATACTTTGGAAGCCCTTAATTCTAGCTACAGAGGTTCTTTAAAATTGCCTCATTGTCCACCAAAGTGAAGAGAGGTGGGAAGAGATCTACTCAGTGTTTTATAGATTGTCATTTTAAAAATGCTAATACCCTAATCATATAAGTAATCTTATAAATACAAGGTAAGGAATTTAGAGTCAATTACTAAAAATAAAGTTAATTAAAATGTTAAGGTTCAAGTTAAGGAGCACCTATATACACATAATATCCCCTAAGCTCAAAATAGTGTTTTAAAAGTCTGGTTAGAGCCTGTAGTTAAATAAATTCATTCTTTCTCATTCCATATTAAATCTGACATAGGAGTTTTAAGTATATGAGAAACTGAATGTGTCTGAGTAGAGATCCCATGTGCATTATTACCCAGTGTGTGTCTCTAGTTCTCTAGTCTTTCAGAGTCACCCTTTCTGTTATTGGTGGAAGTGGAGTTCTTGCTGTATCCTAAGGAGAAGAATTTCCTGAGACTCACATGGAAGGATGGAGCTTTAGAGAATGGTTTATTGATGATGTACAATTGGCGGGGTGGGGGGTTCCCCTCCTGACTTCCCAGTGTCCCATCTCCATCCATCTCCCCATGGAAAAAGTCCAGTCTTGTCTTTAGTAGGGCCAGAGTGAAGGTCAGTGCCCAGAGTTTATGTTCCATATTAAAGTCCAGTCCAGTCCAGCATCCATCTAGCTTAGTGTGTTTCCAGCTGTAGTCCACTGTTGTGTTTCAATATTCAGACTCCCTCCCTCCCGGATGCCATGGAGAGAACAGGTGCATGCACTATGTGAGTGTGGGGCACACACAAAAGAGAGGGAGAGAACTTCTTTGTTCCCTGGGGGTTATAACCAGAACCTTGGGTTTGGGGTGGGCCAGGTGCTTTCTCAAAATGAGCAATTAACTTCTCATGTTTTTGTGGGCTTTGGATAGGGTCCATCTGCCAGTTAGACTGACAGGCCTCTGTGGCCCAGCCTCACTCCCTGGGCACCCCAACAATCAGGTACCAGAAAAGGAAAGGGAGAACTGTTAATCACCATGGCGGAGCAGTGTTATGATGCCCTGGAATGTGAAAAGCTGTCGCTTCCTGGTGAGGCATACAGGCTCCTGCTTCTCAGTGTATTAAGCTCAATGTCTAGTCTCTTGCTCCCCTTCTCAATATCTAGCTAAACACCGATGGTAACATCTCCATTTTGGGGACACAAAAAGTAACTTTTCTTCCACCTTCTAAGTTCTTCTAGCTGCACTAATGATCACATTAACATGAGACAGATTAACAGGATAAAATGTCCAAAACACATTACAGATGTATACTCAGGAGTCCACACAATGAGACTCAAGTTGTATTGGGCAGTTGAAGTTTATACAGCATTTTAGACAAAGGAGAAGGTAAAAGGGGTCTGGGATTTACAAGGAAAAGTAGGAAATTCACACATAGATAATATGGAGCAAACAAATTCTTTCTGGCTCATCCAGAAACTAGGGGATGCAGAGGGAAGTCTAACAATAAGCTTTACTTGATTTCTCCCTGCCAGGCCACATTTAGTTTATATTATGATGCTAAGGTGATGCTCCCTTCTTTTAAGCAGGTTTTTCCATTTGAATTCCTTTAGGCAGCTAAGTGGGATGATCAAAGTTTCTTTCCGAGTCTTTCATTTCTTAATAACCGATATAAATCAAATATTGCAAAAGGCATATTTTGAGGTGACAAAATTTTGTTCCCCCATCATGAATAGGCAAATAAAACAAGCTGAAACCTCATTTCCTAGGGAGTGGACTCCCCAATTTTTCTATAGATTTCTGGGAAGGAATCTATATAACTTTTTGGTAATTGACTTATTATTTTATGTGCTCTTCTGGCTCAACTCTCAGTTACTTTGTGCTATTTTATCACTGCTTTGGGATGCTTCTTCACTTTCTGTATATCTCTTTGCCACAGGTTTAAACATGGTTCTTTTCCATCATACTACAAGTTACTATGAACTGAAAGTTGTATGTGTATCAGATTATTACCAAAGATTTGTAGAATTAAAAAAGTGCTTTAAGCACACATGAAAAAGGAAGTAACTTAAAACTGAGTATCAGACATTGATTTTTACTAAAGTTTAAAGTTCAGTTTCTTCTAGAAATCCCCCTTCCTCCTGAGCCCAGTCTGCCATCAGTTCTCCAGGGACCCACTTTGACTCTCCAGTGAACTTTTTTCGAGATGCTTTTATATATAAGCCCTGGGGCCCAGACTTCCTTTTTTCAAGCTGCTGCAGATGAAAATGGAAAATTTCTCCTACACAGATGTTTGGCTCTACCTTTAAATGCTAAGACTTTATTTGAACATGTAATCGAGCTAAAATTTAATAAGATATTTTACATTCTGTTTTTCGTATGAAGTTATAAATTTGTACAGTTCAATTCAGAGTGGCTACATTTCAAGTGCTCAGTAGTCGCATGTGTGTAGAACGCCTTCTTTTAGACAACACAGTTCCATATACTAACATGACACGCCAATAGAGTTCCTAGGAGTTGATTACGTATAGCTAAAACATTTGTTTAAAGGAGGAAAGAATACCGTTCTGATCTAATCTTTCTGTCTATTGAGATTTTTGTGCTAACTCCAAACTTGAATTTTCATGATGCCTCTTTCCCTAAACACTGCATTCTAAAGTTTTGCTGCATTATGACCCCTAAATTATGATAGTTGGGTACAGCCTGGCCTATTAGCATGATTATTTCTTAAATTTTCCAATATGGGACCCTCCCTTTACAAAGTTTCTTGAACTACAGAAGTGCAGGAAATTTTCATGAGCCATATAAATGCATATCATGACCAGGTTAGTTGTAGACTGAGGACAAAGGAGTCATGTAGAAGCTGGCATTCCCACAAGAAGTGTGTCCAAATGTATGTATCTATATTCTGACTCCAACTTTTCAAAGTTCTTTTTTTTTTTTAAGTTTTAATTTATTTTTAGAGAGGGAAGGGAGGGAGATAAAGAGAGAAACAGAAACATCAGTGTGCGGTTGCTGGGGGCCATGGCCTGCAACCCAGGCATGTGCCCTGACTGGGAATCGAACCTGCAATGCTTTGGTTTGCAGCCCACGCTCAATCCACTGAGCTACACCAGCCAGGGCCAACGTTCTTAAATATCACTGTGAAGATGTTCAATTCTACTAATCTCCCACATTAATTTTAAATTTCAAATACTAATACTAAGCAACTAATAATGATGGCGTTAATAGAACAAATATTAGTATGGGCATTGTGTAAGCAGGACTATATCCATTCAAGTCAGTGTTCTACTTTGAACAGAACCAATGTGTGTTTCCTGAGAGGGCATATTTTTTTCCCTAATAAACCAATCACAAAGATAAAATCCTTCCTATTGCTTAAAACCTCATAAGGTAAATGAATCAAGAGAGAAAGAACAATGAAATATGGTAAGGAATATGATAGAAGAATGTTATCTAACTAGGGCTAAAAGATTGAAGAAGATTCCCTGGAAAAGGTGAGATGTTTACACATTTGTAAGAGATTTTCATTTCTTTAAAAAGTTTTATTGTGGTTAATAATAATGGTGTGGCTAATAATAATGACATACTATTAACTGTAAATGTTGGAAGTATACAATTTGAAAAGTTTGAACATATGAATATTCTTGCAAAACCAAAGCCATAATAAAAATAATAGACATAATTATACTCACAAATATGTCTTTGTGCCCCTTTGTAATCCTACTCTTGCTGATCCTCCATGGATATATTTTCTGTCATTATAGATTAGCTCAACATTGCTTCTTGGCCTTTTGGCTAAGATCAAGTGTACAGATTAGCTTAACTCTTCTAGAATTTTACATGACTAGAATCAAACATGATATATTTTCTTTGTCTGGATTTTTTCATTCACTCTACTCATTTTGAGATTCATCCAATTTGTAACAAGTATTAACAGTCCATTCCTTTTTATTGCCAAAAAGCAATCACTTCTACAGATACCACAGTGTGAATATTCTCCTGTTGATGGATATTTATCACTGAATAAAATTGCAAATTTCTAGCTATTACAAGCAAAGCTGCTGCTAACATTCATGTACAAGTATTTCCAAGACATGTTGCTGTGATAGGTTCATGTTCAAAGTTTTAAGAAAATCCCAAACTACTTTCCAAAGTGCCTATCATTTTACAGTCCCTGTAGCAGTGTTTAAGGGTTTCTGCTGATCCACACCTTTGACAACCCATAACAATATGGTTTTTCTATTTAATTTTAGCCATTTTTTATAGATGAATATGGTTTCATTTTGCATGTCTAACATCTTTTTAAAGGCTTATTTGTCATCCTAATAGCATCTTTAATGAAGTGTCTGTTCAAAATTTTGCCCATTTTTATTATTATTTTGTTTTCTTTCTACTGAGTATGACAATTTTATTTTATTTTTTTAAGGTTTAATTTATTTTTTAGAGAGGGAAGGGAGAGAGAAAGAGGGAGAGAAACATCAATGTGTGGTTGCCCTTCGTTTGGCCACTATCAGGGACCTGGCCTGCAACCCAAGCATGTTCCCTAGACTGGGAACTGAACTGGTAACCCTTTGATTTGTGTGCTAGCACTCAGCCACTGAGCTACACCAGCCAGGACTGAGTTGTGAGAATTCATAATATATTCTAGATACACACATGGATTCTAGATACAGGTGTGGATTCTGGATCAGATATGATGTGCAAGAATTTTCTCGCAGTCTGAGACTATTCTTTCATTCTCTTAACTGTGCTTTTTAAAGAGCAGAAGTTCTTAATTTTGATGGAATCAAATTCATCAGCATTACTTAAAGCTTGCTGGGGAAGAGAGTTAAGTAAATCAACAATTACAATATAATGTGATAAGTACTATGATAAGGATTTGCTCAGAAGGTATGGAGAAATGGCACTTGATTCAACTTAGTGATTAGTAGAGACTTTCTCGAGTAGGAGATAACTTGAGAAGGAGCTAGCTGAGTAAAGCTGGAAATAGAGTTGCAGATGAGAAAAGGATATGTGTGCAAGTTTTGTGCTGTAAAGAGTATGGTGTATTTAACTATAAACATCTGTGTGACCGAAGCATAGTCTATAAGTGAGGACAAAATAGAAAAAAAATTAGGCTGAAAACTGAGAAAGCAAATTAGTTGTGAAGGACACTGTCCATTAAGTTAAGGAATTATGACTTAATGCTAATCATTAGGGTAATATAAGCATTTTAAAAAGATCGCTCTGGAATTGTGGCTGAAAATGAATGGGGAATGGGTGGGAGGGATTTTGGAGGCTGAGAGAACAAGTAAGAGGTATGAGAGTAATCCAGTACAGAAGTAATGGTTTCTTCAGGACAGAGAAGGTAAGTAGGTGGGAAAAAATGGGAAAGAGAATTGTCAGCATTTTGAAAATTATTTGTACATTTTTATTTTATTACTTTTTAAAGATTTTATTTATTTTTTAGGGAGAGGAGGAGGGAGGGAGAAAGGGAGAGAAACATGCTGTGTGAGAGAAACATTGATTGGTTGCCTCTTGCCCCCAACCAGGGACCTGGCCGTAGTCCAGACATGTGTCCTGCCCAAGAATCAAATCAGTGATCTTTCCATTTGTAGGCCAGCACTCAATCCACTGAGTTGCACCAGCGAGGGCAGAATTGTCGGGATTTGGTTATTATCAAATATTTCCTGAGAGATTGGAAGTAGTTAAATAATGAAGTTTAGACAAACGAGTTTTTAAGCCTGAACAACATCAGGCTATTAAGGAGTAGTGCTGCCTAATTTGACATTTTATTATTTTGTCGTATATATTTTATTCTCTAACAAACTAGTGGAGTGGTATCAATGAGATGGCTGGTAGACCAAAACAACCATTAGATAGTAATAACCACTGGTAGTCATGGACTAGATGAAGCCTGCTATATTAAAAATATCTCCCAGTATGTTTTGCAAATTATAGATATTTATGATTTAAATAATGTCTCCTAGTATTTGTATCTTAATTCATATCTCTTGTATTTGTATTTTAAGGTTATATATTAAAATAATCACAGAAATCTCAGGTGAGCCAATAAGCAACTTGGGAGACAGTGGGACTATTCAAACTATTTAAGTTGGAGTTGTAGTAATTGGAGGGAAGGGGAGATGACAATTTTTTTTTTCCTTCAGAGGCCATAAGTATAGCTGAGGTTAGAGAATTATAGGTAAGTTTTATTTGGCCAGCTGGGCAATTAGTCAAGCCTAAAAGGTTAGCCCAGGTGGGAAGTAGTACTTTCATTTATTCATTTATTTTTTTTTTTTTTTGGAGAGAGGTGCTGGGAAACGCCCTGACTGGTGTCAAGCTGAAATCCCCACCTAGGCTAAGGCTAAGGGAACGCCCTTGGAACCGTAAGCCAGCAAGGAGACAAAAGCTTATCTCCCTGGCAGGAATGCTGCTTCTGCTGCTTTATTCATAACTGAGCCCCAAAAAGCTTGGTCGGTTAGCCAAAGACGGGTAATATTCCCCAAGGGGGGAATGACCTAAGACAGGCACGATCACTTGGGAGGCCCCCCAAAAGAAGGACTTGGGGGGCTGCAGCAAAAGGGGGTGATGGACCCTCGCTCCTCGGCTTTGACATAGCCTGAGTTCTCATCGTCTGGGAGAAAATCTCCTTATCTCTTGGTTGCCTTAGTTCCCTTGCTCCACCTAAGCCTGAAACAATGACAGGGTGGTGCAGCTCTGTGCTGAAAAGGACGGATTCCCCAGGTGATCAGGCCTAAGAAAGAATATGTAAATTACTGTGAAACCTTCTTTGTTTAGAATGCTCTCAGTTGAATGAGAGGGGTCCAAGGAGGAAGTTAGTTTGTTCCTCAAAGTCTTATAGCTCTTTGACCCCGACTCAAAATAGACCAGCAGAGTTCTTTGTTTTCTCTGGTTCCTTACTTCCCCCTAATGAGTACTGTACTTTACCTGAATTATTATGCAAAATGAGCCTAATAAAAGCAGGTATGGACGGTAAATCAGCGCGCTCCCCACTAGGGGGGTGGCCATTTCATCCCTACTTCCCCACAGAAACTAGTCTGTCTCTGTGCATGTTGTTTTTTCTCGCGTGTGTTTCGGCGAGCCATCCGCAGCGTTCCGTGGTCACTGCTGGCCGGGGACCCACGCATCAGAGAGGGGAAGGGAAGGAGAAAGATATCAATGTGTGGTTGTCTCATGTGCCCCCAACTGGAGACCTGGCCCTCAATCCAGGCATGTGCCCTGACTGGGAATCGCACCGGCAACACTTTGGTTTGTAGCCTGTGCTCAATACACTGAGCTACATGAGCCAGGGCAGAAGTAGTACTTTCATATTCCAGGGTTAACAATTTGGTTAATATTAAAGAAAAGGTTTCAGGAAGAGGCCATTCTTAAAACAAATTGGAAAACTCTGAACAAACAGCCAACATAATACACATTAAAGATCTAGGCAAAATGTTGGAGTAATACGTCTGTGGTAGGTAGTAATCCAAGAATGGAGCTTAATAATAAAATAAGGACCTTGAAGATAAGTTCTACCTATGTATTCACTACCAAAGGTCAAAACTATTCTCAAAATACCAGTAGGCCCAACTATGCACAGGTGGAGAAAAAGGAAAACATGACTGGAGTGAGAGACTTGGGGAATAAGAAAAAGGCCAGATAGAGAAGTCACAAGGGGATCAAGTAGGTTTTTACTACTCTCATGCAAAGGAGAACATTAAGTAGAGTTAAGCAGATAGGGGAGAAAAGGAGTATTTTTGGTCTCTTAGTGATTATCACTACTACTGAATAGAAGAGAATTAGGTCCAGAAACCCTGGAGGAGGGTTCCAATCAGAATTTATAAAGTTACGAGTCTTGTTCTATTTAACAACAAGCATTTTTTAAAAATCAGTTAAAATACTTATCAGAGACCTGAGAGCACAAATAAACTTTAATAAGCTTAAATCCAAAAGGTAAGGAGAGCTTCTTAAGAGAGAAGAGAATGATGGTTTCTTTCATTTCCTACAGAACATTTTGTGGTACATGAAGTTGCCTTTTACCACATGAATGCACCACAAATGGGTCATGAGAGACCACCGAATATTTAAGGGCTGTGTGTGGGCTAGAATGATGGATTACAAGCTCATGGAGCTCTAATGTAGAATGAATCTGCACTCATCCTCTAACTCTGTCCCAAAGGCCTTGAGTGCTCAAAAGTAGTATGTGAGGCAGGATTCCTGGGGCCAATCCCTTTGAGAATTCCAAGCCTTCACCAAGTGCCATGTAGCAGCTTTCTGAAGGCTGGGGGCAGGGGAACAGGATGGAGAGATTTCTACTGAGGCACGGAAAAAAAGAAAGACTGAAAAAATGAATCAACAGCGTAAACCAAATGATGTATATAATTCATATGGAATACTAGTCAGCAATAAACTAACAAATTACTGATAAAAGAAGCAACATGGATGAATCACAATATCATTTTATATAAAATAAGCTAGATGCAAAATATTGTATACAATTATGTGACTCCATTTACATGAATTCTAAGAAAAGGCAAAATTATTGTGATAATGGTTATAGAAATCAGAAAGTGGTTGCATTAGGTGGAGGTAGAAATGGACAGGAAAAGGGGCATAAAGGAACTCTCTGGGTTATATAAATGTTCATTATCTTGTTTTTGGCAATAGGTAAAAGGGTTCATATAACCACCCATACTCACTGAACTGATTGCTTAGGGTTTTCATTTTATTATATGTAGATTATACTTCAATAAAAAACCAAAAAATCGGACTTAAGAAAAAGTATTAGATACACTTTTCTTTCTTGTCACATTACTTCATCTTTCATCCTGGAGATTCCCGTTTGTCTTTTCTTAATTACTGACATTTAATACTTCATACTTTTCCCTGCAACAATAGGTCATAAACTCAGTTCATTAGTTCAAGGCCTTATTTGATGATGATACCCTGTAATTCCTATTAGTACTCAGTTTTGGGCTCTAAATTCCTATTATATAAAAAGTTTGCCTTTATCTGGCCTGTGTTGTCCATTCTCTGCTTAATTTTATTATCTCTCTTGCCCAAACTGTTTTCCTGAACTTTGAACCTATTGCCTCTTCTGACTTTCAGTACCTGTATGAACTTTAAAGCCTCTTCTTGTGCCTGTGTTCTTTATTTTTCATTGTGTTCCAGGAGGATCTGGTCAGATCACTGGGCAGAAGGCAGGAACCCCTGAGGTAGGTCGGGAAGTGCCAGAGGCAGCAGAATAGAATCCGCAGCTGGCACTTGATAGATTGCCATACTCTTGGGTAAGGGTAAACAAACTATTGTGGCACACAGGAGGAAGCTTGGACAGAGTATGCGTGGGCTGAAAGGTCACAACACACATGCACGGTGAAGGTTATCATGGCAGCAAGTGGAGGGGCAGAGACGCTAGCCTGGACTGGCTGGGAATTTGGATACTTCTGCTGTGCATGGGAGTTTGGGCCTGGAAGTTTAAATAGAGGGCATGGGACACCCACCCCTTCTGCTGCCCCTTGCTTGCCCAGTCAGGAGCCAGCTTGGGTGAAGGGTGATTTCTGCACTGGGCTGCACCCTGCTGGTGGTGGCCAGTGGGACACTGCGGCTCCACATTGCACAGGTCCTGGACTGCACCCCTTCTTTGGCTCTGAGATCAGTGCACAGATGCAGGGGCTAGAGTGCTTGCTGGCACTGCAGTGTCAGCAGCCTGAGGCCCGGAGGGCCCCATGAATGGAGCCCCCCATGCCCTGAGCGACTGGTGGAGTGGTCTGGCAGCAGACTGTGGCCCCAAGAGATTCGGAAAGAAGCCGCGGTGAGGCAATGGCAACGCCAGCCCCATAATTGTGCACTCCAGGGAGAGAGAGCCTGAAGCCAGAGGCATGTTTGTGAAAGAGCCTTGGGCCTCAGATGGAAAATAAGAATGGAGCAGGGTGTTGGACACCGACTCTGGTTTTGAGGGTGGCTGGGTTCTTTCTGTGTTTTGTGGAAGAGGTTGACCTTGAGCCAGGTAGTACTCAGCCTCCCCACACTGGGCAACCTTTTAATAAAGATCCTTTTCCTTCCCCAACAATCTTTGTGTTATGCCTGTGTTTGGCGGCAGGCAGCCAAATCCCACCATTTCTGGTAACAATTGCACCATCCCCACAGTACAGTTCAATGAAATAGGAGAACATACTGGGTTTGAAATAAATGTTAACATTGTATACAATTGATACAAATTTGAAAGAAATTATTTTCATGAAAGGTAATTAAAATGAGTGTAAATAATAAATAGGACTTGACACATTGACTTATTTGAATAGGTGCATTTTCTCTTGTACACCTGGCTTGACCTGATCATAAATAATTTGAATGAAACTTTTAAATTAATATAAAATTATCATATATTTCTTAAATTCTCTTTCATATTTACTATTACAAGTTTTCTGATTGAATTTTCTGATTTAATTTTAGGATCTTATTGGACAGAGACTAAGAAGAGGAAGAAAACAGGCATTTGTGATATCGGGAATTTTGAAATAGACTATAGATAGCGAATCCTATAAACCAGGAGTTGACAGTGGCTTTATTTTAATTTTCTTCCTTAAAAAAATTTTTGCTTTAGTTTATTGATTTTAGAAAGAGAAAGAGAGAAAAATATTGATATGTCATTCCAAGTATTTTATGCATTTATTGGTTGCTTCTTGTATGTTGATTGAACCCACAACCATGGCATATCAGGACAATGCTCTAACCAACTGACCTACCTGGCCAGGACAACAGTGGCTTTAAAGAGCTGATATAAGATGATGGTAGCACCATGTCATTTGCATGTTATTCTGGAGAAGGAGTAAGGAAATACTATCAGGTACTAGGAAAAATATGAGAACTGTGTCCTGTAGGGCTAGCTGATTCATTCCACACAAGTGTGCCCTTTTGTTCATTGGGTCACATTTGTCATAGCTTTAGCCTCTCAGTGCTTGACCTGGGCATATGGGCTTGAGTGTTTGCTGGGATGGTTATTCATCAGGATACTGATACCTTCAAAGGGAATTAACATGCAAATACTCTGCCAAGACACTACAGTCCTTGTTCTTCTGCATTTCCTGTCTTGTTGTTCCTGCTACTGTGGTTTCATTCCAACTTGACTTTCGGTTTGGAATGTGCTCATTACCTTTTAACCTCAGTTGAATATGTTTTTACAACTTAATCATTATTTCCCTGCTAATTGTAAATATGAATTATATCATTAGTACCTTACTTTTATTATCCTTATTATTGAGAGTTAATGATCTACATGGATGGTCTTGCCATCCCCACTTCCTTATAGATTTACTTGAACTTTTTCCTTAATATAATCATTCATATGATATCTGCCAATCTGTTTTCATTGAAATATTTTGGAAAGCTTATAAAATACTTGGAAGCAGTACTTTGAGTCACTAATACAAAAGTAAACAACACAGGGAACATTTGAACAGGTTTTGGCACCAGCCAAGTAAACACTGAAAGATAATCTGATGCCCAAATCGAGTACCTGGTGACAAGTGGAAAAATTACAGAGCTTCACTTCTAAGCCTTGATATTCCTATAAAGTTTTAGTTTCACAAGAGATCAGGCATGCATAGATAATAACTAGAACACCCAAACAAAAATAAGCTTTGTTAAAAACAATAATCTGTGAGAAGGTTCTACATATTTTGTTTTTCCTACCCTGGGAGTGGAATGGGGTGAGAGTAATTATGTAACAGTCATTGTTGCAGATGTGCCTGGGAGAATCGTCTTATTAGGACTCTGAGAAGACCTTATGTTTATGTTTAGAATCACTGAACTCACAGTGGAATGAGAGCTACATAAATTGTACTGTGCAATCAACTGGGAACATAATTATGTACAACAGGTACTGGGTTTACAAATAGCCTTTTCACTAAAAAATTGCCATAAAATTTACCCTGAGTATGTAAGGGCATCACTTTTTAAAAATCAAGTCTAGGTCCATTTCTTGTGATTTCCAAAAATGGGAAGTCTGTTGTGTCTCGATGCTTATGTCCCCTGTTGGTTTTATAAATTTTTCTAATTCTTACTCTAAGTCTTCACAGTTTGTTTCCAGTATTCACTAGTTGTATTTTTTAAAGGTACACATCTTTTTTATATTTATAAAATATGTAGTCAGTTTCATAGTTCCAGATACAGCTTATTTTTCTTTTTAAAGAAAATGTGTTGCACCTATCTTTTTTTCCTTTATGATGTCTGTGTTCTCTGGATAGCTGCCTAAGTGGTTTATTTACTTATGGAGGGGTATTGAATTCTACTGATTCTGAATGAAAGAATCCAGGTTGAAAAGAGGAGAAACATACTCACCACACCTTTTACAAAATAGCCCCTGGAATGTTTATTGCTATATTGATATTATGTTGATTATCTGCAAATAATTTTGAACATTGTTATACAGATTATTAAGCATCAATATATAGTCCACAATAAGAGAAAATAGATGGCATAAGTAAGTATTAAATAACAAAAAATACTGAAGGATTTCTTGTTAAATGTTAAGACCCAGATGTCAACAGATGACATGGTTTATAATAATTGTCTGAATACTTGATCATATAATGTGTACAGTGACGATGACTTTTCCCCTCGTGGCACAATCATTCTATAGTTTCACCAATCTGATTTCCATATTGGAACCTCACATAGAACCTAGGTGAGAAATTATAACACAGTGCTTTCAACTATTCCTCCAATTAATATTTTTACATATAATGGTAAGATTTAATTTCATTTTGACAAATTACCTTAGGAAAATTTTTTGATCACCATGGTGTTTCTAGACCTGTGAAACCGTTAACATATATAAGTAGCCTAGACATCTCTCAGGTTGGCACGTGGGCAGATCACATGTTCTTCCAAATCAAAAATATAGCCCGCAAACATAGACTTATAAGAATACTTTTCTGCCTGTTTTCCAAATTAAAATGTTTGAATTCAGATTCTTTCCACATATTTTTTTAAGTTATATGGATGTTCATTTGTTACATTGTTTTAAAACTTTTTTAAAGTTTTTCACAGGTTGAAGTTGGAAAGTGTAATTGCAAAAGGAAAGGGACCTAAAATTCATGTTTATCAGAAAGTTTAAAAAAGTAATTTTAGTCCATACCACATTTCCAGAAATATCATTGCTGAACAATAAATATTTGTTGAATGAATATCAAAAGAGAAAAAATGTTTTACTGTCATTTCAACCATATATATTTCTATCCAGTTAAATGTTTCTAAAGCCTGAGGATGAGAAAACTAACCAACTAGCTCCACTCATCATCATTATTTTGTCTCTCATTATTACTAATTATTCCCATTTGTGTGGCTCATTGATTGTCTGCTCCCTCCTCACCAGTGTCAATACTCTGCCCCCCACAAAATTTTTTTTACTGCACTGAGCTTTTATAAGCATTTGAACTTCATTATAAGATTCATGAAAGATGCTCTCTAAAAAGGAAGTAAGGAACCAATAACATACAAACTATGGAATGATAATCAGACTTATTACATAATACGTTGTCCACTTAGGAAGTGTTGTGAAAGGTAGTCCAGACAGGGAGGGGTTCTGGCCAAGATGGAAGCATAGGTAGAAACACATCAATTACTTGCACAACCAAAGAAGGATAAAAACCAATTTAAAAGCAAAAACAACCAGAACTGCCAGAAAATCAAACTGCATGGATCTCTGACAACCAAGGAATTAAAGAAACATTCATCCAGACTGGTAGGAGGGGCAGAGACAAGCAGCTGGGAGGATGTGCAGCAAGGTGGTGGCTGGAGGACAGGGAAACTCAAAACTCAAAACTTCTGGCTGTAAAATTCTGTGGGGATTGCGAAAGTGTGAGAAACCCCCAGTCTCACAGGAGAAACCACTGGAGAGGCCTACAGGATCTTAGAAGACACACAAACCCACCCACCTGGGAATTAGCACCTGAAAGGGCACAAACCACTTGTGGAAAGCCAGGGAAGTAGAGGAAAGTGAAGAAAGGGCATAGTGAGTGGCATTGTTTCTTCTCTGACCCTCCCCCACAGACAGCGCCACAATGCAGCATTGGCCCACCCTGGTGAACACCTAAGGCTCCGCCACTTACAAGGTAACAGGTGCCCGAAACAAAGAAATATGGCCCAAATGAATGAACAGATCAAAACTCCAGAAAAAGAACTAAGTGACAAGGAGATAACGCAACCTATTAGATGCAGAGTTCAAAACACTGATAATCAGAATACTCACAGAACTGATTGAGTTCGGTCACAAAGTGAAGGAATAAGTGAAGGCTATACAAAGTGAAATAGAGGAAAATATACAGGGATCCAACAGTGAAGAGCAGGAAACTGGGACTCAAATCAATGACTTAGAATACATACTGGGATTATTCCTGCCCTTTATTTGGAGCCCTCTCTCTGAAGGCACTGGAGCAGGGAATATCCATTCCTGCCATGATCTGTCTGAGTTCCTGACCCACAGAGTCTATGAAGATAATAAATAGTTGTTTGGAATAATATATTCATAGCTGTAGGTAGAACTGAAGGTGCATTGTCTCTCTTCAGGTTATAGAAGCCAATAAACAGAAGTTGGGTTCCCCTTACTCATTATTTTTATTGACATATAACATCAGGAAAACACACCAAAAATAAATATGCAGATCAGTGAATTATCCCAAATGAATACTTTAGTAACCAACATCCAGAAAAAAAAGCAATGTTCAAAGATGACATGTATGGTTTTCCCCCATTCATCCTATCAAATGAGCTACAGGAATGCTCTTACCACCTGCCCTCTTAATGTCCTCCCTTATTAAAAGTAAATCATTTTTGGTTTTGTGTCTCGGAATGAGACACATTGGAAGAATGTGGTCTACAAGCAGTGTTGGGGACATACAGCTGGGGGCATCCTTTGTCCACATTTTCCTACATCCTGTTTGACTTGAGCTGCTTCTGCTGGTCCTTTCTTTAATGTGTTATTTTGTTGATGACGAGTTCCACGTCCCTCTTCTGTTCTAGCATCTTTCGAAGGTGATTGTGGTTTCTGAGAGGAAAGTAGATAAACATTGGAATGATTTACTTAAATGATAAACTTCATTAAAACTTAAGAAACTTTTATTTAAACTTTTAAAAACTGCTGTTCCTATGTATTGTATGTAATTTGGCTTTGGTAATGGGATAGGATTTTGAGAGTGGAGAGTGACAGTGAAAATGGCTTTGGTCCCGAAGACTACCCTGTTTCTGCTTTCACTCTGGAGCAAATCATCATGCCTCAGCCAACTCAAGGTTTTTATTTTAATGGGATTGCTTGAGTTATTATATAATTTTAAGTGTTCTCTATACATTCTGCAAAACAGTCATTTATCATATTTATATTTTTCTACTAGTGCCCTCATCCCATTAGTGGATCCAACCCAGACTATTACAATGTATTTAGGCCTCATGTCTCTTAGTTTCCTCTGGTTTATGGCATTTCACACCATTTTTTTGTTTGTTTGTTTCTTAAGGCCTTGAGACTTTTGAAGATTACTGGTTAGATGTTGCATAATTTGCACATAACTGGTGTTTTCTCAGGATTGCATTGAGATTGTGGATCTCTGGGAGGAATACCATGTAGATGGAATGCGCTTCTCATGGCATCCTACCAGAGGCACGTGATACCAACATGCAGTTATCACAGTGAGTGTGATCCTGATCATTTGTTTGAGATTGAATCTGCCAATTTTCTCTATTGTAAAGCCGCTATTTTTCCCTTTGCATATTCTATTCTTGACAAGTGAGTCATTTAATCCAGCCCGCACTAAATGGTAAGATAACTGAGCTTAATTTTCTGAAGGGAGGAGTATCGCAAGTTCTGTGTACATGTTAGAATAAGAGTTAATACATATGTGAGGGGAATACTTTGAAGCTATACAGCTATGCTGTTTCTCCTTAAACTTTTGCCCACTGATGTTACCAGTCATATGTGAGTCTTGTGTGCAGCAGTTATTACTGTTCTGTTCTAATGGCGGTTTTCTATTGTATTTCTCACATTTCTTCTCTATTTAATTTTTGGAATTTTTCTGTAAGGAAAATCTGCCCTTCTCCATTTTTAAATTTAATTCCAGGGGGTGGAAAACTCTTTTTTGATAAGGAGTAGAGAGTAAATATTTTAGGCTTTGAAGGCTCCATTTGGGAGGAAAAATCAAAAGTATCTATTACTCTACTAACTTACTCTAAAGTCATGTTCCAAACTTTGTGACAATGATTCTGGCATCTGTTGGTTTACTATTAATTGTGTTTGTATAAAAGAGTATTTCATTATAAGATGTTTTTTTAAAAACAGACTTTTGGACATTACTTTCTGAATACATTTTAATGAATGGAAGGTAAACTGTACTCTTGAGTGACCTCATTGGTGTTTAAAGATTTGACAACTGGGAGATAATTCTTTTTACTGGAAACATAGAATCTAGATTCTGAGAGTTGTTTCTTTCATTACCCTTTGCTGCCACATACAGTAAGAAATGAATATATCAGATAAAAAAATGTAGGGTTAAACTATTCTTTAAAAAGTTCTACAATGAAAATGATTTAAAACTGGCCATTGTATGTAATATTGGTAAAAGAAATTCTGGTTTATTTGGTCTTTATGACTGCTCACTGCTGTGAAAAATGGCAAGCGATAAAATAAGTTCGCAGAAATAAAACAAGTACTCTGGCTGCCATTTATTTAGCAATTGTCAGGAAAGATGAATTAGGCAGTACAAATTCCCCGGAGGTGTCATGATGTGTAAGACTAATAAAATGATACCTGATGATTCCCTTGGAGAGTGAAAGAATAACCTCAAAGAAGAATCAGAATTAACAAGAAATGAGACCAATCTTTCACAGCACCACGAAGGTTAGAAAGATAAAGCTATGGTACTCCAAAAGCCATGAAATTACTTCTAAAGGCAAGAATCGATTTAGTGGGAAACATTAGAAAAGTACAAGTCAAAAACAACATCAACAAGAATGGTAAGCCCTGGAGGTCACAACCATCAAAAAATTGCCTGGTAAACCGATTCTCTCCCCCAGCTCCTCAGCTGAGATTGATTCTGGGCTGAATCCTGAGCCCGAGACAACTGTTTCCTGAGGAGAAACATTTTTGCTTACTAATAATTACCTTTTCTTCACTGTTTACAGAAAAGGAAGGGAGGAGATGGCGGGGGGGTGGGGGGAGAAGAAAGTGAAGAGGGAGGGGAAAAAAAGAAGAGGAAAAAGTCTCGTATTGTCTGTTTTCTTCTTTGATTATTTGCTTGATTGATCACAAATTCTTCAACAAAATACATTAGATGAGCATTCTCGTGCTTCTTACAATAATATAATTGTGTAATACATCACAAGTAATTATTTTCTTGATTATCTCAAGCCTTGTCTGAATAGTATGCATTGCTTTGTGCACTGATAATCTGCACTGACTTTTCTCACATTCGGTTATCAGCTGGAACTTTTCAAATCCATATTACTTATTAAGCTGGCATTTTGTTATATCCTGCGAATACTGAGATGACAGATAGTCTCACTATTCCAGGCAACCACTGATGTCTAGTTGAGCAGTTTCTTATTTCATCTGAGATAATCACTTCCTGTGCGAGGAAAGAACAACTCTGGTCCTTGACTGGAGAAGTGTAGTCAAGTTAGAAGGATAATTTTCTATGTTTTCTACTTTTGTAAAATAGGTGCATATTTTCTTTGATAATCACAATAATATTGGACATTTTTTTGAGAATTAAAGACACAAAAACAGAAATTTAAGTGATTATAAATGAGACCATCAGAATATATTTTTGTTCCTTTAATTTTACTTACATGTTAATTTATGTCAAATAAATACAACATACCTTTTTGGAAGATTGATTGATTCTTTCATGCACTTTTCACTCCTCCTCACTTCCAAGTTCTATTACCCAGGGAGAAGCACTTTCAACTCATTCAGTGGCTTATTCTAGTACTTTAGTTCGTATTTCTAAATAAGATGCATACTGCTATTTCCTGATTGTCAATTATGGATATCTATTGAATTCCTTTGATGACATTGTATTTTTCCTCTTTGCCTCCTCTCCCAACCCACCTTCCCTCTTCTAATAGTTCCTATACACATATTCACAATTGTTGGTTGAATCAATATTTAGCATTTGTAGTATTTATGAATACCTAAATATTAATCACAACAAATGGCTATTGTAGATTGTCTAGCCACATAAACCTTTGGTTTATCTTCTGGGGAAAAAATTGTGTTGATTGCCTTGCATTGGTAGCTTCTGGTTTCTTATTGTGGTAACTTCGAAACTTCTTTTTTTCAGTATCCCAAAGGAAGTGCACTCCACAGAAGAGCAGCATGCTAAAAAAGATTTTTGTCAAAGACCCAGTAGGAGAAAAGACTTTAAAGGGGCATGTGTCATACACTATATACTGCACAGCGTTCTGGTTTCTCTAAAAATCTCCCTGAGGAGTCATTTTCCATGTCTTTTCTTGTCAGTTGTCTGACAGTGAGGATATCTCTACTTGTCCTCCTAATAATTTATGTAATTTCATGTGCACAGATCTCCCTTTAATCCTCCCCTTTTTGTTTTGCCTCTGTCTTTTCTGATGCTATATATTTTCTGCTCTCCTCAGGCTTTCCTCCTCTTACATCCTCAGAGACAGAATTTGATATCATAGTTATATTTGTGGAATAGCTTTGTGTCAGTCAGGATAGGCTAGGCTATTTCCTGGTAATGAATAGCTGTTAAATCTCAAGGGCTTAATGGTAAAAAAAAATGTTAATGGTATACGCTAATGCAAATCAGTATGAGGGGTATACACCAGGTTGATTTATGCTTCCATGAATACAGCAATGGCATGAAAGGTTGCAATTTTCCCGTCACATTTTACTAGAAAAAGCAGTCACATGTGAACACCTAACTTCAGTAGAGGCAGGGAGTTTAATACTTACCCTACTGTGTGCTAAGAAGGACAATAGGAGTATTATTAAATAGCTCTAAGGGCATCCTTAATCATTATAATGAGCATAGGGACTCTACACCAAACAAAGGACACTCTTACAAATAATCATGTATATTAATTCCTTGTAAAAATAACTCTTTCTTCCATTACATATATTTTGAGAGGTTCTTGCATAGATGAGGGCCCAATTAAGCAGACTTACTTCTGATGATCTCAGCCATTAGATCACATGCTAGTCTAATAGAGGCAAGTAATTTTCCCTTATCTTGAAGTGGCCTCAAAAAAACCCTTCTATGGAGTTTTCTTTTAAAATCATTAATTAGTAAATTAATAAAATATTATAAAAGCTGTTTAAATTTTCCAAAAGTTGATACCTCAACTTCTAAGAAATGAAGATAAATCTAAGGCAAAACCTTAATTATTACATGCATATTTGGTTTGCTACTATACTACATTTAAGTTTTAATTATTATTAAAAATCTAAAATGGTAGTTATCTCATGTTGAGAACATCAAAAGTGCCATCTATAAATTGCCTAGCAAGTAAAAATGCTAGTCAGACAACTGAATACCAAATGATATATATGTTTACCTGAGGATTTTGAAGAAGAGTATTAGTATAATGATAATCTAGGCCTTTCCTCAAAGCATACTATATTTCTCACTGCACAGTAACTCTCATTTCAGGTCCCGTAAGCAAATAGACACTACCCATTCATTTCATGTGAGCTGCTGACATGTTTCCTGTGGAAACAAATGTCTCTCATTGCTCAACTAGTTTTGGTTCAAACTGGTGACTTGGAGGTGAAAGGTTGTGCATTCTGTTATTAATCATCTATACTACCCATCGCTCCATCAGCAAATCACTGGCTGAGCAAGAGAGGGGAGAATTATTTGGTTATTTATTGACACAGTATACAACACTGTTAGCAAGTATCATCTTGTGTAAATTATGAACATCATAAAAAGCAGCTTTCTTTTATTTAACATATGGAACACATATGAAGAAAATGTGCAAAATACAAGGTTCTGCAAATTGCCATGAACTATTAGTGAGAAAATTCATTTGCAGTGCCCAGGGATTCTTCTGGTTTGTAACTGTGGAGCAAGGCTAACAAGATGATTGAGTCGCCCCATGCAGATCTCCGTGAGCACAGTCTCTGGCTTCTGTCAGACAGCATTCCAGCCCTGACTTCAGCACTCATCGTTAACATACTTGGGGGAGTTAAGTTGTTTTACTTTTCTGCTATGCTATTTTTTTGTTTCTTTGCAATAAATGCCCAAAAGAGAGTGTAAAATAATTGCTGAGATGTAGCTGGCAGAGAAGTCATGAGCTGCATTTTGGGATATTCATTACTTTCTGAAAGTAATTCATCTAAATAATTTATCAAAGCAGAATACAAAAAGACGAAGAGAGAATTTAGTCTCGTGACTAGTTAGCATTAAATACGCAATAAAAGTTTGAAATATGCTCTTGTGCTCTCCTCTGAGATAATGTGGACTTCTAAAAGCACTGAGGCAGAATATGTTTTCTGGAAGGATTCCAGAATGGTTTCAGCTGCAATTTTATGCCAAATTGATCAACTTCTTACTTTGTGCCATTAGTGTTCTAGAATATAGAGCTTAAGGAAATCAACAAGTTACTTAGCATTATACAATTTATTTTCTACTGAGAAGACAGAATATAAATGGCTAAGCAAATGGAAATAAGGATAGTTTTAAAATAAAACTATAAAAATAAAACCTAAGGAAAAATAAGTGAAATGGGAGTCATGCAGTTTTCTACTTTCAGTTGGTCATTTATAAAAGGCCTGTATGGGGAGCTGGCTAACATGTGAGCATACATTTGAATTAAAAAATATGTAAGTTGTGAAGATATTTAAAGGAAAAATAATTTCAGACAGTTGAAAACAACAAATGAACACATTAAAGGTCCATAGTAGAGAATTTTCTTGGAGTGTTCAAGAACTGGCAAGAAGATCCATGTGGCTGGAGGAGAATAAATGAGGGGAGAAGACAGAGTGTGAGGTAAGAGAGTTGTTTGTGGGCCAGACTATTTGGAGGCCCAAGTCATATAAAGTGCTTTGGATTTTGTTCCAAGTATCATGGGGGTATTTGGAAAGCTTGAGAACAGGGAACTGATAAATGATTGACCTATTAAATATATTTCTGGCTGTTGCTTTTTGTATTTCTAGAGGGAACAGACTCTAGAGCAGGGGTGTCAAACTTATTTCACCAGGGGCCACATCAGCCTTGCAGTTGCCTTCAAAAGACCAAATGTAATTTTAGGACTGTGTAAATGTAACTACTCCTTAACTAGGGGCAAGGAGCTCGGGACTGCCACTGGGTAGAAACAAGGTGCCGGGCCGGATAAAACAAGGTGAAGGGCCAGATTCGGCCACGGGCCTTGTGTTTGCCACCTGTGCTTTGGAAGGTCAACAATTGAAGCAAAGAGGCTGTTACAGTAATCCATGTAAGAACTTATGGTGTATGTGCCCAAATGACTATAAATATTCTTATTTTGGATGTAACGTAAGAATGGCAGGATTTTTGAGTCTGAGAAGAAAAAGGCAATCAGGATATTCCATCTGAATGGTAGGGCTGTTGACTTGGGGACATTAAAAGAAATATAGATCTGAATGGCAGGAGGACAGATTATTTTGGACAGAATTAATTTGTGAGAAGATGCTTACTAGATTTCTTACATTTGTTTTCTATGTTGCATAACAAATTACCACAAGCTTAGTGACTTAAAACAACAAAAATTTTATTATTTCACAGTTTCTATGGGGTTGGATTCTGGGCCTAGCTCAGCTGGGTTTTCTGCAAGCTGGCAAACAAGGTATCCGCCAGCTGGGTTCGCATCTGGTGTCTTGATTGGGGGAGGATACGCATCCACGCTTACTCAGGTTGTATGCAGACTTCTTTTCCTAGCAGTTTTAGAACTTATGGAAGCTTACTTCTTTAAAATCAGCACGGAGAGTAAGACTAGAGCAAGCCAGCTAGCAAGTTGGAATCATATATAAGTAACAATCACAAGAGTGACATCCCATCATCTTTGTCATATTCAAGTCCCATGTCCTATTCACATTCAGTGGGAGGTAATTCTACAAGGACATGAGAGTTAGGATGTGAGGATAATGAGGGACCAAAAGTCTGTAGACACCCGACTGGATAACCTGAGCAGGCATTTGGATATATATTTCATAAGGGAAACCAGGTATGGAGATAGACATTTTAGAGGTATCAAGGTACTGATATCTTAAAACTTTGAGTCTGGATGAAAATATAAACAATAAACATAAAAATGATAGATATTGTATTTCAATGGACATATATAGAGAAAATCCTAGTCAGCCAGATTTTTTTTTAAAATTGCAGAAAATAATTCAAGAGCCCAATTTGCTATTTAATGGGTCAGTTCTTGTCTGCTTTAACATAGCTGCCGCTGTTTACTAATTGTTGGCTGTTATCAGATGTGTAGAATGTGCCACACAAATTCTGTGCTAAGAGTTTTTTAAAGGTCATTTCATTTTATCCCTATACTAAACTAATGAGACAGGTAGTATTTCCCTATACTAAACTAATGAGACAGCTAGTATTATTCTTTTTAAAAGGACGAGAAAACTGATATCCAAGACCACACAGCTACTAAGAATACGGGCAATGAGTGTAGTGTGACTCCACCCACAATCTACACACTGAACTGCATCCTTAATTGGGCCTCCCTTTGTGGACAACTTACTTAGATCTTTGATTCCCAGTTTCTCTTTTTGATAATGATTGGTATTTTTTATGACGAGGGTTTTCCCCTTCCTCCTCCTCCTTTTTCTTTTTATTTTACATGCAAGGGTGTCCAACCTTTTGGCATGTCTGGGCCATGTTGGAAGAAGAAGAGTTGTCTTGGGCCACACATTAAAGACATTGCAACACATAATCACACAAAAAAATCTCATAATGTTTTAAGTAAAATTAAGATTTTGTGTTGGCCCACATTTAAGCCATCCTGGGACGCATGCAGCCCATGGGCCACAGGTTGGACACCCCTGTTAATTTTGAACTAATTTTAGACTTACAGAAAAGTTGAAAAAATAGTACAGTTCCATTCTTCTTGATTTGTTTTCTCTTTTCCCCACCCAGATCCTATCAACTTCCTCCTGCTCGTGGGAGCTCTCAGTGTATGCCTTTCCAGGCCACAGTTGCTTTAACATTGTCTAATAAACACCCTTTTAAAAGCTTTAGTCTTTTCACTAAAGACTAAAATATCTGCAGAATTAAAAAGTGAATTAAATTACTTCCCAGGATGGCATCAGAAAAAAAATCTATTAGTTCGAACCTAAATAAAGAGGAAAGAAGAAACATATTTTTGTGTAGCAGAAAAAAGGTAAACATATTAATCATTTCTACAATTATTCTGTAGGTTCTATGAATTATATATAAGAATAATGTAGGAACTATGGCTTGAAGAATGAAGCCATAACTTACATTCACTTTCTCAAATATTAAAAAAGGATGATACAAAATATGTTTCTCATTATAATGGAATGCTTTATAGTAGAAATTTTAGTTGATTTCTCTTTGTTATTTTGTACTCAGCTTATGATGAATGGTTGTAACTAATCCATATTATACAATGCCTGTATCTACTGTGGTTCAAAATACAAATCCTACACAATACATGTAGGATTTGGTTTACATCTCTTTCACTCTAGGGGTTGTTTGCCTTGAACCAATGTTAGCATTAACCTGTGTTTTTATTGCATATTCAAATCAAGGAATATGAGAACACAGAAAATTGCATTTCTTCTTGAACAACAGTTTAAGATAAAACACTCTAACTTAAAGAACTCTGAAATTTACACTAGCTTTTTATATTGAAAGCTTTAACCCAATTTTTCTTTATAAATAAAATGCACATTTTACAGAACACAATACAGTAAAATCTACTGATGAAAAAAAAACATACATGTGTTGTCACACTTTCAGATTTAGTATTATCTCTATAAGGATGTGACAAAGTACCACAGGCTGGATAGCTTAGAATAATAAGCAATTTCTTGTCTTACAGTTCTGGAGGCCAGAGGTCTGAAGTCAGAGTCTAGGGAGGGAGATTTCCCTGCCTTTTGTTTTGAGCCTCAATTCTTGTAGTTTCAGGCATTCCTTGGCTTAAAGTGGATGCATCACTCCGCTCTTCACATGATATTCCCCTGTGTGTCTTTGCATCATCTTCCCTCTATTTGTGCCTGTCTCCTTGTGCAAATTTTCCCTTTATACAAGGACATCAGTCATACTGCACTAAGCCAGTATAATGACCTCACTTAAACTTATTACCTCATAAAGACCATATTTCCAAATAAACTTATATCTGGAGGTACTGAGGATTAGGACGTCAACATATCTTCTTTGGGGATGCACAATTAAACTCATAACATAAAGTCACACATTTAAAATCATATTCTAAAACATTTGTGCTGAAATATTGAATTCAGATTACATAATTGAAATTTATTCCCTCATGTTTACTATTTCGTGCAGACTGACCGAATTGTTATTTCACTTACTTTTAAATAAACTTGTTCAGATTCCTATAGGTTTTTGAACTACATTTATTTTTTGTTTCTTTTATATGATTCAACATGACAGAACATAGATAGACTCAAGGTGAAATCAATCATATTATCACAACAATAATCTAGAGAAGAAACACTAAAAGCAGTGAGCAACAAATATTTATCACAAAACTGTAACATTAAGATTAAGATACATAATTATGAGCAATATTAGACATTGGTTTATATTGTATTTAAATACATATTAAATAAATCACCTGTGGTTAGGATAGTGTATATGTGCTAAAAGCTGTAGGCATGAGCTTAAAAAGGCATTTCCTAGACTCTAAGTCATTTTGTGTTCTTTATATGTCTGTACAGCACTGTTTAGAGATAAATTATTAATGTTTATAACTATAAAACCATTAGAATTTCAGTGAGTTACTCTTATATATACATTTCACTGTAGAGTGAAATTCTTTCTTTGTATATTCTGCCTTCATTAGAGGTGTCCATAAATACACTCAGTAACTCAGTACCCTTGTTAAAATACACTGACTGATGCTCCTGCTACTGGTCCTACTACTCGGTAACACTTACATAGGAGTCTTTATTTCTTAGTTAATTGTCATAACCACAATACAAGGTGGATACTATTACTATCTGCAAAATACAGATGAGGACAAGGAGGCACAGGGGGTCACACAGAAAGTTATCAGATCTGGGATTAGAAATCAGATAGTCTGATTTAAGAAGTTATCTAATTATCACTGTTATGAAAGTATTAAAAATAATCCATATGAAATTATAATATCCTGTTTTACTGCCATTTTAATAAGAATCATTGTAAATCTAATATGGTATGTCTTGACAGAAGAAGTAGAGGGGAGGCCTTCTTTAAAAATTATCTAATTTGTCTTTGTCAATACTTACATTATTAGATTTTCAGATTTGAGCCATGAAATGGAGATTAAAGCATGCATTTTGCAGTTCTGTCTTGGATCTTGGGGTATAGCAGTGAACAAAACAAATACGGATCCCAGACCAGGTAGTGGTCATGTCCTAGTGAGGAAAGGGAACACCAGCCTCTTAACCCTGTACAACTTGTTTTTTCATGGTGTGCATTTATCTCATCACATTGCACCTGCATTTTTTAATCACTCAGATATTTTGTCATTTTGACACAAAATTATATGTTGAAAATTTTACAAGGCCACTTAGACTTGTGTCTAAGTAGAAATGAACTAGAAATTTAGACTAAGTCTATTAATTAACAAATTACCCATATACAAAAGCATGAAATGATAAATTACTTAAAATATTTTAATTTTAGTGACTTTCAGTTGTGAAGTGTCTGAAGAATACTAAAGGTTAGAGACACTAAAATAGTTTACACTGTAAATTCAAATGCATTGGTTTCAATTTTCTAATGTTTTAAAGAATACAACTTTGAATGATTCTAGATATATGCAAATCACTTTCATATCAGTTATAGAGTATATGCCTATATACATTAATTCATGACTGATGCTTAACTTCTTTACGGAATATGTCACATACAAGATCATTGTTGACCTTTCTTGAACTTGTTCATTGTAATAACCTGATATATAGGTGTAAGTGTAACCTGTAGGGTTGATTATTCCTACGAAGGCTTCTAAAAGTAGCAAGCATAGTATCAACAAGTGTTATTGATTGAATGAATTCTACCAGGATCAATGGTTTATTTTACTCATTTTTTATGTAGCAGAATCTGCTATAATTAAGGGAAGAAAAATTATAGACTCTAAATAAAAATCTCAATTTGCATAATATTTGCCTAGTATAATTAATTCTAATATTTTACTGCATTTTCTCTGGAGTTTCTTTTGCATTTTATTATGTATTCTATGAAGAAAAAGGGATGGAAAACTGAGTATTTTTTTAATAACAGTTTTTCTTTCCTCATTATTTCTTTTTCCAGTACTGTTCCAGAATCTTAAAAAATATATAAGTCAACTCAGTAGTCAGAACTATGTATTTGAGAACTAGAAAAAATCTTCCACAGATTTGCATTGTACTTGGGTAAGAATGTCACAGGTTGACACTAATTTTGTTCTCTTTCCAATCCCCTGAAAGAGCAGAATGACACTAAATACTACTGGGCAACACTCTTAGGGTTTTCTAACTTTTGAATCCAATTGTATGTACTTGGTAATAATGTACTAAAGACACAGAAGCAGTAACAGGATTGTCAACAGTGGATGAACATTGAGCAGCCATCTCACATTTTTGTGCTTTGTAGGAAAACATCATTTCAAGGAAATCAGGCTTGCTCTTCTAGATGTGTGATTTTTTTTCTTGAAAGGAATTATAATCTCTGCTTAAAAGAGAAAACATGCTAAGTGGCTTAAAGAGATTTCACATACACATACACACTCTTCATACACACATTTAGTGCTAGAAATTTTCCTCTTGGCACTGCCTTAGCTGTCTTCAAATTTTGATGTGTTTTATTTGCATTTTTAGATTACTATTTAGATACATCTATATTGCTTATGAATATATCTATCTGTATAACTTCAGTAGTTGCTGTATTACATTAATATATGCATGTCTCTGTGTTTGTATTATGTTTATATATTTATATAGTATCTATCTCTGTGATATGTATCACGGTCTATTTGTACCCTGTATAACCTCTTCAGTAACTTTAGTGAAGTATAGATACCTTTTCTTCTCTTTTTGTCCTTTATCCCCTGATTGGTAACTTTTAAGAATATTTCTTATACATATATTTAAAACCACATCAGCTAGTGTGAGAATTTTTGCTTTAACCATCTATGGTAATGAAGAGAAGGAGAGACTATTTTATTTCCTTATAATTTTGCCTACTGTGTTCACGAGCAACAGATTTTCTTAGTTTTCCTTCATCTGATGATATCTTTTTTCTTTTCTTTTATTGCTGTTCAAGTACAGTTGTCTCCATTTCTTCTCCACTACTCCTGCCCTGCTCCACCCATCCCCACCTCCCACTCTTTATCCTGCCCTCCTTGGGCTTTGGCAAAGTGTACTTTATACATGTCCCTTGACAACCCTTCCCCTCTTTTACCCTGTTATGCCCCTCACTCCTCCCTTCTGGTTACTGTCAGTTTGTTATTTATTTCAATGTCTCTGTTTACATTTTGCTTTCTTGTTTGTTTTGTTGATTAGGTTCCACTTATAGGTGAGATCATGTGGTATTTGTCTTTAACTGTGTGGCTTATTTCAGTTAGCATAATACTCTCCAGATGCATCCATGCTGTCATGAAGGGTAGAAGCTCCTTCTTTCTTTCTTTCTGCTGCATAGTATTCCATTGTGTAAATGTACCCCTGTTTTTTGACCCACTCATTTACTGAGGGACAGATAGGTTGCTTCCAACACTTGACTACTATAAGTTGTGCTGCTCTTTATTGTGGAAGGGTATTTTCACTGTGTTAAGGACTGTAGGTTGACAGTTTTTTGTGTTTTTTTTGTACTTGAAAATAATTATGCCACCATGGCTGGCATGGCTCAGTGGATTGAGTGCTGGCCTGCAAACCAAAGGGTTGCCAGTTTGATTCCCAGTCAGGGCACATGCCTGGGTTGCAGGCCAGATCCTCTGTAGGGAATGTGCAAGGGGCAACCACACACTGATGTTTCTCTCCCTCTCTCCTTCCCTTCCCCTGTCTGTACAAATAAATAAATAAAAATGTTTTTTAAACAAGAAAAGTATTATGCCACTCATTTTGGTATATGATAAGGTATTCATTTTCTCTAGCTGTTTCCAAGATCTTTTTGTTTTCTTTAGTTTTTAAACTTTTACTGTGATAATCATGTCTCAGCATGGGTTTCTTTCATTGTCTCTGTTTAAAGTTCATTCAGCTTCTTGAATATGAAGGTTTTTATGTTCCTTGCCATATTTAGGAAGTATTTAGGCATGATCTCTTTCATTAGTTTTCCAGCTTCATAATTTTTCACTTCTCCTGGGACTCGGATAGCAACAATGTTAAATCTTTAAAATCTTTTATAGTCCCACAGGTCCCTGTTTGTTTGTCTCTATCTATCTATCTGTCTACCTATCTATCTAGACATATATCCAAATATTTATTGGTATGTATATTCTTTTTTTATCATCACCTGAGAACATGCTTATTGATTTTAGAGAGAGGCGAAGGGAGCAAGAAAGAGAGGGAGAGAAACAATGATGTGCGAGAGAAACATTGATTGTTTGCCTTTTGTATACACCTCAATCAGGACAGAAAGCTCAACCTAGGCTTGTGGCCTGACCAGGAATTGAACCCATGACATTTCCATTTGCAGGTTGATGCCCAACCAGCTGAGCCACACCAGCCAGGGTGGGCATGTATATTTTCTTTGTTGTTCAAATTGGTTAAAAGATAATAATAAGAAAATCTATTAAATATTCTTGTGTGAAGTGTGTGTAGAACTGAAAGAATATAACAGTAGAACACATGTGACTCTGCAATGAACAAAATTTATAATGAGATAAATGTTGTTATGGACTACACTTTTATAATTAACCAGTATTCAGCTACTTTATTATGATTAAATAGAATATAAATTTACCAACCTTGCAACAAAAATACAAAGGTAATGTTGGCAGTAACTGGATGGTAGAGTGATGAGAGGTAGGGTTATGGTGATATTGTCATCTTGCAAGTGGGCGGGGAGTCAAAAGGTCATGTATGTGAACAATGAGATAAAAATAAAAGTTTAAATTGTTAGTGTTGCACAGTAGCTGTACAAAATATGAGATAGATGTTGTTCATTTTTTTTTTTAGCACAGCTAATCTTTCAGTTGTCCCTGCAGCTTGCCACAGCTGAGAGAGGACAAATACACACCTTTGACTGATTTCTCAAAATCACATCATGTTTAATTTTCTGCATTTCCCTATACTTTTCTTATGTACCTTTATTTTCCCTGGCATCTGTTTTATGTTTATTATTTGGAAGAAAAAGTGTTTCCCTTCCTCACCAAATCTTTATTATTTTCAACATCTTATTCATTCATTCTATTTCTTCGTCTCTTTTCCATTATGCTTTCTTATGCTTGCTGACTTTGTATTCTGTTTTGAACATTTCATTTCTCACTTGGACTATAACTTTTCTGTATAGGTTTTTTATTTTAAGATTCTAGTTTTATTCTTGCATTCTATTTTTTAAAATATATAAGATTTTCTAAACTTGTTATTAAGAAGAGGTAAACAATGGTGCCAAATTTGTTACCTTAAGCCAGAAATCTATTGTAGCATTATAAATTATGCATAATTTAAATTAATAGCAAACACCAGGCCAGGAAATATATCAGAAAAGCAATAAAGTATATATAATCCATGAAAGCATCCTAAGATATTATCTTTTTTATTCATTTTAATATCACTTTAAAATAATATTAATGTAGATTTAGTAAAATCTTATCTAAAATTAGATAATCACTGGAAAACAATTTCCACAGATTAGGCAAGACAGAGGTATTCTCACTTAGGAGAAATGTCAATAATATACCTTTTCCTCATAGTTACTAATGTTAACATGCATCGTAACTAATTAATGATCACTTAGGACTAGCAGGCAGGGAAGGTAACAGTGGTGAGAAGAGATTTCAAGTGTAACTCACAGATTAATTGATTAACTATAAGAATTTAAATATATAAAAATCTTGAGATCAGGCTCTGTATCAAATTAACATAAGCATTCAACATCACTACTTAATTAATATGCTCAGGTTTCTTTACTTAGACTTTATCTTATCACATGTCCCCTTATTACTGGAGAAGGAAACTGTTAGCCAGTAACATTCTTATAAGCCTATATCAGAAAAGTTTAATGATAACATATTAGTAAGGTAATTCAGAAGTTGTCGCTAATAATTTTATACTTGTTTCGTCTTTCCAAAACTATATGAAGCACTCACTGGGCTATCAATCCAGCAAGATTTCAATCTGTGAGATACAGTAAGTTAATGTTTGTACATTTCAACTCAGCACTTAGCAGACTGCTTTGCTCAAAATAGGTGCTACACTAAACTTGAAGGAATGATTGATTTTTGGATTACTGAACTAAAACCTGTGGTTGTAATATGGAAAAAATGTTTTCAGAAAGGATATTCATAGCAACTTGGGGTAAGCAGCTCACCAATTTGGGGATTATGTGTCTAGAAAGGACATAACTTGCAATCTGTTGTGTAGAGAACACAGAATTATAAGCTAAGACTGAGAATTACAGTGGCAGAGTCAGTGACAAAAGGGGTAGATGAGAAAAAAATGGTTGAAAGCTCTGTGGTTTCCTGATGGTATTATTTTCATCACTAGAAATTTCTCTTATTATTCTGAATAGAGCAAGAAGTAAGACATACTTGCTTAGCCCTTCCTCTGATCATAGCTTTTTTCTTCATGAGAAATAAATAAATGAGCACATCTAGATTTGAAAGTAATTCTGATATTTTTGTTTTAGATGACTTAGATGTTCATATAAAATTGGAGATATTTTAATAAGAAATGAGTCATCCAAATTAACTATCCACTTCTCTTTTACTTCCTATTAAGGGCAGTTATAATTTTTGACAATTAAATATTTAACATTCAGCTGGCAGTTTAGTTTTAGGGCACCTTTGTGATCCTAAAAGATATTTTCATCCATCTAAGAAATTTGCTTTCCAGTTTTTCCAAGTTCAGTAAAACTTTATGATATATCATATATTTAGTAAAAAAATAAGCATAATTATAGACTCTTCTCATCCTACTCCCCAATCAACACACTTCCCCACTCCAGACACTCATCAATCCATTCACTTCTGTGTTCATTGTCAGTATCCTTGACTAGGCTGCAATCATCACAGCCATACTCCCTTGCCTCCTCCTCTCCATTCTTCATGCATCCACCAGCGTACTTCCTTTTTGAAACAGACTTGCATACACTATATCTCTTAAAAAATTTTCAACATCTTCCAATGATCCTTCAAATAATGCCTACAAATCTCAACAATCTGACCTCTAGTCTCATATGCACACTTCCTCCTAACCACTCCGGCTTTCTATTTGGGCATCTTATGCTCTCTCCCACCTCACAGCTTTTGTGTATACTGTTCCCTCTTCCTGGAATGTTCTCCCCCCTTTCTTTACCTTAGCTAATTGGTGGGCCTTCAAAATACAGTATGAATATTGCTATGCAGGTGAACATTTCTAATACACTTGAATAAGCTGAGTCCCCAAATTATAAATTTCCTTAGCACTACAGAAATCTACTCCCAACATAGCTAGTAAATACTAATAGGGTATTTTTTTCTGTCAGTTGTTGAGTGTAAACTCCATGAGGAAAGGGACTATTTTGTTAACCATGTCTATCATCTGTATGCATGATATTATCTGGTAGGTATAGACACACAGTAAATATTCTTTAGCCGACTGACAGCTAATTTAGAATTTACTACGCAGCTTTATGTACCTGAAAGATTTTCTTCCTTGTTTATTTGCGTTCCTTACCACGTTGAGCTTTGTTAGGGTAGTAGCTGAGGCCAAAAAGGAGAAAGTTGGATGAAAAGATTGACTATAGAGCTACAGATTAGGAAAGCAGAAAGACGGTAAAAGAGAAACAATGATATTGGAAAATAATAGTCTTTTTCAAAATATGATAAAACAACAGACTGACAGACATCAAAGGGGAGGTGTGTGGAGTGGACTGGATGAGAGAAAGTGAAAAGATTAACCAAGAAGATATATGCATGACCCATGGACACAGACAGCAGTGTAGTGAGGACCAGGAGGAGGGGTGGGAGGGGCTGGGTAGAGGTGGGCAGAGGAGGAAAAAATGGAGGACATCGTAATAGTGTCAACAATAAAAAAAAGGAAGAAAAGAAAAAATATATATACCTAATAAAACAAGATCCAGAAGGCTTTTCCATTTTTTCTTTCAACACAAGCTTTGCAATATAGTTTAATATCACTATTTACAGGTTAATTAAATAGACTAGTGTTTCTATATCTTTATTCCTGTTCACTTTTGGCATTTGTATTGGCCATTATCACTCCCTCTAAAGTGGCCATGTGAAGGAGTGGGGGTGAAATTTAAGTCAGGCAATTTACTTCCTGTTGACAGATTTTGTAATATGATTGATAGGGGCAGAAGGTGAAACTATCTGGTAAAATGAGTTTTTTTGCATTATCTGTGTATTTCATATATCAATGCCAGTATTTCTCAAACTTCAGGTCAAGACTCCAGGGGGAAGGGTTACAATATAATTTAAGGGGTTTCATATATGGGAACTATTTGGTGGTAGAAATTGTGGGCTATCTTGAAAGTAAGTGTCTTCTTTTCCCACCTCAATTCCACACTTCCTTCTTCCTGTCCTGTTCAAATTTAACAAAATTCTGCCAATTAGAGATAAACAATCTGATATTATTCATAATATAAGTACTTAAAAAGCAAACATTAAAGAATGTTGAAATTGCTAGTTTGAACAATGCTGTCTGCAGTACCTTACTCAGTGTCTTAAAATCAATTAAAATCTATAGCTTGATCTTCTTTCCATTTATTCACAGAAGGAATATCACTATATATTATGAGAAAATAATAAAAATGTAGAATAGATGGACATTACCTGTCATATTAATTACTGGTTATCTTAGAGAAGAAAAAAATTAAAACTGCAATATACTGCTTTTACTTTTAAAGATATATTAAGCTTCTCATATGGTATTAAATCCAGGATTAAACAGATTTCTCAGTGTATTTTTTAAATTTGTGTTTGATTTCAGGCCTCATTTATGCTACTGTGTTCTATCTCCCATTTCCTTTTGCATTATCTCTCTATATTTTATCCAAGAAAAAATGTCCTTTCATTTACAGATGATAAATATTTCTATTACTACCTAAAATTTTACTGCCTAACTAGACTCATATTAAGTCATGCAACTTTGGTTGAATATTAAGCCTGTGTAAATGTTTTTCTTTTTAGTACATTAAAATGGAAACAATAGAAGAAAACATTTTTCTTATCTAAACATCACTAAAAGAAATAAAGATTATAATGATAAAATTTTATGTTAGGATTGTTTATTATAGGTCATATTATTTTTATCTGACAATCCAAATTTGAGTCTCATAAGTAAATAAGCTGATATCTGCAGTCATATATTCTATTTTCTTATCCAAATTATAAAACACAACACTAGCAAGTCAAAAGCTCTGAAAAATAATAGGGTGCATATTAAAATCTTCAGACTAAGGACTGTCTAAAGTTATTCAATTGTATATTTGATAGCTGTTTATTGAGTTAAGATATTAATTTTAAAAAAGAAAATTCACTACCAGCTTTCAAATTGGGGCATTGATTTCTTATAGGAAAGTAAATATATTTGTCAGCTGAGCAAGGAAAGTAGAAGATAATATGATTTATTTTTATAAAATACTTTTAAGGATCCATGTGTAAGACTAAACTAACATTTGAGAAAACTTAAGACTACATCAGAAATATATTTATGTGTTTTTAATACACTAATTAGAAAAATGACATATAGAAAAAAATCATCCACGATAGCTTGAAGTAAAGAAACTAGAGAATGTTGTTAGCAGATGTCAAATATATGTCAGAAATGTCAAATCATACAAAAGACAGTTCTATAGGTTGTATTGTCATCAAAGATCTATCACATTTCTTAGAGAGACCAGCAATGGCTGGTCATCATGTAAACAAACTTAGTTTTCTACCTGTTAGCATATATACTCTTATTTCTTAGTTGTCTCTAAAGTCAGGAAGGATGATTTATTTCTAAACTCTTTTAGTTATTTTATTTAACTGTGACATAATTTTCAATGAAGTATCTCTTCCCTGGATAACAATTATTGTGGGTATAAGGGAGATTGGGAAATAATTATTAATTATTAACATCAAGTTTAGATATTCTGAAGGATAAAATAATTTTAACAGAGTCTTTGTTCATTCAGATAATATGGCATTTAGAACAACCTACTCAATGCAAAAGCTAAAAATTCTTGAGAAAAAAATAAAAACATCCTAGTTAACTTCAGGTTTGGAAGTGACAGAGATTGGATTTATCCTCTTTTCTGAAGAATAAAACAAAATATATGTAACAAAATATAAGTTTTCAAGAAACTGGACATCAGGCCATTAAGACAGAGATCCCTTGAGAGAGTTTTCAGACGACGACACAGGGAAGAGGAGTCCAGGTGGAGCTCAGTAGGCACATGAGGATATGGAACTGAGAGTCCAGTGAGCCAAGGCAGATGGAGTTCACAGAATAAATTACTGTAGAAAAGGGAGCTACACAGACAGAAAACTCCAAAGACCTTAACAAGGCCTTCAACTGAGTACCCAGGTGATTACTGATCATCACATGTGTGTGAGGATGCAGGGACAGGGAAGTAACATCCCAGAATGTAATTGTGGTTAGTATTCACACACGGCCAGGATTAGCGCCCACCAAACACACTGGAAGATCTCAAGCGCCATGGGACATTGGGCAGGGCACAGAGAAGGCTCTTTCCTCAGTAACAGAGATCAATGGATCCTGAAGCAAACACCATATTTTTTCCATTTAACAAATATTATAAACAAAACCAAAAAAATAGCAATATTTCCAAGTAATTTAACTGGATCCAATAATGGATAGAATAGGAGCAAGAAAAATGAACAAGGAAATAAAAGATTGAACACTATCAATTGATTTGACCTAATATCCATTTGTAAAATACTCCATCAAAAACAGACATTCTTTTCAAATACACATACAATATTTACTAAGGTTGCACTGGATCATAAAACAAATCTCAATAAATTGAAAGGGATTCAGGTTATTCAATATAAGTTATTGAGCACAAGGGAATTAGGTTAGAAATCACTAACAGAATGTTCTCTGGAAAAATCCTCCAAAACTTAGAAATTAAATAATATGCTTCTGAATAGAGTATGGGTCAAAGGGGAAAAAGGAGAAATTAAATGGCATTTTGAATTGATGAAGGTGAAATTACAGTGTAGCAGAAATTATGTGATACTACTAAAGCAGCACTATGAGGAACATTTATAGCACTAAAACGTTTACATTAGGAGAGAAGAAAGATCTCAAATGAATGACTTCAGTGTTCACCACAATACACAAGAAAAAGAAGGATAAAACAAAACCAAAAAGTGGGGAGAGTGGGAGAAGGAAATTATCAAGATCAGAGCAGAAATCAATGAGAATAAGAGCCAGATGGAAGAATAGGAAGATCCAGACCCTGTTCCCCTGCAGAGACACTGATGTAACAACAACACATGGAACAAAATATCTTTATGGGAACTCCAGAAACCAGTTAAGAGATTGCAGTACCCAAGCAGGTGGAAAGTTGAGAACAGCTGCACTGAAATGAATGAGAACTATTTCAATTTCTCCCACTGCACCAACCCCAAACCAGCACAGCTCAGTGCCTTTGGAAGGAATTCCAGCTCATGACTTCTCCCTTGGGGTCAAAGAGAAGAGTGGAACATGTGTCCAATGTACAAGATTTTCTGACGGCTGCCTGGGGGACTTGTTTCTCTCTCATCTGACTTGGAGCACTAGCAAAGTTGGAACCAGTATATTCTAGATGCACAGGGGGCTGCTGAAAGCAGAGAATGGGGGTAGCTTGTTCTCCCACCAGAACCCCCAGTGCTGCAAACCTAGGCCAGTATGGCTTGGTGCTATCAGGAGAGTGTACCCAACTCAGGGCTTTTGGGGAGTGAGAGATGGAGAAGAGTGGGGTATTCATCCAACTTTATGGAGGGCTGCCTGAGGAACTGGTTTCTGTCTGGCCTGACTGAAAAGCCCTGACACGGAACCAGGATACTTTAAATGTGGCTGGCAGCCAACGAAAATAAAATGGAGCGAGACAACTTGCTACTGCAGTACCACAGAACCTGCAGTATTGCAAACAGACACCAGAGGGAGCAAGAGATAAACTCCTGAAAAAATAAACCAGAAAATTTCTCCAACTGGGAAATTATCAATGGATATGTAAACCCAGAGACGTTGCCTCCTCTAGAAAAAGGTTTCAGATGCCCCCGGAATCTCCAGTTGGGTTAATCTGAGAAAATTTTCCCCTTTACAAAGCTAACTAACAAACACTGGAAGAAGTGATATTTTTCAATGCAAACTGTCAACCAAGAAAGCAGGCAGACAGAAAGGGAGGAAGGAAGGAAGGGACGGAGAGAGGAATGAAGGGAGGGAGAGAAGAAGGGAAAAAATCAAGAGTGTTACAAAGAAACATGGTCCAATCAAAGGAACAACATTAAACTAAAGGAGCGGAGATCTATGAACTATCTGACAAAAAAAATTCAAAATAATGGTCTTAACAAAAAAGGTCAGTAATCTACAAGAGAACACAATTAGACAACTAAACAAAACCAGGAAAATGCATGAACAAAATGCAAATATCAACAAAGTGACAGAACATATGAAAAAGAACCAAACAGAAATTCTGAAACTGAAAAATACAATAACTGAATTGAAGATTTCATTAGAGGGGTTTAAAAACAGATTTGATCAAGCAAGAAAAAATCAATGAACTCAATGACAGGTCATTGGAAATTATTGAATCAGAAGAGCAAAAATAAGGGAAGAATATATAAAAGGAAGAAAGCCTAAATAACTTAAGGATTATCACTAAGCAGCCAATATGTACCTTATGGGAGTTCTAGAAGAAAGAGAGAGTGAGAAAGAAAAAGAGAGCATATTTGAAGAAATAATGGTGCAAATTTCCCAGCCCTGAGAAGAAAACGAACACCAAAATTCAGGAAGCACTGAAGAAGTTCAAGTAGGATGAACCCAAAGAGGCCAACACCAAGAAACACATTATAATTAAACCATCAGCAGTCAATAACAATAACAAAATCTTGAAATCAGCAAGAGAAAAGACATTTTTTATGTACTCAGGAACTCCCCTAAGATTATGACAAGATTTCAACATTGTTTTTATTAGTAAACATGATTATTTGTCTAATTATTGTACAATGAAATTTTCTAAGTTTACTATTTTGGGGTTATTTTGAATAATTCTGTATTTACCTATCTTGTGAGTGAGAATATCATTTTGGGGATAATACCTAGGGGTAGAATTGCTAACTGGTCATAAGGATGTAGAAATTCAGCTATGTTCGGCTTTAATAGATGCTGCCAAATAGTTATCCAAAGAGGTTTTACATGTGTATGTGAAGTATAAGAGAATCCTGAACTTGCTCACCACTATTTTGTGTGGTTAAACTATGTATTCAATATGTGTATGTAGTACAATCTTCTTGTAGTTGTGTATCTGCATTCTCTTTATGACTATGAATATGAACACATCTTCATTTTAGCATTGGTCACTTAGATAAATGTCCTCTCATTATTGAAATGCCTTTTCAAATCTTTTGCAAATTGAAATATTTTCATACTAATTTGCAGGGGTTTTTAATATATTACAGCTAAGAGTACTTTGCCAGATAAATATATTCTAAGTATCTTCTTCCAGGTTTGTGTCTTTTGATGAACATAAATTCTTTATTTGAATCAAGTCGAATTGAACAGTCTTTTCATTTATTGCTTGTGCTTTTTATGTTTGATTTAAGAAAGCATTGATTTTCTTTTGGTTACATTTTCCTGATGTTATCTTCTGAGTTGGGGCTGAATGTAAAGATTATTAAAATAGAGAAAGAATTAGGGATTAGGATACAAGAGGACCTCATCAGTGGGTTTCAAACTTTACTGTATGTTAGAGAAACCTGGAAAGTTTTAAAACCCCTGATGCTTCTCCTGTACCCTAAACTAATTCATAATGTCTGTCTGGAACCTGGGCACTGGCATATTTTACTTGGTGTAGAGAGCATTTAAGAAGAGGACATCAGCAAAGGGAGAAGAGCAGGGAAGCAAATTTGATGAATTTCAGTTGGGGCTAGACTCCAGGCTCCAGAGATTGAAGAAATTGTGAATCTCATTAGAATTAAAGCTGCAGCTTACAGAATTTTGAGTCCTGCGTAAGGATTTAAATTTAATTCAACAAATAGTAAGGGTTGAACAGTTTTTTGAGAGAATTAATCATATGATTCATTAATAGATTAGAAGGATTAAAGTGATAGGGGTAGATTGGAAGTAGAGGAAATAAAAGCAAATATTCAAACTAATGCTTGTGGTCTGGCTTCTGTAATTCTGCTTATCATCAGGAACTGTATGGTGAATTTTGTGTATACAGGGTGTTTCTGGCAAGAGGATCTAAAGCGATCATTAGATTTTCAAAGAAATCTGAAATTTTCCAAAGGCTAGGAACAACCGGATAGAGAAGAAAATCAGTTAGTGGTTAGTACACTGTGTCACTTAACAGTTATTGAACATCCAGACCATGTTTGTGGAAGTTGCCATGGAAGAGAGATGGCCGATGAGGAGATGTTTGTGGGTGAAATAAGAGGTGTTAAAGACTGATTGAATTGTGTGCTGGGAGGGTGGGGTAAGGGAGGTGGGGAGGAGGGGGAAAATCCAAGTTAAATTCAAGTTTAATTCAAGTTTAAAAAACTTAATTAAAAGACAGGAGAACAAAACGAATGAAAATGTGAATAAGAGGAAGATGATCAACAGGAATGAGCAGTGGAAGATAAATTAAGTTAATCTTTTAAACCTTGACTTTGACAGGTAACTGGACCTAAATTTCCAAATAATCTGTGTTGGAGTTGATCAGAAAGAAAAGTCAATCATTAATCCAGACTCTTATGATTTTTAATTAAGTATTCAAATATTATGACAGACAGAAGACTGATGTTCACCCTAGTCATTTCTTCTTCCCTAATAAAAATATATCCTTTTATTTTCTTCTTAGCAGTTTACACATTAAATAATTTTTTAAATATGTATTGAAGATAGAATGAGATCTTTTAACCATAGATTTCAAGGAAATAATTATTTGAAGTGATAAAACTATGTACTTAAAAGTTTATATTTAGCCCTGACTGGTATAGCTCAGTGGATTGAGCATGGGCTGCGAACCAAGGGGTTGCCAGTTCAATTCCCAGTCAGGGCACATGCCTGGGTTGCAGGCCAGGTCCCTGGAACAGGCACTCAAAAGGCACATTGATAACCCTCTCCCTTTCATTCTCCTCTTCACCTCTCTCTAAAAATGAAAAAATAAAATCTTAAGAAAAAGAAGTTTATATTTAGATCAAACTGTAGAAAGAGCTTAGAAATTCATTATAATTATGAAGAGATAATTTTTTAAAGCTCCAACTTTTTTCACCCGGGATAGGAAAAATTATCACACAAGCAGTTAACAGATGAGCTAAATCTTATCACTGTGTCACAGATAAGGCTTTGGTGAATGGAAAAATATATGGTTAATGAGAAAAAATTGATAGGTTCATACCTTCAACCGCATTATGTATGTTTAGGGCCAGAATAATGAGAATAGGTGCCCTTGGGTTAAATAAAAAATGCAGTGAGAGGATTCATAGATTTGGTTTTTGGCAGATTGGGTTCATGAAGAAAAACCACATTCAATTTATACCAATAAAATAAATTGAGCATTGCTCGAGAACAGTCTTTGCAAATGGTTATTTCTTCCAAAAGTGAGTCATCATAATGTCTCTCTGCATTTGTCATTATCTTGCCACTCGATAGATTGATTTGCACAGCTTCAATAAGCACATCAGCTTTTCCTGATAGAATTAAATTTAATTTTCTAAGGGACATTTTTCATTTCACCAATAACTTTATTGAACAAGGTATACACCCTTTTGTTCCACTACTTTCTGCCATCTCTCAGGCAACTTCATAATTCCACCTTCCCAAAACCTTTTATCTTTTTGAGCAAAGAACTGTTCCAGGTGCCTTTTGTAGTATTACAGGAAATTGAATTTTTTTTCCACTAAGGGAATTTTGTAAAGACCAAAATAAATGGAAATCCGAAGGCGCAATCTCTGGTGGATACAACAGATGAATCAGAACTTCCCAACCAAGTTGTCATAGTTTTTGCCTGGTCATCAAAGAAATGTGTAATCTTGCTTTATCCTGATGTAGGATTATGAGTTTTCTGTTGTCTAATTCTGGGTGCTTTTCGTAAAGGGCTGCTTTCTGTTGGTCTAACTGGGAGCTCTTCTTGTTAGAATTAATTGTTTGGTGTTCTAGAAGGAGCTTGTAATAGAGGACTCCCTTCCAATTCCACCATATGCATAACATCACCTTCCTTGGATGAAGACTGGCCTTTAGTGTGGTTGGTGGTGGTTTACTTCATTTGCCTCACAATCTCTTCCATTCCATATTATTGTAAAATATCCACTTTTCATTACCTGTCACAGTTTGTTTTAAAAAATGGAACTTTTTCATTCTGCTTACATAGAGAATCACATGCAGAATGTGATCAATAAGGTTTTTTTCACTTATGTGGAACCTGAACATCAAAGTAATTGACCACATTGGTTCAAATGATATTTAGTGCTTGATTTGGATATTTTGAATATATTGGCTATCTCTAGAGTGGTATAATGTTGATTGTTCTCAGTTAATGTCTCAGTTTGATTTCTATCAACTGCAGCTGGTCTACCTGACCATTGGGTATCGTTCAGCAAGAAATGTCCAGCATGAAACTTTGCAAATCACTTTGACACATTTGATCAGTCAAAGCACCTTCTCCATACACTGCAGAAATCTTTTATTGCATTTCAGTTGCATTTTTACCTTTTATGAAATAATAAAGCATAATATGCCAAAAATAGCTACAGAAAAATTCACCAATTTGGATAAGATTCTTTTATTACACACTGATATAACAGCTGTCACAATACAATCTGATAAAATTGTTTTGAATGAAGTTAAAGACAACTATGTGCTACTAGAGCCATCTTATAGGGAAAAAAACAAACGAGCTTTCTGGACAACCCAATATATTTCCCCTTCCCCTCAATTTTTTTGATTTGTAACACATTCAGAAATTTGTTAGGCGTTATTGGAATCAATGAAATTAGAAAGCTTTAATGTGCATCACTATTGTTTTGGGGTTTTTGGGTATTTTTTTTTAGCATAACTTAGCAACCTAGAATCAAGCTTGCAGATGGTGGATACTTGAGATTTTGGCAGATGGGTGAGAGAAAAAGCCAAAAAATATAGCACAGATAGATATTGATGCTAGTATTTGAAATAATAGTCAATGGGCTCTGAGCTAGATAGGAAGGACAGGAAAAGTAAGATGATGCCACAGAGCAGGAAAGATGTGGAAAATGGGCCCTTCTTAAATAGGATGTAAACATTTAGAGTGGAAATAATTAAAGCAAGATAATAAAAATCTAGTACTTATACTGAGAGTGTGAATTCTAAAGTCTTTTATAGAGTAGATGCTCACTAAATACTCTTTCTAGTGCCTTATTTTCCCTCTTCACTAAGGATCAAGACAATTTTATGTGTGATATTATCTAACTTCATTGATTTATAAAAGTGGAAAATATATTCTTTAAAATGATTCCTAATGCTAAATAAAAATAGAGATACAATGGTTATGGCATGTTGGGAAAGGAGTAGAGTAAAACAAAGGGACTTTTTAAAAGACTAAGACATATTTAGTTCACTTTCACATTCATTTTAGAGTTTCTTTCACTGTAATATTTATAGTGTTCATTTTTTCACAATGTACTGATTAAGCACAGTTGGAACTAGAGCATATTTAGTACTAAACTACTGTAAAAGAAATAATATCACACTATTAGCCAGTTTTGCATTTCATGTATTTTAAGTAACTTGAGGTGTTAAATTATAGATATTCAAATTATCTTTTTATGAACAACCTATTTAAAGGTAGTGTAAAAACCTATGAGTGTAAATGTGAATAAAGGTACATGCTGCAGTAAATTTCACACAATATCCAATCTTATACAACAAACCCTTTTGGGGGAAATGTTATTATAAAAGAAATAACAAGGGAGTAACATAAATTAGAACTACTTCTAGATGAGAGGATGAAACATTAAAAATGCAAAACTAACTTATGATGAATTATAATGACTGATCTGATCCAATTAAACCTTGGTCAAATCTAGAGCTTGGTTAAAGATGTCTTAAACTTAATTGCTGATATCTTTATTTCTTTTTACCAATCTATAATGTGGTTGCTCTCATGTAAATGAAGTTGGGGGAGGGACAAATATTAAACAAATAGATGTGAAGAGAGGTTTGCTTTACCATTTGTTTCCATAGTTGACAACTGTGTCAGAATTTATACATGAATTTTGGAGTTAGAAATAGATTGAAGTTTCTGGCAAAGCAAAATGTCCTCAAACTCAGATGGGCGTCTGAATAAAATTTATGCCTGTGCATATATTGGACTTCTAGTAAATACCATGTTTTTTAGCTCACCTTTATTCATAAATATCTTCTACCCTCAAGGAGCTTACTATCTAGAAGAAGGGACAGATAAAGAGATAAGGTGTCTTTGAAGCTGTCAAGATGCATGAAGTTTTGGGCTGTTTTCATCAGACTGGGAAGTCAGAGGGAGCTGCACAAGGAAGCTAACCCTTGAGCAGAAGCTGAATGGACATACTGGATTTAATCTGTTTGGGTAAGATTTGTGGGCCTGTGTGAAGAGGGATAAGAATTGGAGGTGGGCCAGGATATTCCAGAGGGAGAAATCAGCTTGCACAAAATTCTGGAGGTGTGAAAGAATGTTTCACATGCTAAAGATTAGGTATGCATGACAGGAATATAAGAGACTTATGAGGAATGAAACTAGAATATTGGCAGGGGCATATTCTGGAGGGACTTACACATTAAGGAGGAGTTAGAAGTTTATTGTTCAGTCTACAAAAGACAATTGAAGGAGAAAGAGCAGTGAAAAGGTTTTAGAAAGTTTCCTCCATTACAATGTGGGAAATGGATTGGAGAGCATATCTGGAGGAAAAAGGAAGATTTAGAGACTTAATAAGCATGTGCAAATTGAAATTACAGGTGGAACAGAGAAATGATGTTTTTAAATACAGTACCTTATCACAGTAAACTGAAGTATTTATTTCCTCTCATCTTGCAAACTATGTCCTAATGATCCTTCTATAACATTAACTTATACATGTGAGTTTTTAATTAAAAAATTTCCCATGATTACCTGATTAGTTTTTAAGTCCTTCAATATTACATTATCCACATACAATTGAATTTCTATACCCTCTGCTCCAGCATAGAATTTGATCTAGGGAATTTGCATGTGAACCACATGGGACCTAGAACTAGATCCACTGAATATTTTTAAAACTGGGTCTAATCAAAACAACTCTATACTCTGGTGGTGTGGATACAAAGATGAGACTAGCATGTGATCCTTTCACCCCGGTTACATAAAATAAACTGGCCTTCATTAAGAATTATTTAAACGAATATGCAGAGACAAGTTGAGAAAAGGAACTGAAAAAATGAAGTGTTCTTGATTTCACTTGCTGTGGTCCCTGAAACTATATTGCCTTGTGTATTCCCAAGGCTTGGTGATTTAATTCTTCCTCCATTTCTGGAAGATCTTCCAGTATATTATTTCTTTTTGCTTAAGTTAGAGTTGGGTTTTTGTCACCTGCAACCTGCTAATATATCCTCCTTCTAGCCAACCCTGCCTCCTTATAAACATGACACACATTCATTTCTTAGTCCTTTTTATGATATACTCTACTTAATACAATATTCCATCCCTCCTACCTGCTGATTCAGTTTCACAAATATAAATAAACATATTCTGTGTGTGGTGATATTTTGTACATGATGCAGAAATGAGTAATAAATATATACTGTCTGATCTTGAAGAGCTCACAATACATGAGAAAGCAGACATACATGTAGAAAGAAACAATCCAGATGACAACAGCTGTATTAGGACTAAGAACAAGTTATTATGAGGACAAAGTAGAGAGCCAGTGCCTAGGTAACCACACTATCAGTGGAATTCTATTGGAATAATTTAGTCAATATTAATTGACCTCTTCTGTGAACTCATGTTGCCCTCATATTGTCACTTAATATTATACTGTCTTTTTTGTTTCTCAGTGGTTTCATGGAAGTACATCTCTTTTCCACAACTGCATTTTAAGCCCTTGCTGGGTGGGGAATGTGATGTTCTTTTCCTTTGTATTTCCCCAAACATCTACTACTATGTGCTACATTTATTAGATCAAATAATGCTCAGAATTATAGATGCAGAGTTATAACAATAAAACAACTTAAGTACTCATCTTAAGTCATTCTTATTCTTTTTTTAAATAAAATTTTTATTTTATTTTTTATTTTAATTGTTGTTCATGTCATTGTTATTTTTAAAAGGATAGAAAACAGCATAATGTTTGGAGTGACATCCCATCACCTTTGCCATATTCTTGATGCAGAATTACTGAGTCCAGTGGAGGAAAAGGGACAGCATGGCTTTTCTCTCAAGAGGAGCAAAAGCCTTGGCCCTTGCCATGACAGGCCTTTATTGGGTTTCTGGGCACATTACTTGATGGTCCTCATTTACTATGCACAGGTTTGCTTTAGGTGGTTACCTTTTATAGAAAACAAAGTAGCCAATGCCACTAATCACATCACAGAAGAGGGATATTTGCAAATGAAAAGGCAAAAGTGGTTGAACTGGTTACACTCATCCTTGCAAGATTTAGCATGGATTTTAGGAAGTTACTTTGCAGTAAATGTCCTCAATTCAGGGTGAGGGAGTTTTTTAGCAAGAGCAAGACTCAAAGTGGTTTAGGTACATCGCAGGCCTGATTCCCCATGGGAGAACCTATCCGTGGGCGTGGGTCCCGTGCATCTCCAAGTGGGAGCTGGGCCCATGACATGCAGAACGGTCTCCTACATATTCTGTTGTCTTGTATTGGTTGGCAGCAAGCCACAGGTCCTGCTTACACTCAGAAGGAAGGGATTATACCAGGATATGCCTCAGGAAGCCACCTTAGAATATTCCCTCCACACATACATTGATGAAGTTCTTTATCAAAAGTAAGAATCTAGTAAGTAATCCTGTTGACATTGAATACTTTGTTATGATTTAGAGAGTGATGTTTTAAAAACACAATTGGATTCATAATTTATAGTCTTTATCCATTTCTTTCCTTCTACTGCTTATTCTACTCTGATAATTTCCCAGCACACATGGATAAAGGTCAACTTCTTTACTGAGGTCTGTAGACCAAAATGAGTGGGCCTGTTAATCATTTTCTGTGAGTTTTCTCCCTTGCCCCTGTGCCCCAAGCATACTCTAGATCTGTTCTGAATGCAGGCCTTTGAAGTAATTATTCCCTTTTCCTGCTTCTTTTCTCCTCAAAGCCAGTGTCATCTTCCCAGAAGGCTTCCTTTGACTACTCAGGCTAGAATTTTACCACGTCATTGAGTGTTACAGAACCTGACTTCAATTGTCTTTTTGGAACTAGTGGTATTTTCTTTTGGTTTATATTGGTTATTACTTATTAGTCCCAACTCCTCTCCAGTTACCATTCAAGATCTGTAAGCACAGTTTGAATGTGCCTAGTTCATCATATTATTCCCAGCATCCAGAATAGTTTGTCTCATTGGTGGGGCTCAGCATATATCTGTTGAATAAATAAATCTATGTCCCACATAAATCTCCATTGGAAGCAGCTTTTACTATTTCTAAAGAAAGCAGATTCAAACTTTTAAAAATGTTTATTTTACCTCATGTTTTTGGTTTGACTATATAAATTATCAAGCTCTTTTAAAAAAATCTCTAATTTATTTCTTCCCAAAATACCTCAATCAAAAATTTAAAAATGTAATCAAGCATGGTATATATTTACATGTTATATATATTATTTTACGTTTTCTTGTTTTTTCAAAATTCAAAAAAGACTGCATTTATAATGCAGATAATTAGAAAAGTAGAATTGGTGATGGAAGGAGCCTTGGGTGGTAAACACACAGAAGAATATACAGAAGATATATTGTAGAATTGTATACCTGCAACATATATCATTTTACTAACAAATGTCATACTAGTAAATTCATTAAAAAATAAAAAAGTAAACAAAATAAAGAATGAACTCAAGACATAATAGAATTTCAAATATCAAACTTAGAATTATAATTCAAATTTTGTGAAATGCCTATACATATAATCTCACAAACAAAATTCATAGGTCACACATGAGAATTATTACAGTTGGGCCCACAGTTGATTTATTTTGTTTATATTTTAATTGTCAATATCTTAATAAACACTATGACTTATAATTCTTCAGTAATCATCACAAAACCTCAGGCTCTGAGAACACCTTTTCTGATGTTGAATACGTGCTGGTCCCTTGTCAGGACATATGACTCTTCATTGAGGTGCAATCATGTATTAACTATTTGCCTTTATTTACAAGACTTTTCTTACAAGTTATATTCTTATTAACTAAATATATTTCAGACAATGTAAATGTATTATATATTCCAAGAAAAAATAATGAAGAAAATTGTTGCAGTTGCAATCTATTTGTCTCCTTAAAGAAACCCATGCATGACAATACTGTGTTTAGGATTCAAACTGTCGATATATGGTTTACTACAAATATCTCAGGAATTTTAGTGATTTAAAAAGTATACTATTATCTTTGAAAGGGACATGATAGTTCCATTAAAAAAGAAAAGAATCTGGGTTAAGGAAACATATCCTGGACTGCTTCTAGCTTGTGTAGTGTTGCCAGGTGATGAGTTTGATAAAGAAGTTGGTTAGTGTTTGGAGTATGATCTCTATTACTGGCAACGAGGACTAGGGAAAATAGAGATTTGGAGAGGAACTGAATGAATGATGGGTTGCATAGCACTTGTATATTTTTCTACATGGGAGCTGTTCAACACTGAAAAAACAATGTAATTTAAAATAGTTTTTAAATCAAGAAATTAACTTCAATCAATTCTCTAAGATTCAGAATAAAATCAAGCATATTTTATTATCAGGAGACAAGACTAAACCTTAGATTTACAGAAAAACACTTAAATATGCATGGATTCATAGAAGCATCTATTTAATACCTTGTAACACAATAGTTTGAAAAGAATGATGAAAATGTATATATAATTAATATCAACGTTTAAAAATGCTGACAATGGAATTACCAGCAAATGTCTGCTACAGGAAACTCTACTGAAAGAGCAAAGCTAGAGGAAGGTAATTAATCTTCAAGAGTGAAAGTGTTGTACCAGTAATTGTCCTATTTGAGATATATAATTGAATTTTTAAGAACCACAGAATCATCTACTCTTTTTTAGAAAAGGATTTTATTTATTTATTTTTAGAGAGGAGGAAGGGAGAAAGACAGGGAGGGAAACATGGATGTGAGAGAGAAGCATCAATCAGTTGCCTCCTGCACACCAACAGTTGACCTGGCCTGCAACCCAGTCTTGTGCCCAGACTGGGAATCAAATTCATGGCTTTTCAGTTTGCAGGACAATGCCCAACCCACTGAGCCACACCACTCAGGGCAGAGTCATCTGCTTTTAAAGGCGCAAACAATTAACATGTATGAATTTATGACATTTCCTCAGCTTCATTTTTTAATGAAGGGTCTCAAACTATTAATCTAGGTGAGTTGTCTATAATTCCTGATTGAAATCTCTTCTGTGCACGTTGACTAAATAGCTCAGTGACAAAGAGTTTTAATGGATTTCATCAAGGACTTTATGAGTGCAAAAAGGGATAACTTCTTTTTCTACAGGAGACATATTCTTTTCTTTTTGATGCTACTGCCTTCAAATATCTTTTCATGAATTATACAAAGCTTACAGCATTATTTTGAGCCAGACATACTTTAGTGCCCTTCAGTGATAAAGTTTCAAAGAAAGTAATTTTCCTCCATGAAAAATGAGGGGAAGGAAAGTTTTATTCACTATTCAGCACAGTACACGGGATCAGGCATTGTGGTGTATTATAGGTTTACATTGCTAAATAAAATTGAAAAGTTTCTTGTACTTTGGTGTTTTCCACCTAATAAACAGTTTTTTAAAGTACATCTTATGCTAAGTCTCTGAATGAAGTGTTCAGGGAATAAAACAGTGGTAAACTTGTTTAGAGAGGATGTCTTAGGAGAAGTTCTTTTGGGGGGGGGTGGCTTTTAAGCTGAGATTTGAAAGATGCAATGAGAAAGCACTGGGTGAAAACAAGTGAATATGGCCTTATGTAAACCAAGGGAAGAAAAAAAGGAAGTTGCCTATGGTGTTACCCCCGGCAGATCAGTTAGTGAAGAACAATGACACATAATTACTGTATTTCATATCAGGAAGGTTGTAAGTGGCTTTGGCAAGGGCAGCTTCAGTTGAGTGGTAGAGAACAAAATTCGATTTGCTAAACTTACTGTGGCGATCACACTGTAAGGCATACAAATTTTGAATCACTGCTGTGTACCTGAAACTAATAAAAGTTGTGCACCTGAAAAAGATATAATGTTGTATGTTAACTAGTCTTTAATAAAAAGAAATTGCTCAGACCGGAGGAATGAAGGAGTATTGGGATGGTGGTAGTAGAAGGAAAGCCTGTGAACATAGCTAACCTCAAAGACAATTTATTTGGACAATTTCATGTTGTCGGATAATCTAAATACTTGCCAACATAGGTTGTAAGTTGTAAGTTAATAACATTATTACATTGTAAACTATTATGAGGTAGTATTATACAACTATTAAAAGTGATGTGAGAAAAGAATATTCAATGGTATATGCAAAAGCTCACTAACTCATTCATTAAAATACATATAATAATAGATATGCAAAAATCTAAATATATGTGACTATAACACATCTGCTTATGTATTAAAATTAATAAATAGAAAAATATGTCAACTAGGTATTATATATTATGCTCAATATATGTGTATATGTATAAATATTACTGGGTTTATATTCATTGAATATAAATAGGTGTTATAGGAATATAAACAGGTATATTTCTGTGTGATAGTTTGACAATTGTTTAGCAATGAATGTGAATTAGTTATATATTCACAATTTAAAAGTTAGCCATTATAAATAAAATATAATAACTCCAAAATCACATAGATTTGGATTAAATCTGTGCTATTGGAGTCACTAATTTAACTTCTCTAAATCATACTTTCATCCTCTGTGAAAGTGGGATTATAATAGATCCCTTGTAAGACTTGTGAGAAGATCATATTGGCAATGTATTAAAACTCCTAACATTGAAAAATAATGATAGTTTTAGTAATTTACTGCTATAGACAATGTTTGTGTCACTCCCAAATTCATATAGTAATCCTAATCCCCAATGTGATGGTGTTTAGAGGTGGAGATTTTGAACAGTAATTAAGTCAAGAGGCTGGATCCCTCATGAATGGAATTAAAGTCCCCCGGAGAGTTCTCTGCCCATTCTATAAACCACGAAGAGGGCTCTCACTACATGCCAAAATCTTCTGGCATCTTGATATTGGACTTCCCAGTCCCTAGAACTGAAAAAAATAAATGGTTGTTTGTTGTAAAATTCATGTGGTCTATGGTGTTTTGTTTTAGCATCCCAAAAAGGACCAGGACAGTTCTCATAGATGAAATGTATATTTAAAACATATAATATGTGTGTGTGTATATACATATATACACATAACAACGATGTGATAAACTAGGGGAAGTTTATCACACACTTCCCCTAGGGGAATTTTATTCTATTGTTCTAAACAACAGAATTTTAAGGAAGCTAATAGAATTATTGGATAAGCTAGTGAGTACAATATATAATATTAGTGCATCTGTATTGCCTTCTTTTATAATAAAAATAGTAATTTTTCTTAGGGAAAATCTATGTCATTCACAATATGTATTCTTGAAATTTTTCTATATTTGTAAGTATCTCCAGAAAGTATTTGCTTGTCATCATTGACTATGTGCTTACGTACTCTACAGGAACCAAATGTGATTCATTGAAATGTTAAAGGGATAATCATGCTTCTGGAATGTAGAGGGTAAGAGACTTCTGAGAGGTTAACATAGTAAAATGCCAAGGTCAGTTATAAATTGGTCCCCAAAAATGAAAAGTAGAGATTTTCCCATACAATTTTATAAATAGCAGAACCAGGTCATTCAGTTATTTTTATTTTAAGAGTAGTCGAGAAGATAAACTAACTCCTTTGCTTCTTGTGATTAAGTTTGTGTAGGTTTTATAGTAAAATTTATCCCTTTTTAAAAAGTAATAGCAAAAGGGAATCAAGTTTTCTACACCTAAAGCTAATACAAAATTGCAACTCAGATGAAATTTCTATTTTATGCACCTTCTAACAACATTCAGGTTCATAAATTTCAATTTTTTATTTGGGTATTTTCTAGAAAGGGTAATCTAAGTTGAATTTAGTAGATGTCTGCTTCTTTATGTGAAAAAACTCTGCACACCACATATACACATGAATGATCTCTTATAATAGTTGTCATTGTAAGCAAACTGATATCTGAGCACACAAAGAAGATATTGCAGACACAGTCCCTACCTTTAAGGTAATTGTAGCCTATCATAACATTGATGAGATCAGTTACATAAAGAATATTTGGGCAAATCAATAATACTGACATTATATAAGATTTTGAAATTACAGATTATCTCATATTAAAAATAAGAAACTTAAAAATAATAAGCTTCAGTTTGGAAGAAACAAGAAAAATAGTGATAGATGAAAATATAAATAAATTCAGAAAAAAGTTATTATCCTCTCCTGTTTTCCTGGAGAGAAATTCAAAGAAAATATAAGATTTCACTAATAATTTGAATAGTAAAACTAATAAATCAGAGAGAGCTGAGGGGTAGATGTTCTTGATATCAGATTTCTCAAAGTACAGTGATGAGTTTCATCCATTGAGAATATAATTAGATTACATATCAACCAGCAAATGCAGCTTTATGATAAAGTCATTAGTAACCAACAGTGGAGAGTCCTGTAACAGGACTTGGTAAGACAGCAGGAAGCAATATGGACAAAAGATTTGCTATTATTTACAAATACATTGTGTGCAATTCCAGTGCAGGCTTGGCCACTTATGACAATCTCTAAAACTACATTTTCTTATCTGCAACATAGAAACAGTAAACAGTTCTTACAAACCATCTCTGCCACACTAGCCGCAAAGCTCTATGGTTTGGATTGATCATCAAGCTTATGAGACACAGTATCTTTTCACCAGCACTGAATTTCCCAGATTTAAGGAAGGAGAGGAAGTAAGCAACACAGTACACACAGCAGCAGCATGGCAGAGGCTATATATTCTGCATGACCAACATGCACTGCTTCTGATGGCCCAGCCATTCCATACTTGGGATGACATGATCATGAGATAAAATGCTGGACAACCCAGGTTTCAAGGAGTATTCAGCACTGCAAGAGCTTTAGCTCTTTTCTTTATTTAGGCACATAGTCACTTCAGGTGCTTATACTCAGCCCCAGTCTTCAGAAAAGTTTCTCCTTATTAATATATATTGTTCTTCATTACTTGCTCTGGACAATAATAAATCAAGTGTTTGGCCCAATAAATGGTTTTGGCTGGATCCTCACTTATCTTCTATCTAGTATCCTATTTTACTATAAATTTCATGAAATATGTTGATTGGAGAGTTCCCAAGGGTTAACTCAGACATCCCTAAAACTAGAGAAAAAAAGCACAGAAATAGCCATTAATTTGTCCCTTCCACTGTCTACCTTATAGGAATTCATGAAGAGTGAATGAAATACAATAATTATAATGCTTAGCACAGTGAATGGCACATGATTCTTAAGAATATCAGTTAGCAATTATCCTATTGATAAGGTTTAACTTATAAGATTAATATTGGGTTTTGAGGTTTTTTTCTGACCAGATTCTGTTCAGGGCATGGCATCTATAGCTGTAGTCACTGTTTTATTACCACCACTACTACTGAACACACACACCTCTGCACTTTTCCTTTGTATTGCATTTGGAAGTAATGTTTACATTTCTTTAAAAAAATTTTTTTATTTTAAACCTCACTGAAAGATATGTTTATTGATTTTAGAGAGACGAAAGGAGAGAGAGAGAAACATGAATCCTCTGCCTCTTGCACCCCTCCAACTGGGAACTGACTCATGTGCCCTGACCAGAACTCCAGCTGGTGACCGTTCAGCCTACAGGGTGACGGCCAACCCACTGAGCCCCACCAGCCAGGGCTACATTGCTTCTTAATCAAGAACTGAAGATACTTAATTTTTAAAAGAATATTTTTATTACTAAATACACACACACATATATATTTAGATATTATGGAGAAGTAATTGGTTATGATATCAAAAGTATGCTTATTTTATAGCATTGGTTTTAATTCTTAGTCTTCACTCAGGCAAAGTTTCTAAAGATCTTTCTCCCATCTTCAGCAAATTACTGGAATAATGGTCAAATTCTAGTAAAGTTTACAAATAGAAATTGATGTTCCATAGGGTCAATTTACATGCACACTTATCCTTTAGTGTTATAGCTCTAGAAGCAAAGCAGATGGGAAGTTACAGCATTTTGCATTATTAGTCTTCAGGGGACCATAGAAGTAAGAGCAAGGAAGGAAAGAAAATGAAGCTGTTCTTCTGCCTGTTCACAGCTTCCGTTCTCCCATGACTTCTGAAATCCATAACATATCACCTTCTGAGTATCTGGGGCCCTCTGGCCCTAGGATCTCTTTTTTTTTTTCAGATTTTAAGGCTTTTTGGAGAAAATCATTAGGAAAAAATATTTTTAATTATGCTATCATTTCTTGTTTCTCTTCTACTTCTGCTATTTCTCTCAATTCTCCCTTTTCCCTATTTAGTCTTATAATTTCACAATTTACCTAAACAGCTGAATAAAAAAATATGAGAAAGATATGTTTTAAAAAGAACAAAACAACAATAACCAACCAAAATCACACAAAATTGGGACAGTTCTTTTATATTCTAGGTGTGTTTTCTCTTAGAAAGGATGCTTCTTCCTCTATGAGGAGAATCCCATCTCTATGCTACTTTTGGCAGGTGGGTAAATAATCTATGAATTTCTAAAGGAGAGTAGAAGGAATTTTATTTTTTTAATCCTCACTAGAGTACATTTCCTTTTTTTTTTTTTTTTTGGTGGAGGGGACAAAGAGGAAGGGAGATGTGATGTGAGAGAAGCATTGATTGGTTACCTTCCTAGACACCCAGACCGGGGATCCACAAAGGGTCAGGGATGAACCTGCAACCTAGGTATGTGCCCTGACTAGAACAGAACTGAGACCTTTCAGTTAGGGGATGATGCTCCAATTACTGAGCCACACTGGCCATGGTGAAAAATACCTTTAAAGAAAAGTGTGCCAGGAGATCAACGGGACAACTCTCTGTCTTCAAAGACCCTGTGCTTAAATGATATGAGTGTTTATTTCCCAGCAAGAGTTAGGACTTTAGACTCTTGGAAATAGATAATGAATTAGTTTCCCAGTGAGTTCATGAGAGAGCCAGGACTTAATCACATCCTAGCACATGCAGGCTTAATAATAATATATGCTGAGGACCTAGAATCTCAGACTGATGAAAAAAAAAAAAAGAGGAAGTCAAGATCCAGCTTGTTAGGGGCAGGAATACAAATATAGCAATAGAGCTGGATCTTTTGGTAAGTAACTCTGCATATCATGTGAATGGCTTAGATATAAAAGTCCTGGACATGTAATCTTAGATGTAGGTCCTTGTCTTTCATGACTTTGAATACTTCTTTCCAGCCTCTTCTTGCCTGCAAGGTTTCTTTTGAGAAATCAGCTGATAGCCTTATGGGAACTCCTTTGTAGGTAACTGTCTCTTTTTCTCTAGCTGCTTTTAAGATTCTCTCCTTATCATTAATCTTGGGTAATGGAATTATGATGTGCCTTTGTGTGTGTTTCCTTAGGTCCAACTTCTTTGGGACTCTGAGTTTCCTGAACTTCCTGGAAGTCTATTTCCTTTTCCAGATTGGGGAAGTTCTCCTTCACTATGTTTTCAAATAAATTTTAAATTTCTTGCTCTTCTTCTTCTCCTTCTGGCACCCCTATGATTCAGATGTTGGCACGTTTAAAGTTGTCCCATAGCTTCCTACGTCTCTCCTCATTTTTTGAATTCTTGTTTCTTCATTCTGTTCTGGTTGAATGTTTATTTCTTCAATTCTGGTCCAAACCATTGATTTGAGTCTCGGTCTCCTCCCCTTCACTGTTGGTTCCCTGTCTATTTTCCTTCATTTCACTTTGCATAGCCTTCACTTTTTAGTCAGGATACTCAACCATTTATGTGGCTATCTCTTTATTGTTTACTTCTGTTTTTGGAGTTTTGATTTGTTCTTCCATTTGGGCCATATTTCTTTGTCTCAGCACACCTATTATGTTGTAAGGGGCAGAGCCTTAGGTGTTCGCCAGGGCAGGGCAACCCAGGTCCTGCGTTGTGGTGCTATATGTGGGGGAGGAGTATGAGAGGGAACCATGCCACTTGGTCAGCTCTCCTCAGGCTTTTAGTTACTTCCCCCACTACCCACAAGCAAAATGGGCCCTTCTGGTACTGATTCCAGGGTGGGTGGGTTTGTGTACATTCTAGGACTCTGTGGATCTCTCCAATGAACTCTCCTGTGAGACTGGGAGTTTATTCTACCCCCACAACCTCTATAGATTTTTACAGTCAGAGGTCTTGAGGCTTTCTTTTCCAGTGCTGGAAACCTGGGGTGTGTAGTCTGTCTCACTCCCCATTTGTTCCTCCTGGCTTATCCACACACATGGAAGGGCAGATAAAGTGCTTCCCAGATAAGGTAAAGTTAAAGGAGTTCATCATCACTAAGCCCTTATTCTATGAAATGTTAAAGGGACTTATCTAAGAAAAAGAAGATGATCAGAAATATGAACAGTAAAATGACAACAAACTCACAACTATCAACAACCGAACCTAAAATAAAAACAAAAACAAACTAAGCAAATAAGTAGAACAGGAACAGAATCACAGAAATGGAAATCACATGGAGAGTTATCAGTGGGGAGGGGGTGGGGGAGAATGGGGAAAAGGTACAGGGAATAAGAAGCATAAATGGTAGATACAAAATGGACAGGGAGAGGTTAAGGATAGTATAAGAAATGGAGAAGCCAAAGTTCTTATATGTACAATCCCTGGACATGAACTAAGGAAGGATGCACCATGGACATGATGCTGGTGGGGGGTGGGGTGTGCAGGGTGGAGGAGAGTAAAGTGGGGAAAAATTGAATAACTGGAATAGCATAATAATAAAATATACTTAAAAAAAGAAAAGTCATGGATATGGCAATTGTGGCTAATGATAGAGCCCTGTGCTTCACTTGGGTTCAGCAACAAAAGTCTAACAGACAAAATGTGAATTAGGTGGCATCATGGTCCAGGTGATATGCCCATTATTAAGAATTCTGGCCAGTGATTGACATTGGGATGGGAGTGTACAGGTAGTGCTGTTCAGCACCTTAAGGTGATAGCAACAGTTATGGCAAGACAGGACATCAAAACCAAGCAAAGAACAGGTCACTCCAGAGGTGTTTCTTCCCTATTTGAGAGCTGGTGCTGATATGTGAGATGGAGTGAGAATCACAGGTGTGTACCTATTAGCTCATTCCTGCTGAGAAATGGATGTGCACTGACTCTACAGGGCCCAACATCATAAACCGTGTGTATGGCTGAGATCAGTTTCAATCCCCAAATACCGGTAAGCAGAGGAGACTGTAGACAAGCCCACTCAGCATCTCCATCACACACTCATTCCTACCCTTCCACGGGATCCTTAGGGACCCTTGAAACACCGTAGCAAAATGAGTAATTTTAGGAATATGTAGTCTGAAATATACAAGCACCAATTATCTAAGTCTTCAAATAAGCTGGGTTTAATGTATCTTAAAATTTGAAATATAGCCAATAACTGTTTTCTGCCCAGTGTTCATTTACCAAGTAGCTAAGATTTAATTCTATGATATGAGCTATACAGTGGTGTACTATACATGACACTCATTTTTTTAAAATCTTCTCTCTCATTTCTCTCAAATACAAAGAATTTGAAGATTCTCACTGCAGGAACTTCAGGGTTATTTTGTCTGACATGTCTCAATGTTGCAAGGATGTTATTATGACCTTGAGAAGATGGAGCCGGTTGCCTATTTCAGATTATAAATTTACTACCTTGTAATTTGCTCCCCAAAATGTTAGAAATACCACTTTTTGAAAATAAACTTGCAGGCAGATTACATTTTAAACTCAAAGGTAAGGATTTATATTGCATTAGACTTTATTTTCTTAAAATGAATTAGATAAGCCATTTAATAGAAAATATCTCTAGCTTCAGGTTATCCCTCCATTTAACCATTTTTTCTAGGTTGGAAAACATTTGTGGTGCATGTACTCTTCAACAGTCTAGGTCTCAGTCCCCAAACTCTGACATCAGAATCACCTGCAATGCCCGTTTAACCCTGGACCTACTTCACTAAGTGACTCTGATCAAGTTCAAAGTTTAGGAATCAACTAATTTTTCATCTATTCCTCACCCTCGCTCTTCTTCACACTATAATTGAAGCAGTTTATTCAATATTCAGCAAAGATTTGTTGTTTGCCTGCTATGTGCTGGAGACTTTTTACTTACCAGTGACCCAAAAAGAGTAAGGCGTGTCTGTTTTCAGTAGGTAAACCACACATGGGAGATGTGTATGTTCTAAAATGCATCACAATGCGAGACATATGGCATTAGATATATACAAAGTGCAATAGGAGCAAAGAAAAAAAGCCACTTCTTAGATGAGAAGGGGAAAGTGAACTATTCCACAGAAGATGTGACATGTAAGCTCTGCTGAAGCAGGATTCCAGAGAAGTAGACGTGCCCCCCAAAAGAGGAAAGTAAATACCCACATAAGCTCAGAGACATTGAGAAGGTCTTGAGGCTGGAGCCTACCATGCATAAACAGAAGTCTAGGAGCTTAATTGAGGGGGGCTTTATGAATTATATTACGGAGACTCCTAGTCTATAGGTGATGAGGAACATTGAAAGATTTTAAGAAAAGTGGTAATATGACCAAATGGAGGTCTGTAGCTGCTTAAATATTTGAAAAATGTAATCTCTTAAAAGGAAGTTTGTGCCTTAATGCCTCCACTGCATTGAAACAGCAAAATAACTTTGATTATTATGAATGAATACACACTGTAAATAATCAGCTTTGATTTTTTTTCATTAAATTGATTGGATTACTGCCTTCCAGGACACAAATCTAAGATTCCAGTATCTTGTTATAGGGAATGTTCCAAATGAGACAAATTCTGTATTTTTATGTAATGAAAAAAAGCAGTTACTAAGTTTAGAAACATCTGAAATAAAGTGTTTTTTTTTTAATTTTCTTCTTTCCTATTGGACCTTTTGGCTTGCATGTGGAATTCTTAAATGCAACTCAGCCGAGACAGCCACGAGGGCTACGCCACACCACACCAGAATGGCCTGATTCATGTTTGTCCTTCATCAGCTCAGAGACTCTTTATTCAATCTTCAGGGACAGAGGAGAAATGAAAAAAAGCCTAAGGACAGGCCAAGGAGATTCACTGACTATTTATAGAATAACCTTATGTTAGAGAGAATCAGCTCTTCAAAGAGAGGAAACTGAAGCTTTTTGTGTGTGTTTTATAGAAACAGCAGCATTGTGAAATGAGAAAACAACACCTCAGTCAGAGGAACACTTTGTGATTCTAAAAGAATACAAGGGATAAGTGTGAAATTCACAATGGGCTAAAGTAAAATGATTGTTAGTGTCACCTATTCTTTTCTTTTGTTGTTCTTCTGGGATGTTGTAGTGTGACAATATTTTCTCAGGCAAATTCTGCTGCAGGCCCAAGACAGCCAACACAGCCGAACAATACTAAGTTAGCATTGCTTTTACACCTTGAATATTAGTTGTATAATGCTGTTGAATTTTTTTGTAAGTATAAAAATTGACAAATGTTATCACATAGTGGATTTAAAGAAATTGTTCCATGTAAATAACCTTTAAAATAATGAATTTTAAATCCCACTCTTATGAATCATAAATCCTGCCCAATTTAAACATTAGAAGTACGAGAGAGATACTTTATTCCTTTTTTGGTTTGGAACCAATTTCATGGAGCTATAGTTTTTTGCAACACTTTTATTATATAACCAGGCCCAGAAGACTCCCCCATCCCCCATCTGTTCACTATAATGTTTTCTTCCCATTTTATTCCAGAAGTTGCCAAGACAGCCTCCTGGTGGGTTACCTTGGCAACCTCATGTGTCATGTTTCAGAATGTCCCAGGGCAGCAGTTTTATTTCCATTTGCATGCATTTCAGCCAGCTAACTGTAAATTAAAGAGGCTTATTGGAGAATAAACCTTTTTCCCCCCTTGCAGAATGAAAAACAGATAATTAGGGTTACCTTTCAGTAAAATCCACTTATATTTAGTACTTTCTATAGGAAAACTTGGATTGCTCTTCCCTAAAGTCCTGGTATTTTTTACACAACATTTTATAAACTGATGCTGCAATGTCACATAGTTCAACATACAGTGTGTTATACAGGTAACATAATACCTGGGGTGACTGCTTGACCTCATCTTCAAAGAGCATGTCACTTTACAATCTTTTGATGACAACCATAGAAGGCTTTTATTAATAAAGCTTTTGACATGCCAATCAACATAAGACTTCAGTGACTGAAGATTATTTTACTATTTCAAGCTATAAATTTCAAAGAACCTCTAATCAAATATTGAAAATATATCATTTTAATATTTCTCACCTGAACAGTTCCATCCCTTTAGTTATATCTTTTAGAAGTTACTGACAAAGTTCTTTTTTAAATAAGCTTAAAACATTTTTAGTGTATTTGTGGTAAATCACTTATAGTGTATATTAATCTTTAAAGATAGATTTTTGCAATTTTAAAAAAGCAAGAGATATAAAGGACTGGAAATTTGAGTAAAGTTATATATAAAGTTAATAGCAAAGCTGAAATGAAAAGTAATTCTCTTTGAGACTCCAGTATTTATGAGCTAGAAGAATGAGAGTGATAGATCAATGTTTTCACCTCAGGAAGAAAACTACCCTTGTGTATGCTCCACAGTTTCTGAGAGATTTTTTGCTTCTAGGGAAAGAGTGTAGGCATTCTATGATCACTTACAGCATTTTAGGAGGATATTCTACTATGGAATAGTGACATTTTCTTGTTCGACCCAGACTCAATGTTACTTTGAAATTAATAACCTTCTCTTTATAAGAAAGGGTCTCCAAAGAGTTCTTTCTAAGTAATTTTGAGTAGGATCATAAATTGTGCTGCATTTTCCCTTCTCATTCCTTAGGGGTAGCGGCTGGACATGCTTCAATATGTGCAAGTAATTCAGTTGCTACTTTCTTTTACAGTTTTCCCTTCTAGGCTTGAATATCTTACCATGTCAGATTTTAGCATCGAATTTGATGAAAATGATAGAAACAGATGATCATTATTCATGAATTTTCTATTTTCCAAAGTTCTCCTCATCCTAAGAGTATCAGGAGGATCTTCCAATACAGTGCGTTCATTAAGGTCGTCTGTGCGTGCTTGAATATCGTGTATGTGCGTGTGTGTGTGTGTGAGAATATCCATAAAAGAAAGATGGTTTCTTTACACATGAGTTTATAATGGACAATTCAATAGAGGCAGGGAGCACTTCATATCTTACTTACTGGTGTAAATATCCTTTGAAGTAGGTAATGAGGACACAGAGGGGGTGCCCGGACTAACATTGGCAGTGTCATTCAGCTGAGTCACGGTAGACAAGCTATCCAAATCCCAATTTGCCTCATCCAAGTCTTGTTCTTAAACCACTATTAAAGTCTTCTCCAAACTTTCTCTGTTCATTACACCAATAATTGCTTTCATTTTTTTTACATTAGTAGTTTAATGCTTGTATATCAAAAGCAGATCATGTTTTCCGTAATGGTAGTAAGGTTAGCTGCCACTGAATGAGTAGTGAAGTAGATCATATCTGCTTCTGAGATGCCATAATTGATGACATTGAGCAGATCCAATCAGGAATGATTTTTTAATTTAGAATATTTTTAGAGCACTTTAGATGCAGATGGGTAAGTTACTTAAACTCATCTTTCTCTGGTCATGGCATATTATCAGTCAATATCACTCCATGCAAAGCTCCTCTCTTGTTTTCAACCTTTATTTTTTCAACTCTATTGTGATATAGTTTACATAGGACAAACTGCACATATTTAAAGTGTATGATTTGATGAGCTTTGACATGTGAATACACCTGTGAAACCATTACTATAATCAAGATAATGAACACATCCATCAGCCCCCAAAGTTTCCTTTTTCTTCTTTATAATCTCTCCTTCCCTATACTCTCCTAACCACAGATCTGCTTTTTATCACTATAGATTAGCTCACAATTTCTATAATTTTCTATTAACTGAATCATACAGTATGCATTATTTTTTGTATGGCTTCTTTCCTGCCTTGTAATTATTTTCAGATCCATTTATGTTGCAGTGTGCATCAGTAAATTCTTCCATTTATTGCAGAGTAGTATTTTCTTATATGGAATTTGTTTACCAATTCATCCATTAATGAATATTTCTGTAGGTTTTAGTTTTGTCCATTACAAATAAAGTTGTTATGAGCAATCATCTATGTCTTTGTGTGTGTGTGTATACACACACATATATATGTTATATATATATATATACAATTTTTCTTGTAGAAATATCTCAGTATGGAATGGCTGGGTCATATAATAGGTGGGTATTTACTTTTTTAAAAACGTGTCAAATTATTTTATAAAATGGATGTGCCAACTTAGACTCTCACTAGCTTTGTGCAAGAATTCCACAGTCTCACCAATACTTGGCCCTTGCCAGTCTTTTAATTGCCACCATTCAAATACCTGTTCAGAGGTACAATGGTGGGTTCAGTTTTCACTTCCCAATGAAGCCACCCTGCAAATCCTCCCCAGGGTCCCAAAGGATTTTCCAGCTGGTTGACGATTAGACTCTTTCTGATGTTTCCTACAGGACCAAAACCTTTTAGCCCCAGGTTCATAGTAAGAAGCTGTTGCCCTTTGAGCATCTCATAGGAGGTCTGTCCAGAAAAAGTCCAGCCATTGTTAATACAACAAGGACATTTTGTGTGACATCAGTATAACCTGGCTGCCAGGGAGAGTGGACTAGAATGAGCATGTGAATAATGATGACTTCACTGTACTAGTCAGTAGGGTTGGTAGACCTGATTCTTTAAGGCCACAGTGCTAAAACCATTGTTTTCAATCCCATCAGTACAATCCAGGAGATTAACAACAATTCCAGGTCCTCACCCATGCAAACCAGAATCTCTGGGTCCAGGCGCTCTAATTTTTAAACCTCTGCAGGTGGTTTCTGTATTCAGCCGGATGTTGGAGTATGGGACAGGGTGTGGTAAATGTTGAGGAACGGCTCTGAGACTCATGTGGGCCATCACCCCCTGCTCACAGAGGATCTGCTAAGCTGGGCTGTCTAGAAGATTATGGAATACACTTGTGTACAACACACGTAAACACAAACCTCAAGACTGATAAGGTGAAACTTCAATTTCCAGTCATCTTTATATGAGATGTTCAGTTTTGAAACATATTACATCTCGGGTTGCCTCAATGTTCAAGGATGCTCTTTGCTTCTACCTGTTCCAGTTTTTCCCCATCATCAGCAATGATCCTCATGTGCTGACCACCATTTGTCAAAAGGTGATTGAAGAGAGGGTTAAATTAAATGGCCTCTAATTCTGCTCTGGCTATGAAGTTCTGTGATTCCTAGAAGATACTAATTTTGGAGAACTCATAAACAACTGCCAGGTATCAGCCAGGTCAGTGAAGTAAAGAAAGGCAGTAGTACATCGGTTTGGAAGAGTGGAAAGCATATAAGATCAAGAACAAGTATGAGCCCACTGGGACTAGTTGAAAGGATATAAGATCAAAAACAGATATAAGTCCTTGCTCATATTTACTGACATCACTGAGGAAGGGCTTACATTTTTCAGACCTTCAGTTTCCCCTTCTCTAAGACAGCTGACTAATTTTTCCCTATGGATTTCAGATACCTATGAGTGATGAATGAGATAATAGGTATGAAGGTTCTTTGAAATTTGAAAAGTTGAAGGCACATGAAGAATTTATGAATGGTGAAGGGAAGCCGTTGCAAGGAGAGTGAGCAAGTTTCTGTGGGACGTCCAGGGAGGTGAGTCCAAGCAAGAGCTCTCAACAGAGCCCAGTTAATAGTGATAACTGCATAATCTTTACAGAATGCCTTTATTTTAGCTACTTAATAACTTTGTTTCACATGAACAATACTTTTCATTGCTATGGGTAAAATTAATCTCTTAAAAGTTATATGAATACATTTAACAGAATTTTACTGTAGTTTTTCCTCCATGATCAGAAAACTAAGGGCTGGCATTAGACTATTTATCAGCTAATAACATATGTATTTTAATTTACTATATAACATCTTTTCATTAAATTGGTTTTATAGACAAAGTAAGTTCTGAAACCTTGTCTAACATAGCAGCTTATATTTTCCCCCATCATTTTCATGTTTAACCTGTAAATTTTTTATGCATTTTCCTTTCAGGTGATCTATAATTCTTTTGTAGTGCATCCATTCTTATCCCCACATACAGGGCAATTAATCTTTTTTTCCCCCTGGAGTCTATTTTTTAGTTTTCCTATTAGGGAAAGGAAATAGAACATAAAATGCCAGTAAAGAAATTACCATGCACCCCATTTGCTTTTAGTTTTGAATAATATAGGTAGATAAAATATATATGCTAGTCCCAGGAAAACCCTAAATGTTATCTCCTCATCACTCAAAGCACACCAGGAATAACGTAAAACGTAAAGAAGTATCGGTAGATTTTTCCAAGTTACTAGTAAAATTCAATACTTGAAAGGTTTAGAGGAAGGGGAAGTGGTCTGCTCCAAGGAAATTTGGGTAATATCTGGAGATATTTCTCTTTGTAATGCCTTTTGGGGTGCTGCTTCTCTCTAGTTGGTAGCTGTCAAAGATGCTGCTAAACATGCTACAATGCACAGGGGAGTCCCCGAAACAATTATCCTGCCCCAAAGGTCAGTAGTGCTGGGTTGAGAAACTGTGGCTTAGATTCAGGGGGTGATAAAATTTCACGATTACTTGAAAAGAGCCTATTCATTGAGGATTGGGCATGGAAAAGCAGAAATATCATAGAAACAGATTGAAGTAAGTGTAAAGGAAAACTATGGTTTCAGCGTCCAGTGCTGCAGGACTGTGCTGGTCCCACCAGTTTCACCTGACACTTTGAAAAGTTGAGGAATATCCCATGTAGAGTTTTAATAACTTGGATCGAAAGCTGTTCTATCGAAGGTTTTGGGGGACTAGGTTCATGGTTGCTTTGGCCTTTGTGTATCACGAAGGACGGCTAGGAAGAAAAAGAAATGGAGGGGAAAGTAGAATAAAAACAAAATCTAAAAGGGAAAGTGTGGGAAGGGAGTAGGAATGCAGTGACATCTTTTAATGTCGTTCCAGGCAGTTTATTTGGGGGAGGGAGGGAGGCGGGGTTTGCAGCAAAAAGAGGCTAGAGAGGATGTGAAATGCTTGACTCAGGATCAATATTGGGTGGGAAACAAGGTGCTCGTCTCTCAACTCAGCCTTAGAAGGTATAGTGGACCCAGTAATGAGCATGACTACTGGCCTGGGTTGGACCCTAGCAAGGGGAAGTGAATCTTAGGGAAGATGAGATGCACTGAGGTGAGGGCTCCACTGCCCGGCTTTCCTGCTGGGGAGGAACGGAGAGGCAGAGCCTAGAGAGGCCGGCAGAGCACGCCTGGTGGTGCACGAGGCTTGAACTGGCCCCTGACACTGCGTGGGGGCGAGATCCTGTGCTCCTTGCTTGGGCGGGGTGCAGGGATCTGTGGCCTTAGGCTAGTGGAGCAACCAGTAGGTGCCTTTGCCTGAACCACAGGTCCTGGGCACGGAGCCTGCCCAGCTCCAGAAACCAGGGGCACCCCAATAAGTTTCTGCCTCCTTCAACCCTGCTGCCCCAGGCCCTCCCCATCACGAGCTGAGTATCTCTGGCCCAACTTGCCCTTTCCTTGAGAGCACCGCAAGGAACCCTGGATGCTCCTCGAGCACAGGGTGAGCCCCACCAGTGCCTGCTCTAGACATCGCACCAATAGGGTCCCCTCACCCCACCCCGCAGGACCTCTGCTCCCTGCCCAGGTTTTTTCGGGCAAGAACCCAAATCAACACTATTTGTAAGTTTTGTCTAGTTGGTTAGATAACATCCTAAGAGCTAAAGTTCCAAAATAGTTCTTCCTCCCATTTATTTATTTATTTATTTATTTATTTATTTAATTTTATTTTCGTATTTTGTTTAGAATAGGGCGACTTGATCTAACTGAAACAGTAAATATTTTAAATTAGTGCATTTATAGTATAGTTGCATCGTTCCAAGCTGTCATCTTTTATTCCCTTGAACCAATATGACCTGATGTTAGACTGAGTGAAAAATCTAAGTCCGTGTTGAGAGTAAAATGGAGAGGGTTCTCGTGAGACAAGCAGACCTAGTTAATGGAATCATCCTATTCAGCTGAGACAGGGCTGGTAACAGAATGGCAGGATAAGTCATTTCAGAATTTAAAGATAAGTTTCTATTATCTATTTCCTGCCTACATCTAGAGATAACATTTATTTTATATGAAAAGAAAGTTAAGGTTAAGTTTGCCAATTGTGTTATACAAAACCCTAGCTCTTTACATATTTTGTTGGGGAAAAGAAACACTTCTGAACAGTTCTGTGAATGTAACCTATTTGGAATAAGATCATTTGGGGGAGAGGGACAGCATGTCATGGTGGAAAAAAGGAAACTTTTCAGGAATATGAAGCAGATTTAACACCAAACTTGTAAGCTAAGCTAGTTTGATGCAACTTTAATTTCATGTATGATAGAGCAAAAGGAGTCTGAAGATTTTGTTGGAGCTTTGCTTACTAATTGTGTGATCTAAATCACGTCACTTTGGGGCCAGTTTCATCAATCTTAAAAGATAGTCAGTGGTTTGATTAGTGAGTATATATATGTATATATCCATTTTTCACACTGTACAATGTGTGATCAGCTTTGCCACCCTGACAGCTTTAGGCAGACTAGGTGGAGGTGGGATATGGTGTTGCCTAGGTGATTCCGGTCACAGTCTTCTTCCCTCCCCATCAGGAAATCCTTGAATTCTTCTGGTATAGAGGCTATGTTAATATTTATCTTTATAAACTACTGAATAATTTTTCTGCCAAAGATTTTTCTTTAGTCATATATTTTATTTTTCTAATGAAGCACAGATGTAGTAAAACAGGTTTAAACAAGGGTGGGGTGATGAATACTTTACTGCTGGTTATAGTTGAACTGTTATTTAGTTGACATATTTTTGTGTCTAAACATGTTAAATTCACTGTGTTTGTGTGGGCCTAGACTTCTAAAAATAATTTCAAAGTCTTACTGGGGTATGGGAAAGTAACTTTATTAGCCTTTAATTTCTAATTTGGGTCACTTGTGTCTCAGGCTGCTGGGATAAGTAGCTCCATTTATATTGGACTCACCTGAGTCACTTCTCACCCGTATAATATTCCCTGTTTTTCCTGATTTCACTGGAATTTACTTTGAATCACTAGTACCTGTGATGAATTTTTATCATTTTTGTTGAATATTTAAGATATTTTATCATTACTAGGCCATGGTTAGAAACTATCTTACATTTTATTTATATAGCTTGCTATACATATGTGCATGTAAATACAGGTGAAGGTGAGTAGAGCATTAAATATTCCCTGATGAGATTATGAACATAAATATGTTCATGGGATCTAGACTGATTGGGGATTTGCTACTCCTTTCTATGGTTGATGTTAATTTGAGCCAAGAGCGCTCAGCCCTTGATGAGCTGGGATGAGCTGGGTTATCTGGGATGGCTGAGGTTGGATGGAAAGTCTGTGCAGATTTGATTCCATAAACTTATCAGCTATTTGAAAGGTTACAGTTGGGAAAGCTCTCCTTATTCTCTTTAACTTCCTTCTAAGACATTATAACAAGGTGTTAAAATTAGAGAATTTCAATTAAGGATGACAAGAATGGTGTCAGTGTGTTGGGCACATTTTAAGTTATATCCACACCACTAACATGGAACTTGGAAAGGAGTAAAAATCTAGTTTTCAGACACTATAAGGGGTGGCTAGAGCTTCGCTGTGGCTGTTGAAACCTGTCAAAGGCTTATTTGGGCCAAATTATCCGTGCTTCTACCCTTCTGCCCTGGAGGCGTGAAGAGGGGTGCTTTATGAAAGGGGGGAATGTTTCCGTCCCCTGAAATCGGGCTGGTGCAGCTTCAAGGTGTCCGTGCACAGGGCCTGACAATGGCTCTTGGTGTTTGGGAGATGAATGCATGTGTCCTGGAAGACGAGACAGGGAGACGCCCTTGTTCCACCACAGAGAGCTTGAAAGCTGCCTCAGGAGTAAACAGCAATGACATATGCGGCAGGGAAGGATGTGGATGTCTAAATTGGACTGATTCTTGTGAAGAAGGTGGCCTGAAGCCATCTTGGAAGTTTCTCTACTCACTGAGACCAAGGGTAGACAGACCTCTGGAAGGAAGTGGAAGCCACCAGCAGACAGGGGAACATTCCATGTCAGAGGGAGTTCAGCATTCACAGTGGGTGAACCTCTGAGAACCTACAGGTGTGTTCCCTCTCCCCTCAGTCAGGAGTTGTCCTTCTGTCACCCAGAGGACAATGGTCCCTTTCCCCACCCCACCCCCATCTGACCTCTGTTGAGTCACATAGTCTAGTGGGAGGGAGAAGGAGAAAAAAGCACCTAAATCAGCCATATAGGTTTCTCAGCCTGAAATGGGCTCAAGATGGGCAAAGCCACTGTTTTACCTTCCTATGAACTTAGAGGTTTTGATTTTTGCATTAAGTGGATATTCTAACTAGACATATGAAATTATTCTTTTAACTAAAGGGAATTAGAAAGCTGTGGATGCCTCCTGAGGTTCTTCCCAGCATCAGGGAAAGAACTAGCCCAAGAAAAAGGTTGAAAGACAGTAGTAGAAAAATCTTTATTCACACTAAGGAATCTAACTTCTTTAATGAAATGGTTATTCCATAATAATTCCTTGGACTTTGGCTAAGCTGTGGGATGTTGGCCATTGTGCTTAATCTGTCCAAAGCTTTGGTTTCCATATCAGCACATGAGCATAATGTCAGTACCTATCTCGGGTCTTATTGCGAGAATTAGCTTATTTAGCAATGCCTGACACATGGAAGCAACTATTATGTATATTAATACCATTGATTTTTATACCAATACCATCACTTCTAATTGAGTATTGGGGCTCAATTAGGTACTAATTCATCTTCTTTAAGTTGAATCATCAAAGTGACTTGGCTAAGGCAACAGAAACCAACAGATTTCTAAGCATACACCTATCTGATTATTTGATTCTGACTGTTGCTTCCAGATGTGAGGAAAGAAGGCAGGGCAGCTTCCCTAGCCAGCCTTTCCAACTCCTTCAGGAGTAAACACAATATAACAGCTTCTTAAACACACAGCTAAATATCTAGTTATGAAAACCAGGGCCCTGAGACGCAAACCAAGGCCCCTAGTGGCTAGCTTTATAAAATTGTTTTATAATAAAACGATTCTGATGAAGTTCAAAATGGAGTTCAGTTGTTGAAGGCAAAGATAATTCTTCTAGGTCTGATTATATAGAAGTTCAAAATCCAGATGCCAGTGAATTATTTTCAAATAATGGTGCATCAAAGGCACATGTGACTGTGGGTAATATGTAGTAAGCATTTGAAAATCTCAGAACCACTACTTTGGCTTTAAACACCAGGAAAGTTTATGCTCAAATGCGGACCATTTAATGAGTGATGTCACTTTTATGTTCTTTGTCTTTAACCATCGGTCATCTGATGAGGAAAATAAATTAATGTATTATGAAATGAAAGAGATACTAAATTTCACATGAGTCACATGTGTTTAGGAAGGCACAAAAATGTGTGGATGGGCTTTGATAGATTCATTAGCTTAAAGGATTCGTTTTAGCCTTTTTATTAAATATTAGTGAAATTACAAAAGCAAGTGTCTGGATAGCAGGTAAAATAACCTCATTAATAAAATACCCAAAGGAGAAGGCATCCAACTCACTAAAAGGTACCTCATTATGACTTGTTCAAGCACACACATTGAACTATAATATATAAAAACATTGAATATTCATGGTGCTTTTCCTGTTCTTTAAAAAAAACATAACTAGCCCTTTTATCTTTTTGTCTCTAATCTCTTGACTTCTAAACATGGTTTCAAGGACATTTATTTCTTCATAAATATGTAATCACTAGGATCTGACAAAATGGAAAAAATAACCATGCAATTCCTTGTTCATTTTCCCTCCACAGTTTCTTAGGTCTTACACTGAATAGATTAAAAAAAAAGTTTTTCAAGTGTGGGAGGCAAAGGACCATCTGAATTGGGAAGAATCATTTCATCTTTATAACTAAATTCTCATGTTGGGATATACAGTATCATTATCTTTTCATAATAAGCTACTTGCATGAAAATAAGCCAAGTTTGCAGGAGCAGTAAATAATATAGCTTTAGTGAAAAATGTCGTTATAAATATATACAGTTTATATTTAAAAAATTTATTTCTTTCCTATATCTATCTTGTCTTCTGAAAGCAAGTGTTCCAGACAAGCTTGGAATAAAATTTTGAATTAAAATTGTACTGATAGGCCATGTAGTCCTGCTCCATAACTTTATAGCTGAACCCTAGCTCAAATAACTGATACACTGAAATGCAGTCAAGGCTGACAGCTAAATTCTAAGTATACATCCTTATTCTCCATGATTAAAAGTAGCCCTGGATAGTTAATCTGTTACAATGTCTTGTTTGATTTAAAATATTGATTTTGAGCCCTGGCTGGTGTGACTCTGTGGATTGAACACCAGCCTGTGAACCAAAGGGTCGCTGGTTTGATTCTCAGGCAGGGTGCATGCCTGGGTTGTGGGCCAGGCCCTCAGTGGGAGGTGCATGAGAGGGAGCCATGCATTGGTGTTTCTCTCTTTCCCTCTCTCTAAAAGTAAATAAATAAAATCTTTTGAAAAAGAAAATGGTTTTTGGAGAAAGTCAAGATGGTAGCCTAGGTAAAAATCGCTTACCTACTCAAAACCACATCAAAAATTACAACTAAACTACAGAACAATTATTATTCAGAACTACCAAAAATTGAGCTACACGAAAGACCTACAACTATGGAATTAAAGAGAAAAAAACACATCTAGACAGGTAGGAGGGGCAGAATTGAGGAATGGGCTGGTCCCACACCCTGTGTGGCAGATAAAAATCAAAAGGGATATCTCAGGAATGAGAAGGTCCCAGCCCCACAAAAGGCCCCCCAGCCCAGGGTTCCAGTACCAGGAAGATAACTTCTAGCTGTGAAAACCAGTGAGGAATGAGGCTATGGAAGACAGAAATTGCTAACTTCCCAGGCTGTTCCTCTTGAAGGGCCCATGCACAGACTTACTCAAACTCACCTCCTCTAGGCTACAGAACCAGGGCAGCAGCTTGAAAGGCACCAAAGGCATACAGGGAAGAACGGAACTGCTGGCATCAGGACAAGAGCTGGAGGACAGCTTTCTTCCGGGCAGAACTGCTGGCAGAGGCCACTGCAACTTTTCTGAGCCATCCCCTGACAAAGCTGTCAGGCCGGTATAATATCTGAGACTCTATCAACCCGATTCACACAGTTTGCCCCACTCTGGTGATTTCCTGAGGCTCCACACCACCCAACTTTCAAGCCCTCTCAACTGTGCTTTCAGTGGCATTGGTACATGAATGGCTTGTCTTGGCTCATGCTTCACATTTTCCTAAATTCTTTCAAACAAGCAGCATCTGGCATTAGCAAGCCCTGTACCTCTTGCTAAGTGACCCCAGGCCCAGCACTAGCAGTAGCTGGTCTTAGTTCACAGGTTGGCCTCATTTTGACACCTCTAAGACAAGTAGCAGCCATCTGCAGATTACTTTGTAGCTTATGCCAGGTGACCCTGGGCAGAACACAGGTGGTGGCTGACATTGGCCTGCACTCCTGGGAGGTCCTGAGTCAGCACACCCAGGGGCAGCTACAGACCCCATCAGAGCAGTACTCCTCAACCACTGCTACAAGCAACACACTCAAGGGACAGACTCAGTGGGTACCAGAGCCCTGCCAAAGTAAGGTCTGCTGTGTGGAGTGGGCCTCTGCACAGCTGATCCTCCACAGTGGTCAGAGGTTGGAGATCAGTGGTCACGGCCAGTTCTAGCAGCTGATTGGCCTGGGTAAATCCCTACCATTTACCTGCCAACAGCAATCAAGGCAACTATAAGAGGAGGGTATAATAGTCCACATGGTGGATACACTTTGAGTGCACATCTTGGGTGATAGGGGAGGCTACCACTGGACCCTACAGGATACTTACTACATTAGACCTGTCTACCAAGCCAGGGAATTATAGCAGGCCTACCTAATACATAGAAACACACACAGGGAAACTACCAAAATGAGGAGTCAAAGAAATATGGCCCACCCTGGCTGGCATAGCTCAGTGGATTGAGTGCAGGCTGCGAACCAAAGTGTCTCAGGTTTGATTCCCAGTCAAGGTACATGCCTGGGTTGTAGGCCATGGCCCCCAGCAACCGCACATTGATGTCTCTCTCTCTCTCTCTCTCTCTCTCTCTCCCCCTCCCTTCCCTCTCTAAAAATAAATAAATAAAGTCTTAAAAAGAAAGAAATATGGCCCAAGTGAAAGTACAGAACAAAACTCCAGAAAAAGACCTAAACAAAATGGAGACAAGAAATCTACTAGATGCAGAGTTCAAAACATAGATTATAAGGATGCTCAATGAACTTAGGGGAAGAGCAGATGAACTCAAAGAGAACTTCAATAGCTAAAATAGGACATGGAAACCATAAAAAAGAATCATTCAGAAATGAAGGATACACTAACTGAAAGGAAAAACAATTTACAGGAAACCAACAGTAGAGTGGATAAAGCTGAGAATCAGATCAGCAATTTGGAATATAAGAAAGCAAAGAACACCCAATCAGAATAGCAAGAAGAAAAAAGAATTAAAAGGGGATAGTGTAAGGATACACTATGAAGTTGTACGAGGATACAACTTCAAGTGTACTAACATTTGCATCATGGGAGTGCCAGAAGGAGAAGAGAGACAGCAAGAAATTGAAAGCCTACTTGAAAAAATAATAACAGAAAACTTCCCCAACTTGGTGAAAGAAATAGACAAATAAGTCCAAGAAGTGCAGAGAGTTCCAAACAAAATGAACCAAAAGAGGCCTACAGCAAGAAACATCATAATCAAATTGCCAAATGTTAAATACAAAAAGAGGATCTTAAAAGCAGCAAGAGCAGTTAACTGCCAAATGTTAAAGACAAAGAGAGGATCTCAAAAGCAGTTAGTTACCTACAAGGGACCCCCATAAGACTGTCAGCTGATTTCTCAATAGAAACTTTGCAGGCTGGAAGGGCTTGGCAAAAAATATTCAAAGTAATGAAAAGCAGGGACCTACAACCAAGATTGCTCTACCCAGCAAAGCTTCATTTAGAATTGAAAGGCTAGCCCTGGATGGCGTAGCTCAGTGGATTGAGCTCAGGCTGCAAACCAAAGCATCGCAGGTTCGATTCCCAGTCAGGGTGCCAGACTGGGTTGCAGGCCACGTCCCCAGTGGGGGCCACGTGAGAGGCAACTACACATTGATGTTTCTCTCTCTCTCTCTCCCTCCCTTCCCCTCTCTAGAAATAAATAAATAAAATCTTTAAAAAAAGGCTTTTATTGAAAGGCTTATAAAGAGCTTCTCAGACAAGAAAAGGTTAAAGGAATTCATCATCACCAATCCATTATTATATGAAATATACAGGTACTTTCTGAAGAAAAAGAAGATAAAAAATTTGAATAATAAAATGACAGTAAACACATATCTATTAACAATTGAATCTAAAAAGCAAAATAAATAAGCAGAACAGAAACAGAATCATAGATATAGAGAACATTTTGATGGTTTCCAGATGGTAGGGGGTCAGGGGGTTGGATGAAGAAGGTGAGGAGATTAAGAAACACAAATAGGTAGTTACAGAATAGTCATGGGGATGTCAAGTACAGCATAGGAAATAGAGTAGCCAAAGAACATATATGCCTGACCCATTAACATGGACAATAGTGTGCGGATTGCCTGAGGGAATTTTGGGGGGCTGGATAGAGTAGGGAAAGGGGGAAAAATTGGGACAACTATAATAGTATAATCAATAAAATATAATTAAAAACAAAATAAAATATTGATTTTGGTTTTACATAAGTGGATTGGTAAAATAGGTATTTTGATATAATATTAGTCTTATTTAAGGAAGGAATAGGAAATATCTTAAAATAATTTGTGTATATTAGCTTATTTCGAGTTATAAAGTTTAGTTCAAAAATGTGCACAAGAAACACTTAAAAGTTATCTAAAAAAGCCATAGGATTTATTAATAGTCCTTTCTTCAGTAGAATATAGCAGTCTTTCTTAAAATTCTCATATTTTCCCACCATTTTCTAGATTCTCCTTTTGTAAAATACAAGAAACCAGCATTTTTCCCTGGCTGGTGTGGCTCAGTGGATTGAGTGCCAGCCTATGAACCAAAAGGTCACCAGTTCCATTCCCAGTCAGGACACACACCTGGGTTGCCGACCAGGTCCCCAGTTGGGGACTCATAAGAGGCAACCACACAAGATGTTTCCCTCTCTTTCTCCCTTCCTCTCCCTCTAAAAATAAATGATTAAAATCTTTATAAAAGAGAAGAAACCAGCATTTTAAGGAATTTAAACCAGCATTATTATTTTAATTTTTAATAGTTTTCATTTTATAACTAATTTCAGATCTTGCCATGTTAAGTATTCTATTATGTGCTGGTTTATGTTCTTAATTTGAATGTTCCAATTCTGGTAAACTCAGGTAGTTTTGATTTATATGGTGTGTGCCAAATTTATTAACTACTTGGTATACCATTTTTCCTAAAAAGAGCTTTATAGTTTACTGGATTATATACTAAAATTTTGTTTATCCATTTACAACCCATTCAGTACTATATATGCATAAAGATGTAGTTGCCAATAAAAATCCAACCTGTCTGTGAGAATTATACATAGAAAAGGGACTGTTTGTTTAATAAATAATACTGAAAGATTGGCAATCCATTTGAAAGGAATTGAATGGATGGTGGATGAATTAAAATATATTTAATAAAAAATATTTTAAACTCCAGGCTATATTTAAACTAATCACTTAAAAAGGATATTAAACTTTTTAATGTACAAAATCAGCCTTATGATTTATAAGACAAAAGAATATGTTAATACTTGTATTGTTGAGATCAATACGTTTTGATTTAAAACAGTGAATAAAGTAAGCATTTGATTTTTCTTGGAAGATTTTGAGAGTTTCTATAAGACTTAGAAATTTTACAGGTATTTATCTACTAGTAAAATTCTTTTAATTAAATTTCTCCTTTTCAATCATTGTGATTTAAAGTAAAACAACTTTTGCATTGGGTAAAAAAAATGATGTCCTCAATTTAGCCAACCATATGACAGATGTGATGTGAAACTAGTTAAGTAACAATGAAAGCTGCTGTAACAACAAATATAAAACACATTCAATAGTTTCACAGGAAATTTCATCTGTTTAATGTATAGTGATGTTAAACTCATTGGGAATACTTGAAGAAAGATTTGGGTCATTAAGCAAAGAGTAGATATTGGTTCATTCATGTCAGTTCCTGAAACTGGTTATAAAATGCATCATGAAGTAAACTTCTCCCATTTGATATTACATCTTTAGGTATCTTTGATATTGTGAGTTAGATTCCCAGACTGAAATTGTGGGATTTAAGCACTTAATTAGGTGATTCAGATCAGATACATTAAGTATAAGAGTCTGGGACATTTGTGACTATTTTAATTATTGTGGCTAATGTATCATAATATATTTAAAGCATGATTGAAATTGGGTTATCTTCCATAACAGTTCAAGAATCCAGAGTTAGCCCTGGCTGGCGTGGCTCAGTTGGTTGGACATCATCCTGCAAACTGAAAGGCTTCATGTTTGATTCCCAATTAGGGCACATGCTTGGGTTTTGGGTTTGGTCCCAAGTCAGGGCATGTGCAAGACGCAACCAATCAGTGTCTCTCTCTCTCACACACTGATGTTTCTCTCCTTGTCTTTCTCTTTCCCTTCTGCTTTCTCTAGAATCAAGAAAATAAAAAAAATTGTTGTGATAATGTGTGCTGTCTACGGCTTTGTGACTGTCTTCACCTGTATCTCTAGCACTCACCTATTCATCCATGAAAAAAAAAAAGAAAAGAAAAAAATTTAAAAAAGAATCAAGATTTACATTTGGTTCTAAAATTACATTATCACTAACTTGTAATCATTATAATTGGCTTATTATAAAACAAAGACTAGCATATGTCAGTTGTTAACCACATGATAGTGCTTAAATCACACACTAGAAAATTTACATTGTCACATGTTGGAATGATGTTGTACACTTGATTTAAAAAAAAAAAAACAAAACAAGCAAACACTAGCCCATTAGTGGTAAAAAATGTGGATGCTGCAGACGGACTGACTGTATGCCAACCTTGGCTTCACCATTTCCTAGCCACATGATTTTGGTTGAGGTAGTAGTTATCCCCCATGAAGCTCAGTTTCTTTATTTGCAAAGTGACCTAATTATACATTCTTCAAAGCATTGCTGTGAGGGTTGAATGATTTAATACATATGAACACTTAGAATGTTGCCCAGCACATAGGAATTATCAACAAATATTAGCTAACAGCTAGTTCTCCCCACACTTTCTGTCCTGCCCTAGTGTGTTTAAATTATCTGGTGCTAAATTCTCACCCCTTCCTTTCTCGTGTTAGTTTCTTCTGTAAACTGTATATTTTGAATCAAACTTCTTTAACACTAAATTGTGTGTGTGAAGTATGTGAACATGTACATAGAAGTGTGTGAATATTAAAGACAGCTAAGTAACATTTTGATGGAAGATATAACAGAAGTATTTATAGGGTTCCTCTTTACCCTAAAGGTCCATCTTCTTACTACGGGCAATTGGACTGTGCTATGTATGCACTTGAACACGATGTTTACAAGTGTGAATCAGGGACAAGCAAAGGATGAGCACACCCATCAATGTGTATAGTAGGTCACTTGTTCCCAAACATCTTTGAATATTTTTTAAATGATGACAAAGCTATGAAATATAACCTGATAGTCAAAGAAATATTTTCCCCCAAAGGTTACTAAAAATTCAACATGGTGGTTAAGATTGGGTAGCAATCTTGCCTTTGATATTTAATTGCTATCTAATCTTACACAGGTTACTTAACTAGGACTCCCTCTTTAAAATGGTTTGAAAATTATACATTTCTCATCATAATGCATTCATAGAATTCATATGATGTTTCTCATAGTTCAAATAGTGATTAAAACAGGAGCTGACATATAAACATTCACTGTTTATTTAAGCCGAAATGTGATTGTGATTTTTGTTCTACACTTCTCTTACCACTCTCTTAAATGTTTGTCTTTTGCAAAAGGAGCTAAGAAAACACAACATTATTTCCCCCAAATGAAAAATTCTCCAAGAACATCTCTAGTAGTGGACCAGTAGAGCACCTTTATACATGAACAAGAATTTTTATTCAGTGAAAGTAGTATTTGCAAAAGAGCTATCTTATTTTAATTTGGAAACATCAAAAAATATTTCCTTAATGTCAAAGTGCAAAATTAGACTGTATTCCATACCTGAGATAGTTTTGGTAATTTAAGCAAAAACCCCAATGTCAAATGATTTGTTCATTCTATAAATGTCTATTATTTACTTTTCAATTCTGGTACAGAATAATCTTATTTCTAATCAGCTCAAAAGTCCTGCCTTGGTCCTCAGTTTTGCTTTGGTTGGAACTCAGCCTTGGAAGTATTACTTCCAGATATATCTACCCATGTCTTGTCCCACTACGGACTAAACAATAAGAGCAGTCATTTCTTATCATAAGAAAAGCAATCTGTGAGTACCAGTGGCAGTTTTAACAACTGTTGAGAATCTATTATTGAAAAAAAAGAAAGAAAGAAAAATGAAAGGTCATGGTTATTTTAAAGACATGTAACCTTAAAGTTAATCTCAGCAAATAAGTCCCCAAATCAAACTCCAACCCAGGAAAAGACTTTTTAGTAAAAGGTTGGCAAAATAGGAAAGTATTATTCTTCAAATATTCAAATCCACATGTTATCAGAAAATTAGGCAATAGACCCAAGTAAAATGAAAGGAAATGTGTTTGTGAGCTAAAAATAAATTCTGAATGAGCAATTGTTAAAGCTGTCACCCACATGACTGGGGGCAGCTGCTGGGCTAGCAGCTCATGCTAAGTTAGTCAACATTTGTGGGGTAATCCAGTGTGTGTGTTGAGTTCTGAATAGTGCAGCAATGTGTTCAGCATGGAACATATTGAATAATCACATATCTTCTTTAAGACATAAATTATTTCAAGTTGGCCAAGGACCTTTTCAAACAAAGTAGAGGTTATTGTAAACTCAAGCATTTATGAAGGCATCCTTGTTTGAAAGTGAAATTTATTTATGGGCCCGACTTATAACTGTGGCACATACTGTTAATTATCATGAAACCACTTTAGGTTAAAACATAAATATTAAAGGCTTTTAAAGATATACTCACCCAGGTATACAAAATTTTTTAGGAACATTATGTAAGGCATTGTCTTGATAAAGCAGTAATATGCAAGGATGTTTATAACAATGGCAAATATCTAGGAGCTGTAAATGCAGTTATTTTATGTACATTTCAGCCATGTTCTGCCAAGAAAGTATAAAACTTTAGGCAGGAGAGGACTAGTTTTTACTCTTTCTTCAAAAGTATAAGCTGGTAGGAAATGGAGAAAATCAATAAAAAATGGACAGACTCATCATAGACACTCCCAAAATTGCCCTTTTCCTTCCCTTCTATTTTACATTTGCAATGGACTGTGGAAGGGCAGGAAGGGGAATGGGAAAGGCATGGTCTCCTGGCAGATGGGTATCTGCAGGCTGGAAATTTACAGACTAGGGAATGGGGAGGTAAAGATTTCTGTTATCCAGAACAGATGGGTGAAACAAAACTCAAATTCTGAGATTAAAAAGTAGAGATGAGACTGGTATAATACCTGGTATACAGGTATTTGTCTCTGGAAGAAAAACATTTTCCATAAAATTATATAATTTAAGAGGTAAGGTTAAAAAAGATTCTATACTTGAAACTATGGAAGACAGAATTAACTATTTAAATGGCATATATTAATTTTACTTGTTTGAATAGATTTGTATACTTTGCTAATTTGAAAAACACTTTTTGTATCATATTATCATTTTAAACTAAGGGTTAACAAAGAAGTAATATAATGAAAACCACATATTTCCCCTTTCTACCTTTGTATTTCTTGCTTCCCAATAAAATACCATCCCTGTCAGAACTTTGCCCCATTGCTCTTAGAAATTGCTGATATACAATGTTCATATTTCTAAAAAAGCTTTTCAATTCTGTAAATTACGTTGGAACAATCTCTGCCCTCTTTTCTGGCCATTTTAGTTTTTAATTGTACCCTTATTACCTCTATTATGTTTTATGAATTTTTACTTGCTTTTTAAATGGTTGAGCACACAAGTCTCCTTTTTTTCCCTTCTTTTTTTTAGCTCCAATTAATTGACAAATAAAATTCTAAGATATTTAATGTGTCCATCATGATGATTTCATATCTGTTATGAAAAGATTCCACCCATCTAGTTAACACATTCATCACCTCACATGTTCATCTTCTGTGTGTGTGCACGAGAACATTTATGGTCTAGTCCCTTAGCAAATTTTAATTATACAAAACGGTGTTATCTCTATAGTCACCATGTATACATTAGATCCTCAGACCTTATTCATGTAATAGCTGGGAGATTGTATCCTTTACTAACATCTCCCTATTTTCTACAGCCCCTGAAACCACTGTTCTACTCTGATTCTATGAGTTCGACTTTTTAATTTTGACTCCACGTATTAGTAACACTATGTATGCAGTGTTTGTCTCTCTCTGACTTATTAGCATAATGCCCTCAAGGTCCATCTAAGTTTGCCCCAAATGGAAGGATTACCTTCATTCTCATGGCTGGATAATATGTTATTGAATATATACACTACATTTCTTGATCTATTTGTCCTTTGACCGGCACTTATGTTATTTTCATAATTTTCTAGCTATTTAAAACATATCTAAGGAGTCAGATCAAGTTCTGACTCTTCGATAATATCCTTTAAGTTTTTTCTGCTCTAGGCCTCACCCCTTTTACTAACTCTATTGTGAATAATTTAATAAATACAGTTAAAGAATTAATTTAAATGAATATTATTAACTATGAATACTATTTTATAACTGAATCATAAAAATGTAATTCTAACCAGAATACAAGTCCCTCAGGGATGGGTCCCATAGTCTGCTTCTCCCATGTTTATTTCAGTGCCAATAACATGGACAGACATGTAGCATTGGAAACAGATGAGGGTCAATCAGTAGGAAAATTTTGTGTTAAAATACTAATTAGCTATATCTATTTATTAGATTTAATGGCACTCTACTGCTATGTTGTAGGATACTGAGCTCTCAAAGCCTTCCTAGATGTTGCTCAGGCTAGTGTGTCTCAGTTTGTTGAGTATCTTCTCATAAACTGGAAGGTCACTAGTTCAATCCCAGTTGGGGCGCATGCCTGGGTTGTGGGTTCAGTCCTTGGTTTGGGCTCATTTGGTAGCAAGTGATCAATGTTTCTCTCCCTCCCTTCCTCTCTCTCTAAAATCAAAAATAAAAATAAAAATAAATAAGTAAAAAATTAAAACCTTCCTATATGTGTCCTAAATTTTTATCGATGTGTAAAACTATTATTTTTTTAAATATTTCAAAATGGTTTTTGGTGTCAACTAGAATGCTGAACCCAGTTGACGATATGTGGGCTTTGGCCAGCCAAACTCAGAGCCAAAGCTGTTCCGTAGTGAATAGCAGCTACAAACAAGGAGGTCACAGAGTTAAAGGTGGGGCAGAACCAGGTCCAAGGTGCTTGGTAGGTTCTCTTTCATACTCCCCATAAATCTGTGACTGGGGCAAGTGTTTTCAAGAATGGGGCAGATTGTGTCACAAAGATCCCACTACAAGTAAATCTTTTAGGATAGGATAGGATAGGATAGGATAGGATAGGATAGGATAGGAATCAAAATGTTATAGTATTGTGGGGGCAGCAGACATTGGTAGGATATCATCTCAAAAATATAATGGAGGCATTTATTTTTTTTTTATTTATAATAGGTTAGGACATTTTCTTACTACTATTTTTCTAAACAAAATGATGGACAGTGTGACCTGATCCTTTCACTTGATGTTTGAGTCCTGAAGCACAGTAAATCCAAGAATCCCTTTTAAAAACATCTAATATCAGACAATTTTCCCAAAGATCATTACTAATGCTGTGATATTCAAATAGTCCAATCCTGGTAGATTAGCTTGGCTTGGTAGATTGTTCTTTTCTTCAGTTTGGATTGTTCATCTCTGTTGTGTCCCCATTTGTCTATGACTTTCCATCAAGTTCTATTTTCCAACATGACTTCTGGTAATTTGCTGCATTTTCTGTTTTACTTTGCAATTGATTTAAATTGTATTTAGACAGTTTAGTCAATGCTTCAGTTGACAATCAGTGAGGGACTGCACAATGCTAATATTGAATGGGTATATTCGGTGTTAATGGGTTTCATAGGTCATCAATTCACTTATGAATATTTTGGGGAGATAGGGCTTCCCATTCCTCCATTCTTTGAAAATGCTCCACTTTAAACCTGTATTCAGTGGGACTGAGGGATTTCAGAGTCATCTCACTTATTCTTGGTCCACATAATAAATCATTTTCTCTGGGATAAAACTCACTTTGGAAGCCCCTTTTAGCATCTTGTAGCAGAAGCAACTCAGAACTTATTTTTTCTTAAAATATTCAGAGATTTATCAACAGTGCCTCTACCTTCTCCTTTTTATGTCAAAATACCACTAAGGAGTGAGATTCCCAAGTCCCTTAATGTCATCTTTCTTGAGTCCATCTGGATACCATCTAATTGATGAGTCTTTAAATATGTAGCAAGTAAATAAAGTATCAATCCAAGAGAAATACTAAAGCACCAGAAGACACATATTTGTGACATATATATGTAAATCGAATGCAAATAATATATGCTTAACAATTTTAAATATTTTACTTATGAGAGTAATGTTTTTCAAAAAAATTTTATTTATTTATTTTGGTTTATGCAACTTTATTGACGAAACTCAAATCAGTTACTAGCAGAGCTATTAGTTGATCACTCATCCATTGACAACTTGCATCATTCATTCAGTGCTATATTAAACAGTGTGCTGGAAGATAGATTAACTAATAGGTCCTAACAATTTCAATGAAAATTACAAAATGTTTGAGGCCCTGTTTTGGAATACAAAGGGCGTTTGACTTCTAATTTCCATTCCCTGTAGAACAAGAATAGGTCATTCCTTTATTGACATGCATAAAATACATCACATTTTCTGTTCTGCTGATGCTATAAATTCAATACCAATTCTCCAGCCACATCAGTTATGAGCATAAAGTGTATCATGGAACCTCAGATCTCTAACAGTGAAGGGCTTCAACAAGAGTGGATGCTGCTAGAACAGTGCTGCTCCCTTTGATGGGACAACTGAGCGCCCATCTCCCTCCTGCTGAGATGATTGCTGCAGCATGTTAGAGCAGCTAGGAGCAGTTTAATCTCATAAGTAAATGAAGGTAAAATTCACACGCTCCTTTTTTTTAAAAAAATTTTGAATCTTGGGCAACTGTTCTCTTGTAACTACTTTACAGTTTCTAAAAGCAGTTATTGTCCAAAGCTGGGAGAACTTAATTCTTCTCAGATGAGCATGTGAATGAATGGAGGGAGGCAAACAAAAATAAAATTAAATGAGATGGGGCCTGATAGGGGAGCAGCTAGATAATAAAAAATGGAAGAGTAAGTTAAAATTTATTCCAGCTATAATGCAGGTTATTCCGACTTTAAGGTAGCAGCACATGGTATACTTCTGAGTCTGCTGCCAGAATATTCTGTTGTACTTATCTCTGTCTGTTTCATAGATCCATGCAACCTCTGGTACTAGTGGGGCATTTGGGTTTGGATCACATAGCAGTGAACAAACGGATAAAAGGACTTTAGAAATAGTTAAAGCAGGAGGCCACTATGATCTTAGACTAATGAAACAAATGCTGCCATTACTGTTAACATTTGGGTGACATATGCTTGTAAATGCAGTCTTAGGTGGTTTGAAGGGGTAGCCTGCAGGAAAATGAATTGTCAAAAAGAATGACTGTGGCTTGCCAATGAAAAATACCACCCTCAAATGGACCTACAGAACATCGTGCTGGAGGGTCACAGGCCAAATCACTAAGTTCATTATTAATCCATTTCAGTGCCATCATCTGTGCTTTGCATCTGGCTCCTCGCTATCTCCGTGTGTGCTCAAAGATCCGGCTGAAACTCATGATTATCTCGGCGGCAGGGAAGGATTGTCTCTTGTCTCACACCAGCTCTGCCAGACACAGGCACTTGGTGTTGAGGTGGTCTCAAGATAACCTCGTGGCTGGTTTACAGGAGCTGTAGGTCTGCAAAGACTTAAGGTCAGTTTTGTGCGCTCTTGCTGATAGGGGCCCACCCCCATTTTTTTAATAGAAAAATAGAAGAAAGCAATTTGAGTTCTCAAGAAAGTGCTCTCCTATGAAATAGAAGAAGAAATTAGTTTATAAATTATTATGTGTATATAAAGAACTTTTTAGATTTCTATGCCTTTTTCCTTAGGTTGCTAAGTATTGAAAGCATGACCTACTTGTCTTCAACTGCTGCTCATAGTGCGTATTTGCTCCATTTTGTGAACTGCTATTTTTCTCTCTGAGTTACTCTTCTACAGAAAGCACTTCCAAAATTGACTCATTAAAAAGAGACAGTTCTGCGAATCTTAATCAAAGATTCATAGTTTGTATTCATCTGGTTCACAGCTCTGTGAATTGCCAATTTTTGTTGCATTATTTACATAAAATGAATACATTTTAAATGTTCTTTAATTGGCAGTATCTAATAATATCTCCTATTTGCTACTTGCCTGTGGACATTAAGAGAATGGTTCCGAAAAATTAAATTGGCATTTTGGGAAGCTGGCCTAGATAATCCTATTTTTGGAAAATTACTGATTTATGCCAGAACATACTTTAAAAATCTCTTCTTAAACTATATCACTTTTCCCCTTTTTCTTTAGTTTAAGGACTTTATCTATTTTTATGACTCTATTTTCGTTTTGAATTGTTTGCCGTCTGGCCCTTGCTGGGTAGCTCAGTTGGTTGGAGCGTCGTCCCAGTGTGACAGGTTTGCAGGTTCAAAGCTGGCCTGGGCACATTTACAAGCATCCACCAGTGAATGCATAAACAAGTGGAACAACAAACTTATCTCTGTCTCTCCTTCTCTCTGCCCTTACTCTCCCTCTAAAATCAATAGATAGAAAAATTAGTTTGCCTTCTAGCAACTGATAACCGGGAAAAACGTAGGCACACACCCGCCAACAGAAGGAAAACTCAATAAACATTGTTATGACACAGCAGCTAGGAACATAGAACTATATAGCCAAACTGAGGAGATTTGAATCCTTTTTTGTCATTTTTTAGTTGGGTTACATTAGATAAATTTCTTAAACTGTGACTTAGTTTTCTTACCTGTAAAAAACACAGAATAGCACACACCTCCTAGGGTAGAGATGAGTTAATGCATGTAAAGGGCTTGTTAAATACCCCTGCGACATGGGAAGCACACAGAAAATGTATGTGTTTGTGTCTGCAAAAATGCAAATAGCTGGAAAACAATGCTAAATCCTAATCTTTGTCTAGCAGTAACAGGGGTCATAAACCATTTTCAATATTTTTCACATAAAGAAGAAATGGAAGTTAATTAATTGACCTTTTCTGTGATTATCCTTTGCACCAACCTTAGCATACTGGCTTGAGAAACTTAAAAATATTAATCAAACACAGGAGAGAAGAATTTAAAATGACAAGATGTTTTATTTTAAGAGGTATTTGCCACAGTGCAAACCATATGGAAAAAAGATTCAGAAATGTCCTTTGCTGCTCAGCATGTTTTATCGGACACCATAGGCAAAGGCAATAATCCTCGGTCAACACAGACCCCATTCTGAAAAGAACTCATTCCAGAAAGCAGTATGTCAACTTGCTGGTGGGGTTCTGGAGTTTGTGGTTAGCTCACCTGCCTCTTCCAGAGGGGGCTCTGACACTAGGAGGGTCCGTGCAGTCCCAGAATCTATGGCTGGGACTGGTGCCCTTGGTCTTTCGCTAGCTTAAATTATCTGCTTTGATTTTGGAGAAAATTGTTCTGAAGAACTACTCACATATCCTATCCACTTTCCCATTTACACGTTTCCTTTTGTTCTTTGTTTGCCCTCCTGACACACCTAGAGATGCAGACCACAGGGAGGGTGTGTCCACACTGTATGTCACAATGAGGGAGAAGGTGGAGTAAGTACGATTCCCCAGTTCTCTCCCCAGCCGGCCCCTGCAGACCTCAGGTCGATACACAAAGCTCTGAGGACAGAAATTCAAAGTAAGATGTAGAGATGGTTTTAAAATGTCTCTGAAGTGACTAAGTTGATAGGTATTTTTCTACATTAATATAACTTTAAAATGGCATATGCCTTCTCAAATGTATCTTTTTCTAATACATTGAATATTTCATAAGTTATAATCTGTACGGTCAGTAAGTTATACATTTTAAAAATAACTGACCCTCAGATTCCAATATTGATCATAGTTCTACATGAATCAATACTAATCTCTTAGACAAATTAGTTTTTATATTGACCAAAACATAGTCATTATATGCATTTTAGTTAGGTGCATACCATAAATTGAATTAATTTCAGAGGTGAGTGAAGAAGGTACAGCTTTTTATATAACCTGATGCTTGAGATTTCCAGCCTCAATTCTCTACCACATCTTTGCTGTTACTGAGTTATTCCAACAGCTAAACAATCACTTAATGAGGAATATAATATGTAAAACGTCCTCTGCAATGTCTGGCACATAAAGGGGTTCATTAAATATCCTTACCTCCTTCAATTTTTATCTTTCAAAATGAGGATATTAACAATCTAATCAAATTCACTTTATATGTGTAATACCAGTGCTTCGGCACTGGAATCAATGCTGTCCGATGTGACTGGCTTATTTTTTGAGTGGGGAGTTAGACGGAGATTACAAATTGGGGAAGTAGTGAAATGTTGTGTAAGAGCTAATAAAGAAATAAAGAAATAAAAAGTAGTTACTCCTTCTTCTGCCCCTCTCCAGGGCACAGCCCATATAATGCGTGTGTGTGTTTCTGTTTAAGACTAGGAGTTTGAACTGTTTTTTTTTTGTTGTTGTTTATTTCTCTCTGCCATGGTCATTTCCACACAACACATGCACCTCAAATATAATGTGCCCAGGTCCATTTGGCAGCCAAATCATCTTTCTTACAACATGAATAAATCCTGAGATATCAGCTGTACATGTTGAGATCAATTAAAATATTACTATTTCATAGTAATCCATGTTTAAAGGAATAGATTGAGTCATATGAAATTATTGATATTCAGCCATATTAGACCTGCAGAAAAGGTCAAACTAATATCATGGTCTCTTCTGAGATATCTAGTTATTTCTCTTCCAGTAAGGAGCTTTCTTCCTGTGATAGACCCTATGAAGCAACGATGCTGCATTATAATTTTTGCCTACCTAGCAAGCTGCCTATTAGTTTTCTTGGCTATACCCTCGATTCTGTTCTCTTAACCTGCATTGCTTAGTGAGGCTCTCTTTTTATTCCACTTGAAAACACTCCCACTTTCTTTTCTGTGATTAAGGACTCCGCAGCCAGCCATTTTCAACAGCTGTGCCACAAGAGTTTTTAAAACATGTAATACCTGACTATTTAGTTAGGGGCACTCATCTCTTTTCCTTTAGACTGTCAAATTTAAAAAAATGGCAACAGCCAACACAACAGTAGCTGTCCAGTATGAATGAATTAAAATTATACCTATTTTTGTCAGATCAGCAAAAAATACCTCTTTTGGTGTGCCACAGAATTTTAATAATTAGTTTATGCATGCTACAAGATTAAAAAAAAGGTTGCAAATTGCTGAACTAGAGTAATGTTCTTCTTTTTGTATGTTTAGTTTTTACCAAAAGGGGAAAACCTTAATTAAAACAACTGATTTTTGTTCAGCAGAAAATTGTAACAGACAAGGAAGTGAATGCCCAGGACCTCAGCCTCCACTTGGAATTAAAAAAGGGAAGTTAAAGGGTGGAAAGTAAAATAAGAATCAGTATCTCAAAAAAATTTGGTCAAATGAGTGATACCTTAATCTTTCATATATCATACAAAGTGACATCAAATAATTTTTTTTCTCTTAACAATTTCACATTTGATTGGGTACATGAGGCATGCGTATGGCAAAATTGATGTTGTAAGTAAACCAGTGCTTTTAAACTCTTACCGGAGATAAACAGTTTTATTCCCAACCACTCCTGGACCAATACTTTTGTAAAATATACTAGAAATGGATTACTAGAAGTAATCCCTAGACTAGAAATGAAGTTCAAAAAACTAAAGGACTCAAATTCAGTTTCTTATTATTTGATTAAATATAATCAAAATTGCCTTTCAATAAATAAGAACAGAACAAACAATAACAGGAGAGAAGGTAATTATGCAGCTGTATGTTTTATACATTAACATGATGCATTGGGGATTAATATAGAAAACCACAATTACATGAACAACTTTTTTGTGCAATTTTAACTAAACAAACAGTTATAAAGAGATAAGGATTCCTCATTGTCAACACCTAGGTACATGCTTTGCTCTTTCCGTATATTGGTATTTAATGTGATGACTGAGCTTGCTTCTTGTGAACTAATGTAAGCTAGATTGGATTAACCCAACTGCTGCTCACAATGAGTGATGGTCTATAATATATTGTTTCCAAGTTTATTTTATTTTATTTTATTTTATTTTATTTTATTTTATTTTATTTTATTTTATTTATTCATTTTTTGCTCAATACCTGCACTTCCCCCCAGGTGTCCCACCCCACAACAACCGGCAGCCTGCTCTATCCATGAGTCTGTTCCTATTTTGCTTGTTATTTCATTTTGTTTATTAGATTCCACATATGAATGACTCCCACATTTAATGACACACATTGAGAAACCAGCGTTATATAGATATGCTAATGGCAATAGATGTAAGAAATTTTAAAGCAACTTTGGCAAGTTCAGAATGTCTCTTTTTACTTTTTGTACAAAATGAAGCAAGTTATTCTATATTTTCTTTTAAGATTTTATTTATTTACTTTTAGAGGAGGGACAGGATAGAGAAAGAGAGGGAGAGAAACATCAATGTATGAGAGCAATATCAATCAGTTGCTGCTCACACACCCCCAAACAGGGACCTGGCCCACAACCCAGGTATGTGCCCAGACTGGGAATTGAACCAGCTGACCTTTTGGTTTGCAGAGTGATGCCCAACCCACTGAGCCACACTGGTCAGGACAATTATGCTATATTTTCAAAATTCATTTTTAATCCCTTTTCAATAGCTTCTCCCAACAATTTACCCTGTAAGGATATAGTTCAGTTCAAATTCTCTTATGGTTTAAGAAATTGATTCCAGATATATGAATTTCCCATCTTATTTTGATGGAAAATAAAATTTATAATTCTTTGTTAAATTTTAAGTTGCTTGTTATAACTTTTGTAGGAAGTGTCAAGATAATCTCCTACTTCGTTGACAATGGTTAGATCGTTGCTATCAGTCTTGTCATACCAAGCAGTAGAAACGACCCTTTCATACTTCTTTTTTCCTGTAGATAATATCTACTGTGGAAAATAATGTATTCTTTAATTGTGTGGATATAAATCATTGAGAATACTGAGAATAGAAGACAGATGAACAAGTCTAAGTGTCCAATTTTCATCTTTACAAGTTTGACACCAAACTATTTCTACCATTCAAAAAAACTAAAACTAAAAAAACTAAAATTTGAAGTCCTCTTCAAACTTTAAACATCTGCAACAGAACTTTCCCCCACAACAAGCAACTTACCTCAGCATGCGACACTAGGTGTTTATGATCATCTTCCACATTACCATGTAATAAAGAGAAAATCTTGAATTTTAACACATAATAAATGAATTATATCATTCCTATCTTTACCAAGCACACTGTTTAAGTTACTAAGCACACTGTTTAGCTTAGCTATTCCTTTTATTTTTTCACAGCAAGATTTTGTTTTCAGTGACAGAAGCAGAATATGATTAGAGCGTCCTTTCCAAAATTTCCAAGCTTTTCTTAGATTTAGTTACAAAAATAGATTTTTATTCTATTCTTCAGAAGGTCCAGTATTACTGGTACACTGAGGATGTTCCAGGGTTAGCTGCGTTTGGATTGGGCAGTATTGAGAATGATTATGTATCTGTGGTTCTTGAATTGGATTCCCTTATTTCCTCCTCCTTGTCTCTATGCCTGCACGGTAACTCTTAGAAAAACAAATAGCCCTTAGAGCTGAAATTGTCAGGAATTCGCCTTGAATGATTCTGTCCTTGTTTCAAAGCCTTAAATCTATTATACTTATATATAAAATGACTCCATTATTATAAATAAGGGTTAATTATTATAATTTTGAAAATTTTATTTATTTTTAATTCTCACCTGAGGATATGCTTATTGATTTAAGAGAGAGAGGGGAGAGGGAAGAGACAGAGAGAGAGAAGGAGAGAGACATCGATGTGAGAAAGAAATACTAGTGGGTTGCCTCCAGTACATGCCCTGACCAGAGATCAAACTTGCAACCTTTTGGTGTCTGGGATGACACTCCATCCAACTGAGCCACCTGGACAAGGCTAATTTTGAAAATTTTAATGTAGGGAATCCAGTACTTAAAATTTCCTGTTTTCTAATACGGTATTTAAGTTTTATGGGGTCCCTCTCTGGAAAGCCTAATTGTATTTTTCCGACTAGTATTTTGCTAAAATTAATCATCTTCAATATGAGTAGAAATAGGTGGTGCATTATTTGTGTAAATGGATGCGATCATATAAAGGTAGACTCCTACATGGGTGCTTTCAGAACTAGATGCCACATACACATCTTCTGGCCATACCTGCTTGTTCAGGATCTTTGAAATAGGCTCTAACTCATCACATTGCTCTCTTTCAGTTTTCCTGCCACCACTTCAACTGTCCCCTCGCTATCGCTGACAGAGCCAATATGGCCATATCATTATCCTATTTTAAAAATTTTCTCTAACACCAACTGGATATTATAGTCAATAGGAAATTATTGCTATTTCTTTCCCAGTGTGCTCTTGGTATTTTGGTCATGTTACAAAAAAAAAGAGGAATCCTTATTTTCTATTTGTAATAGAAATGAAATAAAACTTAATGTTGATTTTGTCAAGAGATTAGAATTATGTGTGGTTTTCTGTGTTTTGGGCCTTTATTTTATTTTCTTAGAATTGATAAACTTTTGAAAACATAAAAACATCATTATTGTGTTATTTCTATATGAAAAATCCTTTAATGGCATCTCATTGTTTTATTTAAATTACATCACTTTTTAACAGAGCATTAAAAGCACGGCCTACTTTTCAGTCACATTTTCTTGTTTACTGAGAGTCCTGTAATCCAGATACAGCAAGGTACTTGCAATTCAGTTTTCCAATTCAATGTCCTTTCTTTCCTCTGTGTTTTTGTATTGTTCTTTCTATATTGAATAATTTTTTCCTTTCTCACTGTTGCTGACTTCTATGCTTCTTTTATAACCAGCACATAAACATTATTGAACTTTGACTATATCATACTTAATGGCACATTTTTCCGACCCCCTGTTAGATGGTGTGCTACTTGAGAGCAAATAACATGCTTCCTACCTTTATGTGTGGTGACATATAATAGATACTTAATAAGATTATTTAATTAATGAGTGAATTTGCAGCCTCATAGCATTTTCTCTTACTTGATATGCCTTACTTGCCATGTTTAATTCTCAGAGGCAAATTTCTAACCAAGAACAAAATCTATGTACTTAGAATGTAGGTAGACCATTGGGTTGAGACTTAGATTTTCCTCTCTCCTCTTCCTTTCTCACCAAAATCTCCCTTTCCCCACTTGCCCTAAAAACATTAAAACGTGGAAGTGGGGACGAATAATCATGAATACACTCACAGATGCTGTGTGTCTGTATATACACACACATACTCGTATATAGATATAGAAAGAGCATGTTGAGTTTATTTGTTTTATGAACTTCCCTTCTGTCATTTCTTTATGTGAACTGTACTAGAGTATAATATACATAGCTTTCCCCATTCATTAGAATATCTGGAATACATTTTCTTTATTTAAAATTTTTAGTATATATATATTTTTATTAAATTTATTGGAGTAACATTGGTTAATAAAATTATATAGATTTTAGGAGTACAGTTCTATAATATATCATCTGTATATCATCTTGCGTGTTTGCCACTCAAAGACTAGTCTCCTTCCATTACTATTTACCCTCCTCTACCTGCCCTACCCTCTTTTCCCTCTGGTAATCACCATACTGTTGTCTGTATCTGTGAGGGTTTTTTTTTTCCCCCTTAATCTCTTCACCTATTTCACCCAGCCCTCCAACTCCCCTCTCCTCTGACAGTTTTCAGTCAGTTGTTTCTATAAGTCTGTTTCCATTTTGTTTGTTTTGTTCACTAGATTCCACATATAAGTGAGATCATATGGTATTTGTCTTTCTCTGACTGCCTTATTTCACTTAGCATAATACCCTCTAGCCCTCTAGGCCCAGCCATGCTGTTGCAAAAGGTAACATTTCCTTTTTTTTTTGATAGCTGAGTAGTGTAATACATTTTTTTAGAGGTAGTTGATATCACAAATTATGTCTATCAGGTTTGGCTTTATCGAAAAAATATTCAAAGTATGTTAGAACTTAATTTTTGTTGTCATTGTTGCTGTTTTTAATGCCCATTGTAATCTAACATCAAAGAACAATTAAATGGTGCCTCGCATAGGGTTCTTTGCTGTCATTGCTAGATTGGGAGTTTATTGGAAGAAGTGAAGAAATTTGATCACGCTTGGAAAATCATTTCAACTCTTCCTCATGACTGAATTTCCCGTACTTAGAAAGAAAGCCCTTATTGTTTTCTGCCTGAATAGAACTGTTGTGTTTACTGTTTTATCTCACTAAGGAACATTTTATTTGTGAACCAAAGAATATTTTCTCATACAATAGCAAGTGCGGATTCATTACTGTAATTTAATTAATTTTTGCCAAACATAATGAGTTTGAAATATGAAAACATGTAGGTATAGAATAATAAAAGGTGTTTTTATCAATCTGCTTTTCTGTAGTACTTAGAGAGAAAGGGGGAAAGGGTGGAAAGGAAGAGGGTGAAGTGGGGAGTGAGGAGGAAGGGCTGGCAGGGTGGGGAAGAAGGGAAGGAAGAGGTACCTATTCAGTTGTAACTATTCGGGTAAGAAGGTAGGTAAGTGTTTCTAATTGAGGTGTAAATAGTATCAATCAGTCAAGAATTATGATATGCTAAAGGTAGTGACAGATTCACTAAATCACTCTGATAACATAACACCTGGGATTTGGTTTCAATAGATTCAAGATGTTGTATTTTCTTGCTTCTGCCTGAATTTCTATATAGTTTATTTTTTTACTAATCCCAAATATTATAAGAAATGACAACATTTCACTTGCAACTAAAAGCTATTTGTAGTTAAAAAACAAAACTTTGAGTAGCAAGCTATTTGAATGATTCCAATTAGTTGAAAAACAAGGAAACATTTTTTTCACTGATTTATTTCATGTTCTATTAGGTAGGCATTTATATTTTTTCATCAGTAGTATAATCTTTTAGAAAATTAATATGAATAATATCTGCTTCTAAAAGCACTGAATCTAAAAATACATTATTCCAGATTACATATACATTAGTGTTAATGAAAACTGAAATTGAGTTAGATTTCCCATAATTTCTATTTCTCAAAAGTCAACTTAGACATAAAATTTCCTGCATTATTATAAAATGTATAGTAGTTATTTATAAATACTATTTTTTATACTATTTTTTTGAAAAAAATTTGTTACAAATATACATCTTCCTGTCTAGTATAGATGTATGTGTGTAAAGGCATCCGTTTTATTGCTGCTCTTTGCTTTATTGCACTTCACAGATGTTGCATTTTTTTTTACAAGTTGAAGGTTTGCGGCATTCCTGCATGACACAAATCTATTGGTACCATTTTTCCAACAGCATTTGCTCACTTTGTGTCCCTGTGTTACATTTTGGTAATTACCAGGATATTTAAAAATTTTATATTATTATATTTATTATAGTAATCTGTAATTAGTAATCTTTGATGTTACTATTATAATTGTTTTGGGTGCCATCAATTATTGCTGAATCATTAACCATATGTGATGCTGGCTTCTCCTCAAGCCCTGTCTACGCTCGAGCATCATGAATTAGAGTACTGCTTTCACAGGGAGAATTTAGTCTTTAGTAAACATATCGAGCAGAACGGAGCCCAACGATTTCCCACTAAATAGCTCTCCACCTTTAACACCTTTTAAAAATATGTTTTCAGGTACCTGATTCTATTCTGCTAAAATGAGATTTTAATAGTGTTTGTTTTCATTTGTGTGCTAAAAAAACCTGATGTAAAACTGAAGACTTCCCTGTAAAAAATGTTTCTATATGTCTCAGTTATATACCCAGAGCTGTAGTGCTGTAATAGAACCCAAGGTAGCTCATTCATACAGGTGTAGTTAAGTCACCATTTAATAACCAATGGGGAAATGCAATTGCAAACACCTGTGGTAGAGAAATTACATATATCTTTACTCTGAGCTTATAAATGTTATTAAGTGAATGGATCAATGTACTAAGAAAGTAATTATAAATCATTCGTACCAAGAAAAACTTGACTTCCAATTTATCGTTTAAGAACAACTATATGTTTCTTTTTCATAATATTTTCAACTAAATGATACTTTTCTAATATATGTTTTGGGAGAACAAAATATGAAATATAACATGAAAGACTTTAAAGAATAGTATTGACAATACATTATATAGTCTTTAAACTTAAAAAAAAGTGAACGAGACTATGCTTCTCTATTTATAACACGGACGTCTGCAGTGACCACCACAGTGCGTGGCATATGTTCGACTATTATAGTAATCGTTCGTGCTGCTCACCACATGTTATTGACTCACTGCTTTCCGGGCACAGGCTGGGACCGGCATCCTCCATAAGCTGAATAAATTAGATACGTCATATTACTTGCTTTGGCTCATGAAATGAGAGCAAAAGTATGTTTGTAAGTGGTAAGAATCTTTCTTCTTGCTCTCTTTTCCCCTCTTTCCCTTTCCTCTCTCCTTTGCCTTAGCAATGGTTGTAATATGGAGTTGGAGCCTCGTTCAGCTTGTGTCCCTGAAGATACAACACAATAGAGCACAGTCTCTAACTAATGTGGTAGACATACATTGATAGTATGAGCAAGAAATAATTGCTATTTAGAGACACTGAGATTTGAGGGGATGGTTTGTAAATGTAGTATAACCTAGCCTATTCAGACTAATATAGCTATATAAATAGGTTAGGTAAATTTTAAACTAGGCAAAGCATTCAGGCCTTAGGTTTAAATTCAGGCAGTCTTACCTGAATTAAAAAAATATTAAATTATGCTAAGCCATATTTACATAAATATTCTATATTGTGTAAATACTTGGAAGAGCTGTTTTTCTCCCCTGCTTTGAGTATGCATAGAAACATTTTTAAATGAAAATTTAAAAAGTTATGTATATAGAATTACATACAATCTTCAATCTATAAAGACGAGCAGCATCTGAGTGAAATAGCCATTGACAGTCTTTATGTGGTATCACCTTCACAGTGCATTGTGGGCCCTGACAGAAATTTTGTGATCCATCTAGTTGGAGTTCTGCATCGGCTGACTGATGAATCTTAAACTGGCTACACATGGAGAAATTGTGATGTGTCATTTAGGATAAAATATATTGAAGTTAATGGTTAATACTGGAGATTAATTTTTTAGATCACTAGCTATTGATTACATCTTTTATTTAACTCCATGTTCTTAATAATGAGTAATAGTAAAAAGAATATCTTTAAAGATAACATTAAAGAGCATATCTCCTAGTTTGTGAATAAATGATCGTTGTTTCTCACCATATCACATTTTTCTTCATATTTCTACAAAGTATATTTCTCTTTCATGTGGATATTTAGTTTCTGTCATGCCTTTATAAGAAAGATTCTACTCAAAATTTAGCTGCACTTTTTAGATGATCTTCCAGCTCATCAAGAATAATTTTCTATATTCTAAGTTTTTATCCCAAAAATTATTATCTTGAAAGAAGACAAACTTCAAAGAGCTCACTTTTATATAAAACCTGGTAAGAGTGGGAGCATTGAGGTTATTAAATCACATACGATTGCTCAAAATTATTGAATATTTTTAGTAAGTTCATTGAAACAAGATGAGAAGGTATATTTTACTAAATCCACATGCATAAGTTTATCATTTCTTTCAAAAACAATTATATCTTTGCAGGTCCCAGTGCTTAATCTTCTAATCTATCATTCAAATGCGAATTTGTCCTTTGGAACTTGGAATGATTCCTTCTCAGTTCCCTGGTGCTTCAAGATCTGTATCTAATGTCTAGATTTTTAAAATAGTCTCTTCAAATGGACTCTAAACCTCTAATTCAATGAATCTTAACTTGTTTTGAAAATATACTCCAATGGGAATCTGTTAAAAGCTATGTATCTTTTTTTTCTCTTTCCCTACCTCCAGTGCCTCCTTCCCCTTTCCTCTCCAACCATCTAGCAGCTGCTGCCCAGCTCTCCGTGGGGGTTGCCCCAAGGCACAGCTCCAGTTCCAGCGCTGACATTGGGATCCGCCCTCTGGCCAAACCCAGCTTTCATATTTACCCACAATTCATAGTTTTCAGTTGTTTGTTTGCATGTTTGCTTGTTTTTGTGGACATGTCCTAATTCCTTTATTTCTGAAAACCAAGAAAAAAATATTGAGAGCATGTTTCATATTGGATTCACTTTTTAAAAATCAGTAACACTATCAAAAACAGTACTGAAAATGAAATTTTGGGAATATATCGACACTTGTATATTGTTCATTAAAGTACTCTGAATAATACTGAAATAGTCCATAAAATTAAAAGTAATGATAGTTTATTAACCACTAACAATATTGCAATAGTTATATATTTTACACTGGGTATAGCTAGTTCTAAGTATTTCTTTATATATCTGACTTCCCGACCTGAACAAATAATAGACAGTATATCATACTGAATTTTGTAACTCAAATTCTAATATAGTGAATAGTGAAGTGTAAGTGTCCAGAAAAATGTTTATTGGATTAATTTGTACATGACTTCTTGACATTATAATTGTATTATAAGTTCTGTGAGATTTTGGGAGTTGGTTTTATTTTACTTACTATTGTTAACATTGTCCTCTTGGCCAACTTGGCTCATTTTGTCCAGTATATGCAAAGAGCTATGGAATACATTTCACGTGCTAGGCTCCTATGCCGAAAAGAAAGGCCTGCTTGCAAGATTGGTCATTGGCTGGTACTTGGGAACATGAGCAGTAAACATTTTCCTACAGTGATATAAAACTTTAGCTGAATGGAAAAAGTGACTCGTTCTCCCTAAACTGTGGTTGATGCTGAATATCTTCTTTTTTCCTGTGAATCAGGAATTTTGATAGTATCTGGACAGAGAAAACCTATTTGATCAACGCCCAGTATAAACCTTGGGTACCGAATCTCCCACAAGCTCCCGGGTAGACAGCACTGCGCAGGTGTTATCGTAATTCCATGCTGCAGGGAAGCAAACCAGTCCTGTGTGATTCCATAGAATGACAACGCTTGGCATCTTACTCCTGTTTTATTCTGACCTCTGCCCCATGAACTTTTTTCCTTTGCTGATTTGCTTTGTGTCATTTCACTGTAATAAATCATAGTCACAAATGCAACCACGTCCTGAGTCACGTGACCTCTTCTAGCAAATCCCGGTACCTGCCGGTGGTCTTGGGGCCCCTGACTCAGCGGTGAATCAGCGCTAGAGGACGAATGGAAGAAGACAAGACACATGCCATTCGGGAATTTGTCACCTTACAGTGGGGAGGGAGGGGCAGGTGTGTAAGGGGATATTAGGTATTCGAATAGATAATTTCACTATAATTCGGTTGATAATGAGAGTTACAAAGAGCCATGGGAGCACTGAAAAGGGACATTGTTTTCGGGACATTGTGTGGTTCAGGAAAGTTTTCTGAGTCTAGTCTTGAAAAAATGAGAAATATTTTGCCAAGTGAAGGAAGGTAGGATATACATACTTAGCAGAAGGACTTCAAAACTTAAATAATATTAGTAAAAATTGTAGCATCCACAAGAACAATACACAATACTTACCAAGAATCCTTTTAAGTCCTTTATGTATGTTAATTCGTTTAATTCTTATAGCAGTCCTGTGAAGTGATGATACTATGTTTTATAAATGAGGAAACGTTGGCTCAGAAAGATATTAAGTGCATTGTACTGCCTCACATAGCTGGTATACGGTGCCCTGGAATTTGAACCCAGGTAATCTGCCTCTTACTCTGTGCTCTCTTTCTAAAGAAGGGAAGCAAAGGATATATAGAAAACAAGGCATGCTCAAACATGTAATACTGTCTAAACGTGGCAATGTAGATATTAACGGTTGTTTCTGTTCTGCATATGCAAGCTCAATGATATCCTCCCGTTGCCTAGATCAAAGGTAAAAGCATGATAGCAAATTAATAACAGCTTTATTTATTGAATAATATCTAGCCTTTCCTTGGGTAATCTTTAATTTTTACTTTACTATTATATCTGACAAAATTTTCAATGGTGAATGACTAATTTTTTTACATCTTTGGTGTGTGTGTCTTCAGACTTGTTATAAAAAGTGATAAATTTATTTCTTTGTTTTTAAGAATTATTTTCTACTTGGTGCATCATTTCTTGAAGCTTTAGGAAAAAATTAAGAGGATTAAAGTGGTTGCCTTTAACCTTTTTTCCTTCAAAACTGTAATGACTTAGAGAAATATGTGGAAAAAAATAAGCCTACACTGTTGAAATACTAAAATATATTTTTTGGTCCATTTAGTATTTTAGGATTCTCTTTGGCTAGCCTGATGCAGTATAATCATGAATTCATTTTTAATGCACTCAGAAAATTGAAGTTTTCAAGTTATCTGACATAGAGTATAAATAATGATCTTTCATAGAAGGAGAAGCAGAACCTATATTTGAGAGTAATGATGAAGCTCATATATTAATGGAGAAATTTTTAGAGAAATTAGCCACCAATATTATTTAAATTATATATTTTAGAAAAAGGATAATGTTAATCTCATTTGTATAGAATTTAGTGTGATACTCAATATAATTATATGCCTGGAGTCACAGGCAGTGTTACTTAAACTTTAGTCTGTGTAAATTTTTTGTGTCTAGACAAACTGTTTGATTAATTTCCATACTTGTTTCTAGCTCTTGACTGAAGTTCTCCAGCTTGTGATGTAACCACATGGCCATACTCCTAGTGTTTATTTTACTTTCTATATGTGAAAACTCCAATGTGTGTCTGCTTACAGGTTTGTTTCTATTGTCTTTTTTATTTTTTAGCTCAGACCCATTTGATGTTTTCTCTTGGCATGCCTGAAAAATGTTTAATGAAATATTTTCTTTTATTGTGCATGAAAATTTTAGGGGTGATTTGAGTCTCTGGATATTTTTTTTTCTCAAGAGAGAATTCACTTTTCCTTCCTTCAGGCAGAGAGAAGGGATAGATTATAATAATTCAAGCAGGGATGGGGCTTCAGGATTACAATTCAGTCTTTGGGCTGCTCTGTTTTTGTTTCAACTCTGAAATAAATGTGTGTGCCTGTGTGTACACACCTGTACATACACACACTCTAATACAAATATAAACATTTGGTGTATGGTCTTGTTTAGCTGTGTCAAATTGATATCAGCATTCATGGGGGTCCCAGCTGGGCTGTTAGCCTGGACCCCTTCTCCTTGATGCCCTTCAACTCCAGTGTCAGGGTCCCCAGGCCCACAGGAAGTGCTGTTCACTTTCTCAGCCCCTATCTTTTACTGGAAAATTAGCCAATGATTTATAGGGAAAAGCAGTAATGCATGTCCGGCTCTGTACTTTGTACTTCCCTTTTGTCTGGGATCATGGGCTCAAGTCCACAGCCGTGGTAATTCCCCAGTGCCTTCAAAAATGGTGTAATTTGGACTTTGGACAGTTTTCCCAAAACCAGTGCTCACCCCGAGCACTGCTCACCCCGAGCACTGCTCACCCCGAGCACTGGTCCACAAGTTTTTCCTGCAGAAAACACAATATGTTATTGAAGATGCAAAAATGTAAAGCATGCTTAAGTATTTTATTCATTATAGAATTTGAGATAACTGATTTGAGAATACATGACTACTATACTCAAAAAATATTCCTATTGTGCAGTAAATAGCTCCATATTACCTGCGAGTGGATAGACTAATGTGTTTAAAATACAATGTATAATGAATAATTTGCTTCCTTAAACCTGCAGAGGTCGTGGCCGATCTGAGAGACACAAACAAGCTTTTTAATTACATATTGTTACATATATCTGGTGCATAGGTTCACGGTCATGACTGGCTTGAATGTTGTAGCTTAACATTAGTCACATGCCACCAGGTTAATTGGTTAAATCTGGATTTCTCAGGCCAGATCATAGTCTATATGTTAGGCTACAACATTGTGCCGTTGAAAAAGTTATGTGAATATATAACCTGTGACTAATGGTCCATGCTATAGCTAGAACCAAGTGTCAGCAGGATTCCCGCTCATGGCTCATGCCTCAACTTCACCTATTTCATTTTTTATCCCTGAAATCAATTTGTTTTTATCTTGTAATAAAAGAAATTGGTAATAGGCAAAGTGGTTGAAGTGGAGTGATAGTAAAAGTAATGATGACAAATATTAAAAAAAAACTGAAAATGTATTTCTTGCTCTTGACTGTTAGTCTCAATGTAAGTTCACATTTCTTATAAAAATGTCATTCCTGATGAGGATCTTCTCCTTCAATAAATTAGAGGAAATGCCATTTCATTACTTCACATAACTCAACACTATGAATTACTACAATCACACATTAATATACCATTTCCCCAGAAGCCTGTTTCACATGGCTTTGCAAACAAATGAGTAAGGCACATGAAAGGAATTAGATATTTAATCATTTAGTAGCACTTCTAACTTATGGCTTTGACATAACACTTTAACAAAACAATGAAGTGATTGATTCTAGAAAAATAGTTAGACTGCAAATTACACTCTGAAATATTCAGTTCCCAAAATTTCAGATGTGAGTTATTATTGTTATTATTGTTAATAATAATAACAATTATTATTATTTTATGTGGGCATTCATTTAAGTATTGATGCCTTTTATTGATCACTTGTGTGGATCAGTTTCATAAGAAAAGCATTTCCTCCTCATTACTACCTCCAAAGCACAATCATCCATTGATATTAGGGAGCCATCTGTGGAAGTGAGGATGTTTGACTAAACCATTAGCATATATACATACTAGAAAGGTTTGACTTCTAATGTTGGAGTTTTCTAGTACCTAAAAAATCAACAGTAGCATGGCTTTCACTTGCAACATATACAATAATTAATATCCTATGTGAATTATTTGTTGAGGCTACTTTTTGTCTTTGATATGCAATTTTTTGACAGGGGGATTAATGTTACCATTCTTTGTTTCACCATACTGACCATCAACCCCCTGAGCCCAAGAATGAAAACATGCAATTCTATATAAATCTTCACATGTTATTATTTGCTTTTGTATTCATTCATATGCTGAATAAATTCTAAAAAAAATTGGTGCATTCTTAATAAAATGAATTTTTGGTTTTTATCTTTTGGTACTAAGTGGCTCTCAGTTGTAATATAAGATTTTTATAGACACAATAATGCACTTGGTGCAGTTGAGTGTTGATTTACTTTAACCATGGTTTGCATTCTCTCTACACCTTCCTATTTACACAGACACAACTAAATGCTTGAATCATTGGACTAAGAATCAGAGAAATAGATGCTAGCCAACAAAATCTCTACATGCAGAAAAGAAAAAAAAATATGCAATTTAGATGAGATAATCATAATCGTGACCGTTATCATTGTGTTAAACTAAGAGATACTGAATGCTTGTGAAGAGCTTAGCATTCCTGACATTTTAGCATCACTCAGTGAAGGGCCTAAAGCAGAAATGGTAGTGAATAGGTTGTCTTCACAGATGAAATGGGACATTCTAGAGAGCAAGGCTGAAAAAAATACATATATAATTTTTGGTCCAAGCATGTTTTAGAATGTATGACGTCAAGTCTTGGACCTTTACCATTTAAGCATTACTCTTCATAGTTTTGAAAAATTATTTTATTTATAAGATTTTTTACCTATCTGGATATGCGTTTGACTTCATAGGTGTCAAATTGTATTTATTTTTCACAATGAGCATGGTTCATTTTTGCACGTGCCAAATCTGAGCAGCGATGCCCGATGGCATAGGGGCTTCCATTCATCTCTCCCACTTGGAAGTGCCCTGATGTCTGAGTAAACCATTTTCCAGACATCTCACCACCTTTCAAGAACAAAGCCACTAATGAAAAGAAACAGATTGATTATTAGGCATTGTGAGGAATCAATAAGATGTGATTCCTTTCCTCTGGAACCTTAAAACAGAAAAAAGGCAATATTAACCGCAGGTAAATAAAAATGAAATTTGCTAAATTGCAGATTAAAAGAATAAAAAGGGGAGAGGCTGAAGGAAGAAAAATTCCCCATTTGAAGAGCCTGTGCTCTTGACAAAGACAAAAAGTACTGAATTTCCAGGACCTCCAAGAATGAATCTCTATCCTTAAGAAGCCCCTTAAAAGAATGAACTTCTTTTACATTTTAGCAAACCATTCAACTCTTCTTCTTTAATCCTAGACACACACCAGACTCAGCCTTTATGTTGAATCCTACCCAGACTACCCAATGCATTATCTGCTCCTTTTTCTTCTCCTGGTTTTGCAGAATTGGCCCCATCTAATAATATGTTTAAAGAATATGTTCATTTCTTTACAAAGTAAACCTTGTCTTTTCCTGACTGTTTAAGTAATGTTGTAAAAAAGAAAATCCTTTTGGCTCTAAATTTCCCAGCTTTCTGTGGCAGAAAGGAAGTAGGAATAGATAGGGAACTGGATAAAAGAGCCTAAATTTGCAGAAAGGTTTTGGTGCTTACACTGAACTTGATTTCTACGCTAATGTATGCTAACAAGCAGCACAGAATTCTCTAATAATAACAGGATAATTATTATGCTGACTCAGGCTAAAGTGTTAGCTCATGTGGCGTTTTTATCTTGTCTTCCAGCTCCAGTGGTGTAAAGGGATTGATTTCACCGTGACACTAGTGGCTCTGATGAATTTTTAAAGCCAGATTATTGTTTTGGTGTAAGCCCAAATGTCTTAATAAAAAAGGAAAATAATTGCTAGAAATTAGGTTTGGGGTTGACTTCGATAGGGTTAACCTGTGTAATGTGAGTACAGCAATTAAAATGTGAGCGGGCAAATTCCCTCAAGCACTGTTTTAATGATGGACACATTCCAAGAGGGCTCCTACCTCCTCAGGGCAAAGGCTAGAAGTCCCTTTCTGTCTCAGACAGAGGAGAATGGCATCTCATTTTGGTTTTCAGGTACACATTTTAGGAGAAAAGCATCTAGAAATGCACAGAAAGCATGCTGCTTTTCAGGGTGGAAAAAATACAGCAGCTATAAGGATCAGCTTCTTAAGCGACTCCTCGTTTTGTTTTTGCATATATAAACTTTTGAACATTTGGGACAAAAGCATATTTTACAAATTAAGACCTTTTCTTATTTAGACAAAAGAAACATGAATATTTTTTCTTCCTTTTGTGCCTTGAACTGAACCTGGAAGGGATTTGGACATCTCTCATTGTTTCTTTTTAATGGGCACTTACATAGGCTATTAAGTCAAAATCATTTTGTAATAACCCACTTTGGAATATACTTTATTATGGACATTGTTAGGTATGAATTTATGTACTCTTTTCTGCACATCCTCTGAACTGGCATCGTGCCTTGGCAGCTCCCTCCCCACATGACAGCTGGGGACCATGAAGCCCTGTGACCTCACCAGCTCTAAGTACAGTCCCCTGGGGAGGTTTGGATGCAAAGGATTTCTTATAGTAACCCACACAGCACCTTCAGCATTTCCATGAGTGTGTAATTTTTTCTATTTAATAGGTAGTTCTCAGTGCTGGCTGTGCATTTGAATCCCCAGAGATTTTTACTAAATTGGTTTTAGGCGACAGCAGGTATTAGTATTTTTTTAAAGCACCCCTGCACCCACCCCTGTTGATGCAACGTCCATCCTGGGTGGAGAACAAACACTGCATTAGATGATTCAGGGAAACCCCAGGGCCGTTCACTCATGGCAGGGGAGGGGAGCATGGTGGCTGCTGTTGTCCTTTGTACCTTCTCCCTGAGTTTGGCCATGCCACTTAACACTTCTGTCCAGAGGGACTTGCCAAACCCCACCTTCCCACTGTGTTGCTTGATGTTGGGTACTGAATCTTTGTACTCTTCCCACTAACTTAAACTTAATAGTTTAAATTTTCTCTGGTTTCCTACTTTGGCTATATAGAACTTGGACAAGAATTCACCTTGGCTTCACATTCTGCAGGTCTAGGCCAGCCTCCTCTCTCAGCTCAGTGAAGAGGCATGGACTGGAGTCCATGCTGGACTAGACATAGAGGGTCATGAAACTGTTTACATTTTACCCCTCTTAGTTTGTGCCTTCCAGTTCACAATGTTTGAAAGTCTTCTACCTACTCTCCTCTTCAATGAAAATACATTAGCATTTTAGCATTTAATAACTATATGTTATTAAAACAAGAAAATCTTTGGCCAAAAAAGAAATCATATGTCACTTAAAGCTAGAAAATATGGCTCATCTGTTCTTCCTCCCCTGTATTAGTAATTCTAATTAGATTGATTCTAAATACTTTTTATTAAGAAGGTATAATTACTATCTTTTCAGGAATGTATGATCATAGTATGAAAAATGCAATCTTCATGGACAAACTAACTTTAATGGATACGGTGCTATACATCAGGAATATAGCTTGGTAACAGTTCCATATAATAGCAGAAGGTTGTAAACAAAGGCAATTTATCAAACAAAATATATAAATAAGTTGAAATTTTGTATGGAAATAACAATCTTTATGTTCTATGACTTGTGTTTTGATTATTTTATATAGTGTGTTCATTTTTTCTCTATTGGAAGATATATATGAGTTTTTTTTTAAATAAAGAGAGCCTTATTTACTTGGCAAACAATGTTAAAATAGTGTATATATATTTACAAAGTTCCAATAATCTGCACTTTTATGCCACATGGTATTAATGGCAATGATATTAATATGCCTCAGGATATTTACTGGTTTTGCAGTTGGCTCAGGTTTATTATTTGGATTAGTGACAGTGTCATACTGTCACCTCCATAAAGTAGCATAACACTCGTGAAAACCTTTCATGACGTCATAGGATCAGGCTGTTGCAGTTATAAGGATACTTTCTGCCTGTTATCGACACTATTCAAGAGAGAGATCTAGTAATGTTTTCCAAATTGAGCTAGAGGGTAACTGAGGCAGAAATCCCTGGCTCAGTAACAGAGGTTTTATAATTATATGGTTTGAATTATTTGATTTGAAGTAACAGAAACCAGCTAGAGATATTTATTAGGTCAAAAGGCAAATGGACAATGAGAGTACTGGGGAAATTCAACTTGAAATCAATATGATTTCCAGCCCAGTTTATAAAGTAGTTTTTTTTTTTAAATGGAAGCACTGTGAAGTACTGCCAGGCTTCAGGCCAGTATCCCTTGCATCCATTCCCACACCCATTTCATTCTTGATGGGCTTTACAGTGTTCCTCACCTCTGACATTTTTCTCAAGCTCTCTAGGCTTGCGGAATGCTCCTGTAGTGTAGTCCACTTGATCCCATAGACACCCCTTTTCTTTTGTGCAGCTTGAACTGCATGTTTGTGTCATAATATCCCCATTCACAGGTTGAAATCCTAATGCCCAATAGGGCATAATTAGGAGGTGGGACTTTTGGGAGGTAACTAGGTCATGAAGGTGGTGCCCTCATGAATAGGATTGGTGTCTTCAGAAAAGAGATGTGAGACCTTGCTCTTTCTACCCTCTGCCATGTGAGGCCATAGTGAGAAGACAGCCATCTGCAAGCATCTCACAAGTAACTCTCATAGAGTCTCTAGAAAAGATGCTTAATGCTCTTTGCAAGCCCATATTTCCTTTAGTTAGTTCATGCTCCTTTCTGTATTCGAAATACTAAAAGTATAAATTTGGAAAATAATTCTAACAGTGAGCTCCTGGTTTTTTGCAGTCGTGGCAAAATACAGCATCAATCAACATATAGCATGTTTCAATTTATTTTCAAGACTTTTAGAATGTATTTCTGCTGGTGAGATAATTGGATACATATTTTACTTAACAATCAATAAGCACATGGTTTGTTCCTTAATACTCTTTCCCTACAATGTTAGGCAAACACAAGTCATTGAGGTACTTTCAGAAAAACTCATCATTCTGCTGCTATATCCACTCATTTCTGATTTCTCCCTGGAGGAGTTTAGTGGTAAGTATACCTCTGCTTTGTGGTGGCTAATACATATCTAGCAAAAAAAAGAAAATGAAAGAAAGAGAGGAAAGAGAGGAAGAAAGAAAGAAAGAAAGAAAGAAGGTGGAAGGAAGGAAGGAAGGAAGGAAGGAAGGAAGGAAGGAAGGAAGGAAGGAAGGAGAAAAGAAAGAGAGAAAAACATTCTTCTCAAAAAAAATGTTTAAAAGTTCAAAGGCCTAGCTTCATTGTTTGACTAAGTTTTCTTAAGATGTTTACTATCTCCGATTTCAGTGAAAGGAGGGTACATGTTGCTTATGTGTAGTCACTCCTTTGCCTGTGTGTTGTAGTCATGGTACTCTGGACCATTAATCTGCTCCTGAGAGCCATTTGGGTGTTGGTGGCCCTGTTATGCTTATGGGTGGAGCACACCCCAGTTACACACTTTAATGTAACTTAAAGAGAATAAGCATAGAAATATGTTTTAATTTTCTATTGCTGCCGTAGAAAAGTTTAGTGACTTAAAATAACACCAATTTATCATCTTACAATTCTGCAGGGGTCTGTAGTTCAACTGGTCTAAAATCAAGGTGTCAGCGTTGCATTCCCTTTGGGAGACTTTTGAAGAGAACCTATTTCATTGTTTTTTCCCAACGTTTTTTTATAACAATAAAGGACATTTATTGTTTTCTTCTATATGCTCATCTTTGATCTCATGATTTTAAATATTCATATAACAATTTGTCCTAACCCCCCATTTTATACATAAAAAATTATCTTTTTTAATTGTTGTTCAAGTACATTTCCACTCCCCCCCACAACTCCCCACCACCCCACCCATATCCACCTCCCACCCTCTATCCTACCCCCCCTTTGGCTTTGTCCATATGTCCTTTATACCTGTGCCTTGATGACACCTCCCCCCTTTCCCTCTGTTATACTCCCCCCCTCTTGCTACTATTAATTTGTTCTTTTTTTCAATGTTTCTGTTATATTTTGCTTGCTTGTTTATCCCAACTTCTAGAGGCTGTCCATATTCTTGGGCTCATGGCACCCTCACTCCATCTTCAAACCAGCAAGGTCTCTCTCTGCCCATTCTTCTGTTCTTACATCTCTCTGAGTGCACCTAGTAACAATTCTCCACGTTTAAGAATTCATACAATTAGACTGGGCTCATATGAACAATACAAGGACTCTCCTCAAGTTCTTTAACCTTAATGATATCTTCCAAGTCCTTTCTGCCATGTCAGGTAACACGTTGCTGGTCTGGGGATTATGATGTGAATTGCTTTCAGGGGAGGAAGGACATTATTCTGCTTGCCATAGGACAGGTTAAGATGCAATACACAGAGCTATTAGGTAAAAGGAGCAAACTGATTTATTTTTGGTAGGATTTTCCCCCACATAAATGATCTCTCCCAGTTCTCACCATTTGTGTTATTTTACTTTTTTCATTATTCCTACTTTATGTAAAAATTGAAGCTCATTACATTGTCATAAGTTATGTTTCTCACTTTAGGAGAACTCAAAGCCTGAACCACATTTTCAGATTCAAGATTTCCTCCTCCTGTGGCTAGTCCAGATTGTTATATGGTAGAAGACAAACGGATGCCCTTGAAAATTATAGGCTGGTCCCTGGTCCAGGAAACCTCTGGGAATGTAGGCTGTTGGTCCAGGTTCCTTAGATTTTTTTTAGTGAGAATCATAACAAATGTTTTCTCTGACTTTTAAAACTGTAAGTGAAATGGACCGACGAGCCAGGACAGAGTTTGTATTTAAATAAACTTTAGGACAAATATGATGAATCTGCAAATTGTAATAATCTACATATTTTTATAGGGCTGCGCACCAATTTAGAGATTTTGAAGTGAAAAGTTCACATAAATTATTGTGAAGACCAGTGCTTCTCAAACTTTGGAATCTTAAAATCATCAGGAGGGTTTGCTAAAATGCGATTTGCCAGGCTCCATCCTCAGAAGAACTGATTCAGTAGGTCTGGGGTTAATTTGCATTTCTAAACTATTCTCAGGTGTGATCTTAAAAGCCCTGGTCTAGGACCACCACTTAAGAACCAATGGTATGACCTTTAGTTTATAGAGGCAAACTCCATATTTTAGAATGGGAACCACATGCTTCTATTTCTTAAAGGAAATTGCTTAATATCTGCTCCTCAAATAAAATTTCCCATAAGTTTTGTGTAAAGATCACTCTGTGATTCAGGTGTGCAGCCAAGTCTGAGAACCAATGGACTAGGAATTTTATATAGGACAGGAGTTTCCATCATCATCTTCAACTTCAAAGCCTGAGGGTGATTCTTAATTTTACCTGGGGTCATATCATGAGCCATGATCATTACCTTCATTCAAACTAACTAAAGACACTGAGTTAGTTCCATGTCTGCAGGTCCCTGGTATTGACTTTTTCCTTCCTAAATTTACCCCGGTTCAGAGGGGCTCGGGGTCAGACCCTGTCCACACCCCAGGGCCAGATCCCTCCTGGTTCCCTGGACCTCACCTCATTTGATCTATTGTCCTAGTGTAGTCCCTCCTCTACCCAAAATAGTTTTGCTTGTGCCTTTCAGATTAGTATATGGAAAATAATAACCTGTGTCACCGGGGCATGATCTACATGAAAGTTTTAGTGCAAGTTTCTATTATAGCCAAATTGGCTAGTCCTAAGAGTTGCTGTGAACATGTGTCCATGGAACAACTGACAGTAGCTGCCATCTCAAGAACTTAGATCAAAGAGTAATTTGATCTAAGGAATTAAAAAGGAATGTAATTAATTATATAATTTGAGTGTTTCTGGCTTTTATTGAAAGATAGCATGAGAAAAGGTATGATGGATAGCCTACAGAACGGCATAGATAATATGAAACCACATGCACAGGGCACTCAGCTATTGAGGCATATTTTCCAGGACCTTCTTGATTCTCATTGTTATCAACAACATAATCACATGGCTGGTCTACACCTACCTGACCATCAATCTAGATAATCAGAACTCTGGCCCCCTAAGGTGACTTTATGAGAGTTTCAAAGGCCTTTTCTAAAGATATTTTGTCTAATAAATGACAATTGAAATGTTCAAAACCTAGGGGTCAGTTTGAAAATTTAGCACTAGTTTTTTATTTTTATTACAAAAATAGCAAAATCGCAGCCCCAATGAAAAAACTTACATACATTATTTATTATTTTTATTATGAAATGGCCTGGATATAAATAAAATAGGTTGTTCCATTTTCTGATGTGCTCTTTAACAAGAGGAGCAGAGGAGCAATTTGAGTGTAACTAGAGAACACTGCATGATCTAATGAGTAAAATGTCATAACATTTTCAGTGCTGGGTAGAATTCTTACCACCCATTAAGTTGAAAAATGAGAGAAGCAAGACTTCTGCTGCCACGCACTCTTGGTAAAGAGTCCACACTTCTTGATACAAAAATAAAATACCCATTCCATTCTCTTTTGAGCAATATCTTTGAATTATTACTAACCTCCATGGCAGAGGTTGCTTAATCTGCAAATTTATCAGCTAGCAAACCATTATTATTGCTAATAACCCTTATTCGCATTACCCAGAGAACTGCTGCTTCTACCATTCCTTAACAAATGGAGTACAGCCTAGTGGGTGGACTGAAGCCTATTAAATTTTCACACATCATTAGTCCCCACCTCCCTTAAAGTTTCAGCTTTTATTTTTTCCTTTATGTCACTTTTTCGATGGAGGCATTTCCTTTCTACTAAGGACAAATATTGAGTGAGATTTCACGCAATTTAGTGTAATTATCTTCTGTAATTTTATTTAGTTAAAATATTGGCTCAAAGTGCATTTGTGAAAACGTAGTGACTCAGTCTGTTTGATGATAATATGTTAAAAGTACAAATAATTTGTTCTGGCTTTGTGAATGTCCAAACTAACTATATAGTATTAAGAAACGACCAGAAAGGATCCTTTAGTTTGCCTATCGTGGTTTGCCATTATTGCATTACAATAAACTCTCTTCTACAGGACCGTTTTTCAAGGTCGAGTTTATGATGAAAACATTTAGTTTTAAATCATCTTCTATTGATCAGTTGGCTCAAAGTCATTTATTTAACATGCACCCACAGTGTTTTGGCGCTTCCCACCCACGTTTCTGCTGCATTAGGTGAAAGTATTTCCAGAGAGTAACATACAAACAAAGGAGTAGGCTTGCTTTATGGCTTCTAATAATTTGATGGTTTTCTTCATAAATTTCTACAGAAGAAGGTGCTCTCTCACTTAACACAGAGCAGTATTCTGCTTTTGACCAAAGAAAGACAGGCACTCATCACTTTTATGATGATGTCTCAGCAGTTCTTGCCAACCAGGGTACTCATATGCTAAGTGAATACCAGGTGTGTCTCAAGACACAAATAAGTCTTTTTGGATCAGGCTTGAACCTAGGAGTCAGAATATGTGCTGTGAAGGTCAGCAGAACCAGCTGTTTCTTGGCAGGTCAAGAAAATAAAGTCTTTGGATTTTCATAGTAGCTGAAAAATAGGATAAATGGGTGACTAGATTGGTTATGCCTCTCAATAACCAAATTTTTAATGATTAAAGAGTACTATGAGTATTTATAAGCAAACAAGGATGAATGATTCCTTAAAGTAATATTCATTAAGCCAGAACCAGCATGTAAAGAAAGGGCTTGGAAGTCATAACACTCAGCCTTGCAGTAGCAACAACAAAAAGACTAAACAAACTGAAAATTAATAACTCTATTCTATGCAGCAGAAAGAAAGAAGGAGCTCCCACCCTTTGCAACAGCGTGGATGGAGCTGGAAAACATTATGCTTAGGGAAACAAGCCAGGTAGTGAAAGACAAATACCACATGATCTCACCTTTAACAGGAACCTAAATAACAAAACAAAGAAACAAGCAAAATATAACCAAAGACACTGAAATAGAGGACAGGCTGACGGTGACCGGAGGGGAGAGAAGAGGGAATTTAAGGGGACAGTGGGAAGGGTTCACAGGAACAAACTTAAAGGACACATGGTCATAAACTAAGGGGAGGGTGGTAATGGGAGGGAAGTGGGGAGGGAGGGGGGGCTGGATTGGGGAATAAAAAGGGAGAAAACTGTATTTGAACAATGATTAAAATTAAAAAAATATTAAAAAAAAACAACAAAAAAACACACAAAAAACACAACTCTATAGATTCATCAAGGAATTCAAGTCATGGGGCAAACAGATGACCCCCTAAACTGGAGAGACAGACAAACTGAAATTTAAATGTTATTTTTGTTTCCTGAGACACTACTGTCCACATTTAGTTTGTGTCAACAGTGAATTTACTAAACCTTTGTCAGAAATGAATGAACATGAAAAAATTCCAGGCAAATTACAGAAGCTTTACACAAGTGATGAAACAAAAATAAAACAAAGGTAGGGAGAGGGCATGGGGGGAAAATGGTGATGGAAGTAAAAAAATAATTGAAAACTGTGGAAAGTTGCAGAATATACAACTGAAGTAATATTAACAAGAGACTTTTTAAAAGTTTCTCATGTTTCACAATTAACATGTTCCTAGAAAGTTAGGGTGCAATTTTTTTTTGGGGGGGTAGATAGGATATATCAAAACATTTGAATTTCACTAGGGTTTTGGGCCAATTGAAGTAAATATTTTATGGTGAGTTTTTTTTTTTTAATTAAAGGTGAGAATATTTTAAAAAGAGTATGGGTTTTCTTTTTCCTGCTCTCCTATTTCTATAAAGAATGTCTCACCAGGTAGAAATAATAGTTATGTCTCCTGACTTTCTTTTCTTTGTTTGATAATTTCATTAACAAAGTACCTAAAAAGGGACCTTGGAAGAAGGGTTTAGGTTGCTTTTAAAGGAAAAAGAAAACAAATAAGAAAAGAAGGAAAATGTTAGAGTAAAGGAAATAAAAAATGTTCTCAGGATGACAATTTTAGGGGAAAAATGGAGAGTAAAAATAAGAAAAAGAGTTTTTTCCCAAAAGAATAAATCCATGTTTTCAGGACTTTTATCTCTACCTTGATTATGATATCACCATTTGAGTCTGTGTTGTTTTTTTTGAGTACACGCTTTGATTTGATACATGCACAAGGCAAAGTTAGCTTTCATATTTATTTTTCAGTTATAATTGACATTCAATACTATGTTAGTTTCAGGTGTACAGAATAGTGGTTAGACATTTATAGAACTTATGAAGTGATTCCTCCCATAAATCTAGAACTTGCCTGGCACAATACATAGTTATATTACAATATTATTGATGCTATTCCCTATGCTGTACTTTATTCCGCTAGAAAAAGCTTAGGTATGGGGAAAATCACTAAGGGATTAGGTTATGAGGCTGTTCTTCAGTTCTTTCTGCTTTATTGATATTACTTCTCTTACCTTGTTTGGCTTATAAACCTTACCTTTCACAAGTCAGTAGTACAAACATAGCTCAGAAGTTAATATGTATGACAGCCCTGAAAATAAACACATTTTCTGAGACAGTAAAAATGTTAGAGTAGTGGAGTGCAGTAAGAAATGGATCACAACTTTCTGCTTCCTTGTTTCTTAGTGTACCTAGATTTAAAACTCGTTTTTGTCAAAATTTCTCTGTTTTCAAACTGTATTTCTCTGTAAAAAGAAATTCTAGATAAAAGTTAAATTTTAGGTTTTTAAAAAACTGATAAACCTTTTAAACAATTCACTTTCTATCTCCCTCATCTATTTTCTTCAGTAAAAATAGCTTCCATACACAGTCACAACCCTAGGCACATTCTTCATTACTTCTAGCTCCTTGATCTCACCAATAACATATTCAGAGAAACCTTAACACTGAGCTTTTGATGATAATGATTTCTTTCTGCTGACACATTAAAATGTTCCAAATTGAATTTGTTTATAGACACACACGTGTGTGTGTGTGTGTATGTATTCTATGTAAATGATATATATTCACATATGGTATAAAGAGTGACTCTAAGTTGTATTTAATTCTTTTGACAAAAATTATCAAGATTTGATACTTGTATATGCACTTACAGCTCTACCAACTTGAGTGGAATTTTATAAAATTGGTTGCTCACATTTTAAAAAATACTACTCTCTTCTATGTTTCATCATGGCTAGTCTATTTCATACTCTTTTCTAGTTTTTTTTTTAATTGGATGTTGAAAACTGTGGAGTGTGCTAAAATATGTCACCTGAGGTCTTTGCCTTAGAGCAACTGACTCTTGGCATGATCTCTCCCTGAATGTTAATAACACAGGGGAGCAACTCACAAGTAGTGCTGAAAGCTACTACAGCCTCCTGAAAGCCTGGAGAATATAGTTTTCAGGTTTTATTTAGTCTTTTTCTTAATATATACATGTATATTTCTATTATTGTCTGTAAACCCTGAAGGCTCTTTCCTATGTGAGGTTTTATCATCTTTGTTTTCTTCTTCTTCTTCTTCTTCTTCTTCTTCTTCTTCTTCTTCTTCTTCTTCTTCTTCTTCTTCTTCTTCTTCTTCTTCTTCTTCTTCCTCTTCTTCTTCTTCTTCTTCTTGTTGTTATTATTATTATTTATCTCAATGTAGATCATCATCCTGTTTGCAAACTTGTAACTATGGTATTCTGAAATCACAGCTAGAGAAAAATATCCGGTGATTCTTATTTTACATTTTAGGAACCTGATGTTGGTGATGGTAATATTTCAAGAGAAATAACATTCTTTCTAATTCATGTTGTGTTCCTTTTCTTTTTGTGCTCAACCTCTGTTGCCTCGAGCCATTTTTTAGAAACAGGGTGGAAGTGAGGACTGACTTGCCCAGCTTGGCCTGTGGATAGATTTCACTCATTACCAGTGCATCACTTCTAGAATGCTGCCAAAGTTTGCTGATGACTATGGCATAGGGACAAGGTCACAACCTTCTCTTCTCTAGATTAGGTTGTGAGCACCTATTCTCATGGAAAATATTCAGAATATTAAGGGAAATTTAAGGAATTCACTGTCGATTTCAGGTTGCTGACCTCAAGTTACCCAGACTTAGTTCCACACAAGATGAGATAGGTGGTTTAGCTGAACACCTTAAACTACACTCTCTCAGTTCTCTGCTCCTCTCCTTCAGGCCTCTTCTTTTAACCTCTCTTTGTCACTGGGGCTCCCCACCCTCAAGACACAGGATTTCCCAACCCTTCTGTTTTCATTTCTCCTTTATTTCTTTCAAATTCTGCAGCCTGAAGCATCTGCTGAGAGGTCAGCGTTTCTCCTCTATCCTGATGGTTTTCTACTGGCCCTGAAGAGGGTGGACCTTAAGGGAAAACCCTTCTGTGTTAGGGTTTTTGTGTCTTCCTGCTGTGCTATGGAAGCATAATGAATGAAGACTTTGTTTCCCATTTAGAGAGAGGAAATTGATGATGGAGTAGAGTAGGTGTTTTCACTCCAGGCTGTATTTTTACCCAAGGTATCTGAAATCAAACAGACCTCCCACTGTGATGATTCATTTATTTCTAAAGGTCCCCATCTGGTCCCCGTGAAAATTCATATTCCTTCTATTAACATAACTTTGACCTTATTTGTAACAAACAAATAACTAATAACTCTGGCCTTATTATAACACAAGAGCATCCGCCTTTCCCTGCCCTGGGCTCTGTTAAAAATTGTCTTATATTAACAAGCGATGAAAGGTGTTATGCCTATTTGCTTCTCTTCACTTTCTAGCTTTTTTTTTCTGAATAATAGGGGGATAGGAAAGACATTCAGTTCACCAAATCACTTCTTATAAAATACTTTGTTCAGTATTGTCCTGAAATTAGTAAACCAGCAGACACATAACCTCTAAGAAAGTCTTTCTTCATTCCCACTCCAATCATTGTATATTTTATGTCATATATTAAATAAGCATGTTTACAGATATCTTTCTGAAACATTCCTTTTATTTTTTTCAAATGTTTAAGATGAGATAACCTAGCACTAAAATTATAGATACTTTTATTTATGGAGGGACAACAATATAACAGCATAATCTACAAAATTTTGCTTAGAACACCTATGATTCTTTGAGAATAATGAAGATTATCTTCACAGTCATTTAGATCTCTGAATCTTTTGGTAGGAATTTCTGGTTATTGTTGACAAAAGTAATACAAAAGCACTCAGGGCTGCTGTCCTCAGAGAATAAATATTTTCACAAACAGATATGGTTATTTACTTTTTAGAAATAGCCACCAACTGTTACATTTTCTTGTATTTTTATAAAAGTGAATTTCACATATTCAACTGTTATTTTAAAAAGATCTTGAGTCTTACTGGTGTGGCTCAATTGGTTTGGCATCATCCTGCACAGCCACAGGTCTCTGGTTCAATTCCTGGTCAGGACACATGCTTAAGTTGCGGGTTTGGTCCCTGGGGGTGCGTAGGAGAGGCAACCCATCCATACTTCTCACACTGACATCTCTTTCTTCCTCCCTTCCCCTATCTAAAATAAATAAATAAAATCTTTAAAAATACCTTGAGGCTATTAGTCTATGCATAATATTTTGATAAATAAATATTTGTCAGAACTTTAATTTTTCTGAATGCTCTTACATTTTCTCTTTCAACTATATTCTGGTATCTGCTTCTTCTTCCTGTAGTTATCCAAAGCTTGCTATTTTAGTCCAAATCCTTCATTAATCTTTATTATTGACAGTTATAAAATGTCAATAATATTTCACCCTTAGTACCTACCATTCATATATCCCTCTTTCTTTCATCTTTCCGTATATTTCTTGGTTACTGTTTTCTTTTCATCCTTGAATATGCCTGGACCCTACCATTATCAAATATTCTTTCCTTTACCAACTGCTATTTTTCTGCCCAAATTATCTAATATAACTCTATTTTCATCATTTTGTTTCTGAATTTTTATCTCCTTTCCAGGGCTCTTAAAGTGAGAAGGAGAGTGATCCCACCATGTTATGTGGAGGTGACAGGAACTGCATCCTATTCCTCCACTGTTCCCAATGAAGTTTTTGAGTTAATTAATCATCTACAAAGTCATGTGACAGCCACTGTGTTAGAGGTTCTGGGGACAAAAAGATAAAGAAGTTACTGTTCCTGAAGTCAAGGACTTTTAAACTAAGCTCCAGAGAAATGTCTGCTTCATGTAATTGCTTGGTTTATGATGGCCAATTGATTATTTATGGACTCAGGTCCATTATAATGGTAAATTATAATAGTTCTCCACATTCTTATTTGAACCATTATTGACATTTGAATAATATATGTTAACCAGTCCTTTTACATTGCTGGGAAGTAAAAGTAGCCTGAAAAATTAATATTTCTAAACAGTTGAGAAATTTCTGAGTTCTTGACTTATTTTACATTATTAAAATGAAAGTCACTTGTATTATATGTCTTTCTTCATAACCTTTTATAAATGATTTGGTATAGGAGGTGGGAAATGGTGGGGAGTTTTATTATCATGATACAAAATAATGAGCAAAGTTAAAATTCACTTCTATATGAAATAACTTTAAAGTGGAAAATATGTTCACATTTTTGAAATTGTGTTTATTTGGGAAATGCAATTAATAATATTTTTTACATTATTGGGATAAAACCCAATGGACATTTATTAATTGACTACTATGTAACAGTTCCTCTGCCTTGCATGTGTCACCTTTTAATATCCTCACTGAGCTATTTCTTTTGTTATTGTTGTTTATGTGTTCAATACAGTGTTAACATCCAAAATTTATAAAGAACTCATGCAACTCAACACAAAAAATACAAATGAACAATGCGCTTAAAAAATGGGCAGACCTAAATAGACACTTCTCCAAAGAGGTCGTGCAATGGCCAATAGACATATGAAAAGATGCTCAGTGTCACTGATCATCAGAGAAATCTATATTAAACCACAGTGAGATGTCACCTCACACCTATCAGAATATCTATCAGCAATACATCCACAAACAACAAATATTGGCAAGGATGTGGAGAAAAGGGAATGAAAACCCTCATGCACTGTTGGTAGGAATGCAGATTGGTGCAGCCACTATGGAAAACAGTATGGAGTCTCCTCAAAAAATTAAAAATAGAGCTGCCTTATAACTAAGAGTTTCCTTCTGGGTATAAATCTGAAGAATCCCAAAACACTAATTCAAAAGAATATATGTATCCCTATGTTCATTACAGTGTTATTTACAATAGAATCACATCCACACACACACACAGACATATATATAAAATGATATAGTCAGCCATTTTTGACACCATGGGTGGACCTAGTCGGTATTATGCTAAGTGAAATGTAAGTCAGAGAAGAGAAAGACAGACACCGTATGATTTCACTTATGTGTGGAATCTAAGGAACAAAATAAACAGACTAATAGAAACAGAGAACAGACTGACAATTGCCAGAGGAAAGGGGAGTTCGGGGGCTGGGTGAAAAAGGCAGAGGGATTAAGAAGTGCAAATTGGTAGTCACAAAATAGTCACAGGGTTGTAAAGTACAACACAGGGAATATAGTCAATAATATTTTAATAACTGTATGGTGCCACATGGGTACTGAAAATATCAGGGAAACTCTTTGTAAAGTATATAATTTTCTACCCACTATGCTGTAGACCTAAAACTAATAAAAATAATATATGTAAACTGCAATAAAAAATTTTTAAAAATATGTAAAATAAAAAATACTGTAGATGATTGAAGCAGATTATCATAAACTTAAGAATGGCTTTATTTAACATTATTTTAAATTGGTGCTTCAGGAATGTTTCCCATACTGGAGGGAGATATTTAAAGAAGATGGCTTGCCAGACTTTTGTCCCTGATTTAGTGCCATTTATGTCCACGGAGACATTTGGCCCAGAGATAACAGTTGTAGATGCTGCAAAAGTGATATAAAAAGCATCATCATGACTATGTCATAAAAATTACCTCCCTCTGCAATATATATTTAGAATGAGAGAACAGTTTTCTGACTTCTGTGTGACTGATTTTTTGAATAATTTTGACTTTAATCAGAAAAAATGAAAATGGGGCATTCCGGCCAAGATGGAAGCATAGGTAGAAACCCTTTACTTCCTTGCACAACCAAAGGAAGGATAACAACCAATCTGAAAACAATAAATAGTCAGAAGTGCCAGAAAATTAAACTGCATGGAACTCCAACAATCAAAGAATTAAAGAAACAGTCAATCAGACTAACCAGACAAATAGTGCCACAACACAGCAAAGAGGGTTTCCTCACCCTGGTGAATACTTAAGGATCCACCCCCCCTTACAACTTAACAGGTGCACCAAGACAAAGAAATGTGGTGCAAATGAAAGAACAGAGCAAAACTTCAGGAAAAGAGCTAAGTGAAGAGATAGCCAACCTAGCTGATGCAGAGTTCAAAGCACTGGTAATCAGAATGCTCATGGAACTGATTGAGATTGGTTAGAAAAAGAAAGAACAAATGAAGGATGCTCAAAGTGAAATAAAGCAAAATATTCAGGGAACCCACAGTGGCAGGAGGAAACCAGGACTCAAATCAATGATTTGGAACAAAAGGAAGAAATAAACATCCACCTGGAACAGAATGAAGAAACAAGAATTCAAAAAAATGAGGAGAGGCTTAGGAACCTCTGGGACAAATTTAAACATTCCAATGTCCAAATTATAGGAGTGCCAGAAGGAGAAGAACAAGAGCAAGAAACTGAAAACTTATTTGAATAAATAATAAAGGAAAAATTCCTCAATTTGGCAAATGAAATAAACTTCCAGGAAGTCCAGGAAGCCCAGAGAGTCCCAAAGAAATTGGATCCAGAGAGGAACACACCAACACACCTCATCATTAAGTTACTCATGATTAAAGGTAAAGAGAGAATCTTAAAAGCTTCGAGAGGAAAGGTGAGAGTTACCTACAAAAGAGTTCCCATAAGACTATCAGCTGATTTTTCAAAAGAAAACTTACAGGCAAGAAGGGACTGGAAATAAGTATTTGAAGTCATCAAAGGCAAGGTCCTATATCCAAGGTTACTCTATCCAGCAAAGCTATCATTTAGAATGGAAGAGCAGATAAAGTGCTTCCCAGATAAGGTCAAGTTAAAGGAGTTCATCATCATCAAGGGCTTGGTTACCAAGCCCTTCTTATATGAAATGTTAAAGGGACTTACCTAAGAAATTGAAAAAGATAAAAAAGTCTATGAACAGTAAAATGACAACAAACTCACAACTATCAACAAAAGAACCTAAAAAAAAAACAACGAGCCCTGGCTGGCGTAGCTCAGTAGATTGAGCGCAGGCTGCGAATCAACGCATCGCAGGTTCGATTCCCAGCCAGGGTACATGCCGTGGGTACATGGGTTGCAGGCCACGGCCCTCAGCAACCACACATTGATGTTTCTCTCTCTCTCTCTTTCTCCCTCCCTTCTCTCTCTAAAAATAAATAAGTAAAATCTTAAAAAAAAACAATGAAAACAAAAACTAAGCAAACAACTAGAACGGGAACAGAATCACAGAAATGGACATCACATGGAGGCTTTCCAGTGGGGAAGGGGAGGGAAAGAATGGGGGTGAAGGTACAGGGAATGAGAAGCATAATTGGTAGGCATAAAATAGACTGGGAGAAGTTAAGAATGGTATAGGAAACAGGGAAGTCAAAGAAAGTATATGTACAACCCATGAATGTGAACTGAGGGGGAAATTGCTGGAAGGTTGGGGGCGCAGTGAGGAGGATGAATAAAGGGGAGAAAATAGGGAAAACTATAATAGCATAATCAATGAAATATACTTAAAAATGAAAATGGTACTGTTAGCAAAATGTAGTCTGCTACTCAGAGGTAAAGCGAAGGCAAATCTTGTACAACATCCTTGTGTTATAGATGCTTTAAAATCTTTCACATCTTGTATTATAAAGTGGAGTGTGTGTGTGTGTCTGAAGCTTAAGGTAATATCTTAAAAGTTGACAGTTTAAGGGAGAAAATTTTAGTTCCTTATAAAAAAAAAACAGTTGATAAGTAATTCATGAGTTAATGTTTTTAAAGCACTTAGAACGGCTAAACTATCAGTTTTTAAGCTCATTAGATGACTATCATGCAAATATAGGGTGAACGCATACTACCTGACATTAAAGATTGAGGGAAAAGAATGGCTAGGTTAGATATGTAACTGGTTAATGTCATGCAGGGCAATAATCCATAAATTTAGGGATTACCTTTTCTATCAGCTAGAAATCATTTGCACTGCTAACAGATTAAAGTTCATGTGTTAACTTGTACCTTTGCCTCCTTTGGGCTTTTAAGTAATAGTGAATATTAAATCAATTAAAATACATTTTCTTAGATAATTAAGTGCTCCTTAGATGGACTGGTTAAGCAATGCTCTAATGTGAAATTCAAAAGATGTGCTGCTTTCCCTTTGCCTTATTTCTAAGTTTTGATTTTTTTTTTAACACAACATTCAGTGGTGTATAAGAAGCACTCTATAAATGTTTAAAGACAGGGAAAATAGCTTAGAAGGTGACATGGTTGGAGTTTATGTTTAGGATTAAGATCAGAGAATAAAACTCATCTGCATAAGACCTGAATTTATTTTTAGTTTCCTGGAGGGAAGGGAGATAAGATATTGGAGAAAGAACCAAAAAGCAAATGAATCAGGGAGACAATGTAAAATTTAGCATTGCATGGGAGAAGGTCACAAGAAACTTAGAGTTGTGACATGACCCAAAGAAATTTTGTGAACAGAAATATCTAAGATTTGGAGTTACCTGTACTGTGTAGTAGATGATGTAATCCATTTCTCTTGCCTTCCATTCTTTAGTAAGTTTTACTGTGTCCATAACTTTCTATGTGTTCTTTATTTTTACTTTATTTTTAGAAACTGAGTTAATGGGCTGAATTTCATAGGTAGATACCTGTTAATACATTTATGTACTAAAACAACTTTTGAACTCAGCTGTGTGCTAAGCATGTTTGAGTTGCTGGACATACTGTTCAATCAACAAAAATAAAAGGAATCTTTATAGAACTTTAGTTTAATGTGGAAGACAGACAACAAATAAATGAACACATAAATATATAATTTGTGGTGAATGCTATAACAGGATTCAGTGATAGAGACTGATAGGTTTAGAGATCTGTTTTAATGGTATGGTGATGGAAAGTCCCTCTGAGGAGGAGACCTTCAGCTAGACCCGAAGCAAAGGCCATTGTAGAAGAAGGAGCCCGTGTCCCTGTGTATTAGTTTCTTGGAGCTTCTGTAACAACCACAAACTTGGTGTGGCCTAAAATGACAGAAATTTATTCCTTCCCAGTTCTGGAGGCCAAAGTCCAAAATCAAGGTGCCAGCATGTGTGGTTCCTTCTGGAGACAATGGGTGGATCTGGTCTATGATTCTCTCCCAGCTCCTGGTGGCAGCCAGCCACCCCTGAGGTTCCAAGGCTTGTACTCCAATCGCAGTTCTTCACTCCCTGTCTCTGTCTTCACATCTGTGCGACTGCTCTTCCACTCGAGTGTCTGTGTCACAAGCTTCCCTCTACCTTTCTTTAATGAGGAAACTGTCATTGGATTTAGGGAATGCCCTCAATTCAGGTTGAACTCACTTGAGATTCTTAATAACACCCGCACAATTCAACCCACTACTGTAGGCAAAGGGATTAGCGTAAGCAATGACAACAAGGTAGAAGAGAGCTTGACACATTCCAGGAAAGAGAGATCATTTGGGGTGAGAGGGAGACCAGGTCATATTCAGTTGACATGTTAGGCAGAGTCATGTTGCCACCTGTGTCAGTGACTAGAACTAGAGAATGAGCCTCATGTGGATTTTCAGCAGCACAAGGAAAAATTTGGGCTCCATGGGAATGGGGCTTGGAGTTGTCTGTAAATCCCTTTGAGATTCAGCTTAGTATCATTATTATCTCTTCTTACGTAATATACTTAAAAGCCTTGTGACTTACTGAGCTTACTCTAAGTGACTATGCTACAAACTTATGTATAACTTTTGTCCCAAATTACTGCTTGTGTTTTTCTTACCCATTCTAAAAGGGTCATTTTTGAGTGGCCCTTGCCTCGTATGTGGAGACCATATCCCATCTCTGAGGTCAGTGCCTAGTGATCCGTTTCCACATCCCATCTGCGCGAGGAAGAGTGAGCACAAACCATAGTGCAAAAGTTTTCTCCAGGTTGTACAGACCAAGCAAGCCTTTTTCTAGCATGTCTAAATATTTGTTTAACAGAGAATTTGTGTAGCTGTATATATCACACTTTAAAAGCCTATTAAGTACCTCCTTTAAGATACGTCAATAGAATTCAGCTTAAAATAGAGTACAAAATAACCCTTTTGTGTAATCTTACTGAATCTGAGAAATTCCTGTCTAGGGAAACTGATTCTATTGATTCTATTAGCAACAGTTGTGTCTTCTACTAAGGAATTCATTTCAGCCTCTTTACTCCTTGAGAACCACTTTATGTTACTGAAGACAATTTATAAAAAGGCCATATTGTACAACTAGGTAATAGCTGATAGCTTTATTAAGCACAGATTATAAAGAGACTTCTTTTAACCTCTTACATGTGACTTTTGTACTTATCTACCAAATAATGTACTGTCAAGACTACTGATGTCCCAATAGCAAATCTGCCTTCGGGTAGGGTTGTAATCACCCTTGAGCATTTTAGGCTGTATACCTTTAACATTGCCAGCCACTAACCTCAATGCTGAGATAGTAGTAACATTAATAAACCCACTTTAGAAACTTTTCTGATCAAATGGTAGTGAGTTTTATTTTGTTTGTTTTTTGTTTTGCATTTCTGTATAGTTTCTGTCAGCAGTTTCTACTTCTTATAATTTACTCTGAGAGTAATTTAGCAGCATCTCTATAAAGGAAACTGATTACTAGTCTAAGTGTTGAGAGAGTCACACTAAAAAAAAATTTGAGAAGAAAGACAAAACAAAGTCAATTCACTATAACATATCCTGAGTAATTTCCTTCTGCAAAGCAAGATGGAACTCAATGTTAAGAAGACTGAAACTGATCTTTCTGTCAAGCAGTTGAAGGACTTACTTTTAAAAACATAATTTGTAGGAAATAGAAATCTGCACATTAAGGTAATTTCCTGCAAATGTGTATTTGCTCAAATGTGGGGTGCACATTGAAGAATTTGGGGGTATATATTATAATAACTTTTAATATTTGAGTTGGAACCTATGTCAAATGCATTTTAAAAATTAAAGCACAGCAGATGAATTAATTTCATTTGTTGATCCAAGATAATTTATAAATAAATGAAAAGAACTAAAATACTGCTTTCCATGAGAGAGCAAATGAGATGTGTCTCACTGCTAACATAAAACCTGACCCCCAAAAAGGCAGTTTGGAAAATAAGATGGCTTGTCGAGATGGCATTTAAATATGCTTGAGAAAATAGCCATGACTTATGACAAATGTGAGGTTGTGTAGAATAATTTACTGAATACTATTTTGTGGAAACATTTTGTAAATCATGTTCACTTTAGATTTATTTTTTCCATTAAAATATAAAAAGCTCCTCAGCAGTTTCCATTTCTTAAAAGAATTATAAATTATTGGTTTGTTGCATTTCTCAAAGATTGTTTGCCTATTGTATTTGACCTTGAATAATGAGAAAATAAACTTAAAGTAATAAAATACTACTTTAGTATTATCTCTGTTTTATTACTTTATCTTTTCCCCTTTTGGAAAAAATGTGTTTCTGGTGTGGGAACAAAAGTTAGAGCAGAGGAAAAGAGCAATAAAAAAGGGAGATTGTTATTTTTTCAAATAAACATATAATGGTAATATGAAGGTCAAATGACTTATTTTTTATTTTAAATAAACAAGAGCATGAGGTCTTTGCTTTTTATTGATTAATATCCTTTATAGAAAAGCTTAAAAGACTAGTTCTTTATTCAATTGGTAGTTTTAAAAAACTAATGTTAGAATTAGGACAATAGGTTTGGTAGGTTATAATGAATAGAGCAGATCAAAAACTATTGTAATACTGGACTTCTGACCCGCAGAGCTGTGAGAAAATAAATGTCTATTGTTTAAGCCATCCAGATTATGGTATTTTGTTATGGCAGCCTGAGACGACTAGTACAACAATGAAAATAGTGTACTTCAAAATAATGCTGTAGATTCAGGTTGACATGTTCCAAAGCTTAGTCTTAAGAAATACTTATCTGGAAAAATCCTAAAGGGGGGTGGAAATGGGAGGGAGGTGGGGAGGGCTGGCGGGGTATGGGCTGGGATGGGAGTAAAAGACAGAAAACTGTACTTGAACAGCAATTAAAATTAAATTAAATTAAATTTTTTAAAGAAATATCAGAAATCTCAGGTCTAAGATGACTTTTTCTTTGCAGTAGAATAGATTTAGATTTTCAGTAAATGAGGGCCATAATTTACTTGGTAATTTTCTCAAAAGATTTTGCTTGTATTTATTGGATAGGACACATTTTTATACAATATCACACCTGGGAATTCATTCAGAGTTAAGAAGAAAGACAGTTAACGGTAGCTTTTGACTCAGTATCCACTGCCAGAATCATTAGAATCCAGTCCTGCCTCTTTTGTCCCTTCCTGTGGTGTCACTGGGATATTTCATCCATTCTTGACTGACTTGGACAGTCTTGGCTACCTTCTCTATCTTTTTTTTAATAATCCCTTCTTAAATTCACCATGTTTTCTACGAGTTTTATTTAGGAGTAGTTTCAGCTGCATATAAAAGAACAAAACCAAAAGCATCTTCTGCATTTCTTTCATTAGCCACAAGTCAGTGGTGGTGAAGGGGATGAGGAGGGTAGACCCCATGCGTAGTTTTTTCTTAGTATAGGTCTTTTCCACCAGGTTGCAATCCCACTGGATGAAGCAATCTTGCTTCTTTTATTTATACCTCTATATAGACAACTTCTAAAATAGTGCCTGGGACATAAGCCCTCGGTCAGTAGTTTATTAATATACTAATGAATAAAATAATGAGTAATTCAGGGAGTTGATACTGAAAACACAAATAAAAGTCATTTTGTGAACTATTATTTTTAAAATGTCAAAATAATTTCCTGTTGGTAGTGGAGAACTATTGGACATTTCCAAGATGAGACATGGCACAGAAGTTTTTCACACTAATCATGTTGTTGTTTTGCAGACTAAGTACATGTTTTTTTTTTTTAACTAATCTCATATTTTAAAGTAAATGCTGACAGGTATAATTAATGAAAGAGAAATGATTGCTTCAAATTTATTTTTATTTTAAAAACATTTAAACTTTCCATATATTTTCAAGCTAGTTTTATTGAGAAAGAATAGATTACTTTTTGTGGAAATGGCTAAAAAATACAAATATTTAGGGCAACAACATAAAGCAGCGATTCTCAGCTGGTGTGCCACAAGAATTTTTAAAACATCCAACACCTGACTGTTTAGTCAGGGAAACTGACTGCTTTTCCCTTAGAATGTCACATTGGAAAATTACAACAGCCAACACAACAATAACTGTCCAGTGTAAGTGAATCAAAGTTACACCTATTTTTGGTCAAATCAGCAAAAAAAATATTTTTTCTGGTGTGCCACAGAATTTTAATGATTATTTTATGTGTGGAATGAGAGGGAAAAGGTTGAAAATCAGTGATACAAGGTATGAGTCCATGTTTCCAGTTAGTAAGAAGTGCCAATGCAATAATTTTGTTTTTTTAACAAAACTGGAGACAATTACAGACAATTTTATAACTTTTAAAAACTACTATCGAAGTATAATATTCATACAGAAAATTGCACATGTCATAGACATATAGTTCAATTAATTTTTTACAAAATGAAATTAACCCTGCCTTTAGCAGCAACTGGAAAGCCCCATCGTGCATGGTTAACCACTTTTCTTCTAACAGATAGAGTAGTTGAGTCTGTTCTCCTACTTTATGTAAGTGGATTTATACTACATGTACACTTTTGAATCTGGCTCTTTTGCTCAATATTATGTAGGTGAGAGTCAACCATATTTTGCCGTGGTAGGAGAGTGTTCATTCTTCTTGCTGTATCGAATCCCATGTATACAATTCCACTGAGTATATACTCAGGAGTAGGACTGCCACATCCCACAGTATACATATGCTCAGCTCTAGTAAATTTTGGCAGCTCTAGCTACTGTCAAAATTTTCCAACAGGAAACTTTGAGATCTCATATTCCTCCATGTGCTTCCAACCGTGGTATTAGTCGTCTTTTTATAAAATTGAGTTTCCCTTTTTTAGTAGAGATGTAATGATAAATGAACTGTGGTTTTAATTTTCACTTCCTTACAAAAAAAAAAAAACAATGTGAGCACCTTTTTATCTTCAAGCTGACCATTTAGATAGTCTTGTGTGAAGTTTCAACCCTTTGAACAAAATTTTTTATTGCATTTTTTCCATTACCATTCATCCCCCTTATACCCTCTCCCCACTGCAAATCACCACACTGTTGTCCATGTCTATGCATCCTTTTTCTTTTTGCTACATATCTCCACCCCCTAATCCCCAACCTGATCTCTCAGCCTGCTCCACATCCATGAGTCTGTCTCTATTTGCTTGTTAGTTCAGTTTGTTCATTAGAATCCACATATGAGTGAAATCATATGGTATTTGTCTTTCTCTGACTAGCTTGTTTCACTTAGTGTAATTTTATCCAGGTCCATCCATGCTGTTACAAATGGTAAAATTTCTCTTTTTACAGCTGAGTAGTATTCCATTGTACAAATATACCATAGTTGTTTTATCCACTCATCTACTGATGGACATTTGGGCTGCTTCCAGATCTTGGCGATTATAAAATAATGTTATAATGAACATAGGGTGCTTATATTCTTTTAGAATTAGCATTTTGGGTTTCTTTGGCTAAATTCCCAGACGTGCAATCTTTGGGTCATAAGGGAGATTTATTTTTAATATTTTGAGATATCTACCCCCATACTGCTTTTCACAGTGGCTGCACCAATCTGCATTCCCAGCAACAGTTCAATTGAGTTCCTCTTTCTCTACATCCCTGCCAGCACTTGTTTGTTGATTTATTAATGATAGACATTCTGACTGGTGTGACATGATATTTCATTGTGGTTTTAATTTGCATTTCTCTGATGATTAGTGATATTGAGCATCTTGCAACAAATTTTAAATTGGGTTGATATGTAGGAGATATTTTTGTATGATGCATACAAATTTTTTGTTGGATATGCATAATGCAAACATCAAACCCCACTGTTTGAATTTTCACTTTCTGTTGTCTTTAAATGAATAAAAATACTTAACATTAATGTTAAATTAATTTTTCTTTTTATGAACGGCCATTTTATTCCCTATTTTAAAAATGCTTACTGCCAGGGTCTTAAAGATGTTTTATATTTTATTTAAAATATTTACTTTTTGAACTACACATTTACATCTGCCATCCATCTGGAATTCTTGGTTTTGTCTTGTTTTTCTGAGTGATGTGAGGATCTGGATAAGGACATGTAATTGACCCAGTAGGCTTTGTTGTAAAGACCATTTTTGTTGTTGCACAGCAGAGTTATCTTTGTCATAAGTTAGGTGACTGTAAGGTGTAAATAAGTATGTAGACTCTTGCATTTTTCTTTTTTTAAATTTTTAAAAATTTTTTAAAGATTTTATTTATCTATTTTTAGAGAGGGAAGGGAGGGAGAAAGAGAGAGAAACATTAATGTGTGGTTGCTGGGGGCCATGGCCTGCAACCCAGGCATGTGCCCTGACTGGGAATGGAACCTGCAATGCTTTGGTTCGCAGCCCACGCTCAATCCACTGAGCTACGCCAGCCATGGCTGACTCTTGCATTTTTCCATTGAGGAATTATTTATTTTTGGGCCTATACCATATTGTCTTAGTTACTCTTGCTTTATAGTATGTCTTGATATTTGGAAGTATTAGTACTCCAGATTTGTCCCTTTCCAAGGTTTCTTTGGTTATTCTGAATTGTTTACATTTCTATATTAACTTTAGAATCATCTTCTTAGTTTCCACCAATATTTCTGAGATTTAAATTGGAATTTGTTCTAGTGATCTATTATTACATGGTGCATCACCTCCAATAAATATTATCTCCAACACTTAAAGATCTTGTTGTTCTGGCACAGTGTCTCTTATGAGGGTCAAGTCAAGCTGTCAGTGGGGGCTGCATTCATATAAAAGCTTTACTAAGGCTCTATTATTCACCTCCAGTAAAGCTCACTGTTGTCTTGGCCTCTCTACAAGGGTACCTGAGTGCTTTCAAGACATGGTAACTTCTTCTCTCAGAGCAAGGGACACAGGAAAGAAAAAGTGATCAAGATATATGCTGCAGAGTGATTGATAACAAAACCTCTGAAGTAACAAACAATCACTTCTATAGTATTCCATTGGTCAATCAGACCAAAAGTGGTATGATGGGGGAGGGAATTTCCAAAGGGTATGAATATCCGGAGGTGGGAATCATTGAAAATCATTATAGACACTGGCAACCATAGGCTTTCATTAAATCTATAGGTAAATTTCAAAATGATTGATATTCCAATGTTATTGAGTCATGTAACCAAAAACATAATATGTTTATTTAGTTTTTCTTCAGTATTTCTCAATAATTTAATTTAGTGTTCAGTGTAGAGATGTAACACATCTTTTGTTAGATTTATTTCTAAATAGCTGACTTTTGATGCTATTCTATTTCATTTTTAAAATAATTTTTAATATAATTATTGCTGCTATGAGAAATACAACTTATTTTACAGTTTATACTATATTGCTCTTGTAAGGTTTTTAAATTCTAAGTTTTATCTAAATATTATTTTAGATATTCTAAGTGCATAATTGTGTCACTTATTAACAATAATACTTAAACAATTCAAAAATTTTAAATGACTTAAAGAATTCATTGAAGATATCTAGATTTAGGGTCATCTTTGTCAGAATATTTTTAATAGAAGATTCAGTTGCTTTACTTGATATCAGGCAATTCAGATTTTCTACATATGCTCTCATTTCCTACGGTTTTATATTGAGGAATTTGTACATTTCTTTCAAGTACTTTGGTTTACTGCTAAAGTTTTTAATAATATTTTTCTATGATTTTTTTGATGCAGCTAGGAACAGTGTAACTGTTACCATATTAGCACTTGTCATCCTTGATATTGTAGTTGGTGCTTAGTCTTTCCCTAGCTCTACCTTGCTAGGGGGTTAATCAATTTCATTAATATTTTCAAAAGTTTAAAGTGTGTTTCTATTGAATGTTTGCATTATATTTTATTGATCTATTCTTTTATTGTATTCTATTATATATTTGTATGCTTGACTTGCTTTTCTCTTTTCAACTTCTCAAAAGAAAAACATACATAATTTATTTGCAAACTTTCTATTTTCTAATACAGGCATGTTAAGCCATAAATGTCTCTCAAAGTACTGCTTTAGGTGCATTCCACAGATTTTGAAATGTTTTATCATTGAATTTAACTATTTTGGATTGTTTCAATTTCTTCTTTCTTCCAATTAGAAAAGTATTGCTTAATTTTCAAGGATATTATGATTTCCTGGTTTGTCCTCTAGCTTGTTCTCTCTCTGTGTCTGTCTGTCTGTCTGTCTGTCTGTCTGTCTTAATTAATCCCTAAGTTCATTCCACTCTGATTAGAGAACACATTTGGAATAGCGTAAATTCTTTGAAATTTTTTAAGGCTTGCATTACGACATGCAAGATCTGTCCAGAAGGTATCTGGCCATGTAATATGAAAAAAATAGAGACATTTATTGAAGAAGATATAAGATACAACATTGTGCACAGGACAGTGACACCTCAGTCCCCTTCACAGTAGGCACCTTGGGACCTCACACAGCTCTCCCAATTGCTACCTGCTGCCCCATTTGTATTTTCCTGAATCTCATCGATGGTCTGAAATCTCTTCCCTTTCGAAGGCAATTCTAGTTTTAGGAAAAGCTAGAAATTACAGGCACCAAATCTGAGCTAGCTATAAGAGGGCTGAGTCACCTAGGTATTTTGATGTTTTGCAAAAAAACTGCATGAGACATGATACCTGAGCGGGTATATTGTTGTGATGAAGCTACAAACCACCCCTTGGACCTAGCTGTGGGTCTTCGGAATCATCTAGATAGATTCTATGGAGGGATGTTCAAGCTCAACACAAAATTTGATACAGATTCATTGCTCTGCTCACTCAGTCATTCTGAATGCTGTAGCCACACAGTACACATGCTCGCTCAGCAGCATCTACTGCCCCCACTGACTAGTACAGTGAAGTCATCATTGTTCATGCATGCACATTCCAGTCCACTCTCCTTTGCTACCAGGTTACATGGATGTCACACAAATTCTCATTATATCAACAATGGCTGGACTTTTTCCAGACAAACCTCATATATTAATTTTATTAAATATAAAATTTGCACTTACATTCTTCTGCATTAGATGTGGAATTTTAAATGTGTCAAATATGTTATTAATAGTTCTGCTATTCATACATTCCGTATCTTTTTTTTAAGATTTTATTTATTTATTTTTAGAGAGGGAAGGGAGGGAGGTAGAGAGATTGAGAGAGAGAGAGAGAGAGAGAGAGAGAAACATCAATGTGCGGTTGCTAGGGGTTGTGGCCTGCAACCCAGGCATGTACGCTGGCTGGGAATCGACATTCCGTATCTTTATTGATTTTTATATCCTTTCAGATTCTTACTGATTGTCTTTTTTTGTTAATACTATGTGCAACTCTTCCATAGTTTTAATGGATTTAACTACTTGTAGTTCTGTCCATTTTTTATTTATATATTTTGAAACAATTTTAATGGAAGCAATCATTTAAAATTGTAATAGTTTTCTTTATTCCTATGAGTTACTATTTTCTATCTCAGCAATGATTCTTAAAGTCGACCTTTTATTATTAATATAAGTAATTAAGTTTCTTTCAGTTATTGTCAATCACCTTTTTACAAAATCTTAAGATCATCTCTCTGCTTTGTTTATTGAGAGGATCCCTATTTTTCAAACACAACAAAGGCTTATTGTGTGTAGTTTTGGTTGCTGTGATGAAAATCATAAAGAGGACAATTTCCTAAAGGGCTAACAATGCCAAATAGAAACATTCTTTGAGAACAAGGGAGTTTGGAAGATGATGTGTCTCTGAAGTTGTAATTCAGAGTTGAGAATTGAGAAAAACCTTCCCCACTTTATGAAATTTGTTTATGTGCTGCTGCTGCTTCTTTGTTGAGGACATACACTCCATGAAAAGAATTTGCCTTTTCATTAACTGCTGTAGCCCCCAGTAATTAGATCTGAGCCTCATGCATAATAGAAGTCTATATTTGTGTGGTGTGCAATGGAATCTCACTTTCCTTCCCACCACTTCTGACAAAGGTTCTATTATCTCCCTTTTGCTTGTAATGTGATTAAATCTGAAAAAGGTTATGTAACTTTCTTAAGGTGAATAAATTATGGAGTAGAATTAGAATAAGGTCTGCCTGATGTAGGAGAGCACTTCACTCTAAGTCTCTGCAATGGCAGGGGGTGGGGACCTTAGCTGAGAGACAATAAAGCAGTATGATTGCTTCCGAGTCAAACATACAGACCATCTCTGCCCCTGTGACTTTGGGCAAATTACATAACCTGCTCTCTTTGCTTCTGTTTCCTCGTCTATAACTAAGGATGCAAATACCTATCTCATTAAGTTGTTTTGAGAATTAAATCAGTTAATATCTGTGTGTAGTAAAAACTCAGATTTTTTTTTCTTTCTATGTAAGGAAAAATTCAATTCTTCCCTTTTCTGTTTTGCTCCTGTGTGTTTCCTTTAAGACTCACACAAAACACTTTATTTCTGGTTACCTAATCTGGAGAAGTTTTTTCCCACATGAAGCAATTGTTTACAACATCAGCTGGGTGTCCAAAAATTTAACTCATTTCTGATACTCTCTACCCAGAAATGGCATCAGATCCTACAGGTTAAGGGCTTTGTCCCATAAGACTTCTGCCCACTACACTTCAGATGCTGATCACGGATAATAAGTCCCCAGATTACTCACAGCTTCTGTTTGATTTGGCTACACATCAGAGGTTCCCACGACTTCCTCCCTAGGTTTGATTAATTTTCTAAGGTGGCTCAAAGAACTCAGGGAACTACTTATTTACATTTACCAATTTACTGAGGATAAAGACTACAGATGAGTAGCCAGAAGAAGGGATGCATAGGACATCATCTAGGAGGCTCCCAGTTGGTGGAGCTTCTGTCTTGTGGAATTGGGGTGCATCACCTTCCACTGTGGATGAATGCTGCAGCCTGGAAGCTCTCTGAAGCCTGTACTTTTGGGATTTTGTGGAGGCCTCCTCACGCAGGTACGAGAAATTATTAACTTCATTTCCAGCCCCTCGGACCTTGCTGGAAGATGAGGGTGTGGCTGAAGATTTCATGCTTCTAACCGTGGCTTGGCCTTTCTGGTGACCAGCCCCCATCCAGGAGCCCACACAGTCACCTCAATAGAACAAAAGACACACCTAGGGCTGTCATCGCTCAAGAATTTGTGAGGGTTTTTGGAACCCTGTATTAGGAACAGAGCTAAAGACCCAATGTTAGAACAAGAGCTGCTCCTAATGTTCTTATTACTTAAAAGGAAATTACAAGGGTTTTAAGAGCTCTGTGCTGGAAACTGGGGGGCAGAGACCAAGACCTTAAGGATAGATTTTTTCCTTTTCTCTAATCCTACCCTCAACCTCTCCTTTTCTGCTGGATCTTTCCTATCAGCATTTAATACAGCCTCACCCAACTACCACTGCTTACAAATTCAGGAAGCTTGCTTCTTTTAACCTCAATTTCCTAATTGTGTACTTACTTAAACAGTCTCATCCCTTGATTTCCACTCCTATGTTACCTGTTCATCTTCTTTAACACAGTATTTAAATACCAGAGTTCCTAAAGAATAAGTAATCTTCTCTTCTGGTTTAATGTCAGTAGCTCTCACACCTTGCTGAATGTTAGAGTTGTCTTAGGAGCTTTAGAAAAATTACCAAATTCTGATGACCAAATATGTCCCTCAGAAATGTTGATTTAATTGGTGTGGGTGGAGTCTGGGCTTCTATAATTTTTTTTTAAGTCATGAAGTGATTCTAATGTCCAGCCAAGTCTACAACTCAATGCTTTAAAGTCTCCAGTTAATTTCATCTATAGCTACACTTTTATTTACTATATGTGAATGATAAGTCTATATATTTTAGATTTGTGGGACACTTAGCATATGGCTATCAGAATTTTCAAGAAATCCAAGATCCTGAACCCGACTGTGAACATTGCACTCACACTTGGCATGGTTCAGTATGAAAAAAGAAAACGAGGCAAGTTTTATCCATGCTACAGACAGGTCTAGCATCCTTCTTCATGCGTCATCTCCCCTGAGCCCACCCTGGGTTGGTGTTTGGAGTTCTGCAGTACAGCTTCCAAAATGGCAGCCTTATGGAGAGAAAGGCAGGAACCAAAGAGAAAGGGAAAACTCCAGGAAAGAAAAAGACCAAAAGAGAAGATTTCAAGAGAGCAAATTACAGAGAAAGAAAAACTTAAATTTTTTTCTGCTGAAAATTTGTCCCTTTACTACCTCAGTTCCTTTGTGTTTCTTAGGATGACATGCCATGAAAGTTGGCAAGATAGAGAGAAAATGAGTCTGATGTAAACCTTCCCTGGAGGTTTAATTTAATCCCAGAAAATATGATGATATAGTGAGAGAGAAGTGAGTTGCTAAGCATGAATGAATCTTGTATAGTGCTTGGCAGAAAGTATGGACTTGCCAAAGTAACTTTGCCTTTCTTGAAGAAATATCTGTGGACACTCTCTGCTGATCTTTTGGCCAATAAATTTCAAAATTCAGTGGATACATGCCTCCTATACTCATCATAGAGCTACAAAGGTTCCACTTCCCCCTCCACGTCCTTGGGAAGGACGCTTCAATTTCCCTCTCTTACAGATTTTTACAAAGTATATAATGGAAGGGAGATAAAGATAAAGAAATATGTGTGAGATAACTTTTTTCTCTGCTATCAATTCAAGTTTATTAAACTTTAATGCAGTCCAATAACTATATTAGAATTACAACATTGTTTTTTAATAAGCCTGACTCCTTAGGTCCTTTTAGATGCCCACTCACTAGTGAAATATGTTTACTGTAGTCGTGTTCTTCCCTAACAGCAAAAGAAAAACCCTCCATGCTGTACTATCATTATGATGCAGAATAATTCTAATTTCTCTAGGAAAAAAAACAAAGCACTTCTCAATGTTACATTCTTTACTGAGAGGATCATACTAAAATCTTGGCATTTCTAAATTATGGGAAAAGGGGTATTTCAGTGAATAGGATTTTTTGATTCTACTAATATACTATAGGCTAAAAAAAGGGGGAAGGCAAATTTTAAAATTCATACCTAATTTACCTTAAACTACCTAACAGCAAAAGACAAGTTATAATTAGCGTGATTTCTACATCGCTGAAGAAGACATTTTCCCCTTCTAGGTTCTTTCATCTGGTCTACTAATAACACCCACGTGAGAGAGATTAACAAGAGAAAATAACCAAAGTTAATTACATACGTACATGTGGGAGGCCCACATACGTGAGAGGTCCAGAGACAGAAAATTACAATGAGGTACCTTGGCATTCTGAGGTAAGGATGAGGTCAAGTGCCTTGGGGCCTCAAAAGAGGGGAAGGTCATTCACAGGATGATAAGAAGAGCAGAGGTTCAGTAATTAATAAATGTTCAGCCCTTCCGTACAGATCGGTCATAAAAAATTATTTCTGGTAATAGCTCTTATTATGGGCCAGGCCCCAATTTAAGTTCTTTAAGGGAGAGGTAAACATTTCTCCTGAGCCCAGAGGGTCTTGATTGCCCTCAGCTCAAAATAACCCAATGCCAAAGTGGCACATCACATCCTGGCGAGGTCTGCTCTGAACCTCTGCCTTCATAAAAATAGTACAAATGTATATGTATGTATTTATCTATATTTATATGGATCTATAGATATATATCTCCAAACACTTGAAAGAAAACTTTTCTAAGTAAATGCTAAATTCATAATGTTTAAAGTTAAAAATGAATTTGCAGGCTTAATTTTTAGTTAATTTGGGATTAAATGGTTATATTGGCCATTGTTTATTCCAGGATGCTAGAGAATTCTGTAATTATGATGAAATTAAGTGCAGTGCCCTGTGATCATTTGAAACAGCACTTTCTGAAAGAATGAATTAACTTACATCAAACACTCAGGATATGATCATCCTTAATCACCATGTAATCTAACCCAGTTCTATCTATAGAATCATCTAATTGCCTGAATTATTGATAAAAATGTATACTTAAGAAGATGAATTGTCTCATTTTTCTAAACCACTTTTCTAAACCATCCAAATATTGTTAAGTCACTTGAGGAAGTGAATAAATACTATAAGTAACAATAAATACTATGCCAATCATCGAATTCATTATTCTGCTTCTACAGGTGAAGGGACTTCCCCCAAGAACACACACAGGTTAGTGACAAAGCTGAAAGAGAAATCATCCTTGCCTCATTCTATTCAAAGGCAATATTCTATGTGATAGTTTAGAATAAACTAGTTTAGATAGTTTAAAGGAAACTGTGACATCTACTTTTTTCAAATTTATTCTGCTTAAATTTAGACTCTTTAAAAATCAAAAGATCTCCATCACTATCTACTCGCTTCTGAATTCCAGATAAATAGACCAGAATTACTACCTTATGGATAAATTTGAGGTTTAACTCCTTGCTACTCTGGTTTTTTTCAAACAGTCTAAACAGATGGAAGTTTGTCATCTTTAAAAAGATCCAAGTCATAGCATTCTTAATTTGGAACTCTCTGTGAATTAACTGAAATTTGAAATCTTAATATAGCCTTAAAGAGTGGAGTTACACTTAGATAAACTTTCCCTATTAAAATGGTTGATTAAATGTGACTAGATTTTTGAAGATTTATGAAGATGGCTATTTTTATATGTCCCTATTTCTCAAACATTCCAAATCCTTTTTTATTTTGAGTAACATGGTTACTATAAAACTTAAAATGTGAATTCTCTTTAGATAAGTGGTAGAGTCTTTACTTCCATTAAAAATTATATTTGTGGGGAGAATAATTTTAGACCGATAATGTTGAATTTAAATTATATGAGAAATTAAAACACAGTTTTTATTTTTAAAATTTCTTGTATGATGTTATATATAGCACCAGGTTTTGATGTATAGATTATTTCACCTTAATATATTAAACTGTAGTTGAATTTAATCATTATATGTTTTGAAAATCAAAGTTTAAACTTTTCACATATTTATTCAACCACAATAAGATACATTTCAAATATTTTTATAGTAAATGATTTTTAGAGTCAATCTCAAATATCTTAGGAACCACAAGTACTTTTCCTCAAAAACATACTCATTAAAAATTTCATTCACATCATTCTAGTATAAGTTTTCACTTTGGTTTTCTTGTCTAACCTCAGCAAGGAGCTTAATTTGGTATTTTAATAGCTTAATTATGACCTTGCCAGCAATTTCTGTGTTGACATGTTTTTAAAATTCTGACTGCCAACTGAATTGAAATATATGCCTCATATATTTTAATGCTCTCATGTATTTCTCTGTATTAATGTTTTCTTGGTTCCTTAACATTTAGATATAAAGCATTATGGAGATCTAGAGGTGAGGCTATAAACCTGAGAACCCATTTTTTTCTCCGTTATTGCTCTTGAGTAGGGGGAGTGCATCCAAAGTCAGACCTGACCTCAGGCCGCCTGAGTCCTCCTCCCACTTCTGTCCATCCTTCCCTCCCCCGCATTTTTCTCAATTACACTGTTCATTAGCACTGTTACAACCTTTGAGTTCTTTATGGTTTTTTAAACAACATTCATAATGTGAATTTCCCCTTTTGTCAGCAAAACTGTGACCATTAAAAAACATGTTTTGAAAGCTATGTAAGCATTCTTCTAAAACAAAGCCAGACTTAAACGTAGTTTACTTTGTACCGTGGAAAGATACTCATTGTAAACCTGCCTGACTTGCCCAAATGCCTCTCTCATTTCTCAGTATGTAACTTTCAGTTTTGCACAGAATAGAAAATTTCTGAAAACTTAGGAATGGTGAATATAATTTAAAATATAATGCATAAGTAACACAGTTTTTAAAGTGCTGATATTTTAACATTTTCATTATGACAGTAGAAAATTAGTCAATTGAGTAATTTAAGTGCATGAGGGCATCGTTCTTCAACAAACACAAAGAAAAAGAAATAAAACAAAGATGAAATAAGAGGAAATACATGATTTATGGATGTGTTACAAATGCATGATTTTAATTCTATTTGTATGTAGTAAAATCTAAACAGATACCAAAAACACTTTTATCGTTGCTTTTATTATTACTATCTGTTTTTAAGAAGTTTGGGGGAACAAGAAACTAATTTATTTCATGCTTATTGTGTGTCTAGTAAAGGTCATCCCTTTCCCAGGTTTAGGAAAACTAACCCTCTACACTCATCACCTCTGTATTAGCATGTGCTAAAATAAAACAGTTAACTATGTTTCATTTAGCAAGGAAGGATAAAATGACTCAAATAATGCTCTTGTACAGCACATTGTATCATTGTTTTAAAAGACTTTTCCTACTTCCATCATCTTCATAAGGAGAGAAAGTTAGTAGCATATCCTGCTTTTAGGAGTTGTCGAATATCATTTAATCATGAGATTTACTTTCATCCAACATACTAACTATTCTTGGAGAACTTCTTTGAGCTATGTGTTCCTTACTGAATATTTTCTGCTTATTTTCTAACTCTAAAATCTGATGTCATGAAAATAAAATGGAAAGTTAAAGCAGGAAGCTTGTTAGTATCTTTTTTGCATATGTTGATTGAAGGTTTGGCTCAAATTAAAGCTAAGTTGTTTTCACCTTTACTGATCATGACTCGTTATGGCTAACTTAGGAAAAGTCTTTTAAAACGATGATACAATGTACTCTATAAGAGCATTATTTGTCATTTTATCCTTCCATGCTAAGTGAAACATAGTTAACTATTTTATTTTAGCACATGCTAATACAGAGTATGCAAATACAAGAAAAATACCAAAATGATGGAATATTTGAAAAGTCAGTGGTAGAGCTACATACTGAATTCCATTTTTAAAAAGTGGGTTTTTCTGTTGTTGTTTTACTGGCAATTTGCATCTACCATAGCTTGGAAACCTTGGTTAGAGTTGGTACACTGGGAGTGATTTTGTCCCAAACTAAAACAGAAGAGAGAGTGCATAAGAGTGCCTAATTTGTTTGCATCCTCACATAGATTTCCTTTTATTTCAGTGTTTCTTGTGTTGTGCCTCAAACAAATTATTAGTATTAATTTGGAAGATCAGAGAAAGCATCTTAAACAAGAATTTATAACTTTTATTTTTAAATTAGTAAAAGTTTGTTATTTAAAAAATATTCTAGCTACATTTATTTGGGTAAATTGCATGAAGACTAATTATTCTAAGCTATATCTAATTATAAATCTGTGTAGGCAATTAGATTTTGTTTATGACATAAGATATCAATTATGGTATTTTACTATTTTCCATATGTCATAGAAAATGTGTCATCTGATATTGTGGGTCTAGAAATACCAGTTCCTAGAATGTGAACAGCATTTAGAGAATTTTAAAAAATAGCCATATTTAACCATGAAAGTACTATATTTAATGAAATTACATACAAAGAAAGATATTGCACTTTTTTTTCATCTCCCAAATGAAAACATAAGACCAGCAACCGTAACACAATTGACTATAAAACGATTGGCTATAAGGTCAAATTTCCTTACTAATTGAAAGAATTTGGACCCCCATATGATAGTACATAAGTATCTCTGTGTTAGAATTCACTCTACTTAGACTACAACCTAAAATTACACCCTTTGATAAGCCATTGTCTGGTTGCAGTGCTCCCGTAAGGATTCTAGTCTGTGGCATGTTAGTGACAAGAAAGGATAAATTAAGAGTGCATTGCTTTAAAATGGAATGGTGGGTTATTGGAGAAAGCATGTGGAAACTTTGAAAACATTTCTTGGAGTTCCTTCTTGAGTTACTTTAAAATAAAATAAAATTGACATTCAATTCTACAAATCATTCCTGCCCCAGAGTGCCTATGTAAAAATATAGACATCCTGCCCTGTCCAGTGTGGCTCAGCCCCACAAAGCAAAAGGTTGCTGGTTCCATTACCAGTCAGGGCACATGCCTGGGTTGCGGGTTCAGTCCACAGATGCAGCACAAATGGGGGGCAACTGATCGATGTTTCTCTCTCACATTGAAATTTCTCTCCCTCTCTTTCTCCCCTACGGCTCTTCTCTCTAAAAATAAATAAATAAAATCATACGTGTGCGCGCACACACACACACACACACACACAAGCATATATAACCACTAACTCACAGACACACTCTGCATCCACCAACATCAGTGAGCTCCACCTGTGAACACTAGGTCTTCCAGCCTCAGCTCTCTCGTCTTTTCCATTTCCCCAGCACCACGGGCAGTACTGCACTCCCCCCGGCCAGCATTCTTGAGATAGCGTTTTCATATTCCTTTCCCCTTTGTCTTATTTATTGACTCTGTTGTTAAACTAAGCTGCTTTTTCTTAACACCTAGAAATTTTCAAACATCCAAAGAAAATGGAGAGAAGGGTGCAATCCCTTCTAATATGTCATGTATGTATGTATTTCAAAGAAAACCTCAGACATATATTTTATATCCGCAAATATTGATACCTTCGTTTATACCTCTACCAAAGGAATTTTTAAAATGTAGCCCCATACTGTAACTATATTTAGCAATAAAATACATAGTGATTTCTTAAAAATAAATTCATAGTTTTTCCTAGTTAGTTCAAAAAAGTCAGTTTATAGTTGGTTTATTCTAATCTGGATCCAAACAAGGTGCAGACAATGCATTTGGTTGGTGTACCCTCCCCCTGCTCTTTTTTGCCATTTACCTAAGCATGAATTATGAGACATCGTTTCAACAATGAGAGTTACTCCACCACAGAGTGAGAATCACAGCTGGAAGTGCTCAAGCGGAGGCTGAGTAAGCATCCATCAGAGGCTTTGCTGAAAGAATTCATATACTGGTTGCTTTGAAAGAACCTCCCAACTCTAAGACTGTTGTTTCTAGAAATAGAGTAATCATGGATGCAGTCTTACAGTTCCTCGGATAGAAAACATGTGTCTTCTCTGCACTGGCAGAGACCCAGCCCCGCATGGGATGGGAGTGATGGCAGGGGGGGTAAACACTTGAGTGGAATATCCTTTTTCTTATCAAAATGATTGGGGCAATGAAGATGATTATGCAAGCAAATAGGCAACACATCTCTATAAGCTTTGTTTTATCATAAATATGGCATTCTCCCATTAATTCTGATTGTAATTCTTGCTATATGTGGTCTAGTTCCTAAAACAACTTTCTGACATGTTTACCCCCTGGGCTCTTCCCATGGCCATTCAACATTTGGCTATGTTTCTATTCTTTAAAATACTGATTCATGATATTATTTTTGCTAAATCATTGGGCATCTTCTTTCTTTATAATCAACCAAGTTTTTATTATTCAACTTTCAAGGGCCCCTGAGACTGGCCTCTTATTGAGTAAAGAAGTTGTTTTCAGTTGTTGTCTCTTTTTAAGGTTCACCAATGAAGCAAATTACTTAGACTAAAACCAGTAGTGTATTCATTATATATGTTGCGACTTGAAGCAAAATAACATGTGCTGAATATTTGGGAAAGCCAGAAAACTGAATTCCTGCCTTCACTTGTAAAACAATTAGGTATAAAATGAGAAATTTTACATAGTGATAAAAAAGTCATTGGTCCTTACATTTATATAACTAAGCATGGCTGCGATAGACTGTGACAGCTTGAGCACTGAATCTTTGGTAGCGACAACACGGTAACCACATTTCTGTGGCATCTGTAGCAGTGTTCTCACACTCGATAAAGAACACAGTTATCTTTCAATTGCACTTAGCTTCAGTATTTCTGCTCTCCTCTTGCTCCTTGTTTCTCAAGGCATCTCCCTTCAATGTGAGCTAGCTTAAAGCATTTTCACAGAAATGGGAGCCAGGACCAGGTAATCTGTGCCCTAGAAGTGGTTTCTAGCAACAAAAGGACTTTGTGGACATTTCAAACAATCCGAAGTATACAAAATTATATCTTCATTCCAGAGTTAAGGACTCTTCAGGAAATAAAACTTTTCTGAGATCACAGCATGGGAGCTTCCAGTGTTGCTATTTTGTTTACTGCTAACACTTTTCCCCCACCATCTTGAAAGTTTTTCCTTTAGTGTTTACTTTGGTGAGTTATCCCTCTTCTGGTGGACCAAAGTCATTTCATTTCATCGTCATAGACAACCATTCATTTAGACCTCAAGCCGCTCAGAGAGGTATTATATAAATATTTTATTAAAATAATGGCTTCTGGTTCTCAAGAGAACAGGCATAAAAATCATAGCCTCATTTATAAACCACTCTAAGTCTAATAAAACAGCAGTATCTATACGAACCTGACAAGTTAAAAGCAAGCTTAATAACTTCAACTAAACTCCGAATTCATTTTATTTCTGCCTTTTTCTTACACTTTAGTTATAAATTTTTATGCATTCACCTAATTTGTAGATGTCTATAATGTGCATAATTCTAGACTATTTGCTTTGGGAATACATAGTATTTCAGTAGGTTGTAGTCCGAAGAATTTGAAGTCGAGTTGGAGAGTAAGGAATAAAGCATAAATATTAGGTATTGAAATTAAAATGAGGCTATAACTCAATAATTTCTTAGCCACCTTCAGCTTCACAAAAGACTTATAAAAACAAAAATATAGAAAAAGAAGAAGGAGGATAAAAAAGTAGTTATTGATAGCACCTAGAAGAAATCAGTGACTTGAAAGCCTATTGCAATTGAATTTAGAACATAATCCAATTCTACTCATACCACTGGAACCGGAACATGCCTCTTCATCTGAAGGAAGATTATGTGGATGTCTCTCCATGCTCTATCTCACAATTCAGAAATGAAAGTTTTGACTGAAGATGATGATGGACAGACATCTCTCTACTTCATTGGTCCTGTTTTTGTAAATAGCTAGAGTGCCAGCTGTTTGCCACTCTTGCCATTTGGCCCCTGCCAACTTGGCACCTTTTATACTCATTTGTAATTAAAATTCTAGCAAACAGTTGTCATTAGGCAAGGAATGGGGTGAAAGATACACTACTTTACCATCTTTGTAGATGAAGTAGAAAGAGGAAAACAATAGCAGTTTACATTAAGAATTATAGTTTTTCATATGCCCCATTTGTTAATAAAAAGCAAAGAGTGATCGAATACGCCTGTGACAGTCTCAGGTGAGGCTAACAAAGACTTCCTCTAAGATCTCTGGACACTGAGATGTGGTTCTGGAAAGTGGATTCAGTTATTCAAAGTGGAAAACAAGGTGGGACTAACAGTGATCCATGCACCTTACTTATTAGTAATAACTGGGCACCTTTCTTTCTTGTGTCCAACCTTTTGGTGTCTCTGGGCCACACTGGAAAAAGAAGAGTTGTCTTGAGCCATACATTAAATACATTGTAACAGATAATCATACAGAAAATCTCATAATGTTTTAAGTAAACTTGCAATTTTGTGTTGGGCCGCATTCATATGTGGCCCACAGGCTGCAGGTTGGACACACCTGCCTAGAGTATGGGCTCAGGAGCCAGGCAGTGTTCTTCCAGGTTATCCCAGACTGCATTTTAACTGAAGGTGGTTTGTCGGTCTTTCCCATATAATACGCATCTCCGTCTTTGTAGACCTCAATATCAATTTCTTTTCTGTCCTTTACATGATCCATGAGCTAATATATACACTATATACAGTATATTATATTATAAACTATATGTATAAACTATACATATATATATAGTTTTACTCCACTGTATGCTCCTGCCTCCCTTGTCAAATATTAATTGACCATAAAGATGGGTTGATTTCTGGGCTCTCTGTTCTGTTTCATTGAGCCTGTTCTTGTGCTAGTGCCAGGCTGTTTTGATTACAGTGGCCTTGTAGTATGGTTTGACATCACATATTGTGATCCCTTCAATTTGTTCTTCTTTCTCAAGATTACTGAGAGTATTTGGGACCTTTTTTGTTTCCATATAAATTTTTGAAGTATTTGTTTTAGATCTATGTAGTATGCCATCAGTATTTTCATAGGAATTGCATCAAATCTATAGATTGCTTTGTGTATTATGGACATTTTAATGATGTTAATTCTTCCAACCCATGAACACAGTATATGCTTCCACTTATTATCTTCTTCAATTTCGTTCTTCAATGTCCTATAGTTTTCTGAGTACAGGTCTTTTACCTCCTTTGTTAAATTTATTCCTAGGTATCTTATTTTTTGTTGCAATAGCAAATGGGATTGTATACTAGTTTCTCTTTCTGATAGTTCATTATTGGTGTATAAAAATGCCACTGATTTCTAAATATTAGTTTTGTATCCTGCTACTTTGCCAAATTCATTTACTAGTTCTAACAGATTTTGGGGGGAAGTCTTCATTGTTTTCTATATATAATATCACGTCATCTGCAAATAATGACAGTTTTACCATATTTTTGGAATATAAGACACTTTTTTTTACCACATTTTTTGCTTCAAAAATTTTTTTTCCTATTTTTCTCCTCTAAAACTTAGGTGTGTCTTATGGTGCCAACCCAAGGCACACCTAGGTTTTAGAGGAGGAAAATAGGGGAAAAATTTGAAGCAAAAAATGTGGTAAAAAAAAAGTGTGTCTTACAGTCCCCCAAAATACAGTACTTCCTTCTTTCCCATTTGGATGCCTTTTAATTCTTCTTTTCTGATCGCTGTGGCTAGGACTTTCAGTACTATTTTGAATAAGAGGGTGAAAATGGACATTGTTACCTTGTTCATGATTTTAAGGAAAATGCTTTTAGTTTTTGCCATAAAATATGGCTGTGGTTTTTTCACATATGGCCTTTATTATGTTGAAGTATGACTCCTCTATTCCCATTTTGCTGAGAGTTTTTATCATAAATGTGTACTGGATTTTAGCAAATTCTTTTTTTGCATCTACTAATATGATCTTATGATTTTTATCTTTCATTTTGTTTATGTGATGTATCACATTTATTGATTTATGAATATTGCACCAACCTTGCATCCCTGGGATAAATCTAACTTGATCATGGTGTATGATCTTTTTGATGTATTACCTGATCTGATTAGTTAATATATTGTTAAGGATTTTAGTATCTATGTTCATCAGGGATATTGGCCTCTAATTTCCTTTTTTTTGTAGTGTCTTTAACTGGTTTTGGAATTAGGATAATGCTAGTAGTCTTCCCTCTTCTTGAATTTTTTGGACTAGTTTGAGGAGGATAAATGTTAGTTCTTTGAGTGATTGCTAATATTCACCTGTGAAGCCATCTGGTCCAGGACTTTTATTTTTTGTGAATGTTTTGATCAGTGCTTCAATCTTATTTGTTGTTATTGTTCTATACAGGTTTCTGATTCTTTTTGACAGAATTTTGGAATATTGTATGTTTCTAGGAATTTGTCTATTTTGTCCAAGTTGTCCAATTTCTTAGTATGTAGTTGTTCACAGTGTTGTTTTTTATTTTTTTAAGGTCCTTTGTATTTCTGTGGTATTAGTTGTTACTTCTCTTTCATTGCTGATTTATTTTTATTTGGTTCCTCTCCCTTTTTTCTTGATGAGTCCTCTGTGTTTTTTATCTTTTAAAGAACCAGCTCTTGGTTTCATTGATCTTTTGTATTTTTTTGTTATTGTTTTTTGTCTGTCATTTATTTCCACTCTAATCTTTATTATTTTTTACCTTCTATTTATTTTGGTTCTTTGTCATTTTTTTAGTTCTTTTAGGTGTAGGGTTAGATGATTTATTTCATATTTTTCTTCCTTCTTGGGGTAGGCCTATAATGCTATGAACTTCCCTCTCAGGGCTGTTCTTGAGTGTTCCATACATTTGGGTTTATTTTGTGTTTGTTTTAATTTGTTTCCTGGTAATTTTTAATTTTTTTCTTGATCTCATTGGTAAGCCATTAATTCTTTAATAGCATGCTGTTCAACTTCCTTGTGTTTGGATGTTTTTGAGTTTTGTTATTGTAGTTGATTTCCAGTTTCATGCCATTGTGAGCTGAGTAGGTGCTTGATGTGATTTCAATCTTCTTGAATTTGTTAAGACTTATTTTGTGTCCTAATATGTAGTCTATCTTTGAGAATGTTCCATGTGCATTTGATAGGAATGTATATTCTGCAGCTTGGGATGGGATGTACAGATCAATTAAATACATCTGATTTAGTGTGTTGTTTAAGGTTAGTCTTTCCTTGTTTTTCTGTCTGTTTGTTTTTGTCTGGATGATCTATCCATTGATGATCTATCCATTGATTCTCTACTATGATCATACTGAAGTCATCTCTCTCTTAAAGTCCACCAAGATTTTCTTTATATATTTAGGTGCTCCTATGTTTGGTGCATAAATGTTTACAGGTATTATATCCTCTTGTTGGATTGATCCCTTTAGTATTATATAATGTCCTTCTTTGTCTCTTATTATGGCCTTTATTTTGAAGTATATTTTGTTACATATAAGTATTGCTTCCCCAGCTTTTTTTTTTATTTCCATTTGCATGAAAATCTTTTTCCCATCCCTTCACTTTCAGCCTGTATGAATCTTTTATTCTGAGGTGGGTCTTTTATAGATAGCAGATTCCTCCTGCTCTTTCATTTGGGGGCTGTTTCTTTACCCCCCCCCCATTTTAGTTGTGTCTTTGTGCTTATTTCTATGAATTAGATAGATCTGGTATAACTCCCAGTCTCAGTGGGTAGTTTTATATAGTAGATGTCCTGTGGGAATCAGTGGTGTGGTTTTCTTAACATACTGAGCTGGATGCTCTAGAAATGTCCCTTATTTTGGTTTTGTGGGCCCTCCTATTGTAACTGAGTTTTGATTGCCATTGGCCTATTCTTGTATGGGATCCATCCTCAGGCTGGCAACCAATATCACCAGTATAAGCTGCTGTGTGGATGCTTACCCAAAAAGGACAAAAAAGTAAAGAGAAGAAAAAAAAGAAAACTATATACATACATATATATGTATATATAAAATAGACTACTTTATATAGTATACATAAAGTATACATAAAATATCCTATTTTATATATAATAGTATATTTAAAACATAAATAAAATATGAAAATAAAAAAGAAAAGAAATAAAAAATAAAACTGAAAAAGGAAAAAAGGAAAAGAAAAGCAGAAAGGAAAATAAAAACACAAATAAGAAGAAGGAAGAAAGAATAATGAAAGCAAAAAGAAAATAAGAAAATGAAAAAGAAGAAATTAAAATATATAGAAAAGCAAGAAGCAAAAAATTTACACATTAGAAAAAGAAAAAAGTGGATTTCTCCTCTGCAGTTTGGTGCCTTCTAGGATCTGCCTTTGGTTATACTGTTTTTGAAGTTTGTTAGATCCTGCTCCATTGTATGATGCTGGCTTCTTGGCATGTTGCTTCTAGGCCCCTAGGGAGGGACTCTGTCACAGGTGCATGTCACCAAGCCATGACAGGACCTCGCCCTAGGTAACCTGCTTGAGGCTACAAGCAATCCAAGGTTCATGGCTGCCCCTGCTGGATCTGTCTATGCCTAGGAAGGACCAAGCCACTTTCCAAGGCCAGCTTTTACCAGCACTGGGCAGGAGGTCGGGCCAGCAAATGTTCCAAATCACAGCAGGTTCTGCCACAGTCTGCCTCTACAGGCCTATCAGCTGCCTGCTAGACTTCAGAGGATGGAACTAGTGGGTCTCTGGCAATGGGGAGGTGCCATTCAGGCTTCAGGGAATGTGGGGGGTGTGGCCCTGCCCTAGAGCTACTGAGTCTGTCCTGGATTTTGCCCTGACTTTGGCAGGTAGAGCCCCTAGTATTCAAGTGGGTGGGGCCTCCTGAGCCCAGTCTACTGGATGGCAGGAGGGTGTTTCTATGGGATCTCCCTGGGGATGTAGCCCAGTCAGGTTCACAGGAAAGTGGGGAGAATAAGCCCTCCCCACAGCCAGTCACTAATTCCCCCTGAGTTGGCCAAGACTGCTATGCCCTGTCCTGCCTATGGTGCTGGCTTCTCCAGTGGGGCAAGAGAACTTTCCAAGGGTGGGTTAATTGCCTTCCTTCAGGCTGCTGCCCCTGGGAAAAGATAGCTCTGCCCAGAAAAGATGTTCACTGCCAGCATATGAGATTGACTCAGCGCCAGGATCCTGGCCAGCTGTCTGTCCCCTCATTCTCCCCAGAGCTGCTAGCCCCAGACTCTCCTCAGGATACTCCAGCCTGGAGCTAAGGGTGAGTAACTGCCAACTCAATTTTGCAAATTATCCCTTTAAGAGGGTGCCTGTGCTTCCACTGCACTCTGCCTCTCTTTGTCAGACAGAAACACCCCCCACACCCCACTTTTCACCACCTAACGCTATGTGGGTGTCTCACCCCTGCTCTGGTGCTCTGCACTGGGGAGACTGTGCTGGGGTTTAGGCCCCATGCCTCTTAGGGGGAACCTTCCACAGAGAAATAGCACCCTTGGGAGTAGAGCCAGCCTCTTTCGCTGCTCCACCCTTCCTAACAGTCTTGACATGGCTTCTCTTGGGTATCCTTGGGTGTACATCTCCTCTTCAATGTGGCTTCAGTTGGTCATTCAGGGTAATTTTCCCCCAGTTCAGTTGAATGTCCAGTTTGGGTCTGGGAGGAGGTGAATGCAAGCTCTGCCTATTTGAAAACTCTGCCATTTTGAAAACTCTAATTCTGTGTCACAGTTTTAAGTCCCCACTTGCAGACATGGCTTTAAAATTCAGTAAAATGGCCTTGTCTGTGAGGCTCAGTTGGAGCATTGCCCTGTGCTCCAAAAAGGTTGGAACCTTTGGGTGTCAAAAAGTTGCAGGTGGGATCTCTGGTCAAGGTGGTAAGGGAGGCAACTGATTGATGTTTCTCTCTCACAACTGTGTTTCTCTCCCCCACAATTACTCTCACTCTAAAATCAATAAGAATAATATATCATTGGGTGAAGACAAAAAAATCAGTGCAATAGTCTATATTCTTCTGTCCCCCTAAAGTCAAATTGAGCTAGACTCAGGACTCAAGACTTTTTCCTCATAATGAAATCTCTGTGCCGGACCATCCTGGTGAAGAAAAGCTCTGGGAGAAGCTGCAGCACAGCAGCCCTGGAGCTATTGCAGCTCACGAGTGGAGCTGAGAACTATCATTTGATGAAGCCACCCACCTGTTTTTACCAAGGACTGAAGGGGGACTTATTTCAAATAGAAATCAGCTGTAGACAAAGCCACCAAAAGCTCTAGTTGCTCACCAAGTTCAGATAGTATGTGACCAGTCACATATTTAAACACCCACAAGAGTAATTTATGAGCCTCTGAAAGTTGCCAAAGCAAATTATCTTGACAACATATTAAAAGTCTGCACAATCTAATCCCACCAGAAGGCTTGCTCGTGTAATTTCTGTCTGAAATGCCTTATTCTGTTTCTTTTATCAATGTTCTCTGACAACGCATCTAAAATTACTGGTTTTGAAAGAAACCCAAGAAACAGCAAACTATTCTTCAATTGAGTTCTGAGAAAAAAGACAAGTCTTAAAAAGCATAGAAGTTTGTCTTTGTGCTTTGGAGTGGGAAGGACTCTGTAACAAGAACTACAGCAAAAAGTTGAACCAAAAACTATGAGAAAAAAAATATCAATACACTTGATTACATCAAAGTCATGGCTTTTCAAGTACACACAAGAAGTTAAATTGGGAGAAGGGATCTTCATCATCTAGACCAATAAGAGATTGTTATGGATTGAATGCTTCCCCCAAATTTCTGTTGAAGCCCCAATCCCCAATGTGATGGTAATTGGGAGGTTACTAGGTTTAGATATTATCATGAAGGTGGGCCCTTCAAGATGGAATTAGTATTCTTATAAGAACAGGAAGAGAGGCCAGCAGTCACTTCTCCCCACCATGTGCAGACGCAGTGAGAAGGCCCTCACTGGAACCTGACCATGCTGGCACCCTGGCCATGGGCTTTCCAGCCCCCAGAACTGTGAGCAATACATGTCTATTGTTTAATACACCCCATCTATGATATTCTGTTATAGCATTCCAAAGCTGAGTAGGATGGAGATAAATGTTCAAAAGTGTGGATGGGACTAAGTTGTATCAGCAAGAACAAAACCAGGAAACCCAAAAGAAAGATAAGCAAAGTATACAAATAGGTAATACACAGGTAGGAAATGTCTAGCAAGTGTATAAAGATAGGCTAATACAAGCTTATCAGTAATTAAAATATTTCAAATTAAAATAACTGGTATACTTACTTTGTGCTGAATAGATTTTTGAACATTACAAAATTGAATTATTAGATTATTTAGGAAGTAGGAAACAAAAAGTTCCCACATACTTCTGATTAGTATGTAAACTAATATAGGCACTCTGGAAAGTAACCTGACAGCATTTCATGACATTAAACATTCTGAAACTCTATAATCCAGCAATTTTATTCTTAGTGTTTAAAGGACAGAGAACTCAATCATATGAGAGAGCTTATATAAATTCACTCATTTAAAACATTGCTTATGCTATTAGGAACAGTTAGAGAACCTATGTGTCCATCACTAAGAGAACAGGTAAGAAGTAATAGAATTAACTATGCAGTAGGTACTAGATATACCTTGGTTTTGTGAGTTGAGTTTTGAAACTCAGTCTTGAGTGGAGGGAAAAATACATAGGAACCTGTGGTATAACCTTATTTTATATAAATGAAAAATGCTTATATACATCAAATAACATATATTTTTAGAAGGTACATACTTGTCAAAATACACATAATAAATATTAAAGTGCCTGCTTAGGACAGGTGGTGAGAAGAGAATGAAATCTAGAATTAGAAATTTAAGGGACTAAAGGCAAGGGGCTTCATAATGGCTGATGATAAGACATAACATAAACTGAAGGGTGTGGTTTATTCAATTATATGGTTTTGAAGTTCTAAACAAAAATCAAACAACATCAAAAAAGATGGGTAATCTGAGACATGCTGGAAACTAAATGGGAAAAAGCTATAATATCATTAAAGTCCAAATTGGTTTTAATACATTTTGATTAATTATGTTGATGATCAGTAATGTTGAGAATGAAGAGTCCTTCCAGAATGAAGAATAAAATGACCTAAGGAAAACAATGGGAGATCTTAGATATGTAGGACATAGAATCACTAAAGAGGAAACCAGAACAAAAGCAGTAATACATGACATCAGTGGAGGAAAAACTTTTGAGTGATAATTATTTAGCTCAAAAAAGCCTACCCCATTCCAACAAACTAATAAACTCAAATCAATAAAATATGTATAATACCTAGATACATCCTGTCAAGTTTATTGTCATTAAATTACAAGAATGTGGGAGGGGGCACCGATAGTTGTGTTGGGGAATTTTGTTTGTAAAGAACATATAATGACTTAGCAAAATGCTTAGCATTATGTCACAGTGTAAAAAGTGTGTTACAATTTGCCTGGGTTGGAAAGTGGAATGAAAGACTAAGAGATAAGAGCAGAAAATGTGATATTGATTTCAACTACCTAAGAAAGCATACTAAAATGTGGACAATTGTTTCTTTGGAATTTTGTATATACACAGATGTGCAATTTTTACACAATATGCATATATTTCCTTTAAAACCAGAAAAACATATATAAGGGGGACCCCAAAAAACTGGAATTATCTTCTGGAGGGCAGGCCCCTTGTAGTACAGGCATGTCCCACTAGGTGAGTGTTCTAGGAACCCACATGTATCCGTGTATCTTGCTGGCGTTGTTGTGAGAGTCTGCGTTCAGCTTCAGTGAACTGTTTTTGAAGACCCTTTCAACACATTTGCCCATTTCATGATGGGTGACTTATGAGCACACCTGCCTACACTTAGCTGCATGTTCAACAGTTTTACTAAAAACAGCATGACCCCCATTCCCCGTCCTCCCTATTCACCTGATCTCACCTGAGTGACTTTTGTTTGTTTGTTTCCTGCATGAAAAAAGTCCTCAGAGGAAAATGTTTTGCTGATGTGGAAGAAGTAAAACAAACAAAAAATGGCAGAAACACTAAAAGGCATCAAAATTGACAAACTCAAAAATTGTTTTGGGCAATAGAGAAAAACATCTTGATAGGTGTGTTGCATCAAACGGAGAGTACTTTGAAGGTGACTGAATTTTAAAAGTGTAAGAACAGATATACAATTTTTTAAATAAATGAAGTCAATTTTGGGGGTCTCCCCTTGTATATAATTTGTAAAATTAAATACTAATCATAGCAAATAGAAGTTTAAAAGATTTTTATCATCCAATAGGTTAAACTTGTGTGGGGATAAGAGAAAGATAGAGAAAATTATAAATGAACCCAGGTGTGAAACTGATACTGAGAGTGAGACTCAACTAATTATGTGGCTCAAGTGTCCCCAAGTATCAACATCCCAAGTGAGAAGAATTTAGGACAATGCTTTCTCTCTCAGAACTAGCTTTACATTCCAGCACATTTGAGAATTAGAGCATTACTAATTCTGATGTACAGGTTATTTTTAGTATACTAAAGCTTGTATTTCAATGCTCTGATTCAGTAAAATACCAAATTACACATTAGTTAATTTTCAGCATCAGTTTTCTTAAAGGGTTTTCTTGAGAGTTGCAATGTATGCTCAGTTATTAGTTTTTATTTTACTTTATTTTATTTAGAGGTAAAAATGGAATAAGTATAATTTGGTCAGGTGGTTTACTGGGTTTGTTAAGATTATCAAATGTTAAGATAATATAACACCATTTTAATTAATATAAAATTAGTAATTTGTGCCCACTGTATCCAGATCTTATATTCCCTCTGCATTAATATCTTCAATACATTTTTCATTGAAACTCTAATTAAATGGGGATATTCTCATTTGTGTTAGTACGGTAGCTGGGGCAGCTGGCATTATCAGCAACCCCCTGAAGCCTGGGATTTATCTTTCTTTCCTGGAGGTGCCTCAGGGCTGTGTGGTGCAATGAGGCGTTCCTGAGGGACATGGAGAAGATGGACACGTCTGTGTGGACAAACTACTTAGTGTCTCTGTTTAGAAACACATTTCTTCTAAATGCTCTTCCCATGTTCCATCTAGTTTGCATTTATAACTATAGACAATCAGAGGGATCAGAAGAAAACAGAAACAATGTTGGTTATTAAAGGAGAAACATGGGCTCTGACTCCAAAGAACAGGGAATAGAAAAGGACTGAGTACAGTGTGGTCAGGTGGTCTACTGGGTGTATGAGGGTTATCAAATGTTAAATTTGCAGACATTTATATGAACCTTATGGACGTCTAATATTTAAAAGAAGTGGAGTGAATTATACAAGCAGGCTGAACACTCAAACTGCCTCTCCCATGTGGGGATCTGGCATTCTCTCAAAGAGTAATTGCTAGAGTTTTCACAATGGCTTTTTCAGACATTGTTTGCGAATACTTTCCTTCGTGTTCTGCAATTATTTGCCTCCTTTGCTACTGACTTAGTCAGCCCCTAGATAGTCCATGAACATCAATTTAGTGTAAGACTTCTGTTGCATAGATGCTGGGTTCTGGGAAGGGTACAATAAGAAAGTGTGATCAGTGGTCTCGGGGTCGAGTGTCACCTGATCACAGTGAGATAAATACAGACATTGAGAGTACGTGTTTAGAAACTTTTATAGCAATTTAACATTGTCATGATTTTTAAACATGTGGTCCATGGCTGGTTTGGTTGAACAGGGTATATAATCTATTTGGGGTACTGCTGAACTTGACTGTTGAATTGCAGATGGCACAAATTGTATTAAAGTGACATTATACGGTGCAATATTTTAAGATTACTGATAGCTGCAACCCAGAATTATGCAAAACTTGGAATTCACCCCCTTCTATTTAAAAATGTAAATTTAATTACAAATATAGAATAAATTGTTAAAACTGGCTACTGATGATATTTAGAAGATTAATTTTGAAAATGTTTCATTTCTCGCTTTACTTTAGATAAAAAAATAATATCTTAAGCTTGATGAACTTGCTTTAAGAGGCATTTATTCTTCCCTGTCAGCAGACCTCTGTAAGAATGCTATTTCACTTAACAAATTTGAAATACTTTAGATATACATTATAACAATAGCATTGTCAGCAATCCAAAGAATTTTTAAAAAATATGAGTAATAAGCACACAAAAATTTAAATATTCTTATACATGGTGTTTGTTCAAATTCTGTGTATGTTAGCATGGGGAATTACTATTTTGCTCACAGGTTTTTAAGTTATTTCCAAATGAAAAAAAAGTTGCAAGAGTTATAGTGATTTTCTACTTTTATCAGCCATATATGCATTCTCACAAACATTGGTATCTTTTTTCTTAAACTCGTCTCTTACTCCTATGTTATATTTATTCTGAGTATATTATTGATGTGTATTTTGAATCTAATAAGAACAATTGGAACTTGCAGTTTTTAATTTTTTGAGTAATTTTCTCATATATATTAGTCTGCGACAACTTGAAAATATTTTTTAAAATTAAAATATTTCACAAGGGTTTTAAATATACAAGGAATTAGAAAGAATGGTGAAAGGAGAGTTCTAAAACCCGACAGCATTTTGAGAGTGCATAGACCCTGGAGGTCACAGACAACATAGGACAAAAAGGTTAACAACTCTCAGGGGCAGCCCTGGCTTCCTTTAAAAACACTGATGTGACATGCAGAGTTATTGGACTTTTCTCCTTTATAGTTTCTTCCCACAACTGGTTCCATATTGGATGGAAATGTCCAAAGGTGAACAGAGTGGAGAATCATAATCCTCATGCTAAGAAGCTGGCGTTGCAAGCAGAAAGTCGTAGCTGTCACGTATAAAGTCAAGAACAGGCATGTGGGCGGAATGACCCAGAGCAGCGCTGTCCATTTGAAGTGCAAGGCCAGCATTAAATGGGAGGGACACACATAATTTTTAATTTTCTAGGAGCCAATTTAAAAAGTAAGCAAGTGAAATAATTGTAATAAACATTTTATTTCACCAGGATACCCCAAATATCATTTCAACATGTAATCATTACAGAAATTACAAATGAGATATTGTACATTTTTTCCTGCATTCTTAAGTATTCAAAGTCTAGTGTAGCCACGTTTCATGTGCTCGGTAGCCACATGTGGCCACTGGCTATTGTGTCACAGTGTAGGCCTGTAGTCACACAAATGACTGATCGGTTAGGTGAGATTCTAGAGTTAATCTTTTAATAGCATTCGGATATTCTCTTTCGTGAAGTGCCTTTCACATATTTCATCTGTTTTTCTCCTCTGGGGGGGGGGGTCTTTTCTTTATTGAACATTCTACCGGTACTATACTACGTTATACGTATTTAAACATTTTCTTCATTCTTCATAACTTTTTACTCGTTAATGTCTTTTGATGAACAGACTTCTTTAATGTCATTTTAGTCTAATTATCAGGGTTCTTTTGTTTCATTTTTTCCTTTTTAAGTTTTCTGAGTTCTGAAGTTATAAAGATGTTCTCAAAGCTTAATTTCTTTGCTTTCCACATTGAGATTTATGATACAAATGGAAAAGATTTTTTGTAATGATGTAAAGTCAGGTTTCATGCCTTTTCTATGTGTGTTTTCAGTTGACCCAACACCAGTTATTGAAGACCACCCCTTAATTGCTGCTCGGAAGTGTCACCTTTGTCGTCAATTAAGTATCTGTGCGTGTGGATCTGTTTATAAAATCTATTTTGCATCAGCCAGTTTGCTTATCTTTGTACCAATATTGTTTTAATGAAACATTGTAACATTATAGTAGTAGAAGGTATTTTTTCATTTGATCTCATTTTTCAAGATGTCAGTTTATAGTCTCATCGTCTGCATGCAGTCAGACTTTCAACCCCTCCTTGGCCATATAAAAATGAGCACTGAGGTGGGAATGCTTCTCAAAAGTTAAAGAGCCACCAGAGTTTGTGCTGGGTTTGTTTCTTTGTGTGGGAATATCTTTTCCTGTTTGCAGGGAGGGAACAGGGTCCTTTGCTCTGCGGCACAAGAGGGTTGTGCATAGGTCAATGGCCTAGTGTCAGATGCTTGGAGAGACCTGTTGGCCATGGGGGGACCAACACCCACTACCCTCTGAAGCTGATCTTGTACCACTCCTTGTGAGTAAAATGTCCTACCCAGTGCTTGACCCCAGAACCAAAATGTGGTGGGACGAAGTGTTTGGACTTCTACTCATGCTGATAGACAACACATGCCATTTGCTTGACAATTTCTTGGGCATTCGTGGCCCTTTATTTATATACATATTTTCAGAAATATATTGCAACAAAGTTATTTGTAAAATTCTCTAAAATCACTTTGATGTTAATAAAATCTGAACTTGCAACTCATTTTTATTTTTCACCTGTTTATTTGTGCTGCATCTCCTTTTTTCCTTGCTAAGTCTCCATTAAGTTAATCAATTCTATCATTTTTTTTCAAAGAACTTTTTTCGGTTTTGTTAATCTTTTCATATGTTTGTATTTTTTCTTTGTTTATTTTTTTGTCTAAGCATCAATATTGTCTTCAATCTACTTTCTTTAAGTTTAATCAAAATGTCTCACTTCAATTTCGCATACAATATTTAGCTCACAGATTTTCAGATATTTTTTCTTTTCTAATATATGCATTTTAAGATATACATTTCCTTCTAAGTACAGCTTTACCATTATTAAAATGTTTTTGAATGTAAGTTTTTCATCATTTAAAAAACATACACATATATAGTTTTATTTATAGTTTGAAAATGTGTACTTAATTTTTGACAATTTCTTATTTGATCAATGGTTTATTTCCAAGTATATTTCTTAATTTACAAAAAATTGACTAATTCAAAATTTTTTATCAATATCTAGTTTTAATCTTCTGTGATCAGGGTTTAGATTCTGTATGACTTCAATATGTTAAGCTCTATCGAGTCTTATTTTGTGTTAACATATGGTGAATATCTATAAATGTCTCAGATGCCTGGAAAATAAGGTACATTTGACTATTTTGTAGTTGCTGTGCATATGGTTATACAAGAGGGCCCCAAAATAGAATTTATTTATTAAAAAATGTGTATTTATTCTTGTATTTATTCTTAATGTTTAAACTTCAGTCATCTTCAAAGTACTCTCCATTTGATGCAATACACAGTTTTGAGCTCATTAATTTTGTTGCCTTTAAGTTCTTCTGCCATTTTTTTGTTTCACCTGTTCCACATCAGTAAAGCATTTCCCTTTGAGGACTTTTATCATCAGGAAAAACATAAAAAAAAATCACTTAGGTGAAAACCAGCGAATAGGGAGGGTGGGGCACTGGGGTCATGCAGTTTTGGGGTCAAAAACTGTTGAATACTCAGCATGGTGTGGGCAGGTGTAGTTGTAAATCACCCATCATGAAATGGGCAAAGCTATTGAAAGAGTCTTCAAAAAAAAGTTTGCTAAAGCCAACAGCAACCTCTCACAGTGATGCGCACTGGTACTGACTGACCCTAGAACACTCACCTATCAGGGGAAGCCTGCACTACCAGGGCCCCATCCTCCAGAAGATAATACTGATTTTGGGGTCCCACATCTATGTGTGTGTATATATGTGTGTATATATGTATACATGTACTTATTTATTTTCAACTAGGTCGATTGCTAAAAGTTAAATCAATTTTCTCTATATTTATTACTTTCTGTCTTTTTGTTTTATTAGTGCCTCAGAAAGTTGTGGATTTGTTCACTTCTCCCTTATTTCTCTCAATGTTTATTTTATAAATATGATGAATATAAGATTGGGGGAACAAAAATTGAGAATTGCTATATGTATACTATGGATTTTTTATCATTATGAAATATGCTTCTTAGTCTCTGGAATTTTTTGTAGTAGCATAGGGTTTTTTTGTTTGCTTTTTAATACAAATTGTCTTTTCTATTGATTGAAGCATTAGGTACATATATATATATATATAATGTAAGTAATGATTTATTTTGGTTTTAATAAACCATCTTTTGCCATGGCTGGTGAAGCTCAGTGGACTGAGCATGGGCTGAGAACCAAAGGGTCAACGGTTCAATTCCCAGTCAGGGCACATGCCTGGGTTGCAGGCTAGGTCCCCAGTTAGGGGCGCATGAGAGGTAACCACACATTGATGTTTCTCTCCCTCTCTTTCTCCCTCTCTTCCCTTCTCTCTAAAAATAAATAAATAAAATCTTTAAAAAATAAACCACCTTTCTGCTTATTTAAGTTCTTTATGTACATCTGACTCAGTCTATAGTCCTTTTTGTCATCTTATTAGTTTTTCCTCCCTCTGTCCATTTAGAAGTTATATATGTTTTACTGTTTACTTAGTGCACTTCCTTGATATGAAAATAAGCACTCTTGAATTACCAAAATCAAGTATTGTCACCATTAAAAATCTTTTGTGCAAAGCAGGTGCCTGAAAATACTCTAACTTTATTTACTCCTTCCAACATAAAAGCTGTTGTGAATTTGATTTTATACATGTTTTACATTTAAACAAGATATTACTGTTATTGCTGTATACAGGTAATTTCCAAGTATATTTATTCACAGATTTAGCATTATATATCTTTGTGCATTTTCAAGATTGCCAGTTAATTTTTCAATGTGTTTAGTTCATTTCCTACCAGTTTCTATTGTTCTGTTTGAGAATTTATGTGATAGATCATTGCTGCTGCTTTAACGTGTTTTTTGTTTAGTTTTAAGATTTCTTTGTTATTTAATAATTTAATGCCATGTCCATCAGTATGGATTTATTTGTATTTATTTTCCCTTGGATGTACAGGGTGTTCTAAATCTGTGGCTGTATGCCTGTAATAAGTTTTGAAAAGTTCTAAGCCATTACTTACATCGTAAAATTTTCCTTCATTCCTCCTCTCTCTCTTCACTGTCATTCTGGGACTCCAGTTGTGACATGTAAGTTAGATTTTATCACTGTATCTCCTATGTTTCTAACCCTCTCTTTTTACTTATTATCTTTTCCTCTCTGTGTTTCACTCTAGATATTTTCATCTGACCTGTCCTTTAGTATAAACTAGCTAGTACATGGCCTTCTAGATTTCCAAAAATATCTGAAATTTTTTAAAGCCATATGTGAACAGGTTATCCCCCAGTTTTTCCTTTTAAATATTTTGGTCAGTCTCATTAGCCCCAGTTAATATCATACTCCCCCCTCAACCCCGCAAAGGGAATCAGCTGCAATGTTAAACACTTGCCCAATTGGGTTTTGATAGGTCCTGGTGGTTGGGCTGTTCATAGAGTTAAAGTCTACACCTGGCCAAATAAAGACAAGCCCCGAGAATGGGGCTATTCAGGGAGCTGTCAGGCCGCTTAAAGAGTGACCATCTGGACATGAGGCATTTGCTGAGCTGCAAACCAGTTTTGCCCCTCCAGTGTGCTTTTTGTTAATTGTCACAGCTACTGCATTTGCAAAGCCGTTGGGTTTTAAGGTTACCAAAGAACAAAGAAGAGAGGGATGGGCAAGTTAAACACCAAAAAGCTTGCTGATCTGAAGGAGTTTCAGCCATTTCCCTCAAATAGACATTTTTGTGTTACAAAACTTTGGTTAATTTCAGAGTTCAGAAAAACCTAATTTTGACATTGTTTCTCAGTACACTTAATGAATATTTGTTTTTAGGCATTCACTCTGCCAGTTCAGAAGTGCTTTGCTGCTATCCAGTTTTTTCAGTTAATATTTCTTCCAGTTCTCTGCCTGAATTCTCAATATTATTCTTTAACTACATGGAAATAGTCATTATAGCTACTTAAAATTTGTAACGCTTAGCTCTGATGTTTATTATCTAGAGTGTCTATGATCTGTTTTATTTATTTAAAGTGTCTTCTGTGCTCAGTTGTTTGTTTTTGTGTTCGAACCAGCGTTGCAAAGTTGTAGTTGCAGAATTTTTTTTTTACAAGCGTCATGAGTCCCTGGGTAAAATTACCTTTCTTCAAAGAGAAGTAACCTGTCATTCTGTCATGTGCTTATTTTTGCAATTTCAAAGTTACATTATTCCCATTGCAGAAATTGGAATGACTCAAAGGCAGATTGTACTCTGTTTTCGTTGTTGCTCCAGTCAAAGCAGGGGTGTCAGCAGGGAGAGTTGTGAGGGCCTGGATTCTGTCCTCACCTCCCAGTTCATGGGAGTGCCCCAAACACCCCAGCCTCTCAGCTTATACCCCTTCTAAAATTGACAAAGTAACTGGGCTCACTTCTCTGGGCCTTTGCCTGCCCCAAATCTTGGCCTAGTAAGTCTTCAATATTTTATTCTTTCTCTGAGATTCCTTCAAGCATATGATTTTTGTTTCCCAGATTTTCTAATTATTCTTTATGTCTTGAGAATTTCTTTCAGTGTATTCTCTAATTTTCTAGCTCATACATAGTTAATGTGACTCTTGACTTCTTCTGTGGGACTAAAAGACACTAGGGAAGAATACATTCCCTTTTCTTTTTTTCCTGAAACATCCTTTAGGGTCCCTTAATGAAAGATATTTTACAAACACTGAAGCTTTTTGTGTACGAAATGACTACACTCTGGAGGCAAAGGTCTATGGTGGGTTTTACCATCTGGTACACATGTTTAAACCAGGGAAGCATCTTATATACGACAATTTTGACAGACGCTCATCTTTAATGGGCAAGCCAGGTTATCCTCAAAGGTACTGAATAGGGAAAACAGTCGTGTATTCAATGGGTGGAATTTTCCTTCTTTTAATTTCCCATATCCCCACAACTGCCTGCAATTTGCATTCATCTCTTGGCTAATTGCTTCATTAATGCTTTGGAAATTTAGGATGTTTGTTATACTCGGCGGTAGTTAGGTCGCCTAAGGCAGAGTAAATTCTAACTTTAAATAATCTCAATAAACGTATCACTGAAATGCTACCATTTATAGTTCTTTGTGCATTTATTCTTTGTAGATTCTATACTCTCTGAGATTCTGTGATATACATATTTAGGATTTTATGGATATGATGTCTTAGTTTAGAAGCATTTAGCTATATATTTTAATTATATTTTAGTGTATGCTATATGAGAGACCTTTTGATATCACTCACTATATACTGCAGACTAAAAGTTGCTTATGCAAATTTTCAACATTACCATATCTCACAGCAAACAGAAGGTACAAATATTTAAGATAAATTAAAAAACAGATCTGACTTTCTATTGACATTCAAACTTAATCTCACAAAGTATAATTGATACCGAACTTGTGAAATTGTATTGCCATCATGTGATAAATATGTTGTAGGTATAATATATCTTGATTAAAATTCTCTTTTTAAACATTTGATATCATTCTCAGGTTAATTTTGAGAAACATTAAAATCTCCATGTAGCTAGTTCAGATATGTTTACAAGTATTCTGGTGAAAATGTAACCTCATTTTTGGACAAAGGTGGAAAAAATGTAAAGTGTAATAGAATATTTATCACATGAAATGACAGACTTAGACTATGTGTTAAAGAAAATATTAATGACCTAACTGACCTTGCAAGTTTGTTTGAACTTATGCATACAGATGACCTTAAAAATAGAATTTTAAAGTAGATTCCCTCATCTTACTTTATTTTATTCAAACACAATACCATATATATTTTTGCCACATAAATCTTTCAATAGATTAAAGGGAAAATTTGTCTTCATAAATATTTTTGAAATATTATATTTGGTATATTTTGTTGTTTTCTCTAAACAAATAAAATAAAATCCTGAAATGCATTAGGATACATCCAAATTTAATAATTTCATTTACCTTTTTCTCACAAAACAATTTTACCTTCAGAACAGTCCTCTGAGCTAAGGAAAATAAATATATGATCATTGACATTGTATAGATGAAGAAATTATGGCACAGAGAGACTAAGTGAATTTTTTAAGAGCTGGAATGAGTCCTCAACTCTTCTAAATGCCAGTACTGTTTTATATCAGTTATAAAGGAATGGTCAAAAATCATTATAAAATCACAGAATGAGTAATCCTTATCCTTGTAATAAAGCATGAGATCATAGGGTTTTATGATATGTGCAAGCAATTTTTTCTGGCAATGAAAAAAATTTTTAGAAAGCACAGGACGAAAAGGATACAATCCAAGGGAGATAAATATGCATTCGAATAAATATAAGAAAGAGTTTTATAAATTAAAATAGCAATGAAACAGACTTCTAAAATAAAGGCAAAATAATTATGTTCTAATTAACATATGGTACTATAAAATTTCACATAGTTAAGTGACTGTCTCATTTATTCATTCTTCCAGGACACAAATATTTATTCAATGTCTACTGTGTGTCAGGCCCTGTTCTAAGAGCTGAGAGCACTAGAGTGAAAGTCCTTTAGATACTAGTCTTCAACTTCTATAGGTTTATGAATACTATATAAGGGTGACTGTTATGAGTACTGATCATTTAAATTATATGTACTTTCATTTTAGGACTTTTGAAAGATAACATACATTTGTTTAAATTACGAACAGTGGCATGGTGATGATTGCACGGCTACGGTTTAATGTAAAACACATGGATGATATTGAATAAAATGGGAGAAAAACCCTTTCCACAACAAAAAATGAACCAGCAAATAGTTGAAGGGATGGTAAGAGAAATTGGAATAAAGGTACTTTGTCAGCTCTAATTATCCTAATTTGAAAACGGGAATAGGCCCACCAGATGTTGCTACATGAGTTAATTCCATCTTCAACATTAAAAGTAATTAACTTACATGCTTACACTTGTACAGTTTCTTAGACTGGAATTAAATTCACACGTTATGACTTTCCATAACACTGTCTTAAAACAAAAGCCTCTATTAGAGTGATGTAAATTCCTTGTAAACGGGCAAATTCTGGTTATCTACTCAGGTACTATCCTTTGAGGAGATGGCCCAGGCCAGAGTTAACAACTCCCAGCATTAGTGGCAGGGAGAAGGGCCTTGTCATCCTGCTCCCTTAAGTGGCTGCTTGGCCCCTGCTCATTGAAAATTCCCTTGACACATTTTCTTTGTCTCCACAACTCCTCCAGAGCCCCATAAAGGGAAAGTAAACAGAGGCAGTGATGCTCTGGCCGTATCTTCCATCTGCTGGTACCTTATTGACTGTAATAACGGCAGCTAACATTTATTATGCCAGGCAATTATCTTAGTGCTTCACATACACCCAGCCTTTTAACCCTTACCACAAGTCTTTACATTGCTTTTTCATTTGCTGTGCTTTATAGATGAGCACACTCAGGCCCAGAGGGGTTAAAAGGTCAGTACTTACCCAGCAGTCTGAGACTTGAACCCAGGCAGCCCAGATCAGAAGCTGTGCTTGTAACAAGTCACAAAAATATTTTGTGATTTAGCTTTTCTTGTATTCATGTTTATCTCTTTGACCTAATCTTCCTTAACTTTGATTTTTTTAGCTATAAAAGAAGAAAGCACTTATCTGTCCTTCCATCAGAGTTGTCATTATTAATAAATTTTATACATGAAAAAATATTTAAAAACTGTGAAATTATATGTAAGTGTGAAAAATTATTATGATTATCACTTGGCATTATTGACAACTCCCTTATTTACCCAACTCTGGCTTTGTGGTATTTTAGCTTTTATTCAGCTTTTCTAATTGTTTCTATTCTTTTTCTTTTGCTGGCACTATTTTCTTTTAATATCCACCCAAAAAGGTGGAGGGTAGTAAATTCAGGGTCTCATCCTTGGAGAATTCAGATGTTCCATAGTATGATTTCTTCATGTTATAGATAAGCAAACAAACTCTGAGTGGATATCTGACACCATCGGCTAATTCTGATGAAGATTGTATGTATTTCTTGAAGGATTCTGATGCCTGGTCTGACGGCTTCCCCTGCATATGTTGTACTGATTCAGTGGGAGGCACGTCTGCATCTTCTTTCATATCAAAGGATGTCAGATTTTAAAGTGCGTAATGGTTAGGACATAAAAATTTCCAGAGTTAAATATTTAAAGATTACTTCTGTATAAGATTGCAAGGAGTAACATACATTAAAAACAGAAAATGGACAAGATCGAACAAATTGATTCCATCACAAAAAGATATGCAGTATCAGGGCAGAGTAACATCTGTTTTTACATCTTTTGGAGAGGAAAGAAACTAATTAGTTTGGGAGTGATTCAATAGATGTCATTTAATTTTAAATTATTCTGTTTACCAAAATAATGCATTTAGATGGAGTAAGCAGAATAAAGAAGATAGGTTTAAAACAGATGTCTGGCAATAGACATTTACACTAGTATAAACTGTATATGGAACTGCCTGCTGGGTGAATTTATGCAGAACTGAATGTTCGGTCATTTTCAAGAAAAATGAGCCTGATCAAAATGCTTAGATTTAGTCTCAGGCTTCATTTTAATCAACAGAGGATATTACTTGGTCAAGCTTGGTGGAATGGCGGGGCTTGGCTTAGTTGGGGAAGCGGTAGGTGATGAAGAGAATTGACTGGGTTAAGTCAGTCTACTCAGGAAATTTATACAAGTGTTTATCTTTTTGTTTGTTTTTAATTTCCATTTTCTTATTTATGTTGCTTTCAAATCGGATTGTGCACATACACCTACCTATCCACACCTGCTTATAGATGTGCAGTTAGACTCACGGGTTTCCTCGGAGTTGAGGAATAATATGTATTGTATTTAATTTAGAAAAGCTTTCATTAAATTTAACTAATCCCTTGTGCAGGGCGTTTGTTTTGTTTTGTTTTGTTTTAATGAGGAAGAGAATGGTTAGAATGTTAGTCTGAGATGGTAGTAACTGGTTCTAACCAAAGCATAAAGGAATTATTATTTGAGCTGGCAGAGTATTTAACATAAAAAACAAAGCCTTGGTTTAAACTTCATTAAAAGCTACCTGAGTATCTTTGGGTGTTTTCTAAGTGATATAACCTCATAACCTATGAAAATAAATAATACATAAGCTATACTTATTCTGTAATTAAGTACTATTTTTCTTTCCCTGGACACTACGCTGAATCAGCCAATGCTGAATCTCCTTACATAAATACCTATGTGTACTCCTTAAATGTTCATCTATTCATTTAAAATATATCCTTCACATCTAGGCACAATGCATGGAGCCAGTGTTGGATAAGATGAGTATAGTCTTGTGTCTCACAGGGTTTATAACTCTTAACTGGATAAGGATTTATGATTTACAAATCCAGGTGCCTTGGGCTTTGGGATTGGAACTTTTAGTGTGCTCTATGAATTTACGTAGAAACAGCAAATCTAGTCTGGTGCAGGGGAGGGACTAGTGGGTATGTAGGAGTAGATGGGAGAGATACACGACTGCAATTTACAAAGCATGGAGAGTTGGCAGAAACAGATTATGAATTGCCTAATGAACTATGCTTAGAATTTTGAAATGCATGCCATCAACAATGATAAACCATAAAATGGTTTTAATGGAAAGAGAATTGAGTGAGCCAATTTGCATTTTAGAACAATCATTGTTTAAATTGATTTGCTTGTTAGGATTCTTTTTAGGCAGGATTTAGTATCTCTAAATTTTGATAAAGCTCCACATCAACAAAGCTTAACAGATACAGCAATAGAAAAAAGGAGAAATTTGATCTCGTTCATTTTTGTTTGACAATGATCTATTTTGCTGTGGGCCTATTAGGCATATTGCAACTTGCAAAGTTTATTTTGGGGTCCTGGACCAGCCACCCGCAATGGCACATTCATTGCTTTGAATTAAAAGTACATGACAAGTAGCCCATGCAAGAGGGACACATTGACCCTCCCTTGTCTCCTGGAGTGTAGGGAATAAACCTGCCCTGTGAAAGGTGGTCTCCTTGTTCCAAAGGTCTAAGAGGGAAATATCCTTACTGTCAGAATTAAGGAACTCATGGCTGACAATCCAACACTTATTGGTAGTTTACTAATTACCACAGCCTGAGCTTTGTTTAGCTTCCTCACTAATGAGCACCCAAACCTAAGTTTCTTTGTCCTGTTAATTCTTCACAAATTTATAGTTTATTTTGTAAAGATATAAAAAGGTGGCTGATTCATCATTTTTTCTGAGCATTATTTATGATCTGTGTGCACATATTAAATCATTTTTTCTCTTTTAATCTTGTTTTATATCAATTTTGTTATTAGTCCAGCCATAAGAACTCAAGAAGGGTAGAAAGGGGAAATTCTCCCTTTTCTCTGACATAGTAAGACTCCTTGAGGCCACACCAGAGCTGATGCAGTTCTGGGAGTGATAAAGTTCTGAGGAAGATCAGTAATCCCTCCTATTTTTTGACTTAAGGATTGTGCATTCCTTTATTTACTGTTCCCCTCTTGTTCCTTTTCAACCAATGCCGAATATCCTTACATAAATACCTTAAATATACTCTGTTGTTCTTCCTCTCTCTTTTCTTTCTACCTCTCTCCCAGCAGACCACAATCTAATGGCAACCCTGAGTTACTCCAAGAAAATTCTTTCATATAGAAGTTCTTTGAATTTATCTGTGCAAGTCCCAGTTGCCCTGTATCATCATCTTAATAGCATCTAGAAGATAAATGTATTTTTTCTAAATATTACTGATTGCTTTTTATTACATCACTTTGATACATTACCACACTAAAGCTAGGATATGCAGATAAGTGTTTAACAACAGGCTCTTAAGAGGGAAAACTGACCTGATTTGTAGCCACCGTCCCTGGTGTAAGTAATTCCATCACTGCAGGTTTCACACTACCAATCTGACATCCCTGCATGTAGTGTTGCAGAAGAGATGATGCACAGTTGGCTTTTGCAAGTGGGTGTGCTCGAGCTTCGGCACACCACTGAAACATTTCCTTCCCGCTACATTAGAAATTAAGAAGGACAAGAAAAAAATTGTGTAGGGGGCTTTGAAACCCCGTCATCCCACAGATGGAAGAAATGAAATAGAAAATGGACTTGAAAAAAATCCCTCTTTTAATTTTATATTGTTAACAATGTTCATTGAGTTCTCGGTTTAGAAGCAGAGAATAAAATAGTAATTGGCTCTTTGTCCATTAACATCCTCTTAGTTTCGAAATCTAGCCTGCAAATGGCCATCAGAGAAATATTTCTAAAATGCTCATGCATGATAAGAATATTTTTCCCTCTGCCCTTCCTGTTTTTTGTCTGAGACATTCCCCACCCCCTACCCCTTGTAATAAAAGGCAGATTAACAGGAGAAAACACACTGAAATTTAATAACATGTATATCTCCTGTATATATGGGGGATACCCTGGAAAACATAGTAACTCCCTGAAAATAGCTTAAGCCACCAGCTGAAATATTATTCCCTGCTAAAGGCAAAACAAGATGTTGAAGAGTGGAAGACCCTTTAGGGAAGGTGAACTGTTATGCAGATTCAAGTCAGGCGCTTTGTACATGGAAATTTAGAGCCCTGCTCCTCTTCCTGGGGTAAAGAGGGTGATACCCTTACAAATGGAGATTTTCTTTATGAATAAAAATTTTTCTCACAAAAGGGTAGCTTCTACTCTGTTTTGAGAGCTTCTTTCATCAGCTGTGTAAAAAAATGACCAGCCTAAGATATATTTGTGGTGACAATTTCTGTTTCCCTTCACTAATATGGTCTGTTCTGCCCTCCTACCAGCCCCTTAAATGAGCCTGATTTCTCTGTGTGTTGTTTCTTCTACTTGGTCTTGACCTGCTTATGTTATATTTTATTGGAAATATATAAAAATAAATTTAAAAGTCCCATAATTATGTAACAGAGATGGCTACTATAAATATTTTCAATGAGTTCTCTTCAAATCTGTCGTGTCTGATTCTGTGTGTGTGTTTATGTATGTATAAATATAAAATGTTTTTGCTCAGCACATCATACTTAAATATAAATCATGGGCATTTTCTATATGATACAAATTTCTAGTAATCCCTAGTGGCAGTGGTTACATTATAGTTTGTGGTAAATGCAATTAAAATTATTTATTTATTTGTTTACGTTGGAGACAAGAAAATTACAATTATTCCCTATTAAAAGCAATGCTTTGAAAGCACATACTTATTTTTGTATGCATTCCTAATATTTTTCTCCTTGTAGTAGCACTCCAGAAATGAAATGAATTGTTGAAAAGGTGTGATCTCATAAGAACTTTGACATGTAGTTCAAACTGTTCACAAGAAAGATTAGAGAAGAGTAAACCCCCTGACTAGGATGGCGTCAACATTTCACTCGGGTTGATTGAACTTTAGACGGGCTTCTTCCTGACTCCAGGCCCCTGACTTACTGTTCTTAGAGCATTTACTTGTATTTGTCCATTCTTTCTCTGTGTTTTGAGGTGTAAATATTTTTAAAGGCTTCTTGTTGGTTTACTACCCAGAAATGTCCTTCTCAAAGACCTGAGAGCTATCCCTTTGAATGTCATCATCAGGGAAGACAGAGCCCCTCTCTCCAGTGGGGATGATAAGGAAGATACATTTCCTTTGGGTAAAGCTTATTGCAAACTCAGGTGGCCTAAGATCCCTGCCATCTCCCCAGCTCTTAAGGCTTTTCTACTGCCCTTTGTTTCTGTGGGGTTGAGCTCTGACTGCACTCTGGCCTCTTTCCCCTGTTGTATGCAGCCTTGAATGCAGTCTTTCTTGGCCAATGTAATTCTTGATTCCTCTGACATGCTTCCACCCCCCAGATTCATATGTTGAGGTCTTTGCCCCAAATACCTCAGGATGTGCCAGTATAAATGAAATCATATGGGTGGGTAGGCCCTAATCCAATATGACGGTTCTTATGAGAAGAGATTAGGACACAAGCACACAGAGGAATGACCAGTGAGTACATAGGGAAAAGATGGCCATTATAAGCCAAGGAGAGAGACCTTAGATTTAACAGGGTGTCAAGCTCATTTTCACCTGGGGCCACATCAGCCTCATGGTTGCCTCCAAAGGGCCCAATGTAATTTTAGGACTGTATAAATGTAACTACTCCTTAACAGTTAAGGGAGAGCTCGGCACTGCCACCAGGTAGAAAGAAGGTGCTGGGCTGGATAAAACAAGGTGGAGGTCTGGATTCAGCCCGAGGGCCTTGTGTTTGCCCCCTGTGCCTTAGAAGAAACCAGCCCTGCTAGTCTCCAGAGCTGTGAGAACATAATGTTCTGTAGTTTAAAACTTGCAGGCTGTGGTATTTTGTTTTGGTAGCCATAGTAACCCAATACAATACCCCACTAGTAGAATATGAGAGGGCCAGTGTGATAACAAGGTCACCAGTAATCAACATTAAACAGTTAAAAGTATTTGCTAATTTAGTAAATGAAAAGTTGTTTTTGATTGTTTTGCTTTCTGTTTACATTGATTAATAGTAAGGTTTTATTTTTTGTATTTATTTGTCCATTGTGTTTATCCTTTTGTAAATTGATGAATGCCTGACCCATTTTTCTTTTTGATCTTGGTGTAATTGTTTATAAAAATATATTTGAATGGCCCTTATACATCATTTTGCTTAAAGTCAGCAGAACCTTATGAATGTACTGTACATATTATGAATGTGAAAGGGGCTATGTGGCCGGTCTGACAAGCTCAGTGACCTCAGGTAACCACACAGCATCATCTGGTCATAAATTCCTGACAGGGCAGGTCACAGTGGGGAGTCATGTTCTACCCTATAGCAAAGGTCGGTCTTTACCTTGAGTAATCCCTATCTATTGTTTTGTATCTAGGATAACATACCTTTGAAATGTCAGAGTAATGTTCTTCTCCAGACTCCTTGGAAAAATAACCCCGTGCACCAGAGCACAAGACCACAAAACTTGTTGTTTTGTTGTTGGCACTCCGTCTCCATTCACTGTAAGTATTAACTGTCTTGTACCCACCGATGTAAAAGAAGTATGCATCTCTCCATCTTGCTTTTTATTTAATTCTAGAAATTCCCCCATTTTGCTTCCTCCCATTTTCCTTATTCTACCACCAGTGGATTTCATGTAACCTTCCTTCTGTTGTCTCTTTTGAGTCTAAATGCATACAAAAACCCCACAAAACTGCCATTCTTTGGAGTATTTTCTCAATTCTTTGACATCTTGTTTCCAAGCATGTCCTCAAATTTGGTTTAAATAAACTCTTATAAAATATTTTGTATAGGTTTGCACTTTCTTTTGTTGACACTATAGACATGAATTGGGACTTACTGTACTCAGTAATTTCTGTGTTCATCATCTATTTTGTTATTTTAAGGAAATTTTTGTGATTTATTTACTTTTATGCTTAGAAATCTGTCTTATATTCAAGTAACAGATACATAACTGCTTCTTGAAAACTTTTTTATAGTATTTTTGTTGTAGTATTTTTTTTAATATTTCTGTGACTTTAAAAATTATTCAGAACTTCAATCCATCTGGAATTTATTCTAAAGTACTGTGGGAATTGAATACCTACATTGATTCTTTCCCTAACAACTCCTTATTTCCCTATTAGTATTTACTAAAGAACAAAAGTGTTTATTTACTTGGTTGTTTATGTATCACATTAAATGTTATATTTTTAAAATGTCTATTTTAAAATTACATCTCACCTTGTATTTATGTTCATATGCTTGAATGCTACTGCACTGTTACCATTTTGCAGCTTTTTATTTAAATGTGTTAATGCAAATTCTTTGTCATCATGTTTTATAAAATTATCTTGGCTATTTGTTAAAATTTTTAGTTGAATTTCTCCATAATTTCTTTAAATATATTTCTAATCCCTAATGCTCCTGGTGTGCTATTTTGGAAAGAATAAAAGTTTTTACAAATACTTTGTTCCCATTTAGTAACAGGATTTATTTTTTGACTGTTTATTTAGGTATTCTACATACATTCCCACAAAGAGGTATGTTTCTTATCTCCTTAAAATCATACTTCAAGATAGTTATTATCTCTCCCCCATTAGTTAACTGTTGTTAATGATTTGCTTGTGGGTTACCTTATCCATTAAGTAATGTATTCCTTTGGTACCTGAAAACAGGCAGCCATTTAGCAAATATTAATTATATAAATTATTTTTCACTTGGTTCTCTTCTACTTTTATTTTTTTTGTTTCATACATTACTTTATTGTTGTTCAATTACAGTTGTCTGCATTTTTTCCTTACTTTTATTTTTTAAGTAAATGGTTTTGAAATGTACTGAATTTCTGATAATAATAGCTGTTTATTTTTGCTGCATCATTTGTGTATTTTAGCACATGCAAAATGATATTATAATTAATACTATGAAACATATTCTTACCTGTTGTAAGGAATTTTTAAGATTTTATTAGTAAGTATAAGATTGATTAGAATATTAATTCATTTTGAAAGTTTTTATTTAAAATAAGGAACAGCTATTGAACTTTATCAAAAGCATTTGAATTAGGTCATACTCTTCTTCCTTTTCTTATTCACATATTGTACCTATGACATGATACTGACTCCTAATGCTGAAGTATTAATGTATTAATGGCATAGTCTGACATGACTGTGAAAATAACTACTTTACTGTACATTTGAATGCCATTTATTACTAGCATTTTGTTTAGCATTATAAAATTCAGATTTAGTAGCTTGAGCTGTGGTTTTATTGTTTCATATGGTTTTACTACTTTATTAACAGATGCTTTCAGCTTGACATTTTTGAAGTAATCAAGCTGAAACCTATATTACAAGTTAAAATGAGGTTTTTAAAAACCTCAGTTTCACCAGATATAAAACATTTTTAAAACTTTTAAAGGTATATTGAGAAAAACAAGCTTAAAAAAAACACTGTCATTACCAAAAGAGATATCTTTAGATAAAAATAGTAAAAATCCCATGCTGCATATATAATTTTTGTATCAAAATCATATTGGGTAGCCATGTTGATAGCATTTGCTAGCTAAAATGAATCCTAATTTACCATGTTTCTTACATAGTAAATACTGAATACAAATTTTATGGACAAATAAACTATCCTTGAATGGTTCATGTAGCATTGGAATTGCACTTTTTTCCCATACAGTCAGTTCAACTACAACATGAAACATGTTTCCAAAAATCACCTGCTATGCAAAAATTGTGTTGGAACAAATCCACTATTTAAAACAAATGTTACAGCAGAACTGATTTTATGTGGGGAACCAAAATACCTAGTCTGGGAATCCTTTGGGTGCTAATTCATAACTGTTTTTTTCCTTTTTTAAATCTGTTCATATTATCTTCTTCTGGGATTATATTTGAACATCCATTGATTTTTATGTGCATTCAGAGTACACTTCTCCTTCCATGGTCTTTGCCTTGCTTGACACAACACCCAGCTCAAACCTTTGTATATGAGCCAATTGGGAAAAATATGAAAAAAACAATAGTTCCAAAGGAAAATTTTATAACACCTTCATATCATTTCTCTGCTGCATCTGAAGCTCTTTCTCCTCTGGAATAGTTTTTTTTTTTTTCCAAAATGGTGCTATATAGAGTTTGTGTAGGTACAGTTTTCTGTGAAGCATGGCCATGGCAGCCTACAAAACAATGATTATTCTTTTACTGTCCTTAGAAGTGTATTGTACAATGTGACAAAAGTTTTCCAAAGAGTTTCCAGGGCAGTGAATAATTTAGCATCATTATTTTACCAAATGTCTCAGTAGTGACACGCAAATATGGGGAGTTACTTTACAGCCTAAAGAAAATATGATTTGTGTGGTGAACAACCAGAGCATGACTTATTTAAAATCATGTTAAAATTTGAATTATACTTATAAGAACTCACCAAGCTGGAGGTAATGCCAAAAACAAAAGACCTGGGGGGTGTAAAAATACTTGGGTATTTCCTATGTATTGCTTATCCCTGTTTTATGTTGGACTATGGTAAATTGCAGCTTACCCCTCATGGTAATCATAAGAATTATTATTAATACTCTCATTAATTGTTACAATTACTATTAAGGAGTGATTTAAAAACTAATATTATATACTAAATTACAGTTTACAAAGTATTTTCACTTATGTTATCTGTGTATTTGTTTCAATAACAATTTTAAAAGTAGGCCTGTTGGTGAGAAAGCTCTTCCATATAACCAATCCATATTATTGGACCAATGTTGCTTCTTTGTCTAGAGTACAAACTATATCAGTTTTTCCTAACTGTAGTAGTTGACAAGGATTATATAATGTGTCACTTTACAATATCAGATTCCACTTTATTTGACACAGAATGTGGGGTTGTAACAGGGTGCAGCCAAGCAGGGGGACCCCAAATAGGAATTTTGAATGGGGTCCAGAACTCAAGGTGTTCAGGAAATATTAGGATGTCCTCACACCCCCAACACCACAGGTGTGGGTGGGGGGAAGGGACAAATGGAGCAGGGCCTTTGAGAGCTGTTTTGCATAACAACAGCTTTGCAGCTAACCTCTGGTGTGGTCATTTAACATATCTATAACCTTTAACTGGTAGCATGGCTATGTTAAATAGCTGTGGCCATGCTCTGAGACAGGGGGATGGAAGGAACTTCCCCCCAAGATGTAACTGGGGGGCAGGTCCCCCAAGTTACAGCACCTGTGTGGGAACTTGGAAAAGACTGGCTCCATGACATGAGGCCACACCTGCCCAGACTCAGGATGGAAGCCCAGTAAAGCTGGAAGGATATGAGAGTGCTGGCATGTGAGGCTGATTGTAGGAGGAGTCAGAAATGGGGCTGCAGAGGAAGATGGGTGCGGAGATTTAAACCCAGATGCAGCAGCCATTGAGGGGAGAACCACACGGCTTTGCCAGAGTGGGGGCCCCCGCAGCTTTAGAAGGGGGAACCACCATGAGGCTTTAGCAGAGATACTGGCAACACAGCTGATGGTGCTGGGAACTGAGGGAGGCCTACCAGCTGAGACGGATTACTGGAAAGACCTGGGGGCTGCCTGAGCGACAGACTTCTATTTCTTTTCCTGAGATACTGTACCCCAGACTGGGAAAAGGGGGGAAGGAAGGACTGTGTGTGTTTGTGGGTGTTTTAAGGGACTTTGGGATTTTGATGAAGACATTAGGTCACTACTTTAAGTTTGTATAGCATTAAATAAACATTTCCTTTCCTTTTCATGAATCTCTGGCATTGAGAGATGTCTTTCCTCTGGCGGTGGACATAACGAACTTGGGGGTTCCTTTTGGGTGATAGTATATTGTCCCAGCCCCCCCTTGTTGTTTTGTAACAGGGTTGCAGAGTGCTTTTAAAAAGGGAGAGAATTACAACTTAATAGTATAGTCTAGTTGAATCCCCACTTAAAAATCCATAGCACCTGGGTGAGATGTCTGCAAGATGATGAAATAGGAGGTCTCTACCTGTATGATCGCATAGCAACAATAATTTAATGGCTATCAATGGGCAATAGTGCCTTTATGGAGCTTTGGGATCTGGCTAAGAGCTTGTGAAATAATATTAGGGCCCAAGATTTTAAAATACTATTATTTTGAGGAAGCAAGCCCTCACCCAGGTGGCAGGCCTGCTGACCGTGGTCCTGCTAATTGACCTGGACACAGCCCTGTCCCCTTGCAGACTTGAGGCAGTCACTGGCCTGTGGTGATCATGACTGCTGCAGATGCTCGAGATACGAGAAAAATACACACGGACTACCGAGTCCTGTGGAGGAATAGGAACAGACTGGCCACTCTCTCAAAGGGGAGCACCCTGTCTTCCCGCTTGAGCAGGCTTTTATTAGGAACACAGATATAGTTTGTTGATTATAGTCTGGCAGGGAAGATCAAACAAGTAGGTAACTTTCAAAGAGCTAAAAGGGTTCATGCTTAGTCTGGAGTTTTATCACCTAAAAACTACAGGACCTAAAAGGCCAGTTTTGTTTCCTGCCCGTGCCTTCATATTCTAATTTAAGAGCATCCTCAGCAAGCAGGTTTCACAGGATCTTGCATATTCTCTGCCTCAGGTCTAATTACTCCAGGGGTCCGCTGACTCTGGTCTGGACTGCACCACCCCTGGTTATTTCCACAGGCCTGGGGCAGAGGAGACAAAGGCAGCCAGGAGCTTTGGATTTCTCACAGGCAGAACAAGGACTTAGGCTTTCTCAAAGCGGAGGAGGCAGGGGTAGATCACCCCCTCATTTCCACAGCCCCCTGAGTCTCTTTCCTGAGGGACTTTCCCACGTGATCATGCCTGTTTTAGATTCATCCTTCTCTGAGAAATGTTACCCGTCTTTGGCTAACCGACCAAGCAATGGGGGCCAGGCAAGGAGCAGGCAGCGTTCCCACCAGGGAGATAAGCTTGTCTCCTTATGTCTCTTGGTTTGGAGGTCTCTCACTCAGCCTTAGCCATGGGGGGGTTGCAGCTTCCTGACACCAGGCAAGGCAAACCCCAACACAAACTCAACTACAGCCCTGTTCAGACTTGGTCCTCCTACTAGCACCATCCATTATGTTTCCTCTTTATTTGTCTCAAGATGCTTTTTAATTTTCCTTTCAATTTCTTCTTTGACCCATGGGTGTTCAAGAGTGTATTGTTTAATATCCATATTTGTGAATTTTCCAATTTTCTTTCTGTTATTGACCTCTAGTGTCATACTATGGTGGCTTTAAAACATACTTAGTATGACTTTAATATTTTTTTTTTTGAAATTTACTAAGACTTGTTTTGTGACCTGACATATGATCTGTCATGGAGAATGTTTTGTGTACATTTGAGAAGAATGTGGATTCTTGTGCTGGGTGGAATGTTATATATGTGTGTGTTAGGTCCATTTAATCTAAAGTATTGTTTAAGTTCAATGTCTCCTCACTGATATTTTGTTAAGATTACCTATCCATTATTGATGGAGAGGTATTTATCTCTCCTACTATTATTATATTCTTATTTATTTCCCTTTTTCAACCTGTTAGTATTTGCTTAATGAACTTATGGGCTTCAAAGTGCATGCATATATATTTACAATCATTATATCTTTTTGTTGGATTGATCCCTGGAATATTGTATAAGACTTTCTTTGCCTCCTTTTACAGTTTTTTGTCTTAAAGTCTATTTGGTCTAATGTAAGAATAGTAACCTCCTCTGTCTTCTGGTTTCCATTTGCATGGAGTATTTTTTTCTATCCCTTTACTCTCAGCCTGTATGTTTCCCTAGAGCTAAAGTGTCTCTTGTAAGCAGCATATTGTTGGGACGTATTTTTGTTGTTGCTGCTGCTGCTGTTGTTGTTGTTGTTGTTGTTGTTGTTGTTGTTGTTTTAATCAGCTCAGCCACTGTGTCTTCACTGGAGTATTTAATCCATTTATATTTAAAGTCATTATAGGTAGATAAGGACTTACTAATATCTGTGTATTAAGCAGTTCTGGCTTTTTTATAGTTTCCATATACTTTTCATCCTCTCTTGCTGTCTTCCATTGAGAACTAATAATTTGGCATAGTGGTATGCTTTGATTCTTTTCACTTTGTGTTTTGTGTATCTGTTGTAGATAGATACATAATTCATCAGGTCCATGAATAATGTTGTTTCATTCAATATTATTTCATTATAACATTAATGATATGCTGTAGGAATTTAACTCTTGTTAATATCGATTAACTTATTGTAAAATTGATTTCATCATATGTCATTTTGCTTAAATTGCAGAACCTATCAATGACGTTAAGTGGGAACTTACTTTGTGTCATATAGACATGCCATTCTATTTTAAGCTGATAACAACTTAACTGAAGTTCTTGGGTAGTCAAATCTGGTAGGTGGATGAGCAGGCAGCAGACCCGGTGCTTAGGTCTGCAGGGGCTGGCCTAGAGCATGGATCACTGGGAGTCAGTCTGAAGACTAGGTCCTTAGGGTCCAGCCTGATGCTGGGAGGTCCAAGTACCTAGGTCTGCAGGAGCCCTTTTGGAACCAGAGGCCATGAGGGTTAGCCTGATTCTGGGGAATACCAGAAGCTTCTGTTTGTGGGAGGTGACATGGATGGCTGAGTCCATGGGGGTGTGGCTGACACTGGGGCAGGGCAGGAGCTCAGGTCCCCAGGTTCTCAGGAGCCAATCTGGAGATTAGTACTGCAGAGCCAGCTTTGTGCTGGAGTGGGCTAGGACTCTGGGCCTGCAGGAGCTTGGCTGGGGCACAGGGGTGGGGTTGGTGCTAGAATAGGTCAGCAGCCTGTCACCTGTTGGGTATCAGGGTCTGCAGGGGGAACCACCCTGGCACCGAGGTGGGCCAGGAGACTGGAGCTGTTGGAATCAGCCTGGTGCAAGTGACGGTCCTTGCTGGGGTTTATGGTGAATTTGGGCACTCACTTCATTCCCCCTCCCCCACAGAAAGTAGCTTTCTTCACACTGGCCTTCCCAGGCTTGAAGTATGACAGGAATGATGTGAAACTTTTTTTCTAAAATTTTCAGTGAATCTTTTATCAGTTCTGTTTTTCAACCAGATATTGTAATCCCTCTCCTATGATTCTTGTGAAAGTTTTTTTTCTGGCATGGATAATTACTCAAATTGATGTTTCTGGTAGGGGATGACCGCTAGATATTTCTAAACTGCCACCTTCGATGTCACACAAAAGCGGTTCTAAGAAAGAAATTTATAGCCATAAATGCCAACATTAAGAAAAAACAAAGAATATAAATTTATACTTTAAGAAACTAGAAAAAGAACAAAAGAAGCTCAAATTTAGTAGAGTAAAGGAAATAACAAAGATCTGAGCATAAATAAATGAAATAGATGCTAGAAAGACAATAGAAAAAAACAATAGGAAGAACTCAACCCAACAGTTGGTTTTTTTTTTTAAGATTTTATTTATTTATTTTTAGAGAGGGAAGGGAAGGAGATAGAGAGGCAGAGAGAAACATCAATGTGTGGTTGCTGGGGGTCATGGCCTGCAACCCAGGCATGTACCCTGGCTGAGAATCGAACCTGTGACACTTTGGTTCGCAGCCAACACTCAATCCACTGAGCTATGCCAGCCAGGGCAGGTTTTTTCAAATAATAAAAATAATTGACAAACCTCTTTGGAAACTAACCAAGAAAAAAAAGAGAGAGGACAAAAATAAATAAAACTAAATGAAATGTTAACGGGTGGTAACATAGGCATACAAAGGATCATAAGAGACTACCAGGAATGATTATATGCCAATAAATTAGATAATCTAGACCAAACTATGAATTCCAAGAAACATACAACCTACCAAGATTGAATCATAAAGAAATAGAAAATCTGAACAGACCAATAAAGAGTGAGGAGATTGAATCAGTAATCAAAAGCCTTATAACAAACAAAAGTCTAAAACCAGACCTAGCTTCCCTGAGAAGGATTGGCCTTAATTCCTTCCCTAAATTAATGCCAAACTTTCTCAAACTTCCCCCCAAAATTGAATAGGGCAGAACACTTACACACTTATATTTTGAGTCTAGCATTGCCCTCATTCCACATGAAAAAACAAATTACAAGTCAATACCCCAATGAACATAGTTGCAAAAATATTTCCAAAAAACTAGCAAACAGAATTCAATAGCACATTAAAAGGATAATACACTATGATCAAGTGGGAATTATTCCAGATGCAAGGATGTTTCATCATATGCAAATCAATAGTGATACACCACAATAACAGAATGGCAAATTCCTATCATCTCAAAGATCCAGAAAATTATATTTGAAAACATTCAACATTCTTTCAACATAAAACCTCTCAACAAATTAGGTATAGAAGAAATGTACCTCAATATAATAAAAGCCATACATGACAGCCAACGACTAATAATCATGCTTAATGTAAAAGCTGAAAGCTTTTCTTCTAAGATCAGGAATAAGGCAAGGGTACCCACTCTCACCATTTCTATTCAATGAAATACTGGAAGTCCTGGACAGAGCATTTAGGCAAGAAAAAATCCTAAAAAGGCATCAAAAATGAAAGGAAGAAGTAAAAATTTTTTGTTTGCAAATGTCATAGTCTTATATGCAGAAAACCATAAGATTCCAGAAAAAAACTGTTAGAGGTAACAAATGAATTCAACCAAGTTGCAAAATACACATTGAACATACAAAAATCAGTTGCATTTATATGCATTAACAATGAACAACCTGAAAAAAAGAAAACAATCCCATCTTTAATAGCATCAATAAGAATAAAGTATTTAATAATAAATTTAACCAAGAAGGTAAAATATCTATATATTGAAAATTATAATACAATGATGAAAAATTAAAGACACAAATGGGTGGAAAAATACACATATGAACTGAGACAAAGTTGAAAGGAGTTGTTTTGCTTACTTTCATATATACCATATTCCATTGTCAGTATTTTTGTGTATATAACTACCAGGGATTCATTTCTACTTGCTGGTATACTTGTGTATGTCTTGATAAAAAAGTTGGGACTCTTTTTTTGTTTTAGTATTTTGACTGTTAATTCATTTTAACCTTTTAAACTTTCACTGTTTCGTGTGTCAAATGAGGAATATAATATCTTCTCTGTATACTATATTGTGAAATAGAATAATATAATTAAATTATTTTATAAGCTGAAAGGCATCTTGTTTGTGTTAATAGTACTATGTGATTATGTATAGTCAAATGGACTTAAAAGCATACCATACTTTTTTAAAGTCTGTATCCAGGACCTCAAGAACATCATGCAAAGCAAAATAAGTCAGAGAGAAAAAGTTAAGAACTGTATAATTTAACTCATATGTGGGATATAAAACAAAAAGCAACAAATGAAGAAACAAGGAAAACAAACAAAAACTCAGATATATAATAGTATGGTGGTTACTAGAAGGAAGGGGGTTGGGGGACTAGTCAAGGTCAAGGAGGGTCAAATGTATGGTGATGGAAGAATATTTGACTTTGGGTGGTGGGCACACAATGTAATATACAGATCATGTGTCATAGAAATATACAAATGAAATTTATGTAATCTTATTAACCAATGTCACCCCGATAAATTTAATGAAAATTAAATAAATAAAGCCTGTATCCAAGTGTGATTTATAAAATGATAAGTCTCTCTTTATTTGAAATCTGCCACTGAACTTGTAGTTTGAGTAAAAAAAGCCAAAAACAGTTGCCTGTCACATGATTTCCTGCATAGTAGCCATACTAAGTGGATAAAATCCAAATATATCATGGCTCACAGTCTCTATGCCCATCTGCCCACGCTCATTTTTTGTCAGCCTACTATTAACCTCCCCAAGTAAACTACAGTGGCCATCTGGTTGTTCACAACAAAGTTATTTCCCACCTCAGAAAGGGCTGTGAGTTAGGATTTTCTCATTTTGAGAAGTTCTCCTGCCACATTTTCACATGACTTGTTCTTCTCCTCATTTATTTCTCTACTAAAACGTTACCTTTATGGAGAAGTCTTCCTTTGCTATCCAATCAAAATCTTTCTCTTCCGACCACTGACTTTCCTCTACCCACTTACTCTTCTTTATCTTATTCATAGCACTTGTCATTATCTGGAATCATGTGCATTTCTTAGATTACATGTGTTGTTTTTGTTTTAGATGTTTTTGTCTCCTTACTGAGTGGAAATTAATTACTATATAGAGAATTTAATAGCCATTTAAAAAACTGTATTCTATCATCCTGAACAATGAATAGCACAATGAAGGTACACAATATGTGCTGGGAAAAACAATAAAGAAAGGAGAAAAAAGAAGAAGAAGAGGAAGAAAAGGAAGAAGACAGGAAGAAAGAAAAGGATGAATAAATTCCAGCTATAGAACTTGGTCATTATTGGCTATTGTTTTCTAATGGGCTACAATAGTGCTTCAATCCTTGGATCTGATTTTCAGAACATCTAAAGCTTAAAAATGCACTATTTTTATTTCTAAGACTGCCTTATGTATATACCTACTTACTCATGTATCTAAATGGATATAGATCTATATATCTACACATGTCTCCAATTACCAATCTTTTTCTGTTCTTTGTGCTTTCCTGTGTATGGTTGATATCTTTAATTTCACTACATTAAAGCTAGTTGGGCATATACCATCTGTATACTTTCTTTCATTCTACATCAACAAAGAACAAAAAGTTGTTAACAGTACAACAAAAATTGTACTGTGGTGGACATTTCTCCATCAATAGGTATTAATAATGATTGATTTGTTTTGTTGGCATTGCTGCTTGTCCACTAATCCTTAAGTAAGTCTAGCAGGCAGCATTATTACATTAAATAGATGCCCACAAAAGTTGATTTGTGATGCACTTTAGAGAAATAATTAATTGAGTTCCATTGCTATTAAATTGGCTGGGTATATTCCATTGTAAATATGTTTTCATAGTAAATTAATAACTTCACAACTAATAGTTAGATCATAAACATTCCTATTTAAGTCTGAAATAATTAGCCTGGAGATCACATTCGTGCTATTGCCATCCGATGTTCCTATAGCACTTTTCTTTTCCAGAGATACAAATCTCATTCATGAGGATCAGTCACTAGACTTACCTACAGTGGTCTAATGTCATAGATATTAAATCATTATAATACTTCATCATTCACCAAGTTTAGAGCTGGTTTGGAGTTGAAAGTAGTATCTATTCTGTAATAAGCAATTGGTCTTCATTATAGGTAGATTTGGAAACTCCTTGTCTCTCTCTGTGTAAACGGAACCACTTCTTAGCATTTACTCCTAGCATTTGCTATTTACATGGGCTACACTAACATGTTGTGCATCTTGTTTTGAGCATGGTGACTCTTCCCCTGTTCATATTCCTTTGGATCACTTTATTAGAGAATAAGAATCTTATGTTCTAGACATCTTACCAATATCTAAGATGCTTGTTAATCAACTTGAAAACTTTAAAAAGAGTAAAATTAATCTCAAATTTTTGTTAGCTTTATATTGTTAAAAGGCAATTCAGAAAGCTTTACCCAATATAAATGTTTTATTGAGTGAGAAACAAACTGCTTGACAGCAGGGATACTTCAAACTCAAAACCGGCATGAAGCTCAGAGTCGTGATGTTACAGGGTGGCTTAGAACATGAAAATGAGTAAGTTGTTTAACCTTTGCAAGGCTTGGTTATTACCAAGGGGATTCCCAGGCATGAGGAATTAGTTAAAAGTGATTATCTTATACCATTGTAGGGGGATGACTTAAGATTTTTTTATAATTATATCAGAGGCATTAGCCTATTTCATTTACATTCATGAAATAAACTAGCTTTAGTTTTGCTTATGTGGCTTAAATGGTTTTGTATACTTGTGGGGTTTTCAAGCCTGGTCTTCATTTTTTAATTTTATTTTACTTTAATAGTGCTCTGTGCTATGTACTCTTTGTTTCCTCACTTATCTGGAAGATCTAGAGTAAAACAACTTTTGGTAAATAAAATGACATAACTTTCCTAATTATATTGGTTCAAAGATCAAAGCAATATTCAGCATTATGAAAACTTTTTATATTAGATATAAATTTTTAAACATAAATTATGTATTTCTTTAAAGGATCTTTTATTGAATGCTATGATATTCATGATTCTCTAGTGGCTTTTTCCAAGAAAACTGTTCCTTATGTATGTCTCCTAACACTAGTAAGAAATTTTTATTTGTAAGTTTTTAATTTACTGAAAAGCATTTGAAGTATCACATATTTTTCATTTGGGTTCATTTTGTGTCAAAATAGACAATCTGACCCACATATGAAGACATTTAAAAATCTTTGTTCCAGATCTTAGATTAGAGCCTAGATTTAGTGGTTTCTTTTCCATCAAAATACTACTGACATAAATCCGTAGAATTGCTGTATAATATGCAAGCATGGAAAGCTAACCAATGTAACTTTTTATCTGAAACTATTTCAACGTATGAGAATATGCCATTTTGATATTCTTTATATTCTTCCTCAAATATGACAGTGTGCTCTCTGTTTTATCTCTGTGTTTTATCCCAGCATAACGTTGCCAGTTGAGAACAAGGGCAGTGAAGCCCATCTACACTGCAGAAAATTTGTGTCCAAAAGTTTTGTCAGCCTCCCAAAGCATATCATGCTACACAAAATGTAGAAACTGCTGCTCTAGATGGTATATGTAGGATTTTGTGTATGATTTGGGGTTTACTTACCAGAGCTCATTTATATTCAGGTATATTTTTACTTTGTCATGTGAAATTTTTCAGCATTTACTCATCCATATAAAAACTCAAGATAATAACATCATTTTTTCTTGCAGACTGGAAAAAAGATTGCATTTAACCTTCAGTTTAGAATCCTACTTTCACTCTAAACAGCTATTGATTGTTAACAGCTTGTCAGTTCTCCAAAAATAGCAGGGTCACTACTGGGCTATGAGAGAGTTCATGTAATTTCCAACGTCATCAGTTATGGGTCTTTATCTCAAATGCCTAAAAATAGGTAGTAAAATATGAGTTGTAAACAAGATAATGACATTGTTACAGAACAACAAGGCGGGGGCCTGGGACTATACACTATTACCCAAAAGGAACCCCCCCAGGTTCGTTATGTCCACTGCCAGAGGAAAAACATCTCTCAATGCCAGAGATTCATGAAAAGGAAAGGAAATGTTTATTTAATGCTATACAAAGTTAAAGTAGTGACCCAATGTCTTCATCAAAATCTCAAATTCCCTTAAAACACCCACAAACACACAGAGTCCTTCTTTCCCCCTTTTGTCCAGTCTGGGGTACAGTATCTCAGGAAAAGAAATAGAAGTCCACGGCTCAGGCAGCACCCAGTTCTTCCCAGTAATCCATCTCAGCTGGCAGGCCTCCCTTGATTCCTAGCACCATCAACTGTGTTGCTGGGATCTCTGCTAAAGCCGGGTAGTGGTTCCCCCTTCTAAAGCGGTAGGGGTCCCCACTCTGGCAAACCCTCAAGGCACTCTCTTCACTGCCCCAGCCACATGGTCCTCTCTGCACAATGGTCATGGGAGTCCCCACTCAGCCAAAACCTCCTGGTTCTCCCCCCTCAACGGCTGCAAGGAGGGTTGCCACTCTGCCAAAGTCAAGTGGCAGTTCTCTGCTAAAGCCTCATGGTGATTCTCTTGCAGGGGTGCGGGAGTCCCCACTCTGCTAAAGACCAAGTGGTTCTCTCAGCCCAATGGCTGCCAAGTCTGGGTTTAAATCTCCAGGCCAATCTTCCTCTGCAGCCCCATTTCTGACTCTTCCTACAATCAGTTACACCTGCCAGCACTCTCATATCCTTCCAGCTTTATTAGACTGCCATCGTGAGTCTGGGCAGGCATGGCTCTATGTCATGGAGCCAATCTTCTCCAAGCTCCCACACAGACCCTGTAACTCAGGGGACTTGCCTCCCAGTTACGTCTTGGTGGGGAAGTTACTTCTATTCCCCTGGCTCAGAGCACGGCCACAGCTATTCAACATATCTATGCAGCCAGTTAAAGGTTATAGACATGTCACATGACCATACCAGAAGTTAGCTGCAAAGCTGTTTCTATGCAGAATAGCTCTCAATGTCCCTGCTCCATTTGTCCCTTCCCCCAGCTCACACCTGTGGGGGAAAGGGTGAGGACGTCCTAATATTTGCTGGACACCTTGAGTTCTGGACCCCATTCCAAATCCCTATTTGGGGTCCCCCTCTTGGCTGCACCCTGTTACAATATTAACATTTTAATTCAAAACAATTAGTTATGAAGTTGTGAAAAGTAGATTTCCACTAATACTAGACCTCTATTCTGAAGGAAAATTAATTTTAATTAACTTGTATATACTCTCATTCAGTTAAATTGTGCTACAAAAAAAAATTGTTGATTCTTCTATGCTTTGGTCTCCATGGAAGAGAAACTCACTGTTCACCCTAAGAATGTGCTCTGTGACCAATACTCCTCCTGGAAGACTTTGTTTCCTTGGTTATCTCCCTGATCATATCCTTGTCATTCTTCTTTAGATTATAAAATGCTTTTCTTCTATTGTAAAATTTACACCCATTCTCTTATTCTGCAGTTCTGCCTACTTCTCAATTTGTCTTCATCTCTTCACACCTGAGTTTCTTGAAGAAGTAATTATTATTTTTCTCTCTATTTTTTTTACCTCAATTCACTCCTCAGATTAGCCAAGTAAGAGAGCTTTGGAGATCCTTTCATCACAAACTGACAATGACCAGAAGGGGGTAATGGGAAAAAGAACAGGAAGGGTCATCAAGGAGCATGTATAAAGGACCCACTGACAAAGACAACACAATGGGAGGGGGGAGCACTGAATGCGGGAGGCGGGGGTGGGTAGGGCAGCAGAGAGTAATGGCAGGAAAATGGGGACACGTGTAGTTGAACAACAATAAAACCAAATCCTCTCATCTTGACTCAATTTTAGATAGGCTTCTTCTTGACTCCAGGCCCCTAGATTCCCTTTTCTTAGAGTATCTATTTCAGAAAAATTGCAATGATTTATTCTTTCTCTCCCTTTTGAGATGTAAATCTTTTAAAAGTCCTACTTGCCAGTTTTACACCCAGAAATGTCTTTTCCTAAGACCCCATGTCCTCCCTTTGAAATACCAGCATCAGGGGAGACAGTGCCTCTTCTCTGCCAGTGTCTGTGAACGGGTAGGGACCTAACCTTGGTAGGCACCTGCTCCAAGTTGAGAAACTGATTCGGTTCCCGTCTTGTGGAGTCCGAGTCATTATGGATGAAATATGAGACAAATTCACACGGACTACCGAATCCTGTGGAGGAGAAGGGACAGCACGGCTTTTCTTGCAAGGGGAGCAAAAGCCTTGGCCCTCGCTCCAGTGAATTTTTGTTGTCTTACTGGGCACATGACAAGAAGGTCCTCATTAACTGTGCACAGGCTCATTTTAGGTGGTTACCTTATACAAGAAACAAAGGAGAGGATGCTGGTAATCACATCACAGAAGAGGGATATTTGCAAATGAAAAGGCTAAAGTGGTTGGACCGGTTACACTCATCCTTGGAGGGTTTAGCATGGTTTTTAAGAAGTTGCTTTGCAGTAAATGTCCTCAGTTAGGATGAGGGAGTTTTAGCAAAAAGCAAGACTCATAGTGGCCTAGGTACATTGCAGGCCTGATTCCCCACGGGAAAATCTCCCCATGGGCGTGGGTCCTGTGCATCTCCCAGTGGGAGCTGGGCCCATGCCACGCAGAGCGGCCTCCCACAAGAAACTACTTCCATTGTGAAGACAGGAGAAAGTTTACTTTCTCTTTGGCTAAAGCCAATTAGCAAACTCAGGTGACTTAAGATATCCACCACCCCAAGGCCCGCACTCCATCTCTTAAACTCTTCAGCTTTTTGTTTCAGGGAGGCCTAGTCTTTCTCCTGTGTTACAATAGCCTTGAATAGTCTTATCTGTTTAACTTTGCCCTGTAGAATTTTTCTTGACATAGTATAATTGATTTTCTTCCCCAAATACTCCCCCTTTTCTTCTTTCACTAAGATCACAAGTTTTCTCTGAATGAATAGCCACTTTTTAAAAACATTTTATTATTTGACATCTCTAAACCTATTCGATACTGATAACCATGACTTCCTTCTTCAAATTAGAGCAAAGCTATGTCACCTTTCCCAAAATTATCTGCGATTTGGTAGTCATTTTATAACTGTTGGTAATCCCCCTATATTCCTCTTGCATTTTCTATTTGTGTGTCTCTCTTTGGTTAATTTCAAATATGTTCCAACTCCCAAATACATGCTTATGGATCTGAAATGTTATCCTTCAGGCCATGCTCCACCACACCATATTTTCAACTGTTTCCATGTATCTCCACTTTGTGCCTCATAAGCATCTCTGAATCTTAATTTATCTTGGAACCCCACTGTACAGCTTTTTCAATACGTTTTATTCTTCAAGTTCAGTGCACAGCTCTCTGCACAGCTGGTCAAGACAATAACCTAGACATTGACCTCCTACAGCACGTTTATTAATTTATTTTTTTAAGTAAAGAGGAGATACCTATACATTTTATTGAATAAAGTAATATGTGCATAATATTTTATAAAATCTTATTTTTTTATCTGACTTTATATCTTCTCTCTGAATGATGACCAGAGAGTAAGAGGTAGACAGATGACTACAGCTTGAAAAACTGTCCTGAGGGGAGGGAAGCTGATAACTTAGTGATTCCTGATTGCTTTTTGAACTATTAAGACCCTCTTTCAAAATATGACAATGATTAGTTTATAACATTTAAGTTTCTTAGTGGGTGTAGTATACTCAATCCCAGAACAAACTTTTTCTGTAAAGAATCGATTAACAAACATTTTAGGCTTTGTATGCTAGAAGGCAAAACTGAGACTATTATATTGGTCCCTATATCATCCTTTAAAAGGTGATCATATAAAAATGTAAAAAATTATTTTAATCTCACCCATGATATAAAATCAGGCAGGGCCCAGATTTAGCCCACAGGCTATAATTTTCAAACTCATGCTCTGTAACATACTATAAAAGAGAGTATCAAATTCATGGTGCAATAAACCTGATGAAACTTTTAGAAAGCAATTAATTCCCAAATCATATGCCATGTAACCCCAATTATGCTGCGTTCAGATATTTTTATTGGGACATAGTAATTTTAATATATGTATATGGCTTAATTTTTATTCCTCTCAGTGTTAACAGTTTCTTGGTAGATGTAATTAGTAAAGAACTAAGTAAATTATTTCATTGCATTTTTATGGCAATTGCAACTGATCACTAGATGGAAATAAGATGAATTATATTCATTTTTGTCATGAAAATGTTAATCTAATTGATAGATGCTAGAAAAATGGTCACTTTTGGATTTATCACAACATCACCTTATTTATAGCATAAATGTCACTCAGAATAAGTGTTTACAAGTCATCTGTGTTCATTTCTCTCTACTTGTAAGGAACTCAGACATGCTTAGCTTTTTTTCAGTTAACAGAACTTTGTTGTAAGGACACCTTGGGGAGCAAGCGAGTCAGGAAAAGCTGGGACTTTGATTATCCTCACTGAAGGCAAATCAGTAGCCCCCGCAGTCTGTCAACAACTCCGGTGACTCAGTGTGGAAAGTTGAGTTCTGCCCTGATTTGGCTCCCTCCTGTCCTTCATGCTGTTTTCTTCTCTGCCTTTTCTCTCTGTTTTCTGAGGAGTGTTATGATTTCCACTCTGCAGATACAAGAAATTAAATGTTCTTACATCATTCAAAGAGCAGAAGAGTCTAAACATAATCACTGGTACTCATAAACTTAGAGATGACAAGCATTAAACCAGAGGCTGAGAAATTAAGGCAACAGAACAATAGAGAGTGTGGCAGACAGGGAGAGCAACGACAGCTTAGCTCGTGCTTACAAAGGCTTTGCAGATGCTCTCTCACAGTCGCCAAGGCATTTGATTTTTGTCAAAACTGAAAATCCAGAATTTATTGTTACAAAGCATTATAGTTGAAAAGTTTCTTCCCTCCCGACCCAAATTTGTATGCTGAGTCCTAATACCGAGTACCTCAGAATGTGACCTTAATTTATTGGGAAGTAGGGTCTTTACAGAGCTGATCAAATTCAAATGAGGTCGTTAGGGTGGACCCTACTCCAGTAGGACTGGTACCCTTATAAAAAGGGAAATTTGGGCAGATGGACACACATAGGGAGGGAAGATGACATGAGAAGACATAGGGCAAAGCAGCCACCTTAAGTCAAGGAGAGAGAGGCCTGTAATGGAGCCTTTCCTCCCAACCCTCAGGACGAATGGACTCTGCCAACTCTTGACTTTGGACTTCCAGCCTGTTTCGTGACACAACAAATTTCTGTTGTTTAAACCACCAAGTTTGTGATATGTTGTTATGGCAATCCCATCAAACTAGTACATAAAGTTTCCCTGATTGTAAAACATTGGAAACCTATTGAATTAAAGTTGAAAGCAAAATATTTCTCTATCTTTTTATCTTTTGACTCAGAATTACAACCTATTTTTTTTTAACAATTTACCCTCAACAGCAATGGATGAAGTGCAACTACTACTGTAGGCATGTAAAATGATAATTGAACACTAATCAATGTATGTATGTATTTGGGATTTGCCTCAATTATTTTTATATTAATGCTAAGTAATAATCCTTACTAATTATTGCTAATTCTTCTTTATGCCTCAAATTCAATTTACTCAAAGAACATAATTCAGTTGGTTGAAAAATTAACACACTGAATCAAATATTTTCACTTATCAAAGTTTAATTATTTATTTATTTTCATTATTTTTTTAACCAGCATGTATAGTCGGGGGAGTGGGTCATGACCACTCGCAGTGGATCACTCACCGGTGGTTGTGGGTGTAGTAGGCGATGAGGCTTCCACAGAGCGGTCTACACAGCGGTTCAGTTCACTGATAAAATCGTGTAAGATTTGGGCCAAATAAGGCTTGTCCACAAATTTGTACCTTATAAAGGTATACCTCTACTCATTCAGTTTTTGAAGAGAGACAAGTAAAACTCAAAAAGTATTTATGATTAGAGCAAGCCTTATGGCAACTGTGTTCATCAAAAATTCTTCCAAATCTCTACCAATAGAATAATCAGGATAGTTGCATGTGGAGAACAGAAAGCTTCAAAAATGATTTATCATTCAAACATGATATCTCTCTTACCTTTATTTGACTTCATTTTGAATTCCAAATTGTTCCATAACATAGTCTTGTTGGTCTGTTAGTAAAATGTAAATTGAAATAAACATCCATGCTGCTAGCAATTTTATGTATTTCATATTCACAATGAGACTGTCGTTAAAATTACTGTTTTCTCTTTGCTATTTCAACTAAGCCAGGTCTTAAATCATGTATGCCATAATAATAAAAGTTAGGAGCGAAAGTGTGTGTGCATTGCATAAGCTAAGGCATTTTCTCATTGCCAAAATTACTTTAAAGAGATATGCCCAAGTCAATTAGATAAAACATGACTTCAAATGTGTCTCATTTTCCTGATCTATGAAATTCACAAGGTGGCCTGTATAAATTATAAGAGCTACTCTAACTCTTAGGGCTAAGAAAAAGAAACAAAAGCAAAAGGGGTATAGTTTTTCTCCCTAGTTTCTAAATATGTTTTATTTCATGGTTAAAAAAAGAATATAGAAAACAAGAAAACAGGATTAATGTGGAAGTCATGTTCTTTGATGTAGATTCTTTTTTTTCTATAGACTTTGCTAATAGCACAAATTGTCCAGAGCATATTTAAGGAAGGTACAGCCTGCTTCCCCCACTATCTTAAATTAATGAGCATTTATTGAAGATTTTTTTTAGTAGGGTACATTGACCACAAACTTCACCATATACCTCAGAAGACCCTGCTGTCAGGACAGGACATACCACTTGCAAAACAAAGTCTCCTTACCATAGCTGTTATTTCTATCTGTTAATAGGCAGGCAACATCCTGAAACAGGTATAACCAAGCTCATGATAAAGGCGTTAGGAGGTCCTGTGAAGGTATGAGAGAATAATATAAAATCTATTCTGCTTTGATGACGCCATAACCGAGGAAACCCATGAGGAAAATGTGGTTCTGAGGATACAAACATACCTTATAGTTATAGTTAGCTAAACTGAAAAAACTCTGATTTTTAAAGAGCGATGTCCCTTAGTTTCTGTAGAGAGTTTCTGCAAATGTCTGCCACATCCATGGCAGCCCATGGAGGGTTTGTGCTCTCTTGGGTATGACCTTAGTGACAGAGTCATGGTTTCTCACCCTGTTCTACCTGCTGATTACTCTAAATAATACATAACCCTGACTTCTCAGCTGTGTATTTGCCATTAACTTTAGGGGGTGAACATATATCAGAGCAAGGAGAAGGAATAGGGTTTAGACAGCATGATTTATTTTTGAGCTACACAACTCAGTTGCGATTGATATATGTGCAGCAGGTGGCTTTTAATATAAAATACAATTTAAACCTTAGAGATCTATTAACAAAAAGCAATGATTGACATTAAATACAGTTATTCCGTTCAGGGAAGTGAACTCATTTTTAGAATACAACAGAATACTTCTGAATGTGTGTCATAAACATCTGGGCAAGACAGCAAGGGCTTTTGCCCGATTTTCATAGGCTGCTGTGATGCACATTGCCTCAGTCAGATTTTATTCTTCAAGTGAGAAATTAATTGAAGATAAAGATGAACCCTGCTATATAATTGCTTCCTTCCATTTACCAAATGCCCTTAACCACTGGATTTTAGAAAATTTAAGCCATTCTCTCAATAGGGCAGGTTAAAAGCCAGTAGCACCCTGAGCGATGACAGCATTAACCAGTAGTTATCATCCTCAAGGGCAGTGAGCTCTAACCATGGAGAATTCATTTTTCCAAAGTAATACAGACTACTTAACACTCCCCAGATGACAAGAGAGAAGTGATGACTGAGTTTTATTGCAATTTATAAGGTCTATTGACACTGTGAACTCATTTTATCATATTAATATTTGTAAACATGTTTTTCATATGTGGTAGTTACTGAAGAGATGATTTCAGCAATACTGATTTTTAAAAATATACTTAGAAACACAATAAAAATAGCATAAAATTCTAGAAAAAGTAATTTGTTACTGAGCTTTTTTTAAAAAAAAATGTGGCTGCCAAATATCTATCTTATTTATGAGATCTTTGCTGCCATAACTCATACAGTAAAGAATGGTGGGAGAAGGCATTTTCTGGGATTAATATTTATATCTTAAAGGATGAAATCACTACTACATTTCCACAGAAGAGTTTCCTCAGGAGCTATTAAAAAGCCAGACTTGGTTACCTTTTCTGTACACATTCTGCTTTGCTAGATCTGGCTGAAGTGGAATAAAAAAGCTGACCAGCAACATGCTATTTCTCAGAGTGATTCTGGTGAAAATGTTCCTGAGTGAGGGAAAACGTGGAAAATAACAGAAGCAGCTATATTTAACCTAATCAGATAATTCAATCATTAACTTATTCTTCAAACCTTTAATCTAATAGATATTAATTAAATACTGGGGAAAATGGAGACAACTGTACTTGAACAACAATAAAAAATGTAAAAAAATAAAGGTAAAAAAATGAAGTACCTGTGATCAGTAGTTCAGTATAGGTTTATATACAGTATAGGTTTATATACAGGGTGGGGCAAAAGTGGGCTTATAGTTATTTGTATGAAAACTAACACAATAATTAATAGATAGTAATGCAAGAATAAGCTCTGTGTTTCACGGGCTCACTACTGTAAACCTACTTTTGTTTATTACCCTGTATTTGTGTTGGAAGAAATCAAAGGGTCCAACTTCCTTATTCTTAGTTTTTGTTGCATTTCATTTTTAGGTTATTAGCATTGGTACACTATTATTAATTAAATTACAGACTTTACTGCAATTTCACCATTTTTTTCACCAATAGCCTGTTATGCTTTTAAAAATTATTTTAGAAGAAGGATAAAGTAGAACTGTGTGGGGGAGTGGCCTGCTTTTTTGCTAATTTTTTTTCTCCATCTTGGATTCTTATTAGAATGATCCTTTTACATGTTTTTCTGTTTCTCTTTTACCCCAGAATTTTAAAAAATTTTCATTTTTCCTTTTTTACCTTTTGACCCCCTTAGCCATTTCTCTGAACCCTAATAACCACCTGTGGCAACCAACAATTTTCTGTGTGTGTGTGCGTATATATATTTTAGATCCTATCTATAAGACCAATCATATGGCATTCATCTTTATATGTTTATTTCATTTAGTATAATGCCCTCGAGGTCCATCCATGTTGTCAAAAATTGCAAGATTTCTTTCTTTTATATGACTGAATAATGTATATTTGTATGCCACAGTTTCTTTATCTGTTCATCTATTGATGGTTATTGTAAATAATTCTGCAATAAACATAGGGTTACATATATCTTTTTAAATCAGTGTTTTGGATTTCTTTTGATAAATACTCAGAAGTGGAATTGCTGGGTCATGTGATAAATCTATTTTAGTTTTTTATGAACCTCCATACATTTTCCAAATTGACTGCTCCTATTACATGCCCAGCAACAGGCACAAGGGTTTCCTTTTCCTTACATCTTCGCCAAAACTTTTTATTCCTTGAATTCTTGATAATATCCATTCTAAAAGGTGTGAGGTGGTACTCATTGTGGTTTTGATTTGCGTTTCTCTAATGATTAGTTATGTTGAGCATCTTTTCATATACCTGTTGACCATATATATGTCTTCTTTGGAAAAAATGCCTATTCTTTTTCCTGTTTTTAATTGGATTGTTTTTTACTGTTGAATTATATAAGTTCCTTATATGTTTTGGATATTAGTCCCTTTTCAGCTTTATGATCTGCAGATACTTTCTCCCATTTATTAGGTTGTCTTTTTATTTTGTTGATTATTTCCTTTGCTGTGCAAAGGATTTTTAGCTCCACATAGACCTACTTGTTTATTTATCCTTTTGCTGCTTTTGACTTTGATGTTAGATTCAAACAGTCATTGTCAATGCCTTTATCAAGGAGCTTACCACCTATGGTTTTTTTCTAGGAATTTTGGAGTTTCAAGCCTAATCCATTCTGAGTTAGTTTTTGCATATCATATAAGACAGCAGTCCATTTTCAGTCTTGTTAATGTAGCTGTCTAGTTTTTCCAACATCATTTACTGGAGATATTGTGTTTTCCCATTGCATATTCTTAGCTCCTTTGAGTGAAACAGTTGACCATATATGCAAGGGTTTATTTCTGTCTCTCTATTTTATTCCATTGACACCGTGCCTATGTTTATGCCAGTACCAGACTGTTTTAGTTACTATAGCTTTGAAATATAGCTTAAAATCAGCGCACATAATGTTTTCAGCCTTTGTTCTTTCCCAAGATTGCATTGGCTACTCAGGGTCTTTTGTGGTTTCATGCATATTTTAGGATTTCTTTTCTATTTCAGTTAAAAATGTCATTAAAATGTTCATAGGAATTTCATTGCATTTGTAGACTGTTTTAGGTAGTATGAACATTTTAACAATATTGAGTCTTCTAACACATGAGCACAGAGTATCTTTCTATTTATCTGTGACTTCAATTTTTTTCATTAATGTCTTGTAGTTTTTAAATACCAGTCTTTCATCTCCTTGGTTATATTTATTTCTAGGTATTTTATACTTTTGATGCAATTATAAATGGGATTGTTCTATTAATTTCTCTTTCTGATAGTTTGTTATTAGTACATAGAAATGCAACAGATTTTTGCATATTGATTTTGTATCCTGCAACATTACTAAATTTGTTAATTAGTTCTGTTTTTAGATAGAGTCTTTAAGGTTTTCTATGCATAATATCATGTCATCTGGAAATAGTGGCAGTTTTACTTCTTCCTTTCCAATTTGGATGCTTTTTATTACTTGTCCTATTGCTGTGGCTAGGACTTCAAAACCTATGTTGAATAAAAGTGGTGATAATGTACATCCTTATTTTATTCCTGATCTTAGAGGCATAATGTTGAGATTTTTGCCATTGAGTATGAAGTTAGCTGTGGGTTTGTCATATGTGGCTTTTGTTATTTTGGGCCACATACTCTTTTTACTCACTTTGTTGAGAGTTTCTATCATAAATTGATATTGAATTTTATCAAGTAAGGGCCTTTTTCGTAGGTATTGAGATAAACATATCATTTTTATCCCTCATTCTGTTAATGTGGTATATCACAATGAATGATTTGCAAATGTTGAACTACCCTTGCATCCCTGGAATAAATCCCACCTGATAACATTGTATGATCCTTTTACTCTATTGTCGCTAATATTTTGTAGAGGATTTTTACATTTATGTTCATTAGGAATATTGGTCTGTAGTGTTCTTTTTCTCTGACATCTTTTTGGTTTTGATATCAGGATAATGCTGGCTTCATTCAAAGAGTTTAAAGAATTTCCTCTTCTATATTTGGAAAGAGTCTGAGAAGAATTGGCATTATTTTTTTTAATGTTTGGTGGGTTTCACTGGTGGAGTTGTCTGGCCCCAGACGTGTTTTTGAAGGGTCTTTGGTTACTGATTGAATCTCCTTGTCCTTTGTTGGTCTGTTCAGATTTTCTATTTCATCATAATTCATTTGGGGTAGGTTGTATGTTTCTAAGAATATATCCATTTCTTCTAGGTTGTCTAATTTGTTGGTACATTATTGGCATAGTAGTCTCTAATTATCCTTTGTATGTTGATGGCATCAGTTGAAACACCCCCTCTTTTATTTCTGATTGTATTTATTTGGATTGTCTCTGTTTTTTTCTTAGTGAGTCTAGCTAAAAGTTTGCTGGTTTTGTTTATCTTTTCAAAGAACCAGCCTGAACTTCATTGATATTTATTTTGCTTTCAGTCTCGATTTAATTTATTTCTGTTCTAATCTTTATCTATTTTCTTCTACAAACTTTGGGCTTCATTTACCTTTTTAGTTTTTGGGGGTATAAAGTTAGGTTTTTTTCTATTAAGACTTTTCTTGTTGCTTGAGTTGCTCATTAATCACTATGAACTTCCCTTGCAGAATTGCTTTTACCCAATCCCACAAACTTTGGCATATTTTATTTTCATGTTAGTTTTTCTCAAGGTATTTTTTATTTATTTTTTATTTTTTCTTTAATCCATTGGTTGTTCAGTAGCATGTTGTTTAATCTTCACATATTTGTGAATTTTCCAATTTCTTTATGTAAGCAACTTATTGTTTCATAGGTTTTGGTCAGAAAAGAGGTTTGATATACATAGATGTATATTAAGATAAACCAAGCAAGTAGTGAGGTCAGGAAACCTTGAAGATGCCTTGCTTGTCTTTGGCCTGAAACATTTCTCTTTATTCTTTATTATAAAAAAGGAAACCACATAAGAAACATTAAGAATTTACTTATAAGTGTCTCTTCTCCAGGGTTTTGCATTTTTAAATACCCTTAAATATTCATATATTTAATTAAAAGATATTAAGGGTATGACCTCCTCCATGGATAAACTAAAATATTTAATATAATTTTCTTTATATAAGTAGAATAATATCTTGAATAACAAAAGAAACAAACTTGGGTTATATTTGCAGGCAAGTAAACAATTAAATGAAAAATGTACAAACCCCCCACCAAAAAAACCTCACTAAACTTTATACTTTTTCAGGTTTATTAAAGAAAAAGAGACCAAATCTATCAATTTTTAATAAATTTGTGTTTAATAACTTATTAAAATGTATTCAAACACATATTTAACTATCATTTTAATCAAGCATAGTTTCCTCTTATATCTGATATTCAAAAAACTATTTGCTGCACCTGTTATATTATCATCTCTGTTAGGAAATCAGTCTCTCTTTTTTAACTTTATTTTTATCATCTACACTATTTCAGATGTTCCCTTTTCCCCTCCTCTGCCTGCATCCTTCCAGCCCTCGCACCCCCTTCCCTCAGGCTATCACCACACTGTTGTCTGTGTCTACAGGTCATGGGTCATGAGCAAGTATTCTGTGACTAATCCCTTCACCTTCTTTCATCTAGTCCTCCTCCCCCTCTCCTCTGACAGCTGTCAGTCTGTTCCATGTGTCCGTGCCTCCAGTTCTATTTTGTTCATCAGTTTATTTAGTTCATTAGATTCCACATGTAAGTGAAATCAAATGATATTTATCTCTCGCCAATTGGCTTGTTTCAATAGGTATAGTAAGTTCCAGGCTCATCCATGCTTTTGCCAGAGGTTAGAGTTTCTTCTCTTTTCTGCTGTGTAGTATTCCTTTGTGTAAATGTACCACAGCTTTTTTATCCACTCATCCACTGATGGGCACTTGGGCTATTTTCAGATCTTGGCTATTGTAAATAATGCTGTTATGAACATAGGGGTGCATAAGTTCTTTTGAATTGGTGTTTTGGGAATCTTAGAATATATTCCTGACGTGGGATCACTTGCTCAAAAGGCAGTTCCATTTTTAATTTTTTGAGGAAATTCTATACTGTTTTCCACAGTGGCTGTATCAGCTACCATTCCCACCAACAGTGCACTAGGGTTCCCTTTTGTCTGCAACTTCACCAGCACTTGTTTGTTGATTTATTGAAGATAGTCATTCTGACAGGTATGGGCTGATATCTCCTTATAGCGTTAATCTGCACTTTTCTGATGATTAGTGATGTTGAGCATCTTTTCATACGTCTACTGGTCATCTGTATGTCCTCTTTGGAGAAGTGTCTATTCAGATCCTTTGTCCGTTTTTAATTGGATTGTTAGTCTTCCTGGTGTTGAGTTGTGTAAGTTCTTTATATGTTTTGGACATTAATCCTTGAAATCACTATTTGTGCTCTCGTTAAGAATTTTCTGGTTTCAGACTGGCTATTTTTTTTCCAGGCAAATTTAATACATTATTTCTTGTCAGGGCATAAGAAAAAATATGTATATGCAGGGACATGGAATTCTCCAAACTTAAGCTTAGCTAGAATATAAAAGAACTGGTGTGAGTTAATTGAACCTATGCTGAGTAATTACCAATGCAAATGAGTTTGGCCATTTTCTTTTTACACTGGGAATGTAAACAATGTTGTTGAGTAAATATTGATACTGTATTTGTGCATTCATTAAAGTGCAAAAGCTTCTCATTTTAATTCCAAGGATGTGGATTAGAAGGCAGAAAGGATTAGATGGAAATACCCTGCAGCATAAATGTATTACGGGTTGGATAAATTCTCTTTAAGTAGTCAGATTTGCAAAGGAATTTCCATAAACTAATAGTTTCTCTTAGATAATTTGACCATTCGGGGTGAGAGAGCCAATTCCTCACTGAATGTGATTAGAAATAACATCCTCTAGTAACATTTTAATAAACAGAATTATTACATGGCATGATTTACAGAAGATAATTTGTCAATTGATTATTTGTCTTTTAGATATATAGCTGTAATAAGGACCCATCCTTATTTTAACAGCCGTGGTGAGTTTTCCTCTAGGCCTTAAAAATAATAATAGCTCTTCAAATCTAAACCTGAGTATTAAAGTTGCTTTCAAAATTTTGCTGTCCCCCAGCACCAAATTTTACAATTGGTTGTTAATATTGTGTCAGCATAGCTGCATTTATTTTAAGACTGCATTTATTTTACCTGGAGTGAAATACATATTCTCTTTTTTTAGAGGAAAGTGTTGGTATTGCCTAAAAGATGGTTAGACAAATAGTAGTTTTTTTTCAGAAAATGCATTGGATTACATGAAAAGGAATTGTAATGAAGAAAATTATGTGTTTAGGATAATGTATTCTAAAACTAATGCTACCTTCAAAATAGGTGAGACTACTGAGGTGGCAGTCTCTTTCTCTGTAAATAATTCCAAAAGGGAAGATATTATAATATTTTTGCACTGAAAAAGATGATATAAGGGTTGTTAAAGTTAATATCTGTGTATTATATATAATAATAAAAATATATAAACATATACATTTTTTTAGTTAAAGTAAGGATGTGAAACATATAAAGAAAGGAATGGTGTGACTACTCTTTATGTGCTTGCCTGGGCCCTGGCACCAGACCTGCTTCTCCAGGCAAGATTTCACCTCTGCCTGAGACACAAGTTCAATTCTGTATCTCTAGCCTTGTTAAAAGAGACAGGGTGAAGTGATTCTCAGTTAGAAGCAGCAGCATGCATAAATCTTATTTCCTGGGCCATGATCTAAAAGGCCCCAAGCTCCAGATGAGAATGCAGCCAGCTGACCCTGTGATTTTTTTCTTGTTATATTCTGAGCAGAGAGCCCACCTACGCAGTGCTGAACTTCGGGCCTAAAGAACTGTAAGGTAACAAATGGGTGTTGTTTTAAGCACCCAATTCTGCTGTGATCCATAACACAGCAGTAATAAGTTACTACAGTGGTAGAACAAGTTTCCCGTACACTATTTAAAAAAAAAAACATTTCTCAGGGGTTATTTTGGATATATGCTCTTCTGTATTCATTTAAAAATTATTTTCTGATTTTTAAAACAAAAGCAATAAAAAAGTAATAATGGTTAACATTAAATGGCATTACATATTAATTTTCAATCACATGACATTATTATAGTAATCTTTTAAAGAAGATGAAATTTATCTTCACTTAAGCCTTTTTTATTTTCCTGACATAATTTTCCAGCATTATTGTATAACTTTAAGTGGTTCATTTTTATTAAGTTTATTGTCAGTATAAAGAAATTTTTATGTCATAGTTTTCAGGTATTTTATAATTTTGAAAATCCTTACTATTAAGAATGAAATATTTTGTTTCAATAATATTATTTTCAAAGAAGATATAGTTTCTTTTTCAATATGTGTATTCACATTTTTAATTTTCTTGGCTAATTGTATCAGCTAAACCCTTTGAATAGTATTTAATGGCATTGAAACTTTATTTTACCATTTCATTGGCATGGCCCACTATGTACTTTAGGAAGATTAGGTTGTTTTTGTATATAGAACAAATTGGATGAAGAGGGATTTAATGGCAGTAGGAAGACTGGTGAGGATATTGTTTCAAAAGTCTAGCACAGAGTAAAAATGGAACAAAGAGGCACCACAGAGGTAAAATTGACTGAAGTCATAGACTGTAGTAGATGACTTCAGGCTGACTGAGCTTTTACATGTAGATGACTGCATCATGGATTAACAGTTGCTGGCAAGACCATGGAAGGGAGGAAATAGCTGAGAAGTCAATTAATTTGGATATGACTCTGCTGAGTTTATAATGCTGGAGGAACATGTAGGAGGAGGCAATTTGTTACAAAAAAGAGACTCATAGTATGGTCAAGAAAGAAGTAATCTGAGAGTTGAGTCTTGGATTAAACTCTACCCTGCCTTTGCCATATAGTAGCTGTTTTATTTTGGATAAATGAGTGAACTGAGTTTGTTCCTTCAGATGACAAGGCAAGGGAGTCAGTTGAATTAACCAAACATGTATTGAGACTATACCATGTAGAAGATCTTGTCCTAGGAATTACAGTGATAAAGCTGAAGTGCTCTGAAGGACATCCAGAAGAGCTCTAATTTTGCTGGATAAGGAAGAATGGCTGAGTTTAGGGAACAGCCATGTGGAGCAGACCAGATCTTATTTTGGAAGAGTGATCCAGTGTAGTGAAATGGTTGGTGTGGGAATGCAGATGGGAATAGGTTAACAGGTTAAAAGAGAAGATTGGTTCAAAGTTATGCGAAACTTCATGCTCAAACCAAGAGTCTGGCTGTGGAGGAGCCCATCTCTATGTCAATGAGAACAGACTGTCTTTGATTAAGGAAATGGCCTCAGTCCTCACTGCGATCACTCAGATCTTCATCTTTCTTCATGTAAGTGACTTGAGTGTCTTCTCATTTATACCTCCAGTGTTTTCACACTCTATTTTATTCTCAGTACAGTGAAAAGGAGGAATTTAACCATCCTAATATAAAAAATCAATATATGTCCTCCCACATCTAAAAAATTTAAGTAGATTTCCATTGCTTAATATAGTCTAAACTCCTTACCATAGTATAAAAGGTTATTTATGACCTCTCCTCTCTTCTTCCCCAGACTATTGCTTCTGCTTTCTAATTTGTGTTTCAGTCATTAAAGTCCTGTTTACTATGCTACTTCAACTATACCTGACCTTATTCCTTCTGCCTAGAATACTTTCCCTTACCATTATGTTGCTTACTAAGGAACTATATCAAGATTCAAACCAATTTGATGATCATTTCCTTTGTGAGAACTTCTCTAACCCTTTTTGTTCATGGTGGCCTTACAGTAGTTGATCATCTCTTATTCACAGGGATACGTTCCAAGATCCCTGGTAGATGCCTGAAATTAAGGATAGTGCTGAACCCTATATATGCTGTTTTTTTCCTGTACATGCATGCATACATTCATACATTCGTGCATACCTATGATAAAGTTTAATTGATAAATTAAGCACAGTGAGCAATTAACAATAATAACTAATAATAAAAAAGAACAATTAATACGCTGTAACAAGTTATGTGACTGTGATCTCTCTCTCAAAACATCTTATTGCACTATTCTCACCACCCTTCTTGTGATGACATGAGATGTCACAGTGCCCACCCAATGAAATTAAGTGCAGGGAATCATGTAGGCACTGTGATGTAGCATGTGGCCACTTCAAGGATTTCTTGAGCACAAGCACTGAGATACAACAGTCAATCTGGTAAACTGGGTGGCTGCTAAGCGACTGGCAGGTGGTGCATGTGGAGTGGACACACTGGGCAAAGGCATGAATCTTGCCCTGGGAGGACAGACTGGGACTTCATGAGATTTCATCACGCTATTCAGAACCGTATACAGTTTAAAGCTTAAGAATTCCTAATTTCTGGAACTTTCCATTTATTTATATTTTCACACCTTGGTTGACCATGGATAACTGAAAGCCCAGAAAGCAAATTGTAGATAAAGGGGGGAGACTACTATACTCATCTACTATTGTTTTGTGTGCACCCTTCACTTACTGGAGTTAAAAGATTATTGATTCATATCTCTTTTCCCCATTAAGTGGACATTCTTGAAGACAAGGCTTATGATGTGTTTTAATATTTTCATTAAATATTTGGTTTGAAGTTTTTCACCTTTGCATTTACTTTACCAGCAATTCCAGGTTCAGACAGGTCCTCATTAAATCACTAAATAAATGTCATTTTAGATGTATGCATGTCAATTGTCTGAACTGCTGTTTCTATAGATCATAAGCACACTTCTAAATTAAAGAAAACATGCTCGCTCACATGTTTAGGGGACTAAGAGCTTATCTAAAGCAAATCAACAAAACATATGTTGATTCTTTTGGAGGCTATAGGGTATTTTCATATCTTTTAGCTAAAAAGTATTCTACTCTATGTCTACAGAAATTTTTAGAAAAATATATTCAATCTTTTATTTCTCTAATCAAATACTAACTGGTAGGCTTGCATCACAATTTGTTTCAATGTCAATTTAGGACCTTCCTCTATAAGCACATTTATAGAACTAGGACATCTGCCACTATTGGACACTCAGGCCCATGTAACAGCCAGCTGCAGCATACATTATTTATTTGAACAGCTGTTTGATTTGTAAGTTTCAAAAAGTTTTTCCCCTAAAGACATCATTGTATAATATTTGTGTGTATGTGTGTGTGTTTGGTTTACTGGATATACAGGTTTCTATGAACAGAACCTGGGCAATTAAAGTAATAACAATGAGAAATGTGAAACCATGGCATCCATCCTATACATATGTGGGGTAAAGGGAAGTCATAGTGTTCTTTTATGTTATGGAAGGCACCACTTAAAGAGGCAGAAAGTCTGAATATTTTTATTTGCACAAGTACTCATTAGTTGCTCAATCAGTAAAGTTATACATACAGAATATGAAGATTTATTATTTTCTAATTGAATCCTAATCTTATCAAAAACTGAATTATTTAAATTCTAGATATTTTAAATATTATAATTCTAAGAATTAAAAAATAGAGCCAAAATATATATTAAAAACTGAGTCTATTCTTCTTTTTAAAATGGCCATATTGTTTTTCTTTGTTACTGTCATGAGGTACAAGACAGACAATGTTAAAAACAGGGTGATGTGAAAGTGGATTATGTACAATTTTTCAGGGCATGTACTGAGACATGGGGGATGAAAAATGACTTCTGAGAATTTCATTAAAAGTTCACACTCAGTAAATACCAACAAAGAGTGCTAGAAGAAGTTTCACTGTAGTCGTCATATAAATGCCTACTTATTTGTGACACATTCACTTATACAGCTAATTAGCTAAAGCTTAGATCCTGAAATAGTCACTTTGATGGTTGTTTTGTGTGGATCACATGCCACATAATGGATTATTTTTATTAGAATACGCAGTCTATTATGTGAGTTCTGGTGTTTTTAAAACCATGGATTTCTGAGGATATGCAAAAATGAGAAATTTTATTAACATTAATGTTGTTTGCACAATGACATAAAATATTGTCAAATTGCCGGGAGTGGCCTATTTCATTGATTTTCCTTTCTTGCCATTTTCAATGTTTGATGATCTTAGTTTCCTGCTTTTGCAGGTTCAAAATATCAGAATCTCTTGGTAGTAAACCTTTTCTTACACTCCAAAGACTTGCTAATTCTATATGTTCCATGTCTTCTTTATTTCTGTTCTCACTTTTCTTTCCAGACTCCATCACTGCTGTTCTATTTATCAATAATGCTTCATTTACTGAGGAATAAAGGCCTTCCAGCTAGCTTCCACACACCTGACTGTCTCTTAAAGTCACCACCAGGCACACTAAAATAGTCTCTTCCTCATATACACTCTGCTTTTCCACCTCAAGTTTTTATTTATATATTTTTAGTTTCTATATGTACAATATCTGATAGTCTTTGCTGTTAAAACCATGGCCACATAGACACTAATCACATGTCCTCATGAACTATGCTTGATTCCCTAGATGAATACTTTCTACCTTATTGAGTTCCAAGAGCATTTTAAAGATCTTGGCATGTTTACAATACATTTTTTACAATGTCTATCTTTACTTCTAAGACTCTAAAGTTGTTCTTCCCCACATAGTAGCACCTAGCCTGAGAGATATGACTAGCCTGAATTGAGATGTGCTATAAATGGAAAATGCACGCAAGATTCTGGTAACAGTATAAATAAAAAGATCATAAAATAGCTTTATCAGCATTTTAGGGACCCATGACAGCTGCAAGATGCTACAAATTGTAGCATGCAGCACATACATAAAGATGTTTGTAGAAATCTTTACTATGTCAATATTGAATCAGTTCTGAAGTCAGGTAGTTTCCAGCAAAATAGCCTAATTGAAGGGAGACCTGATTCATCCTAGTGAGTAAAGAAGCTTTACTTTTTTACCTTTCAGTACACAGCAAGCAACTGAATCATCTTCCCAGTGAGCTCCTTGGTAGTGCTTCATACCCCTTAGAGCAGCCTTGAGGTAGAGCTGTAATAAAAAGAGCACTAACTTGTTTAGTTGCACCTGTGAGGCCCGAATGAGCTGAAAACAGCTTCTTACGTAACTCAGGGACTAACTTGGGCCCTGACAGTATTTAGGTAAATAAATGTTATTTGACAATGATCCATTCTGGTTGCTTTGTGCTGCATGAAGTCATGACTTTGGTTTATGAAGCAAGGACTGCTGGCATTCAGACATAGACACACTCTCCAATTGTGTCTTTCTGGGATAAAGTGACCTTGCAGCACAGTTGATGGACTCCCCCTCCCCCTCGCCCCTCCACCCTGCCCAAAGCTGGGAGCATAGCAGTGTCCACTTGAATGGCAAATTGTGATAAAGTAGCAGGAGCAAAATTGCATAGCATAATCACTGCAATTTTTTATTGAATTGAGCCCTTTGCTCTTTCTCTTGACAGAACAGTTTATTGAATGTGCATGTGGAAAACAAAGAAAGGCAATAAAGAAAAATACCTCTTTTTTTTTTGCCTGTGAATAGAATAAAGAGAAAATGTGTCTACTTCCAGAATGCGTTTCTTAAGTGGAAGAACATTTTCAGGTGCAAACAGACTCTTTAGAAATATCATAAAACTGTGCTGCTCAAGGGCAATTCAGTGACTGATGAGGTTCCTATTTGGCAGCCGGTCAGCTCGAACAATGGAAGTTTCTTGTGTCCTTTATTCCTGAAAATGGGGAAATTCTACCAACTAATAAATTTTTTTCATTAAAAGGTTGAAAGATAATTTTAACAGATGGCTAATTTATTTTGCACATTGAATAATAAAAGATCTGTCAACTGCAGGTTAAAGTTTTATAATGAACATGATTTAATTGAAAACCAATTGTTCAGACTTCACGGAAACTGACACTGGGAATTTCTGGGATTGAATCATAGTTCAAGCATTGATGCCATTTAGGGTATTTAGAATGAGGCTCCCTGGCTTTTCCTATCAATCTCGAGCTTAAAAATCTTGAAAATAAAATCCTGAAATTGTTTATTTCACAGTCTCTTCTCTTGAAAACAGGAACACTGTGTGCCTATCACACAGTTTTTGCAAAGTTTATTAATAAAACAAAAACTTCAATTTCTAGACATTGAATGCTATTATCATTTGATTTGTGTTACTACCCATTCCAACAGATGATTGTTTCTGATATAATGAGTATTTTCATCGATACTATAATCACAGTTCATCCTATTCCTGAAGCCTAGGCTTCTGTCATGTATTTTAAGCATTCTTGAAAAAAGTACACAATTGAAATAAACATCAAAGTTCTTGGGATTTTACCTTTTGTACAACTTTATTTCTTCTTAATGTGATTTGTCTCTGTTGTTACTGTTTACATTATTACAGATGTCCCCATTTCCCCCCCAGTTGCCTACCTTCCTCCCGCTGGCCATCCCCCACTGTTGTCTGCGTCTATGGATTATCCATATATATTAGACACATTTTATAATTTTATGTATATAGTCTTTTAATGCTAAATACCTTGGTCATGCTATTAACTGGTTTTCTAAAAGTTACTTAGCATTAAGATTATTTTATAAATCATTTTTTGTGGAATCCCTTCTAAATCAATATATTTTATTTTATTATTTTTTTTGAAAGTGGAATATCCTCTTTTTTATTTTATTTATTTATTTTTAGAGAGGGAAGGGAGGGAGATAGAGAGAGGGAGAGAGAGAGAGAGAAACATCAATGTGCAGTTGCTGGGGGTCATGGCCTGCAACCCAGGTATGTACTCTGACTGGGAATCCAACCTGCGACACATTGGTTCGCAGCCCACACTCAATAAATCAATATATTTTAGAGAAAAATCCTTTATTTGGCAGAATAGCTTGAAAAAGTTAGCTGATATTTTTAGCTGTTCTCTAGGAATTTTCTACTATCCATTTGAACTTTTGTTATTACTGATATTAAATCCAAATTAATAAGGTCTTACCTGAGAGAGAATTGGACTGACAGCATCCAGGACTACTAAGTATAACTAAAGTTTAGCTGCTCTTGAATAGTTGTTAGCTGTCTTCAACATTGCTCTTCTATTGGCACTCCAATATATATTTGCCAATTGGATAAAAAGTTTATTGAGCATTGATATGAAATTAAGAATTTAAAAGGAAAGGGCAGAAGATATGAATTTCATTTCTCTTCCCCCCTTTCCTGCCCCAGAAGTGTTTGACTTCATATATTTATATATATGGTTCTCACAATTTTATCTTTCAGTCTAGACTGGGATCTTATTTAGGGCTACGAATGCTATGGTAAATTGCAACATTTTCAGTCCCCTCTTTCAGTGTTCTGTGTCTTTAATTCAGTTAAGTGAGTAACCTATATGTAGAAAAGGATTGGAAGGTATTTTTAAAAAAGGAGTTGTCATAAAGATAATGTATAGTTAATTACTAACCAATTGATGGGGCTCACATATAAAAGAAGTTAAAACACTAACATATTTTATCTGATTACTAACTCATATATTACTATCACTTTTATTAGGTACCTTATTTTATATTTTCTAGGTCCAATATTTATTAAGGTACACATTATGCAAATAAAATGGAAAGCATTTTTTCATGTGAAGTATACAAACAACCATAATTTTCAAATGGACTATTAAACAAAAACGTGAAATTAATTTTATGATTTCAGTCAGTATTTCCCTCAGTAGCAGTCATTTTGTACCTGATTTTATACCATCTGTTTGATGTATTCAAACTCCCTCCTGACTTACAAGTTCTAATTTGAAAAGTAAATACTAATTGATAATTTTCTCACAACTCTTTACATACTGTCTTGTAAATCAATGTGAATGAACAGAAAACTATGATTTATAGCCCATTCTGTGCCTTTTACATCAAAGGTGCCAGTTCCTGATGGACTAGCTTGTGTAGGGTTCTTATTCTTCTGGTAGACTTTGTTCCCTTAGATTTTGTCTCTAGGCTAGCTTCCTTATGTCCCCCACAACACGTTCCCTTTCCTGGTAGCTCAGCTCCGCTCTCAGCCTCGAAGGGTACAGTTGCTTCAAAGGCTACTGTTGCTACTGTTTTGGCAATGATGGGCTCCCGCTGTTTCGGCATAAATGTTGCATGTGCAGAGTGAGAGTAGTTTTCTTGACATTTGGGAGAACTGTTATCATGAATATAATGAATTCAGGAGCCAGAGTGTTTTTGCACTCTGCATTCTATTTTTCCTTCATTGTCTATTGTTATGGTGCTTCAAATAAGCATGATTTATTTTCACAGTTTTATTTAGAGAGCACAATGTACTTTCAGGTATGCATTCAAACAGACTTTGTTTTCCTATGTGGTATGTTTTTTTCCAGTTTATACTTGTCACTTTTTTACTATTTTTGTTCCTGTTTAGATTTCTTCTTTAGAAGATGTATGTGCTGTTGAAAAGCTAAGGCTTTAGGAAAAAGACATACGTGAGTTTTATACTGAGCTCCATCCCTTACTCTGTGATATTGGGAAAGTTACTGCATACCTTAAGTTTTAGTTTCACCTTGCCTGAATGAGGCTAATAGTATATTCTTTATAAAATTATTTTGATGATTAAATCAATGCATCTAATATACACAGCACAAGGAAGATATTGAATAAATTTCAGTGTCCCTCCTATTCAAGTGTCTCATTATATTTTTCAAATTAATAAGTGATGAGGAGAAAATAAGGCTATTTATGTTGGTCCTTGGAAGCTTCAGTAAATAAATTCTGCAAGGGCCTCTCATTCTAAAGGGATTGTCTAAAGTTCTGCTGCAAAATGTAAGTACCCAGTCTTCTGACAAAGGGCATTTGAAATTACACAATTTCAGAATTTGCCTAAAGTAGGGTTGAATTTGACTGAGACAAGGCTGGTATTAAGCAATCTTACAGTGAGCACTTTCCTTCACAGCATACTTTAAAAGGGACCAAAAAAATCTCTTTTCCTTGAAAAAGATAGTCTTCCCGAGAAATACATCTCATTCTCATCCATTTCCCTAACATTTGGGAACACGTGATCAACACAGAAAAGATGCACTAGTGAATACTAAACTAGCAGATGTAAAAAGCAAACAGGCACAAAATACATACATGGTCTCCAAGTGTCTTCCCCCTAAAATTTTATTTTGTAACAAAATAGGGAAAATAGTAACTTCAGAGGGCAGAGTCCTGGCAAACACCACTTTACCCAAGTTATCAAGGTTATATGTGAAATACTAATACTCGCAGACCTCCTGGACCCCCTGATGTGATGCACCAAGAAGGACACATCACCTCTGGGGGATTCTTCCCAGTCATGCAAAATCCGAGTCTATTCACGAGGAAACATCACCCTAAACTGAAGGCCATTCTAAACCCTAACGGAGTAATACACCTGAAAAGTGTCAGGAACATCAAGGGAGGCCTGAGGAGATCACAGGTGGGAGGAACCTGAGAACTAAACGCAATGTGGAATCCTGAGTTGGATCCTGGAACATAAAAAAGACATTGGAGGAAAAATGTATGCAATTTGAATAAATTCAATATATTAGTTAAAAGTATTATACCAAAGTTTAATTTCTTAGCTTTGAAAAATAAATATCCCATGGTTAAGTAAAATGTTGACATAAGGAGAAACTGAGTGAAGGATCTTCTTGGTGTATTATCTGTACTGACTTTGTAACTCTTATGTGAGTCTATAGTTATCACAAAATATTTTCTAAAACTTTGGGCATTTTCATCTTAAGCAGATGAAACAGAATATATTGATTATGATCAACCAGTTCAGTTTGCTTCAGTCATGTCTCAATTCACTGTGCAGTGCCCCTTTTCACGATGGTTTTCTAATCTGCTTCTCTGCTGTTCCCTAGAAGCAGCTGTGCCTCACACAGTTAGTGCTACCAACGTTCGCTAGAATACTGGGGTTTGCAGAGAAATATTTGAATATCATTATTCCCAAGGACCACATAGTTCTTAAAAAGAGCTTAATAAATGAAAAAAGTGTGTCATGTAATTTTAATGCTATTCTAAAAGCATTTAGTTTCTAGGAAAACTGCAAAGATACAAAACAGTACGTGCCTGAAAGATGATATTGTAAGCATCAATCTGAATTTTTCAAATTTTTCCTAGTAAGAAATATTTACATTTTATGTTTAGATGACTCCTTTAAGTGAGGGAATATGGGATGGACATTAAAGAGAAAAATTAAGGAAACATCAGGGATGGGCTTTTATTATATTAAGATAAAAAGTGAGCAGATTATTTTTCCCACATAGTATAAAAGTTGTGTTAGCAAGATCTAATAGAAATGTTTATTTTTTTTTACTTTAAGCAAGTCTAGAAAATTATTAGAGCTCTTTCTGCAGACTCAGTTACAGCTCAGCAAGTATGTTACATACCTAATAATTAGGTGATAACATTGCAGTGGTGTTTGATGCTTTAGCTAATTCTTTCATATGCATCTTATTTGTCATAACTGCTCTCTGAGTAGCTTAAACATATGAAAAATATGAAATCCCCTGAGAAAAATCTGAAACCAAAAATATACTACCAAGAATTATCATTTTAAGCCCTGGCTGGTGTAGCTCAGTGGATTGAGCATGGGCTGCGAACCAAAGCATCGCAGGTTCGACTCCCAGTCAGGGCACATGCCTGGGGGGGAAAGTCTTTAAGAAAAAGAAATTATCATTTTAAAAAATGAGTTGCAAAAGTGGCACTTTCATATTGAAGTGAAGTGGGTATGAGGGAAATGCTACTTGTTTGCTAGAAAAAACCTTCTGACTTATCTGTAATATCAAAGGAGGAAAGTGAGTCATGTACAAGGAGCTGAAATGGTTTTACTTTGAACTATTCCTCTATAATAAAAACCAAAAAAACTTTAGTTTGGATAGAATCTTATTTTGTATAGCTTACACGGATTTGTCTGTTTACTTTTTCCTCAGCATTATATCTGTCATTTTGCATTATTGCCTGAATGTTCTAGTAGGAAACAACCATGCTCTAATTTAAGCCACAAAAAATTGCAGCAGATTTGGTGTGTGTTGAATTAACCTAAGAAGTTTGTTTTATCTTGCTGTCCAGCTGAGGTAAAAATTTATGAGGAATTTTTGGGTCTTTTTAATCTTAACCATTCTAATGGGTATGTAGTGAAATCTCATTTGCGGTTTAATTTGCATTTCTCTGCAAAATTTCATGTGCCTATTTGTCATTTGTGTCTCTTCATTTGTGAAAGTCAGATTCAATAGCCTATTTTTAATTGGGGTTTATTTTTTATTATTGAATTCTAAGAGTTTATTATTCTAGCTACATGTCCTTTGACAGAAAATGTATTGAGAGTCGTTTCTGTTATGTGTGGTTTGCCTTTTTATTTTTTTAATAGTGTCTTTCAATGAGCAAAGTTGTAAAATTTGATATCCAATTTATCCTTTTTTGTTTTTAATTTGTACTTCTTATTATTGTAGGGTAGAAATCTTTGTTTTCCTTGGCAATTTGTATTATTTTAACTTATAAATTTAGTTCTGTAATTTAATGAGTTAATTTTGTATGTGTTAAAATTTAAGGAAATATTTATTTTTTTTTCCTTACAGGATAACTAGTTCTTTTAGTGCCACTTATTAAGAAGGCTATCATTTACCCCACTGAATGGCACTGGTACCCCTTTTGAAAACCTAATGGCCGTGCACATGTGGGTTTGTATTGGACTCTCGATCTGATACCACTGAACTCATTAGCCTTTTGCCAACCCCAGACAAAATAGATTACTGAAGATATATAGCAATGTTTGAGATCAAAGAGTATAAGACCTCTTTGTCTTTTTTCAAAAACAATTGGTCTGTCTCTTCTAGATCCTTTGTATTCCCATATATATTATATTCCCATATATATTTTAGAATCTGTCTGTCAATTTCTTAAAATAAAAAAGCCAACTGTATTTTTGGGTGGTATTGTGTTGAATCTACAGATAGATACATTTGGGGAGAATTTACCACTTAACAATTTTGAGTCTTCCTGTATATGAATGAGGTTTATATGTGTGTACACACATAAATATATAGAGAGTATGTATACATATTGTATAGTGTAGAATTATATTACATATAGAGTACAGTATATATAGTATTATATATTATAGTTTATATTATATATAGTATGCAGTATATGTAATTTCCTAATTTAGAATGTCTTAAGTTCTTAGAACATGTATTTTAAAAAATATTTGAGTAAATTTAACAGAAATTCTTATAAAATAAATCGTCAAGCTATGTCCATCTTTGGCATTTCATAATCGAAAAAAGTTACATTAAAGTTCACTGTGCTAGTGAAAAAATGTTTTCAAAGAAAGAGTGGGTACAACTGATTCATTATAGGGGTAAGGCCTGAAAAGAACTAGGCAACAAGGAAGTCCTGATTTTCAGAACCTGACTGTAAAGTACAACTTGCCCTTTCATCTCAATAATTTCCCTATTTCTATCTTTTGCCACACACTGATTTACTAAAAATCTTTCTGAGGTTCTTTTATTTTTATCTTTCTATACCTTTTTTTTCCGTATGACATGTAGGAAAAATCTAGCTCTTTTCAATTTACTGAAGTAGGGCTTCCAGATCCCTATGTGTTTAACCTTCCCTGATTTCCCTGTTCTAAAGCTAATCTTTATAGTTCCATGATCACATTTCTGCATTATTATAGGATGCTAGACTATGACTTATTTGGTTTGGAGCTATATGCTCATTCATATTAGCTTGGTTAAGCCATTGTACCTTCTCACTTAGGCAAATTTATTAAATGCTGTCATGTACAGATGTTTAGCTTCAAAGATAGACACAAAATAAGAGTCAAATAGGCATTTTTATTCTTCATGGTTTTTTGTTCCTTGACATGGCAGATTGGTCTTAAGTCAACAGCAACCAAACAGAAATGGCTGTCTGGAGTGCCGTGAGGGGAAAGACTGAGCAGCCCCATCTTGACACAGTGGCTGAAAGTGGCATAATCTAACAGCAATGTCCGTCAGGGGCTTGGGTGGCAGCAGACACTGTCAAACCTGCATTCTGTTGTTTTCCCGAATGTTGTCCTATTCTTTGCTAGTCCTCAATGATAAAACATGCCTCAAAAATAATTCTAATGTAATTTTCTCATTCTAGCTTTAGCATTTCTAATATCCTAATAGCATATAATAATGTTATAGTCACTAATTTTGATTTCATATGAGCCTTTATTAGTCATTGAATTTCTATTTAAAACCAAGCTTATACAAAAATATATCTGTGTATATACCTATATCTATCTACATGTGTAGATAGATATAGGTGTAGATAGATATAGGTGTCCACACATGTAGATAGATAGATAGATATAGGTGTATCTACCTATATCTATCTATCTACACATGTAGATAGATAGATATAGATAGATTAATCTGTAATGGGTAGAAAAAAATGGGATGTCATCACAGTTAGTTTGTAAAGCCCAGGGCCAAAGTGGTTTTAATGAACTTAAATGACATCCCATATTTGGAAAAAAGATTAAAATCTAACTGTGAAATCCTTGAACATGAGCTTTCCTTAGCCCCAATTATTTTATATTAAAATTTTCATGTTATATGGACATTGTTATTAGGGATTCGTTTTTCCCCTTAGGCTCTTATCACCCACATTGCTTCAGGTCTGTTGACTACTTTGGCTTTGCTTTGCTGTTTTCTTTCATGGATACCTCAAGCAGTTTGAAACTTCACTACAGATTTTGAATGAATTGTTGAAAGAGTACAAACTTCTAGTTGTAAAATAAGTCATGGGAATGTAATGTACATCATAAGAAATTAGTCCATGATATCACAAAAACTTTCTATAGTGACAGATGGTAACTAGACTTTATTGTGGGGATGATTTTATAATGCATATAAACATTGGATCACCATGATGTACACCTGAAACTGACATATTGTATACCAATTATACTGAAACTCAAAAAAAATAGTCTGTCCTTGAGCAAAGTTAGTATAGGTTACTGGATTTTAGGTGTTTTATCACTTAAACATTAAAAATAATATTATGATGTCACTCTTTAGTGGCCACAGTTTACTTTATAGTTAACACAGGCCTAATTAAAAAACATGTTACCTATCTGAATAATTTTTCTGACAAGTGAATTATGTGATAAAGATGTCTGTGACTATTAATTGCTTTGGCATATTTCATTTTTAGTGATTACAAGTTTAAAATCTTATACATTATTTTACCTCTGTTGTCAATAAGATTTAAAATTTAAATGTATTTAAACACCCCTAAGGAAATTTATTACTTCATCTTATTATTATTAGTCAAGGCAGTTTTAGATTAAATATTTGATGATTTTTATCTCCCTAAGTAACCCATTGTTATAGTTTTCTATTCAAATAAGAAAAAAGATATCTGTATAAAATCCTATTATCGCTTCCATATAAAATTTAGCAGACTGTGGTATAGAAACTACCTTTTATTTATGAATCAATTTTATTAGGAACAATGTACTTTTCAGTTCTAAAGTGCTTTTAGATGATAGGATGATAGCTTCATTAAATATTCAATTTTCTGGATTTCTCACCAATATCAACAGCAAAATTTTCTGTCAAATATTTTGATTCACTTTGAATCTCTGTTGGAGAAAGCTGCACAAGTGGCCTATGTGACCTGATTTCCTTTAAAACTATATATAGTGTGATTTAATTCATGCTGCTATGATCTCTTTTTTTACTTAAGTACAGCCTGATCTTTCAGCCATATTTTCTCAGTTAGTTTATTGAGCTAAGATGTATTTATCCATTTCTTTTTGGATCATCTGTTTCCTACTTTTATTAAAATTTCAAATAACATAGATTACATTTATTAATTGATTATTAATATGTTAGTCTACTTTTAAAATTCATCACCTTTAAGTTTAATACTTTCAATTCCATGAATGTTGTTAATTCTCTGAATTTTCTGGAGGTTAATTCTATATTATGGAGTTAAACTGAACATCAAATCAACAATATTCTTAGAGATATTTATAATTATGTATTCTCAAATATATTTTTCTGTTTTTTTTATTTATGTATTCAACAAGCTCTTATTGAATAGATTTGGTATTCTAGCCACTGTGTTGCTCATTCGGGATATAAAGATGGACATAATTGGTTTATGTCTCTTCTCTTTGCATGAAGTGTGTCTCAAAAAAGTGCAGTCATTGTTAATACAATGAAAATGGTATGTGCAACACTGATATGACCTGGCAACCAAGGAGAGTGGACTAGAATGGGTGTGCGTGAACAAGGATGACTTCACTGTAGTAGTCAGTGGGGTAGTGAATGCCCACTGAGTGAGCATGTGTACTATGTGGCCATCACATTCAAAATGACTGAGTAGAACAACAAATCTGCATCGAATTTTGCATAAAGCTTGAACATTCCTCCATAGAAACTGTTAGGATGATAGAGAAGGCCACAGCTATGGCAACTGGTGATTGGCATCCTCATCACGACAACGCGCCTGCTCATGCATCAGGTCTTGTGCAGAGTTTTTTGGTGAAACATCAATTCACCCAGGTAGATCAGCCTACCCATAGCCCAGATTTGGAGAAGTCTGAAATCACCTTTGGAATGGAAGTGATTTCAGACCACTGATGAGATTCAGGAAAATACAATGGGGCAGCTGATGGCAATTGGGAGACTGTGTGAGGTCCCAAGGTGCCTACTTTGAAGGGAACTAAGGTATCATTGTCCTATGTCCAATGTTTCTTGTATTGTCTTCAATAAATGTCTCTATTTTTCATATTACATGGGTGAACATCTTATGGGCAGACTTTGTACTATATCCCAGGAGAAACAGATTCTTTGACAAGATTTTCACGCAGGAAATTTATTAAGGAGTGCATTCAGCAGTAATGTTTATGAGAAACTGAAGGAAATAGGCTTTGGCAGAGCTAGAAGTTGGCCTGCAGTGGTTTGCAGACAAATTTTTTTAAATGTATGGCTCAGTTTAAAGTTCATCCACATTGTTTCATGCTCCATACTTCTTTCTTTATCTTCCTTCCTTCCTTCACTCCTTCTTTCCTTCCTCCATTCCTTTCTTCCTTCCATTCTTCATTCCTTCTCTCCTTCCTCTTCCTTCCTTCTTTCTTTCTCTCTCTTCCCTTTATCTATCTCTCCCTCTCTTCTCTCTCTTTATTTCTCTCTCTATATATACACACATACACACACACACACATGCTGGTATTTTATAATAAAAACTAGTCAGAAATAATGTTGCCTGAATCATTCAAATTAAAGCTGCACCTAACTAGCAATCACAATGAAGCTTTGCTTAACTTCTCAGTGAAACACTCCTGAAGAATAGACAGTTGATAACTCTGATAACAATGATTCAACAGAAAACCTAATGTAAGATTGTGTTAAAATTAATTGTTATTATCATGAATAAATGGAAGTAGATTAATTGAACTATACTCAAACTTTTAATATGATATATCTTTTTTCTTTATTATGAAACAAAATACCGAAGAAAAGCCAGGATATGATTTCTCTCTCCTTCTTCCCATAATTTGTACCTTGTTTCAGAAACAGAGTGAAAATAAGACAGAGAACTTGTCACTTATCCTCCTATAATTTTTAAAATTTCTTTGCTGCTTTGTGAGGTAAATATCAACTTTGATGTTTTTCTTCCCATTTCCCAACTACCATCATTCTATATTTAGGGAGAGACTGCTATTCTCAGAGAAATAACTCTCAAAAAAATAACTTTAAAAGATATAGGCAACTCATAGCTAATACTAAAGGAGCAGGCCCACTCAGAGCCCTTTCTGAGCTCTCTCCCATACAAATTCATAAAACAGTGAGACCGTACTGGAGAATCCATCAACCTGGTTCACACAGGTTGCTCTGCCCTGGTGATTACCTAAGGCTCCACCCCATCCAATTTACAGGTGCACTTTTCTACAACAGGCAATGCTACTAAGACAGGAAGTCAAAGCAGCTCTACTGAATACATAAAAACAAACACAGGGAGGCTGCCAAGGATGAGAAAAGAAATATGGCCCAAATGAAAGAACAGATCAAAACTCCAGAAAAAGAACTAAACATAGTGAAGACAGGCAAGCTACTAGATGCAGAGTTCAAAACACTGGTTATTAGGATGCTCAAGGAGTCATTGGGTACTTCAACTGCATAAAAAAAAACGGCAGAAATGAAGGTTATACCAACTAAGTGAAATAAAGGAAAATTTATAGAAAACCAACAGTGGAGTGGGTGAAGCTGAGAATCACATCAATGATTTGGAACATAAGGAAGAAAAAACATTCAATCAGAACAGCAAGAAGAAAAAAGAATCCAAAAAAACACCTTCAAATGTACCAACATTCAAATCATAGGGTGCCAGAAGGAGAAGAGAAAGAGCAAGAAATTGAAAACTTATTTGAAAAAAATAATGAAAGAAAACTCCCCTGACTTGGTGAAGGAAAAAGACATACAAATCCAGAAAGCCCAGTGTCCCAAACAATATGGACACAAAGAGGACCATACCAAGACATGCCATAATTAAAATGCCAGAGATTAAAGATAAAGAGATAATCTTAAAAGCAGCAAGAGAAAAGCAGAGGGTTACCTACTAAGAAGTTCCCATAAGACTGTCAGCTGATTTCTCAAAAGAAACTTTGCAGGCTAGGAGGGTCTGGCAAAAAGTATTCAAAGTGATGAAAAGCAAGGACCTATGCCCTAGATTACTGTGCCCTAGCAAAGCTATCATTTAGAATGGAAGGGCAGATAAGGTGCTTCTCAGACTTGGTAAAGCTAAAGGAGTTCATCATCATCAAACGAGTATTGCATGAAATGTTAAAGGTATTTATTTATGAAAAAGAAGATGATCAAAACTATGAATAATAAAATGGCAATAAATTCACAACTATCAACAATTGAATCTAAAAAACAAATTAAGCAAACAGGAACAGATACACAATTATAATATGGCGATCATATCGGGGGTTATCATTTGGGAGGGGGAAGGGGGAGAAGCGGGGGAAAGTTCATGGATTAAGAAGTACAAATTGGTAGGTACAGAATAGACCACAGGGATGTTAAGAATAGTATAGGAAATGGAGAAGCCAAAGAAATTATGTACATGACCTATGGACATGAACTCAGGGGTGGGGATTGCCAGAGGGAATAGAGGGTACCGGGAGGGGACAAAAGGGGGAAATTGCAACAATTGTGATTGCATAATCAATAAAATATATTAAGAAACAAAAATGCATTTAACATTACAAAATAAAAAATATGAAGTATAAGAAAAAAAGTATATTGAAAATGGGTAAATAATGAAACAAAACTGTAATCCTAAAATTTCATACAGTCACCAAAAACTATTTTTGTGGGAGACATGATGCATAAATGATAGTGTAATAATTTGGCTTCAGAATCCAAAGATGTGGTAAACAGGCTTAGGAAGAATAAACTTTATCCAATTCTCTTTCTTAATAGTTAAAAACATAATATTCTATTTAATCCTTGACACTAGATAAGTATTTCAAGGAATGAATTTTAAGGAATTTCATTTGAGGGGTATAAAAAGTTAGCAATGATATAATTTAAGAAAGAATATACCCTCTACAAGAATGGGTACAATATTAAAAGTCATATATAGTGGAATCAGGGGAGGGAGGTGGTGATGAATGCAAACAACTTTAGTTGAACAACAATTAAAAAAAGAAAAAAGTCATATATAGGAGAAATAAAACAATAGGAAGAACATTATAAATAGATATGTAAGTAAAAATGTATGAAACAACTATATGTAAATGACTTGAATTTTCATATAAAATTATATCTGTATAATAATAGTAATCATCTCTAAGTCTATTCAATTCATAAGTTTCATACTTAAGATATAACAAAACACGCTAAATATTCAAGGAAGGGAGAAATTACATAATGAATGAAAACGAACATTAAATGCAGATGTGCTTGCAGGAAGGAGAGGGGCCCTGGTAGAGGCTTTGAGCTACAAACCTAAAGGGTAACTTTCTAGGGGTAAAAATGAAGAGGAAATAGACTGTACATCACTAAGGCTGAAGCTCAGCTATGTACAGACTTCTTAATTCCTGGTTATATTAAGATGATTTGCAATGTCTGGTTTCCTAGGCCCCTGGCAGAAACAAATTTAAATCTCCTAAATAGAAAAATATTATTATCCAGATCTCTAATATTTTTACATTTTTTGGTTAATATTTAGATTTATGTTAACATAGAGTAGAAAAAATTCTCACATTTGTGTGTATTCTCCCTCATATACATATATACACACACATATACATGTATGTACAGGGTTAAGCACAAATAACACCCCTTTTTATTATAAAACCTTTTACTGAAAAATCATAAGCATGTAATTCTGTATCATAACAATATCACACTCAAGCACACCATATGACATTTTAGGTACAATGTCCAAATTAAAGCTGTAAATTATTACACCCATATTATTACCCTACCAACCACACTCAAGCAGAAATTACTTTCACTGGACACTGTGTGTGTATGATCTACACACACACAGCATGAAGCCAAAAGTAGGTTTATAGTTGTTCATATAGAAAATAATACAATAATAAATAATAATACAAGAATAAACTCTGTTTCATGTACTCACAACTGTAAACCTACTCTTGCCCCATTCTGTATTTGTTAATAGTAATCATTAACAGCTAGAAGTTATTTCTATTACATTTATTAAACAATTCAGTTAACGTCCATTATTAATTTTATTCACCATTATTGTTCACAGATAAGCTCGAGACAAGGGTGGGTAGACACAGAGTAAGAAAAGGGCTGAGACAGCCTCTTTCCCAACAAAGAGCAGATTCCTTCCTGAGTAGCAAATCTAATTTTTAGACTGACCGTGGGGTGAATCTTTTTCAGAATAACCATCAAAGCCAATATGCTAATTTAACTTATCTGTGTTGAACAATCTGCCCCATAGTTTATCTGACATCCAGAGTCCAGAAAAGAGATTTCTTAATGAAAAGACTTTAATTTTCAAGGTAATTCTGTTAGACCCTGCTGAGAAGCACATCTATTCTTTTGAACCTTCATATTGCCTGAGTGAATATGACTTTTTTTTATTTTCCAGATTTCAAATAGCTTACTGTGAACTTTAGAAACCATAATTAACTTGCTGTATTGGTGGTATCTCTTTCATTATTTATTTTACTCATATAAAGCGGAAATCTATTAATTTTATCATTTCAACTCATTTTTAAAACTTCCTCCCATCAAATGTCCAGTGATGCTAAAATCTAGTAGTTGCAAGAAATGAGAGGAAAGTGCAAAGTATAACTCAAAACACTCATTCCTATATCATACAGTTTACATCCAATGGTACCTTACCCACTAGGGCCTGCTCGTTGGAGCAATTGTGCATCCATGCAGTCATTAAAGTTTTCTGTGTAAGTATTTAGGGATCTGTGGGGAACTCTAGTTGTCACTGTGGTTCCCTTGAACTCTTTCCTTTTCCATGAGAAAACACTGTAGAATAGAAACAGCCATATAAATTGACATTAGGGGCCCATTCCCAAATATTTCTTGCTTGAGCCAAAGAAACCATTATAGTTGCCACTCACTCCAGGGATTTGTGTTTTGAAGAACAAAATGTCAAAAGTGAAATTAAGTTGTGGAATAAAGTGTGGTGAACTCCAGTTTTATCAGATCAATAGAAATTGCCAAATGCTTTTTGGTACATTTCTTTATTTTCCTTTTATTCAAAATGAAGATGTCCAAAATTAGTTTTGGTAACCCTTAATTTAAAACTGAATGATTTTTATTTACTGTGGATATTATATTTTCACTTGTGTTTATTATAATTACATGTATTATTATTTATGATTTCATTTATTAATTTTTCATTTCAAAACACCAAAGATAATTCCCATTTTAATATTAATTGCTTAGTCATTAGATATTGGTAATCATTACTATAATCTCATGGGGGAGATTTTAAAGGTAAACTTAGCAAAAAAAAGAGAAAATAATGTTGTGATATTGAATTAAGTCATTTTATCAATTTAAAATAGTTTATTTAGTGATAGCTACATCTTTTAATAAATCTAAAAATTGTTTCAATGCTGCCAACATCAAGTTTCTTTTTACCACATTACCTGGTCTTATGGTATTTTTCCTTTTTTTTTTTGTAGACCTGTTTATCATGTCTTTTTAAAAACACTACTATTTTATAAAAAATATATAAAATATTTAAGCTAGGTTTAAAACCATCAACATCAGTAATATGACAGCTGATTTATTAAAAGATGTAACAATGGCAGACTAGTGGTTGGAGCAGTGAATTATTGAAGATTATTAACGTTTTGAGATTTAGCCTCTGGGTACTTGGTCACATTTGTGTCCAGACAGCAATATTTGTAAGATTTCTGGGCCAGATGATGCAACAAAGAATTTTAGGGGTAAAGAAAACAAGCAACAAAGACATAAGCTTTTAGTTGTCTTATTCTTACTTGATAGTTCAATTAGAATAATGTAAATTCCATACTGTTAAGCACTGATTAAATTTCCTGATATCCATTGATTGCCAACTTATGTTTTTTATCCCGATATGAAGGCTAGGTTAGGTTGAAAGATGTAGAAACAATTTAAGTGTCCACAATTATCTCAGTTTTAAAAATTAAATCATTATTTGTAGGCATATAAATTAAGATAATGTTTATATGAGTTTCTTTACATGGGATTTTCAAACTTTGAAATTCAGATATCAATGATAGCTAAGAAAATTGAATCTAGGTCTTTTGAGGTTTGACTTGTTTCTGAGTCTCAAAAAAGGGTGCTGAGCTAACATTCAGATGACCACAATTTTGCTCCCAACTCTGATTTGGAATCAATCACTCCATTATCAAGCATATTGTTAAATTATTCAGCACAGAGACAGTGTCTCCCTAAAATTTTATTAACATGATAGATACACTGTGATGTAAAGATTAGAAAGTCAAGACTTGATATAACATGTTAATTTTAATATTTTATTGGAATATATGCAGGTGCCTTGTTTAAATAAAGCTAGTATGGTTTGTTTAAACATGACATTTACTTTAAATATTCAATAATATTTAAAACATAATGATACAGTGATTTTAGGAAGGCAGGATTAAAACTCTTTCTTTGCTGTCCATTGTAGTGAACTTTTATTTTAAATGTCTTTGGTAAATATGATCATGGTTTTACCTAACATTGATATTTTAAGAAAAGATAAATGGAGAGGCAAAAAGTGAACTTTACTTTGAGGTTCTGAAGATGAAGTAATGTAAATATAGAAGCTGACACTACTGGCATAGTTTTCGGTGCTAATTAAGTTGTGGTCTACTGGTTCCCATATGGTTTGCTTGGCTGCCATGGTCCCTGTCCTGCTATCTCCAGGGCTTCAAAGGAAGCGTGGAAGGAAGTGGAAGTCTGTATGCCTGTGGTCTAATTTGAATTGGGCTGTTGGCCTAAGCAGAAATTAAGCCCTTTACTTATCCATTCTATTTTCTTTTGTCAAATTATTTTTAATGTTCTTTTATAGAAACATCAAATATTTTTCAAGCAAATATCTTTGTCTATCAGTAAAAATACTGTAACTCAATAAGTATTGATATGAATGTAGTATGTATAATTTGCTGTGCAAAGCAATGAAGGAACAGCTAGTATGGTTCCTGCTGTCAAGAAGGTTCTAATAACATAGAATGTATTAGGTATGTGAACAAATAATCACTATAAATATCACAGTTGTTTTCAAAGCAGGTATAATAATGTTTGCCTAGGCAAATCAATAATAAATGGGATGATTTCAGTAGATATTTAATTCCATAACCATTCATTGTCTCTTGAACAACAGGTAAATTGTTAGTCATTGGCAATACACTGTCAATATTTTGCACAAGTGAAAATGCATTGGAAAATATTTGGAAAACAAATAAAAATGAGAAAGCTCCTAATTATCACTTGAGGGTCAAATAAAAATGTTGTCATTCTTATTTTTTAAGACTATTGCCTTATATCCATCATATCAAAGGTAACTGTTTTAGAAATGTCACATCACATGAGACTCAGGCAAAAAGTAACATTGGTAATCACTAATATTTAAATTATAAAGTATGAGATCTATGATGTATTTGCTTTAAATAATTTTGAAAAGATAATGGGCAGTTTTTCTTTGTAGAATCACACTAATCATTTTGGTGACTAATGCTTTGGAACTATCAAAGGAGGTGTATTCTGATTTTTTTTTTCAATTAACTTTTGGGCCTTCTATATTCCTAATATTTTGTTCAATTATCTGAAAATGAATGAGAAGTATAAATTACCATTATATTAGTGATTTATTTAAATATATTTTGTTGTATCACTTATACTTTTTTGCTTTATGAATTTTGACATCATATGTTTAAGTATGTACATATATTTATTATTGTTATATGATTTAGCCCTAGGAAATCAAAACAATAAATTTATAAATTCTGTTTTATTTGTAGTATGCTCTAGTATTTGCTAACTCTAATGATAAAATATCCTCCTCCTCTCTACTCCACTTACTTTTGTATATGCCCATTCTTAGTCAATTATACTTTTTCCTAGAATTTATATATGTATTATTTAATATGTTTATATGACTGTTCTTGATTTGTAAGCTTTAAAATACATATCTATTGATATTATTAAACTAATAGGAGATAAAAGTAATATATTTGCTCTGTTTTTATACTCTTGCCCTTTTTATTTTATGTTCTATATCACTTTTATCATCATAATATACAGGGGTGGGCAAAAGTAGTTTTATAGTTGTTTACATGGAAAATAATACAATAGTAAACAATACAAGAATAAACTGTTTCACACACAACTTGAAGCCTACTCTTGATGTATCACATTTATTGATTTATGAATATTATAACATTTCATCCCTGGAATAAATGCCACTTGGTTATGGTATGTGACCTTCTTAATGCATTGCTGGATCTAGTTTGCTAATATTTTGTTGAGGATTTTATCATCTATGTTTATCAGGGATATTGACCTTTCTTTCTTTCTTGTGTCTTTACGAGACACTGGCTTTGGAATTGAGATGGTTTTGGAATTAGGATGATACTGGCCTTGTAAAAATAGTTTGGGAGGCTTCCCTCTTCTTTTTTCTTGGAATACATGCAGTTTGAGAAGGATAAGTGTTATTTGTTTGATTGGTAAAATTATCCTGTAAAGCCATCTGGTCCAGGACTTTTGTGTGCTGGGAGTTTTTTGACTATTGCTTCCATTTCATTGGTTGCTATCAGTCTATTCAGGTTTTCTGCTTCTTCCTGATTCAGATTTGGAAGGTTTTATGTTTCTAGTTCACTGCTTTTAGAGACAGATGAAGGGAGAAAGGGAGGGGGCAAGAGAAACATCGATGTGAAAGAGAAGCAGAGAAGCATTGATTGATTGCCTCCCATAGGTGCTCGGACTGTGGATCATATGCACTGGGACCAGGGACTGAACTCACAATCTAGGGATGTGCCCTGACTGGGAAACAAACCCACCACCTTTTGGTTACGTCACAGTGCTCCAACCAACTCAGCCACAATGGCCAGGGCTGATATAACATACTTTATGTTGAATTTCCATTTGTATGTTTTGCTTCCATGCTATGTCTACATTCTGGGTTGATACAGGGACACTGTTGGTTTTATTTTTTCTCCAGCTTTATTGAAGTATAAATAAATTTTAATTGAATGTCTGTTTTATTTGATGTAAGTATAGCCATTTCTGCTCTTTTGGTTACTATTTGCATAGAATATCTTTTATTTTTTTTTATCTCTTCACTTTCAGCCTACATGAGTTCTTAATGCTAAATTGAGTCCCTTGTAGTTGGCATATTCTTGGTCTTTTTTTTATCCATTCAACCACTCTTTGTCTTTTGATTGGAGAATTTAATCCACTTACCTTAAAGTAATTATTGGCAGGAAAGGAGTCACTATTGACATTTTGTTGTTTTCTGACAGGAAGTTCCTTTTCCCTCTCTTCCTGTTTCTCTTTGTATTTATTTTGTTGTTGTTGTTGTATGATTTTTATTACTTTGTCTTTTGTGTATCTAGTAAAGATTTTTTTGTGGTTTTCCTGAGGTTTACATAAACATTTTTATAACAGTCTATTTTAAGGTAATAACAATTTACTTTTAATTGCATTAAGACACTCTATACTTGTACCTCTCTCCCCCCACTTTTTGCTATTAATGTCACACTTTACATTTTTATAATAGATATCCATTAACAACTAATTGTAGCTATAGTTATTTTTAATACTTTCATCTTTTAACTTTTATACTAGTGTTAAAATGGGTTTACAAACTGCCATCACAGTGTTAGAGTATTTTGAATTTCACTGTACATTTACCTTTACCATTGGAATTTATATGTTTATATATTTTCATGTTGCTTCTTAGAGTTCTTTCATTTTAACTTGAAGAATACCTTGTAGCATTTCTTGTAGGAGGGTCCAGTGGTGGTGAAGTCCTCAGCTTTTCTTAGTTTCTGAATGTCCTTCGTTTCTGAAAGAGAGTTTTGCTGAGTGTAGTACTTTCAGTTGGCAGGTTTTTTTTTTCTTTCAGCATTTACACAATCAAACCTCTCCTTCACCTGGTGACTGTCATGTTTTCCTGATTTTTTATGGTCCCTGTAGTCTTGTATTGGTGTCTGTACTTTTAAAGAAGAACACCTCTCTTCCCTTTGCAGACTGCTTTGGGCAGAAGAAGATGTACTCTTGTTGTTTCTCCAGGCTGATGGAATTATCTCCAGACTTGCAGTCAAGCGAGACTGGGGCCTGGCCACATGGCTGTTGCTGGGTCTACAGTGGTTTGTATGGTTGGTGAACCTGTCTCCAGTGTCAGGCAGTCCCAGATTCTGTCTGGTCCCTGGGTAGAAGGAACTGCCCCTTTTTCAGGAGGGTATGCTTTAGGGTTCACAGTGGAGTCCACAGATGTTGGGCCTGTGATCAGGTGTGTAGATGGCCACATTCTTTGGGAAAGCTCCTGCTGATCGCTCAGTGAGTCCTTGGGTCCTGATTGTGGCTGAGGCTGGAACTAAGTTCCACTGATGTTTCAGGATCCACAGCCAGGACTATGATCTGCAGACCTGTCCCCGAAGCAAGCACGGGTGTGACCCTCCTGAGTCACTTGGCATGTGGTGCTGCTGGCAGAATCAAAGGCAGATGGGGCTGTACTTGAGCCAAAGGGTGACGTTGTTTCCGGATATGTAGCCAGGACCACAGTCCCTGAGTTAGCTACCTGGGCATGGGCTAACTTTCGTAAACCATCCCTCCCTTGTCTTGGAATCCACATGTATTTCACAACACCCTACTGGGATCCCAAAATTCCATGGAAGCACTTTGTCTATAGATGGCTGCCAAATTATTGTTGTTAAAGTGGGGGTATGCACGGGGGACCCCCTATTCTGCCATCTTACTCACCATTTTTTTTTGTATTTTAATCTTTGTCTCTATTGTTTTATTAACATTGCAAGAGAAGGCTTTCTACAATTTGATTCCGTCCCCCACTGTTTCTTCCTTTCCTCTCTTTTGCCCCTAGAATTTCCATTATAGATAGGATATTTTTTGAAATATTTACCTGTCTCATGATTTCACATTTTTATTATTTTACTTTTGAAACCAGGGAGAATTTCTAGAATTTTATTTTAACTTTATATATTTGTTTTTATGCAAGACACAGCAGGTACATACATGCCCATAGCTTGGAAAGGGGCAATAGAATAAGGACAAAAAATTTGTTATCAGAGTGTCCAAGAATTGTGAATTTGGATTTGATTTAGCTATTCAACCTATTGTCTTTTCTATTTATAGGTAATTGTTCTCAAACAATGCAATGGATGAATAGAATTAATAGCAAGTATCATTCCTAATAAGCCTCAACTCTGAAAATTCTTTAGCACTTTCATGTTTCTACTTTAATGATGATAGCTGTTAGGATATTCAGTTACTCAAGAGCCTCCTGCTTTGTTTATTTGTTAACATTTCAAATGCTGTGCTCAGGATGGACCTGCTAAATGGTTAAACCTGAACACCGTTTGGATTGTAGATATGGATCCTCAATCAAATGACTGTCAATTAGTTATTGTCCTGCTGAACAAATCAGTGTCTAAAAAAGGATCTATGACTGACCTGGGATAATAACAGTGTCCTTTAATTGCTTTCATTGCCATTTTCTGTTGTTTCCTAGTGTAATTGTAACTGTCTGATGTTATAAACATAGCCTGACATATTCTCTCCTTGCTGTAAATATGTATTATTGTTATTATTATTTTGGTAAAGGTGCATTTGAAAATTTGGAACTGAGGCTCCTAGTTAGACAAAATAGATCCATCAGGTTATAAAAATAGCAATTACTGTGAATTATTTGTACTAAATGCTTTGGAAATAACCTAAGACTAGATCAGTTCTCCAGGCAGTTTGGGTCTGGTGATAAACAACCCATCTCCCTCACTTTGTGGAAGATGCTAAACCCCGTAGTGAATGCTAACGTGTGTTTTGTTAGCCCTCCTTGCCTGCACAATTCATTATATTCGGTAACTGAAGTATCATCCACCCTTGCTCCTGTTTTCTCTGCCTTGTACCACAGATGGAGTAAATGGGCCTGCAATTCCTCAGGGTTTTAAAAAATTCACTGTCATAGTTTTGAAATTGTGGCTGCATCATTGACTTCTTACTACAGCAGCCTGGTTCAGGGGGCATCCTAGAAGGAAAGCTTGCATAGATTAAACCTGGAGCTTTGCTGAAAATCTCTTTATGGACTGTTAATCACCAAAGCAGAGAATATAATGGATTACAGATATTTACTAGATTTGTGCTTCCATATACAGCTGCATCTAGATAATTTAATCAAGGCTTGCAAAGCAATTTCCCCCAAAGAGTTTTATAATTTTGAATTTAAACAAAGAAAAAAAACCCCAGAAAAGTATTTTAAATCACAGTAGTTTTGATTGTTGGCCATTAAGTAAAAAGGTTTTCATTTATGGTATAATATGTAAAAACAGACTCAACTATTATCGAGTCACTGCATACAGTTGCATGCTAGGTTTAAAAAAATGTGTGTCTACATAAAAGCTATTGAAATTGTTCCCATGGGAAAGCAGGAAATTGACAAGTCCATTCAAAGGGCAGAGCAGCAGAATAAAGTGAATATAGATCTTAGAGAAAGGGATGTCACGGTTTCACTGATGAAGTTTTACTTGGCTGGTGAACAGAATACTCATTTCCAGTGCACATACCAAAGATGATATCTAATTAATAAAACCTTGTCTAACAGACAAGCTCCTTCTCTCCCAAGTGGATATTGCTTTATTTAACATTTTTAAATTGCAGGCGAATATTTGAACAGCTGGCATTGCCCTGATTTGTGTGTCATTGTATCAAGTTTGCTTCACCAGCCAGTCTCTGTTTTGGAAATGCACACCCTCAGACACAAACCAGCTGTGTAAGTGAATCCTGCAGGAAACCAGTATGAGCAAACAAAGGGCTCTAATAATAAGTCACACGCAAAAACATTTACTAGTGATGGTAATTAAAATGAACTCTGGGGGAAGTTTATTTTCACAAGAACTCATTAAGATAAAAATCAGTGTTGGGAAACCATCGCTACAATAAACCCCAAAACCCTCACAAAGGAAGAGAAACTTTGTACTTGAAAAGATAAAAAATCACGTGTCTTTTACTGTGGAAACCTTAAACGGTGTGAATGGAAGATTAAAATATAAGGTGAAAAAAATGAAAAGGCATACAAACTGCTGTAGCATCCTCGAGAGACAGAGGCTAAATATTTAATGATCCCGTTTCTATATCTATAGAGGGATCTAAACGTTCAGTTGAAGGTTCATATAATGGACCTATCTTGAATAAATTGTGAAAACCCATTACCACAACGTTGTGGCACATACAGTAATAAATGTGCTAAATCAATAAGAAAAAGTCAGGTTAATTTGTGTTAATAGTCTGTCCTACACTCCAGCCATTTATTTAAAGTATCCTATGGAAGAATGGAGGTATAATAGCTATTTCACAAAGGTTCTTCACACGGGAAGAAAAAAGAGCCTCCGTAATTAAAGGCCAGGCCCACTCCGTTAGGGCCCTGAGGGGAGAGATGGCCACGGGAGCAGGGAGGCTCTGACGTGGCTTCCAACAGAACCAGACGTGGTGCAGTAAACCCCTGAGGTTGCCGAGTTGACTACAAAATGAAGCCCCTGGGGTGTTTTGGGGAGGTGTGGGGCCCTGTATGGGGGTTGTTGGATGCTTGTCTAATATTCCTGCATATCTATAAGCCCAGATTAATTTTATCATCTGTAAATTAACTTGCCCTGCCTTGGTGGACATGGGCATTCCTGCTTAGGATGACATGGATTCAGAAATTTTAAAAAAGCTATAAACTCAAGGCATATGTAAAATCAATTTACTTTAAAGATTAGTCTGTGTAAAGTGAGGAAGGCTTCAAAATGTCAACAGACAAAAACTTGGCGAAGAGTGGAATATCTTCAAATGTGGAATAATGTGATTGCAACAGTATTTGGGCTGTCTTTATTTCTATGATCTTGAGAAGCAGTCTTTTCTCTAACGTTATATTATTGTGTCAGCCATGAATCCTGGATTCTCTTGGAGAGCGACGAATTGCGTAGAAGCCGTTGCATTTGTCTGTGTTGTCATTACAGTCCACAGGTCACGTGTTCAGTTATTCGGCTTGGAATATATGTTGTTTAGATATTGATAAGGTGACTTAAGATTTGGGGATTTCTTCCCTTCTGCCCATTGCTTTAATTCCAAACTGTTAATGACAATCTACTTATGCTCGTGTATGTAGATAGATTAAAGACTATTTAAGATGAGTGTTTGGAGCAGTGCGACTCTTTTGTAAGCATTCTAACTGATCTGCTTTCAGCAGAGTCTCTGCTCACGTGAGTGCAAACCCTTCTTCTGATGGGAGTGAGTGTGGCAAACTACATTCTAACACTAAAAGGTTAAGGATCATGTTAACTTTTTCATTCTTCTCTTTAAGTTCATGAGAACTTTCCATTTTTCAAATAGTCTATTGATTGTCTTTGAATTCTAAGATTGAACCTGGCTTGTAAATGCTGAGGAAACTGTTATGGATGCAACTGATATAATCTTAACCAAATAAAGCCAGGAGAATAAGCACAGACATGCAATTACACTGCATCTGTATTATAAAGAGAAAAACAAAAACAAAAAAAAAGGAAAACATCTTAAGGAACACTGGATAATAGGAAGACTGTCATTCAACTATCAGAAACCATAAAGTACTGGGTAGATGGAATACAACGAGGCTACCATTGGCTTGTAAACCCTGTGAGCTTTTCTGAGGATTAAGAGGAAGTCACACTGATAAAGCATTTGAAAACAAGCTTATCAAATACAGTTGGCTCTTCTGGAACTGTGACAATTGACAGCTAAGATTCGTTCTCAGTGAGTTAATAGGAGAAAAAAAAACTTACATATAGAAAGATGTCAGATCTGAGGGAGACCATTCTAAAAGGACGGGTGCGGTAGATTATTCTAGGGGCTAAAGATGTATGAGCCTTTGTTGGATCCAAGTTAAAACAAACAAATAAACATCTAAAATATCTTTTACTTGGTACTATTTGAGTATAGATTGGTAATTAGATGATATCACAGAATTACTGTTAATTTTATAAAATGTGAAATGTTATGCTGTTATGAAGGAGAATATTCTTATTTTTAGAAGGTGCATGCGTAAGTATTTAGGGATGAAATGCCTGCAATTTACCATAAATTTCAACAGCAATAAAAGGAATAAATATGTATTGAGAGAAATGAGCCGATATAGCAAAATATTTAAAAAATTGTTGAGTCAAATGGTGGATATAGAGATATTCATTGTAACTTGTTCAGCTTTCCTGTGCATTTAAAGTTTTTTAAAAGCTTTTATTTATTTATTTTTAGACAGGTGAAGTGAGGGAGAAAGAGAGGGAGCGAACATCGATGTGAAAGAGAAACATCCATCAGTTACCTCTCATGAACTGGCAACATTTTGCTCTGTGAGACAATGTTCAATCAACTGAGCCACACAGGTCAAGGCTGTATTTAAAGTTTTTATAACAAAATATTGAATAAAATCTATAGACCTTATATAGGAGCACAGGCACCAAGCAAAAGGAGTCCCAATAGCCAAAGCCAGAACAATTTGAGCAATAAAATAAACAAAAAAGTACTAGATTATAATATAAAATAATACCATTATTTGTATCCACACCAATATAAATAAGTATTAAGTTAAATTAATAAGTGAAGGGAAGGAGGCAACCAGTGCAGAAGAAATCCAAGTAATTTATGTAGCTACTCTGCTCTCAAGGAAAGACAGCCTAACTCCTCGCTCCTTATGAGTAGGCTGCACACACTGATTTCCTTCCGAAGAATACAGTGTGCAAGGGGGAAGAGTGAAGGCCAGCCTTACACTGGAACCTGACAACACCGCCTAAGCCAGGTTGTCAAGGTCAACACCAATATTAGTCAACCATGTGGATGATAGGTACCCCTGATATGATGTAATAGAAATGGTATTTTACCTCTGTGGTCTTCCTCCCAGTAACTCATAACCCCACTGTAGTGAGAAAAAACATCAGACAAATTCCAATAGTGGGGCAGCTTACAATATACCTGATGGATACAGAAAACTACATTGTAACAGAAAAGATTCAGCAAAAACCAAGGAAATCAAAATAAATGATAAATTTTAACAAAATGAATTAATCAATGCTGTTCACTAATTTTAACATATATGCCATACTAATGTAAAATGGTAAAAAATAAGGGACACTGGATGTGGAATATGTAAGAATGCTGGATACTATCTTCTCAATTTTTCTGCAAATTTAAAAACTATTCTGAAATAAATTCTCTTCAACAAATTCGATATTTTAAATCAGTGATTCACTTTAGGAATTTACCTTAAAATTACTTACTATATATTGAAGTGTTGATTATAAAAATGAAAAATTAGAAACAAAAACCAAATATGGTAGAGGTTTAACAAATTATAGTGCAACTATACTGTGCGGCAATCAAAAAGTATATTATAGGAGGACCTTTAAATGGTGAAAAGCCCATGGGCTAATGTGATGCAGAAAATGGATTACAAAAACGTGGATAGTGTGATTCCAAATTACATAAAAGGCATTATTTTTAAAGTGATGGCTTGAGAAATGATATAGTTTCCTTCTTGCTTCACGCTGTTGCATAGAGTTGGTTCTGAAGCAACAATTTTTTGAGCTGTTGACATTACATTTTCTTTATCTCACTTGGTTACCTGGTTAGACTGTTAAAGAGTTTTAATACTTTGCAAAATTTTAAAAAATGAGTATGGATATTATTTGTGCTTTTGTCATGATTTTTATTTCAAGTGATAATGTTTAAATAATTGTATTTTAATTTAATATAAACCCCTTTTCTCTTGATCTACTAATATAATTCAGAGGTCTATAATTAATTAAAAACTCCAGCTTTAGTAATCAGCATCTGTACCATCATTCATTAAAAGTCTGTTTTGCTAATGATCTTTAAATTGGTGCTAAATGGTCACTTTTTATTTTCTTGAAGCTCAATTAACCATATAACATAAAGAGAAATAAATTATCTCTCTGTGATATTGGCTAAAATAAAAGCTAATATTAATTTTAATAATTTAAGATAGTTTAAATCTAACTTTCTCTTTTAGGTGTACCTTTGAGTCTATTTGGTCCTATTATGTGAAACTACAAAGATGTGTTTCTAGGTAATAAAAGTTATTTCCCTTTAATTTCTAACTAATAGCATAAACTATTTCAAGTATATTATAAATACACAAACACAAAGTTTACCAATCACTATGTAACATGCTTAAATTTTACCATATTTTCTAAAAACCTTTAAAGAGGAACAAGACTCTTAGGGATACAACTAAAAGTGCTTCCTTCTTAGCCCTCAGCTTTTACAAAGATAAAGCAATGACTTGATTTGTATCATTCCTGTCTACTTCTAAATAATACAAGTATTATCTGGGGCAACCCCAAAACCTGGAATTTATTTATAAAATATTGTGTATTTGTTCTGACATGTTTAAACTGCAGTCACCTTCAAAATACTCTCCATTTGATGCAATATACCTAGCGAGACATTTTTTCCACTGCTCAAAACAGTTTTTGAACTTGTCAATTTTGATGCCTTTTAGTGCCTCTGCTCTTTTTTGTATCACCTCTTCCACATCAGCAAAATGTTTCCCTTTGAAGAATTGTTTTTCATCTGCAGGGGAAAAAGTCACTTTAGGTGAGATTGGGTGAATAAGAATGGTGGGGCACAAGGGTCATACCATTTTTGGTCCAAAACTGCTGAACACTCAGCACGGTGTGGGCAGGTGGGCTCATAAATCATCATCATGAAATGGGCAACCATGGTGAAAGAATCTTCAAAAACAGTTCACTGAAGCTGAACACAGACTCTCACAACAACACCATCTGGTACACTGATACCCGTGGGTTCCTAGAACACTTGCCTGGTGGAGGAAGCCTGTACGTCACGGAGCCCACCCTCTAGACAATAATTCAATTTGGAGGTCCCTCTTGTACATAGTTTTAACATTGCATATCCTTTTGTGTGTTTTAAAAATTTAATAAGTTGAGACCCTGGCCAGGTAGCACAGTTAATAAAGACATCGTCCCAATTGCCAAGGTTGCAGGTTTGATCCCCAGTCAGGGCACATATACAGAAAAACAAATCAATATTTACCTCTCTGTCTCTTTCCACCTACCTCACTCCTCTCTGAAATCAGTAAAACAATGTAGTAAGTTGAATAATCTTGTTTGTATCCCTTTTTGATCTTATTTAAAATTATATTTGAGATTTATTCATGTTTGAAAAGATAGTTTAAATTAATTGAAGTTTATTAAATGTAGAAGAACACTATGTGAGGTCTGTCCAGAAAAAGTCCAGCCATTGTTAATATAATGAGAATGGTTTGTACAGCATCGAAGTAACCTGGCAGCCAAGGAGAGTGGACTAGGATGCGCATGTGTGAACAGTGATGATTTCACTGTACTAGTCAGTGGGGGTGGTAGACACCCCTTGATTGAGCATGTGTACTGTGTGGTGGTCACATTCAAAATGTAAGAGCAACAAATTGAGCAAGTAGAGCAACAGATCTGCATCAAATTTTTCATGAAGCTTGAGCATTCCTCCATTCCTCCATGGAAATTATTCAGATGATTCAGAAGGCCACAGCTATGGGCAACTAGTGACTGGCAGCTTCACCACGACAATGTGCCCACTCTGCATTTCTTGTGCAGTTTTTTGGTGAAACATCAAATCACCCAGGTGACTCAGGTCTCCCATAGCCCAGATTTGGTGTCCTGCAACTTCTGGATTTTCCCAAAACTAAAATCACCTTTAAAAGTTAGGAGATTTCAGACCATCAATGAGATTCAGGAAAATATGACAGGGCAGCTGATGATGACTGGGAGGACTGTGTGAGGTCCCAAGGTGCCTGCTTTGAAGGGGACTAAGGCGCTAGTGTTCTATGTACAATGTTTCTTGTATCATATCTTCTTCAATAAATGTCTCTATTTTTCATATTACATGGGTGGACAGCTTCTGGACAGACCTCGTATTTGTCATTTCTACTCCTATAGATGAACATAAAATGTATAGCCTCATTTAATCTGCAAAACTATAGTAGATTCTGTTGTTTTCTGATACAGCACTCCTCCCTTACAAGAGATAAGAAAATTTAGGCTTAAACTATTTAAGTAATTGATCAACATTTAGGCCAGTGAGTGCTGAATCTGAGGTCTGAATCAAGTAGTGACTGAATATAGCAAGGAATTACTAATTGAAATGCCTTTCTTTCCTCATGGTTTAGTAGGTAAGGTTTGGGAATATTGGAGTAATGAGTGTTGCTAGTTTATGGCCTTTAAAAATAAAAAAAATAAGGAACATAACTGAGTAATATAAAGAAAATAAATAGAAGACTATTGGAAATTAGTTATAAATGCAATAAAAAAACTGTATTCTTTCCCATATCCATAAGATTCAATTCCTGACTGATGATTTATCAGCTGAACACTCAGTGTGGAAATCCTAATTCAACTCAATTAAACCAGATACCCAGAGTGCTTATCATGTGTAGACCTCTCTGAGGAGCTGTGACACTGATGTAGAAAAACAATACCAACTCCTTGAATGTACAAATGAGTAAAATAAAAGAGTTATGAACCTGGACAGAGCATAACTCACAAAGCCCCATGCATGGGTTGTGAAACTCAATCTAAAAATTAGGAAAGATGAGGAAAGGACCCCTAAATGAGAAAAATTGATATGAATTCTACAGTATAAGAAGAGGTAAGCCAGGCACAGAAGAAGGTGGTAAGAGTGTTTTCAGAAAGAGGAGATGTTGTGAGTAAAGACACAGAGGTCTGAGCTTGAACATCACACTGCAGGAACTACAGTCTTGTGCAGCCTTTGTGTGTGAGGGGGAACCCAGGAAATGGCGCCCTAGATAGAGGTGGATGAGAGTAACATGATGAAGATGCTAAAATGTAGAGAAATCTTCCTGAAGACAAGAAGAAACCATGGGACATGTTTTAGCTTGGGAAAAACATTACATTTCTGCATTAAAATATAGTTAATTTATTTCTTTATAAGTTTTTCTATCACCATTTATCCCCTCATACCCTCTGCCACCTCCACCCACTCCCTTCCTCCACCAGTCACCACACTGTTGTCCGCATCTGTGAGCACTTTGTCTTTGCTCCACCCCTCCACCCACCCCCATCATCCACAGAGCTGTTATCTGCCCTCCATCTATGAGTCTGCCTCTATTTTGATTGTTATTTCAGTTCATTAGATTACACATATGAGTGAAATCATATGATACTTCCTCTGACTGGCTTATTTCACTTAGCATGGTTTTAGCAGAAGCTTTTTAACGGTATTTCAGAGAGTTGTTTTAGAGATAAAAGGCCGTTTCTGAGGTTAGTGGGTCCAAAGCCAAGGTAATGGAAGTTAGCTTGAAGAAGAAAGGGCAAACTTAAGACATAAAATTTGTAACTTTCTTCCTAATGAATTCTTTACTGCTTGGGGCGGGGGGAGGGAGTAAGCATGAACTTCTTGAAATGCACTTTTTTTAAAGTCCCAAAATCTTCCATTTTAGCACCTATTTTGTATACCAGAGTTGTCTATCCAGTTGTCTACTTTTATTATTCTCCCACATCTCTGCATACTCTACACGGCCAAAAAGGGGCTCTCTCCCAATTGCTCTTCCTCCTACATTCTCCAGCTTGGATAACACAAAGGGAAATGAGTATGACTGAGAGTCAATGGGAGAAGTGATACTACTTTCAGAAGAGAAATTTCATAGTATCTTGTCTACTGAATGAAACTTGGTCTTATTTAAATTCTTCCATGTATAAATGATTTTGACAGAAATATTAGTAGAAATGACATAGAAGCTTTACTCTGAGGGCAGATGTACAATTTATTTTTCCTACTTGAAGGTTGAAATTTTTATATTATTAGTATTAATACAATGTGGACATTTACCTACTTGTCTTGGTAATGAGAAAAAGATTACTATAAAAACATGACTTACAGATAGATCTTAACCCAATAGTCACTTTCTTAAAGTGATTTTTCAAAGCTCATTAACTAAATCAACAAAACCTTAGTGGAGTGTCATATCTTTCTATGAAAATATATTATTAATTTAAAAAATCTAGTTCTCATTTCAAAATCTCACTTTTCATCAGACTCATCAGGAAAAGTGTATTTGGCATAAAATAATGTGATTCTTTCTTTTCTTCCAAGGACTCTTTTTGTCTGTTCTCTCAAATTATGTCATAAGTTACCAATTAATTACCACTTACAATTTTTCCCTCTTTTGTGGGGAGACTGGCTTCCATAATATATTTATCTGTTCTTAATAAACTAATTGGATAGTTTCAAATATGAAAGGATAGTTTAAAAGTGAAAGGGAACAATGGATTGCATAAAATGTGGTGAGTGTTAAAGTGGCCGATGGAGGGATGTTTTTATTAGATTAGAAATATTATATCTTACAAGGGAAAATGCAAATTGTGCAGTGCCGTAATGTTCCTTTCAAGCACACAAGATAAAATTTGCATATCTAAATTGGATCGGGTCGATTGGGTTTCCCTAGACTCTCTCCCTTGAGCAGCAATCAGCTGGAAAAGCCTGCAGGTGATCCCGGCAGAGAGTTTTTCAAAGTCCATCTTCAAGAGCCTGTGTATATGTATTTGTATGCAGGCACATAGATGTGTCTTAGGTATATATGTACAAATGTCAATATATTTAGTTTATTTTCATTTTAATTACTTAGAGACTGACAAAATTCTTCAACCTGCTTTTAATAATTATTTACTTTACATGTCTGGATTGCTAATTATTTTTCACTAATATATTTCTCTACTGATTGATTTTTCAGTGTGATAAATATTTGAAACTTTGATTTCTAAAGAAATCAGCTTTATATATTAATATTAATAGGCTATACTCTTCAATTCATCTTTAAGGAAATGTCTAAAATATTTAATAAAGAATGAACTGTATTTTACTTAGGTTTTTAATCTAAAGATATCCTACGTATTTTTAAAGATGAATTTCTTATTCAAATTACCATGGTAGGGGTTTTTTTTTTGTCTCTTACAGGTGTATATGCACAACTAATTTTGCAAATAATCCACTATTCAACAGTTAACCCATCAATGGAATATGTAGAAATTTTCATGTTTACATGTATACTTAGTTTATTTTAATTATTTCCAATGGAATTAAAATTGTTGTTCAAGGACTTTTAAATCTTGTCATGGTTGGTCACCTTCACACATTTATAAGTTTAGATAAAATGAATAATAAATGGTAAGTGAAATAAGCCAGGTGGTGAAAGACAAATACCATATGATCTCACCCATAAGTGGAACCTAATCAACAAAACAAATGAGCAAAATAGAACCAGAGACTTGGAAATAAAGAACAAGTTGAGGCTGAAAAGCTTCAGATGCATATGCAGCTTCAAAAGGAGGAATCGGGAAGGGGCGAGCAAAGGAACACACATAGAGGACTCATGGGCACAGACAATGGGGAGGGATTGATTGTGAGTATGGGGGAGCAAGGTAGAGGCAAGCAATGGGGAAAAAGGTGGGATGACTTTAAGTGAACAACAATAAATTTTAAAAAATGAATAATAAATGTGGAAGGCTTTAGTTGTATGATCATCACATTATCAGTACTTAAGCAAGCATTCCAAATCAAACCCCCAACTCTAGGTGTTTGTAGTAAAGATTAGCTTTAGATATTCTTGAGGGTTAAAATAAATCCAAACTCTTAAGAAGACAAGGGTAGCCAAATGCTAGTAAATAAATGCAAATAAAGCTAGTGCTTTAAAAATTGATTTTTTATTATTTTATATGTCAGATACACATATATTGTTTTCATGTATAGAGGATTATGTTTTATCCAAATGTTATATAAGTATTCCTCTGTTGTCTATTCTTGATTATTCACAGATAAATCATCCAGTGTAGATAATCCATTCCCTAAGTTTCCCAAGTTTCATTTGAATTCATCTGTTGCCAATTTTCTTTAGTTAGAAGTTCAGTGGAATATGTGAATGTTAGGGGTATATGGACTGTATGTTTTATTTTATATAGCCTTGTTTACACATGAAAAGGTAAGCTAATAAAAATCTTCCCTAAAACAGTGTTTTGGGTTCTAGTACAGCAATACTTTCATAATTTGAAGAAGCTTCCAGAAAATAAAAACAAGAAATGCGAGACTATACCACCGGTACTACTACTATCATTATTTAGGATAGAGTTGACCCTGGGCCCAGCTGCAGGGGTTGTTTTTCAGGCCCATTCACCACTGTTTTCTACCACATCTCTCATAATTCTGGGTTTCACAGCAGCTCCTCCTACTCCTTATCTACCCTGAATTTCCCAGTGTTAGTTCCCTTCTAGTCACAATTACCCAGGTAATAAGAGGACTTCACAGGAGTCTGTATAAACAAATGAATCACTATTTGAAAATATTGTATTTAACTCTTTAAAAGTGAACTGTTCTAGGAAAATGGAAATTTCATATCCTATACTTTCTGATTCTACCTAAGGGGCATATTCAGTATATTATCCATGACAAAGACATATAGTTTATATGAATACATAGATTTACAGATAGGTACATACATATTTACACAGTTATATTGCCTAGTTATAGAACACATACTACTTATATAATATAAATATTACACATGCATACATATATTTGTATCTGTTGAGTTGTTTCTGATTCTAACTTTTCTCGTTTCTTGGACAGTTTTCTGTGCTCTCCACTGTCCTCAGTTCACTTGTAAGTCCTAAACAAATGGTCAATATTGATTTGTTGATTCTTTGAAGAACTATGAAGAAACAAAACAAGACTGACAAAAACTTTTAAATCCCATGAAATCTATTGTCACTGGCATAAAAATGTGTGAGATATTTGGGAGCATAAAATGACAATATCTGATAAAGTGATGTGCATGCTGTGACTAAGCTATGATGCCACATAAGGGTGTCTTCTGGAGGGAAACTGATGTGTTCTGGAAGGGGGATGCAAAGCGATTCAAGCGATTCGAGGCAGCCTCCTTTTTAATAGCAAAATAATAGACTTAACCTAAGTGACCAGCCAAAGGAAATGCATAGATGTATGTTTATTCAATGGATTTTACAGTGAATAAGCATTCTTCTTCTTCTATGTTAACAGAGATTGGCAGTATTGCCATTTGGGGTATGCAGAAGCAAACTCTGAGGCACCGCTGTAAGTTCAGGCAGCACATTTGGGAGGTGATCCACAAGAATCCCAACAGGGGAGTGGAGAAGTGAAACAGGAAGAGAAGAAAGCCAATAAAGTAAGTGTTGTCACGTAAATCACTACTGTAAGTATGGTGGATGCGCACAGTCCTGCTGGAGAATTCTGGAAGACTGGGTGGAACAGTCACTTTTGAGGTCTCATTTAAGGACCAGGGACACCAACTTCCATCAGTCACTTGTTAAGGGCTTCAGCATAGGGGTGAGGCCAGGAGTAGCTTCCTTCTTGAGACTTCTGCTCTGCTGCACAGTGGTAGGTAGTCTCTATTGATCCAAGAGAGCAAAGGCGAAGAGATGCAGATGCTGGCAGTACTGTAAATGCCTGGAGGATATGAGAACGCTCGTCTCGCTAAACTGATGACTGTACTTGCTGGTGCAGGGGAATGGACAGGAAAGGAATGGAAGTGGGTCTCTAAAACAAATTCCATTTATATGATTTTCTTTGTTTACTTAATAAAAGTGGTGTAAATATGAATGAACAATGTTAGTAATTTTTACTTGATTGTGGATGCAGAGATGTTTGTGATGGCATTTTTAAAATAGTTACCTAAAATTTTTTAAAAACTCTCAAAATAAGGTAGCATAAACTAAATGGCTAGTCTTTTCTTACTCAGCATACACTGAAAGGCCGAGATCAGATATATGAATTATGAACTCCTTGACATCAGATACCGTACAAATTGGTTTGCGAGGAGACTTACACAGAGTCTTGGAGAGATTGTAAAGTAAGTGACAGAGTTAGTTAGTGATGGATTCCAGTGGACCAAGCCGTGTTTCTGCAGGTACTCAGGACTAGCTGGGACTCAGCCATTTGAGCTATAGCCACCAGCCTCAATGTAATTGTCTCTAATATCTCTAAATGTATTTTGTCACTGATGAGGGAGAAATTTAATTTTCATTCTTAAGTGACAATAGTGTAGAGTACTAGCTAAAAAGTTCAGGTCCTAGATAATTACAGGCATTGTGCAGTGGGATGTGAATAAACAAGGCTGCTGAAAATTTAAGAAGCCGATTATTGGAGTCTCGGCCAGGCTCTAGCTTGATGCCAGTGAGTCTGTGAAGATGAGTTTCCATCTTTTATTTCTTTGAGACAATAGGATGCAATTGTGAAGTCACCATGATCTCAATCCATGCACAAAATTACTAAAGAATAAGACATGTATCTTCTTCCCCTTTGCTGTAACTATGACAAAGGTAATGCTGCTGCCAGACATCCCCTCTGAATGTTAAGAATCACATTAGGAGATGAGTTGAAGCACGGGGCTAATCCCATTCCAAAACATAACCAGAAAATACCTCAACAACCCAGGAACCCTATTTAAAGCAGCCCTTAGGCCACAAACCTACTTCAGAAAAACCAGTTCATTCTGTGTTTTCTGTCCAGCCAGCGTGAACTGAATTTTATCAGCCTTGCTAATAGCTGTTCTCTCATTTACCAAAGGCTGTGACCATATTTGGTGAGTAATAAAATATGTGTTTTATTTGTTATTTTGAAGGAAATAAGAGTGGATAAAACCGACATGAAAAGGCAGGGGAAGAAAATTCTTGAAATTATGTAGATAAATGTATTTCACAGAAAATATTGTTTGAAATAAAATTAAGAAACATTGATTGGAAAAGAAACACTTCTCTTCCTCACAGAATTATAATGTGAAAAAAGTAGCTTTTCCTCTTTTAGAATGAAAATTCCTTTGTGGTAACAACACTGGGAGCATTTTTAAGAGTTGTAAAAATGTAATGCATTTCAAGATACTAATCAAAAATAAAGTAAGGCACAAAAATTTTCAGAAGTCTGCAAGGCATATGCCATTTTTTGTTGTATACATTTTGCGGGTCTAAAAATGTACTAGTTGATTTGCTTAGATCCTACACAACAAGAAAATCTTGCAAAACCAAAGGCCAAGACCAACCTGGGGTATATTACTGAATCAGTTTTTTGCCTTAGGCAGTGTGTAATGCCAGTATAGTTCAGATTTTGCTTCTGAACTTGATGTTTCGGGGTCAACATTCTTCAACTGCATTTTGTGTGAGCTTTACCTAATTAGTGACTGCAAGGAGCAATGGCACACAACTGCTGTGAGTGTTGCTCTCTCCTTCACCCCGCAGCCGTTTGAGATGGAAACCGTGATCAAGGGAGATTGATGGTGGTCACCTTGGAAGGGTGTTGAAGCTGCCAAGGCCTTAGACTTGAAAGTGTGAAGAGAAAAATCTCTAAAAAGTAGACACTCAGACTTCATGGAACACCAACAGGCTTAGACAAAGTGTCACAGGATCTTGGCACGTCAAAAGCTAAATTTTCGTCAAAGTTTATTGAGGAGAAACTGCATGACTCCTCAGTCAAAATCTCCATCAAAAATAGATTTTCACAACATCTGCCATATCTTCTGAAGGAGAAAAATGTCCTACAAAATTTGGTGCCTGAATATTTCTTCAACCTCCTAATTTCTACTCTGTTTTTAGAAATTTTCTTTATATATATATTAAATCATCATGTTATACATCTAAGACTGTACAATGTTATGTGTCAATTATAGCTCAGTGAAACTGGAGAAAGTGACTAATAGAAACATTAAAAAACTATTTCCATTAGCTCTTTATCATTTTGAGAGTTTCTAAAGAGTTTTGCACCTGGTAAACTATTCATAATTTCTTGGATTTTGAAGGACTATCCTATTTACTGAAGTTCCAATTAGAAACTACATTTTTCATCTTCATTTTACTTCTACTTTTGGTGATATTTCCTTAACCTTACCTAATAAAATCTTTGTGCAGTTTATTTCTTTCTACTATCATATCTTATGTTTAAAGTGTTATTTCTTGTGCTCTGACCCTTCCTGTTTTATGGTATCTTATGTCTACTTCAATTTTTTTTCAACAACGTCTTGTAGTTTTCAGTGTATATAGGTCCTTTACTTTTTCTGTTAAGTTTATTTCTAGGTATTTTATCATTTTTGTAGCCATTATGGATGGAATTGTTTCCTTTATTTCTTTTTTGAATGTTTCATTATTAGTATACAGGAATGCAACAAATTTTTGTACATTTATTTTGTATTCTTAATACAGTTTTCTTTTTTATATAATTGTATTGTATTGACTGGCTATTATAGTTGTCCTGATTTTTCCCCATTCGTACTCCTCCACCCAGCACCCCACACTCCCTCAGGCAATCCCCCCACCATTGCTCATATCAATGGATCATGTGCCTAACTTCTTTGGCTACTCCATTTCCTATGCTGTGCTTTACATCTCCATGGTTATTCTGTAACTACCTCTCTGTACTTCTTAATCCCCTCTCCTCTCCATGGGTGAGGCAGAGCCTCCTTTCCCCACGCATTCTCCTCCATGGTGTTCCCATCTGGCCACCATCAAAATGTTCTCCTTATCCATGATCTATGTCTCTCCTCTTGTTTGCTTTGTTCAATTGTTGATATGTATTTATTGCATTTTATTGTTCATGGTTTTGATGTTCTTTTTCTTAAATGAGTCCTTTTAACAGTTCATATAATAATGATTTGGTGATAATCAAGTTTTTTAATACTTTCTTGTCCGGGAAGCTCTTTATCTTCCCTTTGATTCTAAATGATAGCTTTGCTGAATAGAGCAATCTTGTCTGTAGGTCCCTGCTTTTCATGACTTTGAATATTTCCTGCCAATCCCTTGTAGCCTGCAAAGTTTCTGTTGAGAAATCAGCTGATAGTCTTATAAGAACTCCCCTGTAGGTAACTAACTGCTATTCTCTTGCTGCATTTAAGATTCTCTCTTTATCTTTAACCTTTGGCATTTTAATTATGGTATACCTTGGAATGGGCTCTTTGCAACATCTTGTTTGGGATTCTCTGCACTTCCTGGACTTGCCTGTCTATTTACTTAACCAAATTAGGGAAGTTTTCTTTCATTGGTTTTTCAAATAAGTTTTCAGTTTCTTGCTTGCTCTTTTTCCTTCTGGATCCCTATGATGTGAATGTTGGATCTTCTGAAGTTGTCTCAGTGGCTTCCTATACTATCTTCATTTTTTTTTTGGCTTCTTTTTCTTCTTGTTGTTCTGATTGTTTTTTGTTTGTTTGTTTGGCTCCTTATGTTACAAAACATTGATTTGATTCTTGGCTTTGTCCACTCGACTGTTGTTTCCCTGTAAATTGTTCTTTATTTAAATTAGTATATCCTTCATTTCTGTCTGGCTTTTTTTATGCTGTTGAGGTCCTCACTAAGTTCCTTGAACACCTTTGTGACCAGTCTTTTGAACTCTGCATCTGATAGATTGCTTATCTCCATTTTGTTTAGCTATTTTCTGGAGGTTTGAACTGTTCTTTCATTTGGGCCATGCTTCTTTGTTTCCTCACTTTGACAGCCTCCCTGTATTTGTTTCTATGTATTAGGTAGAGCTGCTTTGACTCTGTGACTTGGTAGTGTGTCTTAATGTAGCTAGTGTCTCGTAGGGTCCAGTGGCACAGCCTCTCTTGTCACCCATGCTGGGCATTCAAGGTGCACCCTTTGTGTAAGCTGAGTACACCTTACTCTTGTAGTTGAGATTTTGTTGCTGCTGGCAGATCAATGGGAGAGATTTGCCCAGACCAGTCAGGTGAGGGGACTGCTTGTGACCACTGACCACCAACCTTCACCCTCCGTGAAGGATCTGCTGTGCATGGGCAGGATGGTGGTGCCCCAACGTGGTCTGTAGCTGTCCACTGGGTATGTTAGCCCTGGGTTTTCCTGGGTAGTGCAGGCCAAGGCCAACCCCCACCTGTGTTTGGCCTGGGGAACCCCTTCTGCACTATGAAGCAAAATGAGATGGCTGCTACTTGTACTGAATTGAGAGATTCCTAGGCAGAGCCAAGCTGTGAATCTAAGATGGCTGCTGCCAGTGAGAGGCCTGGGGCTCACTGAAGCCAGCTATTGTTTGTTTAATATGATTCTGGAAGTTGTGAAGCACGAGCCAAGACCAGCCATTCATATGGAAAAGCAGCTTGGGTGGGTCCATAAGTTGGGTAAGGCAGAGCCTCTGAGCATCTCCAAGGTGGGTCAGACAGTGTTAGCCAGGTTGATGAAGTCTCAGATGTCGTACCAGTTTACCGGCTCTTTGCTGGAAGGGTTTAGAAAAGGGATAATGGACTCTGCTCACCTTGATAACAGACACTTCAGTTTCTCCCTGTATACCACTGGTGCCTTTCAAGCCACTATGCTGGTATGGGAGCTCAGAGGGAGTGTGTCTGAGTAGTCGAGGCCATGTGTGGGTTAAGAGGAACTGCTTGGGGCTCCAGAAGTTTCTTCCACTGACTTAATTCCCACCAGTGTTTGTAGCCAGTTGTGGGGACTTATTTTCCTGGCACTGGAACTCTGGGCTGGAAGGCCTGGTGTGGGTCTGGGACTCCTTACTCCCAAGATGTTCCTCCCAAATTTTTATACACCACAGGAGGGTGTGGGACCAGCCCATTCTGTGTTTCCACCCTTCATAGCAGTCTGGATGGATGTGGTTTCTTTAATTCCATAGTTGTCATACTTCCATTCAACTCGATTTCTGACAGTTCTGAGTGATGGTCCGGTCAAGATGGCATCATAGGTAGACATGGCTCACCTCTTTGCATAATCACATCATAATTACAACTAATATAGTTTTCCAATTACATTCTTTTAATAGAGTTTGACAGAATCTGAAATGAAAGGGTTGCTAAGGCAACTAAACTTGATTTGCAAGAAAAATCAACTCATGCTGTAATGGGACAGCATCTCAATGGATATTTCCTATTTTTTGAAAGCTTTTCTGCATTCACATTTATTAAATAAAGTAAATATGCTTTTGAACCTGATCTAACCAATCAGGCAAAATGGAATTTAGTAAGAGAAAAGACAATATTAAAGTCACATGTTTGCCAAACAAAAAAAAGTAAAAGAACTTTACTTGAAAGCTCTTACTAGGAGAAAATGAGTTTTATAGCTCTATGTGTGTCTCTAAATCTATATGAAATATGAATATTTTAAATATTATAAGATATAGCACTTTGACCCTAATCAAAGTAATTTGCTGAAAAAAATATGGAAACCTCTATGGATGTTTGGGGGTATAAAAACACACATTATTGAATAAACAGTCTATGAAAAGTTGAATAAACATAAAGCGTCATCCTTTGGATATTTAGCATTTTTTGAATTTCATACTCTTTGAATTCAAGTTTCTTTTTTATTAAATTTTCTGTTTTTATTCTTTCAATAATCTTTAAGTAATTTTTATTCATTTTATTGCATTTGCTAACTGGGCTGACCTTTACACATTAACAATGAGATGTAGCATCTATACAGCAAGGTCAGTTTGCATTTCCAGTTGTGCTCAGAGTAACAATTCCAAAGATTTCTCACCGTTCAAAAAGCACTCAACTTTTTGGTGATTCAGCAGTTTTGAAGTGAGGAAAGGAGGATAATTTCTTAGGTTTTAAAAGCATTTTCCTTTCTCAAACAAATAAATAACAGAAACTTATTAACAGCCAGGATTGAAAATACATAGAGTGAAATGTAATTTGATGATGGCTTCATCGTCTGCTAATGATGCCATAAATGTAAGTACAGACTATAAAATTTAAAACTTTTAAAGCTCGTGTTTATCTGATTATTCCAGAAACATTTCAGAGAATGAATTTGTTTGTAGCGAGGTCAAAACAATTGAAGAAGTCTTGCATGGAATTAGACTTGTCAAACCACTGTATCTGGAGGTATAAGATGCTCCATGGCTCCATGGAATACAATGACAACTTAAGCTCCCTGCAGACGTATAGGGATATAAAAGGAAGGTTTAATTTCAGAGCAATGTGCACTCATGACCTTTCTGCTACACAGTGAACTCTGATTAATGTTTCTACTCAAGGTGCTGCAATAATCATTAACTCAACAAGAAACTTAACTAAAATGTAAACAATTAAATGAACCTTTTAGTGCAGATTTTACTGGTTTAAAGAAGATTAGCTCCTTAATTATAAGAAATTATAATCATCTCTCTGTTGTTGCTATTACTAGATGACTCCTTTATAGCACAAATTGATTTGTGGGATTTAATTACCATATTTGTATTATCTTACTAAAGTTAAGTGTAGAAAACTCTACTAATCCAACTTTTTATAACTATTCTTCTATTGGATTAATAAAAGAGCTTCAAAATTTTTGGGTTAATTGGAAAGGAAGGATTCTGGTAGCCACAGGCAACAATGAAATTATTCTGCTTAAATTATGATTAGAAACAAATATCTGATAACATATTGATGTAAAGTAAATTTTAATGAAAACTGACAAATCAAATGAATGAATTTCAAAAACAACATTCTTTATGATAATCTCAGGGTCACTATAGTTGCTAGGAATTAAGATGACAAAAATATTTATTAAACTCAAAGTAACCACTATACTGGAAGACCCAAAATAATTTGGGCATTCTGCAATTATCTTTGTTGAAACACAGACTTGGTGTTTTGCAAAGAAATCATTTGTTCTGCCTTAGTGATGCTAATTATTCTCAGCATGCAACCACTGTTTCAAATTGCAAAAGGCACATCAGCCTTTGCTGTATGTTGTAGGAATTAAAACCCAATCAAATGAGATAATGAAGTGCATACAAAGAATATGATAGCACTATTGCGATGCAATAAAAGTGAATGCCATTTAAGGAAATGTTTCAAAAATCATAATTTAGAGTGTAAAAACATGTTGTAAAGCAAATGCTCATGATTTAATTTTAATTACTTATTGCTAAAAGATAAGCATTGGGTTTATTTATCGAGTGGTTAAGATGGTTCCTGTTAAAGACTGAAGAACATGGTGGTGGTTAACAGTCCAGCATGAAGCGACATAATGCAGGAGCTTTTTTAACTACGTGGAAAACTAAGAAAATAGTCCACATTATGTTAGAGATAAGAATATACACTTGCAGGAATTCCATGAGACTATATTAAAAAGTATTAATTAAAAATAGAGTAGCATCCTTGCTCTTTTTACTTGTATGCCTTGAAATAATAAAATACATTGGTGCTTCTCTTCATTAAAAAAATACCATCTGTGCTAACATCAACAACATACTACCCATTTAAAAATTTCTACTTATTCTTTTTTTGTGAAACCTATATTATCAGAATACATAAGCCATTAGAAGCCCGCCTATGTATATAATGAGCTATTGAAATATGATAAGGTCTGGGTCCATGTTCCATTTTACTAAAAAAAAAAAAAAACCTCTTGTAATTTAAACCTTGAGTTAATACTTCTTTTATTGTTTGCTTTGTTGTTTTCTTCACACAAGCCATTGTCAGTGATGTTTCCTGCCACCACTGACACTACCTTTTAAGTCACATGGGGTGAAATTAAGATGGATTATAGGTTTTGTCCCTTGCTCCTTTTGGGAGAAACCAGAGCAAGCTTTTCTTTCAGCTGCCAACAAAGTGCAGTCATCTCAGCAGCCCAGAATGGGAAAGCAGCAGGACTCAAGCATCAGCAGTGACAACAGAGGGCATGAAGTTTCTGTTCATTACACACTGTGCAGGCTGCCTGTCTGGAGGAGCTTTTGCTGCGAAGTGTCGACTGAGGATAATATCCACTGTTAGTTACTTACATGCCAACATAATACCCTAGGTGTTAATATGTTAATAAGCTTTTCTCTTGCTCCTGCATCCTTTCTTCATATTACATTTTACCTTTGTTTACATCATGCTAATCATGTATATTATGTTGTCCTAGAGTGGAAGAACATGGCACTTTGGCACGTGCAATTTCAAGCTCAGTGACATGCATCCATGAAGGCTCAGCAAGTGACACATGATGAATAAATCATGGTACCTACAGAGCTTGATGCAGTGTTTGGCACATAATAAGGACTTATTAAATGTTTTCCCATTGGTTGAATGAATGGGTGAATTTTCATCAAAGGTTTGATTTGGAGAACATAGTAGAGATCACATTAAGAAATGTGATAAAATGAGTGGATACTATGAACTTTTCCAAAACCACAACTGGGTCATGATAGGAAGGTCTTAGATCTAGATATTTAGCTTGCATGAGTTTAATGGTGTTTCTCTTAAGTCAGCATTAATATCTCTATTTTTAATTCGAACTAAAAAGTAGCAACTTCAGAACATGCAAACCTCTGTAAAATGAGGTTTTCATCAGTTTTCATTTAGGGACACATGTGTTTATGAGGGCATCTTGTCCACACTGTCAACCTTCTCACACTGAGTACTCACATCCCATTTGCTTATGTCCATCTCTTTTCAATTGAGTAAAGTAAAACTGGGTGGTAAGCTATTGTTTAGGTAGAACTTGGCAGCTCTCAACCCATTCTTCAACTAAGAAAGAAAAAAATTAAGTGCTTTTTTTTCCTTTTACCATAATCTGGGATCTACTGCAACAGTTTCTGTGCCACAGATTAGCAAATGAAAAACGTTATTTTCTTTGTAAATTGCAAAAGGATGCAATTGTCATATGCTGAGACAAGTTAGCATCTGTATCTCAAGGGAAAAACTTTTAGAAGTGGCAGATCTGCCAGCAGCAATTAATTAGAAAGCTTTTCATAGTATTTGCAGTTACAGACGTGTACCAGCAGCCTGAGAAAATTGGTAGTGATATCTGCTGTCACCACAGGGTAGTACAATGGATGGAGCTAATTTACTGATGTTTGTTTTCTTTTTTTTTCCAAGTGTCATATCTTCATCTTACACCGAGCTTGATTTTTCATTGTCAAGTGTTGAACTCTGCATCACTATAGACTTTTTATTGCATTGTAATGCATGGTGTATGAGATGTAAGCTTATCTTACTTTACATGAATGAGTGCTCTTATGCTTGTGAATGCCAAGATGTGTTGAACAGCTGTTTTCCTTTCACCACCTACTAAACAGAAGTATGAAGAACAGCCATTCTCTTAGCAAAGAAACATCTATCAACTTAAAATAATCAGTAGCAAGACTGTCAACAATATTTGTCAATTTTTCTAAAACAAACATAACTTCTATTTAATAAATTATGTTTTATTTCAAGGATGAGTTCCAGGTTTTTAGTTCATTCATGGGGAATTATCTATACCCAAGGTCATTCTTTCTTAGGAAAGTATTGTCCTTGAATTCATTCTGCATATCTGTCTTGGAACATTGGGGCGCAATTGGTTCCCTTTCTAATTACTAAATTAAAAAAACAAGTATTTTTAAATTTTAGACATATGAATTATTAATTTAAATTATTTCTCTTTTCACAAATACTTGTCATGCATCTATTATAGACCTTGTATTATAAATAAATTTAAATTAGACATGAATTTGCATTTATTATTATTTTTTCAGTGGAGAGTTTCTTTACAGATTCACTGATTTGCAGGAATTGTCTCTAATTTGGAAAATAGAATGTGTAGGGAAATTATGGTATTCTACCACATTCAAACTCATTACTAACTACACGGAAAAGTTGTTAAACCTGTGTTAATTTTTTCCTGTACTACATACTAGTATCTTCCCCACTTATTTTATTGAAAGGTATAAATAACATGTAATATGTGAAAGTGATGGACATCATTTAATTATTAAAGTCTTATTTTACAGCTGATTGGAAAATACATAAGAAAAAGAAAAATATAAAATAAAGTAATTGACTTCCAATTACACATGATGGGTTGAACATAAGAGTTCTCCCTGCTTCATCCTTTAAGTCTATTAAAACACCAACAGCAGAATTTAAAATGTATAAATACATAAGGCCAAATAGAATAGGAGAGGAAGAAGATATAGCAGGTCCTCTGATAACATTTCACTCAACATCGTGCCATTATAATGTTGAAGGGATGCTGTAAGAACTTTGTTTTTGTTTATATCAATTAGCTTATACTGAAACTGGTTTTGTTATATGGTGTTCAGCTTCAAGATACAGATCCTATTGAGGATGTTTAGGACTTACTGTAGTACAAAATAAGAGGCATCAAAAACTTAGAAAAAATTAAAATAGGAGAAAAATTTAAAAATAAAACAGCATAATGGAGGAAGCCAAGATCCTGCCTGTATCAAAGTATAAAGCAAGCACAATTCATCGGGAAGGGTCAGAAATCAAAAGTATCTCCTGCTCTGAGGGTAGGGTAAAGGAGGACTGCAGTGTTGTATCGCCAGTGAGAGTCACTCACCTTGTTGTTCATGTAGGTGGTGCCTGAGGGATTCGGAGGGGAAGTCTCATGACCTGTTACAAAAGCCTGCCCAAGTACAAAAGGGTAATGCAACTCTGGACACCACTACTCACCTCTCTTATCAAAGACACATGCTTTGCGTTTTTTCCTCTCCTGTTCTATTAGGCCTAGTATATTTATACATTGAAAATTTTGCCATTGATGTTTTAGTCTGGTTTGGGGATGAAGCAGACAGACTTCATGTTCAACCCATCGTACTAGCCACCATGGAGTAATTACTTCCAGCCTGTCTACATTGTGAATTATATTTCTTATTTGATCAGAATTTAACCCTAAGAGAAGTATATTATCACCAATTTAATTACTGCTAGCTCTCTGGAGAATAGACTTAAATTTTTATATTTCAATAATTATCAACCCACTATTACCTACCTATGTGCCAAAAAATTTGACCAGAAAACACATAGAGATTTATGACATCCAGGTAAGCAGACAAAGAAAACTGTAAGCCTTTGGGGTGGTGGAGTTGCTTGAATGTAGGAATCTATAGCAGAGATATGGCTATGTATTTATCAAAACCATTCCATTCTCTTCATCTTGGGCATACAGGGAGGTAAATTTTCCAGCTGTCCTTACAATTTGGTTGTGGCTATATGTTATCATGTAATGCTCTTTAAGAGACACAACGTAAACATCTCACAGAACTCTAGAACTCTCTTGCCCTCTCCTTTCCTTTGAAAGCAACCATTTAGGCCACGTGTTAAGATACTGAGTCAAAAGATGGAAACAGCCTAGGTCCCTGGAGAATAACACAGTTTAATCAGTAAACATGGATCAATAGAAATTATCTAATCTGATGAATAGAGTGGAGAAAAAAATGAAATGAGCAATGCCTCAAAGCCCTGCGAGGCAACATCAGGCATGCTAACATGTACATGAAAGAAGTAGTGGAGTACAGGAGGGGGAAGGAGGAGAAAAAAAATAATGCTGGAAGAAACTGTTCTCAAAATATTCCCAAAATTGATGAGAAATATTCATCTAAACATTTAAGAGTTTCAGCTAAACCTGAGTAGAATTAGAGTTCTACATCAAAGAGTAGGAAAATGTTATAAGGCACAAAGAAAGACAAAGACTTGAGAACAAGGGAACCATAATAAGATGAACAGCGAACTTTTCATCAGGAATAATGGTTCACAGGAGACATCAGAATGTTACACTGAAAGAGTTAAAGGAAACAAAACTGTAAACCAAGAAACCTAGGTCCTCCAAAACCATCCTCCAAAAATGAAGATGAAATAAAGACATTGCCAGATAAAATCTGAGAGGATTAATTGCTCAGCCTTGCCTTACAAGGAATACCAATGGAAGTCCATTAGTCTGAAAGAAATGAAACCAGACGGCAACTCCAACCCACATAAAAAAATGAAGGGTGTCAGAAATGGTAAACATGTGAAAGAGGCTATAAATATATTTATTATTTTTTCCTAAATTACTTAAGGTTTTATATAGCAGTATTTATAATACTGTTCTGCTGGGATTATAACACGTATAGGTCACATAGGGGAGGATAGAAAAAGGAGACATATTGGAAAAAAGATTCTATACTTTATGGGAATTAAGTAATACTATTCTGAAATAGGTTGTGAAAGACTGAGATAGATAGTGTAGTCCTTAGAGTGATTGACTCAAAAAAACATTTCTAAAAATTCAGAGGGTTTAAAATCGTTTGCTGAAAAACAAAAAAACAAGGCATTAAGGGGAAAAAAAGGAACAAAGGAAGATATGAGATGTACATAAATGTTCACAGCAGAGTTACTTATGATAGCCAAAAAAACAGAAGGAATTCCAATATCCATCAATGCATTACAGGACAAAGAAAATGTAGGATACCCATGTAACAAATTCAAGGAAGAGCTGATTCACAATATAACATGATTAGACCTTGAAAACTTACAGTGAGTGAAAGAAGCCATTCACCAAAGGTCATATATTTTATGACTTCATTTGTTTCAAAATGTTCAAAATAGGTCAGTCCATAGAGCCAAAAAGTGAGTATGCGGTTACCAGAAGCTGGGAAGGAGGGGAATGGGAACAACTGGGTTTGCGATTTCTTTTAGGCCTAATGAAACTATCTTAAATTTAAAACTGGCTCTCCCTTCACTACTACACATCCCTACAAACCAGCAAACTAATCAGCCAACTAACCAACAAACAAAAATTAGTTGTTATAAAAAAGAAGATGTTGGAAGGAATATAAAAGGTAAGTATCAGTGTCAGGCTTGGGAGAGAAAGTAAAATCTATGGCTACTTATTACAAACATAACAAGCGATGTGTTTTATCTTTTAATAATTTGGTGGGTGTGGCAAGAAGGGGGGAATAAAAAGAAGCCTAAAATAAATTTTGTCCATCCCAAATCTTGGTCAAGTATGACACCTAGAGGACACACAAACAGAATTTCTTTTAAAAAAAATAAGGCAAGATGCATCTGTGTAGAGAAAATATTTAAAATTTTTATTTCAAACTGGACATCCTTAGGCTCTATCCTACGTAACACTCTATCAATGAATAACTATATATTTCTTCATTTACGTGCTGTTTTTATTCATAAAACTGATGATGTTAAAAGTTTTTCCCCTCCCTGTCAAGTAATTGAATTTTTGATGATTTATTCTAAATGTTGGTACTAGTCACTGAATGTCATTACCCATATGACTTATGGGTTATGAAGTATGTTTATATGCTTATGTTTGAATAAAGAGAACACACTTGCATGGATATGCATACACCTCTCCCCCCTCCACTCTGTGCAGTTTAGAAATGATAGAAAAATAAAGACAGATGAAAGAACACCGTATAAGAGGTGACAGGTTCAGAATTGTCTCATTTCTAAACATTAAAAAATATGCTTTGCATTTTTCATCTATTGGTTTGGAAAACTTCTATGGCCCTGGCTCATTAATACTTGAACAGTTCTTTATGAAAAATGATGGAGGGCTTTCTTCATGGCATCTGGTACAGATGGTCAATTTAATCTGCATCCTTGAGACTTTTCATGACTAAATTTTGACATCATGTCATTAAACATTTGTATGTTATTTATATCATACTCTAGAAAACAAAAGAATGCTATGTATTGCTATCTGTTGCCACCTATCAGTTTTACTGATAGGATTTATCCAGCCGGACACTACAGCTTTCACAAAGGAGTGATATATATATATATCTCACTTCTGTCTCCTCAGAGACCCATACATCTTTGTCCCCAAGTGCAATAATGACATTGTTATAGAACAGATACGTAGCAGAGGTGGAGACAGATGTTTACATGACTTTGTTTCTATAACCTTGTCCAGACTCGTCTTTACTACTGACTGATGGTGAATGTGTATGTGTTTGTGTGTGGCCCCCTAAGCCTTGTATAAATGGTAATCAAAAGAAGGAAATCCATTGTTGGCTATTTTCAAACACTATCATAGAATATTCACTCGAGTTGTTTATTTTAAGTGGCAGCAAATTTTGACTTAGAAGTGGTCCTTGGCTCATGCTTGAGGTTGTGGTTATAATGTTTTAAATTTCTCCCAGTTGAGCACTTATTATAAAACCATGGATAAACATAAAGATTAGAATCTTAAAGTTTCTTTTGACATTAACTTACTAAGTTTAGCTTCTGATGACTTTTCAAAGGGTTAAGTAATTGCCCTGTACATTAAATTGTACTAACTTGACTCCTTACATTCTCTGCTTTCTGTTGTTATTAATGAGTTTTTACTTGGTGAATGGATTTGGGACTTCCCAAGAATGCTTAGAATGGAGTCATATTAACAGTACTTTCCATTTAAAATCCTCCCCGTGTCAGAGTTAGAGGATTTCAAGGTTTAGGACTGTTTTGGTAGCTGAGAAATACAAACAAACTGGATAGGCAAGCACTGCCACTGTGGAGTGCTATTGCGGTTTCCCCTAAGAGGTCAGAACCAAGCACTATTTTCTTCTTTGGTGTGACTGCTTCTTGTTTGGTGTAACTCCTTCAGGGAGCCGTACATTAGTTAAGATCAGGCTTCCTTTGTATCCCTTATCAACCCATAATCTTTTGATTGTTGCCTGTTTTTACCAGTGAAGAAATAGTAATCCACACTAGTTTATCTCTCCTAATCACAGACTCAAAGAGCTAGGGCTCTCTGAGCTTTTAATTCCCTCTTAGAGGCCTAACAGAGTGGAAAGTAAACAAAGAAGGAATTTGCAACCTTCAACATTGCTAATTTCCTCTGATGTCAGAATACTTAAACAGGCAGGATCTGGGAATTATTTGATCAAACCTGCTCTTAATCTAATGCATGCAGAAGGGCTGTGTCTGGAATGATGTGCAAAACGACAGGCGTCCCAAGGGACCTTTATGGAAGGTTTCCTCTTTCAGAAACAGTAGCTTCCTCATTTTAAACTCTTGGTTGGCTCTGCTGATGAAGTAAATTCACAGAAGTACTTTTCCTGCTTTTTAAATTTTATTTTCATTTGGTCAAATATTGCTGACCGGATGTGAATAGTTTTCTTTGGCTTGGCTTTCTGTTTGTAGAGTTTTTAATTGGCTAAATGCCTTGATATTACTTTAGCTTTATTAGGAAATGAATTAATAAAAGGTCATAATTGGGGGAAATAAAGAGAAAGGGCAAAAAGCATAATCTGACATCACACACATGCCTCCATTACTACTGGTTTAAGAAAGTGAAAACACAAAGAACAAAAGACCCAAAGCCATGAGGTTGTTCAGATCCCCTTTTTCTACACTAAGAGTTCAGAGAAATGACGGCCGAGGATGTTTACGTAAAGAATTTACTAATTTGGAGATATTGAAACAATGAAAACTCAGTTTTCCCTTTAATTTTACGCACAAGTTTGTGAATATTGAAAAGCAGACTATTTTGGCGGAGACAAGTAAAGGGAGACCAATTAATTTTATTTATCCATATTTCAGATACAATTTTAATAGTTTTTGTAAAATGTTATCCACAAAACTAGATAGCATTGCGAATACTTATTATTGTGCATATTAATTGTTTTAAAAAGCTACTAAAACACAATTTTGATTTGCCAGAGTAGATCAATATCACTCATATTTTTATTGAGAATAGATTAAGTTGAAACATTTTTAAAAAGTGGTGAAGTGCATTTCCGCAGTAAGTGAACACCTTTGTTGTTTTCCCATGTTTTCACATCTGATCATGAGTACTGCTCCCCACAAAAAGTGATTCAGAAGGCACCACTGAAAATCAATTATAAACAATGATACTTTGTGTACATATACGGTAAGAATAACATACTACTAGAACTAGCCTTTGACTCCTTGAGTGACGAGGAATTTCAATGCCTGTTATTTGTCAGCTGAAGCCTGTCGGGTGATGATTCTTTTTATTGGTGTATCCTTCCAAACATATTTCATCACACCATGTGCACAGGAGTTCTTTGGGCGGGTATGTTGCATCTGGGTGCCCCCTGTCTCTTTCGCTCGCTTCCTTTCTCGCCCTCGCGCTCCCCCCATCCCACCCCCTCTCCCTCATTTGGGCTCACGCCCCCTCCTCTCTTTCCAGCTGGCGGCCGGGGCTGCGAGGCTCACCAGACCTGGAGGACCTGCTCAGTCAGCTGGGGCCCCCTGCGGACGGACGGCTGCTTCCCTCGCCACTAGGACTTGCGACTGTGCGCGGAATGGCAGCCGCAGCAGCATCCCCGCCAGCGGAGGTGGCGGCTGCAGCCACGGCCACCGCGGACGCTATTGTTCCCCGGTGTTAAAAGAGCTTTCACTCCTTTTCATCTGAAACGAACAATAGCAGGGAGAGCTTTGCTTTCTGTACTCCTTGGGAAGACATTCCGAGGGCAAAGAAAAATTCCCTGCCCACCGTGTTCCGGATCTGGACCCTGGAGCGGCTGCGAGCGGCATGGGGCTGCCAGCGAGGCGCTCGGCGTCGCGGAGCCCGGGAGCGGAGGGCCCGCGCCGGGGCGTCCTGCAGCTGCTCCCGCTGCTGCATCTGCTCCCGCCGCTGCTGCTGCTGCTGCTCTGCCCGGGCGCCTGCGGGGCTGCGGCTCCGGGTGAGGCCGAGGCACCCACCCTCTATCTGTGGAAGACTGGTAAGTGGGACGGAGTTCCCTTGCATCCCATCTTCACTGCTGGGCACCTTACCAAACTGCCGGGCTTCGGGAGGGACCCCTGTGCTTCTCAATGGCTCGGGTATGCTGGGATCCTAGGGTAAAAGTATGATTCTTAGGAAGCAAATTAGGTCACGTCCGATGCTATTTGGAAAGAGAAGCCTAACGACTACGAGGCATTAGTGACTCACTGGAATGAGCTCTCTCTGGCGCAGCTCTGTAGTTAATAAGGACAACCGACGCTGCACTTTCGAGATGAAGTGCTGTGCTTTTAACCTCTGGATTCTCCTTCTACTACGGAGTTTCTTAAATGTATTTCTAGCAAAGAACTAGCGAACAGTTTCGCCCCGGTCCTTATTCTGTCTCGAGGCAAACTCTGTGTTCAGTGCCGAGATACAGATGGGGACAGAACTGAATTTTTTAAGTATAGCTTTGTGATATGTGGGACACGTGGCAACAAGCCAAACCAGAGCAGTTCTGACAGTGAAAGGCGAACGGGGCTCCAGTGAGCTCTCTGAGACCAGGTGAAACTCAGTTCTCCTCGAGTGAATTGCGGGGTTTTTGAAGTGCACGATTGTCAGGATGTTTAGGTTTAAACTTTCTCTGCCTGGAGAATTCTTTTGCTTTGTTTTGAACCAGCCAACACAAGCAGCAAGTAATTACTCCTCAGCACCTCCTGGCAAAGTGCTGACTACAGGTCCTGGTGGAGCAGTGACAGGCAGGAAAACAATACCAAGTGAAGAATCACCGCTCCCTCCCCAGCGACTCCTTTCTCCTCTGAAGGACACTGAGAGTTCTTCAGCAGACTTGAAACTTGTGATGTTTATCAGAGTAAAGTGGGAAACGTTTTTCCTGTTGCTTAGAGAGAAGGATAAATTAAGTTTCTTGGCAATGCCTAGACATTAAATGAAGCATGCTGGAGAAAGGAGGGAGAGTATGTATTCATTATGGGTTTGCAAACAAGTTACAGGAGAATGAGTCTGCTAACTTCAGCTGTCAGTAGTTCTCTGCTACACAGACAGCTCAGTCTACTCTGCAATTATACCGATATCCTGAATTTTTAAAGTTGTTGCATCTCTCCAACAACTTAGTGAGATTGAACAGAAATTGATTTAAAACTAACTTACATGATTTGGCTCACAGTGTTGCACATAATATACACCCACTGTTTTTTTAGAAAAACCATTTGGATTAATGTTAACTGTTGTTAACACTTGTAGTTTCAAGATGATGAGTGGATGTAGATCAAATCAAATGAATTTCAGTGTAAAACAAAGAGTAGATCTCTAGTTTAGTTAAAGCCATAGTTTTACTTTTAAAAAGCTCAGTCATAACAACACATACTAATTAAACTATACTTTACCATTAAATGGTATTATTTGGATGGTTGGTGGGAGCTTCTCAGGTAAGTGTGGGACAAAATAGTGCTTGCCAGGTTGAATTTGGTGCTGTTAAAGTAACAAGAGCCAAGCAGTTATTCAGATAGAAAAAGAGTCTAGGCAACATTTAGTGTGCAGGAACGGAGGTGCCAATATATGTCAACATAAATGTCATGGTGGGAACACAAGCCGATAAACAGTTTGCAATAGCGGGAAGCTGTTGCAAGCAAGGATGTGGAGACCTTGGCTGCAGCAGCAGTTCCAGCTCTTGCTAGCTATGGGAATGTTGGCAGTGCACTTAACTTTGATGCCTCGTTTTTTCAGCTGCATAGAAATGTGGTGATACCCTCTCTGACTATTCACAGTATTATGAAGATCAAATGAGAGAGTTATGAGAAGTAATCTGTAAACTCCAATGTTGTGTGCTTGTCCAGATACAAATAGGCTAGTATGAGAGGGATGATAATGACATCTTTTCAATGGCGATTTGCTGGCTTGGGGGGAAAAATGGTAAATTAAACTGGAGAGCAAAATAATGATCTCTTTATTGTTTTTGAGCAGGAAAGGCAATTTTACCATGTCTATAAAGGAATTGAGAGTACTTATTGAAGGGACTAGGGAATATTTGAAGGGGAGGGATACATTGTAAGGGATACATGAAAATGTAGAGATGACAGAATCATAAGTGTTTCTCATTTAATGAAGATAAAAACTCAGGAGGGAACTGGGAAAGAAAATGAGGTGAGACAGTCCAAGATATCTATTCCATTAGGATAACCTTGGTCTGGATACAGCAGATTATATGGAGTCACATTATTGGTGAGATCATTGAAGTGATGGAGTGAAAGGTACAGTGGATGAGAAGCTGGGATAGAATTCTAACACTGTGTTGATCAACAACAAGCTCTAGAACCTTGGCAAAGTCATTTGACTTTGGTTCTTGGCTTCCTATTTTGTAATAATCATTAATTAGGAAAGATGATATTGAAGGGCCTGGTCAGCCTGAAAGTGTATCAATTGTATGTACACATATGCATATACATGTACTATAAACACACATATATGTGTATATACCTAATACATTAACATGTATATAATAAATGCATGAACATAATACATAAAGTTTGTGACATGTAATATACTACATAATGTATATTATATGAAATTTTAATGTATAATGTATATTACATAAAAGTTTTGCCCTGGCTGGTGTGACTCAGTGGATTGAGCATGGGCTGTGAATCAAAGGGTCACCAGTTTGATTCTCAGTCAGGGCACCTGCCTGGGTTGCAGGCCAGGTCCCCAATAGGGGGCATGAGGGAGGCAACCACACGTTGATGTCTCTCTCCCTCTCTCCTTCTCTTCCCCTCTCTCTAAATATGAGTAAATAAAATCTTTTTAAAGAAGTTTTATTAAATCAACTCACAACAAAGAAATGATTGAGGACTCACTGTGATTTACATGAAGTCATGCAGTAGGAGAAGCTGACTAGGATATTGTCATCTCTGCCCTCAAGAAACTTGCTGTTGAATAATGCTACATGTACACAAGAATTACAACATGGCATATATCATATTCATAAAAGACACACTGTGAGAGCAGGGAGGGTGTGTAGCTGATAAAGGGGGTTGTGCAAAGTTTTAAACAGGAGCTAATGTTGATCTGGATTTTGAAGGAGGGGCTAGATTTTTACTCAGGGAGTAGTAGAAGTCCATTCCATCAGAGGAAAGAGAGAAAACAAAGGTGACGGGCATGAAAACATTCCTAGATCTTGGAAATACTGTAGCTGAAGTCCAGGATGTTTGGTCAGAATGAATGTATTTAATGCCAATGAGGTGAGTTGCGTCAGGTTGTAAGAAAACCTTCAAACCATGGTAAAGATGGTAGAGTTTAAACCATAAGCAGGTGGAAACCATTGGAACCTTTGAGTAAAAGTATTGACTTATTCTTTGCCAGGAATGGAGAGAGGGGAATTCAGAGGCTAATAGGTCAGTAAGGAGAGGGACTAGAGGCAAAGGGGAGCAGAACTAAGACCATAGAAGTTTCAGTGACAGATGATAGCGGAGGACTAGGGGTCACACTGTAGAAGTTTTAGCTGAGGTGTAGAGCACAGGGAAGAAACTCTGTTCCCTGTACTGTGCGGTCATTGCATTCAAAATGACTGAGCAAGTAGAGCAAAGGATCTGAATCAAATTTTGCATTAAGCTTGAACATTCCTCCATGGAAATGATTCAAATGATTAAGAAGGCCACCGTTATGGACAGCTGGTGATGGGCAGCTTCATCATGATAACATGAACATTCATGTGTCACGTCTTCTGCAGAGTTTTCTGGCAAAACATTAAATCACCCAAGTGACTCAGTCCCCCTATAGCCCAGATTTGGCACCCTACAACTTCTGGCTTTTCCCCAAACTAAAATCACCTTTGAAAGGGAAGAAATTTCAGAATGGTGATAAAATTCAGGAAAATATGAGGGGGCAGCTGATAGCAATTGGGAGAACTGTGTGAGGTCTCAAGGTGCCTACTTTGAAAGGGACTGAAGCATCGATGTCCTATGTACAATATTTCTTGTGTCTTGGATCTTCTTCAATAAATGTCTTTATTTTTCATATTACATGGCTAGGTGCTTCGTGGGGAGACCTCATATGCATGTTATATATGTATATATTACATGTATGCTATATATGTGTTTATACACATACACGTTTCATATATGTATATGTAGTATATGTATATATATTTTTTACTTAATTGCTTTGCCTTTCTTTTTCACCTAGATCTCCTAGCCTGCTCCCATCTGACAGTTGTCAGTCTGTTCCATGTGTCTATGCTTCCGTTTCTATTTTGTTAAATTAATTTGTTTATTAGATTCCACAGTACATGAAATCATGTGATGTTTGTCTTTCTCTCATTGGCTTATTTCACTTAGTGTAATGTTCTCCAGGTCTATCATTGCTGTTGCAAAAGATAAGATTTTCTTCTTTTTTGCTGTTGAGTAGTATTCCATTGAGTAAAAAAAAATGCACCATAGCTCTTCTGTCTGCTCACCTATTGATGGGCACTAGGGCTGTTTCCAGATACTGGCTATTGTAAATAACGCTGCTATGAACATGGGTGTGTATATATTCTTTTGACTTAGTGTTTTGGGTTTCTTTAGGTATATTCCCAGTAGTGGAATCACTGAGTCAAAGTCAGTTCCATTTTTAATTTTTGAGGAAATTCCATTCTGTGTTCCACAGTGGCTACACCAGTCTCCATTTCCACCAACAGTGTGTTAAGGTTCCCTTTTCTCTACATCCTTGCTAGCACTTGTTGTCTGTTGATTTATTGACGATAGCCATTCTGACAGTCATGAGGTGATATCTCATTGTGGTTTTAATTTGTGTCTCTTTGGTGATTAATGATTTGAGCATATTTTTATATGTCTATTGGCCATCTGTATGTCTTCTTTGGAGAAGTATCTATTCAGAAACTTTGCCCATTTTTTTAAAGGTAGTATTCTTTTTTTTTTTAAGATTTTATTTACTTATTTTTAGAGAGGGAAGGGAGGGAGATTGAGAGAGAGAGAGAGAGAGAGAGGGAGGGAGAGAGGGAAAGAAACATCAATGTGCGGTGGCTGGGGGTTATGGCCTGCAACCCAGGCATGTACCCTGGCTGGGAATCGAACCTGGGACACTTTGGTTCCCAGCTCGAGCTCAATCCACTGAGCTACGCCAGCCAGGGCTTACTTTGCCCATTTTTTTAAAAATAGAACTGTTCATTTTCTTGGTATTGAGTTATATAAGTTCTTTATGAATTTTGGAAATTAACCCCATATCAAATGTATCATTGGCAAATATATTCCATTGATCTGTATGCCTGTTCTTATGTCAGTACCATGCTGTTTTGATTTTTATGGCCTGGTAGTATAGTTTAATATCAGGTAGTATGATACCTCCTACTTTGTTCTTCTTTCTGAAGATTGCTAAGGATATTAAAGGTCATTTGTGGCTCCATATACATTTTTAGAATATTTGTTTTAGATCTGTGATGTATGCCATTGGTATTTTAATTAGAATTGCATTGAATCTACAGATTATTTTGGGTAGTGTGGGAGTTTTAATGATATTAATTCTTCCTATTTATGGTATATGCTTCTACTCATTTGTATCTTAATTCCTTTCTTTAGTATTCTATAATTTTCAAGTACATGTCTTTTACGTCCTTGTAAATTTATTTATAAGTACCTTATTTTTTGTTGTTGCAATAATAAATGGGATTATTTTCTAAATTTCTCTTTCTGACAGTTCATTATTGGTATATAAAAATGCCATTGATTTCTGGATTTTAATTTCATATCCTGCTACTTTACCAAATTCATTTATAAGTTCTAATAGTTTTTTGTTGGAGCCTTTAGGGTTTTCTGTATGTAATATCATGTCATCTGTAAATAATGACTTTTACTTCCTTTGGTAAAGGACATTTTATATAGACTGGTAGAGATATAAACTTGATTAAATAAAGATAGTAGAAAAGGTATACTATCAATAAAGTTGAATAACGAGGTGAAATTTAAGTCTCTCTACTACAGTTTTTGTTTTTTAACAAGGAAAACCCAGAATATAAGACATTAAAATATCAAAATATAGAAGTTAAATATTTCAACAGTTTTGTCACAGCCATTTGAAAGGTGTCCAACTCTTGAAGAGTTTCCAGCTCTTCACACAAATAATCTTTGTGTGAAGAGTTGGAAAACATTTTATACACACAGAGGTAAAGTACTTCTATTGAAAGATGACTAATTGGTGTTACTGATAAGTTACTTTTTTACTTTTTAATATTCTAGAATATGGAATTATTTCAATAATAATTTATGGCTAATTATATTCACCTAGCAATTCCAAATTAAGGGCATCAATGCACAGGCCAAACTGTGATTGACTTAACATGAGTCAGGCACAATACAGTGAGTACCTCCGACTTCTGTCAGTTTTTGTCATAGTGATATTTGGAAAAAGACCTTAATGAATTGAACTGATTTCTATAATAATGAAATTACATTGAAATTCAATAAGTAGTTACTCACTAGCCATTGTTTGTAATTCAGGTTATGAGGGTACTGAACAATGTGAGTTTCTCTCAAAGAAATTCTTTCTGACATTAAATGCTTCTGCACTAGGTTTATCCAACACCAGATAATACTATTAATGACAGTTACTGTCTTTTACCTAGTTCATTTTGCATAAAACAATCCACTGCTTCAATATAAAATAAAAATGTTCTTTTTTCCTTTCATATACTTGTACCAATCTAAAGTATTTTGCAATGTATATGGAAAAGTATCAGTCCTTATCTTCCTATTCCTTAAATAACAAAGGGGAGGGGGATGTCTCTTCCAGGTAGTAGTAGCATGAGGGTGGCATTATCTTAATGAAAGTGTTTTACACATCCATTGTGCTTACAGTTTGCCTTAATTTGGACTGACATGATTTGCTCATTAAATGAAGGATAAGGATGGAGCAGACTGGACAGAATGTGGGCACCAATGTCAATTACTCTGAAGCAACATGGATCAAAATGTATCATGTTTCCTACAAAGTTATGTCACTTCCCTGAATCTTTTTTTCTATCTTAATATGGGCAAAGCGTATATATTCCATAGGGATCTGAGGATTAAATATGGTAACATGTAATGTGTGGTTGACTGCTTGAGACATATTAGAAATTTAGTAAATGGTAGTTTTATTATTGCTATTATTCTTATATATAATACAATGGCTACTTAATTTTATGACCTGGAGCAAGTCCAGTAATATACATTAGCTTGCTGTAAAGCATCATTTTTTTTGTAAATCCACTAGAAAGTACAAATTGATACAGTTAGAGTGCTAGATACTCCAGCAAATTATAAGGCAGACGGTATGGTGGGATGGAATGAACACAGACTTTGGAATCAGACAAACCACTGTTTAAATCTTGCTTCTTCCTGACTGGGCAAGTTACTTAAATGCTCTGACTTAGTTTTCTTACCTTTGAATGATGACAGAAGTTCTGAAGTGAAGGGCATTTGTGAAGCTTTAACAGGTTGTAAATAAGTATCTAGCAAAATGTCCTAAATCTACTACGTTCAAGTACTGTTTGCTCTCCTCATGTTCTTTATCCCTTTATCTCCTAAAAATGACACAACTTGTAGGAACTGTACGCATCCAACACATTTATCTGTCTTCTCCCACTAAGGGACACTATGGAAAAAGAAAACAAGTCTGCAAAGAAGTTATTTTATTATAGGTTTGTCTTTTTTTTTATTAGTTTGGCACATATGTATGCAGCATGGACCAAAGACTATAAAAATATTTTAAGTGGCAAATTCAGGGTGAATTATTTTATCAGAATTTTTTAAACTTAATTTTGCTTGTGTCTTAGGACTTCTCAAAAATCTGAAATTTTACATTCTTGCAATTAGCATGGTCACATGGGCCCTCCAAATGAAATTATTTCACAGCAGAATTGTTTGTGGTTTATGCATTGTTTTGTTTTACTTGTTAGGTGATGATTTAAGTAAACTTAGTTTATGTCTTGTTTTCCTACCCCTTTTTTAGCATACATAACACAGTCATTGCTCAAAGTTTATTAATTATTTAGATAAAAAGTCAATGTTCAGGTGGTTTCCTGAAGCTAGAACATCCAGTGGACTGTGGTAACTCAGGTCAATCCTTATGCAAACTGTAGGGAAGCCACCTGATTTACAATGTGATGAAAGACCCAGCCGGGACTGATATAAGAGTGCTATAGAGCAGTGCACACCCAGACTCTTCCTGTGTATCATTGCTATATAAAAAACTGGCTTGAGGTTGGTGTGATGAGATGCTGACATTCTGGTAAAGATGCCGGGGAAGTGTGATGGGCTTTGGACTCGTTTGGGAGGAAATGAAGCCTGTCAACCTCTGACATTTTGCTGCGGGATCTCTCTGGGAAGGGGAAGTGGAAGTGGAAGCCTGTCAGTCTAGCAAATATATAGGACAGGCTCCCTCGGAATGAATTTAGAGGCACATTAGAGTGGTCCTTAATGAAAGAAGCATTCGGGAAAATACAGCTCTTTTTATCACAAGAACATCACAGAGTGTGAGTCAGAAGTGCTAATGAGTCATAAGGTAGGGATTTTTTTCTAACTTTTTTCATCAAAGCTGTACTCTTGACACTTTCGAATGTATCGAAATGATGAACAACAAAGGAAGTTACATTGAATTCCCAGGTACCCAAGCAAAAGGAAAAGTAATACTTAGAGGAAGTGATACAATAATTAAAAAGCATATTGGGAAAGAGTGGGGGAAATGTAGCAGGAACTGTGTGAAATCATAGTCTTTTTTTATCTTTCTCATTGGTTCCATATTGTACCAATGTTATATCATGAGAAAAGAAATAAGGGCAGATGTGAAAAAGCACAAGTGTGCTCCTTTACGTGGAAATGAATTTTCAGATGACACATGTAATAGGGTGATGTTCAGGGGGTCTGGGCCCCGGGAGACATCTGAGAGATGGTCCGTGTGGGATGTACTGAGTGGCACTGGTGAATGCAGGAAAGGCCATGCGTGGCTGCTAAAACTTGGGGAGAAAGTGAGACATTGTAGGAGAGCAACATAACCAGGAGAGAAAAGAGAAAACAGGCAAATAATCTGCATTCTTTTAAAATTATGCTTAAAGTCTGTCATTTATGATAGGGTTTACTCTAATGAACATTTGCCTGTATGAACATAATGAACAAATATGCCCATATGTGTCCACCATTAAGTATCATACAAAGTGGCTTCATTGACTGAAAAAGCCCGTCTTCACCTATTCATTCCTCGACCTTTCCCTTTCCCCCCTAAATCTGTGGTAATCTTAGATCCTTTTTCTGTTCCCATTGTTAAGCTTTTTTGAAAATGTCATGTAGCTGATATAATACATTATGTAGCTTTATCAGATTGGCTTCATTCACATAATAAACATTTAAGTTTTCTTCGTGTCTTTCACTGGCTTGATAGCTCATTTCTTTTAATTACTGAGTAATAATCCATTGTGTGGATGTAGCACAATTTGTCCACTGGTGTGCTGAAGGACATCTTCTTTGCTTCCAAGTTTAGAAATTATGCAGGAAGCTGCTATAAACATCCACATGAAGGTTTTGGTGTGGACGTACGTTTTCAACTCCACTGGGTAAATACCAAGGAGCACATCACTGGATCATAATATATTAAGAGTATGGTTATTTTCATAAGGAACCGCCAAGCTGTCTTCCCAAGTGCAGAGGTATCATGTTGTAGTCCCACCAGTGATGTATGCAAGCTCCCGTTGCTCTGCACCCTGCTGGTGTTGTCAGTGTTTTCGATTTCAGCTATTTTAATTGGTGTGTGCAGTCGTATGTCACTGTTCTAATTTGCTATTCCCTATTGACATGAGCATCGTCTTTTCATCTGTTTACATGTCATTCTTACTTTCTCTGTTGGGGGATCCTCATTCTTTCCACAGGATGAATGAGAGTAGCAGGAGCAGGAAGAACTCTTATAAGACAGTCCAAAGTCTCAATCTGGACTGTGCTGCACGTGCTACACTTCTTGTTGCCCTGACGATATGACCTACACTAAAGACAATCATTTTATAAAGAGAAAACACACATGGAAATTAAGTAAAGAATAAAGAATCGAAGGAGTCAGTCCCAAGCTTGGTCTAGTTTGTTCCACCTGGAGAGGGACACCTTGGAAGAGAGTTTGGGAGTGACAAACGATACCTTGAAATGAAAGAAAATGGTCTGATGCAGTAAAGGTTAAATTGAGCTCATAAACTTGTGAGATTTTCAAGAGCATGACAACTGTGCTGTATCAGTAGCGGACTGCAGTCTAGTTAATAAACCATGTAGTTTTATATCCACTTCTTGCTCTTGCATGGAGGAAGTCATGGGCTGGTGTAAGGTTGAAGTACAATATCTTCCTGAACTTCAGGAAGCAGTGGAGGTCCACTGTCTTGAAGCCATGGTAAGCTGACCTGGGCACCGAGTTGCAAAGCACCCTGATACTCAGATAGTGTCCACGGAGCTTCCCATGGACACAACGTATTGAGCACACCCAAAATGACAATAGTAGAGCAATGACTCAAAGTGGATAGTTTCTGTATGTACATAGGAGTAGAAATACAAGATAGTATCAAAGTGACTAACCTAGAAGTATAAGGAGAGCTTAATGGAAAATTAATCTTCCCAAGCAAATCTATCAGGCATGGATGATGTCGTTGGAATAATTTAATTTATTAACTTATTAACTTATATGGCCAATGCAGGGCTTTCTAACTGTGTTACACATTCTGGGTAGAAAGTTACCCCTTGGATTATGATAGCAGTAGCAATAACGGGACATTCTAAGCATTATAGATGGATGTGTTTGCAAGTATGTTCTATATACTGTGCCTGATAAAGAATGGTGTCAGAACACAAGTAGTGCCTATTTTGGTTGCACTTTTTAAAGGTTATTTTTGTTTTTTCTACTAAAATTAGAAAGTGTCATTGTAAGTGGCAGAGGGGTCCACTCTCTTCAGGTACTTCCACTTGACAGTGAAATAGAGATTCATTGCAAATAATTAAACCCACAGCCTGAAATGAAAGAAGCAGCAATTGCTACGTAGTTAAATAAATATATATTCATACACATTTGCATGTATGTAATAAATAAAATGAGATGTTCAAGGACAGACTTTTGAGCCAAACGTGAGTCTTGACCTAATTTTGTAATTTATTAAGAGTAATATATATAACCTCTATTTCTTGTTCCTCAATTATACTGCAGGTATGATATCTGTATCTACCTCCTCAGGTTATTTTACAGGTAACTTGAGATAAGTTGTGGCATCTCAAGTTATGGCATGCCATATTGGAAGAAGAAGAGGTGTCTTGGACCACACATTAAATACATTGCAACACATTGTCACAAAAAAATTCCATAATGTTTTAAGTTAATTTATGATTTTGGGTTGGTCCCCATTCATAGCCATTCTTGGCAGCACGCTGCCCACAGGCTGCAGGTTGGACACCCCTGCCGGAGCGCAGACCACTTCCATGGTGCCTGGCATGTGTCACTGCTCAGTAAATGTCATCTTTTACTTGGTGGAATCCTGGCGTGGGCTGTAAGTGCCTCCTTCCTGGGACAGAGTTTGTCTCCTGCATCTGTTTCATCCTTCTCTCCTTCTTTCTGATTCTTCCTTTTTTTTAAATTGTTTTCCAGTTACCGTTGTCCCACCTGTTTCCCCATTGTTCACCCCTGCCCTGCCCCCTCCCACAGTGATTCCCCACCACCATTGTCTGTGCCCACGAGTCCTTTGTTTGTGTTCCTTTGCTTGCCCCTTCCCCCAATTCTTTCTTTTGAAGCTGCATATGCTTCTGAGCTTCTCAGCCTCTGGCATTGCTCTTCCTTCCACCTGCTGTCAGAGCCCCCAGCACAGTGACACAGCCCTCAGCTTTGCTGTTGGCAGGGTTGTTCAGAGTATAGTTTTCAAACACAGAGACATTCTGCCTTGGAGTTTTATTTTTGCTTGTGATGGTGCATATCTTTGCCATGCATGGAATACTGGAGGTGTGACTTTTTAGTGGGACTGTGCATTCCAAAATTCCTTTGTGTGGAAACACCTAAGAATATTCTTGGCTAGATTTTTGTGGTCTGTCATGCTGTCAGTGAAATGGGGTAGGAAGTCTGCAATTATCCTCTCTCCAAGTCTCCTCCCCACTCTGTATAAACACGCCATGTATATGATCTGTATATTTATATCTGTATATGTATATATGTATGTCATATATAAAAAAATATCCTTATATGGACACCTCAGTGTATGCAGTTCCAAAGCTTCTAAAGGAATTAAAATGTTTCTCAGTTTGTAGGAGAGATAGTTGTTTAATTGTTTCATGCCCATTGGAACCTATTTATCTGTATGTTCTCTAAAATGCATGTAGCATTGGTAAACTTATGATAAAATTATAATAATAATTTAATGCACCATTACCAGCATACTCAAACACATTTATACATCTGCACACCTAGATGCATAAATACATAAAACATACATGCACGTGCAAACAACACAGCCACTTCTGACTAAATTTCTACCCAGGACTTCATAATTTACCTGGTTTTGTGTTTTATATCTGGTATTTATAGTGGTGACTTTAAAAATATGTGCAGTTGTGATTACTTTTCAGTTAATTATTAATTATACAAGAATTTATGTGAACATTTTTATTTCAGAAAACTTTATGCCAACCTTATATTCATCAGAAAGTAGCTCATGTAAAAGATCTTATTATACAAGCCCTTGCATGACCTCTCACTAACTTTTAGCTTTTATTTTAAGATTGTTTTATGTCTAACGATCTTCCTGTGTTTGTCACACTGGTGCCTGAACCATGTCTTCATATTGCAGTGCCTGCTGGCACAAATTTCTAGTAAGTACTTTCTCTCAAAGAGCATCTGCCTGCCAGTGTATCCATGAACATCATTTATGTAAAAGATTACTTATACATATTTTGTGTTTGCCATGCTATCATTAAGGCATGACTGGTAACAGACCTGGTGGGATGATATTGGTTAACTCTTATTTTTTATTGTGCCTAATTATGTATATGTTTTTTCTTATAAAATACAAATAAAGTTCATTCAGTGTCACTACTGTATTGCACAACTTCAGGGACTCCAGAAACTGTCAGAATGAGGTGACCCTTTTCTTCTCAGTTTGTGTAGATCATGTTCGATTAAGTAAAACTTGCAGGCACTTAGTGTTTATTTTATGCCCTGTTCTGTGCTTGGTCCTGGGGAGCAAACTTGAATATTATGTGGACCCGTCCCTCTGAAGCTCCCTCACATGGAAATCAGTAACTGCTGTCTGGCAAACTAATTGTAAAAACAGAAGCATATGTACATACATAGAACAGAGAAGGGGTGGTTTTCTCACAGAAGGAGACAGGAACAGGAAGATTTTATGAAACACAATTTGAAAAATAAACAGTTTACAAAATGGACAAAGGGAGAATTCTAGGCAAAGAGGAGCAGTTGGGAGGAAATTGAATGGCATGCACGTGCAGGGACAGCAAGCTCTGAGGCCCAGCAGGCAGGGAAGGAGCTGGGTGGTGAGAGGGGCGTGTGAAGTCTACACAGGACTGGCTGCAGCCAGGAACCTGGACTCAGTTTCCTGTGATTCCACTCACGGCATCTAGGAGCCCAATTCTATTTGAACTGATACAGTATTACCAAGAATAAAAGAATCTATTTGCAAGTCTAAAGTCATATGTGAATTTATGAGTTTTAGAAGATTGTTAATTGTGAAAATGAACTATTTTATTTCTAGTTACAAACATTCTATGAGAAATGCTATCTTTAGGTAATGCTAGTTAAACATAGTTACTTCAATAGTGGAGTATCCTTTCTGGCTTTTATATATACAGGTGATTTAATATTTTATTTTTTACTCAATAGTTTTGATTAGACCAATGTTGAAATGAATAAGCCTTAGGTCAGTGTGCTGTTTCTTTTGTGGGGTCAGTGACAGAGAATATAAATGAGTGATATGGACCAGGCACGGTGTAAAGGCTGGTTGTGCTAACTTGTCTGTGTGGGCTTGGTTCATTGAAGAACTAACACCACTCCTTTACCCTGCTATGGGTCTGTTACTGGCCATCATTTACATATGGGGGTCTAATATTTTGAAAAGTTTCACAAGGAACACCATAGTTGACCAAATACAATATTTAGTGAACCAAAGGTAGATTATGGGGTGCTTGTTTACAACCTTTGCCTTTGGCGATCATATCAGGTCTTCAAAAATCTGCAGCTTAATTTTGGGGCAAAAGAGATATTTAAAGGATACTTTTTTGAGTTTTAGAATGACTACGTGAGAAAATTTGAAATATCAAAATCAAAGTGTGTGAACAGCCCGTTGCCAGCCAAAAACAACATTTCCCTCCACTTCTCTCCATGCTGTGCTTCATTAGTTCTCATTAGCTAGCCGGCCCTGTGGAAAGCGAGGAGCTTGCAGGAACGAGGCATCCGCTGCCCTGAGCTGGTGCGTGTAATCACACAAATGCAGCGAAGATCATGGGGTTCAATCGTTGTATGAAACAGCTTCTTCTGACAGTTTGCAGCGGTGACTCCACATCTCTAATGGGAGAGTCGTCAAAATGGATTGGGATTTATAGAATCCAATAATTCAAAAGGAAAGCTTTGACTGCGGCTGAGAAAAATGTCTCTCCCTGTCTCTTACTGCAAGATTTACTATAATTTCTTTAGCTCCCTTGGCTTGTTTTATAAGAAGTGGCTTTGAATTTCCTCAGCTGTGAAAATTCCACAAGAGAATAAATGCTATAGAGGGGACAAGGTGGTCTTTCAACCTTGGTTGACCAAGCAAGCGCTGCCACACCACAGACCTCACGGTGCCCCAGAGCATGGTGCAAGTTTCAGAGCTGTGAAGTCCATTCTTCTCTAATTTTCTATCTTGACAGAATCATCTAAAGGCTAACGTAATTTGACTATTTAATGACAATCTGAATATTGGAGGAAAAAGTGGCTCTTATAGCACGTCATTATATGTAAGATGATTCTGCATTGTTGGCTATATGTGGAATATTAGAATTTCAATGACAGAGACAGTTTTTAACAGCTTTTTTGGATACAATTTAAATACCATGCAGTTCACCTGTTTCAAGTGTACAATTCAATGGCTTTTACTACACTCACAGGATTGTGTATCCTGGACCGCAATCAATCTGAGAACATTTTCATTACTCCAGAAAGAAATCCTGTACCCTTGGCCATCAACCCAAACTCCCCATCCCTCCCCATCAGGCCCAGCCTTAGGTAAATACTAATCTACTTTCCATCTCTATAGATTAGCGTATTCTGGACACTTCATATAAATAGTGCATGCCATATATGCTTTCTGCATCTGGATTCTTTTATTTAGCATGTTTCCAAGGTTCATTCATGTTGAAGCATGTGCCATCACCCCATTTCTTTTACTGTTGAATAATATCCCATTGTATGGGTAGCCCACATTTTGTTTATCTGCTCATCAGCTGATGAACATTTGGGTTGTTTGCACTTGTTGGCTATAATGTATAATGCTGCTATGAACATTTGTATACAAACTTTTGTATATTTTCAGTTCTCTTTGCTAGGTCTTATGGTAACTACGTTTAGTCTTAAGAAAATGCCAGAATTTTAAGAAATCTTAAGGAACTGCCAGACTATTTGAGCTGTATTTTCTGAAGTCAGCACAGCATAATATACATCTTGTTTTCCAAGAACTTCAATGACGATATAGTTGTCATTTGAGAAAATACATTAAAGTTCCACAATAAAGATACCATTGTGTAATTAGGAAGTAAGTAGTAGAAGATATAGGGAAATGCTGTAGGGGACCTAGTTCATAAGAAGTAAAGCACATTTAGGAGGAAAATCTGCTAAATTAATCATGAGCATACTTGATAGGGTGCCTACAAGAAACTCTTGGGTTTTCAATCTGATCATATAGTGAAGGCTACAATAAAGAATAAAAAAGGAGTTGGGATGAGTATGCTGTGATGACTTAAAGAGAGGATGACTTAATAACATGTATTTAAAATGCACAGATAAATCTAAGTGAAACTAATGAAAAATTGAAGATGTTAATGCCTTTTGGAAGTTGCCCATTTGGTTTTTACAGCTAAGTGAATGCAATAACATTACGTTCTAGTGTTCTCATGGTACTCTACAATTCTCCAAGCACACATGTTCTTTTACTAGATTCTCACATTTTCTTCATTAATATGCAGCAGGAAGTAATGCCCTTCTCTTTTCATGAAAGAGTAAACTCTGGTAGCTGAGGTTAATTGATTGGTCCTAAACCGCACTTTTACTGTAAGACCAGCAGCCAGGTCCATGGTTTCCTTTATGCTACAGAATACACCGAAATAATAATTTTATACAAAGCACTTGAAAATACACTCTTAGCATTTTAATTGAAGAAGTTTAAGAGAAATAATCTTTGCTTGTGTGAAGAGTTAGTTTAAAATATTTAAATGAGCATTATGTGGTATAAATAATAGACAATACAGAAATTTATTTTTAATACTTTTAGACAAGCATAGGGAAATACAGTAAATAATCACAGATTCGTGTTTTGATATTTTGACTACTCAGTATCTTAACTGAGCATTTGCCCATGTTCTTGAGACTGTAACTTTTTTTTTCAGAGCTCCCTTCAATTTGTAATTGAAGGAATAATATATACTTAATCTAAACAATTCATTACCCTATAATCAAGAAGAAACATATTCTCATACTTTTTCATGGTGCAATAAATCTTAACATAGAAAAGTATAAAATGCTGCTTCAAGTCATAACTTAGTATTTAGTTTCAGTCTATTGATGCTATTTTTATTCCATTTAAAAAACGTAATGTTGATTTAAACTGGACTTTCTTGACAGTTTAACAGGAGTTTATACTGAGTACCATAGAACAAAACATCCTAGGTACCACCTTAATTTCCCAAAATACCCCACAGAGCTTCTTTCCCCCCACCCCTGTGTGTTCCCCTGCCCACACACACTCTTAGACATCACCTCCTTTACCTCTCTGACATAGTCTCAGATTTCTTTCACTCTCTCCTTCAAGTTCTCTTTACTGTTAAGCTCTTCCTTTTCTTTCTCTCTTACCTACCATGGCTGACCACCCATGTTGTGTTTGGGTACAATATGCAGTCTACTTTTAATTTCAGGGAATCATTTTGCAAGTGTATAAATTGATACATTTCTTGAGTAGAAATACTATTGACAATAGAAATGCTGACTTTTGCAGTGTGCTGTACAGGGAGACTTGAATTCCAGCTGTAGTTTTCATTTTCTTTTCTTCCTGAAAGAGACAAAGTGAAAACCTGCTGGCATCATTATATTTGTTTGTAGGCAGCCAAACTAGGATAATGTTCAGTATAGACTGCTGTATGTGATACAGCTGTGAAATGAACTAGAATTTATTATTGAAAGTAAAAGAACTAGTTTGAATTTATTCAAATTAAATCCTTTGCAAACATTACAGTGAATAGGCTTTTGAAACATTCTCATTCTGTCTCTTGTACCTTAAAAATGACTTTTCTCAAGATACTACATATCGTAGGGCATGTGATGAAAGAGATGAAGATTAGGATTGTCAGTATTCAGGGACTTTGTGTGGTAGATTTGTCCTGCCACCAGTGGTGGGATTTCTAATTTGAATTCTGATCTATGCTTGCCTCTTCCTGAATAGCAAAAGTTCCTCTTCAGGAAGTAGATGAAGTAGTAGACGTAGCTACCCTAAATGCATCATGAGCACATTGTGGAAGCATTGCAGTTTTTAAGTATTACAATTGTACCCCAGATAGCAGCCTTACCCCAGAGGAAAACTTAGAGTGTTCTTTCCATTTGAAAAGCATTTCCATCTTTACAAAGCATTTGTGCAGTGCATGTCCTTATTTTAAGTTGTTTTTATTCTCTGTGTGTGTATGTGTGCGTTTGATAATTCCCTTGGCCATCGCACACAGGAAATTTGGTATCTTAATCAAAGTCTGCTTAATGGACAGAAGAGACATTACACACAAATCACCGAGTTTTAAAATATTATAAACCAATAAAATGTACTTAACACTAACATCATACTGTGCATAATTTAATCAGTAGTTTATTATGATGCATAAATTTCTTTAGGAGGTTGAAGTGCACCAGAGTCTTTATTATGAACAATAATTTACTGCTCTAATAGAACTGTGGGGAAGGTCTGTGAGAAATTTCTGGTTGGTAGGATGCTGAATTAAACCATTTTGGAGGAGTCTTTGAGTCTTTCTCATTTAATTGTGTACTTTTACAGTATATTTAAAAGTATCAGTATTATTCTGAGTGACTTTCTACATTCAAGAATTTAGATGTTCTCATCATCCTATTCCCCTCTATGCCTTTGAGAGTTTAAATTAAACCACTCTAAGGTGATGCTAATATCTTCAATGATTTTGCCTTCATGTACACTGGGTTGTATTTGCCTTGCTATTTTTGCCTAATATTGATGTATCTAGAATGGAAAGATACATTTATGATGAAGACAAAGTCTTTGATATTTTATTTTTCAAGCTATGCTGTTCTCCTCCCCCTTCCCCCTTTTAATTGATTGCAAACATATTAGTGATGTCAGAATAAGGTGTGATGCCCTCTGAGCCTCCTGATTAACTGTCCAAACATTTTACTGACCCCTGGGCCAGATCCTCTTCTAGCTGTGCGGAAATGTAGACACATGTGGCTGGTCCCCTGGTCACTGATGAGCTCTTATCTTTGAAGGAGAGGCAGATACATAACCATAAATCAGTGTAATTGGGGCTATCGATGAGGCATGTGTGAAGTGCTCTAAGGACACCGAAGAGGGAGTGATCGATTCATCCAGGCTGGGAAAGGGCAGCGACCAGGAAAGGCCTGCCAGAGGTGTTGACAGTTATGTTGGGCTTGAAAGCGTGAGTAAAAATCTGGGAGATGAGAGCTGATGGGGTGTACACGGGAAAGACACAAAGGTGTGAATTAACCCAAATGGCTTTGATACTCTGAGTAGCTCTCTCCTTGCATCTGAAGCCTGCGGCAACTCCCTGTGGGTATCCTCAGCAAGCCCAGTGAGCCCTGTCCAATTTCCCTTTTGTCCTTCCTCCTGAGTCTGCCTTTAGGAAACAGCCACATGTTCTACCTGCTTTTTGCTTCCTTGTTTAATCTTGCCATGTGTCCACGGGTTTGTCTGCTCAAGGTCCAGAGACTGACTTTGTTCCTGGTGGATTGCTTTTCTAAGTTGTCAGTTTTGTGCTGTTTAAGCAAATAAATGGTCAGTTTAATTCAACTTCCTTGTTAAGTCCATTGTTCAAGAACCCTCAACTTTAACGTGAGCCCAGAAGTACCAAATCACTAAAATTGGATATTAGATATGACTTTCAGGTATATTTCCCTTGACTGTTGTATCATACCATTTATGTTTTGGTACATATGAGAACCACTTTGGGGTATGAAACAGATTTAATTAAAATCTGTTTATGAGAAATGTGCAATTACTATCTACGTTAAACCCAGGAATTAAGCAAGTAAACAAATTCCAGATTTACTTAAAATAGTTCATTCGAGTTTAAAAAATGTCTTCACTCTGTCTTAGTTGATGACATATAGTGCTTACTGTGATATTTAGCCTGGTTCATTTTTATCACTCCTCTTCACAATAACCTGATACATGCACAAGGCTGTGAGTATAGAGCTGTGAAAATCTTCCTCCAGTAATGAGCTATAGTATTCTTATACTCACAGGCAACCGCAGAAGAAAGGGAGGGCTAATTGTGGGTAGTAAAATGTGATTATCTTCTCTGAAGTCTTGCGCACCCAAGCGGCTGACGGCCGTCACTCTGAGAGTGGAAGATTATGGGACTGAAAAGTCGCCCTCCTGTCAGGGCAGCTCCAACACTGCTTGCTCTGAGAAGCTTTTGCCAGCTTCCTTCCCAATTGGTGGTACCACTGTGAGGACAATACCTGATTTCCTTTTGCTTTTTCTTTCTTGTACCTGTATATGTGTCATATGTGCCTCCACTGAAATACCTACAACTTTTTTTTTGGCACTTTATTGATTCTACTCCTACTATTAAAATGTGAACTCCTTTAGGCAGGGGCTATTTCATCACCTTTGTTCCTCAGCATCGATGCCATGCTGGCTGTCAGCACATGGTTAATGAATAAATTACTGAATCGTATTTTAGATTACGTAATTTTCTATCATGTGTTATTTTACTTTATAACACTCATGCTAACCTTCTTATCTTATTAAATGTCCTTGGAAAATTTGATACCTTTTAATGGAGTACATTTTCTATTATGTAATACCAGCCATTCAGGTTTCTTTTTTTACTATGGAAAAGGTGCTGTGAAATATACTGTTGTTAAGTATATCTTTTTGCATATTTCTAAATTACTTTTTTATGATGCATTCCTAAGAAGGGAGTTAATTTATTTTAAGGGATGAACATTTTTAAAATTCTTGCCCCAGATTGTCAAATTATTATACCTACTGGAAGGGAATGGTGGGGGGGCACATCCCACATGATCAAACCTGGGCATAAAGGCCTAAAAACTTTTACCAATATGACAGCTATCTCAAGTCTTCTATCTCAATATTATATATTTTTAAGTTATAACTCAAATATGATTAAAAACATACTTTTGCATTTTTTGTATAGTTGGGTTTATTGTTGTTTGGTTTATTTGATTTTGTTTGTGTGTGTGTATGTGTGTTTTTCTCAATTACCTTGAAGAAGATGGAGCTGGGCCTGGAGGTGCTCCAGTCTGGCGTAATCAGAATAGGTCTGGAGGGAGAATGAGGCTTCTGAGTAGCTGTGTATTGATAGATGGTGGATAAGTGGGGAGCAGTGAGGGACCCTCTGGGGTTCTTGGGACAGGAGAGCAAGAGGTGGCACTTAGAAGACAGGAATGGGGTATCAACAATGCTCTGTTTGTCAGTTATCATTCATTTATCATTCATTTAATTAAGAATTATTTAGTCCTAGTTGAGAACTGGGAAAATAGGTACATGAAGTTAGTCTCATAAGAGATGAAAGAGAAAGCAAGAGAGAGAGAAAGCGAGAGGCAAAGGGGCAGAGGGTGGGAAGAGAAAATAGTCATGCTGCACTGGATATTTCGTGCAGGTGAGGAATCATGCCAGAGGTCTTAGATAGCAGTAGAAGAGACACATAAAGTTCCAAGGCTATTGCATGGGAAGAGTAAAAAGCTGAAGACACAAATACCCAGCCAAAAGGAGGGTCATTGAGGGCTGACGTCCATTCTCTAAGCTGCATACTGAACGTCTCTCTTCCACTGGCTCCTGGCTCTCAGCTCACCACCAGGCTCCATGAGCCTTTTCTGCTTCTTACCCTGAGGTCCTGCACCATGCTCTGTCATCCAGGAACCTTTGCAGCAAAACGTCGATCTGTTTTAATGCAGAACCATTTTCACACCAGAAGCCCCACCACATTTCTGCCTTTTTATTTTTATATATTTTTTTAAAAAGTGATTATACAATGTATACCAAGCAACTATTTCTAAACTCTGTGGATGGACTAAAATTAAAGTCTCCTATTTATAAATTGTAATATATTTTTTACCATTTCTTTGGGAAGATGAACTGTGTAGACCATGTTCCAGAAGCTCTATATTTTGCACACTGAGTGTTTTGATTCTTGGTTACTTACTCTTAATGAAATGTTAAATTTAGGTTTAACATGGTTTTTGAAATTAATTTAGGGAGTTATTTCTATTTAGATATTTAAATTTTTTTCTTGGAATAAAACATACATTTGTAGAATTTATTGCATAAGTTGAAGTTTGAACATAATAAAAAATAAGTGTTTTTAAAATATGGGGTTACAATCCCTGACCCATAGAATGCTGGTTAGCACTGTGAGGAAGACACATGTAAATATTTACCTGACTGTAGGGCATTAAATAGATTCTGTTTTACTTACCCGAATTAAATGGGCTTTTGCTCTCACACAGAAAACCAGAAAAGTATGGCAGTGAGAACTGCTCTTGATTTTTAAATGAAGGTCAAAATAAAATAAGGAAATCAATCACTGAATAGTTTGCCATTTGTCCTTGAAACATCTGAAATCATCCAGTAAAGCAAATATAATTCATATTATTCTTTTAAAAATAATCTGTATTATTTTTAGTCAACAATGTGAAAATTTGAAACCTATTATGTTCTAACTGTACTGTATTTTTACAGTAGTGATACATAAATGATGTTAAATGTAAGTAGGTTATTTAGAATTAATAATTCTAAATAAAATTATTGTCATTTTCAACATTTCAAATTATTTAAAGTCAAAATTGCTCTATTTCTTTTACATTATAAATTACTGTCATTTTTAAACCATATAATCAGCTATGAATCAATAAAACTTATGAACAAATCTTTTCATCTGTTCATGATATAAGGAAATTATGTTCCCTTAAGAAGCTTTAGAGGAATGTTAAAATGTTTCTTTAATTAAAATATTATGCACAATATAGAGACGATGAAAACCCTGTGGATATTTTGTTTACATATATACATACAGTTTTTGTCTGAAAACATTGTATTGACAACATTGAAAATTGTAGCCACAGTGAAGTGTCAAGTGCATTTACTTTATTGGGTAAACAAAGGTAATATTGTCACATTTTGGTGCTTCTTCTGTAGGTGCTAGGGATAGTAAATACAGCATAACATTTCAATGAACATTTTGATGACTATGGGAACAATCACTGGTACAGGAAAGACACAGTCTCCATTTCCTTCACATTTCTTTTGGAATGAGAAGCAATCTCACTGTATTATTGCAGCAGAAACATAAATGGCAATGTCTTCATTAGTAAACAAGAGGACAAAGTTTGGGTATATGAACCAAAGGTTAGGAGTCTTGAGGACAGGGGTACAAGTGCAGGCAGCTGGTAGGCTAAGCTGTAGTGACCAGAGATGATAGACCCTGCCTAATTACAGCCCCTGGTAGGGACTAACGCAGGGATTCAACTTCCAGAACTAGGGGCAAGTAGGAGGGCTTGAGAATAGTGAACAAGGGGAAACATTCATTACCAGGATTAATGCTGACTCTACAGAGTCGCCAAATATGTGTCCCTCTGTTACTTTTTCTCTGTCCCAGTCAAATGATCCTAGAACCAAGGTGGGCTCCACCTACAATGGGCACTGAGAGGCCCCAGGTCTGGGGATTGAACAGTACCAGGCAGTTCCTTAACTAAACAATCGAAGTGTGTAAAATTCAGTCACAATATTTAATGTATTAAAGGTGGTTTTCATTCCCTTTGAGAAAGAAAGATATTAGACTTAATTGCTAGCTAAGAATTGAAGATCCCATGATATCACAAAAGTATAACTTATGAGCCATAAACATTGTTTCAGTTCATTTAAGACACACAGATTGAAATACCCTGTGTAGATCTTTGTATAAAGCATTTAACTAATGTCCAAGAGCATTTGAAGTAATGTATATTTCAGTTGTGTTGGGTTGGAGTTTATACTTTGGTAAGACCTTCAACACAGATGGCATTTCCCAAACTTTTGTCTGAATCAGAGAATCCTGGGAGAAAATCCTCAGAATGCACACCCCTGATTCCGCACTCCAAGATTAATTCAGTAATACAGTGGTGAGGCCAAAATGAAATCCTGAAGGGATGATAACGCAAGGACCATGTCTACATCAGCGTTGGAAAAGAGCCGTTGGAACTCTGATTTGGAAAAAGAAAGAGATTTTGAAGGTAACAAGGAAGTGGTAAAGTTGAGAAGATATAGTTGAGAAGATTCCTATACTTTAAAACTAGGAAATTTCAGCCTTGGGAAATGAACTCTAATTTTGGAGATTAAACAGTTTTGTAAAGAGCATAGAGGTGTCTTTGTGGTTATGGATACTCATATGCACTAGGCTGAAAAGCTGTTAATTTTAAACAGCTTTAAATATCATACTGAAATACTGCCTGTGAAATGAGAAATTTTTATTTTGTAAAAATAATGCTGGAGTTGTTTATGTGAACTGATTTAAATGTATTCTATATAACTTTGCAGTGTGAGAATATGCATGTATATTCTTAAATATGTCACTGCAATTTTATTGTAAAATTTGCCTAAATTGAACAATATATTATGTGCCTAATATCACCATCTTTTAAAATTATTGCTCTTGAACAAAGTAGAAAAGCATGATTATAACTTCCCTATTTATTTCATTTGGTTATTTTTGTCATTGTTCCATATTTTTTGTCAATGGTTTTGTTATTTGATTTTCCCACTCATCTTTCCAAATCTAAATAGAATTTACTTGCTTTTTCCAATCCTTTGAGAAATTGTTTTACAAATTTGAAGTTGTATGTGTTGAACTATTATATAGATGGATGTGACTAAAAATATAACTCACTCAGTAAAGTAGACTACACTAATTTGGAATCCATGATGTTTTGAAGCACAATGACAGTTCTGAACTCAATGTGCCTGATTTAAAACCCTGTTTCTGGCACTTTCCAGCACTGTTACCTTGGACAAGTTTCTTAAACTCATCATATCTCCATTTACTCATCTCCACATCACAGATTTTCTGTCAGAATTGGCTGAAAGAATGCATAGGAAAGACTTACTCTGGCCCTCGGAAAATACTAGATCTCAGGTTAAGAATAAAAGGCAGTGAGTCAGTATAGATACCGAGTGTGACATCCAGCAGTGCCCCTTTCTGGACTGCTGCAGGACAACAGGCTCCTCTCCAGACTCGTGCACACGCCCTCCTCGCTCCTCTGCCCTGGGTGCCCGGTTCTCCTGCTGGTGATCTAGACACAGTGTGCAGCCAGCATCTTGCAAAAGATTTTCATGTCTCTAAGTGGGCCCATGAGAGCTTCACCCTATGTTAATTTTATATATGTGTACTAGAGGGTCAAAATCTGCAATTCTGCTGCTAAGTGATGGTGTGATCTTGAGTTTCAACCATTGTTAATGAGCCAACTGGATTTTTCTCTATATTCACATCCTGCTCTTAAAATCTCTAATTTGTAATGTTTCCTCAAGTAACAAACATTCTTTTTATATCGTACCAATTTAGATCTAGTTTTGTATATGACAAATAAGTATTAAGTGGAAAGCAATTTTTAATATGCATAAGGACTTTTCAATATGTGAAATCAAATCCAAAATTATGCTTGGTTCTTTTACTGCCAATAAACAATAGTTAAGTGTTTTAGAATGACAACCAGGATATGAGTGCCTTTATACCATAGGCATACTTATTAAGAAGATTCATGAAGCCTTTTAGAATGAAAAAAATCTTTTTTTTCCTAATTAAATATATTTTTAGTTCCCCTTGTTATGCAAAATGGAATAGTTTTATTAACTGAGCATTAATGTTTTCCTGATTCAGTTATGAAGTAATATAATTTAGAGCATGATGTAGTCTAAAATCAATGTATTATACTAAGTAATTACAAATAAAAAGGGCATCAGTGTTGTAGAATTTTCCACACTAGAAACTAGAGAACTTATTTGTTCAAGTTCATATGCCTATTCTAACCATTCTTGCCCCTAAAACAGTCTTTTTTTGTGACTGTGATATGAAAGCTTGTTCAATAAGATTCTCAAGTTTAAACCAAAAAATAGATATATACCAAATAGAGAAATAGGGGAAACACCGTTTTCTCTATTTATTTCATTGTTCTTAATTCTGGGAAAATATATTACGATATTTGCTAATAATGTTTAATACTTTTCCTTTCATCAACACTATTTTCCCAGAAATGAATGTCATTGTTAATATATGTGCATGGTGTTATTCTTCATTGCCAAAATGAATGAATGATTTAGAGGATAATCTGATTTATTGGTTGCATATCACATCACACATTAATAACAAAAATATTTTCATGTTTGTCAATTTCATGCTTGTATTTAAAAAATAGAAATATTATTCAAATCACCTAAGTAATAGTGACACAGGTGTGCTCGGTTCATAAATATTCACCAAGAGCACATGATTTGTGTAAATTTTTATGTGCATTTTTTATTTTAAAAAAGGAACTATAACAGATAAATCTATTATAGTAATAAGAAGATAATGCTAACAAATATAGCCCCTTCTGTTTCTGTTAATAGACAAAATGGTTTTGTGAATTCTGTACAAACTCTTATCAAACTGTGCATTAGTTCCCATCAATGCATCTGGCTTTGCTTTGACTCACTTTAGTCTACATATTGCTCACAATGTGTGTATTTCTGATATTTTAGTTTCATGTTGACATCTAGATGTCTCACTTAAATTTTATCTGGTATATTATTAAGCATTATTAGTTATTTAAGCAATATTCTAAATTAAATATTCATGGATAGCACTATATTGAGTTAAAATTTAAATCACTAAAATGGCTGTTTTTTAGGATTTTTCACAGGTGTGATATATTTTTGATTACCTTTAAGATGATGTACTATTTTTATTTATAAAGTAATTTATCATTTTAGTTAAAGCAAAATTCCACATGCATCTCTTAGTAGAAAAGTAAAATTGAGAAAGAAAAATGAACAATATGAAAATTAGATTGCTGCAAACAGCATGTGATTTAAATGTGTTATTCATATATATCAGTGTTATGAAATATGAGTCTGTTGAATTTAAAAGCAAATCTTTTATTTCTACTGGAGAAAAAAGGTATAAGAGTAACATAAAAACATATATGAAATGTAAATGTTTAAGTAGTCAAAGAGTTGTTTTGATTGGCACAAAGTTTCTGAGGAGGAGTTCAGATTGTTGGTGGGATCTGACTAGAATCATATATAATGTTATCTATTTAATAAGTAAATCTAATCTATTAAAGAAAAGCATACTCCCAAAGCTTCTAATTTCTATATATAACAACATTTAATTTATGAACATTTGAAACTGTTCTAGAGGACAAACAGCTCCAAAGCCAATGACAGTATTAATGAAGTATGTAATTTATTTGATTGTTCTTAATACCTTTAGAAAAATGAAATCCTGTTTTTAATCCATTTTTGTCTTACTGTCCCTAAACATAGCACAGCTTAAAAAGTAAACTTCTGATGCACAGTACTCTGCCATAAGGAATTTGATTCTATTCTGAAGAAGCCAGAGATAGTGTCTGTGCTTTTGTATGATAGTAAAGTGGGTGGGAAGGCTGCTGAAAAATGTTTTACTGGTAACGAGACATGTTTCAAGTGACTTCATGAAGATGAGCCCCTCAGTATTGATTTTTAGGTCCTAGGCAATGATACAGAGTGCACTGGAAAATTAAGCAAGCTTAAATACTGGTCCAGACCCTCAGCAATGCTGCTTTCCCCCTCCACGCTGTGGATTAAGAAGAGATTGACCTGAATTAAATCCGTATAGCATGTTGCCAAATACAAAAGATGCAGGAGTGTGGGGGTGAGGGTAGAAGGAAGTGCGTTTGTGGAAGAGATTTCCACTTTCCTTTATATCCATTCTGAAAGATATCATTAATGATCATTAATTCCTGAGCAGAAGTTTGATATGGATGTGATTCTAGGCCAAGTCACAATTTGGCTTAATAAGAAATTCTTAATTAAATTATGCAGGGAAACACTGCTAAGTGACTGGCTGAGCTCTGGAGTACTCACTGCAATTTTTCAGGGTTTGAGTAAAATTGTTATGTATCTGTGTCACAGGTGGGCACAGGTAACCAGGTTCTTGGTGATGGGGACAAAGAATTGAACTGAACACCCAGAGTTTATAGCAGAGAACATGGAAGCAGGCCAACTCCAAGCAGAGGTCAATCTCCAGCAGAGGCTGGAGGGACTCTATTCTTATAGGGCAGATCCTTCCTGGCTAGTTTTGGTGGGCTTTTACTGCGCATGTATAAGTAGTTGTATTACTTTAAAGCTACTGCACCTGTGGTCTCCCATGATTTTCCCTGATTGGCTGCCAGGGAAGAAGGCCCCACAATGCTACTGAATTTACCCCCCTTTCTCCTGGGGTCTCCCTGTACTAGGTTCACCTTTCTCTTTGCCAGAGAGTTATAGCTCTCCATATTAGAGATTGGTGAAAAGGAAAGGAATTATTTATTCAAGTTATACAGACTTAAGAGTAATGACTTAATGTCTTCATCAAAATCCCAAAGTCCCTTAAAACACCCACAAACACACACAGTCCTTTCTTTCCTTTGCCCAGTCTGGGGTAGCATATCTCAGGAAAAGAAATAGAAGTCCATGGCTCAGGCAGCCCCTGGTTCTTCCCAGTAATCCATGCTTAGCTGGGAGGCCTCCCTCGGTTCCCAGCACCATCAGTTGGGTCACCTGGATCTCCAGCTAAAGCTGCCTGGTGATTCTTCTCATGGCTGGGGTGGGGAGGCGGTCTCCACTCTGCCAAAAGCGCCTGGTTCTCCTCATTGCCATAGCCGCATGGTCCTCTCTTCAATGGCTGCCGAGTCTGGGTTTAAATCCCTGCGCCAGTCTTTCTCTGCAGCCCCATTTCCGTCTCCTCCCACAATCAGCTACACTTGCCCACACTCCCATATCCTTTCAGCTTTACTGGGCTGCCATCGTGAGTCTGGGCAGTGGTGTCCCATGTCATGTAGCCAATCATCTCCAAGTTCTCACGCAGGCGCTGTAACTAGGGGGAGTTGCCTCGCAGTTACATCTTGGGGGGAAGTTCCATCCCCCTGGCTCAGAGCATGGCCACACCTATTTAACATATCTATGCAACCAGTTAAAGGTTATAGATGTGTTAAATGACCACACCAGAGGTTAACTGCAAAGCTGTTGCTATGCAAAACAGCTCTCAATTGCCCTGCTCTATGTGTCCCTTCCCTCAACTCACACCTGTGGTGGAGGGTGAGGACATCCTATATATCTTTCTCATATTTCCTGGACACCTGGAGTTCTGGACCCCATTACAAATCCTTCTTTTGGGGGCTCCCTGGCTGTACCCTCCTACATCTGTGTGTTATATATTTTATTTTTATATTTTAGGAAAGCATAGTAGGCATACCTGTGTATCTTGGCCTGACAAACTTAGTTTTTTACCCACTGTGTTTTACTGATTTTAATGGAAATGAAACATGTTAGAACATAATTAAGTGGAAATATGACAAGAAAATCTTTATAACATGAAAGTTTCTTCCTATTCTTTCTTTTTTTGTCATTATTTCACATCCATTTTTGAAAATGGAACCTAAACTTCATTGTTTTTCCTCCTAAACTCTCCAAAATCTTAGATCATTTTATATTAGATTATTTGATCAACATACTGAAAATGCATCTACATATTTGGTTTTCATCTGTTTCTGTTCTTGTCCTTCTTCAAACATTTGAAGAAGAAATGAATACATAAGGAGCCAGGAAAAAATACAGTATTAGAAGTTCAACAACATGATTAAAATGAAGCATGAGTCTTTTCATTCTGTTTTATTCAGTTATTTTTTTAGAAAGTAGTTAGATTGCTCTGTTTATAAATTTTTATATCTGATTTTTTTACTTTGAAAAGTATAGTGTAGCATTTCCATATGACTTTTAAAAAGCATCATTATCTTATTAATGACCCCCCCAAAGCTAGAATTTATTTATAAAATAATTGTGTATTTATTCTTACATTTTTAAACTTCAGCTACCTTGAAAGTACTCTCCATATGATGCAATACACCTGTTGAGACTTTTTTCCCACTGCTCAAAACAGTTTTTGAACTTTTCAATTTCGATGCATTTTAGTGCTTCTGCTGTTTTTTGTTTTGCCTCTTCCATGTTGGCAAAATATTTCACTTTGAAGATTTTTTTTCATCGGAAGAAACAAAAAAAAGTTGCTCAGGGTGAGATGGATTGAATAGGGTGATTGGGGCACGGGAGTCATTCCATATTGGGTCGGAAACTGCGGAACACTCAGCATGTTGTTGGCAGGTGCACTTGTAAATCACACATCATGAAATGGGCAAACATATTGAAAGAATCTTAAAAAAATTCACTGAAGCTGAACACAGCCTCTCACAACAAGCTAGCTGGCACAATAATATAGATCATTTCCTAAATCACTCACCCAGTGGGGGTAGCTTGTACTACAAGGGGCACACCCTACAGAAGATAATTTCCTTTTTTGGGTCCCCCCACTTTTGATTACCTTATAATTCATCTTTAACTTAGATTTCTAGAAGAAAAAATACTATACCATTTTTATTGTGATTTCTAGATTCTAGATTTTTAAGTATAAATTTAATTTCTGTGAAAGTTTTTCTGATTTCTTCCTTAGAGGCAGAAATTTTTTCAAGCTCACTTAGAAGTCCCTGTATGTGATGGTTCTTTGTCATCGTATTATGATTTTTCATTACATATTGAAAGAATTATTTGCATTTTCCCCAGATGGCCAAAAGTTTTGTGTTGTTAATTATGTTTTCTCTTGCTTATAAAGTAAATATTAATTTTGTCATTAAATATTGCTGTCTTGAAATACTTCTTACTCCCTTAATCTCTTGTTTTATTCCTTCTTATTTTCTCCCCATCACATCCTCTAAGCTTAATTTTTCCTGTGGTTGTCCATCTCTGTTGCAGAGAGACTATGTGATTCTTTTTTTTCTCACTTGTAGATACCAAACAGGTTTATGTACCTTTTTCCTGTTTCCAACAATGACGTTAAACATTCAACAAAATCTTAATTGATTTATGTGTATCTTACTTTGAAATCATGATACTATGACACATTGCAGGGATTGAAAAACTACAACCTCCCCAGGCCAAACCTTAACCACAATCTGTTTTTGTAAATAAAATTTTATTGACACTCAGCCACGTCAATTCCTTTACATATTATCTTTGACTGCATCTGGGTCACATCTGGGAGGTGAATAGTCGAGATGAAGACTGTATGAACCCAAAACACTCAACTATTTACTATCTGGTTCTTTGCAGAAAATGTTTGCTAACCTACAGTATAATGGACATTTAAAAATTTTTTAAATTTGTTTTGTCATATTTGCTTTGGGCTGCCCACCCATTTCCCATGTCTAAGAGCTATTATTTTTTATTGGAATTACAGATTCCTCATGGGATACTTTGGGGAGGTATTGCATTTACTCCATGGGCCAGGTAAATAACCTTAGCTAGTCTATTCAGATATGCTACTCCTAGAATTCATATTTGAGTGCATTACACTGCTGGTGAAGCTCTGATTAGAGTCCCCACTATAAACTTTGCTACAGGATATATTGCGGGAGAGCAGAATTGGTAATAAACTCAGAATGATAGAACTTGGAGTTAGGAGTGAGGTTATTAAGAACTTATATACCATGAAGAATAGTTTGCAGTGGGCAGTCATCAAGGACTTCTCAGCAGGAAAATGACATTCAGATTTATGCTATAGGGCAGGCAGATCACTGCTGACTGTGGAAAAGCTCTGGTGTAAAATTGAAAAGCTTTTACATTACCAGCAGAATGATCAGGTATGACTCAGAGTAATCCAAGCCAGAAAGGGTAAAAAACTTCAGTCAAAGCAATGATGATGGAGAAGTAATAGAGTGATGTTTGGAGAGTAAAAGCAATGACAGGTAAGATGGCAAGTGTGAAAAGGAAGGAGGGGAAAAGACCACAGCAAGGGTTCTAGTCTCCGTGACTGGGTTTGTGGTAGGAATTGCACAGAGAAGAGTGGTTTTACTAGGGGCTAATGGTTCATTCTTAGGCATATGGAGTTGAAGGTGTCAGCGGGATCTTTAAGTAAAGTTATAAAATGGGGAGACCACCAGTAAACAAGAGTAAAAGTAGAAAAAACCTTCTATGGATAGCACCAGGAAGTGTCCCAAAGTAGGGGGTAGGCAAGGAAGAGGAAGCAGCAGACAGGAAAGGATGCACCATTCAGAGCAGGGACATGATGCAATGCACCCTCACTTGCCATGTTCCACTCATGTCATGTCATCCCTCTGTGACTTTAGAAAGCAGAAATTATTTTTCATTTGCTTCTATGAAAGAAAATTAGGCATTAGTGTCAAAATTTGAAATCTAAAGAACTAGATTAATATAGGCTATGGTCTCTTTATTTCTAAAAATATTCTTCAAAGGAAGACAATGGTAGCCACCCAGGCAGCTATAATTTACCATGGAATTCTCCCTATGAAACTGTGTTCCTATCAGCAGAAAGCCTCACAAGGTAATACATTTAGACAACCCTCAACTCCCACAGTCAGTTCCACTTTGGGAAATGACAGTGTTACCTCAAGCTTAACAGAAGGTGAACAAACCTGATCTTAACCACTTATACTACAAAATTTCCCATGTAAAGGAGACCACGGGCTGGGGGAAATAACATTGTTATCAGTATGAGAGAGAAGCAGTCCAGTAAGACTTTCTATAGCTATCTGCCATAAAAGATAAACACCAGGACCCAAGGAAATTGGGTGGAGTGCCCTGTGTCATAATCAGAGCAGACCCTGTGGAGGTAGCTACCGAGACACACAAAGTTCAAATTTTTACGCTGTAATCTCCAACCGTATTTATGTATTGACTAATCTGTGTCCTAGCAGGCAAATCAGCTACCTGTTAAAGGTACCTACATCAGGTACCTACATCAGCTACCTAATGTGGACATTAAAGTTGTCCACAGACATAAAAGGTTCAAATGTAATTTTCTTTAATTTTCATTTTGTAAATTTATAGTAGGTAAGAAAATTATTCAAGGCTTGACTTCCAATCTTCCACATTATATTTTTCATTCTTCACAATATTGTAAACACGACTGCAGATTACAGTAGAATATAGAGGGCTGTCTCAAATGGGTTTTGTTCTTTAAAGAAATGTTAAAGGCTAGAATAAGGTGTGTGAGTAGTCAACAAAGTGAAAAGAAGTTTATTTTAAACTTTATTTTTCATATAAAATATAGGAAAATTTAGAAATCACCTATTATCTCACTAACTTGTCAGAGTGAGTATCTGCCAGTCTTTATATGTGCCCTATTTTTATACATTTTTAATAATATATATGTGGCATTTATATATGTGTATATATATATGTATACAATTGTACCTTAAATTTTTGTAATCAAAATCATTTGGTACAAACTTTTTTAGACCAATAAATATTGGTCTAATATTGTTCAGCAATGAATTTTATAATGGGAGGAAAATTTTAAGTAGAAAAAGTTCCCATCTCTTTAGTGTAATTTTTATTATTTGCTCTTACCACAATGCTCATTTTATCTTTCACTGGGGCAGTCTTATTTTATAATCTTTAATCCTGCCTGCAGTACTAAAAGATTTAATGAGCCAACATATGAGAACTTGAAGGGTGTGAGTACAAAACTATTCTATTGCAAAGTAAAGCACTGGGTGCTTTTTTCCAAAGCTCTGGACAGCTGTTTTTAGTGTTCCTTTTATGCAAATGTTACCACTCTGAAGGTATCAGTTTACAGCTTAGTTCCCTCAAATACAGTGTATCATTACTTTATTTTCCCAACAGTATTGGTTACCTTACATGACAGTCAGCAGCATCCCTTTTCTATTTTATTCATTTTCATTTTCTGTGCAGGATAGCACTATTTGAGCTGCTTAATTTGATTTTCAGCCCAAGACGCTTTGGTAGCCTGGAAACACTCAGCACTTTCAGGTCAATCATATACGCTTTTATTTTGACTCTGACTGAAAACTCAATAAATATTTAATTTGCCCCTTTTCAACTCTGCCTCTCTTAGATTCTATTTCAATACACATTTTATGTCTCCTTGCCTCCTCTCATTTGTATTTCCATAAGATTTAATATTTAAATAAATATTGGGGGAAAAAAGACATCGGTGTAGTGCACAGATTTTGTTATTCACTTTATAGCATTTTAATATTTAATTTGAGATATATAAAATTAGATATACAAATTTACTTCTCTACCAAGTGTTTATGACACAAAGTTGGAGACTCAGAAGTCCATTTCACATAGTCCCGCCCACAAAGAGCTTATAGGCTACTCAGGAAGACATGCACACACATGAACAATTACACACCAAGTGCCATAAGAGAACTACAGCTACAAGGCAATTTAAGGAGGACCAGCAGAGTCTCCAAAACAGCAGTACCTTTTGAGTTTGTTCTTAACAGATCAAGATTTATCTACTTGGAAAAGAAGATGAGAGTGTGTGATCTTCTCTTGCCTGGTAGAAGGCTGTTTCAAACATTTTTGTTCACAGTTAGATCTATGATCCACTTTGAGTTACTTTTTGCGACGGATATAAGATCTGTGTCTAGATTCATTTTCTTTTGCAAGTGGATGTCCAACACCGTGGTTGAAAATAGTTGGGTTGGCCAAAAAGTTTCTTTAGTATTTTTCCATAAAATAAGAGACACATTGTTCATTTTTACCAGTGACTTTATTGATTTGGATATTTTGCATATGTCGGCTATCTCCTATGTGGTATAGTGTTGATTGTTCCCCATTAATGTCTCGATGTGATCGCTGTCAACTTCAACTGGTCTGCCCCACGGTGGAGCATTGTTCAGCGAGAGATCTCCATCATGAAATCTCGCAGTTTACTTTTGACACGTTCGATCAATCACCGCACCTTCTCCATATACTGCACAAATCTTTTTTGCATTTCAGTTGCCTTTTTACCTTTCTTGAAATGTTGCATATTTTCTTCTATCTTCAGTATTAAAATGGCTACACGAAAATTCACTGATCAGTTCTGATCAGTTTTTTTAAAAATGCAAAACTGATATGACAGCTGCCATAATACAGTCTAACAAAATTTTTTTTGAATGAAATTAAAGACAACTAAGCACTACTAGAGCCATCTTACCAAACTAACTTTTTGGCCAGCCCAATTAATTTTTCTCTGTTGTATGGTTTGCTTCAGTTTCAAAAGCAGCCATTCTACAACTGTAGCTGGGTTGCTTCAGGATGTAGGGACCAGTCCAAGGTTACCTGATCTTTTTTTGTTTTGATGAAGCCAGATATCCCAAATCTAACAGTTTCTAATGCTTAAGTGTCGGTAATTTAAAATTTGCATAAACTCTCTAGAGCAAAGCATGATAACTCTTGGCATTAATAGGCCCCAAGGACCACCAGTTTGCAACCACTGCTCAGCAATACATGGTTGGTGACAATACCAAGCATATATAGTTAGGTTAAAGTTTTAAGTTTTCAGTCAGTTGGGCGTAGGGGTAGGGAGAGATCAAAGAAAGGTATCTAGTACTATGATATTGGCTTGCAAGTAACAAAAGTATAACTATAACAGTTTTTGTTCTTGTGCTTTTTAAAAAATGGTGGCTTATTATTCCATTAACAAGGCCTGTGGGGAGAGACATCCAAGGAATACATGGCTGAACAATAAACATATCAAGGTCCCAAGTACTTTCTTCTTTTCTACTTCCACTTTCTTAGCATCTTTTTCATAAGATCATGACTTATGAATGCAACACAGCTGCTGTGCCTCTAGACTTAACAACCACATTCCATGCAGAAAGAGTGGAGGAGGCAGAGAAGGAAAAGTTATTTATCCTGGCAAGGCTTTGCCTTTCTGTATAATGAGGAAATCTCTCCCCAGGGTTTTCTAGCTACAGTTTATTGGCCACAACCATGTACTGAGACTATCTGTGACTGCAAGGAAGGATGCACAATTGAGTAATTGGGCTGACTTGCCTCTATTGTATAGGAGGGAAAGGGAAAATAAGGTTAATGAGGGCTTTTGTGTAATTGGTTGAGTATCTGCTACAATGTATTTTTAGGACAGGAGTATTAAAAACTAAAATATTTTAGAACAGAATGAAAGATCTGTTCAAGATGAAAAAATTGAAGATTCAAAAGATGAGGAAATGATAAGTGAAACAAATGATTATTTAAAAAGAAAAGGGAGAAAGAAATGGATTAATATGCAGAGATACTCTGTAATGGATAAAACAGTTTAAAGGAAATCATTTCTGATTGAAATGGGAAATGAAATCCAGGGAGAAGCACAGAAATGTCTCAAAGATTTAGCAAAAGATGAATTAGAGATTATAAATTAGCCCTAAGAGCCCACTTGAGGTTTTGGAGAGTTATTTTATAAAGCAAAAGATTAGCCTATTCCTTTTTTTATTAAGGCTTGGCAAACTGATTGTAACTGTGTGTGAAGTTCAGCTGGGACTGGGATAAATTCAGTGTTTATGATTGAAAAAATAAGATTAAAATGTGAAATATAGAGAATATATGTGAGTAAAGTCAAAGTGCTTATTAAAATGTTATTTTAATAATCATGGATTTCATGAATGCGGAAGAAATAAAAGTATAATGAGGCACAGAATGTGCTTATGGAACAGAAGATATTTGAGGGACAGGATTAACAATGAAAATTAGGAGTGAGTAAAAATGGGAATGAATAGATCAAATTAATGATATTTTGCATATCATGAGTATATAATGTGTGTTACAAAATATAAATGTGAACTAAAATGTAGTTTAACATTAAAGGTAGGGATTAGCTCTCCAGACGACTGGAGAGGAAATTTGAAGGGCCAGGAATGAAATGAAACTGAAACCCAGACTTGTTATTTCTACAGTGAAGCCAAGGTTGACTTGGTGAGTTTACAAATTTAGTAATCAAGGGATTTGGAATTTTGTATTGGAGAAATCTGAAGAAAGGAGACAAAGCTATGGAGTTTGAGAAGTAGGCAGTTGGAATTGAGACTTCCTACTTATCTTAGACACGAGAAGGGCTCCTCCCTGGCATAAAGAGGGGTATAATCACAGGTCTCTATCTTCCATGCTTGAAGTTAATAATCACTCTACCTAAGCAAGGTAAAAAATAACTTATAGTGGTGTTATTTGAGTTGAATCCCTCAGGATACTTGACAAAAGCCACCACAAACCCAGAATTTATGGTATAGTCTGAATATTTGTTCACAGTCTAAAATTTCAATGCACACAAAAGAATCCCAATGCCTAAGACTCAGGAGGAACTACAAATGGCATTATTAGAACTTCAAGAATTTTAGTGCATGAAATTATTGGCCCCAGTTTGAAAAATAAGTATAACATTTACTTATGTTAAATGGGTAAAATATGATTTTTTGTATTTGTGGTTAAAAATTTAAATATAGAATGGTTAAAAATTAAAAATAAAATGAAAAGTTCTGGGAGCACAAAAAGATACTATGCAAGAAGACCAGACATATTCAAAAGGGAAAGAAATAAACCTAGAAACAAAACAAAACAAACAGAAAAAAATTAGTGGGTAAATTAGGAGATTACATATGGATGAATAGAGCATTAGTTAACTAGAAGTAGATAAAATTAAATTTAATGCAGTACAAATAGTTGGAGGTTTTGAAAGAAGTTAAGAGACATGGAGAAAAAATGAGATTATCTTACATCTCATTGAAATTTCAAATGGCAATATTTTTAAAATATTGGTTGAGAATTCTTTAGAATCAGTGAAAGATATGCCCCTCTTAATATTCAGAAAGCATAACATTTTCAATCAAAAATTTAAAAGTGCATATAAATGGATTTCTGGAGTAATCACTAGCAAATATGAATAATAGTTTTCATTAGCAAGGTTAGGGGAATCCCAGTTTCAGAAGAGGAGGTGTTTAGTTTTGTTGTGTTAACTTGTCCATGTCATTTGAATTTGTTAATTCTATAATTTTGCAGATTTAAAAAGTAACTTCTTTATTTTTAAAGCAACTAATAAACAGTATAAAAATGAATAGTAATAAATGGATAGTTATGGCCTGTATTAATTAACTGATGAGCCAGAGGGATTGTTTTTCCATTTTTCATTTCACTTGCATTCTTGTAGTAGAAAAAATGTTTGTTTTTTTTTAAAGTATATTTTATTGATTATGCTATTAGGGTTGCCCCAATTTTTTTATCCCCTTTACTCCCCTCTTCCCTGCACCACCCACCTCACCCTCCAGCATTTCCCCTCCCACAGTTCATGTCCATAGGTTGTACATATGAGTTTTTGGCTTCTCCATCTCCTATACTATTCTTAACCTCCCCCTGTCTATTTTGTGCCTATCTATTCTTCCTCTTAATTCCCTGTACCTCCCCCTGCCCAGTGATAACCCTCCATGTGATTTCCATTTCTGTGATTCTTTTCCTGCTCTAGTTGTTTAATTAGTTTTTTTTTATATGGAGAGACAAATTTTACAACTACAGTAGTAAATCTAGTTAAAAAGGCAGTGCTTCCTTGACATTTCTAAACTATTGTGTTTATTGTTTTATAGAAGTTGTAATAGAGCATATTTCGCCAGTGTCCCAACTATACCCCCTCTAACTCACTAGCTAATGACTTCTAACTGCCCAAAGCTGTAGTTACTCATCTGAGCACCTTTTCTGCTTTCACTCTCGGTGGAGGAAGCCAAAGTGCTAGCAAATTAGCGTTCCTGGCTACAGCACTCAAACAGCGGCTGCTGAGGGTGGTACATAAACACCCCATCCCTCTTGCACCTTAGTGGGATGGCTATGAATATGTATTGTCTGTTGGCTATCAGTTTCCCTAACGGGGTTAAGCTTCAGTTGCTTTGAGTGACAGCTAGCTTAACCATGCGCCCTTTATTGGCTGCTCCCACCTTCTGTGTCTCACTTTTTTGGTCCTCTACCAGTGTTTTTCTTCTTTTACCATAAAATAAATTATGCATACCCAAACTATTGTATCAGTGTTAGCTTCTGCAGAAAATATAACTAAAACAGAAAGCATAGTCTTTCTATTGTTAGTCAAGATTCTTGTGTTCAAGTAAATGATTCACAACCAGTCATTCAAGTAAAGTGGAAAAATGTGTATAATTTTAGCATGCATTAAAGAATACATCGTAATATTGCCCAAAAGTACCTAATATTGCAAAAATTACTCCCTTTGCATTCTGTAGCCATGGGTGCCACAGCAAAACTTTTCATGGCAGAAATATCTGTAATTCTAATAAGTAGGAGAATATAATAGTATATTTCTCTTTTAATGCCATTGATAAAAACAGTTTTGCCCTTAATTTATTAAAGACCTTTCACTAATTCAGGTGGTGATTCCTGTTCACTCAGTTCTGACAGTTTCAGCAAAACAGACTTTAGTTTGTGATTTCTGTCATCCTTGGTGCTTAAAGGTATTGTTTGATCTTTTCTAAGTCAAAAAGTTGGTAGTTTATGTGATCACCTAGTAGAAGTGCAAATAATGAATGGCCGGTTTTTCCAGAGTATATACGTTGTCTCTGTGTGTGTGTGTGTTTAACTTAAAGCCTTCTTTATCCTCTGTAGTAAAGACAGCATATGCTCATCTAAAATTTTTTTTGTTGATTCCTAACATCAGGCTGATCATTTGTGACAATCTGGCAGATTATTGTAACTATGGCAGATAGCCTCAGTCTCTTTAATCAGAAAATCCAAACTGAAAGTTCTGGATTGGCTTTACATTTCATCCTTAGATGTGAAGTGCTGCAGAAGAGATGGGAACATTCCTGCTTGTTGGAAGATGTATTTTTTCAGTAAATGCTCATAAATTACATCACATTCTTAGATCTGTAACAGTGGTCTTTTATGAAGGGTGAAATATCCTCTCAGGAACATTTGTTGAAGTCTGCAAACATTTTTCATTATGGCGTGGAAAGGGGAAAGGAATGGTGATCCTGGCATCCGGAGGGTGGAGGCAAGGATGCTGCTTTGTAGTAATGCTACAATACAAAGGAAAAACCCTGCAGCCAAGAATGTGTAAAGAAGAGGTGGGGAAAACCTGGCTTATATGTTAGAAACATTTGCATTTAAAAAAATGTATAGCTACTTAAAATAGTCAAATAACTTTTGCATTAAATTTTTGGAGACAGAACTCTTTAACAGCTGGATCTCAAAATGGAAGGTTTGTGTCAGTATCAATAGAGAGCCCAATCCTACACTAACTTCTGTTGTTTATTTTTCAGTATCTCAAAGAGATGTTGAATAAATATACAACAAGAGGAACATGTGACTTGACATATCTTTCTAATTTAGGATCCACCTAGGTTTTGATAATATCTGTTTCATTTGCAGCAGACACATGAACCATGTATGGAATAAAACGGACTCCGGGGAAAGGTTAGATTGGATTTTTACATGGGAGTAAAGGTTGCAGAATGACCTTTCATTTCTTTATATCCTGACTTTGCAGAGTACTTTATACAGCATATGCTTCTACTCTCATATCTAGCATCCAAGTTTTGATTCCATAATTAGGGTTTTTTATTGCTACATAATGTTCCCCATAAAATTAAAGCTCTTTTGTATTAATTTATCCATTAATTTGTAAAAATTTATCATTGCTGTGCAACTTATTCATTGCTGTGTAATTTATCTATTGTTGTGTAGCTTAAAACAATGAATGCTTATTATTCCACACAGTTTTTTGGGTCAGGAATCCAGAGATTTGATTAGCTAGGTGATTCTGGCACAGGATTTCTTATGAGGTTGCATCAAGGTGTTTAGGGGAGCTTCAGTCATCTGAAAGCTTGACTGGAGCCAGAGAATTCACTTCCAAGGTGATTCACTCATGTACCCAAAACATTAGAGCTGGCTGTGGCTGAAGACCTCAGTTTCTCACTACACAGACCTCTGTGTGACCCTGTTTTCTAAGTCAATCCTATAAGGAGAAATACTTGAGTATCTTCAAAATATGGCATCAGGCTTCCACCAGAACTAGTGATGTAAGAAAGAGCAAGGCAGAAACCAGCAAGTTTTTTATGACCTAATCACCAGAGACCTGCACCATCACTGGCAGAGTACTTGATTGGTTACATAGGTCAGGCTTATTTAGAGTGGGAGGAAACTATACAGACACAGAAATCAGAAGATACAGGTCATTTGTCTGTCTCTGTGTTTCTAGTGGGCATGCTTCTGATATATTTGATAAAATGTTGAACTATAATCAGCCAAAGTTTTTACTTCCTTTTATGTGTCACAGAGTATGTTCATAAATTATTTAGCTATGTTTCATATTAATTCTGCAACCCATTGATCGATGACTTGAAAAGAAAAGGAAGTAGAGAAATCAATAAGCAAGTAATATAACAATTCATTCAAAAGAAGATAAGGAACTAGCCTCTGGAAGCAGAAATAAACATTGATTGATAGGAGAAGAGTGGGAATATATGAGGTCTAATGAGTAAGCTTTGGATGTGATTTAGAAGATTTGCAGACGATTCTGAGAATTTTCGCCTCTGCACAAAGAAAGACCCTGACCTTAAGTAAGACAGCAAAAACACACTGGTGAAGAGTAATTTTAGATAATAAATCTAAATTTGATCCTCATGACCTTGATATGTCACACAAAAGAACTCAAGATAAAAATATCCAGGAAGGAAACTAGCATCTATTCCATGGGATAGAATATCTAATTAGAAATCTTGTTGAGGAATTAATGGCTAGTAGGGATAGTTAAGGTAGGTGAAGGGTGAGGGAGGGAACATTCACACTGAGCAGAAGTAGACAGTTCTGAAATGGTAGTCGTAACAGAATTGGTGGGGCAAATGCTTCTTTTTAATCTAAGTAACTTGGTATAGTGAAAACCACATCACATTAGGTGTCAGACTCATCTCCAGTGCTAATGATTGATCTGTGGGAAGTCATTGAATTTCACTTACCCTTACTTTTCACACCAATTAAAGAAAGACCTACCCTAGGAAATCTCTACAGTACATCTAGGTAAAAAAGTTAATGATACCAATTATGTTTACACGTGTTGTATGTGAATATCAATACTCTTGTTTATAGGATTAGTATAAGAATAAAATTAAATAATATATGAGAAAGTACTTTATATATTATTATTAATGTAGCATCTACATGGTGTTTAAAAATTAATAAGGATATTATATATTTTGTTCATGTTTACAGTTTGTAGAATCATTGGTATATTTCCCTGTATATGATTTCAATGTGATAATTTCTTGTTCACATGAAAAAAATTGCTAAAAATTATAGTCTGCAGTTATTTTCTTATAATTATCCCTGTAGACATAAGAGGGAGAACCAAAAACACCCAGAATTATCATCTGTAGGGGGTGCCTCTTGTAGTACAGACTTCATCTGCTAGGTGAGTATTCTAGGAACCCATCTCTATCAGTGTACCTGGTGGCAATGTTGTGAGAGGCTGCATTCAGCTTTAGTGAATTCTGTTTTGAAATCCTCCCTATTCAAAAGACCAGGGGAAGACCCCCCTGGTCTTCCTACTGAACAACATTTTTTTGTTTGCCTGGATGAAAAAATATCCTCAAAGGGAAAGGTTTTGTCAATATGAAAGAGGCCAAAAAAATGTAGAAGCACTAAAAGACATAAAAGTCGATGAATTCAGGGACTTCTGATGAAGATGGAGGCATAGGTAAACAGGCTTCTGCTCCTTGTGCAACCAAAGAAAGAATTACAACTAGACCTCAAAAAAAAAAAAAGAAACCAGCCCTCAAAACTATCAAAAAAACGAGCTGTTTGTAAGTCCGGCAACCAAGCATTTAAAGAAGACATGTTCATCCAGACATGTGGAAGGGGCAGAGATGTGGAGACAGGTACACAGGCATGGAGATGCAGTGTGACACAGAGAGATGGCAGCAGCGGTGGAATGGCTGGTCCCACACCCATATGTGCTGGGTAAAAATTTGGAGGGATACCTTGGGCACGAGTTCTCCCAACCTCAGTTCAGACCACATAACACAGGGTTCCAGCACCAGGAAGATAAATCTCCATAACTTCTGGCTATAAAAACCAGTAGGGTTTAGGGTGGTGGAAGAAACTTCCAGATTTTCAGGAGACTCAGCCTAAAGGCCCTGCACAGACTTAAGAAGCATGCAGTCCCACCTGCTCTGGGATTCAACACAAAAGGCAACAGCTGGAAGGGCTCTAGTCACACAGGAAGACCTCCAGAAGGCAGGCATCATTCCCTCTCTGAGCCTTCTCCCCACACAGAACCACAAAGTGGTGAAGCAGGTTGCCCCACTCTGGTGACTATCTAAAGCTCTCCTCCACACAATTTACAGGTGTCTTTTCTATAATAGGCCATGCTACTAATACTGGGAGTCAAAGCAGCGCTACCTAATACACAGAAACAAAGACAGATAGGCTGTCAAATTGAGAAGACAAAGAAATATGGCAATTTAAATAATAGAACAAAACACCACAAAAAGAACTAAATGAAATGGAGATAACTAACTTCTTAGATGCCGAGTCCAAAACACTGGTGATCAGGATGCTCACGGAACTCACTGAGTATGGCAACAAAATAAAAAAGACCCAGGAAAAAACGAAGCTTACACTAAGTGAAATAATGAAAAATCTACAGGGAACCATCAGTGGGTGGGATGACCAGGGTTCAAATCAATGATCTGGAATATAAGGAAGAAGTAAGCATTCAACCAGAACAGTAAGAAGAAAAAATAATGTAAAAATCAAGGATAGTATAAGAAACCTCTGGGACATCTCCAAACATACCAAAATCCGAATCATAGGGATGACAGAGGGAGAAGAGGGAGAGCAAGAAATTGAAAACTTATTTGAAAAAAAATAGTGAAATAAAACTTTTCTAATTTGTTGAATGAAATAGACATACAGTGAGCCCCAAACATGTTGGACCCAAAGAGGACCATGCCAAGACATTTCACAATAAAAATGCCAGAGGTTAAAAATAAAGAGAAAACCTTAAAAGCAGCGAGAGAAAAGCAGATAGTTACCTACAAAGGAGTGCCCATAAGACTATCAGGTGATTTCTCAGAAGAAACTCTGCAGGTAAGAAGGCACCTGAAATAAGTATTAGAAGTGACGAAAAGCAAGGACCTATAACCTAGATTACTCTATCCAGCAAAGTTATCATTTATAATGGAAGGGCAGATAAGTGCTTCCCAAACAAAGTAAAGCTAAAGGAGTTCATCGTCACCAAGCCATTATTACATGAAATGTTAAAGGGACTTATTTAAGAAAAAGAAGATCAAAACTATGAACATTAAAACAGCAACAAATTTACAACTATCAACAACTGAATCTAAAAAACAAACAAAGGAAACATCCAGAATAGGAACAGAATCATAGGTATGGGGATCATTTGGAGGGTTATCAGCAGAGATGGGGAAGGAGGAGAATGGGGGAAAAGGTACAGAGATTAAGATGCATAATTAGTAGGTACAAAGTAGACAGGGGGGATGTTAAGAATAGTTTGGGAAATGGAAAGGCCAAAGAACTTATATGCACAACCCATGGATATGGGATAAGGGGTAGGATTCCTGGAGGGAATGTGTTTATTGGGTGGAAGGGTACAAAGGAGGAAAATTGGGACAACTGTAATAGCATAATCAATAAAATATACTTTAAAAATCAATGAGTTCCAAAACTGTTTTGAGCATTGGAAAAAAAAGTCCTGCTAGGTGTATTGCATCAACAGAAAATACTCTGAAGGGGACTGAGGTTTAAACATATAAGAATAAATACACTGTTTTTATAAATAAATTCTTGTTTTGGGGGGTGCCCCCTCATAAGGATTGAACTATGATTTCTGAATATAAATATCATTCTTCACAAATTTAAAGGTACTTCATTAGTTTTAAAAGATATCTTCATTTCTAAACTGGTGAATTTTCTTAAAAATAAAAGTACTCTTTTTCCAGTCCTCCATCTTTCTGTCTCAGTTTCCATTCAGTTTGATCTCTTCTAAAATAGAGACTCAATACCTTGTTCTTTACTTTGTTGGACCTATTAACCAGGTATAACTCTTTAATAGTAGACATTAAAGTAAAAATTCTTATTAATTAAGTGTGACAACTTGGTTAGTCATAACTAGAGCATTATCTGGTGATTATTTTTGAAGAAAGTGTTAAATGTGTGAGGAAGAAGTTTTAATCTTTTGAGAATAAGAATCTACTTAATCTGCTTTTCCAAAAACCCATCTAGAAACTGACACCTCAAATCTATTAATGAACCTACTGCACAGGGAAAGTTTTTCTTGCTGTAGGAGCAGGTACAATTTTAACTACTTCCATAGTGTGGTATATTGAGGATTATAAGAAAAAAAATAAACCAAGTTCAAAAGTGTGCCAAGGCACAATTTCCACACTAATTATTTCATTCCTTTTAAGTCTTATTGATTTAATATAGATTCGCTGAATTTGACTTCATTAATGTTGTCCTTACACATGGGTTTTAAGTCATAGGGAATTCTGTAATTGGACTGTTTATCTTAGATGAACATGGGAACTTGAAAGATACACAAACAGGTGAGATCCAGGCATCACCCTCTCCCTTCCCTACTCTGAGCCCCCAGGACCTGCCCATGTAGGTGAAGACTCTGAATCATATTAAATACACTACATCATAGATACTGGCCATAGCTGGCTCAAGAAATCGATGTGTATGCACATGTGCACGTGTGTGTATTTAATTTACCTTTGAACCATGATTTTTGTTACACCATCATGGAAGAACAATGGCCTTTGCTGTTGGGGTTTGGATCTGTTGGTGCTAATATTCTTTGTGGCGTTGTACATGTGGGCATTCTCTTTAATACATTTAGGACTCCTTGTGATAAAGATGGTTAGTAAATCTCTTGAAAATGCTATCAAGTGGCATCAAATGGCCCCCTTCTGCTGGTAGAAACAACTATCATTTTGAGTCCTCTAAAGAATTTGGGCTTTTTAGAAATTGAGCTGAGCAATTTATATTACTTTTTTGCATTTTTATCCCTTGTACATTATGTCTGGCGGTTTGCTGTCATGCAAAATAAGCATCACTTTCCATTCTGTCCTCAAAAATGGTAGAATGTATCTTTTAATGCTTTTATAGCAATTCAAAATAGGCACAATGAATGCCTAACTGAGCAAATGGAGGGTAGTTAAACTTCTTGATGTTAAATCAACGGCAAAATCGATTGCAGTGTTTCTTTTTTATTTTATTTTATTTTATTTTTTCCATTACCATTTAGTCCCCTTATACCACCCCTTCAATCACTACACTGTCCATGTCCATGAGTCCTTTTTCCTTTTTGCTCAATCCCTCCTTTCTCCCTTCCCCTACACTTAGCTGTCATCCTGCTCTCTCTGTTTCTGTTTTGCCTGTTAGTTCAGTTTGTTCATTAGATTCCACATGTGAGTGAAATCATATGTTATTTGTCTTTGTCTGACTGGCCTATTTTACTTAGCATAATGTTCTCCAGGTCTCCATATAGTGGTTGCCACTGATGGCTGAAATGCCTTAAATTTAAACTGGGGTTGATGAGAGAACCACTAAGCATTGGTGCTTCACAATTTTAAATACCTATGAAGTACTTTCAAACTTTATGATGTTGGGACTTTTATATGAAGACAATTATATTAATTGTCAGGATGTGTCTTTGGCTTTTGCAGAGCACTTCTGTAATGTTTTATCAGTTCAGTCCATAGATAAAATGTCTACACTTTTAGAAGCTGATTTTTAAAAATTTTACAAATTGGGTGTAAGGTATGGATTGATAAAACCCCAAGTTTTACAAAACACAGCAAATGTTAAAACAGAGGAATGCAGAAGAGACAAACATGATGTAGTGCTTTGTCCACCACCACATGAATTTAAAGTAGGTTCTATATAAAGCCATTAAACAGAAAATGAGATCTGATTATAATGGACCACCCTCTCTATTAGCAAATAAGGTTGTGAATAGAGGCCAGATAATAAAGGAAGTGCTTTTTAAAAAAATTTCTTTTTCTCGCTAGGGAATTTTGAAAAATTACAAAGCCTTCAACATCTTGCTTCCAGGCATTGTAGTCACACCAGCTTGATGCGTTCTATTATTGGGCCTGGTTTTTCATATGCAGATTCTGTCTCTGGGGAAAATTTCATACGTGAGGTTAGAACAGCTTCTTCTACAAATTTGCTAGCTGCCCTGAAGGCGAAAATGAAACATATGCCCTCACTTTATGTTTCAGATCTTTGGAGGTCTGCAAAGAGGCATTTCCCCCCAATGGAGCTATCCAGAGAATTGTTTTCAGTTCGCTTCATTGAAATTGCAACTCCCTCGTGCCCATCCACATGTCTTAGGAAACACCTGCTTCACCATCCGAGGTCCACAAAGGGAACCACTTTACTTACAACTCCCCTTTTGAAAGAATACCGGATCCCATTTATCTGCCCTGTCAGTGTACCTTTGTAATTACAGAAGTGGGGGTATTTGAGGGGAAAATTTAGAAAGTGGGTAACTATGTCATTATCTGAATGTTCATAGTTATTTTTAATTAGTCCATGGGACATTTACTTTGATTTCTTTGTTAGTTTTTAAAATTGTAGTAACATATGCATAATGAAACTATTTTTCATTATCTTTAAAATAATCTTTTTATTTTCATTACACTTGACCTCCAATATTATATTAGTTCCAGTGTACAGTATAGTGATTAGATGTTTATATAACTTATGAAGTGATCACCCCAAGGAATCTAGTCCCCATCTGACACCACACATGTGTATTACAATATTATTTATGATATTTATCATGATGTGCTTCACATCCTCATGACTGTTTTGTAACTACCAGTTCGTGCTTCTGGACCCCTTCACCCTTGTTACCCATTCCTCAACCCCCTCCCATCTGCCATCCATCAAAATGTCCTCTATGAGCTTGTTTCTAGTAAACCATTTTAAGTGTATGTTCCTATGACAGTGTGTTCCAGTTGTGCAGCCAGTGCCATATTTACCAATACATACTGTCTGGAGATAATTTGTCTCCAGAACTGGTTTTCATCTTGCAAAACTGAAACTCTGTACCTGTTAAACAAAAACTTCCCATTCTCTCCTCCCCTAGGCCCTGGCAGCCACCTTTCTATTATAATTTCTAGGTCTATGAACTTCACTACTCTGGGTACTTGATATGAATGGAATCATAGAGTACTTATGCTTTGTGGTTGGCTTATTTCACTTAGCATAATGTCTTCAAGGTCCATGCATGTTGTAGCACGTGTCAAAATCGCCTTCCTTTTGAAGTCCGATTAACATTCTGTTATACATATATACCACATTTAATTGTCCACTCAGTTATCAATGGGCACTTGGGTTTCCTCCACCTTTCAACTATTGTGAATAGTGCTGCTATGAACGTGAGCACACGAGTATCTTTTTAAGACTCTGTTTTTGATTTTTTGGTATATATACCAAACTGTATATTGCTGGATCAGTGGTAGTTCTATTTTTTGAGGAACCACTGTAGTGTTACAGTGATTGTATCATTTACATTCCCATCAGCAGTACGCAGGGTTCTAATTTTTCCACATCCTTGCCAACGCTTGTTACTTTCTGTTCTTTTTTAATAATAGCCATCCTAATGAATGTGTTGATTTTGTTGTTTTTTTTTGGACAAATAATAGTGTAGTAAATAATTTTTTACTTAAGTTTTATATCTTTTTTCCTCAGACTACATTTCTAGTTAGAGATTTATTGGCATAAAGGTAAGGATAGTTGTTTTACATATTATTATTCTTATTTATATTCCTTCTGACTGGATATGAGTGCCACTTTTACCAAATATTTACCAATATATACTATTATTATTATTTAAGTTTGGGTACTCTTATTGTTGAAACAGTATACTACTTTAATTTGAAGATTATTATTAGGTAAGCTTGTTTTATTTATAATTTCTGTCTATTTATTTGTGTCTACATGTATATTTTTGTGAATGGTCTTTTTATGCCCATTTGTTCATTTATCTCTATGGATTAGTTTTTTATCATTAGTAATAGGCTTTTTATTAGTCATCTTACATGTAATTTTTCTTCTTCATATTTTAAAAATGATTTTTTTCCATGTAGAAACTTAAACTCTTAGGCATTCAAATGTGATTGATGTTTTCCCTTTGTGTAATAATTCATTGTTTTCATATATAGGAGGTCATTTTTCACTTTCTATAATGATTGTTAAATTTTTCTCCTAAGGCTGTTATTGTTTAGTACTGATTTTGTATTTAACCATTCAATTTATTTGGAATTTATTTTGTATTATCACAGACTCTAAGGAAGTATCTTTTAATATCTCAAAAATATCTATTGTTTACTTCCCAGCAAACATGTGACGGAGCTTTATAATGATAATAAAATTCTTCAGTATATTGAGTCTTACTTAAGCTCTTAATTCTATTTCACTAATGTTCTTGATTGCTGCATGAGTATCAGTGTTAATTTTTATAGTTTTTTTTGTAATTTTATCTTTTTTATTTTTTTAAATTTTGCTCAAGTACAGCTGTCTCCATTTTCCCCCCACCACTCACCCCTACCCCACGATCCCCACCTCCTACCCTCGATCCTACCCCTCTTTGGCTTTGTCCATGTGTCCTCTATGTGTGTTCCTGACAACCTTTCCCCTTTTTCCTCCATTATCCCCTCCCACCTTCTCTCTGGTTACTGTCAGTTTGTTCTTTATTTCCATGTCTCTGGTTATATTTTGCTTGCTTGTTTGTTTTGTTGATCAGGTTCCACTTATAGGTGAGATCATATGATATTTGACTTTTACTCCCTGGCTTATTTCATTTAGCATAATACTCTCCAGTTCCATCCATGCTGTCACAAAGGGTAGGAGCTCCTTCTTTCTCTCTGCTGCATAGTATTCCATTGTGTAACTGTACCATAATTTTTTGATCCACTCATTTACTGATGAGCACTTAGGTTTCTTCCAGCACTTGGCTATTGTGCTGCTATGAACATTGGGGCGCATTGGTTCTTTCAAATTGGTGTTTCAGGATTTGTAGGCTATAATTCCAGCAGTGGAATTGCCAGAGCAAGAGGCAGTTCCATTTTTAGTGTTCTGAGGAAATTCCACACTGTTTTCCACTGTGGCTGCATCAGTCTGCATCCCTGCCAACCATGCACTACAGTTCCCTTTTCTCCACAACCTCGCCAGCACTTGTTGCTTGTTGATTTATTTATGATGGACATTTTGACCGGCGTGAAGTGATATCTCATCGTGGCTTTAATTTGCATCTCTCTGATGGCTAGTGATGCTGAGGATCCTTTCACATGTCTCTGGGCCCTCTCTGTGTCCTCCTTGGAGAAGTGTCTGTTTAGGTCCTTTGCCCGTTTTTTAATTGGACTGTTTGTTTTCCTGGAGTCCTGTGAGTTCTTTATATATTTTGGGAATCAAACCCTTGTCCAAGGTATCATCGGCAAATATGTTTTCCCATGAGGTTGGTTCCCTTTTCATTTTGATGATGTTTTATATAGCCATTCTGAAGCTTCTTATTTTGATAAAGTCCTGTTTGTTTATTCTTTCCTTTATGTCCTTTGCTCTAGGGGATATATCAGTGAAAACATTACTGCAAGGAACATCTGAAATTTTCCTGCTTACGTTCTCCTCTAGGACTTTTATGGGTTAGAAAATCTTTTCTTATAAAATAGAGTTTGGCCTCATTGTTATACTTCTTCCAAAGTGTCTTGCCTTTGTTGGAATTTCGTTCTTCAGGTGAACTTTAAAATCACTTTTCCAAACTCCCATAAAGAACACCACTAGAATTTTTATTGGAATTGCATAGAGTAATATGAGAAAAACTATTATCTTTATAATACTAAGTCAACATAGATTACAATTTTATGACTGCAACTTTACTTATCAATGGCTTAAATGAGCAAGTTCACAATTTTTCTATGTTTCATTTCTACTTACATACTGAATTATAAATGTCCACATGCTACACTTTATACCATCTTCAATGCCTTCATATTCTGTCTTTTTTACATGTACTCTTTGATTGCTGTGTTTGTTTATTCATCTTTATTATTAGAAGCACCTAGAATGCCATTAGGACCCAAATTGTATCTAGTTAAAAATGGCATTGCTGATTTTTATAATTGAGAATAGTTATAAATACATTTATGGGCTTAAATTATGTCATCGAGATGTTTTATATTAATTATAGTGAAGAATCTTTAATGGTCAGTGTTAATTTATCTATCTTTTTCAGGCTTGACAAATTAGTGTGTGAAGAAAAAATTTAAAAGGGTGTTATGGGATACTGGTATGAAGAAACTATCTCCTCATTCTTAGCCTTCTGTTTCTCAAAAAATACAAACACTTGAACACAAACACAATTCTATCTATCACAGATAATTCTAGATTGTATGGTTTAAGTGATTTAAGTGATCTGTGATAAATAGAATTATCACAGATAATTCTAATTATCTGTGAGAATTATCTGTGATAATTCTATTTAAGATTCATTTTTCATACTGAATTTAATTTTTGGAGTAGAATAGAGAGTCATGGGAAGATCTGAGGAGTGATAGAGTACAGAAGTCAGGTTGAAACTGTCATTTGTCAGTGTCCAACTGATGACACTAGTCCTTTTCCTGGAGAGCACTGGTAATAGTGGCTTACTTGTAGGACCCACTAACCTTGTCTTTAAAGTGCACTGTTAACTGTAGACAAGCAGAAAATATGTTGTATAATCATGTATAGAATGATTTTGTTAAGATCAGACATTGAGGAAACATATGATTAAGCCAGATTATTGCAATTTCAGTTAAGATATAATTCTTGGAATGTTACTGTTGTCATTAGCAAAATAAATATTTGGCTTGGCTTTTGAATGCAACGTTAGTTATTTAAACACTAATTACTTAAAATTAACTCTAATTAAATTTAATTCTTTTATTGATTAAAAGCCTTTGAGTATGATAAGGCAATATTCAAATACGTAACTGAAAAAATAATTTTATAAAGCTATCCATGATAATTTGATGTTATTTCTTCTTCAAGGATTTTTAAAATTCTTTATTTTTAAAATTTACATCAATGTCACAGAATTGAAAATTCACTATATGAAAGAAATATGACACATGTGGAATAGTGGTATGAACATTAAGATAGCCACTATTCATAGTCAAATTCTAGCATGTCTTTTGACATATATCATAATACTTCACATTAACATAAATTGCAATAGTGACCAGGAAGTGCAATTTAAGATTAGACTAATATAAATGAAATATCTAGTTTGCAAAAATGTTGTTTACAGTATTTGATTTTTCAAGATGCTTGAATTAATAATTGCTATATATTGCAGGTAATGATAAAGATATTTTTAGATTAAAGTGAACAGGAAGACCCATTTAGATATTTTTCATTTAGAATTAAACTACTAGTCAGTAAAACTAAATGTACAGATACTTATTGGGTATAAATAAATCAACTTGATATAAATAAATAAATAGAAATATTTGATATAAATAATTAGAAAGAAAAATTGCAGGCTGTACTTTGTAAATAGTAAGAACTGAAGAACTGTTTGCTAAAATTAATAAATCAAGTAAGGTAGGATTACACGGGGAGCAGTAAATGCCTACATGTGAATACCAGCAGTGTTTGTAGCTAAACATACTCAATGGAATTTTGCTTAGAAAAGTGTTTTTCCCTAAGGACCACTTCTTGAGGAATAGGTTCCGATACAAAAGAGATAAATTTCTAGTTAAACTCATTTATCATCACAAGCTAATGTCTAATGGCAACGTAGAGATAACCTCTGGCTCACCTTACGTCCCAACTAAGGGACTACCACATTGATTATTTAATAATTAACTATTGTTTGCTAACGAATACATTTGAAATTAGTTTTCCAGAATAGGCTGGTCTGTAGTGATTATTTTAAAATCCATTAAATGTATTATGATAGGTCATATGTTTAAAATTAGGAAGCTTTGCATTTTAGGGGATGTTGAGGTTGATTGTGTTCTAGAAAATTTGTAAACCATGATTGTAATAGAAAATATATATTTTCACTTATATATTATGTTCTTAGATAAGGCTTCCCAAACAAACTGTTTTATGTTATAAATTAAGAATGCATGATAATTTTTCTAATTTTATCTTTTAAAAAAACTAAGATATATTAAACACAGAGAAAATTTCTCAACACTTTTATAATGAAACCATGACCTCCATGTCCTTGTTCAAGGAGTCAATCCCTGAGCTCAAAATCATATCATAAAGTTGGATCACTTTTGATCATACCCATCACTAATTTCCTAAATAAGTACCCCTAATACCCAGGAAAAATAAGAATGCAATGCATATCTAGAAACGAGCCTCTGAGTGTCATGCCTTCCAACCTCAAGATTCCTAACCATCTCTCTCCACTCACAGCAAGTTTAAATGACTTCATGTTAACCAATAGTGTGCAATGCACACCATTGGTTATATATTTCCTATGACATCAGGCCAGTTTATGATTGCAGCTGGTTTATTTAGCACTTGAAATATGGAGAACTTGCCAGGTGATTTTGCCTCATGACAAGCTTATGGTTCCAATTGCAAATATCCCTTGATATATTGTAGGACCCATGCTCTTTTGCAGATGAGCTTTGAAGGCAGGTAATACCAGTCTCAACATGAGCATAAATATATCATTGGATTAGGATACTAAATAGTCTGAAAAATATAGTTTTTAATTTAAATTTTGAAAATTTCTTGCACATTACTTATCAAATATTTCATGCACATCTCACTGGATTACATTTATGCTAAATCATTTGATTATGAATGAGCTTTCTCATCCTACAAAATGTTTAAAGAATAGTTAATATATTTATTTTACTCCACTTTCAGTTCTTCATTTGTGTTATAAAAGTAAGCAAGCCCTGGCTGGGTCAGTGGATTGAGTGTTTGCCTGTGAACCAAAGGGTTGCCAGTTCAATTCCCAGTCAGGGCACATGCCTGGGTTGCAGGCCAGGGCCCCAGTAGGGGGTGCATGAGAAGAAACCACACATTGATGTTTCTCTCCTTCTCTTTTTCCCTTCCTTTCCCTCTCTCTACAAATAAATAAATAAAGTTTTTTTTAAAAAGTGAGCAAATATCTAAGGTATCTTGAGGTTATCTCTCATTCCTATTCTGTATTCCTTGGATTTCCCCCACTGAGGCTTCTGTCTTCCTATGCTGTTCTCTTTCCTTCTTGGGCTTTTATATTTCCTAATCCATTGTGTCCCACCACAAAGTCTCATGTAGATCTTTTACTTTCTAACTACAAAGAAAGCCATAAAGCTGTTCTTCATTCACTAAACTTTCAAAAAGAATTAATTAAAAATCTGTTATGTGCCAGAAACTCCTGTAGGTTTTTCATCAAACAAAAATCCATCCCTCTTGGAGCTTATTTTGGGGTAATGCAAACTATAAAAGTGAAAATACTATGTAAGCAAATATATAACAATCCGAGAAACAAAATATATAGGAGCTTAACATGTGTTGCAGCAGAATTACAATTTTAAATATGGTAGTTGGACTAGGTCTCACTGAGGTGTCTCTAAATAAGGAATTAATACATCTAGAGGAATAATGTTCCAGGCTGAAGGAACAGGGAATGCAAAGGTGTGCCTGATAGGTTCAAAAACCAGCAAATGTGCCATTGTGGCTGGAGTGAATTAACAAAAGGGGAGGAATTCTAGGCAAAGAAATCAGATCATGTTGGGTCCTGTAGGCCATTGAAAAGAATGGTCTAATTCAGAGCAAAGTGGCATACCAGTATAGTTTTTTGAGCAGAAGAAAAACATGATCTGAGTTTTTAAATTGTCTTAAACCCACAGAGAAGTTGAAATAATATGCAGTGCACCCCATACAGACTTCCCCTAGATTCATAAACTCGTTATTTCTTCATATAGTTGCTCGTTACACAATCACTTCACTTTGCCAAGTCATTAAAAGTTGTCTACAAACATCACAACACTTCCTCCTAAACATTTCAGGTTGCATTTTCCAGAAACAAAGACCTTCTGTTACGCAGTCATAGCCCATTACCATGCCTACACAAAACATAGCCACAAATTTGCTACATTTTAAAATTTCCCCCGTTTTTCTTAAAATGGCATTATTAGCTGTGTGGCTGTTCTTTAACCCTGAATAAACCAAGGCCCACACATGGCTGAGTTGTCTCTTTATTCTCCCCCGAAGTCCTTTTGCCTGCCTTATTCTTCATGGCATTTAATCTTTGGAAGAATTCAGGTCAGTTTTCCTGTCTATCACTCCTCATTCTAGATCTGTGTGACAGTCTCCTCATAATTGGATTCAGGTCATAGCATCACAGTATCCTTTGCTTCTTTTATATGTTCATTGCTTGGTTAGTTTGGCAGAGAAAGTAAAACTTGTGTTTATAAAGACCACATGACATTCGCTTGTGTGATCTCTATAAGGACAAGAGTTGAATCAACAGAGTTATTTGTAAGAGTCATATTTAGTTTAAAAGACAAATGACACTCTTCGATAGAGTGTGATCTTGGGTTCAATAGCCAGTGAGTTTGCCTTGGAAAGTTGTGTCTTATTTACCCATTTCAAAATTCCCACAGGACAAGCAGTTGACTTCTAAATTTTGGAACATTCTAGTTAGATGTGTTATTGATGAAATAACACATCTGTATTGGTCAGGGCTGATGACAATTTAATATAGAACAAACTGGATAGAGTGACCTTTGCTGCAATTGATGTTGGCCTTCTTTTTTGTTAAGTGACTGGACAATTTATCTAACTTATAGGAAATTTTGTGATTGCTAAATGGACTGTCATAGATAAAGATATACACCATTCATCTTGAAAAGGTTCACTGGGCAATAGTAATAAGAGTAGGTCAAGGGGCATGAAATTTCATAAACCTTCCTTTAAAATTCATTGTCCTTCTACACATAAGTAGTTGCATTTTTTTTTTTTACTTTTAAATATTTACTCAGAGTCCAGTGTCACTGAATAGATATTGTGACACCCCATTATTAGAATATGTTTTGCTAGATGATTACAAAGTCAAACTACTTAGATTTCTGTCTGGGATAAAAAGTAATCTCTATTTATTCTTTGAGATGAAGTCAGGCTTAGATAATTATTATTATTCAGTTAAGTTGCTCGGGTTCTGGCCTCTTACTGAGGAAAATTGGATTTACTTCCTTATGGTGCCATACGTGTTTAGGGTTCATACAGGCTGGAAGGAATAGATCTACAGCGTCATAAGCAGTCTGGGGATAAAATGAAAGACTGCTGCTATCTGCTTAAATTAAACTACTCAAGGAAAACAGTCTTTCTTCAAGGGAATGAAAACAAGTGAAACGTGTAGCATTCTTACTTTTTGATAGAATGTGGGACTAAAATAAACTAAGAAAATATAGTTCAAAACCAAAATTTAAGTTGGCAGTAGCTGAAGTTCTTTTTCTAGAAATGACTATACAAACCACATATATATACATCTATGCTTAATTTTTTATCCTCACCAAACCAAATATATTTTAACCATTCATTAGTATTAAGGAACTTACCACATAGTAAAGCATTTGTTAGTTCTGACCTAGTCTAATTTGCTCTTCTTCATAGGTAGCCAGTCACCTGTGGGACTGGTAAAAAGTGCTGTTCACACTGCTGTTGACCGCTGTGTCTCCCTGACACATGCCAAGGCCGAGCAAGGGTTTTCTGGGTCTCTGTAATTTTAAAGCATGTTCATAATTGCATGAGAAAGTATCCTAAAACAATATAACAGATTTGGATATGGACATCAAAAGTTTATATCGGTATGGGCTAAAAAATGATAAAATAAAGTTTATCATTCTCCTTGATAGTGAACTTCCAAATAGTAATTTCCTGAACTATTTTCTGTTAATGAAGCTGGGTTTTTTCTATACCATATTTACCTATTTGCAAATATATGTTTCTCACAAAAATGAATTTTTGTTTTTGATTTTTTCTATTATTCTCTTTTGATAAAATGATTTACACATTTTTATCCCACACATTTCTGTATACTTAAACTGTGTCTACTAGTCTTAGGATTATCATTAATCATTTTCATACAGTTATATACTTTTAAACCATTTCTCCTTACATTAGGGTGTAATATATTAGCCTATTGAAATCCTTGTTCTTGTTTTTCATAGTTCTTCCTAAGTTTAGACTTAATAAACTATGTAACTAGGGAAACACTTAAATATTTTGAAATTTAGTTGCTTCATTTAAAATCCTGTATTTGCCAGAAGGCTGGAGTTGAAATTATAATGAAATCAAGATTTAGATTTTAATATTTCAGGATATTGGCCTGTTTGTCTTTTTGATGTTTTCATGAGAAACTACATAAGATAATTATAATTTTATTCCGTTCTCTTTATTCTCTTATTTACCCATTTTTATAGTATAAGTTATCTGCAAATATCATCTGTTTAATTTCACTTGGCCTTTAATGACAGAGATGACCGTGTTGTCCAGTACTGACCCCGTCAGCCTGTAAACTGTCTACCTCAGTGTCAGACATTCCATTTCTAAGGTTTCAAGTAAGATTGAATAACCATGTACTATCCCTTAGAACAATAAACTAGTAATAATGTGTTCAAAATGAAAATTTGCAGATTTTTTCTATGCTCTTTTTCCAATTTTTGATTGGAAGGAAGAAAAAATAAAAAAATTAACAGTATAATGAATAACTGATCATGCCAGTTAAGATTTCTTAAGAGCTTTGTAAAATCTGACTTCTCTTCATGCAATTATTATCCTATTGTAATTACTTCAGAAAGCACATTTTATGTTATTCCTTCCAGCTGACATGTTTTTTATAAACCATGTCTTTAAATCCTAATAAAATGAGCTATAGAAAATAGCTGGAGGAAAGCTAAAGCAATGATTGAAATGCCCTTTTTTCCCTTGAAAGGCAGGAACACAATACTGAATGACCAGCCCCAAATACTGCTATATTAAGGGCAATTGTGTTCTAAGGATGAGTAAAGGTGATAAACACTAACTGATTTTTTAACTGTTATACTAAATGAGAAGAGCTAACAAGCCTTATTAATCTCTCTGCTTGACTTTTTGAGTAGACAGTTTTCAAGCACTATGCTGTATCTTAGGTTTTATTTACATGAAAAATATACATATACGTACACATACATATATAGATGTTCATGTGTATATACATGGATGTATATGTAAATATATACCTGCATGTGTGTGTGTATATGTACATATACAGGTATGCAATCATACATATGTATTACACATATGACCATAACAATACACTGTAAAAATATTTTTCATTTCTATGAGTACAAAGGAAGAAGCATCTTACTCAGCCTAACAGAGATATAGGTAGCCAAGAAATACCCCAAAAGTGAGATTTTAGCTGAAACCTAAAAGTTGCCTAGAGGTGGTAAGAAAGGTGAGGACAGAGACAGGAGAAGGGACCAGAGGGAGCAATAACAGTGCGTGTGCGCATCTGGCTGTGGGGTGACTCGGTCACCAGCAGGGTGGGAGTGTAGTTGGTGTTGAAGAAACAGTTGTAAAGGATGGTGTGAAAACAAAGTAGAGTGGCCTTATGTACTACACCAATGTGTTCTTTTGATTTTTTGTTTGGTCAGTGATAGGGGCAAAATAAAGAATTTTGAGCAAGGGGATGAGTTAGCTAGAGAGGTGAGTATGATATCAAAATGGAGAATGGTTTGGAGTGTGTTTGTGGTGAGAGTAAGAGGCATTTAGAATTTGTCAATATGCAACTCTCTTTATAGTATTACTTCCTATTCACATGTTAATAAGTCTCAAGGACACACTCTATATATACATGAGATAATGCCCTTTATTTAAAAAAACACATGTTAACAGCATCTCCTAAAATAAGTTCTAGAAAGTATGTTTCTATATAAATGTGTTTCTGTATATTGAACAGAGTGTAATAGTCAAAGGTATTATATCTTTTCTACTTTAGATGAACAGGTTTTAGATTTCCCTTCCACGTGAAAAAGTGGAAGGGAAACCATTTATGAAATTCCTTTCATTGATGAAAACCTAGGGCATCTTTTGTATTCAGAAATGAGTTTACTTTTTAAGAATTGACTATAAAAATCTTAAAAAGTATTTTACATCATTGAAGTTTTTCTCAAGTTTTACAAACAGCAATTGAAGCTTCAGGCACTGCCTGAAGAATTTCTTTTTATTTGTTTGTGTGACATTTATAATTTTATGTTAGATATGTTTGTAACTTATCATCATTTTAGCAGTATAACAGGTTTGTATTGGAGATACAAAGTTGAATGCTATGGTCCAATAGTGTTTATTTGTGTTCCAAAATATGTAAAGTTAGTGGATGAGTAGATTTTAAGTAGGTATTTAAAAATAAATCATTTGTATCATATTAAATATATTTGAACCTCATAAATTATTTCCAGATAAAAGTAATACTGCTGATTATCTGGTTTTAATTGGTTGTTTGCTGATATTACTAGCACACTATGTGCTAAAGCCTCTGGTACAACATGAAAGCTGTAATAAAATCTACTGTAAACCATCCATGAAGGGGACTTTTACAGATGTTGTGATTATGTGAGCCTAGAGGCTACATTGCAATAATTGGCCTCCTGTGAGGCTGCAGTTTTGCAATTGTTCCTGGAAGCTCAGTGAACAAGAAGATTGGATTTCACAGTGTTTACATATGTTGACTGATACTTTGTGTTAACAACAGCCACATAATGATGAATAGCAATTTAAGCTTGTGTCACTGTTCTGATATAAACGAAAATTATATCCAGTTTCTTTTTCCCCACTACAGATTCAGCTACATAAATATTTTCGAAGTGACTATTCAGTAAATATTATTTTCAAAATACTATGTTTATTCCTGCCTCTGTGCAAATGTACTTAACTCTACTAGTAACCTCTAAGTCCCTACATCATTCAATTTTTTTAATCCTCTAGTTGAAAAGTTTTACACTTTATAACTATTCAGTGGTTATAATAGATACATTATCAGAAATATTTAACAAATTCTAAAGACAATATTTTTCTCCCTTTTTCTCAAAATATAAGTACCTTAGAGTGTTTTAAATCTGCTCCTTCCCAATTCATCTGATATCATTTGTCACATTTAGATTTTGCATTTTTATTCCCTAAATATTACATAATTTTATTGTATACAATCAATAGTGGCTTAAATCCATGCAATTTTCTCATATCTTTGGGTTCAATAATTTTTTTTATAAAGCACATTCTTTAGAAGTTCTATTAGTGAGACTATGTATTTGGTAAATTGTCTCAATTTATCAGTATCTGAAAATGTCTTTAGTTTACGATTATTATAAAATAATGCTTTTCACAGTCTACAGTTCTAGCTTGACAGATATACTTTATCTCAGCACTTTGAGAAAATTTAATAGATTCCTTTGTTTTCGATGTTCTGCTTCTAGATGTGATTTTTCTAAGGATTCACTTGACTTCCTGAGTATGAGTATGAATTATATTGTAGATGAAGTTGGGCAGAACTGACATCTTGATAATATTAAGATTTCCTATCCATGAATGTGAAATGTCTCTTCATTTATTTAGTTTTTTTTTATATTGTTCATCACTGCTTGGTAGTTTTCCCCATACAGATCTTTTACATATATTGTTAGATTACACATTAGTGTTCCACTGGGAGGGGTGCTCATGTAAATGGTACTGTGTTTTTCATTTCAAACTCCACTTTTTCATTGTTGATATAATGAAAAGCAATTGACTTTTGTATATTACAACCTTGAGATAATAGCTTATTTGTTTCAAGAGGTTTTTGTCTATTCTTTCAAGTTTTCTTCATAGGTAATCATGTCATTTGCACACAGAGTTAGTTTTATGTCTTACTTCCCAAGCTGTATGTCTTTTATTTTATTTTCTTGCCTTATTGCATTAGCTTCTAGTATCTCACCATTAAGTATGCTGTTAGCTGTAGATTCTTTGTATCTATTTGTATAAATATAGGTAAGTTTTCTGAGTATGTAGTTTACTATGACTTTTTATCATGAGTGGGTGTTGAATTTTGTCATATGGTTTTTCTTCATCTGTTGATAAGATCATGTGATTTTCTTTTTGGTTGTTGATGTGATGGATTTCATCGATTTATTTTCCAGTGTTGAACTATCCTTGCATATTTGTGATAAATATTGCTTGGTTGTAGTGTGTAATTCTTTTTATACCTTTTTGGATTTTATTTGATAACAGTTTTTGAGCATTTTTGCATCTAATATTGGGCTGTAGTTTTACTTTGTTGTAATGTTTTATCTGGTTTTGGTATCAGAGTAATGTTGGCTCCATATAATAAGTTAGGAAGTATTACCTCTGCCTTTGTCCTCTTAAAGAAATTATATAGTATTGGCATAATTTCTTTTTTAGATGTTTTACAGAATTAACTAATGAATTTATTTGAGCCTGATACCTTTTGTTTTGGAAATTTATTACTTATTGATTCAATTTCTGTAACCAATATAGGTGTATTTAGATTGTCTACTTCTTATGTATGTTTTGGCAGATTTTGTTTTTCAAAAAAGCAGCCTATTTATCTAAGTTATCAAAAGTGTTCACATAGCCTTGTTCATAGTATTTTTTGTTATCCTTTTAAATTTCATGGGCTCTATAATGTTATCCCCTCTTTCATTTCTAATATTAGTTAGCACTTCTTGCCTTTTAAAAGGGGCCCAGCACTTTTGTTTTATATTGGACCCTGCAGTTATTGTGTTCATACTTAACTTGAAGGGTAGATGTAGTTTGCAAATACAAGGTCTGTCCAGAAGGTACCCAGCCACATAATGTGAAAAATAGATACATTTATTGAAGAAGATACAGGATACAAGAAACATTGTACATAGGACAATGATGTCACTGTCCCCTTCAAAGTAGGCACCTGGGGACCTCAAACAGTTCTCCCAATTGCCATCAGCTGCCCCATCATTTTCCCTGATTTCATCACTGTTCTGAACTCTCTTCCCTTTCAAAGGTGATTTTAGTTTGGGAAAAACCAGAAGTCACAGAGTGCCAAATCTGGGCTGTAGGGGGGCTGAGTCACCTGGGTGATTTGATGTTTTACAAAAAAAACTCTGCACAAGATGTGATGCAAGAATGTTCATGTTATTGTGATGAAGCTGCCAATCACCAGTTATACCTAACAGTGGCCGTCTGAATTATTTGAATAGTTTCCATGGAGGGATGTTCAAACTTAATGCAAAATTTGATACAGTTTCTTTGCTCTACTTGCTCAGTCATTTTGAATGTAAGACCACACAGTGCACATGCTCACTCAACGGTGTCTACCGCCCCCACTGACTATTACAGTGCAGTTGTCATTGTTCATGGGTGCACATTCCAGGCCACTCTCCTTGGCTGCCAGGTTACATTGATATCACACAAACTGTTCTCGTTTTATTAACAATGGCTGGACTTTTTCTGAACAGACCTCATATATAGTTTTAAGAATCTTCTACATAATTTGATAATTTCTCTTGGGTTTGTTTTGAGTTTTATTTTGAAGAAGAGGATTTAATATTCAATTACAATATTGAGAGTATATATGTTTGTTGTATTTAATTATTCAACCATTTGTGCGCTGACAATTGAAGCATCAAATTGTTCTGACACTTTGCTCTAAGAAGTGTTTTCTAGAACAAATTACCTTTCATAAGCTGGGGGACAGCTTCACCTACAATCACTTACTAGTCATATTCACAGCCAGGTTTGACAGTTATCTCCATTATCTGAAACAACCTTCATCTCATTCTCTTCCTACCTAAGCTTTTCCTAGAGAGAAACCTGTTCTTCACTATTAAGGTTTTTTTTTAACAATAATTTTTCTTTTTTCTTTTTTAAAGATTTTATTTTTATTTTATTTTTAGAGAGGGAAGGGAGGGAGAAAGAGAGAGAGAGAGAGAGAAACATCAATGTGTGGTTGCTGGGGGTCATGGCCTGCAACCTAGGCATGTACCCTGACTGGGAATGGAACCTGCGACACTTTGGTTCGCAGCCCCTGCTCAATCCACTGAGCTATGCCAGCCAGGGCTATTAAGGTTTAATCAATTCACCAAGTCCTGTTAATTTGTCTTCTAAACAGTTCAGCAAATAACTTGCCTTCCTTCATTCCCATTGCTATGATTAGGCCCTCATACTTTCTGTACTGCTATTGTTTTCTATCTGGCCTCTCTGTCATAATACTAACTTGCTGGACTGTTTCTCAATCCAGGTCATACTTTATAAAACTTCCCTATTTAGAATTCATTAGCCTTTAGGTTAAAGTACAGATGCCTTTACATATCATAGAGTCATTCATGATTTGGCCCCTGGTCTCTTCCTTAACCCTCTGATGGGCAATGTCTATACACATTCTATCATGTGAAAACTTTGTATTTCCCTGAAAGTGGTTGTTCTGTGAATATCATTGTGCCTTTGTACTTTCACCTCTGTTGGAATGTCTACTTAGCCATTGTTCTTTTGGTTAACACCCCTCTTAAAGATTTAGTATATATCACTTTCTTAAGAAGTTTTTTATGGCCTTTCAGGAGAATCAAACACTCCTAGTTTTGTGCTTCACAATTTTCCCTTTTCCATTTTTACAGCAGCACATACTCACTGTAAAATTACTGTTCACTTCCTGTGTTGATCTACCTAAATGGTTACCTTACCTTATGAAATGGTTAGGTAACCATTTCCTTACAGACTGTCTTTCCTAAATGCAACCCTAGTACCTGACATTGGACTTGATATGTGTTAGAGTAAGAAGTTGAAAGAATAAATAAAAAAACCCAGGAAGCTTAGTTGGTAAAACCAATTTGGATTCTAATAATAAGCATATTTGTACCAATGTAACAATCTGATCGAATTTCTCTGTATTTCAGTTTTACTAAGTTGCCTGTATTTTCAATATAAACCTTCTAAAAGGAGAGGTGTTTAAGTTCTTAGAATCACAATTAAACTCAATAGAGAAACACATCAAGTGCCCATCTTTGTATTCACAAGTAGGGCTACCTCACAGAGTTTTATTTTTTAAAGAACAATTCATAAAAATGATCACAGTAAATGTTAGAGGTACAAAGCACTATATAATAAGTACAATGTGATTTTTCTTATTGCAAGTAATCAAGTCTATTAATATTTTAGATTCTCAGTTTTAAATGCATTTTTCATTAAATTATAAAAACTAGTCATTTGAATAAAGAGAATATACTTTCTCTTATGGAAAACTAAAGAGGTTAATAATTGCTAAGACTATCAAAATAACTTTCATTCAAATTATTGTAACTACATAAAGCTCATATGTAAGTGAATGTTATTCACTTCTGGAAAGCAGACACCATTGACATGAGGCAGTGATTATAATCAGTATTATCATATTTTAAAAATAAAAGCAGGAGAGAAGGAACAAATCTTTTGTATAACTTATAAGATGATCATCAACCTCTTCCAGAATGTAGAGCTTAACACCACCTCCTAAAGGGGTGGCATGAAATTAATGACTCATTTCCAAATAATAGAGTATGAATGAGGAAAGCAGTCACTTTATAGTGGACAGTCCTGGCAAACACGACCCAAAACAAATGATCAAGGTTAACATTCCTAGTAGTGTCATGTTGAAATTTTGTACCCCTTACATATTGGGATGAGAAACACACTCCATTGATGAGATATTTGTTCATAAAACTAAAACCACAGACTAATAATAAGAAAAGCATCAGATTAAACCCAAGTTGGGGAGCATTCTACAAAATATGTTACTAGTACTCCTTAAAACTGTCAGGTCATCAAAACAAAGAAAGACCAAGGAGCTGTTACAATCTAGAAACTCCTAAGGAGATCTAACTACTGAATGCAATGAGGAAATTCTAAATTGGGTTTTAAAAAAGATAGTGGGAAAAACTGGTGAAGTTCAAATAGAGTCTGGAATTCAGTTAATAGTATTATACCAATGTTGGTTCTTAATTTGACAAATGTGCCATTGTAATAGAAGATGTTAACATTAGAGGAACTCTGGAAACATTATCTTGGAACTCTTTATACAGTCTTTGCAATTTTCCTATAGTTCTGTAATTATTTCAAAATAAATATTTATATGTATAATACAAGGTCAAATGCAACAATTAATAATACTGAGTAAGTACAGTTTTAAATTAATTAAAAGGTCAATTAAATATGGTATAAAATTCATGCAAACACATTAATGTACTTATTTTAATTGAAAGCAAATACATGTGTACTCATTACTTCGTCTTTTGATGTCAAGAGAAGGCTTGCTTCATAAATTTATTGCCACATGTTTTGGTACCTTAGTCACAATAAATATAGGGCTTAATTTTTATCTAACAAGTCAGTAAAACAGAGAGCTAATTTATTATTAGCAGGACGGCTATTGTATGAAAAACAATTATCCACAATACAACAACATGGTATGTGAGAAGTCATGAGATGTCAATTTTTATGAAAGTTGTGGGGATTAGTTTTTGTGTTCCTAACAAGTCAGGGCATCTCTTGGAGTAAATAGCCTAAGAGCCTCTGAAGTCCTCTAGTGCCAGGACATGTCAATCTAGTCTGTATTAAGTAGCTGACAACTGGTTTACATTTCAAGTGGTTACATGGAAAGGGATGTGGTAGGTGCCATCAAAGTCAGCTATATGCTCAAATTTTATATCATGATGGAATATTCTATCAATTTTTTTTGTCTCAGATTAAAATTTTAAAAATCCATACCTTCATAATTTGTTATGGACATAAACAAATTGCAAGGGTCTTTGAATATCACAAAATAGGCAAGCAGTGCTTTTGGAAGAGACCCCTAAATGCAATGTGAGGATATTAGCTGGTAATGCTAGCATGGGATTGGGAAGATAGATCTCTCTCTACTAATACAACTCTGTGTTTTACAGGAGATGATAAGTGAGTTTGCACATCGCTTTGTGCTTAGTCTTCATGTAACCATGTTGTAGTTTGTGTCTAGAGTAAAATAACAGTTTCCAAGACAAATTATATCCTCAAGAAAACATATTATACACTGGGAGGAATATGTTAAAATGCCATAACTGAAAATAAAATCTGAAACCAGAATGAATAGTATTAGATTACAAAAGGAATGCAATATTTATTCTTAATTATTTGATATTTTCAAAGAAGCATTGCTCCCAATTGATCTCATCCTGAAATTGATGAGATACTTAAAGAACATGCAGAAGATAAATTTGATCTCTTTGACTTAGGTGAATGTTCCCAGTGGATGATAAATTTATTTCCAGTTGCTATAAATTTCAGCTAAGAGATAAGGAAACACAGTGCCGGTAAAACTGGGTTTGGTGTTACATTCTAAACACCTCAACTATTTATTATTGAACTGCCTTGTAAAGATAATGAAAGTCAATAAAGCATTGCTAAGTATCTCATCTATTAGAGCTATAAAATATTTATATACCTTCATTAATGTTAATGAAAGAGACTAGGTAAACAAATGTCGCTGGCTATAAATTAGAGTTTAGAAAAGCAATAATATATAGCCCAGTGTTTTAAATAAAAAATTTCTTGATCTTTATCCTTTGAATGAACCTTAATGTAGTAGCTGATTTCTTCAATAAGGAAGAAGAGTCAAGACTCCTAATTGCAGAGGTACATTTCTAACCTTGATGGTGATATTATCAAAGAATTATATTAGGAGCAATTTGCATTGGAAACATCAAGGAACAAAATCATGGTGACACAAAAGACAGCCATTAATTAAGGATGGATTACTATGTTTTAAAGCACTGGCCATGGAAGGAGAAATGCCACTTCCAAACGAAGGGCTTCTTCTGTTTGATCTGACCTCCTCCCACTCAGAGGTGCAGGTGATAAATCACAACGCGCAGCAATGGCAGGGGTCCTTATTAAGAGCACCATCTGAGTCTTCTGGCCATCCCTGCAAGTGACATGCACAGAGACTTTCCTTTTCAGCTGAAGAATGTGATTTTTCTATCAAAATTTCTTAGAAATGAATATAGAATTTCTGGGCCGTGCATCTAAGCACTTCACCTAATAGAGTGATAGTGCAGGAGTAGTTGGAATGTGCTCTATCAGGCCATTATTTTGACAGTTTTGATTAAGTATTATCTTATAATAGGTATAAACTTGAAACAAAAAGTATATACATTTAATTTATTTTTCTTTAGGCAATAGACAAAGGATCTAATATCTGCAATTTAAGCACTTCCAAAGAGGAATCAAACTTCCAATGACAACTAAAAATAACCTTTAGTTATTTTTCTTTCCCTACCCTACTTGTTACATCAAAGAGTAACAAGAGTCAAGAGTGTTGACTCCAACCATGTTTTATAATTATACTTTTTTCAGTTTTTTTAGTTCAGTTATTTGTATACTACCTCTGAATTTGACAGCTTCCTCTGAAAATCACAAGTAGACAATAAGCAAGAAGTGAGGTTCAGTTTGATTTTACAACTCTTCTGTACTCCTAAAGTTAACAGATAAAGATTTGCTTAAAGGAACAAAAGGAGTGTGAACTTGGGAAGCCTGGGTTTAAGTCCTAGGTTAAGCCCTCTGTGAACTTGGACATGTCATTGCATTGAGAATTAACACCCACATCTTCAAAATAAAAATAACCATGCTGGCATTATCTAACATAAGAATTTTGTATGTGTGTAAGGACCATATGAAACAATGTTTGCACATGAGCTTTAGAAAGAGTAAACACAAAGAAATTAAAGGTAGTTTTACAAATGTTATTGCTAAGGCAAGAGTAAAATTTTGGATCACAAATAGTTTGAGGTTAATATGAAATCATCCTTTGTTTCGGTCATCAACATAGCTATTCAAAAATGAGTTTATATAGATAGTATACACTTTACCTTTGACTTTCTGTTTCCCTTCCTAGAGGTGTTAGCATTGTAATTTAAACATATTGATTATTTCAGATTTACTTTAATCAATGAATACTATAATTTCAGTCTGGATTCCCCTGTATAATTTATGACTCCTTGCTTGGTGCTTCAGTTTTCCTTCTCCTCTGGGCTCACCTGTGCACAAATGAGCACCTTTTCACAGATTTTCTGTAAAACATCTACTGATGGCAAGAATTCAGTGAGTATAGTAAATTTAGCCTTGGGAAGACTTTGGAAAGTCTTTGGAAAGGGCATAGGTAAGGGATCATATGAACCTTGCTTGGCCCTTGGTTTTCTTCTTCTGCTGCTCATGCTCCATGACCTTCCACAAGCCACCTCTAGGCCAAAGGACCCTTCTTCCCCAACTTACATGGAGCCCAAAGAAGTGTAACTAATTCCATCCCCTACCACCACCACGCATAAAACAGCTCTGTATTCTCAACCAGCCACCTCTCTCAGTCTGATCTGACCTTCCAGTGTTCTCATATTGTGGCATATAAAATGTTCTCCTCATTATGTCAGTAAAATGTAAGAAATGCCAAAATATTTTTAGAGTTTTTACTTTCTCTGAAGGCCTAGAATGTCTTTTTTTTCTTCACCATTAAGTGCTTCTTAGTTTTCTATTTGCATATAGGAGGGTTATACTCAGCTTTTTCTTTTTGGGTTACCAACACAAATTGTGGTTTTCTTTTATGATTTTGGTGGAAAAAGAATAAAAACAGTATTTAGAGCTGTATTTCTTATCACAGCCTTACACTAGTTTTGAACAGCTCTAGAAATGAAAGCCTAATTAAATTCCCCATTTACTATGTAAGATGTATTAAATATTATGAGACATGGAGAACTTTGCTCTAACTCCTTTCATGTGGGCCTAGTTTATTATTATTACTCAAAATATTTTACATGCATCTATGACTTTAGCCAAATGATATCTTTATTTACTCTCTGTGTATTCATCTTTAGAAAAGAATTCACTCAATGTCTATGAACTGGATTTGATACTTCATTACCTTGATATTCATCTGAAAATTTGGATATAAATTAGGAATGTTAAACATGTATTGTTGAACTTTAAGAGATATGTACTTACCATGTGAATGTTTAAAACTTAACATACTTAAGTCTGATTAATGTAACACATGAACTAATAAATATACTGCCATTTGAGTGTAAGAAATCAGGCAATATTTGTTCCACTTTCTGGTCATATAGTTTTCACTTTAAAATGGAATACTTTTATGTATATGTGCACTTTTCATCTACAGTTAAGTGTATCCAAACAAAATATTTATATTATACACAAAGCACTGGGTTCTTACTACCTTCATGTGAATCAGAAGTATAATTATCCATCCAAAAACTAATGCCAATGATTTTAGCACCATATTACACTGCTTCAACTTTTATTTCTTACATACTCAGATGAAATGAGAAATAGTTTTGACACTAATCCAGAAAATTTGTGCTTGAGAGTCAAGTAATTATAATACTTTGTTCCCTCCCTCTTTAATATACAGAGAAAAAGTTCTGTTGCTGTAACATTATAGACACTTCAATAATTCTCACTAATGTATTCTTAAATGCCAATTATGTGATAAATTATTGTGACTATTGAAAATAAGAAAAACCTACCCAGAAGGACTGGGGAATACTCCAATAGAGTATAACTAAGAATTTGAACAGGAAATGTTTATGGCACAATCGACTGGAGATGGAAGGCATTTCAGGTTGGAGATTTGAACATGTAAGGAGAGGGTTCTTACAGAAAATGTAACCCATAAAGGTAAGAAAGTCCAGTAAGTTTAGCCTTTGGGAAAAATAAGAATTTGATTTGGTCTTCTCAGCAATAAAAATCATTAACAAAGCAGTTCTCTAAAAAGACTATATAATCAACTGAAAATGCTTTTTCAAAATAATGGAAGTTTAATTATTTTCTCATTTCTAAAAGCTTTCATATTTTTCAGGAGACGTGATGAGGCACTGTACTATGCCCTCTGTGGAATGAAAATTTTATGAAATTGAAATTCTTGGGAGCAATGTCATTCCTTAGAAGCTTACAGTCTAGAAAATATTAGGGACACAAATTCTAGTAATGTAAGAAAGGTCCATTGTCAATACTCTAAGAGAGAAACCAAAACAATATTACACATGATCAACAGAGAGATTCAATAGTTAGTACAAGGGAATGTCCAAGGAAAAGATCCCACAGAGAGGTGAAAAGGGAAGACCAAGAATTGAACCCTGAAAAATTTGCTATTGATAAGTTGATTAGTCTGTGGAATAAAATATAAGAAAATGAATACAGTAGCAAGAAGGGGGAAGGAAAGGGAAGGGAGGAAAAGAGAAAAAGAGATGGAGAGAAAGAAGTTTGTAATCTGCAGTGTCATTAATAACATATAACTTACTTTTTAAGATATGAACTGAAAACTATCTATGAGTAACAAAGAGATCATGAGCCGTTTTATTAGGGGAAGAAGCCAGGGTGATGGAGATGTTTTTAAAGCTTAATTTCTACCTTATCAAGAGCTGTCTAGTCATTATTCAAATTCCACATTTTTGTTAATGATGCTGAATCTTCGGCACTGTCTTCGTAAAGGGCTCATGGCTCAGACCTCATCTTCCCACCCGCTGTGAAAAACTGCCCCTTGTTTAGTGCAGGTTGCATTTTCCTTCCCAGTGACAGTCAGCATTACCTCAGCCAGATCGACCCCATCACTACTTCTGTCTTCCTCCAAACACTTGCATGAAAGTAATGCAAGAGAGAGAAGGTATTCATGGGCTTGGCTCTCACATTTCATTACTTTGAAACACACATACCCTACATTTTGATCATTAAATGTCATTTAAGAAATGCCAACATCAACATGAAGATATATTGGTCAGTGTTTGTAAACCAAGATGTATTTTCTGACTTGTGGAGCTACCAATTGAAAATTCAACAATGGGCATAACAAGAGGGCCAATATTAACATCATTTTAAGTGGAGTAACTCCCACCTACAGTACATGAATATGTCATCCCTGTTTTTTAGTTGGGGCTGTAGGCACCAGTTTTGTAGAAAACACTGATTCCTTGAGAAGATTTTGTCAGAGGACAGGACCTAGCATAGGGAAGAAATTGCCTTGTTGAGAATTAGATGGGATTGCTTTGTTAGTCGATGATGATAGTCTTCAGAAGTTGTTCATATATTCTCATACTGTATGCTTTGTTACAGCTGATCAGTAATTAACATTAGGTAATACTCTTGGGATATTTATGTCTAAGGGACTATTTCTATTATATAGTTACATAGGGTAGTTTGAGGTTGCTAAATATGTCCAGAGGCATCCCAGCATACGTGTGTCTTTGAAATCACATTCTTTGATGGCATTTTCTAAAAATCTGTGTGAGGAGTATAGGTCATACTTTCGGAAATGATTCATCTGAAGAAACAGGCTTTCCACCATGGTTCATATGCCTTCACTGCCATTTGATAATCTTATAATAAGTTCACTGCCATAGGCCACTTACATGTACTTTCAAAGCTATGAAGATGATTGACTCTGGATCCAAAGTTAGGCAATGCTCTGTGGATGGACTTAAAAGCACATGTACTGTTGTTGTTTTATAAATAATTAAAGGTTTTCAGTACATGTGTGAATGTTTTGTGTTTTATACATGAACTATATGATATAGGCACAATGTAAAATATCTTTAAAATATTCTGGAAATATTTTAAAAGAAGAAAGGACACTGATATATGGGCTTGGAAGAATAATCCCTTTAGTGGTAACGTCATGAATAAGAATCAATTTCATGTTTAACATAGTTTTACTTTGCACTGTGCGTCCTGCAGTACAGCACACTGTACTTGGTTTTCAAATTTTTATTTTACATTTCTTTCATATTAAAATTATGTATTATCATACTTGAAGCAGTGCATGGTAAATTTTCAAAAATCTCACTCTAAAGGGATTACCAAAGGATGTTGTGTGGCTCTTCTATTAAAAGGAAAATATGTGTTCATGTTTTCACAAGAGCAAATATGTGCCCATGTGTTTGATGCTCAATAAGCAACACTATCTCTTTTTTTGCAGCTAAAATCATATCTCAGCTGTGAGATTTTTTCCAGAGGTGCACATTTTAATATCCTTAAGTAACAAATGACATTGTTCTCAATATATGCCTAATTGTGCAAATACTCACCTATGAATTTGCAGAAAGACCTGGGTGCATAGAAACATATCACAGACATTAAAGTACTATGGATTTTAACACTAAAATATGCTGGATGTAGTATGTTTGTTATCACTTGTAATAATTAGGATGATTGAGTATATAAGGCTTTTTAATAACATTTTGAAGCAGAAGAGTGGAATGCCATGTGTCATAATTATTTTTGTCAACAAAGTTTTTCTATTTCCATGAGCACAAATTAGATTTCCAAACACTCACTCTGACATTTAGTCTACCGTATGATTTCCTCTGTTAATATCAACCACATTACTTTTCTGTTTTACTAGGTGTATTGGTTGTGATTTGGTTATTTAGATCAGACAATTGAACTTACTTTAGTTTCATGAATAAAGTAAAATAGACTATAAGAGAAATAGTAAAAAAATGATTTTGAGATATTGGAAAGAAGACAATTTTTTGAACTCAAGTAATGAACTTGAAGAATTCAGCATAAGATGTAAGTTTCATTAATAACTCTGAGGCATTATGGAAATAGTAAGAACTCTTAATTTTATGAGTTATAATAAATATATGCAATGTACATACTGATAAATCTTTCCCAGATGAAGACTTTGTTAAGAAGCATCTACTCTCTGTCAGCAGCATGGTTAACACGCTTGGGAATGCAGTTATCTCCCCTCAGGGAAGTTCAACCCTCATAGATAAAAGCTTATTTTCCTGAAAAATAACAAAATAATTCAACAGGAAAATATGTAAATATGTATAATGGAGCAAGGATACAATAGGACGATGTATACAGCACAAGACAATGAGGGATTTGCTGTCAAATTATCTGCACAGGGAATAAATACAGGATTTCAGCAGAACAAGAAGTTCAGCATACTGTTGAGGGACTAAGTGAAATATGAACTGTTTAAAAGGAAATTAATTAGATATACGGAAAGGCCAGAAAGAGCATTTTTAAAGATATCATGATCTAAACAAATTGCAAAGTGTGACCATCTAGGTTTGGTATGTTCTGGGGAAGGTGGAGAGGCTGTTTTAAGTGTTAGAAGCTGAAGGAAATAAGAATGAACAGACAGCTGAGATTGCCTCCTGGAGGGGAAGTGGGTACGCTACAAGATGGATAGCTGAGAAGCTATCAGCAAACTGAGAGAATCTCAAGAGACAGAAAATAAAATATAAAAGGGGTATTCAATGAAAGTTGTGGTGCAAAAATGGGTGACCAGAAGGCTGAAAGAGATGAGTAGAGCATTGATGTAAAGATAAAGGAACTGAACATGAGCACTAACTACCCACCCGTGTTCAGGAGGAGAAATATTTACTTCTGTAAAGTAGGTGAGGGGAGTTAGCTGTGGACAGACAGGTTGTATGTGTGATTCATATTTTGAACCAAAGGTGAGGAACTGGGAAAATAGCGTAACACTAGTCAAACAGAAATTTCAGAATATTTGCATCACAATAAAATATGTTGTAATGCATTATGTGGCACTTGTATTTTAAAACATTAAGTGTTGTAAGACAAAAATAAATTAAAAAGAGGAAAATATTAAGATTAAGGCATTTAGAATACATGTGATATCCTCCACAAGTTCAGTTTTATTTTATTTACTTTATATAAAGAGAAACACAAAAATATAGCTAATTACTAATTTAAATATTATTCATTGAATTTTTAAAAATGCATCACTTTATTTTAATTCTGGTTAAACATTTTGTAAAACAAAGTTTTAAAATTCTGGTTCTTCTGAATTCAGTTAAATTTAATGTTGGGTGCAGTTTGTCTAGATGCAAAATGATTCTGTAGCAAAATAGGTGAACCCAAAATGAAAAAGTGTATCATTGTCCATGCTTGCTAAATCATTGCAGTCATTTCAAATGTACTCACCAATGACAGAATGTGGGCTGATGTTGATGTTTCAGGTTTGGCTGGCTGTATCTCTGTCTTCACCAATATCAGTCAGTCAGTTGTTTGGCGAGCTATTCTTTCAACAAAATAGTCTAAAACCTACTGAAATTCTTTATTTCAAACATTTTAAAATAAGTGAACAAGTTTAATTTTCAAATATGGGTTTATAACATTTATGGGAACTTCATTTGCTCAAAATACTACCTTGAAAAGACAGGTTAAGTATGTCTGTATTTTTTCCAAACCATCCACTAGGCAGCATTCAACTAGAAGGCAGTATATTTGTATTATGTTCCTTTATAGGAGAAAACTGTTCAACATATCTTTAAATATGATTCTTTTAAGTATTTTACAGGGCAGTCTGTATATAAATAATATTCATGATCACTGCCCACATATCACTACAGTGTTTGTAAAGAATTTACTGTAAGTCTTGTTTTTCGGTCTGTTTGTTTCTAAAACAGCCTGCAGCTCTTTGGGCTCTTCCTGCTTCAGCTTCTCTCTTGCATTACATTGTCCAGGAAGGATGGAGTGAGAGACAGTCACGTGCTGAGTTATCTCATGGTAACCTCACTCCAGAATCTACTTCACTGGTGGTTACACTTAAAGACAGGGATCCCCCACCACAAAATACCACTTTTATTAAATGTTATCTACCACTCAGAATGTGTCTTTCTCCCTTTTTACTTATTATCTCAAACTATGCCTTTCACAAGCTAAGACAGGATAGAAACTTTTATATTTACTTTTATCCCACTATGAACAGCTTTCCAAAATTGCATTACTTTGACATGCCTGGTCTTTCCCCTCATCAGCAATGTTTGCTACATGGATTCCATCCCCAGAAATTTGCTGACAAAGGAATTCATTTAAGTTGCCACCACATTGTTTCCTCTATATTATATTAGTTATTTTCTTTGACTAGGGCAGAAGAAACCTCCATTTCCCTAATGGTATAGTTTCATTTCATTATTTCATTATTTATTATTTATTTCATTATTTATTTCACTATTAGGTTAGAAATTACAAAAGATACTTTAAGTTATCATGATTTTTAATATTGCTGAAAAAGCAGCAGAGGTTTGTCTTTATTAACAAAACATTTAGTTTTAAAATATCTTGCTCACCATGAAGGCTGAGGGTACTAGGAAACAAACACTCTGAAGCGGTACTAATATTTAGCATGCAACCTGATACCCGCAGACTCGCCCAGTCTATGCTGTATATAAAACATTTTGAGGGATAGTTGGGGTTTGACCAGTGCAAATCTTATGGAATTAGTAACTGTCAGGCTAATCATAATTCAAGTGACTGTTTCAGTAATATGTTTGGTCTGTTTCTTATCATCTATGACCAGATTGTCATTGCCCAACCCCAAAAACATGACTGAAAAATAGTTTGTAATAGAAGAAGAAGAATCACCTTTGCCAGTTTTTGTTCACTTGCGTTTGTCTACTTTGCCCTCTCTTCCATTGATGTTTACAGGTTTCAAGCCATATTTGTTTTGGGAGGGTACATTTGTGCTGCTCTTGATTACATAATCCTTTATGGTACAAGGGAACTTCAATACATTAAACAAGTGGAAATGAAAGAAAAGATTGAGCATGCCCTTTGATTGATCAAAATCTGATGTTCAGAGTAGCATATGTAGCAGAAGGACTGAGTAGGATTGCCAGCATCAGTTTGTACACTAAATATTAGTAATAATGTGTTTCCTATTTTATAGATAAAATGGATTAGGAAAAATTAGCGAAACACCTGGAGAACTTTTTGCAGGTTCTAATAAAGTAGGTGTGGGGTGGAATCGGAGAATTTTCATTTTAACAAGTTCCCCGGGTAACTCAGGCTGCTGGTCTCTGGACCACAGTCAGAACAACAAGATCCTGCAACACTTCAGTGCATTTTCTTACAATTGCCATAGGAAGCTTGATTCTGATTTGAAAACAGCTATAGAAAGTGCACTGTATAGTGTCATTTAAGGATTTTCTAGGAGACAAAATAAAATCAAGTTTATTTTAAGAACCAAAAAAAGGGAGATACTGATTCATAAGCTATTGCAGTAGTGAGGTAAAAAAGGTTAGTATTGCTATTGGAAATGGAAAACAATGGATATATCCTAAGAGAAATGTAAATCTCGATATTATGAATGAACAGATCCTATTGCCATTGGAATACCTTTAAGTATTGCTTTGAGATGCTCTTCTGTCGTTTATTTAAAACAGTGAAATAATACATCTTCTCCTAAGTAAACTAAAAAAGTATAAATAATATATAGAAATATTTCACTTAAAAAAAAAACCATGAAACCCCATTGTGCTAAACTGGTAATGATGTTTATTGATTACTTGAACATTGTGGTCTCCAAATGAATTTTTAGAAGAGGAGAAATAAATGAAGGTATCCTTTATAATAGGTGTTTCTATAGGTGATATATTTATGAAGTCACTCCACCATCATATCTTTATTTTGAATTGTTCCTTCCCCTTATTGCAGGTGTTACCATTTCGAGATTTCCCACTCTTTTGGTAGGGTAAGAGAGAGCAGGAGCATTGCTGTGATTACAATAGAATGAAGATATGACCACCTAGGAAAGAAGAAGGTCAATGAGGAAAGGCAAGAAGGTACTGGGAAAGGAATGAATGAGGGGTTCAAGATAGTTGAAATCAGTATCTGGTGATACTGGTGACAATTTCAATGACTCAACTTCACAAATACTGATCTATCACCGCTGCATTTCCAATGCAATGACAGAGTACAGTCTTCCCTGTTGGCTGGAGCCTACATTTTCATGAGAAAGACAACAGCTATAATGTGATATAATATCAGCATTGGGGTCTCAAGATTAAATTTAAAAATAATCTGGATGCCTCTGAAGTGAGCCTCAGAACCCTTGTCATCCAGCCAGCGGTTGGCGTTTCATATAGTGCTTGTCAGAGCCCCGGCAGCTTTGTCAAGAGCTCTGCCCCAAACTCTGGCTTTTATTACTAGAGAGAGACTGGGGCAGACATGAGGAATGGCTCTTGGGCAGTTGGCAAGGTAATCTAGGAAACACGAGAGCCACCAAGCATGGGGCACTTATGTTTTATGATTCCCCAGTCAGTGTTATTTTCTTCAGACTCTGGAAGAAAATAGAAGGGGAAATAAGTTAATTTCAGCACAGCTCACACACTGGTCGGATTCATGTGGCATTCACAGATCAAACAGCCAATGTGGAAAAAATATCGGTCCAAATTGCAGTTCTCCTTGATTCAGGTATGCCATGAGGGAGTCACAATCCATTTAGAATATTAGCACAGCCCTTGTCCACCTCCATCAGTTTAATGCAAAGAGAGGAAAGGGAATCATTAGGGCACTGAGAAAAAATAATTCTGGGCATCTGTCTGCATGCAGACCTCAGGCCAAAACAGATTGAGTACTAAAAAGTAGGCAAAAGGGAAATCCGAGATTTCATTGTGCCATTCTTTGGTGGTGCTGCTGCTGTTATGTGACTAATGAACCTTTCATTTTGAATCACTGTGTTTTACAGCTGAACCTAATCGTCGGTTCTAAGACCTAAAACTATGATGTGTGGCAGAAGCTCTAGATGAGGTGAGGGATGATGGATTGTCATTGTCAAATTATTAATAGAAAAGTTCATTATATATTAGAAATAGAAAATACGATATTTTATTCACATCTCTCTTTTGAACTCTGGTTCCAGCTGCCAAAATGAAATGTATCATTCAAGACTGCACAACTTTACCAGAAGATGTAGAGCCTTTGGCAGTACATATATTAAATTACTTTTTACTCTCTCTCTCATGAAAACTGCTTCGCACCATCTCATTTCTCTCTAAAGCACTAGTAAATTCTTCTCTAACTAATTAAAAATGTGATTAAACTACAGTGTGATAACCACAGTGAAAGAAGAACAATTCAATTAGTTTTGTTTTTGTTAAAATAATTAAGATTTTTCTAAACCACTTTCAGTGTATTTATACTATAGATATATTATGAAATTTAATATTATGACTATTATCTCTTTTATTGATGAAAGAACAGACTCAGAGAGGAGAAATAAATAAAAGCCCATTTTAGATACATGAAGCAGCTTATTTTAAGAACTAATTAACCACATAATATTCAATCTTAAAAATTACTTTCCACATTTATATGGCCCTATTGACATTTCACTTTCCAACCTGGATTCTAAATTAATGTATAATTATTTTATGAAATGAGAAAGTAGTGAATTTTAGTAGACCCATTGCTATTCAAAGCCAAACAAGCTAAGTATGTCTTTCACAACTTTAACAACAAAACATCCCAGAAAAAAAATTATCTCCAAATATTTAGTATAGGTCTTTATTCCACAAACTATGTTTAATGCTTAAGCAAGCTCAGCCTTTATGTGCAGGTTCTAGTGAGAACATCTCTGTTTTAAGATTGTAAATTAATCCTGTTAATTCTATATCATTACATGTGTAATCAGTTAACAAGCTGTGTCAGGCATCCTTAGGAATTTCAAAGTAAGGTTTATTTTTATTAATGCTCTTTTTAAATTCAGCATTTTGTTATAAAAATACAAAAGACTGATGTTAATATTCAAATTAAAAATATATTATTTTTCCATAACTCATGTTTGAGTAAGACTTTAAATTTTACAAAAAAAAAAGTTCAACAGTTAAAGGACTTTTCTGTTGTTTCTTTGCCCTTAATTTTGAGGAATTTTATTAATTTATGCATTGCTTTTATCATAGGTCTTACACTAGAAGTTTGTGTTTAGGGATCTTGTAATAGTTTATTTTTTATTGTATTTTTCCATGACCATTTATCCCCATTGGACCCTGCTCCTCCTCTACCCACCCCCTCCACTGTTTCCCTATTTTGTCTGAGGAATCTCCTCAGTAGCATTTACTTGTTGGATTACCACACTCACAGCTTGTGTAGCAGGCTTGACCAGTGCCTTTTAGCTGTCATATATACTGATGCATATTTCTCTGCTGGTTCATGCACTGATTGGGGTATTCAGATATACATATGATGGTGGCCTTAAAATAAAGGAATAATTTTTCTTTAACCTGAATAAAAATTATTTTCTCATTTAGAAACTCAGCTTCCTTAAATGTCCACAAAAGTGGAAAATAAACTGAAAACCATTTTTAAAACTGCAAAGTGTCAAATTACCAAAACTGAGGCTTAAATAATACTTTGTTAAGGTGGGAAATGATATATGTATGTATACACATTTATATGCATACAGATTGTAAACACACATTTTTCCCTCTTAATTAAATTTTGACCTAGCTTTGGTCCACAGTGATATTCCGTGTGGCTGGTTGTAAGTAACCAAACCAGTGTCGAGCTCTGCCGTCAACACTACAGAGTCAGATCAGCAGAGGGTCACTGGAGAATGTTCAAGAGATGCCTCTGCTGCAGGTGCAAAGAATGGAGCTATCCTCAGACTTCGCCCTGTATTGAATTCTAGACCAGAGTCTATTATAGTTTGGCTCCAGAGCAGTATTCAAGCTAATATTCTGAATCATATTATATCCCATTAAGTGACTTCATTCTGTGCACTTTGGGCAAAAACTCTGGTGTCATCCATGACCCCTCTCTTATACCCCTACCCTACATGTCACCTTCACTCCTATTATTTTGATTCAAGTCACCATCATTGCTTGTCTGGATTATTGCAATAGCTTTCTAACTGGTTTTCAATTCCACTCTGGCTGTATTTGGGTCTATTCTATATTCAGCAGCCAGAGTGCACACAATCACCCAATAGGTTCCTACTTTACTCAGAGTGATAGCGGAAGTCTTTATAATGCCCTTTAATTACCTATATGGTCTGTCCCAGTTACCTCCTATCTGACCTTGTAATCTACTAATCTCCTTGCTCATTCTGCTCCAGTGTTAATGACACTCTTATTATAAGTGAAAATACTAGTCAGGCTTATCTTTCAGATCCTATGAACTTGCTATTCCCTCTGCTTAATGCTCTTTTCCCACACAGATATATGTCTCTTATCTCCATCTTTGCTCACGTAAAAACCCTCTGACCATAGCTCCAAATAAAAGTGCAAAACCAATCATCAAACCAACAAATAAATAGTAGCAACACTTGCAGTTTGCCTTATCTGCTTTATTTATCTTCTAGGTACTATTACTGTCTAACATACCATTTAATTTACTTATTTTTCTAGTTTATTTTTGTAATTCCTCAACTAGAGTGTAGGCTCTGTAAGGGCAGGGAGTTTTTCTTTTCTTCATTACCATATGCAAAGTACTTTGAACAGCACCTGAGACCTAGCAGGCAGTCAGTCAGTATTTGTTGAAAGAACGAATGAATTTATTTCCAGAAGATAGTTCACAGGGATGGAAAATATAGAGGTCCCATTGCTGCATTTATTTTGCACATAGTCAAAAATGTTACCAAGGTGTTTTGGAGAGGTGATAAAATTAACAATTGTACGGATATTAGAAGGGAGGTTTGGGGCATACGTAAGAATATATTTGTTCTTCCAGGCCAGCATTTTAGATTTGGATAATCTGTGTATTTAAATACCAAAGGAGTAGTGGCTTCAAGTGTTCAAAGTCTTATGAAAGGAAAGCACATCTAAATAGCTTACACAAAGAAATAAAGGCAGCAGAAGAGAGAGAGATGTTACTTGGAAATGTAAATTGGCAAGAAAACAAGTAAATTTTTTGACCTTGGGCAAATTACTGATCTTTTCTGGATCAAAGCTTCTTCATTTTTAAATTAAGGATGTTGAAATAGATTATTTCTTTTTAAAAGAATTTTATGTATTTATTTATTTTTAGAGAGAGGAGAAGGGAAGGAGAAAGAAAGGGAGAGAAACATTGATTGGTTGCCTCTTGCACACCCCCAGCTGGGGATCTGGCCCCAGCCTAGGTCTGTGTCCTGACCAGGTATTGAACCAGTGACTTTTCAGTTTGAGGAATGATACCCAACCCACTGAGTCACACCAGTCAGAGCTGAAATAGATTAATGCTTAGGCCCCTTATAGCTCAAATATGTTTCATTAATGTGTATGAAACATAAATTTATTATTATTAAGATATATAGATAGATAGATACAGATATAAATGTATGTGCACACACAGTGTGAGGCAAAGGGTTTACAGTTGTGAGTACACAAAACAGAATTTATTCTTGTATTATTTATTAATTATTGTATATTTCCTATACAAACAACCATATGCCTACTTTTGCCCCACTTTGTATATATACACACAAGAAGTTATTAGCACTTTACACACTATTTTATCAAAAAAGATGTTTATTGAATTTTCGTTGTTCGTGAACTGAGAGTTGTAAAGAAAATCTGTGAAGAAGTCACCAGAAGGCCTGCTGTATAACTTCAGTAAGTTCACAGTTGGACTTAGAAAACAACAAATTAGTACAAAAAGTGCTCAAGCAAACCTGATAAATGGCATGACAAGAGTACACAGTGCTGTAACACTCTCAAAGTGGAGGCCTAACTGGATGGTGAGGGGCGAGTAAGGCTTTCTGGAACAAAATGTAATTTAGCCCATGAATGAAAATAAGAGGAGAAACTAACCAGGCAAAGGTGACAGGGAAGTTTTGAAGCAACAGAAGAAAACGCATATTTAGGCGTCTTAGGGGCAGAAGATAATAAGGGTTCAATATGTATGGAGCATAGAGAGCCAAAGAGAGACTTCAAATCAAGTTGAAGAGGTATTGTGGGGCAAGCTCTCAGAAGGTCTGGGGTAGCATATGAATTTGTTATTTTTACCTATGATCCTTGGGAAATCATTGAAGGGTTTAGAATAAAATGCAAAAATTAGTTTTTTCAGTTTAGAAAGCTCACTTGGGCTGCAACTTGGAGAATGAATCCAAGAGGCTGAAGACTAGCTGTAGGAAGACTTGGCAGGCTCAGTCAGTAACCTGGGTGGGATGCCTGTGCCACTGTAGGGCGGTGCAGTGGGAGTGGAGAGAGGTGGCTTAATTCAGGATGCTTAAAGACTATTTAAGGAAAAACAGATTCTTGGGATAAGAGGACTTCTGTCTTGTACTTGTTGATTTTAAGTAGAAAGTGGAGTTTTCTAAGAGTTTCAAATATTAGTTAGAAGCTTAAGATAAGTGTTTTGCCTGGAGAAAAAGGTTTGTGATCCATAAACACATGCTTAGTATTTGAAGGCATGAGATGAGATGTAATCACTCACGGGGAGAGTATTCAGAAAAAGAATGGAGGAGAGCTCAAACAGAGCCATAAGGAATACTATCAGTTAGGGGATGGGTAGAATGGAAGGATCTAGCAAAGAGGAAGAAAAAGGAGCAGAGTGGGAAGTCAAAACTAAAAGAATCTGAAATTCAAGGGGAAACAATGTTTGAAAAAGATAAAGTTGTTGAGAATGTCAAATGCTGTGGAGCATCTGAGCCAATAAAGTGTGAGAAGTGTCTGCTAGCTGTATCAGTGGAGCTGTCTGAGATGACCATGATGCAGACAGTTGCAGGGGATTGCTGGTGGTCAGAACCAGTTGGCAGTAGGTTCCTTGCAGATAGAGGGGGGAGAGAATAGGGAGAGTGACTTTGGATGACTTTGTCTGCAAGAAATAGATGAAAGGCAGAAACTGAAATGCAACAGGGCATTAAGGGGCAGTATTACTGTTTGCTATATTTTGCTTCATTAAACTGGGAGATTCTTGAGCACATTTAAAGACTGATGGAAATGAGATAGTACAAAGAGAATAAGGATAGAGGACTGGTGATAATCAATAGACCTAGATTCCCTAAGAAAGCCAGGTTGGAACCCAGAAAATAAAGAGGGATCATTCTTATATAGAAGGCACATTGCAGAAAATAGGCTTGACAATTAAAAGTCTGGTTTTAGCTAAGGCTGTAAGCTGGAAGGAACCTAGAAAAGAGATAGAAAGAGTAGGAAACTTGCTAATCTGGGTTGATGTAGGTGACCAAGGAAAGGCTTGCTTTGTCTGGAGGATGAAAGATGTGACACTTGGCCTTATGCAGTCTTTAGGAAGAACACACACACACATACATATGTAATGTTTATACAAAAAAAATAAAGTTCTGCTCTTTTTGCAATAACAGCTACACAATTCTTTAGTGAGTATAAAGTAATAAGTTTGTCTGATGCTTCCTTTAACATCCTTTTTGCTTGTCATAAGCCTCCCATGTCAACAATGGTACCTACATTTAAAACCTCTTGAAACAGCAAAGAAAATTTGCAATGAAATTCAAAGTTTACATGCCCAAATTTTACATATCTTAAATTATTTGAACATAATCAGGGACATAATTCCTCTAAGTAAGATATATTATTTTGTTTTTACATCTGCTTTGGAAGTTTATAAATTACTCTTTAAAGGGACTATGGATTATGTGAAGGTTTTTTTTTTTATCAGCTAATTCTTTGGCCAATCCCTTATCCTCAGTGAATGCATTCTGGAGACTAATAGTATAACAGGACCCATTGATGGAAGCTGTTTAGGCACAGATTGATGATTTATTTAAAGGAAAATAATGTGGCTAGCCCTGGGTGGCATAGCTCAGTGGATTGAGCATGGGCTGTGAACCAAAGTGTCGCAGGTTCGATTCCCAGTCGGGGTACATGCCTGGGTTGCAGGCCATGACACCCAGCAACCGCACATTGACATTTCTCTCTCTCTCTCTATCTCCCTCCCTTCCCTCTCTAAAAATAAATAAATAAAATATTTTTTAAAAAAGAAAATAATGTGGCTAATTGTCAGAGCTGTATACATTGTTTACTGGTACAAACTGGCTGGAGTGCAGTACCGCCTAGTTCCATGCAACACAATCTTTTAAATTCTTCATAAGAACTATAGAATGTGTCCGTATTGAAAATGAAAATATTTTAATAGGTCAATATAAAATGTGACAATATTTTGAATATTTTACCAGATTAGACTTAGTAAATGAAACAAGCATAGTTCAAATTATATACAGGTGTTATATATAAATACATACACATATAATTAGGTAGGTTAGGCAATTTCGATGGAGGGAACAATGTTTAAATATATAAATTTGTTTAGAGCCTTCCTATGACCAAAAAATACTCTCTGTGGTTATGGAGACTGAAAAGCCCCATGGTCTGTCATCTGCACGTTTGCAAGCTGGAGACCGAGGTACGCTGGTGGTCTAGATTCTGGTTAATTCTGAAGGACTGACAGCCAGGGGAGCTGATGTTGTGAATACCAGTCCAAGGACAGGAGGAAACCAATGTCCCAGCTCATGCAGACAGGCAGGAAGGGAATGAATCAGCTCTTCCTCTGCTCTTCTTCTATTAAGACCCCCAAACAATTGGATGATGCTCACCCACATTGAGGAGGGTAATGTACTGTACTGAGTCTATCAATACAAATGCTATTCTCATTCTAAAATACCCTCACAGACACACCTCAAGATGATGTTTAACCTGGGCATCTATCCTATGGCCCAATCGTGTTGACATGTAAGATTAACCATCAGAGATATAAAAACCAGTTGGAGAATGTTACAGGCAATTTACTGCTTAGTAAATATGTAAGCATAAATATGATTATTTGCAATAAGAACAAGAATAAGAATATGAGGCATAAAATGAGTTAGGAGAAACCTATAGTCTATTTGATTGTGTAATTATTTTGTTGAAGAATTTAGTGATAGAAGTTTTAGGAGGTCATAGTTGAGTTTCAAGTTTCCAAAGCCCAGAAACCAGAGACAAGAAGAAAAAAGCAGGAGAGCGGGAACCTGGCCTCAGGGAGCATGGATCTCTATAGTTGCCTGTGTTTTGTTTGCTCATAGTCTTCTGTACATCCATGTCCATCTCCTCAAAATCCTGTATTGTAATTTCTTGTTTACCTGTTTATCTCTACCTCATTACTATCCTATGCTGTGTGCTGACTGGAGAGATGAATTAGATGTGTCACTTTGGTGCTGGAAGAGTCACAGAGCATTTAGGGAGAGTTGGAGGAAGAGTATGGCAAAGGGAAATACATGTGTAAATCCCTGCATGTGGAAGAGCATGACATGTTGTAGAATGGCAAGGATTTTAGGGACAAAATTAGGAAGGCAATAGGTATGGCTTGACAGAGAGGTAACTCAGAATCAATGTCAGCTTGACATGCCCCACAAGGGGTCCAGTAGGCAGACAGATGAGCCTCTGTGTGCTCCTCACTGACATTATCATCACATCCTATCGGGTTCTCCTCTTTCCGGAGTCTTAGCAGCTCCATGTGAGCTCCTTCAGGGTACATGGGTTTCCCCCATTTCTCAGTTCCTACCTTAATGAAAATGTTCTTCTTATATGGTTGCAGAACAAACAAACTTGATTTGCCTTCTAATATTTACAAAGTGGCTTTCATGTTAGCGGGTGTCCATTATTTACTATTTTTCTCCCATTAGAAGGTTCAGGAACGAGGAAATAGGAAGTAGATTAGATCCCACAGAATACCTTGTGCTATTTTATGGCCAGTGAACTATTCAGATAATACTGTTGCTTCGGTAAAGCAAAGTAAGACTTTTTTTAATGCAATGGCACTTTGTGTTTTAAGGAAGGGACTGTAATAACTCTCAAATCAAAATTCTATTGCTTTGAGAGACTGAGAAAAAAATCTTAACAGGTGCTATGCATGTGAGTTATCTTTCATATGCATGTATTTCTGGCCAGCTCAATCACTCTTCACCAGTTAATTGAGATGAATAAGGCCATTTAGAAATGGAGACCTTAAAATGTCATTTTTAACCACTCATCATGGCTTTTCCCCCCTCTTTCTACTGGAATTGCTATTGTACTATTTAATCAGCTAATGCTAAACTGACTTCATTGTATTTTAGAGTGTCCTTGGAGAATTACTCTCATATAAACTAGGAGTCTCTACTTCATCACGAATGGAGCTTTATTGCAATGTAACAAGGGTCTCTTTGCTTTTAAATGAAAATAATCTGATTTTCCACACAGAATTTAATTTGCATAAATTTAGTATAATTATCCACTTCTTTCGTACACACTTTTTTTTTCCTTGAACAATGAATACTTCAAATTACTGACCCAACTTTTATTGACCTGGAAAAGCCAAGTTGTTCCACCTGATTCTCCATAGCTACAAGGGATGAGAGAACCATGGAAGCCATGTGGGCAGACTTGCACAGCCTAACTTGTGGGAAAATGAGAAGGGTGCGCTCCCCTGCACCCCTTCTTCATACGGCTATTCCTGGATTCTCTCAGCTATCCTGGATACACCTCTTGCGATGGCCACACTAAAAAATCTGTTGTGGACTGAAAGTCTGGAGTTTTTTAAACTTGACTGAGAAGATCCATGTGTGAAGAGTGGCATCAAAGAGAGAGAATAGTGACATAGAGTACTCTGTGCATGCTGTTTTCTGGCAAGTTTAATCAAATAGTATCTATTAGTTCCAAATATTCTGTACTTCAACTGAAATTCTGGGCAAACTTCTTTTTCCTATGGAATTTTTAAATTAAGAAAATATTTTCAGGTTATTTGCTTAAAAAAAAACAGAGGGCACAGAGAAGAGAGGTGTCTTTAAATCTGTTAGTGTGTTGTAATGGATCAAGTCAGAATCATTTATTCACTTATGAAAACATGCATGAATTCAATCAAAATGCTGTTACAAGGGCCTCTGATAAAGGTTTCAGAAGTTCAGTCTGTACGAAGTGGAAAATACAAACACCCGTCTTACAGGGTGAATGTGAGGATTAGTTGAGAAAATGCTTGTATGTCACAATGAATATTGCATTGCACAGAGAACCTAATTTAAAATTTCATTATACTATTACTTTACTCACACATTTGGAGATTTCGGTACAGCAGGATTTATTATATCAGTGCTTTCTAAACTTTTTTTACTGTGACCCTCATTAAAAAAGTAGTTTTAAAACTATGACAGTGTATGCACACACATATATAATTTAAAAGTTTCAAGAAATAAAGTTTTTTATATAATGCACTCATTTTCTTTACTTTTCTGTTCTATTTTCTCTTTTCCATTCTGTTCTATGCACTTTTTGTTTTGTTTTGTTTTATTGTTGTTCTATTACAGTTGTTCCTACTGATCTCAACCAACAATGTGAAAAAAAAGGATATATTACCAGCATTCCATTAACAAAATATGAGTCATGTTAAAATTTCAGGACCCACTGATAAGAATTATAGTTCTTATCTCAGCTTAGGCAGTCACATATTAATTGGCGTTGACTACAGTTCTCTTGCCCAGAGTGGTTACCCACAGGATGAAGCTGGAGCACCACTGAGCTGTCTGTTTTCATTGGGGTTACAGACTTCTCCCGTGTCACACTGGGATACAACTGGCTAGCACTTCATTTTTCCCTTAACAAAAATTACCATGTTGAGTACCTACACTGCACTACATGTTATAGCTTCACATTTATTATTCCACATACTCCTAATACCAGTCTTACCTTGTAGCTTTCCTGATGAGGAAATTGATTATGTTAAAACATAGAAGTGCAAATGTGGATTTTTTTATATGTAAAGGAAAAGAAACATAAGAATAGAGAGATTAAGTAGTTTTATAAGCAAATAAATGCCACATTTAAGATTTAAACAGCATTTCTGAATCTTCACTTGGGCTCCAGGAATGTCACGTGCACCTGGGGATGTTGACACAATAATCAGAAGGAATCAGATTTGAACTCAGGTCTGTGTGGCTCAAGGATAGACACACTCTGCCCTTTCATTTATAGCACATGGAGTGGAGGACAAAACCCACGGTTTGAAGTGACAGAGGCACAATGTTATCCAATGTTCCTTGCCTGTGAGTTTACCTAAATACTTAGAGCACTTTTGCTCATCTGGTTGACTTACATTCCATCATCTTCCATAGGTTTTCACTGGCCCTTAGAGATAAAAGAAGACAGTACTGGGAATAGTCCTAAAGGTTCTTCCACAAAGGAAAGAAATTATAAATTTGTTTGCTGAATTAAAATATTTAATATGCGTTATTTAATAAATGCAGCTTAAGACCATTTAATACATACATCTTGTCTTAAATCATATTAATAAAAACATTATTTTATCAAGTAAGCTAACAGTCACAATTATATGAGTAGCAATAACAGTCAATTAGATTTCAAAACTTATATTCAACTTTATATTTTCCTCTCTTATTTTTGATGTAATCTGCATAATACTTGGATGATCTAAAGAAGATGATATTCTGTCAATAGGGGCATGTAACAAATAGAAATTTAATAATGCAAACACTCTTTGGCTTCTCAGGTGAAATAATAAAGCACTTCTCCTCAGAGCATTTTGCAAACTTGATCAATTGTGTTTTCTTCAGAAGTAGGTCAGCATACAGATTCTCTGCATCAGAAGTCAAGAAATGCTTTTTAATTCTGCATACAAGTATTCAGCAGGGAATATCTCTCCTGGATTTTACCCTCAAATAATTCTGGCCTCCACCCCCTTGGGACTTGCAGATAAAGTTTTGCTGCTCATTTTTGTAGCTGAAGACTTACACTACCCATTGCTGAATTTCATTTCTGAGACTTAAGCCTTGATGAGTGAATGGAACAAAGAGTTACTGGGTCTCTGATTCCTGATTCAGCTTTCCCAAATTGCCTGAAAGAAAGATAAGTTACAGGAAGTACATGTATTTGAAATTAGAAAAGCCATGAACAATAACTCTCTATCAAAGTTTTCTATCTCCTCTCCCTCCCCCTGTCCCTCTCCCTCTCCCTCTCTCCTTATCTCCCCTCCCCCTCTCCCTTTCTCTCTCAACATAGACGTTTAATTTATCCATGATGCACTGGTTCACAAGGCTTGTTGCATGGCCTATCAGCATCACCTGGGAACTTGTTAGAAATGCAAATTCTCGAGCCTCACCCCAAGTGATATGTTTTAACAAGCTTCCATGGGTGTCTGATGCTAGGTAAAGTTTTGAAACCACTTCTTTAATGTATACAACAGACCCCTTGATTTTGTAAATAGTGCTCATTCAATTATTTGTGTTTTCAATAGAGTCAGACTGTAAAACTAAATTGGCCTGAAAATCCACAACACTCAAGTACAGTGACATTAAAGAAGTTTGTGGGTAGCACATATATTTTATCTGACTTTTTAAGAGCCCCAGCAGTCAGCAAGCCTGGCTGCATGAAGTCGCATCCAAGTAGGAAAGCGCATTTGCATTGATCCTGGTGGGGAGCCAGAGTACCTTTAGCTTTTATGTCATGTGGAAAGGTATCAGGCTTTAACTAGCAGGAACTACTACATTTCTTGACAAACATGCTTTGCTCTCTGTGGCTTCCTGGTTAAGATTTCTCTTCTAAATCTCAATGTTTATTTCCCTGTTGATAGAAAAAGAAAAAGAGCATTTTAAACAACCTTGAAATACTGATTCTTACTGTTATTTAATATTCCCTAAGTTAAACTACTTCCCATGTGTCTGTCAAGGCCTTGTCTTGTTTCTTTTTTAATAATATGTCAGGTACAAGCTAAAATATAGACCAAAAGAGACAGTAGTTGAAGTAGAGAAGAGACTCCTTCTGGTTTCTTCCATCCTAGCTATGAGTTATGGCCACAGACTCAAATCTGAATTATAAGTGATTCAACTCATCATAACTCATTTACAAGGCCAAATCATGACATTGGTAAGTCAGAAAGGACAGCAGCTCTGGCACTCAGGCGGTGTGTAAATCATACCAGCAGCTTTTTTTTTTAATCGCAGGCTGATCTGACTATAGTAGGGTGTTTGGGGTATAAATTCATGTGGTAAAGAGAATCTATCACTTAAGAGGTATTGGTTACATACTATGTACCAGACACCATGGGGAATGTAAAGATGTGTTTCACATTGCTCCTATGTAGCTTGAACAGAGCCAAGCAGGGGCTGAAATATCCTGAATAACTGGTGGTTCAAAAACCCTGCAGCCTTGTCTTCTTTATAGACTAGTTCAGGTTATACTAGAGCTTTCTGTGAAAGCAGGGGTCATATCTTATATATTTTCTAGTTTTCTGGGGCTTAGTAGAGAGTTCAGTGTATAGTAAGTTCAAAAATAAATCAAGGTGGTTCAATTTTTCCCTTGGCTGAATTTTCCTTAAAGTAGCTTTCTAAACTATTCATGTGGCATCCATCACATATTGCTAAAATTTCCATTATGTTCCCTTTGTTGATGTGCTTTATTTGCCCACATGCGATGGCTAGGCATCTAGAAGTCACATTAAATAATATTCTGTACATCTAAACTCCTTAAGGACTATGTTTAGTTGATTCACCATAACTATTTGTTAATGATTGTGCAAGCAGCATGTCAGAGTATACAACAGATGACAGACAACTGTCAGCTAAGTGGCCCAAAACTTTTGAATTCAGAGAAGACATAAATCCCTGCGCTGGAATAAGTAGAGAAAATGTTATGGCACAACAATTCAGAGCTAGGGTGGAATTTTCAGATAATCTACTCAAGAGTCTCCATTGTTACAGCTGAGAAGACCTAGTTCCTGAAAGATTGATTTCTTTTAAAGGTCTTAAGATTTTATGGTGATTTGTATTTTATTCTTTCAGGTTGCTGATCTTTGATTGATTTTATTAGAAGTTCTTTGTGTGGGGATGTTGTCCATTTGCACCCTCAATAGACTACAAAACAGCAATGGGCCAATACATTGTGTTAGAAAACAAACAGTAAATATTTGTGGTTTCTGCTCATTGTTGCTTCTTTTGTTTTTTTCAAACCTGGGAAAACATCCTCACACCTATGGAAAACCTCACACCTATGAGAAAAATCCACTTAATTAAAAAAAAAAACTAAATATGTCTTATTACCTGTAATTATAAAGTATCACTGATTTACAACAACTATACCTACATAAGTTGAAGGAATAATTATAAATGTTTAACACTGGGAAATAAATTATAACATTGTTTCTGTAATATATATGTAACATCTGTTTAACCAGCTTTAATTCCAGGCTTTGAGCCAGGCATTTTGAAGATTAATAAATCTTGATTAGGCAGAGAAACTGGAATTATCTTCTAGATTATAGAAATGGGGTGAAAAAGAATATAAAATGGGGGAAATTGCAAGAAATATTTGCGTGACCCATTGGCATTCCTCAATTTGATTCAGCTGTGTGCTATTTTCTTGCCCAACTTACTGGCTTCTTTTTTTAGGCTTCAGAAATCATGGTAAAATACACATATCCAAACTTCTTGACAGTCTAGAAAAAATAAGTAGAAAACATAAAGAGATCCTTGAAAAAAATGTTTTATTTGTATGAGCTTATTTCACTTTTAAGTGTTATTTTGGTCCATGCCAAGTGAATTTCAAAGGAATATCAAATAAGCATTGAAGGATGCAGACATGGAAACGGGAGTGTACCTCATGCTGTTGAAGGCTTTAGAACAGAATCCTTTGGGTCTTCCAGCCCCTGGTTTCAGTGTGCATTTCATGTTAATTAAAAATAAGAATAAGATTTCTCCACTGCTGGGGAAGATCTTACTCTCTCAGATGGTTTTGCCTGCCAGGCACTCACATCCAAGGATTTGCAGAAATTATAATGATAGAATGTATTGATTCTAGCTAACAGATGACAAAACAAAAGTCAGTTGGGGCTCCCCTTAATAATAAATGCCCAGAATTTTCCATGATTCCTGAACCCAACAGGGTTATATATACTGGTTCAGCGAGCAGCCAACACACTTGGCCTATGGGGCAGAGTGTGGTGGTTAAACAGAAGGCCTGTAAAAAATTAACAGCTCCATAACTAAGAGGCAACATTCAAACCAGGAGGGCAGAAAATCTCTTGCAAAGACAAACACTGTGATTACCTTCCCACTGTGGCTTTACTATGATTTACAGCTACTTGGGCATGAATTCAAAGAAAACCAGGGAAGGAATCAGAACCGTTAATGGTGTCAATGGCTACAGATGAGAATTCAAACATCTATTTCCAAGGGGTGACTCTGAGTCAGGGACAAAAAGGACTACCTCATTTCCTAACCTCAGTGTCACCTGCTTAGTTCAAAGGTTAAATCATTTTGGAAACTCATTATTTTTATATTGAAGTCACTTTCCCCTTTTGTGGACAGTGTTTTCTTTCAACTGCACTGTGGTCTACCTCTTTGTCTCATGGTTTAAAAAATAAAAAAAGGAAATTTTGTCAATCAGAAACCCTTCTTGCGTGCAAAGAAAAAGCTGGGAACTCCTGAGTCAGAGCTGAGTGGATTGCTTGGTATCTACTGTGTTCAGATATTGACAACGAGATGACTGATCACTCATTTACCAATAACTTGCTGGTTCTTTAAGCTCTGATAAATGTATTTTAATGATTTTCTGTGAAGTTGGGCTTAATCTTTGAAAGTGATTAGAACACATTTTCTCTGGTTTGTACTATTTCACCTGGTTTGTAGAGGTACCTTGTTTTAAGATGCAGACATATTCCTGCCAAGCAGTTTATATTTTTGTTCTCAAATGTTTAAAAATTTTAGTCAGTTTTCAGACCCAAGTAATAGAAATTCTTATGAAGAAAGGGCTGAGGTGTAGATGTTAATATAAGACTGAAAACAAGCAAAACACGAGTCTTGTCTGAATAGACAAGCCTTGTGAATAAAAGTAGATTGGGTAGCTGCCAAAACAGAAAGAATATTTTTGCAAATTAATGCTGTTTTCCTTTACTTGCTGAGGAATCGTAACCTCTTAAGTCTGTTGTGTGCTTCCCCACTATCAAGTTCAATGTGCAGCCTCTGTTTTAAAACAGTCATTTGGACTGCAATAAAAGTAGCACTTAGTCTGTAAAATATTTAGCATGCATTCATATTTCAGACCATACCACTGGGGTCGACACTGGCACAGCACACATATTCCAGCTGTAACAAAATGAGGTGCATATACAAATTGCAAGGTGGTGCCTTTTTAGCAGCACATTTTAATGTAAATGTGATGTCTGACAATACTACATTGAGATATTACCTTTGTAAAATAACAAACCTTCTTAGATCAATTTTAAAGTGTAAAATTATGGTAATTCTGAAATATTTTGTAAGAACCAGATCAATGTGGCTTCAAAGTATAGTAGTAAAAAGTATAACCAGAATCATCTGTGTAGCATGGAGACTCTAATAATAAAAATGCTATGATTAATAATAGTGTACTTTTATATGTTGCAATATATTAGGTGCTCACTCATTTATTCAAAGAGTCTATATTAAAGGAAAGCTGGAAGCCATACTTTGTGATAGATATTCATAGAGGCATTGAGTGACAATAATGCTGGAATAGAGAAGATAAGCTGTTAAACCATGAAAGATAATTATTTGTTTTGGTAAAGCCTACTATATTTACGGACTAATTTGCAGAAATTAATTTGTCATGGGTTATGGTACTCCAAAAACATTTTCCCCTAAGAAAAAAAGAAATCACTTGCCTATTAAACCAAATTTGATGAAAAGTACCTAAAATACAGTATAGATTGTATCACAAAATCTAATAACATTGTAAAAGCTAAAAATCCTCTTGTCTCGTCAGTCCCTAACTAGAGGGCATATCTCCTCCTGCCCCCTTTTTTGTGTGGGAGGAATAAATGAAAGAGGGGTACAGTATAAGCCCAGGCCGCAACAGGCTGACTTAGGGGAGATGAAGAGGAAATCAGAGTCCCATGTGCCTCTGCAAGGAAATGGGGTTCCTGGAATCAAAACCCCCAATCAAAGTGGATATCACTGGATCACCTTTCAGAAGTAGGTGTACCTTGGTCTGGTTAGACAAGCAAATCTAAATTTGGAAGCACTTTTATATTAAATTATTAAAGTTCATAATAGGTACTTTTTGAACTTTGTATATGATTTTTACTCACCAAAGAGCTTAAATCCCTTTTTAGGTTATTTAACTATCTCTGTTACTTATTAAGCAAATATGATCATGGTGAGACCTTTTATTTTACTTAGTGTACTATATCTACAGATTTAAGGAGTCAAGTTTCTGATATTTGATGATACTGTATCTCAGGTTGTCAGCATAACAGTGACAAGAACTTTCAAATTACATGCAAGAAACCAATAGTACTTTATTTTTCCTGTCTTTCCATGGGAATCGCTATATTTTTAAGTCACTTAGTTTTGAAATGTTAGTTAATGATTGGCATTTCAAACATAATGCAGCCATTAAACCTTGCTTAGGTAAAAACATATTCCAAGTAGGAGCTATTAGAGAGCTATTTCAAATGAAACATGTTCAATTACTTGATTTTCTTTATGGTGCCCCATAATATAGTTCCCAAAGTATCACATAACTTGGCAAAATATGTCCCAAAATGTTTCAAAAGCTATAGAGGAATAGTTGCCTAAGCTTTTCTTGGTCATGAACCATTAATAGATCATACACTATGGACCTTCTCCCCAGGTAGAACGTGGGAGAACAGCACATATACATCCACATACAACTCGTGGACCCAAGGTTAGCCTCGGGTCACAAACCCCACACTGGGGAGTAGGGTTGGCAGAAATGTTGCCAAAGGATGACAAAATCTGCCCTTTTATAAATTTCTTCCACAACTACTGCTCAATAGTGGACACTTCACAAAAGTGGAAAAGTGGGCAAGGGTCAAAAGACAAATGGAATCTTTGGTTGTCAGTGGGAGAAAAACCTCTCTATTGAAATAGAAGACAAGGAAGAGAGAATAGTCCCATAAAATCATAACAACAAGAACAATATAGCAATAGTTATGATTTATTGAAACTTATGTGCCAGGCCCCGTATTAAGCAGTTTACATGGATAACTTAATCCTGCAACAAAGCCAATAAAATAGAGATTATGAAATTCCAATTTTACAGGTGAAGCCACCAAGTCATAAAAAATGACAAACAAGCTTAATGCCACCCATTAATAAATTGAGGATCCCAGCTGCAATGCCCAGGATCATGATCACTAGGCAGAACTGAAAATAGGGGCAGGCTTGGTGGGTTTGGAAGCGGGAAGTTGAAACCTCTGCAGTAGTATTCTAGTGGTCTCTGAAGTCTGAGGCAAGTTTATATTCTGGAACTAAGGGGTAAGTTTGGTGAGAGCTAGATTTTAAAATACTTAAAATGCTTTTCCTTGTTTCATGGGATATGTGTCTCAGAATTGGCCAGAGAAAAATGGTATGATTTGCAGAAAATCTGTGAGGATAATGATCATGAATTTACAATGATAACCTGGCTGATGAGCAGTCTTTTCCCCCAGCAGTTCTGGGAAACTCCAGGGTAGGTATGGAGAAAGCATGCAACAGAAAAACATCAGGGTTTTGGTAGGACCACTACATGACGTCATAGGACACTATGTCAAAGATAAATAGGAAAAAATGTGGGAAAATCAAAGAAGTAAATGTCCTCAAGATTTTAATGAAGTTGGAAAACACTTTTAGTGGAGGACGTTGAACAACCCAGTTGGAGGTTAAAGAAATCACAATCAGAACTAATCTAAGAACTGCTGATTTTGTATAAAAATGGGTTCTTGCTGCAGGTGTGACTTCACGGTGATTGGATGATGAATGGAATTCCTTTAGGTGCAAGTGACAGAAGTATAGCCTCACTAATTTAAGCAAAATTGGCAAAGGGGTGCTGGTGAGAAAAGTGTGAAGCCTGGAGGTGGAGCCAGCCCTGTATGACCTGTCTGAGGGTTCGGATACCACTGATGGGCCCAGGGGTCTCCGTCCCCCCTCCTGCTTCTTCTCCTTGCCCGTCAGAGAAATTCAGTGAGGGAGATACTGCTGTAAACATATATTCCACCTACATCTCTATCCCCCACAGGGTTAAATCACATAAATTGTATCTTGTGCATGATTTGAAAAAAATTATAATTTCATTAATAGTATGACATAGAGAATGGGGCACAAGTATGAGTCCATGAAATACAGTTTATTATTGTATCATATTGATTAATTATTGTATTTTTTTCATACAGATCACTGTAAACCTACCTACTTTTGCCCCACCCTGCATTTAGATATACCGAGATATATTATTATCTACTATTACTATGTCTTGAAAATATTTTATTTCTAATTTTATCCCCATGTCAAAATTTAAAATGCTGAGGATTTTGGAATTCAGGCAGCCTTGTGTTATTAGTAGCAACAGGGTATCATGATTTATTGCTTGCAGTTTTGCCTTAAAGTTTAATTAAAAGTTTTAATAAGTTGTAGGTAAAAACTGTATTTTCTCTACTTTTATTAAGAGACCCTTATAAGGGTTTTCTTTGCTTTGTTCCTCCCAATTAAATACTTGTTCTGTGCATAAAATTAGTGTAAAGATTGGCTTATGGTTCAAAGATACCATTAATTAAGTGATAATCTTATGTATTTTGAAACCTGTTTTGTTTTCAGCTCAAGTCCATGTCTGTTGCCAATTATATCCCAATTAATTCCAGTTTCAGTGTGAGAAATCTTTCTTCTTTCTCCACTGCACTCGATAGAGGGGATGCCTTTTACTGACACTTCTCTGATCTTCTGGCTTTGCTCCTCTTTCAAAAATGATACGCTATATGAAGCATGTTAATTTGCTCAGTGAATTTCACTAAGTCCTACTGTCCCTCGGAGTCTATTTGATCAAAGCATTAGGAATATATAATGTGTGAAATTAAAGGGAAAGAGGTCAGAATACAGTCAGGGACCACAATGTATATTTAACATTTTCTGAACAAAAATTTGTGAAATGCTATCTGCATATAAGACTTTATTCCAGGTGTTATGCAAAGAGATGGTAGTACATTTTGTAAATATTTTTTAAAAATACAGATGCCTTCAGAAAATAGCAAATATTAACTTCAGAAGAATAGCAGTTTCTCAGTTGTGATTAACCAGAGATGCAATACAATGCCTGGAAAATCTACAGACAGTGGATCTGCCCAGTAAAACTGCCCTGACCCAGTTTTAATCCTTGTACACTCATCGAGTATAGTAAAACAAATTTCACTTAGTAGAAAACGATTTTGTTTATTCTGAAATAAAATCTCCAAGATTTCTAACCTACAATGCAGAAATAATAAATGCAGCATTGTGTGTGTGTGTGTGTGAGAGAGAGAGAGAGAGAGAGAGAGGGAGGGAGAGAATTGGAAGCCATTTCTCACAGTTTGTAGTTGTGCTCTTAGGTCTGTAAGTAGGCAAGTTGAGACAATTTGGGAAAGGGTTTTCTAGCCTATTTGACACCTCAGCACTGCTAGGAAGTGAATTTGAATGATGGTGAGCAACAGAACACATGCTTGTTCCCTTAGGAAGGGTGAAATCGATGCAAGGGCCGTCCAGAGAGCTGATCTTGCCTAGAGAAAGCACCTAGCTCAGTGTTGTGCATGTTCTCCCTGAGCAGAAATACTTAGCCTTGAGCAGCTCTCTCAAAGAGTTGTTGAATAGAGTATCTTCTTCACAGAGTTTCCAGAGGGCTGAGCATACATGATTACAAGTTTCTGTCTAAGAGAGCTGAGAAGAATTACACTGAGCTAGCCTAGTACCAGAGGCAGGAATAAGAAGCAAAAAATGTCATACTATCAATAATATTTGTAACTAACAGATACTGAGTACCTAATATGAGCTAGATAGTGTTGCAAATGCATTACATATAGTCTTATGAGATAGGTATTCATACCATCCTCATTTACAAATGAATTGAAACACAAAGAACGATTCAACTTGCTCAGCCAGAATTTGAAGATGGCTTTCTGAGGTTCCCAATTCTTGGTTATTCAATCAAGCACAAAGCTAGATACTGCTATAAAGACACTTTGCAGATATAATTCAAGTTCAAATTCAATTGATTTTAAAATGTGGAAATTTATCCAGGTGGGCCTAGCTGACAAAAGTCACGTGAAGGCAGAAAGTTTTTCAGACTGGTGTCAGAAGTCAGAGATTCAGACCACAAGAAGGATTGGAGGGGCCATTGCTGCTTTAATGAGAGTGACTCCCTACGGATAACCAGAAAAATAGGGACCGCAGTCATGCAGCCAGGAGGTACATGATTCTGCCCACAACCAGTAGTAGATTTTCCCCAGGCTCTACAGTCAACCACCCATTCTGGCTGACACCTCAATTTCAGTTTCTTGATACCCTGAGCAGAGAACCCAGTCACACCATACTGGACATCTGGCTTACAGAAGTATGTAAGCAGCTCTGTTTGTAGTGACTTGTTACATAGCAATTGAAAACTAATACAGTCATACATTTACTGAGTGCACATGCTCTTAACTGCTAAATCTCTAGAAGATACACAGACCTCAGACCCAGGAAATACACCTGGCAGTCAGAGTTAAGGCTTGGAGGTGGCAAGAAACAGCCGATAGCTTGGTGTGAAAAGTCACCTCCACAGAAGAAAGTGATCTCAGATGTTCCCAGGTCTTGAAAGACAGAAGCAGAGATTGAGAATGAGAGATAGAACAGAGATAGGAAGATAGAGAGATGGAGAGAGAAGTACAGAGAGAGAAAGGGTGAGAGAAATGGAGAGAGGCTGGTTCAGAAGTCTGATCCGTTGGTAGCCGGGTTATTATCACATGAGTCAACCTTAGGGACTGTAGTCTGAGACAGCCTTCTGTTGTAGAGGTATTTGGGAAGTGGGCAGAAGGAGCATGAGCATGGCACCTAGAGCCTTGCAACTCAAAATGTGGCTTGAGGACCAGCAGCATCTACATTACCTAGGAGCTTATTAGAAAGGCTGAATGTCAGTTCCTGTGCTAGACCTAATAAGTCAGAGTCTGCATTTTGGCAAGGTTCCAGATGATTTATTTGCACACGAAAGTTTTTGAAGCACTTCACTGGGAAAACAACAGCAGTTTCTATACAGTAGTTTTTGTTAGTTTCTAAGTAGAGTGTATGTAGCTAAGAAAAAGACTTAATGGAATTTAAATAATTTGTTATTTTCTATTTTTTAAAAAACATCTTCCTGGTGAATTGTAATGATGTATATAGCTTAGAAAAACTGCAGAAAAGTCAAAGATGGCCCTGGACAGGTAGTTCAATTGGTTGGAGCATTGTCCTGTACTCCAAGAGGTTTTCGATCCCTAGTCAGGGTAAGTGCAGGAGGCAGCAACTCGATGTTTGGGACATTGATGTTTCACTCTTTCTTTCTCTCTAAAATCAATAAACATATCCTTGAGTGAGGATTAAAAAATGTTTTAAAAAATCTCAAATATGAAAAAAATGAATTGCTGAACTAAGAAGGAAAATAAATGACTCATCAAATCTTCAAATGATTTGCACACAACTCTAAAGAAAGATCTACATATTGAAAACCTGTATGAATTATATGTGAAAGCCCTTATATTTACTATATGTTCCATGTGTGGTTTAATTTTTCTTGGTATGCAACATCCCTCATTAAAAAAAAAGAAAAATGGACACATATTGTGTTTTTTAAGTTTGAATGGTGTGCATATCTTGAAACATAGCAACTGGAACCCTATAAAATATTATTACATGTTTAAATTTTAAAGCATATATCACTATTTTAAAGTATACAAACCTATCTCTTATGATGAGAATTACAAAAGAATTTTTAAAAATCAGTATATGAAAAGGGAGGATAGTTTTCATGTTCTTGTAAAATAAAATGAATAATCAAATTAAAGATTACAGTTCTTTTAAAGAAAATAGTGCAAACAACCTAGGTATATAAACTTAAATATAATCAGTTCTTTAAAACTACCGATTTTTCCCAAAGTGAAGCTGGAATTACTTGGAGATGAAGTCTGTTATTTTTCCCCAGGCTATGAAATAATCATGAATATGAAAACACATTATTAGATAAGGAAGTGAGAGCAAACAGTTGTGAGACCCAGGGTACGACAGTCCCCACATGAGATTGCCATTAAGATAAAAATAAATGACTCTGATTTTCAGAAATGTTTGTGAGAGATCATTTCATCTTTCATGTACTTTTAGGAAAGCAAACATAACAACATTCCAGCTGTAGTTTTAGTCATAAGATAATTTTTAGTGAAGAATCTATATGTGGTTATACAGAGAACTCTTAATTTTTTTCACTGAAGGCAACATACTTACAGTTAAAGTTAATAATTTTTGTGTTAGACTCTTAAGTTAATTTTTTAATAAGGAAAAATAGAATTGCATAAAATTCAACTGTCTTCCAAAAGTTATGACATTTCCAATATCATATGGTAGGTTTTTATTTGAAATTAGTGTCTTTAACTATGGTTTTTTCACTATTATTGTAGAAAAAAGAGTACATTATTTAATCAGTTTCCCTTCTGTTACACCATATTTGGAAGGCTGCCAGAAATTGATCTAACAAGTAGTATCTCTTTAACCTGGTCTACAATCAGAAGCCCTCCTATAAAACAGGGTTTATGTCTTTGGCATGTTACATGCCTTGTGATTTTCAGAAAGTAATTACTTTATAAAAATAGTAATTCTTTAATTACAAAGAGTTAAATATACTGTTTACAAAATCTTCAACTAATGAATCTATCTCCATATAATTTTGAGTATTTCTCTTACATAATGTTCTGCCACTGCTTCTAAATAAGTGAGAAGACTTTATCTAGGACAACACAAGATGTATGGGGCCAAAGCCACCATCTGTGTGTGTGTGTGTGTGTGTGTGCATGCACACATTCAGTGCCTTTCCTGACACTTCCATCAGTGCAAATTCTAACCACTTTCATAGCACAATATTTACATGAGATCCAAGAAGTCAGTTATGTGGTGACTTTCACACTCCAGGTACATAACTGGGAAGTTGAAGATTTCATACTGGAGAAGTAGCAAAATAGCCAAATAGCAAAGCTAGTGAATTCTGAAGTTAAGGGTGAGTCTGAAGGGGAATCTGTTTATAAGAGAACATGCAACATTTATCTACTTAGGACACATTTTCATCACCATGATTTAGTTTTAAGGTAACTCATGATCTCAACTTTTAAGAATGCTTCTGCATTATGCCAGATGTGCTTACAGTTTATATTTCACATATTTTATATATTTTACTTATACTTTTAGTGCATTGAGCTAAGGATTTGTGGTCATAAAATCAGACTTATAAAAAACAAATAAAAATTAAAAATTAGTGCTAATAAATAGCTGGATATCCAGCTGAAAGATACAAAGCTTAAATTAGTACCTTTTCATTTTCTAGTGGATTTTCTCAAGTTTATTTTTCCAGAGAGAAGGGATAAAAAGCATAATATAAATAGAGCAATACTAGTTCACTGTGGGTTTAATTTTAGTCTAAACTATATAGCCATGGAACATAGTTTTTTTAAAAAAGTTATGCCGGCCTTGAATCAGTTATCTGATTCTTAGCAATGGTAAGGGGTATTGGCACTGGAAATGCAAAAACAAAACAATCAGTGACATGTCAAGGCACCTGCATGCATATACGCTTATTTTAAGTCATTTTTATATAAAATGAATAATAAACTGGGGCTACATAGCTGACTCAAAACCTGATCTGATTTTCCAATCTTATGTACCTATTTAAAATGATTAGAACTGTTCGTTTCCATAATTGACTTCGCTCTCTCTTTACATTACCGTTTCTGAAATCAGCAGATTCCTTAATCTTTGTACTTCTTTTCAGTGTTGGATGATTTCCAATTTGAAGTGTTGTTTTTGAACCTAAATAGAATCAGCTCAGAACAGCTCTATGATACATTGAGAAATAAAGGTGTCTTTGGAGAAAGAACTTCAAGTGCAAATTAACTCGAAATAATTTAACCTGAGTGTGGAATAATTTGCAGCCTTTCTTTGGTACAGCTGTGGGAATTGCTTCCGTAGGCCCCTTTGGGGGAGTTGCCCGGCTACGTGCAATTTTGTCACATCTGTCAGCTGTAGCTAAATGGAAAATATAGTAAAAGGTAACATTACAGAGATTTGGGATATTCCCTAGAGGGTCTTGTCTCCTTGCAGCAGTGAATAAATTATGTGAAAGCTGAAATGCAGTATTGTTGATTTGCCAACTCATGCAATCTAAAAAGAGTGAAAAAAAAGCCACTTCTTGGATTCACTGTTTAAATGCTCTGTAGCCAGAAGCTCCTGTCTAGTAGGGTCATATTTCCTGGTCCTAAAATCAAACCGGTGTTATCTAGGCAGGTGTGTTTTTTTCTGATTTGTCTGTTTTCATGACAATATTTTACAGGGAAATGATCATTACATCGTATTTAGATACATATATTCAATTAATTTTTAGTTTTGAAAAAAACTAAAAATTAAGTACAGGCAGACATACCAGCATACCTACAATAGGAAGTGTCAGAGTCCATCAAAGGCTAATTTAGTGATGATGACTATGCAGTTAGAGCAGTCAACAGCTTCCAGATCAACTGGGCCCTGGACAGTTGAGAGACTGCATTGCCGAAACACCGGGTATCAGACACTCAGTCGTGGACTGAAAGAAGTCAGTGTGCAGTGCTTATTTACATACATTTAATTGGTGATATTTTTAGTGGAGGAATTTGATTTCAATTCCTACGATGGCACCTAAGTATAGAAACTAGGTGACCTTCCATCTGATCTTCTCACTATACAGGTTCCTGCATTTCCTACAGAGAGATCTTTAACTAAGTGGCAGGTTGTTAACAATAGCTTCCCCTCTCATTTTGAAGAGTGCTTGTGAAGGTTAATGAGAAGACATTTGAAAGAGATTTATTAACTGTAAAGGATCAATAATTATCTTTTAGGGTTCAATTAACAATTGAAGAATAGGAATTGCTCATGCCTCTTTCTTGGGCTTTGTTCATTCAAAAATATTTACTATACATTACATTTATGCAGAATATCATGTAAGATATACAGTTTTTATCAGTGTAAGTTATCAGTATCCTCAAGGAGTTTGCAGCCCAAATATATGGTAGCATATAACAAGCATGAAAAATAAATTGTTGACTGACTTAAGGGAAATGAGAATTCTGTTCATTCTTCCTAAAGTTATCTGTGAAGAGTTCTGGGCATGAGTTGGGCCTTAAACAGTTAATGAACAGTCAACAGTCTGAGTAACTGGAAAGGTTATTTCAGGTACAGGGAATGTAATGCAATAATGTTTTGAAGGTTCAAGGCAAAAGATAGGTTAGTCAAGGGCAAATAATACTATTATGTTAAAAACCAGAAGTTACAACATTTATTTGGAGCTCACAGTATAAAAGAACTAAAAATCTATAGTAGGAAATGTTATCAGAATCCATTGTTAAATCCACAGAGATGGCAATCAACTCGGCCTTGCCAAATTCAAAGTCATTGAATTCTGTGAATCTATTGCCAGTATTCGAAAGGTTGGTATTTCCCACAAAATTCTTATTTCTGGAGATCTTGAACTTCTGATCAAAACTATAGTGGTGGATTTACATTCTTTTATGGCCATAATCAGAACACAACTCATAGTCCATTATACAGGGTCTGGCACAAATAATACACTTAGTTATTACATAAAAATCTGTTTTTTCATTTTATATTTTTATTTGGAAATGTTTATATCGGCACAGTGATACTAAATTTTAAAAGACACTGAATGTTATTACTTTGGATATCATTAGTTTATAATAGAAGAGACACGGAAATTATTTATGTGATAAAAGATTTCAATACTTCAATGGAATGGACTTTGTCACGTGATGCCATTTCAATAGTGATTTATTTCAGTCTACATACTTTCCAAGACTATCACCATCTCTAAATAAGAAATAATCCTCATCATCTGGAACTACTTTGGTTCTGGAAGAACTTTATCTCCAACTTTCGTGCTAACTGGTCGAATCTCCCCACCCTTTCCTTTGGAGCCCCATCCAACAGCTGCTACAGTTGCTTGCAGTACTTTTCCTTGAAACTTTTCTGGAAGCATAATGTCTCTTTTGGTTACAGTTTCCACAGCATACCTTTCAACCAATACTGGGTCAAAGAGGGGCAGAAACCTGCTAAGTGCCTATCCCACCATGACTCCAGCCGCCACAGTTTGTACTCTGCTCTCGTGCCATGGTTGCAAAGAGACTCCAGCAGTCAGCCATTGGGACACATGAACTTGGGAAAAGGCCACTCAGCGCATAGGCCCACTGACCCCAACTACCCAGCCCACCCCACGCGAGAGAGGACGGCTGTAGCGGCAGGCACCACGATTTACTGGGAATGTTCTGCGTAGCCCACTGACAGCATGACCTGGAGGCAGGAAGAAAAGAGGCACTCTCTCTGGGCTTTTCTAGACCTCCTGCCTGGGTTAAAGTACTATCCCTTCACACCCCCCCACCCAGGAAATTACATACACATGTTTTATTATAAAATAATAAGCATGTAATTCTATAACATAACAATATCATACTCAAGCACACCATATGACATTTTAGGTGAAATGTTCAAATTGCTGTCCATCTGGTGCGAGACATTCATGTGCCCTACCAGCCACGCTCAATGGCATTATTTCTGCGGGACCCTGTAGATAGGAGGTGAGCTCTCTACATTATTTTACTTCTGGCTCTCTTCAGGTATGTGTGTTACTTTCCTAGTGCCTATAGGTATATGAGTGTGTAAACCCTAATCTATAATACTCCAGAAGTCCATTTCACATTCATAACACTTTTTGAACACTGCCACGAATTTCTCTTCTGAGGTAGCACCTTCACATTTCAGAGCATTTTTAGAAGTTCTTTCTTATTCCAAATGGAAATCTACTTGTATCTTTGAGGTGTTTGTCTTACATATGCTTAATGGAGCCACATTAGAAGTCTAATAATTTCTTTTGTGATCAACCTTCACAACAATATATTATCTCCTGGCAATTTCACCCTTACTTATGGATTTAACTAATAACCATGCTGCCAACTATTATTTCCAACTGCCTACTGAACACATCTAGGTCTTTGTCCCACATGGTAATTCAAACATGACATGTCTGAATTGAGTCTGAGCTCATCTTCTTCACCAAACCAGGTTGTATTTCCTTATTCTCTAGCTTAGTAACTGACCTCAGCATTTACAAAATTATTTAGTCTAGAAATACAGTCTTCCTAACCTCCTTGCTTTGCATCATGTCTATGCAGCAAGTACCATAACTGCACTGAAACTTATCTCAGTTCCTCATCACCACTTACTGTGGACCACCGCCACAGCCTGCCGGCCCCACGTCCTGAGCCATGCTCACCTCCCCTCTGCTCTTTATGCTGCTGCCATACGATCAATCACTCTAAAATATGAATTTATCCTGTTATCCCCCTAACTTACCAAATGTCACTTCTTTGCCACCATATTTAAGGTGAAGTCCAAACTATTTAGCTTGCTCTTCAGAATATATTTCCATCTACTTTCCAGTATCATTGACTACTATGTCCTAACATTACTGTCTTGGGACCAGTCACACCAGCTTTTAGTTTTCTACATTATCTGTCAGTTAACATCTCTCCCAACCTCTTTTTCTATCTCATTTGACAGGCTAATTCCTTTGAGTTTTGTAATAAAGTTCAGTTAATGTCTTCTTGGTCGGGTCATTCTGCTCCACCCCATTTCAGAGTAATTAGGTACTCAACTTTGTCTTCCCACCTGTGCATATAGCTAGTACTACATGGAAATCAGTATTTTATTTTTTTTCTCCCTCTATAATACCAAGTCGGCTATTGAGGATACAGATTACATCTTGATAATTTTCTGAAATTCTAGCATCTAGCACAGAGACTGGCTCATATTTGGCACTCATTAAATTTTAATTAGATAAATGAATCAATAACTACCTCTAAATTAACCATTTTCAGATCTTCATGTATCTTAAGACTCTCCATTATCCTGACTATTCTTGGTATGCTCTCTGTTTTGCCAGAATTCTTCTTTAATTGAAGTTTATTATGACCAGCAAGAGATGAACAGGAAACATAGTTCTGTGATGAAATTTCTGTGAACTTGAAAGTTGGATATAGCTCGTTTCATATCTCATCTCATCCACATGCTACCTGTGTGATCGTGGCAGATTTGGTCACTTCACTTAGTCTTGGTTTCCTCATGCATAAATTATGAAAAATATGTTACACTTTAAGTATGGATTCTGGCATGTGGCAAGTTTATATTCAATTATTTACATTAGGTTCATATTCTAGAACTCAGCACGGGATTGCAATGTGTAATAGTCATGCTAAAAATTTTTGTGGAGTAGTCCTCGAGAGCTAGACTGTGAACTCCCACTCTTTTGATAGATATTATCACTTATATTTCTAGGAAATGCAGTATGATGGTGAATTTAGGTTAGAAAAGTTAGAATAGGAAGCATATTGCATATTTCAGCTCGAATATTGTGACTATGTTCACAGTTACTTTGCTCAAAAAGAAACCCATCTGTCCCTTTTCTGATTGCTATGAACTATATTTCACAAACCTTTTGAGCAGTGTCATGAACACTTCCTGAACTTATGAAAGCTTCACCACCTCCTATTCCAGGATGGGATCACAGTCAGCTACTACTCTCTCTGCAAGCCAGCATCTGTCATTGAACCCTTTTCTTGGTTTTCTGCCCTATGTCTGAATACTCTCAATATTCAATTTAAGTGGAAAGCTCTTCAATGGTGATAGGGCTTGAATTTTAGTGGCTGACATGGAGTATGATATCTAAATCTGGTATAGATTCTTCTGACTGGTGTCTGGCAGCCTGGAAAGGGCATAGAGTTGGTTAAAATTTTTCTCTGGCTTGAAATGTATGTGAGAAAACAGCAGTTATTGGAAATTCCGTACTAAGAGAGTGGCACTGTGAAAAGTCCAAACTAAGTCACTAATCAACTGGAGTGAGGCTTAGAAGGGTCGCCTAGAGGTACAGCAAAATGAGGCCATGGGAAACAATGACTGATGGAGTACGTTAAGAGTGACAAGACTCCTTAGCTACACTCACTTATACTTTTATATACCCACATGTTTTAAAATCTCAAAAGGAAAAATTCTTTGAGTACTTCTATAAACCTAATTATTGGGATGTTGGGAAAAATAAGAAGTGAAATGATTCCTCTGAGTTTTATGAAATAAATTACTACAAAAGTACTTATTAAACTTTCATGAGGGAAGTAAAATACAGATGCCTTAACTACTTGCCAGTCTCAGGTATTCTAGAACATTTTTCCAAAAATGTTCATGTGATGACAATAATGTTGTGAACCACAGCAACAGCTACCATATAGAATGGCACGTGAACTTGACACATGCCAGGTTTTGTGCATGTATGTTTTCTAATTTGCTTCAACAGTAACTGTGTAATTATCACTACCCTTGCTTTCTAGGGTAGCCAGTGGAATAAACTGTTGCCACCAGTGGGACCAAGATTTCAGGAAATACTGCCTGGGAAAGAGATAACGAAGCTATCTTTGTCCAGCTGAGAACTTGCCCCATTGCAGTATATTTATACTTTCCCTAAAATATCAATCTGCCATACGAGTTTACTTTAGAGAAGCAGGCACTTTTGAAATATATGGCCCCTTCACACTCTCTGAACCAAGGTGAATGTATACTTTGCTTCTTGTATATTCACCAAGTTTGGTTACTTTTTGGACCCTGAACAGTCAGGTAGAAAAATATATTGTAGTTCATTTCACTAGACAAGCAATTTATCCCTTAGGAAATTTGCCAGAAAAATACTTAGATGTCTAAAAATTTCAGGAGAATGTGGAATGTTGTTTTCTCCTTTCTAAGAGTATGTGGTTACATGGAGTGTTTAGGTTGATATTTGCTATTACCTATGAATTATTTATTTGTGTGAAGCTAAACAAGTTTCATAGTATTCCCCATGAAATAAAATGAAATTTATGATTTGGCAGCATTTCAGAAACAGCTAAAGCTGTGAGTTTAACACAGGCAGATGCACACCTCTGGAGCTCAGCTTGGCAGGAACCTCAGTGGTCTCTGTCCATCGTTAACCTTTTCCTTTCTTCATTCCAAATGGGTGAGGGCTTCCTTAATTGGAATAGGGCCCATACACAAAGAGCTGTCTTCACTCCATTAGCTATTGATTTCTAAAGGTTTAACCTCTTATATTTTTTGAAAATGTGGGTTAACCTCCTTGCCTGAAGGAAGACGGCACCTGGGAATGACATTTCCATTTTCTAAAGCAATGTCATCATACAAGCTGGACTACAATGGCCATGACATTAACCTATGGTTCCTAAGAGGATAGCATCATTCACTTGGTTTGATAAAGAAAAGAAAAAAACACGGTTTTATTTTTAATTGACCAAAAAGGAAGAAAGAGCATGGACTCAGTCTTTCAAAATGTTTCTCCAAACCTTTTCTCAGTAGGATGTGACAAGAAGAAGGTCACAGAAGTGACATCTACTCTCTGCACTGTCAATTGTTAAAAGTCATGATCATGTTCCAGTAAAAGCTACTTCTCTATTTCAATCAAATTAGGAAAATGACAGTTATGAGAAAAGCATTTTATTGCATACTGTGATATTGGAGGCAGTCACTGAACCAGTAAATGCTTTGACCTGACATAATAGTTATCATTTTAGCAGCTTTAACCAATTTGTTCATAATTGCTGAGAAGATAGTTTGTCAAATAAAGAATTCCTTGACTCAGACTCTGTAGCTTACCTTTATAGCACATAAAGGCCCTATCGTGGCCAGAGCTTTCATTATGACATCGTGTTTTCTCGCTATTGTGTAGAAATTAATATTTATCCACATTTTAATCCTAAAAGGAAGGGAATTCCACAAAAGTTTATTCCCACTTGAGAGGACAAATAGAGGAGAGAGAGAAACTTATTTTTTAAATCTATCTTTATTTCTATCTGATGAATTCTCATAAAGTCTGTCTTTTGTCCTCTTTATAGCTTCACCTCTTACATTTTGCTTGCTACAGATCTCTAAGACTTGCTCTGGGAATTCACTGGGGTAGGGCAAGGCGAGTACAGAGTAGTGGGCTTGAAGCGCAGACACACAAAACTGCTACTACCTGCTCACCTTCCCTCTCCCTTTTCAAACCCACTGAACTCCACTGATGGTCTCTCTCTCTCATTGCCCTGCAATACAACACACCCACCTCCCTTTTCCCGTATTTAGAACTTTGGTTTATATTTGTCTCTCTGCCTGAAATGTCCTGTCCTTGCCCTTCCATGGCCACCACCACCTCATCATTTTCAGTCTCTGTTTAAATTTTGCATTTCAGGAAGGCCTGTCTGGGCATTCCATGCGGGTGGCGCCTCTCCTTTTCTAAAGCAGAATTCGTTCCTTTGTTCACTCGCGGCTTCACCTCATTTTTGGGGTGAGTGAGTGATGGTATACAGTGCCTGTGTCCTCTCCAGTAGACTGTACTTGTGAGTTTCAGCCCAGGCTGCCCTTTAAAATACCTGGGGAGCTTTTAAACAATGCTGATGCATAGGCTCCATCTTCTAGAAATTCCCAGTAATTGGCCTTGGGTAAGTCCAAGGTACCAGTACTGGATGAAGTTCTCCAAAGGATCCTGGCCCACAGTGGAGTTGAAGCTCTGCCCTGAAGCACAGAGGCACTAGTCGGCCCCTTCGGCCCCTTCGGCCCCTGGCCTAGGGCTGGCAGGCCTGAGACGCACTATGTTCATCTGTGGGGTGTGAATGTTTGGGTAGTTGTCTGGCTCATTGCTGACATTCTAGTTTTCTTTGTTTTGCAAAATATGCCTTAGAGATGATAAAAATATTTGCAAGCAGCAGTACTCCAAAAGTTGAAATGAGAAAGAAGTGTCAGTAAGTCTTCTGAGCTTAAAAATAAAAAATGAACCCTGTTGTTCTCTTCCATTGATGACATCAAGATATTTCCCTTCAGTTCTTTTGCTAATTTAAGAATGTCTGCCACCAAATGTACCCATAAGCTGTGTGTGTATGCATCTGGTGTAGGTATCTTTCATTTTCTTAACGATGAGAATCTATCCAAAGATCACTAAAACCATACATCAGTATCCCCATCATAGGACAGTCATTCTTGTATATTACAACCAAAATAAATAATCTGTAGTTGAACTTAAGTTTATTTTTCTTTTTGCTTATTAGCAAAAAATATATACTTTTTAGTATTATCTGTATTTTAGTTCTTTATTTTCTTTGCATCTGGTGATTTTATTCTACACCAAAGCCAGAACTAGGCTACTGGGCTGTGGCAAGGGGTTCATTTGTCTCAGGGCCAAAAAACCCAGTAGTTGCAATAATATTTTAACGTAATATTTTTAGAAATAAAAATTAATGCAAAAAACTCCATTGGGAAGAAAATGTCAAAATTTTAGATAAAGGCTGCCACCCTGCTGAGTCTGAGTCTGAGGCAAAATGAAACATGTGCCCCCCTGGGTGCATCCTTGAGTTTTTAAATGGGTAATTTTTTTCCAGAACAATATAGTTGATGAAAAAAGTTTCCATGATATTATTTTATGCTAAATACTTGGCACAAAATAATTTATTATAATTTTAATGAAGGTGAAGCTCACTAAAATTATTTTAGGTTATCTGTTGGTTCGAGAGAAATTGACAGACAGCAATTTTCTCAACTCAAAACGAGGTGAGCGGAGAAGTTAATTTTTGAAAAAACGTGATTGATGAGTTTGCTTCCATTAAAATCAAAGTCCACACATTTCCTTTTGCCTCAGGCTCCAGCATGGCTCCACACAGCACGGTGATACATGAGTTTTTATTTATAAAGTAATTTAACTGCCCCCCCCAAAGAAAATGTCACACTATGAAATGAAATTAAAATCGTTGGCTCAAAAGTGAGACAAAGATAGTTATTCTGTGTTAGTAATGAAGATTTAATATTTACATATGCCCTTTGAAATGTTGCACAAACATAAATATGCAAACTTTGTTCAAGATAAAAAATGACTCATAATTGTAGTATTTACATCTTAATATTAATCTAAGGTAGGACATAACCCAATGAGAGAATTTTAATAATAAAGTGAAAGGTGTGATTTAATGGCTTAATATCAGTTTGACCAAGTTCTTTTTAACTGAAGTGAATTAGAAATAACAACTGTACAAGCTATTCTCTGATAGCAAACAATAAGAATAGAAAAAGTATTTTAAGCAAAAGGGAAAATCAGAAAGTACATCTAAAATATGAAAAAGAAATCCTTTTTGGGATTTTAATGTTTCCCCCATGGGACTATCTGAAAGAAAGGAGGAAACATAAGGATTCTTTAATTAGAAATACCCACAGCCAGGAAATGAGCAAACCTTCAACATTGTGATATCTAGAATGCCAGAAATTCTGGAATATTTTATAAGCTCTAACAAGATCAACTCTATAAAAGTTAAGAATTAACATTTCTAAAATTTTACTGAATTCTATTCTCCATAATAATGTAATTATTTTATTTTTAAACCTGAGAGGAGAAAAAATGAAAGTAAGAGTAAGGAGAGAAAACAGTAAATATTATTTTAATATTTAATCATAAAAATATCACTGAACTATGGATTATAAATTCTCTCTGTAGGAATCTGTTAGCTATATAACAACAGAATAAAATATTGAAATTGCTATGGAAATTTTTGATCGTCTTTATTTGAATTGCATATATTACAGGTGGAATATGTAGATAGTGTTTCATTGTCCTAGTAAGGTTCAGTGATAATCCAAACACGTTCTCATATGAACCTTCTGTACAGTATGTTATAACATTCTAACCATCTACCTATAAATAAAGTTAAGCATTCCGATTGAAAAAGAAAAAAAACAACAGAAGATTTTATGTGCCCATCTTAGAAAAGGACGTGTAAAACTGTAAGTGGGTTTCACAACAATTCGGCAAACTGCAAGTCACAATGAATAATAAGTGAACACAAGGCTGGCTCTGTAGCATGTTTCTCAGCAAGGGGAGTATCTATAGACTTCCAAATACTCATGCCCATAAAATCATTTCACTGTTGTGTCTACAATTTAAATAATTAGGTATTTGATTATCACTAATAAACAGTTTATAGCTCTGAGCCATATCTGGAACTGAAAAGTGAACTGTTGTATCCCAGGAGTTTGTAATATAACGGAAACCACGCAGCACTAGAGGTAAAACAGGGGCTGTCAAGGGAGCTGGCTATTTAAGTTTCACCTCATTTAGAAGACTGATTTTGCTGGTGCTCGGAGCACCAGAAAAGCAACTAAAAGCATTTACTACTTTCTGCGCCCACTGTTTACCATCGAAGGTCTATTAATGTTCCTTTGTAGCCTTCAGGTATCCCGAAGACAAGATCGGAGAGCTCCTCCTTATCTATGATTATCCTCTGGAACTGCACATGTGAAAACTTCTCATCGGACTGGAAACGTCAGCAAACTTGTTAATGCTTCCAGAAAATAACGTTGTTTTACAGAGGTCAGGGAGTCTCACTATCTAAGACCAGTTGCTGCTCTGACAGCCAGGCTACTATGAAAATGTGAGCAAAGAGCTAATGTGTTAGTTTAACATCAAAGCCACAAAGAAATAGAAATATATGGGGTAGTTTGATTATTGGAACCTATTTTTTTTTAGCCTATGATACTGTGAAAGCATCTTCAAAAAGATGGGATCGAAGCTCTGTAAATAATAGATTTATAGCAAGGACTTTGAAATACACCAGAGCTGTGCTTTTGCTGAATAAGTTAATACTGTCTACAGTGCTTTGATATAAGGCCCCTTCAGCCCAGTGGATCACTTTATTGAACTCTCAGAATTCTGGAAGTGGTGCATCTTAGACATCATGTCTTTGCTACAGTCAGTTTGTTCCCATCAGGGCTATGTTAGATACATGTTAACACAGCATTAACACTCATTAACACTGGTTTGCATTTATCAGTTCATTTAGCTGCCTAGTAGAGCCCTAAGGCAAACTCTTCAATACCAACGTTCTCCTTTCCGTGTACAAAAATTCAAAACCCAGGCCCCACCCAGACTGTGCCCTGCTCAGTGCCTGGATCGTGTGTCCCCCTTTCCAGAGCCACAAGCCTGCGAATGTTTGGCTCCTGCCTCCCCAGTGAAGAATGCTCTGTGGTAGTGGCTCTCCATTGTTCAAACCGCAGAACCCGAGATTCAAGTATAGACTCATTAGCCCAGCCTTCAAAACTCTGCAGAATCTGGTAAAAACCAGGTTTCCAATCTCATGTCCCACTCCGTGTATCTTACACTGGAGTGAAACTGGACTTCCAGTAACATGTTCATCCAAAGATGTTCCACTTTTTGCCTCTGCCTTTATGCTCTTTGTTCTGCTTGGTGTTCTTCCAATTTTTCTTCATACCCATTGAGCGTCACACATTGCAACTTACACTGGCCCTATTTGTAACACACATGCTTTCATGTGCATCTGCATGCACACAGGCATGCACATAAACATACAGTAGCACCTAGACATGAAGAGTTCGGGAGAGTCGTCACTAGGCATGAAAATGGCTCTTGTGGTTCCAGTCAGGTGACAGAAGTCTGGAAGTCCAAACTAGGAACCTGTAGGGCTAGTGGACGCTTAGATGAAGGATTATATATGTGGGATGAGACACCGTCTGTCTTCTAATTTCTATCGAATTATACTGATAATAAATAAATTTAGAAGTGTCTCTGAAGCAAGATCATTAAATTCCAGATATGACTACTTATTAACTTGTTGATGAATAATTAGTGCATATTAATTTATATTTACAAAATCTCCAGATATGAGTCTTTTAAAACCAAAGGTTTTACTTTTGTAAAAAAATATATACATATCTAGAGTTAGGGAAACTATAATCAAAAATGAAGGTCATTTAATCTTTCTCTAACTTCCCAGGTGATGTTGATTATTCATTTATTTTGGATTACTTGACACTGTGTACATTCTTAATTACAGCATGCTTCAGTTTACAGAAGGTTGTTTCAAAGAGCTCTCACACTGGTTGTTGAGTTACACAAGGGCGTGCCAAGCTTCTTATATATACATATTTTTTTTTACCTTCACACGTGGTATAGTAACTGAAATAAAAAGAAATCTTCAATTAGTGATTTAAGGTACTAATTTTCAAAACTACCTTTTTAAGTGTTATGTTTCTGTCACTCTAAGAAATATTTCCTGTTGTGGGTAGCCAAGAATATAGGTCTTTTTCTTTCTGGTGAGGTGTGTTCATATTAGCAGCAAAATTCATAATTTGAGTTATCAATGAATGAATTCAGATTTTATTCAGCCCTTTCACTTTCTAAGTGCTACTTCTATATAACAATGATCTTCTGTATACATAATGATATGTTAGTAGACAGGTTAGCTTCTCTGACTTATTTTAATATGCTTGTATGAACTCGGAAAAACAATTTAATTTCAGCAATCACTAGTGAAATTTCAAACATTTTACTTCTTCCTTTACCTACATTATTAGCTAATTGTTCCTATAAAGTGGAATGTCACCCTTCATATTTTTAAAAAGGAATCTTTATTTTACATTTCTTTGGGTACATTTTATAAAACATATCCTTAACTCTGTTTGTAAACAAAATGTTGTACTATAGCATAATATTTAAGGGATTAAAAAAAGAGTCATCAGCAATGGACACTCACATACTATAGCACACTTGATAATAAATTCATAAAATATTATTCAATAAAATGTTGGATATTCTCCAATACATACCAGTCTGTGTACTAGGCAGAATGTGATAGGGATAGTTTAAATTATAATAATATTAATTATTATCTACTATTAATTAAACACCCACAGGAACTGCCCAATACATTTTCTAAATGTATTATTTGAAAATTTATTTCTTACAACCCTTTGCTATTCAAATAATTATTTGTTAATTAATGATGTAAATAGCCTGATCACCTTTGACCGGCAAATCTGAGGAAGGTTTACCTGTAAGAAAGTAGAGCTCCTCACTTGCACAGATGCTTGGTAAAGCCCTGGGTGGAAGGAGAGACTCGGGCAATATTGTTATAGGGTCATTTATTTTTGTATTTGTTGCCTGTTAAAAACTTTCAATTTGTGTCTATTTATTTTCTCATTATATATAAATTCTCACCCTTGGGCCTAATTTTGCATCTGTAACTCTGTACTTTGTTTTTTTAGAGAGGGTTCCTAAATTGTATACACTTCAGATCTGTTCCTGCAGCTGAAAAGGGAGCTCAGTGCAAGGCTTTCGGACTATCGGTCAAGACTAGGCTTTTTCACTGTGCCCAACAACCTTGGAGGGCGCTTGCTCTGGGAAAGGGAGTCTTGTGTGCAACGTCTAGAGATCGCAAAAACGGATGAGTGCTCCAGACCCCCCGCATTCCAACACTGTAGAGGGTTTGTGATTGTCACACTGCAGAAAGCTTTCTGGAGAAGGCTTAAGAACAGCTTTTGATTACAGAATGCATGTGGTGGATAGATAAAGAGCAGCTCAATTAGAGACACAATAGAAACCCAACTCATATTTGCCTTATTTTCCTGTAGGGTTTCCGATCTCAACCTTACCGCTTATTAGATCTACTCATACCATATTTATTGAATATATGTGCCTGCAAAGCTGTTCTAGCTGGCAGAGTCTGAAAATTATTGGTAATTAGCATTAATGAGCAGGAAAACTTTCAGTGGCAATGACAAAATCCTTTCACATCATGTCATAATAACTAGTTTAGACAGTTGACTCTTCCAACATTCATTCACATTTTCTCCTTAGAAATAAGCTTTGTTGCATGACCTTATATACGCAGAGAGGGGGGGGTTTCCTTTATTTGGAATCTAAACATTCTTATGCCATCGGAGAAGCAGCCACAGGAAACTCTGCTTGACATCACAGACAAAGCCTTTGACGCTGCTTTACCTGTGAATTGGTATTGATGGCTCCCGAATTGTGAGATCCAGCTACAAGTAACAGACCCGTCAATTTAATGCTCAAGTCACCCTTTCCCTTTTCTTTGATTTGCATCCGTCTTATTAGAAAGTGACACTCTCTTATTGATTTCATTCAAGCCTTGAGAGAGAAGATAAGAAAAACGAAAATGTGACCGAGATAAGAGGCCCTCAAGGTGATCCATGGATAGAGTCTGAAGGGGAGGATTGTTTCCAAGGAAAACTGGGGTCTCAGGATGTACTGTGAAGGGGACAAGATTCAGAGGTTGGAGAAAGCACTTTAAGGTTACTGTCCTGTCCTTGAGAATCTGTTCCACTACTTTATCCTTGGTAGTAATTTCAATGCTTTTAGAAAGCATGCATCTCTTATCTTTTGTGTTTCTATGTATCAAGCAGTCTAACTGGTTACAGATGATAACCATATACAACTTTACATCAGTTTCAATGGCTATTTGCTACTCATTGCTGAGTGAAATGTTAAAATATGTCTCTGCACCTTAGGCAAATGTGATACCTGATTTCTAAGTTCTTCCTTTTCAGTAATAATAATACTAAATATGTGATATATTTAATGCAGCATTCCTATGAAGTGTGTTCTATTATTATCCTCTATGTAAAAATGAGGAATTAGATGCTTACAGAAGTTAAGTGGTCCAAAGAAGTATAATAAATAAAGGGCAAGCATCTCCAAAAACTCAGATTCCAGGTCTACTCTCTGCACTCTGTCCACCTGACTACCATAGATTGCATTTTGTTATAAATAGGGACAACATACATATGTTTTAAGGTACTTTGATAACCCTATTTATTATTCTGACTTTTTGGCCTTCTTGAAATATTTGTACTAGAAAAATTTATTGAATTTCTCATAAAAGAATGTGGATGATAGAGACTGAAAGCAGTAAAAAGTGAATAACAAAATTATATACTAGTGTTGAGGCCATAAAGTACCAGTGTAATAAAAGGGGTGGCTAAGAAGGCAACTTTTAGTTCTAATGTTATGTAGAAGAAAAGATGCCAGAATATAGGACAACTTCTATTTTTACTGTAACATGTTACATTTATTTTTGAAGAAAATGTATCATAATTCATTATTTTAAATGAAAGGAAATAATATCAAAAAGGAAAATATAATTAAAATCCATTATCATATGAGGCAGAAAAAAGTCACCATTATCATTTTGCAAATGTCATTTCAGTTATTTTTCTCCAACACAATTGAGATTCTTTATATTTCATCTAATATCTGGTACTGTGACTTAACCATGCATATTGACAAATTCTCATTTCATTATGTTGATTGATCTTGAAACATTAAAACCAATCTTGTATTTTTGGAGAAATTTCTAGTGGGTTGTGATGTATTATCCTTTTGATGTATTTATTGTCGGATTGCTTTGTAAATTTTTAAAAATTATTTCTACATCTATGTTTATGAAAGAGATTGGTCTGTAATATCTTCTCCTTATATCCTTGCCAGGTGGTAGGATCAAGGTTATTCTGAGTCCGTAAAAAAATGAGCTTGTAGGGATTCCCTTTTTCTCTTTGTTCTACAATATTTTAGGGGTTGAATTATGACAGTTTTTTTCTTGGGTGTTTGATGAATTCATCAGCAAAGCCATCATGGCCAAGCATTTTCTGTGTGGAGATGCTTTCTTATGGATTGAATGGGTAGAACAATATTTATTTATCTTCTTTACATCACTTAATGTCAGTTGTGATAAACTTTGTGGTTTTCTAAGAATTTATTTCATTTAATTTTCAATATTTGGGCCTAAGATTTGTTATAATATTTTATTAATGTCTGCAGAATCTCTAAGGATGTCTCCTTTGTAAATTTCTGATACTAGTAATTTGTAAGTGCTCTCTTTTTAAATTTATTTATCTTGGTTGAGGTTTACCAATATTGTCAGTGTTTAAAAAATGTCTTTTCTCTGTGGAATATATGATTTCCATTTTATTAATGTCTGCTCCTATGCTTATTTATTTCCTTCTGCTTTCTTTGAATTTATTATTCTTTCCTTTTTCAGATGAATACTTACATCATAGTCTTTAGAACAATTTTTCTTAAGTACTTACAACATTCTCACTTAGAATTATAAATTTTTCTCCAAGAATTACTTTAGCTTTATCTCACAAATTTTGATGTCACATTTTTATTCACATTTGCCACAAAGTAGTTTTTGATATCCATTGTGACTCCTCCTTTGACCTATGTGTTACTTGTGGATTGTTAACTTTCTCCCATTCAGGGAAATTCTGTTTATCTATTTGTTATTGAATTGTAGCTTAATTCTACTGTGGTCAGAGATATCCTAGTCTGAAATTAATCCTTTGAGTTATGTCGAGACTTTGCTTTCACATTTGCATGTGATCAATCTTGGTCCATGTTTTCTATGCATTCATAAGAAAGTACTCATTATGCAGCTGTGGATGTGATAGCATGTATATGTCAGCTATGTGGATTTTGTTAATCTTGTTCAAATCTTCTAAATAGTTACTGATATTTTTTCTAACTTTTCTATCAACTAATAAGAGAAATGTTTTGAGGATTTTTATTATAATTACACATTTGAGCATTTCTCCTGGTCATGTCAATTTTAACTTTAAACATTTTGAGGTCAGATATTATTAGGTACATACAAATTTTAAAATGTTTTCATATTCTGGTGGACTGATAATTTTATTATTATTAAATTCTTGTCTTTGGTGATTTTTGTTACAATATATTTATCAGGTGTTAATATATCTTTACCAGTTTCTTTTGATTTGTGTTTGTATGCTATCTCATTTTACTATACCCTGTTTTCCTCACATGGGTTATAGTTTTGTATGTTTGTAAGCAATAAAAGTTGGCTTTTGATTTTATACCCAATCTGACCATGCTTGTCTTTTATATTGGGTATATATTTTATTTACATTGGATGTAAATCCATCCATTTTGGTTTAAGTATACCATCTTAATTATTTTTCTACTTGTCTACTTTATTATTTTGCTATTTAACTATTTTTCTATTTTCTCATTTCTTCTACATATCTTTTTCTTTATTTTTTTTCTTACCATTATTTCTCCTCTAATAGCTCATTAATTATACATTTTTTGGCTATTCTTTTAGTGGCTTACGCTTACCTTCATTTATTAAAGTCAACTCTAAGTTAGTAATTCTATTTCATCCCAGAAATTTCAATGACCTTAAAATTTTTTGTCTCTGTTTGCATCATCTTTCATTGTTAATCATGTTAGTGATGTATATTTTTATTCTATATACATGAAACTGCACTAGACATATTACTGTTTTTTGCATTCAATATTTGCTTGGATTTACCTTTTCAGTCTTTGTATTACTTCCAGAAAGTTTTCTTCTTGGATATTTTTTCTCCCTTTCCCTGTTAATTTGTTTGAATGTTACAGGTTATTCCTATGTCCCTTATGTTCTTTTCTTTAATTTTTAAGTCACTCTAGATATTTCTAATTGAATTATCTTCTATCTTACTAGTCCCCTTGCTGTGAAATCTATTTATTCAGTTCTTAATTCAATTATTATATTTTTTAGTTGTAGATTTTTCATTTAACTTTTTAAAGTTAATTTTTGCTCTCTGCTGAAATGCTTCATTCTTTTATTTTCTGGAAAACAATCACAGTTACTTTAATGTGTAGGTATCTTCTGTATCTTGGTATTCTAAGCAATTTAAGCAATTTTTGCGGAATGCCAGCCAATGTGATTTAAGAAAGGGGAAAAGGGAACTCTGACAATTGATATAATTTTCCAGATAGGGTTTTTGTGCATGTGCCTGGCATTTACTTAGGCTGCAGAAATATCACGATCATCTAACCTGGAATCCTGCTGATATATTTTTTTACCTTTATCCACAGCCATAGCATTTTGGAAATCATAACTGACAGCTGGATTATTTTCTTTCTTTCTGGTGAACCCTGGACATAGCATTTTCTTGCCAGGTCTATAAAATGACTAAAAATCTTGGTCATCTTCTTCACCTTTTTGCAACAATTTAGGAAATGGAAAAGTCCTCAGAGGTACCGTTTGAGACAAATGTCAGACCTCTTCTTCACTTCATTCTTATCTGGGATATTGGTTCTTCAACTTCTTGCTTTGTTAAAATGTTTCTGATGCCTTCAAACAGATTTTTAAAAAAATTTTAGCTAGCTATTCGAATTGTTCTGATTGGAAAGATTGGTCTGAAGTATGTCAGGATTAGAAGCAGAAAACTTCTTCCTTTGTTTTGAATACATATTCACTTGTATTTTTCTTATTTCTCTTTATAACAGGTTTCCTTTTCTACATTGTTCTCTACTAGGCATACATAATTTATTTTAGTGTATGTTACCAGGTAGGGATTTAACTTCTTTTCTCAAAGAGTTAATCAAGAATTTAGTCTTATTTATTTTTATTCAGTTACTAAATTATTAATACAAAATGCAACATTTATTACATTTTGCTACAATATATTTTTTGAATTTCTTGTTTTTTTTTCATATTTTATTATGTTCTGTTGAACTGTTCTTACTTGGCCATCATATTTTATTTCTTGCAACTTCAAAATATGGCTTAATATAAAAGCAGGCAAGGCTTTTTATACATATCCGTAATGTTTTTATCCATAATGTTTATTTTAGAGATAGTTGATTTTATAAGAGATGAAGTTTAGAATCATTTCTCTTCTGAAATTATGATATTTTATTAGAATTTTTGTTTGACTTATATGAACATGAATTTTCCGTTAACCTTTGCTTTCATTGTAAGTGTGTTATAGTTTTTGTACATCTTATTTAAGCTAGTGTTCTGATCAGGTGGGACTCTGTATGAGGGCAATAGTGGCATCACTTTTAAACATCATGGTGTGCCCAGGGCCTCACAGAGTACGTGTGACAGTTGCTACTTGTTACTTCTTTTTTTTTAAAGCACCAGTGTCATAATTATTCTAGTAAAAATTTGTTTCTCCTCTACTTAATTCTTTTCATGTACAAGCATATCCCTCTCCATCTAGACTGATATGAAGGTCCTTTTATTTTGTGTAAATCAATGATCTGTACCTCTCAGACTTTAATACACATATAAATTATATAGACATCTTTTAAATATGCAGATTCTGATTCAGTTGGTTTGGGGTTAGACCTGATTCTGCATTTCTGATCATTGTCGATATTGCTGGTCTCTGGAACATACTTTGAGTAAAAAGGGTCTACATTCTTAGATAGGACTTCTATGGATGTTTGTATTTTAAATAAATTAAGGTCTTGTGTTCACTGGGAAGGGTTACTTCTCACTAGTATATTAGTAGTGATAATTTTTAAAAATTAAGCAGCTGGAATTTATATTCATTAAATGTATTCACTAAATAAGTATTTCTACAGCAGCAATTAATATGTGACATTTGTTATCCTAAATATTGGAGGTAGAAAAATAACAGGGCATTATCTGCCTTCACGTTACTAGTAATCTGTACAAAGGAAAACATACATAATAGCAACACACAAATGCTATGACAGAGATCTATTTGAGGCAAAGTGGTACAGAAGGTGAGTGTGGCTAAAGCACAATATTGGGAGGGAGCAAAATACGAGCCAGGCTTGGAGAGGGAGTTGCAGGTCTGGTCCTGTTGGCATTTATAGGCAGTGCTGCAAACTCTGCTTTTATCTATGAGCAAAGGAAAGACATCAAAGAGTTCTAAGCAGGAAGGTGCCATGAACAGACTTACATGCTGAAAAGATCCCTCTAGCTGGTTAATAGAGGGAACAAATTAGAAGTGGGCAGAAGTGGACAAGTGGCTTACAATTGTAAATTCCAAGTATGAGCATAGGTTGCTCTAGTGCCTTTCAGCACATTCATATGATACTACAATCAAATGGGCACTGGGCTACTCATGACCAAGCATCTGCACAATGTGGAAATCAGTGACACGTGGGTTGTAACCAGAAGAGCTTGGGAATGAATGAAAGATTATTTCGTTTAATTGGAGTAAATTCAAAACCTGAATTTACTCTGTCAATATACTTTTTTTTAAATATGTCCCAAAAGTACAATTTAAGTCCTAAGAAATATACTCATACTTGATAATTTTCCCACTGTTTTTATTCAGCCTTGTAGGCATATAGCCTATTGAGTTTTTGCTAAGAATCTTAAAGTTGAATGCATTTTCAATGAGCTCATTTTCTTATCAAGAGAAACATCAATTCTCATGTTTTCCAGGAGCTACAAGGATCAGAAGTCAAAGATAAAGGAATTCCCCCACCAGTATCCCCTACTTTATGATTCTTTATATCAATTGAAAACTGCAAGATATCAAAGAACGTAAGACAGGAATGTTTTTATGGTATAACATCCTGAAAAACTGCTTATTTACAGATAAAAAAAATTAGCCATTGGCAGAATGAATTAAAGAATCCTGTAAGAGGTTGAGATTTGTGAGATCTGTGAAGCTCAGGTCTGCGTTTATCATGGAAGAAACCAGAATGCTTCAGGACAGAAGCAGTAATGAAAATGTGACTCACCCTCAGAGAGACATTGTGACATTGAAGAAAATGTCATTGAAATAATGAGTCAACCATTAGCACCATCAGAGTGTAAGACCTATATGGGGAAAATAATTTTAATTCTATCACTTCTTAGTCATCTGTGCAAGCATATTAGCAAGTGACAAGTCTAAAATAAAATAGCCATGATAAACATGCATCCTCCTGATAACAACCTCAGAGAAAAAAAGAAACCAAACCAGAAGGAAAATAACGTTAAAGTTTGTTATTTTAAACAATCATGGGTAACTTCATCTCACACTTTCCATTTTAATTGTCTAATGTCCCTGAGCAGCTGGTTGAGTTTTGGATTCATTTTAGGCACAAATTTCCTTAAGTCTGTAAGTTCATTTTCTCACCAATTAGTTTTGCAGTTGATGCATTTTTGATGTTGGACTGCCCACCCCCCCACTGGTCTCTGGATGATGCCAGCAGGGTGGACATCCTATAGAGTACTTGACTTTCATTACTGTTGCTTTTTGAGTATAATATAACCTTCACCTTGATAGTCAGCTACTCTGTTTTTTAGCCTCTTGATAAGTCATACAGGATGTCAAACTATATATTTTTTTTAATTCAGAATCTTTTCCTTTGAGGATTTCTGGAAACAGCCATCCTCTGCTATCTTTTGCAGCTCACCAAGTATCTATTAAGGAGCCATAGCCATTATATTTTGTGCTATGGAAAAGACTCATATCATTTTTTATTGGCAGTCGAGCATTATAGTGGAAACCACAAAAGGAATATAACAAAGCTCCTATCTCTGAGTGGTTTAAAATCTTATTTGAGAAATAGGTTTTCATACACAAAATACTGGGTGAACAATAGAGAACACAATTTAACAATATGTCAAAACATGTGGAACGGATAGTGCAAGAAATCCTCTTAAACCTCTTAACATGAGAGGAGAATGAGTGAGCACAATTAAAGCAGACTATTGACAGAAAATTTGGATTTACTTGTAGTAAAGTACTATAAGGTATATTAAGCTAGGATTCACCTAGAGGAAAGTTTCTAAGGCTTTTCCCCACTTGGCCCCAAACTCTCTCTCTCTCTTTTTTCATATATATGGGTTTCATGAGCCTCTTTATATTAATATATACAGCCTGCATTTCCTGTTTGTGTTCACGTTGTTTCCTATTCCTGGAATTTTCTACTCTAAGGTTGTACCTGTCCAATCTTATATCTCATGATTTCTGCTTTGGCCTCTCCAACTCCCATCCCATTACTTCCATCGGGCTTTGCTTTCCCAAGTAAGAATATAATGTCCTTCTTCTTTAGGCTCTCCATGCACTTATTGTTCTCCTCTCTGACTGAAATCCACAAAACGCACTCTACTGTTTATAAGCATTAAATGTTAACTTGTGACATATGAGGAGGTATGAGTTAAAGCATATCACTAAGATTGCATTGCTATAGTGTATATCCTTTCATCCCCATGCTTCAAACTGATGCCAACAGAACTCCATATGAAACTTACACTTGGCAATTTTAGCAATTGGGTCACATAGAGCTTGCCTCAGATCTTGTTATGAATAAGCAATAGTTAATTCTTTATTCTCTGTCATATTTTAAATTAGAAGACAAGAATCTCATCTTTATTTTTCTGCATTAAAAACTGCTCAAATCTTTCAATAATGACTTTTCAATAAGGAGAAGAAAATATACCCACCTCTAATTTTAATATTTTCTACTTTAGAAGTTCATGGGGAAATGAGGTGAGAAATAATTCTGACTGATTCCTTGGGTCAAAAAAAAAAAAGATCAGGATGCTTAAAAAACCCAGGTACATGTAATATGTATTAAATTAAATTAAATGGAATATTTTGATTAACCAGATATTGATGTGAATTGGGTCATGGATATTAAATAATTAGACCAGTTGGCACACCTGTTTTTGGAAACACAAGCGATCTATGTGAATGCCTGGAGCCAAGACAGATACATCAAAAAGACAATCATTAAAAATGAATACTGCTAATATACCTTTAAGATCCTGATTTCAATTCTTTTGAACAAATACCCAGAAGTGGAATTACTGGGCCATATGGCTGTTGTATTTTTAATTTTTTTCAGGAACTGCTGTACAGTTTTCCATAATAGCTGAATCAATTTGCAATCTCATCAACAGTATTCAAGAGTTCCAATTTCTCCACATCCTTCCAACACTAGCTGTTTTTTGATTTTCAGATAATAGCTATCCTGGCAGGTGTGAGGCAATATCTCATTTTTGCTTGGTTGAATTTGCTTGATGATTAGTGACATTGAGCATATTTTTAGATACCTGTTTACTGTTTGTACATCTACTTCGGAGAAATGGCAAGACTAATCCCAATAACCAAGATGGAGAAACAACTGGAATGTCCATCAACTGATGAATAGATAAAGAAAAGGTGGTATGCAATGGAGATATCTGAAATAGTCAAGCTTATAGAAACAGAGTAGAATGGTGGTTGTCAGGGGTGGGGGGATGGGGAAATGAGCTACTAATCAATGGGATAAAGTTTCAGTTAAGCAAGATGAGTAAGTTCTAGAGATCTGTTGCATAACATTATACCTATAGTTAACAATAATGTATTATACACTTAAAATTTGTGAGTAGATCTCATGTTGAGTGTTCTTACCACAATCAAACAATTAAAAAAAAATTAAAAATGAATTCTGCTAGGAACACCATCTAGGTAATCCAAATGCAAGTTTCCTCTGTCCTTCTGCTGTGTCCTATTTAGCCTAGAGACCATCTGTGGACTGGGAGCCCCTATGCCTGGTGTCCTCTAGCAAATAATGAGCATTCAGTATAGAGTGCTCGGAACATTTTTAGCACTGGAATTGCTTCCTATAAAGAGAATTTAATTTATGAGCAGAATTTTGATTTAAATAATTTTCATTTCTTTCCACCAAAAGAATACTAAATTGAGGCAGATAAATGTATAAAGCATTTGCTATGTAATTACTCTTATTTCTTCATAACATTTTATACACACCATGTCAACGCATACAAACATATGTTATGAACATTTATCTTCAAACATAACCTAAAACTTATCAATTCTGAACTATGCAAAGGAATTACAATCCCCTGAGAGCAAAAGATTTGGAGAGTGATAAATGAATGCATGGCACCTCAGGAACCAGGGTCTGTGAAAGCTGCTGATTGAGTAATCTGGAAGTGCTCAGAGAAGAAATATACATCTTGTTCCTGGAGTCAGCCTCTGGGTGAGGATTCATTGAAGACAGGTATTTCTTCAGGATTTTCAATATGTCTCTTCATCTTTATAGGGCTGAGTTAGCCAAGCAATTACCAAAAGAATATACATAGTGAATAAATCCATTACACAGTGCAGTGTAAATCAAGAAAGTCTGAACCTGGACAAAAAGTGTGTGAGATGAATTAACAGTACTTAGAAACTTGAGGTGAGAATTCATCATGTTGAAATGAGTATGAGATTATTTGCCTTTTTTATTTTAATAAGGGCAGGAGTTATGTGGATGTGGTCAGATATTTTATTTATTATTTGTCTACTCCATTTTATTTTCTTTACTAGTTCCCTGATCTCTCTATGATATTATTGTACAATCGGACAGTGCCACAGAAAAGCAACAAGTTTAATGATTGGACTAGAAGTCTTATTAAGAATAAGAAAAAGAGATCCTTTAATTAAAAGTTTTAGAATATTTGGAAAGTGGGTTAAAGTAGAATTCCTAGAGAGGAGGTTTTTATAGGAATATAGGGAAGATATAATAAATCAATAAATATTTAAGCTTTCCATCACCAGAAAGGGCAATTTCACTTAACAATGGGCACTTTCCACCAGAAGTGTTCCAAATGAGGTTAAAAGAATGTAAGACGAAGAAAGACTGTATTACAGAATCTCTGTGGATCATTCCAAAGAGTCCAAGATAAAGATAATTTTTGTTCATGACAGCAAATGATTTATGGAGGCTAAGATAACTTTGATAATTTACTAACTAGAGTTTGAGAAATATAGTTCATTGGTGAGCTACTCATCTGGATTAAAGAGTCATAGGTAGAATGTGAAAGTACTGCGCTGGGCAATTAGGATACCTGAGTTTGGACTCTGGCTTGGATGACTGTATAACCTGCATTTAACTTCTGATGGTCTTAAGATCTTGGCTATAAAATATTACACTATTTATTACCAGCATATCCTTCAGTTTTAACAAACTAGAGAAATCATCCCCGCAAGTATAGTCTTCCTTCAGGTTTTTCTTTTAATTGTTGTTCAAATACAGTTGTCTCCGTTTCCCCCCCACCACTCCCCCCCACCCCAGCCATCCCTGCTTCCCACCCTCGATCTTATCTTCCTTTGGCTTTGTCCGTGTGTCCTTTATGCATGTTCCTGACAACCCTTCCCAATTTTCATGAATGTGAAACCATCAGCTCCTTTATTCTATATCTAACCATTTCCTTTAGGTGATTCTCATGCTGTTATACTCTTGGAACCAATTACTCAGTGCAACCATATGTAGCAATATCCTAAGATAGTATTATGTGTATATTATATGCATGTATATATATAATGTTTTTAAAATGAACCCTTACTGTGATTTAATCAAGCAAAAGTAATATTACATCTATATGTGTCTTCACAAAGACTAATGATGTGTCTTAAAGTGTAGATTGGCCTCATAAACTGGTATTAATGTATTATGTTTTTTAAATTATGACTATTTAATACTTGTGGAATTTGTCAGCCATAGAAATTTAATATCCAAGGAGAAATTTATACCCAAATACAGAACAAATATGCATAGAAACAAAAAAATTAAAAAATGGTTGTTCATTTCTGCCACCCTATATTTGTAACATCTTAATGGTTCACAGTAAAAGAAATTTCTTCTAGTTAAAGATATAGGCTCCATGGTTATTAAAGAACAATGAACAGAATTGTATGTATCTTCAACAATGTTTTATTGGCACCATTTCCTTGAAGATAAAACCAATTGTCTGTCTTCATTAATAGAGGATTATATGTCTTTTCATTAAAAATATTTGACATTGATCAAATCTAGTTATGGCTTTGCTTTTCATAATTTAGGGCTTTCTTTCATATGCCATATTTTCCAAAGTAAAATTATTATATGAAAAATACTGATCAAATAATCTAATTCTTAAGAAATTTGCACATGCATACTTATGAGTTACAGTTTGTTTTAAAAGTTGAAACGATACTGCTGAAAAATTAAGACATTTCTCAATTCACTTTTTGGGAAATTGAAGCACTTACATTCAAATCTTTTACTGATGGCCTATGCATTATTTTTTCTGACACCTTATAATTTTGAGCTCATGTTTAACCTTACAAAATTGACTTGATTTTCACTCATTATGGAGACAATCTAAGATGTAATAGACATTTCTAAGTTACTAATGTTGCAAATTACTACCCTAAACCATACACTCAACTTCCTTAAACACACGGCGTTTGAAAGGAGATACTTGGCCTCAGGTGAAGTAACCATTTTCACACAAAGTATTTCAGTAGCAAAAATCAATTGTATTAGTAAATTTATGTATACTTTACATTTACATTTATGTATGTACTAATTAGTGTGTTGGAAATGTACTGTTTTAGGTATATGAATTGCTCACTTTTCTAAGGATATATAATCACAGCATTTAGTGGGATAGAAATTGTATGGAGGTTATAAAAATATATAGCAATGCATGTTGATTAAGGTAACCATGAAGGAAGGCTTTCTAGCCTCTTATAAAGAAGTCATACTTCTCAGTTCCCTAAGTATATAATAGTAGTCCACTTAAGTAAGGAGACAAAAACTGAATTTATTGTTATCCTTCATAATGAAAGCCTGTAATGAAACCAGTCTTGACCCAGTGCCAGAAATGGAGAAATTAATGTGATTTTTTTCTGACTTTATTAATTGTTATATAACATTGGGGGGGGAAATAATTTGGTCCTGTCTTACAGGAGCAGTTTATTGTATGCAAGGGAATACTAAAATGTACTATACACCTGAAAATGAGCTTTATAAAAAATAACAGCTATGTATATATTTGTTAACCAGAATATGGGTAAAACTGTCCTACAGAATCATAGAATACCATGTTCTCGGTGTGTGATGGATGTGGCACAGACATCAAAAGGTTGTCACTTCCACTTCATTTTTATTTTTCATTTTGTAAAGATGATACGTATCATCTCACATTTCTGGCTAAAACTATATTGTAATTATTGAGGTAGGCAATGAACAGTGTAACATCAGAAGAATGTGGAATGTGTTATTTCTAATGATAACTACGTATTTAACATGCTAGGCAGTGGACATAGATAAGGGTGGCATCTCTGAGCATCTCTTTCTTTTTTCAGTGTGTTTTATAAGACAAGGAAGAGTTTATCAGGTCTATAATTGGCCCTTCCCTTTTTGCTCGAAGGTCTCAAATGAACTGCTCCTAGTTCTAAGGAAGTTAAGAATTCCCCAAGTCTTTATAACTTGGCAGTAACTTCCTAGAACTTTGGAAGTTACTGCTATATCCAGTGAGGTTCTCTAAGTTTCATAGGATTATAAATGTGAATATCAAAAATGTTTGCTAAAGTTTGTTGGTGTGTTTTTTTTATTATGGAAAAATGTACAATGTAAAATTTGCCGTTATACTACATTTAAGTGGACAATTCAGCGGTCCTAAGTTCATTTACATTGTTGTGCAACCATCACCAGCATCCTTCTGCAGAACATTTTAATCACTCCAAATGCAAACTGGGAACCCAGTAAACAGTTCCCCATTCCCCACTCACCTCAGCTTCTGGTAATATTCCACCTTTTATTTCTGTAGATTTTGTCTTTCTAGGTACATCATACAAGTGGGATCACACAATATTTGCCCTTTTGTGTGTAGCTTATTTCACTTAGTGTAAGTTTTCAAGGCTAATCCGTGTTGCAGCATGCATCAGAATTTCCTTAAGGCTGAGTAATATACCATTGCATGTATATACCATGCTTGGTTTATCCATTTAGCCATTGATGGGTATTTGGGTCATCTCCACCTTTCATAGTCCTTTATCTTAATACATATCTATTCTGCTTGCTTATTGCAGCATAACACTTTGTAGGCTCACTAAATATCAGTTTAATGCATAAAATAAATATGATAAAAATTCAGAAATCTTCAGCCTTTAGCAATTTTTCTTGAGGGTATATTGTTCCTAGAAGAAAAAGATGCAACAAACAAACAAAAACCTTCACCATTTGGTAGGCATGGCATGCCACTTGTGTGCCATTTTAAATCCTCTTGACTCCACCTCCAGCTCCAGTAACTCCTGTGACTTCCAGTTTCGCACAGGTGTAACCGGATTCAGGTAGGTGCAAACCAACTGCAATTTATGACAGGCCGGGGATCCTAATTTGTCCTCAGAGCTTCTCTGACACTGTAATGCAAGAAAACTCTAGAAACGCTCTCAGCATTCACTCATGCACAACTTGAAATTGTGAGGGAGCTAATGTGAATGATCCTGGGACCATGCTTGACCAATGAAGAACAGAGGAAAGTGGATGAATGCTTTGCTTTCTCATCTGCCGGGCTGACATATAGTTGCTTACTACAGAGACTTACTGAGACTCTGATCTTTTGATAGATTGAGACAAATTGTAGCTAGGAAGCGACACTTTTTGTGCAATGCTCTAACATATGATCCATGGGGGAATTTCCAAAATTAGTGCAACATTAAACATTCAAAAGATGCAGGAGAGGTAATCTATATTAAATTCCTGTTCAATTGACCTGGATTGTCCCTGAAAAAGTAAAACAAAAGTGGATGGATCATGGAAGATGATAGCAAGCTGACGTAAACTGAACCAGGTGTTAGGTCCAGTTGCAGCTGATAAAAGGAGGTAATATCTAAACTAAAACAAATCAACACTGTGTTTGGAACTTGGAGATGTGGATCTAGCAGCGATGTTTTTCTCAATTGCCATTAGAAAAAGGATCAGAAGCTGTTTGCTTTCACAGGAGGATGTACAACAAACACATTCACTCCCTCGTCCTGAGGCCAATGGAACACTTCTGCCTTTTGTCAAAATATAGTCAAGCAGGATCTGGGTTGTCTTGATGTTCCTCAGAACATCACATCAGTTCTTTATATTCAAGACATGCTGCTTGGACTGGGTGAATGAGAAGTGGCAAGTACTGTATGTGAGATACCCTACTAAGAAAAACCAGGTGGCATCTTCTGCACTCTGATTAGATATCTTAGATCCTCCAGTTTACTAGGGATATTTTCTGTATGACATGTGACCACAGGTGAGAATATTGCTAAACTGTCTGCCGTGACATAACAAGAATCTCCTTTCCTCAGGTTCCCAATAACATTCTCCTCACATCTTTTGAAGTCCTACTGGTAGCCATTACTAGACTTCTAGCAATCTTTTCAAAATACTTTTACTAATACCTTCCTCATTGTCCTCCCGGCTTCTGCCTGATGCCCAGTTCCACTATGCTGCTCCCATATTTTAGATTTTTGGTTATGGCAGCATACCTCTCCCCGTACCTATGTTAGATATCGATTGTCACATAACAAATTACTTTAAATTTTAGCAGATTGGAACCAGTAAATCTTTATTATCTTCCAGTGTCTGTGTGTCAGGGATTTGGAAGCAGCTTAGCTGGGTGGTTTTGAGTCAGGCTCTCGCATGAGACTGTGGCCCAGACGTTGGCTAGGCCTGCAGTCATCTGATGGCATGCCTGGTGCTGAGGTGATCTGGTTCCAGCAAGGTCATGGGTCACCCACCCGGCTGTTGGCAGATGTCTCAATTCCTTTCCAAAAGGCTGCTTGAAAATCCTCATGACATTCCAGCTAATTTCATCCAGAACTAATTAACCAAGAGAAGGCAAGTCAAAGGCTACCATATTCTTTTTGATCTAGACTTTTACATTACATACCAATATTTCTACAATATACCAGTGGTTTCACAGGTCACATCTGTTCAGTGTTAGAGTGAACTATAGAAAGGCATGAATACCAAGAAGCAGGGACCACGTTGGAGGCTGGCTACCACAGCCTCTTTGCATTCTGAGAGCAGCACATATCACACTTGGGAATATTGCCATGGTCTACTTATTGGTTGACTTGAGGGACTGCCTATGAATGGATCCAACTGTGGAGACCTCTCCAGTAGGTCCAGGCTGTGTGCAAGCTACTAAGCTGCTCAGGTCACAATGGCCCACAGATCTGATATTAATAGACAGATGATGGTATTAGACAGATTTCTGATAGATAAAATGGCTGTGTGGCATCTCTGGCTAGACCTAATAGGAGAGTTATAGCACAGACACCTAAGGTTTAGAAGTAAGATTGAGTTTCTTAGAGGAAAAGAAAAAGCATATCTCACATATCTCTATATGTATATACATAACACACACACATACACACACATACCAGGTCCTGGCTTATTATTGTGTCCTAGTACATAGTTTGTGCTTCAGGAAGGGAACCTTAGCACATTCACCTTAGCAACATTTGAATTGAATATGCAGACAGGGAAGATCCAAACAAAAATCTGTTCACTAGATTTCCCTCTGTGTCCCACTGTTTCTGGGTTGCTCAGCAAGAATTTTTTTTTACCCCAAATGTTTGTCCTTTCTCATCAGCCTGTGAATTAATTACCTGCTTTCCCTTTGAAGTCCTGCAACCCTGCTCCCCTTCTCCTTTGCTCTTAATACATACAAACCTCAACTGCATAATGGAGTCTCATAACTTATGGCACCCCCAAAGGTAAAATCATCTTAAATTTTGAACCTTTTCTCCTGTTAATCCATCATATGTTAATGGGATTATTTCCCAGCTAGAATAATTTAGAAGGAGGGAGGAAACTTATTTTTTGCATGCCATACTTCATAATATTAATACTTAGCTTATGATTCAGATAGTGTTATGAGATGACGGAAGTTAATGACATGTTTTATATTATATTTTACAAGTGGGAACAAGCAGGATTCAAAGAGGCTAAGTAATCTTTTAAGAGAAATCAAATATGATAGAACCTGAAAATAGATACTACTATATTTGGCAACTGTAAAATCAGCTATCACAGTCACTGATTCCTCATTCATTCTCTCATCAGATTTAAAGAACTTGTCCTGATTTTGTAAATTTAATTTGCTATTCTTAACATAATTTCTTCTAAAGCTTAATTAATATTGAAGACGAAAGCTCAGCTTGATTTCTGAGTGATCTTTCCTTATCCACCAAAGTGATCTGTCATTTGAGAATTATATTTTAAATTAAAATTAAATTACATTAAATAAAAACTCCAGTCAAAAAGCTATGAGTTCCCCTTTTGTTTTTTAAAAATAAATTTTAAACTACTTTATGCCAGTAAATATACAAAATTTAATTGTTGTGTTCATAAATCCATACAAAGAGATTTTCTAGCCAGCATGCATATTTATAGTTAAATTAATTAGTATTATGTTGAATAGCACAGCCAGGCACTCAAATAATCTATGGGACCACTTCAAGACAGCCATTTAAACCCACATGCTTGCTTCTTTCCACGGCAAAAAAAAATCATTTTAAATGACCAAATGAGTACAAAACAGGCAAATGTATATTTCAGTGTTGAGAAATAATAAGGGCAATATCAATTCTCAGGAAGTTTTGAGGTCTTTTGGGAGACCACAGTACACAGAGGATTGGGGTTGAAGGAATAAAGACTGTCTTAACAGTCAAAATAGTCAAAGGAAGGATCCTGTGATGAAGCAAACACCTGCGAGTCCCTTAATAGATGCCCAAACCTGGAGAAATAGAAGTATGTAGATATGAGGAAAAAATACATACTCATAAATTGCTGGTAGGATGGAAAACTGGTACATTTTGTTGGGCATTTTTGTAATTCTACCTATATCAAATGATTGAAAATTTGTAAAACTTTTGACTAAATTGTTTGACCAATGTACAACAGTGGATGCTCATTGTAACATATTTATTAATGTTGTAAACAATTAGAAAAAAGAGCTATATTTTCACAAACAGGATATCAATGAGATAAATCATGGTAAATTAGTACAACATACTGTGCTACTGTAGCATAGATTTAGTTGTGGAGTTATGCAGAGCAAATGAGACTGAGTGTCTCATAGGCTCGGTCTGGTGTGTGTTTGTGTGAGTGGGTAACTGCAGCCCTCATGTCTACTGAAATGGAATTACTTCATAGCATACTGGGAAGTAAAAAAGCAGAATATAAAACAATTTATAGCAGAATTCCAAAATTATGTAAATGTGTATTTTAATTGCCTAGTAGGATGCCAGCAAAATATGAAGACTACTTACCTGTAGTTTATGGGATTTATGAGGAGTTTTATTAAGTAGCAGTCACTTCTGATTTTTTCTAAACTGACTTGTTGAGTAAAAACAAGTAGTTTTTTAAAATTATGTGAACTATGAATTTTAAAATAAGATACTATGCAGCATTCATGAGATAGAATTTAGTATATTAGTAAGCTGTTTGTGTACTCCTTGATCTTGGCAAACTAGAACATGCTGTTCCATTACCAGATCCAGGGGGGAAATGCACTATCTCATCTGAACGGTGCAAACATATTTAGTCTAACAAGAAACTGGCTCGTTTGAGACTTTATAGCAAACAAGGACAGAAAGTAGTTTGCATAATTTTCTCATGCTCCTTTTATAGTGTTTATCTTTTATAAGGCTATTTGGAACAGTTGCTCGCCACCTGTCAATAATGTGGCCTTTTATAGACTTGGCTTTATATTGTTCTTGTGCCCTTGACATATAAAACAGAGCCTTAGAAGAAGTCAGTGTTGAATGTGGTGAGCAAAATACTAATTCTAAATTTAAAAGGCCGTCTATTGTAGACTAAAATAAAGACAGTTTTGAATGACATGAAAAGAATAGGCATGTTATAAAACCCTCTTCCACAGGAATTAAAAAAAAACATTCCTATCAACATTTTTGACAAGTTCATTAAGAATTATGTTTAAAGCACTAGTCTATGGAAAACTGAGCCAAGCAGCACTAATTTAAAGTTGTTATAACAATTGTGCATGATCTTGCATCAATTCCAACTGAAAATATTTGTGTTGTGAACCTATTGATTACATAAATATTTTGGGTATACAAATAATTGCTTTAACTTTTGTTTTAGTAGAATAAGACTTCTAGAATTTCTTTCTTGATTTATATAAAATTGTCAGGCTAAATGTTCTACATATATTTTTTGAACTGTATCCTTGATGTGTGTTACATGATACTGAATGAACACAATCCTATGCAGAAATATATTTCCATTTATAAAGGGATATTATCCAAGGCTTTAACTTAAAAGCTGCCTATCCTTTGTTCTGTGCAGTTAGGTTCCAAGTCCTCTGTATGTTATTGTGAACAAGAACAATAAATAAAACAAGTTTTAAACCAATGTTAATTTTTTCTGTTCTTGTTAAACAGCGAACATCCCCACACACACTTACACATGTGTGTACAAACACACACAGCCTTTCCAACACCAGTGTACCATTATGCAAAGATATAGGAGTTCAATATCACAGTTTCATATTGTGCTTAGGAGAGGACTTAGTGTTTTCCTTGCCAGAGTTTGCGTATTGTGCTTTCAAGTTGCCTTTAGAAACATTTGTTCTCCATGACACATGGTAGCTAATTGGTCTAACAATTCTTAGCTGTCAAGAGCAATTTTAGATGTGGTCCCTTTTCTGTTCAATGTGTGATTATTTTAAAACTGCTGGAGGAAAGAAGTAGACAGTCCTTCATCGTGGTGGAGATCTGATTTTTCAAAAGGTCTGTTAATTGGACATGTGTAGTATCCAAGGTGCAATGAAAAGATAAGACAGCAGTTAAAGCCTGCAGAGTGAATGAGTTTTCTTCAGATTCACTTGTGATTATTTTACCACCTCCACTTTCACTGACACCCTCATACATTTTATCTTCCTTCAGCCTAGAGGGTATTTTTTATAGATCTCCATGGAATTTTCTCAAGATTGCCTGTCTTCTGGTTCTCAATGTAAATATACTTGGAATAAGATAAACCCAACAGGGTTATCTATAAATAGATTATTAATAGAAATCTGTGGTGGATATTTTGGAATGAAAATTTGATTGTATTTATATTTAGAATGTATGCTTTTCCTAATTAAGTAAGCTTTAGCAATGCTTACTCTTCATCAATATATGTGAAATAGTGTAGAAGTTTTCTTGAACTCAATTTCTTTATTTGCACTGCTGTTGACATCAAACATGTAGTTCTTTGGATATTAAATCTACAGGCTAAGATGTCTCTTTTCTAAACAAAATGATTGAGAAAGTTCCTATGTAAAAGACATGCAAAGTTCTGTCTTTAAGTGACAGGGTCAGTCTAATGTGATAAACAGATATTTGGCAAGTAATTATGCAGTAAGCTAATTGAGATTGTGATGAGCATGATGTGGGGAACATGCAGGTTGTTCTGAGCATGTGTAAGAAGGGAATTCTCCCTTATCCGATGTCAGTAAATGAGTCATTTTCAAAGTAGCCATCATTTACTTTTATTTTTGTAAAAGCTTAGAAGTCAGCCTGGAGTTTTTGCTAAAATTTGATTTATAAAAGTTAAATATCCTTACTAGTTCTTATCTTGAGTAATTTCAAATTTAATAGTTAACTAGTCTTGTATAATTCTGTTTTATAGTTTTTGGGATTTTGTTTTTGGTCTGTGTTTGCCTTACTTAGCAATTACATGCAGACTTGAAATCAATTCACATTTTGTTTGCTCAGGTTTCTATAATAAAATACTAATTGTCATCAGTTAGTTTAAACACATCTATTAATAATAGTGTAACCTCCCTACAAAGTACAATTAAGTATTTTTAATTGCCAAATTCACAATTTGCTCTATTTTTTTAATTTTTATTTTGAGGATAAAAGACTAACTTCTTAATAGTCCTAATCTGAATAATCAGTCTAATTTCTTAATTAATATTAAAGATTAGAAAACAATGAAATATCAAGAAGTTCTCAGTTATATCTAGAATTTAGATTCTTAATTTATGCAAGACCTTTGTATTTTGAAATTTAGATATAATGGTGTATAGCTTACTCCTAACTTGAGCGCCCAAGATAAATATATCTTCATATGCTATATTCAGGGTAGGAAATAAGGATTACTGATTTGTTCGAGCACAGTGAGGAAAAGGAATAAATACCAAAGACATGTGAATAAACTCTAAAATTTTATACATATTATTTTGTTCCCATATTGAAAAGGGTCCTAGGTTCCATAATTCTTAAAGTGAATATTTACAAAATCTCTAAGAGAGTATCAACTAATTTATGAGTAGATGTCTTCCTTTAAAAATTAAAAATCATATCAAAATATCATCAGGTATTGTATGTGGACAGATGTAACAAACTCACTGACTTTCTTAGCTTGTAGAGTTTTGACATCAGCACTATGGGAGAACTGTGTTTCTAAGTGTACTTTAAGTTCTTTATAACTCTTCACATGTGAACTTTATACAGTAATGATATGGATATGCCAAATATACAATTCTTATTTTCATGCAACAATGATTAGTTGGCACAATGTTTTTAGTAAGTCCCTTTCCTATTTACAACTCCATTATTCCATTTGTCATGAAGTTAACATTATCAAATTGTAAACACCTTCCTAGCTAAACAAAATTAACTGTTTAAGGTAAATAAGATAAACACATTCTTCCTACTTCATTCTTTGTAGATTACTCACCTTGTATAGGCATATCTAAGTCTCAAGCTCTAAAATCTAGGATAAATTACACAACTAAAAGTCAGAACTGGAATCTGAAATGCAGGATGGTTTTGTTCTTCACTCAAGATGTGAACCTGGCACATCACTTCCGCTTCTTGTTACCAGTTCTTCTCATCCATGGATGAATCTGTTGGCCTCGTTGAGTGGTTTTCACTTTACAGCAACAGAAACATCTTCTCAAGGTCTTTCATAATCTCAACATATAAAAAATAAATAATAATAATAATAATAATGGAGCTTTTCCTACAGAAGCAACAACAAAGAAGGAAGGAGGGCCGTGGGGTGGGGTGGGGAGACCCTGAAGGCCAGCCCTGAGTGCTGGCCCTCACCTGCCCACACAGCATGTTCAGGAAGGCTCTAGGCTACATCAGACAGTTTCTCCAATTCCATGGACCACATTGTGAGAATCATGCAACTACGGGGTCATTCCCTTTCTTCAAACTCCCAAAATAATGTAATTCTCAATTTTGTGAATTAAGATGTCAGTTAAAGCACTGAAATCCTATTATCCACATTAAAAAAGAAATAATGCATGCAGATGTAAGAGGGTTTCAATCTATGTCAAGAAGGATTCAAAGGTAAAAGTTCCACATTTCAGACTAAAGCCTCTGATTTAAGTATCCCATGAAACAGCTCTGTAATACCAAATAGTACATACCTCAGAAATGAATAGATTGATAAAACTCTAAATAGTCCTTCAATGTTCAGAAAGAAGCAATAGTCCTTTAGTTAAATATAAATTCTCTTGTTTATTTTTATACTTCACTGGAGAGATGAGAAAAATAATAACTTTAAAGGCAGAATGTGCTTAAATGAAGATTTTTCACTTTGGTTACCAGCGAGTAAGCACTTCTGTTGGCACACACACACAATTATTAGACTCTTATAGTCACAATGCGCAGCAATAGACGATGAGGCAGAACAGAGCATATTCTATAAGACAATTCCTTGCTTGGGAAAGAAAAGCCTGCAGGAGACGTTCATATGGGTGCATTGTCTTTCCCACTTACCAAAATTGATGACGGTTCTGAGGTTTTCACTGTGATTAATTTCTGACATCCTTCATGAGTGTGGGTTCTTTAACAACCTAAAATTAAGGAAATGAATAAAAGCAATCTTTTAATAATCCCAAAAGGACCCAGAGTGAAATCGTCCCAGCAGTTACCTTATATAGACTCTGACACAGTTCCCCTCCCGCAATACCGAGTGCAGATCATTACTTTCTAACGATGCAGAGAGACCTACTTTATAACACTTCAGGGAAGTGAATGTACTAGGTCTTGATATGTCTTTCTGGAACATAGAGTAACCTCTAGTTTTCTTCTAGTAGAACTTTTAACTCTTGTGTCGTTTTTAGGTCCCTGGGGCCGATGCATGGGAGACGAATGTGGTCCAGGAGGCATTCAGACCCGGGCTGTGTGGTGTGCTCATGTGGAGGGATGGACAACGTTACACACCAACTGTAAGCAGGCCGAGAGACCCAGTAACCAGCAAAACTGCTTCAAAGTTTGTGACTGGCACAAAGAGTTGTACGACTGGAGGCTGGGACCCTGGAATCAGTGCCAGCCTGTGATTTCAAAAAGCCTGGAGAAACCCCTGGAGTGCATTAAGGGGGAGGAAGGCATTCAGGTGAGAGAGATAACATGCATCCAGAAGGAGAAAGACATTCCTGCGGAGGATATAATTTGTGAGTACTTTGAGCCCAAGCCGCTCCTGGAGCAGGCCTGCCTCATCCCCTGCCAGCAAGATTGCATCGTTTCTGAGTTTTCTGCCTGGTCGGGATGCTCCAAGACGTGCGGCAGTGGGCTCCAGCACCGGACGCGGCACGTGGTGGCTCCGCCCCAGTTTGGGGGCTCAGGCTGTCCAAACCTGACGGAGTTTCAGGTGTGCCAGTCCAGTCCGTGTGAAGCTGAAGAGAGCATGTACAGCTTGCATGTGGGACCTTGGAGCACGTGCTCAGTGCCCCACTCGAGACAAGTGAGACAAGCGAGGAGACGTGGGAAGAACAAAGAACGGGAAAAGGACCGAGGGAAAGGAGTGAAGGACCCAGAGGCTCGGGAGCTTATTAAGAAAAAGAGAAATAGAAACCGACAGAATCGGCAAGAAAACAAATACTGGGACATCCAGATTGGATATCAGACCAGAGAGGTTACCTGTGTGAACAAGACGGGCCAAGCTGCTGATCTGAGGTAACATTTCATTACTATTAACTACATGTGTCTCTCTGTCAAGACCATGGGGTAGGGGAGTCCTTCAGACGTGCTCTACTAAATCCTGGAATGCACATGCCCACAACCTAGGATGAGCCACCCCTGAGAGTAACATTTTCCATTTAAGGCCTTAAAGCTTTGTGGGTGTCCTGGCATGATTTTCACTTTGCACATGTCTAGGCAGCGTGCTACTTGCGTTTAATTTTTCTGTCAAAATGAGAGATTTTCCCAAAAGCTGATACTGCTTCTTTAGGTCAATAGTGATGTTTACACCTCTAATGAAACAAACAAAAAAATACTTATTTAAAGGCTGGAGTTTTAGGATTTGGAATTCAGATACTAACTTTACTGGGAATAAGACACTTGTAATCTTTCCAAGTTTATAGCATTTTCAGAATTACCCTATAAACAAAATCTAAAGAACAACTCAGGGAGCTATACCTAAGAATGTAAAATGGAATAATTTTCCCCAGGGAAGGAAAGGAGAATCAATATAAATTAAGTAAATGGTATTTAATCATGAGTTTCGTAGTTTACAAAACATGTAATTAATTGGCTGCATTTTCTAGACAGAAATTATTTGTCAAGATATCTCTGGGCAAATAATGACAATATCAAGAAAGACTTTCTCATGTGTGATTTATTTGTTATGAAAATATTTATTGAATACTATTCATTAAATATTATCTAAAGGATATGATGTTCTCTGGATATTCTGAATTTTCTTCTTGGATAAGCCAGACCATCTGGGAGTGGCTTATATGGATCATTGGCATAATTGCCTTTTCTGAAATATTTATGCAGTTATGATCTGGACTGAACTGAGAAATTATCATAACATCACTCAGAATTTTATATCATACATATTGTAGAAATGACATTGAAAATGCCATCTACTCCATCAGACGTCTGTTCTTTAATTAAAAGCACATAAGATGAATTTCGCTGAAGTCTCAACCCATGTGCTTCTGGGGAGCAGCTGCCTTCTTTTCCTTATGGTCCTGGAAATCTCGTAACAGATTATTTTTCTGTTTACTGTGGCTGCTGGGAACGTAAATAGGACTGGGTGATGTGTGCTGTTTACTAATAGACCTGCTTGGCTTCATCTTTCTCACCCTCATTATTTTTCTTCACTCATTTTTGTCCAGTGATTTTGGTATCCTCAGATTTTGAAAGCTGGTTTGAAGCCTTTGTACTGCTGGATATAGTTTAAATTAATGAGTAAACAAAGAAACGATTGATTAGTCAAAGACAATAATTTCTCTCAGTACAACATTGTTCTAGTCACTGTTTATAGGATATTTGCTACTCCCTCTCCTCTTAGAAAGGTGTGTTTTCGCCCAGCCCGCCAGTGATTTGCTTTTTCTCTTTTCTGGTGTCATCAGCGCACCTCCTTTCCTGGCCTTGCTGATGGCTGGTGCTTCTCCTGCCCTCACTGTCCAGGTTCCTTACGACTCCTTGAATGTCTGTGTATAGGTGTGTATGGATGTGTTCACCTCTGCTTCTTTGTCATGTGTATTTTCAAGTCAATTCCTGCTTTTATTCTTTTATGACCATTCCTTATTCTGCTAATTTCTTAATCTCTTCCCTGCCAAGTAATTGGGTGAGCCTTCAAGACAACCTGAGCCGTCTCTGCTGTCACTGGGGTTAACATGCTCCCGGCATTTAAGTTTATGTTGACTTCTCAGCTAAAAGTGTAATTAGGATAGTGCCTACCACTGCAGAGAGCCTAACATACCAATACAGTTGTCTGAAATAAATAGCTTTTAAAATCTGTAGATGATTTGTTAGGTGCTTTATTCTATTAGAAATAACTATCTAACTATTCTAATAAAATTATAGTTGCATATATGTTGTAAATTTACCAGGGCATCGGTTAAACATAATGTTAAGTTGGTTAATAATATTTTCTTATTTAAGAATATATGTGAATAAACATATATGATTAGGATAGTTAAAGTCTTATTGAAGAAGAGACAAAAATCAGATGTGACCTAAATTTTGCTCAAACATCATACTGTGTCAGTAAAGCTAATAAAATGAAGACTAAATCCATAACACTATCAAAGCACAGGGCCACAAATATGGACTTGGTGATTAAATTTAAAGTATTTCATCAAACTGAGAAATAATTTGATCATGTAAGATGATGAAAAATGATTTAATATGGCTTCAAAATCTTATTAGCCCTGACTGGTATGGGTCAATTGGTTGCACATCTTTGTCTCATGGATGAAAAAGTTGCTGCTTCAATACCCAGGTAGGGCATGTGCTTGTGTTGTGGGTTCAGTTTCCGGTCTGGGTGTGCATGGAGGGTCTGGGTGTGCAATGTTTCTTTCTCACATTGATGTTCCACTCCTTCTTTCTTCCTTCCTTCCCCTCTCTGTAAAAATAAAATAATAAAATCTTTAAAACTCTTATTAAAATACCTAAATTAATTTAGATAAATCTAAGAATATTGGGGAAGCAATTTATAGGCAAATAAAAATAATTTTAGTAGAATTGCTGCTAAAGCATCCAAGTTAAAGAAGATAGATCTGCCCTGCTTCCTGCTTTCAAAGTCAATAAGAATAAAACTTACATATGGAAGTCCATACTTTTATGATTATTAGAAATGGTCACAGCCATAGTCCCAAACCACAGTTAAGAGAGAAGATTTGGAGAATGTGGCAAAATTAGGTGTACCTGAGAGGAAACTTAGAGCAGCATTATGCCTTTGCAGCTGTCATGAACTCAAATCTGTGGGTAGCCTAAACTTTCTGAGGGGCCACACCGATGAGACCTCTTTAGTAGGGTATGGCCTGCATTAGTGACTTGGCTGCTAAGTAGGGTTTGAGTTCTGTTCAAAAATGTTCTGGCGTAATAGGCAGAAACTGCACAAGGAAACTCACTATGCTATTCCTGCCAAGAAAAGGCTATCAGCCCTGGCTGGTGTGGTTCAGTGGATTGAGTGCCAGCCTGTAAGCCAAAGGGTAACCAGTTCAATTCTCAGTCAGGGGACATGCCTGGGTTGAGGGCCAGGTCCCCAGTAGGGGACGTGTGAGAGGCCACAACACATTGATGTTTAACTCCCTTTCTTTCTCCTTCCCTTCTCTCTAAAAATAAATAAGTAAAATCTTAAAAAAAGAAAAGGAAAAGACTATCAGTTTGATGGACTGAGGGATTAAAGTTTTGCTGTCCAGTGGAAGAGAATTCTAAATCACTGCACACAGTGTGAATGAATGCTAAATCACTCCCTGTGAACCAGTGAGTTTAAATAGAGTATTACCTCAGGCCAAGAGTTGCTATGAAAGTATGGGCAAACAGTTCTCCAAGAAACCAAAGATAGACAACATAATACATTTTTTTTCTAAACCAAAAAGAGAAAATTTCAGTCGTCAGAGAAGAGTTCAGAAAGCTAAATGAGCTTCGATGTGATTTGATAGTGCACGCAGAGGAAATGGAGAATTCTAAAACACGAAAAGAAATGAAATTCCCATTAGAAGAAACAAAATGTGAGAAAATATTCTGCCATAAGAGGCAATGATATTCAGAACATGAAATAATGTGTAATTTTTTTAAATGATGGAGATAGAAACAAAGGAGATCACTATATGAAATTCTGGTATTATTGAAGATAGGACCAGAAAAATTAAAACAGACAAAACAAAAACACTAAGATACAATAGAAGATTGTCCTGAAATTAAGGAAGAATTTTATCCACAGATTGATACTGGAGAGGGCCAAATGTTCTCGAAGAGGCTGAAATAATGTTCTCATGGAAGAACTGATATAGAACAATTGTTATATAGAGAGATAGACAAAAAGATATCAAACTGAAAGCCCGAACAATACTCAGAAGTGTGATATATTTCTTTAAAGTAAAGAATAAGGCAGGACAGCACATTATTTCCACTGATAGTTAACATTCATCTGTAAGGACTAGTCAGTGTGGTTGAAAGGAGAAAGAAATGAAAATTGGAAAGCCAATGACAAAATCAAGACTTCCCCCCCAAAAATTTTATAGAAAACTCAAGATAATCAACTGAAAACATAAATAGTAAAATAGCTTAATGAGATGGATGTTTAGAAAGATAATATTCCAAGATTAATATTCCCTAGATGCAAATAGCAATTAGTTTGACATTGATGGAAACAAAGGATTAAAGTATCCCATTTATAATAGTAAGAAAGAAGAAAATTTGAAATAAACCCAAGTATAACCATTCTGCACATGATGCCAGACTTCAAAAAGTAAAAAAGTGAATGTGCGCTTGTCAGAACATCTGGTAAATACAGCAGCTGTTCCTACAGTGTTCTTGTGCAGTTACCAAGGGGAGAATAAGTATATAATGAATGTCAGGAAAGTTCTGAAAACTGAAAGTAAACAGAAAAGACTAATGTCACAAGAAAATTCAATTCATTGTATTCCATGAATAATAATGATAACAAGTTTGTGTTAGTATGTAAATAATCAGACCAAACAGAATAGGGTCTGGAGAAAACATTAGCAAAAGTTCAAGAGGACGAAAAGGCAAGCTACACTGGGAAAACTATTTGCAAAAGACATCTAATAAAAGGCTGTTTGTTACATCAAACATACAAAGAACACTTAAAACTCAACAAAAGCAAAAAACTCAATTAAAAAATGATTCAAAGACCTTGATACCTCACCACAAAGTAGATACAGATTCCAAATAAGCATATGAAAAGATGCTCCACATCATATGTCACGAAGGAAAAGCAAATTAAAACAACAATGAGATGCCATCACATACCTACTAAAATCGCCAAACTCCTTGACATTGACACATCACATGTTGGTGTGGATGTGGAATTGCTGGTTGGATGACAGTTTGGCAGTATCTTACAAGCGCAAACCTACCCTTACTACAGGATCCAGCAATCACACTTCTTGGCATTTACCCAGAGGAGCTGAAAACTTATGTTCATACAAAAATCTATACATGCATATTTAGAGCAGCTTTATTCATAATTGCCAAAACCTGGTGGCAACCAAGGTGTCCTTCAGTAGGTGAATGGATGAATAAACTGTTGAACCTTCTACTTCTAGGTGATGGAATATTAGTCAGTGGTAAAAGGAAATGAGCTATCAAAAAGAGCCATGAAATGACATGGAGGGAACTCAAATGCATATTCCTGAGTGACAGAATTGATCTGAAAAGGCTGCATACTCTATGATTCCAACCAGGTGACACTCTGGAAAAGGCAAACTATGGAGCCCATTAAAAAAATCAGTATTGCCAGGATTTAGAAGAGAGAGATGGATAAGGGGACAACAGAGGATTTTTAGGGCAGTGCAAGTGCTCTGTGTGATATTATAACAGTGGATATGTGGCATTATACTGTTGCCCAAACCCATAGAATGCACAACACAAAGAGTGAACTGTGATGTAAACTATGGGCTTTGATTACAAGATGTCTTCATAGGTTCATCCTTGGTTTTAAAAAAACTATCATTCTAATGAGTGATGTTGATCATGGGGGAGTTTATGCCTGTGTAGGAGCTGTAGGTGCATGGAAAATCTGTATCTTTCTCTCTCTTTTGTTGGAAACCTAAAATTGCTCTAAAAAATTCTTTTAAAAAACTGAGTAAAACATGAAGAGGAAAATAGTTTTGTAATCCCTAAAATACACTTTGGAGTATTTGTCATTTTTGTTATCAATTATATTTTTTAAATCTTTATTTAAATTCAGCCTTCCCATTTTAGATAGTAATGAGTAGAGTTCAAGTGGCTTTCTGATTTTTGTTCTAAATTCATGCTTTTCTAACAAACCTGTGAACTTCAAAATTAAATCTGTTAAGCAGAAAATTGTATTTCTTAAAAAAATAGAAAATTGTATTTCTTTTCAATACAATCTTTTAATGCTTCTTATTTTTCCTTGGAATACTAGCTGTTAACTACTCCATCCTTTAAGGATTGCTCTCCAAAATGGAGATATAAAAGTTGAATATAAAACAACTGGCTTTACAACAGCCTGAAAATTCATTGCATCAATGAGAGGAATTTAAGTAATGGATGAGTAGGGGAAATAAGTATTAAATAAGAATAGGGAAATCTATGCACTCTTGGCTACCCAATGATGAATACATCATTTAAACTTTCCGGGACTCAATTTTCTCACCCACAAACCATGTGTGCTGGGGGGAATGAGCAGTGATGTTCAAGAAGAGGATGGAGTTGAAAAATCCGTCAAAGCCTTCCAAGTCAGGTGACTCCAGTGAACCCTGAACAGAAAGCATAACTAAAACGCTGCATATAAAACCCTATGTCATTGGTGGCAGGAAGTTAACTTCCAGCATATTCCACAAATCAGTTCGTACTGGAACTTTAGATGAACATATGCATAGTGCATATAGAGTGAGACAGCTCTCAGCAGTCTTGAAGGTAACTGCAAGGTTTTTACTCAACGATGTGCTGCATGATCCTGAGGGCTTGTTCCCATGTTATGACTTTGTGAATCTGTGAAATTGCAAATCTAATTCTAACCTCACCAAAAAGACGGGAATAAATGGCCCACTATTTAAAGTAATGCTGACTACTTTTAGGTTATTCAGAATCCATTTATGAAATTACTACTTTTCATGAATAAATAGTAGGCTTTTAGATTAAAGAACTTTCTGTAATACCCAAAGTGTCAATTTGCCTGCCAAGGTACCCATCATCCTGTCTCATGAGCTTGCCTCAGCAGCTTGCCGGCCACATCTGGCTAAAGAAGTGGAGTCAGTAAGCTCAGTCTTTTGTAGATGGCGTATGACTGTCAAGAACCTTTACTTCTCTAAAATGTACAGATTACTGGGCACTTTGCCCTGGAGGGCCACTCCCAACCCCTTCCAGATCCTGTTTATGTGCCTGGAGACTGATCTCTGGCATTAATAATTAATAATAATAACACTAATAGGCTTCCACCCATGGGAGGCAGCAGCCATATAGATGAAAATGGAAGGAAAAGGAAGTTGGGATATTTTTTCTGTCTTCTTGAATCAACAGTGGCTACATTTCTCTAACAAAAGGCTTCACCCCCTGTCCTACAACCTTGTCCTATAGTTCTATCTAGGTCACTCTCAGATCCTGGTAAAATCCTTTTCCTTGGACCTTTTATTACCTTGGGGTGATCATCTTCCCATATTTGCTAGCCCTTGGGTGCTTCACTGTTCCTTAACAATTTTTCTTAACACTCACCCCACTTTTAATAATCCTTTTATTAAACTCTTCTGATTTAGGCCATATGCGTTTGCAATTTGTTTTCTGCTAACCCTTATGGATATAAGTGATATACAATAGAACACAATGTTAGAGACAGAGAACTACTTCTTTGCTGTTGCTGGTTTATTTATTAGTTAATTAATTAACAGTGTTTATTTACTAATTTACTTTTTTTTGCTTAGCAAAGTGCGACAGATGAAGACATTCTGGGTGCTGGAATACAGAGACAAAAAAAAAAAGCAGAGACCCTAATGTCATGGCACTATTCATTGCTGTGGAAAGAAGTCACAAAAAAGCTACATAGTAAGAGAAGCTGTGTCTTACACCTGTAAGGGAGTGCATGCAAGTAACAGCTGAGGTAGTGAGTGCTTCCCAAAGGGAAGCTGACACGATATGGAGCAGCTTTACAGAGGAAATGCTGGTAGAGTCAAGGACTAGTAGGTATGCACAAGGTAGAGGAGAGTGATGGAGAAAAAATATGAGACTAGCAAGTGCAAAGGCACTGCGATTTACATTAGTAATTGTTCATTGTTCAAGGATATGATATATGCAGATTATTCACACATCTAGAGGTTACGTTGTAAAGGGATGAGAAACTAGACTAAAGAAAAGCCAGGGAAATCTTGGAAGTCAAGCTTCAATGTTTGGTCTTTATATCTCGTGGGTCAATCTTCTCCCTGTTTATTAGAAACAGTGTTTTGAGAACATCCCAGTATATGTATTATTTATTTAAAAATTGTAAAAATATGCTATATATATTACTATAATTATAATAATTAAAACTAAGTAAGATAAAGAAATAAGGAAATAATATTTTGTTAATCACATAGGTTTGTGTTATCATTAGCTAAAATCTTAAGAAAAATTATCCATAAAAAGTACATTATTGGTGGTAGTGATTTTTAGTCCATTATATATATATATTTATAAAATATTTTATTTTATATAAATAAAATGAGGTATAATATATATATGTATATATAAATAAAATAAATTATGTATTGGAGGTGGAGATTTGTGAATATAATTACCATGTTATATGCATATTATGATCATTTAATCAATAAACAGGTAGTAGTTAAGCACTTACTATGTGTTCAGCACTATGCCAGGCACAGAATTAACTTTGCAATTATATAAAACATAACTTTTACATTGAGATTTTATTTTTTTTAGATTTTCTTTCTTTATTTTTAGAGAGAGGGGAAAGGAGGGAGAGAAGCATCAATGTGTAATTGCCTCTTGTATGCCCCCAACTGGGGACCTGGCCTGCAACGCAGGCATGTGCTCTGACTGGGAATTGAACTGGTGACCCTTTGGTTTGCAGGCCAGCACTAAATCCACTGAGCCACACCAGCCAGGGCTACATTGAAATATTTTAAAAGATCACTAGGTATAAAATAAAGCTGATTATTATTCCTAAGTTATAGATGGCAAAAAATCAACTATGAGAAATTTTAAGTACCTTGCCAGGTCACCCACGAATGAGCCAGAGCAGAGGGCAGTAAACAAGCCTTGGCCAGAGTCAGTCAGCTGAGACCCGAGTGCTGCCTTGAATGTCTAGGAGGAAGAGATGGTTCTTGTGAAGACTTTCTAAGAAGCTAGAGCTTATTCTCATCAAATAGGGACATAATTCACATCTAGAGGTACATCTAATTTTTAAAGAGTCTTCTGGATTTCTTCTGATTTAGGGGAGACAGCCTCTTTGGATCTGATTATATGATCATCACCCCCACCTTGACTCGGCAGAAGTATCAGTCTTCCTTTTTCTTATTTTTCACATGTTCCCAGAAAGTTCCCTATTTAGATTACAGAATATAGTAGTGGGGAGAGAAATACAGCATACACTTATTTACACTCAGTAAAAAGGAAGCACATACATTGTTATACTCCTTCCAAAGGTGTTTCTGTTCATTTCAAAATACTAGACCAGCCGTCAGAACAAATGCCAATAACTCTGTATACACTTGAGTAAACCAGCTTTAGAGGATCCAAGATAGCTCTGGTCAGAATTATAAGCAGGAAAAGCTTGTCTTCCTTTTATTTTTATATCTTCACTTAACATCCCTCACTAGCCATGACCTTTTCCTCTTCAAACTTACACTTGAGTTTATGCACTTCTCCCATCCTGATCCCTTTACCTAAAGTCTGACCCAAATGCGGTTTTATTTCCTTCAGCTCTTTTCCTCAACTTACTTGATTCCTTTTTTTAAAAAGTATGCTTTAAGGATTGTAAAAAAAAACCTGACTAGCTCATTCATATTATGTCAAGTTCCAGATTTCATTGAAACCTGTATTTTGTTAAATGTTGAAATTTTCTCAGAAGTTATGATATATATGTAAGGAAATATACTAACATATCTACTTATATGTATACATCTGTGTTCCACATAATAGCAGTAGGTGAGTGGCTAGATAAGCCATACTAAGATAGCTTAGCTCCTATTCAACTCTGACAATGCCTAGCAACATAATCAGCCCCCAATAAATGTTTGTTAAAATATTACAGTTTGAGGGAATCTTTTGGTTTTAGAACTTGGGCCTTTTACTGAATAATAAGGAGTCAATTAAGGCCAATGGGAAATTAGAAATGTCTTCAGATTATGAAGAAAATAACCAAAATATGTCAAAGAATGTCCACAAGAGAAATGTCACATTCAACTAGTAGAATATGCAATATATAGAATATTGAACATAGATTTTTTTTTCACAGATATTTTAATATTATTGTGCCTGGTTAATACTAAACAATTGTTGTTGCATAGTTAATTAAAATATATTCTCTGTAGAAATTAGAAAATATATCATTCTTAATATTATAAATGTACTCCAATAGTTTCTGAGCTAGTTTATTTAGTTTTATCTTTGGTGCATTTATAAATAGTTCTATCTTGTCCCTCTTGTTTATACATCTTGAAGCCACTAAGCTATATAGTCACAACTGTCAGCTAGTTGGCATTGATGATGGTGGACTAAAGGCTAATATTGTCAATTCCATCTATAAACATGTCAAATTCAGAAATGTCAACGTGACACCAGAATCACTTCCCACATCCTAAAGATATGAGTGTCTCATCATGCTTATGATATATTCACCTTTCCAACACCTCTCTCTTTTGCCTCTCAGAAGTGTTTTGGTCTAAATGATGATCCTATCATGGGACAGATGAGCAAAGGCGGGCTCTCAGGTAGCATTTAAAACATGTTAAAGGCAAAGGAAAGGATTTAGGGCCCAGGATTAACCTTAAACCACACTGTAGATATCACTGCTAATCCTCCCTCACATAAATTTGAAAGTCCATTCCAATTCCCTTGCTTTTCCTCAGAGCCTTATTAATATCTCCCATTTGATTGTTCTAAGTTTAGCTTTCTTCCTTGAGCTAGTGTGAGAAAAGTTTCCTTGAGAAACTCCCTGGCGCTTCCTCGAGCAGCCTGGCCGGGGACTGGGGCAGTGACCTTGCATCTCCTAGGCAGGAACAGTGATCTCACCCATTGTTTTCACTTACTAGCTGCAGTTGTGCCAGCTTCATGTGGGTAGTGCTGGGTTTCCCCTTGACTGGAATAGGATAAGAAGGGTTGTAAATGGGAGGAAATATGTTAAAAGGAAAAAATATCCATGTAGGAGAGGAATTTAATAAATCATTAATATATTATTTGTGTAACCTAATCAAGAATATGCTCACTCATTTAGAGTCCTGTATTTCAGAGACATGTATTTTATCTTGTTTCCTTCTTAAAATTGGTGCTTACATATTGACTTTATTTTAGGCCTCTCCTCACACTTTCATTTTTTATCTCTAATCCTGTTTCTTTTCCCTCCTCTAATCTTCTTGTGTCATATTTTTTCTCTAACCTGGTATCATTTTATTACAGGGCAGTTATCTAGCTTTTCCTTCAAAATTTCTTGGACAGATATTTTCTTCTCTATTTAGTGCAAATATGTAATCACTGATGCTAAATTTTAAAAGGATGTGATCATGGAAAATTTCTTTAGCTAGTGTAGTGGTAAACACTACCACTCTGAAACACCAGTTGAATTGTCAATGAACGAAGTACTGTGCTCTGCTGGTTTCATACAAGAAGTCATTGTACAGCAAAGACCCTGGAATGTTGGTAGAATCATGCAGAGCATAGCGTGCTGGAACAAACAAAGCAGGTTTTTGATAAATAAAAATCAATTTTGACCACTCATAGTTAAGATTTCATTAATTCTTATCTATGGCTTAAAAAAAAAAACCTTCCAAAAGACTACTATTAGAGATAAGCCAGACCACTAACTGACATATGCCTAAATATGGATCCACATATACTCGTATTAGTAGATGGATAAGAGTAGACATAGTAAAAGATATATGTGTGTGTGTATAAATATATATCCTAACTCAAGATTAATAACTGTGAATTTGTCAGAAATTATTTTTAATAGTTTGAAATTTGCATATTTTGGGGTTTGCATACAGTACACTGATACATTTTGGAATTCACACTGGTTTTCAAAGAGTTTTTATAAAAAATGCAGTTCTCTGGCAGGTCCTGCTCCACCCAGGATTGCATGTAGTGAAAATAAGGAAACAGGTAAACAAAGATACAGTAGACACCATGTAGGTCCAGATCTGGGTAAGTCATTGTTTCCTCACTTGATTTTATGCATGCCAGACCAGGAAAGAAAAATAAAAAGTGAAAATAAAATAAGTAAAATTACTTTAAATTACTGTAACTTTATACAGACCCAGATATTTTGTATCTTTAATGAGTGTATAGTATATATAGTGCATAGTTGGTAAAAATACTAAAGTTTTCAAGAGAAAGCTACATCTGTGTTGACTAGAGTAATTCAGTAAGGCAATAGAAATTTACCGTTTCCCCCAAATGGCTTATATTCACCTAAATGTGGTGTGATAGGAAAAGTTAGCATTCTAAGGCAAACATTATCTTTAAAATCTCTGAGAACTATGAATGGGCAGGTTATCTATAGTGAAGAACTGGTAGGACTCTAATTAAAGGAGCATGTAAATAGTAATAACTAACTTTGGAATGGAAGCCTGATGACTTTGATAGTATGGCAGAGAAACTTGGGTGGAGGCTCTAATAAGCAGAGACAGAATTATATGTTAACAAACAGGAATAGCATGTAGAATGCATGGGAGGGCCCACATTTTAGAGTTTGGGCAGCCAGGGCTTAGGTCTTCTTTAGAATCCAAGACTGGGCCGAGGAGTGCGTGGATCCAAGTCCAGCCCTGGGGATTCTAAGGTCAGACACATGATACAGGATCAGTTTAAGTGGAAAGACCATCTTGGCAATTTCTATTCAGCAGTTTGTGTCTTGTGATCTCTGCCTGGTGTGAGCCTCCAGTTTCCAGAAGTCTGACAAATAAGTGACAAAATGCTAGGATGGTTGGATCAGCCAAAATGGAATGCTGACAAGTAGGAGAAAGAGGACAAGACACTGCCTTTTTCATTTGGCAGTCAATTATTTTATGCTCTTCAAACAATAAAACATAGACTTTCAACCTGCCATTTTCTTTGAGGTCCCACTTCCTCCTTAGACCAGAGCCAAGGACACTTGTGGTCACATGAAACCACCGAAGCTGATCCCTGGCTGTGCGCATTGATACCCCCTCACAATGATGACAGCTAAGGTTTTCCTCTACTTTTTGTTAAACATATCCACATATGCCAAACTCTGCACTCCCCAAGTTTGACATACACCTTCCACAAAGGAAGGGAAAGGAATGTGAAAGAGATCCTTTTTAGTAATCATTTCATTCTACTCCCTCTCCACCGCCATCTTGTTTACTTACTTTCTTTAACTCAGAAATGAAATTAAAGAAGAGGAAGTTGGCCAAGGGGTATGGCTTAGCTTTTTTTTTTTTTAGATAATGAATATAAAAGAAGGACTTCTAATCAGGACATAGCAGACAATGTAGATTAGTGGGTGATGGGGACAGGGCCCAACCAGCAGGAAGCAAGAGAGGCTCCTGAGGCACAAAATGTAAGGAGATGCTCACTCCCAGAGTCATGCCAGGGCCTCCTTCTGTTTCACTTCCTACGTACTTCTTAGCCTCCCTAATCTCACCCTGGGTGATACAGGGGCATGAGTTGGCTGATGGACTGAGAAATCTCAAATTTTCTTCCTCCAAAAGCTGTTCATTATCTGTATCTGTATATTTATTCAACAAATATTTAATGAGCACCTATTGAAAAGTTATAGTGGCACTAACCTTCATGATCCTTACCTTCTAATTTAGATATTCCATGAATTTAGCAATATTTTAGGAAAGTATGAGGCACTGTGGGATGAAGTTTGAATAGGTACAAAATCATTAATTACTTTTCCTTGTAATCTAGGTGTCTCCCTTTGTGGGAGTCCTTTCAACTCTACCTTTGTTCTATTTTATAATTACGTAGGTATATCTAATGCCTCTCAAAGGTACCCATGCAGTGGCATTTTGGAGACTTTCTTCACTCAGTCTAAATTTCACTAGAAATTTAGTTCCTAGATTTTTAGTTCCTCTATAGTTATTGATTATTTAACCTAACTAAATAATTCATACAATATATTCATGATAATAATACATGGTTCACCACTGTGTTGTTGTTGCCTAAATAAAGCGATTTATGTGTCTGTGTGCATTGAAGCCCAATAAAATGCTAACAGGAGTTTGTAGCAAAGGTAGTTAATGATTTATTTAAGGAAATGGTCCCAAGGCCAGAGTCTCAGGTGAGTCTCTAAGACCTGGCTCTTAGATGGCCCACAAGAGGACAGATTATTTATAGGAAATTTTATTGATTATGGTGACTAAGGAAGTTGGGATCATGGACCCAACTGATTGGCTGGGGCCAGAGTGGGGAGTAGTTGACCAGTGTCAGCCATCAGTAGGTCCTGATGTCATCCATGGAGGCATTCTGTCTGGTTTCGTGAGAGTGTGGTTGGTAGGGTTGTTCTGCCTTCATGGACCTAGGACAGAAACACAACGGAGGCCAAGATGTTTCTTTAGTTTGACCTAATCTCTGTTCTCATGGTCAACAGATTGGAGGCTCTATTTTGTTTCCACATTTTTTATTGTTGTTCAAGTACAGTTGTCTCCATTTGAGGCTTTATTTTTAAAACAGTGTGGTGCTGCCCAGAACCGGACGCCCTAAGGGCTTAATGACTAAGGGAGTGAGTGTGTGCGGTATGTGCAAAGGTGGAGGGAGTGGGATGAGAGGAGGCAAGTGAGTCATGGTGTTGTTAGACTGGACAAAGCTAGCTAAAACCAAGGAAAATGTTACATTAAAAAATGAGGTTCTCATATGGTTACATTATTAGAAAGGAATATTGAGGGTAACCACTTTAGATATTCAAGCAGATTAATAAGAGATTCATTAAGGTAGTTTTTGAGTCTCTAGAGGCTCTTTTAAAGACACCTCCTTTCTGACTTAGGTAGTTTGAAGAGGAGGCAGTGTTCCCACCAGCTAAGAGCTTAGAAACAAAGTTGTACTAGATGCTAGACCAGCCATTTTATGAACCGATGTAATAGAACACCAGGGTCAGACTAAGGTGGCCTGGACTCAAGTCTGAACTCTACCACTTAGTTAGTTACTAAATGAATATAATATTCCTAAATTAAGTATGTATCACAACTATTGTGAAGATACACAAAAATATGCATGTAAATTGCCATGTAAATAAATGGCTGAGCAAATTTTTATTAATAAAAAAAGGATGACTAAAATAATTAGATGGTAAAGATTGAAAACAAAAAGGAGAAAAGAACACAACTCTTAACTTCTTAGGTTCTTTAAATTTTTTTTAAGATTTCATTTATTTATTTTTAGAGAGGGAAGGGAGGGAGATAGAGAAACATCAATGTGTGGTTGCTGGGGGTCAGAGCCTGCAACCCAGGCATGTACCCTGACTGGGAATTGAACCTGCAGCACTTTGGTTCACAGCCTTCACTCAATCCACTGAGCTATGCCAGCCAGGGCTAAATCTCTTTTAAAAGGGTAGAGTAATATGCCACAGGCAGAAAGAAACCAATGTATATGCCATTTTACAAATGAAAATAAACATCTTCATTATATCTATGCACCTATACTGGGATAAGACAGTATTAAGAAGATAAGTGTTTATTTTCTAAATAAACTATGAACATGTCTTTCTTCTAAGATCACAGAATCTTGGGTTCTACTCACACACTAGTCAAGAAAACTATTTTAAATTCTAAAAGTCTCCAAAATACTGATAATATGATGTCATCTTTAGCTACATCCTACTTAACACAAAATAAAATCTTTGCATGAACATTGTATGATTGTGGTAAAGGTATTTTTTAAATATTTTGCATAACTTATGATATTCAACAAACCTAATATAAATCTTTGACAGCCAGTGCCCTTGAAATAAATATTAGAAATTAAAAATGGAGTTAAATCATTGAAATTTCCCTGGAAGAAAAAAATTACTTCATCACAGATTTTCATTGCAAAATCATTTATTGACTCAATATTTACTAATATTTCATCCTTAATTGTTCTCTAACTTGTAAGACACTGCTTTCAAAATAAACCTGGATACAAACACTTTGTTTGTAAATTTACGTATCTAAGTGCCACGGATTTATGTCTATAGTGACCCCTCCATAAATTCAGAATTCTGTGACTTAGTTCAGAACAATGTGGAGGTTGTTATTCAATAAAGAAGATAAATCAAATAAAGGAAAATAAGATAAACCAAATTTTTAATTTAATAGTTTCTATTTAAAAATAGAAAAGTAAGGGTTGTTTTGAAAATTATGAAGAATTTGTTAATTGAGGGGCTGTCATAAACAAAAACAAAATTTATAAGACATCTCGAGGGAAAAGAGGGAAAGTGGAGGGAGGATCTAAAATAAACAAATGGAAAGGTTGAAATGAATCAAAACTAGTTTTAATTGAATTTGTCATGATCTGGATGGTGCAGTGTTGAGAGAAACAGATAATGGATCATGTCATGTCATGTTAATTTTGACAACTGTCAGATTAGGCAGTGCTGTGAAATCATCATGAATGATGCATATGCTCTGTAGTGTCATCTTAACTTTAGACTTGCATGTTGGATATTAGAAACTGTTTGCATTTGAACAACCAAAGCTGGGTGTTGGGAAATAAATCAATTTGAAAGGAAAACATTGTTGGATGTGATTTGTGGAGTTCCTTGGGAAGAGTGCACTGGTGACATGTTTTTGCATAATTTCACTTTACTGCCTACTTTCATTATGGAGCTGACAGCCTGGAGCTCTGGAGAGTCAGAGGAATAAGCGAAGCAGAGAATGAACTGTGCATGGGGCAGTGGTCCTGAATTTCTGCACTGATCATCTCTGTTAGAAGGGACCCTGTCAGCAATGACAGTTTTTAAAGTTGGAAATTGTTATGTCTTTATATGTGTAATCGTCTTATAAATATTATATTTATTATTTCATTAGTATACAAATGCATAATAGTACTTCTGCATATACATTAAATAAATTAATCTAGAACAGTAACTTCATTGCCATTGTATCATGGATTTCAAATTTAAAAAAAGTTCTGGTGAATTTTGTCCAGAAAAATGTTTAAATGCAAAATGGATAAAATGTTTTATACTTCTAAAAAAATGCCTTAAAGTACTAATAGCCCAATATAGTTCAATATAGAAAATTATTAATGGAGCATTACAACTTGTGGATATTTGTAGAAGGAAGGCATAAAGTAAGAATAAAATTGTTAATTAGTCAGGCTTAACTAGTTTTTATTGAGAAAAACTATCACATAGTTAATTAGATGTCTGTCAGCCCCATGGTTTGCCATTACCAGCTTACTCCCTGGATTGGAAAGAAGGAACCAGATCCAGAAGCGTGATCTGGTTCAGATCACACGTCCTGAAGTGGGAACCAGTTCGGGACATGTGAGGCCAGACTAGGGCCTTGTTCTAGGTTAGAGGTGAGCAGTCCCTGATAGGGACATGCGTATCAGCAATTTCTACTTACACAAAGATAGAAATGATGTGAGATAGATAGAGATAAAATCATTATAATATTGTAATATTATTCTAGGAAGACAACATGGTTAAATATCAATTTTATCATTAGAGAAAATCATACTTATTTAAACTGACTCATATATTAAAGTCACTTGATATTCATATTTCTTTGTGCCTTTCATCAGCTTATCATTCAAAAGTATAAAAATGAAAGAACTTGTTATTTACTTAGATAGCTATTTTAAATGAAAAGTTTATATAATATTCATAAATCATATCAAAATTTATCTCTGAAACTTAGTTGTTTATGAATAGATACAGTTGCAAAAATTATAGGAGAATCACTTGTGAGCATTGGTTGTATTGGTGGTTATCAATATTATAAAGTTACATTAAAATTAGTATCTGAAAACTTTGAAAATCCAGTATTTTTTGCGAACAATAAATGAAACCAGTTCTTTTTTTAGTTCCCTGATTATATTTCATTGCCTTGTATCCTCTAGCTTACATATAAATATTTCATAATGCAATTATTTTTGAAATATTTGTTTTTATTACTCTTCATACACAGTGGAAATAGACTTATTTTCTGTTTATATAAATAATACATATTGTCTTTAAACCAAGAGCAATATATTAAAATGTAACAAAAAAGTAAAAGCTACCTAGAATTCAACCTCACTGAAAAAAGCATTATTAATATGTTAGTGGTTATGCATCATACTATGTTTCTGTATCACATCATTTCACATAAATTGGATTGTGTTACACATGCAAAATTTGTTATCCCCTTTCTTGCATCATATTAACACATCAAACACATCTTTATTCTCCCGTGGTGTGTAAGTTATGTTAACAGAATGTATTCATATGAACCTATACATATTGATTATACATATACATGCACACATGCAACTAACTTATTTTGCCCCTTTGTAAAAACAATGGATTATACTATGCACATTTTTCTGAATCTTATTTTTTTCCTAAATGAAACTCTACTGATTTATACAGAATAGCTTTACAAAAAGGAAAAAGGACACCAGTGTGGTGGTTGCTGGTGAGAGAGGGGTATAAGGGGACTAAATGGTAATAGAAAAACACAATAAAGAGTAAGTAAAAAATAAAGGAAGCAAGAATTATAAAAAAAGAATAGCTCTAATCCATTCTTCTTAAATTCTTAAATTCCCTATTGAGGGGGTTAACTTTGTTTCTGGTTATGACTACCAGGAACCAGCCCACAATAAATATCCTCATATATATATATATATATATATATATATATATATATATATATATATATCCCTGTGAATTGATATTTCTATTTCTCTAGTGCATATTCCTAGATGTGGGATTGCTGGATCAAATTTAATTTTAAAAACTATTTCTAGATGCTTTCCAAAAAGGTGGTCAACACCTAACATTTTCTTCTCATTTCTCTGAACAAACACTCTTAATTATTGCCAGTTTCATACAAATCAAGTGATATCATATTGTTACTTGAATTTTCATTGCTATGGTCAGTAAACCTGAGCATTTCATCATCTGTTGGCTCTCTGAGCTTCCCTCTCCGTGCATCTGTACACATGAAGAACAAAAGAGGTGTACGGTGTACTTTTCTCTTCTGTTCTTTTCCTTACCCATTTTAATAGCTCATGTTATTTTATAGTAATTATTTTTTAAAAATATTCACCTAAAATCTTTCAAATGTATTTTTAATCTACTAATTAGCACAAGTTTTAAATTTTTGAGACATTGGATATATCTTTTTTTTTTAATTACAGCTTTTGAATTATCTGTTGAGATTGAGGTGGCCTTCCTAAATATTGATTACAAACAGTCTAGATTTTCTCAAAAGATTTATATTGTTTAATTTTAAACTTACATAAATGTCTTTCTGGACTTCATTTTGTATATTGTAAGCTTTAGTTTTTATTTTCTTTATTTTGGATATCTGGTGCCATTTAAATAGGTCATGTCTTCCTCATTTATTTGAACTGTTGGTATCTTAGAGTTTTTAGAATCTAATTCTGGATTGTCTATACTACATGACTGATCCATTTGTCTTCTCGTGCATGACACCACGTGGATTTTTCTAAGTGAATGTACAACTATATATTGCTGTATTTGAATTGGCAAGTGCTCCTCTTTCTCTTCTTCTTTTTCATGGTTTCCTAGCTATTCTAACAGCAAGGTATTTGGACCTATTTTTAATACAACTCATATCCTGATTTTAACTGGGATAATGTTTGTTTAAATATAACTGTGAATTACTATCAAGATTGAATTATACTGTTCAGTTTCTTCTGATAGTGTGTGCCATGTTTTAAAATAATATAATTTTATACCAATTCTGGACATTTCTTACTGCATTTATTTCTAAATATTTTGTAAGTGATTTTTTGTGCTAATATATAGTTATTAATATTTTTGTATCTAGGTGCGTACTACCAGTTGTAAAGCTATTGATTTTTATGTCTTTATCTTACATCCATTTACATTGCCAATTCTCTTTTTAATCCAAAAATGTTTTATTAGAGCCTCAACGCTACTATGCTACTTTGCAGAGTATATTGTGACAGAATTAACAAGAGAAATTTCTAATCTTTTCCAGTGTTTATGTCAACTATTTCATATTTTTACTTATATGAACAATGCGGTTTCAAATATGATCAATATTTTCCCCTGAGAGATGTATTTAATTTCACTGAAATAATTATTCTTAGATATTAGTACCAAAGAAAATTTGTGACCAACAAATCATATAATAGTAATATAATATTTGAGTTCTCTACAGGGGAAGGTCCATCAAGGAACATGTATAAAGGACACATGGATAAAGCTAAAGGGGGCAGGATTGAGGGTGGGAGGTGGAGATGGTGGGGTGGGGGTCATGGTGGGGTGAAAATGGAGACAACTGTACTTGAATGACAACAACAACAAAAAATTCCTTCAAATAATTAGAAAATGTCATACTAATTTTATGCTCCAGATTGAAATTTATCTATCATAAAAATAAGTCAAGATGAAGAAGCTTTATAATACGGATTCTGTGTTAAGGAATCTATGCAAACTGAATCTGTTTAAGGAAGTGCAAAGTGTTACTAGTTAGAGTTTCTTTTCTGTTAATTCTCACTGGAACCCAGAGCTGGCAATGAGACCTGTGGTCTTCAAATACAATAATAGATTCTTCCTCTCTAATTGCTAATTGAAAAGAGACTCTTGATAATGGTGATTTTCAATTAACTCTAAATCTCTTAAATAGCCTTTTACTTAAAGAAGAGTAAGTTAGCATTGAAACTAAACATTGTGGTTAATTTCCCTTTATCCTAGTTCACTTCCTAATTAGACCAGACAGTAACATCTAAGAAAAGTTATTTAATGTAACAGCAAAAAAAATTAGTAATTGTTGATAATCTGTGGTAAATAGAATGCTGAATAGTGTGATGTATGTGTGTCATTTGCCAACAATAAAAATGTTGGAAATTTATTTACCTATTTCAGATCTCTGTTAGCATTCATGTAATGTAATTATAATACAATGTAATGTGTGGCATAATTATAATGTCATGTGATGTAAATATAATGTGCATATATGTGTACACACACTATAATTACATATACATGTAACTAGTGAAAAGAGGATATTTTATGAAGTTCTAAAATCACATGTGGAGGTTTGGCTATAGCAATCAAAAACAAATTTAGACTGACATACCTGAGAAGCTAGTAGAAATAAATGAAACATGATTTGTATTTTTAAATGTGTCAGTATGTACATCTGTGTGTGTGTGTATGTTGTACATATACTGGTTTCTTCTGTCTGCTGCTGGTGAGTGTTGAGAGCACAAATCTTTTCAATCATTTTATAAAGCAATTCAAGAAGGATCAAAGTACTATGGACTAGATAAAAAGCTTCTTTTGGCTAGAGGATATCTGGGGTTCATCAAATGTCTTGATAGATATATCTGCATACACTTACATTTTTTTCAAAGTTTGGTATACCATTACTGTGAAATTCTAAATATAATGCTTGTTTTTTTCCTGAGTCTCCTTGAAAAGTTAGATGATAATTATCTTAAAAATAAAACCATTTAAATGAAGCCCTGGCTGGTGTAGCTCAGTGGATTGAGCGCGGACTGGGAACCAAAGTGTCCCAGGTTTGATTCCCAGCCAGGGTACATTCCTGGGTTGCAGGCCATAACCCCCAGCAACCACACATTGATGTTTCTCTCTCTCTCTCCCTCCCTCCCTCCCTTCCCTCTCTAAAAATGAAAATAAATAAAATCTTAAAAAAAATAATAACCTAGGCCTTCTTTACAAAATAAATAAATAAATAAAATAAAATAAAAACATTTAAATGAATTATTGTTAGAGAATAAAAATCAATAATGAGTGAACATTCACAGCTTTCTTCTGTTCTTTTTACTATTAGTGTTTCCCTTTTGCCATTTTTTCTCTGAGTAGAAAGATGATAAAAGCTGCAAGAATGTTTTCTGTTATGAAAAGCAATTAGAGCTACAGAATAAATGGGATGGGAGCAGGGTTCGTCTGTGGTGTAACTGAGGAGAAGAGATTTAATCAGTGCTGCTAGGAACTACATTTTCTGGATTCCCTTTAGTGCGAGAAAAATTGAGGAAAAAACGGAAAATTTAACTTTGGCTATGCTTTTTCAATTTTACATCATTCTTGAATAGGATAAAGCAATGCATCTTGACCACAGTGTGGTGATTGCTGGGAGGAGAGGAGTAAAAGGGGACTAAAGGGTAATGGGAAAAATACAATAAAGATTAAATAAAAAATGAAAAAAATAGAGCAATGCATCTAAAATGTATTTCTGCCTCCAAGGATAGCCTCAGATCGATGATCAGATCATACTGTTATTACAGCACACGTGCGTTTACTGGTGTTCCCACATGTGCCCCTTGATTTTGTTATACATCCACCTGAGTGGGAGGGGAAAGATGAGATCAGAACACTGCTGAACTTAATTCCAGGTGCATTCTGTGATGATGCATATTCCTCCTAAAAGCAGAGAAATCAAGAACTGGGGTAACTTTAATGAAGGAAGGAGTTGCAAATGTGTCAGAAGTTACTGAGACCTGCAGTGCGCCTGCACTAGTGCAGAGAATCGAGGGAGTAAAAGGTTCTTTCTATTTAAATTTTTGGTATACTAGAAAGACAGTATTAAATCAGTGAGTAAAGGAAAATTTATTTAATAAATGGTACTGTGACATTAGTAGTACGTATGAGTTTAGTGACAGAATTGTTTTTAAAAATAAATTTAGCCCTGGCTGGCATAGGTCACTGGATTGAGCGCGGGCTGCAAACCAAAGCATCACAGGTTCAATTCACAGTCAGGGCACATGCCTGGGTTGCAGGCCATGGCCCCCAGCAACCGCACATTGATGTTTCTCTCTCTCTCTCTCTCTTTCTCCCTCCCTTCCATGTCTAAAAAATAAATAAATAAAATCTTTTTAAAAAATAAATAAATTTAGAGCCCTACTATGCACAGAACAACAAATGGGAAGTCGTGAAATATTTTTTAAATGTTAACTAGTAGAAGAAAATAGAAGAGAATGTAAATAGTATCTAATTTGTGGGTGGGTTTCCTCCCTTAAAGTAATTGAAATAATGGGAGGAAATTGTAGAGGTCAAAATTGCATAATGTGATGGGTAAAATACATTGTGTGAGACCAGATAAATCTGTATTAAAACAGTCCTTCCATTTATTTCAAACAGGCTATGTTTATTTTAATTGCACATTGCAATTAGAAAGTGGTAACTAAAAGAGAGACAAAAGAAAAATACATATTCTTGGGCTGAAGAGGAGATGAAGGTAAAAAATTGGAAGTCATTTATAAATAATAGAAAATGAGTACACTATGCATTTGGCCAAAGCAGTAATTATAGACTTAAGTGAATTTATTGGGAAATTAGTATACTGGTCTGTGTTCTTATCTTTAATAACAGAGTCCACAACAGCTAGTTTAATAGCAGAAGAAAGTTCATTATTGGCAATAGGCAGAGTACAGAATTTCTGGGAAAGACAGGGAAATGAGTTTAGATGCCACATAGCCAGAAGTACACCTGGGAGAATTACGCAGTCCCTTCAGGTGGCAGCTTCAGCAGAGGTCCCATGCCTTTACTCACTCCTCTTCACTCAGTATCCCTAGAGACAGAAGCTTCATTCTAATGGGTGAAGGATAACCAAATACCTTTGTGACTGCACCCCTCTCAGAATGATCAATCACATCCCTTAAATTGCATGCAGCTGTTTTCTTACCCCTTCCAAGTAGCATACAGTTGTGTTCGCCTTATGAAATCCAGGCCACATGTATAACCCAAGCCTGCAGGAGAGCCAGAGCTATATGGGCTTCACTTTGCAGCCCGAGTGGAGCAGAGTGGACTTGGGCAGTCTCTGATGTTTGCCATGGTGGGCTCCTCCTTTGAATATTCAGTATTTGAAATACTTAGATTCTATTCCAATCTTTTAAATATCATGATAACGTTCGATTCCCAGTCAGGGTACATGCCTGGGTTGCAGGCCAGGACCCCCAGCAACCACACATCGAAAAAAAATAATAATAAAATAAATAAATAAATAAATATCATGGTAACAACACCATGCCATTGGGTTGCCCTGTCTGCTTACAAGGAAAAATGTGTTTACCTTCTTCCCAAAGTCTCTAATTAGTCACTAATTTCCATTCTTTGGTGATATTTCAGCTCCAATCCAAATCTACATAAATAATTATGATGATATCATCTACTAACAACATGCCATATGTAAAATGTAATGGATAATAGGGAGAAGAAAATTAATGTTATTATTATCAGTGAATATATGGATCCATAATAGAACAAGAAAGAAACACTGGCAGAGTCCTTGTTTCTTCTGTACTTGGTTATAAGGCCATAGCTGTGGCATGTAACTTACTTGCCTTCAGCCGTTCCATTTGTCTAATGGAGTGACCTGAAACTTTAAGGTGCTGCTGGTGTGTGCTTGGTAGATCTGCCTTCCTAACACTAGACATGGCAGTACCCTGGGGCAGCCCCATTCTGAAGCAGGAACTTCATTCACTCATGATGATCAGGACCAACCACCACAACCGACTGAGTTATAACCCTTGCCCCTTTTTTCTAGTTGGTTTAGTGGCATGAAGAAGCAGAAACAGACTGTTGATTGTGTCAGCTTCCAGATCACTACAAATATTTTCTCCTAGTGGAATCAGTCCATCATTGGGGAACTAAAATCTCTAAAGCAGGATGTACAAAGTCATGCAAACCAAAATTATTCAAGTGGATCCTTAGAAATAACTCCCTATCTTAATCTTTAATTCCCAGAAATATATATTTTGGCTCTGGAATAAAATAGTACCATATATTTGCTTCTGGTTCAGGTAAAACATTCCACTATTATTTCCCAGTTGGCTTAACTGAAACTTCCTTTGACTAGTCCATCTTCCCATTGGACCAGTTACTTCTGGATGATGAGTAATCCGCACGTTAAGACCAGTGGATTCTGGTGTAATCACTCCATCACCTTGCACCGTCCCTGTAAAATAACTATTCAAAGCAGTAGGAATCCATGAGTGAATAAGGCATTGAGTAAGTCTCTAGAAAGTGGTACTGGCAGAAGCATGGTGAATAAAGAAGACAAATGCACAGCCAAGAGAATTGTCTGTTCCATTGATATCCAGCTGCCCCCACCCTTCTTCCAGGATTAAAAGCACAATCTACCACTGATCACAGATTCCCCCAGGGTTATCCACTGCTGCTGGAAGGATACCCACTCAGAACAGTGGTATCCAATTAACTTTGGTGAAGGGAAGTACGTATTTTGAGCTCATTCAAAACCTTCATTCCTGACAGCCTGTCCATCTTTTCCATGAATAAGCACTAAGGTGACTAGAGAAAAAAACTGACTGACATCCATTGAGGGCCGGGCGCAACTAAGGATGTAAAGAAAAGGCATAACTTTGCACAAAAACATAAGAACTTCTTTTGTGATTATTTCATGGCTGTTAGTTCTACTGATCCACATCAGCCAAGTTCAGAGATGCTGGCAAAAAGAGCCTGAATGAGCTGCAAATGCTTTATTCATTTGTTTGCTGGCTTTATTCTAGACTTCACCCAAGGCTGCCAATTTACTTAGTTTTCTCAGTAAATGGATTAGATCAAAAGTGCTAAAAGTTGTGTGTGTTTCCTCAACAATCCAAAGAGTTCCCCCAAATATCATGCCTCTTTTTTAGTGTAAGGAAAAGCAAAGTACCACAATTTACCTTTCACATGAGGTATCATCTGTCCAAGATTGTTGGGTACTCAGAAAACTCACAGAAGTGGGAATTCCTTGAATTTGTATATCATCTATTTCACCCTTCATAAACTCACATGTTTTACCAGAGATTCTAGTGTACTTGCTACTCTCTGATTATAAGATTTATTGGCATACTGTCATCCACATAGATACCCTATGGGATGATGATATGAACAAAATCCCTGAAGAAAACTGGCTCAGAGAGTTGATGCAACCTGATGGTAAGATACTGAAACTGTCCTTTCTCCTTACCTGGTGAAAGCAAAGCAGAAATACAAAGGCCAATGGGTTTATACAAAGTTGATCCTCATGTATAATCAAAGACGTGCAAAGACAGACAACAAAGAGTTAACCACTTAATCACCTTCTAGTTTTCTTTTTTAATTTAATTTATTTATATTTAGAAAGAAGGGAGGGAGAGAGGGAGATAAACATCAATGTGTGGTTGCCTCTCGTGTGCCCCCTACTGGAGACCTGGACCAAAACCCAGTCATGTGCCCTGACTGGGAATTGAACTGGCAACCCTTTGGTTTGCAGGCCAGCACTCAATCCACTGAGCCACACCAGCCAGGGCTCACCCTTTTAGTTTTAAAAAAGCCTGTATAATACTTGGATAATATCAAGTTTGGGTTGACATATGATGAAATGGTACTTAAATACTGATGATGAGCATATAAATTAAGATTGCCATATGGAGAATGATGTGGTAATACTATCAAAATATACTATTAAAATGTGTGACCCATCCCTGGCTCGTGTAGCTCAGCGGATTGAGCATGGGCAGGGAACCAAAGGGTTGCCAGTTGGATTCCCAATTGGGGCACGTGCCTGGGTTGCAGACCAGGTCCCCAGTAGGGGGTGTGCAGAAGGCAACCATACATTGATGCTTCTCTCCCTCTCTTTCTCCTTCCCTTCCCCTCTCTCTAAAAATAAATAAATAAAATCTTTAAAAAAATGTGTGACCCAATAAAATCATTCTGATATTCTTGCTAGTGACACATTGCATACACGCATGAGTATATAAGTAAATATGAGTATATGTTTAAGGATGTTTATTTTTGTGAATATGCAGTGTATCTCTAAAAAACACATGTGTGATTCAAAGGTAATATCTGGATACTCTGATGGATTTGGATCCTCAGACCCCCTTCAAGAATATAAAAAGGAGTCAGGGCACTGAGGAAGGAACATCCATAAAGCAAGCTCTTTGAAAAGAGAGGCTGTTCTCTTAACTTCATACCTTATGAGGGGCCCTTCCTCAGGACCTCTCTATTTCCTGGGGTCTGGGAGTCTGGTTCCATTCTACTTAGGTCAGCTCTGGAGCAGTAGTGCCAACAGACTACTGCTGTGCCCGGGGAGCCCTGTGGGGTAGGGGCTACACTTTCAGAGACAATTATGGTGAAGGCTGCTTCCTGCAGACTCCATGAAGACCGTGCTGTAGAGAGAGAGCACAGCATGGTCTCATCCTGGGTGCTGCCCAGAAAACCATCTGGAGGGGCACCAGGCGTGGAAATCTGCTGTGTTCCCCTTAGGTAGTTTAGGATGTGATGGCGGGAGGCACTGCAGTGGTTTCAATGAGAACTCAAGGATTCTCAGTAGGCGTAGGCGCTGAGATGCTACAGGGCCAGTGGCAGAAATTCCATGAATTTGGCAAATTGCTTCATGGTTTTGGGTCACCTTTACCTCATCTATAACATTGAAGAATCATTTGGGAGGATTGGGTTCCTTTATAGGGAAAAATATATGTACATGTATACATTTGTGCTTTATGGTATTTATGGTCAGTCAAAGTTCCAGGATTAACCTACCACCTTCAACACCCCCTGTGTTTTTATATATTGCTTTGATCCAGGAAGTTTAAGGCACAGTAAATTATGATATCATTATATCTATGAATTTATTATACTTGATTATAAATCCAGTATGCATAGTAGCTGTTCTGAGCACATAATGAAATGTAATGCCTACCAAACCATTAAATCAATGATTATGGTTATTAATATTAATGAATTGATCAATAATATTTATTACCTTGTAAACATTTAATGTACAGTAATTACTTTTGCAAGTAATATAACAGGTCTCTTGCCTGAATACACAGTTACCCATTAATATTAGAATGAATATATTCTGAAGAATAGCCTTATTAATCAGTTATAGAATATGTAGCACAAAAAAATAACATATTGTAATCAATCCTCTCACTCCAAAATGAAAACCTGTATATTTAAAAGTGCCATCTACATATATTTAATGCATTGTCTTGCTCCTCTAGAATAGAAACTGGATTCATTTCTTTAATTGCATATAAAATGTTGATTTAGGTAGGTCTTCCCTAACACTTGAAGCAGACTGTAATAAAAGGAAAGTGTGTTTTTACTGATAAATACCTTTATAAATTCTCATCGTTTTGACAACTATATACTATTGAGGTTGAAATGTGAGGTGGTTTCACATCTGTGGTTATTAGAATCTATATCCGATTTCAACTTATAACTTGAAACCTTCTATGTATTATAAAATGTCAAATAGGTATTTAAATAGGGAATCTGTCCTCTTTTTTATTAATTTCCTTTAAGCATCCTCTTCTATGTGGTTTTGTAATTCAACAAAAAGATGTTTCTAATGAAATTTAGTTTTCATTAAAGAAAAATCACTTTGAGATTACAAAGTATGTATCTTGAAACATTGTGAATGATAAGATAAAAATATAGCCAACAGTGAGCAGTTTTCCATTAAGTTGAACAAATATTCTAGCAGAAATTCCCATATAGCTGTAATGACTTTTCATTTTTCTTGTTTATTTCAATTTATCTAAAGATGTTGATTTTCAAGTCCTATTTCTGATGGTCTCGGTTTCCTCCCTGAGCCTGCTGAAGCCTTTGAGAAGGCATTATGGAATGGCAAATAGAATTATCTTCTTTTAAATGATTCAGCTTTCCCCTTTCTCTCAACACAGAACTAAGCAAGCTGTTCTTCATCCTACAGACTGCATATTTCAAGAGTTTATTAAAGAGTTTTTGATTAGTGGATAGAATATTTTAAAGTACTGTTCCTCCATAACTTATTATGTCTTCTCATTGAAAGCCTCTTCTATAGTTTTATTACTCATAAAATACCCTTTCCTGTCTTCACCTGCTACACTGACAATGATTTCTTCCTGTTTGTTTGTCTACATTATGTAAATTATCAATGGGGTGTACATTGTCTCTGTCTTGCCCTGTACTGAGGCAGTGCGAACAAAGGAATAAATAAGGGCTGCAAGATTTGCGAAGTATAAAGTCCAGTAGGGGAGAGATAGTTACACACATGCCAAAATTAGAGATGAACAAGACACAGTAAATGATCAAGTGTTCCTCTCTGTGTCCAAGGAGATAAGAGTCTAGGTGGCTTCCAGAGAAGAACAGTTAATACTTAAAGTTAGATTCAGATTTTTAAGTTGGTTTGTCTCATCTTTGCCGTCATCTTCATACCTAACACTTGGAGGAATTAATGATTTTCAAGCAGTTTTTATGACAGTTACTCACACTGTTCTCACAACTATGTTGTAAAATTTTTTAAAAAGTCAAGTGCCACTGTCTCTAATTTAAACATTTGGAGAGGAGTGGTGATTTGCTCAAGATCATGTGACAAAGAAAGGACAGATCTGCAGGTCTTTTCACTCTCTGGCCCCTAGTATTTTTTTTTTAAGAAAACAAATTAAGTAAACATCTCTGGTTGAACTAGGGGTGAAAGTCAAGAGGACCTCCTACCAAAGTCCCTATGGCCTCCCTCCCTCTCTGAGGCCACACTACCCTGTCCCAATGGATATTCTCGCAGACCCTGCCTCAATTCTTCTAGACCTTGTCTCTTTTTAGGCAGCTCTTTACATGTGGCGCAGAAATAATATTAGGAATCCTTTCCTGTGTGAAGCAGCATTCCTGACCCCATTCAAGTTGTGCCTTATCTGAGCCAGTTCGAACATCTCGTCAGTCCTGGTGACCCACTGTGCTTAGGGGCCAGCTCTGCCGTGTTGTCACAGGGGTTACTGTTAGAGTCAGTCTCTTCACCTCTGAGTGTGTCATTTGCTAATGTAAAGTCAATACTTTAAATCTCCCCTGTTAAATTTAATATTCCACAATATGTCACAGGCTTGAGAAGATCTCTGAAAGGTTAAGAGCCGAAGGGAATGAGAGAGAACCAGAAGATACATGGACATGAAAGAGGCAATCAGCATGCCCTGCTTCCATGTCCACGAGGAGATACAGGTCAGAACAGCATAAAGAGCCTTGAAAGTTGGGAGGAAGTGTTTCAGCCGGATGAAGGTGACTCTAAGCCAACCACTGTGGGTTCTTGAGCAGGTGATACATCAGACAAATGTAAGTTTGTCAGAAAGGCTGTTCTGACAGGGCAGCACGGGATGCTGTGTACCGATTAGTAGCAGTTTATCCTCCTACTACTGTCACAAAACAGCACATTTGGCTCAGGACTCTAAGAAAGAAAACAGAGATCAGAGGATGCCCTGAAAACATGCTGTGTGCAAGGATTTGTGATAACTTGTTACTGAGTGGGCACAGGGGAGAGTGGACAATGAGGAATTAGGAGGGATAAGAAAGATAGTGCAGCGGGTCGGTTTGAGGGGAAGGTGTTGATTTTGGTTTAGAAGCTATCATATTTTAGGTAAACAGAAATATGGCTGTGGTTATTTTGGTTGGAGTCATGGTTATGGATGCTCATCTCAGAGTTGAAAGTTCAGAGAAAAGAAAAAATATTGGGAAAATATCCTAAAATTGGTGATCAAAAGCAGTAAAAGTTAGCATTATTTTAGAATCACTGCCTTATTTTTCTTACGTTTTCATGAATTGTGAATTACAACTTATGATTAGACTCTATATCATTGGGATTTCCATATTATCCAGGCCATGGGGAGCTGGCCAGGGCAGGTGAATGTTAATGAAGTCCAATTTTAGTCAATATAGAAAAGAATTTCTAATCATTATCACTGACCCTAAACTTTCTTGCTTTTAATTTATATCTTTAACTTGGATATATTAGACTTTATTTCTCTCTTTAATTTGTCATAAAAGTTATGACAGTTAATCAGTGTTTGAGTTGATATTTGGCAATATTCCTTTGAAATAATTAATATGTGATATTATGATTTATACTAATAAAAGTATATATTTGGCCATTCAGCTTCCCCAAACCCCTGGAATTTTCTAAGTGTTGAGAGTGATAAAGGTGTCTTTTATTAAGTCAATGAAGTGGCTTTTGGAAAGCACCCAAGGATGGGCATGGTTGTCTGTGGCACCGAGAACTCACATAATTACAAGGTTGAAACTTTCACTCTTCCCCGCCCCTGCCAACCTCCAAAGACGGGAGAGGCTCTTGAGATTGAATCAGCACCAATAGTCAATGATTTAATCTGTCATGCCTATGGAATCAAGCCTCTATAAAAGCCCCCAAAAATGAGTTTGGAGAGCTTCTGGGTTGAACACGTGATTCAGCCAGATTCAGAGTGGAGCTCCTAGAGAAATCATGGCCACTCCACACCACTTCTGACATTTCTTGCCCTATGTGTCTTTTCAACCTGGCTGTTACTAAGTTATAGTTTTTTATAATAAACTGGTGATTTAGTAGGTAAAGTGTTTTTCTGAGTTGTGCGAGCTGCTCTAGTAAATCAATGGAACCCAAGGAGAGGGTAGTGGGAACCTCTGACTTATAGCCAGTCGGTCAGATGCAGAGGTGACAACCTGAGCTGCAACTCGCATCTGAAGTGGGGGAAGGGCATTGGATAGACTGAACTCTTAACCTGAACCTGATGCTCTCTCTGGGTAGAGGGTGTCGGAATAAGGATGAATTCTGAGACAGCTTGCTGTTGATTGAGAATTAATTGTTGCTCTGGGAACCCTCTCTGCCTGACACACACACGTTGAAATTGGGTGCAGAACCCAAAACAAAACCTAAAACATACCTGTAATATGTTTAACTTCTCTTCTTACTTAGTTGGAGCTTTAAAAAGAGGCAAAGAATCCTTAATGTGAAAAAATGTCTTTGATGAAAAGAATTGCCGAACGGTTCATGCCACATAACTCCATTTCAGAAGTCCGGTAGGTGGTCTGACCCCGTCTAATAAAGCTATCTAGAGTTTCACTTGGGGCGGCTCTGCAATTGTGCCATGAGTCTCCATTATGGTTCATCTCCTGAACAGCATGGGTGATAGGGAAACAGCTGCATGTAAGCATTTGCTGGGTGAAAGGAGAGAAAATGCATGTCCTGGCCCTTCCAGGAAGGCCTCCTCATTGCTACAACAGTTTATCCCATTACTAAATACATGCCGTGCTGATAGCCTCACATTCAGCTGTTGACCAGCACCGCGGCCTTCAGCTTTAATAGGGAGCATATGATCGCTCCAGCTGGCAGATGACACCATTTGGCAACGTTCCCCAGCAGCTCAACAAAGGATTTTCAAATATCAAAGCAAAGGGAAAGACCTCTGCCTTTATTTTAAAAAAAAAGTGGTTTGACTGTGCATGCATTTTGCATCCAAATGAATGATTGCTTCTAACTTGCTGAAATCTGTGAAGGAAAGGGCACACTTAGAGAATAAAATTAGCTCAAAGAATTGTAAACTGTTTATTCACATTCATAAATAAATGGTAAATTGCAGGAAATTTAATTTTGTGTTTAAAAAGAATGCAACTGAACATAGTTAAAGCTCAGGAAAGTTTTTTTTATTCTATCTGAAAACACAAGCCAATAAGAAATAAGATTGTTTAGGTTATGACAACTTAAACGAAGAAAGGGACCTTAATGGTCTTTTCGGAAAATGTGCTCTCACCATGTAGAAAAGCTATGGGGCAAAGTAATCTCTACCTGATCGGAGTCAGGCAACTCGACATTGCCGATGGAGGAACACCCCAGGTCATGACCCCAGGTCTCTTGACTAGAGCATGGAACGCATCATTTTATAACTTGCCACAAACTGGGGACTCAGAAAACCTGGCAGTCCTCTTGGTTCACTCATTTTTTTCACTGAAAAAGCAAACACTGAATTAGTAGAAAAACTAAATGTGTCTGAATATTATATTCTGTGTTAATCTCTGAATGTAATTTAAAAATTAAGTGTTTGTATGTAAGCATAGTTATGGGACCATAGAAATGACTGTCAATTGGCTGATGGCTGTCAGAGGCATATTTGAAAAATGTATCTACCTCACAAAGCATGCTATTTTTTTCTGAAATGGTCAGTAGAGTTACAGTAATACTCTATATGTGGTTTAAGCCCCATTACCCTTATATTTTGCTGGCCAGGGCTAGGACAACCACATTCCTTCTTAGTCATGTGGGGTATCCTGAACATACCATATAAGTGAAAAGGAAACTGTCATAGAGACCACATACCTTCTACTTTGACTTTGACTTTCCAGAGGGTCATGTTCTCATGAAAATCATAATGAGCCAGAAAATATAGTTCCCCTAAGCTCTATAATGTCAACTTTTTGCATGACCAGAATAAACAAAAGAATAGTTAGAAGATGACAGCCTAATAATTTATGGCAACCATGGATGATTTGGTGAACTACTTAGTCTCACTAACAACAAAAAAACTGAAGTTAATAAATATTACAGTGCTCATGGCCCTACCCAGGTTCACTGTAAGACCATGTGTGGATTATGTGGGCCTCGAATGAGCCCCAATGTGTGAGTGCTCAGCTACTCCTATAGCCTTAGCTTTGAACTTTGGTGTGCTGATAATTCCTAAAAGTATACAAGTCATCCAGAAATGTACTAAACCCCTGACCCTTAGTTATGGATCTATCTATAGGGCATTTCTGTCTCTCTTGGATATGTCCTGGATATGTCCATATCAAATCGAGATATCAATGTCCAACTCATTTATCAACTGCCAAAAACTTACGTCATTCCATGTTCTCCATTTCAAAGGAACGCAGGGCCGCTTGCTGGATGACCAAAGCTTGAAACTTGCAAGTTTGTTTTATTTCTTTATTCACCTTCACCTGAGGATATGCCTTATTGATTTTAGAGAGAGAGGAAGGAGGGGAGAGAGAGACTGAGAGAGAAACATTGATCAGTTGTCCCCCCCCGCCCTCCTCAACTGCAGACCAGTTAGCAACCTAGGTATGTGCCCTGACCCAGAAATGAACCCCCAACCTTTTTTGTGTACAGGATGATTCTCCAACCAACTGAGCCACCTGACCAGGGCAAAACTTGCAAGTTTTAAATGATCTCTTTCTTTCTTTTAACCCTTTCAACTCTTTATCAGGTTGTACAGTTTCTAAAGTCTATAACTCCTTTTAATTCCTACGGCCATTGCCTTTGTGGACACCTGCATAAACCTCACGAGCAGAAAGATCTAGTTAGAGTCCCAGTTCTGCTACTTTCTAAACTTGGATAAGGCATTTAGATTCTATTTCCTTTTCCTTTTTTAAAAAAAGGAAAGGAAAAAAGGGGGGAAACTGTTGGTCTCTACCTTACAGAGTAGTTTTGAAGACTGTATGAGCTATTCTAGGTAAAACACAGTGCATGACTCACAATAGACATTCTGAGGGTCACCCTCACGTTTATGATGATTTCTCACTCAGCCTGACCAATGTCTGGCTCATAGTGAATACTTAACAGGAAATACAATATCTGCCTTTTTGCTCCAAATCTTTCAATGGCGCTCTTTCCCACAGGAGGTGCTTTCTAGGTCTACATAATCGGTTACCTAAATCTGATCTAGGCTTCAATTTACTTATTTCTGTTGCTTAACACAACTCCTTACATCAAAGCCAAGGAAAAGTCTATATTCTCCCCACCCCACCAACAAAGAAAAGGCTATTTTCTTTCACATCTCTATTAACTACCTTTATCACAATTTGACAAATTCTAATATATTGTTTAAAATTCATCATAATAACCTACTTTATATAACATTCTGTGCCTCCCCAACCAGAGTTATATGCTTCCAACTTAATTACTGTAACCTTGTCTTTGTACTTTTGAAGTAGAGTTACCTAGTACACATTTGTTGAAATGATGGTTTGGGCTATGGGGATATTACAGGAGAGACAAATGATAGATATACAGACAGACAGACAGATATCACATACATTAAAAGCTATATAATCATATCCCATAATACTGTTCTCATGTTTATGCTACTGATTTTTCTTACGTGGGATCTGTATTGAATATTGTAACATTTATCAGAAACAATGTGTTCGTTCTGGCTTTTCTATAATCACTAATTCCTCTTTAGGATAAGCAGCACATGTGCAAAGGGCATGGATGGTACAAATCCTGCGCTGTGAACTAGTGATGCTGGTTGATTCACAATGTGCCAGTAAGTTTGGTGTCAGCCTCAGCTAAAGCATTTGCTCTCACAAACTGAGGTTTACAGTTAGTTTAAACTGTGGGGAGAAGCAGGGTTCTGATTTTAGAAAATCCATGTTCAGTTGCCAGTCCCACTACTGACAAGCTATATAATCTCAAACACATTCCCTAACCTTTTGGAGGCTCCTTCCCTATAAAATGGAAATAATATTGACACCCACATAAAAGGATATTTGCAAGTATTAAATGAGGTAACATGAGTCATGTTGTAAATGTAGGCTGTACAGATTTTCAGATGTGCAAGACCCACAGGCTATCATAGACCACATTTGGCATTAATCTGCTTCAAAGCACATAGAACAGGAACCAGAACTTACCATCGTGTAGCATCGACATTCCTTATCTGGAAATTGCCCTAGAAATCCATATAGCATTGTTCAGATGGAGAAAGATAAGTCCTACATTAGGAAGGCCCAAGAGCTGACTTGGCTTAAAAGTTTCATGTCCCATAGGAGCTGATATCTATGGAAACAAGCCCTTGTCCTCGCCTGCAAGTCCCCACAAAACACATCATCCCTGTTCTAGGAGTTGCTACATTTAGGGAAGGCCAAAGCTATGACTGCCTACCAGGTATTTATAGTTGTTTTCCCAATGTAGATAGAAGTTATCCAAAGGGGCCATGTTATCATAAATAATTTGATCTAATATCATAGCTGACATCCCAATTTCAATCAGGTTTCCAGAATAATTGGAGGCAGTTAACTGATGGTCCCCTTCATTATAAAAGTTTCAAATGGATGGTTAAATCTGTGCCTGTATATACCATATGAATTTGATAAAAATTATACAGAGGATAATATCTAAATATGTATATGAAACCAATCTCATGAAGAATAGAACATATATCTAAGGGGAGAATGGGGGAATTTTGTAAGAGGAAAGTTATACAGGTTATCATTTGGACATTATTTTGTCTGATTTTCATGGACAAGCTCACTTATAAGAGTAAAAACTTACTTATCACAGAAAAAGTTTTGTTCTGTGGTTAATGCCGTACCTGATGCACCATTGATACTCAGTACATGATATCTGAGCAAAAGGGGAGTTTAGTTCTCTCTGTCGTTATAAAAAAAACAGAGCTGACTCACAATGTCCTTTGACCCCCCACTCTTACATGATCCTACTTCCCAGACCTCTCAAATCAAATTGACTTTGATGCTTTGAGCTCTGTCTCCTAAAAGAACAGTTTTTGTACCCATGCCAGTAGAATTAAGAAGATTGAATGTGAGCTGTTACATTAAAATGGACCTGCCTCTCTGTGTGGTTGATTACCATAGTTAAATATAGCACCTGCATGACAAGCAGAATTATCTGAGGATTCTCCCACTGGAACAAACAGCTCTATCACGGCAACAGACTGCCTCTGTCTTGTAAACATGCACCATTGGTTATCAACCAAGATCAACACAAGGCCGCTCAATTCCAGGGATTTCCTCAAAGTGCTTATGCCCTTAGTTATCGACATTGATAACATCATCTTTATCTTCATATATGCGCATTACACTTTAAAATCCAATATCCCTATAATTCAAGAAGGCACAGATAGGTAAGAGTTTGAACACCAATATTTTATGGATAAATATTAGAGATTTAGAGGATATATCCATAGTAATAGAGGTATAAATAGTTTATATTTATAATGCTTATGGTGTATCTAAGATATCCATATGTATACTGTGTCTTAAAGTGTAAAGTGGAAAAGTTGATATATTTATCTAAGTATACATTAGAATTGTGACATTTCAAATGATAAAAATTATGTTAAACATATATTAAATTATTTTTTCTGTTTAAAGCAGTATTGTATTAAGTTAGCCAGACATGTTTATTTAGATCACTAAGCAGAATGGAAATCATCATGTTAACAGTTCTTGGTTTCTCATTTTCTAAATTAAAACAAATCTGGAATGAATGAAATGAACAATATGGTAAACTTAGTTTCAGCTAATTTTGCTTAGTTCCTTTATTTTCTATTTCCCATGAATAGTTTAACAACTCCCACAAAATAGGAGGAAAAATGCAAATGTTAGCTTTGAGTCTAACTGCTTTTACACATCATAAATGTTGATGTGTTTTCATTGAAATTAGGATTTCACCTCCAAGTAGAAATAAAACCGTCCAGGCTGATTTCACTCTGGAGCGCAGAAGAGAAAGTTCGTAACTGCCTGTTTGCCTGTGATGAGAATGTCGATGTTCTTTTGCAGATTCTGCCAGCAGGAGAAGCTGCCAATGACCTTCCAGTCCTGCGTGATCACCAAAGAATGCCAGGTGTCGGAGTGGTCAGAATGGGGCCCCTGCTCAAAAACGTGCCACGATATGGCGTCCCCCGAAGGCACTCGTGCACGGACGAGGATCATCAGGCAGTTTCCAATTGGCAGTGAGAAAGAGTGTCCAGAGCTGGAGGAAAAAGAACCCTGCGTGCCTCAGAGAGACGCAGCCGCCCCCTGTGCCACGTGAGTAGATACGGACTGCAGCCTCTGCTGCCGCATCTGCCCGAACCACATGTCTGTTCAGCTGTTTAATTTAGCTGAATAGCGGTGGACTTACAGTGATTTTTTACAAATTCTAAGTAAGAAAATAAAATACTTTTTTATAAACACTATACTAAAAGTGATTTTAATGAATAAAACTGTCTTTAATAAGCTGTATTTATAAGTCTCCATGAAGGCTCGAATTTTATCAGCAATTCTCTTTTTTATATATTTTCTATAATAGGTGTTGGCAAACTTTTTCTGCAGATGTCCTAGGGCCACATAGGTTTCTGTCACAATGATTCAACTCTACCACTGCAGATATAGACAATATGTAAATGAGTATGGATATGTTGCAATAAAACTTTATTTACGAAAATAAGAGACAGTTTGGATTTAGTCGCCAAGCTACACTTTATCAAGCCCACTTGTGGAGGTGTCCAGTCTGTGGCCCATGGGCCACATGCAGCCCAGGATGGCTGTGAATGTGGCCCAATACAAAATCATAAATTTACTTAAAACAGTATGAGGTTTTTTGTGTGATTATGTGTTGTGGTATATTTAATGTGTGGCTCAAGACAACCATCCTTCTTCCTGTGTGGCACAGAGACGCCAAAAGTAAAATAAACTTTCAAAATATAGGTTCCTGTTGCTTATTGAGCAAGTCCTATTAAAATTCAGTGCTACATATAACAAATCCTATGTAAAGAGTAAAATACTACATCAAAACAAGAAGCTCCTTGAGGACAAACATTGTGGCCACTCACCCCTCCCTTTTTTTAAATGAGAAGCTTGTGTCACGGGGTCTGACACATAGTAAGTGCCTGATAAACACCCATTGCATTCAGACAAAAAAGGCTAATTCTGGAATATTTGGCAGTATATCCATATTCTCTTTGTCCTTAAAAACAACACTTCCAAGCCATTACTATGAATTACCTTGGCAATAAATACATTTCAGTTTAGTTCAAATATAGAATAGTTAGCCCTGACTGGTGTGACTCAGTGTGTAGCTCACTTTTGTTCCACAAAGGTCTCTGGTTTTATCCCCAGTCAGGGCACGTGCCTGGGTTGTAGGTTCGGTCCTCAGTTGAGGCAGATATGAGAAGCAGCTGATCCATGTTTCTCCCTCACATCAATGTTTTTCTCCCTCTTTTGCTCCCTCTCCTCCCCACTCTCTAAAACTAAGTAAATAAATTTTAAAAATGGCATATTTATAAAAACATCTTTCAAAACCTTAGCTTCTCAAAAGATGCACCCAAGTTTTGTGAGGAGCTTCTCTGGACTACTCCAAGCAGGTGACGAACATGCATACGGCTCGAACATCACGAACCAGTGAGGAGGAAAATGACTATCCCCACTATTCTAACAATAACATTAACAATAACAAAGACAGTGATAATTTACATGGGATCTTCAATTCTACAGCACTTGGGAACTGCCCATTTTCCCCTAATGTGACAAGTGACTGAAAACTCCAGAGAGGTCCTCCCTGCCTTCTCCGCAGTCCCACTGATTCGCATTCCTTCAGAATAGACTCGAGGAATTTGCCTGGATCTCCAACCAGAGTGTTTTATTTCTTATCAGTGTCTTCTAGTTTTATCCCAAGCTAGGTGCTTTGTTTTTCCCCCTATCAGATATTCAAGCACTATTAATGAAATAAATATGTATTCTGAGTCTCTTTCTTCTCCCCCTTTTGGGGGAGTAGCATTTTTGGAATGTGTAACCAAGTTAAATTATTGAAAATATATTCCTTTCATAGGCCTCCTTAGGATGACTTAAATTGAGACTCCATTCTATAAAAATATAAAATATTCATTTTTACCTCCCTATGACTTGTTTGATTTTACTTTCCTCACCCCCATCCCCTTCACCCAAGACACCAATTATCCCTGTTTTCAGAATTAACCTGAATGCTGTACTCCCTTTATAAACATGTGTCGAGTGTTATTCCTGATGCCCCCAGTCCTACACCCCTGTTAAGCCATGAATCCCCACTTACACAAAGGAAAAACGAGCCTGAAAGTCAGCCTTATTGTCATGAAACTTTACCACTGAAGGACCAAAGCATCTAGATCAGACATCTGAGAGCCCAGTTAACCTTTTTGCCTAATTGAGATGAGCATTAGCACATCCATTTGTACCTGTGCTGGCTGTTCATCTGATTAGTGAGGAAGCGTCTTGGTTAAAGTGACACAAAGTGCTACATGAGCCATTTTCTTTGTGCTTTTAGAATATCCATTTTCCTTGAGGTGGAGAAATGCCATCACTTTCTATCTGCAGTGGCATCGGGAAGCAGTTCCCCAACCACCTCCTTAAAGCATGTTTTGGGCTGACAAGCTCCTGACATTTCTTCTGCATCATAATCTTGACAAGAGCTTTAATTTAGAACCACAGATCGTCTTTCCTGGGTCCACTGATTAGAAACATCAGCTCTTTTCATCATTTATCAGCGTTCATTGGGGATGCTCAATGCTACAGAAAACTACTCTCATTCCTGACAATAAAGAGAAAACTCTAAATTGTGAATGTTCTATTTTTTAATCCTAACACACCATTATAATTTTGACCTAGTGTGAAGAAGCAATTTTCATGCATTTTATTAAATGCAAAACAAATGTTTGGGTTGATCACCACTTAGAATGTTTTCCACCCTCAGATTCAATCCTCTTTTGTTTATAAGTATTAAGAAAGGGCAAACCTGAGTTCAGCTTAACTGAACATAAAATTTCATGTTTTCAGCACTATGCTCTCTTTTCATAAAATATTTATAAGCAACTTCCAGTAATTGCAATTAAAATAGGATCATCCTAAATTTAACTCCTCCTTAAATGGAGTACTGCTGAGGATAAAGAGATTGAATGTGGACTTGCACTGTGGATGTGGCAGTCTGTGATTGATTCAAGAGGTGTTTCGTGAAATAATTTTCTTAAGAAAAAAATATGAGAAGAGTAGGGCAAAGTATTTTTTAATAAACATGGTTGCCACTGACGGCATTTTCTTTATTCAGGTACGGCTGGAGAACCACAGAGTGGACCGAGTGCCGCGTGGACCCTTTGCTCAGTCAGCAGGACAAGAGGCGAGGCAACCAGACAGCCCTCTGTGGAGGAGGGGTCCAGACCCGAGAGGTATACTGCGTGCAGACCAATGAAAACCTCCTCTCACACTTGAATACACACAAGGACAAAGAAGGTAAACTGTGTTTTCTTCTCAAGGATCATTCATATAGACTGAGCATGGCATGCTGCTAGGATACATATACTCAGCCAGCCGGGGTATGGGTAGCCATATTTCTGTTCACATCATGGTTGATAACCACTATGGTGAACAGCAATCTAAATTTTGGTTGTAAAAATTTATTTCAATTCCGTCTTTGGTCAATTCTGATTTGCTGACTAGTCTCTCATTACATTTTCTACATTTAGGCTGTGAATCAAAATTTAGCTGGAGTAATTAATTATAGAAGTAGAATAAAAATGTATCTGTTAAGTATATGCAAAGAAGTATTTATTCTAAACCCTAAGTTTTTTTTCTATAAGAAATAAAACCTGCTTATATAAAACACCTCCTTTTGCTATTTATATAAAATATAAATAACATGAAAAAAATTATAATATTGAGTGAAAATTTCAATTTGAGTTTAAATGGAATAAATACAGATAAATGCAGAATCAAACTACAGTAAAAAAATTATTTAACCCAAAGGCACAACTGTTTTGTAACCTGTAATTAAACACATCTTAAATTTTTTGGTTTGCTTGTTTAAATCTGTTTTGGACCAGATGCGATACACTAGCAAAAGGATAAGTGATTTTGACATGGCCAGGGCTCAGTGTATATTGTTATATATTATATTAGTCTGAAATTCTAATCATTGTTGGATCAAGTTTACATTCAATTAGTAGCTTTTAAGTTCACACAAATATTAATATTTTTAAACAATGCTCTAAACTAACCCTTATCCATTTCCCTCTGTCTGAACAATAGCGGGATGTCTATCACTGATCTATTCAACATATATTTTTTAGTTGCCAACAGAGTTCCAAAAATTGTGTAAGGTGGTGAGATCATGTCAATACAGACTTCATGTCAGGGCAAGTTCATGGTCATCATGGGGGCATGCAAACAAACCGATAGTTACAATACAATATTCTTTAACCATAAATGAGTTTTGGAGTAACTGTAAGGGGCTACGAGCAATAGAAACCATCATGGGGAAAGGAAGTGGCACTTGAGTGACGATGAGTATGTGCCCTACAGTTCAGGGGGTCAGAAATGCCAGAGGGAACAACATAGATTAAAGAACACCATTAAAGAAAAGTAAAAACAAAGGAGAGATCTTGCCAGAAAAGATGAGTAATGTTGCATTTAGCAAATTGCGGGCATGATAGGATATTATTTCCCAGCAAGTACATTGGTTGGAAAAGGAAGAAAATAAAGATAAAGACCTTAGTTGACGTCAGTAGAGGAAAGACCAAAAAGGGGGTGGGGGGTGGGGAGTGAATACATAGTGAAGGATGACCAGAAAAGGAGGGAAATAACCAAGAGAAGTGTTTCAAAAAACAAAAGGAGAGAGAACTCTTCACCTCCCCAGGAGGAGTGGCACCAGTGACAAGCAATTCGTGGAAAAGAAGCATTGAGGTTTTGCATCTTTAGCTTGCAAATTTAATTGTTTTGTAGCTACTAACTTTACACACATATCAACTCATTTAGAAATGTAGCCTAAGGGTACATTTTACTACTAATGTGTCTTGAAGTTGTAAGAAGTAGCATAAAACATGTCATTTTAATACATTAATATTTTCTTGGCCACTTTAATGAGTACATTTTTAACACTCTTGGGTGGATTTATTATAGCAGTCCTTTCAGGGTAGTATAATTTCATTGCTAGAGGCAGATCAGGTTTTAGTTTCTCAATGTCAATTATGTCCTGCAGGTTATTACTTTCAGCAGAGCCTTCAGAATTCTGAATTGCAACTGGATATATTTTTAAATCATTTTGTCACGCAGGTTCCCCACTGCTGTCAAAACACAGCAGAGCACCAAAAATAAAAGTCACAGAAGAAAAGGAAAACAAAAAGAATATTATTGTTATGATGTATCTGTTGAACTAAGCAAATGCCAAAGCAAAGATAAACAGAAATGGAAATAATCAGTTCTTCTCAAACTAATATTTCTCATGTAAGCATGTAACATGAATAACTTATAAATGTGTCCTTTCATGTTAAATACAAAGAATACTAATAAACTGGTAGTCTGCAAAAACAGTCAATTATTCCTAAAAGTTGCAGCCGTTTTCACCCCTCAGAACTTAGAGTGTATGAATTTACCCTGGAAGCACTTCACATTTCCCAGTAGAAAACTTATTCAATGCACTGGCATCCCAAGGGTGACGTGTAGAGACTAAATGCATGTGAATGGAGAACAATGTGACCGTGGACTGTGAAGAGTGTTCAGTCTATCTTCACTGAATAAAAATGGAAGAATGAAGACTTACTTTATAAAGAGAGAGAAACCTCCCAAAATAAGTCCCTGCATCGATTCTGACAAGAAGGTACTGATCTCAAGAAATTCTGACTGTGTCACAATGAACAACCTACCCTAAAAACCATTAATATTATACTTAATTTGAAGAACAAATTCTATGATGTTATTTTGGCAGATTCACTCACTCTATATATTCTAGAAAAGTTGTTTTCACATGTAACCAAGCCATTAAAAATACATTAACTCAAAGTAGAATACACTAACTCATAAATAAAATTTCTGGATACAAATATACTGAAAACAAGTGACATGAAATTCACAACAACTTCCTTTTTTATCTTGGCACATATTATACAGGAAATGATCACCTTAGCACAAGAACAGAGTCACTTTAAATAATTTTATTCATCAAGGTATTCACTACTATTAACTGACTCACACAATACCAGGCCATAAGAATTTTCCTCCTTAAAACTAATGTATTTAATTTCCAGAAAATTGAAATATATATTATTAAAGTACTCAAAGTGTAATGTATGATATTCACAACTTAGTATCTTATCTGTGTCAATTGAATTATATCATCAGAATGTTTATTAAATTGGTGATCACATATTTAAACAATAGGAAAAGTACATCTACTTGATATTGGAGTAGTCCACATTTTATTCATGTATTGTTTCTGGCCATAAGCAACCCTCCCAATCGTGACAACTGAGAAGACTTAGTAGTAACACCTTTGACAATTTCTGTCCAGGCAGCTGAGCAGAATTCCAGTAGGCTGTGAAGAATCTCCAGCTTATGCTGGCATGAAATCTACCCTTATCAGAAAATGACAGGAAGAAGTCTTGCCCATGGGGAGGTTATTGGTGTAAGCCCTAGAAAGCTGATGAAGTGTTGCTGATCACTGGATGCATGAACATGAATTGATTTTTTACAAGCACAAAGTGAAGTGAAAGATTTAAACTATAGTATCTGAGAAATTCTCCCATTTGAAACAGATTGAACATGTTTTTAAATGAGGGAAACCAAAAGCATCCCTTATAAAACACCACGAAGCTTGCTGTGATTTATATTATAGGAAACTTAAGAACATCCCTTTGTAGAAAAAATATGTAATAATTCACAGTGAAATCTGGATAAGGTCTGTGGGATTTGAGGTTATTAAGAAGGACAGTCTGTACCACGAGCCTGTAGGATGACAGAGAGAATGAGATAAACCAGCAGAATGGTTTGGAGGATCCATGGAAGCATGGGTGGAGGGAAAGATGATTGAACTGCAAATGGGTCGACTGAAGGATGAACAAAAAGCTCATGTTTTCCCATGTTCTGCAACAAAATAAGGAGAATAAACATAGCCACTATCCCTACATGAAATGCAAATTCTTTATCATTGTAGTCTTTATATACCATTTCTACAAACTAGCCTACTTTAGTCAAAGCTATTTTGAAAAAAAAAGTAAAGACTATGCTCATGGTCCAATTTCCCTGTTATTTCAGAAAGTAAGTATCAGAGTACACAGAAGGCTAGTGCTGCACCTTTCCTGTCCATTACTTTTGAAATGACAGGTAGGTGAGAGTGTTTTACATGACATCTCAATCAGAAATGTGTATCAGAGATTCTCTACACATTCCCTGATGCAGTCCTCAAACCACCCAGGAAATAAAGTGGCGTATTTCCACTTTCTGTCTTGCTAGAAATATATCAAAGCGGTCCCATAAAATAGAAATGACTTCATGTGTCTTTGATTATCTAAACCATCATTATATAGCTGTAAATTATTAGAAAAACAGAAAAAGATTTTTAAGTTTATTTACTTATGTAAAAATGCCACTAGGACCACTTGATTATAAAAACAGCTATATAAAATTCGCTTATGAACACTTTGTTGAGATAAATTAATGAAGATACAAATATATTTCATAATTTATATTTCTAAGCACACCACACTGTGATCTACTATTCTTAATACAGTAAATGAAAATGGAACTAAACCACAATGGCTACGTTTTGGAAACAGCCTACACTGAGGCAGGGAGATGTGAAAAGCACTGTGATGTGACTACATAATAATGAAAATGTGGGCAATCCCTGAAGGAATCAGATCTGCCTGGAAGTTAGTTACTTGGATATTTTGTGGGGGAGAAGGGCTGTTACCCTATGAAATGTCTCTGTGATCAGTAGATTACAAAGTGGAAAGAGAGATGCCAAATGGTTTCAGCCACTGGGATTGAAGCAAATAAAAATGTACATGCTGGGAATTAGATTGAACTGGTCAGTAGTCTACCCCAGATGTAACTTGAGAATTTTGGGTGGAGGAAGAGCTTACTAATGAGAAGTCACACCTCTACAACTTTGGCTTTGAGTAGAGGAAACAATTTAGTTGTTAGATCAAATGATGAGAGTCAAAATTCATGTACTTTGTTTCAGTTTTGGCCACTCGTTTAAGGCAAAACATCTATTTTTATCTTCTAATAATATAAATGGCTTTAAAGTCTTTTGAACTTTCATGTTAAGGCTACTTTCAGAAGAACCCTAGACAGATAACCAGGGAACCTGTTTTCATTTCTGCTTGGCCTTGTGTCCTTAAGCACATTACTTAATTTTATTTGCCTAAAAATATCTACTTAATGACTCTTTTGTTCCAATTTCAGCAACATGGCACATTAGAATAACTGAGGATCATCCTTTGCAAAACACCTAGACATGCAGACTACAGTATTTTTTAAAATGCTTTTAAGAGCAGAAATGATGTCTTAAAACTAAATGATGCCCCCGAACAAACCAGGAAACTTGAACTGTTGCTTTCTGTGGTCGACCTTGGGTAGGGATGGTACAGGAAGAGGGTTAGACATTATGGAGACTTAGAGGTAGTGAAGCCCAAAGGGTTATGACATCAAAGTTTTAGCCAGAGAAAGAGAACACAAGCAGAAATATTGCATTACTTCATCCATCAGTGAGTGCACAGAGGAATTCAACTTACCTGTAGAGGGAGATGATCGGAAGCAGGTCAACCTCAGCCACAGGTCAATGCAAAATCAAACCTCTCCTAAGAATTCCAACTGTGGGCCTGTACTCACAGCGGGACAATAATATATGCACATTGAGATACACTGGAGTGAGATTTCAACTCATAAACTACAAGGACATATTAAAAGGGATTAGAGAGAGGGAAAAAATTAAATGGAAAGGAATTAGCAAATTAACAGTGAAATTCTCAACAGCCACTAAAAAAAGCAAAGTAACAAAGATGGTGTATTAAAACTATTGAGAGGAAAGTGACTGTCCACTTAGAATTATTTATCTAGCTACCTGTCATAAACTGTGGGCAAAATTAAGACACAAGGGGAAGAATTTTACCTCATTAAACTCTTACTGAAAGAATTGCTAAATGATAAGGTTTAGGAAGAAGGAAATTGAACCCAGAAACAGAAGAATTCAAGATGTGCAAAGAATTTGGTAGACACATGAGTGATCAATATAACTATAGGTATATGTGAAGCAATATTGATATGTTTCATGGCTAAAGAACTGAACAATTAGTGAAAAGCATCAATGTATGACAGAAGGAAATGATAAGGAATATATTGTCTGGGAAAGGGTAGAGATACTAAAAACCATTATATATTATTAAATCACTTTGCATGTTAAAGTGTAAACATATTTAGTTAATTAGTGATTATTAATATATAACTATGTTATCATGTAAGATAGTATAGTCAATTATTAATAATTATATATATCCTTTCCAGTCCAACAGAGGAAATAAAAGGGACTACATAAAATTCAATCAGTTTAATATGAAGTACTCAATAAGAGGAAAAGACCTCTTTTTTCTTACAGAGATGATTTAATTAATAACAAAGAAGACTAAAATCAAGAAATATGGTTTTGGAGTATCAGTCAAAGGTTATTACAGAAAATCATTTTTCTCATTATTTCTATATCTATGAAATCAGCCAGCTGTATTATTAGTGTTTGCAGTGATCAAAGAGTCTAGATTACTCAGTCCAGACATTCACCACTGCTGGCAGATGTATAAACCCACCAACAGGCCATACGTGTTGTGTTCCCCAGGCAGTGCTGTGTTGCGTGGGGGTCACCGGCCAGCAGTGACCACAGAACGCTGTGGATGGCTTGATGATAAACACGCGAGAAAAAACAACACATGCACAGAGACAGACTAGTTTCTGTGGGGAAGTAGGGACGAAATGGCCACCCCCCCTAGTGGGGAGTGTGCCGATTTACAGTCCATACCTGCTTTTATTGGGCTCATTCTGCATAATAATTCAGGTAAAGTACAGTACTCATTAGGGGGAAGTAAGGAACCATAGAAAACAAAGAACTCTGCCGGTCTATTGAGTTGGGGGTCAAAGAGCTGTAAGACTGAGGAACAAAATAACTTCCTCCTAAGACCCTTCTCATTCAACTGAGAGCATTCTAAACAAAGAAGGTTTCACAGTAATTTACATGTTCTTTCTTAGGCCTGATCACCCCGGGAATCCGCACTTCTCAGTACAGAGCTGCACCACCCTGTCATTGTTTCAGGCTTAGGTGGAGCAAGGGAACTAAGGCGACTGGGAGACAAGGAGGTTTTTTCCCAGACGATGAAATCTCAGGCTATGTCAAAGCCGAGGAGCGAGGGTCCATCACCCCCTTTTGCTGCAGCCCCCCCCCCAAGTCCTTCTTTTGGGGGGCCTCCCAAAAGTGATCGTGCCTGTGTTAGGTCGTTCCCCCCTTGGGGAATCTTACCCGTCTTTGGCTAACCGACCAAGCTTTTTGGGGTTCAGTTATGAATAAAGCAGCAGAAGCAGCATTCCTGCCAGGAAAACAAGCTTTTGTCTCCTTGCTGGCTTACGGTTCCAAGGGTGTTCCCTTAGCCTTAGCCTAGGCGGGGGTTTCAGCTTGATACCAGTCAGGGCGGTTCCCAACAGTGCCGTCTTATACACAAAGTGCTAACGAAGATTTCATTCCTCAAGGAAATAACATGAGGGGGACTTATGTTCATGCATGTGCATGGTGTTCAGACTCTTCAGAAAACTGAATAGTTGGACCAATTAAATGACATTTGATAGAAAGTTTCCTTGAATAATCAAAATTGCCCAAAATTTTCTTCAGATTTTTTAGAGTGAAGGCTAATCTCCACAAACATAACTCTTCATAAAAATTATGTTGCCAAACTGATATTGTTCAATGAAGCATGAACGTGATTGCAAACTTGGAGAGGAACCTGTGAAAATTCATGAGTATTTCAAAACTATCTTCCTTTCTATTATTCTGGTTCCTTTCCAGTTTGCTAATGGAGAAGATGAATGACATTGGCATTATTACCTGGCCAAAGTAATAATGACAAGGGAATTATTACTAGAGAAGATAATAAAATTCATTATGTGTGTTGGTGTCTTGGACAAAGTCGTAGATAGTGTGCTGATAAAATATGTGAGTGATATGAGGATAGAACATATTGGATAACAACCTTATGACACAAAAAGATATTAATAGGCTAAAAACAATGGAATTTCTCCAACAATGTAAAGTCTAATGTAATACTTACAAATACTGACAGCTAAGAGCCTACCCTGAAAGAAAATAATAGTAATAATGATGAGGATGATATGAAGATGGTGACACTATTGATAGCATTTATGAAGTACTATGTTAATTGTTTGGTTGCTGTGAAGATCAAATGCCTAATGTGGGGAAAAACTAGTTGGAATCAATGACTTCATGTTAAACTCACTCTTTGTTCTCCCAAGTGTTACTCTTCTGACCATCAATCACAATCTGATTGATGAAATGCTACGGATTTGGATTTCTCACTTGGTATTCCTTCATTAAATGAATGCTTATTGAACAACAGTAAAGTTGCATCACTAATTTGGATGTGGAAGGTAGAATATTTGAAAAATCAAATTTGATCCCTGTCCTCAGAGAGCATATAACTAATAGTAGCCCTGTATTTTGAGCTTTGTTACTGGGGGCTCAGAACTGACCCTTCCCAGGGCTGACATGGAGAGACTTCTACACACATTCCAGTTTGGGACTCTTCAATGAAGCCCTGAAAGCACACTACAACCATGGTTCATCCTTGATAAAGAACCTTTACCGTTTAAGGGTGAATTATTTTTCTGGAAAACAAATATACTCAAAATGCAGTTTAAGAATCTCCTAGATGCTTTAAGAATTTAAGAAAATGCAAAAATGCCTGGATGCTATCCATTGAGATGGGGAATCTATAGTTCTGAAATCTCTGTCATTTTTATAAATACCACTGTGATTATAATCAGGAGTTGATTTTACTGTAAGGCTTGAGAGTCCTCTTAAAAGGCTCTTTGCAAAGCTTTGGGAGAGACAGGGATAGGGGCCAGAAAATCCATGTTTTCTGAGCTCCAAAGTTTATGCAATTTAGGGGACCCTCATTGTTTAAAAAAAAAGAGAGAGTTCAAATACAAAATCACTAAGATCTCTGCCAGGGTCTCAGAAGGGACATCTGGGTATGAAGGGCCCTGGACCTTAAGCTTCGTGTGCTTCTCCATAAATCTGTCCCAAATTCTAACAGGTTTTTGGCTTCTATTAAAGCCAAAGAGAATCACGACTTTAAGATAAGAAACAGAAACACAGGCATTCACGTGCTGAAAAGCCCTGTTTGCCACAGTTCCAGAGGGAAGACTGGAGAAAAGGGAGTGCCTGGGAAAAGTCCCTGATTGAATCTTCAGAAATGATTCGAAATTTCATTTCTTGTATTGGTCTTATTTATGCTCGCTGAGGCCTGCTTTTAGGTTCCCGAGCTGCAAATCTTTAGAAAGCCACTATCCCGTGCTAGCAGTTAAGCTGAGAAATTGGAAAGGAAGAACACCTAACATGCACAGATACTCTTTCATCTTACTTCATACTGGTAACACAAGATGGAAAGAAGCTAAGTGTTAGTTAAAGACCTTCCATTAATGAAACAAGAATGGGGGATGAAATGTCAGGAAACTTGACACTATCAAGTGACTGTAAGTGTGTGTGATTTCTGTAACCCTTGAGCACCGATTTCACTGAGTCCGTTGTGGCTGAATGACAGCATCAGAAGGAGTTTTGAAATGAGCACTCAGGGATGTGCACTGGTGAGAATGAATAGCACTTTTTCAAAGGCACACTCCTGCCTGCTCTCTGAGAATGTAAAAGAAATGGGTTGTGACTGCCTGTTCCCTGCCTTGCTGATGATTGCTCAACAGGGAGTAGCTCCTCTCTCCAGTGCTAACAGAGGAGTACAAACTACATTGTGGAACTCATTAATATTTATTCCTTCTAAAAGCAGTGGGCAATAAAAAGGGAAATAAACCAGGGAGAATAGCAATGGGAAAAGGACACCATGACAACAGATACATCTTACAAAGGTTGCACCATTTATTGCCCACAAAAATGCACTCAAAATACTGGGATCCGTATTATGATATTATTAGTCTGAAAGCCAATAAAAATGCCTGTTACTGGGTGAAATAATTTATGAAAAAAATGTATATTAAGCACAATTGAAGAATTCAATAGAACCTTCCATATTCTTATAATTACATATGTTGATATACCTCTTTACAAATTCACATTTTCAATATTCAACAAAGCTACAGAGTACCAGAGCCTGTGCTGTATCTGGCTACAGACGAGAAGTTTTGCTAGCATTGGAATCACCTGTCTGTTGCAACAGAGACAGTGACAACTTTGTCCCTTTGCTCTTGCTGCTCCTCCATTTTCTGCTTTGAGATACTTTAAGCATTGTCCCAGCTCTCCAAATATCTCCTCCTATTTAAAATAATCCTTTTTATACTGTAAGACCTCCATAATCTTTCTTCATACAAAGCTTAAAACCTTCTGACACTATATTACATAATTTGCCATTGGATTACATATAATTTATTCTTTGAAAATGGCCTCATGAATATTCATGCCAGCTCCCCAAGATTTTAAGCTTCTGAGGTGGGCATAGCATTTTTTCCCTCCTAAACTTTATTAGCCATCATTTTTACCATAGGTCTGGGTACATTTGCTAATTATGTCATTTAGAAATCGCTTTAAAAAAGACAGAGAAAGCCCTTCAATTACAGGATGTTGACTTCCTAGACATCTAATTTATGGTGTTTTATTTCAGATTAATCTGTCTAACTTCATTTTTTCCTCTCTTGCTGTCCTTTCCTCTGAAAAGGATTAATGAGATAACATGTGAAACATCTTAGCACAGACCTTGCATTTATTGCATGCCAGATGAATCGTAATTGTTTTTGTTTATGTGTTCCTGTTCTGGCCAAATTGAGAAAAACTGGAAGAATTTTTAAAATAATAGTTTTACCTTCTGCATGTTGGAAAGACATAATTATATATTGGCCTTGCTGGTTGAGACACATAATGGAGGATGTATAATTCATGGAGTCTCTTTACAATATGTCCCAAAACCCTACCATGTGCTTACACTACATGTGAAATTGCTCCTTTCTCCAAAACAACAGACTTTCTTTGCATTATTCCAGAGTAAGAAGAAATGGAACTAATTTTACTTCTGTAGTTATGGGAGACAGAACCATTCAGCTTCCCTTACTCTGTGACACAGAATCTTTAAGAAGTCTAAGTAGCATTTACTGCCAAAAGATTCTTACAACAGCCCTCAGATGGTTCGGTTGCTCGAAAAACAATCCCGGGAATGCCACCCTGGTTCATCTGCCCCTTACATTATACAGGATTCCTGGGCATCTAAAACCACATTGTTTGGGTAGCTTTATGCCTTGGAGACCTTGTCTCTTTTTTACAAAATAATATTAACGAGTAGATGCAAAGAAAATGATTTTTATAAAAAGAAGCACGGTTTCACAGGTCTGTAGTTAGGTCTGGTTAGAAAGACTTGGATCTTTTAAGTTCCTACTCCATTTGGAATTTCCAGAAGTACTTTGAAAGAGTCATGCTTCTCACTAAGAAAGCTGTCAATCCATTCCTCACTGTCTTCCAAAAATCCATAGCAAGTGGGCAAAAGCAAAGATACTAACACAGTGTTTTCTCATTAATACGCAACTAAACAGATAATTAGAGAATAATTTTCCCAAACATACTGAGACAATAGTGTGGGAGGACAGACTCAAAGCTAGACTTTTTATTCCAAAGTCTATAAACTCTGTCCAGTCCATCCCCCCTTTCCCCTGGCTCTTTGACTTTGTTTCAAAGTAAATAACTGAGTAGTTATTTTTCTACAACTTTATCAAAATCTTTGGATATAAGTAAATTATGTTGAATTATCTGGTTGTACCTTTGTAGCAAAAATAAATGAAAATGCCATTGAGATCTGCCTCTTATAATAGAAAATTGAAGGGAATTAAATGTAATTGAAGCCCTTTTTAGCATTCAACTCAATTAAGTTCATTCCCTGAGATGGTTCTTAAGGTTAATATAGAGACCTGTCCATGGTTATTTGAACCAGTATTACGTTGAACCGCATGAAATTGCTATTTTTGTAGGTCAAGTGGCAATTTCATGCAGTTCAACTGAAGGGGGACAGTTACTGTATTGTGTCAAGTTACCTGGTATGGACTCCTCTCTGTCCTAGGCTTTTCACTGTCAGAGTGAAGTCTGCAGCTACTGCCTATGAATTGTGGTTGCTGCTTTCATGTGAACAGTATGCACTTTGGTGCATGTGGTGTGCCTCAGAGAGGGTAATGATTGTCTTCTATAAAAATATGTAGATTTCCTCATAGTAGATACTTTTTATGGGATGATAACTCATATTGATGGCTTGAGAGTGACTTGAATTCATCAAGCAGTTTTTACTCTATGTGCATTTAGAAAAGAAATCTTCTGCACTCAATGATGTGATTTCTAATACTTACCTATGTCCCACTTTTTTATGGAAGCACATACAATAAAGGGAAATACAGTGATTTTTAAGGATACATGGATGAGGAATATGGCGCAAAGAAAAATGTTAGCAGAAAGAAAACACAAATCTAATAATGAATATAATAAAGGTAATGTACCAAGTGTATGCCCTAGGAGCCCATTAATTTCTTGAAGTAGGACCACAAGTTCTGTATCTAAGCTTGTAACAGCCAATGCAAAGAGGAGCACTCCATTAATTATGAAATCACACTGTTCATTAGACAAGAGAAACCAGTTGTAAAGAAGAAGCACAACAGTTTCTAAATTTAGGGTCAGAGAGAAAATTCACCATCAGTCTTTCATAAAGACAGCATTGTAACTATGTTGAATACTTACAACCTCATTAACATCTTTACAATCAGCTCCACAACGAATTGTATAAGGAAGCTTTTATTTTAAGCAGTTTTCTTCAACCCAGGCCACTAGCATAAATATGAAAAGGTAACTCAGTAAAAACAAATTAGTGGGGGTTAATATGATATGGCACAGATTTATAGATCTCTGTTAAGCGAGATAACCCAAGGAGAGTTCAGAATATCTAAATGGATGTACAGCTATGCCCTCAGGCAGCCCTCCTCAGAGCTTTGATAGATGTTGAGAGGCAGAGAGTCCCCTTCCATCCCCTGACACAAGGACCTGGAATACTGCTATTTTGGTTTCTATTTGGGGGCAGTTAAAGGCAGAGACACGTTTTCCAGCCATCATCTAGGTAGAGATAAGATTATCATCCTTAAAAGAAAATCGAAAAGCTTGACAAAGACACAAACTTGAATACAGTATTATCCCACTTCAAACAGGGAGATGAGTCCAGGCCTCACTGGATGCAGGGCAAAGAAAACGTTTAAACACAGATAAAGGAAAATCAAAGGCCCATACATCTGTTCCCCAGCCTGTAACCCAAAGCAAAAGTCTGAAACAGATGCTTGGCAGAACCAGCTTCAGCACGTCATCTATTAGAAGAAGCAATTTAACTTTCTGACCTTCAAACTAAAATGACTTCCAAGTATAAATCTATAGAACTAAAGGAGTTCATCCGAAGTAACATGATAATGATGAAGAGGATTAGGAAAATGAGAGATAAGACTCTATATATGAGACACGTTTGTTTTTATGTTTATTTGCTTATCCGATCCTCACTACAAGCCTATAAAGTAAGTACTATTATTATATAATATTGAGGTACAGTGACATTAACTAATTTTATGAAGTCATATAGCTGGCAAAAGTCATAACCAGAATTGTGAATCAGAAAGTCAAAGAACATGTATAAAGGACCCATGGACAAAGCCAATGGTGGGGAGGGTTGAATGTGGGTGGTGGGGGTGGGTAGGGCAAGGGAGAGTAATGAGGGAAAAATGGGGACAACTGTAATTGAAAAACAATAAAAATTTTTTTCTAAAAAAGTCTAGCTCCTTAACTGGTTCTGAAGGATTATTAATTGTAAGCCAGTTTGATGTTGGGGAGAAGCTACCTCCTTTCTAAGTGATACTGGTGTTAGAATATGTGCCCTTCTTCTAAATAATAATTACATCTCAGAGCCAATGGTCTATTAATGTATTGCTATTTAATGACATAAGACTATATATGTATAACATTCATGCTTCTATTTTCTATGGCAGGAAGTCTTTATTCATTTATTCAACCAATATTTATTGAGAGCCTTGTATGTGTAGCTACTGTTCTAAATACCAAACATAGAAAATTGAACAACAAAGACAAGATTCCTACTATCACAGTTTATACTTTGATGGAGAGAAAGAGACTATACAAAAAGAAATAAATAAATAAGAAAGTATCAAGCCCTGGCTGGCGTAGCTCAGTGGATTGAGCGCGGGCTGGGAACCAAAGTGTCCCAGGTTCGATTCCCAGCCAGGGTACATTCCTGGGTTGCAGGCCAGAACCCCCAGCAACCTCACATTGATGTTTCTCTCTCTCCCTCTCCCTCTCTCTCTCTCTATCTCTATCTCCCTCCCTTCCCTCTCTAAAAAAATAAATAAATAAAATAAAAAAAAAGCTACACAGGTAGAAGATAAATTTAAAAAAAAAGAAAGTATCAGGTAGCAGTAAGTGCTATGCTGAGAATCAAAATAGGGTGATTGTGAGAGAGAATGACTGGGTAATGATAGTATTTGTTTGGCTTCCCAGATTTACACATGTAGCCTGAAGTTTTCCCCTGAGGGGCCAACTCATACATCTGTCTTTCTATATATTTGGCATCTTCAATCAAACACATTAGGTATATTTGTCTCTCCCCCACATACTCTTGTAATAGCAAAATAAATAAGTTTTAAAACAATATCAGAATACATATATCTGAATAGCATGAGCTCCATGATCTGTTACATAGATGTATTTAAATAAATCCCTTAAAACTTAGGGGGGTAATAAATCACTAACAGAATAGGCAACATATAAGTGTTTAGTAAGTATTTATTGAATAAATAATGGATGGACTTAGTAATGACCCCCAAGTATTTATACATATGCTTCTAACTAATCATTACTCTGGCAAAATTTTTCCTCTGGTTGCAGAGAGGTGAAAGTTCTAAGGTAAGCATATTTATAAATGTATCACAAAACCTGGAAGTCAATATATTAAATCATCAGAAAAGCAAACATTTTGTTAGGCTTCTGCTTCCAGCCACAATTGAGTAACTGGAAACTTCTCAATAAGAATAACTATAAAATGAGGAAATATATACAAAGTGACTGTTTTTAGGCATTACGCAGCAAGCCGCAGAAGACTGTGATTACAATTATGATCACAGTTGTGATCAATCACCTCCATCTTCTGCTGGAGGCTGTTTACTGACACAGAGCTGGAAAAGCGGAGACAAAGAAAGCATCAGGTCTTTCTGAATGAAGGAGTCTGAAATCTGAGCTCCAGGCTGCAGAAGTGACTGGACATTCCAGGGCAGGGCACGGGGAGGGCATCTGCCCTGGGAGGAGTGGGATGGAGTCCAGGAGTCCACGTGTGGATACACCATGAGTCTGTGGCCCAGGGCTGGGCTGCACAGGTACAGACTGAGACTCTGTAAAGTCTGGCAGAGATGCTGTGCGACAAGGCTGTGCTGAATGAAAGGAGAGGGTATAGGTAGTGCAATGCCTGGAGGTTAGTTCGAGTCCTAGCCCTTCATGGGTGAAGACCTTTGCTAAGCACCTTGGACTCCATGGCCCTGGAGTAAGACCACGCTGTCACAGCCAGAAACACCCTAATCCAAATGAAACCAAACCTGAAAAGATCTAAACAACCTGCCAGCAATGTAACTGACAGGAAAAGAAAACTTAGAAAGATGGCATAATTCAGACTCTCTACAGCACATCACTCACAATGTCCAGTATATGATAAAAAGTTACTTCACATGCAAAGTAGTAGAATAAAGAGGCCAATTATCATGAAAAAAAACATTCAGTAGATAGATACCTTGAGAAAACCCAGATATTAGAATGAGTAGACAGAGACTTGAAGAAACTATTATACATACGTTGAAAAACTTAAAAGAAAAGACTGTCTTGGGGAGTGAACAGATGGGAGTATGAGAAGAAAAACAGACATTATACGAATATGGAAATTCAAGAATATAAAAAAACTGCAGTAAAAAAATTCACCCAGTGGACTTTTAGAGATTGCAAAAGACAGATCAATAGAAATGATTAGATCTGAAGAACAGAGAGTAAGAAGATTAAGGGGGGAAAAATGAAGAGAATCTAAGTGACTGTTGAAATAATATCCAGGTGTCTATGTGTTAATGATATCACAGAGAGAGAAGAGAGTTATCTGACAGAAAATATGTGTGAAGAAACAATGGTCAAAATTTCTCCAATTTATTGAAAAAGAAGGCATCAAATTTCAGATCTCAGAAGCTCAGCAAACCCCAAGCAGATAAATGCAGGACAAATATAGCAAAAATATATTCAAATAGCTAAACACTGAAGATGAAGAGCAAATTCTTAAAGCTGCCAGAGGGACTGGGGTGGGGAAACGTGAATAAAGATAACAAATGAAGGTTGAAATCTCATTAGAGACAATCAAGGCCATAAAACAATGAAACTATGTGTTTGCTGGAATAAACTTCCAGATTTCCACAGCCAGCAAAAATGTTCTTCAACACCGAGGGTGACAAAACTGACATCTTCAGAGAAATTAAAGCTGAGAGAAATCATTATTAAACAGTTAAGAGTGAGACTGTGGCTATGGAATGCCTGAGTCATATGATCTTGGGAGGTTATTTACCTTCCCTGTGACCTATTTCCTTCTCCAGAAAATAGAGATAATAACACTGGTAAAATTTTTAAATGAGAGAATCCATGTACTTAACTTAGAACTGTGTCAAACATACACTAAGGTCACAATAATTCTGATCTAACATACAAAGCAGGGCCCATGTTTTAAAATAAATTCTCCTTTAACAAGAAGTATGTAATTTGGCAATAGTGCTGTGAGGGAAAAAATGCTCCCACAATTAGAGCTGGGACCTTGGAAGATGAGGAAATCCTCCAGGCCCCAGTTTTCTATTGTACTTTCACCCACAGTAGTATCCAAATTTCCTTTTGGGAGGGTCTGCAGAGCCTCCTCTATTTCCTCAGTTCCAACAAGTTTATCAAGAACCAAAACTTTTATTCTTGAGGAAAGACTAGCTTCCCTTCTCATATGTGTGGCTTTTCAGATCTATTGGGTGCCAGCTGGCCTGAAACCAGTCTTCATACATGAACGTGGCCTCCCAGCTGACGTTCAGCGGAGCCCGTTGGGAACCCTCCCCCCGCCCCAAGGAGAGAGCTGAGGAGAGCCAAAGCCATGAGCGTTCTTTGATGACTCCGTCAAGAAAGGAGACAAATCGTCTTGACATAAGAGCACAAGTACTAAGGAAAATCCATATGAGACCAGATCCCTTGTTTTGGATTCACTCCTAAATACCCTCTCAACAGTTCTTCACAGGTTATATGCCACCTGCTCCCTCATCCGGGCGAAGCCAGAGGCTGAAAGCCCACCCCCTCCCCGACCCCTGACTATCATCCCTCCTCAATTGGGCTGTAATGCTAACATTCTTCCCCTCAGAGAATTACAGTCAGTAATTCTTGGTGTCATACTTCATGGATTTTAAAACATGCAGCTCTACATTAAACTTTGAATGATGTGTAATATTAAAACACAACTCCATTCCAGTTTTTAAGTGATACTTAGCACTCAGGGAAGCTCTAGTGTTAAACAGAAGGTCAGCAAAGTGCAAGGAGGAGACTGCATTCCGTGTACACTGCTGTCCAGAGAGGGGAGAATCTGAAAATGTATGAGAACAGGGAACTTAAAATTAATAACAGTGTGCATGGTGAGAAGTGGAGTTTTTAAATTGCAAAAAATGGTTAGAGAAAAAGTAATAAGGTAATAAATGTTATACTTAAAATGCCATTAAAATAAAAAATGAATATGAAAAAAGGAAATAAAATAGGTAAGATTTTGAGTGATTACAATAGGCTAGAAGTTGACAAAGACATAAATGTAAGGGACATAAAGCTGAGATTAAAAAGTTAAAATCTGTGAGATAAAATGTATGACAGTGGAACCCAAAACAAGGGAATTTATTTTTAAAAACTTGTGCATTTATTCTTACATGTTTAAACTTCAGTCATCTTCAAAGTACTCTCCATGTGATGCAATACACCTATTGAGTCATTTTTTCCATTGCTCAAAACAGTGTTTGAACTCATCTATTTTGATGCCTTTTTGTGCTTCTGCAGTTTTTTATTTCAGCTCTTCTACACTGGCAAAATGTTTCCCTTTGTGGATGTTTTCATTTGGGGAAACAAAAATTGCTTGAGGCAAGATAGGGTTCTGGAGAGGGTGGGGCCTAGGGTTCAGGCTGTTTTTGGTCAAAAACTGCTGAACATGCCGTGTTGTGTGGGCAGGCAGGTGTGCTTGTAAATCAGCCATGATGAAATGGACAAACACACTGAAAAAGTCTTAAAAAAAAAATTCACTGAAGCCGAATGCAGCCTTTCAAAACAACGCCTGCTAGTACACTGATACAGACGGATTCCTAGAACACTCACCTAGTGGGGGAAGCCTGTACTACAAGGGGCCCACCCTCCAGAAGATAATTCCAGTGTTTGAAGGGTCCCCCTTGTAAAAAGGGCTTATTAACAAATAATAAAAATTCAGCTTAAAATGAAATAAAGACTTGAAAGGAAGGTCTGAAACGGTTAAATTTATAGAAGAAAACGTAGGGCAAAACCTCTTTGGCTCAGGTCTTGGCTATGATTTTTTGGATTTGACACTAAAAGCAAAACTGAACGAACAGGGCTACATCAAACTAAAAGGCTCTGCTCAAAGGAAACCGTCAACAACATTAAAAGGCAACCTGTGAAGTGGGAGAAAGTGTCTGCAAGACACATACTCAGTAAGGAGTTAGTTTCCAAAATACACAAGCCCACCTGCCTTAGGGGTCTTTCCTAGTCCTCGCTCCCCTTCTCCCACGATTTTATCCTTTTTCCCTAAGATATAGTTTTGTCAACCCACAAAAAGTGAGTCAGAGGGCATTAATATCAAACCTCCTGAAGGACTTCTCCTGAGGTTTGAGATCTACAATGGCGTATGTTTTACAAGCTCCACTATTATTCTTCTAAGCAGTTTTACTTAGAAGAACATAGTTAAGAGCTTGGGGAAGGTCTTTAAACTCAGCTTCTAGGCTGCTGTAAGTAAAAAGGTAGGCATAGGCTTAGAAAAAATATCCAGCAAGAAATAAATCACCAATAGAAAAAATAATATACCACTGAAGAAAAAATTCTTACTTAATATTCTATAGCCAAAGACAATAGCAAGCAATTCTTTTTTTTAAATTTTCTTTCAAAGATTTTATTTATTTATTTCTAGAGAGGGAAGGGAGGGAGAAAGAGAGAGAGAGAGAAACATCAATGTGCAGTTGCGGGGGGTCATGGCCTGCAACCCAGGCATGTACCCTGACTGGGAATCAAACCTGCAACACTTTGGTTCGCAGCCCGCGCTCAATCCACTGAGCTATGCCAGCCAGGGCTGATAGCAAGCAATCTTTACCAGAGTGCATGCAACTCTATAAAGAGCATGGTGTCTTCCATACAGTGAGCACTCGCTGCTGCAGTGATAGGGCCCCTATGGTTACCTTCAGCTCCCATCCTGCGTAGCTGCGTTTCTCAAAGTTTAGTCTGAGCATTACTTGCATCAGAATCAGATGAAGTGCTCATTCAAAATCCTAGCCTAAAAGTCCCCAGCTTATTCCTAGATTTCATTCCAGATGTAGCGAATCAATTTCTGAGCGTGGAACCTGGAGTCTCCGCTTCCTTAAAAAAATGCTTCTCCTCACTTCCAGCCCCCTCGCCCCTGTAATTGTTGGATGCAATGAAAATTGACAAGTAACTGTTGTGAAGTTAAGCATAGATCCTGAAAATTAGGATTCTGCTCCACAGAATCAGACACCAGTAACTGTCACATTCCAACAAGCTCTGATGCTACATGGTGACATTTTCCAACCGGTGATACTGAGATGGCTGGCCCTTCAGGTTTGTTTTTAAAAAACACCTGCTAGAGTTTAAAAATCCCAGAAACATTAATGCTGTTTTCTTCTAGGAGCTTTAGGATAGATTGCACATACTTACCATGAATGAGGTGAACACCACCCTTGTGGTAAAGTCTACTGAAGGGGGAACCTAGGCGTGTTGGAAAGGCTATTGTTTACATGTGAAAATGAGGAGTTTCATCCAGACGAGCTGTAGGGTTGATGGGTGGGTTAATTGGAGGTGAAGGACAGCAGGGCAGGAGTGGAGATACCAGGAGGAGGAATTGGGGGGATTTCTGTCCATTGGAATGCTGCCTAGAGCACAGGGTCCTGATCTGAAAGGCAGTGGGAGAAAATAGAGTTATCACTGTCCAATGGTCAAGAGCCAGGAGAAATGATGCAATGATATCCAATGGCTAGAGATCAGTTGCTCGGACTGAAATATTTCACCAGACGGGTTCCATGCTGGGGGCTGGCCCTGCCCTGCACAGTCCGGGTGTCCAGGCTCTAGTGCAGGAAAGAAGGCAAGAGTGACTCTGAGTGAGAAAGCAAGGTTTCTTCAGGTAGAGACAAACAGGCTAGGATGGGGTGGGGGGCAGTGCTCCTGGAGAGAGGATCAGTGCTGGAGCCACCGCCGCTCCCTGGTTGCTGTTCTCCCAGGCACTTCAGGGAAAGATGCAGAAGTAGGCTTCTGATGGGACCGTCACAAGTGAGTTGCCTGTCATGGTCAGTGGTGCTTGAGATTTTATGTGTTTCAGTAGTAGAGGGAAGGGGGTGGGAATTGTTCCTGAACTTTGTGGTGCCATACTCTGACTCTGCCTTATGGTTGGGAGAGGGTCTTGTTCCTAATACGGTTGTTCCAGAAATATTGTGGTGTTGGTCCCTCTGGGGTGAGGGCCCTCTACTTGTGGTGTCAGTTTTCACTGTAATGATGGTATAATAAGCTTTAGGGTTGTGCTTTGGTCCATTGTTCCTCCATCTTGTACTTACCTGGTTTTAGCCAGTTCCTGTTGCAGTGGAGGAAATCACAACCCACTTGTCCCACAACCAATCCAGAGCCTTCCTCTATTGTTGTTGTTGTTGTTGTTCTTCTTCTTCTTCTACTTCCTCTCCTTCTCCTTCTCTTTCTCTGTCTCCCTCTTCCTCTCCTCTCTCTCTGTTTCTTTCCATAACACTTTTGCCAGCTTGTACTAATAAAGGGACTCAAATTCTACCACTCTGAAACTGCCCTTTTGGGATTTTGATTTTTAAGCTGTTTATTGAGAAACAAAAGACTTAGATAAGAGCCTTTGACCCCTGTCCCCTTTCCTGTCCGGGAAATTCAGAGAGAAACCTGCTTCAGGAAGGAGATCTTAGGATGTTTGCCTTAGCCTAATTTGAACTAAATGTCACAAACAAGAGGGCATTAGCCGAGGGCCTGTTAGCTGGACACCAGTGTGTCCCATTGTTCCTGGGTGGTCCAGCAAGGATTTTCCTGCCCTGCCTGTTCTGCTCTTCTTCAGACATCTTTAAATCCTCCATTCTCACTTCTGAAATCTGATGCCCTATTATATCATTTTTCTCCTTTATCCAAAAATAATTTCTACCCAATGTTCCCTCACTGTCTTTGGAATTTTCACACTTATGTGAACTGCCCATGCACATGTATTAAAACTGTGACTATCTCCTGTTCATCCATCTCTATTAATTTGATAATTAGCTCAGCCAGAGGAACTTAGAAGATGGGAGGAAAAGTACTAATATTATTTTAGTCCCCATACCATACTATGCCATGTAATAGTTCATAACATTCCTGTTAATTTTTCTATTTCCTCACTCCTTCCATGGAAGCAGGCACCTTTATCTGTTTTGTTCTCTCCTAAATCCAAAGCACCTTGTATATACCAGTGTATTTCCGGTACATGTTAGGTGCTCAATAAACATTTGTAGAGTGAATTAATTAAATAAATATTGAAAACGTTTACCCAATCCTGACAAAATGTATGGGAAATTTAGGAATAATTATAAAGGATTAAATAGAGACCATTAACTAGAATAAGAATCGGATCCAAGTTAGGTGAAAATAGCTTGGCGAGCCAGAAAATCTGAGTAGGCCTGAAACCAACAAACTCATTATGACAACATTTTTCATAGGAAACCAAGTAGTTTTGAGGTCACAGTTCAAGGCTACCCACAAATCATGCTTTTGGCCTTTGCCTCAGTGTTCCAGGTTGTTTTATTTTTTTAACTTCAAGACATTAGAAGGAAAAACCATAAAACATCTCCAAGCCATTTATTAAGTTCAGCTTCTGTTTATGCAATGATAAAGAAAAGGGACTCAACACAAAGTTCTATCAATGGAGACTTTGAGAAAAGAATGGAAAATTTTAGGAAAAAAGAAAGTCTTTATTTTTATTTTTTAATTTAAATTATTTTATTGTTGTTCAGTTACAGTTGTCTGTGTTTTCTCTCTACCCTTCCTCCCCAAATATTTACCTCTGTTTGCTTCTAAAAAAACTGTGGTCAGACAGTAATAGTGGCAGCAGCCTGCTATGGAGAAACTTGAGTGAGAGCAAGCTTAGCTTAAATTTTGTTTTGTTCCAGAAGATGAACAGGGAAAGTTGATAAAATATGCCAATGAATATGGTCACACACTGGACTATGCTTAAATAGCTATTCACAAATTATTTCTTTCTTCAATATTCTATCATGCTTGGTATGATGACCTGGGCTGTGTCCCTTGGAATCCATAAATTGAAGCCCTAATCCTCAATGTGACTTGTTTTGGAGGCAGAGCCTTTAAAGAGGTACTGGAGGTTAAGTGAGGTCATAGAGTGGGGGCCTAATCCAATGTGATTGGTTTCTTTACAAGAAAAGAATGAGACACTACAGATGTGCCAGAGCAGAGAAAAGGCATGTAGGGAGAGAGTGAGAAGGCAGCCGGAGTGACTCTAAGGAAACCACCCCTGCTGGCTCCTTGATCTTGGTCTTCTAGCCTCCTGAACTGTGAGAAAATATATTTCTGTTGCTCAAGCCACCCAGTCTGTTACTTGCTTATGGTAACCCTAGCAGACGAATATATTTAGTCATTAAAATAAGTATATTTGGAGTAAGTTTCTCTGTCATTATATTGTGGAAATCATACAGGTTCCAAATTGCTTATTTTCATTTATAATATCTATTAATGCCATTTTTCTAGTTAGGGACATTGTAAATGTGAATTCAAGTCAATAATGGTATGTTCCGACAAGGCTTCTGTGTGTGTTTTTCATAGACTATTCTACAACATGTCCTTTTTTTTTAAAGAAAAAAGAAAAGAAAACCTCCATATTTGCAGTGTTGCAACAGATGGTACCTCCCTGTAGTAGGAGAGCGATGGCCTCATCAAGCTGTCGATACAGTTTGTGAAATTGAAATCCTGACAATGATTGACATTGCAACAAAGATGTATATTTTGAAAGCCCACATTTTTAAAGGTTCTTGTCTTACATGAATCAGGGTCAGCAAGAGAAATTATTTGACATGTTTGTTCCTATAAATACTTCAGAGGATAGCACAGTTCTATTTTACTCATGTTAAGTCCTGGGGACTGTTATTTCCAAGGCAATATGGCATTGTGAGCATACGCATATGGACCTTTCTCTGTAATTCCCTAAAATGACCAATAGAATATACAAGTAGGGAAGCCTGCATCAGTTCTTAAAACAAGAAGAGAGCCCATCCACAGGCTAGACCTCTAGAAAAGTTTCTATTTGCTAAGGCAATGACGTATGATGAAGGAAACGGGGCACACCGAGGCAAAGGAACAACCTCTGTGAAGCTGAGTAGAATTTCTGGAAGAAGTAGGAAGAGACCATTGACAGGAGTTTCCTTTGCACCCAAACTCAGCAGAGTAAGGGCTGAAGACAAGGCCCATCACTGGGTGCCCTGCTGACTCTGCTCACAGGCAGCGCTCAGACAGCAGACCTGCTGCACAGAGAGGAGATGACTTGCTTGGAAGTCTGTATCGGTTATGAGAGTGTTAGTGTTGGTATTCGTGTGCTAGTGCCTTTCCCACCATCAGCCTCCTCAACACCCACAACTAAGAAATTAAAATTAGAACATGCAGATAGATAGCTGAGCGGAAAAGAGAAGGGACTACTCTCCTCCAGGTTTAACCTGGACCCAAAAGGATATTTGGGAAGAGACTCATCAGAATTAATTAAATGTACTTAGTATATAATTTCCACCTGACTATACACCAAAATAGAGCAAACCTACGCCACCTATAACTCCAAAAGAATAAACAGAAAAATCAAGGGGCCTGAGTACAAAGACTGCAATTTCACCCACAGGGACAACTTGAAGAGCTCAGTTCTGAAATAGTCTAATGTCAGAAGAAAAACAAACATTAAAAACTGTTTGTGACCTCAGTCACATGTTTTGATTGGTGATCTCAACCCAGTCTAGGAGGTTCTCCTGGCAGCAAGAACCAAGAGGAAGGACGCAGGCCCTGAGCAAGGATGTGCTAGGGGTGACTGTCAGGCCTAGCCATTCGTGGACTGCTTGGAAGCAGTGACAATTCTGTTGGATACTAAACATATTAATTATGAGTAGAAAATAAACTCAAGGACTGTGGATGCATGCTTCCTAAATAAACTGTATACTGTCTTGAATTAAAAGAAGAAAAGGTTCATCAAAAGCATTAGCTCAGTAACGACTTTGTCATAGCCAGAAAGGGCTGGCAGTGAGTTTTGAAGCACATTACATACTGAGAGATAATTCTCAATAATTGTTTTAAATATGGTTACAAAATTGATTAAAGAATAAGTGTAGTATCTGCCAAACAATACCCTGTATTATTAGAAAGAACATGATGGGTTTTATGTCCACATTAAATATAACAGCTTGAGAAAAACAAAAGAAATTTCTGGGAGTCAAATTGAGTATAAGGACATCTTCAAAAACCTTCAAGTAATTAGGGATATATGTAAACTTCAATTAATTTTCAAAAGAAAGATTTTCTTTCTTTGCCTCACATCAGTTCTTGGGAATAAACATATAATGCCCCTAGCTGACATGTAAGTGGGTGTTGTGTAAATCATCGGATAAAACCTTGGAATTAAAACAGCTTTGGTTCAATATACCTTAAATGCTGCTACACACTTGTAGCAATTAAGGGAAAGCAAACAAACAAAAAAATCACCATTGCCATTGCTTTTGTACCATAGCACTCTTTCGCATCTAATATCTAACACAAGAGCAGGGCTTTGAATAGAGTAGGCATCTAGTGTTTATTGTGACTGAACAAAAGAATAACAAAGTAAAGCATTTTCAACTGATCTTGTTTTAGGTCTTTGGAATCTCTTTGTTATTAGGCCCCTTGTGCTTAATGGTAACATTTGGTCAATACCTATACAGAAAGTAAGATTTAAATCTAAGAGAATTTTCTTGTAATTGTGAGTTAGCAACCAAATAGCTTGTTTCATGAAAAAAATATATATACTACTTCAAGAAAAATGTAGACTTTCAGGTAAGACAATGGAAAATAAACAGAATGTCAGGAGGTTTTGAGTGTCTAAAATGCTTTACTGTTTTGCTAAATGGACAAATGAATTATTAAACTTACTGCTTTTTTCTCAACCTTTGAACCCTGAGATATCTTTTGTATGAGTACAGAAAAGGCGTATCAGTTTACAAACAGGTCTGAAGTAGGCTGAGTGTGAGATCCTGGTTTAAACAATTCTGAAAATCTAATATATTTTTTTTATGATGCAAAGAGTTAAAATACATAAGCAGTATATTTTTTAGGCACTAGAAAAAAATATTTAGTTTAAAAATTTGACATTACAAACAGATGAGAATCTAAACTGTTTCTTATTAAAATGCCGAGACTTTATTTTCCAGATAAATGTCACTTTCAGTCCCTGCTGCCACCACCCCTTCCCCTAAACACGCACAACCAGAACCAAACACTGTTGTAAAATTTACTGTGTGTTTTAGTCAAGCCACCCATTGTATTCGAGATTAGGGACTCCTGGGAGTTTGGGTAAGGCATGAGGGAAGAACGAGGCTTTTGCAAATTGTCATGTAGTACAGTGGAGTGGGTAACAGCATGGTCTTTGCCCCTGATTAGCTGTAGGATCTCGGGCAAGTTACTTGACCTCTTTGTGCTTCAGTTTTCTTGTCTTTAAACTTTAAACAATTGTATCTACTTCATGAGATTGCTTGAGGATAAAAGAACTTATTAAGTCAACTCAATATAAATATTAACTATCGTCGTTATCAGTATAAATGCAAAACCTCCCACTTTAATAGTAATTTAATGGGATGGCCCGTTCCTGATATCTGGTAGAATAACAATTTGGTTTCCATTTCCAACTGGAACCCAAAGGTCAGAATAATTTTCACTGATAGGCCAGCAAGGTTGGTGTTGGATTATCTTGGTTGCCTCTTTATATTATTATGTTAATATGACACACACTGTATTAATAACCCCATTAATTATATATTAATTTATTCTTACCTATAGCAAATGTATTTCCATGTGTCTGTAGCTGTTGTTTACACAGACATTACCTATTATTGAACCCCCCTCACAAATCTGTGCAAGACCACAAGGAGAAGTAGTTCAAGGTATACCTGACGATTATGGAGCCAAATTGCCTGAATGTGAATCCAAAATCTTTAATTTCCTAGTTGTGTTATTTGGGGAAAGTTACTTAACCTTTCCATGCTTCATTTTCCCATTTGGGGATAATTATCCCTATCCCCCAGGGGTGGATAATTGAATACACACCCTAAGGGGTTTTGTAAGAATTAAACGAATTAATATGTGTTAAGTACTTAGAACACCATAACATTGCCCCGCATAATAAAAACCAGTATTTGTTAGTAAATAAATCACATCCCACTCTGTCCACAGTGGATTCCTATTCGAAGTTTTATGTTAAACATTCCTTGCTTTTCTATCAATAATTGACTTGTTCTTCCTCTTCAGCCAGAAACCAGCAGAGAAACACCTGTAGTTGAACTGGTTGGGTTCACTCCTCACTGCAGGGTGGGGTGGCACACCGCAGGGGCATCTGTGGGTGTCTCAGTTGCAGCGTCATGAAGGACTTATTACAGGTCTGGGACTTCAGTTGTGGTTGTCTTTTAGGAGCATTCCAATGAGTGCACTTTGCCCTCAGGAAGCAAGGATAATTCGATGACCAGTATCTCAATAAACCTTATTTGGAGGGAGGGCAGACAATATGGAGACTAAAGCTATAGCTGGCGAAGGTAGAACTCATTCATGTTAGCAGGCAGAGGGGACTGTTGGACAATTTTTTGCGCTCCTCGCAGTTTATCTTGTTTTCGCTTAGACAGATCAAGAAGCAGTTGTATTTTTTTATCTCACTCTATCCTAGCACAGAATGACCTTGTCTGATTTCATGCTCTGTGAACTTGTTTATGTCCAACAGGAGAAAGCCATGGCCTCGGTCTGAGTTCCAGGCCAGCTACGAAAAACCTTGCTGACAGTATCGGGTGGTCCCAGACTATCGGGCTGCTCTCCTCTTTCCTAGACCTGTGTATTTACTCCAACAGTAATGACATTGCTCGTTTTTTACAACTTTATATGAATGGAATACTTCAGTATATATTCTTCTCTGCCTTTCTTCACTCTTCGACATATTTGTGGATTCCACCATATTGATGATTGTGCTCAAGTTCATTTATTTCCACTCCTGTATGGTGTTACATAGTATTGAATTCCATAATTTAATATCCATTCCCTTTTTGTTGGATACGAGTTATTTCTAGATATTTACATTTATAAACAATATTTCATTGCCAGTGTCTCATAGTTTTTCCAGCGTATAGACCTAGGCGTATGCACAGCCTCAACCATACTAGATAATTCCAATTTTTTTTTTCAAAATGTTTAAAATAACTTAGATTTCCACCAGTGGTGTTCAACTGTTCTGGCTGCCTCACATTTTCTCCAATACTTGGGATTGTGAAGCTTTTAGATTGTTGAGAAACTAATGGATTTAAAATGTCTCTGGTTTTTACTGGTTGTGGTTAATCTTTTGAATTTATTTCTTCCATCTTATTTTATTTTCTTCATTCCTTTTTTTCTGTTTCTTTGTCTCTCCTATCTTCTCTTCCTTTGAATCTGTTGCAACAGTTTTGTTGTTATTGCATTGTTTCCTTTGGTTCGGAAATGATGCATCCTTATCCTGTTTGGATAAAGAGATTACTTCAAAGCATGAAAGTCCTGACCCAAATGAATACTAAGTGAGAAATAAAATACAAGACTACATAATACGTAGGTTGGTGAAGGATAACCAGAGGTCAAATGGTCTTTCATAGTAAATTTCTCGTTTTTTGTCTGAAAAATGCCTTCCTTTGCCTCTGATAATTAAAGAATTCTGGACAGGCAGTTCTCTCACCGGGCCGTGAAAAGAGGAAGTTCTGTGACCTGCAGAACAGTAACGCCCCCAGGAAGAGGCAGCCTTCCGACTTTACTACCGTATCAAGTCCGTGCTGTGAACTGGGGAAGCCTCCGAGGATGTTCCTTTCTTAGGATTCCAGTTATATTACTAAAAGGTTTCATTTTAAAAGTAACTTATAGAATTCTTCTTTTAGGACGATAGCGCAGATGTAATATTTCCTAATTCTTCTGCTTGAAAAAGAAAAATTCCTGGACATTACATAGTAAAATAAGCCACAAGATGACTGAACTTTAGAGAGAAAGAGACAGACAAGCTAGACTTGACCGATGTCCATGTTCTAGTTATGATATTGTGGTGTAGTTTTTTAAGATCGTACCATTGGGAGAAACCGCATAAAGGATATATAGAATTTCCATGAATTACAGCTTCATGTGAATCTACAATTATGTCAAAATGAAATTCAGTTTTTTAAAATAATACATAAGCTGTTCTTAGGGTTTTAGATAGATTCATTTTCAGAACACCTCATTCACCATATTTCTGTAAAGAAAAGTCTTCAGTTTGCTTCCTATGATGATTTTTTTCCATTTGTGATGCTTCAAACATAAAAATATAAAAATATTTTAGATTTGCAGCAATGCAGCAGTCTCATTTTTCATTTGTTTTGTTAATTCCAGAAAAGTTCAAATATGCTTTTGTAACCTTGTGAAGCATACAAAGTAAATATAATTGAATGTCATGTAAGTGATATGAGAAAAATAAAATTTCTCCTTTATTTTTAAGAGATCAACAATAAGACTTTTTAAAAATCCAACATATGTTTCTTTAGAGCTCGTACGGGGTGAACAATTTCTTGGGTAGTACAGTTCTACTTAGTAGACCATTCTAGAAAATTCAGATCTCAGTTTTTAAGAATATGTGATCAGGAATAAATACTACATTACATAATACAGAACTGCAGGAATTATATCCTACACATTAAAGTGGAACACAGTAAGGTCTCCAGGGTCTGTCTTTCACCTTATTCAAACAACCCTTAGGCAGTTGCGAAAATGTAATTGACTTATAGGTTTTGAGGAGCTCAGCTAATATCTGCGATTTACATGAATCAATATAAACTCTATTTTCAAGAAAAACTTATAATGAAAATCATCAAAGGAATAGAATCGTACACAAGGAAAAATGTACTTTCTCCCTGCGTTTCTTTGATTAATGAAATAACTTTATATATCCTCTAAAAAGACATCTATAAAATTGAGGTTATTTTCAAGAACTCTATTATCTCAGAGTTGACTTGGTTAGTATAGAAGCTAAGAAGATCTTAAGAGTATTTTGCTTTAAGAAATACTTCCTCAAGCCTTTATTCAACACATTTCTCTCTTAATAGCTCAAGATCTCTATGACTGATTATTCTATTTTGTTCATTTAAAACACACTGAAAGCTAACATTATGATTATAACAAAAATGTCCAGGAATTAGAAACACAATGATTTAACCTGTTTCCTTGATAAAACCTTCTTTCCTGTCTAAAGTTTTCAACCAATACATAAAGTAAATTTTTTCAGGTTCTAACAGTCCTCACAATTGTGTGCACTTTAGAGTAATAATGATTTTCAAAACAATGCAAAGTTTAAAATTACTTTTAGTCAATTGGGAAAGTGGAGACTTTTCAGGTAATTGTACACACAATTCTAATTTAAGTGATAATCTAAAAGATTTTACAAGTGAAGGAATTACTTATGTTAATTTGGAGTTATAGCATTGTTCTACACACTGTAGACTTATTAGTCCAAGTTCCCCAGAGAACATGAACCAATAGGCTGGATCAACATATAAGAAGAGATTTGGAATTAGCTCACATGATTATAGGAATGGGGTCACTGTTGTAGTTCCGGGTTTCCTAGAACCAGGAACTGTGATGTTCAAGGGCAGGAAATGGGTACCTCAGTTCAAGAGACAGGGAATTCACACTTCCTCTACCTTTTTGTTCTGTTTGGTCTATCAATGGATAGGACAATGCTGGCCCACACTGGTGAGAGTGATCTTTTATACTTAATCTACAGATTCAAATGCATCCACATAGACACCCAGACACAATGTCTTACCAGCTTTTTGGGTATCCCTTAGCCAAATCAAGTTAAGACATAAAATTGACCATCACAAGACTCTTTATTTTTTGTGAAATGTGTACTAGTGGTGTCAAACTATGTTTTGGATTCAGAGAAGTGAGGCATTTATTTCTGTATTTTCTGTCATCAGCGTGCCAAGTAGTTTCACTGTTGGAAGACAATAAAATTAATCATTTTTGGCTTGGGCTGATGTTATGATGATGCACATTGGCAACAATTCTGATAAATTTAAGAATGCTCATGGTTCCCTATACTAAGCAAATTAGGGCTGCCAAGTCATTGGTTTTCACTGAAGTGCGTGAGCGTGGAGGGGGGTGAAGAGGAGGAAAGGGATAAGTTAAGTACGCATAGGAAGAAAAAGAAAAAACTAGTACCTATAGAATATTTTTCAGAAATTGAAAACAGTGGCAGAAAGAGGAGTTAATATGATAGTTTTAGGTAGCACTGATTGGTACGTGTGTCTGTGTGTGCAGGAAGTTGAGAGATGCACAAGTACCTACAGTTTGCTGTGGCGTTGGAACTACAAGCAGATATGTGTAGTACTTTTATTTAAAAGTTAGGACAATATAGCTTAAGCTATTTGAATTTCTCTGTGAGCTTCTAGATGCAATCCTATGCAATCAGAATTGGGTAGTTCTTAATATAAAGAAGATCAGAATTATCTGGGACCACTTTTATGTCAGTCCTTTGTGCTACAGGTATGGGCATTCCAAATTATTGATGGAAACAGGCTGGTTTTTTATTGAAGGAAATGGGTGTCCCAGACATTCACTTCTTAAAATTTTTACAACAAAAGTAACTACAGCTATATAGTATACAATGTACAGCTAAACTCTATTCTTTTCTGCTGTATACATAGCTTTAAATATCTTTTTCACTTATTATTTACATGAACTGTCAAATGCATGTGCTGCACATAATAGCCAGACTGCAACATAAGAGTAGAAGAGAAGCAAGGGCAAGCAATATTTAGCCACAGTTTGGTCCACTTATGAACAGACATGGATAATTAAAAGTGTCTCCTTAACAGTTCTGAGATTTGAATCACATGTGCAGATGATGTGTTCCATAAAAGTTCTGGAAAGTATCTGGTGAGTCACACAGCTGGAGGTAGAGAGATGCCTCTTTGGGTGGCATGAGCTCTTCCTCTGAAACACCCACCCTTTACTGCTCTGGGACCCAAAGAAAAGGGAGACTGTGCCACCGGAAGCCACAATATGTATTTTGCTATGCGTATTAAAGCTGCGGTCTCTCTCCTATTGTGTTCCATCCTCTAAAGGAAATACAACTTTCTTAGGATCTGACTGCAGAATTTAAGACATAAAATTGACCTTAAGGATTATTTTACCACCTAGGAAAATTAGACTCAGCATTATTAACTGTGTGACGAATTAATTGTGAGGCTGGCGGTCAGTCCGTGAGGCCTCTGGTCCGTTCGGCCTCTGGTCCGTTCCCGGTGACCACACTGTCCTGCCACTTCCCCCACTCCTTCTCCTTTTTTCACTGTGTAGCTGAGAAACTTTGGAATAATTTCTTGGTGGCACTTTTTAAACATTTCTCTTCTCCATACATGAAGAACAGTCTGATTGTTGACCGTAATAGTCAACAATCTTAATTCTTAAGGAATCTCTGTATTTTTCTCCAAACAGCCTCAAAACCAGTGGATTTGAAATTGTGCACTGGCCCTGACCCCAACACCACCCAGCTGTGCCACATTCCCTGTCCAATCGAATGTGAGGTTTCACCTTGGTCGGCCTGGGGACCTTGCACTTACGAAAACTGTAGTGACCAGCAAGGCAAAAAAGGTATGTGCTGTTAACATGACCTCACGAACCTTAAAACTTCCACCAATCGAGTCAAACCATGAATTATCTTAAAATGTCACTCTGTGTTACTTGCGATTATTTATTTGTGATAATTTCCAGAATGGCTAAAGAGTAGTGATTGCAAAAGATGAATAAACCTACTCTGGTGATGACCCCAGAGAAGTAAAACTTAAGAAAGTAGGCAAGATACTTGTTAATTTTGACAACAGATGAACAGAGAACGTATAAGGCAATTTTGTACAGGAGCTATTATGAACTATGCTGTGAAACTGATCTGGATTGGAAAACCTACTCAGTCCCACATTGTTTAGACATGTTAACTAGCTAATCTAAATCTTTATCCCCTTATCTGTAAGGAGGATGTAATAATATCTGCCACCCAAATTTTCTCTAAAGATTCAATGAGATCATAAACAAAGATCTTAATTCAGTGCCTGACCCATAGCTAGTGCCTAACAAACAGAACTCATTCCTTTAAAAGTAAACACATGAGCTCGGGCTGCGAACCAAAGTGTCACAGGTTCGATTCCCAGTCAGGCCACATACCTGGGTTGTGGGCTACCACCCACAGCAACCGCACATTGATGTTTCTTTCTCTCTCTTTCTCCCTCCCTTCCCTCTCTAAAAATAAATAAATAAAATCTTAAAAAAAAAAGTAAAAACAAAACAGAATGCCATTCCTTTTATGATGCAAATGACATATCTAAGGAGAGTAGATTAAATGCATGGTTTATCATTCAGTAGGCATTGTGGGGTAATTTTAACATGATCTAGAAATTGAAATCATTTTCCTATTTTGTTTTAAAGGACAGTGGTCCTACCGATTCTAATAAGTCCACATAGCAATAAACAGACACTAATTTTGTCATACATTATCCAGAAAGGCAATATTTAGGTGCTACTAAGGCACCGAGCAGGACATTGAATACTCCCCATAAGAGCCAGATGGTTTATATCCCTAATTCAAATTTCCGGGGAGTCTAAAATCAACTAAGTCTCCGAGAGTCAATTTTTCTGGTACTATCCAACTTATCAGAGGTTTCTTTTCAGATTTAATCGTGTGGTCTAGTGTTGAAGAATTCGGAGTAACACCACTTTTGTCTGGTCATGAATATTTCTGAACAACTTGAGATTTCATTGCTTCTTTGAATACCTTATAACTACAGACTTTCTAAGTCAAGCAAAATCAGTCTAGATTGATCTCTCTCTCTCTATCTGCCCCAGACCTGGGGGAGATGGGAGATCCTAGCCATGCCTTGCCTTATTTTTACTATAGTAAGCTAACACCAAAAGTTCCTTATTGGTCATTCTGTGTATTCATTCATTGATACATTTAATAATTATTAATGAGCTCACATTAAGCTAGAGTTTGGGGATGTACCAGTGATTAAAGCAGAAATGACTCTACCTGCTTTCGTTCAGGGTTTCTTTCAGCCTTCTGCAATATCCAACCCAGGAAGGTAGCAATAAATATGTTCCTTCCCCCATAATGCAGGTTTCAAACTGAGGAAGCGGCGCATTACCAACGAGCCCACCGGAGGCTCTGGGGGCATCGGGAACTGCCCCCACTTACTGGAAGCCATTCCCTGTGAGGAGCCATCCTGCTATGAGTGGAAAGCAGTGAGGCTTGGAGACTGTGAACCAGATAATGGAAAAGAGTGTGGTCCAGGCACTCAAGTTCAAGAGGTTGTCTGCATCAACAGTGATGGTGAGACAGATGTACCTGTCCTGCTTCTATAAATGTCCGTCTAACCCTATGATTCACCTTTTGTTAAAATCTCATTTTCTTTCATCATAATTGGTTCCATTTACAAACACAAAAATAGCTGCTGCTTCTTTTCATAGCTCATGCCCTTCCTTCCTCTCATCCTCCCTCCCTCCCTCCCTTTCTCTTCTCTTCTCCTTCCTTCCTTCCTTCCTTCCTTCCTTCCTTCCTTCCTTCCTTCCTTCCTTCCTTCCTTCCTTCCTTCCTTTCTTTCTTTCTTTCTTTCTTTCTTTCTTTCTTTCTAGTGGTGATAGTAGAGTGGTTCTTTGAACAACCACAGGATATTCCTTAATTTGCAAACAAGTAATATAGAATCAAAAGTAAATCATCATTAGGCCAACAATGTATTAAATTGTCAATTTTTACAATAGCAACAGAAGGTAACATTTTTCAAAGTGTTTTTTTTTAATTTCTCTAGAAAATAAGAAGGATTGTAAGCATTGGTTAGCTTGTCTTGAGAAGGCTTTATTTCCCCCTGCCCTGATATTATATCTTAGTGGTATAATTTAATTTCCAGATTCTGGATCCACCAGGCCTCTCTCACCCTAGAGTTCCTGAGTCATCCTGGCCTCTAGGGGTATCGCCTCTAGGAATGTCATTGAGTCACTGGGATGGTTATTTTCCACAAGGTTCTTTCCTGAACCACAGGAATGACCTTGGACTTCTACAGTTGACTTTTGTTTGGTAAACTATCCTGTCTCGTTAGCTGTGATATAAGATTTTCGCATTCTCTCTAAGGGTGGTGGTACTGTTTTCAGGAGGTCCCCTTTCTCTTCAGCCATCGCTGAGTCACACTTAGGAAACAGAGAACTTCCCCAGACACAGTTTAAAGCCTCTGGCTCACATCATCCCTAAGGTCCCCTCTTACTCTCGAATCCCAGGGCTCTACACAGCAGAGCAGCATGGGCACCATGCCCCAGGGACCCCTGGTTTGGTGGTCTTTGCTCTTTACAGCATGCACAGGAACATTCTGGTGCCCTCTCCAGGGCACTGGAATATCCGGTAACCATCACAAGTCCTTCCATCCTATTTTTCCTCCCCCTTGCAGAATCATTGCCTCCTGTGAAGCAGTCACTGTTCAGGAGAGAAAGATACTCTCTGGGGTAAGAGCATGGCAGACACTCTTAGTACAGAGACGTTAGCCTTTTGACATTGAAATGTACAGTGTGCTCTTTGTCCAGGGTCCAAGGTGGTCTTGCAGAACAGCACCAGGTAAAATCCAAACTGGCACCTGAGGCTGGCAGGTGAAGAAAGGGATTATTGCTCTAGGGAGTTTACAGTGAATTTTGTGTATTCTGCTTTTTTTGTGTCTATAAATGTAATTAGCTATGATGTATCCTCTCTTTAGCTTTTACCTAGATCTATCCTAAAGGGAAAGAATAGAAGGAGATTGGCATCTAGGAAAAAACAAAGCAAAAAAATGCATTCTGTTGCAGTTGTACTCCCACTACAAATCTTAATTTGGATTAGATGGCACTCTGTGTTATCTTCTGAGTTGCTGTCATTAGTGACTCTCTTGCTGATACTACTTCTTGATTTTTTTCCCCTCAATTCAAATAATTTTCCTTATCCTCCTTCAGACCTAGGGAGGACCTGGGATCCTACATGTGGTAAAAGATATATTTGGGTGAGCTAAAATAAAAATTAAAAATGCTAAGATGAAAATTTCAGTACATGTGAAATTGCTGCCCAAATATTATCAGATGAAAAATCAGATCTCACTTACTGCAGTGATATTCCTGAATGTTTACGCAAATTGAGTATATTTTAAATATTCTAGATAAACTGGTTATTTTAAAAGTATGACTGGTTAATTCTAATTTTGTTAGCTAACATATTTTGTAACACAAATATTCACTTCCTAAATTGACTTGTGGAACATGAAAGAAGAAGGAGAGAGTGAGTTAGCTATGTCTAGTTATACTGAAAAGTAACATGTGTTACAACTTAAAAGGCAAATTGATAACTCACAGTATACACAAGCTGATTTCACTTTGTCTATTTCACAGAAAGCACAAATTATAAAAGATAAGATTTGTGGTATCGATATTCAATTTTTATCAGTGTCCTTTATCAGTACATTTCTCTCATCATTAAACTTTACCTCCTGACATTAATTAGTTGCAGTGCAGCTCAATATTTTAACTGGCTCAGCCACAGAGGTGTATAAAACCAAGAAAAATCCCTATTATTATATATCTTAGAGGCTGTTCAAATTTATATACAATTGAACCATAATTGAGCTGATGGAACCAGAGCAAAAGCTGGAGAGCTGTAAACACTACTCCAGCATTATTACCATGCGGTCGGCCACCTAGTAAGTGTTTAGCAGCTGCACCAAATGTTGTTTTGTAATTAAATCGAACCCAGGGAATTAAAGCTGATTAGTTGTACAGTCTCCACCACTAGGCCTGGCTGCGGCTATAGATTTTGTTTTAGAATTAAGTTAAAGTTCAACTAGAGAAATGGAGAATTAGAGCCCACGAATATAACAAATAATAAGAAGACATTTTTCTCCCACATTCCTGACAAATTTGTAACCTTGTTAATGACCTCAAAACATTTTTTCCTAAAATATTTTTTTCAAGGCTGCCAGAGATCATTAGGATTTGCTGGTGTTTTAAAATTATTTATTTATTTATTTATTTATTTATTTATTGTTTTCATTTTCCAACCATCTTCTAAGGAGCAAGAGTGGGGGAGGATTGTGAGAGCGCCCAGGAAGAGTACTGTGTGAATTCTCTGACAGAGAAGTGTAACAGAAATGCAAGGAAGAGAACTCAGAAACATTTTATATGCACTAGAAAAGATACTACTCATAATTTAAAGATGGTCAAGAGCAACTTCGGATCTTCAGCACAAATACAGGAACCACACCAAAGGTCCGGTGCTGACGTGGGTGGGGCGGGTGTTGGATCTAGAGGGTGTTGGGTCAATGAGAAGACCCAAATCTTCCCTACTTCAAAATTTTTTTTTTTTTGCAAAATTTGCACTACTTTTTTTTAAAGGTGTAAATTTTGTGAGGCAAGAGTATGTTGTTTCCCAGACTGGTTGGTTAGAGGACAAAGCAAGACTATTAGACTGAAAGCAGGGGGGAAATCTATTCTCTTATTGATTACTGGAGACCATTGATTACTAAATATTGTTTTTATATTTTCCTCCCCTCTATTGGAAACAAAAAACAAATGATACCATCCATATTTTATTATCATGTGCTCTCTTTCAGGTATCAGAGTATTGACACACTTTTCTTTGTGCATTTCAAAACCACAGTTGTGCAATTTTATTTTGGGTTCTGCTTTGTAAAGCAGTGAACCTCAGCAGTTTCAAAATGCCTGCAACTTCTTACCTTTATTATTTTTCTTCACATCAGTAAAAGTTAACATAATCAGGGACATTGATATACATGACTCATGTTTACATTTAACACAGATTTTTTAAGAAACCAAAAAATTATATTTCTATGGGAATAAACTGACACACAGTGCATCATTCCACAGACACAGTAGCAAGAGCAGTGATGACCTGGCCCTCAGGGTGTTCTGCCTTTCTTAAAGCACCAGGGCTCTGGTTCAACCCTGCCTCTCCCATTGGGTAAAGCATATCAAAACTCAAGTAAAGGGCCCTGGCTGGTGTGCCTCAGTGAGTTGAGTGCTGGCCTGAGGACCAAAGGGTCACCAGTTGATTCCCAGTCAGGGCTCATGCCTGGGTTGTGGGTCAGGTCCCCAGTAGGGGGCATGCAAGGGGTGACTATACGTTGATGTCTCCCTCTTTCTCTCCCTCCCTTCCCTTCTCTCTAAAAATAAAAACATAAAATCTTTTTAAAAATTCAAATCAAGGGAAATACCATTATTATATGGATAACCTCAAAAACCTCTAACGTATTTGTTAAAAATAGCTAACTTACTTTAAATGTCATTAACAACTAGTGCTTTATATACACCTAAAACCTGATTGTAACACACAATTGTGTCATATTACCATGGTTAAAAAATATTGTATTATTAAGAACATCTGCCAACCAATTCCTCATGCACAGATAAAAGAATTATAATATTCATAATATTAGTTGTTTATAAGTTATATATAAACAGGTATAAGATATGGGGTCATATGTATAAGAATCCATTATATGCAAAAATTTTTTTCAATTTATCTTGAGAGATGCTAGATTTGTTTTTGCAAAGAGTGCCCTAGATGCTGCAGTATTAGAATCTCCTTAAAAGTGTGCTGTAAAATCAGATTCCTAAGTCTTTGGACAGACCCACAGTGAATTACGATCTGTGGAGGCAAGTTCCACAGAACTGCATTTTTATGCAGCTTCCCAGGTGGTTCTGCTGTGCAGTGAAGGTTGTGAATTACTGTGCCAAAATGACAAAAGGGTGTTTTTCAGTGGCACCTAAAACCCAACTCTGTTACCCAAAGACTGCTAGCACACTGGCTGGATTTGGGTAATACTGAAGAAGACCTTTGATTAGAACATAATGAGATCAACACTGAGGCAAGCCTTTCAAGTAAGTTCTTCTGCCTGGTTTTGGAAACATTTCTGCCTATCACCAGAAGTGGCAAAAAAAAACTTACCATGAAAGATGGAGGGAAGATAACTTTAATATTCACAGTACTGACTTGTCACATGACTGCTTAGTCTTTCTGAATATTTTCCTACCACTTTGCTCCTTCTGGAATGAGATAGTATCCACATGTGACTAGGGAGAAGGGAAGGCTTGAATACTATTTTTTCCCCAAGTAGTACATGTCTTCTTTTTCTCGTGTATTCAGTATTGAGAGGAATATAAGAACAGATCTGTTTTATATGTTGAGGTTTATGCAGGAATAAACACCTACGTTTCTCAGTAAATTAAAAATGGAACTGACTTATGACTCAGTTCTACAGCTGCTACTTCTGGGTTTATATCTGAAGAAACCCAAAACACTAATTTGAAAGAATATATGCACCCTATGTTAATTGCAGTGTTTTTTTTTTACCAAGATATGGAAGCAGCCCAAGTACTCATCAATAGACAAGTGGATAAAAAAAATGGTGGTACATATATACAATGGTTTATTACTTACTTGGCCATAAAAAAGAAAGAAATCTTACCATTTGGCACAGTGTGGATGGACCTAGAGGGTATTATACTAAGTGAAATAAGTCATCAGAGAAAAACAAATACCACACGATTTCACTTACATGTGGAATCTAAACAATAATATAAATGAATGACCAAACAAAGACCAGACTCACAGAGAACAGACTGATGGTTGACAGAGGGGAGTGGGGTTGGGGAGCTGTTGGGAAAAGGTGAAGGGACCGAGAATCACAGAGGGGGAGTTACAGAGTGGCCCTGTGGATGTGGGTGCAGCATAGGACCTATGGTCAATAGCATCGTGGTAGCTGTGTATGGTTCCAGCTGGGGGCTGGAGGTGTCGGGGGGACACTTTGTAAAGTATGTGATTGGCCTCTACGCTGTCAACCTGAAACTAACACGAAGTAACATTGAATGTGAACTGTAACTGAAAAAAAATAAAAATAAAATAATGCTAAAAGTGACAATATAAAAAATATTGACAATTTTTACTTCTTGAAACAGGACTCAGTGTGGGAACAGATAGGGCAAGGTACTACTCTTATTTTAAGCCTTGTAGTAAAAGTTATATCTGATTTATAAATTGTAGAAACACTAAATTAATTTGTTCACATATATTTATTAAAGAATAACAGTTTAGAGAGGTTAGAGGTATGTGGGATTAGGATGAAAGGAGCAGCGAAGCACAAGGAATAGAAAGAGAGAAATTACAAAACTTATCATTGCGGCTAATATTTTGACTGATTGAGGATGTAAATAAGCTTTCCTATGAGCAAAGGCCAGGTCAAGGATGAGGATACACAAGGTGTATTAAGGATGCGCTCCCAGGAGAAACCAGCAAGAGCAAGGGGAACAACCAGCAAGAGCAAGGGGAACAAAGAAGTAAGGTAGCGAATATCAATTCTTATGTACAGAGCTGGCTGAGAGAGCAATTTCAGGAGCATGCTCACTCTCTGGAACTGAAATCTGCTTCTTAACACCAATTACACAGCCATTACACGGAAAAGCTGATCTTTTAAATGCAAGAATATGCTCTATAACTGAGTTGTTTTTCCATAATTTAAGCAATAAGTCAACTAAGTCTCCTTCCTGTAGAATGCTACACCATTTAATGTGCTGGGAATATAATTAGGTTGAATATTATGCTTAAATCTAAGGTCTCTTACTTTACAATTAGGATCGCCTATCACTGTTGATAGGGGTTTGTTTCCTGTAATTGGGCTAAGATTCTCCATTCAATTTGTTGTAAAGATGAATTTTTTTTTTAATTTAAGGCAATAGGTTGTGCTTCACTGTTGGTTTGTGGTAATCACAATTTTACTTTGACCTTAAAAGACCTGGCATCAGATGCCCTGATCTGTCTGCTTTGTGAGTGTGTGTGTGTTTTTGGTTTGTAAAAAAAACTTTCAGGATTGAACCAATGTTCTTTTGGATAGCAATGCCTTAGCAAAGACTAGAGTTTTGGAAGGCGTTTTCTTTTTAGAAGTAGTGTCGATTTAGCAGAAACCTCAGATGAAAGTTAAGTAACCAGTAATTTACTCAGCACTTAATAAGATGATGATATGAATTTCCCAGGAAGTGTTAGCTACCACTTCAAATGGCAACTGTAAGAGAAAAACAGCCTTGCGCTTTATCATAGGTGGTCAAATGCCTTAACACAACCTAGGGGAGGGAGCTAGTTTTTGCATAGTTGGGTCAGTGAAAAAGGCTTATATGGGCAGAAAGCATACCTTTCCGTCAAACTAAGCAGTAGTGTAACTACTAAAACAAACAGATGCATCTCATTTCTTACATCAGCAGGCACCTTGTTGTCTGTTTTTTACTCTGCTTATGTCTCTTATCTCCGGCCGGACTTTGTCTCCCCACCCTCACCTTGTTGATCTATGTTCCTCTGGTTCCCTTTCTGCCTCTCAGGCCACGTGTCATTTAACTATTGCTGGTTCATATACCATCTCCAAACTCACTGGCTGAACCCGAAACAAATTAGAATGTCTCATGATTTGGGGAAGTTTCTGTTCAGTTGTCCTCTGGGCTCTCACTGGTGGAGGCTGGGCTGTGGCTGGGAGCTCCACGCTGGCTTCCCTGCCATGCTTTGCCGTTGCTGCTGTCTGCTGAGGGATGTTGGGCTTCTCCACATGGCCTCTCACCCTCCAATAAGCTAGACCAGCTTTCTTACATAGTGGTTTTAGGGCACTGCTTTAACAGGACAAATATAGAAGGTGAGAGGTCCCTGAACTTGTACAGTGCCACTCCTGCCACCTTCCATTGGTCAAAGAAAATCACAGTGACAACTCAGATGTAATGGGTAGAGAAAGGACTGTGCCTCCTGATGAGAACCATTACAAAGAATAATGGCAAAGAATTCAATTTACTGCGGTCCACTCTCTGGTCACACTTGTTTTTCCTCCTCCATGTACAAAATACAATTCCTCTCCACCCAGAGCCACCGAAATCCTTATGCAACTGTATCATCAGGTTTAAAGTTCACTGTTTATCTTATAATCTGCACTTGGTTCAAGTATGGATGCGTCTTCTTGGGTACAGAAATTGGGGTGTGGCTATTTTTCTTTTTACATATCTACTTTGAGCCATTACTTTCAGAGGAGCTGTTTTTCTCCCAATTTGTCATAAATTCTCTTCTGTGCACTTCAAAACAAATAATTTAATGCTACCTTTTAATCATGGAGTTTTTTGGAGAGGAAAAGGGAAATAAATCAAACAATATAAACTACTAGAGGTCTGAGCAGGGGAGTGACCAAAACTGACTTATATTTTTAAAGAACAATTCATATTGCTTTGTTGAGATGAAATATTAAAGGAGTAGAGAAATGAAGAGGCTGTTGCAGGTAATTCAGGGCAGGGATGGAAGTGAAGCTTAGGTAAAGGTTGCAACAGTGGGAAGGAGTTTAAAATAATTAAACTCCTTGTCTGGGGAGAACCAAGGCAGTTACTGTGTATTTTGCTGTGTATAATGTGTTCCCCTGTATAATGCACACCCGTGTTTTTGGCCCAGACTTTCAGGAAAAAAATCTTTTGTTTTAAATTTTTAATTCCATTTTTTTTATTATTTATATTCAGAAATGAGACTGATTATCATGTTCCAGGGTATTATTTTGCATACAGATATCATTATTGCTTTCTAGAGTTATACTTGTAATGCATAAGCATAAATAAAAGAATTAAAAACATCTATAGATATAGAATTAGTACTACCCATGTATAATGAGCATCCTTATTTTTCCCTCAAAAGTATAGGCAAAAAGTGCATATTGTATGCAGCGAAATACATTGTTATTAGGAATATTGGTATCCAGGGGTCAGGTTTGCCTCTCTGGGATTACCGGTCTCCCACCAAAAACCCTGTCTCTGCTGTCATGTTATTTGGCTGTCTAAAATCTCTTCCTGGTTTCCTGTTGCCTTTTCCATAAAGTTCAAAGCCATTTGGGAATTACAGAATGTCTCCCCTGATCTTAGTTTGCCTGTTTTACCAATTGCTTTTCTGTCCTTTATTACACCCTTGTACGGTTTACAGAATTTGGTTATTTATACATTGCTGTCACCCATTCTCCCCTCTATCTTGCTAGTTACTATGGAGTTGGGGTCATGACTTATTTTTGTACACCTGTTTCTTAGCACTGTGCTCTACATAACAGATTGTCAGTAAATTTCTGATTCACCACTAAATTCTTGCTTTCTTTTATCCCTATACATCACATCTTTTCAGAAAATGACTCAATTTTCCCTTAAGTACATTTCTGTTATTGCTCTAACTGAAAATTCAGACTTTGCCTACCAGATGTCACATAAAGCTGGAGAGCAAGTTGCACCCTCTATTTTCATCTCAAAATACCTTCAAATTCCTTTACTCTCAAGTTCCAGTATACAGAGCAAAAGAGCATTTGCATAAAGAGAAAAAAACATAAGCCATGTGAATAAAAACCTATAATCTGAAAGATTTCTCTCACAGCATTTATTCATTAGGCTGTTTTGTGCTGAGATTCAGTTTTCTGGATCCCAGTCATTGCAGCGGAGAGTACACATGTTCAAATGCTAACTGCTTTCTTTAGCAAGTTATCAAAATCATCTATGATTATGTCTTGTCTGTGAAAGACGGATAGTACAATTACCTACGCCTAATATTGTTATGGAGTATAAATGAGTCAGTATATGTGTAGTGCCAAGAATCGCCCAGATGCATAATAAATACCAGTTAAGTATACGTTGAGATCAATAGTAAAAAAAGTTAACTAAGCGCAAAGACTATTGTTTTTTGTTTGTTTGGCTAAGAATAAGAATGATCAAATGATTTATAGTCTATCTCATTTATTTTATTAAATAGCACCCTCATAAATAGGCTATAATAAGACCTTCATAAGTTTGCTTACTTTAAGAGAATTTGTATATGGCTTTAAAGAAATGGGTGCCTGCTTCTTATTCTATTAGCTATTATAAAATAAGTATATAACAGTAAAATTTCGTAATAGAAATATTTTAACTTGTTATACAAGTGAAACTGATCTCTGAATTACATTTCATTTTTCACTTGACACATGTTATTGATTCAAATTATTGATCAGTAATGTCCTCTGAAGATAATTAGGGTTATTTGAGTTTCACAAAGTCTATGAAAATTAATTATTGCAACACATCAGTATTAATTTTCAAGTAGATTACGAGTGTGCATTTTTCCACACTCGTAATGACCAAACTATTTGTATGACCAAACTATTGCACTGAGTGAGTCATATCAGGAAATTGCAATTTCCTTTTCTTAGGCAGCTAAGTCATTGACTATGGCCAGAAATTGGACGTAAGTTGATTTATATAAAATCAGGAAATATTGATGTAGAATGGCAATTAAATATAATGAGGAAAGAAATCTGTAGTAATCTTTGAACTTCAAGATTGCTGGTACTAAGCACTGCATTAAATAGGAGCTGGGGAAAATATATCTTCCCAAAAAACTCACTAGTAATTCCCATGAGGAAATAGCACAGGAGTTGCTCTTTAGCTATGATTCTCAGTCTGAGATTTCTTATATCTTATGGGCACCTATTGTTGAAACAAGGCATGTAGTATAAAAAGCCACAAGATTAGCGCAGTGCATCTTCCCTGCTTTCAGTTTGGCCAATAGGCTACACAGAGGTAGAAAATTTAAATAAATTAAATGGTAAAAAATTTAAATATTTGCTCTTATACCTTAAAAGTATAAATCTTTGATCAAAATAGATTGCTAAATTGATTAAAATTCTAAGATATATATTAATTACAGATTTCTTACTTCCTCAACATTTATTCATTCTCTTCTTTTATCAACTGTGCCTCTGATTTTCCTTTGAGAAATTCATCCATCCCCTAAACCTATTCACTAGGCTTGCTGAGATTGATCCTATTTCCCCACCAGGGCTATAACCCATGTACCTGGCCATTGCAATTGCTTTAAGGATGAGCATATGACCCAGTTTGAGCTAACAGGAGGGAATACACCCAAGAACTTGCACAGAAATAACAAAAGGAGTTGCTGGAGCTCTCCAGAGTCACTACAGAAAGTTGCAAATACAAAAGGCAGGAAGAGAGGTGGAGGTATTGTTGGTGTCATTTGAGCTATTGGATCTGTCTTCACCTGAAGCCACTTTTAATTATTACCTGAAGCCATTATTCCAATCAGTAAAAAGTCTCTTCATTATTTTTACCCCAAAAGAGGTCTGCTACAGGAAGAGATTAGGAAGTTCCTGCTGAGAATGAGTGGCTGCCTGAGCTGCTATTTTTCAGATGTATACTAAATTCGCCTACAGTTAGTCACTCTCTTTTATTTTTAAAAGAATGTATGACAACATTTGCAAAATCCCTACATTGTATAAAAGAAGAGTCTAATGTGGCCTTTCCAAAAGAAGTTAATTACTATAAAAGGTTTCAAATGCAGGTGACAATCTGGTTGAAAAGTGCAGGTGACAATCTGGTTGAAAGAACAGGGGCTTGTTTTGTCTGTGCAGAGCATTTGATAATCCATTATGAAAAAATCATTGTCCTCGCCATATCAGAGGTAGGCCAGCAGGAATGGTGGAATGTCTAAAGGGCCTCAAGACATCTTTTTTATTTTTATCACTATTGTTCTAAGATCTTCTTTTCCCCTCTTATTGCCTTCTACCTTTTAAAAATTAGAACATTTCATTGCTGGAAATCATTGCTGACATGATGATAGAAATGATATAATGTCACGAAATATCTGCCTGATTTTTTCATTATGATTCCAAAGTGTCAACCTTGATCCAAAGCTATATTAGGAGTTTTAAATATAAAATTTATGCAGGGAGCATTCTCTGGGCTTTTCTAAGACATAACCCAACAGATGGCTACATTCCATGAGAGAGGTAGAACCCTCTAGAGAAGTTCTAATCTCATTAACAAAGTTTATAATTGGTTTGAATGTTGGATACATTTCTAAGACTACCTAGACTCATTTATTCATTCATTCATTCCACAACATTTATTTTGCCTGCTCTCATTCAGTCACTGCAGCTTGTGCTGGTGATATTCATATTAATAATGACAGTTTCTGCCCAACAAGCACTCACCATCTAGTGGGCTTTGGGGAAACGTGTGATCAAATTGTTTGAACATAGTGCATATCTCAAGTTCCAAACTAGAGATATGTTCAGAGAGCTAAGGAGCAGAGTGGGTAGAGTTTATTCTCTCTCTGGAGGTCACTGAAGCTTTTGAAAAGAGATGATTTATGTGTTATCTCAAAGAATAAAAAAAATTCTTAAGAAAGTATATTTCAGGCTAAAATCACAGCTATGCAAAAGCACAGAGGTGTGAAAGGACTTGAGGTGTTTGCAGAGCTGCAGATATTTTGGCATGTCACTGCAGAATTTGTGTCTAGAAAGTCAAAGGACATGAGTCTTTTTGGATGGTACTAGATCATTTTTTTTTAAAAAAAGTCCAAGTTAAAGAGACTCTCCCATGCTATTGGAATTAAAAATGTTCTGCTAGGGAAGTGCTATAATCAGGTCATTTGGAAATAGAACTCCAACCACATCAGGGAGGTTGAGACAGTGTTCTTGTTCTTTTTTAAAACTAAGCCAAGAAGTACGGCTATAAAATAAAATTTGATCTAGGAATAATCCCAAGGTTTTTATTGTGGTGAAATCTGTTTTTAATTAGTGATGTTGATGCTGTCTTGTTAACCTGTCACATGGTAAATTTAGAAAGTGGGGACATACTCATATGTTTTAGAATCTATGTTTTATGTGAAAGACCTTTTATGGGTTGTCATGATGCTAATGAAAAGAAGGAATGTTCCAGATTAGTATAATATAGCAAATACAGGAAAAACTTATATTGAAGACTTTGTTATTTATTTTAAAGAGTCCCTGATACTGTAGTTAAAAGAATACCTTTCATAATTATTGGTGAAATATATATCCAGGCTTCATCTACATAAAGAGTGTTAAAGACTAATACCACAATAATATTGATGACAGCTGTAATTTTTAAATGTCATATTTTCTGTGCAGAAATAATTGAAAAATAATAGTAGAATTGTATTAATTGTTATTTAAAGATAGTAGGTTGTTTAAGCTTCATGTTCATGGCATTAATTCATCACATAATTAACAATGATTAAAATGTTCATTGTTCTGTTTCTAATTCTAAAATTTATTTTCTTATAGTTTCAATTTGATATGAAGAATATTATATTTATGTATTTTATGGTATTTTAATGCATTCACTTACAATGTAGTTTTTTAGCGGGATGGATTTGCATTAAGTGACTGTAATGCTATGTAGGTGAACTGGACTCAGGCCCTGCCTACTGACTGCAGCTGGGGGAAAACAAACCAGAACTGCGTGTGAGTCATAGAGTCCTTTATGTTCATTGACATTAATATTCCCTTGTTCTAACTTGATAGGATCCTTTCAGTATCGGTTTACTGGTAGCTTCAAGTGTAGCTTTGGTCAGTAGAAAGGTTAATATCAATGTGATAAGCATGATGATGTGTATGAAGAATATGGCTTTCATGTCCAAAAAAATGGGAGTGTTTATCTCAGGGTAAAATAAAGAAAGGCAAGGGTAGTTGATGTTGTTTCTTTTCAAATAACCCAATAATCATTTAGTCAAACTCAGGAAAAAAAACATTTCCTTTTCTTTTTAACTCTTACAAAGTTGCATTTAATGTGGATTTGGGGGTATGCACTAACCATACATTCTGAATTAAGTATATCTTAGTTTCTTTCCACCTTCACCTTTCTTATAGAAGAGAAGGTCAGTAATTCTTTTGAAGTAGAGTGGCCTCAATTATTCTAGTTCAACTGCCTCCTTTTGTATGATGAGAAGTACAAGGATGGACAAAAGTAGGTTTAGAGTTGTGAGTATGCACATAATTAACATTTATTATTGTATTAGTTGTTTACATTATTTCTATAAAAAACTGTAAACCTACTTTTGCCAAGCCCTGTATAGAGTCTAAAGGCCATTCAGCACACTCTGAAGAGCTTAGGTTGCAATGAGCTGTGTTTCTTGCTGGCCTGGCCTAAGTAATATATAAAGCTATATAACATACAAATCACCTCTCCACTTACTTTAAACATTCATCTATTTTATAAAGTTCCCATATCCCCCCAAAATTATTTATCTGAAATGAATTAGTTGTGACTTAGACTCCTCCGTCTGAATAGCCCAGAAGACACAAGCCTGCCTTACTAGGTAGGGATAGACTGCGTGGCACGAATGCAGGAACCGCACCCTACTCTGGGAGATTGTCAGCATGACTGTCAATCATCCAGAGTGTAAGGGGCAAGGTGTCCCCAGGAGCTCGCCACTGCCCTGGCTGTCAGCCCTTCACTGGGCTCAATTCCGAGAACCACCACAGAACCAAGACTCGTTTCATGTTAGAAGAAATACAGGCAGTTCTCAAACACATGAGAATACCGCAACAAAAAATGCAAATTAATGAGACAATATCTATTTCCCCCTATCTATAAAGTCAATAAAAAGAGAATCCAGTAATAGAAAATAGAAACTCTTACACATAAGAGGAGGAATTGTAAACAGTTAATATTATTTAGACTGTTCTTTAACAATATATGTTTATAAACCTCAAATATGTTAATCTGTACTACTACTAATAGTCTGTTCTAAGAAATAAAACCCAAAATGTAGATTCTTACAGAAAGAAAAGTTGTCTACAGCTTGTACTAAAGGAGCAAGAATGAATTAGCCAATAAAGGCCTAAATGAGCTACAGGAAACAGTAGAGAACAATAAAAATATCTTCATGTTGGTAAAAATATATTTGTTCTAATAATTAATATGTAGTAGGACTATGCATATAATTTGGTCTATTGATTTCTCTATTATTCCTGTGTATCCTATTCTTTCACCAAAACTAGATCACTGGATAAATGAGAAAAATCCCTAAAAGCAGTATTTAACAGTATGTTAGTGTTCAGTCTCATCTATAAAAAAGAATGTGTGAGAAAGAAAACTTATAAAAATTCTCCATTTCTCTGATTCTGTTCCTGTTCTAGTTGTTTGCATAGTTTGTGTTTGTTTTTGCTTTTTAGGTTCAGTTGTTGATAGTTGTGAGTTTGTTGTCATTTTACTGTTCATATTTTTGATCATGTTCTTTTTCTTAGATAAGTCCCTTTAACATTTCATCTAATAAGGGCTTGGTGATGATGAACTCCTTTAACTTGACCTTATTTAGGAGGCACTTTATCTGTCCTTCCATTCTACATGACAACTTTGCTGGATAGAGTCATCTTGGATGTAGGTCCATGCCTTTCATGACTTTGAATACTTCTTTCCAGTCCCTTTTGCCTGTAAGGTTTCTTTTGAGAAATCAGCTAATAGTCTCATGGGCACTCCTTTGTAGCTATGTAACTGTCTCCTTTTCTCTTGCTGCTTTTAAGATGCTCACTGATTAGTCATTTGTCGAAGTTGCAAACTCACTTTTTTTGTAATTTTTGGGTGACATTCTGGGAATCATAAATGATTCAGGAAAAACTGACATCTTTTATCATGTATAGTCTCTCCATCCAGAAGCTTGGTGTATCCCTTTACTATTTATAATTTTTTTTTATTTTTCAGAGTAGAGATTTAAAAATTTTGTTATGTAGAACAAACAATCTCTCAAAGATAAGGGGTGATATGATTGTTGCTATTCCTTGCTTTTTATAGTGCCTGTGTTTCTCATTTACCAACCATTTGAAAAAAAACAAAAGTCAAAAGACTGAAGCCATATTTTTAGAGATTAGTGAAGGAAAGCCAAATTTTTCGTTATTCCTCTGTGACTGAGTAGTTTCTATGTAATTCATTGAACTTTCTTAATCATTCATTCATCAAAGTACAAAATCAGTGCATAACTGAAAATTGTGTGTTAGTTCTTTTCAGGTCTTAAGAAGTTGTCTTTTATATTAGTTTGTGTTGCTACTAATGAAGCACCATTTTTCCTGTAACTTTTCTTTGTAGTTTAGGTATTGGAAGAGTTTTTCTGAGTGCACCAATCATAATCCTTTCATTTCCTTGGCATTCAGATTCTACAGAAATATGTAAAATGTCTTAATAGACCTAGTGCTGATTACTCTGTGAATGTTTAAGGGACAGTAGAAAGTGAATAGCATATGGGACAGTGAATGTGTAACAAAAGAAAAATATTGTGTGTACATGTTGATATTTTGTTTAAATGTGTGCTATGTATTGATAGTTTTTACTTTTTAAGTACTTCCATATTATGGTGGAAACCAAACAAACATTACCACAGTGAATTTCTTACTCTAAGCAAAGGGAAAGCAGTGGGCTGATAGATATTTTTAAAGACTTTTATATTATTTTTTTCATAGTCTTGATGTAATCTGATTCTTATATTTGATGTTTTAGCGTTAAACTGATCATTATTTCATTTTTTATTTACAATAATTTATTTATAATGATTCAAGATGCCCTAATAAGAAAAAATTATTATTTCATTATCAACAGTAGGTTTTACATCAGGTGGTCTATAATGGTAGCAACCAAAAATAGAAACCATCAAACAAGAAAAGCAAAGTCCATGGATAAATGACAAAAATACTTAAAAATAGTATTTAACAGTAAGTGTTATGCTTCATCTATATAGATGAAAGTGTGTGAAAGAAAACTTGTATAAATCAATAAGATGAAATATTACCTAAAGAACATTTTAAATAATATTGATTTCTACTAGTTCTTATTTAGGCTAAGTGACCTGTTTCAGCTGGGCATTTGCGTGGTGGTCTGTGGGTGAGCACTCACTTTTAAAAGAAAGTGGAGAAAGCAGGCTCTGACTCTTGGGTTTCTAAATAGAAATTCTGTCCTAGGAATAACAGAGGGTATTGAATGTTTTTTTGAATTTCCTCTGGCAAATAGCTCCACCCACTGATCACTCTCCTTCAATTGACATCTCCCCCCACCCCTGACAGAATCATGAAGGGCTTGACTGTTTAAGACCTAAAGAGTTTAAAAACTCCAAGGTTTTAGGGCTGATATCAAAAATCTATCTCAACCCTGTATCTAAAAGGGTTTAAGAAATCCTTTTAGAAAATAATGATCAAGTATAATATTTTTTACATAGGAAAATATGTTTCTCTAGGCAATTGCCTACACATCAAATCGTTTCACATACTAGTACCTATATTGAAGGCGCTATCACAGAAGGCATATAGTGTTGTAGTCACATTTATGCATTGCATTGTACATTATCTCCTTTATGAAAATTGTGGGAAGAAATTTACTTATGTTCTTAAATCAAGAACAGTTTTACCTCTCCTGAAAATTTTTCATTCCTAGGATGAATCTGTAATTAATCCTCCTATGTGTTGACTGTTAAAAAGTTTGAACAAAGATTAAGAGGACCCTGCATGGGATTTCATATATGCCAATCTCTGTATTGACCTCATTTCTCGAATGTCTCTACTTCTAAAACAAAAATTTCTTGTCTTTTTAAAATTACTGTTAGCTAACTCTTATGTGTTGCAAACTACATTAAAACTTTTTTGGTCCGTTTTTTTTTTTCCTTAAAAAGGAAAAAGGACACATGGGCATGGACAGCAGTGTGGTGTTTGCTGGGGGGAGGGGAGTAAAAGGGGACTTAATGGTGATGGAAAAAATACAATAAAGATTAAATATAAAAAAACTTTTGGGGGAACAAGATGATGTATGAATTAATTAATGAATTAAATTCCCATCTCCAGACATCTGCCTTACAAATTCTAAAGTGAGCCAGTCAGAAGATAGTGACTGCCTCACTATCCCGCCATGTGGCAGCCCCCTTTTCCTCCATGACCATTACCATTAAGTCCCCTTTTACTCCCTTCCCCCCAGCAACCCTGCAACGGGTCATTTGAAGGAAAAGTCATCTAATGAAAGTGTAGTACCATGGAAACTCCTTTTAAGTGTGTGGCCCTATCTCAGGGCCCTAACCTTAAAATCTCATTGTCTCTAGAAAGTTCTGTGTCAGAGATCACACTTGGCCGGTTAGCAAATACATTTTTAAAAATTAGTGATTGCATATGAAATTATTTGAAAACATAGGCTATGCAAATGTAGTTGGCATATTTAACTCTTTAAAGTCCTGAAAAAATGGAAAGTGACCTAGGTGATATTTCATAATTAGAACAGAAAGTAGTACTATTAATGAGACAGCTCAGGTTGAAGACAGTTTTTTTACACTTCACTTTGTATGTGGGGTGTGTGTGTGTCTGTGAATGTGTTCAGATGTACAAAATGTCTGACTGTGTAGTATGTTAATAATTATCACTGTGTTTCTTAGATCAGGTTGATTGGTGAAGTCTTGAACATTCTCAAAGCAGATACAGAGATTTTAAATGGCTGCACTTTGGAGAGCAATATTTGAGGGTTGGTTCGTTTTAATAGCGCAGTCAGCATTCTGATTTTCGATAAGCCCCTCAGTGTATTTGTAAACTGGGGCCTGAATATTGATTCCACTTGCTTCCATGACTGAAATTGATTCTCCCTCCCCACCTCTCAGACAGTTTGCCTGTCGTCAAACTTATTTTTTCTCGTATGCAAAGATTACATTTGATTGGATTATTCAACAGAAGAAGGATTCCATGTTGAGCACAATCAATATGCTCGTGTTCACTGGTTTTGTGGTCCCCTCAGTGACTGCCTTCAGCAATGAGTGTTGGAATGGTTCAGGTGCTGGTCTGGTTGTACCACAACTTGAAGATTTTTTACAATTATAACCTCTTCTATCAATGTAAAACAATAGTCATCGTCTACTCTGAAAAATGTTATGTAAATATGTTGTCAATCAACAAGTACTTCAAGCAGTTGTTATTTTCACATGCAAAGGTATATCCATGGTTCTTAGTCTAAAGGATTTTGTACCCCAGTGGCATATATATAAAATATGCATAATAGATAATTAATGATAAAACCACTCATGATTAATTTTAAATGAGCCCTACTATCAGTAATGATAGAAGTCATATTTACCACCTATTTTAGCAACCATTATGTACCAGACTCTTTATACTGTGTTCACCTATTATATCTATCATATCTAATTTTTATATGAGCCCTCCAAAAGAGTTAGTATTAACTCCATTTTGCAGACTAGAAACTAGTAACTTACTCAAGATCGTGCACCTGGAAAAGAGTTTAAAACTCATCTCCATTTGACTCTAAGTCCTGCAGTCTCTCAAAGCACCGTGTTGCATCCCCACAGAAGTTACTGATTTTTAGAAGTTAGGAATTGCTCCCAGCTCTAGTGGTGAGGAAGATTGGGCAGAGGTGGTACAGATTAACTCAGCATTGTATAGTGTGAAGGATTCTATCAAGTTGGAAGAAAGGGTTCTAGGTTGGGGAAGAAAGACACAAGTTGTAGAGTAAAGACAAGAAGGAGGGGACACACACATCCTGGAGGGCTGACTATATTGATGTGTATAGAGCAGAAGTTTCATCTGAAAGTGGTTTGGAGATACTTTGAAGGGTCAGTTAATAACATTAGATTATATTCCAATAGAAGGGTTTATATGCCACCTAATGGCTCGGAATTTATTATTGAATGTACCAGATTCACCTGAAGGCTTTATCAAATGCTATATTAAAACTACTGTATTAACCTGGAAGGGCTGCAGGATAGAAGGAATGTATGAGCATCTGGAAGCAGAGAGAAGAATGAGGAGACATTTAAACTAGTCCAAAGATATGGGGCTGTTTCACAGCATGATTCACATGATGGAGCTAAAAGAGTATAGGTGAGTGACATTTTTAGGACTAATCAGATCTTTGCAATTGAATAAATTTGAGGAAAAGTTGATTCAAACTTGTCTTCAAGTTTTGGGTCTAAGTAAATAAAAAAATATTACAGTAAAGAGGTTTATCAAAGCTAGCAGGAGTAAATGCCTTTATGAAGAGGGTTGTTTAGATAAATTAGTTTTTATGTAAGATATTGACAGCATAAGTAAGTTGAAAGCAACCAGCAAATGAATAATATGAAATAGAACATTGAAAAAGACACCAGGAAAAAAGTATGTCTTGTCAAGTATATGAAGATAAATAAAACCACCAGGCTAGATCACATCTCTAAGTAAAGAGAGCCTGTATAAAGTCAAATATAATTCTTGTCTGAGTTACTTCTAATGCAAAAAGAGCACTAGAAAGTTTTAAAGTCAGTAATAGATTTCTGTTTTATAAAATAGTGAACTGGTACTAAAGCTTACTAATTTCATAGCTAGCAACATTCCCACTAATAATAATTAGGACTAACTGTACTTCTAAGAATATTAGAAAAGGTGGGAAATTATATTTCTATAAATGTTTGAAAGCAGTGGAGAGCTAATAGGACAATAAAGAATTACAGGTCAAAGATATGAGAGAAAAGTAACAAAAATATAAGCTTGGTATTTGGATGGTTTTTAGCTCTGTGGATTTTTTTATTAAATGTTATTTTTATTTTTGATTTTGGAGAGAAGGGAAGGGAGGCAGAAAGAGAGGGAGAGAAACATAGATATTAGAGAGAAACATCAATTGGCCGCCTTTCTGGCCTGACAGGGGATTCGAACCAACGACCTTTTGGTTTGCAGGACAACACCCAACCAACTGAGCCTCACTAGCCAGGATAGCTCTATGGATATTTGCAACTACAGAAGGGGTAGCTGCAAGCATGAGAAGATTAACTGAGCTTTTAATAGCTTCTTAATATTATGAAGACAAAAATGAAAAGTCAGGGCCCACCAAACAAAGGACATCTTAGTTAACTCATCAGTCTTTTGTGTAGGACTTCAAACAGGTCTACCTATGATAAATCAAAAGAATAAATAAAAAATAGACCAACACAAAAAAAGTCTGCGCAGCTTCAAATCACTTTAATCATGATAATTGGATTAAGTTGTCCAGGACTGCAATAAATATTATGTGACATTTTAATAGACCACTATCAATAATGGATAGAACAACTGCACAAAAATCAGTAAGGGTAACAAAGAAAGATACGAAAAGCATGATTAACAAACACCAACTAAGAATATTACATCCAACAATTACAGAGTACTCTTCTCAGTAAATATGAAATATTTAAATATTATGGAACATAAAGCAAGTCTCCATAGATGTAAAAGGTGTCAAATTTTCCAGAATGTTTTCTAACCATAGTACTATTAAGCTAGAAATCAGTATTAAAAATATAAATTCTTCACATGTGTAGAAATTAAGAAGTAATTTTTCAACTAACTAATGGACCAGAGAAAATATCAAAATGGAAAGTAGAATCTATTTTAAATTAATTCTAATGTAAATATTGCATACCAAATAGAAATACATAGCTTTAAAGGCTATATTAGAAATAAATAACTACTGAAAAAAATCAATGAAAAAAGTATTCCTCCCATGCACTTAAAAAATAGCATAAAAATATAAACTCCAATAAAATAATAGGAAAGAAAAAAGTTTTAAAGAGCAAAAAACTCGTGAATTAGAAAAGAAAGTATACAATGAATATGATAAATAAACAAATTAGTTTTAAAGGCCAAAAACATTTATAAATTTATTACAGAGACAGATGAAGAAAACTAATAACACATTATTACCAGTTTCAGGGTGAAGAGGAGACATCATTAGCAATCCTGAAGACATCAAACAATAATGAAAGGATATAATTAACAACTTCATACCAATATACTTTAATTTTTTTGAGACGTACTCATTTTATTTTTTATTATTTTACTTTATTTTGATTTAATCTTTTAAAGTATATTTTATTGATTATGCAATTACAGTTGTACCAATATTTTTCCCCTGCTCCCCTCCACCCAGTGCTCTCCTTCCCTCCAGCAATCCCCCCACTCTTAGTTCATGTCTGTGGGCTGTGCATATAAATTCTTTGGCTTCTCCCTTTCCTGTACTCTTCTTAGCATCCCCCTGTCTATTTTGTTCCTACCAATTGCACTTCTTGATCCCTACACCATTTCCTCCCGTTCTCCCCCTTCCTCCTCCCAGGTGATAACCTTCCAAATGATCCCCATGCCTATGATTCTGTTCCTACTCTGATTGCTTGCTTAGTTTTTTTTTGTTGTTGTTGTTCATTTGTTTTTCTTTTTTAGATTCAGTTGATAGTTGTGAGTTTGTTGTCACTCTAATGTTCTGAGTTTTGCTTTTCTCTTTCTTAGATAAGTCCCTTTAACATTTCATATAATAATGGCTTGGTGATGATGAACTCCTTTTAGCTTTACCTTGTCTGGGAAGCACTTTATCTGCCCTTCCATTCTAAATGATAGCTTTTCTGGGTAGAATAATCTTGGTTGTAGGTCCTTATTTTTCACCTCTTGGAGTACTTTTTGCTAGCCCTTTCTTGCCTGCAAAGTTTCTTTTGAGAAATCATCTGACAGTCTTATGGGAACTCCTTTGTAGGTAACTCTCTGCTTTTCTCTTGCTGCTTATAAGATTATCTCTTTATCTTTAACCCTTGACATTTTAATTATGATATTTCTTGGTGTAGTCCTCTTTGGGTCCAACTTGATTAGGATTCTCTGTACTCCCTGGACTTGCATGCCTACTTCCTTCACCAAATTAGTGAAGTCTGTGTGTGGGTTCTTTAAGAGGAACTGCTTGGGTCTCCAGGAGTTTCTCCCACTGACTCAATCCCTGCTGGTTTTTGTAGCCAGAAGTTATAGGGACTTACCTTCCTAGCACCAGAACCTTGGGCTGGGGGACCTGGTGTGGGGTTGGGTCTCCTTGATCTTGAGCTATCCCTCCCAAATTTTTATCCACCACACATGGGTGAGAGACCAGCCTGTTCTGTGTCTATGCCCCTTCTACCAGTCTTGATGGATATGGTTTCTTTAATCACATAGTTGTCAGACTTCCATTCAATTTGATTTCTGATTGTTCTGAGAGATGGTTGTTCTATATTTTAGTTGTAATTTTGATGTGGTTGTGGAAAGAGGCAAACCATGTCTACCTATGCCACCATCTTGACCAGAAACTTCTCCATACTAATATATTTTAAAATTTAGATAAACAGATTTCCAGAAAAATACATTTCACCTAAGCTGAATTCAAAATAAGTATCGTCCCACAAATAAAACTACATACTTCAATAGCTTCACTAGCAAATACTGCCAAAATGTTAAGGAAAAAATAACGCCAATTTTATCCAAATTTTTGAGAAAATAAAAAATGAGGAATACTTCCCAACTTATTTCAAAATTAGATGCAAAAATCCTAAATCAAAATTAGCAAGTAATACCTAGTTATATATAAAATGGATAATATATAATAACTATTTATGTCTTTTTCCTGGAATGTGAGGTCAGTTTATCATTAAAACTTAAACAGTTGATTCTAATGAGCTAATCTAACTAACTGAAACAGTAAAAGAAAGAACAACATACAATTGTGTCAATAGAGTTAGGAAAGATATTTAATAAAATTCAACCTCTATTTATGATTTTTTTAAAAACCTGTAGCAAACTAGGAATAAAAGGAAATGTCCTTAATTTCATAATTACCTGAAAAACTACTAACAACATACATTATATTTAATGATGAAATATTAAAGCTCTGCCTCTGATTTAAACAACAAAGAATGCACTTTTTACCACTCCTATTACTTAAGTCATTTATTAATTATCAAATGTTTATATTAAATATATACAGTATCTATAGTATTGTAATAAAAATTATAACCTATATAGAAATTTAGGGAAAACAATCAATACACTCTGGAAACAGAAGGGTGTAAAAATATGCTATATGAAAGAGTAAGACCTTTTATTAATATAAATAAATAAGACATAGTGGTATTGAGGCAAGATATGCATTTCAACCAATGGAATGGAATACACAGTCCAGAAACAGAATGAAATATTTATGAATAAAAATGTGTGATAAAGTTTGCAATGCAAACAAATGGAGGAAAAATCAATAAATGATGCTAGTTCAAGGATAACAACAACAAAAAAGAAAATTTAGTCTTAAACAATACACAAAAATAAATTCCAGCTGGATTTTCAATCAAAATACCAATATAAGACAAAACAACTAGTTTCTAATCTAGAAGATAATATAGGAGATTAACTTTATGAACTGGTTTATAGAAAGTTTTCTTTATACTTGATCTTAGCCAAAAGGCCATTAAGCAATAACAGCATAGGAGGGAAAAGGATTCATAAGTTATATTAAAGTCAAAAGGTTATTTTAATCACAAAACATTATTATAATCATGGAAAGGCAAGAGAAAATGTGAGAGAACATATCTGGTAACAAAGATTTTGTATTCAGAACATATAAAGTATTCAGTAACATAAATACATAAGAAAATGAATAAAGAAAAATAGTCCTTCCAGTAGGATAAAAAAAAAAGACCACAGAAGACTTGAATGGATATTTTTTAAAAGAGATACCCTAAGGCAATAGATAAGTTAAAATACGCTCTTATTAGTAACTGGAAAATGCCAGTTAAAACCAAAATTATATACCACCAAATAGTCACCAGGATGGCTGAAATTTAAAAGTTACACGATGCCAAGAGGCAGTGAGGACACAGAGCAAGGGAGTTGTAAATACTGCTGGGGGAAAAGATGATTTGCCATTACCTAGCACAAATGAAACACACTCATCACCAATAACTTAGGAACCCCATTCCTAAGTATTATATTCAAAAAAGAAATGTGTGCATAAATACACTTAAAATATATAAAAGATGTTAAAAACACATCCATATAAATTTTGAGACCAGACAAAACTATAAGAATGATTTGAAAATCAGAATAGTGGTTACTTTTAAGGAGGAGGGGAAGGGGGAACAGTGGGAAAGGTCATGATGGGGCAGGATGGCTTCGTTCCCTTTCTCATCTCAGTGCTGTCTGTACGGCAATGTGTCTGCCTCGTCTGTCTGTAGCTCTTACAGCTCCTTGCGAGTGTCCTGTATGGGGGTGGGCCAGAAAGATCTATACATCTTTTTGAATACTCTGAACAGTTTTTCTCCAGCAGTATTCAGTTACTAATGTTGAAAATGTCTGAAGAGCACCTGATTCTAGATGGGAGGAGATTAGTGTATAGAAATGATCCATCTGTCACTTTTCATGCAGTATAGGAAAAGTAAACCTACCACAAAATTCTCTTCTTATGTATCTCATTATATGCCTTTATGAAATGTGCTTTCTACACAAGTCATTTATAAAGCCATGTTTAAAATAGTGTAGTTGTCTTCTGACAGCTCAGATCAATAGAAGCTCCTAGAAAAGGACTTGAGGTAAAATGGCAATCAAAAGTATGCAGTTTTCTGAATTTTTTAATTATATGGAAATATTTCTACCTCCCTTTGCTTAAACTGTTAACTCTATGAACATAGCAGATGGCAATACATTTTACACCTAAAAACAATAATTTGGACAGGAAAAATGTGGTGTGGCTTTCTCTTTTTTATTTCTTTGCAGCATGTATAAAGACTTATCTACATGACCATGACTGTAACTCTGATAAATGACAACAATTTAAATAAAGATGCAAATGTCCTCCTATTACCAAAGTGCTAATAAGATGAAGGAACAACTGATACCACATCCCCAAATTCAGACTCATTATTAAATACACATGGAATTTACTAAGGAATTACTTCATTATATCCTGGTTCTTGATTTTCAATTAAAAATTAGTATTTCATATTTCAAATGTGCAATTTAAATTCAGCTTGTTTATCACTCCTTTAAAAAATAAATCATTGTCTCATGGACACTTAAATTGTCAGGAAACATCCTACTTTTTCTTTTTTTTAAGATTTTATTCGGCCTACTTTTTCTTAAGAAAAAAAGAAAAAACATTTTGCAGATAAGTAAGAATTTATAACCAAAATATTATTTACAGCATTTCAACCTGAAACAGAAATCGGCCTTACCACCTAAATAAATGAGGTCATCTCTGCACACGGGCCAGTTCAGTTGTCTTGTGGAAGCTTCATTTTACGGGAAGGTGGGGGCAGGTGGCTGTATTATATCAGCAAAGTGAACTTTTATCATCTCTTCTCTGGAGCTAACAGATCAGTAGCAGGTCATCTGGAGTCATGAATCAATTCTTACAGAGTCATTTGTAGAGTACAGTGACATCAGCCAGGCTTAATCAACAACCCTACTTCTCTTCCATCCTGCTATTCTGATGTTAAGAAATGGGTCAATGAACTAGTTTAAATTTTCTGATTTGATGAGTGTATTTAATGGATGTATGTATTTTATGAGCATAATTACCTTGATTTTGGGGTTTGAATGTATTTCCAGTATGTTTACTAAATTGCTAATTAAGTATTGTGCTTCATTATAGGTAGAATAGAGCTTAAAGTCATACAAATAGTAGCTCTTAGAAATCTCCAATTCAGGAAGGGGAATTATAAAATAACTTTAAAGAAATGACCACAACCAAGCGCTCTCAATTTATGTAGTTTAAACAGTTTTTATCCACTACTAATTCACCCACAGTATACTCTAAATCATGGTTGATGCTGCTACTTGAAATATTTGACAGGCTCTAAATAGGGTTTGGCCAGTCACGGTTATGAATTTCCAACTCATTTAGCTAAAGCACTACTCCTTTCTTCTCAGCAACTTAGTGAGGTTACATCCCTGAGTAATATAGCCAAGATATTATGTATGCAAATCATTGCCAGAAGTGTACTGGAAAGATTACTAAAATATGAATAAAGAGACCTGAATTCTAGTCCTATATTCTGTCCCTTACTGTAAAACATTGGACAAGTCTTTTCTCCTGTCATAAAGTCAGTTTATTCATCTCTTAAAAAAATGGACAAGATTCCTGAAGTTTTAATTTTCTATGATGATAATTCAGTATCTGGTAATGAATCCATCTAAATGCAATGGCTGTGTATGAGAAGTGAAATTTTCATATTAAGTATATACATCTTCTGTAATTATTGATATTTGTGCTGATTTATGGTACTCTGAATTATCAAATTGTTCTGAACATTTAGAGGGTCAGAGAGGAATTCTCTTCTTTCAACTAAAATGTAGAGTGCATGGTTTGAAGTCAAGTTGAAAATTGTCAGAGATCAACCAGAGATATGTCAAATAAATAACAGGCAGAAAAAGGGGATCATTTCACCATTATTATCTCCTATGATTGTGCAGTGCTAACCTTGTTGGAGTTGTGGCTATTGTTAAAAAGTTGCATACCCAGGAACTAATTATGCTGTTCTGAGGCCAATAGGGGTGGCTGGAATAGAGTTCAATAAATAAATTTCAGAGTTAGGAAAAAAACTAAAACCATAGCAACATTTTTCCGCTTTCAGTTGAAAATGTGTGTTTTAATATTTTCTAATGAGCTTTCTAATGTGATGCCTGATTGTTTACATATAAAACTTTTTTCTATAACTATTTTTGAAGAAATTTAACACATTTTGCCATTCAAAGCAAAAGAAAGCAGTTATGAATGTGTATAAATATTAATCAGCTGGTGGTCTGTCCAGGATTGGGTAAGTGCCTGCTTCCTGATAAGTTAGGAATGGGTGAGCAGAAGTCACTGTTACTGAGGTCTGAGACCCCACATTAATGGGAAGCCACTGGCAGATTTCAGCAGAAGACTGATGAGATCCAAATTATGTTTTCAAAGGATTGTTCTGGCTGCTGAGCAGAGAAGAGCAAGGATGGAAGCTGGAACCTAGAAAGTGGCCAAATCGGTAACAAAAGGATCAGGATGCAAATGAACCAAACATAATAATAGCCATATAAATCAAGTAGAGTTCGTATAATCAAGTAGAGTTCTTATAATTCATAATAAAATGCATTCTCTATGCTAGGAAAATGCTTAATTAACAGTAAAAAAAACCTTTAAAAAATGAAAACATCAAAGCACTCGTATTTTGTAGTGTCCCTCAGTGAAGTTAAATTATTTGTACTCTGCTTCTGGCCTGTGTCAGGAACTGTGCCATCCCTGCAGGATGGCAGGACCTCTTTATGTCTGTATCGTTCCCGTAAAAGCATATTTAATTTACTTCAGAAGTACTTTTAAAAAACAGGTACTCTTTGTAAAGCACTCTTAGATTCTCCACTGCGTCATTCCAGACTTTTATCATGCCAAGTCACTGGCAGAGAGAGGAGAATCTAGATAATGAGCCCTGCAGATACATAAATTTCAAGGTGTAACGCACATCCCAGTCAGGCAGTCACTTCACAAATGGCGTTCATCTAGCAGACTTCATTTCGTAATTGTTTTGAATCCTTACTCCACTTTTAACTGTGTAAAATTTCCCATAGCCTCAGTCACTAAACATGGCAAGGTTATGTGAATTCCTATTTTCATTCTAATGAAAAGGATGATTCCCCAGAGTCCATGTAACCCTTTTTAAAATATTATATAAATTCTTAAGTGTATTTAATTACTGGTATTATATGAATGTTCAAAAAACTGCTGTTAATTGTAACGATCCTATCCATGCCCGAGCTTCTATTCCCAATTCAGTTGTGAGAACTACTTTGCCTTCTCTCCTTTAATTCTTCTTCTCAGCCCTTTTAAATTAAAAAAAAAAAGTTTCTTTACAATGTACTGTTAGTTCTTGGAAACATAAGTTGTAGCTGAGTTCTTTTAAAAACTTAAATCATTGCTAATTTAAGTTGAAAAGGCAAAAAGAAATTCAAGTTTTAAATCAAATATTTGAAATGGATATCTGGAATTAGGGACCATTTATCTGTAAGACCTTTTAGAGAGAAGCATTAGGACAACTGATGAAATGAGCTACAGAATTTTGATTATTATTTCCTTTAATCAAGAGATTTTAATCCTGTGGTATTGAGGAGACTCTGTTCTACCCTCTCTCAAAGCATAATTGAACTTTGTCATTCTCTAAAGCTTTATGAAGTCAAGACTTTTCCTCAGCAGTGATATCCCTGTCAAATCCATCTAACTGCCCACTGAATGGATTAGAACAGGATGGCCCCAGTGGAGTTTAGCAATTAGGAGTGCTGAACTTACCTGCACCTCTGACTATAGTCTCTGGTTGCCTCCTATGTACAATGAGGTTAATAGTATACTTGGACAATTGTCCCTTACAAAAATTCCTTTAAGTGGAACAAGCTATTAAGTATTCAAGATTATTGACAGTGTATTGCATTGCAAAGCGTGTTTACCAAAAAGAATATCTGTGTTTTCCATGCTATCTTTGCAACAATGCTGAATTGAGGGATGGCTTTGTTTGAACTGCTTTCTCAGGAATTACTTTATTTCTAATGTCCTCTGATGAAATAGGATGGGGTGAATTATTATCAATACCATTATTTTTAAATTTGGAAGATGTATAAAAACACCTTGACTATCTCAGCAGATATGTATCCATTAAAATTACCTTATTGATTATGTCAGTTTAATTTTTAGATTCATGGCATCTACATTGTCTTCTGTAATAAAGTCTGCAATGGATTATCTTCAGTTCTTTTATTTATGTAGGTTCAATTATCGTTATCAGGCCAATAACATTGTGTTTTTCCTATTCCCTAGATGTTGATTTTGGTTCTACTCTCAGTTGGCTGAATTTCTTTGGTTGTGTTTTGCTTTCAAGAAGAATCCCTTTGTATGCTTATAACCCCATTCATATTGGAGTGAGATTTGCTGCTTTTATATTTGATTTGTAAAGTTTTTTCACTTATAAAAATAAGACAATATTTTCTGCTTTTCCAGGTTATTTTAAGCAGGTTTTATAGCATAAGAATATGGCCCTTGGAGAACTGTAATTTATTTGTTTTCTTTGTGCATCAGATAATTGAGGACAATGCCATGAGATCATATCTGTAGTCTCCATAACGGCCTCATGTATGCGAACATAACAAGTGCTACATCCCTAAATCTCAGCTCCATGTGGTCACTGAATGAATACTAAAAACTCAACTATGTTATTAACTTGTGCTGTGATCTTAGACAACTCTTTTCTTTTCCCTGGGCTTAATTTCATAATTCTTTTTTTTAATATATTAAAGTTTAATAACAGTGAATGTTAAAGTAACTGTCAAAATTAAGAAAGTATTCTTTTTAAGTATATTTTATTGATTATGCTATTACAGTTTTGTCAGTTTTTTTCTCCCCTTTATACTCCTCTGCCCTGCACCCCCAACACTCCAGCACAACCCCCCTTCGTTCATGTCCATGGATTATGCCAAATTCTTTGGCTTCTCTGTTTCCTATACTATTCTTAACCTTCTCCTGTCTATTTTATGCCTACCATTTATGCTTTTTATTCTCTGTACTTCTCTCCCTCCTCCTCCCTCCCCTCCCCACTGATAATGCTCCATGTGATCTCCATTTCTCTGGTTTTGTTTCTGTTCTACTTGTTTGCTTAGTATTTTGGGAGGGGAGGATTAGGTTCAGTTGTTGATAGTTGTGAGTTTGTTATCATTTTATTGTTCATACTTTTGATCATGTTCTTTTTCTTAGATAAGTCCCTTTAACATTTCATATAATAAGGGCTTAGGGATGATGAGCTCCTTTAACTTGACCTTATCTGGGAAGCACTTTATCTGCCCTTCCATTCTAAACAATAGCTTTGCCAGATAGAGTAATCTTGGACATAGGACCTTGCCTTTTATGACTTTGAATGCTTCTTTCCAGCCTCTTCTTGCCTGCAAGGTTTCTTTTGAGAAATCAGCTGCTAGTCTAATGGGAACTCCTTTGTAGGTAACTCTCTCCTTTCCTCTTTCTACTTTTAAGATTATCTCTTTACCTTTAATCTTGGGTACCGTAATGATGATGTGCCTTGGTGTGTTCCTTGGATCCAATTTCTTTGGAATTCTCTGGGCTTCCTGAGCTTCCTGGAAGTCTATTTCCTTTGCCAAATTGGGGGAGTTTTCCTTCATTACTTGTGCAAATAATTTTTCAATTTTGTTCTTTTGTTCTTCTCCTGGCACACCTATGATTTGGATGTTATAGCACTTAAAGCTGTGTTGTAGGTTCCTAAGCCTCTCCTCATTTTTTTGAATTCTTGTTTCTTCATTCTGTTCGGGTTGGGTGTTTATGTCTTCTTTTTGTTCCAAATTGTTGGTTTGAGTCCTGGTTTCCTTCCCTTCACTGTCAGTTCCCTACATATTTTGCTTTGTTTCATTTTGGGTACCCTTCATTTCTTCCTTCACTTTGTGACTAAGCTCAGTCAGTTCTGTGAGTATCCTGATTACCAGTGTTTTGAACTCTATGCCAGATAGGTTGTCTCTCCTTGTTTCTTAGCTCTTTTTCTGGAGTTTTAATCTATTCTTTCATCTGGGCCATATTTCTTTGTCTTGGCATGCCTCTTATGTTGTAAGGGGGTGGGGCCTCAGGTATTTGCCAGGGCAGGGCAACCCTCTTTGCTACATTATGGCACTGTCTATGGGGGAGTGGTTTGAGAGGGAACACTGCTGCTCAATTGCTCCGCTCTGGCCCTATTTTCCAATGAACTCTCCTGTGAGATTGGGAGTTTCTCCTGCTGTGGCAACCCCTGCAGGAATTTACAGCTAGTTTTGAGTCTTTAGTTTCCTGTTCAGCCAGCTCTGCCTCACCCACCTGCATGGTCCACTGCCTTGCCGCCCATCCTCTCCACTGGGCTGCCCATCTTCCATCTCCACCCCTCCTACTGGTCTGGGTGAATGTTTCTTTAATTCCTTGGTTGTCAGAGTTCCAGGCAGTTTGATTTTCTGGCACTTCTGATTATTTATTGTTTTTAAATTGGTCATTATCCTTCCTTGTGCAAGGAAGCAAAGTGTTTCTACCTATGCCTCCATCTTGGCTGGAACTCCCACAAAAGTATTAACCATTTCATAATTCTCAAACTAGATCTCCTCCATGTCTTTTCTTTCCACACATCTTTGATTGTATGCACACAACAGGATCCCATTAAAGAATCACAAGAAAAGATAAGTAAATCATTTCACACAAATAGTAAGAAAGCACAGTGTAACTTTGGGCATATTAATTGATTTTCATGCTTTAGTTTACTTCTCTAGAATGAATATAATAATTGTGTCAGCCTCATAGGATTGTTGGAGAATGACATCAATTAAAACCTGTAAAATACTTAAGTGCGCAAACTAAATGTTAGCAATTATAAACACTTAAGCACATGGAAGTGCACATAAATGTTACCAATAATTAGTTCCAGATTGTGATTTTATGTTCATGTCCCTTAGACTAGAAATTGGAAGTGTGGTATCCACATATGAACATGGCATTTCTCTATACTTTTGACTCATTGTAGAATTAATCACTTGAAAAATTTATGATCTTAAAGAATAGCTGTCAAGATTCTCCTGTTTGGGTCTCTATTGTTATTCTTCCCATTGACTTGCCAGGAACTTAACTTGTCTAAAAATCTTAACTCCCCAAATCCCCTATTATTTTGATTCTGTATATTCTGTCTCAGCCATTTCCCCCCGTGGCTTTGTAAGTCCATCCAAATCCAAGCAGAGTAGCTTATTATTCCTGCCCTCAGGGTAAAGACATCAAAAGTCTTAGCACATTAGCTATGGAACTCATTCAGCCTGTGTCTTGGTTTGATCTAACAGGTAGCCTCTATTCCATCTTTAGGATGTACACATAAGCCAAGCACTTTTTAAGATTTCTCTAGTTCAATAGTGGTTTTGATTTTTTAATGGCTTCTTTGTGAGTGTTATCTTGGTACACAATGCTAGAAGATACAGTTTTGCAATAGAAAGTATTCAAATTGATTTTATGTTATTTTCATTGATATATGTTAGCAGCTGCTATAGAACTAGGGGACAAAAGTGAATGTCATCAGTTTCTAAGTGAATGTCATCATGGTTTCCTTAGTATTCAAGCTGAATTTTAGGTGTGGTATTTATTTCTCTTCTTTCTTTATTGGTTTACAGTTTGTATTTTTGACATTTATTCTCATAAGCTTATAGAGCCAATGCCTCCATAAAGCTTACATAACAAGTTATTACATATGTTCTGAAGCACAGATTATGGAAGTACAGTGTAAAACAGTCTATATATGGAAGATGTTAAAAGTAAATCAAAAATTGAAATTATAAATCAGAATTTCATCTGAAAAAGTATTGCTTTATTTTTAACTCTAATTTGAATGCACTGTTTCTGGCAAATTATCAGGTTATAACCTTGAAAAGAGAAATGTATTAAAGGTCAAGTTGCTCATATAAGCATTACTAAAATGTCAGAAACAATTATACTACATAGAATGAACCCCCAAAGAAATTATACATTAATTCATGAAAACTTGTGTTTATACTGTAATTCCATTTTGTAGTTATATTATTGATGATTTCCAGATTGTAATATGCTATGAAGAGTTGATAAAATTTAAGGGTAGATTTTCTCTGAAAGGAAGAGGAAAGTGTATTTTGGAAAATGCTCTAGTATATAGACTTAGGTTTTTTAAAAAGTTCATTTACTTTACCAGTTTTTATAACATGCCTATCAGATGTTTATTCCTGAAATTTATCATGTTATGATGGAGAAAACAATTTGGAGTAGCAATGTGGGATGGAAATTCCACCTCTCCTACGGAGTGGTTGATGACTTGGGGCAAGGGGAAAAAAGGCTTCGATTTTCTGTTTCAAATGCTGTAACATGATTTAAAAATATTTACCTCCTCAATCGCCATCATGATTGTTTGCTTGGCACATAATAGGTACTCAGAAATGTTATTTTCTTTTCCTTTGTCCAATATGTAATAATCATTGTGAAACCACTAGAGATTTTTAAATAGAAAAGAAATGTGAAAGATATGTGTTAGGTCCTCTTACCATGAACTGCAATCATAGGTAGATTTAGATATTTTTATTTTGTGTATTCCTTAACTATTATAATTATAGTTGTTTTTACTCCTTTTGTCTTTCAAGCTTTATACTAGCTTTATATGTGATTAATCAACTACCTTATTATATATTTATACCTTTTCCAGTGAGATTTAGACTTCCATATATTAACTTATTACCAGGGTTATTTTTTTCCAGGTAAAAAAAGTACCTTTAACTTTTCTTGTAAGTCTAGTTCAGGGGTGTTAAATTCCTTTAGCTTTTGTTTGTTTGGAAAACTCTCCTTCAATTCTGAATAACTAAGCCAGGTAGAGTATTCTTGATTGGAAAAGTCTCTTTACTTTCATTATTTTATATATATATACATAGCAATTCCTTCCTGTCCTGCAAAGTTTCTGTGGAAAAGTCTGCTGAATGTATTATGGGGATTCCCTTTTATGTAACAAAGTTGTTTTTCTCTCACTGCTTTTAAGACTCTTTATCTTCGCCCTGGCTGGCATAGCTCAGTGGATTGAGTGCAGGTTGCGAACCAAAGTGTCACAGGTTCGATTTCCAGTTAGGGTACATGCCTGGGTTGCAGGCCATGACCACAGCAACTGCACATTGATGTTTCTCTCTCTCTCTCTCTCTCTCCTTCTCCCTCCCTTCACTCTCTAAAAAATAAATAAATAAAATCTTTTTTAAAAAAGACTCTTTATCTTTAATATTTGATGTTTTAATTATACTTATGTCTTGTTGTGGATCTCTTTGGATTCATCTCATTAGAAATTCTTTGGGATTCCTGGACCTGAATGTCTGTTAACTTCCATAGGTATAGAAGTTTTTAAGCATTATTACTTTATAAGTTTTTGTCCCATTTTTTTGTCTCTCTTCTTCTTCTTCTGGGACCCCTATAAGATAAACGTTATCACCTTGATATTGTCTCATATGTCCCTTTAGCTATCTTCACCTTTTCATTTGTTTTCTTTTTGCTGTTCTGTTTGGGAGAGATTCATTGCCCTATCTTTGAGAGCACTGATCCTTTCTTCTGCTGTACCTAGTCTGCAGGTGAACATTGTAGTGTATTCTCCAATTCAGTTGCTGTGTTCTTCAGGTCTGTGACTTCTGCTTGATTTGTTCTTATCTATCTTTTTGTTGAAGTTCTCCTTGTGTTCATCTATTCTTCTCCCAAAGTTATTGAGCATTATTATGAACATTACTTTGAAATCTTTATCAGATAAATTACTTATTTCCATTTTATTAAGGTCTGTTTCTGAGGTTTTAACTTGCTATTTTATTTGGAACCCATTCTTTTGTTTCCTTCTTTTGCTCGACTCTTCTGTTTGTTTCTACATATTAAGTGAAATAGCTGCCTCTTTCAGTCTTAAAGGAGTGGCCTCATGTGGAAGATAAACCTTACGGTCCAGCTTTGTCCTATGTCTTGGTTAAGTCTCTAACATGTCTGATTTTTCCAAGCAACCTGATTTATTTTTAATAGCTCCAGTTGTTGGGGCTACTAAATACACAAAATAGGTAATGTACCATGACCTATTACTGTTCCAGAGAGAGGGACCTCAGTCAGCACTTAGTTTCAGACTACATGGGAGCCAGACTCTCAGGCAGCAGCCTCTGAAGTAAGCATATATCTACATTCCTGTGGAGCCACAATAATAAACGTTGCTAATATCCAAGCCAGGTGATTCCGAGGTATCCCTGGGCTACAGTTGCAAAAATCAGTGCTCCAGGGGAGAGTGTAAGGTCCTTTCTGGGAGGTAACAGTAAGCTGTAGAGAGACAGAGTGAGAGTGGAAATATGGCCTTTCCTGGCCCACTTTCCCTGAGAGCACCTCAATATCCTCTAGCTGGATGGCAAACCTAAAGCCTGACCCTCAGGTTAAAGCTCTAAAATAAGTCTCTTTTATGGAAAGACTGGAAGTATGTTTCAGTCTGCTATCTGCAGTGCCTCGGGGGCAGTCATCTGCCAAGAACTGTCTCTCTAATTAGTACAACCCCATGGACCCCAGGAACACAGAGCCAGGCACTCAAGGGGTGTCTCCTAGGCTACCAATGCCAAAACTGGGCACCAGACATTTAATAAAGAAACAGCAGAGACACCAGACTTGTGTAAAAAGCTCTCCTCTGGAAGATACTAGCACTGTGGAGCATAGCAGGAACAGTACAGGGATGGCATCATCCAGCTTTAACAAGGCAGAGGAAGAATGCAAGGACACGCATGTTCACTAGCTTTAGTGAAGGAGAGGATGAGCCACTGATGGCTCACACCTGCTGCCTTTAGCAAGGTAGAGGGAGAGCACAAAAATGGTGCTTGTCAGCTCCTCTGTCCCCAGAGAGAATCACACAAGCCCCTGGCCCTCCAGCAGATGCTTTAAGATTAGAAAATGAATCTCATTCACTTACAGTTTGGGTGCCTTCCTGCTTCCTCTGCACTGAGCCCTGTGACAAGTGAGTCTGTGTGTGAGCCTTTCAAGAGCAGTCTCTCATTTTGCTACCCCTAGGTCTCACCGACACTAGTCTTGGTTTTCAAAGCCAGGTGTTTTGGGTGCTCATCTCTCAGGACAGGTCTTAAGAGTTGGGATGTCTGATGTGGTGTACAAACCCTTTGCTCTTCAGGGAGAATCTCTGGATGTGTGAGATCCCTCTTGAGTGTGAGTTGCTGCTACAGGGGTGGGGTTTTTGGTGAGACCCCATCTTGGTCTCCTACCCACCTGAATGTAGCCTGTCTCTTGTTTGCTGTGAAGCCATGGTTTACCTAGTTTTCAGTTGCATCCAGAGAAAATTTTTTCCCATGTAGCTGTAGATTTGGCATGTCTGTGGGAGTGAGTTCAGAATCTTTCTATATCACAGTCTTGGACTGCCCCCATTAGGGATTCTTTTTATATGAACATTTCTAAGATTTTGCTTAGTAGATCCATTCAGTAGTCTCTGATTGGACCTGAAGATAAGAATATTAGAACCACTCATTAACCTGCCCCCGCTTCACACACACACACACACACACTAGGTTTGGCTAGGTTTGGAAAACTTAGCTAGAGTAATGTTTCAAATATATTTTCCCAGATACTTGTTCACACTGTCCTTCAATTTTGACATAAGTTGACTGGTTCTGGGGTTCCATTTTGGCCCATTTCATACTAACCAGCTCTTTCATTAGTACAGATACAAATGCTTTATTGAACTCTCAGGTTTTCTTTGTTCAAGTATTTATTAATAATGGTATGCTTTTGTTTGATTTTAACAGAGACTTTCTATCTCATTTGCTAAACTGATGAAGCCCTTTCTCTATCAGCTGAATACATTTCTATTACAAACTCTTATGACTGTTATTAACTCTGAGGTAGCCCTGAACAACTTCCAATGTTAACTGTTGATGAGGTGAGCTGCGAGTTTCCAACACAGTCATGGTTTTCAGTGTGAAAGCAAACAGCTTTCAGACCAATTAATAAAATAATACTCCCCCATCATTGAAAATTCATTTGCTGTCAGATTCATTTCCTATGAGTTGCTAGCAGACATTCTAATATAATTATGAAGATTAAAGGGAGCAGACTGTGATTTACTCAGCTATAGCTCTCAGTCTGGTCTTTAGGGTTCAAACTTTCAGTGTTTCTACATGGAGCTCATCAGAGAGCAGAGTGGAAGATCTTGGTAAAATTAATGGTGATGATTAATTCTTTGAAATAGTTTCTGCTTCAAAGCCTTCCCATGTGGACCAGTCTCCCATATTTTACTGCTGTCTTTTTCTCATTTCCTGAAAACTCTGTTCCAATTGCACTACCTTCAAATATCTATCTTTATAAACTGCGCCATTTCTAATCATCACATTAATCCAGTCTCCATCAGTGGGCCAAGATTTACACCATGTTTATTTGCAAATGATTTTATGTGATAAACATAATATCTTTGTCACCTGATCTTCTTAATTCTGGCAAAATTCCAAAGTCCAATATAAGTTTATTTAAATTTTTTAAAAATATTTTCTCCATTATTCTGTAAACTTGTTTGCACACTGTGATCTTGTCATTGTTATCTGCAGAATAACTGTATTTTCTTTTTATTTATGATTATATGAAAGAGATCCCAAAATGTAGGCTGCAGAAAGGTGGTAAAGATGTTTTAAACAAGAAATTTTGAAAATGAAAATTGATTTTTAACCGAGTCCTTAAAGTTGATAAAGGCTCAGAGTCATTCTCTTCCAGGTAATGAGGCCCCCAGAGCCCAGTCATGTTGCTAACATACCCAGGTAATGGGAAGTGCACTTTGCTAGACAAGGTAGGTCAAGTGGGGGCAGATGGTGGAACACAGCAGACATGAATGCATGCATGATCTGAAGAGCTACAGGGGATCATTTGAGGGTGTAATGTAGTCACAGCAGTGTGGCTGACAGACAGTTTGGTTGATAATTTGCGGGACAGATAGGAAATGCGAGACTCCCTCAGAGAATGTGAGGTAACCAAGACCTGAACAACAACAACAAAAAAGGAAAAACTACTGGAGCAGCCCTTGTCCACATAGACTCCTGCAAGATTCCATGAGGGACTGACGGGGCTGGAAGCTGTAAGACGCCTTCATGTGAGGGAGGCAGAGGCTGCAGAGATCAACACAAGAGTTGTATTCCATCACAGGGTAAAGGGAATTCTACTGACACATTCGATGTGGGACTCTCCAAGCTTTTAAAGTTAAAAAGCCAATAGATTATAATAAATGTGATTATTTTTATTGTGTTGATAACTCTACAGAATGACTCTAATATAGAATTGCTTTCATTTAGTAGCATGATTTGTCATTAAGTACTGTAATATATAGCTCTATGTAACTGCATTATAGCTCTTCCAGAAGAAACTTTTTTACCTTTTATCTAGAAAATGCCTGAGAGGTTTGCTGACTGAAAGTCATTGTGTATAGCTGTTTAACTTGCGGTTTTTAAAAGTTGATGTAAATTATTTCATTTATAAAGAGAAAGGAAATTAAAGGAGCATTATAAGATATCACTGTGAGCTACATATTCTATAGTATACTTTTCTATTAAAATTTTTTATTAATGCCCAAAAGATATTTATAACACAACTCTAAATAATTTCTAAAATATGAACTATAAGATTTAATAGTCATAATTACACAAATTGTTTTTTCTCCAATTTCTGTATTTCCTCACAACCTTAGCACTTTAACAAAAAGGAAAATACAAAACTACTGAATAATCAAGCTTATACTGTGTATCTAATGCGATAGTATTTACTAATATCTTTCTGTAAGCCCATTTATAAGCAGAATTGGAAAAAAAATGATTAACCACATTAGTTCAAGTTGCTTCAAACACTGTGATATCTATCTATTTATTTCATCAAATAGTATGATGTTTTAAAATTTTATTGTTACTCTATTATAGTTGTCCCAATTTTTTCCCCTTTACCCTCCACCATCCAGCTCATCCCCCCCTCCCAGTCAATCCCCACACTGTTGTCCATGTCCATGGGCCATTCATACATGTTCTTTGGCTGGTTCCTTCCCCTTCTTTCCACTGTTATCCCCCTTCTCCCCTCCCCTCTGTAGCTGTCAGTCTGTTCCATGTTTCCATGCTTGTTTCTATTTTGCTCATAAGTTTATTTTGCTTGTGTGATCCCTCTTATCAGTGAGATCATATGGCATTTGTCTTTCACTGACTGACTTATTTCACTTGGCAAAATATTTTCCATTTCCATCCATGCTGTTGCAAGAGGTAGGAGTTCCTTCTTCCTTTCTGCTGAGAATTATTCCATTGTGTAAATGTACCATAGCTTTTTGATCCACCCATTTACTGATGGGCACTTAGACTGTTTCCAGCACTTGGCTATTGTAAATAGCACTGCCATGAACATAGAGGTGCATAAGTTTTTTGAATTGGTCATTCAGGATTCTTAGGGTATAATCCCAACAGTGGAATCACTGAATCAAAAGGCAGTTCTTTGTTTATGATTTTAGTGAATGAGAAAGCTGTTAGCTCAAGAAAAGGAAAAACATCTGTATTAGACTCATACAGATGTTAATAAAGATCTGTAGAGAAAGTTTTTGTCACAACAATACCTATGGCAGTTTAAACTGAAGGTATTGCTTTTCTTCATTGTATTTTTTTTTCTTTACCATTTAGTACCCTTATACTCTCTTACCCGCTGCAATCACCACATTATTGTCCATGTCCATGAGTCCTTTTCCTTTTTGCTTAATCCCTCTACCTCCTAACCTCCCCCACCTTAGCTGTTATCCTTAGCTCTCTATTTTAAGTCTGTCTCTATTCTGCTTGTTAGTTCAGTTTGTTCATTAGATTCCATATATGATTGAAATCATATGGTATTTTTCTTTCTCTGACTAGCTTATTTCACTTAGCATAATGTTCTCCATGTCCACCCATATTGTCACAAAGGGTAAATGTTTCCTCTTTTTTAGAACTGGATAGTTCTAGTGTGTAAATATCCCATAGTTATTTTATCCATTTGCCTACTGATAGACACTTGGGCTGTTACCATATCTAGGCTTTGTAAATAATGCTGCAATGAACATAGGGGTGCTAATGCTCTTTCAAATTAGTGTTTTGGGTTCCTTTAGATATATTACCAGAAGTAGGATTACTAGGTCAAAAGGCAGATCCATTTTTAATTTTTGAGGTATCTCCATATTGCTCTACACAGTGGCTGCAACAATCTGTATTCCCACCAACAGTGCAAAAGGGTTCCCCTTTCTCCACATCCTCACCAGCTCCATTTATTGATGATAGCCATTCTGACAGGTGTAAAATTGTATCTCATTGTGGTTTTAATTTGCATATCTCTGATGATTAGTGACATTAAGCATCTTTTCATATGTCTATTGGCCATCTGTAGGTCCTCTTTAGAGAAGTGTCTATTCAAGCCCTTTGCCCATTTTTTAATTGAGTTGTTTGTTTTTCTGGTGTTGAGTTTTGTGAGTTCTTTATAAATTTTGGACATAAACAATGTGATACTTAGAATGAAGCAGTTCCATTCCCATAGTGGTATGGTAGGTATGGGCAAATCTTCCACTGACAGAGGTGATGAGTTTAGACATAGTATTTTTAAAGTAATTAACATTTTTAATCATGTGCCAGACACTGAGCAAGACACTTAAATATTTTCTCATAATATGCATAACCATATCATAAGATAAATGCTATTGCTAGCTTCTATTCTGACAATTAGGAAACTGAATCTTAGAACAGTTAAAATTGGCCCAAGATTACTAGTTGATAAATGATAGTAAGATATTACTTATCTTTCAGTTGTGTTAAAGTTCAGACAAGACTGTTATATGAAAATGCTTTCTAGAAAAATCCAGGCAAATATGAGACTCTATTATTTTCCCATCTCAAATTTTTTAAAATCTATATTAGTTATCAATCAGTCAATCAATAATGACTTTCACTATCAAAAGTCAATATGAATTTTAAGATAATTCCTGATGAATACCAAAGACATCAACAACTCAATAATACTTCTCAGGATTATGATAGAGTTTGTACAGGTCTGGCAAAAAAAAAAAATCTGATCCCAAAATTTGAATGCTAGAGAATTCCTAAATAGTGTGCTTTAAAAAAAGAAAAGTCTTAGCTCTGTATCTGGTTTCTCTCTGTTTTTATTACTCCTTTCACCCCCACCTCAATTCCATGGCATTAACTGAGTTTCAATTTTGCAAGCCTTCTGGAGGTATGGTTCACATAGCACTACTGTGACTGTTAAAAACCAACCATAACAATTTGCACATTTCTATAATTAAAAAGAAATCAGAATAACATTTAGAGAATAGTGCTAAATTGTATATGCCTTACAATAAAATATAATTAATTATACTTTGCTGTATTAATGTTGTGTTCTTGATTAAGCTCCTAAGCTATAAAAACCTGGAAACAATAAAAGTCTTGATAAACCAAGATTTATATTTTATATTCTATTTAGGCTGCAGCACAATGAATGCAAAAACTTTCAGTATATACTTTTACCAAGAATAAAAAGGAGTTTATCCTCTTATCTCAGTTCTCATTTTGCTTTATTTCCATGGAAATCTTCATGAATTTTTAGTGTAATTACTTCAAGCAGATGTTCAGTTCTCTTGTCCTGATAATAGGAAACACAGTAGAATGAAAGATGTCTTAGAAGACTTTATGAAAGTGTTTAGCAGTGTTGTGAAAATAGCCCAAGGGGAAATTTGGGTGTTACTTTAGAAATAGCAAAATACATGTTTCAATTGATTAAAACAATGAATTATTAAAAACATTCTTAAAATTATATTTGTGAAGAAAGAGGTTAAATGGAGAGACAGTAATTTAAACGTTAAATCTCATTTTGAGTTCATAAAAATAAATGAACCCAAAGCATTTTCATTGTATTTCTTAACCATTTGTATAGGGTATCACAAACAAGTTAAAACTAGATATGCTGTAGCTCACACTTTAAAGTAAGATAGTAAGATGTTAATTTTCAATATGTAGACAATGGTTCATTCATTTAGTTCTGTGTGCTATATTTCATGCAAATATATACATTTTGCGGTTTTAATTAAAATGCCTGGAGTTTCATGGAAGGAAAAACAAGTTTCATAAATGCAAAGCAGTCTTTTGAAAAATATATAGAATCTTTAATATACAAAGGCAAGTGTGAAGAGGATTCTAAGTGTTTCATACATCACATTCAGAATCTAGCCAAGAAATTGTACTAAAAAAAACTAAAGGAAGAAAAATAGGTTTCAGTGGGCTGTGCCTGTATGAGTTGTAGAACTACATCCTTCACTGTAATAATAGTTGGCTGTGTCTGCCCAGATTTATTGAGATACATACACAGATAACCCGAGTGTCAAATGGTTCTCTAATGCAGACATGTGGTGGTTGAAAATGTCCTAGTAGTGGGGCAGCTGATATGGAAATATGGAACTTCAGAGTGCTAAACAACAAAACTTTTATTTATCTGTATGGAAGGAGTATCAATTAACCTGATATTTGGATCTGTACATGTTTAATTTATGGCTACATATATGAATTCTCTGCAGTAACATCATGCAAACTAGTTCTTATCTAATTAAAATAATACTTATCAATCATGACAAGTTTTAATGTGAAGTAGAGGGACAAGATCATTTTCTGCAGCTCTTATTAGACCTTATTTCTAGGGTCACTTTTTATAGTAAAATTAGATAAAAGTAAGAGGCTCAGGAAATAGATGGAGATGACAAGTTATGGAGTTTCCTGTGATGGCCATAGACCCAACTTTCCCCCCGCCCAATGTTTCCCAGATGACTGATGCCTGGAATGCTGGAGATTTAGCTTAAAAGAACATAGCTCCTAATAAATCCAGTTAATGGTCAATTAGCTGAGTTGATTAGAGCATCCATTGAAAGCCAAGTCAAAGATCTGAATGATTCCATATTTTCAGATTTGTTGCTGCTTGTTCAATGGCTACAATCCAAAGTACGTAACCCTGGACATGTCAACAATACATACTTTTTTCAGTAGAAAGAGTATGTGGCTGCGACCATGCATCCATGTGCCTTGAGAAGCAACTTAGAGTGCCAGCTCCTTGACTTCTTTGTAAACAGAAACTCATCCAGTATTAATGTCCTTGGCATCTTGGGTTCTCCCTACCATCATTACCAGTTAAACAGTAGATTAGGGTATTGCTTAGAACTCAGTTCCATTCTTCTTTAGTCAAACAACTGCTATTTGAGACAGTAATCTTAAACTTGTTGAGCTCCAATTTCCTTTAAAGGAAAAAAATAAATATTAACACCTATGTTGAAAGGTTGTAAAAATTACAGTTTCAGTTATAAAATAAATATGTCATGGGTGTAATGTACACCATGGTGACTATAGTTAATCATACTGTATTGCATATTTGAAAGTTTTTCAGAGAGTAAATCTTAAAAGTCCTCATCACAAGAAAAACAATTTGTAACTATGTATGAGGACAGATCTTAATTAGACTTCTTGTGCATTCTGCAGTACAAATAAATATCAAATCATTATGTTGTATACCTGAAGCTAATATAATATACCTATCAGTGTTCCCTCAGAAGAAGGTTATCATGACCAATAGATGAGATGATATATATGATATTCATATCGCAGTGCCCTACAAAAGATGGGCAATCAGTAACTATTCATAGAATGAATTTCTCATCCATGTATACTCTATACAAAAAGAAGTATAAAGGGAAGTCCCACAGAGAAACAAATGGTGTTAGGTATGAAATCAAGATGAATTTGTCTTATACAGCTGCCCTTTCAATAGGCGGTCTGGTTCTATTCAAACCATCAGAGGAAAAAAAGGCAAAAAAATAAATGAATCCTACAGCATTGCTTCTCCGATTTTGTATGCTTATGAACCACCTAAGAATTTTATTTTATTTTATTTTTTTATTTTAGAGAGAGGGGAAAGGAGGGAGAAAAACATCAATGTGAGTGAGAAACATTGATTGGTTGCCTTCCACACACACCCTTACGGGGAACAGAACCTGCAACCCAGGCATGTGGACCAGCACTCAAACCGGCAACCTGCTGGTTTACATGATGACACCCAACCAACTGAGCCACACAGGTCTTGGCCTAAGAATTTTTTAATGCAAATTATGACTCAGTGGGTGGGATCTGAAAGACTACACCTCTAGCAACCTCCAGATGATGTGATGTATGCTGCCTGTGCACTGATTCCACTGTAGCTGAGTCCCAGAGCATTGGACGGCACGGCGCTTTAATAAATACTGTCCTTAAATTTGCGTTTGTCTTGCCCACCATTCCATTTCCTGCCACGGCAGCTTAAAATTAAATTAATTCATGCATTCTCTTAGCAGAAGATTGTTTTGTGTCTATTATGCTGCTGGCACTGTTTTAGGTTCTAAGTATAAAATAATGAACAAGACAGATGAGGATGATGCCCTCACTGGCTTTCAGTAGAATGGTAGTATCAGACAATAAACATGTAAACAACTAATTAAAGTAATTCCTAGTGGTGAATAAAACTGTAACTAAAATAATATGAAGTTACTGTGAGACTGTGTGGGGTCATATAAGCCTCCTCTAAAAAGGAGACAATTGAACTGTTGCCTGAATATTGAGAAGCCCTCTGCAGTGTGTGAAGATCGGAAATGTCCATGCAAAGGAGAGAGAGAATGCAAAGGCCCCAAGGCAGTATGAGATTGGTCTGTGGGAGAAGAGGGGAAAGTTACTGTGACTAGATCAAGATGCTGTCATTTGGATATAAGACACTAGTGGGAGCAATCAGAGGGGAAATGTGGACAAGGTCACACCTGGCAAAGTTGGGGGAATGTAGTGCAGGTTGAAATCTAAGGAAATCTTAGAAGTTGAGTCCCAGGCAGGTCTGAACAGCTCCACAGAGAGTTAAGGTGTCCTATAGAGAAAATGTACTTAGAGGAAAGTACACCTGGCCACGTAGAACAAGGTAAGTGAAAAAGAGCTAATATAACGTAATGGGACACAGATTGAAAAACAGATTATTCAAAATGAAAAAAAAATTCAAATTGTACATCTGTTAGGTTTACACTACAAGAAACAAACATATATCCCTGAAGCCATGTGAATTAACTAATAGCACACTTGTAGAGCACTCTCAATTCCTGCAGAATAAATCATTTTTTCTGAGAAGTGGTTAAGTGATTATTAGAGAAGACATAAAACTATAATTCGTGGTTGACCATAAGCTGTAGCCCAAGATTTGTCTTACTTTCCAAAAGAATGTTGGAATGAAAGTGAAGGAGAGTAGCCAGAGCAATAAAAGATAGCAGTGAAGGAAATAAGACATAGCAAACCCCTTCCTGCACTAAGAAAACAGTCTAGTAGGAAAAATAGCCATCATTATTATATCAACTGTAAAATGTTAAATGCCTTGTATTATGAGTTTTTACTCCACCCATGTACCTTTTTAAACCCATAACCTATCATATTGTTTTAGTGGAATACAAGCCAAACCCTAAAACCAATAAAGACAATCAAAAGAGAACCCACAGATTGGAGTAACGAAGGAAGAGCGAATGATGTTGTGATGGCTCAGCTGTCCTTTAGTGACGCTTACCTACCAGTATGCCTAATAATTTAAGACCTACAGACTCAAGGTTATTAACATGTAACTGCATTTCAATTGACTTCTGATTTTGTCTAATGATTTAAGGCCCTGCAAACTAGTAGCTATTAACGTGTCAGAACATTTCCAATTGATTTCTGATTTTCTGTCTTGTTTTTCAAATATTGGGGCCCCTAACCTTCCACCGGTGAGAAACAGCTTTGATTTGTTTGTCTAGTAGCGATGAAGATTGGCATAGTCAGTCACCCTTTATCACCTGAATGCCTGCTGCCTCAAGACACTCATTTCTGATATATTCATCCAGAATTATGGCTATATTATGTGAGGAAATAGCAGATTAATGTTGCTTGTTTGTATATTATTTCACTTTGTTCCACTGACCTCATCAGCACCCTCTAATAACCAGTTAAGCCACGGAGTCCAGACTTTTTCCATGCTCTGTTCTCATTATTTATTTGTAATTGTTTCGGTTACCTTTGGCATTTATTAATGCCAACGATATTTTCTTTCTCATTGGCCCTTTGTGTATCTCACTGTGCTCATTCAGCAAACACTAAATGAGTGCCAGTCTCTAGGGCTTCGAGGCCAGGGGAGTGGGTGGAGCGAAATGAAGCTAGAAATGGGCCCAAGAGCCAGGGCATTTGAGGCGTTGTAAACTTTTAAAGAATATGTTCTCTCTCTTAAGAGCAGCAGGAAACCACTGAAGAGTTTTAAGTACTTTATTGACAACATCTTATTTCTGCTATTTCCTGACTTTTTCATTTTTCTTCCCCTCTCCCAATGAGACCACTTTAAACAGTAGTTTTATAATGCTATCCTATTGTTTATATTTTGTGGTTATTTCCAAGTAATGAACTAATTTTCTAATGAAAGAAAAAGGTTGCCAATTATACAAAGTTAAATTCTACGAGAGACACAAGAGTGTTTGCAGATAGAGATACCTGTGAGTTGGGTCATGGAAACATATGCTGCGTGCTATGGATACAGTCATAATTTGCAAATGATGGCTCATCTCCAATAATGGAATAAAGTAGAAAACCTATTTCACTGATGTTCCTTACTGTAAATGTAATATTTTAAGTATAAAAATTACCTAATAGGAAAATATCTGCAATGTTAAAGTACTTTCAACAATGTGCTTAATTCACACACCTAAGTTTCATATGATAAAGGACAATATTTAGATAGACAGATAGCCATTTCTAAATGAGGCTTTTTATTATGCATATATATTTTTTTCTGGTGTTCTTTTAACATCTGGCTAGTCCCTCTTTTGGCTTTACTTTTAACTAAGAACAAAAGGGATATAACCTAATTTATCTTGGTGCCCATCTGGTTTCAATTGCTCATTTTACATTTACTCAGAAATGATAGATTGTTGGTGATGATGTCTTTCCCAGGAGAAGAAGTTGACAGACAGCTATGCAGAGATGCCATCTTCCCCATCCCCGTCGCCTGTTATGCCCCGTGCCCAAGGGACTGTGTGCTCAGCACGTGGTCTGCATGGTCCTCCTGCTCGCACACCTGCTCAGGGAAAACCACAGAAGGGAAACAGATACGGGCACGCTCCATTCTGGCCTATGCGGGTGAGGAAGGTAAGGTCTCCAGCTTCAGAAGGCACTGAGGTTCCTTTCAGAAGTTGGCATGCATTTTCTTTGTCTTGCCTGGATAAGATGATGTTCTAGAAAAATTAACTTCCAGAAATCTAGCAATCTAAGGAGATTTTGTACGTGTTAATATAATGGGCAACTTGTTTCTCTTCCCCAAGATTAATCTTGAAAACAGATCATTAATAAAAGAAGAAAGATTTTTAAAAGTGCACTCACTTTGCCTTTTCTCCTGCCTAATAATTCAAATTCTTTCTAGTTCGAAGCATTCAACTTGAGAAAAGATCTGAAAATGGCTCCCAAAATTCTGTGTCAGGTTTCATCGTTTTTTTCTCCATTTCAGCAGTTTTACTTTTTGAAATCACACTCTACCTCTTCATAAATAGGGATATATGTTCAATAATAAAGTTAATTTGAGAATAAATACCAGCATGGCTATTTCTTTACTAAAAACTACATGTATTTTCAACAATTCAGTTTTCTGACCGTGGGCTCTGAGATCTGTAAGTTTCATCTGTAGACTGTGTTCACTTTTGAATTGTGTTGCTGTTCAGTCACTTTCTCCGACTGGGAAGTGGTTCGTCATATATTCATACCTCACTTGTGTTTGCTTTATTGTCAGCAGTTACAAGACTCTTGGTAATTGTCTCTCAAGCTTATATCCAAATGCTAATTTGGCCTCTGTGTGACTTGGTGATACAATGTCCTACTTAATCTTGTCATTCTGGAAAATAACACAGGAGCAAGGAGAACATAGAAGTAAATCAAGTTCTGTCACGTTGAGGCATGTTCTGTCTCAAGAATATATAGGTGAATGTTATTTAAATATCATCAAACTGAATGACTTTTCTCATTCAAGTGATAAATACTGATTTCTCTTTGTAGTAAGCATGTGTTTCTCTGTGTATACTCCCAAATACTTCATTTTGGAGGAATTTTCAGGTTGCCTATTTTATTTTTCTGTTTGTGAAACATTTTAGTGATGGCAACCTTAGAGTATTCTCATTTGATCAAACTTGCTATCTGTGTGTGTACAATAATATCTATTAAAAATACAAGTTCCTCAGGTTCGATTCCCAGTCAGGGTACATGCCTGGGTTGCAGGCCATGACCCCCAGCAACCGCACATTGATGTCTCTCTCTCTCTCTCTCTCTCTCTCTCTCTCTCTCTCTCTCTCTCTCCCCCCCCCCTTTCCCTTTCCCTCTCTAAATAAATAAATAAATAAAATAAAAAAATACAAGTTCCTTGACCTTAAGACATGAGAGAAAACATTAATATATTTAAAGCAGTCAACATATGGGAAATTCCTAATTCTCTGTAAAGTGCCCATACACTTTTTTCCTGTCAGCTTCATATAAATTTAACTATTTGCTACCAAAAAAAAAAGAAGTGTATCTCTGGATCCTAATGGAAAAGTAGCACCTTTTAAAGAGAAAACTATATTCTCTGTGTTATCGAACAATAACTCTAACCTTGTATAGATTATATTCAGCCTTCAAACTCTATCAGCTCAGATTATGTCTTGAACTCCATTAAAATTAGATCTGTGGTCACCCTGCTTCCTATAAATCCATTATACTCTGCAGACACTTGCTGTGTGACTAGTAATAAGTGACTTTTCGCCCCGTGAGTCACGTGACAGAGATTGTGCCCGGCTTGCAGAACCCACCAGATCATTATTTTTGTAGACACGATGCTGCTCACTGAAAGGTCATGAAATGCTTTAAAGGCAGAAATTTATGATTGCTCTTTGATATGTATCATCCACTTAGAGTGAGAGGGTGAGACTTCAATAATTTTTAATTAAGTCTAGTAGCTGCATCATAAGCAAGCTGTGCTGGAAAATCATGGATGTTTATATAGTAAATCATAAAGGCATAAATTCAAAACATAATTTTAAATGGAAACCACAAAAGAACCATGTCAATGGGAAATCTGCTGCTATTTTTCTCTGATAATAATAGTTATAAAAACTGGTATAATTATACAAAATACTTGATGACAAATCTATCCTTCAAAAACTATTTATTTAATATCTATTATTTGCTGGACACTTACGCATATTTTATGTTCCTCAAAATAAGCCTTTTTATAATGCTGAGATTTTAAAAAAATGATTTAGAAACTACATTTGCAGAGAGTTTGATATGTTTTCCTGCAATTAGATAATCCTTTGTAATTCTAAACAAAAGTAGATCTTTCTATTGTATTATTCCCCAAGAATTATTATTTTGTATGTGTTATAACTGTTCCTACTTTTCTGTGGATCAGAAAATTACTGTGATAACCTAACTAAAGAGATTACATTAGTAAAAATTATATAGAGATTTTTAGACATAAAATTACATGAATTTCTGGTGAAATAACTTGTGGAGAAATACAGGTACAAAATATTTATCTGGATTTACAAAATAAATGTAGCAACCTATATACTTCTGTTTATTTCAGTCAGAAATTTATCATTAAACATTGTGAAGATTTTATAACCTCATGTTAAGGACAGACTAAGTTTTGGTACAGTAACAGCTCAGAAGTTTCCTAACTTAAAAGAACAATTCTTTCTTTCTTATGGAAATGTTGCTAGAATGTTAGGTAACTCTACAAAAAGTCTTTCTGTCATAATATGTCTCAGCATTACACCTTCATATGAAGACCTCCTTCATAATCCCCATGTCAGTGGAAGAAGATAGTTGGAGAGTCTGTCTGCTGATTTAAAATCATCTGCATTAAATTATTCCATCCAGAAATGCTTTATGTCATTTCCACTAACATTTCATTTTCAAAATAATTCACATAATCGTGACTTGAAGTTGAATTGAACCTAAATTCAAGCAGACTAGAGGCAGATATAATCCTATTGTATGCTAAAAGGAGAGGAGTGCTGGCTGCTGACCTTACACCTGGTTTGTTCGGTCGCCTCATTGTGTATAGGTACCTACTTGATTCCCCACCACCACCACCAGTCTCTCTCTGCCATCACCACAGGACAGCCCCATTACCCTGCCCATGTTCTGACACCCTGCATCAGGCCAGCCCACATGACAGGAGCCCTTCCCACCCCCACTTGGCTGCAGCGCTCCACACTGGACTGGCTGCCTCGATGCTGGGATTTCCTCTGCACTCTGCCTGTGCTCCGACATCCCGTGGCGGGTTGCCACGTCTCCCCTCTTAGACATTTCCATGCCTCCCATTGCTAAGGACTCTCTGTGTGTCTGATGCTCATGCCAGGCCACCCCCTTCCCACTGGGGATTCCTTTCTATCCCAGGCTGGGCTCTGACAGCCCACTCCCAACCACTGCAGCCCCCCGCCTGCTGGCATAGATGCTCGCCTGCCTGGCTCCACCAGATAGCTACTTTAAAATTATGTTGGCAGCTCTAAAAAAAAGCAGTCATTTAACACTTAAATCTGTCAGATTTGTAATATAAATAATGATAGGTTGAATTGGAATAAAAAATTTTAAATGGACATTAGATTAATAGTCTCTAATTTTTTGAACCCATGCTGTGGATCTTCAATAAACTTGGTTTAAAAAGGAAAAATAATTTTAAAAATGTTTTCTCCTGAGTATAACAAATTCTGTTAATTCTCATTATATAGTTAATTATCTGTGCAGAGCAAGAAATGAGAGCATATTTATTTTTGCAAAGTTCAGAATGACCTGATGCTATAACTTCATCAGCCAAATTTTAGTGTGCCTTTACACCTGCTTTATGGATGCAGAGAATAGATGCAAATTGAAATCAAATTAGGCCAATTTTTCCTCAAATAATTAGTAGTCTTCAATAATTACATTTCATAGTATAAATCACTGAGGAGAGGAATATTTTTAACTTGTTCAATTTTTACAGCTAAATGATTTTAATTCTAAGAGCCAGGGAGCACTTATATTTCCTAGACGAATTTGAAGAACCTGGAATCTATCATATGTGTATATACACGCATAACTCTGACTTCTAAATAAATACTATCACTTCCTCATCCTCCCACTATCGACTTTGAAAACGGAGCTCTGCTTCAATTGGTCCCTACAGGACCACCACACAGGATTTATGCAGTGGGAAGTCTTTTCAGCAAGAAAAAAAGGGGGAGAAAGTGGCAGATAGTGCTGGAGCAGAGTCTCCTTAGGTTCTCTCTGGGTAGTGCTCTTCCAATTCAGTTCCCTGAAATCATGCCACTGCTGATGTGCTTTTCACCCAGCAGTGGTCTGCTATCAAAGGAATATGGGCTGCAACAGCAGGCACAGTTGCAAACATCTTAATACTGTCATCCATGGCACACTAACAGCCTCTTCTTAGCATGAGCCAGTCTGCTGTCTTAACCTTGTGCCATCACTTGCCACTGTGAACTCTGCCCTCCACCTGACTGCACTGACACTGCCAATTCCCAAAGTCAAAGCTACCTGCATACCTTTGCTTTTTTTTAAATTTTTAATTCTGTTCAAATAAGATCCTCCCTTCCTTTTCACCCTTCCCATAACTCTGCTTGTCCAAGTCCTATTCCTTCAAAACTCATCTCAATGCCTCCTATCTGAGGCATTTTTCAGTCCCCCAAACTAATGGCATCTGGTACTTTTGAATCCCAATTATACTAAATACTTTTTTGAACATTATATTCTTCCTAGGATCATACTTATTTCTACGCTTATCTCACCCCTCTATTACTCTTCCTCACTGGATCATAAGATCCTTAGAAATATCAGGAACGATTTCTAATCCCTCTAGTTATCCCCTGACAAATTGGACATAAACAAATTGTATTTGTGCTCAACACATGCACATCCAATTGTTTTGAACAAATTCTTTTTTTTTAAAATCTGCCATCTAAATTGTAAGAACTTCAATGCCAGAATCAGAAACATTGTAGATTTGTTAAATGCATGCTAACAAAGTTTGTATAGGTTTGAGATTGGGAGGAAAAAAAAAGTCACTTTTTTGTTTCTAAGAGAGAAGCTTCACATAATAGTTGATATTTTTATATGAGTGTGGAAGTTTATTTATTTGGCAGAATTTCATTGAAACATTATAAACTCCCCTTGATGAATGATAGAAAGCCTAAATAATCACTGAGTATGAAGCATATATTTTTATGTATAAATTTTTTTTCAAACTACACTTACCACTAATTTTGTCATGGGTGACATTTTATAATTTCCCCAGCACAATGAAAATATTCCCAGATGTCTGGAATTAGAGTTTCCCATGAATAATAAATAAAGTCAATATTATATCTATCAATTTTTCTACCATAAAATTATTCCCAAAACAACATGACGATGCTGCAGTGACCGATTACTCCAAGCTACGTTCTGGAATTGCCATATCGTTATTATAATTAGAACCACATTGGGGCTTATCTGTACAAATATCCCGACTTCAGGCCCAAACTGCTGATGTGGCTTTAATGTGGATTGGGGCAAGGAAATAAATAGCCTTTATGTCTGTAAACTTAACAGCTATCTTGCAGTTCCTCGACACATTATGCTGAGGTTGTAGAAGTTTTTTTCTTATCAGTTTTCCAAAGCCAACCAGTTAATTCCAATGTCAGAAACAATTCAGAGTTTTAAAATCACAATTATCACAGTTTAAACAGCATATGTTGTACTTGCAGTGAAAAGGAGGTAAGTAAACACATTTTTTGTAGATCAATAATTTTGCTATGAAATATAAGTGGTTAACATATAATACATGGTTAACATAGTTTTTTATATATACATATATATATTCTATAATTAGCATCTATTTGTCTGAGAGAAAAGATTGGATAAATCTAGAGCCCCAGGGAATGGGTAATAAGAGTGCTCATTTTCTTCTTCCCAATCCAATTATCTGTTTTAGGCTTCGTTCCTATTCAAATCTTAAACTTCTTTTCAGAAGCTGCCAGGGTCTCTGAGCATCATGATAGAGAATAGGGTATGAACTATGACAGATGTTTTCACCTTCTTGAAGCAGGGGATATTAATGAAATGCTGTTTAACTCAGGTTATTCTGATGTTGATCCAATGTTGTACCCTGCATAAATGATTCTAAATTGCAGTTAAACTCTCACATAAATTGCCTACTGATTTATTTGCTTAACAGAAGAATGTCCTTACTCATAAGTTTAGTGATATCTGAAGAGCAGCTCAGGATGTGGATTTGTGACTTTGTTTATGACTTTTATGTAAATCTCTCAAACTTTTGAGGTCGTCTTCCATGTTAGAGTCTCTAGGTATTGAATCACCCTTTTCTTACTTATTTTCTACTTTTTAAAACTTGCCTTCCTAATATCTAAAATCTACCTTTTATTATATTCAATATTTCTTTCATTTACATGAATATCTGTGATTAACACCCAAGATTTGTACCATTCCACATTAACAACCAGTTATTTTCTGCTCCTAAGATGAAATCCAGAAACTACGTAAGTTTGAATAGATTAAATTGTTGATAAAGTAAGCAGTAAATTCCTCCAACACTCTGCCTTTTATTTTTGTAGTGGAATTATTAATAGTGCAGTGATAAGAAATTGGACTCCATCAACTCCCAGCTGTTAATATTGGCCACATCATTTAGGCTGTATGGACTCATCCACTTTATGATTTTTAACACGTGGATATAAAATGAAGCCCCACTTACAAAGTACTTAAAATAAGGCTAATGCATTAAAAGGGGGGGTTCCATAATGACAGCTCCAGATCATATTCTTTTTTAAAAAAGATTTTATTTATTTATTTATTTTGAGAGAGAGGGGAAGGGAGGGAGAAAGAGAGGGAGAGAAACATGAATGTGTGCTTGCCTCTCATGCACCCCCTACTGGGGACCTGGCCCACAACCCGGGCATGTGCCCTGACTGGGAACCAAATCAGAGACCCTTCGGTTTGCAGGCTGGTACTCAATCCACTGACCCCATCAGCCAGAGCCAGATCATATTTTATTAATTATAAAAACACATGTTTTACTCTTTATCATCTCTGTAATTATTGCATCTTACAGTGGACACATTTTAAAACCACTGTGGCCAAGCAGTAGTTATAACACTGTTGTCATGGATAGTACATGTAAATTTTAATGTTATTCCTGATGGCATTAGTGACCCTATGATATTTCTGCCCAAAACAGACAAACAAAAACAGCAAAGGACTATTTGGGGAAGGAAATGAACCTGTTCTCAATTGATTGCTTAAACTTTCCTCTGATATCTTCTGGTGCCACTAAGAATGCAACAGCATCCAAAGTTAGAGACTGGTACCAGTATCCCAAAAGGAAACCCTGACAACAGCACGGGAGCAGTTTTTTAAAAGAAACTTTGCATCAGCACCAGTTTTGATGCCACAGAGATAATACCATGTAGGAGAACACAAACTTTAATGAGTGCGAGTTAAACAATGACAAAGAAATTGAACTGTGAATGTAAAGAAGTTTTAGGAATAGCTTCCCTTTTAATGTATGCAAAAGAGTGACATAGTTCTTAACAGCTATGTAAATAAGTCATACAAAGCTATTTCAATAAGCATACCATAAAAATTAGAGTCGATTAAAAAAGCATTTTATTATAGTTTATTTTGCAGCCATTTCTCTTTCTTTGGGACACATGTAGTGATGGTGTACCTCACAGGCAGTGACACCTTAGGTTTGAAGAAAAACAGTGTTGCCATTCCTTCATGGTTTTTCCAGTAATGTTATGAAAGATCAGTAAGCATTAATTGATTTTAAAACCACATTTCTAATCACCCTAAAGACTAATACATTAAAATAAACAACACTGTAAAACCTGTAATTAAGACTTTCAATTTGGGGGATACCATTTGAAATGCACTGGCTTTTGTCCATGCACAGAGTCTTAATGCCCAATTTACCCTGGTAAGCAATCACATAGGCTTCATTTGTACTTCATTGTCAGCTTCTCTGGAGAACAGTAGCCTCTCTTTTTGAGGTCCTCCATAGTACCCCCAAAACAGATTGCATGTATACCACATAGTGTACATTTTAAGCAAGACCACACCAAATGAAGTAAGATTAATATGCACTTTACCTTCCTAGCAATGTGCTGGTTATTTGCTATGTGCTGATAAGTAACAGGTATCATTGTTGCTAATTTCAAAAAACAGAGAATGATAAGATTTCTGTTGGCACCATATCTGATCTGCAACGTTGTTCATTTTTGTAGGTGGAACTCACTGTCCAAATACAAGCGCTTTGCAAGAGGTGCGCAGCTGTAATGAGCATCCCTGTACTGTATATCACTGGCAAACTGGTCCGTGGGGCCAGTGCATTGAAGACACCTCATTGTCGTCCTTCAACACAACCACAACTTGGAACAGGGAGGCCTCTTGCTCTGTTGGCATGCAGACAAGAAAAGTCATCTGCGTGCGGGTCAATGTGGGCCAAGTGGGACCCAAAAAGTAAGGGCTTTAGAATGTCATCAGTAAACCCTGTGGCCAGCCATGCAGGGGATTGGCAGGCTTCACTTGCCTCATGAAATGGAACATTGTGATGCTTGTCATATCTGTCCTCAAGAGTAACATATGTTTGTTTTGAATGTCAATCACTGATACAGTTTTAACAGCTTCAGAGTCTTGTGCCTGGGATTCATAAATTCCATGGAAATCTTTCTCTGTGATACCTACTTTCAGTTTTACAGTAGCACTTTCTGCTTTTATAGTCAGGCAGTAAAGGAAGTGCTTGCTTTAGGCCTGTCTGATCAATGATGACAGAATATGAAGTCCTAGCAGTGTAGGTTGTCCATGACCACTTAGATTTCCGTAGGCTATGGAGATAGCCAATCTAGTTTAACGGAGCAGTAGCCTTCTATGGCCTGCCTTTCATTTCCCCTAGAAAATATTACATCAAAAATACTGAGGCTGAACTTATTGCATCTTTTAATCATTAAATGAATAAGCTATTTACATCCAAGAGAGAGCCTTGGGATAGGATGTGTGTTGTGATAAATAGAAAAACCATCGGTTCCTTACTGTGGTTATGAATAGTGTAATAACAAGGCAAACAGTTTGCAAAAAGGGAGGACAAAGAATGAGTTAGCTTGTTACTTGTGCCTTGTGAGAAATATAAACAGAAAAAGCCAGGGCATAACTGGGCTAACCATTCTTCGAGAAAATTAGCAAGTCAGTTCTGAAAATACAATCTTTTCAGGGGACAAACTTATTTATCTTCTGAGATTTAGACAACACGGATCTTTTATAATTGAAATTATCTTAGCTATGTGAAACATTGGAAGTGAAACCAGTCAAGTTTGCATTGGTATGAAAATGGCCTCAATTTCCAGATACTTGGCCAGCTGCTTAAATATTATGGGAGGTCGTAAGCATTCTACTTAACTGATTCTGGCCTCAGCTTTCAGAGTTTATTGAAAGGATTTAATGGAAAAAATAGTAGTAATAAAGCACTCAATAAATGTTACAAATTGTTACCTTCTCTTAGAAATTTGAGATACTTCTTAGTGTTTCAGGGAAATGATAATAATATACCTGATGCATGAAAAACCTCAGGGGATTAGTAGGAATCTTATTACAAGTTGTTTTTACTTGGCCAGCATTCCAGACATTAGTGATATGCCCTATACTTTGTATATTAGCTTGAAATTAGGAAACATATTAGAAACATATGGCAAAAAGAGTTGACTAAATTGAGAAACTATTCCACATGCTTAATAGGTAGCCCCAAACCAATATTTTAATGGAAATAGTGTTAGCTAAAGTTGTAATGAATCTAACAAAGGCAATTAATGCGCAGGGTATTAAAATTCAATAGCAGTAACAGCAGGAGCAGAGATCCCAAGTCCTGGAGGATCCCGGGCCTTGCTGGGACAAGTACAGAAGTAGAAATGCTGCAGAGCGTTCTCACCCGACCAACCTGTCACAGCACAGGATGGAGGGTTATTCTGCTCAGTTTCTATGAGTAGCTCAGCTCACTCACTCTGATCCCATTCGCAGTTACCGGTAATCACCTTTCAAATGATGCTATTGATATTTACCTCACTTATGCAAACTAAAAACTATTTTGCTGGACAATGGATGTACATGTGTAAAACAGCCTGCTGGGTTAATATCATTAAATCATTCAGCAGGAGGGGTATCCTGAAGCCCCACGTCGGACCACCATGATAATCCATTAAAATGTGCTTTGCCCTTGCAGCCTTTATGCAGTGACCTGGATACATGGATAGATTTGTTAAATCAAATGGATTTGCTTTGCTCTTAAAGGTCTGAAAAGTAAGCAAATGCTGTAAATTCAAAAGAAAATGTTAGTGCCCTTATGCCTAAACACTAGGTTAAATTCCATGAATGCTTTTGTGTACTAGGCATTTGAAACAGAAATGCAAATAGAAGCCTTGTTTTAAACTCCTCTTAATAAAACAGATTACTGCGCAATGGTAAAATCAATGTTATTGATCTTATCTATCCTCCAAGTAACAAATTTCAGCTCCTATCACATCTGTTTAATTTGACCTTGAATAAGATTTGGGAGAAAATCAATTCCTTGATTTAAACCACAAACACTAAATACAAACAGTACAAAAGAGAAAAGAAGCATGTTGACCGAACCAATTGCCTCACGAAAGGAAGTCTGAATTTATTTTATTGGATGTAATCTAGACTGTATGATTTATCTTTGTGTGTTCATTTAATGGCTTTATTGTTAGTAATTTTGTTCTCCACAGTGAGCCACGTATCTTGCTGTGGATATTTCTAAACTAAGACAAAATTTTGAAGGTTGTCAGTGATAACATGATAAATTGTACTGACTTATTCAGGGCTAAAATTTGAAGAGCATGCCATTGAGTAATGCTCTCCCATTATTAAAGTTATAAAAGGGCCTCATTGAAAAAAGTGTGCTCCCAATAATAATTACTAATCAATAATTTCATAGTTCCAAAGAATTAACAGGATTATATGTGGAGTTTTGCCATATAATGCTTCCTGGTTAAGTGTAAAGGTTAAATTATAATTCCAGTGATTTATAGTCTCAAGTGTAGCAATACTTTAACTTCTCTGACACACAGCTAAATTTCTCTGTCGTCCATTGACTTTGAGTGCTCATGGCAATTAGACAAACACAAGCTTATTCTTAGCATAAACCAGGGAGATTTATTTCTTTTTGAAATGTTGAATCCAATATATTTTTAAAATTCATTTCTGAATAAACCCTACTGTCATAGAGTGAGAGAAGAAAACATGTATTTATATAACAGAAGAGAACATAATATTTATGTATGAGATAGAACGTGTAGATAAATGATTACAATGCAAAATATATAAAAAATGGAGCATTGGCAAAGGGCTATAAAGAAATTATAGGAAAGAGATTAATTATGTTATTTTTTCACTCATAATTTCTCTTTCTGAAAACCTGACTAACTTACTTGTTAAAACACAATTTATCTTGACCTACAAAAGCAGTTGGCTTCTCCCATGGTGAATATTTTTAAATCCCAAAGTTTGCTAATTTCCTATGTTATTTCATCAATAGTTTTATTGGTTGTTTGATTTATTTCTTCAGTGTCTCTCAGCTTATTTGTTAATGATTTATATGACCTCAAAAGAGTATTTCTTAGGAATCATAACATTAAGTTACTTTTACTTACATGAATTATGTTATTATATTATGTCATCCTAATATACATCTTCTTTTAACATTAGTGCTCACAGCCAACATTTGACTACTAGCAGTAGTAGAATTAGATTGTAAAGAATGCTGATAAGAGGTGGGAAACTTAAAAATCACATAGTAAGTACACAATAAATATGGCAGTATATTTCAAACGTATATATCAGCTCCCTAAAATTATCTTTTAGGGAGTGAAAACCTTATATAATGTAAGGTATTTCAGTGATTTGTCATTATTTTTATTTTGTGTTCCTAATAAATGATATATTTTGATTCATTTTTTAAATAACAATTTAGTTGATTTTACCATAATTTATGTTGGGAGCACAGTGTTTTATTTTTCTTTAAATTAGTAATTGACTATTTTCATTTTATTTTTATTTACTTTTTTGTTTCAAAAAGTATTATAACTTATTAAAATATTTAAAATTCCATAATTTGAAACAAGGAATATAATGGAAGAAAAAAGACATTAAATGAAAGTAAGACTAAAGCAAAAATTGCTTATCATAATGACCTATACACTTTTATTATCTTATTACTTATTTAATGAAATATATAGTTATAAATACAACTTTATTTTTGAGCATGTACTGTGTATAAAATATACTCTATTATAAATCTGTTATAATATTTTATAAAAATAAAATATAGAATAACTTGAAAATTTATAATCAGCAATAAGCCTAGTTAGTTACACAAAGATATAAAATTAGGTCCTTAAATTGGTAATTTGAATTCACACACATTTTTTTAAAAGTATGTTATAAAATACAAATTTACTAATGGGGAGATTATTATAAGGGAGTAAGATATAAGTATCACATTTGTGCTAGATAGCACCATTACTATTATTAAAACCATACATCCTTTTTTGAGAAGCTTTACTGAGGTCCAGTTTGGAAGGATTAAGTTGTATAGTTCTTGCCAAAAGCAAAGCTCCTGAAAGCTAAATGGCACAGACTGGTGACTATTCAGCAATTTTCGAAATGAAAATTCTAACCAGAGTTACCTGGTTTCCAGGATTACTGCAGAAGCTTAGTAATTTCCGTCTGCTTTTCCCAGGTGTCCTGAAAGCCTTCGGCCTGAAACCGTGAGGCCCTGTCTGCTTCCTTGTAGGAAGGACTGTGCCGTGACCCCATACAGTGACTGGACACCGTGTCCCTCCTCATGTAAAGAAGGTACGTTCTGCAGAGTTCTGGAGACTGTTCCCCTAGAAAACCACTCGCCAGCACCTCCACGTGCTTCTGACTGAGCAACGTTTGTGATTCTTGCATGGGACTGCGTAATCCTGGTTCAACATGAATGCCATCAAATTTCAGTTTCCTTCTAGAAAACAGTTTACCTTCAGAGTACCAAATGAATGGGCTTTATGCCAAAACTGACTTAAAACTTTATGATATAAATCAAAGTGAAAGGATTCTAGATGTTACTATATTAACAATATTTCCTTTAACATTAATTATAAAAGAGTATATAGTGTGGCCATAGGTATCTCAGAAAGAGTGTCCAGTGACCTTATCAGTACTCATAGCTTCCAACCTGCTTAATAGCAAGCAATAGCCACGGCACCAGATTCACTCCAGGTTCAATTATGCAACCCCCAGGACCAGAACAAAGGAAAGAGGGAAACGGCCAAATTCGTCCTCTGCCAACTCCTAATGCGCCATGAGGCATTTACAAGAAAAGGATTTTTTCTCATTTTGTGTTTTCTTTCCTTTTGTTATTCACAAAGACTCTTTAGTATCATGACAGATACTTTGATAATTCTTCACCCTCAAGGAGAGGGTTCTTTCTCACTGTTGCTGAGAAAGATACCAGCATCCTTCACCTGACTTGTGCACTAATTGAGCACATTTTCTCTTTCTGTCACAAATGTAACTGCCTCCTGTTTTTTTATTTTACTCTCACAACAGAGGTAGTTTTTTCTTAAATTCCTTTTTATTTTTGATTCTTGACCATTAACCAGAGATATCAACTTCTAGTTTAATATTTATTTTGTTACCAAAAATACTGAAGTCTTTAAGCTATTATAGGAGATTATATATTTAATACCAGACTTTTTACAGCATAATTGTTATTTTATGTAATTAAAACATGAGGTCCTTTTTATCCTTTTTCTAGTTTAAGTACCACTGAAATATCAAATAAAATTAAATTACAAAGTGATCAAGAATAGAAAAATTTGATTTTAAAAGTCTTTTAAGCATCTAAAAAAACTTTTTGGACAAAAGAAGTTGGTATTAACTATTTTTTTAAATGCTTATTGCATTAATATTACTAATAAAACAATGTCATTTTCAAAATTTTTTCCAGCTTTTTTTCTCTTATCCCCTTATTTTCTTAAAACCTAAACATATGATATCCTTTGGTTTGGTTATAATCAGCAATAGAATTATACTTTCAAATAGGTTAATATTTCTATGGTAATTGTTAGTTATTCATCCCTATAATAAAAAGGTTATGTATTACATTAAATTAATATTCTTGGAAATTTCATTCTTGATATTTTTATACTTAATGTTTTGTGTTAGCATGAGATAAGTTCATTTACTATTAATCCTAAAACATATGCAGTTACATTTATAACCATGTGGTTAATAATCAAACCCAAATTTAACATTTTTATGTAAATTTCCTGAAAGCAGGGAAAAAACGTAGCCTTTTCCTTATATTGGGTATTTCCTTGTATTGAGTATTTAAAATAAAATTTGCTTGGTCTAAAATTTGCTTGGTCTAAAGTATTCAAGGAAATAAAGTAAAAAAAATTCAAAATCTTTCATTAAATTGACTCTCAGTCATTCATAAAAATTAGGAATCAGGTAAAATTTTTTCATTTCTTTAGGCCTTCATTTGAAAATAACTTGGAATGTTGGAATGTTTCCATGATTAGGAACAGAAAAAACTCTAGGGAAGTAAGGGAAAAACCAGTATGGGGGCAAAAACAAAAGAAAAGGAGAGAGAAACAGGGAGTCAAAGATGTTTCCAAGGGATTACTTCTAATAATAATGGAATATGGAATCGAAGTTGGGTTGGGATGGAACTGAGGTCCTGAAAAGGGTGATAGATACGGGAAAAGTGATACAGGAAATATTGGATTGGCCATTTTAATTAATTTGAAGAATTTCAGCAAGATGAGAACTAAAATAAGTGAACTGAAGAAGTAACCAGAAAGTAAAATGTTTGAAGATGAGAGTGTGCAGGTACTGATGATGATAACATCGAAGGATGAACAGAAGAGCTAGTAATTGGTGTGCAGTGCAGGAGAAGGTGAGTGGGGGTGAGGAAGTACAGTAGTTCAGAGTACAGTGCCTTGAACACAATAACCACATGGATGCCAAGCTGCCAGAGAGATGAGGGTGCTAGATAAAGAGAAAGGATCGCAGTAAGGTATATCCTAAAGTCGTTAATTAATGTGTCAGTCGATGACTGTCACAAAGTGGGTAGCTAATGATAAAGTTGATGACAGGAGCTTCAGAGGAGTTGGAGAATTTTAAAGGTAAAGGGAGAAAGAAGGCTAGGAAATGGCTAGGTAGAGTCAGCTTCCACTGCAAAGAATGTGAAGGAAACTCTCTAAGAAAAGATAGCAGATGAAAAAACATGATATCCAATGGGTACGGTGGTGGAAGGATTAGAGGATGGAAGAAAATGAGAAATTGAAAATTGGGGTATGCATGCAGATAGTGCTGTGGGTTCAGGTGATGATGAAAGACATTTGGTGTAGAGGGTGCTAGTTTCTTGTGAGTGATGGGCAAGTGAGGTGTAATGGGTCTGTTGCAGGTGGACAGGTATCTTGTCTAAATTAAAGTGCATGGTGCCACTATGATACCCTTCTCCTGGGGTGGTGGAGATCAGGAGCATAAGCACAACGGCTCAGAAATCTGCTGTCCTCTGAAAAAGAGGTTCTCTGAGAGGCGGGGCTGCGTTTGGTTGGCCATGGGTCATCTCACCAGGAGCAGGAGATCAGCTCTTGCTTGTTCCGTTTGTCAGCTCTGTGCAGATTGAGCCTCTTCTAACAAAAGGCTTTTAGAAACCCTGAATCTAGGCATGCAAACTTAAAAAGAATAGCTGTACTTGTGTATTGAGGGAATAAAGGAAGCCTGGGGGTAGGAAAGGGGGTGCTGACGGACAACAGTGCCAAGATGCTTTGTGCACCGGGAGACGCCTGTTCTGTTTTGCCTGTAAACTGCTGTAACGGAGAATAGGGATACAATGATGTTATAGAAAACTAGCCTTTTGTTGTAAGGAATATAAAGCAATGATATGTGGTTAGTTTTTCACTATGTGGTATGAAATGGGAATGGCCCGAGTTTTATTGGAATTACACTGACTTTCACACACAATTAAAAAATGCAAAACAAAGTGGAATGTTCAAGGATAGATAACAGCAACAGAAAATTAATGCAGGGATAGGGTGGGTTTTTTAAATTTAATTTTGCAAGTGAAGTCTAAAGTTTATAAGAGTTTTGAATTAATGAAAGTGTGGAGCTAAATGCCTTTTAAAAATCAATTTAAAGAGGTAAAATTATGCTTCAGTGTTACAGAAAATGCAACAGAATAGCTTGGCATTCCAGCAGGAACAAAAAGAGTAATTTGAAATGTTATTCAGCCCTTTCTCAAGATACATCTTGAAAAATCAATGCCGATAAAGATCAGTATTGAGTAGAGAGTAGTTTAATCCTTAAACCAGTGCACTGGTTAACTTTTTTCAAATTTTCATAAATTTTACAAAAGGTGTTTTTTTAAGAGGAGGAAACATGTATGTGTGTACATTATTTATAACTCTGATCTTTAAATAACCAATACTTTTGATCAAATAATGCATTCAGCTGCTCAAATTCTATGCACTCCTTTTTTCACACCACATTTATTGAGTTGAGAGCTCAAAAGGATATTGCAGAGGTATCTATTCTGCCTTGATACCCTCAAGCAGTGCTACCCAAGAATTACCCCAAAGATATGAAAAATACCTTTACATTTGGCTTCTTGCAGAAGGCATTTCTAATCTCCTATCACTATTAAGCTCCTCCAGCCTACTATTCCTCCCACATCCAGCTTAATAGATCTTAGTTTTGCCTGCCCTTTAAATCCTTCCTCCAAGTAACTTCTCTAGTGAAATTTATCTTGAATGTCTTAAGATATCTGAAAATTGCTCTGACTGTGTGAGACATTGTATACCATCTGAATCTACGTGCCCCATTATCATTTAATGGTTTTCTGAATATATAATCCCTATTTTTTTCTGGTCTTATCCTAGATAGGTATTTTCAAGTACAAACACTATGGGAATATTCCTTTATTTTTCCCATGCTCATTATTTCCAATGGACAAAGTGACATCTTATTGTCTATTATTCCTCAATGCATAGGCTTAGTCCCCATGGTTTACTACTATAAAGAAATAGATGGGAAGAAACAGAAGACATTAATCCAGTTGAGAAGAAATAAAATAAATATGTTTATTCATTCAGCAAATATTTATTAAGTCCTTGCTCTGTGTGACTATTGTTCTAGGTGCTAAAACACAAAGGTAAATGGAAATGAGATGTATATATTAACCACATGTAATAAATTGGATGTAAGTACATGAAGGAAATTATGAAGGTTGTGAAATTCTAGTTCGCCAACTCAAATCATTAGTGAGGAACCTTCCATTTTTCTTTTTTAATGTGTTCCGTAGCTCTCCCTTTGTCTGCACTTTGATCTGAGAGCTCTCTCACCTGGGGGAGCTCTACAGTGCTGTTTCTTTAAGTGGACAAGTAATTTCTTAACTCAGGTCTGAGAAGAAACAAACCTCTTAGTGGGTAGAAACACAGGTGCCATGACTCTTCCTGTGCAACCCCATTGCGCTTCCTCTTTGTGTGTTATGGCTTTGGAATGTTTCCCCTGAATTAGGTTACAGTCTCCTGTGAGCCACACAAGGTTAAGGTATTTGAACTTTTTATAGGAATAAATGGATTCCAAGGTGGAATCAGTTGTGGAAGTTCGAAGGAGTTATTGTAGTCTTACATATCAAGTACAAACTTGTGGAGGCTGTGATGAGAAGGCACTAGAATATTTCAGAGTTGTATATTAGATGACATTTTTGCTTTCCAGTCAATGAAGTAGGAATGAAATGGTAACATTTGATTGCTGCCTCCCAAATCTGAACCACCCTGCCTATGTCCTAGGTGACATCTAGATAGTTAATGAACTGAAGCTCCAGTCTATAAGGTACCACTGATAAGGTACTCACAGTCAACTACAGACTCTGGATCTCTTATTCCCACTTCCATGACTGTTGTCCATTTCTAGGTTGAGAAGGGTTAGACTGTTATTGATCCCCTGGGAAGCAAAAATCTGCTGCTTCCTTCCTTCCTTCTTTCCTCCCATCTCTCCTTCCTTCCCTCCTTCGTCCCTTCCTTCCTTCCCTCAATCCTAAAGAAATATAAGAATGGTCATTTTGTGTCTCTACTCACTTAAAAAGTGTAATAACAGATCATAAACAAAAGAAAAATAATTGTCAAAGAAGGATGGAGGCAATTAGCAAATGGGAGAAAAAGAGAAAAATTATATTATAAAATCAGAGTTAAGGTAAGCTCCTGCAATTGAGAAGAAAATTAGCTCTGAGAGTCTGGTGAACAAAGCAAAAAATAGAAACACCATGGATTCTTAACTGATTGTCAGGGGAAACAAAACTTTTCCTAGGTCTAAATTATTGGAGGAATTCATCATCTGCACCTTAGAATAAGAGTCAGTGGATGATAAAATGGATAGAGACTGCATTAGCAATTGTATTAAAAGTCCTTGAAGTCATTGGGATTTCTTAGATCTTTCCTAGATAAATAACATTTAACATGTAAGAGTTGGAGCTAGCATTCAGACTACTATGGTTAAACTAAAAACGTTGATGACAGTATTTTCAGGTACTTTAGTTCTCTGCCACTTACTACCTGCAGTCCCTAATTCCCTGCTCCATTACCTGTAGTATTCCAATTATTCACTAAAATAGTTACAGTCCTTAATAATACAGATTTCCCCCACAATGGGAATAATCCTAGAAAGTTACCCATGAACCCTAGAATCTGAAATTGGGACAAGACATACAAAGTCATCTATTCTGGTAGATATTAAACCTGGGTATTCATCACAATTCCCTGGCAAGTTTTATAAAAGTCAGATTTTCACTCAGCTGCCCAAAATTCTCATTTAGTAGTTCAGGACATAGGCCGATACATGTTGTTGTTTTTGTCTTTTTAAAGGAATTATCCTATGCAGTCAAGCATTTAGGAACCACTAATCTGATCCACTCTCCCGTCTACCACAGGAATCTTCAACGCACATTGCTCAGAGTTGGTTGCCCAGACTACATTGTGGGATACTTCAAATTCACGAGGAAGGATGTTTCATTATTGGAAAGTTCTAATTGTCCAATCATATTTTTCTGCTAACATAATCACTTGAAGAATGTTTCAGTTCATTTCTGGTTAAGCTTTCATTGTTTGGGGCTGCTAACCCTTCTAAATTTCTCTGTTCCTCTAATCTTACATATTAAATATTTAATAATCTTGCTAAAAACAATGTAAATGCATCATAGGAACTCCATTAAAATAATTCTTCAGATAATTCTTTTGTGAATGAAATTGTACCACGTGGTTGTTCATCCCCAAAGTGTGTTTGTTGTAAGAATATATCTTTTATTAAAGTTGGCAAGTTCTGTACATTATCTGTCTCTAATACTAAAAAATTTTGCAAGTCTTTATACCAATAATACTGTCCAGCTTATATCTTCATTGTAGATCAATCTCATTTCCTTTGTTCTTTAACGTAATTTGGATTTATTGAGAGTAATTTGGAGTAATTATTGCTATTTCAAATGTTTCTTTAAAAATTCTGCGTCTACCAAATGACTTTCATTTCACTACTTATAGCCCTGATGCTTGAAATGCAACCTGAATTGAAGATCTCAGGCTGTTTAACATGAGTAATAAATGACTAGAATAATTTATGAGTTATGCATTTCAAATTAAGTGAATAACAAAGAGAGAAAATTTCACATTAAAACAAGGAATATAGTCTCCTAAGAAGGATTCATTAGATGTGTATGAGTCCCATGTGGTAAGCAGGGCTATGTGAAATGGCAGGGAAATAAACTTAAGGTACAGGAAAATAAATTAATTAGAACTGTCATATTTCTCAAGGGGAACAAAATATACAAAAGAGCAATTACTTTGCAACTGTGCACTAGGAAAGCTAGTTAACTATGGAACTGCGTTCTTCATTCTTTGCATTTTAAATATAAACTGATTGAGTTTTCAATATAAGCGGTCTTTGGGAGAATTTAGGAAATGATTAGACTAGATGAGGCCTCTCATTCAGGGATGTTGAATCATGTGTAGCTAGAGGCAATGTAATTTCTCCACACAGGCTGGTCTTTGGAGATTCTTTTATCAGTGCAAAGTACAGAGGTTAAAAAGCTGCCTCATTCTAGGGGATTCCGGAATCAAGAAGCAGTCTCGGCACCGGGTCATCATTCAGCTGCCGGCCAATGGGGGCAGGGACTGCTCGGACCCTCTCTATGAAGAGAAGGCCTGCGAGGCCCCTCAGATGTGCCAAAGCTACAGGTAAGAGAGCTGAAGGAAAAGCAGGTGACCGATGCACTGAGCACAATACTTCAGGTCCAACCCCGTCCTGCAGGCTCAGTGGAGTTTGGGATGTTTTTGGCTGAATGTGTGATCTCCTGCCTTTTTGAAAGAGCTGCTCTTCTACCAAAATTATCTCCAGAGAGACAATTACTTGTATAAATTTCCACGCTGTATTATTAGCTCCAGAAGTTAGGGAAAGTTTCTTTTGTTGACATAAACTTCAAGGAACGCATGAAAGTTGTTAATACTTATAAAACATATGTTTTAGGAAGCAGTTCTTTTTCTTTGAGGAATCACCTAAGCATTCCTCTCTTGGTGCCAAAGAGCTCCTGTTCCTCCTAAAGACTGGTGTTCTGGCTGCTGAAATGCATCTTTATCTCAATGAGGCTAGTAAGAAGTTCGTTCTATTAATTTTGGGCCACCTCAAAGAAAATGAAGGTTATTGAAGCTATCTATCATTATCTTGACAAATATCAGAGAAGTTTTTCTTCAGAACTATTAAAAGAAATTTCCTGATTGAAACTTGATGTAGTACATAAATGCAATTCCAACAACAGATGAAATATTATGGCATCAATTGATGGAATGTGTGATCACAAAATAGCAATTTAAGGTGAAATTGATGGCAGATTTGCCATCTTAACTAATATTAATCTATATTTAATTCTGAGATGACAAATACTATAATTGCATGTTGACACTATAAACACTGAGAACTATTAGCTGAAATGTATTTATTTGATGGATCTGTTTTTGTGAAGTGTATTACACTTGCAGTTTCTGAGTTACCACTGCAATGCTAATGGAAAGAGCACTCTACAAAAGGCTCATCACAAGAATGCAGTTTTATAACTTGAACAGAAAGTATATGTACCTTAATTAGACAAAATGCATCACTCTGGTACCATCTGGTATGTCTGCTGGAGTCCCAGTCATTGAAAAGGCTAAATGCTCTCTGCAGTGTTTATTCTTACAGAACTTGACCATGATGAATTCTGTATCCACTGCCATAGAGAATATTTTATATTTAATGCTGCTCATTCCAATGTCTTGGAGATCTAAATTAAATTTAGGTAGGACTGAGCATAGTCAAATCTCTGTTGGCAGTGGTCAAAGTCATGTTTCCATGTCCCCGTATCTATGATTTGCCCGGCATTTTTGCTTCCTCTCCTTGAGGTTTTTTTGCTTTTCTTGTAGGTGGAAGACACACAAATGGCGCCGGTGCCAGTTAGTCCCTTGGAGCGTGCAACAGGACAGCCCTGGAGCACAGGAAGGCTGTGGGCCCGGACGACAAGCAAGAGGTGGGAGGCCTCATTCTCATTCTACAGCTGATTTGCTTTTCATTTCTTCAGCATCTCTAACTTCACCACCAGCTTGAGGAGTTTGTCATTCTGATGCCATGCTTAGCCCACAGAGCAGAGCAGATCTGAATCTCCTTACCACTTATTCTGCCTAACCCCAGAACATGGAAACTTGTCTTTTTAAATTGTGTCCTTTGCTCTTTGGCATTAGCCCATGATTTCTCTGCTTGCGTTTTCCCCTCATTGATATCTAGGAGATAATCAGACGAAGCTCTTAAGAATGCTGTGACATAGATGGTACGCTGCAGCTTGTTGTTAGCTTTTTTGGATCGTGGTGTTCCATGACACTTTGGCTTGTCACCTTAACAGTCAATAAGATCCTTACATCCTTGCCCATCTACATTGTACATGTGTGTGCATACAATGTAATATAACTGGGTAACTTTCTCAGAAATTCTCAGCAATGACATCCATAGCATTGCCACGGCTCTCCCTGATTCTGTTCATATGCAATACTGATTTTTACATGCAGATTTATGAACTCAAAACCTGCCATGTGTGGACTGCAATCTGTCTGCACTGCTAGGTAACGTGGAATCCTGCAGAAATGCACGATGGAAATGTTTCCAACTTGCAGTATTATTCATTGGGTATTGTGAATAATACTTGCTTTTGAAGTTTTAGAACAATGTTATTTATGCGTATAGCAAAGTCAGTCTTTAGAGTGTACATGATTGTTTTTACTATTATGACTTTTAGAATGTAGTTCCTACATACCTAAAATGTAGCTGAATATACAATTGAAAATGCAACCACTGCCTCTCTTTGACTCATAAAAACATGTTTTGCTCCCTCATTTGTAGTTATATGTTTGATGATGATGCACAAGTGTGAACATACAGAATAGAATTCCAGCTTTTGCTGCTGTGACCTGGAACCCCCCTTTCCTTTACAATGTGAAGATTATTGTCCTCATTTGAGAAAAAGAGCTACTTTTTAATACAAATGTTCTGTTTGTTTAATCATCCTTTTATAAGTCTTTCTTAGAAACAAAAAATTTAGTTTACAAAGAATATTAACTACCTAGTGATTTTTATGATATTATTTTATATACTTAATTTTCATTGTGTGTCCTCCACCATCAGCTTTAGCTAAAAATTACCGGTATTATTTTACAGTTCTAGAGACTTAGGTACATATCTAGAACTCAGTCATTCTCCCCATTTAAAACCATCTATCGAGAAGCTGAGTGACACGAGATCTTCTTGTCTTACCCTACTAAATCCTCCTTGAATCAAGCAGACATGTGCATGCAATGTGGGTGCTATGTGGAGTTTATAATGAAAACAGGTGTGGGTTTGGGAATCAGGGAACACAAGTCTTAGTCCTTGTTTTTTCACTAATGCAATGCAAGTCTTATTCTTTATTTCACTGTCTTTGTCTTGGTTTATTTAGATAAAAAAAGGATAAGAGGGTTAGACCAAATCATCTTTTAGGATTACTCCGATTTTCATATCCTATAACCTATGCACAGAAAATACCTAGGGATCCAAGTCTGAAGTGAAATTAATTTAAAAAGATGAAAGCTGTATTTTTATAGACTACCACAGGAGGAAATATGAGTTGGTGAAAACAGCTTCAGTTGCAAACTTTTTGACTTAACAACTGCCGAATCTTGGGCTATTTATTTCCTCCCTCTGAGCTAAGAATATAATGATTCTCACAGTGCTTTGCACATACCCAATCTTCTTTAAATGTTGAATCCTTCCCCCTTCCTGTTAGGTCGTGGCCCTGACGAATGCGTGCGTAGATCGTAGTAGACCTGAAAGCAACAACAGTAACATGGACCTTTTGTATTTTTGACACAAAGTCTGCAAAAAGACTGTTTTTTCTGTGATTATTAGTAATCTTTTCATTTCCAAATCTGAAGACTTTTGTTCATTCCTCACCCTGGGTGACTACTTTGTGGTGTCTGATACCGAGACCCATTCCCATGGGGAAAAGCAGTCTTTAGCTTCCTCGATGCCACCGTCTCCTGCCTTTCTGACTCTTCTGGTTTCCTACCACTGGCTCCTCTTCCTCTGCCTGTACTTCAATAATGATTTCTGAGCTTGGAATACTTGTCAGACAACTGACTCTATCTTGGTACTCTTTTCTATTTCCAGGCTATCTGAAAAAAAGAAAGTAATTTCTGCATAAATATACTAAGAAGAGCCCACTTAAATTCCATATGAAGATAATCTTTCTTGCCTTGCTAAGTTAAAGATTTTTTTCCTTAGTGCCAATATCTGTACAGAAACATGAAGTGGGGAGAATCACGAGTGTAGAAATATATTTTGTGAATGGCCGAAAGGCAACATTTTGTTTCCTCGATGGCCATGCTTGCGTTCGGCACTCTGGATGATGGACCTGTCAGATTCTTGCTATTTTCACCTTTGTTTTTATCCAGTCAGAGACTTTAAAAGTGCCAACTAGTGCTGCTTTTTAATGATTAAAATAACTGTGTAGTAAGGATTAGCATCAATCAGCAAAGACTGTAGAGAAGCTACCCCCATCCTCTCTAATGTATACAATTTTCTAATTCCAGTCACTCATTCACATGTGATTGCATTCAGAAGACTGTGTGGAAAGAGCCAGGAGCATCAGGAAAGAATGTAGAGGTACAAGCCAGGGAGCTTATCTTTGTTAGAGAAATGGCATCACCGGCGACATTATCCAACATGTAGGAGTTCGAGACTGAAACCGATCCATTGCAAAAGCAGTAATTTGAAGCTAAAGAGCTTAAGAAAGAACCTAACAGATGAGCTTGGGCTTGACTTGTACTTTAATATTAGAATTAGCAGAAAAGAAAAAAGAATACAAAATAAGATCAATTCTATAAGCTAGGCATTTGAGGTAAGGAAAATAAAAACATTAAATGTGTTCACAGAAAAATGGGTAGATTGAACTCTGAAGCTCTGAAGATGTGAGCTGGGGTGATTTCACAGAAGGCTATAAACGTCAGGATCAGTATTTTAGACCTTGTTCAATAAATAGTAAGAGCAAGCACCTGATGAAAGTGGTGGTTTATCTGTCAGCGTGTACAGAATAAATTAGGATAAGGCCCACGGGACTAGATGCCATCTAGTTCACTGTTGTAGCAATTCAAGGATTTCGTTATAAGGTCTCCTAAACCACAGTGGTGGGAATGGGCAAAAATAAGTGGATTTTCAGCATACTATAGAGGAAAATAATTTTAGGACTCAGTGGCAGGCAATAGCAGCAGAAATAGAAACAAACAAGTCAAAGATGATCATGTGATTCTTAAACTCTAATACTTTTAGCTTAAGAATAGTTATAATAATGGTGAAAATTCTTGGGTCTGTAAGTAGAGTTAACTTTATAAAGTATATTTTTTATATTGTGCATTAGAGGTGACAGCAGGGGAGCCAATTAAAAATATCCAAGTGTGCATTTGAAATGCAGCTATAGACATAGCTTAGGGCAGAAGATAGTAATTTGAGTAAAATTACCAGAAAGGGTTTTCATGAAGCCACAGAAGAACCTAAGAACTCTGAAACACATTGTGTGCAGAGGGAAAAGTGGTTATTGTATTTTACCATTAACAGATTTTTCTCTGTAACCTGTTTGCATTTGTATACTCTTTAGTACTTCTTTTTACCGAAAGAACTTTAAATGGTATTAACTTTAAATTACTGTTTCTTCCTGTGTCATAAAATATGAGAGCTAACTATATCGTGCTATGATTCTAAAGGTAGAAATTTCAATCCCATAGATTTTATCAAACTATTGGTCTAGACCAGTGATCAGTAAACAATGGCCTGTGCACCAAACCTACAGTCTGTTTCTTTAATCATTACAGCTTTATTGGAACACTGCCATACCCATTTTTCTACCTGTGGCCAGTGGCCGCTCTCATGACACAAGGCGAGGTTGAGCACAGTCAGCCATCTATATCCACGTGTCCCACATCTGCAGATTCAACCAACCACAGATGGGAATTTTCTTAAATATGACATTGTTGCTGATGCATACTATGTGGTCCTTTTTTTCTTGTCATTATTCCCCGAACAATACAGCATAGCAACTATTTACATAGTGTTTACATTATATTATAAATAATCTGGAGATGATTTAAAGTACGTGGGAGGACGTGTGTAGGCTATATGCAAATACTATGCCATTTTATATTAAGGAAGGGACTTGAGTCCTGGAATCAGTTCCTGTGGATGCAGCGGGATTACTGTAGTTGTTACAGAAACTGTATAGTCGATGAAAATATTTACTATCTGGCCCTTTACAGAAAATGTATGCCGACCCCTGGTCTAGATTCTAAAACCATATCATCCATAATATAGTCACAGCTTCTAATAGTACTGAATAGTCATTACCCAGTAGGATTGGAAAATTCCTGAAGTTTGCCTGGTCACTAGGGGAAAAGCTTTTTAGTTCAATTCATCCACAAAGGGCCTCTTTTAGAGTTATGAGAGTAGTGGACTCTAGAGGCTGTCACAGTGGTAAAATATATGGCTCCAGGATGGAATTGCTGCATTCTTTGGGGAATTTAGGAATAAAATTTTGACTCTAAAAACTTCAGTAATAAAAAGAGTTAAAGGTGAAACCAGATAATACATAAGATGAGAAAGACAGGAGAGAATGCCCTCCTAATTCTCCTGTCTGGAAGACGATGAATCACACCCAGGAGCTGGCCATCAGGAGTTAATTTACTAACTACGCACAGAGAAGGAAGAATGTGTGTGCTTGTATAATATGCACCTCTCCGCAGAACACTCACAAAGTCACCTGTCGTGGTTCACTTCTCCTCAAAAGACTTGAAGCTTCCATAATAGTTGACAATGCTACCCAGAGCTCTCTTTTACCAGTGTGCTAGCCAACCCTCCTAAGTCTTCTCTTATCCAGTCATCTGCACCTGCCTACTTTTCACCACCTATTAACAATAAAGTGGCCTTTATAGTCAGACTCTTATTTTTACTATCAATACTCCTAGCAGCATAGTTGTTCCAATGGTAGGACCTACCCATGCTGATGCATTTCAAAGGATTTGAAAAGCACTTATGTTCCCAGAGTCCAAGAAGTAACCAGCTGGAACAGCTTACCATCTCTATACAAACACTTACTGTAAAGCAAATCAGTGAGACTCAGCCTTACACTGAAAGGAGCTAGAATAACTCAGGTATAAAAAGATAGGAAGATTCTATTCCGAGTAAATAGAGTCTTGACAAAGTCTCCATTCTATGGATTTCAAGACTGTGTGAAAATACTTTCTGAACTATTACATTAGAACACAAAGTACTTTAAAAGAAAATCAGTATACTCCTGAAAAATGTGAAAAATACATAAGAATTCATGTGATTATTTGTGACCAAATTCCTTTACATTGGTAAGGAAAAGTAAAATAACAATGAAGCAAAATTTTGTATCAGTCATTCCCAGTATCACTGATAATTTTTACCTAATTTTCTGTAAATTAGATATTGGCTATTCTGTTACTAACAGGATATTTTCCTTAAATTCACCAAGTGTGTCTATAGAAATATTAGAAATCGTAAAAGTTTAAAACTTTTAAAGCTTAAAACTTTGTGTTAAAAGTTGTGTTAGTCTACTTGGGCTGCTATAGCAAAATATTATAGACTAGGTGGCTTAAACAATAGAAATTTGTCTCTCATAGTTCTGGAGACTGGAAAGTCTAGGATCAAGGCGCTGGCCAATTTGACTCATGGTGAGATCTCTCTTCTTGGCTTGCTGTGTCCTCATATGGTGGAAAGAAAGAGAGCAAGCCCTCTGGTCTTTTCTTATAAGGGGCACAATTCCGTCTTGGATGTCTGGCCCTCATGATCAAATGACCCCCTCTAAACATAAGACCACATCTCCAAGTACATCATATTGGAGGGCACAATTCAATCGATAGCAATAATGAAGAATCAGTGTGTTTAAATAAAATTCCTATCTCAATGTACAGAGCTGTAAGTGTGTTAACATTAAGTACTCTCAGAAAGCTGTAAAAACAGGATAAGACCTGTTCTTTCTTAAGCCAACTCAAACTTCCTGAGTATCTATCATTCAGTACCACTCATTACTTTATAAAACAAATGTTTATTGAAAGCATATACATGTTTCATATTACCTACATGGTACTGAGCTCAGCCTATTGAGAGAATACAAGTGTGTAACAAAGGGCTTCCATTTATTTTTTATGGTAGGAAATATACTATAGATATCCATGATTCAGATGACTCATGAAAATGGCAGTCAGCAAAATCTGTGTGTTTGGGGAACAGTGTATTGACCAGTTTGCCTAGGATTTCCATCAGTGAGTTGGAGACAAGGGCCACACTCTGGAGGATTTGAACACTCGAAGGAGGTGGAGGAGGAGTGGGAGGAGGGCTTTTTCAATAGGAAAACAGAAGTAGTGAAGAATCTCAGCAAAGCTTTGGATATGGACAATGGTGTATTATGGGAAATTTTATCTAATGGTACAAGAACTTAAAAGAGAGAGGAAAGATGTGTTTTAAAGAAGGAATTGACAGACCCTGGCAGGTGTGGCTCAGCAGATTGAGCATCATGCCACAAACCGAAAGGTTGCCAGTTCGATTCCCAGTCAGGGCATATGCCTGGATTACGGGCCAGGCCCTCACTTGGGGGCATGAGAGAGACAACCAATTAATGTTTCTCTCCCTCTCTTTCCCTCTCTCTAAAAATAAATAAATAACATCTTTTAAAAAATAAAGAAGGCACTGACAGGATTTGGCAATTTTTAAACTTGAATCATGCTTGAATATTATACAGAAATTTTAGAGGGCCTTTGACACAGCCATTTTTCCTATAGTAGTGTCAATTAAAGGAATAAAAATAACATGAAATTATGTCCACATTCTATTTAATTTTTAAGTGAATAGACAGCTCGTATTTGCTTCATACTATTTGAGTCACTATGTATGAGCTTTGAATAGAAATGTAATCTCTACTGTCTTTTTTTCTCTGCCCACATTTCTATAGTTTTGATAGCATTTAGAAGGCTAAATTATGGGTTGATCAGTGACTATGTCATTGAAACCTACATTTAAAAGTTGAAGCTAGAGTTACTATTATATTTGCATTAGAATAAAATATATGACTGATAATAGTGACAATATACTTATTTTTTGCTTTATGACTTCTCTAAAGGGCAATATCAATCACTACTTAATGTCAATCATATACTTAAAAATGTGTGTGTGTGTATATATATGTGTGTGTGTGTATATATATATATATATTTCCAGTATTTATCACTTAGTGATGCATTTTTAACCAAGAGTATCATACAAAAATATTGTAGATGCGGAGATTTCTACAAATAACTTCACATTTGCTCTTGCCGAAGCTCCATACTGTCCCCATGCTGTCTCCTGATCAAAGTACTTTTGAGAAATAAGATGAAACTAGAGTAATCCCCAGAGTCAGCCCTGACTGTCCTAATCCCCCAGCCCCTCTGTATCCTTCCTGCCAACGAATGGCCATTGTAATGTTGACCTGTCACTAGATCTGACATCAGCCTCTTTATGTGGATCCAGTGTAATGCAGATGTATCCCCAAATCTAGACCACAAAAAAGAAAGAGAAGAACTTCAATTATTTGCCTCACATGGCAAGGACCCATCTCCCCTCTGCATCACTTATTGATTAATAAGGTCATAAACGTAAAGCACAGAAAGAAGAGTTTTAATTCTTCCTCTATCAAAATTAAATCAGCTTATAGAACATGAGATGTAAATATTTAACTACAATTATGCCATTATTTTTGTGAACAAATATGATTAAATCTCATGCTTCAATTAAGTGGCTTAAACGATATTGACACCCTTGTCATTACCCTTTTGCTTAAACTCTGGTCCATTTTGTTTTTTAAAAAAGATTGCATTTTACAAGCAGTATTGAAGTTATGCCCAGAATATAAGGGCCAGTTTATCCCAGTGGCTCACATTAATCTGTTAATGTGTAGAGATTATTACGCCATAGGAAGAAAAAGAACAGATGTGGAAAATGAACTAGGTAGAAAGGAACAAAAGAGCTTGCTTTAAAGAACAGACATAATTTTTGAAAGCATATTTCAGCTAAAGTATCTATTACTCACCACCCAATAATTTTTACATGCTTCATTGATATAAACTATTATTTTAAACTTCTAATTTTTCTATCATTAAATTATTTCCTCTAATTTTTTATGAATACTAGCATCCTAGTTGATTTGGGTTTTGTTTCTGTGCCTATGAGAGCCCTGTCATAAAACGATTATTAGCATTTCCTAATTTTTAAGTGGCTCATAAAATCAGCTCGACACTGTAATGTGTCTGTGATGGTCCCTCAACGCTCCATTTGTTGTCCCGCAGTTAGTGAGCCTTCCCGGCTCCCAATGGGGGACCTAGCTGAGCTGCTCCGCTGGGAGCTGATTATCATTTCCTAGTAACTCCTGATACAAGGACTTTCACATACATTATGAGCATCAGTGAACCTGGGAATCACTGTAAGTATTCGGGATAAAATGTTTTTAAAGTACATTTTTCCTTTTCTACCAGAGGTACAGTCACACCTTGTAATTAGGAATTGTAATTGGGCAAACTTGTCAGTGAAAATCTCTTTTCCACAGAGAAAGAGGATGATCATTATATCCACCTAGTAAACAACCAGAGCCCTCTTGCATTATTTATAGGTTTGGTCTTCTAAGCACAATTAGGTCTCTTGGTAACTAACTCCTGTTCACATTAAGCCTATTATTTTTCATTTCTACATGATTCATTCGCACTATTGCCATTTTTCAAAACACTATAGGAAAAACCACTTCTTTAATCACTCGATCACCTAGATGCTGTTGCTATGGGATAAACCACATTGCTATCGCTCAATTTAATAAATTGGGTCTCAGAGCTTCCTGAAATCCTTGTTACGTAGACTCCAATGGCTTTCACTGTGCTAGGACATTGATCTTATTCTGGTTCCGGTAATGAACTTCTGTGTGCACATTTTAGGCCTAGTAATTTATTTCACCTTGATTATTTGAACAAAATGACAATCTGGTCTGACCTGCTGAAGGGTAATCTCGTGGACCAAGAGCACTTGTCCTTTTTTGCATCCTGAATAATCAGGGAGCATCCTTCCTTTTCATGAAAATGAAGAGGAGCAACTACATTTGAATTCTATTAGATTTACTTCCCAGCCACTTTGGTAGCCTTCCATTTACATGCTCACGTGGGCATAACACCGATAGCCATGCCCTTGCTGCTCAAACCAACGTTCTCTATTCCCTTTCATCCCAGCAACCTGTATGATTCTCTTCTTTAAAGCGTAGCACAGAATTCAAGTTAAAACATTCTGGAACTGACTCTGTTCATTCTACTTATTAATATTTTTAAAGCTAAATTTATGGGAAATTTCAATAACACGCAAAAGTAAAAAAGTAATGAGTACTTAGTAACATAGTCATCACTGCCTCCACCTCGACAGCAGTTCACATGTTGCCCTTCTTGGTCATCTGACACTCTCCACATACGTAAAAAGGTTTTGCTGGTATATTTTAAAGCAACTTCCAGATAAGATGTATATCATGTGTAAATTACTTTTTAAACATGATAGTATTATTATAGCACTAAGCAAAATTAATGATAGTTCTGTACTATCATCTCATATTTAGACCATGTTTCGTTGCCCCCCATTGTTTCAAAAATGCCTGTTTGCAATCAATCTGTTTAAATCAGGGTTCATGAAGTTTTCCACATTGCATTTAGTTGGAACATTTCTTAGGTCCCTTTGAAACCAACAATTCTGTCTCCGTTTTCCAGAGCATTTCTTCGTTTATAAAAGTGGCGTTCTTACTTTATTTTTCCAGCAAATGCTCAGTGTTGACGGGCTAAGCTGGCCTGATACATGTGTAACCCACCAGTCAGTCACATGGGTGACTCCCTGGCTTTCAGCCTGCTGGAAGCAGCCTCTCCATGACGCTTAGATAAAAATTGCTGGGCCTGGGTGCACTGTCCCTCTCTGGAGCATGCCAGTGCCTGCCTTTCTCTCCCCCTCCTGCCATCCCCCAGGCATGTTACCTTTTCCTTTCCCTCTCCTAAGCTCCAAGGGCCCTTCTTCTGCCTCTCTAACTTTTTTTGGGAACCTACACAGCTCATCTGGTTCCTTCCTTCCTTCCTTCTTTCCTTCCCTCCTTCCTTTCTCTCTCTCCCTCCCTTTCTCTCTCTCTCTCTGTCTCCCCCGCAAAGACTACATTTCTTTATTTTTAGGGAGATGGAAAGAGAAGAAGAGAAACACTGAGCTGTCAGAGAAGCATCAATCAGTTGCCTCTCTCACACCCCCAGCTGGAGACCTAGCCCACAACCCAGGCCTGTGCCCTGACTGGGAATCAAACTCGTGACCTTTTGGTTTGCATGTCGACACCCAACCCACTGAGCCACACCAGTCAGGGCTGGCTCACTTCTACTACCTCTGTCACTTTTTAAATAAACTCTCTCATATAGTTTGAAAAAACATTACTATGCCTCAATAAGTACAATAAAATGATCAATAAAATAAATGGATATAATCAACAGAGAATTAAATATGGAATTTTACTTTACAATAATCATTTGATATGTGCTAACCTCACACTAAGCTTTCATGGTGAACTATTCATAAGGCAGCATGGTTTGGGGCCCATCTTTCTAAAGAGACCTCAGCCCAGAAGAGCACTTGCATAATCATTATACACAAGGTATGTCTGCTCTACCTGTAAGTGCAGATATAATTGACTGAGTAAATGGAACATTTTGATGTGCTAGTAAACCATGCTTAGTATGAGGAATCTTTTCTACTGTTAAAAGCACCCTGGTTTTAGTGCCTTAAGATGTGATTTTTAAGATTTATAAAGTTGAGAGACCAGATGGCTTCCTTTCCAAACATTTATATTTTTCTCAGCCCAATAGCAGGAAGCTCATTTCAGATTGCATTCCTGTGTTAGAATTGTTGCATTTCCTCTCCGTCAGAATAGAAACAAGTTGAGATGTGTGATAAATTTTCAATACACTGTATAAACTGTGGTATTGCTACTTGTTTGCATAATATTGCATGAGTGATTCATTCGAAGTACACTGTCTAAAATCTCAGATATGAGGAGTGGAGTGCTGAGTGGGTTTTAGAACAGATATGGGAATTTTGCATTTTTTTCTTTTCAACTAGTCAAAATACTAAAGATTTTATGTACTGCAGGTATGTAGAGAAAACAACTTTAGATTTATGCAAATAGGATAGAGCTGCACAAAATTAATTTATTTCTGGAATGGTGTTGGTAATGGTTTTATTTATTTATTTATTTTGATATTACTCAATGTGATGAGAGTTGGAGCAATAGTGAAAGACTGTGAGAAACCACCTTAGAGAGAGAACCTTAATGGAGAACCTACGGCAATTTCATATAGTTTCTCAAAAGATTTATAATCAGGTCTGTTTCGGAGTAGGTAGAAGTAGTCTTATTTCAAGGAACCCAAGTTTAGTTTGATAATTTTCTTTTAGTTATAAACAGTGTAACCTGCTACAAAGCTTAGAGTTCTGATGTGGTCAAATCTCTCATTTTCCAAATTTATCATTCTTGAGGTTCCTACCTATCCTGATTAGCAAAAAGTCTGATTTATTCCTCTTTATCAACCCTTCCTCTTGAGCCTCCTTGGGGCAACTTTGCCCACAAGCCACCTGAGCTAAGTTTGAAGTGTTTAAGGAGTCAACCCTTCTTCCACAGGTATAGCAAGAACTGCACAGTCACATTAGCTCATGAACAATACCACATCCTAGGAACTGGTCCTATACCAATCCACAGATAACATTTTTCCAACCCCTTTTGGTCCACTCCTTGTATGGGTCCCCTGGAGCTTCCTTAGCTCATTAGCATAAGTTCAGTCATTTTTTTTTTTCCCAAAGCTTGGCACAGAGCCAGGGTGACTGGGCACCAAAGGACTTTCCATCTTAGCCACAAGTGTCAACCAGACCCTTCTTCGTGTCTTCATTACTGAAACCTATTGGGTCTTCAACTTGAATATGCATTAGGAAACATGAGCAGCTTGAAAAAATGCAGATTCCTTGACCCCACACATAGAATTCTCCTTCAGGGGCTCTGGAATGAATCCAATTAAAATGTTATTTTAATAGTATTCCAGGTGTTTCTGATGCAAGTGCAAATATATTACCTACTAGAGCAGTGTTCTCAATCCACTGATACATATTTGAATTATTTGGGCACTTTAAAAACTTGTTAATGGCCCTGGCTGATGTGACTCAGTAGATTGAGTGCCAGCCTTCAAACCAAAGGGTCGCTAGTTTGATTCCCAGTCAGGTCACATGCCTCAGTTGTGGGCCAGGTCACCAGTGGGGTATCGTGTGAGGGGCAACCACACATTGATGTTTCTCTCTCTCCTCCTCCTCCCTTTCTTTCTCCCTCCCTTCCTTCTCTCTAAAAATAAATAAATAAAATATTTAAAAAATAAAAAGATGCTTTGAGCTCGGGCTGTGAACCAAAGTGTCGCAGGTTCGACTCCCAGTCAGACCACATACCTGGGTTGCAGGCCATGGCTCCCAGCAACCACACATTGATATTTCTCTCTCTCTTTCTCCCTCCCTTCCCTCTCTAAAAATAAATAAATAAAATCTTTTTAAAAATAATAAATAAATAAAAATAAAAATATGCTAACGCCCAGGACCCTGTCTTCCATCAGTTAAATCAGAATGTTTGAGTTCAGCAAAGGTGTGGACATTTTCCAAAAGCTGTGCTGGTCATTTTAATTGCAGCCTGATTTGAGGCCCATCCTGATTTGAGTCCCATTATCTGAGACTGGAATGATCAGCACAGATCACCAGCCATCTCCTCTCCCAAGTTGTGAGAGTCTCTTTGGGGCACTTAATGTTTTTCTTGTCACATAACCTTCATGAAGGCCACTATTGCCCACTCTCCCAGGTTTTCATGTCTTCAAAATTCAGGGACCCCTGTTTTGTTTTGTTTTGTTTTTCTTTTCTTTTTTTTTCCCCATAAAATTGGCTCTTCCAGGGTTGTGAATATTAAATGAAGAGATATCTATAGCTAAGAAATAGGTGATTATTCACCTACATTTGTACAATTATGTAACTTTTCCTGTAGCAGTTGCAACCAATTGAGTTCACCTACACAGAGAAGGCCTTCCCTTGCTAGAATTGTTATGACCTTATACACACCCCAGCACACAGCCCTACACTACTAGCTGTCAGTCTTACTGTATGGATTTGGAGAGTGTTGTCTAACCTGGGACCTTCTGTGTCTTCACTCTAATTTGGGATCAAAATACCAGACCCCTTCACCTTAGCTTCATCTGACAGAATCCTGAGCAGAGCAGAGATCAGCCATGTCACCCTAGACCATAAACCCGAATAGACCATGTAAATCAGTCTGGCTAAGGCCATTGAAGCTAGTTCAATAAAGACTTAACTTTAGAACCAAGGTATAAATGTTTCATCTGCTTCCTCAATAAATGAATGAATTATTTTAAAACCAACAGCAGAGATGGCAGAGGGAGAGAGGGGATTTTAAACATCACCTGCTCTTTTTAAGTCCTGTTCACTTTAAAGCAGTTGTACATCTATGTTGAATAAGTAATGACACTATGGCATGGTTTATAGAAATCAGTAAAGCAATTCGTAATATATATGAATGAAAATTACTTGATGGTTTTAAGCGTACATATGTAATTGTGGAGATATCAATTATAATATGATAGATTAAGGTTGCTAAAAGTTTTTATTTTAATTTTTGGTTGATATTTGTGCACGTGAAGAAGTTTTAGCTGGAGGGATTGGGGGGGGCTTCGACACTGCCCCCTCCCATTAACCACTTGAGAGCCATCCCAACAAACTTCCAATGTAAAAAATAAAATAAAAAATAAAAAATATGGAAGTGCAGCTTCAAGACAAACTGTGAACATCCACTTCCCACCCAAACCTTCCAGTCAACTCGCCGCCACTGAGACCCTTCTGGGCAGGAGCCCCGCAGTGGCCAGTGATGTGGGAGCGATTGTTAGAGGTGTGTGGCGTCTCCCCGCACCTCTAGGAATAGCCTGCGTTCAACATAAACTATTATCACCACCTATGTATTATTCATTTGTCTCCTAAATAATTCATTTCTAAATACACTCCACATGTGACTTGAAATTCTTAATAGCATGTAATAAAAATGGCTGAATGCCAAGTGCGTGTGCTTTTTGGTGTCATAAAAACCACTGGGGTTATCTGTGATTTTTTTTTTTAATTTGTGCCATCAATTTAATGACTACTGTGATTATTAGAAACACTCTCGCTAGTTTTCTGCTGAAAATAAAGAATTAAAAAAGGATTCCTCTGACTGCTTAAGAAAATGTTAATTCCTAAATTGTCGAGTGATCACAGACATTCAGACTTGCTCTAAACAGCTCTGTGCTTTTCCTTTAGCCATCTCCTGTCGAAGGCAAGACGGAGGACAGGCTGGCATCCAGGAATGCCTCCGGTATGCCGGCCCTGTGCCAGCCCTCACCCAGGCCTGCCAGGTCCCCTGCCAAGATGACTGTCAGTTCACCAGCTGGTCCAAGTTTTCTTCATGCAACGGAGACTGTGGTGCGGTTAGGACCAGAAAGCGCACTATTGTTGGTAAGAATAATTCATTGGAATGCCTGTCGAGGTACAAAAACAAAACAAGTCAGACCAAGAGAGTTCTGACAATGTATCTGGAAAATGCATGGGTATGCCTTATTGTTGGTATACTTATATAAATGTGCATATACATATATTGTGTATATATAAGTATACCAACAATAAGTCAATGGATTCCAATGTGTGTTTTCATGTAAGTTGGCAGGGCAGACACATTGTGTAATTTTGGTATGAAGGAAAAGTGACCTTGAAAATCAAACTCTGTCTTCCTATGACAGTACTTGGAAGGTTATCTTTTGTTTTAAGTATGTACTTTTGCTGGATTGCCTACAGACTGTGCAGTGTTTGGAAAAAGTGTTTGGGAGCAAGAGGAAAGGTTGCCACTTCATTTTCCTAACCCATTCTCACTGTCACAGCCTCACTTATCCTTTACACCCTAGCAGAAGACTATGGCATTAATTCTGTATCTCAAAACTGCATTTTAAAAGGCAGTCACAGTGACAAAAAAAAAAAACAGAACAGTGATGTAATGAGCAAGAACAAGAGCCATTGTACTGAACTAAACCCTGGTGCATTCAAAAATACCCTCAGTTGGCAAAAGAAACGTAAAAATATTGGTGCTAGTAGACTCATCAGAATTTAAAAGTTATAAAATAAGCCACCTGTCATAATGAAAACTATATGCCCTGGCTTATAAAAGTTACAGATAAATATATGTAAAACATACATAACTAATGATGGTCAATATAATTAAAGAGTCTATAATATATGATACCACATAATAAATATAAACATATATGATTTAATTAAAATAATGATATATAATTTTTAAACACATGTTACTGTTATATGTCAGGGTCTTATTTTAACAGGGAATTTATTTACATATATGTACAAATCATTTCTAATATTTTAGGCTGATATTAAATACCTTCATTTTGAATATTATTTTGATATTTCCTGTATTAATCACCAACTATGTCAAAGTGACTACTCTTCAGAAATGCTGAAAAATGCAAAATCATACTCAGAAAAATAAATACAAAAATCTCATTTTCTGGATTGCAGTCCTTTATAGTTGTATCATCTATTTGGAATTCACAAAAAAAGCTGTGAAGCTCAGGGTGGTGACTCTCTCCATTTCGTATCGTAAAGGAGAGATGTAGGCAGGTACCTCCCACTTCCCAGTCAGTGAAAACACATGATCCTTTGGGAGGATTTTAATCATTTTAAAAAATATAAAAATCACCACAACAGTGCCTAATGTAATGAGCTATTTTTAAAAGGGAAAAAAAATTTCACTATGCAAAGCACCTGACACTAACAAAAGCCTAGATAAAAAGCACTGTGGGTGAGAAAATAGCATTTATTTATAGGCTGCTGTAGAACAGGGCTAAAATGGACAAAGGTAGTTTAGGAAAGGAGAAAACGTAGGGGCAGCTTGAAAGTAATAATGATATTTTCCAACTGAAATTTCTCCACAGGAAAAAGTAAAAAGAAGGAAAAATGTAAGAATTCTCACGTGTACCCTCTGATTGAGACTCAGTACTGTCCTTGTGACAAGTATAACGCGCAGCCCGTGGGGAACTGGTCGGACTGCATTTTACCAGAGGGGAAAGTGGAAGTGCTGCTGGGAATGAAAGTGCAAGGAGACATCAAGGAGTGCGGGCAAGGCTATCGTTACCAAGCAATGGCATGCTACGATCAAAACGGCAGGCTGGTGGAAACGTCCAGATGTAACAGCCATGGTAACCCAGTTTTTCTTCACTGTTACACATTCACTGCTTTGGGAGGTGGAGGTAAATTGCACATGTATGAGAACGGAGGGAAATGAAGGCTTACATTATTATTTTTGAAATTGAACATTATGGGGCACCACCCTGTACACATAGTATTTATATATAACAGGACATTTGGTAGCACTTGTCTCATCCGGGAGTTGACCATTGAGTCCCAAAGTTAGTAGCAAAGAAACTTTATGGGTAGGCAGAATGGTGCCAGCGCCTCCTTTGAGGTTAAGAGTATGTTGAATAGACCCAACCATCCCCAACAGGTGTCTGTACAGAAAGAAAGGGAGGAGATTTCAATTGAATTTAATTTGAGAATCAAGTTTTAAACCAGACAAATTTTTAATAACCAAACTGACAAGATTTGCAATCTGCCTAAAATGTCAAGTGTCAGAGAAGAAAGATTGAAAGCCGTAACTGGTGAAAACTCACAAATATTTGTTTATTGCTCATTGAGTTGAGATTGGCAAAAAAAAAAATACCCTTGGGAAACTTTGCACATTTTTTTACTTCTAATCCTAAATAAATAAATAGCTGAAAAACTGTGATGATAATTTAGTTGCCAAAAGTTTGTGAAGAGTGGTCATCTTTGGCCAACGTATGCAGTGAGCTCTTTGGTTCTAAGTCTTGGTATAATCAGCCTTCAACATTGTTTCTCCATTACTCTTTTATTTTAATACAAGTGTCTTTTTATAATGGAATGAAATCAGTTTACTGTGGGTCAGCCTGAATCACAGAGGTTGCATATTTGCAAATACAAGACAATGATCCTCCTACCTTCTTCATGGAGGTGACCTAGGAAGTCAGGTTCAATTGCTAGGAGGGGGTTCCATGGCAGGTAACTTCCGGTCTTGCTGAAATAATTTCTGTTGGAATGGTGCTCCTCTAGTTTTATTCTATGGTTCAGAAAACATTATGAACTAATAGGACCATCTCACCTTTAAAAACCATCAGGGTATCATAGTGACACATTGATTGGAATCTTTTATACATGTTCTTACAAGGAAGTTTCCAAAAAAACCTTATCTGTTTATTAACCCTACCTCATAGTTCCTGTTTTATCAATGTAGAGTGATGTAAGTCTCAAAGTTTCCATGATATTGAAGCTCTAGATGTATTTTTCAGCTTAATATATGTGCATTGGGAAGTTTATGATTATTCCATATATTTAGAATAATAACTATAAAAGAAAAAGAGTTTATTGCTGCTAATAGGCACACTTTGAAAAACATCTCTAAGAGTAACTATTTTATTCTCTATATCAAATAACAGAGGTGCTATAAACTAGATACTAGGAAAAATGCAAATGTACTTCTCATTCAGAGATGATACGATGATAATATATAAGATTGTAATTAGTCATTAAAATGTAAAATTGAAGATTACTTTAAAAATGTGTTTCTCCTGGAATGTAGCAGGTAGGTGTTTGCTCACACTTAAAATTGTTATGCATAGTGAACCACCAAGATAATCATGTTTCGCACATAACCAGTGAGCTTGCAGAACGATTCTCATATATTCCCGCTTTTACCCTGATCTGTTAATGAGATGCAGGAGTGCTTCTGCACTCCTTAATTTTAGAAAAAACTTTTAGAATATCCCATGACTGCCACAAAAATGTCTGAGCAGATAAAAAAAGTAAAAGGGCAAAAATAATTGAAGGTTGGCAAAGGCAGTAGAGTTCCCAGCTTAGTATTGTCGATTCGAAGCACAAAGAAAGCAACACTGCATTCTGGAAGAAAAGTACATAGAGAAAAACGATGGGCCCTTGATAGCACTGATCTTGGTGAGGATTTCGAAAGGGTCTAAGATCCTTCCTAAGTGAACTGTTCCAGTTCAGTTCTTTGTGTCTGTCCAACACTATTCCTTCTTTATTAAATCCGACCTATGATGGATGTCCAATGGAATATTTTAGTGTTTACTAATGTATTTACTCCAAGAAAAGCCTGAGGAATTTCTATTGCCTAATTCCTTTGGAAATTATTACTTTTTAAATATGTTCTGTCAATTCTGATGGTGTCAGGAAACTGCCATAACTTTGGCCCTCTGTCCCAGGCATGCGCTAATGTGCGGTTTCTATGTCCACTGCCTCCTCTCAGTCAAATCAGCTTTACAGATGGATGGTAGAAATGCCATTTTTAAGTTGCTCTCAAGAAAAAGTCTCTTCCTACTTTCAGGTTAAGTATGGAATTGACTCCCACATGTGTGTAGTACAGAGACACTACTCCCGTCTTCCATAAGGACCTCAGGGCATTTCTATTTAATGTGCATTGTTCACCTGTGGATCATATTATCATTTATTTTACTGACAAAGCAATTTTACTTTTACCAGTTTAATTATATTATTTTAGGCCATTTCGCATGTAGTCACTCTTTTTTTAATGTCTTAACTTGAGGCACAATTCTATTAGGCCTGGAATTCTTCATAATAGTAGATTCTGTATATTGAAAAGCTATACCCATTCTCCGAAAATCAGATCTGAAAGTATAACTTGGGAACCACATAAATATTCATTCATCTTTATAAAGGTATTAAATATAGTTCCTGCACAAATGTTGATATATAAATACATTTCTGGCATTTATTCTAAAAGCATAATACAAATTATATGCATTTCCTTTGGTATGAAACTTTGTATAGTATCACTATAGCAACAGATTTTAAATCTCTCAAAAACCAAATCACACATTTTCTACTCACTGCTAGAATCCTTTAAGGTCTTAATTAATTGGTTTACTAGAAGTTATTGAATGTCTAACCACATAGTACTGGGTACTTCTTAATCACTTAAAATTTCACAGAACAAGAGGTAGAATTCCTGAAACTTTTTTTATTATATCATTTAACCTTGATATTTTAAAGAATCTTAGAAGTAACCAAGCTCGTATGCAAGGTACACGTACTCAAGATTTCCATGAAACAGGAGTGGTAGCGTTTTACATGCTGCTGCCTCCGCCCTACCCCACTGTCCCCAAGTCCCTGATCCTGCTCTTCACCTTGTGTTTCTAAAATATATGTCACTCTGTAACATATCACATAACTTACTTCTTATGTTTCTGAATTATGTTTTATCTCCTGGACATGAATATAGATTGATGAGGGTATTTTATTCACTGCTGTAGCCCAAGCACCTAGAACAGTGGGTGCCCAATAAATATCTGTAGGGTAAATGAGTAAGTGAAGAGCTGGAGAGAATTTTTGTAGTTGCATTTGATTCACAATTAGGTTTAGACACTTCCTTTTTTTCCCCAGACTGTCCTTCTGTGTCAGATTTCTGGGAAATAATCAGACAGATCATTGAGAAAAAATAAGATCTGTGGAAGAAGAGCTTTATGTGGCGCAAACTTTTTGACACTTATCAAATATCTGTGCTTCTCTCTACCTACTTAATGGGAGAAAAACTAGTAGTCACACACCTACTTTACTGAATTAGTCCCATAATATCAACATTGGTGAGACTCCTGATTGCCACTTAAAGCTTATTCAAAATTGCCTGATTTGTATAACACTGAGTTTGGACAATGGCTTACCCTCTTGGTTTATATCATATTAGTAACTGTGACAAACTGCATTTTCCATGCCTGTGTTTACACAACCTGTGCAAACATGTGCTTGCGCAATCTGTACAAACCTGTGTTTCCCAACCTGTGTTGTTAATTGAGAGCATGCGGTGTTTATTTAAGTCTGTTTGTTCCCACTCACCTTTCCTTGAGAAAATAAGGAATAACATTTCTATTTAATTTATTCAGATGGGATACTTAGAAATTGAATTCGATAAAGTGTAAAAATGCCAAATGTTCAAGTATGGAGCTCCATGACCTGTGTAATTCACTTCAGACACTTCTCTTCAGTCTTCACCCTCAGCAAATTTGTCTTTGCTGTTTCTCATTGGCAGGTCATGCCATAGTGCACTATCAATATGTGTTGTAAAATTGAGCTTAATTATATTTGTGATGTTAATACCTATTAATATCAAGTAGCAGAAAGGCTTATCTGTTACCTTACGGCTGTTTTTCCTGAACCCAAGCTGTTTAATATGCATAGCTTTCCTGTCGCCTAAAAGTAATATGTCTGTTGCTACCTATCAAATACTTGCCAACAGGGAGAGAGAGATCATAAGAAAACTAAAGAATCAGCTATTGGGTTAATTTGTCACCAAATGTTTTCTTAAAAGGCCAGATAGCAAATGTCTTAGGTTCTGCAGTCCAAAATGTCTCTGTCACAACTACACAGCCCTGCCATGATGGCATGAAAGCAGCTATAGACAATATGTGAGTGAATGGCATGGCTGTGTTCCAATAAAACTTTATTGGCAAAAACAGGCTGCCAGACTGTGCTGTCATTTGCCAACTGGAATGTAAACCCTTGCTACTCAAAATGTGGTCCCCAGCCCAGCAACATAAACACCACAGGGGAACTCTTGGAAATGCAGAAGTACAGCTCCTGTTGCAGACCTGCTGAGTCAGAATCTGCGTTTAGACACCATTCCCCGGGGGAGTGTTTCTCTTACCCATCTGAAGTCGACTTCGTTGGATCACGCAGACACTCACAGGGTTTGGTAGGGATCATGATCTGGAACCTTGGAGGCAAAGGCCTGTGGAGATCACCTCCTATAGATCCTCAACCTGATGCTGCCTTGGGCAAAACCATGAGCACCTCCCTTGTGAGATTCACTTGATTACCAGCTGTGGGGACAATTAGGAAATGTTTGAAATTATAAGGGCAGGTCTTCATAAGATGAATGACTACTTAAGATATGATTTTGAAAACAGAATGAGTCTATAGGACTTTCTGTGGAAAGGATATTGGCAATTTAATGATTGCCCTGAGGGAAATCTTTTCCAGTTCAGACGAGAACTGAAGGAGAGCTCTGGGTTTATTTACTGCCTGATTGGTAAACACAATACCCTGTTTTATTACAGTGTTGTGCACATTTCACTTGGTGCACTCCATAGCCATGGCCAAGGGCCCTAACACCATCAGGACTTCATACTGCCACCTGGACATCACACTGGCATGCGGACTGCAATATTTTTAGGTCACATTACCCCTTCTAATCGTTGCAGCTTGTTTTCTAACTGTAGTCACTTTGAATAGTTCAGAGTAGTTTGTCTAATGACTTAAGAGTATAGGATTAAATTTTCTTTAACATTAATTTTAAAATACAGTGATTTGTATTGACTCTGACATGTTTTCTCTCGTTGCCTACTGTGTTTATAAATGATATTACAGAGAACCTTCCAGACATTAATGAATGGCTTTAGCAATTGTTTTGGGAAGCATCTGTGGGACTCAATGTGTGTCCACTCAAGTTTGCTATTTTGCAAAAAAACACTTGTTGGCACCCAAAATTGCTCTTATAGATGATGTAACCATGCTGGGGTTGGGGACCCAAAGGTCTGTGACCCACTGTAGGTTTCTGGCTTTGCACAGGAAAGAATTCAAGTATGAGTCAGCACAGAGTTTAAAGTGAAAGTGATTTTATCAGTGCAGCACTGAGAAAGACGATGGGCTACTCCATGGACAGAGTGGCCCCCATTTAGCAGAATTTGCTTCCTTTATTAAGATTCATGTAATCAAGGGGTAGGGTATTCAGTGAAGGGGTGGGATATTTAGGATCTTCTCAGGAAAGGGGAGGAGATTTCTGAGTTGCTCCATCAACCACTTTGTCTCCTTATAGGGCTTTTCATTTCCCATCCTAGAAATAAGGGGTGTGTCATTTAGCGTGTCAATGTATTATAATGAGCATATAATTCCACCGTTAGGTGTCTGCCAGTTTCAAGCCATGAATCTGGGGGTGGAGGTGGTCTTCCTTCTTCCTGATAGGTTCTGCAGCTTTTATCTATTTCAGCTGTTCTGCCACATGCCCTATCTCGTAGGGTTTGCTTCCTTCTTGGCTTGTACTACAGCACTAATTATTAAAATTAAATAAAAGCTCTACACATTTTACAAATGAAACAAAAGACTTTTAATAAAATATTTTCAAATTATAAGTATAATGTCCCTTATATGATAGCTTCCAATATTATTGTTTAATAGCCTAAGTAATTTCTTTATATCACCGGCGTCCTGCAGTTGTGATGCAGATGATTTCAAAATTATAATGTTTAAATTACCACCCCGGCTACTACAAGAAACTGTAAATACCAGATACTACCTTGTAAGTTAGGGACTGCAGTACACAGGCCACAGGTGTGGAATTGTTTTCTAGTAGAATTTATGGAAACAAAGAAAAAGAACCATCAGCAAAACTAAGAAAGGGAATATATCCTGGGTGTATCTGTGGTACAAGTGCCCGGTTGAATAAAAAAATTCACATAGTACTCCATTTACAAATAGATTTTAGTTCAAGAGTATGTACTTTTAGGACATTAGGTGGAACTCAGGGTACAACTGATAAAAATATTTATGATTACGGGGAGAGTGGATCTAATGATAACGTGATCACTCAACCGTAATGTGACTGGAATGTATTGCTTTCGGTGATGGGATGCTGTGGAAGTTTATGAAAGTTTAATATTGGAGGTTAATTAAAAACAAAATTGAATGAGAAAGTGCACCTTTTCATAGTGGATGCTAGTATTTGAGGAAAAGCATGTTCAATTAAACCAGGCAGGAAAGGCTATAAAGAGTCTTGTAAACAAGCTGAAATGGAGTGCTATGTCTCTGCAAAGCTTTTTAAGTTGATGCCATTTATTTAATGTCTAATTCATGTCAGAATTTAAATCTTTCATTTAGTAGCCTAGGTAGTTAGTACTGCTTTTGCAATTATCATTCACAATGGAGATCTTCCCTTTCAAATGGAAAAGAGAGGCAGAGGATGAGGGACAAACGTTTCCAGAGGTATTAATTGCACATTTAAAGAGCTAAGGGAAAAAGGAGTGGATTACTCTGGATACTTGAGTATCAAAAAAAAAAAAAAAGCAATTGTCTAGCATTGAATTTAAATAAGGTATGGATACCAGCATTATTCTCGGACAGGCTCCCTGAAGGAGAACGACTACTGAGGTGGTGAGAGAGACTTCTGTGGGAACATGTCCTGCAGCTACCCCTCAGGTCAGGTGTGGTGGGAAACCATCTGGTGTGAGCTTTTAGTTCGGTGTGTTCCGTGTCCCAGAGACCTCAGCTCATCTATTACTCAATACCATGGGCTTCAAACTGAGCTCCGCAGAAACCCTCCGGCCAGGCTGTCAAACATAGCCTCCAGTGTATCCCATACACTTACTGGGTTTTCTTTGCAGCTTTTTAAGCAGAAAGTGTTCTGCTACTTAAAATAAATTTAACTGCCAAGACCAATTCATCGTGTGCAACAATAAAAGAAAAATTGATCTTTGCTGTTGTAGCACAGGAGCCCCAGAGCAAGGAGCTGCTTAAGTGTTCATGATAGTCCAAAAAAAAACCCACCTGGTGGACTAGCCAATGTGGACGTGCCGTTTATTACTCACGTTACTGGGGAGCACGCCGATGACAGGTCACCTCGAGTGAGACCACACCTCCTCCAGTGTGAGGCTCCTTATAAGGGGTCCCAGACAAAGGCAGCAAGGGTCCAGATTGCACAAACCTACACGTGGCCTGGAGTTACATTACATCAGTATGCATGTGCAGAACAAAAAGGTCAAGAAGCAGTCACAGAACAAGACACCTCTACCAAAAGGAAATAAGGAGGGAGTTACAATCCATTCCCAAAACAATACACATTCCTTCTGGCCAGGGGCCCCCTGGCCTGCCCTCATCACAGGTGGTGAGAGAACCATGTATGGACCCCACAGCTTTTGTCAACAATTTCTGCTACTTTATTTTACTCTGTATCCTCTCTTTGGGCTCTGACCTCCTCTTCTCCTTAATGCCTTGCAGAAGTGACAACACTAACTTGAGTGAAATAATTAGAGTGTAATCTTCCCAATATCTGTGGTAATTTTAGTGACATCACCAGAGTCCTTCATTACTTATGTTGTATTGTCAGTTTTCATAATTCATAAAGATGCTAAATGACCTGTGTGAATCCACATATATATTCCTATGTATTAGTAAAGCCCTGCAAATCCAAGAAAGTTTTAAAGCTCTATATTCCATTAGTTGAGTTTAATCTCATTCCTAATATGCATGTATTTTTCTATTTCGAAGCATCATTGCAATGGTCATGGAGTGACCACGGCTTACGCACAGGGGTTTGTTTTTATAAATGCATGAAGGAGTCATAATATATCAGACATAAGCCAGATCTATGGATTGAAAAAATAACCTGAAAACACACCAACAAATGTGTGGGCATTTTAAATTTAAATTTTAAAGAAAAAACTCTGTACTTGCATATACTTCCCATGTTTTGCCCATTCCTTCATAATTGCATTGAAGGTCTATTTAGCTCTTAGAAGAAATTTTGTTAACTTCCATTAAAAACGATCGACTCTTCTTATGGTCTCTTTAAATAGCCATTTAAAAAAAAAACAACTTAAGTTTAGCCACATAATAGTTTCCCCTTCCTTTACCATCACTTTTGACCTTTAAATCTTTAAAACTTTGAAGCATAAAATAATTTAAGAAAAAGCTCTCAAGTTTGGAGGATTTGTTTTTAATTTGTTTATCTGTGTTTGAATTTTTCCATATTTGGAAATGGACATAAGAAGGCCTACTTTAAAAATACTAAAACTCTGTACATCTGAAAACATGAATCCAATTTTAACGAATTGTAATTCCAACCTACATGGATGATCTATTTCTCACTTGTTCAGTGAGATGCTATAAGAAAAAGTCATTAAGTATAGGAATGCAGTACCTGAGTCATCTTCCTAGAGACTCAGCTCACATTAGCAAACAAGAAAACCCAGGGTGAAGAGACCTGTTTAACCCAGTTTAACGCAATAAATGTCTAACTCACTTCACCACAGAGTGTTTTTTTGTAAAATTTATGTTTCACACTTAGTATAACCCAACAAAATAGTGTTTAAATATCATTCTTTGGAAATACTTCTATGGCAATATATGCTTTTCATTGATTAAAAGAACAGAATTTTGCATTAGAAGAAGTTAAAAATAAATTACTCTAAGTAGTTTCAAAGTTAACTTATTTCCCATTACTTCACCTTCGTAATCTGAAGACTCTGTCTAATGTATTTATATTGCTGACAAAACCCTATTCCCAAAGTGAGTTTTTAAAAACTGATCTCTGATTTTTAATACAATATTACTTAAAATTATAAATGTTAAATTTGGGGGAAAAGTCAATGAATGCCATGAGGCATGTAATTATTCCCAAGGTTTTTATTTTGGTTGCATAAGTAAACTATAGGTACAGGTTCTTACATAAACAAGTTTATTTATTTCCTTTTTAAGTAAAGTATATGTCAGAAAGTAGATTGCAATTCCAGCACAAACTACCTAGAGTTAGGCCAAACGTCACAAGCTCAGTTCTCCACATGACTGTTCTCACTTCAGACGTCAGCTACAAGTTTGGGGGTCCCCAGGTTGACCTTATAACTGACAAGCTGGTTACATATTTGAGGGTTCCCACTACCCCATCAGGCTCATAAATTTACTGGAATGACTCAGGGAACTAAGGGAAAGAACTGTATTTACAATTACAATCAGAAGCAGCCCAAATAAGAGACACAAAGGCAAGGTCTGGAAAGGTCCCAGACACAGGGAATCCTTGTTCTCTTGCGTGGACCCAGGAGGCACCAACCTCTCTGCACATCAATGTGCATTATCAACCAGAAAGCTCACCTGCGCTTGGGCATCCAGAGGTGTTACTGGGGTTTCATCACATAGGCATGATTAACTGAATCATTGACCACATGGTTTAACTCTACCTTCCTTCACCAGAGGTTTTTAGCTTTCATGTGGCTTAAAGCCCTAACCCTCTAAACTCCTAATTGGTCTTTGAATGTGACCAAATGCTTCCACTAGACATCTTTTTAGCATAAACTCGTGTGCAGTCCCAGGGCCTGCAGTGAATAGCAAAGATACTCTATAACTAGAAATTTCAGGGCCTGGAGGCTGTCTCCCAGTATTCAGGGTCAAAGACAAGCCAAATTCATTATTATTCAGCAGAAAGCTTTAGAGTCTGCTATAAGAAATGGCCTTGATAATGAACTTATACACCTGGCTGGCATAGCTCAGTGGATTGAGCTCGGGCTGTCAACCAAAGTGTCGCAGGTTTGATTCCCAGTCAGGGTACATGCCTGGGTTGCAGGCCATGACCCCCAGCAACCACACATTGATGTTTTTCTCTCTTTCTCCCTCCCTTCCCTCTCTAAAAATAAGCAAATAAAATATTTTAAAAAATGAACTTATACATAGATGTGTCTGTGAATCTGAACGGGTCTTATCATTGGGTAAGTGTCCAGTGTTGGAATAACAATGTCAACAAAACCCCACAGCCATTAACACTGATGTTGAAATTTCCTGAGAGAATCTTTAAGTGCTTAGCAGAATGCAGAGATAGGTATATAAAACAACTTAATATAAATAAAATTAAAACAACATTACATTTTAGTGGTATCAATTTACCTGGACACTTCTCTATGAAAATTTTAATTGTCTGGTGTTGATTCATTACTTTTGATACATTGAATATATGAGTTTGGGTAGAATGTCCATTTATAGGAGTTTGGATACATGCATAGTCGTTTGGTTTCCCTGGGTTATCTTGTTACCAGTTTTTAATATGTAACTACAAAAAAATATGCTGTGTATTTGGAAATATTTTAATTTTAAAAAATATTTTAAAACCCATGAGGACAACTATAGATAAAGTTACAGCTAATGTTCTCATTCCTGATTGCCATAATATGCATATAACACACATATCAATAGGAGAGATTTTTTTGAGGTCACTTTGGAGATTACTGCGGATGATTCCCATGGAAAGCCAGCACTGCTCATTCCCACAGATGTAAATCAGAACCAGCAAATATTTTCCACGTGTTTTCAAAATAAATTCTTTAATCTATCAACAGTGCACCTTTCAACACCACAATGTAGTAATTGTGAAGATTGTTAGATACTTTATCTGCGCATTCATAATTCAAATGATTGAGGTCATTGGATGTATCTCAAAGGCAACATGTCCTCTGCTTACCCCTTTAAGGTTGCTAGTGTTTTGTGTCCATTTCAACCTGAAAGAGCAGTCATGGGATCCAAAAAAAATGACCAGAAATCAGGAGTTTGATTTTTCTGTGTGTCAGATTCAGTGCTGAACTGCTAAAAGTTTTAATACCCTAATTGTGAAGCCATATATTTTATCCCAGCATTCCACAGGAGCTATGAATTGCTACAAGATGGCAGCAGTTTATTTAGCCTTAAAACACATCAAATTTTCCTGTCTTTCCATCCCCCATGATTGTTTGGTGTTAATTGCCTTCAAAAATTATCTTAGTGAAGAAGGCAGGGGAATGCTTATATAGCAGTTCACTACTAGCATTAAGAATTTTAATTGTGCTAGGTAAACATGACAGGCAATTCTTGAATGTTGTTAACATACTGGAAAATAAAAATGGAATGCTAAGCACTATATTCTGTTGCAGTTTTGTCTTGGTGCCTGAATGTATCTTTTAACAATTTAATAGGCTGGATTTTATTTGAGAGGTTTTCTTGAATACCCTATTGGAAGATTATACATAAAAGTGTTAAGTGTTACTACTTGATAATACAGTGTGAATCAGACTGAAGTCATGCATGTTAATCCTACTAATGTCCTAATACTTCAACAGATAAAATGGAAAGAATTTCCATTTATCTGTTACTCTGTGAAGTAGTGACATGAATGATTATGTGTTTCTACTTCCCACTATAATTACTAAATAACAAAAGGTTAGAGGTTTACTTTTACACTCATTTTGAAATTTAACAAGGTGGGAAGGTGCAGCTCTTCTAGCAATATTTCGATAACATTACCTTTGAAATACAAGTGTCTTTTTACCAAAGCTATTAATAATATTTAGAATTAATTGGGATTTAAAAAATATTATTGGACTTTTACAAACATTAAACATTTTGGTGACAGAATAGCATTGATTTGATATTACTTTAAACATTTTGCAGGTTGATTATATTTCTTAAGCTATTACTATGCCACACAAAAGTATTAAATTAAAAAAATTACTACTGGCCCCTATCAGGAATTACATTTTGAAATATCTCATGCTGTGTTAGATAAACTCACTTATTGGCTGTGCTGTAGGAAAAGGAGAATGGAATTTGAAATATACTTCAACTCAAAACAATGAGGTGAGTTTCTGTTCTCTTATCTCAAGCCATAATTAAAGTCAAAGCATAAGATTTAAGTAGACCACTACAAGCTCCTTAAAGATTGTTATGCTTTTCAAAATTCTGGTAAACATTATTGTAAAATACTCCTTCAGTTCTTTATTGGACATATTTTGGATCATTATCACTACTCCAAAAACCTTCTTGAACATCAGAAGTGCATTCAAAACTTAACATTTGATGGGAGTAAAAGGGAAAAAACTGTACTTGAACAATGATTAAAATAAAATAAAAAAAAACAAATTTAACATTCTCATCTTCTTTCGGTTGTCAGTGTTTCATAGCTGACAAAACCTCAAGTAGCACATCTGCCGTCTTGAAGACTATCTGATATTTATTCCTACCTTTAAAATTACAGTTGACAAATAATATTATATTAGTTTCAGGTTTAGTGACTTAGACATTTATGTAACTTACATAATGATCGCCCAGATAAGTCTAGCACCCATCTAGCACCGTACTAATTCTCTCTGGAAAACTCTGTTATTGCATCCTGCTCTACATACCAAATCTGTAATCCCATCTTTTAGGAAAAAAGCTTTTTCTTTTATACTTCATTTACAATTAGGTATTATTATATGCATACTCTCTGTACTTTTAGTATGCATTCCAGGTAACTTATGATAAGGTAATGCTAGGAAATACTGCATGATAAGTTGGCCAGCTTCTTAACACTATCCCAATCCAGGGCACTTTGGGCACAGCTTATGTATTAAACTTGTCATATTGGTCTTATTTCACTATACTAAAAAAAATCAATGTTTGTTAGCTCTTTCTACCTAGAATAAAAAGAATAAAATACTTAGAAATAAATTTAACAAAAGAAGTGCAAGGATTCTACACTCAAAACAACAAAACATAACTGAAAAATATTAAAGAAGACCTAAATAAGTGGAAAGATTCAGCGCTAAGTTTAAATAATAATTTTGAAGTGGACCACCATAATAACCACCATTTAATTCAAGAAGAAGAACATCATAACTGGGGCCTCAAAATTGCCCCATGTGTCACTTCCAGAACGAACAGCTACTTTGGGCATTACCCCTCATTCACTTGTTTTTTAATTGTTTTTATTTTATTTTTATTATTATTTTTATTGTATTTTTTTTCATTACCATTTAGTCCCCTTTTACCCTTCCCCTTCCCCTGCCCCACAACCACTACGCTATTGTCCATGTCCATGAGTCCTTTCTCCTTTTTGCTCAATCCCACCACCTACTAACCTCACCCCTCCCACTAGCTGTCATCTGCTGTCCGTCTGTGAGTCTGTCTCTATTTTCCCGGGTTGTTCAGTTTGTTCATTAGATTCCACATATGAGTGAAATCATATGGTATTTGTCTTTCTCTGGCTGGCTTATATTATCTTTTCAGGAAAATTTTTCTTTTAGCTGAATTCCTTCATAATTTACTCAGCTTGTCAAAGAAATTTACTAGGGATATGTTGTGTTCTGAGCATTCTTTTAGACTCTGAAGGAACTTATGTCCTGATGATGAAGATATATACTGCATACATAAGGAAATAGCACAAATTTAATACTAACCGAATGCGGAAAGTGATGATGGCTTGAAAATGATAGAATAATTTGGGTATATTTTTTATGGAGAGCCATGGGACTTACCTTACAATTCATGTACCTGGATTGTTAAGATGGCAATACTCCCAAGTCAATTGAGCTATTCAACACAATTCTTATCAAATTGTTAGCTTTCATTTTGGGCAAAAAGTGACAGACTTATTCTACAAGCATGCAGGAATACAAGGGACCCAAAAGAGCCAAATTTACCTTTAAAAAGAAGAGTGACACAGGAGAACTCAAACTTCCTGATTTCGAAACTTACAAAGTTTTATGGTAATCAATACAGTGTTATACCAGCATAGAGATCAATAGAATGACATTTAGAATCCAGATATAAACCCTTATGCTTGTGCTCAATTGATTTTCAACAAGATGCCAAAACAATTCAGTGTAGAAAGAATAGTCTTTTCAACAACTATGTCTGGGAAAACTTGATAATCACATACAATAGAATGAAGTTGGACCCCTAACTTTTATTATATGCAAAATTAACTGAATCTTATAACTAAATATAAGAGCTAAAACTATAGAGCTCAGAAGAAAATATAGGTGTAAATCTTCATGACCTTGAAGTAGGTAATGAATAACAAGATATGTCATCAAAGATTAAACAACCAAAAAAATAAGTAGGATTAGTATTGAAAACTTTTGTTTTTCAAAGGACACTAAAATTTTTTAAAATAAGATGTTTTAACAGATGTAGAAATTGGGGCACGTATACCTTGCTATTGATACTGTAAAATGGTGCAGTAACTTTGGAAAACAGTTTGGCACTTCCTCAAAGAGTAAAATACAGAGTTATTATATGACCCGTCATTTCATTCCTGGATATGGATATCCAAAAAAACTGAAAACATTCTCTCAGAACCTTCTATACAAATGTTCCCAACAGCATTATTTATAATATATGAAATGTGGAAACAACTGAAATATTCATCAACTGATGAGCAAATAAGCAAAATATTATTTATCTATATCATGGAATACTATTTAGTCAGAAAAAGGAATGAAGTACTGACACATGCTAAAACATAGACAAACCCTGAAAATACTGTAAGTGAAAGAAGCCGATCACCAAAGACCATATAGGGTTTGATTTCATTTTATGAAATATCTAGAATAGACAAATTCTTAGGGACATAAACATGATGAGTGGTGACCAGGGCATAGGGAAGGGAAAATGGGAAGCAGATGCTAAGGATTTCTTTTTGTGGTGATGAAAATGTTCTGAAATTAGATGGTGGTGATGTTTGCATAACTCAGTGAATACATTGCCAATGTGAAAATGTGAGCGAAATTTTGTGATACATAAATTATATCTCAATAAAATTTTTAAAACTCTACTTAGAGTGCCTAGTACAAATTGTTTATATCATAATCATTTTCAAAATGGAGTCCTTCATGTTGATGTGAAATGGTAAGGCAAAGTGTTTTCTTGCATCAAAAACAACTACTCTTCACAGTCAAGAGTATTACAGAGCACAACATCTGATTCTTTTTTTTAAGATACTTTGTTTGTTTATTTTTAGACAGAGGGTAAGGGAAGAACTAAGAGAGGGAGAGAAACATCAATGTGTGGTTGCCTCGCGTGTGCCCCCTACTGGGGACCTGGCCTGCAACCTAGACATGTGCCCTGGGAATGGAACTGGTGATCCTTTGGTTCTCAGGCCGACGCCCAGTCCAGTGAGCCACACCAGCCAGGGCAACATCTGATTCTCGACCCAAGGAATTTCACTTTTCTTACATATTTGCCTTGAGAACAATTGTGATAAACTGATGTAGTGAAATGTCAAGTTGGCAGTATGGGACTGTTCAAGGAAAATGTTCCCATTTCTCCAAACTAACCTGTAGGTTGTTAAGTTAATTGGCTGTGTGCTTGGATGGAATGAATACTGGACTAGACCTCAGAAAACCTTTCCTCACACCTCACTGTATGAACTTGCACTTGTTAATTATTTCACTGCCTTTGGGTGGACTATCAATAATAGCCCAATACATTTATAAGATTTTCAAGTGAATCAAATGAATATAAGATGTGAAGGTACTTTAAAATTGACAGCACTATAAAAATAGGAGACATTATTTACTTAACACCCTTCATTTTTCTTCTACAGACTTGATTTTCTAAGAAGGGGGAAACATAAAGTGCTAAGTTAAATGGTTCCCTTTGGATAGTAATTGAAAGAGTCTGGCTTTCTTCTTGAGGAAGAACATTGCTTGGACACAGGAACTGAACTTGTGTGACACTGATGATAGGATTTTGTAGAAAACTGTTATAATTTTTTTAATGAATCATTCTGGCAAAATGAGAATGATATGGCAGCAGACAGGTTATTGTCAATTAAACACGAGCTGTCAGAGCATCAGAAATGTTAAAATACGGTGAGTGTGAATCCTAAGCTGATCACATGGCAGCTGCTCAGCTGTTATTTTAACAGAGTTGCTGTATGTATGTGTCATTTTCCTGCAAAATTTAATTTGAATCCTTAACGACAGAGACACCTCTGCATTTGCACGTTGCTGTTGCATCAAACTTGGACCTTCTTACTGAGCTCAAATGGTGGGTGGTAGAGGGCAGGTGGCATTTGGAGGAGATAGCTCTCATCTCCTTTTCTTCCACTCAGGTTACATTGAAGAAGCCTGCATCATCCCCTGCCCCTCCGACTGCAAGCTCAGTGAGTGGTCCAACTGGTCCCGCTGCAGTAAGTCCTGCGGGAGTGGCGTGAAGGTTCGGTCTAAATGGCTTCGTGAAAAACCGTATAACGGAGGAAGACCTTGCCCCAAACTGGACCATGTCAACCAGGTATTTTCTGCCATTCGGAATAATAAAGTATTGTGGTTTAGATTGATAGTGATCTGGGTTTTTTTTCCAAAATGTACAGAAGTAAATAGTAACTCCTGAATTAGAAATCTGACCCATTTTATCTTCAGAATGCCGGGTTCAATACATGTATTTTATTAAAATCCCAAGTCAGATATATCACTTCTGTATTCCCAAGAGATTTAGTACCCTGCATATAAATGCATATGAATATAATTCAATAGAAATAAAATGAAACTTACCTTGGAAATAATATCAAGGTATTTAACCTGTCATAAAATTAAATCTAACGTGTCAACAGCAAGATCGCCTCACACTTGAAGTTCCCCTGGTCTCTCAGAAAATGCACCTCAATTAGCAACTGCACAAATTAAAATCAAATAAAGTATACAGATTCAGGTCTTAGAAAATATATGTTGTGCATTAATTTAAATTTGGTTGATACAAAATATGTTTAAAAATTTAAAGATGGCCTCAAAGTCACTGTATTTTATCTGTCAATTTAGTCACTGGCCTTTTTCATCTTAGTTTGAACTTGATTTGAGTTCAGATGTACTTTATTAGTTGCTATTGATAGCTGTTACTTGTGTTCTACTGGAAATATGAAGTAAAAGGCTAATGTAATATAATGCATTAAACAATTACTGTTATGCTTGGCCTGCATGTGAATTAACAGAGAATGAATTTCATATAGTATGTGTAGAAATTAAGATATATATTTAAATCCAAGTCACAAACAAATGAATCAAGGCATATATAGGAACCAATCTTAAATGTGTAAATATATTTTATACATACATAGACTAATTTTAAACTCCCAAAACACTACTTACCACCACACAAACTTTCCTTCCCAAATAAACCTACATTTGTTCATAACAGTGAAGTTATGAACTTTATTGTAGAGAAAATAAAAAGGACTTTTGAATAAAGAAATTAGAGTGAAGGAAGTGTGGGCTTAAATTCCATAGAAAGTACTCTGAAGGAAATCTGACTTTTCCCCAAGTAGCTGACTTTGCCCTGAAGTTCAGCTGGAAGTGAGTAATACACGACACTGCTGCCATCTATTGGTAATCGAGTTTCCCTGCTCTGGGGGACGTTTCCAAAGAAGAAACTTTAGTTCCATGATCCTAATGAAGCAGAATCATTCTAATGTAATGTTTGTGATACAAACCAATATTTGCCTGTGAGTTTTGAAATCTTGTATTTCTAATAGTAAGTTTAAATTATAATACATTTTGATCCATGGTTCTAACAAAAAGAACATATTTTTAATAGTGAACTTGCAAAGATGCAAGATCCTGTGCCAAGATGTCTTTGCTATGAAAGTCTGTCCCCTAAGCCATTTCTCTGTCCCTTTGGAACCCTGATATCATCTAATGCAGTGTTTGATAGAGACATCTGGGTACTGGTTACCAGCATCTTGGTGTTATTAGCAACTAAAAAGTCAGAGCTAAAACAAGAAATAATACATTCCTGAATGTTTGACTTGGAGCATAAATGTTCTACATTTAAAACAGAAACTTTTCAGGATTCACGTGTTAGTAAAATCTTAGAAAAGCAAAGACTATGCAGTGGTCTGTGTCAATGTCAGAAACTATAAATCACATATATTTTTCACAGTTATACATTCCTCAGTACAGTTGGCAGTACTTTGATTTGAAAATGGTATTTGAGGGTCTGTTTTCCAATTGAGGAAGCAAATCCTCATTTCTTAAGAAATGTAGATGAATGGATGAAAATGAATAGACTTGTCAATCAATTTACCTATAGATAGAGAGTGCCTTTGCAATCTTCATCACAAGACATTTGAAGTTATGTATCAATTTCCCATGGTAAGTATTTTGAGGTCCATCTTCATCCCACTATCTAATACTTTCCTTGACTCTGCTGACTGCAGTAGTTATTTATGTCTCTGAACTTTAAATAATAAGTTGGACTTTCTTTCCCAAGGCCTAATAAATATGTTCTAATTATTTACCAAAAAATAATAGGCTTTTCAATGGGGATAACAATATTTGAAACTTGGTACATAAGTTTTTCTCATTAAATATGCTGACACTCTACTTGTCTTTGTTTCTCTCCCTGTTCCTGATTGCTGTGGAATACAACCACTCCAGGCACAGGTAAGAATTCCCCGACCTCAGGGCTGTGCTGCTTGTTTTCTGTTTTACCTCTGGTTTTAGAGGATGTATTTTTCCCTACAATGGTCTTTTATCTTTTACATGGAGAAACTATCGTATTTTTCATAAAACTTATGTTCTGAAGTTGTTCCCTGTTTATTCCCTTGCATGCTACCTGTGTTTTCTCATTCTATGCGGAATCAGGGCCCCAGGTGCAGAGTGGGGAAGAAGCTTTACTTAGCACGCCTTGACAGGGCAATGACACCTGCTACTAAGGATCTCATGCTTCTTCTCGGAGGGGGAGTATAGGTACAGGAGCGCTGAAAGTGGGCAGCAGGAGGATGCTCTGAACTGATCTGTATTCACTCCAGTGTCAGACACTCAAATGCAGGACATCAAAGGATTAGGAAAGACTGCATTTCCCCTTCAATTTTTCCCTTCCCTACAAGTTCTAACATAATGTTTTACTCAGTAAAAATGTCATATTTTAAATAGCACCAATGTGAATGTGATCACATCTGACAATAGGTATAGATTCTTACTCTAACAACGCATATTTTTATTATTATTTGGAATAAGTTCACTCTGTCATTTGGGTGCTTAGGCCACTAAACATTACATGAGGGAATAGTCCAAAGGACTGAATAAATCTATATCTTCTGTAATTAGTTACATAAGACACTCATGGGCTATAGTGTGTGTGAAATAAGAAATAGAATAAAAATAAAATAAATAAAAATATAGATTTTGAAATGATTTTTAAAAACATTTTTCTATACTAGTTGAGTCAGCTTTGTTGCGGTGGGTTATGGTCTATTTATTTCTTTTATTTAGTCATTAGTCTCATTGAGAAAAGAACATAATTGTTCATTGTTCCAAAAATCCCAACACTAAACAAACCACCTTGAACTTGGGCCTGAAGTGGATGCCTGCACACAAACAATGTACTTTGTTTGGAGTGGCCCTCGGTGCTTTAGGCTGTAGCTATGAAATAGGAGAACAACTCCACACCTGGGTTCCAAGCCCTAAATGACTGAGGGTTTGTTTAAAGATGTCTTTATTTCATGTATTCATATTTTAATTTAACTTCAAATATGAAACATACAGATATATTTTCATTATTATACATATGTAGTTTTTAAAACCCAATTATATTTATTTGAAAATAGCTATTTGCCCTGGCTGGCATAGCTCAGTGGATTGAGCGCGGACTGCAAACCAAAGTGTCGCAGGTTCGATTCCCAGTCAGGACACATTCCTGGGTTGCAGGCCACGGCCCCCAGCAACCGCACATTGATGTTTCGCTCTCTCTCTCCTTCTCCCTTCCTTCCCTCTCTAAATAAATAAATAAATAAAATCTTTTTTAAAAAGAAAATAGCTATTTTATATGCTTAATTCATTCATTCATTCATTCATTCATTCATCTACCAAATCTCTAACATATGAGTACCCTGGGGTAAGTATTGAAGACACTCAAAACTGTAAACAAGGCCAAAGGCCCAGAAAATTACAATACTTTGTGGCAATGTTGTGGTGTTTGTGGTCTTTGGGTTTCCCAAGTTATAAATCAAGAGGAACTACCAGAAACACTTCTGGACAAATTTTATTAAGCTAAAGCTCCAGCACAAGGGAGGCAGCACAGAGGAAAGGAAGGTCCTCTGAACTGACTCAGGCAGGGCATTGGCTCTGCTTGGTCACTCTTATAAGCTGGAAACAGGCAGGCTTGTGCACAAAGGTGAGCTTTTTGCAAAAGGCAGATTTGAGAAATTTTCCATGTCAAGCTACTTCCTTCTGCTCTCTGGTTGCTTAGCAACTGCCTTAGCACCTGTGGGGGCCAAGATGGCAGACTGCTCCCTTCCGCCACCCCAGGAGGGTCATATAGCAGTCAAACCTTAATCAACTGCATGTGCAGAACAGTGGCTTCCACTTCTACAAGGAGACGAGTGGTTCTAAGGGAGATAAACAAGGCTAGTTCTTCATTCTTGGGTCAGGAAAAGCTGAAGTGAAGGCATTTTTGCAGTCAGCTTATCCTGTGTGCCTTCTGGCCATCTGTCATCCCCTCCATCCCAGGCTCAAGGCTCCGTGCTGTCTCAGTAAGGGTCACTCCAGGGAAGCAGGTCACGTACCAAGTGGGGTCCAGCAGGCCAGATCTACAACTGCAACATAAGGAGCAACAGAATACAAGACAGCCAGTTCTGCCCTTTTGAGTGCTAGAACTCTCAAGAAATTTCAAATAACAATGGAGAGAAATAAAAGTAGCTAAAATAAGAATATAATGATTATTATGATGTCAAGTCTTCCCAGGCACTCTCATCAGAGGCCTGAGAGGAGATCACTGAAAACTGTGTGTGTTTCAGGTGTATGAGGTCGTCCCCTGCCAGAGTGACTGCAACCAGTACTTATGGGTCGCAGAGCCCTGGAGCGTCTGCAAGGTGACCTTCGTGAACACACGGGATAACTGCGGAGAGGGCGTGCAAACCCGGAAAGTGAGGTGAGGCCAAGCCGAATGGCACAGAGGAGCAAAACACACACCACTTCGCAGTTTCCCACCTGCCAATGTGAGCGTTCACTCCTTCCCAGTCTCTTGATAAACTGCCTTTAGCTTTATTTTTAGGGAATCCATGTTCATGGAGAACTCTAAAAGAATCTGCTTCAAGCAGCAGTTTATCATACTCTGCCTTCTGATTTAGGAAGCTTCACTCTGAGGTGCTTTTTCTTGCAAAGAAAGAGTCTCATATTGAGTTTGAGCTGCACCAGTGCAGATTCTCTAACCCTAATATTTTTTTCCTTCAAGTCAAATAGGTTTCTAACTGCATTTTAATGATAATCTGTTATAAACTCTTGGTCCTTTATATAAAACTGGCCAACTTTTGAATACTTCTGTCTTCCAGGAAGGCTTCCCATTGGCTAATGCCTATCATTTCTTCTTCTGTGGCCTCACTATTCGATAGGATAGCCACTAGTCACATTTAGCTATTTTCACTTTTAATTTAAATGAATTAAAATTAAATAAAATTTAAAATGTGTGTTCCTCAATCACAACAGACACATTGCAAGTGCTTAATAGCCACCTGTGGCTGGAGGCTATTATATCAGCACAGAATTTCTGTCATTACAGAGAGTTCTATCAGGGGTATTGTCTGTGGTACCCAGGTAGCCTGCATTGTTTTGAAAAGATCTTTTCACATGACTGTCACTGTTTTACATCCAGAAAGTTTCTCCACACTGAAATCCTGTTATATTTATGGACATTCCCTAACACCTAATAAAAGTTTGACACTCATTAACTTTTCTCTACAGCCTTTGCAGAGGATCCTTAAGGGTTCTAGTACCTGGGACACAAGTCTGTGACTTTTATTATTTCCACTTCATGGAGTAGATTCACAAATACTAACGTACCAGGAACACATATCTAGCGCACACAGTTGGCATTCAAACCCAAGTCTCTCTTCTTTCTTTGTAACTGTACCAGTTTCTTCTAACACAGCCGAATGACACACAGTAAGAGAAGTATAAAAACATACGGAACTTGCCATGCATGTTGTGAAGAAGCTCATTCTCACCCATGACCTAACTTTTCATTAATTTAAGATTCATATTTTTAATACGCTTTAGTAGGAAGGCAGAACCAATTAACATTTGTAGCTTAAAATAGGGGGATATAATGAGTTGAAAGGGAAACAGGGAAGAAAAAAAAATAAGTCCTGTTTTCTGACCTTGTCCTTCAAATTTTAAAATTTCACTTTCAATTTTAAAATACTTTCCTAATATTCAGAATTTGATGAGATTGACATTTTGGTTAGTAAATAAAAGATATAATAGAGAACTGTGGTTCTTTCTGCTTCTCCTTCAACTATCTATGTATATGTTGCTTCTTTTTTTCTCTGTGAATAGATATTCTTAATATTCCCAAACACATCCCAAACTAAGTAACTTTTCAGATCAACTTATTTTTTCAGTAAACATCTTTAACGCAAATACAAAAACCAGAAGATTGGCATTGATTGTGATCTCTGATCAGATAATGTTTCTTTATTGATGGTGTACCTCCCTAACCTTATCCTCAGCTAATTAAGGTCAAAACATCCTTTTTAGATGCAAGACTTGGGTGACATTTTAGGACACATGAGTCTCTCAGAGAGGAGGATTCAATATATCCCATCTTGTCCTTTCTCCTTTTAGAATGGTATGACATTTCAAAGATTGGGTGATAAAAGTGGTTTGCCCTGGTAGAAAGAGTTGTTTTTTTCCACTGGCATTTTTTTTAAGTACCAGCACATTGTGATAATAAACAACAGAGTGATTTGGTTACTTTTATTGTTGCTTTTGAATTCTCTGCTGACAATGTGCCCCCTACTGTAATACCCGTGGTGGGCCTCTGGCCCCACCTTTGGCCTCCTCAACTTGATTCTACACTACATTTTCTGATACAGATCAGTTTTCTTATAGCATAATTCCTTCTCATGTGGGAGGGGAAAAGGCCAAGAACTTGAAAAAAGCAAATGAACTTATAGGGCCTCCCTTTGGCCCTAAAATTTGATCCAAATATTTATCTTCTATTCTAGTGTGATTTTAAAAAATCATTAATACCAAACAAAATAAATAAAACATAAATAATTTGAATGTCAGCATAAGGGTTTTTAGCAATTGTGGCACATTCAAGTGTTGGAATTCAAATGCAGTTATTAAAAATTATATCTTAGAAAAATACTTAACAACATGAGAAGATGTCTATATTACTTTTAAAAATAGTATAGTAGCAGGTAAAGTGCTCTTGAGTTTAATGAAATGAAAATATATGTTTAAATATAACAAACTGTTAAGAGTGGTTATCTCTGATTGAATCATGTGAATTTTTACTATTCTGATATTCTTGAAATGCATATGTCACCTTTATAATAGAAATTAAAAAAAAAGAAAAGCCTTTGAAAATAAAGTTTTATGTACATAACTACATAATAGAGCCTTGACCATCCGTCCTTATCTCCGAATCAATGGGTAACTTTGCAAGTTAACCCTTATACATGGTGTCAGTACCTACCATGAACAATGTCTTTTCTCAGCAGCGAGGCCGACTTCCAGCATGAAGCTGCCCCATTGTCCCATTCCTTCCATGTCCTCTCCACGCTGCTCTCGGCAGATTATTCTCTAAAATCCATTGAAGGTAGAACTTTTTTTTTCTGAGGAACTAAAGTTCTCCCAAAGACATTTATATAATTTAATTTTCTCTTTCAACAATGAAGTCAAATAAATATCTACCTTTGTGGGTTGTTTTTGTGATCGCTCTCTTATGCATTCATGCAGTTTACAACAAAATGCAGAGGAGGGCACAACCTCATTCAGACACGGCCAACAGCAGTTTTCTGGTCTGAACGCGTCTCACGGGAAAACAGCATTTCTCTTAAATCCGGCAGCACTGTATAGAGAGGTTACTCTGCAGCGCAGACGGGAGAAGACATAGTGTCTCTGCTGTTTGAAGAATTCCTGAAAAGAGTTGAGATTTCAGGAATGAGCGGTGATGTAATTCAACTAACAGTTTAAAACGTGTTGGTGGGTTTGAGAGGTCTTAAGAGCTCAAGCCTTCTTCTTCATCTCTGGCAAGGCAGTTCCGTTCCTATGTCATTAATTTGCTTGCCCTTCTCAAGTTAGAAAGGAGCAATAAAGTTTCTCTCTTCCACTAGAAGAGTGCCAGGAGAGGTTAAGTATGGTACACATGAAGCCTGGTACTGGCCACATTAATTAGATTTCCAAGAGGTGAGTAAAGAGTCCTTCATGACTGCTTACACCAGAATGAAATGTGATAAAGTGTTTGAATTTGTTCTGTCAAAAAGAAAACTAACGATAAAAAGGTCAAGAGAGGAGGGTTCAAACAACCCCATTTAGATAATTTGTGCTATTACTATATTATAATTGTCTTTTCACTTCTTGCTGCCCTTAAAAAGTATCAGCAGATGAGAGGGTAAATGCCTTTTTATTTGACAGAACCATTTGATAAATGCCATGGGCTACTTTCAAAAGCACTTTATGAAACCTCACTAATATATTTCAGTGTGCCTACTCTTCCATCATATATGAATCTACCTTCTCTACAGAACCCACCATTTTCTTCAAAAGAAAAAAAATGTGTTTTATTCCAAAATTGTAACCACTCTATAAATCTCTTTGGACCACTCCTCATCAGTCCAGCATCATATATGAGAGTAAATGACCCTCTCCTTTCAGAGGAAGACTACCGAGTTTACATATATACAATGGCCATGATGTTAAAAAATTGTGATGATACCCATAAGCTTAAATTTTAAAATCATACCAAAGCTCTAGTAGTATTTATGAGAGGTAGTAATCATTTTATATATTCATGTTTGAAGAATTGTATTCATTAAATACAGCCCTTTCCACCCCATTCCTGCCAACCCCAGAATGATGTCTTAAGATGAAACACCTCTTTTACAGGTCGGCCATTGTTTTAATCATCCTGGTTCCTTCACTGATAGGCAGGTATGTTTTCTTCTAGATGCATGCAGAACACAGCGGATGGCCCTTCTGACCATGTGGATGATTACCTCTGTGACCCAGAAGAGATGCCCCTGGGTTCCAGAGAGTGCAAATTGCCATGCCCTGAGGATTGTGTGATATCCGAATGGGGACCGTGGACTCGATGCACTTTGGTGAGATGATCGGCTATTTATTAATATAGAGTTTGCTTAGCTCCTTACCACTAAAACTTTAAAGATATTATTAAGAAAATCATAGTTACTAAATTAGTTACTAAATTAATTACCAAAGCAAAGTATATTTTCTTGACTGCTTCATTCTGTGATTGTGACACTTAGAGTCAGCAATATTTCGACTCACACTATAACAGCGAGACCTCTTGCAAGCTTACACCCCTCCACCATCCTCCTTGCCAGCACAAAATGCCTTCAGATGGGCTTATAAACACACAGCAGGTTAAAAACTGCAGTGGTCTTAATGACTCCCTCCAGGTAAAGGGACAAAGAATGAAGCTCTGGTAAAGGCACTTTAATGGTGTTACGTTATTGTCGTCCCTTGCTTTTTGCCCAGTTCATTTTATTTAAATTGTAGGGATAATCTTTCACACAGTGGGGGTCCTGCAGCAGGAGTTTGGACAGTAAAACGCAAAAGATCCTGGTAAGAGAGGGAGTGGGAAGAAGAAAGCAATGCATCCGTGACTCTCTTTCCACACACTGGCTCTGTGTCTCCTCGAGCCTGGGAAGCCAGGGGAGAGTTTCAAATCACACAAAGCTTCTGGATTTCAACAGCCCATAGGTGCTCTTCCCTGGGACCCTGGGAAGAGAGTCATTTGAAACGGAACTGGCTGACGATGTAGAAAATTGGGTTTACCCCTGCGCCCCTTTGTGAAGTTGCACATTTCACAATGGCATCAAAGGCGTAGGGAAAACACATGCAATGTGAAATTAATTTTTTTGAAATACAATATGGGACAGCTTCAAAGAATTTATAACGCATGTTTTCAAGGAAAAATTAAATTTTTATCTCAGGACTAACATTATTAAAGGTGCTGATTAGCAGCCAACTGATACAGCAGGAGCACACACAGGGCTGGCAGTTGACTTGGATACATTTAAATTGCAGTGAAGAATCAGCTGTTTCACAAGGGTATGCAAATGATTTTCTAATGCCATCAACCTCAAGTTTGAAGTTACTGCTCCTGTTCCTGGAAGCCAAATGCTTTCAGAACAAGCCTGTACCAGTAGGAGATTGTAAGCCAGTGTGTTTAAGTGTTGTGTTTTGTGCCTATGTTAAGTGTGCCTAGGAAAGTGAAAGTCACTAGCAGCAGTTATTTAAAGCCACTCTTAAAATGTTTTTTGTGGTACCCAGAGACTGTATTAGATGATAGATAGATAGATGATAGATAGATTATAGAAAATTTCTGTATTACTCATTCACAATAATTAATATTACCATACACATGTGTTTGAGTACATGTGATGTGAAGATTATATCTATTAATATTTGACACATAGATCCTTATGTGTCTTATAGCTACATAGCACAGCAGAAGCTCACACAACACTTTGATCTTATAGAAGAAATGGAAGTGTAATGAGATTGTTCAGGTTAGCCAGTGGCCCCGCGTGCTAACTCCTGCTGCAGTGCTCTTCCTAACACATCAGCCCTCCTGCGGCTGAGTGTTCACCTTTCTGAGGATCCTGTTATTCTCTGTCAGCCTTGCAATCAAAGCAATTTCCGACAAAGGTCAGCGGATCCCATCAGACAACCCGCTGAAGAAGGAAGAGTCTGCCCTGATGCTGTTGAGAGGGAACCCTGCAACCTGAACAGGAACTGCTTCCACTACGATTATAATGTGACAGGTACGTGGACGGTCACCTCCTCACAGAGCTACAGGCCAAAGCCCGTGTGTCAGCGAAGCAGTGTGCTGCATGTTCATCTCTGTGTGCCTTTTGAACACACTGCTTACTCTCCCAGAAAGAATTACTTTTTAAAGATTTTATTTATTTATTTTTACAGAGGAAAAGGAGGGAATAGAGAGAGAGAAACATCAATGTGCGGTTGCTGGGGACCATGGCCTGCAACCCAGGTATGTACCCTGACTGGGAATCGAACCTGCGACACTTTGGTTCACAGCCCGAGCTCAATCCACTGAGCTATGCCAGCCAGGGCGAAAGAATTCTTTAAGTAACAGATATTTAGTATGTATTTTAAACATCAAGATACAGATAATGAAAGTATCACACAAACATTAGCCCTATGGTATATTGTGAATAGTCTAATTGATCCTATTGAAGACATCCTCCCACTTTCAGAAGGTGTAAATTACATGCTTTTCTGCCCTGGCTGGTGTGGCTCAGTGGATTGAGTGCCGGCCTGCAAACCAAAGGGTTACCAATTCGATTCCCAGTCAGGGCACGTGCCTGGGATTTGTGCTAGGTCTCCAGTAGGGGGCTTGTGAGAGACAACCACATATTGATATTTCTCTCCCTCAAAGGTATAGATAAAAAATGGATAGATGAGTATTTTTTTCAGGAAAAAAAAGGCTTATTATAAATTCTCTTTGTTCTCCCTCTCATTTCCTACCATCAAGGCACATACTGTAGGAAAGAAGAGTTTGTTGGTTTGTATGACGGGGAAACACTGAAGCTTATTTTAGAACTTTTTCAAGTAATATCCCCAGTGATACAAACTACAGAAACTGTAGAGTGATACACAGCAGTCAGGTTGGCTTTTGTTTCTTTTGACTCTTCTCTTTAGTTTTCATTGATGACACAAGGAAATCACAGTTCTTTGAGGTAAACTATGTTACTCTAAAAAGGAAGATGAAAGAATTATTTTGACAAAGACATGAAATAAGAGAATTAAAGAAACATGAGCACAGTGATTTTGAAATAAATGCATCTTTTAAAACATTTTAAATATGTAAGTAAGCGACATACAGTGTCTTGTTTGAACATAGCCCAGTTAACGTACTATTCATTAAAATTATTGTTACTTTGCTAAAACAAAAATAATGCTAAAACTGAAATTTCTGCTTTTATAGAAAAAGTTTTTAAGTGAAATTTGATCTACAGGCCAAAGCCATTTTTAAAATATCAACTGGCTGTAAAGATTGTCAAATGGACATCTGCCTTCCAGAATAATCCCTGTGGTTCTGTGCAACCCCAGCGATTCTGTTTGACTCCTGAAATGTTCAGAGCCGGGACCCTTGTTCTTTGCGTGTAGGATGATTGTGCAGCTTAGAAGCAGTTGTGAATTAAATACGGAATCTGGGCCATTTAAATATGGAGCTGCATCTGAAATCTGCGTCTCCTGTGGCTGTCCATTCTGACGGGCTCCCTTCCTTTCAGATTGGAGTACGTGTCAGCTGAGTGAAAAGGCAGTTTGTGGAAATGGCATTAAAACAAGGATGCTGGACTGTGTTCGAAGCGATGGCAAGTCTGTTGACCTGAAATATTGTGAAGAGGTGAGGGGATGCTGTGTTATATCTTTGTGAGTAATTTCTTTCCTAATAATTTCAGTTCATGCTGAGCCAGATGACCTGTGCTCCATGCGGCTCATTGCCAGCAGATGTTTTTCTGCACTATTCAGAGGCTGTTAAGCACCCTCTTGAAAAGAGACACTGTCCAATCCTACTGATTTCTGCACATAATTTCCTGTATTTTGTTCTGCTTGGAACCCAAAGGTATGCTAATTATCCTTCTCTGAAAGAAATGCTTGGGAAACAATAAGTAATCAAGGTGAATATGGGCAATAAATCTTAATCAGACTACTCATCATCTTTGTAATTTCATTTGAATTTTGTGTTGCCTGGGACACCTGCCAAGTTCCATCATTCATTCTCTCTGTTGCTAAACATTGATCGCATGTGGTTTGGGAGCAGATTTTGATATTAAGATCTAATACCCAGCTGTGAGAGTCCAAGTACTCAGGTGTGGATAAGAGAAATTCAAACAAAGGAATGGAGTCTGCCATTAGTATCTTTCAGGTACAGAGTTGCAATTCGTAATACTTCAATTTATAAAAGTAGTGTCATCATTTCTAGATATGATCTTATGAACTGTGAGGAAACAGTTGGCCTTTCTTAGTTTTCATGAAGCTACACTTGGTGTTTGAATTATTTTGTCTGATTTCCAAGCCAAAAGGGTACGTCACACTCCTGACAGGTTTCGACTCCTCCTGCATCTGAGACCCACTGGGTTAAACATGAACCAAGATAAACAGAAGCCTCAGGAGATCTAGAACACACAGTTAGAGCTTATAACCTCATTAGGGTTCAGTAGACAAGGTGACCACAACTTCTGTTTGCATATCCTGGCGGTTATTATAAGCCCATAGTAAATTGTTCCAACCCCTGAGGGAAAAGTTAAGATAAAAATGTATTAATTCATTTGATATCTTTATCATGTAGACCTAACTTAAGTTCCTTATATCTCTGTCCGTGTGAACATGTGAACACAGCTCCCAAATGCGCTGAAGATAAGTTGTTTACTTAATAAATTTATTTTATTATCATCCTGTAACATAACTTAGTCCATTCATACTTTCAATTTAATTAGAAATTTTATACCTGAATCAATGTTGAAACTAATAACATTGAAGTAATATACCCATTATAACAATAACATTACTATTAATGAATATTACTATAGTCATACACTGGCTGGAGAGCTTTCTGCGATCTGCTTCTAGTCAATTAATATGTCTCTTTTGTTGCAAATTCACATATTAATGCCCTCCTGAGTCAGAGTGAAATATACAGTGATAGCTGTAAGAGCTTTCTGAAAGCCAAACCCAATCAGACCAATTTTCAAATAGCTCATATGACTGCAGCCAGCACAAAGGTATAGAAAGGGTCCTTTATTTCTTAAATAAAATTTGAATAAAAACTTGACAAATAACTAATTTTAAGTACCCAGGAAATTAGATAAATGTACTCTGTGTACAGATATTTTTATGTTTGAATGCTGCAATGACAATTAGGAATTTAAATCATAATAGTCTTGCAAACACTATCTTCAGGGAGAAGAGTACTGTTCTCTGCAGGAATTGGATTAAACAACTCATCCCATTTTCTCCATCCCTGTGGATACAGTAGGATTGAATAATAGCCCTGAGAGAAGCTGGCTATCTTTTTAACAATGGAGTGATTGCCTGCCTACTAACACATGTGTAAACCCTGCATTCAGTGCAACAGCAGTAGATAACTCTCACTGTTTCTCTGACAGCCAAGAAGAAAGATGGCATTGCTACCCAACAAAGAGGATAATTGGGGTTAAATCCATCCAGTATTTATATAGTATTTTTGTCTTTGATGTTTTTCAGACATTTACTCACCCGATGATACCTAGTAATTGATTTCTCCTTTCCTATTCCTTGACCCCTGAGTATGTGCTTAGATAGATGGTTGATAGATAATTGATAGATAGATAGATAGATGAAAAAAGAGATACCATAAATGTAAGGAAAAAAGTAGTAAAGTGCTAAAAGGTCTCAGAACTGCATACCCAGAATATCTGTCAACAGACATCCTTTATGATAAATAAGTTAATAGTAACTCAATTCTGTGATTCCAACCCTCTCTCTATGATGCTACTATCTACCTAAACAGAACACATTATTTTTATCATGTCCCCTTAAGACTTTAATCTTCAATCTCTCATGACTTTCAGTGACTATGAGACTTTACATAGTGACAAGTGAAAGTGTTCGTATCAAATACTCTCACCTTTGTCAAGCAGTCATGGCCGAGAATGTGTGGCAGTCCATGCAGAAGGTGTAGTACACATGTCATCAACCTGACCTTTTCTCAGTGGACAACTTAGAGCCAAGAGCTGTCCTTGAACCAGAACAGCAGTTCAGAATTTTTTCTTTTGCCATGTTCCAATATACAAATTAGATACCATAAACTTATATTTCATGCAAAAATAAAAAAGCTCTTGATAATCCCAAGGATTACCAATTTAATAAATCATATTCTCCTAACATGCTCTTAAATTTTTCTATTTCAATGCTAGTTTGTATCTCAGACTTTTTAAATGTTTTCATATACAGTAGATGAGTTTGAAATGTCATCTTGTATTTTAAAAGAAGAATACGTAAGTAAGTATTGAAACTCAATGTCAATACAAGGGCACAACATTATTTGATGAGGGACTAACACTAAAATAACTGAATTATATCACAGTTAGCTTGTGATATAGTTTTAGAAGAAAAATCTTTGTAATTAAAAAACTATATATAAAATACTAATAACCAAAAATTCTAGTGATTTGGATTTTCTTTCAGAAAGATAGCATACTTAAAAACTGATATATTATTTCAATACATTATAGCATTAGTTTTGATTGGCAATTTGTCTTTAAAATTTCTCCCATTTGCTTTTAAGTTTAATATGCACATATAAAAATGAGTAGTATCCCAAAGATACAACTGTAGATCTGTATATTGATGACATTCGTGGTTTTTAACTAATGGAAAGTAATCATGCTTACCCTTATTTATTCATCACTTAGAGAAACCCAACCTATTTGGAGATTAAGTCTACTTTTATTTATCGCATATTTTAAAAGTTCAACATTATAGAAGTGTATTGAGTAAATTGGCTCCTCCATTCATCCTGTGCCCTTTGCTCCCACTCTCCTGGGTTGATCGACTTTATATTTTTAACAGTTTGCACGTTTGTCTTCCAGATATCTTTTTATTCTTTTACTCATCTTGCTTATTCTTTCTCTCTTCTCCTCTCCTTTCCTCTCATCCCCACTCCTATCTGTGCCTTTCTCCCTCCCTCTTCCATCAACCACACATGGTTGCCATGCCTTCATGTTCATACAAACGGATGTGCCTCTGTCCTTTCAGCTGGGCCTTGAGAAGAACTGGCAGATGAACACAACCTGCATGGTGGAATGCCCTGTCAACTGCCAGCTTTCTGAGTGGTCCACGTGGTCAGAATGTTCGCAAACATGTGGCCTCACAGGTTAGTTTGTACCTTAATTAGCATTAGGCGAATGGTCACAGAACATGAAATAAAATGTCCCTCTTGCTTTCAGTCACATCAGATAGTCTTCAGCGAGGTCGACCCTGGGTGTCTTTCTTTCCAAACATTTGAGACTGACTTGTTCTTCGCATCTCCTCAGGAGAATTGCGTGTGGTACCCTCTCCCAATGATGTATACTTGTACAACTGTAACATCTCACAAAAGCTGCATCCCTTTGTATCTCTTAAAGGAAAAATGATCCGAAGACGAACAGTCACCCAGCCCTTTCAGGGTGATGGGAGGCCGTGCCCAGTCCTGATGGAACAGTCCAAGCCTTGCCCAGTAAAGCCCTGCTATCGGTGGCAGTATGGCCAGTGGTCTCCGTGCCAAGTGCAGGTACCAAATCTCAAGCAGTTTTATGGAAATGTGCATTCTTTAGCACTTGGTTTTATAGTTGTTTTGCAGAGCTTACACATGGCATGCTTCCTCTTCAAGATGTTAAGTGCCTAGCTATTTCATAACTAGTTTAATTAGTTTTGATAACAAGCCCTCCCTGTCCTGTATTTTAAACATCATTTGGAGACTGATTCACTTAAATGAAAATGTATTTGCTTGTCTCTAGCTAGAAAACAAATAAATTGTTCATTGTAGGTCCCTGTAGGACTTCCCTAGGGTTTCAAATGCTGCTTTAACTGCTCATAAATCAAAATCAATGATGCAGAGATGACTGTAAGTGATGAGCTCACTAATGAATTATTTTTCTTTTCCTAATTAGTTATGCCTTTCTTCATTCCAGGATGCCCATTGTGGAGAAGGGACCAGAACAAGAAACATTTCTTGTGTAGTGAGTGATGGGTCAGCTGATGATTTCAGCAAAGTGGTGGACGAAGAATTCTGTACTGATGTTGAGCCCATTATAGATGGTAATAAAAAAATGGTATTGGAAGAAACCTGCACCCAGCCTTGCCCAGGTAACAACAGCAAAACATGATTTATATTTTGATCAGTTCTTACCAGGACCCGGGTGGAGAGGGATTGCATGTGTGGTCTGAGTTAAGGCATGTCGGCAGCCCTCTTGTTCAGTGATACCTGTGCCGACAGCTGGACACTGCAGTGTGGACGAATGGGGGGCACCGCCTCCTCCGCCAGGTGGGGTGAATCCAGGTCTCTCGTGTGGCTGCTGTGACACACACAAGTTTTAACACCTGCAGAAGATGACCATTAAGGCTGAGACTCATGCTTGACAGGGAAAGACTGAAAGAAAGTTTGAGAAAATAAGCATACAACATACATCTATTTAGGATGTCTAGAAGAAAAGAATAGAAAATGAGAGGCGGCATTTAAACATAACCAGCGAAAGAAAAATTGAAGTCCTTATAATGGAAGCTTACTCTGGGTCTTAAATAAAATCAACACCTGGCTAGCATAGCTCAGTGGATTGAGTGCGAGCTGCGAACCCAGGTGTCGCAGGTTCGATTCCCAGTCAGGACACATGCCTGGGATGCAGGCCATGACCCCCAGCAACCGCACATTGATGTTTCTTTCTCTCTCTTTCCCCCTCCCTTCCCTCTCTAAAAATAAATAAATAAAATCTTAAAAAAATAGAATCAACAATGAATTCATACCTAGATACATTGTAGTTACAATAGAAAATGCCAAAAAAAGAATCATTAAAGCATTCAGAAAAAATAAACAGATTACCTGCTTTTGGAAGACAGAATTAGAATTATAGCAGAATTCTCAGTTACAGTGAAATCCAAAAGACAATGGGATATACAGCCATGGGTCAACAAAAGTAGTACAGTCTGAGAAATGCATCACTAGGAGATTTTGTCATGTGTATACCATAGCAAGCACTTACACAAACCTTGATGACACAGCCTTCTATACACCCAGAGCCTGTACCCAGGCTCTATGATACAGCCTATTGCTTCCAGGCTATATAAGCCTGTGCAACATGTTGCTGGAGGAAATTATAACACAATGGTGTTTGTGTATCTACACATGGAAAGGTACAGTAAAAGTGCAGTATAAACAATTAAAAATGGTACACTTATGCAGTGCACTTACCATAAATGGAGCTTGCAGGGTTGGAAGTTGCTCTGGGTGAGTCAGTGAGCAAATGTAAAGGCCTAGGACATTACTGTCCACGACTGTAGACTTTATGAACACTGTCCCACAAGCCCTCTCCCTGCTTCCTTCGGACAGGGTCGGACATAGATTATTGTAATTGTCAGTGCTGCTCCATAAACAGGCATGTAGGCTGAATTGATTGGAAATATCGAGGAGAAACTGACCGGGCAAGGCATAGGTACCATAGTAGTGGCTGTTGTGGGGAGTGAATGGTGGCCTAAGGGTCAGGAGGAATAAGACATACAGATGGAGAGATGAAGGATCACAGGGGACCGCCATGGCAATGTGGTTCTGGCTATTGCATGTTGGGGCAGTGGTCAGATGAAGAAATTCTGTGGTATTTACAAAAATAGAGGGCCCTTAACATGAAGGGGGCTGGAACCAAAGACTCAAATATTTTGACGTAGGAAATACGTTCTTGGTTCTGTTGACCTTATCTACACAGACGGCTCTCTCCGGCATTGAATTGGTGGAAGAAGTAAAACTTATCTATGCTTTACATTATTACAACCTGGAAATATTTCCAAAGTACAGGGACAGATTGGCTCCACACTACCACAGAAAGCTTGTTACTAAGCATCAATGGCACATGATTCTTGTTTAAAGGTAGCTGCCGTGGACCTGTGTCCTTATATAAGACCATAGGAATTTACAACAGTGTACTCTGAAGACTCATCAGGCTAGATCTGGGAGGGATGTAGTGCCCCCTGAATATATAGCACCGGGAGTACAGGATCCTCTGGGCTGAAACAGGTAGCTGATTGTTTGGGGTGTGATCTGTGTTCTCAAACTTGAGGTGCTATGAGTGAGAGGGAATATATTGTGAAGCCCCACAGATATTTGTTTCTGTGATGTTTCCCCCATCAGGGAAAACAAATTCCTCCTGAATTATATATCCTTCCATGTCTTACAGGAAATTCAGCTCCATTAAACTCTCATGGGACCACTATCGTATATGTGGTCCATAGTTGACTGAGCCATTGTCCTGTAGTGTATTACGATATTTGAAATGTGATGGAAAATAATCATCAACCTAAAATTCTGTTCCCAACTAAATTATCATTCAAGAGTGAAAAATTATATTACAGATGAAAATATTGAAATAAATCACTCTGACACGAGGTTAGATGGGAAGCGTGTGTGCAGTAAAATGTGGAAAGCAAATGTTGTCTGTCAAATATTAAAAAACTAATCAGAAGACAGTGATAAGCTAATATTGAAGAATTTGGACTTGATTCAGAGAACTTCAGGATAGATGTAAGGTCAAAATAAACTCAATGTCAAGTATTAGCCTATGGCCTTGAGAAAGACATGGAAACAACAGCTGATTAGCAGCCTAGAAGAGATCAAACTTGAAAGCAAATTACCTATAATTTATTCTCAAATGGAAAATTTTCCCTATTCACTTATAATAATGACAGTAAAACACACTTGTTTGAGAAATGTTTCACTTTGAATAAGACATCAAAAAATAAAAAGGATCTGGCAAACAAATACTGACTGGGCATAAAATAGACTCTCTATACAAAAAGAACATAATGATAAATTTTTAAGGATGATAATATATTTTTAAAAAATTTTTAATGGAATTAAGTTACTCAAAGCTGGAAAACTTGACAACATGGGTCTCCCACCCATTCACTCATCAAATTACTTGTTCTTTAATAAGTAAACTATTTGAGGTGATAATAATGACAGTTTCTATAGTTTGTTTTTAAGATGAACTTAATAAATTGAACAAAGCAGTAAATAAAATAACCCCTAATACCTTGAGCTATATGCTAGACCTTGAGGGCATTTCTCACTGTGTATATTCACCTGTAATAATAGTTTTTGCACACACTGATATTTTCATCTACTAAAGGTTAAGAAATAATCTCTTTTTAAAATTTGACTTTCTGGACTGAGGCCAAGTGTTGCTTCTTAGACATTCCCACACCTGCCAATAATGACCTTTCCCTGATCCAGCAATTTTCCTGTTCCATTTCCTGCTCCCCCAACTGGCCTGATTTCAGGTCAGATGTCACACACAATCTAATTTAATAAAGCCACTTGGCATCACAGCAGGCAGAGGTTGAGGCTGTGACAGCAGGTCTAAGGACTGGGGCCACGGACTCAATCCTGGGTCTCTGATGTGTGGAACGGCCACATTGTCAATACAAGTTGACCCAAGGTAAAAGTTGGAAGACCTACCTAGTCCAACGCCAAATCTTCAGTGCCAGTAACAGCATCATTGTGACGCTCCCAACATTGAGCAGAACTGGAATCCTTGCCAAGCATTGGCCTATGCTTTATTGTGAAGTCTCCCCATTAGTTTTCATTATACATCCTGCAGCACAATTACCCACCTGATAATTTATCAAGTGTAATTGTAGGCTAGACCCTGGGCTCAAGTTGGGAGATGCAGTGGGAAGCAATCCTACCCTGTCCTCAATGAGTTTACCATGTTATGGAAGAAAGAGCTGCTAATCCAATAATGACAAAAATAAACATAAGATTATAATCTGTGGTAAATGGTGCAAAGGAACACTGCAATATTCGATAATAACATAGAACGGGGCAAACACACTGTTCTAATGAAAGTGATTACAAATCTGGGAGGAAGTGCTTCTCCTCCTGTAAATTACCATCTATTCATTTCAGTTCCTCTCCTGATAGTTTCCTTCAATAATGGGCTTTGAAAGTGAGCAGTATGTGAACTAATAAGCCTTAAAGAATAAGATACTGAAGGAAATGCATTTCATATACTTAATTGTCATATGTTTGGCAGGCATGGTGTAATTTATCATTGCAATGGCTTATACAGTCAGAATATAAAAGTATGTTTAGTACCAGGCAGTGCCTCACTCACATTTGCTGTTATTGAACCTCTGAAGCCTGACATGGATTATTTGGCGGTGATTATGATACAATTCACAGACCATATTAAACAATTTATTGAGTTTTATCACAAAATACACTATGTCAAGTGATATAAGCACAGAGTTTATAAAGCTTATTAGTAGAAAGATATGTTTTATTTCTATGTAGTTTGCAAGCATTGAGGTGCAGTTATATACATTCATGTTTACAGAAAATTTTTAATTTTAATAATTTCTCCTGCATAATTAAAAATTGAGTTAATCAGAAGTAACATTTCCTATGGAATAGAAATATTCCTAAAATGTTATCACACTACTTAAAAATTCTTACCCGTTTTTTTTCCTTAACACTTTCAAATCTTACAAGAATTTTCTACACCGCAGCATAACATTAGAGTATTAATGAGGCACTATAATAAAAGCCTACAGGAATTACCCCACTTTACTATTGTTTGTATGTGCTAGTCAATAACTCATGTATTTCTAGGATTTCTTAATCTTGGCACAAGTTTTTTTCATTAATCAGGTATCCGGGCAACTTTTTGTCAATATTAGACAACTTCAGCATAACATAAGGCTGTATGAATTATTCATGCGATACGGATAGAATAATTAAAATAAGAACCCTCATGGGCTTGTCTGTCATCATTTACTGTAGCCTCCGCACAGCATCACCAAGCAGTCAGTCCTAAAGGAAGGATGTGCACACGGGAGAGGCGCCTTCATTAAACCTCCCCTGTTCTCACAGTGGCTGAAGATGGTGATGTCAAACATATGGTGCACAGTGTCCCAGCGGTCCCACTCTGGGTGTGTACCCAATAGAAGTACACATGTATAACTTCACCAAGAGATTCAGACTGAAATGTTCACAATAGCAGTATTCATGATAAGAAAAAGGTGCAATTGTCCACCTGCCCATTAATAGTAGAATGGATATCTAAACTGTGGTAATTGATACAATGAAAGTAAATTACAGTGATAACAATGAACGAGTTAGAGCTACATATGTCCATGATGGATCACACAAACATCAATGAGTGAAAGAAGCCAGACATAAAACATACATATGGTGTTATTCCATATATAACATGAGAGGGGTTTCTGAGATTCTGAGAATGCTCTGTTACTTGATTTGAGTGTTGGTTACATGGGTATATAATGAGGTTGTGAGAACTCAGCTATCTGTGTGTTTATGATATGTGCACATGGCATGCATATTTTTCTTCAATCAAAAATCAACAACAAGGGAAAGTGGAGTGAAATTGTAGATCAAGGAAACAGTGTGTGTTATCGCCACTACGACGGCTGCTCATTTGGCTGTCTCGCCTTCACACCCCTGGGAAGAAATAAGAATAAAGCATAAATACCAGCTTCCTCAGACTTGGACTTCAAGCTTTTTTGAAATTATGAATGTTTAGAAGACAACTTCTATGTATAACTAGATTTTCTTTGAATAATACAAAGTGTTTAATAAACCTCTTTTCAATAATGATAAGTGGTAGTAGGTTTTCATCACATACTTGTTGTCTCTTAAGAGGAGGGGAATTGTACAGACAAGCTCCTTCCAGAGACAGTGTACATTTGACATTGTTTCACAACACATATTCCATGCCAGTAACATACACTGAGAAAAGATAACAATATTAATACAAACTTATAAAGCTACATACAAATTTGCAAACATCAAATACTTATCTAAATTTACAAGTAGTGTGTATGACTGACATGCATGCAAACATTTCCAGCGGGGTTAGAAATAAAATGACTACCTGACTGGCTATTCTTTATGGGTAAGGGTAGAGTAAGGGTATCAAGTACACACCTGTGTTTTGCAGGCGACTGTTATTTGAAGGACTGGTCCCCATGGAGCCTGTGTCAGCTGACCTGTGTGAATGGTGAGGACCTAGGCTTTGGCGGAATACAGGTCCGCTCCAGAGCGGTGATTATACAAGAGCTAGAGAATCAACACCTGTGCCCAGAGCAGATGTTGGAAACAAAATCATGTGATGGTAAGAACTACAATCCATGAAATATCATTTTAGTTTTGTGTGGATAAATAAAAGCACAAAATATTGAATTTTCTATTAAATAAGCACATTTTCCAAGCTCTCACTTAAGGTTGAGAATTGAATTAAAGGTGTGATTCTGAATTTTAACGATTTGGAGGGAGAAATATCTCGCCACCCTTAATAGATATGCAATATTGTGAGAATGCCTCCCAGTTTTATGAGCTAAAGGAAGCTGACACAATTAGGAGCTCCTTGTTTGTACATCTGTAACAATCTTGATCCTGTGTGAATCTAGAAATACACTCAGTGCATTTAAGTCAAAAGAAAGAGCAAGTAAGAATTATAGATTTATAGCAAAATGAGACATTTTACTAAAATTTCAGAAATTGATAAAACAAAGTACTGGTAAGAATTATTCTAAATTTGACATAAACCTATTTGAATGTACATATGTATATGTCTGTAGGTACATCTGTAACTCATATGGAGCCATGGACCAAGCATAAGCAATGCATGACATTTTTGAGAACCATAGAATATTAAAATGTCATAGTTTGGAAACACAGAAGAAGTACAAATGAAAACAAAAGAATTGCTGTCTAGTTTCTCACCAAACAACCCTCTCCTTCCTACCGGTGTTCAAAAAGAAGGACAGCAAATAGGAGCCGAAATACCACATTTATTAATGAAAAGCTGGAGGGGAAAGCTTAGAAGTTGGAGTAGAGTGCTTAGAATAAAAGCCAAATGGTCTAGATGACTTAATCCAAGAAATAGATTATCTGTTTTGTCAGTTAAATCTCCCCAAACTTGCCAAATAAAACATTCCTTATGTCCTGGGACAGGGCAGGTGAAGAAGGGGTGAAAAGTCAGGCATTAAAATAAATGAAATAATTCCCAAGGAAAAAAAGAGAATTCTTTACTCTAAAATAAGAATGAAATAAAATTAGACATCAATAACATTACAAGTGAGAAACAAATACCCCCCAGGTTTACAGGTTTTCATATTGAAAATTACACAAAAATTAATCAATAATAATACCAAAATATACTCTGTGTTTGACATACTGACAACTATAAACCTCCTTTTGCCCCACCCATTAAGAAAATCCTACCTTACACAGATGTTACATACACATGCTCAAAGAATATCAATGTCTCCTATGGTCCCTGGACCATACTTTGAGAGTTGCTATTCTAGAATAAAGAATTCACATAATTCAGTAAGAAAAAGCATAGATTTCAGTAGTAAAAAAAAAAAAAAGAGAGAGAAAAGGCCAGAAGATATATGAGGTCTGTCAGGAAAAAGTCCAGCCATTGTTAATATCATGAGAATGGTTTGCCTAACATTGATGTAACCTGGCAGCCAAGGAGAGTGGGCTGGAATGCGCATGTGTGAACAGTGATGACTTCACTGTACTAGTCGCTGGGGCTGATAGATGCTGTTGAGTGACGAAGAACCAGGAAGCTTAGCTCACACAAGGTTGACCACTGAGGCATTTGTTGTAGCAGCAGCAACTGAAAACAACCTAAAAGTCCCCCTTTAGAGGAAACAGCTAAATAAATTATAGTAATTAGTACCGGGGAAGTCTAAATAGAAGTTAAAATAAACCAGCTATATCTGTGTTAAAATCACATGGAGATATTTTTATCAGTATCACTGGCAAGTTTTAGAATGATTCAGAGTATACTTTTTAAATTTTAACACTGACTAAAAATAATAGCTTATATCATTTATGGACATAGATATTTTTATTTGTATATATTTGTAATAGAAGAATAGTATTTTGTAGTAAAAGAATATTCAGAATAGTGGGTATTGCTAGACAGGCATGGAGAGAGGTCAAATCAGAAAGGAACATAATAGGACATCAAGTTTACATTATTTTTTTACTCATTAACAAGTGAAAAAAACTAAAGCAAATATGGCTAAATGGTAACATTTGTTAAACAGTATGATGGGTGATTGAATACATTTATTTAACTATTTCCCATCCTTGTCTATAGGTTTGATATTTCATAATATTTTAAATAAAACACAAAATTAAATTTAAAATACAGGTTTATATTAGATAGTGTAATAGCAGATATGGAAAATCAGCTGAGACTTAGATATATATCTGGAATTTTGTAGTCTATGTCAGAACACTATATTGACACTTGAATCATTTGAGGTGGACTTACCACTTTTCAATTGGTTATAAATATTTAATCAACACTCTGTCACCATGATTATCCCTCCGGACAGCAGAGTGCTTCTGTTAACATTTGCTGTGTCCCGGCAGATGGACAGTGTTATGAGTACAAATGGATGGCCAGTGCTTGGAAAGGCTCTTCCCGCACAGTCTGGTGTCAAAGGTCAGATGGTGTCAATGTAACAGGTAAACCTCCAGTTTCTCTTCGTTCTATGAAAGTCTTCCTGGAACCCACATGTAATAGGTTAAAGAAAATAATTGAGACAACAAAGATAGTCTTTCAGTATTCAACACAGGGTTGGATTCAGGACACCTGAGCTGTATACCTGTCTGGTGACCAATGAGACATTATTTTATTGTTTTAATGTTTCAATTAAATTTTCCCTCACCTTCACTATAGGCTAAAAATAATTTTTTTGTTGACTGTATCAGTTTCTGTGACTTAAAAGGCAATACACACACAGACCAAAAATATTATCAAGGGAACATGATTATACAAGTCATAATATTTTTTCTTGAATTCAGAAATCTATGATTTATAGTTTTTATTAATAGGGATGACCTGTTGCCACATCTCTAGCCCAGAGCATCTGAGCAGCTCATCTACTCTGTCACCACACAAAACTTATTATATATCTAAAGAAGTCCAAATGACAAACTTTTTTGAGTGTCCTTTCTGCCCAAATTTACTCCAAGGAGCTACTCTAATCTGCAGTTATTAAGTTTCCTTATCTGAGCCCAGTAAAGCAGGGGATCCCAAGGATCCCTTTGAAGAGGAAAAAAACTTGGCTCCTGATACTTAGTGAGTTGAGCCACCCTGCCAGTTTCCTAGAAAGGTCGGAACCAGAACCTCAACCTCAAGCACATGGATGCAAAGAACTATTGTCTCTTAATTTATTTATTTTAAAAATGATTCCATTGTTTATGCTGTTACAGTTGTCCCAGTTTTCCCCCCTTTGTTCCCCTCCACCCAACCTGCCTGCCCCCCACTTGCATAGTCAGTCCCCACACGGTTGACCGTGTCCATGGGTCCTTCAGATGCGTTCTTCAACTAGTCCCTTCATTTTCTTTCCCTTGGTCCCCAGCTTCCCTCTCCCCTCTTACAGCTGTCAGTCTGTTCCATGATTCTGGGCCTCTGGCTCTGTTTTGCTTGTTTTTATTTTGTTCATTAGATTCCTCTTATTACCATAGCATAGCAGCAGCATGAGTATTGACAGAGAACTGTTCAGGGCGACCTGCTGACTTACTGCCATTGCTTTGACCCTTTGACAGGGAGAAAAATGTAATGTGCATTTGGGTGCCTCTGAGTGCGTCCATTTATAAATTTAGCTGTAATACATACAGTAAGATAACAGGAGCAGGGATCAATATGCTTTTTGGAAAGCATCAATTCTTATATTGAATTTTAAATTACCTGGATTTATTGAAACCTAATTCCTTATTTCCTCCCTATGAAAGCTGGGGCAGGATGTCAAATTGTATTCTTGTGAAGATAAGATATATTACATGAGAAATCTGTATCAAGAAGCCCTTGATAATGGCAGCTCCCAGTGGACACATGCATAACAAAGAACAGACACCTCCCAGGAAACGCTTCACTCTCTCACAGTATTCTGTTCTGGGAGAAAAATGTGTTCCACCCACATCACTCTGTGAGGCATGGTGGGGACAGCGCTGTGGAGGGGAAGTGGAGGCTCTCTGAACTGGAAGCATTGTGGAGGCGGGCCACTCAACTCAGGAGTTGAAAACGAGCATCTACATTCATCTTTAAACTAGTCTGAAAGAACTTTACGGCTTCCCTAGGGGGTCCTATTAGTTTTCAGTGTTTTTTTTTTCCTCCCAAATAAGGATGCCAATTATACTTATCTTCCTTTTCTTCTGCATGTTAAATCTCTTTGCCTCTGAAATTGAGGCTATTCCCCAATGCAAAAATAAGTCAAATTTCAAAAGATACACTCATAGAAATCATATTTTAATTTATTTTTAATGCAGTATAGTATGTAATGTAGTTATATCTTAATACCATTGGATACCAAAAAGCCAGCATGTAAATGATTTGTGATAAACTTTCTATGCATTCCTTTCTCATCTTTTAGGAGACATGAGATTCTTTATGAGAAATAGTCAAGCATGTAAAGTATACCCCCTACCTTGATGGATTGCTTTAATGTTAGGAATAGTTATCCTTATAAGAAACTCGGGCTGTTGTTTTCCTTTTTCCTCATGTGTTTAATAACAACTTCAAAATTGCCATTTAACTGCAACTGCTTTGCAGTAACTAACTGCTTTCCATAACGTTTTTCCTAAGAATATTTTGTTTATGGTATTTAAGGCAAAGAATTATCAATAGTCACCTCTGAGAAATTCCACAGAATCATCAATTCTATAAATAAAGAGAAAACTTTGCAAAAATTCTGTTAAACTGAACAAGGATGGTTTGACAGTATGAGCTCCTTCCACATCACCAATGTTGTTTCTTTATGACATCTGTTCCTGTCTCAATGTGACAGTGTAGGCTTACTTGGTACTATGGTGAAGAAGCAAAGGGATCAATAGAGAGCTGCAACATTGGGGTAAAACAGCTGTGCAAGCACCCACTTAGTAGCTACACTTGTTTAATTTCCTCTTCCCCCTAAATCCTGAATTAGCAGGAATAGTGGTTTTTCAAAAAAAAGAAATACATATTATAAAAATGTATGAATGTGGTATCCCATAAATTAAAGAGACATCTCAAAGGAGATGAAAACTGTTAATTTAAGTAGCTGAGAAAGAATTTTAACTGTAAAAGAAAATGAAATCCTTTTTTTTTTAGTGCTGGACTTAGTCTCAGGAACAATGGCAGAAATAGCTTGTGTCACACTCAGGATTTTCATCATAGCAACTATCGGATCATCTATCCAGCAAGCGCTTGTAGGACACCTGCCAAATGCCAGGCACGGTGCTGTCTCCTCTAAATAGAAAGGGCCTCAAGTCCTTAAATAAAGTGGTCAAGGTTAACCAAGTATTTCATACTCAACTGCCCTCAGAAAAATCTGTGGGATGCCCAAAGCGGTGTAGGATTCAAAGGCAAGCCTATAACAACAGTGTATTTTTATCATTGCAAGAAGTACTCCTTGTCAAAACACGGTTTTCTGTTCTGCAGGGGGCTGCTTGGTGGTACGCCAGCCTGACGCTGACAGGTCTTGCCACCCACCGTGTAGCCAACCCCACTCATACTGTAGCGAGGTAGGTCTGAATTCATGAGGGTGCATGAACCAGCCTCCTCAGTCCTCACCTCTCTGCCTCTTGTGCAATCATTTCCCTTTAACGAAACCATGTCTGAGGCATAAAAATGCTATTTTGGGACCAACCCTTTATCAATATAAACAATTCTGCATGCACTTGCTTCTACTGTTAGAATAAGTTTGAGTGCAGTACAAAGAGTATGTTTTTTTTTTTATGTACTTAGGACAGGAATTACATGTAGCAAATCCCCAAAACAATACTTATTTAAAGTCTCCTTTTCAAGTCAGTTCTGTTATGCTTTCAAAAATCACCTTGTGCACAGTAGAAATCTTCTGTTCTCCTGCAGATGAGGACCTGCAGTTGTGAAGAAGGGTACACTGAAGTCTTGTCTTCTAACGGTACACTTGAGCAGTGCACACTGATCCCCGTGGTAGTGATGCCCACCGTGGAGGACAAACGAGGAGACGTGAAAACCAGTCGGGCAGTCCACCCGACCCAGCCCTCCAGTAACCCAGCGGGACGGGGAAGGACCTGGTTTCTGCAGCCATTTGGGCCAGGTGAAGTGACTAGATGGCACAGATGTAGAATTCTTTGGTTATACATTTTACCAGTGACCGATGATTAAAAAATGAGCAAGTATTTTCACATGAGCTATTTATTATTTCACCAAAATTATTTTGTTCTGATTTTGCCATAGAATCTTTTTTTTTTTTTTGCTATTTCACTGAAGAAGGCACCCAAGCTCACAATTCAGAGAAATGAAATTACTTTCCTCTGTGGGGAAAAAATGTTAGGATCCATATTAGTTATTCAGTCTCAGTCCTAAATTTACAAGTATAATTATTTTCACATTGAACAAAGAAAGCTAACAATTAAAATATTAATTAGGAAGAAACAACTTATCATTCAGTACTAGAACAAATGAAACTATAAAAGCATTCAAGAATTTTTCATTGGACCACACAGCAGTAATAATTTGAACCTAAAATAGGGACATTAGTAATGCAGTACTGTGCCGACCAGGGGGTGGGGCACTGGGAAGCCAGACCAATTTCTATCAGCCCTTAGAGTTGGCTCACTCAGAATCTCAGAATATTTGCTAGCACCAGATACACAGAGAGAGGGATGGAGCCATCCTGTCTAGGTGGGACCATATTGGAGACTGACCAAACCCTTGTGGTATTAGACAGCTCTCAACGTGTCTACTAATGGACTTGAAGCCGATACAGGCAAAAGCTTGAAAGCCTGGTGAAATGCTATTCCTCCTCTGTACGCTTACCCTCTCCAGTGGACTTAACCATACACGTATGCCTGGAAATAAGCTGAGGTTTAAAAATATGCCATGAGGCCTGTATAGTAGCTGAGATCATGCCACTTTTTCTCACACCAAGAAGGATTTACTAGTTCATGACCAAAGGGGATCTCCAGGCTAAGTCAGGCATAGACTACTTTCTAACTCTGTCAGAAACATGAGAAAGGAAGGAAGAAATTTACATAGCTAACACATCTCTATTTTTAATGCATTAAGTCAAAACATTTTTCCTTACTGGAGAGTCACTATTGGGATTTTTTAAAGTATTTTCAATATTTGGAGTGATTCACATATAACCACATCATTTGAAAAAAACATTTTATTTTGCAAAGCTGACTTGTCTGGCAAACATGGGAAACTCTTCTCTCAGTGTTCAAGAGAGTGGACCAGCATGTGGCCAGCAGCAACCTTGACCTTGACTAAGAATCCAAGTAGGCCTCCTCACATCAAAACTAGTTTTTAAAAGAGAAAATATTATTATCATCATATATAAACACTAATATATGTTTAATTGCAGGTATGCAACAGAAAATATATACCAGTGTGAGGATCAAATCAAGTTAGCAAAGTCATTAATAGTGTCTTATGTTTTAAGTTTATTCAAAACATAAAACTGAGTTCACATAAAATGAGACCAGAAAACCAAATTAGAAGAGTCTCTACCCTGTCTGATTATATACAGACTTCCCTTTGCTATCTGAAAGTAGAGTGTTTCTATGAAACCTTTCTCAAGTCAAAGTGCCATAAAACGAAGAAGCAGTTACCACTAATTTATATGGAAAAAACTTTTAAGCAGCCCCAGTCCCAGAAAATCGTCTAATTCATACCAAATATACTTAATTGCATCCAGTTTTACACTAAGCATAACACCCTTATGAGCTCTCTTAGCATTTTCTGATACCTTGGGACACATCTTGCTAACTGATGCACAAAGTAAATCAAGATAAAGCCCAGATGTTCAAACAGGTCAAAGCTTGGCAGCGTGATGCTGAGATGCTGAGATGCTGAGTGCGGTTCCCAAGGAGGGAGCCTGGCGGGGCCACTGTTACTGCCAGTAGTGGGCGCCACCTCTGTAACGGCTCACTGCAAAGCAATCACTGAACGCTACTGTTGCTTTTTGCCATTTTTCATAAAAGAGAAAATGATCGTCAGATTTCTTTCAGTTATCAAAAACAGGTGCTAATATAGGTCTTCTGTAAAAGCAAAGTGGCATAATGGGAACTTTCAAAACGCAGGTAATACCTGTAACTGGAAAAGGTGCAAAGAAGTTATTTAGAGATCCTTTTATATGTTAATCAAACTTGGTTATTTTGCAACTGATATTGTCAAATCAGCTTTAAAGGACAATGCAAGTGTAAACTAAATAAACGATTATTAATTCCCAAAAAAGTTTAATATATTCACGTTCATCTGGAAAAAAGTTAAAATAACAGCGTTCATGTTTAAATAACTGTCTGCATCAACTCTAAGTTGTGGGATTTTTTTAATTGCATTATTTTTCTTTTCTCATAATTTTCAATCTCAAAATGGAATAAAAGTCAAAAGAAAACATTTATGTAGCATTATACATATATTGGACTTGAAGTAAAATTCAGATAAGAAGCAGCAGAAATTTAGACATTAACTTGAAATCAGAATGCAAATTGAAAATATTATTTATTATTTTCAATTCAATTTTCATAGATAATTTATCTGTAATGAAGGAGAATCTAACTCACAATAGCAGCTTTGCATTACTCATTAAATGTGCCTAAGCAGTAATTCATTTTGAGTTTGAAAGGATTTGGTCATATGTGACTGGTCGATTGGTCATAGTTAAAGTTTCATTTATATGCCAGACTACTCTAAATTAATGATTAATATCCATTCTTCTTAGATGGGAGACTGAAGACCTGGGTTTACGGTGTAGCAGCTGGGGCATCTGTGTTACTCATCTTTATTGTCTCCATGATTTATCTAGCTTGGTGAGTGTCTAAATTTTTCAAAGTCTAAGGATAAATAATCCTTCTGTTTTTAGAGGAAACATTTTCCATTGGTCATCACACAGGAATGGCAAAATAATGTCTCAAATAAGTGTTCCACATTTATTTAGCACTTGTCTGAAGTTCTAAATAAACACGGTTTTAGTCTCAGATATCTAACAACTGCCAAATCTGAGTCACTTAGTTTCTGAAGATGAGCCAGAGCTGCTCCAGGCCGTCTTCTCAGGTACCTTCTCCTTGGTTATGCAAGAGAATATGCTTATGCTGAACTGTAGATATTTGTATTGGGTTAGTACTGGAGGAGGGTATTATGGTAATACCTAATCTCACTCAACTATCTTTTTAAGCATGCATTATTTATAAATTATACATTATTTATAAAGGTTTCTGGCCAAATATAAATGATTATACTATAATGTTATTTCTGTTGTTAGTACTAGGGGAATTCCATTTGGATAATTAATTTTTATATGATAATATAATATTTGAAGGGTTCTGTTTCAAGTTGCTTCAGAGCATAAAACTGAGAAATTCAAAGATATCAGAAAGTCAAATTTTAAGTTTGAATTTAGGAATGTAGGCAACTGAGTAATTTAGGTTTATCAATCCATTTCAAACTTTTTTCATTTAAAACAGTGATATTTTACTATGGAAGACTGATTTTTTTCTCCCAATTTTCATGATCTTTTTTAACAGCAAAAAGCCAAAGAAACCCCAAAGAAGGCAAAACAACCGACTGAAACCACTAACGTTAGCCTACGATGGAGATGCAGACATGTAAAATATACCTTATCCTGGCAACAACCAGTTTTGGCTTTCTGATTTTGCAGTAGATACCCAGAGGTCACAAAGCTATTCAGATTGTGTGGGTTAAAATGCACTGCACCTTTTCAACAGAGCATCAGTAAGAAAGGGGTGAAAATCACAGTGCCAGTGGGGATATCAAGATAATACCACTTCCACAGAAACCATCAGCACTGAGAAGTCTAGAAGATTAAGGTGACTACATGCTGCCTTCCAAGAGTTTTGTGTGATCTTTCATGAAACCTACCAGCTGGCAATTTACTTTCATCTCTAATATACAGTGGTGGAATTGGCCATTTGGGATGCCCGATGTAAGCCTCTGCCCGCGGTGTTAACCCATAGTAACATTTTAGCATGAAGACTTTATACCAAGATCTCTACAATACGATAGGCAAGCATAACATCATGTATACTCAACTGAATGCTACATATTATTGTGTCAGATTATATACTTGTTAATAAGCCATTTTAATGGTGAATGCAAGATAAGCTCTAAACTGAGCAGAAAACCCATTGAGTAAACTCAGCATCTCGGTGACTGATGGTAGCTTTTACTGACCTGTATTTCAGAGGCAAAGACTTTTTTTTATAAGACTTAATTCTTGTCTTTCTCCAAAGTACGAATGCTGGACATGTACTAGTGTCTTAGAAGAGTTCTCAAGTTCAGTATTTTATAGTGGTTATTGTCTGGAAAACTAATTTGCTTGTGTTACTACAGTAAGTTTCTACTTTTCCCAATTTCAAACTGGTTGCCTGAATCGTTTTTGCTAAATGGAAGGCACAATTTTGCACTATATTAGTGCAGCATGAAGGCATTTAACCCGTATTGCCATAGAAACCACCTCTTTTCATATGGGATGAAGACATCTCTGCCAAGAGTGTCATGGAGACATTTACAACTTCCTGTATCCTGAAGAGAGGCAAGTTCATTTAGGATGGCGACAGGATGGAACTAGCTGTTACATCTGCTGTATACACTTTTCCTCATCATTGCAGCCATTGGGAAATCAACAACATGGCGGTGATTTAAGTGTTTCAGTCCAAAACTCATTAACCCTCTGAAAGATGGATCCCTCGAGTTGGTTTTTAATTGTACTTCGAAGGCTGTTTATGACTAGATTTTTATATTTGTTATCTTTGTTAAAAAAAGAAAAGAAAAGAAAAAAAGGGGCTGGTTGTCTTTTTAATTTTGAGCAGATGGAGAAAATAATGTATTGATGATTTTTTGTGCCTGAAAGAAATCAAGATTGTGTGTTGATTTTTTTCCCTCTGATCTGTTTTTTCTAGTTTTGTCATTCTTACTGGTAACATTCAAAGTGGTCTTTTTAATTTATGATTTTGAAAGCTAAAATTTTAAAAAGAGAAAAGTATTTTGTCTAGGGCTTCATTAAATGTCTAGACCAAGGGTGGCAAACCTTTTCTGTAAAGAGCCAGGCGGTGAGTATGTTCAGGCAGGTCAGTGCTACAGCTTCTTGGTTGTGCCATCGTGAGAGCACAGACACAGAGAACACACAGTACAGTGAAGCGTAAGCACGGACGTTTTCCAGTAACATTTTCTTACACAGTCAGCAGGCCGCATCACGGGTCACTGTTTACTGACCGCTAGTCTAGAAGTTTATTCCCTGCTAACTCTCCACCGTGTCTTTAGTTTTCATTCATTTACCTCAGACTGAAATCAGTGTTTAATTTCACAGGTGAAAAACTGTTATTGAACGTATCACTGAGTTGGAAGTCCTATATTTTTGCAGCTATAGGCCTGGGAATGGCACAGTGAAATAATACCTAACTTGGCAGATTTCTTTCATATGAAAAGAAAATTCAAAAGGTGCCATTAAAGAGCAATATCATTTTTCAGGCAACTTTTCTTGCAACAACCTTTGGGAGAGGGGGGGATATTAGGGTGTCAGGTCTTTTGAAAAATAGTGTAACAGCTATTTTTACCTTAAACATAGCTGTGTTGCTATAAAAGTGATTTGGAATAGAAGGTATTTTACCTTCATACTAGAGTTTGAACTCCCCCTGCTGTTTCTTAAAGTATTTGCAAAAATTATAGAAGACATCAGATCAGGATGTCATTGTCCCCAAAATGAACACATTTCTACATATGTCAGTAAGAATTAAATGTGGTAAATGTTAATTTGTTATTCAATATTTATTATATTAAGCAATGTAAATAATTTCAAAACAAACAAGTGATCGAGAAGATGAGAATTTACCTCTAACCAAGGAATTAAGGAAAAGCATAAAAACAAATTCCATTTCGTCTCTTATTGAAGAGGAAGACACAAAATAATATTGTTACTCGAAAACTGTGATTGCCAATATAGGTATGTACTCAGGAGTCTTCCAGAAAATTGATCTCTTTGAATAAAACAATTCCATTTGTCCAAAATAGTAGAGAATCTAATTCAGCTAACAGCCTTATGAAATGCGTGCAGCACTTAATAACATTGAAATTATTGAATCAAATAAAATATTGTTGCTACTAAAGCTATATGTATAATAATGTAAAATGTCATTAATTCAGAAGGCAGATCGGTGTCACCCTACCTTTATTATAAGAATTAATTGATCAAAATGAGAAAATGTTATGAAAATAGAAGATAACTTAATTCATAAATTGATTACACTTTACAACACAATGTGTGTGCAGAAGACTAGGTTTAATGTGACTCAACACTAGGCTAGGGAGTATATTTGAAGTTCCTTGTTAGATAAATAAATACCGGATGGCCTCTTGTTAGAAAGGTTGGAAGGAGGAGAATGTAGCTAGCTGGCTATTTTGGACAAATGAAAGTTACTGTATTCATGTTTATAACATGAAAATGGCCTTATTTTTGCTCTTGGCATGAGTCGATAATGAGTTAAACACCTTACTGAAATTTCATCAGAACCTTATTCTTCCTGTCCATTTTAAGAATTCAGGACGAGAATATAGTAATAACTTGTCTGTTGACACTTTTGCCTTACCAAAATGGTCTGAGTCCAGAAAGATTTAGAATTACTGTTGGATAAGTATGAAGATCTACTTGGTTTAAGAAAAAGAAAAGAAACGGAGAGTATTGACATGTGTTATACTATTTTGTTGGACTGTGTCAATATAAACCACACAGAAGCAACATAATTGATCTCTCTCAAAAGGGGCTGATTTGCTCATTCATTAATACCTTATCTAGGATCTTGACCATCATCCTTATTTCAAAGCCTCTTTTTGGACACTACAGTGTAGCTTAAGCTAATTTGAAATGAGTACATAAAAGCATGTTCTTAATTACTGCAAAGCACAAACTTCTTATAACAGACAAATATTTATTGAATTATCACAGGTAAGACACTCTGCTAGGCACTGTAAAAAACTAGTAATGGCTTTTGTGTACATATGTAGCTAAGACATTCAAAAGGAGGAACAAATGCTTAATGAATACACATCGCCCTTTAGCTCTGTTTTTCAGTGTGGTTCGTGTTTTTTCTTACTGAACGCCCCTCCACCCTCAGAAAGGTGGCAGTGGTCATTATGGCTTAATGAGAACTCATCTTAAATTCCTGTACACTTCAAGATAAAGTCACCTATTTAAAAACTTCTCACAGGGAGCAAGTAACACCTCTCATGATTTTTTTTTTTGCCCTCCTCCCACTCGCTATATCCTTGCTCCTTTATGAGGACTTTCTGTGCCTGGTTTCCTCTACTCTGCTCTCTTATCAACAACCGATCTCATCTACTCACCTCAGAACCACCTTCTACTAAACACGCCCACATTGTTAACGAGAAAAAATATGACGTGAATACCTGTATTTCCTTCCTCTTAGGGTTGAAGTGTCACTTAAAGTGTGCACACATTGATTTAAACAGAATGTATGGGTCAAGGACATGAGGACAAATGTACACTGCATGCCAGAAAACAAGACAAAACAAAAAACCCTCTTCTGTAAAAGTGTTACTTCCTACACTCGATTTCGCCCAACTCCGAGTCCTCCGACTTGGGGTCGGAATCCATTTGCGAGAATCATCCCCCAAACCTCTGGGATCCCACTATTTGTAATGACATCACCAAACACAATGTCTTTCTTGTTCTCTTTCCCCTCTAATACTGAGGTGTCAGAGTGAGAGCAGTCCTCGAACAAATCTGGGAGGAACCTTGCAAGAGGGTGACCTCTCCCAGGTGGGGTTTAGATGTGAGAACAGAGGTGTCTCCCTGTCCCACCTGGCCTGGCCTCAGGTGGCCGTGACTGTAGAACGGGCTTTTAGGTTTGAAACAAATAGGAGTGTGGGCCTAGCAAACGTTACTTTTTATAGAAAGGGTGTGCGATGTGATGAGGCTGGATCTAGCAGGGACACTGAAAAACAGTTATATCTACATTCTTAAATAAGTAAAATAAAGCCAAGATGGGTAGAGTTAGTTTTGTAGTTTTATGTTTTCATGTTTTTACCAAGCCAGACCTTGAAATGGGCAGTGTACGGAGACTTACACTTTGTGGGAGTCATGTTGTCCGCGATCAAAAATCTCTATTTAGGTATATAATGGGGTGTCTGCCTTATTGTTGTGTTTCGTGGATGTTCTTTTCTTTTTCCCAAAGTGGTGGCTGGTAGGTCACCTACTTTGATCCCCCGATGACTTTCCTTGACATTTTTCAGTAATCTGTGTTTGTTTTTCAAAAGTGATCATCAAGATTCCCTTTCTGGTACTTTTTCCTGCCTATTTCTAGCACAGAGATTTAAAGAGATCAGTATCTGTCACTGTAATATATAACTTTGTTAAATTTGCAATATGTCTTTCTATAAATTATACTTCCCTAAGTATGGTTTTTGTTTAATTTAATTACCTGAATATTTATTTTGTTTAAATAAGAAGGCAGCTGTTTAAGAAGTTTTTGTTAATATTACTTTGTAAATTGTGTAATGTAACTTATTTTAAATTATGTACATTTCTTTTTTAATGCACAAAACGCCTATGTACTGATTAACTACAGATTTGCGAACAAAGCCACTAAGCTTTCCTCAGTTAATACAGATGGCATGTGAAGATGTAATATGCTTTTTTACATTTTCATGTGGGGAATTTGTAAATAATTGCATTGCTGACAAACATAAACATGGGAATCATTTTCATTCTACTCATGTGTCTGTTTTAATTTGCATTATTTGCTACTCAAATGTGGGTTCAATTTTTTTTCAGTGAGTGTGCAAATCCTTTTACTACTTTCATTGCCTATTCCTGGGTCTTTTTTTTTAACATCTACAATTTAGAAAGTTCAAGAGATGCAAACCTTTACTTTAAAACTCTGCTGAGGTTCCAGAGTCGTCATTGTAGACAAAGGACCTCTTGGTTTCCTAACTTAAAAAACAAGGCAGGAGTTCACACATTAACAAACTGATTCCTGTAATTCCCCAAGTCAAGTAAGTTTCCCACATTTACAACTCAAGAAAGGATGCACAACTTACATCAATTACTGGTAGGGCTGCTTGTAGTTACAACATGTTCTGAAGTAGCTGTTTGCAAAAATAGAACGAAGCAGGGAGCCCTCAGACACTCACTATAGGAACCACTTAACATGTACAGCTAGCCTCCAACGCTTGATGTGAAAATGGTGATTTGCAGCCTCCTAATTTTCTTTGTTGTGCATTACAACTGAATCTAAACTTTTGTAAATCATTTTAAAATATGGCGCCCAGGTATTTTTTACATATTGCTGGACAGTCATGATCAAATTCCTAACTTTGTGTTTTATGCAACTCCAGTGTACGTCCCGCAAACACAGATAGGAACATGACTGGGCTACATTCAAGAGGGGGTGTATAGAGGGGGACATTACGTAACCATGAAAATATACCCATAAACCATTTAAAAATCCACTGTCTGTGGAATATAATGTCTCAATTTCCTGGAAAAATTAAAAAAAAATTGAAGGCCAGAGTCAGCCAATGGGTTCAGAAAGTAATGCAGAGGAGAAAGTAAACACCTTAAGGGGAGGGACAGGTCTGCGTCTCAGTCTTTCCTAAACAGTGATCATAGTGAAAACCCCGTCAACCTCTATCCCCATTGGCCCTCACCTGCTACTCCGACAGCTGATGTATAACCACGCCCTTTCATAATTTATCTCTATCTAAGTTTCACTCATTTATAATATTTGTCTGCTGGGGGGAATTTTTCTAAAGTTTATCACTTTTTTCCTATCTTTGCAAAAGGGCTGAAACTCTTGTTCTTCTGATGGCACTCCCTGGCTATCTATGGGGAATGTGATTTACAAATATAAATAAAGAAGGTGTCCTGGCTGTAGAAAGTCATAGTGGACAGTATTTTGATATGATATTTGTATAAAAGATCCTAAAATTACAAGAAAATTAATTTTATATGGTCATGTATGTTCTAATGTTTGTATGTAAAAATTCACAGGAAAATCAAATTAAAGTGTCTCCTTCATAAAGAATGACAGACCAAGGCCAAGTCTGGTAGTAATCATGAAATAATGTATGTTGCAAAAAGATTTTGGCAATGCTTGGTCAGCGATAAAAACTAAAAGAGACCTTTAATGGAATTTCTTTTAGAAGAGGCATCATATTGGCTTTCAAAAAATCAACAATCTCTAGCCAACAGTATGTCAGTGTAATGATGGCTTTGTAATCAAAGCAGATGAGCGATAAAGTGCTACATTATTTTACATAGACTACAAACCATGCATACTCACAGTCCACTGATTCATAGTATGAGAGCAGTATCTGTAATGCCACTGTTATCAGATCCTGCGTATTTTACAGTTTGTTTATAAAAAAGTAAATTAATGAAGGGTCAAAAACCTTAATTGAAAGTTCTATTGAAAGTGGCCTTTATACTTCCTGGTAGGATATACAAACAGTGCCAGAGAACAGGGGAGGACATATAAACAGCTTGTGAACTCATGGAAAAGATTCTCATGAACCATCACAGTTGAAAATAATGCCATTTAAAACAATGACTCAATAGATGGGGAAATAAAGTTTGATGATACACAGTCTTATCCAGTAAGGCCAAAAGAAAAAAAAGAAAATGGTTAATAGGAATATAGTAATTGATTCAAGTCAGTGAAAGGCATGAAAATACTGCTTTTTAATTTAAAATAAACACCTAGTAATTCCACTTCTAGGAACTGATCCAAAAGCTAGAGAGAGAGAGATGATAGAGATAGATATAGATGGGTGATGGGTAGATAGAGATAGACACAGTGGGTGATGTGTATGAGATGTGTGCACACTCTGTGTGTGGGGGGGTGGGCAGGGAGATGATAGGTAGGCAGGTAGATGATAGATATAGATATATCTATCTGTCTACAGATAATAGATAATTGATATAAAGTAGGTACACAATGATATAGTATAGGGATATTTGTCACGTTTGTAGGTGCAAACATGGAAGCAACATAAATGGATATAACTAATGGAAAGTTTAAATCAGTTACCATGCATAAATAACACAAAATAGTATGCAAGATCTTGTCTGCGAGATCCTCTTTTTCTGTCTTTAGTTTTTCAGAACTTCAAACAGGCAAAAATTGGTGACAAATCACAACACACACACATTCACAAAATATGCCTTAATTATGCTTTAAAAATTTTCCAGCTATTTATATTAAATATTACAAATGATTGGATATTGAGAGTCAAGATTTTTTGGTGCAATATGAAACTCAAAAATATTATCTCTGAATTCTGCACTTCTAAAGCCAATTTAAAAAGCAATTACAACTGAGGAAACTTCAGTATATATCACACAGTAAAGTAAAGTAAATCATACAGTTCAGTAAAACTGTATATATCACACAAAAGAAAAAATAATGCTCAGTATTTGTCATTTGTAATGCATCTTTTTTCTGCCTAAATCCCTATCTTCCAAAATAACTTAAAAAAAAAGAAAAAAAACTTTTAAAAACCCTCTGGCTCATTGTTGCTAATGTGAAACTGAACTTTGGAAGTGCCAAAGAAATAACAAAAAAGAATTATCTTGCATTTTAGCAATTGCCTGAAGTTAAATTTGATGAACTGAAAAGGAAGGGTTCTGCAACATTAGAGAGAGCAGCTGGAAAAAGAAGGCTGTTTCTGTCTGCAGCGGCCGGTGCTTACCAGATAATGAGCAAAACATTTACAGCTCATCGGGACTTAGGAAAACGTAAAACACCAACTTGGAAGTACAGAGAATGGATAATTGTCTTCTGATTAGATATCCAGCCTCAATTTTTGAAGCTAATAAAGTAAGGAAAAAAAAAACCTCCAAAAATGTGCATTAGAGAGCTCTAGGAAAATATGGAACAAATGTTTATCTAACTAGATTATTGCAATGTCTCTCCTGAAACACTCTATTAGAGCTTTGCTGCAAGGAAGAATAATAAACAACATGAGAAGCTTTTATCTTCTGTCCAGAGCTAGTTGGATGAAGTTGAAAAATACCAGGAACTTAATACAATGGTCAATCCAAAGGCAGGTGTAATGAGAATGTTATTTGCCAGAGGAAAAGACTTAGTTCTAACATTTGCCAGTTGCTTCACTAATATGATAACTGCTGGAAAACTGTATATATCACATTATACAGGATATTGCAGACAATTAAAGACCACTTGGTTAGTAAGATGCCCAAAGTCTCCTCTGAAATTGATGAATATATATATTCACCCAATACAGGCAGGGCATGTGGTCTGTATCTCTCTACTCATTCATTCGTTCATTCATTCATTTATCAGTAATAATTACTGAGGATCATCTTTGTGTCAGGCACCATTCTAGACCCTGAGTAGTGGAAAGTGGGAAAGCAAAAAGAAAACTTGCTTTCACTGATCATACATTCTAATGAGGGGAAAGAAATAATAAAGAAATATAATAAGATGCCCTGGCTGGTGTGGCTCAATGCCACATGCCTGGCCCCCAGTATGTGCTGAGCAAGAGGCAACCACACATTGCAGTTTCTCTCCCTCTCTTTCTCCCTCCCTCCACCTCTCTCTCTCTAAATAAACAAATAAATAAATAAATAAAATCTTTTTTTAAAATGGAAATATAATATGCTGCTTGGCAAGAACTGCCAAGGAGAAAACAAAATAGGATACAGGTGATAGGGAACGTTAGGGCACTGAAGGGAAGCCCCCACGCTGACCCAGTTTACTGGGGGAAGACAGGAAGGGTCCCACAACAATCACTAGCAATTCTCAAGAAGAACAGAGACATGGATACAAAGGGCAGTTTGATGGTTGCCAGATGAAAGGGAACTGTGGGGGAATAGGTGAAGAGGTGAGGGAATTAAGGAAGCCCAAATAGGTAGCTACAGAATAGCCAGGGGGATGTAAAGTACAGTATAGGAAATGGAGTAGCCAAAGAACTTATATGCATGGAGGAAAAATCAGGACAACTACAATAACATAATCATAAATACAATTTTTAAAAAAATACAAGCAATTCTTCAGACACTAGCTGGTTCAACTCAATTTTGACACACTCTACCCAGAGAGAGCAGCAGGTTCCACAGGCGAAGGATTCAGTCTACCCGACTGCCCTTCCCCTACTTCAGATGCGGGTTATAAGCCCAGGTTGTCACCAGTGCACCTGACCAACTGGCTATAAATCAGAGGTTTCCACAACCTGCTCCTTGGGTTCCATTAATTTTCTAGAGCAGTTCATAGAATTCAGAGAAGCGTCTTGCTTACTAGATCACCAGTTTATTAGAAACGAATGTACAACTCAGGAACAGCCAGGTAGCAAAGATGCACAGGACAAGGGATGTGAGAAGGGGTGTGGAGCTTCCCCGCCCCCTCTAGGAGCAATGCTCTCCCAACACCTCCACGTGTTCACCCACACAGAAGCTCTCTAAACCCAGTCCACATGGGGCTTTTATGGAGGCTCTGTTCCACGGGCACGATGGATTAAATCATTGGGCATTGACAGTTGATTCACTCTCCTGCCCCTGCACACTCCCTGGAGCTGGGAGAATGGCGGTAGGAGGTAGGACTGAAAGTACCAACCTTCTAACCACATTGTGGGCTCTCTTGACAAAAAGCCCCTCTCTTTATGTAAATTCCAGAAGCCACCTCATTAACATAACAAAAAAAAACTTAATGCCCTCATCACTTAGGAAATGCCAAGGTTTTGGTAGCTATGAACCAGGAACCAAGGATAAAAACCAGATATCTATTTCTTATAAATCATGTCACAGTTCACTACTTGTTCTTCGAACGTGAATCCCTTAAAGCAAAATAATTATAAAAAATCAAAGATACCAGCCTGTTATTAGAATCTCATTCAATCACTATTAACTCTCCAGTCCATCATTATATCTCAGGAGCAAGGCCACTCAGATTTGCAGGATTCCATTTGAGCTCATCAGGCTCCCAAAGCAGGAGTGTTCTCTCTCAGCAATAGATGGCTTCACCCTTTCAAAGCATCTGATATAATGAGTTAATAGACAATAGCATCTCTCGCTTAGAGGGTCTTTCAAGGTGTTAATGTGATATTAGATTTCCCTCATTACATGTTTATCCATTCCTTTACCCAGAACTACTGTTTTTTTTTTCTCTCCATTTATACCTAAACTTATCGGCCTTCAGACGGGACGTTATGGTACTGAGAGATCTGATCAGATCACTGGGGAGAAGTAGGGAGGGGTCGTAGGAGGAGTTTGCCAAGGCAGTTGTGGGCAATCTAGGACGGGATTGGCTGAGAAGCTGAATGCCTCCAGAGCTCGTGGAAATTAAAAGAGGGCTGGCTCTCAGTCTGGCTGGCTGTCTCTTCCTCAAGGATGCTTGGATGACTGTGCTACAGCTGCCTGAGTTTCCCAACAGATGGCATTTGGGATGGGAAGGAGCTGCGGGTGCAGCCTAATATCAGGCTGGCCCGGCAGAGAGTGGCAGGATTATCCTTCTTTGGGTGTTCCAAGAGGGAACTAGCTCTGAGGTAGAAGCCTGCCATTCTTCCAAAACTGTTTAGCTTGTGTATCTTCCATTGTTTTACTTTGTAAACTTAAGCCTAAAGAGATAAGATAAATAGAGCTAACAGAAGAAATGATTGGAGAACTCAGTTAAAGAGTTTAGCCTTAATTGAGAGATTTAAGTGACTAATGCATGTGGAAAGCTGTTATTCTAAAACTGTGAAGCTTTTGAATAGACTTCTTTCCTTTATCACCAAACCTTTGCCTCTGGAGTTTTGCCTAAAGGGTGACGGTGGGCAGCAAGGCCCCAACTGCTGTTCTATAACAATTAGGTTTGGCTATTTTGCAGGTCTAGCTAGCAGGCAGCAATACTAGCCTAGCCAGTGCCTCCTCCTCTGGCCCCTCATCATGTAGAGTAAGGTTAGGTGGGTACAACCCTAGTGGGCTATCTTCACCAACAGGCAATATAGCTCCACTCACTGTTAATCCCAGTTTTTCCAGCTGAGGTGAAGACACATCCTGCCCCATTGTAACGGAGTGAAACTCCCTGTTCAAGCCTGCTTTGCTCCCCTGGCCTTTAGGCTAATAGCTTCTGCTTAGTCTTGCACGTGGACTTCTTATCATCAGAGGAATTTTGCTGGAGGCGTGGGGAGATAAGGGATGTATTGTTTATCAAGGATTTCCGGGAACCTCAGGATTAGATTTACAGCAACTAACACCATCTTCCTCAGACCTCTGCCAGGGCCCAGAAGTCTGAGCAATCACCTCTCCCCGCTCCCATTTCCTCTTTACTTGACATGTAAGAAGCCTGAATTCTGCAGTTTCTTAAGATGGATTCCAAGTGCCACTAGGGCTCCCATTTTCTCCGTTGGTGCTTTCTTGATCGATAAACCTTTCCTTACCCCAAACTCTGATGTTTTGAGTTTTGGCTTTTCAAAGCATTGGGCATATGGACTTTGGACCAGTAATACCATCAGGCTTTTAGGAAATCTGTCTGACATGAGGATTAAAAGTATAGTTATACTACTTGATTGGGAATTGCTCCTGACTCCAGCCCTATAGTTTGTCAGAGCAAGGTCAGTGGCCTGGGGGTGCAGGGGCTGGTGGAAAGGCAAGTGGGAGGTCAGAGACTGAAGGCATTTTATAGATTGTTCTGTTGAGGTTATTGACTACTAGAACAGAGAAGGCATCTCCCTAAATCAATGAAAGACAGGATAGGGCAATAAAATTCAGGAGATACAGGTAGTTGTTATTAAAGATGATATTTTGGTTTGAGTTTACTTTTCAAGAGAAAAATTAACTGAGACAAAGAAATGCATCTCTGGCCAAAATGATGACACTTGGTGTCAAAAATAAAGAAAATTGATAGAACTTTCATTTCTTAATAAGATATTGGGAACATCAAAAGAGTTTAAAAACTTGCAATTTTTTTCAGATCAAGTAGACAGCAGGCAGAGTAATAAACTTTTAAAAAGCATAATTATATTAAGTTAGGTCAATTAAAATTGATATTTGCCCGAAGTGAAGAAAATACCAAGACCTCCTCCATCTGGGTATGAACCATGTTCACTGCTACCATGACCTGGGAAAGTGAAGGCAGTTCTTTCCTTTTCACTGTTTCCTAAAACCCCAACCACTTTATCCTTTAGTCAGGACAACTCCAAAGGACGCTGCATACCCAGCCTCTCAGACCAAGAGCAGGTGGGATGAGAAAATAAGACCTTACCCTGTCACCCCACCCTAGACTCCCAAAGTCTGCAAAGGAGAAAAACACCCCTTTTTAAAGATCACATCATTTCGTGGATTCATGGGGTTACTTCGGAGCCTCCGTCAGGTTTTGTGGAGCCGTGAAACAATGTCACTGTAAGTGATGCTGTGCTTCAGAGACTGGACGTTTCCTCTTCTCCCTCTTGGAGCACTTGGTCTTAGATTCCAGCCACATTGCTGTGAAAGGGCTCAGGTAGCTCCGTGGAGTTGCCATATTGAGAGAGGAAGGAATCAAGGCCCCAACCAGCCACTCGTCAGCACCAGTTTGACAAGATACAATGAGTGAGTTACAAAAGTTAAGACACCCCACCTGTCACCACTCAGAGCAGATGAGCTGGCCCCACCAAACTGTAACACAGCACAGGCTTATGAGCCAAATTTATGACTGTTGTTTTAAGGCTTTAAATTGTATGTGATTTGTTACTTGGAAATAGATCACAGAAGAGAATCTGGTCTCCAGAAGTGAGAAAAATCGAAACCATGTGACATTGGCTTTGCCCCCAGGCAGCAGGTGGGAGCCGGAAGGGCCTCTGGAGAATTGACTTAAAAGCTGGAAGGGCCTTTTCTAACTCTGAGCAATTGTGGAGTTTGGAAGTCAAACTCCAGTTTGGTAGAACCATTATTCAATCCCAAGTTTTTGAAGCATAAAAGTTTCAAAATATAAATAATTTTCCAAAGAAAAAGATCAGTTAGACTTCATTGTAATTAGCTGCTTTGGATCCAATTAAAAATAATATAGGATCGATCAGGAAAGTCTTCAAGGTCCAGAGATTAATTCATACTGACATAGAAGGAGCTGGGAAGAGCTGCCGACTACACTCAAGGCATCACCTAGAGTTTTTCTCCACTGACAGACAATAAAACCTGGGCTTAAACAACAGCAGGAAGGAGACAGGCTAAATTTAAAACTCACTCTGGCAAAAGCATTTAGCTTGTACCGTCTGAAAAGGTGTCATCAGTCACCTTTGACGGGAAGGAAACCCTGACAGGAAGTCTGCGGATGGACTGGTTAGCTCTGTATCATTTGCATGCTTTCAGCTGCAAGTAACCCTGACTCAGCCGGCGTAAGCAGTGAAGCCACGCATCATCTTCCATAGTCGGGGACCAAGACTCCTCGAGGGTTGGTTAGATCACTGCCTCACTGGCTCAGGTGTCATCAGGATCCAGTTTATTGGTGTCTCTTGTCCTCTTGGTGTGGCTCATATGTCGGGGAGTACTGATTCACGTAACTGTGAGCCTCAAGAGGGAGTGGCGATTGTAAACTCAAGTTGGTCAGCCGTGTTTCAGAAAAATAGACCAAGGGGATAACCACAATCTGGTGCATGGAAATAGAAAACAATGCTGAATTTAATTCTGCTTTGCTTTGCAGGGTATATTGGAATGGTGCTCACTGATGTTGACCAGAGTTAAAAGTAAGAGGCAGTTGATATTTGCAGGTGAATCTTGAGCCCCCAAAGGGCAGAAACTAAACCATTTAAATTATCTTTTTGGCAGGCAAAGTTCCTAAGGTTAAGGATACAAGACTAGTATCCAGCCAGGAGTCCCTTATGTGGCAGTGAGTGGACCCGTAAGTGCCACCATAGCACACCCTCAGCCCAGTGGGGTGAAAGCAGTGAGCTCCTGCCCTGAGCTGATCTGACCTAAAAAATTCCCCGTTCCACATGGGCCACACCAACCAAACTTCAGGTAAATTTTGTTGAAGAACCAGAGAGGCAACAGGGAGTTGTTTCATCTCATTTCAGTTCTCACCTGCTGGGGCACTGCTTGGGGTAGAACTTGAGGTGGAAGTAATGGAAGCTGAGAGAGTTAATCCAAGGTAAACTCCCCATCTCAAAATCCTTGACTTAGTCACACCTACAAAACCCCTTATTCTACGTAGGGCAAAATCTTCACAGGTTCCAGAGATTAGGACCTGGATATCTCAGAGTGTGGAGTACAGTTGGGGTCAGTGGGTGTATTTTACCCACCATACCCACTTTTATTTAAAATATGTTCATATTAGGTAGCTACCCAAATATTCCTAATATGTCCCCAAATTCCAAAATAAAAAATTCTATGGTTATTTTCCTATTTAAAAAAAACTGTCAAATCTCTTGACTTTGTACCTAAAATGTTTAAAAACTAGCTGGATAATTTCAAATCTGAAGCCAATTAGACTGTATTTTTATGTGTAGACATAGTAAGAATAATTATATTCTTTCTTAATGCAAATACTTTTTATTTTTAATAATAAATGTGCTCTTCCATGTGTGTTTTCAACTTTCAATAAGTGAGAAACAGGGAAAGGAAGTAATTGGTGACCTAATCTTCAAAATCCACCATTCAATAAACAAAACTAAAATAAGAAATTATATTTTAATTGAGGATGTTATAGAAACGCCAGCAAAATGGTAAATAGTACACTATATAATAAAGTTCCATACTTAAAAGTGGTTGTAAATATTTATATGACCACTTTTTGGAAGTGTAAAAATTCCAAATTATTCCTTCTATGAATATTTGGTCCAGACATTCCATAATGTCTTCAGTGCGTCTCTGGGCTTGTTCATTTTCTGCAAGGAAAAAAAAGAAAGGGAGGAACTAGTTTGGGAGAGGTGACATGCCCAAGTCCAGGTGAGAGGGCTGGTTTTGTCACTTCTTAGCCGTAAGACTTTAAGCAGGTCACCTCAATAACTCCTCCAGGATAAAAGTGGGAACACTGCTTCCTGCCTTGCCTTCCTTACAGGTTGGGGCAAGGTTCAAATGACAGAATTGCAAATGTAGGCTGCTGTTATCATCCTGCAGCCAGGAGCATTGAAACTGTTCTTCCCCTGTTGGAACTAGGGTCACAAGGAGCTATTATAGAGCTATTTCACTGGAATTCAGACTATGGTACGTTGAATCCAAACTTTCTTCTGGTCCTATAAGACCTCCTAGAAAGAAAAAAAAGGATCATTTTAAAAATAAAAAAGGTGTCCTTTAAGACCCAGAGGTGTCAGTGGCTTCTTCAGGCTTAATGATTTCTGCTTTTTAGTGAAGAGAACTCAGGACACTGGTCAGCAAAGCTGGCCTACTCTAGCTTTCTTGCTTCCCCCTCCAAAACTTTTTGTCAAGTTTTCACAGAACAATGTGAAGTCACACACAAAAAAATTGTATTCCACATAAAAATGGTTTAAGATAAATATTTTGAGTGCCCTCCTATTCTCTGGAATAAACCTACTTTATTTAAGACATGTCCACTCACATAATAAAATCATGAAGTCAATTGGCTAAAATAGCAATTTTCAAACTTTTTCAACTCATGGTGCACATAAACTAATTACCAAAATTCTGCAGCATGCCAAAAATATATATTTTTGCTGATCTGGCAAAAAAAAATCAGTGTAATTTTGATTCAGTCATGCAGGATGACTGTTGTTGGGTTAGTGGTTGTCATTTTCCTTTTCGTTTGACAATCTGAGGGAAAAGAGGTCAGTGCCCCTGTGTGTGTTTTAAAAATTTTGTGGCACAACAGTTGAAAATCGCTGGGCTAGAACCATCTTACACTGTAACCGGGTGCAGCCAAGCAGGGGGCCCAAATAGGGATTTGTAATGGGGTCCAGAACTCAGTATGTCCAAGAAATATTAGAAAAGTATATATATATATATATGATGTCCTCACCCCCACAATTCTGAGCTGAGGGCTGGGATGCATGGAGCAGAGCCATTGAGAGTTGTTCTGAATAGCAACAGTTTTGTAGGTTACCTCTAGAATGGTCATTTAACATATCTATAACCTTTAACTGGTTTCATGGATATGTTAAGTAGCTGTGGCCATGCTTTGAGCCAGGGGGATGGGAGTGACTTCCACCCATGATGTAATTGGGAGGCAACTCCCTCTGGGTACAGCACTTGTGTAAAAGCTTGCAGATGATTGGCTCCACGCCATGGGGTCACACCTGCCCAGGCTTACTATGGCAGCCCATGAAGCTGGAAGAATAGGGAGTGCTGGCAGGTGTAACGGATTGTGGGAGGAGTTGGAAATGGGGCTGCAGAGGAAGATTGGCGCTGGGATTTAAACCCAGCGTGGCAGTCATGCTAGGGCTTTTTGGGACCACTCGGCTTTGGCAGAAGTTGGGACTGTGTAGTTTGGGGGTGTTCCTGTTTTGCCCCATGGTTTAGGAAGCAGGAAAGACTTTGCCTGGAAGAAAAGGGGTGAAAGGATTCTTGCTGGGGAGCCATGAGAAGGCGTCACATGGTTTTGGATTAACTAGAGATCGTGGCGGCAACAGAGCAAATGGTGTTGGAACCGAGGGGCTGCCTGAACCACGGACTTCTACTTTTTTTCCTGGGATACGGTACCCCAGACTGGGCAAAGGGGAGAAGGAAGGACTGTGTGCGTTTGTGGGTATTCTGAAGGACTTAGTGTTTTAATGAAGACATTAAGTCCTTACTCTAAGTCTGTATAACTTTTTAAACAAATAATCCCTTTCCTTTTCACCAGTCTCTGGCACTGAGAGACGTCTTTCCCTGGTGGCGGGCAAGGTGAACCTAGTACGGGTGAGGAGAGGGAACCCTGGAGCACAAAGGTGGGTCCATTTGGTAATAGTATATCATTCACCACCCACCCTGGGTCTGTTCTGTAACAAAACCACCCTCAGTTGCCTAGGTTTCCACAAATTGTTTTGCTCATAAAACTTGAAGAGCTGGCGTTACCTTCCCCCCAACACTGTGTGTGGCCATGCTCCAAATCCCGCCCCTCCCAGATTGGCATGGTTCTGCAATGCAAGAAGGGCTTCCCAGGAGGAGGATGGCACCCAGCATAGGAGGGAATCAAAGATAGCTTTTTTGCCCCTTAAAACGAAACCTGCTTCAAATCCTCCTTACTGTTACTGAGAGCCATCACATCTCTCCTTGACAAGATTGTTTGCGTGCAAGTTCCCCAAGAGAGAAGCTGTAGGACTCATTTGCTTCTGCCACCTTGATTGACTGCAGAGCAGCCGTCAGGCAACCGAAGTGTCTCCAGTCTCCATCACAAATTACTCTAATTGGTTTTTAAGATAAACTTGCCAAGCCTGTTAGGCTTAGCATCTCTGACAGAAAAATGAGCGATTGACTTCAATGAAAACAGGAGGATCCGTGTGGGGGTGTTCATCATAAAACTGCCATGGCGCCTTTGTTTGCTGATGTTTGAGAAACTACAGATATATCATGCACATCCAGAAAATAAGAACCTGTTACAGGCACCCTGCTATGTCCTTCATGATTCAGCAGCAGAAAGCTGAGCTTGTGGAAAGCAACAGACTGTAAAGGAAGTCAGAAAATGTTAATAGAAAACGAGTCATGGAATGTTGTGATTTCTTTGGTTTCCATCAATTGTTCTTAATGCAGGTAAATCCCAAAGGAGAGTAATGGAGAGTAAAGGAGAGTTCCTCTCTTCTGCTTTTTCAGAGAGCTAAGTTGTGTTCCTCTATATGAAAGTTCTATCAATAATTTTCTATTTTCATTACAGTTTTTTTAACTAAATTCAGGTAAGAAGTCATAAGTCATAATTACAATTTTTGTTATGTTGTTATTCCACAGTTCTCATCATGAGAGCTGAATTGTCTTTCCTCTGAGCCATCTTTGTTATCCATAGTTTCCAACACTGCTGGTTTCTCTGCTCCATCAGAGATTTATAAACCAGCCTTTGGTGACACCCTCTGGGTTAACTCCCAAGCCCTCCTTTCTGGGCCCTGCCCCTTCCCTCCATGCACAGTTTATGTGGAGCATTCCCAGTGGGCATGTTCACTAAGGAATCACAGTTGACAAGGCCAGGAGTGGGAGCATAATCACCATAAAGGGTCACTAAGGGATCCCAGTCTATTTGTCTGGGGGACCAGTGGAGCTAGAATTAGAATGCAGACTTGATTCATTCAGTGCCTGTGCCTGGAGCATGAACATATAAGCTTGGAATCGTTGACCATGTTTCATGGGAAGCAGAGAGAGCTCCTCAACAATGAGAGGGATGAGTGAAGCCAGACACAGGAGAAAGAAGCTCTGAGGGTGTGTAAGGTCCTAGCTTCCAAGTTCAACGGCAGCCCTCCCTTCTCCCAGTACCTAATTATGCTAGTTCAAAGAAACTGCTGTAATTGCAATCCTGTAACTCCTCAGCTTGCATTAATACACGTATATCTCTGATCTCAAACGATATGTAATTTCTAACAGGAAATCTGATCCCAGAAAATTTACATTTGCATAAAGTTATAGAGCCCCCTAGTGGCAGAGTGTAAAATTACTAACCTTCAGATTACCCTTGATGTCTGGGAGCTCCCCCTTGGACATTCTGAGTGTTTTACATAAAGATCAAATCTGTAGCATACCCAATGATGTTCTTGAGTTATTACTATGTGTCTGGTCCTCTTCTAAATACCATAGATGGGTTACCTCAGCTAATGCTCACAACTACTCAGTGAAGTAGGTACAATTACAACTGCTCTAGGGATGAGAGAAAGGAGGCAGGCTGAGAGTTAAGTGACTTGCCCCCACAGGTAGCAATGGCGGATCAGGTCTCAAGCCAGCCGGCCTGACCAGGACCTGGCTCTTAACCACTTCACTTCTGTGCGAAGGTATGATATGCCAATGTTTCACTTCACTGGTTTTTAAACTTCAGATTGTGGAGTTGCTAAACTGGAGGAAGGTGAGGAGAGAAAACAAAGGGTAATTGATTGGGGTTACCTTCATTTGCCTTCCTTTTGGGCATGTGTAGTGTGACAGAGTCAGTCAAGGTGTCTTCCTACAGCAAAAGGGCAAAACGTCCAGGTTACCAGATGGGAAACAGGGGAAGGGCACGCCGTGGCTTGAAATGTCATACTCTGCAATTTACCTGCCACCTTGATGAATCGGGCTGGGAGAAGACTGAGATGCCAAGTTTCAGTAATTGCCGAGCAGGGTGTAGGTGGGAGAAATGTTTAAAAGATCAAATCACCAGCCATTCTGACTGCCTAAATATCCTCAGACTCCGTATTTGAGTTTTCAGGGAAATTAATCCAGCCCACAGTCCCAGCGAGGAGGCAAGCATTTATCCATGTGGCCGACATGAATTAGTATCATTTAGGATTATCTTAATTTCCACAGCCTTCACTCATTTCTCCCTCTCTCCTGATTCTTATGGAATAAAAGACATAAAATAGACAGTTTAGGGTGGCAGGGAATTTGTGACCCAGTGTCTCCCAGTATTTCATTATAATTCTAATTTAATAAAAAAAACCTCACCACAGTACTCAAAATTAACTTTAATAATAAAAACTTTTCCAAAATTGGTGAGAAATTTTCACTAATTATAGCCTCTGGAAGGTGCTGCTTCATTTCTCCCAAAGACTAAAAGAAGAAAAATTCCATTGGAGAATAATTTCATAAAAGAACCAAAAGAGAATGATTTTCATTTCTCAAGCATGACCTTTAGAAACACACGACCTCTATGAAATGGAAATGGAAAAGCACAAGCAAAAGACAGAGATGAAGGTGAAAAATGAAAGGGGTAACAATTCTGAACATGGAAGCTGAAAATGGAGTGTAAAGGAAAATTTGGTGAATTTCACTACACACACACACACACACAAAGTTAAAACTTCAGGAAGCAAATGAAATGCACAGGAAGGCAGGGAATGGTTGGCAGTATACAGGATGAGAAATTATTAATAGCCTAACATGATAAGTAGCTCTAACAAATCAACAAGAAAAATAGAAGAGAACAAAAGTGCAAATAATTATGTAAGAAATGCAACTTCTGGTAAACATAAAAGAACTCAGTCTGTTTAATAACCAAAGAAACAAAAATTATTTTCTCTTCAGGCATTCTTTATACTTTGACTCAATCAAATGAAAATGATGTTGCCAAGGGTGAAATGAAACAAATCCTCTCATATAATGCTGTCCTGGAGAAATTATTACAACTTCATGAAAGGTAACTTTGCTATTTGAATTAAGAGCCATAAACTGTTTTATAATTGCAAACCCTTGAACTTCAAGGAAATTTGTCCTCAGGAAACAATCAGATTCTCATCAATATGCATTCAAAGTGTTCAAGGTAGCAATCATTTTAGAGCAAAATATTTGGGAACAACCCATACTTGTAACAATTAGGACCAGACAAAAATACTATAAGGAAAGAAAATTAAAGGCCAATATCCCTGATACAAAAATTCTCAACAAAATATTAGCAAACTGAATTCAGTAATACATTAAAAAGATAATACACCCAACCTACTTTTAAAAAATGATCTTGGTTCCTAAATAAATACATTTTTCTCTACATGGTGAGCTAGGAGATGTTTCAGGCTATGTTTTTTACAAGTCCTTAACATTCAACAGAGTGCATGTATGAAATAATCTATACTGCCAATAAAGGAAAAGCGAAAGTAGGAAAAATTAGAATTGGTTAAATAACTTCTGTATATAATTGAAAAAAATATTTTAAAATTTTGTTCCTAAATCACTTGAGTGAAATGTCCATCTTGTAATATGGATTAAGAAGAGTGGAACCAAACTGAGTAAAATTTTGTCAAAGAAAAATTATAAATGTATTACATGTATGAAGAGATTAAAGTCTGAAAGAAAATACATCAAAATAATTAAAAAGTGGTTATGTTTGGAGAGCAAAGTTACAGGTGTCTTTTCTGAAATATCCACATTATCTATAATCAGACTGTGACTTCTTTTATAATCATAATATATTTCAAAAATCATGGATCGATGATAAAAATAATATCTTCTTTACTCATCTGTGCAGAAGAATATAACTAAATAAGAACAATTTGATACTCCATTGTTCAAAAGTAACAGTTATGTGTTTGCCTTTCAAAGAGCACCTGTCTCAGCCCAAACTACCCGACAGCATGCAGTCAGTGAGGAGGTTAATGACACATTTTTGTAATTTCCTTTTTCTAAGACAAAATGGCCATCTTCTTTGATGGGCCCCAGAAAAGATGCCTGCTCTTAATTTCAGCCTTTCTTATAAAATCATTTCTGCCATTAGTTTTGCTAGCATAGCTAGCATACTTTCCATAGCAAATATAACACAGCTACCTTGGGTTACTCAACTCTTCAGAAGCTCTGCAAAGTTTAGTAAAACAGCATAGTTATATACCCAGCAGTCATTTGACAAAATTATATGCAATTTTCAGTTTCACTAGACACATTCAGTAAATTGGAGTCCAGGAATTTCTTTGAACTCTGATGAAAGGAGTAATTTCTATTCCAAGCCACTCTGCCTGATGTAGGCGGCTGCTGCACTGTAGAAGTTGTTTCGACAACTTTATTCCACTAGGTGGCAGACGTGTGACGGTACAGGTAACAAATTGAGTAACATGGACAAAACAATAACCACAGGGCTAAGAAAACAAACAGGACCAAGAGAAGGTCTGATGAGGTTGAAGATGCTAAAAAGATGGAATATAAATAAGCAAAGAGGAAATATTTAACAATTACAGCTAAGACTAATAATAGGAAACAAAAACTTATTAATCTCTCCCATGTTTATTAAGAGCAAATTCAGTGTATAGCTCATTCCTGTTTATACTTTACTTTCTTTGACTAAGAAACATACAATTTATACATTTCACAAAATAGAGGTGACTAACATACTCTGAAAAATACTCCTGAAATATACCAGAGTATGAAACAGACATCATTAAAAATAAATGTTTTTTTATATCAGCGGTTATATTAATAGCATTCTCTTTGTTCCTATTAATAATGATCCTTTTTTTCCTATCCCAAACTCCAGCAAACTCCAGCAGCTGTCTCTGAGCCGGCACTATGCAATCTGTATTTTAAGGAGCACTCAAACTTATGCTTCCCACCGTCCTGTTCTAACAAGAATTAGCTGAGCTCCACCTGCCCACTAGCAACCCCGAAAGAGGGCATGACTTAGCAGGTCACCGAGGGGGTCAGGAACAGAATGAGGACTTCTCACTTTGCAGCTCCTTGGAATACCCCTCTCACCATCCCTGCTGCTGTCTCCACTGCATGATGTAGCAGAGATTTGTTTTAAGAGTTTGTTTTGTTGTTTTTTTTTTTAGAGAGAGAGGGAGGAGGAAGAAAGGAAGTGAAACATCAATGTGTGGCTGCCTTGGGTGGGCCCTCTACTGGGGACCTGGCCCACAACCCAGGCATGTGCCCTGACTGGGAGTTGAACCTGTGACCCTCTGGGTCACAGGCCTGTGCTCAGTCCACTGAGCTACACCAGCCAGGGCCCCAACTGACAATTTCTAATCCCCACCATCATTATACTCCTTTGTTGAAAGCAACATTCTCACAATGACTATTTCATTCCTTTTACAAATAGTTCTTGTCTACTGCGCCCTCAGCACACAACTGGATTAAGATGAAAAAATTTTAGTCCCTGGCCCCCAGAGCTGTAACCTAGTGAAAGGAAAGAGAGAATGGCAGAGGGCAAAGGGGATGGTGTGTAGTGTGTCATGTAGCTGTGACACCACGTAGCATGATCTCAGATTCAGGACCCAGGGCTCGCCAGAGACCACGCAGTCCTCCGTCACAGGTGAGAAGAAGCAGTCAAACGCTGAATCCAGGCTTATCTGCTTGCAGAGCCCATGGCTCGGAGCTCTGGGATATTCTGAACCCATGCTGTCCAGGGCTTCCAGGACCTTGAATTCTAATGAGAAATACAGGGTGGGGCAAAAGCAGGTTTACAGTTGTTCATATGAAAAATGATACAGTAATTAATAAAATTAATACAAAAATAAACTCTGTGTTTCAAGTACTTACAACTGTAACCCTGTATATTTTCCCTTCAAATAATTTCCATTCTAGTAATAGGGATAAGGCATATATAAATATAAATATATATATATATATACATATATATATATATATCATTTAGAAAGTGCTATTTATAAAAGTTGTAGGGAGGCCAGACAAGTGGCATTATTTATAATTGGGAAGAACCAATAGACAATCTATGCATAAGGTGACATTGAGCAGATTTTGAAAGGTAGATAAAATTTGGACTCATGACAATGAGCAAAATCAATGGCCTAAAATTTATGGATTAGGCAGAGGAAACAGTGCCTGTAGTTCTGAGTGATTAGTGTGAATGCTTTCTTATTAAATTAAAATGAACATTTACTGGCCACATACTATATTTCTGGTACTCTTACAGGCTCTGGGAGTTTAGCAGTGAATAAAATAGGTTTTAAAAACTCCCTGGTTTTGTGGCATATTGTGAGTAGTAAGTAAAATACATGGTATGTCAGAGGGTGGTAAATGAGTGAAGAAAATCCAACCAGAGGAAGAGATGTGCTGGAGGAGACCCAAGACTTCGAGGAGGAGAAGGAGATGGACAAGTGTTTCAGTGCGGGGAACAGCAAGTTCTCAAGTCCCACAACAAGAGTACACCAAGAGAAATATGAGGAAATGAAATTGGAAAGATTGCTTGGAGCAAAATAAAGGAAAGTCATCACATTGGCATGGATCATGCTAATCTGATGACAGCTGAGAGAGGTCCCAGATTTAACTGCAGCTCCAATCCCGGGACCACTTCTCCGAAAGGTGTTTGGATTCAGAAGCCTGCCTTGAAAAGCTGTCGATCTTACGCACACTCCATTCCATGGCAGTAAAAGGGCATTGCTCTTCCCAGTGGCGATCTGTTCCAGTACCCTACACTCTAGTGAAGCAGTTTAATTCTTGAACACATTCTCTAAAAGGAGGGACATATCAGATGAGATGCAAACGCAGGCAGTTTATAGTATAGCAAAGAGACAGAAGGCCTCCACCAGGATTGTGAGGAGAAGCTCTGGAAAGCTCCCGTCACGGAGCTGGGACACAGTTAGGGCGTCTGATCAGAATCGACAGTGATTGCTTTTAGTCAGCTTCTCCATCTCAGCAGCCTGCCCCGGTGTTGCCCCCACTCCAGCAGCGGGTCAAATGGTGCCAGCGGTGTCCCTGGCCCCTGGTCACCTTGGCCTGGATGTAACTGGGTCCTCTCTGAACCATTCCTCACCGGAGGGTAGACCAGAGTCAGTGTGGCCTCGCAGTGGTCATCTTCTCTGCTGTCCACATCACCTTTGCTTGGTGATTCCACACGTGGGTGGCAAGTGGGATTAGGGATCATGAGATCCGTGAAGCCTCTCATCTGAAATACAAAGGGAGGTGGGCGAATGAACAAAAACACTAATTCACAGTTCGAGGTGTCAGACTGATCACATCCTTTTATCTCTCCTCCCCTCCCAAGATAGGACTTCAATGTACACTAATGGAAAGACTCACTTCTTTATTCCAAAGAAAATTGCTTGGAATTTAGATCAGGCAATTTCTGAACCCCAATGGTTGAGACCATTTCACTGGTTCCTTTGGCAGCTGTGACAACTGGAGCCCTGCATGGCCTTGAAACTGAGAAACACTCCATTTCCCGGAGCAGAGAGGATGCCCCGCAAGGGTCATCCCAGTGCGGAGTGCAGGCCACGGATCAGTGCGGCTGCCTGTGCTCCTCCTGCTAGGGCCCTCACTCTTCTCTGTGCTGGGCTGGGAACGGGATTACCTCTCTTATTTCGGGAATCCTACAGGCAGATTCGTCAGCAGCGCTAAGCTCCGTGAGCACTCAGGGACAAAGACGTGCCTTTGAATCTTTGGGAATGAACTTGGTCCTACCCTTCCGCTGAAATCGTCACTAACTGAGACTGAATTACTGGTGCAGAGCCTCCGGAGAGACCACCGACTGCCGTCCATTTGTCCATTTGTCCATTTGCTGCATCACAATGAATAATGACCCTTCCTTCATTCTACCAAACCCTAATCCTGTTCTCCGCCCCTTCCAGGGTTCGCAAGCTCACTATTTACCTGTACTTCTTTTTAGGAGAACAGGGAGATTTCATGAATAAAGAAAGAGAATGGTGTCCCGCAACCACCACTTACATTTTCATGACCATTGGATTGAGTCTTAGGAAATGAATTTTTAATTTTAACAAATAGGCAATCAGAACAATCAAAATTTAGATACGCTTCAACTACCTAAGTTTTAAAAAATGCCGTAAAATAACTATTACCAAGGATATGAAATAGAATAACATAAGCATTAGCACCTAGTCTGTTACAAACATTTAGTGACAGATATCTTTTTGCCAAACAAATATTCTTCTTTTAAAAGGAAAGTATATACCTTCTTGTCATCCAAATTTTCCTTCTATATTGTACCCAGATGTGTACCTGAAAGTATTCTCCTCAAGAATTTCTATGTATCATGTTCTAAAATTCACTGCAAAATAAGTCTATAAAGTAAATCCGTAAGTACCCGAACAAAGGCTAATGGAAGTAGATACTAAGATAATATCACTGGATTGAACAAAATGTTGAATTAAGTTTGGTATAAAAATATGATAAGACACATACTTATTCTTGGGGAAAGGAAAGATATTCATAAAAAGCATAGAGAAAAATACTAATATTTTTGACAATATCAAAATCTAAAACTTTGCAAAGGGCAGTTTTTTAATGTTGCAAAAAGCATCATAAAACATAAAATATAAGTAAAAAGTTAGTGAAAATACTTCCATTACATAAAATACAAAATTTCAGAATCCAGGATCAATATAAAGAATAAAACCTAACTCTCAAAAATCAAAGAATATATACAGTAAATCTCAGATAAGGGGAAAGTATATAAGTATGTCAAAAATCAGAGAATTAGATATTAAATCTCAATAATATTTCTTTTTTTACCCATCAAATTTTTTAAAAACCTGACAATACCAAGATTTGACAGGTGTCTGAAAAAACATAGGCACTTATGTGTGCTGTTGGCTTTACAAATCCACGTGGAAGGGGAATTTGTCTGAATTTGCCTAAGGTTCAGTAAATCCCTCCTCTGAGTCCGTCCCAGGGAAAAGCTTGCGCACATCCACAAGAAGATACATTTAAGGATAAGTCAATTGTTTGTATAGCAAAAAAAAAAAAAAAGTCTATTCAGTAAAATACTATTTCTTCAGGTGCTTCACAGGTATTATTAAGCAAAAAAGGTTTTCTTGGTGAAGTAGTTTGAGGAAACTCCCAGTGAAGTCAAATCGATCCGGCTCCGTACTATGGGATTGCTCCGTGCTTTAGCTGCACTGGGAGGCCGTGAGGGCCCACAGAGGGCAGCGCTCCCCACCGTACTGAACCACTAACATCTTCCACACGGTGCAAGCCGCTAGTGCTTTAAGGGGATGAGCATGTGGAGATGCTGAGCTCCTTGATGGTGAAAGAGCAGCCGGGGCCTCTTTCCACAACAGGGCCCGTATCGTGGCAGCTCCGAGAACTTAGTGCTCAGATGGGTTGAGCAAAGAGTGGACAAATGACTTTTGTTTTAGCCAAGTGCGGAGAAGTGGAATCACAGCTAGAGGGCAGTGCAGGACTGAGGGCTGGCGTGTTGTGTGTTGTATTGTTTTTTGGTGGGTTGTTTTGTTTCCTATTCATCTTCTGTTTCTGTTTTTTACTATCTTGTGTGAGTAAAGGGAAAATCGGCATGCCAAGCGCTGAGGTGAGAGAGGACAGATGAAGGGAGAAGGGAGAAGGGAATAAATTTTTATAAAGTATTTCATTTCATTTTTTAAATCTCTTCAGCTTCCTGCCTGTATTTTCCTTAGTTTTTACTTGCTTTCCATTTATCGCAAGTTTTGTATGTTGAATTGCCTTTTATTTTAAAAAAAGAAAAAATAAATAAAAATAACCCTAAAAATTCCTGATTTCTCCAGTTTATTTCATATCGAGATCTTTAAACTCTGTTCATGACATGATTGATGAAGACTGTGAAGAGGAGGGAGTTGAAAGGGACGGATATTTCCTTTCAGAGGAAGGTGTTATCAAAGATATTTTAAAAGAACAATAGTAAAGTCTAGCCTTTCAAGAGGGTGGGTGAAAAATGAAGACGGTATATGGATGCCACTAGAATTCTCACGCATTGTTCTGAGATCGTATTCAAGTGAATCCCTTCAAACCATTCTCTAGGAAAATAAAAGCACTCAATTCAGGCCCCACACGTTAGAACCACAGGCTTCCACTAGAGGGCAGTATTTCCTCAGTTTTGCATAGTGAGTGTGTGGGGTTTGCTTCCATTCTCCCTCCATTCGCTATTCCTTTTTTTTTTTCTTCTTCTTCTTTTCTCATGCAGACCGCTTCTAAACAAACGCGTTTGCTTTCTTCTGGGAACATTGATGTGAACATAATACATTTCTCCTTTATGCAGGTGAGACTTTATTGGCTACATGCTCACCATTTGCAGGAACACAGACCTGACACTGAATGAAGAACATGTTAAATGACAATGGGGACAGTGGAGACGCTCTTTGAGATTATGTAATTTCGTTCTACACAAACTGGCAGAATTTTCCCTTTAATTAGCATTGTTTACTTCAGAAAAATCTATCCTCCTCTCTTGGGTAAGTATATATTCACCCAAACCTTATACTGCTTCTGTACAAATATGATAGATGGGGGTACTGTTTCCCAAGCTTAAAAAATATTTATACAATTTCTTTGGGACCTTGCTTCCAATACAAATATTATATTATCATATTTTAATCGTTACTAAGTACCAAAAAGGTGCTGCATTCTAGAGCTCATACAGGAAATAAACTTTAATGGGGAGGAAGGTAATTAATAATGTAAGATCCCAGTTTGTATTAATTTTTAATTTTAATTCACAAGAAGAACAACATAGTGTTTTACTGGATATATTTTCCAAGTTTATAGAAATTATTTTTATTCCACAAAATAAATGTGATAAAAACAAGAAAGTCCTATTGATTGCATGGGCATTTTGCAATTTAAGTAATTCTGATTTAATGAAACATCAAAGAGTCTAAAAGTAAAACCCTCATTAGCTATAAAACAGATTTGTTTTGTTGGGTTTTGTTTTTGTTTTACATTCCCTGAAACTCGGGTTGCTTTCCAAGAGTGAATTCTTTACTCATACATTTCATCCTCAAAACAGAAGATTCCCCATCAAACTATTGGCATCCACTAAATGTTAATAACCTCAGAATTCAGCTGTGCAGAAAAGCAATCTACAGTGTCTAGGAATGATTGCTTGTTTCACGGATAATTCTGCCTCTGCACAAAAGAAACAGGGGGAAGAGGTCTGCACTGCTCTTTTGATAACAAATAGTAGAGACTGTCGCTGATTTTCCCCATTACGCGCTCCAGGGACAAAGATGGAAATGCAGCGCAAAGCATCCTGGTCCTCGCTCATTATGATTCTGTAAAGTCCTGCCATTTAGGAAATGTGTCTCAATTTCCATGGAGATCAAGCAGGAAGGTCAGGCTGAGCTTTAATCAAAGGTATCTCCCTGCCAGGGTTGGAGGCTTCCCTCCTCTGCTATATGTAGCTTTAATTTGGTTGCTATTTTTAAAAAAAGTGCTGAAAGCCACATCGGGGCTTGGCTGTGGCTTTTGTTCACTTAATCCCTGAAGCCAAGTGCGAGCACTGATGTTGTCATTGACAATTTACTCTTGCAGTATATTCTCTGCTAACCTGAGAGGACTTTTGTCACTTGTGCACGATGGAGGACTCACTCCTTATGAAGAGCTGTCTCTGCTGGCGAGACAGGACAAGGTAGCCCTAGCAATGAGCAGGCCAGTTCCTCGCAGGAGGCTGGTGGACACACCATGTGACAAGGGGGTCCTCTTCTCACGGAAGGGTGCATTGTGCTGTTATTCCACCTCCTTCTGAGGCTCTCCACCTCTCTCTGACCTCTGCCCCAGGGCCACACTTTCTCTCTCCCTCTCCCCTCCCTTGTTGCTGAAAGGGTCAGTAATCTTCCCCAACCCCTTTGTTTCGTAGGAGGGAGAATCCCTTTTACTTTTCCAGGGTCCTAGATGTCCTAATTCATTCTGCACTAGGTAGGGGTGGTTGACTTCTTCTTCTGTGACCTTGTGACTTAGAAGCACTGATAAACGAGGCCATTCCTGAGAGAGGAAGGGGGTCCTAGCCCTCCATGACCCCATATCTCCTCCCAGACCTGACACTGGGTATCCCATCTAAAACGTTCTCTTCAATCTCTTCAATTTAGAAGTCTCTCATGGCTCACCAATGTGCAAGACTGTATGTGTTACACACGAAACTTCATTTCTATTTGTCAAGTTCAAAAACAGCACTGGGTTTCTCCCTGTGTGTTTCAGACACGAGAGGTGGCTGTCCGTGGCACAATCAAGGCCAGGCAAAACAGCCCCACCCCCACCACGCTGAGGGCCAATCTTCCAAAGGCATCTTTTCTTCCCATTTTTCTCTCCTGGCTGGTTATATGCTTGCCAGCTAACAGACAATGAATACCAGCTTAAATTGGGACCAATTTTTTCAAGGACACTTGCAATTGAAAAGTGAGAAGCAAAAAAGTCTGGCTGTGTGACCTAGGCAGCCTGTTTCCTACATTCTAAATAAACCTCCAAAGCCCTCCGAGGATGTTTTTAAGAGTTAGCGACTTTCAAGAGGGCCAGCACCTTCTCCACACCCTGCTCTTCCGTCACTTTACTAGCTTTTCCTAATGGATGTCTGAAATTCCCCCCAAAATGTCCTTTTGCTAAAACAGCTGGAACTATAGAATCCTTAAGAGATTAAGTTACAGTGCTCGGGGAATAGAAAGAACTATTCTCCTAATGCCACACATATTTCTCTGCCAGCTTCTTGGTTGCAAATGCCACCTACTTTCACTACACAGCATCTAGACATTTGAAAACCATTAACCGAAGCCAGAATATCAGCTCACTAACCAAAGCATCCTAGTAGCTCTGTCTCACATCCCAACAGTTAGCTCTCCAGCCCGCCCAGTATGAAAGCCAAGTTCTTATCTGCAGGCCTTGCCCTCTCTGTCCTATCAACATTCTCTCTGTTTCCATATTCTTGCTTTGTTAACATTCTTAGTTGAAAAGTGGTAAAACCAGACTCAGAGGAAAGGAAAGGAATGTGTTGATACTATGGGAGGGTATCTCTCAGAAACCAAGAAAGGGCTGACCAGCAGACCCAGGTGAGGGAGGCAGCTCACATGGGCCTCGCCCATGGAACCAGAATCACGGTAGGGGTTCTCGCCTCATCTCCACCGCGCAGCTCTGGAGACGCTTCCACGGAGCTGAAGGTAGAACATAAACCCACCAGCACCAGCTGAGGGGGAGAACGCATTCCTTGCTGATGGTGGAATTCACTGGTGAAAGAAAAGTGGGCACTTTTTTTAAAAGGAAGGTAATTTCTATGTTTGGAGAAATGAAGATAAACAAATGTACCTGGAATTGGCATATCAGAACTTACTTTGTCCTAAATTCTCCATCCGTGTTCCTTTTGTCAGCTAAAATTATAACAATCCTAACAAAAGTTATTTGAATCCCTATGATAAAAAAATATGGCCATAAATTTTACTTTCAATGGCCCCAAATCGTCTGTGTAATAACTCTGCCATCTAAATGGAAATAGAAAGATTTTTGTTCTGTTCTAAAATTGTAGTAAAAAGAAGGGAAGCCGTGTATGCCAGTTTTATCGTGCATCCAGTCAAACTTAACAGGACCCAACGTAAGTGTGGTTTAATCAGAGAGGGTTCAGCTCTTCTCTTATTGAAATAAGTCCGGGGTCGCTTGTCCAGGCAGGCAGTCCAGGGTTGCTCGAGGACTGCACGAGGACATCAGGGCCTCCCCTTCCTCTAACCCTTCTTCTCTGTTGTCCTCAGCAGATGGCTTTGTTTGACATTGTTAATCCGTGGATGTAAGATAGCTGCTCCACCTTCAACTCACTCTGCATCCCAGGCAAGGAAAGAGAAGAATGAAAAGGGCGAAAGTGTTGGGAACCGCCCTGACTGGTATTAGAAGCTGAAACCCCCGCCTAGCTAGGCTAAGGGAACGCCCTTGGAACCGTGAGCCGGCAAGGAGACAAAAGCTTATCTTCCTGGCAGGAATGCTGTTTCTGCTGCTTTGTTCATAACTGAACCCCCCAAAAAGCTTGGTCGGTTAGCCAAAGACGGGTAAGATTCCCCACGGGGGGAACAACCCAAGCCAGGCACGATCACTTTTGGGAGGCCCCCCCAAAAGAAGGACTTGGGGGGGGCTGCAGCAAAAGGGGGTGATGGACCCTCACTCCTCGGCTTTGACAAAGTCTGAGTTCTCAGCGTCCGGAAGAAAATCTCCTTATCTCTCGGTGGCCTTAGTTCCCGCGCTCCACCTAAGCCTGAAACAATGACGGGGAAGTACAGCTCGGTACTGGGAAGTGCGGATTTCCCGGGGTGATCAGGCCTAAGAAAGAACATGTAAATTACTGTGAAACCTTCTTTGTTTAGAATGCTCTCAGTTGAATGAGGAGGGTCTTAGGAGGAAGCTAGTTTGTTCCTCAGCCTTACAGCTCTTTGACCCCCAACTCAATAGACCAGCAGAGTTCTTTGTTTTATATATTCCTTACTTCCCCTAATGAGTATTGTACGTTACCTGAGTTATTATGTAAAATGAGCCTAATAAAAGCAGGTATGGACGGTAAATCAGCGCGCTCCCCACTAGGGGGGTGGCCATTCTGTCCCTACTTCCCCACAGAAACTAGTTTGTCTCTGTGCATGTGTGTTTTTTCTCGCGTGTATTGTCGAGCCATCCACAGTGTGCCGTGGTCACTGCTGGCCGGTGACCCACGCGCAACAGCTGGCGCCCAACGTGGGGCAGCGATTCGGGACCACAGAGGTGGGACCCCGCTCGAGACCACTTGGAACCAGCGGCTACGAGCCGTCGCTGTGGACAACGCATCAACTTCGGGTGGATTTGCGCGCTAACAGCCCAGGTAAGGGCCAACGACCCCCGAACTCTTTCTCGGGCTTGTCGTGGGATGCGTTGAATTTTCAGGGAAGTAGGTCTTTCTTTTCTAGGTCGTTTCTCTCTTCGCGACCGCCTATAATTGGGTAAATAGTAATTTAATTCTCAAGTTTGGGGAAAAAAAAGATTTGCCTTGAAAAAAGTAATCAGGTGATTTGTTTTGGCCAATTAAAAGTAAATAAAAGTAAGCTTTTTCTTTAAAAAAAAAAGAAGGAAGGTAAACATGGGTTGTAACTTATCTAAAGGGCAGAAATCTTTTCTGCGTATATTACAACAAGTTCTTAAAGAAGCAAAGTATAAGGAAGTATAAGAAAGTATAACAAAGTATAAGAAAGAAAAGCATTTGGTGCAGCTTTTTGCAATCTATAAGAAAATGTTGTCCTTCATTTCCTGATAGAGGGACGTTAGACATTGATGTTTTGGGAAAAAGTGGGTGAAAGGTTGAAATCTTTGCAAAACAGTGGTATATCTATTGGTGCACACACCTTTGTAACCTGGAGGCTTGTCAGGGATTCTCTTGAGTTCATTTGGGCAAAGAAAACAGAGCTAGATGATGATGAATCTGATTCTGACAGTGAAACGGTGTGCAAATTGAGTGAGCAGATCACGGAGGCCCCACCTTCACCCCCCACAGAGAAGGATGGATTTTGCTCTGTATCTGCTCTGAAAAAGGAAATTGAGGATTCCAGGGAAGGTTGAAACTTCACACTCTAGGAATGTAAATGGGAAACTGTAAAGATAAATGGAAAAGTAAAATGTTTTAGGAAAGAAGTTATGTGATGTTAGTTAATAATTGAAGGTATAAGGCATGGAAATGCAATCTTGGTGAATATCAGAAGGGGTATGAAAGAAAGATTAGAAGGTTTGTGAATGTTTGCAGAAAGTCTGTGGAAGTAAATGTTTTAAGAAAGAATTATGTGGTGTGTGTTAGTAATGGAAGGTATAAGGCATGGAGATGCAATCTTGGTGGATATCAGAAAGTGTATGAAAAAGAATAGAGAGTTTGTGAATGTTGCAGAAGGTCTGTGGAAGTGAAAGTTTTAAGAAGCCTGGTAGATATCAGAAGGAAAAGGATTTTCCTTCACACTTTATATTTTTCTCCCTACCTGATCCCTCCAGAATTTGGCATTCTAAAGGAGTGAATGATGACATAAGGTCTCTTTGCATAAATCTAACAAGACCAGTCGTTAATAGTGGTTATGATTTAATTGTGCCTTCCAACTCTTTCCAAATCTGTCATCTCCAGAATATGACCAAAAAATGAATGAATCCAAATGGCATTATAGCATTTAACAATGCACTGCTCTCCTTATGAGTCCGACAGTTTGTTAACACCTGGTTGCACTTATGGTTTAATCAATGCTACTTTAGAATTAGTCCAACAGGCTCAAATAGATCAGGAGATCCTGACCCGCCTTTCTGCAGTTGAATCAGCACTGGACTGGATTGGCGAACGCCAGGACGCTCTCGTGATTCGTCAACACCTAACCTGTGACCCTGGTTTCTCCAGACTGTGTGTCACACCGCTACAGTGGAATTCCAGCCAACATACTTGGACTGATATACAACATCGCTTGAGGGGAGCTTTCTCCACTAACTTAAAAGGACAAATTGATAAATTGCAGTTGGAGTTACATCATCAGCTGCAGGACATTCAACGTTTAACCAAACAGGACATTTTTCGAGCCCTTAATGAAAATATTAATTGGCTGAATCCTAAAACATGGTTTGATGGAATTAATTTGAGAATTTGGGTTTTTGGAGCTGCTGGTTGTTTACTGATTGTGATATTGATTTGTGTACTTCGGTGTATTTGCAAATTGTTTTCCCAGGGTCGTATCAGAGACCAGCAGGTAGCCACCTTTATGGAACCCTTAGCAGTCCTAACTGAAAACAAGGGAGAAGGTATGAGAAACCACTCTGGCAGGCGTAAAATTAAAACTCAACACCCACGTAAGAAAGTAGGTGATGAGTCGGTGCGCAGAACTGCACCTGTTAAGAAATCCTCTCGTAAGAAGTCAGGCTTGCATTATGCTCAAACTGCCTTGTAATTTGCCTTTCCTGATATCTATGTAATTTCTCTCAAAGATTGAAATGTAATCAGACCTATTACTTTTGTTTTTCCCTTAATATGTTTTCTTGCACTGAATTTAGAAATTTAGGTATTCACCACCCATAGAATTTAGTTTCTGCTTTATATTTCTATTATTGCCTTATGATGTATGTAGATGTTGCTTTTCTTCTGATTTGCATTCGAAAACAGCAAAAGTAGGTTTCACAGGCTTAACGACCACAATTGATTTTAAAAAACTAAAAAAGGGGGATATGTTGGGAACCGCCCTGACTGGTATTAGAAGCTGAAACCCCCGCCTAGGCTAAGGCTAAGGGAACGCCCTTGGAACCGTGAGCCGGCAAGGAGACAAAAGCTTATCTTCCTGGCAGGAATGCTGTTTCTGCTGCTTTGTTCATAACTGAACCCCCAAAAAGCTTGGTCGGTTAGCCAAAGACGGGTAAGATTCCCCACGGGGGAACAACCCAAGCCAGGCACGATCACTTTTGGGAGGCCCCCCCCAAAAGAAGGACTTGGGGGGCTGCAGCAAAAGGGGGTGATGGACCCTCACTCCTCGGCTTTGACAAAGTCTGAGTTCTCAGCGTCCCGGAAGAAAATCTCCTTATCTCTCGGTGGCCTTAGTTCCCGCGCTCCACCTAAGCCTGAAACAATGACGGGGAAGTACAGCTCGGTACTGGGAAGTGCGGATTTCCCGGGGTGATCAGGCCTAAGAAAGAACATGTAAATTACTGTGAAACCTTCTTTGTTTAAGAATGCTCTCAGTTGAATGAGGAGGGTCTTAGGAGGAAGCTAGTTTGTTCCTCAGCCTTACAGCTCTTTGACCCCCAACTCAATAGACCGGCAGAGTTCTTTGTTTTATATATTCCTTACTTCCCCTAATGAGTATTGTACGTTACCTGAGTTATTATGCAAAATGAGCCCTAATAAAAGCAGGTATGGACGGTAAATCAGCGCGCTCCCCACTAGGGGGGGTGGCCATTCTGTCCCTACTTCCCCACAGAAACTAGTTTGTCTCTGTGCATGTGTGTTTTTTCTCGTGTATTGTCGAGCCATCCACAGTGTGCCGTGGTCACTGCTGGCCGGGGACCCACGCGCAACACGAAAGAGGAAAGGTTTATTGTTATTCCTTTTCAAAGGCTTTCCTGAGAGCAGTACCCACTCACAGCACGGCCCCCCTCTTTCGGCATCCCCCGCCGCAGAGGGGCCTGGGTGATGCAGTGTCTTCAGCTGGGTACCTTGCTGTCTTAAAGAACATCAGGCTTTCCTTCAGAAGTAAAATAAAGAAGAATGGCCACTGCGCATACAACTGAAATATCTGCCATGCTCTTGAAACATTGTCAACTCTTTTATTTGCCCCAGTGAAAATGACCATTTGAGATTCTCATTGCTATTTAAAAAAGAAGGAAAAATTTAGTAGTAGAGTATATTCATTGCAATATACTTCGATATGCTTTGGAATGAGAGAAACTTCTCATTGCAAACAACTAAAACCAACAGATAACCTTAAGGAAAAAAATGGTGGGGGATTGATACATGTACATGAGGGTATGTTATGGAAGCAAAGAAAAGTTTGAATAATCTACTCTCAGAAAGAAAAGGAACCAGGGATGCTCCAGGGATGTCTTGAACTTTTTCCCTACAAATCTGCCAATAACAGGTACAGAGCAATAGTACATCTCACAAAATAGCACCCTAAAATTGCAAGGTGATAACTGCCAGCTCATGTCACAGCTGGGGTTTTATTGGGTCATTGAATCATTCTAGAAGGCCAGTATTTTCTGAATGATAGGGCGTATAATAGTGTCCATTAATCCCTGGGGTGTCATCCCATCGCCTTGCCACTTTTGCTGTGAAGTGAATTGGGGGGTAATATGTTTTCTCTGACAGCCTATATGACCTTCAGTACGCTTGTAGATGACGAACATCGAGGTATACGGAGAAGGAAAAGAAAACCCAAACCAGAGCACACATTTCCATGCTGATAGAATAAAATCTCTGATGTGTTCACTGAGGGCAGGGGCCCTGGCCTTACTACCAGGTACGTAGAGAGCACCCTTGAGGTTTGACGCCGGATGGTGGTTCAGGACTCGATGCTGTTGCTTGGAAAACTGGGCACTCAGCCATGAACCTTGGTAGGCAAGTCAGATCTAGTGGGGGGACATTTGTGCAGTAAGGCCCAGAGCAAGCACAGCACTCATCTCTGCCACCACACCTACCTTGTTCACAGCCCACTGCTTAAACACCGAACACACTGATAAAGGAAGACGACGGCCATCTATGCACCACCCTGCCCACCTAACGAAGACTCTCTTCCACAGACTTTGGGCTTCACCAGCACATACCTTGCTGTGATCAATGGCACGTGAGTGGCTATGACAATATTCCAGTTCCTAAAAGGGACCTTAAGGTGTGGTGTGTGCTACCCATTGTTCTCTCGTGCTCCCGCCTTGCACCAAGAGAATGTCCCAAGTAGGTTATGCTCTTTCAACTTTGACCCTGGGATAAGAAGGCCCATAGAGCTGACCTGAATCCTACCTGTAGCCTGTATTACCACTGCAGTGACAATGTGCAGTGCAGGTGAAAGAGAAGGAAATGCTTATTTATGTAAGCCACTGAGCTTTTTCACTTAGATGCCCAGTGAACAGGTCACAGACAATGTACAACCTGCTTCTTTCCAATGTGCGTTTGAGGAGGACCACCATGCCATGTGCTGTTCTCCTTTCCCCCAGGCAGGGGGTGGGGGGATCAGGTACAGACACTTGCCCTTTAGTTTGGAAATAACATTCCAACCTACTTTAAACCTTGCATGCCATAGAAATGTCCTAGTATCAAACCCCAGAATTTTTGTGCAAGTTATTTCCTACTCCATTAATCAAAACATCTGGAGTACTTCCCGTTTTCTGTACTTCCAGGCTCTTCGCCTTGACATCATCAGTGTCATGAACCTGCATGGTATCTACTCTGAATGGCTTGCCCAGACCCCTGGCCCAGGCTGCGACACTGTCTTCCAGCTGCTTTGCCTCATGGCTGCAGCCTGCTGCCCCACGGCTACAAGTTATTCATTCCAGAATACTCACAATCCAGTGGCCAATTCCAAAGACCCAAGTTTACCCAGTTTCTGACAGTCTGCTGCCTGCACTCTCCCCCCAAACAAGGACTGAATTGGCTGAGATTATTGGGGCTGTCAGCAACAGAAGTGGACCCTGGCTAGCTTAGTGGAAAACATTATAGGAAGAGTAGAGGAACGGCTCACAAGTTAAAACAAGAGTGGAGCAATGAAGGTTTGAGAAGAAGACTCAGAAGCTCCAGGGACATTTGCAGCAGAGATTTAAGAGCCTCCCCCACTGGCCGTGGTTCTCAAGTTGGTCTGCACTTTAGAATCACGGGAGTTGAAAGTCCTAATGTTGATACTCAGTCTGTACGCTAAATGAATTAAATTCAATATCCTTTGGAATGGACCCAGATACCAACATCCTTTAAAATCCCAGGGGTGGTCCTGATTGGCAGCCATGGTGGAAACCTTAGCATCATTAAAATCACCTGGAAGGCTTGTTAAACTGCAGATTGCTGGGTTCCATCCTCACGGGTCCTGATTTCCATACGATCACTTAGAAATAATTTGCATTTGTGGCAAGTTCCCAGCTGATGCTGAACCTGGGTCCGGGGTGGATTCTGGAGTCTCGATTCCCAAGCTGTCCTGTGGTCTCAGGCAGCGGGTCCTCCAACCACACTGGAAAATTCTAGAGCAGCGCTTCTCAAATTGGAGCAAGCTCAAAAGTCAGTGCAAATCTTGTCACAACACCAATTCTTGGACTTTGGGCGCCGGATTCTGATTCAGTAGCTGTGAGGTAAGGCCCAGCGTTTTCCAAGTAGCGCGTGTGATGCACACGCCGCCAGGCCGGAGTCCGCACTATCCCCAGCGCTGCTCCAGAGCGGGGCTTTGCAGCCGGGGCTGATTTCCCTCCACGGGTCAATGGGTAAGATAAGAATACATTTTTACTGGTCACAAGGTGGCGGATGGGGAGAGGAGGACGGAGAGAGAGTGCTCCTGGCATCTAGCAGGCGGCTGAACTTCCCACAAGGCAGGAAACAGTCCCCACTAGGAATTACCCAGCACAAAGTGTCAACAGCCCGGGGGTGAGAAGCTGCTCTAGAGAGTGGCTATTAATGACGTTTGGCTGCCGCTCCTCTTTCTCCGTCCATTCTGATGTGATGAGTCCCTGTGAGGAAGAATAATGTCGCCCAGCTTAGGTCATTGTCCACTCGCGGATGAATCAGCTCTAGCAAGGGGGAAAGGCCTCGCAGGGTACACAGGACCACGGGACAGCCAGCTGCCTTGGGAAAAAAGCCACAGAAGGCAGACGGTGAGCTGTCCTGAAAGTGAAGAGAAGCAGGGAAAGGTGCAGCTTTAGCCAAGACAACCGTGCTCACAAGGGGCGTGGAGGGCATTGGGTAGGCTGCTCTTTCCGATGGGTTTCAGACGATGGAGTCTTCATGCACACAGACGCTGCAGGAGCTAGTCCTGTCACCTGAACAGCTGTGCACCTCATGCCAGACCCCGAAGCCCAGGGCACCTGCATTTTCATCCTTCCCAAGTTTCCTTGAAATACATCCCTATCCCTCAGGTAACAGTTTATTCCTGTCTTTGCAAACCGAAGTGTGTGCACACACAGGCAGGACGCATACACACATTGTAATCAGCGTTGATTCAGCTTGAACTTCCAGTCTGTCCTCGGTAAGAACAGGTGAAACACGCAGCTAGCTGGGGCTGAAGAAGCTGATCCTGCCCCAGTCTTATCAGACCACCCCTCATTTTAGTTATCCAACTCTGTTTCAGCTACTAACTGCTTTGTTCTACCAAAGACTGTCCTGGAATTGTTATTTTGTTGGTGGGGAGTAACAATAGCTATCTTCTATTCAGGGTCTGTTCTGAGTATTTATATTTGCATATATATTTTATACATATATAGAGAGTGCATATATACATATATGTAAACACCTACATTTATCTATGTTTAATACTCACATTCTTATGAAGCAATACTGTTATTCCTAATGGAGAAAAGTAGTCTTAAGTTAGATAACTTGCCCAATGTCATATAATTTCCAAAGTAGTAGAACTGGAATACAAACCCAGGTCTGTAAAACACCAAAGGCTTTCACCTAACCACTCTCTTCCCTTTTTCTCCCTGACTCTGGACTTTCCCTTACTGCTCAGTCCCAAGCATGAGACATAATGTATTGCAACATCCTCTGTGGCTAAAACAGGTTAATATGATCTCATAGGACTGTCATGAAAAACAAATATAAACCAAATTGATCATCGAGGTTAGTCACATTTACAGTACTTAATGTTTACTGAAGATAATTTCAATGCATACCTGAGGTACAGAGCACCACTTAGTAACTATAGAATTTCTATGTCAATCAAGCTAAGCACACAGCACATAAGTGATTTCAGACCAGATGGTAAAGTGAACTCAGAATAAGAGAGCTCTTATTGCAACCATTTTCTCAACAAAGATACCGCCTATGAGGCTGTAACTGCCACCAGCTCCCTGTAGATCACCCAGAAACATGCTGTCAGATCGACTCAGCTGGAATGAACCCTAAGTGTTAAAGAATGTACCAGGAATTCCCCAAGGCTCTGTGGCTTTCATACCCGGTGTTTCACTGATTCTTGCAGTAGAGGGTAAATGAGAGAAGCATGCATGAGCTATGCCAGCTCCTTGGAAAGTTGTGTCTCACTTAGATCATCAAAGCCATTGGCCAGACATCCTGCCATCCCCAGTGCTTAGTACAATGCCAACTATTCTGCAGATGGTTCCCCAAGTGCTACATGCTAACAGTGCCTACCTTTCCTGGACTATATACAGTACAGTTGTTCTTTATACACTTATTCTTTTAACTGCCATTGTCTCCGCTCTCAATAAGAAACAGTGTTACAAGTGACAAGATGGGCACCTAGTTAAAAGACAGCTTCAGAAATAGACCTTCTTGCTCCCAATCATTTCAAACTCTTACAGCATTTGACTAGAGAAAGCATTAAAATTTGTATCAGCTTGTCCTTTATGCTTGTTGCAAAATTTACAACCACCCCTCTACCTGCATCTTCTCTGAGATCCTGCGTTTGAGGGCTACTATGGCAGAATTCCACTCCACTGTCTAATGTGATGGTGAAGAGGAATTTTCTGCTTGGAAGAGACCATCTCATTTCAATATGCTGTGACATCTTTTGGAAACCAGTATCCTCTATAATGGGGAATGGCTGCAGATCAAGGGCAATCATTTCCGTGATTTATGAGCAGCACCAGCAGATGGTTTTTTGAATATTTGGCCTTTTCGCAAAAACCTCATGCAAGTTAAGCAGTTGTATCTTACTGCATGAAAAGCCTTTGCTTCCAGGTAAGGAGATGGACTGACTCAGAATCTGACTTTGTACTTGAAAACAGGAACAGAAGATGCTGCTAACCTAAAGAAAGCCAAGGAACTACGTTTTGGTTTTTCTTATAGCTAGCAGCAATTCTAACTACAGACTAAGCTGTGTCAGCCAAAGAGAGAGACAGCCAGATACCTGGTCTGGGAGGTGAAGGAGTCTCACTTTGCTGTGGTTAGATTATTAATTTACTCCCCTCAAACCTGTGTGACTCACAGGGAACACTATTAGTCTGGCAGGAATGGATTACAGCCCTGATAAAGGTGACCTTCCAGACAAAAGTGGAAAGGCAAACTAGTCTTTTGTGTGAAGCACCTGAGAAGTTAGCAGGTTTGGCTAAGATTCTAAACAGGATCTTGGGAAATACTGTTCAATGAAAGAGAAGGATGTTGAGTTGTTTCAAGTGGAAGGCCAGGTGAGTGGAACCTTACCCTGATCTGTGACAGGAAATTTTAACTATCTGCATTATTCAATGTTTTGAAATTTGAAAGCTTTTATTTCAATTAAGTCGCTCTTTTCACAGGCCAAAAAGAGGGGATTTTTAAGGACTAAGGATTGACAGTAGTGAAAGATATAGCGTTGCATTTCATCCCAGTATTGGAAGACTTGGGGATGCTGCCCACATAAGTGAAGGAAGCCAGACACACTGACTTGTAACTGGGAGCCAAGAAGTGGGATGCATTTCTCTACAGTAATATATCCAATAACGTGCCATTAGCTTGAGTCTATGTGTTCCTCTTTCTTTTTCCGGAGGACTAATATTGGAAAATGTATGAAGTAATCAAAATGAGACTTTTATGATTTTGCACTTTTCCCTGTAGCAGTGAGAACCCTCCCTCTCCACCTGGGCCTCAGCCTCCCGCAGTGTGGCAGCCTCCCTGCCCCCGTTTGACACTGTGCACCCCCGCAGGTTTGGCTGTCCGTGACAAACTCTGCATTAAACCTAAGTCACTTGATTACTGCAAAGGTTTCCATTTTGAGGTTAAAATGGAAGTCTTCTGCACCCTTTCCAAGGATTTTGAGGGTAAAGACAAAGTTTGCCCCCAGAAGATGCCAAACATTCCAGAAATAAATAGTGAGGCCTCTGACCTTCCCCACCTGTGCCTCTGAAATCACACTCAACTCAGCTCACCTGTTTCCTTAAAAACACCTGTGTGCAACTGACCTGTGCATTTTCACAGCTCCAAGCGGCAAAGGGTAGAGTACTTTTTCAGAATTCATCTTGATATCCTTGGAAGATCTTAGATTTCAGTTCTATTAATATTCATCCCCTCACACACACAAATTCTGTTTTTATTTGTTCACTTATTTAATCACTCATTCACATGTCAATTCACCAAACATTTGCAAATGTCCTGTTGGCTCAGCATGCAGCCTTGGACTGGGAGGTCGGCACGGAACAGCCAAGGCCCACAGCCTCAATAGGCTCATCTAATGTATGTGTCTGCTTAACTTCGTGTTATTTGGTTTTACCTTTAATAATTTCTTGAGTTAATTGATTTATTTTTTCTTGTTTAATAATGAAAAAATTTTAAACTATGAATTTGCCCCTGATTACAGCTTTAATAATAAGCCATCAGTGTTCTTACATGTTTCTTGCTATTGCTTTTTCTAATAACTGATTGAAACCTCTCTTAAACTCCTAAGAGTTTACAGGAGGTTGTTTTTTATGAATGTTTGCTTCATCTCAAATGGCTGGAGATATTTTGCTCTTTCATTATTAATTTCTGATTTATTTTACATTAGGGCCAAAGAGTATATTCATTGTAATTCTACTATGTAGGACTTACTATGATTTCTTTGTGGACTAAAAGGTTAAAGGGTTTCAATTTATGTAAAAACATATTTTTAAATTTTTATTTATTCTTATTTTTAATTTAAATATTTCAATTATTTAATTTATTTATTAAAATATTTAATTATTATTTTTAATTAAAAATATTTCTATTACAGTTGACATTCAATATTATATTTGTTTCAGGTATATAGTTTACATAATCTATGAAGTGATTCCCTACAATGTTATTGAATACATTCCTTAAGCTCTAATTTACATCCCAGTGACTATTTTGTAACTGCCAGTTTGTGCTTTTTAATCCCTTTCTCCTTTTCATCCAGCTTTCAAGTTCTCTCCCATTGGGCAACCGTCGGTTTATTCTCTGTATCTATAAATTTGTTTCTGTTTTAACTGTTTATTTTGTGTTTTATTTAATTCCACATACAAGTGAAATCACTTTCTCTTTCTCTGTCTGACTTATTTCATTTAGCATAATACCCCCTAGGCCCATCCATGAGTTGCAATGGTAAGATTTCATTCTTCTCTTTTTTCTTTTTTCACTGAGTAATATGTCATTATATATATATATATATATGTGCATATATATGTGTATACCATTTCTTTATCCATTTAACTTTTTATTGGAGCATTTAATTCATTACATTTAATTATTGATATGTCTGCAATTATTGCCATTTTATTAATATTGGCATGTTGAATATTTCGTGCCAATATCTCTGTTCTGCACAGTGTCTGTTGAGAAATCAATTAACAGTATCACAAAGCTCCCTTGTAGGTAACTAACTGCTTTTCTCTTGCTACTTTTAAGACTCTCCCTTTGTCTTTAACTTTGTCATTTTAATTATCATATGTCTTGCTCTGGGCCTCTTTGGGTTCAGCTTGCTTGGGACTCTCCACTTCCTCAACTTTATGTCTATTTCTTTCATCAAGTTAAGGAAGTTTTCAGTCATTATTTCTTCATATAGGCTTTCAATTTCTCATGCTCTCTCTTCTCCTTCTGGTACCCGATGATATGAATGTTGTTGTGCTTGATGTTGTCCCATAGGGCATTTAAACTGTCTTTATTTTTAAGAATTGTGTGTGTGTGTGTGTGTGTGTGTGTGTGCACGTGCGTGTGCTCTGATTGGGTGTTTCCTGTCACCTTGTCTTCCAAATTACTGATTTTATCCTCTCCATCTGATTTGATGTGGAACTCATCTAATATATCCTTCATTTCAGTTATTATATTCTTTATTTCTGATTATTTTTTATACTTTTTATCTCCTTTTTTATGTTTCCTATCTCTTTGTTGAAGTTCTCACTGAAATCATCTACTCTTCCCCTAATTTCATTGAGTATCCTTAAAACCAGTGCTTTGAACTCTGCATCCAGTAAATTGATTATCTTCATTTTTTTGTTCAGTTCTTTTTTCTGTAGTTTTGTTCTGTTCTTTCATGTGGGGCATATTTCTCTTCCATCTCATTTTGGCTGCCTCCCTGTTTTTGTTTCTAGGCATTAGGTAGATGTGCTACATCTCTCAGGCTTGGCAGGGAGGTCTTCTATAGTAGGTGTCCTTTGGGGCCCAGAGGCACAGTCTCTCTGTTCACCTGAGCTAAGTGATGCACAGGTGTTCCTTGTATGGGCTGTATGTGACTTTCAGTGGCAGTTGAACCTGGATTGCTGTTGGCATGTCATTGGGTGGGACTGACCCTCAGGCAATCATGTCATCTGAAAACAGGAGCAGGTTTTTTCTCCCCTTTGATCTGTATGTTTTTAGTATTTATGTTTGTTTGTTTGTTTGTTTGCCTTATTGCTCTAACTAGAACTTCTAGTACTATATAAAATAGGTAGTGAGAGCAGATATGTTTACCCTGTTCCCAGTCATCAGGGAAAGCATTCAGTCTTTCATCATTAAGTAAAACATTAGCTATAGGCCTTTTGCATGATCATTTTCAGGTGTAGGAAGTCCCCTTCTATTTCTAATTATTCCGAAAATCTTTGTGGTGAATTCATGTTGAATTACATCAAATGCTTTTTTGGCATAATGGGTGTTAAATTATGATAAATGCTTTCACTGCACTGCTTGCTAGTAGCATGTGGTTTTCTGCTCTAACCTGTTACTCTGGTAGATTGCATTGATTTTTAAAATATTGTATCAACCTTGCATTCTTAGAATAAACCTCACTTGTTCATGGTATATCATTTTTTATATTTAGCTGAATTCTATTTGCTAGACTTTTGTTAAGGATTTTGCATCTAAATTCATGAAAGATGTTTACCTGTAGTTGTTTTTTTGTATTGTCTTTGTCTAATTTTTTGGGAGAGAGGTAATCAGAGTAACTAGTGTCATAAAGTGAACTGGGATGCATTGTATGCTTTCCTAGTTTCTACAAGAGATGGTGAACAATTGATGTTAATTCTTCTTTAAGTCTTTGGTGTAATTTCCCAATAAAACCCTCTGGGCCTGGAGATTTTTGCCTGGACGGGGGGGGCTTTTAAATAATAAATTCAATTTATTGAATAGTTATAACTATTCAAAGTATCATTTCATATTGTGGTGGGTAAATTGTGGCATTTTGTGGATTGTTGTCGTTGTTGTTTCTTAAAGAATTGGTCCATTCAACTAGTGTGTAACATTTATGTGTGTGAAGTTGTTCCTTGTGGCCTCCACTGATACCATGGGGAGGGTAAGTGGCCTTTCTACCACCTGGCAGTGGTAGACGTTCTGACTTTCCTCCAGAAGGAGGGATGAAGATGCCTCAATACTGCTGGGTGGGGTTGGGAGTCCACTGACACAGCAGGGGGTATTCAGCCCCCTTACTACCCAGCAGGTATGAAAGTCTTGGCTCTTTGCTCAGCTGTCCCTGACAGCACCCTGACATACCCTGACAGGAGGGATGAGCTGCCACATCACATTCTGGTGATGTTAGAAGTCTAGGTTCTTCACTCAGTCTTTGTTGGCATGGGTGGGAATGGGGTCACAGAATTTTTGTGCTGCATGGCTATACTAATTATTACCTAAAAGCTTTCTGTTTCTAAGTTGTTCCTTTCCTGGTCCTTTGGCTAGAAAGAGGAAGATTTGTTTGGACTTTTTAAAAAAAAAATCTGTGGCTTTACTGAGTTTCTGCTTCATTAGCTCCAAATACGTGATATAGGAGGCAAGAAGAGGATTCAGGGACTCAGGAAACTTACCACTATGTTATTCCTCGGGTCCCAGGACCCGCTGCTAGTCTACCTTCTTGTCCCCATCTTTCAAAGTCTTCTTATGTTTGGTTTCTACACAGTGTCTAGGGTTTCTGGTTGTGCTTAGTAGGAAGAATAAAGAAAAGTGCATCTACTTCATCTTCTCAGGAGCAGAATTCCTGAGTTTCCTTAAAAATAAAAATGAATTCTTGATTAGTTTAAGTGTATCACTGAGTAATCTTTTTGCAACAGGAATAATATATATGGTTTGTTTTCTAAAATTCATAATAACTATATCAGTATATACTAAATAAAAAGCCTCTGCACATGAAAAATACCACTACTAAATAGAAAATTTCTGATCAGATTAATTTTGCTTACTTCAAAACTGGACGGGTATTGCTTCACCAGCATCTAATGTTCGATGTTATGCGGGAAAAGACTGAGACCTGCCAGATCTCTCTACTTTTTCCTTCTGGATGTGCAAGGGGTTCTTTGTTTACTCTTGAAATTCAAATATTTTACCAGGATATATTCAGGTCTTGTTATCTTTTTTCCCAATTTGCCTTATATGCTGCCTCAGGATATTCTTTAACTCAGGAAAGTTTTATATCATTATATCCTGACCTGTGATCTGTTATTTGTTCTGTCTTCTTGGAAGACCAATTTTCTGTAGGCTGACCTTTTGTTCTTTGCCTTGCACACGTATACGCTTCTTTCTTGTTAATTTCTTCTCTTTGTTCCTGTCCTCTGAATTCTGGGAAAATTGTTGAAAGACATCTTCCAAGTCACAGTTAGTTCTCTGAAGATATTAGTCTTTTCTGTGCTGCTTCTAATATAGACTTCGATTTCCTCATTACATTTCAAAGTTCTTTACAATTTAAACTTTTCTTGCCAGTTCTTTTTATACTTACAACTGTATATATAGAAACTCCTTCCACTTTTTAATGTCATTTTTCTTCTCTTACTGCAGAGATTCCATTTCTTCTTGAAGTTAATTGAGTGCACAGTTATAATGTATTTATGTTCCTTCTAGTAAATCTTCTCTAGTTTAAGAAGTAATATGTGAATAGGAAAAACAAACATGTCAAAAACTAGGTCATAAATAGCAAATCTCCCTCTTATCCCAAGTATTCACCTTTTTCCTATGATCAAACATTATTAATTTCTCATTATCTTTCAGGGATATTTTATGTATACATTAGCATATAAATATATATTTATGTCTTCTGTTTTAATACAAAATAGATCATTTTATTTTTATCTTTTTAAAGAACATCAACATGTATTTAACATAATAGAAAAGAAATGAGGTACAAACATTTGAATTTAAACAATATAATAGCCTTTAATACTCACTTTGCATGTGCTCATTGTATAATATAATCATAATGAACATAATTACATTTGTACACAAACTAAGTACTGGACTTGAAAATGTGCTTATTGCTGTACACATATTTCAATAAAGTATAAGCCCAGTACTTCAAATGCGTACATTTTAGATATTTTTTTAAGATTTTATTTATTTTTAGGGAGGGAAGGGGGGAGAGAGAAAGAGAGAGAGAGAGAGAGGGAGAGAGAAACATCAATGTGTGGTTGCTGGGGGCCATGGCCTGCAACCCAAGCATGTACCCTGACTGGGAATTGAACCTGCGACACTTTGGTTCACAGCCCCGTGCTCAGTCCACTGAGCTATTCCAGCCAGGGCCATTTTAGATTTTTTTTACCAAAAAAGTAATCAATAACATCTGTGTATATAGGCCTTGCTTTACAGATTACTTTTTATTAGTATATCACAGTTATTCTACCTCATTCTACTAACGTATAATAATACATTATTGTTATACATTATTTTTCTCAAAGTAGTATGCAAGCAGCATTCACACATATACATCCTTTTTACATGTTTATAAACACTTTTCTGCATTCATCATGTAATGGTATTCGCATTTATTCACTGAAATAACATTGTTCTCAAAGTAGTGAGCAAGTAGGACTAAATGAACCCACCATAATTGATTTATCCACTACCCCATGAAGGATATTTAAGCTGCCAAAAGCATTTAACAATGAAAAAAGTTTTTGAAAAGTATGATCTTCCTTTGATTCATGAACTATGTCTTGGGGGGGATTGTAATTATTATTCTTTTTGTTTTCTTTTTTTCTTATATTTTCTTTTTTTTTCTTTGCATATTCTTGGATACTAAGAAATATATCCAAACTTGGTGTTTACCCAGCAACAAGGTGACATAATTACATTTAATTCTTTCCTCTCACCCTGTCCATTTTTTTAGTGTCCTCCTTGCAAACATAAAATCGAGGTACAGATTTATTTTATAACCCCATTCAAGAAATTCTAAAGGAATACACACTAAAATGTTAATATTTATCTATAGGTGCTTGAATTAAAAGAGATTTTCACTTTTATTTTTGTGTCTCTTTGCATTGCTTAACTTTTGTACATTGAAAAGATATTAGTGCTAAAAAAACAATATAAGGAAAATTTATTTGTCATGATTATGTTTGAATTAAAAAGAAAATTTTAAATTTAGCATTGCCAGTTCAACCACCCAAAATGTGCAAGTGAGGGCTACTAAAGGTGACACAGGTCCCAGAAGAGGAATTTCATCTCTGTGCCATTTTTTGAAGTGTGTTGAAGCCACTATGCTGGTGACACACCTCCAGTTGGTCCTGGTCCTCACAGAAAAATAATGAACACCCTTAGGTGCTCTCCCTCTTTTACTGCTATCGAAACCTTGATTTTTTAAAAAATTTAAAAAATTTTTAAATTACAGTTTACTTTCAATGTTATTTTGTATTAGTTTCAGGTGTACCCCATAGCAGTTAGACAATCATGTACTTTACAAATTGGTCCTCCAGATATTTACATTACCCATCTGACACCATCCATATTGACTATATTCCCTATACTGTACTTTGCATCTCCATGACTATTTGGTAATGACCAATTTGTACTTCTTAATCCCTTCATCATTTTTACTGGGTCCCACAAACCCTCTGCCCTCTGGCAAACATCAGTCTGTTTTCCGTATCTATGAGTTTGTTTAAATTCTGTTTGTTTATGTTGTTCTTTGGATTCCACACATAAGTGAAATCATATGGTATTTGCCTTTCTCTGACTTATTTCACTTAGCATAATATCCTCTATGTCCACCCATGCTTTCACACATAGTAAGATTTTATTCTTTTTTATGGCTGAGTAATTTTCCATTGGATATATGTATCATCACTTTTTCATCTACTTGTCTATTGATGGACACTTGGGTTGTTTCCATGTTTGATTATTGTAAGTAAGGCTGCAATGAACATAGGAAGTGCATATATTCTTTCAAATTAGTGTTTTGGGTTTCTTCAAATATATACCCAGAAGTGGAATTGCTGGGTCATAAGGAATTCTTTTTTATATTTTTTGAGAAACCTCCAGTGTTTTCCATAGTGGCTGCACCAGTCTGCATTCCCACCAACCTGCAGTCCCACCAACAGTGCACAAGGGTTCCCATTTCTCCACATCCTCACCAACACTACTTTGTTGATTTTTTTATGATAGCCATTCTGACAGGTGTGAGGTGATATCTCATTATGGTGTTAATTTGCACATCTCTGATGATCTGAGTTGTTGAGCATCTTTTCATATGTCTATTAGCCATCTGTATGACCTCTTTGGGGAAGTGTCTGTTTTGGCCCTCTGCCCATTTTTTTAATTGGAGTGTTTGTTTGCTGTTGAGTTGTATGTGTTCTTTACAAATTTTGGATATTAACCCCATATCAAATATATCACTGGAAAATATATTCTCCCATCCAGTAGGTTGTCTTTTTGTTTTGTTGATGAAAACTCCAGGGTTTTTTGGCAGAAAATGAAGGCACAAAGTATTTAATAGATGAAAATTCAATGGAAGAACTTTTTACAGTGTTTTAGGCAGAGTCTAAGGAACAGCAATTGCATAGAGCTAAAATGTCTAGGCCTTTTGCCTAGGCCTGAAGGAAAAGATAGATGAGGCGTTATTGAGTACAAAGGAGAGCTATAGCTACAGGATAAGGCCTCCAGGCAGGAAGAGTGGCCTTTGACATAAAGATGTTACCAAAACCCAAAGAGAGCTGGAGCAATGGAAGCAGAACTACCTTTCAGGATTTGCAGCCAATAGCAGTGCAAGGAGGGAGAAAGCTGGGGTGAATAAATAACCAGTCATTCTATTCTCCTGAATTCAGATTTCTTGCTATGTCTGCTGGTACCAAGACTCTGTGAGAAATCAGATGGCCCCCAAAGTTATGCAGCAGGTTGAAAAAGGCAGTGTGGCATACATCCTGTCTCATAGCCATTTAGGATGTCATCTTGTTCTGGCCATTGCTATGGCAACCAGCTACAGCAATAGAACCCTGGCTGAGCTACACAGCATGTCTCCTGTGCCTCAGGAATCCTTGGTCTGCATGAGACTAGCCTGCTCACCCATTCTGCAATATGCTCATACTGCATGGGAAAGGAAGGTAGTGGTCCCTGGGCAATGCTTGACCAATCAGGGTTGGAAGCCAGTAGATAAATAAATCCTCTTCTATCTCCTAAGCAAAGACTTTTTAAAGAGGATCTACAGTGTTCTTCAAAGTGTTCTCACTGAGCCTGAGTTGCCCATAACAGTAACTATCATTCAACCTTAATAACTTCATTCTTGCGTTAGCTTCATTGCCTTCTGTGTTTTCCTATATCTAGTCCCTGATTCCTGTTCCCTGACCTCATTTCCCAAAATAACTAACTTCATGTATCCCTTCTCTCAGGCTCTACTTTGGGGTAGACCCAAGAGGAGCAAAAGGAAAATAACCAATCCATGTATCCACCCTTCTCCCAAGTGATACAGGGGGAAATTACCCTATTCCAAAAGGCAGATTTTAGAAAACTCTGATAAGTCTATAGTAATACTTTCAAAAAAGTGTGTGTGACCAGTTTGGGCCAAAGAAGAGAGAGGAAAAGTGTGTTATTATGCTGTATTGTGTAGGAGAAAACTATAGCACGCGGGCAGCTCTAAACAGGCAGCCTATAATGTGAGACTACTACAAAATACATGTTTCCATTGGGTTCAAAACATAACCCAAAAGGTTTAGGTTAAAAAATACACACCACTGGTCACACAATAGTCTAGCAAACTGCTCGTTCCTAAGTGACAAGTCAGAGCTTGGGCCCAGAAACTTGAGAAACAGGGAGGACAGGGAAAGGGAAGCCTGTGGTGGACACAGATGTCCAGCCAGAGTCCAAGGCATGGGAGAGCCCTAGGTTTAAGGCTGTGTCCAATACAGGGTTTGATTCTTCCACCATTTAGAAGATGTGCACTCTCATCTCTGATTCCACCAGATAAGGAGATTCTTTAAAAACTAGTTATTAACCAACTTTTTTTCTAGAAAAAAAACATATGGTAAATATTTTAGGCCTTATATACCATGTACTCTCTATAAATGTGGTCATAGAAAATGCATACACAAATGGCCATGGCCATGCTCCAGTGAAACTTTTTTCTTACAAATACAGGTGATGGATTTGATTTGGCCTCTGAATTATAGTCCCCTGACCCTAGTGTAAACCAAAAAACCCTTTGTTGCAAACAACCCAATGGTACCTCAATCAATACTTTCTTCTTAATGTGAAGATTTCATCAGCAAGTAAAATATTAGACTATCCAGCAGCTGTCATCCAAAAATTTTATTTTCTCTTACTTAAGAATTCTAGTATAGGAAATGTAGAAGCCAAAAAAATGGTATGTATGACCCGTGGACTTGAACTAAAGGGGGGAATGTGAGTGGGAGGGGTTGTACAGGGTGGAGTGGAATAAAAGGGGGAAAATGGGACTGTAGTAGCATAATCAATAAAATATATTTAAAAAAGAATCCTAGCAATTTACTGTTTTTATTTCCCAAAAAATTCAGATTAGCAAAATACTATCTAATTAATCGTATTTAATTTATCTTACAAAACACTACATAGCTCATTATGAAGCTCCTATCCCCCAAAATGAAACTGAATGCATAAGATCTGAAAACCTATCCTGAAAGTCCATCAATTTAAAAAAAACAACACTAAGTAGAGCTAAAGAAAACACATTTGTTCAAATGCAATCACATAACTAAACCCAAAAGTAGTCTCCTGGAGACAACCTTATGTTAAAAGATTTTCATATTTTCTTGAGAACTTTTCATGCTGAAATTTCTAAAAGCCACTGGCTGTTCACAGTGGCAGAGTGTAACAGTGATTTAACAACCCCAGGCAAAATTATATAACAAAGCAAGGATATGCCAGAGTAGATTTCTTATCCAGTGCTATATAATCTGCAATTGCACAAATTAGAATTTGGTCAGGCCCCAGATGCTAATTGCAGTACCAGGCAGAGTGTACTCAAGGTTTAATTTACATCACATAGAGTAGAGGCTTCCAGTACTAGGCATTGAACCTTGAGTTAGAATGCTCTGGCTTTTCCTAAAGCAAAAGAACACATGACCAACTTCATTGTTCAGTAGCACCATAGGTATCTCCATGGGAGATTTTCTAACAAATTACTGACAAGAGTTGGCCCTACTTAATCCATAATCATGAATGCCATCAGTGCCTATGGCTAGAAGACTAAAAAGCCAAAGAATAGCACACACTTGGGCCTTGTTCAGACGAAATTGCTACAGAACAAGGGCCAAATACCAAAATAACTGCAACTACCTCTTTAGTGAGTTCTCTCAAAATAGTTTTTTTTTGGGGGGAGGGGCTTTGGAAAAATATTAAAGAAAAATAAGCAATTCCTTTAAAGTTAGGAATTTATTTTTTCCTGGTAAGCAAATGTTTAACTTTCTGATCAAATAATGATTATTCTTCCTTATCAACACCCACAGTTTCTATCAAAGAGTACAGATTTTTCTTTGCCATCTTCCTTATATATTCTATAAACTGAATTGGTATATCATTTATAGATACTGATGTCCACGAGGTAATGGCTACACAGTGTAATTTAGTCAGATTTAACTGATGCATAAAGAACATAAAAACCACTAACCAAAAACTGCAATGTCTTAGCAATGTTAGCAAATGGCAGCAGTTACATTTGTATTCATGGAGGAGTGTGTGGGGCAAGATTCCCACTGACTCCTGTCTCATCACAAAAGACCTCCTGAGAGAGAGAATGCTGTAGAAAAGAAGGAAGTCCAAGCGCAAGCCTTAGGGAGCTAGGAGACAGATAAAGCATGACATAAAATAGAGAGAAAGCATCCATTTAAAACATGTATATTTTACTTAAATTAATGTGAACTAAAATGAATTTGCATGAATAGATCAAAAGAGAAAATTTGCTTATGAAAATTTGCAGTGGTCCTAAAGACACATGTTTGTGGTCAAATTAAGGTTGTGTTTAAGTGATGGATGAGACATTAGAGGTTGAAAGAAAGGCATGATACCTGTTGTGCGTAGTGCTTTACCAAGAATGTCTGGTACATTGGTTTCATTCTGATTACAACCCTGTGAAACAGATACATTATTCCCAATCTTCGTATAAGAAAGTAAGGGGAGTATAAGTGACTCATTGAAGACCATTTAGCTTGAAGAGTAGACTAATAAAAATAAAATAAAATTTTAAAACTCCAACCTTTTAGCTGTGTTATTTCTACTTTACCACAAAACATCCTTTTAAAAAGGACAAAGTAGCAAGGCATCATAGGATACATACTCTTGGACTGAGGGCACAATAAGTTCCAAGGTCAGTCTAAAGCGTGTCCCCAGGCTTTGCCAGTCACTGGCTGTCTGTGGAATCTGTTAGTGGTAACTTCTCTTGTCTTGTGTCCAACTGCATTACACACACCCTCAGGCTTTTGCAAATCCCTCCGCGTGATTCTGGGAATCCCAGGGGTGTCTCACAGTCTCCCAGCTGTGTCTTTGCAGGGATGCCCACTACCTTGAAACCACTTGAGGGCAGTGCCCCCCAGTGTCCCCGCTACCATCATATTCTAGAAGAGCACTGATGTCTGACCAACATGGCCTCAGCCTGACTGAGCTTTAGACAGCTTTCCTCCTGACTAGCTCCTCGTCTTCTTTTTTTTAGAGCATTAACTTTAGAAAACTTGCAATTGTAAATTCCTTCTCCACCTCTTGGAGATGTAAATCTTCTCCCAGACACTTGCCAGTTTTACAACCCAAAATGTCTTTCTCTAGTACCTTGAAATATCATCATCAAGAAAGACAGAGCACCTATCTCCCTGTGTCTGTTGGAGGACAGGACACTAACTTTGTTAGCAAACACATGGACTCACCATTTCCACCAACCTTCCCCCTAATGTCCTCCAGGTACTTCCCACCCGCTCACCCCCATGCATAAAACTCTCCCGCCTTTTGCCTCAGTGGAGTTGAGTTCAGCCTCTCCCCACTATTACAATAGTCCTGAATAAAATATTTCTTGCCTATTTAACTCTCTCCACTAACAGCTTTTTCAGACCAAAAGTGCTACCGTCACTGAAAATTGCTCTGAGCAGTAAACCATCAGGGATTCAAAGAGATGCGGAGGGAACACCTCTCTCCCTGACACAGGTCACATTCTGTAACTTGCAACGAAGCCAAAGCATTATCACTTTTTCCATTTCATGGAGTCTTTTATGCAAAGAGTTTCTCTACCTGCTGGCTACTGTTCTACAGCCTAAGTTAAGGGCAGTGTGATGGGCAAACACCAGGTTACTCTCTTCATCTCAATTCTTCATCAGGCACCCCCCTCCACAAAAAACAAAAAACAAAAAACAAAAAACAAAAAAAAACACTTTCTTTCTAAACCCTATCCACAAATTTTTAGTTCAAATAAACTCTCCACATACCCACCCACAGATGGAAATCATGCTCACACATGTTTAAATTCCAATTTAGTCCAAAACCAAGATCCCTGTTTCACTTAGATGAATGAAATAGTGTGACAGGGGTGCTTAGAAATAGAACAAATCAGGAGGGAAAATGAAGCATTTTTTTCCTTTACCCCTTTGGCATTGTTTGAAAGGTCTAGTTTGAAAGACCCAATCATAGAATATATTTAAATACTCATATGCCTTTACCACACACTGATTTTTCCATTTAATTTTAAGTGAAGTTTACAGCCCAGCAAGTTTACAGCCGTTTTACTGAAAAAAGAAAAAGTGTGTGAGGAGGGCTGGAAGCATGTGTGGAAGACAGAGTTTATCTCATTTCGTATTAGAAAGAGCTGTAACAATTACAGCACTCCAGCACTCTAATCAACGATTGTAAGAAAATGACTTTTCTATGTGGGGATCTGCATAGAGGCTGGAGATAGTATATTTAGGATGTTGTAGAGAGAATTCACACGTAAGGTAGGACATTGGAATTCTCTAAGGACCTTCCAACTCTGAGATGATACTATATTTGTAAAATATTATCCTTGGATTCCTTAATGAGATCATCTTAATCTCTTTTGTATATTTAGCACATCATTAACCAAATAGAAAATATCCCCAAATATAGGACGTTTCTTTCTGAAATAGAACACCTAATAACTGCAAGTCATTTTTATCAACACATCAGCTTCAAGGCAGTCTGGGCAGAAGCTTTGAATTGTGCATTTAACTGGATCTTACATAGCTGCTATTATCTTTGTTCTTTAACATCACATGTGAATTGATTTAGTTATTCCTCAAGGCCAATCTCCATGTAATTAGGCAGTGCTTACTCACAGCTGAATGATATGAGCACTTCAGAGATAAGTAAATTGTTCTTTCTCGTATTTTTTCTTTCAAGTGTTACATTAGAACACTTCCCAGAACCCTGTGCCAGACATGAAACTATCAGAGAAGACAGAATCCCTCCGCTCAAACAGCCAATGCTATAGAAGAGAGAGAGAGCGCTCCAGATAGGAATCAGATGTTTCTCTTCCAGCTGATCTCCCCCGCTCCCAGGTAGATGAGTAAGCAGCTGGGCTGCACCGATGCTGAAAACCAAGCCAATTGGACTGACATCTTAGGCACTGGCCCAGCTGAATTTCTGGAGGTCATCCATTCTTGCTGGTATGGGAAGTCATACAATATTCACAAAAAGAAGAGACTATAGGCTTTAGGACACTCTCAGCTATTGCTCTAGGCTTGTGGTTAAGTCACCTGACCCTTTCAAATCTTAAGATTTTATACATAGCTGCAAAATGGGGATGCTACCACATGCTCTGATTACCATAGCAGGGATGTAAAACTCATTTTCACCGGGGGCCACATCAGCCTCGAGGTTGCCTTCAAAGGGCCAAATGCAATTTTAGGACTGTTTAAATGTAACTACTCCTTAGCTAGGGGTAAGGGGCTTGGTGCTGCCCTGGGTAGAAACAAGGTGCCGGGCCAGGTAAAACAAGGTGGAGGGCCGTATTCGGCCCATGGGCCTTGTGTTTGCCACCTATACAGGCATACGTATTGTTGTAAAAATTAAAAGATAAAAATGCTATGTACATATCATTTGTTTTTTAAACATTTATTTACTTATTTATTTTTTAGAGAGATGGAAAGGAAGGGAGAAAGAAAGGGAAAGGAATGTTGATCAGTTGCCTCTTGCAGGCTCCGCAGTGGGGACCTGGCCCTCAACCCAGGCACATGCCCTGAATGGGAATCGAGCTGGTGACCTTTCAATTTGCAGGCAGACACTCAATCCACTGAGCTACACCAGCCAGGGTTATGTATGTACTGTTTAAAAATGGTTATTATTTGGGGGGAAAAATGAATAAAAGAGCCACAATTTTGCTAATCAGGAAGGTCCCGGACTGTATGATTTCCATATGCCCGGCACCTGAGTCACAGGAAAAAATGATGAAAGGCTAAGGCAGCATTTTCCAACAGACTCTACCAAAGTAGAGTAGAACTTGTGAGATTCTAATCTCTTATCCTTCACCAATGATGTCAACTACTAACCAAGACTTGAGATAAACAATTCGAAGAATTTTGCTTGTGCTGAACACAAAATGTTTCCTCCCTCATTCTAGCTTAAAGCTTTTGAATATATGCTTAATATGAAACTTATCCCCCAAAAGATGCCATTGTTGTTTGTAAGAGAAGTTTTTATAATAAAAAGCATTTATTTTAAAGCTTTTAACTCTAGTAGAATAGAACATTAAGAGTAATAGTGGGTTCTCCCCTTGGCGCTGCTGCTTTATTCTGCTCTAACTGCTTTTATTTACCTCTCCAATTGTGTTTGTTGCCTAAACGAATAAAAGCCCATTACATAAGAAAAACCATTTAAAGAATTTACTGATGTTATGTAAACTGCTCTGCTCATCTAAGCAAATGGAGAGCAGAGTTGTCTGTGACTGTTGGAATCCAGCATTCTTGGAATTGTGTCAGGAAAACTCCCCATCCACTAAAAACCCATATGTACCCCTGGTTGAAATGAGGTCCTTAGATTTAAAAATTTGCAATAACTATTCAGAATCACAGTTTTCTGGTTCTAGTTAAAAAATAAAATAAATAAAAATCTGACTTTTTTACTGAAATGATATGCTATTTTTTTCTGATGGTGGAGAAAATACTTTAACAGCAGAATGAAAAGATAACCATTTTTCTTTCCAAATATAGCTCTAAAAGAGTACAATTGTTTCTTTTCGATCCTAGGCACTGTCTTCCTTTTACTTTTACCCACAATTTTTAGGTAAGCTTCTCTTTATCAAATTTTACTTTGAAAGACTCTGAGTTTAAATTCTGTTGGCGCTTCCTGCTTTTCTAGTCAGAGCACAGAGAATTACGGCCAAAGCATATCTTTAAAGTCAGTGTGTTGGCTGAGACACCAACCAGCTTTTGTACAAAGGTGCTTTGTGAATCATGAATCGAATGAATAGCATAATAAAAGCACAGACCTCTGAAAGTATCCACCTAATGCACTTTGGAGGGAGAAAGAATATCTAGTCTCTCACTTCTAAAACTATGGAAGTAAAATTTAAAAAGTTTGTGTTTATCCAAATCTACACATCTTTCTTCCCTTCTTTTCTTAGGGGAGTGTTACTTATTCACAATGCAGTGTCTCTAGGATAGTCTGTGAAAGGCAGCATCTTGTCTGCCCAACACCCTTTAAAAAATGTTGAGCACAGGAACATCTGTTACCACAAGCCCCCACCCAATGGAGTGCAACAACTTCCATGTCAATATAAATCCAACAAAAGTCATGGGACACACACAAAGTTTAAAAGCAATGATGAAGGTCATTCCCAAAAGTTGTCCACGAATATTTCTAACTACTTTTATGGTGACAGTAGTTGGTGGAAGTCTCTTGAATTGAGTTCTGCAGTATTAAGTTCAGGCACAGCTTTATTTAAAAATTCCTCTGGATTTTTTTTCCCCTTCATTCTCCAAATGAATTGTGTCATCTCTGACATTTTCTTAAAACTGAAACTCAAGCTATGCATAGTTTAAGAAAACATGTTAATTCACAGAAAAGAGAGAATGTAATATTTTACTTAAATTATTAGCAGAAGGCTGAAGGGGAGGAAATTTTGCTCCTATGCAATCTGATCAAAAGGAAGAGCTAACAGTGTTTCCTTGAATGCTGGCCTGCATCTTTAAGCATCATGAAATCCACCCTCTGTTTCTGAGGCTATGAGTTTCTACCTATTGAAAAAGCCAGTTCCAATGGAGGCATTTCAAATCTTAGAAAAGCTTCTGGCAGGTTCAATGGAAAGCACTTCCTGCCACCTCCCTCCCCCCAAAAAAAGATGAATGAGGATTCCTTGCACAGACTATGTGAAGCTCACGGCATTGGCACAATGATATCCACTCAACTTCTCTCTCTGTGGCATCCTCAGGGAGGACTTTTGTCTCAGGTCTCAGCAACATCCCCTTAATTTAATTTCCATCCAGGTCTCCATTCCTCCACTCCCAACTTGATGTAGTAATTCTTTTCTTGGGAAAACTCTACTCAAAGAAAGTACTTCTCCCAGACTCCTTTGCAACTAGGTGTAGCAGAGGCAGCTTTGGCCTGAAATACCTGAGCATACTTCTGGAAGGGCTTTGCTTTCCCTTTCCTCATTGTTTCCCATTTCTTCTTTTTTTGTCTACCAAGACTGCAGATATAGAGCTGGAGCAAGCATGCTGTGACCATTAAATCACCACATAAGTGAGAACCAGAGATAACTGAGTAACAGAGAAGGAGGATAGAACCCCAGATAGTGGTATCGTGGAACCGCTGTGTATGTGGTAGTCTAAAAACTAAGGAAACCTTCCTAATCAAAGATTTTCAAGAATTACGCAACCTCAGTACCTGTCTCTTCAAAAAATGAGAAGGGAAGATATTAACTCCTGATGTCTACATTTCTCTTGAGCAACACTTTGCATGACATACCTGGCGGAGAGTAAGAATATAACCTAACAGATCATCTAATATACATGGAATTTCAGATACTTTGAGCAAGAGCTCAAATGACTAATGCCGATCTTATAGCCCTCTAATTCCTAGGAAGAAGTAGCATAAAAATTTATGGGAAACAAAATGCCAGCATTTATTGTCCAATTTAAGTGTTTATGAACTTGGGAAATTACAATGGCACATTGCCATACATGTTTATCTTTCAATACATGCACTGCCTTGGATTGTTTTTCCATAACACTTTCTATGAAAGAGAATCTGGTTTTCTCTCAAGGGCACAGACTATAGCTCTACTTTCTCTGTACGCCGAACACATTTCTAGGGACCTGCTGGAATCTCATCAAACAATTTTGTGGTCAGATGCCTCATATCATGTTTGAATAGTAAAATTTCCTTGTTTTAAAAAAGCCCTCTATTTTCTAGGGGGAAAGAAGAAGTGTAGCAGGCCTGTTGTACTCCCCTCAACACGGCAGGCCTTCACCTCCCCCACACTCGCTCTTGAAGGGGTGGGAGCCTCACCCGGAGTGCCACTGCCCTTTCCCATCCTCCCACCTTCCTCCTGACATTGGCGTCTGGTGGTGTCTGAATATACTAATGTCATCACCCTTTGCAGCCCAATGCCAATAAGCTATTTAAAGGGGATGAAATCTGTGGGTCTTTTTCAAATATGTAGTGAAACTTCTGACATACCACTTACCATTCTTCTACTTTCTCTTATCTTTTGAACCCGTGTTCTCACCAAGACTTTGATTTGCTATGAATACCAGGCCCCACTAGCCTGTGATCATATCAGGTTACAATACACCCGTCCCTACCCACTCTCACTGGAGCTCATCTACCCTCATCTACCAGTTTCTTTCTAAGGGTTGTGGGTGCACTGTTCACAGATCTGAAGCTGCTCCCTCGTGCTCTTTTTCCCTGCTCTAGTTTTGCTTTGATGCTCTGAAGCTTCTGTTGCTAAGGTACTCAAGGGACCACTGACAGCCTCCAATGGCCACAGTGCAGCTACTCCAACCTCAAGGTAGAGACACAGTTCTCCTGTTTTCCACTTTGTCCCAAGCAATGAACAGCTTTTTCCTAATTCACTACAACCTAGTCAACAACAAGGCTGAAATCATAGGGGAAAAAAAAAACCCTACACAAACAAAGCAAATTCTGAGACTGAAATTAGCTTTGCTCTTGGAAACATTCCTGGGGAAAAAGAAAGAAAGATTAACAGAAAGAGAAGTTTGGATGCAGTTTAGTTTCAGTGAAGAACTAGTCAGTCTTGAAGAATGTTTGGGAGCTGAAATGACTCTTCAGAGTTTTCCAGAGTTGGGGCTAGAGGACCAAGTCTTTATACAAATTCATCAACCAGTCATTGATACAGGTTTCTCTGGAAGGGACCATGACCTTGGGCTACATGACTCTCTTCAACTAAGAAGCCCAAAAGGAGCCCACAGCTGAGAGCCATCTGTCAGCAGCATATCCTGAGTTGGGGAGAATCTAGGCAGCAAATCACAACATCTATACAAATATCTACGTTTTAAATAGGGAATTTCATTGTATATATTTTCCCTTCTAAGTATGATACCATGATCAACTCTTCTTCCCTTACAAGGTAACTTTATCTGTCTCTTCCTGTAAGTCCTAGCTATCCTCTGGGGTCAATTCCAATTCTGCAAATGCCTCAACTCCTATAGTACCATGTGTACCCTAGATGTTTCCTGAGTATGTGATAATTATCACAAAACATACTAAGCAAAAACTGTATAAATATTTTGAAGATTCAAAGGCTCATAATCATTTTATAGCACTCTTAGAACAAAGTACACAGTATAGAGATTTCTTACAGCACTTCCTTAAATTCTCATCTAAATAGTAGCTATTATCATTAGCAACAAGCGCAATAAAGCATATGCCAGCTATTAAACACCAGCCAATGAAAGTATTTCATATGGAAAATATAGGTCATTAATATCTTAGAAAGTTAAGAGAAGTGAATGAAATTGAATTATCTTAGAGAACTTCTTTAATAGATAGAAGAATATCCTATTCTGATAGTGTCGTCAAAAAGAACACGAGAAAAGAAATATATGCTAATTTCAGAATTTGCTTATCTAAAATTTCCTCAAAGTGTAGCCACTATTTATTGGCCTCTCTAGATCTAGCAGTATTTATAATAATATCCTGTTTCCATAACTTTTATAAGAACAATCACGTATTTCCTGAGGACTGTCTTAGAACACAATTTAACCCATATTTCTCATTATATATTTTAGGATAATGAAATAATTAATATAGAAAAAATATACTGGATATCAAAATGATTTTACAGCTATGAGAGTTTTGTAAATTTTCCTAACTGTTAAACATCATTTGAACACATTAGCAACCTCTAATATAGGACTTCTCATTATTCAGTCTCAGGGATTTTTGTAAAACATAAAAGAAACATACTAAGTTAGTATTTCTATCTGGATAATTGGACCATAACATATTTTTATAAACTTTTCATTGAGGTATAACATATATACAATGCATAAATGTTAAATGCAACCACCACACAGATCAAGATCTGGAGTATAAATGACAAGATTAAAATGGAAAAGAGACAAATCTGCAGTTATAATTAATTCTGTCAATTTATATATGTTTTTTAAAGGTAGGTTATTAAGTGCATACAAGTTTAGTTATTTGGGGTCCTTGTTGTATTGACCCTTTTTCTTTATAAAATATCTTTTTTACATCTAGCAATACTGCTTGCAGTAAAATCTTCTCTGCCTGATAGTATCATAGCCACATTAAGTTTCTTTTTGTTATAATTTATATGGTGTGTCTTCTTCATCCTTTTATTTTCAATATATGTTTATATTTAAAATGAATCTCTATAGAGAGTATGTATTTGGCTTTTTAAAATCCATTTTTTTGCCTTTCTTTGATGTTTCATTTTTCTTTATTTCAAGTATATTTTATGATTATGCTATTACAGTTGTCCCATTTTCTCTCCCCTTTATCTCCCTCTGCCTTGCACACCCCTCCCTCCAGTATCCTCCCCACCCCACCTTAGTTCGTGTCCATAGGTTATACATAAGTTCTTTGGCTTCTCCATTTCCCATACTATTCTTAATCCCATCCTCCTGCCATCTATTTTGTTCCTACCAATTATGGTTCTTATTTCCCTGTACCTTTTCTCCCCATTCTCCCCTTTCCCCTTCCCTCTACTCACTGATGACCCTCCATGTGGTCCCCATTTCTGTGATTCTGTTCCTGTTCTAGTTATTCACTTACATTTGTTTTTGTTTTTTAGGTTCAGTTGTTGATAATTGCTAGTTTCTTGTCATTTTACTGTTCATAATTTTGATCTCCTTTTTCTTAGATAAGTCCCTTTCACATTTCATATAATAAGGGCTTGGTGATGATGAGCTGCTTGAATTTGATCTTATCTGGGAAGCACTTTATCTACCTTTCTGTTCTAAATGATAGCTTTGCTGGATAGAATAATCTTGGATGTAGGTCCTTACCTTTCATGGCTTCAAATACTCTTTCCAGTCCCTTCTTTCCTGTAAGGTTTCTTCTGAAAAATTAGCTGATAGTCTTATGATAACTGTCTCCTTTTCTCTTGCAGCATCTAAGAATCTCTCCTTCTCTTTAATCTCAGGTAATTTAGTTATGATGTGTCTTTGTGTGTTTCCTCTTGGATCCAACATTTTTGGGATTCTGAACATTCTGTACTTGCATGTCAAGTTCCTTCACCAGATTGGGGAAGTTTTCCATCCCTATTTGTTCAAATAAGTTTTCAGTGTCTTGCTCTTCCTCTTCTCCTTCTGGCACCCACTATGATTCAGATGTTGGAATGTTTAAAGTCATCCCAGAGGTTCCTCAGAGGTCCCCCAGTCAAAAATGAGGAGAGGAGAGCCTCTTCTCATTTTTTTGAGTTCTTATTTCTTCATTCTGCTCTGACTGAATGTTTATTTCTTCATTTTGTTCCAAATCATAGATTTGAATCCTAGCTTCCTTCCCTTCACCCTTGGTTCCCTATATTTTTCTTTATTTCACTTTGTATAGCCTTCGTTTCTTCCCTTTTGTGTCCATACTTAATCATTTCTCTGAGCACCCTGATTATCAGTGTTTTGAACTGTGGATCTGATAGGTTGCCTATCTCCTCGTTACTTAGCTCTTTTTCTTGAGTTTTGCTCTGTTCTTTCATTTGAGCCATATTTTTATGTCTTGGCACACCTGTAATGTTGTAAGAGGCAGAGCCTTAGGTATTTGCCAGGGCTGGGCAACCCTCATTGCTGCGTTGTGGTGCTGTCTGTGGGGGAGGGGTCAAAGAGGGAACAATGCCACTTCCGGAGCTCTCACCCCATTTTCCATCACTTCCCTCACTTCCTGCCAGAGAATTGTGCTCTTTCAGGTGCTGATTCCCAGATGGGTGGGCTTTTGTACATTCTGGGACCCTGTGCATCTCTCCAACAGACTTTCCTGTGAGACTGGGAGTTTCTCCCACTGCTGCAACCCCACAGATTTTACAGCCAGAGGTTTTGAGGCTTTATTTCCCTGCACTGGAACCTTGGGTTGCATGTTCTGTCTTGCTCCCCACTTGTTCCTCCTGGTTTATCTACACACAATGTGGGACTGCCCAGTCTGTCAGCCACCATCTTGCCCAACCCAGTCCACCAGCCACCACCTTTATGAGACCTCTGAGCCCCACCTACCAGTCTGGATGAATGTTTCTTCTTTAACTCCTTGATTGACAGACTTCCATACAGTTTGGTTTTCTGGTACTTCTGGTTGTTTTTTGTTTTTAACTTTGTTGTTATCCTTCTTTTTGTTGTGCAAGAAAGCAAAGTGTATCTACCTATGACTCCATCTTGGCTGGAACTCTTAATTTTTTTATTTTCTATTACACTTGACATACAACATTATATTACTTTCAGGTGTATACCATATTGATTAGACATGTATATAACTATGAAGTCATCACCTGATAAGTCTAGTACCCATCTGTATATGTTCCTGTATGAAAACAGTTTCTATTGACTTATCTTTAAGATCACTAACACTGTCTTCCATTGCATTCAGTTTGGTATTAGCCACATACAGTATTCTTATTTTCAGAAATGTAATTTTATTCTATTTTATAACTTTTAATGTTCTTGTAACTTTTTATAACTGGCAATTTGTATATCTTTATCCCTTCCCCTTTTTCATTTGTTTTTTTAAATAGTGCTTAGTCCATTTATATGTAATAGGTACTGTAGCTTCATTTAATAACATCTAAATAATTGTTTTTCTTTGTTCCATATCAAATTTGTTCTTTTTAAAAAATTTGTTTTCCATCTTCTTTACAATTAATTAAAAATTTTATCTTTTTCCTTTTATTTCTTCTTTTGGCTTGTTTATATTTTAATCCTTTTTAGAAGTTACCCTAGATATTACAGTGTTAATCTTTGCCTTTACACATTTCTCCTAACATTTGTATTTTCAATACTTCCAAACAATGCAATAATCTTACAACAATTCAACTTCATTTACATTCCTCTCAATATTTATGCCATTATCATTATATTTTACCTTAATGTATTACAAACCACAAAGATATTGTTTTTAAACACCAATATCCTTTCTATTTACTCATATATTCACACTTTCCATTGTCCTTTATTTCCTCCTATAGTTTTACACATCCATCTGAATTTTTTTTTTTACTTTAAATAATTTAGACTATATCTTATAGCCTGCTTCTGTTAGTAGCAATTACTCTCAGATTTTCTTTATCTGAAAAATTCTTACTTCATATTATTTTCAAATATTTTTTAAAATATTTGAGTAAGTTTAGATTTATATAAAAGTTACAAAGAGGCTATGGAGAGGTTTTCATAGCCTTTACTCAGAATCCCCTAATGTTTAGCATTTGATAACTCCAAAATTAAAACAGTAACACTACTATTAACTAACCTACAGAGTTTACTTATGTTTCACCATATTTTCCACTAATGTCCTGTTCATGTCCTAGGACACAATCTGAGATAATGCATTGCCTCTAGCATCTTCATTTTTAAAGAATATTTTTACTGTGTATAAAAGTCTGTATTGGTCATTGTTTTCCTTTTACCTCTTTAAAAATGTAATCATACTGTTTTTGTGAAATAGTTTCTGCAAAAAGCTAGCCATCAGCTTAATTGCTACTGCTTTAAAAATTGCCTCTGGCTGATTTTAACCTTTTGTTCATTACATAGATTTTTATTTATTTAATATCATGTGTCTAGATATAGATTTCTTTGTTCTTAATTTTATTTGATGTCACTGAGTCTCTTACACATGTGGGCTAATCTCTTCCTTCAATTTTGGAAAATTCCCATATGTTATCTCTACAAATATTGCTTCTGCTCAATTCTCTTTCAAGTCTCCCTCTTGAATTTCAAACACGCGCATGTTAGAAATTTTCTTGTCTTATGTCCCTTGTGCTATGATTGATTCTTTTTCATCATTTATGTTTATTTCAGATTAAGCAGTTTCTATTAACTTATCTTCAAGATCACTAACACTATCTTCCTCTGTATTCAGTTTGGTATTAGCCACCTACAGTATTCTTATTTTCAGAAATCTTAATTTTATTCTATTTTATAACTTATAATTTTATGCTAAAATCTCACTATTTTTATTCACTTGTTCATCTTTTTCTCTCTTTTTAAACACATTTACAATATTTTTTTAAAAAGTGTTTGTTAGCTATGTCCAATACCTAGATTATCTGGGTGTCTGCTCTTATTGCCTGTTTTGCTCTTGCTAATAGGTCGTATCATTCTATCTTTTCATATTTTTATACATTTTATTGTGTGTTTGACATTGTGTAAAAATATTGTAGTACCCACTGATGGTGTTATTTTCCACAGAAAAAGGTTATTCTTTTTCCCTCTCCAGCAAATAAGGTGAAAATTTTGTTACTTAAATCCAATCAGAAATTTTACTGAGTTACAGTTTTAATAAAAGGCTGTCCACCATTGGTTCAAAAATATTCCTTGGGTATGGGCACCATGGATTTTTGCTTTAGACTCTGGAAAGTCTTCATCTGTTTAGTCTGGAAAATCTATGGAAGATACTGTTCTGTTCATTATAGATTTTGAGCTTAGCTCTATATGTCCTGCTCCACCCTACTTCAAATATAGTGTTGTATCCTGAATGAGGGAACTACCTGAAATTTCACCTGTCTTTTATAAATTTTGACCCAGTACCCAAGCTTATATCTCATAAGAAAAAGATACTGTAGTTTTGAGTATCCTCTAGATTCTGTCAATTTTATTATCTTATACAACTGGCAAAAGAAACAAACTTAAAAAAAGCAGAGTAGAATGGTGGTTGCCAGGGGCTGGAAGTAGGGAAATAGGCAAGATGTTTTTTAAGGCTACATATTTGCAACTAGTAGCTAAATAACCCTGGATATCTAATAAACATCCCAGGCATTACAGACAATAAAACTGTATCATAAACATCAGTTTGCTAAGACACTATATTTTAATTATTCCCAGCACTACAAAAAATGATAATTATGTCATGAGAGATGTTAGAAAATGCTACAATGACAAACTTATCCTAATATAAATGTATCAAATCAATATTGTATTCCTTAAAGTCACACAATGTTATATGTCAATTAAACTTCAATTTTTAAAAAATCTAGCTTTTCCTTGAGTATTATCCCCCTCTTTACACTAAGGCTGATCTTCTTCCTGGGCTTTCCCAGAGGAAAAAATGGCTGGCAATTATAAACTCTTCTAGGAAAGCCTGATCCAGAATTTTAATTTGCCTATTATCCTTGTTTACACAATAATCCGATATCTTTCAAAATACAATTTTGTAATTTATCTTATAGTTCAAATTTATTGCAGTGGAATTGTTGCCTTCCCATCATTTATTACATTATACTCACAAGTAGAATTTCAGTACCATTATATTTAAACAAATGAACATGGGCCTAATTGTTTGAGATCTATGTTAAGAAACAGAATTGTAAATGGCCTTAAAAGCTTGTCTTTGGCCTATGATGTTGAAAATCTGGAAACAGCAATGATACTGTATACAATGCAATATCATTGGCATGACTTACCTACTGATGTCTAAAGTGGTCGAGATATGGGCACTCTAGAACCAGCCACTCAGAAAGCAATAGCTTCAATTATGTTGGAACTAGTTATATACCTGGGATGAATATATATTCCACTTTTTCCTGGGTGATCTCCATTTATATCTATAATCATTTTGTAACTATAAGTATGCATATCACAGGTAAAATGATAAATGATATGGTCCCACTTCAGTTTATGTATGGATCTGAGGCATGATGAAAGATAATATTCTGATTTTCACTGTATGTCCTCACTACATGCTTGTGTATGTCATCAGATCTTACTATCAACCTACCAGTATATTTGGGTTTCTGAACCATGGCCTGTGTCACTTGCCAAAAACCAGAGCAAAAATATGACCTGTATTCTACATATGTCTTTATAATAAATACCTGCACCTTCAGAATTCTTTTTTTTTTTTTGTATCATGTTCATGTCTGCAGCTTTCAAAAAAGCACCAGAAAAAGTTCACTATTAAAGTAACTTTATACCCTTATTGGTAAAATGCAGTTCGTTCTTATTAAAATATTTTTATATTTGAGTATAAACTGTTTACTGTTTTAAGACATTTATATATGTACTGTTTTTTTCTTTAAGCATAATATAACAGACACTTAAAAAACAAAGCCAGAAAACAACTTTGGAATTTTTATCATTTTTATAAGCAACATATAAAACAGGTTGCATTTAATTCTCCATGGAATATAGTTTGGAAATGAGGCTGAATTATTTGCAGATAATAAATTTAGTCCCTAAAATATGCTTGGTACATTGTAGAAAATCTTGTTGGTTAAATCACTCCAGCCATCAAGTTTATCTTAAAGTGTCTCAATATGCTTTTGACTGATACCATCTGTTATCTACTGAAAAAATTATTTTCCTTTGGAAGGTATTCATCAAATTATAGGTGACATATTTGTTTGAGAATATAGTAGACCATCTGGTTCTATAAAAATGGGCTCCTAAAAAAATACTGCATCTCATCTCACTTGCACCATTCGTATTTTTCAGAAGCTCTCTTGTTATATTCCAAAACAAAAATGTGCAATATTTTTGGCTCCTGGTTTAAAAAAAGTAAAGAAAACCATTTACAAAGAGATGTTTTAAGCACCATGATATTGTACAGCTATTCACTAAAAGAATAAGGAGGTATACAAAAGAATGGAGTGTGGTGAAGAAAGGGAGGAGGCATGATGAGCTCAATGAATATTTCATATCCCGAATAGAAAACCATTAAAACAAAGCCCTTCATGAAATTTCCCTTCATATACAAGCTCTTTAGCAGGCCTAGGTTTGTTTTCCTATTTGTAATCATTAAATCTAAATTTTCAGTTTATAGACATACTCCCTTCTCTATTACCATACTGTAGTTGCTACTTGGTGATATAAAAAGTTATTTCTATACCTAGGGGCATTTTTCTATTTATTAAAATAATAAATGAGAAACCTCAGAATATAATTTCAGCCTTGATCTTTTATTTGATTTCAGTAAACTTGCTGAAGGTCAAATTTCCTCTGACTGTAAAATGAGCCAGTTTCCCACCAAAACAAAATTTATCTAAATCAGGTAGAATTTCTTTTAGTAACTGAAGATATTTTATCTCAAAGTTTCCTACTATAAATTACTGCCTGCCTTTATCAGTTATTTTTACAACACTCTGGTATCGTATATTCTAATGTAAAGAAAGGAGTATTTTGACTGTTACTTTTTAAGACCTAGTTTTGAGATTGGAAGCTTAGTGAACAGCAAATGTTCAATTGTCAAAGGGACACTTTGGATGAGATCCAGAGTGCATCACAACATTGCCAACATAACATCTCAGAAGAAAATAAAAAATCTGCATAAGTGTTAGTTTGAGAAATGTAGTAGTTAGGAAAACCAATGCAAATGCAGAGATCTTAGAATAAATTCAATTCCATTTCAAATTTCCCAGCAAATGTTAGGACCTTTGGATCCACTTTTATAATTGATGAAATAGATCACTGAAAAAATGAATGCCTAAATAGAAGCAATATCCCCTACATTAAGTGTTACAGAAAAGATCTTTCATGGTTGTTTCTAAAAATAATATGTTCCCTTACAGAAGTGAGAAAAAGTCTCCAAAAGAAGACAACTGTATTGCAGTTAATAGTTAGGGTCTTGGTGGCTAAGATGTAAAAACAAATGACAAACAAGCATCGGGCCATCCTTAAGAAACCTTTCTGTATTGAAACTATATCATTACTTTTAAAAATTAATTTCAGTATATAAATATTTCAAGCATTGATTATATAAATATTTATTAATTAGATGTTTATTTGAATTATGATATTTAACATTCTTGGTTATGATAGTACTTGAGTAAATAAATTCATTATTATCACAGTGTCAGATAAAATGCAAACAACATTTTACTTCATGCATAATTCTGATTTTCTGAAGAGCCTAATTAGTTGGTAATAACTTATATTTATCTTATAGATCAGATAATAATCATTAATCAGGCTTTCAAGACAAAGAGAATCTTAAAAGCAGCAAGAGAAAAGCAGTTAGTTTGCATACAAAGGGGCTCTCATAAAACTGTCAGTTGATTTCTCAACATAAGCTTTGCAGGCCATAGGGATTTGTAGGAAATAATCAAAGTGATGAAAAGCAAGGATCTACAACCAAGATTACTTTACCCAGCAAAGCTATCATTTAGAGCAGAAGGACATATGAAGAGTTTCCCAGACAAGAAAATGCTAAACACCAAATCAGTATTATATGAAATACTAAAGGTTCTCCTTTAGAAGAAAAAAAAGTTAAAAGTATGAACAATAAAATGTCAATAAATATGTATCTATTAATAATTGAATCTAGAAAACAAACTCAATGAACAAGCAGAACAGGAACAGACTCAGATGCAGAGAACATTTGACAGTTGCCAGATGGGAGTTAAGTGGGTGGGATGAGTGTGAAAACAGTGAAGGGACTAAGAGTACAAATTGGTTGTTACAGAGTAGTCATGGGGATGTAAACTATGATACAGGGCATGTAATCAATAATATTGTAATAACTATGTATGGTGTCAGATGGGTCTGAGATATATTGGGATGATCACTTAGTAAGTTATATAATATCTAATTACTGGGGTGTATACCTGAAACTAATACAATATTGTATGTCAATTGTAATGATTATACTGAGATCTTAAGATTGCAGAGATGTATATATGTATATAAAACTATATTGAATTAAAATAATGAACATATTAAACATTGTTCTTGTAAACTTCAAGCAATGTTACAGATTGCCTAAACCCACTGAGTTATTTATATTATCTTAGTAAAATTTTAAAAATAAATGTTTAAATACCAAGTAGATTTACTGTTCTTTATGTCAACTTAAATTGTAATTTTAAGACCCTTAATTAACTTCAATACTTTAGACTTAATTAACTTTAGGACCTAAGGTTTGGAAATGCTTAAGTAATTAAAATAAATAGAAACCCCTACTTGTAACAGATGGTTTGCAAATACCATCAAATAAAAATACTCACCACTCAGTAATTTTTACTTATGTACTCTTGTTTATTTGTAAACACATTTGTTCCTCTTAGTATTTATTTTAAAAGGATAAAACTAGTGAGGAGAAAATATTGTATTAAAATATGTTTATAAAAATAATTGCATTTTAAAACTAATGATTTAAGCTGAAGTGGTATCTTATTGTGTAGTGTATGTCTATATATTTAAAATAAAGATATTTAGATCTAGTAAGATTCAGTTGAAAAGGAATCTATGCATAATAGAGAAGTGAGCACTGATTGCTCACAAGGAAAATTGGTCTTTAAGTGTACAGCCTGTTTGCAATACAAAGCAGTGCAAATATCTTTTGTTTTCTTCATATTCTACATAGATGATGAAAGATTTCTGCCTGGCCACTGTTATGTGTACTGTTAAAAAGGTTTTTGAGTCTTGAGCTGCTTTAGTATATTTTATAACTGCAAACAATCATAAGCAAACAAGGAAATAAAAGATTTCTCACCTCTATAAAGCTATCATGCCTTTGTTATTATAATCTATTACTATGATTAATAACATAGTCAACACTGTGGTGATTTCTTGCTCTTGAACACCTGTGATTTTATGCAATGACCATTTCATTGTTGCTCTTCTCCAGATGAAGCCCTCAAGTTTTAAAGTTGGCCAGGTGCTTTTTAAATATAAATAAACATAAACATAAACATAAACATAAATATATATATATATATATATCATCTCTGATACTCCCTTGAAGCACAGACTCCCTCTCGTGTTACAGAGGATTATGCCTTGAACAGGAAGAATACTAGCAGTAGTGAGTTAAGATAGATATGCTTCAGAGTTTCCTTAGTTCAATGAGAAGTAGAAGCTCAATCAAACCTAGGTTACTTTCATTTAGGGAAAATGTAACTAAATATGAACATAACTTAGTGATGGTATAACCTTTGAATATGGGTAGAAGTATGCTCACATTTATGAACATGGGCTGACACAATGATGCCTAAGAAATAGACTTCTAATAAAATTTTATTTCTAGGTTTTAAACACCTGGGTCAAGATCACTGCTTCTTGCCAAAATGGAGAAACAAGGACCAGTTTTTCTCTCATGTACTTTAAAAAATATATATATTCACTGTTGAGTTGCTTTGGTATGTTTCATAACTATAAACAATTATAAGAAACAAACAAAAGACATATGCAATATATGAAGGATTTTGAAAACATTGGATATCAGGAAATGAAAGACAGTGGTCCATGAGAAATGGAAAACAAATGAGGTGAGCTCTGTGATTGCCCAGCCAACTACTTTGTTGGTGTTTCCAGGTCATGGCACAGAAAGGAGAACCGCTATTGAGTAAATAGCTTAGAATTCCTTGAAGCACAAACTACCAAAATTCACTGAAGAAAAAATAAATATCCTAGATAGCCCTATATTTATTAAAGAAATTAAGATTTTACTTACAAAAAATTCTGACAAAGAAAAGTTCCAGCCCAGGTGACTTCACTGGTGAATTTAACCAAATATCTAGCAAGATATAATATCAATTAGTATCAATTCTTCAGAAAATAAAAAGGAGGCAATATTGCTCAATTTATTATAAAAGAAAGAGCATTACCATGATATTAAAACCAGATAAAGATATTACAAGAAAAGAAGACTAAAAATTAGTATCCCTCAAGAGCATAAATGAAAAAATTCAAAAGAAAATTTTAGCAAACTGAATCCAACAATATATATAAAAAGTATAATACATGGTGAATAAATGAGATTTATCTTGGATTACAAGATTGATTTATCATTCAAAAAATTAATGAGTATAATTCACCATATTGAACAACCAGAACAGAAAAAACCATATTGAGGCAGGTTAGTAAGAAATGAGGAGACATTCCCTGACAAGTGGAACAAGGAAAGTGAGACAAATGACTGAACAAAGGACAGGGGCAGCTGAGCAACTGACAGCCAGCTAATCAATCACAGGACCCCACCCTCCCTAATGAAATTGCCTAAAAGCAGATGGTTTAAATTACTATATTCAGAGAGGTAGATAACAAAAACTAGTTAGATCCAGGCTAATCCTTGACTGAGGTGAAACTGACCAGAGAATGACCCCAAATTCCATTACATGCTCATTGTAATACATCAACATCCTTAATGATATACCCAATGCTATTATGATTAAAAGCAAAAGATCCATAAAAGGTCAAAGATAGCTGACAAAGCTCTTCTGAGATGTTTTCATCCTTTCCTCAGAAATATAATAAATATTCTGTTGGGATCCTCCCTGGAATCTCCCTTAAAATCCATTTGTATAGAAAAATAGATAAAAACTCTCAGGACAAAGAACACCAGCACGCACTCTTCTTTGAGCATGCCTGTGCTTCTTCTAAGCTCTAGGGGTTCTAATAAGTCCTGCAACCAAGGGAGCAGTGGGCAGCAGCAGCTCATCCCAGGCTGATCCCCTGATCCCGTCTTCAAGGGCCCTTCCTTTGCCTCACTATTCTGAGCATCAATAAACTTATTTTTACTTTCAGCTGGACTTCTTTCCTACACCAGTCAAGAACCTTGTCATCCCAGAGCATTCCCAGACAGGACTAGCCTCAGCTCAGACCCGGTTCAATGACAAAATAATACCTCAATAGATGCAGAGAAAGAATTGACAAAATCAATCATCCTTTCCTGATTAAAACTCTCCTAACAAACTAAGAATACAAGGGAACTTCCTCAACCTGAAAAACAGCATTATAGTTAATGGTGAATGTTTTTACCTTAATATCAGAAATAAGGATGCATGATCTCCCCATGTCTAGTTGAAATTGTAACAGGGGTAAGAACAAAAATAAAATCTGTATTGTAGAAGAAGAGGTAAAACTATCATTATTCATGGAGAATATAATTGTATAAAAAATGGGATGTATAAAAAATGTGAGTTAATGAAAGAACTATAAATGTAACTAGTAGGTTCTCAAAAGAACTTAAGTACAACTATCTCTATTATTTGAAGCTCAAAAGTGATTTTTACATGGGGTAAACTCCAGAAAATCACAGTTGTTTTAGTTAAAAATATGTGGAGATACAGTTTACTTATTCTAACCACAAAATATCTTTAAATAATCAAACCACTGATGGTGTTTATGATAATTCTGTAAAAACCACATGTGTGGATTGGTCTTGCTGTAAAACTGCTTGTGTTATCAGTCAAATATTATGGATACTGCCTTTATTGTTTTCCTGTACTGCTCATGACAAGGTGATTGTTTGCATAGTTTCAATATAATTAGATAAACCACATTCATAATCATAACCATAACAGAAACGTCACACTTGAAAGCTAAGTTCATTTAATCAAGTATAATAAGCCCACACTAAAAGAATTAGAACTGCGCTTCATATATGAAACTTGGTCTGATACCTACTCTGTAACTAGAGTTCTAGCTTTACAGTGAAATATATATGTCACCATGTCTGAAAGGCCAGATATAGTGATAAACTTTATCAGGGGTAAACAAAGAGCAGTGAGTAATTTTTAGATGATGGTGGGCAGTCCTAGAAGAAAACAGCTAGCCATTTGTTGATTGGTCCTTTTCCTTGGAGTAGGTAAGGCAACAAGAGCAGTTACAAGGAAGGAAGGAAGGCAGGGAGGAAGAAGGGGGAGAAAAAATGAAAAAAAATAAAGAAAACAAGGAAAAGAGAAGGAAATGGAAAGAAGAGGACCGAGGAGAGGAAAGAGAGGAAGAGTTGATGAGGAAGGAGATAAATGAGGAGGGGAGGGTGAGGAGAGCAGAAGAGAGTGAATGAAGCGAAGGAAAGAAAAGGAAATTCTGGGACAATAATGCAGCCTGTATTTTTTTTAAATCTCTGACTATAAGTTAATTCTCTGTCCTTATTATGGAATAACTTTAGTTTTGTTAAGTAAAAAGCAAGAGTGTTAATCAACATTTTAATTAGGCTGAGGTAAATAAACTAGGCCATGTTAAAAAGAACAGATAAAATAAAAGCTTTAATCCACAGATTATACAAAACAGCTAAGACTGATTGAGTTGTCATAGGGTTTTTTTAGAAATATTCTTATTATATAGGAAAAGGAATGCATTATAATGAAACACTGTGGAAGCCCTGGTAAGTGTGACTCTGTACGTCTGTATGTATAATTTATTATGTATATATATACACATACATGTAATAAATTAACCTGTTTAATTTTTGCATTTATTAAAAATGTAAAACTCAATAAATGATCTTAGCACAGCTCTGCAATGAGAACCTTTTTTTTTTTTGACTGAGACAGATCTTCAAAAATTGTCTGTCAAAGTAGGCCTTTAAACTAACAACTATCCCCAATCTGCTCTGAGACAGAATCTTCTTATGTAATCTAGCATAAAACCTCACCCCTCTGAAAACTGATATTCATGATGAACTATTTAAGCAATTTCTGATAGATGTTAGCTGGATTAAAATCTCTTCAAAGAAACTAGTAACCTACCCAACCCAGTTGAGTGTTATTAGGCCTCGAACTAAATTCCTTTGAATTTCACCACTCTTTTCTCCAGAAATGTCTCTATCAAGAGAGAAATCCTTGAAATGGCCTGCTATGTAATCTGTAAAATCCTTAAAGAACCTTGGGAATGCATACGTAGCTAGTTACTCTGTCATTTAACAGCATTTTGTGCAAGAGGAACAGTAATTGTAAAAATTTAAGTCATTTAAAAAAACAACATTGAAGATAAATTACACAATTGTTCTTAAGAAATATAATGATTAATATATTAAAATAAGCATTACATTAGCCACTGGTTTGAGGAAAAGACGATTCCAAGATTATCAGCAACATGTGTGTGACATGACAACTACCCCTGGGGTGACATGGAACATATGCCTGAACAGGGAGAATAAGAACAATGAATAATTCTTGGTGAGTAGAGCAAATTAGAAAAACCAGCTGGCGGTTAAAGTTCTGAGCAGGATTAAACATCGCAAATGGCCTAAGGTGTCAGGGAAAGTAGTCAGGAGATGTCATCTGCATGGTTCATGATGTTACCAGCATGTCACATAAACGTAGTGATTGAGAGAGGGGAAGATTTAAGACAGATACTAATTTTAATCATAAGACAATAAATAAAATGATACATTTCTGGATATGAGTTTGTAGAAATTTTTCGTGCTGTAGAAGATTCCATTCTTATCCAATCCTGTTTTGTAGACTAACTGAACTTGCCTTCCTGTCGCCTACTTCCTTAGCCTATGTTTTTGGCACCTGCTGTCTTCAAATTCCAGAAATTCAGTCTCACTTCCCATCCTAACTAGACATCTGAGCTGCCACAGACACCCAGCAAATGGCATTGCACAAACTAAGTATTAGCTAGGTAAGACAGTTAGGTGCCCACTCCTCACAAATATGATCTACTTTTAAATCTACTTGTTTCCATTTCTTCTCAGTTGTTAGGGATTTTTGTATTAATTTAGTTTCACTAAATAATGTAAAACTAATGCCTTATTCCAAAGTCATAGAAGGAAAAGCGAAGAATTTGTTGTAGCAACGTCACTCAGTTCTTTGTATTGTTTCTGTGCATTCTCATATAAATGGTCCAATCCATAATGAGAAATGATGATACAGTACAGAATTGGAGAGTCCAATGATAGGAAACGACATACCTGAAAATCCTGTGCAAGAGAAGAATGGGATCCAGATTTTGAAAAGAATTTGGGACCACCGGGTGCAAACGCTTACACTTAAATAACTCCCAAGGTCAGTGTGTCAAAACAGCAATGGGGAGTGGCCCTGGGGCACAGTGGAGAACTGAAGTCAGAGCAGCTGGCCCAATTGATCCCAACCCAACTTAAAGCAAGGAACACAGAGCAGCAGCCTTTATGGCAGTATACTGCTAAACTGGCTCTTAGAAAAAAAGAAGGTTGCTAGGTAAGAAGGTAGGAGGGAAGAGAGAGAAGAAAGAAGGAAGGAAGGGAGGGAGGGAGGGAAAAAATAAAAGGAGAGAAGAGAAGAAAAAAGAAAAGGATAGCCCTGGCTGGCGTAGCTCAGTGGATTGAGCGCGGGCTGAGAACCAAAGTGTCGCAGGTTGGATTCCCAGTCAGGGTATATGCCTGGGTTGCAGGCCATGACCCCCAGCAACCACACATTGATGTTTCTCTCTCTCTCTCTCTATCTCCCTCCCTTCCCTCTCTAAAAATAAATAGAATCTTTAAAAAAAAGAAAAGGAAAGGAAAGAAAAGAAAACAAGGAAAAAGAAAAGAAAAAAGAAAGGAAGATGGCAGATTAGCAAGCACCGGAAATCTGTCTCCCCATCTAGACAATTGCATGGCAGAATCTCTCTGATGTAACTATTTTGGAACTCTGGAGACTACTGAAGGTTTGTACCTTCCAGGGGAAGTCTTGGGCAGTAAATTATAGTTAATTTTAGTCAATTTCCATCCAGCAGAGTAGCAGCTACCCCACCAACCCCTCCTTGGCAGGCAGCGATACATGCGTTCCCATATTCCCAGAGCAGCTGGCACACAGCATGCAGGAAACACAGCAAGCAAAAAGGACCCTGCTGCTTCTGATCAAAGAAGTGCAGGCCAGAGGTGATTAGCCATTATTGTTGCACCTCCCCCACTCCCCAGTTATGGCAAGTCCCTCCCTCTGGAGCTGGAGTGACTTCCTGGGGGCTAAAAGGGCTAGTTCCCTCCCCCTTCCCCACTTTATTTGTCTCTTTTTCTCCATCTGGAAGCTGAAATTAAATATATATAATAAGTGTGTAAATGCCTGTATTGATATGTCTTATTCTTAAATAATTCATGCTGAATAAATATAATGCAGCAACCAAGTTCCACAAACAGCACAGTAACAAAAAATTGAAACTATCTTTTATTATGATATGAATCTACAATTTCCAGGTATAACAGATTCAGAAAGTATTGGGCAAGCTGAAGAGTTCTGAGAATGCTATACATACTTGCCGAACAATCAAACACACCTCCAACACTTTCTCCCAGAGAGGGAGAAAGAAAAGTAGATCTATTAAAAAAAAAAAACAGTTTAATAACACAGACCCGTTGAATTAAATGGCTTTCAAATAAAGGTGTGAAACTTACAGTAAATTCAAGTCACATTCCGTAAGAGGCAAAGATTTACATGAAGGAACTACTTTTAGGTGTATGAGCATTCAGATAAGAGAAATGTGCTCAGTGAAGGAGAGAACTCGAAATACTTTGCTGTCCATTGCTCAAGCATGATGACTTCAAAAGGGACTGCAGAAAGAAATGAAAATTTGGCATAAATACTGACTGAGTGATGAAGGGGCAGAATAAAAGTGAGTTTCCGTATTTATAAATCCAAGTCAAAATTTCATTTCTGTATAGATGATACAGAGATAATGAAATCACATATGTCAAAATCTGAACTAATCTTATATCTGTTACCAAATTTTCTTTCTCCAGATCTTGTCTGATGATAGTCCACCTACCCAGTTACCCAAACACAAACTTGAGTCATCCTTGAATCCTCACTCTCTCCTATTTCCCCACCTGTATCAATTCTCTTCATTGCAGTGCTGTTCTAGACATTCCTTTCAATATGCACATCTTGCCTAGGTCACTGTAAGGATGTCTCAATTGATCTTCATGTCTCCAGTGTTTCTCCTTTCAGTCTGTTCTCCACGTAGCTGCCAAAGTAATCATTCTAAAATGCAAGTCTGATCATATCACTTCCTTGATAAATATCCTCCAAAAATTTCCTAGTACCAACTGAGATGAAATCCAGACTCCTTAGCATGCGATAGGGACTAACCTCCTGCCTACCCATTCTTTCCCTAGGTACCTCCTGCTAATGCTTCCAGACCCGATTTAAGAATTATCTCCTCTGAATGTTCACTTATGATATCCTGATCTGAATCAGATTCCCTAACCAAAGCACCTTGCAGTTCCTTTTGTCTTAGAACTTACCAATACCTTAGTTTGTTATTAATCGACTGACAATATCTCTTCATCCCTGCTATTCTGTGAGCAACCAAAGGAAAAAATCCATTGTCCTTTATTTTTGTATCCCCAGCATGGAGCACAAAATATAATAACTAATTGAAGTATTTTAGAAAAAGAGGAAGTAAGGAAAATAAGAGAAATGAGGGAACAACTAGATAACTCCTAAGAACAAATCAGCTCTAAAATTGTGTCTCCATGACTCCATTTATTTGGACCAGACCTTCATGTGCACACATATAAGCTACAGGCAGTGAGGGGTAAACTGTCCAAACCAATCAGCTATTCTTCTGTTCTCCAAGTCCAAGAGAAATCATTTCCTTAACCCCATCACAAAAAAGGCAGCAAGGAAGCTTTAAGGTGAGAGAAATTTTAGCAGTACAAATTCTTAAGAAAACTGTTAAGAAACAGATCTCCAGGTGGTATATGCAGGGAGCTGGTTTTTATTGTACTTCCAAAGCCACAATGCTCACAGGAGCATTAGGTAACCCTCCCACACCAAAGGAAGACCTCAAAGCCACATACAGTGGAGGTGGGGCCTTTCCACACACTAGGGGCAGTCACGGAGCAGCAGTTGGTGATCCCATGTTTTTGAAGTTTCCTTTGTCTGGATTTCTTCTCCCTTTATATCAAGTTCAAAAGTATCTCCTCTTATTCCTAGACTCCCCTAGGCAGACACGGTTGTGCCCTCTTCTGTGGCATATCCATAACTCTTTTAGAGAATACATCACACCATTGTTATTATTGTTATTATATGTGTTGAGAGGCAGATCTTCATGGGCCTCATATTTCTGCCCATTTGAACAGAGCAAAACATGGGCTGTTTTTTCTTCTAACTCTCTTTTCAAGGATATTTGTATCTCAAAATTCCTTAGAAGACAGAGATAGTGTCTCCCTTCAAGGGGAAAAAAGGCAGGTTTTTCCTAGCCTGTCTTGATAATGAAGATAACGTAATGTCGCCCACCAAGGGGAAGGTTAGACAAGTTTGGTAGCAGTCTCCTTTATAAGATGGGAGCTTCATAAGCTTAGGATTCCTCAACTGTGATAACAACCTCCTGTATACACATCTTCCTGAGCCACTTTGTATCACTCCGATAGAACCTGGTGGAGGTGAGGAAAGAATCTATGCCAGCATGAAGCTCATGCTGTCTGCTGTACAATGAGTAATAAAGTCCTTTTCTCTGTCCCAAGAATGTCATGTCTTATGTTAGCATCTACAAAACCATAGCAGACCCACTTTTTAAGCATTTGAGTAGAGTAAAATCTCAGACCCATTTTGAGTTCCTGATAATGTGCAATGTATATGTGTGTGTGTGTTAAACCTGTGTAGTTTCTGCTCACCATGAACTCCTTAAAAGTAAGAATTATATTTAATTCATCCAAGTGTTGCTAAGATATAACCTAGTTAAAAGATAAATAGATGTTAGCTGAATAACAATATAATGAGTACATGGGGAGTTAAGAAAAGGAAAGAGGGTCAAGGAAAACATACCACATAATTTACAGATCTTAAGTTCATGCTGCAATTTATTAACTTAAATTAATGCTATCATTCTCAGAAAAAATAGACTCTTGTTCATACACATCCTTTACATTATAATGATTATCTTAAATCCAATTCTCACACTGCCAATTCTATCCTTTTATCATAAATTTTGGGGCATACTTCTTCAGCAAAAATGAATACATTCATTCTAAGTACCCAAAATATATAAAATTAACAAGGAGTTTTGCTTGAGTGAAAATCTGTGCTTAGATATAATCATGAGAAGCATGTAATGTTATTTCTTCCCCAATGGATTGGCTGCAGAGGAAGTGGGGAAAACCCTCTCTCAATATATATATTTAATGTCACAAATGCATATAGAGCAACTGGAGTCTCCTGGAAGATAAAGAACTTGGACCAGGACTCTTCTTCCCCCCACTCACCAACCCACCATTGACATTAAAGTTCAAAATATAAAACCATGCCTTTTGCAATGAGAACATTTTTAAAAGAAAATGAACTTACCATAAGAAAGAAAGGGTGTGGACCTAAGTTCCAGGTGGGAATGTTACTTCTAGATTCTGGTTTTGGTTAACTTTGGAACCCATCTTTAGTCAGTCACTATTGCAGTATGGGTATGTCTGGAGAAATGACTCTATGTATGTACATCCAAAGCCTTAAAGCATCATATCTAAAAAATATTGTTTGTTTTTCCCTACTGAGTGTGATACAAAAGAAATAAATGTTCTTCTTTGCACTGAAAGGAAACTTCATGGTTGGACAAAGTGGGAGGTTCAATGATGATAGCAATCGGACAAGTAAGTGAGACTTTAGAACCTAGAGGATCAGAAAATTTAACTGAGCATTATCTCTGTGAATCTCCTGGGGCTCTTGAGGTTGCCCACATTGACTCAAGGAGATTAGTTTCCAATGAACCTGGAAGCGCCTGATTGACTGGATGCACCTGAAAAATAAAGATGCCTGGGTGTCAGTCTCAGAGGGGCAGACAAAAGATCTGAATTTCTACTTCTTCTAAGATAACTGACTCATAGGCATGTGTAAGCATCCCTGGAGAACCTTAAAAAGTTTGGGAAAGGACACCTTGCTAGTCAGCTAGGTGAGTTGGTTTTTAAAGCCATTGATATTTAGTCATAAATACAAATGCAATTTTATTTTATCCACAATCTTGTGAGCATAAGGGACATTGGGTAACAAAAATATCAAAGTACAAATGATGAATTTCCAAAGAAAAGTTTATAGCTTGTCCTTTGCAAGACAGACTATCTGTGATGCTCTTTCATCACAGTTAGTTAAATGAGAGCTCTGGCAGTGCAATGACTCAGAGATAACAAAATAAAGTTGTAACATCAATATCCCCAAATGTTTGGGGATATATTTGAGAACATAAATATTAAATGTTGAAAGAGGGATCAACCTGTCCTTCAAGTCCAGCCAGCTGGCTTTCCTCCATCACACAGTGTTCTCTAAGGTTATCCGAATGGAAAAACAAAACTCCCAAGGAGCAATAGACTGCAATACTTCATAAAGAGACAGTGAGTGAGCGGCTTTATTGTTAGTTTTCTTTCATGTCTAAAAATAAAAGATTTAATTATTCCGACTCTATCAGGACAGATAGATAGCTTACCTGAGGGCAGGTATTGCATGTAAGGGGCCCTGAGAACTTCTTACCAATAAGGTGTTACAGCATCTAGCCATTGTTGCCCTTGATGGATAAATTTTAGCAACTCTTTTCTTTGAAGGAAGCCCTGTTAGCATGGGAGGCCTGTTGGTTAAAGTGCATTAAAATAACTGTTTCACACTTTCCAGTATGGCAGCTAAGGCTATCCATTTGGAATGCGAAGAAAAGTTGAGAACATGACCTATAGACTTCATTGTTACCCAAGATTTCCATAAAAGACAAAGGAAAAGGAGAAAACAGTAAAGGAGGAGGTAAGGCAGATTCAGAGTCAGACTTTGCAGATTTGGCCTGTGACCTGACAATAGAGCCACGTTAAAAATCTAAATTATTTTCTGAAGTATGAGTGTTTCTACCTTTTCTTGGAAGTGCACTTCTCAAAATTATCTTAAATGACAGCAACTTAGGGGAATCTCTGAACGCTGCTTGACTCTGCACTATTTCATAGAAATACAGTGTCATCTTAAGTTAGTATGGTAAAATGAGAATCCCACAAAGAAGTAAAAGGCTGGTTGATAGAGGTAAATATTCCCTTAGCACGTATGATTAACACCTTTGACTATTTTTTCTTAAATTCAAAGAGCTATTATTAGAATTGTAGCACTGTGCAGTTAAGTGTGGCAGATGGCATATAGGAGTGAGTGGTGTGCAATTTACAGTAAACAAATTCTTTATCTTTGACAGATCACGGGGAGAACTAAAACGGTCTCCAATTCAATCAGGGAATCTGCTAGAAAACACTGACATGCAGATTCACTAATTACGGTGAAATGTGTTAAAAAGCTACAATTATCCCAATGGATGGAACCTTTTCCCATGAAGATTAGAAAAAACAACCAGGCGTCATGGGCTGACAGCAGGATGCCACTTGTAAATGTGCCCCCAGATTGGTTGACACCTGTTCAGAGAAGAGATTCAAGTCTTCGGGGCCTTCCACTTGGTCTTCTCTCAAAACAGATACACTTCTTAATAGTATGTGTGAATATGATTTCATCCGCTGTTTTGTATCCGATAAAAGGAAAAACTATACCTGACTTTTCTGTCTGTCTCCAAAAGCAGAGCACCATAAGGCAGTAGGGAATGATTCCCACAGTGTTCATGAGGTTAATAATCATCAAAGTAATGTTTCAAGTGGTCCAAAGTTTGGCTTCTAGCATTACAAAAAGGGAAAAGGAAACATACAACTATTCTGTAATGTATTTTTCAAAAATAGTTGTTTGGTAATATATTGAATGGTGGCCATGAGAATTTATCAGCCTGTGAAGTAAAGATACAAGAATGTAAAGTCACATAATATATAAGAACCACCCAAATGCTCTAGAATATACCTTACACCATAGCACTCCATGAGGTTTACTAATGACTTGGGGTATATGAACTTGCAAAGAAGGACAATGCTCTTGATGCTCTTGAATGATGCCATATGGAACTTGATCCAAAGGGATCACTGCATTGGAAGAAGAGTTGACCTAGATAATCTCAAATTTGATGATGAGATACTGGGATGTATCAAAGAATAGCTAGAATTGAGAGTAGTGCCTTATCAAACATGCCCAGATGTCTAGAGGCCTGGGAAATTTTGCTGGATTTGTGTTACTTTTGTGTATGTAGTTACCCATAAGATACCAACTATCCAAGGAGTCTCAGGCTAGAATTTCAATCTACCAACTGGGGTCTGTTGAGCCAGCTGTACTGTGAATGGCCCAAGCATCCTCAGGTACGCCCAGCAAACTCTAGAGTGTAAGACTGCAGACACCACCTTGGAATCATGACACCCCCATTTTTAAGGTGAGAAACTGACTTCTTCCTCTAACTGGGAAGAGATTCTCTTCCCCTCAGGAAATGTAACAATGCGTCACTCAAAAAACTCACTTGTAAAGAGGGACTGGGAGTGTTTGACCCCACTTACTGCTTATTGTGTCACTGACCACGGGTTTTCTCCTGAAAGAGATGCGTAACTTCACGTTAGAGGTTGTTCTATAGATCAGTGTTTCTAAACCTGGGGCAGATGTTTAGACAGTCATCAAGTAGTCATGTGTGTGTGTTTTAAAGATTCTTATTGTATAAGAATTGGTAGAGGAAAAATAAATAAATTTTAATTCATTGGATTTATAACTTGTAGGACAAGAGAATTTGATTTGGAACTTGGTCTTGGAATTTAACTTAAGAATTCTGGAGTTTAGTTTGTTTGTATTCTTAGTCTTGGAACTTTAGTTTTTCCCTAGCAGTTTGATAACAGCACAGCACATGTACTCAAGTTTGGGGCACCTCTATATGATGGCATTCTGTTTTGGGGCCATCTTCCTGTTGTTGCACAATCTCAGCACATACCCTCTGGTGAACGCTAGTGGACTGCATGTCCAGAGTTCATGTGGGAGGAGAGATAGAATAAGGTGTTCTTTACGCAATGGATAGACCCAGGTCTTGGAATAGATTTAAATAGTGTTACATTTTCACTTTGTTTTAGAGGCTCTAGACCAAAGTCTGCACTGCTCCCTAGTGATCTTCACAGCAGAGCCCTGTTGGAATTAAGAGAATGTCTTGATGAGGGTCAAAGAACCATCTGGGTAAGTGGTGATATCAACTGGGGCTCACAGTCACATCTGTGGGGAGCCACCAGCTCATTGCTAAGCCAAATGGTGTCAAAAAACAAAAAGTTGGAATTGTCATGGAGCTTATGAAGAGTCCCTCACTCTTCACGCTTCCCTGTGAAGAGATTTCGGGCAGAGTAGGGCTCCTAGGTCGCTGCACTGCCACTTTCTCACTGCTCACAGCTGCTGCTCACTCGCAGTTCAGGGGGAGAAATTAGTAGGTTAGGTTTCCAAATCAGATGGAATTTCATATTATATCTCTTAAATATTTAGAACTCAGTCTCTTTCCTTCTCTAGCTACCCAAACCAGTGAGTGGGAGGTAATGATACTAGTAGGTCTCTGCCTGGCAAGCATGATCAACCTCATTTTTTCTCCCCTCTAAGCCCCATTCTTCAAACTAGTGACAAAAGCCACGGTATTTTTATCTCCATCTCCCTGAATTTTGTAACTATTTCTCCAACAGTCCAACACTTAGGCAGAGAATAAGAGTGTTATTTATTAGCCTATTCACTCCTACATATTTTAATTTTCTTAATTATTTCAGTTGTTTTTCTATATAAAAATGGGAATATTCATTCCTATGTATTTGTTCGGACATGTCCTCTGGTTTCTAAATGTTATGTCAGAACTTCATTATTTTTTTCAGAAAAAAAATGAAAGTCTGTAAACATACTTTTATAGATTTTATAAACCACCACGTTATATTTCTGGCATGAAACAAAGTCATAAATTTTGGACATTGCATTCATAGTAGGAGAAAAGTTTTTCAACATATAAATTTTTTTTTTAATTTTAAAATTTTCGTTAGGAACCCCTATCTTATCTTACTGGACAACTGGAAAACCCAAGCTTGTTAGGTAGACATTGTTTTTCTTTTGGACTATAACAACCTGACCCTACTCTATGCTGTTTCGGGAGGAATCCATACTCCATGACCTTTATGAGAGGCAATGACTACTGTTCACTCTAGAAATTGAAAATTTCTTCCCCAGCTGTCCTACCAGCTAGTTTGCATGACCTAGATTTTGCCCATGAATTGCACACACACTACTCTTGGCTTAGAAGCTGAGATGCAAAGAAGCAAGGGAAGGACAGAATCCATTCTGTCAATATTGGCAGGAAAGGCAGTGGAAGGGGTTCTGGTATGATCTCAGTTGGCCCGCATTGACCATGGAGACAGTTCTGGTGCAGAGTCTCACCCTCCGCAGTGCTGTCTCCATGATGTGCTGTAAATGTGAAGAACATGCTCGATTTCAAGGGTTAGTACTCCCCAAAATATATAAAGAATATCTCCTTAATAATGTTTCATATTAGTTTCATGTTGAAATAATATGATACAAATATTAGGTTAATTAAATACATTAGTAAAATTAATTTTCTGTTTCTTTTTATATTTTAAAAATACTATAAAATTTAAAACTACACGTGTGGCTCTCATTATAATTCTATTGACAGGTATTGAGGCAGCAAACGGTTATACATCTATATGTAGAATCTGGCAGAAGTAATGCCTATTAAGTGTAGGGTAATCATATGGGTGTGACAAGTTACAGTTTTAATTTGAACACTTCACCTAAAATTTCATATGGTGTGCTTGAGTATGCTATTGTTATGTTACAGAATTATATGCTTATGATTTTGTAATAAAAGATTTTGTAATAAAAGGGGCATTATTTGTGCCAGATCCTGTATTATATTATTATTCTGTCAATGATAATCTATATACAAAGTCCTTAAAAACAATAAAATCTTTATTTTCCATAGCTAGATTATTTTTATTACCAAAGGAAGAGAAGAGCTCATATAATAAAAGTGCCCAGGTGCCTGGCACAGTACTATGTAATTTGCATATATTATTTTATTTAATCCTCATTATAACTCTATGAAGGAATCCTCACTTTATAAATGAGGATATAAACCAAAAAGTTAGGTAGTATTCCACAAGGCTATATACCTATTATATGCCAGAGCTAGATCTGGAACACATCATTTTCTCTTCCAAAAACTATTTTCCATTACCTTGGTGGTGAGACCCCCTCCCTCCCACCTTGACCCCACTAACCATTCAAAGGAAAGATTACCAAATAAATCTATAGCATCTAGATCAACATCAACTCTTTGTTTTAATATATATGCCACATTCTTCTATTTTTCAATTTCAGAAAATTATAGTATTTCCCATAAGTTGTATTATGACTTACTATTTTGCATTGTCAAATTCAGTAACTAACTGGGACTTTAAACTTATTGGAATGAGGCATTCTTACCCAATAAAATTTCTGAAGGAAGAGTAATTATTTATTGCTTCTATCTTTTAGGTCTGTTTTCTCTGCTCTAGTCAAACTAGGTTTATTTTAAAACATAGCTATTTTAAAAATGTCTCTTTCAACCAACCATCTACCTGATCCATTTGGAACCCTTTGATCTGGCAGAGACAGACATATTCTTTGTATATGAACAGGTGGTCAAATAATCTTCTCTGTGCAAGAGGTTATCTAAGAACTGTATTTTTAATTTCTGACATATTTAACATTTCTGGGACATTTTGATAATTTATAGGGACACCTGGATGCTTTTTTATCAGTAGATATTGGAATATCCAGAGCATTTGAAATTATACACAAAGGTCTGGGAAAGATTTAATGCCATTGTTTGTAGGTTCAAAATAAATGTCAAAATAAGTTCATTAATTTAGACTTTGTGACAGATTTTTCCCAAAATCTTGTTATTTTTTAGCCTGTGAATTTTTGTCAATTGTAGATTAGTCTGTCCCATATTAATGTTCATCCAAAATACTATTAATCTTGCTGTTCTCTAAGGGTGGCTATATGCAATAACAGGCCTGCAGAATCGAGGACTTCATTGAAATGTCCCATCAACAAAAGTCCTCACAGCTTCTGAGCGCCATCATCCACATGTCTCAGTCCCTACATGGTGTGCTTCTGAATTGATCTGAGGAAGACTGGCATCACAGCAAGTCTTTTGGAATAATAAATTCAGCGTATTGAATTTTCCTAAGTAGCTTTATTTGAATACTTTCAAAAATAAATTAGATGATATCTAAAGGGTCCTAAAATAGGCTCAAAGGAGAGATATAAAGAATGGCCCCATCCTAAAGAAGAACACAGAATAACGGTGAAGTTGAGAACAATGGTCTCTCAGGCTTCAAATGCAGGAATGATTACTATAAACTGAAGTGATCTGAGGAGGTTGTGAGGTCTTAGAAGGGAATAGGCATTGGGGGAAGGGAGGTACGAGAACCTCAGAAGTAAACATATAAAGGCAGAGAAGAGAATAGCATTTTCCAAGACAGCTAAAAGATAAAGCTCAGTGGAGTAGAATGTAAAAGAAATGAAAGGGAAATTGGATAGAATGTTTTTGCTGGTTTATGTTGTTGAAATATCTTGAATGTTAGGCTAAAGAGTTTGGATATTATCTTATATGTTATGGAGTAATAGTAAATAATTTTATGCAACATAATGAGAACATATACGTTTGATAAAACTCTGAACTAATGAGATCAAAATGAGGAAACAGAGATGGATGCACATGATACAACAAGCGCTGACAAACCTGTGGCCCTGGTGAGGGACAAGGATGTGGGTTGAATCCAGATTGAAACCAGAGAACCAAATCTGGAAGTTTAGGAGGACTGAAGTATAGATACAAATACAGATACTATGGGCAATGCAAGAGGAGGCTGATTTGGAAGAATAAGATCCTAAATTCTATTGATTCTGAGTGAACAGCACTACTAACAAGACCCTTAAGCCGCTCAAGGCTGTAGTAAAGATTGTGGTGTGAGGTTTCTTTATTTGCCAAGTTTGTCAAATGAATTAAAGCAATATGAACAGTCAAAATCACTGAAAAGATATTTATTATTTATTAGAAATATTTAACACTTACCTTGAATTACTTCTTGAGTCTAGTTGAAATTATGTAACAAAGTGATTATTGGAGAGAAATCCCAAGTAACTGGGCAAACAAACATATGCATGCAGAAGAAAGGAGACTGCAATAGGCATTTATCCTTGGAAGATATAAAACACATAAACTAATAGTTGTTCTACTATCTCTTATCCATTGGAATGCATCCTTTGATTTGATGTGGTTCAATTTTTCACAACAGATATGGTTTACCTTGATCTTGACTTTTTAAAAACATATTCAGCAATTTTAAAAACCTTCATCTTTATTCCATATTACTTTTAAATTGTACACCCAAATGTAGTAAAGTGAGAGAACAAATAGTGTTTGGTGTTGAATTGGTTAATTCCTTGAAAATATTTTGTATGCTTAGTCAAGATTATTGTTGAGTCCTCTTTGATTAATTTCAACCATATGATCATATAAGAAGTATATAGGGATTCAATTTAGGAAGGATTCACTTGGAAAGATTGGTTCTTTATTTGACCACATACTCAAAAGTAATCGTTTATAACAGATTGGGGTCTATTTACCTTTTGGCTTTCTATCTAAAATTACTTCCCAAGGTCTTCTTCTAGGTCAAACAAGCTTGAAAATAATTGAGACTTAGGAACATTATGATTATTATAACCTGACTAGTGATTGATGATCCCTTATGGTACAGTTTAACAGTCAAGAAAAAAACTTACATTTATTTCTTTCTGAATCACGTCTACACTACAACAATAATAGAGACACCATGAACTTTATCTTGTTTCACTTGGAAAAGTAAAAGTACATAAAAATGTTCTAAGACAAATGGACTACTGTTACTAGCACCACAGCTATTAGTATTATTTATAATTGTGGCTTCCTCTTAAGAGGAGCCCCTTGCCAAAGGGGTCATAAAAGCTACCGATTTTCACTTTGGTAGAGATGGATTTGTGGGTATTAATATCTCCCTTTGTCACATCTTTTTATTTTATCCAACAAAGTAGAGAGAAAAGCTAAACTAGGCAGAACAAATAGAAGTTCTTCAACTTGTATGACAGAAAATTCCCCCAGGTGAAAGCTTCAAACAGCTATAATAAATCTTGATTTAGCAAAGTATAATATTTCATGATAAAAGATATTTCATTTCCCTAAACTGCTATGTTGCACATGCCTATAACATAAGAGTAAGAAACTTGAAATTTCTTATTGACTGATAAATACAGGACTGATAGTTACTAGGGTTTGAAAATATATAAGCTAGTTTGTGAATTAAGGTAAGACTATAAATTATAGGATGGTATTAGTACCTACATCATAGGATTTTTAGAGGGTCAAGAGATAACATGTAAAAATTCCTTATCACAATCAGTGTCCCACTTTTGTCATTCCATCAAGCTATTATCAACACTGCCAGTAGTATTTCTATCACTACTACTATACCTCAAGCAACATAGTAATTAAAGGTATTTATATTACATTTAAATGACTTTCATTATATCAGAGGTTACTATTGAATTAGAAATCATGCTATTTTTCCTACTTATTTTCACACTTGAATGTGATTTAATATCATCAGAATTAGTGGGATAGTCATCATGAGCCTATTTGATCATTTGAATGGACAACGACCAGCTTTAGTCAGCCAATTTTTCAATGTAGACATTCAACTTCAGTTTATTCAAACTATCATCAGTTAACCCCAGGAGGAGTTCTCAGCTTGTCTCAGGAAGACATGCCAGAGGCCATCAGCAGGTTCCCCATGAGGTGAGCGGGCTAATTTGGAAATGCTGGTCAGGTAGCCAGAGAGGGGCTGGACTGCAAGGAATAGACTATTGGCCAAAAGAATAGTTAGAAAGTTGTTGGAGTTATTCAAGAATAAAATGCGTAAGAATGTGTTCATTTTTGAAAATACTATGAAATGAAATTAAACACATACAGTAATACCTCACTGAGGTAGAAATTAACTTTTGGTGGTGCTCATATACAAAATAAAATTGTGAACCTGTCCTGGAAAAAAAAGCCACAAGCACATGCACTGGAGCTGCCCTGAGCCCTCACACCTAGTGCATCTATTTTTACTTTCAAAACATGCAATCCATCCTGGGTTGTAAATAACATGTTTCAAGATAAAAGAGAATAAAACAAGTACATAAAAACAGAACAACTAGCTCTATTTAAAAGCAACAATGTGATGTCCTTGATATAGAGGACATACGACCCAAACCGTAGTGTTACTTCTAAGGAACCACGTGATCTAGCATCATCATCGAAATGAGCTGGGTTTTAATTATAACTTAACAAGAAGGAGAAACTATTTTCTCTGGAATCCTTGAGGACTACAGGTGGTCAATAGCCAAGTGAGGCTGATTCCCAGGAGGACAGGAGGACAGGACAGGGGAGAAAAAACAGCCGAGTACCCTAGAGGGCTCCCCGCAACAGCGAGGGCAGCCTCAGAGGGTGGACTTGAGCGGAGCAGATAGAAGACCAGGGTCTGGGAGGTGAAGTGACGCCACGGGACCCCAGGTGAACAGTGTAAGCCCCTCCTCTCTACAACCGGAATCCAGGATCAGAGCAACATCCAGCTAAGTTTCTGAAAGACAAGAGACACTTGCAGTAACATCAGCTTTCTGATTAATGAGAAAAGCCTGTCTTGGTTATGCATTAATGTTTAAAATTTCTGTCACCTGAGACAAAAGCAACTTAACAGTTTAAGAAACTGACTTTGGAGTCAAACAGGTCCAAGTTTAAATCCCTATTTCATCCTGCTTATATTACTTTGGACAAGATATTTAACTCTCAAAGTCTTTCTTTATAAGAGTAATAATAATGCCTACTTCAGTGCATTGTTATAAAGATGAAATAACATGCTGAAAGTTGTACTAGTTATTGATTGCTGTGTAACAAATTACCCCAAAACTGAGTGGCTGAAGGTACCCAGCATCGATCATGGCACTGTCACTAATCCAGCCCAGACTCAGGAGAAGGCATTACGTCAGACATGATTTCAGGGAGGTGGGATCATTGGGGATCTTCAGAGAGGCTGCCAGCCACCGTCGTGTTTGAGCACATAATAAGAGCTCATTATATCCTAGCTCCTGTGACTATGGTCATCTGACAATTTCACAAAGTAGCTCTTTCTTCATTGTTAGTGGATAAATGAGGTATTACTTGTGCTCAGGCTTCAAATAATGTCCTAAGGACAAATAAAATGAGATCTATGCAAGTATGAAACTCAAGTCACTGAATATTAATCCAGCAGGTTACATCTGCACACACAATTTTAGAAATTTTTTGCATCTGGGAAGGTGGGGGGACAGTGAGAAGCAAAAGGCCATGGGAGGGTCAGCGTGATCTATTCACTCCGAAGGCTTGCAAAAGTGGCCTGCTTTCACCGTGACTTCTGGATTCTCCCACTCCATACCTGAGGATGCCTGAATTAACCAATGCCTCTGCTTGGTGGTGGAGCAAATGGTGATGTGGGGTAAAGAAATTAAGCATCCATTACCTCAGGAATTGGCAGGATGGTTAGACTATGACTTTCATAAATCAAATAAGATTTCACTCAAATTATTTAAACACAAGTCATAGGAGAAAAGAAAGGGAGAATCCTGAAATCCTTAACTAAAATAGCTCTCACTAGTCTTTGCCAAGAAATATTAAAGATGCCAAAACAAGTCATTGCCATTGTAATAAACATGAAAAGCCCTCAGACTACAACAGTCTTGGATACTGTGGTAACCCTACAGCTGACAAGCTTAAATCCATTACACTCAAAATTGCATCTTCGTCCCCAACCCACCCACAAGCAAAATGTCCTAAGACAGCTGCTAATTTAAAGGCAGAATTAATTATAAGTGACTTAGTGACAGATGCTCTGCATTTGGACTCCAACTGAAAAGACTCTATGTTCTGGGCACGATGCTGGTGTTCTACTCTAAAGATTTTGCTACAGCCACGCAGTGCTACTTGGTGGGTGGCTTGCTTGCAACCTGTTAGGGCAAACCACTGTGACTTAGCCTAGTTTTCTGATTTCCCCAGCTTGCTGTCCCTCTTGCTGGCACTCTCCTTCTTTCCCTGTGGCTAAGGCACAGTCTTATTTGTCACAGGATGTCAAGACACACAGGAGAAAGGAGATCTATACCAGCAAAATGTTCTCGCCCTCCCTTCTGTGTCAGCCAAACAAGGGACTATAGACAGAAAGCTCTGACCCTGCAAAGGAGGTCACTTGCCTCTTTGGTACCAGTCATTGCCTCCATAGCTCCCAGCTACAGTGTCAGTCACTGTTCCCCTTCCCCCACAAACCACCTGATTCCTCATGCTAGAAAAGAAACCTAGAAGTATTTAAATATTTATTTTAAAAAGTAACACATTTGCATTTTAGAAAAGTTGACATAGAACATTTTTTAAAAGAAAATTAACAGTTGGAATATATTTTCCAGTCCATTAAATGAAGTATTTTAAAGAGCTCATCATGTCCTATGTTTGCTGAAAGTCCTTGGTATATGTCAACCTTAGAGAAAAGAGGTTTTGCTTAATTTCATACCTTATATGCCTGCGGTAAATGTTGGCCAGTGATATTTCTTATACTTTTCATTTTTATTAACATGATCTTAAATTCCATCCAGCATATTTTTGTTTTTTTGTTTTTTTATTTAAGATTTTATTTATTTATTTTTGGGGGGAAAGGGAAGGAGAAAGGGAGAGAAACATCAATGTGTGGTTGTCTCTAGTGTACCCCCTGCTGGGGACCGGGCCTGCAACCCAGATATGTGCCCTTACTGGGAATCGAACCATGACCCTTAGGTTCACAGGCCTGCTCTCAATTCATTGAGCTACACCATCCAGGGCTCATCCAGCATATTTTGAGCCCTGAATGCCAATATGTCATACATGATAACCAATTTTATTAATTATTTTTTCTTTGTAAAAATTAAGCTTTACCCAATGACAGGTTTGGAGAGTATTAAGGTGCTTGGGAAGTCCTCCTTTCCTTTTTGCCTACTTAAAACATATTTTTTTGATATGCTGGACTCCAGAAATGTTACTCTTATCCCATACACTCTGTGCCCTACCCATTTTCTTTCCTAGTATCTGCCTTTCAGCCTGACTTATTTGCATAATCACAATATTCAACAATCATGACTTAAACAATATAATACAAAGAAAACTTATTTCTGTCTTTAACTAATCTCAAAGTATACTCTATGGAATAGGTACCTGGTACATGGATGAAAATTAAGGCAGGCTCCTTGATGTTTCTGATACTTCTTAGGTAATAGAAGGTTTTATTGTCATCTCATAATACAGTGCAGTAGAGCACTGAGGCCATTTACTGCTATGTGATGGTCAGACTCAGGCTTGCTTTCAAGTTAGAACAAACACTTCCTTTGAAACTTTTACATCATGGTTTGTACCCCACTTAGAAGTATGGTATCAATGTTCTCACAGCTTCAACTAAAACTTCTATAACAACATTCTGTTCCTATATTTCCCTTTCTCTTCTTATGTTCATAGTGTTTAGAGGTTATCCTAGATTCCCCCAATATTAGCTGTTAGTATATTTTCTAGCACCTGTTGTCTATGTCACATAAAGAATAAAACTGATGTGTCAATGAAGGCATTTTGTCCACCTTTCAGAAGCAAACAAAATGGCCTTATTATTAGTTTTATCTTCTACTTACCACAAAGGATCCTAGCTTTCTCCAGATTGTGAAAATGAAAGATCTAAATTCCATCTGCAGGGTTGTAACTGAAGCCCAGAGAAGACAATTGTATTTTAGCTAAACCCCACCAACTTTCCCTTTACAATACTGGAGCTACCCCTGCCTAGTTACTTAAAACAGTAGAGTGCTCCTGTTCGCCACTATTCTGTAAATTACCTCATCCTGGTTAGACATCCTGATTTCTCATCACCTTCATCCCCAGCCCTTACCCCTCCTATCACTATAGGCCCCCTGCCCAATTTCCAACTCACTGCTTTATTTATCCTCATTTTCCTCATCAATACCCTCGGGCACCAAAACCCACCCCCCTTATGTAAATGAATAGCTCATCCAAATCAACATCCTAATGTGTGAAAACTGCTATTTTCCCCCTCCCCACCTCCTCTTTTGGGCTTCACATCCTAAGGAAATTAAACAATGCATTGGCATTGTATCACTTACAGGCCATTCTGGGAAAGGTTTCCCTCTCACTGGCTCTTTCAGCTCAGAGCAGGTGTCAGCTGTCTCTTTCTTTGTTACTCAGTTGGACCACTAATGGCTGGTTCCACACTGACATTCACAGAGCAATTACAGGCCATGCATGTCATAACCATGCTCTGAGACATAGCTCTGCTACATGGTACTTTGCCACACCCATGAAATGTACCCTCTGTCTCCATGAAACTCAACCTTAAATCACTTCTCTCCTACCCTTAGGTTAGATTTTCTCCAGCTTTGCTCCAAATGAGAACTGTAGAGATCATCCAGGTAATCAGGAAGATCTGATTCATCATCTATCCTAGCACACCATCATTATTTTTCTTTTTCTAAAACAACAATCTTTTATATAACTCTTTGCCTAAGTGCCTTTAATGGGCCTCCTTTACCTACAAGACTAACTGCCAGTTTGGATGTGAGCTCCTGCACTGTAGAGACTTAGCCTTACCATATTGAAGATCAGATGGCCAGATTTAGCAAATAAAAATAGAGAACTTTATCTAATATTCCTAATTGAAGAATAACCAATTGCAGCAGAGAGATGCTCCCCATCCATACACATGCTATGCTTGCTACTATTTAAAATTCTAAGCAACCACTACAGCATGGACACTGACCAGTCAGAATGTCTTCTACCAGCATCCATGAAACGCACTGTGCCAGACCAACTTGTAAGCTTGTAAATGCAGTGAAATCTCAGACCCTTCAGAGCTGTTTTCACACATGCAAATCCATTATCTCCAACTAGATTATACTTAATCTCCCTTTCTTTGTCTTTAGCTCTGCACATAGTGATAGCTCCAGGAAAAATCTCATTGAAAGACACTTAAACATAATTTGAAAGGCAAAACAACAAATCGAAAGAGGAAGAGTTATAAAAGATGTTTAGGGAAGACAATAAACAAAGAAGTAAGTCTTCTTGAAAAATCGAGCGAGTTGGCTAAAAGTTAGTAAGAAGCCTAAACTCAGAATGTTAGGAAAAGATCCAGATAAAGTGACAGAGTCGATGAGACGCCATCTCCACATCTGTTTTCTGAAGCTGCGCTGCACATTGGCACAGCCAGTTTGCGATGAGCCTACCTCATTGTCATCCTTGCTACCTCCAAACAAGTATTTACTTCTCTTATATGCCTACTTGATAGTTTTAAGGGTTCCACCACCATGGTGACAGCAGAGTAGGACTGCAGGAATTAGGAAGACAGCAAAACACAGCTCCTCTAACCCTTGAAATGAGGCAGGGTGGGACAGGGTTAGCAACCATCTGGCTGTGGACCTCCAACTAACTATGGGCTGCTCTGGTGTTAGCAATAAACCTGTATAAAGATCCTGTGTGGGAGCCGTAGTAAAACACGGTGCTCAAGTAGAAGGTCACACCCCAGAGCATTATGCTACATGAAAACTACAACATTCATTTAAAACACGCACACACACACACATATTTAAAAATAGTCTGACATTAGAATGATCTCATGCTACCTGTATTTATTTAGAAAAAGAAATCTGTAGTGTTGTTCAGTCTAGAAGCTCAGGGAAAAGGGCTTATCTTATTACTGAATTGATCTTGCCAGCATCCCACAGGTGTCTGTGGTAAAATATATGACATCTGTTATTTTAAAAAAAGATGAATGACACTTGATTTTTAAGTAGTAAAGGTCAAATCTGGAAAATCAAAACCTTTCCTGACCTGGAACTTTCAATTCCAAATAGGCTTATGATTATGAACTAAATGTTAAAACTTTTCTAGCCTCTTTTCCTGATGTTTTTTTTTAATTTCACGAGACAATTTTTGATGCCCTCTTGCTGCGTCTCATCACTCATCAGAATATTTAAATTAAAAACATCTGACAGACAGACTTGGCTTATGAATTCATTTCCATAATGTTCAAATATCTACATCAAGGCTCTGTGCCTGGTAAGTGGCTTTTCTGAAATAATCATATTATAAGCCAGCAGGAATCATCTTGCTAGCTACAGTCTCATTCAAGAATTAGATATTAGGAGATCCCTAGGTCAGTGTAATCAACTGCAATTTCAACTTTTTTTGAGGACTTATCAGCTTCTAGAAATGGGCTATCATTTCTTCTAAATGGGATAAAAAACAGGGGAAAAGAAAGCATATATTATGATGTTTTTCTGATACCCTCAAGCTCCTTATCTTGAAACCTTTACCTAATGTATAAATTCTACAAGTTTTTTCCTTTTTCCTTTAACAAGAGCTAAAACTTGGATCTCAATGAAGATAATTTGTCTACATCCCTAACCTCAGCCAGACTCTTACCCCTAAGCTGCTCATTAGCTGCCAGGTCTCCACACACAACTGGCCCCAGGGGCCACTGTCCTGGTGTCTCTGCTCGAGGCGTGACTCCGGGCTCTCAGAGTGGAGCCACTCCTGATGACTAACTAGGTCAGGGTAAAGGGAAATCACCATTTCACACATTATTCTTCTGAGTCTGGAATAATGTATCTCATCCCAGGCTTCCTAAAATTTCCTTAACACTAGAAGGTTATTCTAATAGTCACCTAATATTGTCCCTGACCCATAACATGTGCCCTATCAATGGCTGTTTAACTGAACTGAACCAGTCATGATCATTTTCAGCAGACCAAGAGAAAAGATGCTCCGGTTCTCACATATTTTGCACTACACAGATACAGAGCCTGAGGGCAAGTGACTGATGAATCTTTCGGAGAGAGGTGTACCATACGTGGTTGAATACAACCAAACATCAGATTGAAAACATTAATAATTCATAGTACAAGCAAATTGGAGCCACTTGATATTTACTACCAATTTTGGTGGTCAGATAACATTGTAATGATAGCCATAAAACAGGAAAATTTTAAGCATTTACTATGCACTGCAGTGCTATATACATTGCCTCTGCACTGCGTTATACCACATTTATCAGTCAGGACATGTTAATCAATGCAAGGAACAAATAGCCCTAAAATATTAGTGGCTCAATACAGCAAAGATTTATTTCTGGCTCGTATTATGTGGCCAGCAGAACACCATGGCAAACCTTCCTTTCATGGTCTCCAAGATGGGGAAAGGTTGTGGCAAGTTGTACAGTGGTTTGTAAACGCTTCTGACGGAAAAAGACACACATTACTTCCACTCACATTTGATCAGCCAAGCAAGTTTCTGAGTGCAAGTGTGCCCAGAAGAGGGACCAGAATATTATTAACAATTCTAATGATACCACCCTATAGAATAGTAGAGTCTCATGAGACTTTGGGGATTATCTTGTAATATGTTCTCATTTTACAGCTGTGAAGTGGAGACCCACAGAGATGAAAGTCACACAATCATTCAGTGGTGGAGCCAGGAGAAAGACTCTGGATCCTGATGTAGGACAGGACTTTTATGCTCAAGCAATCATGCTATTTTAGGAAATATGTCTGTTTGCATAGAACTTACCATAGATAAGGCAGCATTTGGGAGAGAGAGCTATTTTGTTGCGTTACGTAGTCCAAAGAGAGTATTACTAAGTTTTAGTTTGACTCTGGTCTGTCCAGATATTCAGCTATGATAGAATCTATAATAGTCTTAAATAAAGTTCTTCAAATGACAATAAAGAATTAATTTAAAGCAATAGCTAATATAATAAGTTCAAACTATAATGATAGCAAAATATATTGCACATTTTCTATGTACCAGGTACCATTCTGACCATTAATAAGTATATTTAATCCTCACAATAGCTTTTTAAGGTTGGTACTAGTACTTTTCCAACTAACAGGTTAAATAATTTGCCAAAGGCCACAGAACAATTAAGTAGTAGACCTAAGATTTCAACTTGGACATTCCAGCTACAGAGTCTGGATGATGAAGAATGAATACTCTTTTTCTCTGCCATCCTAAACTACTGCACTACCTGTGAGGACTTCATTCAACCATGAATCTACGAGTGAAGTAAATATATATAATAATCTATAGTTAATATACAGTGTCTGTCTAATTTTAATTTCTAGTTACTTCAGCAATGTCTGGCTAAAGGAAATGTCCCTGGACTATCTATGCTATTCCTTTCTGCTTATTATACCCTGTAAGTCCCTTTAGGGCAGAAATCAGGCCAAAATCCAGTACCCATGCTAGCAACATAGTTAATGCTTAATAAACACTTGTGGAGCAAATGGACAAATTCAAGTTCTCCATTGTTTATGATTTATCATTGTTGCTCATAACATCTAAACTAGAAAGTCCTTTTATTAAATAGTTTTTTAGAAAAATTTTAACACACATTTCAAAGACCTTTAGTTTCATGGTCTGGAAGTTCAAATATAGTCTTTATCAACTGTTAATTTCTTCCAATGAAGTCTGTAAACTTTTGTCTGTGTATTTTGCCCAAGTAATAGCTTTTTGGTACCTATTGCATGCTGTATCCTTCCAATCTCCCCCATGCTGTGTAGCCATTTGGTACGATGTCCTGTAGCCTCCATGTACACCCTCCAGCATCCTGAGCAGAAGGCACTCCCTGAATTCATGGGAAGCAATTCAGTTGCCTGTTACCCTATTACACATGAGTTCCCCACTGCCGCCTAGTGCTTTCCCCACTGCCCAGAATCCTGGCTCAAAAATTATAGAAATGGGTCAGAAGTCGGATACCAACTATAAGATTCACAAAATTCCCCATTCCATGTAGACATATACACTGGAAATTCTCTTTTCCTTTGATGCATTGATCACCAGCTTCAACAAAGTAGGGAAAGTCAGGCATAAGAAAGGAAAACTAGAGAAAGAAATAGACTGCAAGATAGACTGTTATACCCTAAACTCTGTTGTCCATATCAGGAGGAAGACTGTGTTGTGCCTCCCTTACTCTGGTTGTTATATTAACTACCTAGTTTCCTATATGAACTTGGCTTTACATGGCTTTGAAAAAAGCCATTGGCTTAGACAGCATTCCTCAAATTGTGCTCCCTTAACTTAGTTTTCCTCAAAATGCTTGTGTGTGTTTCATGTTAAATAATTCTTTGATCAAACAGACTGAGAAAAAAAGCGGGTTTAAGTCAGTGAAATGGATTTTTTTGTACAGACTGCTTGGATATTTTTCAACACATATAACCATATACATAGAAATTCTAGGGTATCTTATGTTTATTCTATTTTCCCACTCTTTTCATGAGCATGGTAAAATAAAGCTATGCTTTTGAATGTCATTTTTTTCTATAATAAATATATCTTTGGAAAACCATACCTGACAAGGAATTTCTTTCAGATCCAAAGCTGAGGACTTCAATTTTTCAAAAGCTCTATTGTTGAAAACTTGTGTGTCAAATAAATGTGCCATTTTAACACTCAGTTTTTCTAAGCTCACAGGGTACACACACACACACACACACACACACACACACTCAGGAAACCTCACCCTGTTTACTTGTTTACTTGTGATTCAGCATTTTGCAGTCCCTCCTTTGGCAGGACATTTCCATGAGTGGGGCACTCACTGCCCACCTAACTGATGCACCAAGGAAGACTGTCAGGACCATTTATCAGCTCTAGAAGATCCAGTCATGTGCTTAAAACTCACGATCTTTTTCATCTTTTTTTCCCTTTGATTACTTTAGCCAGAAGAGCTAAATTCAACTTCTATTTTTATCACTTCACTTCACTGTGGAAGCCAGGCAAATTATGTTACCCTTGTTTATCTATTTTTCACATATTGAGAACAGTAATACTTCACTTTCGAAGTACTTGTGAGATTAAATGAGAATATTTATAAAAGAAGGCCAGTGCAACTCATAAACAGGAAGCACGCCACAGATGTTGCTTCCTAATATTCTGTCACTTCACCTTATCTCTACCCCATTTTACCTCACCATCTAGTCTCCCTAAATCTTTTGGTAAGAAAATATATTCCAAAGTATACTGTGAACACATATTCTTCCTAAATCATTTAATCCATTTCTAAGTTGTCTATCTCGTACATACAGTGAAGTTCTCTTAAGATGTGGTAAAATTAGAAGGGAAAACTAAAGGTACTACATGCTGTTATGGTGGGATACATCTACCCAGCCATCCCTGTTCTGGTCTTCCCAACCACAGCTGAAAGATGTGACACTTCCTTTGCTGACAGTGTTGCAGACAAGCCTTATGAAAACATGTCTAATGTTGACTTGTTTGAGTGAAATTCAATAAACAAGCACTGGGGTGGCTGGATTATGATCAAAATGTCTGCTAGCTCATTAGAGTGGCACAGCCCTGGCCAATGTGGCTCAGTTGGTTGGAGTGTCTTCCGGTAAACCAAAGGGTTGCTGATTTGATTCCTGGTCAGGGCACATGCCTGGGTTGTGGGTTCTGTCCCTGGTCAGGGTGTGTATGAGAGACAACTGATGGATGTTTCTCTCTCACATTGATGTTTCTCTCCCCCTCTCTCTTCCTTCCTTCCTTTCTCTCTAAAATCAATGTGTTGCATAATTGTTTGCCTGGAACAGTTAGACAGCTCTTCTCTTGCTCTGGAAATCTTCAAGGTCACAGAGCACATGCAGATATAAAATGCATCACCTCTAAAGTGACCCACAAAAAAATAATTCCAAAGAACTATACTTCTTTCTTAGTGGTAACAGGCTCAACAAATAATTGTTTTTCATTTTTAAGAAATTATCTCGATATTCCCTAGGTACTTCGAACTGGTGACAGGATGCTATATTGTCAAGATTTTTATCCTCCTCTTCTAGTACTTGGTAAAGTGTTTTAACAAGTCTTCCAGGGTTTCTTCCACTTCCTTTTTTTCCTCATATTTTCAGAATGCAGTAAATATGATGAACAAAGATGACATCAGTGAAACAGTGATATAGCCACATTTCCTTCAGCCAAAATTATAGCACAAAGTTGGACGACTGATTAAACCGTGGGGTGAAACAGCCGGAATGTACTGTTTTCCCTTCCAGGTAAGAACAAACTGCTACTGTTATTTTTTATTTACTGGGAAAAGGTGTGGGGGTGGATATTCAACAGTGTAATAGCTACATAACATATTTAATAGGCTGTAATGATTTTCTCAACTAAGGAAACTTCATCAAGAAGAGCAGATGTAATTGGATTCACCACTTGATTAAGCCTATAATAACCCACCATCATCCTCTGAGATCCATTTTTCTTCTGCATTAATCTAACTGGGGATGTGATAAGAATCATCAGTCTTCATCTTTGAAGCCTTTAGTAGTGGCACTAACATCTACAATTTCTCTGGAGATACAGAGTTGATTTTGATTTAACCTTTTGGAAGAGGGTGGAAATTCCAGATGCTTCCATTCTGCCATTTCTACCACAGTGGAATTTACACCAGCCCACAGCAAAACTGTGATATAAGAAAGTATTATTATATCCCTCTTTCATTTCTCTTTTGCTCCTTACTCCCAACTTTGTAGACTTACCCCTTCATTACCAACATCTCCCTGTAAGCAAAACCTGAGAAGATATTACTATCATTTCTTTTTGAAATACATTTCATGTCCAAATAAAAAAAATTATAATGTTCAAACAGAACCAAAAGGATTTCTAATCATAAACCCATCATTTGCTAAATCATGTGTGACTTTGCCCACCTTAATTAATTTCTCTAAGCCTCAGTTTACTCATCTGTAAAAGGGTGATCAGTCTAAAGACTTATGAGGCAAAATCACTGAATATGGGCATTTACAGTAACCACAGGACTGTAAAGCATATTCTGATCTTTCTGTTTAAAATATTCTAATTCTCCAACCCTTGTACACATCCTTTGGAATTTTTTTTTGAAACATACTGTTCTCTTTCTCTGTTTAGGTCAAATTCCCTTAAGGTCATTTCTCTCTCCTCTCTAGTATTTGTCTCACTTGTTGTCTTGCAGTCATTTTTGTATTTATTTGGTACTTGCCCATCTTTACCATGCTCTGTATGTTCCTAGAACAGAAGACATGTCTGCTTTTGCTCATTTTTGTAGTTGATGCTTGGCATAGGGCTAGACTGTAGGCACTTAAAAATTAGTTGAATGAATGAATATCATAATACAACAACTAATGAGCACTTACTAGGGTCAATACTCCATGCTGTGTGCTTTATGTCTGCTACACATATAATGCCCTAATATCCCTCACATTTCTTCATTATAAAGTGGAAAAGTGAGATTTAGAGAAAGTTAAATGCTGAGATTTTTCTCATCATTTTCCTCATTGGTCTGCATATCTTCTCTCCTCATACCTTATCTCAATGACACATTTGAATATCTCAGGTCCATGATAAAATTTGTCTGTGCTCTCAAGACCACCAATACAATATAGCTTGGGAACTCTAGTCTGCATCACAAACCTGGGTTAAGTACTTCCCTCAGGCATAGAGATCCTAATTCTGCAATTCAGGAGAGATAGAAGAGTATATTTGCTTTTATAAAAAACCTCAGGTTATGCTGATGCTGATGCAAAGACTCCACATAGCACTTGAGCAATTTTGAAATCTAGGAGCCTGGAGGTAAGGAAGGAAACAGGGGGTAGAGTCAAAATGTTCAGTGGTAGCTCACAGAGAACTTTATCGTCAAGAACTTTATGTTAAATTCTCTATCTTGGAAGCCGAAACCCAGTGTTCTGTAATGACTTGAGTTCTAGGTGGTCAGAAGTGGTTAACTAATACTGTGATGCATATAGAGACCACCAACAGTGACACATTTAAATATATATGCTGGAAAATTGAGAAAATAGCCTGGGAAATTTTGATTTGGCTATAAAAAAACACTAGAATTATTTATGTGAATTATTTTCCACTTATGCCTAATTACCCAGCAGCCTAACAATACACATGTATACCTATAAATGTGGGTGAGAGTGCTTTTGTGTAATGGGAAAAGTGATCTCTGTGGATCTGACTTTTTAGATAACTTTTCTAGAACCACAGATATTTGATCACAACTTTAAAATACATAATGAAAGCCTGATTTATATTGATATGTAAATCAAAGAGAGAGAGAGAAAGATTAGGAATATAGTAATTGTTTTTAGAATTATCCTATATCCCACTTGAAAGAGAAAACTAGTATATACTCTCTAGAGGCAGTCTCGGAGAAGGACAACTGAGATTTGACAGATGGAAATAAAACAATCTGTGCTTCTCTAACTACTCCATATGGTGTCTGTAAGCAGTGGACAAAGGAGCCTGGTATGCCCCCATTGAAACATGCATTTCATTGCTAACGTTGGACTTCAGTTTTAAGAATGGGCACTTTCACTCTATGAGTTAAATAGTATACTTTGCCTTTATAGTCATGGAGATTATCAGATTATTTTTCCTTAAAATACCTCTATAAAAAAACAAATAGGATTTTCCACTTGCACATTCAACCCATGCATCTCCTTTATATAATTCTCTTGATCTTCAAATATTAACATTTAGATAGATACAATGAAACTCAACAAATTGAGCTAAAAATAAATATGTTATTGAATCAAAGAAAATTCAAATCTGATTGTATAGATTTCAAGTTCAGGCAATTCGTCTTCAAAATGATATAAATGTTATATTCATATGTGTAATTGTTAAGCTAAGATTCTAAAATCAGATTGACTATAGTTCAAATATAAGCTCTGCAATTTACCAACTGAATGATCAGAAGCAAAGGTTTTTAACTTCTCCAAGACCCAGCCCATTCATCAGTAAAATGGGGATATCCATTGCATAGGTTCGATGTGAGAATTAAATAAAAGCATGCATTTAGGAGTGCATTAAAGTGTACCTGGCAGAAGGCAGATGTCAAGAATTATGATTTTTTAATACTACTAGCCATCATTGATGGTAAAAATCACTGAGAACTGTCATCATAGTGATTATCATGGGGATATGAGAAAAAGGACCAGCGGGTCTTTTATGAGCCTCGCATCTGTCGGTATTTGTGGCTACTGCTGTTCATAAACTCTGACTATGATTTCAATTCTGCCTTTAAGCCTCTGATAAATACTTTTCTTTCTCAGCTCAGCTATAGAAAAAAAATGTATGGATTTGGGGTGAATTTCCCTGTGTAACAAAATGACAAAATTTCCTTTGGTTGCTGGTTTTCCAGTTTCACGCCTGTTTTGATGTTTTTGAAGGAAACCGTTGTAATGTTCAAGTGGTAGCGCACCTTCACCAGACAGGCCATTCATTAGTCAGTCTTCTTAGTACAGAAAGCTGAGTGTGGTCCACACAGCCGTCATTTAGCATTCTCACCCATGAAAAGAAAAATTAAAGAAAGATGAGAACTGGTTTTTTTTGTTTGTTTCAAAAATAGGACATGGCCAGTAAAACTGTCATCAGGTCACTTTTCTCAGGAAAGCACGGCTGTGGTCCTGAAGGCAACTTGAATCGTGGAGAGCATCCCCGCTGGACTTTGTGGCACAAAGCAGAACATCTAGGGACAAAACAGGTCAGGAGTAGAACATTAAAAAGGACACTAAAGTGTAAATGAGCACCCAAGAACTCACATTAATGTTGTCTTTGCTTTATTTGCTAAACAAAGGAGTAATTTGGGGTTCGATTTTACTGTTAAATATACAGCTAAAGGTTGATTAACATAAAAGTATCAATATTTAATTTGGGGCACTTAAGTTGAAATGAGGTGTACCTAACTTCTACAGAAGTTAACTTTGGCCTTAGAATTACAGGTAAATGACCAAGGCAGGTTCTTTCATCCAAATTTGGAACATTAGAATGTACCCGTGCAGCTGGCTTTGTTTCAAACAACTCAATTTGAATTACTTTGGATCTAACAGGAAATCATGATTTGACTAAAATTCTAATGGGATACAGAAGAATAAAAGAAAATAGTAGTGCCAAGCACAGATATAATCACACCATACCTCACTGAAACTTTTTAATTTGGTAAGATAATGCTACAAATAATAGTGCCATTTTTTAAATAAAACATTTATCCTTAAGAATAATACTTCAAAACAGACTTTATATTTAAGTAATAAAATAATCCATGGGAATTAGAAAAGATTAAGAGTTATTTGTTTTCTTCCTCATAGTGTCTTTTTACTAGCTTTTATTAGATGAAAAATACTTCTGAGTGAAATTCTTAATGGAAATTTTTTAGCATTTTTTAAAATTTTATTTAAATTGTTGTTGCAGTACAATTTTCTATCTTTTACTCCCACCCACCCCACCCATCCACCCAACCCTCCCCTCTGGAAAATTTTTTTATATTGTCTTGAGTAATATTTTACATCTATTTAGATACACTCAAGTTACAGAAACAAACTATTAGGGTAAGTAGGTGTCCTTTTTTTTTTTAAAGATTTTATTTATTCATTTTAGAGAGGGAAGGGAGGGAGAGAGAGAGAGAGAGAGAGAGAGAGAGAAACATCAATGTGCGGTTGCTGGGGGTTATGGCCTGCAACCCAGGAATGTACCCTGGCTGGGAATCGAACCTGGGACATTAGTAGGTGTCCTTTTAAAGAAAAAGAAGTTGGCCAGGAATTCTAAGGGCAGCTGGAATTTAAAAACTGCAATAAATTTTAACTAGAAAATAAAAGGTAAATTTATATAAGTAACAAAGAGGGTTTTTTTTCTGATATTCAAAATAGTCCTCTATAAGGGTATTATTTTTGGATTATCAGTAAAGGAGGCTAGACAAATTAAACCATAATGTCTAAAGATTTTGTGGGAAATTTCATAATCTAATAAAAAAACCTTAAAGAGGCATGTAAATGGGAAAAAATTACGTTAAAAATGAGAAAATGGTCATCTTATGACAAAGTGCAATATAATTTTATTAGCAAGTGCATTAATGATGAAGGTGCCATATACTTAGCAGGACACCACATAAATTATGAAGCTCAATAAGTATGTCAGTGTCAAGAAAAATAATGTAGAATTATAGGCATTAACCTACATATGCTCTCACCTGCACTAATATATTTACTTGAATGGAAATTGTAATCCATATTTTAAATACATCTTTCATGAGGCCTCTGTTGTTGAATAACACATTTAAATCAACTATCTAACTCTAGTTTCTGTTTTGTTTTTTATTGATATACAATTGACATATATTATATTAATTTAAGGTATGCAATGTAGTGATTTGTGCAAAATGACCACCACACTATGTCTAGTTAACATCCATCACTATACAGAGTTACAAAATTTTTTTTCTTGTGATGAGAACTTTTAAGATTTACTCTCTTAGCAACTTTCAAATATGTAATACAGTGTTATTAATTATAGTCACCATGCTGTACATTATCTCACCATGACCTGTTCAACTCTGCCCTAGCTCTTGGTTGGCTCTCAAACCTGTGATAGTCCCAGTAGCCTACTTTACTTGTAATGGCTGCCAGTAGTTGAGGGTGTGCCAGGACCACTAGTGTCCCAAAGGGCAAGATCTCAGTCAGCACCTAGATTCAGGATGTTTGGAAGCTGGACTCTCAGGCAGCAGCTTTTAAGGTATATAAATATATATAGTTCTGTGGAACCTCAAGTGCAAGCCTCATAGGCCACCAGGGTCAAGTGACTTAAAGGAGTTGCCTGGCTGGCAGTTGCAAGAATCAAGGCTGCAGCTGAATCTACAAACTTTTGTCCAGGAAACAGGGATAAGTAATGTGGGGCAGGCAGACAGCACAGAGGTGGTGTGCCCATAGGCCCTAGATGTGCCACACCTGAAGCATGTATCTCGGGCCAAACCACCAAGACAAGCAAATAAGCAGCTTTCCTAGAAAGACCCTGGGTGTGTCTCAGTCTGCTGTTGTGCAGTGTCCTGGGGGTGGTTGTCTGCCTAGAACTATCTCTCCAATGGTGACAGTCCTGTGAGACCCAGGAATGCATGCCCACCTAGCCACCAGAGGCAGGCTCTTAAAGGACATCTGCTAAGCGACAGTCACAAAGACCAGGGCACCGGAAAATCCAGGGCACCAGATGCACATAAAAACTCCCTCTGGGAAATACTGGTGCTATAGAGGGCGGCAAAGGAGATCATGAAGATAGCACCTGCTCTCTGAGGTCTTTGGAAGGTTTACAGTCAGCCCTTTCTTGCAAGTTTAATTAGAAGCCTGTGCATCGGGCTATAGTGAGGATGATTAGCTAATTGAACTTTTTCACAGAAAGATGGGGCTCCTGGGTCTGTTGCCTCTCGCTATGCAGTAGAGAGGGGAGCTGTTTAAGAACTATTTGTCCACAGGCCCCACTGGCCACCAGAGCCAGGTGATGGAGAGGCATCCCCTAACAAGCAGCCTCAAAACCAAGGGCAACAAACACCTGTGAGAGCTCCTCTCTGGGAGATACTGCTGCTTTAGAGCCCAGCAGAGGGTGGGAGAGGGAGAGAGAAGGAGAAAGAAAGAGAGCTTGCAAAGATGGCGCCCCCTGGCTGGTGTTAGGCAGAGGGAGAGTGTGAAGTAGGCGCCCACCAACTACAGTAAGGCAAAGGCAAAGTGGAGATGAAACCCACCAGGAAAGAAAAAAGAAACTTAAAAAAAACAGCCTAAACTTTAAAATATATATATTGCACCTGGGGCAAGGTGGAAGGAGAGCACAAAGCTGGCACACACCAGCTGGAGTGAGGCAGAGGGACAGTGTAGGTGTGGTTCACCTGGGGAAGGAAGGGAGTTAGGAAAGAAGGAAGGAAGGAAGGAAGGAAGGAAGGAAGGAAGGAAGGAAGGAAGGAAGGAAGGAAGGAAGGAAGGAAGGAGGGAAGGAGGGAGCCTGGAGTTAAGAAATAAATGCTGGAGCCAGCCTGCTGGCCCAAGGTGGAGAGAGAGAACACGAAGATGCCGGCCCCAGAGGCAGACGCTCCCAAACCAGCACACCAGCCACTCCAACACCAAGTCCGAGTTGGGGCACCACGCCCGGGCTGCTTCTGCACTGGGCCCAGAGGTGGGTGAGTCCCAGGGCACGAGACCTTTGCGAATTCTATCTCAGATGTCTCTAGTCTTGTGGGTTTTGTGAACGTGAGCTGCATTGGTTTTCAAAGATACGAGTTCTGGAGGCTTGTCTCTCAGGTGCAGGTCTTAAAAGTCAGGGTGCCCTTGTGAGGTCTGAACCCTTGGGTCCTGGGTCCTGTGGGAGAAGCTCCAGGTTTTGAGTTGCCACCTTGCTGTGGGTCACTGTGCTGGGGGTGGAGTTTAGGGTGAGAGTGTGTCCCCACCTCTCCTACTGAGCTTTGCGAGTCCTTCAATGACCAGATGCTTAGAAGTTGGTCAGCCTGTGTTTTGTTTTGTTTTGTTTTGTTTTGTTTTGTTAGGAAATTGTTCTATTTGTACAGCTGTAGATTCCCTCCCATGTGGGCATGGGAGGAAATGAGTTTGGAATCTCTTATGCCCTCATCTTAAACTGAAACCTTATATAACCATAGTTTTCTTGTGTGTGATACACATTGTATTTTAGAAATTCTCACTTAAAATACAAACATATTAAACCATTGATACCTGCCAGTATTTATTCTTTTATTACAAATGTTTATTAAGTAGCTACTATATGCCAGGGACTTGTATATGAGCTATACATACAGCAGGAAACAAAGCCCATGAACCCATGGAATTTACGTTCTAAATGACAAAGAGTCAATAAGTATATTTTCAAATAACGGCCAATACATGTTTCAAAGAAAAATTAAGTTGCAGTAATGGAAAAGAGAATGATAGGGTGTTACTTTCCACTAGGAGCCAAAGAATTCCTCTCTTAGGAGGTGGCATTTGATCAGAAAATTGAATAGAGTGAGGCTGAGGGAGAAAAACCAGTTGGGAGGCTGCAGCCACGGCCATGGTGGAAACACCGAGGGACACTGTTGGGTCCCTGGGCAGATGCAGAGTCCTGAGGACAGAGGGAAGAGCTGAGCTCTGAAGAGATTTACAGTGTAAGAAAAAATATTAAGAAGTATTGTTCTACTAGTAGCATTTACCTTAATTTTCTCACTGAATACCTACTGCAAATGTCAGAAGGGGCAGAGGTGGGAAGACTTACATGCAAATCAAAGAAGGTAAAACTAAAGAACTATTTTCAACAAAATAGAAAAATCAAATCCTTAGGCTCTAATGATTACAGAAAGAGAAAACGGTCAATTTTCTCATTATCCTCAACAAAAGGATAAAATCAGTAAGGTCATGATCAAAACGCTTACTGAGGAGGAACGGTGTAAAGGAGACAATTACAGCCATGTTGACCACAACTACTAATGGGCGTATTAATTGTTCCTGTGAAAGAATGTAGCATGTAGTTATCTTACGATTTGTGATACAAACTAAGACAAAAAATAGGTGTTGCTTTACGGTGCTAACCAAAGCTAATGACAACAGGGTTTTGAGTTTATTTGCAATAATTACACATTTTACTTAGGCTTGCCTATAATTTCCCTGAATTCCTATACATCAAAAAGAAACCTACCATATTCTTTACCTTCTGCTTAATGTCCTTGATAACTGAGAGCCTATACAAGCCCACACACAGACAGCTTGGAAATCTTTAAGGAATAGTGAAAATGTTTAATAAACTTAATTCATTATCTTACCAGGATAGATGTATACCTGAAATCCAGTTGGTGCCCAAATAGTAATCAGGGGTTTTCGTTTGTTTGTTTGTTTGTTTGTTTAATTCTCTAATTCTAGACTATATATATAAATTTGAGATACAAAAGAGGCAGCTAGCAACAAGATTAAGATTTGAAAATTATAAAGCAAATACTTCAAGAAAGTGTATATATATATATATATACACATATATATATGTGTGTGTGTATATGTATATGTGTATATATATATGTGTGTGTATATATATATATATACACTTTCTTCATATATATATTCTCCCTGGAACACTGAACAAGGCTTAGCTGGCATGTTGTCAGCAAAAGGAAAAAAGTAATTCATTGTTAACATTTATGACAGAGCACACAATGTGTTAAAGAGGAAGTTGGACTGAATAAAGATGCTTAAGACAATTTGCAATAGTACTTTAGGGCAGGAGGAGCTTTGGAACTTTCTTCTGTTTTAATGCATACTTGTTGCCAGCCCACCAAAATGAGAAATGAGTCATACTGGTATTATTAAAAGCTGAATGAATGAAAGAAAAATAGACAATCTCATTAAATGCTGCCAATAGCTCCAACTCATTATGAAAGTCCCCATATAGCAGCCAATAATCCAATAATGATACATGTTTCCAATAATATACCTACAAATAATTGTGGCTTGACACTCAATAAATATGTTGCACAATGAAATTTGTGTTTTTTTAGTTCAAAAATCTTAATTTTAATGCTATTTCATAAAATGTGACTATTGAGTAACATAAATTCGTCCTATAAGAAATTGTACCTAGCAGTATAAAATACCTGAAATATTCATCTTTTCCTTTTTAAAAGTCTATAGACTATCCTCCTGCAGCTTCTGTCAGTGTTGACAAACTAAACTTTGTAAGTTGTCCTAACTCATGGGGTGTGTCTGGTCCCTCGCCAACAAATTTTTCTTATTCATTTCTTTTTTTGGCCTTAAAGCCAGTTTTAAAATTTGGTGCATTGCTTTTTAGAACAGGACATTTTAACCTCAATAAAAAATGTGATAGCAGCTGTGAACAGTAGTAGCTGAAAATTCCCCTAATGGGCTGTCAGTATCTCAGTTGAGTTTATAGCATGTGTGGTGTTGGTTTTAATGGGTAATACCAATCTGGAGAGAAGAATGTGGAAATTTGAAATGATAGGTCCATGAATAAAGAGATAAAAATTTCAGAAAGACACATGTTAACATAGGATGAGGAAGGGATAAGTATAATATTATCAGGAAGATAACTTATTACACATAAAATGAAGGAGCAATTTAGAATGAACAATATGTTGTAAGATATTCTGTTCTGGGGTAATAGCAGAATGCATTAAATCAATATAATTAGACAAATATGATTCAAAGAGTAAAAGATGTCTCAGTCCACAGGGACCTTAATTAAGGCGGAGTTTCCGAAGAAGAAAATGATAGCTTATAAGGGAAGGAAAGGGTTTATGTTGAATTAAAAGAACTTTTGAGTCTGTGAGCTCAGCAGCATCTGCCTGGTGAAAGAAACCAAGTTTTCATAGCTCCACAATGCCTCCTGGACCTACATTCTGCCCTTAGTACATGAAGAAATTCTAGAGGAGGAAGGCTCAGAGAATCTATGTGTGACCGTATTTTGCTCCTTTATTAGAAGATCAACCATATTATTTATTATTAAAATGAGGAAAATTTTGAGAGTGAGAGGGGCAACTATAACCAATTAAACTAGGATGATAACAGCTATGCTGTTAATTCTCTTAGGCAAAACACATTTGTTAACTCTATTTATAACACCCTAGACTTTCTGATTTTTAGAACCTACTTTCCCTAGGTTCTTGTACCTATTATCCTTAAAAATTACCAATCACATGATGATAACACAAGTATAAACATTTTCAAACTCATCAAATTGTATACATTAAATATGTACATTTTTGGTATACCAATTCCACCTCAATGAAGATGGAACAGAATTGCCAGTTACAAGTTTTACCTGCGGCTTCTGGCAACTCCACATCAGTGTGGGTTGCTGAGCATGAGCGAGGCATCTGACCTTGCACAGAAGGCTTACAATGGTCACAGAGTGAAGCAAGTCAGTGGTTATCAATCACGACTGCCCCAAATCACCCAGGGAGAATTTGAAAAAATCTCCAGACCAACCGAATCAGAATGTCTGTGAGTGGGATGCCGGCATCATCACCCTAGGTGATGGCAAAGCACGTATTGAGGGCTGAGAAACAGTTGGCTAACCGGGCTGATAAGGTGTGGTCCACTGACCAGAGGGACCAGCATCACCAGGGAGCCCATAAAAATGCAGGCACTCTGGCCACTCCTCAGACCTACTGAATCCAAACCTGCATTTTAACGTATTTCCCCAGGACATTCCTGTGAATTTTTATACTTCTTTCAGTTTGTATTTTGGATTTTTTTTTCACTTTTCCTAGTAATTCTTTTTTTTGGGGTTGGGGATTATAATCAACTGAAAATTTTTAAAAGTCAGGCCCTCTGTCACCAACAGTCTAAGGAACACTGGTCTAGAGCTCTTTCCATAACTTCAGGAATCTTCACATTAGGCATTAAATTTGAGCTTGTCATCTACAGCCCTAAATGCATTCATCCTCTTGAATCATTGCCCAGTTTAGGGGACCCCCAACTACTTAGTCTCCTAAATGAACCCACATACCCACAGAGACTCCTTCTGCTCCTCTCTCTTCTCCCTCCTGTCCAACCTACCTAAATATTTCTCAGTTCCATCTTCCTTCCTTCCAGTCTCACTTCATGCCCTCATGTTCTACCTTCTGGACCATTAACATGGATCCCTGGCTGGATACCTGCTTCCAGCTCCTACTTCATTCCCTGAAAATCCATCCTCTCAAAGCCTACTAGGCCATGTGTGTGAGCCCAGGATTGGCCATGTCACTGTACCCTTTAAATGGCTTTGGTGACCATCCATCCCTATGTTACAAATGCCATGCTCTGTAAGGTTTTGCAGAAGTCCCCACACCCACTACTCTAGCCTCTGCTTGCCTTCACTTAACCAATGGACAATATCAAACTGTAGTTTGTGGTTGCCATCCACCCAGGACACTGCTATCCCTGGGACTTTCACTGCCACTAGGTCTTTGCCTGACCTCATTCCATCCCTTCACACCTTAAGAATATGGGAGTGCTAATTTCTCTTGTAGATCCTGGTCTCAGTTCCTTTTGGAAAAATATGCAGATGTGGGACTGATGGATCATGTGGTCATTTTATATTTAAATTTTTTAAATGCCACAACTTTTTGACTTTTTTAATATTTTATTTATTAATTTTTAGAGAGGGGAAGGGAGGGAGAAATGAGAGAGAGAAACATCAATGTGTGGTTGTCTCTCGAGTGCTCCCTACTGGGGACCTGGCCTGCAACCCAGGCCTGTGCCCCGACTGGGAATCAAACTAGAAACCCTTTGGTTCCCAGGCTGGCACTCAACCCACTGAGCCACACCAGCCAGGGCTATATTTAACTTTTTGAGGAACCTCCACACTGTTTTCCATAGCAATTGCACCACTTTGCATTCCTATCAACACTGTGCAAGGGTCTCATTTTCTCTACCAACACTTGCTATCTTATTGTTTTTCACAGTAATCATCTTGATGGGTTTGAAGTGATATCTCAATGTGGTTTTGATTTGTATTTCTCTGAAGATTAGGGACATTGAGCATTTTTCCATGTGTCTGTTGTCCTTTGTAGAATTATTCACAATAGCCAAGATGTAGAAACAACTAAATGTCCATAGAAATATGAATGGATAAAGAAAAAGTAATACCTACATACAGAAGAATATTAGTCAGTATTTTTTTAAAAGGAAATTCTGCAATATGTGACGACACGGACAAACATTGAGGGCATTATTCCATGTGAAATAAGCCAGTCACCCAAAGACAAGTATTTTTTGATTCCACTTACTTGAGGTATCTCTTCCCTCTCTTACCTGTGGAAAGGTGGCTGGTGATTTTTCCCTAAATGCCCTCTCCAAAGGTTGTTCGTTTGCTGTTCTGTTATTTACATTTTTATGTATGTCTGCATGCTGAGTCATTTATGGCTCCCTCTTCATTCTTAGAGAAAGAAATACTTTTAAATTTATTTTATATTTCCGAGAGAGAAACTGAATGGCTCTTCCTTGTTTTGATTAGAAAAGCACAACAAGCCAGGGTGGGGCACAGAGGTCAGTGAGAAGGAAACCTCCAAGCAATTTGCATACAAGTAAGACATTTTATCAGATAAGGTGTACACCTGGAAGTTTTCCTCTTCTTTCTAGCAATAGTATTATCAGCCAGCTACAGATATGGCAGAAGAGTCACCAAAATCTGAGAATGAAGGGGCAAGACATGAACACAAGGCTATTCAGCTGCATTCACTTCCTATCTGAAGGACATATCATTACTAGAAGATTTTACTACTAGATTTGACACCTTAACGTTAATAGAATAGAGAAAGGAAATTGTTAATTGTCATGAAAAGGTGCAACATAGTATGTCAATGAATTCTTGGGTCAATGTTCAAGAAATATGAGCTTCCACAGTTCAGAGTATGCTTTCCTGCTCTCCTTTCCTTTCTTCCTTAAAAAACATAACTGCTACTTCAGCAGAAGGAAAGTGAAATGAACTAGGCATCGTGTAAGTAAAAGTAAATATCATCAAAGAATCTGTAGGGAGATGGGAGGCCACACGGACTACTTGGGAACTAGAAGTGTCAATGATTAAGAAAGGTGGAGGAAATACAGATATAAAGAATCAAATCAGTTGTTTAGCCTCAGGAGGCTAATCTTTCTAAAGATCAATTATATATTTGAAAATGCAGCTTTCAATTCAGGAAGTGTATTTTAGTGCCTAGCCTGCTGCAGCCATGTATAATGCCGAAGAAACGTAGCCCCTCATGACAGCAGTCAAAGAGCTTACAGCAACATTTTCTGTGTCTGTAATCAGTGTTGTTCAAAAGTTATAAACATTACCTGTGGGTATTGGGAAGGGCAGATGAGGCACTATTGTTAAGAGCTTTAATTAGTAAAATATTTCTGGAGAACAGATTGGCAGTATAAAACAAAGGCTTTAAAATGTTGTGTGCTTGACATCCCTGATCACTAGGGAAACACAACAGCCCATCAAGACAGCATTGAGATACCACCTCACACCCATTAGGATGCTACAGTGGGAGCTTGCTAGGGCTGCTGAAATAAAACACCACAGACCAGGTGCTTAAACAATAGCTATTTATTTTCTCACAGTTATTTATTTATTTTCTCACATTTATTTATTTCCTCTCTTCTGGAGGCTAGAAATTCAAGATGGTATGGGCAGGTTTGGTTTCTTCTTAGTGTGGGCTTCTTGTCTTGCAGATTGTCACTTTCTAACTGTGTCCTCACATGATCCTCCCTCTGTGTGTGCACGGGGAAGGAGCAAAATCTCTGGAGGTGCTTATTCTTCATAAGGACAACAGTCTTATAGGACTTGAGCTGCATCCTTATGACTTCATTTATTCTTTGTTGCAACCTTAAAGTACTTATCTTCAAATGTAGTCATGCTGGGGATTAAGATTTCAACATATGAATTCGTTTGGGGTGGGGTATGAGGGTCATACAGTTTAGTGTATAGCAATGTTGTTGTTTACAATAGGCTAAGATTAGAAATGACTCAAATATCCACAAATAGGAAATTAACTAAACACATCTCTGTACATTCATGCAATGGAATGCTATGCGGGCATTAAATAAGAATATTTACATGTAGAGACATATTTCAGAGATAAGGTAGGTTTAGTTTCAAACCACCACAATATATCAAATATCTCAATGAAACAAGTCACATGATTTTTAAATTTCCTAATGCACAGAAGGTTATGTTTTCAAAATACTGTAGTCTATTAAATGTACAATAGCATTAGGTTTAAAAAACAATGTGCATACCTTAATTTTAAAATATCTTATTATTTAAAAATTCTAATCATCATCTGAGTCTTCAGTGAATCATAATCTTTTCGCTGGTGGAGGTCTTGGCTTGATGTTGATGAAAACACAATATTTGCAAAGCACAATAAAATGAGGGATTCCTGCATATTTATTAACATGGAAAGATGCCATGATACAGTGAGATGTTAAAAGACATGTTTCAGAGCAATATGTACGTGTAAGCTCATTTTGTAAGCATGTAAAAATGCATAAACAAACACATTTTTAATTCCTCAGTGTGTGTGTGTGTGTGTGTGTGTGTGTGTGTGTGTGTAAATCATTTGGGAAGATACACATCATAAAGTAAAGCTAGGAGTAATTTTACTAGATGATGGGCTATGGTTGTTTTTTATTTTTAAATTATTTTATTGCCTGATTATTTGACTTTGAGCATATTTTGTTCTTATATTCCCAAAATATAGTTATAGTTATTTTTTTTAATTATTACAATTGGTCTTGTCTGGGTGGCTTAGTTGGTTGGCATGTTGTCCCATACACCAAAAGACTGTAGGTTTGATTCCCAGTCAGGGTACATACTTAGGTTGCAAGTTCCATTCTCTATTGGGGCACACTCAGGAGGCAACCAGTCAGTTTCTCTCCCCCCCCACCCCCACCTTCTCTCTCTCTAAAATCAATGAGCATATCCTCAGGTGAGGATTAAGAAAAAATTCAGTACAACTGAAATGAGAATATTTAAGCTTAAAAGTGAATCTAAAATAAATAGGCAATGGAATCTATCAGCTATTTTTTAACTTTATTTTTTTAATTTATTTTAAAGATTTTTTTAATTTTTAGACAGAGGGGAAAAAAGAGAAAGAGAGGGAGAGAAATATCAATATGTGGTTGCCTCTTGTGTGCCCCCAGTTGGGGACCTGGTCTGCAACCCAGGCTTGTGCCCTGATTAGGAATGAAACCAGTGACCCTTTGGTTCACAGGCTGACACTCAATCCACTGAGCCACACCAACCAGGGCAACCTATTTGCTATTTTCCAATATGCCCCTAGGTTTGTACCAAAACCCAGAGGCTATGAATTGTATTCAAGTTTTGTCACCAAATTTTCACTACAATATCTGTTTCCTGCATTTTTTTTCATCTGGACAGTATCCTTTAGAAGATATTATCCTTAATGCTGAGAAAATGATTATTCTTGTGCCTGCTCATAGATATATGGCACCATCCTGGCCCTGCAGCAATTTGGCATTCAGCAGGCTTTCCTCAACTCTTTAAAAGCCTGGCCTGCTGTAGGCAGCTCTTTACCAATTCACTTTCTTTTTCCAGTCCACGTACTGCTAGACCAGATTATCTTCCATGGCGTAAACCCAACTGACATTTGATTCACCTTCTGGCAGCCACCCAACCGTATCTGGACAAGCAGGTCTCCCTGAACAGAGGACGTCAATATTTTTTTTTCTACAGTGTTTATCAGCTGTTTTCAAGCTGTTGAAATGATCTTGGTAATACCATTCAAAGTAATCCCTCTCTCCTCTTCCCCACCACCATTGTCCTCTGAAACCCAGCACCCAGTCTGCTTTTAGGTTTGTTTATCTTCCAGCCCTGGCACTATGGAAGTTATCAATCAAATCAGATTTATGAAGTTCTATTGTAAAAGCACTGCAAGATATTGGACAGAATCAATACAGAAATAAATCATGGAGCCCTGGCTGGTGTAGCTCAGTGGATTGAGCACAGGCCTGTGAATAGGAGCATCACCGGTTTGATTCCCAATCAGAGCACATGCCTGGGTTGCAGGCCATATCCCCAGTATGGGGTGTGCTAACAGCAACCGCACATTGATGGTTCACTCCCTCTCTTTCTCCCTCCCTTCCCCATCTCTCTAAAATAAATAAAATCTTAAAAATATATATTTTTTTTAAAAAAGGAATAAGTCCTGGAGAAACAACCAGTTAAGTTCAATTAAATTAAGGAGTTTATAGTTTCACCTAAAGCATAAACACAGCTAGAGAAATGGCTTAGAAGGATACACCCAGTCTACTGATTTGTTTTCAAGTTGCCTCTTCTCAGAATCTAGCTGTGTTATGGCAGAACCAGCAACAGCAATAGCTAGTTTAATGTACAGAGAGAAATTCTATTAGAAAACAACAGAATATCTCCCTCTACTTTCACATTCTAGAAGAAATGCAGAATTGACCTATTGAGATTATTTTGTTAAGTGAAAGTCATTAGTGTCTTTTTAGATTTCCAAAAGTATATCAGAAGGTTAATCTCTAGATAGAGACCAAATTGTTTTATCTATAACAAAGAGATCAAATGTATTCCCAGACACTGGGGAGACAGGAAGAGTTTTAGCCAAAAAGAAGTCCATTCACACAGCAGCAAAAGATCCTATTGAGAAAGATGACAATGAAAAATCCCTAACACCCATGAGGCTTAGAAATTTTAAGGGTGATGTTACGTATTCAAATACTGCTGTATTGCTAGGTTCCTCTTAGGTTACTCACAGCATATGTAAATGTCTGTTGGACACAGCAGTCTTACATTAAGGATACCCAGAGGAGGGAGGGAAGGATTGTCCAGTGTGTGAAGCTTTCTAGAGATGACAACAAGGAAAGCAATGATTAAAAGACAGCAGAGAAGCAAGCTGTGGTACAGGCCAACTCAGGAGTGCCTATAATTCAAGTCCTAAAGCCTACCAAAACCTACCAGAAAAAGGTTTGGGGAGGAAGGAAGCTGGCTGGATCCAGCCCTTTCACAACCAGGGATATCTAGGTAGCAGTAATGTGGGTTCTAACACTATTGGAAAACTATGCTGTGCCCCATAATCTACATCATCACTTCAAGGCAACTATTATAATGGTTTCCAACCTGGAGATCAGAAAACACTGAGCCATGAATAGAGAATTAAGTAATAAATCCAAGGTCACATAGGAGCCACTGACAGAACTAGGATGGAAGCCCAGGTAGGACTGCCTCTTACCTCTGTATCTCTCCACGATCCTCTATACCTATGTATAAACACCCATCTGAAAGTGGGATTCCTTTACACCTGCCTTACATGCAATTTGTAACTGTCGACTGGCAGAGCCACCACACCCAAAACAGAGAGCATTCCACTTTGCCAGAGCAACTGAAAGTGACCCCATGGGTTTCGCTAGCATCTAGTGAGGAGTCAGTAAATTCCATGAGTGTGGGGTCATTTCTGCCTTCTATGTCTCCCTGTCTCAAAACTTTTGTGCCAAATTACTTGTTGAATAAAAGGCTAGTGTTTGAAAGGAAAGTTTGATCTAGCTGCCTTTAAAGGTATATCTATGCCTAATCTTTCCTCAATCACTTTATAAGAGGAATTTCACACTGAGTACAATTGATAAGATGACCTTTAGAAGAGGCTTCTCTTGACTTGAAAAATTAGTACAAGTAATTCACATTCTTATAGATAAATTAGAAATTACAGATAAGCAAAGAGAAAAAATGAAACTACCCATAATTCCATTACCTAGAGATAAACCCCATTAATGCTCTGACATGGAGCGCGCTCTTTGCTGTGAGTAATGCTCAGAAAACTGGAGCTCCCTCGCTCCAAGAACCACTGGGCATGCACAAGGATGTGAACCGTGAGCGTCATTCACTGACACTGCACTGCTGGACCTGGTCTCAGAATCACTCAGGAGAGCAACGGTGAAACAGCTTCAGAATCATCTCTGTGAACAGAGCATGCCTTCAAGTTCTTTAGCCACACAGTTTTTAAAAAGCTGTAAATGTTCTTTTGCACTGACTAAGCCTGTGTGCTTCCTGCACAGTTCTGAAAAAAGGAACTCCCGTCTCCTCACGGAAGATTGACTGCACTTCAGTCTGGCACACAAGTGATCAAATTAGACTATATTTGATGAAAAGCTTTGCTTTTATTTGTACTTCAGACTGAACCCGTTACATAAATGATTCTACAGTGACCATTCTAATATATAAATTTTGCAGTTTAGTGTGTTTAATTTATATATTGCTAAGTCCCAAGTGATTGTATAGAAGGGTGCCTGATTCATAGCAAATGATTTAATTAACTCATTTGGAAAACTTCGAAGGGAAATTGCTGCCCCCAAAGGCTTATCTTTTAACGCTTTAGATTCATATTGTCAAAATACCCATGATGAGTCCTGCCAGCAGTACTAAGGTCCTTGTAGGTGAAGAGCCCCAGTTCACTTTGCTGGTCCTCTGTTACTGACTTCTTTTTCTCACACGAGTCCCCGATGCTCCACGTTCACCATCTCCAGATGGGCACCAGTAAAGATGCTTAGGAGATCTCCCCACTCTCTTTTCTTTCAAGGACATCTAAAGCTATTGCATTGTAACTGCTACTATTTGTAGCATGTCACTGTACACTCATTATCACCTATCTGATTCTGCAATTCATTATTGTAATTATACCTGCCTTAGAAACCCAGAACTCAGAGAAGGAAGATGACTTGCTCTAGTTCACTTAGCTATCAAGTAGCAGAGCCTGGATTTAGGTGCTACTGTATGACATTTTAAAATCCGTCCTTTTATGCCCTGGCTGGTGTAGCTCAGTGGATTGAGCGTGGGCTGAGAACCAAAGTGTCGTAGGTTCAATTCCCAGTCAGGCCGCATACCTGGGTAGCAGGCCACGGCCCCCAGCAACCGCACATTGATGTTTCTCTCTCTCTCTCTTTCTCCCTCCCTTCCCTCTCTAAAAATAAATAAATAAAATCTTAAAAAAAAAATAAAATAAAATCCGTCCTTTTAACCATGCTTGTCACACTTGTCAAGGGGCTTAAAAGACATGGGTGTCCTCAGATAAAGAAAATGGAAATGAAAACTTTATGCTCTGACTTTTAGCAAGTGTTAAAATGTGTCCCCTGATCGCAATGACTAACAGGCAGACCTCCGAGCAGTAAATCTGAAGGGAAAAGACTCAGAGAAGTCTGCAGACTGAGTGGGCCCATTCTGATAAAGCACTCAGCTAGCAAAGCTCTGATAGCCGCAGCTGCTAAAACTGAACTTTCCAAGCATAACATGGTGACCCTGGGAAAAATACAATTCTTTTTCTGCCCAGATACCAAACTAAATACAGAGCAATTTGAGACATCGGTCAAATGATTGTATACTCCAGCTCGATCCTTTCAGTGTCTGTCTTTTAATCAGAGTGGGTAACTACACTTGTGAAACAACAAGTTTTAAACACAAAGAAAATTAAGACTTGCTACACTGCAACCTTCTTTGTGGAAAGATTATTTTATTCAATCATGTAATTGGTAATAACCAATATTTTGATGGATTAAAATGCTATTCCATTTCAATGATAGCTTTATCAACTGAGTAAAATGAAGCTACATTCTAGAATAGGAACTAAATATAGTTTCTACATAGTAGCGTAAAGCATAAATCTAGAAAGGATGATCTACAATGCCAGACAGTGGGATTTTCTATGAACTTCTAGTTCCTCCTCACAGAAGTCTGCTTCTTCCTCTGCTCTCCTAATGATGTTGATCCCTTCTGCAAGGCTGGTTTTCCTGCAGTTTGAATTTTTGTTTTTAGATGAGAGTCTATATAGTTCGTCTCTACTTACAAACTTGTTCTGTTTACCCCAAGGCTTTTTTCTCCTTTCCTCGATGCTTAGCACATGTGACACTAATTCCACATTCCCCTAAATAGAAGGAAAAAAAAGGTTGTATTCCTGCAATGTTACACATTAGTTTTATTTTTAAATTTGAGTCCTTGGTTCTATAATGTCCTATAAATTTTTCCTAATTTAAGAAACTACTTAGGTTACTAGTTTAGAAAACATCGGGGAATAGAGGCTTAGATCTTTTTGGTCGATTATTCTTTTTATCAATGTGAACTATCCTGTTTTCTCCATTAAGTGCTTTTCCTCTTGAATTTGTTTAGTCTGCTACTTCATTACTATACATACTTTCTTTTATTATGAGTAACCAGTTGCTCATACTTCTTTAATATCCCTTTATTCTGAAACCTCTGGGGAGGGATTTTTTAAACCTGGGAATCTGTTTTGTTGTGTGTGTGTGTGTGTGTGTGTGTGTGTGTGTGTGTGAATAGGCATAACACACTAACATTTATTGTGGTACCAAATGTTTAAATTTATTCCTGTCTTCTTATTTTATGCATCCAATTTTGTAAGATTTCTAATCCTTTAAAAATTTTTATCTGTCTTTTGTTGGATTTATCAAGTCCTTAAATCTACCTGTCTTTGGGGGTTAATTTAGTTTATTTTGTGTCTTTTCTTGATCTTGTTCAAAAGTTATCCATTGTTTTTATTCTGGTGATGATCCTTACATTTTTAGCACACATATTAAAACATAATTTTAACAATGTCCTGAATTAATCAGTATCAACAAGAACTCCTTTTAACTGTCTTGCTATCTACCCATCCTATTTCATATTTTGATATAGCTTAAAATTTTAGATCCAAAATTTTTATAGTTAATATACATTTAAACACATATTAGACTCTAATTTCCTTTATTACCCTACTTATTACAATCCTTTTTTATCTTGAATTCAAATTTTTCTTGCTTTGGTTTACATTTACTAATAATTCTTTCAGAGATTATTTATTAACTATAAACTTTTTTGAGCCACTGAGTGCCAAACACTATAGTCTGGCTCACTCATCTGGGATTCACCCCCCCATCTAGCTTGCCTTTTGTGCTGTAAAGCCTGCCACCTGAAAACTATGGTTTCAGTCTTCCAGAAGCTGGGTGTCTGCATGGAACCTCAGTTCTGCCAAGCAGATGCACCCATGTGAGGCTCAAATTCAGCAGTGAAGGCTGGGTACAGAGAGAGCGCCAACCTTTGGGCAAGCACAATACTAAGGGCATCTGATTCCACTGGGGGCTGTAGCAGAGTTTGTTGCATTCAGTTTTTAGCACCATGAGCACTGAGCATTAAGTGGCCACAATCATAGGGTTTTGCTGGCTCTGTCCAGTGATTTGGGTAACCTGCTCCTTCCTCTGGCTGCATCATTCTGGTGATGTGGCCTGCTAGCCTCATTCTCTGACCTTCCTGGAGGTTCTCTGACCTTCCTGGAGGTTCTCTGAGCTGCATAAAAGCCTTTAATAGGTCCCTTTCTGCTTAAACTTGATAGGGATGATTCTGTTATCTGCCACTGAGAATCATAACTGAATCAGCTTTTATGTTTGACAATATGTTTACTTTGCTCTTGTCTTTGAATAATGAATTCACAGAGTATAAAGTACTGGGTTCAAGTATATTTTCCCTAGGAATTTTTATATTATTCCATTTTCTTCTTGCAACTTATATCTCTGCTTCTCATTCCCTAGTTAATCTGTTTCTTCTGTCTGGGAGTTTTAACAGTTTTCTCCTTGTCTTAAGTTTTCTGAAATGTGTCTTCTCTTTATTTAGGTGTGAGTTGATGCTGTTCTTTCTCCCTCCCTCCTACTTGTACTCATTAAGCCCATTTAGCCTGGCATCTAATGCAGTGCAATTCTTCTCCGTTATTCTTTGCACATTGCCTTCCATCTATTCTCTACATTTTCTTCTAGATCTCCTAAGTGACTGATATCAGAACTTCTTGATCTATCCTACATACTTTAAAAATTTCCTTCAAACCCTCCAAGCCTTTATTTCGTAATTGCATATCATGTTGTATCTCTGTGCTTGTTAAACTCTCATGTGCACAGAGCTAATGGGGCTCAAGCTGAGTTGGGGTCTATCACTACAGAACTTAAGGGGCCAAACCCATTTCCTGCCCAGGCCTTCATAATCCAATTAAGAGCATCCTCAGCAAATCAGGTTTCACAGGATTTTACATATCCTGTCTCAGGCCTGATTACCCTGGGAAGCCCACCTTTCCCAGCATAGGGCTGCACCACCCCTTGTCATTGTTGCAGGCTTGAGTCAGGCAGAGGAAACAAGGCAGCTGAGAGTTTGAGACTTCTCACAGGCAGAATGAGGACTCAGGCTTTGTCAAAGCTGATGGGCAGGGGTTGATCACCCCCACTTTCCACAGCCCCCCAAATCCTTCCCTGAGGGCCTTCCCACATAATCGTGCCTGTCTTAAGTCCATCCTCCCTTGAGGAATCTAACCTGTCATTGGCTAACCAACCAAGCAATGGGGGCCAGACAAGGAGCAGAAACAGCGCTTCTGCCAGGGAGATAAGCTTGTCTCCTAAGTGTCTCCTGGTCTGGAGGTCTCTCACTCAGCCTTAGCCGTGGAGGGCTATGGCTTCCTGAAACCAGGCAGGGCAGTTCCCAACAAAGAGGGACATCAATATTTACTGAGTAGCTATGACAGGTTGGGCATTTTACAAGTGTCACCATGGGATATGAGGTCTGCCGAAGCTGAATTCAGCTCCATGCTGCCTCTCTACTCCCGCTGCTCCCACACACATACGGGCCTGTAGAAAGAACAGAGCAAACCACAAAGAGGATGAGTGACCTCAAGTAGTACAGTGAGAAGAGGAATCAGCCCAGGCAAGTGTTCTTAATTTTTTTCACATATTAGAAATTTAATTATAGATACGTGTTTGGTCATAATCTTGTTGTTCACACATACAGAAACATTTGGTTACAGTTTTGCTGTTTGGAGGCCAATTTACTTCTCAGGCCAACTTAAAGTTTTAGTCTTGGCACTGAAATAGAGGACAGGCTGATGGTGACCAGAGGGGAGAGAAGAGGGAATTTAAGGGGACAGTGGGAAGGGTTCACAGGAACAAACTTAAAGGACACATGGTCATAGACTAAGGGGAGAGTAGTAATGGGAGGGAAGTGGGGAGGGTGGGAGGGGGGACTGGATTGGGAGTAAAAAGGAGAAAACTGTATTTGAACAATGATTAAAAATATAATAATAAAAAAAAGAAAAAAAAAGAAAATAAAGTTTTAGTCTTGGTAATAACATTTTTAGAAACCAGGGAAGATATGACCTTGCCAGATCAAATACAAAAAGAAAGGAAAAGGATCACTAGACTCCTGAAAAATTGGGTGGCATTTTTTCTAAGAACAAATTTTAGCCTCCTTATTTCCATAAGTATTTATAGAAAATTGCTTTGTGTTTTATTAGCCATGCTAATATCTCCCAAGAAGGAAGTCATGAATTAGACCACACAAAAAGATTCTGAGCCAAATGAGGTTTGGGAAAATTTTTCTTTAGTTAAGGATTTTCACCTGCTTTCTTTGTGGGGGGAAAAAAATTCTAGAAATTTAAAAGTGAACACCACTCAATATAAGGTATAGTTTGCTATATAACAGTTAAAAGAACTTTTTCCCAAGAGTTGCTGTAAGTCATTTTCTTTGAGTGGGAAGGTTTGTGAAAGAGAGGCCTCCATCTCTATTTTGGCCAAGGTTCACCTTTCTGGAATACATGAAAGGGGTGTGCGGCACCTGTTACAGTGTGCTCTTCAATAGGGCACCTTCTGGCCAGGTGGGCTGCATGCTACACAAGAACACATGTGGAGTATCTGGCCTTAGAGAGGGTTCAAATCTACATTTTTGTTCTTCATTTCCTTTAACTGTTCTTCACCCTTCTCCTCTATCCTTCCTGCCCTTCACAGCTAGACTTACCTGGGATGCTAACTCAGGATGGAAGAGGTTCTCCTCAGGCCCAGAGTCTTCCTAACCTACTCACGTTTAAGTCAGATATATTTAAGGGAAGACAAAGCCCTGAATTCCACATCTAGAGATAAGAAGATTAAAATGCAGGTATCTAGGATCAAGATGAATACAAGGTGTTAGTTTCTTTCACCAAATAAGTCTTTCTCTCTCTCTCTCTTTCTTTCTTTTCTTTCTTTCTTTCTTTCTTTTCGATTTGAGAAGGACTCAGAAACAAACAAAAATACTTGCAAGATAAGGTCAGTATACACCATTGGAAAGGAAATACCAACATAAAGTGGCACAGTTGCATAGCTCACAAATCAACTTTTCGAGCTTCATAATTAGACCCTAGACCAGCCTTGGTTAGTGTGATCTCTACTCAGGTTAAAAACAGTGGTGGCAGACACAGAGCCTTCTTATTCTGCCTTCTGGGTGTGTTTTTCCAAAAGCAGAGTCAGGGGAGGTGGAAGAAAAGAATCAAACCTGAATTTTACAGAACACTGAAAGATACTGACAGAGTTAAAGAGAAAAGACTTAATCACCAGACAGACTTGGCTATAAGTCACACTCTGTTACTGAACTCTTCTCAATTCTGGTTTCCTGCAAAATCAAGCTCATAATATACCACTCAAGCCTAAGAAACGATTAATTGGTGCTTAGCATGGTGCCTTGGATATAGCATTCTATCAGTCAGCTATTGCTATATAATGAACATCCCCCCAATTTAGTGGTATAAGAGCAATGAGATTTTATTCTCATACTCATAGGTCCAGTGTAGGCTAGAGTGATGATTTTAAGCTGCTGGTGTTTGGGAAAGCCAAGTTGGCTCTAATCAACATCTCTTTTCTCCCAGGACCAGCAGCTCCCTAGGGCATGTTCTCACTGCAGTGACAGAAGCACCATGACCCAAGCACGTTTCACTAATACCCACTGGCCCAAGACAATCACATGGACAAGCCCAACACCCATGGGGCAGTGGGTGGGAGAAAAGTGTAGTTGCTGAGAAAAAATACAAACTATTATAGTCTGTTCTGTTCTTTATATTAATTCATATCTTGGCATACGTGAAAATGTGCCCATCTGCATTCCAAAACCCTCAGAAATATGAATCACAGTGTCAGGTTCAAAGTCCAGGACCTTTTGATCTACATCAGGTCTCAATGTAGCTCTTCCTGATCCAGAGACTTGTTAATGAAATGATAAGTTAGCCACCCAGAACACACCCTACATAGAAAGGTAGAACAGTAGGATAAAAGCAATAAACCCCATCAGGAAAAAAATGGAAGAATGGGAGACACATAAGTAACTATTTCATAGCTATTCTGAAATCCCACTGAAGAAAATGTTGCCAGATCCCACTATAGTGAGGATGGGAAGTTTTTCTTGATTACACCCTGGTTCCGCTCCTGAAAGTGATTCCCCAATTCACTGATTTCCATTGCTCTGGGACCATCTTCCTTTATCATCATCCTCCTTGGTTGCTTTGGAAGAGGGCATTGGAGGACATTACATTTTTTTGGATACTGAGTCATTTCTCCAATCTGATTCCTTCTAGGACCTTTTATATCTCAAATGATGGCACTCTTTTAGTTCAGACTGGCCATGTTTTCTCCAATATGGTTCTTTCAAAAACATTGTAAGTTCCAGACATTGTGGCGCCAAATTCTACAACACTCATGATTCTTTTTGAGACATGCCTCTCTTTAGAGACTCAGTTACAAATACTTTAGAGATTTCCAGCATCAATAGAACCAAGACCTTAATCTTTGTATAAACTCATTTGTCCATGTAAGAGGATCTAGTAGGGACCTTAATCATTTCAAAAGTCTTAGCAAAGCACCTCACAACTGCAGCCTTGAATTAATCTTGACTCTGAGGCAATGTCTTACTGGCAGTACCCTGAATTTGTTCTTTTTCTTGACACTATGTCATAATAGCCAAATGCCTTTGGTGAGGAATAGTTTCATTTTCTATTTCCATTCCCACTGACATGTATTTTTAAATCCATTTATTAGACAGAACCTGATTTCTCTACGTGAGTAAGGGGCTATCATTCATATCATCATTCTTACAAAGACTATATTGGAAGTGGACGAAGCACTCCAAATGCAGACTTCGATTCTTTAAATGTTCTCCCAGACTATGGCTAAATCTAAGATAACACAGGGAATTTATAAAGCAAAAAGTAACAGAGATTTGGCAAGAGGAACGAAATTAATGATTCCACTTCAGGCAAACGATCTGTTCTTGGTGCTGGTCTTCCCAAAGCAATAAGAGAAACTTAATAAAGAGTTCCAGAAAATGTCCATGGACCAAATCACTGCAACACAGTGAGCATTATTGATGAATTAAGAACAACTACCAATTATTATACCTGGAGCCTTGGTGTGAAGAGAGCAATTAACAGCCACTCATTAACAAATCCAAAGGAAATGAATGAGCCTAATGGATGCTGTGCAATTATGTGAAAACATACCTTATTACGGGCTCACTGGGGACTGGAAACTCATGCAGTCTCCTCTGTAGATCTTCATGAATTCACATATGGAGTTGTAAAATATACAGTGAAGTATAATTTCTTAAAGCCACGCTTTCGATCCCATCTTTGCCATTCTTGGCAAGCAAAAGGGGTTTCTGATTTCCTCTCAAATAAGATGAAGAGTCTAATGTAGAAAGCCCTCACATCAGTCCCTTTCAAATACAAGCCATTCTCTCATACACTTCTGACCCCTTCTCGACTCCCTGTGGCCTTCTTCACCTGCTATTATCTCTGACCTCAGCATGACAGTTGTGCTGTTCCATTGACCTTAGGTCCAGCCCCTTGTCTTTCGGAGCCTTATTCCAATGCCACCTCCTCCATAAAGCGTTTCCTATTACATTGCTCTAAATTATTACCTTTTCGTGGTGCTCTGTTTACCTCTCATTTGGGGATAATCACAATGTAATGCATGTTACCAGAGGCTGATATATCGAAATCTATTAACCATGCTGGACAACAGGCTTCCCGAAGGAGCATATGGGCTTTACCCCACTTTATCCCTTGCACTTGATGCTCATTGTTCTAAATTTTATTTAATGAAAGATTCTAGCAATTGTGTCATTTAGAAAATGATTCTGACTGAGCAACAGCTCAGACCCCTTAGACAAATATACCCATCACCCTGTAGACTTAGCTCAGTTCTTGATTTTCCTAAGCCGTAGCTCTGCAGTCAATCCCGTGATGTCTAAGGTCTTCAGAATCATCTTATATAATTTCAAGCCAAATATTCCAGTTGGAATACTGCTAGCAATAGTAGTCACAGGAACTCTTTAAATATGCACTGGATCATTATGCAAGTGGGGAACTATGAATATGCTTGTATACATCTATATATGTAGGTAGAAGGTTTCTCAAAGGTTCTGAGGCTAGCTACAGATGCCTGACTAATCAACCAGAGTAGAAAAGCATAAACACTTATTTATCAAACCAAATAAATTGAAAAAGAGTTACTTCTTGGTACCTTATGGTTTAAGTTATTCCCTATACTTTCATTGTTATTACTCTCCTAAACAAGTTAGGAGCTCTTGTAATAATAAATGTGTTTTAGAAGTGGCCTCATTCAAGAGTTGTCAGCTGTAGATAGTTGCACACGTGTTTTCTATTCCGCCAAGCCTCACTGAACTCAGTCTTTCCCGGATCAAAGTGGCCTAGAGGTAAGTATTAATAGATATTTGGAAGACTCCTGTTTGGGTCCCAATGCTGAGGTTAAATGAAAAGGGGCAATGACAGCAGCTTTTCTGAGATGCAAGGCTCTGTTTTGTTACAGTTGCTTTCCTCTTGTCATCTGCATCTGTTAAAGCGGCCAACCCCAGTGACAGACAAGAAGTAAATGTGAGATTTAACAGGTTTGTTCTTGAGCAACCGATCTTGCATAACAAGACTGGCAGCACGCTGTCAGTTTTGTGTGTTCCTGGTCTCTCGACCTTTGCACTCCCTCCCATGCTGCAATCCTGCTGACCTGTTATCCCACGCAGAGAAGGAGAAAATGCTGGCTTGCATGATGCTTTCTGTGGCATGGCATGAATTACAAGACAGGGACTCAGTGTTTCAAATGCATTTCTTTTTCTAATTTGTTGAAGTGGGGCTAGCTGGCTACATGAAAAGTACTACAATTTCTTAGGCTTAAAGTACAGCTAGAACTACAGATAACACTCTTCCACCAGCACGGTAATGCTTACAAAATGGTAAAGTGATAAAGAAGGAACTGATGGGGAATCTTTACCTTGGAAATAGGGGCTATGTTTGTGTCGCACATGGGTACGCAACTGCAAAGTCTAAAATTCACCAACTGGCTAACCCATGACCAATAAGATTTTACAGGTTTATCCAATGAAAAAATGTCCTTTGTGCATTTTTCTGAAGGTTTGCTTATTTGTTTTTGTTTATATATGATGATGAAATGGTCTTTGAATTTATCCCACTCTGAGACAGAATTCCTTAAGCTGTTTAGGAAATAATTTGATTTCAAAATCGATCCAGTTATCCTAGAATAATGAAAAAATTATCAGTTATAATATCAAGTTTTAATCTTTCCATAAACCTAATATTTTAAATATTTATTATTTACCAATTCTTTTTTTACTGAAACATTTTTCTCCCTTTTATATGTCAGACAGCTCATTTGTCAGAATGAAACTAATATGGATACCTTTCTTTATAAAATATTTAACAGAATGGAAAAAATGAAATAAGACATTAGTGGATTGGTTTATTTGGATACATTTTTTTTGTCCACTGCTTAATGGCATAACCACCCAAACAAGCACGGGAGGGGAAGACACGGGTATGTGCATTCACTCACTGTCTGCTAAACCTCATTTGTTTGCAAAGGCCATATTTTATTCATATCAGATTTGAAAAATAAATGGAATTTTCCTAATGTATCTGTCTTTCTGACAGTGAAGACAGAAGGAAGATAAAACTTAATCACAGGAAAATGCTATAGGCCAGAAAAAAGGGTACTCTGCTGTGGCCAGTAGCACAGACATTAACTGTAATGCAAATGCCTTTCCAGATCCCCCATCCTAGTATGTATGCAAATCCCAATAGTATCCAGCAGATGGCGCAAGCCTAACTCCAAAGTCTGGAAAGCCAGCAGTTCACATCCTGAAGGATGTCAAATACCAAACTATAGAACGAAAAACTTGTTGTACAACTTTTGGACTCTTCAATTTTATCGCATTATTGTAGTTGAACATAATCCTAGATTTACACATCATATTCTTATTTTATTCTCCTTTTACTCTATCACTAAAGTAAACCTGGGTATTGCTTGTTAAAACAGTCAGCCAAACAAAAATAACCAGGAATACACACATATTTATTCTGTTCAGTTTGATCAGCTGAACCTATTTGTCTGTCAATACATAATTAACATACCCAGATCTATTGTTTTTCCATGTGATTTATTCATGTACTATAATTAAAAGTAAATGGAATTGACAAGTGTGGAAGACTTTAGAATGGGAAGGAAAAAAGTCTAGTGGTCTTTAACAATGTCAAGAGCTCCCTTGTTTATTGATTGACAGTTGCTAATGTTTGCTTCAAAATTTCTTAAGTTTTTGTGAGCAATACAAATATAATTGTCTCTTAAATAATATTCAGAAGGAAAAACTTTTTCTCAATGAACAGGTTTGAACAACTACTCAAGAGAATATAGATTTTTATTGAAATGTTAATTACAGAAGCAGAAAACCTCCTAGGAATGAAAACAGGATGCATTTCACAAGTAGGCAGCCACAAAATTCTATAGTGGTTTATTTTCCCAGAAGACCATTGTCCCAGCATTAGGTGGTAATTTTACAACATTGTACAGTTTGTCCCAGGAAAAGCTTAGAATGACTATAGGGTAGATCCCTTTGGGCAAATTAAGAAGCTAAAATGAGCATGCATTTCCCAGTATTATATTAGTGTGTGTGTTTTCTTGTGACTATAACTTAGACCTAATCTCTTTACTGCAACTAACATGTTATATTGTAAGTTGTGTGTTATATATTTACTTCTTTAACTAGACTGTAAAGTCCATAAGAATATGCACATTCATCTTGATATCACCAGTGCTGGCAGGGCCTGATACATAGAAAGTATTCAATGATGCCTATGGAATAGAAATGTGCTCAGTTTATTAAAATGGCCATTCAATCAAGAAAGTTCAGCTTAAACCAGTGATTCTCAACCAGTGTGCTGCAAAAAAATTTTAAAACATGCAATACCTGACTATTTAGTAAGTGGCACTGACCTCTTTTCATTTACATTGTCAAATTTAAAAAATGACAACATCCACACAACAGTGGCTGTCTGGTGTGAATGTTGGCTTGAATCATAAATATATAGGTCATATAATAGAGTGATATCTTATTGCTTACTTCACATAATAAGGTCATGTCTGACTGGTTAATTCTTGATACCAGAAAATCTTTTTTTTAAAGATTTTATTTATTTAATTTTAGAGAGAGGGAAAGGGAAGGAGAAAAAAAGGGAGAAAAACAACAATGTGTGGTTGCCTCTCATGTGGCCCCCACTGGGGACCTGGCCCACTACCCAGGCATGTGCTCTGAGTGGGAATCAAACCAGCGACCCTTTGATTCTCAGCCTGTGTTCAGTCCACTGAGCTACACCAGCCAGGGCCAGAAATTCTTATATACAAGTACAGGCAACTGATTTTTTAAAAATCCACTTTGGAGCAAAAAGGGTAGGTAATTAGTATTATTTTTTGGTAAATCAGTAAAAATTGTATCCATTTTTGTCAGTTGGCAAAAATATAACATTTTTTGGTGTGCTGCAGAATTTCAGTAATTAGCTTATGAGTGCCCTCAGATGGAAAAGGTTGAAAATTGCTGGGCTAACCTGTCATGTATAGGTGTAGTGCACAGATTTTCTTGCTCATCAAACAGTGGGTGACATCTCACGAAGCAGGGGTCTTTCAGCTCAAACTTATACTGAAAACTAGAGATGCTCTTCTTCCAGGATGATCTGGCTCCCTTCATCTATAGAACTCAGGCCATGCATTTACACAGGAAAGAAAATGAAGAACGTCTCCAACCCCAGCTCCTTGGGACCTGAATGTGGTTGAAATGGCCATGAGTTTGTTCAAACCAGCACTGTCAGCAGCCTCACACAGAAAGTAGACGGTGCATTCCTCTTGGTTGATCCCTCCAGTGAGGATTTTTTTTCCTACTGTTTTTAGATGTTTTTTTTTTCATAATTCCACACAAACACTTGTACTCAGTTTAGCTTTCCCTTTTCCTTAACATATTTTGCATTTGCTAAAACTCATACTGAAAGTAAAAAGAGGGAGAGTGAAAAGAGGGAAAGCCCATTGAGGAGGACCATGCTAACGTAAGGTTGTAAGACAGTGGTGGGGGCAGGGGTAGTATCTCCATTAGTCGTGTGGGCCGCAGCTGTCTTGAGGCTGGCTGTGTTTTTAAAAAATCCTAAAAGCAAATGGGACAACTATAATAGCATAATCAATAAAGTATATTTTAAAAAATTTCTAAAAGCTAGATACCTCTCCTCTTCCTTCTCCTCCTTCTTCCTTCTCCTTCTCTTTTAAATGTGTTTAAAATTCACACAGTAAAAGATGCTGCTAACATATTTTTTTTCACTTTGTACAATGGTATTTAACTTCAACCTCTACAGCTGCCCCTCAGTTGTTTTTCCCAGAAGAATGTCAGTTTTCATTCCTTTCCAAAAATGTTCTAGGCATATACAAGCACATCCACATTTATACATGAGTATGTTTTTAAAATGGAATCCTACTCCACACACTATTCTACAACTTTCTTTTTTTCAATGCACGCTACTTATTTTCATGCTGAGTAATATGTCATCATGAGTCCCCTGTTGACCAGCACTCAGGTGGTTTCCACTTTTCCACATCTGGATGGTACTTCTTTGCTCCTCCTTTTATCCATCTTTGCACACTTGCATGAGTATGTATGTAGGGAAATTTACCTGGTAGTGAAACTGCAGGGTCAAAGGAAATTCTCATCTTAAATTCTGCTGGGTATTTAAACTGCCCCCCCAAACAGTGCACCAAGTGATTTTGCCACAAACAAGGTACATGAACACTCTTCTTCCTCATCAACCTCCCTCCCTCTTTTAATCCTCAGGAAAAGAACCCCAGATATATTTTATTAGCTCACAATTATTGAAAGTATTATAAATATTGATAGATCACTCGTAAAAATGTAGGAAAGACAGGCAACAATACTTATTCTTTACATATTATATATGAATACAGTTTGTTATTTTTATTATATAATTTTTGTAACAAAAGTCAAACACTTGTTGTAATGAAACATAAAAGAATAGGAATATAATCAATATACATATAAATTCCACTTTTCTCTGTCTCTGAGTCTCCTGCTTACTGATGTATAAAGGAAGCAGGTTGTTGGCTTCAACCAGGAAAAAAACCCCCAAAGACCTATTACCCATAATTCCTTACAGCATATGTGCTTGGTGATGCACCAATGACAGTACGATAAATCTGCTGTGCGTGAGAGCCCAGCATAGCCCAGTTAGGAAAGTGGCACTCGGCAACCTGTGTCACCATACATCACCTGGAGACACTGCTGGCTATGCTCCGGAGACTGACACTGCTCTGATTTTTCTCTCTTTTGTCACTGGCTCCTCCAGACATCACTGTCTCGTTGAGTGTAGCTGAGTCCTGACCAAATTTCCCTTTTCCTGCTTCCTTTCACTACTTCGACTCCAATAAATCTCCTCACTTTGGCAGGAAGGGTTGAATATACAGCCTTTTCCCCTGCAGTGAGCAAGACCTGCACAGAGATAAGCCAGCCAACAGATGGGCGGAAGGGAGCAATTGGTCTGGGTCTTTTGATGATTGTGTCTCATGTTTGAGGAGCTTCTAACCTTCATGGCATAATCCATAATAATAACACACGTGTTAGGAGGATGTGACCAAAAGATGGACACTATCACCATGATAGCATAAACACATGAAAAGAGGCTTTCAGGTACAGACTACAGGCCCAACCAGGTATGCTCCTGTCATTATTTACCTATAACTGAAATCTTCCAGGCCTTATCCACATGTGGAATCAAATTGGACTTGTTATATCTACGTCAACACCAATCTCAATGACCCTACTTATTCCAGCCCTCTGTAACATCCAACCTACTTATTCTGGGGATTCTCCAGGGTCACTTGAAATTGCTCTTACCAAGTTGTCAGTTCCAGCCAGAGTGATGTTGCAATATCCACTACAGTAATGACTACCTGCAAAGGCGCTTGCTTGGAGATGCTGCCCCATTAGCTGTGTCTTGAACTTTACCTTGAATGTCTCTGGAAAGAGGGCTATCTCCTGACTTTCACAACTTTCAAGGAGGTAGCAAGGTCCTGTGTTCCCAAGAAAGCAGAAGAATTCTTTTCTTCCCAACACTGCACTGCCCATCAGCACCTGGGCACTAAAAAGTAGCTGCCCTCACCTCTTGCCTCCCTCATGGAAACAGCCCCCACAGTCTTGCCACTAGTCCCTTTTTATAGGGCTCAACATAAGTCTCTGAGACACCAGAAGCCACACACTGGTGTGGACCCCTCCACTCCTGTTTCCCACTTTCCTGAAGTATACTTCCACTCATGCTTACATGCCGCATTCCTGCCAGGAATGTTCCATGGAAAATAAGTAGTGAAGACAATATCTAATCTGGTGTACAAGGTCTCCATGATCCGCTCCTTTCTTTTTTTTTCTTTCCCCTATGCTGGTCTCACCCCTTCACGCCCACTCATCAGTCATATTGAATGACTTTCTATTTCCCAACAAGTTTTCCGTTTCTATGCCTATAACCTTTGTTCCCAATATAACTCAGCCTCAAACACATGTCTTCCCATCTGCTCATCTTTCAAAACCCAGGTCAAGCATAACTGCAATGGGGAAGACTTCTCTCTCTCCCTCCACCTCCTCCCTCACACCCTGAAAGAACTGATCGCTTCTCCCTCTGACCCAGCACTACACTCTATAAAATTCTACCACAGCACCATTTTATTTTATAAAACTTGCTAAACTCAAAGGCAAGATCATTTCATCAGCACCTACCTCAATATCTCTTACTCAGGAAAAGTTTGTTTGATGAATTAATCTCTTGAAAAGAAAATAAAAAGTGCTAGCACATCTTTGTAGTCATATGTAAATAATAGTGATCAGCCATTCTTTTTCCCCAAATGCTTCATGTAATTATATCTGGCTTTGGATAACATTTTGTTTAGAGGAAATGCTCCTATAGAATAACAAAATGAATAATTCCACATGGGGGAATGATACAGACAAATCTATAACATGGGCTATAGCGCTTGGTACCCACGTCCCCTCTCCTTGGCCCACCTCAGGTTGTAGCCACAACTAGACTGGATAGATAGATGCAAGGTGAGCCTGTGTGCATTCTCACCCAGCACATTCTCTGATGCTCTACAACCTCTAGGCCTGGGCAAATGCAGCTGGAAGCAGAGGGAGTTAATGCTCTCTTTCCCAAGGGGAGAGGGCAGTTACATGCTTCAGATTCCTTTCTCTCAGGTAGACAATACCAAGGGCATCCTGGGTGCTTCTCAGCAGTCCAGGCAGAATTGAACCTCAGTCCTTACAGTGGCAATGTCAATAACAACCCTCCCAATTGGCATTTCCTTCTTTCACTTTGGCTTCCTGCTCCCTCACTCCCACTTCATAAGATCACCTTCTAGTAACTACTGGCATGAAAGTTCGTATCTCAGGCTCTGCTGTCAGAGAGCCTGAACTAAGTTGGCCACGGGACCTTGTCTTGGACAGTGAACCAGCCCACTCTCTGCAGTACAGTAGTGCATGAAAAGATGTAGCAGGCTAGCTTGAGCGAGGCCTAGGAGACATATCAGTTAAAGGCAACATATGGTTTCAGATTGGATGCTGGTTTGGGCAAGTCAGATATAAAGGACAATTTTTAGACAATCATAAAAATATGAATATGGTCTTGTACTTGAGATGAAACTATAGTGAAGTGAAAAAATAGGTATTGTTAACTGAAGAAGCAAATTACAAAACAAAAACAAATAATATATATATCAATTATATTTCTATCCCAAAAGATATAAAAATATTTAAAATGATCTGGAAAGATATACATAAAGGGATTGACACTTCAATCTCTAAGTACTTGCAATAAATTTTTTTTTGTTATTTTTGTCTACATTTTCTAATAGTTTACCACACACATACACTGCTTCTGTATTTTTTAAAAAAATTTTAGGCTAATGCTGTGTCCAACTTTCAACCTGTTGTTTTGTTATTCGAAGACAGTTTCTGTACAGTTTAGTGATAAATGAGTCTGAGAAACAAAGAAAAATGTAAATGGGCTGAGGAGAGCCCCCAGAATGCACTGTGGCAGGATGAGAGCATACAAACCAGGACTAGCTCTTGTGCAGACAGGATCCCATAAATATCGGAGTCCAAGTCTCTGTGAGTGTTATACATCCCTCCCTGCAAACTCACTGACATGCACTCATGGAGATACTCAGAGAAGGCAAACATATCCCAGGGCCCAGATGGAGGAAGATGCTTGTTCTAACCAGCACTTCGTAATTCGTAATTGCAGGGATTAGGAGCCAGCCTTCCTGCTTACTAACTGCACCTGATGTGACTCCACAAGGAACTCCACCACAACCCGTACATTCTCTAGAAGCTGGTTATCTTCCCAGACACTTAATCTTTTCCCAGCCAGTCCCCCCAAAAAGAAAATAAATATTTGTAGATTAAAAGAGAACTGCCTTCTCATCTTTCACAGCTGCTGGCATGCAAGCTGTTAAGCACCGAGTGTTTAATTAATGGACAGATACTGTTTGGCAGCTAGACCTGCATTCAGATGAGTTTGGATTCAAGGTGCCAGGAGATAAAGATCTGGGAGTGGAAGAGCTGAACTGCAGTTGGGTTCATTTATAAAAGAGGCTGTTAAAGGTCAACTGTGTTTTCCTGTGCTAGAGATAAAGAGATGCTATTAAAAACAATTGGAAAGTAATTCATAAGGGAGCAGGAAGTCACTCAGGTTAAATTAATTTGTCTTTCTGATAGCGTGGTATTCATGATGGGAAAGTAAAGCGACCTAAAATCAAGATCTCTCAGAAACAGCCATTGATCATGTCTTCCGTGCAAAGCCACTAGAATGCGCTCCAGGTTCCAGGACCGTCGCTTCAGTCTGATCACAGCATCCCCGGAGCTCATGCAGCCGCTTCCCAGTCTGAGAATTCGCCATTGTCCCCTAAGGTTTGTAAGTGCAGTGGCATTTCTGTGGACACGCTGGGGTGGCCGAGCTTGCTGCCATCTCCCCGTTGCTTCCGATGAGCTAAGAGTCGGGCACCAGGACAACTCATCGTGCACATGACCCCACTTTCTGACATTTAGCAACATATTAGAACATTCTAGCTCACCACACTCAACTCACAACCTCCCCTCCTCCCTGTCCTCATGCCAGCACACCCTCATTCAAACAAACGCGTACCAGGATGGAAATGGTTTGTTTATCCAGAGAATATATCTACAACTATGACTGGCAGGTTATTTAATTCTGCATGGAAACACAATATGTTTTCTCTGTTCCTCTCCTTTCAGGGTAAATCCTTTCATGCAAGCACTACAAACTTCTCTTCTCTTCCCAGCACATCTCCTGATGCAGGCTTGTGGTATACAACAAAGGGTGATGCTTTTAGTGCCTGCCTGGAAAGGGCAGCGCACTGAGACACACCTTTATCTTCCTCTGGGCGAGATGGGGGGCAAGTCTCTGCTGCTGGGCACGGGGATGAACAGGGGCAAATGCACTTTATCAGACTGTGATCTCGTGTAGACAGCCTGGGTCTTATCGGCTTCTCCCCTTCTTGTTGCCAGAGGAAAACTGCTTGTTGCTCTTCTTTCTTTCTTGGGCTTGGAAATTAATTGGGGTTTTTATTTCCTGAAATCACAGGAATAATGAGCGATTCCCTGCAAAGGTCTGTCTGTGAGCAACCTGCATTTCTAGACACACACTAATTATAGCCCAGCGCAGTGAGCTGCTCACCAGTTTTCCAGTGTCAGCCAAGGAGAGACAAAGAGGGTTGGAGGCAGTTAATGTCACACACTTACCGCTGCTGATCATTTGCAGGTTTGAATAACAGCTTTGTAATTCAGATTCTGCACTAAAAAGGCTTTCCAGATCAGGTATCACAAGGTTTCTCTGAGCCTGTTGCCTTCAAAAAACTAGCAACGTGGACATGGTCAGCATTAACTAGCACTAGACTGGATGCACCGTGTTCATCCTCAGACTTCATGTGTGTGACCTTAATAGGATGTGCTCTATACTGTGGTCAGTGGAGAGAAGCCCAGAAATGGAGGCTACTGGCCGATGAAGGCCCCCCCTCCTCCTGTAATGGAAGCTAATGAGAAACCACAACACATCGTGGAGAGAACCAAGAATAACAGCAACAATAGCTATTCTGATTGGGTACCTGCTGTATGTCGTGTACTGCACCCCTGTCTCGTTTAATTCCTAAAAGCATGCTGGGAAGTGGGGATTATTGTTTCATTCTCCAGTGTTCAAAGAATTTAAGTGAAGCTAAGTTAGTAATCTTTAAGATTAAATGCCTGGCAAATAGAAGAGACCAAACATACCCATGCTGTTTGCTCTATGCTGGGTATCTGAAACCACCTCCTGTGACTCAGAGTTTACCAATGAAACTGATTTGAGAAATAACTGCAGTGTACTGGGTGTCTTCTTCTTGTTTTGTCTGCCAAGTTCCCTCCCATTTTAATGTGGAATCAGCCTCCATGGCCTCTTGGCCATGCCTCTCCCCTCACATCCAACCATCTCCTTAACATCGGAGCCACTCTCTTATAGGCCCTCCACACCTCTGCCCACTGCCGATTGGCCCAGAGAGGGACACCTGCCCAAGCCAGGCCAATCCCTAGGGCCTTCCATCCCCAGGATACAGTTATTTGTGGGTGGGCATGTGAAACAGTAATAGGAGTAAAAAAATTATATTAGAGCTTTTTATGTGTGAAGCATTTTAGATTTTAACTCATCTTATTTTCAAAACAATCCTATGCTGTAGATACTGTTGTTATCTCCATTTTGCAGAGGTGGAGAGTTAAATCCAGTTGGTTAGACATCTTGTCCAGAGTCACATAGCTAGAAAGTTGCAGAGCTGAGACTTGGTTTGTATCAATCAGCTATTGCCACAGCAATGCTGGGTTAACAATTAAGTGGCTTAGCATATCATGTATTATCCCAGATCTGGCTGGCCCAGTCGGGGCTCTGCTGTCTGCTCTGATGGTCTTGGCTGGGCTCACTCACATGGCAGGTCAGCTGGGGTCAGGAGATGTGGCCTGAACCAGGCTGGGTGGGTGGCTGTGCTCCATGCATCTCTTATCCGTTCTGCAGATTTGAGGGCTGGCCTGGACAAGTCCTTCGTATGGAGTAGCCAAAGAGCAGGAGTACAGATGGAAATAAGAGACCTCTTGAGGCCCAGGCTCAGAATCAGCACACTGCTGTCTCCTCCTCATCCAAACATAGTCAAGTAGTAGGAAATGTAGTCCATCTTTTTTGAGAACTTCCAGTCAAAAGCAAAAGATAAAGATTCAGGGAGATGTGAAGAATTGGGACCAGTGCCACAATCCACCACAGAACCCCCTGTGCTTCTTTAGGAGTCTTCCACCTCAACCCAGGGAATTTCAGTCGGTGGTCGGCAGCTGATGGCAGGAGATGTGAAGCTTGAGACTGTCGGCACCCATACTTGCCAGCGTGCAGAAGAAGCCAGTCTGCAGTGGGGTGCGGGGAAAGCTGTGGAGACAAGACAGACAGTCCCAGGGTGGCTGTGATGCTGGGACCAGTTGATCTAAGCCGCAGCTGTCTCCCTGCCTTTCCTGTCATTTGGACGGTCAAGCCTGTTTCTTATGGCCTCACCTTAAACTCTTTTAATTTAAGGTTATTTTCTGTCAAATGTTACCCAAAGAGTGCCAAGCAATAGAACACCCTGTAAGTGAAAAACAAAACAAAACAACAAAGAAAAAGAAACCAGACTGCAGTAGTTCATGCTAACATAATTTCAACATACATTTTATGCATCTATTATTTGCACTGAATTATGTTGAAAACTGGGGGTTAGACAGAATGGGTGTGGCTGACTCTCTGTCCTCAGGATAAACAGCACATACACAACTTGAGACACTGCAAGATGAGTCCCATTGGCTCTCAAAAGAAGACAGGGGTCAGGGTGGAATTAAACTCTGACTTGGGCAAAACGGGAACGCGTCAGAGGGGAATCGGTGTGTGCTGTCAAGTTCAAGTGATGAGGAGGATGTCCAGAATTGGAGGGAGGGAGGAGGTGGATGGTAGGAAGAGGTTTGGTGAGGGGAGTGGTGGCAGGTGCAATGAGCAGTCATAGAGGCGTGACACTCCATGGTGTCTGATGAAGGGATCAGAATCAATCACATGGTGACAGATAAGGAATTTTAAACTGAAAAGTTGGTAGGAAGAATTTGTCAGTGTGCCACTGAGAATTATGCGCAGCTGGCAGAATTGTTCTGCCCTACTTAACAGACACTATGTCCCTAGGGGGCCATGGACTGTGGAGAGTGTCCCTTGAGATGGTCCTGCTCCTTTTATCCTGGCACTGAGCTCGAGAAGCAGCGTTTTCTTCATAATTTGGTTTCCCACGCAGGCTGTCCTCTAGGGAAGGCAGGCACTAACCAGACAATCCACTTGGCCTTTCTCTGTCTTAGCATATGTTTTAAGACTGACAGCCTAGTTTATAAAACAAACTCTTGAGCGTCTAGTGTGTGGTTAGGACTCTTTATTTTACAGAAACCCAGAATAAGTGAAACAAAAAGAGTTTCCCAGAGAACTGTCAGTTTAGCTTTGAAAGAAGGAACTTCAGGCCCCAGAACAGGGTGGGGCCTTCAGGACATGGGACCTGGAACTTCGTGTTCTACTCTCATCATTGTTTGGGGGATTTTTTTCTGAGGTCCTGCATTTACAGTCCACAAGCAAGAAGAAGGAGAAATGATTTTGCTAGTTCCAACTGAGCAAATCCTAAATAATGCATCCCATTGTTCACGTTTGGATGAATGTTCATTCATGGCACCCCACATTCATTTGTGGGGTGCCAGAGGGATGAAATACAGTGATTGGTCCAGTTCAGGATCATGTGGCCAAAGACGGTGAGAATACTGTTCCAACATTTGGGGAGGTGGGGAGGATATTCTCTTGGACAGACAAAATCAGTGTCACCACTTTTGTTTATCCTGAACCAATTGTGCATTATGGCCCCAGGCTAACGTGAAACTGAGTCTGAACCCACAAAGTGGAGGACTGGGCCCCAAAGATGGAGCAGCCTATTTTTACCCTGGCACCGCTCTTTTTGAGGTCATGATTTGATATGATGCAAATTGAATAAGTGTCTGGAAAGGTCACAAATTAACTCTGCAAAGGTTAACTCTGTGGGTAGAATAATTAAATTTAGACCGAGGTGGAAAACTCTGGCTGGGCACCAAATGAAAACAGGGAATGGATGCCTCTACCTCCTTGGCTCACTTGGGGAGGCACCCGTGTACCCGGTGGCACTGACACAGAAGATTTTAGCAATGTTCCAGATGCCCAGGGTAAGTGTGACAAGAGGAATAGCATGCCCAGAGGATGTCCGGCCATTCTCCAGAGCTCAGTCCAGGTGACAGGCAACTCTTCCTGCCTTACCCCCACCCCACCCAAGAAGTTCAGCATTGTGCTCAAACTGGCACAGGAGGCCTCCGCATTCACACATGCAAAGGTCAACAACTTTCCACCATTTCTTTTAGCCTTTTGTAAAACCAGGAAGTACTTAGGCAGATCAAAAACAGCTACTCATACAGTACTTGGTAAATGGAGGATATTTAAAAGCATGGCCAATAATCCAGAGTTTTGAAAGTGAAGCATGAAATATAACAAGAAAAGCAGTGACCATCAGAAGGCAAAGCCCCTGTCGCTCGTTCGGGCGCACTCTCGAACAAAGCACATCTTCTTCCATGATGTTGCCTCATCTGTGAAAAGAGCCTGTTGGACTGGTCAATCTCCAGGAATCTTTTTATGCTGAAAGATCTACAATTTCACTAGAATCTCAACCTGTCACTGGATTAATGCCTTAGTGTTTTCTCAGTAGGCTTCACTGCTAGTGAGGATGATGGGAACACTGGTGTGGGAGCAGTGTCTATATGCAACAGGGCACACCCCGAAAAAATGGAATGATCTGGAGGGTGGGCCCCTTGTAGTACAGGCTTCCCTCCTAGGTGAGTGTTCTAGGAGCCCATCTGCAATAGTGCACCAGCTGGTGTTGTGAGAGCTGTGTTCGGCTTCAGTGAATTTTTCCAAAGACTCCACACATTTGCCCACTTCATGATGGGTGGTTTACACGTGCACCTGCCCACACCGGCACTGAGTGTTCAGCGGTTTTTGACCTGAAACAGCATGATCCCAGTGCCCCACCCTCCCTATTCACCCCATCTCACGCAGAGTGACTTTTTTTTTCTTTCCCTGGATGGAAAAAGTCCTCAAAAGGAAAGGTTTTGCTGATGTGGAAGAGGTGAAACAAACATACAAACAAAATGGTAGAAACACTAAAAGACATCAAAATCGACAAGTTTAGAAACTGTTCTGAACAGTGGAAAGGATGTGTTAGTAGGTCCATTGCAGCAAATGGAGAGTATTTTGAGGGTGACTGAAATTTAAACATAAAAATAAATACACAGTTCTTTATAAATAAATTCCATTTTGGGGAGGCCCTCCTCACACTAAACCATCCCTAGTAATTAATTTATACAGCCTAGAAAAGCATTCAGAGCTCGGCATTTGGAACCTCCCAGATCTATGTTGAAATCATGCCTCTTCCACATTACCTGGTGTGACGGACATTGTGAACAGAGAATCACTAGGATGTGGCTCCTGCCTTTTAGGTGTAGGACACTCAACAGCGGCTCCTTGACTTTGAGTCCAGGAGAAATAGCAAGGTGAGCACGCCACATCTGGCCTTACACATCCCAAGACAAAATGTGCAGGAAGCAGGGAGAGAAGTGAGAATGCAGGCCAAGAGTTACAGAATTTTAAAATGGAAAAAAATGGTACCTTTTTTGTTCTTTCAGCAATGAGGGCTAAGAGCTAAAACAGGTAGATGGGCTCTGACACACAGATTAACAGTGGCCTCAAAAATGCTGTTTCATAAGGAACGGGACGGGGAGGCCCTTGGGGCACAAGTACAGCTCTAATGTCCTGTCAACACTGAAAATTCCGGGCAGAGCTGCATGAGCTACTGTGCCCTCCTCCCGCCACGTGCTGGGAGATGGGCAATTCCATTCAACCTCATCCTCACGTAATTTTTGGTTTTCTGACTCTCCCTATGCATGTTATATTGTTGTCTTTGGTGAATAAAAGATAATTCTTCCAGGTACCTGCTTCCTGAGGAAGGTGGGGCAGGGCTTGTGGTCTGTAGTTGACTAGGATGAGGCTTAAATCTGAACTTGGCAATGTACATAGCAATGAGGTGGGAGCAACATGGTCAGTGTGCACCCTTTACATCGTTTTGATTGTTAAACATTGTGGCTATATTGCCTGGTTTTAGAAATTTAAACTCAAAAGAAATTTGGGATGTTTATATGTTAAAGTAATACTAGCTTCTACTGCAACTAAATCACAAAACTCAAAGGCTTAACACAATATGTATTTACTTCTCCCTCACATAACATCCCAAAGCTCATGGTTTCAGGGACCTACACTCCCTTCAGAATAGGTCTCCTTACTCCTATGGATCTCAGAGTCCTCTGCATCCAGCTGGCGGGGCGGGGAGCGGGAGGAGGCATGGGCCTAGAAGTAGGGCAGTCGCTTCTTCCCATATTGCTTTGGCCAAAATGCAGCCCTGTGTCTACCCCTAACTGCAAAGGGATCTGGGAACATAGTCTGGCTGTGCATCCTGTGGGGAAGAGGAAATGAATATATTGAATAGGTGTTGTTTCTGCCACCAGTGAAATGACCTACCAAAAGAGAATTTTATTTATTTGTTGAATAGTTGAAATCACATGTATTACTACAGCATTGTTTTGAACTTGTAGCACTAAGTCACTCTTCTTACAAGATAGATTTGTTGAGGTCAATGAGTTGTGGACATTCACTATTCTCCTCCAATCATCAAATGCCTTAGTTTTAGTTTAAGGGCAGCCATGGAAAGATCTGTTATGAGGGCAAATCTTGAGGGTACACAGAACATTAGGACTCTGTTCAAGACCCTCTATTTTGTTTTCTTCAAGGAAGATGGAAGGTCACTATTCTATTGATGATTCTTAAGACATAAGACAAAGATCATCCTATGTCTCAAAGTGCCTTGAAGGTGGGCACTGTTACCACTGGGGTGTCCAGGAGTGAAAACATATTTACTTACTAGTGTAAAGAACTTGAGAATAAATCAATAATATTATTAGGGGTCTTCAATGGAAAACTGTGTGTTGTTTAGAGACACCTTTCCAGGGTTATCTGATTATAGCTTTTATTGCCTTTGAGCTATATTACAGTCGATGGCAAGGCAAATCATACATGTCTCTGCACATGCAAATGAATTCTGTCTGGTGAAGGGCTGGTCCTCTTATGAGTTCATTTGGAAATTCATTTCAAGATTCCTAATCTGGAAATGTATCTGTTCTTTGGATTCTTCTTTGAATTGGCTGTAACATCTGCCTGGTTCCGTGGTTAAGAATGTGTTAAATAAAATCTATAATGCATGTTCACTTTTTATCTGCACAAGAGTCATAATTTTATCCTCTTTTAAAATGTATCCTTTAACACTAGTAATTATTGAGAAACTGAGGATTTGCTAATACTGTCGAGTTCTGGACATTCACTAATCTCATCCACTCACCAACTGCCCTAGTCTTAGGTTAAAGGCAAGTCATCAAAAGATCTATTACTAGGGCAGAGGGCATCTGTCTCTTGTCAAGCTTTGTTTTCTTTCTTTGGTTTACTTACTTGTTTTGTTTTCTCTTTATGTTAGGCCTATCATCATTGCCAGAAAAGCTGTTAGGTAGTAAAGCATAAAAATCAGGCAATGGAACAATTTTGCTATCTTCCATTTCCATCCCCACCCCAACTGTTATGCCAGCATAAAATCCTAAGAAAGCCTGTTCTGCTGACATTTCAAGCTCCCACAGAAAATGCTGTGAATCTTCTGAAAAGACCTTATTTGCAAGATTTGCTCAACAAAGAGGTTGGATAAGTATCTTGGATTAAACCTTCAAAGCAGCAGGCCCTTGGTTCCTTCTCCTGATTAACCAGGGACCTCTTTGAAATTTCCTTTGTTATCATAATACATTTTCGGAAACCATCAGCTTTTACCATGAGAAACACTTTAGTAAACACACTTCTCTATGCATTTCCTCCTAATTAGCAAAAACTTTTATTTTTCACAAAAAATTTCCATGTATAAAGTTTATCTGCAAAGAATATTGAGTGTGAAGTATTATAGAATTAGATGGCTAATGGAAAGTGTATTTTTCCTACTGATAACATATCAAAATCGGTTACTCTGTTCATTAATTTCTAGCTGCTTAGCCTCCAGGAAGCTCAGAGCCATATTTGTGGCTTAACTTTAATAACTCAGTGGGGCTTGCCTCTCTGCATTCTACCTCTCTCCAGCTTTGACCTTGGTTCCTAATTTATATTTTACCTGTTCCTGATTTTATTTATTTATGCTTATTTTCTTCTGTTTTATTGTATAGATTATATAAACCATCTCTAATTTCTCAGGAAGTAGTACAGATATAAACAAATAAATGTATACAAGCCTCTGCATTGAATCTTATAAAGAAATTCCTGGGAAAAATGACAATTTCCTTTGTCATTGTTCTCTCCTGGTATACTTCATTCAGAGATGATGAAGAAGCACTTAGTTATCTTACTTACCCTGTTCATGTGCTATGTAACTATATGAATCCAAAGTCATAGTAAGGTCAGATTGCTGTGTCCCAATTCCTGTAAGGATTTACCTCATAGAAATGACATTGAATTTTCTATTTCTATACATTTCTCAGCCATATCACCATTTATTACAAAAAGTACTTTCTGATTACCAGAATCTCATCAGTCTTTTCTATAGACATCTCATAAGGGAAAAAAAAAGCCTGCCATTATGCTTACAGGTTAAAATGCAACTAGAAGAGGCCTGTTCATGGGATTTGAGTTGCATCTAAATGCCCTGGTAACCCAGTGCTTCCCAGATCCCTTTACAGAGGTGAAATCCCCATAGAGGAACTCAAGTGTTGCCTTAAAGAGGGAAAACAAAAGGCTTGGTTAGCTGCTTTCCCAACGAGTTGGGGAAAGCCCACTTGATGGTGTGGTATTAAAAGCACACTGAACTTGGAGAACCAAATGTGGGTTCAGGTCCTGGTTTTACAGCTCACTAAAGTGTAGTTTCCTGTACCTATGAAACATAGGTAATCATTCCCCTTAGCTTTTGAGGGGTTGTGAGGAGTCAGTGTGAGCATGTCAGGCATGGCAGTAGGAATCAACTCCGTGTGTGTGAACCCAGGGCTCTTTAAGTTTCTGTCTTTCCTAATGACCAGCTGCCGTGCTTGGACAAGCTTCAGCAACACCTCATCCCAGGGCTGTCCTAGCCCTAGCCTTGAACATGTCTCATTTTGCTTTAATTACCTATGAGGAAGCTCATTTACGAATTTATTTGCCCATGTGTGGCAGACAGCACTTTCCAAAGACAGTCACATTCATCTCTCCCATTCCATAAGCTCTTCTGCAATGTGAAAGTAAAGAAAGGAAAATGTGGTCTGGGAAAGGATTTGATATCCAGTCTACAGTCATTCACTTTCTCAACATGGACACCAGTGTTTTGAGTTGTCCTTTTGTTTGTCACCTGGCGGTTTAGTGAGGATGGATGGGATGAGTGCTTTTTTAAAAATATAAAATGGGAAATGGAAACTGGAAGACTCCTTTCCAGGAGTATTAGTTTGGGGGGAAAATATAAGGAAGTGAGAACCTGAAAACTGATTCCTTTGGGGGATGTATTCTCCAGCTTGCAGGCTATTGCTCTTCACAACCACTCTTCCGTGGCATGGTAATTTGAAAACTAGTTTTATTACTAGAAGCCAACAAATCAAAGTGGGACTGAGCTCAATATTGAAAAAAAAATAGTTAACTTTGATTTAACAAAGATTCTTCTTTGTATTTCTCAGAATGCACTGTGACTCTCCAGGATGGTGGAGGACATTCTCCAAATTGATTTGGGTGTGAAACTGTTTTTGTTTTTTCCATCATATGAGAAAAGTATTCAACTAAACATGCTTTGGGAAGTACTGACTGTATAAGCTATCTCTTATCCTGTAACAAAACACCACACATTTAGCTTCAAACAACACACATTTATTATCTCACAGTTTCTGTGGGTTGGGAGTCTGGATGCACTTTGCTTGATTTCCTGCAAGGCTGCATTCAAGGTGTTGTCCAGGGGTGGGTCTCATTTGAGTGTTTGACTGGGAAGAGCTTCATTCCAATCAGGCTTTTGGCAGAATTCATTTCCATTTGGTTGCAGGACTGGAGGTCCCATTTTCTCATTGGCCGTTCCTTACCACTTGGGTCTCCTTTCATCAAAACCAAGTGAGTGGAGAGTCTCTTCACAAGATGTATGCTACCATCTTATATAACATAATTATACAAATGTCTTCATGTTCACTCCATCATCTTTGTCGAAATCAGTTGATTAGAAGCAAGTCATAGGTCTCACCTGCACTCAAAGGGAGGGAATTACAGAAAGGCATGGATATCAAGAGTTAGGAATCATAGTGGTAAGAACTGCAAAATGCTGTGCAAAGGACTTTGTCTACCACCCACACTAAGAGAACAAAGCAACTTCTATCGACTCAGGGCTGCATTCCTGGAAAGACAATCCCAGCCCCTTAAAATGGCTGCCTGAGAAGGCTCAGAAAAATTTTTTGTGTCTTCTAGCTAAAATCTGACTCCCTTTTCATAGAGCACTTGCTTTAGAAAACTTGGGATTGTAAATCTTTTCTCTGTCTCTTTGAGACTTTGGCGCCATGACCTGGGGCTATTTGGTACAACCGAGGAATGTCCTTGTCAATGACCTGGAAGCCATTCCATTAAATGCAGTCATCATGAGAGATAGGGTTCTTGTCCCCCATTCTCTGTGGGAGGGTAGCAGCCTAACTCAATAAACGCCAGTTAGCAGACACAAGCAGCCTAATCACATTGACCAAATTCCCCTCATGACATCCTTTAGTGCTTTTCTATTAGCACACTCAGCATTTAAATGGCATCCTGTTTCAGTTTCAGAGAGTTGAACTCAGTTTACATGGGAGTGCCTTTCTCCTACTACAGCACCCTGAACAAGATCTGTCTTGCCACCTTTGACAAACGTCCAACTCTGTTTTCTCTGACAGGAGCAACCTTAAGAGTTGATCTCCCACAATGACCTAGAGGTTTTTGTATCATCTTGCTTTGCATTCTAACATATATCTACCTTAGTAAAACTGAGCTTCAATAAGCATTTGTGGATTCTGTGTTTGTAGAATAGCTTCAGTATTTCTCCTCTTGTATAATAGACATGATCCTAATGGGTGGTGACTGTTTTATAACAAATTAATAAAAATTAAAGCACGAGGAGACTTCGATATTGATAAGAGCCACAGGCAGAGAAATACCATCTGGGTTGTAGGTCTGGCTCTGACAGACCAGCCCAAGCAGTTAGCAGGGGGAGATGAATTCTCTTGGTGGTAATGCACGGTTACCTGTAGGTGTTTGGGAGGGGGCAGAGGAGACAGTCTCAGCCTTGCTGGAAGACAAAAACTGAGCTGGAGTGGGTAGCATAATGTGTGACCCAAGTCCCACCCAATGGGAAGTCATTCTTTTCCCCTGAGGAGTAAGGATAATCTCAGCAGAAAAAACATTCCATTTATGCAGCTCAAGTCTGAGTTGGAAGAACTGACAAAATGCAAGGAATTGGGGCTCTATAGGAAGTATGTTTGGGAAGCGAGCCACACATGGCCTGGGGCATTGATTGAGCCCTTCTGTTAAAGAATCCTTCTGAGGCTGTGTTGGGTCTATAAGCGGTGGCTGCATGTGTTCCCTCTGGCCTCCTCCTCACAGGACCATGGTTGACTAAAGAGCAGGGTCCTGCCCCTTGTGGTGTCCTGTGAGGAGCAGGTCACTGTCTGCCAGACACCTCTTCTCTGACCCTGTAGGGCCAGTTCCTCTGTGTCCCGCAAGACTGTACTTCCAGCCCAGCTCCTCAAAGGGTGTATGTGATTTGTAAATCATGATACACCAAACCAGGAGGAGAAGATGTTCACCAGGCATTGAATGAGTACAGAGCAAGAGGGTTTTGCAGGTGGTGGTGGTTTGTTTTGCTTTTCAAGGGAAGCTCAGAGCTTCTTTTATGTTTTATAATATAAACTATGAACACGAAGAGCTGAGACATTTTATCTGTTCAGTGAACTGCAGAAAGTGCAAACCTTTACAAGCCAGAGAAATGTATCTTCCTTGTGTGTGCTTAGAATATTTAAAGATGAACCTGCGTCTAGCTTTTTTGTTCTCAAAATTTTGGAAATAGCATTCCATGAGATCGTATCTTTTAAAAAATTAATTGGTTCCAATTTTGCAAGAGTGTTTCAAATCAACTGTTATTTCCCTAGTTTTGTATCACCTTTCATATTTCAAACTATTATCATTTTTGTCATTGCAATGTCACAATATAGTATTCTTGAAAATACGATTCTTAGGAAAAGTATTCCTTCCCCACCCTCAGTGACTGGATCCAAAGCCACAGTAGCTCTAAAATTAAATTAAATTCTATATAGATTTTTGCCTCTTCTTTTATATTTTATTATCCCTCCCAATATTTAGACCTACTTTTCAAGAAAACTATTTATTAATATTTTCATGGAAAACTTCATTTATATTTTTCCTTCATTAGTTGTTTCATTGTAGATTCTTCATTTTAACATTGTTCTGGTCATAGTAAGAAGCTTCAGGCCTTGCTCTGAGTATTGGCCACCAAGTTGTAGATTCTGGCCTAGGACCTTGAATATCGACTGATTTTCTCTTCAGGGCTTGTTTAGACAGTAATATTCTTTGCGCTTTGGGTTTCTATCATTATGTGTAGCTTCCCTGAGCTCCTTGGTTAATATTACTAGCTTTCATTTTTCTATTCTTGCTAGATTATGATAGCTCTAAGCTTATTTGGGAATAAAATGTTGTAATGAAATTATAAGAGATATGATAGAGAAGATATTTCATAAATTTAAAACTATTTGAGAAAAAAGAAATGATTTAATATCTATCATGTTCACTACTTGTTTAATCTTCACATTGCAGATAAGTCTTAGTGATCCTGGTCTGGGAAATAGTCTGTTTCCAGTGGTCCTAACCATCACTGCATTTGTAGCTGACCACTCTCCACCCACAGCTGATCGGATGTGGGGAAACATGTGATACAAGACCTGTGTCAGGTTACCTCATGTGAGACTAGAATTTGTTGAAAGTTCCTAGAGTTAGAAGATCAGGAGCTTGTTATGGTTAATTTGAAATCTTTGATGGTGAATACTCAGAAAGAGATGATTTTCACCCACGTACCCACACATACAAACAAGGGGGTGGGTGTTGGTACTGAGATTAGCTAAGAAAAGTAAGTGGAAGACTACAGAAAAGAATGCTGATAATTAGCTACCTTCATTCCAGCCTGTCTGAGGCTTTCTGGCCCTTGGATTCTATTAAAAATACCTGCACTCACACGTAAAGTTGTCTTTGACATAAATAGGCTTGAGTGGACTTTTATTCTTTACAAACTAACTGTTCGTGACTAAGAAATTTTACATTCCTGTGAAAAATTGGATTTGAAAATTAGGGCTGACTTTTCTTTTAAAAATAGTAGATTGAACCCGTGTTTCTCTCTGCTGCTTCTCTAAGAAGCAGTAAAATTGCAGTAAAGAAATAAAAGGTTGTATAATGACAGGGACAAGTAAAAAATGAGGTCAAAGTTTGGACCAGTGGGAGGAGAGCAGGATGAGCGATAAGTGTCTTAGCTAAGCGGAGAAGATAAAGCACAGGAGCTTGAAAAGCAGGATGAGAATCAGACTAGTCTATGTCTCAAGCCCCATAAAGACTCAAGAAATGGGACCATCTGGCATGGTGGGAAGCTGGAGTGAAGAGTGAAGCTGGAAAAGAACGTGAATAAGGAACAGACATTTAGGTGCATTTCCCCAACCTGCCCAGTCAGGCGAGTATCCCTCCAGCTAAAGAAAGGGAGTCATTCCCTGCCTGAAGGAAACCAGAGTCTCCAGATGAAGGGACAGAGAGGAGGCTCCCTACTGACTGTGAGGTTGAGTGAGTTTCCATGTGGGCCCATGAGATTCTCTAGCCCCATGAGAGCCCTGGCTCCCACACTCCTGGCACACGGTCTGTCCTGAGACATGGGTCCAGGATGGAGGATGTTGCATTCTTCCTGCAGAAATCAGCCTCACAAAAAAGAAACAGAGGTACTGGCATTTGGAGGAGTCTCCTATCAAAGCCTTCTGGGGCGAAGCTCACTGGCCTACGAGCTGCCCCATGTACACAGTGCCCACTCTGTAAGTAAGAGTGAGTCCAAGATTTCCAGACATATGAGGAAAACTTTCAACAGGAAAGGGGAGAATGAGGGGAACAGGTTACTTAGGGGCACAGCGGGTGAAAAGCGACAGTGCAAAATAGCCCAAAGGTTCATTTAGATGAAGGGGAGAGTTTAGAACTATCAGCTTTGTGAGAGAATGGCCTGGAATGAGTCAAGACATGTGGCTGGAATAGAACTCTAACAAGGGAGCACTACTAGTTTCAGAAAGCAGGACCCAGAAGGATATTTCCTGATAGAAAAAGAAAATGGGGGACCAGCTGACTGTCTTGGTCATCGAGAAAGGCAGTCAGGATATTAGAAAAACAACTTTGCAAACAACCTCATAGAAAAAATGGGCATAACATTTGAATGTGTACTTTAGCGAAGATTATATACAGATGGCAAATAGGCACATTAAAAAGCATTCAACATCATTAGTCATTAGGGAATTACAAATTAAAACCACTATGAGATGCCCATTTGACTGGCTAAAGACAAATCAAAACAAAGCAAAAGAAAACAAAAAATACCAAGTGCTAGTGAGAATGTGAGGACATGAAGCAACCATAGCCTCCGTTGCTGGTGGGCATGTAAAATCTTGCAGTCACTGTGGCAAACATTTTAGTAGCATCTTTCAAAGTTAAATAGACACTTACCATTTGACACAGCAATCCTATTCCATGTCATTTACCCAATAAAAAAGAAAGGTATGTCCTCACAAAGGTCTGAAACCTAGAAGGCACTCAGATGTCTCTCAACTGGTGAATGGGTAAACACACTGTGGTATATCCATACAATAAACACTACTCAGCAATGAAAAAGAATCAAGTCCTGGTACATGAAATAGCCCCCCCTCAAAAAGTTACATGTTCTACCATTCCATTTATATGATGTTCTAGAAAAAAAGGCAAAACTCGAGGGGCAGAAAACAGATTACTGGTTCCCAGAGGCTGGGGGCGGGGAGGCATTTATAGTTGGCTCTAAAAGGGCACAAGGAAAGTTGGAAGTGGGATGGAACTGTTTGCTATCTTAATTGTGGTGATGGTTACATGACTTTATGATTTGTCAAAACACAGAACTTCACATTAAAAGTGAATTTTACTATATGTCAATCATATTTCTCAGAAATGAGGGAAAATTAGTGAGGTTTCTGACTGGAGTGATAACTGGAAAATGACATTGCTAAGGTGTGTAGGAAAGCTGAGCTGGGCAGCCCACGAGCCCCAACGCAAACAGTATGTTCTGCCTTGGCAAGTGGAGCCCAAGGTAGCAGAAACACAGAGAATTAATATGGGCCAAGGCTGTGGGGCTTTTTGTTGCTCACTGGTATTCTATTGTATGGCGATACCAGACTTTCTCAGTTTGCCAATGGAAGGACAGCTGAGTTGTTTCCAGGTTTGGGTAATTATGAATAAATTCTCTACAGTTGTTCCTCTCTTGTGTGCAGTTGCACTTTCCACAATTTCAGTCACCCGCAGTCAACCATGGTTCCCAAATATTAAATGGGAAACTCCAGAAATAAACCTAAGTTTTAAATTGTGCACTGTTCTAAGTATTATGATGAAATCTCACATGGTTCTACTCCTTCCCACTCCAGATACAAATTGTCCCTCTGTCCAGTGTCTCCCACCCACCAGTCACTTGGTAGCCAAGTAATGGTTATCTTGGTTATCAGACCAACTGTCTAGGTATCACAGTGCTTGTACTGAAGTCACCCTTATTTTACTGAATAATGGTCCCAAAGCGCAACAGTAGTGATGCTGGCAATTCGGACATGCCACAGAAAAGCCATAAAGTGCTTTCCTTAAGTAAAAGGGTAAAAGTTCTTGACTAATAAGGCATTTTATTATCTCATTTCATCACAAAAAGGATGAGTACAGTACAGTTAGATATTTTGAGAAATAGAGATCACACTCACATAACTTTTATTACAGTATATTATCATTATTGTATTCTATTATTATTATTATAAATCTCTGACTGTGCCTAATTTATAAATTAAACTTTATTATAGGGATCTATGCATATAAAATTATATATATATATATATTTTTATACATATGTTTATTTATTTCAGAACTATCCATGGTTTCAGGCATCCACTGGGGGTCTTGGGACAGATCTCCCCTGGACGGGAGGGGAGGGGACTGCCGTGTGCATGTTCATGTGGCTCGTTCATGTGGCTACTGAAAGACCTGAACAGATAAGCCCGGGATACGGGTTTCTGAAATGCAAATCTGATCATGTTATTCCCCTGATTAAAATTCTTCACCATTTCCTTATTGTCTACAGCAGGGATTCTGCACCGTGCCAGCGCATGGGAATTACCTGGAGCACTTTTCAAGCTACCAGATGCTTGGCCCACCCTCAGAGATTCTAATTTAATTGATTGTTGGATGCAGTTTGAGTGTCAGTTTTTTTTTAAAGCTCCTCATGTGATTTTATTCTTTTTTTTAGACTTAAATCTTTCTTTTAAAAAAAGTAGTACTGAAATATAATGCACATACCATATAATGTACCTATTTAGTGTACAATTCAATGGTATTCATTATATTACATTATTCATTTTTAAAATTGTGGTAAAAATGTATCTAACTTGAAATTTGCCATTTTAAATAGTAAAATTCAATGGCATTAATTACATTCACAATATTGTACAGCCATCACCACTACTTCCTCTTCCTAGTTGGCTTTAATAAATATCCAAGTCTATAAACTAAAGCCAATGCCTTAGCCAACCCCAAAGCCCTCCTCTCTTCCCAGACGCAGCTCCTGTCACTTCCTGCCCTGCATTCTCTTGGATCCAGTCGTGCTGAATCATCTTTAACCTTTGAAAACTCTTTGCCGGTGCATGCTCCTATTTCCTCTCTCTGAAACTGTATCACCAGTACTTTTGGTAAAACCCTATGTCTTCAAAGACAGATTCAATATGACTTTTATGGAGTGTTTTTTCCACCTCTGGGCTTACTTAGCTACTCCCCTCTGTGATCCATGACTCCTTTATCAACTTCTATTCAAGCACTTAATCATGACTGTTTTCTATGTCTGTTTCTCTCCTTCTCTCTCAGTGAAACTCAATGGTGAAGTTGCAATGTGAACATATAAATCCATGAGGCAGTTTTCTCCAAGAGCTGCCAAGAAAGCCACGTGAAAGAGTGATGTGAATGAGAAGTAAACTTTTAAGATGCTGAGATTTCAGGGATGTTTGTTTCCACAACATGGCCTAGTCTAACCTGACTAATACGCTCACGAAGATTTACTTATCATATATTTTTTTCTTATCCTCACCCCAGGACATTATTTCATTGCTTTTAGAGAGAGAGGAAGGGAGGGGAAGAGAGAGCAACATTGATGTAAGAGAGGAACATCGATTGACTGCCTTCTGTACATGCCTTGATCAGGGATTGAACCTGCAACCTAGGTTCGTGCCCTGACTGAGAATCAAACCTGCAACCGTTTGGTATGCAGGATAATGCTCTAACCAACTGAGCCATGCTGGCCAGGGTCATTACTATATTTACCAGCTGCTCTCTTGCAATATAATTAAAAGGAAAATGTGAGTCTCCATGGGAAAGAGATTCCAGGTTTGAGAGAAGGCAGGAAGAGAGCTAGAATTTAGAGGAGTCTGGGAAAGATGAAGGTGTGAAGATGAGGTCTTCGGCAGAAGTTGTTCCTCCAGGAAGATAGACCTGGGCTGGGATGAGGGAAGAAGGAACTCACAAACTGAGCACTGAAGACAAACAGCCTACCTACCAAAACCTTTTGCGGAAGCCTGTTCTTGACTTCCAAAATTAGATATAATCAAATGCAAAATTTCAAATTCTAAATCAATAATTGCAAAAAAGATGCAGTCTAAAAAATAACTAGAGTCATAATTCTGAATAGCTGTTCCATTTGTTAATTTGATTTTTACTAATAAGACAGATTTTCAAAGGCACTGCTGAATACACCACTTTTGTCCCTTGTTGATATTAGATGCCTCAGTTCAACAGTGCTCTGGGGGTTGGGATGTGTTCTCCTTTATGATTTGCAGCTCTGATCAGTTCTATTTTTCTGCATAAGAGCAAAAATGCAAACATGAGCTGTTTCTGTGCCATTTATGCCTCTTATATCATGACCATTAAAACAACTCAAAGAAAATATCTTCTTTGAGTCTCACTGGATATGTGGCCCGAGATGCATAAGACAGAATATCCTGAGGTCCAGTCTTCCATCACCGTGTTCACCTGTTGACTGTCTCACATTATTGAAAAACCAAACAAAATGCCATAGAAAAACATTAAACATATCCAATCAGAAATGAACTGTTGAAAGGAGAAAAATAGATGTTAAAAAGCACTGCTGTCTGGGAATCAAAGGGAAAAATTTATACAGATAAAGCAAGCATGGCAAATCTTAATAATCTTCTTGAATCTCAGTTCTGAGTCCACAGGGAATCTCTCCACTCTTATGTGTCTGATCTTGTTGACGATGATCAATGGTAGAGGGATCATAAACTCACACATAAACAGCTTCAAACATTTATACAAATCTAAGGACATAGCTTGTTGTATTAGGCTCCTTAATCACAGAATTTCATTATGTAAAAAATAATGATGTTTTGCAAATAATAGGTTGAATTCATCTTCAGAGTTCTTATACATTTTTTTTTCATTGTGGGGCAGAGAATGACAGATTCTGAAGTAGTTATTACCTCTTTCTGATACTGACATGAATCATGGAGAGCCACAGCTTCTGCTCCTTAGGTATCAATATGGGAGATTATTGTGTTCAGACTTACACATACAACATTGGATTCAATTATCTATTGTTTTCTGGAAACCATATCTATTGATTGTGGCTTGAAACATGCACATGAAAATTGTGATGTTTTTACCCCACTGACAGCAGCAATAATGGTAGAGTATATCTTATTTTCTAGAGTGAGATATTTAGTATGCTGTAGATGGAAATGAAAAACATAACCTAAGACACAAACGTGAACCTTTCAAACATTAATGTGATATCGTCTGTGTGATTACAAGCCTGATGATACCAAGTGCACACAGGAACACACAGATGTCATGCTGGGAAGCCAATGATCTAGCCCTCGTCGTGACTGCAGGCAAAGAATATCTCATTAAAGCTGTAAATTTCATGAGTCTGTGCCCGAATTTAAAACCCTTAAGGAAAATGGCTCTCATGGTTCAATAGTTTTAAGGGGTTGTTCTTACTTGGCTTTGTAACAAGGAAATTAATAGTTTTTCTGAAACAAATCAGAATTTTGCCGTAGCTGCGTATGTTTTCATGCTGTTGTTGTTAGCACTTAACTTCCTCTGTAGAAACCAAATCATGGACTCCACGCTGAATTCGCCATGGGGAGACATTTATTACCTGCCATGATTGCTCAGAGTAGTCAGGGGTGGAAAGGAAATGTACTCATTCGTGGCTATGTAACATTTGTTTTCTTGAGGTGATAAGAAATGGAGTAGGTTTCTAACCAACCTTCACTGTTTGGAGGGAATCCTATTTAGCCCACCATCAGGAGAAGTAAGTTGCTCCAGTCCCATATGGTGTCAGCACCCAACCAACAGAAATGTGTGCAGGCCTCAGGGACTCAAGGCATTGGGGCAATGTCAAGGCAATTGACTGAATTTATTTCTTCTTTCTCAATGGACTTCATAGTAAATCTTACATGGCTATGTGAGAGATGCATCTGTAGAAAACATATTCTCTCTCTCTTTCACTCTTTCTCTCTCTCAGTATACATTTGATTTAAAGAGCAACTGTTTGTTGCATCTGGGAAAAATGAAAAGTTATAGTGGATGTGAAACAGACAGTACTGATATATTAAATGCCTGCTAAGCTGTCTAAGCTTAGTGGAAAGGTGTGATTGTTTTACAGAAAAAAAATACAAAATAAGCAATAAGAATATAATTATTGCTTCCAAAGAAATATTAAACAAGCAACATGACCTCGACTTACCTCATTTTAAGTGGATGATGAGAAAGTTACAAATGAAAAGCTATTCCACCCCAGGACGAGCATGTCCTGTTTGGTGTGTGTGGGGATGAAACTCAAAGCAGTTCATAAACCCTTCAGGTTGGGGCAACTGGGCACATGACTTGCTTTACTGCTCCCTCCAGCTTTCTACTCCAAAGGGGAATGGATAGAAATTATCCAGAAGATATGATGATTTTAAATTTTTAAGTTGGGTTTAAATGTATTTTCAACTATAAGGCCATTAAAAAGTCATTAAAATAGAAAATGCAATCATTAAAAAGCTTTAACTACATTAAATGTTTTCAGTAAGGCATCACACTATGTTTTGAATTTTTGTATATTAATTTCTTTTTAAATTGTCTTTAGCATCTTTTGCAGTGATTATTTCTAACTTTTACACTGCTATTATCACAAATGCTATTGCACAATGCTTCCAATTTCCCTGAGAGAATCAAGGATTAAACACTATCTTGTGAACCTCACTACTTAGTGTTACAAGTGGTTTCTGAAAAGAATAACCATTAGGAAGTGTATGCCTTTTACTTAAAAAGGAAAAAAAAAGATGCCTCTAGTTCATGGATTTTATGAATAAAGTTGTTAAAATATTTATGTATAGATTTTTGTGTGGATTCTATTTTCATTTCTTTTGTGTAAAAATCTATAGCAGAGTTACTGGGTCATATATTAAGGGCCTGTTTATTTTTAAAAATATTTTATTTATTTATTTTTAGAGAGGGAGAGAGGGAAAGAAACATCAATGTGAGAGAGAAACATCAATCAGTTGCCTCTCCGTACCCCAACCAAGTACCTGGCCCGCAATCCAGGCATATGCCCTGACCGGGAATCAAACTGGTGACATTTCAGTTTGTGGGACGGTGCCCAAATCACTGAACTACACCAGTCAGGACTAAGGGTATGTTTAATTTCATAGGAAACTTCCCAACTCTTTTCCAAAGTGGTGTAGCATTATATACTTGCAGCAATAATCAGGTAGACAAAATGACAATTTCGTTTAGCTGTCAGCTTCCTTCCATGGCTACATCTGCGCTTTTTGAATAGGCTCGTGAACAAAATGGCCATTCTGCAGGGAGAGAGGTTATGTATGGACTCAAGAACATTAGTGTTTATTCCGGAAGACTGATTTGGTGACCACTGCTGAATGCCTAACTTGCCAAAAGCAGCAACCTATTCTCAACCTCTTATGTGATATCTCTGTTAGTTTTCTATTGCTGCATAAATGTTACCACAACATTAGCAGTTGATAATGATACACACTAATTATTTCACAATTTCCATGGGTTTATAGTCTGCACATGGCTTAGATGAGTTCTTTGTTTGAATTTTTATCAGACTTTAAGTTATAGCCTGGGACTAATTACGTCCAGTAGAAATGAAACCACATATATAATTTCAAATTTTCTATGACCCATAATAAAAAGTGAAAATAGTTGAAATTTATTTTAATAATATTTTACTTAACTGAATCTATTCAAATATTATCATTTCGGCATGTAATTAGAGAAAATTATTAATGAGTTCTTTTAGCTTTTTTCATGCTAATTCACCAAATTCTGACATGTCTTTTATAGTTACAGCACATCTCAGTTGGGACTAGTCATATTTTACGTGCCTAATGGGCTGGATTGCATAACACCATTAGAGACATTTTAGCGGATCTACAACAGTAACTCATCGTGGTCTTAATTTGCATTTTCCTTATAACTAAACGATGCTGAGCATGTTTACTTGTACTTACTGGCCATTTGTATATCTTCTTTTGCATGTCTGTTCAGATGTCCAGCAACAAGTGAACAGACAGACAAGGGGTGGCATATTTATACAATGAAAAACACTCAGCAGTAAAAGGAATGCACTACTGATTCATGCAATAACATGAATGCATCTAAAATATTATGCTGAGTGAAGAAAGCCAGACTCAAAAGGCCATATACAAAATGATTCCATTTATGTGAAATTTTAGAACAGGCAAAACTAATAAGAAAGAAAGCAGATCAGTGACTATAGTAGGGATGTGATAGTGATTTCAAAATTTCACAAGAAAACTTTTGGGGTGATGGAAATGCTTTATATCTAGATTAGAGTGGTGATTACATAGATATATACAAAATTTATTGTATTGCACATTTAAAATGGGTGTCTTTTGTATGTAAATTATATTCCAGTAAAAATGATTTAAAGATAAAAGCAGTACATTTAGTAGTTAGTACCTGTTACACAACTTGCGGGCCAATTGCAAAATAACTCCGTGAGGCCCCTTGTTCAAAATTAAGCCTTTTTAAGAATTTCAAGACAGTTACAGCAGATGAAGTTTGTCTGGTATTGAATCCTCAATGATGGAGAATGCAGGGCATGTGATAGGTCCCAAGAAAGTTCTATTGAATGAGTTTAAGAATTTGGGCCTCTTAGCGCCCAGCACTTTGCATTACAAAACAACACCTCTTCTTATTTCTGTCATTTGTTCCGTAGATCCGAGGAAAAAGAATTCTGAATAAAATTTTAAATGCTGTTCATAAGTATGAAAGAGGAAAATACTGATTAAAAGATGTTTTACTTTAAAATTCTTTAGTGATGTGTGAAGAATTATAGTTCAATAACTAACATGAAGACAATACACTCTGGGTGCCTGGGTGGAAATTGCACAGTAGGAATCATGAGGTAGAGGGAACTTTGTCCCTCAGATATTTTATACTGTTAGTTACAGACTGACTTCTAGTGGCTGTGTTACACCTAGTATGGGTCTGAAAATAAACTAAATAATGGGGATATAGAGATAAAACAGGTACATATAATTGTGCAGTGGTTTGCCTTCTTTAGAAATCAAATTTATATTATATTCTAATTATTAACTTTTCTAAGGACCCTAATATATGTAATCCATATCGCCATAGAGTTTTCATTGGGACTTCACTGTAGTGCTCCTTTACATAACTCAGAACTGTAAAAACGGAGGCATTTGGACTTATTTAAACAATGTGTTATGGACTAAATGCACCCCCCCATATTCATAGGCAAAAGCTCTACCTGCACCCCTCCCCTGTATGGCTGTATTTGGGGTAAGGAGAAATCAAGGTTAAATGAGGTCTTAGGTTGGGGTCCTGATCCAATAAAATGAGTGTTCATGTAAGAAGAGACAGCAGAGAGCTTGCCTGCTTTCTTTCCGCATGCACTCACTGAGCAAAGACCGTATGAGGGCAGGCAAGCCCTCATCGTTGGCGAGCCAGAAAGAAGCCTCGCCAGAAACCAAAACCTGCTGGAGCTCGATCTGGGGCTTCCAGCCTCCATAACAGTGGAAAAATAAATACCTGTTGTTCAGGCCACCCAGCCTGGGGTGTTTTATTATGAGCTAAAACAATATGTAATATTCTATATAGTATAAAATATATAATATGCATAATTTGATTCAAATTAAGTGACTAACTTAATCACAGTTATATAATACGGGCAACCTTGTAGCATGATAACAAGATTTATATATATAAACTTAGTAAACTGAGTAAATGGACCCTAAAAATCTGAAAAATTCACATGGCACATTTTTCCTAAAGGAAATTTACAGTGTTTCTACTCTATTACTCACTACCCTCAACCAAGGGGTATATATTTAGAAAAAGAAGTTTTTGAAGGAAAACTGGGGTTTTCAATAGTTAAAGTTATCATATCACTTAAATATAAACATTTAAAATGCTTGCTGGGTGGCTGGAAGCACTGTACCTCTCATCCTCAAAACTTGTTTTAGAAATTAAAGAATTAGCAGCTGAGATACAACACACTAATAACTGAATAAACAGTCTACTGAAAAATATGGCCATAAAGTTATTGAAAAAATCATAGAAAACGATCAGAGGCTTTCCTATTTCTTGTTCCATCATGTCTCAATGTAAAAAAGATAAAGCAGGATTTTCATGTTTTGGAGCAGGTGGAATGGTAGTTATAATTGTCTCTTATTCCACTCAAGTCAGTCTTCAGAATGAATGAAACACGACTGAGAAGTTAGGGGAAGGACATAAGTAGAGGAAAGGTGGCAGCTAATGAAGGAGGTGCTGATAAGAAAGGGGGAGGACAGTGGGTGGAAAGAGGTAGGCACTAAGTGTCCCACAGAGATGAAAAGTGGTATTCTGGGGTGAGACTGCTCGGGTTTGGAATCTTGCTCTGCTGATTACAGGCTACCTTGGTTAACTCATCTCCCTTGTCTGAGCCTTAGTCACTGGTAAAATGGGAGGGGTGATAGTAAGCATATTATATGCTAATTGGGATGATTAGCAGTATAATGAATGCTGAGTATTTAGCACTGTGTTTATAAAAAAAATAAGCCAGCTATTATATGAATCATGTATTATTGCTTCTTTTCAAAAGTGAGACTATTAATGTAATTCCAAGCTACATAAACATGTGTATTTTGAAATACATTGATACCTATCTCAAAAATAGAAAAAATAGGAGGAAACGTCCAATTAATTTGTATTTGCTTACTGCAGAAGCCCTAGGCAGACTCTGACCTGACTTCTCAGGCTTTTCTTTGTCTCCAAGTCTTTGCTCCCAGATTCTCCTAGGGAATCCAGTCTGCGGGATACTGCTGTTCCCCTATAGCCACTCAGGTTGCATGATTTGGGGCTTACACAGGGAAGAATTTTCTATCTTGTCTAGTGGCAGTTTTCCCATTTCAGTTCACTGCATCAGAGCTGCCAGCACGCCCCACCGTCACACCTATGCTGAGCTTGTCAGGCACCTGTGATGAAGCTACAGGGCAAGTGTGTGCATTGGGCTCGCACAGGGAGGCTGTGTTTCTGACATTCTCTTACAAGGCTTCCAAAGTTCTGCCTCTTATTTTAAGAAACTCTGCCTTAAATAATCAAACAAAGACGTCTGTCAAAAACATTTGGCTCTGCAAATAGCAAGTAGATTCTTTGCTCCTGCTGTAGCTGGCAAAATGATAGCTTGGGCATTAGAATCAGGGAAAGAAAAATGGCTGGTTACTGAGAACTGATAAAGACGGAAATCACAGAAATTCGACACAATTCTTAAGCCAAACAAACAGGTGGGAGACTGTTATTGAAATGTTCAGGAAAAGTGTGTAGGGCCCTGCACATAGTAGGTCCTTAGTAAATATTTTACGAATTAAAAGTCATGGCCCTAGCTGTCAGAGGGGAGGAGTCTGGGGGCTGGGTGAGAAGGGTGAAGGGGCTAAGACTCACGGACATGGCCAACAGTGTGGTGATTACCAGAAGGCAGGGGGTAAGGGCAGGTAGGAGAAGGAAAAGGGGGATAAATGGGGATGGAAGGAGACTTGACTTGGTGTGGTAAACACACAATACCATATACAGATGATGCATTGTAGAATTGTACACCTGAAACCTATATAGTTTTATTAACCAATGTCATCCCCCAAAATTCAATGAAAAAAAAAGTCACAGCCCTACTTCTGCCACAGAGAATGGTAAGCTATCATTTCTTTTTAGCTTTTACCTGCAATCCTAGAGTATTACATGAAATCTAAGTTGGTACCTAAGATGAAATCAGAAAATGGCATCTAATTTTGTGGTGTTGGTGGACTTTAAGTGTTTCCACATGCACACGTTGCCTGTTTGCTTTTGAACTATGCTGGTTTTTCTTGATAAAAATAATTGGAATTCTGTTATAGCCCTTGAAGAAGACAACAGAGACTAGTAAGGGGATAAAAGGCTTTCAGAGGGGTTTTTTTTTTGGGGGGGGGGGTTTGTTTGTTTGTTTTTTCTGGGTCATCCAGATGTGCTAACCTTAGGTTACAGAGAAGATAAAAATTCTGCTACTTTCAAATTTCAGTTAAGAAATTTTTTTAAAAAATATTTTAAAGGCCTAACTTTTATATAAAAGTTTAAATTGCTCTAAAAACATACAAATTTCAAATGCAAGCTCCTATTTCATTTTCAACAACTTTATTCAGAACATTTTGCAGATTAAGGTTTTACAATTTAACATTTTACAATTAGAAATTTTGTCTGCTACTACATAAATTGCCAACTTTTCAAAAACACTACAGAAAATCCTTTATTTCTTTGGATTTTTCTGTTCCATGCTGAGCTCCTGAGATATATTTTTTCTTTCAGCTTCATTTTCATCTTCCTGTGAAATAAATTTTAGAAAACATTAAAATATAAACTTTAGGGCATTTTATCAGCTATACTTAATACATTTTAACTCTACTTCTCTGAAGAGCTGACTGTTGTGATTCCAGTCATCCTAGGGAAAAGGCTATAAACAAAATGGTAAGATTATGTAACATTTAAATATTTACAGTGGGTACTATTTTATACTACACACTGACTAAAAATTTCTACGATATATTTTTAAAGCAACTTATTTTACTAACTACCTAAAAGTATCTTTTGAAATCAGACCTGCCACTACCGAGTGTCCTTTTAAAGGGATGAGTCAGATCTTTTTGCTTCACTGTTTGATGAAAAACAATAAATTTAACTTCCGAGACACTGTGTGCTCCAAGCATGGCGTTCTTGTGTCATCCAGCATACTCCCTTGACAGGTCTGCCAATTTTCCAATTACTTGGACCACCATATGTTATCTGAAGCTCAGTCGGCTCTAAAATGGGAAACACGGCCATGTCAGGCTGCAGAACGCTTACAATCTTCTCCAGTTACAATTCTAGAGGGTGCCTCATAATTCAGAGCAGGGGCTGGTGGAACATGGTGAATAAATGAAGTGACATCATAATGTCTGGCTCCATAGGAATAAAGTGCTTCTGGTGTTCAGTATAAAATGGTGACCTCCACAGTGTGAATAATGAGAGGCTGGAAAAATATTTCATCTCACAATTTGAAACCCATCTCATCATACCAGTTCCTTCGACAATACCCAAGTACAAAGCCGTCTTGCTTTTCTGATATTTTTGATTTATCAAGTAAGGTCTTTCATTTTTATTAACTGAAGTACAAAGCACAGTCCACCTCTTTTCTGAGTTAATTAAAGAAGGAGTAGCAATTTCTTAAGTATCTCTAGACAACAGTAATAGTATCAGTATCACCAAATGCATCACTCTGTTTATTATCTTATGAAACAAAATTCAGTTCAATTAAATATTTGTATGAGAAAGTGCAAATCAAGGTATATGTATTTGTTTTCCATGAAAACCCAAACTTCACCTGTAAACATTAAGTTGGAGAAAGATTCCTTTATATGCTTTATCTCTAAATTCAATAGCATCTGTGACTCAGACTTAATCAACACCAGCAAAGTAGAGAAATATCAATATTATCAACTGACCTCAATATTATAGATACGTGGAATATGAGGGATGGTGTTTAAATATCATCTTGGCAATGTAGTTTTAATATACTTCTCTAAGCAGAAAAACCACTGTATTTGTTTAATCCTTTTTACCAATCTATCTCTACTGAATAGAGATATTATGTTCTGTTGGCTATTGAAAATCTATTACATGTAGTTTCCACTTTTAGACAAAAGTTTCTAGAGATTACATTTTAATTGTGTCCTAATAAAAAGTAAATATTACTCTACAGTTTCACTGCCTTCTTCAGATGAGACACCGACAGATGGCCGTCTTAACTTACTAGAGCAGTATTAAAAACAGAAATAAGCAAATGTTTGAAGCAACATCAGCCAAGAAGCCATTATCAAGCTCATATCCTGTAATATGTACAAGAATGGAGCCTTTATCATGTGGACAGCAGCCTACCAACTGCCCACACCAATAAGACTCACTGGTTTAAGAAGCTTGGCTATCTAGTTTTCCTGGCAACCTTCAATTATGCTCTAAGTCAAAATAGAAATGTAAAGGCTTAATAATAACCCTGAGGACTAGGAAGTATCTATATGCTTTACTTTCACATTTAACTAACTTTCTTAACACAATCCAAGTCTTTTTCTTGTTGAATTTTTCTGAGTAATAAAGTATGGTTTGTGAATGCATGTCTTTCCTAACATTGCCGTCTGTTCATGACAGGTGCAAAAACTGTTCCATACTTTCCTCTATGCTGAAGACATGTCTTAAAATATCTTGCCTTTGTATGCCTTTAAAACACTTGTATAAGTAACAAGATCCAATCTCTTTCTTCCTTTGTGTAAGGATAGCTGTGATCTGGATGTAAAAAGAATTATGGAGGGGTGGAAAAGACATTTAACCCTAACTGCTAGAGTACAATTCATCATAACTGCTATAGTATAACATCATCAAAATAATAAAAATAACACTAATGTATTTTTATCATTATAAATAAAAGCATTAGAATTACAGCCAGTAAAACTCCAGAAAGGATTTTAGAGATTGCTTTGGCTCTTTTATTTTTTTTGAAGTGTTAATTTGTGTTTTTAACATTGTAGGTCAATTTTTTAAAAAGAAGTTACATGCAACTAATGATCAATTAAAACATTAAAATTGCTCAGCTAGTTGGGAGGGAGGTGGGCAGGGCTGGAGTGGGAGTAAAAGGCAGAAAACTACTTAACAACAATTTTTAAAAAATTGCTCAGCCAGCAAATCAAGTATCATTGACAAAGGAGTGCATAATGAGTGAAACTGCAAAGAAAGGAAGCTTTATTTACCAAAGTATTTCTTCACTACTGGATATTAAAGGCAGACAAGAATTTCTTCTGATACATGACAGGGTTTTGTCACTTTTTGCTGAGAAAAGACATCTGTTTGTTTCCCAGTGAAAGACCTTTGCCACACGGATCATTTTCTTGGTGACAGCCCTGACAAGTTTGACATTTGTTTCATGAAGTGTTCTGAAGCAGTCAGCAAGAAAATGTACCCTTTGGGGCCGCTGGGAAATAGACCGATTTACCTCTTAATGTTTAAGCTTGTTAATTCATCCTCCAAAAAATGTGTTGATTGTGACATCCTTGTGGATCTGCCACTTACATGTAGAATTTCAAGAATACCCATTCATATAACAATAATACTCATAATGTCATACGACGGAATATGGTTCCTTAGTCATCTTGTTCTTCTTACCTAACAGCATTGCTGTAAGTGAGGCAACAAGGTAATTATGGTCTAGTGCTCCAGGTGACAACATGACTAAACAGTTATTCTAACAGAGAAATAAGTAAAAACACTGCCATTTTTATCTACACTGAATCCCTCTTAACATTGAATAAACTTGCAAGATTTTGTCTAAATGTCATTCAGCTTGCACCAGTTTGTAAAAGAGGGGGTCTTCCATTTTTCCTTCTTTACAAATTTTACTTAGTTCTTATGAGAGTTCAAAGAATTGATGCCAATTAATAAAACTTTTCCATCCCATTCTCCTTTCTCTTAGGAGGTATCCAACTCCAAACAAATGCCACTTGTTTTAGCAGCCAGAATATCTACAGCTCAGGTAATATTTAGATTCAAATTACAGTCCACGAGCACTGATGACATTAGGGTAGAATTATACAAAGGGACAACTTTACCCATTGCTTCTTTACATCTTTAGAAATGGCTTTCAGAGTACCTTTATAGTGGAGAAGCCTGTCAGACACCACCAGGACCAAGTCATGACGGTCAACATCACTGGTGGTGACACACAGTAACATTAACCCTTTGGTGTGATGCACTGAAAAGGACACGTCAGCTCTGGTCTGTGGTGTCCTTCCCAATAATGCACAACTTCAATCTACTCATGAGAAAACAACAGGAAAAAACTACAAAACAATTGAACAGTAGTCTGCAAAAGTGTCAAGGTCGTGAAAGACAAGGCAAAGTCTGGACTATCACAGATTGGAAAAGACTAAGGGGACATGACGACTAACTGCAATGTGAGATCCTGGACAATAAAATGAACATTAGTGGGGAAACTGGCAAAATCTGACTATGGTCCATAATAGTATTGTCTTGATGTTACTTTCCTGGTTTCAGTAATTTACTTTGGTTACAGGAGATGGTAACACTGAAGGAAGCTGGACGAAGGCCAAATGAGAATTATTTTTAATTATTTTTGTAACTTTTCTATAAGTCCAAAATTATTTCAAAATAAAAAGATTAAAAAACAAAAATGGCCACTTAGTGAAAGTTTTCTAAGTTCAAAGTAAATACAAAATATGCTAAAAGATTTTATGTAGAAAAAACATAAAGCACTGTAGCTAAAATGAAAAATGTACAGCTAAAGTGAAATTTTTGCATTCCATTGTTCTACTTAAAATTCCTTCCATCTTTCCTTCCTTCCTTCTTTTCTTTCTCTGAACTAGCTCTTGTTTTCACTAACTTTTTGTTTTGTTTTGTTTTTGAGACTCTTTATTTCTACTCACTTTAGGCTTTGTTTGTTGCTCTTTTTCTAGTTCCTTTAAGTGTGAAGTTAGATTGCTTATTTGATATTTTTCTTGCTTCTTGAGATAGGCCTGTAATGCTATGACTTTCCCAGTTCGGACTGTTTTCCCTGTGTCCCCCTGATTTGGGGTTGTTGTGTCCGCATTTTCATTTGTTTCAAGGTATCCTTTAGATTTCTTCCTTGATATCATAGGTAATCCATTCATTATTTAGCAACATGTTACTTAGCCTCCATGTTGTTGTTTTTCAGTTTTTTTTCCTCTTGTGATCAATTTCTAGTTTTATACCATTATGGTCAGAAAATATGCTTGATATGACTTCAGCCTTCTTAAATTTATTGTGATCTATCCTACATAACATTCCTTGTGCACTTGAAAAGAATGTATATTCTGCTGCTTTGGAATGAAGTGCTCTAGAGGTATCAGTCAAATCCATCTGATCTCGTGTGTCATTTAAGGCCGCTGTTTCCTTTTGATTTCCTGTCTAAAATTCTTGAGTACTTTAAATGTTCATAATGGCTATGTTATTTTTATTTCCCTGCTGTGCTTTCATGTATTTTCTTATTTTTCTACTCTGAGCATGGATTACTTTCACAATCAGAAAACTTAAGCTTTCTTTTAATAGGTCCCTTCATAATCTGGCCATTTGAACTATTTTAAATAGAAATAAGCCTAATGGGGGGTCTATGTTTACAAAGAGAATGATGTCACTTGTTTTTACTTTACTGAACTTGCTGTTCACAGCAGGCAAAGCCACATGGTGATACAACAGTGAAATGCAGGGAGAAGGTGCAACTAAACACTAACTAAAAGTATTTCTATTTTCTTATGATACTTTCTTTAGATTTTAAATATGCCATTGACTAATTAGTTATTGTAACAGGATTCAACTGAATAAAACCATCCATATACCTTAATAATGGTCCTTTTTTAATGTTAATATATATATTAACATACATATGAGAGGGAGCTAGCATGTGGTTTTGGCAAAAAATACACTGACACACTTTACCTGTTCTGTTACTTACAGAACAAGTGTACGAAAGCAATACATATTATATTGTTCCAGTCTGTGATCAAAAACTTTCTTTTCTTCATACAAAACACATACCAGATATAACTCTCAACAGCATTTAAGACTGTGCTTTTAACAGAGAAAATATGCTCGTGCTGCAGAGTGAGCAAAAATTTATCTTAATAACTGGAAAAATACTGATGATAATGAAAATGTTTTAGGCAAAATGAGCACACTCCATGCTCCAGACTAAAATTAATTAGAGTTTTTAATGTTTTATAATTCCGCCATAATTCTTTCACTAGTACATTTACTTCATAGCAATAAATACTTGGATCATTAAGTAAAGTGCAAAATGTGTGTGATGTGCTACATTTAACAACCTTTGGCCCTTTTTTCTGTACTTCTGCATTCAGTTTTCCAATGCATTGAATAAGCAATTGAGGAACACAATTAAATTTCCTGACTTTGCATATTTGAGATTCTTATTTCATTTAATACAAAAGGCAATTAATCTACCATTTTACAACTGAATTCCAACTTTAGTGGGCCATGATAGATACTGAAATGAACTTACAGGAAATGCTTAATTAAATTTACTGTAAAAAAGCATACAAGGTTTTTTTTTCTTATGACAGAAGTTGCATGTTTAATTAGAAAGTCTAGAACTATATTTTAAAATTAAAATAGGGAAGTTCTTAGTAAACCTAGCTCAAACACATATGTCATTAAACAGAATGGAGTTATTTTATAAATTTCTTTTTTCTCTGCATAGTGATTCAAACAAAAGACAGCTAATCAAAGAAATCTCCCTTTATTTAATATTACAAAAATCATATCCTTTAATAGCAAGATAGATAAAAGAGTAATATCTAATTTCATGTGCGAGAATACATGAATAATTCCATTTTATCTGTTGAGTAGTCACTCATCTCTCCAATCGGTGATTCTGAAGCAGATCTAGTGCTTTTTGACGCTTTAGTTTCTCCTGTCACCTTTTATTTCTTTGTGGTGGCTTTTGGTAGTATGGAAAAGGGGCATTTAAAAATAAGACTTTGGATTTCCCAAGTATGATTTGGGATTAAGAGGGAATCTCTCTGACCCGGGAAGAAAGACTATAAAAATTTGCCCAGCCACCGAGGGAGGGCATATTTATGGCAAAGGAAGTGAAGATCAGGGAGTAGAAGATGAGGGTCTGGCAAACTAGCTGGGATAAAAGAGAGGAAATAAAGTGAATGATGGATGGTATGTTAGAGTAGACTATTAATGAGCATAAACCCAAATCTATAAGCTTATAACTTTCCCATAAACATGAAAAAGCACAACTTCCATAATGTGAATTTTCAGGTGTGTGAGATATGTTTAAAATGTGTTACTGACTTCCCGGAACTAAGAATACCATCATACTCTTTTCTTCTTCTGACAGATGAGTTCTTGTATGATGACTATGTTTAATAACCCCCGAGGAGCTTATGGTCTTAAAGATAAAACAAACAAAAACACCTCCCCTTCCCTAGTAGACTTCTAACATGTGGGAAATAAACATAGAAGTATACACTAGAACTGTACACTAGAGGCCCCACATTGGTAACTTCCCTTCAGTTATAACATTTTTCATTTAAAAGATATTACTTGCTTTTTAAATATTTAGGTTGGTAAGTTGGTATGTAGTTAGCAATAATTATAGGAAAAAATCCCTCAAATCCCATAACTGGCCAACATAAATATATTGTCAAATGAGTATACCATATGTCCAATATATATTAATTAAAGTCTATGGTCTATGAAGATATAACATTTAAAGAGGTTCTTTAGAAAATGTTTTTGCATATATCATATACTATCACTAAATCTCAAAAATCCAAAATGTGATAATATTTAAAGAGATTACATATAAACCTCTGCTTTCCCAACAGGTACACATATGTTGTTTTTGCCCCAAATACAAACATACAGGTTTAAATCCCCAAGAATTTAAAAAATTCTACCAAATTAAAGGTAAAATAATGTCAAAAAATGTTTGAGATATGCAAGATCACCAAATTATAGATAGTTCTATCACTAAGAGATCTCCAGGTTGAATAAGAAGAATCAGTTATTAACTAATTAAAACTTTCATAGATGCATGCACTGTTTATTATGACTAGAAATTATTCAACAATAACTTAGTTCATTATACAAGCTAGAAACTACTTATTTATAGCATATTTTATTTATTCATTAATATAAGCAATAACCATGGTTCTTGAATTGGTAGCTTTCCCAGTAATGTATACCTTAATCTAATCATGAAAAGTAACAGACAAATCTAAATTAAGAGATAGTCTACAAAATAAATACAAAGTACTCTTCAAAGTGTCAAGGTCATGAAAGGCAAGGACAAGGGAGTAACTGTCATGAATTGGAGGAGACATGATGACAAAATGAAATAGGGGATCCTGGGCTAGAAAAAGGACAATTGGCAAAACCAGTAAAATACAAATGAACTCTATAGTTTACTTAATAATATTATGCTAAGGTTTATGATCAATAATTGTTCTATGCTTACATAAGATGTTAACATAAGAATTGCATACTCTAAGCAATTTTTGCAACTCTTAAAATCTAAAGTTATCTCAACACAAAGTAAGTACAGACAAGTAAGCAAATACCCTTTGTTAGATGATTTAGGAATATATATACTTTGGTTTCAAATACTATAAAGTTTCTCATCAAAATAGCATGCTGAAGCAATCAGAGTTATGGATAGTGAGGTTTTAGGATTTCTCTGATATGAGCAGCACACTGCAGACTGCACAGTATAAGTAAGTGTTTATTGCTCACTAGCAAAACCACACAGTTATTCAGCAACACTGACTGATGTTTTCCATATGACATTCATTGTCATATTTTTGGGACTCAGTCATGCAGTTTAAGAACCACTAGGACAATATTCAACTGGTAATATAATAAGATATAAGAAGACTTGCCTGTATTATTTCATATTGTAGTTTTTGTGGGGATAGTAGCTATCCCTACTAATACTGACGTTTTATTTCAGTACCTTTAGTTAGAGATTCCAAAACAACATCTGACTACTATCTGGAAGAAAAGATATACTTTCACTTAACAAAAGAAATTTCTCCACAGCACCATCATTTAATTTCACACTGACTAAACTGTGTACAAATATCAAAACAAAATGAAACTGTTAGTAAATCAAAAGCTAAAAACCAATTTTGATTTTCTTTTGCAACACAGTGACAGACTTGACTGCAATCTCATTTTCAAAGAGTCTGGAATACAGTTGTCCTTTGACTCACTTGAAAACATTGATCTTTTAAAGATGGTCTTGACTCTTTAAGTAAAATCTATTCCTAGAATACTTCCTTTCTTCTTCCCACAAAAGTTTACTGAACGATGGTGTGTCAGACAGCGGGCAAGGTGATAGAAATAATAAAGACGAGTAAGAGGTTTTGTTGCCCAGAGGAGCCCGTGTTCCAGTGAGGCAGACAGCTGTGCATAAAACCGCACTGCAGTGGAGAAAGCGTATCATAATGTTCATTGGGCATGTAAACGTGAAGGGAAGAAAACTGAACCATGACAATTCATAAGGAGAATTTTTTTAATGATTAATATTCTATAGAGTTGGGCTACAGCACCCCCCATGCTCAAAGGTTAGTATGGCGAATCTTTAAACACAAATACTTCTCAACGTAACTTACACTGCTCTTTCATTAAGATAACCAATATTGAAGACTACATCCTTCAGGAATAAACTTATGTTTGGAAAGCGAATTTTTAAAACTTTACTCCCAAGTGAACCGATTAAGTTGCCTCAAATATCTATTTCAAGTTGAATGCTATTTTTCCCAGAGTGAACCCATTAATCTTCACAGTTTTATTGGAAATTAATTGCTCATTAGACGTTCAAGTAACACATCTCCTATGGCACATTAGTTTTTCATGCATGAAAAAAAGTTGACTTTGCCTCAAAATACTTTTGATAGAACAATCTACAAGTTTTAGGGAAGGCCCCTACCCTCCTGAAAATGACAAATACCTTGAGAGCTGAAGGATAAGAAGGACAGGTAAGGTAAGGAATAGAGGGATGAGCACTCCAGGTAGAGGGAACAGGGAGAAAGTTCCAAGTCCGCTGAAGCCCAGGGACAGAGAAGACAGGAGTGGGAAATGGCACGGAAAGGCAGGCCGTACTCGCTGTTAGCCTGTTCTGGTTCTAGCATTACACAGTGCTCACGGATGGTCACTCCACACATGCTGTGTATTTGTCCTGCTTCTTCTGTGCAATTGTGTCCCAGAGGAAACGGCTTTGTGGTCAGCTACTGGCAAGCCTAGATTCAAATCCTGACTGATACAGTGTCCAAAGCTGTGCAACTCTGGCAGGGAGGCGGGGGGATCACTTGCCCTCGTTCCACTAGAGTGTAAGTTCCAAGACGGCAGATTTTCTGCCTTGCTTATCACAGTATCCTCAGGCGCTGGTGAGGCTATCATATCACAGATAGCCTCTCAATGAATATTTCTGAATCTATGAACGAATTCCCTACTATATAGATGTATGGGAAACAAAAATAAAAATAGTTTTGTCTCCTTTAGTACTTATTAAATAACAAGGATTTACATGCCTCCTATGTAATCACCACAAATGCCAGGCAAGGTAAGTATCATCATTCCCATGTCCCACTGAGGAAACTGAGGACTGGACACACTGAGGAACGCCCTTGGTCACATACTAGTAGAGGAGGAGCCAGGTTTCAAACTCAGCTCTGACTCCAAAGAATTCTCTCTCCACTGTAACACATGGATAGTTATAATTGCTCATGATCAATACAGTTTGGAGGCTTCGCATCCTTTTCCAAAGTAACTTAATTTTTGTCCAATAGATATCAACGTCATTAATTACTCAGGTATACAAAACGTCCTAGGTCTACCTTGTAGAACTGATCCCAAAGCAGCCGTCAAATCCGGAACAGGCCAACGGTGCTGCTCCCTGAAGACTATTTATAAACACACCAACTGCTTTTCAGTTTCCAAGCACCCTGACAATGTTCAGGATTTGTTGTGTTAGATTTCCTAAATCTCATGAGGATACAGAAATAGTTGAGGACACAAAGGGGTATTGTGAAGATGTCACAAAAATCGCTTTCTGAGCAGCATAAAATGCTGCCATTACCCTGGGATGACTGCTCTTCAAAATAGCTCATGTAAAGAGGATTTATGATCAAGGTCCATGGCTTTCTCAATTCCTTGGCAGCTACTAACACAAAAGCTTACTTTCCGAGAAAGAAAAAATAGCCTCTATTTGTAAGAAGAAGATTCATAAGGTCCGTGAAGGACTCTTGAGGACTCTTGGGAATGTTGAGAGTTCAAACTCAAGAGACTGAAAAAAATCCTAGTATGCTGTTAAATTGTATATAAAAATTCTGATATAATGCAATAGTTAACAACAAATGAAGTTATACATTTAAGTTTATAAAAATGAGAAAATAAAAGTTAATGATTTCATATCACATTACGTGGCAACCATACTGATAAGTCAAAAAATACATTAAATGTTTCAAAAGTGTTTTCATAATAGAGATGCTCAACAATTACAAAGGAAATTAAAATTCTCTATTGCACTATGAGAGGGTTTTTAAGAAGTTATTTTACTTATTTTTTTTTAATTACTGGTATGCATTTTGTCACAGACAGAAAATACATAAATAGGATGTAGCTCTCCTTGATTCAATTTTGTCTTAAAATAGGACATGGGGTGGGCAAACATAGGCTTACAGTTACAAGGACAGGAAACAGTTTGTCCTTGTATTAGTAATTACTGTATTTGTATTACAACTGTAAACCCCCCTTTGCCCTCCCTTGTATAAACTGTATATTCTGCATTTTACCAGTTAGAAATGCCTTAATATAGTCAATATCAAAACAATAATGAAACAGGAATTCAACATTAAGGGGCCTTTGAGACTGTGACAGCATTTTCATTTTGTCCCCTCTGAAAGCAGGCAGCCTGAGTCATCGTTAGGACTCGGCACACAGGCAGCTACCCCACAATGACTCTGTGTTACATGTTTCACGTATACTACAAGCGGCACCAAAAATACCGTGCAGTATTTCTGCATGGGAAACCTAGGAACAGTCTGTTCTTTAGGAAAACTAGGCTTTCAACATCTATATGTCTTATTTAAACTAAGATTTACTTAAAAGGTTAATGATTTTAATGATTTATATGTAAGAATGAGGAGAGAGAAAACTACTGAAAAATATCCTCCCTTCCTTTTACCTTCCCTCCGTATTTTCAGTCAATAATTACCCAGTGAACACCGACTACCTATCACATGTTCACAGCAGAAAGGAGAATAGAGCTGATCTCTGCTCTCAGGACTTTTGTACACTTGAAATGTGAAGATATATTGAATTTTTTAAAAATATTTTTTAAAAGATTTTATTTTATTTTTTAGAGAGGGGAAGGGAGAGAGAAAGAGGGGGAGAAAAACATCAATGTGTGGTTACTTCTCGAGTGCCCCCCACGGGAGACCTGGCCCACAACCCAAGCATGTGCCCTAGACTGGGAATCGAACCTGTGACCCTTTTGCTTCGCAGTCCAGTCTCAACCACTGAGCCACACAAAAACCAGGGCAGGTGTATTGAATTTGTCTCCTACATTGTTTATAGCTAGTTAGCAGACACCTCCCAAGTTTCCTCATAAATCAGATTTTGTTATGAAATGCTGCAAACATAATCATCATAACCATAATTTAGAACACTTATGAAGCCCTCTGGAGAGTTCTGCCCCATCCAGTCTTCCCATCTTCCTTCCTTCCTTCCTTCCTTCCTTCCTTCCTTCCTTCCTTCCTTCCTTCCTTCCTCCCTCCCTCCCTCCCTCCCTCCCTCCCTCCCTTGTACATGGAATTTGATATTAACCACTCCCTGGTGTGTTTTTATACTTTAACACTTTATAGGAATGACATTATATTATATATTCTTCTACGACTTGCAGTTTATTTTCAACATTACATTTTGCATGTATATTTATGTTATACTTTCTTAACAGAACATAGGTTTTGGCTCAAAGCTAGCATCGCACACTAGAAACATTACTGCTACAGTTAGGGTGAAGATAAATATACCACTATTAAGTAATCTTGTTTTGGATATACTTGCAAATAGTACTAAGCAAGAGAAAAAGACATGAAGTATAAAATTGTAAAAGAGGAAGTAAAACCATCCCTATTTGTGTGTACCTGGAAATGTCAAGAGATCAAATGAAACACTGTTACAAACTAAGATAATTCAGTGAGAGCCTTTATTGATAACATGAGGATAATCAATGGTAGGTAACAATACAACATAGATTATTCAAAGCTTTTAAATTCTGTATCTACATTCTTCTAATTACCTCCCTAAATTTTAAGACTGCTTAAAGCAAGAATACTGCCCACTATGTGTATTTCTAAGAAAAGCAAATCATTAAATAAGCAGCTCACATTCAAGAGATAAATCAGTTGCCAACCTACAACAAATTTCAATAGTCTTTTCCAGACCACTCTTCTCTATTAAGAGCCATAAGACTGTAGGGCTAGGAGGTACCTCACTTAGAGGAGGGGCCATCTGATCCATTCTTTTAGCTCTGCGGACAGAGGAGCCATCCTTGGCATGCCTGACTTCCCCAGGGCCCCGCAGCTCTCCAGTAACAGAGCTGGGATCGGAATTCATGTCTCCTAAGGTGCTGCCTGGAACTGCCTGCCATGATGAGTCAGTGCTGACCATAACGAATCAATGATTTTAAATCAAATGTTGGCAAAAACAGAGCATGTATAAAAACAAAACAAGTTGCTGAGATTTGTGTTTGTATATGTACATATTCTGTGAGTTGAAGTGATCCTATGTTGAAAAACCAAGTTGTGTGATTTTCTTACGCCAGACACCTACAAGAGCACAATGGAGAACGTATATGGGCTTTGGCACCGCACACACAACTCTCTGAATCCTGCTTTGGCAGTTACTGTTGGTGTGACTTTGGGCGGGGCACGTGACCTCTCAGCCTCAGTTTCTCACCTGTAAAATGTAAAAATAAAAAACCCTAACTAAACTCACAAGTGATGATTTGGGAAATTAAAAATAGAATTATGCACACAAATTTTACCAGTAAAATGCTTGTAACAGTAGGTGCTCAAAAAAATGGCAGCTATTATTAAGTTTAAGACATATTTCAAAAAAGTGTGGCCCAATGTTGAGCTCAGAAGTACATGGTTGAAGTGCTTTTTTCTTTTTACAAGAATAAAAATGCCAAGTTTCACTTCCTTTTCTAAGTATAATTTTAGCATTTCAATAAAGATGCTAATTATTATATGAAGAAGCACACAAACTTGCACATGTAATACAGAAATGTTTTCTATTCATTTCTTAACCTGCAAATATATGAGTGTCCTCAGTGTGCCGGGTTCTGCTCCAGGAGCTGGAGAAACAAGCGATCAACAATAGTATGTCCTTGTCCACATGGATCTTAAATTCCCACAGGGAAAGATACACAGTACATTGTTAAGAGATAAATAATTTCATATTTTGATGTAGTAGGAAAAAAACAGAGGGAAAGGATAGAGCGCACTTTTTCTTAAACAAAGTAGTCAGGGAAGTCCCTCTACTTAAGAGGTGAATTCAGGCTGAAACCTAAAAGATTTGAAGGAACTGGTCACATAGGAAGAGAACTCCAGGCATAAGGAACAAGGGCAAGGGCCCTGCAGTACAAATGAGCTCAGCCAGTCTGAGCACCAGAAAGGTCAGCATACCTGGCAGGAGATGAAATGTTAGGTGAGACTACAGCAGCCATACTGGTTATTCCATTTGCAAAAATAAGAACCCATTGGGGATTTAAGAATTTATGTAATATGATTTGATTTTGAGTTTTAAGCATATTGTGGTTGCAGTATAGAGAATAAGAGTAGAGGTTACGTTAGGTTTATAAAAATAAGTAAATAAGGGAGAAGGCTACTGCCATGGTCCAGATCAGAAATGATGGCGGCTCCAAGTACTACAGCAGTGGTGGGAATGAAAAGAATTACGATATGGGTGAGAGTCAGGGCGGGCTGATAGGCAGATAGAGGGAACAAAAGACAGTAATTAACAATGATGCCTTTGTTTTTTGGTACCCAAATATGGTGGAGGTGAGTTGGGAAAAAATTATGTGAAAAGAAAGTTCTGATGGGAATGAGAAAGGATCTGGAAACAATGATTCTGTTTTGACATTAAACTTGAGACAATCTTTAGCTATTTGTTCAGAGCTCCTTATTAGAAGTTTTAAGTCCCAACACAGCAATATTATGAGACTATATGCAATCATCTAGGCAACAATATACAAACAGAGAAAAAGGGGTCCCAAGGACTAAGCCATGATAATAAAACTTAGGTATAGTGGGGAATTCAGCAAAGATACAGGAAGAAAATTAGGGAACTATTGGGGGGGGGCAATATAAACCAAGATAATAAAATGTTTTGAGGAAGAGGAAATGATCAATATAATTAAATGGTGTTGAGTGTTCAGGTAAGATTCAGACAGGGACAATAATGACTATGGAGTCTGACAACAAAGGGATTTTAAGTGACAAGGCGTTTTAATTGTTAAGACAACCACTTCAGTGGAGTAGCAGAGATGAAAGCCTAGCTGGAACAGTTTAAAGAAGGACTGGCAGATGTCATTGTGTACTTCTGCTTCCCTCCTTAATTTCGGAGACATGGATGTGACGACTGGAAGCACGGTGGGAAGACCAAGAGAATCATAGCAAAATTACTCTTGAGGTGCCAGGGCTTTTTGTTGAATATTATATTTTTGTATCTCCCATATTAATCAAACTTTTCCTGCAGCATAAAATACCCCTCCCCTAAAATCAATATGTAATATATTCTTTATCCTGGTTTCTAAGACTTTCAATCTGCACAAAAAACAGAAAACAACTCCAGTGCTGATTTGCACAAAGAGTGAGTTCAATGCCTTTACTGTGAATAGAACATTCTTCCATCTCCTTTTATATTTTCATCTCCTAGTTATGCTGAAAATGACCGTATGGAGCTGTATATATGAAAGAAACACATATTGCAGACTTCTATAAATGCTATTTTTTAAAAAAAATGTGTATATATTGCATGGGCCAAAAAGTCTGTATTTTTTTTTTTTGCAAAATAAGATACTTTTTTCATTTTCACCAATAACTTTATTGATTTGGATATTTTGAGTATGTGGGCTATTTCCGTGTGGTGTAACATTGTTCTCAATTAATGTCTTGATTTGACAATTATCAACTTCAACTGGTCTACCTGACTGTTGAGCATTGTCCAGTGAGAAACCGCCAGCACACAACTTTGCAAACCACTTTTGACACATTTGATCAGTCATGGTACCTTTTCCATGCACTGCACAAATCTTTTATTGTGTTCCAGTTGCATTTTTACCATTCTTGAAATAATAAAGCATAATGTGCCAAAAATGTTGCATGTTTTCTTCCATCTTTAAAATGGAACAAAATTCACCAACTTTAAATTTTTTAATGCATGCTGATATGACAGTTGTCACAAAACACTCTAACAAAATTGTTTTGAATTAAGTTAAAGACTAATAAACGCTACTAGAGCCATCTTTTGGAAAAAACAAACTTACTTTTTGGCCAACCCAATATGTTGCTTTAGACACCCAATCATAAACAGTCAAATCAGAATAATCTTCCTGACTTCAATATAATGTTCAACCTCAACTTAATATTCTGAGAATTTTCTCTGCTTGACTTAATGGGGAGGTATATAATAGTTTGTACTCTTATACTTATTTTTTAAAACATTTCCAGTTTTGGAGGAAGTAGAGAAAATGGAGGTACTGAGCACAGATAACTATTTGGAAGTTTTCCTGTAGTATAAAAATAAAAATAGCTAAAAAGTGATGATGTGATCAATAAGTGGAACCTAATCAACAAAACAAACAAGCAAGCAAAATAGAACCAGAGACATTGAAATTAAGAACAAACTGACAGTGACCAGAGGGGAGGTGGGAGGGGATAATGGGGGGAGAAAAGGGAAGGGTTTTCAGGAACAAGTATACAGGACACATGGACAAAACCAAAGCAGGGTGGGATTGAGGGTGGGAGGTGGGGATGGCTGGAATGGGGGGAAGAGTGGGGGCAAATGGAGACAACTGTACTTGAATAACAATAAAAAAACACAAAAGAGTGGAATCTGCGAAAGACTATTTTATCTGATATTCTTTTGGTATTGATTTAAAAACAAAGGCTTAGATCATAGCAAAATTGTTTACTTTCAAAATATAATTTTGAGTATGTAAATATAATATGTAAATATTATAGGAAATGTGTAAAGCACTAGAAACTATGTCATAAAACATAGTGTTAGAAGTCTAGATTTTCCAATGAAACATTTTAATATAATTAATTTAATGTAATTAATAATGAAAAATTTAGGCCCAACATATTCAAGAGCTTATTTGCCATTGTTTTAACAAAAAATTTTTAAATATTAAATGTTTTTTATTTTCCTTAGTTTACTTTCTAATACTAATAAACAAGTTTAGAATTGGTAATGTACAGCATAGAGTATAGAATAAAAATACATGAAACAAAAAAAATAAAAGGGTTAGTATTCTATGATATTGTTAAATTACTGTTTTAATGAAATAGGATTATGGTTCTATTACATATATCTATAATACATGCTACTTTTCACATTCATTAACATTACAATGGTAAAAACAAAGCACATGATTATTTGATTAGAAAAATAGGCCTTTAAATAGTTTGACTAAATTAAATATATTAACATAAAATTATTACAAAATTGCTATGAAACTATGATAGATGTTTTAGGACAACAGTAGTGTTAAAACTGGAAAAAAAAATAAAATGCTTCCATAAAATATAACAAGTGACTAAGCAACCTTATATTATCATAAAAATAATTTGAAAATGCTAAATTTTTTTCTGCCCAAGGGAACTAATTCCCTAACAGACATTTTGGAGGTTGGTTCATTTTTAGTCTGTTTAAGTTTATAGCAGTGATAATGATATGATAGTGGTTTTTAATGTGATATGAATTTTTCAGATATGAGGGCTATATGCACACCAGAATATTTTTCCTTCTAGACCCTCACCAAAAGAACCAATGGAATTTTTAAAATATGATAGACAGACAGACAGACAGAGAGAGCAAGTGAGAACACACTTAGATTCCTATAATGGCAAAGGAATCTAAGGAGGACTTTTATCATATTCTAAAATTCTAAAATTCTCAAGAATATTTGCTGGGACCCATCAAACCAGGTTAGTTCCCCTGCTTCTGGTTTTAACAGTTCTTTGGGTTCTTCCTCCAGAGCTTTCATGTCATTTGTCTGTATTTTCTGACAGACTATAAGCATCATGAGGACAGACATTATAGACTGTTACGAACACCTAGTATTCCCAGCAACTGTTATGGGGCCTTACACTTAATAAGATGCTCAGTAAATATTTGTTAAATGAATGCAAGAAGAAAAGCTAGAAAGAAATACACCAATACGTTAATAGTGGTAGTCAATGGAGAGAGGTTATGACTTTTGTTTTCTTCACCTATTTTTCTACTTTTTCCAAGTGAACTATAGAGAATATGTATTCCTTGCATAATGAAAACAAAGTACTTAAAAGATTTAAAACACAGCTCTTAAACTAAGCTGCCATTTAATTTCTTACTGAATATACCATAGGTAAGTAGCAATATGAAAATAGTAATAATTAAAATAAATTAAGGCTGCATGGTTATGTATAGAAAACATTCATGCTAAATGAAGTTTATCTTATTTACAAATTACTATAACATACCATCTTAAAAATTATTTAAAGCATATTTTAGTATATACAATATAGTTCAATAAAATTTTACCTTTCATTGTTGGAAAAGACAGTATCAAGTCAAAGTTTTCTAACATAACTAAAACCTTTTTTATTCCTAGTTATTAAGTAATATATATCAAATAGTGCATTGTTAGCTTGTTTCTATTCTATACAAATATTTAACTTTAAAAAATACAAGCAATACTAAATCACAGACCTACATTTTTTTCTGTGAGCAGAAAAATCTAGATTTTTCAAACTGACAACTTTTATCCACTAGCCATTATATCATTAATGTAGTTTCTCGCTATGTTTATACGGGGTAATTTTGAGAATTAAAGTAGAAAACTCTGAACTATTAAGATAAGCACTATTTCACTTCTTAATATATTTTAGGAGTTTCCTGATGATCTTGCGTGTATGCGACTAAACTCAATGTGGCTAAAACCAAAGCTTGCCGTTATGCTCTCCCATGAAAAAAAAAGTCTTCTCTAAGGTAGGTCTTTGACTGTGAGAGGTTAAATTTGTCATATTGTTTGTAATAAAATACTGCTTGCCTTACTTTAAAATATATGGAAAACACATATATTTTCCTTCAAGAAGGGAAATGCTGATGTTATCTTGGTTATAAGCTTGCTGCTGAAATGATTTAGGTAGTTTTCTCTCTCGTACAATACCACTATAAGGCCTTTCTTTTCAAGCAATAAATTATAGCTGATACTTCAAGTCCATTTTATCTCTTTTAGTTCCGAAAAATGAGAAAACAAATATTTATTCTATATAAACAAAACAAACACAAGATGTAGATAAAAATGATCCAGTACGGGGCAGTGAATAATAGCTGGAGGCACCACTACAAAAACAGAAAAGGGCATCAAGCATTTAAATTTGAGGATCTCTAAGGTTACTGAGAAAATTTAAAATCAGTAATTTTACATGTTTGGGATTCATGCTTTTGCATCGATAATAAATTTAACATTGTTGTCTACAGCACATGTTAGAGAAAATGCAATAAAACTACTTGCTTTAACTCAGAGGCACCTGAGACAGTGAAACAGCAAAAAAACTTGTCTCAGCAATTCTAATGTTAAAAATAATGAGTAAAACTATTTGTTCAAGCAAATCACTCATTTTATTTAGCCATTTCTGATATAGATATTCAAAAGGTGGCCACCTAAAATTTTGTAGGCAAATAATTCTCAGTCTGAGAACTTGAGGAAAATATGCTAGTATTTTTATTCTTTCATGAAGCAGTATTTTCACATTTTGTGAGACTGCATAATAAGGAAATGAAGTATCAAGCAGAAACAGCAATACCACTAATATAGTGATATAAATACAAAACTCACAGGTGCCAGGAATAAATAACTTGAAACTAGGTTTAAAAAATCTAACACAAAAATACTAAAAGATTCACATACCACTGATGGAAAATGAAGCTGGCAATATCAAAGAACAAATCTGTATACAGATTAAACCTCCTTATGGGAAATATATATCAAATTATGCTCTTGATAAAAGTCAGTCTATTATATAACACAATGCAAAAAAATGTTTAAAAACTTATATGAAAATATGTCAAACAATAAGCCCACATAGGTAATCATAGAAATTATACAACATTTGGGAATTTGTGGTTAAAAGAAATCTAACCACAAATGTACATAAACAAGCACTGAACACCAGGACCATATAGGGGAAAGACCAAAAGGACTTGGAGACAGAAACTCAAAATCCTTATCTGGCCCCTGGTACTTATTATGGGTCTTCAACAATTTGTTCACAAATTTTCTGAAACTCCAAATTTCTTAACCACAGAGATAATCTGGAGGGGAATGAGGTCTAAAGAGAAAGCTGAACAGCTGATCTATAAAGTCACTTCTACATTTAAATTTTGACTCCAACTACTCTAAATAAATAAGTATACTATTATGAATAAAACATAAGGTGACACTGGTATTTTCCTCAAATAAACTTGGGGAACAAATTCTCTCCCTGTGTCAATGCTTTATAATTTTAACAAACTGATTTTTTTTAAGGGAGACATTACTTGTTTTAGGGTAAGTCTGAGCACATACCACCTATCTAATGGCCTCTGTTATTAGAAAGAATTTAGTATCATATTAAATTCAACAACACAGTCCTGAATTAAAAGATGCTTAAAAAATACAGTATCCAGCCCTGGCTGGCGTAGCTCAGTGGATTGAGTGCGGACTGCGAACCAAAGTGTCACAGGTTCGATTCCCAGCCAGGGTACATGCTTGGGTTGCAGCCCATAACCCCCAGCAACCACACATTGATGTTTCTCTCTCTCTCTCTATCTCCCTTCCTTCCCTCTCTAAAAATAAATAAATAAAATCTTTTAAAAAAATGTTAAAAAAAGAAAATTCAAATAGTTATAAAAAATACAGTATCCATATAATCCACTGTTTAAAAATTGTGAAATAGTACTATGCTTTAATTTCATATTAATCCAGAAAAAAGTCTCAATAATCAAATTTATAGACGATACTGTTTTTCTCAAGCAATCTTTTTGACAGCAAAGAGCTACTATAAATTTTTAGGCATTTCTTACTCAGGTTATGAAATATCAAACATACATTCAATAAAATAGCTTGACTTTGCTCATAAATCAGGATACACATGAGATTAACAATACTAATAACTACAATAATAATAATCACACTGATATGTGTTGCCATTTATGAAGGATTTAATGGGCTGGAGATTTTGCTAGGCATTTTACATATGCTATTCTCCGATCTCCAGAACATGCCTATATAGATTTATCTTTATTAATAAGGAAACTGAAACTCAGGAGTGGCACAGCTACTAAGTGGAGGAGTAGATAGTCAAATCCAGGTCTGTTTGACTACAGACCTCATGCTTCTAAGGTACATTTCACTTAATTTCAATTTTATAGAAATTGGCATATATTACCTCATAGGTAATAAATAAAACAGAAATAGTATTGGCTTCTTGACATTTATGTGACAAGACTGACCGTATATCAGAGATGTTTCCCAGGAATTAAACATTTCTCAATGTCAGTAAGTAGCTGGGAACAATGTCAGATAATGCCAAAATTTGCAACCTACTGCCATCCTACTGGCGTGAAGCCCTTCACTTTAACATGAAGTACAGAAACTTCAATATTATTACCTGAACCTCTTTCAAATCCTAGCATTTGAACATCTTTGCTTGAACTTCTAGTCTCTTTAAATATTACTGTATATTATATTTTTGCAGTCTGTATTAATATTGTATGGTGAGAAAAAATGGACTTATAAATAGCGCACCATTGCTGAACAATAGAAGATAACATCACAAAAGCTTAAAAAAACTCTACACAAAATTAGGATTATTAGCAAGTTATTATTTCCTGCTAGATTATCTGTATTTGCTTCTAGGTATGTATCCATGTGCCTAGACACCAAGCAAAACTATACAGACCTACATGTCAGTCAGGGTGTATTATAACAGCAAGCATGCTCTGCTCTAGACAAAAATGTGAGTTTAGTGAGTTGTGAACAACCTATGTCTTAAAGGTATAATTTAAGAAAGTCATAAAATAGGGCACATCACAAATAGTACGGACGAGAAGGTTGCTGCACAGAGCTACATGCAGAGTCACGTGTGGGAATGTGTACAGGGTGGTACTCATTCATAGGGACGTGTTCAGGGTGGTATGCAGGCACGTGTAGGATGGTGGTTCCCAGTCAGAGGTCTTCGGAAGTTCCTGATCCAAATTAACCATCTGATAGGCCCGCTCATCCCCACCATCCTGACAGGAATCCAGAAGTCAATGTCACTTTTTTATGGACCAGCTGATCAAAAAGTACATTGGTACATTAAGTCATATCCTATGGAATATTTGATTGAACTCTCATCAGTTCTAGAAATATTTACTGTACTTTTTGTACATCTACTACACCTTTAAAAGGTACCAAAGTTACTTGTCATATATTTCATTTTTTTGGTAATTTACTTTTTATTTCTTTCAAAACAAAGCTAAAGGGTTGGCATACTCCAGATATTTGTCTTAACTTTTTAAATTATCCATGTTTAGGTTTAGAGTAAAATAGATACATTATTCATTTAAATACAACTTTTGAAAATCCTTCAAATTTGATTTCAAACCAAAGGCAGATGATTTCTATTTGCCTTTCATTTCCTTTCAATATGAAGTTCATCAGAGTGTGTCAATTAGTTAACTTAATTAGGCTGACTTGATTAAGCCCTTTTCTAGGTCAATATGTAAAGTTACTCAAATTGAGAACAGAGTTTGTAAAATTAATGTTCCTGTGTAATGCAAATGACACTGAATCATGTATTAAATACTCTCCAAATATCAGAAGAAACAAGTATACATTGAAATAAATAGTGGCTCTAAAGGTTTAACATCAATAAATGTCTAATTTTTAATTGAAACAAATTATCTAAATAGTTTCTCTTAACATGTTTCTTATTAATAAAACTGTAAATTTATAAATAAATCAATTCTGCTCTAGGGACAAATTTTGCTTTAAATTTTGCTTTTACTCAAAACTAAGTGCTTTCTATTGTCATTCCAGTAGGACTGAAAGAACATATCTAAAAAACTTCCTGCTATAAAACAAAATTTTGCTTATGTATATAAACATTGTGGATGCAAAAAAAAAAACCACACATATGTTTTACAGACATTCCTACTCCCTGAATTTCTGTAATAAGATTATTTCTAAGGCCTTTGCTTTTATTAGAGTTTTACTCATACAAGAAAAAAAGTAAAATATTTGTCTAAAAATCAAAACCCTCCCCAAGCTGTTAAAACAAGTAATATATAACAACCACATACGTGTGTATGGCTAGATTACTTGGGTTACATAAGCTCCAAATTCACTTTAAAAGGAGTAAAATTTTTAAAAATTAATTTTTATATTATATGATTCAAGTCAATGAGTTTAAATTGTACCAACAGTGAAGTAAATGAAAATGAAACTTGAAATTAAAAATAGAAGTCTTCAGGCTGTAAAAATTAGTTCTCTGTGCCCATCCATCCCAAGGTGATCTAGAATTTTGTGGATACTTGTATTTGCTAGCATTTATGGATTAATGTCTCAAATGAAATCTCAAATGAAATTGATTGTAATGACTGATTCTGGTAACAAGTGAATCCACTTTTACTTATTAACTTAATAGTATGTCCACTGGCTTTGCTTAAAAGAAATTTTTAATGCTTACTATGTAATATCATGAGAAAAAGCAGGAAAAAAAGTCATTTATGCCAGTGTTTCTCAACTGTTTTTTTTTAACATCCCCCAAAGAGTCTTTTTAGAAACTTTTTCCTAAATTTGCCATGAAATTTTAACTCCACATATATACTGTATATCTGGTCATGTGCATATGTAAAGTTGTACTTTATTATAAAGAGTAAAAATAAAGCAGAACTTATTTGATACAAGATTATGAATGACTAAATATAATTTTAATCAAAAATGAAAACTATTAATATGTAACTTTATAACATTTCCTGAGTAATCTTTATTTATATTAATTATAATATATATTGTTAAATATGCAAATTACAACTCACATAAAAATATAAAATCAAGTCCTAACAAGTAAAACTATTTTATTTCCAGCAAAAATAACTAAAAAATTAAATAGATCTTTAAAATCATTTATAGTGAACCCTAACTTTTGCTTGATAAGAGAAAATACTAGCCTGGCTGGTGTAGCTCAGTGGATTGGGCACGGGCTGTGAACTGAAGTGTCGCAGGTTCGATTCCCAGTCAGGGCACATGCCTGGGTTGCAGGCTAGGTCCCCAGTGGGGCCACATGAGAGGCAACCACACATTGATGTTTCTCTCCCTCTCTTTCTCCCTCCCCTCCCCTCTCTATAAATAAATAAATAAATAAATAGTGTGTCAAAACTAGATTAAAAAAAAAGAGAGAAAATACCTAGTTGCTAAATAATCATGACATTTTCATTTTAGTACTTGACACAATTAATAATGGATTAAATTATATTTGTAATGTTAAAGTATAAACTATAGTCTATTTTTATTTAATTCTAAAGCCCTAGGTATACACAAAAGCACTGAGGATCAAGCATAAACAACACCCAGGAGAAAGCAATGGCTGCTGACAGGCACACACACGGCACTGCATGTAAAATCACTCCAAGGTCAAGCCATTGGTTGAAAGTTACCTGGTCATGACCATCCGTTTGTCATTGTTTTGTAGTACTGATCGTGTGTACATTTCACACACTTCCCAACTCAGTGTCAGTATTACTTGGGTGACACCCAGGAAAACCAGAGAGACGTTAAATACTAACAAGAAGATGTTATAAGAAAACGGAAAGTCACAAACCAATTAATTTTGGTCTCTGCTCCTGCAAGAACCAATTTTTGCCCCATTGGGGTGACACTGCTCCCACTGAGAATGCATGGCATGCGTGGTATGACAGTAGATCTTAAAAGAAATACACATAGGAAAAAAGTAACAAGATGTTAGCAGTGGCTAGTCCTGAATAATTTTTATTTTCATCTTTATATATTACTTTATAATAAGCATTTCTATTTATAATGTTCAAAAAAGTAATTAAAATAAGTATGACCATGTTTACCACAGACATCATAAGTAGATTAACTAGGCTTTTCGTCTGAATACCTAACTAGATGTCTAGACAAGTTTCATTGACTAAATTACAGAATTTCTTAGTCTCTAACTTATGTTTACACAAACATAAGTTATATATTTAAATTTATGTTTCTTTTTTTTAGCTTAGATAACAAAAACATGTGCAATGTACCAAATGTGATAAGCATGGTTAAGACTGTAAATGCACTTCTAAAAGTTTCAACACTTTCTAGGATCCTGTAATAATAGAATATGGCAAAAAATATGTCCATCCTGCACTGTCATTTTTTAAGGGAAAAATAACCATGTAAAGATTTAAACATGAAGAAAAATGTAATCCATGTTTTGCTTGTAAATGCTGACAAGAAATTTCTGGAAATCTGGCTTCTTTCACAGTACAGAATACTTTATTATGGCACTTGTGTTATTTGTGAGTCAAAAGTGAATAAATACGCTAGAATAAAGAGATGAAAAAAGCCAACAAGGCAAAAAGCCAAATACTAATCAAATACTAATTTTTAAGCCCAAATAAAAATGAAGAACTCTAAGTTCTTTCAGCTTGCATCCTGAAAAAGGTTATTTGTAATTAAAATGCTGACAGAACTACTTAGCAGCATCATGGCCAGGGTGTCAACAATAGGACTGGCGCTGTGGAAGTCACAATCGCTGCTGACTGTACCCAGCCTCACACTGACCTTAATCTGTAATGAGAAATGAAGGGGTTTAAAAACAGAAGAAATTCGAACAGAGCTGATTTTAGAAAGAAAGGACAAGAAGCTAGGCTTGAAATAAGATGTTGGGAAATTTACACTGCTGTCAATGTTACTTAGGTGCACCCAAAGCTTATGACTAATTATTTTTTCTACCATTCCCCACCACCTGTTTTTAAATACTATTTGACTTTAATAAGACAGGTCTGAATGTATCATAGGTTAATTCTTTACCAGTTTTCATATATCATCCTTTACCTTGGTCGGCCAGCTGAAAATTATACAAGCTATAAATTAGCTTTAAACAAGCTCTGAATCAGGTTAGAACTGGTTTTCAAATTAAAGAGCCTTCAGTATATTACAGGGTGCTGTCATTTTATTACCTCAATCAATTCTGTGTGGCCTGAGGTGGAAGGAAATGAATGCTGTCCTCATTTGCAATGGGTTTATCTCTTACAGCAGGCTCTGGAAACACAACCACAGCAATGAATTGAAAGCTAAAGTATATTTAACATTACCAATGCAGGAAATTGTTACTCCTTAACAAAGATGCGAGTTTCAATGGGGGAAAAAATCCACATTTCTTTACTGTGAAAAATATACAAAAAATTAACACTTGAATAAGCTTAAATTTTATAGTTTAAAAAATCATAAAGCTGACATTCTATTAAAATAATTTTAATGGTTCTCAAATAAAGAAAAAAACACAGTAGATGTGCTATTCTCAGTGTTTCAGAAGTACCAGACATAGCTATATATTTAATCTCCATGTTTGTAAAAACCATTTCATTTCTTTTTCCTGTGCAATTAAATAGAAAAGTGAATTAGGTACTAGTCAGGCTCATCATCATTGTTAAGAGACTCTACAACACAGACAAAAAAGCCAAAAAAAAAAAAAAAAAAAAGCTAATGAGTAGGTCTTATTTATTACAGAGGAAATGAGGCACAGAGAGAACAAGTCACCCCCAAATCTATACAGATACCTAGACAATCTGATTCTGAGCCTGTGTTCTTGAAGAATATTTGACTAAGAATATAGGGACACTGAGTACATCTAAGAGACTTTAATTTCTCAGAAAACATTGTACCAGAAGTAGTAGTGAGAAACACTGAATGGGGATGGAATGAAGTCAAGTTTAGAGGCCTTAGCAGAGTATGTAAGTCAAGACAGAGGTGGATTCCAATGCCGGGAGACAAGGAAATCAGCGAGTGCTCAGTGAACACAGGCAACACAAGAAGGCCTTCAGTCTCCCGACAAAGTTTGCTTAGGGGACTATGTGTTGCTCTACCTAATCATTCACTGTGTGTCCTTCTACAGTCTGAGTATACTCATGTTGGTGAAAAGAATTTTAGATATCTATACTTTCTCAGTAAACCTGTTTTTAATCGTTGAACAGGTTTAATGATAATAATGACAATCATTTCTGAAGTGCTCAATGATAGAGTAATAAATGACTATGGGAAGACCACTAATTACCACTAACCTGGTCATTACCTAGCTGTGTAACTCTGAGATTAACCTAAGCTTATTTCTCTGAGTCTCATGTTCATTGCTGTAAAATAAAGCATTTTGACTTTTAATAATCAATATTTTTGAAATTACTTTAACCCTTTTAAGTGGAAGTGAAATCAATTTGGTGGAGATTAATCAGCATTTTTGATCCAAAAAAGAACAAAATTTTTAGCATGGTTTTATTCCATGAAATCTTTAAGTCACATATAACAAAGTATATAAAATAAATCTCATTGAAAAAGTTTGGAAATCACTGGTCTAAATGATAACTCCTTTTCTTCTGATTCTTAACATCCTCTAAAGCAGGGGTCCTCACCTTCCCAGGCCAGGGACTGGCATGGGTCTGTGGCCTGGTAGGAACAGGGCCACACAGCAGGAGGTACGCAGCAGGCCCACGAGCCAAGCTTCATCTGTATCTACAGCCACTCCCCATCACTGCATTACTGCCTGAGCTCCACCTCCTGTCAGATCAGCAGCAGCATTAGATTCTCATAGGAGCACAAACCCTACTGTGAACTTCGCACGCGAGGCATCTAGGTTGCACACTGCTTATGGGAATCTACCATTTGATGATCTGAGCTGAGGCGGTGATGCTAGTGCTGGGGAGCAGCTGCAAATACAGATTATCATTAGCAGAGATATTTGACGGCACAGAGGCCATTGTAAATCAATTGTTTGCAGACTCATATTAAAACATTATCGTTGAGTAGCAAGTGACAATTTAGCTGCATCTGGTGACAGGCTATAAACCCATCCCCCACCTCAGGTCCATGGGAAAAATATCTTCCATGAAACTGGTCTCTGGTGCCAAAAAGGTCAGGGACCACTGCTCTAAAGGGTTTCAAACAGACCTCAGTAATTACAGATGCATGACATAATATTTACAACCCTTTATAATACGGTCTCAATCTAACCTCCCAACCACTTTGCATTAAAAACATTCTTAGCTGAAAAGACTATACCTTTCTCCATTGAATTGCCTTTGCTCCTTTACTAAAAATTAGGTCCTTTTACATATATATGTAAACTGTGTGTACATGTATATGGAGAAAGAGTTCTCTGAGTTCTCTATTCTGCTTCAGTGATCTATATGCCTGTTCTTTTGCCAGGACCACATTGTCTTGATTCCTGGAGCTTTATAGTAAATCTTGTACTTAAGGTAGCTTCAGTTCTCCTACTTGGTTCTTCTCCTTCTATGTTATATTGGCTATTCTGGGACTTTAGACTTTCCATAGTAACTTCAGGTCAGTTTGTCAATATCCACAAAATAATTTGCTAAGATTCTGATTGGAATTGTACTGAATTTATATATAGTTCAAGTTGGGAAGAGCTGTCATCTTGACAAGATTGAGTTTCCTATCTATGTACATAGAATATTTCTCCACTTGTTTTGTTATTTTTTGTTAGAGTTTTATAGTTTTCCTCATATGGATCTTGTATCTTGTATATATTTTATAAGATTTATGCCTACATATTTAATTTTTGGTGCTAATTAAAAATGGTATTATAGCTTATATGTCCTATTCCATTTGTTCATTGCTGGAATATAAGACAGCAATTAACTTTTGAATACTAACAAATTCAAAGCACTGAAACACTTAAATGTCACATGAAAATAAGAATCTACACAGAGACCTTATAATTTTCACAAAAATTAACTCAAATGGATCATCAACCTAAATGTAAAAAGCAAGGAAGATAACATTAAGAGAAGATCTAGGTGACCATGGGTTTGACAATGACTTTTTAGATACAACACCAAAAGTAAAAAGTAAAACACGCAAAAGAAAAAATTAAGTTGGACTTCATTAAGATGCAAAACTCTTCTGCAAAAGATACTGATCAGAGAATGAAAAGCAAGCTACACACTGGGAGAAAATATTTGCAAAACACATGCCTGATAAGGACTGCCACCCAAAATACACAAAGAACTCTTCAAACTCAACAGCAAGAAAACAAACAACCTAATTAAGAAATAAGTGGAAGATATGAAGAGACAGCATACTGATGGGAACAGAAAATGATACAGTCATTTTGAAGGAAAGTGGCACCTTCTTACCAAACTAAACATACTCTTACCATAAGATCCAGTAATCATGCTCCTTGCTTTTTCCCAAATGAAATGAGAACCCCTTTATGTCCACATAAAAGCCCATAGTACATGTTTATAGCTGCTTTATTTAAATTGCCCAAACTTGACAGCAACCAAAATTGTTGTATATATGACAAACTAAGTGTGTATACATCTAGATGAATAGATAAATCAATTGTGGTACATATTGTATGATTCCAACTATATGACATTCTGAAGAAGGCAAAACTTCAGAAACAGTAAGAAGATCTATGTTTTCCAGGGGTTTGGGAAAAGGGACAGAGGGATAAATAGGTTACAGCCTACTGGATTTTAAGGGCAGTGAGACTATTCTGAATGATACTGTAATGGTGAATATATGACAACATACATTTTTTTCAAAACCCACAAAATATACTGTTATAAAAACTGAGTCTTAATGTAAATTATGGACTTTAGTTAATAACAGGGCAAAATCTAAATAACTTTTAAAACCCATTAGTAACTATTATTAGTGGAATTACTACCTTCAAACTATTATGCAGTTTCCCCCATACCAATTGTACACATACTGTTTTTCTACAAAGATTCCGCTATGTTGCTTCAAATACCAGAAAGGCCTTTGAAGCATGGTCTACGGCCACACCACCCAGAATGCACCTGATCTCACCTAAAGTATGGTAGCACATGGTAGCATTATACTTCCCGGCTTCCTAAAATTAGATCTAAGCACATTCTTTGTAGAATGTAAGCTGTACTGACATGTGTTAATTTCCATGCATGATTTTTAGTTATTCTGCAATTTGCCATGTTTCCTGCTGCAGTGCTTTGGACCATATATGTTGAAATAAAACTGTCATCAGCTTTATTTTATCGGCCCTTGGGTCCCCGAGTAACCATATGTAAATACTCTGTCTTCCAACCTATACTTCCATGAGAAGCCAAGAAGTGTTAATCCACCAAAAATTTGGTATTTTTTGTGTTTATGCTGTATAACCTAGCTTACCCTAATTTACATTCCTACCAAACTCTACCTAGTTTTCATAATTCCATTCTAGTGACATGTTATTCACAATTTCTTTTTGATTCTTAGAGCTAAAACAATGTTCTTCATGTCTCAATTCCCACGGTCGCTCATCTGTACCTTCTAATGGCATTTAATACTTTAAATTTTGTATTATAATTATATGCATACATGCCTTATCTGTCCTTCAAGAACATAAATTCTTTAAAAGACCAAATCATATCTGATTATCTTAGTATATCTGTAGCACCTAATAGATATGACATCCCTTTTGAATACTATCCAGGTTTTTATTCAATAAAATGGGGTTCCTAGTGCAGATATATTGGTAGGCTCATCAAGAAAAAGAAAATATCCTGGCTGGTGTAGCTCAATGGATTGGTCGTGCCTGCAAACCAAAGGGTTACTGGTTTGATTCCCAGTCAGGGCACATGCCTGGGTTGCAGGCCAGATCCCCAGTGGGGGGTGCGTGAGAGGCAACCATATATTTATATTTCTGTCCCTCTCTTTCTCCTTCCCTGTAAAAATAAACAAAATCCTAAATGGAAAAATACTTGTATAAATAAAAGTTACTGTTTCTTCTCAAATTTTATGGATGAAACATACAAAATAGACATTTTCTTTGAGATTAGTGTTACACTCTTTTTTGACAACTCCAGTGTTCTCCCTTCTGGAGGACAGTTTCTTTTGAATTTAAGACTAAATCTCTGTTCCATAGAAATCTACTATAAACTACAAGTACTCTTAAATATTCATAGAAATGCTGAGTGAACTAGATAGGATCTGAAACTATTCTAAGAAAGGATTGTTTTAAACTTGCTCAATAGATATTTTATGTCATTTACACCAATTCTTTTCTGCATATTTGGGTCATGACTGCAGGCATTTACGTTTCAGACATCATTTGTTGTGTCAACAAGTAGCCTTTGGGCATTTAAGGCAAAAACTAGAACCCACCTGTACTCTCCCACTGCCATTCAGCAAAATAAAGGTTTAAAAAAATAACTCCAATAACAACTAATAGGAAACAGGCTAACAGAAGCAATTTTAAATCTATCTTAGAAAAATTATGTGTAACATTCTAGCTCCTTGTCTTTGAGGAAGTATGAGAAATATTCTCTGCCATAAGAGTTTGAAGTCGAGCTGGTAAACAGAACCTAGGCATATAAAGATGAATAAAAATATGAAGAAATATCTACCAAATACCAAATGAACAGCCTAGCTAAACAAATGCACAAGAAATTTAGTCTAGTTCCAAGGACTGTGGAGAAACAAGGATTTAAGCTGGACATTTAATTTTTAAAAACTCAGGACAGGCCTGATAATATTTATAAGAGACAGAAGGGAGGAGGAAGGGAGTGGGAAGAGAGAGGGAGACACAGAGAGAGAGCTATGTGGATTGTTAGCTTGGGGCTGGATTGTAGATGGCCTTGAAATTCAGGCATGAAACCCTGACATCTGTCCCACAGTATAGGCAATGGAGAGCTCCGCCCTTGAGTTTTCAAACTTGGAGGGACATGTGAAAAGTCATCTTCCAAAAAGGCTGACTTGGAGAAATACTTCTAAGATGGCTTAATGAGAACAGAAAAAGATTCTGAAGAGAAAGATGTTTTGGGATAAAGAACAAAGTAAGTGACTTATTTTTTTTTCTTCTGAGATAAGAAATAGAGATTGAGGTAGAAAAAGTAACAAAGATTGAAGTAGGAAAAGTACAAAGGCTATTTCTCAGGTTGAGAGGAGATAAGATGAGGATACGGCCCCTTTTTCCTCAGTGAAGTAAAGGACAGAGTCATTGATAAGTGAGAATGCTGGAAGTAAAACTGAGACTTGAGATACGTGGCAAAGACCTTAAATAACTGCTGTGAGAAGTCTGATAAGGAGCTCACACGATGACCACGAGGCCTGGTGTAACTTAGGAGGCACACAGTTATTGTGGACCTACGTTCATGATCTCCTCCAGTTACTACTGGCCAGAGGAGACACAGTTGAGAAGCATCAGTACAGGGGATCCAGAGAAAGTTGAGGAATTGTAATAGAAGGCTATAATGTTTTATGAAACTGTACATTAAAATGCCACATCATAGTTTTACAAAGAAGCAGGGGGTTTAGTCAGAAGGAGGAGGCTATCCTGGAGGTTTGGAGAAGAGCGGAGGAACTGGCAGGAAGTGTTTGAAAAGGCGAAGTCCTAAGGAAAAAAGACCATGACGTGAGTCATGGTGATGGGGCATTTGACATGATACAGGGCTCAAGGGGTGGATGAATTATTTCTTTCTCCATCTCTTATAACTGGTCTAAAATCTCTTTTTTAAAAAGATATGCATTGAAAAAAAGCATTTTGGAGCAAAAATTGGCCTGGTAATTCAAAGGAGAAGCCTGAAGAATCAGGAGAGGTGAGACTGGAGAGTAAGGATTTCTTTAGAAGATGTACTTTCAAGGTAGCCCCTACATTAGAGGGATTTTCTAAAAAGTACTCAGAGAATTTGTCTCCTGGGGATGGGAGGGACACAGACTGCGTGGTGATGCACGTCTGTCTAGCACAGTGACAGAGCAACAGAGAACGAACGGTGCAGGGGGGAACCACTGCTCTTCTGAGCTCGCAAGGCAAAGGTCTGCAAGTGCTTACTGAGGACAAATGATGACCCATGAAAGACAGCAGACTCCAGTTGTCTAGAAAGGCGTCTAACCACAGAGGACATCCTAGTGGGGATGAGGTGATACAGATCAAAAAGGAGGAAAGAAACTTAAGTTCTCAAAGTGAGTTATAAGTAACCCACAGGAGAAAGCACCGCTCACATCAAGGGAACTGCTGGTAGGAAAACTCTAGCAATGACAGACAGTGAAAACCCACAGAGGAAGCAGGGACCAGAGGCAAATTCCAGTCAGGAGGCCCCTTCCAAACTGTAGACGTCCCAGTTTGAAGTAGACCTAAGATGGTGAGAGGAGAAGCTCTCCTCTCCTCTAAGAGCTTGAACGGGGTGAGAGACTAAGCTGGGCAACATTATTGATATATTTTTAAAAAGGCTATTAATACCTCAGGGAGAGTGGAAAACAAAAAAACAAAACAAAAAACCCATAAGATATGCCCTAGAGTGATTTGAGAAAAGATCCAACAGAGCTTGTTTAAAGTCACTGGGCTGAAAGAGTTAAGTTGCCTTCTATTTGCATCTTGTCTTGAATTCAGGAAAAATATTTACCTTATATCTGAATAAAAATGGAAGACTGGCCTTTTAAAAATAGGAGTCTGGATAGCCCTGAAAGCATTTCCTATAGAGAAAGACCAATTCCATTGTCTCCTTCTGTACTGTTTATTTAAAATTAATTGGAAGGGTTTTGGTTAAAAAGTGTCAATTTCAGACTGCAAGATTTTTTTTTTCCAAATTGCTATGAGGAGTAAAAAATAACAAGTAATTAACTATAGTTGACCATATTGGGGAAGTAAGTTCCTATGTTTGAGAAGCTTTTTACTGATAAAGGAACACAAATATACTTGATAAATAGAGTGTCATGTTTCCCAATGCTGCTTTCATTAACTCAGGGGAAAATGAGGAAGGGGTGAGAAAGTAGAAAAGAAGAAAAATGTGGAGACTTGGAAACAAATCATGAAGACAGAAGGTTTACCTCACGCAAAAGTTAGATTCATGAGGAGCAGACTTGGGAGCGCTCCAGCAGAAATGCAAGACAAGACTACACTTAATATAGTCTTTACTCCATATACAAGTTAAAGCTTCCACACTGTTGCTAATGTCACAGGGAAAAGGTAGAGGAATGTCTAAGTTATATAGCAGTTTGCCTGCTTGAGAAAGAGAAAAGAATGCTTTCTAAAAATATTTACTTGATTCACCATTTTAAAATGGCTTAAAGTGGGGAAAAATTAGTGGTAAGTGAACTAATGACTAGATCCTGGAATAAATGTTAAATTGAGTTATTCAATAATAATGTTTTGTTGCTATATATGTTGAAACTGCAGCATTAGAATAAGAAAATAATGCTTAAATACCTCACATTTATTACTTGCTTTCAGCTCCCTATATATCTGTGCTTTGATTCACAAATATCTGGTAAATTCAGAAATCTGATTTTAGAAACAAAATTTACAGAATACTACTTGCCTTTAAAAGTTAAGAAAAAAGTTCAGTCCCTCAGGATCACAAAAGTGAACTAATAAAAATGCTCTGATGCGGCTTGAACTTTTCAAAGTGATTCTTAAAAATTTTAACCTCTGTGAGCATACTTTAAAGAGTTTTCAAACCAGTGAAGCAGATAATCATTTGTAGGCATTATGGAAGGTACAGTTAACAAAAAACCAACGAAACTGCAGTGAAGATATATCACTACAACATAAACCTTTAAGAAACCTTCAGAGAAAACATTAAAATAGATTGCATCTTAGGTGACCAGGGTTTAAATTTAGCATATGAATAGATTTCAAAAGAAAAAAGAGAACAATCCATTAAGGCTAAAACAACTTGTAGAAGTCAGAGACCACAGAAAAATGTAGATGGCTGAGCTAGGTCACAGGTGGGAAAACAGTAGAGTAAAAATAGCTAAATAGATGAATCTTTATCAGTCAAAGTGGAGGTAAACATTTTTTAACTTTTTATAGGTGAAGTAATCATTTCATACTATTCAATGAACAAAGAACCCAAATAAGTCTAAATTGCATTATAATTTGCATTTGATCCACTGACAAACAAGGTATTGTTTTTGCGTAAGAGGAATTTTTACTGCAGAAGAATGCGGATACTGAGGAAAGGAAACAAAATCTTCCAGTTTGTACACAAAGTGGCTGACACCGCATGAATCAGAATACTCTTAAACTATCTTTGCAAAGAGTTTGAATGTGGTTGGTTTTAGTTTCTTTTCACAATAAAGGTTTTCAAACTTCACGACTCCTGACATTAAGAGGAAATATTTGACTCAGCTAAACTACAGGGTTTTGTGCCTAATAAAAAATTCACTTTTAGATCTCCTTCCCTTACCCTCCCTGCAAGTATGACAGATTAGATTCTGCTGGCTCTATATAAATCATCCATATTGTCAAGTGGCAACTTTCTTAACACAGATACTTATTTCATTGAATTTTATGAAGAAAAAGCCTTGAGGAGTTATAGTCTATCTTCCACACCTTACAGTATGACCATCTTTAACCAATTTGTTTGTTTTAAGAATAACCTCCAGGTTCTGTGCCCTTAACTTGTTAGAAAGAACAAAACAGATCCTCCGTAACAACAAAGGTACTTTTCCTTTTCCTATTAACAGTAGTGCTTATTTATGAACGAAAAATTATCTCAGTTTCTACACTATGAAAATTTATAATGGCTTCAGGACAAAATCTAATTGAGAATCTCTTGCAACAAAGAAATAGAAAATACTTATTTCAATATGTGTACAAAAGCAAGTTTCTAAAATACAGGCAGATGTGGGTTTGAATCTTTCTTATACCACTTATTAGTTGTGTAATCCTTAAATTCTTTAAACTTCATTTTTTTTAAGCTGCAGAAAGGAGATAAAAAGCAGTAACTACCTTACATACTGTGGTAAGAATTAAATGGGATTATAAGTTTTAAGTGCTTAGATAATGCTAGGCACATAGAGGTGCTCGATAAATGTTAATTGCTGTTATTACTACTATGGCACTTTCTTATTTTAAAACTGTTCATTTTTTTGACCCAGCAATTACAATGAGAGTATATGTATGCAAAGAAATATTGCACAGTACTTTAAAATTCTGGTTAGAAAAATGTATTTAACATGAAAAATTATTCTGTATACAATTATGTGGAAAAGGCCATTAAAACAGAATGTATATGATTGCAATTTTTAATTAAAAATTTGTTTAATTACAGTCAACATACAATATTATAGTTTCAGATGTACAACATAGTGATTAGACATTTATATAACTTACAAAATGATCACCTCAATAAGTCTAGTACCATTGTGACACCAAATATCTGTGATTGTTTTTATAACTGGCAATTAGTACTTCTTAATCTGTTCACCTATTTCACCCAGACCCGCAACTCCCAAACCCCCTGGTAACCATCAGTTTATTCTCTGTATCTGTGAGTTTGTTTCTGTTTTGTTTGTTCATTTGTTTTTTACATTCCACATATAAGTATAATCATCTTTCTTTGCCTGACTTATTTCACTTAGCATAATTCCCTCTAGGTCATCCATGTTGTTGCAAATGGCAAGATTTCATTCTTCTTTTATGGCTGAATAATATTCCATTGTATATATGTACTACTTCTTCCTTATCCATTTGTCTATCCGTGGATACCTAAGTTCCTTCCATATCTTAGCTGTTGTAAGTAACACTGCAATGAACATAGGGGTGCATATGCCTTTTTGAATTAGTGTTTTGGATTTCTTTGAATACTTATAAGTAGAGCTAGTGGGTCATGTGGTAATTCTATTTTAATGTTTTGAGGGAACGCCACAGTATTTTCCATAGTGGCTACACTAATCTGTGTTACAACCAACACTGCACTAGTGTTCCTTTTTTCCCACATCTTCACCAGCATTTGTTGTTTGTTGATTTACTGATGATAGCTACTTTGACAGGTGTGAGGTGATCTCACTGTGGTTTTAATTTTCATTTCCCTTATGATTAGTGATGTTGAGCATCTTTTCATATGTCTATTGGCCCTCTATATGTCCTCTTTAGAGAAGTGTCTATTCAGGTCATCTGCCCATTTTATAATCAGATATCTTTTTGGTGTTAAGTTTTATGAGTTCTTCATAAAATTTTAGATACTAACCCCTTAACAGATATATCACTGGTGAATATCTTCTCCCACTTAAAAGGTTGCTTTCTTCATTTTGTCGATGGTTTACTTTGCTTAATATGATTGCAATTCTTAAAGAGTAGATTGTAGTACAATATACTGCCAAACATAAGCAGAAATGTAATACCTTTAGATGAAATAATTGCCAGTAATTTTAAATATTTAAATTTTTTGAATTTTCTAAATATCCTACAATGCCCATGTATTAAATTTATAAAAAATTTAAACACACACATATAACATATGTAACTTATTTTTCTGACTCCAAGTTTCTCTAGAGAGGTAAAGTCAGAGAAAAGAAGGAGTAAAAGAGTGCGAGGCACATCTTTTTTAAAGCAAGGTTTTAGTATTAGTTCTGTTATATTAAAAATTACTATTTTGAATTATTACTTTCTAGCTTTAAAGTTAAACAAAACTTAGAGACTGACACCTTCATTGCAGCGCATTTAATCATATCTCCAGAATAATATTTCACTTGGAGATCAGTTGATATGTATTCTCCTACCTAAATAAGTACTAAACTTTATAGTAAAAGGAGACCATTAGATAATGGAAATGGCCAACTAGTACTTACTGTTAAACTTATCACTACATTATGTCTCAATTAGACCAAAGGATAATATTTGAAAAGCCCCTCTCCTGATGAATATTAATTCAGAGAAAGTACATGGATCATTAAATCTAAGTTCCAAGTTTTCCTGTAGCAAAACTGCATGGTAATGAGCTCTGGGTATGGCTGTTCAGACCTGCAGACTGAGAAAAACAGACTATGAAAACAAGCCCAAGAAGCCTATCAAAAAGACTGAGACATGGTCTTCTAAGAAGGGGGAAGACCAAGAGAGAACACAGGTTCACTAAAGGAAAGAAAGGAGTTTGTAAAAAGTAGGAAATTACCAACAGTTAATTCTTCGACTACCACGAAGAAGCAGCAAAAGATGAGGCAGAGTCACTAAGGAAGATTCTTGATGGGGACAACCTGAGTACAGCTCAGGGAATATCCTTGACATGTTGCTGGGTAACTCCAGAACTCGGAAAGAACGGGCACATGGTATGTTAGTAATCATGGGATGCTGTGGGACTGAACCTAAGTCAGGTGTCATCCATTCTCCTTGAACCTGCCTCTGGGGTTGAAAGACAGTCCTGTTACAGAACAGCAAAGTCTGAATACTGAAATTAGAGACAAAAGTACCATATATGTAAGGAATGTAAAAGAGATTAGGGCCTAAGTAGTAGTTCTTAAATTTTAATAATCATAATCATCACCCATGGTGTTTATGAAAATGCTCATCCCTGAGCGCCATTCCAGAGATACTGGTTCTGGTTGAGCGGGTTTGCATGGGGCCTTCCAAAGCCATGTTTACTAGTACTTTAGAAGATCCTGGTGCAGGTGGTTTGGTTTGTAGACTACATTTTGAGGAGAAATCATAGGCATTTGAGTTGTGTGAATTGACAAATGATGATAATTATAAATTATGGTGTAAATCAGACGATTAATTTTTTGATAAATAATGCACAAAAAGGAATAAAGTGATGTTCACCTAACCTATGAAAGTGAGTTAAAGGTAGTTCCTAGGGCCCTGTCACAAGGAGAACTGAAGCTAAGAATTTAATATCGAGCAGGACTGGGCTATGCTGGGGCCATGACGCAGTAAAGGATATTGTGGCCCAGTCTTGTAATTTGCCTTCTTCAGCATTTTGCCAGTGGAAAATATATTAAAAACAGTAAATAGGATATTCCTGGAGATATTCATTTTTAAAGTAACATGAAGGTAAACAAATTTATATGCTATGATTAAGGAAGTGCAGTTATCCCTCAGTATCTGTGGCAGACTCTTTCAGAACTCCCGGGGATACCAAAACCCTCAGACCGTCAAATCCTTAGTCAGCCCTCCAGATCGGCAAGTGCTGCATCCCTAGATTCAACCAACTGTGATTCTGGGTTGGTTGAATCCTCAGTTGTGAAATCCGTGATACAGAGGGCTGACTGTGATTTCTGCCACTGGGAATCAGGTGCAGGTCACAGAAAGGCAGAGAGAATGGGTGTAGAAATAGGGTTCTGGAGAATTTACATGTATAAATCACTGCCCTTTCACTCATACATATAAAGGACATGTTGTCATTTTATCTTTCTAAAAGAAAGGCATTAGTAGCATCTGAGAATTAGTATAATTTCCTTACTTAAAAATGGGGCTTTCTCTTGGCATAAATGCTGTAAGACATATATTGAAGGCACATAATAACGTTATGAAATTCTAAATGTATTTACATAGTGTGCCCAAAAGTTAATACCCTTCATTTCTATACTCCATAGTGAATGTGAACATGCTAGCCTAGAGTTTCTCACATTTCCATCCTTAAAAGTACTACAACATTTACACAATAAAAAGATGAGTTTCTGATATATGCCTGCTCTCTAAAAGACATTTGTTAGGCTTGATGAATCTTTTATTATCGAAAACTGCATACACCTTGACAAAGTGCACACATAAATTATCTTATATCTGTTTTCAGTGTTGGTTACTTTTAAATTATTTTGTTTTTACTTTTTATCCTTATTTTAGTTTCAAGTTTATAGTTTTAATGACCTTGACAAAGAAAGAATACCCCTACACAATATGGGGAAAATTTCTTGAATATTTCCTAACCTATTAATACAACCTGTCTTTAATTAAAAACAGGTTTCCCTTTTGTGCACATGTCAGTTATACCTTCCTATTATTCAGTGTTTGGTGGAGCCATTGGATTAAGTATGAAAGTAAACCTTTACTTTCTAAATATAATGCCTTCTACTTATAAGCTAAAATAAAAACATTAATGTATGGTCTGTGTGACTCACAAGGACCATGATTGTATACTTAATGTGAAATAGTCATTGCCATCAATATAAAAATACCAATTATTTGCTAATGATATACAATAAATTTACCAAAATACCTTATGCAATACTATATAATTTTAAAAGTCTAAAGAGCCATAGGTGCCTTAGTTTAAAAACAGGTTAATTATAAAAATACTTTTCCTTGCCTCTTAACTCTAGCAGGAAATTAAAATGAATAGCCTTTTTTTGTGAGTAAAGAAATTAGACATGACCTTACTGTAGCATGAAGTGTGAGAGATAAGATTTTTACCTGGCATGTGTGAAGACAAAAAAAACACAGAAATTCCTCTTCGGGTTACTTTTTTAAAAAACATTTCTTATATTTAAAAATCAGAACATTATCACTAAATTTGAACTTTTCTCCCTGTGATTAAAGAGAGATGCCATTTACTGAGTATCTCCATTATTCTCAGTTATTGCCATTAAACCTTTCACAAATGAGGAACCCGAAGCTCACTAAAGTGAAGCAACTCGCTGAAGGTCACCAGCACTGTAAATAGTTAATATATGAACCCAATTTATATCTCTTGAAAGCTCATAAAGCTATTTTCTCTCCATCATATTGCATACTTTGACTTTCTGAGTATTTTAAATTATTCTACTTTCTTATCCAACAATGCCTCAAATTATAAGAAACTCCATAAATTTAATGACACATCTTTATGGAAAAGATATTATCACTTAAAGATATAAACTGCATATAGATACATATCTGAATTTCAGAAATGTCAAAAAATAAATGTCACACTGTAAGTAATACTACATAACCCGCTCTCCCTATGTCCCCTAACCCTAATCCATAATTTCTAATTAATCTTGGCAAGGGTTCCATTAGAACATCAAGATTAGAATGCTTAAATATATTTAATTTCAAAACTCAGTTCCATTAACTATCAAAGTTTACTCTTTGACTTTTCTAGCTCAGATCTGAAGAAGTCTGTCTTATTTGTAGGCAAAAAGGTACTGCTTACATCATAATATGTAGGTTAAAAAGACAATTTTTAACAGATAAGTAATTCTACAAAATGATGACATAAAATAAATGTTTAATAAGTTAGAAGGAATAAACTAACTGTATCTACATCTAGAATACATGAAATCACAAATAATCGGGTGTGACTCTCACAGCTCTGAGAGTGGACCAGCTTAGTTAGACCAGGACCATCTTTTTGCAATGAACCATGTCTCTGACACACACACTACAGACAAGCACTGGAAGAACAAGTTCATGTAATTCATACATTCTATGTTCCTTCTGAATTTATACATTGCTATATTATAAAACCCAATTTTAATATTTCAAATACTAGGTTAATAAGGTAAAAAACATTCTTATTAACTTTTTATAAGTGGTAATGAAATATCTTTCAGCTTTAGCATAGTCTTAGCAGTGGACTTTTTCCCCCTCCAAAATGATAAAAAATAAAAACATAAAAAAGTTTAAAAACTAAAGGAAAATACGAAGTTGGTGAGTTTTGAAAGACAACCCTATGTGTGGCACCCTACTGCACTTTGGTTAATCATCTCTGTTATGATTTCGTTTCTCATGGCATGTGGCATTCCACAGCATGCTATGGAAACGCAGAGGCCCACAGGCCGTCAGAATTAGAAAATGGCTTGGTTTTTCCAGTTTGTAGTAAGTGTAACTTAAAAAGCCAATTTTGTTTCTCAGTTTTGCATATTATTAATATAGAACACATCTGTCTAATTTTAGAAGTTCCAATCATTTTCTTTCTCTGTAAATATGATGCTGAAATATATAAAATATGTCATAAACATTGATAAATTTTACCTAGGGGAAAGAAATCAAATTTTTGAAAAGATTCTTAAGGAATACCTGACCGTAACTTATTGAAGTAAATCAATATGCTTAATGCATATTACACAGTCCCCATGAAAACTACCTTAGGTTACAGAACTAAACAGATCAGCATAGATTCTAATTCTATTATAAAGAATAACCATAAACAGTCATGGTTTTGCTGAAAAGCATTACTTGATAAAAATATTACCTAGGGACAGGTTTCAGAAACATGTCTAGGACAATCAGGTAAGCAGCCTCTCTGGGCGGGCAATCGTGACAATAAATAATAAGTTCAGTACATAAAAGTTCAGTTTAAACAAATAACATACTCTAAAAAAAGCACAGTGGAATTGTTTATGGCTATTACTTTTTATTGAATTCACAAATCATCGTTGCCTGTCTGAAAGTATGGCACTCCATTAGAAACTACGGGTGTGAAAAACACACACAATTTTGCCTGCCAGGGAAAATGCTAGAATAACTGGCTACATGCTGAACTTGGACTGGGATGAGGTAGAAGATCAACTGGAAGTTTGTGGGCTTTATCACACACACTATGTAAGAGGAAATCTAAAGGTTAAATATTTAACTGTAGCCATCATCAAGGATAAGCATCCCGTAGTTTTAATTCTCAGACAGGTTTGTTCTATGGGATTCTAATGCAGGGTACTGTACACAAGTTTTCTCCAGATTTTTACATACCTGTATCAGTAAAATGGCAAATCAACACTCATTAAAGCTAACTAAAGTGCATTGTGGTGAGCTCTACTGTTTGTCACACAAGTGCTAGAAGAGTACTGAGTTAAGACAGTTAAGTGGTATAAATTTTACCTGAAAATGACTTCTCTGTCAACCGTGTTAAATTCAAAGATTTAAAATTTAAACTAATGTCAGATAAAATCCAAGAAGCCCAATGAATAATTAAAATATTAAAAAGTCCTTTTTTATGAGTCAGTTATGTGCTTCCAATTTAAAAGAACCTTAAAGGATAACTCATTTTACTTTTATATTTTTCATAAATCTTCATGATACATAAAATTCAGACATCCAATTTCTAGTATTTCTAGGTTCAATTAAATGTTCTTACTTAATGTATTGTGGCAAGAGACTCCTTGGAGAGACTGTTCTGATCCATTATTAAAGGGGCAAAATTCTCAATGACTATCTTACTTGAAAATATTGCTTCAACATAAGTATATTGGTTATAGAATTCTAGTTGCTCAATGCAGAAAATTCAGAAAATAAAATTTAAAAATATCTTACTTCCCCCTACTCAAGGATTTCTAATACAGTGATTATCAAAAAATACCACTTTTTTCAGTTGGCATTTGTAGTTCCAGAAAAATCTTTCATAGGGATTTAGATGAAATTTCTATGCATGTCTGTGACTTAAAAAGAGTAGTATACTAGAAATATCAAGTGCAAGCAAACCACACAGAGGTCTCCAAGCTATGACAGCTCATCTGGTACTAGTCAGACAATGACCTATCATGTGTACTCCGTGCTTTTCATATAACAGAGCTCAAACACGGATGAAAAGCTGCCATCACAATCAGCACAGCCACTGTAAAATGTATGATGTATATTTAAATTCTCAGTGGCACTTGTGAATGTAGATGACTTGGATGAAGCACCTTTAAGATAAATATTTATACATGTTCATTAACCAAGTCCAAATAAGTCATCTTCATGTTGGATGTCTCAGAAGACCGAAGTTGTTGCGATCTTTGTCAAGTGCACCCTAGAAACAGACTAAACAGTGAACTGTGCCCTGTATTTTAAAAATACAATATTAAGTCTACTTTATATTTTATAAGTAGGTATATACATCATAATTTTTAAGTGTCAGTTAAAGTCTGGCTAGGGTTATATGTATTGTGTGTATTTATTTTAAAATTCTAAAAAAGTTCATTTTTAGCTTGAAAACTTTAATAACTGAAGAACTCATAAAATATATAAAACAGTGGTTATTCCTGACAACTCATTAAAAGGATCTGAAGAGCTTTTAAAAAACATAAACATCCATCCTTACCCCCTCTCTCTTTCCTGCCTGCATAGTTCAATCTAAGGCCACCAGGTTATGGTAAGCAAAGTAAGTATCCATTGGTGTGAGTGTAAAGGGCAAGAGAGATGAGTTTTATATCAGGAGATTAATCATGTAAGAATATATATTAAGGATAATGGAAGCCAGTTTTCTGTCAGGGAATTACAAATATGGCAGGAAAAAAATAGAATGGTTTATAATACCAATAAGCACATAAAAATATAGATATAAATGTATATGTGTATAAATTTACATGCAGGCATACTTTGGAGATATTTTAGGTTTGGTTTGAGATAACCACAATAAAGAGAATATTGAATATAGCAAGTCATGCAAATGTTTTGGTTTCCTAGTCCATATAAAAGTTATGTTCACACTATACTGTATTTTTTTAAGTGTGCAATATCATTATGTCTAAAAATACAATGTACACACACACCTTACCAAATGTGACACAGAGATACAAAGTGAGCAAATGCTACTGAAAGATGGTGCTGATAGATCTGCTCAATGTAGGGCTGCCACAAACCTTCAATTTGTAAAAAAAAAAAAAAACACAGATTCTCTAAAGTGCAATAAAATTAAGTGCAATAAAACAAGGTGGGCCTATACATGCATCTAGTCCTTGGCATTGTCTACTGAGAAGATCTAGCAGGAGCAACATCCCAGGAACAATGAGCACATCTAGTACCAATATCTTGGTTTCTAAATACCATTCTCTACTAAAAGGAACCAGAGCTCTGTGGAGAAATAGGTGGTTGCAGGAATAGGATAATGGAAAGTACATGTTGAGCCAGGAACATTTTCAGTAAGAAAATAATTCAAAGATTGCTGCTCATGTCAAAAGAACACAGATGCCAATTTGAAGTGGCAAAAGCCAGCCCAAAGTGGCTTCTGTTAACCACATTTGGGACAATTTGAAAATCAAAATAAATAATGATAATAACCAGTATAACCCATTGGGAAAACACAGAAAATGAAAATTTGATGAGGAATAGGATATTTACATAGTTCCAACTTTCTCCCCCTCACAAATTACCTATTAATTAGAAAGGGGAAGAGAATGGAGAAGACTTTTATATAATTCCTAGTTTGAGCAATTAAAGTTAACATCACTATCTATGGTTCAAATAAAGATGGTGTGTCACCTCATAGAAAGTATAAAATGAACCTAAAAACAAGAAAAGACCAGAAAAACACAAAGTGAAAGAAGTTTTACAAAATAATTATCCTGTAATCTTCAAAAGTGGGAAGATAATAAAAGTCAAAAAATGACAAAAACTAGAGACTACAGCCCTGGCAGTGTGGCTTAGTGGACTGAATGCCAGCCTGCAAACCAGAGGGGTGCTGGTTCAATTCCTGGTCAGGGCACATACCTGGGTTGCAATCCAGGTCCCCAGTAGGGGGTCTGCAAGAGGCAACCACACGTTTATGTTTCTCTCCCTCTTTTTCACCCTCCCTTCCCCTTTCTCTAAACATAAATACATAAAATCTTTTTAAAAAAAAACCCCTGGAGACTACAGAAACATGAAAATTAAATGCAGCAAGTGATCCTGTACTGGCTCCTTTTGCCATAAAGGATGTTACTGGACAAATGGCAAAAGTTGAATAGGATCCGAAATTTAGATGGTAACAATGTATTAACATTAACTTCCTGATTTTGGGGGGGTGTTATATTTTGGAAATGTGGGAGGATGAAAAAACACTAACAGTTATAAAGCAGAAGTTACAAATATACTCTCTGAAAGATTACTCAAGTAGCAGTATAGAAGTACGGTCTTCAAATACTTTTGTTGATATACCCCAATGCTAAAAATATTTAAGTATGTACCTTTTCATAAGTGTGTATATATAAAGTTATATACTTGTCCTATAGCATGAACATATTGTTTAAATTATAAAGCAGATTCAGACATAGAAATTAAAATGGTATATAACACAGGACTATGTTGATCTAATCAGTCATCTTGTCTACCTCCTGTGATGCAAACACTTCACTTGGAGTCCTCTAGTGAAGGGAATTGATAAAAGGGGAGATGAGACCAGTACACCTATTTAGATAGCTTTTAAAATAGAAGGAACTGATAGAATGAGAAAAAAGTGAGGCATTGAATTAAGTTGGTAGGAGTAGAGAGAAGGAGCTAAGAGCAGACTAGAGAATCATTTAAGGGAGAAAACTCTTACAGGACTCAGGAAGCGATGTTCTGTATGAACAAGGATGGGGAAGGCTTGAAGATGATTCCAGGTATTGGGCTTGGGTGAACTGATGGAAGCACAGATGGAACAAATAAGAGATGGGTGAGGTGGAAGAGGAAGAATAAAATATATTGTTTTTCCAGGCATATAGCATTCACTGCCAATAGTATTTTCACAACATGGTGAAGAGCAAGAAAGACATAATTCATGTTAATAGGAAGCAATGAACTAGCTGCATTGAAAATAAATGTAGTTCACTATTTGGATAGATGCTGCCTAAAATCAAATGTCTTCAAAGCATAGCCTACAGGAGAAGGTATGTTTTGTGCATGTGGGTTCCCAAGTGTTGGTGTGTGTGCAGATTTGTCTCTCCATGTGTACACATGTAACGGCATATGTGCATCCATGTAGCTGGTTATTTTTCATGGAAACTCAAGTGACTACCTAGGTTTATGAAGTATTGATAAGACAAAGTCTTGTCATGCCATATTCATGGGTTTGGGTAAAATAAAAATTCATTCTATATACAAACATTGAATCATTATATCATATACATGACACTAATATAATGTTATAGTCGATTATATCTCACTTAAAAAAAGCCATTCTACTTTTAGGTGTATTGTTATTAAATTTATTTTATTAGAAGTACACTTAGACATATTTTATCTTTCATGTGCTAAAACTTAAAATTATGTATTTAGATATGATGGGTCTTCGCACACTTTTGTGGAATTTCTGTAAAAGTAGTAAGCATAATCATTGACATAATGACATAAAGCCCACCGCAAAAAGCCTATTACTTGAAAGACAAAGTCATGTATAAATCTACCATGCTGCTGAGAGGATACATGGCAATATTTGAGAGTTTCCCTCAGTGTGTAAAGTTTGGAGACAATGTTAACAGGTAAATAATGTTTAAAGTACAGTGCATTTTTAAACACATACTAAACTATATACCCTCACCTTGTATTATTTAAATTTGAAGCTAAATAAATTATTTCCTATTTGGGAGTAATATTTTTATACTAAAAGCTAACACTTCTTAGACTTAATAATCCTGACTACCACAGAGAAAGGAAGTTAGATATGTGTTTTATGGCCACAACAATTTTACACTCACTTCCCTACACCTAAAGTTATTGTCAACTAATTCACTTCCTTTCTCTGGCAGTAACTACTTCTGCCTCAACTTTTCATGACATTAAAGTACATGAACATGGCAAGTGTACCCATGTACCTAACAAATAACATTCCACTGAAGCAAAGACAGAAAAATAAAGGACAAATTATATTAACTTGCATTCTGGGTTTCTTTGAGGCCCCAAGGCGACACTAATTTTCTAGACTCAGATATTAATAATCTACTGCTTGTCCAATTGAATGGCTTCTGCAGCAATGCACTGACTTATAAAGCATGACATTATCTGCCAATGCTTTCTTCTCAGGGCCCAATACTAGCAAGCATCTTCAAGAAAATTGTAAACAGAAATATACTACCTGCTGGTCAGGAATGAAAGTCTTCAAAAGCAGGGAAAACAGAGTTGATATAGCACAAATATTCAAGAAAATGAACTGTTTCCTTAACTTTCACTTTAACTGTTATATTGAACTTAATTTTTTCATTGGAAAAAGGTGTAAGTCGATAATAGTCATGTTGGTATGATAAACATACAAATCCATTTCAGTGCTGTTGTTCTTATGGTAAACTATGACACTGCAAAAATGAGATACTACCTTTGGATGAAATTTCAAAAAGTTGGTTGATTTTAGCTATTCAATCACTGGTTAAACAGAGTATAGCAAATACAATGCAAGTTTTCTAACAATGTGCCATTCTAATGGATTTCCATTCAGAGTCCAAAGGCCTATTTATTCTCTGGTAGAGAGGAAAAAACAAAAACAAAAAACATCTTACCCGTCTCATGATATACTCCCAAACTACTTGAAATATGTTTCCTTGCATTCTCAATATTCATTAATAAAGTTACTACATAACTTAAAGCCACTCTTTATATTTAATATAGTGCTACATATTTATAGTAGTATAGAACCTTTTCAAAAGAATGTATGCAAAAAAAAACATTTATAAGAGGTGATAAATCCTTTTTCAAAAATAGCTTTCCTAATTTGCTTATTGAGGGTAGGAGAAAACCATGAACAAAAAATTTACCTAAAATTGTTCTTTATTACAAAGAGTTCTATAAGATAACTAAAATCTATAGTATGCAACTAATTTTTTTATTCAAATACAATTTCTGGATAGCATTTTTAAATTATATAATAAAACCTTTTGATATTAAATATATTCCCTCTTAAATATGGATCTTAAGAAAATAAATGGAAAATAATTCTTGATATTGTGTATTTTAAAACCTTGGGCAAATGATTTATTTATTATGAAATAAAATGAATACCATGTTCTATTTTAATAATCATTGTATAAGTATTTTAATACATGTGTTATTTTTAAAAACCTTTAAATAGTCCTTTTTCTATATCCAAATGCTCTTCTGCATTTTTAAATTAAAAAAAAAAAAAAGTTTACCGATGGCCTTTGGGTAAGTGGGAGCAAATCATTTTAACTAATGGTAAAAAGAATATTTTTGATTCCATGATCATATAGGAATTCAGTATCAATTATAAGTTACTCTAGGACAGATAAAGGCATGTAAGTGGCATTTTAAAAAGGATGGCTTGATATCCATATAGTGATACAGTTAATTTCCATTGTCTATTTAAGGAAGAACAATTCAATTAACCCACAGCTGACCAGAATGTTTTAGTTCAAATATATTCAATATTTCTGTCAAATGAATCAAAGCATTAAGAGCCTAGCTATTCACTAACATATTTGGAAGATACACAATAATCTTAAACTTTAGATTTCTAACACTTAAGGCTGTAATAATGATATTCAAAAGATAAAACTTCAGTAGTTTATATCTGGAGATGAACTATTAAACAACCTTTTTAGAGATTTCATCCTTTCTACTTAGCTAAAATAAATATCAGAAATAAATTTTAGAATATAAAAACTAGTTTTCTCAAAAAACACACCTTATAAACATTCAAAATATACTTATTTATTTAAGATGAGTCCTCTATAAAAAATTTTGGATTTCATTGGTTATTCTTTTAGTTAACATTTATATCTATTACCATATATATCTTTTTCTGGTCAAAACAAATTTCTGTGACTCAAGTCAGAATTTCCCTGCTAGCCTCTATTTCTTAGGTGTGGTACACTAGTAGAGGTTGCCTTTATTTTGACTACCACAGTACTGTTTGATAAGCTACCGTAATATAGAAAATACCCAGAACAGCTAAAAAAAATATTTCATAAAGGAAATTTCTGTAATTTAGTAGAATTGTGTATCCCATAACTTAAGGGCAATAAAATACCCATGGCAATATAGTTTTTTAAAGTACATTAGGCTAAAATGTTGTTCCTTCATATTACAATCCCTTTAAAGTTAGGAAGTTGGCCATAGGTATCAAAACAACACGTTTTCTTACAGGCTTTCCCTCTTACCTTAGAAGATGAAGAATCACACTCCTGACATATCCACCCATAGCCTGTTTGTTTAGGAGACTTTTTCAGAGGAGGATCCAGACAGCCAAAATGGTAGCACAGTCTGCATTCATCACACCTGCAAGGTAAACAGATTTGTGATATACCTAAATAATATTTTTAAAATCCTCTTTCAAAGATAAATAGCAAACTATTGCACATTTCAACTTTAACACTGTTAATTCTACCATTACCTCATAAGATTATTAATGTTTATGACAAAAAACAATCTAAACATGAAATCATAATGGTAAAAAAAACAAAATATAACAGTAAATCTAACAAAAAAAATATCATTCAGAACACTTTGAAAATAGAAATGTTAAGAGTATATGAATAAATGTATGTGTATAGCCATGTGTGTTTAAAACTAACACGACAATATCAGCTTTGAACTTCAAGAAGTAATCATTTGCCCATTAGATAGCTTAAAAAAAAATAGCCAAGATTTGGAAACAGCCTAAGTGCCCATCAGTAGATGTATGGATAAAAAAGCTGTGGTACAATTACACAATGGAATACTATGCAGCAGTAAAAAAGAAACAACTCGTACATTTTGCAACAGCATGGATGGACCTGGAGGAAATCATGCTAAGTGAAATAAGCCATTCAGTGAAAGAAAAATACCATATGATCTCAATTATATGTGGAATCTAATGAATACAATAAACTAACGAACAAAACAGGAACAGAAGCTTAGATACATAAAAGAGACTGATAGCTGCCTGAAGGAGGGAGCAAGGTGAGGAGAAGAACAGGATGAAACATGATGAACAGATTAACCAAAGAATATTCATGCGCAACATATGAACATGGACAACAATATGAGGATTAGCTAGGGGAAGGTAGAGGGTGGGGCTGGGTGGAGGTGGAGAAAGGGAGAAAAAGCAGCAAAAACTAACAGCATAAACAATGAGAATAAAATTTAAAAACAATGCAATACACATAATTCAAAATTATAAATTTAAATCAATACATTGTGATTGTTCTAAAATTTTTAGAGATCTGAAGAATTCTACAGGCTACATATACAAGTAAATAATCAACTCTACACAATTTATATCTCATCACTTTCTCAAAGTTAATATAGATTATAAATAAACTTTCTATGTGTATAGCATGCTACTACAATCTATTGCAAATAACAACCATTCTAAGAACTAGATATTATTTTCTCAAATATAAATTTTCTCAAAATTTACCTGTCACTTTTTCTCAGTGTATTTGGTTTTTCAAACGACCTCCTAGTACATTTAAAATCTTATTAATAAATGTTTTGATAGTATCTTTGCCACCTATGATATACAAAATCTAAGAAAACTATCATACCTATTCTTCGTTTCAGACAATCTCATCCTGCTGACAATGAAGAAAGATCTGTATTATTTCAGTGTCTTATAAAAAGAATTTATCAGTTGGAATAACAAGACCAAAATTTAACAACAAATAACAAAGATGTATATATCTTATAGAAAGAATTTTATTCCTCCTTTTCTTTGTGCTTTTTTTAAATTAAAATATACTTTCTCCAAATCAATTTGTCAAATTCTCCTTAAATATTGTTTCTGTCACTGATTTAAAACTTTAAAAATTGAAAAATCCGCAACTAAGCAACCAAGGGGAAAATTACAGGACCCACATTACTTGAATATATACTAATTCCTATGTAATAACCTTTCTGAGGAAAAAGGGGAAGCAGCTATTATAAACACTCAAAAACAACTGATTTTTAAAAACCATCACAGTAAAGGGGATTATAAATATACATGCAAACTAAAAATTTCATGTAATGCTATAAAACCCAATCTCCCAAAGACCCATTTTAAGAATCAAGAGTTTTTCTCAGAAAAGTTAGCAACTTATCTAAGTTATTCAAGTACAAAGAAGCTTAATACACAATTATATGTCATAAGTTTACTCATTTCTTCATCTACATCTTTCTCCTTATGAACCAGATAATCTTATGTACCTTTCCAAAAATCTTCTTTCAGACTCAAGATATAGAATTGGGGAAAAAAATGTTTGCTATCATAATTCTAGCCATGGAAAAAATAAAAACAAATAAGAATAACAGTACTTTATTTACTCTATCAGTGTTATAAATGAACTATCCAAAATTATATTTAAAAGCAGTTAAAATATTTAAATATCTGTGTTCTAACATTAAGAAATAATAGGTTAGCCAAAGATCATACATGCATAATCCACAGACACAGACAACAGTGTGATGATGGCCAGAGGGAAGGGGGGTGAAGGCTGGGAGGAGGTGGGTGGAGGCTGGGTGGAGGTAGGCAAAGGGGGAAAAAAAGGCAACATCTGTAATAGAGTCAACAATCTATCTGAAGGAACCCAAAATACTAATCAAAAGAACATAAGTACCCCTATGTTCATTGCAGAATTATTTACCATCACCAAGATATGGAATAAACCCAAATGTCTATCAGTAGATGAGTAGATAAAACTTTGGGGCATTTACACATTGTAATTCTGCTTAGCCATAAAAAAGAAAATTTTACCCTTTGCAACAATATGGATGGACCTGGAGAACATTATGCTAAGTGAAATAAGCCAGTCAGAGAAAGACAAACACCATTATGATTTCACTCATTTGTGAAATCTAATGAACAAACTGAACAAGCAAAACAAGAGACAGACTCATAGATGGAGAACAGATGACAGCTAGTGGGTTGGGGAGGTTAGGGAGTGGAGGGATTGAGCAAAAAGGAAAAAGGACTCATGGACACGGACAGCAGTGTGGTGATTGCGAGGGGGAGGGGAGGGGAGGGGAGTGTAGGGGACTAAATGGTAATGGAAAAAATACAATAAACATTAAATCAAAAAATCAGAAAAATTAAAATAAAATTAAAAAGGCAAAAAGAAATAATAGATGATATATAGCTAACATCAAATGTAATATAGACTAAATGGCAAGGCCACACAATTTTATGTTTTAATTTATTTACCTTTCAATAGTTAAATTTTTAATTACATTAAATATATGGATGGTTATAGGAACCTTCAGAGTATAAACATTTCTGAGTTTATGAGAATGTTGAAATTTCTAGGTAGTTGAGGGCATATTCCTTCAAGCATGAAAACTAGTATTTCAATCATCTTTGAAAGGGAAATTTGAAAATCACATTCTTTACTTTATCAAGAAAATACATAAAACATAATTACACTGTCTTTGTCATCTCCGGGTCATGAGTATGAGTACCAGACGTGCTACGTGGTTACCAGTGTGCCTGCAGTGGGTGCCATCCTTCTGCTGCTGGGTTTGAATTCTTACATTGAACTTTCACCAGTTTTCAGAGTCCTCACTTGCTTGAACAGGGTCAGCCACTGCTTTCTAACATTGTCAGGGGATTTGTCTAAGCAGTGTTTGCCCAACCACACTTCGTGATGGATTCAGAAACCAGATCACTGACCTTAGTAGGCTATGGCAAATTGACAATACAAAGGCATGAAAATGAGAATTTCTACTAAGTAAATGGACTCAATTTTTGGTAAATATAGTCTTTTCTGTTTAACTTCAGGGATTCTGGCAATGTTCCTTACATCTCACAATGCCAATAATCTGGGCTCTTGATAGGTGAAGAGATATAGTATTAATGTCTCCCTAGTTCATATCAAATTACAGCATATTTACTTTATAACTGTATAATAATAATTTGAAAATTAATATTTATAGTATATAATTCAAGTCAAACACCAGAATGAATATACAGGAGAATTTTAATTCATTATTTTTTTACCCTCTTCTACACAGGTGATTCTTGTTGGGATATCTATGAATTTCCAGTTATTAGACTAAGAACAAGTTTGTTACATTGATATAGTCCCAGTTTGTAGATGATTTCAATTAACTGTAAAATCAAGTTATCTTTCAGCTCAAGAATAAATGCAAAAGGGAAAAGAGAGGTTTTACATGCTAGATTTGTTGGAAGATGATGTTGAAGCACATGCCACTTAGCAATGACCCAATCCTTACTGATCCCTTCAGTTGTGGTACATTTGAGAATGGCTCAGTCTGCATGTGGAGCTCTACTGAACTTGTGACAGGTTCCAGAGGCAAGGAGGCTGCTGGTCAGAACTATGGGTGATTTGGGAGCTCTGTCAACTCAGACAGAGCTCACTCATCAGTAAACCAGACTGCAATTCCAAGACTAAATAGCAAAGAGGAGTAGCTGATACACTTCTGCCAAAATCCAGGAGAGAAAAACAAAAGAAGTATCTCTATCTTGAAATCATTAGCTCTATTAATAACAAATATACTAATATAAGCTCTTTAAAGAAATGACTAAAATTGTTTCCATCTGGAAAAATGTCTGCTTGTTTCTACACTAGAATATTGAACTGAAGACATATTTATGTGCTGCTTACAAAAATATCCTGAATAACACAGCAAACTTGAGCAGAATTTGCAAAAATTAATATAGCATAGATAAACATAGGAGATACCATTAAGAATACTAGAAATTTAAGTACAAGGTAAATAGTAAAAATAGTGTATTACTTATTTCATGTACACACACACCACTTTGTAAGCTTTAGCCAATTCTGTCAGAACAAAATCTGGATTTGTTACAAATTTATATAATTTTTAAAAACTCAAAAATCAGCAACTCATAAAGATCTGTAATCATTCTGCTACCTAAAAAGCAAATTGACTTTGAAATAGTTAACAATCAAATTATTATTGTTGGTCCCTACCTCTACTTCTTCCATATACTTGGAAGCATAATGACAGTACATATTTAATTTATCAAAATAAACAGTGAATAAAATGTTTTTAAAATCTTCTGCAAAAGAAGTCATTGACCCACAAAAGCACAGTGACACAGCACAATATACTTTATTAAATAATGCAAATGTCTATGTAATAAAAACAGACTATTATAACATACCAATAGTACATATGTTAAATAGGAAGGAAAGGTCTTAAAATATTGAGAGAATATAAAACTAACCTGTAAAGAAACACTATCAAATTTTTAATAAAATGCAAACTGGATGCTTAAAGAAGTATTTTTTAAACATCTAATAAATACTGTCTACATTAACACTATAGGGCACTCTAAAATTACAATTTAAATGAAATTAAATGAATCCCATTTATAAAAGGAAAACGGACTGTTTCATTGGATTTTTACTAAATACAATTTTCTAGGCATCAGATTAATAATGGATACAGATGTAAATAACAAAGTAGCTGAGTAAACTCTTTTGCACGTTGATTTAACAAAATGCGGTAAGCAAACATGGTTCTCTGTATATTTAAAATACTTACTTAGCCTATGGTTAAGTATAGCACCCTAGACAAAGAAGAGGACGAAAATGATTTATGTTTGTATGTCCATGATCCATAACAAGCAGTTATGTTTATCTGATTGCTGAGAATATACATACAAAAGTAAAAAAGAAACAATTGATATATTTCCTTTTGTGCCCAAGAGACAGGCTAAACGCCAGTGTTCCAGAGGATTTAACTCCCCTAATGTCCAATTGGTAATTTCACTAGGAGAGCACAGTAACTACTTTTTAAACTAACAGAAACAATTAAGTGCACCTCCTATGCATATAATTTGTGGCCAGATGTTAAGCTAAACTTCAGGAAGAAGAGCTATCCCCAACATGGGATTTGAAAAGGAATGTACATTTTTTATGATCAAGTTGATTCATAATCAAGCTGTTTTTTCTGTCCATGACACATTTATTTAGATCCCTTCCAAGTCCGTATTGAGACAAATAAAGTACTGGCTCTGAACATACATGCTATTATATTGGTTCACTTTAAAGAAAACCCTAAATATCAGGATAGTTCATGGATTGCTTTTCTTACTTTTCCATCATTTCAATGTAAAAATTCTCTACAGGAAAGATCAAAAGAATTGGTCTTGAATTTTAACATTACTTAAATAAAATCTCACTAGCAGCTTGAACATTACACAAATCTATTAACCGGTAGTGATAGAGTCTTTCATTGAACAGTAGCCAATTATTTCAAAAGGAGAAAGTGCAGGCCTGTGGCCCATGAATTGAATCACTTTTAACAGAATACAAATATGCACAAAATTCTGCAATCTACCAATATTCAAATAACAGTTAATATCAATATAGACATATTTTATTCCTCATATTTTACAACAATTTTAGTGTAAACCACTTATATAATCATTTTCTAAACAAAGTAACTAGAAAATGTCTTTATCATATTTCACAAACATAAGACTAATGTGGAAGTCTTCAACATACTTTTGTTCACGCCACTTCAGACTTTTATCAAAGCCAGTAATGTGTGGTAAGGAAGACAAAAATATCCTTTACACATGAAATTATATTATATCAAAATCCAAATTCATTTTAATAATCAAATAATGGGATCTTTTCAGTTAACTACATCTGCACAACCAAATTACAGGATTAAAAGTGAAAAAATGAAATATGAAATAAAAGAATTATATAAAAATACACAGTAAGGTCAAATACCTCTTCACAGCACGAGAGAATGACTCGACATTTCCATACCTGAACTTGTCTGCTATGTTCTTGAATAAACTGATCTCCATCTGCTCATGCCCTGGGAAATTTTTCAGCAGTACAACCTGCTGGGCTCAAGCCCCACGTAACTTTGAATTTACCTGTTCATAATGAACTAATTATGCTCTAATCAATAGTGTAGGTCTTAATTTTACCATGTAAATCAGATAAATGAGATAATGGCTGGGGGTCAATCTCATTTTATTTACAAAGCCCAGCAGGAGCGTCCAATTTCATTACATCTTCTGTACCTGAACAGCAGTGAATCTTATCAGCAGACCTGCAGAAAGTCTTTGAGCGAGTGCTGGGAGAAAGGGGCCTGCATTTTTATTAAGAATGCATTTGCAAAACACGTCCATCTCAGAAATATTTATAATCACAATCCGTAGTATATGTAAAACTGACAAAGTGCTGACTCAGGTTGTAGAAAGCAATTTCTGCCTTCATATGCTATACAATACTAAAACGGAATCTCTTATACAAGTTACAATTGTCAAAAACAATTTAAGAAAACGAAATTAATAATGTTAATATTCCATTGTGCTGCAAAGAGTCCTTGTGAATAGGTTTTGGTGAAATATTCATAAAATATTCCCATACTGTGAATCAAGTAAAACAGTGGTAAGTTTTGTCAATAAAGAACACTAAGTGTTTAAAAAGAGAGTAGTATCATTAAGTGATAGAATATAAAACCAGTAAGTAAGATAATGGGTGTGAATATTATTGTTTATGGTCAGCAGTCTATTTTTAATATCATAAATAATAAAGATATATAAATGATAAAGAATTTCTACATCTTTATTATTCTTCCAAATTTAAGATGGATAAAGGCTAAGGCTAAATTTTGTTTTCATGTTAAAAAATAACCCTAATTTCAAATCTTTTTTTAAAAGGAATTAGTGGATTATGGATGAAGATACATGTTTTTTGATTCACTTCTGAATCTAAAGTATTGCTTCCCCCACTATCAGTATAAAATAAAATAAACATTTAACTAAATTTATGAGAGTAACATATGTGTTGTATAGTGTATGTGCTGTGATAAAATTACCACTTTTTTTTTATCTAGAAACAAATATGTTTGAAAATGTAAGGGCCCTTTTAAAGAGATTAAAGCAACATTCAACCAATCAATATCAGCCACAGCCCTGGCTGGTGTGGCTCAGTGGATTGAGTGCCGGCCTGAAAGCAGAAAGGTTACAGTGGTTCGATTCCCAGTCAGGGCCTGTGCCTGGGTTTCGGGCCAGGTCCTCAGTTGGGGGCGTATGAGAGGCAACGGATCAATGTTTCTCTCCCTCTCTTTCTCACCTCTCTCTAAAAAATAAATAAGTAAAATCTTAAAAGAAAAACGTCAGCTACAACACAATGATTCTTTTAGAAGTGCTATACACAAATGATTCTCAAAGTGATGTCCCTGACCAGTGGTATCAGCATCACTTGGAAACTTGTTAGAAATGCAAATTTTCAGACCCATCACAGACACACCGAATCAGAAACTCCTGAGAGCCAGAAGGAAGGAGTACCATGGGATAAGGAGGATAAGGAGGGAAATGTATTTGTTTTTAACAAATCTTCCTATGATTATGATGCAATGTAAAGTTTGAGAACCATTGCTATATACCACCACATCATTCTTGTATTTCAGATCTTTTAATTTCCTTCCTGGTATTTTAGTGTTTTTTTTTTTCTTTTCCTATTGCAATACAAAAAGCCATCATTTATCTGTTGTGCTGTTTTCTCTCACATATGTCTGTGAGTTGGTTCATATTTTCTTAAGTACCTATTAATATCTCCTTTGAATAGCAACTGGACCAATTACAGAAAAGATTTAATTTTACACTGTGGAAATATGACAGCATTCAGGAGATTATCAGGAGAAAGTGTTTTCCACTCCCTTCAAAAGTTCTCCTATTCCAAATACATGTTTCTAGAACCAAATATTTATGAATTATGCAGTTTATATTTGTGATGTGTGAGACAGATTCCTAGGGCTAGCACCAAATCTGGAATAGCCTACTGACCACTGAAGACTGCAAGATGGAGAATGATGACAATGCAGTATTCTAATTAGAACCATGGTAGGGATTTTGATTCATAGTGATACCGAAACTATAGGCTTAATGAGTTCTCAAGAAATGTAACATAAAATGACCACTAGTCATTTCAGACCATATATCAAAGGAAGGCCAGGGTCTAGTTCATTAGCACATTCTTTTAAGAAAATGGCAATCTGTAATTTTTCTTAAAATCAGCTGGACTTCAGCAATCATAATAATTAGCAACATTTTTCTTAAACTTACATAGTAATAAACAATGAGTCCATTCTTATTCTTAAAAAATAAGCCTACTCATTTTGCTACAGGTTATTAATATTTTTCCTCCAATGTTATACAATTTTTCAATAAGTTAATCTAAGTTTATACATACTATTTTTAGTAAACATCCAGTAATATGGTTGCTTACTATAACTATTCATTACTAGCATACAGAAACTTTATATTTACACTTGCTTTTGATTATGTATCACATTGCCTACTCTACTCCTAAAGATGTAAACTATTTTCAATTGCCACTATACCTGAAATGATGCCCAAAACCACATTTACAAATCAGGAAACTCTAAGAAACAAGTTGACAATTTACATGTGTATGTGAATTTCAATTTCAACAAAGAGTCTCTTCTAAGTCAGTTCAAGATGGAGTGATGAAATATTTGACATATTTCTGTAGTTGACTTAAAACTTGATCATTATAGCTTGAAGATCAAATTTTAATTCTGTAAATCCTGGAAAAATAAAGATATTGATGAAGATCTTTCAGCTGGCAGGCTGTATAGTCAATAAGCTTTGTATCTCCCTCCTTATTTTTCTTAACCTTATCCTTAAGGTTGAGAAAGATAAAATTATACTGAACACAAAAAGTTCATATTAAATCAATGAAGACTGAATAAATTTGGGCATTACTAAAACCATCTAGAGATCAACACAGATATATTCTTACTTATAAGCTCAAAATGTGAAGTTGTAAAAATTTCATGCTAATAATATTAGTGCTTTCACACAAGGACTAGTAAGTCAAAACTAGAATACATATGCTTTGCAAGTCTTTCACTTCTGAATATTAGAAATGTTTAATGTAAGAGTCTATAGTTGCTCAATGCAGCATTTCATATATGGATATATGTATTCAGTTGAATGAAACATAATAGCAGAGTAATAGAATGCACTGTCTTTCTCGTTACTGGTATTGTCAATGACAGCAGTAAGTAGCACATTGCATTTAAGTTCCATAGGCTTCCACAACTCTTCAGTAAATCCAAATACTGTATATCATCATTTGCCAAAGAAGCAAGAGGGAAAAACATTACTTAGTAGGACAATTCTGACAAGACGTTATCTAATATTTTTCAACAATGCACATAGCAAATATTCCTGATTAGTGCAAAAAAAAAGTAGAAGGAAAAAATAGAAAAATATCCACACAAATTAAGTGCCTTGTCAGTCCAAGTAATAAACCAATCAATTACATTCTATCCAAACCTGACAAGCAAAGGCAACTTTTTGCAGTGATAAGATTATGGAAAGGACAAGATAGCTGTTCTCCTTTACATTATGTACTCTATTGAGAGTGTTATCCACACTTTTAAAATCACACTTATAAAAGAGGTTTCCAGGATTGCCTCCGAGGATGAGCTGTGGCAGAGTTGGGTCTCATGAAGGGTATCTACACAGTAAAGTGATAAGAAAAGAACATTAACATTTAAAGATCATAGCAGCTCTGTACTATGTCTTATGAAACATACTAACAACACCACAGTAGATTCAAATAACATGTAATCTGGTCCAAAGAGACAGATACCCTAAACCTAAATGCCGCGACCTCGTGTAGGCTCCTGCTGGTTAAAGTGGCACTCTTTCTTCATTTAAAACATTGAGTTGTCTCCTCTTGTATTATTATTTCTTTTAGTTGTCAAAACAAATCTGTCTTACTAAAACAAAAAATATGAATATGATGATTTGTATTTATATGTGTTTAATTAATACAGCAAATGCATGTGATTAATAAATATCTTGAAAAACAGCCATTTGGTATTTCTCATCAAATACAGCATTTGCACAATGCTTGGGCAAGCACACAGCCATGCCGTGAACAAGCACACCTAACCCGTGTGGACGCGCTGGTTCTATTCGACTGTAGAGACTCAGGGTGGGAACTGTCAAATGATTCTTATCCCCTGTGCCAACACTGCCTTCCTTTAAAAACAAAACAAAACAAAACAAACACTGTACCAGAAATGTTTGGTTATGGTTGTGAGAAGTATATACCTAACTAGCTAGTGTAGTGGATTGTACAACAAAATGTCACAGAATATACCACATGTCACGACCTGGTCTTTGATCATAAATGCATCAATGTTAGCCCGATTTTCAAAACTTATACACTTGCCTTTACTTCTCAAAACTTTCTCTAGTGTTTCTTGTACTGCTTTCCTCTACCAACATATATTCATTTGCTACCTTTGTTCCTTTATTTTTTGGAGGAGAAATTTTAGGTGCTTTGTGATTAGAATATTTTTTAACTAAGGTACACATAAAAATTTATCATTTCCTTCAGATATTTATATCTGTGTAGATGAGGTGAATTGCCAAGTAGTCACATATCACAGAAAAAGTTCATTTCGATATATAACTGTCAGAGAGATGTGTTTAATGCTTCTAAGTTCCACTGAGAAAAAGAAAGTGAAAAGTGGCACGATCACAGACAAAGCACTACAAAGAAGAGCTCCCAGACCAAACCAAGTACCTCCAAAGAAAGCCAAAACAAAATTGTACAAAGAAAAAAAGAATATAATGGAGAAGTTTTCAGAGACATGTACTTATCAACATATGAGAGACAGAGCTAATCCCCTTGTTGAGTAACAGGGAAATAGGAAGAGTTGAATTCCCTTGCTGAATAGTCTCATGTTCTAATTTCTCTCAATGCTTCAGTGTCTAAGTGGAGAGCTTTAAGCACATTCTGAATCTGATATTCTGAGAACTGCTTTATCTACAGGTTCAGTACTACTAGGTAAACACAATGCTAGAGGAAGCAATCACATCATTTACCATAGAAGTACACCTAACTCCTAATTATATGTACAAATGATGGAGACTAACAGACAACAAAAAGGTATATTTGTATTTAATTTGATAGGGATTTGATAGGGATTTGAATGTACATACATTGGGTATTAGGTAATCTGCTTGAACCACCAATTAAATCTAGGTTGAAGTCTAACTTTGTAAAAAGCTAAAACACTATCGCTAATATTCTTCCATCCTCAAGTTCCACTTAATATTCCAAATCTCCCTTAAAGCCATAATAAGCAATGTGACTCATTGGCTGCTATCTTCCCAGGATAAAAGAGTTATGGTCTTTTACTTCAGAGATCAAGTTTTGACTTTGTCTTCATTCCGTATGTACCTAGTAAGCTTGCTAGGAAATTAATGTAGAAAAGAAGAAATTAACTAACTTCAAAGGACTGGCCTAATGTACGCACATGTACTTTGTATCTAGTGTAGTTGGCACTGCTGCCAAGAAAAAGCATTTACTACTTCTGCCTCAGCACAGCCGAGCACGCCGAAGCAGCGCAGTTGGTGAGGTAGTGCGCCTTTCAGAGCGCGAGCTGCACAGTCAAGACTTGCCCCGCTTTCTAGCTGAGTGACTTTGGACAAGTATTCTCATTTTCCTCGCCCATAAAGTAGGGATTAAATTTTATGGGGTAGCTGTGAGGATTATTTGAGGTAAAGTACAAAAAAGCACCAGCACATTAACCAGCATATAATAAATAAGCATTCTATAAATCAGCAACCAATATGAAGAACAGTAGATTTATCAAACACTACTGTAGTGTATATTGGAAGGGAAAAACTATATTCTAACAATATTTACTTTTACAGTATAATTTCAATATATAACTGGAATGACTTCTGTTTCATGACACTCAGTGTCTCTATGCCTCAGTTAACGCATCTCCAAAACGGAGAAGTGCGTAGTTCATAGGACTGTTATAAAAATTCAATGAGCTAATAATACATTTAGAGAGCAGAGAATAGAGTCTGGGACATAGTAAGATCTAATACTGGCATTTTCATTCTCAGTCAGCAAAGATTTCAACATCTATCTGAGTTTAATTACAAATGTTAAAAATATATGATTCTTACATATTACCTAGATATCAAAATCTATCAACTCCAAAATGTATACCCAATCTTATTTTCAAATGCATTTCACTTCTAATTTCATTATTATTATATCCATTTCATAGGTCCAAAACTATACAAAAATTACCCAAATCAAACCTCATTATAGGAGGAATAGATGAAAAAGGATGTTTGATTTAAAAAGAAAAAGAAGAAAAACCAGAGACAATATGTAGCATGTCCTCGAATAATGTTTCATTCAACTTTGTTTCACTATAACATTATTAGGGAGATGTGGGAACTTAAATCTTGTGTGTATCAATTAGTCTATGGTAAAATTGGTTGTGTTTTCATTTGGAGTCATAGAACCTACCCATGGCATTAAGTGAGGACTAACTGTTGTTGGTTTTAATACTAGAAAGCTAGATTGTGTTTGTTTTATGATTCCAAGGACTGAAATTATTGAGGCCTGACAGCTCCCCTGGAGACAAAAACTGCCAAAGGTCAGAGCTGCCTGGAGGGGGAATAGATTACCGTATTTTTCAGACTATAAGACACACTACCTGCCCCCCTCCCAATTTGGGAAGAATAATGGTTCCTAATGCTTGCTGTTGAGTTCTGTTTACATGTACATTGGTGAAATATTATGTCATTTATGCTATTAAATATTTTACCACATTTTTTATTCAATTTTTCCCCTATTTTCCTCCTCTAAAACCTAGGTGTGTCTTATGGTCTGAAAAATACGGTACTTACACACTTGTATCCCTGCAGCAGCTCTTTCTCTTGTCACTCAGTGGTGATGCTGGGCAGATGAGTCAAGTCTCAGGTAAGTAATGGGATAACAGACTTGGAGAGCATTTTCAGGACTGTACAGTGTTTGTTTTGCCATCTCTTTGAGTTATAACAATAACAAATTTGAGAAAAAATGAGGCCGTTGCCCTCACTTTTTACAAACAAGAAAATGACTGGAGAGCTAACTTAATTCACAGGTCATTCATCGGGCCAGTAACCGAACTGTGACCATGGTCCCAGTCCTCACAAACAACTGGATTGATAACAGAGAATCCCTTCTGTATAAATGAACAATATTGACACACTGTGGTGGAAAATAAGTAAATAACTACAAAAAGTAAAGTTTACTAAAAAGTAAATGAGTGAAACAGAAATATTTCATTGCTCTAAGTGCTTGAAATTACAATGTTTACTACTCTAAAATTGCATACTCCAGAAATACCACACTTCACTATGTAATTAATGTATACCACATCCAGGCTTCTGTTTTCTTTAAATACAAAGTACTTGTCAATAATGCATTTATATTTTTAAATTTAAAAATTAAAATGTTAACACAATGTAAAAACTATTTATGAATCATGTAAAGTTACTTAAAGGTTTAGTGTTTTAATATGTAATAGATTTTGGAAGTTAGGGAATGTCATATATTAATACTAAATGTGTGAGGTGGGTTAGCCACTCCACACGTCTAACAAAGTCATCAAATCAACTGAATTATTAAAAAAAAATACACTGAGTAAACATTTTCTTTCTGATCTTAATTTTATCAGAATATGACCTTAATAAAAACATTCAGGGGCAGCTTGGCTACTTTCATTATACAAAAACAAGTATTTTGAAAATTAAACATCTCTTCCCTAATTTTTACTAATAGAAAAGTGTTCTTTTTTTTAAGATTTTATTTATTTATTTTTAGAGAGGGAAGGGAGGGAGATAGAGAGAGAGAGAAACATCAATGTGCGGTTGCTGGGGGTCATGGCCTTGTGCAACCCAGGCATGTATCCTGACTGGGAATTGAACCTGGGACACTTTGGTTCGCAGCCCACACTCAATCCACTGAGCTACGCCAGCCAGGGCGAAAAGTATTCTTAAAAAGTAACTTTTTAAAGTCAAGTTTCCTTTACAAGACCCAGTTTATTTTCTGATTTCCTCTTTAGAATCTCTTCATGATGTATAATACAGCATCATTTTAGGTCTAAAGACATTAACTTAAATCACTGATCATTGCTTAGCCAGATCTATGGCTAAAGGCCACATTCTTGGTTATAGGGATGGCCAAGTAACATGTAAGAACAGTGACATAAAGCATTCAGATTTAGATTTTAGACTGTTCTGTGCTATAAGACCTCTCTGTTACCCTAAATTGCTCAGTGAATGCTCAAGAAAACCTTGTACTAATGGTATTTGGGAAATAAAGGAAAGAACAGCATATCCCAGTGGAGAAGGCAGCAGGAGAACATACGGCCTTCCCTGAGCATCTTGAAGAATACTGCTGGGCTTTCCGCAATGACTGGAATTCTGATTTTGGCCATTTTATCAGACAAGAGAAAGACCCAGAAGGTTGGGAAAGCAAGACATATTAGAGCTTCAGGATGCAGTTATACATTAGCAATAAAAAATGAGGAGAGCCAAGGGAACAGATCCAAGGAGGGCTAAGCAAAAGTGAGAAACCCAGAAAGAAGGCAAGAGGAAATAATGAAGCAGCTAAGGTGTGCAGAATAACATGGTAAAGAATAGTGCATCAAACACTGAAAAAGGTTTCCAGAAAGTCACAGAATGGGAAGAGAGGGAATGGATATCAAGGAATGTTATGATGGAAAATTGTTCCCAAATTATTCTGATATATTTTAGTTTTCAAATAATATATATAACAGCTTTATGTTTTTAAAATTTTGAACAAAGTCACTAAAATTGCATGAATAAAAATATATAAAGATGCTATAAGATTATATGGATTTAAACACTTTTATATTTTTTAATTTTTTTTGGTATATGTGCGATACAATTTTATATCAAATAAAGATTTTAAATATATGTATTTCCACTTACCTGCCTTTACTTTTTTTTAAAAAAATAGTTGTTATTTTTTAGAACACTTGTAGATTTGCAGAATTATTGAGCAGGTATACAAAGATTTGCATATACTCCCTCCTCCCCACACCTTCTTCTTTCTTTAAATTTGAATTTTAAAAGTCTTTATTTTCCCATCATAGCACTTTTGACAGTTTGGGTTAGGAAAAATAAAAGAAAATAATGCCAGATAGACAGAAATAGAGGAAGAGACAAACATTCCAAGACTTGGGAGTGTGTACACTTTATCAGTTCATATTCAGTGCAATGATATGGAACAAGTCGCTGAGTTAGATACAATGGAATAAACAATGAATTGAGAACGTGATGGAAAGGAAGACTTTCAGATGAAGACTGAGCTAGTATTAATTCTACCCCCGGTATTTTTGTTTTAAGGTTTTACACTACTTGTGAAGAAGTAAAATCATATTTAAAGGGAGTTGGTGATACATTAAGAATGTACAAAGGGGTACCCCCCAAAACCAGAATTATCTTCTGCAGGGTGAACCCTTGTAGAGGCCTTCCCTGCTAGGTGAGTGTTCTAGGAACCCATCTGTATCAGTGTACCAGCTGGCATTGTTGTGAGAGGCTGCAGTTGGCTTCAGTGAATTTTTTTGGAAGGCTCAACACATTTGCCCATTTCATGATGGGTGATTTACAAGCGCCCCCGCCCACACCGCACTGGGTGTTCAGCAGTTTTTGACCAAAAATGGCATGACCCCAGTGCCCCACCCTCCCTATTCACCAGGTCTCTCTCCAAAGGACTTTGTTTTGTTTCCCTGGATGAAAAAGTCCTCAGAGAAACATTTTGCCACGTGGAAGAAGTGAAACAAAAAACAGCAGAAGCACTAAAAGGCATCAAAATCGATTAGTTCCAAAATTGTTTTGAACAATGGGGAAAACAGTCTCCATAGGTGTATTGCATCATATAGACAGAACTTTGAAGGTGACTGAAGTTTAAAAATCTAAGAATAAACACAGAATTTTTATAAATAAATTCTGGGTTTTTTGAGGTCCCCCACTAAAAGTTCTTTAAAAGAGGTCTAAATAATAAAACAATAACATAGAAAAAATGAAATGAAAAATACACAGTACAAAAGTAGGCAGAAAAAGATGGGGAAAATAACAAAGAACAGATGAAGTAAACAGAAAACAATACCAAGCTGGTAGATTTAAACCCAGCCATATCAATATTTACATTAACTAAGTATCATTACCAACCCAGTTAAAAGATTGGGATTCTCAGACTGTATAAAATAGCAAGTTCCAACTACGTGCTGTTTACTAGAAATCCAATCCACTTTAAATGTGGTCCATGTGTCTCTGTATGCATATGTGTATGAATGTCATACAAATATAAATATTTTAAATATAAAAATGTAGACGGTTAAACTAAGGAGGGTAAAAGATATGCCATGGAAACAGCAATCAAAGAAATCTGTTTCTTTGTAAGTGCTACAGTAATATCAAAGTTTGCTTCAGAACACTAGGATGTTACCATGGTAAAATTATATTACTTTAACAAAGGGAACAAATCACCAAAAAGAAATAACAAAAGAGATTCAAAATGTATAAAGCAAAAACTAATATAACTGAAAGTTATTATATACAAATCTACAGTTATAGTTGGAAACTTTAATACTCTTAATAATTAATAATACAAGTAGATAAAAGTATATATGAAAACACCTGAACAATACTATCAACCTGGTCTTTTATAGGATTTCTACTCAAAAACATAAATACACATTCTTTTCAAGTGCACATAGAACAAGATAGACCATAATCTGAAACAACAACAATAACAAAAAACCCTCAATGAATTTGAAAGGACTGAAGCCATACAAGATAAGTTCTTTGACCACAATGGAATTAAACTACAAATCATTAACAGAAAGATATATGGGAAATTCCCCCAATACCTGAAAATAAAACACACTTCTCAATAACCCAGGAGTTAAAGTCACAAGGGAAATTAAAAGCTTAGAGCCTAAAACCTGAAAGTTTTGTTGTGCAGGGCTGTCTTGCCCTTCCTTACTGTAGTGAAAACAGAAATCTTAAAACACCTGGCTATTGCCTTTAAGAGATATTATCAGATATTGCACTATTTCAGAGCTGTCTGGAGCCACTGGTATTGCCAATCTGGTTCGTGGGTCACCATGAGGGAAAAACATTTTTAGCTGGTCTGTCATTTTGCATGCAGAGCTTTAAATGATTGAGATTCTCTGCAACCCTCCTTCAACATTTCACTATACCATTTTGTCCAAGAGAACTGTGTCTCCTCCCTAAAGGCGCTGAGAGTCAGTGATCAGGTTGTGCTAGCAGGTAACAGGGCTCGTGGTCTATGAGGTCCCTACCTAAGTGCAGCTACAGTATAAAGGCTTCCAAAGGCCCTCTCATTTAGATCAGTAAACATGTGAACATATGCAAAAAAAAAAAAAAAAAAACAGGCAGCAATGTCTAAATTCTCAAGCACCATTCCTGTGTTGCTCACCTCTGTATCTCCAGGACTAAGTCCAGGATCTGGTGCAAATGAATATACAATAATTATTTGCTGAATGAATGCTTTTCTAAAGTCTTCCCCAAATGGTTAGAACTTAGTATAACAAGAGGGTAAAGCTAAGGGCCTGAGAGAGAACTGGCAGAGGTCCTGTTAGGCAGTACCTATGAGGTACTACTAGGTACTTACTATCTGTGAAGCTTTGTAAAACCACAGATGCACACAGTCCACCCCCATAAATTTACAACCTGCTGATTTGGAATCACAAACAGTGGGCTTTGTTTGTTTGTTTGTCTTGCTTATAATTCTTTCTACAGGTGATTTGCAACCCAAGCTGACAACCACTATCTTAGGGCTTAAACTAAAAGGCTTCTGGAATAAAGCAGTGATTCTCAAAATGTGGTCCCCAAACCATCAGAATAAGTGTTAAATGAGAACTTGTTAGAAACACAAAATCTTTGGCACCAACCCAGAAGGTCTAAAACAGAAACTATGATGTTTAATATGAGTTTCAGATTATTTGAATATACCCTAAAGATTAAGAAGTTCTACTTAAGGTGGAGCAAAGTCAGCTGGTGTGAAGGAAACACGACGAGGCATGGGAACAAAAACTAAAAAACAAACAAATAAGGAAATAAACAAAGGGGGTAGGAAACAAGTTACAAATGTTCCACACCTTTAGCTAACATGGACCAGTTAACGTTCAGCGAAGCAGAGACAAATATGATTTACACACAAAGGTATTTTGGTCACCAAAACAAAGCTTTAATGAAAAGAAAACAAAAATCCCATTGAGTACTAGGCAATCTCACCTTGAGGATTTCCTACTTGGTAATTAAATTTCTCTGGACTTAGCTTAGGTGGCCCACCTAAACCAAGGACACCTACCCAATTCTCTGGGTTCCTCCATTCTTATAGAACATGATTTCCTGCCAGACAGACCTTCAGTATCCACCCAGAGACAAAGTCATTTACTTAAAGGTAGGACAGTTAGGTTTAGACACTTGAGTTGTGTAGAACAAATCTGTAACAGTTACCAAATCTACTTGGAGTCTGTTCTGTATTTATATTCCAAAACTTTAAATACGTTTTTGAAATTTCTCATTTAACACTTCTAAAATACTCCCATGACACCATTCACCTACTATATTTGTCTCCAAAACATAAATATAGCCTAGCCACTCATCTGTCAGTGGTCCCATTAGTCTTTCCAATTACAGGTATCCTCCACTTTTCAAAAGTTCATATGATGCTATTTCGCTTTTACGAAATCCTACATTAGTACCTGTTTTCATCAACAGAAAGAAATACAAAGACGATTTTCACTTAAAAAAAGTGAAAGGCAAAAACAGCATTCAGTGTTGGTTTTGCAGTGAACTAGATGCAGCATGTACCTTGAGCATTGAAAGTAGGTAGTGCCCCCACGTTCCTCCCCAGAGAACTACACTCAGCATCTCAGCAGCAAGCCCCAGAGCTCTGCACTGTGTCTGTGAGCATCTGTGCTTTAGCTCCCTTTATTTTGTGCGGCCATTAGCAAGAAGTGTTTGGTCTAAGTTCTCAGAAGCCTTAAGAGAGCTCCTAAGGGTGTTACATACACATGGTGTAAAACTGGACATAATTAAGGGTTTCAATCAAGGAGAATGAAATAAGGGCATTCCTGCATCCACAAATATATTGCGTTTTGAAAGGGCTCATAAATTTGAGGCCGATTTTCAGGATGTTTTCAGTGCCTACCAAGAACCCTATGATAGAAAAATGAGGCAAAGAAGTCAAGCATACTGTCATATTTCAAGTCTTCCGTATCAGCCACACAGATGACAAACCTCGACCTTCGACATCAAGTCAGGCAGACACAGGAGGTGTAGATGTTAGTAACATGCCCGTCCTGATAAAGTCAAATGACAGTGTGATGCTAATAGATGACCCTTCTCCTCTCTCTCCTACACTCCAGTCTCCTGCACCTCGTACCACACCGACCTCAGTCACCTCAGCTTAACGTCGCTGGCTCCCAGCCGTCCAGTGTGTTCACTGCCTTCCCAATCCTGGTTCAGTGAAACTGTATGGCACATACACTATTTCTGCCTTATACAGGCTGTGTAGTCATCAAATCATTCCTGCTTTTATTATGTTAGTGTTATTTTTATGTGCTATTTGGTAGGTTCTTTTTGGGTTCTGGGAGTGTTCAAAAATTTTTCCATGTAAATTAATGGCAGTTGCCTCGTCACTGCAACATCATTTTGACTTATGAAAGATTCACAGGAATACTCTACTTTCAGATAGTAAGGAAAATACTCAGTAGTTATATTAAAGTCAGCCAGTTTCAGTTAACACTTGCCTTTCTTCCTTGCTTTCTCACTGTAATAACCTCTATATGTGAAGTCTGCTATAACCTCTAGTATGAATGTATGTCTCCTGAATCCTTTCCATTTATTTTTCCATCAGTCTGGATTCACAGCCCCCACACTGGTCTGCTTCCAGATGCTCATTCATTCACCACATAAGCCACTACAGTATTAGTCTGCTAAAGTACTGTCCTCCCTATCATCTCTTGCCTTCAAAGAGTCCCCAGTAGGACTCTTAAAATCTTTAGCTTGAACCCAGGCCCCGCTCTACCTTACACCTGCACCACACAACTCCACAGTCCCTCCCTGTCTCCTTTCACCTTCATTCATTCTCTAGGACTCGCTACCTCCTGTATTAATGTTCTGCAACCTGCGCAGACTGAGAGATCCAACTGAAATGTCACCTTGGTTTAATATAAAAATTTCTCCCTCCTTCTTTATGAAACATGATCCATTAAATTATTATCTCTCTTATATACCCTCTATGTAACAAGCTGATAGATGAATAAACAGATTTTAATATCTTTAATGAATATGAAATCAATTGGAAAAGTAAACTTATGACAATAGCACAAGAAACTTATTTTTAAGAGAATAGGGAAAAATAGATTCCATCATTTCTTGACAAATGAAAGCTTCAAAAGAACAGTAAAAGAAATCTCTGGTCATTGTGCTCAGTGCTCTGTGTGAAGCTCAACTTCTCTTTTAAAAAAGATCTACATTTACAGGCCATGTCACAAAAAGGTCCTGGATATAATCAGGTAATTTTTCGATTCTTTAATAATTGACACAAATAAGTAATCTGACAAGAGAAATGTGGGTCTGGAAGATTTCAGTCACCTAAATGGAAAGTTATTGAGTGATGTAATTTCACTGGGAAGTGACTGCATCCCACTTATTTAGTCTCATAGGCCTATCTTCCTGGAGCAGCTGTCTGTGTCCATCTGATTTACTAAGCAATTACAGGGAGTGCCTAACGCTTTAATTCAAAGCAGAACTCCTCCTCTGCTTGCAGTTATTTGGAGAGAACATACTTTAACACTTACTTTTCTGTAGTTCAATCTATCACATCTCACAGTGCTCAAGTGGTTGCTATTTATGAAGTAAATCACACAGAATTCTTCACTTCATGCATTATTTTTGTACTAAAAAATGGCACACACACAGAATGCATGGACAATTTTACACTAAAGTCACATTATACATGTGCATTTTTAATAGTATAGTCCCAAGGTAATAATCAACCTCTGTAACTGGTCACTCTTTTCTTCACCCATAATACTTTTTTCAAATTGCCTAAGTATTTTAGGAATATATAGTAAACACTTCATTAAAAAAGTTCCCAGAGTACTCATCTATAGTTCACAGGAAAACCAGAAATCTGTAAACCATTGATATAGGACCTACGAAAGAAAGGCTGAAGAAAACGGGTTATCCACTTTTTAATAATTTTCTAAATATCTTTCTCTTTCACCAAAGAACTAAAGTAAGGGTACGATAAAACACACTTTGATTAAATAACAGCATACCCCTGTCTAGGATAGAATTAAATATCATTATAACCAATCTGGGTCAATTTAAAAAGGTTTAATTTGGAGATAAATGATAAATCCTGGAATTAATAATTTAATTTTCAGATAATAATACATGCGAGGAAATAAAGATCACAAGAAACTTTCTTTCTAATGTGCGAGGTTTAAAGAGAAAAATCCAGATTTAACAGTAAATAAATCTTTTGAAATTTATGTTAAGGCATGTCACTTATTTACATTCTAGTTTCTAAATCCAATTCCACTAATAAATAAATTAGAATAAATCAAAATTATAGTTAATAAAAATAACAGTCAAGATGAAGGCAAATAATCTAATTCCAAATCTAATATTTTCTTAGATTACTACAGGTCAAGCAATAAAGTAAAAAGTAGGCAATGTCATTATTTATATACATGTTTATATATTATATATTAGGTATGAGTTATTATTATTTATCAGTATAAAAGAAGAGGCTTAATGGCAGTGAAAAACTTGCCTACATGACAGATATCAATAAGTCACACACTGTTACCAGAAACTGTTTTCAGAGATTTAAGACCACCATACTCAGAACAAGATCTAGGAAATTTATAAAGTGAACAATTTTATATATGGGATATAATATTGCATATAACTGCTGTACCAGGTGCAGAATTTAAAAAGATATGACTGTGAAGATTAAAGCTCAAGAAATGTATCAAGCACTGATCACCAATTACAGTGAAGTGACCAGACTAAGTGAACAAAATGTGACAGGATAGAAGTAGCTGTTGTCGCCGATGGAAAACCTGGAAACCCAAGGAAATACAGCGACATGACACTGCAGAAGGCTTTTCAAGTACTTAATCAATGAGGAGACTTGTGTAGTTAATGCAGAAGAAGGAACTGTATACTCCAAAACAATTAAAATGGAAAACAGTTAAGACACTAGAATAAAAGTGTTAAAAATTACACACGTTTCATTAAAAAACATTATTATTGACAGGGCACAAAAAGACACAAGTGTGCATTATATGTTCTTCAAAAAGAGTAGGATTATTACGAGAATTTAGTAACACAGACCCTGTCGAAACAGTATGATAATGAACCCTGAAGTCTCGAGGTCTGGGTTCCAGGCTTCACTGGCAAACAAATGATCTTTCACAAACCATCCATTCAAAAAAGTACTGAAAGAGTATAGCATGCCAAATCTTACCCTGGCTTTTGAGATATAACATAAAACTCTTTCATTAAGGTCACAGCCCAGTGGGGGTGGGAGATCAAGTGAACGAAAGTATAAGACTGTAAATTAGGAGAGATTTCAAACAGTGTGACAAGTGTTAATATAGAGGCCTGCATCACTGCTGATGAAGCATATTGGGTAAATAAATAGTCTTTGCTTGAGCACTGAGAGGGGGTTAGGGAAAGGATAAAAAAAAGATAAACAAATATTAAAGCCAGTGTTAAAAAGGAGGAACTTATCAGGCAGAGAATATGTGGAATAAAATTGAGGCAGAAATAAATACAAGGAAATTAAAAAATTAAAAAATATATTTTAAAATGTAAAATATATATATATAAAATAAAAAAGCAGTTTGGTATGGTTGGAGTAAAGGATACTTGTAGTTACATGACAGGGCTCTAGATATTTTCTTGGAGATCCTCTGAAAAGACGTAAGCAAACATAACATAAGTATGTGATATAGAAAGAGAGTTATAGATGAATTAACTGGAGAAAAAGGTAGTTATCAAGAGGAAAAACTTTTATAAAGTTTTCTGCAAAAGCTCAAGTAAGACAGTACAAAGGCCAAACTGAGGCAGTAGAAGTGAAGATGTAGACTGAAGATACAGATTATTAACAGCTATGAAACACTGAGTCAAAAGAGTTTACATAATAAATCTGAGATGTCTGTGAAATCTCAACTGGTGATGTCTTCTTGCTAGACATTTGGCTATACCTGTCAGAAACTAAGTAGAGAGTCTGGCTATAATTAAAATTTTGGAAATATTCACCATTATTGGAATAATGGAAAATATGCCAAAGATGAAACCACCAGAGACCATGTAAAATGAAAAGAGGGCCTTGAACAGAAAGTTAAGGAGCACTAAATGTGCAGGGAAGGCAGGCAGAGGTAGAGGAGTCTATATAAAAGAACTGTCCAGAAAGACAGGAGAATACCTAGAGGAATGCCATGTCTTAAAAACCAAAGGAAAGGAATCAATGAAGAAAAAGAAGTTGAAGATATAGAAGAGTAGTAAATAAAGTCAAGGATACAGGGTAGGGGTAGAAATATTAGCTTCAGAAGGAAAAGGGAACCTCTTCTGTACTGTTAGGAAAGGAGGAGAGGGAAGGGCTGGGGAGGAGAGATGCCTAAGGATGTTACTGCTATGAGTAAGTTACAGGTTACATGTTACAAAGTGTAGGCATTTCTGTCTGATGGCTCCTTCTTGCTATGCTAAGCAGGAGATGAGGTCATTTGTTAAACATGGAGAAAGAGAAGGAGTGATGAGATCTGGAGCATGAGGAAAATGAAAATTAGCATTTATTAAATTCATGTTAAATTTTGTAAAAAAAAAAAAATTACCCATAATCTTATCATACCAAAAATAAAACAACAGGCTTGTTTTTTGTTCTTTCAATCTCTAGCTATCTATACATAAAAATTTAGTAGTATATACTTATCTCCTAAAATAGGTTTTATCATCCTATGTAATTATCTCATAACTTATAAAAGATACATAATATTTTTTATTTTACTGATTTGCTATAGTTTATCATAACCCTCCTATACAATTGGTATGCTGTTTTTATTTTTGGATTTGTATGTTTTTAGCATGTATGATTTTTCTACCATAAATACAGTTATAAATGTTCTTTTACATGTGTAGCTTTCTTCTTTGATTATTTCCTTGTACTAAATTCTGAGGTGGAAGTTACTATGATACCGGATAAGGATATATAACACAGCTGAAACAAGAAAATTCATTTTTTTAATGAAAAAGTAGAGTTACATAAAAATTACACTAAATTTGTATAACATACTTTTTAAATGTTTGAAAATCAAAAATATTGTGTTACATTCATTAGCTGTTGCTGTCTGAGTCATGTGACAATTTGCATGATGCTCACGCTAGGAAAGAGGTTCCTGTGTGTGCCTGTGCATGCATGTGTGTGGCCAGTGCATTTCCTTCTGAAGCTAATGATAACCTTCAACGTTACAGTTTTACTAAAGAACACAAAGCAAGCAGTATACTTCCAGAAGCTGAGACTTGCAAAACTTGTAAAATTATGGCCTACACACAGTAATTTTTAGGTGATTTATAATCTTTATGTTAGTTTGAACATGTACATTTTACTTTCTCTTTTTGCCTCCATTTAACTTCTGAAAATCATCACAATTTTCCTAAATTATTCTGTTTTCTTCTTAAATATTTCAACTGTTTACCCAATAGCAGAAGAATGCTAGAGTTAGAGTATTATACATGTCTATATGTGTCATACAAAACACATGCACATGCAAAGCTATAAACGTGAAAGAAATCACCTAGAGGTTAACAAATGAGAAAGGTACTGGAGGTCAGAAAGCTCATGAATATAATTCATGTCACAAGAGCCACCGAAATAAACAGCTGGGTAAAGACTTAGAAATAAATCAATAGAGTAAAGCAAAAGAGTATGGCACTATACAGGATATGGCACAAATAGTGCCATTTAATTTTTTATTATTTTTAAAAATATATTCTATTGATTATGCTATTACAGTTGTCCCATTCCCTCACTTTACTCCCCTCTGCCCTGCACACCCGCACCTGCCTGTATTCCACCCCCTCAGTTCATGTCCATGGGTCGTACATGTAAGTTCTTTGACTTTTACATTTCCTGTACTATTCTTATCCTCCACCTGTTTTGTACCTGCCATTCACACTACTTTTTCCCTACACCCTTTCCCCTATTCCCCTCCATGCTGATAACACTCCATAGGATCTCCATTTCTGTGATTATCAAATAATGCCCCATTTTATTACAAAACCTTTTCTTATAAAATCATAAGCATGTAATTCTGTAACATAATAACATCACATTCAAGTGCATCGCATGACATTTTAGGTGGACTGTTCAAATTAAAGCTATAAGTCACTGCACCCATGTTCTTACCCTACTATCCGTACTCAAGCAGGCCTTCCTTCTGCCAGACCCTGTATATCAAAGTACCTATATCAAAACAAAGCAAGTCAAGAAGCACAATGTCTTCCAGTGCCATGGGGTTACCCCAGGAAGCCAAATTAGGAGTTCTTAACCTGCTAACAAATTTCTTTCAAACTGGAGTGAAAAGAAGACCCAGACAATTACTATATATCCTCATTTGCTCTCTTCTGACCAAAATTAGATTAACATTTAGTCAGATGGTCAGATGTAACTCAACTGACTCTGTTACCCACACAGTCAAACTGTGTAACCAAGCCAGGACCCATGCATTCCATGTCAGTATTGAAGCTGAAAACCCAATGCTGCAGAACTTGTACAAACTATATTTTGGCAAGTTTCTTTCTTTTTCTTGCCATGTTTTCATCAGTATAAATACACTTTGTACTTTTTTTTAACCTGGTTTCCAAAGTTTAATAAAAAGCAAAGATTAGAAAAATTGAACACAAAAACATTAACCTTAGCTTCCACATTGTTGTCTACACACAACACATACACACAAATCAAAACGTGGTATCTTTTTGTTAAACCTGTAGCCTGTGACCACAGCAGCACCCAGGACGAGTAATTCAGCTCACCACTGGGATGGAGCATGGCGCCTGTGCCTGCAAATGGAGCTTTAAAATGGGCACCCACGGGACACTCCCAGAGTTCCCTGCAGCGGTGTCCTGAATGCAGGGTTACAGTTGATATTGCTAATGTGTAGCTTTGTACTAGTTTTACTGGCACAACTTCAGGACTTCATTGCCAATAGAAATGTATCCTGTCAAAGTTAACAGATATAATCTTTTGGACCTTTGAGTCTATCTGTACTTTGTGTCCTTGTATAGCTACAGTGATATACAGCCTTGTACAACTCCAGTGATATACATCCAAAGTGAGAGTAAAGTCAGACACTTTATAGGCTGCAAGTAGTAGATGAGGTTTATCTAATTACTAAACAGAGCTTTCCTGATTTACTGACATATTATTTATGAGCAGTGGTTACTAGAAAGAAAAAAAAAAGAACAATGGAGAAAGAAATGAACTTTATAAAGAAAAAAAATAACATTGTTGTGAAGATATAAGAGAATTAAGTGATTTGTATATAACATACAATGTAAAAAGGGGAGAAACCTTGTTCCTAAAGTATTTATTTATGTATTTAGAAAACATTCACATAATAGAATTCAGTGCTTGGTCACTCTTCCCCTACATTCCTATCCTAACTTTGGTTTCTTTTTAATGAATAAAAGGAGTCAGCAAAACAAAATGCCACCATTAAATCATTTTGCAACATTTTGTGTCAAAAATGTAATGGGAAATGCACACATCAAGGGAAAGGTTACTGTTCTTCCAGAACATCTTTTCGCTGGGTTCATGGCTCATTCTTCTACATAACTGTGCAGGCACTACTGATGGCTTTCTCTCTCGGTTTAATGTGGCATTTGAAGGATGATGGCATTTTCAGGAAACCACAGTGCAGTGATTTTAGTGGTTATCTGGCTGAAAGTGATACTGTGATGGAGAGTCAGTGCACTGTTTACGTGCACTGGTAAAAGTCAGCTACCAAGTCATCTCGCAATGTCAAACCCCTTCTCGATTATGCACTTTCTTCATAATACATGAGTTCAGTCTAAACAGTGAGACAGAATTAGAGGAAAGTGCTTTTAAATGGGAGCCTGCTGTATATTAGGTACACTGTATTTGGCTTTCAATCCTATTAAGTACATGGTAACAGGAAGGGCTAGTTCAGAAACTGATCATCTTAATTCATTTCAGTTTAAGATGTAATGGCTCCATGAAATTGTTTCACAAAAAGGATGTAAATGAATTAATAATTAAATGAAAAATTCTTAATTAAAATGAAAAGAAATAATAGATCATCTACACACAACAATCAGGAGCCATCAAGTGACTAAATATGGAAAATGTTATAAATACCCAGATAACGTGTCATTATTATCTACTATATATTTTAGCCTATTTAAAAGCTCATTGTATAATATTTTGTTTTAAAGAATTAAGAAAACAAAAAACTTTTCAGATGAAACTATTATTAATATTCCTCACAAACATACATCTCAATTAGTAAAAACTGAAAAGTGGCTGCCATACAATTAACTCACATATTTATGCTAGGCTATAATCTATAAACTATATAACCAAAATTGAAATTAGAAAAAATGTTATGGGCCAATGATCCAATTAACAGCACTGTTGGTGGGAGATCTGTGCTATAAATTACTCAGAATTCCTTATACCTGGATAGTTTTCATTTTCAAATTTCTTTCTCTTTTTCATTCCTACAGTGGTATAAATTCATAAAACACAAAAAAATAAAGGGATCTCCAAATCAACCTAATATATTACTCATTTTATGAATGAAATAACTGTTTCCCAGAAGTTACCCACGTGCCCTGTGGTAACGCAGCCTCTCGCTGGCAGAGCCTTACTTACACTTCCTGCCTTTCACGTTCAGCCCTGCGCCTTCCTACCCGTCTCCTGAGAAGTCACTGGAGTTTTCAAGGGAGGCTCACTCTTGAGCATATTAAGATGGATATTAAATGCACTACCATGGCCAAAAAACAAAAAGAGAGAGAGGAAGTTTATCCCTTAATAAGCAAAAAAATTGTCATTGGGGTTTTCCTAACTAACAACCTCTCCATACACAACATAAATATTCATTAGAAAACTAGGTATACTAATGATACATACCACATCTAGAGAATGAGCACATAAAGTAAAATAAGAGAAACATATGTGCTTTGATTACTTTTTTCTCTATCCTTAATCATAAAATACAAATTTGAAAGCATACCTGTTCACATACCAGTGTTAACTGAAATACACACACACGCTTTGATACCTGAACAAGATCACACTGAGGTTATGTAATTCTGAATTTATGTATTTCTGAGATTTAATTCTCAGAAATGTATGCTAAAGTTAAGTGTACTGAACTCCCAATTTTGTGTATGCTAGAGAAAGAATCAATGATGCAAAACTTCTCAACTAAGGAACAAACTGACTTTATGAAGATCCTGAAATGACAATGTCCTTACATACAAAATTCAAAGGACAGCAATTCTTTGTCTATTATTTTGTATTGTTCCACTCATTTAAACCCCTCCTCTCACACACAAAAAATGAAAAAAACCCTCAGATCACAGGTAATCTAGAAGCTGCTATACATGCAAGATCTATAGGATCTCCAAATTTAATCCACAATATATAAATATATGGTGCTTGTAATCTTGCCTTTTTATTTTTTGCACGACTGTGGGTCAACAGAAATACTCGCCTCTCTAAAATCTCACATCATTGTGCCTGTACACCCAGAGATTTCTTTAATCTACTATTAGAGCAATGGTGTGTATTGTTCTTCAAGAAAACAGAGGGACTACAGCAGCATTCAGTTAAGACATGAGCGCAATTAAAATTACTAGTGACCAGAAAAGTCAATCTATAGACGGCATAAGATCCGACTTCACGAATCTTCACAAACAGTAACTTCAACCAATATATAGAGTATAATATTAAATGTAGGTATTATATTTGTTAAATATGTATACATGTATGATTTTAATATATATAAAACAAACACAATGTAAATATATTTCTGTACTCTTCACATGTTAACACATCGTAAAATAATCAGGAAAAAATGTAATCTTGTCTGCCAAAAAGTGAGTTATTTCCTTAAAAACAAATATTCCCAAGTTACCTAAAAAGGTCAGAGGCACTATTAGTGCTAGGATCTTCATTCAATGTAAAATACAAATAAAGAATAATTCAATAATATCTAGAATTAAAATGGAAAAGCACAATTTTAGTAAAAGAAAATCAAATAGCATGGTTAGAATAAAGATTATAGCACTGAAGTCTCAAAAAACATCAAATATGGTCATGAAAACCATAAAATAATGAAAAACAAACATCAACTTTGATCTTGAAAGGGATGCATCATTTACCCTGCAACAAATACATTGAGCAAAGGCAAGTTTATCCAGCCAGGGAGCTGACATGTTGAATCATGCCGAGACAGTATAGGGTTAAAAACACAGGATCTGGAGCCAGCTGCCTGAATTTAGATATCCGTTCCACCACTTCTGAGCTATGCAACTTGACAGAAATTACTTAAACTCTCTATGCCTTAGTTTCCTCAATTCAATGGAGATAATAATGCTGCTTAGCTCATTAAGACAGTTGTAAGGATTAGATGATTTAATATGCATATATGAGGTGCCTGCTATACAGTAAGCATTGTATACGTGCTTTATTATTAGTTGTTGGTGCTGTTTGCATGTATAGAACATTTATAATTCCCTAACTACTGTGCCAAGTCCTTATATTTACCTCATTTAATCCCCCAACAATTTATGGGGTAGGTATTATTGTTTACTGCTATTTCACAGATAAAAAAACTAAGCCACAGGGGAGATAAAGGCAGAGTTGACAAAACCAAAAACAGGTTTCAAACCCCACTGAGCAGGTATAAATCCTCATGCTTGATCATTCATTATACAATACTGTCTCAAAAAAATGTAAAAAGACTTTAAAATTTCATGAAATTCAGGCTCTTTACATAAATTTAGCAGGTTTCTTTTTTTAAATATCCAATGTTAAAAATATCAATTTGAAGAAAAAATAACATGAGATTATTTTTTCACATTTCAAGACTGACTTTAGTATTTCTTTAATTAGGAGTTCCTTTGTTAAAGAAAAATTACTCAATGACATTTGTTGAAGACGGTAAAGCAGACTTTATTCAGGAACATCACACTAAAGGGATCACTGCAATGGGGTTTTTGCAGTGGAGGAGAGTTTGGGCCCTGTTCTGAAGTTGAACAAGTGGGAATTTACAGCCAGAGAACAGGGTGGGCATCAATGGATGGAAAATTACTCAGAGGAAACATCAGAGTTAAGAGGGTTCTGGCTAAATGGACCTAACAGGATTGATTCTTGGTGAAGACAGGCCAGGGTGATCAGACATCTCCTAGAGGAGGTGGGGTGGGGTGGGGGGCGGGGCGGAGGAGAGGTCAGGAACCTGATCAGACTTCTAGGGTGATGAGATATCAAGGGTCAGGGGTTCTGGTTAAACCGACTTCTGGTTTAGACTTTCATGCTAAACCTGGATTTTACAAGGAAGTTAACAGATGAATAAGCCCTAGAAGATTCAGAAACCTGACTAAAGCTTGGTCCAGCAAAGGATATTTGTTGCCTTTAGTGCATTAGAAACTTTTGGAAAAAAATATCTAATTTATACCTAACCAAAAACATGCATAATAATAATGTTAAGATTTTTAAAAAGTGGGTCAAGAAAGGAGTAAGTTGCCCTGGCTGGTGTGGCTCAGTGCTGAGCGCAGGCCTGCGAATCAAAGGGTTGCAGGGTTGCAGGCTTGACTCCCAGTCAGGGCACATGCCTGGGTTGCAGGCCAGGTCCCCAGTAGGGGGCACACAAGAGGCAGCCACACACTGTCCTTTCTCTTCCTCTCTTTCTCGCTCCCTCTCTGTCTAAAAATAAAAAAATAAAATCTTTAAAGATAAAAAGAAAAGGAATAAGCTATGAGGAAGTACTGACAGGAAAACATTTGCAGTGGTTGCCTGGGAGCTAGGATTGACAATAAATAGACCATCACTTTTTGAGGTGAGGGAAATACTCTAAAATTAGATTGTAGTGCTGGCTGAACAAATTTATTAAAAGTCTTTGTGCTCTACACTACAGTGGTATGAAAATTAGACACCAATATAGTTGTCTTTTAAAAAATGTTGTTACTTATCAAAGAAGTGGGCATTCTGATACAATGTATTTTCCACTCCTCTGTAGCTAAATGAGAAACAGGGCAACAAGAAAACAGCTTTCACTGTAGGAGACTTAATAAAAAAATAAATAACCACATTCTACATAGTTGCAGAACAGTATAGAAAGACTGCTGAGAATATGTGTTTACACAAAAGTGTGTGGCAGAATGTAAATAGGCAGGTGGATTTGGGAAGTTCAAATTTCACATAACCTTTGAATATCAAGGCTAGCGTGTTAGACATCAGAGATGATAGAGCCTAAGGTAGGCACTCTCCTAAGATAAGAAAACTGAGATCCATACAGATTAAGTGACTGGCCTAAAACAGAACTGGTAATTGACAGGCTTGGACCAGCAGCAATCTGCAAACTCTCAGTGAAGTCATCATTGGTCAATCAAAAGCTTAATCTTTTTTGTTTGATTGTAACATGTATATACTACTTTTAACTTTGTTTTAAATTTAAAAAGGTTTGTAAATTTTAAAAAGTAAAACAAATCAACCAGGAACTGTTTAAAGAAATGCCCCTGCCCTCAAAAGAGATTATACACCCTATCAATTATATAAAGATGAAACTGTACAAATCTAGCAATGCATCACTAAGTAATTTAACAAGCATTTATTCTGAAGTAACTGCTTGTGCCATATTGTACTAGACTATCAGAACTGTCACAAATAAATGGAAGGCCATGACTCTGCCCTTCTTTAGTAGAAAAAGTAAAAACAATTTACAAATGATTTCCAGAGAAGTGAATGACTGCATGATGTAGGATTTTATGTGGGTCCCAACACCAATCAAAGAAAGAAGATCATTATGAAATCATGTAAGTCAGGAAGGACACAAGAAAGAACTAAATACTGACTAGTCTTAGACAGGAGAAGAGAATACGATCCAAAATACTACTGGAAGCAGAAAAGTCTTAAGCAAATAGTTGAAATGCTCATTCAAATGATAAGAATGACTAAAGAAACAACTGACAACTGAGATGAAATAAATTCCTTCAAAAACACCTTACCCAAACTAACACAAGATGAAAAAAAATTTCAATAGTTCTACATCTATTTTAAAAATTGAGTTAATTAATAACCTTCCAACAATGAAAACTAGTCCACATGGTTTCATTGGGGAATTCAACAAAAATTCAATAAAGAAATAATATCAATCTTAAACAAATGCTTTTTAAAAAGAGGAGGAAAGCAGAACACTTTTTGAGGCCTTTTAGAGGGCCAGTAGTATAACCTGACAACAAAACCTAACACTTTACAAGAAAAATAATTAACAGAACAAGACTTTTCTGAATAGAGACACACAGCCCCTTATCAAAATATTAGCAAATAAATTCCAAAAATATATAAAAGAGACCATATCTCATGATGAGGAGGGGTTTATTCCAGGACAGCAAGGTTGGTGGAATTTTAAGACCTCCTTATGTGGGGAAGGAGGAGCTAGACTAAAACACTGCTCATGCACCTTTCCCAAGATCTCTTTGTTGAAAGACGGGTCTTATCCACGGACCCCAGTACTTTTCTACTTTGTAGCCCTTGCTGGCTCACATTCCCCCAGACCCTGGGTCGTCCATAAAAGAGCAAGAGCCTTTTGTTCAGAGCTTGTCAGCAGAGACATTAATTTTGTTATACAATTGCATCAAAAAGCATTAAATACTTTGGATATATTCAATAATAGGTGTGCAATAGTTGTACAGTGAAAACTATAAAACAGTGACAAGAGGAAGTAAAGGATATCTGAATATCTGAATAAATGTAGAGGTATACCAAGTTCATGGATTAGGAGACAACAATGTTCAGATGTTAGTTAAAATGCTCCCCAAATTCATTCATGTATTCAGCACAAAGCTAATCATAATCCCAATAGGCTTTTTTTTGTCTTTTCTTTTTTAAAGTTGTGGTTAACTACACATAAAATTGATCAGTTTAACCATTAAATGGGCAGTTTGGAGGCATTAAGCACATCCACACTGTTGTGTGACCACCACCAGCCAGCTCCAGAACTTGTTCATTTTCCCCGCTAAACCCTGCACCCACGGAACATGAATGACCTAGTCACCCTGCGCCTGGCAACCACCATTCTACTTCTGTCTCTATGAACCTGACTATTCTAATTCCCTCATATTAAAGGAAATCATACAGTGTTTGTCCTTTTATGACTGGCTTATTTCACTTCATGCAGTAAGGTCTTCAAGTTTCTTCCATGTTAGAGCATGTATCAGAATTTCCTTCCATTTTAAGGCTGAACAATATTCCATTGTACGTATTTACCACATTCTGTTTGGCCACTCATCTACTGATGGGCACTTGGGCTGCTTCCACCTTTTGGCTACTGTCAATGCCATATACATGCATGTCCAGTATCACTTTCTCTGCTTTCCATTCTTTTGAGTATATTCCCAGAAGTGGAAGTGCTAGATCATACAGCAATACTGTTTTTAATTTTTTTGAGGAACCACAATACTGTTTTCTCCATAGTGGATGCACTATTTTATAATAGATTCCCATCAACAGTGCACAATGGTTCCGATTTGTCCACATCCTCACCAACAATTGTTATTTTCTGGTTTTTTTGTTTGTTTTCACATAGCCATCCTAATGGATTTGAAGTGGTATCTCATTGTGGTTTTGATCTGACTCTCCCTAATGATTAGTGCTTATTGGCCATTTGCGTATCTTCTTTAGAGATTCTTGAACGTCTGTTCAAACCCTGTGTTCATCTTGAATCAGGTTTTTTTGTCTTGTCAATGAGTTTTAATTCTTTGTCTACTATTGACATCCCTTATCAGACATATGATTTGTGAGTGTTTTCTCCCATTTTGTGGGTCGCCTTTTCACTCTGTTGACAGTGTCCTTAAACACCCAAACATGACATCCAGCTTATGTTTTTGTTGTTGCTGCCAGTCCCTTTTCTTTTTCAAGAAAACAGACAAGCCGTTTCTGACACTTGCATGCAAATGCAAAGGCTCTGGAATAAAAAGGACTTTCTATAAAGGCCCCAACAGACAACAACTGGTATTATGGAATAGAATACAAAGTCTAAAAAATAGGCCCACATTTAAATAGTCAATTGATTTTTAACAATGGTGCCAACTTAATGTGGTACGACCAGCATTTTCAACAAATGGTGCTGGAAAGCTGGAAACTAACATGGGATAAAAAACAAACCTTCCTTAACTCCATCTGCGACCACAAACAAAATTCAGTTTCAGATGGATCACATATCTCAAAATGAAAGTTAAAATTAAAAAGCTTCTATAAGAAAACAAGGGACATAATCCTTGTGAGCTGGACTGAGGAAAACAATTCTAAGACAGGAAACAAAAGCAATAATCATAAAAAGGACATGCTGCTAAATAAAATTAGTATCTTCTCTTTTAATGACACCATTAAGAAAAATGAATAGGCAAGCCACAGATAAGAATATGTTTGAAAAACATTATTTGTAAAAGGACTCACAATCAGAATATTTATTAAAAACTCCAATAATTCAATACTAAACATGGAACACAGTTTTTTAAAGGGGTAACAGCATTACCTCACAAAGGAAAACATACCAATCAATAGCCAGTGGACTCATGAAAATATGTTGGAAATCATTATAAGTCAGGGTAAGGCAAATTAAAACTATATTAGGATTCCCTCAATATTCATTAAAATAGCTGACATCAAATAAAAACTAAAGATGCCACTTATATGAAATACTACAAGAGGTAAAACTAACTTATGGTGAAAAATATAGAAAAGTGGTTGCCTTTGAAAAGAAGGACCAACTGGGAAAGGGCACAGGTTGTCGGGAATATGAGAATGTCCTGTATCTTAGCAGAAATGGGGGATAAGTGAGCGCATGCTTTTGATAAAATTCACCCATATTTTCACTTAACATGTATGCATATCACTGCATATAACCTTTGACCCTGCCCTCCCCGCCCCACACACAAATAACTATTGAATTTAGTTGATTTACTTTTTGCAGTGGCTCGGGTTGGCAGTTCTGAAACTACTTCCCATATAGTCTGTGCTTGAGCAAACAGGTAAACATATTGCCCTGAAAATCTAAATGTTAGAGAACTACTAAACAAAACAATCTGTAAATAAATTTTAATCAATGGAAACAGTATTTCCATGAAATTGTTTTAGCTTGTGTCATCACTTCATCATTACATCAAGATTTACAACTTTATTGAAGTTGAATTGTTATTTGCTGTAGTTTACAAAGTCTTGAATTAAAAACACAAACAAAGCACATGTGATTAAGTTTTTATTTAGGTACAGCCAGTATTTTTTTACTTTTAATTTTTTGTTGTTTTCATCTAAATTACTAAGATTATATTTAATCAAAATACCTATTATAAAACTTTAAATGGTTGTAATATTTGCTCTTTTTTCCTATTTATCTTTAATAAAAAAAAGAAAGAAAATATCTTTATTACTCAATGCTCAGGCTGATTTCTTTACACATTCTAGCATTGTTCATATAACATACTGTTGTTGTTCTCACAGAGTTTTACTTCTGGTATTAAGCTGATTCAATTAGGTAGCTTTTAAAAAATTAATACAATTAAATGATCAGGTTTTCAAAAATAACAATAAAGCTTTTAAAACAAAAGGAGACCTCACAGGGTAACTTCTCTTTTAAAAATATCAAAATAAAGTGAGTTGCTAAATAAAATAGAAAGTTAGAAATATTTTATCAAAATAAGGATATAATTATGTTAAATACTCCCAAATGTGGCAGAAATAGGGGTTCCTAATTTCACTGAATTTTAATTTTACTTAACTTTCGAAGGTAGTGTATTTATTTCTGTTGGTAATTATATCAGAATTTCCTTGAAATGCAGCTAGCACTGTAACAGTTATTTAAGAAATAAAGTAAATGTATAATGAGACATTTAAAAAACTAAGATAAAGGTTCAAAAAGGTCATAATTATATTCCTTTGTTTAAATTTTCAAATAATTCCTAACGCTTCATTAATTTGGATTTAGAATGCCAGACTCTTCTTTCTTTTTTGGTGTGAACTCTGTTAAAAAAGTTAAGCAGCATATTTCTTCAGGCTAAGAGGTACCAGAAGTCCCTGTGTGTTCTGAGACATCTTTATATGCTAAGATGATGATACTTTTGAAAGAGAAAAGCCAAGTTAGACATAACACCAGATGTATTATCAGCTAAACTTGAAGAAGACTCTCAGGGTGACATGAGGTGACAAGAGGCTCTCAGGAGGACATGAGGACATACATTTTACCACATATAACTGAAAGAAATATTAAAAAGCCAAGCTCAGAAACAATCCGTTAGAATACAGTAACTGTACTACACTAATCACTGACTCAGGAATATAAAAGTAAACAAAGCAAAACAAAACCCTGAAACCTATCTTTGAAACTGCTGGTGGAGGTAAAGAATAGAAACAGAAGTTTATCCAGAAACTTCTTTGTGAAGAAAATGTCTGTTTTTAATATACTTGAAATGTATTAGAACACATAATCATTGTAAAACTTATATTTGTTTCTAAGTTTTAATTTTTAAGTATCCAAATAATATATTTTTGCACTATCACTTTACAATAATAATATTTCTACATTAATATGCAAATTTAATCATCAGTATGATTATGATAAACTGCACAAGAAACAATAAAGTAGCAAATGCATAAAATAAAACAACTCATTCTCTTTGTTTTAAAAAAATACATCAAATAAAGTCTTAACTGGTTTAAGAGATAAAACTAGGTTACATATTTTTTAAGTAATTTAAACCATTTTAAGTGATCTGATGTTCTATGAATATAGTAACTGAAGTTACAACTAATCTTAGCTTCACTTTTAATCTAGAGTTTTCTGAGAGAAAACACCCCTTCAACTATGACCCAGGCAATCTAGAAACCTGCATACAAATTAGAACAGAAAAGCTAATTAAAAATAAAAGAATCTGAGCCCTGGCTGGCGTTAGCTCAGTGAATTGAGCACGGGCTGTGAACCAAAGTGTCCTAACCCCCAGCAACCGCACATTGATGTTTCTCTCTCTCTCTCTCCCTCCCTTCCCTCTCTAAAAATAAATAAATAAAATCTTTAAAAAAAATAAAAAAATAAAAGAATCTGAATAGTCAAAGACAAATATTTGAAATGAAAATATGATGCATACACATTCTTCCTGGTGCTCCTAGTAACTGATGATATAATCAAATTTACTTTTGGGTAAAGCACTCAGAGGCCAGATGTTTAAAATGTGAAATAAATAAAAGTGCCAACAGCATTGTTAAGAGACCAGACATCTAACTTTGTAACTAAAATGGTTCAATACCTATATAATTTGCCATATACTCAAATAAGGAGAATACAGCAGACACTTAATACTTTGAATTCTGCTATAAAACTGAAATGGCTTCATAGATCATGTCCTACTCTCTGAATAATGGCCACAGTACAAAATGTTACAGATGCCATGGCTCTTCGTTTCAGGAAACCTCCTCTCTCTTGCCTGTCTCCCAGTAAGTTAAAAAAAAAAAAAATGTGTTGCATTGAGTTTACATGGTAAAGATAAAATTTGAGGTCTAAAAATTTAGTGTTATTCCTACTTTGATTGTCTGATAAAGATTTACAGAGAAGAATGGCCCACCTATCTCTAAAATCTATCTTTTAAAAATCAAATATGTTCAAGGAGAGGAATCACTTCACTTGTATTTTACACTGATGCATCAACTAAGTGATCTCAAATCTGTGGTTTCTATTTCCTTACCTAATACACAGAAAAGGAAATATCTACTATTCCTTTTTTTAGTGATGTAAATTGAATTCTCCTTTCTTAAACTTCTTAAACAGCTTCATCAAATACTTATATTTAGTGACCAGTATGTTCTAGGAATAAATTATAATAGTAAAAGTTTTATATTAATTCAGCAAACAATAATCAGTCATTACTTATGTGGAGTAGTCATGCATTATCATGAGTTCATTGAGTATTAAATGTGCTAGGAACCGTGGGAATAAAAACAAATAAGATGTCACTAAGTGGCCCCTAGTGACCTCCACCGAAAAACATCCATCACAGAGATACACATGTAAAAAGACCTCACGATTCTAAGTCACTTTCAATTTGGCCTTTAGCATTTAATTTCACTAAATAACAAAGAAATATATTTGAATTGGAAACTTCCCAGGTAACTTTTAATTAAATTTAAAAAGTAAACGGTAAAAATGCAAACACTATTTTTAAAAAGTTCATAAGATATTATCAACCATCTTTCTCTTTAAGACCATGACAATTTTTATATTTCCCATATCTGGCAGAAATAGCTCGATCTAATCATTTTAGAAGAACATGTTTCAACAAATTAATTTTTCTGTCCCACATATTCTAGAAATAATTATGTATAAAAACAGACACACACATTCTCTGAAAGGTAAAAATATAAGCATCTACTATTACTGGAATATATTTACCCATTGGAATCTTTATTTCAGAGCCCACATATATGTATCCTTTATATTACTAAATAATAATCACTGTTACTAAATGACAATGATGTCCCACTATTTTATATGGAAAGAATTTACTATCGCTCAGCAATTATTCACAACATTCCCAATGGAGTAGAATGTGATTTTTATTATACATATTAAAGGAAAAAACGGAGACACAGAAATATTAAATCACTTGCCAAAGGAAGAACTGAAAAAAACTTAAGAGACAAAACAGAAAATGACAATTGGAACCTGCTATTATAGTTGACAGATAAATAGAATGCAATTTCCCAGTGATGTTAAAATATTATAAATGTATATTGACATGTATACATACACAAAAACTGAAAAACCAAGGAAAATGATTAAGGAGGAAATTTTGATATAGCCTGAATTACATAGAGAAGTGTGGTTTCAAAATCAAAGCTGCTAAACAGCAGATTCTCGTGACTCGAGTTCACGTGTTCAAAGGAACTTGAGAAAATAAATATGGTGTATTAAATAAGAGATTATTAATTAAATTATGACTCAAGAAGAATAATTTTATAAGAGAATGAACCTATTAGACATATACAATAAGTATAATGTTTCTCTGACCAAGCACTGAAATATATCTTAAGAGAAAATAAACTCCAATTTAAAATGTCTGAAAATTAAAAGTTACAAAAAAGAATTTCATGTGTACATAAAATTTTAGATACAACTTGATCATAAATTGTGGACTTTTTAGGGAATTTGCAAACAATGACGGTGCCAATTACAAAATAAAAGAGATAATATGGGAAATGGCAGATATTAGCTTGTCATATTACCTTTTTAAATACATTAAATTCTACATAAAATGAAATTCTTCTGTAACTCAAGAGCAATAGTGCTTAAACTGAATGTGTATTTTTTGGTACAGAACAACTACATTATAATCATAAAATTTTATGGCATTGTGTTATATCCAGCTTATTTTGTCCTCAAAATCATTATAAAACTTTTTAAGTCCCTGTTCATTACCTCTTTAAATCGTTTGCAGAAAATCTGTGATGTTATCTTCTTAACAAGGTAAAACTAAGGAAGAAGGCTTTATATCCATCATTTCTATAGCAACAAAAATATCTTTACATTCCAGAAGACTTTCACAGAATCCCAGACACTGGCATGTTATAATAATGCAATTAGGAATGAAAATTTTATAAGAGAAACTAAATAAGTGAGAGTAAAAACTAATATTATTCAAAAATATTATCAAGAATCAAAGAAAGATGGTAACTATTGTTTAATACAATTAAAATATTTGTTGAAGATGCCCCTATTATAAAGTGGTTTGAAAAATAAAAATTGTATGTATCTCCTGGATTGTTTCTTTCATATACATGACTAAATAAATAAATAAAAATGTGGTAAAAATGTATAGGTCTTATTAACCTACTATTTAAAAATAAATAAATAAATGAGAGAGTAGATAGTCCCATAGGTTCAATTAATTAAAAAGAAGATAACCAGCTCTCTAAGATTTTAACTATTGTGTCAAACTGATCATGCATGACAATGCACCCTCAACCCCAAGGAAATTTCCTCTAAAATAAATTTTTGTTCAATATACAAGATTGTTTTTTATGTTTCTTTCTTTTGTTCACTTATATGTGTTGTTTTGTTATTTCATGTACTCCATTACAATATGCTTATGCCTGAAATTTTTTATACATAAATCAGAAAATTATATTATAGCCAGAATTATTAATGTGTATCTTCTCTTATTAGAACTACTTTACCCTAAATGCCCATGAGTTTAACCTTCAGGAGAGCTCACATGACATTCAAAAAGCACTGGCCAAATGTTACAGACTTTCTTGACTTTGTTGAAGCATTTTGTATTTCTTCACTATAATTTTAATTTTCTACTTAACTTCTTCACTGATAGTATAAAAAACTCATAAATTCAAAACTTCTTGCCTTTATTTGAGCAATGAAAAGAAATAGAAATTATATTTTAATGACAAATAACATCATTTTGGAAGCAAATATTTAAAATTATATAACAGTATTAATATATATTTTATCAACTTAGTGTTTTAAAACATTTAATTTCTGTGCCTTCAGATAATTTAAAAAGAGTTTATAAAAAGACAGTTTTTTCAAGAAATTAGAAAGGGTTCCCCTGCCACACTAAAAGATTATTTATGTAAGAGTGGTAACGCTTTTAAATGAGGTCTCCTGAGTTCACCCACCCACTCCTCCATCTCATCCAGGGTTTTGAGCAATTTCTTCATCTCAGCAAAAGAGGCAAATGGCTAAAATTAGCAGTGTCTGGACCATCAGGAATAGCCACTGTGCAACATCAGCTGAGATTCCTGATTTGCATTATGTCTGCTAAGAAAAAAAAAAGTGCCAAAACAAAACAAAGGAGAAAACAAACATAAAACAAAATAAAATCTATCTAGGCCATCTTTTCACCTTTCTTTATTTCATAAGAGAGAAGCATTTAACACATTTGTTTTGATAAACAGGAACTAGTGATAAAGCTCCTATCAATAAAAGGTATATCTTATCATTATTGGTAATAAACTTAAAGTTTTAGAGCATGCTAAGAGAATTTAGTAATTTTTATTGCTTAATGAGATAAAACAATAATCTTAGTGCCAAGTGTTTGGATTAAATTGCTTTTGTGGCTTCTAAATACAGAATATTGTCAACTCTTATCAAGAGAACATTCTCTTGTGTTCAAAATTCAGATTATCACTCCTAATTACATCTAACTCCAGAGAATAACCAAATGTGGCAGGTTAGTAAGTGGATGAAATCTGCTTCTGAAGTAGTGTTTCCACTAAATAAAGTTTAGAAAAGATCCTGTACTGTGATTTTTCCCCATTATATCTGTGATGAAAAAAATGATGAAAACGCCCCTGCAACCCCCTGAAGACAAGGTCTCAGCCTACAATTTACCTGACAAGATTCTCATTGTCTCCAGTTCCCTTGCAGGTAGCACATTCAGTTCGTAAATCTTCAGCCTTGGGCTTCTTCTGTAACACAGACTGCCTCTGTCTTCTCTCTCTAGGAACTCTTTCCTGCCGTCCCAGGGAGAACAGAACAGAACAAAACATAAGCAAAATCAGGATATAAAGAAAACAGAAATAATTTTGAGCATGGAAGTTTACCAAAGTTTAGACTAGGTAAAATATGCTTAACTTATTCCAACCTCATGTTTTTCTTCATCAGGAATGAAGCTTCGTTTTCGTCCTCTGGTTCTCTAAAAAGAAAAAAAATCCACAACTGCTTACACACTTGGAAAATTAGTATTTCTAATTCATACTGTAATGCTCTATTGTACTGCTACAATTTATGTCACAGGAAATAAAAGTCAGACAAATTTACAGTGCTTTACTTAATCACACAAGTATCCGACAGGAAAAAAGTTGTCCAAAATTAATTCGAAGAATTTTTTCAATACTTCATATATGTCACACAATTTCAATTTATGCAAAGAATTTAAATTTTCATAACTTGTAAAACTTCTACAGCTGAAATGCTAAACAAAGACTCACACTCCATCTATTATATGTCCGTGTGTGTGTGCATGCATGTTTGTGTAAGATGAACAAAAAGTGGAAGACAAGGATCTCAGATGTCCCCAAATCTTCATTAAAATAGACCTAAAACATGATATAAATGACTTATTTCAAATGTAATTAAAATATTTCAGAACGCACTTACCATTTGAAAGACAACACCCAAACATTTAAGTGTAATAAAGTATGAAATACAAAATCATTTACAACCAATATGTTAAAAAATCTCCGCCCACATAGCAAAGCCTCTATAGACCTATAGTCCCACGTGCAGACTAGCGGTCTTCAGATAATGGGAGAGAAAGGAGGTACTCTCCCACAAATTACCACACTGTAGATCGAGGAATACTTCCAGGTTAGAGTAGTTACCATGTAATTCTAAACATAATTTCTATCCAATGTAAATATGTTGATATTTTCCTAAAGTACTGTTGTTTCAATTCGTAATACCAAGTCCCTTGTTAGTTAATACCATGGCTAATTACACATTATTTAATCTGCCCCTAGACAACCAAGACCTGATTGAACTAGTCATTCAAAAGAAGTATATTTATAAACTATGTATTCATTTACATTTGCATTGCCAATTAGTATGTTTTAATCACACTATGTAAGGAATTAGGAAGAAAAAGTAACACTGTATCCAAGAAAAGTCTTTAAATACAGACCCTACATCTATTCTTAATCCCAAAGAACAATACTGAGCTTCTTCCTCAAAATATCAATCATGGCTCATAAGCATTGGCCTTCCCTAAGAGCTTCTCAGAAATTTAGAATCTTAATTCTTACTTCATACTGCCTTTTAACAAGATCTACAAGTAAGTCATACACACATCTGAGTCAGAGAACAGGAGTGCAGAAGAACCCTTAATGCTGACGACACTTATCTGCGCTCTAACTAAAATTTATGGCTAGCTCTTTACATATCCATCTTTCCCTCCTGCGACATCCCTGTCCTTTATGCCTCAGTTTCCTTCCCCCAACACAGTTTATCCCCACACTGGCGAGGATCATATCATACTCATCTTCCCAAATGCAATTAACCTGAATATAATATGTATTACATAAAGGCTGAATGAATTTGTTGTAATAAAATAAATAAGTGGTTAGATTAAAATTCACAAATTCCTTGCTAGATAATACAAATGATAAAACAATTGACAAAAAGGGTAAATTGTTGTTTCCTTCTCTAATGAGCTATTTTTCAGTTTGAGTAATGTTTGCATATAGGACATTTCAATAAGGTGACCACTATAACCAATATCAAAGGGAAAATATTCAAATTACTCATTTTAGTTCTATAAACATTTCAGAATGCTCAAAACTCCACACATTCCTATTTTTTTATTCACCCCTTTTTTTATGTAATGAAGTAGCAAAAGAATAATTGAACTTTTGAGTCGTCTAGTCAGTGAATTAATTTTTGAGGTATATATGTGAAAGCTCCAAGTTCATGTCATCAATTCTTTTCAAGATACACAGTTATTTATCATTTTTAATTAATACTTCAAATCTTCAATTATCTGGAATGACTCTATCAATTGGAAGTTTTTCAAACTCATACTGCAATTAGTAGTACAAAGCACAATAATGCCAGTAAGTGATTATAACATACAATAGCATAGGTTACATTTCTCTATAAATTCCTTTTTATATAACTATGTATCTGTTTAACTAAAATGCTATTTTTAAAGTGAATAAGTATATTTATAATTATCTAAAACAGTCATTTTAAATTGAGCGCATTTATTACCAAATGGTAATCATTGATGTATTCCTATAATACATCATTCCTATGATGTAATTGTAAATAACTCACCAAAGCAACATAAACAAACTCCAGCCAGAAACACACTGTTACAAGCAATATGAAATGACAGTGTCTCAGAGCTTTGGAAAAGCAGTCCATGGAAGGACTTGATCACACAGCTGACTGCAGTAAACTTCAAACCTGGGTATCTCAACTCACAACTCAGTGTTTGTTCTTGCATGACAAATCCAAGATTAATAAATTTAATCCCAAATAGAGAAGACCAAAATTATCATGTGAAAACAAATCTCTTACTTTCACTTGAATACTTAAACTGTACATCATAATGCCTAAATGATGAATTCTTACATTTGAAAACCAGTACATTAGACAATTATACCCAATGGCGAGGAGACCTCAATACCTCAAATTAACACTATATTCTATCCACTCTGCTAACCTACACAGTATAATATTGCCATGGTTGGTTCATGGCCAAAGTAAATTACAGCAAGCTTCTTTAGCATTTATCACATCACCAATATTTCATTTACAATGAAAAAAAAAAAAAAGGTGATTTAACCCAAACACTACTCTTCACAATATAAAGTCCTCCAAGAAAATGCCAAGAACTGTTGGTTTCTGTCTAGTTTTAAGGAAGCAGTCATAACATCTTACAAATGCCTATGATCACGACAGAATATATCTTAAACACGGCACATCTGAATTAATCAGAAAATCTAAAGGGCATTAATAAGTGGAGATATGATGCAAAAAAGCAAAAAAAAAAAAAAGAAAGACAAAAACATGTTTGGTCCATCCAACAAATTTCAATTATCAAAGAACTTGCCCCATCTTAAATGTAAAGAAATATTCATAACCAGGTGGCTATTTCATGATGTACAGTGTGGCTGATACTTTTTTAAAAAATATTTATTTTTAGATAGAGGAGAAGGGAGGGAGAAAGAGAAATATTGATGTGTGAGAGAAACATTGATCAGCTTCCCCTACTGGGAACTTGGCCCCCTACCCAGGCACGTGCCCTGACCAGGAATCGAACCACAACCCCTCAGTTCACAGGCTGATTCTCAACCCGCTGAGCCATGCAGGACAGGATGAGGTTGACACTATTCTAGAAACAAAGTAAGGGAGCAGGGTAAAAATGACATGTGGAAAGAAGAATTTTATTTAATGATTATGTGTCTTAGAACTTAACATAGATACATTATCTAGTTCCAAATGATCAACGGAGGATTCAATTCCAAATCATGGTTCCTTTTGCAATTATTAACCTATAAAAAGCAAATGAAAGTTTGAAACTCACTCTACATCTTGACACATTCCTATTTTTTCTTGTTTTGTTACATTCTAAGAACTTTATATGCTTGGGGAACAATGCATCTTAGATCACCTGGTTCTTTGTCTGTCTATGGTACATTTACTTGAAAACCAGAGGTAAAAAAAAACACCCCCAAGAGAATGAAGAGATATTAGAGACAATGTATCCAAGTTAGAAAAGAATAAAGTATTATTAGTCATCAGACATCATTTTAATAGCTTATTCATCTGAAACAAATAATTAAATGTTTCAATCATTTCATTTAGATAGAAAACATGTAACCAATTTAAATTAATTCTTTAGAGCTAGGGTTATTTTAATTTACAGTGAAGTTTGAGGCATGATGATTCTCCCAAGGTCAGAATGATTCGTCTGACACTGAGCTGAATTTAAACCTGAAAGTGCCTCCACACCCTTCACACCACAAGATGGCTTTCACACACTCACGGGCGCAGTGTTCTCTAAACGTAATGACTTACCTTTTTCAGGACTAGTCAACACTTATACAAATGATAATGAATAAATAAGCCATTATTTAACCAGATAAAACACAAGGAATGCCTCCCCATGTAATTTTTATATAAAAAGAGAAAATGCTTATTCTTGAGCAAAATTTCAAATTCAATGTTAACTAGGACAATTAAATCAAACATTGAAAACCTCTGTAAAGCTGAGTATCTTCAGATTTATACAGAGAAATAAATGCCAGCAGCTGTCTGGCAGCTGTTCAAAATGCTTCAATATACATTTTATACATATAAAGTTTACATATATATTCTAAAAAAATAAGTATTTGTTTTCCAATTATAGAACAATATATTGAAAACAATCATATTAAAGCTCATAAAATATGCAAAAACATTTATATATGTAAACAAGGTTGAACAAAGTGCCATCTGTTTCTGTTAGCTACTGGCACACAGCAGATGGAATAGTCATCACGGAAACTGGGTGTCTCCTTCTTATCAATTGGTTGTGGGGCTTATTTCTATCTAATCGAATTTATATTAACAGAGGTAGGAAAATACATAGCCCTGTGTGGTGTGGCTCAGTAGGTTGAGTGCTGGTCTATGAACCAAATGGTCACCAGTTCAATTCCCAGTCAGAGCACATGCCTGGGCTGCCAGCCAGGTCCCCAGTAGGGGACACATGAGAGGCAACCACACACTGATGTTTCTCTCACTCTCTTTCTCCCACCTTTCCCATCTCTCTAAAAACAAATAAATAAAATCTTTTTTTAAAAAAGGAAAATACATAGAAGAATAAAAAGAAAAATCATAATCAACTGGGTTAACACTATAAATTAAAATAACCACAAGCCTAAAAACATAAAATATACATTTTATGTAAGTATTCCTATAAAACCCTTCTCACAGATAATGCTATATTCAAAAAAGTAAAATCCTGAAGCTCTACCTATTCTAATTCCCTTTATCTCAAACTCTTGTAAATAAAAATGATGATTTCCAGAGGCAAAATGCACAAACTTCAGGCTCCAAATAAGATTACTTGACACACAGAGTGAGTCTCTTTCTTCCAAGAGCCAAAGTGAGTTAAATATGGTCTAGTTCCACCACAAAAAAAGCTTGCCAGCATTCCTCTAAAGACAGTAGACTCAATAATAGCTCTGATATCTAAAGCCTCCAAATAAACCTTTTTTTTTTACAGAACTGTAATAATTTAATTAAAACAGTTGGTATACAATAACAAGGACAAGGTGCACAGTAATCTTTAGTCATTTTGTTAGGGCTGAATGGGACATTTCTACAATAAAATACTACTTGGCCATACAAAAAAGGAAAATTTTATGCTTAATGACACAATGGATGGACCTGGAGAATTTCATGCTAAGTGAAGTAATAAGCCAGTAAGAGAAACTCCTGTGTAGACTTAATGAACACACTGAACTAACAAGCAAAACAGAGACAGACTCATAGATAGAGAGCAGGATGACAGCTGTGGGTGGGGTAGGGGAGGGGGTGGAAGGAGTGAGCCCAAAGGAAAAAGGACTCATGGACATGGACAATAGTGTGGTGGTGATTGTAGGGGGCAGGGTATAAAGGAGCTAAATGGTAATGGGAAAAATACAATAATTTTTTTTTAAAAATTCAGAATATAAATATATAATTAAGTTACAAATTAAATTTTTAAAATACATATTCCAGATTTTCAAATTCTTAGGACTTACATTCTAACTTTGTCAAATGGGATACCACTTTGTAGTTGTAAAACTAATTTAACAACAAATGTAGTAAAAGTAGACGCTAGGATATTTGATTCTCAAATGCAAAAAAAAAGGGACAGACTAATGACTTACAGTTTTAAGTAAGAGAGAAAACAGATTAACAAAGTGTTTAAGTCTAGTTCCAAAACAATGACCTGTAAGAAAAGGTGCATCCTGAAAAACAACATGGCTGCAGTCCCATGAAAAACTATTTTTTATTGTTCTAGTATAGTTGTCTCCACCAGCCCCCACTACCCTCCAACCACAGCCATCCCCACTTTCCACCCTCCATCCTTCCCCCCTTTGGTTTAGTCCATGTGTCCTTTACACATGTTCCTGAAAACCCTTCCCCCTTTCCCCCACATTATCTCCTCCCACCTCCCCTCTGGTTACTGTCAGTTTGTTCTTAATTTCAGTGTACTTTTGACTTTTTATTGCATTTATTTTTTTAAAAAATGGAGACATACAAAACAAAATAAAAAATGCATGAGACAGGAAGAAAGATCTGACAACTTCAAAGACAGTAGGAGATGCTGCATGTGTGTGAAGGCGTATGGGAAGGCAGGTCCCAACAAGTCCTTTGGCACTTGTATAAAAGATGAAAAGAGACTACATGATATAAAACGTAAAGAAAATGAAAAGAAAATCAGAAAGCTTTCAAGTTACATTAAAGTTGTTAGAAAATATGCCAAAAAAGTACAAACATCAATTTTAAAGTAACTTCAAAAGGGACATGGGTACACTAATTTATATTTTCTTCAAAAGTAATTTACTTGCCTAAAAGGAAGTGAAAAGTTTGCACATAAAAAAGCATGCAGAGAAAATGTCTAAATAATGGGTATTTAAACAGAAGTATCCCAGGCTGCCTTTACAATAATTCTCTCATTTTACCAATGAAATAGGATTAACATATAAGGAGAAGGGGACCAATTTCCTCCTAACACTAAAGGGCTAGCGAAAAAAGAGAGTTCTGAAGTACACTGGCTACACATGCCTGGCCACAGTGGAAGACGGAAGAGCCTATTTGTGAAATACTAAGGACCTGCTGCGAACCAAGCCTTGTACTACTTTGTGGACATAGAGTGGTAAACAGGACAGCTCCTGTCCATGGGGTTTCAGGCCTACGAGTCTACAGATACTAAACAAATAGTTACATGAACAATTACTTATAAAAATGGTAAATGCAACTAAAGTAAACTAAAAGAACAAAGTTATACTGCTCAGATCTTCTAAAATCTCTATTACAATCAAAATTGCTCTTAAGTTTAAGAGTGAGTCATATCTTTAATACCCTTCATAATGATGCAAAATTCTACAATCACCTTAAAGATACATATAGAGAAAATCCCTAACATTTTTTTTAATCTCAGAGGAACACATTGCAGTGTGATACTAGCAACCCTCAGGTAGGAATGGAAAAAGAACAAGTTCGGATTGGCAGGAGGGAATCAAGGATGGTAGCAAAAGCATTACTGAAATGACTAAACATAGGATCCACTTAAGGTACTAGCATTGTCCCGGGTAGCAGGAGGTGCCTGTGTAAGCAAATTGCTAGGTAACTGTGAGAATGAAGATGGCCACTGGACTAGAAACGTAAAGAAGGACCCACAACAAACTGAGCTCATGATTATTTCACATACACCTTAATATTAAAATAAAAAATTATTTCATCTAACATTCTCTCCCTACTCAATGCAGAAAACACATCCAAAAATATCCCTGATAGTCATACAGCTTTAACTGTTCCAAAGAACGAGCAGTGTGTCTCACTATGAGATGGCTCTAACTGTCGGGCCCAGTTTTACTGTCTGAACTTATCCTAGCGTTCATGGAACAGAGGCTTAAATATTCAAAGATAAATGACCAGGTCATTATTATGTAGAGAGTCTCTGTTCATCCATTTATTAAACTTATAAACATACAACAAGCTTAATCATCATTGTGAAAAGGGCAGCAAAAGAAAACAGTGCTATGGGAATACTCTTTCAATTATTCCGCAGAGTATCTTTCTGGAACTTCATCGTAACATCACATTAGGTTTCTCTGTCTTAGCTCACAGGAACTAAAGTTGGGGGATAATGACAACAATAATACAGGGTTAGTTACACTTTACTACAGATACATAATCTCAGTCACTTATCATTTGTTTGAAAGTTCTATTAGAAACATTTTAGCATTAGTGACAGTACAGATGACAAAGAAGGGAAGGGGGCTGCATCATTTTTTTTTCTTTTAAAATATCAATCAGTGTTCCCATCTCCATGTGAGAACACAAGAGGACGACCCTCACTGACTATGCTGGCACCTGAGCTTTAGCCTCCAGAACTGAGCAATAAATTTCTGCCACAAAGAAAAAAGGAAAGGGAAAGGGAATGAAAGGAATGGGAAGAAACAGAAAGGAAAAAGATTATCAGTATCAGTAGCCAACAAAGAAATGCAAATCAAAAAAGGAGAAAACTGTATTTGAACAATGATTAAAATAAAATTAAAAAAAAAAAAGAAATGCAAATCAAAACCACAAGGAGATACTCCTTCACACCCACTAGGATGGCTATAATCAAAAGGACGGGCAATAATAAACGATGGTGAGGATGTGGAGAAGCTGGAGCCTGCATACACCACTGGTGACAATGGGAAATACCACAGCTACACGGGAAAAGAGTCTGGCAGTTTCATAAAAGTTAAAATTAGAGTTAACATATGAGCCAGCAATTCCATTCCTAGGTTTATCATACACCCAAGACAAGTGAAAACTCACATTCACAGAAAAAACCTGTACATGAATATTCATAGCAGCATGACCTAGAACAGCCAGAAAGTGGAGTGGGGGGGGACCCACAATAGTCCATCAAATGATGAGTGAAGGTAAGTAAAATATAGTACACCCATAATGGAATACTGTATGAAAATAAGAAGAAATGAAGTACTGATACATGCTATAACATAAATAAATCTTGAAAATATTACACTAAGTGAAAAAAAAAAAAAGTCATATTATTCCATCTATATGGAATGTCCAGAAAGCAAATCTATCGTGACAAAGAGCAGGTAAGTAGTTGCCCAGGGTTTCAGCTTGGGAGAGTGGAAAATGCAGCCACTGCTAATGGATGTAGGATTTTTTTTTCAAGGAAGCAATGAAAATATTCTAAAATTGATTGTGGTGATAGCTGTCCAACTCTACAAATTAATAAAAACCACTGAATTGTACAACTTTAATAAATGAATTGTATGGTATATGAATTATATCTCAGCAAAGCTGTGATTAAAAAATTCATCAGCCATAACTGGATCAAGAGTCAATTTTAATAGTAGCAAACTTTGAAAAATAATAAACAAATTTTCCATTACTGCTTATATTATTAAATTTCATATTTAAATTACAGATAAAAAAGGCTAAAAATGTCACAAAATTATTTCCACCTCCATCAATGATGAAAAAACTAAGCACTTTAAAATCCACCGACGGACTCTACCATTTAGTGGTACAAAGCATTGAAGTGAACATGAACTACCACACTACTGGAACCTTCCGAACGTGTGAATCAGTGTGCCATTCATCTCTAACATGTATGCCTTCAAGTAAAACTTATGTAATGTTATAAATCATTTTCCCATTTCAGTTTTAAATGACAAAAATGGAAGTCACTCTATGTATCGCTGCCATAATAAATTATCACAAATTTAGCGGCTTAAAACAGATGTATTAGTTTACAGCTCTGTAGGTCACGAGTGCTGGCAGGGCTGCATCCCTTTCTGGATGCTCTACAGAGAAGTCAGCCTGCTTGCCTTTTCCATCTCCTAGAGGCTGCCCCCTTTCCTTGGCTCAGGGCCCCTGTCCTTCTCCTTGGAAGGCAGCAGTGCTGCATCTCTCTGACCCACTGCCTATAGTTACACCTCCCTCTTAATCAAAACCAGGAAAGGTCTTCTCCTTTCAGGTACATATGAGATTAGATTGGACCCACATGGAAATCCTGGTCAGTCTTCCCATCTCAAGGTCCATAAATTTAATCACACCTGCAAAGCCCCTTTTGCCACATACGGTAACATACTCACAGGTTCTGAGGATCAGGGCATGAGTGCAAACGAGATAAATTACTTACCCACAGCCGCCTAGAGGGTTATTAGCAGAGTATGGGCCAGAAATTAAATCTACCATGTGTTAGTTCAAGTATTTTCTGCCACATACTATGTTACATTACAGGTTTTAATGCTATCTAAAACACTCAAGAACTTTTAAAGGGAATAATGATACAAAAAAATTGTCCCAGAGAGGAAAATACCATTACATTTTAAATGGTTACTTTCTCAAGCATAAGTCATATCCTTTTACTAGATATTTCTAATTGAATAAATATAAGAAAGTTATTTAAATTAAAAAAACTCTTAAATCAATCAATAATGATCAGAATTTTCTTAGCACAAAAGTAATTTAAAAAGAAATGAGTTGATGACAAAATCACAACTATCAACAACCAAACCTATAAAGCAAAAACAAAAATGAACTAAGCAAACAACTAGAACTGGAACAGAAATGGAGATCACATGGAGGTTTATCAGTAGGGATAAGGAGAGGGAAATGGGGGAAAAGGTAAAGGGAATAAGAAGTATAAATTGTAGGTACAAAATAGACAGGGGGAGGTTAAGAATAGCATAGGAAATGGAGAAGCCAAAGAATTTACATGTACAACCCATGGACATGAACTAAGGAGGGGAGGTATGCAGGTGAGAGGGCAGGTATAGGGCAAAGGGGAATAAAGGGGGGAAAATGGGACAAAAAAAAAAAAACAAAAAAGAAATAAGCTATCCTAATAACTATTCATACCTATTTATCTAAAAAATAAAATGGCTGAAATAGCAAATGATTTTTTTTGCTAAAGGTGTGCTAATAATCATTAATAACCTTGATGGATAAGTAAATCTGCATTAAAATTAAATTATTAAGAATTAATCCAATTAACATCTTTAAAATTTTGCCAGGTTAGTAATGAAAGAGGCTGTGGCCATCAAAATGCCTATCATAAAAACACATTGCAAGAAAGACAGCTATAGGCATTATGATACCCAAAGATGGTTCAAAATTGCTACACTAAATTTTATGCTAAAGGGCCCAATGCATCTGGCTTGCTGTGACTTTAAAATAATCAGTTTATTAATACCCAGGCTTTGGGATATAGCAACAGTCAGCTTTCAGTCTTTGTTGCTCACCTCAATCTTCTATCCTTTCTCTTCCCAACTATTGTGTTACCCGCTACAGCAATCACTTCTCATAAGGACACTGCACTTTCTAATTTATATTCCATTTTCTTGACAGTTGACTTTCTTTCAACTTTCTAGTTTCTAAAGGACATAAAGCATGTCTTCATTTTGATATTCTATCCAATATCTGTTGCCCAGTGCCTGACATTATTAGTTGCTCAATAAATATATGTGGGAAAAGATGAACTTGATCATGCCTCAAGAGCAGAACAGAGAGTCACAAGCAAGGACTAGCGAGTATGCAAAGACCTGGACTCCCATGCAGCCACGTTTACTGCTTCACATAAAAAAACTACTCAACTCGGAATAGAGGTGACCAAAGCATTCAGACAAACGATAACTGCCTAAATTTTGACAATTGTGAAGAAAATCATAATATAAATTCATGTTTCTATCTATTATAAACAAAAGTTCGCCTTAAAGTACTGTCTTCCCTTTACTGGACTTTGAAGGTTTACCCAAGAGCACAAAATACACTTAAGATCAAATCAGTGAGGCTGAGAATTATGTTGCATGCATCAGAAGTCATGATCCACCCTCAAAGTGCTATGAGATCAAACTTAAAATTAGCAAAATCAGAGTAGATGAAATAACTGTAGAACTACTGGGACTTAAAAGATGTGAAAAACAAAATAGTTAAGTATTAAAACTAGAATATTGTAAAATCATAAAATGGACTATGTGATACAAGACAGTGAGTGAATGCTTCACAGATCAGTAAAACAGCAACCTACAATGTCAATGGGATTACAGAGCCGTTTTGGCTCAATGCCAGAGAAGCAATGCAGAAATGTGGAAAGACAAAGACAGTATTTCAAAGTAGTGGAATGGAAGTACTATAATAAAAATTTATAGAGACAGATTAAAGCCACATAACATTTTAAGAAGTTCAAGAAAAAGTCTTTCTTAATCCAAGTAATATTTGAAGTATGGCAGTGATTTTTCAACTTATTTCATTTCATAGCACACATAAACTAATTACTAAAATTCTGTGGCACAGCCAAAAAATAGATTTTTTGCCCATTTGACAAAAAAAAATAGGTATAATTTTAATTCATCCACACCAAATGGCTATTGTTGTGTTGGCTGTTGTCATTTTTTTTAATGTGATAATCTAAGGGAAAAGAGGTCACTGCCCCTAACTAAATAGTCAGGTATTGCATGTTTTATTTTTTTTGTTTTTATTTTTTAAAGATTTTATTTATTTATTTTTAGAGAGAGGAGAAGGGGAGGGGAAAGAGAGGAAGAGAAACATCAATGTGTGGCTGCCTCTCGCACAGCCCCCACTGGGGACCGGGCCTGGAACACAGGTGTGTGCCCTGACTGGCCCTTTGGTTCACAGGCCTGTGCTCAATCCACTGAGCTATACCAGCCAGGGCCAGTACTGCATGTTTTAAAGATACCTGGGGCACACCAGTGTGGCATGGGACACCAGCTGAAAACCACTGAAGCATGATGATTTTACATCTATAGGTAGGCTAGTTATACAAATTGATTCACTGTCCTATAAAAAGGACCTCTCACAGAAGAAAAGCAATTCTCCCAGAACAAAACAAGTTGAATTATATTATGATAAGTGAGATTCCAGTCCCAAAGACTAAACATTTTTATTCCTGCAATAAATGAAAAGCATATTTTAAAATTATCCCCAATTGTTATTATTGGCTATCAATGCAGAAATTAATACTAGTTTTCTCCAGAATGTTCAATTAGACATATGAAAGTAATTATTTTATAAAGTGATATTATTATATAAACTGAATGTAGATTCAAAACATCAGCTCAACCACTAAAAAAATAAATTACATCAGAGCCAACTTTTGAAATAAACATTGGCAATGGATGGTATAAATTATAGGAATTCTGAGGGAAAGAGTCACTTAATGAAATAAAAATAAAAGGGACTCTCTTTGCCAAGGTCTCTAATAAGAAAAGCCCTAAACTCATTTGTGTGGCTTCTATAAATAAAGAGAAAGAGCAGACAAAAGTCATTGAGTTAACAGAAGCTGGCATATCATCTATCACTAGAACCTTTATTTTTAAGATTCTCTGTTTCACCCATGTTACTCCCTTTTAATTAACTTCTTTAAAAAAAGAAAGAGAAAGTAGTGGGAGAGAAAATGTTGATTCACTCATAAATGAATGGCAAGCATTGTGAAGGTTAAGCTCGGTATACAGTGAGCCAGGGAAGGCGGTAACCCTCTATTTGAAATATTGTTGGGCCTGTAAAATGCCCAGGTTCACTTTCATTGGCCTACACTCAGGTTTTCCTCTTGGCATTTTACAACGCTTCGTTCACTGTCTGCATTCATGCTCCCAGTGATTCATTCAACCACTTTATCAAGAACTCACTGCATGCCTTGTACAGTGCTCAGAGATGGGACAATATAGATGGGGAACACAGCATCACAGTCTTCAAAAAGGAAACAAAGTGGGAGGAGAAAAGGAGTCTGCAAATGCCACTTTTTAGGGCACCCACCCATGTGGCAAGTAAGTACTACTGTACATTAGCCACTTCTGAAAACAGCAGTTGTTTACGATGCTGGATTGCCCGTGGTCAGTCTGGCACGTGTCTCCACCACAACCCCTTACTTACTCTAAGGCTGGACCACATTTCCTGGAGTCCCTTCCCCGTACAGTTCCACGTTAGTAATCTCAGATTTGAAACACAAGGGAAACCTCCTTTTTCTCAGGAGGTCAGGGGACTCTAAGGCTTGGCTTTCTCAGATGCTGCAGCCTTGTAGACCTTCTGATTAACTTCCACATCACAGTCCTGGCAGTTTGCAGACTTCCCCACAAACTCATTTTCCACCCACTCACCAGCACTCTTCAGACTAAGATCTTCACTGTCAAGTTCTCAGACCTAATGTCAGCTCCCACCGCCTGCTCAGTGCTTCAGGATAAATATTTCATTTAAAATATCTCTAATGTTCAGCAGAGTTCCTCCAATGTACAGTGACAGCTTTCTTAACATCCACACCTCCAGTGGTAAAAGCTATGAATTCTCCACATAGTGACTTTCATTTTCCTGACCAAATCCTTAGTCTCCAAGCTGCTGGAAGCATCAGGAGCCTCTGATTCTGACTTAAGGAGGAGAGCTAGTAATTTCGTCTAGAAAGGCAGCACAATGAAGTAGTTAAAAATATGGACTCAGGAGCTAGCTTAGTTTGATTTCTAGCTTGGTAGTTGCATGTCTTTAGACAAGTTAGTTACTTAAATGCTGCCTCAGTTTCTCATCTCAGGTGAGATATCAGTAACTACTTCATAGGGTAGTCATGAAAGCGGATTAATACAAAATGCATGGTAAGTAACAGGTAATGGTAAATAAAAATATGCTTTTCAATTCTTATTCTTCTTTAGATTTAGTCCTCCAGTTTGTATCCAGCGAGAAAAATAGAGAATAATGGGCACCAAGATGTCGCAGTGCTGGAGACAGGGCATCTGTGAGCTGCGCTAAGGTGTCACCAAGTCATAGCTCTGGAGCAGGAAACAGTATGTGAAGAACTTTCTACAACCACACCATTCCTCTTCTACTTACGAATTCTTGAACATTTCTATGTTTCTTGAACTATCCCCATACTATTTTTCCATATGGATCATTGATATTTTTCTATTTTGACAAATACATCAAAAGAAATATCAGATAATCAAAGATCAAAATACATACCATAGTATTAAAGGTAGATTCAGGACATGTGAATTTGGATTGGGGGAGGGGGATGCAGGCAGGAAAGTTAAAGGAGACTTTAATTATATTCTAAATTTCTTATTAATAAAAAGTATTTATATATTACTTTTATAGTTAAAACTTAATTATTAAGAATAATCTAACATTTGGAATGATAAACTGCCAAAAAATTGATGGTAACCTATAAAGTAAACACAAGATAACATAAAAATATGAATCAGAGCCATGATTGTACAGGAAAGATATTTTCTGAAAGTATAGTATTTTCACTTTTACATTTACATATTGTTCTCTTAAGCCACTATTTTTAAACATAAAATCTTTAGTGCTATACTTTTTTCATGTAACATTTCTGGCTAATCTTTGTATCACCTCTATAGAGAAAAATCTAAGAGAAAAATATAATACTGGGACTACGCACTTTGAAGAGCATCTATATCGTACTAAATTGGATGTCTCAAAATATGCTGTATTTGTTCAGGTTTCTATAAATCCTTATTAAGGAAACCACAGTAGAATGAAATGAAAATTGACTTTCCTCAGTATCCAATTAATAAAAACATAGTAAGGCTTGCCGAAGTAGTCTATTCCCCACTGTACTCTCTGGCCATGACAAATGGAAACTGCCTGTCAGCGGGAAAATGCAGATGCCATTCCTCTAACAGCAGCCTTCTCTGGCACAAAGGAGGCCAGAGATGGAGCACAATCTTTGTGCTCCAACTCTCTTAACAATGATCAAAGCACTTGAACATGCCAAAAAGAATATTTATTGCTTAATCAAAAAAACTAAGATTCAATAATATAAAATCACAGGTAAATTACTCAAGCTTTCTGTTCCTCAGTTTCATTTTTAGTAATATAGAAGTTATAATAGTTAAATAATAACTTATTTTTTAAAATATTTTATTGGTTTCCTACTATAGTTGTTCCATTTTTTTCTCCCCTTTATTTGCCACCACATTGCACCACCCTTCCCACCAGCATTCCACCCCCTTAATTCATGTCAATGGGTCATGTGGGTAAGATCTTTGGCTTCTCCATTTCCTGTGCTATTCTTAACCTCCTCCCATCCATTTTGTACCTACCATTTATGCTTCTTATTCCCTGTACCTTTTCCCCCATTCCCTCCTCCCTCTCCCTGCTGATAACCCTTCATGTGATCTCCATTTCTGCAATTCTGTTCTGTTCTAGTTGTTTGCTTAGTTTGCTTTAGTGTTTGTTCTTTTTTAGGTTCAGTTGTTGATAGTTGTCATTTTACTGTTCATATTTTTGATCATCTTCTTTTTCTTAGATAAGTCCCTTGAACATTTCATATAATAAGGGCTTGGTGATGATGCACTCCTTTAACTTGACCTTATCTGGGAAGCATTTTATCTGCCCTTCCATTCTAAATGACAGCTTTGCTGGATAGAGTAATCTTGGATGTAGGTCCTTGTCCTTCATGACTTGGAATTCTTCTTTCCAGTCCCTTCTTGCCTGTAAGTTTTCTTTTGAGAAATCAGCTGATAGTCTCAGGGAACTGCTTTGTAGATAGCTGTCTTCTTTTCTCTTGCTGCTTTTAAGATTTTCTCCTTATCTTTAATCTTGAGTAATATAATTATGATGTGCTTTGGTGTGTGCTTCTTTGGGTCGAACTTCTTTGGGACTCTCTGAGCTTGCTGGACTTTCTGGAAGTCTATTTCCTTTGCCAGGTTGGGGAAGTTTTCCTTCATTATTTGTTCAAATAAGTTTTCAATTTCTTGCTCTTCCTCTTCTTCTGGCACCACTATGATTCAGATGTGTTGGAACATTTAAAGTTGTCCTGGAGGTTCCTAAGCGTCTCCTCATTTTCTTGAATTTTTGTTTCTTCATTCTGTTCTAGTTGAATGTTTATTTCTTCCTTCTGCTCCAAATCATTAATTTGAGTCCCAGTTTCCTTCCCTTCACTGTTGGTTCCCTGTATATTTTTATTTCACTTTGCATAGCCTTCACTTTTTCCTCTATTTTGCGACCATACTCAGCCATTTTTGTGATCATCCTGATTACCAGTGTTTTGAACTGTGCGTCTGATAGGTTGGCTATCTCTTCTTCACTTAGTTCTATTTTGGGGGCTTTGATCTGTTCTTTCATTTGGGCCATACTTTTTTTTGTTTCAGCAAGTCTGTCACATTATAAGGGGTGGAGCCTTAGGTATTCACCAGAGCAGGGCAACCCACATGGCTACATTGTGGTGCTCTATGTGGAGAAGGGGCCCAAAAGGGAACAATATCACTTGCTTGGCTCTCGGCCAGATTTCAGTCACTTCCCCTGCTTCCCACAAGCAGACTGGGCCCTTTCAGTGCTGATTCCTGGGTGTCAGGGCTTGTGTACATTCTAGGACCCTATAGTTCTCTCCAAAGAACTCTCTCCACTTCCCACAGGATTTTACAGCCAGAGGTTTTGAGGCTTTATTCCCCTGTGCTGGAACCCTGGGATGCCGTGGTCTGTTTTGCTCCCCAGTTGTTCCTCCTGGTTTATCCATACAGGAATGTGGGCCCACCTGGTCCTCAAGTCCTCTCCACCCCAGCTGCCCATCTCTGCCCCTCCTACCTGGATGAATGTTTCTTCAACCCCTTGGTTGTCGGACTTTTGTACAGTTCTATTTTTTGGCAGTTCTGGCTATATCGTGTTTTTAAATTTGTTGTTGTCCTTATTTGGTTGTGAGAGGAGGCAAAGTGTATCTAACTATGTCTCTATCTTGGCCAGAAATCCTAATAACTTATTTTTAAAGGGGGGAATAGGATGGAGAATTATAGTAGTGTCTGGCATATGATGAATCATCAAATGTTAATTATTATTATTATTATTATTAATACATCTTATATAAAGGTAAACTAATCTCCCACATAGTCTCCTGACTTACCTACCTTTGAAAAATGTATTGAATATAAAATATCTAGTGGATAAGTGGTAATGAAGAAATACAAAACAATAAAATGGTTGGATTAATTAGCAGTATGAATAAATGAAAGTTAAATTAATAGTAGCAATATGTTGGGTTGGCCAAAAAGTTCGTGTGTATTTTTCTTTCTGATAAATGGCTCTAGTAGCACTTACTTAGTGGTCTTTACTTCATTCTAAACAATTGTGTTAGATTGTATTGTGACACCTGCCATATCAACGTGTATTTTTAAAATACAACATCAGTGAATTTTTGTGTAGCCATTTTAATATTGAAGATGGAAGAACATATGCAACTTTTTTGGCATAGTATCCTTTATTATTTCAAGAAAGGAAAAAAATGCAAGTGAAACGCACAAAAAAAACCCCAAAACAGATTTGTACAGCATATGGAGAAGGTGCTGTGGCTGACTGTATGTATCTAAAGTGGTTTGCAAAGTTTCATGCCGGGTATTTCTCACTGGGCAATGCTCCACAGTTGGAGCAACCTCCAGGTGAGGTTGAGAGCAATCAAAACAAGACATTAATTAAGAAAAATCAACATTATACCAAACAGGATATAGCTAACATACACAAAATGAAAAATGTCTTTCACTTTATGTAAACAACTAAACGGACTTTTTAGCCAACCCAATATTAGAATTTATTCAACTATTCCAACATATGAATCCCTTCCTGTCCCATTTCAGTCCTTTACTGCCACCTGATTTTACTTTTAAACATAAAGATACAAAGTATAAAACGTGAGAAATGGAAGGAGGTAAGGAAAACTATTCAATAAAAATGGGACTTCAATCTATAGCAGCCCTGATCATTTCCTTTTCTTGATAGTCTTTGGACAACTCCACTGAGAGGCCTTTAAAAAAGAGATTAAAAGTGCTGTATGCTTAATTATACTGTAAAGTTTGAATTCTTAAACATAAAATTATTCCAACATAATATCAATTCTCATGAACCACAAAAAGGATTATTTTAACAAAAGAAAAATCATTTTACTAGCATGAAATAACCTTGAACTATGTCTCTAAAAATTGTACTATCACTGCAACCCAAGGGAAATAACAAATTTAATAAAAATTGATATAAAGTTATGGAACAAATGATGATTTTAACAGTTTTAGTGAATGATACATTATTCTGAAATGAGAACTGAAACTTAGAGTATGTCATAAATTCCCTATGTCAAAGAGGTAAAAGTTTCTTCAAAATTTTGATAGACTAATATGATTATTGTGAGATAAACTACACCTTGATCAATAATGGCAGGAAAAAGGCCCTGGCTGGTGTGACTGAGTGTGTTGAGTGCTGGTCTGAGAACCAAAGGGTTACCTGTTCGATTCCCAGTCAGAGCACATGCCTGGGTTGCAGACCAGGTCCCTAGTGCAGGGAGCTTGAGTAAGCAATCACACATCAATGTTTCTCTCTCTCTGTTTCTCCCTTCCTTTCCCTCTCTAAAAATAAATAAATAAAATATAAAAATAATAATAATGGCAGGAAAAATATAAATTAACAAAATAAAAATATTATAAGAAATTTGAGGATGGACTACCCTAAAATGTTATATATGTACTAAAATTAAAAGTGCAAGGAGTAAGATACTAGGAACAACAAAAAATTAAAGGGAGACATAAATTAGTGATTTATTGTGAAAGGCATCTGGCTATACAAATTAGTAGGTAGTTATACTCCTGGATTCCCACAATTAACAGTGTGCCAAGAAAAGAAACTAGAATGCTTCATTTTAACATGCCATCTTATAATTTAAAATGCTAATACAACTCTGAAACAGAAATGACAGCTAAAAAAAAATTAAGATAACAATAGCAATTCAGCCAAAGTAGTAAACTCAAGATCAAGATGATTGAGCCCGGGCCAGGTAGCTCAGTTGGTTGGAGCATCAATCCAACATACCAAGGTTGTGGGCTCAATCCCCACTCAGGGCACACATGAGAATAAAACAATAAATGCATAAACAAGTAGAAAAACAAATTGATCATTTTTCTCTCTGCCTCCCTCTCTCTCTCTAAAATCAGTAAGTAATGTTTTTAAAAAAAGATCTTCACTCTTATTTTGTTCCCTAATCTAGTACCTGACCAACTAAACATAATCATTGAAGGTTTTCTGAACTGCTGTACAGACTGATGGAGGGAAGATGGAAGGAAAAAGTAAGAGTAATAATCACAAATGTTATCTACATAGTCTACATAAGAATATCACCTAAGAAGTTTCCTTAGCCTAACCCCCAATTCTAATACATTAGCTCCAGGATGTCCAAAGTCAACACTTCAATGAACACCCCAGGAGAACTTGATGCAAGCAACCCATGGCCTCTGGAACACCAAAAGCTGGCACTACATGGGACTCTCTGCTACAATTTTTTTAAAAAGTACCTTGAAAAAGTGTTCTTTGATAAAAATAACTTAGGAAAAAAGATAAATAATTTACATATTTTTCTAAACAGCAGTATTTCTGAGAGTTTCAATATGCTTTTGAATTCCCCCAAGAGAGAAAATAACCATGCTGTGACATTTCCCAAAATTACTGGCTGTGGGATATTTTCTTGTTTCACCCACCAATATCTATAAGATTAAAACTTTTACACAAGACAGCCAGAGACAAAGAATAGGATGAAAGCAATTAGACTAAATTAGAAAGTTATAAAGCTTCCTTATAATTCTTATTCTAAAAAATAGGATCCTCCTTTATGTTAAATAATACTAAACTATGAGCACATAAATATCCCTATAATATGTACACAATTTCCCTCTACATAACTCCAAAGGTAATGATGACAATATCGACCATAAGGATTTCTCTAAACAATAAACTAGAAAAAGTGTTTCTTAAGAGGATAATCTTTATAGACATCTACATATGAAATATCTACATATGAAGACCTCTAAGATCTTAAGACTAGCTACAGATTTGGAATCAAACAGTTACAGAAAATATTTTAGAAACAGACAAACAAGCAGGCTCATTTGAAGAAGGAAAATTCTCTTTACTTCATTTGTAAACAAAATATATTTGTAAAGCCTTTAAAAAAGTTTACAACTTGTGAAAATTACACACCAAAAAACTTTCAAATTGACCAGTTTAAAGCACCCATAATTAACTATTTCAATTATCTAAGAGACAATTCCAGGATTTGCCTCATCAATTTCCAATGAACCCATAATACAAAAATGGATGAAATAATCTAGGTGACTTCTTAAATGAGATCTTTTAAATGATTCCAATATAGAGGGTTACTACAGATTAAAGAGAACTTTTACTTTAAGAGAAAAAAATACTCTCTAAAACTGAACAGGTAACAAAACAAATGGTGACAACTAACCCTAAAAAAGATGTATCTTTACATCTCCCTGGGCAGGGGGCGGGCGCAGATTTTTGACAGACTTGGCTCAAGGTAAGAAAGTAAAATGTCTCCCCAAAGAATTCATAACTGTGAGCCAGCCTTCATGGGTTTGGCACAGAAATTCATACGACTCGTGTAACGGAAAGGATGTACACCAAGCTTCAGAGCTCCCAGGCATCTGGTAATAACAAATATGAATGTTTCCTGGAAGAAATTCTTTAAACTTTGGCCTCAAGGAATTTTTAATGTGAAACAGGCTAACAACCTGATAGGAAAAGTAGAAATGACTTGAATATACGTTTCCTAAAAGGAGAAATACAACTGACCAAAAATATAGATGCTCAAAGTCATTAGTTTCGAGGGCAACACTAAATAAAGTGATGATATACTATTTTATATGTATACACTGAAAAGCATTACAACAGTGGACAAAACAAGTTTGGGAGCAAGGGTATCATTATTCATTGCTGGTATGAGTTTAAACTGCTTCAGGAAACCTGGGAATTATCTTGCAAAACTGAAGATGCAAATATTTTACAGCTAAGCAAAGCCATGCCTTAGTATATACCCTAACTCCTTGTTACCATGCTGCAGGAGCCCTTCACAGAAATATTTAAAACAAAATTGTTTATAAAACAAACAAAAAAAAAGATGCAAACAACAAAAAAGACAATCTATAGAACAAAATACAAAATAAATAATGACCTATTCTTTTAAAAAAGAAAATCACACCTTAAGTGAAAACAAATGAGCTACAACTACACAGATCAGCACATATGAATGAAATCAATATAATGTAGTCAAAGTACCTAATAACAGAAGAAAGTAGTTCGATTCCATTTGCACCAAATTCAAAACCAGGAAAACTATGTATTATTTATGAATGCACACATTTGGAGTGTAATTAAAAGAAGAGAATGAGAAATATAAAGCTGAGGAAGGAGGTGACTTCCAGACTAGATGGATGGGAATGTGATTACCCAGCAATTCACAGGAGACTTCAAAAGTTTTAGTAATGTTCTATTTTGAAGTTGGTCAGTATGTTCATTATATTAATAATGGGTGTTCCTTATTATTATGCTTTAAGTGGAATACATAAACAATAAATTCTCAGGTATGTATGGTATATTTCATAATGTGAAATAATACAGTCTTAAGAATAACCAATAGCAATACACATGTTTCTTCCTCTGGCCCCTGAGTATATGTTCACCCTTTGTCTTTCTCACCTCTGACATTTTCATCTCGGAATTTTGTGATGATTATGATAAAGAGGGAATAAATTACCGTGTTTCTTATTGGAATTTTCTTGGGCTCTGGAGGCATGTCCTGTGGAACAAATTTCACTGGTTCCTTAATCTGCCTCCTTGATCGTTTGGTTCCATCTGGTAAGGTTTCCATGGCCATGTCCGCTTCCATGTCGCTGCTCCCAGCCTGGTCACATTCCGAACACTGCCTACATAGAGAAACAGTGTAAGTTCATACATTGATTCTTACCTTCTAGTGTTGGCATTGCTTTCTAGAAACACAAAATTCAGGTATATGTGAAAAATAAATAAAAACATATATGGGTATATGTAATCACAGGGTATATAATGACTATACATATAGAAAAGCATGTATACTCCTATAATAACAAGTATATAAGGCAATTTGATGTAATCCTATAAGTGTACTAAGAACATATGTAATGATGCTGCATGATAATAACACTAGAGATTTGGCACTGATTAAAAAGGCAACTTTTTGGAAACCGTGACTTTTATTTAAGTGACATGTTGTGACACCTAAAAATCAAAGTCATTACTGACCCTGACTCTACTCCTGTCACAGCTATCCTATCTTTTAATCTTATTTAATGACAAGCCATGATGAATATGCCAACTAAGAAAACTCTGTAGAAACAGATTCTAAACAGTGTTGAAAAAATAAATGGGTCATTTTAGTTAGTGGCCCATGCAACTTATAAAAGAGGAAACATAAACTTACTCATTAAAAGAATTTAATGAAGCACTTTCAAAAATATGGGGATGTGGGGAAGATAACAGAGTAGGAAGCAAGAGAAATCTGTTTCTCTAGCTAGAAAACAGTTGCACTAGCAGAATTTGTCTGATGTAACTATTTTGGAAGGCTGGTGTCTGTTGAAGGCTCGCAACTTTCAGGGAAAGGCTTGCACAGGCAAGCTGTCATTAATTTTGGTCAACTTCAGCTCTGCGTGCCTAGCAGCTACTCAATCTCTATCCCAAGCCACCTGGCAGGCAGCTGTGCTGCACTAGCTTATCCACAGTAGTTCAGAGCCAGGTGAGCAAATTGAACCCTGACTACAAATACTGGAATCTGTGTTCTGATTATTGATTGCTGTTTTTGATCAGTAGAGTGTAGACAAAGACGTGGGTGACTTCCTTCTATTAGTGCAAGGCACTCCCTCTCGGTCTGAAGTGACTTCCAAGACTTAAAAGACCAGTGTCCTTTATCCCTCCACCTTTATTTTTCTCTTCTTCCCCTTTTGGGAGCCAGACATTAAAGGAGGCTAGGACATTCAAAAGTAGCCTACGCTTACCCAGGGAAAAGCTAAGAAAAGACATGAGAAGACCATAAGTTTACACCTCAGTCTGATCCTCAGCACAGAGACAGCCCACTGTTAAATAAACAAACAAACAATAACAAAATACAGCATATCCTGGGGATACAGGAGAATTTCATTTCCAGAGTTACCACATTATAAAATTCCAATGCCCAGCTGTTGACAAAAAAACAACAAAACAAAACAAAACAAAACAAAAAACCCCTAGAACATATGTAATGATGCTGCATGATAATAACACTAGAGATTTGGCACTGATTAAAAAGGCAACTTTTTGGAAACCGTGACTTTTATTTAAGTGACATGTTGTGACACCTAAAAATCAAAATTTTTACAAAAAAGGCAAAAGTATAGTCCAATTAAGGGACAAAAATTAAGTAAACAGAGACTGTGTCAGAAGACTTGATGGCAGATCTACAAGACAAAGACTTTAAAACAACTATGATAAAGATGCTCACTGAAGTGGGTTGTGGAGAACGTCTGGAAAACAATGGATGAACAAAATGGAAACATCAATAAAGAGATAGAAAGCCAAAAAATAAGTCAAAAAGAAATCTGGAGCTGAAAAGTACAATAGTTGAAATTAAAAATGCAATTTTCATGGGAAATAAGGGAGATTTAAGCATATAAGAATCAGTGAACTTGAAGATAGGACAGTGGAAATTATCAAGTATGAGGAACAGAAAGAAAAAAAGACTGAAGAAAAGTGAACAGAGCCTAAGCTTCATGTGGGACATCAACAAGCAGACAAGCATCTGCACTGTGAAAGTCCCAGAAGAGAGAAAGGGGCAGAGAGAATGTTTGAAGATATAATGACTGAAAACTCAAATTTGATGGGAGACATGAGTATAAACATCCAAGAAGCTCAATGAAACCCAACCGAGACACATTACAATCAAACTCTGCAAAGAAAAAGACACAGATTCTCGAAAGCAGAAGGAATTTCAGAATCATCACAAAGGATTCACAATAAGATTATCAGCAGATTTCTCATCGACACTTTGGAGGCCAGAAGGCACTGGGTAAATATATTCAAAATGTTAAAAGGAAAAAAACCTATCAACTAAGAATTCTATGTCCAGCAAAACTGTTCTTCAAAAGTGAGAGAGAAATTAGACATTCCCAAACAAACAAAAGCTGAGGAAATTTATTACCACTAAACCTGTCCTATAAGAAATGCTCAAGAAAATCCTGCAGGGCAAAAAAAAACAAAACAAAAAACGCCTCACTATGTATTTATCCATTTAGCTCTGAGACACTAGACAGTAACTCAGAGCTGTATGGATATATAAAGGTTTCAATAAAGTTTAATACATGGTCAGAAAGCTAGTATTATTGTTGTAACAATGATTTTTAACTCCACATTTTGTTTTTTACATGACACAAGAGACTAATATACTGAAAAAAAAAAGTATTGCCCTAAAAGCTAGTATTACATAACTTTGACTTGTAAGCACACATGTTGAACAAGGATCTGAATAAACATTTCTCCAAAGATACACAAATAGCTAATAAACACATGAAAAGATGTTCATTACTACTAATCATTAGAGAAATGAAAATTAAAACTATAATGAAATACTACCTCATATCCATTAGGATAACTGCTCTACAAAAACAAAAACAAAAACAAAAACAAAAACAAAAAAAAACAACAGAAAATAACAAGTGCTGGCAAGGGTGTGGAGAAAGTAGAATGCTTGTGCACTGTTGGTGGGTGTGTAGAACAGTAGACACTTAGGAAAACAGTGTGATTGTTCCTCAAAAAATTTAAAAATAGTGTTACCATTTAATTCACTGATTCCCATTCTGAGTCTATACCAAAAAGAATTGAAAGCTGCATCTCGAGGACACCTTTGCACACCCACATTCACGGCAGTGTTACTCACAAGAGCTGCAATGTGGAAGCAACCCAAGTATCCATTGGCCAGTGAATGGAAAAGCAAAATGTGGTTGGTACTTACAATGGAATATTATTCAGTTTTTAAAAAGAAAGAAATTCTGCAATATGCTACAACATGCATGAACCTTGAGGACCTTGTAGTGAGTAAAATCAGCCAGTTACAAAAAGACAAATACTCTACGATTCCATTTAGATGAGGCAAAGTAGCCAAAACCAGAGTCAGAGTAGAATGCCAGTTGGCAGGGGTTGGGTGGAGGGAAGAGTGGAGAGTTACTGTTTAATGGGTACAGAGTTACAGTTTTGCAAGATGAAAAACACTGTAGAGACTGATGGTTGCACAACATTATTAATATATTTAATAACACTGAAATGTATATCTTAAAAATGATTAAAATGGTAAATTTTGTTATGTATATTTTGCCACAATAAAAAATGTGGAAAACATATGAGTTACATTAAAGAATTAAAACTGAAAGACCAGTCTAAATCTGTGCTGTCCAACAGAACTTTACATGTTAGAATTATCTGTATCTGTTCTGTCCAGTACAGTATCCTCTAGCCCTATGTAGCTATTGAGCACTTGTAATGTAGCTAATGTGACTCAGGAATTGATTTTTAAACTCAAACTATAATCAATTTAAATTCAAATAGCCACACGTGACTAGTGGCTAACATCCAAGCAGCAGAAGTCTACACAATGACTGATAGACATCTTGATACTGAAATTATAGAAGCCTGTTTCAAAAAGTCATACCAAGTTGTTAAAAGTAAAATGTTTTCATATATTTTCTTCAAATGTAAAAGAATGATCAGGAAGTACTTCTATAAAAGTCTAATTGATAAGCATTCCCTTTATAAAAATGTAATAACATATAAAATTATATTTGATTTTGTTTACATGTTTATATCAGTACCTTTGAATGAAACTTATAATTCTTTTATCAAGTATTTTCAAAGATCTCTTATCATCTGAATTCATGCTCCAACAAAACTCATATCTCTCACTCATTAATACAGTAAAACTATCAAACTAATATTTATTTTTAATTAAAAACAGCTTTAAATTTTGAACTCCAATAACAGAATTAAATACAATGTGCCATTTGTGTTGCTAATAAAAGCCCATTAATTGCTAAAATGCAAATTAATATTTAAGGCATTAATCTTAATATCTTAAAATTCTCATTTATTTAAGCAAAGCTGTTGAACAAAAATTTTAACAATAAAAACACTGACCAATAAAAGAAAAACAAGGAAGTAATTTATCATGTGTTCCTTAAAATTTTTATATATCTATTTCTAGAACAACCAAGCATTTTATTCCTTAGAATCATAGATTACCATGAAAATAAAAATATAACTCAAGTGTAATATACAAAATTGCTTGTTTTGTCCCATGAGCTTTTAGATGAGTGTTAAGGCTCATTTGAAAAGTAAACAGCTTATGGAATCTCCTAATTGAAATGATGAGTATATTTTGAAATAATCTATTGACAACCCTAAATTGTGAAAATCCCATTAGTAAATAATAAAATACAAAATCCATCAAAACAGAAGTACCTATAGAAAGATATCAAATTATATCGCAGAAAGAGACCAGTTCCTTGCCTTTACAGCATATAACCTTAATAATAATTGATCATTTCTACCAATTGAAGTGAAAGGTAGTCAAAGTTTCCCAGAGAATTCCAATTCTTTTAACATACATGAATTTCTGAGGTATTTAGGATAAGTCATTGTGCTGTGTATTTTTTAAATTGAGTTATTCCCCTTATTGTCTCATTTTGTAACTATAACTCTTGTCAGGACATTCTCTAACTTCTCACGTTTATTCTCATCTCCAGTAAAAGTAATACATCCAGGTGACAAAGAAACTTGCTTTTGGAGAACTGTTATGCCCTGAACACCACAAAACACTAAATAACTCAGAAATCAAAGGAAAATATAACCACAAACACAGAAATAGCTTGCCCAATTCAATCGAGTTACCTAATACCCAGAGGAAAGTCACAGTTACCTTTCATAATGTCTAAACACACACCTGGCCTCTCTTTATAACCCACTAAGCTACTATCATCCATGAATTTAGCTAAACTTTCCTTAGTCCTACACATTTTAACTTAATATACTCTACTAGGGAAGAGAATCCTATAATGTGTAATTTTCATGCAAAATACTAAAGATAACCTTAAGTAATCAAAACATTCAATTAATTAAAAGTAGATTTTTTTAAAGTATAATCAATGAAAATTCATTGTCTGGAATTTATGAAAGAACAACCTCAATACTGAAATGCCAAGAGATTTTTCTCAATGAACTATATACCTTGTTCATCTCCAGCACCATACTATAACGCATATTCAGAATAATTATGCTTAATGTGTAATAATGCTAAGTATACTAATTTATTTATAGAAAATATTATATGCATAAGCTAAAGAAAAAAATAATTGTATTAATACTTAAATGTAATAAACCTAGTAATACTCTATTTTCCAAATTTTATACAAAGTTCATGATTTACTTCTTTTCTTCTTTATAGATAAGCTTTTTTAATCTTCAAAGATTCCACACTATAGTTTCTTTTCTACCCTTTATCCAATGCCTTCCCTTCTTTTTAGAGGAAAATCTTCATAGGTGCCTATATAAAACCTCATCAGGAAAATCAAAATCAAAATGAGATACCACCTCACCTCTATAGAATGGCTGTCATCAAAACAACAAGATAGCAAGTGTTGGCAAGAATGTGGAGAAAAAGAAACCTCGGTGCACTGTTGGTGGGAATGTAAAATGCTGCAGCAACTATGGAAAACTGTATGGAGAGTACTCGAAAAATTAAAAATAGAACTACCATATGATCCAGCAATTCCACTTCTGGGTGTACATATACACCCAAAAGAATGAAACCACTATTCCTGAGAAGATACCTTCACTGCCATGTTCAGTGAATCATTATTTATAATATTCAAGACATGGAAACAACCCATGTCCATCAATGAATGAATGGATTAAGGAAATGTGATACACACACACACACACACATACAATGAAATGTTATTCAGTATAAAAAAGAAGGAAATCTTGTCATGTGCAACAACATGGATAGACCTTGAAGTCATTGTGCTAAATGCATAAATCAAAGGCAAATACTGTATGATCTTGCTTATATGTGGAATATGAAAAACAAACTCTAGATACAGAGAACAGATTGGTAAATGCCAGAGACACATAAAAATAATTATTCTCTAAAACTTATAGGGGCTGGCAAAAGTAGTTTTACAGTTGTGAGTATGCAAAATAGTTTATTCTTTTATTATTTATTAATTATGTATTATTTATTTGTATTAAAACTGTTAATATAATTAAACTGCTAAGCAAAGCTAAGTTGCTTTTAGAGGCTAAAGGAAATATGATTACTAGAAACTAAAATATATTGAAGCTTTGGAGGTTTTGTGCTACAATTTTAGTTTCTACTTTCACTTTAAAACATTGCAGCCAACGCAGAGGACTCGAATTCATTTATGTCTCTTAAAGAGAACCTTCACAAAACATCCCAGGTTATGTTCTTTGCTCTGAAGTTCTTCCAAAACCGTTCACCCACTAGAAACCAGAGCTCTGCAGACAAGTTCATAACCTCATTGAAGGAGAGATCTGCATAGCTCCATGTCCAAGATCATGACTCAGCGCCCTGGCCCTGGAGACTAGCAAACTGGCTTTCAATTTAGAAACCTATGTAGGATGCTTATTAACACTGCTGGCATGCCAGTAAGATAGACTATTATCTTCTTAAATTTTGGTTTCAAAAGCACATAAATATAAAGAGAAATACATTCCACTACATTTGAGAAGAGCAGACCAGTATAAGTGTCTAAAGACAAATTGATAAAAGGACATTATGAAAAAGAAATCCTGTAAAATGGTGAAAAAATGGAAGCTCACTAACAAAATGAACAGAGGCAGCTTCATGAGATAGAACAATGAGGTCAAAACCATGCTTAGTATCTTTGAGAAACATGCAACTTTTGTATAGGTTACTGTTTAAGAATCTGGGGTTTATTCTTTTCTAAAACTAGAAAGGTAATTTGTATAAAAAGAATACCATGTCCACTACAAAGTTTTCCATGTCCTATATTTTTCCTATATAGAATCAGCCTATTAATTTGAATGAAAATCTGTCTCTCCCTTGGACTAAAATTAAGGAAAATATAAATTTATCATAGGTATCATAAGCTTTTATTAAGCATCTGTAGTGACTCAATATGCACAAGTTGAGGGGAAAAAAGTAAGAAACCTGTCAAATGTGTCTAGATTTGCAAAAAAAAAAATGGTTGAACTTAAATATGACTAGCACAAATGACAAATACTAGGAATAAAGCCTTCAGTAACTAATTTAGAAATAAAATATTAAATTACAAATAAAATGAATGGAGGGAAGTTCTTTTTTTTAAGATTTTTAAAAAAGATTTTATTTATTTATTTTTAGAGAGGGAAGGGAGGGAGAAAGAGAGAGCGAGAAACATCAATGTGCAGTTGCTGGGGGCCTTGGCCTACAACCCAGGCATGTGCCCTGACTGGGAATTGAACCTGCGATGCTTTGGTTCACAGCCCGCACTCAATCCACTGAGCTATGCCAGGCAGGGCAGGTTCTTTTTTTTTAACTTCAACATCTCAAATTTCCCCTTTTTCCTTCCCTTTGCCAACTGCCAGCCCACCTTCCCTCTGGCGATTAACATTTTAAAACAAACAAAGCACTTGAGAAACTTTTTTTTTTAGAAATTCTCACAATAAAGCAAAAGAAAATTACAAAAACACTAGACAGTTCATGTTTAAGAATCCACTAAGATACCAAAATAGCCTCAATTAACTTAAAATGCATTAAAAAAACTATTACAGCTTTATTCATATAAAACTATAATAAACACTTATGTCTGAAGCATTTTTTACCACAAAAATAGAAAACAGAAACAATGTAAGGTGAAGAACATGTTAATTAGCTTGATTGTGGTGATTATTTCACAATGTGTACGTATATCAAATTGTTAAGTTGTACACCTTAAATATATACAATTTTTAATGGTCAATTATGTCTCAATAGAGTTGGATAAGATATTTATAAATGATCAATTATAAAATGTGCCAAAAACTTTTTATGAAATAATATAATACTTCATCTTATGCTGCTGAAATGAAGCCAACCCAATTCTAACACCTAAATTTTCTCCATTTTACTTACCAATAACTGTTTTTGGTCTTTCTTGGCATCCTCGTAAGAGGAGGGTCCAGACATCCAAGGTGGTAATGGAGTTTGCAGGTATCACAAAGTAAGAGGAGATGCTGATCATGGTTCTTCTTACAGATCCCACAACTTTGAATAAAGGCAGCAAATAAAGTATTAAAATAATAATTATCACATTGAAATTAATATATAGTATATTTTATAAATTTGAAAATCTTTCAATTAATTTGATATTTCTTTTGTTTGAAATCAAAAGGCTTTTTACTTTCTAGAACACATCTTTTTTATAACATCAATAACTAATTCTAAATGTTTCTGAGGATACAGAAAAATAGCTTGGATCTAGTATAAATTTAAATAGTGCTAGACACAAACCTTTCAGAGTAGTGCATGAACATTTATTCCCAACACATTCTTTATATTAATTTTAATTATCATTGAAAATCCACTAAACATTAGCTCAATTTTTCTCCGAAAGTATAATTAAATAAAAATTTTCCTATTTTCTACTTCTCCAAAAACTACAAAAGAAGTTACTTTACAAAGAAAGTTGAGTTTCTTTTCTACCATTAAGTATAAATCTTTCAAAGAGCCCTCAACATGTAAATAAGCTACATATGTGTGTATGTATATTTTTTGAAAAGGCATGCGCACACACACACACACACACACACACACACATATAACGTCTCTTTTCAAAATCAGACTTTGTGTCTTAAAAATATACTATAGCTGTTTACTTCAGAGAATGGGGTGTTTTACTATTCACGTTAGTGTTATTTTGGATTTGGGTTTTTTTAAGGAATCTAACTCTTCTTGTGCAATAAGGCAAATTTACAACCTCTGAGAGCACACACACCATGACCTAAAAATCTAGAGTATATTTATTTATACTGGGAATGTAAAGACTGAGGAAAACACTGTTGAGAACCTAAAAGTCATCCGTGTACAGAAACAACAATGTTTGAATTTTTCAAATAATCCTAGGGGAAAAAAGAGCACACACACACAAAAAGCAGCAACAATAAAACCAGTATTTGATCTCAAAGTTGCTCAGAGTAAAAATCACCTAAAATATATCCAAAGTAAAAATGAAATCTAGTGATAAAACTTAGAAGTACAGTGCTATGCCTAATGGTTCCAAATGAACCAATTTTGTTTGGAAAAAGCTGGATTCAGAATGTGCTAGTGTTCACACAGTACACTAGTGGGCTTTTCCCACATTTTAAGAAAGTTATTTGCTATTACCTATGGAGGGAGACTTCAACCAGGAATGGAAAGTAATTATAAAGATTGATGTTGTTGCTATTGCTGCTATTTCTGAAAAAGGAAGAGGTTGTATGGACATTTATGTGTTACATAAGCATACATACATGTTTACATAAAGATACACATTTGTATGTGTATGTATATACACACAAACATAAATCTACTAGCATGTTCTAAACTTTTTTCATTTAATCAGTTACATTACAGAAAAAGATCATTTGGGGTAGTGAACACACGATACAGTACACAGATGATGTGTTGTAGAATTATGCACCTGAAATCTGTACCATTTTGTTAACCAGTGTCACTCCAATATATTCAATAAAAAATTTTTTTTTAATTAATTTTAAAAGGTCATAACCTGTTAAGGCACGGAAAGAAGTCTTAACTCTGTAAAATTACTACAATGGTGAGCACTGTAAAACATTGAACCAAAAATTAAAGAACAAAAATACTCTGAAAACAAAATTATTACAGCTGAGTATAGAGGAAAAAAATGCAGGCATTTAAATCTATACCTTATCTTCATTCTGCACCACTACAGAAAGGCAATAATTCAGAGTATATATATAATACCCATCACTGTCTAAAAACACATGCAAAACTCTAAAACTCATTCACCAAGTAAAATAAAAGTGCTCATTTATCTAATGCATTGTTTAATTATTTATAAAAATAATCATCTACAATATTTAAAGTCACTTTCCAATTCTCAAAATTGGACCTTTCATTTCCATGAAGCTTGCACATATTTCCCCAGTTCTTAAAAGGATACAAAAAGTCATTTCACTTATCTTATTAAAAGAGGTGTAAAAAATCTCTTATATCATAAAACTTGAATAGCATCTTTGATGAAGGTACTAATAAAATGAATATTAAATGCATGTAACTTAAATTCTGATATGGACGGTTTACTCTCAAATACTTGAAGCATCTTATAACTAAAAGGTCAATTTAAAAATACACAATATTAATCGGTCATAATTTTATTACTTGCCTATAAAGTACTGTAGGAAGAGCAGATGTCTTTTGTGTGCCTCCTTCCTTTTTACTTGGTTTTCGCTCCTTGGGTGCCCGCAAAATTGCCGGTATGTTCAACTTCTATTGATTTGAACAAATGCAGTTTACTTTGTTTTAAAGAAGAAATGTAAAGCCACATTTTCCTCTCTATGCCATTCAAGTAAACTGAAAGTGCTAGGGTTGTGAAGGGGGGAATTTTTACCAGCTATTACACCAGCAAAAAGGATTAAAATGAGTTTTTGTTTCACAGTTACTTCCATTAGAAACCTCTAATTACATACTTCCATCCATTTTCAGTGGAACACTGTAACATTATGAAAATTAAACCTCTGCTTCAGCTTTAAAAGGTAAAAGACAAAGACAAGCATTTAAGAACATTAAAAATACACACACAGTATACTTGACAAAAAGAATACTGAAGCCGTTTATTTTCCTCAACATCCCAGCTACACTGGTGCTCCATAGGTTAATTAGAAAAATTATCTTATTGGACCAAACTCTCCACAAAGTGAATGAGATTCTCTCTGGGTTTCTACTAATCTGTAGCATGCTGGCTTTTCGGACAGCGGCCATCTATCAAAGTCATTTCTCAGTGGCCTAGTGGGCCGGCATCTGTTCAACCAACTGGAAAAAAAGTGTCACACAAGCAGTACAAATGAATTCTACCTCTGCTGTGTATTTTATATTTGTACAAGGAAATCTGTGAACGTCTGTTAAGTCATTTAATAAATGAAAATGCCCTTTTATAGCAGATTCGTATGAGACACACTGGCAAATCAAGCCAAAAGATAATGCTAGCTTGGCAAATAAACTGATAATAGGCTTGCACTCAACATTAACTTCGCTAAATATAAAATATAAAACACCACAATCTTCCAAAAATCCATCAACCACCTATCAATAGGAACAAAGGCCAATTCTGCATAAGCAAGTATTCATTCTCATCTTTGAAATTACGTTATTCATTATAAGCCACATGCACCCTGTTCACAAAAGCATCTTCAAAGCTATAATTGCACAATACATGTTGTATTACTTCCTAAACTATGTCTACACAAATTGTATTATGAATTTGACTCTTCATAAACCTGTGAAACAAGTACAAAGGAAAGTATCTGTTCTTTGAAAATCACCTTCACAAATAAAACTACTTTCATAATGAAAGGGCCACAATAAGTCTCCATCATCCTTAAAAATATACTGAAATTACTTGAATGAATTCTTAATTTATGAATTACATACACTGTACGAAAAAATCCAAAGAAATCCATTTGGCAATGATTTTCCTTTCAACACTAAGAACTTTAACAGGCTAAAAATGTTCAAGGATAAAGTAATTTTTTTCACAACTATAATAATACCTACTAAAAGGAAAAAACTACATTTTATCATTAAAATTTCCAAAACCAATTCTTACACAGCTCAAAAGCAAACCAACATGAAAACAAATCCTTCAAGTCTGCCTTTTAAATTTTACATTAAAAAAACCCTTAGATGGGTTTTTAGTTATATAAACCCAACTTACATATTTAGTTATATAAGAACAAGACAGAAAAAAATCTGACAAAGAATCTAAAACTGCTAAATTGGGGGGCAGGGGGATGTGGTGGGAGTTTATTCACACTTCAAATCCTAACTTCAGCACAATGACAGGTCAATCGGTTGGAGCAAATGAAAAAATTTTGCCAACAAGATCGCTGTTGAAACAACCAAATTAAGCCCTAGGTTCTCAGTAGGCAGCTTCTCAAGCTCTAGATGTGTTCTAGGCAGAAATCATTATCCCAGGGGGTTTTCAGCCCTAATCACATAGAATTATTCAGTTAGCAACGTGACGGTTGTATCAGAGATCTGATTTTTGAAAATAACACAGAGAACCAGAATGGAAGGAGAGAGCAATTGGAAAGAAACTAACCTGCCCTGTGATTCTGCCTAGTAAGGCCCATATTCCTTGCCCTTCACTTCGAAGTTTCCCATTCAGGTTTTGTAGTTCTTCTAAAGATTCACACAGCTACAATGCAAATAATTTTATATTAGTAAACCATTAAAGTACATAGTAAAATGTGTGAAAAATTAAACAACTTATCAATATATATCCATAAGTATATTTATATATTCTATAGTTTTAATACATTTAAGTCACAATTCCACTGAGAGATGGGGCTGTCCAAATTAGTTAAGAAGCCTCAACAAAAGGTAAGCATTTTAGTTTAGCATTTTTACTAATAACAATACTACATTTGTATATTTCTATAGTTCACTACATTATTTTACACATATTTTTGCTAATTAATCTTCATGACTATCAAAATGCATTTCTACCAAATCCCAATGAGAAAACTAAGGAACAAAGGGTTTAAATGACGTGGCCAAGATCATAGAACTAGCATGAACCCTCAGGTCTTTTGAATTTAATCCCGGTACTCTTTTCACTACCATGTGGCTAATTATGAGATATTTCTTCCTATTAAGTTTTTATCACTTAAAATGTTAGTTATCTAACAATAAGTTAATACCAGTTTTATATGCTCATGTTACTTATTACCTAACATTTTAGCCACATCTTGCTTTTATACAATCTTTCTTTTTCAGCACCTTCATCATTAGAATGAAGAGGTAGAGTAAAATTTTAATTAGGAGGTTTTTTTAATCAAAAGTAACATTACAAAACAATTCAAGATAAAAACAGTAATTTTATTTTATTTGTTTTTATTAAATTTATTGGAGTCGCATTGTTTAATAAGATCATACGGGTTCAAGTGTACATTTCTATGATACGAGGTCTATCAATTGTACTACTATGTGCCCACGACTCACATATACACAATGGAATACTACTCAGCCATAAGAAAAGATAAAATACTGCCATTTGCAATGACATCGGTGGACCTTGAGAATTTCACATTGTTATGCTTAGTGAAATAAGTCAATCAGAAACATCTAAGAACTACACGATTTCACTCACATGTGGGAAAAATGGTAATTTAATAATAAGTTTCTAAGTTTTCTACAAACTTAAGAGAAGTTCGATAGTCCACAGGGGTTAGGAATCAAGAATTGAGTCAGACTGCTTGGCCTCAAACACCAACTCTATGGCTTGACGACTGACATGAGCCTGTAAGCAAATTACTTCACCTGTTTAGGACTCAGTTTCCTCCCCTGAAAAGGGGAGCAATTAGCATAACCCACATTAAAAAGCTCAAGTGAGAATTTAATGAGTACATCTACAGTTCTCGGAACTGTGCCTGGCACATAGCAAGTGCTCAGCAAGGTGTTAGAGATGTTAATGAAGATAATGCAGGGAAGAAAGTGAAGGGAAGGGCCTAAAAACCCCAGAAGATTTTCAAAATGAAACATAAATAGAAATGCTGTAAAATCACAAAAGAAATCATCAGTAAGATATATTGTCTGTTTTATAGCTAACTTACCTTATTATATTCCACATGAAGCTTTTCTTGTTCATTCTCTAATTTATCCTTTATATTCTTTTGTTCAGCCATATTTTCCTGAATTTGAATCATGCGCATATTTCTCTCTATTTAAAGTAAATATCCAATTTTTTACTTTAGTAGAAAATAAAAGCCAATACACAAAATACACAAGGAAACTACCACAGAGCTGATCACATGGATAAACCAACATTATTTAAAAGTTTTAATTCTATTCACAAATACATGAACCTAGCATTTTACAATAACCCACAACTTATTAGGAAAATAAACATGCCTTTGCTTCATATATGTAGCATGGATAATAAATTAAAAATTGACAGCATGTCAAATCTTGTCATTAGCAAATTGTTCTCATTGAAAATGTGCACGTATCAGTGTCTATACTGACCAAAATAATAATTCACAAAATCGGCAGTGAGAGCAGGTTGCTTATGCTTTCTCCTTCCATCCACACTAGAACTGGTATCTGAATTGTCCACTGGGAAGATATCTGTACTGATCCCCATTAGTTCTGCTTTGCGCATCAGTTTACGGATGGCTGAAGCACTGCTAGTGAGTGGTCTGGGCAATTTCTCTCTGGGAACCCAGGCCTGGGGTCTGGTAGATCGAGCTAGTTCTGCTTTGGCACGATACTGCTGCAGCCGAGCATTGATCCTTGCCTATAAAAAAAGTATACAAATAAAAAAGATATTAAAGTAGAATATACTCCTTGTGATTTTTACTTCCATACTTAGATAAAGTAAAGATAACCGGAATTCCCTCTATCGAGGCAAGTTATATCTATCCACAGTAAGATACACTGGTCCTTAAGGTATACTATATAATTCTTGGGTTATAGTAAATTAGGTCTACCCTTAGTAACAACTGTCCTACTGTATGAACAGAGTTGTCACAAACTAATGTGATTAAGCTGAAGTTTCTCTTCTTAATAATTGGAATAGTGCCCATACATTTACTTAATTGAAATAGAAATACATTTTAAATGATGGGCAAACTGATCAAATCCTTTGCAATAAATAAACATCAGAACAGCCTGAAAAAGTTGTGATCAACATATCACACTGATAGAATAACTTCTTCTAAGCCACTTATTCAGTGTATTAGGAAACATGCTTTATAAATTGCTGCTCTGTTGACTTGATAAGGAGCAATGCATTTAGCTACAAACTATACTCACCATTTAACTGAATGGCAATCTATTTCCTAAGTAACTAACCAAATGTCATAACTATATTTCACATGCCATTGGCAAATACACACGAGATCTGAAATACATAACCTCACAAGAATAAACACGAGTTTCAACATAAATTGCATACCTGTGCTTCTGGTGACAGCTGCTTCTCTCTTTCTTGTAAGGACATTTTACAATAGGACTGTAGAGCCAGGTAGTTTTTCCTCTTCCACTTTCTGTCCAACCTGTCTGCATGCTGCTTACAATAAGCAAAAAATGGATCTGCTATGTCCTACATCAAAAAACAGAGGGGGGAAGTGAACATTTTTATTCCAAAGGGTCATAAAAAACCTAACACAAGAGATAATTTTTTAAATACTCTCCCACATGTCAGTTATTTCTAAAACAGATTACAAAACTAATTTATATACATAATGATAAAAATTGCTTCTTTAGAACCTTAATCCTGTATATCGATATCAATTTAACTATTTTTTTTCTTTAAAAGGTCTTGTGGATTTAAAAATACTGCAGTCAAATCTTATATATTATATCTAATTATAATGGTATGCCTTTAAAAATCTTGTTTAAAATGAATAGGGTTTTAATAATCTTAGGTAGAAATTATCATTAAATATTAAAGTTACGCATACATAGATTAATATTATAAAGCAACCAGAACTAGCCAGAACTAGCCAATGCAGATAAGTGGGACATTTCTAGCCAGCTAGCGATGCGTGGACAGAGTCTAACCAGGACAACAATGGATTAAGAAGGCCAGGCCCTGTCAATAAAACACTTTAGGTATCCCCTTTCATTCTTTATATAACCCTAAAACCATAAATGGAAACACAATTTTCTCATAGCCATCTTTCATGGTACTAGCCCAATGAGTACATTTTTTTATTCATAAAGAGTTGGGTACAAAAAAAGATGAAAAGAAGGTATTTATCAAAAATAGAAATTTTTTAAAAATACAGAGCCTAAAAAAGTAATCTACAATGTAGATTGCTAACAAAATGACAGGTACTCTCAAGGATAAGAAGTAAAGTTAAGCATCCATATAGTTTGTATTTAAGTTATAGTAAAGGAATCTCTTAGTAAGGTGGGGTTTTACAACTCAAAGAGAAATAATCACACACACAGAAACGAATGAGAAAGAACAGAAAGAGAAATAATAATTTTAAAGGAATCTAAAATGTCCTTAACATTGAAACAAATATATGATGCAATTCTGTAGTGTGACACCCACAGATCTCAATAGCATAGCACTGTGGATAAGATCACAGAATTTGGAAATATAAAACCCTGGATACAAATCTTGGCTCCACAATTTACTGGTTTTACAGCTCCCAACAAGTTGCTAAACATCTCTGGGCCTCTGATAACTCATTAGTAAAATAGGCTTGATAATAACTATATGTGGCTATAAAAATAAAACACAAAAATGTAGGTAGGAGATTGCATTCACACATACATGCAGCTGCTGTCTCAATGAAGCGCTCTAAATCTTGGTGACAGAAAATCCTAAATGGAAATAAAGAGTACACTGAAGCCCAATCAAATGGCCAGATCTGAAGTATTACTCATTGTTTTAAAGTAGGAAAGGCTGAAACTGAGTTATCAGATAGAATTCATGCTTGCATGGCTAAGTTAGACATTGGGGCCAAAGCCTGACTTAGGAAGACCAGTCCGTCATTTTTGGTCTCAAAGGTATCTGAAAGGGAGTAAGTAGCCCAAGTGATGCTTTGTGGTGGTTGTTGTTGTTTTGTTTGTTTGTTTTAATCAGTTAATTTTGGACTGAGGGACAATACACCCTAATTCTAAGGTTAACATGACCAAGGGATTCATCTTGTTTAGAGAATGGAACATGTATATTAAGCAAATTTCAACTACTGTAAAAACCACCACCTTCTAATACCTATTCTTCTCTTTTCTTCCCTTTAGTACTAGAACCCTCTGAGTTTTTACTGAGTACATGGCTACCCTGCTGGAAACATTCTGCTTCAGCCTCCCAGCAACCAGATATGGTCATGTGATAACTTCTGGCCAATGAGGTGTATGAAATTTCCAGACCGTGTTCTTGAAAGAAAGCTTAACTCTGAATCTCCTTTTTCCTCCTTCGAACAGGGTGAACCCAGTCAAAGTGGTATTAAACTATCTCCGACCATGTGAGAAAAATATAGTAATTTACACATACACAAAATTTTTTAAAAAGAGTGGCACCATTTTACATTTTTGTAAATCAGTTTAATGTTTACACAATTGACATAAAGGAAGATAGCTTGATTCTCAAAACTGTTTCCATATTCAAAAAATGTTATATTGTTATGTTATGTAATCTCTGGATATCACCCCCGCTGCTCAAGAGAAAATTAAGAATAAAAACAGTATTCACCACTTTCATATTGTCATGAAGATAGCTTTAACTTCACAGACCCCTTGAAATAATATTAGGGAGTCTCTAAAACACACTTTTAAAACAACTTATTGCTTAATTTAAAGCTGATAAACTTAGAAGGAAAATTATAGAATTAAAAATAATCATAAAAAGATAGAAATGCAGCTTATAAAGACAAAGTAATGACTTTATTTAGAGAGTAATAGCAAGATTATTACCTAAATACAATTTCCAATTCTCATATAAAGTATGCTGACATTTTAACGCTTTAAGACACTTCAGATTGTTTCATTTCATCCATCAGATCTCACTACCAAATTTTAACATGTTTTTCAAATGTCTGACTTGCTTTAAGACTGAGAAAACCACCCTGGCTGCTGTGGTTCAGTGAATTGAGTGCTGGCCTGCAAACCAAAGGGTCATAGGTTTGATTCCCAGTCAGGGCACATTCCTGGGTTGTAGGCCAGGTCTCCAGTGGCAGTCATGTGAGAGGAAATCACACATTGCTGTCTCTCTCCCTCTCTTTCTCCCTCCCTTCCCCTCTCTCTAAAAATAAAATCTTAAAAAAAAAAAAAGACTGAGAAAAGCTCACATATATTGTTTACTCCTGAAGTTTTAGACCAGCAATCTGGGCAAAGACTTTAAGAATAAACTTGTAAGTTTAACTGACGAGGCATACCTGTTGCAGGATGTAACTGCATCATGAGAAGTCTCATGATACATGTTCATCAACTATGGGTTTAAATAAACCTACCTCCTCCGCTGCTGCCTCTGAAAGCAGACCTTCCTTCTGGGCACAGGTCACGTGGAAATAAGCCCTGCACATCCCTGCATCACAGCTAATGCAAACTCCAGTTCTAGCAAAACGAGGGTCTTCACAGAAGCTGCATTCCTACAATGGAGTAACAGGGAAGTGCTCAGTGTATAGATATATCTCCAGGACAAAGATAGCATTCTCAAATGAAGCATCCACAAAATGCACACAGTGAACCAATAGTGTATATTAATGCAAACAGTAACTCTGGGCAAGCCAAGAGTTTATATGAAAAAAGTAATTCTCTATGTAGTTCAAACAAACCAAGTTTCACTGACATAATAATAATGATATTATTATTTGAGGGTTTATCATATATTAGGCACTATTCTAAGTACTTTATATATATTAATATCATTTGATAATATTTCACACTGATATGTGAATGAGATACTATAAGTATTCCCATTTTATACATGAGAAACTTGAGGTAAAGAGAGGTTAATAAATCTGCTCAAAATAACACAAGAAATAATTGGGAACCAGTCTTCCAGCCAGGATAATCTTACTTTACAGTCCATGCTTTTAACCATTAAGCTACACTGATTGGAACAATATAATACTACTTGTAAAAATGAATGACAGTAAACAAAAACTCAAAGAAAATTCACCAAAAGATCTAGGCATTACAACCAAAGAAATCATGCATTTTTAAAATATCTTCAAGAAAATTAAAAGTAACCTTAAATGAATAATTTGGTGAAATCAGTAGTGATACCTGATATAGACAATTATTTATATTATTTCTGTATATGAGGGAAAACTGTAAAACTGAAAGTATAAACTGCTGAAATTATCCCAAATTCCCTCCAAATCTATTTTTTTATCCTTTTAACTCTCTTAACTACACAGAGGAAAAAAATACAGTCTCAAAATATATACTGCTTTGGTATAGGAATCTTCATAAAAGAAAAACTTGCTAAATTGTGGATGACTGCCAATAGATAATTAAGGAAGTTCTACTTAGTAAATGTTTTCTAAGTAAATTAAGTATAAGGGAAACACATAAAAGGGGGAAGTTTCAGTCGGCACTAGAAACACTGTTAAAATACAGTTAGTGTCTCCCTAGTGGGGACACGTCACCAGACGGACACATCAGCAGTGAGTGAAAACAGCGGGAGCAGGACTTTGGGTGCTGATGTGAAAACACTCCCAACTCCTGATACTCTACTGCCTATTTAAGGGTCTTTTCCCAATAATAGTAGAATGCGTGTGCTATGAAATACCAGCAAATAGTAATGTAAACATGATACCAAAAAGAGAGAGAGAGAGAATAGAGAGAGAGGGCAGGAAAGAAAAAGAGAGATTAAATTATTTAAAGGATGTCGATACTATGAACAGAACCAAACTGCTGCGAATAGTTCCCTGTGTAATTTAATATAATGTGATACAAGTGAGCAAGGGATTTCAGAGTGAATACAAAGAAAAATTTCCTGACAAAAAATCTGACTTACAAGAGTGTAGAAAAACCTATGAGAGAAAACAGAATATTCCTTAATTGCCTGAATCACTTCAGATGCTTAGAGAGCTCAGCAACTGAGAACACAGGGGAGAAGCAGTCAAGGTCAGGAAATGGGTGGACAACGTGGCCCAGAAGAGCTGCCCCTGTTTTAATTCACAGCACTGTGCTTGATTTTGCAGTTCAGGTAGAGAATACATACTTCTCTACTCCTTTTCCTAGTAATACTTCAAAATAAAAGCAAGTAATAATGAGAAAAGTCAGCTAACAATTGGACATTTAATGACTTCTCAATCCACAGGCTACTGCTGGCTTCAGTTATACAAAGTAATATTTAGTTACTGTTTTTTTCTAGATTTATATTTATGATAATAATATATGCCTCTTTAAAAAATGACTTAAGCTAGTCCCTTCTGGCTCTGTGCTTGTAGATTATGAAGCTACTATCAAAATGCAGTTACTTCTACTTCGAATAATGGTGAACTAGGTAATCTGTATTAATGTGACTGAACTAGAAAATGTGGACAAATTTTTTTTTTAACTACAGCTTAAAGGCATTTGAGAGGTAACAAGACAGTGTAGAATTACCTGAGGACCAGGAAAGTAAATTCAGTGCCTGGGCCTGCTTTTTTCCCTGGGGGTTTTAGCTAATTCTGGAGGGGGAAACTACAGATAGTTAAACAAAAATTATCCAAACTACAGCACAGACTTACTCGAGTGCAGGGGGGGAAAGGGCGTGAGGCAGGGGGGTGGTTAGAGCCCAAGGAAGATACCCTGAATATAATTTCAGAAACTGTCAAATTTCAAAGTTTTCAATGTCAAAATTTTCCAACAATCTATAAATTCCACACTTCATCTTTAACATGTTTCTGATACTATTCAAGAGTTTTTCTTCCCAATTTCCCAAGAAGCAGTAATGAAAAGAGAACATATTAGTACCCAGTTAGTTCTAGTATTCCAAGATATTTGTAGTAATTGTACACCTGAGTTTAAATTAATAAGTGGGTATTTTTAGCATTTATAAGCCTAAAGATAAGTCAATAAAAATTAATCTATAAACAATCAAAGCTGAGAATCATTTACTCAGCAGGTTATGTAGTCATAGTGATAAAACCGGTCCTCGAAACCTGAGTAATGTGCTTCCAGTACTCTTTGTCACAATTTTGACAAATTCCACTTCAAAAGTAAAGTCAGAAATTAGGTTTTCATTTGATACAACCAATTAAAAACAAGGATTTGTTCTGAGAACTCAGTATATACCAGGCAGTGTGTTAAATGCCAGAGAAATAGCAGTAGTGCTAATTACAATTTTACCACCACAGGTTATTATAAATTGAAAATACATGGGAGAATTTATACATTTTTGACTTTCTGAGAAAATTACTATAAATGATAAAGTGACTTAATGCTCACTACTATACAAATAGCATTATTAGTAACAATCATCTCTGTAGTCAACAATAGTAGTAAAAAGTCGTGCAAATTAATAAGTGAAAACTTTTCCAGGCAATCAAAAACACTTTGTCTCACCTTGGCACCATACTTGGAGTAGTTCATTTCAGTTAGTGTTACTGGTCGTAATTTGTCGATATCTCCAAATGCTACTCCAGGAACGTACAGGGCACAAACAATGTGAACCCATCTATAAGGAGAGAACATAAACATTTGCCATCAAATCCTTTTATAAAATGTCCACATGGAAAACAGACATAAAATGTATACTATCTCAAGTAACTACTGAAAAAGTTCTGTGGTCAGCTTTCGAAATTTCAGACACACAACTGAAGAATATGGAACACGTATAGAATATCTTTTCTTTACAGAAAAAGAGACAACAAGCACTACTTTTCCGGCAAGCTAAGAGCTAACCCTTACCTACTTCACTTTGTACTTATCTGTTATTCTTAAATGTTTGCACAAAACCATCACTCACATGAAAGAAAACATCATTTTCATATGTAAGAAAAAGTATTCATATTCATTATTTTAAGCTTTGAGATTTAAGATCTTAGTTTAATACTGTGAAGTTACTCTGTAGTAATTAGGTAAAATAGCTCCTGTTACATTTTTTTTCTAAAATCTGTTGGATAATACTTAAGGACATATTTTAAAAGAATATTGGATATGCACCTTGACTTTCTTCCCCGGTTACAACTGATCACTAGAAAACTGTACAGAACAGTTATAATAATACAAGGAAGTCATATTTCATTCACACATCTCTTCCCCATACAACCTACACCCTACAACTTATATCCCCCGCATACAAATTTGTTAAGGTCTGAATGATGCTGCAACACTAAACAAAGAATGCTCAAAGTCTCAGCACACTCAGAGAGACAAATGGAAGTTGATTCTAATTCTTTTTTTTCAGTGCTCTGAACCTTCTTTAATATATTAGACTCCACTTCTGTTTGCTATCAACCAAACAAAATATGGATCACTGGATTTTGAAATTTAAACAGATCTATATCCCTTCTGTAAAAAAGGGTAAAAATGAGATGGCAAATCTCTCTTACCTTGTGAATATATTAACAATTTCTGCTTTATCACAGCCTGACAGACTGTGATTGCTACATGGTTCTGTTTTGTGATACACTAAGAGTTTTAAAGAAGAAAGACTAAGAGTCATTTTATAAAGGTTCTAGGTAAAATAGTTACAAATCTTTTTAAATTATCTTTTTTATTGGAAGAAAATCCAAGGTTTTGAGATTTTTCCTTGATAGAATGTTTTAATCCAGCCTCCCAAATGCATCCCGTGGAGTTCAATATAAAGATACACATCTTCAACAAGCAGCTTTCTCAATTTAATTTGCTCAGTTTTTTCATGCTCCACTGGTGTATTAAGTGCCGCTGCACTCTGCAGGAGTTTATCTTTGATAAACTCAACAGCTGGCTGCTTGCTTCATACTGACCTTCTTAATATGTTTTAGTACAAGTCACACAAAGTACTATAGATTTAAACTGCCATTTCAGTAGGACTGACACACAAGTGTATCATTTTCCCCAACCACTCATGAGAAGATGCCAACATTAGTCTTTATTAAAGGGCATTCAAAAAGCTGAAACAATGTTGGTCCTTATTAATACCTGTTGTAAATAGCATTTAATTCATTTGTTTAGCTGCACATACTTTAGAACTTTGTAATTAAGACAAATCAAGAATTCAAAAAGGAATAATCTTCCTTGTTACTTTACCATCCACTTTGCTTGGAGCTATGATGACAGATGTTGATTGGGGAAAGGAGCAGAAAACAAGCATCACATAAAACCACCAAAAAACAAAGAGTCAGAATTGTTATTCTAGTATAGAAACTATTAATAGATTCTTTTAAATTCACATATTTTAATAAAGCAAACTAAGGAGAAAGATACTTCTCAAAAGACTCATTTCAGAATAGGAACAACATTAATCAATCAAATTTGATTCTCGAATGCCTTGAATTTGTAGTGCCTTTACAACATATAAAGCAAATTCACTTCCAGTATGTTATTTTCAGTTTCTCATTTATTCATTCAATGATCACTTACTAAGTTTCTACTGGGAACAGGCCACCACACAGGCAGGTTGGAGGTCTAATAATGAATGCAAGTGCTTCCAGCATTGCCTAACATTCTATTTCTAGATATTGGAGTTTGTCTGATATTGCCAATAATCAGGTTTATTAAATCACTTAGGACAGGGTAACATACTCTAAGAAATGAAATAAAAACTTAATGACAAGAATATACTGATGGCTTTCTCACATTCAAAAACATCACTTCATATGTAGAACTGGTGGCTACCATCAGAAACAAGGAAATAAATATCATTAGCCCATGTAACAGAGTTCAATTTCAAAACTTTTTTCCTTTCCATTCAATGGTCTTTCTCTTTCCCTGTTTTCCATGTGAACCTAGAATACTAAATGTCTTGTCAAATCTTCTTGTTTTCTGGGAGGTTTTTTGCCTTGAATCAAGCTAGTATTATCGTCAAATTTTATCAAGACCTGTAATTTCTACTAGCATATAGATGAATGTGTATATAAACATAAATAAATTGTTCAAATAGTACAAAAGAACTTTTGCCAGACTGAGCAATTAAGGGAGATGTGTATGTGTGTATATTATATAATATATATAGTATAATACAATACACACACACACACACACACACACACACACAAGGTCCACAGGAGTCAATACAAATCTCTCTCAGTAAATCTAAGTGGCTAAAGAGGCCTCCCTTTCCTGCATTCTGAAGCAGCTTTACAAGTTGCTTTGTCAATTGTGATAACATGAAGAGACAGCTACTTTAAAGTTTTCAATAAAATTTTCAAATTGTTACCAAAAAAAAAAAAAAAACAACAACCAAAAAAAAACCACCCCTCCTCCCGGAAAGGAAGGTCTATGAAGCTCAGTGTTTTCCAAAGTTGACTTATTTATTCACCACAATTTACGACCATAAACTTCAACTCTCAGAACTAAAGAGTTACTAGAAAGAATTTACGCAGCTGGTACTCTGTGATTACCTTAAATAAGGAGAATACTATTTTTAATAAGAAAGCACTAGCCCTGGCTGGTGTGGCTCAGTGAATTGAGCACCGGCCTGCAAACCAAAGCTGGTTCGATTCCCAGTCAGGGCACTTGCCTGGGTTGCAGGTCAGGTCCCCATTTGGGGCATGGAGAGCAACCGAAAGATATCTCCCTTGCACATCTATGTTTCTCTCCCTCTCTTTCTCCCTCCCCTCTCCTCTCTCTAAAAATAAATAAATAAAATCTTAAAAAAGAAAGCACCAGTAGTAGCAGTGGTAGCAGCAGCAACTGAACTAAGGAGACATTCAATGACCACCATTATGTGCCAGATACTGTATAATTATTTTATAAGAATCATCTCATTTAATTTTCTCAAAAGGGCTAAGGAAACTGAGGCATAAAGAACTTAAATCACTTGACTTAAAATTAGAGTTACTAAGAAATCTAAATATAGGTAGTCCATCTTAAAAGCCAACACTTGAAATGCTATATTAAACTCCCTAATTCCAGGACAAAGTCAGTCCAACATAAAATAATGCCTCTGTCTATGGTACAGACCACAGATTCGTATCAAGTGTCCAATTGTTTGTTATATTTTTTGGGAGGAGATCAGAAATGAGGAAAAAGAGGTAAGAAGTTTAGCCAATTTTTTCTTGAAATCCACACACAGGACTCTCTAAGAGTTCATGGCAGAGCATACCCCAACAACATTAGACAGCAGCATTTCTCAAGGGCCTATGTACCAATTGAGGCAAAAATGAGAAAAGGAAGAAAAATATTTTTTTACCTTACTAAAGTAACACTTATTAAATTTTAAATCCTATCCTTTATTTTGGAACAGAATGCATCCTATCCTTTCCAGTGCTAAAATATGAGAAATGATGGTGATAATTTGTATAGGTTCTGTTCTTGTTACAATCTTAAACATGTTTGATAAAAATACTGAAATATTTTTATGTTGCAAAATAAAATATTGAGCACCGCCCGTATAAGGAGGAGTGAGAGTGGAGACGGTGTGGGTGGTAATCCACAAGGTACAAAATGTTAGGAACTACTCCTACATTTCCGCCATCCATCCCAGATGGTAGTCTTCTAAGAAAAAACAGGAAAGACATCACACTATTCTGGTAACAACTGCTTAGATGTGATAATAAATATAAGTGTGAATACAATAGTGAAAGAACACAGGTGTTTGTGCCAGTTAACAATTTACTGCCTCTCAGCTCCAACTCTGTATCTGCGCTGCAGTAATGCATAGAAGCCCTACAGCAAGCATTCCTGCTTTACAGTGAGCATGACGTTAAGCTTCCTCAGAGTGGTGGAGGACATTGCAGGAGGACAGGGCTTCTCAGCAAGGACAGAGGATGAGAAGAGGACATCTGCCAGAGCCCTGCCCCAACCACATGCATCGTCCTCCAATGACCTTGCAGGCCCAGCCTGGAGATCCCTTTTCTGAGGCCTTCACAACACAGACACCACAGGTAGGGCCCTGACTCCCTGTGCAACCTGTGCACAGCCATCTGTACTTGCCAAGAACCACAGGGCAGGTCTGGCCAAGGTACACCAGCAAACTTCCCTGCCATTTGGTAGGCTACAACTACACCTTCTCCAACAAGGTCTGAGCCCCAGCCTGGGAGCAGGGATTATCCTTCTAATCTTTTGTAGTTCTTTTATATCTCATAGTTACTTTTTATCAGAGCTTAATAATTCTTTAAATTAAACTTCCCCTTTTAACTCACTATATGGGTTCTGTCCCCTAATATATTCTTAGAGTCAAAAAGATACAGGTTCAGCTCTGGCTGGGAAGCTCTCACTTGGTTAGAGCGTCATCTCACCACACCAAGGTTAAAGGTTGATCCCCAGTCAGGGCACATACAAGAATCAACCAATGAATGCATAAATAAGTGGAACTACAAATTGATGTGTGTGTGTCTCTCTCCACCTGCCTTCCTCTCTTTCTCTAAATTCGATCAAATCAAATCAACTAATAAAGGTATGGGTTCAAACTTGATTGTTCACTAGCTTGTGGTTTTGAGAAAATTGAAATTAGTTAAACAATCTGAGCCTTAGTTAGGTACTACACCTATAAAATTAGGAACTTCATAACCTGTATCACTACAGGGCTAATATTAAGATTAATTAGGATACTGGGTATACAGACCAATGTAAGTATTTAAAAAATGGTCTTCCCTCCTTGCCACTCTGATTTTTAGCATTTACTCTCTGCCAAGAAGATACAAAAAGCATTAAAGGAAAGGGTGTAACTCAGAAAATCAGAGTAAAAGACAGAGTCAAAAGTAGACACATTATAAAGCAGGCATATTAACCCAACAGAATTATGACATCGACCTTCCAGCATCTGTCTCCTTGAAAATTCCATCCTGATTAGGACACAGTTCACAGCTAGGGGAAACACCACATTTACATGCATCACAAAACCAAGGTTCAGTGGAGTTTTCAGAAGCTGAACTCATAATAGAGTCACTCTCTCCATCAACTCCATAGCAACCTAAAAAACAAGAAAAAAAAGTATGATTAAATAATTTATTTTTTTAATTTAAATTTATAAAATCACAAAAGGAAAAAGGAAACAGAAGAGAAAAATTCTAAAAAAATTGTTTATAATAATAATATGAATGTCAAAACACAAAGATAAAATCTTTTTATAAAAAATACTTCTTACCTACCATAAAATATGCAATAAAATAAATGACTTTTTAAAATAGTTTTAGACCTACTGAAAAATCACTAGAGGATGGGAAAAATTTACAGTTCTTTAAAACTTTTTTTAATTTAAAAAATACTTAAATATGAGTTTTCACTAAAAAAATCAAACTGAGTCTAGGAACTATTGATTTGTAAAAATTTGTTTAGCTTTCTTTGCAGAACAAACATACAAACAAAAAAGTCTCTCACCTAATTTTGGAGGTGGCAGATTAGAATGCAAACTCATACAACCATAACTGCAAAGTAAACATTAGTCAAAGGAAAAGAAGGGCAATACAACATTTGAACCGTTCAGACTAGAGTCAGACAAACTGAGTTCCATTCAAAAATGAGCCAACCAGCTATGAGGTGTTTTTTTAAAAAAACATTTATAATTCAATCTTCTGTAAAAATGTACCCATAACTGAAATGAATGGAAACATTCCTCTTCTCATTCACTAATAACCTGTGTTCTGATAGGAGTTAGTTAATGTGATAAAAATGTTTAAAGATAACTAACTCATGAACATACCAAATAAACATTACTTAGCGTTGTTCTTTATCTTTTAGAGTAGGGCATGTTATTCTTCAACTACCTTCAAATTATCAAAAGCAAAAAGTTTCCTTATCACTCAAATATGCATGTCTGGGATTACAAATAATATTTAAAGTTATTATCTGGGTTTCCAAATCTGTCTAAAATTTGCATAAAATTAAAAGATTTTCCTTGATTTTGAGCTTTAAGAAGGTAGATGGGTGTCAAAGCTGTCAGTCAACAGGAGATTCAGGCAGTGCGTCACGGTCGGCATCCTGGTAAGATCAGGTTCTCATCATTAAAATTCCTGAAATTCAGTTTTGTCCACAAACTAGAGATGATGAGACTCTCAGTACCCGACAAACCAGTCTAACTCACTAGAAAGTGACATAGCCTCTAGTACAATTATTTCTTCCTCAGTACAAAGATACCAAGAAAATGTATTGGCATCAGCAAAATACTGATACTCCTGGAATCCAATAAAGGAAAATTGAAAAACTGAGAGATAATTTCACCCAGACTATAAAAAACTATGCTGTACTAGTGATGGGTTACAATAAATATCATTTCCCTGGTGGCTAAAATAGTGACTCCTAAATAATTTTATTTTTCCTAAATGGTGCTGGATAGACACCAACTTGATATAATCCAATTTCTCTTCCTCTGTAAAAGAAGACATGGTCCTCATGTTTAAACATCCATCAGAGAAACAATATATTCCATGTACGGTAGTGCAACAGATTACAACTTAATTCTAGTCCAGATGGATGCCCTTGTCATCTTCAGGCCTGGGCATTTTCTCTCCTCTCCTAAGACACATTTATGACCTCTCAAGATATGTCGCTTCCCCAGAGAGCCAAACGTGAGCCATCCCAAGATACTTTTCACCAGGTTTATTCTAGCAAGGGAGTCCTGGTGACAAATTGTAAGGGGCACCAGAGTAACTTTCCATAAAATGAAGACATGAGAAAAACCACTATAAGAAAGATATATAAATAATGATCACCTCTCAAAGGCTTCGTCACTTAGGTTAGTTTATATATCCGTGTGCATTACATGACTGGAAGGCCATGTGATTTTGCGACACGGCTGTGTACCAACCAGACAAAAAGAACCTAAGCTGGAGAGTGCCTCCTCACAACCACTAAAGGTATTTATTGAAGTAAATAAAGAACTACATAAATAAGTAAAACAAATCACTCAGAAAGAGAAAAACAACGTACAACTGATAAATAATTTTTAACTAACATTAATTTACTAGGTGTCATTAATAGGTCAAGACTCACATGTAAGCATTTTATTCATACTACCATGCAATACAGACTATAATTAAAACAACCTAGTAGGCAAGAAACTAAAAGCTGATTTGCAGCTATGATTTACATAAGCTGCCTCAAAAAATCCAATAATCATTGTCATCCTTAAGCTATTCAATGGCTTTATAGTAGTAATAATGTAAAAGTCATATGAAAGAATGCCAAAGAAAAGATTTTAAATAAACTAGACTACAGAGTACAAGATAAGCAAAGTAATCAAAATTCATTAATTTCTTTAACATCATTAAAATGTGTTGGTAATCATCATCTTCATCACTGACAGATCATATAATTAAAAGGGAATATAATTTCCTTCTTGGGAGCAGTTATTATTCATTGTCACCAAAGCAAAATATTGTATTTAAAGAAAAATCATAAAGCAAACAAACAGTCACCCTGCTTTTTCAAAGGGTTGAACAATAATACAAGGGAAAGAATCTATTTTCTTTACAAAATAATGTTCCCTTTAAAGCAAATTCTTTCATTTGTATTCACACAAATAATGAAGCCCTGAAGGGGCTATCCATTTTATTCTTTTCACTCACCAAAATCAAGGTAAATAAAAGTTCACTTTTTTTTTTACAATAAAGCAATATTTCAATTCAATTTTTTTAAGAATATACTACACACAGAGCAAACATTTGCTGGATATTTAATGTCCTAGGAACAAACCTCTGGATTGATTTCTGAGAGCCTCTCCTAGAAAATTTCTACTTGTAAGCTGGAAGACTGGTATCACGCAAGCTCAAAGGCCAACCAGCAAGTGGGCACCTACTTCACCGGCAGCTCTACTGCCCCTGATAAAGAGCCCACACTGTGTGTTCGCCTTTACAAGGTTCTTTCCTTGCTGGCCGCCTGCCATTCTTCCCATCTTTCTTTGACATACCCGTTTGGGTATACTCAGCTCCAGACCAAAGTTACAGCACTTAAAACTCTAATCTATTTTAATTAGTGACTACATACCTTTTTAAATCTTTTTTTTCCTTTCTCTCATACAAAACAGAATCTAGAATACCACTAAATAATGTTTACTCTCTTTTACCTAACTCTAAATAGAATCTGCAAAAAGTGCATCTTCAATATGATTAAGGAAAAGTTTTTTTTTTAATATGGGTAAATGTAAAATAAAACATTTATATAAAACCCATTTCAGATAGATTAATCATGTTTTCAAATGAGTAAACATAGAAAATGTTTCTATGGCTAATTAGGATCAACCTTTAAGTAACATATGCAAACTACACCCATCATTGCTGAGGAAAAATAGTGTAAAATGTGTTTACAGTTGTTTTGAATTATACAAAGGTATGGATAGTGCAAACGGGTGGAAATTTTCCCCATTCAACTTGTCAGGAGGGACCAAAAGACCTGCAGCCTTCTACCTTCTGGCGATGTATCTGGACAAACTGCATCTCCTAGGCTAAACTGCCTCATCTGCAATATGTACTTAATTATATCTATTCTAATTATCTCTCAGTATAGAAAGGAAGAAATAGGGGCACAAAAGCTGCCATTAAAAAACTCAAAACACTTCTTAGTTATTTAAAATAGTATCCTCTGATTACACTAAACCTCCAATTATAATATCCACTAAAAGGTTTTAAAGTAATGTTATTTATTAGAAAAGGCCGTATACATGATACCTGTCAGAAATATACCCTAAAGCACAAAAGAACCAAAGTGTCTTTTGACTTGTAAGTCCAAATGGTTATCACTTGAACAGACTTTTACTATCCAGTAAACACTCATGCAGATATATTTTTGTATACATTAAGAAATAAAAATGGTGTAAGACTAGACTAATAGCAGAATGAAAAATAAACAAATTGGTGGAAAACATCTCTTAGTAGAAACCTGATCTGATTTAATGCACAGCAACTAAACTTAAGGGTAATCACTGGCAAGTGCACTACCTAATTCTCTGTCTTGTACTATAACACACACCTGACATTTTTCTTCAGACACGGTGCAATCAGCGTATCATGAAAACTGACATCCCAGTCAGGGGTACCCTAGTATTACAAGTCAGTTACAAGACCTTGTCACAAAGGTGTTTACACTAAGTGACAGTTTGGAACCCTTCAATTTCAAAAAGAAAAGAGATTTATCTACAGTTAGGTGAGGTGAGTCCTCTGAAAACTAATTAGACAAGCATACATTTAAAAATACATCTGGAGTACTATCTTTTAGTAGAACCTCAACTTTAAAGTCTCCCAATTATAATTATTTAAGGCATATGTTTAAAAAGGAGGAGGAGAAAAAAAGATAAAGGAAATATACCAAAACACTAACTAGGGTTTTCTAGATACGAGGACTATTGGAAATGTTTTTTTTTCTCTCTCTGTTCTCTATTTCCCACAATTCATTTAATGTTCATGTATTATATTATGATGGGCAAATAGTTTCTCTCTAAAATAAAGCATTCAAGTTCATGTTTAACCAGGAGATGTTTAAGGAAAGGTTGCATGGCTGGATTACAATATGGAAACCTGTCATTTAGGCACCTGACTTTTCAACAAGCAAATAAACCTTAGTAACACTCGTTTCTTATTATGCTTTAAAAATTTCTCTTTTTCTCAATTAATTTTACATGAAAATTCATTTAAGGACTTAAAAAGTAGTAAAAAAAAATCTACAAATGTGACTATAAAAAAGAACATTCTAGACAGTGAAAAATACCACAAAGTGAAAAGGTACAGGACAGGGTAGAAAAAGGATTTGTTAAAGATGGAAAATAATTGTAACACAAAGAGCAGGCAAAGGATAGTCAATGAGAAAAAGACAAGTAAAACCTATTTTAAAATGACAAAGCAAATGTATAGCAAGTAACAAAATAAAATGCAACAGCCTGTTGGGGAAGGTCATCACCATCACTAGTGGACCCAGCAGCTGGACCTGGGCAACTAAAGGCTTCCCACTCCCTCCCCTGTATGTGGAATTGTGCATTTCCCTGTGCTAGAAGCTGCCCAAGTATACAGACTTGAGACAGAAATATGCTGATGAGATTATCTAGACTTGGTACTGACTGAACACTGTTAAGGCCTCCTGTGTAAGTGACTGACCCCAGCTAAGGCTTGGGGTGTAAATCTTTTTTATCCTCATTTGAGGACATCTTTTCATTGCTTCTAGAGGGGGTTGGGGAAAGACAGGGACATCAATGTGAGAGAGAAACATCCACTGGCTGCCTTCTCTCTCGCACACCCCAAACTGGCAACCTGGGTATGTGCCCTACCCTAACTAGGAATCAAACCCACAACCCTTTGGTCTATGTATGGTACTCAGCTCCAACACAGCCATTCTGGCCAGGGCAAGGCTGCTATGTAAGCTTTCAAGATTCTTATCAGTGGATGCAGAAAACTACTTGTCTTGTGGCTGCCCACAATAAGTTTCCTAAGTTCCTTTGCTTATTAAACCTGCCACCTACCAACCTGGAGTGATGTGCCTTTTTCCTCAGTGGCTCGTCTGCAGGCTGATAAGTCCCAAATTTACAATCTCTAGTCCCAATGTCTTACTACACCCAGAGAATCTAAAACCAAACTTATCCTATCTACCTCCAAATCTATTCCTCTCTTGGATCACTGCAACGGTCTCCCTAAACCATCTCCCTAAATCCCACCTTAGACCTAGTAGACTGCTTCAGTCTAGTCTCAACCCAATAGGTTGATCCTTCCAAAATATGTCAAATCAGATTAACGCTCTGATCAAAACTCATGCATGTTTTCCTATACCCATCACAGTAAAATATAAAATCAGTACTATTAACCACAAGGCTTCACCTGGTTTGTCCCCGTCTCTATCCCATCACAAAGCAGCTCACTCATTCGGTTCCAGCCATACCAATCTCTGTGCCATTACACAAACGCTCCAAGTATGTTCCTATTCCAAGATCTTTACACTCACTACTCCCTCTTCCTAGAGTGATCTTTCCCCAAATACTCATATGGCTTCTCCCTGACATCCTTCAGTCAACTGCTCAAATATCACCTTATCAGACAGTTTTATCACTTTTTATAAATTCAAACTTCTACCTATCCACTCAACCACCCACCTGCACCCATAGCATTCCCACTAATCCTTGTCCTGGTTTATTTTTCTCCATTGTCCAGATCACCACCTGATACATACTTATTTATTATTTCATTTTTCCATTGCCTGTCTTTCTTACCTAAACATTAAGCTCCATGAAGTCAGCATTTTCTATATTCTATTTATTTTACATGTGTAAAACCTACGGAATGCCTAGTACATGGAAGGTACTCAACAAACATTACTGAAAAAAATAGATGAATGAATAATAAAAAGAGGAGACATTCCCACAGTAAACCCTAATGACAAGCAAGGGCAATTTCATATGAAGGCAAGAGGATGGGTTAAACAGCACAGGCCCCACAGGTCCGCAGGGTCCCACAGGCCCAGCAGACTCTCAAACTAGCTGCGAGGAGTACTGTAATAACAGAAAGACAGGCAAAGCAGGGCCATAGAAACGCTGTTCTGTGGAAGTCATGGCCATGATAGAAAAAAATTTAATTGTCCTGGCCATGTAGTTCACTTGGTTAAAGCGTTGTACCAATACACTAAGGCTGTGGGTTTGATCCCTGGCAGGGCACATAAAAGAATCAACCAATGAATGCATAAATAAGTGAAACAACAGACAGACAGCTCTCTCTCTCCCTTCTTCTCTCTAAAATCAATCAATCAATAAAATTTTTTTAAAAGAGGAAAAAGTTACCATATTTTGCTGTGTATAATGCACATTTTTTGCCCCAATTCTTGAGGGAAAAATAAGGGTGCACATTATACATGGGTAGTACTAATTCCATATCTATATAAATGTTTTTAATTATTTTATTTATGCTTATGCATTAAAAGTGTAACTCTAGAAAGCAATAATGATACCTGTATGCAAAATAATACCCTAGAATATATTTGGTTTTGTTTCTAAATATAAATAAATAAATAACTGAATTGAAAATTAAAATGAAAGATTTTTTTCCCCGATTGGGCCAAAGTTTGGGCCAAAAACCTGAGTGCGCATTATACATAGCTAAATACAGTAACTGATAGGAAAATATAAAATGTTACTGCAGAGTGACCTTGAAGACATCTTCTCAGCCAAGCGATCAAGGTAGTAACATCACCAGCAACTGGACAAATAAACATTATATGCTTTCTAATATGATGCACTAAGAATACAATGAAACTTCTGTGATATTCCTGCCTAAAGCACATAATCTGAATCTGATAATAAAAAAAAATTTTTTTAACATATTAAGGACATTCTATAAAATAATTGGCCAGTATTCTTCAAAAATACCAATGGCATGAAACACAAAGGCTCAGGATATTTTCTAGATGAAAGGTGACCAAATAGTCAAGACAACTGAATGAAACCAATGATTCTAGATTTTATTTTGCTAGAATTGACATTATTGGGATGATAGGTAAAAAAATGCGAATACAATGGGTAGATAATAGTATTCTATCAGTGCTAATTTGCTGACTTTGATAATTATGTGGTTACCAGTATATAAGAAAATGCCCTTTTTCTTAAGAAATACATACAGGTATTCAGGGGTATAGGGGGCATTATATCTATAGTTTACTCTCACAGAGGTCAGAAAAAAAACTTTTATATGAATGAGTACATAAAACAAGTACAGCAAAATGTTACCATCTATGATATCTGAGTAAAAAAAAGGGGACTTCTTTGTATTACTCTTATAACTTTTCTGTAAGTCAGAAATTACATCAAAATAAAAATTTTAAGGAAAAAATAAAAATGAAAATTATAATCAGGAAAAATACTTTCAATATGTTACAGTGACTCCTATTTCAGATTTTAAAAATGACCTCTATATATTCTCCTTTCAAGTTACAAATTTAAATAACTATGAAAGAAGTGTATAACATCACTAGACTTAGAATGTAGCTTTTTAAATACTGTAATACATTCTACTAGACTAAAATATTAGACTTTTTCTACAACTAAATTTCATTGAAAAACTAGAAATAAATAATGCCATGAAGAAAAAATATAACACTGACCATCAAAGAAATACTGTGGCTTCCACATAATAAGATTTCTATTTTAATTATTTAAAAACACATTCAGAGTGAGGGGGGATTGTTGAGGGTAAAGAAGTTCAAACCTATGGTAACAGAAGGAGACTAAACTTTGAGTGATGAGCACACAATATACAGATGACATATTATAATATTATGCAACTGATATTATAGTAACTGATATCACCCCCAATGATTAAATTAAAAATTGAGAAAACACATTTAAAGTTAACATAATCTGAAAAAATAACACCCATCATACTTTAAGGACTCAGTATGTCTTATACCAATTGAAACATCGGCACACTATTGGTGGGAATGTAGACTTGTACAGCCATTGTGGAATACAATATGGAGTATCCTTTAAAAATTAAAGATGGAATTCCCTTTTGACCCAGCGATTCCATTTCTGAGACTATACCCCAAGAATCTCAAAATACTAATACAAAAAGTATATGCACCCCTATGTTTATAGCAGTGCTATTTACAATAGCCAAGATCTGTAAGCAGCCCTAGTGCCCATCAACAGATGAGTGGATAAAAGAGCTGTGGTACATTTATTTACTACACAGCAGTAAAAAACAAGAAAACCTGCATTCCGCAACAGCATGGATGAACCTGGAGAAAATCACGCTAAATGAATTAAGCGAATCAGCGAAAAGAAAAATACCACATGTTCCCACTTATGTGTCGAATCTGATGAACATAAAGTAGCAAACAAAATAGTAACAGAAGGTTGGCACATAGAACATCCTGGCAGCTGCTGAGAAGTGGGGACAGGATGAAAGTCGGTGAAGGGATTAGGCAAAGAGTATTTATGCACAGTGCAAGGACAGGGACAACAAGGTGGGGATTGCCTTGGGGAATATACTTCCTGAGGGGGAAGTATATTTCCCAAGGCAATATACTTCCTGAGGGAAGAAGGTAGGGTTGGATGAGGGAGGGGAAGGGGAGAAACGTGGGAACAACTGTAACAGAGTAAACAATAATAATTTTAAAAAGAAACAGTATAGAAAAATCTTAGAGTAGTACAAATATAAAGGAGTTGATTTTACTTCTATAACATAGTTTTAACCAGCCATTTCTAAAAGAAGAAAAAAACAAAGCAAAATTACCTTCATGGACTGTAATGCCACAATTGTCACACTGAATTATTTCATCAGCATCTTCACTGTTATCTCCAAGACAAACACAGCAAATCAGAATATGGTCCATTTTTTGAGAACTCCAGTTTTGACTCTTCTCAAGAATCAGCGAGTCCTAATATTAAAATATATCAGAAAAATCACATATTTAAGTTAAAAGGTAATTTTAACAAATAAAATTCTCACTTTAAATGATTTTATGCATTTTCGAAATTATGCTGAATTCTCTGTCCTTTCAGTAATTTCAGAGTAGGCTGCATTTGAGAAGTTTGCCTCTTCGTCAAGGACCCTATAAGAGCCCTGTAATTTTTCATTTCTCTGCAAGTCCCACATACCCTCTCCTCCAGGAAGTGACAAAGCAAACACGCATCCAACAACTCTACATCTGCCTTGCCATTGTGAATTATAGTCTAAACTTTTAAACTAGGGAAGAGGAAAAATTAATCCATAAATAATCATTAATCCTATGCATTGGTTTAAAAGGTATAAAACATCAGGCTCCTACTCTTTGGAAACTTATGATCCTACCTAGAGAAGACAAGACACACATATATTAAACAAGAATAAATCAATTCAAGATAACATATAAGCAACTATGTATGTGATGGCATAGTTACAGACTCTGTAATCCTCAAGTGTGTAAGGGGAATTCAGAAGTTCCAGGGTCATCCACCTACTGGATGACAGATACATGAGTGCCTACCTAGGTGAATGTGTATTCGGGTACAGAAAACCATCTAAAAAAGGACCCAGGGTGACTAGTTGGTAGAAGTCAGAGCACTCTACTGGGTTTATATCATGAAATATCTAGTGTAAACTGGTAATAAAGATACCAAGCTAATTGTAATATAGGAGAAAGATGTAAAGAATAAAAAGATAAAATTTCAAGAAAGGGAAGAGTTTGCTTCTTTTAATTTAAACCTTCTGCATTGTGGATTTAAACTTTAAAGGATAAGTTAACAAAATGATGATTCTTGTCATATTTAACAGATTGGTCTTCATATTACATATAAAAGATGGCACTTGAGTCTATCTATGTTCATTTAAGAACCTAACCATATTCAGAAATAAAGTAATAAATTAGTTCCATATTATACATTCACTAAAATATTATTTTGTATTTTTATATTTTTATATTCTTTTAAACTAACCAAATTACAAGGTAATAATAGCAATTTATGACATTTGAATGACACCTGAATGTCACAATGACACTTTCAATAGATCGCTGTTTAATACATTTAAACATTCAGTTGATCTGTAAAATAAATCAGAAATGAATGCAAAAATTAACAAGGAGGTATTACATTTCTCTTGAGAACTCTAGTACTTTAAATTGTATACTTTGCTTCCTTTTATTATAAAAGCAAAGTAGTTAATACATGGCAAACAAATAAAGGTAAAAACTTCCTAAAAAGAAAACATATGTTCTACAATACTTTGGTACAGTGAGAAAAAAAAAAAAAAATCTGCCCAGATTTTCATCTCATTAGTAGTGTTTCAATGTAACAGCATTTAGCTTAATAGTCAAAAGTACTCTGGTTTCATTTTCATCTCTCATTTAGTGGCTATTGAACCTTGAAGCTGCAGTTTTCTCATCTGTAAAATGAGATGATAAAAATAATACCTATCTCTTGGGGTGGTTGTGAGAATTAATAACATAATATATGTAAAAATGCTCCTGAGCACTGGCTGCTGTGGCTCAGTGGATTGAGCAGTGGCCTGCTCACTGAAAGGTCACCGGTTCAATTCCTATTCAAGGCACATGCCTGGGCTGCAGGCCAGGTCCCCAGTTCAGGGCACACGAGAGGCAACCAACCAATTAATGTGTCTCTCACATGTTGCTGTTTCTCCCTCTCCCTACCCCTCTCTGAAAGTAAATAAACAAAATCTTTTAAAAAAGTGTTCCCGAGGCACACTAGGTATTCAATAAATATTCGTTCCCATTCCTCTGTACTTCATGTAGGGGTGTCAATAGAGAAATATGAACTGACCATTTATTACACCAGGAATCTTCCTTGGAACCCCAAAATAAAAGTTGTGAGCCTCAATGAACATAGTTACTGTAACTTTTTCACAGACTAGGAAAAGACCTAACAACCAGAGTTTGATGTCCAAAAGGTATGATACTCATGTTTACGGTCTTTGACAGTTATTTCTCTGGTGGAATTACAACAAATCAGCCCTTCAAAAAAAGGTTTATCCATGTGGAAACACGTACATTTCTAAGGATCAGAAAAATTGACATCAACTGGTAGCTCTAATTTCATTACTTACCAATTTTTATATTTTGCTCAAAAAAATTCAAAAGAAAACAGTCTAAGTAGCTAAATTATACCTGCACCAACTTCTATACATATTATCGTTTAGAGGCAGAGAAAACAAATTTAACAGGTGTCTCTGGCCCTCTGCTCCCCGTCACTAGAAACTCTTACTAGAAATGTAATACTGCCCGATACAATGGCTGATGGGCTATGCTTCAGTGGGAAGACCTAAATAACACATTCTCTTAAAAAATTATGCTCCAAGTGTCTTCAATAGATCAAACATGGGTTTAAGCATTTTTATAGTCAGAGTATAAAAGCCAATTTAGTATCAATTTTTATTAGCATATTTCTAAAGATGTATATTATATTCTAAGTTTCTGGAGAAAATAGTTAAGATAACATTTTCACTACAATATATCAGTTGAAAATAGTACTTTTACATAAAAATAGAAATTGGGAAAGTCGGTTTCAAATGGCTCAAGTTTACCGACTAGAATATAACTTTTTAAATGTTATGGAATGACTGAAAGGAATCTACTGGTGATGGTAAGAACAAATGAGATACTAAAGTAAATTAATTAATAATCTCATTTTTCTCTGGGGACTTAAAATATATACCAAAAATTATATTATTGGCCAACAGTTTCATGTCTGAAAGCTCTAAAATATGTTTAGTGCTCATTTATGTGTGTATGCTACATAGATGATTATAAATAATGTATACACAGGGTAAATTCTAAGTTAAGTGTGTTTTTAATAGAAGGAAATTCCAGCACACTTCATGTAAAACCAGAATTAAAGAAATCTATTGACCTGCAGAAGAGAAAAAAAATTAGTATAGCAAGAAGTTTGACCCATAGTTCTTCCTCTGTGTTTTTAGAGAAGGTTAAATTCTTAAGAATCTCAAGTAATTTTTGTACAGTGTTATAAATTGATTTTTTTGGACTTAGAGAAATTTGTTTTATTTTGAAATATGTAAAAAGGCAACTGATTAGTAAGAGCCCTGAACACAGTGGCTATTTATAAATTTCAGCCAAATTAGTACATTTTAATTAGCAAATCAGATGACAACAGTCATTTCTTCACAAGGCAAGACACTGATATCCATTTAATATAACTGAGTTTTTATTTTTAAAAAAACTTCCATCTGAAAATTTCTATTGTAATGACTTTTTGTCATATATTAATTCAAAGCTCTAGTTTTAAAGTCCTGAAAAATGAGAACCAGTCTCTGAAAAGACTATACAGCCCTCCCCAAAAAATCTACTTCAGGAAACTAAAACATAAGAAAACCTTAGTGAATCTTAACGCTTCAAATAAAAGTTTGAAAAGACACATAACCATACTCTTAGGGGATTGTTCATAATGCACCAAATTCAAAAATTCCATAATACCATTGACAAAGCCATGTGTCCATATGCAAAAAATGCCCAATTCTAGAACAGTGGTTCTCAAGATATGGTCTGAGAACTCTCCTTTAGGGAAGTCTACAACTTAAAGGCTATTTTCATAATACTAAGGTTATTTGCCTTTTTCACTCTCTATCATGGGTATAAGATGGCATTATTGATCTGACAACTTATGTTCCTCTGTATATCTAATTTTTTGAAGTTTCAGAGTTTTAATTTGAAATGATAAATATTGATATATAGCCTACATAAATAACTGGGAACTCTCAAAAATTTCTTTAAACCTCACTTGAAGATATGTTTATTGATTTTGAGAAAGAGATTAAGAGAGAGAAACAGGAACATGGATTGACTGCCTCCAATACATGCCCTAAATGGGGATTAAACCTGCAACCCAGGTATGTGCCATAAACAGGAACAGAACCTGCAACCTTTTTGGTGCATGGGATGATGCTCCAACCAACTGAGCCACCTAGCCAGGACTGGATCCTTAATAATTTTTAAAAGTATAAGATGTCCTGAGACCAAAATGTTTGAGGACCCCTGTTTTAGAGTATTTTTAAGGTCTACAGCATAGATAGGTATGTTAAGGACATTAAGAGCCAATAGTTATAAAAGGCCCCTTCTCAAAAAAAATCAAGTTCTCCTAAGAAACTTCAAAATTATGAAAGTTCCTGGGCATCATTTACGTGACATCTAACATTCTTTCCCTTCAAAGTACCTGACATAGCAGCCAAGAAAAAAAAAACATACCTGCTTATAAACTAAATATAATTCTATTATGTACTGCTAAAGCCACATTTTACCTATCTCTGCTACAAAATAGTATTTGAAAACTTAGAGGAAAAGCAGAGAAATATAATACTTCAAATATAATCAAATATATACAGATTGACTAATGGACCCTTGGCAAGGTATAACTACCTAAAATAGGAAGATACAACCATTAGCTCTAGGGCAACAAGGGTTACTTTTAGTTCTCTTTTTACAAAGCTAAGATCATATGAACAGGAAATGTGAAAACATAAGACAACAATCTCAACTGATTCATTTTTTAATTTAATGTCTCTTTTGTCAAATTGATTAGTTTTTATTAAAATTTAATATCTGAGTAACATTTAAATAGAACTACAATAAATATTGAAGAATTTCAATAATAGTCTTGGAGGGGAAAACTGATCAGGCTTTCAGGTATAATGTTATTCAGGGAAAATTAACTTCCTATAAGCTCTTCAACATTTCTCCATTGGGAAGAGCAAAAGAAAAATTAACATAAAATAACAGAAGAGGAATTAATTTAGCTAATTAAGAAGAAAAGGCACTTTTCCAAGAAATGCTCTGGAATCTCAATCATTTGGGACTGTTAATCTAAATATATCAAACTCCATTATTTACTAAAGTCTCTTCTGATAGGAAAAACTAAACAGCACATGTGGCCTTTAAATGCATCATAAAAATAGTCTACAACGTCTTTAGCAATACATTATGTATTACAGATTATGAACACATGGATAATGTGCAGATTTTATGCGGCAAATTTCTAAACATATGCAGGTGTTCCCCATACCTTAGCATAAATCTAATCCATACTGGCCCTACCATTAGCCAGCCTACCCTGTGAATGTCAGACTAATAAAAATGAAGTAAGGAAGTGATGCTGCCAAAGGTAAAATTATTCAGTAAATACAGATGTAATACTAAGTGCTATAAAATGAACTAGATACATGCCTAAAAATCAAATATGAACAACTGGACTTTCCATAGTTCTATTTCCATAAATTGGCATTGAGAATATGGAACTGCCTGTGCTATATCATTATAAATACTACATTATTTTCCAAATGACATTTTCCTTTACCTAAAGATAAGAATTAGGAGAGCAATAGAGGTAAGCAACACTCTTCATGTGAAAGTGGGCCAACTAGAAGTTAAAAAAATGTTTATAATCTAAAATATAAACTGTTGTTTCATCTCTACTAACATATAACCCCTCAGACTGCTGTATATTATTTAAGAAAATCATCAAATTTTTAAATAAAACTTAGTTAAGATGATCACCACTATATAAAATTTGTAAGCAGAAGAAATGTAAAAAAACAAATAAAGCATAAAAGGAAAATTTTTCTACCAGTTTAACCTATTGCAATGGTATGAAGAAAAAACAAAAATAAGTGCTTGTTAAAGTGAAAAAGTGAATTTTCATGACTGTAAACATGCTAACAAAATGACACTTAATTATTCATGACCATAAACATGCTAACAAAATGACAGACTTAATTATTCTAGTTCTACATGTGATGCAACAGATATATCTACATGTGAGAAGACAACTCAATCTTTCTTTTGAAGAACAAATACATAAACACACAGACAAAGAGACACAGATGTGTTTGGCTGAAGAGTCTTGAATGTTGCATCTCGGGCCCAATGGATAAACCTAACTTTCAGTAGCAGAACTTCAAGTGGAAGAACTGAGTCATTACTGTAGTTTTATGATAGAAATGTTTGTTTTGTGATAGAAATGTTTGTTTTCATTTCTTTGTGGAAAGAACTTATTTACTAAATACATGTAAACATATAGTTGCACTTACTCCAGTGCATCTAAAGCAAAGATTTGGTGACTATTCAGATGATGGTGCTATAATTGGTGAAGTAATTAACCTTGAAAATGAGTCTCTAAAAGTCTGAGACAATCGTTAAGCTGTTTGTTGCCCTGCTCTAAAGTATTCTAAAAGTCTCACCTTTTATGTGGATATGACTATAACTAAGTTGAAAGAGAAGAGCCCTTTCTCATAATCCAGTTAGCACCATTCAGCAGTCCTATGAACAATGGAGTGAGAGAACAGAATGGGGAAAGAAAACTCCTACCATTTTCTAAGTCTACGGATATAAAAATATTCCTCTAAATATATAGACTGTGAGCTCCTTGAGAACGATGACTGTGAACTCCTTGAGAACGGTGACAAACAGTAGGTACTCAATAAAGGTTGGTTGGTCAAATGAATAAGTGCTACTTAGGGTGCTCATTCACTCCCACAATGTCTACAGATAGGGTTTCAAGGAAGCCACTCAATATAATTAGTAGAATGGTTTAGAGAATTCCCTTTTCCCCAGACAGACAGATATCATAAAAATTGGGTTGATCTACCTCATTACTCTTGCTTTGAGATAATGTCAGGCTATCATTGGTCAGTTCCTCATCATCAGCACTGTTTCTGCTAAGAACTTTACTCTTCTTTTTCTTGCAACCCCCTTCACTGGCAGGGCTGCTATGATCTTCATCATTGCCTTCATCATTCTCATCCTCATCACTCCCACTTCCCTCATCTTCATCATCCTCATTGTCTCCATCACTTCCTTCTTTGTGAGACGCAGATCTCCCCTTTCTCTTTACTACAGTAGGTCGCCAGTCATTGTCATCTTCACTGTCATAGTCATCCATGTCATTCAGTTCTTCCATGGATACAAAATCCAAAAGGGGTCGATTTCGACGAAGGTTCCACTTTTTCGGCTCACTGACTTGTTCCTCTGCAGCTGTTGTTGTAGTGGGGACTGAAGGAGATGTGTTAACAGCAGGAGGACTCGTGGCTGGTGAGGGGGCAGCAGCAGAAGCAGCCACATTATCAGATACTGTTGCTTTTTCTTTCTCCTTCTCTCTCTCCTTCTCTTTCTCTTTCTCTTTTTCTTTTTCCTTCTCTTTTTCCTTTTCTTTTTCCTTTTTCTTTCTAGGTCTTTCTCCATTTTCTTCTTCTTCCTTCTTTTCCATTTTAACCAACCGGTTTTCTGATGACAGTATTTCTTCCTCTGCAGAATTTTTAAGTTGTTCTTCTTTTACTTTGATGTCTTCATTCAGTTCTTCCTCTAAAACATTTTCTTCAGAATCACTACAGGAACCTTCTCCACTGTCCTTTGAGGGGTCTTCACTTCCATTACCACTCCCTTCAGAATCTGTTGAAAATATGAGAAAAAAAAACCACACATATGTATATACATACACACACACACACACAACGTTGACACAAATGAAACCACCAAAATCTGTGAGTAACTTGCAAAACAATATAAACAAATTTAAGTCAAAGGATGGTAGACATTACTAACCTGATTAAATAATAAATCGATGAAGTTGGTGTAATGGTTTTAGTTCAATATAGTACTAATGAAGATGAATATATGTAACTCTAAATTAAAATATGCTTTAAAAAGAGGAGCACTGCTTTGTCATAATACATGCTATATATGGTACCCTAGAAGTTTTTTTTAAGTAAAAATCATTCTTTTTAAATTGGGCACTTGATTTGGATTTGAATTCAATAACAGAATACACACCAAATTTTTCTTCCCTTGTATCTTCCTTTCATAAACTTTATGGACTTAAAAGCACTGAGGCACAATCAGAACAAGAAAATCCTGGCCCAGAAAGCTTTATCATTTCATGCTTTACCCACAAAAATTAAACATAGATATTTATGTTGGTCACCTTGTATCATATCCCTAATACAGCAATCAATTTTAGAAGCACCAAAGACACAGATGAGAAGAGATAATAGCAATAGCACAGAAAATGGAAGTTGTAAGAGAAATTATCAATTTTCCTGTTTGTTAAGATACTTATTAGGATATCAATAAAAGGGTCACCTCAACATTCAAAAATTCTAGGCAGTAACTGCTATATCCCCTAGATTGAAAGAAATTAATGATTTTTTTAAAAACGAGCCATCTTGGAAATGAGCATCCACAATAATCACTGAGAAGATAGGCTAAGGACATTACAGAGTTCACATAGGACTATAAGCCTTCTAGCAAGTTCCTTCCGCTCTTGCCTAGCACAGCCCAGGCTCTCTTAATCCAGTCCTACTCAGTAACCTAATCATCTTTATGCCTAATCAAATAAATAAAAGTCTAAAACTCTGGGGAGAGGGACAAGAAGGAGGAGAAAAAAAGGAGGAAGTGGGAAACAAACCAGTCATAGTCAGGTCATGGTCAACACCAATAGTAAAATCTGTAGGGTGATGAATATTTTGCAAGCATAACCAAGAAAAGGGTTATAATAAATGATTAAAAAAAGTCTATGATTCCACACCATTTTACTTTCTGTTAACCAGCCTTAGCCGGTATTATTAATTGGGCATTAAATATAAAAGAATGTTGTCTACAATTAGACCTGGTATTTAAATAGCTCAGAAATCCTTTACAAATGGCTGATTTAAAAATATCCTGCTAGTTTAGGCACATTTTTTAAAAAAAGACTAACATTTGGCAGATGTCGACTGATCTTATAAAATCATTGTCCATCTGTACATTATCATGCAGGTATCCATAGCTTATTCAGGACTGCTGTGAAAAAACACTCTCATCCTAAACAATCTTGCATAAATTTCTGCAGTAAAATGTACAAATATTTATAAGTATGACCAATAAACATTACAAATAAACTCCTATCAGCACCAGTCAGGTTTTATCATCAAGTAACCTTGTGCCAAACTTAGAACATATCTGGATTTGTTAGCTCCTTGGATTTCAGAAAGTGTATGGGTCCAATATCACTCACATAAAAGGTGACTTCTTTCAGTCTAATAGCCCTACAAATCATTAAGAAAATTTCGATTTTTTTAATACCACTCACAACAATTAAACCTAACCTACCAAGAAAAACTACTTCTGGTAAAAAAAAAATAATTTCTAGATATTTTTAGGTCAAAGTCTATTAAACAATAAGTACAGTTGACTACACACTTCTAAGGCAAAGAAGAATCTTTGCACACAGTGACTAAAGAAAGGAAGAACACCTTGCAAACAATGTCATAATTAAGAGAGCTGGGAGATGGAGAAATGGTACTTTTCTTCTGGACTCAGCTTCTAGAATCCTTTTTAGAATTACCTAAGAAGTACTCCTAATTATTTTACCAATAAAAACATAACGATACAGAAGTAAGATTAACTGTAGCACAAATGTGGGTACCAGATCAAAACTGAGAGGAATCCAACTGCACTGTTAGTAAATTTTACAAACATCAAGAATTTTTAAATTTTGTTTTGGTAGTTATTGCCAATACAAATCAGTTAATTAGTTTTCAAAGTAGAAGGAAATTTAATTGTTTTTATTTTATAATCATGCCTGAATAGACAGCAAATCTTAAAAGATTTAAGTGCTTAACATTGTTAACATATCATTAGAAAACTGTGAGATTCTTCCACAAATCCTAATCCTCTAGCTTATCCAACACTTCCTTCCCCAAATATAACATACTAGCCATACTCCTCACAGGCATCAGGAATATGTCAAATTTTATTTTCCTTTGATCTCTGAAAAATAGCTTCATCTAATTAGTCATCACTTCTTTTTGGTACATATGCACTTGAGGGATGGAGATAAAAATATTTAGCTTAAGCACAGCTCAGTAATAATGGCCGTGAGAAAATAGGAATCCTCGGTTATCTATATTTTTGTAGGCTGCGAAGAAAAATTTCCTATCACTAAGAATGCAAACATAGACTCTGCCATATTCCAAATCTATCACTCTTATACCCTTAAAAGAAAAAAAACAACAGACTAGAGAAATAATTTAAATACTTCAAATATAGCTAATCTTAGGCATGAGGACCAGTGAATTCTAAGTCTGTATGAAAAATTTTTATACTAGAAAAAAATATTTAAAATTGAATCCCTTACTTTCTATTCAGTTAAACAATAGGTAACCTTTCTCACACACACACTATATCAAAATCTCTCCAATCAATAGCTATTTCAACTTATAGAAAGTTAAAGAGTTTTTTTTAGTTACAGAATTAAAAAACCAACCTTCAAGAATCCCTTCACAATATTCAATGCTTAAGTTCTCTCCATGATAAATACCAAACAATAAAACCAAAAACAAAACAAAATAAAAAAAATAAAACAGTTTCATTTAAACCAGAGTTTTATGTTAGCTTTGCAGTATAAAGAATCACCTCAGTTCATCAAATCTGATTATTCAATTATTCTGGTCATTGCTGTAGCCCAACAGTGATTAGTATTATAACTATACACAATAGACAATAGACAGATCACCATGCTATTGGCTCTTCAGTTAGCATCCTGTGACCATTTTGACAAACCCTGTATTGCATGGGTGCCAAACTCATTTTCACGGGGGGCCACATCAGCCTTGCAGTTGCCCTCAAAGGGCCAAATGTAATTTTAGGACTGTATACATGTAACTACTCCTTAACAGTAAAGAGAGAGCTCGGTGCTGTCGCAGGGTAGAAACAAAGTGGAGGGCCGGATTCGGCCCACGGGCCTTCTGTTTGCCACCTGTGCTGTATAGCTCTATTTTAAAAGCCAATCAGTCAACACAACTCACCCTCTAGTTCCAACTTGGACAATTTTGTGCCACAGTGGACATGTGGCAGTGTCTAGAGACAATGGTTGCCATGAAAGGACAAGGGTTGGAGGGTGCTGGGTAGGAAAGAAGCTACTGACATTTAGTAAGGAGAAAACAGGGATAGTAAAGAACATCCTACAATACAGGAGAAGTCTCCACAACAAAGAATTATCCAACAAGAAATGTCAGTAGTGCTGAGATTAAGAAACCATGGTCTAGCAAACAAGGCCTCAATGTAACCTCATTCTAATTCCCCAGGCTCATCTCTTCCATTCTTTTGTTTAGTCATGATCTAAGACTAATAAACAACATTTTCCAGCCTCTACACTTTTAACAATGTTTCCCCACCAAGATTTCATTTTCTACTTTAACTCCTATGTCCTCAATGAAATCTCCTAAAATCAATCCGATCTAAAGTAGTCCCGTATCCTTTGAAAGACCGTGAACTCTGTAAGTGATCAATTATGGTTTATATCATCTATCCATTATTTCACCTAATTATTCTAATATTATCACTATTTCTCTGTGCATTCACCAGAACATCCAGAAGTGCCTTTAAGCAAAACTAGAGTGTCAATAAACATATCTCAGTCCACTTAAAGTCAGGTTAAGCACAAATAATACCAAAGCAAAGTCTCAGCCTAAATCTTCCAGTTAAATTATTTTCTGACACTTTCACCTAATTAACCTAACTATGACTAAAGACATAAAGTTAACCATCTAACTTTGGCCAGAGGGTTGGGGAATAACAGCACTGCTATTTTGTCTTGTTTAATAAAAGTAATATATGTACTTTTCTTCAAAAAGATTCCATTTATACAGCAGATTACTAAATATAATCTATCCTAGACCTAATCCTAGGTCCAAGTCTCAAATATAACCACTTTAACTAGGCCAAACCATGAAATTGCCAATATTGGATAGTTTTATATCTTAAAAAACTGGTAATTTCATATGGTTTCATCTAACATTCCCACACATGGTTTTTCTGATGGTTATCACCATAAACCTAATATACTTCTATCCCATTTTAGCACTTATTAATTTTTAAGTTTATTTATTGACTCTTCTTAGTCAAAAGTGAGAAATTTAGCTCTACCTTCACATTACAGATAAAAGATAATCTATTTTCAGTTCATAATTTTGTAATTGCAGAGGCTTATAATTATTTTTTAATGTTTACATATTGATTTTAGAAAGAGAGGAAAGGGGAGACAGACAGAGACAGAGACAGAGAAACATCGATTTGCTGTTCCACTTATTTATGCATGTATTGGTCAACTCTTGTATGTGCCATGACCAGGGATCAAACCTGCACCCTTGGCATATGGGGATGATGCTCCAACCAACTGAACTACCTGGCCAGGACAAGACTTATGATTATTAACCTGCCAATTTTTTGGCAGATAATTTTTGAGCAATATTCATCCTTTTCAATTTTACCATCTGAGGAATACATGAATAAAATTACGTTTACCTACAAGGGTCTTAAATTAACCTTTGTCTATAGAATGGTCTATATTTATTCTTAAAACCCAACAGAAATATGAAGTTTCATGTCAGAATTTCAGATTTTGAAATAAAGATCAGAAGAAACTGATGCACAGAATTCAGATAAAAATTGAAGCCAATCAAGCTAAGCACTTTAACATTAAGTTCTAAGGAAGTCAGTAATTCATTAATTTCTAGAAAGAAGCTATGATCAACAAATTGTTACCTACTATATTTCCACTTTCAATTTAATCTCCTATTCGTAGGTAGGCTTGGGATTCCACAACGCTAACATGTTTGAAAACCAGTGATGAATCTAATGTCTTATTTCATGTAAGAGTCCACTATCTCAGGCAGAGAAAAGATTCAAACAGGAATAATCACTGGTTACCTAGAATAAGCCGACATCTCAGCTATGTGAGACACCAATGCACCTTAACCAAGAGCAGAAAATAACATTCCATTTCTACTGACTATGAACTATTTTAAAGAAAATCATTTTCTACTGAATTTTCATTTACAATAACATCAAGAACTACACAGATAAATTTTGACTTGGGGTCACAAATCCAATAACCCCAGAGGCCAGGAAAGTAAATTACAAGTGCAGCCAACTAGGTATTATGACAAGACGGAACAGAAAGTATATAGATTTTTAGTACCTTTAGATTTTCTTAAATAAAATTAACAGCTAACAAAACTCATCCTACCACTTACCACAAATAATAGATAATTCCCATGAACTCTGACTGAGATTTAACAAAGTCAGGAATCTCTATTTAGCTTGATACCATAAATTATTTTGAGAAAGTAGTTTGTACCATTAAATTGTTTTAACTCTTCTAAAAGTGATACCTGTGAATGACTCCATCTCAATAAGCAAAAAGAAAAAAAAATCTACAAGATCAGAATTTATTGCCACAAAACTAATTACGCAATACCTAAAGAAATTAAGTTTTGGAGTTTTTCACAGATAGGTATTCAAGTAAGTCATAATTTCTGAGACTCAGCTATTTTTGTCACACTTTACAATCTGGATCATAATAAACCAAAACAACATAAAGAATATTCTTCTCTGCCAAGGTTTCACCAAGAGAACTAAAGTATGTTTGGATTTTACACCTTGCCCTTCCCATTCTTTCTCTTCTTTGGAAGTACCAAGCGTCAGTGAATCAACTAAATGGAAGATAAAAAGAGCAGCAAAGGTTAAAAAAAGCAATCAAGATAAACATTTTGATTACTGGGAGTGACCTCAATTAGTCATCACAACACCCAAGTAGTTTCAGTTTGAGATTATATCCTATCTCTTTTTAGGATCAAAGTAGAGAAAAGGTGGTAAATTTTGGAATCAAAAGATATGGATTAGATCTATTAGGGCTTGAGTGACCTCATGCAAGTTCTTTAAACTCAATTCATCTGTCATATGTAAAATAACATCTCCTTCACTAAATTACATTAAAAATTAAATGAGATTACAGAAACAGAAGTTCTCAGTAAACCACAGCAAATTCTGATTGCTGGTGCTCTTAAATGTAGTAATAAAAACACAACCTAACTTCATCCCTTCCTATCATCCCTAGCAGGGAAAAGAAAGAGAAAGGAAGGCAGGCCAGCAAGGAGAGAGATATGACTAAATATAGAAAATTCTATGGAAGAGTATTTTTAAACTGTTAAAGGGATGAAACTGGAAGGGCTTTCATTTTTCACTTTATTTAAATTCCCACTCAAAAGGGGCAGAATTATAAGTAATTTGTATTGTTCATGTGCACCTTGGTATTTTTTATATAAAACATCTTAACATAATTTGGGTCCATTTCTCAGATTCCTGCAATTAAAACTTAAGATGTATATCTCTATACATGAGTTACAGTGAACAGAAGATACAAAGTACACCATACTTTTCTGTATTTTCCAATTTTGTACGATGTGATATATGACCTTTTAAAAAAATCCATTGTTTTTGAAAATCACAAAATATGGAGCAAGCATGCATGCTTTACATCTCGGAGATTTTTGAAAGGCCCAATCCACAAGGTCTAGCAGCTACTAGGAAGCACCACTTTTTTCCTTTGGTCAGTTGTATTCTGGTAAGGGAGCTAATACACAAAATGTAAAACTCCCCTTGAGAGTGCCAAGTGATCTAGAAAGAGAAGAACCCTGCTCACGAGCAGTTCATGACTCACATTACTCTCAGGACATTACTCTACCCAGTGATATCTGTCAATTTCCCCTCCATCCATGAAATAAGCATAAATATATTTTCAAGCAAAGAATAGAGAAAATGTTTTTGCATCTTTGGAATAAGTCCTCTGCCAGCTCATTATCTGAGTATCAACAGAAACAGAGGTAACGACCGTACCTAGTGATAGGATCTTAGGGAAAAGTGGGAAATCGAATGGACAAAATAAGTGACATTTATGTGCTTTAAACTTTAAGTTGGCATTTTAATCAAAACCAATTCTTAAAAAAAGTCTAAAAATAAACCCAACTCCAGAAATCTGAGAAAAGGCAAAGAGAAACATTTACCTGAGGCATCTCCAACTTTAAAATCACTGTCATCTGAACTATCATAATCGAGAGCTTCTAGCAGAGAAGCTGCCAAAGGCTTCACCTGCCTCCTCTTGGAGCTGCGATCCACTGTTGGAGGGAAAAAAATACAGCGTCATTCAAAATCACACCAAGCACAAGAGAGGGCTGTGGTGCTTAAGGAAGGTACTAAAAGACCTCGTGCAGAGAAGCTTTATCTAATTCACTTCTAAGCAAAAGGTGTTGGGGGAGGTTAGGGTGGGAACGCGGGCTCGCGAGGGCCGGGCCGCAAGGTGGGCAGCTCCAGCCTCTAGGTGATGCGAAGGCGAACCCAGGGTGGCTGAAATCGAAGCTGACCCTCTTGCACACCTTGTGCTGTTTCGGTGACTTGCTCGTAATCCCTCATTTAAACACCGTGACAATCAACAGAAAGAAAACGCAAAGCCCAAAGAATAAAAGAAGTCGCGATCATTCCCGCGGACTGTGAAGGGTAAGAGTCCACGGAGCGACCCAACCCCCGCCCTGGTGTCCCACCGGCCCTGACTTCTTGAAGAGCTGAAACGGTTCTTTCTCCCCGCGCCTCCGACACTTACTAAGGAATCCGTGAGGTGGTCGTTTGGAGGAGAACTAGAGAGAGGCTGCGAGAGCCCAGGCAGCGCAGAGGTCGGGGACTGAGACCGCGGAAACAGATCGGAAAGATGCTACTTAAAATCGGCGGTGCCGCCGAGCGGATCGGGGCATCCCAGGTGCACCCCTGCAGTCCCCGCCCGCACCCCACCCCCCGGCCCGCCCCCCAGTCTTCTCCGAGCTGGCCCGGCCTCTCGCGCCCCCTTCCCACGGAGCTCCCCGGGCACCGGCGCCCTCCGCTCCAGGCAGCAGCGTGGCCAACCCGGCAGGCCTGGAGAGTTAATATCCCGGGGAAAAAAAGAAAAGAAAGAAAAACTTTATTAGCCTGCACCAAAAGCAACAGGAAAAAAAAAAAGAATTTGCACAGTCCCAGGCCGATTCCTGAGACAATAGGGAAAGCAGCGACCCGGATACAGCTCGGAGGGAAGGAAGTGAAAACACGAGGCAGAGCAGGGCCTTAAGTGCAGCAGCAGCCGAGAGCGCCTGCGCCGGGCCTCGCAGCCGCTCTCCCGGAGAGGAAACGGAGAGAGCCGAAAGGGAACCGACAGCGAGCCGAGACGGAGCAGAGACCAAGCCGATCGCAGTCGACTAGTACCGGAAGGAACCGAGAACCTTCCCAGACCCTGCGTGGCTCCGCCCACAAATCCCTGAGGCTCTACCTTCGGTTCAAATCTCGGGGGAGGGGCGGAGCCCGGTTTGGTTTCTGGTTTTAAGTATTCACTCAGAATACATTTTCCATAAAAGGACATTTGCTAACTTAAGTCACTGTCAAAAAAAAACATAAGTAATACGACCTCTTCTGCTGCTCCTTCCATAAATTGCATCCTTTAAAATATCTAGGTACCTGGGAAATTTTTAAATTCTGGAAGTGGGTAATGTAAGAGTAGCATTAGACCTTGTTTGATGACTGCTTTGATAAGTACAACTCTAACAGGGAAAATCATTCATTTAATTATATTAACTATTGTTTCAATAATTGTAGTGTGGAGAGACATTTCCACATAAAATATACATAGTATTTTTATATACTATGAGAATGATAATACACCTAGCGGAAAATATTCCATTTTACAAATATGTTGTGCATTAACAGAAGGTGGGTGTCCACAGGAATGTGAAATAGTGCCTTGCATCCACTTAGACAATTTATTAAAATGAGTTTTTAAACTCACAACAGGACAGTATGTACAACCACACATGGCAGTCTTCTGTCAACAGATGGCCGGATGGTCGTTGGAGCTAATTCAATACCAGTAGGAATCTCCAGTTTGGGGTACAGTGAAGAATGAAACTTTATTCAGTGCATACAGCTCAATCGAGATATAGTGTGGCAGTGGAACAACTCAACAGTGTACAGCTCAATAATGAAGCAGCATAGCATGGCTGGGAGGCAACACCTGGGACCAGACCCCTCTCTGCTCCCAGTCTGCTCCCCTCTGCTCCAGTGAGACATCTTTGGTGTTTCATCTTGAGCCAGGGAAATAGTCTTCAGCCTTTCCTGGAAATAGAAAGTGCACTTCTGGAGCCAGAGGGCAGCTGACTTCTATAGACAGAAGTCCTTCCCCTGAGGCTTTTGCAAGTGAGGACTCCAAATCTCCCCAGTTTAATTAATTGGTCCAAAAATCACTCTCCTGATTTGTCAAAATAGAGCTTCTCTGATTGCTCAGTGAAGATTCTGATGGTGATATAGCTGTGCAGCTCTGATAGGATGGGGAAAACTTCAGTCCCAGTGATTGAAATACTATTTCATGAACTCCTATATAAGGTCTGGCTTATGTGGCAGGAACACAGTACAGGGAGGCAATTCAGTGCAGGCTTCTCCCTGAAGTGTGGTTTGCGTGAGCCCACTATGTAGAAATGGATGCTTGACTCTGCCTTCACATTTGAGTCCAGTTAGCCACCCAGAGGCCTTTTCTGTGGGTATCTTTTTTCTTAAGGACTCACACCTTCAACAGTTACAAACATGCTCATTCACATTCAAGTTAGCTACTTTTAAAAGAAACATTAAAATGTTAGAATATATGCAGTATTAATATTTTTTAAATGTTTATATATCAAGGATAGAGAAAGATTTGCATCAAGCTGATTCAATTTGTTTCTTTATTCCACAAGTATGCATTTATAATAGGCAATGTTCATAACATGAGAAAATACATTGCTATGAAAGACTTTAAATATGTAGGAATCAAATCGTATAATGCAGTAATAGAACTTACGCTTTAAAAAAACATGTTCAATGCTTTTATAAATGAATTAAATTATATAACATTAAATTTGAAAAATATTGGGTTGGACAAAAAGTTCATGTGTTTTTTTTCTGTAAAATAAAAGACACAGTTTTCATTTCCACCAATAACTTTTTGAATCGGATACTTTGAGTATGTTGGCTATCTTCTACATAGTTAAATTGTTCCCAATTAATATCTCGATTTGATCACTATCAACTTCAATTGGTCTACCTGACCATGGAGCATCATCCAGACAGAAATCTCTAGCGTGAAACTTACCAAAACCACTTTGACACATTCAATCAGTCACAGCACCTCCTCTATACACTGTACAAATCTTTTTTTTTTTTGCATTTCAGTTGCATTTTTACCCTTTTTGAAATAGTAAAATATAATATGCCCAAAATGTTGCCTATTTTCTTCCATCTTCAATATTAAAATGACTACACAAAAATTCACCAATTTTGTTAAGCTTTTTTAATGTGCACTGATTTGACAGTTGTCATAATACAATGTAATAAAATTGTTCTGAATTAAGTTAAAGAAAACTAAGCCTTACTAGAGCCATCTTACAGAAAAAAACAAATGAACTTTTTGGCCAACCCAATTGTATATATATATATATATATATGCTGTACAGTTTGTGGGATGATTACACAGAGGTTGGACTTTCTGCAAGACAGTTGTTGTCTTTTCCTTTTCCAGAGTTTAGGATGTATTTGGGGATACAGACAAGTCAATAAACAATTGCCGTATATTGTAGAAACGGCTACCAGAGAGAAAATACACATGAATAGAAGAGAGAAGAAACCCAAGGAGAGCTTCCTGAAGAAACTTGTATTTAGATCAAGACATAAAGTGTATGAACTGGCCTGGAGAAGGGTGTTCGGAACTGCCCTGCCTGGGTTCAGAAGCTGTAAACCCCCCATGGCTAAGGCTGAGTGAGTGACCTTCGGACCATAAGCCACTAAGGAGACAAAGCTTATCTCCCTGGCAGGGGTGCCGCCTCTGCCTCTTTTACTTCACCCTGCTTGGCACACAATGCTTGATTGGTTAGCCAATGACGAGTAAGATTCCTCAAGGGAGGGATGACCAAAAACAAGCACAATCACGGGGGCCCCCAGGGAAGGACTTGGGGGGCTACAGAAAAGGGGTGATGGACCCTCAGCCCTTGGCTTTAACATAGCCTGAGTCCTCATTCTGTCTGTGAGAAGTCTCCTAATCTCCTGGCTGCCTTACTTCCCCTGCTTGACTTAAACCTGAAACAATGCTGGTGGTGGGTGCAGCCCTGTGCTGGAAAGGGCGGGTTGCCCCAGTAATCAGTCCTAAGAAAGAATATGTAAAATCCTGTGAAACCTGCTTTGTTTAGAATGCCCTCAATTAAATGGTAAGGGTCCAAGCAGGAAATGAGTTTGTTCCCCAAAGTTTTATGGCCATTTGACTATCTGACCCTGACTCAAAATAGGCCCTCAGAGTTCTTTGTATGTTATCTATTGTTTGATCCTTAACTGGATGATAATGAGTAATGAACTTTACATATACACTCTGTATTCCTATGAAAAGTGAATCCATAAAAATCTTCTCTAAGCAAAGGTAGGGGTGCTTTCCTCTTGAGAAGATGGTCAGGGTGCTCCGAGGCTTGCTCTCCCCTTGAGAGAGAAGTCGTGCCATCCCTTTCCCTCCACAAGACTTGGTAGTCTGTGTGAATTTGTCTCATATCTCATCCACAATGCCTCGGACACCAGTGGTGTCCGAGTCAGAAGGGAGAAAAGAAAACAAAGGTGTTCCAGACCAAGGAAAGGACTCATGCAAATGCCCAGAGCTAAAGGAACAAGTCAGATTCCTCAAAAGCTGGATGATCTCTAATGCCCCCAGGACACCCCTCCATAACAGTACTTGTACCAGTTATATTGCAAACTCATCTTTCTGTTTTCCTCATCACTGCTAAAAATGTAAACCCTTCCAATATCTCTGAACCTCTAGTCATCCGACCCAAACCAGCACTGCTACATACCCCTTCACATCTTTCCATTGTGTAGAAACTTCCATTCCAAAAATTTTTTTAAACCTACTTAGTAAACCTTCTTTCTTACAATTGGAACTGAATCTAAGAAGTTTGTAGGTAAAGAGATGGGGTGTTTGGGGAAAGTAAAATGAGAGGAAGGAAAACGAAAATTGAATTGTTTTACCTGGTTTGAGGGAGAATATATAGATCCTGATTAACTTTTTTAAGCATCAGGAAAGTGCAAATCAGTTTGTTGTAAGTCTAAGGGTAACAGGTCTGGTTCACAAAGGGTAATCGAACATCTGAATTACCTTTCTACCCTCCCCAAAATTCACTGAAATCACAAATGTACAAATGGAAATAAAGCTATAAATCCATAGTACTACTGTGGAGGAGTCTCACTAGCAAACTTTTGGGGGCTATTGAAGAATTTTGACAGTTCCTGAGAAGGGCTCAGATTGCCAACAAAACCTGCCAGACCGAAGCTAATAATCTTATCCAAGTGAAATAGAAGAGTCATTGAATGAGATTTTCCAATAAATTCTCCATATATCCTTCAGATGGGAGACAATGAGGCCCGTGGGAAGGGCAGATTTGGACAACAAGCTGGGTAGTTCATTAGAAGGAAAAGTCAGGTAGCAATCCTGTTTTCAGAGTAAGTGAAAACAGTGTTTCTTCCCAGGATAAAACTTCAAGTTCAGTTCTATTACATAGTAAGTCTGACTCCAGAAATTTACCAGAATGAGCACCAGGTTTACAGAAGAAGGACTGAGCCCAGTGATTATCAATTGTCACAAGAAATAGGAAGACTCAGCATACAAACTACACATAAACCAGAAAGGAGAGACTATTCACATGCGTCCTCCCTATGCCACCAACCTTCTTTCCCCACATACCACCAGCAGAGCAAGGGTATCTGTTGGGAACTGCCCTGCCTGGTATCAGAAGCTATAACCCCCACCAAGGCTAAGGCTGAGGGAGTGGCCTTGGACCGTAAGCCAGCAAGGAGACAAAAGCTTATCTCCTTGGCAGGAGCGCTGCTTCTGCTGTTTCATTCATAACTGAACCCCAATGCTTGTCAGTTAGCCAATGACGGGTAAGATTCCCCAAGAGGGGAACAACCTAAGACAGGCATGATCACGTGGGAGGCCCCCAAGAAAGGACTTCGGGGGCTACAGCAAAAGGGGGCGATGGACCCTCGCTCCTCAGCTGTGATATAGCCTGAGTCCTCATCGTCTGGGAGAAAATCTCCTTATCCCTTGGCTGCCTTACTTCCCTTGCTCCACCTAAGCCTGAAACAATGACAGGGTGGTGCAGCTCTGTGCTGAAAAGGGCAGGTTCCCCGGGTGATCAGGCCTAAGAAAGAATATGTAAAATCCTGTGAAACCTGCTTTGTTTAAAATGCTCTCAGTTGAGTGATAGGGTCCAAGGAAGAAGTAAGTTTGTTCCTTAGAGTTTTACAGCTCTTTGACTTTGACTCAAAATAGGCCCTCAGACTTCCTTGTAATCTATTGTTTGATCCTTACTTCCTAGCAATGAGTAATGAGCTTTTACCTGAATTCTTATTCAAACGAAACCAATAAAAAGCCTCTCTGGAGGGGGAATGAGGTGCTCTCCCCAGCAGAGAGAGTAGCCATTCCGTTCCTACTTCCCCACAGGACTTGGTTGTCTCTGTGTATGTTTTTCTCGCATGTTGACGAGCCATCCACAGTGTTCGGCGGTCACTGGCGGCCGGTGATCGCCTCAGGTATCTATAAACTGAACTTGCATTCATATCTGCCAGGTGAAAAGGCCTTATTTAGGCAAGGTATATATATTCTGGCTACCAATACCACACAATCTATGTACACAGATGTATAGACAACCAATAATCATTAAATATTTTAGTAAAACTAACAACATGAGAGGAACTAAAATTTAAAAAATCTTTAGAACAATCATGTGATTCATATATATCAGGTGTCCTATGTACATCATGAGATTTAGAAAGTGAAAGGGAGACAGAGGCCTTCTCTTAGCTGTAGCAATCACAAAGAGAGCTGCATTACAAATGAGAAGAGAATCTACCTTCTGACTTCTGCCTTCAAAGGCATAAGGTCATGGTGGAGGAACAGCTCTGGAAAAGGTCAGCAGCAGTAGCTGCTCCTGTTTTCTGCCTTCTAGATCACAGCTACATTGTATGATCTTGAAACTAAAAGCCTCATTGTATTCCTGACCTTCACTCCCCCGGCCTCTCAAATGATTTTGCATGCACCAAATTTCTTTTCAGTATAAACTACCTAGAGTAGTTTCTACTTCCTTTACTAATAACTTTTCTGATACAATATTTGGTACAGAAAGATGTTCATGAAATAAATAAAACCTCAGGAATTTAAGTTTTATTATTTGGCTTGGGGTTGTTCTGAAGACAGTGATAACTTTATCATCAGTGAAAAATAAGATATTGGTAGTCGAAGCCATACAATGGTAAAATATTTATGTTATCACAATTAACCACCTGGAACAGGTGCCTTTGGTAACAAGTGTTTGCTAGAACATTAAGAGGGAAATGAAAACTACTGAGCAGAGCTACAGTCAGCAGCTGGCCAAACAGCTGTCTTTCGTGATCCTTATGAAGATATATTTTGCAGAAAGTCCGTGGCTCATTTGATCTCTCGATAATTCATATTTTCAGAGATATTCAAGAGAAAACAATATTGATGAAGACAAGGTTGAGCTGAAATTTCTGAACTTTGAGAGAATATGGAATTCTCTCATAGAGGAAAAACAGAATGTCTACAAAGGAAAAGAAATATGTTCAAATTAGAATTCCTAACTGCAACTTTGGATGGTCAGGAACTTGAAAATCATTTCAATGTTTTTAATAATGGGTTTATTGGTAATCACCCTTTTCATTTTCTGTAAAATATACTGACTACAGAATTTTCTTCAAGGATATAGGCAGTAAGAGTCTACTCTAGTATTCCATGAGTAAAAACTTTTCCTATAACAAAAGAATAATAATGAAAAGAATCAAGTTTTTCATATATATAATTCAAAAAATTTAAATGTACAAGTGAGTATTATGAAAACATATTTTTATCTATCATGATCTTTATTGAGCTGTAATTCACATACCTTAAAATTCACCATTTCAAGTTGTAAAATTTAATGGCTTTTAGTATATTCAAAATTTGTACAACCACCACCACTATTTAATTTTAGAACATTTACATCATTGCAGAAAGAACCCCTCCCCATACGCATTAGCAGTAACTCCTCACGTTCTCTATTCCTGGCCCCTGACAATCGCTAATCTAATTTCTGCTATGGATTTAACTGTTCTAAACATTTCATATATATGGGATAAAAACTGTGTGGTCATCGTTTGTTTTTTTGTTTTGTTTTGTTTTGTTTTGTTTTAGCTAGCATAGTGTTTTCATGGTTCATCCACATGGTAATATAGCTTGTTTTTGAGTTAACATGGTATTGTAAAATGTGATCAGTATTTGTTTTTCATTGAGAAAAAACAAAAGTGAGAAGTGAGTACCTCAATATTTGCTATAATAGCTGTTTATTAGACAGATCTTTTAGACAAGTCAAGGTGTTTTATCATGTTTCAGGGCATATTAATGACAGTCTTAGGGGCTGAGTTTCACAAGGGGCAAGTCCCAAGAAAGCAAAGCACATGGGCAAAGACAGCATCAGAGGAGCAACATCATAGAGTTTACAATATCATAGGTTAGACAGACAAATAAGGTTAGTTAGAGACAGGAGGTTTCATGTCATCAACTCAAAAGGTGGAAAAGCTTTCAAAGAAACAAATATGCACAATGATACCTTCTGTTCTTTTTAATCCATCAGATTTTTTTAAAGATTTTATTTATTTATTTTTAGAGAGGGAAGGGAGGGAGAAAGAGAGAGAAATATCAATGTGCAGTTGCTGGGAGCTGTGGCCTGCAACCCAGATACGTGCCCTGACTGGGAATCCAACCTGCGATGCTTTGGTTTGCAGCCTGCGCTCAATCCACTGAGCTACGCCAGCCAGGGGGATCCATCAGATCTTTAAGGGACAAATCATAAGCAAACTTCCTAACATTGTTCTAAATCTACACAACTTAGTTTTCAAAAAACGATGGAAAATATAACAGAGAAAAGTGAGAAATAAATAAATGTTTAGATAGAAGGATGATCAAGAAGAAAACATCTTGCTAAGTACTGATAAGCCTCTCTTGAGCCCCCTCAATTAATACTCCCTTGGTGCCTATAAAGATAGTCATTATCCTGAGTCTAACACTATTTTTAAATTATATGTAAATGGACTCACACAGTATGTATGGCTTTGTTTCCAGTTTGCTTGACTTTTTGGGGGGATGGGGGTGAGGAACACCTATGTTGTGTGTAGAGGTAGTTCATTTGCATTGTGGAAATACATGCTTGAAAGTATCACAATTTATCTATTCATTTATCTTTGATCAACATTTTGGCTCTTTCCAGTTCAAGGCTAATAAAAGTAATGATTCTGAATGTGCTCTTGTTCATGTGTCTTGGTGTACATAAGCACACATTTCCTTCAGGTTTGTATCTCAAAGTGAAATCGCTTGATTATATAGTATTCAAATAGTCAACTTTAGTAGGAAAAAATCCAACAGATTTTCAAAGTGTAGTACAAATGTATACTCTCATCAGCAATGTACCAGTATTTAGGTGTAGCTATCTTTTTCTTCTGTGTGGTGGTTGAAGATAGTCTTGAATCTTTATTTGGATATCTTACATCAGATTGGAAATGATCTTTGTTATACTTCCAAATATTTGTTTATGCTCTAGTCCAGCAGTTTTCAACATTTTTCCTCTCATGGCACACAAACTAATTATGAAAATTCTGCAGCACAGCAAAAAAATATTATATATTTTGCTGATCTGACCAAAAATATGTATAATTTTTATTCCTTCACACCAGATGGCTATTAGTTTGGCTTTTTTCATTACTTTATTTGACAATCTAAGGGAAAAGAAGTAAATGCCCCTGACTAAAGAGTCAGGTAGTGCATGTTTTAAAAATTCTGGTGGCTCCCCAGTTGAAAATTGCTAAATCACTGCTCTAGTCTTCTCGTCTTCTCCAGAACTTAACTTTATATTTATATTACTTTTCTATCTTCTGGGTCTCCTGCACTATCTCCATTTTGCTTCAAAGTTCTTTGTTTTCATTATTCTTGGCTACTTGTCATTTATTTTCTACTTGGTGAAAGGCAATGGTTACATGGTGTCAGGAAAGCTCACATATGGCTTGGATAGTAAATTTGCTCTTTGGTGTTTTATTGTTTTGATATAAAAGTACCTGCCCTGGCTGCTGTGGCTCAGTGGACTGAGTGCTGGCCTGAATACTGAAAGGTTGCCAGTTCAATTCCCAGTCAGGGTTGCAGGCCAGATCTCCAACTGGGGGCATGCAAAAGGCAACCAATCAATAAGGTATCTCTCATACACAGAAGTTTTTCTCCCTCTCTTTCTCTCTCCTTCCCCTTTCTCTAAAATTAAATAAATAAAATCTTTAAAAGAACCCAACTGTTTGTGCCTGCTGCAGCCTGCCTAGTCTATGGGGTGGGGTAGAGGGGAAGGGAGGGAGGAAAAGGGAAAGGTAGGGAAAAGGAAGTCAAAAGAGCCTAGCACCTCTGGAAGTCAGGTAGCTGGTGGTGGCAACTCAGGATGGGGGCCTGGTGTTGGCTCTGATGGGGGTTGGTCCAGCAAGCTGCTTTTTTCATGGCTTCCTCAGCCAGGTCTTAGGTGATCATGTTGCTGGAGGCCTGGGGAGATTTCAAGTGCTCTGGGTACTCCAACACTGTTGCCATAAATGGCAGAGTAACTTCCTCAAGAAGAAGCTCACCCACCAGTGACCTAGTTAGGCCTTGGGGAGACTTGGGGGTGGGGGGTAAAAGACTATTTCCCCAGGGTACCCAGCACTTCCACAGGAGCTGTTATTGGAACTGGAACCCAGGAGGTGCTGGTAGTAGTCATGGGTGGCCAATGGCAAGTCACTGGAGGGGTAGAGGAGAAGGATGCTGTGGTCTTTGTGTGTGCTGGTAGAAACCTTGGTGGTGACCCCTTAAAGGACTTAGCACACAATCATGGGTAGCAGAGAAGGGGGCACCGGGTCTGGGAGCCCAGTTGCTGGGAGACTGCTTCTTTAATCTATCTCTTCCCTCTTGCATTTTACTGTAAGTAGCAGGGAGAAACAAGGCTTTGTCTTCAATACTTTGCTTGGAAATCTTCTCAGCTAATATCCAAGTGTATCATTTACCAGTTCCACTTTATGTTCAATAGCAGAACATAATTCAGCCAAGTTGTCTTCCACTTATAACAAGGATCACCTTTTCTCCAGTGTCCAGTAACGTGTTTCTCATTTCTTTCTGTGACCTCACCAGAATCACCTTTAATGTTCATATTTCTACCACTATTTTGTTCATGACAAGTTCTGTGTTCTCTAAGATGATAGAAGCTTTCTCTTCCATGTTCCTCATTTCCATCTGAACTTGCATCAGAACTGCCTTTGAAGTCCAAGTTTCTAGCAATTGCCCCTTCAAGGTAATCTGGACTTTTTCTATCATGTAGTTCAAAATTCTTCCAACCTCTACCCATTACCCTATTCCAAAGACATTTCCCCAATTTTAGGTATTTGTTACAGCAGCAACTCACTTTTTGGTACCAAAATCTGTGTTAGCTTTCAAGGACTTCCATAAAAAATTACTACAAATTGGGTGGCTTAAAACAATAGGAATTTATTTTCTCACAGTTCTGAGGGTCAGGAGTGTGAAATCAAGGTAGCAATAGGGCACACTTCCTCCAAAGGTTCTGAGGGAGAATCTTTCCCTGCCTCTTCCAGTTCCCACTGCCCCCTGGTATTCTTGAGCTTTTGGTAGCTTAACACCAATTTCTGCGTTCTTTATATATATTGACCTTCCTCCTTATATGTTCCTTTGTCTGTGTGTCCATTCCTCTTCTTATGAGGACACCAGTCAATGGACTTAGATCCTACCCTAATCCAATGTGACATTATCTTAACCAATAACCTCTGCAAAGACCCTGTTTCCAAATCAGTTCAGATTCCAAGACTCCGGGTGTTCATGAATTTTTCAGTGGACACTATTAAACCCATTGCACCTTTCAATGTCTTTGAACACAAAAACAGTCTGCATTGTCTGAGTAATCTGGAGTGCCAGTCTTGGAGTGAAAGTCTGTGCATAGTTTAAAAATCAAGTAATCTTAAATCAGTATGTTACTACTGCCCCACATTTTGAGGTATCTGATATTTCTTTGGTAAATGACTGTCATGTCTGGTTGGGATTAAAGAAAGCGTGAGTTCATGGTAAATTTTAGTATTGAGGTTAATACTTGCTTTGTAATGTGAATTTAGAATATTCCTTTTTCAATGTTATGGAACAAATTTAATAGTATAGGAATTATTTATACCTTGAAGTTTTGATAGATATTATGAATTGAATGTTTGTATCCTGCAAAAATTCATACATTGAAGCCCTAACTCCCAGTGCGATACTACCTGGACATGGGACCCTTTAGAGGTAACTGGGTTTAGATGAGAGTGTAGTGGAGACCCTATAATTGGATTAGTGTCCTTATAAGTAGTAGAGAGAAAAATCAAGTGAGGACACAGTGACAAGGCTTTCACCTGCAATCCAAGAAGAAGGTTCTCACCAGGAACCAAATCTGAGGGCACCTTGATCTTGGACTGGCAAATGCTTTTTGTATCAATAGCTATTAATAAAGACCATCAAGAATAGTTTGATTTAGGTGCTCTCCCTCCTGGGAGCACACGCACACTTGTCCCTTCTCCAGCCTCCCACCCCCCCACCCAGGTGGACTGCCATTACCCTTATCTCTCGTAAGCTCCAAGGGACCTTTCTTTTGCCCCTGGAACTTGTTTTCTGAGCCAGTGTCTTCTATCGCTCACTCCTTCTACCTGTGGCTTTCTAAATAAACTTTATCTTGTAGTTTGAGTCTTGACTCAGAATTCTTTCTTAGCCAGGACTCAAGTACTGAGATTGCTGAACCAAGGTTCTGTCTGACTCCACTGGTGCAAAGCCGGGTACCACTCTCACTGCCAACAAGTCTAGGTGAAAGTCACATGATAATCATATTGTATTTTTTTCAATTTTTCTATAGGCTTAAAATTTTTTAAATAAAAACTAGAGGAAAACACAGAAATGAGATATAAACTTGAACAAAAGCACTATAATAAGTTAATACTGTAATAAAAATTATAAGTAAATCACCCTTTTTAAGAAAGTAGTTTTCTTTCTGTTGACTAGTAACATACTTTGACTGTCTTCCCTCAGGGATACATTAACTCTGCATCTGGCAGGGCTCTTGATCATCTCTTAATTCCACAGAAAATCATGATGGTCAGTTACATTGATGGTATCATGTTGATTGAACCTAATAAGAAAGAAGCAACAGCTACTCTTGACACACTGGCAATATAATTGTAGACCAGACAGTAGGAATTAAATCTGACCAAAAAGCAGGTTTCTGTCACCACAGTGATATTTCTTGGGTTCTAGTGGTCTGGGACATGTCAGATAACCCTTTCAAAGTAAAAAACTTGGCAGGGGAGATATCATGATCACAAAGTTGGTTTTCCCAGGGCACGGCTCGCACCAATGTGTGCTGACCCCTACGATTTCCCAAATTGTGGGAAACTCAGCTGGGTAATTTGTGGTGGTGGGGGACTGTGTTCGTGCTCTCCCCTAAAACAACAACAAAAAGTGAAGGGCTACATTTGGCTCCTCTTCTCACAAAGGTGCATAATACTAACTGGGCCTCTTTGGAAATGGGAAGCAAAATTGACCTGATCTGGGTGTGCTCCTCTGACCTATTTACTGAGCAAACTGGAAAGTTGCTAGTTTGGGGTGGGGCACTGCAACCAGTCTGGGATGCCAGGTAAATTGCTCTTCAACCGAGGTGTATAACCTAGCAGATCTGTTAGTGCTTGAAGCAAATCACCATGCTACCTGGGTTACCTATCACGAACTGGGTCACATCTGACAGTCATGAGATTGAATATGCACAGCAGCAGTCCAGCACCAAAGGGAAACCGGATAGGTCTGAGCGGGTTCTGAAGGCATTAAGCTGCATGAGCAAGTGTTGCAGATGCCCATGTTCTAAGCTCCTGCAATAATGCCTCCTACCCTCTCCACCTGCACCTATGGTTATATGGAGCATTCCCAATGACCAGTCAACTCAGGAAGGAATATTTACAGGTGGCTCTGTGTGAAATTCTGTCGATATACCAAAGTAGACAGTTACAGTACTACAGTCCCACTTTGGATTGACTCTGAGGGACAGTAGTGAAAGACAATATAGGAGTAGCTCTTACTATTTTTCCTAGTGATTGCTAATGAAAGTTGGACTTACCATCTCTGCAACTGTGGCTTTTTTGCTCTATAAGTCTTAGTTTCAAGGGAAGAAAGCTTCTCTCAGGAGATTGGGCAATGATTGATTGCATTAAACTCAAACTGAGACAGCCACCTAGTCACTCCTCATGCCAATCAATAAACAGGCAAACAAGAGGGGTTACTCTATTAGCTTTCGTGATTGATTTTGATTAACAAGGGAAAATTGAAATACCTTATTTTCAGACTATAAGACACAACTTTCCCCCAAATTTGGGAGGAAAGGGGATGTGTCTTGTAGTCCGAATGTAGCTTACCTGGCTCACTGTGGAGGGCCGGGGGCAGTGGTGGAGAGGGGTCACAGGTTATTAAATATCTTACCACATTTGTTGTTTCAACTTTTTTTCCTATTTTCTTCCTCTAAAACCTAGGTGCATCTTATGGTCCGGTGCATCTTATAGTCCTAAAATATGTTACTGCAACTCAATGCAGGTGAGGAGTGTGTCTGGAATGCATGAAATTCCCAGGGGTGCCTCTTTGTTTTTTGCAAAATTATTCCTATAGTTTCTATATTCCTGGATTAGGTTTATATCTAGTTCTGTGACAAATAGCTCTCAGGTGTTCTGCAGGATGCCCACACCATTGAATATGAGAGTCTGGGAGGCAACGAGAGATCCAGTGGGGTCACTCTGTCCTCATGAGTTCATCCTCACAAGTTCTAATGTGTCTTTGCTTCTGCATTTCACGTCCACTTCCCTTCCTGATCGCCTCCCTGCTGACATCAGGCTGCAACAAGAAACACTGCTCCACAACTGCATGATGCCAATTCCTTGTAATAAATCCATTATTATACATGTATGTATCTGGGAAGTTCTATCTCTCTGATTGAACTGGGACTGATATATCTTCCTACATCTCTGACTTATTCTAACTTTTCTATTCTGACTCCTCCCTCCTGTCCTGGTCCTCATTTTAATCACGTTCTCTAGGGTTTTAACATTGACCCTCTTATCTCTTTACACTTTCCTTCTTACACATTCTTTGTAGACAAGCTCACCAATATGCCCTTTCCTTTTAGATTGTACACTCCCAGACCAAACAACTCTTAGAGTGATGTTTCTGCCAGTATTCAGACTATCTTTAATTGGATGTATCATAGGTATCCTAGACTCAACATTCCAAAAATAAGATTGTATTCTTGATCTTGGTATGGACACTACACACCCAGGAGGCTAAGCCATATATCTGTGTTTATTGTAGCACTTGTCATAAGCTTTATAATTATACCCCCAGCCCCTCTAGACTACAAGGTGTTAAAGAAAGACAGCAGGGTATTATTTTTCTTATCCTGAGTAGTCAGTATGCTGAACAATACATAGTAGGTACTTAATACATGTTTAATAAATGAATGCATTAATAAATAATGACTGAATGGATGGATTGGATTCATAGAAAAGATAGAAATTGCAGATAATAAATGGCAACATAGAAAAGTAATAAAACATGTTTTTTTAAAAAAGGCTATAACCTGATGATTTAGGTATATGGTATAATATTCTAAAAATTGTAAATACAGTTTTCCTAGAATTATCTAGCTGTAAGTTTCCAGTGACAAGAAGTACCACTTATTTCAAATTGCTAGAGTTTCTTTACTTTTTTAGTATTCATTGAATTTTGTACATAAAGTGCTTCAGGTATTTAATTTAACCTGATGAGAATATATGAAGCTTTGACGTTTATAATAGGGAAGTAAACTTTCACAGACCAAAATATGTTTTCATTTTTCTAATAGAAATTTTATAATTAAATACAGTTTATGCAAAGTAGCCATAATACTAATGGAAGAGCATATTTATTTTTAGATTAAGGATAGCTGCAGAATCTTTATTAACAAGTGAAGGTATAATTTGTATTTGTATTATCAGAAAAACAACTCCAGTTGTCAATTTACCTGCTAGAAAAATAATTAAATGCCTGAATGCAAACAGAGTAAAAAATATAAGATTCTGCCTTGAATTTACATTAATATAATTGTACTCCATGGCTCACTTATCAAACCATTTCTCTCTAAAGAACCTATTTCTTTACTGTCACACATTAATGACACATAATCACTAAGCTCCCAGAATTTTTTAGGCTTGTTTATTCAGAGAAACTGTGCAACAGAAATCATTTTGGGGGTCCTATCAATATACTGCCTAGATGTTTTTAGAGCTGGTCACCGTACAATTTACATTTCATTAAACAACTAATATTTATGTTATCTTTGTTCATTTTAAAATTGTTCACAAAATTAAATCAAGCAAGGAACAAGAAATCCAGAGGACACAGGTCTCAAGAGGAGGAGGATAATAAAAAAAGCTCCAAATCATTTAAGATACTGTGCCCTATGGTTGTTTTATTCCATGTTTTGATATAAAACTTTGTATGAGTCTTCAATGCCAAAATAATAGTTCCAAATCTAAAATTCTTAAAAGTCTGGGTTAACCTTTTCTATTTCACTTTCTATAACACCTTTGTATGCAACCTAAGCTCTCATCATACTAACCTCATCTCAATTCCTTCTATACATTATGCACTTACACTATGAACTTTTATTTCTTCTGCTTTATTCAGGCTATTTCATACATATGGAATGTATGTTTTCCCTCTTTTTATGGCTTGATCATTCTGTGAAGATCATAGTTAAGTTCTTCTCAGGCCCCACAGTCTTTGTTTTTCTGTATTATCAGTAATTGTACTTTTGTGTACTTATTGCCCAAATCAAGTCATCTAGCTAAGCATGGTATAAACAATGAGATAGAAATATAATCTTTCCCCAGTAAGGACATTAAACATCATGAATAAAAAGACAGTCTACCACAATTTGCCCTTTTAAAAAAATCCTCACAGGAGGACATATTCTCATGGCTTTTCTTTTTCTTTTCTTTTCTTTCTTTTTTTTTTTAAGAGAGAGAAAGAGAGAGAGAGGGAGAAACTGCAATGTGGGCATGAGCTCTAACCAGAAATCAAGCCCAAGACCTCTGGGTTTGTGCGATGACATTCCAACCAACTGACCACACCAGCCAGGGCAGTCTGCTCTTCTGACTGCAATCATGTCAATCTTTCTCCTTTCCTATTTCAAAATGTACTCACCCTCCTCCCCAAGGGAGTTAACCTAAAGGTCCTACATTATCATTATTGCCAGATCAAATCAATGATCCCCGAATAATGCTGGAGTCTCTCTGCTTGTTCCAGGTATGTTTCCTTTTGATCTGGAGACCTGTGAAGTAACAGTTATTTGCCTCACAACATGCAAAATACAACGATGGAACAGGAATTGGATGAGTGTAGTTAAATACATTTATACTATTCACAAAGAGAAAGAATCGGAGACACCCGCTGGTCCTGAAAATCTCACAAGGCGGAAGTTGTTGCTGGCTGAAGGTGTGGAATATTCCTTGATTAGGCCCTGATATTGCTGTCTGGGGATTAGTTCTAGTTCATTCTTCCCTGTGGCTCCTGTCTCCCACTTTGGAAAGTCTTATCTTAGATCCACTAAAGAGGATATTAAAAAATAGGCCTTCCTTGGTAGATAAGCAAATCTCTCAGCCTGCTTCCCATCTTCAGATGGTTGGTGAATCCAAGCGTCATTACACATTTCAAACTGTCACAGATACTTGATCTCAAGGCTGATGTTTTTTTCAGCAGTACCCAGTCTACTTCTCTTCCATTTGACTCCAGTAAATTCCAGCCATCAAAAAAGCCATACTCACAATTCTTTTTAGAGATACCTTTTGCTTTCTCTAGATTTAATTTCAGTCACTTTGATTCTATCAGGCTTTGGTAGGAGAGCTACACCTTTATCTATTTGACTTCCAAATTGTTCAGTTGAGAATGGCTACTTTCTTGAATACATATTCAAGAAATGAATGTGTGAATGTGTGAATGTACATTAATTTCAGGATCTTTATTTTTTATTGGCTGATTTTAGAGAGAGATAAAGAGAGAGAGGGAGGGAAGGGGGAGAGAGAGAGAGAGAGAGAGAGAGAGAGAGAGAGAGAGAGAGAGAGTTAGAGTTGTTGTTCCATTTATTTATGTATTCATTAGTTGCTTCTTGTATGTGCCCTTACTGGGGATCAAACCCACAACCTTGGTATATCTGGACAATGTTTTAACCAACCGAGCTACCTGACCAGGGCTGAATTTTGCTTTTTTATTAACCGTGGTGTTCTTTATTTCATTATCAACTGTTTTCATTAAAAATAAAATATCCCCTTCTAATTTCTTTGCTGAAATCTTACCTATACTTACTACTGCTAGGTTTCTATAGTCCCTTCTAAATATTTTCCATGATTTTTGTGCTTAAATTTTTAAAACATAGCCAAACTCCTTACCATAGTCTGTAAGGTCAATGTCAGAGAGGCCTTTATAAACTCTCTGATCTCATTTTCTTCTCTACTTTGTTATGGATCAACCACACTGGCCTCCCCTGAGCATTTTTTTTTTTAACTTCAAAACTATTCCTCTTGACAATTGAAATAGTCTTCTCACAGATCTTCACCAGGTTACCTCCTTCTTTTCATTTAGATTGAGACCAAATATTACCTCTTTAGATGGACCTTCCTCGTCTATTCTCACTAAACTTTCCTCCACTCCCCCACCCGCTTCTGTCTCCTTATTCTATTTAATTGGTTTATCACTATCTAAAATTATCTTAATTGTTTGTTTACAGTTTGTCTTTCCAACCAGCCTGGAAGCTCCATTAGGGCAGAACAAGTTTCTCATTCTGTGATATCTACCTAGAAGAACTGTGCCTGGTGCAAAGTTGGTACTCAGTAAAGATTTATTGAATGAATGAAAAAGACAATAGTCTTCCTAAGCTTCCTGATACATCATCTTGATAATAATCATTTATCTTTTTTTCCCTACTGTTACAGAACACAACTATTATTGAAAGAAGGCCCCGGGTCCGTTATGTCCGCCGCCAGAGGAAAGATGTCTCTCAATGCTAGAGATTCGTGAAAAGGAAAGGAAATGTTTATTTAATGCTATACAAACTTAAAGTAGGGACCTAATGTCTTCATCAAAAATCCTAAAGTCCCTCAAAACACCCACAAACACACACAGTCCTTCCTTCCTTCCCCCCCTTTGCCCAGTCCAGAGTACCGTATCTCAGGAAAGGAAATAGAAGTCCATGGCTCAGGCAGTCCTCTGGTTCTTCCCAGTTAATACTCCATCTCGACTGGGAGACCTCCCTGGGTTCCCAGCACCCTCAGATGAGTCGCCGGGATCTCTGCTAAAACCAGGTGGTGGTTCCCCCTTCTAAAGCTGTGGGGGTCCCCACTCTGTCCAGGCCTCGTGGTTCTCCCTCTCAGGGCTGCGGGAGTCTCCACTCTGTCAAGGCCGCGTGGTTCTCTCTCCTAAAGCAGCACGGTTCTCCCTCAATGGCTGAGGTCCTCCCTATTCTGCTAAAGCCGCATGGTTCTCTCCCCTAATGGCCGCCAAGTCTGGGTTTTAAATCCCTGCGGCCAATCTTCCTCTGCAGCCTCATTTCCGACTCCTCCCACACTTGGCTTCACATGCCAGAACTCGTATCCTTCCAGGTTTACTGGGCTGCCATCTTGAGTCTGGGCAGGTGTGGCCCATGTCCTGGAGCCAATCTTCTCCGAGCTCCCACGCAGGCGCTGTAGCTTGGGGAATCTGCCCCACCCCCATGTCTTGGTGGGGAAGTTACTTCCATTCCCCTGGCTCAGAGATGATCACAGCTATGTAACATATCTATACAACCAGCCAAAGGCTATAGATATGTTAAATGACCATGCCAGAGGGTAGCTGCAAGGCTGTTGCTATGAAAAACAGCTCTCAATGGCCCTGCTCCATTTGTCCCTTCCCCCAACCCACACCCTGGGTGGGGGGGATGGAGACATCTTAAAATCTCCTGGACACCTTAAGTTCTGGACCCATTTCAAATGCGCCATTTCAAATGCCCATTTGGGGTCCCCCCTCTTGGCTGCACCCTGTAACACTACCTCACTGGCCATATCTCTTCTCCCAAGCATTGTGTTGGACTTCCTCAGCTCCATGTCCTTTGCTTCTCTTGTCACTGTTCCTTCTTTCCCTAAACAATCTGTCTCATTCAGTCATATGGCTTCAATTCCCACCAACAAATTGAGTCCTAAATATATTCTGTAATCTAGGTTGCTCTTCTGCCCTACACAAATCCACTTGAATTTTACATACATACTCATCATTCTCTATTGTTTATTTAATAATTGACATCAACCTCCACACAGATGGTCAAAAATTTAACCTCTGAAGAAAGTATCCTAGACTTATCCAGCTTTTCACTTCCCCATATTCTACGCATCACAAAGTCCTGTTGGTGCTACTTCCTTAATACTTCTGGAATCTTGTCTTCATTATTACATTCCCTACACTAGTCCAAGCTACCATTATCTCACACACTGACTGTTGCAGTGGCTCATTAACCCGACCCACCCCTTTCATGCTAATCTCCTCTAATACATTTTTCACAAAGCAATCATTTAAAACCACAGTATCTTGCTTTGCTTAACTTCCCAATTCTTAGCATAACCCCCAGGATGTTCAGTAAGTAGTCATTGGCCCATCAGATCTGATCCCCAGCTTGCTCTCACTCTTCAAGTGCCAGCCATACCAGACCTCCCACAGCTTCTCAAAAGGTCTCTCTAGATTTAGACCTGTCACCTGTTACCTCTGCTCTGTACACCTGCATCCTCCATTTCAGTCAGTTAACGTCCCCTTCTCCTTCAGGTCTAACGTTACTTCATTGAAGAAGCCTTTTCCTACTCTTCTCAGACCCAATTGTCTGTGTGATCTTTTGATTAAGGCTTTTAAATTCAGTATGCCCATAGCGCCCCCTAAAATTTGACCCATACAAGGCTTTGGGGTGACAGAGAGAGACAGAGAGGGGGAGAGAGATATTAAAACTGTACTGTGTCATTAGAAAAGATGTGTAGGGAAACAACCATTGAAAATACATTTGAAGAATGCGATTTTAATGGGAGTAAAAGACAGAAAACTGTACTGGAACAACAATTTAAATTAAAAAAAAAAAAGAATGCAATTCTGAGCCCAGGGAGAGGGCAATGTCACAAATGTCTTTGTGGCTTTGAACATTCAATTGAGGTTCAGGGACCTGAGGGTTTAGAGATCACAATGGCAGAACTATTGCCATCTTTAAAGCATTTACTAGTTTTTAACCTCTGCCCATAAGCGACAGTCTAAGACAGGAAGCAGCTGCAGTCTTCTTAAACCGCAGTGGCTGACCTTAGCGGCAAGGGACTCGACCTGCCCTCCAAGCGCCAGACGCTCAGCTGCCGCAGGCGCCGCTCTGCTCCCTCTGCGGCGGTCGGGGCCGGCCGGCGCGCGCCCAGCACGCGCGCCCCCAGCGCCTCGGCGCGCGGACTGCGGGGCAGGCAGGCGCCTAGCGAGAGGACCCGGCGGGCGGGGTGCGCGCGCCCGCCTCCCTCTCCCCATGTGAGGCCTCCTGAGAAAGTGCCTGGCTGGTCAATACAAGTGTTCCAGTTTTGACGGAACAAATTACCCGTCGGGAATGCACATGGCACAGGGGTAAGAAGGTTTCCCTCGGAGTGGAACGCCAAAGGTCTGGTTAGGTTAGAGTGGACGCGTGAGGCGCCGGGTGAAGCAGGCGCTGCCACGGACAGCCGCATGGAGGCCCTCCTGCCGCAGGGTGCCTACCGGCCAGGGGACCTTCAGGTAGGAGGTCCTGGGTGACTTTGGACGTCCGCTCATCCTCTGCGCTCTACCTGCTCCAGGGCCGTGCGGTTTTCCTTTCCCTCGTTTCCGGGCCCTCCGCCGCAGCCATGCTCCGTCAGATCGTCGGGCAGGCCAAGAAGCATCCCAGCGTGAGTTCGTGACCCCTCCCCTGGTGGGCCACCCCGTGGGGGGCTGCGGCGGGACTGCGGCCGCCCCAGTCCCGTGGGAGCTTCCTCCTTCCCTGCCACTCACCGGCTCGCTCCTTGCGGCCCGACCTGGCCTCTTTTTGCCCTGTCTGGCTGTTTGCTCCAGGCCCTTGAGTTCTGACCTTCCTCGCCGAGCACGGTGGGGCTGGGGCTGGCCGGCTGAAGGGTGAGGGGTACGTTCGAGGAAAGGAGGAAAAGAAACTGGTGAACGTTGGAATAATTTGGTGGCCGTGGCTTCTTGCGGATTCCTCGGACGAAGGGGGATGGTTGTGCGCTGTGTGGGTTAGAGACAAGTAAAGCTCGGGTTACCCATTTTCTTGTCCTGTCTGTCAAGGACCCCGTATGCAGTGTTGAACCGCCAGGCCTTGTGGCAAACAAGAGGGTCTACAGTGTTGGAATCCTGAGTTCGTTTCGACCTGTTGACATCTTGAGGGAGTTTGGTAGCGCAGGAATTTGATTGCTGTCAAGTTCTTTTGTGTCTCTCATTTTCCCCTAGCACATCAGTGTGCTGTGGTTTAAACACTAAATTACGCAGTCTTGACTCTATCTTAAATTCGTTTGTTTACGCATGAAGCATTGGTAGCAGTATGCTTTCAGAGATGATGCCTAAAATCAATATTTGTAACAGGTGTGTTTCTGTCTACTGTTTGTGTTTTTTATGACGTGTATGTCGAGGCAAACTTAAGTATTTTGCCAAGAACTTGTTTTTCAAGCCTTAAAATAAAGGAAGCTGGAATATTTAATGGGAATGATGCATAAAAGTTAGAAAGGTAAAGTAGATATATTTTCTTGGGAGATTTTGAAACTTGAATATTTTTTCTGCATTAAACCAGCAGCATCTTCACATTTTTTGGAAATCCCACTTCTTTCTTTTGAGCACAGTAATAAGAAATATCCCTTCAATGTAAGAACTACCTTTATTAAAATTTTTAAACAGAATTGAAAAATAGCAGTTGGAAACTTAGGAATCAATGTGTAGAAACTACTGTAGCTTCTCTGTTATCAGTTTTGAAGATGACTAATAATTCTTGTCTGTTTTATGTTTGATTTTAGTTGATCCCCCTCTTTGTATTTATTGGAGCTGGAGGTACTGGGGCATTGCTGTATGTCATGCGCCTGGCATTGTTTAACCCAGATGTCTGGTAAGTACTTAAAACGTTTGAAACTTGGATGGTTTATCAAGCTAGTGTAGGAGGCACAGTTTTTCTGGGGAGGCAGCATCAAGTAGTAGAAAGAACCTGAGTTTTGTAGTCATACAGTAAGTTCTGACCCAATTTCTGTTGTTGCTGTTTGCCTTTCCTGGTTCATAAAATCATCTAAATTTCTCTTGAGTCTCATTTTCCAATTGGTAGAGTAGAACTGCTAATACCTATCTTGTAAAGATTAAGATAATTATTTTTATAAACTTAATCAGGGTTGCCTGTACATATACATGATTTTTGCTTGTTTTTCCATGATAACATTTTTTTTTGAGGTTGGAAAACATCAGGCAAGGGAAAAAGTTTGATTCATTGTTATTTTATGCACTTTTCTATATATCACTTCATTGATGAAATAGAAAACGTTAGTAATAGCCAAGAATGAAGTTTCCTGTGACAGGGATAGGGACAAGGACAACTGCCCCAAGAGGTTCTGTTTACCTTTTTTCTAATCGATTGCATAGGACTCCTTATTATAGATCCTCTCTCTGTTTCAACTTATAATGAAAACACCATACTTCACTTAATAAGAAGTGAGATGGATCTTTTCAAAATACTAGCTTTTTAAGTAGTACAAAACTATTTTAAATCATTTTTATTGCTATGTTTTGTTTTAGTTGGGACAAAAAGAATAACCCAGAACCCTGGAACAAGCTGGGTCCCAATGAGCAATATAAGGTAAGCTACAAAGTTGTTTCAGAATGCTGGAGAGTGTGTTTTAATAAAGTTTGTTATGGAGTAGTTTTTTTTGAAATTAGATGCACAGGTAAATTCCATTATAGAGAACTTTCAAGAGCTGCTAGACTGTTCTGTGAAATTAAACTGGTGAATTTTTCTAATAAATAGTTTTGCTAAGAACTTTATTCACAGACTAGAGTTGGGATATGAAATTAAGATAATGTCTCAAATCTACTGATTTGATGAAGAAAAAAGGAGAGATAGTATAGCTGTCGTTTACCATTTTCATAGATGTTAGTCTCGTGTAGTTTTTCCTCAAGCTTCACTATACATAGGCATCAGCTGGAGAGTCCATTCAGATTCTTGAGCTCTGCCCCCAGGTTCTGATTCAGCTGGTCTGTTGTGGAGATGGAGAATTTGCATTTCTAACAAGGTTTCACACCATGCTGACACTACTGGTCTGGGAACCACACTTAGAGTAGCACAAAGCCAGTATAATAAATATTTTGGCTGGCTGTTCTTGGTATGATTGAAATATTTCATGTGAAGATTAGTAGGAAGAAATGAAAGCCAGTTGAAACTGAAATTTTACATTGAACCTTCTAGATAAATTTTTTAACATCTTTTCTGAAGAGTGGTTTGTGGAACTACTCTTCCAAAGACTGATTTCATGGCCTGGGACTGTTCACTTATTTTTTTGAGATATAATTGACATAATGTTTAAGTTTGTACATGTTGGTTTTGTATATTGCAGTATGAATTACTTACTACAGTAGCATTAACTAATACTTTTGTCACATCACGTAATTATCATTTTTTGGGGTGTGTGGAGAACAATTAAGATCTAGTCTCTTAGCAACTTTGAAATTTACAATACAGTTGACTAGGTCTCCAGAACTTATCTACTAGTTGCAAGTTTGTACCCTTAAATAACATCTTCCCAATTCTTCCATCTTTTAGTAACCAGCATTCTATTCTCTGTTTTTATTAGTTCAGCTTTTTAGATTTCACATATAAATGATATTATACAGTATTTCTCTTTGTCTGTCTTAGCTCACTTAGCATAACACCCTCAAGGTCCATCCATGTTGCTAATATCTAAGATCATTTATTGATTCCCCAAACATAACCTTCCTTATGTGTATAATTTTGTATATGAAGACAAACCCTTGCAATGTCAGAAAACCCCCCAAAAAACAAAACAAAAAACAGGGCAGTCTTATAGGATATAATTTATATACCATACAACTTGCCTATTTAAAGTATATAACTCACCCATGCACTTTCCACTATACCAGGCTGCTTCATCAAAAGAGAAATAACAGTTTGCATAAGCACTTAGAGGTAAGGTAGTCAGACCAATGTGTGTTTAGGACCCCTCTGATACCTTTAGGGGTGTCAAACTCATTTTCACCGGGGGCCAGCCACATCAGCCTTGCGGTTGCCTTCAAAGGGCTAAATGTAATTTTAGGACTGTGTAAATGTAACTGCTCCTTAGCTAGGGGCAAGGAGTTCGGGTGCTGCCCTGGGTAGAAACAAGGTGCCAGGCCAGATAAAACAAGGGCCCTCGGGCCTCGTGTTTGCCACCTATGCTAGGAAATAAATACCTCCACGATGGAGATGGATGCTATCATTACTGGTAATAGCAACTTTTAAGATAATTATCACCTTTTGCTGATTCCAAGCTTTCCACTTAACCTTTGGATTATAATTTGGCTTCCAAATCTCTAAAAAGTCCTCCTTGTAAGAAACAAACAAAAATGTATCATTGAAGCTGAAATGATCCATCTGATCTCTTAAATTTTGCCTCAAAAAAAAAGTACAAACAGGCATTGTGTTTTTCCCCCTCATAAATTTGTTTAAATTAAGTTCATTCTAGAGAAAATGAATTCATATCCAATGAAGTTTGAAAAAACTGAAAAATAGGCGTTGATACTTCTACCAAGGAACATTTTGGAGTCTCTGGGTCTGTGTAGTTCGCAAAACTCCCCAGGTGATTCTGATAATGAAGCCAGTTACCAGTGCTCTGGGAAATGACAACATGCCAGTATGAGGCCATGTGAATTTGGAGATGGATTGTTGTTACAATAAAAATCTAAGGTGTGTGGCACAGATTGGGCTGTGAGTAACTGTGACAGTGATGTTAGATACTGTAAAGATAAATCTTATGAAAGCAAAATATTTGATCAAGTGTCACCTGCTGTACTTGGAAGGTGGACTATGTGCCTGCAGAGCTGTTACAGGAAAAGATTTTGGAAAACAGGATGTTAATGGACTATTGCTGCTGTCTGTATTTGTCAGGAGATGAGCTTGTGTAAGAACTGGATGATTTGCAAGTGGAAATAAAAGGGAACAAGTCCAGAAACTAGTGAGCCTAGAGTGAGTGAAGCCTACTACTGCTTCTAAGGCCTTAGTGAGGTAGACTAGATTAATCTATCATTCACTGCCCTTCACCTAAGAGAATTTGTTTTTATGGCCCACTGACATGAGGTTTGACAACGTGATCTGCTCTGGCAAATCATAAGCGAGGGGAAGTGATATCTGCCAGTTCTAAACCAGTGTGTGGTTACCCCCATTGTTCTTTTCCATCTGTCGTGAGAACAGAACTGACAGTTAAGGATTACACATTCAGCCTAGGACAGGAATCAGGAGAACAGGGACCAGTTACTTTGTAAGTGGTATATAATCTGAATGAAAAATAAACCTTTGTTGTTGTAAAGCACTAAGATCTGGAGGTTATTTGTTGCTTCTTTACAAAGCTAACTAATACAAATGAGAGAGGGGACTGAGATAGGATTTAAGCATCAATGGCTCAGCAACACTTCTGTCGAGTAAAAAGCCCAAAGTCAAGATCAGAATATGCCGTGCCTTCCCAGCTGTTCTAAAGACCTTCAAGGTAGCAATTACATTGAGAAAAAGAATGGGGACATGGAAGCTGAAAAATAAAGCAGACTTGAAAATTACATCAACAGAGAATTTTGATACTGGTACATGGAACTAAATAGAGGCAAGTACATGAGAAGCCTGGTTAGTTTTGAGAAAACTGTCAAAGATACTGTGACCTTTACACTCTGCATGGGTGTAGTGGCTCGAGCCTGCTCATTCAGTGTTTGGCAACCTGATCTTCATTGCCTCTTTTATAGAGAATGAGTAAGGTTGTGTTAATTAACCAAGATAAACAAAACATTCTGCCTGTAGTGCCTGGCATCTATTAAAAAGGCCCCCAAATATTTATTTTCTTCTTATATATAACCTGCAGTTTCTTCTACAAACATTCCCTTAATACTTTGTTAACATGTTAGGGATAGCACAGTGGTTTTTTTTTAAGACCTACTATTTAGGTTTAGTTGCTTCAGAAGAGAATCCTGTCAGAACAAAGAATACTGCTTTAGGGCTTATTTGTACTTCTCTGTCTATGAAAGTCTCTGTTATCTCAGCAATATCAAGGATACACTCTACTACTGGGGTTTTTAGCAGTCAAATGAATAAGAATTTTTTAGTTAGAGATAAAAAAAGCTAGGGTAATGTTTGAAGAAAGAAAACAAAGGACTTGAAGAAAAGGATACAGATTTATGAGCTTCTTGTTTAAATCCCCAAAGTGCGAATGATTCTGCGATTTTTATTTATTTTTTTGAGTCTTCAAGTAATTATATATAGCATAATTTCATCAGTGTTATTTGGCACAAGAATGAGTAAACCCAAGATTATAGCCTTATTTGGGCTTATGTACAAATTCTAATGTTTCCTCAGTCTGGAGGCAGTCTAAGACATGAATCATTAAAAAAAAGTTTTTGATATTTAGAGGAAGCTTTTTAAGCATTTGTAGTAGGATTTCTAATATTAATTTTAATTGAATGTAAGGAAATTTTTGGAAATGATAAGTTCCAAATATATAGTATTATTTAAATATATTATTATTTAAAAACAAAAATATAGTACTATTTAAAAGCTTTTGTACCAGAGGTGGTCAGATGTCAGTCTGGTATTGATGCAGTCTGGGCTAGGAAAGTAATGGGGGGAAAAGCCATCAAAGTAAGCTAGTTTGTATGTAAAAAGTTGTGCAAACCACAACAAAGCATTACCACATTACTGGCTTATTTTGGTTGCTATAAATCTCTCCTATCAAACTTAAAAAACTTTGCTAGCCAAAGTAGGGATGATAATTCTTGGTATTCCTCTATTCTGTTGGAGATTCATCTGTATACTGAGTGAGCATGAAAGTAAAAACTTAAGAGTTAGAAGTACATATCAAAAGGAATTCTTATTCACTATGAAACAAGAATTTTTTAGAAGTTTTGATCGACAGATTATACTAACACTGCTCTTCTGCAGTAGACTGAATATTTTGACCTTACAAAATTAATAATAAAGAACTGGAGTTTTGGTGTCTTATCTTTGAATGACTTTCACATTGTAAATATTCTTGATAAAAATTTCATGTTTGTAATTTTTACTGTAGGTAGCTGAATAAAAATAATTCTAAAACTTCTGTATAATCTCTGTATTTGATAGATTATCTAAAATATTTTTTTTCTTTTCCAAGTTCTACTCAGTGAATGTAGATTACACCAAACTGAAGAAAGAAGGTCCTGAGTTCTAAATGAAATAATTCAATATAAAGCTGCTTAGAATGAAGGTCTACCAGAAGCCATCCGCACAATTTTCCACTTAACCGGGAAATATTTCCCCCAAATGCACGAAATCATGTTGGTGTATTCTGTTGCAGTTTACACTGATTAATAAATGTTTGAAACTTGATATGTCTCACTATTTAATGCTGAAAATGTGCTCTGAATTTTACAACTGGGGTATAAATACTAGAATTTAAAGAATTTCTTGAGTATAATTTGAAAATAAGACTTTAAGTTGCTCAATAAGACACTTTGATTTTGTGTGTTGGTCATAACCTCACTACAGCATAATTAACAACTGCAACTGGAAAATATACAAAGGTAGATCAGGAAGAACATTTAAGCCTCTTTGCCATTGGCAAACTAGAAACTTGTGGATTTCTGTGACTGGCTGATATTGAAGTATGTGCAATTGTTAACAATGATTATTACCATGGTATTCATTCTGTTGGCTGAAGATTTTCAAGGTTGTCAATCATAGTGGTTTAGCTGGGGATTTTAGTTGGATCCAAATCTGTCACTACTAACCATGGAACTAGTGGCCAAGGACAGAAGTTGGGGATATATTCTGAGTCTTGGCAGGTTTCCAAAAGCCAGGAAATATATTAGTAGTAATTTTAAGGTGGGGAAAATGTGAGTTACCTTTTTTCAAAATAGTCTGTGGAATTAGAATTAAATTGAAGAAAATGTTAATGTGTGTATTGATGTTACTGGTTGTGGCTCATGCCTTTTAGCCAAGTTGCAAATTATTTAATGAGCAGAACATTTCAGTGGTACCTAATAAAGAATTAACCGTATATCAAGTTTTTACATCAAGTGTTTCTGAGTCATTACACCACAGAAGATTTTGGATTTTGATGTATATTTCATTTAAAAAGTAGTAAGAACACATTTTACATGTCAGGAACCAAATGAACTTAATGTTTGAATTAACATGGATTATCTCAAGTACACATTTATTTTTAAAGTTCAGAAAACTAAGATGCAGATTAAACTACTCAAGTATATTCTTTTAGCCAAGTGTGGGTATTTGAGCCCAAGTAGTCTTTTTTTTTTTTAAGATTTTATTTATTTTTAGAGAGGGAAGGGAGGGAGATAGAGAGAGACATATCAATGTGTGGTTGCTGGTGGTTATGGCCTGCAACCCAGGCATGTACCCTGGCTGGGAATCGAACCTGCGACACTTTGGTTCGCAGCCCAAGCTCAATCCACTGAGCTACGCCAGCCAGGGCTTTAGCCCAAGTAGTCTTGAACCTAGAGTGCAGAGTGCATTTTAGTTACTTTAAACTCCTGTGTCTCTTGCATAATTTCAGCCTCTAGCAGCAGGGCTTCCCGATCTTGCCACTATTGACGTTCTAAGTCATATTTAGCAGCAACTATGCACTCTACTGCTACAGGCCAGTAGCATTCCTCCCTTCCCCAGGTTGTGAAAACCAAAAATGCCACCAGATATTGCCGAATGTTCCCTGTTGGGCAAAATGCCCCATCCCCACCTCTGTTGATAACAGCTTTAGGCATATTGGTACAAATCACTTCAAAAAGTTTAAAATTGTGTGAAGAAACGTGGTGGCCAAAGTTATAGGTACCCAAGTAATTAACAAACTAAACACTAAGCACTTCCAAATAAATGTTACATTAAGGAATTTTTAATAACATTTTCTAGTATTGAAGACAACTGTATGGATTCTTAAAGATGAATAGCATCCTTCCTCTGTGTTCAGTGTTCTTGAAATTTCCCACGTAAGAATGAATGTTAAATTTGGCATAAAATATAGTGTATTCTGAAGAAACTAAATTCTATTACTGCTACTCAAGAAACTACAATGGCAGTTAAGTAAATTGTCACTTAGAAATTCATCAGGTGTCAATGCTGCCAGGAAATATAACTTGCTCTATTTTTTTTCCTTGAATGAATTTGTTTACAATTATACTTTTGGTGGACTTAATTGGAGCACAGAATGCTTTGTCAATTCCTCATCTTAATGAGGTCACCAGGCAAAGCTGCATTTAAATGCAAATATCTTGTTCATGGATGGAGAACAGATGACAGCTAGTGGGGAGGCAGGGATATTAGGGAGTGGAGGGATTGAGCAAAAAGGAAAAAGGACACATGGACATGGACAACAGTGAGCTGATTGATGGTGGAGGGGGTTATAAGGGGACTAAATAGTAATGGGGAAAATATACATTAAAAGATAAATGCAAATGTTGTGGGTTAGCACTTGTTTTTGGAAAGTTGCAGTTTTAAGAATTTTCAAATGCTCCCCAGTAGGTACTTGAAAGAACTAAATTGTACTGATTTTTACTTTCCAGTTTATTAACCGGCACTGATCAGGTTGAATGCTACTATTCCACTAAACATGCTTCTGTTAAAGTCATTGATTATCTTCATATTTCTAAAATCGAGTCAAGTTATTAGTCCTCACTTTGACCTAACAGTAACAGTTGACACATCTCCTTCTTGAAACATTTTCATCCCTTAGTCTGCCATCTTGTCTTTGTTTTTTACCATTGGCTTTTCTACTCGGTCTCTTGGTGGTGCACTTTCATCTTCATGACCTTTTAATGTTGGAATGCCACGAAGGAAAAACACTTTGTACCTTTTCACTATCTGCAGTCTCCACCCACTCACGTATTTGCAAACACCATACTTTAGATGTCCAAGGTTATTTCTCAGAACAGGTCTTTTCCCATATGCTTATATACACACAATCACTATATATATATATCTTCACTTTTCCATGTTTATGCCTAATGGGCGTCTTAAATTTAACATGTCAAATTCTGAATTTGTGAACCTCTCAATCCTCACATCTACAGTTTTCAATACCACTGTTTTTAATCAGTTTATAGGAACACCATTCTTGGTGTAGTTTAGGCCAGAATTCTTGGAATCTTCATTAACTTTTTTTTAACACCCTACCTCCCATCAATAAATGGGTAAATCATGTTTATTAAATCAGTTAATGTTTGCTCTATGTTCAAAATATACCCAGAATCTCACTATTTTCAACACACGATTTCTCTACCATCACCTTGGTCTTAAACCATCATCTAACCAGGATTATTAAAATAACTTTCAGCTGATCTCCCTTTTTTATAATATACTCTCAACACAGAAGCTAAAGTGATCTTCATTACAGAAGTCAGAATACAACATTTTTTCTTTGCTCAAAACCCACCATTTCCCCATTTCTGTTTGTTACTAATTAGAAGGATTTTTGAGCTCCATATTAATTCATCCCAGACCAAGATACTTTACAAACTTCATTTGTTTAAAAAAGGACATTTGTCCTCAGTCATGAATTATATTTAAATATCTTAAATTATAAAGCAACTTCATTAGAGGAATCTTATTAAATTGTTTTAACCCTATAATTCTTTTCAAAGAAAATTTTTAAAGATTTTATCTTTTATTTTTATAGAGAGGGGAAGGGAAGGAGAAAGGGAGAGAAACATCAATGGGTGGTTGCCTCTCATGCACAGCCTACTGTGGACCTGGCCTACAACCCAGGCATGTGTCCTAGACTGGGAATGGAAACAGTGACCACTGAGCCACATCAGCCAGGGCTTAACCCTATAATTCTTATAAGGGGTTTCTCTCATGTCCCCTGATGATTATTTGTAGCAGTGGTATGCTGGTAAATATTTAACAACCATATCTTTAAGGGAAAAATCCTGATTTGTAGAATTTGCCAATTTTGGTGGTTGGCAGATTAATGCCTTCCCCCAAAGTAGTCCATTTCCTAATGCCTGGAACATGAGAATATATTAGGTTACATGGCAAGGAGAGTAAGGTTGTAGATGAAATTAATGTTGCCAATCAACTGACTTTAGAATCAGAGGACTATCTTGAATTATTTAGGGACCAGTGTAATCAGAAAATTCCTTAAAATGAAAGAGGGAAGTGTGACTCCAAAAGAAAGATCAAAGAAATGCAATGTTCCTTGCTTTACAGATGAAGAAAAGGGCCATAAACCAAGGAATGTAGAAGGCCTCTAGATCCTGGAAAAACTGTCGAAATGCATTGTCTTAAATCTTCCAGAAAGGAATTTAGCTCAATGAGACCTGTGACACACCTCTAATCTACATAACTTTAAGGTAATAAATTTGTGTATTATGCCACTAAATGCATAGTAATTTGTTACAACAGCAATAGAAAACTAACACACCCGCTATGATAGGGTCTAAGGTACCATCTTGGAGTTACTGATTACAATTTGGAAAAAGATGAGGACAAGCAGCTCCTGGAAACTGATGTGATGTGGCTCCAGCATACCATTGAGTAGATCAAAATAAAAAGCTTTGTGGGGAAAGGAGGGGAAAATGGGGACATCTGTAATAGTGTAGACAATAAGAATAAAGTAAAAAATAAAACCTTTAGTGTCTTCTAAACAAAAGATCAGGATCAAGGCAAAATGGACTCTCTCACAGCTTCTTTTCAACATCATTACTAGAAGTCCTAGCTAAAGCAGTAAGACAAGAAAAAGGCAAAAATGTACATAGATTGAGAAGGAAGAAATAAAATTGTCTTTGTTCACAGATGACATGATCATCTACGTAGAAAATCTGAAAGGATCAACTGAAAATGTGTGGAGTTAATACAAGTGACTAACTATATAGCAAGGCTACAGGATGGAAAGTTAATGTACAGAAATCAATCATTTTCCTATATACCAGCAATAAACAAATGGAATTTAAAATTAAAAACAATACCATTTACAATCCAAAAAAAAATACTTAGGTAAAATCTCATGAAATATATACAATAACTGTATAAGAAAACTTCAAACTTCAATGAAAGAGATGAAAAATAAATTAATAAATGGAGAGATAGTCCATATTCATGGGTAAGAAATCTCAGTATTTTCAAGATGTCAATTTTTCCCAGCTTGATCGATAGATTGAATGTAATTCCAATCAAAATCTTCATGAGTTATTTTTGTAAATAGTGACAAACTGATTCTGAAGTTTCTATGGAGAGGGAAAAGACCTAGAAGAGTCAACACAATATTGAAAAACAACAAAGTTGGAACATTTACATTACCCAACTTCAAGACTTACTATTGTCTAAAGCTACAGTAATCAAGACAGTGTGGTACTGATAAAAGAATAGAGAAACAAATTAATGGAATAGAATAGGGAGTCCAGGAAAAAGTTACAGCCACTTTGGAAAACAAGGTGATGGCTTTCTTATAAAAACTAAGCATACACTTACTATAGGATCCAGCAATTGTGCCTCTTAGTATTTACCCAAAGGAACTCAAAACATGCCCATGTAAAACTTTACATGGGTGTTTATAGCAGCTTTATTCATAATTGTTAAAACTTGAAAGCCAGCAAAATGGTTTTCAGTAGATGAGTAGATAAACAGTGATACATCCAAACAATCAAATACTATTCAGCACTAAAAAGAGATGAACTATGAAGCCATGAAAAGGCATGGAAGGACCTTAAAGATATATTACTAAGTAAAGGAAGCCTATCTGAAAGGTTTCATACTATTTGATGTTCTGGAAAAGGCAAAACTATGGAGACAGTAAAAAGTTCAGTTAGGGAGCTAGGTGGCAAAGGGATGAGTAAGTGGAACATAGGAGATTTTTCAGGCACTGAAAATACTCTCTATAATACTATAATGATGGACACATCATTGTATATTTGTCCAAATCCATAGCATGAGCAACATCAAAAGTGAACCATAGTAATAAACTATGGACTTGGAATCATTGTGTCAGTGTAGATGCATCACTCTAACAAATGGACCACTCTGGTGAGGGTTGTTGCAAATAGGGAGGCTATCCATGTGTGGGAGCACAGGGGTTATGAGAAATCTCTGCACTGTCCCCTAAATTAGGCCGTGAACCTAAAACTGCTCTAAGAAATTAAATCTTAATTTTTTAAAAAAGTGGAAAAGAAAAGAAATTTTAAAATATTTTAGAATGTGACTTCTAGATAATCTGCAATTCTTTTCTTCCTTGGGCCTATTATAACACACTGAAATGTTTTTGTTTTATCTATCAATCTATCTATCTATCATTTATTTAAAACGATTCACTAACTTTTTTATTTTGGGTGCACAAAACATATTAACTATGATGACATAAAGTATCATGCAAAAAAAAAGAAAAACAAATATAAAAAAGAAGTGTTTGAAGGTTTGTTGTTCAACTACAGTTGTCTCCATTTCCCCACCCCTCACCCTGCCCTACCCATCGCCACCTCACACCCTCCATCCTACACCCCTTTGTCTTTGTCCATGTGTCCTTTATACATGTTTTTGATGACCCTTCCCCTTTTTCCTCCCATTACCCCCTACTCCATCCCCTCTGGTTATTGTCACTTTGTTCTTTGTTTCATTGTCTCTAATTATATTTTGCTTGCTTGTTTTGTTGATTAGGTTCCACTAATAGGTGAGATCATATGGTATTATTTGTCTTTCACCACCTGGCTTATTTCACTTAGCATAATGCTCTTCAGATCCATCCATGCTGTCAAGAAGGGTAAGAGCTCCTTCTTTCTTTCTGCTGCATAGTATTTCATTGTGTAAAAGTACCATAGTTTTTTGATCCACTCATTTACTGGTGGATACTTAGGTTGCTTCCAATACTTGGCTATTATAATTGTGCTGCTATGAACATTGGGGTGCATAGGTTCTTTTGGATTGGTGTTTCAGGATTCTTAGGTTATAATCCCAGCAGTGGAATTGCTGGGTCAAAAGGCAGTTCCATTTTTAGTTTTCTGAGGAAATTCCATACTGTTTTCCACTGTGGCTGCATCAGTCTGCATTGCATCCCTGCCAACCATGTACTGGCATACCTTTTCTCCACAACCTCATCAGCACTTGCTGGTTGTTGATTTGGTTATGATGGCCATTCTGAGCAGTGTGAAGTGGTATCTCATGGTGGTTTTAATTTGCATCTCTCTGATGGCTAGTGATGCTGAGCATCCTTTCATATGTCTCTGGGCCCTTTCTGTGTCCTCCTTGGAGAAGTGTCTGTTCAGGTCCCTTGCCCATTTTTTAATTGGATTATATGTCTTTCTGGAGTAGAGTCATGTGAGTTCTTTATACATTTTAGAGATCAAATCCTTGTCCGAGGTATCATTTGCAAATATATTTTCCCATACGATTGGTTCCCTTTTCATTTTGCTGATGCTTTCTTTAGTCATGCAGATGCTTTTTATTTCGATGAAGTCTCATTTGCGCAAAATGGTTTTAATATTTATGATGGCTACAAAAACTTTATGCAGAAGTCTACTTCCCCATTACACATATATTGAATGAAGCAGTGAGGTTTTCTATGTATCTGTGAGAACAGGGCCAAAGTCTATTTTGCTTGTCATTGTATCTCCAGGACCTGACAGTGTCTGCAATTAATAGGCCTGAAAGTCCGTATTCACTGATTGAATACTTAGAATATAATGTGATTGCAGTCTTTTCATTTATACACATTTTCTTAGTATAACTTAATTTGTAGATGGTAGCTAAATTTTGAGTGAATGTTTAGAATAAAAAACTCAAGTGCTTATAGGATATGAAAATGAAAATAAAATGCAGTGAAATGCTTTTTTTAAGCACTGAAGAGATCATATATAAACAGCAGTAAAACAGCTGTTGAAAAAACCTAATTACTGACAGTTGTTTGCCATGTAGACACCTTATATGACATTTCTAGATGGAAGCTATTAATTTGAATTACTCTGGATAAACAAAGTATATAGGCATTTGTAGTTTATCATTATAATATGGTAATATACCACCTCTTCTTATTGAATCCTACAGTGCCTAACAGTCATGAGTAAATTTATAGACTTGTTTTTCATATTGAAGCAAAATGACTATAAGCATGAAATGTCCTCTTCTTTTAGTTTCCTTACAGCAGACTAATAAAACAAAAGACCTAATGGATAATGAGAATAAATTACTCAAAAGAGAAATAAGACCTAGACGCCTGTTATTAATTTTTAGGTCCATAAACAAACAAGCAAATTAGATCATATTACTTGGTCAGCATTAGAACAAAAAATAATTTTAAGTCTAGTTTTGAACTTGACTTTTAAATAAGTATAATTTTTTTAGTTTGAACAAATGTTGTCAGGAGAAGAAAACAAGTATGGTATTTGCTGGCATATGAATATGTAGACATGATCAAAATCATCAACAATTGCCAAAAAATACAGTGCTATTCATTTATTAGAATGCAGTGAGAATTAGTTTACTGAAAAGAAAACAGAAAGACATTTGAGCTCATTTATATTCCTTCTTTAGAGTGAAAACCTAATAAAATATTGTGTTAGGAAAGAAATGCTTGGAAAGCAAAGAACATGGAGAAACATTAAATAATCAGACTACTAGGGATAAAAAAATAAAGCTTTAGGAATTAAGAGGATTAATTTTGCACTTGCTTCTGTAATGGATAGGGAGGGGAGAGAGGGGAGTTCTTGTTTAGATGTACAAAGCTATTTACATGGGTTATATCACTTTTTACCCTCACATCAGTCCAATATTGGGCTTGCCAGTATTTGACTCATTTCCACACAGGAGAAACAAAGTGCAAAGAGGCTGGTTGAATAAGTGATTCAAAGTCCCATTACTGTATTATAAGAGTAGGTATTTGAATTCAAATACAGCTGGAAAGTTCACTCTCTTTCCACTGTACAACGCCTGCTGCCTGGCTAGATCCTCTGTGCTTGCAGCAAATGCTTGTCAGGTTGGATTGTGAAAGGTGTCGCTAAGTTTGATTCCTAAAGCCATTCACACAATGATCTGACTTTACAAGTCAGCAAACCTGGTGGGAGTGGCTTAACCTTGCATTAACTGTAGCTAGCTTTTTCATTGCCTTTGGGTTATTTTTATTTCTATTTTGACAGATGAAGAATCTGGAGTATTGAGGTTAAGTAAATTACCTCTGGTTACACAGAACACAAATTGCTGAAATGGGATTTGAGAACAGGCAGGGTAACTCCAGAGCACACATACTTAACCACTGTGCTAAAATGTCAGGCCTCACGGAAAAGGAATTACATAATCCTTTTTTCCCTACCACAGGTTTCATTACCTCCTGGTGATTTATACTGCTTTGGAACAGGTGGCTGCAGATAAGGGGATGGGTGGGGAGGGGAGTGCAGAGGGAAGGACACTCAAATGCAGTTCATTAATAATTACTCTGGTGACTATTTCAGGCCTCATTCTTGTTCTTGGTATATGTTGTGAGGGGCAGGAAAACAAAGAGTATATTTAGGTAGTGATAAATAGGGATATAAGGTTTATGGCATAGTAATAGATAAGACTGAAAATATGTGTTGAGGACAGACCAAGAAAGGAAGAAAAGATAAGAAGATTAAATTTTATATGGTAGTTGAATAGGAGCATTTATTATAGACATAATCAGAGGTTTGCTTTTGGGATACTAACCTAGTATAGTTTTATAGAAGAGGGGAGACATTGGAATCAGGAACTTTAACAACTATTTAAAATAATTTATACTACATGTGCTTATAGGGAAATATTAATTGTTAAAATAGATAAAGCCCCATGTCTTAGTCAGTTTGGGCTGTCATAACAAAATATCAGGGACTAGGGTAGCTTAGTCAACAAAAGTTTATTTTCTCACAGTTCTGGAGCCTTGGATGTTTGAGATGAGTGTGCCTGCGTGGTTCAGTTTCTGGTAAGCACACTTTTCCTAATTTGTAGTCGTCCTTCTATGTTGTCACACGGCAGAGAGACAGAGACAGAGACAGAGACAGAGAATGAGCAAATTCCCTTGGATCTCACTTTCCAAGGGCACTAATGCCATTGTGAGGGTCCCACCCTCATGACCTCATCTAACTCTAATTACTTACCAAAAGCCCTACCTCAAATACCATCATACTGGGGTTTAGGGCTTCATCATATGCATGTGGAAGAATGTAAGTGTTCAGCCCATAGCACCCCAAATCTTTATGACTTAACATAATAGGATTTAGTGATGTTCAAAACAGGTACTCCTAGACAGGAAGTTTTCTTGAATATGCGTCACATTCCAGGACCTTCTTGTGTTAGGATTCCAGTCTCTTGTAGGGCCTTGAAGTCCTCTGCATTTATTTGGCGAATGGGTAAAGAGAATGGAGGGTCATACATGGGAGGTTTTACAGGATGTGCATGAAGGTGGTTTATATCACTCATATTCTTTATACAATAACTCATTCATATGTCCACAGCTAACTATAAGGGAGACAGACTGGACAATGTACTTGAGCGGTATCAGTCAAAATAGGTTATACTGTTGTAATAAGCAACACCAAAAATTTCATTAATATCACTAACAATAGAACACTTGTAGAACACTTCCAAAACAGCCCAGCCAGGAAGCTCTGCTTATCATAGTCACTCTGCAGCCCCAGCTCATGAAGACCTTATTTCAGTAGCCACTCTTCTGACCATTGCAAATTCGACTCATTCCCTTTCTCTCAAGCAAAGTGGGCACTTCCTAATTTGTATCTAGATACAGAATTAACCTCATTGTTGAGGTTGATTCTTGGGTGATACATAAGGTTTTACACTGGGGAGTGATGTGTAATAATTTCTAAGTTAGGTCTTGATATACTATATTTTGCTGCGTATAAGGTGCACTCACATTTTTGGCCTAAACTTTCAGGGAAAAAATCTTTCATTTTTATTTTTTAAATTCAATTATTTATTCATTTATTTATATTTAGAAACAAAACTGATTATCGTATTCCAGGATATTATTTTGCACATGGATATTGTTATTGCTTTCTGGAGTTAAAATATTAAAAACATTTATATAGATAAGAAATTAGTACTACCCATGTATATGTGCACCCTTATTTTTCCCTCAAAAATTTGGGCAAAAATGTGTACATTATACACAGCAAAATACAGTGGTTCCTCTTGAGCCAGAGAACTAAGAACTACAGAACAAATTATTTACATCCCAGGTACTCAATATACAGTGGCAAGCAGGGACAAGATAACCAGAATAAACATTCCCATTCAAAAAGAGGAAGAACAGGAACACACAGGAGTCTCTATCCATCAAATTCTGAAATCTCTCCATGTTATAAGGGTTCCCTACCCTTAGAGTAGGGAATGTTTCTTGATTGGGTCAATTCTACTTTCCGGGAAGAACTGCCTAGTCCATTGGCTCTCAGGTGTTCCCTTTTGAAGAGTGTTTCTTTCCATTATTCCTCTCTGTCTCACATAGAATGAACATTAGAGATTGACCATTAGAGTCCCTTGTAGGCTGAGTTGCTTCTTGTCCAAGGAAAGTTGGAGGCCAAGGGCTGTTCTAAGTCTCAGTCACAGGTATTTCTAGTCTAGGCTCATTATTTATTTGACAGAAAAATGCTCTTGTAAATTTAACAGGCATTTAACCTAGTTTCAGATACTTGTATGTGCCAATGACATATCCATAGTTCTGGGCACGCTTAGATTTACTATCTGTCTTCTTTTTCGCTGCCATTTGCTTTTTCCTCTTGCTCTCCATTACTCTCACTCTCATGCACTTATCATTTTCTCTCGGTATCTTAACTGAGAGCACCAGACTTTGGTGGCAGAGCACACCTTTATTTTATTTTCCATGGGTAATTGTGACCAATTGAAAGCATATACTGGGGGCCAATTCAATCTATTTACAAACCTAACATTGGATCTCTGCCAGAAGGCTGAATTCTACTCAGTCTCTCTTGCTCAGTGGTCTTCTCTGTCTTACATTTTACTATTTGGATTTTCAGAGTTACCTGTTCCAACCCCACTGTTGCTAATTCTTTTCTTGAGCTTCTCATTTTGTTGTAATACTTCATGGAATAATGCAGGCAACACCAGCCAAAACAAACTACGAAACTCCGCTTTCCAACCTTTTTTTCAGGGCCACCAGTTCATTAGGCATATAATCTTCCATTTAAGTTGTTTCAGATAGCGGGTCTATCACATGTTTTGGCATTGGTGTAATATTGGGAACCTATAGTTTCAGCCTCTGAAAAGAGTTCTTATTTTTCTTTTAAATCACCTGTTGGCCTGAACCCAATGCCACATTTATTAGGTTTTGCTCTTATGGCAGCACCTGACTGGTAAGTACCAGATTCAGTATGAGGTTAGGGATATATTATAAAGCCATGTTAACTGAAAAAGAGAAAGGGGAAGCCTATGTAACATTTGCTTTGTTTTTTATTTTAACATTTTAATGAGATTTGAATACAGATGTAACAGGTCACAATTAATTTACAGTATTTTTTTTAGCATTTTATTGAACTAGTGTTTATATTTGATACTTTATATAGAATAAAAATTCCACTATACTTTGTAAATTAGTCTCAAAACAATTTGGTTGTTACCTTCAGCTATAAACAGATATGACAAATTCAAGCTGATTTGGGAAATTATTTAATCAGTGAGAGACAAAATATGTGCAAATGAAAATGAAATGTCATATTGCACAAATCAATTTCAAGCTGAAATAATGTAATTTCTACATACGATTTGAGCTTCCCATAAATATTAACGATATAAAGTCAAATCCACATTTTTATATTTCTATCACACTATGATATCATTTTCATCATTTTCAAAGGTATGTTAATGTGAGTTATAGAAAATGAGACTCTAGTTGTAAAAGTTTACCAGATTGAAACCTAGAAGGAAACAGAAAAACACTTTTGTGTATTCCTTTAATTAGCTTTATTGCATGTCCGTAAAGCTGGAGTGAATCACTGTCTTTCTGACTGTAAGATGTGTGTTCTTATGCTATAATGTCCCCGCTACCTCCCACAATACTCTCATAGTGATTTAACCACATTCTGGAGGACTGTATGATTAATAAAGAAACTAAAAAAAAAAAACATACTTCAGATTAATTCTGTTCTTCCAAATGGAAATTTTGTATGATTTTTTCAGTGTATATTTAAAAATCTCAATAGAGGATTTAACAAGATGTTGTGACTTAAATTTTCCCTAAGAATGTTGATAACTTTGGTAAGATTGGTAGACAACGATTTGAAAAAAATTGTCCATTCAAACCTAGTAGTTACCCTCTACCCCTCTTTAAATCTAGCTTAAAAAAAAAGAGGTAATTTGAATTGACTTAAGCGCGGACTGTTTCTTCGCTCTGTAAAAACTGGTAGTTTTATTACACGAGGCTACCGATGAAACTGGAACAGTTTGGGAATCTGTGGCTCTAAGGGACTCTACTGTCCTTTATGGTGAATTGATGTTTATCCAGAAGTAGGGAGATCTGCATTTCCATAGCGAGGGTTTCCTTTGGAGAAGAGACTCTTTTTCTATGTGTGCCTTTAAGTGCAACTTCACCAGCTACCTGTCTTGCTTCAGCAGGTGCTCACAGGCAATCTACACCTGAGGACGGATGAGTAATTCATTGAACAAATATTGAACATCATGTATGGATCAGACCCCATGGAAGGTGCAAGAATACATCAATAAAAATAATATGGAAATCCATAGGGCCTGTATTCTAGTAGAGGAAGGCAGTCAATAACAAATAAGTAAAATATATTGTGAATGAGATGTTGATAAGTACTCTGGGGAGAAACAGTGGAGAAGGGATTGGGGACATATTCAGTGGCCTTACTATTTTACTTATTCATTTAGAAATAACAACAAACTACAAATGTAAGAACAGTGCAAGAACTTCTGTTTTCATAAACCATTTTAGAGTAAGTTGCCATCACCCCGACCTACTACAAACAAGGACTTTCTCTAGCATAGCCACAAAACCAGGAAGTTAGCACTGCCTCTCTACTGTCATCCCAACCAGTGTTCTCAATTGTCCCAATAATGTTTGTACCAAGGACTCTATGCAGGGGCATGGACTGCATTTAGTCACCAGGTCTTTTCAGTGTCCTTCACTCAAAACCAGTTTTTCATCAATGGGTGGAATCCTTTCTCAGTGTATATGGATATAGAATCATCATGTTGTATACTTTAATTACCTTATAATTTTATTTGCCAGTTATACCTGAGGTAGAATAACCCCTGTTTTTCAGTGTTTCTTTGTCTTTTAACCTTGACACTTTTGAAGATTACTGGCCAAACATTTTGTAGAATGTCCCTTGTAAGGGTTTGTCTGATGATTCCTCATGGTTAGAGGCCAGTCATGTAATTTTGGTAAGAATGGCACGTAAGTGAAGCCGTGTTGTTGCTGCACCCTATCAGGTGATAGGTGGGTTCAGTCTGGCACATCGTGCACTGTTAACTTTGATCACTTCACTAAGAAGATGTCTGTCAGGTAGCTTTACTCTAAAGTTATTCTTTTTTTCTTTGTAATTAAAAAGCATTTTATGGGGAAGTATTTTGAGAGTATATCAATATTCCATTCCACATTAACTTTCATCCACTAGTCAGCAATTGATGTTTCTTGGTCGATTATTACTATGGTGTTCCATGACTTTCACTATATTTATTAGAGAAAATCTTTCTCTTAGAAAAAAATATTTCTCTTCTCTCCATTTATTTATTATTTGTAACATTTATATCAGGATGAACACATGGATTTTATTTAGGTTAGCATTATTATTTAATTTAATGCTCAAATTTTCCAGACTTTGTCAGTGGGGGCTTTTAGAAGCTGACACCTCTTGTTGTTTTGACAAAGCCCTTCCTTTCCTTTGTGCTGGACATTACTCTTCCTTTCTGTTGGGCATTACAAGATACTTCAGGCTTATTTTGTCACTTCTCTGCTTAGCCCTGGAATCAACCACTTTCAAGGATCCCTGGATCTCTCAAGTGAAGAATGACAATTAGGTATTTACTAACATCAATTAGGAAACTAACATCTCCATGCTAGTGTATGCTTGTTGTTAATGGAGTATTTTTGCTCCCAGATTTTTTTAATGGGCAGAGCTGGGATTGTATGTATGTATATCTTATACATATATTTATATACTTATTCATTTCTATATCTATATATTTAGAAAGCATGAGTTAAAATTGATCTCCAGCTCCAATCTAGCACCACAGGGTTCATTCTAATTTTCTCCCTTTCCATATCTGTAACTCCCTTCTCCCCCAGTGAGCAATATGGCTGCCTTTATGTTTAACATATTTACATGTTAAATTCTCTCTGAACAGAACAAATCTCCTGCTTCTGCTATCAGCTTCTTTCTTCCACGTGGCTGTAATTTTCACTCTCCACCTACTTGATCCCATTTAGATTTCCCTACCTTGCTCTGGGCTTCCTCTGTCAGCCCCCTCTGAACTGATGGCCTCCTCACTTCATGGATTCCTACACAAAGCACAGGCCCACTGCCCCACAACCTGACTCTGCATGGGTGTCTACCTTGCTGGGCTTATGGACTAGTTATTTAGGAAGACAGGAAAAATAAAGCCTTGTGATTTTCAATAGAGAAGTCATTGAAAACATCTTGGTAAGAAGATTAGATCTGAGAGAAGCTCTGAAGTTGGCGAGCAGTGCGTTATGTGGATATTTGGAGAAGAGTATTCCAGACAAAGCAAGTAACATGTGCAAAAGCCCTGAGGCACAGAGGTGGCCTGTGAGTAAAAAGCAGGAAGGCTGCTATCATCAGAGCACAGTGAGAGAGGGAGAGAGTAGTACCTGAGGTCAGAGGTGTCAGTGGGCTAGATTCTGCAAGTCCTTTGGCTCATTGTAGAGTCCTGGCTTTTTTCTAAGTCGGCTAGGGCACTACAGGAGGATTTTGAGCAGTGAAGTGATGTAAATTGATGTTTGTTTTGGAAGGATCATCCTAGTTCCTGTGTTTATAATAGGCCGCGATGCTGTGCATATATGTTAGTGGGGAGTAGAGGGAGATGGAAGTTGAAAGCAAAGAGAATAGTTAAAATACTATTGGGGTAATTAGACAAGAAATTAGACTAAATGTGGCAGCTGTGAAGGTGGTAAGAAGTGGTCAAATTCTGGATATGTTTTAAATGTAGAGTTGAGGGCATTTACATACATAGTATAAAAAGAAAAGATATATAGATAACAAATACTTAAAAAATACTGAAATGTAAGCTTAAAATAATTGGGATTTTTTTTGGGGGGGTGGAATTTTGTTCAGTTTCTAGAACAATGCCTGGCATATAACAGATATTCAACAACTAGTTGTTGAATTAAAAATAAAAAGTAAAGAGGGAACCTAGTCTCTGTGTTTCTTGGAGAATTTAAATCTTCTCCTTTAATGGCAGGTGTAGAAATTACCACTAAGAAATATTGGGAAAAACCTGTATTTAGCCAGCTGATGAAATGTGAGATGACTACAACAAAAGGGACTCAGAAGGGCCAACAAAAACAGACTTTTAAATGTTTTCTCTTACCAAAAAATATCTTCCAGAAACTAAAATACAGAACAATAAAGGGTCCTGATTGTGTCCAGTAGTTCCTCTCTCTTGGGCATCCACACTCACCTGCTATAACACGATGGGTTCTGGTGCTCATGGAGTGGGTGGCACTAGATTTGCTACCCACAACAAGGACACACCAAACTCTGAGTAGGATTTATTTAAAAGAATAAAATAAGAGCAGATGTGGTACCTCTATGTATGATAACAGTCTCCCTAATTTTGAAATAGAGAAAGCAGCAGAGTTGTAGCAAGTGTTCTGGAAAGTTTATGCAACCTTCAGCCTACCCCTTGTGTCCTGCACCTCTAAACTGCTATACACTTTTTCGAAGGATATGGACAATATAGATAGGAGACTTAAACTGTATTTGTTGCAATCGATACCGTGATTTCCACTCTGTATTCCTGCTCAGTTTTATGGATGTGGATTTAGTGACTTCACAATCCTGGTTACACAAAAGGTCACATTTAGTTAAAAAACTCACATATGTCATGTAAATTTTTCAAGACTCCACATGCTCAGAGTAGTAGACTGTCTGGTAACTTACTTGTGAAATTTCCTTCACATAAATTGTTCAAAAATTTAGTGGGCTTCATTTGCCAAAAGAGATTGTCTTTACTAGGGATTCTCTAGGCAGAGAAGCAATACGAGAAGGTCAGTAATCCTCTGGTTTGTCTCACCTTTGTCACATTTATCCCACCCACCTTAATGCTATCCATGCCCTTGGCTCTGACGATGCCACTATTGTCAATATGATGACCTGCACAGGTCACAGTAGTTCTAAAGATTCACTCAGTCTTACAGCCAGGCACCAGTGACCCACAGTTTACACATATGGATGCTGCTTTTATGATTATAAAATGTTATATATGCTTATTGGGTGATACTGAAAACATCTATCAACTAACATTTCAGACCATTTCTTTTCTTTATTATTGGGATCTTAGTGTAACTCTTCTTAGCCATTGTATTTAATACATTATTTATTATATATGAATGACTGTGTAATTCTTGAGGTTTTTTAAACATAATTTTAAATAGTCACAAAATATGTCATTATAAGAATTACGCAGTTTATTTAATTAATCCTTGACTGTTGGACATTTAGGGTGTTTTTGTCACTTCTTTTTGAAGTGCTCCTCTGCCAGGATTCAATTGAGCAGATGAGGGGGTTAAAGAATTTCTCAATTCCACTGTTGGTGGGAATGCAGACTGGTGCAGCCACTGTGGAAAACAGTATGAAGTATCCTCAAAAAACTAAAAATGGAACTGCCTTTTGAACCGGTGATTCCACTACTAGGTTTATATCCTAAGAATTGTGAAATAGCAATTCAAAAGAACCTATACACCCCAATGTTCATAGCAGTGTTATTTACAATAGCCAAGTGCTGGAAACAGTGTAAGTGCCCAACAGTAAATGAGTGGATCAAAAAACAATGGCACATTTACACAATGAAATACTATGCAGGAGAAAGAAAGAAGGAACTTTTACCTTTCACGATAGCATGAATGGAACTGGAGAGCATTATGCTAAGTGAAATAAGTCAGGAAATGAAAGACAAATACTATATGATCTCATCTATAATAGGAACCTAAAGAACAAACCAAACAAATTGGAAAAATAGAACCAGAGGCATGGAAACAAGGAACAAACTGACAACAACCAGAGGGGAAGGGGGAGGGAGATAAGGAAGGAAAGGAGGGGAAGGGTCTAGTCAAAGAGTAGTATAAATGACCCATGGACATGGACAGCAGGGTGGAGATTGACTGTGGGTAGGGCAAGGGAGAGCAACAGGGGGCATTGGGACAACTGTAATAGAACAACAACAAAAGATAATTTCCTGAAAGGTACTAGACATGGGCAAATAAACTGAGGTGTAAAAGAATCTATTGTGGGTGTAGATGTTATCATTAGCCCCATTATAACCCTAACTTTAAAACGAGGTTCTGATTCAGACCTACATGTGCGAGCATCACAGAACAGTGGCACCAATTATATGCCAATTTTTTTAGGTTGTACTTACATGATGCTGAAACAATACCTGGAGTAATTCAATTCAGGAAGAACTGACTTGATAGTTTCAAATCCTGCCATGCAACTAATGGCTGCTAGAGGGCAGCAGAAGCCAGGAACTGGCAAGAAAAGCTTGGCTTGGGCAGACAGAAGAGGCTCTGCCCAGGCCTGGGGAGCCATCTGTTCAGGGTTGAGAGAACAGATTGGGTTCAAGGAGTCCCCAATAAAGGTATGTTTAGTACCTTGAGACGCCAACAATATAAAAAAATAACAAGAGTGATAAAAGGCTTTGGTGTGTGGCAGGCACTTCCCTTAAACTTTTTGGAGAATTGAATCAAATAAATGAAGACTAGGAAGAACCACCAAGTTTAAGCCAAAAACCATGGCTTACAGAGTTATCTATTTGGAGGAGAAAGTAGAGATAACGTTGTGGTAAAGTCTGAAGTACAATATCAGGGAAGCAAAAAGCCTGCACATGAACCAGCGGTGTTAGAGGTCCATGACACTGTGGCTCTAACTTCCTCTTAGCAGACCGTTCATTTGAGGAGACCTTGTGTGAGGGCAACGAGTGAGCACATGTTAGGGCATAAGAACCTGTAGGAAGATGTAACATTTCCATGAGACAATTTCTAGCTTCTAGTAGAGGAAAAATATTGGGCAAGGGTCTGAGAGCGGGATTTAAAGTGTAGCTAATAGCTACCAGCTATTAGCATAACTATAAGTGAGTTACGTAGTTTTGTTGGGCTTCTGGTTTCTCATGGACAAATTGGGGGAGGAGAGGGTTTGGACTAGATGATTTCTAAGACACCTAGGATATCTGAAATTCTTCTAGGGCTGGAGTAATTGATGATTAGTTAATCAAAACCATCACCTAGTTATACTGAGTAGGTAGAGAGAGATTAATAGCCTAGCATCAGTCTTTACTTATCTTCTGTGAATTGCTTAACGTAGCTAGCCAGAGTGTGTTACAATCTTATCGTTTCTTATTGGTGCTTAGAAGAACAGAAGCCAGAGGACTTGATGTTTTCACACTGCACGTTGATGTAAAAGCAGAAGCAAGGTTTCCCAGGATTTGTTGATCCTATTTTAAATAAACTGGTGTGTATCTTTGTGAAATCTTTAAAGAAACTGTAAAAAAATGCACAAAACGTCATCACTGAAGTTCACACTCTTTAGGTATTGACATTTCAGGTCATAGAGTGAGGAGGATTTTAAACGATCTTTGGGGTATTTTAGACTCTTTCAACCAGAGTTTATATTTTTGAATAACCATATTGGCAAAAGTGTATCATTTCCTTTTCTCTATCAGGGTAAGATTACAAAAGATTCTTTTCAAATTTCTTTTACATTTATTTGCATCCCTACTTTAAGTTGGGAGTTACTGCTCTTTGAATTTCAAAACTTTAGGGGAAACTTTAGTAAGTAGATAAATCTGAGGAGACTGTTTATAGTTATTAGACTATGAGCATTTTTTTTTTGGAAAACCTACTCTCTTGTGAGTTGACAAGGGAGAAAGTAAAATGTAGACATTTTAAATTTTAAAGCAACTTTAAAGGAACTTAGAAATGAAATCTGATCTGCTTGTATCTAATTTTATACAAAAATTATAATATTATTAAAAATAATGCATAGTTAAATGGATTTTTACTGCAGGAATGTATCATCAACATTGTTTGGTACACTGCCAAGAAGAGATCTTTTAATTATTTTTTTCTCTAGTGATTCAATATTTTGAAGTATTTTGCTTAGTTTTCCCCACCAAAAGCATTCCTTAAATTATAATTAGATTTTTAAAATTTCAAATTAATCAAAAACACAACTGCTGATCTCTTTAGCATGAGTTCAGCAGTTACACCATTCTGAGATGATGAATTTTAACCAAATTACAAAAAATACTAGTGTTTAGTGCAGACTCACTACAAGTACATACATGAATTCTGTTATAGTTGTAAAACATTGAAAAAAGCTCCAGGACGCACATGGACCCTGGAGAGCCACGTTTCCCAACATCTCTCATTTTCAGGTGAGTAACTCAAATCAGTTGATTAAAGTCACAGTGACACAAGCTCAGTTCTCTAACTACAATGCTGGGTGTTCCTTTTCTTGATTAATTATTACAGCTTACAGTAATAAATGAAGGTAAGTTCATACTTATCACAAAAAACGAATCTAGAAATTTGGATCAGTTGGTTTTTTTTGTTTGTTTTGTTCTTTCTTCAATCACACTTGACTGAACAAATCTAACTTTAGGAGGCATCTCAGGTAGCAGATTGGAGGAACTAAATTCTGGATATTTCCTGGAAAATCAGTTCCTAGGTAATGTCCTTTACATGATTTCTTTATAGAATCCTTCAAGAATAAGAGTGGAGAGATTATTTTGTTTTAGAAGCATGACTACTAGTTCATAACTTAAACTTTGTTAGGTACTAACTATTTGCAAAACAGAAACTCTTTAATTTCTAACTTCATAGAAGCCAAATATCAACATTGTGCATGCATGCATGTATGTGTGTGCTTACTAATTACACAGGCAGCCTTCCACCCCCCACCCATAAACATGTTACACATGTATCGTTTACTACAGGAGAGGAGGAATACTATTTTGAGTAATCCTGAAATACCAAAGTATAGGTTACCTACTCCTTCTAATTATAGAACTAGCTCACTTGTATATACAAAGGCAAAACTCTCTCTTGCCATGCTTTACCTTGATGCTTGGAAGTCCTGTATCCACCTTTAAAAAAATCAAAATATGCAAATATGTCATCTTGGAGGGCTAGCGCAATGACTTGTCATCAGCATAACCAAGTCAACAAGAACATTTTGTCAGCTAGGTTAACTAGCAGAGAGTGGGGATGAGAAACAGGGAAAATCACATTTGGAAAGAGTGGTGAGATGAGGGACAATGGAATGTAGAATGCTCAAGTGACAGGCTGGCAGCCAGAGCTCTGCTCTGAAGGCACCAGGAACCTGGAGTTGGAAACAAAGAATAAATGCATTTTGTCCTATAGTTTTGTTTAGCTTAGTTCTGTACACAGTATTTGTGTTCTGAGGAAAACCAAGCCTTTAAGAACATATGTGGCAGTGCCTCCTGCTAACACTGATCCAGCAGTAGAACTTCACTGCTTGCTAGACCTTGCGTATAATATTTCAGTTATCACTATAGTAAAACAAACACATAATTTTATGTTTTGCAAAAGATAAGCAATTAAAGATTCTTTAATCTTATACATGAAAAGACTCATTATATTTGTACTTTATGTTTGTCTCCAGAGAATATTTAAAGGAGGGCATCTTTAAAAGTAGAGTCAAGTAATTTTCTTCAATGGCAACTAGCTAAAAAAAGCACTTAGATCTCCAGGGGAACAGAGCATTGCAGGGTTTTACAGAATCCTGCAGCTCATACCAGCATAGCTGGTTAGTGGCAAAATCCAGCCTAGAAACAAGGGTCCTGCTTCTTCTGAGATGCCCAATTCACAGGGCAGGGCCTCCTGAGGAACTGAAAGTAAACTTGAATTAAACATGTTTTAATTTCTCGAAAATATGTACCACTTTTTCACCAACATTTTATCATGAGCCAGGCATTATCATACATCAGCTGCAATCTTTAAAGCCACCTGGAAGGTGGTGATAGCTAACTTGGAAGGTGGAATAGCACCGAGGTGAGGAACACTGGTTCTGAGTCACATGGAACAGTACCTGGTACCTATCTGGATTCAGATTCCACACTTGTCACTTAATGGCTGGGTGGCCTCAGTCTCCTCATTTTTCAGATCTAGATAAGTAGTACTTATCTTTTAGTGTTGCTGTGAGTGAGAAAGCAGAAGCATCACCCGAGAGCCAGGAGTGGCCTGGCTCTGTCAGCTAGGACTTGGTGTTGCTAGAAGCTGACTTGACACTGGCAGATTGTAGAATATTAATGGCAGACAAGGCAACTCTGTGATGGTGATGGATCAAGGCAGAAAATGAGACTAGTCTATAGTTATGTCAGAACAAAGATAAAACCAAGAATAATGTCCAAACTACACGTGTGCGCGCACACACACACACACACACACACACACACGGCAGAGTGTTCCCCTGACCTGGATAAAATGAATGCATAGCTTTATCAATTACAAACTTAGCCTCACTCTATTTTTTCTGCCTTCCAGATAACAATGATCAGAATACCAATTATAGATTTACACAGTATCAAATCAACAGTAGTGTTCTACTTCCTCCAACTCTCCCTAAGAAACCTAACACCAGCCTGAATCCCAGTCCTCCCTAACACCCACTTGCTCAGATGCCTCACAGCCTCCGTGATGTGTGTGTTGTCTCTCTCATTGTAACGAGCCCATAAACCCAACCTTGGTTGATCAATGGTATGCTCCTGGTGGCCTTCAGTGGAGGGCATTGACAGGACGAGTGCATGAGTTAATCCATGTAAAACATTTAGAATGATGCCTGATACCTAGTAAGTGCTCAAGGAATATACATTTAGTGTTTTATGATTTTGTAGATGGTGATATGGAAACTCAGACAGGGTCCACAGCTGGGACATGGTAGTGCTGAAATTCCAGTTTGGGTTTATCATGCTCCAGAGCCCACGTTGTCAACATACCACACCACAATACTGTTTTGATTCATCATCACTGTCCTCCCCATTCCTCTTGTTAGGAGGTGCCCTTATTGGCCCTCTGGGATTTTAATTTTGTCTTGATCTACATTTAAATAAGAATTATTTCCCTTTAAATGGCATTAAAATTCAACCATTAACTCTTTTTATTATGTAGAGGCTTGTTAGGTGAAAGACCTTCTGATTTTCTTTCCTGTACTACAACTTCAGTCTTTGATCATGGTAAAATTCTCTTTTATCCTTTGAAGTTTCACTGGTGGAAAAGGCTGAGGTAAAGATGGCTGACTTAGATTTTGGGCAGTACAAGGTGACTGGAGGACAGGAATGGCGACAGTCCCAAGCTAACCCCAGGATAGAGAAGTCTGAAGATGGTAGCTCAAGAAAAGGCTCAGTAAAATCACCAGCCAACTGCTAATGTGATAAGGGAGTATGGGAAACCACAAGGAAAGACAACGCTGACAGCCAAAGCATGCTCGACTTCCAGTGCCTTTGGCTCTGGAAGAGTTTGGAGATAAATACCACCCAGAGTTTGATGGTAAATTAGACCATGGATGCAAGTGCCTTTTGCATCGTTCACTTTCTAGTTTATTCATCATTGGAATTTGTATGTGTTCTAGGTTGGTAGATTTGAGGTTTTCTGCATATATTTGCTTTAGATAAAAACTCCTAAGTGTGCTCTTCTTAAACTGTGTTTCTGTGAGTACTGGTGTTCTAGGAGATATTAATATCTGTGAGAGACAGTGAAATGTTATTTTTTCTTTTTTAAATTAAATTTATTGGGGTGAAATTGGTTAATACAATTATATAGGTTTCAGGTGTATAATTCTATAATACATCATTTGTATATTGTATTGTGTGTTCACCACTCCAAATAAAGTCTCCTTCCATCACCATTTCCCCCTTTTCCCTCTTCTACCATTCCTCACACCCCCAAAGGTCAATTTTTTTAATTGTCCCAGCTGTGTCTACTTCTTAGAGATTCACAAAGGCATACTAACAGCAATTCAAAGATATTAAAAATTCAGTAAAATATGTTTATCCTTCTAAGTTAGGTATTTCCCAAATTTATTGGAATGTAAGACTTTGTCCTAGAGCATACTATCATCATCATCATCATCATCATCATCATCATCTTCATCATAGCTAACACTTATAGAGTGGTACCATACACTAGACACTGTTCTAAGTTCTTCTCATATATTAACTCAATGCCTCAACAGTTTTATTATTGCTGGGGAGACTGAGGCATAGAGCAGTCAAGTAAACTATTCAGTATAGAATGTTTTTTTAGCTACTAATGTTTTAGGAGAAAACTGGGAAGTTCTTTTTTGGCTTAAGGAGGCAACAAAAAGAAAATGATTAGATTTATTCAAGTATTTTGTCAGCTTTTATTGAGAAACCAGTATGAACAAATGCTGTTCAAAGTTCTGGAGATACAGCACTGAGTAAGATAGACAAGATCCCAATTTTTATGTAGCTCACATTATAGTGGGGACAAATAGACAATAACAGGTAAGCACATAAATATTTAAAAAACCTCAGGTATTGATGTTACTATGAAAACATAATGGCAATCTGATAGAATGTGGATTAAGGATAGTTTAATTATTGTTAAAAATTAATTGCAATGCCTTATCAAATAATTTAATGTGACTAACAGAATAATTAGTTTAATCATTACCTTTTAATGTCAGTCTTACTGATTCATTGGTAATGTGTTTTTCTCATTGGAAAGGTCATCAGTTTGACTCCCAGCCATCAAATGGGATCAACCAAGTACTAGTTCTTGGGAATTTTAATACTCACATATGTGTGGAAATATTTTTGTGGTCAAAGAAGTTAAACTAGTTTTCTTTTTTACTACACAAATTACTCAGAGCCTGCAATACCCTTTTTCTTTTTTTAGAGAAGTCTAGCATATAATATTCTACACTTATTTGACCTCTCAGAAAACCTCTCTTGTGGGAACTTTTCATGGGAATAGCATTGTGCCCTTTGGAGTGCATTGCTTTGGAGTTCTCCCTCTTCCTCTCTCTCCCCACCTTTTTGTGCATGGCACATTTGTGGTGCACTGAAGTACGATAATTAGCTCACTTAAAAGAAGTTTTGATCTTTTGCATTGATTTAGAATAATTCCTTATTAAATTCTCCTCTGTTGTTAGAGTTCTGAAAAACCATTTTAGTTGTAAGAGAAATAATATTTCACGGAAAAGTACTATTCTTTAATATTCTGAAATCTTGTTAATTCTGTTTGCTGGCATGTGGGTTAGGGGCTACAAGATGGGACTGAAAAATAGATAACCTGTTTTTTCCCCCTTGGTGCCTTGCTTTATTATCATAAGTTTTTCCTGAAAATATGTGTAACTCTTGGGATCTAGTAGACCCTATGTGTCATGTGCCGTTCTCTGTCAATACGTAAAAGAAAGTGTACACCTTTCTTTGTCACCTCACATGCACATAACAAAAAGAGAAATCAAGTTTTCCCTGAAGTAACCTTCCCTGAAGTACAGTGAAAAATAAGTTTTCCTGTCACCCATTTTTCCAGTTCCCCCAAACTATAATTGTTACCAGTTTCTTGCACATTCTTCTAGAGATATTATATTATTATGATATGTAATATATATGTATCTCATCACACATGTGATAATATACACATATGACACAATATACACAATATACATATATTGTAAATGCATGTAATATTTATACTTACATGCACATATAAAACTTCCTGTTTGAACACAGATGTAACATGTAACAGCACACTGTCCTGCCCCCACTTTACTCACTTTACAGTTCATTTTGGGAATGTTTCCATATCATTTGGTAGAGATCTGCCTAATTAAAAGAAGGAAAATAGAAACAAAAACATATGCAGAATATTCCACTATGCAATTGTTAAGTTTATATAACCACATCCTACTGTATGGATTACTATAATTTATTTAGTCTCTATTTCATAGATATTTGGGTGATTTTTAAGTATTCATATAAAATAAAAATAAGCCCCTTAAATATTTTCTTGTGACTGGGAGAATTTTGCCTTGGTAGTTTTATTCTAAAAATTTTTATGTTTTCTAAATTAACATTTTACAATTTGAAAAGATTTTTCACTTGTTTGGTTTGGTATAAAAAAGTTTGCAGATTTTGGAACCCTAAATATTTATTTTTTAATTTTTTTTTACTTTTTTGTTAAAGTATATTTTTATTGATTATGCTATTACAGTTGTCCCACTTTTTTCTCCTGTTTATTATCCTCCACCTTGCACCCCTCCTCCCACCAGCATTCCCCACCTCAGTTCATGTCCATGGGTCATACACAAAAGTTCTTTGGCTTCTTCATTTCTTATATTATTTTTAACCTTCCCCTGTCTATTTTGTACCTAAAATTTATGATTTTTATTCACTGTACCTTTTCCCCCATTCTACCCCCTCCCTCTCCCAGTTGATAACCCTCCATGTTATCTCCATTTTTGTGATTCTGTTCCTGTTCTAGTTGTTTGCTTAGTTTGTTTTTGTTTTTGTTTCTTCTAGGTTCACTTGTTGATAGTTTGTCATTTTACTGTTCATATTTTTGATCTTCTTCTTTTTCGTAGATAAGTCCCTTGAACATTTAATATAATAAGGGCTTGGTGATGATGAACTCCTTTAACTTGACCTTATCTGGGAAGCATTTTATCTGCCCTTCCATTCTAAACGATAGCTTTGCTGGGTAATCTTGGATGTAGGTCCTTGCCTTTCATGACTTTGAATACTTCTTTCCAGACCCTTCTTGCTTGCTAGGTTCCTTTTGAGAAATCAGCTTATCATCTTATGGGAATGCCTTTGTAGGTAACTGTATCCTTTTCTTTTGCTGCTTCTAAGCTTTTCTCCTTATCTTTAATCTTGGCTAAAGTAATTATGCTGTGCTTTGGTGGTGTGTTCCTCTCTGGGTCCAATTTCTTTGGGACTCTCTGAGCTCCCTGGATTTCCTGGAAGTCTATTTCCTTAGACAGATTTGGGAAGTTCTCCTTTGTTATTTTTTTCAAATAAGTTTTTAATGTCTTGCTCTTCTCTTCTTCTGGCACCCCTGTGATTTGGATGTTGGAATGTTTAAAGTTGTCTCGGAAATTCCTAAGTCTCTCCTCATTTTTTTGAATTCTTATTTCTTCATTCTGTTCTAGTTCAATGTTTATTTCTTCCTTCTCCAAATAGTTGATTTAAGTCCTGGTTACCTTCCATTCACTGTTGATTCCCTGTATATTTTTCTTTATTTCACTTTGCCTAGCCTTCACTTCTTCTATTTTGTGACCATACTCAACCATTTCTGTGAGCATCCTGATTACCAGTGTTTTGAATTCAGCATCTGACAGGTTGGCTCTCTCCTCATTGTTTAGTTGTTTTTCTGGATTTTTGATGTGTTCTTTCATTTGGGCCATATTTCTTTGTCTCGGTGCACCTGTTACATTGTGAGGGGTAGACACTTAGGTATTCAGCAGGACAGGGCAACGTGCTTTGCTGCGTTGTGGCACTGTAAATGGGGGGAGGGCTCAGAGAAGGAACAATGCTGCTTTCTCAGCTCTTGGCTGGCTTTTAGTCACTTCCCTTGCTACACACAAGCAAACTGGGCCCTTCTGGTGCTGATTCCTGGGTGTATGGGTCTGTGCACATTCAAGGACCCTGAGGATCTTTCCAATGAACTCTCCTGTGAGGCTGGAAGTTTCTCCTGCCACATCAGCTTCCACAGGTTTTTATAGTCAGAGGTTTTGGGGCTTTATTTTCCTGTGCTGGAACCATGGTTTGTGTGGTTTGTCTCACTCCCCAGTTGTTCTGCCCAGTTTATCTGCATGCAAATGTGGGACCACCGGTCGGCCAGTCACTGCCTTGCTGTGAGTCCTCTTTACCCTGGCTGCCTGCCTCTGCCCCTCCTAACAGTCTGGATGAATGTTTCTTCTTTAACTCCTTGGTTGTTGGGCTTCCATACAGTTCGATTTTCTGGCAGTTCTGATTATTTTTTTTATTTTAAATTAGTTGTCCTTCTTTTGGTTGTGCGAGGAGGCAAAGTGTATCTACTTATGTCTCCATCTTGGCCAGAACTTCCCCAGAACACTGAAACTTTTAAGCTTGTGATCTAAATAGTAAACTTATAAAAATCTTATTTCCTTTATTAAAATTCTATTTTTAGTTTCACCGATATTATAAATTTTCATAATTATTTCATCATAATATTTAACTATATATTTCTACCAAAATATTAAATGTTAGAAAAACTTTTAAGTTTTTAATTTTTGAGTTTTAGGTCTAGGACCCATCTGCATGGATTTTTGTTCTGAGATATATAGTATACTGCACATTCAGTTGACTTCTTTCTACATAAACAAGTCACGAATAATATAAATGAGTTTAGATCAGATTAGATACTATGAGGGTTGAAGAGTGATGGTTGATTCAAACAAGAGGGGTGATGAGTATTGTTCTTGCTGCATGATGAATTACACTGTATCATGCATTAAAACAATGGATTGTCCTTCAGGATATCAAAGACTTTTTAGCAAACCATATAATAAGATATATATAGTGTTTTATCATTTTGCAAAAAGTGAGAGTTACAACAACAATTTTGAGAATTCTTTTGAAGTCTCAAGAACATCATAGTGCCAGCAGTGATGAGAATGTATCACCTTGTCCTTGGTAATGGGCACAGCGTATTTTATTGTTCCTTTACTCTGCAGTACTGTTCTGTGATGATTCGTAAGCTGTTTTGATTTCTGGGCACTTTAGCTTAAAGTGGACCAGGAACTCTTCTACCCTTGAGGGTGTTAGAATTCTAATGATTCTGTTTGATCTACCATGTTAAATACAAATGAAATAAATCAGGAGAAATACACATAGTGAGTATATCAAAGAGTTATTTCTACTTCTGGGCATAAGGCAGTTGCTAAGCAACCTGTGTCAAGCTTCATGGTCATCTGTTAGGAAGGACACAAAGTCAATGCTCACTCAGGACACAAAAGATCTTAAATGAAAAAGACCATTTTGTTGGATTCAAGAAAAAGTGCTTGGATGAATGTATAATGGTTGCAGGATACAAATTGTCTATTTGCAGATGTGTTTAAAAGAGCAATGAAATTGGAGCCAAAGAAAAAAAATAACAACAACAAAAAAAAATCAAGAAAATCCCTACGTTCAATCCAAGCAGGCTGGGATGACAAAGAAAATAAATTAAATTTTGTATGAATTGTTCCTACTTACCAGGATGTACATTCAGAGCACTGTGGTCATCTGTGGGATAGAATAGCCTTAACAGGCTGTGCCGCCAACCTCCCAACACTGGGGTAGTCCACAGTGCACCTTTGGGATGTGGAGTTTCATTGATAATAATAAAATCACTTACAATCTTCTTTCACATTATTTTTCAGCACCGTGTTTTAAGATATAAAGTCTGTAACTTAGAAAATAGTTTTTTCAAAGAAAAGAGGCATGGGATAGGTTTCAGGCTGAGTTTAACAAAGCTTTCCGAGGTACAAAGTGTGGAGGAATTATGTTTTCTTGCTCTGCGGAACCTATAAATTCAGTATCTACAATGACTGATGATTTTTCCTCCTTATTCTTTCTGTATATATTTTTTTCTAACAGTATACTGTTGCTTGGCTGGTCAAAGCGTTTCACTGTGCTGTGACCCAGAGAGCCATGCTGAACTGCACGTTACCATTTACCAGCCACTTTTCTTATACAAAGTGTTTAACTCATCAGAGTCCAGTTCCATAAATGTTAAACAGGGCCATAAACAGTCATCTCATGAAATTATGAGAGTCTAATGAAATATTATGTACACATATATAATCCCTAGTGAATACTGTGCTGTTGTTTTGTAATAATTATTACTCCTATGACTTAGACTATTATATTAGGGTGTGACATTCCTGATGGGATTGTCATTTTGTCTACTAAAGGCATACATAGTTTTAATGAGAAAGTATATTAATTCATGCTCTCTATTCATATTTATTTTTTGAGAAATTAATCACATTTAATTAGGATTTAGATCATTATTACATCTGTGTTGGAAGTACAGATGGCAGCCCATTTTCTTTTTTTTTCTCCAATAAGTATGAAATAGTTGAAGTTTGTCAGTATAGGAATGTTTCTTTCCATATCATTATAATATCTTTAGCATATTGATGATACAAAAACTCATTACCCATGACTCTAACTTCTCTCACAGATTCATAACTTCTCCTTGGAATTTGAAGCCAGCCTTTCCTACTTGTTAAGAATTTTTGTGTTTAATTTTGCAAGCATGTTAGAAATCTGTGAACATTTTCACAGTGATGAGTTCAGTGGTCCTGTGACATTGGTTGGAAAATGCACTATGATGACGAGGTGAAAGATCCAGAATCCATCTTCGGGTAGTTACAGCTCCTCTTCTTAACACTAGTCAGGCCTAGGTGTTTCCTCTGTTACACCTAGTAGAACATTTGTTAATTGATTCAGTAAACCATTTTTTTGTTTGTTTTTTGCATGCTTACCATGTGCTAGCTGCTATGGTAGATGCTGGGAACACAATGGTGAATGTATTTGAAGTGAACTCTGCCCTCCTGGGACAGTGGGGAAACAGTAAGATTCTAAGTGTCTTAAAGGATATGAACAGGGTGCAGGGATAGAGGATGCTGCTGCTGGGTTGGGTGAATGAGTTGAGAGGGTGGCCAGGAAAGATCTCTGAGCAGATGTCATTTAGAGTGAAACCATTCAGGACAGGGTTGAACCCCGGGACCTCAGAGTGCAGTGTGGATCCGTCCCTCTACTATAGCTGATGCATCTGTCATTGACCTTTCTTTGTCTCCAGGACTCATGAGTTTGAATACTGTAGCATGGTCTTTCATCTCCTTTTCTTTTATGAAGGCATTCAGCTTTTATCTTTGTTTTCTGAGACAGGTGTTTCATTTTCCTGATAGATGCCGTGTCATTCTTCAGCAACCAGTGCTTCTTTCATTTTATGAGGGTTGTTTTCTTCTACACATTTTCATTCCAACCCATGCTTTTTTTTTTTTTGATATAAATGATGAGCTCTTTAAAAGGAAACTGATCTGTTGGTACAGATCAGGGAGGAGCTGTCATCCACAAATTAGAGTGGGGTTGTTCCATTTTGCAGGTTTGTTTTTCTGTATCTTCATTTCCAGTTTCTTAAATAATTGAACATTGCTTAGGAATGGAATTAGAAGGTCATTTATGTAGTACTAATTACTGCATTTTCATAGAATTTTAGCTCTTTGAAATTATTACATTATATACATTTAGAGAGAAGTCTGGTTTAACAGCAATAATAAAAGCATCCTTGTATTGGCAGGAGTGGTGTTTTCAATTTGTTTACCTTTCAAAACACCCATGAGTTGTAACAGTAGGAGAATATCAATATACACAATTTAAATGTTAATAGACTAGTAATCATGTTTATACATTTATATTATTGAAGCCTGAAGTGCACAAATTCTATTTTAATACAAATCAGTACCTGCATGTCTATTTGGGAGTTTTCAAAATTATAATTATTACCTAACAACTGCTAGAAAGGTATTATGAGCAAGGAAGGCAAAGAATATAAAACATAAAGGAGGATGTCACATACAATAACATCTCTAACCCATGCTTTATCTTCACTGTGTTTAAATGCGCTATAGGTGAGAGGCTTGTAAAACTTCCGGAGGAGGTACACAAATGTGAATCAGTTGTGTACATAAAACAACTGGTTAAAATTTCTTTCTTTCCTAAGGATTTTTTAATTGCCCACCTTTAATTTAAAAACAATGGAAAACTGCCCTGGTCAGTGTGGCTCCGTTGCTCGGAGCACCATCCTGTAGCTGAAGTGTTGTGGGTTTGATTCTTGGTCGGGGCACATGCCTAGGTTGTGGGTTCGATCTCTAGTCTAGGTGTGTACAATCCCCAGTGTGGGCGTGCAGGGGAGGAAACCAACCAATGTTTCTCTCTCACATTGATGTTTCTCTCTCTCCCTACTCTCTCTCTAAAAGCAATGATAAAATGTCTTCAGGTGAGGATTAAAAAAATGGAAAACTAAACTGCTTCATAGTAAAGTTTTATATTTGTAAAGATTAGAAATAAGCATAATTATAAAACATAAAGTAAGGAATTAAGCTATGTTGAAGAATGAGAAAACCACTTTTCAGACTGTATGTACACTTTTATAAATACATTTTTAGACTATATTTTTCTAAATGTTTTATATATTGTCTCCACAAATAACCATACATTAATTTTCAGCCTCTAGCTCCATATATATAACACACCCATAAATACTTTGATACAGACATTTGGGAGTAAACATAAAAAGTATTTCATTTAATTTACAGAATGAGGTTTTAAAGAATTTTCTAAACAGGGATTTTTGTGGTTCAATTGACATTTTGCTATGGTATTAAGACTTGGACTTACAGCAATAATTTAATTACACTTGATTAAAGTGATGTATTTATCTTTGACTAATAGAATCACCAGATACTGATGTGTTCAACTTGACCTTCTTAGTGATCCAAATCAGCTACTGCAGCTATATTTCTTTGTAGTCATTTTCTTAATGGCCTTGTTGACATACCCCCATTTTTTTGAGAATAGTTCCAACTTTATTCAAATGACTCGCTATGCTTCTGTTTAATGAATTCACACAAAAAATATCCTGATCTCTTTCAGAAAATGTTTCGACCAAGGAGAAAGCTGGCCCCATTGTGACTTGGCGCTCATCTGAAAATGTAATACACTGTGTGAGTGCACAGGAGGGGATCTGGCCTGGATAACTGCTCTCTTCTCGCCACGATTCCTCTGGGTCTGGACTTTGGAGTCCTGATAGATAAAGTCAGGTTCCAAGTCCAAAGTGGAAGAAACATAAAAATATTTGCTTTTTCCGTTTTTTCTCCCCAGTTTCAAATTCATGAAAAATACCAGAATATCTATGTTTTTGCTATCCCCACTTTTGAAGTCAAAGCAGGAATAATAAGACATAATTAACCAACTATTTATTTAAATATTTATTTCTTAGTGTGCAATTTCTATGTCTCCTCTCTCAACTCAAAGAGGAAGTGTCTACGTATATACTTGGCCTGAAGATAATGTTCTATCCTTTTTCTATGTACCTTCCCATCCCGTGGCTGTTGTTAGCAGCTACAGTCCACACACCTTCAGCTGAATAGCACTTGAGCAGGTTTCTGGGTAAATGAGCATGTAATCACTTTTCACACCCCTTTTACCATCATGGGAGCTAGTAGGATTAGGGGAACTGGTGGGGGACTTCCTTTGCTGCAGTTGCCACTTAGATTTGCGGAAATTTGAATACCAACTATTATTGAAAAAACATTGCCTTGACCACTTTAACTATTTTTTTAAATTTTCGACAAAAGGAGTTAGGACTGATAATGAAAGTATATTTGATTAACAAAATTTAAGACACTATATTACTAATATTGTTACAGTGTTCTTCCAGATGTTCTTTATGAATATACGAGCAGATATAGATGTCTTTATTTTTCAACTTGAATAAAATCATGTTAAAATGTTATTCTTTGCATTATTATTTTAAATGTTTTTACCTTTTTTAACAAACAGCATGCATATATTTGAATACAAGATTAATTTTTGATTAGTAACAAAATACTCTCTATGGTTCAAAATGTAAAAAAAAACACCCTAAAATTTATTTTTTTATGTATAAATATGTAATTACAGGCATGCAATTTTTAAGTATTTGGTGATTTGGTGGGCACATTAACAGGTATAAACCTTCATTTTTCTTCCCAAGATTATGATCTGATTCTGGGAAGGAGACATGCATGCTTTTAGAATGTTAACAATCCTGTCAATACATGTAACTTTCAAATATATGTAGAAGACATAACTATGTCTTTGAAACTCATTCTTGTCACTTGAGACTGAACTATTTTCAGAAAAAATTATGCTACTCTTTTTGTATTAAAGGATTTGAGCAATTCAAAAATTATAGAAAAGAAAGTAATAAAAGTGATCTCCAATCTCACTATACCCAAACAATTGTCACTTCAAGTGAACATTATTCCATTATCATTCTAGGTATGTATGTATGCAAATAGAGGCTAAAAAGAAAGATTTGAAAGGTTTTTTTAGGAAACATGGCTCATACTGTATGTTTATTTTAAAAACAAAATATATTAGACTTATTTTTACTTGAATTTAGAGGTAGCAAATGAAAACAAGGTGAAGTGAAAGGAATTGCTGAAACTCAAAGGCCTTGAATTATTATTTCTTAAAATATCCTTTTAGGATTAAATAAAATGATCATGGAAATCATTAAGAGTTAGTAGCTTTTTAAAAAGCATCTTCAGTGTATGATGGTGTGGATTATATGATGGGCATTAGTGCTTTTATGTTTCCTTTTACTTCTTGTCTGCAGGCATTTGTTAGTAAGATTATTATTTTCATATAGTCAAGGCATATAGAATTGACATTCCATTCAATAATCTATACCCTTTTCTTTGTACTTGATTTAAAAGAAGACAGTACTTGTTGATTTTGCATTGTTTTACTATTCTTGAGTTCTTTATTTTCATTCATCCTATAAAAATAGTTTAAAATTTTGATTAAGTTTCTTAAAAGCAGTTTTTTGAAGAAAGGCTGAAGGGTTTTGTGGTTCCAAATTCTTTCATGTTTTAGAATGAGTACCTGTTGGTGTTACACTTGATTAATGTCATGGGTGCATGCTGGGTCACTAATTTTCTTTTAGAATTCTGCAGACATTGTTCCTTTGCTTATGGAATGAAGTAGTGTGTGTAGAAATCTAAAGCCAGCACGATTGTTTTCTAAAATTTTTATAGGTGATTTTTTCCCCTTCAGACATCTGCCTGAAGAATTATTTCTTTAATCCTAAAAGTTTAATGACTTAATAGAATGTCTTAATATTTAGCATTTTGCATCCTTTTTCATTTTTAAATCATTTTCATTTTTCAGTCACAGTTGGCATATATTATTATATTAGTTTCAGGTGCACACCCTAGTGTTTAGACATTATATAACTTACTAAATGTTCATCTCCCAAAATCTCACACCCAACTGACACCAAACATAGTTAGAATATTATTGACTATATTCCCTGTGCTGTACTTTACATCCTCATGATTATTCTGTAACAACTAATTTATAATTCCCAATCCCTTTTCCTTTTCACCAGTCCTCTACCACCTTCCCGTCTGGGAACTGTCAAAATGTTCTCTGTATCTTTGAATTCTGTTTCTATGCTGCTTGTTTATTTTGTTTTTGTATTTTTTATTTTATTTTTTAAATCTTCACTTGAGGACATCTCATTGACTCTAGAGAGAGGGACAGGAAGGGAGAGAGAAAGGGAGAGAAACATCACTATGAGAGAAATATCAATCAATTGCCTCTTGTACGCACCTTCTCTGGGGACTGAATCTCGAACCTAGGCATGTACTCTGACTAGGAATCAAACTTGCGAACTTGTGGTTTATAGGATGATTCTCCAACCAACTGAGCCACACCAGCCAGGGCTATTTCTTTTTTGATTCAATTGTTGACACATATGTGTTTATTGCCACTTTATTATTTATATTTCTTTTCCTTCCCCTTCCCCTTCTTCTTCTTCTTCTACCCTTTATCATTCCATATAATACTGGTTTGGTGGTGATGAACTCCTTTAGCTTTTTCGTTTCTGGGGAACTCTTTTCCTGTCCTTCCATTTTAAATGATAGCTCTGCTGGGTGAAGTAATCTTGACTGCAGGTCCTTACTTTTCATCACTTTGAATATTTCTTGCCAATCCCTTCTGGCTTTCAAAGTTTCTGTTGAGAAATCAGCTGATAGTCTTAAGGGAGCTCTCTTGTAGGTAACTAACTTATCTTTCTGCTTTTAAGATTCTTTCTTTGTCTTGATGTGGGCCTCTTTGAGTTCATCTGGTTTGGGACTCTACACTTCCTGGATTTGTATGTCTACTTCTATGCCCTGACTGTGTGGCTTGTAGAGGTGTGTGGTTGGGTGGTGATACGTTGATGTGGTCTGAAGTTGTTCCTTGTGTGTACTGTCTCTGTGGCCTCCTGGGAGGCACAGGCCAATGTCAGTGGCTACCTGTTTTCTGCCTGGGGCATCCTGACATGAGCTACAAAGTGAACTGCACATGGCTTCTTTGTTGTGCTGGGTTTGGTGTTGCCCTGGTGAAGCCAAGCTGTGAACCAAGGCTGGCTGCGGTTAGTGCTAGGCTCGGGGCCACTTAGTGAGAACTGTGGGGTACACTGAGGCTAGACTAAGACAGGACATTTGTATGGAAAATCCACTAGAAACAGCTTGGGTGGGCCCCTAAATTGAGTGGGATGGGGCCTCAGGGAATCACCAGGGCAGGTGAACAGTGTGAGCCAGGTTGATAGAATCTCAGATAGGGTGCCTGCCTGCTGGTTCTGTGGGGGTAAGGCTCATCGAAGGAACAGAGGCCTCTGCCAGCACTTCTGCCTGGTAGAAAACTGTCCCCCAACTCTGACCTTGATGCTGGACAATTCCGCATATTGGCTATTTTGAATAGAACTATAATGGACATGAGAATACAGATATCTTTTTGAGATCTTGATTTCAGTTCTTTTGGATATGTACCTAGAAGTGGCATTGATGGGTCACATGGTAATTCTATTGTCAGTTTTTTGAACTGAATCTTCATATTGTTTTTCATAGTGACTACACCATTTTGCATTCCCACCAACTGTGCAAGGGTTCCAATTCCTCTACCTTCTTTCTAACACTTATTTTGTTTTCGATAATAGTCTTCTTGACACATGGGAGGTGATGTCTTATTGTTTTGGTTTGCATTTCTTTCATGATTAGTAATAGTGAACATCTTTTTACATACCTGTTGGCCATCTTAGAAATCAATAGCAGAAAGAAGACGGGAAAATTCACAAACATGTGAAAATTAAACAACACATTCTTGAACAACAAATAGGTCAAAAAAGAAATCAAAAGGAAAACTTAAAAAATCTCGAGGAAAGCCCTGGCTGGCGTAGCTCAGTGGATTGAGCGCGGGCTGGGAACCAAAGTGTCCCAGGTTCGATTCCCAGCCAGGGTACATTCCTGGGTTGCAGGCCATAACCCCCAGCAACCACACATTGATGTTTCTCTCTCTCTCCCTCCTTTCCCTCCCTAAAAATAAATAAATAAAATCTTTAAAAAAAAAAATCTCGAGGAAAATGAAAATAGAAATACAACATACCCAAAACTTATGGGATGTAGACAAAAGCAGTATTGAAGGACGGTCTTAACAATAAATGCTTACATTTAAAAAAAGAAAAATTTCAAATAAATGACTAACTTCATACCTCAAGGAACTAGAAATAAAAGAAAAAACTAAGCCCAAAGTTAGGAGAAGGAAGACAATAATAAAGATTAGAGCAGAAGTAAATGAATTAGAGAATAGAAAACTAATAGAAAAAAAAATCAACCAAACCAAAATATTTTTGAAAAGGTAAATAAAATTGACAAATCTTTAGCCAGGTTTACTAAGAAAAACAGAAGACTCAAATAAAAATCTAAGGTGGTTCACTTTTGATTCTCTGAGAGATGATTTTCTTCAACAAACTACAATTAATAGCTGCACATTTTTTGAAAGGTTACATTTTATTACTGCATTTTCAGACCATAAGACACACCTAGGTGTTAGAGGAGGAAAATAGGAAAAAATTTTGAAGCAAAAAATGTGGTAAAATATTTAATAACATAAATAACATAATATTCACCAATGTAAATGTAAACAGAACTCAACAGCAGTATTAACAACCATTATTCTTCCCAAATTTGGGGAGGGGAAAAAAGTGCATCTTATAGTCTGAAAAATACGGTATATTTTATTATTTATAAAATGTTATTTTTAGTGTTTTTAAATTTTTCTTTACTCTTTTTAAATTTAATTTTATTGTATTTTTTTCCATTACCATTTAGTCCCCTTATACCCTCTTTCCCCCAGCAATCACTATACTATTGTCCATATCCATGAGTCCTTTTTCCTTTTTGCTCAATCTTTCCACCCCCTAACCTCCCCCCACCACTAGCTGTCGTTCCCTCTCCATCTATGAGTCTGTCTCTGTTTTGCTTGGCAATTCGGTTTGTTCATTAGATTCTATATATGAGTGAAATCATATGGGATTTGTCTTTGCCTGACTGGCATAATGTTTTCCATTATGCTAATATTTTAGTTGGAGCTTTGTTCCTCATTGCTGGATTTTATCAAAAACTTTTTATACATCTATTGATATGATCATGTGGTTTTTATCCTACATTTTGTTTATGTGGTGAGTCACATTTATTGATTTGCGAATGTTGTACCAATCTCGCTGTGTTGCAGCCTTTCAAGGCTGGTCAAGTTCACTCAGGATTCCAGCTGATGGAAAAAAATGTGTGGAGCCGTCGGGATGTCTGACATGCCTTTATTCAAGGGTGGGGTGATCCATGCACACTGCAAATAGTGTGTTGCACTGGCAGGGAGTCCCAACTCCCTTATATACTAAATGCACACAAAACTTGCAGGGTGCCAATATATTACATAACAAATCACGATTCTGTGCACTTGGGCCCACTCAAGGTTATGGGAATACTGCTTCTCTCAATTGCCCAGGCATCCAGGTGAGGGACCCTGATTGACTTCATTTACCCTTGCGTATTTTAAACTTACAGTTCACATTCAATATTATTTTGTATTAGTTTCAGGTGTACAGCACAGTGATTGGACAATCATAGATTTCACAAGGTGCTCCCCCTGTTATTTCCTGTACCTACATGGCGCCATACGTACTTACTACAATATTATTGACTATATTTCCTATGTTGTACCAATTCATAACTACCAATATGTAGTTTTAATCCCTTCATCTTTTTAACCCAGCCCAACAGAAACAGACTACAGATGCAGAGGTGAGACTGAAGACTGTGTAATTCTTATGTCTTCCACAGTGAAGGATTGTGGGGAAGGCAGCTGGGAAGAGAGTTGGGTTCAGTTGGGCTCAGAGTTGGGCTTTGATGGAATATTTTGTACTCTGCTCTCACTTCTGAGGTTCTGTTAAACACCCCTCACTATGGTTCCCTGAAACTAATTGGAATACATGTCCTAATCTTACTGAGGGCACAGGGAAATGGCTCATTACCTATGCAGCCCTGGAGGCTTTGCTTCCATTAGAGCTTCTTAGCTTCATTGTTCATTTCCTAAACTTTACTTGTTTCTTCCCTATAGCTCTTTCCACTTCTTTCCATCAGAACATCACTCAGTTCGGTTTCTGCAGATAGTGGGATTCAGAGAGGGCTCACTATTCAGTTTCAGAGGGAGAGGGCTGAGTGAGGGATTCGGTGCCTCATGATAAAATACCTCCCACTCTGCTCTTTGCCCTCTCGGCTCCCACTTTTTGAGCTCCATGGCATTGGACTGCTTAGTTGTTGCTGCTGAATTTTCCTGGGTTTTGCTATTTTTATTTCATTGCATTGAATATTGGGAAAGGAAATTCTGGGCAGCAGTTTTGTTCTACCATCTTAGCTCAGAAATGCCCAAAGTTTTTATTAACCAGATATTTCTATTCGTTGTACAGTTATGAATATTTTCAAAGAGGTGATTAGGCAGGACACATTATCCTGTGAACAAGTATTTAATTACATTAGAGATTCAAATGTTTTTTGAGATTATACTTTTGTAAACAAGATGATCTTGTTGTAATGGAGGATTTGTGATAACTGCAATGTAAAGGAGTCTCAGAGGAAAAATTAAGGGAACTATGTGAACTATTTATTGCCCGAGTCAGTAGTATGCATAAAATCCAGTGAATACCACACTGTGTACAAAACCACCACACAATGCATACTATAGCAGTCTCATTTTTCTCTTTTAAATATCTAGATTACTTTTTGGATTCTCATAAGTGAACCGAAGAAATGTTGTCTCAGACTGACACACTTCTGAGTGTTTTAAATCTCTAATAATCAAAAATACACTTGGCAGAGAACTAATTTAACACCTCCGGTGTTAAAACCCAGGGTCTGTATTCATTGTTTGTTTTACATAATGTAAAACAGCATGAAGCTGGGCATATTATACAATGGACGAATGGGAATTTTGGAAAATAGGGAGTCACTTCACACTTACACCTGGTAGATGAAATTCTGTGTGTTGGATGTCGTCCTGATATATCATGACATGATGTTTATTTTTTTTCAGTCAACTGATGTTTTTGTTGCTAGCACATATTAAAGGATAAAATATTTCAATGATTATAGTTTGATTACATTTTCCTGGAATATAATGGTATTTACAATTTATTATGTTTTAAAGGATTTTATTTATTTATTTTTAGAGAGAAGGGAATGGAAGGAGAAAGAGAGGGTTGCCTCTAACGGGCCCCCAACTGGAGACTTGGCCCACAGCCTGGCCCACAGCCCAGGCATGTGGCCTGACTGGGAACTGAACCATTGACCTTTTGGTTTGCAGGATGGTGTCCAAGCCACTGAGCTGCATCAGTCCAGGCTATGACTTATTATGATATCAATGCTAGTACCTAATAAGTCAGCCTTTGTTTTAAATATAGGAAATATAAAAGAGGTCACTGTAAAATCTAGATTAATAAAACTATAAAAGTTTACCAGTAAATAGCTGGGCTAATTAAAAATAAGCCTTCAGGGATATAATGATTCATTTCTTATTATAAAACTTTTGGGTCATTAGTGAGTATATTAATAATTGCTGAAACCAAATAGCTATATATTGGCATAATTTCTATACTTTAGGGGTGTTTAGATTATTTCAGATATGGTATTGGTAAATAAGTAGTTTGGTAGTATGCCACCTTTTGTTTATTGGGAACGAAACTCTGATACTGTTAAGGTAAAGGTAATTCACAGAGTATAGAATCATAATTATCAACAACAGTGGGTGACATGTTGCTTTACTCTAGGATTTCTGGGGCAGAGTTCATTGGAATTGCCATCTCCTAGTGTTCCTATTTCAGGTGTATGCTATACTTTGATAAAGTCAAGTAACTGAAGTAAGCTCAGCATTGACTCTGGTGGCTTCTGCTCAATTTTTTTTTTTTAATAAAATGGTTGTTATATGGAGAGAAGGGAGAGGATGGATGCTGAGTAGCCATGGGGTTGGGCATTGGGCTGCCTTTTGGTTGTTCTTAGGTCTGTTTCTGCCTTTTCATACCTTACTCTGTATCCCAAGAAGCTGAACCCTTGCAAACTTCAACTTCCAGACTTTTAGCCATTAGCTTCCAGGAAACTTTGCCTAATGGGAGGCACCCATGGCAGACTGCAGATGGGAAGGGAGGTGTGGTCTCCCTTCTAGTGCCATTTCCAACAGGAGGCTCTAGCTGCAAGGTCCAGTGCGCTTTGGTAGTTCTAGTGGTGGTAGAGGTGACTTCAGTGGTTGCAGTTGTATCAGAACTGAGACCAGGGGTGACTTCTGTTTCCAGCGAGTGGCTTTCAGTGGTCCAGGCAGGGCGTCAGGGATTTCAGAGGCGGCAGCAGGCCCTAGCCTTGTTAGTAGACAGTGCGCTCTGGATTCTGGTAATCCTCTCTCCCTGTTTTCGTATTTCAGCCCAAGGAGTGGTAGCAGCTTCCATGGTTCTTATTCTCTAATTTTGCTCATCTTACTGAAAACTCTATGATCCTTTAGCCCTCCCATCATTTTTTATAAGGCTCCATGTAGTAGATACTCTGCATTTAAGTCAGAATAGATACTCTGTGTTTACTGGTTCTGTATTGTCAGTATCTTTCTGGCATTACCCCACAGTGTTCTAAACCAGGCGGGCCCTCTTTAGCCTGGAGTGAGCACTCTCATTCTATGTGTGTGGCCGGGATATTTCTTGGATTTCAGTGACATCAGGGATCAGGGGTGCTCTGTGGATTTCTGTGTGAGCATGATGTTGATGGTGATGACATTCTCAAGGAATTGCATGCTTTAATAAGTTCATTCTTTTCTCTGTTTATCATACTATCTGTAGATCCCCCATCATAGCACCTCACACATTGGATGGGAACCACGTGTGTGTATGTATTTACTGGCATAATTCCCCCACTGGACTGTGAGATTCACAAGGGAAAGCATTATGTCTACTTTGTTCACTATTGTATCGCTAGTCCCCAGACAGTACCAAGGACTAGTGGCTCCTCATTGAACATTTGGATGAATGAGTGAACAGCTTGCTCTCCGAGTGTGTGCCTTCATTGGGGTGTAAGTTTGTGTCCCACAGTTTCCTGTTGCTATCCTGTCAGTTTATGCATTTTACTGAATATTTGAAGTAGCTTCTACCATCTAATTTTGCACTTTCGGTTTACTTCACTTACAATTTGTTTCTCATTTCCTACCTTTTTGAAGAACAATAACACTTCACATATTCCTTTCCTTCCCTCTTTCAAAAAGAAACCTTGGACTATGTTGGAACAATGGAATCCATTTCCAGTCTTTCCAGACCTATTACTCAGAATGCCTAGGGTTCTATTGTTGACGCAAAAGTTGTACAGTTATGCTCAATTTGCTTATGTTTTATTGAGGAACTCTCTAGATTTTAAATCTATAAACTGCCACTTTTAATATAATACTTAAAAAAGCTTTTTTTTCTGAAATATTTCAATCATATACATGTTTTTGATACCAGTATAATGAATTTTTTTGTGCCTGATACCAACTTTAACAATGATTACAATAATAACAAAATAGTCAAACTTGTTTCATCTATTAATACTCTCTACTTCATGTCATTTCTTTTGTAACTATTTCACCATTGGTTTCTAAATGGTAAAATCTCTTTCAAAATATGATCACAATGCCATGATCACTCCTAAAAGTTTACTTAATTCCATCATGTATCACATTAGTGCTCAAATATTCCTGATAGTCTTATAATTTTTTTTGTTCAAATCAGGATCCAAATAGGGTCCACAATATCAATAAAAAAACTTTTATCTGAATCTATTTTAATTTGTTTCCCCTTCTTTCTTTTTTTATTTTTCCATTGCAATTTATTCTGCAAATTTTTATATAGTATGTGTTTTTCCCCCCCATGAATCCCTATGGTTTTCTTTTTATAAAGAAAAAAATTGAGCCCTGGCTGGTGTGGCTCAGTGGATTGAGTGCTGGCCTGTGAACCAAAGGGTCTTTGGTTTGATTCCCACTCAGGGCACATGCCTGGGTTGCTGGCCAGGTCCCTAGTGGGGGGTTCATGAGAAGCAACCACACATTGATGTTTCTCTCCTTCTCTTTCTCCTTCTTTCCCCTCTGTCTAAAAATAAAGAAATGAAATCTTTAAAAATAAAAAATTGAGATATAATTAATGTAGAACATGATTTTTTTCAAGTGTACAGCAGTCATTTGTGTATGTAAATGGTACAAAATTATCGTCATAGTAAGTTTAGTTAATATCCATCACCACACATACTTACAAATTTTTTTGTGTGTGATGAGAACTTTTAAGATCTACTCTCTTAATGACTTTCAAATCTACAACACAGTATTATTAACTGTAGTCACCATGTTATTTATGCATTAAATCCCGAGGACTTACTTATTTTATAATGAATTTTGTACCTTTGATCCCCTTTGCCCATTTTGCCTATCTCCCCCACCCTACCTCCAGCAACTACTTCTCTATTCTCCAAATTTATGACTTATGTTTAAAAAATGTAAATAAGAACATATGGTATTTTTATTTCTCTTTCTGACTTATTTCTGGGAACAAGTCCCCAGATCCCAGAGCAGAAATGGTCAATGGGGAAACCATGGCAGAACACCATGTGCTACACCTGAACTTCTGCCTCTTTAGTGCTGACACCTCAGCCTAACCACAGCTGCTACCACATGTTATTTCCATGCCTTGACCTTGCAGCCTTCATTAGCCATTCTGCATTGTAGGCAAGGTGAATGAGGCCAGGTCAGATAGGGCTGCATTTCATGACCAGAACCTTGGTCAATGGGGTTTTCTCTATCTGTAAGAACAACTTGGAATGTGAGTGTCTAATGTTCTCAGCTCCTGTGAGGGAACAAGCTTTTTCCTTTCCACCAAGATAAAGTAAAAATCCTGCATACAAAATAGAAAGAGATCCAGATTCTGGATAACTAACCCAAGTGACAGATTTCCATAACATATGTCTTATTCATCTTCATGTACTTAGCACCTCGTGTAGCAGTGGCACGTACGTGATAATAAATAACTGACTTTCATGGAAATTGTCTCAACAATGAATTAGAGTAATTCAGATAACTTTTCATCATTTTCATCATTTAGATAGTCTATTACTAGCTTATTATATATGTATTACTTATTTGCTTTCATAAATGAATCTCACTGTGAAACTCCATATTTATAATTTACTCTTTGGAAAAATATGTATTTTTTTCAAAACAATAATGACCTTCCTTACCTTTCTTATTTGAGGGATGCAGAGCACATTTCAGTGCCCAAGATATTTTAGACATTTTATTTAAAGAAAACATTTTCTTTCCATTTCTCCTTTCCTACCTGTGCCTTATAATGCTAAACAAATAAATAATATTTGACATTTCCTATTGTTCCACGGTGTGTTTCTGCCATAGAACTTATTTCACATTCCATCGGTCCCATTTAGATTGATGGCACACGATCATTTAGCACTTCTCTTGCCTTCTCCCTTTTTATGTCTGGGCCTTCTAAGTTTCCTTTTTCCCTTCAAAAATCTGAAGAAACTGCTTGAAAATTCTGCATTATCTGTATAAGCTATAACAGATGAATAACAAAGATTCTAGTTGAATCTTGTTTAATCATGGTGATGATTAATGAGGAAATAATTTCTTATTAAGTTGAGAAAAATAGTCTTACTAGATTATTTTCCCCCAGACATGCAAATTAGACCATTTTAGTTCCTTGTTCCCATTTTTACCTCTCACAGTTTTGGTGTGAAAAAAGGCCCTTTGCTTTTTTCCCTCCCATTAAGGTCACAGTTTCCCTTGATATTAGCATCTTGATGGTTTTTTCTATGATAGCAAGAGCTGTGGTTAGAAGAGACACACTGTATTATGATACAGTGAATTACCTGTCCTTTTAATATACACTCTCCTGGTGTGTTGGAGTGTGTCAGTTGTGTTAGAATGCTTCTCCCTGTGTGGTTTTAGGTTAGCCCTGGCCAAAAGGGGGCTCTACGAGAGATTTGAAAGGCAGAAGCGAAGCAGCAACCATTACCCTAGAAAGCTGACCTGGTTAGATACAGTGGCAGATTCAGAAGTGCAGGTAGGTACCACAGGTTCTGGCTCGTCCTTGCTCTGCATCCAGCTTTTCTTTCTGATTGACCCACCCACAGTGGATCCAGACCCACTCCTGGCCTCTCTGTAGTGTACTCACAGAAGTGGCCGCTACACAGGACCACTTCCCATAGACCTCTCCACAAACTGCCCTTCCACAGCCCTGTTTAGTGGTTGAATGTGCTGGGCTCCTCAGGTTGCGTGTCTGGTTGCTCTCACTCTGAGCCTGTAGCTTCTTCCTTGGACCTCCACTTGCCCAGCTAGCCCTTTCTCTAGCCATGTAAGATCTAGCTCCTGTGATAAATCTCTTAGCCTGTAACTCGTGGACTGTCTGTTTCCTGGTTGAACCCTGACTGATTGCAATTCTTTATGTTAAAGTTTTTCTGGTAACTTTTTCTTTGCTGCTTGTCCTTTGTCATGAATTACTATGTTTTTTTTTGTGCAAATTTAAGGCATCTCTTGACCTAAATAAATTTGATTTCTATTATTGACAAAAAGTCTAACTTCATTTTCTTTGAGTTATTCAGTGCTCTGATTCTAGTGTATAATGAGCATAACTAAAATGATAATCATACCTTAACTGCTATTTTTAAAGTTTATTATGCTGATGACCTTGTACAAGGTCATGTGAGGTTGCGATACCATAGTAAGTAGTAATTAGATGATCTCATTTGAACTGTATAAAATATATTTTTTAACTTTGCACTTATTGAAAGTATAGCCAGGTTAGTTAACTTGAACCCTTAACAAATGTAAGCAATGTATTAGAACATGGATTGATTAAAATAATCTCCTTTGTACTTTTTTTGAGCTCATGAGTGATGATTTTGAGGTATGGCTTTGTTTCTCATTCATTCTTAATGGATGATGAAGTGCGTGTTGTCTCTTTGAGAGTATGAAAGATGGCTGAGGTGTAAAATTAAAGTTTATATTAATTAAGGGTATGCAAAGCTTAAGGTAAAAACTAATGCAGATATTAATTATGTGTTTAATAACTTGAATTTTCCCACTTAATTCTTAAAACAGATGTTTGCTAGATTTCATATTTTATAGTTATCAGAGTATAAGGGATCAGAAACCTAAGGCACAGAGGGGATGAACAATTTATATAAGATTACAGAGAGAATAAGTGGCAGAGCTGGGTTCTGGGCCAAGGTCGTTGGGCTTGAGTAATCATGCTTGTAACGACTACACAGTACAACCTCCGAGCTCCCTGCCCAGCAGCATATGGTGAGAAGAGAGTGGTCTTTCAAGTTGGAAAAGCCTGGAGTAAAATATCAGTCTCATGGCTTACTAATTGTCTGCACTTGAGTAGGGCAATTAAGCTCATTTGTCCAGAATTTATTAATTTGAAAAAGTGAGGTAATTACATATCCCAAGGTAGTTATGAGAATGTTAATAAATTTTAAAGCACATTATAATTGGTAGTCATTAATATATTCCCTAGATATATGTGAATGTTCTTATTTTATAGTCTCTTATTATATTTATTTTTTAAATTATATTTTGTTAATTATGTTATTACAGTTGTCCTTATTTTTCCTCCTTTGACCCCTCTTCACCCAGCATCCCCCACCCCCTGAGGCCATCCCCTCATCATTGTTCATGTCCATGGGTCATGTGTATAAGTTCTTTGGCTACTCCATTTTCTATACTGTACTTTATATCCCCATGGCTATTCCATAACTACCTATTGTGCTTCTTAATTCCCTCATCTCTTCACGCATTCTGCCACGCATTCCTACAGTCTGCCAATCATTAAAATGCTATGATTCTGTCTGTTTTTCTTGTTTGCTTAATTTTTTTTTAAGTTTCAATTGTTGGATAATATGTATATTTGCCTTTTAATGTTCATAGTTTTGATCTTCCTTTTTTTAAATAAGTCCCTTTAACATTTCATATAATACAGGCTCAAGTGATGATGCACTTTAGTTTTTTTTGTTTGGAAAGCTCTTTACCTGCATTTTGATTGTAAATGATAGCCTTGTTAGGTAGACCAATCTTGGTTGTAGGTTTCTGTTTTTCATGACTTTGAATATTGCTTGCCAATCTCTTCTAGTCTGCAAAGTTTCTTTTGAGAAATCAGCTGACAGTCTAAGGGAACTTCCCTGTAGGTAACTAACTTCTCTTGCTGCTTTTAGGATTCTCTCTTTATCTTTAAACTTTGGTATTTTAATTATGATATGTCTTGGAGTGGGCCCCTTTGCATTCATCTTGATTGGGATGCTCTCAGCACCCTAGACTTCATGTCTATTTCCTTCACCAAATTAGGAAAGTTTTCTTTTATTATTTTTTAAATAGATTTCCAATTTCTTGCTCTTTCTTTTCTCCTTTTGGCAACCCCATGATGTGAATGTTGGGCCTCTTGAAGTTTTCCTGGAGGCTGCTTATACTATCCTTATTTTTTTTGGACTTTTTTTTCTTGTTGTTCTCATTGGTTGGTTTTTGCTTCATTATGTTCTAAATCATTGATTTCATTCTCAGTCTCATTCACTCTACTGTTGTTTCCCTGTAAATTGTTCATTTTAATTAATGCATCCTTCATTTTTGATTGGATCGTTTTTATGTTGCTGAGGTCCTCACTAAGTTCCTTGAGCATCCTTATAACCAGTGTTTTGAACTCTGCACCAGATAGATTGCTTATCTCCATTTGGTTTAGCTCCTTTTTTGAGTTTTGATCTGTCCTTTCATCTGGTCTATGCTTCTTTGTCTCTTCATTTTGGCAGCCTCCCTGTGTTTGTCTCCTCATTTTGGCAGCCTCCCTGTGTTTGTTTATATACTAGGCAGAGCTTCTTTGACTCTGTGTCTTGGTAGTGTGGCCTAATCTGGTAGGTATCCTATTGGATCCAGTGGCACAATCTCCCCTATCACCCAAGCTGGGTACTTGAGGTGTGCCCTTTGTGGGATGAATACACTCTCCCTTGCAGTTGAGCCTTGGTTGCTGTTGGCAGATTAATGGGAGGGTTTTACCCAGGCCAGTCAGCTGTAAGGATTGGCTGTCACCATTGACGACCAACCTCTGCCTTCTGTGGAACATCAGTAGGGGCAGCATGGTGGTGCTCCAATGTGGTCTGTAGCTGCCTACTGGGTGCACAGGCTGCAGGGTTTCCCAGGTGGTGAAGGCCAAGGTCAGCCCCCACCTGTGTTTTGCTCTGAGCCATCCTACCTGAGCAATAAAACAATCTGAGATAGCTGTTTACTTGTGCTGGGCTTAGAGATTCCCAGGTGAAGCCCAGTTATGAATCTAGGCTGGATGCTGCTAATACCAGGTCTGGGACTCACTGGAGACAACTGTTGCTTATTTGAGAGGATTTAGGGTGTCTTGCAATATGAGTCAAGACCAGCCATTCATATGGAAAAGCAGCTTGGGTGGGCCTGTAATTTGGGTGAGGTGGAGTCTCTAGGGATCTCCAAGGTGGGTCAAACAGTGTTAGCCAGGTTGATGGAGCCTCAGATATGGCACTAGCCCACCAGCTCCATTGCTCTGTAGTGGGAAGGCTCAGAAAAGGGACAATAACCTCTGCTTGCCCCGATGCCAGACACTTCAGCCTCTCCCTGTATGCCATGGTACCCTTTATGCTTCCAACCCAGCACTGGAGCTCGAGGGAGTGAGTCTGAGTAGGTGAGTCCATCTGTGGGTACTTTAAGAGGAACTGCTTGGGTCTCCAGAACTTTCTTCCACTGACTCAATCCTCACTGGATTTTGCATCCAGAAGTTGGGGGGTACTTATTTTCCTGGTACTACAACCCTGGGCTGAGGGTCTGGTGTGGGGCTGGGACTCCTTGCTCCTGAAATATCCCTCCTGAATACTCACCACACATGGGTGTGAGGCCAGCTCATTCCATAACTGTGCTTCTCCTACCAGTCTGTATTGAGGTGGTTTCTTTAGTTCCGGAGTTGTCAGTCTTCCATTCAGCTTGATTTCTTATGGTTCTGAGTGACAGATGTTCTATATCTTATTTGTAATTTTGATGTGCTTGTGCAAAGAGGTGAGTCATCTCTGCCTACACCACCATGTTGACTGAAAATCTGTGAACTTTCTATATACTGTTGTTAGTAATACAAGAGATGGAAAAAAAAAAGATCTGTTATGTGATTGGGAAGTTGGGTGCATTACCCCACCAGTTCTAGATGGAAGAGAAAAGAAAGTTTATGTAGTCAAAAGTGAACAGTGATATGAAATAATGATATTTATAAGAGTAAAAATTGGGCATCTTCTAAATTTCTGACATGAACAAATGTTAAATCAACTTTTTTACATATTCTTTTTTCCCCTCGTGAATTTGTTTTTATTGGGATATAAGGTATGGGTCATCAGGTGGCTCTACCCCACCCAGTAGTGTCCATTCTAGTCTTCCCGGGAGAGCTTTGGGAAACTTTCCTTTTTCTTGGAGTTGCTGCTTTTACTGCCAGCGGCCTCTTCAGGTGTGCTGATGAGTAGTTCCTCTTAGGAAGAGAATTTCCCCTTTTTATTGGGGACACTCCTGTTTCTGCCCCTCCAGGGTCAGTAACTGGTTCCTCCTCAGAGAAATATTTCTTCCTTTTGGGAAGATTTCCACTGCTAGTTTTCTCCTCAAGATCACTACTAACCAGCTCCTCCTTGGAAAAAGATTTTTTTGGGGGGGGGGTGGTTTGGATAAAAAGACAGGTGTATCTTCCATTCCATTGTCCTGAGGAGCTTCCTGGAGCTTTTGGTTTTTCCCCTTTTTAGGTTTTTCATTTGTGTCCCCCGGACGCAGCCAAGAACAAAGAGCATGAAATTACGCTACCCCTGGATGAGGATTTCTGGAGGCAGCTGAGGGCAGAACGTGCTTGCGCAGGGAACCGGTGTGTGCTACAGTGCTACAGCCAGCTCTCTGGGCTCCTGAACAAGTTCTCTCAGCACCTGCCTCCTTCCTCCCATTCCTCTGGAGCACTTCTGCTGTTTTCTGAAATTGCTAGGGTGATTGCAGCCAGCCATTTCTTCTCCTCCTTCAAGTGTTTTCTCTCCTGTTTCTCTGGTTTCCTAGCAATCTCCGCAGCGCTTCCTCTGCCTGAGCCATTGCCTCCTTCATGACCTCCAGATTCTTCCGTGGAATCTCTCTCCAGTCTCATAGGTCAGCCACTCCTCCACTTGTTCTCAAAGCTTTTCCCCAAATACACTTGTAGGTACCTCAAAGAAGCAATCAATTCATGAGGCAATACTTTGTTTGCTAGGTATCAGGAGATGCGACCTTTGTTCTTGGCAGCTGGTTGGCCAATAAAGGTGGAGTGGAAAGTGAGTCCATATTTTGGGGTGTTACCTCTTGTCTTCAGGGCTCTGGGAACGTGGTCCCTTTGCTGGGCCCTGGGACTCACTCAGATAACAGGACTGTCTTACATATTTGTAAGGAAATGTTATGCAGCCATTAAAATATTTATGAAGATTTTATAATAACAAGGGAAATATTTAAATATTGGTGGAAAAGTAAGATACAGCATACTACATATAAAAATACATTTGAGAACTGGAAGGAAACTTTAAAATATTAATAGTAGTGGGCACATAAGTGAAAGTTTTTTTCTTTGTTTTATTTTCCTGTGGTTTCCAAATTTTCTCTGTTGCCGTTACAATAAAACATTAGCTTTATTTGAGAAGTTGTGAACTGCCATTGAGAATGGTACTCTGCTGTTTATTCATGGGTGTGAATCCCACAATAGAATGATAAAGAAGCTAATAAATTGCCTTTTATTTTACTGGCAAAGCTAAAGAGGCACGTGAGCAAACTTGTTTTCTTAAATGGCCGGCATACATTTTCTTTCCTCTTTTCCTTTTTCCACAATTATTGCTAGGTGTAAAGGTGCTCGCATCAGTACAGCATTTCATTTTCTGCAGAAGAGTGCATGCAATATTTATATATTACATCTCATTACTCCGAAATCAGTTTATGATAAAGGGAGCCAGAACTCTTCCATGGGGCTGCTGCTTTTTGTTTAAAGAGGCATCTTTTCATTGGAGTGTAGTAATGGCCATAGTGCTTTAGCAAATAGCTATAAAACATGAAACCATCCTCCTTTCTTGTATTAATCCATCAGGAAGCTTTCAGGGATCCTTCTTGTCTAAAATATTCATAGGCAGCAAAGTGTCCTGAATGCCCTACAGAATTTGTGCAGAGCCAGGCAGATGATTGATAGTTAAGTTCTGTTCTGAGTCACTCACAGTATGTAATTCTATTTGTCTTGCCAAATACAGGATAGCAGGCAACTCACAAAAAGTAGAGGTAACAGGCACCATATTTTCTTACATTTGAAAAAGAACTTGGTGTCTCCACTCCACCATACTCCACAGAATATAGCAGAATTTTATTAAATAAAGGAAAATGCAGGTGAGCTTTTCTTCACAGAGTGGTATAAACTTTTATTAAGCAGATGCCAATATTATATAGCATATTTCTTTTAGGTGTACATTTGCCTACTTGGGTATGTCTTAAGTAAAGGGTGTTTAAGAGTTGTTTAATTAAATAAAAACCTGTCAGGGTGCCTCATATAAGCAAGGCATACAGTAGATATTCAATACATCCCTTTACTAATAAAAGTCAGTTTCATTCTTCAGTATTTTTGACATTAGTGTTGTAAAGACATTTATTATTCAGTTTCCCATTAAATCGATGTTAAAGCTGAAATTCTGTTCAGGTTAATCTCATGAAGTCAGGTAACGCAGCAGATAAGCAATAGACGATATTGCACTGCTAGCTAGTTTTAGCACTTTGTAACATCCTTATTTCCTGAGGGCATGAGTCTATCATTTGCACTTGTACGCAGGTCTCTGAGCTTTGACCAAGTTAAGACCTTGGAATTAGGTCTGCATGGCTTGCTCTTAGTTTACATGCTTCAGTATATAAACTATTATTGATCATGTCTCATAGAGTGCTGCACTATACTCTTAACTAAAATAAGTTGCAATGTACAGAAAAATAGACAAATTAGTTATACATTTTTCTTTTTTAAAGTGAAAGGATAGTAGAATATGGCATCACTGTGAAGAAATTCTTGATGCCTGAGATCATCAAAGTCAGTTGGGACCTTCCCCCTCTGAGGAAGAGGTATTTGATCCAATAGTTTATAAGTGTGCATAATTTGGTGGACTATCATCAGTTGAATAGCAGGGACCATATTTCAACATTATTCAAATTTCAGTCACATGTATCATTTTGCACATAGTAGGACACCAAGAAATGTTGCAATAAGCAGAACCAAGGAGAGTCTTAGATTTCAGGCAAACATCATTTAGGTAGAAACATACAATACAACCAACCGTTGGTTTTTCACAGGAGACTCACTAGACCTTGAAATTTGGTTATCACTTTGACTAGTTTGTTTTACATTTCTCATTGAGCTCTCTCCCTACAGTTCATGCTTTAGCATATTTTTTATCTTTATTCTTGGCATACAACATATGGTTACCTTTCAATATTTGAGACAGACAATAAATTTGCCCAGAAATTTACCCACTAGGCAATGAAAAATTTGCTGACACAGTTGACCAAAGCTGTATACACATATCTAACCTATCCTGTAAACATCTTCTTGTCTATTATAATTTGTTGATAATTTTGTTCCCTTTTTACTGAGGTGGTGAAAAGTAAAGTAGATGCTTTTTAAGTAATATGAGAACTAAGTAGAATTTGTGATTCTCTAAATGTATTAATTTTTTTTAAAAGAAACAAATAAACAGCATGCAGAGGAGCAAAGAAAGATTAGGTTACTTTAAAATTTTCAGCCCCTATTTTCAGTATAAAATTATTTAGAAAATGTGATTATTGGGTAAATTTATAAGTTTTAGAGAGCATTATGCCTATCCAAGGTTTTTTGCCAGCCTTTTCAATCAGGTTTATGATTCTAGTTGGTGGTATATATATTACAGAAAAACTTTCAAGTTCTTTTGAGTCCCCTTGATTTTCTGAATATCTAATAGGAATTCCCACAGCTAGATTTTTAAAACAGCAGGAGAAGCAGCTTGGGGAGCTTCTTTACTTATTTAAAAATGTTTATTGAGTTTCTGTTTTGTGTCAGGTCTCTGCTGGTCATGAGACCCATCAGCAAATAAGAGAGAGGTGGTCCTTTCTTTTGGACTTGTGTTTTAGTGGGGAAAGCCTTTTATAGCTGCACATTCTGGTAACTACTTTAGTGGAAGTAAAGAGTGGGCTCTGATAGATGGAAATGGGCAAGGCAGGGAGTCGCTTCACGGGCATGCACCTCTCTGGGATGGTGACATTCAGCGGAGACCTAACGGATGAGACAAAGCCAGCCTCTTTGCAAAGTGCCAGGTGAGGGATATCCTTAGGAAGAATCAATGCAAAGACCCTGAGGTAGAACAGAATTTATTTTTAAAAGGAAAGACGACCAGAGTGTCTAAAATGCAGCGCACAGGGGGGAGAGTAGTGCGAGGTGAGGTTGAATAGGCCAGATTCTAAAGGGCTTTGTGACTATGTTAAAGAGGTCACATTTTATTCTGAGAGCCATATAAAGTAATTGAAAGGCTTTCCTCATAAAAGGGACACAATCTGATTTATGTTCTACAAAAATTATACTACTACTTAGCAGGATTATAGTTCAGGGATTTGGAGGACTATAAATGAAAACAAGATGGATTAGAAAGCTCTTGCAGTAATCCAGGAGGGGGGGGCGGTAACTGAGAGTAAAGTGACCGCAGTGGAGTTGGAGAGTAGTGCACAGACTCCCAAAGTTTTTGGAGGTAAAATTGATAGGTCTTGATAATGGGTTTTGGAGAGTGAGGGGAACTGTGACATAAAAAATGTGCAATAAAATTGTGTGATATTGAAAGATACACTGTCTAGATTTAATTTCAAAATATGAAAGAAGATTGCAAAGAGTTTTTTTCTAAATGTTAGACTTTCTACCTTTAATTAGATGTGAATTTACCTGGCAAACTCTATTTTTATCATGTAAATTAAAAGAAGGCAGTAAAGCTGTTGGCTACCAGAGCAGGTTTAGAGGCAAGGCTACATGGGCTGCATCTCAGTTTAGTCATGTGCTAGTGATGTGACCTGGGAAAAATTATTTGTCTATTTCTCAATTTCCTCATTTGAATTATACCTGTTCAGAAAGTTGTCACTAATAAATGAGGCAATTCACCTGCAGTACTTGGTGTGCTGTGGAGTGAGGTAAACACTGAGTTGTAGTTATTATTCTCTTAGTGAATGGGCAGATTCAAGACCCAAACTAGATAGCTGAGAAACAAGAAAAGATCATCTCGGATATCTGGAGAGTTGAGGTTTACTGGAGGTGAATTACCTTAATTTTATTCTACTCAAGTTCAAAACTTTTAGTTAGTCATGTCTTTTGCCCACCTGAGTGTCTGCCTTTACAATATCTTGCTTTCATGGAACATTGAAACTATACAAAATATTTTTATTTAAACTGTTAAATTTACATTGAACATTTTCTTAATCCTTGAAAAAAAGTTTTACACATCACTAGTCTTTCTAATCATCACACACTGGTCACCTACCATAAGAATCACCTTAGAGGAGCCCTTGGCTTCTCTAGTATTTTGTTAACTGGTATTTTCCTGGATAGTCTGATTTCCTAAACATGTTATGAGCTGACGACACAGATTTAAAGGTGGAGGATCAGAGCTGCTCTGATTATTGATGTTGCCACATGGGAGGTTCTGGCAACAGAGTGGGTTGTTCTGTCTGTGTCTGTGGCAGCCCCTCTGAGGGGGGCTTGGAGCAGCAGCCGGATCGATGGGAGGCAGCCTCATTAGTGCTGCAGCCATCATCAATTAAAACTTGTCCTTGGCAAGGATAGTCACTCTTCCCCTCAGTTTGCTTGTAGTGCAAGTGTCTGTTTTTAAAGAGTGACTTGATTTGGCTGGCTTTTCCCATGGTTGATCGGGGAACAAATAGAAATAATATGTGCAACAACAACTGTAACAGCAATGAACACTTATTGAGGACTTATCTGCTTTTTATCAACTTCATATATTCATCTTTTATGTCTCTTGAAAAACTGAGCAGAAATTGCTTCTGTATGCAAGTAGATAGTAAGCTCCTGTCCTATTTCCCTGACTTGTGCAGCTTGTATTTCTTCTCATTCTGCACCTGAGAAGAGAGTCCTTCAGAGAGGGTCCGGAACATGCTGGGAATGCCTGCTTAGGTTTTGGCTTGAGAACGAGAGTTGTGGGAGAAAGAATGGGTGGATTTAGACAGGAGGGATTATGTGAACCAGGGGCTCCTCAGGCACTCCTGAGTTGACTATATGCAGACCCAGTGTGTTTGGGTAATGGAACTGAACAATTCTGACATTAGTGACCCAGCTTGGACTTCTGCTTTGGAACTGGTTTAAGGCTGAGCAGCAAAGCAGAACCAAGTCTGTACGTAGCTTGGACATGCTCTATGCTTTCAAGAATGCGGGCATGACATTCTTTTTCTAAGTTAAGGACTTACAACCATGGGGCCATGCTGAAAAGACTGCATGAGCTATTAGTTCAGTGGCCTGAGTTTAAATGAGAGAAATGTGATATAGATATAGATAGATATGGTCTAGATATATAGCTATAGATAATTGAAGTTTTTTAGGGGAGGGAAAATACCACTTGGAGCCTGGCTACCCACTGAGGCTTTATTTAGTGGAGGCTGTTTGGAATGCTATTGGGCTTTTGTTTTGCTGAGTAGGGAATACCAGTTAGTGGATTTTGAATGCATCAAGGTGGGGAGGTGAAATAGAGCTCACAGAGAATGTTGGGAAAATTCTCTGGCTGAGAAATTTTTTTTTCTGTGATGTAACTTCTGTCTTCTGATGAAAATTTGATTAAAATCTCCATTTTGAGTTTGAGTTTGTGTTTTATTTGGGGATGTTATGCACTGACACATGTTCAAGGAGTACACAGAGGAAGAGTTGAAATTGTGATACTGCCCATATGCACCCACATAATTTACATGGCAAAGAAAAGGGTGGGTGGGGGGATGGTGGAGTGACCACCTTCATGAGTACAGGAAGGAGAAGGTGCCCAGAAAACACTGATCAGTGGACTTGAATACCTTTTCTGATGCCTGACATGTAATAGATATGCAAGAAATATTGCTGGACCAATCTTTATAATTTGGAGTGAGTGAAAAGAAGAAGGCTGGAGAGGAGACATACTGAGAGTGTACTTCATGAGACTCTCCTTAGTGTTTGGGAATGTAGAAATGTGCCCGTGTTCACCCTGAGCAAGTGAAGTACATAAAGGTGTGCGGATGTACTCGTGTGCATGTGTGTGTGTTAAAGATTAAATGTGTGCAGGGGCTCTGCAAGAAATTCTACTTTTTTGTAGTTTAAGAATAGAATCAGCACATCAGTACACTTATAGCACTTGATCTTCTGACATTAGCAGCTTCTGAGTGGTTCCTTAAGCACATTCTTCTCTTTAATGTTAGCGGGACCTGTTTTACTGTGGGTATGATCATAGGTTACGGGGGTGTCTTTGGTTAGTAAGAGGCAGTATAATAATCCATTTAGACTGTATCTCGAGTTATCAGTAGATTGTTTTCCTTTGAAGAACATAAAGTGAATTGTGACTCACAGTTGTCTCTTTTTTTGTAAAGCAAGCAAAGTTTCTTCCAAGGATTTTCATCTCAAATGAAATCAAAGAAACAAAAAGGAGTAAAATAGACTATTATTTTTGTCCTTTAAAATTTTTTTCATCCATACTCCTTTTGGCTATATTGATGAAGTAATAGATTGGAACTAGTTGATTCATTAATTTAACCCTGATCAATGTGGATTGCTGCAGGACTAGTTAAGGTGGTAAAGAAAGTAACCGAAGTGAGTGGATTTTGAACAGCCAAATCTACATCATTCACCTTACCACAGACTATCTTTGTTTAAAATATTCAATTTGAAAGTGAAGTGGCTAATTGCAAAGGGCAAAGTCCCTTTTCTTATCCTTTTTCTTATTTTTATAGACACTTTCACTTTAATTCTAATTGCCCTTTTATGTCAAAAACAGGATGGATTATTGTTTTACATATTTGATTCCCTGAAATAAAGCCAGAAACATTGGGACCAATATAGATATAAGCGAAGTCCAACAAGGCTTCGACAGACAATAGCTCTGGAACATGTCAAGTTTTATTTTCATTGTCCCTTTTGGAAAGCCATGTGACAGAGAAAGTAGAAAACATATGATGGCAAATGAAGTAATGATAATTGTGTACATATTTTGATCACCAATGTTATGCTTTAAAGGGGAGAAATACCCCTTTCTTCCCATGCATGTTAATATATGCATGAACACACACATATATAGATACACACAGAGTGGTCTAAAATCAACATTAATTTGCAATAAATAATGTGGCAATGAAAAGTTTCTCATTTGATGTCTATAATATAATAAAATTTGCTGCTTTAAAATTGTAACAAACAGAAGTGAAACTTTATCTTCTATGGATATCTTCTAGTCTGGATTTAGCATCTGACAGCATTCTATTCTGATAACCTCTCCTTGATGTTTTTCTTCTTCCCAAAGCAGTTTGTTACAATATGGTATGACTCATAATAAGAATTTAGAGATGTATTTTTTTACCTCTTCCCTGGGAATATTGTTGTCTTTCAGCAGCACTTTTGTTAGATACAGCAGAAAGCAACTTGCCATATTTTTCTTTTGAGGTGAATCCATTTACAAAACAGCCTACTAGCAATTTGTAACTGAAAAGCATCAAATTGAAGGAACACATTTATAAAAGCATTTCTCACTCTCCAAAGAAAGGAATCCCACACACCTTGATAGTGGACAACTCCCTCTGGGGTGTTAGTGCAACATCACTTGTATAGACATAGGTGGGTATTCTGTTTCTCATATTAAATCTATCTCTATGCAGTGTACACATGTATTTCTTTTTCTATGAAAATATAGAAGGATTGATACAGGGAATTAATCAAATTAATGGTTAGGGTTATTAATTAGGGTTATTAATGAAATAACCCTGATATTCCAGCTGGAATATTTCTGATAGTTCCAGAATATTAGGAGCTTTACCAAGAACTTACAAAAGTACCTACAGTAGTTTTCTCACAAAATGGGCAGGTATGAAACGGGTCTAACAATGTGTTGAAAGGTTATGAATTAACTAATGGGGTCCTCAGAGGAGGGCTGATTCCTGAGATTAGATTCCCAGCCTGCTGCAAAACTGAGTACTAATTACGTAAAATAAGTAATAAGGCACAGTGAAGTAAACAGTATTGGATTAGGGTAGAATGGATGGGTGCATGAAAGGAAAGGGGGAATTTAAGTATATATGACAGCTTTGTAATTTAGATAAAGCAGATTGCTCTCAGTTTGATTGTGGCTCAGTCAGGCTGTGGCTGGGTATGGGCTTCCTTGAGACGCAAGGTCCTTAAGTGGGAAATTAATCAATGAAATTACCCTTTTATCATTAGGAATCACCTATCTTTATCTCTGGTAATACTCTTTGTCTTAACGTCTACATTTTCTGACAATACTATAGCAACTCCTACCTACTTACACTTGCTGTTTGCATGGTATATCTTTTTTCATGTATTTATTTTTAATCTAGCACTTTTACATTTAAAGTACATCTCTTAGAGAAAATGTATGTTTGGATCTTGCATTTTTATTCACTCTGACAGTTTCTGCTTTTTAATCAAAATGTTAACATTTTTCTGATTTGATTTGATTTAGGTATACCTTTTTATTATTTATTTTCAGCCACATATCCTTGTATTTTATGTCTTTAGTGTTTTCTGTAAATACCCTTAACTTTTTACACTCTATTTAAAATTTTACAACACACACAGAAGTGGATTTTATGTAGTTTCTTATAACAATCTTTATATAAAAAGTGAAATATAAGATTTAAAAAGGTGATTTAATTAGTTTAAAGAATACAGTCCAAGTATGCAGCCTTTGGTAATCTAATCTCACCAAAGAATGGAACTGGACTGTGTAGAGGAGAGCTTCACTCCAGAAATCCGCCAGATTTCACAGCAACTGCATCAAACCCTGTGCTCTGTTCCTATCAGTTGCCCAAAGAAGCCCAAAGCCCCCATTCCTATATGGTTCTGTGTAGCTCCTATGTTTGTTCCCATCTCCCATTTACCCCATTTTTAAAACCCAACTCTCTATCCTCTAGAATGCATTTGTTATAAGAAACATACCTCACCTTAAACCTTGGCATCTTCTATGTCTCATTCACTTTTTTCTTTTCTTTCTTTTTTTTTTTTTTTTGCCATAACTGAAGTCAAATATTAAAGATAGTATTTTGCCTCTGTCCTTCTAGGTGGGTGACTGCTTTCTTTTTGTGCTCTTTGAACCACAAGGCAGGATGACAGTATAGATGCATTACTTGCTCCTCATTGTTGCTTTCAATTTTTTTTCCTTCCAGCCCCTAAAGAGCCACAGCTTTAAGACTTGTGCCTCCAGATCATACCAACCACCTCCCCGACCTTGTACAGTCATCTGGAGGCTCCGTGCTGCTTTTCTCACTTTGGTGAAGATTTCAGCACTAAATTGCTGCCTTTCTCTCCAGATCAGTCCTTTCTCAGTCTTTGCTGGGTTCAATGTCCCAAGCAGAAGGCCTCTTGAATGTGCCTTCATCTTCTTGATTTTTTCTTCCCTTGTGATCTCATCTTCATCCTGTTTCAGCTGTTTGTCCTCATGGCTGCACTCTTGCCTTTGTTACCTTTGTTACTACCAGTGATTACTTCCCTTCTTAAATCTCGATTTCGGGCTTTCTGTCTCCTACAATATCCAGCTTGCTCCCTCTGAAACATGATCTCTGGAGATACTTTGTACCTATTAAAAGTTTTAATCCTTTGATTATCTCACCTTTTAAATGTATGCTCATGTGGTGGCCATGATAATTCACTCTGCAGACATCTACTATTGGGATAAAGTCTGCATTTTCCAGCCTTCCCTGCAGCAAGGTGGGGCAATAAAGCCAAGTTCAGCCCCAGGGATGGAAAGTGGAGATTTAAGTGCAGTTTTCAGAATTACCATTTGAAAGAGGGTGCATTTCCTCTTCAACATTTCTTCCTATATGTTGAATCAGATGTGGACTTCAGGGCTGAAACTTGAGGGAAATTTTCCCTCTTAAACTACAAGGGAAATTTTCACTGTGAAGCAGCAGGATAATGCAAAAGGAGCCCTGGTCACTGGTACAGAACACCATACTAGTCTTGAACTACCTCTATCTGGACTATTTCATGTGTGAGAAAAATAAGATCCTGTCTTGTGAAGGTCCTGTTATTTTGGGCATTCTGTCATATATATCAACACCAGATCCTAACCAACATAGGAGGAAGTGAGGTAGCAAGTAGAACAGTTATGAGGTCATTTCAATAACTCAAGTGAGAGGGAACAGCGGCTTGGACTAGGTGGCAGCTGTGGAGGTTCTACAAGTATTTAGGTTCTGAACATTTGATGCAGAAGAAAGTTTGCTTATGATGAGCGATGGTAAAAAAACAGGCACAAAAGTGTGAACCTGTATGACTGATGGTGCAATAAACAAAGAAAATGGGGCCACAAGAGGAGAAATAGGTTTGGAAAGGAAACAGACGAGCTCACTTTGAATACTATTGTTTTCTGTTTGAAATGCTGCCGGGATGAGCTGTTCAAGGTTTCTAAAGCATGCAGATGTCGATCTGTAAATGATTCATATCGAGCTGACAGGTGGCCACAAAGGCATACAGACTATGATGAAAAAAGAGAGGAGGGCCCAGGACACAATTCTGTGGACTGATTCTGTCCCAGGGGGATCCATGGTTAGAGAGCCTTATGTGGTACTGAAGTACACAGTGAAAAGATGCGCTGACCTTATTTACTCTCACTGACTGTAAAATTAGACACTGGCTACTTTTTTGTTTGGCAATTTTTCCTTACTTAAAAGAACATTCTCTTTTTTCTTTTCCTAGGTTTTTTTTATTTACCAAGGGATCGAATCCAAATTCCCTTGAATGAAATTATTTTGGTGACTTTGGCTGAGTATGATATGGCCCAGAGGTTATAGCACAAAATTACCACACATTTGGCACCGCTGCTCAGGAAAGCCTTTCAAGTGAAAGGCCAAAATTAGCATAGGGACCACTGAAGAATGGAGCACATCCTCTTTCTGCACCCAAGGAGCAATCTTTCTGTGTAGATTTGTTGGCAAAATGATGCTCACATCTAGGCCTACTTTGAAAATTAAAACAAAAACCTTCCATTTGCGGAATAAAAAGTGCAGCTTAAAGTAATTTTTTTTCCTAAAAATTTCCTTGCCTTGAATATAAATGAGCCTCTTACACACTGTTTTACTGACAAAATGGTCTGGCACACAATATAGTGAAATAAGAGGCCTTGTTTATACCAGAATTCTTTTTTTTAATGTTTTTCTATTGTATTTCTAAATTGTTAAAAGAAATTTACAGTTAAAAAGCTGGCTAGCCTTGGCCAATTTGGCTCGGTTGGTTGGAGTGTCATCCTGTAAACCAAAGGGTGGCAGGTTTGATTCCAGTCAGGGCACATGCCTAGGGTGTGGGTTCAGTCCCTGGTCAGGGCATGTGTGGGATGCAGCCCATCATCGCTGTTTCTCTCTCTCTATCTCTCTTTCTTTCTCTCTCCCACCCCCCTCTCTCTGGAATCTATCTATCTATCTATCTATCTATCTATCTATCTATCTATCTATCTATCTATCTATCATGTTTAAAAAAGAGGTGCCTAATAATTTTTAGGCATTTCTGATTTTCTTTTACCTTGTTCCATAAGAATATACCATTACTCATGGAATTTGCATGGAAAATAATATAATAGTTAATAAACAATAATACAAGAATAAACTCCGTGTTTCATGTACTCAGAACTATGAACCTACTTTTGCCCCACCCTGTATGTAAGCATAGAGTATACAGTAAGCACACAATAAATGATGGTAAATTTGCATTTGAAGTTAATTCCACTACTAGCCACATTCATATCACAGCATTGTGGGAAATACATACCAATGTGTTGTAAACTATAAAGCATTATCTAAATATAATACTATCTTTGTATCTTATTTTCCTTTATGTTATTCAATACATACATAAAGTGAATATATTTAGTGCATCATCTATTTAAATTCCTCCCAGTGGTTTGTTTTTACAATATTAATGCTATTAAGGCATTAATTTTTGTTGGAAACAAAGATCTCAAGAATATACCAGGTTAAAATATATGTGCCTTTTAAAAATTACATATTTTCACTATTGTGTGCTGACACCATTATTTCTGATACATTGTAGGTTTTCAATAAATATGTGTGGAATGAATAAATGTGTAAATAAATAAAGGACATAAATGAACATTAAAAAGAATATATGTGACTTTGGGACCAAAAATTCTGTGGTACTAAAATAATACAAATAATAAACAATTATTCTAAGTGGAAGAAATAGCACCTGGGTTGGAGGGTGTTTCCTTTCCTCAATGATAAGAATTTCACTGGAAACTTATAATGGGATTTCAGTGTGTGAGATGTACTGTGATGTGCTTCTCTTCTGATCTTTCTTTGGTTTCTCTTGTGTTCATCTGTGAAATAAGTGGTCCTAGTCTTGAGGACAGGTAATTTGTCCTCCTCTTCAACTATGGCAATGTCCGTTTGACAGCCAAGATTTTAAAATATTCTCTTACACTATCATACTCAGTGAAAAAAAAATGTAAATGTAAACAAAAACAAGGATTTTTTTTAAGTAGTTTGTATTTCTTCACTACAATAGCAGCAAAAAAAATCAAGCTTTATTTTTAGAAGAATACCAGAGAGGTTTCTGTGAGAGCTGGCAAATGCATCAAGGCATTGTTTGTAGATATTATTTTTGATAGGTTTGATATACAGCACCGTTTTCTGAGCCAATGGAATATTGTCTCCTTACAAATCTCATCAGGCCAGCAGTGCTGTTGCTGTGGGCTGGCTTATCAGCTCCAGCCAGAGTCTGCCGCACTTGCACGCACCTTCATAGCCTGAGAGGAAAATAAATTGCACCCAAGCAGTTAATAAGAAAGAATTATTGTGAGTAAGATGCATGACATTATGAGCTAGTATCGTGTTTTACAGACTAAGTGTTGATTTGCCGAAGGGGAAAACATTTCTTCCTATGCATAAGATGAAAATTTCATTTTAAAATTGTCATTTTAAGAGTATTTGCTGGTTTCCTAGTCCAAGAACTGAATGCTATCCATTTTTGATGCATTTTAGGGGTAGTACTTGAAGAGGTAATTCTCATTTTCTGTGGTTTGCTAAGGATATTTTTATTAATTCCAGCTATTTAATGAAACATCTGTTTTTGTTTATTGAAACGGACACACAGTACCTATAGGTACATAGAGTGTATGTCTCAAAGCACCAAACATAGGAACATAATCTCTAAGAGCATGAGTGAATTGCTTGTGAGGAGTCTAAGGTCCTTTTGGTTTTTGAATTTTTGGGGTCAGTATTTCTGATGCCAAAGAATATGTGCCTAAAGAGCATGATTAGTTAAATTTAATAGGTGTTAACTATTAGTATAGAATGTGGTATTTGCGAGATAGGAAGGTGAAGTCTTAGTCCTTCTATTCTAATTAGTGAGGGCCAGAAGTTTATAATACTCGATTAAAGTCAAAGAAGGGAAGTAACTTTTGTAAGGTCAAAAGACCTTATTATTACATGAAGGAATTGGAGTTCAAACTGAGAGCTGTCCAGTTTTACTTAGATAACGTGTGTTTTGAACTAATTTTGCCTACTCTGTATTTAGAAATATAAGAAACAGTGTATCTGGTAAGATAACATTATTTGCTGAAGCCACTCAATGCTGAATTTTTAGTAGCTTGGCCCAATCAAAATACATTTGCTTCTTATTAAGAATTCACTGTGAATCTTCTTGTTCATGAGTAGCTTTCTTCCACCTGGTGATCCAGGGACCTAGGGCCCTTTTATTTGTGGCTCAACCATCTATTAGGACCTCAAAGTCCTTAACATTTATCAGACTGGTAGGGAGAGAGATAATGTAGGAAGAACATCTGATGTTTAAAATCCCAGCCTAGACTACATACATACCACTTCTGCTGATAATCTATTGGTGAAAATGAGTCAACATACTGGAATATAAGAGAGGCTGAGTTTACTAGGCAGAATCTTTCTATGACTTATCAAAGATGTATCACCCTAATCCATGGAATCTGTCGATGCAATGACATATCACTCCCATGAGTATGTTATGTTCAATATCACAGTTGACCTTAAGGTAGAAATTATCTGGGTGAATATCTCTAACACATAATCCCTTAAAAGCAGAGTGCTTTCTCTGGCTGATGACAGAAGAACAAGTCAGAGGGATTTGAAGCACAATGGGGGGATATGACCTTTGTTATTGGCTTACATGTAAAGGGGTCAGCTAAGAAGGAACGATGGCAGCATCTCAAAGCTGACAGAGCCCAGCTTACAGACAGTGGAATGGAACCTCCTTCCTATCGCTTCTGAAACTGGCTTCTGCCAACAGCCTGAATGACCTTGGAAGGAGACTCTTCACCAAATCCTTCCAGTCTGCCTAAACCTGGAGAGACCCTAAGTAGAGGACCCAGACTTCTGACCTATAAAACTGTGAGCTAATAAATGGATGCTATTTTAAACCAGCAAATCTGTGGTACTTTGTTACTCAGCAATAGAAAACTAATCTACTTTGAAATGTAGACCATGGTTAGGTAGCTACCTCCCAGTAAGAGATTCACGTTATAAAATATGTGCACACATATTTGGTGAGCCCTAGTCATCTCTGGATAAGGAGAGTATAACAATAATAGGAAGACTTTCACCAAATTAAAAAATGTGTGAAACTTTTGAGACTAAAAGTTTGGAAAAATTAAAGAGAAGATAGGGAATATATAATTGCAGTGCTTGCTTGGGTTAGCTAACTAAAATGGACTGAAGTGAGACATTTGCAGTTAGGCAGCTAGAGAGTGTTCTACTCTGGAAATAAACTCAGGCAAAATGGAGTGGCTTTAATACTGAGGCAAAATGTAGCATAGACCATTAGGGGCTACAGTGCAAGATCTGATGAAATAGTATCAGTCAGACTTCCAGGGAAACCTATCAACATAACCACCATTCAAGTCTATGCTCCAACTCCAGAAGCTAAAGAAGATGTAATTGAAAGCTCTTATGGAAATATTAAGAAGAAATGGATCATACACCAGAATAAGACATGCTGATAACTGGAAAGCAAAAGTAGGAAATGAAGCAGAATCACATGTCATTGGAGAATGTGGAACAGGTGTCAGAAATGAAGCAGGTGATCTGTTTGTTGATTTTGGTGACATTAACAACTAGTGTATGGCAAATGCATGCTTTAAGCAGCCAAAAGACAGCTATAAACATGGAAATCATCAGATAGCCAATATAGAAATGAAATGGGCTATGTAATCAGAAGAAGGAGATGGAGAAGCTATAGTCTATCTGCCAGAACAAGACCAGGAGCAGATTGTGGAACTGACCACGAACTGTTAATATCAAACATTATAGTAAAGCTGAAAAAGAGCACTAAGAGAATTGTAGTGTCAAAATATAAGTGAGGCTCCTTATGGATTTAAAGTCCACATATAAAAAACAGACTTGCACTGTTAAACCCAAATGACCAAGAACCAGAAGAATGGTAGATTAAGACTAGGAATATTCTTAGGGAAGAATGCAAAAAGAAAAGTAAAATGTGACAAAGGCAAGGTTAGAATCCTGAATGTAGTTTTTCAATGACTATCACAGGAAGGTTAGTCTATGTGTTACAGACTACAGTGAACTCTTTGACTGGATCATGAGAAGCTATGAGTGGCTCTGAAAGAAAGGGGTGTGCCTCAGCACTTGATTGTCCTTCCTGTATTGTGGACAGGAAGTCACTGCCAGGACAGGATATGAAGGGACAGAATTGTTTCCTGTCGGCAAAGGTGACAGACAAGTGTGCATTTTATCTCCCTATTTGTTTAGTCTGTACATAGAACACATCATATGAAAAACTAAGCTAGACTCAGAGGAAGGAGGAGTACAAGTTAGTGGAAGAAACATCAGTAATTTAAAAGAAAATGCTTGATATGACTTAAAAAAAGATGTGCAGATGACAGCATCTTACTGGCAGAAAGCAGCAATGAATTGAAATGGCTTCTGATGAAAGGGGAAGAAGAAAGCGCCAAAGCAGGACTGCGTCTGAACATCAGGAAGACAAAAGTCATGACCACCGGAGAAACACACAACTTTAATATAGACAATGAAAATATGGAAACTGGGAAGATTGTGCTTAACTTGACACAATCATCAACTAAAATAGAGACTGCGGCCGAGAAATCAAGAGAAGGCTGAGACTTGGGACAGAAGTGGAAGAATTAAGAATTACCAAGAGCAAACATGTGTCATTAGAGATCGAGGCTGAGATAATCTGTATCCTTGTGTTCCCAAATACTATGTATGGATGTGAAAGTTGGACAGTAAAGAAGTTGGATAGGAAAAAATTAATTCATTGAAATACGATGTTTTAGGAGTATCTATGGGTACTCTGGACCACGAGAAAGATGGGCTTTCAAGCAAATTAAGCCTGAAACATTGCTGAAGACAAAAGTGAAGCTGTCCCTACTTTGGGCACATCATAAGAAGGCAGGATTTTGGGAAAAGATAATAATGTTGGGAAAAATAGAAGGCAACAGGAAAAGAAGGAGATCAACTATGAAATGGATTGACTCCATAAAAGAAGCCGTAGGCCTGAGTCTGCAGGGGCTGAGCAGGGCTGTTGAAGACAGGACATTATGGATTTCACTCATTCATAGAGTTGTCAGGAGTTGAAGTAGACTCAATGACATGTAATACATATATAGCTGGTAGATTTCTTCCCAATCAGGTTATTGGCAAAGGTCAGGTCTAGCTCTATCAGCTTGTCCATACCTCTGGGTTAGATGGTATTACGATACCAACAGATTGGTTAGCCAGAAAAAAAAATAAAAGTGTTCCAAGTGTCTTCTGCAATGTTCTGTGCAGGGAATGACTTGGGCCAAAGTGTCAACCAGTTTCATCTCCTAGTGGGGAGATAGATTTATCAGACTGTCATTGCCTGATCAAATTAAACAATGGAGTTCACTACTGTATTTTTAGGACTATAAGATACATCAGACCATAAGATGTGCCTAGGTTTTAGAGGAGGAAAATAGGAAAAAAAATTTTTGAAGTAAAAAATGCGGTAAAATATTTAATAACCTGTGACCCCACTCCACCATCGCCCCCCCACACCCAGCAAGCCAGGTAAGCTACATTCGGACTATAAGGCACATCCTGCTTTTCCTCCCAAATTTTGGGGGGGAGTGTGTCTTATAGTCCAGAAGATATGGTTACTTTTTTAACTTTTATTCTATACTTTCAGGGAAATCATGTGATTATTACTGGATTTCTGTAAAGACTTTTTTGTTGTTAATTCTCCCCTCATTTTTTTTTACATTTTTATTATTGTTTAAGTACAGTTGTCTCCATTTTCTCCCTACCACCCCCTCCACCTCAGCCATCCTACTTCCCACCCTCAATCCTACCACCCTTTGGTTTTGTACATGTGTCCTTTATACATGTTCTTGAAAACCCTAATATATTTTCTGAAACACTGACATGGTTTGTCATAATATAGATCACTATTTCCTGGGAAAAATAGAAAGTCCATAAATAAAAATAAAATACAGTCTTGAAAGTGAGAAAGTTAACAAGCTGGTGTAATCTGGTCCGTACTGCAAGTGAAACCACTTAGCAGATGATTGAATTACTAGCTCTGTGCTACAACTAGCTAATCTTATTTCTGTCAAAAATATCTTAACATCTACTTACAATTGATGAAAGTATAAATTGGTACAAATTTTATGAGGGGTAATTTGGAAATATGCTTGACAAAACTATAAAAACAAGTATTTCAATTACTCCTTTAGAAATATTAGTAAGATTATTTAAGATGTTCACAAAAATGTTCATTAAAGGGTTATTTATTATATAACTGTAAAATATTGAGAAACCTAAATCAATACTATTTTCAAAAAGTTTGGTTGTATGAATTATGATTTATTTGTATTTTCAAATATGCAGACTTTAAAACAATAAGAAATATTTATTGCTGTTATTTAAGTCTATAAAGCATATTTTTAAGATAAAAACAAATAACACCAAAACTGGTATGTAAAGTTTTTATTTGGATAAAAATATAGATGGAAAAATAGGAAGAAAATATCAAAATATTAATATTATTTATTGATTGATTTTTAGATTAAAGATTCTTGACTGAGTTTAGGAGCATTTCTGTTTTTTAAGTTTTCTACATTGAACATGTATTAATTTTGTATTTGGAAAAAAGTCATTAAATTAAAAAATATACGTAGCATTGACTTTGGCATTTCACTCATATATTTAATCAGTGTCTGTTGAGCATGTTCTAGTTTGTTAGGTGCTAGAGAGACAAACATGGATAAAACAGGCCTACCTGGCCTTTAAGGACCACAGAAAGTGGGGATGATTGTACTGAGTTCACTTAACAATAATGTGAAGTCAAATAATCATCATGTGGCTTTTTCATTTCAGCCTAGGACCTTTTCTAGATTAATGAAGGGAAACATTTCCTTCTTTAATAAGCAATTCATTATTAATTCATTAGCCTGTGAGAATAATTATATTTGGACTCAGTCTTTAGCTTACTTGATGTTGCTTGCTGCAAAATATGTAGTATGTGGATTTTTCTTTACTTTTAATTAAATGTCTTTTCTGATATGTTATAGTCAGTATGTTTATCAATATTATGACTTTGACAATCTCTTGCTCTTTTTGGCCATAAGATTTTCCTGGGTTTCTCAGCAGGGCATTTGGATGAGAGAAGACGCTGGCCCCAGCACCTTGGGTCCTGGACCTCCCTGTATAAAGGGGACACTCACGTCCTAAGAAATGGTGTCGTAGACAAAGGCTGGATCCCCTTCCTTGCTGGTACTTAAGAAATAGATTGTTTCTTTTTATGATCCACTCAATGACAGATTTAGGATTCTAAGTGATCTAAATCAGGTAAAAAGTGTTTTCAAAAAGTCTTTGTATGTTCTACTGAAGAAAATATTAAGTAAGGCTCAAGTATGTCCTGTACTGGTTTTTAGCCCTTTGTGAGTGAGGTTTCTTTGGACAGTATGAACAGTTGATAAAGAGAGAACTGTCTTCCACGTCTCCTGCAGTTTTCTTAATAGGGTGGGCATGAGAATTTGGTCCACACTCAGGCTCTGTGGGCATCACCTAGTCCCAGACTCCCTCATTTATAATTGACAATGATGGCAACAGCTGCACTTTCCTGATTTGGGAGGCTGAGCAGCAGTACACAATGTGTTGTCAGTTGTATGTATTATTCTAAGATTTTGCAAGTCCAAGTCTAGCCCACTGACCCTCAGTAAAGCCCATTCCTGTACAGACAAAGAGTGGATTATCACGTGGTAAATGGTTGAGAGTCTCGGCTTACAAGTGCAAAACCTCCCAAGGGTTTCCTGACACCCAGCAAAACTTCAGAATGTTGTGGAAATACATTGAAGAGATTTTTTTCTTTACTTTTCATTTAATAAAAATACAAAGGAAAATTATATATTAATAAAGTAATTAACTATGGAGTGAAGTAAAATAGACAAGGGATGAATGCCCAGCTAGGAGACTCATAAGACAGGTATTCTCAAACTTTAAGAGGCATAAGACTTAACTGGGGTGCATATTAGAAGGCAGGATTCCTGGATTACACTCCACTGAGCATCTGATTGCATTGATTTAAAGTCCAGCCTGGAAAATGAATGGTTAACAAAGAAACTAAGTGGTTCTGCTTGAAGATAATAGCAAAGATCACACTATAAGGGGAAAGAAGCTTAAGGCAGTGGTGAACAGAAATATATATGATAGGTGCCTGTACACTGTAAGAGATTCAAAAGGAGACTTTATTCGAGGGAACATTTTTATGGGATTAGCTTCCAGAGTCTCTGCGTTGGCTTCTAGAAATCTGTGTCTTTTAGGTTCTCCCTGGATAATGCTGGGCATGCTGTATTTAGAAACCACTATCATGAGGCTTATGGTCTCCTTCCTGAGTGAGGCTAGGCCTTGGCAGAGCCAAATTCCAGAATTTAGAAACTCCTGCTACTGAAGAGTAATCTGAGAGCGCACCATCTAAATGGATTTATCCTCTCTTTTCTGTCCAATCCTCAAGCAGCATGGCTTTTCTTAATTTGTGTAGATAATAAGGACAATGGTTTCGCTTTTGTGAAAAGCTGATTTTTTTCCCCTTCTGAATGTTCCTAAAAGCATTAATGCTCACCATGTAATGAAATACGCTTTATTTGGAGACAGAAAATGAAAGAAAGAAACAAACAATAATTAAATCCCCTAAATAATGTGAGCTTTGTGGTTAAATCTCCATGCAACTCCTTGAAAATTTAATAAGGGAATAAAGGCTGTTTTCCATTTGTGTAATACAGTGCCACATTTCTCTTCTCTATGAAATTGTCTCCGGCTAAAGAGTGCCTCACAATTTAGGTGGCTGAGTGTCTAGCTTGAGAGAATTTTATGCATCTATTTTTTAACTCAAATCACTCATGTACAACCATATTATCTTACATCAAAGGAGGATATAAAACCAGGAAACTAGGTGAGGGGAAAAAAGTCAGGGATGAATGTCATATTATATGATCCAATTACACACAGTGCCTGACTTGCATATGCCTGACTTAGGAATGTCCTTGCAGTTACAAATGGGTTCTCTAGAGGGGTGAGCAGAATTCTCTCCTCTCGCCCCTTTCCCTCTCTGCCTCATTCACAGGTTGAGCACTTTCAGAGCTGTGGCAAAGCCTCTCACCACTGCCTCCATCTTCACCTTATGATTTCTCAATACTAATATTAGACATAGTAGTAAGTAGGAAAAGAAAGTAGAAACCTCAGAAAAAAAGCACACACTTTATTCTGACTTTGTTTCTTCCTGCCTCGTTTCCTTCCTCATGGTGCTGTTTTTCATAAAAAAAAATTGAAACCATGTATTCATCATTGCCCACTGCCTGCTTCTCGTGTCTGTGTGTCTCACCTAGAGCCTCTCTCTCTGGGCATAGTCACTGCGTTACCTGGGATCTGGAGCTGATGTGCCTACCAGCAGGACAAGCACACTGGGAGAAGAAGGGGGTGTAGTTCTTGTTTGCACTGGGGGAAAATGTGCTTTTAATAGCCCATGCTAGAACTTGAAGTGTATCTATTTGTTTCTCTGTAGAAACAATGATTTTGGATGATGATTATTCATCCCATTTTAGATGTTATTTAACACATATTTTTATAAGATATTGATGATTGTGTTTGGAACCTAATTACAATGTATAAACTACCTCATGGACTATAACATGCCTTGAGAATTAGTGTATGAATGAGATAAAATTAGAAAATGAATATAAACTTCTCATCACTATTCTTAACTCATGGTAGACAATTAATTTTTTAAAAGATAATTTCTTTTCTAACTTCTGATCAAGATGGTGGCATAAGTAAACCCAGCTCACTACCTTGCAAAACCACATCACAATTACAACTAAAATATAGAACTACCATCACTCAGAACCAGCAGAAATTGAGTTGAATGGAAGTCTGACAACTATGGAATTAAAGAAACCACATCCATTCAGACTTGTAGGAGGGGCAGAGATGTGGACCAGGCTGGTTCCACATCATGTGTGGTGGGTAAAAATTCAGGAGGGGGATCTCAGGAGCAAGGAGTCCCAGACCCACACCAGGCTCCCCAGCCCAGCATTCCAGTGCCAGGAAGGTCCCCATAACTTTTGGCTCCTCACAGAGCCACAGAGTTGTCACACTGGTGCCTTATCTGAGTCTCCATCAACCTCGCTCACACTGTTTGCCCAGCCCTGTAGATCCCCTGAGACTCTGTCCCACCCAAATTATGGGCCCACTCAAGCTACTTTTTCATTTGAATGGCCGGTCTTGGCTTATGCTTCATAACTTCCTAAATCCTCTCAAACAAGCAACAGCCTGCCTCAGTGAGACCCCAGCCCCCAGCCCAGAACTAGAGCAACCATCCTAGATTCACAACTTGGCTTCACCTGGGAATCTCCAAGCCCAGTACAAGTAGCAACCATCTCAGATAGCTTTATAGCTTAGGCTGGGTGGGCCTGAGCAAAACACAGGTAAGGGCTGACCTAGGCTTGCCAAACCTGGGAAACCCCAGAGACTGTGCATCCAGTGGACAAGTACAGACTATATTGGAGAACCACCACCATGCCTCTGCACAGCTGACTGTTCGTGGAGGGCAGAGGTTGGTGGTGACCTGCCAACAGTAATCAAGGCTTAACTATAAGAGGAGGGTATACTCAACCTATACAAAGGGCACACCTTGAGTACCCAGCTTGAGTGACAGGGGAGGTTGTGCCACTAGACCCTACAGGATGCTTACTATATTAGGCCATGCTACCAAGACAGGGAGTCAAAACAGCTTTAGCTGATACATAGAAACAAACACAGAGAGGCTGCCAAAATAAAGAGACAAAGAAACATGGCCCAAATGAAAGAACAGATCAAAACTCCAGAAAAAGAATGAAAGAAAATGGGGATAAGCAATCTATCAGATGAAGAGTTCAAATCACTAGTTATAAGGATACTCAAGGTACCTAGTGAGTACATCAACTGAATCAAAAAGATCCAGTCAGAAACAGAGGATATACTAATTGAAAAAAGAATGATTTAAGGGAAAACAACAGTAGAGTGGTTGAAGTCAAGAATAAAATCAATGATTTGTAACATAAGAAAGAAGAAAACAACCAACCAGAACCACAAGAAGAAAAAAGCATCCAAAAAAATGAGGATAGGGTAAGCAGCCTGTGGGACAACTTCACACATTCCCACATTCACATCTTGAGGTACCAGAAGGAGAAGAGAAAGAACAAGAAATTGGAAATTTTTTGAAAAGACAATAAAAGAAAACTTCCCTAATATGATGAAGGAAATAGATATGAAGTCCAGGAAGCACAGAGAGTCCCAAACAAGATGGATGTAAAGTGGCCCACTCTAAGACACATCATAATTAAAATACCAAAGGTTAAAGGAAAAGAGAGAATCTTAAAAGCAGCAACAGAAAAACAGTTAGCTACCTACAGGGGAGTTTCCATGGACTGTCAGCTGATTTTTCAAAAGAAACTTTTCAAAAAGAAACTAGAAGGGATGGGCAAGAAATATTCAAAGTCATGAAAATCAGGGACCTATAACCAAATTGGTCTACTCAGCAAAGGATCATTTAGAATCAAAGGGCAGATAAAGAGCTTCCCAGGCAAGAAAACAGCTAAAGGAGTTCATCATCACCACATCATTATTATATGAAATGTTGAAGGAACTTATTTAAGAAAAAGAAGATCAAAAGTATGAACAATAAAATGGCAAAAATACATATCTATCAACAATTGAATCTAAAAAAACAAACTAAGCAAACAAGAAGAGCAGAGACAGAATCAGGGATACAGAGAGCATTTTGATGGTTACCAGATGCGAGGTGGATATGGGGGAATGGGTGAAGAAGTGAGGGGATTAAGAAGTACAATAGGTAGTTACAGAATAACCATGGGGATGTATGTAAAGTACATTATAAAAAATGGAGTAGTCAAAGAACCTACACATGACCCATGGACATGAACAATGTTGGGAGAATTTCCTGAAGGAGTGGGGGGTGCTGGGTGGAGGGAAGTAAATGGGGAAAAATCAGGAAAACTGTAATAGCATAATCAATAAAATATAATAAAAATAAACATTGTTTCTTTTCCTTTTGATATTTTCCTTATGAGAAAAAATTGCTGAGATTTCTAAGGACTGACTCACAAACTTTTGAAACATGTCAGACAAAGCTATTGGTTAGGTCCTTCTGTACCCAGCATGCCCACTGAGTGAGTATTGTCCACAGGAAACCAAGATAGAGCTATAAGTCCTCAGACAGCCATTCCATAGGCTGACCACGGGTTATAACCCACTGCAGTACAAAAGGCTAGTATTAAACTAGCTGGAATGGTTAACATGAAATTTTTTTTAATTAAAAAATTGAATTATGCAACCATTATTAATCAATAGACTTTACTACAGTTGAGGGGACCATGATGAAGAGTTGAAGACAGCAGCCATCATAGGCTCTACCCAAGGAGAGTTTTCGGAGAGGATCGCTGATAGGGAAGAGGATGGTGGAGGCCCAATCTCAGAGAGAAGAGCAGGCAGCTGACCATGGGGCTGCTGAGGGATGGATAGAAGAGCCTTTATTCCAGACTTTCCAATTCCTGACTCTTGTTTGCCTGAAATCTGGCTACGTTTTGATTCTGTGCTTTGATAAGGGCTCATGGCTTCTTCCTGGCTGTCTACTTCTCTCTCCTTGCCCCTATTCTTTGTGACTTTGACTCAGAGAACTTTGACTCAAGCATTTCTGCTCTATATTTTGTTGAGCTCTCAGTCTGACACTTTCTGGATTCTCTCTATATAACCTTTAGAAAGGGAGTGAAGTTTGTAAATTCATGACAATTATGTGGTTGGCACATGCCCAATAGACTTTAATAGAAGGAATAAGTATATGTCTTCCTCTAAAAATTATGCCCTAATTGTGCCCATTCAGTTAAGAAGCATTACTCTTCCAGAGCTCACAGTGGTTTTGCAGCTTTAGGAAAACCATGTTTATTAATCCTTTGCATAGCTATTTAGTTAAGAAACTCTGATATAGAAAACATTTTAGGTAGCTTATGAAATTAGGGAAATCAGTACCAAACTTGGTAAAACGAAGAAAGCATCTCAAACCTGTAATGAGATAGAGTGAATAACAATATCTGTAAGTGTGTGTGAAGTTGCACATTAACTTTTGTTATTGTGGAAGCAGAAAAGGTTAACTTATCTTTATGTCCTTTTCCATATCCTTCTAGGTTTGTTAAATCTAGAGTGAACTTCTAGGTCTGAACATTCCATTGATTTTAAAACAATGGCTTCTCCTGGGACCCAGTTGTGTGGCACTCTGGAGTTGGCCAGGGATCCGAACACAAGTTGACCACTTTCTGGTTGTCAGGGAGGGTCACTTCATTAAGTTACCAGTACTTTGGAACAATGAGCTTCTGTTTTTGTATATATGAAATACACAGATACCTCAGTAATTGGATTCATATAAGTTACAGAACTAATATGTATTTGTTATAACCTGTCAAGAAAACATGGAGGTATAGGAAGAGTTATTATTCTTATCCTCTCTCTTGTCAGTGCTGCCAGTCTGATGTAAATTAGCATTTTATGCAAATCCTCACTAATCTTCCTCTCTGCTACTACAAGTATATACTGATATAGTACCTAGAATGCATCCTAGCACATAATGAGAGTGCAAAATATCTTTTTTGAATGAGTGCAATGAAATAAATCATACATAATATATTGCTTTTTCATAAAACCCATGATCTTTATTTTACGAAGACAAGATCACATAGTACACATTATACTGTGACATGCTTTTACTTAAGCAATATCTAATTGGTTCATTTTTTTGTCCCTAAAAGCAATATTGTAATAAACTTTTTTATACATACGTTATTATATATAGGTGCTTTCATTTTTTTAGAAGATACATCCCGAAGTGGGTTTGCTGGACCTAAAGGTGGGCACTTGAAAATTTTCATTGGATATTGTCAGATTACTTTTTAAAAATGTATCAATTCATATATTCACCATCAGTATATAGATTGTCCAATTCCTAAAATGGGAGTGTTAATACCTAAATTATGGGGTTGTTAAGGAGAGGCAATTAATCAAAGAGATGCAATCAATCTCTTGCTTTCCCTCTCTCCATAGATATGGTACCTGGCACATAGTTGCACCGAAAAGCTTTTCCCCACGTTTTTGTTCTCCATGCTTTCTTGTTCCTGGAAGCGACTCATGAAAACTGATTATTCTCTAACTGCCTTTCTCGGTTGACTGCCGTTCAGAATGTGAAATGCATGGGAAATAGGATCGACCTACAGTCAAATAGTTTCGGGTTATATAAGTGACTCTTTGTAGTAACTTTTAAAATTAAGGGAAAAGCTTGCTGTTGACAAAACAGCAAACTCTAAGCTCAGTGACTGTGTCTCCCAGTTTCCCCAGTACAATTTTAGCTTTGTTGGCTGCTGCCCTGTCCTTTCTATGTTGTATCTCTTTCATCTTCAAAGATGGCTCAGTTTGAATGATAAGAACATGGTTACCCTACGTAAGGTTAAAAATTGTCTAAGCTAGTAGGAAAGGGGGCAGTGTAATGCTTAAGGATGACATTTGTGGGGGCGCATTTAAAGACTTTACCATAAAGGGACAAAGTCACCCAGAGTAGGCAGTGAGATCTGAAAAGCCTAGGAACACTAAGGAAGAAGAAATAATCAACTGAACTTTTTTTCCCTTGCTTGGATGAGTGAAATGAAAGCTTCCAATTGAGTATGTCTGAGAGATTATCCTAGTTAATGTTAGGATGAAGATTTATAGAGTGTGCACATTACTGCTTTGCCATGGGAACCAGAAATGTGGAGTGTTTATCAAGTAGGTTTCTGTTTTTGTTGAACAGGTATTTTTCTCTTACGACTTGGTTCCACTATATGACCACACTTCTTTGGATAATTTGTATTTGATATATGTGCAAGTCCCCACTTTGAACAGGCCATATGGAAAGCTCCACGAGTGCCCTGGGAACAGGAGTGCGCAGTGATTAACCATGGGTTCCGCTATTTGTGCCACAGACCAGCAGAGCTGTGGAATAAAAGGCATCGCACAATTGTTTCATTGCCCTTATTTTGTCCTTTGTTTGGTCATGCTTTACTAAGAATAAGAAAGTAAAGTAAAATAAGGAGAAGTCCTAGACAAGCAGGGAAGAGAAATGGTGAAGAGTTTTTCAGAATACAATTGAAGAAGGTAGGCTATTCATTGTATGGACTTTGAAAGCCCCAAGAGTAAACTATTTTGTGAGAATGAAACTAAAAAGTAAGGTGACTGGTTTCTTAAGAACCTCACGGAACTTTTACCATGTGTGAGACAATGTGATTGACAGCAACTGGTTTTGTAATTAAATTCTGTTCAATGTGCATTTGTTTAGCAGGCATTTTATGTGCCTGTGCTATCGGAGGCACTGCTGTGGAGTGCTCAGAAGAATGCAGCTGTGTATCCTCACACGATTTTGTCTGTTTGTGGAAACCCTTCTGATACACGAGTAAATAGCTATATGAAGTAATAAGTTGAAATTAAATCTTTACAAAATGTTTTACCAATATGTCCATGTCAGAATTCATTATTTGAAGTTCAAATTTTCTTACTGATTTGCAACCAGAGTATTTAATAGACATTGGATAAAGATGAAAGGAAATTCCTGGGCTTTACAAGGTACACATTACTTCGTTAGTCCAGGGCCATACAAACCTGGCTAGCTTTCTCTATAATACTTAAGTGTCGCTTAAATTTGTCAGAAAGTCCAAATTCCCTGGAGGGCTTGTTAGTGAAGTAGGGCTCAAGTGCTTTACTATTGAATGTGTAGGTAGTTGGTGTGCTGAGATTTGGGCAATGGAAAGGTGACGAATAGGAGTCTGCTGGAAGAAACACGAACTGACGGCTTTCGTTCTGTCCACTGGCCTTCCCACAGGAACAAACTTTTCCTGGAACTCACATTAGTTAAAGTTTCTCAGTGAACATCTTTCATAACACACTTCAAATTTACCTTATGTCTTAAAATAATCTGAGACACCCTCGAGGAAAGGTGGGTTTAAGACAGTTAATACGGCCTGGGATTGGCATTGGGGGAGGGGGTTGGGGAGAGTTTTAACTTTCTTCTCATTTAATTTTTTATCCTTTCCTATGTCCCGCCCCCTCATTACTACACTGTTGTTCAGGCCCATGAGAGGAAGGGCATTTGTGTAGGAATGCTTGACACCTCATGCATCTGCATGAACAAACATGCTCCGCCCTCCTCCCCTCACCAGACCAACTCCCTACTTTCCTATACCTTCCTGACCTCAGTAAATGGTCATTTGATACTATCTAATTGTACTTACCCAGTATTTTCCGGCCATTCATTTGCACCTACTGTCTCATTTCATCTCCATGAATTCTACTCATGATGCCCTCCCTGATAAACCAGGGCGCCTGGTTCTATTTTCTGCAATCTTTTTTCATTTCATGGTCACAATATCTGAGACTACAACTTTCAGCTTTACATAAACAAGAACTACCCAGATTCTTTGCCAGTGTATCGTTCAAGTCCTAACAGTGTACAGAACATAGTCCACATTCAATAAATACCTGTCAAGTGATTAAGTAGAATAAAATCCAACAGTGTGAAATAACATTTTAAACTATTACGGATTTCACATCCTTAAGGTACTAGACACATTGAAGAGCAAGAAAATTTTTTTGTACTATGCTTATCCAGTTTATTTTTGGAGTCAGTTTTATTTTTTTTTAATTATACATGTAGCCAAATAAGAATGGAATATAAAGTCATTCTAGTTTTATTGAAAGTCAAGGACTTTTATTGTTTTCTGGGCTAGATAGAATGAAGGAGAATATAGAATTTTTTCATTGAAATGTTAAAAATATTACATATTTTTTGGAAAAAACCCTGAATAAGTAAATATTATTACAACATTTTTAGGGGTACCTTTCTATGAAGCATCTAGCACGGGATTCTATAAACTACAACATACACCTGGTTCCAGTTTGGTGAAATTATTTCTGCGTTTTCTCTTTAGGGAAACAAAGTAATTGGGATAGAAACACCAGTAAAAGGGCTAGAGATAATAATTTTAGGATAGTCTTATGATGAAGTGAGAGAGATTGAGGGATAAGTGTGCAAATTAGTAAGTAATGAGTATGAGCTGGAGAATAAAAGCAACTAAAGGCAAAGGGGAGGGAACCAAGTGAAGCCGAAGCCAGGGAAAAGGCAGCTGTTGGCGGATCTCATTGGGACGAATGGAAGCTATCTGCAAAACAGAAATTAAATGTTTTGTGGGAGCAGGCAGTTATTTCCCTACTTTGTGCTGGAGGAGGAACACACAAATTGACTTGCCTTTATGGAAAACTTTAAGCTTGATGGCTGAAAGAGAAACACCAGTCATTTACTCTCTGGGGGAAATAAGTTACAATGTAAGTAATGCAAGTGTCTATTTAGCCACTATTAAAGGATCTGATTTAAAATAATTGCCTGTATCTAAGGCAAAATTTGATTTTGTTACATCACAGAATTACTTTAACAATCTCAGAATAAAGGTCACTTATGACATTGAGAAGGCATAAATTGCTAATTAATACTTTATGATGAAATTAAGTTAGTTAAGATTTTGAGGAAATGTTCAATGAAATAGTTATGGGTACTAAGGTTTCAAATTACTCTGATTTGTAGGTAATAAAACTCAAAGAAGGAAATTTCAACCACTAACTCTAAAGTCTGTTTTAACGAGAGTAGTGAGTGTTAATTGGATCAGAATTTCTATTACCCCTAGAAGTGCATTCCTTGATTAAATACAAAGAGCTTGAAACCTGGTGCTGTCATGCTTGGCTTTCCCTTTAGGAGTTTTGAGTAAATAAAAGAAATAGAGAGATTAGAACTCCCTGGTGTCTATAATCTTAGAGTTTTAAATTCCTTTGAGGGTGTAGTGAAGGAGAGCTAATGCTGGGTGGGGTTAGTGTCAAGGACATGGCGCTTGGCTGTGGGCTGGGGTGGAGGAGTACAGCATTCCAGAGCAGAATCCTTTGGGCTGAAATTCTAGAGCAATGATTTCATAGGCACCAGGCTCCAATGAAATGGACATACAGAAAAGTATGTTGTAGAGAGAAGAAGAAAATAGAACACTTTTTGATGTCATTTATGTGCCGAGCTCAATGATGTGATACACACACACGTATGTCTATATACATGCACATATATACATATAATATGTATAGGTATGTGTAATATGAACAATACCCCTGAATGGAAAGTAAAGAGATTATGCCGATCAATGGAGACATTTGATAATTTGCTGGAATTCAAGTTTGAGAGTCTAGACGTGCAATCAGTGTGACTGGAGCTTGTGATGCTTTCCAGCATACTGTTCTGTCTTCCTTGGAGAAGTATGGGTATCTGAGATATGATAGAGTTGATGTTGAGAAAATACCTAAAAAGGGACAATTTGAATATGGCTAATCTATAGTTGGAAGCTATTAACATTAGAAAAATAATTTTCTGGTGTTAACATGTTTTATTTATTCAAAAAATCCATCTTTACTGAATGTTTACTATGGACTGGACACTGTTCTGAGCTCTGCACTAAACAGAGCAGCTACGTTCTCTGTGTTAACCAGTAATACCACCTACAGTCAGAAGCTGTGTCAAGAAAATGCATAAGAGAGTCGATGATAACTATTAGGCCTAAAGGAACAGTAATCTTAAATAATTACTAGATAAGAACTTAAAACTTGTATAGATTGTAATCTTTGATTTGTTTATTTTAATTTAAACAGGCTGAGATTTAATTACTAAATGATATCAAATCCAGATTTTAATTTCCTTCATTAGACAAGACTATGGGTTTCATAAAATATCTCTGAAGTTTGGGTAATAGAAGGGTAACAATCAGCGGCTTATAGACTGGAGAAAAGCACATCATCAGTTAGCAAGTATTGAATATTATTGATGTTCTACTTCAGTGAAGTCTTCACATTTAGAGGCAATTAAAAGCTACTGTAACTATTCCCAAGGATTCATTTGCAAAATTCTATGCATTCTTTGCTAATTGTTTAGGTTAACTTTCATTACCTTATATACTTTTCTATTTCCCCAAAGGCATTGGGGGGTTCTTAAAAAGGGGGCTTCGTTTTCCCCCTTTCGGTATCTGAGGGGTTCTTTCAAGCAGTTTGAAAACCATCAATATAGCTGAATGGCCCAACAAATCTGGATTACACCAGGGTTGACAAGGAAGAAATAATCATAAATAGATAACAAATCAAACAAACATTTGCCAAATATCTAGTACTTTACTGGCATTGTGCTAGTTAATGAAGCTTGTAATCTAGTTAAGGAAATAAGCCATAAACACATCTAACATTATGTAGGGTAAGATTAATTCTGAAAGATTGAAAAAAGGTACTTGACATAGACAAGTTTGGAAGAGGCTAGTGACCTCAGGGAAAGCTTCACAGAGGAAATGATGCTGATGATGACTTTGAAGGCTGGACCGGCCTCGGGTAGATGGGGATGAGTGGAGACTAATGTTGGGAATGATTTCGCTGTATCCAGAGCATCAAAGACATTGCCTCCTGGATAACACAAGGCACAGATTTTCACCTTTTCAGTTGTAGCCTTGAATGTTTCTGCCAGAAAGTCTTTGTATAATCATTTTTCCAATGTTTAAACTTCCAGTTCATCGATACCACTGCACCATCTAGAAAGAACAAGGTTTTACTTAATGACATTATATAGAAGGGGAAATAAATATTCAATAGGATGTATTTTAATCTTCCCCCTCCAAATTTACAACTTATAACTTTTATCCAAAAATTTCCTCTGTAAATCTTTGGTCCTTCTGCAAGAATTCAAATAAAGGGAGAATATAGGCAGAGAAACTTTATAAATGTAAATAATTGGGCGATTTTGCTGACTGCTATAATGCCCTGACGTCATGATAATGATTCTGTAGTGTTGATGAGATTGCTAATAGTATGGAAATAGTTGCTGATGCCAGCTCAGCATGTTTTTTTTAAAAAAATACATTAGGGGGTTATTTGCATTGGTTCCTAAATTCTTAAAACTAAAAAGTTTAAATGAGTGGCACCCAGAGCTGGATGTTAGAACTATTTTCATTACTTTTGTAAATTTGCTCTGAGACATTCTTGGGAGACTGCACACAGAGACTGTTTCCCTAGACCCATCACTGTGGATGCTCAATAGAGACTCCGGGGTGTTGTTCAATGTGGGGCAAAGATAATTCTACCATCTACATAGTGCTTAAAGAACAAAAATAAAAAGATTACTCTGTAAGCTATAAAAACTTGTCAGCATTTCTCCTTCAAACATGAAGGTAGAACTCTTTTCATTCTTCCATAGATATTCTTCCAAGGTTGCAAAATTAAAAAAAAAATCTTTTCCCTGTAAGACTGCTCTTGGTGTTCTTATTCATGAAGAAGAATCAGTTCATATTACACACTAATGGAGTGATTTGCACCAAGGTTGTTCCCTGCTAAGAATGGCCCTACTCCCCACAAGTTTTGTCCTAAGTTTCCTCAAACTACTCTTTTGTAGCCCCAAAATACTACCTTAGGATGTCATCCAGGCTTGCTCATGTCAGAGTTAGTTCTTCTTCTACCTTTATCATTTTGTAATTCCTTTTCTCAAAGAATTTTACAGACAGTTTCCCCTGGTATATTAATAGGTAGATAGCTAGTTCATACTGGGATATGAGATTTTAAATATCTTTTATATTTTAAACTTTTTAATACAAATAAATATCTAATTGGTGGAATTTTAGCCAGTTCAAAAAAGAGCTTTACAGCCAAGGAGAGCCATCACTGATATCCCTTTTAAAAAGTCCAAAAATAGAAAGACAACTCGTTCTGCCTATACTGGACTCATTGTTTCATATCACATTAAAATAGCAAGTCCATCAATTTCACCACATCTCCCCCCTTTCCCTTTTGTAACCAGCACTTGACTCTAGCGTGTCTTCATCTAGTCCACTCCTCGTTTCTCATGTCTGCTTTAGAATAATTTAAAAACAGAGGTAAAATCTGGTAGCTTGTATCTGATAGACTTTTACAGGCCTACAACAAAGTTAAAGGCATGGTCCAAATCTTCCTTTCAGCCTCATAGTCCAGAGCATTCTCTTCCTCTCCCCATCAGAATTAATAGCCATATTCTTTTGGATCTCCACTGTAAATAACACAATTACTATATTTTAATTTTTTAGTAATTATTCTTTTGATTTTGTCTTACCTATAAACACTAAAGTCTATGAGGACAAGACCCTGTGTCATTCATTTTTGTTTCCCACCACCTAATAATATTTTAGACAATTAAAAGGGAATTCTTAAATTTAAATTTTATGAACTGGACTATTGTTATGGTACATGAAAAGACTACCAGACAAAAATACTTTTGGGGCTTTGAGTCTAAATGAAATCATGTTTGGCGAATCTTTTTTTGGGTTGATTATAAAATGATGGGACAGGACAAAAGGGAGTATTGGAAGTAGTTATAACAATTATAGTTGGGTTGGGAGTATTTAAGGAAGACAGCCAAGGTGGACTGACTCAGGGAGCCCATATGGAAGGAGAATAAACTGGGCTCTATTTTGGCCAATCAAAGAGCAGTGACTTTGGACAAATCTAACAGAGATGGTGGAATAAGTTAGAGTAAAATCCAAAGCAGGGCAGGTTCTGATGAGTGATTTCATACCTTTGTTCAGTGGATTGATGAAAATTCTTTGAGAATAATACGCCAAATTATTTTAGGAATGAATTTTTTTTTCAACATCTCTTTAGATAGAGTTTAGAGTCTGGTCTTAATTGTTCTAACTCTGATAATAAGAAAGATGATATTTCTGGTCACTGTAGTAAATTTCTAACCTTGATCTTGACTGTCAGCCTTTCCTGTCTAATGTACTTGATTCCTGTCTTATATACTTAGGTATATAAAGTTGGGAGGCATTCTTAGGCTGCTTTTGCAATGAGATTTGCCCTTCTTTTTGAAAGAGAAAATGAGTGTTTTGTCATGGTCACATTATTAATCAGTGAACTACATGTTTATTAGTACTACCTTAAATATTATTTACAACTTGGATTTCTAGAATTAGAGCTTCCAAAGAGTCAGAGTCTTAAAAAATGACTATTAAATCCTTCTAAATCTTTGTTTGGGTAAGAGTTAGTACTGCTGATGTGTGTAAATACTGGGATAAGCCTTTTGCCCCTGGGAGGCCGAGGCCTGGAAAGTGAAGGGAAATGCAATCCAAAGCATAATTAAGAGGGCCAACATCAAAGACCATTGAAGCTAAGTGGTGATGTTACAGACAAATGCATGATTTTGTTTTTTTTTCCCACAGTATGAAGTCAAAAAGTTAATTTGAGCTTTTTACTAAAGGAAACTGCAGACGAGAGATCCCCTGACTTTTGGGCCCTGGTACTGACTCCAGAGGAGCATTTCCATTTTTTCTGGTTTCAAACGTTTTTTCCTAACTGGCTCTTAGTTACACAGGTCAAATGGAAAAGGAGCAAAAGAGTTGGTTGCTAGAATTATGTTTTTTTTTCCTCTTTTGAGAATCTATAGTATACATTTTTAGTTCTGTTAGGGGATGCTTTAAGATTGGTATATTTTCTGATTAGTAATACTATTTAAAATAAAGCTTTGAAATATGAATAAAGCAGTTGTTCAAGGGACATAAAGGAAATAATAAACAAATGAAACTTCATCAAAATAAAAAGCTTCTGCATGGCTAAAGAAAACATCAGTAAAATGAGAAGGGAACCAGGTGTATAGGAATATATATTTGCCAATGATACCTTGGACAATGGTTTGATCTTCAAAATACATAAAGAACTCCCACAACTCTGCTCTAGGAAGATAAATAATTAAAAATAGGCAAAGGACCTGAACAGACACTTCTCCAAGGAGAACATACAGAGGGCCCAGAGACATATGAAAGGATGCTCAACATGACTAGCCATCAGAGACATGCAAATTAAAACCACCATGAGATACCACTTTACACTGCTCAGAATGGCCATCATAAACAAATTAACAAACAATAAGTACTGGTGAGGTTGTGGAGAAAAGGGAACCCTTGTACACTGTTGATAGAAATGTAGACTGATATAGCCACAGTGGGTAACAGTATGGACTTTACTCTGGACTTTACTGCCTTTAGATCCAGAACTGCCTTTTGACCCAGCAATTCCACTGCTGAGGTTATACCCTAAGAATTCTGAAACATCAATTCAAAAGAACCTATGAACCCAATGTTCATAGCAGCACAATTTATAACAGCCAAGTGCTGGAAGCAACCTAAGTACCGATTAGTAAATGAGTGGATCAAAAAACTGTGGTACATAACACAAAGGAATACTACATAGCAGAAGGAATGTAGGAGATCCTACCCTTTGTGACTGTATGGATAGGTCTGAAGAATATTATGCTAAGTGAAGTAAGCCAAGTGGTGAAAGACAAATACCATATGGTCTTACCTGTAAGTGGAACCTAATCAACAAAACAAACAAGCAAGCAGAATATAACCAGAGACATTGAAATAAAGAACAAAGTGACAATAACCGGAGGGGAGAGGGTAGGGAGATAATGGGGGAAAGAATGGGAAAGGTTATCAAGGAATATGTATAAAGGTCACATGGACAAAGTCAAAGGTGGGAAGGATTAAGGATGGGAGGTGGGGGAAAGTAGTGGCAGGAAAATGGAGACAACTGTATTTGAACAGCAATAAAAGATGCAAAAATAAAAATAAAAACAAAATATCCTTATCTATTGACTCCCCCCCACCATAATTAGAAAATTCTCCAAAAGAGTACAAATTTGAATTAGAGTTAGGTAGAAGAAATGGAAAATTGAGCCTGAGAATAATTACAAGGTAAGTAAACCTCATTCTTATTTGGATATTTTTGTCTTCCCTTTCTCAGGTTGAAATAATGATAGGAATTCTTAGAGATAGATGAAAATAAATATTTTTAGAAAAATTCTAAAACAATATGGGGTTGGTGTACCTGAGAATAACTTTTTGAGAATTTCTACTGTGTAGCAATAAAATTCCCTGGAATGCCTTTTAACCTATGCAGTGAAACATTTTTACATTTTGTTAACTTTTTAAATGAGTTATACAATCTTGACAGCAATAAGAACAACATTTATTAACTTTTTTCTTTTGCTTATTTGAGAAGTTGTATTGTAATGATGATACAATGAGTTGGATTCACGGATGAGACATCTGTAAGTAACCTTCTCCCTGGGAAGTCTGCACGTCTCATAGTTCTTTTGACTAACATAATGGCCCTGTACACTTTTCCAGACAAGAAAAGAACATCACCACATCAGTTATGCCAAAAGCATCATGAAGCTTCAGGTTGAGAGAGAAAGGTTGAAAATTATTCAATGTCTAAGAAATGCTTCATCCTCCATGAGATTTCCTGTTCTCTTCTCTGGCCCATACCCTCCAGAACATGATATTCCCTAAAATTAAGAAGTTTGCTGTCTTCATTCCTCCAGTAGCATATATATTGTACTTATTCTGTTCCACTGATCTATGTGTTCATTTTTATGCTAACACTATACTGTTTCAATTACTATAGCTTTGTAATATATTTTGGAATCAGGGAGTGTGATGCTTCCAGCTTTGTTCTTCTTTCTCAAAATTGATTTGCCTATTCTAGGTCCATTCTCCTCCTCCTCCTCCTCCTCCTCCTTCTTCTTCTTCTTCTTCTTCCTCCTCCTCTTTTTCTTCAAGACCCAGCTTTCTCTCTCTTTTTTCCACATTTTTAAAAATTTTACTTTAATCATTGTTCAAGTACAGTTTTCTGTCCTTTACTTCCATCCCAGCCCACCCACCCATCCCTCCCCACCTCCCTCCCATTTACCCCCCCCCCCCAGTTTTTGTCCATGTGTCCTTTATACTTGGTCCTGTATACCCTTTCCCTTTTTCCCCTGAAAGTCCCTCCCCTCTCCCCTCTGGTCACTGTCAGCCTATTCTCTGTTTCAGTATCTGGGGTTATATTTTGCTTGCTTGTTTGTTTTGTTGATTAGGTTCCTGTTATAGGTGAGATGATATGGTATTTGTCTTTTACTGCCTGGCTTATTTCACTTAGCATAATGCTTTCTGGTTCCATCCATGCTGTTGCAAAAGGTAGGAGCTCCTTCTTTCTTTCTGCTGCATAGAATTCCATTGTGTAAATGTACCATAGTTTTTTGATCCACTCATTTACTGATGGGCATCTAGGTTGCTTCCAGCACTTGGCTATTGTAAATTGTGCTGCTATGAATATTGGGGTGCATAGGTTCTTTTGGACTGGTGTTTCAGGTTTCTTAGGATATAATCCTAGCAGTGGAATTGCTGGGTCAAAAGGCAGATCCATTTTTAGTTTTCTGAGAAAATTCCATACTGTTTTCCATACTGGTTGTACCAGTACCCAAAGCAATTTACAGATTTAATGCAATACTTATTAAAATACCAATGGCATATTTCACAGACATAGAACAAACACTTCAAAAGCTCATATGGAACCACAAATGACCCTGAATAGCTGCTGCAATTTTGAGAAAGAAGAGTAAAGTAGGAGGGATCACAATACCTGATACTAAACTGTATTACAAAGCCACTGTAATCTCTCTTTTTTAAAGATTTTATTTATTTATTTTTAGAGGGAGGGGAAGGGAGGGAGAAAGAGAGATGCATCCATTGGTTGCCTCTCATATGCACCCCTCCCCGCACTGGAGACCTGGCCCACCACCCAGGCATGTGCCCTGACTGGGAATCAAACTGGTGACTCTTTGGTTTGCAGGCCAGCACTCAATCCACTGAGCTACACCAACCAGTGCTGAGGTCTCTTCTTAAAATTGCTTTGGCTATTTGGGGTCTTCTGTGGTTCCATACAAATTTTAAGATTATTTATTTAATTTCTGTGAAAAATGTCCTTGAACTTTGGCTAGGGATTGCATTGACTCTATAGTTTGCTTAGGGCAGTATGGACATTTTAACAACATTAATTCTTCTACTTAGTGAGTATGGAATACCTTTTCATTTATTTGTGTCTTCTTAAATTTCTTTCATATATTTTTATTTAATCTTTTTACTCTTTATTTTGTTATTGGATTTTATTTTGTTGAATGAAATACAGAAGAAATCTACATTTATAGTTTCCAAAAAGCTAACCAGTTGTCTCAAGATAATTTATTGAATAATTCCTTTTCTTCCTACTAATTGAAAAACCACCTTTAAGGTGACTATATATTCAAATTACCTTTGATATCTATTTTGTTCATTTGTTTCTAATTTTTTCTATTACCAAAGTAATTTAATTATTGTAGCTTCCTGATATATATGAGGATATATATATTTATCCTCACCTGAAGAATGCTTATTGATTTTAGAGAGATGGGAAGGAAAGGAAAGAGAGAGGGAGAGAATCATTGGCAGGATAGAGAAGCATCAATTAGTTGCCTTTGTATGCGCCCCTACTGGGGACTGAACCTGAAACCCAGGCATGTGCTTTGACAGGGAATCAAAACCTGTGATCCTTCTGTTTATGGAACAATGCTCCAACCAATTGAGCCATGCCAGCTGGGGCTTATGATATGTTTTAATATCTGCTAGTACTACTTCTTATTAATCTTTTCAAGATTTTCCTGGATACTCTTATTTTTCTAGATGATCTTTAGTATTATTTTAAGTTTCTAAAATAATCTTGTTAGTGTATATTCAGTCTTTTCAATTTTGAATATTACTATCCAAGAATAAAATGCTTTTATAGTTCAGTAAATTTTAAGTATTTTATTTTTATTATTTTTATATTTAAAAATTAATTTTAAATATTTTATCATTTTTGCTACCATAAATGAGATTTTTTCTTCTATTATATTTTCTTTTTTCTCTTTTTTTGCTTAACCTTTATTGTATTTTTTTCCATTACCATTTGGTTTCCTTACATTTCCCTCCCCCCAGTAATTACCACACTGTTGTTCATGCCATTATATTTTCTATACATTGATTATAAATAGTAAAATGATTGATTTTGAGTACTAATTTTATCAGTAGACACATTATTGAATTTTATTACTATTTATTATAGTTTTATATGGATTTCTTGGAATTTTCCAGCTATATAAATTTCATTTGCAAATCATTTTTTTTCTTTTCAATGTACATTTCTTTTTTTTCTTTCCTTTCATTGACTGATACTCTCATAGAAATACTAAATGATGATAATAAAGGTAGACTTTCTTATGTGAATGGTGAAGTTTTTCAAGTGCCTTTATTGACATTTCTTGAAATAGACATGTTTTATTCTCTTTTAGTCTATTAATATACTACAATATATTAATAGGTTTTCTGATATTGAATCATCTTTGAGGCAAATGTATTTAAATGAAACCAATTTAAAGGGCACGCACCAGTATCATATCTTAACAAATGTAAAGGAAAAGTTTTAAGAACACTGTCAAAGTGAGGCAGGAATGGCATCTTCAACAATTTAAATTTTAAGCATCCCTAGAGCTTTTTGCATGGGGATCATTATCTCCTCTCTGCTGCCTTAGAGGCATTATTACCAAATCCTGGCCAATTAGCTACTTTTACTTTCTTTTTATTACTTTTACTTTCTTTTTATCTTGAGGCATTTCATAGTGTTTATGGAAGGAATAATATTGGATATCTTACTTAAATCAGTTTACAAGCTAAATAATTATATTTAATTTCTGTACATATAAATATAATCAAAAGATGCTAGTCTCTAGCTTGTTTGTTGTGGCAAGGGATTCTCCTTTACTACACCATTACCTTCTTTCTTTCAAGTAAGATATCAAGAGAGTTATACAAAAAAGAAAGCAAATTTGGGTCAAATTTCACATAAAAAGAATGAAAAAATACAAAATAATATGTTATTCATGGAAAAAATCTTTCAAATGTCTGAATGGCATAATATCAGACCAACCTATTTTACAAAATAGGCTCTCAGAGATGTAAGCTCTAGTGTATATTCATTTTGATGCTGAGATTTATTAGAATAACAAATTTTAGGGCTTTTGAATTGAAGTGAAATATCTTCATTTTATCAACTATTATTTTTACCCTTCTTTTGTTTTGGTAAATAAAGCTAAATAAAACAGCATGATATTTCAAGGCATTATTTCACAGAACACATCAAAGTGATATCTCTTCTATAATGTGAGAAAAAATAAGATAGGTTTTTCTTTCATCTAATTTTAGTTTGTCATTTTTTTCAAGTTCCCTAATTTATCTAATCAAAAGATGGCTGCACTACAAGGAAAAAAGTATTTGACTATATAAATGATTTAACACATAGGTCCCAGGAAAGTTCAGCTCATGAGTCCTCATTTTCATTGTTGGATAAAACTGCAGGGCAGATTATCTAAGGATTTTTGTATGATTTTCTCTTATATTTCTTGTTTGGCTCTAAATTGTAGATTTGCCTTCCAGAAATTTGTCTCATAGCCTCCTCTGTATTGTGAACTCTTGAGAGATTTGTATTTTATAGATATTTGTGTCTCCTTCAGTGTCTGGCTCAGTATGTTACTCATAGTAAATGCATAAGGAATAGTTATGTGACATTATGCTTCATTAAGTACTTTTTTTAAGGACTGAAAGGTCAAGTTTCATCAACAGTGAAGAGGAAGGTAACTACCCAGGTAAAGTAAATAGAAATTAATTTATAAAATTGGATAATGACATTATTGACTTCTCTGAACTACTAAGTAGATATTTGTACTCATCAATTCTGAGATCTGACCTTTGCTGCTGCTTTGGTCTTTCAGGGTCCTATTGGACTATGGCAAAGGGGACCTTGTTGCTGTGAAGTTATTTGGGGTCTTTTGTGGTCCCAAATTATGACCAGAGTTTGGTGAATCACACTTATTAGGGAAAAACATATATAAAGCTTAAAGATATGGCATCAATAATCTTATCTTGTACTTACATGCATGATAAATGATAATCCTAATACAGAGGAAAAGAAAAAGTTTCATGAACACCCATCAACTACAAAAATGTTTTAATGTCCAATTTCTTCTTTTTCAAGACAAATGATACTTGTAGAAGTTCCTGTTATGTAGCCTCTCAAACTTGCTTTCTTCACACTATTGAATTAATATTTTATATCACATTTCAAATTTTATTTACATGCTGCTTAACTTTGTTGCCAATGTTTATTTGGCTTTTTAGTATTTTAAATTATAACAATAGTAATCTGACAGCATTGGCCATAATTTAGTAAATGGTGGCAGGAAGAATATTTTACTTGTGACTTTTCATAGCCTTCTGAAATACCAGAATTTTTGCTTATGTATAGTTTATTGTCAATTGATCCACACACAGTATTTAAGATGGTCACTAACTCTGAATCTAATAGAGCTGCTGATTTAAGAAAATAAAGTTAGATAAAACAGTGCCTATTATATTTAGTCCATATTATATTGTACTATACATTATTGTTGCCTAAGTCCAAATGGCAGAAGAGAAAGCTTATTTATTAAGGAGGTTTTATGAATTTGTTATAGGTTGAGCACTGTATGAGTGAATACCAAACAAATCTAATACACAGTCTTCATCTAAGAGGAACACAATCTATTTAAGGACTCAAGACAGAGATTCTCTTGTAGTTATCACAATTTCTGGGCTTTAATAACTGACTGAATGAATTATTGAAATCAAAAGACCAAGACAAAAACAGCATAAATGAAATACTAAATGAATTGGAGTTAGAAAGTGGGTTAATATTTTAAATCTGATTTCTACCACAGCTCTCAACAATGTCTGCTGTTCTCATACTGTGCTAGAGAACTGGGAGGGTGGGGATATGGGTAAAAAAATGTAAACTGGTGTCAAAAAATAATAGAATATAAAAGTTTTCAAATTCAGGTGTATTTTTCAGTGTATATTATAAGACAAAGAATATCATCAAACCCAAACAACTAAATGTCTTAGTATATTTAAATATACTTCCCTATGTGAAGTCTTAAGAGGAAATATTTAAAAAATAAGAATTCAATATAATGGCAAAAGACTGTCTTCTAGAATTTTGTTTTGATTTGCTCTGAAGACATAGGGACAGGATCAAGGGCTGTCATCTGCTAAATAGAAGATTTAGATACTTTGAGTTCATAAGGACTATTGGCAGGATAGGAATCTAAATTTCTTTGCTCAAGTCTTAAGTTCAACTGGATGGGGCTGCAAAAGACCTAAATGTATTCCTTTAGATTTTTAAAATTATCTTATAAATGTTATATGTAAGAAACAATTTAAAAGTCAAATTTAGCTTGTTGTGAATGACAGCAATTTCTCTATGCATTGTCCTCCTCAGTTTCTTGCTCTATAACTAACTAGTTTCAACTTTTAAAATATTTTAAAATTTGCTGTCATTTCCTAAGTAATGAATAACTTTAGAAGATCTGCATTCAGCTCACTTTCATAGAACCACCACTGACCTCAACATATAATGCACTTTTCAATGCAGTTACATGTTTTGTTCAGACCAATGCCCTGGGGTACATTAGATGGCAAGTAATCACTATTCATAGGTAAGCCATATTATATTTTCTTACTTTTCTTTTTGACACAATCTTCTGTTTTTGTGGAGCTATTAATTGCTTTCGTTTTTCATATGCTTATTTTTCTTTGTACTTATCACTAATTCTATCTAAATTCTTTTCCAAATATGTAAATCTTCTGTAAATATATTGAAGTTCAAAAGAGAGGCTGTCACTTTTTATTGGAGACTTCTCACCTGGAGTCTTATGCGCTGTCTGAATCTGGATGCAATGTAGTGTAGACATGCTATACAATACCATCCTTGCATCTCCTTTTATGAACAAGGATTTTGTTTGCCTCTCTTGGATTGCCATATGGAAAGCCATACCCTGCTTTCTGGAAATATGTTGTCTTTTTGGTGGAGTATTTCTGCCAGCACCTTAATTAAAAGAAGTATGGTAGGAATTTTTCACAGGCCAAAAATGTTTTTTTTCTACCTGAGCAGAATAAAAACACTTATTCTGGTTATTTATTTGGGAGGAAATAGTGTTCTGGTTTGGTGCATGTGTGTGTGTGTGAGTGTGTGTATACAGGGATGGTCAAAATGAGGTTTACAGTTGTGAGTATTCAAAGCAGAGTTTACTTTCGTATTATTATTTATTAATTATTGTCTTATCTATTTGCATTACAACTATAAACTTACTTTTGCCCACCCCTGTATATGTATATATCTCTGTCTCTGTCAGCTCAAGGGATCCTCTCTTTGTTCCTAGTGTTGTAAAATTTCAAAATGCTCTTTCTTGGACATTGTCCTTTTGTCCATTATTCTGGGCCCTGGGTGGCCTTTTTCAATTTAGAAACTCATGTCTATCAGTCCTAGAGATTTTCTTCAATTACTTTGTCGATGATTTTCTGTCCTCCATTTTTGTGACATCTCTGAAGTTTCTATTGTCATGAATTCATAGGGATGGCTCTTTTATTTGTATTTTGTTATATTTCTATCTTTGTGTTTTTGTTCATTTTCTGAGAGATTTATTCTGTGGATTTTTGGATTTCTGTTATATTTTTAATCTCCAAAAGCTATTTTTTGGTTCTCTGAATGTTCTTTTCTTATAGTATCATGTGTTTGCTTTGTGGGTACAAGAGAATTTCAGTATTATTGATTATAAATTTAATTGGCAACTTTGGCTAAAACCATAATCTAAGTACAATATCATAATCTAAGATTTATTTAAAAGTAATTGGGACTTCTGGCCAAGATGGAGGCATAGGTAGACAGAATCAAAAGAAGGGCAACCACAATTTAGAAATAAAAAAACAACCAGTACTGACAGAACATTGAACTGTATGGAAGTCCGACAACCAAGGAGTTGAAGAAGAAACATTCATCCAGACCAGTAGGAGGGGCAGAGTGGGACAACCAGGCAGAAAGGGGTCAAGGCAAAGAGGTGCTTTGTGGACCCTGGGCTCACAGGGCAACAGCTAGTGGACCCAGCAAGGCGGTGGATTGTGGAGCACAGCATGGCACACAAGGCAGCTGGCAGACTGGGTGGTCCCACATTCACTCACAGATAAACCAGGTAAAACTGGGGAGCCAGACAGACCGAGCAACCCGGGCCCCTGTGCCAGGAAATAAAGCCTCAAAACACTGACTGAAAACACCTGTGGGGGTTGAGGTGCTGGAAAAGACTCCCAGCCTCACAGGAGAGTTTGTTGGAGAGACCCACAGGGTCCTAGAACATGCACAAGCCCACCCACCTGGGAATCAGCACCAGAAGGGCCCAGTTTGCTTGGGGGAAGTGGCAGAAGGGATTGAAATCCGTCAGAGAGTGGAGCAAGCGCCATTGTTCTATCTCGGACCCTGCCCCCACAGACAGCATCACAACCCAGCAACTGGGTTGCCCTGCCTGGGTGAACACCTAAGGTTCCGTCCCTCACTACATAACAGGTGCAGCAAGACAAAAAAATGGCCCAAACAAAAGAACAGATCAAAGCTCCAGAAAAAGTACAACTAAGCAACAAAGAGGTAGCCAACCTATCAGATGAACAGTTCAAAGCACTGCAATTCTGTGATCAGGATGCTCACAGAATTGGTTGAATCTGGTTGCAAATTAGATGAACAAATGAAGGCTATGCTGAGTGAAATGAAGGAAAATGCACAGGGAACCAATAGTGTTGGGAAGAAAGCTGGGACTCAGATCAATGGAGTGGATCAGAAGGAAGAAACAATCAAACAGAAAAGAATGAAGCAATAAGAATTCAAAATAAATGAGAGGCTTAGGAACCTCCAGGACATCTTTAAACATTCCAACATCCGAATTAGAGGGATACCACAAGGAGAAGAGGAAGAGCAACAAGTGGAAAAGTTATTTGAACAAATAATAAAGGAGAACTTCCCCAATCTGGCAAAGGAAATAGACTTCCAGGAAGTCCAGGAAGCTGAGAGAGTCTCAAAGAAGTTAGACCCAAGGAGGAACACACTAAGGCACATCATAATTACATTACCCAAGATGAAAGATAAGGGAAGAATCTTAAAAGCAGCAAGAAAAAAGGATACAGTTACCTACAAAGGTGTTCCCATAAGATGATAAACTGATTTCCCACAAGACACCTTACAGGCAAGAAGGGGCTGGGAAGAAGTATTTCAAGTCATGAAAGGCAAGGACCTACATCCAGATTGCTCTATCCAGCAAAGCTTTCATTTAGAATGGAAGGGCAGATAAAGTGCTTCTCAGATAAGGTCAAGTTAAAGGAGTTCATCATCACCAAGCCCTTATTATGTGAAATGTTAAAGGGACTTATCTAAGAAAAAGAAGATAAAAAACATGTACAGTAAAATGACAGCAAACTCACAATTATTAACAACCATACCTAAAACAAAAATGAACTAAGCAAACAACTAGAACAGGAACAGAACCACAGAAATGGAGATCACATGGAGGGCTAGCAACAAGGGAGTGGGAGGAGGAGAGAGGGGGAAAAGGTACAGAGAATAAGTAGTATAAATGGTAGGTAGAAAATCTACAGGGGAGGGCAAGAATAGTATGGGAAATGTAGAAGGCAAAGAACTTATATGTACGACCCATGAACATGAACTAAAGTGGGGGAAGGTGGGTGGGAGAGGGTGTGCAGGGAGGAGGGGAGTGAAGTGGGGAAAATGCACAACTGTAATAACATAATCAATAAAATATATTAAATAAATAAATAAAATAAATTTTAAAAAGTAATTGGCTTATTTAGTCAAAGAACCTAGCTAATCTTTGTCCTGAAATATTTTTAATAGCTAACACTTAAATTGTATGTTATCACCCTATATGGTTACATGTTAATATGAACATACTTGATCATTTTAATCAAAATTTGCCTCAATTATAAACTGAACCTGTATGCATCTAACATGAACTTGCTGAATACAGATTTATAAACATTCATCAGCAATTTATAATCACGACAGTGAATTAGCATATTCCTCTGTTGCCTGGTTTACATTTTATTGTGTAATAGTACTTCACTGGCTGATTTCTGCCAAGTTTCATTTTATGAGACACAGCTGTGTGACTTATTTTCCTCCTTTCTCAGGACTCCAGGAAATAACTAAAACCCAAGGCAGACCCCTCCACCACAAAGTTCTATTAGTAAATTTGTTTAACAGAACTGAATCTATACATATTCCATTTCTAGTACATAGCGTATCACCTATTTAGTATAAGAAATTGCATATAGATGATAAGCAGACAGTAAGCTCACAGAACCCACTCCCCTACCCACTAGGCACCTATAGTCCTGTCCTACTTTGTAATCCAGGCTTTGAAGCTTTTGGGATCATACAACTCTGCTAACTCATTCACTTGTTAACCACTCGAAAGTAGCTATTTCTCTGCTGGCATAAGCCAGTATCCTAGGTATTTACTTTTCTTGCTTTAGAATATTCTTGGTTATACTTCCTTATGGATAGAAACCATTCATTCTGTTAAATGTAGCTATCTTTTTCTTCCTGCTCCAGTCATGTTTTTCTGTTAATTCTAAAACTGTTTTGACTCCCAGACCTCAACAAGCCACTGCCCACCTCATTACACATGTTTTCTCTTGTTTTAGATAATGAAAGAAGCAATGGACTCTATGAGTTTTGCAGCACAAGACTACCTCCCTGAATTTTTGGACAAGTTCTGTGAATACTACAGCTGGCTCTCAAAGTAGACTAGGTTATGAAGACAACATGTGCTAAATTCTCCTAATGTTTTACCTTGGGTCCAGATATCCATAAACCCATATTTTTATACCCTTTGCTTGATATTTCATATTTGGGAAAAATTTGCCAGTTAACTGGTCATCAGGGATATATACATACACAGAAAGGGCTGGACATCTGTAGGCTAACCAATGTGAACTTCTGGTTATTTTAGAGATCTGGGGTGATATCAGTGTAAAAGATGGTGGTCATTGAGGTCTGTATGCTGCTTAAATTATACCTCTCTGGTGCATACCAGAACTTTATCCCTTATAGTTTTATATATTAGCAATATATTCAGTATCTCAGTAAGTACTAATAGGAATAGATTTGCTCCATGAAGTAACTGGTATGTCTGATTTAGATATTAGCTACTCCAGTTTAAGGGAGTTTATGTCTGTACAAAAGTTTTATTTCTATAGGAGAGAACAGTCCTGAAATTTTGGTTATTCTTACTCACTGAGTTTTCAACAAGACATCTCAAATTCTCAGAATCAAGCCAATATCTCCGTCTCCTAAGGGTCTAAAATATGCTATCTGCCTGAGAGAGAAGATGAAATTTTTCTATTCCTGCCCACTACCCCAATCAGAATTCATATTATGTGCATTTCTCTAGCCAGAATTTATTTAGAATGCTCTGAATTCTGATATGCGCTGGCACACTGACTGAATCAGTGGCTGAGCCCCTGTGGAGGCTTATTCAACTTATTTGACCAGAAAAAAATTATATTTTGGTCACTGTCAGAAAGGTCTGATAGACATTGCCATTAAAAAAAAATCCTAAGATCTTCATAGGGTGCAATTGCTCTGGTCAAGGAAGCTTTTACGGCTTCCATTGAAGCAGATCCCCAGAGCCCCAAACTGGTCTTATCCTCTTCTCCCACATTTAGCCTTTCATCTCTTTCCCTTGTTTCTTTCTAGTCCTCTTTCTCTGTCCTTCTCCTTTTATTTCTCCAGCCCTTTCTGTTTCCATGACATATTACAAACATCAAGATCTTTACTTTTAAAAAATGTTGTAACTCTAAAACCGAAAAATGTTATATTACTTTATTGAACCATGCACTTTGCCATGTGTTATCTAACTTAATCCTCCCCAAAACCTTGTGAAGGAGTTATTTTTTAAAGTGATGTTATCTCTCTCTCTCTCTCTCTCTCTCTCTCTCTCTCTCTCTCTCTCTGTCTTTCCCTTTGCATTTTTAGGACAAAGTGGTTTTTGCAGACTACCTTTTAATTTGAAATACCATATTTGAATCGTATTGAAAAAGTACAGCATCTACTAGAGTATCTTGTACATTGAGTCTACAATCATTTTGACTCTGTTTAATTTGTGTTTTTCAGAATAATGGCAGTTTTATCTTTATGTAAACAGGTTTAAGATGTTTACATCAGATTGAATGTTTCCCAGTGAAGTAAACAAAGATGACAGAGTACAGTGATTCATCATTTAGACTGAGTACTTTTATGACTTCTACTTTATTTTGGTGGTTAGTGCTATGAAGTAATAGGACCTTGCATCTGCTGTTTTTAGGGAGTGCTGCTTATGTTGTTTTAGTAAAGAGTTGTCACCATGAAAATCCAAAGCAGAGGTATCATTTAAAATCCTGCAATTAAGTATGTGCTTGTCAGCAGCACAGTCGTGGCATCTTTGATAGTGTGGGTAATGTGTGTTTTCTTCTCAGCTTACTGAGGTGTTGGTAATGGAAGCCAAGCTCCAACATCAAAGAAATGAGATTTTCCTTTGTAGAAAACATCATTACATTTTCACACCATTAGGGTGATAGAAGTATAGCATCTCCTCTGCATGAAGTAGATGCTTTTATGTTTAAAAAAAAACCCTAGATATCGACCAAGAAGCATATCTTGTTGATCATTACTTACTTGTATATGTGTAAATAATATAATGACCAAAATAATGCCTATTTATTACTTTATTAACTTTTTTTAAAGAAAGGGGTGGGATGTTAAAGAAGTCACTAGTTGAAACTCATTTGGATTAATTATTACCAGTTACTTAGGCATATCAGCATCTAATTTTCTGTCTTTTAAATGACATTCCCTTGAAAGCTTGAAACGTTCTTCATGAGAGCCTCATAAAAGTCAGCCTCAGCAATTATTAAAGTAAGGACATCAGGCAGTTTATTCTCCAGCTGAAATCAGGTCTAGATGCTGAGGAATGGCAGCAAGGCCAATTATTCTACTTTTCTCTATATTATTAATGAACCGTTTTACAAAATATGGGTACATGACCTTGAGAAACTGAACTTCCTGGAAAGCTTCACTTAAATAATGTTGGAATTGGCAAAATCTTATAGGATGAGAATAGGTGAGATAAATACACCTGAATTCCATGGGTATTTTAATTGTTCACGTAACTTTACATTAAACAAAGTACTGTTTCCAAAATAACAGTGCTAAAATAATAATAATAATGATGGTAATATCGAAATCTCTTCAAGTCCATGAAAAAACTCCTGTATATATACCACAGTATCAAACATCCAAAAATATTTCCAGAAATAGAATGTAAGCTATTCCATAGAGACAAAAATAGCAAGAGAGAAAACATGTCTTAATGGCTAAATTGTTTTTCTGATTGGCTGAGACTCACCCATCTCTTTGCTAACACTTCTGAGAAGGTAAAAAGGCCAAAATGGTACCCTGAGTAGCTGCCATTTATCTGATTTTCACCTGTCAATATTCCTCAGATTAAATACTGTCATCACAGAAATCTTAGCAGCTGTCACTTAGATGATAGTCACCTGTCAATATTCTTCAGATAACATAGTGCCAACTTTGAGCATATTATAAAAATAATGACATTGTCTCAGTGTCTTCAGCCTAAAAGAGAACTCTTTTGCTTTACTATGACATTGATGTTTCAAAAATTCATCAAATTAGCTCTGATATTTACGTAAAGCAAGAAACCATGTACTTATAAAACATTCTCCACTCTTACTGATGTAAGCTAGTAAATGATGTTGGTGTTGTTCTCCAGGTGATTTAAAAATCACTCTAGCCACCCTGGAGACTATAGCACCAAAGTTTGAAAGACAGAAATGTCCACATTTTGTCGAACAATGTATATACTTCAATCTAATTTTGTTTATGTTACTCTGTTTCTCTTTTTCAATACCTTTATTTTTACTGGTTTGTACAAACTGCTGCTTATTTACTTCTCCTCTCATTTAGTCTTTAATTGGTTATTGCAGTGTTTTGTGGCAGAAAAAAATACAGATAGACCAATAAACCAGAATAGTGTCCAGAATATATCCCACCCAATAAGAGGATTTAGTGTGTGATAAAGATTTAATTCAATAGGAAAATGATGGCTTACTTAACAAAGGATTCTGGCTCAATTGATTATCCATTTGGAAGAAAATAAGTTTAAAAGCCCCCTTCAAATCACATGTACAGACTTCAGATAGATTAAAACTTAAATTTAAGCATTAAAATTCTTAGGAGACAGTGTATATTACTTTGTATAAAATTTTAAGATTGAAAAGCTTTTCTTAGAGATAAGATACTCAGAACTCATAACAGAGAGATAGTGTATGCTCAAATATTTATAAATTAAAACCTTCTGTATAAAATTCCTATAAATAATTTGAATAGAAATGATAGATTTGGGAAAAACTTAAAGTGCAAATGACAGAAAAAGGCTACCATCTATAATAAACAAAGCCAACTTAACTAATATATACAGCTATTTAAAAAAACAACCCATTTTTTAAAAAACAAGCAAGGAAAATACAATCAGAGACATTGAAATAAAGAACAAACTCTCAGTAACAAGAGGGGAGCATGGAGAGGGATAATAGGGGAAGGGCCAGTAAGGAACACATATAAAGGGCCTGTGGACAAAGCCAAAGGGGATGGGTTCGAGAGTGGGAGGCAGGGATGGGTGGGGCAAGGGGGTGTGGTTGGGGGAAATGAAGACAACTGTACCTGAACAAGAATATAAATAAATAAAAAAATATGCAGAAAGCACCCTTATTAAAAATGCACACTTTAACAATTTAAATCCAACTTTAAAAACAACTCCATTAAGCCCTGGCTGGCGTAGCTCAGTGGATTGAGCGCAGGCTGGGAACCAAAGTGTTCCAGGTTCGATTCCCAGCCAGGGTACATTCCTGGGTTGCAGGCCATAACCCCCAGCAACCGCACATTAATGTTTCTCTCTCTCTCTATCTCCCTCCCTTCCCTCTCTAAAAAATAAATAAATAAAATATTTAAAAAAACCAACTCTATTAAAAACCTAAAAGAACATTTGACTCTGTAATTGATAGAAGAACAGATCCAAATGGCCAACCACATTTCTCAAGAATCTTAAGTTTACTCCTTGGTAAATGCAACTTAAGAGTAACAGTGAGAAATCACTTTACAGCCATCAGATTGGTGCCCTTTAGAAGGAGCAATTCCATCTTCCCCGATGGGGATGTGGAGACAAGGTGCTCTCATTCTTCACTGGCCAAGTGGGATTGGGAATGCAATCTGTATTGTCCATTAAGGATACAGATATGGATACCCTGTAATGAGCAGACCTACTCTTGGGAATTGAGCCCATGGAAATAAAAGCATGGGTCCATAAAGATTTATGTACAAGGAGTTTACTGCTGGAATATTTGTAGTGAGAACAAGCTGGAAACAAGGTGAATGCCCATGAATAAAGTAATGGTTGAATAGATTATGGTACATGCTTGCAATAAAATACTGTGTTTCATTAAAAACTACAAATTGGGTTTTTCTCAGTGAATTTGGGAAGATTTTCAAGTGAAAAGAGCAACAAAACATAAGAAGGTATCATTGTGTCAATTTTAGGAAACAAACACTAATCAAAAATTTCCCAAAACCCTACATGGCTGACTATGTTTATATATGTATTCTTTTGACATGGAGAAGGTCATGGGAATTACACACCAGGGTACTGACATTGAGAGGTGACATGTAGGGATGGTGAGCATGGACTTGGGAGTTAAACTTTCCACATTCAAATCCTGGCTGTGTATTTACTAGCTATGTGACTTTGGAGAAGATACTTAATTTTTTAATGTCTCATTTCTTCTTCTGTAAAAGAAGAATGATATTAGAATCTATCCTTTTGGGATATCTATAAAAGTATGTATCTTAAATGTTAAGTTATAGATGTATAACATCCATCTTAAAACTTAAAACTATGTTGGTCCTATAGTAAGTGCTACAGAAAGAGAAAACCAATGAAAGGGAAAAAAATCAGTATAGAACAGAAAGAAAACACAGGTTCTTCTTCTGAAATGCTTTGCTTCTTTGGGTGCCCACACTGGTTACCTAACCACATTTTTTACCAGCCTGCTCTATTCAAGTTTCTCAACAGATGCTCTCAGTCTCAGCACCACGTTCAAATCCATGTCCCATGGATAGTCAGAGACTGGGGCATGAGGGACTGGGCTACCCACATAATGGACTGGAGCATACATTGACTGACTCTCTAACTGGAATTCATTGGATAATTATATCACATTTCTGTCCACCTTGGCTGGGCAGACAATTTGCTTTTCCCTTAAACATAATTAATATAGCTGTTGCTCTTTTCTTTGGTCATTGGCTGAAGATTGGTGGGGAGGGGGAAGGGAATAGAAATTCCTCCATCTGATGTTTTGATTTCTTTCTTCACAGAGCCTGTGTATGCTAAGTCTTGTCATTGTCATATTTTTTAAAGACAGTTCTCCATGGATCTGTAACTGTTGAGCACAGCTGCACTGATAGCTTTACTTTTTTTTTTTTCAAATTCTGATAAACCATCTGAGAAGACAGAGAGATAGTGTTTCTTCCTCAGGCAAGGGGGAGATTTGTTTCCTGTTCCTATAATCAAGGTAATATGTCCCTCCAGGACAAAAGGTGGTTTGCTTCTAGTTCATAGTTAAAGGTTAGGGGTTTCCTAAATTCAGTGATACAAACTCACAGTGTACTCACATGCATTATAGGCCTGGTCCCTACCCATTGTCCTTAAAGTACTTAGGGATAGGAGAACAGATGTGGACATGAAATTCATGGTGCTTGCTGTACCATGAGTAATGAAGTTCTTTATCTCTGACCTAGGAGTCTCATGTCTCTGCTAGCATCTGTGAAACACTATTAGGCTAATTTGTTTACTTGGGAGAATGGTAAAATGCCAGACCTTTCACAGTTATTAACACATTTCTCTACAAAATATTTCTGTACTTTGAAATGAGATAATATAGGTAAGGACTCATGTAGCTAAACTATAAGGAGCCACTTTAAGATTAGGATGAGGTGGAGAAAAGTATGTTTACCAGTTTTCTCTTGAAAAGTACAGTAGATATCTTGAGGAAAATTTTGAATTTTGAAAACACTTGAATTCTTGCAAAGTTTTGAGGGATGGTGATATCTCCCAGGGTGTGCTCACTTTTCAGTAAGTAAAGTATTACCTTACCTCAAATTCTGAATGGCCATACCTACTTCAAGGGAGACTGGAACACATCAATTTGCGATAGGTAGAATGTGCTCACATAAATTTATTTTGCTATGTAAAAATGGAGAATGGGTATTGGAGTGTAATTGGCAATCAAATTGGCCGCTTAGGCTATAAATTTGCTCTGTCTGACTTATTTCATTTAGCATAATAGTCTCTAGGTCTATCCATTACAAATCATAAGATTTTATTTTTCGATGGCCCAGCAATATTCCATTGCATGTATGTGCCATATCTTTCTCCATCTACTGATGGATATTTAGGTTGCTTCCACATCTTGGCTGTTGTAACTAATGTTGCCTCTGGTTTAGATTCTTTAAGAAAACTTGAAGTAGTTGATCCCGGAAGTAGATTGGCATAGTTGATAGTTGCAGGTCAGTTTGACTCAAGAATGAGAGTTAGGAAGAAGAGGAATGTATTAGGTTATATATAGTATGGCTTAACTGACAAGAATGAGAGGTGAGGCTAAGTGTGGGCAAGAGATAAGTCTGGGGAGGTGGAAAAGGGAAAACTTGTGAAAGGACTTGAAGGTCATGACACATTTTTTCGATGATGAAAACAATGTGGATCTATTAAGTAACTGAGCAGAAGAGCACTTTAAGTCAGTGCTTTGCTATATTTTTCGTATCATATTAATAATACTAATAACATGGAACTCTAAAATAAATGGAGGAGGCAGCACGTGGCTGGTGGTAACTGCCCAGAACATTCTAGCCCATCAACATCCACAACCTGTATTCAGCAACACTGTGTTTATCACACTTCTTGAGAAGCTGTGTATCCAAAAGCATGTGTAAAAATCTATCCTTAGTCAAGCTACAAAGACAGAAGAAATAAGAGATTGGTTATAAAATGACTTGGGCTGTTATTTCCTCAAATGGGAAAGCATACACTTAGGTCAGGTTACCTTGGAGAATTTATTCACTTCTGAGTCTGGCCATAACCTGATGGGGTTAAAAATATCATTTGTCAGTGGATCAGGAATAAATTTGCCGCTGGAGACAGATTCAAACAAAACAAACTAATAGAGATTCATGAATAAAAGCTAGAAAGCCAATCAGTTAATTTGTGTTGAGAACTGAATGAGTTGAGAGGTTCCAAAAATCATGCTAGTTCATCAATACATTTTCTTCCTGTGGCAAATCTTCCCATAAGGGCAAATTATGATCAGAAGGTTGTTCAGTGAGACTGGGATAGGATCAAGGAGAGGGTAATGAGTGATCTTCAGGCCTGAACCTCTGATTGGTGGGTGGGTTGAGATATTTTCTGCTTTGGAGCCACCAGACTCCAAGATATAGTTACATACTTTGATCTTTAGATGCTGAGTCCTTTCTTAGAGAGGCTATCCTGACAGTTTTTTAAGAATCCTTTAATTTTTTTCAGAGGTTGACATGACATGAAATTCTATTTGGAGTTTGATAGTCTTAGTTACAATTCCTGTCCACTTATGCTTTTCTGAGGGCTTGTGCCTATGTCACTTTGACTGATCATGTGTCATTTCTGCAGATGGATAATCTCATGCCTTGTGTTCTGAGTCTTCTATGACTTTGGTGGTGGTGGTGGGGAGGGAGGTGCAGGGAGGACGTACTATTAGCAGTAGACTCTCCTTTTGGGATCTAGAATGTCAGATATGAAAATCTGGGCAAATTAAACTTTAAGAGCTTTTATTTATGCTTTTCTCAATAACATATAAAATTCAGTTAAAGTGAATATTAGGTGTAGTCTTCAGTGGGAAACAGGATGGAGATGAGGGAAATGAGAAGAGGCAGGGAACTTGTTGCTAGGCAGCTAATCGCCATTTTGCCTGACTCTGGAACAGATATCAAGTGCTGGATATATGTATGTGGGTGCCTCAATGTTTTTAGGATTAGCTCCTGATGCTTTTGCCTGGATCCCAGGAGCTCAGGGCTCTTGAGTGGAGAATGCTGCCAACAATGAGAACTTCCTGTTTTCACGGTGTAGGACAAGGTTAGAATTTGTGATCCTAAAAGTGAGAAAGCACTGAGAGCTCATGTATCTATAGGCTGACCAACAAATAATACACCATAAAAAGTGGATCTAGTCCAGTATTTTTTAAAAAGATTTTATTTATTTATTTTTAGAGAGAGGGGAAGAGAAGGAGGAAGAGAGGGAGGAATATCCCAATGTGTGGTTGCCTCTTGCATGCCCCCTACTGAGAACTTGGCTGGCAACTCAGGCATGTGCCCTGACTGGGAATCAAACTGGTGACCCCTTGGTTAGCAGGCCAGCACTCAATCCACTGAGCTACACCAGCCAGGGCCAGCCTGTATTTTTGAAAGACCAGGGACTTTGGAAGGTAATGACCTTGGTTCAAATAACTCAACACACAGATTTTAATATCTTTTAGCTTTAATTCCCATAAAGGTTAACAGGCAAAATAATACCCACCTTGAAGATTTACAGCAAGAATTAAATGACCTGATGCATGGAAAGGAGCCAGCACTCTTCCTAGTGCCTAAAATTGTGACTTCACATTTCTTCTTAATCTTTATGTGTTACATTTTTAGCATTTAAAACATAAGGTCAGTTTAAAAACAAAAGGCTGGTGTTTATCTCTTAGAACTTAATTAATGTGGATAATTGAGAAATTTGGAAAGGAATGATATTCATGGGAAGTCTGCAATGACCATCCTGCTGTGATGTAGTATTAAAATTAATCAATTTCCATCTGTCTGTGTTTGGCGATACCACTTGATCAGACACCACATATTATTTCTGAAGAGCACCTCCTGCTGCTGTTGTGCTGTCTGCCGGTTTTATTGCTTGCCCAAAAGAGATAATATTTCCTTTGGAAATGTGGATGGATTGGTTAGAAAAATGATTTGCTATATATATATATATGACAGCCAAGGAGTGTGGGCTGAACTGTGCATGTGTGGATAGTGACAACTTCAGCGTGCTAGTCAGTGGGGGAGATGATGCTGTTGAGTGAACATGTGTACTGAGTGGCCATCGCATTCAAAATGACTGAGTAGAGCAATGAATCTGCATCAAATTTTTCTTTATGCTTGAACATTTCATCAAGGAAACTATTCGGGTGATTCAGAAGGCCGCAGCTATGGGCAACTAGCAATTGGCAGCTTCATCACGAACACTCCCGCTCATGCATCACGTTTTGTGGATAGTTGTTTGGTGAAACACCAAATCACCTAGGTGACTCAGCTCCCCTGCAGCCCAGATTTGGCAACCTGTGACTTCTGGTTTTCCCAAAACTAAAATCACCTTAGAAAGGGAAGAGATTTTAGGCTGTCGATGAGATTTCTGGAAAATACCATGGGGTAGCTAATGCAATTGGGAGAACTGTGTGAAGTTCCAAAGTGCCCACTTTGAAGGGCATTGTCCTATGTACAATGTTTCTTGTGGTTTTTTATCTTCTTCAATAAATGTCTCTATTTTTCATAGTAATGGCTTGATACTTTCTGGACAGATATTATAATCTCAGCTGATTTCAATTTAATTCACCAGACTGAACTGGAAAATTGCTAGATGTTGTGTACAGAGCTGTAAAATTGGATAGCAGCCCTTCCCTCCTGGAATATTTAGGGGGAAAATGCAGAATACAACACTTGTATATATTGTGAAATATGTAAACAAATGGATAAGGACTGAAAAGGAACTTGAAAAGTGAAAACAATTATTATGTTAACATGGCAGAAATTCATGGTATTTATCTTAGTTTTAAAATTTGACAATGATGGTATTATGGGCTGAATTGTGCTCTCTCAAAATTCACTATTTGAAGTCTTAACCCTCTGCAACTTACAGGTGACTGTATTTGGAGGCAGAAACTTCAGAGGCAGTTAAGTTAAAATGAAGTCATTAGTGTGGGCTGCAATGTGGTAGGACTGGTGTCCTTACAAGAGGAAATTAGGAAATAGACACACACAGAGGGAGAACCGTGCAAAGGCACAGGAAGAAAAGGAAGAACTATAAGCCAAGGAGAGAGACCTCAGAAGAAACTAACCTTGCTGATACCTAACCTTGGCCCTCTAGCCTCCAAAATACTGAGAAAATAAATTTCTGTTGTTTAAACCACTCGGTCTGTGGTTCTTTGATGCAGCAGCCATAGCAAACTAATACAGATGGCAAAACAAATGATGAGAAAAAACTTGATAAAGATCCCTTACATTGTTTATTAGGTGTTAGCAGCCCTGGGTTGCACTGCTAATTCTCCCACTTGCTCTGTGACCTGCAAGTCATATAGCTTGTTAAAATCAGTTTACCCACCTATAAATCAGTAAGAGTATCCTTTTCACTTAGGCCATCTGATAGTTTTAAGGATCAAATAGGATTGTGATTTGAAGACTCTCACCATTAAGAACTATGCAGAGATGTGAGAGATTAACTTGGTAAAAAACAGTAGTTCTGAATTTTATATCAATGTGCATAATCTATGCCCAACTCAGTAATTTCATGAAATAACACTTTTCAGGGAAGCCAAGGGTCTTTGGTAGACTAATGAACATTGATTTTAAAAAATATTATAATAGAAATAAAGATGGAACCCTAATTAATGGTTTATACACCTTTTTGATTTTCCTGTTCATGGACTATTTGTGTTTGGTCAGTGACACATAACCTCTGGAATGAGACGATATGACTCAAAAGGACTTTTCTTGTTCACCTCAACTATCTCCAATCTTTGAGCAAGATGAAATTTAAAAATGCTAGGTAGAATGCCACTTATTTTGTTTTTAAAAAATATATGAAAAAAACTATCAAAGGAACACCACTGCAAAGTAAAGCCAACATTAGTTTGGTCTGCACTTCCTGAACAAATACAAGACACAAATGACAGGCGCAGAAGTGTTATCAAGTTCAAGGAGGAGAGAACTGAAGAGTGTGCTGGAAGTGTTTGGTCAGTTGATTGAAATGATTAGGGGCAAGGGAGCACCAGGCCGACTGGAATTGATGCCTCTGATGTAGAGAAGGGAAAAGTGACCCAGGGCCAAATGAACATTATTTGAATGCTGAACCCAAATCAGAGTGGGTAACCTGATCACTTTTTCTGAATGTATTTTTCTTTTAATCTTGTATTTTTCTTCTATTCTGCCTCTGGCACCTCTGCTTTTTTAAGAACTCTACCATTGACATCATAACTTTATTTGCTAGTTCACATGCAACTATCACAAAATTGAAAGACTGGCATCTGAATTCTAGCTCATAGGGAAGAAGATTTTTACTGTAGTAACTCAAATAAAATTGGCTTTCATTAATGAAATATAGCCATTGAGAGAGTTTCATGCCTACATGCAAGTCAGGTGGACCTGGAAAGTAACTTTTTTAAACTAGGTAAGACAGAACATCTTGTTGCTACTAGATAATATGCTTTCAAAAACTAAACATTACTGTCCCCAGAGACTAAGTGGCCTATTAATGATTTGCAATTTACTTACTAAAGTCTATTAAATACATAAAATTGGAAAATCAAGAAATCACTGAAGGTGGAAAAATGAAAGTCCAATGCAAAGTAAATGATGTATTATCACAGGTATCACTGTGGATAAATCTCAAGATGAAAAACTGACAGAAAAATGCAACTCATGAAATGATATATAATATGCAATTATTTATGAAAATATGTAAAATACACACAATATTTTAAAATATCACATACATTTTATGGTAAAATCATAACAATGGACATGGAATGATAGCATGGATATTAGGGTAGTGATTACTTCAGGGGAGAAAAGATTTAGGCTTAAGTGGAGCATTCATTGTATTTATATATTTTTATACAAGAGTATTAATAATTTATTGAGAACCAAAATATTTAAAGTTATTAACTCAGAGATAGTGATGACTATACCAATAAACTTTATGAACTTAGTCAATTTGTGCATATGTACATATATTTATTGTTATTCAATTACAGTTGTCCCAATTTTCCCCCATTGCTCTCCCTCACCCTTCCACCCCCCACTCCCACAGTTCATTTTTATGTTCTTAATTATGGCACAAAAAAGTACCAAGAAATGTAAAACTATATATAAAATATCTACAAAAGACTATGGAGCACTTCCTATGCCAAAATATGAAATACAGTTTGTGGAAAACACAGTATAATCTTTTCTTATTAGTGATGTAATGTCAAGTCTCCTATAATTAATCTGGACCCTTTTTCCCAGGTTTATTATATATTATAAACTCTTGATGATCTTTCATTGGTCATTGTTATTTCTACCCTCACCCCCATTCTAAAGTCGTGAAGAAGATGTGAATGACCTACCTGTCACACAAACTAAACATCGACCTTTATTGTCACCAAATAAAAAAAAATATTTACCTTCTCATATATGCAGCTTACCCTGTTGCAATAGTACACTATGCTATGCTCATTATTCTAAATACCTTAGAAATAGCTATTTCCAAACAAGCACCAGGCATTTTGACTTTCCAAAGGTAGAGCTTTCTTATGATACCATTTTTAGAAATCAATAGGATCCAAATGAAAATTTGTTTCTGGAAAAATAACACAACATTGATTTTTAACCTAAAATAAACATTATTTTAGGAAATATAATGATTAGGAAAATAAGCATTAGAGAAGAAACTTAACATTTTGGAAAATGAATTAGGGACTTTTAAGATTCCTGATACATTCTGCATGTAGTAATTTAAGTACTTAAAGCAATGCTGACACCTGCAGATACTTTACCTTAGTTCAAAACACTTTCCCATCACTAAAACCCATTCTTATTTCTTTAAAAAAATCTGAAAAATATATGGTAGTATATTTTCATGTGTTAAATTCAGGTGATAGATTCATGTAGGCTTGTGAGTATTTGGAATATTTAAACATTAAAACTAGAATTTCTGTAATTTGTGGGGTTTGTGGTATCATTAGACAAACATGGTGTTGTCTGTTTCCAAAAAGGCAAAAGAAATATCCTCATATGCAGTCTCATCTGTGCATTTATATCTGTGCAATTGCTATTTGCAATTGCTGTGTATGGCTGTAAAGTGAAGTGACAAAATATAGCAGAAATGGTAAGAGCATAAGCCTTGGAATCTGACAGACCCAGTACTGAGTTCCAACTCCAGCATTTAGTAGTTTGGGCAAATAGTTTAACTTCTTGAAGCTTCTGTAAAATGGGAATAAAGTGATTTACCACATGGGCTAGCTGTAAGAGCTAAATATGATAATATAGGTCAATTGTTCAACAAGGTCATTGGTAATAAACAATAACTAGTTTATCAGTGAGTCTATCAACATTATGATGGAGTTTTTGCTTGTGTTTATACACTTTTGGAAGGATAGTCAGTTGTAAAAATAATTTACTGGTAGTTTGTTTAGGGCAAAATGCCGATATGGGAAGTGAATGATAGCTGGTCACTCTCAATAAGCCCTTTACAAAAGATGGTTCCTGACCTAATTACTTCTGTATGACCCTTCTGGCTTCATGTCTACTTCTGCCTTATCAAAATAATTGTTTTCTTTCCCAATTTTTCAGAGCAGATGTAGTAGTCTCCAGAGTATGTAGAAGAATGACATTATAGAAAAAGTTCCTCAATAATTTTTACCAGCTATTATGTAGTTTCCATTACAGAGTATCTCTAAGGATGACTAGGATTTTATGAATATAAATCTTGATAATAGTAGTCTTCAAGCTTGAGGGAATGTTTAACATCTTCATTTTAAAACGATTCCAAAGAGGTCAATTGATTTGATTAATGTCATGGGTAGAACTAGCTCTAGGATTTAGGTCTCTTGACTCTTGCTGTAGTTTTTGAAGTTTTAATTAGACTGTTAAAAAAGTACTCATAAGTACTCAAAAAATAAAATTGTATGTGAAAAAAGTGAATGTTGGGCCACTCTAACATCTTTTATGAGAAATGTATACTTAGGAGATAAAAGGGTGAACAGGTACCAGCACCAATTTCAGACTTTCATGTTACACTGAAGACATGGGGTACAATTAGCATGACTGAGACCAGGGAAAAGCAAATGACTCAGGACATTACACAATAAACTTTTCATATGGGTTCTTTTTGATTCTTAATCATAGGTCCTTATAAAGACATTCCTAAAAACATAATGCACTTTAGGAAATCATTTGGTATGTGTATGACATAATCCATATATTACATATAAATATATAATATTACAATAAAATATATTGCACAATTTTATATACATAATCATATTTAAAAGGGTGAAAACTGCATTTGTTCAAATGTGTCTTATGTTATTGGGAGAGGAATTTGAAACAGTAGATGAATAAGTAAAAAGAAGAAGCAAAGTGTATTGCTTATTTGGATGAATCAAATGAATTGTTTTCTGCAACTAAAAGTGACTCAAAACAAGACTCATGTATTAAAGTGTAGTGTTTGTCTATATTTTAGAAAATCTTTACTAAATGAATAACATGCTCTTTATAGTTTCAATGCCATTCTTATCCACAATTGTGTTTGAATCCAGGACGTACCAGTTTATTACAGAATAATAATCCAGCATTTAAGTCAACAGAAAAAACAACAAAATTATTTTTTTAAAAAAGACATTTAGGACATAGCTTCACTCTATAAATGAAATCTAGAGGAAGAGAAAGACCGAGTTGGCATGGTAGAGGTGAAGATTTTGGAGCTCATCCTTATGTGTTTAGATTATGAAATGGTTGTATTGATTAGTCAGGTTATATAGCAATTTATTAAAGTGGCCAAAACTTTGAATTAGGCTTTGCGCTTTCTTGTTGTGATATGTTTTTAGCCAGTATCAAAGGTTTGAAAGAAAAGATCACGGCCCACCAGGGGTGCCTAGCACCCCTGCCTCTCCATCCCTCTCTTTTGCTGCAGCTTCATTCAAAATGTGCCCTTCAGAGCTGCCTTATTCTACCTTGTTTCCTGGGGCGGGCGAGTGGTCAGATTTACACATCTGAAATAAGCTGACTTCCTGCAGAAGGCAGACACACGCTTGTCCAGAGACGAAAGTTGTAAATTGTGTTTCATTGAATCTGAGATGCCTTTGTGTCTAGGATGCACCATTATTTTATTTACTAAGAAAGAAAAAAAATGCTGTTAAACTATAATGCTTATTGGTCTTTTACTTATTAAAAAAGCTCATTTAATCTTACTTATATATCTATTTTAAAATCATGTATCATATTTACACCTTGATTTTAAACTTTTTACCTCCATAATTATGAGAAAATAAATTTGTTTTAAAAAATAAAATAAAAACATATATCATATTTATACTTGTGCCTATACAAAAATAAAAATGTAAGTGAAAAAATTGGTTAAGGTATTCTTAATAATTCTTTGTATTCAAGAATCTGACACTTTGAATAGGTTTCTGAAGAGTTGTTGGTAGCTGTTTTGTTTTCCATACAATGCCTTCCTCAGGCATCGCAAACAATGGTGACTCAGCATTTCTTGAGAGTCCTCTGGGATTGTCTGTAGCATTCTCTTTTAAGCTGCTGTAGACTCTCATTTTGCACACTATTGATATATATGAGCAGTCATTAATCATTATGTTAGAATTACTGCCTGGCGATGATGGACATGAATAGGTCAGTCCCTACATTGCCACTACTGCTAGTGATTATAATACATTGGCAATTTGGAAATGTTAACAGGTGAAAATATATATATTAGAATTAATGAAATATTGTCTATTAAGTTCAAGAACTGTTGGTGGCCATTTTCCCATTGTGTAGAGAAAGCTGGTTTATTGCAAGAAAGCAGACGGAGGCCATGGTTGAGGCAGAGGCGAGAGATGCACAATGCATCCTAATGATGCTCAAGCCCCCGGTTCTAATAGTTCCCGGGGTCCAACCTCAGCTTTGCCCTTTTCTTGATTTGGTTGCTCTGTGAAATACTCCAGTGCCTCTCTAATAAATTCCCTCCATGGTTTAAAATATTGTGTGTTGAGCTTCAGTAACTTGTACCCAAAAGAATCTTCATGAATACCACTTATACAGTATTTTGTTTGTAACAAAACACTTTCTCTTTTTTTATTCACTCATCTATTCCAGATTGAATAGATAAGTGAGTTCACCTAAAGCTTACTCATAGTGTTTGCCTAGACAAGCAAAGCAATAGGCAATAGGAAAGGGGTTCATTGTTAAGGAAGGCATCTGTTGGTGGAAAGGATGGAGGGAGTCTTGGTCAGGTTTGCTGGGCTACATGCTATGAAGCCAATCACCCTATTGTGGTCCCCAAACTTTAAAGACATATTTTCTGGGCCATACTAACCTTCATGTTAGATAGAATAAGCCAAAGAGTTGCAATTCTATGCTATCACTCTGTTGACCTGGAAGAAGGTGTGATGTGACAATTTCAGTGTAAATGATTTCCCACTGGATTGATTCAGAGGAGCAGATGGCTTTGAGAAAGAACTGTCATTCAGCCTGTCTATTCACTGTGTAGCAAAGTTGACAAAGGCTGTTAAACAAAGAGATACATTCTGTTGACAAAGCATTCTTTGTGGCCTCTTTCTGTCTTTGAGATACTCAAAGCTGATGCATGTGTGTCTGATATTTCTGGTAAATATCTCTTCTTTGATTTTCTTTTGGGATGTAACTGAGTTTTTCATGGAAAATTTTTCTAGATTTGTTTCCTTGAAAGTAAGAGAATTCTTTGCATTCTATCTTTAGAAATGAAGAGAAACTATGTAAATGTTGACCTGATAGAAGCTTTGTTCGGTTTAGGAACTGATGTTTTCATTTGGGCAATACTAACTGTGTATAGTATTTGCAGTCTCTGTTACATGTGGACAGCAAAGGTGGTGAGGTCTGGTGATTCTCATGTACCAAGGTGGAACATTTATGACAAGAGAATATATCCTTTGTGAGACTTTTTTTTTTTACAAAACTTAATCTTTTTAGACTTTGATTTCTGCTTCTGTCAAATGGGGAAAAAGTTATACTTCCTCAAAAAGCAATTTTCTGGATTAACAAACTTGTTGGTAAAATGTTTTTCCTTTTTTTTGATAAATGTATTAATAATGACAATATACCATTAATACTAGGTTATTGTGAGTTCATTAATTCCCTACATATATATGCATGAACTGATTAGTTCAGAGAAAAATGTCAATGGATGTACCTCTTGGCTTGGGAAAAAAATGTCTCATACTGCTAACATAAGCAATTTGCAGTGAGGGGTATAATGTACAAGATAGATGAGGTATCTGAGGAAGACATGGTTTGTATCTATGGTACCTAATGCGGGATGTTAGCAGAGGGACGTGACATGCACACTTGTTCTCCTGAGCTTGGGCCGCCACTAGGAGAAGAGCATGTTTGGTGAGCTGCTAGTCTAAGAAGAGGACAGGCACATAAAGCAGAGCTCCCATCACTGACCTGCAATTTCAGGAGTGATACATAGGTGTTCACTGTTTCCTGCCACTGTGATTTTGAGATTGGTTGTTACACAGCATCCCACAGCAATAGCTAACAATTTCCCATGGGTTTGATCAGCTTGCTGGAAAAGGTTAAATTAAAAGCTAATGAAATTGGAAGAGGCATCTTTAAAGAATCTCTCATTCTTGAAAGCTATGAATTTTATGCCTAAGTAAAACTCATCTTGTACTTCTGATATGCCAGATGATTATAATACTGAACATATGGATGGATCATAGATTCCTTTTTCTTTGTCTATCTCAAAATAAAATAAAAATATGAAAATAATTAAAATATGGGTGACAAGTTGCATGTGATAGGAAATAGAGGAAATTATTTACTTGAATAGTGACACTTTTTGGAAATTTTGCTAATTAGTCAAAAAGTATAGGGGTAAGGAGAAATCTAAAGAATTCACTTATTATTATCTGCATGAGAAAACAGTGCCCAGGGTTATCTAATTTCCTCATTTTATGCTGCATGGTAAAATTGAAATTTAATTTTTAAGCTCTACTTTTTTGTTTTTTGTTGGCTATCAGTTGAAAATCAAGATATTTAACCTTTGATAACTTGTGTTTTTAGGGAAAATGGGGAAATGGCCCTCACTGCAAGGCTGCCCAACCCAGGCACTGACATCCCTGAGTCTGTACCCGGCCCAGGCAGCTGACACCTCAGCAGGGTGCAAGCTCTACTGGGCATCCAGAGGGTCGGGCTATTGCTTTCCCCCAGGCTGATGCCATATAGAGGGGAATGTTCCACCAAAGAAAGATGGTTCTGCAGTGTGGGAGAGTGACTCAGCATGGGGATTCTGGTTGCCATCTGTTCAGTTCAATCCCCAGAGCCACAAACTCCAGTCTCTCCTCATGTGACTCTAGCCAGTTCTGTCCCTCCTCTGCCGGAGCCCAGCATGAGTGTCTATGAATGAGATTTTGTGCATTGACCCTTTAAGAGGGTGCCTGTGTCAGTAGCAGACTCCAGTCTCTCTCTGGGAGATGGAATTCCTGCTGATTTTCACAGACAGATGTCATATGGGAGCCTCTTCCGAGCTCTGATGCTCCAGGCTGGGGAGCCCAGCTTGGGGCTGAGATCCCACTCTTTTCAGGAGGCACCTGCCTGATTCCTGAGATATATCCCTCTGGAATCACAGCCACCTCCCGTGGGAGTGGGACCAGCCCTTTTTGTGTCTCTGCTCTGTAAACCCTTGGTTATAAGACTTCTCTTCAACTAGTCTTCAGTGGGTTATTAATGTTGATTGTTCTATATTTTAATTGTAATTCCAGTTTGGTCCTGGAAGGAGGTGAGTGTAACATCCACCTACTCCACCACTGTCTTGGATTCCCCTTAATTAAAATTAAAATTAAATCATTACTAGTGACTCTGACTGTGACTCCAGGCATACCTTGTTTCATTGTGATTCACAGATGCTGCATTATTTTACAAATCAAAGGTTTAGGGCAACCCTGCCTTGAGCAAGTCTAGTGGCATCATTTTCTCCAGCAGCGTTTGCTCACTTTGTGTGTCGCATTTTGGTAAGTCTTGCAATATTTCAAACTTTTTGTTATTATTATATTTTTACATGATCTGTGATGTTACTAATGTAATTGTTTGGGGGCACCAAAAACCACACCCACCACAAACTTAATTGATAAATATTGTTTGTGTTCTGATTTCTCCATCAGCTATCCCACCGTTCCCTATCCCTATCTCTCACTTTGGCCCTTTTATTCCCCGTGACACAACAGTATTGAAATTAAGCCAGTTAGTAACCCTACAGGGGTCTCCAGTGTTTGAGGGAAAGGTAGAGTCACCAGATATGGCAAACTTCGTTGTTGTCTTTATTTTGAAAGATCGCAACAGCCTCCCCAAACTTCAAGAAGTCACTGTCCTGATCAGTCAGCAACCAATTAAGATGTGTACACTGTTTATAGATAATGCTGTTGTATGTTTAATTTACTATAGTATAGTGTAAATATAACTTTTATATGTGCTGGGAAACCAAATAATTTGTGTGGCTGGCTGTTTTGCTATATTGTCTTTATTGTGGTCTGCAACTTGGTCCACAGTATCTCCAGGCTATGTGCACTGTTTTAGACAGACAAAACTCTAAATACCTATTATGCATTGTCTTTGATATAAAAATTTGAGTGCAGACTTTTTCTAGATGCCATGAAATACTTGAGCTTACAAATCTAAGATTAATGTCCCCTTCCCCCCCACCCACATGATATTTTTTCCTTCAGAAATCCTTTGTTTTAAGCATATAGTGTAGCCTCTATCAAGGTGCAGTGCAGTGGCCTTCTGCATCAGAATGACTTGGAGTGCTTAGTGAATTAGAATCTCAGTGGAAGAGAGTGATTACAGGTGAATTTGGGGTACTTGACTCTGAGAATGTTATGGATATGGTGACTAGGTCAGTTCTGAGAAGGATAGTATTTGCCAAGCTTTGTTGGTTTACCTATTTAATATTGGAAGTCCCTGCCCAAACTGGGCAGCTTTGTACATGTGGCAGGATTATAAGATGAAGAAAAAAGAGTTAGATAGTATGCTATATATTCTCTAAATATATATGAATATATAGTTATTTATTCATCTATTTACTTATTCACCAAATATTATTGGGCAACTACAACATACTAGGCATTCTTTTTAGTTGACAGTGACAGGATGGATACTCCAGAGGCCAGAGCTCCATCCTCATGGAGGCAGAATGTAGAGATGGTTGTGCAAAAATGAACAAATAAGTAAGCAGATATGTACTATGCATGATGGTCATTGTTGCAGAAGAAAATGTGGTATGGTAAGAGGGATGGGGAGTGCTGAGCATATGGGTCTGGTCAGGCTGGCTCCATATCATATAGGGTAGCCTGTGTAATAATCATTGTAAGCAAAAAACTGAAGATGGTGAGGGAGTGGGCCATGCAGATATGGAGGTACAGAGCCACGGTGTTCTAGGTGAGGGAAGGACAAAAGGAAGTCTTGAGATGGAGTATCATTGTTATAGTAGAACAACAGAAGATTCCGAAAAGATTGGGGCAGTGTGAGTGGGAAGGGTAAGGTGGGGTGGGGCAGAAAGAGCAAAGGAAGCCTAGTTAGTCAGAGAAGTGTAAAGTGGCCGTATGTTGTACAGTCCAGTAAGATCTTTGGCATTTACCTTGAGTGAATTTGAGCAGAAGAGTATCAGGATCTGAGAATAGGTTGAACATCACTGAAAAGTCTAATCAAAATAAGCTAATATAGTTTAATAAATTCTCCTGTGAACTCATCAACTATTATACTCCTGTAGGCATTATCTTGTGCCCTCATCTGAGAGCTGAGTGTTGGTCTTAGGGAAATATCCACCGCAGGGGTGGATACTTGGACCATCAAAGGGGCAGAAAGCCAGTGCTGCTGATAAGGAAGATCGAAAACCAAACTGTGGGCCACCGAGGGGGATGTTCTTCTGGGAGAATCTCTAAATGGAACAGGGACTCCCATTCTAGGCTCCATTCCCTTGGACCCAGAGTTTTTTTCTCTGAAGTAGTTTGTTTTGATTTAATGGACACTTATTTAGTATTCAGTATTTTCTAGGTCTTCTCCTAAAGGTTTCACAAATATTAACTAATGAATCCTCTTGACAACCCTTTGAAGTAGGTTCTGTTATTTCAGTTTTACAGATGGAGACCTGAGGCACCATTGGCTGGGGGGTTGACAAGACCAGTGGAACAATGGTCACTAGAGGGGAATTCCGTCTTGAGTGAGGGTGCTGAACAAGATGGTCTTTAAAGATTTATAGTATCGTCAACTCTGCACTGAAACACGTGGCAGTACTATATGAGGCATTTTATGAGTGAGCTAAAAGCCAAAAGATTGGATAAAACATTGCAGCGAGTATATTAAAATGTACTTAACATTCTGATTGGAAAAATGACTTTAAGCCAGAATTGAAGTTCTCATTCTCCTGAAGACCATTGTTATTACTATCAATGATTAGCTTTTGACCAGTGAATTAAGTGACAATTCAACTGTTTCGCCAACTCTCTCATTACTTGGTCCTGCTTGTACACCTGTCAAAATCCATGCTCTAAAACACAGGATAATTATAGGATTCAAGTGCTGCTCTTTGTCCAAACTCTTCAAGGCTCTGAGCTCAGAGCTTTGAAAATGCCACCACCTTCTCTGAAGTAAAGAAAATGTCTCCTAATTGGGGCCTGACTTTTTCGAACAGAATAATTTGAGAAGAGAGGCCACAAAAAAGAAATAATAAAGGTTATGGCTAAGGGTCATAATAAAAATATCTTAAGAAAATAAGATAACTGAATATATATGATACTGAATTTTCTGCCCCAAACAACAAAGACCTTGGTGACTCAGTGCTCTGGGGACATCGAGGAAGAGGGACCAACACAAAGAAGAAACTCGAAATGTGCTGCTTTACTTAATGCCACCTGGGGGTGTGGGGTCGGCTGTGGTGCATCTCAGAGGACCAGAACGAGAGGAAAAGAATTCAATAACTTATGTGTGTTTTATGGATAAAATTAAATTTATGACAAGATGACCTTTTCCTGTGTCTAGCCTGTGGTTGGCTACTACTGAAATGTGACACTTATTTGTCAAAACATTGTCTGGTTTTGGTTCTAACCCTTTTTACTCTCTTTTCAGTCGATATCTTCCCTTTCCTAAATGAAAAGCAAGGTCACTTTGTTGCTGAAAGTGGGTGAGGTACTGAGGGGATCTGTAGTAGAGACTGCTAGTACCCCCCAATATCCAGTTTTCCTCTTCTTCCTTTCACGATTAAATTCCCTGAGTTTTAGCTGATCCTATATTTGCACTGATGGTGTCTCCTCCTCTGGCCTGCTTTGTAACTCAGTGTGACCATGTGATTCTGTTTGATGGAATGTTAGAGGAAGTGGTATATACTACTTTGAGGTCATGACCTCAAGAGGAACTGCTTGCCCTTTACTACATTTCCCTCCTTTTTTCAGATGAAATGTAGCTGTGAGAGTGATGAGTCAGCTCAGCTTTGGACATGTGGATAAGCACAACACAGTAGGTATATCAACCAGGGCTCAGGCCAGGAAATAGAAACCACTCTAGGAATCCAATGCATAAAAGGATCTAATACAGTGAATTAAGTGCTTACAAAATAATCAGAAGAGCTATCGAAGTAGAAGTCAGAGAACCACTACAGTGCAATTGGTTTTAAGTTCACATCATTACCTGTGAGGCAGAGGACAGCTACTGATTTTATCACCTTGGCTCTGTTAAGAATATGGCTTCTGCAAACACTCACATCTCTTGGAAATTGATTGCGAGTCACCAGTATGTCTAGTGTTGTAAGATAATCTCTGCCTCCCTTCCACCTTCCATATCTCTCACAAGTGCATCTTACCGGCACAACCAGTGTAACAACCCTAGATGCTAGGCAGTCTAGAAAACATAGGTATTTATTATTTGGCCATTGTGATACAGAGGTGGCAATGTATTCCAGATATCAAAAATCAAAATCTAGAGCACTGAGCTATGATAACAAATAGAAGGAGTCTGGGACCCAGACCCTGTGGAGTACCCGACCAGTTGTGGATAGAAAGCAGGAGTTTAACTGAAAAAGAAATAAACTGTTGCCTTGTTTAATGCTTTATTATTTGAGTTTTTCTGTTACTTGTAACTTAATCTTAACTAATTCAAATTTTCTTATAAGAAATGGAATGCTGGTACTTCAGGTCAAGATGGCAGCGTAGGCAGGCATGGCTTGCCTCCTTGCACAACCACATAAAAATAACAACTAAAATATAGAACAACCATCACTCAGAACCAGCAGAAATTGAGTTGAATGGAAGTCTGACAACTATGGAATTAAAGAAACCACATCCATCCAGACTTGTAGGAGGGGCAGAGATGTGGACCAGGCTGGTTCTACATCATGTATGGTGGATAAAAATTCAGGAGGGGTACCTCAGGAGCAAGGAGTCCCAGACCCACACCAAGCCCCAAAGCTCAGGGTTCCAGTGCCAGGAAGGTAAGTCCCCATAACTTCTGGCTGCAAAAACCAGTGAGAATTGAGTCAGTGGAAGAAACTCCAGAGTCTCAAGCAGTTTCTCTTAAAGGACCCACACATGGACTTTTACAGATTCATTCACTCTGAGCTCCAGAACTGGGGTATAAGCCTGAAAGGCACCAGTGGCATATAGGGGTAAATGGAACTGTCTGGCATCAAGGTGAGAGCTAGGGGACAACTTTCTCCCAGACAGAAAGGTGAGCAGAGGCCATTGTTCCTTTTCTGAACCCTTAACTCTCAGAACCACAGAGCCAACAGGCTGCTGTCATATCTGAGAGACTCCATCAACCTGGCTAATACTTTTTGTCCCACCATGCAGATCTCCAGACACTCCATCCCACCCACCTTACCTTCCCACCCAACCCCCCCAAGCTGTTTTTCCATATGAATGGTGGGTCTCAGCTCATGCTTGATAACTTTCTAAATTCTCTCAAGCAACAGCTGGTCTCAGTGAGTCCTAGTCCCCATACCTCTTGCTAAGTGACTCCAGACCTGGCACTAGTAGCAACCAGCCTAGATTCACAATGTGGCTTTGCTTGGGAATCTCTAAGCCCAGCACAAGTAGCAGCCATCTCAGATTGTTTTATATTTCAGGCAGGGTGGCCCCGTGGCCCCAGGCAAAACACAGGTAGGGACTTACATTGGCCTGTACCACCCAGAAAACCCCAGAGCCTGCACATCCAGTGGATAGCTACAGACCATGTCAGAGAACCACCATAATGCCCCTCACAGCTGATCTTCCAAAGAGGAGTAGAGGTTCTTGGTCAGTGGTCACAGCCAGTCCTTGCAGCTCACAGGCCTGGGTAAATCCCTCCCATTGATCTGCCAATAGCAACCAAAGCTCAACTACAAGAAGAGGGTATACTCAGTCCACAAAGGGTGTATCTTGAGTATATAGCTTGGGTGATAGAAGAGGCCATGCCACTGGACCCTAAAAGACACCTACTACATTAGGCCATGCTACCAAGACAGAGAGTCATAGCAACTCTACCTAATACATAGAAACAAACACAGGGAGGCTGCCAAAATGAGGAGACAGAGAAACATGGCCCAAATGAAAGAACAGATTAAAACTCCAGAAGAAGAGCTAAACAAAATGGTGATAAGCAATCTATCAAATGCAGAGTTCAAGACACTGGTTATAAAGATGCTCAAGGAACTTAGCGAAGACTTCAGCAGCATTAAGAAGATCCAGTCAGAAACAAAAGATACACTAATTGAAATAAAGAACAATTTACAGGGGAACAATAGTAGAGCGAATGAGACTGAGAGTGAAATCAATGATTTGGAACATAAGGAAGAAGAAGACAACCAACTAAAACAACAAGTAGAAAAAAGAATCCCCCAAAACAAGGATAGTGTAAGCAACCTCTGGAATGACTTCAAGAGGTTCAACAATCACATAATGGGGATGCTAGAAGAAGAAGAGAAAGAACAAGAAATTGGAAATCTATTTGAAAAAATAATAAAAGAAAATTTTCCTAATTTGGTGAAGGAAATAGACATGCAAGTCTAGGAAGCACAGAGAGTCTCAAACAAGATGGATGCAAAGAGGCCCTCTCCAAGACACATCATAATTAAAATGCCAAAGGTTAAAGGTAAAGAGAGAATCTTAAAAGCAGCAAGAGGAAAGAAGTTCGTTACAGGGGAGTTCCCATAAGACTGTCAGCTGATTTCTGAAATGAAACTTTGCAGGCTAGAAGGGATTGGCAAGAAATATTCAGTCATGAAAAGCAGGGACCTACAGCCTAGATTGCTCTACTCAGCAAAGCTATCATTTATAATTGAAGGGCAGATAAGGAGCTTCCCAGACAATAAAGTATTAGAGGAGTTCATCATCACCAAATCATTATGAAATGTTACAGGGCCTTTTAAAAAAAAGGAGGATCAAAACTATGAACAATCAAATGGCAATAAATACATATCTGTCAACAATTTAATCTAAAAAACAAACTTGGCAAACAAGTAGAACAGAAACAGAATCATGGATATGGAGAGCATTTTGGTCGTATCCAGATGGGAGGGGGCTGTGAGGGCATGGATAAATAGGTGAGGGGATTAATAAGTACAATAGGTAGTTACAGAATAGCCATGAAAATGTAAAAAGAAAGCATAGCAAATGGAGTAGCCAAAGAACTTTCCATGCATGACCTGTGGACATGAACAATGGTGTGGGGATTGTCTAAGGGAATGGGGGTGCTTGGTCAAGGGAGGCAAAGGGGGGAAATTGGGACTGCTGTAATAACATAATCCATAAATATAATTAAAAAATGGGATGCTGTAATTAACATGTGGCATTGGATTAGGGTTAGTTGCCATCTAACAAGAACTTGTTGCAGGTTGGAAAACTGGTGACCCCTGTTGTCAATAAAAACATTTGTGGACATCATCCCCAAAAGTCTCTTCAAAGGTAGTTTATTTGCCTGTTTATCCTCAAAGCCTTAGGAAAAATGGTAATAATAATTAAAAGAACATTTTTTTGTTGCTTTCAACAGGCCTTAAAAGTAAAATGTTCACTTAGAGTTGGCCAGGGTGCAAACAGAGATAGTGGAAATATTATTCTGCTCAATTCAATGATCTCTGCCTCTGGCCGTAACACAAACTGAGAGTATGGTAATTTAAAGCCTTGCAGGATTAAACTAGCCAGGAGCTTCTATAGTCCAAAATAGGGCAGCAACTTAAACTGGAAGTTCCAAGCAATTTCCAAGCCAACTGTGACAGCAAAGCTAGTGGCAAAGATCAGTTCAAAGGTTGGCTTTCTCTGAAGCCAATTGTTATGAACTAAATTTCCCCGCCCCCCCTGCCAAATTTATGTGTTCGGGTCCTACCCTCAATGTGACTATGTTTAGGGACAGACTCTTTCATGATGTTGTTGAGGTTAAATGGAGTACAGGATGGGGTCCTCGTTCCCTAGGACTGATAGCCTTGTAAAGGAAGAAGGGATACCAGAGCTCTATCTCCACAAGGCCAGAGAGGACAGGCCATGTGAAGACATGGTGAGAAGGTGACTGTCTGCAAACCAAGAAGATAGAGGTCCCACCAGCAATGAACCTCACTGGTACATTGATCTTGGACTTCCAGCCTCCAGAAATGTGAGAAAATAAATACCTGTTGTTGAAGACACCCAGTCTCAGGTATTTTGTTATGGCAGCCTGAGTGGACTAATACACTTACTTTTTCAGATGTCCCCAAGGTAGCGACTTCATGGTCTGACAATGGAAGGGAGATGGAATGGGCAGGGCTAGAGCCTACCATAATTGAAAGCCAGATTCATTAGGCTTATGCCCAGATAAAGTTTTGTGTTCTAGTTGTTTGCACTTAGTACTGACTGTAAGTGAATACTTTTGAAGGAATCATAAATACTGACCATTGCATATCTCTATCTCAACCAACAAGACTGGACTGAAAAAACCTGTAATTGTTCAGTCTGTAATGTAATTCTCAGGCTCACTAACTGTACCAGCGGGAGGTAGGTTATAGAATCTATACAGCCACCCAAAGGGCAAAGCCCAATGCTTACTGTATATGTGAACATGGGGTACAATATAGCAGAGAGGAGCTCCCCAATGGGAGAAGTGAAGGCCAAAATAATAGAAAAAGAGGTTACCCCCAGACAGCAAAACCAGGGTTGCCAGGTTACCTACTAAAGGAACTTATTCTAGTTCTAGGGAGTGGAGTCTTCATAATTTTTGACCAGCAGGTTTTGATAATTACAAAGGATCAGTGATGGCTTTGGACTATTAATTTTCCCATTTTCCTAAAGGGAAATCCTATTCTCACTTCACCACTGGATACTGTGAGGGGGAAATAATCTGTATTTTACTTTGTAGATTGTCAGACCATGAGTTATCTCTCATATTCAGGGTTAATGCATCATATCACCCAGACATCCTGGACTTTGAAGCTGGATGCTGCAACTAGATGGGACTTGGACAGAGGGTGCCTTGTGGAGGGGCAGAGCTTTTTCCCCCATATGAGGAGAATGAATCTATATGTAGCCAAAGAAGTCGAGTGTGTCAGAACCTGCCGGTTGCTTCTTAATATCTGTTACTTCTTTCATGGTTCCAAAACACTGTTTTTGTCTAAACACAACCCAACATTGACTGCACTTCAGTTTACCTTGCTCTTACATGGCGTTCTAAGTCTGGCCAGTGATACTTAAGCATAAATGTTGTGACAAAACTTCCTTAAAGACAATGCATATATGCCCTTTGCTGCTTCTGCATTTCTCTTCTCTCCTGTTGCTTGCTTGACATATTGATAATCACCATCTTGGACCATGAGAACTCATTTTTTTCCTCATTGATCGTCTTTTTAAAATTATTTCCAAGAAATCCTAGACTTGAAAATACAGCATGTAAAGCTTCAATGATTAGCCTGTCAGCAACAATTTATAAACTAGATTTTTGTCAAACTCAGAGAGATAGGCACAATGTAGAATTTTCTCCAGAATTAAGAATAAGAGAAAAATTTCTTCATGTTGTTCTTCTATTACCTTTCATTTTGATTGACACAAGAATCTTAGTTTTATGTGTTCTGAAAATGATCATAAGTTTTCATTCCATTACACAATTAGCATTTTATACCTGTCTTATAAACAGACTTTTGCTCCTGGAGGAGGAAGCAAAATGAATATAAAGGATTTACTTATAATAAAAATACCTCATTCACTTTTTTCAATTTAGAAAGAAAGAATTCATTGTAACTATCTCAACCCCAGTTTATATACTTTGTTTTTTTTTCTCATTTTCCTTTTGCCTTAAGCAATGAAAAGGATTAATTCTGTGTTGTAATTTAAATAGAATTACTTGCTAAAAATCCTTTGCCAAGATCAGTGAAAGGGGATTACCTTAAAGCTGCCTTAATCAGAATATTTTTAAGATAAAGCATATCAAGAAACAGCTATTGACATTATAGGCACATCTATTTTGATATCCTTTGTAATATAAATTTTTTAAAAAATTACTTATAAACATTAACTTAGAATTTTTGACCAAAGATGTGAATGGCAAAATATACCACTGAAAAGGCTAAGTTCCTCAAACTGTATGACGGCATTCTGTATTGAATATATCCTCTTTAGGGAAAGCCAGTGCCAAAGATTATTTCTCAGTTCCTCTCATTTCCTCATTTTGGGGAGAGAGCAGGCTTCTGCCTCACGGTCATGATTTTCTTACTCTCATTCCAGTGCTGAGAAAAGTAGCCTAAATCCTCCTGCTTGTATTTGGAAGTGTCCCTGTGCATATAGAAACCTTATTTTCGGGAATTAAGTATATCTGACCCAAAGAGGAAACCAGAATAGGTAGGAAACAAAGACACTAGGGTAGGGATCAGCACAGGGATATCACCTGTGTGTTTCTGGATTCACCCAGAACTTCCAAAAGAAAACTCAAAGAATCAGGATATGTATGGTAAAGAAACTACTGTTTCTCCTCTTTTTTAAGGATTATGTCTTGACAGCCCTGGTTTTGATTTAACATCTCTTGTCCCAAGCCACTGTCTTTCATATCACAACTGACCCAGGGCTGTCATTTTTTATTGTTTACACTGAAGCTGAAACAGTTCTTCTGCATCCATGCCTCTCAATGGACTCAGATAAATTATTAGGCTCTTTGTATGTATTGGGATGTAGGGGCAAGAAAGAAAGGCTGTTTAGAAGTGGCCTGAAGTGTACTCAAAACAGCAAATGTCTAGCCTGGAGAGCAGAAGGAAAGAAATAAGCAGAATTTAGAGTCTGAAAGGTCAGAAGGGGTCATCAAATTCAACACTGCAAATACGATGTGAACTCTGTCTCCAGCAGGTACTGTCCGCTTTTACCCTGTTTAACATTATTTTCTGCGTGTGCCCCACAAAGACTTTAGAGACTGCAGACAAATCCTTTTTCTGGCTAAGACTAGAGTAGAATATACAATTACACAGAGATTTTTCAGGAGATATGCTGGCAGCTGATAGAACCAAAGGGGGAAAGGGGAAGATTTGGGGGAAAATTAGTTTTGAGTTTCCTATGTTTTTGAAATAATATATACTAAGTGATTTACCTCATTAATCCCAGAATTGATACTATTAGAAATTACATTTCCATGTTATGTTTTAATTTTTTTCTATTCATAAGCATGCAAATATGAGGGAGAGTATAAAAGAGAAATTGTTTTATGGTATGAATTTGATATGTTTCTTAGTTTCTGGCTTCTCACCAGTAACTGAACATTTCTTAAAATAATGATGGAAATGACATTTTACCTTGCAGAGCACCTAGTGTCATGCGTTTACTTTGTGTCTTTCATGAGCAAGAAGAGGGGGACTATGCATTTTGAAAATGCTTTTCAATAGGGAAAGTAAGCTATCATTTATTCAAGGTCATTTTATTGATGACGGAGAAGCCAGTTAAGCTGATTGCAGCTCCTTGCTTTGCACTGTAAACATTTTATGGCTATACCCTTGTAATCCTGTTCTCTAGCAGAGAGCCCGTGGTGCCCTGAGGTGGGCCACTTAACTTGTCAGGGCCTGAAGTTCCTCATCAATAAAATGGAGGTAATAATAACACCTACTACTGGGATAATTGCAAGGCTTGAGTTAGTACATCTAAAGTGCCTAGGAGGGTTAATAATTAATAGTAAGTACTCAGTAAATTTTTTAATTATTCAAATCCTGTTTAGGGGTACTATCAGCCTCATTTTATGAAAGAGGAAAAAAGATTTAAGTGACTTGCTCAAGTGATGCCACCGTCAGGTGGTAGAACAAGGTTTGGAATCTAGGCCTTTGGTCTTCTCCAATTTTTCCAATGCTTCAATATCTTAATGTGCTCAATATTAATTTTTAAAATCCGTTAGAATTACTACTTTTCGAATGCCAAATGATTTTTTATATTATGCTTTTCTAGCTATTTATAAACTGTATAAAGGCATTTTTTTTTTGAAAAAGCAAACTCCTGTTTCTTACATTGGTAATAAAGTGGAATAACTACTTTGGATGGAAGTATTTATATTAAAATAAAATACTGTCACATGAGGCAATGATCTCATTAGTACCTCAAGGTTAGCCAGTCAGATTTTTAAAATCCAATTGAATTTTGAGTGACAAAGAAAGAAAAAAATAGCATGATACCTTACCCGAACTTCTGCTTTGATAGATACTAAGAAAATTCTGAACTCCAAAGTGGTTTTGTGTTGAACAGTGTGATTTATTTGTATCACCCAAGGAACAACCACTGAAAAATGGTGCTGAGCCTGCACATTTTTGGAACAAATATACCCACAATATGGGGAGCCTAATAAACAGATTTCCAATTAGGACTCTTCCTCTTAACCATGCTGATAAAGATGTAAGATTTAAAATGCTCGTTTTTACCTATGAAGGAGAGACCACTAGGTGGGTGGTGCCATTCTTGGTAAATGGGGAGACTGCCTAGCAGAGCACCTGGTCAGCTGACCTTTACTGAGCTATCACTGTGCTTTGACTACAAAACAAATTCACAAAACACTGTCTTTTCCTACCTAAATTCCAAGGCAGGATACAGAGGAAAACCTTGAATTATTTTACAAGAAATTAATAACTTCCAGGTGTTTTGAAACCTGAAATATTGGTTATTTAGGGAGAACGAGGAAGCTACATTTTGGAACAGGTTTAGAAAAACAAAAGCGTCTTCCATTTGTGAACTCTGTGTACTGATGTAAGGACTCACTTGATAGGCCTTCTAAAAGTGTGATTTGAGAAGGAAAGTGATTTCATAGATATTAGTGTTTTTCTATCTGTTCTACAGGTCCTTAAGTATAAGAACCTATGTTTTGTTTTTCCATTGAGACTGTGAGCTATTTGAAGGCAGGAATTGTGCCTGGAGCCTGAGTACCCAGCAAAGCGCTAAGTCAAAATGGAAAACTGCACACATGTTTGTGGGGTTGGTACTTGAGTTTTAATTTAATTGTACCAGACACAGTACAAATTAATTGACTGTGGTGCGCACATGTATGGTGTGTCTGGAGTGTGTATGGGGGGGCCCTCTACAATAAGAGGGATGCTCTCGGTGTATGGTTAGGCAATGAAATCCTACTCATATCATGGCAGTTTGGGAATTACAGGCAACTTTATTCAGCTTCTGATTTGTAATTCCCTTTACCTATTTCACAAGTACATATGGTGCAGGAGGGACAAGATGAACTGAGGAATATCTGTACCTAATGTATCATTGGACAAAGACTCGACCTGTATCTTACAAGATCCTTGAGAGTGAAAGAGTGGCCAGTGCTGACTGTGCTGCACAGGTGTTCCTTGCTCCGCGCTGGCAGTAACCCGTTTCCGGCAGGCTGCTGCACTGGGCACAATCTGAGGTTCCCAGGTGGTCTTCAAGGACAGCCTGTGCCTGACGCACAGCAGCCAACTCGCTCCGCTGAGGTCAGGGAGAGGGCTTGGGCATGCAACCAAGGATCCACAGAAGGTAGAAGTGAATGATTAGCGGGCAAGAGAGTTGGCATTTGGGAAAATGGTCCTCGATTAGAGATAAAGAAATGATTAATTCTCTCAGGACAGTTGTGTTATACCTAGTTATACTTTAAGGTTAGTAGGAACTTTGAATTAATATTGAAAATATTTTTTACTAACATTTTAATGTAATGTTTACTTAAAATTAAGCATATGACTAAATATCTGCACCTAGGGATAAACAATTTTTATGGCATCTCACCCCCTACATTTATTTTCTTTGAAGTCTTAACAAAGACCACGGACAGCTGCCCAGAAACAAATTGAAACAGTTGTAAGGATGGTGACCTCTTGCATCTCTGCTTGTGCTGGGTCCTGCAACTTCAGCCTCTTGCAAGATTGTGAAAATTATTAAACCTGGGATACCAGCCTGGGCTGGTACAGAAAGACCTTTAGCCCAAAGGCCCAATAAGAAAGATGAAGTCACATCATTGTCTCCATGCCTATTGCCCTCTCCATCCTACAATGCCTCCCAATATGAAACATCATCCTACTGACCTATTCTCTTTTTTAAAAAATATATTTTGTTGATTATGCTATTACAGTTGTCCCATTTCCCCCCTTCACTCCCCTCCACCCTGTACACACTCTCCTACCCACATTCCCCCCCTTTAGTTCATGTCCATGTGTCATACTTATAAGTTCTTTAGCTTCTACATTTCTCATACTATTCTTACCGTCCCCCTGTCTATTTTCTACCTACAATCTACGTTACTTATTCTCTGTACCTTTTCCCCCCCTCTCCTCCTCCCACTCCCCTGTTGCTAACCCTCCATGTGATTTCCATTTCTGTGGTTCTGTTCCTGTTCTAGTTGTTTGCTTAGTTTCTTTTGGTTTTGTTTTAGGTGTGTTTGTTAATAATTGTGAGTTTGCTGTCATTTTACTATACATTTTTTAAATCTTCTTTTCTTAGATAAGTCTCTTTAACATTTCATATAATAAGGGCTTGGTGATGATGAACTCCTTTAACTTGACCTTATCTGAGAAGCACTTTATCTGCCCTTCCATTCTAAATGAAAGATTTGTTAGATAGAGCAATCTTGGATGTAGGCCCTTGCCTTTCATGACTTGGAATACTTCTTTTCAGCCCCTTCTTGCCTGCAAGGTCTCTTTTGAGAAATCAGCTGACAGTCTGATGGGAACTCCTTTGTAGGTAACTGTCCCCTTGTCTCTTGCTGCTTCTAGGATTCTCTCCTTCATTTTTACCTTGGCTAATGTAATTATGATGTGCCTTGGTGTGTTCCTCCTTGGGTCCAACTTCTTTGGGATTCTCTGAGCTTCCTGGACTTCCTGGAAGTCTATTTCCTTTGCCAGATTGGGGAAGTTCTCCTTTATTATTTGTTCAAATAAGTTTTCAATCTGTTGCTCTTCCTCTTCTCCTTCTGGTACCCCTATAATTTGGATGTTGGAACGTTTAAAGATGTCCTGGAGGTTCCTAAGCTTCTCCTCAATTTTTGAATTCTTATTTCTCCATTCTTTCCTGTGTGGTTGTTTCTTTCTTCCTTCTGGTCCACTCTATTGTTTGAGTCCCAGTTTCCTTCCCATCACTATTGGTTCCCTGTGCATTTTCCTTAATTTCTCTTATTGTAGCCTGCATTTGTTCATCTAATTTGCAACCAAAATCAACCAATTCTGTGAGCTTCCTGATCACCAGTGTTTTGAACTATGCATCTGATAGGTTGGCTATCTCTCGGTCACTTAAAAGGATGGGTTCTGGGGCTTTGATTTGTTCTCTTTGAGCCATCTCTCTCTCTCTCTCTCTCTTTTTTTTTGTCTGGTCACTCCTGTTACGGTGAGGGGTGGAGCCTTAGGTGTTCACCAGGGAGGGGCTCCCCAGTCGCTGGGTTGTGACGTTGCATGTGGGGGCGGGGTCGAGAGTGAACTATGGCAGTTGCTCCATTCTCTGTGGGACCTCAGTCCCCTCTGCTGCTTCCCCCAAGCAAACTGGGCCCCTCTGGTGCCAATTCCCATGTGGGTGGGCTTGTGCACTCCATGGGACCCTCCAAGGACCTCTCCAGTGAGGCTGGGTGCACCTCAACTCCCACAGGTGTCCTCAATCAGTGTCCCAAGGCTCTATTTCCCAGAGCTGGGATCCTGGGTTGCGTGCACTGCCTTGCTTTACAATTGCCGCCTCACGGTTGCCACCCCTTAGCCGGGGTCTGCCAGCTGTCTCTTGTGCACTCAGGGTCTACCCGCTGCGATCCTACATGCCCTGGATATCTTATGTGCACCTGGATGCCTTATGGGCCCAACCCTCTCTGCTCTCTGCTCCTTGACCCGTGCCTGGCTGCTCATCTCCGCCCCTCCTACCTGTCTTCATGAACGGGTCTATTTCAACTTCTTGGTTGTCTGACTTCCATTCAGATCAATTTTCTGTCAGTTCTGGATGTTATTCTGTTTCTAAACTGTTGTTGTTCCAATCTTGGTTGTGCGTGGAGGTACGGTGCATCCACTTATGCCTCCATCTTGGCCGGAAGTCTCCTATTCTGCTTTTTAATTGTATATTCAAACTGTCTGGAACTTGTCTTCTCTCCTGCATCCCAAACACAAACACACAGTCACTTCTTAACACACCTTTAGACTTTGTTGTTTGCAATTTCTGCTTTTGGAACATGAACTACATTTTTAAGCTCCTCAAATGAGCCCTCTTCTGTGCCTCAACATAAATGATTCTAAAATTCATAATTTTCATACTTGACTATCTCTGAGGTAGGAACACAAATTAAATCTGTTGGTTTACAATTACAATTGGTAACCTAAAAATACTGTTTGTAGGACATGAAATAATGGTGTTTTTTAGCCCCAAGGGTACCAATGAACTAACATGGTAGTTCTCCTGAGGAGAATCCTCTATTCACCTTTTCTTGAGCGGAGAAGGCTTTTGATTTTTCACAGGTCTCCCAATGTGCCTTACCCCCTTACTGGTGAATTTGATTTCTTCACTGAGGTCTACAGAACGCTGTGTAGATCTCTATCATCCATAAGATCAAAGGACATTATAAGAATTTACTTATAAATCACTCTGCAACTCTAGGCTGGTTATTGGTTTACATGTATTGGCCATCTCCTATTGATCTACTTATTCTTTTTTAAATAAAATTAGGTTTAGTAAAATTGGGCAAAATAAAAATATATGTTGTAAAAGTCAATCACTTGAAAACTGAGATGGTACTACGTGCAAAAGTATTCTAATTAATGTCATCAGCAGTTCTTATATCTTATGGCTCTTATACCACCAGAATTGATGTTATATTTGTGGTTCTGAATAAAAATAAAATAAAATTGTGTAGTTATAATAACGTCTTTCATAAAATCTTTGTTGGAACATCTTTAGTTCCAATAAAAATTTTATATAAATTTACTTTGCTCATTTATGCTGGTAAGGCTGATGAATTTACTATTTTCTTTTTTTTTAATGCTGATATTTCTTATACAGTCTTAGACTTGCTAAGAGGAAGACTTAGAAGGTGATGCTATAATCCTTTTGGAAAACTCATTAAAAATTATTATGATGTTACATCTTTAATTCTTAGGTATTCTTTTTATCTTTTCTAGTGCTCTGTAAGGTTGATTGAAACATGAAACTTATTTTAATGAGGAAGTCTGCATATGGGATATGAAACAAATTTTTAAATTGGTACTAATACAAACTATTATATTTATCAATAAAAATACTATCATTGGAAAACTCAGTACTAACTTGCATTTGGAAAGAATCAGAAAAATATAAGTAATCAATAAAAATAGTTTCTTACAAACCAATGAATATTATGTTTGGATTATGGAATATTTATTGAGAGTTTTGGATTTGTTCAAAATGAAACTTGGGTGAAAAGGAAAGAACACTACTTGTTTTTCAACTATTTGTTCAACCTTTGATTTATAAACATATATATATATATACACACACACACATGTTGAACACGTGTTGGTATATACAGAGCTGAAATATCTATATAACAATATTGGAAAGCATAACACATTTCTCCATGGCTGGGCAACTTTCTTTGTACAATTAAAAAGCCAAAGTATAACATTGAGTTTACAGCATTCTTTCCTGTGCTTTGCATTTGCAAGTGATGGAGGTGATGGCTTTTTCCATGCTGAAGTGTCTGATGTCAACAAGAACATTCTTGAGTCAGATTTTTCATCCTCGTTATGCTCTGTGGGTCCCATCTCTGGGTCCAGTGATCTGGAAAGTGAGAACTCTAGTATTGATGAGGGCACAGTTCATAATCTCTTGGCAGCCACCCTGTCTTGAAAAGATGGAAACATTGTGACAGCATCATATGCTCAGACAAAATTTGCACAGAAGTTGGCAGGTCCTTCTGACTGTACCCCAGTTAAAAGTTGGATTGTGCAAGTTAGGAAAAAATTTCCTAACATCAAAGATGAAAGAGAGTGCCATATTAATTTCCTTAGGGCTACTGCTGTAGCAATTCAAGATCCGTTTCAAGTGCAGAATCTGGAGGCTCACTTCCTTTGAGTACAGAACATTTTTCTGAATTAGCATTATGTTTCCAACATTTTATACTTAAAAATGTACTTGGATTCTCACAGAATTTCTTTATGAAAATTATATTTTAATTTTTTATTGTTTATTGAAATTAAATATTTTTATTTACAATGATTTTTTCAATTATTTATTTTACCTGTAAAGAATAAAATATCAAATTCTTTTTTTTTGCCTGGCTCATAGGGGTGAATAGTAGGATATAGAGACTTTTAGTTGATAAGTTACATATCTAGCTCAAATCCACTGTAGGCTTGTAATGATCAAAAGCTGTTACTGATTGTTTTTTTTTTTTCAGCATCTTAGGAGAAAAACATTGGTGAAATTAGACCAGCTCTTACTTTGATAGTATGTGTGATGACAAATCAAGAAATATTGAAATGTGCCCTGGCTGGTATAGCTCAATGGATTGAACATGAGCTTCGAACCAAAGGGTTTCTGGTTCCATTCCCAGTCAGGGCACATGCCTGGGTTGTGGGCCAGGTCCTCAGTAGGGGGTGTGCGAGAGGCAACACACATTGATGTTTCTCTCCCTCTCTGTTTCCTTCCCTTCTCCTCTCTAAAAATTAAATAAAATATTTAAAAAAAAAGGATATTGAAATGTTTATGTCAGGACTAGTGTCTAGTAAGGAAAAGTACTGTGGTGCCATTAGATTGCACTTAACTTTTACATGGAGATGTGATCCATTCAGGTCAGGGCTTAGGCTGGTTCAGAGGAAGCTCTAAGGTCTCCTAATGACTCGGTTTAGTGGAAATATGAATTAAGTCTGTAATTCAGTAATTATGGGAACTTTCCATACAATCCCATTTCTTAACCTGAAATAAAAAAGAAAGGAAGTTAACTGCAAGAGCCCTGCAAATAATTAAGGAATTTCTTGGGCCCAACAATATTGAATCTCAGAAGTAAATAAGGCCACTCATCTGGCTATGCTTACTTGTCACCTTCAGAAACTCATGTTTCTATTTTCACCCATTTGAATCACATTTGTATTGCTCCCCTTATATGTAGAGCTTCTGTGAAGCCTGCAATTGAACACATCCATCATTTAAAGATTTACTTCAACACTTATTTTCTTTATGTTGCAATTTACAGTCCATTGGAAAGCACCTTTATCCGATTGTTGGTGTTCTTGATTGCCTTTACCTAATGCTTGCAAACACCCAGGTTAGCCCTAAGCTAACCCATTACAGCCATTCAATACCTGTAGATTACATAATACCTGGCACATTTACTTAAAATTCATGTGTTTTTAAAGAAGATTTTAAAATATAAGAAACACCCCTGGCTGGTGTGGCTCAGTGGATTGAGCACAAGCCTGTGAACGAAAGGGTTGCTGGTTTGATTCCCAGTCAGGGCACATGCCTGGGTTGTAGGCCAGGTCCCCAACAGGGGGCATGTGAGAGGCAACCACACGTTGATGTTTCTCTCCTTCTCTTTCTCCCTTCTTGCACTCTGTCTAAAAAATAAATAAATAAAATCTTAAATAAAATACAAAAGAAACAGACCAGATTCCATATTGTTTAGTCCCTGAGCAGTAAAATAGAATATGATGTGCATTCTCTGGGTTTGGCACTTTTTTTAAAGGGGATTTTAATTTTCTGGATGAAACTTTATTAGTTTAAAAATTAAAAACTCAATGCTATTTCAAATAATGTGAAAAAATCTGGACATGCTTAATTAAGAGCCATTTATATCTTGGTATTGACTTAATAAAAATAAGGGGGAGGTGTGTTAGTGCCATTCACATTCATGTGAAGGAGATACCCAGATTTAGATGTGAAGTCTAGTGACATTGACTCTGAAGGAAGAATAGATAGATTTTGATCTCTTGTTTTACATGTAGCCATGCAGGCCTTGAAATCTCAAACTAAGGCCATAGCAAAGCCCCAGCCTTCAAGCACCCTTTGATCTTTGCTCTCAGCAGTGCTAAACTGCTGTTACCGCACACTGGAGAAAAAAAAAGAAAGGGGAAAGAGGTTAACATGAAAACTTTATTTATATTAAATCATTTGCTACCTCGTTGGTCCTTTGCTATCTGAAATTCCATTCTTCATGCATTTTCTTTATGCATTAAAAAGAAAAAATAACACTTGATTTATGAAACAAAGGAATAATGATGGCAAAGTGGGATTTTTTATTTGTTCTTTGGTGTGAATTGGCATAAGCATTATGATGAAGTTAAAACACCGAGGTTAATTGAAAAATGAGATAAACAAAGACCCTTGAAGGTCTCTGAATAATTTCTCCTGGCAGCATTGACAGTCTACAACCATCAGGCACTAAAACCTACTTCGAACTGCTGGAGATTACAAAAAAAAAGCTAGAGTTAATTGTCTTTCTGTTCCTTCCACCTCATTTCAGCCCAATTATAATGGGGAAAAGTCATTCTGTCTAATTTGCATTAATGCACCTCCATGGAAAAAGAGCTTAGACAGTGAATTTGATTTTTCAAAAAAATATTATGGACATATACCTAACACAATTCTCAAATGTAAAATTGCTTGTGAAATTCCTGGATGACAATTCTCAAATTCTCTTAAGATGCCTTTAATAAAAGTAGTCATCATATACTGAGGCTATCCTCACAACAGCCCCAATGATGTGGACTTTTTTTTACCAACCCCATTTCACAGGTGAGAAAATAGAGGTTTAGAGAAATTTAAGAAGCAGGCTCAAGGTCCTGCAGCTAGGGAGTGTTAGAGCTGAAATTTAAACTCACACTATCTGACATCAAATTCTTAGGTAGTATGCTAATTTGATGATACTTTAATATACTTACTTTGTTTTGATTTCACAGGTAAACAAATTATCAATTAAAATGCTCTTTCTTTAAGTCAATAGGAAAAAAGAAAGTACCAATACGGTATGATATCATTAGCTCACTTACTCATGTTTCTTTCATGGCTACTTTGCCGTAAAACACAAATTCTCATTTCTATTATGAAATGGAAATATATTTAGACTACTCCTGTTCAATGGTAAAACAGCTGCAAATCAGAATAGTGTTAGCCATTTTGTATCTTGTGTAAAACCCAGCTAAGGGGGCCTCAATATTTGCAAAGGGAGATATTTTATTTTTATATTCATGCAACAGATCCAACCCCAGTTAGCAGAAAATGAGGTATCTTCAGATATGCTTGATGTCTTGTTTTTTCTTGGAATGGTATGGAAATATTATTTTTATTGCTGTTAATTGACAGACTTGGAGCAGAAGCTGAATCTATTCAGAACCATTTGTATTAATAGGTGCACTTATCCACAGAGGCCTTTATTTTCAAAGCGCTGGGCTCCCAGCCCCCTTTTGTGCCTCTTTCTGGTGCTAAAGTGTTCATAATGATGAGGAGCATCTGGCTGCAAACTATTGTTTCTCATTAAAAGGACATGTCTCCGAAGCTTTCGGGGATTCTTTGTGCTGAACAATGCAGACTCTGAACATTTTGCCCTTTTCATAATCTGTAAATGTGTGTTGTTGCTACTGCTTCTAGCCTAAGGTACATGCTTGCTTTTTTGCTCAGCTTCTGAGCTTCTAAATGTGAGATGGAACTGAAATCAGCGACTGCACATCTTTCTTTTGTTTGGCCGACATTTTGGTTTCTCTGTGTTTTCTGTTGCCTGCCATCGATAAATATAATACAATAATGAGAGTGGTAATGACCCAAATCAACAATCACTTGGGAGTAATTTTAAATATTTTGCATATTTAAATTCCTTCTTAGAATGGTAAATTCTTGACTTATTTCAGGTTAGTCCAAGAGATAGAAAACTGAACCAGGGGTATAGATTCTTGCTTGAGTCATAAACCTTCCTGGGCATTAATTTCCTCATTACTGAGAACAGGAGAATTATCTCCCTTGCTTCCATGGGGCTCTGAAGAGCTGCTGTCAAGGCACTGGGGAGAATTTGGCTTACGAAATTAGTCTTTCAGATCATTAGAAAAATTTCTATCTGGCCGCACAGTATGCGTCACCTTTGGCCACATGCAACTGTGCCATCTTGTCCTCTTTCGACTTCGACATTCCCAGGGAACTTTCTGGGTTAAAGGAACAGTGAGATCTGACTAAAGGAAATACAACGTGGGGCAAAAGTAGGCTTACAGCAGCAGGTACTTGAAACAGGTTATTCTTGTATTATTATTTATTAATTCTTGTATTATTTTCCATATGAACAACTGTAGCTTTTCTTTGCCCTACCCCGTATGTTATGTTTCTGCCAAAAAGATTCACATGAAAACAAAACTGAGTGTGTGTGTGTGAGAGAGAGAGGGAGTGGGGGAGAAAGAGAGAGAAGTCAGGGTCTACTTGCTTCTTATAAGGCCTGTAGGCCTTGTAAGTATTTGGTTCCAGGCACTTGTAAATATTTTTGGCTCCAGGACTGAAGACAGAGACCAATTTTTATTGCTGTAGCTCCTCAAGAAGGAAAACATTCAAATCAGGTTAGTTAGCATGGCTCCTTCATTAAAAGGAGAAAAACAAGTTACTTAGAATTAAAAACTACATTGTTTGCAATTACAAACAATGGGAGGGAATGGAAGTGTACCTTTATTCATGATCAATGCAAATTAAATTTCCATCTGGGTCTCCTGCAGTTGATTTTCGGAGAAAAGAGTTTCCAATGAGAAGAGCCTTGCTGGATATAAAAGGGCAGATTGCAGAAGTGGAAAACAAAACAGATTTCTGTGTAAAACACATATCAGTTCCCACCATTTAGTTACAAGAATTTTGGTTGGTGGTTGTTGGCTAACCACGTCTCAGGGCTGCCACGCGGCTTTTCTGTGACTGCACACGTGCTTGTTGGTTTGTCAGGGCAAAACCAGGAAAGCGCGTCTCCTGAGAAAATGTTTTGTGAAGGAAAGAGAGCAGTAAGGGACTCTCTAGAGGGTGTGTGACACAGACTGTGGAAGGAGCATAGGCATAAGATGTTTGAGAAAAAATAGTGACTCGTGGAGACTGGCTTGGCCAAAGCAGAGGATGGGGCTGATGAACACTGGGAAATTGAGTCTCTGAGGTGGGGGGTGTGTTTGAAATGGGTTAGAAAAGGATTGATGTTATATATGTAAAACGGTTGTTGGATTCCTCTAAATGCTGAGATTGAGCTTGCCCTTCTGTTGAAGTTCACTTCATTAACTTAATCTTTGTTTCTTGTTCTCCATTTTCTGCAAACAAATTATACTTAGCTCACTCATATTTGAAGTAAAGAAGTGCTAATTGTTTGAATTAACCAACAAGCCTCATCTCAACATCTGTTGCTCATTTTCGGTCATGGTTTCTTTACAATCAATGCACCTATTAGAATGGTTACTAACGATGGTAGTCTGTAGGCCTGATGGCAGCTCTTTATTCTAAAAGGTAGTAAGTCACTTAGCACAGGATACATACATTTCTGAATGCACAGTTATCTATCTTTTATTCATCCTTCTGTTTACGGTGATATAAATCTCTCTGACAAGGGGACCTCCCAGAATTAGAGATAAGGCATTACTATTGCATATGTTGAAATTCTATGTTTAATGAAAAAAATGAAGTAATTTATAATAGAAGCAGGTTTTTAAAAATTACAGTAAATTTCATAATTTACTATATGAACAAATTCAGTGTAACTGTACAAATGCAGTGTAACTGTCATTTGACTGTCAATTATAGTAATTGTAAAAGTATAAGTGTATTGGTACAAGTGTGTAGGTAGGTCACGTGATTAGGGATTGGATACAAGTTTAAAGTTCTGTGAATGTCTCTGTGACTGTCCATATACGCTCACCCAGAGACAATGTCAGTGTCTAGACTTTAGGCCCTGTGAGAGGTCCAGGGCCAAGTGGCACTCTAGTTACCCATGAATTTGGCCTTACCTGGGACAAATCAGAGGGCTTTACTATGGGAACAGAACTTGAGCAGGATCTTGAAGTTTTGTTTAGGAAAGAGAGGAAGGTACTAAGAGGCCCACAGTAGTCAACAATGGTAGCAGGAAGGACTGAAATTTGGAGAACCTCAGTAGCCAGGGTTCAGCAATGACTTGCAGTCCCTACTGAGTATGAGTGGTATAGATGTGGATGGCAAAAGGGGTAAATAAAAGAAGCCAAAGGCACTTTTACTTACAAAGCAGCATTGGACCAGAGATCAAAGCATCTCGTTCAAATCTACTTGTAGTCCACTCACTCTAACTGTTGCAATTTCTTTATCTATAGAGAGGGAATAGTAATTTTTATCCTTTCTAACTCTTGGTGAAGTTTGTTCTGAGTAAAAAAATGAGATAATATATCTGCAAATGTGTTGTAAACCTGATGCCATATATACATGTTCTCAAATGGAGAAATAGGTCAAGAATCGGATAAAATCCTCATCATCTTAAGGCAAAAAAGGGCAGTATACCTGCAGTCTGCAATCTTTTACTATGCGTGTTGACAGTAAATAATTGAAGACAAATAATTAAAACCTAGTGGTCTCTCCCCCTCCCCTTCCCTTCCCTTTGCTTCAATAAGAGCTTTAGAGAAGTCGGCAAGAAAGAGTCTGAAAGAGCAGGCAAGGACACTTCAACTTAGATAGGAGTATGATGCTTTTAAAAATGAAACATGAAAACTTGCCTCCTTTGCCAGCTAAACTCTGAATTTATTGCCCTGTGCTGCTTCTATTAGCATTGATAATTAAAGCAGTGTAAGGACTGTATTGCATTTGATGTTAATAGTGTCATGCTGGTCTCTGCAGAACCTGGGGCTTGATCTCTCTCCCCTATGCAGGTAAATCTTTGAGTTCACCTTTAAAAAGCACATTAAACATTCTGGAAGAGAATCTTTAAACTTGTTGGTTCTCTAGTGAGCTCTTAAGTATCAGAAACTCAGATTAGAGGGTGACATTTTATGATCTCACTATCTCCTGACCTATGTTAGCAATGGAATGATATAACAACACCTTAGGATATTACACTTCTTATTTTTGCTTTGGACTGACCTTGGGGATCCACCAAGGCCATTAAGAAAAGATCAGTATGCCAGAACTATACTTTTTTTGCATGCTACACTTGCTTAAAAAATCTGATGTATTGTATTTACTACATATAGTGACTGTAAACTATTTTTGTAATATTTTGCCAAATTGGTAGTATATGATCAAAATAAAGGCATTTGTTGTATATAAAATAAAATATATATTTAAACTTCACATTTTCACTATTGAAAGTATTATATATATATAATATATAATATATATAAAATACTTTGCAGATATGGTTAGATTATTTAGTTAATTTATTTTAAAACTAAACTCTAGGCTTTATTCATTTCTTCTGCTAATGTCTTTCTTCTTTTCTAATATGCTATCCAGGATAGCACATGGCATTTACCCAGTGTCTCTTTAGTCTCCTCTGGTCAGTGACAATTCCCTTGTTTTTCATGATCTTGACAATTTTGAGGAGTACTGGTTGGTATTTAGTAGAATATAGCTCAGTTTGGGTTATGTAACGTTCTCCTAATAACTAGACTAGGGTTATGATTGATTTCCTTTTGTAAGGTTAATTCAACTATCACCTCCTTTCTGCCAAACCAATTTTAAGTGATAACTGTTGTCGTCTGTATTAGTTTTCTACTGTGGCATCCCAATTGCCACAAACTTATTGGCTCAAAATAGCAGATAGTTTTTCAGATCGCACAATAGGGAGCAGGAATCTTGGGGGCTATCTAAGAATTTGGTCTGCTATGTTTACCACACATAATCCTCAGTGTTGGTGAATTGGATTCGGGGTATTTTGTTTATGTAGGTGCTCCATGTGGCAGGAACTTGGTAATACTATTCCAAGCCCCTGTGTACTTACTACAAAGATAGCCAGATCCTTGCTTCTGTTCCTACTGAACATATCTGAGAATCGGCACAAGTTTTTCTGACTTCTTGAATTAAAGTGTTTTTCCTTCTTTTGCTATTTTAACTTTTTTTGTGGGCATATTTTATTGATTTTTCATTTTTCACAAAAATTTCAACAGACCAAATAGAAATTTGCACCAGGGCTCAGTATTTTAAGTGTTGAAATTTATTTGACAAACTCCCTAAGATCAGCAAATCTTATTGCAATAACCAGTGAAACTACAGTTCTGGGTTTGATTATATTATATTATATTATATTATATTATATTATATTATATCATATTATTTATATGTATATTACATTATACATAGTATTTTGAAGTATATATTGTTAGTTCTGAATACACATCAAATAATAAAAACAAGAAGAAAATCCTTGTTATCTTGCATGCAAATTCTTTAGATGATGCACAGGTGCCTCATCCCTGTACTGAATGTGATAGAAGACAGCCTGCTCTGACTTCCTTTTTAAGACTCTTCCAAATCCCCTTGCTGGACTCCCAGGCCTTCTGAAGTATTTGCTTGTGTCCTAGGAAACTCAAGCATCTTTGTCATGACAAAAATGCTCTGCTATCTCCTAAGTCCAGGGATGCCAGCACCTCAGGTGTATAATCAACTCATCCAACTGAGTGGGGGAGATAGCCTCCCACTGCATTTGGTTTAGTGGAAGTTGTGAAAAGTGCTGTATGCCTAAACTGATAATTCCTTATTCCAACAAATCTCCAGCAGTTTCCACAACTCTGTAGGGTGGGGATGGGAATGGGTAGAGTGTGTGAGAGAGGACTGGGAGCAGCAGAACCAGTTTGCCTCCATTCCAGTGAGTCCCGGAGAGGAACTTTGAGGCCCAATTGCTTGTAGATTCTTCACAAAGATACTATATCAATGTTCTAATTAACTGCAGCTTGGAGTGCAACTTGTAGGATTGCCAGATGAAATATAGGAAGTGCAGTTAAATTTGAATTTTAGAAAAATAAGAGGTAAATATTTCATGGGGCATACTTAAATTGAAGAACTTTATTTATACTTTGATTATTGACATTGAAATTTAACTGAGTGTCCTATATTTTTGTTTGCTAAATCTGGCAATCCTCTATGGGAGTTGGCAATGCAGAGTATCAGGAAAATCCCACCCTGTGTCTGATTTCTCTCTTGGTGCTGGGTCCTGTGCTAAGCATCTTATACAGCTTCTGTGTTATTTTGTAGGCATGTATTATTATCCTCCCTTGACAGAAAGAAAACTACTGGAGCTCAGAGAATGTTAATGAAATACCCAAGATCACTCACGGACACACAACTGGTCAGGGCCAGAGGGAGGGTATGAGTTCACGTCAGCTGGGTCTACCTTCTGATCCTTATGTACACTTCATCACACTTCGCTGTTATCTTTTCCTTCCTTCTGGTCAGGCCCAGGAATCTCAGCCCCTGCCCTCTATTCACAGCCTCTTCTCACTCCCACTGGTCATTTTCCACCAACTTGGATTTTTTGCTCCCACCATTGACGCAGAACTGTAATGTATTCTAACTTTCTCCTGGGAGTTAACTATGATTAACGGCAAGTGGTTAATCTTTATTGTTCAGTAGCTAAAGTTCCTGTCTCATATTTTACCCTGCTGAATTGACTGGTGGAGGCTTAAAGGAAACTGGAGGGTCTCCTCTGCTTCTTTTTCCCTTGAGCATAAAACAGCCTCATTCAAGTGACACCCTATTTCTGCCCTTCTGAGCCTTACTCATCGTCTTCTTCAGGGTGAGTGTCCAAAAGGAAAAGAGCTCTTAGAAAACTGAAGGAGATGCCTGTTTGCTACATCTGGAAGGACCCCGGTTCTTCCTGATTTTCCTCTTGCCAGATACCCTTGCTCCTGTGATGCCTCCCACGTCAAAGGGGAACAGAGCCAGACATATAGTTAAAGAGGTAAAGGTTGATTTTAATCAGTGCAATATACTATTGCAATAGGGAAAAGAGTTCAGCGTGAACCGAACTCAACTTCAGTTGATACAGAGGTGACTGCTATTTTAAAGGATGAATTAGGGAACAGAGGATGTTAAGTGGGGGCTCAGTCATCTCAGGAAAGTGAAAAAATTTAAAATCAAGACGTAGGAGCTGGCCAATGTGAAATTGATCTGGGTTTGCTTACTAGCACTTACTGAAGTTAGGGTCCTACCTTCCCACAGAGAAAGGACCTCTCTTCAGACGTTAGTTGGAACAAACAGCGAATTCCTTTGGAAATCTTGAATTTTCTGAGGCAGAAACTATAAGGACAGAGTTAGGGTCATCCTTGGGCAGTGACCTAGAGTTGTTAGAAACTGTTAGTGTTTGTTCAAGTCTTTAATACACCAAGGTTGAGGCCTAGTTGAGAAGAAGGATCAGAGTTTGGTCCAGGACAATCCTTGTCACATTTAAACCTGAGAAGAGGGAGGGATGACTCTGTCTCAGGATCTCTAATTTCTCTCCGCGGCTAGCTGATTCACAATGTTAAATGCCTCTATTTCAGCCCATTTAGCATTTCTACAGTGATTCTCCTTGCTTTCCTTCACTGCTCATCCTTGCTGTTTCCCAGGGATGCTTCTGAAGGTCTGGGTGAGGAATAGTACATGGTGCCTGCAATATGAATGATGGAGAAATGAGTACAGTTTAAGACTGCCACAGACAAATATAAACACAGTAATTGAAAGGGAAAATAATGTAATAAGAATAGGTAGGAATGTAAGATAAACAGAAAATGAATGAGGAAGAAAGAAGATTTACAGAAAAATTTAGTAAAGTCAGATTTCCTAAAGATTTACATCTATTACCTATTTTAAGCCAGTGTCCAAGTATAATTGAATAAATGCTAGGAAGTAATTTATGATATTCTCACTACTTTCTCTTAAGTTGTCTGAAGACAGTTTAGTGGAGAGACATGCCATCTTCTGATGAGTATGTGATGGGTCAGTGCTTCTAGGTGTAATATAGAGGTCGACTATTGATTAACACATTATTTATGAGACCAGTTTTAAAGGAGGCATGAAAATATATTGCAACATAGCAGATAATACATTATAATGTGCTGGACATTATGAGAATGGCACATAGTTCTAATCTAGAATCAGGGAAACATGTGATATGTCTTAAATCTTTGAAGCAATTTAAGGTAACTATAGAACATCCTTTATTTTTTAATTTTGGAGCCAGACATTCCTACAAGGTGCTCGAATGTCATACTAGCTTTATGATATTGATCCATTCACTTTTCTAAACCTTGGATTCATCAAGAAAATTCAGACAATAATGTTTCTATCTCATGAAAATGAAATGATTCACACACTACAGTAGCTCATCATCACCATCACCATCATCATCATGGTCATCAGCATTGTCATTGTGCTTATTGTTTCCAGTGGGAATTTTGGGTTATGGGAGGTTTGGTTATATCCTTCCCAATAAAGCAATACTATTGCAGTCAGTATCATTACTTATGGCAGTGTTTAAGGAAACACCAGCACTCTCTGACAACTATGCTACGTTACATTCTGTTTTCATATGCACTCACAATAAACGTCACAAAAGTGCGGTTTGGAGTCAAACAAGAAATTGATGAGGAGTGAGATTATCTGAATTTTTGGTCTGGTTTGCTGCCCTTTGTTCTGTGACATGGGAAAGGCATTTCATCTTCCTAATCTAAAAAATTTTATCTGTAAAATGGAACATTTGGAGGAAATAATTGCAGACAACTCCTCCACTCTAAAAGTTTCATTTCAGTGAAGGTTAGCCATATTCAGAAGCAACTGCCAGAGCAAAGCTCTTGCACAGTTAATACTCAACACACAGACTGTTTGGTCAGCTGTGTGTTGACCAAACAATGGTCAACTGTTTAGGTCTGTAGCTTTTTTCAATTTGTTATCTGAAGTCTTTGCAGTTAGAGCAAAGAAAATAGTGTAGAATGAGAATTTTTTTACTTTACATTTTAATAATTAGTAACTTTTGTTATAAAATTTATATTTGTCTATTGTATCAAACTCAGAAAACAGAGGAAGCTATCAAGGAAAAGTGAAAATCACCAGTTATCTGTTCTCTCTACAAATTCCCTCCCACCTATCCCCAGGATAACCATTCTTGAAATTAAACAATGAATTTTACAGAAATTTAAAATGCATATACACCCTGGCTAGTGTAGCTCAGTGGACTGAGTGCCAGCCTGTGAACCAAAGGGTCACTGGTTTGATTCCTAGTCAGGGCACATTCCTGGGTTGTGGGCCAGGTCCCCAGTAGTGGGGGGCGGTGAGAGGCAACCACACATTGATGTTTCTCTCCCTCTCTTTCTCCCTCCCTTCCCCACTCTCTAAAAATAAATAAATAAGTAAAATATTTAAAAAATGCATATACAAATATAGTTATAGAAAGTAGGACTATGTAATATTTGCCTTTCTCATTAAACACTTTTATTCTTGACACTTAATGGAATCATACAGAATGATTATATTACTGTTTTTGATAGCTGCATTGTATTTCTTTTGTGAAAATGAATCAATTTATTTACCAAATCCAAAACAATGAATATTTAATGTTGTTTGCAATACCTCATTATAATAGGCAATGCTTTGGATATTCATTGCTTATTTATGTAAGACTGTTTGATAAATTTGTAGATATTGCAGTTCCAGTTAAAAGAATATGCTCATTTCAATATATATGTCTAAATACAAATATATGATAAATATGTCAGTATACATATTTATATTGCCACCTAGAAAATTTGTGTGTTTGTATATGTATATATATATATAGATATATTCCTATTTATGTATTCAAATGTCTATTTTTACAAACTCAACACTGAGTATTATTATTGTTTTGAACCTGGGCCAATATGCAAAAGAAAAAAAAAACAAAACAAACCTACCTCATTGTCCCTTTAATATTTATTTATTTATTTATATAACTAGTGAAGCTGGATGTATCTTAGTGTTTATTAGCTATAATAAGGTATTTATCCCTTAAAATTGTGTAAGAGTTCATTTTTTTCATAAGTGTATTGACTACCAGTTTATTCTACATATTGTAAACATTTTTCTCTGTTTTTTTTTCATTTAGTTTAGGTAAAGTTTAGGAATTGTATGTATCAAATCTAGCAGCTTCTTCTTTTATGGGTTGTGGCTTTGACATCCTGTTTAGAAAGTTCTTTTCCAATGAAAGATCATAAAGTTATTCATCAAAATTTTACTAGGTACTTTAATTAATTTAGAATTTGCTGTGGTTTCTAGAAAATATTTGCATCTATTTTTAATGATTTTTACCTGGACTACTTGGGTTCTATGGTTAGTCACATATGGTGGAGGGGATCTGAATCAATTAAAAGCCAGTGATAAGATACAGTGACTAGCATTTCAAATGCCCTCCTGACAGCTCACACTGGTCCCTGCTGTCTCCTAGCTGGCCGCCTGAGTTGTCCACAACACATCACGAGGGGGAGCCTTTGTGCTTTCCTAAATACATCTAATGCTTCCCAGGCCACTCCTTTCATTTGTAGCTTTTTGTCCAACCTCTGATTGTTTCTTTCTTGAGCATACAGAAAAGCAGTGTGTTGATGTGGTGAAAAAAAAAACCACCTAAAAAATTAAAAATTGAGCTATGCAAAGCAAAAATCCTAAATATTACTAAATCTTCATTGAAAATATTTTCTTCACTGCAGAGGAAAGAGATTTAAATTTTTTTCATTATTCTCTGGTCTCCTAATTCTTGGAATACACTTCCTTATGAACAATGGAATTCAGATCCATATTTGATGTTGAGGACTCGAATGAAAAGTAAAATAAAATGTTACATATTATAGGGGAATTTTTTTCCTGCAATTGTCATGCAAGCCAGTATGTGTCAAAGATTACGTGATGAATATTATTAGCAAGGATTTCCCTCTTTTCCCTATTTACTTATCACTTGGTCATAATATTGTTCAATTAATTAAACATGTTTGTATTTATTCTGCCTCTTTGTACCCTTTCTTTTCAGACCTCTGTTACCTGCACATGTTGGGACCTAAAGTGAGTAGAAGGGTGATCCTGTCTGTGGCTAACCATCAGTAAATTGATATTTTTCCAAAGCCCTTTCTTAGTAACATCCAGAATTACACTGAACTGTATCTTGAGTGGAAACTGCTTGCACTATGCCTGTTGTTTGTACTTAACCCTCTAGAACGAGAAATGGGTGCCATCAAACAGTTTCTTTCCCAGGCTGAAGCCTGTGCTTTTAAGAATGGATGATAGGCAGAGTGTGAATGTGAAGTCCTCTTAAAGGAGGGTAAAGAGGCTCCCAACTACTCTTGGAGCACATATCCGAAGCTAAACATATGGCCTTGTCATCACAATTTTCCCCATTCCCTTTCTGTGGTTTTAATGTTCTACTTTTATTTATTACCAGAAGGCCTTATCTCTCTAGCCTGCTGCTACAGACTGTGAGGCCAGGATGTAGTGAAAGCACAAAGTAATGAAATAGGATGATCATAAAATAGAAGGCAAATGGCCACAGCCTCTGTCTGTGTGCTACAACTTCCCAGGTTCTATAGCCTGAGCCAAACCATGCTAAAGAGACATAATGTCATGCAGTGCTAATCTTACTTCCATTGCTGTTACCTTTGGTGTCACCAGAAGACCTTAAACTTCGTGAATGTCAAACCTTTCACAAACGTCCGGGGAAAGTGTCAGCCAATGGAAGAAGGGAAAGAAGACAGCTAGAGGACCTTGTGTGCTAAGATGCCATTTAAAGGGCAAATCGCAGTTCAAGTGAAGAAATGTCATGCAAATGAAATAGTTGATGGGCTGAAGGTGGCAGACAGTAAAGAAGAAAAGCAATGAATACAGCTTGGTGATATGGTCTTGTATGATTTCTTTCTTCCCTGAGCAGCCCTTAGCAAAGTTCTCAAACTCTAGCCTCATGCCCTGTGATGAGGGGCTGACGGGGGTTGACTGCAGCAAGTTGGATGACCGTTAAATTAGTACTTTCCAAAAGCTGGTTCAGTTTTGGCCAATCCCTGGGAGCTGCAGTTGGTGCCAGGGCTTCCCAGGGAGGTCTGCGTCTGTTCCTTCTTTCCCCAGGCGGAGCAGAAGGGGGAGTAAGGCAGAGCAGTTTGACTCATAAACCCAGATGCCATGTGCAACCATCTTCAGAAATTTCATATCTTTATAATGAAGTTTTAAGGTTTCTGTAAATATCTACAATAAGATATTTTTATTCTCAAGTTGAAAAGGATTTTTAAGGGGTGATATATGGTATTTGTAAAGGATAAATAACAGAACGCTAACACATGACTGGTGTGAGTGTGTACTGCATTTTGAAGGACAATTCACCAACACCTGCTATAATCAAAATGTATTAAACCCTCTCACCAAGTGTCCCACATCTAGGGATTTACTCTATAGTAACACTAACGTAAGTGAATAAATTGATATGTATAGGATGTTGTTGCACCTTTATTTATAATAGTAAAACAAAATAACCCCAATGTCTACTAAGATAGAAATAATTAAATTAAAAACTTAAAATGCTAAGTAGTCAATAAAAAGAAAAAAGTAAAATTATATGCATTTTAATTGTTGGGATCTGCCATTTAATAGCTGTGTGAACTTGAGCAAATTATTTTATACCTCTGTGCCTCAGTTTACTCATCTGTATAACAGACACAATAATCATCTCTCCTTCAAAGGGTTTCATGAGAAGCAAGTGGATGATATATTGTAAAGTGTTTAGAACATCACCTGACACATAGTAGATAAATGTTACCTCTTTAAAGTCAGTACTTTTATTTTTGTATTGTCATGAGAAAATATGCAAGATAAAAGCAAAAAAGGAAACTTATTAAATGAGTATAGATTATACTCTCCCACAAATATAAAAGCAGTAAAGTAATATTGTTTATAGTGATAATTCTTGTTATCTGTGGGGCACAGGGTTATGATGGGCTGTCACATTTTACCTTATATATTTCTAAAATGTTTGAATTTTATTACTGTCATTTTTTATGGGAAACTTTGTGGCATGTGGTGAATAATCACCCCCAGCCCCTCATTTTTCTTGGCTCCTAGAAGGAGTTACCATGATGTTTCATATATTCCGAGTTGCTGGCAGAGTTTGGAGTCAAAGAGTAATGAAAATAGAGCAGCGTCTACTATACCAACTCTGGTGAAAACCAGTTGTTTTTTAGTAGACAATGTTTTAGGTCAGTCTTTGTTTCACAGCAAAATCGAATGGAAGTTACAGACATTTCCCATATTCTTCCTGCCTCCATATACGTACAGCTTCTCCCCATCAGCATCCTGCCCCACAGCGGTGCACTTGTTCCAGCCAATGGGCCCACGCTGACGCATTATTCACCACCACCCGAAGTCCGTAGTTCATGGCAGCGTTCAGTCTCAGTGTTGTGTATTCTATGGCTTTTCACAATGTCTAATAACATGTTTGTGCCATTAGAGCATCATACAGAAAAATTTAACTGACCTAAAAATGTTCTGTGCTCTGCCTCCTCACCTCTCCCTACCCCTAACCCCTGGCAATCATGGATCCTTTTACTGTATCCAAGTTTTCCTTTACCAGAACATTATGTAGTTGGAATCGTACAGTAGGTACTCTTTCCACATTAGCTTCTTTCACTTATTAATATGCCTGGAAGTTTCCTCCATGTCTTTTCATGGCTCAAAGTTCATTTCTTTTTAGCACTGAATAATATTTCATTGTCTAGATGTACCATGATTTATGTATCCATTCAAATACTAAAGAACATATTGGTTGTTTCCAAATTTTGGCAACTATGAATCAAGTTGCTGTGAACATTCACATGCAGGTTTCTGTGTGGGCATGTTTTCAGCTCAGTTTTTTTTTTATTATTTCCTGTATACTACAGACCAGTAATTCCCAAAAACAAAACAAAAGTGAATTACTAGCACAATGAGGTAAAAACAGATAGATACAAAATACAAATCCTTTAAAAATTATTTTTGTTAATTATTTATTTATTCATTTTGAATATTTTACTTAAAAATGTTTTTTCCCCATTACCATTTATGCCCCCTAAACCCTCTTCCATAGTGGTGCTTATGATCTTTTGAATTAATGATTTGGGTTCCTTTGGATGTATTCTCAGAAGTGGTATTGCTGGGTCAAAAGGCAGATCTGTTTGTAATTTTTTAGGTAATTCCATACTGCTGTCCACAGTGGCTGCATCAATGCACATTCCCACCAACAGTACTAAAGGGTTCCCTTTTCCCCATATCCTCACTAGCACTGGTTGTTGATTTACTGATGATCCATTCTGACAAGTGTGAGATGGTATCTCACTGTGGTTTTAATTTGCATTTCTCTGATGGTTAGTGATGTTGAAAATCTTTTCATATGTCTGTTGACCATCTGTATGTCTTTGGAGAAGTATCTGTTCAAGGTACTTTGACCATTTTTAATTTGGTTGTTTGTTTTTTTGGCGTTGAGTTTTGTAAGTACTTCATAAATTTTGGATATTAACCCAAATTAACCTTATCAGATATACTGGTGAATATCTTCTCCCCTTCTGTGGGTTGTCTTTTTATTTTGTTGATGATTTCCTTTGCTGTACAACTTCAACATTTCTTTGTGCATGCTTTTAATCTATACAGTCTTTTAAATTCTACCTTGACCTCTAAGGCACCATAAACTTATTTTCTAAGTCTTCCTCTTTCTTGACATTCTTAGGTATTTATATAGATTATTGATTCCTAACTGAGACTCTTCTTCTCTGACTTTTGTGATATTATATTGCCCCTAACTCCTTAAAATCTTAAAATCTCTGTTTCCTAATTTTCTGCTCTGACTTTTGCTGATCCTATCTTCTTGGATATAGTGCTTTAGACTAAGATAGTAGTGAAGAGAAAAAGATAGAAATTATTGGATCTGAATATGGTTTGGATGTAGCATTGACAAAACTTGCTGATGGATTTGATGATGGGGTAAGTGAAAGAGAAAAATCAAAGATGAATTCTAAGTTTTTAGTTGGAGCAACTGAATAGTGTCATCTACTGAGAAAGTGGGAGGGCAAAGTTGGGAAAAGTTAGCAATCAAGAAACCTATTTAGGTCATATTAAGTGTGAGATGCTTGGATATGTTAAGTGGGCATGTTAAGCTAGCATTTGGGTTTACCATCTGGAGTTCAGTTGAGGGATCGGGTGAAATATATACATGCAGAGAATCCTCATCATACAGTGATATTGTTACTTTTTCATGGGATGAGATAACCTATGGATGTGGTTCTCAAAGGTTAGTGTGTGTCAGAATCACATATAGGGCTCGTGGGTTAAAATACAGATTGCTGGCCCCACCCACAGAGTTTCTGGTTCAGCAGCATTGGGATGAGACACAATAATTTTCATTTCTAATTTCCCTGATGTTGCGAGGCCTACTTGTCCTAGGACCACACTTGAGAATCACTGATGAGGAGAGAGGGCATAGTTAAAGAAACAAAGAGAAGAGGGCTGAGGAATGAGGCCTAGATATGACAACATTTAAAGATTTTAGAGAGGAATTTGAGAAGAAGAGCCATTTGAGGTAGGAAGCAATTTAAAGAACAGTGACATAGAAGCTAAAAAAGGTGTTTCAGGAAAGAAGAAACTCATTGAATGAAGACAGGAAGATATGTATGATATTTATATCTGACTCTTGAATAACTCGGGGGCTAGAGGTGTGGACCTGTATGCAGTGGAAAATCTGCATATAACTTTTGACTCCACAGTGGCTCTTTGTATCCATGGATTCAAATCAGCCAGCTGCAGTTGGAAAATAGTATTTTTGATCCATGCTTGAGAATCTGTGGCTGAGAAGCTGTGGCTGTGAATTCCAAAATACTGGTGTCAATTCAAGGTTGGTTGAATCTTTAGATGTGAAACACACAGATAAAAAATCCACAGATATGAAACCCAGGACATGAAGGACTGACTGTTTATTGAATAATATCTGAGGATAAATGAACCCAGGAAGTTCAAACCTGTGTTATTCAAGGATCAAACTGTTTGTTTGTTTGTTTCTCTGTATGTATGGGTATTATCCCTTCTTGATTGGGACAGAATTTTCCAAATCTATCTCAGATTATTCAGGAACTTTGCCCAAGGTAGCACAGCAGAATCACTAAAAGAGGCACCCCAGGTAATGCTCATTAATTGAAAACTGCTCTATAGTGTAAACTCTCTGAGAGCAGGACCCATAAGGGTATTCTTTTTAGCGGACAGTCGACAAACATGTTTGGGCCTGTAGTCCAAACTAGCCTGTGAGTAGCCAGAGTTGGTGATTGGATGTCAGTGTGGTATGGATATGGTTCTCACATAGTGGGAACCATGGAAAATGGTTCATCACAATGGGAAATGTGTATTTGAAGTCCTTTCTTTACATTGAAAACATAAGCTCTCCAGAAGGCCCTTATTTAAATGGAAATACATTGTTGTTTCACAGTGACACCTTAGTTCAGATTAATTCATCAGATCTTCCCTAAAGGAATAGAGTTGGGTGAGCAAATTTTAGGGAATACCAAGAGATTAATGGTTTCTGAGGTCAGAAAAATGAGATATTGGAATCTGGGGTCTAACATGCCAATGTAACTACTTTAAGACTACCAAAATTTGTAAGGAGGGACTTGGAGGGGCAAATGCCACAATCAATGGCCTATTACGAATTTTGGTAAGGAGCAGCTGAAATTCTAGTATTTGCACCTAATATTTATGCTGTATAGTCCAGAAATGTGGCCTTAGTGTTAATTTTCTTTAGAGCAGATTAGTTTTTTATGAGATGAGATCAGAGACTTTATGACAAAAATAGAAATATAACAAGGAGTAAATATATCATTTTTCATAATTCAGTTACTTTGTCAACAGACTAATTGTAAATAAAAACCAGAAAAAAGGAAAGATTCATCAAAGACATTACAAACTTACTTTTTTATCTGACAGTTTAGATGTATATTTTTAGTTGTGATGATTATTCTCATTGAATTTCATTTACCAAATTGATGCACATGGTCAGGCAGTTCAAGGTAGCCGACAACCTACAAATTAACTAATGGAAGGAACTAAAGTATAAATTATAATTCACTGATTGTAGAGATATATATGAATTTTTTTCCTTAAGCAAATTCCATGCCACTTAATGTATAAAGTAGAGTGGAGATAGAGATGAAGAAGTTATTAGAAAAATTAGTGGAAGCTCAACAAAATATTCTGGGATAAAGTGAGATCAAACAGAATAATATCTCAAAACAGCACTTGGTAAACTATAAAGCATTACCTAAATATTTATTGTGAGAAAGTATTAAAGAGAATGTCATTATGTAACCATTTATTATTTACATGACACTGGCAGTCAGAAGCAATACTTTTCAGCTAGTAAAGTGATGCCATTGTGATGTAGAGACTGTACATAAAGTGAGTAGAAATTGACATGATTTTTCCTGATTTTATTGCTGTGTAAATACTAACACAATTTTTGACCTACTGGTAAGCCAGTCAGTTTGTCAAAGAAATTTAACGCACTTTATAAAATATTGCAAGAGTGCTGAACCAGGTGCCGTAAAGGATTTAGTTATAAAGGAAACAGATGCTGTGTTTCTGTCTCTTAGCAGCTTACAGTTTGAGAAAGCAGAGCCCTGGCCGGTGTGGCTCAGTTGGTTGCAGTATTGTCCTGTAAACTGAAGGTTGCAGGTTTCATTCCTGGTCAGGGCACAGTTGCGGGTTCAGTCCCTGATCTGGTGCATGAGAGTGGCATCCGATCAATGTTTGTCTCTCACATCAGTGTTTCTCTCCCTCTCACTCTCCCTTCTTTCCTCTTTCTCTAAAGTCAGTAAGTGTGTCTTTGGGCAAGGATTTTAAAAAGGGAGAGAAAGCAGAAACAAAGACACAAATGAGTTATTGGGAGTATATGTGAGAGTATGCTGTAACAAGTACATCGCCAACTCTAGCTGCTATAAATGATGCATTTAATTTGGTCAAAATAGTTGTTGAAAGTCTCCTTGGCACTGCTTGCAGTTCCCCCATCCCAATACTGTCTGAATGTGACTGTATTCTGTTCACAGTCCCTCTATTAGGTCAGACTTCCATATCAGCCTCTTTTCTGGTCCACACAGATTATCACGTCTGCCCTGAGGGTGCTGTTATTCAATCTTCTTAATGTTTTAGTCCTTCTGAGTATTTAGAGTTGCTTGTTGCAGGGATTTCAGAAGGAATTAGCTCATTAGAGTTTGCGGACAATGAAAGATCTTGGTTGATACTGGTAAAATAGAAGTTTTGTGTATATGTGAGTGCGTGTATTTTGTTTGTTTTGGTTTGTCTTTTTATTTGCTGTTATTGTTACTTGGTTTATTGTAAGTTATATCTCAAAATTTAGTCACTTCTTAAATAAAATTGCTGTCTATTTTTCTTTTTGTACAAAATCAAAAGTATTAAATGTCAGGCTGTTGGATGCAGGGTTCAATTTTAAATGTTGATATTACCTCATTTTAATCAGTTTGCTTCCCGTGTGTGTGTTTTTCTCATAATTGTGTTGATTGGCTGAGCTGGCCTCCTCTTCCCTTTCTGTCAAAGAGTGTGGCAAATGAGGTTTTAATCTTGTTAAAATTATAGAATTTTCTATCTGTCTCTGTTCTTTAAAATAATCCTTCCCCCTTAACTTATTTATGGTTCCTAGATAATTGTTATGCCAAATGAAAAAATGACTTTTTTTCAAGTGGAGAGTAGAAAAATTCACCCAACAGTGTCATGGCTATGAAGAACTGGGGTGCTTTTCACAGTTTCTGAGGGCATGAGAGAAGCCCATGTTCTTCACATTGAGAGCGGAGGGATTTACCGATTGAACCAGGTGTGGTTGCACTGCCTCAGACTAAAACATATTTTCTGACAAAGTGTTAATGAACTCTCCCTCGCAGTTGTAGGTTCTTTTCAAGATCTTACCGTTTGTTTTTGAAGTAGTGAAATTTACAGAGAACTATTATAAGGTTCTAATTGAATTTCACGGAAGTAGCCCTAGTGTGACCCAAAATGGGACGAAAAAAACCCAGCCCACAAAACCCCACACCGTGAAGGAACGCTCTGCAGAATCATTGATTAAGAACATGAAGTGGAAAAGAGAGACCTGGGTCTCAAATAATTAGCCCTGGTTAATGAAGACTTCTAAGATATGCCAAGTTGATGTGATAACTTCTGTGGGACATAGGGAGTTGAAAAAGATTGGCAGCTATAAAAGACAAGTGTTTATTAAAACACCTTTTAAATAGCTGTAGGATATAATAAAAACCATCTTTAAAGAAACTTATTAAAATAAAGCCTAGATGGAATTGATAATTTCACCACCTGCAGCTCTTATGAAACTTGCTTGGCAGTATTTTCTATTATTTTTTTTATCCTCACCCGAGGACATTTTTCCATTGCTTTTAAGAGGGAAAGGAAGGGAGAAAGGGAGAGAGAGAAACATCAATGTCAGAAAGAAACTTCAATTGGTTGTCTCTCATGTATGCCTGACTAGGGATCATCACACATATAACCTAAGCCCGTGCCCTAACTGGGGACAGAAACAACAACCTTTTAGTTATGGGGATGATTGTCCAAGCCACTGAGCAACATCAGCCAGGGCAAGCTCCTTGGCTTTTGTAAAAGCTTTTACCCACTTCATGGAAATCTTCACAAGTATTATTATCTAGATTATGTGCTCTCTATTTTGATGGGTCATGTTAAATGAGGTTTATGACACATACTAATGGGAAGGTTGCCATTTTTAAGCAAGCACTGATGCATTTAAAACTGTTTCTTCAAATGATAGCAAAGTGGCTACAAGTGGACACAAATATTAATACTTTATCCTTACTTCATAACATAAATAAATGTGAAATCACCTAAAATTAATATAATAGTGTATGTCAACTATACTTTAATGAAAAACACCTTGTCTGGTAGGTAATAAGATAATTTTATTTGTGAGTTTATTAGTTTATTAGAAAGCTTTCCCATGCATTGTCTCTGGTCCTCACAGTAATCCTATGGGGTATGGAAGGCAGGTAATGAGATTCTTAATTTTCATATGGGGCAATGGGCTAAGAGATGAAGAGACTTGCCCAGGATCACACAAACTTACACAAGGTCACACTATATGTAAGTGGGAGAATAAAGATACAAATTCAATATTTTAACTACAAGGTCAATAGTATATCTGGTGCCTTATATGAATGTCATGACGGTCAACTGAAATAATGCACACAGCCCTCAGGTCAGGTCCCATCCCGCACTAAGTGCTCAGTGTATACTAGTTATTATTATCACTACTATTGCTATCTGACACAGATTCTTTGGGTATGAAACACTATTCAAATATCTAAATATTTAATTGGTAAGTTGTAGTATAAATAATGTACTATATAGGTAATATAACCAGTAATAGTATTTTGGGCTTCTGGGCAAAGAAATATTGATAAATTCCCAGCTCTCTTTCCATGGTGACATTTCAATGGCTCTGTTAGCTCAAAATTAGATACTTGAATAGAGGATATTCTGTGTCTCTGCATCAGTGCCACCTCAAAATCCTCAAATATTTGACTCTCAGGCTTTTCTCTGTTGGATCTGCCATGGGTCGAGGGTTAATGTGGGTTTGAGGGCTTTGGGGAAGTGTGCAACTTGGTTCTCTCAGTATTATGGGATGAAGCGGCCACTGAGTTGTTCCGTGTTGTCATCTTCCCAACAGTGTCTGTGGCTGCTCATCCTCTGTGTGCTATTTGCTATCTGTATCACCGCCTAAAGCTCTGAGTCCTTGGGTAGAGGCTGTTATTTCTTTTGAGTCTCTGGACTTGCAGATAGGGCATGAACCAAACAGCCGTTGCAACAGTAAATGGAATGGATTATAGTGCTAAGCTGGCGCTTGCCTGGGAAATTGACCTGTGCTCAGCTGGGGAAATACTGACGTGTGCCTGTCCCTCCTGAGGGCCTGGAAGTGTAGAAGAGTCAGCCTCCCTACTTAACTAGCAGAGGTGGTTGCTAGAAATAAAAAGTCTGATTGCTCAAATGAATTCATTATGCTTTAGGTCGGCTGGAGATATGACTGAAAGAAATCCCTTAATCCCCTATCTTAATATTGTTAGGATAGGCAGCAAATCTACTATTTTTGATGATCACATTTAACAACAATGATGAACAACTGGTGACCAGATTTGCTAATTTTTTTCCCTAATGTGTAAATTTGATTTAAACATCCAAATTCTGATGAAAAGGTTTATGGGACGGAGACAAGCTGCTTCCAGGGTCCTGAAACCCTTAAAGGGGAGAAGGGAGAGAGGAGGCCAGGAGGCCCCCCTTGGAGCGTGCAAGCAGGGAGACCCAGGCCTCTGCCCTTATCCATAGAGATGAAGGGGGGAACGAAAGAGGGCAGGAATTCAGGTTTTTCCTCCTTTGATTTTATAAAATCATATCGCCTCTACTACATGACTTCAAAATGAAATCCAAGCTTTCCCCAGGGAGCAGAGATAGGGCAGAAAAAGATGTGTTTGGGAGCTTCAGGCCTATTAACTCAAGAGAGGAGGGAGGAAGGAAAGAAAGTACTTGACATCACTCTTTATAAAAACAAGCATTACCCGACTGGGAAGGACAACTGTTTTAAAGTCATTTTATTGTTCTGAGTCTCCGTGCATGTTTTCTTGTTTAAAAATACTGGAAATGTATTTTCTTGAAAATATTAAATGAAGAGATCTAGTCAAAAGCAGAATTTAATGTGCAAGCCGAGGAGTGTACACGGGTGAGTGATCTTCTTTGAACAAAATTAGTATTTCTGTTTCCCAGGTGGAAGAGAAGAAATCATTTTTAGCTCTTTTCATCTTGAAATGTATTTTCTGATGCTATGAATGGATTCAGGTTTCAGAGGCATTATATAATTCATGGAGCTGGGTGTAAAGAGTAGGAATTTCCATACCTCAGAGCAGTGGAAGTGGTTCAGTTGTGACGCTGGGAAAGGCACACTGGTTCAGAAGCCACCCCCATCAAACACCTTTAATGAAAATCTTCCCCAAATCGTCACATACCACCAGTGAGTATTTATTTAGTGTCCGCTTGCAGATGGATCAGTGCTGGATGGTTTTCAAATAGGATGAAGCAGCTGTTGTCCATACTGCCTGCTGGAAATTTACAGTAAATAAGAGCCTGGGGATAGAAGAAAAACAGCCACAAATGATTTTTATGCAAAGACAAATGATACCTTAATTGGGAGTCTTATGATTGGATCAGAAATGCTGTGGCCTTTTAATTTTAAATGGCATATGCAGACTCAGGTGCTGCAGACACATTGATAAAGAGACAATCTTGTATCCTCAGATAAATGCTTTGGAGCCCCTTACCTGACTGTCATTTGACAATGTGTGGCAAGTAGGACAGGGAAACACAAGAGACCCTGAAATTTGCACATTCTTCAAGTGCCTTGCAGGGTATTTCCATTTGATGGGGTGGGAATACTCATGCTATGCATTGCTAAATAAAGATTTTAGCCATAGAGATGATGAACTGATGAACTGGTGAATCTTCTGCCCCTGAAGATACAGCGTCTTGGGTGACAAAAGAATCACTTCCACTCATCACCTCCCAACCTGGCTACTTAGGTCGAAAAATGAGGTCTTGGTAATGGGTAAGCATGGCAGAATCAAAGTTTTGTAGGACATGAAATGTAAATTTTTGAGATCTTCTGTAAGAAAAAGAAATCAAATATATTGCTTCTGCAAAATTTAAACAGTAGATAAATGTGTGCAAACATTGTAGGACCCCTTGCAGGCCTCGGATGAGACAGGAGCAAGCAGGGGAAGGCACTGAAATTCAAGCTTCATTCTCTCGAGGTAAAGCTCTTTCTGCTTCTAGCATGCTTGGGAGGGCTAAGGTATGGAGACAACTTCTCTGTTCCTCGGTAGTTTACGTCCCAGGTTAAGCTGTTGATTCAGTCGCTTACATGTGGTCTGCAGTATTATAGTACATCTGTGATATTGCCCAAGGCACTGATGCAAGGTCAAGATTGACTGCCAATGTGCTCACCCTCTGTCTGAGGTTTTTAGGTCTGGCCAACTATTGCCCTTACGTCCTGTGCAAGACAAAACAAAATGTTAGATGAGAAGCAAAACACCCAATGTCTATTTATTTAAGCTTGAAAAAAATTTGGCAAAACAGAGGAAAATACTCCAGAGTATTTGGGTATGAGAACATTGGAAATAGTCGTTAGTGGGTGTTTGAAAGCTTAAAAAAATAAGACAGGGATAAAAGGGATTGAATAACTATTTAAATCATTGGGCTTTAATAATACAACTATATTTCAGTAAAATGCCATCTAATGCACTGTAGTTTGCATTGAGGATTGCGGTTCTGGACTAACTCCTGTGAAATAAAGACGAGTTTCACTGAATTCTAAGTGGTGAGATAAATCATTACTTCGTCATCACAGGTTATGAGTCTTGAAGCACAGATTAGCTTTAATTTATTTGTTTTTTTAGAATAATCCTTTGCAATAACAATAGTGGAATGGGAATAAAGTGCTTTAGAAAAAGAACTGTTACATATACCTTGTTTTATATGAATTTCCTACAGACCTTGATCAGTAATTTGCTTGGCTAAAAGTAAGTAACATCTTTTCCAAATTCTCAGTTTCTTGTTATCTTTATGAGTTTGTACTAGGTAGGGCCAAGTTTGGAGCTCAGAGATAGTTTTTACTTATATATGGGCTTCCTCAGTAAAAATGGTGATTATAACAGTATTGTAATAATTACAATGGCAAAGGTTTACAAGATGTGTATAACAGGCCTGTGAAGTGGGTACAGCTTTTGCCCAAATTCATTTGCTAGGCTGGTGTACTCATCCTCAGATGCTGTAGGTATTGGTTGCTTGGAGCTCATAGTTGCACTTTCTGGGGGTTGGCTCTTGGCCGACAAGAGCTGACTTGCTTGGAATGGCCTATGGGGCCATAGGTGAATGATTGGCTGACATGGGAGGGTGACAGATCAGCCCCCTTGCCTGTGGTTGACAAAACCCGTGAGGTTCAATTCACATTCCTAGACTCCCTATGGCGTCAGACAAGACATTTCCTGAAGCTACATCATTGTCCAGCTCCTTCCCTGCCCTGCCTGCTTCCCTTAGTTTCTCAAAAGCACTGCCTCAATAGCTTACAGTTGCTCAAGAATACCCATTTCAGAGCTCTGCTCCTCAGGAATCCGACCCAAGACAAACTCATGGCAAAATCAGACTACACTGAGCCCATTGTATTTCCACTCATGTTTTTACTGAATCCAGTGACTAAAGTCAGGAGAAAGGATAAAAGAAGGGGATGCAATTCGGTAATTTCAATATTTACAATGGCTGACTGGCAAGCAGCAGAGGGAACTTTTAAATTAAATATGGACAAATTTTCCATAGTTCTTGGCAATAAGCCAGTACAATGTCCTTCTCCTAAGAAGTGAATTTTCCTAGTCATTTTGAAACCAAGCTGTGCATTCTGGCACGGCCTGACATCTGCCCCCTGGTCAGGGTCAAGCATTCTGTGATACCAGACAGCCAATTTCAAGCATTGCTGGAGCCAAAAAAAATGAGCCATTCTTCTGACAACAGAAGCCGTAGAAAAGGCAGGTGATGCAGGAGGCTTGGGCTTCTCTTGGCAATTCTGCAGTAGGGCCAAAGCCAGATGCCAAGCTGTTTATCCGTCTGCTGTTGACTCCACACTGAATTAGCTAAACAGGGCACAGCACCTGTTGATTTATAAACAGTTTTGAAATGAGTAAATGATCTGCTATGCAGGCCAAATGTAAAGTCATAATAACAAGATCACTGATACTAATATTACGGTTTTTGGTATTCAAAGGGTCTTTCTCAGTATCTGCAGAACAGCACGCAGACATGGCGGTTGTGACTTGTACCCTAAAAGGCCAGTTTGGAGGCAAGCTTTGGAAGACCTTGCTTTGAGGTAGCAGATGTTTTGAAAAGATAATCAATTTGACTTTTTCCCCCCATTTTATATTTGAAAATGAAATGACCTTGTGAGGTGGGTTAGTGTGCCTGGAATGTTGAGTGCCCTCAGAGAGATACAGCAGAAGAGGCTGGATAGAAATGAGTCAGGAGAGTGAAGGACTCTGGATGCATTTTGGGCCTTGTTCTAAAGTGAGAGAGGAGCCATTCAAGGGTTTAAGCATGGAAGTCAGGATTACAAAGCATTTCAGTGAGTAAACATTCAGATAAACATCATCTCACTGGAACCTGAAAGTAACTCTAACCTAAGAAGGTTTGACCTCATTCATTTCATTTTTTTACATGAGGAAACTGAGGCTTAGAGGTATCCAGTCCCTTGACTGAAGTCATATAACTATTTGGTGTGGCTGAGCCTCCAGTTCTGATTCCAAATCCTGCCATGCAGCTTCATGAGGGGTCACAGTAAAAAGTAAACACAGTTCCTATCCGAGAGGGCAGGTTACCTACCCACACCCAACTGACAGGGATGGAAGTGTAGAATTACAAAGCCAGTCAGGGAGAGATAAGAGTTGGAGATACTGAACTTTTCACCACTGTTACATTCTTATGTAGAAGGGTCCACATCTCTGTCACACATAGAAAAGAAACCAGGCAGGTTTTTTTTGTTTTGTTTTGTTTTTGTTTTTGTTTTTTGCACTGGCAGTTGTTACAACCAGGTGCAAACAGACCATAGAATATTCTCCCAAATCTTAGGGAGAAGAATACATTTTCTTTTGGTAGAAACAAATAAAAAGATGATATTCTACCTTATTTCTAGATTGATTTCCAGGATGTACCATCTACATGAAATGTAAAAGTATGCATGAGTGACTAAAAAGTCTTATTTTTAACAAGTAGATTTCTGGTCCTTTGCTCTGTCTTTCTCAGGTTAACACTACGTAAGACATTTTGTCAGAGTGGTATAGCAGGGACAGGTGGCTCTAGCTGGGAGACTGGGATAGAGCCTGTTGCACTAGACACCCAGTGGTGGTGTACGCAGCCCCAGGGTAACGCCACAGGTGTCATGTGGGTTCTGACTCAGGGTTTTCACTTAGAATTAAGACCCTTGGAATACACAGATGATTTTCCTCTCATATTGTACATGCACAGCACTATGCCGACTTAGTGGGCCCTGAGTCCAACCCTGGGGACCTACTGTGTGCCCTGAATTTTTCCTATTTCTTGGGGAAGGGAGCAGCAACATCAGGAATCTGCTGCTTCTGTGACTGCTGCCTGGTGACCACACCAGAGGAATTTGCTTTGCCCACTCTGTTAGAGAAATATTTGAGGGAAGTATGTTGCAGATCATTCTTTGCTTTGTTAGCCTGACCTAATGTGCAGTCTATCATAATATGTCACTCAATTTTAAATTGGTTTGCTAGTGCTTGAAGTCAACACTCAGAGTGGGAAGTGCCACAGGGAGCGTACACAGCCATATCTAATTTTGTACCATTAAAATACAAAATGTAGAAACAACATTAAAGAATATATTAAAAGCTATTTCTGAATAGTAGGTTTACAGGTAGTTTTCCTTGGCTTTTGTACCTTTCTCTTGATGTTTAAAAAGTTCCTTAAATGATCATATATTACTTTTGTAACCAGAAAAATAAATACTATTTCAAAAATTACAGAGTACTATGAAACAGTTCTCCCTACCTCTTGGCAGCATGGAGTGGCAGTGATTATTGTGCTTATTTTATACTTGGACAGTGTGTTACATGAATGGGTTAAATTTATAGAGGTTAAGAGGCTTCTACAAGACTTCCCCAGCATTGCACTGGTTCACAGTCTAGTACACTTTCCTTCTAAATGATGTTCTTGATATTTCTGGCATTCAAATCCAGCATATTTGTTGTTTGTGTTTATCATGGGATGCTTCTTTCCTATATTTGGGTCTAGAGTTTGTCGTTTAAAGGTGACACTAGGGGTGGGTGGTAGTAAAGGGAAAGGGGACCAAATATATGGTGACAGAAGATGAGTTGACTTTGGGTGGTGGGCACACAATGCAATATGCAGATTATGTATCCTGGAAATGTATACTTGGAACTTATAGAATCTTATTAACCAATGTCACCCCAATAAATTTCGTGAAAAAAGTGACCTTAAGGTGGAAAGGCAGGCAGTGATGCTGCCATTTGTGTCTCATGGGAACAACGACTTTATTTCTAGGATAGATTTGAAATCAAGAAATTATCCTGCTCCAATTTTAAAAGCAATAAGAAATATAGAAAACCACCAAGAATCTTTGAGTTATTGTTTCATATTAAATATCATTAATTATATTATATACATACAATTGTCAAAAATTTATGCAGACATTATGAATTATAGTATGGGAACTATATAACATATAGAGAAGTTTATAATATATTTATTAGAAAAAAGACATAATTTTAATAAAGATTTATTTACAGTGATGCAATTACTAGTGATTTTCAAATCTAAGTTTCAATATTTATTTATTTAGGTAACATATATAAGTCCAGATGAGCAACATTGGAATTCAACATTTATATACACTAGATTGTGCTCACCACCACAAGTCTAGTTTTCAACTGCTACCATACAATTGCCCCACTTTCCTGTTTTGCTTTCCCCCCATTTTCCCTCCCCTCTGGTAGCCACTGATCTGTTGTCTGCCCCTATGAACTTGTGTGTGTTCATTTGTTTTGGTTTTGGTTTTTACATTCTACATATGAGTGAAAATATATGGTATTTGTCTTTTCTCATCTGGCTTATTCACTTAGGACAATGCTCTCGACTTCCATCCATGTTGTTGCAAATGGCGGGATTTTACCTTTTTATGGCCAAGTAGTTTTCTACTATGTATATGTAAATCATGTTTTCTTTAACAACTCATCCATTTTCAATGAACTTAAGTGTGCATATATCTTTATAAATTAGTATATTCTTTGGATAAGTGTCCAGAAGTGGAACAGCTGGGTCATATGGTAGTTCTATTCTTGGTTTTTTGAGGATCACTGCATTGTTTCCCAAAGTGGCTGTACTGGTTTACATTTCCACCAACAGTATATGAGGGTGCCCTTTCCCCCACATCCTTCCTGACACTTGCTGCTTTCTTCTCTTTTTGTTGGTAGCCATTTTGATATGTGTGAGGTGGTCTCTCATCATGGTTTTGATTTGCATTTCCCTAATAATTATTGATATTAAACATCTTTTCATGTGCCTGTTGTCTATCTGTATATCTTCTTTGAGAAAATATTTTAAATGATAATATTTTTAAATATTTAAAGATAATTTTGTGCCCTGGCTGGTATATCTGAGTGGATTGCGCACAGGCCTGCAAAACAAAGGGTCACTGGTTCAATTCCCCATCAGGGCACATGCCTGGGTTGCGGGCTAGGTCCCCACTAAGGGGCGCGGGAAAGGCCACCACACATTGATGTTTCTCTCCCTCTCGTTCTCTTGCCCTTCTCCTCTCTCTAAAAGTAAATAAATAAAATCTTAAAAAAAATAATGTTGTAAATAATAGTGTTACTCTCATTGTTTAAAAATTCTTACAAAATTCAAAATAAGTTAAATACACAGTTATTTTTCATGACTTTGAATCAAATTGGCCAAATCATGAATGTTTTATGCAGATGAATCAAAGATAACAATCAAAAAGAGAGGATAGCCTTTATCTGTACACCACCCAAATGCATGATTCATGCTGGGTATTGGCAAGGTTGCAAGAATGATGCCTATATCAAATCCTGTGGTAAGCTGGGATGACATAGCATTCAGGAAGTCGGGAAAGCCAACATACTGAACAGCTTCCTAAATGATGCAATTCCATCCATGTTCTCTAGCAATATATATTGCTTGTATTTCATCCTAGAACTGTAGATAGTTGCTTACCCAACACACACTTCCCCCTTCTTCCTTCCTATAAGAAGTCTAATTTCAAGCAGCTCATTAGTAGCTCACCCTTTGCCAAGTTCTAGGAGTGAAAATAATCTATTCATGATATATATTGATCACTGGTGTAGAAATGGGCCTGTGATACAATTAGGACTGATGAATAGAAGGAAAGTTTTCTGAAAGCCTTTGGCAAAGTTGCTTTGCTATTCAAGAAAACCTGGAAATGATTTCTCTTCTACATGTGGTTCTGCACACATGTGAGGCCCAGACTCCTGCAGCCTGAACAAGATGCTGAAATATGAAAGTGTAGAGAAGTCTCTTAGTAAGTCAAATTAAAGCCTATCCTACTTTGGTCTTTCAGGTAGGTGAGCCAGTAAATGTTTTAGTATTTAAGCCTATTTAAGTTAGATATTTTTTACTTGATGCTGAAGCCTCCTAACAGAGAGATATCTGATAAAAATGTCTGGCTAATTGCCTAAGCATAAACTATAAACCAAAGAGCTAAGTCAATGTGAAAAAATAGTGAATAATTATATTCTTATTATATTAAAGCTAAAGAATATTTGTAGTCAAGCAGTTACATAAATTGAATTTGAACTTTCAAATGAATAGTCCATTAATAATAATTAATCCTATTTAGAAACTCTGTCAATTTTTAGCATTTTCCTGTTTATATCTCATTATTTACCAATGATAGTTCTAAATTGCTTTTCTTAAACCATTTTAATATACATTAACTATTTAGACTAGCTTTCTCAGAAGATCAGAAAATGATGTAGCTTCATGAATTTCAGTAGTTTTTGGTATATCATATAATTCTCAGTGCTCTATAAATGCATTTTTAACTACTTCAAAGACATAAAAAATACCCTCAGCATCCAGTATAAGATAGTCAAAACCCCACAAGACTGAAAATACTAAGAAGGTGTATTATAGGTTTGGAACAAGCTACTAGGTCATAGGAAATAGATTGTATTTCAAATATTTAACACTAATTAAACAATGGTAGTTAATACACTATCATGCTTCTACTCAGTGGATCAGAAGTCAATTCCATTTTGAAACTCAGCCAAAAGTGTGGCTAGAATCAGGTGGAAGTTGCTGATCTCCCTATGTATTGATTATGATGCATCATCTATTTGAAGAGATATGTGGGGAACATACTCATTCTGCTGACATTGGAAGGGAGTATTACCATGCTGCCTCATGGTGGGAGAATACAGACAAGTGAAAGACACCCAAGGGACAAGTGTATTTAGAGTTGATAATGAACCCATATCACCAAAACGTGTCTCTTTGGGTAACCTCTACTGTTAACATCTGCCCAGCACATTTCTAGTATCAGCTCTTCCCTTTCTTGTTGAGAAATCCATATCATGTGATTTCATTGTTGTTGACTCTCTCCCCAGGCCCAAAGTATGGGAAAATGGCAAAAGTCAAGTAGCATATTCCCTACTGCCACTCCACTGCAGCGACACACACAGAAATGAACCCGAACCCCAAGTGTGCCAGAATCCTCTTAGGACCATTTCCCTCCACCACATGTTGCAGTAATTTGTCCTTGGTCTCATCTGTGATCAAAGTATAATTTTAGAAATATAAATAATCCTTCTGTGATGCATCATTTATCTTCATTTACATTAAAATATAGGTGTTTCCCCACATTGGAAAGAAATCAATAGAATTACTTATACTGTTAGACTGTAAGAGAATATTTTCTGTTTCATCCAGGGAGTGAAAGAAATAAGTTTCTCCTCAATTAAGCTAATAATAAAAACACTGTAGGTTTTGACCCCTAATGGTTAGTTTTCTTGATGTAGGTACAGAACTGAAAGAATTCAGGGGCAACATCCGTTCTTGGTAAGCTGTATTTTCCCCTCACTAGTCATTTTACATGTGTCTCTGGGTAGGTGCTGGAAGTGAACTTTCTGTGATTTGAATGGTCACTTTATCTCTCTTTAACACAGAACCGTTAGAATATCAGTAAGTTCTACCTAAAGAATCAAAACTCCCAAGGCCGGTGAGCTCCACGTATGGAACTATTATTAAACCATTCCTCTTGTTAGTGGACTTGAAGTGGTCAGACAGAAATATTAATGCCCGGTCCTGTTGTGACAGGACATAGCCTGCTTCCGTCAAATTGGATGTGACAAAGTCCCTAGTGCCTGGTCAGTGAGGGAGACTTCTGGACACATTCAAAATTAAAGGTGTTCTTTTGATACAAAAATAAAACAGAATTGGAAATAAAATATATGCAGGGATTTAAAAAAGCCACTTCAAGTTCAGAATATAGTTCTTTAGAGGATGGTAGATCTGGGGAGTTTACCTCTGTTTTACTTAGCCCTAGCAGTTACTTAGGAATGGGCTTCGCTTGTACTAGTTACTGTGCCTTTTGGACAAGCAAGTCCCACATACCAGGGTCACTAGCATGGTTGGTTGATAGGCTGGAGGACTGGGAGGTCTTCAAAATCCAAAGACAGGATCTTTACTCGTGGTCAGCATGGAGCCTTGTAGAGATTTGATCTCCCGTAAAACTTATATTGCCTGCTTTGCCTTCCCTTAGTCGATGCAACATGTTCTTGCATTGTTTATTTCCAGGCAAGTTACTGGTTTCATTCTTTTTCTATCAGTCACTCCAACATACCTTGTAGAAACAGTCCGCTCGGTGGGTAATGTGATAACAAGACATTTGGCAGGAAGCACTTTTAAAGCACCAGCTTCCGTAGTCTCGAGAACTGTAGAAATTTGTGCTACAAACATTAAAGCAGTCATGGAAAAGGCATGGAGATGTGATTAAGGACACTCTCTGAAGTGACTGTGTTCATCTATTGCAAGAAAAGGGGCGAATTATGCAGAATTTAGTAAGGAAGACTTGCAGCAAGGGAGTCACTGTTCTGACACCGGATGTGAGACACGGATCAACTTAAAACAGCGGGGAAGGATTGATGATGAAAAGGCTAGACTAGAGGGAGATTTGAGTGAGATTTTCTTTATTGTATTTCATTGATTTTTAAGATGAACATTATGTATACTTTAATACTTCCGAAAATGGTGTGTCTTGCAAACCAGCCATGCCATCTTCAATTGGCAGTGCTCTTTCTTTCATTCTAGCAGGAAATAAAAAAATTGTATTATAACCAGTGACATCTTAGAAATATGTAACAACTTAGCTAGGCTTGCAGTAACACCAGCTCCACACTAATTTAAGATACAGTAACAAAGTTCTGTCTTCCATGAAGTGTTTCATAAACTGTATAGTATAGAGGTTGGAAATTGAGTCATTCTGAAACATTCTGTTTTTTCTATAATGCCCAAATAAATCCATTCTCGAAACTGCTATTCCTTTCAGGAGGCTGCACTGCACTGTTTCACTCACCATTGAATTCCCAGTGCTGATTTTACCTAAGTTATCCATTACCAAAAGATCCTATTTAAATCATCTTTCATACAGCACCAGAGATATTGAGACTATGCTGCAGCTAACTTTCTTTCCATGCAGAATATTGTTTTGGTCATACTTTCCATGATTATTGTTAAAGCAAACCATGTAAACATTTTTGACTTAGAGATTTAACACTATTTTCAAAAAATAGTTACTGTAAAATAAGTAGTAAGACAAAGTTTATTTTTCTAATTAATAATTAAAGGACAGGCTGTAAAGGAATGGAGGGAATATTATACTATACTGTATGCTTAAAACAATATTTTTTAGAACACAGATGTTTGAAAATTTCAGTGAATTAAATGTCATGGTTCCTAATGGCTAAAAATGTTCATTTCTAGATAATCATGGCTTTTCATTGTTAAATATAGTGAGATGTGTAATATAGAGCGCTGTATACTATATGTAGTATATATATAGTTAATAGTAAAAACCTGTTTATTTTAGAAATAAATAATTTTATAGCAACACAAAATTTAATTTTGTTTATTCCTACTTATGGTAATTCTCTAAGACACAGTTCAGATAATGTAAGTGATTAAATACATGTATATTGTGTGTATTGCTGATACAGCATCAGTCATTAATCTATTATGGCCTCGTAAGAAGCTGACATTTACAGTTTTTCACTTTTTATCACCTTATTGTTAGATTCCGATCTCTGCAGCATGTTAGTTTTAATGAAAAAGAAAGATAACATAATAAAATATGGGAACTTACTATTTGCCTTAGACACTATGAATATTAATCTAAGAATATAAAGTTAGCCTTCTCAAGACTGCTGTAATAATGAAAGGTTGGGTATTATAAAATAGTTGTAAGAAAGGAACTCTCAGATCAATGAATAGGGCAGGGCTGGATATTCCTGAGCCTTTGGGGGCACCATTCTCATTCTCACTTTCAAATACATTTCATGTGTCACTCTCACTGTTTTCAGATCATCTTTTCTTTTCCTGTTTCTCCTATCTCACTCAACCATCGTACCCACGGTCCATCATCCCGTGGTTTCCCTCACAGAATCCAGTCTTCATCAGTGTGAGCGGAGATGGGTCATAAGCTCCGCAAGCTTAGAGACTGTGCCTGGTGTCTAATTATCCACTTGACCCTGGTGCCTATCTTATCACTGATACATAGCAGGCACCAGGGTTTGCTGGATGTCTAAAAGAATGTTGAGTCTGGTGTAGCTCCAAAGTGAAGACAGTCTGGGAGTGTTAGGCCAAGTCAAAATAGTGTTTGCTTATGACATTAGATAATGTTCATTTGGTGGTTGGTTTTGATATTACCATTGCTATGCCATTGTTCTATTAGATTTGAGTTGATTCCCTAACACAGAGATTACGTTGTTTTGAGCTTTCTTTTTATTTCTCTGTATAAACTAATCAACCTTGGTCTCTCACTTGCTATGACAATGCAACTGTATGAGAGCTTGTGACCCATGAATGGCGTTACATTTAGATAGGGCTCCCAGACACTAGTGTGGAATTTGACAGTCATGCAAACTGAATTTTCAAAGTGTCATGAACATTTGATGATCACTTAAAATCTTTGGCAAGAATTAGGAGTGACTGTCTTGCTCAAGGCAAACAGAATTCACTTTCTTAAACAGGTTATGATTCCTGAGAAAAGTACCATAAATTTGGAGACAGAAATAGCCATAACAGCAGCAACAGTACTAAGTGAGCCAGGACTTGACTCATCACATCTCCACCTTTTCATGTTGAGTGTTATAGAAAATTGTTACCACTTCATGTATTGACTTGGCGTATGGGAACCTATTATTATAACATGTATTTTACAATATGCTAAAGGGTTTATTTAGAGTAATAAAATAAAAATAGGTGTACATTTTAAAGCTTCTCAATTATATTTGTATTTCATTGATATTGTCTTTCTCACACAAACAACAATGAAAATATTATCAGTGTTTTTATGTTCATGAGTGTTTCAAATCATATTGCTTCTAAGAGGGTAACTAAATTTATACTAATAAAATTGATTTAAGCAGAATATGCTCTTTTTCTTGGCTCTAACAAAGGATCTGTGCTTATATTAGCTCCATGGGGACAGCGAGTGAGAAGAGAATCAGAAGGAAGGATTCCTTTGGCAGGTCACTTTCTATTTCCACTTTCTTCAGGTCTCACAGATTATTTCTGATAATATTACTGGGTAAGCTGACTTTGGTCCTAGCTCCTTCCCATTGTAGCTAGGGGGAACTTTCTGGGCCTCATGGTCTCCATTCTTACAGTAGAAATAATAGTAATAACAACAAAAACAACCAAACTATAATAATAATACCTATTTTGTAGTGTTGTTGTGAGGCTGAAAGTAGTTAATATGTAAAGCCTCCCTACCAATGCCCCTAAAGTATAAAGTATTCATTGCCTGGAACATAATAAATGTTTTTAATTCTTAGCTAATGTCACTATCAGCATTATCATCAACATCACTACTATTATGCCAAATATTTTCCATTGGCATTTCTATATCTTTAGTTGCTTTCTAAAAAATAAAACTATTTCCTTACAATAAAATCATCCTTTTGGTATTCTTTCACTTAAAAAAATAGTATCCTTATGTGGCCCATTATATGACTCATTTATTTATGTTGGGAGATCAACTGAGGCTGAATTAGATGTATACTATTTAATATTCATGAATGAAAGTGATTTAAGTTTCTAAGTGTTCACAGCAACCAGAAAAAGCTCCTGAATAATTAACCTAGATTCATATAATTGGCAAATTTTGGCTTTTTCCAATGTTGGACTTTTTGCTGAACTCACAAAAATGTCCTTATTCTTTTATTTTTCTATTTCTTTTCACTGTTCTTTTGCTCACAGGTGGAGACTAATTCAAATCCAAGCACTTAATGCTGTAATAATACCTTTCAAGTGTTAAAAAGAAAGAAAATTAACACTGACTCCAGTTTTACCTGCATTCTTATTTAACAGCCCATTGAGGCAGACACCGCTTCATTTTAAGGAGGAAGTGTTTGAAGTGCTGAAGTAACACAAATAACAGAGGTGGGTTGGAATTGAGGTCATCTGATTCCAAGGTGATGCTCATTTCTCCATGTTGCAGTACATGATTCCTAGATGTAGACAAAGATTTATCCAAGAGAACTCCAGAGAACTTTCCATTGTTCAGAAATAAATTTCAAAGGCTTAGTTCCTTGACTAGTTGTTTGCAGAAATATACTTCAACAACCTTAAATGACTTCACATCTTGGCAAGTATCTGAAAATATGTGTATTTGTGTGTGAGTTAGGCAGAAAAACTTTGTTGCCAAAAATACTTTGATGATAATAAACACTTGGATCTCAGCTTCCATTGTTCCTGTCCATGATGGCTCTTGACAGGCCTGAACCTGCAACCTTGTGGTCTGCAAATGGCCCTGAAGATGCAGCCTGGTCTACACAGGTCAATGAAGTGGAAGGTCAAGTAATTATTTTCAGAATTTGATTCATGTAGAAAATCAACATGAAAACTTTTAGCACCTTGAATAATTTTTCCTCAATTATAGATATTTAAATCCTAAGTAAATATTTTCTTAACCCTCTGTGTAATTTTGACACCAGGATTAAAGAGGACAAAGGGAAAGTGTTTCTAAGGGACATTTTCAGAACTCAAGATGTGTGCCCCATACATCCAGGAGGGCTTTACCAGGAGAAGAAAAGTGCCAAGGAACACTGCACTGGCCTCAGGGCCATATCAGCATGTCCTCTGACCCAGAGCCCCCCTCTTGGTCACTGAACTGATTTCCTCCCTCCTCACAGAGCCCTGTCTCCTCAGCTGACACCTTCATCTCTCAGGTCTGTGTGGAGCTGCTCACTGCCTCCAGTCACAGCAGTATCTTCAAGACTGTTCATCTTCTGAAGTGGCCTTCACTCAAAATACCTTTGTACTCTTTTCCCAGGTGTACAAGGACCTCCACGGGCCTCCTCAACCTGGTCAACATCCTTGTTGCCACTTCCTCAGGGGCCTATGGATTTTCTGCAGCATCCTCTGGCTACAGGAATGTGGCTCCTTCTAGGGTGGGGGCAGGGTGGCATACACATGTCATTAGTTAGGAGTAATTTAAGATTCCCAGTAGTTGATTCTTATCAGAGAACAAAGCTCTTGGCTTTATCCACCAGGTGGACCAGTGGCAGAGTTGGTGGAGGAGACAGGCAAGGAAGAGGCTGAGGCGTCAGGAGGGGAAGCAGGCAGATATAGCTGGTGGTCTCAAACCTCTTCCCCTTGGTCCTAAGCCAGTGGTCTGGCTTTGCCCATGTGCCTCTAAAAGAAAACAAAGCTAACAAACAAAACTTTAAAAACTACCACCATGCATTTTTAAATAGATATTTATAACTTTACATAGTCATTAAAACCTTTTAAAATAGTTAGAAAATATGCAATGACCGGTATACTATAAATCCTGACATTAAGAAATAAAATTTTCCATCACTTTTTAAATATATTCAAAGCAATACAAAAAATAAGTAGTTTGATTACCATTATCTATTAAAATATATGGATCTATGTCTGTAAATGTATATATTATATATGTATATATAAGATGTAATATAATAGTTGAAAATTTTATACTATTCTTTTTTCTCCTTAAACTTGTACTTTTATTCCACTTTCTACAAAGAATTTTATCCTAAAGTAGTACACTTTTATGCTTGAAAGACTTTTATTGACCACCCTATCACACTTCTCTGTGACAAAAATCATTTATAAATTGAAAAATTGTTTTCATATAACAAATATATTGAAGTATTAAACTGCTTCCTGCTTTGAGTTATCATGACAAATATTAACATACAATTGATCAAAACCATATAAACATTATAAATTTTCATATATAATTATTTAATGTAACATGTCAAATTATATGGATGAGTGGGAGGGTTGATTACCATATTTTGATGAAAGGGATAGTAAAGTTGGTCCTTGGCTGCGGGGGAAGATTTATATCTTGGGAAGAAACAAGCCATGAGATAGCAGTGACCTTCTTCTGTCACATGGCAAACTGGTGAGTGTCAAAGGGGAGGAGGGAAGAGGACCTGAACTTTAGTGGCTCCATGAGCAAATTAAGTTTTGGACACAGTATATACAGCAGTTGAGAATCTGGAAATTATTTCTTTAAAATTCTCACCTTTTCAAAATAGTGTCTCCCACTACAGAGTCCTGCTGCACATTGTAGTTCTTTTGTTAGATTTGCATCCTCTATACTGCAAGCAACGAAGCTCCACTTGAGTATTCTATATTCACCATCAGGGATATAAGCAATGTTATTCTGTCTACAAAATGGCTGATAGAGCTTCTGTCTTCCCCCAGACATACATGCCTCAGAGCTCCTTAATTCTTGTCTTTCCCCCACAGGGGCCTTCGCCATGTAAGCTATGATGATGCATTCATTAAGATTACAAATATGAACATGTCTGCAATATATGCAACATTTGGAAAATTTTATAAAATTAGTAGATGTAACCTGGTGCTCAAAATGCTTCCAGTATGGCAAAAGTAGATACATGCGCCAATCATTAGTCAGACAGTAGAGACTAAGGTGCTGTAGATGGAGAACACATGGAAATGACCCAGAGTATCAAAGCACAAGAGTAATCAAAGAATAGACAGGTGTCAACGTGCCTGGAGCACAGGGTAGATTTAAGAACAGAATTTCCCCAAGTGTGTCTTTAGAACATATGTTTAGTATTTTTGAAAGAAAGAGAGACTGTGTTAGTTTTCTTTGAGTATGGTCGTTGTGAAGTCAGGTAAGAAAGAAAATGCTAATATGCTAGGTTAAAAGAAAAGAAACAAGTTTCTTTACTATAGAATTTATTAATTTCTTTCTAATTTTATTATATTAAGGAAAGCCAGAAGAGGTGTTAGCATGCAATTCTTCCCAAATCATTTCCTTTCCTTTTCCAAAGATATCTAACTAGACAAGTGTTTGAGGAGCAGGCTTTGGGAAGGACTGTTTCAGGAAATAATAAGAGATAAAGAAGGAAAGACATTCTGGGTCCTGACTGTCAAAGCTATAATATCTGGTATTTGTTTGGTAGGCAGTAAAAGACTTTGGCAGCTTTGGCAAGATTGTGCATGACATAGCTGGGCTCTACGGCAGATGACCTTGCATCCCATGTCAGCTCCGGACTGGCAGGGGAAGCAGATGAAAAACAACTCTGAGGCAGGAAGTCTTAGTAAAAGAACAAAAGGAAATATAAACCTACACTTGGGTAGTTTAAGTGTGATTGAAGCAGAAACAGAAAGGAATATATATACTACATATACATGTGTATGTGTGTATATATACATATACACACAGAGATATGTATACACATGCATATATAAGTGATTTGCAGAAGTTAAAACTTTTCATTAACTTGATATTGAGTTTTTAAAATTCACTTTTGTTTTTTTGATGTTAAAAAAGGAATATAACTTTCTTTTCCTTTTGTGTTTGTATGTTTATAGTCAAATAATACAGGACTTATCTAAAAGATACAAAACATCTGTATGAAAAAAGAAATAACTATTTAATTTCTTTAATGTTTCTAATATTAATATTTTCCCATAGAGTAAAGGGAACATCTCTGGGTTTATCCAACACTTATAATTTTCATACACATATGGTATGTGGAATAGTGTCATGGTTTTACTATGAAAAATAATTCTTTTAAATTACAGTAACTTATAAAGTATTCTCATGCATAATATGGCAATGCCATTTCAAGAATTTAGTTTTACATACTGAAATGAGAGAAAAAAATTGTAGTCAATTTAAATAAAAAATTTAGTTTCTAGGTTTATCTTTTCAGCCATTTATTTACTCTAGTGGCCTTGGCATATTTTTAGATTGGATAAGATGTATTCTCTTCTTGTTATAGGATATCTACTCCAGTGTTTTAGGAACACATGATTTAGCATATTGTTTGTGTAATGTCTCAGTACAAATTATGGCTCTATACATATTAATATAAGTCGGGATGATTAATCCAATTTCACCTAGCAAATAAAAAAGGCCTTCCTTAACTCATAAAGGATCAGCAAGCAAAATTGCAACTATCTTCAGATTAAAAAATAAAATACTTAAGCAAGTATAGCAACTTGATGGAACATAGTAATCTGATAGCTCACAAATGGTCTGACTAATCTTGTTAAGTTCGTTATGATATTTTGATAGAAAAGAGCCCAGGCTACTTATTAGTTACTGAGTAATACAAAATGAGGACTCCTGACAATGATCACTTTTTTTCCTGTGCTGAACTGATATTGGGTAAGAAATGGTACAATGCTTAAATAAGTTATCTTAAAATGAAATTCAGGTCCATAATAATCACATGATAGTAAACAATAACACCCCATTTATGAGCATTTACAATGTGACACTAGCTTCATATATTTTCGCTCACGTAGGATTTGTCACCTCATTTAGAGGTGGCAAACAGGCTCACAGAAGTCAAGTGACTTGGCAAAAGCCCCGCTGTAGGTAGTGTTTCTAATATTCTGCGCTGTTTTCTGCAAAGGGCAAGTCACCATTGGCCTTGATCTTGGAGAATGTATACGTTCTGATGTCAAGTTAATGGATCATGCTTCATTTCACTTTAAATTTTTCATAAGGGATCATGAAAAATTTCCTTACATGACACTGTGTCCTTGTGTTTCTCAGAATTTTGTTTCATAAAAATTTAATTGATTGAAATGTGTATCTCAGTGGAAATCTGCTATTCTCGGACTAAAAAGGGGAATGATCTTGATTTGGTGGGTTCACACAAATTTTAAATGTTTTAATATAGAGTATCTATCATCTATCTATCTACCATGTATCTGTCTATGTAAAAATAATTCTAGCTTTAGATTTCAAGGCTCTTTTCTGTAGAATAAGTTTGTAAACTTTTGAGCTGTGTCAAAACATTTTGGTGCAAAAGAGCCCAGTTTAGGGTAAGAGAAAGCTTTAACTAATTGTGCTTAGAACTGTGTAGGCAGTTACTGGCTGACTGACAAGAATTATATTTCTGAAGATTCTTTTTAAAACTGAAATGTACAAAGTTTGGACATATGCCACAAGTCTGAACATGGGTGATATACACTCACCGACTCAATTTCTTGAGATTAATTATAACCCGCTCTAGGGGGGAAAAAAAGGAAAGATCTTTGCTTGGATAGGGGAAAAATGTTTATTTTTATAACCAATCTTTCTCTTGGCCAAAGTCTGTAAACATTTTGTTTGGGAATAGCCTTTTACCTAGAGTTATGGCAAGTAGTGTCTTGTTATGGGGACTGATTTTCTCCCAAATGATGTGTTTTTGAAAGGGTTGTGTCTAAACTGTAGGTATAATTAGCACATATGAATCCCAGAATGACTGGGCATACACTAGAGTTGATGAGGAAGCACACAGACTGAGAAGTGTGGCTATTTTGGGGGGTCGTATATTCTTTTGAGAAATTCGTCTTGGCAGTTAGCAATCTGAACATTGTTGACTTAACATATGCTTTACCACTTGGAGCCTTCCCGACAGAAAGCCTGGTGCTCTCATTTCCTGCTCTCTCCTGCCAAGTGGCTGGATAGGTCTCTGATGTGCAACTTCCCCTATTTTAATAACCTGCGGGGTTTTCTTAAGAATCACCAGAGAGGTCTTTTCAAAGGACTTGAATATTACCTGGACATAAAGCAATTACCCTGTCCATTGATTTATCTTAGGAATCTGGGGAATTGGACCCAGGACTACTTGTCTTCTCTCAGAGAACAAATTCACCAAGTAGAAGAGAAGGCTGTTTAGGAGACAGGTGAGTACCACCAAGTTTTGGCATGGTTAGGCACTTTTTATGTTGAATGTCCCTAACAGATATATGAGGTAGTATTATTATTTACATTAATATCTGTAGCTCTGAATTCTGCTTTGAATTCTGTGTTTATATATCCCACTGCATAATGGGCATTTCTACTTGGATGCATCACAAGCACCCTGCATTCAGTATGCCCAAAATGAACCTACCCACCCCAGCCCCCTCACGCATAATGCAGTCTATCTGTGTATCTTGCCAAATGTAACTTAAATAGTTTTCACATCTCTTGACCTCTCTCATTTTCATTGCCACTACTGTACTACAATGACCATTAGTCTCAGCTGGAATGCTCAATGGTGTTCTAGCTGGTTTCGCTACACTTCAACCCACTCTTCTCCATTTGAATCTATTATCCCCACTGTAGCTGGATCGAGCTCAAAAAATGTCAAAGCTCTCAAGGCACTTTATTCCTAAAATCACTCCAGTAGCTCCTCCTTGTCCTTAGGTTAGAAATGAAAATAGTTAACTAAAATGCTATGGCTTTTGCCTGCTTCTCCAGCCCTCTCTCTTATCACTCCCTTCTCTCTGCATTCTGGCCCTCTGGCTGTCCTCCAGTTCTTTGAAGAAAGAGAGCTTCTTCCTGCTCTAAGGCCATTGCTATTTGCTTCCTTTCCTCTGCAGGTCCCTCTTCCCCAGTGTACGTAGTTAATTACTCCCTGTCCTTTCACACTCGCTTTGGGTATCACTTCCTCCAGGAGCTTTCCCCAACTCTCTAGATTAGAGAGGTCAAGACTCTCTGTTAAATGATTTTCATTCAGAGTTGCCATAATGGTAATTAAACTTATATTTGTGTGATTAGCTGTTAAATATGTTTCCCTGGGTACAAAGTAGGACCCAGAAGGGCAGGGGCAAATGTTTAACACATAATGTATTTCCAGAGCTCTGCACAGTACTTTGCTCACGTAGTTGCCAGGTGAGTATTTGTTGAGTGAGTGAATAAATGAATCAGCAGATATTTTTGCAGATAAAGAAATTTAAGCTCATATGGGTAAGTGACAAAGTGGGGGTATGGGCTCAAGTCAAAGTCACCCTAATATCCATACTCTTTCCATTCAAAATGTATAATTTACAATTATATACTATTTATTGATATTTTAAAAGGAATTTTTAATAGTATGAATTTCATATAAGCATTTTGAGGCAAAAATATCAGAGACAGATATCACTATAGATATTTTTATATTGTAAATAGTTTTTCACAATATCATGTCATTTTGTAGTCACTTGGTTGATAGCACAAATTTTTTGTGTGACTTTAGTTTGTTCATTGCTAATGTAATAGAGTTGTTCCTTTAATTTGTTACCAGTATTTCTATCTAGGATTCTATGTGTTTTTTAAAAGTTTGTCAAATACCCTGGCTGGTGTGGCTTAGTGGGTTGAGCACTGACCGGTGAACCAAAGCACAGCCAGTTCGATTCCCAGTCAGGGCACATGGCTGGGTTGCTGGGCCAGGTCCCCTGTGGGAGGCGCTCCAGAAGCAACCATATGCTGTTGTTTCTCTCCCTCTGTTTCTCTCTCCCTTCCCCTCTCTAAAAATAGATAAAAAATATTTTTTTAAAGTTTGTCAAATAAATAATACATGAGAGAAATAAAATTAGGCTAACTATTAATTAAGATGTTTGCATGGGATACTCAGAGAGCATAAACGGTGAAGCAGCTTCACAGGGAATCTGGAGATGGGGAAGAGGGAAAAATGGTATAGTCTATTAATTTCTATAGTTCACAAGTAAATGGCTGATTATATTTAGTCTTCTAATTGTACATACTTCATAATGAGTAAAACAAATTAATTTTTTAAATGCCTGCTGGTTGTCTTCAAAAACAAATCATAAAATTTCAGGTATTTTTGGAATCCTGTCCTAGATTTTTACTAAGAAGCTTCTGCATTTTGAATATTCATACCATGTTAAATATCATTAAATTGTATACATAAATTACTTAAGTAATTGGGAAATTGAATTTCACAATGGATCACTGACTTTAAGCTGCAGAATTCTTTATTAGATTCCAGCATGGCTAATCAGGAACAGCAATCTCTGTAAAGTCTTGCTTAGAAAAGCAAAAGTATGGAAGTTATTTTTTGAAAATAGTGTTCGGGGAATTAATATTTTTTAGGTACTAAGTGTGTAGAATTGTTAACAACTAGTTAACTTTAAGAGGCTTCTTAGTTATCATAGTTAGTGCTTTCGCTTCTTTAAAAGTTAATGTGGAGGATTTGTTTTTGACAATTTCTATGACAACTGCAAACATTAAAAATGAAGGAAAGAAAATTAAAGAGGTAGAAAGTGTTACTTATAAGTTCGTTTTTCTTTTAGCCTAGCCTGACTGTGGGGACACAGGTGGAGATTTGGAAGGGGATGCTTGAGGAAGAGGGGCGAGACTATGAACAGTTTTAGGAGTGTTTCAACTGTTTCTGCCATGATAGTCCCATTCTCTATGACCTCCTACATCCTACAGCCCAAAGTGCTACATACTGAACGTGTACATAAAGAATTATTTTTAAAAAATATTTTATTTATTTATTTTTAGATAGAGAAGAAGGGCAGAAGAAAGAGAGGGAGAGAAACATCAATGTTTGCCTCTCACATGCCCCCTACTGGGGACCTGGTCCGCAACCCAGGCATGTGCTTTGAATGGAAATTGAACCAGGATCTTTTGGTTTGCAGACCTGCACTCAATCCACTGAGCCACACCAACTAGGGCATATATATAAAGAATTCTTAACGACAATGCTGCCATTGGAGCTGTTTGGTGGCAGCTGAGTAACTCCCGTTTTTATCTGTGCAGGCACATGGTTTTCCCTACACAGAGTAGAAAGGGGCACTCACTTTAAAAAATAATTTTATAGAAGCAATAAAACCAGACATTGTTCTTAACTTGCTTTTCTAAATTTTCAGGATCAGTAAAGACTTGTTTTTTGTTTTTTTTTTAAGTTCTTTTTGGAGACATTTACACAATATTTAAATTCCCTAAAATATTAAAATACAAATTTTGGATCTGAAAAATGTAATATTCAAATATTTTCTAAATTAGATCATTGAGATTTATCCAAATACATTAACATATTTTGGTGTAAACCAAAGTCAAACTGGAGTGCTGCCAGAAGGGCACAGATAACATGGGAGGCTAGAACTGAGAGAGCACATTCTAAAGTCCTCGTGTAACAGATGGGGGGGTCGGCCACTGAGGAAAATGTCAGGGATTCAGAAACACACAGTCACAATTCATAGTAAATACTAGGTCAGAGGCTGCGAAAGGGGTGGCAAGTAGAAGCCTAGAAGAGTTCTTTCTAAGAAAGAAATCAAACTACTCTCATAATTAAAAACCTGTGATGGTTCTCTAGGACCCCTGGGCAAAAATCTATGGTAAATTCTCCACAAATGTTAAAAGCCTCTTAAATTTTTATCTTGACCTACTTTTCTGGCCTCACCTTTTGCCACACTATCCCCACTTTTTCTCCATTTTCACGCCCAGCATCACCCGTGCAATTCCCAGCCCCACTGAACCACCTGGTAAGTTTTCAGTACCTGTCAACCACAGTGCCCTCATTCTTTTGCACCACACTAAACCTTTCCGAGTTACCCGGGCCAAGCTGGTCAGTCAGCCCCTGGGCTTCATACTGCTTAGTTCACATGTGTATGGTGTCACTCTCCATAGTGTTTGTTCACTGCTTATTCACAATTCGGGCTCCTCCAATACTCTGAGTGCTGAATGTGTAAGCCTAGAAGACAGTAAAATGCCTGGGCTTGTGATCTGAACATTAGGACATAGGCCCAAATTACAGGTTCAGGAAAAGCTTGGTTAATGGACATTGAGTATGAATTAAAAATGTTCCATGGGAAAGTTCCAACCTAAGGAATTATTTTCCATTTCAGCTATGGACTGATTCCAGTGCCTGGTGTCCGTAAGGTCTGCAGTCTTAGCCGACACGAGGTTTCCCCAGACTAGAGGATGCATGGGCGGCTAGACTCCAAAGGCTCATCCTGACCATCTGGCTGATGTGCCCACTAGTAACAGCATAGATCCCCAGTCCCAAAACCCAAGAAGCTTCATATCAGTATTTTGAATAATAAAGCCTGACTTACCACTAAGCTTAGGGACTGAGGGCTCATTTGTACAAAGTTTCAAAATAGTTAAATAAAGCTCCACTTCCTTCTCAGATTTCTTCTTTATTGGATATAAGGCTAAATAAAAGGGATTAATAGTTACCTATTTTGGAATCTGTTTTCTAGTTCTTTGCATGGGGATGGGGAAAGGAACATTTTCCATGAACTTATTGTATGGGAGCCTCAGATGCGAGGCAGGCTACCTGGTGTAATAGATCGGGGATGTGTCATTTCTGTAATAGCTGTGTTTCTTCCTCAGTCATTATTCTTTGTTATTGGTAGTAGGGGAGTTTGGTTATGCTCATAAACATGGGAAGCGGCATTTGTGTCCTCTGCTTGGAGCACTGCTAGCAGAATACAATCCCCGGGTTAGTGGGCTCCAAAAATGTTTATATTGTGCAACCCTACTAGCAAAAAATTCTGTGCATAGCTCCTACTATTCACATATTTATGTATAGATTATGTGGCTGAACTACTTTATGTTTATACTGCATACATACCTGTGGAAAGTAAAAAGATGATAAAAGTAGACTAAAAAACCTTTGAGAAATCACTGTGTTTAACAAAACATAGTTGACCAGAGTGTATATAAGTCTATAACTTGGATGTTTTAGGCTATTTTGGTAGATGGGATTGTCTTGCTTTGGTCTTTTAACATGACTGATGAGGATCTTGCACTGGGAAGCTGGCCCAGGTATTACTGTTCATTTGAGGTTGGAGTATCCGCAGTCTGAGGTTCATTGTATGAATCTTGTAAATCCGTGTGTCTGTTTTGTGATGGTTGACTGTTTTATGGCAGGTAATCAATAAATTAATGTAACAGGGCATGTGTAAGTTGCAATACATTATGACATGTTAGGAAGATAGTGCTGCTGCCCCCTCCACATGGTAGAATGTCTGTGGTCATCCCAGGGCACCTCACTTACTACATGGAAGTACCCTTGCTTTTGGTATAGGGACCAAGCAAGATATGAGTGCCAATCTGTGTACAATTAGTGGACAACTGTCAGGGACCAGAGGCGAGTGGGGAGGGGGATAAAGGAGAAAAGAAGGGGAAGGGTCTAGTGGGAGAACAAGTATAAATGATCCAAGGACCCAGGGTGGGGATTGACTGTGGGAGTGGGGGATGGCGGGGCAGGGGAGAGCAACAGGGGGAAACTGGGACAATTGTAATAGAATGACAATAACAAAATACAAAAAAATTTACTAATGTTGGTTTTCTTGCACCCCAATTAAGTGATCCATGTGGACACATCCCAAGAAATGTGAACCCAAATTTGGAGGCTATAACTCTGTTACAGAGAATCAGAAAAATTGGAACTATATTCCTCAATATAATTATGGCAATGCTTAAAGTTTTACAAAAAATAAAACTGTGCATTTGTCCAAAATGAAGGTATAGGGATAAAGGGTAGATTTTTAAGAAAGCGTATGGCTCTCAAGAAAATGTGTAAATTTACGTTTACATTTATGGATTTGGGATCCCACTTTTGGAAAGCTATACCATTCCCTTTTTTAGTGTGCTTCTATTAAAGTACTCATTGATGCTACAAGCAGCAGTAAACAGTGACTTCTGCTGTGTCCCAAATAAGTGAGGCAAAGATGAAAATTTGGGGAGTGCTAAAGCTTTAAAGATGGCTTTGTAAAACTGGAGCTGACTTGATTACTAAAAATTGCATTGACTTATGATTCCAAAATGATATTTACAAAAGATTACAAAAGCAGATACTATTATGCCTTCAGTGTTATGCAAGGCCAGTCCATAGTAGGCAACCTATAAAATTTGGTTGAATAAAAGAAGGAGTATGCTTATTAATGAAAAATCACTTTCAATAAAGTTTCAAAACTCCATGGTAGTCTAAGGAACAGTTACGTTATTAATTTTAACTTAGGAAATTCTGGTAAATTATGAGAGATCCTTTTAGAATAATTGAATAAATGGAGGCTGAAGAACAGATTAAAAAAAACTATGAAACAGTAAATATGATTGCTAAAACAAAACAAAAACAAAAATCACATTCTGTGTAACAAATGTGACATAAGATTAATGTGCTTTTTTTAGAAAGACACAACAAATAGAAAACACCTGCACTTTATTTTATATCTAGAAGTGTTCCTGGAACTTTTCAGGTAAATCAAACTGTTACATGAACCGTTCTCTTCAAAGCATCCCCATATTTTATCAACTTTCAAAATCAGAGCTCCTGCTGCTGAAGCCACACGAGAAGTGAATTCTCGGGGAGAGAGGAATAGGCAGGTGGTGGGGAGGGGCAGGGGAGCTAGTGGGTGCGGTTTTTGACACCATCAACATACCACAGAGCTTCTTGGCACACTGAGGTGACAAAGAATTGAGCTCTCTTTGTAAAATAAAAAAAAATGAACTTTCATTCATTCATCCAGAATTCACACCTTTATTCAACCACACATTCTTTTGGCCAGCAGTTACTATGTGTCTTCTGTGTTAGGACCCTGAATTGGACCTGGGGGAATCAGTGTCATTGATCACATGGAACCTCCCCCACACGGTGTTGTGGGTGATGCTGCATGGCAGGATCCCTTGCAGAACCTTGTTCTGTCTTGTTTTGTTACAGTGAATTGGGATTCTTTATAATTGAGCTTCAACAATTTTTTAAAAATCGATGGAAAACTTTTTAAAAGGTCAGTTACAGTCATAAGATAAACTATGGACTTTGGGTGATTATGATGTATTCATGAAGTTTCATTCCTTGGTAAAAATTGTGCCATTCTGGCGAGTGTTGTTGATTATGGGGGAGGCCTGCTTGTGTGGGGTAGGGGTATATGGAAATGTTGTTACCTTTCTTTCAATTTTGTTGTAAACCGAAAACTACTCTCAAAAATAAAGTCTTTTAAAAATGGTTTACTGGTCAGTAAGAGTTGTTTAGTTGTTTTGTCATTTTATTCCATAGACAGAAGATATTCAACACATTGACATCGATAGTGACATCTTCCCCGTGACCTTCAAACTTAGACTGAATATATGTAGTCAAATTCCTCATTAAAATATATTACATGGAGGAGAAATGCAGATCGGACCAAGACGGTTTGCGGGTTGATTGTGTTCTTGACTGCTACATCTTCACTAATGTGACTGTGTAAGAGGAAGTTCTGCTTGGTGTGAGATTTCTGTTTTTCAGAAACAGATTTCTGTTTCTTAAATTTTTCAATTCTCATAAAATATAGTTTAAGTCTCTTGCATTATGTATGATTCTTTATGACATCTAATTCTCCCCTTTTCACCCTAGAGTATAACTATAAATAGCTATAACATTTAGCCTTGGCTACTGAACAAGCATGAGGAAAATTTAGATCCAAATGGGAGTCATTGCTTCACTTTCCATGATTCGGTGTGCAATCTGGGTTTTAAAATGGCTCTTTTATTGTTATAAATGTGCTCTTTTCTGCCTAATTGTGACATCCTCCAGAACAATTACTGCCGATTGAATTCGTGGCACTTTAAAGTAAGTAACTCCTATGGTTTGAAATGAGTGAAACAATAATTATATTGTAGATGGGATGTATAAAAAAAGTTTTGTTTAAAGTTCAACTCAGCCACTAGTGATGGTCATGTGTGACTGATTATGAATTAGTAAAGCTGACCAATAAACTCAGTCACAGTTTAAAATTTAGAAAAGCAGTACTAGTTATTTTTGTATTCTAAAGCTATTTTTAAGACAAAATTAAAATTTTGGAGGGAACACTTAACTCTTATCATGCAAACACCAGAGCTTTTTCTATGTTAATATATGGCTATTGCTTTGAGAAATTTAGAAAATATATATTGGAAACACTGACATATGAAATCTTTGTCTTCGTCCAGTGGTGAAATGATTAAAATACAAACAAGGTTAGTATGAGGATTAAATGAGAAAACATATGACAATGTGGCAACCTCAGCAATTGATGGTTGAGTGAATGATTGCATGATAAAAAAAAATAAGGTAAACTTTTAACTGGGCTGTGTGAGATTAATTAATAGTGGGAGATCAAGGAAGGGTCGAAACCAGTGATAATTGCAATGACAAGCAAGACTTGGCTCCAACACTTCATTAAACTTATACTTTTATGGGGATTTCTTCATTTCCACTGGAATGAACAAGTCAGTATGCATGACTTATTCTGCAATGAACTTTGATGAATTTTTCTAAGTACATTAAAAATAAGTTGCATCCTTCTCTTAATCCGAGAAACCCCCTATACCTTCAGTGATAAACCCTCTGGTGCACATGTAAGAAGGTAGGATAATGGGCATGAAGGACAATCATCTATGTGTATATATAAAATATATATTTTTGCTTGTCAGTAATAACTCTGAACTGCCTACAGCATTCATCATGCCTCTTAAAAGTCAGGTATTGTATTGAATTCGAAAATTCTCTTATGCTGAGCAGGGAAAGGGAAAAAAATCAAACACTTTCTGAATTGGGCCCAAATATCCAAGGTTAATTTTCCGAGAAAGCTGCAGCGGCTAGATAAGGCCATCCCCTGCAAATTAGTTTTGCCTGCCTGGATTACAGCTAAATTTATGCAGCTCGCCTTATCCTTTCGGAAGCGCCTCTGAAGTGTCGTAATTAACTGGCACACATAAAGTGAGCACATTTTCTGCTTGGTGGCGGCCATTCCTCATTTCATCTCAGTTCTAACCCAAATGGAAAGGTGGTTTCTTATTTTTAGTGTTAAAAACACACATGAATGCACTTGTGTGTGTGAGAACATGAACCCACACACACACAAATACACCCTCCGATACTTGACCAGAAGTCTTTGAAAACAATTGTGGAACAGCTTTAGAACAGGGCTTGGAAATTTACAGGGGCAAAGAATACTGCTGAGAGAGCAGAGAGAAATTTTTGCATACAATTGAAATAAAGAGAAAAGGTAACCTTTATGAAGTGGCTGGACTGAATTTTTTTTACCAGAAAAATTGGGTTTTAACACATTTAAAAAATTTTCTTGGTTATCTAAATCAACACTCAAAAATCACTGAGATATGATCAATATTTCTTTAGCTGGCATTTTCTATTGCCATTTATTTGTATATTTTATATATTCCCCATGCTCAGCTTCAATTTTTTGAGGTCATACTTCCATTAAAACTTGAGCAAAACAAAAAATAGCCCCCAAAAGACCAGGCACCATTCTGAGACATATGGCTCTGTCTTCTCATTTTATATAGTATTACTTTGGTTGAACAGCTTCTTTTATCCTGAACACAAGGCTGAAGCAGTCAATATTTGTTGAATGCCAGTGTAAGCCTTTGTCAGAAGTATCCCCAGCATCATATTTCACTTTGGTCATCTGCTAGAAAATACACTAGATATTCCAGTGCTTATCCCTTAACATACTTCATTAAAGAGATTTTTTTTAATTAAAAAATATTTTTTTACATAAAACATGGGATTTGTGGCCCACAGAAGCTGATCAAGAACCCATAATCCCAAGGCTCATGAAGTCCCAAGCTGAATGTGACACCAGATCAGTCATAATCCTCAAAGAGCCAGGAGAGGTTTCTGTCCTCCACCCCATACTCTGTTCCCAGATTTTCTTTGGCTTCAGTTCCTCAGAGTTATTATAAGGATTAAATGAGCTAACTTATGCAAAGTGTTTAGAATGGTACCTGGCACATAGCATGTGTTCAACAAATGTGAGCAGTTATGATTTTCCGCTCAGTAGGATGCTGCTCCGATGGAAGCTTCTGGTCGAATCCTCTTATTCATTCATGCAGCAGCTGCTCTTTCTCAAGGGTTCTTATTTTTAGTGGGTGAATGATATCAGGATTTCATTTCTACAATTTCTCCTCCCACAATTTCTTCCTCCTCAGAAAAAGCAGAGAAAACCACTTCCTGCTCTTTCTGGTGACTTTTCCCTTCGAATCTTTTCCCCTCTTCCTGCTACAAACCCTAGGACATCGTTTTTTCACCATCTTTTCCAGAAGTATCCCACTTCCTGTGGAATACTCTAGGACTTTTTGTTTATTCTGCCTTTATAATTTTTATTACATTTCATCCCTTGGATTTCATTTTATAGAAATGCTTCATTGTCTCTTCAAGTAACCGCTCATGTGAAACAGAATAACCAAAATTCTTATATGTGTGGGAAGCATCTCAAGGATGATGTTATTTGATTGTAGAAGTCACCTTAATAGAGTTTGGAGAACATTTCCCTCTTTTGGTTATTTTTTCCCATGGCAAATTGTTGTATTGAGATTGTCTTTACATCAAATAGAATATTCACTTTTTCAACTCAACTGCACACTTGAAAGATAACCAACGATTTGCAAAAGTCACCACTCATATCTACAGACTGTTAGTCTGTTCCACTTACCTTCAAAATAGTTCCCAGTTGATGATGACCAGAGCCTTGAGACTTTCCCAGGAAAGGGGACTACATCCATGTCCTTTTTGGGTGTGTGGATTATTTGTTTTATATTTTGGTGGAGAGAGAGAATCAGACAAAATATTTCTCAATGGGAAATGTTAGACTTATTTAAGACATTGGAGTTTTGGTCCTGGAAATAGTCTAAGCCTAAGTCTAAGCCTAATAGTCTAAGTGATTGGAACGTACATGTAATAGAATTATCTCTAAAGCTGAGGCTAATTGGCTGTTCACTCTGAGGGCACCAAACATGCCAGTCCAGGAGACAGGCTTCAAGTTACCCAACTCAGACCTTGTTACTGAAGTAAGAACGCCTGAATGACACCTGAGAGCTAATCAAAGGTAGAGTCAGGAAGCAGCCCTGGGTCCTGAGCATAAGACATTATTCAATTTTTGTTGACTTGAGTAAAGCAGTTACTCCTTGAGAAACTGACACGATTCTAACCACTAGGGTGTGGGTTAATTTTAATTACGAGTCCAGATGCCTTATTTCAACTCCTAGCCCTAGGAAGATTTGGCAAGGTACAGTATCCCAGAGGCAGGTGTAGGGGTGGGTTGAAGTCAGTTACCTGGAGGTAACACAGAAACTAAGTTATGGGTGAAAACTGGTGGTGGAACAGTCAGTGGCAGAGGCTGAAAGCCCTACAGAGAACCACGGTTAAAGCCGTGACTGTGACTGAGCAGGCCCTACGGAGGCCAAGCAGGGCTCCTCACTGCTGTAGCTGTGTGGCGCCCGCCATCACGGCAAGGTGGCCAGGGTGTACTGCACTGGGTGGGGCAGAGCTCCACTGCCACGTAGTGCAGCACAGGAAACGGTGGCATGAATGGAGCTTCTGCTCTCCTCGTGCCTTTGGAAGGGGTTTGACTTCTTTTAGATTTAAGTGTGAAACTTCACTTAAGTGGTTGTTTGATTTATTCATTGATTAGACAGTGGCGGGCAGAGGGAGGCTTACAGTTTTAATATAAATAAACAATACAATCATTAATAAGTAATAATACAAGAACAAACTGTGTTTTGCATACTCACAACTGTTAACCTACTTTGGTCCACCCCTGTATAACTTATATTTCTAACAAACGTGATTTTTTTATCATAAAATCATACATGTTCATTGTTCAAAATTTCAAAGAGCAAGAAATTTTTAACAACCTGTGATTCAACATTGTAAAAATGTATTTGATATACTTTGCTGTACTTACACTTACCACTTCAAATATTTGGTGTGCTTGTGCACCTAAGCTATTCTATGGCTGCAATAGTTACTGGGTCTATCAAAGACATTCTATAACCCAGGTGTAACTAACTGTATTATACAGAGAGCCACACCAGATCTTATTTTATGTATTCTCATCTCAAATAAGATCAAAAGATAATGAAAGGAGGCTTTTAAATGCAACAACCAGGCCTAGACAGACAGTCAGAATATTATCGAGTATATTAACACAGTGGAATTACTACCCAGGTGGATCCACAGAAAGATTTAGGCATAATAACTCAAATTAGTGATTACCAACAAATACTTAAGGGATATGTATAATCTTCTACCCGTGTGAGGAGAGGTAGGTTTTCATTGTCTCCTCCTAAAGTTTTTTTAACTCCTGAAGGTAGAAATGAGCAGAGGAATCAGAGTCAAAGGAAAATCCAGTGATGTATCAAAGCACCATATGACCTCTTGACTCGAATCAGGCTTTGAACTGAGCAGAGAAAGAATGTATTTCAATGAAATAGCTCTCATTTCACTTTAAAAGTGTCTCTATAATATTTGCTTCAAAGAAATGTTATTACTTTTTTATACTTGAAAATTCGCATTAAACTAATTTCTTAGAATTATACTGCAAGCTTTTATGTGAGGTAAATTCTGAGTCTCGATTTTAATATAAAAATACTTTTTAAAGTAAGTTTTCTACTTATATTTCTTGCTTGAAGAAATGTCCGGTCATTTTTTGGATGAACTTGAGTGTTGGTGTCAGATTTTCTTGTTTGTCATCTGTTACAGAAATAAAGCTCTCTCTCTGCACTGAACATTCAGTGAAAATTCCTGGAAGAGGACAGAGTCTGCACAAACTAGAAATATATTTAAAGCCTAAAAAAGTTTTAGGTGGTTTATCTAAGGTGTGATAATTTTAATAAAATCGGGACTGCGTGAAACCAGACAACAAAGACCTATATTCTAAAAACCTGAAAAGTCAATTACTTAGAGAAACGGCTCAGGATTAATTAGCTTTTAGCCATGACAACAAGAATACCATACCACCTTTGGAAAAGGTTGAGAATTAATTTTCATCTTCTCTAGATTTAGATATGACTGACCTCAAGTCCAGAGGCTTAGACAAAAGAATAATCCTTTTTAGAAAAAGGCTTTCTAAAACACACTCATTCTTTTTTCCATTTGTTTACATATTGAAAAAATGAAAATTGTTTGTATGGAAGGTGGACAGTGTGATGATTTGATATACTATACGTAGTGAAACCTGTTCATTCTCAACGTGCTCTTTACAGAATGGCATGTAGGTCACTCCCTTTTTCCTGTCCCCCTTCCTTCTGGCTGCAAATGTGAGGTTCAGGCAATGTTTGCATCTTTTACATTGGCAAGAAAGCTTGTTCTTACTCTGTAATAAGAAAGAAATGAAATACAGTAATTTCCACTTTTCTCTTAGATATAGGAATAATTTCTGTTTCTCCCAAAGGTAATCATAGGGTGAGCCAGATGTGTCTAAAGTAGCAAGGGTTGTTTAGGTGAAACTACTTGCTGCTCCAGGAAATGCCTAAGGCCGTGAGTTCCTGTGAGCCCACCCTCAGCCACTCTTCCCAGTACTATCTCCCAGCGGGAGCTCTCATGACTGGGATTGCATTCCAGTGTTTGCTTTCAGTGGGCAGGAACGGATACAAGCAGCAGCTTTGATCTGGGCTTCCTGCTCTTTCATCTGTGGCGCAATTTAGGATAGTTAGAGTGATTCTTCTTGAATTTACCTTTATGTTCCTCTGGTACCCACTGGCTAAGACCATATAATGCCCATCTGCAGGCTGGGTGCTGCTTCAGGCTTTGGAAACAGCTGTTCCAAGGAGGGGAAGGGAAGATTCGGGGGCAGGGTTCCATCCAGAACCATCCAAAACTTGTGTTTGTGCCGGTTTCTCCAAACTGGTATCTGCCTTGTGACTTCACACACCTCCCCTTTCCCTGTCCTTGCACATAGATGATGTCTCGTTCTAGTTCCAGGTGTGCCTTAACCTGTTCCTTGTCTTCAAGTTGGTCGCCACCCGGTCATACGCTCTGCTGCTTCCTGGCAGGGAAGACATCTTTCTCTGATCCTCAGAATGCAGGGAGAGGTTACCTAAGTGTCTGGGTACAGGTGTTACCTGTAGGCCTTAGGTTCTGGTTCCTAACCATTACTCCAAAAGGCAACACCTGGCAATAGAGTTACCAAGACTTCCACAGTGTTCTTCTAGCCTGTTTCTTGGGATCCTAATTCTAATACAACCCACCAGGATTTCTTCATGTTTGTTTCACCATCAGGCTTCCAGGGAATTTTTCCCAGAAAGAGAGCGCATGTTATTCTAAAGTTAAATTCTACTCTCCACATTTCCCAAACAGAATGTTCATCTATAATTTTCAACCTTTTCCCAAGATTCTGCATATGTGGGAAATTATTTAATAATGCCTACTAAATTGATTTTTGCATCCCGCCTCCTATATCATGATAACATAGTATAAAAAAGAAACACATACATTTTCTAGTTCAGCTTGACAGATTAAAAGACAAATATTGCTTTTTTAGTAGGGTACTGTACCATATGGATGAATAAAGATATTTTAAATTAAAAAAAAATCTGGAATCTTTGTGCCAGTGTTACTGCCCATGGTGCATTCGGTTCTCCTACCCCCTTGTCCTATCTGCTCTGAAGTCTTAGCAATAAAGGAGCTCCCTCTAAGCCCTGGGTCTGGGGCAGGCATTCTCTGTTTCATGTATGAGGATGAGGATAGTGCCTTTCACTGTAGGTGGTGACTGTCCCTTTCTTGTTATAAACACATCATTTCACTTAATTATTTCAATATTCCTTTTTTTAAAACAAGTATTTTATTTATTTATTTTTAGACAGAAGGGATGGAGGGAGAAAGGAAGAGAAGCATCAGTGTGTGGTTGCCTCTCACATGCCCCCTACTGGCAACCTCGCCTGCAACCCAAGCCTGTGCCCTGACTGGGATTTGAACCAACCCTTTGGTTTGCAGGCTGGGACTCAATCCACTAAACCACACCAGCCAGGGCTCAACATTCCTTAATTATGGGAAAAATGAGAGTCAGAGAGTCTAACTCTTATATACATGGATTTGGAAAAATTATTTCACTTTTCTTTATATATCTCTCTTCAGAGACTTCTGAGTCAAAATGCAAATTAAATTCCTTGAGAACAGTTCCCCAAGGTAAATATGCAAATGTGCTCTAATTATGGTCATGTATTACATATGAATATGCCCTTCCTGGTAACAGAATTGGTTGCTGTTATTAGATATTTCTTTGTGTTAAATATTTATCATTGCTTTGATAAGTTAAACATGCTACAAGGGATTATTGACCCTTTAAGTTTTTTTTCTAACCTTCACATTGTGAGGTCTGCATAATCTTATCACTATAGCTATATTTGGCTGAAATAAGTTGTGGTTGCTTGCTAGGTATTAGTGTTGAAAACATTTGCTAAGGCCATCCATGTTAGAACAGTTAACAAATAAATAAAATGGAAGATAAATACCTAAAAGATTATACATGTAGGAGTTTGAAAATTTAATAATACTGGGTGGGGCAAAAGTAAGTTTACAGTGTGGATATGCAAAACACAGGGTTTACCCTTGTGTTATTATTTATTAATTATTGTATAGTTTTAAATGGGAACAACTGCAAACCTGCATTTGCCCCACCTTGCCCTCATGCCAGCAGAGCTACAACATCCCTGGGTGACGGTTTTATAGAAAGTGATTACTTTGAGAGTATTTTGTGAAGATGAAGCAAAAATCACCAGTCCATGCCAGAAATAATACTCCAGTGAAAGTCATGAAATTATGTAAAATATATATAAAATATTATGTAAATATATCAGTGGTCAGTGAAAAAGGTAAGGGTTTTTGAATAGGGAAATATTTGAGTTCCAACACTTATTTTTTACACTTCACAATTTTTGTGACTTTGGAGCATTTACTTACCTTACTGATTTCTTACCATTCTATTTTATTAAATGGGGACAATAATAATATTTATGTCAGAAGTTATTGTGAGGTAAATATATATGAAAGTGCTTTATAAACTATAAAGCATCCTATATATACTGATTTTATTTATTCATGCATTCATTTTATTATTTTCAAAGCAGTACTCTGGGCAGAGTGGGGACTATAATACAGTATTGAGTACAAGTGACAGAAGTTAGTTCAAAACAAGAATTTTAAGATTAATTTTTACTCTGTTAGAGTTTATTTTATAGCTTATTTTCATCTAAGACTAAAGAAAGATTTAAAAGGTTAAAGATATTTCTACTTATTTAGTTAAATTCTGTGTCATAAAAAGCTTCTACAATGTTTATTTTTTATTATGTTGCCCATGTAGATAAGAGGGACATGAACTTGATTTTGGGTATTGGTAAACTAGGATAGTAAAGCCATTGAGAACGTCGAAGTAGAAATATTTCTTTGCTTCTTGATATAAACTGTATACTTAAGAATTGACTGCTTACAAATATGTTATCTCAAAAAACAGGCTTAGTATGACACACACTTCAGGTCCCTCAAATTCTTTAAGTTTTGACTAAAAACCTATCTTTTTCAAGAAATCACCTTTGACTGAACTGAGATATAGTTATGATGTCACAGTGTGGTAGACTGTGTCCAAAATGGGTGCATGAATATTACTGGTCCCACATAATTTTTGTCATTCTTTTATCAAGAGATAAAGTGTATTTTCATCTTTTTGAACTCAGGGAGGCCTGTGTGACTCTGATGCTGAAAAGAATGTGGTGGAAGTGAAGCTATGTGATTTCCTAGGCCAAGCTGTAAAAGCAATGTATCTCTCCCTTTCCAAACACAGCTTGTAAGAAGTCCAACTACTCTGAAGCCACCATGCTGGGAAGACCCTATGCAGAGAGTTTGTGGAGGTAGAGAGAGGCCTGAGGAGCCCTAGCTGTGCCAGCTCCAGATGTCTGAGTTCTCCCATAATGCTGAGCATTTGGATGATTACATGTAGCCTCCTGCCTTCAAGTGGCCCCAGCTGATTCTGAGTGCAGCTGAGAGCAGCTGTCCCTGCTGATCGCTTGCCTAGGTTCCAGCTTCATGAGTAAAATAAATGTTGCTGATGTGTTAGGCCACTAAGTTTGGTGTGGGGGGGGGGGGTTGTGTGCAGTCATAGATAACAAGAACACACAGTAATTTAACTGACCATTTGCTTATGTATTTAGGCTGAGACATAGTTGATAGAACCTGTTTAGCTTCTGTCTGTTTATATTATTTTCGTTATTTTTGCTTAACTATCTGATAAATACTGTGAGGATGTTTTTGCATAGGATCTGTTCTACACAAATCCCCTGCATTTGAAACACATCAACATGTGGAAAACTAGTAGTGTTATTTGATACATAGGCATACCTCAGAGATATTGCAGGTTTGGTTCCAGACCATGCAATGAAGTAAACATAGCAGTAAAGTGAGTTACAAATTTTTTGTCTTCCCAGTGCATATATCAATTATTATTACACTATACTATAGTCTATTAAGTGTGCAATAGCATTGTTTCAAAAAGACAATGTGCCTACCTTAATTAAAAAATTCTTTATTTCTAGGACATGCTACCCATCATCTGAGATTTCAGCAAGCCATAATTTTTTTTTTCTGGCAGAGGGTCTTACCTTCAATTTTCAAGGAAAAGAAAAGAAAACAAAAGAAAAAAAAAGGAAAGAAAAGAAAATAGAAAAGAAAAGAAAAGGGTAAAACACTAACACCCACACAGTACAACAAAGCGAAGAGCAATAAAATGAGGCGTGGCTGTGTGCTGTTTGCCAGTATGTTTCCCTGTACCTTCTTAACCTGTTGATTATGTGGGAGTCTTATGGATCATTTTATTAGTAAGGGTGATTTGGCTGTAAGTGGCATAAAACTCAACTCTCACACAGTAAGAAGCTTAGAGGTAGATGCCTCAGATTTGGTTCTGTCAACTTTGGCATGGCTGCTAGGTTTTAGACTTGCTTTCTCAAAGTCACAAAAAGGCTCTTGGGGTACCACATGAGACAGGGAAATACTCAGCTAACAAAAAATCGCTTCTCTCCTATACATCTCTCTTCTTTTTGCCAAAGCCCGTAACAGGCTCCCATCTGGAGTCATTGGTCATTGTTGGTCTAATGATCGTGGTTGGAGATGTCTTGGATAAAACAGTGAGGGATCTCCAAGATTCTATTAGAAGTTATTTTATATCATAAAAGTGGTATGGTCCTTAAAGTTAAGGAACTGATAAAGAGAAGGAAGATCAGATTGTATCAAGTTTAATCATCTTTAGGGTAGACTGACAAAACATATCTTTTCCCATCTCAGGAACTAAAAATGCCCTATACAATCATATCATTAACATGTATGTAAGCTGGAGACAGAGATTCTGCTGACACTGAGGCCCTGAGAGCAACTGTTCCCCTAGGTATAAAATCCTTGTTTTAGACTCAGAAGAGTCTAAACTCCAGACTTGAAAGAGTCAGGAGCTCTATCACGGCTTGTTAAAAAACAAAAACAAAAACAGTGACTCAGCTGAAATATATCTTTGTTAAGAAGTCACAACTGTTGGAGAAGTTATTCTTCAAATTACTTGTTATGACATAACTATTACCTAGGTAACTAAGTGCCTTTATACTCTGGGAAGATCAATAATTCAGTGTCAAAAATTGAACAAAATCAAACCATGATGTTATATAATTGATATTATATAAATATAATTTTAAGAGATTGAATTGAGTATCCTTACAAGTCAGCTTCGTGATTCCCATTTAAACTACAAAATTATCAATTTCATTTGTGTTTAACATTAAAATCTAACTAGGTTTATATACAATATTGAAACATTTATGAGAATACATGATTCATAATACTAATAAGTTTATTTGTTAAATACAAGTTATTTTTAAACACAAAAAGTTTGCATTAAGTAAAATAATTTAAACACTTTAAAATGTTAATACGTTAAATGATAAATACAGATTGAAATTTTTGATGTTGTTTTAACTAAATGGTACCAGTTTATAAATGGTACCAAACATTAATCAAAGAACCTTTAAAACCAATTATTAAAACCTCTTAGGTTATTAATAGAATTATAATAAATCTAAAAGCTGAACACTTAAAGACAAGTCATTTTTAAAATATGTGACTTTAATAATATGAATTTTAACTTTTAAAAATCTAAGTAAATGTATGAATAGTTTTTTTTTTGACTGCAAAAATTGCCCTCAAGTTCACCAAGAATTCATATTTAACAGCCAAGTCTTATTTACATTTCCATTCCTAAGCCAGTTGCTGGCAAGGGTAATAAGTCCACAATGATTAATTTAGACCTATCCTTTCACCATAAGGGCCTGGGGAGGCTTCTCTCCTAATCTCCTGGTATCCTAGCACATGTTAACAAATTCAGCCTATTCATCATAAACAGAACTTCATGCCATCTATACTAAAACATAAAGTCTCACTTGGCCAAGAGATTCTTAATGTTTATTTCAGGGGGTGAACACTGCAATCTCTTTGTAGATCCTCGGTATTTTACTAATTTTGACACATGTAACCCCTTGATAATTCCTGAGTGCTTTAGTGAATAAATACTATGACTTCCAAATATATCTTATTTTTATCCTTTTGCTTATTTAGATCTTATAGGTTTCTTTTCACCAGTTACCTGAGTATCTGAGGTTGCATCTTCCTTGAGGGAGGAAGGCTCAGAAAAGTGCCCAAGGCCTCTGCCTGGCTTTCTGTCTGGGACAAAGCTGTCCCCCAGTTCCTACCTTGATGCCAGATACTTCAGTTTCTCCCTGTATGCCACTGGTGCCTTTCAAGCTGCTACCCAGGTGCTGGAGCTCAGAAGCAGTAAGTCTGTATGTAGATTCTTAAGGGGAACTGCTTGGGACTCTGTAAGTTTCTTCCACCAACTCAGTCTTTGCTGGTGTTTGCCAGTGCCAGGGTACTTATGTTACAGAGCAAACAAGGGGGGCTGGGATGATATACTATTACTGAAAGAAACCCCCAGGTCCGTTATGTCCACCATCTATAGGAAAGATGTCTCTCAATGCCAGAGATTCGTGAAAAAGAAAGGAAATGTTTATATAATGCTATAAAACTTAAAGTAGTGACCTAGTGCCTTCATCAAAATCCTAAAGTCCCTTAAAACACCCACAAACAGACACAGTCCTTCCTTCCCCCTTTGCCCAGTCTGGGGTACAGTATCTCAGGAAAGGAAATAGAAGTCCACGGCTCAGGTTCCTTGGTTCTTCCTTGGTTCTTCCCAGTATTCCGTGCTCGGCTGGTAGGCCTCTCTTGGTTTCTAGCACCATCAGCTGTGTTGCTGGGATCTCTGCTAAAGCCGGGTGGTGGTTCCCCCTTCTAAAGCTGCGGGGGTCCCCACTCTGGCAAAGGCACGTTGTCCTCTCTCCCAGGGCCATGGGAGTTTCCACTCAGCCAAAACTGCATGGTTCTCCTTTCAATGGCGTCAAGGGGCGGGGGGGGGGCGGGGGTCGTCACTCTGCCAAAGCCGAGTGGTGGTTCTCCACTAAAGCTGCATGGCGATTCTCTCTTGAAGGGCTGTGGGAGTCCCCACTCTGCTAAAGCTGCGTGGTTCTTTCTAATGGCTGCTGCGTCTGGGTTTAAATCCCCGTGCCAGTCTTCCCCTGCAGCCCCATTTCCGACTCCTCCTACAATTGGCCTCATATGCCAGCACTCATATCCTTCCAGCTTTACTGGACTGCCATCATGAGTTTGGGCAGGAATGGCCCCATGTCACGGAGCCAATCATCTCCAAGCTCCCATGCAGGTGCTGTAACTCGGGGGACCTGCCCCCCAGTTTTGTCTTGGTGGGGAAGTTACTTCCATTCCTCTGGCTCAGAGAATGGTCACAGCTATTTAACATATCTATGCAACCAGTCAAGGGTTATAGATATGTTAAATGACCACGCCAGAGGGTAGCTGCAAGGCTATTGCTTTTCGAAACAGCTCTCAATGGCCCTGCTCCATTTGTCCCTTCCCCCAGCCCACACCTGGGGGGTGGGTAATGTGGTGAGGACATCCTAAAATCTCCTGGACACCTTGAGTTCTGGACCCAATTTCAAATACCCATTTGGGGTCCCCCCTCTTGGCTGCACCCTGTAACACTTATATTCCTGGCACTGGAATTTGGGCTGTGGGGTCTGGTGTGGAGCTAGGACTCCCTGCTCCCAAGACATCCTTCTTGAATTTTTACCCACCACATGTGGATGTGGGACTAGCCTGTTCCATCTCCACCCGTCATACCAGCCCGAATGGATGTGGTTCCTTTACTCCATAGTTGTCAGATTTCCATTCAACCCTATTTCTGGTAGTTCTAAGTGATGGTTGTTCTATATTTTAGTTGTAATTTAGGAGTGATGTCCCCACTCCTGTATTTTAAAGACTGTCCTATGGAGTTCTATAAAACCACAGGGCTAATCTAAGGCTTAAATCCATGAATTCAGTTATTTTCACCTTGTATCTCCTATGTAGTTGATGGAAACATGAACTATTCTTTTCTTTTTCATCTTTTGTTGTATTTTTTCCATTCCCATTTAGCCCCCTTACGCCCTTTACCCTCCTCAATCACTACTATGCTTTTCATGTCCATGAGTCCTTTTTCTTTTTTGCTTGATCCCTGTACCCCTTGCTTCTCCCCACCACAATAGCTGTCATCTTGCTTCCTATGAGCCTGTCTTTATTTTCCTTGTTAGTTCAGTTTGTTCATTAGATTCCACATATGAGTAAAATTATGTGGTATTTGTCTTTCTCTGACTAGCTTATTTCACTTAGCATAATGTTTTCCAGGTTTATATATGCTGTTGCAAAATGTGAAATTTTGATTTTTTTATGGCTGAGTAGTATTACATTGTATAATGTCCCAAAATATTTTTATCCACTCATCTACTGATGGACACTGAGCTACTTCCATATCTTGGAGACGAAACACTACTCTTTTGATTGATGTATTTCCTTCTTTTAGATGTCAGTGAACTCTGTGCAGGATTTAATCAACATTAACTAAAAGGAACACACTTTTCATTTCATGCTGATCTACTCAAATAATAAAGTGACTGTGTGATGGAAAAATTTTTTGATTGTTTGCTAATCTCAAGTCAACTTATAAAACCAGTTTAATCTGTTAAAGTTTTATAATGAGAGATTAATAAAATATAAATTTAAATCAAATAAACTAAAGGAAAACTTTAGTTGGCCATTTTCAACTATAAAAGGAAAATTACCCTCAGGTAGAAGTTATTAAAAAATTCTATGTGTCAATGATATAAAATCTAATGCAAACAGAAACTGATAATCATTAATCTCTGAAATACTCTGAGTTGCATCTCTCAGTTCAGGCTGGGTGTGCAATACAGATTATGGTTAAGAGTCTTCTGTTTTCACGATGAGGCAAGTTAGGATTTTTGGTATGAGAAACTCATTAGGAGAATATATTCCAACTTGCACCTGCCAGTTGGTTAAATATGTTGAAACTGTCCAATCATGCCAAGTCATTTGAAAAAAAAATTTTAGTTTTAATAAATGCTGCTTAAAAAGAAGTCTGAATTCTGTGAAAAGTCTTAATATTTTTTGGCCAAGTAAGCAATACCTTGTTTTTCCTTATCAATGTTTTGATTGATGGGGTCTTTAAGTGGATAAAATATGTGTTGAAGTTTATAAGAGAAAGTGATCAATAATGTAAGAAAGTGAATAGTCAGGAATACTACCTGTATGTCTTCTTTGTGCAAAATAGATAAAGGCACCCCCGTTTTGCAGATTAGTTCCATGGGATTATGGATTGAAAATTGGATGTTGCCTTTGTATAAATATTTTTAAGAGAGTGTACTTTTCTTTTGGGCAGATGCAATTTGTTGCCAGAGTACATGACTCAGCAAGAAGACTGTATGCTAAATGATAGTCCCTACTATCTTTTTGGCCAATGGGCTTGGGCAGTAAATACTCTGTGTAACCATTTATGGTGGTTCTGTGAATGGTAGAGGAGAGTTTCAATGGAAGAGTTATTGGGAAGATATTTTTCAAAAAGCTAAGATCATACATTTCATCTTCATCACTATAACAAGGTTCTTTGGTTGCAAGTAACAGATTTGGCAAATGTAGGCAATATTTATAGAATCTTATAAGGTGTTACAGTTCACAGTGTTTTAAAAATGCTGAATAATCAGCTTTTGAAAAAATGTGAGTCAGAGCATTTCATAGATCAAGGTATCAGGCACTAACTGGGTCTCTTATGACCTAGAACAGTTATTCTCAGTTCTTGTTAAGCTTCACAATAACCTGGGGCATTTTTTAAAATCCTAATGCTCATGCCACCCTCCAGACCAATTAAATTAGGGTCTTTTGGGTGGACAAAAACATTAATAATTTTTAAAACTCCCCAGGTGAAAAATGTTTCATGATGTCATCTTTGGGATGATGAAAGCCAACTGATTTCAGTCTTTATGTCATTATATTTAAGATTTAAATAATCTCTTTAGGGTAGAGAAATTGTCCAAGTTTTGGCTTGTACCCACCAACCCTTAGACAGGAGACAGAAAGATATAATGAACCACAGTAGACCACACTGTATGTAAGGGGCTACCTAAAACTGGCTGAAATCTCCTACAACTATCTTTGCAATTAAATAATATATTGAACAAGAAGGAAGAATACTTATAAAATTCTTTTGTTTACAATGCTTTCATATTTTTCCTCTTCCTTTTTAATGCTTATGATGGCAAGATATTTATTCCTTTGTTTAGGATGGTTACTATTATTATAGTAAATTGTAACATTGTGTGTTTTTTTTTAGAAATAATGCATGGATGGTGGTGTAAACCCTTGAATCTTAATGCTACCCTATCTTCTCTTTCCCTGAGATCCTAGGAATCATTTGTGTGCTGTCCAACTGAGTCAACATAAGAACGGGAAATGTGACAACTTGTGTTTGATTCGAAAGGGCAGACTTCACAAAGAATTTATATATTATTTTATACCTATATTATAATATTTTCCCCAAACCCTTTCCAATTTTATCCTTCTACCATAGAAACCTATAAAATATAATAGTAACAAAATCACTGAAGGAGAGACGAAAAAGAGTGAGCTTTTGATGTTTCTCTTCAGGGCTCCATTTGAAGTCTTTCTCCTCTTGATTTGTATAAGTTCCACAAGCATTTGGAGATTCTAAGGTGGGGGCCCAGCGGGACTCTTTAACCCCTTCTCTGCCCTCTTCCAGTTCATACCAGCTTTATATCAAAAACTAAATTAAATAAACTGTACATAGCAGATAGGGGAATGGAGGTCGCTAACTTACTGTATCCTCCACCACAAAATGAGCTGCAAATACAAAACTGTTCAGCTGAAAGTGAGAGTCTCTGCTTTGAGGAAAAAAAGGCAGGATATGAGGGATTCTCCAATGTAAAGGGTTTTAAGCAGGAGGACAAAGGAAGCACAGAAAGTGTTTGGCCTCAGAGAACAAGTTATTCATCATTCAGGGTTCTGGCTAGAACAAAGAAAAAGACCTAGGTAGGTTTAAGAATCCTTTATGCCTCAAGCTGGCTTCCTAGAACAGTTCATCCTAATTTTGTGTGCATGTTAGACCTCTCCCATGGTGAACACTTGTTTTAAGTGTTATCAGTCACCCTAGTTAGGAATCACAAGGCTTTTCAACAATCTTGTAAGTGGAAACAATCTTTAGGGCAGGAGGAACTACACAACTGAAGTGACAGCGTCACCTTTTCAGGCTTATGAAGAGTTTTATATGTTTTACTTCTTTTTAGAATAATGGGGAATTGTGATGTTACTGTGTACGATCCTGTGTAACATGATACATATATTACCAACTTATGGATACATAAATTCTCCACTTTATACTTAAAAATAAATAAAAATCTGTGGGAAAAATTATCTTCAAATTAAAAGTGGCCAAAAATGAAGGAAAATGGGTACAATGTCAGGTCATAAACTTTAGAAAGTGGCAACTGAGGAAAGGGAAAGAAAATTTTGGTTGTATAGTCCAGCTCCTAAATCCTAACACGATTTTTTTCTGTATGGCAGAAATAAACATAAATGATGAAACTCTGAAAAATGTTACTAATGACCCAATTAGGAGAGAAACAGTCTTTTAAGACCTGGTGAAAAGCCTGGAAAAATACTGGAAAGTAAAAAAGGAAATTAAGTAGACATTCCTATCTGGCTCTGACAAATCAGTGCCAAAAGTTCTTAGTGTTAGGAGAAAGAGCTGAGACCCGTAGAAATGAGATAAGACCTGCACAATGGGAGTGGGGCCTGGATATGAAACACGTTTTGCATCTCAGAGGATGAAATAAGTTTGGAAACCCAGAAAATGCTGAATGTCCTCCTGGCTGAATGCTCCCCTATCTCCATGCCCTGAGGCTTCAGCAAAATAGACAAGGAGTAGTAGTCAGCACTGCTACAAAAGTGTGGGGGAACCATGGGGTGTAGGAGGGACTAATTATCCCAGGTAAAGAAGGAAATGTAGAAGACGATTCACTTGTACTACTTGAGAGAAAACAGGAGTTCTGAATCATGATGCCAATGTTTAAGTCACAGAAGGGTGGAAAGAAAAACTGTGGAGCCTGTATCAGTTATATTCTGACCCATAGAAACTACCATAAGTTAGAGGCTTCAGATAACAAGCTTTTATTTAATTCATAGTTGTGCAGCTTAGCAAATTGGCCTGTGGTCAGATAGGCAGTTCTGGCTTCAGCTGTGCTCAGACATGAGTTTGTTGTCAGCTGCCAGACCATTGGGAGATTGACTGGTCTGCGATTGTTCAGCTGGGACTGCTTAGTTGACTCCATGTGGCCTCTCGTACCCCAGCAGGTTAGCCCAGTCTTGTTTGCATTATGTCTGGACAGAGGTGGAAGTGGAGAACCAGAAGTGTGTGAAGCTTCTTGAGGCCTAGTCTTTGAACAAAGGTACCATATTCATTTGACCAAAAAAGCCAAAAGTCCTGTCAGAAGGGGTGGGTAAATAGATTTTACCTCTTTCTGGGAAGAGCTGCCAAGTTATATTGATTGAAGCACTGATATGGGAGACTATGCAAACACACTATAACAGAAAAGATGATAGATAGATGAGATGGACAGACATAATAGGAGGACCCTTGAATTCTGGAATTCATTAGTGAAAAATTGTGTGTTTATTCTTGCATGTTTAAACTGCAGTCACCTTCAAAGTACTCTCCATTTGATGCAAAACCTATTGAAACATTTTTTCCCACTGTTCAAAACAGTTTTGAATTTGTTAATTTTGATGCCTATTAGTGCTTCTGCTGTTTTTTGTTTCACCTTTTCCACATTGGCAAAACATTTCCCTTTGAGGACTTTTGTCACGTGGGAAACAAACAAACAAAAAAGGGTGAGATCAGGCAAATAGGGAGAGTGTGCATGGGGGTCATGTCATTATTGGTCAAAAACTGCTCAACACTCAGCACGGTGTGGGCAGTTGCACTTGTAAGTCACCCATCACGAAATGGGCAAACAGGTTGAAAGGGTCTTCAAAAAAATTCACTGAAGACTAACGCAGCCTCTCACAACAGTGCAAACTGGTACACTGATACAGATGGATTCTGAGAACACTCACCTAGTGGGGAAGCCTGTACTACAAGGGGCCCACCCTCCCGAAGATAATTCCATTTTGGGGGTCCCCACTTGTATAAATTCTGTAAAACAAGAACCAGGTGTTAAACAATAGAGTGAGAAACAAAGTGAGATTAAAGAATAAGAAAAAGAAAATGAGTACAGCAATGGCAAACTCCATTATAGATCTGACAAATAAATTAGAAAAAGCCCAGCCAGGGTACATTCCTGGGTTGCAGGCCATAACCCCCAGCAACTGCACATTGATGTTTCTCTCTCTCTCTTTCTATCTCCCTCCCTTCCCTCTCTAAAAAAAAATAAATATAAATAAATAAAATCTTAAAAAAAAATTAGAAAAAGCCAAACTAGAATAAGTAGCTACAAGTAAATCACTGACATAGAGGAATGATGATCACAGTGACAGGAGAAGACATGAAAAGCAAGCATATCAAAGCAATTCTGGAGACAGTAACAGATATGGACCAAAAAAAAAAAAAGAATAATTGGCACTCTTGTAGTAGAGAAGTCAACAAGTGAACCAAAAAAATAAGCACAATGATAAAAGATAATTTCTGTGTATAATAGCTGCGTTCACTCTTCTCCAAGCATAGTCAATATCAGAAAACAATGGCCATCTCTAAAGAACTGTGATCAAAGAAACATTATTTATATTAAGCTAAGTATTTATTTTGAAATTAAAGCAATAGAAAAGCATCTCAAACATGGAAGAACTGAGGAGACATATTATAGAACCCCCAAATTTTTTTAAGAAAAAAATAAATAAACTGAAATTCAACCCATCAAGAGATAAACCCAGGTAAAGAGGCTAGAAATAAAAAAGTAACAATAAAATGACTGTAACAATGGTCATGACTATTGAATCTGCTTAAATATGTACCATAATTAATTGGGAGAATTATTAATACAGAACAGAAAAAAAATCTCATAAATCGTGACAAAATAAATATTAGATATACTCTAAAATAATGTAAACATTAAAATAAAATATATAGTTATAATAATATAACTAACATATGAGTATAATAGCATTAGTGCTTATCTTCATACCCTTTTTTTCTTCCTAACAAGCTAACAGCAATGCTGTCTAAGTAGAAATACCCAAAAATAACATGTGATATCATTTAGAAGCTCTCTTCTTGGTTATAGAAATCTTTAGGAACTAGTATTGAAGAAACATTAATCAGCCATTTCTTCAGTTTCTTTTTCCTCTATTAAAGTTTCATAGAATAAAATATATTTATTTGTAAAATAATAACATATATTGTTATATATTCTCAGCATCTTACATCTAATAATTTAATTCTTTTTAAAAAAGATTTTACTTATTTATTTTTAGAGAGAGGAGAATGGAAGGAGAAAGAACAGGAGAGAAAAATCAATGTGTGCTTGCTTCTCATCCTCCTGCGCCCCACTGGGGACCTGGCCTGCAACACAGGCCTGTGCCCTAGACCAGGAATCAAACCTGTGACCCTTTCATTCCCAGCCTGGCTCTCAATCCACTGAGCCACACCAGCCAGGTCAAATAATTTAATTCTTTAAAAAAAACCATTGAAAATGTTCTATTTTTTTTCCATATTTTACTTATGAGAAAACTGAGACATAAAAAGATTATTTAACTTGCTCAGTTCACTTGAAGTTTGGAGGATTTGTACTCAAGCAAACCAGTGCTCTTTATGTAACTACAGTAGGAAACCATTGTCATATACTGTTTTCTATCTCTGTGTTTAGTTATTTAGTTAGCTATTTTTGTATGTATGCATGTATGTATGTATGTATGTATGTATGCATTGAGAGATACTTCAAGAATGAGGTTTCCCAAGTTACTGAGTGTTGCTGGGTGGTGGCATTTCCTCCTTTAAAAAATGTCCTGACTTGCTTGGATTTATTCTTTTTATAACAAATACATATTGATTTTATTAGAAGCCAATACAGTTATGATTTTTGTAAAAATTATATGGTTATTCTTTTCATATTGTGTGCAATTAGCAAACATACTTTTAGGCTTAATTTATGTAAAACTGTGATCTTGGCTCCTTGGTCCTGACCCTGCTTTTCCAGGGCTTCTTTATAATAAAATACATGCTGTGGCAATTACTGCAACATAAAACATGGGCTTCCTTTTTAAAAAATTGAGAAATAATTTAGATACAATAAAGCCAACCAGTCTTATATGTTAGTTTTATGAATCCCAAAACATAACATTTCTCATTGCAAAAAATAATCTGCACAAATTTCCATTTAGTTCTGTCAAGGAGTGATGGTGAGATCTCTGTGGGGCCAGTGCAGGGGAAAAGAGAATCAAGGAGTGAGGGAGTGTTTACAATCCTAGATTATGCAGTGTGTTGACAGGAATTTAATGGTCACCACACAATTTAGATTGGAACTGTTAGAGGTTTACAAGGAGAAAATGGGGTCATTAAGCAGTTTAGAACCACAAAATAGTTGCATTTATGCTTTGCATCTTAAAATAAGTGATGTTGTTTCCCTCCTTCTAGGCAAGCTGGTCCATATAGAGTGGGCTATGGAATTATAGAGGACCCATATGTTAAACGTCTGTCTGTGTTGCATTATGTGAGTACACACACACATGTGATTCTGATTTATCAGCAGGGCTCAATTAGAGAAGCAGAAACACTAGTACATGTATATACATAGGTAGTAAGGGACTTGTGTTTGTTATGGGGACTTGACCCTACACAATTTTTTGAGCTGGTTAAGCAATTACTTTAAGGTTCTTGTCTTACTATTTCAGTTTGAACCTCAAAGTTCACAAGGCAGGAGTTGTGAGGGAAGATGGATGTAAAGTGGTAGAGATTAAGAGCGAGCAAAAACCTGCAAACAGGAGTTGTAGTCCATAAAGATGGACTGAAACCTCTGCCAGGCCTCATTGTCTCTACCTTTGGTGGTATGGAGGTACTGTGGAAGCTGGAGCTCTTTGTCAGGGGTCTAAACACACACACTTGACCCAGAAATTAGAGAAGCTACGGGGTTATCCAGATGAAGGTGGAACACTTGCAGACTTAGCTACTACTGCACAAGATGAGTGTGCTGATTGACAGTAATGTGTGTGATCTACACAATGGTGCTCTTCACTTGGGCTGTCTTACCTCCCACAACAATCTCTGTGGTCCATCCTAGTGGGAAACACTCAGGACAAGGATTTCTTGGAAATGTAGATCAGCTTAGCCAAGTTGATAGAATGCATAGCTATCACACGAATGGGATTGCTATTTACGACAAGCAGAGAAATTTCACTTGAGTTATTGTAATCTAAATTAATCACCCACCTAAAGCATTAAGTTCATCCAGTGATCCTGCTTTCTGTTTTCAAAATAAATGATGTACCTGAAGCCTATTTTCTCTGCATAATTATTCGAGTTGCTGGATTTTGAGCTTCCCTGGAAAGTGTCTGTATCATGTGAAAATTACCATATGAATGAGGTCATGATTGTGCTTCTCTCCCACATCAGTTAACATTGTGTGCACAGAATGTAGACCATGCTTGACTTTCTAATATCTGAAAGGTGTAAAAATACTGATACATAATCTTTGAAGTATGTGGGAATCATGACTGGATAATATCATTTAAAAATAAAAGGAGAAGAATGATGGATGAGTATTCTCTTTTTTCTTTCTTTCTCTGTGATAACATTAAGTCTAAGTGAAGACACAGGTAGTCCTTTCATTTGCTCCAGTTTCTTTTAATTCAATAAAGTTTAAAAGTCACTCCTGAATATTCAAAATGACCACTCTCATCAATAACTCTACTCATAAAGGAAACAGCATGCTAACATTTATTGCATAGTTTCTTTTGAATAATTTTTTATTATTTATATAACATATAACATGATACTTTCACTTCATATGCTCTTAGCTGATTTCTCATATATCATCACCCTTCCAGCTTTCTCTGTTTATGCCGTTCTTGTTCAAATTGGACCTCATCAGTTCTGAATAATTTCAACCTTTACTTATGAAAGGCTTTGGTAAGGCTTGTTTGCTTTTCTATATGAGAAAATGATTGTTGGTGGCCTGAAAAGTCTAGAAGTGATTGATTTATGAAGTGCCTATTCAAGATAGCAGGTCTCTGTCTCAATGGTGCAGTTAGCTATTTTAAAACACATTTAAAAAACAGAGATTAATATAAAAGGATGATGATGCATAGTCAATTAAATTTAAGCAAAGGCAGCATTCTTGAAATTAGAATCTTACTTGTGTGGTAAGGAAGAGTCAAGTTGCCTAAAAATGGATTATCAGTGCTGAATTCACACCCCCACTTCCTGCTGAAACAAGATTTTTACTTTATTTGCATAATCATTTCACCTTATTACATGAAAATTTTAAGTGATCTACAAAAGTATAGTCATTACAAAAGAACATAATAAATAATGGTGGGAATGAACAATATGAAAAGGCCACAACAAAATAATAAAGGGTAGAATAAGATTAGCGTATGGAAATGTACACGCAGAATTTCATGTTATTGCAAAAACTAATGAATAAAGTCAACTGATCAGTTACATCCTTAATATAGTCCATAAAGAAAGATATCCAGTTTGCATCTATGCCACAGAGATGTGGAAGACTTATAGTGGAATGTTCAATTTATAGATATGTGTTGGAGTAATGTGTGATACCTTCTTTGAGCATCAGGAATTGGTTAACTTCTTATTTCAGGACTAAGTCCACAGATGAATAGGGCATATGCATGCCCTTGTAACTCCCAGGGTGGATGGCTTTCACTCTGTGCTTAGCCACTCCAGGATACTCACTGAAGTAAGGAGCCCTGTTCTCAAGCCAGTGCTCTGCACACAATGAACTCTCTGAGATGTTTACAGAGTGATAGACTGACAGGGAATGGAATGAGAGCCCTAAACTAAAGGTGAGATTATGATTACACTTCTGCTTAAAATCTCAATTTTAGAATTTTTTTAAACACAGTGTACATTTTATGTGATCCAGGTTAATGGGTTATTGTTTGTTGAGAGGAGAGAAGGGACGTAATTGAATGAGAAGCTAATTAATAGTCTTTTACCATGCAAAGAAAAGCTTAATTGTTCAAGTCAAGAGGCAGTATTCGGACATAACTTCCTCTCCATGTGGCAGTATAAGCCAGTCATAAAGTTCCTGCCTGGGCAGAAATGTGCTACATTTTGAGGGTTGGCATGGCCAGGAGCAATGGAGGTGTCCTCCTTCCCTCTAAGGGTAACTCCCAGAAATTGTAGATGGCACTTTCCAGAAATGTTATGACATTTCTACTTATGTTCCATTGGCCTGACCTTAGCAACATGACCATGTCTAACTTCAAGGAATGCTGGGAAATATAGTCTTGATTCTAGGTAGCCATATGCCCTGCTAAAAATTAGGGATTTTTACTAAGGGAAAGAGATAATGAGTATTTGAAAACTACTAGTTGCCTCTGTCACAGGGGATAAAGTCAAGAGTTTGGCTTTGACTTTGTTACATTTGAAATGCCAGTTATGTAGAGAGAAGTGTAATTGGATATTTAAATAAGGAAAAGATAGGCCTGGAGATTTGTGAGTTACCACATGTAGATATTATTGAAAACCATGATAGTAAATGGGATTAACTAGAGAATAAGTTTATAGACAGTAGAGGAACCAGGACTGCTGAGAAGTGGACCACTCCAATAGGAGGAGGCTGAGGAGAAGAGAGGTATCCACACCATGGGATTAAAGAGAGTGATATACCAAAAAACTGTGGGAAATGTGTCCTGGAAGCCACATGAAGAAAGTGTTTCAAGGAGAAAGTGGTTCTCAATGTTAGTTACTGCCAAGAATTTGGGTATAGTAAGAACAAAGAATTGACCATTGAATTTAAAAAGATGGAGGTCGTTGGTGATGAAGAAAAGAGGGGTTTTAATGAAAGAAAAGACATATTAGCCTAATTACAGAGACTTAAGAAGAGATTGTTGGTACAGAAAACTCTTGATAAATTTTTCTATAAGTGGGAGCAAAAAATGAGGGGACTAGGGGTAGGTATTAAGATGGGAGATAATGTGCCATGATTTATTCTGACTGTTGTGTTATAGAAGAATGGGAAATTTATTATGTGGGAAAGGGATTGATGATAACTGTGTAAGTTAGCACGTTGAAAAAATAATTGAATATAAGAGTAGGCAAGAGTATGTTTATAGTTGTAAGTATGTGAAACACAGAGTTTGTTCTTATATCACTCATTGTACTATTTATTTGTATTATTTCCAGGTGAACAAGTGTAAATCTACTTTTGCCTACCTCCTTCCTGTATTTGATTTAATGTGCTTGAGGTCTTAGACAAAAAAAGGGAAGGAAAAAATGATCGAATATAATAGAAGTAAAATACATGAACTATAAAGTAAATATAGTTTTGGTAGTATGAGAGTAGTTTCCCTTTCTATTTTTCAGTGAAATTAGAAAGAAGATCATCTGCTGAGCAGGAATTGGTGAAGAGAGTGTTGGAAGTTTGAGCATGGTGGAAAGATGTGAAAGCATTGTCTCAAAGAGTGGAAAACTGGAGTTACAGCTAATACGCAGAGGGTGGATGAAATGAAATATGTGCTGTTAATTCTCATATGCTTTTCTCTAGTCATGTTTGGTTTGTTAGAGTCATAGAATTGGAGTAAACCTGGGCTTAGCCAAAATGGGGGATTTTTTTTTTAGGCAAATAAAATATAGGGAAAGAGATGAATGATGAGGAATTTTATAAAGGAGATTATAGTAATGTTTCATGAAATCTAAAACTGGGTAAGAAAGGAAAGGAGGGAAGATGAGGGGGATTATGGGTAGTGAAAAGTGGTGTGAAGGCACAATAATGATCTCTCAAAGACATCCACAACCTTACCCCCAGAATCTGTGGAGATGTTATGTTATATGACAGAAAGGACGTTGAGATGTAATTATGATTATAGATCTTGAGATGGAGAGTTCTTTCTGTATTATCTGGTGGCCTGAAACAAATCACATAAGCCCTAAAAGGTGAAGAAAATTCTCTGGCTTGAATCAGAGAAAAAATAAAACGTAGGGCCAATGAAAAAGATTTGAAGAATGAGAAGGACTCAACCTCCTGTTGCTGCCTTTGAAGATGGAGTGGCTCATAAGCCACAGAATGTGAGTGGCTTCCAGAAGTTGAGAATAATCCCTGTGAACACCAAGCAAGGAAATGAGACCTCAGTTTTACAGTTGAATGGAACTGAACTCTACCAGCAACCTTAAAGAGCTTGGAAGTGGAATGGTCCTCAAAGACTTCAGAAAGGAAGGCAGCCCTGCCAGATCCTCGCTTTGGATCTGTGTGGCTCTAAGCAGAGAACCAGCTGAGCCACACTGTGCCTAAATTTATGGCTACAGAAAGAGATAACTTGCAGATGTTATTTTAAGCCACTAGATCTGTGGTAATTTGTTAGCAGCAATAGAAAACTAATAGAAGGGAAGACTTTCAAATGATTGGAGGTATCGGTGAGGATGAAGATGGATGTGAGGGTACTAAAAATAAGTAAACTGGAAAGATGGGGGATTTGGGCCAGAAAGTGGAGTGCTAGAAATTGGCATTTTATTGGTGGTGCATTTATTGATAGTAACAGTTGGCTGAGATGGGGTAGAACATCAGACTGTTGGAGGTGAAGAGTCAGCTGGGCAGTCTTAGAAGGATGATCACAAGCAGAGTAAGAGTATTGTTCAGGTTCTAAAAGACTCAAAAAATGAGAGTTGTGACCTGAGGTCGGTATAGAAGTGCAACAAGGAAGACTAGTGGTGAAGGGGTTGATGTCCTTCCAGGAAGCTAGAGCTTTAAAGGAAGAATAAAATGTCAGTTATCAGGAAGAAGAAGAGAAATGAGGAGCACAGTCCCAAATGCTATAGTATGGGAATGTGAGAGAAAAGAAGTCTTGAAGTCTATTTACTGAAGGACAAATAGATCTTTCATGGAGAGCCAGGTTTTAATGATAAGAAAATGAAAGAGGAAGAGGTGGAGAAAAAAATGTAGCCCAGTGGTAGAGTGAACCGTAGAGAAGGGCAGAACCTAGGTCAGTATGGAAGAGTGTTTAGATTTGTCTGTGAATGAGGGATGAACTGCAAGCCTTGGACTTCTTGTCGTGTCATGAGTGAAACAAAGAAGTAAGGCTTAAAGATATGCAAGTTTCAATAGTCCCTTTGAAGAAGTTTGGCACATTCTTTTATATCATTTTTCTTGGAATAGATCTTTTGGGCAACATAGGCCCCCGAGTGGGATCCATAGGATCCTGAGTGGACAGCAGCTCAGCACGGAGAGGCTCTGTCTTGATTAAGCATGTGTATGACTTAGAAGGTCCTATTTACAGATGGCAGCAAGCAGTTACACGGCTGCTGCAGAGACCTTGGGAAGTCAACACTTCAGGAACTCCCGACCAACTGACTTGCCATACGTGTGGAAATTAGATTGACTTATTCTCCTTCGACTTTCTGACTAATCAAAAAATGAAAGCCTTACCCCATAATTTCATACATGATGAAAAATACTGTTTTAAGGTTTGCATTATCTATTTTCAGAAGCTACTATGTATTTCTAATACAAAGGATCTGTACCATTACTTAAAGCCAGTTTTCTTTACATTAGTACTTTTATCCTTTAGTGACTTTCTGAAGAAACAAGTTAAATATAATTTAATCACATGGACCTTCTGTCCTAAAGAGAAAGTTTTCTTTTTAATTTGGAAAAAGCTATTTTCTAAATATGACTTCCCCTTTGTAGTAAAGAAGCTCAGTGGGGGAGGTTATAAATTAGTATTAGTAGATGTTAATTCTCTAAGTAGAGGATCCTAAAAGTTTGTGAGAGCTCATTATTTCATTTATAATTTCCAGAGACTCTTTTTTCCCCTCCTGGAATATCATACTCTTCTGTTTCAATGGTGATGAATAACCCTACAAAAGTATAGTAAGCAAAAGAAAGAAGAGATAAAATTCATATTCCTCAGCAAATTCTTCACCTGAAATCATTTATATCACCTACCATATTGATTACTTTCCTAAAAAGTGATGACTAGCAATATAATGGGTGTATAACTGAAGTAGTACAGAATCTTTCATGATCTATGATGACACCAGGATAATGAGGAGTGAAAGGTATAATATGCTTTGGATAGGAATGAAGTAGTAGAGGATTATATGTCCGCAGAATATATACTTTTTATTCTAGAAATCTATATTAGTGTTAATGAAGAGTATTTGGAAAAATACAATTTGTGAGCGAACATAAGCTGAGTTGTTTGGAATAAGATCAAACTAAAATTTTACCCATCTGCTGGCCATGGCACATCAAACTGGCCACACCACGGGAGGGTCTTAGATGCTGGTTCATAGCTTCCCAGGAGTCAAGATGCCCACGGATGATGCAAAGAGGCTGAGTGCTTCAGGGCTGTCTTTGGGAAACTATGGTTTGATTGTCTTACATCTACTAAAGAAAGTGTTTCCCAGTTCTGTGTTGCCCTGATTAGGTAATAGTCATTTACTGCCCTGGAAATAACCTCATACTATTCTTTTACTTCTCAAATGATGCACCTGGCTTCCTACTATTACGCACATTTCATTTGGAACCATAAGTTCAAGGCCATTAATAATAAATTCTTATTAACCTTTTCTAAAGGACAAGGGTGAAACTTTTCCTGACAGCTGGATTGATTTCCATATTTGAGTATCTTTCCATTGATCATTCTCTTCAGAAAGCCTTTCAAGTAAAGACCAAGGTTTTTGATTCTACTTCTTTTTGTATCAATATTTAATTTATAACATTCTTTCAGTTCTGTTAGGATTAAGTATGTTAGCCAACACAGGTGTAAAGTGTTTTTAATATTCATAAAATCATGGGCAAGTATTTCTAATAAATAAGTTCCAAGAGATGTGTGCTACAGCTATCTTAACATATTGAAATTAGGAGGAAGACTATTTCCATTTCAAAATGGTCAAAGAACTTTTGAGAGTGAGATACATAAAGAGAGCATCCTTTATTTAATTAGAATTTTTCATGCCTTGGATACTTTTCTAAGCTAAGATCTGGTCCATACACTTATTCCTTATCTCTTTACTCCCTTAGAAGGTTAGCAGCCCAACCGTAATAGGCTGGAACTAAATCAGTGCAAGCATCTACGTTGCCGGCACTGTGCCTGTCAGTCCGTCTTTGGATAACGAGTTGTCTGACCGTGAGTGATTTCTAAGCCTCTTGGAGGAGACACTCAAATGTACAGTGAGTACACTTTGGATGAGTTGGAACATCCTATTTCAACTGGTGATGTGGTAAATTGTTTTTCTGCTTCGGTTCAGCCAAGATTTTTCTGGACCTGATAATGGGACTGTAAGGATGCCAGATTTCTGTGCCACCCTTATCATATTTTCTCAGGAAAAGGACAGCCTGGCACTTCATTCTTATTAATAGTCTAATTACAAACCTACAGTCAGGACAATCTTCACATCTATTTGTGTGATGCCCAGTGTGTTTTCATGTGGCTCAGGCATGTTAAGAAGGATAAAATTTGCAAGTTAGTGAATGAGAAACAAATTCAACTGATTTCTGCTTCTGAGTCATGGATTAGTAAGTAGTAAAGACCTTTAGAGTTACTCTTTTCTAATGTAAAACTTGGACATTATCTGCTTAAATTTTTAAGAAATAGCAAGTGGAATAAGCCCTTCTAAGGCGACTAAGTAGCACAGTAAGAGTTCCATGGAAATACTGGCTTACAGACGATTTAGTAAGAATCATGCAATAGCTTTAGTTCTTTCAGCACATCATGACTGTAGATAATTTCCATGACTTTCTAACATTTCAAAATATGTTTTTTTCTCTAAAAGTGAAAATATGTGTTTTAATATATTACAGAATTCTAGGCTGCAGGGTCCTCAGTGTGTAGTGCTATAATAAATTGGACTACATATTAGAGGTGACTCAGCCTGTGGCTCTAGGAACAAGATCCAATTGGATCAGAGGAAAACCTGATTTGTCATAACAAATGCCCGTGTCTGTGTTGTGCCCAAGCAAAGAAATACCGGCTCATCATGCTAAAACAACCCACGTGAATTGGTGCTAACCTTATTTGGGTGTGTTCATTTTCCTTGGCTTAGGTTATTTTCAACAATTTAAGTTGTTTCATAGTTTCAGTGTTTTTTCAATATAGTTACTCATGAATCTTAAAGAATTTTATCACATAGTATAAGAATACCAGACATGCCTTTCATTGCCATATAAAATAACTCTCTAACTTATATTAGCAAGGTTGATTTACTCATCATCAACTATTTATGGAGCATTCAGTGAGTGCTAGACACCATATTAGGCACTGGGGGTACAGTGAAGAGCAGAAATTAATAATGTCCCTGTTCTCTGGGACTTACAGTCCCTAAGGAAAGAGAGGATTGTAGTATTCAACATACTAAATAAATAACTTGAGTGACCACACATGACATTTTGCCCAGCACAATCTGTTTTGAACATTTTGTCCTTATATATTTACCAAAAGGACACACTTAGAGTTTCAATTTAGTTTTGGTTTAGACAATAACCATCTTAAGAAATGATTATGTATTATGGTGGGATAGATTATGGTTCATAAGTGAGGTTCTAAGAAAGATGAGAGTTAGTCCTTTCCTTAAGAGCTAACTGATTTAGAGAGTGGGGAGGAAGCTCTCAGACTTAGGGAGCAGCAAGGGGATGGGCACAACTGGCTTTCACTGGGTACCTCCAGTAGCAGTGGTGGGGATCCCCTATAGTGGAGGCATTTGTTCCTCAAAAGTTGTCTTGATACAATATCAATGTATGGCCTTAGATTCATTTTTATACAAACTAAGACATCATCTCAATTTCTTTGATAAAAGAGAAGATTTGAATTAAAAAGGGATAAGCATATGAACATCTAACGTCTTTCTTCAGCTACCAATGGAAGTGAAAAGCAGTGTGACTGCTTTTAGCCACTAGGAGCTTGGGTTTCAAATTCAGAAGACCTTGGTTTTAATTCCAGCTCTACCACTGACTATTTGGTTTGGGATCTTGTGAAAATTGCTCAGACTCTTTAAGCTTCACGTTATTGTTTTATGAGGAAAAGAATTACTGTATATAAAAATGTCTAGACATGGACCTGCACATAGGAAGCACTCAGCTAATATGAGTTGTCATTTTGTACCAGCTTAATCACTTTGTATGGCACCATCCTTAAACTGTATTTAAAGAAATACAATTTGGTAGCTAAAGTATAATTAAAATACTTAAGATTCTTACATATTCCTGTGAGAATTGTCAAAGGCATGAATGTATTGTTGTCTTAATTTCTCAGGACTGCCTTAGCAAATTACCACACACTGGGTAGCTTAAAAAGCAGAATTTTACTCTCTCACAGTTCTGGGAGCTAGGGGTCTGGAATCAAGACGTCAACAGGGCCCATTTCATCTGAAGGCTCTGGAAGAGAATCTGTTTATTAACTCTTCCATGCGCCTGTCACTGCAGGTATTCTTTGTCTTACAATGGCATTGCTCCAGTCTCTGCCTCTATCTTCATCTTGCTATCTCTTCTGTTGTCCATCTTATTTCTCTCTTAAGGACACTTCTGATGGCAATTTAGAGCTCATGCAGGTAATCTAGGATAGTCTCCTCCTCTCAAAATCATTAATTTAATCACAAATCAGGTAACAGTTACAGGTTTCAAAATTTAGGACACATTTGTGTTTTTTTGAGGACACCATTAGCACATTACAATTATTAATGCAAAATCGCTCCTTTTGATAAGGACCACACTTTTTATTCTTCCCAACAATGCCACTCATTCCTTAAAAGTCTCTTCTACTCTCAAATGCTAACCTGGAAACTCTCCCAATACACAAGTTATATTGTTATAGAACATGCCAGTGGTGTTCTAGAACAGCTGTGGGATTTGATTGCCCACCACCAAGACACATGACTCCCAGGGTGAGAGTCTGGTGAAAAATGACAAGGGTTGATCATTTAAAGGTTATACAGATTTAGAATAATGGCAGATTTCTGCTTCCTTTGAAACATCCAAAGACAAATAGCCCTGCCTCCCTCTGCCAAACCAGACTAGTTTCAGAATATGCCACTCAGAAGTACCATCCTTCCGAAAAGCAGAAGTCTGCAGCTCAGCATTCCTCGTCACAGTTCAGCTCCAAGCATCACTCACGTCTCTGTGTGTTTGGCCAGGCAGGTCCCCTGCACTGCCACCGGCTCTGTCACCCTCCCAGGCAGACTTCCAGGCAGACCTCCTGACCTTGTGGCTGCCCTCCTGTTTCTCAGCTGCCCTAATTTTAAATGTTCGGCTCAGAACTTCCTGTGCAGTCAAACATCTGGCTCTTACTATGGTGTGTTAGTGTCCACCCTTTTTGTCAGCTCTCTTGTGTCTTTAACCTTCTTTTGGCTGCCATCTCCAGTCAGGGCAAGAGTTCCCAGCTACACAGAGGCATCCAAGGTGGGCATCCACCCCCAACAGCTCACCCAGGCCTGTAGAAGCTTCCTCCCTCCCCACCTCCTCTACTTCCACAGCTATGTCAGGGGTCACTCTTCAGAGTCACTCTGCCTGGACATGTTCTCACAGTCACTACACAATTTGCCCTGGGCAACAGCAGTCTTGTTCCTTCAGGAAGGCAGGATAATCTGCCTTTTTTATGCAAAGTGCCTCAGATGCACCTTCTGCTTTGTGGCTGCCATTCCACAACCCTCTCCTGCCTTTACACAGGATTTGGGGGATTCCCCTATTTTCAGGGGACCCATGCTCTCTACCCATTACAATATGACTCTTTCCTGACTATCCAATTTTTTCCTCTTAAACACATAAATCAACATTACCTTTTTGTTCTTCTGGTTTTATTTTCTCTTCACTTCACCCCTCACCCACATTTTTCACCACAGAGTAAACCCAGGGAACTGACCCCAAATGTAAGAATCTTTGCCTCTGGGAAGCAGAGGCTTCTCAGATCCTTGTATACAATTAAATAAATGTATTGATCCTTGTATACGACTAAATAAATGATTTCTGCTAGAGAGGACTCAGATCCTCCTTGGTCAAAGGAAGTCTATGAGGATTAATGAACAGCTCCTCTTTTCTATCTCTGCTTTAAAATATACAGGAAAGTCAAGCAGGATTCAAAAAAAGTGAGGTTTGGAGGCAAAGTTGGAGAATTCCCTTCCCTAGAGATAAACAGCATTGCAGTGCCAGTAGCAAGCCTGAGTTTTTCACACCAGACACAAACGAGCAGAAAGTCAGCAGCAGCAGATGGAGGTTTGCTTCCAACAAGGTGGGTCACAGCGTCAGGAAAGGTGCCCGTCAGAAACACAACCAATACTGCACAAAGCATGGCAACTGAACTAAACTAGATGAAATTTGCCTTCCAAAAAGGTGGCTTTACTAGAGAAGGGTGTGGACTTTTTTCCGTCTCCAGTAGATCCAGTCACCACTGCCTCTGGTCTAATTCTAGGCATGAAGAGACTTCTGCTCAAGAAGGACTAAGCAGAAAATCAAACAATAAACAGCAATGATGCTTATGAAATATTTGTCAATGATTAAAAAGTGAGCACAGTACCTAGATGGAGTTAAGGAGTACTTGTAAAATAAAACTTTATTTTAAAAAAGCAGAGATTTTAGAAAGTATTTGTTTTATATAGCTAATTATAGAACAATCATGAAGACTCTTTAGAAGAGAATATAGCGAAGGTAATACCAGTTAGCATTTTTGTGCTGCAGTAACCTGTACAATATATATATATATTTTTAAATTTAATTTTTATATATAAAATAAAATCATGCAGGCATATCAATTTAGGAAGCGAAATGGTCCTACCAGTTCTTGTCATAAAATGGAGTTCTTTCTGTCTTTCTCCATGCTTCACCCCTTTCTATGGTTAAGCTGATTTTTCTGGCATTTGCATCCACACCTCTAAATAGTATTCATGCATTGCTACTTCTACTCTTTCCTTATTTCAGGAGTTATTTCTTGGCTTTTCATAGTGTTGTGGATTTAGCTCTTTCCTCGTTATTCCATTGACCTTGCAGCAGTCCTCCCAGTCTGCTATGGTGTAACTTTGGTTAGACCTGTTGATTTGAATTAATCAATGTTTATTTTTAACATCTATAATTCTAATGATTATACTTTTCTATTTTAAATATTAAAAATATAAAACAAATAACATCTTCTAAAACATTTAATTATACAATAAAGTCAGGAAGTAATTTAAAATAAAAGAAAACTAACTTTCTTCTGTAGTGTAGATGCAGATGAGTAGATGTGACTATATTCTCTACATGAACAATTAGGGAAATATAGATTTAAATAAGGCTTTTGGGAAGTCATAACTATTGTACTTCAAATACACACAATTTGCCTTGGCTGGTGTGGCTCAGTGGATTGAATGCCAGCTCGCAAGGGGTCGCTGGTTCGATTCCCAGTCACAGCACATGCCTGGGTTGTGGGCCAGGTCCCTGGTAGGAAGCACAGGAGAAGCAACCACACATTAATGTTTCTTTCCCTCTCTTTCTCCTTCCTTTAGTCTCTAAAAATAAATAAATAAAATCTTTAAAAACCCCACAAATATAGTTTCCATTTAATTTAATTAACATCTTATATTTCTTTTTAATTTTTAAATTAAAAATAATACTTTAATTAATTTATTTTTAATTGAATTTATTGGGGTGACATTGGTTAATAAAATTATATAGGTTTAAGCTATACAATTCTACAATACATCATTTTTGTGTTGTATTGTCAGTTTACCACCCCAAATCAGCATTACTTTGTATTAGTTTCAGGTGCACAGCTTAAGGGTTAGACATTACATAATTTATGAAGTAATCCCCTGATAAGTCTAGTAATACACACAATTTTTTAAGAACTGAAGTAAAAGCAACTAAATTGATTCAATTTTTTTAACAAATGGAGAAAATAAAAAAATGTTAAACATTTAAAAATAAAACAAGCAGCAAGATGATAGTATAATGCCAAGCTTAACACCTTTGGTAATATATGCAAATGGCCTGAAATACAATTTAAAAAGTTTAAAAATTCTCTCTTCATCAATTTGATAAAACCTACAACCATTGTTTACATTGCTTTGACTACACCTAAAACAAAGGACATTGACTATTTAAAAGTTACAGAACATGAAAGATTTATCACATAAACCAAAAAATGGTTTATAACATTAGTATCAGACAAATGAGAAATATTACCCCAAAACAAACTCCAGAAAAGCAGGAGAGAAATGATAAAGATAAAATCAGAAACTAACAAATTAGAAAATGACAAAAAAGAGAAATATTCAATCTGAGAGATCTTTGAAAGAAAAAAATCTCCACTCTTACCCTTTTTCAAAAACATAAAAACCTGCACTGATAAAACAAACCTATAAAGTCCTGTTAAGAATAGTATAAATGGATTATGAATAAACAATAATATACATTGGAACACATAAAATTGTTCACTAAGTGCTTGTTCCAAAATGACTGCTAAAACAATAAAAACAATGGCTGTAAAAACAATTACCATATACTAACAATGAGTGGTAGGAAACATAATGGGAAAGAGATCCACTCAATAGCAAACAGAAAATTAACTATCTAACAATAAACTTAATAAGAAATATAGTTTGAACTAATATAGACAAAACTAAAATACTTTACTCAAGTATGTAAAATAAAACTTTTAATAAATTAAAAAACATATAAAATGCCCTGGTCGGGTGGCTCAGTTCATGGGAGTGTCATCCCGTATACCAAAAGGTGTGCATTTGCTTCCATGTCAGGACACACACCAAGGTTGCAGGTCTGGTCCTTGGTTGGAGTGCGTATGGGAGGCAACTGATCAATGTTTCTGTCTCACATTGATGTTTCTCTCCCTCTCTTCCTTCCTTCCTCTCTCTCTAAAATTAATAAACATATCCGTGGGTAAGGACTAAAGAACTGAAGGAAAAAAACAAAGAAGATCCCATATTTGCATAAAAACTTAATTCACATAAAACAGGAAGCAAGAATTCATAGTTAACTGTGGAGAAAAAAGTTTTGATTGATAACTAAAGTTATGAAAATAAGTTTATTTTATGTATCGGTAATTGTTTCTGAAATATATTTTCCCCTTGCTTCCAGAGCTATGTCTACAGACAGGCTAAGGCATGAGGTTTATTGTCCAAGAAACAGGGTAGTATCAAGGATCATAAAATAAGGAAGAAGGGAGATTTCATCTAGAGCAGTGCTTCTCACGCTTTAATGTGCATCCAGCTGAGAGTACTGTCTAAATGTACCAGACCTACTTTCTGAATCAGTAGGTCTGGGTGAGTCCTAAGACCCTGCATTTCTAAGATAAGCCTCAGTGATGCTGTACCTCCTGGCCTGGGAACTACACTTTGAGCAGCAAGGGCCAGAGCAGTGGTCCTCTAATTAAGGTCTCCAAAATTACGACTCTAGCATATTCTCAAGCCCCACCCCAGACATACTGCAACTGTGCCTTAATAATCCTGCTAGGTGATTTTGGTGCCTCTTGATGTTTGAGAATCATTGACCTACCAGGAAGAGAACATGAAAGGTCATTTTTGTGGTTGTGTTTGAGTGTGTTTGTGTGTGTGTGTGTGTATGTGTAAGACTTGATTATCTTAGTTCTATCAAAAGGTGTGAATTTCAGGGGATTCTCAAGTGCTTGAGGAACTAGAGCAAGTCCATTTCGGTCTGACAGAAAACTCCCGATGAAGGGGTATTGCTTCTGCTTTCAGGGAGTTTGTGGCCTCCAGAGAAACCCAGTAAGTGCAAGGTGGTAGATATGGCTACAAGGATTGGTATCACTGATTTAGTATAAACCAATTCCTCATAGACTATGAGTATCCCATGATACCCCAAAGATATCACTACCCCTTATGGTGGTCATGATTGGAGCCAAAAAAGTTTATTGCAAGGTTTAGGGTGGAAAATGTTGAATTAGAGAAGGTCAAAGAGATCCTTTAGAAGAGGTTGGCTCTCCTATACTAGGAAGAGAATGATAGTGATGGCGGACTCAGAAGCTTCATAGAGGCTGTTGCTACTGAGACAAGGGCATCATCATTTGAGATAGCTGAGCTTCCCAGGGGCCATTGCAGAGCTTCTCCCCTGCCTGGAGACCAGACCAGTGTTCCAGAGAGCGAGGGCAGAGCCAGGAGGGCAGCCTTGCGAATGCAGAGGTGGGGATTGGTGGGGGAAAGGACAGGTTGACAGGGTTTGGCCTGGCTCCTCCTCCAGTTCCTTGAGGCCGAGGATACAGGGGCTGTTCACTGCAAAGTCACCATTTTGGGAGAAGGAAAGAGGTTGGGAAGAGAACCAAAGAAGTAAAAAATTGATCTAGAGAATTTGAACTTAGAATTGAATGAATATTTTTTTAAATATTGTTTTTAAACAAAATGAGATGTAGTTACTTCTAATTAGCAGTTCACTATTTTTCTTGCCTTTTGTAGGATTTGGGGAATCCAAAACAATAAATAAAGCTACGCTTATTTTTATGTATCTGAGTTTAGTGTGCAAATTTCAACTCCAGTACGTATATACCGAAAATAGGTTGTAACAACTATGAATTAGTGCATGAAGTGAACGAATAATGTTTAGTGTTAATGTTTTTGCAGTTTTCGAAGTAAAGCTGACATTCTTCATTTTGTATTGTTTTGGACCATAAATTGATTTGAAAATTTCTTGGTAGAAATACATGGATGAAAATATATAAAGTTTGTTCTCTGCAGAGTAAAACTGTAGGTAAATTAAAAAAAAATTTATGCAGCGTGCATTCTGGAGCAAGGCTGTCTGGGTTTGAATCCCACATGCACTTCTTTCTACCTCAGCTTTTACGTCTTGAAAATGGGAGTGATATTAGTGCCAACAGCAAAGGATTGTTTTAGGTGTTAAATGAATTCACAGACTTCCTTCTGTCCGTGACACAGACTATGTGCTGTGTAGCTAAAGACTGTCATTTTTTCCTGCTTTTTCCCCTCTAAACTTTTCACAATAATTATTATCTTTTTAAATATAGATGTTATAAAAGTGAAAAAGAAATTAACAGCAGAAATCTTGATTTAGCATGTGAGTCTTAGGTATTTACTGCCTCGGTATTTCAGTTAAAGACAGTAAAGTATTTCTATACTTTCATTATTTCCTTGAAAGGAAATGGAAAACTGTGGAGATTGGTGTTTGTTTGTTTGTTTATTTGTTTTTCCCCTGATAAATTGTGTTCTGTACTTTTGTGCATACACCATTCTGAGAATTTCCCGGGCAACCTTGGTTTTGTTTTTGATGGCCATTCGAAGGAAATTAATTTTAAGGAACTACAAAGCTTCAATCAGTTAATGTGAATGAAACACCTGGCAGGAAATAATCTGAGCATTTCAGTAACATTGAGGTGATTTGGTGGCTTCCCTTATCACTGTGTTTCAATCACAATTAAAAATTATGACTGAAAGTAATTAAAGTAAGTAATTAAAGTATTAAGTAATTAAAAGAACCTAGCTTTGACCATCATTCTAATAACGTGTGGAGGTAAAAACAACCTAGTTGGCAACTTGAGATAGTATGGAGTTTGCATTTGCCATTCAGAACAGATAATCATATGGACCTCCTCTTGTCAGGGGCAGGAAATAGATTTTTGATGCTATCTAATATTGATTGAACTGTCACAGACTGATGGGACAAGATTTGAAGGGTACCGTTGTAAGAAAAGTTGAATTACTTTTTTTTTAACATGGTCAAATCATATGAAGAGAAAAAATAAAACAGTTATGAAAGGAGGGGTTTTATTGACTTCCTTAAAGACAACTCTTGACTATCAAAATTTGTTGAGATTACTTGGAAGGGTTTTTTTGGGTGGTGTCATGGAGGAGAGATAACAAGTGAAGATTGGGAGAATTTTTTTCCCTCCCCTGAGTCAATTTGCATTTAATCTGTGCAGTCTGTGGAACGTGATGGCTTTATGCTAGCTCTTATCTCCTTATTGATATTTTACTTATAATGAACCTCACAAAATTTTTAACCCAAGAAAAATAGACCATAGAAAAAAAGCAGTTATTCAGCCTTAGGGAAACAAATTCTTTAAATTATTTAGATATAAAAATACTTATTTTAACATTGAAAGGAGGGGAAAAGCTAATACAAAGAACTCTAATTGAAGTAATATTTCTAGATAACTTCCTATACCAATAGAAGAATAAATAAACTCTAAAATTCAATTGTTTCTTGGCTTAGTGTTTAATGGAGTTCTACAATCTCCTTAAATAAGTGGCCTGATTAGATTTCAGATATAATTAAGTGGTAGCTTTGAGGGCAACATTTCACAAATACAATTTTACTCTAAGAAATGTTCATTGAAAATAGCACTCCACTTTATTACTAAATGGAACAATTTTAGTGTCTACAATTATTCCTTTTACATTCCTTAAAAACAATGGGCTGAGCATCTGTAATTTTTTTCTAAACAAAACATTTTTTTATTCATTCATGAAAAAATATATACTGTTTCAAAACTGATTTTCAGTAGAAAAATGGCTGAATTAATTCTAATACAAGCCTGTAATATATATGTTTGAATGAGTAGGGCAATCTAAGAATATGATCTTCAGTACTATTATTTTTTTCTAAGATGCTATTTGGCTAGCAACTTTTACTTTGATCCAAACAGAAGGGCTGTCAAAATGCAAATACCTACTTTGGTGGGATACAGCATTATGACAAGTACAATATTTTTTACTAAATTAAGAAGCTCGTGTTGGAGAAATATAACTTAAATTTGCATGGTGCACTCAGGATTCATAACTGCATCCAAATAGTTGAACCATTATAATGTACAGTTCTGAGAGTTTGATGAAACCCAAAGTCATATAACCACCAATAATTTTTAATTGTCAACTTTAAAGCTTAAAATGAATGCTTTTTTGAACAACCTTCTTTTCTTCCTATAAAAGTAACGAATGCCTAATGTATAAAAACAAAAGCTTCAAAGGAAAATAAGAAAATTCACTCAATATCTATACCCCCAAAACATCATTGTTAATAATTTGGTTTTGTACTTTCAAATTCTTTTCCATGTATATTTGATGGTTTACCAAGTGGTACAGCTCCTGCTGTGTGTAGTTTCTTTTCCATAAACTATTTTGATTACTTTCCTTGAATATTACTGGAATAAGTAAATTAAATATTACTTAAAATTTCCATAAATATTGCTACTTAAAAATTTTAAATTTTCTGCATAGCATTTCCCAATATTCCTGACACATAGTTTGTCTAGCCTTCTCGCTATTATTGGAGATTTGCATGGTTTCCAACTTATTCCTATGAAAATCTATACTGGTTGCACATATATCATGTTGTCTACTTTCTTATAATATCCTTAAAGAAGTAGAATTGCTTGACTAAAATGTACACATACATTAAAGCATTTTATACTCACTTCTTTCTTAAAAATGTGCCCTAATTAAAAATATATATTATAATTCTTAAAGAAGAGAGTGAGTAGGGTCTTGAATAGAAAGAAAAACCAGTTTCTCTAAGCTAAGTAGAAAAACTAATATTACAGATAAAAGATAGTTTTTCTGTCTCAGACTTAACTCAGAAAGAAAAAAAAAGCAGTGGTACTAAGGCCAGAGTGAAAAATCAATTAAAGTTTTATCATACAGGTTCCCAACCATGGATAACTCTTGCTCCATGCCTGTCAACATTTCACAATGTCTGGAGAGATGTTTTTGGTCATCATTACTGAGAGAGATTGCTACTGGCATCTTGTGAGTAGAGGCCAGGGATGCTGCTAAATACCTTACGATGCCTAGAACATTCTATCTTCCCCACTTCAAAAACAAAACAAAACCCAAGAAGAAATTATCTGGCCCCAAATGGTATTAATACTGAGTTTGAGCAACTTTCTCAGAAACTGAAAGATGAGAAGGAGCTCACAGTAAGGATAAATGTTATCAAATTTTTCTTAGAAGTAAACTACCTCAGAGGTAGTTTCAAATTCTGAAACTTCAAGAGCTGGCCGTGGTGATCAGGAGCTCTGAACAGATGTACCAGCAAGAAGGTGACAGGCCTGATATCTGATCAGGAACCATGATTAATTGAAATAGAGATAGTTCACAAATACAGCATGGGGCAAAAGTAGGTGTACAGTTGTGAGTACATGAAACAGTAATTTTTGTTATTATTATGTGTTAATTATTGTATTATTTTCCATACAAACAACTGTAAGCCTACCTTTTCCCCACTCTGTATATATGAGAAAGGAATGAGCAATAGACATGCTTTTTACTATAAGCTTTGGTTCATTGCTTATTTCCCCAAACATTTTAGTGTTAGTATGTATGAGTAGATCATTGGGTTTATACTTATAGGGTTATTTTTAAACATCTTTAAAAAGAGAAAATTATTCATATGTGGAAACATGGAGTTTTATGTTAGTTCTTCATACCTGTTTGGGCTGATTTATGTGCCCCGATTATCTGTTGATAGTTATTGATATTTCAGACAGAGTGACACATTTCTCATAGGTGGTTGGTCAGGGATCTGTCCTAAAAATCCAGGTTATTTCAGTGAAGATTGGGTTACATAAAGGGTGAGGGTCTTGAGGTTTGTTTCATGGAAATGTTAAAAATTATGTTTGAGCTCAGCAGGATTTAATCAACAGCTTTATGTCCAGAACTTCTGATATTTTATGAAATAAGGAAAAATCTGAAATTTTTACATCATGGTACCATCTACTATTACACGGAAAAAACAAAAATATCATGTGTTGAATTAATCTTACAAATAATAGATGACTGACATTCTAAAAGTTTCCTTGAAGAAAGAGAAAACATGATAATTACTATTTCCATCTTAAAGGTGGCAAACGGAGAGATGAAAGACTAAAACAAGTAGAAGTCTTTTCATTAATTGCTTAATTTATTACTACATTATTGTTGTCAATAGATAAGTGAGACTTCTGTTCTATGGATGAGGATATTGAGGTACAGATGCAAGTGTTTACAAAAGAAATATTTATTGTTCTTTTGTCCATTGGACTTTGGTTAAGTGTCAGCTATGAAACTAGTTGCATAAATTCAACATAGATTGGCAGAATTATCTTGTAAGTTAAACATTTTGATAATCAGTGCTTTTGATTTGTTTCTTGACTCAGCAGATATGACTTACAGTTGATACACAATTGTGTCTCAGGTCATCTCTGTTTAATTCATGTCCTAATGCCTTGATGATACAGCATGTGAGATAGATGAACACTATCACCAACCTCCCAAGGCTGGAAATAGGGAGACCAATTTACTACTTTTACTGATGACATGAATAAATTAGAACTGGCCAACAGAAGCAAATATCCCCTTTGTCTAACTATTGCAAGAATAAACAATTCAATCAACCTAGTAAATCAAAACCACAGTTTTATGGTTGTCTAGAGTAGACATTCTTCAAAATTTAAATAGACAATATTAAGCCCTGGTTGGTAAGGCTCAGTGGACTGAGTGCCAGCCTGTGAACCAAAGGGTCACTGGTCTGATTCCCAGTCAGGGCACGTGCCTGGATTACGGGCCAGGTTCCCAGTAGGGAGTGCACAAGATGCAACCACACATTGATGTTTCTCTCTATTTCTTTCTCTCTCCATTCCCTTCTCTAAAAATGAATAAATAAGCCCTGGCTGGTGTAGCTCAGTGGATTGAGTGTGGGCTGGGAACCAAAGTGTCCCAGGTTCGATTCCCAGCCAGGGTACATTCCTGGGTTGCAGGCCAGAACCCCCAGCAACCGCACATTGATGTTTCTCTCTCTCTCTCTCTCCCTCTCTCTCCCTCCCTTCCCTCTCTAAAAAAATTAATAAAATCTTAAAGAAATAAAAATGAATAAAGTCTTTATAAATAAATAAATAATATTAAATAATTTCATTACCAATTTGGATCAATTTATTTAATTGCCATGGGATAGAGTTTGCAGAAGACAGGTTGGAAAGCAGTATTGCTAAAAGTATTCAAGAAAATGCAGAATGTTATTCTGTTATCAAGGAGACAACTATTTACACTTGTTCTAAATTTTTACATGTAAAATAATTTCTACCATGATCTGTAGTTTTAAAATGAAACTTCAGTCAAGATGTAGTTCAGGAATTTTTACTCAAACAGAATATTCTACCTCTCTAGTATTAATGATTCTATTAATGTAGTTAGAATGATTCTGTATTTTCATGTGTCAGAATTACAAACCAGAACTTAATATATTAGTAATGTGTTAATTTTTCAGGTGAAATAAGTTCTCTTCAAATAAATAAAAGAAATAAATAACTTAGTTAACTAATATATCAAGCTCTCTATCTGTATGACTTCTAAAATATTTTAAATGATATTTGCCTCATTTTAATGGAAGAGCAATGGAATAACTATATTACAAAATAGATAATACTTTCATACTATACTTTAACATTTTATTCTTTTTTCAAAGAGAAGTCAAAGCTCAATAATGACACAGCAATATTAAATAATGCAGGCCCTATATACTGCAGACAATCTTCTTAGAAAGCACATATTTATATCTATATAATTATAGCATTTATATTAAATTGAATGCATGTTGCAAAAGCAGTGAATATATATATTTTATTCAGTTAGCCAGGAGCTATTTAATAGCTTTGTAAAAGCCTAGTGAAAGATCTTTTTATTTCAAAAACATTTCAAAGTAATAAGTGAAGTTTTCTCTCTCTCGCACATTCCTGAAAAATTAGTACCTACAATAGTGTAATACAGAAACTCACAATCTACATTTAATTGAATTGTATTTCTCCCAAGCAGTGTGCCTTTCCTAAAAAAGTAAACATAATACCAATATTATGAACTAGTAAATGCTAAAGTTTCCTTTGTATAAGGATTGTGGTTGTTGGCAGTGTTTAGCAGTCTCCAGTTGTTGACAGTAATTTAATACTGAAAATGTTTGTATAGGTTAGTATTTACTCCACATTGTCTTTGAGAGTTCCATTCATTGTAATGTATATAAAAGAGGCAATCCATTTTACCCTTGTCCACGTAAGGCAGGTTTAGTTAAAAGGCACAATTGGCATCTCCATTGTTTGTTGCTTCTTTCTCCCTGTGCAGAACTACTTAGAGGGCTTAGACTCTGTGGGAAAAAGCCCTGAAGTCAAGCAATTTTTTTGCAATTATAGCAATTATATGGAAAGCCACCTTTAAAAGTGTGACTGACATGTAGAACTGTGCATAATAAAGCTTTGATATTTACAGGCAATGAAAATAATCTTAGATTAAATATTCAGAGTTTGGAAGTGATAAAAAATTGAGAAAGCAAATGAGAATAAATGCTTTTAGGTGTTTCGATAGGATGCTTAATGAGAGAAGATACTGAATAATTTGTGAGAAGATAGGAAACTTCTTCAGTGTGATCCAGTAACAACACTGAAAATTTTTTCAGTTTGACTGTAGAGGAGACAATATAAGATGACTTTTCAGAACAGAGCTTTTTACTTTTACTTATTTTTTTCTAATGGTGAAGGAAGGAGCAGTCATCTTCCAGCAAAGCTGACCTTCTAACGTAAATTCAAATTCTGAGCATGCTCCGTTTTAGTGCAGGGCAGCACTGCTCATTAGAGCAAGTCGGATGAAAAGTTACAGGGACGGAAGTTCGATCCCAGACCCTCTAAATTGCTGTGTAATCTTGGGGTCTGGAATAACAACCTGGAAGACAGACTGTCTTCTCTAAATGGCTGTGAAAGATAAATAACTATGGATACCAATGAAGATGATTTATTACATATATTTTAATCTTTGGAAATGGTAAGCTGAAGATAATACAAAATAAGTACACTTTAATTTGAATACTTTATCAATCAGTGTGTGGAGTTTTTACAAAGATATGAATATCTGCTCCAAAATATCTAAGTTTGGGACCATGGTATGAATAAAGGATGATAGAACAGGTAGTTCTTATATTGTTTAGAAGTCAAGGTTTGAGATGTTCTGAGCTTTAATCCTGATGCTGTTTCTAATAACATGGCTTATCCTCTAGCCTCACATCAGGGTGACAACTGTGGCAGTTCCCAGTGGTGGAGAGATGATGTATTGTAAGTCTTAATTAATGTTTGTAAAACAATCTAGGAGCCATGAATGAGAAGAGTTATGAAAAGAGAAGGTGATGTTGTTCCTATAAGAAGTGACTACATATTGCCTTGCATTACACTAATATGACAACAATAGGTATTATTCCATGATTAATAATAGGTATAACAAGCTACGATTCAATGTGATTAGCACATTTAAAATTTTTATGTTAATGAGTTGACAGATAACAAAATTTCTCATAGACTGTGAGTATGGACAAAGGATCCAAGCTATAACATGGTCTTTTTCTACTGTAATGTTCTCCTGAATCAATGTACTATAATCATTAATTGAGCAGAAGAATCAAAATAATTCCTATTTAGAAAGTGATGTCAAATAGACTTCCAAGTAGACACAACTGGCTTGTCAGTTCAAACAAAAGTTTAGAATGCTTCTGTGTCAATGTTGTTTTGGCTGTTAGATTGATGTATGTATAGATTTTTTTTGTTCCAAATAGTAATTCTTTCTCTGACTTTACCAAAAGGATCAAAATTAGCCTTGAAACTTGTGTAACCAAAACTTGACTAGTGATGGCACCAGAAGAATCAAGCTGACTTCTCAAACTTCAGTTTTGTCTATTATAAAGTATTTTTTTTGTATTTTAGGGATTTTTAAAGTTCAAATCTAATAATGCATGTGATTGTAACTTATAACATAAAATAAATTATTCATTATATTTAGAAGGAAAGGCTATCAGGATTTCAAAATATATCTAGAAATCTGACCACTTATCACCAGCTCTACTGTTGTCACCATGGTAAATGTCACCATAATTTTTCTTGGATTCTTGAAATTGACTCCTAAGTGGTTTCTCTAGTAAATGTTTTTTTTTCTTGAATACCTATTAATTGAAATACATATGGACTGATTCTTTTATTTATATCATAGGAGATTTTTTTTATCCTCACTCAAAGACATTTTTTTTAACTTAGTTTTTAGAGAAAGAGGAATGGGGGGAAAAGAAAGAGACATTGATGTGAGAGAGAAACACTGATTGGCTGCCTCTGACATGTGCCCTGACCAGGGACAGAACCCTCAACCTAGGCATGTGCCCATACTGGGAATTGAACCTGCAACCTTTCAGTTTACTGGATGATGCTCCAACCAATTAAGCCACACTTCTCAGGTCGATTTTTAGGAGATATTTTAAAATTTATTTTCTGGAACTTCCATTGAAATGTTTTATTTCAAGGAGTCTCATTTTGGGGGGCAATACATTCTTTAAACTGGAAAAACAAATGAGAGCCATACTTGTGTAAACACAGACATTACAAAGTACAGGGAAAAGGGGAAGAGAGAAGGGAATAAATACCTCTACCTCTTCTGTTAACATTTTTTTTTAACAAACCTGACTGTAAGGTTTTATCCTGTAGACAATCACTGGTATGTGAGAAAGCACAAATGCAACCTTTATTGCAAGATGTGAGATCACTCCACTTTGAGAGAGCAGACAAATAAAACCAGAGTAGGAGGCTCTTATTTTCGGGGAGGAAGAGACAGATCCTCTCTGTCACTGTATGTATTGCCACTCTGTTAATGGGGCTATATTTATGAAAACTATTTTAAAATGTTCTGGGGATGAGAGGAATAATGACTCAGCTCATGTATCTGCACAGAGTTGTCTGTTTTCTGTACTTCTGTTAATTTTTGACTGTTTTCTGTATCGATGTCTTTCTGTTTGTGAGCCTCTACTGGGGTAAGCTTTTTTGCAGAGTTGAAGTTTTTTAGAACCAACTCCTGGGATCCTCCTGTGCAACTAGAACTCTGTACAACTGGGCAACTTTCATCTCCAGTGTTTGATTTGCAATGTTGAGCAAGCTGGCAGTGTGTCCACACACATCCACTAAGTGTGTACAACTGTGTCCTCCCTCTTCCACAGCTTTCATCCATGACTCATTAGGATTCACTTCCCCTACTAAGGCTTGTGTTGTCTTCTTGGTCCCATTGTCCTTCCCCCTGCATTACCCTCTGCATTTAAGACTGTGGCTTCCTTCACCCTGTTTCATCACTCAGTATTTTTCTATTAAAATATGTTATGCATTTAAATGAGTTAAAATGACTTTACAGTTATATTAATGGTGTCTTGGCAAAGAGGAATTAGTGTCTTTTTCATAATCATCTTAAATGGGTACGTCTCAATGTATTATTTTCTTGTGGCAGAAATAATCACTTGGTTTCCTCTTGAAGACTGTTGTAGGGAAGTGACAAAAAGGAATGGGGGGCACATGCCTTTACTGAATATCTGGTATGTTCCAGGTGGTTTGTTGGATACATGAGGTAGGGTAATCTATAGCTAAGATTTGTGTTATCTTAATTTTTCATATGAATTTACTGAAGCTTTGATAGACAATTTACCTTGGTAATTTCCCATACTAATAGGTTATACCAAAATTCATACCTTAATGTAAATACTTATTTTTCTTTCCAGTACTCATTACTGTCTTCATATCATACAGTATCTATTAGTCTAGACTACAAGTTTTACTGGTTTGGTTTATTGCACATATCATTGTAACACATTTCCTTTAAGAGATTAGTTCAGAGATTTCTGTAGCAAACTGATGCAGTAAAAGATAAAACCATTTTAAAATCAGTTAACAAAATAGCACCTAAACCTTAAAGCATATACAATTTTAATATTAAACATCATATCAGTTTATTTGTTAGAGTACTTTGCAATAATATAAGCAAACTATTTTTCTCTTAATAACCATGTTAATATTGCTGTTTTCCATGTTCCAAATGAAATTGAGTCAGTGCTCTGTGCCTCATGTATCCCCATAACTCTCCTCATAAATTAAAGAAATTTCTTTGCTAATTGTCTTTTTCAATAGTTTTCAGGAGTTCTAGGCCATAACCATACTTTCTTAGCCTCTATTCTTCCATCTTACTCCATGAAAATACATAATATTTCAGGAGCAATAGCCTCATTTTTTATTAAAGTGTAATATGGACAGGAAGATCTAAAGTGAAATGTATGAGGCAGCACACGTCCTAATCCCACTCTTTTTTCCCTTCAAATCCTGCTTTGTACTGTGTGGAGTAAATATATAATGTGGAATTGTTGAAATTTGGGAGCCCAGTGTCAGGATGATCTTAATCTATTTGATATTTTTGAAATAAAAAGTCATTAAATTAATCTTAGAAAAAATTATTATTTTTATGTCAAAATAGAAATGTTTTATCTTGAAACAATGTAAAATTATATTAATTAGCTCAATAGTTTAAACCAATGAAGTCATTTAGTGTATATTCATAGGCCTTTACCTTGTTTTGCAATGTTACTTAACTAGATTGAATGCAGTGAATGATGATAATGCATAGATAGATTTTTATCTAGCTTGCTTCAGAGCTCTTGGCATTTTCTCTAACATTTAATTTTTTGTCATCAATGTAGATAATGAGACACTTGAAAAACTGATTAAGTTTTAACTTCTCCTAAAAGCAATAAAAATCAGTGCAATTATCACCTCTATTTAATAATCCTCTTTGCTTCTCTTCCCTATGTCAATGCTAGATCTGAAATCTACTGTATAATTAGAATTAACTATTTTACACAGGCATCCCATAAGATGGCTGAGTGTAATTTTACCAGCTAGACTAATATAAAAAAATGAAGTTTATTAGCTATCATTTGGAGGGTTGTCATACAACTTAATTTATTTTGAATTTCTACAAAAGATTTTTGTGGGTCAAGATGTTAGGGAATCAGTTGACCCTCTGCTCAATATAACAACTCCCTTTTTAGTGTTCCCACTAGTTGGCATTTAGCCTTTGCTTGACTATTTATGGTATTCACAGTCTCTACCTTGAGATGGTCTTATTCATTACGGGGAAATGCCAAAGGTTAGGAAAGTAATTAATAAAATATGCTGCTCTATCATTGCCACCTATAAGCTTCCCTTCTATACCATGAAGCCACATGAGATATTTACTCCAGCACATTTTATTGTGATAATTATTCAAGATATTATAACTGAGGGAAGACAAATACATGTGTGGTTACTTGAAAGAAAAATGAAAAGAACATAGTAAGGCTTTGGAAGAGGAAACAGTGGTAGGGACTGTGATTTTCTCTCAGTGAAGTGGCAGAGGATAAAGAATATTTGCTGATGAGGTGGATTAAATATACTTCCAGAGATTTATTCTGATCTATTTAGGTTCACGGAAGCAGAGGAGAGGATGCTGTGTTTGAGATAACATATGTTAATGAAGAAAACAGAAACTCAGAGCATGAGATTGGGGATGTTAATTTTAGGCATCAGACTGGAGTTTGCTACATTTCATGAACTTTTTCTGGGGCACAGAGCCAAATGAAGTAGAAGAAATGAGACAGATGTGTTATCCAGTAGCTTAGGATTTTTCTTATGAGTTCTTTATTACTCGTGTCACATTTGTATTTCATATTGAATTAGCAAACTAAATTATAAATGATTATAAGAATGTTTGTTTACTAAACCAGTAATAGAATTCTAATTATGAGATTTGTGTCCCTTTACATGTTTCTAAGGGAATCAATAAATACTCCTTCTATGAGATGCCATATTTTATTTAGTGACTTTGACTTACAGTTTATTAAGAAGGTATTAAAAAGCCTCACTGGTGATTGTCTCTTTCTCAGTGGTTGACATTGCTAGGTGTTGATACAACATCTATTACCGCCTTTCTACATTTCTAATAAAAGCCAGCCCAGTTGAAAGACTACATTTTTCAAACTTCCATGAAATTATGGGTGGCCAATCAGATATGAGTGCAAGAGGTGATATTGGTGTTTTTAAAAGAAGGATTTTTTTTTAAGCATGTGGACTCATCTGGGAGGGGTACTCATTTCCCCTTCCTTCCTCTTCCTTATCCATGCTCGGAATGAGATGGTTAACACTTAAGCAGCTATCTTGGACCATGAAGCAACGTTGTCAGTGGAAGCCAGTTCTGATGATTAAAGTATGTGAAAACAGATTAAGTTTGGATCCAACAAGCCTGTGGTATTGCTGTATCAGCTCTGGGACTTTGTAAAATTGAACTTTTCCTACTGAATGAAAAAATAAACATCTATCTTGCTTAAACCATGTTTATTTTGGGATGAGGCATTATGTTATAGGCATATTATGTTGTAGACAAAGTCAATTCTACCTGATGAATGCCCAAACTGGAATTACTGATAGGGGGAAATGGTTTGTGGGAGGCAAGGCATTGCTTATGTTTCTAATATAACCTCAAAGGATTTGCTGGCTCCCAGAACTAGGTATTCCACATTATCAAGAGATATTCAGCATTGCTGGGTCAATGGAAGGCTGTGTAGTGTCATATATAAGCCCAAAAGCTTGAGATGAAAGAAACCTGAGTAGAATCTCAATTTTGTCTTTTTTTTTGTTGTTGTTAACTCTGGGAAAGTTGCATAACCTCTTTAGGTCTCATTTTCTTCATCTACAAATTTGGCATAACAATCATTTCTGTCTTGTAGGTTTGTTATAAAAATTCTATGAGCTAATGTATATAAAGAATTTACCACAGAGCCCAGCACCAAGTTAGATGTTGTTACTGCCAATTTTTATCACCAGTTAAGGGTAGATGATTTCTTTTCTTTCCTGATTTAATTGAATTGTACCATACCTGCTTCTTAACATTATTATTTTCAGTATGCATGAAGTTCAGCCTTGCTCCTGTCCTAACCTACTTCCTTTCATTGTGATTATTTCATAGAGAGTGATAAGGGGAGGCAACCAAGAAAGCTGTTTAATAGTTTTAGGAATTTTCTTTCAATATTCAGAGATGGAAAATTTATGGGAATGAAACTTTAACCATTACAGACTTTCATTTTCCTTGGTTGTTAGGAATTAATTATAAATTATAAAATTTAAGAATTAAATTGTAAAATTCAAGAAGTAAATATCTTCACTTTGCAAATATAAAGTCCTGTGCCACTGCAAATGATAAAACTTGGCAAAGCTGGGATTTTCTCTGCACATCTTATTGATGCATTCTCCTTAAACACAGATGCAAAGTTCTGCATGGGTCAGTTCTCGTTCTATCCTTTTATGGTCTGGTTTAGATAATTTCCTGAGATACCAATACCCCCCAAATTGGACTTCCTTATTGAAGTTCCTGCCCCTTTCTCTGACCTATTCTGACCAGTGGGTAGGGCTCTTGTACTTCTGCATGAAAATTCATAATTAGACAATATGTCAGGAAAGGTTTATTTTATAAGTTTGGAAAACATCTAATTACTTAGTTATCAGACCAATAATATTTTAAAAGATTTAATTACATATGTGGTTATTGATAACTTATTGGATTTATTTGAGAGATGCTGTCTCATTAAAAGATTCCTTAAAGAAGCCTGTTTCTTGTAAGTGACAACCACTGTTCTTCCTCCCTGGGCCTCTCAAATTCAGAAATTGTAAAATGAAGATTATTTCACCCTTGTTAGCTCTATAACAGAAAAGTTTTGATAGTTGTTTGATCAAAGAAACACTTTGAAGCACATTCAGAAGTTAGATTTGGGCATGTGATAAACAAATCTCTTCCTAACATCAGCAGGGACTTCCTCTTTTGTCTGAAGTTGCTAGGATACTATCTTAAAGAAGTAACTCATTTGATTAACTGCAAATAGAAATTGCTTTTTTGAAAAAAGTTCATACATTTATAATAGCCTAGGTCAGACATAAATCTATACTAGCTAAATGTTAAGCATATGATCTGATGACCCTCTTGAATATCGGAAGGAAAACCATTATTTTTCTTTATAAAATACATGACACTGAATGACTTTTAGCTATGTTTCACCATAAAAATGAAAATATTATTCATATAGGGATATTTTCTCTTGCTTTATCCTGGATTTTAGACTACATTGTGAGAATCCAATGAAACACCATATGCAAAAAACACTTTGAACCTATATAATGAATATGCAAATACAATATTTACAAAAAATGTGATAGCATTCTTGACAAGTGAAAATCTTGCCTATTAGTTATGCATGTGACCTATTACTTATGCCCACTTAATAGCATTTGATTCCATATTTTATTCAATATTGAAAAAGCCCTATAATATCATGGCAGTGGTCATCAATATTTAATTTTATGGGTAAAGTCATATCTTATGCACAGCCAACATCTTCCTGTGGTTATAAAGTTTGTCTGTGGGACAGATGGTAACCTTGGTCTTAATATGAACATTGTAAAGCAAATTCCACTATATTATGACCTTGTTTTACTATTTTTATGTCTTGTGAAATTCAAGTACCACCTGTGGACATATAGGACAAAAAACGGAAAAGGTTATTTAAAACAGCATCCATGGTAGAACGATTTATCCAAATAAATCAAAAGCTGCCAGTGTATATATAAGCTGTTCCCTTATGTGAAACAAAAATTTCACATGCCCTTAATTATGTTGATTTTTCAAAAGTATCATTAGTTTGGCATGTGCTCAGACTAAAGTGATATATTCTATGCATATGGTATTTCCTGCAAGGGTGGTACTATCTTAGCCCATTCAGACTGCTACAACAAAACACCATGTACTGGGTGGCTTGTGAACAACAGAAACTAATTTCTCACAGTTGTGGAGGCTGGAAGTCTGAGACTAGGTGCCACCTTGGCCAGGTGAGGTTTTTTCCTGGTTCATAGCCAGAGTCTTCTTGTTGTGTCCTCACATGGCGGAAGAGGCGAGGGATCCCTGTGGGGTCTCTTTTATAAGGATGCTAGTAGCATTCACAAAGGCTCCACACTCATGGTTTAAGCACCTCTCAAAGGCCCTGCCTTCTAATACCATCACAATGGGCATTAAAGTTGAAACATTATGATTAAAAAAAAATCTAGTCTGACAATCTCTGCATCTTGATTGGGGTTGTGTAATCCATCCACATTGAATGTTATTGTTATTTATGGTTTTATTTACATACACCATTTTACTTTTATTTTTTATGTTTTTGCCCCTCTATTCTTTCTTTGTATTTTCTTTTGCATTAAGTAAAATATGTTCTTATGTAGCATTTTAATTTCTTTAATGGGTTTTCACTATATTTATATATAGTGGTTGCTCTAGTGTTTCCATTTACATCTAAACTTAGAATCATCTGTAGGTATATGCTAGTTCGATTCCAGTGATACACAGAAATATTATTTTACATGGTTCTCTTTTCCTCCTTATGTGGTATTATTGCTACACATATTATATCTATTAATGCTATAAAATATATTTGTTACAATTATTACTTACCATCTATAGCTATCTCTTAGCTCAAATAGTTTGTTGCCACCTACTGTATTTGGGCTATTATTGGCAAATACTACATTACACATATATTACATTGTTATATGTTACAAGCCAAGCATTATATCATTACATATGATTTTACTCAACTGTTTTTAAATTAAGTTATGAAAAGATAGAAAAAAGTATTTATATTCTTTCATTTTAAACATGATTATATTTACTGATGCTCTTTGTTCTTATTAAAATTACTGTCTGAGTTCTCTTGCTTTAATCTTGAGGAACTTCCTTTAGTATTTCTTGTAAGGCTGGTCTGCTGGCAATAACTTCTTTATTTTTGCTTATTTGTAGTTTTTAAAAAGTGAGCTACATGTGCACATAAAAATAAGCAAATGCACACATTTCGTAAGAGATGAGTAATACTTTAGAAGTCTGTATAACAAATTGACATTTTTATTGGCATATAATAATGTAGCTCTGTCAAGATGTACAATAACTCAGATATTTAAATGTACAGCTTGTACAACTACATTTGTTTTGGCTGGACTTTTGGATGCATTGGGCAGGCAAACATTTTTGAATTCTGATTCATCCAAGCTCGTTAGGGCATCAAAATGCCTCATTGAAATTAATATACACCTTCTTTTATAGTTTATGTCTCTGATGAGCATGCAAAGTGGATACCTCTGACAATATATATAAAAACAATTGATCTTCTCATTTTCATTTTGCTGAAGGTTAGATTCCTGGCTTGAACAGTTCACATTTTTTTTTGAGACCACAAAGACACCTACTAAAAAGCTCTATACTTACCAAAACTATAGGTTTGATTTTATGTAGTATCATATAATTTCTAATAATTATTCAGGTGGTGCCTTGTAAGATTACTTAAGAAGTCAGGTGCTAAGCCTAGAGCTGTACATACTTTATATTCTGGTAGTGGACTATTACTTGTGAAGACAAACCTACATGTGCCTAAAGGCAGGCTTAATCTTTATGGGTGATCTGAAAACTCTGAGTTTGCTGATATGCATGGAGTACTGCTTTAACACTTATATTTAGTAATTCACTTAATAAAAGGTAAATTTTTGAGGGCAATGATTCTTACCCTTTTTAATATTAATCAATTTAATATATTTCTGACTTCAGTACTAGTTTTTTCTCAGTCCCATGAGTGACTTTCCTGCAACTACCAAACATGTTTAATGCATAGTAATGAAAATAATGACAATTACTTAGTTTTATTTCATGTCTTTCTTCAAAGGACCTCAGAGTACTTTGGGCCTTTTCCTATAATTAATTTTCATAAAACCTCTGTAATTTGTTAGAAATTATATAGGAGAGGGTGCAATGGCACTTTCTATAATCCATATCTAAGTATCATGGTCTAATAGCAAAAACATGTCACAGAGTCGTGAAAGACTTCAGTTTTACTTTCATGTCTGTCACTGGGCTACATGCATTCTCTTGGCTAAAATTTTGTACTCTTGTTTTCTGTCTCTTTCTTCTTCATCTTTATCCAGTCCTTACAATCTGAGATTTCTAACGCAAATAATCAACTCCAGTAGCAATTGACATTGTCAATAGGTAATTGTCCAAAAGACAACTCAGTGTATATTAATTTTATTAAAATGTGTAAGTTCTATGGAAAAACTAAAAATGAATCCATTTTAACCATAATTAAGATCCTGTGAGTACATAAGATTAACACACACAAAGATACCAACCACACAATTCAGTATATGGAGAATAAAGCTTCTAATCTAGAATAAGCAGGATGTAAACCTACCTGTATTAGGGATTCTGATTGTGTAGGTATGTGTGTTTTTAGATATATGTAATTTTTTGATGGAAAACACTCATTGCCATTATGATGAGAAAGGAATACACACATTATAAAGAGGTTTCACCTGACATATGATACAGAAGATTTTGACAAATTAGATTACATAATTTCTGCAAAATATGATTATGTTACTATTATGTGCTGAATTATGTTCCCCCCAAATCTATTTGTTGAAGCCTTAACCTGTAGTACCTCATACAGTACCTTAGGACATGCCTGTATTTGAACATAAGACCTTTAAGGAGGTAATTAAATTAAAGTGGGATCATTAGAGTGGGCCCTCATTCAATATGACTAATGTCTTTATAAGAAGAGGAGGTTATGACAGATATAAGGATGACCATGTGCGGCCACAGTGGGGAGGCAGCCATATGCATGCCAAGGAGAGAGGCCACAGAAGAAAACAATCCAACTAACACCTTGGTCTTGGACTTCCAGCCTTCAGAACTGTGAGAAAGTAAATTTCTGTTGTTTAAGCCATCAGTCTGTAGTATTTTCTTGTAACAGTCCTAGCAAACCAATATAGTTTCTAAGGTGATATTTTCTGTGTGGGAATTCAGCTAAAAAAGAATTGACACTCCAACCAGTACGATTCTCACCAATATTAGAGAGGAAGAAAACTCTAAATCTAACAAGAAGAATACAACTGAAAGAGGAAGAATTAATTAGAAGTTATATATTTGAATCCAAGAATAAATTATAACTTGCAAAAACTAATTAAGTTGACACCCTGATAAAAAGCTTCCTCCGCCAAAGAACTGTCTCCGACTTGGCTGCCAGCTCATGCCTCTTTGACTCCCGACTTCTAGGGAGATTTATTTTGAAGTCCAATGCCACAACTTTAAGCCTCTTCAAGATTTCTCTGAACTTCCCAGGGTCTTCTTCTCTTACCAGCAATTCTTTCCTGAATCTTTACTTGCTGTTGCTATGTTGCTCCTTGTCAATCTGCATGTGAAAATCTGATGCTTCACCCATTTCCAGAAAAATTCATGCACAGTAAACACTTCATGAATTTAGAAACCTCACTAAGTAATTGTGAGATCAGAGGAGAGTATCAGTATTACACGAGTTTACATTACCCTTCAGGCTATCTTCTCCTCTACCCTCTTACCTGTTTTTCTCTGTTTTTCATTTCTCTCTCATGTTGAGCAAACCAAATCTCTCCAGCACTGTAGCAGGTTGATTTGGGCCTTTCTGAGGAGTGTTAGCAGCAGCACATAGCAGTTCCTCTCCTGCAGAGACTCACCCACAGCAAGAAGGCCTTTCCCAGCAAAGAAAGATCCCCTTCCTTGGAAGAAAAGGAGAAATAGAAATGTATATAGCCAGTTCCAACAAATATCATCTTAATGACAGCAGGGTAAAGCAGACCTATTCAGCTTCTGACTTGTTTCTTTTTTCTTCCATTGAAAAAAGCTCTAAAAGTCTAAAAGATAATACAAACATTATAAAGGGTAAGGAGAGGCCAACTTATGAGAGAACATCTGTTTGGATTAAATTAATTTGAAAAACTAGGTCTAGATGAATTTCATCTTATGGAACTCAGAAACACTTGCAGAAGTAATTACTATTGTTAATAAATGGTAAGTTTAAATTATAAATACTAAAACAAGACAGTCACAAAAGACTACATATTGTATGGTTCCATGATATGAAAAGTCTAGGATAGGTAAATCTGGAGAATAGGATGTAAATTAATAGTTTCAAGGAAGGGGAGCAGGAGGTAGAAATGGGAGTGAATGACAATAAGTACAAAATTTCTATTTGGGGTGATAAAATGTTCTAAAACTACATTGTGGTAATGTTACACTCTATAAATACACTAAAAATCATTGAGTTGTACATTTTAAGTGGCCGAATTTTGTGAAACATGAATAATATCTCAATAAAGTAAAAAACAAAGAAGTGTGTAGACTGGTGCTCTGAGATGTATTAATAAGAATAAAATGTAAGTTGCATAAAACAAACCAAAAAAAAATTAGTGATCAGTATAATTGACATGAGTATGATAAGAGAAATTTCAAACTAAATTTTTAAGTTAATACTTCTATAGAAGTAAGCATTAAAAATACATCAAATAATTTAGCAGTTACACATGTTAGAACCATATATAGAATGTAATTTAAATAAATTGCAAATTCAATTTGTTTCAGAGATGGTAACATAATTATATGTAAATTATGTCAATGAACATGTGAATTAAATTAAGTAGTGAAGGAGTAATTTGCCATGTATTTTAAATGAATGGCACAAAACTAATAAAATTAACTAATAAATTGGAAGAAAATTAGGTATCAAAAATACCTCAATCGGTTTAAATGATAGAGTCATATTAAGATGGTGAAATTTGTCAAAAGGACTTTAAGTAAGGGAATAAAGGGAAGCCAAATTATTGAATATGAATATCATATAGGAATTTGATTGATGAAAAGAGATTGTTTTAACCAATCTCAACTGAAGCCTTTATGAGAATAATTAATTGAAAATGAAAGAAAACTCAACCCAAACTCCTAAAACTTGAAGAGTTCTAGGGATAGTGTAGGTTTTATCCAGACAAGGATTAAAGAAACAACCAGGACTCAGTGTTTCCCCTCCTGTGTTAGTTCCCATTGCTGCTGTAACAGATCACCCCACATTTAGTCAGTTAGAGTAATACAAACTTATTTTCTTCCTGTTCTGGAGGTCAGAAGTCCTAAATGAGTTGTAAAGGGGCTAAAATCAAGATGCTGGCAGAATCTTCTGTAGGTTCCAGGAGAGAACCTGTATTTTGCTTCTTTCAGCCGCTACAAGCTGCCTGCCAGCATTCCTTGGCTCCCAGCTGCATCCCTTACATTTCTGTTTTCACCACCACATTGCTGCCTTCTCCTCGCTGATCTTCTTGTCTCTCTCTTATAAAGGCCCTCAGGATTACATGTGGGGCCTACCTTGATAATGTGAGATAAGCTCCCCACTAAGATTCTTAACGTATTCACATCTGCAAAGTCCCTTTTGGTGTAAAAGGTAATGTATTCACAGCTTCAAAAGATTAGGACATGGACATCATTGGGAAAGGGGGCATTCTTCAGCATACTACCCCACCTCTTGGTTCTTTCTTCCAAGTTGGCTCCTCTTTGAGACTTCATGGTCAGCAGGATGGCTGACAGTGACTCCGGTTTTATATCTTCCCTGTTTCTCATAGGAAGAAAAAAGTATGCAGTACTCTCTACAATATCAGCAAATATTCCCAGATTCTCTCCATACTTGGTTCATATACCTAAATCTGAATTTATCCTTGTGCGTGAGGAAATGAAATGTTCTGATTGCCCATTCCTGACTGAAATGCCTTCTCTTGAGTCAGCTCCTTGGAAAGCACATAACAAAACAACAACAAAAAAATGAAGTTGATCACTACCCACAAGGAAGATAAGTATACTGTAACTAAAGAATGGATTTGTGCTTGGTTTTCAAAAAAATAGTAACTATAAGCTGAGATGTTTAAAACTGAATTTTTGATACCTCTAATTTATGGATACTCAAGTTGATATTTGACACCCAACATCCTTCTGTAATTGGGCTCTTTATTTGCATGTACCAGTATAGGAGAGTGGCTTTGGGAACAGATTAAAAACAAAACCCTCAAAATTTAGTTAAGGAAGTTTGATCAAGTGTATACGGTTTCTTGTTTGGACTAATTGTTGTGATGTGACCTCACGTGGCCTCTCCGATTTAGGTCTGCTTTCATTAAAGACTTCTTAGTGTGGTCACTGTTTACAGTTTGAAATATATTTCTTGAAAGATAATTGTGAAATTGTACATTAGTTTTTAAAAACCAAATTTGCCCAATTATATAGGAAGGGCAAGATGAAATGAGAGAATGTTATAAAAATGTTTTCAAATGATGGAGGCAGTGATTTTCAGCCTGTGTGATGCAGCACACTGGTGTGCTGCATGAATTTTTAAAGCATAAAATATGTGACTATTTAGTCAGGGGCACTGACCTCTTTTCCTTTAGATTGTCAAATTAAAAAAAAATGACAACAGCCAACACAACAATAGCTGTCTCATGTCATTGAATTAAACTTATATCTATTTTTTTGCTGTGCCACAAAAACCTAAACAACAAAACAAACAAACAAGCAAAACATAACCAAAGACACTGAAATAAAGAACAGGCTGACAGTGACCAGAAGGGAGAGGGGGAGGAAATTCAGGGGAAAAGGGAGAGGGTTTATAGGAACAGGTATAAAGGACACATGGACAAAAACAAGGGGGTGGGTAGAAATGGGAGGGAGGTGGGGAGGGCTGGGGGGCTGCGCTGGAATGGGGGTAAAAGACAGAAAACTGTACTTGAACAACAATTAAAATTAAAAAAGTACAAAGAAACCCCTTGATGAACAGAAATGCTTGAAGGATGGAATGTTCTGGCTAATTTAATTCTGTAATGAAACAGACACCTTTTAAAAATTTTAATTCTTATTATTGAAAATCTTTCTCAAATACTTGGTTCCTCTTTTTTTAATACCATAGGGATCAGGAATGCATTTTTCTTTGATAAGTGAAAATTATGGAATTATCATTGCAAATACCTAGGATCACTATAAATTCCGATAGGTATACAACATTAAAAAGATTGTAATATATTTGCTGAAAGTAAAAATAAAAAACAAAAAACATAGCTTCTAACTTCTAGAAGCTTAAACTTTGAGACATCACAATGCAGTTTTATTTTTCTATCTCATCATCAACAAACATACATAAAGTTAAAAGAAAATTATCTATTGGTAAAAATAAAGTGTGACATTATGTAGGTCAGCCCTTTATAAAAATTGCAAGTGGTAATCTGGAATTTTAGTGAGGGAATAAAGTACTGATTAATTATGATTTGATGTGTTTAATTGATTCATAGTGTTTGATTTTAACTGAAGTGGATGGCAATGTCAACAAGTAAAAAACCACAGCATCTGTCTTCTGCTCCTTCAAAGATTGAACTGTATTCTGGGAAAAATATTCCTTAAGGGAAGAAATGTATAATTTCTTTTGGTTTCTATTAACCTGAAATAAAAAATCTGAGATGAGAGTCAACAAGTGTTTATTTGTTGGGATCAAAGAATTGCAACTTGGGGAGTACATATTTAAACAAAAGCTCAAAAAGTGTCCCAATAACAGGGTGAGAGCAAGGAGTTTTTATGAGAGAAGGAAAACAATAAACACATGAAATTAAGCAAAATTGCTGTTGGTGCTGAGTTATAGGATAACTGAGTCATTCTTTAGCTATAAATGATTGGTGCTGATAGAGAGCCTATAGTAATCATTCTTTGTGGTTACAATGTGCATTTTCCTTTTGCTGGTTTTACAAACAGCTCTTTGTGGGATAATGTTGGGTTGGCCCAGTCCAAAGGTCTGGTCCCGTTCAAACGGTCCAAAAGTTCAAGGAGCAAGATGTGCAAGGTAGTGCCTCTGGACTGGCTGCTCCAGCTCCATTTTAAAATGGCTCCACAATGTCAACTTTCACATTTTCTATAATCAGGAATTACATCTTCTAATATAGAGTCTTCCTGTTTGAATGTGAGTTTTTTTATTGACTCTTCAGTAGAAAACATGCCTGTTAAATGCATGGAATTACAAATATCAGTATGGTGGTTTTTGGTGGTGCACTAAATGCTCCTAGAAACAAAGAAAATTTAGTAAGAAACAACCTATTGAGACTCATGGTATATATTACTATAGGCAAGAGAAAGAACACAAATGAATTTGCTTTTTATTTCTGGTACAGATCTTGCATTGAATTTCAATCATATTGTGGTAGAGAATGTATGATGAATACCTTAATGACAATGCTTGTAATGTTATTTTGTTTGATTGTGTTTATTTGTTGAGTTAGTAAGTCTTTGAGAGCAATCTGTTGGGATCTAAAATGTATTAGAAATACATTTTGCAATTTCTGTGTTGTAAATTCTTTACATTAATTTGACATGGTAAATGAGATTTATATAGAGAGATTTAATATCCAATCTAACACCTGTTGAATAAATAGTCTATGATTTAAAAATTATTTTGGAGTATTGCTACTCTTGGTTTCATATAATTAATTTGAGAAATAAACATTGAATTGAATTAACTGTATAATTGAATTTCATTATATTTATTTGCATTGTGTTGTGCTTTATAAATCACACAGAAAGTTAATAGATTGGATATGTTTCCTATTTCATGGTTCTTGTTTCAATTTTTTGACAGTCGAATTTCTATGGTAAAAGTAATTGAATACTAGCCTTTTAATAGAGATGATTCTGATTTATAGCTATTAACCCTAACTTGGATATTTTTAAGGCTAAATAATGTTTCCAAACATAAAATTGATTCCTGTGACAATATACTTTTTCTGTCAAGTTATTTTCTGATATGTGTGAGTTTTCAGATTCTTAGTGAATATGAGCTACTTTCATTATTCACGACTGTTGGTCTGTTTGGGGCAAATATCATGATTAAAGTTTTTGGACAGATTATTTCTCTCAATTCAATCGAGAGAAGTATTTGCCCCATACTTCTCTCGATTGAATTGAGAAATACAGTTTGAAAAGTATTTTATATCTTCCTGTGTCTCTTACCCACTCTTCTAGTTCATTATTTTTTCCCATAGGACATGGAAATCTCACTTGATCTTTATAGTTTATGAGAAATTAGATTACATTTTAAATTGTTGGCCTGTCTTCTTCAGAAGTCTCATATTGAAGAGCTATCATTTAAAATTGGTTGTTGCTACTCTGAGCAATGAGGACAGGAAAAATTTGCTATGAATACCTCTAGCTTATGTTTGAGTTGATCTTTACATTCAATTTGTATAAATATGAAGAGATATTTTGCAAGCTAGATGATGTTAATTTGAATGTTGGTTTTGACAGTCAGATTGATTTTCCTCCTTCTTACTTTATCTTCTGAATGCTCAGTTGCCTAATATATTCAATCTTTTTGATTTTTTCTCATTTGCATTTTCCTATAACAAGTAATTAGATTTCCTTCTATTGTTCTTTTAATCCAGAGTGGAAAAGGAAAAGGGTGTGGCATTTTGTTGGAGGTACAGGGAGGGCCTAATATTGAGCACAGTTGGCTGCTGAACTCTCTGGTATAAGTTCTTTTTATAGATTGGTTAATTATTAATACCTGCTTATGCTTCTAAATTCAAATGCTCTATTTTCTTTTACTTTTAAGTTACTTGAATTCTGCTTACAACAAATATTAATGGGTTCAATAGATAGCTTCCATGTCTGTTCTTTGCCTGTGAAAATGACTCTTTGAGTGGAAAAAAATTTATTTAGTCAGAAACATTTAATTTATCCCAAGCAATAATTTATAAACTTGATTTTACCAAATTTATATTTTTCCCCAGAGCTGCTACCTTAATGGTAAGTAAGGTGCTTTTTGTTTGTGTTTTATGTACATACATGACATTCCCCCTACACCATGAAAATCTCTTCTAAAAATGTGGTATCAAAGAAAAAAATTGCACCAGACTAAGTTACACAGGCAAACAAGACTTTATTCAAAGCTATTACAAAGAGGAGAGATGCCAGAACAGAATAAATCTGAGCTCGACTTCATTGACACACAGAGGGTAAAGTTCTTTAGGGTCTGGCATGAGCTCAGAGAGGAATCCTGGAGGACATTTGAGCTGGGCACAAACTACCTGTGTTTTCTAAGTGGGTTTATGTAAAAGGAAAATGGACTTTTTATATCTTCATTACAGGAGGTAGTTTTGTATCCTGAGGAAAGCGCCCTGGGAAGTTCAGCTTCTTCTACGTCTTCTCAGAGACTGGGAAATGGGGGTGCTGTCTCCTTTTATGATGACATTTCAGAGAGATGGTTTCCAGGTCCTTGACAAAGACATTCCTGGGTATAAAACTAGCCAGAGGATTTTAAAAAGATTTACATCTCAAAGAGACAGAGAAAGAATTTACAGTTACAACTTTTCTATAGGAAACTTTCTAAGCAAAGGGAGATTAGGAACCTGGGAATAGGAAAAAGCCTGTCTAAGGCATAGTCAAACTGAGAGGAACATCACTGCATCTTGGTGGTGGCATTATTAAATGTGTAGTGCACCTTCAAATTTCCTTATCAGTTTATAGAAAGAATATATATATATATATATATATATATATATAGAATATGTTTACTTTTATAGAAAGAATATATTTACTATAGCAATTCAGCCATTTTCCCAAATCTTAAGATTTGTTCACACTTAAATATTAGTTACTACATGAAAGATAATGTATTTAAACAACATTTACTGTTAAAAATAGCAGAATAATTTAGTGTAGTGGAAGTCCAAGGTAAGATCCTTCAGGTTTGTCTGATAACGAATGATAGTTTCTGAGCACTGGAAGCTGCTGCTGCTGTTTCCTGAGTCCTTTCGGATACATACATTAGTTCTCTGGTTCACAAGGCACCTCTACTCTCCTTATTTTCTTTTATCCTTTACCAAAAATGCAGGCTAATCGCTATACTAGGTGTGTAACCTTGGGCAAGCCTACTAACCTCTTTAAGACTTCATTTTAGAATCAGCTTTTCCATTTTGATGTAATATTTGATAATATAATGATCTAACAAGGCTTTTTTGATGCTTAAATGAGATAATTTACTTAAGAAACATACTAAGATGTCTCCCTACTTCCCCAAAAGAGTTTGGAAAAAAAATCCAAACTCCTTGCCAAATGTTTTGGGGCAGCTTTGAGGGTTTAAGCTGCTGGTAAACATTGTGATTTGATTTCCTTTTAAAAAGTTCATGCTTGATGCTGGGTGGGGAGTGAATTGGGTGTGGAGGGAACAACAGTGCAAGGAGAGAGACTACTGCAGTTAGGAGGCCGTGACAGGAAAACTTTCTATTAATGGCAGTGACTTAGACTAGGGTGATGGCAATGAAGATGGGGTGAGGTGGCAAGATTTGGGTTTCCTTTGGAGGTAGAATTGACAATTTGCTTATGGATTTTATGAAGTTATATTAGGGAAAAGATGGAATACAGGTTAAGTCCTGTAGTTTTTGCCTTGAGCAATTGAGTAGATAGTGGTATTGAAACCAGAAAAGACTGGCATTTGTTCTACCTGTCACATACTGAACCCCATAAGCAGAGACAGGGATTGAATCTTGATGGGCACTTTATTCAGATGGCCAGTGATCTGAGAAGACAGCAGGTTCATACCCTAATGGACCATCTTACATTTCCTTCTAAGCCATCCTTTTTATAACAGAGAACAAAGTATGGTGAGGGGTTTTGAAATTCAGGGAAAATTAGATGAAAAATAAAAAGAAACTGCAGTATTCTCGCCCCTGGACAGTTAGCTGTTCAGGGGTGGGTGGTGGTCTGCCTCTCCTGGAACACAATGGCCCAGATGCCTCCACTTGCTCCCTAGGTGGTAATCTTTAGCTGTGCCCTAGGAGACGGTTCTTATCTGCAGTTCCTGAAATAATAGCTTTAACATATGCATTACTTACTAGACTTATAATTATTTACCTTAAACTAAAATCTTCTCACTCTTGCATCCCTTATCAGTATCATTTACTATTATGGAAAAATTCATTGGGAAACCAAGTTGAGGGAATCAAGAAAGATATCTTTGAATATGTTAAGTCATCCAAGTAGTGATGGCATGGAGGCCACTGGCTACATGAGTAAGGGGCTCAGAAAGAGCTCAGGGTCATAAGTATGTGATGATAAGTATTTGAAAGTCATCTGCATGTAGATAATAATTAAGAACAAGATAAAAATTGAAAGTCACCGGTATGTGAATAATTTACTTTAACTCTGAGAAATGAATGAGATCACTGAGAGAAAGAATATTGATAGAGAAGAGGGATATGACAACATTCTAAAAATAAATGTAAAGCAAGGCGGAGGGAATAATTAGCTGCATAAATATCGCATGAGAATTTTGAGTAAAAGCAAAGAAACATCCATTGGGATTCGCATCAGGGGAGCCGTTGAAGCCTCAATCAGGAGTGTCTTTGCAGTTAGGGTAGGAAATCTAATGTAGTGGATGGAAGAATAAATAGAGGTGACAAAGCAATGACAGGAACTGTTGCCTGTGGAGATGGGCGCTTTCCTAGAATGACAATGGAAGTCTTCAGAGGACCCACACGTGGGAGGATAAGGTATAGTGGTAAGATTTATTGTAGAAGCAAAATCAAAGGGCTGGCCTGGGTTCAGCTGCCATGTCTCATCTCTGTCTGTCCTTCTGTGGAAAAAGTTTAACCTTGTCTTCATTAGCCCTAGAACAAAGTCCAGTGCCCATAAATTCTGTGCCATTGGTTCAGTCCAATTCAGTCCCTGTCCTCATCTGGCTAGCTTAGTTTGTGTTGCAGCTGGCTGACTCTGTGCCCAGGACCACACTTGCTGCTGAACCCCATGCTGCTGCTATAGGTGATCTCAGGCTGTTGTAGGACCAGGCCTTTTTTTCAAACTAATTAACCAACTTCCCAATTCTTTATGGCCTGGATTCTGGGCTCAGTGTCCTTTATCCAATCCCAGGCTAGGCTCCACTCATTATGGTTGCAATCCTGGCTTCTACTGCACATGCCTCATGGTAGAAGTGTCTTCCCCTGTGCCATCTTGGCTTCTACTGGTGTTGCTCCCAGTAGAGGAATTTCCCCTTCTGATAATCTGGTACCTGCCAGCAGTTTAGAAAGCTGGTTCTTCTCTACACTGGGGAGGGAGGAGTGTTAACCCTCTTTACAGGGCAGTGCTGTGATCCCCTGTATGTCCCTATGCTGCCACTTCCTAGCAAAGCAGGTTTAGTATCTGATTCAGTTCCCTAGTTTATTTTGCTTAATAATGTCTGATTCCCTTTGCTTCCTTCTTTTATTAGTATCTAGCTACCTATACTGCAGAGCTATAAGTTTTGGGGAGCATGTAGCAAGGAAGAGAAATGCTAGGTCATGGCTTAGTGGTTCTGTGGGGTCAGGAAAGAGAACTGGGTTGATCCAGAAGTAGAAGATGAGAGGGTATGTTCCAGAGCACAAGACTCCTGGTTCACTTATTCAGAAAGCATTCTTAAAATATTTACAAAATGCCAGGTACTCGATCGACACTGACATGATGAAGACAAAATCTGTTACTCAGAAATGGTTACAATGTAGTAAATGATACACACAATTAAGAGAAAGATATGGTAAAAAAATAATAGTTTTATGAAGCTCCAGAGAAAAAACTTATGATTATTTTCTGAGTGACAATAAAATCATCTTGTAGAGCCATCTTATAGGTCCATCTTTTTTTCTTATAGACCTTTGAAATATGGCTATTCACAACCTTACTTTTCCTGGTATTTTTATTGAGGAATAACAAATTAATGACTGGCTTGGCCTTAGTATATTGGAAATACCAGATATTAAAATATTAATTTCAAAATATGCTGATGAAAATCACAAAACTGGACTATTTCCTGTGAAAGAATTTTGAAAGAAAGTAACATGTATCTTAGATTGGATTGTCTATGCACTTCAAGTTTGTTGTGCCAAAACACACTTCTCAACTTGAAAACTGCAAGATTCCCCCTGTGGAATGCCTTTGAAATGTCATTTCTTTTCCTTTCTTGTGTTTCTATGTTATAAATGTCTGTTTGTTGCAAATTGTTTTAGTAATTTCCCAATTGTTTAACCACAGGGAACAGCTATCTATTATGATTATCCCAAAGAGAAAAAGGGGGTTGGGCAGAGGGGGCACCTAAACTCATTTTTCAATGGTGAATGTCATTAGCATTAACCTTTTTAGACTGTCTGTCTCTGTTATCAGGAAAAGCTAGAAAAGGGTTTATCTGAGCAGAATGGCAGTTTTGCTCTTTTGCCCTTATCACGCTTGACTCTTGCCTATATTAATGGTCGGAACATGGTCTGATCATCTTTCAGACGGGCTACTCTCAGGCTGGGACTAGAGTTGCTCCTCTTTCTCTGCCGCCTGAGCTTAAAGATCAGAGCGGCATTGGCCCTTTTGATGGGGTGTGTCATTGCTTAATTGCTCCTATTTAGCCTCAAAGAGAATATCATTTATTTATATACTTTGAAATTTACCTTTCCTCACTAATTTAGAAAAATATTGCTCCAGTGATACATTCAGGGCCCTCCCGAAGACAATTTATGGCCGAATTGGGTGCATGAACTTGTACTCCAGGCTACAGTATGGGTAAACTCAGCACTGTGATTCGCTGCTGGTCAACACATCAGAATACTCTGCCAACCACAGATTCCAGAGCTTTGCTGGTCCAGACCCTCCCTGGTGCTTCTCTGTTGATACATTTAGAGTAATATCTCCCATGATTCCTTTTGTCTCTGCCCTGACAGACAGTGATCCTGTATAATCAGGAAAGCCCATACATCATGTACCATTTTGAGGGAATATGTTAGATTGTAGTGGTCTTGGCTCTAATATAGCCACATTTTTCAGATGAGAGGTTAGGAAGAGTCAGTTTGTATTCTTGTTTTTCATAGAAGCCCTGAGAATCAGTACAAAATGGGTGGTTTCAATGGAGGGGATTAATTACAGGTTGAGTGTAACATGTGGAATAGGAAAGACATTATAGATGATTTGCCTAATCTTGGGTATTAAATAAATGGTACTTTCCCCACCAGACTTTGAAAAAGCTTATGCACAAGCTTTGATGCCATACTGCCAAAAGAACAAGGTGTGGTTTATAGTTGCCTTATATTATTCTCCATCTATGTAATGACTATTGAACAATCTTCATTGCAATGTCTAATGGGACAGAAAGCTGAAGTCTTATTAGATGAAGGAAGTATTTACCTGCCCAGCTATAAAAGAGCATTTGTCAAGACAATATTGAGATATAATATTATAGATTTATTTACTTACATTACTGCTTTCTACATTTTTACCCTCTCTCTGTTTCTAATGTGTATATCTATTTTCCAGGTCTTTACCTTTTAAAATTAATCTAATTTTGAGATCTAATTTTTAAGTAACTACAATCCTTTTCTAATGACTTTATTATCATTCTTTCTTAATATTTTTACATTTGATTAATTTGCTCATTATTACCTTAACTTCTTTAATGAAGATATTAAAAAACACAATTTTAACCTCTGTAGACATCTTTCGGGTGTGCTGCTTTGATTATAACCCTATATTTCTATTGTTATTTCTTTGATTATAACCCCATACTTCTATTAAAATTTTCAGTGGGTATAAAAGTGCTCATTTCCAAACTAATTTGAATTAATTTTTCAAAGTGTATGTCATGATATCATAGCCCTAAAATTTCACAGCAGTTTCAAGGGTCTTAAACATCACTGTGCTAGTGATTATATAAATAACTTTAATTTTGCATATCTGTTCTCCTAGTTAAGCTGTTTTCTTAACTCTGAGAAACAAATGTCCCTAAAGCAAATGTCAAACTGAAATTGATATGTTTAGAAATGAGCAGCATGATGGTGAAGTGCTGTGGTCAATAGCCAAATGCCAGTGTCAGGATAGGCTTGTTGTACCATGAGTATTGAAAGGTGACTGTGAAATGCTGAGTTCCAGTCTTATGAACCTGTTTACCTTTACCAGTTTTGTGGGTAAGATCCTGCCTCACTCAGACCAGAACAACCCTTTCTCTAAATTATAAACACATTGAAATCAAAGTTGTTTGATCTAAAACATGTGCTACTTTTGTGCTTCATAAATTATAAGCTTATGCTTAGCTCAGTATTTGATGTGAGGCTCTATTGAGTTCAAGGAGACCTAGCACTTCCACTAAAGATGCCACATAAATCTGTACTCTTTTGTATGAAATGCCATGAATAATACAGAAATAATATGATAATAATATAATATTGTAGATTTTAAAGGTTTTTCTTTGTTTTTTCACTCCATGGGTAGAAATTTGTTATATTTGACTATCAATATAGACCTTAGATAGCAAGTCAAGGGAATGTTGATAAGAATGGCATCTTTATGCTTTAAAAATAATTTCTAAAATCATTGAAAAAATGTATTTTCATTTCCCTTCTTGTCTCTTTAATCTCTTCCTCAATAATTTGATAATATGTTTAGATTTTCTCAAAGCACTTTCATATCCAAGAAAGAAGAGTTAGCCAAGCATTCTCTCAAAATAAAGATGGCTAGATTTTAGCATCATAACTTAGGGGTGTCCTTAATAAAGAAGTGACTCTGATACCTCATCCCAGAAGATAGAAGGCTTCTAGATCAGCTACTTTAAAATTAAAGTCATCATCAACAGTAGGTGTTTTATTTTAACTGGTTTATTATTATAATAACCTCAGATATATCAATCTAGAAGTATGAATAATTTGATATTAGGTTATTTTGTATTGAGTTTCTAATTGGAGGCTTTTTTAGATTTGAAGCTATGGATGCTTTACTGGAAAAAAAAAAGCCTGTTGGAAAATATGCTCAGTTATAGTTGCTTAAATCAAGACTTGTCTTGATTTAGGAACAGAATTCTGGATATCTATCTATATCTATCTATCATCTGTCATCTATCACCCACTGCTTTGGTCAGGGACCAACTACCATTACTTTGTAAGAAAATGATGGATATATGCATTTGCTTAGTTTATTGCTTTTATTCAAACAAACATCTTCATTAGGCTCCTTAATTGTCTTAAGGATGTAAATTGTCCTAAGGATTGTCCTAAAGGATATAAATTATATATCCACATTGACTAATTATTAAAACTAAAATGAACCTTAAACTGAACATTTGGCATGGATGCACTGTAAGTGCTTGTCTGAACATAGTCTTGAACCATGTGTTGCTTAATACCTTTCAAAAAGTCAATTGAAAGGAACAATATATAGAGAGGAGTGCTTAGGGGACATAATGTCTATTAAATCAATGATTATCAGGAAAGAATATATTCCCTTTTACTAGTCAGAATAAGCTTTACTATGTCAGAATAAGCAACAAAACAACCCAGTTCTCTGTGCCTAAAGTCACACATTTCTCACTTATGCAGGAAACGCCTGTCTATCATGGGTCATCTGTGATTTTGCTTACATTTCCTTTGTCTCAAACATGGGGTTACAGAGCTGTCTCTATTTTGAACATTTGGAGTTTTGTGGTGTAGGTAAAGAGAGAAGGAGAACCACAGATGGCAAGGGCCACATGTAACTTCTGTACAGATTTCATTGGTTGCAGCAAGTCACCCGGGCATTTCTGAATACTACACTGTGGGACTGTGTACTTTTTTCCCCAGAGAGGATTACTATAGGAAGCAAAATTGGAACATTAGTTTCAGAGCAATGTAATTTACCATACTCCCATTTGGGGGCATATCTCTTGAGAACAAGAAGATGCTGTTTTCAATACTTAAGCCACCCATGAAAATCCATATTCCCCACAAGAGAGGCATGCCTCTTCACCATCATGTGAAGAACCATGGTATTAATGGGCTGCTTTGCTTAATAAGAATGTCATTTCCATTTGTTGGTGTTCAGCAGATAAAAGAGTACTTTTATAAATATATTACTTTCAGTCACTTTGTTAATCAGACTATGTCAAACTATGAGTTTACGATTAAATTTTTTGCTTGAACATGGTATTTGTCATATATACTCATATCCCTATGGCCAAAGCAAGTCATGTAACCAAGCCCAGTCCTATTAAGGCAGAGATACAGAATTTTTTTTACAGTGAAAGAGGAAGTGAATAACTGACAATAGTGCATTCTACCATATTAGTGTTAGCCTGTATTTTTCTTGTTACATCTTGGTCAGTTATCAGTGAAAGACTAAGCATTCTAGTTCTGGTTCCACCTAAAGATGGCAGTAGATAATTGATAACCTCTAAGATAACTTTCAATGACAAAACTCCATGGACTCTGTGTGTGTGTGTATGTATAATTTACAATTCCTTATTAATTTTGCAATGAATATAAAATCAGATTATGCTAAGCAGAAGCCATTGTCACTAACTCTTTTGATATGGTAATAGCTATTTTAATTAATCCTTTGTCTGCCAACTTAAGTAGGGAGTACTCATCACCCAGAATTATCTGTATCTTCTAATGCTATCATTTATTTCCTCATTAAATGATGATTTAGTGATATCTAGACTATTTTGTGATCTGAGATACATCCTTGAGGATGAGAGAGGTCCTGCTATATTTCTGAGTTCTATCCTTCTATTCCATAATGTCAGTCCCTAAACTTTAAAGGAACCCTGATTTCTGTTTCCCTACCAAGTAATGGAAATATAACATCTACCTCTAAGGGAATAACTATGAAACAAGGTAGTTTTCTGAATGAGGAGAGATACCCTTGTATGGGCTATTTACAGAATTAAGTATAATACTTGGGGTATAAATGGTGCTTGTGGGCAAATACTTGAGTGTTTTCTCTGGACAGCTGCCTATGCCCTTCTGACTCAGTGATTGAGAGATCAGATATGGCAGAAATATGAGGGATATAGGAAAGTTGACTTAATTTAGTTGACAGTTTTGGGTGAATCTTTTGGTGTAACAAGGATTTCTTGACTCTGCCTGCAAAGCTACAAAAATCAGAGAGCATTATTTTCCTAAGTATCTCCAGCAGGCAGACTTGAAAAATTCTGTAACTTCTCAATGATTTAGGAGTAACACACTGTATTTAGACATGGGAGAGGTAGAAATAGAAATAGATAGAGATAGAGATAGAGATAGAGATAGAGATAGAGATGATTGAGATGGAGATGGAGATGGAGTTGGGATGGAGATAGAGATAGAGAGGGATATAGTAGAGATAGAGGTAGAGATGGAGATGGATAGAGGTAGAGATAGAGAGGGAAGGGAAGGGAAGGGAAGGGATAGATAGTGTCAGTATTCTTGAGAAGTTGGGGTCCTTTATTTATTTAGATCTTAGTAGAGATTTATCTCTTAGTTATGAAACTTGCCCATGATACAAATCTTGAGATGTCAGAACAACTAGACAAAAATGACCAAGAAAGGGGAGGAGAAAATGTATGGCTTTCCAGTGCTACAAAATTGAAGGTCAGAAGAGCTGCATACAACCAAATCTACAAGGCCAAAGGCCAGATACCAGAACCTCCTTCTCTGCAAATCAAAGCCTAGAGCAGCAGCAGCTGAAACCACTTGTTCTCACCATCAGCTTTTTACTTTGCAAAAGGTCAAGTGGAAAGATGAGCAGAACTGGGAGGCTGTAAAGGAGCTGTGCTTCCTCTGACACCTTGAAATAGAAAGAATCTCTGAAGGAAATATGTTTATAAAATTCTTAAAGTTAAAAAATTTTGGCATGTAGGATTCTGCCTTGCACTTTTGATGTACACCCTCTTTTCTGCCTCTTTTCATTATACATTCTTCTCTTTTTCTCATCCTTTCCTTTTTTTTTCTTGCCAAATTCCTCAGCTCTGGGTTTCCACTACTAGCCCTCAAGGCCCTTAATCTTAGAATTTTAGTTTCTCCATGAGAAAGTCTAAAATGAAATACTTTTCTTCAAGAGAGTTTGGTGAGCAGCGGTAGAGGATGAATGGCACTTGTATTTCTCTGCTTTGCTTTGCAAGAATCCTTCATATTTTAAATGTTTATAACAGTTCTGTTACAACCCCTTGGATGATGTGTAATGAATGGAGTGCTCAAGCCATGTAACACAGAGGAAAACAGTATCTAATAAGAGGATTATGAAGGTTGACACTTTAGGGAACCTATTATGCATTCTGCACCTGAAACAAACCTGCCACAACTGTCCAGGGAGAAAAGCAGCTTGTTACCAGTGACTCTCCCTCTTCTTCCTCTGCCACACCTTTAAACCTGCTTCTAATCTGCTTTTTAGGAAACCTTGCTTTTGTGATGCCATTTCACTGTGATGAGAAATTCATCATACATTTCTGTTGTATTGTCTTACTCTATTTACAATATAATCATTTGTGATCTATTCATGCATTGCTTTGAAAACATTTATAATCATTTTCCTCCTACTTTTTTGTTATGGATAATCAATGGTTTTGTGCCTTTTCACTGGGAAGAACTATGCCTTTTATTTGCTTTTTTACTTTCTCCTGGTGCCTGACTCAGCACTGCAAAGCTGATGATTAAATAAGCAGAAACATTCAATCTCATGAAAAATGACAACGGGGTCCTTGGTTGCATGATCCCATTGTGAATTTATTTGTTGTCGGGATTGTCTGAATGTTAGAGTACATTTCAAGAGGAAGCATTGGCTGTTCTTTCTGCAAGAGAACCCAATCAGGAAGCAGAGGTAGGGAGAATGTAGGGATCGGGGAGAGGGAGGAAAAGAACATTCCATGTTTGCACCACCTTGTGCAATGTCATTGGCATACAACTCTGAAACTTTCTTCTCTCTCTTTTTATCCTGATATAATAAGGTAGTTAAAGGATTGGCCTCTTTATTTCATATTTTTAAAGATGATCTATTTTAGAGAGACAGAAAAGGAGGGAGAGAGGGAGAGAAACATTGATATGTGAGAGATACATTGATTGGTTACCCCTCACAGGCCCCCAGCTGGGGACCTGGCCCACAGCAGAAGCATGTGCCCTGGCCAGGAACTGAATGGGTGATTTTTCAGTCCACTGGCCGGTGCTCAATCCATTGAGTCACACCAACCAGGGCTGGCCTCTGTATTTTAATTCAGGCTCCAAAATTTACTAACTGGAACATTGTACAAAGTCCTTAACCTTTCAGAGCCTTGGTTTCACCCATTTAAAAACTAGGAATAAAAATATCACCTATTTTATTGTGATATCATGAAGAAACATTTTACCTATAGTAAGTGCTCAATAGTCATCCATATTATTGTTATGAATTTGTTAAGAAGGAAGAAATACGTGCTGATCAAGGTAATAATCCAGGATTGTTAATCCAAGGATTAATCCAGCTGATGGGGAAATAGGAATCTTGTGGGACAAAAGTGAAATCATCACTGAACATGTTTCTGACAAGCATCCCTGGCTTGCCAATGAGATGGGAAGTTTAGGCTTAAAATTATCTGTATCTGGTCATCTTTGAACACACCAACAATGGTAATAAAAATTATTTCTCAGCGTATCAGCTACCAAAGGAAGATCTTGACAATTATTGTGTAGCATTGCTAACCTATTTTCTCACCATCACTAGTGTTTATTAAAGCAGGGTTGCTATCAGATGAAGGTTTCTTCTGTAGCTTATTATATAACTGAAGGAAATTAACTTTGTGCCTGGGAAGAATGGGGACTAATTTAAGAAGGCAGAGACTTGTTCATAGACAGCACTAAAGGGACAAGATGTGCTGAATTGTTTGCTTGAGGTTAAACACTCTCAGCACAGAGAGAAGGTAGGTGTACAGCTGTGGTAAAAACAAACAAACAAACAAACAAAAAAACCCCCACAAAACAAAACAAAACAAACAAAAAACCTTGACCCTGGAAAATACTGAAGATTAAGAGAGGATATGGTAAATTGAGTTGGATTATAGTATTTGTTGATTTACTAACATTTCTTAAATACCATGTGTGAAAATACTATGAGAATAGCATCATTCTTTATATTTTTGTCATGTACAAATCAGCAAAAATTTACTAGGTAAGTTTTGGTGTCATGTATTAGAATATCAACACAGCTTATAAAAAATTTTATAGACAAAAAGGATCAGAAGATAACTGTGGAATGGGAAGAAAAAATGAGAAGGAATGGTAAACCATAAAAATTAAGTCATTTAAGTAAACCTTATCCAGATATCAATATGCTGTATGACCAAAGTCTTCTACAAGGGAACTCTTAACCTGGACTGAACTTTGGCTCACAGGTTAATTTGGTCCAACTGGCTCCGTTAACCCATTTTAGTAAGCCTTTATGAAGATAAAAGGATTAGTTGAAGATGACTAACCCTAAATCCTGGAATAAGAATTGTACAGGTCATGTAATTAAGTCTGAATAGCTACATGCAAAGTTTTTAGTTAAGTATAGGATGCCTTTGAGGTTTTCTAAGGTTTCTTGTTAATTCTTAAATTATATATTTAGCTATTTTTAAAATATTTTCTTTTTTCTTTTCTAATATAAGTATTGAAAGCTATACATTTTCCTCAAATTATCACTTTTGAGATTTATCCCACAACATTTCATGTTAAATTTTAATTAATGAATAATATAGTAAGCATTGTTAAAATGTTCACCTTGATTTTTTCTTTTCTTCACAAGTCATTTTGATTTAATTTTCTAAACATAGGGGAAGTATTCAATTTATGTTTCTTTTTTTAGAATGTTCATTTTTAATGTATTTTTTCCATTACCACTTATCTCCCTTATGTCCCATTCTCCTCCACAATCACCCCACTGTTGTCCATGTCCATGAGTCCTTTTATCCTTTTTTGCTCGATCTCCCTCTTAACTCTCTCCTGCATAGCTGTCATTCTGCTCTCTAGCCATGAGTCTGTCTCTATTTTGCTTTAATTTCAGCTTGTTCCTTAGATTCCACATATGAGTGAAATCACATGGTATTTGTCTTTCTCTGACTGGCTTATTTCACTTAGCATTCTATTACTGACTTTAAACTTAATTACACTGAGATAGAGAATATGGTCTATATAATTTTTCACTCTTCAAATTTTTTAAGACTTACTGTTTCAGTTACCAACTCAGTTTGGTGGGTCAGAATTTCAGACAGGGCTGATCTGGATGATTCTTTTATTCTGTGTGGCATCTCTGGATGGGCTGGTCTGGAAGGTTCAAGATGGTTTCATTCTCATGTCTGATGCTTTGCCAAGGATGACTAGAAAACTGGGCTCAGTTTCAACAGAGTTTTATGATAAACATCAGAGCCTGAGAAGAGCTTGTTTCCAGGTGTGGAGATGTTGTGCCACCAAAAATAACTAAAAGAACTAATTATGGGAATGATGAGCAGCCTCAGACAGGATCTGTGCTTATGTGTTCTGATGGACATCCAGCATCACAAACAAATGCACAAGATAAAGGTTTCTGTGGTAGTACCGGGAGAGTAAGTATGGGCTTCCAAAGATGGATGCTAACATTTCCAGTAGGTAAATAAATACACGTATCAATTGGCTAAGAACCAATCCTGTTTATATTTGTTAACTTGTTGCCTTTTGACTCGAATCAAGTTAGGCCTGTACCTGTTTTATTTGCATCCTAAATTTAAAGGGCACTTTTTAAAAAAGTGCAATCACTATTATACAACCTGGATTGGATAAGAAAACTATGTGTAGAAAATAATGCAGTTATCCCTGATTTAAGCAAATGGTCAATTTCCAGGTGTGCTGAAAAACTAATATAAAGGATCATTCTACAACAAGTCACATTCCATTAAAACAAAAGCATTACCAATAAAAATCTATGTAATAAAATATATTATAAAGCTCCAGCTGGTATGAGACTTATTTCAAGAAATAATTTATATCCTGAAGTTCTAATACAGAAGAGTTTTGGCTGTCCCTTGAAAATTTTATTCCATTATTAGCCAAGTATTTATTTATTGGCTTGTCTGTTTATTTATCCTTTTTATTGGATTTATTGGGTGGAACTGGTTAACAAAATTGCACAGGTTTTAGACACAGTTCTATAGCACATCATCTGTACACTGTATTGTGTGTTCACAACCCCAAGTCAAGTCTCCATCCATCACCATTTATCCCCCCTTCACCCTCCTCCACCTCCCTCTGCACCACTGCCCTCAGAAATTATCACACCCTTGTCCATGTCCATAAGTTTTTCCTCTTTTTTCTTTTTTGCTCAATCCCTCCATTCCCCCAACCTGTGACAGCTGTCTGAGTGCTCTCTATCTACGAGTCTGCCTCTGTTTTTGCTTGTTAGTTCATTTTGTTCATTAGGGTCCACATATAAGTCAAATTATGTTGTACTTGGCTGTCCCTTGAAAATTTTATTCCTTCATTAGCACATGAATGATTGTGTGCCGGACACTGTTGCAGGAATTGGGAATATGGCTTTGTACAGATCAGACAAAATTCCCTCCTTTAGAGCTTACATTGTAATATCAGGAGACAGACGACAAACACAGATATACCATACCAAATAGTAGTGAGAGCAATAGAGGAAAATAAGGCTGAATAATTAGAATGAGGATTTTTGGAAGTGTGTGATTGTATGTATATGTGTGTATGTGTGTGTGCACATTTGCATGTTCATGTTTACTTTTTAGATAAGTTTTTTTTTGGTAAAAACTCTCTGATAAAGTGACATTGGCTCAGAGACAAAATTCTGAGTACAGAGAATCTTGCAGATATCAGCAGTAACAGTGTTCAAGTCTGGGGAATTAGTAGGCATGTATTCGCTAAGGTCCAAGTGTGCTGGATGCATTCAAGGAACAGCTGGAGTACGGAGGAAGGGTGTGAGTTTATTTGCTTTCAGAGAGGTAGTAGGGGACTATTTTTTCCATAGTACTAATGTAATATTCATAAAACTTCTAGCAATAACAACAATTATAATCTCTAAAGATTAAAAACATATATTACATGGGTTCTGATTGTTCTCTAATAATTGATTGATCACTACCTAGTATGCAGCATTGTGCTAAGAATCTTAAGACTTACTTCCTGTGCATAATGTTCACAATGCAATTCTGGTGATAACTTTTTTGGTCTGCTCATTATCCCTTTGAAACCACATGAATTTTCTTTTCTAAAATGATCCCATTGGGACAATGTGGCTTCTCTTAGACTGACCAATGCCACCACCTTCCTAGTCATCAGCTTTTTTTTTTTTTTAGTCATCAGTTTTGACAGGTGTGTGTTTTTATGCCTGAAGGCTTTCCTGTCTTCTGTCTCTCTTATAACATCTCTTGACTTTATGGTAAACTTCTGGATTCTCCTCTAATTCTCCATGGTTTTCAGAAGACTTGAGGTTACACTTCAATTTTATTTGTCTAAACATTCCCTTCTATGCTTCAGGAAACCAGATAGAAAAGTCCCCTGAAGATTCTATTATGTACATCTTCCCCTGGGTCCCATGCTCAGGCAAAAACAATTACTATTAGGGGCTATGGAACAGAGACATCTTTCCAACGATTAATTTCTCTTCATTCAGATCCCCTTCCTCCCCCAGACCTAGTCAAACTCTGAGAGTGGGTTAGCATGAACTTTCACCCAGTCTTCCTTTCTTCCTTCCCTTCCTTCCTCCCGCATCCCTCCCTCCCTCCCTCCCTTCCTCCCTCCCTCCCTCCCCCCTCCCTTCCTTCCTTCCTCCCCTCTCTCCCTCTTTCATTCATTCTTTCATTGTTATTCAATTACAGTTGTGTCAATTTTCCCCCCTTTGCCCTCCTCAGCCCTGCTCCCATAGTCAATCCCCACACTGTTGTCCATGTCCATGGGTCATTCATACATGTTTTCTGTCTTGTCCCTTCCCCATTTTCCATCATTATTTCCCTTCCCCTCACCTCTGACAGCTGTCAGTCTATTCCATGTTTCCCCTTCTATTTTGCTCATAAGTTTATTTTGTTTATTAGATTCCTTTTATAAGTGAGATCATATGGTATTTGTCTTTCACCAATTGGCTTATTTCTCTTAGCATAACAGTCTTTAGCTCCAACCATGCTGTTGTGAAAGGTAGAAATTCTTTCTTTCTGCTGCATAGTATTACATTATGTAAATGTACCACATTTTTTTGATCCATTCATTTACTAATAGGTGCTTAGGCTATTGCCAGCACTTGATTATTGTAAATAACACTGCTATGAACATGGGGGTGCATAAATTCATTTGAATTGGTATTTAGGGATTCTTAGGGTATATTCCCAGTAGTGGAATCACAGGGATGCAAGGATGGTTCACTAATCAATAAACATAATATATCACATAAACAAAATAAAGAACAAAAATAACATGATTATATCAAGAGATGCTGAAAAAGCATTTGATGGAATCCAATACCCTTTTATGATAAAAATACCAAGAAAAATGGGAATAGAGAGAACATATGTCAACATAATAAAGGCTATATTCAAGAAACCTCCTGCCAACTTCATACTCAATGGGCAAAAACTAAATGCTTTTCCCTTAAGATCAGGAACAAGACAATAGTGTCTGCTTTTACCACTTTTATTCAACATAGTACTGGAAGTTCTAGCCATAGTAATCAGACAAGAAGAAGAAATAAAGACATCCAAATTGGAAAGGAAGAAGTAAAACTGTCATTGTTTGCTGATGACATGATAGTATACATAGAAAGTCCTATAGTCTCCACCAAAAATCTACTTGACTTAATAAGTGAATTTGGCAAAATAGTGGGATACAAAGTCAATATTCAGAAATCAATGGCATTTTTATACATCAACAATGAACTACCAGAAAGAGAAACTAGGAAACAATCCCACTTGCTTTAGCAACAAGAAAAATAAAGTTCCTAGAAGTAAATTTAACTAAGGAGGTAAAGACCCATACTCAGCAAACTACAGGACACTGAAGAAAGAAAATAAGATGAAAATAGGTGGAATCATATACTGTATTCATGGATAGGAAAAATTAACATCATTAAAATGACCATTCTACCCAAAATAATCTATACATTCAGTGCAATTCCTATTAAAACACCAATGGCATATTTCACTGATCTAGAACAAATAATCCAAAAATTTATATGGAACCAAAAAAAGACCACGAACAACCTCAGCAATCTTGAGAAAGAAAAATAAAGTTGGAGATATCACAATACCTGATATGAAACTATGCTACAAGGCTACTGTAATCAAAATAGCCTGGTACTGGCAAAAGAACAGATGCATAGATCAATGGAACAGAATAGAGAGCTCAGAAATAAACTCATGCATCTATGGTCAATTAATGTTTGACAAAGGGAGCATGAGCATACAACGGAGTGAAAAATAGTCTCTTCAACAATTCATGCTGGGAAAACTGGACTGGTACATGTAAAAAATGAAACTAGGCTGTGAACTTACACCATATACCAAAATAAAGTTAAAATGGATAAAAGACTTAGTTTTATTTATTTCTTAATGAAACTTTTTTTGAGCAGTATAAGTTCCACAGAAAAATTGAGAAGAAGGTACAGAAGTTTCCCATATACCTCACACATGTATAGCTTCCCCTGTTATCATAACTCCCACCAGAGTGGTACATTCATTATAACTGATGAACCCACATTGAGTACAATGGCTTTTTCCAGTCCTTTATTTATGTACCAAACTTTATACCCCCTTTTCTTCATAAAATTGCATTTGACAGCCCAAATCAAAGTTTTGGAATGTAAGCCTTATTCTTTTTTCTCCAAAATTGTAGCTTTTAAAACTAAAAGTTTCTGGCTTTCTGAATTGTATTTTTCTTTAATGAATATCACAAGTCTACTTAGAAACTCTAAAGCCAACAAGCTGTCTTTCTGTTTTCTGATTTGGCTATTTAGTCGCTTCCTGGAGGTGATGAGCTTGGAATGCCTTGACCTCAAGATCAAGTTTTAATTCCAACAAAGAATTTGTCTGTTAGCATATTTGAATCATATTCCACCATATGATTATGTAAGTGAATAGCTGAGTTACACGTGTGATTTCATTGCAAACTATTTCCATAAATGACACACAGAATACCTCTATTTAGCAAACATCTCTGACACTTCTGGATTCAAAGTTCCAAAAATGCTTATTGGATTTCTTTTCTTCATATGTTACTGCAAAAGAAAAGTAAGGATGACTATAAAATGCTGCCTGAGAGCAGAGTATCTGCATTGAATATTTGAAATTCTATAAGAATATTTATCTTGTCTTATTTATTTACTTATATTGATATTGGTTCATAAATATTCATTTTATATTTTGGCTTATAATATAATAGTAGTTAATTAATTATATTGATGAAAATGTTCCGTATTTGTCCATTGGAAGATTTTCAGTTGGCCACTGTATTACTTTGACCTGTTCTATCATTGTGTGTGTGTATTTGGGTACTTTGTTTACTCTTACACAAGGCTCTTATACATGTTCCACTTTAGTCTTAAAATCTGCTGTTTCTTTCAGAATCCTGGCTCCTTTGTTGGAGAATGGTTTTAGAGACCAAGACCAATGTTAGTTATGATCATTATTAATGGGGTGTCATTTCTTTCAGGCCCTTTCAGATGATAGAGTAGAAATATTTGTGCTTATATTAATTCATGTATATAAACATATCTATAAATATTTCTACAGATAATGGCTTATATCTATATTAAGCCAAATCTGACATCATACTGATGTCTTCAACTGTGGTCACATGGCTAATTCTAGCCTGTTACTTTTGCATACCTGTAAACTCCTACTCCAACAGTGAGAAACCTCACTTAATTATTCCATTCCAGTTTACATGTATAAATAGAATAAGAATTGTTAACCAATAATCCCACTGGGAAGAGCATTATCAGTTGATTATGGTGCTTATATGTCATTACTGCTGCCTTTAGTTTCACAGATTCCACTCTTTTCCAACGTTACTTAGATCACAACACTTTTCTTCTCCTTTTTTTAGTGAGGTTGTTTTATACATTTGTTTTCTTTTTTAATTTTTTATTGTTGTTCAATTACAGTTGTTCCCATTTATCCCCCCTTACTCCACCCCACCCTACCCAGTCCCACCTCCCACTTTCAATCCTCCCCTCTGCAGTCTTTGTTTATGGGTCTTTATACATGTTCCTTGACTTGACCCTTCCCCTCCTCTGGTCACTGTCAGCTTGTTCTTTACTCCCATGTCTCTGGTTCTATTTTGCTCATTTTTTTTATTAGGTTCTGCTTATATGTGAGATCATATGGTATTTGTCTTTCACCACCTGACTTATTTCACTTAGCATAATACTCTCCAGTTCCATTCATGCTGTAGCTAAGGGTAGGAACTCCTTCTTTCTTTCTGTTGCATAGTATTCCATTGTGTAAATGTACCAGTTTTTTGATCCACTCATTTACTGATGGGCACTCAGGCTATTTCCAGCACTTGGTTATTGTAAATGATGCTGTTATGAACATTGGGTGCATAGGTTCTTTTGAACTGGTGTTTCAGGATTCTTAAGGTCCCAACAGTGGAATTGCCAGAGTAAAAAGTAGTTACATTTTTAGTTTTTTGAGGAAATTCCATACAGTTTTCCACAGAGGCTGCACCAGTCTGCATTCCCACCTGCAGTGTTTTAGGGTTCCCTTTCCTCCACAACCTTGCCAGCACTTGTTTACTGACTTGTTTATGATGGCCATTCTGACTGGTGTGAACTGATATCACACTGTGATTTTAATTTCCATTTCTCTGATAGCTAGTGATTCTGAGCATCCTTTCATATGTGTCTGGGCCCCCTATATGTCTTCCTTGGAGAAGTGTCTGTTCAGGTCCTTTGCCCATCTTTTAATTGTTTATCTTCCTAGAGTAGAGTCATGGGAGTTCTTTATGTATTTTGGAGATCAAACCTTTGTCCAAGGAATCATTGGCAATATATATAACCATATGGTTGGTTCCCTTTTCTTTTTGATGATGTTTTCTTTAGCTGTGCAGAAGCTTTTTATTTTGATGAAGTCCCATTTGTTTATTCTTTGTTGGGAACCGCCCTGACTGGTATCAGAGGCTGAAACCCCCGCCTAGGCTAAAGCTAAGGGAACGCCCTTGGAACCGTGAGCCAGCAAGGAGACAAAAGCTTATCTTCCTGGCAGGAATGCTGTTTCTGCTGCTTTATTCATGACTGAACCCCCAAAAGCTTGGTCGGTTAGCCAAAGACGGGTAAGATTCCCCATGGGGGGAATGACCTAAGCCAGGCACGATCACTTTGGGAGGCCCCCCCAAAAGAAGGACTTGGGGGGCTGCAGCAAAAGGGGGTGATGGACCCTCGCTCCTCGGCTCTGACATAGCCTGAGTTCTCAGCGTCTGGGAGAAAATCTCCTTATCTCTTGGTTACCTAGTTCCCTTGCTCCACCTAAGCCTGAAACAATGACAGGGTGGTACAGCTCGGTACTGAGAAGTGCGGATTTCCCGGGGTGATCAGGCCTAAGAAAGAACATGTAAATTACTGTGAAACCTTCTTTGTTTAGAATGCTCTCAGTTGAATGAGAAGGGTCTTAGGAGGAAGTTAATTTGTTCCTCAGTCTTACAGCTCTTTGACCCCCCAACTCAATAGACCGGCAGAGTTCTTTGTTTTCTATAGTTCCTTACTTCCCCGAATGAGTACTGTACTTTACCTGAATTATTATGCAGCATGAGCCTAATAAAAGCAGGTACGGACGGTAAATCAGCGCGCTCCCCACTAGGGGGGTGGCCATTTCGTCCCTACTTCCCCACAGAAACTAGTTTGTCTCTGTGCATGTGTTGTTTTTTCTCGCGTGTTTATCGTCGAGCCATCCACAGCGTTCCGTGGTCACTGCTGGCCGGTGACCCACGCGCAACAATTCTTTCATTTATGTCCCTTGATCTAGGGGACATATCAGTGAAAATATTGCTACATGGAATATCTGAAATTTTCCTGCCTATGTTCCCTCCTCTAGGACTTTTATGGTGTCACAACTTATACTTAAGTCTTTTATCCATTTTGAGTTTATTTTTGTGTAGGTGTTGGAGTTCCTTGTCACAGTCTGCATTCCTTCCTGGGATTCCTTGATGTCCTAAACAAATATTTTAAAAATATTTGCATATTTCAAGTTTCACTCTGTGTGTTGTAAAATTCTCTAAGTTTTGAATAGTTTTATTACCCCCTCCCCGTGCTTTACATATATATGCTTTATATATATGTATGTATATACATATATATTTATTTTTCCTTAGAAACTGGTCATTTTGTCCATAGTCACTTTATCTTATTTTTCCCTCATTTACTCTCTGTCCCCATGTGTTTTTAAAGGCATGTATCTTTAAATCCTTCCCAGAGATTTCCCTCTTCTCTTCTATACTCTATGCCTTAAATTGATCTATAGGTAGCTCCTCTTTCTATTGATTGGCAGGATGTAGGGATCTTCTAACACCATGCTTCACTGTGTTTTCAAAATGGACTTAAAAAGAAAAACACATGATACTTGTCTAGCACTTTGTATTTAGTACCTCAGAGCACTTACCAATTAAACAAACCCCTAAAGCTAAGTGACTGAGATTTTTACAGATTGCTATGTGCAGACAGAAACTTTTCCCAAGGTCCCAGGAAACTGCCCAATCCATACTCATGGAAAGAGTATTTTATTTCCTTGCATCATCTCTCAAACAAGGTTGCCTCCTCAATAATGAATGAAGAAAAATTATAATTCTGCAACTCCCTCCCTCCTTGCCTCTGGGAATCAGGTAACTTTAAGAAGCAAGAACCTCAGAGAGAACCCAGCTACACTTGGGAATCTTTCAGTGGTACAGTTTTAATCCAATCTTGCTTCTGGTATTAGGAAACCAGACATACAATTTCTGTCTCTGTAGGGGATCTAAACACTCGCAAGTTTTTCTCACCAATGCCGTCTGCCTATTTTTTGCCCAAAGACACAATAACTATTTTAGGTAACTTCATACTGTGAAAGAGCTTGTGTTATGTAAATTAAATGAAGACATTTTGGGCTGAATTAATGGGTGATTTTTAAGGCAAGACAGTTTTGGGGAGAGCATCTAAGCAATTTGGGCAGAATTTAAAACTTCATTACAGCACTGAGTTTAGCACCCACTTGAGAAGATATTTTTTCTCAATTTACAGTCTTATTCTTTCTTAATCAGACTAATACTTAGTTATTTATACAGTGCTGATAATCTGAGCAAAGTATGGTTCTGCTGATTTGAAACTTTCAATGACAGAGAATTAATTTGGATAAATCATGACAAATAATTTTAAGGTACTTTCTAATAAATACATTGAAGGTATAACTATGAGGTATGTTTTGCATAATGGAATGTATAATGAATATTTTATTAAATTATAAAATATGTTTTAATATCATTAGACTTCTCATGGAAAAATTAAAATCATGAAACTTTTGTGTTCTAGAAAAAATATAATTTCTTGAAAGCATTGTCTTTTTACATAGCTGCATATAGAAGTATTAACATTATAGAAGTATTAACAAAAACCCCAACACAGTGTTTTTAAAAGACATCAAATAACAAATTTACTGCATCAAAAATTGATTTAATCGATTTTTCTAACCACCTACCTCAGAAGATTTTTTTCTGATTTTCTAATGATACTGGTATCAGGGTTTTATCAGGAATCAAGCTCACACAGCTCAGTATCAACTTTGACTTTTACTCATCCTCTTCTAACCTATCATGTGCCATATTCTATAGATTTTACCTCATTGTTTTCAATCTCATTTCTATCACTACTGCCCCCCCCCCCACCAACTTGCCCCCAGATATGTCTCTCTAGTTTTTATTTGTACTGTGGGACAATGAAGCCTGCCCTAGTGTATCTTCCACAGTTCTGATGAGCCGATTCATATAAAGCATTGTTCAATCATAATTTTTTCATACTCTCTTGATAGTTTTCAGCATTGCTACTGAATGAATATATTGTAGTACTCAAGGTTTTTAAAAAATATTTTGGACCCCAAGAACTTCTTTTAGCTCCAGGAAAACAGAACTATTTACTGTTCACTGACCTTGCCTCTCCCCATACTCTATCATAACTTCTTGCTTCTCTTCATTCTAATGTTAACTAGAATGTACATGGTAACAACAAGTCCACAAGAAACACTAAAAATGGGGAGGGAGTTGTGTTCAGGAAGGGTGCACTTTGTGTTCTTCTTGGAAGACACTTTTACATATGAAGGATTGCAATGGCCTAAAATAAAGAAACATGTTTGAATTTAACCAGATTTCCTAAAACTTGTCGAATTGTAGAATTCTTTTCAGTGCAAACAACTCCTTAACATGTCATGTTCTTTTGTTCAGTCTGTTTCTTCTGCCTGGTATGAGTTCATTCTCATTGCTTCTTTACGCAACTTGCAAAGCTCTCTCTCTTAAAGCTTATCTCATATGTCCCATTTTCCACAAATCTATTCTTGAATCACTACCAAACATAGATCTACTTATTTAACCTTTTGAAGAACTTTTTGGGGTAACTTTCTAATAGCATATATCTCACTTCCACTCTTGTTCAGTTATTTGTATTATTGGTTTTAAACATCTGACCAAACTGGAAACTCACTGAAGATAACAACCACATCTTATTTGTCTCACTATCATTTTCAGGGACTAATACTATTTCCTGTAAAAGATAAGAATTCAATAAATATTTATTGTATTGAGCTTTATAATAATAGCAGCATTCATTTCTATAACTTTTGAAACACATTATCTGATTTGATCTTTATCATCCTTCCAGCTGGGCAAGGATTATTGCCCTCACATTTGAGGACAGAAACCTATGTGATTTCTTGCCTTTGTGTTAGAAGAAAATTACTGGATACAGGCATATATTACTTTCCCAATTTTGAGAACAAATGAGACATATCTTAGCTGCCTATCCCAGAATGTATTCAATCAAAGAAGATAAAACTGTGAACCCACTAGAAATATTATTTTCTTCAAGAGTGTCAGTTTGTTTATCAAGAATTCCTTCAAGACCTTTACCTTAATGGGCCAAACAATCCAAAACAATTATGTCATACAGTTTGCCCATCTTAGTTCTTGAAAGACCTTCTCTATAATCACCCAGCCAGGCCTTAAAACTGTACAAATGTTTTCTGTTTTCTGACTTTTCAAATCTGGGACATGATCAAGATTTTGTTAGGGTCTCTCCCACTGCAGTTGAGTCTAATAAAGTTAGCTTTGCTTTATCAACAGGTTTTATTGCTGGTGTCCTGAAAGAATGTTGGTTACACTTATAAATGAAAAACTTGATGCATAGAAGATAAAGAATTTGCCCAAGTAGTATAGGTAGGCAATGGCAAATAAAAGATCAATAGTCAAACCTCTAAAATTTTTATCTGCAAAGACTTTCTTCAATATCTTTCTTTTGAATGAATGATGTTATTTTTATCTAGAATAGTTTTAAACCTCAGGTAGCTATAAAAACAGCATAAAATTAATTTGTCCATAGCTCCTCCTTCAAATAAATATGTTTTGTTAATTAACTCAAACAAGCAAACAAATAAACAATTGATATTTCTTGAATCCCTACTATATATTAGGTATTGGAGTTATATCTGTGACAAAACAAAAAAAAACCCCTGCTTATCAATTAGATGTTATATTCTAGTTAGGGTGAGTGGGTAGCAAAGACAGTAAACACATAAATTAATAGTTGAAGTGAAAAAAATCACAGAAGGATCTCAATTGATAATGGGTTGTTGGAGAAAGCCCACCTGGGTGACATAATATCTCAAGAAAGTGGGTAATAGAGCTACTCAGATATCTGTGGGAAAACCCTTCTCTGTATTCATTGGACAAAGCCTAAATTTAAGAGACCAGGGCATTTATGTAAAAAAAAAAAACACTACAGTGATTGAGTAATCATTTTGTTGAATAAAACATTCATTGATTGATTCTAGAAGTGGTTTAAGGTTTGTGGTATTTGCCACTTTATATTCTGGTGCTGCTTTGATGATAAACAGTGCCCCCTGCTTGCTCTTGCATATGTAAGTCATCTTTAATTCCTGATGGTGACCCTTTCATCTGATTAACTTTTTTATATTCTTATGTAAATTTATTATGTGGCACAAAGTACTTAAAAATCCACTTTACTTCTGAAAGCCTGAGGAATCATAACAGTTATTTCTAAAGCTATTAAGGTCAATTGGAGGGAGAAAAAACAAACAGGACATATTTAACCATTCATTTGGTTTATATAATGTGAATTCCTATTAGATGATGAAAACAGAGAAATTTCAGTCACTATGGAAAGATTGAGACATCCTGATAGTAAACTCTTTATAAACTTTGTGTAATTCAACCAAAACACATTCTTTTGAGGAATTTCTCCCAGTGTTTCTAAAGTATTTTAATGAGGCTACACACATAGAAGTCCTTTGCCAAACATCTATTTATAGAGCATTTGAAGATCAAAAATGCTGAAAGTCAAAATAGTAGCCTTCACTATTTTATGTCATTGCAAATGGTGCTTCTCTGAAACCTGGCCCTTCATCCATTTCCATCAATATGACTGTATTTGTTTTTCGTAGAGCCTTTACAGACCCCAGTCTACTCTCTAGTGTCCCCAACACAAACCTCTGGGTCCTGTCCCTCTACAGCATTGCTGTTATCACTCCCTTTAACAACATTTTCTTTCCAGGAAACGTCAAACCAATAGTGCAGAGTCACCTGCTCATTCTGTGCTGCCCCTTACCTTTCTTCTTTAACTTTCCTTCATCCTTGCTGATGAATCCTCTTCTCCTGGCTCCTCCTCTATGTTGGAGTTCCTCCCATTCCCATTAGATGTTCCTTTCCATGCTCACCATGTGTTTCTCCCTGGGAGATTCCATCAATTTTGTGTGATTTTAATGATAATTTTCTCTGTAGATGAACCTCACACTGGTATCTACAACTCACTCTTTCCTCTGGGCTTTAGACACATGTTCACCTGGGTGTCACAAAAGCACCATGACAGTGATTTTTCAACCAGTATGCCCCAAGAAATTTTAAAACATGCAATGCCTGGCTGTTTAGTCAGGGGCAGTGACCTCTTTTCCCTTAGACTGTCAAATAAAAAAAAACTGAAAATAGCCAATATAACAACAACACAATAGGCTTCTGGTGTGAATGCCTTGTTTTAGGCATAAATGCATGGGCCATATAGTAGAGTTACTTCTTATTGGTCATGTCTCATGATAAAGTTGCATCTGACTGGTTACTTCTTGGTATGAGAAATCTGCCCTGGCTGGCGTAGCTCAGTGGATTGAGCACGGGCTGTGAACCAAAGCATCGCAGGTTTGATTCCCAGTCAGGGCACATGCCTGGGTTGCAGACCACGGCCCCCAGCAACTGCACATTGATGTTTCTCTTTGTCTTTCTTTCTACCTCCCTTCCCTCTCTAAAAATAAATAAATAAAATCTTTTTAAAAATCTTAAAAAAAAAGAGAAATCCTTATATACAGGTATAGTCACCTGATTTTTTAAAAAGTCACCTTGGAGCAAAATGGGTGGGTAATTATTATTATAATTATTATTGCAGAAGGGTAGGTTATTATTATTATTATTATTAAATAAATCAAGTTTATACCTATTTTTGTCATATTGGCAAAAATATTTTGTGGAGTGCTGCAGAATTTCAGTAGTTTATGTATTCCATGAGATGAAAAAGGTTGAAAATCACCTTGCTAAAACATTAAAACTCAACATTTCCAACACCAAGCCAACTATTTTTAAACCAAACATATTCCTTTTGGAGTTTCTGAGTTCCTTGAATGTCAATATTATTAAATTATTAAATAATATTGACATAAATAAATATGTATTTATGTGATAAATAAAACCAGTTATCAGGCTAATGGGTTCAACAGGATGAGAAAGAATGACCTGAGATTATGACTTAGACTTAGACTAAGGTATTTTTTATGCAAATGGTGAGAAGCAATAAGACTCTGGATGTGTTTTGAAAGTAAAACAAAAAATTTGCTGAGAAGGTTGGATGTTAGTATAAGGTAAAGAAATATTAATAACTCCTAGTTTTTCTTTCCCCAAGTGTCTGGGCACTGTTCTAAGCACTTTACATTTTATTCACTTACTTAGTCCTCAAAGTATCCCTGTGAGTTCACTATTATTAACCTCACTTTACAGGTGAAGACATTGAGACACAGACTATGAACTTGTTCAAGACCACATTGCTACTAAGTAGCAGCAAGGAGCCTTAAACTTAAGAATTGCTCCTGGAGCTTGTGATTTGTACCCACTACACTACATCACATTTAGAGTGACACACATTCTAGTGGAAGTGTAGTGAATTCTGAAAGCATATATTATAGTGGAAATTAAAACTGTGAGCAAGATAAGGTCACTTGAACACTGACCTTAGATTAGATAGAGGACAAGATACCTAAGAACTGGGTCCTAGAATACTCCAATGTTTGATCTTAGAAAGATGAAGAAGTCCCATGAATAAAAACTTTTGGCATAGGCATAAGAGAGAATGATGTCTTGAAAGCCATTGAAGAAAGTGTTTCAACAAGAAGGAGGGATTAACTCTTCCAAATTTTATTGATGGGCTACTTAGGGAAGGCACCCTGCTGACATCTTGATTTTAGTTAGTAAAGCTCATTTTACATTCAATTATGGAGATGCTGTAGGATAGAATTTTGAGATAATAAACTTGTGTTATTTTAAGCCACAAATTCGTGGTATGTGTCATAGCAGCAATAGGAAACTAATATGGTTACTGGAGGAAATGACTTGGAAAGGTTAGGAGGTGATGGCTAAAGAGTGAGTTGCTTGGAATTGAGATTATGGGGAAAAGGCAGAGGTTGATAATGACAAGGTTAAGAGTAGAACAGTGCTGGTCAAATAGGGTGGGTGAGAAGATCACTGGAGAAGAGAGTCAAAGAACTGAATGGCGAGGGTATTGGAAGTGTCACCTATGTCAAATCAGAGGAATGGTGTCAAATTTGAATGGTGTCAAATCAGAGGAAAGACAGAGATGTTGAGCCAAGCGCATCCATGCTCGTGCATGCAAGCCATTGTCCAGTCTCTTTGAAATCCAAGGCTTTCACATCTTTCTCTTGCTTGAAACTTGTCAGTATCTTGTCATTGATCTTAGGATAAAAACCAAAATGTCTAATATGGTCATTATGACATCTTTTTTTTTATCATGTAGATTCAATGTTTTGTCTTTAGGGTAGCCTTTCTTAACCTCTTGGACTAGGTGAGATTTTTGTGATTATTTCAAGGCAACCTGATTTTTTCTTTCAAAGCTTTTTGTAAATTTTTAAATTCATGTATTTCTCACACTTTATGTGTGTGCATGTGAATATGAGTGAACATTTGATTAACTTGCCTAGTAGATTGTAAACTCATTGAAGGGAGGGACTTTGTTTAATGTTGAAAAAAATGTGTCTTCCTTGTTTTTCCCTTGAAACTACAATGATAAGCATTCTTTAGTTGAAGCTTCATCTATTTAAGTGTAGTAAGAACAAGAGGTAATTTTTAAATGGTCTCTACAGTAATTTTGATATAGAGAAATTAAACATTTGATTGTGTAGCCGTCACATTTAGCTTCAGTCTAAAATGGTTCTGTTATGGCCGATAACTTATGCCCCATTTACTGGGACTATTGGTCTTTCTCTGCTATGTCTATGCCAGACCAGTTCGAGGTGTGACTCTGGGGAAGTGTACTTGTTCAGGTCAACTAAACTTCCCTTCTGGAGAGCTGTTTTCAGGTCTGGGTTGGGGTCGCAGGAAGAGCTGGCAAACCCATTGCCTTCCCACCATGTCACAGTCTCCAATATTAGCTTTATCAATGAATGGCAAATAAAAAATGAGTCATCTAATGACATATAACTAAATATAACATGAAGACCTTCAAACAGACCAATTATAAACATCATATATAAAACAAAGAGACAATATAAACCATGGCTGATTATTTAATGATATTTTACTAATTATCTATGTCCATGTAACAAATTGCTCTAAAATTTGGTGGCTTAAAAGAATGAACATTTATTGTCTCACAGTTTCTGTGGGCAGGAATCTGGGCATGAATACTCTGGGTGTCTCTGCCCCAAGGTCTTTCGTAAGGCTATAATTAAGGCATTCTCTGGGGTTTCAGTTATTTCAAGGCTTGGCTGGGGAAGGATCTGCTTCCAAGTTCACTAGTGTGGCTGCTGGCTGGCCTAAGTGCCAATCTGGCTGATGGACAGTCATTAGTTCCTTGCTACCTAGGCATCTCCAGAGGACTACTTACCACAGGGGAGCTTGCTTCCTACAAATGAGAGGGAGGGGGAGAAAGAGATTTGCAATATAAAATCTGCAGTGTCATTATAACCTAGTCTCAGAGTGATATCTTATCACTTTTGTGTTATTTTATTTCTTTAATAGGTTCAGCTTACACTTAAGGGGAGGGATTACAACAAAGGCTTGGATATGGGGGTATAAGGACCATTGGGATCGTTGGGGGTCATCTTAAAAGGCTCTCTCCCACAGATAGTTTGGAATTATTGTTAATTTTTTCTTTAGAAATGATAATGAAATCATGGTTATGTTAAAATATCCCTTATATTTTATTGATATATTCTTAAGTATTTATTAATGAATTGATAGTAAATCTAGGATTTGCTTAACAATAATCCAGTCGTGGAAGAAGAAGTGGATGGGAGTATATGGATGAAAGAAATGGGACCAGAGCCCTGGCTGGCGTAGCTCAGTGAATTGAGCATGGGCTACGAACAAAAGTGTCATAGGTTTGATTCCCAGCCAGGGTACATGCCTGGGTTGTAGGCCATAACCCCCAGCAACCGCACATTGATGTTTCTTTTCTCTCTCTCTCTCTCTATCTCCCCCCTTCCCTCTCTAAAAAAATATATAAATAAAATCTTAAAAAAAAAAAGAAATGGGACCAGGAATCGATGGCTATTGAAGGTGGACAATGGGGTATGGAGGACCATTGAGTTATTCCCTTTAACTTTGTGTTTGTTTAAAGTTTCATTTAAGAATTCTTTTTTCTTCTTTACCCGATTCCTATGTTTATTACACAGTCATTTTTATCTGGGCCAAAGATTAAATAAATTTATTTAATATGTCCCTTAAACCTGCATATTTGTATGAAATTGCTTTATATGTTTGGTCCAGAAATTTCTGATATTCTAACCATTTTACTTTGAAATACAATGTTTTAATAAAATTTTTACAACTAAGTGTCCTAGCAACTTGGGATGACTACCCTATTTTAAAAGCCCCTTGAGGTTTACTCAGGGTGATGTAATCTGAGAAGAAAATTCACCAAATGATGGTATAATACTCCCTCAGGCCCACTCCAAAGTAATTATAGAGCTTTGGTCTATTAAATGTAAATACTAGCACTAAAATGTGTCTGTATCCTTTCATCTAAGGAAGTTGGAGATAACATTGAAAGAAATGCTTATTTTAAAAGCATTTTCATGGTTGGGGTAGAAACAGATCCATCTATTTTTATTCTTCAATTCACTTTATTTAGCAGTTAGTGAGGATGTGGAGTTTTTTATTCCCCTTGCCTTCCACCAGAGTATATACTGTGAACTTTCTCATAGCTCAGAGGCACTAATACTAGAAATGTTAGATTAATAAATGAAAATAAGTATAAAGAATGTAAAATATGAGACATGGTCCCTGCTCTCAGGATATATTAAAATTTGACCAAGAAGATAATATTCATAAAAAGGTAAAGGTGAAGTGAAATAGAACTGTCAAGTGTGGGAGAGAGACAGCAATGACACAAGACTGGGGGAGAAGGGAGAAATGACTCTGAGCTGGACTGTCAAGGAAAGGTGTCACTGCGGGTTCAGGAGTTGTGGCAGATTTGTAAATCCAAAGGGAGTAAGAAAAAAGACTAAATGTCTCTTCTGCTTCACACCCTGCCATTTCCCTCTGGTGTAAGTGTTTGTATAGAATGATTTTCTTTTTAAGACAACTGAACACTTGCTATTTTAACTGAAAATGGAATGTGTATATATATGACTGTCTTATTTTTAACTTAAACCCTCCACCTGGTAGTTACGCCTTTACTCTGAGTGATTTTCTTACATGATATTTTCAGTGTAACTAGACACATGAACTCGCTGCATACTTGCTTCTTTTGCTTTGAACAGACCTTGTTTGTCAGGGGAATACCTGTCACCGTCTGCATCACAGTTCGGGAGAGTTTGCTTGTCTGTACAATATTGCTCAAATTCCCTCTGAAGATGTTCTTATCTCTCAACCAATGAGAAGATCTCTTCTATAGTCTGTGACTGAACTTGTCCCTATCAAACATTTATTCAACAGCATATTCAATATTTTGAATTTGTGCCTTTTTTCCCGTTGTATTTTATTTTATTTTTTTCACATTTTTTACTTGTTGTTTAAGTACAGTTGTCTCCATTCTCCACCCCCCGCCCCTCCACTCCCCTGACGCTAACCATCCCCACCTCCCACCCTCGATCCTACCCCTACCCTTTGGTTTTGTCCATGTGTCCTTTATACATGTTCCTGAAAACCTTTCCCCTTCTTCCTCCCATTATCTGCTCCCACCTCCCCTCTGGTTACTGTCAGTTTGTTCTTAATTTCAATGTCTCTGGTTGTATTTTGCCCCTGTTTTTTAATGAATATTTTTGATATCCCTTTGGGTTATGGGCAAGTTCATTAGAAGTCTGGGCCACGTTTCTTACTTTTTGTATCCCCCAAAGAACTTGCAAATACTCAGTTCTTGGTGCATGTATGTTGAAGAGGTCATGAAATAAAATGATCTGTGAAGCTTTGAGGTTTATTGACTGAGTTTTATTCCACTGCCGAGTGTGTTCATGGGGAGCCTGCGCAGTGATGTGTATTGAACTGTTTTGTAAGGGTTCTGTTCAGTTTCTTTGGGAGAATGTGTCAGCTGTTAGCTCATTTACTTGAAGAGCTCTTCCTTGAGAAATCTCACAGGCTTTCTGTAGCAACGTATAATGGAAACATTTTTAGGCTTCCCTTTTCTGCGTACTTTGTAGGTACTTACTGTTGTGTATGGGTCTAATCTTGGTGATGCTTTCTCTTGAGACGCTGTTTGAACGAACAAACTGAGATGTATGTGTGAAAATGGTGTAGTCCAGTGGGGCCAAGGTATTGCTGAAGCACAGTATCAAATTGACCTTTAAGGGTTCTTTTAGAATCTTGTGAAGGGGAATAATTAATTTAGTAATAAATTTAGTATATATGAATTATTTTTAAATGTTTTTTAAGTATTAATATTTGGATTGTACATGCTTATATAGCATTTCTACATTGGCATTGTAATATGCTTGATATTATTTCTTTTTTTAATTCTTCAAAAATTTTTTATTGATTGATTTTTTTTAGAGAGAGAGAGAGGGAGGGAGGAAGGGAGAGAGAGAGGGAGATATCAATTTGTTGTTTTACTTATTTATACATTCATTGATTGCTTCTTATATGTGCCTGGACCCCCTGGTCCCCCATTGAACCTGCAACTTTATTACTAACTTGCCTTATGCTAGTTAATGGATGTTCTCAGGAGAGATTTTAATGAATTTGAAGTACTTGGGTAGCCCCCCTGTGTGCAGATTCTGAGTGAAGATACTTCTACAGATAAGTAACCCTTGTCAGTGTAATTTATATATCATATTTAAGTATTTTAAAGTACCAGACTGATGATATTACATTGGTATCTGACACAGAGGACATTAAGCCAAATACAGTTTATTCTGGGCTAGGACTTTGATCCTAGCCCACTCTCTCCTGTCCTAACTAGGATTAGATGTCTATTCCCCCGCTAGTTTAAGTACGTATGTAGTTGCAGATTGAGTCCTTACCTTATCTTTTGGTCCTTGCTCTGATCCCTATCAGCCAACTGACACTGATCTTATCAAGATCAATGAAGACCACTGCATTTCTAAATTCATTGGTTAATTCTTGACTCTCACCTTCCTCACCCACCAGTAGCAGAATGACATTTTTATTCAAGTATCACTTTTCCATTGAGCCTTTCCCTGACTACTCAATCTGGAATCCTTAGTCTCACCCTCATTACTCTAGCTATTATGTCCATCTAGATATTTTATTTATTGATCCTATATTTTCTCTTTCTTCCACCAGCTAGAGCATGAGTTCCATGAAGGATGCAATTTATGACTGTTGTGTTCATTGTTTTATCCCTATTGGTAGAATAATGCCCAGCAGAGTAAGTAAGCAATACATGTTTGTTGAATGAATGAATAAAGAAATGAATTAAAAATATCATTTTGGGAGGAAACTAAATCAACATGGCCATTGTGGAAAGCAATTTGAGAATGTACATAAAGTTTTTTCTTACTTGTTCATAAATTGTCACCCCAATAAATTCACTTTTATGAATCTATACCAAGTTAATAATCAGTGACAAAAAGGTACATAATCTCAGTCCCTTAAGTACTATCACCATAGGTTATGAGATCATGTCTGTAAGCCACATAAAAATGTTCATTACCACACCTTGGCTGGTATAGCTCAGTGGATTGAGTGCAGGCCTGTGAAACAAAGGGTCGCCGGTTCGATTCCCAGTCAGGGCACATGCCTGGGTTGTGGGCCAGGTCGCCAGTAGAGGGTGTGTGAGAGGCAACCACACATTGATGTTTCTCTCCCTCTCTTTCTCCTTCCCTTCCCTTCTCTCTAAAAATAAATAAATAAAATCTTTTAAAAAAGTGTTCATTACCAGTCTGAGACTTCACTACAAACTGATATGTACCTGTCATCTCTGTCGATGCCACATATTATTTTGTGTTGACCTTTGCGCTGTGTGGATGTATGTGTCTGGGACTATTTTATAGGATTTTCAGTTTTGGTGGAGGTGACAGGGGGCGCTTTATTCATAGCATATGGGGAGGTAGATTAACACAGTTTTATAAAAGCAAGTTTTTTCATTTGTAATAAAAGCCTTAAAAACATTCAGTGTTTAACTCAGAAAACACACTTCTAAGCAATAATTTTAAAAACAATTCTCAAAAACACAGGCAACAATCTATATATCAAGAGAGTTGTCATATAATTATTTATAATGTTTTAACTTGAGAGAAACCCCAATGTTTGTTCAAAAATTAAATGTTACATTTATTCAATGGGGTATTGAGTTTTTGCTTAACAATCTCATGTTTCCATAGACTAATTACCTCTTGGTAGGTGAAAAAATGAATTTCTAAAGAATGAGTTCAATTTTACATTAATCTTTCCCAGGTTGCCAGTAAGGTGCTCGATTCTTCCAAGGAAGCTAGGGCCACACCGGGGTAAGGCCCTCACTTCATCCAGTGACTAGTACTGCGTGCCCAGCGGCGCTGGCCCAGCACTCACCCATACCAGGGTCTCCGTCTCAAAGTTCACCTGCACCGACTCTGCCCTTATCCTGCACAACAATGCTGAGGTGATGGTGAAGAGGGCAAAATCCACGCTGTCATTAAAGCAGCTGGTATGAATGAACCTTTCCAGCAAGGCTTGTTTGCAAAAGCTCTGGCCAATGTCAACATCCGGAGCCTTATCTGCAATGTAGGGGAGGGTGGACCTGCCCCAGCAGGAGGTCTGCCCCCCTCCCCTCCCCTCCCCAGCCCCCAGGTGAGAAAGAAGAATCTGAGGAGTTGCAGGATGACGTGGGCTTGGGGCTTTTTGACTAAACCTCTTTCGTAACACATTCAATAAGAAGCTGAACGCTGAAAAAATGTATGTGCGCACACACACACACACGCAGGAAAATGGAATGGAAATGAATAAATTAAAATGTTATCTGTAAAATTTGTTGTGAGTAGTTTTTCTCACTATTTTGTAGAGTAATTATTCCAAACTTTGTTCTTCAGGAGCATGTATAAACTTGTGAAATAAAAATAAATAAATAAATAACAACACTTCAAGGAAAATATAAACCTTGATGGAAAACCTCAAGGATTTTTAAGACAGTTCTTGCAAAAATTCTCATTTTGCTATTGTAGAATGTTAAATGGAATAAAAACATAGGGTAGGAAAGTAAAAATCAGGTTCTTGGCTGAATGATCACAAGGTTGGCTTGCCTGCTCTTTATACCTATGTACCACTTTCCATCCTCCTGACTTCCCTGTGAGGCTGGCAGGTCAAGTGTCATTATCTCCAGGTCTTGCAGATGAGATGGTTGGGGCCCAGAGAGAGGTTATGTGACTTGCCCGAGGTAACCCAGTTAGAAAGTAATAAATTAAGTCAAGATAAAAACTCACATGTCTTTTAGTCATACTCTTTCTGCCACCCTCTCCCCCTTCCTGCCCCCATGCTCCAAACCATAGTTCTGAGAAATTAGAAAAGAGAAGATGATGACTGTGCTCCCCCAAAAGCCATTTGAGTGCACTTCTCTTAGGGCCGGATGGCCCTGAAGTCATTGATTGCCCCTGTGGGGTGAGCAGATGGTGCTACAGGGAACTTGCCCATCATTACCATGTGCTTTTCAATTAAGACGGAAATCAAAAGTATCCCAGTATCATGGTCATAACCTGAAGGGTCTAGACAAGCTGCTCTCTGCATACAAATCAGGGAGGACTAATCATTCATCTGTGTGTGCAAACTGCAGTCTTTCGAGAGGAATGGTCTGTTCCACTTGCGGTGTAGCTGCTTTATTTTTCATGCCATGGATGTTGTCATTTGTGAATTTGGTATTGACTCTTGGGAGAACTTATTTCAGAATCTTCACTGAACAATCACTACAATGACAGAGTGTGAAAGTGTATCGTCAGAAGGGAACAACTGAGAAGTGCTTTAGGAAGGCTGGTGTGGAGAGGGTACAGTGCTCTGGCCTTAAAGATTGGGGATCAATACAGACAAGCTGAAGGACCAGCTGTCTAACCTTCAGCATGTCACGACTCTTCAGCTTCATAATTCATAAAGTGGGCCTATTAATCTCTATCTCACAGAGTAGCACAGGTTGAAATGAAATGCATATGCTAAAGGGTCTAACTCTGTCATAAGGGATAGATTTGCTGAATACATTTTGCTTTGTTTTGTTTCAATGTAGTGATATAGGAACAATTTTATAGGATAACATTGTCCGGGTACTTTAAGAGAGCCCTGGAACACCTTACTGTGAGGAAAGGGGGCTTCATGAGAAAATGTGAGTGGGGCCATGTCATATGGGTTTATGAACTGGCCACTGAGAAGGACATGAAGGAGCCACATGAAAAATGCTATAAACGTGCCTGCTAATCAATACCACAGTTGCTTAGGTGTTATAGTTGATCATAATGTAAAGAGTAGAAGTAATCTTTCTCAGGTATGTTGTATAGAGGATGAAGACATACGCATTCATTGTTTGTGTGTGTGTGTGTGTGTGTATGCGCGTGCACGCGTGTGTGTGTGTATCTTAATCATAAAGCAAGTTGCAGATATCAGGAAACAAAATTGTCTTGATGATTAATTTTATTGACAATAATAGGTTTATCTTAGTGCAAGTAACACACAGTAATATGTGAACTGCACACTTCAAGTAAAGCCAGATCTGGATTAATTTTTTAAAGCATTTTCATTTTGCATCTCTCTTGGCACACTTTTTGACCTATTTAAGATGGTTTATTTTTAGTGATATGTTTATCACAAGATATGGTTTTTATTTTCATTATTTTTATTTTTTTATTTTCATTTTTTTTTACCTCACAATTAATTGAATATAAGCTCTGGTGCCTAAATATAAAGACATCAGTTTCACCTCTTAAAAGTCTTCACCAGTTTAGTCACTATTTCAAAAGCTCTGTATTTTTATCTTGTTAGCAATGTCTCCAGTCCCCAAGAACTCTGCCTTTTACTTTTAAGTGATACACTTGACATAATTTAGTTTTAGTGGCTCCCTGGGTGTCATGAATGAAATGATTTGATGACCATAATGTCATGCTCAGCAATTGTTCATGAATTCCTCCCTTAAGACATTTAGAAACTCTTAACCAAAAATCGAAGATGACAAGTGATTACCAATTTATCAGGTTGGATTAACTTTTAATATTAATGCTAATGTCATAGTGTATCAAGATGCTTCTTGTGCTTAAAGTGTGAAAATGCAGAAATCTTTGCCAAATTACTGAGCCAGTGATATGCTGTGATAATTTGCTTATTTATCTTTGTTCTGAGCACTGTGCCTAGTAGATGCTTGGAACAGTGTAACTTGGATGTTCCTTTGCAGAGTACATGGCTTGTGTTCTCAATTCATTCACTCATTCATTCATTCATTCATTCATTCATTAGATATCTCTTGGGTACCTACTATGTAATGGCATGGTTCTCTTCATTGGGGATACATAAGAAACAAAACCCCCTCGCTTTATGGGAGCTCATATCCTAGTGAGGGTGACAGAAAATGAACAAGTAAAATAAATAGCCTGTTAGGAAAGGTGTCCAAGTTAGTGTTGCCAAACCCAGTAAACCTGGCCACCTAATGAAACTTGCCTCAAAATTTATTTAACTGATGGTGACATATTTCAAAATCTTCAAGTAAAGCAAACATTCTCATGTTAAAATTCGACCCTTTCCAACATGTTGAAGCATGTCTCTATTCTACTTAGTACCCAGGCGGCATGGCTTAGGGCTGGTCAATAAATGCAATATCTTGAGTGTTTGTGTAGATAATCTTGGTTTTGGTCACCATCACTTTGTACATAGTATATAATACAACATTTTCTTTTTCTGGGGCTTCTAATTGACACTGAATTTCTCTAGAGCTGTTCCGAAAATATTTGAACACTGGAAGTCTCATTAGAAGCATGTGACATAATCTTAAAAGCTGACCACTTTCCAGAACAATTTGTATTTGGATGTCTCTTTAGAAAACCAAACTAATAAAATGATCTTATGGCTTTATTATTGAATGAACTTCATTAAATGCCAATTTCATGATGACAGCTCAATCCAATAGATGATAATCCTGGGGCAGTGTTTTGCCTGGGCTGATAGTGAGCAATGTAAGCGTGATCCATATTCACGGGCTCGGAAAGATCAGTTTTACATGAGGCTAAGGAAGTATATGTTGTTTATAACAAGGCCCGTAACAGGACCTTACCTTGACTCTCTTGGAATGTCTGGTGGACACCAGAAAAAATCTCACTATTAGGATTTGATAAAAAGCTTTATTTGCTGCTTAAGTTAATCATTATCTGCATGGGCATTATCTGCATGACTAATGTAGGGTATGGATGGATATTACTTCCTATGTTTTTGCAGCATCCCCCCTGGATGTCATATTAACTAGGTGAGCACTTCAGAAACAAATACTGGCAGTTAGAAATACTGTGTTCCATAGGTCATTTGGGTTTTTCGTGGGAGTTTTGAGTACCTAAAAAGCCTCCACATTTTGATAAGAGGGAAGAACAGCTAATAGATGGCAGGTAAACAATAGAACCAGGTGCACACTCCAGATTAAAATTTAAGCCACCCCACATTTTGTTTGCATATGTTACAAATAGTTGCTTTGAAATGCAATAAACGGACCTGCAGAGTGAGTGTAATGATGTAGTTGGCACAGTTTGGACTTGGTTATATCCATTGTGTTTGCTGGGATTGTAAGTAGGGCTCTGCTATTCCTCGCTGAACACCAGTTGCTGAGTCTTTCTCTTAAAGCATGTACATACCCCCACAAAGAGCTCACGTGAGGATGTATGTGGTAAAATAATATAGCAGCTGCACTATTTAGGAAAGGTGAGAGGGAAGGTAATCTAATTGAGAACTCAGAGGAAACATGAAGCTTTTTTTTTAAAAGTATACAACTTTATTTGTCCTTTGTCATTTAGAATTTTTAAACATTTTGGACCTTGGAAAAGTCTACGGAGAACACTTGAAATAATGTATTCTGACTTCAGTGTGTTAAAAACATCTTGTATTCCCTCGATGATACTCACCAATACCATTCTTGTTCTGTTGCTGTTTATTGTGCAACAGTGACATAAGGGGCTAGCCACAGTACATGTTTCTAATTTAAAAGACTATGCCCAAAGCCAAGCAAGGTATGGTGATTTGCTGGTTTGAGTGTTGAACATTTTCTGTCTTTCTCTTTTTGGCACTAAATTAGGATTCTAGCTGAGTTCCTGTGACTGAGAACAGTCTTTAATTATTTGTTCTGAATACATCTTTCACACCTGAGGTGGTAATGAGTAGTTAGAGATTGTAATGGTGTCACTGAGTAAATTATAGTTTCAGGGCCGACGCAGAGGCTTGTTAAATTCTCAGGCCACAAAGAACTAGTACTAATGAAGTTATCCCCTCTTCAAAATTTATTAAATTTGATCTAATGGACTATATATGTTTTTTTCCACTGTTCCTCCTAATGATGATCCTTGCATATATTTCTAAGACTTGGAATAAACCTAAGCTCTCTTCCAGGGAAAGCCAGGTGAGTCGCTGTGTGCAAAGCAGAGTACGGCTGACAGACATACCTGTTGTGATTTCCTCTGGAAATGGCAGCTTCCTAGTTGTGCAAACTGACACACCACAAAGCACAAAAATTATAATGTCTCCCCCCTCTGACCAACTTCATACTTGTCATCTCTATAAGCATTACCATCTGTATTTATATAGGATACTTAGTTTACTTCTTGCTTTGTAATCTGCCTCAAACACACAGAGCTCTAAAACAAGATTTCAGTGTATTTGTTGGCAATTTTTATTTCCATCTGTTGAAGCCATTTGAGGAAACCAATGGTCTCTTACTAGCTCAAACTCAGAGCCCAGAAAATAGTAGTTTATAACATTCCCATGGTGCTTTTTATAGTCATTTCTTTCCCTGGTACTTATCTTTTTTTTCCCTTCTCTTAGTGACAGTTTCTACTCCAGCACAGAGCTGTAGGTGTTTGGCTTTTCCTTTTTGATTGACTGCCACATACTGCATTCTAATGCTACAACATGTGTGTACAATAAATTTTCTTGTAAACTGAGGGCTTCAAGGTTAGGACTCTGTCAAGCTTATATTTTCAGAGCTCTTGAAATATTTTCCACTTAGCAATCTCTTTGCATTACTCACAAAGCTTTTAGGAGGCACGTCAGTCAAAAGGATGACTCTAACCAAAGAAAGAACAATTCAAAGGCTGATTTTTAGCATTAGTGTCAGCGTCAGAGGTGACACGATGGCTCTAACAATTTGCACTGGAAAAGTGTGAGAAGGGCAAATATTTTGCTTCCATTTATATAGTGTCTCTTAGGGAGATAACTGCATATCAGATATCTAAAGTTTGTCTATGTTATAAAACTCAAAGTTAGAGTTTCCATTTTGAGCTGAAGTATATAGGAACAGAATACAAGACACGGATTAGTGGTGACAAAATGACAACCAGGTGGGTGAGCACGGATGTATGTGTACGTATCCAAATCTGGCATTGTGTAATTATGTTTCCTTATCTGACAGAAGTTCAGGATGAGAGCAGTGTTTTGAAAGCCGAGTGTATATTTGTCTGTGTCTTCGTCTCATAACTGCTTGGATCCCCTTCCACAGTTGACGCTGCCTGCCAGAATCCAGGAAAACACACCACTGATCCCATCCTTACCAATCAGGGCAACATTAACTCACCAAGACATCCTAGGCGACCCTATGTACTCTTTGCCCAATGAAGGCCTGTACCAAAAGATCAATAAGAAATGTGACTAGAAAAAGAGAACTGAAGAAAGTTCGCAGAGGGCCTCTGACACCACAAGTCACTGAAGACAGTTCAGTGCTAGATTCAGTGAGACAGGAAGTGAACAGCAAGTCTAACCCCTTTTTGTCGCCTCCAGCCTCTATCACTACTGTCATTGTCCTAAGACAGTTGGATCTCCAGCCACCTTCTAATTATGAACTCTGTCTCACCTTACTTGTTGATCAAGCTCTGCCCTGGGGCAAGCATTTCTCCCATCTCGAGAAGCCCAGAAATTAAAACTGACATATTACTAGGCTTGTTAAAGGTGACATAGCTGCTCATTGATGAGAAGCAGGCTCAGAGGCAGGCCGTGTTCACCTACAGTGCTCTGCACTGTGAGATCTTCCTCACACAGCAGGAAGAACTTTGAGGACCCACAGCTAGATTGACTAGGGTGATGGTGGCTCCACAAGGAACACTGAGACCTGACAATAATAACCCTGAGATACCTGGCTGTGAATTAGACCTCGGTCATGGTCCAGTGTTGCTCCCTGCACTTTTAGACTGCATCTTGTTTTTTTCTCTTGACCCCCACCTGATAAAGAGATGCCTACAATACAAGTTTCCAATGTATATTCTCCTCAAGTATTTAGTATTAGTGGCTCCCCACCTTTATCCTCATCCCAAATTACTCTCCTAGAAACTTGTCAAGGATGGCAGCTAATATTCACTGAATAGCTTTTGCATACATGACAGGGATGGTTCTAGTTAATTTATATGCATTATTTCATTTAATTGTCCCAATAATCTTTGAGTTCCCCCAAAGGAGCTTTTTCAAATGACTCAGATCTAGTAAGTGATAGAATACAAAATTAGGTCCAGGACTGTCTCTGTAAACTTTTTATTTAGACCAGAACAATCTCTAGCATTCCTAAGATGTCGTCTATTTTAAATTTAACCAGTTTCTCTTATGTCAAAGTGAAGTCTTGCTGCTGAGCCTCTATTGACATGGACAGACCTGGACCAACTATTTGCTTGGAATTTCAAGTATTAACCATTGTCTACCCATGTCTTGGGCTCCTAGTACCTCATCTTAGATTTCAAATCTCTATTAATTTGTGCCACTCCATGCTTTCCCTTCCTTAATCATTGTTGGCCCTCAATTGGCTTCTCTTGAAAGTCACATTTCCATATCTGCACTCATACACAAGTGATAGGCTATACATATGTCATTTGTATAATATGATTTATTTAGCATTCCAGTGAAAAACTGATGGATGCATCTGTAATATTGTTTATATTCTAATTCAGAAAAATATCTACTGTGATCTTTTTATGTAGGTAAGTTACTATCAATAAGAAATTCTGTCCTGGCTGGTATAGGTCAGTGGACTGAGTGCTGGCCTGAGAACCAAAGGGTTCAGTTCCCAGTCAGCACACATGCCTGGGTTGCAGGCCAGGTCCCCAGTGGAGGGCACATGGGAGGCAACTACACAGTGATGTTTCTCTCTCTTTTTCTCCTTCTCTTCCCCTTTCTCTAAAAATAAATAAAATCTTTAAAAAAAAGAAATTATAAAATAGAATTTTATTTTACTTATTTTTTCTTTTTTTTTAAAGTAAGTTATGGGCACGCAATGTGCACCATAAGGAATATAGTAAATAATATTGTAATAACTGTATGATGACATGAGGTTACTAAACTTATTATCGTGATCACGTCATAAAGTACAAAAGTACCAAAGCACACAATGTTATACCCCTGAAACTAATATAATATTGCGTGTCAACTATAATAAGAAAAAAAATAAGAATTTTAGATGAGACATTCCATCTCCATTTCTTGTTTCTGACTCCAAACGTATTTATCTTAAATTTTCTATTTCTATTTTAACCAATATAGACATTTACTTTGTCTACAACTGTCTCCATTTTTTTTCATTTGTAAACAAGCTAATTGTGATTAAGCAAATGACTGAACATCCTGCTGTTCATGTATATGCATCTTTCTTATTTGGGGCCCCCTATTACCTTGCCGGGATGGTCCAGTGCCAGCAGGTGTCATTCCCTTGACTGTCTTGTCATTCTGGGAGGACACATACTGAGAGTAGAGAGCCACGAGACTCTTGAAATATCTCACACTTCTTGCATCTTCTTTTGGTGGAGAGAGCAGAATTTCTCCAAGTGTATTTTATAGACCACTAGTACACTGAGAGATATCCTGGAAAAAATGTGTCATGGTCATATATGTAGAAATTCCTGTGTGCTATATCCACATACAGTGAGATGTGAGATTTTTGATGCATTTTAATATAACAAAGACTCTGCAGAGTCCTGATGAAAGAAACCTTTGTACTGTTTACTTACTTGGCCACAAAATCCTCTCCTCATATAATAAAATTAACATCCTGTGGAACTGGGGTTGCACATACCATACTTTGGTAAATACTATCCTAGGAACTTCATAGTAACTGGTGAGAAGTGGAAAGCTTGCTTAGGTTCTGGGTTCTTCTGATGGGCTGAAACAAGAGGAGGGAAAAAGATTATGGGAGACTGATGAGATATAGTCATCAAACTACTCAAAGAGAAAACTATATTAAATATGGAACTTTCCACTATAATTTAAAAATCAGAAAGACTATGTTTTACCCCATTTCAGTAAAACAAAATGATAACTGAGAAACTAATTTTTATTTTATTTTATTTTATATTATATTTTATTTTACTTTATTTTAATTTATTGTTGTTCAAGTATAGTTTTCTGTCTTTCCCCCCCACCCTTCCCCACCACCCCAGCCCTTCCCACCTCCCTTCCCTGTTTCCACCCCCCTTGTTCTTTTCCATGTGTCCTTTCTGCTGCATAGTATTCCGTTGTGTAAACGTATCACAGTTTTGAAAAACTAATCTTAATTGGAGGTTGAAAGGCTTGGTGTGATGCTTTCATGCTGGAGTCATCACGAGATTGCATGGAAACCTGCTTATTTGCAAGCACACCTACCAGTCATAGCCTCAGGTCAGTCCTGTCTGACCTTAGTCTTCCACTTGGATTATGATTCTCTTAGGCTTTTGGGCATCAGTTATGTCAAAGAAGCAATATTGCTCTAAGTCCTATCCTAAAACTTTGAAGGATTATGGACAGAAATACATTAGTTTATAGAGACAAAATTGATAAAACATTAGGAAAAGAAGCGTCATAACTACTGAATGATTCCATTTTGCTCCTCTCTTCATGAATCTATATGTTTCCTCTGAATTAATTTTGTGGTGATTTTCAAAATAGTATTGTTTGTTTGCTCTAGTTTACTTAACAGTCAATATTTAATAAGTTTTATTGAACATCTAGTACTTACCTTGCAGTGAGATACAAATGTAATCAAGACACAAGCTCTACCTGCTCTTTGGAAATACATTGTTCCCTAGGAAGGGGACATATGTACCAATAATGTCTGTGTTAATGGGGTCCTCATGTGCATGGTGCGAGTCACACATAGGAGACAGTATTTAACTCAGTCTAGCATTTGTAATATTTAAACACTTGATTGTAAAGGATGAGTAGGAATAATTCAGGTGAATGAGGAAGGGAGAGACACTTTATGTAGGTAAAACAGGTGCTGAGGCATTGCTATATGGAAGAGCAAGACATTAAGGGGATCAGCAAATACCCTTCTATTGCAGAAGCCTTGGGAATGCTGACAGGTGTGGAAATAGATATAGCTGGAGCCTGATTGTGGAGGCCCTGCCTCCTAAGTAAAGCAGTTTGCCCTTGATCCTGTAGGCAATAGTGGGGATTCTGATGCATTTTAAACTTGAAGGGTTTGTGTTTTAGAAAGAGCACTCTGGCAGCAGGTGGGCTTGGTTGGAGAGTTGCACAGCTATCCCGGGCTCTAGAATACTCCTTAACACTAAACCTGTCCTGATCTTTGACACTCACTAACCCTCACCAAAAATTATAATTTAGAAAGCTACTCTCTAATTTGTCTATGCTATCCAAAAGTAAAATTGTCTTGTTTCCACACATTCCATACACCCCCATGGAATGACTATAGCATAAGAGAGATGATTTTTCTACTACTTCAGTCAAACTCTCAGGTCTGTGATATTAACTTTGCTTTCTTTCTGTTATGGTGTATTTACTTGCCCTCTATGAAACTGATTCATTAGCATAACTGAGATGGCTATTTGACACACAAGTGATAAACAAATAAGAGTGATAAAATACTTTCCACAGAATTTAGGGTCCTTTTCCCAAATGTCCTCAGTTTCACTTTCAGAATCTTATTAAACTTGGATGCTACATCATGCATGAAGGATAATATGCCTTGCTGTTAGTAAAATGAGTGCTGTTTCCGTGGTAATCACCTTAGATTGGCTCAGAACAGCGTACCCACTTCTGTGGCTGCATGGAAAGAACACTGTTGCTGAGTATGACAATGTCAATGGAATATGCCATTCTATTAATCTCCAGCCATGGGATACAGAATTTCCTACATAATGTGGTGATTGGCCATTTCTGTTATGATTTTATGGAAAAGGCCAACTGGCTAATGTTTTAATTATTGAGGAGATATTTTCTCAGTCATAGCACAGAATTCACTTAGGATGATGTCTGCATATCTCAAGGACAGCTTGACTACCTTGGAGGGCATGGGAATCTTTGCCTGGGATTTGGGGAGATAACCATTTTTTTAACAAGATTTGTTTTTTATTATAAAAATATTTATTCAGGAAGTATAGAAAGCAGAAAAGTATTTTAAAATTATTTATAACTTCATCACTGAGGGAAAACCATTATTAAGATGTTTAATACTATTTTCTATCTGTATCTGTATTTACTTCTGTACCAATATCCATATATTTATCTGTGGTCATGTCTGATAAAATAAGAACAATAGCCCCTGGCTGATCTAGCTCAGTGGACTGAGTGTGGGCCTGAGAACCAAAGAGTCACTGGTTTGATTCCCAGTCAGTGTAGCTGCCTGGGTTGTGGTCCAGGTCCCCCATTAGTGGGTACATGAGAGGCAACCAGAGATTTATGTTTCCTCTCCTTCTTTCTACCACTCTTCCCCTCTCTAAAAATAAATAAATTATTTTTAAAAATATTTTATTTATTTATTTTTAGAGAGGGAAGGGAGGGAGAGAGAGTGAGAGAGAAACAGAAAGAAACATCAATGTGCGTTTGCTGGGGGTCATGGCCTGCAACCCAGGCATGTACTCGGACTGGGAATCGAACCTGCGACACTTTGGTTCAAAGTCCACATTCAATCCACTGAGCTATGCCAGCCAGGGCTCAGATAAATAAATTCTTTAAAAAAATAACAATAACAGGTAACTTTTATTCAGTCCACAGTATGTCTAAAGTAGTGCTCTCATCTCTACTGTATTGTCTCATAGATTCTTCCCAAAACTATATTTGTTAGATATCATTAATTATCTATATTTTACATAAGAGAAACTCTGAAACCAAAAGAAGTCACTTACCTACAGCCACACACATTCAAACACAAGTTTCAAAACCAAAGCTATTAAGATGCTATATTTCCATATAAATATATACATATGTATATATGTACACACACACCCATACACAAGAGTAGAGCCTTTAAAATATATACTTACATCTGATGGCAATCTTATTCTTTCTAGTTTCATTCAGATTTTCTGCTGATACCTCATATCTAGTAGTAAAAAGTTGCCTCTCCCTAGAAATTCTGTATGTGGATTTGGTGACATGGAAATCCGCTTGGTTTACACATCAGGGGTAAAATTATATCACCTAATCTAATATTTTTAAGGTGGAAATTTGTTCCAAGTAAGTTTTCATTATGCACAACATTTTCATTATTATATAAACCTGAGAAAAATTTTTGAGTTCCTTTTAGGAACATTTAATTAAAGTCCTTACAACAGACTGTAGTTACATAATAGAACACTAATCATAAACTCTAGATGTTAGTATCAGTACTGATTTTTATTTTTATGTAACAGTTTCCAGTTTCTGATTTTTTATTGAGGCACAATCTGAGTTTTGAAAACTGTAACTACCCATATGTCCCCACATGCCCATCAGACATAAAGTTCTCATCATCCAAGAAGTTTCTTTTATGCTGTTTCTCAGGCAATCTCCTGAACAACCCCCAGAAGCAACCATTGTGTGCATGTCAGTGACTGTGGATTAGTTTTGTCTGTCCCACCATGGAACCAATCACACACATTTGTTTGTGTATGGAACAGATTTGTGTTCTATGAAGGGACCAGTAAATACTATCACTAAAGAGTTATGATCTACGGGTTTTAGGCCAGATCCAGCCAGTAACCCGCTTTTCTAAGTATAGTCTTATTGAAACACAGACACTTATTCTTTTACTTATCGTTTATAGCATCTTCTACATTTCAATGGCAGAGCTGAGTATTTGTGATAGTAATCATGTGGCTCACAATGTCTAAAATATTTACAATCTTTGAAGTAAAGATTGCAATCTCCTGAAATATATATGGTATTGCTGAAGTCACAGTAGTGTTGAGGGAGGTGGAGATGGGTAAAGCTGGAACCTGATGAAGAAGGTTCTAATCTGTTAGGCAAAGAAGTTTCTTCTTTATCCCACAGGTGACTGGAAGCTTCTGATGAATTTAAGCCAATAGATTTTGCTGCTTTCACTCAGCATAATGTGTGTGAGGTTCACTTATGTTGTTTCTTGTATCAGTAGTTTATTCCTTTTTATTGGTCCATGGTATGAATATATCACTCTTTGTTTATGGATATTTGGATCATGTCCATTTTTTAAATTATTATTGGTTGGCCAGAAAGTTTATTTGTTTTTTTTCCATAAGATGGCTCTAGTAGCACTTAGTTGTCTTTAACTTCATTCAAAACAATTTTGTTAGATTATACGGTGACAGCTGTCATAGCAGCATGCATTTAAAAAACATCAAAATTGGTGATTTTTTTGTGTAACCATTTTAATATTGAAAGTGTGCAACATTTTCAGCATGTTATGCTTTATTATTTCAGGAAAGGTAAAACAACAACTGAATCTCAAAAAGATTTGTGCAGTGCATGGGGAAGGTGCTGTGACTGATCGAATGTGGCAAAAGTGGTTTGTGAAGTTTCTTGCTGAAGATTTCTTGCCCAATGATACTTCATGGTCAGGTAGATCAGCTGAAGTTGATAGCGATCTTATTGAGACATTAATTGCAAATGTTCTACCAGGTGGTAGATAGCTGACATATTCAAATTCTCCAAAACAATAAAGTTATTGGTGAAAATGAAAAATATATCTTTTATTTTACAGAAAAAAAACATGTAGACTTTTTGGCCAACCCAATATGAATAATCCTACCATGAACATGCTCATGCTAGTGTTTGTGTGGACACATATTTTTGTTTTTTTTCAGGAAACACCCAGGGATGGAATTGCTAGATCATAAGGTAAGTATATGTTTAACTTCACAGGACATTTCCAAATCCTTTTCCAAACTGCTTGTATTATTTTACACATCCATGCTTAAACATCCACATATTTGCTAAATGTGATGGCGTAGGTTTAAAATTTATCCATCCTGGTAACTTGTTAGAGTTTTAGTTTACATTCCTTGATATAGAATGATGTTGACCACTTTTTAATGCAGTCATTGGCCATTTGTATATATTCTTTTGTGAGGTACCCGCTCATGTCTTTTACTCATTTCAAATTAAATGGTTTGGCTTTTTACTATTGAATCACAAAAGTTCTTTATATTGCTTAGATATAAATCCCCTTTTTTCAGATGTAGGTGTCACTAATATTCTGTCCCAGCTTGTGGCTTATTAATTCAGTTTTTAAATGGTGTCTTCTGAAGAGGAACTGCTACTTTTGTGAAGTCTAATTTATCAGTATTTTTCTTTATTATTGCTTTGTGGGTTCTAAGAAATTCTTACCTCCAGGTTGTAAACATATCTTTTGAATTAGTTTTTTTAGGACCTTTAAAGTTTTACCTTTCATATTTTGGTCTATAGTCAATATTGAACTAATTTTTGTTGAGATTTTTCTTTCCTCATAAAGCTACTTTGGTGTATTTGTTGAAAAAATCATGCAAGTGTGTGCTTATTTCTGATTTACTGAGCTTTTGTCTGTTCTTATGTCCACATTACACTTGCTGTAGCTTATTGTGAGCCTTTAAATACTATAAATCTTCCAAGTTTGTTCTTCAAGATTACTTTTGCTATTGTGGTGCTTCTTTATTGCCATTTAAAATTTAAAATCAGCTTGTCAATATCTACAAACAAGTCTTCTGGGACTTTGGACAACATTGAGTTTATATATCAATTTGGGGATGATTGATAATAATATTATAACATTATTGGTAATAATATTGAAACTTCTGTTTCATAATCCTGGTATATCCTGTTTAAATAAGGTCTTTAATTTTTCTCAGCAATATTTTATTATTGTCAGGCATAAATTTTACATGTTTTTATTATTTTTATTATTTGTATCCCTAATTGTCTTATGCTTTTGATTATATTGTTTTTTATGATAAACAGAAATACAATGAATTTCTGTATTGACCTTTTATTAGGTTGATTTGTTAAATTTACTTAGTTCTAGTAGTTTTTTTATTTTTAAGTTTTCTTAGTATTCTATTGAAATCACCAAATACTCAAATTTGTTGGCATACAGTATTTATAATATTCTTTTATTATACCCTTAATTACCACAGGGTTTATAGCTTTGTCTCTTCTATTCCTGCCATGGGCAGTCTGTCTGTATTTTTTTTTCTTGATAGGTATTTATCAATTATTGACACTGTCACAGAACCTATTTTTAATTTCCTTGATTTTCTCCACTGATTTTTTATTAACTTCTATTCATATCTTTATTATTTCTTTCCTTCTACTTACTTTGAGCTTAATTTGCTCTACTTTTCTTCATTGTTAAGATGAATATGTTTAAAGATCACTGATTTTAAACTTTTTTTTCTTGCTAATATAAACACTGAACGTAGTAAATTTCCCTGTGTGCATTGCTTTAGTTACATGCCACACATTTTGATATGTGGTGGTATCATTATTATTTTATTTAAACTATTTTCTAATTCTGCCTGTGATCACTTCTTTGACTCCTGGATTGCTTATAAGCATACTGTTAAAAACACACCGTGACTGTTAGTATTTATTTATGATGGAAAGGCCAGGAAGCCAGTTACTCTATCATGATTTACATTGAATGTTAGGCCAAAAATCTTTAAACAAATTATTTTTTGAGATCATGAGATCTTTCTTCTAATGCAAGATTCAGCCATTCTCTCAATTCTTTGATGAAGCTTTTCAGATGATCTAAATTCATATGGGCATAGTTGAATGCTTTTGTGTAGCTCTAAGACTAATAGTATACATATATTTTGTTGAGCATAGGGAAGGCATTTTTAAAAATAGGGGGCTATGCAGGGACAATACGATATAGTTTCTGAGAAGCTATATTATCTAGCATCTTTTTTTTGTTGTTCTTTGGTTCACTTCAAATCCTCTAAAGCATGACATGATACTGCCTGAAATTTCATCAACATACCATGTAAGTGACTCTTGGTCATCCCATTATTCAACCCAGACAACAGTGATTTTCATTATGCCCTTTAAATGTCACAGGACTCCTACATTACCTAATTTATTAGTGTTCTACCTTTTACTCTCGTATTTCTTGTACTATTTCCTTCATCTTCTGCAAACTTAATATCAGCCTAAGGTATTCTTCCATTGTTTTCTTTGTGATAGGTTCAGTATTATCACTTACATTCCTTTTGCTGATCATCAAGGGATACATTTTTAACTTGAACACAAAATCAGAACAAAAAGAGTGCAAGTGGAGTAAACAATATAGGTTCCAGAGCACCAGTACTCAGAGTGGAATGCCCATTTATTGAAAGCAATTGATATGACACACTTTCACTTGCTGCTTTGATGCATATGATGGCATCCAGATTAGAGGGACATTTTGGATTTAAAATACTTAATAATTATTGCTTTTCATGTATGCACACACAACATACATACATATGTACACATACATGTGATTGTTCACCTTTTTAAGGAAAATATGTCAGAGAAAAATAGCACCGCAATTAATTAGCGACATTAACCATAGCATTTATTTAATTTTAAAAGGTCAAATAGATTTGGGGATATTTCCTTTTCTTTATTTTTAGTCTGTATTCTTTATATGCTAACTGAAGCCCTCTGTGCTCTGGTCATGAGTTTTTCAGCTCTGAAGTGCAGGTTTTTTTTGGGGGGGGCGGTAATGATGAAATTCAGAGAACACTGAAACAGGTCTTATCTGCAGAGTCTTAAGGTGTTTGACTTTTACTTTGACATCTCATTCAAAGTATCTGGTTAATTAAGCTGTGGAATTTGTCACCAGGATTTCTAGTAAATATCAATAGCTGATTCCTCTCTGACTGAAAACGAAGGATGGAATGTCAATAGGAGTATTTTGGCTGTCAGGTCTTCCTGGCTAGTTGGCTTCATTGGTTTCAGCATGGTGCTAATGAGGGCAAGTTCAGGGGTTAGAGCCCCTGTGTGGCTTAATTAGCTTCATACTGAGGAAAAGCTCTGTTCCAGAGCCTGAGAGAGTGCTCTAACTTTTGCCAGCTGTATCATCAATGCATACAAGTTACAAGGGGCAAAAGAGCTAATCATTATCAACAGAAATCCATAACAATTTATGAATAACTTGTCACTTGTGACTGCCTATTATTTGATCATGAAATTGCTGCTCTTCAGAAGACAGCTCTCCATAAAGAATTTTTTTTCTGGAGTTAAATAGACAAAGGTATGTTGTACCTCAAAAAAGACTTTGTTTGGAATTATCTGTTAGCTTTCAGTGCCTTTGGGAGGTTCCAGTAAAATTACCCTGATTAGTCATCAGGACATGTGAAGAGGAATACTTAAACTGTGTTCTGCTTAGTTTTAAATTATTTACCATATGAATATTATCTTTCTTTAACTTACTATCGCTTAAGATGGCTTTGTTTTGATTTTTGTTATCTTTGTTATTATATATTTCTCTCTTTTTGGTTCTTGTAAGTATGAAAATTATCAAGTACTCTGAAAGTAGGAATATTTTATCTACATCTTTATCAATTATTATTTAACTATTATTTACTAACTAAATTTGCTAAACATTGCAGATGCTTTGGTAAACTTATAGAGATATGGTACCTTCACTCAAGTGGGTCATAGTCAAGGTGAGGGGAGAGGCTAAACCATAAGCAGTGTACAATCAGATAAAAAATTACAGATTGTGCCAGGTAAGTAACCTCAACTGGACATGGAAATGGAGCACAGGGGAGTAGGATGGAATGGGTGCATTGGACCCAGAAATGGAGCAGAGGACCTATTTTAGGTAGAGGTGAAAGAAATGGTCTCTCTGAGAGAAGAAATTTCAGCTGAGATATGGCCAACAAGAAGGAACTTGCCATGCAGAGAAGAGAGGACAGAGTGCTCTCAGAAGAGGAATTGCCAAGTGCAAGTGTGGGAAGGGAAGCATGTTTGGAGCAGCCTTAGTGGGAGTAAGGAAGATGTCAGTAAGATTGCAGAGGTCTGTAATTACAGATTAGGCAGGGCTGTGACAACTGTTTTTGTAAAAATTATTTTCTAAGTGCGAGAGAAAACCTTTGAGGGGTTTTAGTCAGATGCATGCAAGATTCAGCGCATTTTTTCAGAGAATCACTGTGACTGAAAATGGGCTATAGAGGATCAAGGACAAAAGCAGAAGGGGTATTCTGAAGCTATTTAAAAAAATAATGGGACACAGATTAGGGTTTAATATGTATTTTGGATAACCTATAACATCTGCTGGTGGATTACAGGAAAGTGGAGGGAATCCAGGTGGTTCTGAGCAGTGGACACCTGTATGTATTGCGGTTGCATGTAGGGACTTTGGGCACACTGGAGATAGGCAGATTTGAAGGAACAGGACAGCAAAACAGAGATTCAGTTTTGAGCAAATGGTTTTCATATTGGAATCTTCACTACAGTATGAAAATTAAACTTTTAAAGTAATTTGATATACTAACATTGTTTATTGTGGAATAAAATTATTATTTTTAGGATTACTTAGTAAATGTGTTAATTTTTAATGTGTATACTGACTTTTATAATGCCTTTTCAGTAAACTTAAATTGTCTTATATCAAAAATTCTCACTTTATTTTTAAAGGCACCAACTCCATGCTGTTAACAAAAATTTCCTCTGTAAATGCAGGCTGTTTTTGCAGACTAGTGGTATGATTTTTTTAAGGTAATTAATATTTGATAATGAGTAACATGAGGGCAGTAGCATGGAAAGTTGCCAGATATATGGCAGCTAGATATAAGGATGAATTATTCAAATGAGAAAGCCAACCTTATTGAGTGCTTGAGTTTCTTAGATTACCCTCCTGGGCTACATTTTATATAAGCAAATTATGAAATCAGCATCGCCTTCATGCACAGAGTATTTTAACTTAGAATTTATTGCAGATAATGCTTTTAAAAGAGAAGTTCAATATTCTCATACACCATTTTAACAATATTCTCATATACCACACCATATTTATCACATTAGCTACATTATGAAAAAAAATAAATCTTAAAATACTAATTATTTTAAAACATGATGAATTGAAGATGGTCTATTTCACTTTAATAAAATGATTTGCGATAGTTTTTCTCTTTTTAACATTTTAAAACAACAATTTCTCAAAGTTTGGCATGTTTTATATTTTGAAATCCATCTTTCTCAGGGGCTCTGAGGGGGCTCTGCTCTGTGTGTTCAGGGAGTAGGCTGTAAGGGAGGAACACTGGACCAAACTGGAGGGAGCTGGGTTCCAGCTCGGACCTGTGGTTACAGACTGTTTGACCTTGGGTGTGTCACGGAACTTCTTTCCATCCCAGTGTCCTCATTTGAGACAAATGAATGATGTCTAAGGATGTGTTAACCTCCAGAGTTATACAGATTCATGATATTATAAGCCATGTGCTGTTACATTGGGCCAAACATATCAAGTTAATTAGAAGACTAGATGTCTTTGCATACACGAAAGAAAATGTTTTAATGACTGAAAAGTTAGCCATTATGTGAAAGTAGATACTGGATAAAGTGATTTTTACCATTTGACATCAAAGAGTAATGACTTATTGTTCAATCTAATATTATTTATAAAGAACCATGCAAATATCTATAACCTAAAAAGAACAGAGATCTGTGGTTATTTCTGTTGATATCTTGTTTATTGACTTAAGAATGCACTTAAATAACCTTTGAAGCAACATTGCACGTTTACATAGTATTTCATTTTTTTGTTAGTTGAGAAACTCATAAAATAAAAAAATATCTTATTCTGTATCCTTTGTCCCTGCCATCAGCAGGTATAATTTTATCATTAAAGAAGCCCTTTAATGCACAGCCAGTTTTCCTCACTTGAATCTGTTGAAAGCCGTAGAATTATCAGCTAAGTAAGAAAATATGCTCATTTAACTTCAAGGGTATAGGTTTGGTGAAAGGGCAGAAAGGAAGTAGCGACATAGGCTGAAGTCTTTTTATAGTAACTTGAAAGGAAAGATGGAAAGAAAATTTATTTAATTTCTATAATTGCTTAAGTTGATTAACTTAGCAGGATTGTCCTGTATATTTTCCAGTGGAAGAGTTTATTCTCCCTATAAATAATTATTTACAAGATACAATCTAAGATATGACTTGACGAGGCTCTTAGGATAATATGTATAAATCTATGTTCCTCTTTATTTAATATGGCAGATTCATTTTGGTACTTTCTTAAGAAGCCAAAGCTTCTAGCATTCATTCTCTGAGAAACAAGGGGGCAGTGATGGTCTGCTTAAGTAGACATGGCAGCACAGATCGGCTCTTGTCATAGCTCCAAGGAAAGAATGTGCAATCACTCTGAATGCTGCTCCCTGAGCTAGCCTAGCTCCTGGCAAGAGAGTACAGAGCTCTTGTCAGTTACAGTGATAGTTTCAATAGCAGACGCTCAGAAAAGTAAGGTGGAATACCACTGTGGCTTCCAACTAGCATCTTCACACACATTTAAGAAAGGCCACAACCCTGTCTGATTTGGTATGAGTTAGCTTAAGAGAATGGTGAATATTTCAGATGTTTCCACCTTTTCCTTATGTTGAGTGCTGTTACCATTTAAGGTGCTATGGGTCTAGGGAGGGGGATGCAAAAATCCCCCGACATTATCTTCTGGAGGGCAAGCCCCTTGTTGTACAGGCTTCCCCCACTAAGTGAGTGTTCTAGGAACCCATCTGTATCAGTGTACCACCTGGCGTAGTTGTGAAGAGGCTGCATTTGGCTTCAGTGAATCTTTTTTGAAGGCTCCACGTGTTAGCCATTTCTCGATGGGTGATGGACAAGCACACCTGCCCACCCCACACTAAGTGTTCAGCAGTTTTGGACCCAAAACTGTATGACCCTCATGCCCCATCCTCCCTATCCACTCAATTTTGCCCTGAGCTACCTTTTTTTTTGTTTGTTTGTTTCCCTGGATGAAAAAGTTCCTGAAAGGGAAAAGTTTTGCCAGTGTGGAAGAGGTGAAACAAAAAATGGCAAAAGCTTTACAAGGAATCAAAACTGATGAATTCAAAAACTTTTCTGAGCAGTGGAAAAAAGTCTCGATAGGTTTATTGTATCAGATGGAGAGTACTTTGAAGGTAACTGAAGTTTAAACGTGTAAGAATAAATAAATAGTTTTATAAATAAATTCTGGGTTTTTTTTTATCCACCCTTGTATTAAAAAACAAAACAAAACAGATTTCTTCCCTTCTTAATTCTCTCAACCTCCCTCTTCAAGCAGTCCATGTGTATGACACCGGGGCTTACTCACTCACCTATGAAATAGACACACAAGGCACATGAGCTTTAATTAGACACTGCTTCTAGTAACCTTGCTACATTAAGAAAAACGAGGGTTGCCAAATTGCTGTAATCTCCTGTATGGTTTGCATGCAGCAACTGACTATGAAAGTATCTGCTTTCTGGTTTAAGCTAATATCACGGCTCAGGCCAAATCTCATTCTTGTTCATTATATTTCTCCATTGAAGCTGGGGTGAAAAATAGCATTTAGACACAGGGATGGCCAACTTGCAGGCTGCAGGCCACTTGAGGCTCAGGATGAGTATAATGCAACCCACCACAAAATTGTAAATTTACTTAAAACATTTTTTCACTCACCAGTTTTCATTACTGTTTGTGTATTTAATGTCTGGCCCAAGATGACTCTTCTTTTTCCAGCGAGGCCCAGAGGTGCCAAAAGTTTGGACATGCCTGATAGAAAACATATGAATAAAGACATTTATTGTTTTTAAAAATCCTGTTCTGTGAAGGGCATCCTTTTGTTTAAATGCAGTTATTTGCCATTATTTGGAACATGTTTTCTGTTTATCTTCCACCCATAAATTGAATGTCTTCTCTTTCTTGACTATGTACTTATAACACATTGTGGCCATAACTTTTGCAGTTTAACATGTGACCGTAAAACTAGTATGACTTTCTTCTTTCTTCACAATATAACAGACATAAGTTTTCTTCTTACTGTAGATCTTAGCAACTTCAGCATATGATGTTTTTTTCTTTATTAACTTGAAAACTTTCAACATTTCATTTATAGGAAGTACAGTTTATAGTTTCTTCTTGGCATACCTGAGTTGCCAGCATCGCTACCCTTGCTATTTTGGGGCTGTTACTCAGTGAAATGAGGGTGACTTGAACAAGAGTGCTAAGAAACCACAGTAGTAGATCTCATAACTGAGGCGGCTACTGAATGATTAGCGGGCAGGTAGCACATACAGGTAGCACATAAGGACACGGTGGACAAAGGAATGTTTGTTTCACAACCCCAGCAGAATAGAGCAAGGGATTTCATCAAGCTTCTCAGAACTGCAGGCAGTTTAAAATGTGAGTTGTTGATTTATGGAATTTTTTACTTGATATTGTTGAGCCATGTTGAATGTAGGTAACTGAGGTGGGGAAAGTAAAATCACGGATAAGGAAAGACTACTGTAAGTATAATTGACAAATGATTAGAAACATGACAATCTAAAGGTTTGTCAAATTCTATTAAAAATACTCAATACAAAAAATTGGCTATTCACAGACATGAAACCCAAATAATCAATAAACATAAAAATATTTAATTTCAATGGTAATCAAGATAATACAAAATTAAACCTTATTGTGGGCAATATAATGACCCCTGAAGATGTCCCCAGAAACTGTGAATATGATCGTTGACAAGGCTAAGGGAATTAAGGTTGCAGATGGAATTAAGTTTGCTAATCAACTGACCTTGAGATGGGGAGCTTATCCTGGGTCATGTGGGTGGGCTATTGGTAATCACAAAGGTCCCTGTAAATGGAACACGATGGTAGAAGAGTCAGAGTCACAGATAAATCCTAAGATAGCACACAGCTGCCCTGAAGGTGGAGGATGAGGCAGCCAGTAGAAGCCAGAAGCAAATAAATGAGTCCTTCTATGGAACCCCTTCATGGATGGAATGCAACCCTGCTGACCCCCTGACGTAAGACTCAGTTTGGACATCTGATCTCCAGAGCTGGAAGATAATACATTTGTGTTGCTATTAAGCCACTACATTTGCGGTAATTCATTATAGCAGTAATAGTAAACTAATACAAACTCCAATGCAATACCATGACATACCACAAGAATAGTAAACATTTAAATATCTGACAATGTCAATATGTTAAGAATGTGAGAAAATAGGGGGTGTCATACAAGGTTGGTGGTAATAATAAATCAGTACACCTTTATAAAGCAATTTCGCAACATTTAATATGTTTATACTCAGAATCAGTTATTTAATTCTAGGTCCATTTTAAAGAAAGTATGACATGTAAGGTCAGTAAGACCTAATCAATGAAACAAATAAGCAAGGAAAATAGAACCAGAGGCAGTGAAATAAAGAACAAAGTGACAGTAACAAGGGGGGAGTGGGGAGAGGATACTGGGGGAAAGAAGAAGAAAGGTCATCAAGGAACATGTATAAAGGTCACATGGACAAACCAAAGGGGGGAAGGATTGAGGGTGGGAGGTGGGGGTTTATGGGGGTTGGTGGGGCGGAGGGGGCAAAATAGAGACAACTGTACTTGAACAACAGTTTTTTAAAAAAGAAAAGAAAAAATTGCTTAAGAGAACTGCTATCTTAAGAGAATTTCTGTCTGTTTTCAATATCTCTTCAATTAAAATTTGGAATCAACATAAATTTCTACCAATTGGAGAATGGATAAATAATGTGTGTTTATCTGATGGAATAGTACACAGCAGGTACAATAACTAGAACTACTTATATTAACATGGCTAAATCACAAAAATATAAATTTGAGCAAAGAAAGCACATTTCAGAAGAGTTGTATGCTAAAATCTGAATTTTGATGACATCTGATAGAACTTGGGAATTACACAGGGGTTTCAATTCTGTAATGAGATGTGGATGTTTCTCATCTTATTTCCCATGCTTTTAATATGCCTAAAATATTTATTAATTAAAAACATTGAAGATAATGCAAATGTATAATTATTTACTTATGATAAATATCTTCTACCCAAATAATATCAGAAAAATGATACCATAAGAGTATATAAACTATATATATGGGTAATTTTATATTAGGGAAAATCAACAGGGTACATTTGAGATGCCAGCCCTAGTTATGGTTAACAAACATAATAACAATTACCATGCTGAATTTACAAATGCTTTCTATCCCAACTTTAGGATTAGAAAAAAAAGAGACATCCTTATAAAAGTAGCAATGATTTTCTTTTCATTGAATTTTAAATGAGGCAGGCTATAAATAAATAAATTGAAATGGACATGAGATATTGTTTTATTATTGGCGTAGTGTAATTTTCTCCCTACTTGTTAGTATGGTATATTTGATTTTTTTTACTCTTCTACCCAAGCATTTTATATTATTTTATTTTTATTATTGTTTATGCTGTTATGGTTGTCCCAATTTTTTACCCTTTGCCCTCCTTGGCCCAACATGCCCCCTACTTCCATAGTCAATCCCCCCACCATTGCCCATGTCCATGGGTCCTTCAATATATGTTCTTTGACTAATCCCTTCACCCTCTTTCAATCTTGATTTTTTTAAATCAAATGAAATCTGCTTCAGACCCACTCACCAGGTTGGAAAGAAATTCAATTTCTGTCTTACTGGCAACATCTCTTCTTTTAAGGGTCACTCTGGAGCACTTGAAGTGGGTCCTCTGTCTCCTTCCTCTATTAATTACTTCTGGGGGCTTATTTTCCAAGCCCAGTGGTCTGGTTTCACTTTTTCCAAATCAAGTGTGAGCATGAGGGGCTTGGTCTGACCAAATAATTCCCTCAACCCGTTCACCCTACTTCAGTGAATCTCTAAATACAGATAATTAGACTTTAATTTTTGAGGTTATGGGATTCTGGTAACAGTCAGGTTCATGATTTTTTTTTTAATCATACAGAGAAAAAAGAATACATAATTTATTGGCCAGATTCCTGGTATAGTTCTCAGTAAACACTGTGGTGAATTATACTTTTCAGAAGCTTACTCTTTTTGAATTTTGCTTCCATTCATACAGATTTGCCTAAGTAATTTTTAACATTATACATGCTCCTAAACATGCCATACCTGATGACAGAGAGCTTCACTGGTCCCCTGGAGGGATCACTGGAAAGGGACTGAGGTATGAAATGAGAGCAGTTCTGCTCTGAATCGCTCTCAAAGGCAAGGAGGATGGAGCTAAACCGGCAAATCCTGCAGAGGGTTGTTTTCACTGTTCAAAGACTCCTCTGGAGAATGTAGGCCCCCAAGAATTACTGGGATGACCTAAAAGCATTGGAGTAATCTTACAACTCACAGAAACCTTCAATTAAACCTTCCCTAGTCTCCTGGAATCTCTCGCGCGCCTGTGTATCATGGAGCTGAATGGATCCATGCGCCTGCCTAAAATTGTAGCTTTGCAAAGTTTGTTGGGTGCTCGGACTGAATTCACAGGCTTCATCTTGAATTGCTAAAACAATCAAAGAGCATTCATTACCCTAGATGGTTTCATATCTTGGGAAGATTTGCATCCTTATAACTCTTATCACTCTCATCAGCGAAATGCACCAATAGCAAATTAATAAATGCCTTTAAATTAGACAAGTGGCCATTTCATATGATAGTGATATTCATGTTATTTGAAGAAATTACACCCATAGAACGGTAGCAGATGTTTTTCACTCCCACTATTGACAGATCAGGATACAGAAGCCTTAAACTGTATGGAGAGAGATTTAGGTCAGTGAGAGGAAATCAGTGTGCATTTAAAAACTCTTTGTGTACTTTTAAAATATGTGGTAATGTTTTAAGCAACAGCCCTTCCTTTAGAAATGCTACTAGGAAGCTTCTATAGAGAGCTGCAGCTGTCTGTGCACTTTCAACAGAGACGATTCAGCTGGAAGGGTGCCACCTAAAGGGGGAAGAGAGTTCAGAGGAGGGTGGGTACAGTTAAGGAGGGGATTTGAGAACCACGGCTCACATTCTGGAACAGTACTGTCCAAAATGGGGTTGCCTTTCTTAAAGATTGAGCAAGAGGTCACATTGCTGACCAGGGAGAAGAGATTAGAACTACCACTTACTGCTTGTTTTTTAATTTGTTTTATATTAAATTATTGCTTTATTGATGTGATGGTATTATTTTATGTTTTACTTTATGCATAATAGTAGATTGGGTTACTAGAACATGAATATAACTTATAAAAAAGCCAATGCATATACCTAGAGTTCTGACAAATGTTTATTTATGATTGTACTGACTGAAGTATGGCTTGGAAATAATTCAGAGACTCCTGTAAATCCGTTAAGCCAGATCTGACATGCAAGCAGAAAGGCCAGGCTACCTCAATGCCAAAGAGCCTCTAAAGTCAAGGCTGTGTACAGGGCATTGATGAGAGTTTGTGGGAAAAAACAAACAAACAAAAACAGAACACCCCTCTAGTGGACATAGCACTGAGGGATTCCTGGCTTGGCCGCCAGCGTATGGGCTGAACGTCGGCCCACCCCTGCAGATCCTTACATAGCGTCCTGTCTCAGGGGACTGAGGATACCAGGGAGAGAGAAAACGAGAAACCATTGTATTTTCTCTGCCTTCCTTCCCCAGATGAAACTCAGTGCTTAAAAAATTAAAAAATAAATAAAGCTAAATCTTCAGGTCTGATGAGACAGTTAACTTTGATACACATTTGGCTACCAGGAAGAGAAAGCAGGCATTTCTTATTTTATTTCTCAAGCGTGGCATTTTTTATTGCTTCCTCATATCCTTTCCTTTTTTCTCCCTGAATAATTGCAACAAGGTGTAGACATATATGGCTTTAGCCAACAAGCAGCCATTTGAGGAGTAAATTCAAAGAGGTCTTTAAAGAGAGAGGCTGAACTTGCCTTCATTTTTTTCTTCTTTCCAACTGCTGCCTGGAATGCAGAGGTGAGGGCTGGAACTCAGGCAGCAAAGTTGAATCTCAAAGGAGACTCCACGGATGGCGAATCAGTGATATGGAAGAAGCGCACATCCCTGAACCCTTCGGGCTGCATCCACATCAATGCTAGGGTGTCCTCTTGCAGATTTTCTTTACTTGAAATACACAAATCTTAACCTTGTTCAAATCACTGTTTTTATTAGATTTTCTCTTCTTTTCAGCTGAGCTCGATCTCACCTGGATACATGAAAGTCCTTCCTAGTTCCATGATTGTCTTGATTGTATCCATTCCTGTGAAACTAAATATATGGAACAAATAACCAAGGAATCTTCTGATAATTATAAATTATCATTGCAAGACATTTAGTAGAATTTTATAACAGAGCTGTCGATGACTTTTGGTTATACAGATCCAGATTCCAGTCTAAGCTGTGCCACCTAACAGATACACAGACTTGTGTGTGTGAAAGAGAGATTTCTTGGGTGTGCCCTTTCCTCTGTGTCTCGTAAAACCAGCTCATGGGATTGTGTTTATTAAATGACATGATATAGGTAAAGTACCTGCCGTTGAAAGTTGCTCAATAAGCATTGAGTACCCTCCAAAATTTTTCTAGTAACTTGCAAGTTTCTTAACTTTGTATCATTACTGCTTAGCACACTGCCTTGCAGAGTACATACCAAATAAAGGATTCTTTAATAAGATAAGGTAAAGATTTTTAAAGGCTTTATAAACCACATATCTGTTTCTTCTCATTTGAATTCAATCTTCAAATTATGTCAAATGTTATTCTAATGTTCAGAAAGATTCTCAGGCCAGTTAAGTTCACAATTTACAACCAGGGAGTTAGTTTGGAATTGGGTAGAATCTGGCTCTTTATTCCATGGTGTGTCAAAACAAAAATCAACAAAAACCCAACAACGACAGAAAGAATGCACACAATTCTTTTGGAGATTAAGATGAGCATTCTAAGTTGTTTTGAATGCACGGAAGCACCATTTGTCTTAAGGGCAAATACAATTTGGAGTCAGCATATAATGAGCAAAACCATTTCTGAATAACATGTTCAGTAACTTGAACTCAGTACCGCGCTGCCTGGGACACTAAAAAATTAGGTAATTTTATTGTCCTCAAATATATGCTACTGTATCTACGTGTTTACATTTTTCTCTGTCTCAGCAAGATAATTATGGGGCTGAGCAGCCATGACAGAGACCTGGAGCGTGTCCCTTCACGTGGATGTGGGAGTTTGCCCACGTCAACCTGGAGATGCAGTGAGGGACATTTTTCCTGGTTAATGACCTGCATGATGTGTCATAACTCTTTCATGTACAAGTGGTTTTATTAATTGTGTTTTTCTGTTCTTTTCTCAGGTATGTCTGACAAAAAGATCTGTTCTCATCACAAATGAGAACTTTTTTTTCATATTCTGTGGTCCAGAGATTGTATTTCAGATGTTAGAGAGGGAGGGTTAGAAAGAATAAAAGTGTGGCAAAGAAGCTGAAGGGAAGTGGAAAACTTTCTTTTTCACCTCCATAAATTGTCTCTGAGAAATACCAGACCTCTTCACCTAGGAGACAGATAGCATTTGAGTTATAACTATGTTAATCCATCTTTAGTCTAAAGGAAAAGTAAACTTACTGAAATAGTGACATAATATTGGAGACTGAGAATCCATTACCACGAAAATGACAAATCTCTTTGTACATCCTATCCCCTTGTTATTCATTTCCAGGATCCATTAGTATGGACGTCAAAACAGGAAACTCCAATTCACTGTACCATATGACATATTTTTATGTCATTAGAATATTTGGAGGGCCTTAAAAAGTAAGAAATAGAACATGGAGGAAACTAGGAGAAAATAAAGGATTAAGAAAGAGGTGGCAGTTTTCAGTATACAAGTGCTGGCTTTTAAGCTGAGCATCTTCTGTGAATAGGATCTAGTGAAATGCTAATGAAAGTGTCCCACAACTTTTTGTTAGATTCCATGCTGTACGCACCCATCAAACTGTATTTGAATGAAATCCATTCAAAATGAAATGAATTGAGCTTTTAATCGTTTCTACGTTAAGTGAAATGAATTGAGCTTTTAATGGTGTGATGATATTTGAGACAGTCCCATGTTGGAACTTTATCAACACACAGTTTCCTTAGGGAGGAGCTGAGGAGCAAACTGTCAGGGAGGGAGGCCCAGAGGCCAGGGCGGCAGGCTCCAGGGGAAACGTGCCTGTGAGGATCCCTGTCTCAGGACGTGTACTCGGTTGGTACCCGCGCTGTTCTCCCGCCCCTGCTTCTCACTGTGGGTGGGGAGCAGCCCCAGGTACCACAGGGCTTGAGTGAGAGCGCAGAAGCAGCCCCCTGGGACAGGTTTTGTGGGTAATTTGTTCACATTGACAGATTTATTTATTTTGTGTGCACGTGTCTATCAAGGTCCTGGGGGGAATTCCTTCCCAAATGCACTCTGACATGTGCTAGTGTCCTTGGTACCAGGAAACCATGCTGCTTTTTGGAGGGGTTGGGACTGCAAGTGCAAATGTGTGCACTGTCTAAATTACCTCCTGGCTGAAGCATTTATCGTCATTGAGATTTTACTCTCCTGGCTCACTTTAAGCTCTAATTTTACATGTTGAAATACTACAAGGAAGCTGTACAATAATCAGTGGATGATTGTGAAGCTATTTATAAAAAAAACTCTTCTATTGTTTCAATTTTTTCACTATGGGGGCATGAAATTTCTTCAATTTCTATTTCTTTTTCCTCTAGTGCTTAATTTTTTTTTTTTAGAAGTTCGAGTTAGGATTTTGAAGCCTTCCTTTTCTCTGCTAGGAGTTTGTGTTAAAGGAACTAACTGTACGAAGTATATGAAGGCAGTATGTGAAAAAAAAAAGTCAAAGAGAAAGATGTCTTTTGCCTTTAATAGTTGTTTAACATTTATATTTGCTGATTATACCATCAGCAAAAATCTAATCAGTTTTGACATTTGTATTTTTAAATGCTCAAGGAATATGTTTTTCATCTCTAAGCATTGTAGATTTGTGTTTAGTTATGAATGTTTCTCCTCTCTTAGTTGGCTTGGCATACAAGGAATGGCGTTGACCCTACAAGGCAATCACCAAAAGTATTTCTAGTAAGATCTGGTTAATTAAATAGTTTTAAAACCACAAATAGGATATACATAGATGTCTTATTTTTATTTTTATTGAACTTATTAGGATGACACTGGTTAACAAAATCATACAGATTTCAGGTGCACAATTCTGCGACACATCATCTGTGCACTGTACTGTGTGTTCACCGTTCTCCACCCAGATCAAGTCTCTGTGCATCCACACTGATCCTCTCTGCACTCTCCTCTACTCCCCCCATATGCATCTTTAAATGGTCTGACTGTGGTATCCAAAGCTGTTAAGTGTAGATTTCTGAACATTACATAATTCGGAAGCCTTACATTTTACACTTTTTTTTTGATGTAATAGCACACAACTTTTGAATGTTTGTTGAAAAAGTTGTAAGCTCTTAGAGCTTCATAATTACGGTTTTTGTGTGCACACATGGGTGTACCTTTCTTCCTCTAGATTCTAAGCCTCTTGATGTGGAGTAAGGTCTTTTATCCCCATGTGCCACTTTGTTTTATCTTTTTATTCTTAGATATCATATCTCTCCTGCCACATTGGATATGCACAATAGACATTTATTTAATAAGTGAATAAACAAACAAGCAAAAAAAATAGAGTAAAATAAAACCTAAGAGAGAAGAAACATTTAAAATATTAGCATGGAAGGAGGTTGCTGCTTTTGCTATGTAAATTTATGAACATTTTTTTGTAGAAATAAATGTCTTAGCAGTAGTGGTGTGTTGTAATAGATTGTGTTTTAGAACTTAGAGACTAAAGTATTGCGTATTTCAAAAAACAAGAAAAGACTTTAATTGGAACTCATATCAGTGGCACTGAATGAGTAGAATAGCAATTCTGAAGGCTTGAAGTTAATTCTATGTTGAAAATCACACATGGTGGCCAAATATTTCCCCTGATGTGTTACCTCTTTCACATGTATGTAGTCTCATTCCTGAGAAGCTAATTAAAGCATTAGAACGATTTTTTCATGTGTGTAAAGCCTATTGGCTCTACCTCCAATATTTTGGATTTGATTGCTATTTACTGTCTCTATCTGTATAACCTCATTCTTCACCACCAACAGTTCTGTTTTTTAATGAGTCTCCCTGATGCCCCTCTTTCCTCTCCTTTTCCCCTCAGCAGACCCAGTGATCCTTACAAGCTTAAATAAGATCATACCCATTCCCTGGTTCAAACTCTCCAATGGCTTCATTGCAATTGGAATATAGTTCAGTTTCTCTCACCCCTCTTCTCCCTCCCTCCCTGACTCTATAGGATCTGGGCTTCCCCCTTCTATGATTTTATCTTCTGTCCTCTGCCCTTTCTCCACTTCACCACAACAGACAATGACTATGTTCTAAGCCTCTTCTTATTGAAGACTCTTTGCATTTGCTGTTTTCTCTGCTTGGGAGGCTCCTTAACTTTTTCAAAAGACGGCTCCTCAACCCTGCAGCCTTTGTTTATCTGTCATCACCCAATGTCTCTATTTCTAGTTACCCTGGCTAAGTCAGCCTCACATCCAAGTCACTGGATGACCACATTGCCCTGTTTTACTTTTTTCATGGCATTTCTTACTATTAGGAGCTAAATGACTGATTTACTATTTGTTTTCTTGCTTAGTGATTGTTGCTTAGAATGTAAGCTTATTAAGGACCTGGGCACTTTGGATTTTGGGGGGTATAGGTTTATTGGTCTTCACTGCAGTTTCAGTGCTCGAACCTGAGCCTAGAGAACCTCCTCTGTGAAGATTCACATCTGAGACATCAACCATTTGGGGGGTTATTTTGCAAAGTCATTCTCACATACCTCCTTGCTTAGTCATCAATAGAAAACAACAACACATAAATGTTCAAAGGCCTGGTCCCCTATCCATACTTGGTCAGCCTTTTTCACAGACAAATTGAGTAATCTCTCTTGCCAGTTTTTCATGTAAGATGAGCACACACTTCAGAGAAATGTCCAGGAAGCTGAGACAAAACTGAGGACCAAAGAGTCAGTAACTTGCTCGAGGTCTTACGGCTCCGAGTAGGTCTCCTACAGCAGCCACCCTGGAGAAGCCGGACTCCAGAGGTTGTATTATTCTGTCTTTCTCTTTACACTGTAGCTGGTGGCAGAGGTGAAGTTCCAAAACTCCCAGGAGCACACCTTAGCTGTGATTACAGCATGGGCATTGTGGAGAATATAAATAATTAGTTATATAAGAGAAAAATAAGTGTTTCTTAGGGTTCTGGTAATGGATAGTTTTAGGTGCAGAGTTTGCCTGGTGCTGGGACCACTTCAGATCAGCTGTCCCAACAGCATGAGAATTACTCAGAAAAATGGCTGTGTGTGAGTACAAGCAAAGAGGGGCCAGCTGTAGGATGGAAGGGGGTTGTATGTGAATACTGGGGAGAGAGGAGAGACTTTCTCATCTCCGTGTAATTGGATAAATGATGCCAAACAATTTGCAGAAATGAGAGGGCCATTAGGTATGTGCAGTATATGTGTACTGCTTCCATTTCTTCTGGGAACATGCATTCAATTTATGAAAAACTATTATTATATTCTGGTACAAAGCATATATTTCATTCCACAGGATAGACCTCCATGCTTAAAAGATGTTGTCTTTCAGCGAATGTGATAGCCAGTCTCTCAATAGGTTATGCTGCCATTGATAAAGCTGATCACTGCTGGCTGATGCCTCACGTAGTAAGACCAGTAAGTAATCCCACTGACTTCAACTTATTGCATTACTCCCTTTGCGCTGAAGTGAGTTCCTTGGTGAGAGACAGTATTGGATGTGAGATGTCTGTCCGTGAGCTGAATGTTTGTATCTCTTCAAAATTCATATGTTGCTAACCCTCAATATGATGATATTAATATGTGGAGAGTGAATCTTTGGCAGGCAATTAGGCTTAGATTAGGTCATGAAGGCGGGACCCTTATGATAGGGTTAGTGTCCTTAGAAGCAGATGGAGTCAGCTCTCTCTCCACACATGCACAAAGAAGATTTTAAGCAAAATAAGCTAGTCAGAAAAGACAAATATTGTGTTATCTCACTCATATTTGGAATCTAACAACAAAATAAACTGGCAAACAAAATAAAACCAGAGGCACGGATACATGGGACAGACTGACAGACCTCAGAGGGGAGGGGTTGATGGGGGACTGGAAGAGATCAGTCAAAGGACATGTACGCATATACGCACAGCCCATGGACACAGTTGGCAACGTGGTGAAGGCTGGGGGAGGGGAGGCTTGCTGGAGTTCAGAAAGAGGTGGGGGAAATGGAGGACATCTGTACTAGTATCAACATTAAACTATAAAATTAATTAAAAAAATAAAAAAGAGATAAAAATAAAATAAAATAAATATCTTGGAACTAATGCCTTCCAAAATGACAGAACTATGTAAATATATAAAAAAATTACTACCTCTATAAAGATATAAGCATTAAACCCCTTGTGTTAGATTTTTTGAGAATATGACAAGATTAATGATCATGATAGTTTCTATACACAAAGTTACTATTGAGACTTATTTAGAATAGTGGGATATTATGGTTGAAAAGAAAATTAAATATCAGTGAATGTAGCCTGCCTCCTGATATTGAATGAAAATAGTCTTCAAAAAGTTAAGAGACTTCAACATGTTTACTCAGCTTGTAAGTGTTTAAGTCATTGTTAAGAACTGGGGTTGTCATGATTTTTTCATACCACTTACCGCACAGGCCCTTTGCACAATGTCAGTCTTTGAGATGATTTTTCCACTCCCTTCTGTTGCCCTCGGCCACAGTGGGGCAACTCACAGGGTCCGAGGCTATCAGAATTCTTTCAATTCCTGCTTATTTTATGGATAAAGGCAAAGTGGTTTCATCAAACCATCAGTAATTAAAATGGAGTAATATTTGTACAAACATGTTTTTCTCAATTAGAGAAATGGCCTTTTTATATTTGATGCCTTAAGAGAGTCTCTGGTACCTAACTGAGTACTGACCTATAGCATATAGTATTTGCTTAAAGAAACTTATTGGATAAATAATTGTGAAACTTTAAAAGCAGCATTGTTGTAATGGTTGATATCATTTTGAAGTTGAGCTTTCTTGAACTTGAGCGAATTTTTTACATATATTTTCATTCAGAGATGAAAGCATATCCAAAAGGATGTTGGCACTTAGCATCTTTCTCTGTGCTCTTCTTTAAAATGGTCATATTCTGGAACCTTGTCAGTTTTACAGTAACCTACTAAAATGTTTATTCTATTATTTGCATATAAAGGACCTTATGGTAAAATATAGATTCATACTCTTGTTCAGAGTTAAGTTTGGCTTCATTGTTCCTAATTTGTTCACAGCTTTGTATCTTTTTCCACAGCTAACTTATTATTCTCAAGATAATTTTCTGCATTGAAACAGGATTGTCATTATTGTGCAGGTTAACAAGATAGGGGTTGCAGAAAGCACCATTCAATATTAGTTATAGAAATGTTCTCTGACCTACCACACCACTTCTTACTGTCTGCTCTTTGTAATAGCCCATCACAAGGAAGGTTTGACTCTGTTTCAAAATCCTAATCGTTTTTGCAGAAACTTTTATAACTTAAATTGTATGCAACTGCATCGTAACTATGTTAATAAACTATAATTATATTGCAACTGATAAAAGTTATATTCATAAATTGGTAAATAGAAATGCATGCAGTAAAATTCTTAAAAGGGTTTATAGAACCTCTAGCAGCAGAAGCCCTGACATTGTGTACTGTAATCTATGACCAACAGGTGGCAGCAGTTCCCAGACAGTTCTCACTGGAAAGCACATACAATCACACAAGTTATAACTCTTATGCTTTATTCTTCACTAGGGTTGTATAAAATACAGTGTATTTAAACTGATTGATAGATGCCTCCATTTTCTGCTTTAGAAACAAATTACTTTATTCAATTATGTTTAGAATTATATGTATAGTGCATTTATTTATTCTACTGTGTTGAAATATGCGTACATATAGTACACCAATAACTGATTTCCTTCTTGTTGAAGGAGGTTGGGAAATAATAATGCATTGAGTAAATTAACATTTCTAATTCTTTATCCCTGGGGATGTTTTAAAGAAATGACTTTACTGATTTCTTACAGATTTCCATTTAGCTATACGACAGGACTGGATTATAGTTATTTAGAAATAGGGCACAGCACTACTACAGAGGTTTGTAAAATTGAGGATCAGAGGTATTGGCAATACCAAGTGTGACAGTTCTGCTGTGTGCTGGCCTTTACTAAAGAGAGTATCTTGTTGTTGTGTACTCCGTCGCATCCTTGAAAATGTATAAGTAACTATGTGTCAATTGATTAGTTTATTTGTTCCATTGTGTCTTTCATCACAAGAACACACATTAACACAATGAAAACAAATACATTGATATATTTTTTGAAGTTATAAGAGAAATCAGGTCCATTTGCAGGTGTATTGGGACTAATCAGCTAATGAAGCTAAAAGTATCACAACTCCAACTCCATTAAGTGTTACACATCCAATTAGTTTTAAGTACAGACTTCTGATACCTGCTTCATTCAGTTCAATAGGCACTTTGGACAAACGTCTAGAGACATTTTTGTTCTCACAACAGAAGGGAAAGTGTTATTGCCACCCAATGTGGGGCAAGTGTCTGCTAAGCACAGGTGGCAAACACAAGGCCCATGGGCCAAATCTGGCCCTCCACCTTGTTTTATCCGGCCCGGCACCTGGTTTCTACCAAGCAGCAGTGCCAAGCTCCTTGCCCCTAGTTAAGGAGTAGTTACATTTACACAGTCCTAAAATTACATTAGGCCCTTTGAAGGCAACCTAGAGGCTGATGTGGCCCCCGGTGAAAATGAGTTTGACACCCCTGTTAAACAATATACAATGCCCAAGATAGTCCCTCTGAGAAAGAATTATCTCTCTCCAAAATGGCAATAGTGCTGAAGATGAAAAACTCTGTGGAATTCACTACATAGTAGGTTAGAAAAATCAGTATGTCCACATTTTAGGAATACATTAACAGAAAGGTCAACTAATTAGAATCCAGGTGCACAAACTGAAAGGTAAAACTGCTATTAGAGTAGGAGAAAAATTTATCCATCCTTTGATGCATAAGAGACCATAGTGTAAAAAGCTTTCCTGAAAATTACAAATGTGAAGTGCTCCAGCACGGGAACCCCAAGGGGCAAGTTTGTGTTTTTACCCTTTATAGTCAATTCCTTTAGAGAGCTTTATTAACTACCCAGGAAAATTGAAAGACTTAGCATATCAAACCCATGTTTGCTAAACAAATTTTGTGCTGAATATACCACTGATATATTACTATGTGTTTAGGGGCTTTTGAATTCTTGATTTATACTCCAAAGAATAAAGGCTGAACAACCATTCTTTCCTATTCATTATGCCCCTAAAACTTATAAAAATTGCTTTTCCACCTTGGGAATTAGGGAATATAGGAAAATTCATGGAGTTGTTTTTGATCTTTTTGTCTGACTTACCCTTATACAACTGTGTGTGTCTGTGTTTTGTATGAAGACATTCCAAACAGTGAAATCTTTCCATTTCTGGAAAGCTCTAGCAAAAAAAAAATTTTGTGAGGTTTATGATTACTGAGAACTAGAGAATATTATAAATATTATCTACTACAAAAAGTTCTTTAGATCCAATAAATAGAAAATACAGCACTTTTTGTAAAATTACTGCTAAGCAACTAAAATAGTGCTTACCTTATAAAAATGTACTTAAAAATTGGACTTGGCTTAGAAGTTCATATTATTGAATCAAAATGCAAATTTAAATTTTGTACCATGGATTCCATTGCTAAGAAGTTCATATGTGGCATCCCAGAAGTGCATTTACGGTTCATTTGAATACTTTTTGTGAAAGAACAAAAAGTAAACAAGAAGTAGGGAGGTTATGCTGACCCAATAAACAAGTTTAGCATAATGATCCCAAGCTTACTATATTGGAGATAACTGCTCTGTCACGGGCTTCTCAGATTTCTAGCAACTACATAAGTAGAAACGCAACTTCCCCAGGATGTAAAGGCTTGACTTCCTCTGTTTTATAATGAAAAGAAGTGTGTCTCTGACTTTGTAGATCGAGACCCATGCTTTGGTTACACTGATAAGCATTTTTCAATTTTCTGTGTGGGGCTTGTTTGCTTCATGAGAGCTCTGTTGTATAAAGAACAAAAATGAGATTACAAATACAACTCTGGCCAAATGATATTTTCACATATTTTAGGATACAACAAGAGGAAAGCAAAGACAGACAATATCTATGATGCTTTTATGTTGAAATTCATTGCACAAAAAGAAAGTGTGTGACATAAATTGTCAACAGAATTACTTGCATGTCTTTGAGGAATGCTTTGGGTAGAAAGTATATAAAATACTTCTAAGAAGAAAGTGTTTCTTCTCACAGCATGTAGTTTTTCTTCACATGTACTTTCCATAATCAAAAACAGTTCTTTATTCTGTTTCAAGTCTTTTGTAATGAAACTTGCATGCGGAAAATATATAGGCTATTTACAGGAGACCACAATTGTCTTATCAGGTTGAATCAGAGACAACCTAATTTGTCTAATAATTTTTGCCATTATTATTAGTAAGGCAGTATAGATGAAGTTGATTATGTCAGATTGCATGTTCATTCATTTATAAATGACTGTTAATTGAGCACTTGCTATATGTGAGGTACTCTTTTGGGAGCTGGGAATGAACCCTTCAATGCGATGGTCAGTCTCTCTGCCCTCAGGTCCAACAAGAATGACTGAGCCCATCTTGTGCTCTGCCCTTTTCAGGTCTGTGGATCCCAGGTCCAAAGATGGGAAAAACTTCATAAATACTTGTGCTCACCAGAAATATTAAAGTAAAACATACTATTTTAAGGATCTGTTTTAAATCCTAATGATGTTCTAATACCAGCAGTAACAGTATATTATAAATGTTTGCTTCTTGGCCATGAAATGTTTTAAAATATTTACATTTAATATTTAACAATCCTATTTTAACATGACTATAGTTTTCTCATGAGTGAATATGTCGATGGTTTTTAATACAGTTAAATTATTATTATGGGTCTCAAAGTATAATATTTCTCATTTTTTATTAGCACTATTCTGCCTGGACATAAACATTTAGAAACACCATGAACTTCTGACATCCAGAATTCCAAAGAACAGAGAAAAGCCTGGGTAACTCAAATTATATTTCATAAATGAGATTTCTCAAGTGCTTTTCAATTTGTTTTATGTAACATTGATTTGTAAATAAATGTAGACAAATGTCAGCTTAGAGACTTGAGGTGAGTTCATGTTTTGCTAGTCAGACCATTAAGCAGCTATTAACTTCAACATGTAGTACGAGTTCAAATAAGTTGAATAGGACCCAGATTGGGAGGATGGGTAAAATATGAGATATCAGTAGAGTTATTCTCAAACTCAAACCCACTTTTTAAGTTAAGTAAAAACTCTAGTGTAGATAGTAAGGTCTTGTTTAATTACCATATAAAATATTATCCTAGATCACCTGTATGGGAGATGGGAATAAGGAAACCTGCTTTAGTTTAGAAACCACAGCCAAGGTGGGGAGAGAAGCAAAGTATAAGTACCATTGCTGGGAAAATGAAAAGAAGTCTCACAATGCAAATGAAAAAGAAAAGAAAAAGAAATAAAAGAATAAACCATTAAAAGATTGTCTCAGTAAAGCATGCTTCTGCTTTTTCTCACATATAATCATGTTGACTGTGCTTCAATAAAATATATTGCATTTGTTAATATTAAGGCTGAAGATTCATATCTGGTTCCCCAGAATTTACCATCTTCAAGGACCTAGTGTCCAACATGACTGCCATCAGTGGGGTGGATTGATCCTGGCTACTACTTGTAAAATCTTGGTTGCCTCCCTTACTAAAGGCAAAGTAAATCCTTCATGTTTTCAGTGAGAGGGTTTGGTCTTGTCAGAAGTAGGTAATGGAAAAATAAAAGTTCAGGACCCTGGACTGCAAGTTCATCTACCTGTTGCCAAATAAACAACCTCCCTCCATCACATCATCTAAAGTAGATTTCTTTGCTTGGGTCATTTCTTTCCCTCTTGAGTTTTTTGGTAAACTTTTTACTGTATGAAATGTCTTTACTGGGAGTGAGGTGGTAGTTGGGGGCAGAGGGTTCCAAATCATAGTGTACTCTGTATTTACAACTCCCCGGTTTCTTCGTTAATCGGTAAGTAGGTCTATGACCAACAGATGTTTATAGAATATACACATGGGTATTCAACAAACTGGTGTATGCTTGGTAGATACCAATGTGGATTTTGTGTGCCTTTGTAACAGAAGTACATAGGAAGTCTTTTAGAAGAGCACAAAACAAAGATTTAATAAATATATTTATTTTCCTATTGTCAAAAAACCTTTCCATAAAAAACCTTTCCCCATGACCTTTGTTAGTATGAACTGTTTACATTTTGAAAAGGGAAATAAGCAATTGTAATTCCAAATGAACATATGAAAATATCATCTTTTAAAGTTTAATACTAAAACCCTCTCCCCACATATCAAGGGGTTTATTTTTTTCAACATCCCTTCTTGGGGTAATGGAGTGGGAATTAGAAAGTATAGTTACCTGTGGTAAAGACAAAAATTTTCAGATTATATCTGCTAGGAGAAAATTTTTAAAAATTGTACAGCAATTTTTAATAAAAGAGACAAAGTAAAACTATGGAAGAAAATCAACTGAAGAAGAATATTATAATCAGTATTTAATATCTCATATTTCTAAAATTACATAAGGTAGATTAGAGTAAGATATTATGTGTTAGGATTTTATAATTAATATCCAATTCTTAATTAAATTAAATAGCTATATATTTAAGAAAGAAATATAGATTATATAACAGGTAAATACATAAAAAGTATAGTGAAAATTATAATCCTACTTATTTTTAATTTAAGTAATATTTTATGTTTTGATTATAGTTGACATACAATATTATATTAGCTTCAGGTGTACACCCCAGTGATTAGACATTATATAACTTACTAAGTGATCATCTAATAAATTTCATACCCATCTGACACCTTAACATACTTATTAGAATATTACTGACTATATTCCCTATGCTGTACTTTATATCCCCAAGACTATTCTGTAACACTCAATCTGTACTTCCTTTTTTTTTCAATTTTTAACATATTTTATTGATTATGCTATTACAGTTGTCCCATTCCTCCCCCCCTTTCACACCCCTTCACCCTGCACACACTCTCCCACTCACATGCCCTCCCTTTAGTTCATGTCCATGGGTCCTACATATAAGTTCTTTGGCTTTTACATTTCCTATACTATTCTTACCCTCCCTCTTTCTATTTTCTTTTTTTAATATATTTTATTGATTACGCTATTACAGTTGTCCCATTTTCCCCCTTCACTCCCCTCCACCCTGTACACCCTCTCCCACCCATTTCCCCCCTTTAGTTCATGTCCATGTGTCATACTTATAATTTCTTTAGCTTCTACATTTCCCATACTATTCTTACCCTCCCCCTATCTATTTTCAATCTACATTCTATGCTACTTATTCTCTGTACCTTTTCCTCTGTTGCTAATCTTCCATGTGATCCCCCTTTCTGTGCTTCTGTTCCTGTTCTAGTTGTTTGCTTAGTTTCTTTTGGTTTTGCTTTAGGTGTGGTTGTTCATAACTGTGAGTTTGCTGTCCTTTTACTATACATGTGTTTTTTAATCTTCTTTTCTTAGATAAGTCCCTTTAACATTTCATATAATAAGGGCTTGGTGGTGATGAACTCCTTTAAGTTGACCTTATCTGAAAAGCACTTTATCTGCCCTTCCATTCTAAATGAAAGCTTTGCTGGATAGAGCAATCTGGGATGTAGGTCCTTGCCTTTCATGACTTGGGATACTTCTTTCCAGCCCCTTCTTGCCTGCAAGGTCTCTTTGTGAGAAATCAGCTGACAGTCTGATGGGAACTCCTTTGTAGGTGACTGTCCCCTTATCTCTTGCTGCTTCTATGATTCTCTCCTTCATTTTTACCTTGGCTAATGTAATTATGATGTGCCTTGGTGTGTTTCTTCTTGGGTCCAACTTCTTTGGGGCTCTCTGTGCTTCCTGGATTTCTTTGAAGTCTATTCCCTTTGCAAGATTGGGGAAGTTCTCCTTTATTATTTGTTCAAATAAGTTTTCAATCTGTTGCTCTTCCTCTTCTCCTTCTGGTACCCCTATAATTTGGATGTTGGAACATTTAAAGATGTCCTAGAGGTTCCTAAGCTTCTCCTCATTTTTTTTGAATTCTTATTTCTTCATGTTTTCCTGCTTGGTTGTTTCTTTCTTCCTTCTGGTCCACTCTATTGTTTTGAGACCCAGTTTCCTTCCCATCACTATTGGCTCTCCGAGCATCTTCCTTCATTTCTTTTATGGTAATCTGCATTTTTTTCATCTAATTTGAACCCAAAATCAACCAATTCCGTGAGCTTCCTGATAACCAGTGTTTTGAACTGTGCATCTGATAGATTGGCTATTTCTTAGTCGCTCAAAAGGATGAGTCCTGGGGGACTGATCTGATCTTCTGTTGGAGACAGGTCTCTCTCTGTCTCTCCTTTTTTTTTTCCCCCCTGTCTGGTCGTTCCTGTTACGGTGAGGGGCGGAGCCTTAGGTGTTTACCAGGGCTGGGCACCCCAGTCGCTAGATTGTGACGTTGTATGTGGGGACAGGTGCAGGGGCGGGAGGGAACAATGGCAGTAGTTCCATTCTCCTGGGATCACAGTCCCTTCTCTAGGATCCTGGGTTGCACACTCCGCCCTGGTCCACAATCGCTGCTTCACTGGGTGCACCAGCCGCAGCTTGCGTACTCAGGGTCCACTGCTGCGATCTTGCGCTCCCTGGATGGCTTACGCACAGAGTACGCTCTGAGTTCGCACTGAGTTTTCCCCAACACCGTGCGCTGCTGCCGACCCGCTTGTGCCAGGCTCTGCCCCTCCTACCAGTGTGGATGAACGGGTCTACTTCAACTTCTTGGCTGTCCGACTTCCATTCAGATAAATTCTCTATCAGTTCTGGGTGTTATTCTAGCTCCAAATTGTTGTTGTTCTAATCTTGGTTGTGCATGGAGGTACGGTGCCTCCACCTATGCCTCCATCTTGCCGGAAGTCCTCCACAATTTGTACTTCTTAATTTCTTCACCTTTTTTACCCATCCCTCCAACCCCTGTCCCATTTGGCAACTGTCAAAATGTTCTCTGTATCTATAAGTCTGTTCCTTTTCTTATTGTTCATTAATTTTTTTTAGATTCAATTGTTGATTACTATGTATTTATTGCCATTTTACTGTTCATATTTTTTTATCTTTTCATTCTTCATCTTCTCAAAGAACATGTAATACTGGATTGGTGCTGATAATCTCCTTTAGCTATTTCTCATCTGGGAAGCTCTTTATATGTCCTCTGATTATAAATGATAGTTATGCTGGGTAGAGTAATCTTGGTTGTAAGTCCTTGCTTTTCTTCACTTTGATTTTTTTTTTTTTTGCCAATCCCTTCTGGTTTGTAAAGTTACTTTTGAGAATTCTGCTGACAATTTAATGGGAGCTTCCTTGTAGGCAATTAACTGTTTTTATTTTGCTGCTTTTAAGATTCTCTCTTTGTCTTTAACTTTTTGCATTTTAACTATGATGTGTCTTGGAGTGAGACTCTTGGGGTTCCTCTTGTTTGGGACTCTGCACTTCCTGGACTTCTATGTCTACTTCCTTTACCAGGTTAGGGAAGTTTTCTGTCATTGTTTACTCAAACAGGCTTCCAATTTCTTGGGCTCACCCTTCTCCTCTGCCACCCCCATGTACACTTGGTGTTGTGCCAGAGACTTCTTGCACTGTCCTAATTTTTAAAGTATGATAATTAATGAGCATAGCAATACAGCATTTTAACTATTATTTTCTTTTCATGTAGATCATTTGGCATTTGTATATAACAATTTAAAAGGTTATCATTAGCATGGTTAAGAACGTGATATTGTGCTTGAAGAAACTATAATCAGAAAATTGGATCATAATATACATTGTTTAATTGTGAGACTATCCCTTTCAACAAAGACACAAGTATCAAATATTGCAGGTAATAGAATTTCCAACATTGTTCTGACATAAAGAAAAGCAGACTTGCTTGTAGTATAGTGAATACAAAGAGTAACAAAAGAGACGTCAGTAATGTAATAACATACACAGAGTTAAACAGTTCTTTTTCAAAGAAATATAGAACTAAAATATTCCTAAAGGTCACATGCCATCTCTTTAGCTCATTTAAGGCTTCTGAAATGCCACTCTGAAGTAAAATAACTACCTCTCCAGAAGAGCCATTCCATTAGAGAGCCAACTAACATCAGTACAGAGATAAATGGGAGAAGAGAAAATTGATTTTACACTTGTGCTGTAAGTGTGGTCAAATGTTATAGGCCAGCACATCAAATAGGATTCCAAAGAATTGCTCTGCCTGAAAAATAACAACAGAAGAGGATGTGGTTAAATACAGCTTAATAATAGGTCTGATGTACTCAGTGTATAATAAAATATTTATTTCCTCTTTCTATTGTAATATGACACATTCATATATCATTTTTATTTTTGTTAATAAATTTGTTTTTTCAGTGTTCCTGTAACTGAGACTTTCATTTCAACTCACACTCTCATACACACATACTTGGAGGCATGCACGCATGTGGCAGCAATGCTTTATATTTTTGTTTGATTTAAAATGTATAAATTGTGCATACAAAAGTATTTTAATTAAATTTCATTTCATATACCTATCTCCTATGCAAATGTTATTCATATTAAAACATAAAAAATGCTATTTATTGAAACTTGAAGTTCATTAGACACATGAGTAGTACAAAATGAATGTTCGCCTTTCAACTTTCTGTGGTTCCTTTGCCTTCTCAGCGATGTTTCAGTTGCAATAATGCTCCACTGGGACCCACTATTTCTTTTCAGGTGTTTTCAACCTCACTGTGCTTGAGTAGAGTCAGGCATGATGAATGTGACACAGCGTGTTCCTTCCTTGCTGCACTAAAGAATCTCAAGGGGTAAAAAGAAAGCTGGGCTATGACATTAAAAAAAAAACGAAACCCTAGGATACTCTTGGCAGCTTAACAAGAAAGTATAAATAATGTTTTTTTTTTTTTTTCCTCTTACAGACACTTAGGGCTGTTTAAGACCAAGATAGCGTCTCTTCACATGTTGCTGAGCAAGTGGTCAATTCTAGTGTAGATTGAAGGGTGGATGAATTTCTAACAAAGTAAGGAAATATCATTTGGGAAATGTGGTTATTTCTTAAAGATGGTTCCAACTGAGCAACTCTTAAAATCCACTCCATCTCTTTCCTTTACTTTCCTTCACACCCGGTCCTTCCTGGTGTCTACAGATTTTGTAATTTCTTATCACTCCTCACTATTCCAGTTTATTTTCTTTCATTCTTCCTGGGAGAGAAGAGAGATTTCATTCCATGCACATTATTCATACATTATCCTAGGATATGGGCTGCTTAATGGAATTCAACCCTTTCTTGAGAAAAAAAAACACTTTGCCCCAGCTCCAAGTATAACTTTGAGAGGAAAGTAGATAAAGTTGTATTCTGAACATTCTCTTACTGGAAATCTCACTTCATTTATTTATTTCTGATTGAGGTATAATTGACATATAACATCATATGAGTTTCAGATGTACACTATAATGATTTAGTTATTTGTATATATTGCCTGGTGATTTCCACAATAATAGTTACAACACCTTTTTTTTCTTGTGATGAGTAATTTTAAGATGTACTCTTTTGGAAGTCCCACTTAAAATGCAGTACTTTTTTCAGTTCGCTTTTTTTACTGCTATCTTTACTTATATGCTATATTCAAAACCCCAAACTGGCAAATAGCCATTCATTGTAGTTCCCCTATGCATGTTTTAGCTCATGCAATGGTTTTCATTTTAGTGTATCATAAGACAGAGAGCAGACTATAATAACACATTTTTTGTAGTGAAAACAGAAAATCACCATGTGTTTATTAATCACTTATTATTTTCAAGACAATTAATTTTATTTTGTAAAGAAAAATATAAGTGGTCTCTACCTCTGTATTAATCATGGTTTTCCAGAAAAACAGTACTAGTAGGACCTAACTACCTACCTATTGATGAATATATGGAAGGAGGTTTATTGTGAGCGGGGGACTCACAATTATGGAGACTGAGAAGTCCCACACAACCTGCCACTTACAAGATGGAGGTCTAGGGAAATCAGTAGTATAGATTCAGTTTAAACTTGAAGACCCAAGAGCCAAGAGAAAATGCGGTTTAAGTACCAGTTTGAGTCCAAAGGCTTGAGAACCAGGAGTTCCAGAATCAGGGTAAGAGAAGATAGATGTCCCAGCTTAAGTAAGAGAGCAAGTTTACCCTTCCTCTGTTTTTGTTTGTTTGTTTGTTTTTGTTCTATTTAGGTCCTGAACAGATTGGATAATGCCCACCGGCATTAGTAAGGGTGATCTTCTTTACTCAGTCTAATTCATGTACTAATCTCTTCTGGAAACACCCTTACAGATGTATCCAGAAATAATGTTGTACCATCTATTTGGGTATCCAGTGAAGTCAACACATAGAATTAACCATCATAACCTCTTAGGAACTTAGATTCTTTTGGGGGGAGTGGGGACATAATTATATGAAAAATATAGTCTTATATTTGTGTAGCTCTTGATAATCTAAAATAAATTGCATGTATATTCTCTTACCTGGGCTTTACAAAAGTTCCATGAGATAGCTAAATCAACTATTATTACCCACATTAAAATTAGAAAATTGGGGTACAAGATAGGTACTTAAAAAGTTAACTGCTTACCTGATTAGCTAGCACACAGTATGTGTTCTTTCCAGTCTAATTATTTTAAATCTTTTTTAAATCACTAATTTGTGGTTGCAACATGTCACAAATCCCGAGAAATTGGGAAACCACTCATAATTTTATACTTTCAGGCTTTCATTATAGGACAAGACCATTTATGTCACCAGCATGGAAAACTAGCAATCCATAAGCCAGCTATAGCATGAAGTCACGTTTTCTTTGGCTCATCCAGTGTTGATTTTCAAAGATTCTTAAAATTAGTCTTAGATACATGAACCTGAAGTCCTGCAAAAATCTTTACATATAGGTTTTCTTGCATAATTAGAAGTCTAACAACACCGGGCCTGCTTTCTGGTTTGCAGCAAGTGCTTGGAGTTAGATAGGCGGCCGTGGTCTCTCTGCCTTGGTTTCTCTTCACTGGTGCCTCCTTTGTTTGTGGTACTCTTTTGACCCCTGAGGGTGTTCAAATGCACAACCTCACTCGATCAGTCAGCACACCATTTTGGTCTATTGGTAGCTACCACTACTGTAAATAATATGGGTACAGCTCCATTTTTGAATTTATCTAATTTATGTGATATTGAGTCCTGATTAATGAAAGAAAGGTTAGTTTACTACTTTCATTTACCCTTAACCCACTTAAAAATGTATAACACAGTATTTTTAGCTCTTTTATTGGCTATCACTATAGCTTTATTGAAACTCTTTACAACTGCAGGTATTTCTTGATAATCATTTATGTGATAATTGTCTGACTCCCCAAATGTTTCTCTCCCACCTATATACCCTTACTGCTGTCCGCTATTCAATTGCTTTCAAAATGTCAGAATTGATAACCTCTATAGTTTATTTTTAATCCTCACCCAAGGTTATATTTTACTGATTTTAGGGCAGAGAGGAGAGAGAAAGAGAGAAACATCAATGCAAGATAAAAACATAGATTGTTTGCCTCCCATATGCACCCCTACTGGCAATCAAATCCGTAACCTAAGTATGCAACCTGGCAGGGAATTGAACCCTCAACTTTTTTAGTGTACTGGATGACACTCCAACCTACTGAGCCTCCTGGCCAGGGCTATAGTATTTGTAATTATAATTTTATTTTACTCATTGTTTATAGCTTTATTTAGAAGATTTAAAAATAATAAACAGTATTAAATATATGGAATATTATTCACTACAGAACCAATTAATGTAACTGACCCTGATGAGGAGGAAATGTAATCAATCCTGCATCAGGAAACCTCTGCCACCCAACAGATACTGCTTCAGTCCGTGCAGTCACATGTAGACTCCTTTCTTACATCCTATTAGTCAATGGCTCAAATGAAGCTATATTTTAGGAGGTTGCGTATGTGGGCTGTGATTTTGTGATTTGCATCTAATAATGTGAATAATGTGATTTGCATTCTCATTATTCCTAGAGTTTCTAACTTTCTTTTCAAATGTGTATGTGGAGATTAGCCCTATTTCATTGCCACCACTACTTATTGAATGGGAACCATCTTATTCTCAAAGATGTTCTACTGACTGACTTAATCATTGAGATCAACAGCTTTGTAGAGTTTTTCTTAGCTGTGTTTTAGGAATGTATTTTCATTGCAGTTCTGCTTCAGTATTACTGTTTTTCAGTGCTGTTGAGTTGTTTCATTTTTTTCTCTTTTGTTTTTGCTGGTATAGCCAAGTATGTTTCTTCCTTTCAAAAACAGATATGAGGGGAATAAACTTCATTGAGTTTCTTCATGCCTGCAACTAAATTTATGTTCCATCTATTTACTCATAGTTTGCTGTTAAAAATGTTTTCAAAATCACTTTACCTTACTGCTTTGGAGATATGGCACCATTCAAATAAAAATAGAATTCATTAAAATTAAATTTTTTTCTTTAAAATACACAATAAAATAAAACATCAAACCATAGAATGGGTGAAAATATTTGCAAAATGTATATCCAGGATATACAAAGAATACTTAGCCCATCAGTAAATGAATGGACCAAAAAACTATGGTACATTTACACAATGGAATTCTATGCAGCAGAAAGAAAGAAGGAGCTCCTTCCCTTTGCAAAAGCATGGAAGGAACTGGAAAGCATCATGCTAAGCGAAATAAGCTGGGTGGTAAAAGATAAATACCATATGATCTCACCTTTAACAGGAACCTAAACAACAAAACAAAAAAAACAAGCAAAATATAACCAAAGACACTGAAATTGAGAACAGGCTGACAGTGACCAGAGGGGAGGGAATTTCAGGAGGAAAGGGGAAGAGTTTGTAGGAACAAGTATAAAGGACACATGAACAAAAACTAGGGAGGGGGGTGGAAATGGGAGGGAGGTGGGCAGGACTGGGCGGTGGGCTGGGATGGGAGTAAAAGACAGCAAACTACATAAACAATAATTAAAATAAAATTTAAAAAATCAATAATGAGATGATAAGTAACACAACAAAATTTGGGCAAAATATTTGAACAGACAATTTAGTATAGAAGATATGTGGCTGGCAAATAAGCACATTTCTCACTATGAAAATGCAAGTTAAATGCACAATGCAATATCAAAACACACTCTCTGGAATGACTCCTCTGATGGAAAAATATGACCATGCTAAGTGTTACTAAGGATATGTAACAAATGGAACTCTCACAAATTGTTTTTGGGAGTGCAAAACACCACAGACACTTGAGAAAACAGAGGAAGATTTCTTGTGAAATTAAACATGCACTTACCATATTACTCAGCATCTACTGGGTGTTTAGTGAAGACTTTTATGTGAATGTTCCTAGCAGCTATATTCATAATAGTCAGAATTGGGAAGGGAACTCAAATGTCCATCAATTGATGAATGGATATACACATTGTGGTACATCCGTGCAATGCAATACTGCTTTGCAATATTAAAGAATAGACTATGGATATGCACAGCATGACTGAATCTCAGAAGCATTATGTTAACTGAAAGGTTCCATACAAAAGACTATATTCTGTAAAGTTCCATGCATATGAAAATCTGGAAAAGGCAAAATTGTTGTGATAATACAGGGATCCCTAGTTACCAGGGGTAGAATTGAAAAGGCTGTGAATTGTAAATGGCAAAAGGGAACATTTTGGTGTGACAGGAATGTCCTGTATCCTCACTAAATAGGTTTTTCAAGTTTTCAACCTAAATTTGGTATATTTTTATTAAATATTAAATTGTACACTTAAAACTGATGTATTTTATTGTGTATAAATTATAGCTTCATAAAATCAGTATCTCTGCCCCCCAAAATATAAGCTTCATTTTGTACCAGTTAAATTTGAAGTATCTGTGAAACATCCCTGTGAAGTTATTTAGTATGAAACTAGATGCAGGAAAACATCCAAACTAAAGTTCCTGCTCTGAGCCATCAGCACATAGATAAAGAAGGTGGCCACAGGTCACACAGGGGAGGATATTTAAAATGATAAGCTCAAAAGTCAAAGATGGGCACATGTATAATGTTCACATTTTGGCAATGGATTATCACCTAATCTGACTGAACCGAATGGTTAGTGTTGATTACTACTAAGTCAATTTAGTCAAATTACCAATATTATAGAAGTTCATTATTTCATGTGTTTACATGCAAAATTGGTGGAACTTTCATTGGCATTGCTGTAAATGCTTTTCAAGAGACTAAACTAAAGGACATTGCCTTGGCTGGTGTGTCTGAGTGGATTGAGTACTGGCCTACAAACCAAAGGGTTGCCGGTTCGATTCCTAGTCAGGGCACATGCCTGGGTTGTGGTCCAGGTCCCCAGTAGTGGGTGTGTGAAAGGCAACCCCACACTGGTATTTCTATTCTTCTTTTCCCCTCCTTTCTCCTTTCTCTAAAAATAAATAAATAAAATCTTAAAAAATAAACTAGAGGACATAGATAACTATCTTGAAATTATACCAGTTTCATCCTTAGGAATGAGGATAAAGTTCCAAAGCAGATATAGTAATTAAGACTAATCCAGAGCAGATATAGTAATTAAGACTAATAAAGCTCTTAGGCTTTCTAGGACTTATCATAATTATTAAAGTAGGCTACTTCTCAATTACTTTTTATAATCTTTTTCCCTACTGACAACTATGAAGGATAAAATATAATATACATCTACCACCTCTTTTCCAAGTTTTATTTATTTATTTACTTATGACTTTTCAGTTGTCAAAATATATAAAAATTCAGTATCTTACATCTATATTCAACTAAAATTATGGTTTACATATTTTTAAGTATAAATGTTAAATACAGCTACTTCAAATCATCACTCTTTAAAATGTTCTTTTTATTTATTGATTGATTTGAGAGGGAGAGGAAAAGAGAGAGAGAATGATAGAGAGAGAGATTCATTCATTTTTCTACCTACTTGTGCATTCATTGGTTGATTCTTTTATGTGTCCTGACTGGGGATTGAATTCACAGACTTTGGCATATCGAGACAATACTCTGACCAACTGAACTACCCAGGCAGGGCATCACTCTTTTCAGACTCTGATTTCTGACTTCATTCAAATTGACAAAGTAAAATTATATAATGTTTTATTGTGGTCTTTAATAGAATTTTCAGTTTATTTACAATACTCATTTAATTTAATTTTCCAAGTAAATTTCCTGAAGCTTTAAACTAAGTCTTTTTTATGGAAGCTAACAACTTAGCATTTGTATTAATTTTCTGTGTTAATTGTCTAACTTTATTAAAAGACAAACATTGAAAAATCTACTTTTTGTTTTTGTCAGGACATAATTTATATATGTTATGTATAATTGATTTCTCCTTTACTATGCTAAAAAAAACAAACGTGCATTACCTGATTGTGCCAAGAAGTGATACTAGAAAATCATACTGAGAACCTCTGTTCTTTCTTCTGAAACAGGTACTCTTACTTAGTGTTCAGTACAGTATATTTTATTGCACCTCTGCATTCCTGGATATCTTCTGTTTCTGAGAGCTCACAAACCCTCAAGGGATGCAACATAGCCACTCTTTAAGAAAGTGTCCTTGATCATTTATTTTCTTCTTAAACTATTGTAAATTATGAAGCAAGTGAAAAGAATCCTGCAACTCTCACCATAGCTGATTGTACAAGAACTGATGCACGTGTGGGGAGAAGTCACAAATAGGCTAGGTGGGAGGGATATCTGGGATGTCAGCCCAGGATTGGCATCAAATTTGCCAATGGGGAGTGCTCCATGCCAGACAAACCGTCCATGACCAGCTACTTGTCAGTGAGGGTAAGAGAACAAGCTACCTAAGTTCAAGTAGTTGATTCACCCAAAAAGTTACTTTTTCAGTTCTATATGAAGTCAGCTGAATATCCTCATGTTGGAAGAGCTAGAATCTGATGTTCTGATGAGATGACTTCCTGTATGCATTTAACAAAGCCAAGAGATCTTCATTATTCAAAGTCGGTTGTGAATGTCTCCTCCTTACAGTCCCAAGGAAGCTGACACATAGAATTATGAAAAGTAAAATGCAACTAAACAGGTAACAAAAACAGAAATACCAAAGTAGTCTTACTTGTAACTAGGTCTTGACACAACAAATCTCTCAAGAAAGCACTTAAATACTGACATTTTTAGGTTAAATCTTCACATGTTTAGACCTGCTATTTTTCTTTAAAAAGTAATTCATGGAGTAGATAGCAAAAAAATAATAATTTTGGATAGTCCTCATGAGGTGAAGACCTTTGGTTCATTCCAGCTCAGAATCAGAATATACAGAGCATTTACATTAATATATTAAACATATCTACCATTTTAAATTTTATATAATATCCAATAGGAATTTCATGTAGTATATTATTCCTAGAAAATAATTAATCCAAAAAACTTCCATAAAACATTAATTTTTATCTCCATGAAGTCCAAAGACAATATTTGCTTAAGAAGTTTAGTGAATTGGGTAAAGTATTATTTTCTTATGACTCTGCATTTTAACAAAGCAAGTATTATTTGAAAGTTCCTAGAATGTGTCAAAATTAACAATTCTGAAAAGGCATAGAATGATATAATCAGAAAATTACAAATTTTTTGACCCTGAGATAATAGTAAGGAAAGTTTTGCAGCATTAAGGTCTAAAATTCAATATTTTTGTTATTGGGCTTATAATATAAGGATTGGCAGGTGCAAATTTTATATAAAATTCACTATACCTTAGTTAGCACTTATGCTTGTTATTGGCTGAATTAAGGCCCCACAAAAATTCATATGTTCAAGTCTTTACCAGTAACTCAGAAAGTAACCATATTTGCAGAAGCACTTTTTAAAGAGATGATTAGATTAAATGAAGTCATGAAGGAGGAATCTAATCCAATATGACTGGCATCCTTACAAGAAGAGGAAATTTGAACGGAGACATAATGTAGAGATACAGAGATACAATAGCCCTCTATAAGCCAAGTGGAGAGGCCTGAGCAGATCCTCCTCTCATGCCCTCAGAAAGAGCCAGACCTGCTGACACCTCGATCTAGGACCTGTATCCACTGGAATCATGAAAAAAAAATAAATTTCTGTTGTTTAAGCCACCCAGTCTTTGTTTTAGTAGTTCTCGCTAAGACAATGCTTTTGCTGAAATCAGCTACAACATAAAAACAGAAACTATGTGAAGAGTTTTATACTGAAAAAATATAAGCATTGAGTTTGAAGTGGGTTTTTAGAGAAAACTGTGTTCTCCACCATAGTATTTGGAAGCTATTTGAAAAAACAGATACGCAAAAATAGTTAATTATAATGTCAGAGCATTCATGATACAGTTTATAGCAATTTTTTAAAAATCTGCATACAGATCTCCTTAGTTTACCTTTGAATTATAAAAGATTTTGGTTAGATACTCAAAGTCCTCTCTTTGGTGCTACTAATTCACAACACTGAATGAAAGAGAGCCATCTTTTTTTAAAAAATATATTTTATTGATTATGCTATTACAGTTGTCCCATTTCCCCCCTTCACTCCCCTCCACCCTGTACACCCTCTCCCACTCACATTCCCTGCTTTAGTTCATGTTCGTGTGTCATAAGTTCTTTAGCTTCTACATTTCCCATACTATTCTTACCCTCCCCCTGTCTATTTTCTACCTACCATCTATGCTACTTATTATTCTCCTTACCTTTTCCCCCTCTCTCCTCCTCCCACTCCCCTGTTGCTAACCCTCCCTGTGTTCCCCATTTCTGTGGTTCTGTTCCTGTTCTAGTTGTTTGCTTAGCTTCTTTTGGTTTTGTTTTAGGTGTGGTTGTTCATAATTGTGAGTTTGCTGTCCTTTTACTATACATGTTTTTTTAAATCTTCTTCTCTTAGATAAGTCCCTTTAACATTTCATATAATAAGGGCTTGGTGATGATGAATTCCTTTAACTTGACCTTATCTGAGAAGCACTTTATCTACCCTTCCATTCTAAATGAAAGCTTTGCTGGATAGAGCAACCTGGGATGTAGGTCCTTGCCTTTCATGACTTGGGATACTTCTTTCCAGCCCCTTCTTGCCTGCAAGGTCTCTTTTGAGAAATCAGCTGACAGTCTGATGGGAACTCCTTTGTAGGTGACTGTCCCCTTATCTCTTGCTGCTTCTAGGATTCTCTCCTTCATTTTCACCTTGGCTAATGTAATTATGATGTGCCTTGGTGTGTTCCTTCTTAGGTCCAACTTCTTTGGGATTCTCTGAGCTTTCTGGACTTCCTGGAAGTGTATTTCCTTTGCCAGAATGGGGAAGTTCTCCTTTATTATTTGTTCAAATAAGTTTTCAATCTGTTGCTCTTCCTCTTCTCCTTCTGGTACCCCTATAATTTGGATGTTGGAACATTTAAAGATGTCCTGGAGGTTCCTAAGCCTCTCCTCATTTTTTTTTGAATTCTTATTTCTCCATTCTTTCCTGTGTGGTTGTTTCTTCCTTCTGGTCCACTCTATTGTTTTGAGTCCCAGTTTTCTTCCCATCACTATTGGTTCCCTGTGCATTTTCCTTCATTTCTCTTATTGTAACCTGCATTTGTTCATCTAATTTGCAACCAAAATTAACCAATTCCGTGAGCTTCCTGATCACCAGTGTTTTGAACTATGCATCTGATAGGTTGGCTATCTCTCGGTCACTTAAAAGGATGGGTTCTGGGGCTTTGGTTTGTTCTTCTGTTTGATCCATCTCTCTGTTTTTTTGTTTTGTTTGTTTTTTGGTCTAGTCATGCCTGTTACAGTAAGGGGTGGAGCCTTAGGTGTTCACCAGGGTGGGGCACCCCAGTCTCTAGGTTGTGATGTTGTATGTGGGGGCAGGGTCGAGAGGGAACTATGGCGCTTGCTCTTCTCGGTGGGACCTCAGTCCCTTCTGCTGCTTCCCCTGAGCAAACTGGGCCCCTCTGGTGCCAATTCCCATGTGGGTGGGCTTGTGCATGCCGTGGGACCCTCCAAGGACTTCTCCTGTGATGCTGGGTGTCTCTGTGTGCCTCATCTCCCACTGTCCTCAATCAGTGCTCTGAGGCTCTATTTCCCAGCTGGGATCCTGGGTTGCGTGAACTGCTTTGCTTTACAATCGCCACCTCCCTGGGTCTGCTGGTTGCCATCCCTCAGCCGGGGTCTGCCAGCTGCCACTTGTGAGATCAGGGTTCACCTGCTGTGGTCTTTTGCACCCCGGATGCCTTATCCACCAGGTCCCAACTCTCTCTGTTCTCCGCACCTAGACCCGCACCTGGCTGCCCGACTCTGCCCCTCCTGTCGGTCTGGATGAACGGGTCTATTTCAACTTCTTGGTTGTCCAACTTCCATTCAGATCAATTTTCTGTTAGTTCTGGATGTTATTCTGTTTCTAAATTGTTGTTGTCCCTATCTTGGCCGTGTGTGGAGGCACAGTACATCCACCTATGCCTCCATCTTGGCCAGAAGTCGAGAGTCATCTTAAATGAGTAAAATGTTGTCAGTTTTAAATAGTATTGTAATAGTTGTGAGAATAATCTATTGAATTTTGAATGATTTTGTAGTGTACTATCTTTATGCAGTAGATAAAATTAAATCCATCTATGAGAAAAATTGAAAAAAGTCTTGTGTATTGATTTAAAATAATTTTTTTTATTAATGTATGACAGGGCAGAGTTTGGCAAGCTTTATAAGTAAAGGACCAGATAGTGTAAATTTTAGGCTTTGCAGACTACATGGTCTCTGTCACAAACTAGTTAATTCAGATTCAGCATGATGTTAAGTATATGCTGGTATTGCTGTAGGCCAATAACACTTTATTTACAAAAACAGATGGTAGTTGGATTCAACTGGTATGATATAGTTTGCCAACTCTGTAATAGAAGACAAAAGAAAAATAGCTTTTTATATGTTGGATTTGATTTGGGAAAGGTCTTTTTTTTCTTTTTCTATTGAATTTATTGGACTTACATTAGTTAATAAGATTATCTAAGATTAAGGTGTACAATTTTATAATACATCATCTATATACTGTATTGTGTGTTCACATGACCTCAAGTCACATCTCTCTCCATCGCCATTTATCGTATCCCCCCCCTTTTCTCTCCTCTGACTCCCTCCACCCCATTGCCTTCTGATGACAACCATACTGTTGTGTATTTATGAGGAGATTTTGCTCTTTTTGTTTTGTTTTGCTTAATCCCTTCACCTTTTTTACCCAGTCCTCCTCCTCCTCTGACAGCTGAGTCTGTTTCTATTTTGTTTGTTAGTGCTTGGATTTTTTTCTTTTACCTAATATTAAATGATCAAAATGTCTTCCTTCTAATCCCAGTTAAAAATAAAAACAATAAGGTAGATTTCATTGCAATCCCTCTTTGGTGAAGTACATTTATAACGCTTATTGTTTCAGACTTGGGAAAGTAGGAAATATTATTTCATTGTTTCTAAATAGTGTGCAATCTCTTAGGATATCTTTAAATATGATTTTCTCTAACTATTTTATGTTCTTAGAAGGAAAGTTATTTAACAAGACCAGCAGCATGAGATGTTTGGGTAACAGTTACCATATTTAGCTCCTGGTCACTAAGGACTCCATATAACTTTGTATAACATGTCCATAGTACATTTCTACCAGTCAAAAGCAAAAAGTGCTATTTTCTTCCTTAAATGTTACTTTTCATGTACCACATTCGAAGAGATATATAATCACATAGAATACTAGCAAATTACACCAGTTTTTATTAAATGTCTCTTTTCTTTATTGATGATGAAAACAGAAAAATACCAAATTATAAATTTTTACTACCCTTCTGCCAGGTAGGCAACAGAATGTGGACAAAAGCCTTCACTTGGTATGGCTGACCAAGACAGTAGAGGGGAGAGGGGTTGTTCACGTCACTGGTGGGTCAGGAAGAAACAGTTGGGAAAGACAGATGAGGCAGGTGCAAGAGAGATGTTTAAAGGGGATTTCTAGAAAGTTATCTTTTTATGTGATGTAATCCCCTTTCTGTGCCTCTAAGGAAAAAAATCTTGAAAATGTGTATTGCTTGTATGATCATAGAGTGTGAGTCCTCTTTTCCTTTTTTCATGTTCCAACAGATGACATTTTGAATCTGACATTATCTGAAGAATAGTGTGATGCAGTTCTGTTATCTTTTTTTCTTTTTCTTTTTAGTGGTGATGATTTCATGAATGAAAGTTTCTCCAAGTTTGAATCTCAGAGATCTTAGAGACTTGTTTGTGCAAATCACTTTTATCATGGGTAAGACTGCCAGTGATCTAAGGACATGCTAAAGGGATTTTATGTCTTGTTTTTTTTTTCTTTTTCTCCCAGAGAAAGTGGTTAGATGCTCTCCACCTCAACTGAGGCAGCAAACACCTGGGAACAGATTTTATGTGTCCTTTTTTACTATACAAAAGTATAATAGAAAGATCTTTGTCTAATGAAAAGAAAAAAAATGCATTAAGGGGCTTTTCCTTTGACCTATCAAGCCCTTTTCAAAGGTTTTCTTAGCTTTAATTTGCAAACAATGTTAGAGGTTTCCTGGAAGTGAAGGACCTAACATCCGCCCAGACAATTCTCCCAGGATTTACAGTTGGGGATAGTAGAGGGCCTCTTGCCAAGGCTCAAGGGCAGTGAAAGGCAATATGATCTTTGATCTAAAATTAGCAGTAGTCTGGCACTTGGTCAAAAGAGGTGAGAGGGACAGAAACCCATTCTCACCTGGCTCTTGTAGAAAGTGGAAATATTTTTGAGTGGAAATCTTGTTTCCTAGGAGCTGCGATGTTTGAAACAGGTTTACTGGGGCAAGCTCATTGGTGTTCAGACTCCAGTGGGAGCTTTAACTGAAGTCAGTGAATAGTTCACTGTTGAAATAGCAAGAGTTTTCAAAAGTGTAAATGCCTTATAGAGAGAGAGAGAGAGAGAGAGAGAGAGAGAGAGAGAGAGAGAGAGAGAGAGAACATTCATTGTATTTCTACATATATCATTAATGGCTAATTTTACAAACATGAAGGTAGAGAATTTCCTTAAAGTCTATTATAACTTTAATGTGAATTTCAAGAGCAGTGCATGGTGGTTCTTCACCCTCATATTTCCAGGATTATTTGACAGAAGAGAGGCAGTTGACATGAGTTCCATAAACATATTTCTCTGTGGATATGTTTGATCAGATAAGACTAGACTGCTATTGCTTCCAGTGAAGTCAGCCACCTGAATGATTGCTTTAATTGCCTATAAAGGTAAAAATTTCTTTTAAGCCTATTTACCTTGAAACATCTTAATGTTTTTTAATATCACATAAAACATTCTAAAATAGATAAATCTTGCACGTGCCTGTGGTGGTCCAAAGGACATGCACCTTTTAGAGATTTAGAACACAGTTTGGTGCAGGATGTATTTGTTATAAAACCCTTTCTCATGGAGCAAGAACATTCAGTTTCATGGTACACAGGTTTCAATGGCAGTAGTAAATAAAGAAAAATTTGGCAAGGTCAGAATAAAGGAAAACAGATGCATGCTTAAGTAGGAAAGATGTCCCATGTGATAGAAGGAGAAGTACTGAAGTACTTCCAGTAACTTACCTTTTTTTGACAAATGACTTTAGTAAGGAAAAACCGTGGACAATTTAGGGGTATTTGGGGGTCACTGATTCATGGTCTTCAGTAAAATAGGTTCAAAAGCCAATAGCTCTTATCCAGAAATGCTGAAAGGAACCTGATAAAAATGGTTGACTCTACAAAACACAGGAAGGACATTGAGTATTCATTATATTAAATAATATAAATGACATATTTGCAATGAAATAAAACTTTTCTAACCAAAGGTTGAAAGTTCCCGCAATTTTCTGGTTGTTGGATAATTGTAAATGACTTCTTGTACCTAGAAACACATTCTGTAAGTTATGAAATCCTCTTGTAGTCATTTTGCTATGGTATTATAGCATGACATTTGCTACTAATATGATGCAAATATATTGTTTATACTCTTAGAATGCCAGTAAATTTGATATGACATTAAAATATGTATCCGAATGCCTCTGGTGTCAGTTCTGGCTCATTTAGACACTGTCTTTGAATAAATAAATAGCTGAGCTGATGGCACCTTTCAGAATTTTTTCTACTTGATTTTAATAGATTATTGCCTCTCTCAGTGCTATTTGAAATGTTTTTCTTCATTCATTTACAACATAAATTAACATGTCATTTTTTTCATGAATTTTTGAAAGCAGATAGGCTAGTGACAGTACTTGTTCAGCGAGCATCTGTATACACATTGGAAGACTTTAAATAAGTCGTTTGAGGAAGAATAGGCCCATATGAGCATCTGTCACTGGGATGCGATTATTGTAGCTAAAATTGTAGAGTCACCATTAGAAAATGGAACCATGCCAGGTTGTGGTAAAATAAAAGTCAATTCTGGAAATAGAAACTGCTGCCTGTTATTCACTTTGCATATTCTGAGGTGACCATTTGACCTTGAGAGAAAATGTTTTTGTGAGTATTGATCAACACAATTCCCAATAACCTTTTCACATTTATAAAATACACTGACTCCTTTTGTTTTTTGTGCTTGAGCAAAATAAAGATAATGAAGGAAAAAGGAAATACAGTCATTCAACTGTTGGATGGAAATATAACCTTTTATTTGTAAATATTATTTATGATGATTAGACTGTGTGTGTTAGTATCCCATATCTTGACTTTTATTGCAATATGTTAAAAATATATAATAAAAGGGAGAAAACTGTACTTGAACAATGATTAAAATAAACATTTAAAAAATATACATATATATGAATTCATCTTATCTTTCTCTTAGTGTTTGTGACTTTTATTACTCTATAGTTTTACTGATTATCATTTTATTTGAAGAAACTAAATCTTCAATGTTTGAACATCCTTTCTTTTGAATCATCCCTTTGGGATTATTATAAGCACTCCTGATTCCCAGGATCCACATAGTAGTCAATCTAGAATCAACCAGTACTCTCCACAATTTAACTTGTATTTGTTCTGCTCAAGACATTTTAGTATCCGCTGTACTTGAACAACTGTACCTAATAATCCTTTCTCTAGAAATGGACTTCATGGCTAGTTCTAGATAGCAAAACTTACCTAGCCCAACAAATTAGCTTAACTTCACCTGTAGAGAAGTTTCTCTAACTCTTCTCTGACTTGGTAACTCCCCCATTCTTCCAAGCAGATAAAAAATGTATATCTTTTAAATATTGTCTGATATGGTCGTTTTGAAACAAAAAATTGCCATTTGGAAGTCAAATTCTTCTTTAACAGAAAAATAATTAATATTGTCTTTTTACAAATACTTTTATTTTTACTTTTTTCATTTATTCCTTGGGAATATGTCCAATTTTATATTGAAACTTTATTGTTATTTCCATACCTTTTATCTTCTTTTGCATCATTTTAATTTCTTTGATTTTTTTTTCCTGTGAATTCTGAGAGAACTTATATATATTTTTCTCTACTTTGATTAAAATGATTTCCTGGAAATCAGTTCTGTTTTTTCCTGACCATGGTTTAGAATGTTAATTTACTTTTCTAATTTTCAATTTTCTATACTTATGTTTAACCTTATTTTTCTCATTGTCTTTACATTTATTTTGGTGTTTTAAAATTTTGCCTGTTTCTTCCCCTTTAGGTGTTTGCTTCTGTTTCAGAGAACCATGTCCTCTTGTCAACTCCTGTGATTTCTAACCATTTTCTAAATATTTATGCCTTTGTACTTTGTTGTATTTAGACACGTTATTTTTCTGAATGTTCACTAAAGAGGTCCAATTCTGTTTGGTTTGCAATCTTATTTTATAAATTTTGCATTTAACTTTTTCACGTCTCCTTCTTACACATAAACTCTTGACCAATAGATAACAAATGGCTATAAAACCCTTGGGTTTACACTTTTTTCCCAATTGGATATTTGTCAAATATATTCTTAATTGCAGAGATTGAGGTCATTTTGGTGTTCACAATTCTCATTCCAATTCCTAATGTCTGGTAGGAGTCCATCTGCGGTCCAGCAGACGTGCATCTGGGCTCTGCCCCTCTCTTAGGATGGCATTGCCTGCCTACAGGGCTTGTTTCTCTCTCATTTTGATCCAGGGTATTAGATGGAAAACTACAATCCTGTAATTCACTGCCTCCAAGGATTTCTTTTCACCTTTACAAATACTGTGTTATATTTGAGGGTGCTATATTTTCTAAAACAATGGTTTATTTGAGGATATTGTATTTCCCAGTCAACTATCACCATTCATTCCCCTGCATATTCTGTTTTGGGAATTGTATTCTCTGAATGTAGCTTATCTAACCCTGTTTCCTTCTCCAGCTCTGCTTCTCATCTCTATGTTCTTGTTACTTGTGATTCTCACTCCTATTTTTCTGTGACCAAGACTACAATGTATGTCGCAGTCCTTTAAAATAGTAATTTGGATAACCATATGACTGTTCAGTTCTTTCTTGTTTGGAACTGACGTGTTTACATCTGGGTCCAAACAAAATAATCACACTGCCCTTTTCCCACTATAGTGGCTAGATGTAGATGATAACTTTTCGACCACTCTTAATTTTTATCTGACTGATAAACTATATTCTTTTTTTAAGATTTTATTTATTTATTTTTAGAGAGGGGAAGAGAGGGAGAAAGAGACAGAGACAGAGAAACATCAATGTGTGGTTGCCTCTCACGTGGCCCCCACAGGGACGTGGCCTGCAACCCAGGCATGTGCCCTGACTGGGAATCAAACCTTCAGTGCTTTGGTTTGCAGCCCGCGCTCAATCCACTGAGCTATGCCAGCCAGGCTTGATAAACTATATTCTTTAGAATGGCCTTAATAGTATACATTGTAGTGTAAGTCTAACCTAATATTTTGTTCTTTCACATTTTTATAGAACAACAAAAATTAGAATCATAATATTTTAATTTTTTCTTTTAGTATTCTCCTTTTCTCTTTATAAATCTTTTTATGCTACAGGACAGGAATTTCATTTTAGTGTGACCTGAAACAAACAAACCACAGAAAAAGGAAAAACAGAGTTGAGTTTTTAGAATGCTCAGTGAAATTTGCATGAAGAATTAGTTTAGAGAAACTTCTAAACCCCATAAGACTTATGTAAACAAAGAAACTAGACATTTAAGTGGTGTTCACTAACAATACATTATATAAAATAAATAGGGAAATAGCTTTTAGTTATCATTATTATAGATGGTTATTTTTAATCCATAGGAAATATTAATAAGCATATCAGAAATGGTATTCTTTTCTTGTGCCACACTATCTATTAAAATCAGAATGAATTTAAAGCAATTATAAGAAATAGATTTATCTCCTGGCAAAGCCCAAGTCTTAGATATATTCTTTTATGTTGGACTGAGGAATGTATCAGAGTTTAGCTATTTAATTTTTAAATAGTGAGTGATACTGCTAAACAGATACTGCTAAACCCACATAACAAATATTATTCTCTTATGATGCCTGTAGAAGCTTTGGGTGCATATATCAAATAGATGTACAATGAAAACTTTCTTATAGATCAGTTTGTTCATTAGAACTTACTCAACTCACAAGAAAAATGGGGACAGACTCATACACAGAAGGAGAGAACGGTGACAGCTAGGGTTGGGGGGAATTAGGGAGTGAAGGGATTGAGCAGAAAGGAAAAGGGACTCATGGACGTGGACAACAGTGTGGCAATTGCTGGGAAGAGGGAGTATAAAGGGACTAAATGGTAATGGGAAAAATACAATAAAGATGAAAAAACCCCTACTGTTAGAGAATATGTCAATTCAAGCAGCAGCATTAAAGATGTGATTGATGAAGTGATAGTGTCATAAGAAAACTGCTAGCCTTTTCAGTATTTAGCTGCACATCTGGAAATACAAATATATTTGAGCAACAGGTATCCAGATTCTGTAAACTAGAACTCGTTTTGAATCCTGAGCCAGTTTTAACCCATGTTATCATTTTGTACACTGCATATAAATGTGGGATTTGTTTCAAATGACACATGCCATCCCGCCTACATACATTGAATTAAGTAGTTACAAAATTAGCTACTCTGAAATTTCTAGCAGGAAATCTCTCAGAATATTTGTTTTTAGTCAAAAAGATAAAAGGAGAAATATTGTAAGAAATTATTTCAGAAGGGTGCAGTGGTCCATGTTGATGATAAAATTCCAAGAGAAATCCTCAGTGACTTTTTCTTTCCTGTCTTTATCCAGGGTTATATCTCAGGGCCTGTATCCTAGATTGATCTTTCAAGAATAAAACAGAGGTCTTATGTATGGGAATGATTTAGTCAGTCAGATATTACTTATCTGATAACCTTGAAGATAAAGAATACAGTCAAGTAATAAACAGGCAAGTTTTTTAAATGCCAAAAATAAATTTGACATGTACTTTTTTATTGGGCCAGAGCTATTTGTCCATCAAGTTTAAGTTACTTAATGTTTGTAAACAATTCTGTGCAACTTGAATTTCTGCATGTCCTTAGTACAACTTTAGAAGGTATCTGCAGAGAGGATATTTCCTAAGGTAGGCAAATCAGCAATAACAAGAAGAGATATATGAAAGTGAAGCAAGATAAAAGTGTTACACAGAGAAGATAGTACCATATTATAACAACAACAACAAAATCCCCCCCCCTCGATTTTACTGGCTATTTTACTTAGGACCTTTCTTCTCTCTCTCTTACTGATATCTTTACTGATAAATCACCTACCGATACACATATTATCTTAACTAGCCATTGAGACTGGCCTTTCTGAGGTTAAGAATATCTAGATTGTTGCTAGGTTCAATGACATTTTTTACTGACTCTATTATCTTTAGTGTCTCAGCTGCATTTCAAACAGAAAATAACTCATGTCTTCTTTTGACTTCTGCAGCATTTCAAAATCCTGGTGCTCTGACCCATCTCATTTTTCTATTTCTTTGATTTTAACAATCCATCCCTTTGCCTTTCCTACTGCCCCACTCCCACTACTCTACAGTGATTGCTCACAACAGGGACCAGTCTCTTCCCTGTTTTTTTTGTTGTTGCTGTTTTTGCTTTTTGCCTCTTCCTCAAGAATTTCACCTATTTTTTTCTGACTTCAGTTACTGTCACATTAACGATAACTCCTAAATAGTAAGGATAGTGATTGAAGAAGAATGAATGGACACACATGTAAAGGTTTTCATTGAAAGAACCTAGGCAACCAGTATTTGAATTTTTCTGCAGTTGAGTTTTGTGTGGAATTAAGATCAAGCTCTTATGTTTTATGTTGCTTGTTTTGGGGGGTGGGGGGTTTAAAGAAAAACTTTCTGACTTTTTAAATAGCTTGCCATAAAATAAAGCAAATGGATTAATATCAAATATTGAAGTATATGGAGTAAAAGACATTTAAGTGGAGAAATATACTGGTGTGTTCCATTTGAAGTTCAAATTTTGTTTTTCTTTGTAGCTTATAGGTCCTGTAATAATGTCCTAAATATCATTTAAAATATTACTCACAAGGCAGTTTTTGAAGGGAGTTTTCACTGAAGTCCAAATGTTCACTTTAGGATATTTTAAACTTGCTTATTATACGTGGTTATTGGCCTAGGATTCACTTTCCGCCTTTTTAAGGTTGGAAAATTATTAATATGTAGTCAGGAAAACTTTGAGCAAAGCTGAATTCCTCTAATGTCATTCATTTTGTAGTTTGTACTATGCCCAAAGAATATGAGTCATGTAATATTTATTGAGAAAAGCAATGGAGCAGGTATGAGGAGGGGATATAATATTCTTCATACCTTTCATAATTCATTTCATATTATAAGACAGATTCTCATTAGAACAGAAGAAACAGATGGTACTCTCCCTTCTTTTTTGTACCATTTTGGTGAAGACGGATTTTTTTTTTAGGATAATCAGTATAATGAGTTCCTTATAAAGAGTTTCTATGCTCCTCAAGATGTGAATGACTTCTTTCGCTGACCATCTCTGTGACACTAAAGTCACAGCCCCAAAACTGAGTGCATAATTTTCTATTGTACTCCAAAGTAGAATATTGTACTATTGAAAAATTTTCCCAAATGGTTTCAAGAAACTTTAGACTATCCTTTGGCATTTTACCTTCCTTGATCACGAGTTGGTGGCTAAAACACCAGACATCAAAAGAAAAAATAGGATGAGTCAAATTCTGCCAACTATTCAGTGTTGTTTCTTACAGATGTTATCTCAGAAACCCCACTGCTTACACATTCCTGGTCAGAGTCTTGTCACATGTCCTCCCTTATCTGTGAGGGAGGTGGGGTCTTTGTACACACGTCTACATATGAGGGGGGAATGTTATTGTGCAGACAACCAGCAGTCTGCTCAACAATCCTGAACACTTCTGTTAGGACCAAGTTTGCATGCATTTTCCTATATATGTCTTACAAGGTAGATATTGTTCAAACTCTCATTTTACAGATGAGGAAATTGAGGTTTAGATGGGCCAAATAACTCACCTGCAGTCACATAAGTAGTGGGATGTAGAACAAGGAATCCAGCTTATTTCTACTTGACTCAGTTGCCAAGCTTTTCACCACTGCACCTCATTCTCTGAGCTAGTGCTCCTGGTCTCTTGTTGGCTTTATTTCAGGGAACCAGCACTGGATTCCAAAGATGAATTAATTTATCTGGAGGACACACAGGAAACCTGGGCTGAAGTACACATACAGTAACCTTTTTAAAAATTCATAGGTGCAAGATGTGTGCAAAGATTAAAAATCTTCTTGCTTTGCTGTTTCTTGATTTATTAAGGAGACAAGTCACCATGACTTGGCCTAATACTATGAAAGGTGGTTAAAAGTAGAATCTCTTCTATGAAGTGAAATTTTAAAGATGATGTTTTTTGATATTTGAGGCATTTTACAAGTCTGCTTAACTTCTTTGTTTACAAAAGAAACTCTGGATCAACTGGTAGGTAATTTGAGTTGCAGATACTGTCAGTAGATTAACCTCAAACTGGTCCCCAGTTGCCTTCTCCCTTTCCTGCCTCTACTGTAAGGGCTGGAAAAGCTGCATACTTGCTGTTAGAATCTCTTTTCATGCTGTGAATGGCCAGGTGATATAGTTCTGGTTAATGGTATGTAAAAAAAATGCCTTGGGGATGTTTCAGGGAAATCTTTCACCTTCTTGTTAAAGGGGACAGATACGGCAGACAACTTCCTTCCTTTTTCCTGCCTGGATTTAGACCCAATGACTGGAGCCATAGCAGCCATTTTATATCTGTAGAAACTCAGAGAGATACTAGGTTAGATATTCCTGAGTTGCTAAATCAATGCCTACTTCCAGATTTCTTTATTTTTACTCTTAGATATATTATAATTTACTTCACCTGAAGTTAATTCTAAGTTAATCAGTCATTCCCTTTCCAGAAGGGATACGACAGTTAGTAAATTATTTCAAAAATAAAAACAAAAATTTTGGGTATATTGGTATAATACAGAGATATAAACATTCCTGTAAGTCTTTTTTGGACCCAGGAAGTAAATAAATTACATATTAAATATAATAGCCACAAAAGAATTAAGAATATGGCCCATTACCAGGTATTTATTTTGTTAGGCAATATTTTCCTTTAAGGACAAAGAAACATGACATGGTAACAAAAATTGATTGCCTGCATAGCATGTTAGCAGTGTTTGACTGTCTAAAATTGAATAAAGTAGTTGTCTTAATCGGTTCAGGCTGCTGTAACAAAATACCATAGTCTCAAAGTTCTCAAGACTGGCCAAGATCAAATTACTGGTTAATTTAGTTCCTGGTGAGACCTCTCTTCCTTGCAGATGGCCTTTGTGTTGTATCTCACCTGAGGAGGGGCGGGCGGCGGGGGACAAAGAAGTTCTGGTGTCTCTCTTGTAATGGTACTGATTCCATCATAAGGGCTTCACCCTCGTAAAATCATTTAAAATTAATTACTTCTCAAAGCACTCAGATCCAAATACCATCCCACTGAAGACTGAGATTTCAACATATGAATTTTGGAAGGACACAGGCTTTCAGTCTTCCAATACAGGTCATTAACAAAGGTTCTAAGCTCAAATCATTTTGCAAAAAAGTCCAATCTGCTTTCTTTTTATAGGAGGTCTAAGATGAATGATGATCCACCATACTGCTTTGTCCCTCTCTTCTCAATCTGGGCTACAGGGATAAGATTATTTTCCATATAAGTTTGTCTAACTCAAAATTTCCTTTGTTCATACCGAAAAGAATTTGTAAGCAGAAAGCAAGGAATGTACTTTAATCTTTGCTATTTTTTTCCACCAGAACAATCTTCAGTTTTTTTCTCCATTTCAGTATTGTTTGAGAACCTTGGGTCATATCTGAATTTATTTTTAGTTCTAAAATTATGATAAACATAAATAAGTAGATGTACCCTTTTATTTTACAAACACAATTATAGTTCATTTACACTGTGTTTGTTATCATTTTCTATCTTATGTAGGTTATGAGAATTGTGATTGAGAATTTAGTATTTGGAAATTAAATTCAGAATTTATAATTTAGACTATGTATTGATCTAGGGAAGAAAATCATAAGATGTTAAGGAAGACAGAGGGTATGGTACAGACCGTGAATGTGATGATATTCAAGAGACAGGATTGGTAGGACTTGGTAACATTTTCTGTGGTGATAATGGTGGAGAGAGAGTGGGAATAACTTAGGATGGTCCCTAAATTTCAGTTTGCCCAATAGTGGATGGCTTTGGCACTACCTTACCTACATGTGAGTCAACTTGTAGATATTTTGAGTTTGAAGTATTTGTGAGGTTATCACACACAGATCTCCAGTAGACAATTTATAAGGATTTAAGTTGGCAGTTTAGAAAGAAAAACTGAGCTACTGATCTCAATTTGAGAATCAGAGCAAAAAAGGTGATTGATGAAGCCATAGATTTATAGGAGTCTGTCCAGACCTAGTGTGTAGATTCAGAAATACATAAGAATGGAGCTTGTTAAGGATCCTCAGTAATGTGATCATTTAAAAGGCAGATAGAGAAAGAACCCTGCCTCCACCCCCACATACATACAAGCACACAATTAAACAGTAGAAAAAGAGCAAGGAGAGTCATATGATGACAGTCAAGGGGATGGGATTTTTTTTAAAGGACAATATGATTTCCTGTACTTTATATACTGTTCATGAGACCTCTATAGCTTATTTACTACTCATTACAGGTTTGTACCCAGAAATACCATCATGGTTCTCCCCATCCCCCATCAGTGCTCTGGTAACCACCATTTTAGTCTCTGTTTTTGACAGGTTTAATTTTTTTAGATTCCATATATAAATGATATCATACAGTACTTATCTTTTTTTGTTTGACTTTTCTTGCTTAATATAATATATTCAAGGTCCAACATGTCTTTGCAAATGGAAGAGTGTCTTCCTTTCTCACAACTGAATAATATTCCTTTGTGTGTATATACCATGTATTTTTCATCCATTCATCTTTTGATGGGTATTTGTTGCCCATTGTATCTCGGCTGTTATAAATAATGCTGCAATAAGCATGGGAGCACATATATCTCTTCAAAATCCTGTTTTCATTTCCTTTGGGTAGATACATAAAAGTAGGGTTGATGGACATGAGGGAGATGTGGTTTGAATATTTTGAGGGTCCTGACACTTCATACTGTTTTCTATAGTCATTGGACCAAATTATAGTTTCTCTAACAATGTATAAGGGTTCTCTTTGGGGTGGAGTTGTTTAAGGAGAAAGAGATCAACAATATCAAATCCTGCTGAGTATTCACAAAGATAAATGCCAAGTTAATTTGTTCATTAGAAGAACAGCCTTTAACATAACTGGTGGCATAGTAGATAGAAGAGTAAATGTAGAAGAAATATTAGCTAGGAAGGAACATGGAGGTAATATATAAATTTTAAATTTAAAACATCATAAAACAGGCCTTAGTCAGTGTGGTTCAGTTGGCTGAAGCATCATCTTGTAATACTGAAAGGTTATGGGTTCAGTCCCTGCTCAGAGCATGTGCAGGAGGCACCAATCCATGTTTCTTTTTCATACCGATGTTTCTCTCTCTGTCCCTTCCTCTCTCTCTAAAAGCAATGAAAAAAATATCCTTGGGTGAGGATTTACAAAGAAAACAGTATAAGCATCTATCTATGCTGATGAAAAGAGTTAATAAAGAGGCATTGAAATGCAAAAAGGTAATAACAAATGACAAATACCAGATTAGGCAAAAGAGGTTGTGTGTATGGGTGGGATGGGGAAGGGGCTGCAGTAGGAATTTTGCATGCACTAGTATGCCATGGTGAAGAAGCTGAATTATATACTACAGGCAATAGGGAGGTAGGGAATATTTTTAATTAAAACATTGAATATTTGTTTATTTTTTAAGGATTATTTTAGCTAATAGTTGGAAGAATGAATTAGAGTATGACTTGGGGCAAGAACAACTGAAGAAAATGAGGCAGAGAGAGATGGGCAAAAAGAATAGTTGTTGAAACATTAACTTGGGAAGATCAGTAGGGTTTAGTAATCCACTGGGGGTAGAAAATGAAAGACAATGTAAAATGAAGATTTGAGAAATATTTAAAGTTTCTAATTTGGGTACCTGATGAAAGCATGATAAAAATAAGTATTAGAAGTTTGAACTGTGAGTTCCATTTTAGACATTCTTAATTTTGACTCACTTTGGAATATCTAAGTGGAGAAATGCCATTTAGTTGAAAAAGTGGGGTTGGAAGGTAGATGGACAGCAAAGGTGGCAGCCGGGACTTTCTGAGCATTTGTGATACAGGTGAAACTGAAAGCACAGGAATAGAGGAGTTCACCTGGTGAGACCAGATACAGAGAGGGAAGATGAGGGTCTTATATGAACTTTGGAGAATGATAACATTAATTGACAAATGACCAAAGGGAGATCAGTGAACAGGGAGAAAATAATACCCAGATGGGTAAAAACTGAGCCAGAAGTGAATAGAATTGCAAAATATTACATGCAGTACTAGAGTAACATTAAGTTAAGTAATTTAAAAGTGCCTATTAAATTTGCCACTGGAAGGCCATTTCTGATTGGAAGTGAGGACTTTTTAGTTGAATGATGAAGAAAAATACCAGATTACAGATGGCCAAGTCATTAATGCAGTTAGGAGGTGCAGACAGAGTATAAACCACTCTTTCATGAAGGAAAAGAAGGAGAACACAGAAACAGGAATTGCTTCCTGCATGAGGTCATTTTCAGGAGAAGTATTGCTAACTGCAAAAGCCCATGTTCACTCTTTTCTACTAAAGTTGCATATGCATAAATACCAGTGTCAATGATAGTACATATTTGTGCTCTCCTGTTGGATCTGTCTGTCAAAAATTTAATGATATGGAATTATAGATGTTCTTGCAATAACGATCATCTAGTTGAATGTGGCAGCAATGGGCTGAAATCCTTTAAATTCTGCCTTAAGGAATATTCTAGTTTGTTAGTGGTAGATATTTGTAACTTTTTCTTCAGGGCTTTCTTTGTAGTCCTACAGATAACTTAATTTGTTCACCCTAAACAAGATTGAGTATTTTAATAAAGTCTTGTCTAGTGCTAAGTACCTTGTGATGATAACACTGAAGAAATATCAGTTTTATCATGGAAAATGAGTGTCCTGTAATTACTTGTTTTCATCAGCATCTTATTATTTCTTATTATTGCTCATTTTCATCTGTATCTTATTATTTCTACCTATATTAGGGACTGTTTTAGTTTAATTTTTCTTTTACTGGTTTACAAGTTGAGTTTTAGAATTTTATTCCCAGACAATAGTAAAATCCAGAAAAGCTTTTCTCCCAATAGATGTTTTTGAATACTCTACTTGGAGATTTCATCACTGGTCATGAACCTAATTCTACCCAACTAAATATTTGATGTCCATGTTGGAGTCCCTTTAAATCCTAAGAGTGCATCATGTACAAAATATTATGCTATTCCTTTTCCTTAGAAATGTTATTTGTGTATTCATTTTATATCACTATTTGAAAACTGATGATATATTTAAATGGGGTTAAAAGCAGCTAAAACTATTTTTCTGTGGAAAATGTGTGTGTGTATACATATATATACATATACTGATGATTATATAGAACATGTGCTATCAATTATATATGAAATATATGAAAATGCAAAGCTTCATATTTGGCAAAAGGCATGTAGACACATATCAATGATATAAGAATAATAGTATAAGAAAAAATATCATATCCACTTAATTAAAATATAAATAGGGAGGCAAAAGACTAAGGGATCAATTTATTTTATTATGTTTTCCTGAATATTAAAATATACTATAAAATAATGCCATTTCAATGCTAAAATCCTTTGGTCATAGCTGACTGTTAATATCAAACAAGAAAAATTTTGAACAGGGGTAAAACATGGTTTATTTCAAAGATATACATGTCTTTGAAACCATATATATATATATATATATATAAAGAGAGAGAGAGAGAGAATCCCAGATAGAGTGAAATGCCATTTTGCTCAAGTTGGTTTGGCTGTTTCAAAAGTTGACTTTGAAGGTATATGAAGTCACCCCAAGGGCTGATCCTAGAGACATGGGTTTGTGGAGAGGTTGGGCAGGAAATTAGTTAGGACACTATTAGACCTACTGAAATCTTTCCAGCTGAGAATTTATTTTGTTACATATTGAGATTTTCAATGAGCTTTTATTAGGTCAAAAGTGTTTGAAAACCATGGATGCGATCTCTTATTTTTCCTTCACTGACAGACATTAAGTGACATCTTCAAGGTCACACAAGTGAGTCACAAAGCCACAGTAGAAACCTCAAATAACTGTTTCATTCCTTGGTGGTTCTCAATATTACAAAGTACTTTCTGGTGTTAGTGAAACTCTCATTTCTATCACATTCTGTTGGGAACCGCCTTGACTGGTATCAGAGGCTGAAACCCCCGCCTAGGCTAAGGCTAAGGGAACACCCTTGGAACCGTAAGCCGGCAAGGAGATAAAAGCTTATCTTCCTGGCAGGAATGCTGCTTCTGCTGCTTTATTCATGACTGAACCCCCAAAAGCTTGGTCGGTTAGCCAAAGACGGGTAAGATTCCCCACGGGGGGAACAACCCAAGCCAGGCACGATCACTTTTGGGAGGCCCCCCCAAAAGAAGGACTTGGGGGGCTGCAGCAAAAGGGGGTGATGGACCCTCACTCCTCGGCTTTGACAAAGTCTGAGTTCTCAGCGTCCGGAAGAAAATCTCCTTATCTCTCGGTGGCCTTAGTTCCCGTGCTCCACCTAAGCCTGAAACAATGACAGGGTAGTACAGCTCGGTACTGGGAAGTGCGGATTTCCCTGGGGTGATCAGGCCTAAGAAAGAACATGTAAATTACTGTGAAACCTTCTTTGTTTGGAATGCTCTCAGTTGAATGAGAAGGGTCTTAGGAGGAAGCTAGTTTGTTCCTCAGCCTTACAGCTCTTTGACCCCCAACTCAATAGACGGGCAGAGTTCTTTGTTTTCTATAGTTCCTTACTTCCCCTAATGAGTATTGTACTTTGCCTGAATTATTATGCAAAATGAGCCTAATAAAAGCAGGTATGGATGGTAAATCAGCACGCTCCCCACTAGGGGGGGTGGCCATTTCGTCTCTACTTCCCCACAGAAACTAGTTTGTCTCTGTGCATGTGGTGTTTTTTCTCGCGTGTTTATCGTCGAGCCATCCACAGCGTTCCGTGGTCACTGCTGGCCGGTGACCCACGCGCAACAACATTCACCTATGAAATCTCACCTTTTTTTTCTATATAATAAAGAATACACCCAAACAATTTTCCATGCAATATTTTGAGTTGGTCATTCATGTGAATGTAAAACTCTATTGATATGTCAATATTCTGCCAGTTCTTCTGCCCAGGCTTTTGGCTTTTGGCCTTTAGTTTGAGGGCTGTGGGAGATGAGAGATTCCACTAGAGAAGGCTGCATGAGAAGTAGTATCTTCACAGTAGACCCCTCAGGTGGAACTAGGAGATGATGACTGGTGGTGATGTAATAATAATGAAGACAAGAGCTAATACTTTCTGTAGATTTGCTGTGTTCCCTGCATATATTTACTCATTTAACCTTCAAAATACCTAGCAAATGAATACTATTATTATTATATTTTTGTCCTTACCCAAGGATATTTTTTCATTGCTCTTAAAGAGAGATATAGGGAGAGAGGAAGGGAGAGGAGAGAAACATTGATGCAAGAGAGAAGCATCAGTTGGTTGCATCCCACACACGATGGGATCTAGGATCAAACACTCACAACATGGGCATGTACCCTAACTGAGAATCGAACCTGCAAACCCTATGCTCCAACCAACTGAGCCACATTGGCCAGGGCAATGTCATTACTTTAATGAATGCTATTATTATCCCAATTTACAAATGAAAAGTGAAGTTGAACAAACTCACACATCTAGTAAATAAGAGAGTATGGATCTGAAAACAGAAAGTCTAATTTTAGACTTAAAATCTCAAACTCATAAGATATACTGCTCCTCTGGAGACAGAATGTTCTGAGAAGAAGTTGTAAAGAAAAAGTTTTCATTAACAACATTAGGGGATTTCAGAGAGCACACTGGGCAGGGATGCAGGTGGATAAAAGCAATGGAAAAGGCAAGGAGGTGGCCCAGAGCAGTAGGATGGTGATTAAGAATGTGAAGTGCAGTCACCTTGTTCCAAAGAGAACCTGCAGTTAGAGCTCTGCTACTTCTAGTTTGCAGAGAGGAGGTGAACACTTCTTTCTTACTAGGGGATCTTATGTGTTATAACATTCATTTTTTCTTGGTGATGAAATGTGGTTGGAAATAGGCTCTAAGCAATTGTCCTTACTCATTTGGATCATGGACACTTGTTGAGAATATGGTAGAAGCTTTTTACTTTCTCTAGGGAGAAAGTATGCAGAATCATACATCCAGATAGAAAATTGTTTGTTTTCCAACAATGCAGGAGAACTGAGGAAGGCATATCATCTTGAAAAGGTCCTACAAGGAAGTGAGGACTGGATATTTGCCATGGATCTTGATGAGACAGAGAGGGTCCTATGTGATAAACAAAGAATTGCAGAGGAGAGAATGTGTGGATACTAACTACAAGAGTAAAAAAGGAAATAAAACAAATCCAGTGAAGTCTTATGAGCTCCTTCTTTATGACCTCACACATTTTAGTATGCCCATAAAACTCCTGCCATGTTTACTGTGATTGGAATGCCTCATGGAAGCACATGAGAAGAACAGAGCTTCTGGACCAAAGGTAGGCCAGTGCAAAGCAGGTGGCCTTGATTCCAAATCAAGACAGAAAAAAAAATCCATGGAAATGCAAGTCAGACACACACAGGTGGGCAGGGCTCTTCCCCGTTCCAGACACTGAATCTGGAGCTTGGGTGAAAATTCCCCAAGCTTCGAAGGGCAGAGATGACTCTGAATGGCATTTGTGGTATGTGTGTGTACTGGCAACACTTTCCCCCTGTGATTTCAGGGGCTTCTTGCACTCTCTGAAGCATATCCACATATCATAGGTTAAATCTTTGACCTACAAAGATGTTTCTCTAATACTAGATGCTTCAAATGTCAAAAATGTGACCCTTGTATGTGAATCTGAGGAGGTCTTTGAATTTCCTTTTGTGTGTCTGTGTCGTTCCTTCACGCATCACTGAAGATTGAACAAGTTCATTATTGAAGCCACTGCCTTTATAGACTTGGGACACTGATAGTGTCTTAAGTGTTATGTCAGTTCCTTGCTTTTATTGTTTTGTTCCCTTTGATGTGGGACCAGCAGAAGCAGCACTGTGAGAGAGAATGTCTGTGGGAAGTTTGAAAGTGAGGCCAACTCTCCTGTTTAGAGGTTTGCCAATCCCCAGTGCACATGGGGCTGAGTCTGGTTTTCTCCACTGTTAGGATGGGAGTGTGATTTCACAGGCCTTTGTCAGCCTGACTTTGGCGTGATATCACTGACCTCAACTGGTTTTGAAGAAACAGTAAAAACTTCCAAAACATTTTGTTGTCAGAGCTGAAGCTTACACGTATTTCATTTTTTTTTTTTTTGTCTTACAGAAAACTACAACAGTCTTGGTAGAAATGACTGGAGACCAAATTATATAGATTCCTAAACAATATTTTAAGCAAACATCAAAAGCCGTTCTCACCCTGGCTGGCATAGCTCAGTGGATTGAGCACGGGCTGCGAACCAAAGTGTCCCAGGTTCGATTCCCAGTCAGGGTACATGCCTGGGTTGCAGGCCATGACCCCCAGCAACTGCACATTGATGTTTCTCTCTCTCTCTATCTCCCTCCCTTCCCTCTCTGAAAAAAAATAAATTTAAAAAAGAAGCCATTCTCATCTATCTCTTGAGGGACATAGGCAATTCAAAAGCCAAATGAGGCCAAGGTCCTAAATTAAGCAGAAGTAATTAGAAAGAACTGTTTTGGGGTGGTGGATCTTGATTAACTGTTGAGATGTAGGCACTTGGATAATAAAAATGAAGGTGATACATGTGCTCTTTGGTCTCAAATGTTCACCTGGTTAGCTTGATATGGGCACAGAGATATACAAGCTTTCTGAAAATGAAAAAAAAAATGCTACTAATCAGGAAAATGCCATACATGCAATTATAAAATTTACCTGACAATTCCTATATGAACTTTAAAAAATACTTAACAGAGAATTTTAGAAATAATTAACATAATAAATTATTTCTTAGCTGATAAACCCAAGATAGCCCCAGACTCCTGATTTCATTTGGCTTGCTCCTTTCAATTTCAGCTTGGTTGTGAAAATTTGGGATTAGCCCAGTAATATTAGTTGAATACTGGGAAGCGATAGTCTAGAGGTACCCAACCATGACAGACAGAATTCTGAAATGATCCCCAATAACCCATGCCCTTATATTATCCCTTGAGGGTACGTGAAATCTGTGAATACAGTGGGGTGTCACTCTCATGATTATGTTACATTACATAGCAAAGGTGAAGGGTGAAGGGCTTTTGCAGATATAATTAATGTTCATAATCAGTAGATTTTGTGTTAATCAAATGAAGTGTTACCTTGCATGTGCCTATGTAAATAGAAGAGCACTTTAAAGAGGAACGAGAGCCTTCCTTGAATTCAGAAAGATTCTCCTGCTGGTTGTGAAAGGTAACTGGCATGTATAGAAGAGGCCACTTTATTATTCTTTCCAGAAGCATGTGCGTACTCTGTATAATGCCCTCTCCCAGGTTGTAGGACCCAGAGAGAACAAGGCATAGCATCTTCTTTTAAAGAGGTCTCATATTGGCATGAGAGAGAAAACATACACACTTTTACACCAATAGAATAAATGATGCTTGGGAAGTGTGCAGAAGTTGCTATTGAAGCAGAGCTGATTGTCTACTCTCTTTTCACCAGGGACCAAAGTCTGCCTTCAGGGAGGTCTGCTGGCTCTTGAGCTGAGGTAAATGTGAAAGTAACAGCTTATAGGGAGCAGCAAGAGATAAGCCTGGACAACAGGCAAGGCAGGACACCCCCTGGCATCCTACTAAGAATTTTATTCTCTATTAAGTGGTCAGTGGGAACCACTGAAGGAATGTGATCAGATTTATACTACTCTGAATAAAAATATGGAACACATTTGAGATTGAAAATTTAAAAAAAAAAACTGAAGTAAGAAGACTAGTTAGGAGGCTCTTCCAATAGCTTTAAGCAAGAAAAACAAAATAATGTTTTGATCTAAGACAGTGGCAATAAAGCTATGAATGGAGAGGAAATGATAGACATATTGGAGAGATATTTAAGGAGTGGAATTGGCAGGGTTTGGTGTCTCTGTGTTGGTTGGAGAGTTTGGAGCTGATGTAGGTTTTTGACTATGCAGGGTCCAGTTAATTGTCACCACAGAAGTGGAGCAACCGGGTTGTAGTCAGGGCTGGAGAAAGGAGAGGAGTGTAACAGTTAGTTGGGGTATAATTTCCTTTCAATTGTGGTAAGGTCTAGTAGACAGTTTGATATGTAGCACCTGTAGCATTTGAGAAGGGTCTAATGTAGAGAAGAAGAAGAGTCATTAGGATTTCCATTTAGTTGATATCATGGATATAGATTAAATCACTGTGAGAGAATATATTGATACATATACAAGGGCATGAAGAACAAATCCTAGAACATACCAGCATGTAAAGGGAAGGTAGCATAAAAATAGCCAAATATGTAACCAAAACCCACCATCAAGAGCAGGGTGGAGTTGTAAGAGTCAGGTCAATGCAAAAAAGAGAGAAATGGGAGAAATAATATATTTTGGCATAGAGTTCAATTAGGAAAAATACTAAAAGGTATCTACTGATTTAGATTTTAGGGGTGTGATTGGCACTTTAATTTTTATCCTTCACAGCATTAGAACCCCAAGTTTTTTTTGGGGGGGGACTTGACCTGGACCTCTTTCACTCCTAGTTCATGTGCATTGGGTACAGCTGACTCTACCCCAGCAACTGAGGGTGAAGCATATGACATAAGCTAAGCAAAAAACAAGTTCATCAGGGAAGGAACATAAGTTAGAATAATTGGATCACGAAGATAAAATTTTGTAGACTTTTTAAAAATTAGAAAAAATCTTAGCTTTGAGACGATTTCTCTTTCTGGTTAGGTGTGAATCAGATCAGACTCTTACTGCTTCAGCCATGATGCCCATGCTCATCCTGGGAATGGAGCCAATGCTAGGACGTTCTGGAGAAGTAGAGGGAAGCTCACAGTCTGGCTGGAAGCTAAACTGAATTCTATACTGTTTTGCTATGAGACCTGATGTATTCTTTTTGAACCCCTTAAGCAGGCAAGGGGTGATGGTTTTCTTAGTATCCATACACCACTAATGCACTAGTTTAGATTTCTCTGCAGAAAACCCATTTCTTTTATTCTTTCATTCAAAGACATCCATTGAATCTCAGCCATGTGACCCATACTTTTTCTAGGCATTAGGAATAGGGGACCAAGCATTAAATTAGACAATGTCTTTATTCCCTTGGAACATGCATTGTAATTTGCGATACAGAAATCATGGTTAAGTAAACATACACACATATATAAACATGATTCAAATAATAATAAGTGGTAGAAAAAATAGAAAATAAAAAAATTAGAATGTGTGTGTATTCAAGGTAGAAAAGATAGGAAGGTCAATGGAGTGAATTTCTTCATATCCTGTCAGTGAAGGAAAACATTTTTATTAGAAAAACAAAAGGGTTGAAATTAATTTTAACAATCACTTGAGAGAAGGGGTTTTCCTGGCCTCTTTTCTGTTCCATACTCCCAGGAAAACTTGAAATATCATCAGTGTTTCTTTTTGAGACTGTCAGGCTCAATTTAACATAAAATATTTAACTGTATAATATGAATCACATCTGAAAAAATAACATCTAAAGGACTTGGTTGAAGCTCTTCTGAATTCTATGACCTTAAATGGTGAATGGAAGATGAATCTTCAAAAAGATGACCTGAATTGGGCAGGCTTTGGAATGAGTCTCTGTGTGAAAGGTCAATATTCAATCACAGGTTACAGTTGTTGTTTTGAGTGTGTTTCTTTAAAGCTGGGTTAGAGAGGATGGCCGGTCATAGGCTTACAAGAAAAGGGATGTTTTGGCAAGGGAAGAGACCCTAAGCTGTGTCCCTTACATCCGCCTGTAAAATTGAAGTGAGGTTCAGCAGATACCTCGAGGAAAGATATTACATTGAAGATTATGCAGTTTTGTTGCGCCTGCAATCTCCCAGTGTAGCCAGTGAGAAGCTGAGAAAGCCCTTAAAAGCCTTTGTGTTTGGCACCTGCAGAAATCTAATTTCTGATGAATAGGGCTCTAATTGGGTCAATTATTCTATTATACTACACAAGAGTACTTCAAACTGCTGCTTCAGTAAAGAGAGGAGCTTTAGTCTTCTCATTGGTGTTGTTCAATTTGAGCAGAACTCGGAATCCTGAATTTAACTTTTCCTTTCTCAGTGTCAGATTAGCCCTTGCAGTCTCAGTTTATCATATGAGTCAACTGCTGGATAAAGGTGAAATCTTTGTGTAATAGGAATTGCACTTCTTCACCTTCTGAGAACACAAAGGAGAGTTTTTGACTCCATTAAATATTGTTTCACCTACATTAGCAAATATATGAGGCAACTACTTCAATACACCATATTCAAAGGGTATATGTTTTTGATTAATTATTATATTTGGAGAAGGAGGGGCAGAAAGGAACCTGCATTTCATCTGTGGGGTATATGACACTTTTGCACATTTGTAAGGCTCTAATTTTGGTTTTATTTCCTTATTATTTCTAAGGATTGTACCAGTTATTTTTTCACAATCCTGCATAACCTGTGAGTTCGAAAGGAAAATAAAATTGGGAAGATGACACATGATGACACTTATTGACTCATTAGTTTAATGAGGTTTAGTTCTTAGACACTTCCTTTATGTTAAATGTTCTGATTTGTAACACAAAAGGGAAACTTATTTAATTAGTATGAAGATTTTCACTTATGAGTTTGTGTTTCAGACTTTACTTGGGAGGAGATAAAATTATATCAGTGATGGCTGTGCATTAAAACTACTACTACCCAGTAACTGGTAGCCTGTAAAGCTTTGGCTTTGGCATGGGGAAGGCAGAAAAGGAAACCATTCTGTTTTTTGTAGGGGGCCAAAGAGATCTGTGTGACTTCAAAAATTGAATTCAATAAGGTACTTAATGAGGTATTTTATAAGAACTCTAAGCTTAGTATCTGGTACATATTAAACACACCCAGAAATGATTTTCTTTACTTTGTTGAGCTGTATAAGAGACTGATCCCTGATGTTGGCATAATAGGTAATAGAACAGGGGGAAAAATGAGCAAGGCGCAGCGTTAACTTTCAAGTCGTTTGTAGTCGAAAAGGAAAAGGGAAAACTGCATGCTTGACTGAAATACCAAGTATTGTATAATGAGCATCGTCAGGGGGGTACAGAACACTATGAAAGCTTATCAATGTGTGTGTTTCCAGTTTATAGCATGCTGGCATGTGCATTTCATAATCTTTGAGTAGATGCATTGTGTCTGAACTCAGAGTACCAATTCTGCATCTTTCCTAAGGTATACATGGATACTTTCCACATACTGTAGAGAATTGATCCATCTTTGTTTACTGAAAACCCTGCATCTAGTGAGGAACATGATTTGATTGATTTTTATGGTCAGACAACATTAGTATACCACTTTTTTCTGGTTTCTTTTAAGAAGGGCTTGGAAGTAGTTACATGATTAATGCTTTATGTGACTTCATATATTTGCTTCCCTCATAATTATAGTACTCTTTTTGTTAACTCTCTTTCCTCAGAGAAATTACAAAAGTTGAAATTTTTTTATTTTTTAGCCTTTCCACTGATTTTAATTAAAAAATTGGCAAAGTGTATATAATACTATATTTTTGGCATTTTCCTCATAAATATATTGGCCTCTTTATTCTTCAGGTAAAACAAGATTTTTACCTGTAGAATATTTACCTGAAGAATATTTTTAACTCTATTTTTGTCCCTTTCTTCATTATCATGTATGGTCCTGTGCTATGTGTATTATTATTTAGTTTTGTAACTGCTATAAAAATTAGATTTTTCAGAGAATTTCTATTACTTATCTGGTCATGAATTAAATAGGGACATTTGGCAAATATTTGTGAGATCTGTCCAAAATAAATAGTTTCTAAGGCTCATTTATAAGAACTATTTGTTTCAATATACAAAGTACTCTTACATGAATTATCTCAATTCTTATGACATTTAGAAAAGATACTAACATCCCTATTTTAAAGATAAAACTGAGGCCCAGAGAGGTTAATTTCTCCAAATTCATACAGTTAATACATAAAAGTGTTCATTCTAAGTCCAAAGTCCTTGTTCTTTTCACCATTCTACTCGGTTTCAGTCCCTGAGCTACTCCTTAATAGTATAACTACTCATAGAATCACACGCCTTCAGAAAGTTTGAAATGTTCTGCTGAACAACGTCCATTTGAATATTCATTTCTACAAACTTAGAAGCAGTGGCCTAAAGACAAACTTTTTCCCGTCCTTTTTAAAGCTCCAACTTCAATGTAATGTTGCTCCCAGAAGAAGTGGGACAGATACGGCTTTGATCATTAAATATGTTGCTTTGAAGATATAAAGTAAGAGGAGGGCTGACTCCTTCAGGCAAAGAAACTTCTCCCACAGTTCTGAATATAGCTGAGCAGATTGGGTCACACACACTGTAGGCTTAAAGTGCATATATCTAGACTTCAAATGAGAACCTCCCTCAATCGTGTCTGCCGCCTCCATTTGAGTCCATCAGAATCAGTAATTGTGTCTGAGAAGAAACAGTCTTTGCCCACAGGGAGCTCTTAATCAGCTAGGTGAGGCCAGGCATGCACACAATAGTTATGTGGCAGGTGTACAAGATAACTCAAGAGGCAAACATGACCCATGTAAACTGTGAGAAGCAGGAAAAGAAATCACAGATGGGGTATCCTCTAACCTTTTCTGACTGTAAATGACATGAGGGTGGGGACTGGGTTTGTCTATTTGCTAGTGTCCCCAGCATTCAGCATGACTCCAGGCACCTAGGACATGCATTATGTAAAATCAGTTGCATGCATGGGCAACCCATTCTGTGTGCCTACAATGCCTAAGAAAGTGAGGAGAGACAGTCTCCTAGTCAATAAATAGTTCATGCACAGTGTTCACAGTCAGCTGCAAACTGCACCTTTCCCTCCCCTATCATGTCCCAGGTCGTCATGTAAAGTCCATCTCAGAGAAGCATCTGTGAGTTCCTTCCACACTCTGGGATCTCTTTGGCTTCCCTAAGAACTCTGTCTCTTTTCTGCCCTCCACCTCTAGTACTTTTCTCTATACCAGAAGGATGGGGCATCAAGATAGTTGTGGCCTAGCCTTTATTCTGAGGAGTCTTATTAAATCATTCCACTTCTCCGGACTGAAACACCCTAAAAGGTAAATAAAATTTTCTCTTGCACCTTATAGATCACCTTCCAAAGCTTCACCCAGATGTGCTATTATGGGAATAAAGTCTTTGTTGATGTTTTACGTATGTTAGTAAGTCCTCCCCATTGGGATGCAAGAAAAACAAAAGGTCATGGGGAGTGTGTGTGGCCTGAGAGGTAAAGATGGAGAGGGGGCCAACCTCTTCTAATCTCTTTGAATAAATGGGCAGTGGTACAGGATCTTTGGGCAGAGCAGAAGGGAAGGTAGAGAGGCAGGGATTTGTAGCACAAGGGGGTGTTTGGTGAAGGGTACACTTTCATTGTCCTGGAATATAGGTACACATAGTAAGGCACTTAAACTGTTGGTAAGAGCATCACCTTTTCCATTTGCAGTAGAAACTATGGCCTCCTGACCAGATTCTTTCTCCTCACCTCTGAGTTCACCTGCTGCAGCGGCAGACCATTCAGAAAGGAACTGACAGCTGTCATTTCATGCATGCCTTGCCTGGAGGCTTTCTCAGGGACCAGAGGAGTTCCCTCAGTGCAAATTCAGACAGCCAGAAGTGAGGGAGGAGGCATTTAATTTCTCTGAGGTCAATCCTCATCCAATACAAGACAGAATTTGGTGGCTCAGGGCCCCATCTTCCACCTGTAGTGAAACCACCCTAAAGGGTGCTTTCCACAATGTCTTAGAGTGCCATTACAGGTTCAAAACTTGTAGCATGCACACAAGCACACCATTTATTGTCCCTTCTCCTATTTCTGGCTCACGTCCCCACCCATCACTTGTGTTTCCTGATGTTAAATTCTTCCTCAGGGCCTACATTGGGAGGAAGCTAAATTAAAACACCACCTTAAAGCTTCTTTCTATATTCACATGGCTTTACATTTCTTTCCCTTTCCTCAAAGAATATTATTTTTTCTAAAGTCAGACTTTTTGTTCCCACCCCCCCCCCCAAATTTCTCTCTTCTACTTGTGGCCATTGCCACCATTATGATCCTCTTTCTTTACTGAATCTTCAACTTCATCTTTATTGGTTTCTCAAGATACTCCTATGCAAAAAAAAATGAATAAATAAAAAAGAAGGATACAAACATGAAACAGACACCCCACTTTCTCTGATCTTGACTACCCCAGAGGCTTCACTTCTATCCTTTCACTGCCTTCCAGTGTGTGAAGGAGCAGTCTACATGTCAGCTCTTTCACCACCAATTTTCTTCTTGATTTACAATAACTAACAGTCTCTACAACCACTTGAGCATTTAAAAAAATTAACAACTGCCAAACTAAAAAATCTAATAACTTCCTCTCTTCCTTCCAAACAAACACTGGTCATTCTTGATTTGTCTTTGTTTGTTTTGTTTTTTAATTTTAGTTGATAACATCACCATTGGCTCTGTTCACCAAACTGGCAGTTTTTGGATTCTTCTTTCTGTATTCATTCTGCTTACTCACCACATCCCAATGGCTGATAATTCACATCATTCCACTGAAATAGTGCTTGAATTCTTCCATCCCTTCACATTTCTGCTCTGTGTATCCTCTACCACTTCTCTGGTCTAGATTGCCAACAGATATTTTTCCCCTGATACCAGTCCTTTCCCTCTCCAATTATTTTCCATAGTATCTTAGATATTGCTAATACTAGTACAACTAACACACAGGGATATCACCTGGAAGCTAATATGCTTTCTCTTGGCCATGACCAGGTGGCTCAGTTGGTGGAGTGTCATCCCATACACCAAAAGGTGCAGGGTGCATATGGAAGGCAACCAATCCACGTTTCTCTCTCACATCAATGTTTCTCTCTCTCTCTCCCTCTTCCTCTCTCTCTCAAATCACTAGGCATATCCTTGGGTGAGGATTAACAGCTTTATGACTTCCTTTACCCATGTTTTTATCTCTTTCTGTAAGATAATGAGTTTTGAGTACCAGATACTTTATTTAAAATACTTCTCTCATTCTCCACTATTACCAAATGGTCCTGAACTTTAAAATGTTCATTATTAAAAAAAATATTTTCTAATATTAAAGATAATTTTCTATTTTGTTCCATTCCAAACATGTTTTGCCAACAGGGAGAAAAGAATGAACTTTAAGATACCCACTAAATTTTTATGATGTAAAATTTAGTTTGGGTTTACTTTGATATAAAGTAAGTTTCTTAAATATATAAGTAAATGTAGAAAGCATTCTATCAAGATGAATGGGTTTTATCCCTAAAGATTAGGGCTAACCCTCTGGGCAATAATAAGGGCAAACAGGACCTTCTAAGCAGTGCGCTGCCTGGGTGGGTCCTGGCCCAAGCCTCAGCTTTTCCTGGTATATATTTTTCCCTAGCAGAGATACAAACCAGCAAGTGAAACCAAAGGGGACTTGAATCTACAACTTTTTCATTTACCGTCACACTCTCTGGATCAACAAGGAAAAATCACATTTTTTCCACATCATCTGTGCTCTAACATACATCCTTGGATTGATAACTGTATATAAATTCCAAAATTTCTTTTTCATTATTTTTCTAGTAACATTATTTGGTTACTCACTTTATGTGATCTTATAATGTCAACTATTTGAGACAAATTTGAGCCTCCACTTAGAAACCTTTTGATTATCATAATATAGGAAATATTTTGGTGTCTTGTAATAGTATCACTTTAGCATGTACAGACTCCTTCCTGACCATGATCTAACAAGGGCAAAAATTTTTATGCACCCATCTAAAGAATCTTCTACTTTTTAATATATCTTATAGATGTCAGAACTATAAAATACACCTATCATTTTCCGCCACTCTTGTAATTTTATTTATTTATATTTTTGGTCTTATTTTTTTCCCCACAGATTGTGTTTGCCTCTTACTAAAATACAATTTAAATTAGAACATACTTATTTTATTACCAATTGAATTCATCATTATTTTACACTTTCTACTATTTTATAGACTACATTACCTATAAATGGCTACATAATTGATGGACATTCCATCAATTATGGTTTCCATCAATAAGGGTTTCCAAAGCAAAAGTGCTTTTTTTTTTTAATTTAGTAATTTAGAGATCTAAAACCAAACTTTAAAAATATAATTATTTTTTGCTAATATACAAAAATACTTTGGAATCAAAAGATTTTGCAAGGACTTAGCCTACAAAGGTATAAATGGAATATATAAATGTTAATGCTATAGTATATTGCTCCTAGTATATTACATCTAGGCTTTTTTCTGTTAGGCGAGAAAGATAACTGAAGGATTTACAAAAAGAGAAGGATTAACCCAGAAAAGACCAAGGAGACCAAGATAAGTGGAGAAACAAGACATGTTTAATCAAACAGAGTAATATTTTTCAAGAAGGATTTATTTAATTATTCTGTAGTGGAATAAGACTAAGATTTAGAGGAAATTACTATTCTGTCAAATGCTTGTAGCCACCCAGATTATACAGACAGTAACATCATGTGTTCAAATGTGAGTATTTTATATATTGAACAATATATATTAGGTGACCTTTGTAGAGATTCAATATTTTGGGTCATAGGGACATTCCTAAAACAATTAAGTATAAGATGCTGTTGGTGTACACCAAATCCTTTCTCAGCCTCATGTATTGTATAAATAATAAAATCACTTGAAAGCATAAATTCCAAACAAAATATAAGTTGCAATTATTTTTTAACTCGTAAAAACTATAGGTTTACCTATATATTCTTTAAATAAAATTGTATGGTCTATCACATTTTATACTATCTTGCTTTCCTTGGCAATTCTAAGCAATACACTGAAACTTAAATATTTTTTCAGGAGAAATCAAAGTCCGTTTGCAGCAGAGAAAATACTAGATTTGGGCTAAGGAAGCAAATAGACATTTTTGATCTTTAAATTTCCCCCTGAAGGTGATTACAGTTCAAACCATGGTGTGAGCCTCTGGAAGCTATACTGAAATGAGGATTCTCATTTCAGCTGGTAAAGCGAATACTTTGCATAACATATAGTGCCCCAGGTATCAAAGCTATTTTTGTAGAGAGAAAGTGTGGGTGTTTTTGCTATCTGAACGAAATTTTTTCAAAACAGGAATTTCACAGAAACTGAAAAAGCTTACTTTGATATAAGAAAAATTTCTTAAATATACAAATACATTCAGAAAGCCTTCTATCACGATGCATATAAAATACTTCATCAAATGATGGTATCAACCAACTCTAGACTCCCAGAGAAGGTTAGACTTGCTGTTGCATCTTACCCGAAGCTGAGTCACATGGGCCAGTGACAAAATGAAACAAACGGGGAACTGCTTCCCTGACATTCCTAGCTTACTTTTGCTTCTATTATAGACTTCTTGACATTCATATTGTGCTCGATAATGTTCAATGTGTTTTCACAAACCTTATCTTTCTTGATTTTCCTACTTGATCTATTTTATTTCCATCACATCGAACTAGTCCAGAATAAAAAGTCATTAAAATGTACTTCTTTACATTGCTTGAGTCTGTTACAGTGCCGGCTCAATGTCTAGGTGGATTAGATAGTCTCTTCAATGCTGTATTTTGCAGGGTACTTTCGATTTCTAAAATCTCTCTCACTGGCCTGTTTCATCCTTGGAAATTGTTCATGTTGTTAAAAATCTTTTCATGCATTCAGTCTTTATTTATTTACTGAAATCTAATTTAACAAAATTCACCGCATTTTTGGTCAAGGACTAACTAAGTTATTGGGCCCAAATCTTAGTATTGGATCCTATAGATCATTCAGGGAATTCATTTTTTCTCTGGTAGCAAAAGTAACAAACCCAACCATCTGTTACTTAAACAAGAAAATATATTGCTCAAGCAAAAAGACATTTATTGTATCAGGAATGTTATAGCCTTCAGCAGAAATGATATCAGATTTCTGCAGTTTATCAGTGTTCCAACTAATGTTTCATTTGTGTGATGTTCACTGCATGATTGTCAGACATGTAGCATCCAATAACCAGACAAGGCTGAAAAATGGATGGTGAGCTGAAGTATCTTTGACCTCCAATTTCTATGACACCCACCCTTTCTTTTATTAGGACAACTTTGTAATTTATGCAGGCTGTCAAAATGATTCAGACTAATTATTCATTAGGTGGTCCATATGGATGCTACAATGGGTCTTTCAATTGCTATTAAATGGAGAAGGAAGAACAAAATTATATATTGTTGAGACTTCAGCCTGGGGGGAAAACCTTGGGTTGACTGGAGCCATTTGGAACAGTGCTTTGTAAAACAAATTGTATAGTTTTCTGGGTAATAAATAAATAATACAAGCAAGAATTAGATGTTATTGCCTTTGAAACTTTCACAGTTAAGTGCTGATAACACAAATACCTAAAAGAGAGGGTTGAATGAAAAACAAATGTGGAAAGTAGAAAAGGAAGGTGCTGTTCTGGCTAGGATAATTGTAAAACTTTTGGGAAGAGGTAACATTTAAGTTTATAACATGGGGAGGCTTTGAATACATGGAAATTTGAGGTAGGGAGATAAATTAACCCATGACATATGGTAGGAATGGATTAAATGGAAATGTGGGAGTAGAAATAGAAGCGTTGAAAAGAGGAACAGGAAGTTGCTGAAGTTTCCCGGAGACTGTGTTGGTTATGGGTTTGTAACAATGGGTATGGTCCTGTGGGTGGGTTAGTTATAAATTTTATAGAGAACATACAGAAGAGCAGAAAGATAAAAATGTGGATATTCTATATTACCTTTAATTGTTTCTTGACTTTTGGCTTATTAATGTTCTGAAGTTTTCCGAAACACAAATTATAAAGGATAGATTTCTTAATCTATGAGCAATAGTTGATTGTTTTCTCTAGCTAATAATCACACATTTATGTAGCCAATATACATAAACATAAAAGGCAAGCATTCAAATTTTATTACCCTGATCCAGGTTTTCTAATTCATGTGTTAAAATTTCATGAATTTCTGAATTAATTCTTTTAAACTACATCATTTGCATAAAATTGAAAGCTGTGCTATAGTTACTGTTTTACCTTTATGTCAGTTAAAGGGTTAAACAAATTGAGACTTTGATTAAGAATTTTGAGTGAATTTTGGGTGGGTGTGATGAGATATGATGCTAATTTACTTTTAAGCCACTAAGATTAAAATTAATAGTGCTTTGTCAGTATTTAGAAAAGAAGATGTAGGCACTAGGTGGTGTTCATTGTTATCAATATTTTTCCTCACTGTTTCTTATATTGGACAATTTATATTCTTGTACATTTAAGTTTTCCGACTCTTCCATTTCTTTTTCCATTCTGCTGTTAAATCTTTCTGTTCTTGGAGATCTGGTCAGATTTTATACAGAAAATTTTCTCAATCCACACTACAATTACTTCATTATTTTTTTAATTTAAATTTTATTTTTCAATTGTAGTTTACATTTAATATTATTTTATATTAGTTTTAGGTGTACCGCATAATGATTAAACAACCATGTACTTTACAGAGTGTTGCTCCATCATATTTCCAGTACCCACCTGGTACCATACACAGTTATTACAACATTATTGACCATATTCTCTATGTTGTAGTTTATATCTGCATACTAGGGAAAATAGTATGAAGGTTTCCCACTTAATTATTAATTTGGGGAGAGAAGTAGATCTTTTATTTTTTAGTATATTTTATTGATTATGCTATTACTGTTATCACAATTTTTCCTCCTTTGCCCCCCTCCGCCCAGTAGTCCCCTTCCCTCCAGCAATCCCACCCTTAGTTCATGTCCATGGGTTGTACATATAAGTTCTTTGGCTTCTCCATTTCCTATACCATTCTTAACCTCCTCCTGTCTCTTTTGTACCTACCAATTATGCTTCTTAATCTCTGAAACTTTTCCCCATTCTCCCCCTTCCCTGCCCTAGCTGATAACCTTCCAAATGATCTCCACATCTATGACTCTGTTCCTGTTCTGGTGGTATGCTTAGTTTGTTTTGTTTTTAGATTCAGTTGTTGATAGTTGGGAGTTTGTTGTCATTTTAGTGTTCATAGTTTTCATCTTCTTTTTCTTAAGTATGTTCCTTTAATATTTCATGTAATAATGGCTTGGTGATGATGACTACCTTTCATTTTATCTTGTCTGGGAAACACTTTATCTGCTCTTCCATTGTAAATGATAGCTTTTCTGGACAGAGTAATCTTGGTTGTAGGTCCTTGCTTTTCATTATTTTGAATACTTCTTTGCCAGTCCTTCTTGCCTGCAGTTTCTTTTGAGAAATCAGCTGATAGACTTACAGGAGCTCCTTTGTAGGTAACTCTCTGCTTTTCTCTTGCTGCTTTTGATTCTCTCTTTTATCTTTAACCTTTGGCATTTTAGTTATGATGTGTCTCAGTGTAGTCCTCTTTGACCAGCTTGTTTGGGTCTCTGTGCTTCCTGGACTAATATGTCTATTGCTTTCACTGAATTAGGGAAAATATCTTCTGTTATTTTTTCAAATCAGTTTTCAATTTCTTGCTCTTCCTCTTCTTCTTTGGGTACCCCTATGATTTGGATGTTGGTACACTTAAATTGTCCAAAAGTTCCTAAGCCTATTCTTGTTTTCTTGAATTCTGGTTTCTTTATTATGTTCTGGTTGAATGTTTATTTTTTCCTTTTGTTACAAATTGTTGATTTGAATCCCAGCTTCTTTCCTTTCACTGTTAGTTCTCTGTATATATTTCTTTACTTCACTTAGTATATCCTTTATTTCTTCCTTTATTTTGTGGACATACTCAATGAGTTCTCTGAGTATGCTAATCATCAGGGTTTTGAACCCTGCACGTGATAGGCTGGCTATCTCCATTTTGCTTAGTTCTTTTTCTAGGGTTTTTTTATGCTTTTTTATTTGGGCCAAATTTCTTTGCCTCCCCAATTTGGCAGCCTCCTTGTGTTTGTTTTTATGTATTGGGTAGATATGCTTTTACTCCCTGTCTTGGTAGTGTATGTAAAAAAAGTACCTATAAGTTGGGTAGGGCAGAGCCTTAGGTAATTCCTAGGATGGGACAACCCTCTTCACTGCTTTGTGGCTCTCTGTGTGGAGGGGGGTGGCAGGATTTGTGTTGCTGCCTGGCTTCTGGAGTCTTGTCTGACATTGACCCCACTTTCAGTCACTTTACTCACCTCCCATATGTGATTGCTGTGGGGTTTGCACACTTTCTAAGTTCATTTGAGCCCTTCATGTTGCAAAAATATGGCTGTTTCTTCTGCCACCCCAAGCCCCCCCCCCATCCCGGTTTTTATAGACAGATACGATATAGGTTTATCCTCTGGTGCTGGAACAATGGACTGTGCAATCAGGCCTGGGGCTGGGATCCATCACTCCCAAGGTATCCCTCATGATTTTTATCTACCACACATGAATGTGGGACCATCTGTTCCACTGCTACTGCCCTTCTGTGCCACACCACCTATCTTCCCCATCTCAGCAACTCCGCCCTTTCTACCCATATAGATGAATGTGGGTTCTTTAAATCCTTGGTTGTTGGACTTCCATACAGCTTGATTTTCTGACAGGTTTGGGTGTTGTTTTTGAAATCTGGTCATAATTCTTTCTATGGTTGAGCAAGTAGGTATAGGTAGACACTCTATTTCTCTTGAGAAAGGATGCTGTTTTCCTGTATTTTTTATATGCCAGTCCACCAGTTGGCTTTGAGTTGCATCCTGAACATTGTGAGTGGAATATGGTAGAGAATCTAGGTCCTGTTATATTCTTTGAGAACACTGCCTTCTGCATTCTTTCCCCCATTCTTTTTGAAGTATAATCGAATTTGTCAAGTCTCAAACAGAAGCTTTGTATTTCTTGAATTGGGCAGCAGTGAGCCTTGTCTGTGTGGTACAGGGAGCATACATTTAGACAGAACTTATGTATAGAATTGAAATTTCACCTCAAGAATTCTTTCCTTTCCTAGATTTGCCTCCTTGGTTCTTCAAAACAGTAAGACTAGGTTTTCTAAATTTTAGTTACATCACATGGTGCTGACAGGGCAGAATTCAGGCTAAATTTAAAAAAAAAACATATTTTAAAAAGTTTTACCCAGTGCTATTCTCTTCTTTATAGGTAGAATCCCTTCTGTTACTGTCTATTCTTAATCACTGTGTATCATTTTTAGATAATTGTTTCTTTTCTATTTTGACCAGAATTCATAGTTATTTTATATTTGTTGCCTAAGAGGACCATACTCAAAGCTGAAAAATTAAGATGAAAAAATGTTGTGAAAAAATACATTTGGCTTTGAAATGTCTTGAAGAGTTATACAATTTCCTTCCCAGAGAAGTTATCATAAACTGAATTTACTTATTAACACTTAGAATTAAAAAAAAAAAAAACAAGCACAGTAGCCTAGTCAAAAGAGAAAGGAATTCTAGTGTAAAAAATTTCTACTGAAATAAGAAAATTTAAGATTTCAAAGAATGACCATAAGTCTATTTTTGTTCCATAAACTCCTTTTGTTACTTTTTTATTGTTCTTTAAGTGCCATTGTCTCCACTTTCCCCCCAGATAAACTCTTTAATGTACATCACTAATATGTTGAACACACATCAATGCTATGGTACAAAATTTTGATTTATAACACCAGTAGGATTTTATAAATATAAATATATTCAAATAAAACAATATAATTTTCTTGCATATTTGCTCTCCCCTATCTTCTAGCTGGGAAAGAGGGAAAGTTCATAAATACCTGCTCATTAAGGAGACTTTTGTTACCCAATGAAAGTCAAGTTCATGAACAACATTGCCATAGAAAACTCAGAAGTTAAGTTTTCTGCTCCCTTGCCAAATGCACTCAATGTGAATATTTTTAGGACTGTTCTTTCTTTTCATAATAGAATCCAGCTTTTATTAATGAAAGTATATTCTTCTAAAATACTTTCTTTAAATTTAGAAACTTTGTCTAACTGAAGGAAAATCAGCTCACTCTTCACAAGAAATTCAGGCTATAATTTTACCAAGTTAACTTTTATGAGATTGACAATAATATAACTTTTAAAATGGTATTCAGTTTCTGTTAAAGGTAAATTCAGCAAATTGTTGCTTATATGTTAAGGTGAAATAATTGATTAGGTTGTAATTTATTTTCTTTTGCTATCAAAGTAATCAATCGATAATAGTGAGAAACTGTTTCCCTTTATTTTGGGAAATGCAATTTTTTTCCTGCTCATTGTCATTATGCATAATGTTTCTTGAAATGTTATTGACACCATTTGTATTGTGCTTTATGTTTTACAAATTTAATTGTGGTTGTTTGTATGATGTAGCTCTTTTTACTAAACTGTTAACATGGGATAGGTTTACATCAAAGTGTTTTCCCCTCTATCATTTGTTCAAAAGAGTGTGGCAGAAAGACTGGGTAGCTTGGACACACAGGGTTTTTTGAGGAACAGTTTCTATATATTTTTAAACTGTTGCTAAGTTTATTTGAATTATTAGTCTGTAAAGTTATCAATTCTACAATAATGAACATTAGAGAAAGCAATAAAATGAAACATTTTTAACTGAAAATTTTCTTTTAATTTCTCTTTAAGGACTCCAACTTTCCCATTTAAACCCTGACTAAAGTTCCTTCTTGTGATTTTTTGTTGTTTCTTTATTTAAAGAAGATTTTTAAATACAAAAGCAGAACATAGCTGCATGGTACTCACTGCTTTGGTTTGTATTCCATTTCCATTATTTATTAATTATGCATCCATGAGCAACTACCTCAGCTTTCTTGTCTATTAGAGGTAATATCGGTGCTCTCCACACACGTTTATTACAAGGATTATGGATTAAACAAGATATTCCCTATAGAGTTCTCAGAGTGGCACCTAATACATAGCAAGCGTGCCTTAGAATTATGCACTAATTTTGTGTCTTATGGAGTTTCACAATGATGCAACAGCATGACAATACATAAAATTAGATACTCTCGCATTTATGTAGAGTAAAAAAACACTCTCCTTTACTCAAGCTGTTGAAACACTTCGATGTTCTTTTGCTATATTAGTATCCATTATGATACATGAATATTTCCCAGTTATCCCTAATAGGGAGTTGAAATTTCATTGCACAGAGGGTACCCTTTAAAAAAAAAACCTCATGAACAATCCCTCTTTATAGAAGGGGAATTATTTATAAGACAATAGTCCCTTCAATGTAGAGTTCTCTTTTTCTTCTCACATCTTATAATATTTCTGAATTTTAGCACTAGTATTATATTTCTAAACTCTGCAATATACTGAATAATTTCTCTGTTCCTCTTAACACCAAGTAATTTTTTAAACTCTTCTAAGCAACATTGCTCTCACCTAGACACAATCCACTCTGCTTCTTCCATAAAATAGTGATAAATGAGTAGAGCAGTGACCTTTTATAATGAGAAATATCACAAGTCTGCCTTTCTCACAGTATTTCAAGTGCATTTTCTACTGAAAGATCATAAGAAACTGCCTTTTATGTTCTTCTCTCTGTAAAATTGGTCAGCTCTCAGATTTTGTGCTTATTCTTTCATGTATAGAACCAGATGGAAAAATCCACCACATTCTAGTAAAACAATCAAAGGCTTTGGAAGCCCACTCATGTGTTTATTTAGATGAACACAATCATAAATATAATGTGAATCTATTTGCTTTACAATATTTTTGAATCTCAGTCAATACTTTCTCATATATTTGGGCTTCTGAGTTTGTGAAATTTCACCCGAAATACCCTAAGGGTTTAAGAACAATATGAAGAATATTGTAATAAATTGAGCCTTTGATATAAAATGGGCTTTTTTCTTATAGGCATGAAAGTGGCATTTATATTAAATTATAGTTTTATCTTCTTGACCAATCCAGGCAGAACTGAAGCATCTAGATTAGGTTGTGGGAAATCAGTCATTTTTTTTGTGGAATAATCAATGCTACTCCAAAGATTTTGGACTAAAGGTATCAATTTCTATCTTTCAGGAAAGAAGCTATTCCTTCAATTTTAAAAAATGTAATAATGATAACAAGCTGTACTTAAGCTTCTGTGATATATGCTGTGGTGATATTTACACATTTAGGAAATACAGTAAATTCTTGCTGGTGGTTTCTGAATCTGATAAGAAACAGCAAAAATAATAATAGACAGTGTGGGGTAAGTACTTAATGCATTGGAATTTATCAAAGAAAAGCTTCTTTTAATTATATAACAAGGGGAATAAGACACAGAGTAAGTAAATTTTGATGAATGGAATGAGACAAGGAAGAACCTTGGCAAGGTATTAGGAGAGCCACAAGTGGGCTTGAGGACACTAGAAGCAAAGGGTGTGTATGTGTGGAGAGGTGAGTGAGGGCAAAGCTCACAATAGCACAATGTATGTGTCAAGAAACTAGTTATTGGTCGGGGTCAATGTCTTAGGGAAAGGGTATCCAACCTTTTGGCATCTCTGGGCCACACTGGAAGAAGAAGAATTGTTTTGGGCCACACATTAAATACATAAACACTAATGAAAACTGATGAGCAATAAAAGGCTTTAAGTAAATTTACAATTTTGTGTTGGGCCGTATTCATCCATCCTGGGCCACATGTATTGCCTTAGACTTAGGGGAATGCATGAGAATAACCTCATAAATGGGAGAATAAATGTTTAGAATGTGGCTGTCAGAATCTGTAATTAGATACTGGCAATTTCTATAAATTTCTATAAATACTTGGAAAGCCATCTGTGCAAACTGGAGATTTTGGGGATGAGGGATATTGCCATCCTTCCCAGTGGTGTGGGAAGATGACTGCACAACCAGAAGTCAGTGTTTGGGTGGTATCTCTCGTGCTGAAAAAGGAGAGAATTTCAGTTCCTGTCAGTCTATTACTAGGAAAACCAGAGAAAGACCCTGGGGCATTTATTATATGGAAGGTATATTTATAGGATAGTGATGGTTTATATGATAGTTTAATTCGTATGAAACTTAACACATGAAGAAAACAGTGGTAGAAAATTAAGTGATAATTTCAGGATGGATTGTGATCAATAAGGAAGGAAACTTTCCAGTTTTGCACTGACATTCAGAAAGCACAAAGAATTTTAAGCCCTAGAGCAGGGGTGTCAAACTCATTTTCACTGGGGGCCACATCAGCCTCGAGGCTGCCTTCAGAGAGCTGAATGTAATTTCAATCCCTTAACAGTTAAGGAGTAGTTTACATTTATACAGTCCTAAAATTATTTTGGTCCTTTGAAGGCAACCACAAGGCTGATGTGGCCCCTGGTGAAAATGAGTTTGACACCCCTACCCTAGAGCATGCTAGTATTATAAACAAAATGTTGCTTTGGAACTTAATCTAGCAGTGATATACAGGATGATTATATATGAAAGAATGCCTGGAGCTAGGATACCTACTTGGAATCTATTAAATGTATCCATAAGGGCCTATACAGAAGAGATAACAATGGGTATTGGGAAAGAAAGAAAGAAATATTAATGAGATTATAAGCAAAGAGATTCTAGACAATTGATAAAAAGGAGTAAAACAGTCTGAGTTTTCAAGCTTGAATTCTAATCCACTGGAAAAACATTCTGAGGACAGTACATTAGAGAAAAATTACAAGACTTAGTTTGGCAGGTAATGTTATAAAGCTAATGGCACATATAGAAAACAATGCCCAGAAAATGGTTAACTATGTTATGCTAGATCTTGCAGGTAGATTGGAACTGAAGGCACAGATGAAAAGTTGCCTATCTGTAGACAATGCCTTTAGTCTACAGAGTATGCTATCCCTACTTCTAAAGTGTTTGCATTCACAAACCAAATGAATTAGCCATTGGTGGACTAAGATTGGCAATAAGTTTGAATACCTAGTAAATACTTTTTTTCCTTATAATTAATTAAGCTATCTTATTCCAAGCCGTGGTCCTGGCCTGTAATGACCTGTGTATAACCAAGCCCACCCCAGGGTGAGTTATCTGATATGCTGTTTCCTTAACGTGATGCTGACAAACTCTCAGCTTTAAGTTTCTTAGGAGGTTCTCCTGCTTATTATAAAGTCATAGTTCCTACAATGTAGCTGATGTTGTTTAACACAAAGTAATAGTTTATATTATAGATATCATTGTATTAGAAGTAGAACATTTCATTATTGTGACATGAAAAATACAGCCTCAATGCCAAGAACTTTTTTTTGTTGTTGCTATTTTTAAGAATTAGGGATTCAAGGTCTGAAGGCCAAGTTTGCTTCTTCAATCCTGATGAAGTAAAATGCCATTAATTCTAATGACTCTCAACCCCACTTAGCAGATTTATACTGCCTTCTGTTACCCATTGATCTTTCTGATTATGATTGCTTCCTTATCCACAGGTGGTACAGAGGAGAGAGTGGAATCTTCCTGACTTAATATCGCAAAATTCCAAGCCTTTTTTTTTAATTGCAATCCCTAACTTTCTTTTGAGAAATATTCTTACTTAGTATTCAATTTCATACTCAGTTTATAATAAATAGAATATTGTGTTAGTCTTCTGTCATTAAGTAAAACATTATCACAATATTAGCAGCTTAAAAAATATTTTTTATCTTGCTATTTCCATGGGTCAAGATAGAGGCACAGCTTAGCTCGTCCTCTGCTCAGAGTCCACAGCTGCATTCAAGATGCCAGCCAGTCGGAGCTCCTTACTGGAGCCCAGGATTCTCTTCCAAGTTCATGTGCTTACTGGCAGAATTCAGTTCCTTGTAGCTGTACAACTCATGATGACTTGCTTCTTTAAGGCTAGCAGGAAAAATAAATTTTTATGTATTTCACTTTCTCTGACTTTTAGACCCTCTTTAAAGGGCTCATTGGATTAGGCCAAGCCTACATAGGATAATCACCTTTTTGATTAACTTAAAATCAGTTGAGTAGGGAACTTAATTACACCTGCAAAATCCTTTGAAGATTATTTTATAATATAATAAATATAATAAATATAATAAATATAATAAATATAATATAATATAATATAATATAATATAATATAATCATAGTACTGATATTCCAACAATTTGCCATATTCTGGTGCTTAGAAGCATGTTACATTTGAATTAGTTTAGGTTTAAAAGTCTTTTTATTAACTCCTGTAACCAAACTAAGAAAATGGAAAGAATTGAGATGAAGATAAAAACAGAGACTAATTTCATCAAGGTGTTAATGTCTTTCTCCTGTCTCTGGATGGTGATGATGATGTGTGTGTGTCAACTTCAGACTGTCAAACACTCTATTTCCATTGGGCAAAACCACAACCACGGAAGCTTTGGAGCTCATGTAAGCACATACTTGGAAACAGAACGAAAAGAATCCTCTCTCTTTCCAGTTTGGAGAAATACCATGGAGATACAATTTGTCCCATCATGGGTCACATCTTCATCTCTTCAGGGACAGGTGGGGTACTCTGATTGGCAGCCTCTACCAGTGTCATTTGTATAAAAAAAAGAGGAGAACTTCCCAAAAGAAGGATGGGTAGCACTGACATGCCCGTTATAGGAACTGCACACTGAGGAACAACCTCCAATTTCTTGAGCCAGTGCCTGACCCAGATTTCATTCCTCTGAGATGGAGCAAAAGTGTTTGGAATCACAGAGCCTGAAAAGGTATAAAGGAATTTGTGTCTGTCAGAAAAACATGTACAGTGTTCATGGATGGAATGAGTGAGATAATTGAAACTATTACTGACTGTGCTTTGTGAAGTGTTCTAGCAGTTCTTTAAGTACAGGAGATCCATGCATCACCTATTATAAAACCTTACAATTCATTGAAATTAGAATCAATTAAAGCTCTTCTTGCTCTCAAGCAAATGGCCTGTGGTACCTATTAATATGACCCTTCTGTTCATATTCTTAAATTTACTGTTGGCTTACCTTATCATCCCTCACGTGTGAGGGAAACACATGACCCTTTTTTGTGTGTCAGTGTCTCTGCACACGTGTGTGTTAGTGAAGGCAGAACAGGGGCAACATCAGCTCCTTCTGACTTTCTGAACCTCATGGACAGAGTTTCAGCAGTTTTATATTTCAGCAAGGCCATACAAATTGGACACCCTCAAAACTATACTTCTTTTTTTCAATTTTCCAATATTTCTAGGCACGCTTATAAATAAGCAGCAATTAATTCAATGATTACAAAGTAGGGCATTTTGTCATTGGGTGCTTCCCTTTGGATTGGGAGCTAGTACAGAATACTGAGGAGATGATTGTAAAAATAAGAACTTGAAAAAAATAAATAAGTAAAACTAATTTCACCAATAGGACCCATGTATATATGAATCTATATATATATTATATACATAATATATATATTTAGAAATACTTTTTCATAGTTTTCATGGCAAATAATTCTCTTTGATTTTCCCCTAATAAAATAGAATCATGCTTTGCTTAGTAAAATTCTAGATAGCACTTTAAGACATGTATCTGGAAGAGTGCAGTACCAAGTCCACTGTTCTTCATTAAACATGGACTAGAACAACTTGAGACATTAACACACATTGAAATGTGCACCTAATCTCTCTCTTTTACTTGCATTTTCTCTTTCCTCCTTCCCCATGAATTCCTTTTGTTTGTTTTTAATGAAAGCTCCATTATTTAAATTTATTTTCTTCTTCCCCACAAGCTTTATTGTGATTAACTGACATAACATTGCATAAGTTCCAGGTGTACAATATATTGATTACTACAGTAAGGTTAGTTAACACATCCTTGATCTCACATAGTTACCATTTTTCCTGTATGTATATTAAGGTCTTCTCTTTTTTCTGTAAGTGTATTGAGATTTATTCTCAGCAATTTTCAAGTATACAATACAGTATTGTAAGCCTCACACACTATGATGTACATTAGATCCTCAGAACTTATTCTTCTTATAACTGGAAGCCCATACCCTTTGTAAACCCTTACCCATCTCTTCTACCTACTCTGCCCTGGAAACCTCCAATCTACTCTGTATTTCTAGAGTTCATTACTTTTAGATTCCACATATAAGTGATATCATACAGTATTTGTCTTTGTCTGCCTTATTTGTCTCAGAATAATGCCTTCAAATTTCATATATTTTCACAAATGTATACATATTTATATGTATAAATAAATACAAATAAATAAATATGTAAACATATATATGTATATATATGTTGTATTTCTTTATTCATCCACTGATGGACAATGAAGTTGTTTCTATGTCTTATCTATTATAAATAATGCTGCAATGAACATGAGAGGGCAAAGATCTCTTTGTAAAAGTGATTTCATTTGCTTCAGATATATACCCAGAAGTGGGATTTCTGGATTATATTGTATTCTTATTTTTATTATTTTGAGGAAACTTTATGCTGTTTTCCATAGTGGCTGTACCACTATTTATATATACAAAAGGATTCACTTTTCTCTACATCCTTGCTAATCCTTATTATTCCTTGACTTCTTGATAACAGTGATTCTAACAGGTATGAAGTGATAATTCATTGTGATTTTGACTTGCATTTCCTTGATGATTAGTGATGTTGAACATGTTTTTATGTACCCAGTTAGGCATTTGTATACCTTTGGAAAAATATGTGTTCATGTCCATTTGTCAGTTTTTTAATTGTCATATTATTATTTTTGCTATTGAGTTGTATGGGTTTCTTATATATTTCATTATTAATACCTCTCTCTGTATATATATGTATATATATATATATAATTTGCAAATATTTTCACCCATTCCATAGGTTGTCTTTTCATTGTTTTTGATCCTTTCATTTTCTGTGCGGAAGTTTGTAGTTTGATATTGATTTTTGCTTTGGTTTTCTGTGCTTTTCGTGTCATAGCCAAAAAATCATTGCCAAGCCCAATGTCAGGGAGGTTTTTAAGCTATTTTTTTTCTCCTAAGAATTTTATGGTTTAAGGTCTTAAATTTAAGTCTTTAATCCATTTTGAGTTAATTTTTGTGAATGGTAAAAGACAGGAGTCCAGTTTCATCGTTTTGCATGTGAACATTCACTTTTACAACACTAGTTTTTGAAGAGATCATCTTTTCCCCATTGAATATTCCTGGGTCTCTGGTCAAGTAATAGTTGACTGTGCATGCATAGGTTTATTTCTTGCCTCTTAATTCTGTTCCATGGGTGTATGTGTACTGTTTTGTTAACTACAGCTTTATAGTAGTTTGAAGTCAGGAATGTGAAACCTGCAGTTTTGCTCTTCTTTTCAAAATTGCTTTGGATATTAGGGCTCCTCTATAATTCCATGAAAATTTTAGAATTTTTTTTTAGTTCCTGTAAAGAATGCTATTGGAATTTAGATAGGGATTGCATTGAATCTTTAGATAGCTTTGAGTAGTATGGATATTTTAACAATGTTAACTCTTCTGATTCATGAACATGGATACCTTTCCATTTATTTGTGTCTTCTTCAATTTCTTTTAATCACATCTTAAAATTTGCAGAGTATATATTTTTTCTTTTCTAAATATAGACATTTATAGCTGTTTCCCTCTTAGAACTTCCTTTGCCATATCCCATGAGTTGTGGTGTGTTGTGTTTCCATTTTGTTTGTCTCAGGATAACTTTGATTTTGCTTTTGATTTCTTCTTTCATCACTGGTTATTCAGGTATGTATTGTTTAATTTCTACATATTTGTGAATTTTTCAGCTTTCTTCTTGTCATTGATTTCTAGTTTCATATTACTGTAGTAAGAAAAATATTTAGTGTAGTTTATTATCTTCTTGAATTTGTTGAAACTTGTTTTATGGCCTAATATATTATCTAGTCTAGAAAATGTTCCATGTGTGCTTGAAAAGGATGTTTATCCAGTTGGTATTTAATAAAATGTTTTTTGATCTATTTTTTGTATTTTTTCTATTGCTATTTATCCCCCTTGTTACTTCTTCCACCTCCACTCACTCCCACCACCCAACAATCACTATACTGCTATCCTTTTACTTTTTGCTCAATTCCTCTGCCCCTTAACCCTCCTCTACCTTGCCCAGAGCTGCTGGTCTGCTCTGTATGAATCTGTTTCTATTTTGCTTGTTAGTTTAGTTTATTCATTAGATTTCACATATGAGTGAAATTATATGGTATTTGTCCTTCTCTGACTGCTTATTTCACTTAACATGGTTCTTGAGGTCCATCTATGCTGTTGCAAAGTATAAAATTTTCTTCTTTTTTTATGGCTGAGTCTATGTACCATAGTTGTTTCATCCACTCATTCACTGATGGACACTTGGGCTGTTTCCAAATCTTGGTGATCATAAATAATGCTGCAATGAACATAGGAGTGCTTCTATTCTTTCAAATTAGTGTATCAGATTTCTTTGGGTAAACAGAATATTCTTTATATGTCTGTTAAGCCCTTTTAGTCTATAGTCAAATCTACTGTTTCCTTATTGATTCTCTGTCTGGATGGTCTACCCATTGTTGAGAGTTTATTAAACTCTTTTACTATTATTATATTAATGTTTATTTTTCTTTTTAGTTCTATTAAAATTTGTTTTTTATACGTAGGTGTTTCAGTGTTGGGTGCACCCATGAAGCTCTAAGTGCTTTGTTACTACTCTTTAAATATGTCTATGAAACAAAGTATTGGTATTATCATTGGTGTTTTACAGGTGGAAAAGACTACATTTCCTGGAATGGTAGTGCTGGTTGAATTAGATCCTAAACCTTGGTTGACTGCTGAGCTGGGACTAAACTTCAGGGGAGCTGCTTTGTGTCAATATCCTGCCTTAGTCCTAACCTTGCCTCATGTCCTGCTCTAGCCACCACTTTGCTGAACTTGGCAGTGGAACTTTAGCATGCTAATTCCTGCCATCTTGCCATGTCTGTGAAAGCTGAGGTTTCCATATAATTGGAGTAGATTAGACTTAAAGCCAACTTATTGTTTTTTTCCTCTAACTTCACTAGTATATTGTTAAATTTCCAGAACTAGGTAGTTGAATATTTCCTGAATGTTCCTAAAATATTTCTCATACTTATTTTTATCCTTTGTCCTCTTCATTGTTTTTTAATTGGAGCAATAATGCATACTTATTGCAACAAGCAAACTAATTTAAAATATATAAAGAATAAATGAATAATTTTATCTATTTATACCTCCATATTATTTTATAATGCCACTTATATGCTTCTCTATGTCTATAAACCATTACTTGTACATGTTTAATAAAAATAGAATCATACTGCATACTATGATATAATTTTATTTTTTCTGTTAATGATATGTCATATTCATCCTTCTAATCCAGAGACATAAAACTATCTCCCACCTATGTTACTTCTAACATATATACTGTTATTTATTAACTAATTGTCTTATTGATGGATATTATAGTTTATTCCAGATTTTTACCATCATAAAAATGCTTTAGTAAGTACATTGTGCACATACATATATTGTGTATAATAAATTCCTAAAAAGGGGGATTACTAAATCAAAGTCTTGTGTACTTTTAATTTTAAAAGATAATGAGGGATAATTTTCCAAGAGATTGTAAAATAAAATATTTATCTTCCTTTAAATCCACAAATATTGTCTAGATACCCCTGGGCTTCCTGCTGTTTTATTATGAATTCCAGATGATTCAGCTTTAATTTTCAAAACTGAAAGAACTTTTTCTAATATCAATAATAACAGGCATTACACAGACATATGGAAATATCTGCACGAATGCATGTTTTTCAAGTTCTACTGAATTGCCTAAAACCACATTATATTAAAAGTATGTTGAGCTTTGAATTGAATATTTTTGCATAATCTGGAATTTTCAATTTCTCTCCATGGAAAATATTCAGGAGGAAAGAGAAGAATGAAAAATAGAACAAACAGACAAAATTCCTTATCTGTAAAGTTTGTCAAAAGAAGCATAAATAGGTCATAAACCATATAGTTCTGAAAGGATTCTCAGCAGTATAGCAGTAATTGCCAAAAAGCCATGCAAATTTCTTTCCCTAGCAAGATAATTGTGCCTTTCGCAGGATGTATTCCTACTTTTACTAGTACTATAACTAGGGTGAATTCATAGCATAACTGAATCAGAACCAGGGATAAAAAATAACACTAAGAAAGAAAAGGGTCTCTACCACAAAGAAACTACCAGACCTAGTCTCAGGGGCTGGAGATTCCATCTGAGACTGGATCCTGGGATGCTTTTTGTCAGGACACAAATCAAATAAGGAAGAGCTTATTGATTTGGAAGCATTTTCCTAAAATTCAGAATTTAACATTCTGCCAAATGTTATGAGAGATATGGGAAAACATGCTATGGCCATCTTAAGTGAGGTTAAAATACTAATTTTTATGTGTAAAACAATGAAAGAAGGGATTTAAAAACTCAAAAAAGTGTGTATGCTAAAGTAATGTTGTAAGACCTACTAGATTACTCTCTTCTATGGGAATATCCAGGAGATATACCATTTACCAAGGCCATAAGGCTAGCATTTGGGAAGAAAGGCGTCAGAATCACTAAGAAGTCCAATGGTTATTATCCTCTGTTGTTCATGTAAGGTGGGAGAAGAGTCCATGAACTCACCGGGCTCACTGATAGCAATGAGGATGATAGAACCTAGACACAGAGTCCTCAGGAAGTGTGTAGGTAAGGCTTACCTGTCTAAAGTGAGGTAGCTATAGTTATTATAATGAATGCCAAGGTTTAAATGACAGTCAAGGAGACCTTACCCACAGAGAACTATGAAGATTGTTAATAGAATATGGTGTCACTGGGGGCACAATAGGGGGGCAACCAGAAAGAGAACCAAGCAACGTGTACTCTCAGAAGAATTACAGGATGGATGATCGTAGGCTGAGAGAAGTTGTTACAATAAAAAACCACAATCCCTGTCTAGTTTCCATACTTCAGCCAGTTTTCAGACCTGTAATCTATTAATTGAAGTAAAGGCTGCAGGTGTCTATGGTAACAAACCTTCATGTTCTTCCCTAGAGAAATGAACAGTGATTTACTTGATTAACAGTACATTGGGGGAAGGGAAGCGTTTTGAAGACTCTTAGATACAGGGTTCATGTTGCCATTCATACTCAGAGGTCTAAATAGTAGTCATGGTCTCCTAATTAAAATTTGAGCATATGGGAGTTACACAATGGATAGGGTGTTGGGCATGGTCCACTTCACAGTAGTGGTATTGAAGACTTATTGTAGATCATTGTTCTGGTTCCTGAATATGTAATTGGGACAGAATATATATATATAGTATGTAGAGTATGAAAGGCCAAGTGAAAGCCTCTGGAACTGAGCCTTAAGCCATTGTAGTCAAAACAAGATTACCTCTGGAGGTGAGCATGGACATGATTGCCATGCTCAAAGCTTCAAAGGGCACGTGAGTGGTCATCCCATCACATGTCCATTTAATTCAGTCTTGTCCTTGCAGGAACCAGATGCATCCTGGAGAATACCTCAAAGAACAATTACAAAATAATAAAACAAAACAAACAATTAAATACTTTGTTTAAGGATACACTTCCTAAAATAAAACAGCTATTTTAATATACTTACATGTTGAAAAATGGTATATTGCAGGGAAAATTGTCCCAGGTTAGCAGCATGACATTTTCTAGTAAAATTATGGAATAACAGGATAAGAGAAAACTTTAGACATCCAAGGAGAAATATTGAATCCCTTATAAGGGTAAAATGTCAGTTTGGCTTCACATTTTTTCCCCACCAACATTTGACATTAGCAGACAATGAAGTAATACATACACAGAACAAATTGTTCTGAAGAGCATAAACATAAAATTGCTCTTCATCTATAAAGGGTGCAGTCATGCTACTTTGAACATGCAATAGTTAGGAATTTTATTTTATAATTTTTTCTCCATTGAGAAATTGCTAGAGGACAAACATTCCATGGCTAAGAGATGACTGGGAAAACCATGGTTAAAGGACTGGCAAGAAAAAAATAAAAATACTTAACTGTAGAATTATAACCACAATGATAGGATTAGGAGGATAGAATTTAAGTTATGCGTTCTGATGAAGTGGAAATGACATGTTTATATTTGGTAGGGAGATGGGCATTAAGATTCAATTTAACACAAGCTGTGCACTGAAAATGATAAATATTACTGAAATAAATGTACAAATACCTGATAAGTATATGGATAAACCATGTTCATTGAGAAAAAGACTCAATATTGTTGTTAAATTGGCACTTCTCTCCAAATTGGCCTATAAATCCAACACAACTTCTTCAAAAATACTAGCAGGCTATTTTTTATGATGTTGCAAAATTTACAAGTTGATTCTCAAAGTTTATGGAAATGTAAGGGAACTAAATAAATCAAACAATTTTGGAAAACAAAAGTTGGCATTACACCACCAGATGTTAAAACTTACTATAAAGCCACAATGATCAAAACATGTGGTATTAGAGTAAATACCAACAGTTCAGTGCATCAGGCAAGGTAGTTTAGAAATCAGCTTATACATACATGGTCAATTAATTTTGGAAATATTTGCTAAGACAATTGAATGGAAAATATCTTTACCACATTTGATTAATTGAAGATTTCTTAGAGAAGGCCCTTAAGAGCATACATTATAGACGAAAAAAGTTGATAACAGAAGAACAAAGTAGATAAATAAAAATCAATTGTAATTTAAATCTTGTTTTTTGAAAGTGACAATTAAGAAATTGAAAAAAACAAGCCACAGATTAGAAGAAAACATTTTCAAAACAGATCTGATAAAGGACTTGTATCTAGAACATATACAAAACTCCCAGAACTGAATAATATAGAAATTAACAGCTCAATTAAAAAATAATTACTTTACAAAAATACAGAATAGCAAGTAGTTACATAGCATTTACATTGGGTATTAGGTATTATAAGTAATCTAGAAATGACTTAAAGTATATGGGAAGGTGAGGGTAAGTTATGTGAAAATGCTATATCATTTTATGTAAGAGGCTAGAGCATCTTTGGATTTTGACATCCATGGTGGGGGAGGGGTCCTGCAACCAATCACCTGTGGAAACTGAGGGACAACTGTATATTGATTCTTATGTTGATAAATTAATATATATTTGTGAGATCACATTGAAAGGTACTCTTAAAAATTAATGGACCAAAATCTAGTAATTTTTGATGATATATTATTGTTTGCTTATCTTTTTATTCTATCTTTTATACTTTTAAACATTGCAAAGCAGCAATGTCCAATAGAATTTTCTAGCATAATAAAAACACTTTATATCTGTGCTTTCCAATACAAGAGTCACCATCTGTAGGTGGCTATTGAGCACTTTAAATGTAGCTAGTATGATAAGTCACTTTGCTTAATCATTTTGATTCCAAGAATATTTTCTGACAGAAACAGTTTGTTATGAACTTAAAAATAAGTTATTAGACTACGATTTTTATTTCTATACTATTTTAATATGTGTAGCAGTTTATTTCTAGTCTCAGAGATGTACTCTAGAAGAATTGAGATAAGAAATGCATTATTTTATAGTTGGTATAATGTTTGGGAATGACTAAGATTCATAAAAAGCCTGTGGCTCAGGGATGATTTGAGGGTCAGAGCTGAGTAAAGGCTGAGGGGACAGAGATGAGTGATATATTTTACTTTTTGGGACAAGCGTTTTGAATGAGTTGAGTAGGACAAGGCTACTAGCCCACACAGGCCTCTGCAGCCTGTGAACCATAGTCTTACCAGCTCATAAAACTCAGGCAAACAGATTGGTGAACAGCAGAGTCCTGGTCCTGGGACTAAGAGGACTGCTGTCTAATTTCTCAACTCTTTGAACTTGAACCACCCCCACTAATCATGACTGATTTGCTACGCTGAAGGGGCCATTACTGATGGCTACTCTGATTAATGCTGTGTGGTGTGGCAGTAGTTCCAATCTCCTGTGACTTTCCATCTGGGTAAATAGCTGTCATCATTAGGTAATGGCTGCTTTGCTAGGCTATCAAATTACTAAGCAGTTGCTACAATCTAGTGCTGATTTAAAATGATTTGATTTAATAATTAGTTGTGATATTCCCATTTCTACTTCTGGATGAAAGCAATTTAAAATGTCCTCTTTTTGCCTTCTGTTCCTCATTCTTTGTCATTTTTGTATTCCCTCACAAATATACTATATCATTTTTAAGAATAAAATGATGGAGTACTTAATGGCCGCTATAATTTAGCTGTCATTGTTTTCATGGTAGGCATGTAACGCATAAAACTGTTGTGTGTGTGTGTTTTTTTTTTGTTCTTATTAGCATAATGTCAGGGGTATAGTGGCCTGGGAACAAAGGTATATAGTTTTATATTACATTTCAGGAAAGAACCCAGACTGGTTTGTATGATTAGTAACTCTAATGACACAATACTAATTAGAATAGGAAAGAGTATTCAGGGTAGGAATATATACGACAATTTACCAAAATATATCATGTACTCCTATACCAAAAAAATTACGGATAAAATTTATTGTGCTTACATGAGTCTTCCATAATGTTGATTATACACTTACTGAAGATACCATGAAATAAACCATTGTCCAAGAAAGACAAATTTATTGCTTACTGCAGAGAGAGAGAGGGCACTACATCTATAGAATTTTACTAGCTTTTCTGAAGGTGAAGTTTAAAAGCACAATATTTTCAGCTTTTGGGCAGCCTAGTTGGAAGGCAGGTCTTTTTATATGAAATACTGAGTGGAATTGAGGAAAATTTTATGATATAATAAGGTAAAGGAGTAAAAAAGATGATACAGAGAATACCCACCCAGATGCCGCACTTACAGTCTTCTCCCTCACCCCCCTCCTTAGTAACATACACTTGTGTAGTACATTTATCACAAGTAGTGAACCAGTATCAACAGATCATTATTATTAACAAAAGCTCATCTTTTATTTAGATTTTCTTGTTTTTTAACCTAACGTTCTTTTTCTGTCACAGAATTTCTTAGGCTTCCCTTGACTGCAACAATTCCCTAGACTTTCCCTTATTTCCATGGCGTTGAGGGTTGGGGGTGGGGTTAGTGCTGTGACTTCTTCTTGGGAGGGACAGTGTCACATCAATTACTTGGAAATCTTCTGCACAGAGGATTGTCTATTCTCTCCCATTTAAAATAAATAAATAATGTATTTATATCAGTATGAAGTGATGGATCTTGATTTTGGGTTCAATTTCAACAATACAACATTGGCATTTTGACCGTATTTTCATAGTTCATATTCTGATTTTCTAAATGCATAGGATAAATATTTTCCTGCACTAATCTCTGTTTATTTCTCCTTCCTTCATCCCTGCCACCGTTTTGCTCATGAACTCAACTGAATTATATGAAATGACCTCAGCCAGCCATATTATCTGTCCTATGCCTTAGTGCATTCTCTTTTTTTGTAATGTTCTACCATTTTGCATCCAGCTGTTGAACTTGTACATACTCCTTTGGACTTAACTGAGCAGTACCGGGAAGCCACTTCTGACACCTTCCACAACCACGCTCCCACTTGGAACACTTTTATTACTCTCATGGATTTCTTTGGAACACTTAATTAAATATATTCTTAATTATTGCTTTACTTTATTGCTTCATCTTTCATCTAATGTGAGAACATCTGGAATATAGATATATCTTACTTAATCAACTGACAGTGGTTGATTTAAATGGGATTAAAACCCTGATCTTCCAGGTCTGCTTTAATGGCTGACAATAGTTTTCTAGACATGTGAGGACAATCTTTTTAAATTCTCAATGCACCCTAAGCTGAAGTGATATTTTTTCTTTCATAAAGTGTTTTTAGAATACTTTAAGAACTTTATTCTTGAAAACCAAAAGTCTGTTTATGATATCTTTTTCAGTACCAAATTGATGAAGTAATTCCCCATTTTTATTCATTCAAATGTGGAAATGGACATGGCAACTCTGGCAGAAGTCATAGAAAGAATTTCAGTAAAAGTTTGGACCATTTGGTCAGGACTTTAAGGTCTTTTTTAAAAGGGCATTTAAACCTATAGTATAGAAAATCTTAAAATTTCCCAATTTGCTTGTGATATCTAGTGATTCAGTACTATCTGGGCTTTATTTGCTGTGGAATCCTTATAGACTTACAGCAATCAGGTCTGTGCTATATTTCTGTTAGCGGCACAGGAACCTTGTGCTCCTGGCACCTCACTCAATGAGTACTAGTGGGATGTTTTCTAAATTGAAAGGACATATGCCAAAGCTTTGGGTACAGATGGAAGGGCTAGTAGACTGAAGACATGAGGTAGCATTACCAATGTGTGCATTTTTAAAAATATATGAAACAAGGCATCTTAAAGGATTTTGAAATATTCAGTACTATAAAATCTATTGTTTTTACTACTGTGTTCTCAATTTCTCCTCATGTCAAACCATGGGCAGGGAAGTAAAAGACTGCTTATAGCATATGACGTTCTTCATTTTCAAAAGATATGAAATTTTAAAATAATTTAAAAATCTGTGTGTCAGAAATGAATTTTATTCCTCTTCTTTTCCTACCTTACACAATTGACTTTCTGGAGGGCAAAGGTCTTTGGTAAGAAGGAGTAAAATATACATTGTGTGTGTGATTACTGATGATCACTATGCTATGGAGTGGTGAGTGTTATGAAGGACGGTTTCCTCTGTACATTTTCCGCTCTGATTAGTCTGAAAGACTTAAAGCCCCCTCCTATGATACATTGTCAGGTCCTACCTCACGAAAGGAGTTTGGAGGGCACTCAGAATTTTAAGGACGTTGCACCACTTCTTTAGAACCTCAGAAGGAGGGTAGGAAAGTAGGAAAAGGCTAGTGAGGTAGAGGGGGAAGAAAGAGGGAGGACAGTCTGAGTTTCAGCCTCAGTGAACTTTAAAGTAAAAGGTGAATGAGCAAGAAAAAAGAAATAAATGTTTTACCTTATCTACCAGAATCGGCATGTATTATTAGTGATTAGCTACAGAAAGTTTGGTTGCTTCCTGGAATGTGCTCTTTTCTGATCGCCTTCTCCTGTTATTGTTTTCCTTCTGCCTGGAAAGCTCTCCCTCCAGCTCACTTCCACCCCTTAATGCCTAGTTCATCATCTCAGAAACTGTGTCCACTCCACCATAAACAATCCTCTCCCAGTGTGCTACCACTCTATCACCTTCCTTCACAACACTTAACTACAGTATGTGATCTTATGTAATTCTTAGTTTTCCTGTTAATTATCTGTCTCTCAGAAACAGAATATTCCACGAAGTTCTGGTGATATGGTGGAGCTAGTTCATACTGGCTTGGAAAGGCTGACTGTTATACTGGAAGCACTACACAGTGGTGTGTTACTGCACATCTCTCCTCAACTTCATGTTCGAGGATGTCACACTGGTAGCTCAAAATCGATCATGGTGGAGTATTTGTACCATGGAAATTGGCAAGTGATGCAAGGCAGGACTTCCCCTTGAGAGTTCATTGTTAATCAGTTACCAGCACACTATTGGTAGGGGAAAGGTCTATATTAATTCTGTACTCTTGGGTCCCAGCCCAGTGGCTGGCATGTAGTAATGTTCAAAAAATATGTGATGAATGAATGCACAACAAATTGAGGGGTTACTGTTATTTTCAAATACAACATATTTACTGTTCTTAGTTTCCAGGAATCTCATTTAGCAAGTTCAGTGATTCTGCTAATTTTCATTTAACAATTAACAGGTAGTTAAACAACACAGTATTTGTATTTGAAAAACATTTTTCTTGCTTTTTATAAGTATTTTAATACTGTGTACTATGGAGGATTTGGGGGAGTTGACACACATTCACAGCTGTTTTGAATCTAGGGATTTCTCTGGATTATTGGGAATAACAGTATTCAGGGTAATTGAGTGAGGGGGAAAAATCAGCCCTGGGCCAAGATAGGTCAGGCAGGTGTACTGTAAAAAGCATTGACCCAGTGAATCAAGTGATTGGATCAAGGTTCCAATTCTGCTAACTGGTAGGTGACTTTAAGCAAGTCGTCACATTTTTCTAAGCCTCATTTCCCTAATCTCTGAAATCAGATTTAATTGGACAATACTTAAATGTCTTCCACTTTAATGATCCTATTTTTAATCTTCTTTTTTGGTTTATTTGTTATATTTCTAAAATAATTAAAACCTAAATGTAAAAATCAGTGTGTTGTTGGACTCCAAAGTTTTGTCAAAAAGCTAAAGGAGTTCATCACCACCGAACAAGTATTCTATGAAATATTAAAGGGTCTTCTTTAAGGAGGAGGAGAAAGAGAAGAAGGAGGGGGAAGAGTGAGGAGGAGAAGGAGGGAAAATATGCATACTAAAATGGAAATAAATACAGATTTATCAAAGACTGGATCTAAAATCAAAATAAATGTAGAAGCAGAACAGAAACAGACTCATAGATACAGAGAACATTTTGATGGTTGCCAGATGGGATGGGAGCTGGAGGGGTGAGTGAAAAAGGTGAAGGGATTTAGAGTACAGATTGGTAGTTATAGAATAGTCATGGGGATGTAAAGTACACATAAGGAATATAATTAGCAACATTCTAATAACTATGTATGGTGTCAGAAGGGTACAAGATTTATCAGGAGGATCATTTAGTAAGTTTTATAATGTCTAATCACTGGGGCGTACACCTGAAAGTAATTTAATTCTGTGTGTTAACCATAATTAAAAAAGAAAAAATAAAATAATTTTTAAATAAATACATGAATATTTGAGCATATCTTCTTGTCTTTATCAATCAAGCCTTTTTAATTGCACACATATATTTATCTATGTGACATCCTTTCTCCTCCAAATTCCCCCTGCTATACACGGTAAGCTTTGATATCTTAATGTTCTTTTAACCCTTCTTTCTCTCTTTCTTTCAAAATCTGAAACCTCTTTTTGCCTCAGATTTCCCAGGATCTGTCTTCACTCTTCTGGATTTATTTTCTATCAAACTTGCTTGTAGAAACCATGATTATGCCTCTCAGTTCAGTATCATTCCTCCCCTCATTTTCTTTTCAAATACTTTGTTTTAGTGTCTTCTATAAAATTGTGTTTATCAAAATGTTCTTTTCGTGTGTTCTTTTAGAAGTAATTATAGTTGGTGGCAAACGATCCAAGCTTGTCATTCTGTACTTTGTTATGAAATTATCCTGCATCAGTGCAAACCTAAATTTCTTAGTGTTCCACACATGAAATTCTTTTTTATTTTTTTTATCCAGGTGTAAAATATAACACAAAGCATTTCTGTGATAGGAAACACTTCCAACATTACATTTGATATTTCATTTGAAACATAGAACAGTTCATTTATTTTTTTCTTTACCAAAAAATCCTATGGATCTTTTTAGAGCAGTTTAAAATTGCATGCCTTAAAACAAGCTGCAGACATTTATTGTTGCTTATGCATATTACGGAAAGTTAGATGATTCTGCTTACCCATTTTGAATATTAGCTGCATATGGGACATGGACATAGTTTGTTTTCTCCATAGTCCTTTGTAGTCACTATTTTTGTCTGTGTAGCTTTCCCCATTTAGCCACTTGGCCATCATAAACTGTTTTATGCAATGTGTTTAGTTTTTGTTATAGGTTGAATTTTTTCTGTTATATCCAGGTATATATAGAAAGCCATTAGTATCATATTTACTTATTAATCAAGCACTCAAAATGAGTTAACTATATGCCTAGAATTTTTATAAGCCCTTTACAATTAACATTAATTTTTATAACAGGACTGTGATATAGGTACTGTTATTAACCCTATTTTAAATACAGAGAAACTAAAGTAAGGAAGAATTAAGTAATTAACCCAAAGACAGGCCAGGAAGGGCAGAGCCAAGATTTGAACTGAGGCTGTGTGGTTCCACATGACCCAAGTTATTAACCATGACTCTGTGCTGTTTTTAAAAGATAGTTTCCTGAAAAAATATCAGTAAACATCCTAGGAGAAAGTTTCTGAAATAGTGGAAATTCCATGTGTTTTTAAATTTCATGTTTTCTCCAAGCATGTGTTATCCATTTCCCTTACATAAAGCCCAAAGCTTGGCTTTTAAAAGGAATGAATGCCAGACCACATGATTACCTTCATTACAAGCAATTTTCCCACTTTATTTTATGAATACCTATCCTGTTTTGTATTGAATAGTGCACATTTTAAAGAGTAAGAAGTCCTATTATAAAATACTTATCAAATTGATTTTTTGAAACTGTGGGATTATTTCAATGCTTTAGAAGCAGAAGGAATATTTAGAAAGTAATCATCTTGGTAAATAGCTTTAGAATATGTAGAGTACAACCCGAAGCAGCCTGTGACAAGAAGGGACATGAGTCCACTGTCACTAAATGAGATTGCTGGTTAATCCAAAATTTTAAGGAATTTAGTTTTTATGGTACTTGAAAAAAAATGACCAGCAAGTGATAGTGATGAAGCCATTACACAAAATGGGAAGTAGTGGTCCAATTTAGCTTTTAAATCACTACTCATTTATAGTAGGATTATTTTGTATTTTTACTGCTATGTTACTTTTTTCATAATGGTAAATATTACCAACTTGAAAAATATCACATAAGGGCAAAAAGCATCACTTTCCCTGACCTATTGTAACAAATGCAGAACTAATGCATCCAATGGGCAACAAAATAAATATTATAATTAAAATGTCAGATCTAGAGGAAAACTTAGAAACCAGGTAGTTTACCACTTAGTTTTAAATATGAAAAATAAATAGCCTGAAAATGGAGAGTGTCTTGCTCACGAATAAGTATGTGGTTGTTGGCAGCGTATGAGGGAGACAAGACAGCAAAGGACCCTCTTGCAGAGGTTTAAGCCACCATTTCATCTCCAACTGTTGGTGTTGATAATCAATTCCACATCAATCACTTTTTTAGATTATTGCACTGCAGATATAAATAAAAATAGTTTCTTCTCTGTTAGAATTGCCAGGTCCACAAATATTCACAATTAAATAGTACTAATTACAATTAAATAATTAAAATTTAAAAAGTAATATAGTGGTAAAAATACAAACTAATCCCACTACAAGTGAGTAGGGATTTGATAATAAAAGGGCTTAGAGATACCTTAAGAAAAAAGGCATGGGGACCTTGCTATAAATTGAGATTAATCAGTATTTGTGCAATAAATTTTTTCTGAGACCTGACACTTTTATGTGCTCCTAGCTGTGTTTTTAGCCTTTGATGTTTTGGAATATTAAGACATACTTGGTAATATACTTCTCATATACTTCTCTATCATTGAACTCTATGTTCTTCTACATAAAATGAGAATCAATTGGAGAGGATTCATATGCCATTCTGTTAAGGACTGTATTTCTTATGTACAAACAACCACAAATATTTATTAACTGACTACCTCTTCCTTCATGTTAAAAAAAGCTAGAAACCTTTGTCAGTGCTTCTTACCTGTTTCCTACTTAAGTAAAGCCAGCCTTTATTAACTTTTATTACTCTAGCCAAAGGGCACTCTGAGAAATGGAACTGGGATGACTGACTGAAAGTCATCAGTCCTGTTTCTGTAAATTAGTTTTTAAATTAGAAAAAGTAGATTAGTATAAAAATTAAGTAAAATAATTGTATCACTTCAAAATGGATCTTCTTTTATGAATTATTCTGAGATAACAATATTAACAAAAAAAGCTAGTTACAACTATTTTGAAAGTATTTTAATATAACTTTTTAATGTTTCTATAAACAATGTATGTGTCTTCTACTTTATTACATGAGAAATAAAATATCTATTTCCTCCTAGCAAGAGGCTATTTGTGTGTGTTTAATAAATTAATTTATTAAATTTAAATACATTAGAGATATCTCCAAAATCTTACAAAAACATTTTTCCTTTTAATAACATACCTTTTGAAATTATTTTCTTCTTTCCTTACTTCTGTACTTGTTAACAATAAATGACATAAAGAGTGAGATTTGGGGGCACAGTTGGGGCACGTATACTACTTTTATTGAGGTTGCTTATGAGACATCATACCTTGTTCACCTCTGAGAAAAGGCTGTGTTTTATCCTTATCATCCTAGAGCAGAAGTTTTTAAAGTGTGTTAGAGAAATCCCTGGGCAACCTCAAGAGCCTTTTAAGAGGTCTTTGAGGTCATAATAATACTAAGAAGCTATTTACTTTTTGTATTATCATTCTCCTATGAGTGGAGTTTTGCAGAAACCATATGATATATGATATCATGTCATTTTGAGTGCAGAACCCAGATAAAAGAATCCAGCTATCTTCTATTAAGCCAGGCATTAAAGATATTTGCAAAAAAAATAAAATAATAACATTCTTCTCATTGCATGTTCCAAATATGTTATGTTAATATATACTGATTTATTAATATCAACATACAGAGTTTATTATTATTGCTTAAAATGAATAAATAAATATTTTCAACATTACCCTTTAATTTCTAATTTGTATCTTTAGAGATGCCCACGTTAAAAAGAAAATTCTCCTTTACACGGTCTTTGGTGTAGATATGGCCATGTTCAAGAATCATAGCATGCCAAAGCAGTCCTGATAATGGCATTGAAATAACATCAGGAAATCCTGATCACGAAGATAAAAATCTCTTTGGGGAGTGGACCCCAAGTACCTGTGAAATATGCATTTTGTCAAAAGCATAACAAGAAAGGCCAGTAGAAGGTGCAGGCCAACAACACCAAGGCCATGAGTGTACACACTGAGGCTATCAACGCCCTGGTAAAGCCCAGGAAGGTCAAGACCAAATCCTCAAGGGTGGCAGCTGCAAGCTCAGTCAACTTGCCAAAATCATTACCCCCAAGCTTGGGAAAAATGCTTGCATGTCTATCTCCAAGGGTGTCAGGCTCTGCCCACCAATGTCCCAGGCCAAGGCTGAAACCAAGCCCCAGGCTGTGGCTGCAGCCCTGACTCCAGCTCCCAAAGGTGCCCAGGCCCCCACCAAAGCTCCGCAATAGAGACCTCTGTCTGTCAATGTGAGGACAGAAGGACTGGTGTGCCCCCTGAACTGCTGTCTGCGTGGAGCTGGTGTCCTCCTGGGCTATTCATACAAATAAACTTGAGGCAGGATCTGTCAAAAAAATAGTATTTTGTTCCCTTTATACAATAGATTTTAAGGCCAAAAAATTTGAGGACTGCTCTCCTAAACCAGTAAGCCAGTGAAGCTCATAACCCATATAGCTTTGTTATTCTAAAACAGTAACTTAGGCAAATGGCCAAGATACTGCTTAGTGCTGATAGCCAACTAAAGGTTTGAATAGGTTATTTATGGTAAAATAGCATGTATGAGATACATATTGGATACAGAGAAAACTAGACAGTAGCTAAAATAATTCATGGTGATTAGTAAACCTACTTGACTGAATCTAAATTAAAAGAGACCAAAGATAATTTCTCTTTGGTTGTAATTATGAGAACCGTATCCTAATCATTCTTGAATATTTGTACTGATAGTTCCATAACATTTTCCTTGCTTTGCTGTCTTGGACAAAATCAAGTGACTTAGTAAAGGAAGATTTTACTGCAATTTGAGAACTGTGATAAAGGCTGATGAACTGGCTCATCTTGTCCACATTCTTCTCCACTTGTTCCTTCCACATCTTGACTTCTGACTCTGCCAATCATTGCCTACCACCTGGCCTGAAAATTTATGTAGGATATTTTAGAGTTTGTAATATTATTTCTTTTTTAAAGACAGTATAAATCTATTTAATGAAATAACACACAAAAGTTCTGTTTATATATTCAAATAAGGGAACTTAATTATTTAAGTATTATTCAAAGAGGTTTAGGTTTTTTATCTTTAGTTTACTAGTAGAGCATTCTGAGGACCAGAGCAGAAATAGATGAAATTTTAAAAGATCATTCTTGATAAGATCATTTAATCTGATGAGAAGACAGGAAATCATACATTTCTGGGGAAAAAACAATTTTTAATAGATGAGAACACATTCTAAAGGATGGGAACAATTTTATAGTGAAAATGATGCTCAAAGCAAGAGAGTAGTCAAAGATCAGACACTTATTTAAGGCTGTGGACCTAAAAAATTGCTTGAAGCAGTTACTTTGAAATAGTAATAATCAATTGGATTCACTTTTAAGGGGAAAAGTATTCTCTACAGTGTTTGTAAGCTCGGTGTTGGAAGAAGAAAGGTCAATGGTAGACAAAATTGTGAACTAGTGTTACATAGATCACATGGTTGAACAAAAAAGAAGACACCTGTTTAGCCTCTTTTGATGTGGAAAACACCATCGATTCTCTCTGGTGCTGGCTTTTCTTTTCAAAAGGATATTTATTGCCTGGTGAAATTCTTAAACTTCTTTTGTCCCATTTTATGCTTTGAATTCTTTTTTTTTACATGTTAAAATGATCCCATAATATTCTATGCATTTATTTTGGGTATCCCGATTATGAATATAACCTGTAGTTTTTTAATACAGTTAATTAATGACTAAAGGAAGGGCCTCTCAAATTTCTAAAGACTTAGAGTCCTGGAAAGATTTTAGCTTGTTAATGTGTTTTGAAAATTCATTGTATTATATTGCTACTGCTACTGTTGTTTTCCAAGGAAAATCCAAAATTCAGAGAAAGTGGTGAGGTTAAAACTCTATTAAATTTATGAGAAAAAGCATAACAAAGAGGTGGAAATTGTAATCCTTTCAATAAAGGATGTATGTAAGATGCTCTCAAGTTTTAGCTAGTCTAACATGTGGGGGTAGATTCCAGGGACGTCTCCTTAGGCATTCTCATTAAGTGAAACTAGGGTGGATTTTAGATATATATATTCAGATGAGAATTTGACATTGAGGCCCAAAAGTCTGCTTTAAGGAAAAACAAAACAAAACAAAACAAAGCAAAAATCAATGGCATGTAGAGAACAATTCTCTGAAGGAAAGAGGACTATATTTGTATAATTTGAGAGGCTTTTAAACTACACTCACCCTGGTTTTTCCTACCGTTCTGTGACTCAATGGTCGCCACTGTCCTGATGTGCATACCTTTGTATAATTTCCTCCCCTAGAGTGTAGGTGAAACCTGTGACTTGCTTCTAAGCAATAGAATATGGAAGCAATGATGGAATTTTCCTTGTGATTATGCTACATTTTTAAGACTCCATTCTGCTAGCTGACTCACTCTGCAGCCTCTTGCTTTCCTAAAAGTAAAAGGCCAAGTGGGAAGGGCTGCATGACAATGAACAAAGGGTGGTTTCTAGGTGACAGCTAGCAAGAAGCCTAGGCTTCTGGAGCACAAGGAAATAAAATCCACCAACTACCTAAGTGACCTGGGAAGCTGGTAACTCTTTGAACCAGGACTCCAGCTGAGAGAGAGCACAACACCTTGATGCAACATTGTAAGACCCTAAGCAGAGAAACCACTAACCTAATCCTGGTCTCCTGGCCCAGAGAAACTTTGGGATAATAAATATATGTTATCTTGATCCCTTAAGTTTATGGTAACATGTTACATAGCAATAGATTACAAATATACAGCCCCATCTAGATATAAGAAATATTTCAGCAAAAATCAATTGCAACATTTTAAGATATTTTATTTAATTGCACCCACTAAGTTAATATTGTAAAAACAAACAAACAAAAAACAGGTAATGTTCTGCATGTCGTTTGAGAGCTTGTTGCAAATCACTGCCCCGTGCCCATGAATAAAAACGAGGCTGGACTGGATTTTAATACCACATGCTAAAACACTTTTGTTGTCACATCAGATTTTTATATTTTTGCTACCAGGAGTTTTTGTATCTTCCCATGCAATGTGCTGCTCTAGGGGTTTCAAATCATATTTAAAAAGAGTGAGAATAAAAATAAGGAATAAACTTCTACTGATGAGGTTAAGCCAGCACAAAATGCATAACATGTATACATAAAATTTATACTGTTAGAACCAGATCATCTGACCTTTATGAGTGGGGAAAAAAGTACATATTTGGTAGGCATATTGTTGTCATTTAGAAAAAAATGCATTTCCTATCATTTAAGAATTTATATAAAGTATGTTAGAAATGAACAACTTTGATTAGGAGTGGAGATGCTGTAGATTTTATTCTTCAGTGAAAATAAAATTTTCTATACACAACTGCTAGGAAGGAGGAATTGGATTGCTCTAAAGCTAGTGATAAATATTTATGGAAATCATGTAGACAGATAAGAAAATAACCAGTTTGTGTATGTAAGCTTTTGTGCCTTGATTTGAGAAGGGATTATTTTACTAATGTGTTCAGAATTGGTTAAAAATATCGAACCAGAGTTAAACAAATAAAATAGAAAGTTGGTAAGAACTGAAATTGAAGACTGTTGAAACTCCCATGAGCTCCGAAGATAATCCAGACCCTCTAACAATGTAGCTCTCTCCAAGAGGCCTGGCTCTGTCAACAGCCATGTTTTGTTTCAGGCTTTAACAAATATAGATTTTTAAAATTCTTATGTAATTGCCGAGTTGAATTTTCTTTCTTTTCAATTTTGTGAGGTCTGTTGTTGAAGGTCCTTAAAGTCCACCGACAGGTTCAGTCCATGACTGCTTGTAACAAAGACTTAGACAGTTCCTTTTTTAAAAATTATTTTATTTTTTTTATTGTTAACTTAAGCAATTCTTTTTAAGACCATGAGAAGCGTGGCCCCTTTTGCTGCTGGTATCCATCTGACATTCTGCTCTAGTTTCAGAGGGTTCTGGATGAAATTCTGGCTCCACATTTACTAAATCAGTAATCTTAGGGAGTTTCTCAATCTCTCCAAGCTATATTTTCCTGTTCCCCCAAAATGGGGATTACAATGAGTCCCACTTCACAATAATACTGTGAAAACTGAGGTACTCCATGTAAAAAATGGGTACATAGAACTAGCATATTCCATGTGGTCAGGACTCACTGGTAATAATATTGATGTCCTAACAAGCAGCTGCTTTTGCCATCTTTTCTAGGGCCAAACCTAGTTCTCAGTATTGTCACTAATTCTCAGTATTTGCCTTGGTTCCCTGGCTGTTGTGATTGGCTAAGCATCCCGTCCGCCAGCGTTCTGCTAAGTGAGTCTTCTTTTGACTGTCTGCCTTTCATTTACTTGCCTAAAGCTAGGTTCATTCTCAATTCCTTGCCATGGGCCTATAGATGTGAATGTCTACTTTGGGCAGTGGGATTTTCTGCCATTTTCAGTATATATGTTCTACCCTCAATACTGCCCCTAATTGACATAGTGTAACAGAAAATATGTTGGATTGGACATGAAATACCTTCAGTTTTAAATTGTCTATGCCACTAATAAACTTCCTGCTTTAAAATTAATGTTTCTCAATCTTGGCTAGATATTGCAATTACCTACAGAATTTCCTAAATTCAAAAATGTGGGGGACATTTAGTAAGAAACTGTAATTAACAGCTCTGGAATGTGCCCGAGAGTAAGAGTTTTTGTTGTTCTTGTTGTTTTGTTTTTAAATGTATTTATAGGAGATCCTGATTCATGGCTAAGGTTTTAAATAACTTCCTCGTTTACTTAAAATTTACTCCACAAACTTTGTTTGAAATCCTGATGCTAGTAGGCACTGAGTGCACAATATCTAACACCACACAATTCTTGTTTTCATCCTGCCTGGACAGATAACAGGTTGGAACTCTATTTATATTTTAGTAAAATTTTTGATATATAGTAGATATTTAAAGAATATTCCCTAAAGAAGTATAGTAGGTCTCATTTTCCTTACCTATAAATGATTTTGGATTAGCATATTACAAGCACAAGTTCTAAGCATACTAAGAAATGCTTGTGATAGAAATGCTTTTTGTGTTTTTTTCTTAAGATTTTATTTATTTATTTTTGGAGGGGGAGGGAGGGAGAAAGAAAGAAAGGGAGAGAAACATTAATATGTGGCTGCCTCTCACGCGTCCCATATTGGGGACCTGGCCTGCACGCAACCCAGGCATGTGCCCTGACTAATGACCTCTCGCTTCACAGGCCGGCACTCAATCCACTGAGTCACACCAGCCAGGGCAGAAGCATTTTAAAATTTACAAAATTAAAAAAAAAGAATAGCAATAAAATAAAACTTTGGGGAATACAAATAGTTTTTTAGAGGTCACAGTATATATTAATACATTAAGAGCTCTGAGAAATTCTGAATTAAGTAAATGTTCAGTTTTTCTGAAAGGTCCTAAGTACTGAACTCCTTTGTGTTTCCCCAGTGTCATACAGGTCCCTGTTCTATAGATTATCTATTTAGGAAAATCTGATTCACACCCATCTTAAAGTCTCTTGCAGGTGTAAATGTCTGTTTCTAAGTCTGTAGGAAATACCATCATACTGGGGAAGCCAGCCATAAGGAGGCCTGCCTCTCCCATAGCCTTGTCTGAAGGAATAGCCTTGGCCAATGAATGTGTACTGGTTAAGTCGATATTTTAAGTATCACGTGACCATAATTCTTCTTTGCTCACTGATTGGGTAAGAATAGGCACAAGACTCGAGGGCTTCCTTGTCGTAATTCAGTATTAACTGATTAGATTCGCTCTCTAAGGAATGTGAATGAAGAAATATTGGTCAAATGGGGTATTTATAGCAGAAACCTAGAGATTATTACATGAAATGGTGTTTGCAATCCAGTGCAGAGCATGTCCATTTCTGTTTTTAAATGTCGTATTTGCAGCATGCGCTGTCCAAGTGGCTAGAGCTTCCCACTCCCTGGTGTTTATATCCATCAGCTTCATTCCTTCGGAGTAGATTTCAGACCCCCAAATATATTTGTTTGCCTCCCTTGAAGTGGCTCATGTCTCAGAAGACAAAGGCAGTTTTTAGCAAAAGGTAGTAAACTGCAATGGGCTCAACCTTGCCCAAATAAATATGTTGGCCATTTTTGCTCTGCAGCTAATTGGTAAGATCAACAGCAGCTACCCACTTCATCCAAAAAATAAAATTCCCTACAGATGGCAAGGTTCTTACTCTTGGCATCTTACCCCAGCCCCAGATTCCCATGTTCTTTCCAGAGAAATGCTGAGCTCCGGTATAGAACCTGGGTGGGTGGAGGGCTGGGTACTGCCGAAGACCAGAGGGATGAGAGAGGGAGCAAGAGAGAGATTGAGAGAGAGACGATGTGGAACCCACTACCATTTGTTCATGTAGAAAAGTGATTCTTTTTCAAGGGGTGCAGGTTCTCAGGCTTTAAATTAGTGTCACCTGCATAGAAACTGCCAACATGTCGCTTGTTTCCCCTCTGGTCCTGACAGCCTGCAGAGCCCATGCCGCAGTGAAAAGAGCTGAACTCCACAGGCTGCAAGAACCAATTTTCTGTGAATGACTCCTTTAACTCCACCAAACAGGTTTTGGGTAACAAGTGCTCCATTTTCTTTTCTTTCCTAAAATAGCTACATTTTCTCATTGCCCTTTAGGCAATGAGTTTATTTTTCTTTTTTTGTTGAAGGAACAGTGGTTATAATTTCAAATGAAATCATTCAGTCTCACTTTTGTTGACTCTTCACAGAATCCTTTTTAGGAATAAATGGTGGCATTGAAAGTATGCTTCCGCTTCATCAATGACAGGTTACTCAATCCTAAAAGGCCTTTTGAAATGCAGCTAAGTCTTGGGGCAGCTAATTTCTATATTTTGGTGTGTTCTGAGTATGAGGAAAAAATGGTATTATTCAAGGTACCCATTTCAGAAATGCCAGAAAACAAATACTTCCTCTACCTTTATGTTCAAGCATTGTTGTCTGTGAACAAAAGCTGAGAAGCAGATCTCTGAGTGCAGACAGACAGCACGTCTTCTGCACAGACTGATGAGGTTATTGCAACTATAGGAAGAATTTTGGCCAGAGGCAAAACCCCCCAAAAAGTAAATCTTTCTTACCCTGAATTATGAAGCTTTTCTGGTATTTTTTTCTCACAGAATGTCACCAACATTTTTAATATGAAAAACATCAGCAGAAATCTGTGCAGCTCTGCTTTATGGGTTTATCACAATGTTTTCTCTGTTTTGGCCCATCACCCAGTAGCTGGGGATGCAGTCAGCTTTCCTGAGTTGCATACACACAAGAGAAGCAGATTCTTCAACAAAATCTGGGCTCTGATCAATGAATGAGGGATAAATGTTTGGCAGACATTTATAATGTCTGTTATAAGCAATATTTGTATTTTTAACTATATGATAAAATTAGTAGGTTTGTGAAACATCAAAGGCATAGGAATTCTAGAGTTTTTTAAAATCTAAAGGTAATGGTGAGGTTGTTTTTTGATCTCTAAATCATCAAACACTGAGATTTTTGCACACTCTTTAAGCTACCATTACTTACCCAAGGTTATACACTATAGAAATGAAAATGCAACTGAATTCAATAGTCAATATGTGGAGGACTGAAGAGAGTCAATAAATTGAAATATAGGTTATTAGAAAATATCCAGAATAAAGTATATATAGAAAAAATAATGAAAAATATAAACTGAGTATAAGAAATATAGGGCACAAGGACTTGGAGAAAAAAGTTTATGGTCCATCCAATGCACTCCCCCATCCCAGCCCTTGCCCTACTAACAAAAAAAAGAAGAAAGAAAAGAAGGAAGGAAGAAAGGAAAGAAAGAAGGAAGGAAGGAAGGAAGGAAGGGAGGGAGGGAAGGAGGAAGGAAGGAAGAAAGAAAGGAGGAAAACAGAGTAGATAGGACAAACATCAAACAAATTATGAGGTGGTAATTTTAAGCCCTAATTTATCAGTACTTACCCCACATATAAATGGACTAATCCTGGAATAAAAAGAAATCAATACCAAAAAAAGACAGCTTTCAAGATATGAAGACAAAAGACTTGAACAGGAATTTCAAATATTCAGTAAACATACTAAAGGCTTTTCAATTTACTTTATCATAAAAGCAATATAAATACAAATGAATATAAGACACCATTGCATGCTTATCAGATTGCTGGAATTAAAAAGTTTGACCATATCAAGTGTTGGTCAGAATGTGGAGCAACGGGAACTCATCTCAATGTACTCAGCGTACTTTGTTACTTCAGAGAGGGGGAGGGGCGTAGTGGCTGGAAGGAACTGGGCAGGGCCTGTGGGATGCTGGTCATATCCCAACTGCTGATTTGGGTGGTAATAATATGGATATGAATACAAATGTATTAATCTGCATACTTATGTTGTTTTTACTTTTCTGTGTATATAGTATACTTCTGTAAAATGTTCATTAGGAGTAATTCATTCTTTTAATAAGCTTTAATAAGCTTAATATTCTTACCAGGAAATACAGGAGAACTGCAGCTTTGAGATTCCTTGCCACACACATTATCACAAAGTTAAGATTGAAGTTGCAATTTTGTATTTCATTAAATGTCTCTGTAAAAGATAAATTGTGATAAACCACTAAAAAATGGGAATGAGTGAGTATGAAAAGACATACCTGAAGACTTTATGAGGTTACTTAATGTAGCATGTAGTATCAAATTCCATTTTATGCATTAGGTTGGTAAATGCCAGAAAAATCCAGCATCTAATAATTCAAAATATTCTACAAACTTGAATTTCAAAATCAGTTCTGATTTTGTGACCTCTCAAAATTCTATCATCTCTTAATGTTAGAGAACATGTAATTCACAAATAACCTCTCTTACTGCATTTGCAATATTTCTTTCCCATGGAAAGAATGCCTCTCCTTTTTTCTCATTATTTAAATACAAACTTAAGAGTCCTTTCACCAGAATAACCTTTCTCTGTCTCTGAAATATGTTGATCTCCCAGCCTTTGCATTTGTTCCAAAAATCTGTCATCAACCTTTAATGTATTTTGCAAGGTTTACCTATTTTCCTAAAACTTGATGTCTTTGAAGGCAGAGTTTGCAACAAACATGAATATATCTTTTCAATCCCAGTCATTAGAATAGAATACATGCATATACCCCCAGTATATTCATTAAGCAGTGAGTAAATGAATAAATGAGTCAATATGGTGTTAACCTCTGACCAATAGTGGAGATAGTGAAGTTTCTAGATTGTGAAAACAATTTTGGGAAATATCTCATTTGAGGCCATATTTACAAATGACAATGGTGAGATAATAGTTTTACAGGCCATGTGATACAATGTGAATGTAATGGAAACATCTCCAAATCAACTTTGTGAGAGTTATTTTGTCTTTTTTTTATGTTTTGATTTAACACTTCAGTTTAGTTAACTGCTTTCACTGCAATTAATTTTGACATAGTTGTCCAGATTCGTCCAATAAGGTTTTACTTTCCCTAGGGCAGCTTTTGGAATAGAAAGGCACAGACTATTTTCATGTATCTTATTAGGAGTGTCAGGGTTTTCAAACTATGTTTAGATTGTGTATGTTTTCTAATCTTCTCTCAGCAACATTTTCTTTTTCCTGATAATAATACTCATAATGTACTTAATTTATCCCCAGATAAAAATTCCTCATCATTTTCTTATTTACTAAATACATATAGTGAATTTTAATATACCATGAAAGTAACATCTCCCAGTTACCAGTGTTTTGAGAGTGTATCTTATATCTTAAGAGTCTAAAGTATTTTAATACTTATTTCTGCTTAAACAGTCCCACTGGGGCTCACATTATATATACGCTCTCTCTATATTCTTCTTGTGTAGAAACAAACACACACACACCCCTATATCCACATCTATCTATCATCTATCTATCTTTCTATCTATCTATCTATCTATCTATCTATCTATCTATCATCTATCTTCTATCATCTATCTAATCTAATTTCCCCCAAAAGGAAGAAAATCATCATAAAAACTACAGTTTCCCAAATGTGTCATTAGAATTGAGGGAGCCAGTCTTGAATATGTACTCAGGAAAATCTCGGAGGTATGAATGATTGTTGTTACAGGGAGTGTATTCTTCTGATGTAGCAATAATCTACTAATATACCTTCTAACTCTAATTGTTTCTTTGAGTTTTATTTCTTCCTATAAATGAGACAGTGAGATTTAGAGATCAAAGGGCAGAAATTTAACTGACAGTACAATAAACAGACGTCTAAAGTAAGCTTTTACAAAATGACAACAAAATGACAACAAAATGACACAATTTAGAAAATTCAGCTAAATTTAGAATGAATATAAATGATTGCCTTTTGTAATATTCAATAAAATTTAGTACCCTCTGAGAATTCCTTTCAATCAGTATTAAGGAGAAGATTCTTTTATAAGAAATGAAAATTAGCAATTAGGTTTTGTGATTTCCCAGTATCACCTTAACATTTCTCTAGTGGGCTTGATGATGTATCTGCACAATTTAGGGTACATTCACAGAAGGTGATACAAACTGGCTATGTTTTGTTAGGGAAGAATAGGGCAGATATTTTTACAGGCAAACAATACATTTTAGTTTAATGCTTGCACCATTTTGCAGAAGAAATGCTGCCATTTTTTTCTGATCATGCAACTCTAATGCAAGTAATATATTCAGTTATATTTTATTCCCAATTGTTTGTAACTTCCTCTAAATAACATCAAAACGTGATGAATTTACATTAATATGATTCAAACCATGACTATAAAGGATGTTGGCATGAAACCTCTGCCCAAATAAAAAAAAGCCATGATCCAATATGTGGCATGATGTCCCCTGACATAATTACACTGTGCAAAATGTTTGGAGATGTATTAATAGTGGATTTGAGCTATGGGAATAACTTTATTGGAGAAAAGAGAACAAATTTGCTAATTTCTGTTTTTTAGCTTGATATCAATTTCTTAGTGTTATTTCTCTTAATCTTAGTATTTCACTAGAATTTCAAAGATATATATGCATGTATGTATTAAATAATATATAACATTTATTATTTTAATATTATTATATTACATTTACTTCTTCCCCAAAATCATCTGATTATTTATTTAAACAGTGTTTTATTTTAGGGCCCAAGAGATTTAAAAAGAAGCATGGCTACATATATCTTATTTACAACCATTTAATCACATGCATCATTTAAATTTTATTCTTCTGGACTATTTTTTCCCTGTGTGTCATTTTATTTCAATTTTCAGATTTTTTATTCAGAAGATCCTCCAATATTAGAGCCAGATGGCACCTTACTCTTTGGCTTCATTAGAACACTTTTTTACCTTGAACAAAGAGCATTTTAAGTGATTAAATGATGTATGTGATTGTCTCATTGTGCTTCAGATTTTCACGCCCATCCAATCTGTAACCGTGGCTCATCTGTGAATTCGGCCAGCCTTGTCCAACAGAGCTTGTATGAAGACTATTGATGATATTTGTGCTAGTGGCAGGAATAGCAATAAAACCATTTGGACTAACCATAATCTTTTCCACACTAACATGATTTCCAGAGACAGAATTATTAATCATTTTTTTCAGGTGAACACAACCACAATTGGTTACATGGTAAGTTATGGTAGATAGGTTTAGATAGTGGTTTTGCTTCCAGACAATGAACACATAATCAGCAAACTTGGCTGCTTGCTACCTTTGCAATCAGATATGTACTCTCCAGAGAAAATAAAATAGACAAAACTTCAAGTTTAATCAGCTTAAATATTTTAGGTGTAGACACTGCCCAAAATGTAAGGTACAACAAATGACTCTACAAAGTTGCATTGTTAACTCCTCAATTATAATTGTTTAAACACTTCAATAAGAATGCAATTTAATTAATCTAATATAAATAGGAGTCTTTTCTCCTTCCCCTCTAAAGTCTTCTGCCACAATTTATGGCAAGATTATGTGTATATACTTTTGCTAGGATCCATAGAATTTCCATAGAATAAATGGGGCTGAAATGATTATTGCAAAGGGAATTCCATTTTTTTTTTGTAATCCAGAAAATTTACCATTGTTCCTCAAATAAACATTATTTGGTATTCATCTAATCAGGATTCTCCATTTGGCTGTATTATGTTAAAATAACAAATCACCTCATGCATAAAGCTGGCACAATAGCATTTATGTTTAGTTATAATTTGTTAAAAAGACTCCTTATTGTTTTCCTGATGTTTTATTATATGCATGTGGGATACTGTTGGTTTGAACAACAATGAAAAGCCAATATCACACTCCAGGATCTTGCTGCCTGTAGGATGGTTAACAATAGATAAAATGCATTTATTCTTGGCAGTTTTTGAAAAGTACCTTGGAGTGTTACTGTAGCATTATGTACTGTAAGCTTCAATGAAACGAGAGTCTAAAGTGTGATTTTCACCAGCTTGTTGAATTCAAAATGTATGCTATTAAAATAGCAAATCTTTTATGTTGATATTTGTGAGATCCCTGAAAAATAGAATATGGAGAAAAGTCAGTACAATTATATGGGAGAGGTATAGCTTGCTCACATGCTTACTAGATAGAAGATAGAATTATAAAAATTAATTGGGAAACTGAATTTTAGCAAGATCTATAATGCTGCCATGTAGCGCAATTTTCTGGACAGTTCCCTGCGTGGGCATACCTTGCAATTCACCAGCATCTGCATTATGATGGTTATCCAATTGAACATCCTGGTCGGCTCCTTCCACTACAAACAATACAGTTCTGCAGCTCACCACCAGAATTGCCATGTTTTTCTGTTCAGTGACCTACTTGATCCCTGGGTACAGAGCAGTTCTCTGGCATAGAAATGGCCTTCTTAGCTTTTCCACAAAGGGATGGAGAGGATGGCACAGATTGGTAAAATAGAAGGGAAAAAAAGATTATTTCTGTGTATCTGCCAAGAAGAAACCCCCAAAACATTATGTTGGCAGTAAGTACAATCTTGAGAGTAGTTACAGCTTGGTAAACAGAGGGTAACTTTTAGTGGTGAAAGGAATTATTTTTAGAGTGTAGGCAGTTGATACAAATTATGTTTTATTTGCTTTTGTGTGATGAATAGTTTATTTCAAAGCTTAGCTAAGGTAGGCTGGGCACTAATGTTTATTGAGTGTCTATAATATACCAAACATTATATTTGGCATGAAAATAAATTTTCAGTAATGCTCATAACAGCTATGCAAGTAAGGCATTTTCATCCCATTTACCAGTGAGAATAGCTACTTCTACCAACTTACACTGCTCTCTGGAATAGCTCTGAATAATATGTATTTACCCTATTCATAGTGGCAATACCTAAGTGGGCCAGTCCCTATTAACAAAGCCTCAGAGTGGGAATAAGCAAGAGTCCAATGACAGTTGGATGACAGTGTGCAGAAAAAATGTTGATGTTATATTTTCTGAACTGGAGGGAATTTGCATTTAATAGTAAGATAAAATATGAAAATGATTTTAAAAATCATGTAATAGGAATGTCCAGTAATTGCTTCTAATGCTTTATAATTTATATAGCTCTTCCACAAATTTATCACATTTCATCCACAAAGAAATGTGAAAATGATGGGGTATTTTTTTTTGCCTTATCTCATGAGTGATTACATAAAGGATTGGACAATTTTGATGACTTACATTCTAGCAGATAAGAAGTATGGAAAACAGAACTCAAACTCAGCTTTTCTCAATCCAAACTTTTGTGATTTTTAAGATTATATCATATATACCATATTGGATAGAGGTGAAATTACATTAGTCATGATAATTAGCATTTTAGAGTGCTTCTCTTGTGCAATATTCATGTATTAAATCAGTTAATTCTCACCACATCTAGGAAGTAGTTCTTCAATTATCCAAATTTTAAAGATGATAAACCTGAGTAATAAAAAACAGTATGGAATTTCCTCAAAAAAACTGAAAATAAAACTGCTTTTTGACCCAGAGATTCCACTGCTGGGAATATACCCTAAGAACCCTGAAAACACCAATGCTAAAGAACATATGCACCCCAATGTTCACAGCAGCACAGCCTATAATAGCCAAGTGCTGGAAGCAACCTAGGTGCCCATCAGTAAATGAATGGATCAAAAAACTTGGTACATTTACACAATGGAATTCTATGCAGCAGAAAGAAAAAAGGAGCTCCTACCCTTTGCAACAGCATGGATGGAACTGGAAAGCATTATGCTAAGTGAAATAAGCCAGGTGGTGAAAGACAAATACCATATGATTTCACCTATAAGTGATACCTAATCAACAAAATGACAAATTAGCAAAACAGAACCAGAGGCATGGAAACAAGGAACAGATTGACACGGAACATGGAGGAGCAAGGAGGGGGATAAGAGGAAAGAAGGGAAGGGCCTAGTTAAAGAACAAGCATAAATAACCCATGGACGTGGACAGCAGGGTGGGGATTGACTGTGGGGCTTGTGGGCAGGGCAGGGGAGAGCAACGGGGGGAAATTGGGAGGATAGTAATAGAATAACAATAACAAAACCTGAAAAAAATAAAATAAAAATATTTAAAAAAATAATAGATGCTGAGATGAATAAAAAAAATCTCATCTTAAAATATAAATAATAATTAAATGGCCTATTCAATATCATAGTGTTAGTAAGTAGCAAAGACATGATTCAGATTCAGATTCAGTCAGCATGGTACCTGAACCCATGCCTTAAACACCGTGTTGCACAGCCTCTGTGTCACACTGGTTTGGAAGACTGACTACAAACCCTACCTCGCAGAGTTAAGTGAACTAATACATATAGTGAGCTTAGAGCAGTGGCTGCCACCCATAAATATTAACTGTTTTTGGCATAGCCACTATATTCAAGCACTAGTGATGTACTGATCCAAAATGAAAAGTGTGGCTAGTTTGGGAAATTTCACTGGGAAAGAAAGCTTTTAGTAACATCAATTTATTATTTCTCTTGATGCTGTGGATTGACTGGAAAGTTCTTTGCTTCATTTGATAATAGCTGGGGATGCAGTCCTAGGAGCTATTTGGTTTAGCATAGCATCATTTCCCCCGTATTTTCTTTGTGAGAGTGAATCAGAGAGGCCACCCAGGTTCGATATGGAGGCCATCTTTAGACATAAGTTACTACGGGCACATTTAGCAACCCAGTCATGAAATCCCATGTGCTTTCTTCTAAAGTCAGGTTTACAAAGTTACAATATATCCTTGTTAAATGTACAGTTCTGAGGTTTTGTTTTAAAGGAGATAAATGAGTTTTAAGAGCTTGTTAGTGGTCTCAACCACATCAAAATCCTGTCCCAAAACGCTAATTATTTATAATTATAGATTATATATTTTGCCCTTTCTCTTCTACTAAAATTATTAATTCCTTGTGGTAAGGATTCTCCTCTAATCCTAATCACAAACCACCTGGGAATGTCCGTCATTCTATATTTCAGCTCATCATTCTTCTGGGAGCCCAAAAGGCAGGGAGTGGATAGTTCTGAGTTTTGACAAATGTATAGAATCATGTAACCATCACCATAAATTAAAAAAGGTGTATGTCCGTCACCCTCAGTTTCCTTGTTTCTCTCTATAGTTAATCTCCTCTCTTCACTCTGGCCATGGATAACCAGTGATCTGATTTCTGCCTTTGTAGTTTACATTTTGTAGAATTTCATTTAAGTGGATTTGTACATACGTAGATTTTTGGGTTTGACTTCTTTCACTTAGCGTAATGCTTGTATTTTGTCTGTAAGTACATTGTTTTCAAACTGGGTGAATATACCACTATTTTAATCCATTAACTAATTGATTGAAATTATGATTCCTTTTGGTTTTTTTGATGATTATTAATAAAGCTGCTGAAAGGATTCACATAGGGATTTGGGGTGAATATGTTTTTACTTTTCTAGGATAAAGACTCAAGGGTGAGATTACTGCATTATGTGTTAAATATATGTTTAACTTTATGAAAATTGCCAAACTGTTTTCTAGACAGATTGTACTATAGTACATTCCCACCAGGGATACTTGAGTTCTAGTTGTTCTGACTTTTTGTATGCACTTGACACTGTCAAGGTTCCTTTTTTCCTGTTCTAATGTGCATGCAGTGGTATCTCAGTGAGTTTTAAGACTAAGAAAGTTGAGTAGTTGAATACTTTTTTTGTGTACTTATTTCATTCATTTGCTTTGTTGCATAAAGCAAATGGGTTTGATTTTGCCATTTTTATTAAGTTGTTTTTTGAACTTTAAGAAATTTTTATATATTTTTTATTAAGTGGTTTATTGCTGTTCTATCAAGTTGTCCCAAGTTACTCCCTTTGTTCTCCTCTGCTCAACCCACCCCCTGCTCCCACAGACAATTCCCACCCTTTCGTCCATGTCCATGGGTCATTCATACATGTTCCTTGTTCCCCTTCCACCCTTACTCCCTCCATCCTCCTCTCTGGTCACTGTCAAGCTTTTCCTTGTTTCCATGCCCCTGGTTGTATTTTGCTCATTTGTTTGTTTTGTTCATTAGGTTCCTCTTGTAGGTGAGATCATGTGATATTTGCCTTTCACCACCTTTTTTATTTCACTTAGCATGAGGAGAGTCTCTTGTCCCTTCCATGCTGTCACAAAAGGTAGGAGTTCCTTCTTTCTTTCTTCCTCTTTTTATTATTATTATTTTTTTTATTTTAGTTGTTGCTCAAGTACAGTTTTCTGCCTTTTACTCCCATCCCAGCCCACCCCCCTTGCCCTCCCCACCTCCCTCCCATTTCCACCCGCCCTTGTTTTGTCCATGTGTCCTTTATACTTGTTCCTGCAAACTCTTTCCTTTTCCCCTGAAATTCCCTCCCCTCTCCTTTCTGGGCATTGTTAGCCTGTTCTCTATTTCAGTGTCTTTGGTTATATTTTGCTTGTTTGTTTGTTTGTTTTGTTGATTAGGTTCCTGTTAAAGGTGAGATCATATGGTATTTATCTTTTACTGCCTGGCTTATTTTGCTTAGCATAATGCTTTCCAGTTCCATCCATGCTGTTGCAAAGGGTAGGAGCTCCTTCTTTCTTTCTGCTGCATAGAATTCCATTGAGTAAATGTACCAAATTTTTTGATCCACTCATTTACTGATGGGCACCTAGGTTGTTTCCAGCACTTGGCTATTGGAAATTGTGCTGCTATGAACATTGGGGTGCTTAGGTTCTTTTGGATTGGTGTTTCAGGGTTCTTAGGATATAATCCCAGCAGTGGAATTGCTGGGTTGAAACGCAGATCCATTTTTAGTTTTCTGAGAAAATTCCATACTGTTTTCCATAGTGGTTGTACCAGTTTGCAATCCCACCAACAGTGCACTAGGGTCCCCTTTTCTCCACAACTTTTCCAACACTTGTTTGTTGCTTTGTTTATATGATGGCCATTCTGACTGGTGTTAAGTGGTATCTCATTGGGGTTTTAATTTGCATCTCTCTGATAGCTAGCGATACTGAACATCTTTTCATGTGTCCCTGGATCTTCTGTATGTCCTCCTTGGAGAAGTGTCTTAGTACTAGCCATTGACATATTTGGTAAGCATTTCATTCCAATCTTGGTTTTCTTTTTCATTTAATAGCAGCATCTTTTGAATAATGGAAATTTTAATATTGATGCAGTCCAATTATTTTTATGACTAGTTCTTATGTCTTTTCAAAGAAAATTTTGCCTAAGCAAAAGTCACATTTTTCCCTTTTTTCTTCAAAAAGCTTTATATAGTAGTCTCCTCTTATCCATGGGAAATATGTTCCAAAACTCCAGTTCATGACTGAAACTGCCTAATATTGTTGAATCCTACATATACTATATTATTCTATACATACATACATACATACATATATATATATATATACATAAATTTTCACCTAAAGGAAGCTCTTAATGACTTCACTTTGGCATATACAAATTGCCAGCATCACTACCCTTGTGCTTTGGGGACATTATTAAGTAAAATAAGGGTGACTTGAACACAAGCACTGTGATTCCTCCACAGTTGATCTGATAACCTAGATGGCACCTAAGTATCCCATGGGAAAGTAGTGTGTACAGAGTGAATATGGTGGTGATTCACATCCTTTGTGGGACAGAAAAGGATGGAGGAAAATTGTATTGCACTACTTGGAACAGCTGGCCATTTATAATTTATGAGCTATTTATTTTTGGATTTTTTATTTAATATTTTGGATCATGATTGACCACAGGTACATAAAACTGTGGAAAGCAAAACCAAGAATAAGGGGGAGACTGCTGCAGTTTTGGTTTTACATGTATGTCTGTCATTCATTTTTTTGGTATATGGTAGGAGATACAAGTCATTAGCAGAATTTCGAAGTACATAACATACTCTGTTTAATACTTGGATCTTGTTATAAGCCTCTTGTGTAAAACAAAAAGAGTAACACCTTGCACATTCAACTCTTTAGAAGCAACTTGCAATTAATTAACCTGCCTTATTGATGAGCTCTTGGGATTCTTTTTCTATTGCTTTGGAGTGTTTCCTTTGATGCATACAAAAAACCAATGTCATTTCTTTAATCCTCCATTTAGTGAAGTTCTAACTAGCTTATGTGTACTTTCAAAATTATTTCTTTAGTTACCTTCAAATTAATTTTAACTTTAAACCAATCTTACTCTGCTCTGGAAATTTCAAAATATAGGTCTAAGGAAGAGGATATTTGAGTTATTGTATCACCGATGCCCTAATTTGTACTTGAGTGGGACATTAAACACCGTTTCAGTTTCTTGAGATGAAAAATGAAGATGTTGGAAGGAAGAAGTGAAACATTGTATTTTAAAGGTCTTAAAGAATATAAAATGCTCTCATGATGATGACGATGATGATGATGATGATGATGACAGTGATATTCTTGTTTAACCTCCAGTTATTCTAAGTCATTCTAACCATGTCTGCTAGAATAATCTTGCAGCTTGAAGCTTTAAGCCATTCCATAATTCACTGCCTTTGAATAAGTATCCAGTTCACAACAGATGTCCACAAACTATAGCCATCTGGTCTCTCCCCTGCTCTATAGTCTTACCGCTTGCCGTGTTCATACCTCAATACTTCTTTCTTTTTCATCTTCTTTAGATTCTTGATATGCTCAGGCAATTGCCACTCCTTAATTATACTGTGAGCTTCCTGAGGCAATTGAAATGTAAGAACATGTGGTACAGAAGTAGTAGAGCTTTGAAAATTTCTTACGGAGGTCTGGAGAGTGAAGGTTCTACTGTAATTAATGAAGGTAAGGACTGGTAATACATATTTTGGAGGATTTACTAAATTTTCAGCCTCTGGACTGCTTTATAAAATTTGTGTGTATTCGTTTCCACATCTATAGGTGTGTGGCTTAATAATAGTGTTTTAGAAATGTTCTGAAAGACTTCGGTGTAGAGTAGTATGTAAGTGCAAAGCATTACTGTCTTTCTATTGATCACACCTTTGGTTTTGCACATCTTGAGAAAATATATGTCTTTTCTTTTCTTTTTCCATTTTTTAATTTTATTGTTGTTCAAGTACAGTTGTCTGCCTCCCCCCACACTCCCCCTACATGTCTTTTGAAGGCATTTTAACCTAAGCTAATTTGCTTTTCTATATCCTGATTTGATTGATACTGAAAAAAGCCTCCATTTCAACAATGGTTATTTGAAGATAATACAAACTCAAAAAATAGAACAATAGTTTATCAGAAAGTGTTGCATTCATAGTTGGGAAACGATTTGTAACAGGACTCATAAATATTTCAATCACCTAAACTACCACATTGAAACCTGCCTGCTAGATCGATGCCTGTTGAAAGAATCTAGCAACCCCTTTGTGTGAGAATCATCATTTCCTACACGTATTTTAAGATATTGTCCACAGAAACTTGTGTCTGGTGCTCACAAAGTTCCAATGGGTATGGATTTTATGTCAAATGAAAGTAGCATTGATGTTGCTGCGATGTAATAGAATTATGTCCTATTAGCAAGAAAAGCAAGGATAGAATAAAAATAACATTTTGACATAGATAACAAATTAACTGCTTTATTTTTTCAAATTATTCTAAGATCTTATTGTTTTCATTTTTTCTTATATATTTTTGTCTTCCCACTGTCTTTTAGCTTTAAGTTTTTCTTTCTTTCTCACCATTTTTATTGCTTTTCTCCTTAAGAAAGCATGAGCACTTTTTATGCTAGAATGAGTAAAGGCTGCTTAGTGAGTTCTTGTTCAGTGTTTTTAGAGCAGTTGTTTTCTTCATTGTTTATAAAATAATGAAGGTATAAATTTTTCAGAATGTTTCAAGGTATTTTTATAAAATTAAAGACAATTCATATTGATAGTCTCTATATTGAACTGCTGAGAGTAAAAAAGGAAAGAGAGCAAGAGAAGAGAGACCAAAGCCAGTCTTCATCATGTACTATTGAGGTATTGAGATTCAGTTTGGTCTTGCTCTATTCTATATCTTATCCCCAGGACTCCACAATTATTTTTATTTATTTTTATCAAGGAAAATATGTTGATGTGTTTTTTAAACACCCAAACAGGTTTTATTTACTTACTTACTTACTTACTTGCTTATTTTGAGCGCCACCTACCTGAATGCAGAAGTCCTTGGGATGTGGCAGGGAAACAGAAGACTCTATGTCCACAATGCCCATGCAGGAGACCAAGGGGAAAAATACCCCTTATTTTGCCTTTGTTGCAGAAACATAAAATGCAATTAGGAAGGAGAGTCATTTTGTGTCAGGAACTGTGCTTCATTCAATTAAACCCTAGGAGAATGGAGTACTTATTCCACACCAAATACTAGTACTTTTAGGATACTTTAACCATCTTGTATCAGCTTGACAGTAATGGGAGGATGATAAAAAGAAACTATAATTTCTGTTTCTGTAGGTCTATCTGCATTTGCTACTCCAGTCCTCTCATGTACCTCCAGTAAAATATCACAAGTGGAAATATCTGGAGGAGAACTATGAGACATGAATGTCACTGAAAGGAGGGAGTGGACAGATCGATGAAGAAAGACTGGTTTATGGTGAAGTAATCGATAAAGTAAGTAAGCATGAGTGAATTAGGATATATTCTAAAAGGATCACCAGTGGGTTTATCATTAGGAAAGGTATACGTAGCTTTCAAACAAGCTATTTTGAAGGTAACAGGACTAGAAAGTGATACCAGTAAGGGAGTGAAAAAGCACAACCATGGGAAAGGCACCTGCTTTGAAGGTACAAACAAAGGCCAGTAAAACACAATTACAAAGACAAGAGAGAAATAAGCCAAGGATCCTTCAAGGACTCTCATAGAAAGTAAGAGAAAGGGGGATTTTTAGAAAGAAATGGCCAATATCAGCACTACTGATAAAGGAGAATTATACTGAAAATAATTCTGTGGATTTGGCAAGTAGGTAGCTTTTAAATGTATACTAATTTGTGTGATTATTTGACTAAAGTTTATTTTCCTCATTAGATGGTAAACCCAAGGAGAGCATGATACAATTCCTCTCTCTCTCTTTTTCAGAGGTGATGAAAGGGGTTCTAAGATAGAAGAGGCTTAGTCACAATAATAAGCAATGGGAAAATAATTCAGTACAATTGAAGCAATTGAAGATAGAGAGAAGGAATGACTCACAGAGCAGTGTCTTGAGGTCAAAGGGAAAGATGGGATTGAGAGTACCATAGAGGGATTAGCCTGGGACCTGGAGAAGGGATTTCTTGTATTTACTTTACTATTTAAAATAACATTCTTTAGTTTATTTCAACTTTATCTCTTTCTTGATGGGCTGAATTTTAAACACCATAATATTGACTGTCAGACTGAAAATCTAATATACCTGGTGAAAATAAACTTCTGTACATTTAAAAAATAATTTTAAATCATTTTCCTTACTTTAATGCCTCTATAATATACAGCATAGTAACAATAGTTAATAATACTGTACTGCATATTTCAAAGTTGCTGAGAGTAAATCTTAAAAGTTGTCACCACAAGAAAAAAAATTTAACTATGTATTGTGATGGATGTTAACTAGAGTCATTGTAATTATTTTGCAATATAAACAAATATCAAATGATTATGCTGTATACCTGAAAGTAACATAATGTCATGTGCATCAATTATACCTCAATTTGAATAAAAGGGGGAAAAACTTGTATATCTTCTATGCATGTCAGGTTTGTGGCTGCCTCTGCCCCCTCCCCCCATCCTGACATCCAGGTATCATCAACATCTTCAGAAGCAAGAACACACTATAATCAAAATGAGATTAATTCTTAGTATCAATGGGATAAATTTAAAACTTAGAATATCAGCCCTATAACTATTTTAAAATGTCATTCAAGTCTACTGCACTTGTTCTACAAGTGAAAAAGTGTATAGTAGGAATGTGATGTTTATCCTGATATATAACTGTTCAGATAAAGCTCCAGCTACTTCTTATTTAGCTGGGAAATATAATATTGAGACTGTCAATAACATGAAGCAATTGATTTATTTTAGCCTCATGCTATTCATCCTGGTATTCTTTGATTTCCCTATTATTTTATCTTTAATTCTTCCAAACACCTGATAGAACTCTTAAATGGTAGATGCAGCTATAGTGTTTTTACTTTAATCTTATGCAGGAAAACTCTACTGTTTAAGAGAGATATGATAGAGAGTGCAGGTCAGAGTTTCTGTGGCTCAAACATGTGGGTAGGAAGAGAAGGTGAATATTAGCTCAAGTTGGTTCAGTACTCTTTTTCTTTTAAGTTAACACATCAAAGGAATTGACCCTTCTAAAAATAATATGCTGTCATATATTTACTTGCCTGCAGTAATGATCTCATTGAAGAATAACTTAACTTGATAGACAGAAGTCTTTAGCATAGTCATAAACAGACTCTTTTGGGTTATCAATTTCCTGGTAAAATAATGACAGTAATAGCATAACCATCTTTTCTTATCCTTTTAAAAGAAGAAGTAAACATACTTTATGGAAGTCATGTATACAGGTGCAATTTGATTGGCAACATTCCTTTTATATCTGTGAAGGCTGATTTTCCTGACCTTTCCTTCAGTACAATTGAGTTTAACACTCAGGGGACAGAGTTACTATATGTAAAACAAAATGCAAAATGGGTGTCATTCAGCTGAGTAAGATGTAACATGTGCCCAGTAGGGAGGGGCTCACAATTCAGTGAGAGAGACAGACTCAGAGGTGAACAAGTCTTACAGGAGACTGACCGTGAATAAGGGCACCCAGAGAGCTTTAGTGGACTCCCCGTGTTGCTCTCTTGGTCTGGACCATCTGCCTCAAGCAGCCAGTATTCTTGACCAATTTAAGGCATACAGTATATTCATTCTTCTATATCCTGGTTTCTGTGTCTCTATTGGAAATTGCTATTCCTGGCCTTGAATCTTGACTTCAGCCATTGCTTAGTGAGTGGCTTGGAAGGCTTCTCTTGGGTCTGGGTCCTGTCTTGGAGACATTTTGCCATAATGGCTTAGGAGGGAAGTACATACTTCGTTTCACCATATGGTAGCCATCAAGAGTCTGAAAAAATCCTCTAAAATTGCTGTGAGAAAGGATTGCTAATTATTTTCCTCAGTCATGTACTCTTTGAGAAAAAGAATGTAAATTGTCAACTCATGGGCAACTCTTTGATGAGGTACAGGAAGACCAAATCCGTGAAAGGCGTTCATTCTCTGTGGCTCCTGCTTCTTTCTGGATGCCATGCTTATCTTTAGTCTTTCGCAGGAGGCTGGGTGGAGAATCACCACAGGTGCTCTATCTCACAACCATCAGACATAGCAGATTGAGAAGAGCTCACTTGGAGAAAATGTCCTTTCTCCCTGTTCCACAGAGAAGTACTCAGCTTAGAAATATTTTTCTCTAGCATACATCACAAAGTGCTCTATGTAAATGTTGGAATATCATTGTGTTAAGGTACATAAAGCAATTAGTTTTGCTTTAAAAACTGTTTTGAAACAAAAAGGAAATAAAGAAGTAGGAAATAAACACACAACCACTAAGATTAAAACTGTTGCTGTAAATGAAGAAAAAAAAGTTGAGCATCTGAAAGTCAAGACTCAAAATAAAGCAAGATAACAAAAAGGAATAAGTATATTAATTACCAAAGGGACTTGTTTTTTTCCTGGCCATATGCTAAAATCTTCCCTCATGGAACATTATATAGGGCACAATGGCTGTTCACAATTTTATTGCAGATAAAAAAGCAGTTTTCACTTGGAAAGTTTTAGATAAAAGTTCAGGACACCAAGTATAGTGTCAAATATAATCAAGTGTCATAATATAGTCAAAGTGCTCCTAAAACAAAAATCAGATTATCAGAACCCTGATATAACTTAGTTTTGCTACTTTCCTAAGGCAGACTAATTACCTGAAAACTAAAAATAAGAAATATAGTCAGGTAACCTCCTTTCACCAAAACAAACATTCCTAAAAATACAGAAATTTTCAAAGCATAGTTTGTGTCCAGTAGAGAATTGACCTTCCTGAAGTTTCTAAATCAATTGAGTTATTGGATAATCGTTATTGTTGAGAATAAAGAAACTAAGTAACAAAAACATCCTCAGTCGCTGCAGCAAATGCTACAATGATTCCCTCAGCACTCTCAAGTACTTGTAGAACTCTACGTTGTATTACCAATTTTTAAAATCTCCAGAAGAATCAAACCCCAGTTGCCTACAGTAGCTATCTGCTCATTTACACACCCTATACTGACTTTCTTCCTTTTTCTGTCTCACTTTTTCATTCTCCCACCAGTGATTCTTGGAACCATCTTTCAAATAAATTTCTCAAATCCTAGTCCCATGGTCTGCATTTGGAAAAAGCTAATCCAACAAAATCATTAAAGAAAGAACATTAATATTTGCCAAAATATGTTATATGTAAGGAAGGACATTTGGAATAATAAATTTAGATTGATTTTTCACAATAAAACTCAAAAAGAATTTGGAGTATAGAGATTTATTTTCTATGAAAATCAAATTAGCATATTTTCTCTTGTTTTTGATATTTTTCATGTAAATCTACTTTTTCTATTTTTTTTTTGTTATCTCAATTCTGAAAAAAAAAAGACTGGTCTGCTTTGCCATCATTACTTAGAGGAAAGCATCTGGACAACTGATGGTCTATCTCAGAGAGAAATAACAATTTCATTTGGTAACTCCTTTCTCATAATTATACAATCCCTTACACGAAGGACAGCCCAAGAGGCAAAGTAGTGACCTCATGTTGGAGGAGCCTCAAGAAGCCTGGCTTTCAACAGTAGAATCACTATTATCCATTGTGAGACCATCAAAGGGAAAATGTGGTCCTGTAACTCCACCACGTATCAGGTGAGCAAACAAAGTTTATTCCAAGCAAATGTATTTGGATTTTCCTGTGATGCAGGTCAGTGAAGAGTGAGCATTTTCTTTTACAGATTCTGACATGTCTGCGAAGGGCATTGTCAGCTCTGTGTTCATCAGGAAGGCATTTCATGGCTGGCAGGTAGCTCATCACACTGGAGTACCTCCCAGGCTCAGGCACTAATTACACCAATCTGCATTCAGAAGGACCAGGGGGTTAACTGGCTATTACATGATTGTGTATTATATAACTAAGATTTTACATAACTGAAAATCTCAGTTAGAGACTTACATGGTTTTGCCTATAACTGCTTTTAAAGAATTTTTAATACTTTTGCTTACTGACAAACAGAATTATGAGTATTGGATTTACAACCCCTTCCAAAACACCAAGAAAAGGGAACTTATAAGAGAAACAAACAGTGTCTGTGATACTAGACATTAGGCAATGATTTTGATAGGGAACAAATGAAATGCGACCCTGTGAGTGCCTCTTGAAAGAGTTTCCTGACAGAGATCCCTGGAATGGAGGAGATGAACTGAGAATCTGTGTACTAAAGCGGGTAGAGTTTTCAGGAAATGTAACCAGATAGGAGAGAGCTGCATCGAGAGAGAACTCTGGAGAGATGAGGAGAACCCTTCTAGAGTATTCAGATGCACACTGTTCAGCATACACTTGGGAGGAAACTACCTAAAAAAACTTCCCCTGCTCTTCCCCTCCCAGTTCCTCACGTCCCCCTTTTTTCTTTCTCTCTGTTTCTCTCTCTTGCAGAGGATTTAGCAATATTATTATTCTTTGAGCTGTTTTGATTTTTGTCTCTTTTTCTCTTTTCTTTTCCTTTTTCTAAAATTTTAAGACTTAACTTGGTTTTTGTTTATTTCTTCTTGAGATAGATGCTAAGGTCATGAATTTTCAGTGTTTTCCCCCAATATATGTATTTAGGGCACAGCTTTGTACTCTAAGTATAGATTTGACTGCATCTCACCAGTTTTATGTGTCAGATACTCAGTATTATTCAGTCCAAAATATTTCTAATTACCATTTTAATTTCTCCTTTGTTCTATTGGTTCTTTGAAATTCTATGTTTTAATTGCAAACATTAGGGTTTCTTAGAGTTCCTTTTGATATTGATTTCTTGATTAATACCAATGTGATAGAAGAATATTTTTTTTGTATATTTTCAATCCTTTTAACTTTCTTGAGCACTACTTTATGGCCTAACATATGATCAGTTTTGGTAAAGGTTACCTATGCTCTTGAAAAGAATAGGCATCTGCAGTTGGTGGGTATGGTTTTCTACAAATGTCAGGTGTACATTTTTGTGTGTTTATTCCCCACCCCCATCCCTGGCTCATGTAAGTTATTGAAAGAAATATATTAAAGTTTTCTGTTTTTATTTGGATTATATGAATTGAATTTTCATTTTAGAAATTTTAATTTTGTGTTTTGTTTTGAGAATATGGTTTTAGGTGCATAAAAATATAATGCTATAAATTGACTTCATTATTATAAAATTCCTTCTTTATCTTTTGTAATATTTTTCTTACAGTTTGCCCTGTATGTATATATGCATATATGAGTATGTGTGTATGCATGTATCTATCTATCAATTTTTTTAAACAGAAATAATTTCATTTTTATTATCTGGCCTAACAGAATTGTCTATGAATTAAGGTATTTAATATAAATAACAGTTACATGTTTGGGTTTATATCATCTTACCATGTATTTTTTGTGTCTCAATCTATTCTTTGTTGTATATTTCAATATTTAGATTTTTGACAATATATTGTTTCTTATTCTTTTAATGCTTTAAATGCTAACTGTGTATGTTACACTATGTGTTCAATTAGAATCTACCTTTATTACTTTCACATTTTCTGAACAATAGAAGTATTTTAAAGCTTCCTCTCCAATTTTTATACTATTAATACATGAATATTAATTCTACATATATTTTGAACATATATTATTGTTGTTGTTTCAACATTCAGTGTTTGTTTTTGATATAGCATCATAGTTCCCCTTTCCAGTGCTTTTTATTCTTTCTGCATCATTGTACTTGAATCAGGGATTATTTTCTTTCTGTCTGAAGAATTCTTTTTGCTATTTTATTTAGGACAAGTGCTATGGCCTCTACTTGTCAGAGTTTTTGTTTGTCCAAAGGACTTTTATTTAGTCTTAATGTTTGAAGAATACACTATTCTTCCTAAGTACAGATTCAGTTATTTTCTTTTAGCCCCCAAATGACCTGTCTCCCATTGTTTTGTTTCAAAAGTCATCTCTCGGCATTATTTTTTACTCTTTTACAATGAGTGTCACTTTTATTTGCAGGTTTTAAGATTTTCTTTTTGTGTTATTTTTTAGCAGCTTTATATGATGTGCCTTGGTATTGTTATTTCATATTTAGCCGGGTTGTGATTCATAGAGCTTCCTGAATAGCTCAAATGGCCTGATGTTTTTCATCAGTTCTAGGAAAGGATCAGCCAATATTTTTTCTCATACTTCTGTTTTTCTATCTCTTCTCCTTTTTTGGAATCACTTACAGATATGCTAGGCTTTTTCATCATGTTCTGCTTATGTCCTCTTTCCCATTTCTTTTTTCTTTTTTGCTTGCTTTAACTATATACTCTGTGTGTGTATATATATACACATATACATATACATATACATATACATATACATATACATATACATTCATATATACTATAGGTCTACATTTTCTTTCTCCCACTGTGATTAATCTGCTGTTAAATTCATTTATATCTTAATATCAGTGTTTGGTAAGGTCTCAGATTTCTATTTTATTTTAAAGTCAATTCTAGTTCTCTGGTAAAAATATTTCATATTTATATTTATTTTGAAATCTATTTAAAAATCTATTTCTGATAACTCAAGTTATCTGGAATTTGTGTTGTTTTTGCCTTATTACTCTTAGGTTTCTCAGTCACCTGGGCCTGTTTCCTAGCATGTTTTCTAAGTTTTGACTGAATGTCAAAGACTGTAAAGGAAAATGGGTTGGGGCTCTGGATGATATTGTCTTCCTTCTGGCCAACAAGTTAAGTATGTGCACAGCACCCTGTTTCAGCTGAGGTTGCTTCTACTGCATAGATGATACCCCTTCAGAGGTCAGCAGACAGCCTGATGTTTTTCTAAGGTCCTCTTCTGTAGTCCTAAACTCCCATTTTCATCTCCCCAGCCCTACAAGACAGCCACAATATCTGTTTAAATGTTTAATATCTTAGTAACTGCCACCTGCTTGGTTTCTTAGAATTTTATCCTTCAAATGTTATCACTGAGCTAATGCCTCAAGGGGAAATTTTTGCAGGATGCCATGCTCACTCCTCTGAAGTTTTGTTTCCTTCTGGAGATTTCCATCCCTTATGCCCTTACTGTTTCAATAGCCCTGAGCTTCAGTAACTGTTTCCCTGCCTAATTTGTTTTCAGGATTTATGCTTCATGCTTTTTACCAACAAAATCCCTAAGTGAAAAGCAGGTTGCCGCCCTGGCTGGTGTAGCTCAGTGGAATGAGCACAGGCTGCGAACCAAAGCATTGCAGGTTCGATTCCCAGTCAGGGAACATGCCTGGATTGCAGGCTACGGCCCCCAGCAACTGCACATTGATATTTCTCTCTCTTTTTCCCTCCCTTCCCTATCTAAAAATAAATAAATACATAAATAAAATCTTAAAAGAAAAGAAAAAAAAATGAATTGCCCAGTTTATGGCAAGAAGCCAAGTAGCATACCATACATTAAAGAGTTGATTTGTTCTAATCTTTTAGACTTTTTTTTGACATATTTCACTTGTACACTTTCCCCAAATAAAAAAAATAATTAGTATTACAATAATAATTTTCTCAAGATGAGAATTTCAAATGGCATTTACTCAACTTAATGTTAAAAAGTGGAACAAAGATCTTATTTTTTCTTTGCTCATTCATTTATCTTGTTCATAAATAAATATATTTAAGGCAGGGGTGTCAAATTCATTTTCACCAGGGGCCACATCAGCCTTGCAGTTGCCTTCAAAGGGCCAAATGTAATTTCAACTCCTTAACAGTTAAGGAGTGGTTACATTTATGCAGTCCTAAAATTATTTTGGCCCTTTGAAGGCAAACTTAAGCCTGATATGGCCTCTGGTGAAAATGAATTTGACACCCTGACGTAAGGTATGGTTTGGATAAGTCAAGTCTTTTTTTTTTCCAGCTTTACTTTTTCTTTTTTGTTTTCATGCTGTGAGATCCTTAGTACATAAAGGTTTCTAAAAGGAATAAAGGCCTTCAGGAAATATGATTAAATGATTTTCACTTTATCCTGCATTGTGTATCACTCCTAATATAGTGACATAATTGTCACTGTACTTAGGTCCCATGCTTTACATTTCTTGGGATGAGATAATCTGCAATCTAAATGCATGTAAGTATAAAGCATTCAGTGAATTGCCAAAGGAGGTACACATTTTTCACCATTATTTTGAATTAATCATAATATGAATTTATGCAATGTGGTGAGATGTCAACTACAATTATCCTGGTGCTTCAGAAATGCATATATTCTCTATTTCCATTTTGATTACTGTTGTTGTTTTAATTAAGTATGACTATTTTATATTTAAGGTTTAGTTACATAGATGTTTGGGTTCTGCTTTCTGTCTTTTGCAATGAATGTTCCAAAGCAGCTGTTAGAAGCATGTATTACAGCCAAAGGGTAATATCACTTACATTCGGGAGAGGTGAGGGGAAGATAATTGAATCACAAATGCTGGTGATGAAATGTGCACTGTGAAACAATGGGAGCAAGAAAACAATGCCAGAATGGCACCCACAGTGGAAAGAACAAAGCCCGACTCTAAACAGAGGTTGCTAAACAAATCAGTTCCTATGCAATTAGATGGAAAAGCATTTAGCAACACCATGAAAATAAAAGACTAGCTGGAAATCGAGCACAATAAAAGATGACTCAGACGCTCTAAAGTTTGCACACTTTATAGCATTCCTTTTGAATCCACATAGAGTTAGTTCACAGGAGTCTTAATGATATGAAACAAGAAGTGATGGAGGAAGGAGAAATAATTTCTGAACTTCATATGTAAAATCAATACTAATCTCATTTAGTAAAGGACCTTAAACTCTCTGAACATTTATTAATTAATTCCTATAAGATTTTTTCTCAAAATCTTAAGAATTCATACAGTTTGGCTTTTTTGTATTTATAACATTAACATATTAAGATTTCTGGTTTTCTTACTGAACAGAAGGCTGCCAACCACGGGACACAGGCATAAGACAAAGCTTGGTGGGGTAGGAAAAATGCTGCACAATTTGGGGAGATGGGGGACTCCCTGGCTCCAGGCTCTCTCTTCTGAAAAACACAGAAAAAAAATTTGTTCCCCGAAAGACTGATACCCAAAACCAAGCCCAGAAATCCCACCCCATCCTTTTCTGTCTTTCTGGAGCCTAAGGCTGCTTAGCGAACAGCTCTCTGGCTTCAGACTCCCTGGAATCTTTGTATAGGGCCTCTGTTGTCATCACCACACAGCAGCTTTCTGTGCTGGGGGCCCAGGGCCAGCCGAGTTGGGTCTCTATCCATGGGGCCCACATATCCATCACCTGGCCACACAGTTTTCGGGGCCCACTGATCCTGAGAATGCTCTGGCCTACACCCCCATGTGCAGATCCTAGAAGAAGAGAAGGGTCAGTCTCTGGCTCCCCTTCATTTAACTCTCTCAGTCAAGCTTCCATGAACTAGAAGGATTCAGGTTTCCAGGCTAATCGTGTTCTTTTCCCAGGCTAGACTGGCACGTCAGCACCTCCCCCTGCAGCCATGTTAACCTTTACGGTACACAAACTACCGTGACCATTTGTTCCCCCTTCAGTCAGGAACCATAAGGGGGTTGGAGGACTTTTCTCTTTCTCCATCACACTGTAGCCTTGTGCAGACTTAATGCAAAGCTTCCTCTTGCTGCGTCTCTGCCCAGGGCAAAGGAATCTGTCATCAGGCCTGTTAGGTCAGTTACCCGCACAATGTGATACTGCCATGCTGCCTTGTTTACCTGGGGGCTGCAGCCTCTCCCACTGCCTTGGGGCCCCTCCACTCTACCCTGTGATCTGGCCACATCGACCTGGGTCAGTTCTGCTAAACCTTTCTAATTCTATTGTTCTTCTTAAAATCTCTTGAAACAGGAAAAATAATTAGCATATGTTTGCAATGAAAGGTGCATATAGACATTGATGCTGTAATTATATATCATAGTAAAGGATATAATTCAATGTTAAAAATAAAGCCTTCACATTTCAAATATTAAGCTTTACTCAGATCTGAAACAACATGTTTAAATATGAACATACCTTTCACCACCTCCCAATAAAAAAGCTTTTCTGTATAACATGTACATTTCTCTTGGTGTAACACTATTGTTTCAGTTTTACAGGCTTGTACCTATGAGTGTTTAGTCTGTTAAGCCCTCTCTGTGTTGGGAGGAGATGAGAGAGAGACAGAGAGACAGAAAGAGAAACAACAGACAATTCAGAACAAGCTACACAATTTGCAGAGACCAGTGCCGCATAAAAAATGTAGGATCCTTTGTACAAATGTTATTATGAATTTTAAGAAGAAAGTAGCAGAACATTAATCCAAATATGAGGCTCTTATAAGCAAAGAGCCTAATGTGACTGGATGGGCAGGGAAGGGGCCTGAGGAAGAGAAAGAAAAAGAGGGGAGAACAGGTGCATTCTTTACAACAGCCACTTCACACTCCCAGGAGAATTGGTCTGAAGAGTTTGGAGGCTTTTTACTCTGATCACTTTGATGATTTGAATGTGCAAGTTTGGGATTAGAAGTTAAAACTGAGTAAATTACTCTGCATAAAATTGGAAGTTAATGGGGTGGGGGGACAAAACTCAATGAGAGATTAACACAAGCCATTGAGACTAGCTTATACATAAGAGAATTAATCAGAAATTATTCTTAAGGGTTAGGGAGAAATATGAGTTTAAATATGTACTCTCTTTATTTAGGTACTTTAGATATATACACGTATTTATGACACATGTGCATAAAGATGGCAGGAGGGACTTTGGAGAAGGGGAGCATCTAATAGATTTTTTAAATTCAGTCTGTCTGTGGGCTATGTGTGTAACGCCTATCCTGCATTTGTGCCTTAAAGTCTTCAATACAGTCTACTTTAATATAAATCACAGGCTAACATTTGGAAAAATGAGTAAGATATTTAAAACATTCAATATCTCTTTTCATTTATGAGTAAATTATTTCTTTGTCAAAGAGATTTATCCCGTCTTCTTGTGAAATATGTACAGTTGGCTCTTGAGCAATGTCAAAAATCCATGTATAACTTTTGACTACTCAGAATAGCCTACTATTGGACAGAAACCTTACTGATAACATAAACAGTTATAACACACATTTTGTGTCTTACATGTATTATATACTGTATTCTTACAATAAAGTAAACTAGAGTAAAGATAAAAAAATGATAAAGAAAAGATACACTTACAGTATTTATAACAAATAAATCACACATAAGTGGCTGTGCACAATATAAACCATTGTTGTTCAAGGGTCCACAATACATCTTTTGAGGTGTGTGTGTGTATGTGTGTATCTTCATATTTATCCTTAACTCTGTATTGGGGTGTACATGCTTTCATATTATTTCCTTGACAAGAAATGGATCATCTTTAATGTATTCCCACCAGCAAAGAATATTTTGTTAACTTTTCTTTTCTTTTTTTAAAAGCAGCATTTTACTTCCATTTTTAAATTTGAAAATATAGGCATGATTATGCTGTGGAGATATGTACCTGCCCCTATCCAGAAATTCTGAAAGTATCCTTCTGTCTCCTGACTCTTTTAACAGTTGAAATCTGATTGTTCAAAAAGTTGTAGAAATAATATCAATATTTGCTTTTTTGATGTGTGTCAAATTAAGGTCCTTTGAAAACCAAACCATTATTTTTTTTTAACCACAATGATGGAGAACTGTATGCTATTTTTCAGCATGCAGTCAATTTCCATTCCATCAAGTACTGTTGATTTCTTTTTTTTTTTTAGATTAATCAAAGAAGTATATTGGAACCTTGAAGAATGCTGTATGAATCTGAAGTAAACTGTCTCTTCTCTAGTCATTTACCCACTATAATTGTTGGTTGTGGTAGCTTTTAAACATTTTTTATAAAGTCGCTTTTCATTATTTATTTTTTATTTTCCAAGACTTCTTTAGCAGTGTTTAAATATTAATTTAATAAAATGTAGAATCATTTTGTCTAGGTTAGGGGGAAAATTAGAAGTCTAATGGGAATTGCCCAAAATTTACATACTCAGAAAGACACTGTATAATTTTTAAGTTGTGTGAGCTAGGAAAACACTATCACTCTTCATCTACTCAGGGTTTCTGTTAGGTTTATAAATAAACATGTATATTTTAATCTTGTAAGCATTTGAAACTTTGTGTTTAAACTCAATAATTTTGATTTTTCTTGCTAACATAAAAATTATTTTACATATACAATTATATAGTATTTTATTATATTTTATATTATACATACTAAATAATACCAAATAAATTAAATTAATGTATATTTTTATAGTTTATTTTTGCTTTTAGTCACTCAAGTAATGCTAGGTATTAGGGATACAATAGTGAATAGGACAATTATGATTTCTACTCTATGGAGTTTTCTAGTGAGAAAAAAACAAAAATAGATAAACATATTGAAAATAATTCTAGCTCCTAGTCAAGTCACAAAATATATCAACAGTAATGCAAGAGTATTCTTAAACATATTATCAACTATGCATACTATTTTGTGTACTCCTTATATAAATATATCTGTTTAAATATATATATTTGTACATATATGTGTGCATACAATTATTTTATCTTGTAAATAATATAAAGAAACATGGTACATATTTTTTAAGACATAAAAATAAATACAAGTGGACAAGCTAATATTTTCTTCTTATATCCCAATGGATTGTCTATTTTGTCCTTCTTTCAAAGTATACATATTTCTCATTGGAGGCTAAAGCAATGCTTTAGGTAGTCTGGTAGGAAAGTCTTTTCTCATGAGATGAGATTTAAGCTCAGTTCTGAAGTATAAAACGTGCCACAGGGAAGCCATGGAAAGAGCACACCTGAAATAGATAACAGCAAGCGAAATCCCTGATGTTAGAAAGAATACGGTGTATCCCAGAAAATGTCACAAGGCAGTGTTGCTGGACATTGTGGACAGGTCAGTGGAGTAGAGGCAGTGAGGATAAAGAGCACCAAGCATTTCCATCTTATGGATCATGCAAGTCATTTAGATTTTATGAGTAAAAGAAATATTGAAGAAGAATTCTGGGCTTGAGAATGGCATGTTCTAATTGTGATTTGAATCCTGTTTGATGACTGTGATTTCTGGGGAAGAGTGCTTATAGGGAAAATTAGGGGACTCAGGACTGAGTCCTGAGGTACTGCTACATTTAGAAATTAGGTGGAGAAAGTGAAAGAACACATGATTAAGGTGTAGGAGAAAAGAATGGCCAACATGCATCACAAAATCTCAAGGAGAAAGGCGGTTTCAAAAAGCAGCAGTATCTGATTGAAAAGTTTTAACCATTCATAGGTGGGTAAGATAAACAGAGAAAGTGATCATTGATTTTCAGCAACATGCAAACCTTTGGTGACTTTGACAAGAGCAGTTTCGGCGGAGCTGTGGTAATAGAAGTGAGACTGGAACAGGGTGGGGAGAGTAACTGGTGCGTACAGTTTTGCCTCAGAACATGAAAGACTGTCAATTTTTAATAGAAGTACAGCATATTCTACTCTGTGGATGTATGATAATTTATTTGATCAGTCACGTATTGGTTGACATTTATGTTGTTTCCAATCTTTTGCAAACACAAGCAGTGCCTACAAGAATATTTCTGTATAAAAAGTTCTGTTCACCATATTAATATACATGCAGAATGGAAGTACAGAAATGATCAATTCTGAGACCTATCCTAGTAACACTATTAGAGCTTAAAGATAAAAAAAAATCCTGTATGTTTTCAGACAAGTGAAATCAAATAACACATAAGGATAAGAAAAATCAGACTGGTATAATTTTAGCAAAAGCAGCATGCAAAGCAAGGAAAACTCAAGAAAAAATTGTGAATTCAAAAAGTCTGTATCTAGCTAAGCTATCCTTCAAATATCAAGGCTATAGAAAAATATTTTAGTCATATGAAAACTCAGAAAATGTTTAACCATGAAAACTTATTTAGTAATTTATTAGAGAATAAACATCAAAATAGGACATGACTAGGAAAACTCTGCCAAAGGGACTGTTGGTGACAATCCTTGTAGATCCATGACTCAAACAAAGCAGGGCATTAAGAGAGAGAAACAACATAAATATTGTAGGGAAGAACAAAAAAATGTACACTTTGTCTTATAATTGAATATAATGTAAGGTTCAAATTCAGTTCAATATTTTTCTATGAACAACTTTGGTTATAGTTCTTCAGACTGTCTTCATTTTAATTGAACTCGGTATGTTATGTGTACTATATTTGTTTAAAGTGTCTCTATAAACAATAATCTCTAGTTTAACAATGAAACAGAAAGTTACTTTATATCCAAAAAGGTACAGAAAGAGAACAATTTGTGAATAATAAAGAAACAAGAATCTGCCATCTTAAAAATGGCCCAGTTCCATATTTCCTTGGAAGCCGCAGCCAAGTATTTTAAGCTTTTTCTACTCAAAGTGTGGTCCTGAGTAGTTGGGTGCTTATTAGAAATGTGGGGGCTAAAGAGAAAGAACTCATGGGCACAGACGACAGTGTGGTAATTGCAGGTGGGGATGGGGATGGAGGGAGGTGGCAGAGGCTATAGGGGGATAAATGGTGATGCATGGAAATTTGACTTGGGGTGGTGAACACACAATAGAGCTTACAAATGATGTATAGTACAATCATGCACCTGAAACCTGGATAATTTTGTTAACCATTGTCATCCCAGTAAACTTAATTTTAAAAAGTAAATATAATGCAAATAAAATGTTTGCATAAAATGAGGGAGGAAAAAGGATGTGGGAAGAGGGGTATAAAATACACATTAGATGACAGTTAACTATATGATTAAACACTGATGAAACAAGTAGTAAAAGGTGACAGGAAATTAATGGCATTTCTGAGAGCTATAAGTTTGAGGTGACTGCTAGAACAAAAATACAAATCTTCCACATATCAAAAGAAATTTTAACTGTTGAAAAACAAAGGAAATTATTCAAGTACTGAAATCAAATATCACATAATACACATCATAATTTAATGTAAACTAATATAACAGACTTGGGAGCAAACACCATGGCCATATCAATAAATGTGAATGGGCTTAGTTCACCTCATAAAATGAAATAAAATAATTTTCAATTTAGCTCTTAAGTAAAACACCATGATATGCTATATATAAGAGACATTCCTAAAGCAAATAATTCAGAAATTCTAAAAATAGAAGAATATAAAATAGGCCCTCAAAATTGAAGTAACAAGAAATCATAGATACAGATTTTGATTTTGGAATCAGTCCAGTAAAATTTAGTTAAAACATTATTAAACCTAAAAATGAGGACTTTAAATGCTAAAAGTAAAAATTCATAGTAAAGATACACCAGTTGTATGTGCATAGCAGTTATGTGTCCACATATCTATTTTTATACACACACACACACACACCTATTTACCTATCCTAGGAAGTACAACTACCACCTGTATAAAACAGAAACTACACAAGCTAAGGATTTCATAGATAAGAACAAAGAAATAAAAAGTCATACAATGATCATTGCCAGACAATTTTTTGGAAACATAGCAGGACCTTTCAGTACAGAATGTGGATCTTTTTTCTTTCTGTAAAGCTTTGTTGTTTTGCTTAAAAGAGACTTTTGTACATCACTCTATGTACAAGTCAGGTCAAGTGGAAAAGTTAAAGAAGAAAAACAGCATCCCTCCAGCACTATCTAGACCCTTACCTTGCACTGTCTTTCCATAAAATAGAGCAATTATTAGTTTATTTATTGCATGTCTTCCCCTGATAACCATGTAACCCCCCACTCCACCCCTACTACTTACAACAATGTTGGACATATGGTATTTACTGAGTAAGTAATCATTGAAAGACTGCACAACTGAAGGAATGAATCCTGACTGGTGCTTAGTGATGCTCTTCAATTTAAATGAAAACACTTTTTTTAACTGATTATTTCTTCAAATATTGTTTTCCTCCATAAATTTATTTTTCTTTTTTTGATAGTTATTTAATTGAATATTTGTCTCATGAATTTGCTCCCAAATTCTTTCTATTCTTGAGTTATAATCAGTTTTATTTTTACTTTATGTTGTGAAATATTACTTCCATTTTATTTTCTAAAGCTCTAATTATATTTTTATTCTTGTATTCATTTTTAAATTCATAAAGCATGAGGATTTGCTTTATGTATCTATTTAATCCTGGTTAGTTTCTATGTATGTGTGGTTTAACTCTTACACATTTTATGCTGTCGTTATTAAAGTTTTCTTCTTATTGTTCCATTACCCATACATCTGTAGGAGCACACATCCAGGTTTTTTGTTTAGTTCACATTCTTCAAAACATAAAATACTATGCAGTATATATTAATGATTTCTTAAAAGAGAAACATTAATATCAGTTCAAAAAGTCTAGAAAATGCCCTGGCTGGTGTGGCTCAGTGGATTGAGCACCAGACTGTGAAGCAGAAGGTTGCTGGTTCAAGTCTTAGTTAAGGCACATGTCTGGGTTGTGGGCCAGGTCCCCAGTTGGGGGGTATGCAAGGGGAAACCACACATTGATGTTTCTCTCCCTCTCTTTCTTCCTCCCTTCCCCTCTGTCTAAAAATAAATAAACAAAATCTCTTTAAAAATTCTAGAAAGTACATTTGGGCAGGCTACAATTTTTATTTATTATCAGTTTATTTTTATTTAGTAATAATTTATCGCAAAGTATTCCACCACATACCAGGGTGAAGGTATAAAAATCAAGTAAAAAGTTTGACTTCTAGTAGAAGACATATATTGTATACTACATGTAAATCAGTTCCCATGATGTCTAATCTAGATAGAGACCCAACAATAATTAGCAGATGTGGGAAACTCAGCAATTAGAGACTAAGTTGTGTTGTTTGAGAGCAAAAACTTAAGCATTCAGCTTTACTGAAGTCTGTCTCCCAGATTAGGATACAGAAAATCTGATTTTATGCATTTGGACTGATGAAGTAAGTAGTTCTACTTCTGAGCACACCACTTTCTTTTCTTATATTGTGACTTACTAGCTTTATTTGTGTAACTTTGTATTGCTTTCCTCATCACAAGTACACAAAGAAAGTGGAATACATTCCACAATTGTTATTGTCAGAACTTCTGTGTTTTAGCTGTGATTAAAGAAAAAAGTCCCCAAAGTTATAGCTAAGCATTGGATAATGTTTACTGTGAAACCCAGGAGATTTTATACACAGGAAAATGTAAATTTCTGCAATTTTCCTGCCAATTAATTCCCAGATGAATATCTACATCTTTGAAGTTGTTTTAACCCAAAGGAGCATTTCCTCTCAAAATTATGGATATCAAATATGTGGCATTTAAATATTACTTTAACCTGAGTGTCGACATGAGCTGCAAAGTAACTACAAATACATTTTGAATAACTGGTTTTTATTTTATCAGTCTCAATTTATATGTTTTATAACTGCTTTTGCACACAAAATATTTAAGAAAGAAGGGTTATTTTTCTGTTCACTAAAATATGCACAATTAGGCACACTTTTGTTCTGGATTTCCTGGCCACATGTCTGCATTACTGATATCTTTAAAAAGACAGAGTACAGATCATTTCGTACCTGTGCTACTGTTATGCTCTAGCAAAGAGGACTAGTGGTCATGGTGTTCCACAGTAACTTTCTGGTCATTAGGTCACTGAGATTACATCATTCAGAGAGAGCCTTTTCTTAACAAGGAGAGAGAACTGGAGTTTATAATGTCTTCCCAGCATGCATTGAGACAATTCTCAATGTCTAATTATAGTTTGAGAAAGCAGAAAAAGACCATCAGGGAAAAACTTCATCAGAGGAGTTAATTTGAAGAAAGAGTAAGTGCAGTTTTAAAGTAATTTGTAAATTCCAAGCATAACTACTTGCATTCTTCAAAACAATCTCTGTTTTACTGACTTTAATGATAGGGCATTGGTTATAGAGGAGATAAAAATGCTAGTTTGATAACTGCAGTGCCAATGTTTGTATTAGGTGTCCTCACAAAGAAGTCAACCTTACTCCTTTATGAAATTGTTGAAGGAATACACAAAATATTAAAATCTATAGTCTCTCTAGTCAAACAGTTTGCAGCTCAGGACTCACTCCCTACACCCCAGTGATCTCACATTTATAATCTTTTACTGATGGTTCTGAAATTTTGGAAAGGGTAGATGCCTCCACTCTAATTTTTAAGCATTTAATTTTTAAGAAATCACAAGAATTTTGCTACATATATTTTTACTAGACAAATACATTTTATAAATTTGTTTAACTAATGAAAAATGTTAACAATTTAAAGTGCTCTTGACCTTGTTAAATGATGACTTAGAAATGTTGTGAAAACAAGTTTTTGCCTTAATCTGTTGGCTTCATTTAAGCTATTTTTAGTAATACAAATTAGAAATAATGCATAGTTTTAAAACACAGGCAAAAATCTAATTCTTAAATTGGATGATTATCATCAGCACTATAACCATAATAATAGTATCTAATAATAAATTACCTATTGTCTATCAAAGCTTGGCAAATATCAAGGAATCGAGCACCTCTTGTGTAGAGTACTCTCATAGCTTTGTAACTGATCTTCCTGCTTCAGTCTTGACAGTCAGGTGATATTTTATGTTTGTGTGAAATATGGCAAACATAAAAGGACACTAGAGAATAAACTGAACACCTGTGGAATTTTAATAGAAGAATGAAAACAAAAGTAAAGGAACATAAATGGAAGATCAAATCAGGTGCAATGGAAAATTAAAATGTCCTGCAGGTGAGGAATAATGATGGGTTGGTAAATTAAAACTCAAAAATTAAAGGACTCAAGAACAAACAAACAAACAGACAGACAAATTAAACAATGAAGGATTGAGGAACAACCAAAAAGCATTAATAGTAAAAGGATAAAATTAATATTTAAAAAGAATTTATATAATATTCAAATGGGGTGATTAGAGTTAAACCTGGGTACTTAAATTAAGTGGCCTTTGAAGAAGTCACAGTAAATAGTCACAAGGCTTTGGTCCAGGGTGATGGCATAACTAATTACAAAATAAAAATGAAAGAATATTTTAAAAGAAGTCAGGATATTTGATGTTTATTAGTACGTTGGAATAAAGAGCAGCGGAAAGTTAGAAATGACTGATATCCACAGTGTGAGGCCTGAGAGAAGTAAGTTATGATTGACAACCACAGGGGAATCTGGAAGTTGGCTGGGAATGGGCTCAGGCTGAGATCATGTCCAGAAAGCTCAGCAGCAATGAGCAGGTAGAAGTTCAAAATGTGAGGTTACTTTGCAGAGAACAGACAAAGAATCAGAAATATTAAAAAGGTAGACATTTGATATTATGTTCAAATATTTTTTGGCTTTAGACCTATTAGCCAAGCATAATCTGAAGTATGTGTTTTTTTCAAAACACAACTTGCAAAAATCAGATATCTTATTCTATGAACATCTGTCAATTGTTTTCTCTAGGTGATAATTACACAGCAATGTAGCCAATTTAGATAAATGTAAAAGGCAAGAATTCAAATTTTATTAACCCAGTCCAGTTCTTCTAATTCATGTGTTAGGATTTCATGAGCTTCTGAGTTAAAATTTAAAAACATAATCTTTATACAAATGGAAAAACCACCAATAGTCATTATTTTACCTATAACTCAGTGAAAGTGTTAAATTTGCATGGTGGTTAAGAAGTGCAAGTGAACAGTGGATGGGATGAGAAAGGATGCTAATTTACTTTTAAGCCACTTAGACTAAAATTAATATTGCTGTTCCAGCATAGGCCTAAACATACGAGACTCATTTAGGAATTCAGCAGTTGCAAAGAACTGTAATTTTCTCAACACTTCTATTTATCCTTGAATTCTAATAAGAACCATTATCATAACTGATCACTTACTGAGGAACAGTAAAGTTAAAAAAATACCTCAAATTTCTATGACTAGTTAGTGCTTTTAGAATAAAGAAATATTAGAATGATTATGCATTAGGGAAACTAACTGTTCCTTTTAGAAAAGTGTTGTAACCATTAATGATTTATATACGGAAAGATGTTCCTCCCTTATATCTTGTCATGGTATTGCTTGACAGAATAATAGTGTTTTGGCACTGACTTTTTCCAAACAATTACTGTCATTATTATGTTTATCTTCAGGGCCCTTTGTTAAACCAAAAAGGTATTTGAAAGTGCAATGCTTAAAGCAGACAATAATACTCTTGCTGCTGTAAAGCAGGGCTGAAAGAGCCTGGTTCTTTCGATGTCTGCACTTACTTGTCTCTAGCCCTCCCTGTCGGGGCTCAGCCACTCTTAACCTTTCTAACCTGACAGCTATTTTCATGTTAAAATATCTGAGGGCTGCCCACCTTGTAGTAGTGACACTTTTATTGCCTATTCATTAATAAGCCAATGAATTTTTATATGGAATATGTTCCCGGGATTTTTCAGGCTCAGGTTGGAAGTCTGTTACCACTCTCAGGCAATGCACTGTGAGAGAATGTTTCCATGAACGGTTAACTAGTTACATTCATCCGATTTCCTAGATTTCCTATCATCACAGATACTTGGCTACCATGATAATTTTTTAATAATTGTGGTAAGTTGAATAATAGCCCTAAATATATTCACGTTCTATTCCCTAGAATATTACTTTATAAGGGCTTTTTAGAAATGGTTAAGTTATGGATCTTGAGATGAGGACATTATCCTAGATTACTAGATTGGGTTTTAAACATAATCAGATGTGTCCTTAGAAGAGGAACACAGAAGATGTAACTATAGTGGAGAAGAGAAAAGGCAACATGATGGAAGCAGGAAGTGGGAGTGATGCAAGGAAAGGGTCATGGGCCAGGGAGCACCGGTGACCTTCAGAAGCTAGAAAAGGCAAGGAAAGGAAATCTCCCTAGAGCCTCCAGGAGAAACCAGCCTTGGAGACACCTTGGCATTAGCCCAATAAAGTTAATTTCAGCCTCCAGAACTATGAGAAAGTAAATGTATATTGTACTAAGCCACCAACTTTATGGTAGTTTGTTATAGCAGCTATAAGAAACACACAATAATCATCAATATTAGCATAATCATGTAATAATAAAACTAATAAGCATGCAAGGTTTATATAATAAACCTTGCATATTTCCCCACAAATGGTGATATATTTTCACTAGTATAGTACTTTATAAAAAGATTTTTATAGTGCTTTTAAATTATCTCATTTGAATCTCAAAATAATTCTATAAGGTAAGCAAGAAAGATATATGAATATTGTTTATGAGAAAATTAAAACTTAGGGAGCCTACTTGTAGTAAAAACAGGTTCTTTTACTCCTTGCCTAGTGCTTTCTCTCTATATAGTCCTGATTCTTTAGAAAGAACTCAAAAAATTATCTGTAACAAGCAAAACAGACCACATTCATTTATGGGCAGGCAAATATCCCTTTAAACAAGGAAAATAGAAAATTTATTATGGAAAGGAAACTTTCTTTTTTTTTTTTAAAGATTTTATTTATTTATTTTTAGAGAGGTAAGGGAGAGAGATAGAGATAGAGATAGAGATAGATAGAGAGAGAGAGAGAGAGAGAGAGAGAGAGAGAAACATCAATGTGCGGTTGCTGGGGGTTATGGCCTGCAACCCAGGCATGTACCCTGGCTGGGAGTCGAACCTGGGACACTTTGGTTCCCAGCCCGCACTCAATCCACTGAGCTACGCCAGCCAGGGCATGAAAGGAAACTTTCTACCTTAAATTCATGTTAAACAGCAGCTTATCAATTGGTAGATACTGGGTCCTCTTCACTTAAGAAAGAATTGGGCAGAAGATTTATCAGAATTTATGTATTTAATTAACATGGAGTGTACTATTTAACACAGAACATAAATGAAGATTTCTGAATGAGATCATAAATAAGTAGTTTTAAAAATGGCTCAATATAATCTTAGAAGTGGACAAATAGAAAGAATGAAAAACTAAATTAAAATATATTCCAAAAATATTCATTTTGATATTTTTACATTTCTAAAGGTCATCAAAGGGGAGAGCTGAATTTAGAAATTATAATGAAAATACATTTTTAGAAGACATTAAAGAAATTATAACTAGGTCCAGCTTTATTTTCATGCTGTGTCTTCAATCTCCAGTAGGGAAGACAATAATTTGCCTTCCCTAAGAAAGTAAGGCTTACTTTCTCATTTCCATGGTCAACAAGATAATTACTATAAAAGCAAACATCACAGCTGAGTGTGAGTACATTCAACAGGTAATACATACAGTATAAAGTCTATACTGTAACTATGCAAATGCCATCATCCTCAAAATCGCAAGTAAATATTAAGAACTTTAAGCTCTTCAAAGGGTTACCAGAGCAAAATGAAAAGTTTGAGAGCTTTAGAGATTCTTTTTGCCTTGGGTGTGTTCCTGGAATTGAGTGATTCCACACTTTTAAAAGAAGTCAGTGCATGAATAGATGAAAATGGTACGAGGCAAGAGTACAGAGAAACTTTAAAATTAAGGGCATAAAAAGCCTTCATTTCATTTCTTTGAAAATAACTAGTATCAATAGAAAGCCATTTTAAGTTTAACCTTTACATTATTAGCTAGATCTCATATTTTATTCTAGCTCCTTCTGTATGTCATATCTGCCATGATATGTCACTGAAAACAGACTAAAGGAAAGGTGATCTCATTTGTGGGGCATTATGGGTAACCTGATTTTATCTGAGTACCCCACGAGTTGGTTAAGTCCACCATGGAATATTAGAACTGGAGACAACACTAGAAACTAATCCCTGCATTTTACACCAGAAAAAAAAAAAAGAGGCCTTAGAATGATGGGTGGATGCCATCACCATTCAGGCTGTTAATCAAGTTAAAAATCCAAAACCAAACAAATTCAATTTTGTTTTGCTTAATTGAACAGTGAAAAACCCAAATACATATAGGTAAGCAGCTTCAACACAAACAGTTAGCTTTCCACTCATAGGACGTGCTTCATTAAAAACGTAGCAGAATCCTAGATAGCCAAGACGTTCTTGTTTGTTTTTTAACAGTTCAGTCAGTAGCAACCTTTAATACCTGCTTGTATCCCCTGATAGATGAAAGATTTAGAATGAGTGGAAGAGTAGGCTCCTTGGTCGGTTTGGAACTTCATGTTTTATGAAAAGTAACTTTCTAATATATCTTAAAATATTATGAATTAAATGATGATTTTTAAATTAAACCCCAGGTTAGTGGCATTTGTCTCAGCTATTGACTTCAGTTCTCAAGGTACTCAACATTTATTCCGTTTGTCAAGTGGAACTGCATCTGCCATGGTGTGCACTTTAACAGTACAATCCTCTACTGCCAAAATGAGCCCTTATCCTGTTGAAATTATAAACACTTCCAACCCTTCCCAAACATATTGTACAAACATGTTTGAGAGAGATGGTGTGTCTGAGATATTAAGCAGAATGTTTTCATCAGCAAAAAATAATGAGTTTGTTTCATGTAACATATTCAAGCTTCCACCTTGCTTCTAGACCCTTCGAAACATTTCTTAAAATGTTTACCATTTGATAAGATTGTGAATACATTTGGCAATATTGTGACATTTCCTGAAACTGCTTTTGAAAGACGCTGGTTTCTGTAATTTCTCTGCAACGTGTGCTGCTTGCTGACTTGAGCACACTGAAGCGATAGAGCCTCACGTGCCACCTCGGCAGTTGCTGACCTACCTCAGAGCTTTCACACTGTCAGTACAGATGCCACTACATTTTTGCCAGCATCCTCTATGATCTGTTAAGAACTGATCCAAACAGTAGCAAAAAAAAATCTCCTTGTTGTCTAAGTTTCAAGTGTTTAAATGAATGCATCCTCCTCACATTCACCTGCATGAATAGTATAGAACAAGCAAAGGGAAATCAAATAATACATGCACTCTCAGTCGATTGAAATGTAAATGTGGTAGTTATGAAGCTCAGCCCACAAATTCATTCCTAGCACAAGGAATATAAATATCTAATCTAACAATTTGTTGTCCAACCCCACATTTACTAGAATGGAAGTAGCTTAACCAGTTATTTGAGTGCTCTCCCCAGAAGCATCTCAAGGTCACAGGGAGTTTATACATTACCAGGGGTTAGGGCTGCCAACTGTGGCACTTGGTCTTTGAGCCCCATTAGTGACTACAGAAATTATTCCACTTCCCTTTTCAAGTCTTGTGAGTACTTCTGCTATCTCCATGCCTTCCAAGGCACAGAAAGCTAGGCCACAGGAATCTGCACATGGGAATCTATAATCTTGCACCAAAACACAGTTCCCAATAGTTACTTCCTTTTGAGTGATCTCCCTACTTAGGGCTCAGGGCCCGTTTCTCCATTTATTCTCTGCTCCGATCTTTTGTATTTCTTCTTCCTTCCTGGAGTCGTTTCTGTTTTTGTTTATTTCTTTTGTTGGTGTCTGTTTTTTACTTTAGGAACAGAACATTTTACTCTTTTCTGTCTGCTTCTTATGGAAAAATCCTCAAATCTTCTACGTTTTATAAGGGCTGTGATTTCCAAAATATTCATCCATTCAGTCAACAAGTACTTGAATATCTGCTAAGTGCCAATCACACGTCCCGTTCACTTAGCCACAACAATGACAAAGTCTCTGCCCTCATGGAACTAACATTCTTGTGGAAGAAACAGAAAATAAGCAACTTAACAAATAAATGTAAATTGTGCTCTCTGAAAATGAAAAATTTTATGATGATAAAGCAATGTAAGAAGGTAGATAAAGAGAAGCTCTTTTTATGGAATACTTGAGCGAAAGCATGAATGAAATAAAGAATTTGGAAAGAAAAAAAGTAGTGAGTTCAGCAGCCTTGATGCAGGCTGGACATAGCTGGTATTAGGAACCGCAGGAAGGCCAATATGATTGGAGCTAAGGGTGCCTGGGGAGGAATGGGCCTAAGATAAAAACTGATGTAGACAAAACAAACTTTTTATCTTTTTATACTATCTCCCATTTCCCATAGCACAGGACTGACTATGGGAAATGGAAAAAAAAACATGAAATAAAAACCAAAAGTAAAACGAATTATAAAGTAATACCCCAAATATGTTCTGGACTAACAAAGATGCCAAATGATTTCAGACTTTGGATAAAGTATCAGTCTTGTTGGGTGAGCATTCCTGGAATCATATCTGCTCTGAATTATCTGGCAACACTAACTGTGTTTTCTTCCCAGTGAGTTCACCCCACATATTTGTTGCAATGTTAATCACCTGGGATTTAAATATCTTTTTCCCTAATTGTATCTGTCTCTCTCAAATGTGATGAGTTTAAATCACCTTATCTATTAAACTTTTCTTTTAGTAATATTAAGCTAATCACAGTAAGCTAAAAAGAAGTAGAAGTTATATTCTTTATGTTCTTTATTCTGTTTCACAATTATATATAATTGTGTGGAAACCAAAACACTATTGGGTAAAAGTTTACAATATAACATTCTCTTATAATTTGTGTAGTATTTATCTGCATATATGTAAAAGATAAAAGACAAGTGATATTTTCTTATCTTTGAGTGAATTCACATGAACATTTTTAGATCACCTCTTTAGTTCATTCACTATTGACAGTATGGTTGATATTGATTGAAGAAACATTCATTGAGTGTCTAATGAATGCTTTTATCTTCAGTCTGGTTAATCAAGTCAGTCATTAGTCACTATCAAAATTTACTTTTAAATTTCTTGTTTTTAATGAGTGACAGAGTTCTGTTTTTAAGAATAATTATTGCACATTACTTGAAAACAAATAACATTTATAAATAAATGTAAGCAAAATGTTTATCAAAACTATGAAGTTTAGATATTCTAGAAGTACAATAAGCTCCAAAACCACTTTACTACATAATGCAGCATTATCGGGACATAATGAGCTATATGTTCACTTGTTACTATAGAATTCTCAGTGTATTTGTGGAGCTTTGTCCAGCACTCAACTAAGCCCACTTCATCTTTGAAACATTGTTCAGTTATATTTTGTGTTCTTGTAGCATTATAGTTACTTGTTTGCATTTTGGTCTCTTCCATTGGAGCATAAAATAATAAAAAAACTGACTCATTTTTGCCTCCACATAGTATAATACCTAGCACAGAGTGGGTGGATATTTATTAGTAGTGTCAATATAATTGCTACCATTAACAACTTTCATTGCATTAAACAAGACATTGATGTCTCCAATCAGAAATAGATGGGTAAAAGTTGTAATAAATATATACGTCTTAATTTAATAGGTGACTGACAGGAGAGTGGTTGCTGCCAGACAGTACATTTAACTTTTGTAATATCATAGGGAGGCCAACCCTAAAAAGTGCTCTGAGCCTTAGAATACGGGAGAGGATAAAACTTTTACTTGATCCAATAGCACAAGTTCTTCTTTTAATGAAAAAGTCCACAAGAAGAAATCTGTGATGTTGAAGGACTCTCAAAAGAATATTTTCAGATATACGAGACAGAAAGTAATTTTGCAAAAGTTCTCATGCCAATAATCTCAAATCACACAGAGAATCAGGAATCTTGAACTTCCACTTCAAGGAAGATGGAGTAGATGTGTTTTCCTCCTTGCTCCTGCTAAGTTTAACTAAAACCCTTGGGAATTATATATAAAACAAACAGAGAAAAAAAAACTCCACTACGTGGAGAGAGGAAAGCCAACTGATTAAGGACCTCAGAAGCAAAGGAATGACACCGTGGGTTTCCTCTAACCTTAAATGCCCAAGATGCGAAGCTGAAGACGCCAGCAACCTTGAGAAGCAAATTGGCAGAGACAGAATTCACCCCCTGACCCCGCCATGAAAGCCTATTCTCTTAAGCCAAAGGATAAGGGAAGTAGAAGGCTACCAAAAAAGAAGACATTTAGTCAATAACTGCTCTACTTGAGTTACACTTCACATTGTGGGTTGGGATCAAGTCTTTCTATTCAAAACAGGTCATCTGGAGATTTGTGATACAGCAGTGACCCTGCCTTATGGTGAAAACAGTGCTCCCATTCCAAACATTTAGTTGGTATGTGTGTCTGGGCATGTGTATGGCATCTTTTTTTCATTTGTAGAATTTCTCTGTGTTTCCTTTAAAACTTAGTTGAGTTGCTAGAAGCTGTAAAGGTGCAGTAGAGATCTAATGGGACCATGTTTCATAGAAATGCGATTTGCTTCATAGCACAATGGCCTCTACTCTAAAATAAGGAAAAAAGTCCTTGAACAATGAAGTCACGATCTTAAAATTCCACCCACCTTTGCAGGCTTCCTTTGTTGCCAAGTGCACCAGGGCACAAAAAGTGAGATCTGACTTCCAAAGAAAATAGGAGAAAACAATAATCGTAACATCCTAGAGAAAGCTCTTTTGCCTCCCTTCAGGCTTTCTGTGCTTTGCTTACTTAAAAAAAATATATTACTTTCCCTTATTCACAATGGGTAACAGAAATAGGAAATAATAGTATTTTTTCTTTTTTGGATAAAGAGTGACCACATTTTTTATTTAAAAAAGATTTTCTTGTTTCAATTTGTTACCTAATGGTGGCAATATCACCAGCTGTTTTGCTTGTGCTAGTTTCCAAAAAGCTTCTACAATGAACTTTATTAAAAGATCTAAATCTAACCTGAATTTATCTTGCCCTATGATGTTGTTATCAACTAGGTCAAGATGTTACAAAACCGTAATAAAGAGTTAAATTATATAAAAAAATCACTTGTCATAACCTTGTCATTGTAACATACTTATCATTTTACGATGTTGTTCTCACTTGTAAAGGGGCAAAAAATCTTTTTTGTGAGGCTGAATTTTTATTGGCAATAAGCAAAAACTATAGGAAAATTTATATTATAATCCTTATATCTAACATAATATTAGATGTATATAGTGTTACTTTTTCTGAAATTGTTTTAGAGATAGTTCACTAGCTTTTTTATCATTATGCTGAAGAAGAAAAAAATTATCTTCTAATTGTCTAACCATTTATTTATTTATTATTTCTACCTCCCCTATTTACAGGGAGTTAGTATAGTAAAAGTATTATACTTTTCATTTAGAGTGGAAAAAAAGTAAGACAGTTAAAGTCAGATAAATAGTTTTGTCCTAAAATGAACAATTTAAGAAATACTCTTATAATTGAAAATAAACTGTAATTTTATCCATCTTAGTAACCAAGGCAAAAAGGGAAACATAAGTCAAAAAATCATATTGTTTCACCAAGGTAAAAATAAAGACGTAATACTCAGAAGAATTTGTTATGTGAATGTTCTAGAAACTATTTGCTTTAATCATTGTTTTATGCAATCTATAGAACCATGCCATCTCTGGACTAGGCATTTTCTTATTTTATATTTCAGGGGATTTATTCAAAAGTTTTATTCAGAACTATGCTATGTTAGAAGCAGAACTAAAATTGTGAGCCTGATTTTTCAATTCTTATGTTTTATCCTGTGGACTAGACATGGTCTAGTAGTCTGTTTCGTTTGGGAAAACCAGTTCAACTCCATACAATTTGCAATAAACATGCATTATTGAGGATTATTGTAACCTCTGGCCATTAGACCTGGGGGTGGGAGTCATTTAACAAACAGGAAAATTGGCTGTAGTGAGATGGCTTAGAAACTTGGGGGAAGGCCCCCAGATTACCCTATGCCTAAAATTCCTTTAGAGGAAAATGGAGACTTTTATTTCATCGTTAAAATAATGCACATAAAAGGAAATTGCTCTAGAGCAAGGAATAATTTGTCTTAGAATCTCACTCAGTTTTGGTGGAAAAGAAAACTGGGAGCATGAAGGAGATTCAAGGGTGAGGGGAAAAAGTAAACACGAATGAGAGAGGTATGGTGGTGTGGGCAGTGTCATCCAAACAAGTCAGCTGGCTTCTTATTTAAAAATACACACGTTTGAACTGTATCTCCAAAAGTTCTGCTTTAGTATGTGGGACTGGGTTGCGGAAGGCTGCACGTTTAACAAGCAAACTTCTTAGGTGACCTGCTTGGGGCTGTCTATGGACGTCCTGCAAAGAGGCCATTTATGGGAGGGGGAGCCAGAGGCAAAAGGCTCCAGGATCAAATAGGTCAAGATGGGCTCCCTGCATACTATAGTGGTCAATCATAAAGTCAATCTGCACAGAGAAACATTAATTAGGCACTATTTCAAATAATGTTCATACCTTAAAGCTTTCTTTGAAGTTGCAAATGTAATGGAACTATTTTTTAATCACTAACCTTTTTGTATGTTTGCTATTTGACAAACAATTGTCTCAGTGGTTTTCATGCATTGACTTATTTATCCTTATAACAACCTGTGAGGTGGTTACTAGCTATTAATGCCTTTATCCTTGTGCAGCAGATGAGGAAACAGAAGTGTGGGGAAGTCATGTGTCTTGCTCTGGCTCACAGCTGATAAAAACCAGGGCCGTGGTTTGGCACCAGGCACTGGATCTCTAGAGCGGCACTCTTGACCCCTATGTTGCCTCTCAAATATCTTTTATTGAGAGAGAGATAGTTTAATTTAGGAAAGGATAGATATCTAATAACATATAATTTGAAATCTGAGGAAGATACCAACCTAACAAATATTAATTCATGGTATATTTTATTGTTGACTAAATGCCAGAAAAGCCTTAAGAAAGTCACAATTAGAGGGGGTCTTTGTAAATTCCTATGGGAGAAGTAATAAGCTATTCTACTATGAACTCACCACAATTTTATTATGAGTTATTGAAAAGACACAAAAACAAGGCAAAAAAAGAAATAAGGAATAAATGGAGGGACTTAAAATATGCAGGAAAAAAACCTCAAAAGGCAGCAAAACCTAATGAGGTAAAATGACCTAGTTACAAAAGCAGTAAAGCACAGATTGATGGACCTTCTTTTTGATTTTGCCAAAAGCAATACGTGAGTAGGTAGATAAAAAATAAGAACAAGAGACATCAGCTAACTGATAAAGTTGTTTTGATGCTATATAGTGAAATAAAAATCCCCATAATTTTTATAGTTGCTCAAGTATTTTTGTTAGGTTCACTATTTCAAAGGCTTTAGATATTTTTGATGTATATTTTCATACATGTATTATTAATTTGTATTATTTTCAAACAGTTGGCATTCTGTAAAACAGGTTAATATCAGTCATTAAAATTTCTTTATAAAAGAAACCTTATATCCTAATAAATGTATTATGAGCCCTACATAATGCAAGAAATTAGTACAATTATAGAGCATTTAAAAATTATACTAAATTTTACATACTGATCCAAAATTATATTTGATATATCAAAATGAGTTTCCAATTTCTTCTATTTTATATAGATTTGTTTTGTCATTCCATAGCTATGCAGAAAACAAAAAATAAAAAACAAAATGTAAACTGATAGGATGAGGGAAAAACGCCAAACCTTGAGTGTGAGAGTATATATATATGTGTGTGTGTGTATACACATACTCTCCCTATCCCTCTCTATACTGTCTCTGTCTCCTTATACCTTAATCTTTGACATATAGACCTTATTTTCTTTCTTTTTATATTTGAACTGCATTGCCTGATGGAATTTTTAACATTATTTTAATTGTTGACACTATTACATATGTCCACATCCTCTCCCCTTTGGGTCGATAAAGTATAATTTTACTATGAAATTTAAAACTACACTTTTTTCAAATATAAATGAAATTCTTCCAAACCAATGTATACTTAAGAAAGTACTTCTGTTTCTTCCTTTGAGATCATCTTTTCCTTATAATGTCACTATTACTAAATAAAACCTACAGAATATCCCTCTGTTAAAATCTTAATCATTTTTGACCTTCCTGGATGGTGCATACTTTTCAGTCTGTCACTCAAACCTAGTTTTGTATTTTGAAAAGAATGGTGGACTTTGTGAAACAGATGGAAGATCCTGTACATTGTATCATTTACAATTTCTCATGATCGCTCTGCTACATTTTTATGTACTGCTAGGGACAAATTATGTAAAAAATAAATGTCATTCCAGTAACATGATACATAAATATTGAAGAGAGGTACATCCCAAAATATTAAGGAATTAACTTTAATGCATTTGAGAGTTTTAAGAATATTTCTTTTAGAGGATAAAAAGAGTCATTCTTTTGAAAGTCATTCTCTCGAGAAGATAATTGTCATTCAATCATAGTCCTACAAATAATATTAAATTACAAACATTATACAAATCACGCTATTCCATTAAAAACAAGTTTCATAGACAGTCAACAATGATAACATACTCATCTATATGACTGGGAACACAACATTTTTTCAGGTATGTACATTTTACTTACTTTTATTATTTTAATTTCCAAAGTGTCACTGCAAAAAGATTTCCATCCAATTACTGAAGACAAGAGTGGCAGGACTAGGAGTTGCCTAGGGAAGGGTTGGCTTTGAACCATTTTTCACTTCATTATCCTCTAATCAAGCAGTCAAGTTTCCTCACCTCTAAAATTCACATTCTGCTGATTATCGTTTAAGTACATTAATTGGTTACACTGTGATTTTTGGCTAGACTGGTATGAACACAAAGAACTGTTACTGATGGCTCATTCACCGTTTTATTCCCTTTTGTGTAGTTGGCTAAGAGATTCCCTCCAGGTTTCTCTATCATCACCTACACAGCTCTCCCACTGGCTATAAAATACTGCAGCAGCTTGTAGGTAATTGATCAGACAAGTGAACTGTAAAATATTCATTTTCTACTTCAACAGCCAGATAAATCTCTTGGGAAGAAGATGAAAATATTGTTTATGCACATCAGGGTCGGAAGAGTAATAGCAAGGTTGCTGATAAGCAGGGGTCCACTACAGAGCTAATACTTAATTCGGTGCTATGCCAGACACTGAAAGCACACAGCATCCTTTTGCCTGAAGCTACAAGTCTCATTATACACTCAACCTGAGGCATCAACATCGGTGCCCTGGTCATGTTGCTCAAAGGCTAGTGCTTCCTCTTTTAATTAATCAGGTTCATCTTGGCATAACATGCCACATAGCCAATTAACACTTAGCTACTATAACCAACATGCTAAACACTAAATTGCTAATAAAATGGGAGTGAGTAGAAAGATAGCTGTGCAAAGGATGATGGGAAAGCAACTTGGCTTTTTTTTTATAACATGTGTTTATGGCCTTTTTTAAAAATCTCCTTCACTTAGTTTCTTTCCTCTTTGCTAACTTTTCAAATAACTGTCAAGCTGCTTTAATTGGGAATTGGTGGAAGTAGACTCTGCATTTGGACTAGTTAAACTGAAGCAAAAAGTAGTACATTATTTTAATCCTTTGCTCTATAAGTTGCAATATTAAAAATTGCTAAGAAACATTTTGCTTGGTTTTGTCCCTGTTTCATGATCTGTGACCAGCTTTTGAAGAAGTCTAAAATCAGTGAAATATAAACCTTCAACAATTATTTTTTGCAATCCTCACTTTCACTAGAATTTTTATACATTTTCCTTTTCTCCTTAATGAAATCTCAAGCAGATTTTAAAAATACTATAGAAAGTTAGGTCATTAAAATGTGGCATACTTTATAATTTAAAATGTAATATTAGATTCAAACTCATCTATTTGTCTATTTGTAGCAAAGGCTTGGGTCTTTCCCCATTTCTTCTGAATCCTGGCTTCTCTAGTATATAGATGAAGTGGGGAGGAGAAGGAGGATTGGTCACAGTTGTTCTGCTCCCTCTGCTGAGTGTCACTGTTTCTTGGAACCACTTCAATGACACAGTGATGCTTCTTGCTCGAAGGTGTTCAAAGGATGGTTCTCAGAAGAGTCCACTGTTCTTTGGAGAACCTGCAGAGCCTCTTCTTCAAACACTTCTCTCTTGTAGGTCTTGCTCGGGCCCAGCTCCTTCCAAGGGTATACCCAGCTCCTGCCCTCAGATGAAATGCACTTCCTGCAGTCTTCCCACTAGCAGGCATATTCCTCTCGAATAGAAGGCCAGCAACACAATACATGATTTTATGATGCACACATACTGACTTTTGAAGAGAAATTCAGGCATTGTCTTCCATACCACATCACAGGGCATGGGGAGCTCTCCCACATCTTCCTCTCCCCACTGCTCCTGAAATTTTCTTCTCCCTACTCAGGCAGATGCAGAGTTTGGATGCCTAAGCACACATGCAAGTAGGGAGTGGAATGTTTATTCCCCCCTTATTTCAGCCACTCCTAAGCTCTTTTTTCTACTCTGGTCTCAATATAGAAAAAGAAGTGGTTTCCTGTTTCTTTCTCACAACAGGATAGTGAGTTTAGCAATACATTGTTTAGGAAGAAAGAATCCTCTATAAACCTGATGACTCTCTCTAGTCTCCTCCTGCTCATGAAAGTGGTAGAGGGGCTTCTCAATAAACTGATAAAATGTGCCTGTCCCCAATTCTTGGCAGTGATTAGTAGTTTATGGAGTATTATTTTTACCTCTGAGCAACACTGATAATTGTGGGCAACCAGGATATGTGTGAAAAATTTCACATCATATCCTGTTACATATCTAATCTGTGATGAGAAGCTTAATGGAAAACCAAAAAGCAATCAGAAAATGCCTGCACTCTCTTCCATCTGGCTTCATTCTTTATATAACAAAGGAAAATTGGAAAGATGTTAAAAACAAAGGCTTTTTATTTAAAAATCACATGTGGCTAGCAGAAGGGTGAAAGAATGTGATTTTTTTTTCTCTCTGGGAATGGAGCTTTTTCCTATTACTCTTCTCTTTCTACATGTTTCAAAGTTTAGCTTCACCCTAATAAAATGTATCTATATACTTTTTTTCTGGTTTATGTCATCTTTGTGTTTGTCGACTTAGTGATTGCTGGAGAGATAGTGTTTTGTAAATACTCTGATACTTGCAGACTTGCTCTATTTTCAGGGAGGAAATTATTAATAGCCAAACAATTATATGTTTTGTTCTACTTAATTGTCATCAAAATTAGTAGAAATCCCCCAATAATTCCACAACAAATAAGAATGAATGCAAAAATTCTTCTTTTTAATATTTTAAAGGAATACATTTAGCATACAAAATAAAAAAATAATACAGAAATCCATGGATCCATGTCCTACCTTAAGGAAAATTAAACATTTCCAATTGGCTTCCTATTTTCAGTTCCTTATGCCAGGATCTTGGAAATTACCACCCTGATCTATTTATTAATTCTCTTTTTTGTTCTAATTGTATATTAAGTCTATCTATTTTGTTTTTAATTTTAGTTGCTATGTAATTTAGGTCTAGATTTCCATTTGATTCTATTTTTCTAGATTTCAGTTTTCTGATAATGTTTTTCATCTTCCCATCTCTTCAACTTATTAATAACAATATTTTAAAACTGATTTCTTATATTTTCAACAGTTGGACAAACAATAGATCTGTTGATATAGTTAATCCATCATAGTCAAAAGTAGAATTTTTATTTTATTTTTTTTTCATCTAACTTCTCAAAAGTCACTCTGGATATTGAAAAATCTACTGGGGAAAGTATAGGTTATTTGATATATCAAATGGTACAAAGTAGACAGCCTTTTGGATTGAATTAAATTTCAGTGATTAAGTAAAGTCCTCATCTTGTTTACAAAAAAGGTCAAGATCATCTTGCCTTTTCATTGTAACCTCTCAGAACTGCTGTACTGACAATCAGCTATCAATATTTGTCATGGTATGCAGGGACTTCCCACCCTAGCAATTTTTGTGCTGTAGTCTTTCTTCATTTTTAGCCTAGCAAAGCCTCCTAAAGTGATCTTTTATGTTTTAAGGCTTGTTTTCTCCTATGAAAATAACTTTTGCTAGTAATATAATAAGAATCAAATTTAGTTAGATAATTTAAAGACCATACTTCAACCCAGTCATATTTGATATTTTTCATAATATATGAAACAGACTGAGGCTAACCTTCCAGGATTAACATGGGGTGGAGGGCCTAAACCCCTGACCTCTTAGCCTCTCCTTCATGTTCAAGACAGAATCTGTGTTCCTTCTGAATATAGTCCCAAGTGCTTTGGAGAACACAGATGCACTACTTTAATTAAGTAGGGGGCAAAAGGTGAAGGAAGACTAGAAAGAAGAGAAAGATGAAAGAAAGAAACAAGGAAGGAATAAGGGGAGAAAAAGGTAATAAAAGAATGAAGAAAAAAGCAAGAATAAAAAAGAGGGAGCAACAATGTGTTGCCCCTAGCAGAGCCAGGGGATGTTTTCAGTTAAGCAGGGTAGTCAGTGAACTTGTCAGTGTTTAGTTTAGATATGAGCTGATGACCCATGTGTATTACTGTAAGGGAAGAAGCCTGCAAATTGTTTCTGATCACTTTCTTCATTGAGCTTGTGCTCTCATTTAGAGCTTGAAAGAATCATTTCTCTCAAAGCAAAGTATCCACAGCCTTTGTGAAAACAGCCTTGGTTAATAACATGATGGTCAAACCATTTGGTTATTCTGACTCTGGTTTGCTTAGGGTTTTCTTTGTTCTGGCAGCAGGTGTAGAGCTGGGTAAATAAGGACTGGTAAGCACAGGAGGGATACAATTCAGAAGCAGTCACTATCTTTTTTAAGGAAGCATAAAACATGAATAAATAAACATAAGTATCTCTTTGGCTCAAGCTTTTAAGTAGGGGTAAGAATCATGTGAAAAAATGTAAGTGATAAAGTTGAGGAAGTAGAATGATATCCTGATCTTCATTAGTGGTATTTCCTAGAGCTTGTTAGCATGAACAAGTTTCTTTTAGCCCAAACATTAAAGCTATGCAGTTCACTTACCACATTATACAAGAAGCTAGGGAAATAAAGTAGGAATGCTTAGCTTCATTTTTCTGTCTTTAAGTATAGACTCAAGTAAAATATAATGCATTTAATATGCATTAATTACTATATCTTTCCTGTCATCCTTTTCATTGATGATACTAATGAAATGCAGAAAAGAATCTTTTCTAAAATGTGCAAATGCCTTATAAGAACTGAAGTTTCTTTCTTAATGTCTCTGTAACAGATACAAGACTTGGCCTGAGGGCACGCTTTGAGAAATGAGAAACATTAAAATAGCATGAAGGAGAAAAGGATCTTCTTTTTCCGTCTGTCTATATTCCTACTTTAAAAAGAGATCTTGAAAACAACTTTATTTTCAGTTATAATCAGTGTACTTTTAAAAATTCAGTATGAGTGAAAAGATGTAGTTAGACTCCAATGTTTGTATTAATATGTCTACCATTTCAAAGGAAAATGTATAGTCTCAAAACAGTCTTGAGATAACACTCTCCTCACTACAGTTGACCATAAGCCCACTAATCACAACCTCTCCATAAGTTAATTCTTTTAGCTTATGATTTACAATATAAGTCTGTCGGATTAAAATCTACTTATTAATTCTCATGTCTACATGCCTCTAGGTTTTGGATTTTACTTTTCTGGCTATTTTCCTCTTCCCTATTGTGCTTTTTGGAACCCTTATTTCGTGACAAGAAAATTCCCACACAGCCTTAGCCGGTTGGTGGAACTCTAATTACATTTCATGATTTTGATTAAAACTTGGATTTCTCTTAAGATACTGGTTTCTGGCAGAATTCTTCAAAGTATGTTATTTAATCTTCATTACCCACTAGTGTTAAGGGACAGGGTAAGGCTAGAGGGCAGAGTGGACATGTTGTCTTAAATCCCTATCCTAATTCTACACCACTTCCCCTTGACCCTAGAATCGACATTTCTGCTCTGCCATCCTCCTTGTCATTTACCTAACATTCTTATCACTTCCATTCATTCACAATCTCACTATAGTGCAGGATGACACAATGTCCACGGGAATGGTCTATCCAGAATCCTGTGTGTCAATGCCCTGATGTCTTTCATTCCCTGGAGAATTCACGAGATTTGTTTTTCACCCTTAACCAGAAGGAGCCTCTCTGTGAAACCTGAGATCAGAGAATGCACCCTCCACACCTCTGCTTCGACTTCACCCAAACCTCCAAATTTTTGTCACTTTTACTTTTAACCAAAGGTTTTAAAATGTTTTTCATTGTATTATACATGTAGTCAATCAGTAAAATAGCACATATTCATTGATAATATTCATTTTATTTGCTTCTTCTGATAAGGCAAAGAAAATAGGCTTGATTATGAGGAAATTTTATGCTGATTCATTAGAATCCTTCTACATAAAGATATTAGCAAACTTATTTCATTGAATTAACCTATTTTAATTTTATATTTTATATTTTAATTAGCCCTTCTAATTAATCATAACAAATAGTATTTTTAAAATTAGAATATTAGACATCTATTTAACACTACAAAATCTGTTTATTACTTCCCAGTTTGAGCATATGTGTAGAGATATATGAGGAAGGTTTTTTCTTAACTTGTAGTCATGCGACATTTAGATATTGTATACCTATAAATAAATAAAATCTAATTAATTCATGAGTGTATACACAATGTAAATTCAGTATGAAACCTATTATCATACATTATGGCCAGGAACAAGACTTAGTGAATAATCTGATCTGCTTTGATTAAATGTGACCTTTTTGAACAACCAAATTCAGAGATATCCCAATTAGTGTGACACCTCTTGTGAATCTATGTTAATTTAATGATAATGAAAAAGGATAAAAAGAAAAATATATAACACAGTTCTGCAAGGTGAAAATGTAATTCATTTTTCATTGCATTTCTTTCATTTTCTTCTTTTTTTTATAGATATAAGTCAGTACATATCTAGAGAATATTCAAATTAGTCCCATGTAGATTATTCTAAAAATTGCATCAATTTAATATTCATATATAGTACTGTGTGTCGAATTGTGCCCCTTCTCAAGGATACTGATGTTCTAACCTCTGGGACCTATGAATTAAACCTTAGCTGGAAATAGAGTCTTTTTAGGTGATCAAGTTAAGTTTAGATTATTAGTGTGGCCCTTCATCCAACATGACAGTACCTTTAAAAAGAGAGGAAATCTGAGCCCTGGCTGGCGTAGCTCAGTGGATTGAGCGCGGGCTGGGAACCAAAGTGTCGCAGGTTCGATTCCCAGCCAGGGTACATGCCTGGGTTGCAGGCCATAACCCCCAGCAACCGCACATTGATGTTTCTCTCTCTCTCTATCTTCCTCCCTTCCCTCTCTAAAAATAAATAAATAAAATCTTTTAAAAAAAGTGCATTAAAAAAAAAAACAAGAGGGGAAATCTGGACTCAGGGAGCCATACACACAGAGAGAACATCCATGTGAACAGGACGGTAGAGATCAGGGTGAACATCTGCAAGCCAAGAAATGTTTGCTAGCAAACCACCAGAAACCAGGAGAGAGTCATAAAGTAGATTCTTTCTCACTGTCTTGAGACAGAACTGGTGCTGCTGACACTTTAATTTCAATCTTCAGCCTCCACACTGTGAGACAGCACATTTCTGTTAAGTCACCCAGCTTGCGGAATTTTATGTCAGCTCTGGCCAACCAATATATAGTAAAGTTACACTTCTTACGTTGTGTATTTTGTGTCAGCTAAACTATTTCTCTATATTTACCTTAATTTCTATCTATATGTAGTATCTATATCTAATAACTAGTAATGATATTCATTAATTAATTAATACTAATAAATTTGTTCCAGTGTTTTTATTAACATTTGCTTGATACATTTTTAATTTTTTTACTTCCAAACATTTTTGCCCATTTTATTTGCTCATATCTTTTGTAAATAGCTGATGTTAAAACTTATTCTTTTATTCAATTTGAAATCTCTAACTTATAACAGAATTTAGTCTATTTAATGTATCATGGTTATTGATATTTTGGAATTGCTTTCAAACTTATTTTATCCTTATGGCCCAAATATTTTCTGATTACTTTTTTCTTAGTCCTTGTGCATTAGGTTTCCTCCCTCCTTACTTTATCTTTTCTCTGTGTTCATAAATTTTACATTCCTATTTTGATTGCTTCTGGAATTTTGTCATGCATGATTTGACTTATTGAATCCCACAAGTCAATCAATATAATAACCACCTTCCAAATAATGCAATGATTCTAGAGTTCATTAACTTCAATCAGACCCCCTTCCAACTCACAGTCTAGACATTATTTTGTAATTTATTTTAATAAGCACCCTGTTTACAAATTAATTTACCCACTAGTCTTTCTTGCATTTTAAACCTTCCTACTGGGATCATTTTCTTTCTTTTTGAAGCATATTCTCTAGATTTTCCTTAGTAGAGAACAGAAATAAACTCAGAACTTATTTACCTGAACACGTTCTATTTATCCTTGGTTTTGAATGATTTTTTTTTTAGGAAAACAATTCTTAAAAAGTAATTTTCTCTCATGAAATTATTGTGTCTTTTGGGCTTTATTATTGCTGTTGAGAATGTTGTTTACATGTCTTTCTTTTTCTGTTTCTTTTCTGGGTGCAATTAAATATGTTTTCTTTATATTTGCTGTTTTGGATTTTTTAGTTGTCAGTATATGAGGTCTGTCCAGGAAGTATCCAGACATATGCTATGAAAAATAGAGACATTTATTGAAGAAGACACAAGATAAAATATAATTTAAAATAAATTAAAAAGATACAAGAAATATTGTACATAGGACAGTGATGCCTCAGTCCCTATCAAAGTAGGCATCTTGGGACCTTACCCAGTTTACCCAGTCACCATCAGCTGCCCTGTCATATTTTCCTGAATCTCATCGATGGTCTGAAATCTCTTTCCTTTCAAAGGTGATTTTTAATTTTGGGAAAAGCCAGAAGTCACAGGGTACCAAATCTGAGCTGTAGGGGGCCGGATTCACCTGGATGACTTGATGTTTTACCAAATAACTCTGCAGGAGGTGTGATGCATGAGTGGGTGTGTTGTTGTGATGAAGCTTCCAGTTGCCAGTTGCCCATAGACACAGCCTTCTGAATCATCTGAATAGTTTCTACAGAGGAATGTTCAAGCTTAATGCAAAATTTGATGCAGATTTGTAGCTCTACTCGCTGAGTCATTTTGAATGTGACAACCACACAGTACGCATGCTCACTTAATGGCATCTACTGCCTCCACTGACTAGTACAGTGAAGTCATCATTGTTTATGCATGTGCATTTCAGTCCATTATCCTTAGCTTTCAGGTTACATTGATGTTGCACAAATTGTTCTCATTACATTAATGATGTTTGGACTTTTTCCAGACAGACCTCATAGTTTTATTGTTTTATATATACTATATGTACAAAACTATACTATAGTTCCTATAGTTCCTATATCTTCACATTCAAGTCTTTCATCAATAATTCTTATATCTTATTTTTCAAATAAATTTATACCTCTATTTTATCTAGTTCATTCTACTAGGATTCCCATCTGGACCTATAGTCAACATTCTCATTCTATTATTAATATCTATATTCATTTTCCTTATTTTTTTCTCTCTATGTCTTTGTGTTGTTTTCAGGTAATTTCTTCCATCTAACTCCAAAATCAGTAATTTTCCCTTTCAGACGTATTTATCCATTTTTTAACCTATTTAAGTTTTAAATCATCAATTATATTTTCATTTCAAAAAGTATTGTTACTTTTTAAATTATTTTTTATTTTAAATACTCACTTTGAATATAATTTTATTTATTTAAACCTTTCATATATATAATTCTATTATATAAAATATATATATAATTGTACATATTTATATATCTCTCTCTACATAATCACATTTGTAAAAACATTTCTTCTGGTCACACTCTTGGAGATATATATATATATGAATATATATAAAAATATATGTGAATATATATAAATATATATAAGAATATATCTATGAATATATATATATGAATATATATATAAGAATATATATAAGAATATATATATTCTTGTGTATGGTAGCTTAGGGATCTTTCATAGTCATCTCTTCTCTGACATTGCACTTGACCCAAATTGTAGGTGATTTTTTTGCAGAGAAGAGTTGTATTTGTATTTGTCAGGATACTAGGAATGCCCTCAAGGCATTTTCACTCACATTACACTCACAAGGATGCAGCGCAGATTCTATGTGAGTGATTCTGGTTAAGCTGACTCCTCATGGACATTGGTAGAAGGCTCAGTCTACAAACCTGAGCATGTTTAATCTGTTGTTTTCAGGAAGTGTGCTCTATCTGGTTTGTTTAGTAGTCATTGTTCCTCATTCATCTTTTTTTGGCTCATGGCTTTTGTTTGATTTTCCTTTTGTGGAGTAGGGGAGGGGAGGAGATGGTGCATCTTTAAAAATATGCTTACTGCTTATAAGCCAACAATACTTTAAAAATATGTATTATCTAGAATCTAGTTGTTTTACAGCAGGAAGACTTTTCAGAATATCTTGCCCAATACACTGCTGAAAGCAGTACTCTGTTGACCAGGTACTTTTAACCCACTTTGTTTTAGCATTATTATTGCAAAGAGTACTTTCAAACTAGTATCTTTGCTACAATATTTAAATTTAAATACCCTCTATAATAAATTTTAAAAATTTCAAATAAAAATTATCAACAGGGAAATGCAAATAAGACGCACTTCAAGTAGGCAATATTTTAAAGATATTCAAAAAGAAATAGCCCTGGCTGGTGTAGCTCAGTGGATTGGGTGCGGGCCTGAGAACCAAATGGTTGCCGGCACATGCCTGGGTTGCAGGCCAGGTTCCCAGTAGGGGACGCGTGAGAGGCAACCACACATTGATGTTTCTCTCCCTTCCTTCCCTTCTTTCTAAAGATAAATAAATAAAATCTTAAAAAACAAACAAACAAAAAGGGAATAGAAAAGAATGTAAAATTTTGTATATGGATTCAAAGTGATATTAATATTTTTGCAAATGTATAGACATATCAATTTTCTTTTATTTAACATGTATTCCTTTTTTATTAATTAAATGTTTCGTGTCTAGGAAGCTTTTTTTAAAAAAATATTCTTCTTCTCACACTTTTAGCATTATTTAAAACAAATCTCAGGATATAATAGCAACTCTATGGTTTCTTTATTTTAGTGATAAATAACAATTGTCAATAGAAGTCCTGATCAAATATATAAAATTTTAGATTAGCTTTCAAAAGTATATTTCTAAAGGACCTCTTCTTCTGTGTAAATACACATTTATGTATTTACAAAATACCTATTATGGAATATGTAATGGGGACTTTTAAATGATCTAAAAATCAAATGACCCCTTTAGCAATCATAGCTTGCTTTCTTAAATGTATATTTAAAGTGGTAAGAAAATTTGAAATGAGTTTTTAACATTCTAGCTATAAAGCAAATCTCTTGTCTGTAGTTAAGGATTTTAAGTTGTCTCTCTGGGAAAAAAAGTGAGTATGTCTTAGTTAGTAATAGAATGACTTGCTCTTCATGAAATTTCATTAGAATTTCTTTGAACCATTCTAATTTCCACAAGTAGTGTATAATTTTCACTAAGTTTGCAAAGGAACAGAGTATGGGACAAATTCAAAAGACAATTCAATGCAATAGTATTGAGAGCAGAAGCTATTATGATTTCAGATTCAGATGAGTTTTTAATGTCCATATCTGTATAGTGTTGTATAATGTTTAAGAAACTCTACAAACATTAATTCACTAATCTCATCTTCAGGCTGTTTGGTGACATGTTTATAAAGTGACTTGGGGGTTAGAATTCAATCAGGCCACTTTACATGTTCTAGGTTTAAACTCGGTTTGCTTCTGCCTTTTTCCCTGCCTTCATTTTTTTCCCTCCTTCCTTTCCTTTTTTGTCAGTTTTTATTTCTTCACTTATTCATTGAACATTTGTTGTGTGTTGCTAGTTGTAATTAGTGTGAAGAAGTCAAGTTATGTTTCTTAAGTAATAAAATATGAACTAATCAGAGAACATAGAAAAACATAAGAAGTTAAATAACACTAAAGACCAGTATATATTATAAGGGAACAGTCAAATGATGAGAATTTCAGTGATAATATACTCCCAATATAAACATCTGAGCCCTGACTAGTGTGGCTTAGTGGACTGGGTGTTTTTTTCCCCACAAACTGAAAGGTCCCCAGTTTGATTCCCGGTCAGGGCACATGCCTGGGTTCCAGGCCAGGTCCCCAGTTGAGGGCCTGTGAAAAGCAAACAATCAATGTTTCTCTTGAACATCGATGTTTCTTTCCCTCTCTGTCTCCCTCCCCCCTCTCTAAAAATAAATAAAATCCTTAAAAAAATAAAGAGCTGGAAAACACATATGCTTAGATATAGCATATTTTATATATTATTGTATTTAAAACATAATCCTGTTATGTACAAGAGAGTCTAGAAATAGAAAACAATCAGCTGAGTACTCAGTCAAAAACTTTTCCTAAAGGGATTATAATTACTTAAAGTTTTAAAGTATAAGAACCATGTAAATAGGTAAAGAGTAAGGGTGGCCATCTACAAGAGAGAGATATATGGTAAACAAAACCATAATATCAGAAATGAGAAGACATGTCTAGATGATAATGAGTATATTTGTGGTTGGAAAGCAAGACTCCTTTTGTTTTTTTGTTTGTGTAATAATCTTATAATAACAAAGCTAGAAATAAAGGTTGGGGTAATTTTTGGAAAGAACCTTGATTACTTGCTTATAGAATTTTTAAACTGATATGGATGCAGTTAATTGATTTGAGCAGATATTTAATATGACAATAGACATAATGCAGAAAGATGAACTCTTTCTACTCAATTCTCCAATTTACATGTTAACCATGATCATTTTTTTCAAGAAATTCTTATTGATTTATTTTAATCAAGTCCATTTTCTTCTTAAGACATAAATATTAAATCTATAAAGCTTTCACCTGAAAAAGATGCCTTGTTCACATAACTGTTCCTTAAATTAGAGGAAAACTTTACCTAAATAAACAAATTATAGGAAAACATCTACCTTAATAGATTGAAATTTATGCGAGAGGACGCCACAACCTGAGTTTGTGCCCTGAGAGCCAGAAGGGATGCTCCAGCAGGTAAAGTGAGGGACTCCAGGTGATGGCTGAGAAAGGGTAAAAATAAAATATTTCCTCTAAAATGGAAATAATTGTTAAATGGGAATTATGTTAGAGTGGTGAATGGGCAAGGTTTGCCTTGACATTTACTTCTTTTTACTTAGTGCCAACGACACAAAACCAATTTTTTTGCCATTAGATGTTTCTACTTATTCGATCCTATGTTCCATCAGTAAAACCTGTATATTAGGTTTTACCAGCCATTTTAAACAAATCAAAACCTGAGAAAGAAAGAGAGGGAGAGAAACATCAATGTGCAAGAGATACGTAGTCCAGTTGCCTCTTACATGCCCCCATCTGGGGACCTGGCCTGCAGCCCAGACATGTGCCCCAACTGTGAATTGAACCAGTGACCCTTAGGTTCCCAAGGCAGCACTCAATCCACTGAGCCACACCAGCCAGGGCTATTTTCTACCTTCTTTACAAGTAGAAGTCTCCTTCTTCAAATATTGCTATTAATTTCCATGAGTCCTTCCATCTGTCTACAAACCATCACCCAGTAGTGAATGAAGATATCATTTATCCCTGTTAAGCCTGCATTTCAAAAATGCTGTATTTTCCTTTTTATTTCTCATATTCACAGTAGCTCTGTTGAGTTCAATCTCTGTGGGTCTTAAGTATTGTCACTCCTACCAATGATGGAGCTAAGTGTCTTTTGACATTGTTATTGATGAGAAAAATGAAGATCTACTGCTATGGCAAGTCTACTGCTAACTAAGACATAACTTTCACCCAAAACACCCAAAACACCCAAAACAAATAAGGGTTACAGATATGGAGTGAAAAAACTACAAGTATAAAAAAAGAAAAGGCAAGTATTTCTTAATTTCTGAAATTTAAAATTAGAAAGAAAAACCAAGAAGAGGTTTTTTTTGAGAATGCCAGGAGCATAAGATATCATAAAATCCAAGAAAAATATATTTTAAAGTGTGACTGGTAAGTAGTACAAATACTAAAAACAATTATGTAGCATAATATATGTGGATTGTGTCTTGAATTTAGCCACTTGTATCTCAGATATCACATTGGAAAGAATAACTTTTGGACTTCAGAAGATGAAAATCATATTTATTGCATTAAGGGAATGTTAGAGACTAAGGATATAAAGAAAGTTCAGGATAAACCATTGAAGAAGTATGCATTTATAGAATGGGGTATGGGGTGACGTCTGAGGTGAAGATACAGGGATATATACTTTAGGGATATTTATTAAGCTTGGAAAATACTTGAGTATGTTAAAATGTTGATGAGAAGGAGCCATTATCAAATGACATGCTAAGCACATGAAGGGGATAATTAATGATTTAGCTGAGATTATCTAGCAAGAGAAAGGAGAGAGATGGCACTGTTAAAGGATTGTGAAGAAGGAATTCTGAGGAAAAAAGCTGTACTGTGAAGAATGAAAACTGTAGTTTTCATTCTGGATAGGGAGGTATGGGAGAATTGTCCTTTGAGGATGAAGGACACACATAAGGTAATCACATACTATATAGATACACAACATCTATGTAGCAGTACCCACTACATCAGGATCAAGAAATAAGTATACTCCTCATATATATATATATATATATATATGAGATATATACTATTTAAATATATTTTATACTAGTCAAATGCATACATTTTGAACATATATTCAATAATAGCCAAGTACAGGCATATAGAAAGATTGGAGTTTGGCAAACTAGGCCTTTAGGAAGGACAGTATGAAAAGGAATCAATAGATTGGAAAAGATAGAACAGAAAATTTGAACTGAATTAGGAAGAGCAGAAAGAATAAAGTTGAGGGATCAAGGACATGGGGGAATGGAGTTTAACAAGGCTGAAGAATAATTGTAAGGAGAGTAACTGAAGTGGCCATAAGAATTGGGGTTGTATGGAGAAAGTGGGTAATGAATTTCTTGTTTTAGGGAAAGAGCAATTTGGAGTGATGTGGAAGATTGTGGTGAGGCCATTGGTGTAGAAAGCTGAAGTGAATTAAAAGTGAAGGTCATTCCCTGACCAGTGTGGCTCAGTTGGTTGGGCATTGTCCTGTAAGAGAAAGGTCATTTGTTCTACTCCTCAGTCAGTGCACATGCCTGGGTTGAATGTTTGGTCCCTGGTCGGTGTGCATGTAAGAGGCTACTGATCAATGATTTTCTCTCACATGGATGTTTCTCTCCCACTCTTTCTCTCTCCCTTCCCCCTCTCTAAAATTAACTAAATAAAATAAAATAAATACCAAAGCAAAGGTCATGTTCAGCTCCTGTGCCCATTTTTTAATGATTGTTTTTCTTTTTTGTGTGTGTTGACTTTTGTAAGTTCTTTATAAATTTTGAATATTAACCCCTTGTCAGATGTATCATTCGAGATTATGTTCTCACATTCAGTTAGTTTTCTTTCTATTTTGTTGATGATTTCCATTGCTGTGCAAAAATGCAAAAACTTTTTGGCTTGCCATAGTCCCATTTGTTTATTTTTTCTTTTCTTCACCCAAGAAAATATATTAGAAAAAATATAGCTATGAAAAATGTCTGAGATTTTTACTACCTCTGTTTTCTTCTAGGATATTTATGATTTTGAGTCTAACAATGAAGTCATTAATCCATTTGAAGTTTATTCTTGTGTATGCTGCAAGAAGGTGGTCTAAGACCTAAATAGACACTTCCCTAAGGAGGACATACCAATAGCCAGTAGACACATTAGAAAATACTCAATGTCTCTAATCATCAAAGAAATGCAAATTAAAACCACAGTGAGGTATCATCTCACACCTGTTAGAATGGTAATCATGAATATATCAACAAAAACAAGTGTTGGCAAGGATGTGATGTAAAGGGAACCCTCATTCTCTGTTGGTAGGAATGCTGATTGGTGCAACCACTGTGGAAAGTGGTATGGAGTTACCTCAAAAATTTAAAAAAGTGGAACTACCTTGTGACATAGAGATTCCACTTCTGAGTATATATATGAAGAACCCCAAAACAGTACTTCAAAAGAATATATACATCTCTACCATCATTGTGGCTTTATTTAAAAATAGCCAATATTTGGAAGCAGCCAAAGTGTCCATAAGTAGAATGGATAAAACTGCTATAGTACATTTACACAATGGAATGCTACACAGCCATATAAAAGAAGAAAATCGTACCTTTCACAAAAGCATGGATAGACTTGGAGATTATTGTGTTAGGTGAAATAAGCCAGTCCGTGAAAGACAAATGCCACGTGATCTCACTTATATATGGAATCTAGTGAACAAACTAAACTGAAAAACAAAATAGAAACACAGTTGTGGATACATGGAACAGGCTGACAGCCATTAGAGGTGGGGGTGGAGGAAGAAACTTGATAAAAGAAAGTGAAGGGATTAGCCAAAGAGCATGTATGCATAACTAATTGACACAGACAACAGTGTGGTGATGACCAGAGGGAAGGGGTGGCAAGGCTTGGTGGTGGTGGGGAAAAGGGGGGTATGGGAACATCCGTAATAGTGTAAACAATAAAAATAAAGTTTTATATATATACACATATATATAGACATGTGTGTGTATATGTGTGTATGTGTATAAACATTGAATTGTATACCATAAATCAGTGAATTGTATGATATGTAAATTATAAATAAATATTTATTCAATATATTGTTTAAATAGTCTATATATACACTATATATGTAAATAGTGATTACACATTTATTTATTTATTTATTTATTCTTTCAAATTGGTGTTTCAGGATTCTGAGGGTTTATTTCCAGAAGTGGGATCACAGGGTCAAAAGTCAGTTCCATTTTTAATTTTTGAGGAAACTTCATACAGCTTTCCACAGTGGCTGCACCAGTCAGCGGTCCCACCAACAGTGCACTAGGGTTCCCTTTTCTCCACGTCCTGTCCAGCACCTGTTGTTTGTTGATTTATTGATGGCAGCCATTCTGGTAGGCATGAGATGATGTTTCATTGTGGTTTTAATTTGCAGTTCCCTGATGATTAATGACATTGAGCATCTTTTCATAGGTCTACTGGCCATCAGTATGAGATTGTGCAACCATCACCAGAACAATTTTATTACATTTTCATTCCACCTCAAAACACCTAATAATATCCATGTAGTGACCACTTTGCAGTCTCCTCACTCATCCCTCCAGCTCTAGGAAACCACTAATCTGCTTTAAATCTCTTCAGATATCTCTTGTCTGGGCTTTACTTGTAAATAAGATCATGTAATACGTGGTCTTTTTGATGAGCTTTCTTCATATAGCATAATGTTTCCAAGGTTTATCCATTTTGCAGTTATATGTGTAAGTGCTGCATTGTTTAAAAAGATGAGTAAGATATTATTGTATGGCTATACCACATTTTGTTCTATTCATCAGTTGATGAACATTTGGGTTGGTTTTATTTTTGGCTATTATCAGTAATGGTGCTATAAATATTTGGAGTTTGTAAGGACATAGTTTTCTGTTGTCTGGGATGTATACGTAGGTATAGAATTTCTGAATCACTTGGCAACTCTCTGTTTAACAATTTAAAGAAACACAAAACTGTTTTCTTTACAAAATCATTGCATCGTTTTATATGCCCACCAGCAGTGGATGAGAGTTTCTCTACAATCTCACCAACACTTGTTATTATTATATGCATTCTAGTTGATGTGAAGTGGTATTTCATTATGGTTTTAATTTGCACTTCCCTAATGACTAATTATGTTTAGGATCTTTTCATGGACTCATTGACATTTGTATATGTCTTTTGGAGAAATATCCAATGAGATCCTTAATTCATTTTTAATTAAGTTATAATATTTGTATTATTAATACTGAGTTGCAAGTTTCTTTTTATATACTGGATAAAAGTTCCTTACCAGGTGATATAATTTGAAAATATTCTATCCCATTCTATGTAATGTTTTCAGATCTATTCAGGCAGACACATGTGCACATACATTTTTAAATGACACCCCATGTTGCTTTGCTTCCATACTTTATCTATTTGGCATTTTTGTGATGCACACCTGTACTTCTCCACTATCACAATGAAAGAATTTAATGAAAATCTTTGTAGGCTTTTGTGCTATACCTCTTGAAGATATATATATAAAAATAAGAATTGCTAATTTATGAGTTTTTTAATTGTCTTCCAAACTGGTTTCCAGAATGAATACCTGTTTTTCCTTCTAGTAGCAGTGTTTGAAGTGATGTGTCCCATATCCAAACCAACAATTGAAATTATACATTTTTTAATTTTTACCAGTCTGATGCTTATGAACTGTTTTTAAAATTCATATTTTCTGACTTTCTCTAGTTTGTAGTAGTTAGTACTAAAATCAGGATTATTCTCACTTCCACTGTCAATCAAATACAGTTTTACCTTGGAGTTTCATCCTGAGCTCTACCTTGGAAGAAACAAGTGGGAACCTTCCTTGTTTGGTCTCATTAATATTCATTCTCAATCTTAGCATGTTCATCAGCTTTATATTTTGACTATGCTCTGTAACAGTGAGTTAGACAAGACCATGCAATATATGGCAACTTAAATAAGTTCCTTTAGAAAGCAAGAGATGATCAGGAATGTGATCTGCAAGCCAAGTTTCAGTTTCAAGGAAAGGGGAGGAGAAAGTAGGAAAGCAAAGGAGAAATTGCAGCTTGCTCAAATGCATATAGATTGGGTTAATGTGAAAAGCCAGTTTAAACACTTAATAGTATTGATCTTCCCCCAAGGGTTTTTTGTAGCTGACTTAATTAGTGTTTATTAACCATTCTTCACCAAATACTTGTCTAACACCTTAAAAGTCTATTTGAGCAGCTATAATCTCCGCCAGTGCTAGAAAATGCCATCCTATTATGCCTGCTCCTGTGGAATAATTTAATTTGTATCTACCTTCCTAATGTTCAAACAATGAGCTGAAAAGTGAAAGATTCATCAATCAATTGGTTGTTTTGTTTATACAAAATTAAACAAATTAGCTAATACTATTTTTTCTAATAAGCTGAATGAAAAACAGCAGACTTATAAAGATGCAGCCTTAAGTGCATTTGAAATGAGAAGAGGACTCAAAATATTTTAATCACCTTCTGATGAGTTTAAAACACTGTACCCTGAACCTGAAAAAAAATGTCTAGAAAATAATTCGTATATAGATGAAGATTAAATATGATTGACTACCTTTAGATGAAATGAGAGCAGATATAAAATTTTTATAAAGATAAACTTTTAAGCCCTGGCTGGCATAGCTCAGTGGATTGAGCGTGGGCTGCGAACCAAAGTGTTGCAGGTTTGATTCCCAGTCAGGGCACATGCCTGGGTTGCAGGCCATGACCCCCAGCAACCACACATTGATGTTTCTCTCTCTCTCTCTCTCTCTCCCTCCCTTCCCTCTCTGAAAATAAATAAATAAAATCTTTTTAAAAAGATAAACTTTTAGTTTAAAATGTATTTGTATTTCTTAGATTTGCTCAGATTTGTGGAGATAAAAGAAGAAACAGCAGGAGGAGAAAGAGGTAGATGAAGAGAAGGAAGAGAGAAAAAAGGAAGAAAAGGAGAAAGGGAGAAAAATACTGATTATGCTGAGTACACTTCCACTGGTTCACCTTCTGCCATTGAGGACAACTTTTGTGTCGTCTGTGATTTCCACAAAATAACCCCCTCATTTAGAAGTTTTGCCAAGGCAAGATGAAGATCCATGAGGCGTTTTGCTTAAGAAAAAGTGGAAGTAATAGAACTAAACTAATATTTCTTAATTACTATGCATCAGACATGGACTGGGCATATTCCATATGTTATTTCATCAGTCCCATGCCATTTCTCCACCCTCACTCATGAGCTGACATTGGGTTCAACTTTCAAAAATAAAAATAAATGAACAGAGGGCTATGGGAGGTATCTTACTCAAGATCACGCATTTGAAAAGTAAAGTTTTCAGGAACTTTAGCCATATCTGTCTGGCTGCAAAACCTATATCCTTTATACCACATCTTGCTCCTGAGAAGAGGTGACTACTGTACCAACTTTCTAATGATTTTTTTAATGGTCTGGTTAATCTATGTCTTAGCCAGAGGTGATTTCAGCTATCAAGAGGAACTCCAAGTTTCCAGGCCAGTTTTGACCCCACATAGGGGCTGGAACCATAGTAACTAAATCTGTGATTAAATTGATTTGGCTGTTAGCCCCAGCTGGTGTGGCTCAGTTGGTTGGAGCATCATCAAACCTGTAACTGAAGGGTGACAGGTTTGGATCTTAGTCAGAGCATGTACTGTAGCAGGTTTGATCCCTGGTGGAAACATGTATGGGAGGCAACCAATCAATGTTTCTCTCTCTCCCTTTCACTCTCCCTTCCTCTCTCTTTAAGAGCAATGAAAAAAAATGTCTTGGGGTAAGAATAAAAAAAAATTAAGTAATTTGCCCATTTAAATAACTGAAATGACTCATCTCTGAAATACTGGCAATTATAACAACTAAATAAATTGATTTGATTACTCACTTAGGTTTTTTTTTCTTTTAGGTTATAATATATGTATTCTTTGGAATTCAGCTAAATTATAGTATGAATACAAAGTCACCAAAGTCTGTTGCCTGTTTCTTCATTTTTTCAGTCATTTCTGCAATTCTAAAGCCTCTGTGTTCCAGGCCTATGCTAGTCAATATTAGATAAACCAGGCAGTCTTTTTGTGAAGGAGCTCATATCTCCTGAAAGACAATGGAGATCAAAGTCATGATCTTTAGACAGTGTGTAAATACTGATAGATTTATACAAAAATCAGAGTAAGGAGCTTTATGACTTTGGGGAGTACCACAGATATTTCTATGAGAAATCCTGGATTGTGGTCCTAAAGTACCATGTATACAGAAGAGTTCTGGGAGAATAATGTTGCAATTAGAAGAAAAAGCATATGCAAAGGCATCCAGGAACCAAATAGTATAGCAGTTGTAGAAAATGACAAGCAGTTTGGTAGGTCTGGAGTTTGACTACAGGAAAGTTAAAGGCAAAGAAGATAGAGAAGTAGACTAGTAACCAACAGCCATAAAAAGTTTATATAAATTATGAAAATTAGGAGAAAATAAATTTTATATTAACATATGTTGCTACTTTGTTTCTGTTTGTTTTTATTTTATAGACAATCATTTTTGTTGAATCACCTGAAATAAACTTCATTTTTCAGTTTTTAAATGGTTCTGTGTGATCAAGAATATGATTATTGTGACTGTTACTTCTGCTCATACCATTAAAGTTACGAGAAAGCATCTCATGATGGATGAATAGAGTTTCAAATTGAGAATGTAACTTGATTCAATGATAGTTAGGAGATTTCCCTCTGGTTTGTAGTTTTTTAATAGGTATTCCAAGATCTAGGGCCCTTGGGCCTTTGAAACTGTCTTGAGTTAAAGAAGAAATCTTAAGTGAGCATTATTCTATTATCAGGAAAAGGAAAAGCTGAGTGTATTTCATTTTTCATGGTCAAATATTATTAAATAAAGGTGTTTTATAGAAATGTGTTCAAAACTGATGCAAGGATAAGAGATGCAATTGTTTCAGGAAATTAATATGCAGACTCTTCAAAATTAATGTAGCACATTGCTTGCTTATCTCTGTTCACCAAAACATTTTTAATATGTGTGCTTTGCTCCTTATGAATTCTCAATTGTCTATACATAAGATGCCAGTTTTTTAACTGTCTAGCTTGCACGTGCATGCAAAGGTTATGGCTACCACCCAAATGGGTCCTTGGATCTAAAATGTCCCACGATGAACGTCAATGCTATTACCCAGGTGTGGAAAGACTACATGCAAAACCATAAAATCTGGGATAGTTTAGTACAGTTGCTTAAAAGAAAGGCCAAGGAGGCACTTTTATGAGATTAAAATTTCAGTTATCTGACCTCTGTTAAACGGATTGAAAACAGGACTCATTTTCTGATTCAGCCATCCTGTGAGTGGGTGTCATTAGTCTCTAGGGATTCTGGGTAGGTATCTGGATATGTCAGCATGAAGCTTTGCTTCTACCAGGAAGAGTACATTTTCTACCGAGAACAAATAAAGCTCCATGAGAAGGACTAAAAACGTATTGTAGCAATGCGGCTTATCCGCCAATTTCATTATATTTAGGGCTAACCTCAAGGTTTAGCATTAGAACTTGAGAAATTAAAACTCTCTGAGCCAGAGGTTTGAAATCCATGAGAGAAAAGCATTAAATATCACAAAAGTCACCCTTCCCAGCTTTACTGATTTCTTTTCATTCTCCCTAGTTCCTTCTAATATTCAAGGTTTTAACCACTAGATAGTATCATTGGTTATACAAAAACTGATAGCTTCTTCCTCCCCCCAAATCTTTTATTTTCCTCAGAGGGACAAAACTAGAACTGTCTCTGGAAAGATGAAAAGAGGAGAAAACAGAGTTCAGAGTGATTCTTGACATTCTGCAACATTCATGGTTTCAGGGGAGAAAAATACTTTGTTTAGCACGTTCTAAGGCAAAGATCTTCCTGCCAGCACGAATGATGTTGTGAGAAGAAAGCAAAGGAGACTATCCATGTATGACCCCATTTATTTCTTACCAAGAAGAAAGATCACTCTTTCATATGTGTATATGTGACAGAATAAATTGTATGGCATGTGTGGAATTATCTTGGAAAATATTAGTGTTTTTATATGCTAATTTAGTACATTTGGGTCTTAAGTTTCTAATGAAAGATATTTTTTCCAGTAAATTTGAATAGATTTAGTTTTCTGACTTCAAGGGGAAAATAGTGTGGACAGTTTAATAGCAAGTATACTATGCTTTTTTTTATTCTATATACAAGTATGTGTGTGTGGTTGTTTTTTTTCCCCCCAAAAGAATTCCAGGATTTTGAGATTCTGAGTCTAAAACCTTAATAAGGTGTTATGTATTCATCTACGGATGAACACTTGGGCTGCTTCCAAATCTTGGCTATTGTAAATAAAGCTTCAGTGAACATAAGGGTGTATATATGCTTTCAAATCAGTGTTTCAGATTTCTTTGGATACAGTCCCAGAAGTGGAATCGCTGGGTCATAAGGCAGTTCCATTTTAAATTTCTGAGGAAACTGCATACTGCTTTCCACAGTGGCTGCACCAGTCTGGATTCCCACCAACAGTGCATGAGGGTTCCCTTTTCTGTACATCCTTGCCAGCACTGGTTGTTAGTTGATTTATTGATGATTGCCACCATTTTGACAGGTATGAGGTAATATCTCATTACAGTTTTAATTTGCATCTTTTCATATGTCTATTGAGCATCTCTAGTCCTCTTTGAAAAATGTCAAATCAGTTCCTTTGCCCATTTTTTAATTGGATTGTTTGTTTTTTGGGTGTTGAGTTTTAAAGTTATTTATAAAATTTGGATATTAACTCCTTATTAGATGTATTATTGGTGATTATGTTCTTCCATTACTCAACTGTGAAAAAGAAGGAACTTACCCTTTGTGACAGCAAAGATGGACCTGGAGAGCATTATGCTAAGTGAAACAAGCCAATCTGAGAGACAAGTACTATAGATTTCACTCACATGTGGAATCTAATGAACACAATAAACTAACAAACAAAATAGACTCATAGGTAGAGAGCAGTCTGACAGTTGTGAGAGGGGTGGTGAAATGCAGGAATGGGTGAAAAAAGTGAAGGGATTAAACAAAAAAATCAAAAAATTAAAAAATACCCTCATAGACAGACAACAGTATGAATAGTAAGATGATTACCAGAAGACAAGGAGGAAAAGGCAGGTAGGGGGAGGTAAAAGAAGCTATGGGGGTATGAGTGGTGATGGAAGGAGACTTGACTCAAGGTGGTGATACACAGTACAACACACAGATGATGTGTTACAGAATTACACACCAGAAATCTATATACTTTTTTAAAAACTAATATCACCCAATAAATTCAATTAAAAAATAAGATTGTAAACCACCACTTTATTCTATCAAAATGAACTTAGAACTAATTCTACTGTACTATCATCATGTCTGTTCTGTATTCTATTTATCAACTTTAATCAATTAATTAATGATATTTTCTTAAGTTAGAGTCTGGCTTGGACAGGATGGTGTTAAACTGCTATTATTTTAAACATAAGATTTATGGTTACCAGACAGAATATGTTTCCAAATATTCATTCCCAATTAATTCAATATCCTTGCCTCTCTGCAAATAAGAGGATTAATAAAAGTATATAGATCACTTGGTCCACAGAAGAATTTAAATATTGATTGAAATTATATCCTTACTATAATATTAATCTGAATTTTTGTTTGCCTCAGCTCTCTGTTGTTAGAATAAGTGAATAGGTAGACAGAAGTCTTTCACTAGCCTGAAACCTATCAATTAATAGAATCTACGAGCAAATGTTGGCATATTTAAAACAAGAATAGGTGGAGGGTCTTCAAGGCTGAATATGTCAGGAGCTAATAATAGAAGGGATTTGACATCAAACTCACTGTGTGTGGATGTTCAATGAAATACTTTCTTTTCAGCAAGCATTTTATAAATTTGTTTTATCATTTTCCACAAAAATGATGACTAAATATAGTTACATTGGTTTTAATTATGTAGAATTTTCATAAGGCTTATATAAATATATTTTTGACAAATTTATAAAACATGGCCAATGTATCAATTCTTTCTCTGGAAAAAATCACGATTTATAAGACTACTACAAAGTAAAATCCTAATTTAGGGGCTTAACTTTTCCTTTTTTTCAAATTAAGTTGGATAGACATTAATCTGATGTCAAAAGTACAGTGTTTTTATATTTGGCAATTATGAAATAGACAAATGCACCTATTAAATGCAAAGATGAACAACTCTATAGATTTAAGATGGAAATGAATATTATATATAGAATACAAAAGAGATGAATGCAACAGATATGGGAGAATATTAAACATGTGGTGAGGTTAAATACAAAATATTACCTAGCATCCTGGCTGGGTAGCTCAGTTGGTTAGAACTTAGTCCTGATACACCAACGTTGTGGATTTGACCCCCAGTCAGGGCACATACATGAATCTACTAATGAATGCATGAATGGGTGGAACAACAAATCGATCTCTCTCTCTTTCTTCCTGGTGAGAAAAAATTATATATATATATCACATCTTAACCTGAAGTACAGGCATATTGTTTTTAATAGAACATGGAGCTAATCATTTTCTCTGTTAGATCTTGCCCCTAGAAGACTCAGAACTTCTAACACTCTAGTTTATTCTCTTCCAGATTATAGACTCATTTTTCTGCCACATATGATCACTCGGTTGCTATTCTGGGTGTTCAACTGGTGTGTTACTGGGCATCTGTAGTTGTTATTTTTATTGTAATAAGATGGAATCCTGCCTCTATAATTCTACCCATTGGCCTTCGTTCACTGGCACACACAGAATGGCTTTCCTTTGTCTCCCAATAAACTACCCTTATAATCAAGACTTCAGTTAATAAATTTTGGTCATTTGACTTTGTTTGTTTTAGCAATACAAAACACTTTCAGCCATTGCTCTGTGTATTTCCTTTACTCTGGTCTGCACTTGCTCTCAGGTTGTGCCACTGAGGAATGAACATCATTCATATTCCAGACAAAATCTGAGCAGAGAAGTCCAAAATTCTTATAGAATTTTGTGTTTTTAAATATATTTTAAATGTTTACATATCTTATATATACTATGTTATACACTACATTTTTATTTTATTTATATTTGTATTTTTTTAGTCAAGCACTTATTTTGTAAGCCTATTTTGAACTTGTGGCCAACTAAAACCACACTAATATGTTTCACATAAACTACTCCTAAACAAAATCTAAAGTGATGCTATATTTGAAACATTTTTATATTTGTCTGTACCTGAAATTAAGGAGTTTGTCTGTCTTTTCACTAAATTATATCTTCTAAATTTTAGCCCTTCTTTCCTATTACTGAGAAACTTAGTCTTAATTTGTGTATATTAACAATTCCTCTCTGTATGATCTTATAAACCTTTATCGTTTCCTTTTGATTGAATTTACTGGGGTGACACTGGTTAACAACACTGTACAGGTTTCAGGTGCACAGTTCTACAGCACATCATCTGTACACCGTGTTATGTGTTCACCACCCTGAGTCAAGTCTCTGATCATCACCATTTATCGCCCCTGTGCCGTCTTCCATGTCCCCCTGCCCCTTTCCTCTGGCAATCACCGCACTGTTGTTTTTTCTCTTTCTCCCTCAGTCACCCCCATGCAGCCACCCTCACACTGAGAGCTGTCTGCCTGCTGTCTACCTATGAGTCCCACAGATTCCATGCCATTTTTTATGTCTTTGCACAGCAGGAAAATCTGGAAATGTCTCTAGAAATATTTATCTGTTGATATCAAGCTACTGATTTACATTTTGTGGACATAGATATTGGATCAGCTATTGAATCTGATCTACTTTTTTTTGGAAGTTGTCCTTATAGATATAGTCAGAAACTGATAAACAATTTATTGAACCAAAGATGATGTATTTTTCTAGTGTAATAGATCATAATAGAGGAAATGAGATCTTTTATAGAATTTCTTAAGAAGCTCATTTAGCACTAAATTACATTTATTTCATTTGTGCTTACAAACAATTTTTTTTCAATACCCTTTACACTTTCTCAAAACTGACACTGTCCCTATACCCCAGGAATCTAATGTATGCGGTCATGGGACCCTGCAATTAGTACAGGTCAGAAGTTTGCTCCAAGAACCTGGTTCAAAAGTATAACCAGAATGATTGCAACCCATAATATTTGTCTGACTAAAAACCAGGCGGAACAATTTGGAGTTGTGTCCATTTGAGCTGTTTCACACCTCCAGAAAGCTGCCCTGGGACTCTGTTATTAGATAGCGTATTAGCCAGGATCACAGCCAGAAAAGCATAAACAAAATTGGGATAATTCAAGGAAGATCTATTTACTCAGAGATTATTCACAAAGTTATAGGTATAGGGCACCATAGCAGATATTACAAACTGTTTCCAGCCTTGGCTTGAGATGACAAGGAGATGGAGTAACTAGTTACCAGCAACCAACAGGACACTAGAAGATACAGGACCAGGTTGATACTGTTCATGCTAGCCAGCCAGCACTCGAGGACTTAAAGAAGGGAGGGGAATGAACAGGAGAATCAGACAAAAACACATAGTGCCATTTCCATGGTTTAGAAAAGGTCACGCTAGCAGACTGGTAATAGACATGAATATATTTCCTGTTGCGTGCCTCCTGCTTCCTTCTGCGAGGTCTATAACCATCCTATCATCTCATATCTTCTCGGTGGTCTGCCACCGCTGTTACTCAAATCTTACCACTGGATTTCCTTTCTTAGTTTAATTATATTTTATTGTTTAAGATATTTTATTTATTATTTAGCAGCTCATAAAGCTGAGGCTTAGTGTTCCCACAGCTTAAGTGACAGGGATCAAACTGAGACATATCCAACTCAAACTATATTATTTTACTAATGTCTTAAGCCCTTGGGAACGCAGTGTTTTCATTTATGAAATGAGGAGGATGAAATGACATAGAGGTCTCTAAAATCCCTTCAGCATCTAGCATTTAACTCAATTTCACTCTAAATGTTAATAGTGATATAAGGCCTATGTATCTGTGTGAAAAGAGCTAGTTGTAAATTTGCCCTATTTGGGAGCAATTTCATTTTTCTTTTGTGCTTTATGGAATGTCAAGAACACGTAGTTCTTTATTTTTCTGTAGATACCCGGCATTTTAAACATCAAGCCAAGATTGCAAAATACTCCACACTGGGATATGCTTTCGAAACAATTTAGTCACTTTGAAATGTAAATTGGATAAGCAAAAGCAATACTGACACAGTTACCGCACTCCATGCAGAGCCATAAGCAGGTGCAAATGAGTTCACTTTGTGATAAGAATCTGCACCTGTCGGAGGAGAGCAGCATTTGGAAGTAGCCTGTTAGCAAATTTAAGATAGCTGGAATGAGAACATTTTAAATTGGGAAGGGAGATCTGAAGTGTTGTCTACCCATTGATGCACATCTGTAACCATGGATTAAAGTCTGTAAAATGCAAGGAGTTCCACTATTTTTGTTTAATGATGTCACCCCTCCAGTTTTGCCATACCAGTCAAAACTGCACTGTCAGAATTCTTTGTTATGGATACCCTGCCTGAATACACACCAGTGTTGAAAAGTAAACTCTCAATATAGCCGAGACTAGATTCTAGGGATTCCCACAGATGAATACTTATTTTAGTCTTTATCTTTTTCTTAGTAATACATTTTGAATTTCTTATAATACAAAGTTGTGAAGCATCAGTTTGAAACCAAATATAAAAATCTAATTTAATTTATTATTTATATATAAAGAACCTTCCCTCTGTGCTAATGGTTTTTGACACTATTCTTTAATGTCTTCGAATTTTCTTTTGGAAAAGAAAAGTGTGTCTGTACTTCAGCAAGTTTTAACAAAGTAAGAAACAATAAATAATATTTTAAGTCAAATACTGCATTATGATTCCTATAATAAATGATATCCCTTTAACAATGATCCAACGTAAAAAAGTCTTGATTCTTTCTCAAGTAATATGTTAAGTTAGTTTCTCAAACTGTATTTGCCATATTTTTTCTTTTTTATTGAATTTATTGGGGTGACACTGGTTTGCAAAACCACACAGGTTTCAAGTGTACACCTCAGTAAAAGATTATCTGCACGCCCCATTGTACTTGCCCCCTTGTATTAATTGTTCAATGTACAATGTAAAGGATATAAGAATCATATTCAGAGTTGAAGGTGCTCTTCTGAAGAAAGCAAAGAAATAATCTACTGACTCCTTTTGACATGTTTTGTGAAGAAATCAATATGTCTATACTGTTACTGCTACTATAGGTTGTTGAGAACAAATATTTATCAAGAAATACCAAGATTGTTCTAAGAGTTAATATTCAAAAGACTGACAAACAGGTACATTGTATATACCAACCAGAAATTATTTTGACCATTAACCACTTACAAATGATCTGGAAAGGTGGGTGCCATATGATGGTTAGCACCTGTGGTAGGTACCCTTATGTTCCCAATTCTATAGAGGAAGAACTGAAACTTAAAAGTGTAAATATCTTCTCCAAAGTCTATGGCCAATATAAAAGATTGGAGTCTTGATTGCTGAGACTCAATCCAGCTAACTCTCAAACCTGGTGTACTCCCTCCACTGTGTAGACATTGCCTATCTCTGTGCCGGGCACCGGCAAGTGTTAAACAATGCCTACTTCCCATACAGTCAGCGTCACCTCATACATCTAGGGGTGACTCTGGGGTTTGTAACTCAGTACTGCACTTTAGCAAAGTGGAAAACCAGAGTCTAAAGAAATAAAACAATGCTCTTTCTTATGCTATGTTTCATTCCTCTGCCATTTAATCTCATTTTTATGTTAGATATTGGAATGCTTTTCACTTAATAATGTTGAACTTATTGATAGAAACTCTAGGGACTGAACGGTATATCTGGAGATGATTGATTGTAGACATCCACCATTGCAGGCATAAAAATAAACTAATTTGTAGATGTAACTGAAATATTTCATTCTGTAGCACACACAAGATATGAGAAGGCTATGTGGTGGTTAAATTCACATTTTCACACTTTTTTGGCAAAAATGGAAGGGTTGCTAATAGAAGCAGATGGGTCTAAAAGTCCAACCAATAAGCAGCCTCTTATACACTTTTCCCCACTTTCTGACATTTTCAAGAGTTAAAAAAAGTTGGTTCCAGAGGAATGTTGCAGATATAGGTTATTTCTTTCATTACTAAATATCTTGGCTTTTTAATTTAGACTTTATACATGCCTTATATAGCATAGCCTGAATGCATATCTTGTTTATCATATCATCTAAGTTTGCCATCCACATTTAGGTACATGGTTAAAAAAAAGGCAGCAGGCCCAAAATGGTGTCATTTACACTAAGCCCTACATCATCAAACTGAAACAACAACAACAACAACAACTTAATTACAGTGTTGACTTCTCCCGGAAATGGAAGTTTAAACCAGTCAATCAGGAATCAGCTGGTCAGCACCAGTCCGGTAATCTGCCTGATAGACCCGTCACTCTCTAAAGGGAAGTAACCATGCAATAAACAACCTGCGTTTTCCTCACTGTGACTTCCTCGTTCCCACTCCCTTCTGCGTATAAAAGCCTTTTATTTTGTACAGCTCCTTGGCACGCCTTTCTTACCTGCTAGGCTGCATGCTGCCTGATTCATAAATAGTGGAATACAGCCAATAAGATGTTTGAAATTTACTTGGTTTAATTTTGTTTTCCAGCAACATAAATACCCTGTGTATTTGGATTTAAAATCTCAGTGTACTCTTTTTCTAAATCTAAACAACTTTATTCTTGCTAAATTTTCACTGGATTACTTTCCTTCTGTATTTTGTGGGTTTGAATATCCCAGGGAATAGCTGAACAATATTCCCTTAAGATCTAACTAAAAAAAGAGGAACACTAGAGATATAGTTGGAAAACCCATCCTACTGAGCTAACTTGCCTGGTTTGTGGTGTCAGAGTTCATGAAGCTGTGATGACCTCCAAATATAGGCTAGCTGAACTGCTGAGGACAGATTCTTACTGACCAACCCAGAATTTTTAGATTAAAAACAACTGTGATAGAACAACAATTTTTTTAAAAAGTACAAACAGATAGTTACAGAACAGCCATGGGGATGTAAAGTACAGTGCAGGAAATGGAGTAGCTGAAGAACTTACCCACTTGATCCATGGACATGAACAATGGTGTGGGGATGGCCTGAGGGGGTGGGGGTGCTGCAGGGAAAGGGGCAAAGGGTAAATTTGGGACCACGGTAATGGCATAATCCATACAATATAATTTAAAACCAATAACAAAATTCCAATACCATCTATTAACTATTTTCTATATCTCTTTCTTTTGATTTATCTTTTCTCCCCCTCTCCCCTTCTCCCCATAAATACAAGATTCCCTAATGATTCACCCACTAAATATGTCCACAGGAAAACATTCTAACAAGAACCAAAAAGCCTCTTCCTTTGTAAATACATATTAAAATGGAGGAAAAGACTCCTTTCCACCCATTTGGCTGCCTGTATTCATTGTCTAATAGAGTATTGGATTATTTTCTTCAAGGCTCCCTGCTAAAAAATCAATGTTCTGCTAGACTGAGTGCAGACTGAGAGCAACGTGAGGCTCACTGGACCCACAACCGCATGCCCTCAGAACTGGAACCCAAGGCTGTCCCTGCTAATGAGGACAGATAAATAAGGAAAAGTACCATTCCATATATTTCATTTGCAGTCACAAGGACTTTTATTAATTTTGGGGGGAAAGGGAAAATATAGCTCAAGCTAAAGAGGATATTAATTCAAATAAAAGGATTTAAACTATCTCTTAATTACTTTTAAGGATGGATGAACTTGGGCATATTTTGGGTTTACTGAGTATCTCAAATGTTTTCCCAAATGTCTAAAGTCTAAAAAATAAAACCTACCTTCCTAAGCTACCATTGGTTTACAGGTCTAGTGCAATTTATGGTGAATCCATATGAAAATATTTTAATTTGATTTGCAGCTAAGAAAACATTTGACTTTATGCTTTTACCTATTAATGTTTGAAGTTTAGTTTTATCAAGGTCCAATTTCTCTAGAAGTTTTATGTGTAATCGGAAAGCATTTATTTTCAGGGAATAAATAAAGCTTTTGCTGTATGAATATCACATTTATTATGAAATAAGGGCAAGAAAATTTTACAAGAGTGAATATTATGCATAACCACATGGATACCGATTTAGACATTGCCTATTGGTTTGACTAACAGTGCAATGAAGCCTTTCCAAATATCCTCTGAGTATACCAGGATTTATGAAATGAAGTATTTTAAATAAAAGTTTAATTAATTTCACTTTATGTCAATACTGTTAGGAAGCATCATTTTTATCATTCACTTAATTCGCTTAATTTTTAAACTTTAAGAATAAGATTTGTTAAAGCATATGTTTGATATGAATTTTATATCTATATTAAATTTAAGATAGATTCAACTTTGTTCAGTAATTTTATAAATATAATTTTATTTTCAGTATATTAGTATAGTGAATATATATGCATGCACATGCATATGTACATTCTTAAAACAACATTAGCAACAGTGGCTTTCAGCATAACTGAAATAATTGCTTTTTATCCTATATTGAGGCCTTTTGCAGAAACTATTTCTTCTCAATGAACCCATTTTTTTGTCATCATTCCTTTTACTTTGGGGACTTATTTCCCATTCCATTACAGTACAGTAGTTACCCTTTAATCATGGGGGATTTATTTCAAGACCCCTAGTCTCCCAGTAGATGCCTAAAACCACGGATAGTACTGAATATGTGAATATCTATACATGTATATGTATTTTCTATACATGTATACACATGATAAAGTTGAATGCCTTTGCTATTTATCTAAGCACTTACCATGTCCATGGCCATAACTTTTCCAGTTTGACAGCAAAAACTTACAGGATTAGTACAACAGCAAAAACTAGCATGAATTTCTTTTTCCTTCACAATTTCACAGATGGAAGATTTTATCTTAATGTAGATTTTAACAATCTCAACATGCAGATTTTGTTCTTTATTACTTTGAGAACTTACACCTTTTCACTTCAAGAAAGCACTTTATGACTTGCCTGTGGCATCTCCGAAACACCAGCATCACTACTCTCGTGCTTTGGAGCCGTTATTCAGTAAAGCAAGGTTTCCTTGAGCACAAACACTGCAATACTGTGGCAGTGATCTGATAACCGAGAGGCTACTGAGTGACTAATAGGTGGATGGATATTACAGTGTGGATATGACAAGGGAGTGACTCAGGCCCCAGGCAGGGTGGAGAGGCAAGGCAGGAGACGATTTCTTCATGTTACTTAAAACTTCGCTTTACTTAGCAGATTTCATCACATTACTTAGAATCCATTTAAAACCTATGAATTGTTTCTTTCTGGAATCTTTCATTTAGTATTTTTGGACTGCTGTCGGCTACGGGTAACTGAAACCAGGAGAAGCAAAATTGCAGATGACCTGAGTGCTATCATACTGGCCATATAGCCATGGAATAAAATAGTCTCCTTTTTAATAGCAATAGCTTTTTTGTCTTAAACAAGCCTTTCTGTCCTGACCAGTGTGGCTCAGTTGGTTGGATATCATTCCACAAGGCAGAGTCACTGGTTTGAGTCCTAGTGGGGATGCATGCCTGGGTTGCGGGTTTGCTCCCAGGTAGGACACATCTGAGAGGCAACCAATCGATGTTTCTCTTCCTCCCTCTCTCCCTCCCTTCTCTTCTCTCTAATAAATAAAATCTTTTAAAAAAACTTTTAAAAATAAAGAGCCTTCTGACCTGTAAATAAAGTAATTCAGTCCATAATTTGTATATCTGTGCTTTTCTATTGCAAATATTATTTTGTAAATTTCTGTAGGAGATATTTGGTACAGGCCATCAAAAATGGTATCGAGGCTCATTTTTATTTGTAGAGCCAAAATGTCATTTTTACACATTTTCCCACTAATGCACCCTAATATTTTATCTAGCCTAATATATTTTTCAGAGGGGAAATATTATTTCATCTAAAAATATATTTTCATATTTGAGGACACTAAAAGACTGGAATTAACTAAATTGTTGTTGGTTGTGTAATTCTGAGATGAAAAAAAATATTGGTGATTATACATTCAACCCCACCAGGAGGCATCCTTGGCTTTGAGGTCAGGGTATTTTTATCTAAACACTCAGCTAAGATTTCCTCAGACTTCATATGCCACTTGGACATAGCAAACCCTCAGATCTGCTATGAATAAGTTATGGTGTAGGAATTCCAAAATCCAGTTCTACAATGTTCCTGGAGTCCTTCTAAATGGACTACAAGTGAAACTACCACATAGTTTCTTTAATAGGCCTGAAGTCAAGAGGTGCTAAGGCCTGATGAGGTTAAAGGCGGTTGACAGGCTGCTTTTAACTTCTCTTAAAAAACACTTACCTTCCCTCTGATCTTGGGCATATAACCTTATTACTTTATTCAAAAAGGTTCTTTTTACCTTTTCTACATTATTCAAAAAGGTTCTTATAGGTTCTGTTTTGCTTTGTTTCTAATTAGAGAATGGGAATGACCTCTAATGCAACAACAGAAACTTTGAAGTTATTAATGAATTGCTCACAACTGCTGAGGGTGTAGCAACCTTGGAGAAGCAGCTCCGATGATCCTCCTAATGTGCCTATACAAAGGTTGTCATTGAAATGTGCTTGTGTCATTTCCTGTCTTATGTTAACTCTCCTCTCTTTATAAGAGCTACTCTTGCCTCACATTTTTATGCTAGGTAGAGTTTCAGGGATTGGTTTTTTTTTATGTTTTTTTTTTTGCTTGTATCTCTTTTATACTGCAATTTTGGAGTATTTTTTGAGTGAGTGTTCAATCCCTAAACTTAAAACACCATGATGTCTCTTACGGCTTTTCCAGAAATGCCATTTTATTTGGCCCATGTCATTCAAGACATGTTCAGTGAAACTTGGACCTGCTGAAAACCTTCACTAATCTTTTATTGCAATTTGCAGTCGGAGGTAGTTGTTACATCCCTTTGCCATTCAACTCAGTGAAAATTAAAATTGACAGAAACAATTTCTGGGAGGAAAGTGGGAAAACTGAACAAAGGAGTCAAAAATATATTTTCTCTTTTCTTACATTAAGCTCCTGTACACTAACTATTTTCTATACTAATGATATTTCAAATATGTGAAGTACAGCCATACAAAATGCAAAAAGCAAATCATATAAAGCACATTTTGTAATGATAAGACAAAAATCAGTTTGGGATAGTTCATTATGTATAGACTGTATATAAGTTCATTGATTCTCAAGAGATTTACTTATAAAAGGTGAAATTAATGGACATGAATTGAAAAGAGTTTTGAGATCAAAGTACATTAAAACCTATAAAACACCTTGTTTTGTCATAGGTTTTCAATAGCATATATCAAAGAATCCATAAAACACTATAAACAACTGATAATGCAGCATTATTCTAATATGTTTATACTTGTATAAGGAGCATATTGCTTTGACTCTAAGTGAAAGACAAGGTTGACTGAAAAGGAATTTACTGGGCAATTTTGTGCTTTGGGGCTTTATATCCAGATGTTATTTCTTTCCACTAAAAATTTAGAACAGCGGTTGCAAATTGGCATCCCCATGAACAGTTTGTAAACAAGTTTGTGGTTGTTTATCACGCACAATGTATTAACATTTACGAAATGGTACCTGTTCATCTGGATGTTTTACACTGCTTAAAAAATAACTGATGGCAACACTGAATTCTTATTCCTCCAAGGCAATGGTGGCTGGGACGAGTAGTTCTTGCTTTCTTTACACAAAATGTGCTGTACTATAATTGCCATTATCCACTCCATTCCTTACTGCTTTATAGCTGACCAGCTTCATTTATATTAACAACCTGGCCCTTGAGGGGTGCGTTTACAACATCTTGTATAAAAGGTCTGGCTTTACCAAAGCCCTTCTTGATCTTAAAGTCTACAGTGAATATTTGGCTATTCGGAGGCTTATATGGGACTAGAATCAATTCCTAAATGGGCCTGTGGTGATGTTTTGGGAGCAATGTCTTTGAACTTTGATTATACCCAATGCTTTCTCCTATCACAAATGTTCTATTAATATTCGCTTTCCAAAACTGAAATGAAAGTTGAAGGTAATATAACCCACCTATATACATAATTAAGAAAATACACACTTCCCACAGTTTTAATGAAGAGGGATTAAAGGAGTGTAAAATAAATGGTTGGTGATGATTACATTAAAAGATGTCATTGAAGGAGGATAGTAAGAAGTCAGGAAATGACCTTGGCAAGTGGAATGGGGAAACCGAGACAGACGGCTGATTCAGACTGGCCTCCTCCAGCACCCTGACTCACCCGCCTCCCTCTCCCTTTCAAGTTCGCTCCCTTAAGCATTAAGTCCTCAGGACAATGAGGTTCTGATCAGCAGCAAATTGTCTTAAGAACAAAGCCTCAGGTCTATTGACCACAGAGATAGAGTTTTTATCAAACTACAGATAACATCTAGGCCTCAGTTGTGTTTTAGCTCCAAGCCCAGAAAAGCAGCAAAACCAGATGAAGCTGTGCCCTGGCTGACATCAGGCCCAGATGCAATGACTAATGAATAACAAAATCAGTAGAGACTCCGACCCTGAAAGGAGGGGCCTGTAAAGCTGATGAATATTCTATTGAGATCGTCCCCTGAGTTCTCCCCTAAAATTCTCGCCTTCAGAAAACAGATAGAACCCCTTGGGACAAAAGACAAAGGGTGCTTGCATTCCCTCTTTCTAGAACACACCCGCACCTCCCTCCTGTCTTTCCTCAGGTGCAAATCTGTGCTTTTCTTTCTCCTAAGCCTTAAAGGTTTCCAGGAGACTTACTACCAGGGGAGCAGCTCGTCCCAGGCTGACCCCCTGAACCTGTCTCCAAGGGCCCTGCTTTTGCCTCTGAAACTTGTTTCCTGAGTCCATGCAGCCCAGCTGGCTCAGTTCTTCTGCCTCTGTGCTAAATAATCTTTCTCTTTCACTGAAGTTCTTGGCTCTGAGTTCCTTCTTTGCCAAACCTAAGATCCGAGGTTGCTGAACCGAGAGCCCACATCACCACTAAAATAATGAGGCATTCAGATACTGCACACCTCTGAAGAGACTTCCTCTGAATGTGGAAGATGTGACTGTAGATGGATCCAAGAGTGTAGCTGTGGTGGCTTTAACTGCAAAAAGAATATCACACTCAGAAACAAGATTTTCTGACCTGGTGAATGTGATAAAGAATTCCAGGTAAAGTTTCATTTAAAACAAAACACTCAAATTTTTTTCATATACATGAGAGTAATATATGGAAAATATAATTAAAACTATGCAAAACTACTCTACACAGATGTAATAATCTGTTAGTAAGGTCTTAGGTTCAGCTAAGAGTAAATAGATAGTTCAAAGTCATGAATGTCTGTTACCCGGGGAGCACTTAAAAAGTCAGATGGAATCTAGAATAATACTTTGTTCTGAGAGTCTCTCCTTCTTAGAGGATATGGAACATGCCCAGGCATATGTAAACCCTGCCCCAACTAAATACCGACAGTGCCTTCAAAGTGTTGTACCAACTGAAACAGAATGAAACCACAGCTACCTTCCAATGTCTACTAGGGGATAATACAGCCTTTGATGTGAAACAATTGTCTAATGTGAACAACTTTCCAGGATTTTCAGGCAAATTTAACCTGAAAAGTAAGGGGCTGACCTTTTAAATTTGAACTGACAGAGAAGGAAAATTTTTCATGTGTAGTTCACAAATGTTTACTAAATTAATATATAAATTTACAGGAACAGTCCCTTCTTTGAATCAATAATTTATACCATTTATTCTCAAATAGTTTCCAAATATTATTAGTTTGGAAGTCCTTAACACTACAGATATTCTGTGGGCTACTTTTTAAAAATTGAAAAAAAAAAGCAATTTTCATATGTGATACCTAATGAAGTGAAGATAAACAATTACAAGCAAAATATTTACTTTTAGGTAAGCATATTATTGTGTATGTCTTATGTTAATTATATATTTAATAATTAACATATATAACAATAACTAACTTTTGCCCCTTTAAAAGCTGATAAAAATTGCTTTATTTAATAGTTATAAGAAAAAGTCTGCTTTGTAAACATAGATGCTAGAAATTAGATTTTTATCTCAGGTTTAATTTGGGATTAAATGTAGATTGAAATTTAACTACTCATACAAAATAAAATATATACTGATTTCAAGATCTTATTTTTTAGAATTCTAATATTTTGCTCTAAAATAATTTTATATATTTAGTGTTTTCTCAGTGGAAAATAAGAAAGTTTTAGTTTTATATAAGCATTCTTCAAACAACACAGTAAATATGGACAGTCTTGAATCTTATAAAATAAAAAATGGACATAATCATAATTTCATTTATCTCTCTTTTTCATGAGATATAACAAACAATTTGATGTGCTATAGAAGAATTTAGACTACAAATAATTTGTAATCACCCTGGCTGCGTGGCCCAGTTGGTTAGAGTGTTGACCTAATATGCCAAGGTTGCAGGTTCAATCTCCAGTCAAGGCACATACAGGAACCAAACAATAAATGCATAATAAATAAGCAGAAAAGAAAAATCTCTCTCTCTCTCTACCTTCCTCTCTCTCTCTAAAAATCAATTTTAAAAATTTATGATCTTATTAAATTGTTTTCTAAAATCAGTTTTCCTTATTTTATAAACAATAGCCTGTTGTGGCTTAGGTTAAACAATATATGAGCAGGAAAAAAACGAAGTCATTTAAATAAATGTTTAAATAGATGTCAGAGAGAAAATACCAGTGACATCTAATGCTGCCTAGGTTCATGTGCAGGCAGTCATTACAGACCCATCTGATCTGCAAAAATACCAGCAATGTTCAGTTGACAGGCTTTACGTGTATTCTAAGTTTGTGAATGACTCTGTTTAAAAGGAAAAGAAAATCAAATGTCTTAACTAAAAAAATTATCAGTGTTTCTTACCAGTCCATGTTTACTACCACTATCACCAACCTTGTGTAGGAGTTAAAAATATGTTATTCAAAGTTACTCTCATGAATCCAATTCTGGATTACTGTTTATGACCAGGGTCAGAAATGTCTTGCATTTAACAATGACGCTATGATTTTTATCTCATGCTTTACCCATTTTTTTAGTGCAATACAATAATCTAAAACCACAGAGAGGCAAAAAAGGAAACAAATTTGCAGTCCAGAAACTATACAAAAAATTCAAGCACTAGAAAGCAACCTGAGTTATAGAAAGTCCAGGCCTTTTGTTTGTTTGTTGGGAACCACCCTGGCTGGTTTGGGAAACTGTAACTCCTCATGGCTAAGTCTGAATAAAAAGACTTTGGGACCATAGGTGACTTAGGAGACAAAACTTATCTTCCTTGTAGGGGCATCACCTCTGCCCCCTTTCACTTCACCTTGCTTGACCCTGGGTGGATGACTGGTTAACCAATGACAGGTAAGATTCCTCAAAGGAGGGATGACCTAAGACAGGCACAGTCTTGAAGGAGCCTCAAGGGAAGGACATGGGGAGCTATAGTTTTTTATAAGGGGTGATGGACCCTTGCCCTTCGGCTTTGACATAGCTTGAGTCCATATTCTGTCTTCAAGAAGTCTCCTAATCTCTTGACTGCCTTACTTCCCCTGCCTGACTTAAGCCTAAAACAATGCCAGAGGTGGGTATGGCCCTGTGCTGGAAAGAGCAGGTTCCCTGGGGTGATCAGGCCTAAGAAAGAATGCATAAAATCCTATGAAACCTACTTTACTAAGAATACCCTCAACTTAAATGATAAGGGCCCAAGCATGAAACGAGTTTGTTCCCCAAAGTCTTATGTCTCTCTGACCCTGACTCAAAATAAGCCCTCAGAGTTCTTTGAATTTTATCTATTTGATTATTACTGTGTGGCAATGATTGATGAGCTTTATGTATAAGTCCTATATTCCTATGCAAATAAACCCAATAAAAGCCCATTGAGGAACAGGCTCCTGGTGCTTCTCCTTTGAGAGATCAGCCACCTTTGCTCCCCAAGCAGATCATATCTTGGTAGACTTATTCTCATCCGTGGCTGTGGGCTGGGGGTGGGGGAAGGGGCTCTGTGGGTGGAACCCCCCCACACACATTTCTTTATGTTTTATTTGGCTACTACTAACAGGAATTAGCAAATAAAATGCAAGAGTACATTTATTATTAAACAACAAAGACCTGACACAAATAATTAGTCCATTTATTTTCCACTTAATGTTGGTACACTAAAGATATTTTTTTTGGCATTTTCCAAAAAATGACCACAACTTTCTTTTTTACCACATGCTGTTATAGAACTGTGCAATCCTCCATTAAGGGAAGTTACCTTCACTTTGAACTTGGGGCTCTGTAACTGACTTGACAAATAGGATTGCTGGACTTGATGTTGCATGACTTCCATAAAAGGTGGCATGTATTCTGCTTGGTTCTCTCATTCTCAGGACATCTATCATTAGAACCCGGCCATCATGCTTTGACAAATTAGCCAACAGCCTAACAAAGATCGTCGCTGATAGCCAATGAGAAACACCACAAATGTGAGTGAAGAAGGTTTCAGATGATTCTAACCCCAGTTTTCAAGCTGTCCCAGTTGACATAGAGTGGAGGAGGAATGAGCTGTGTTTCTACCAAGTCCTGCTCACATTCTAGAGGGCTGGAGGGGAGGGAATGGAAATTGGGGAGAAAGCAGGGGGAATAAATTATTAATTTGTTTGTATTACTTTACCTAATATACAAGCATTTACTAGTCTACAAAGCTACACATTGTTGAAGGGAAAAAATCAATCTTTACTTTAAACTTTTTTACATATGTGATAAAATCCTGGTTAATGACCCTCTTTTATTCAGGCAACCACATTTTCATACCATAAAATAATCTATACCTAAGATACTATCTAGAAGAAGATACAATTAATTACTGACACATACCATCTATCATGAAATCCTTGTACACGTATATTTTTACTATAATTAAAACATATGAAGTCACTGAGAATCTCTGTTTCTAGAAATCTTTATCAAAATTTCATCCAAACCAACTTATGAATACTAGGCTCAAGGTAGATGCCCCTCACAATCTTCTTGATGTATCAAAATATATGTTAAATAATTTAAGTAGGGGCCTTCAACTCTATTTAAGATATATTTTAGTGGAGCACAGCAAGTATGCTGCATTCATTTTGGACCCTAGTCCTAGAATGCTGTCTGTTGAAATAAACAGATTTATAAACTTTATAAAAATGTACTTGCACTTCTGAATTTGCACAGAGCTGTAATTGTTTACATCGAAGAATATTTGCCACCTATCTCTTGTGGCTGTTGTGAAATCATTCACTTTTTAACATCTTTAAATCCTTTTATGAAAAGTGTCATAAAATATACTCTACCATTGTGATTCTAAGCTGTCATCTTAGCTGTCAATATTCCTCTGAGAATGTGTTCTGAAGATGTTTTTGCCAAACATCATCACAGTAAGACTTTAAACTAAGTGTCTAAAACCATTCACTTTGAACACAGGGTAAAACCGGGTTATGTTGGAATGACAGTAGATTCATTTGCAAGTCCCCTGACACAGTCATTTCAACAACTTAACTTCAGCATTTACAGTCAGCTCCCAGCGGCAGAGGGAAATTCAATGGCCTCATTCTTGTGTCTGATTTGAGGTGTGTCCTGCAGGAGGAGATCCACAGTCAGAGGCAGATTGTGGCCTTTGGACTCCTCTGCAGTTTGAGCTGGTTCAGCAGCAGCAGCAGCAGCAGCAGCAGTAGCAGCAGCAGCAGCAGCAAAATCCGGGAGGCAGGGAAGCATCTGCTCTTCGGTGACGGGAGCTCTGGTTCATCCCTAAATCCTAAACGAATAGCAATTTTTACCCCTTGAGGCACACAGAATTCTTTTGAACTCTTGTTGGATTCAGGGATCACAGGGATCAGCTGGACTCCTGGGAGCAGGATGTGTTCATTCAGAGGCAACAGCTTTGGCAGCCAAAGAGGATTGTCAGAGCCTATTTTCCTTTTAGCAGCAGGATTAAGTACTGTAAAGAAACAGGCTCAGGGAGGCTGCAAGATGCATAAACAGTATGTAATCCACTGAATGTGCTGGGAATTACAGAAGAAGGGGAGCAGGAACACAATTCTGCTGATCCTACACTGTGGGGTGGGCAGACCTCTACCGTATGGACTATATTGCTTTTAGAGGGGCTCTTGTTTTTGAGAGAAAGTAAGATGTCCCACGCATATTGAACTGCTGTCCAGTCATTATCAATTTAACACCTTTGATTTACCTAAAAATATAAGATTTTGTTGCTGAATTCTGAATAGACACATCTCATTCTTCATAGCATTACTTAATCATGGCATTATTCAATCTATTAAACTATTTAGAAAATAAAAAGGGAGGGGGAAGATTGAGGTTTAATAGCTAAAATCAAGCAAGAAGCAAAACAAGCAAAGGATAATGCTGGGACTGCTTTATGCCCAAGAGAGGAAATACACTTCAGAGAACTGACTTAACTGTTACGTGAAATATGAAATGTTTTTCCAGGGAATTTGTATCAAAGCCAGTATTTGACTCTGAATAGACTTGCAAACACTCTGGGCAGGAATAAATAAAGAGGGCTATCATCAATCATGGGATATTTATGCTAAGGAGGACTGTTTTCTTCTCTCTTTGTCATTTGTTTAATGGCCCACACAACATGACTCCTGAAGGCACGTGCCCCAGACCAAGCACACTGTCTCCCCATGCTAATTTACCAGCGTTATTCAGAAGGACACCGAATTTAGGAAGCAGCAACAGAAAGGAGGCCTTGGCCAAAGGTAATATGGGCAGCTGTGTTTCTGTTTCTGTGAGAGCTCTGATTGGCCAGCCCTCCACGGCAGTATTTTTAGGAAAGCAGGATTTGGCATGGTTTGCTTCCTGTGGAGGGAAAGAAAGGGCAGGGACTCCATTATTTCATTTTAAAATTGCCTTCTTCCCATTAAAAGGAAAGATTTTTCAGCTGTGCCTCAGAATAATAAAATAATGAACAACAGTTAGTCAAATTTTGTGAAAAAAAAAAGAATGTTTTTACATATGATAATATTTGTCAGCACAATTGTGTCACTTAGATAGAAAGGTGCCTTTGATTTATTGCTATTGTGTGACTTTCTATTTCCAAATATTTTAGTTAAAGGAAAACTGTATTAATGTGAATCCTGTGTTGCAACCTTAATCTTAGAAACGAACAAAAAAAACCACATTTAAGCAAAATATGGTACAATGTTTGATTTGTTGATAGATTTTGACATTTTGATCTATCACAGTAACTTTTTTCCCAAATTGGTGTTATTTTTTGAAATAAGTTCTCTATTATGCCTAATAACCCAAACTGGGTCCTGGTAACCAATATTTTAAAAGTTTTGCTCATATATGGTCATAATAAATATGGATTTCTTATAAGTTATATGGATTCCAAAAGAATGTGAACCACTGGACACTGGCAACATGTTTCCCGATAACCAAATTAGTAAAATGTGCCATTTCTGTTGCCCATTCAATGCTTGACTACTTTAGAATTTTCAAGGCCAAGGGAAGGAGATGGAAGATGAAAGGCACAAACACTTCATCTTGCTCTCCCTTTACCCTCCAAAAGTGAATTAGTAAATGGACATGACAAGATCTTGGGCCATAGCATAGGACTGAAACCAGAAAGGACACTGGAGCTCATGCTGCCTGTCACTTACCAAACCCAGTAAGCAGAGACAGAGATTGAATCTTCATGGGTGCTTTATTCAGATGGCCGGCGATCTGAGAAGATGGCGGGTTCACACTCTAAAACAAACAGTCTTACATTTTCTTCCCAGGCCAATGTTTTTATAACAGGGAATAAACAAGGTTCGGTGAGAGTGAGGGGTTTTGAAATTCAGGGAAAATTAGATTTAAAAAACTGCAGTATTCTCACCCTGGGCAGTTTGCTGTTCCCAGGGGTGGGTGGTCCTCTGTCTCTCCCTGGAGCACAATGGCCCTGATGTCTCCACTTGTCCCCAGTTGGTAATCTTTAGCAGCTCCCCTGGAGGTTGGCTGTTTCTCCCTGGAGTGGGGATGGGCCTTATCTGTAGGTTCTGAAACAAAAGATTCAACATATACATTACTTACTAGGCTTATAACTATTTATCTTAAACTAAAATTTTCCAACTCTTGAGTTCCCCTATCCGGATTACGTTCACTTTTCAAAGAAATCTCAGATTTCTAGAATATTCCATTCAAGCATCATAAGTCTGAATTCTATGTTGAATAATAGAAAGGCACCCAATGTTCTTGTTTTAAAATTCCTTTTCCTAGAGTTTACCTGATTGCAAATATAATTTATTGAGTATTTGTTTAATAGGCAATTTTTGACCACATGGTATGTCAAAGAATATTTGCCAAAAGCTAAAAAAATGAAGAAGGTAGGATCTCTGCCATGCATGAAACATGTAGAATATTAAAAAGTAAAACTGCATTTTACTCAATAATAGACGTAATAACACTGTGCAATGGATAACCAAAGAAAAGGCAACCAAATTCAACTAGTTTTATTTTAGAAGACATCATGAGAATTGGCATTTGCATAAAGTATGAAAAGGGTCAGATTTTTAGTAAGGGAGAGAATCATGAGTGAGGGGCCGAATTATTAAAACTCATACTGTATTCTAGATGACTAACTTATAGAATGCATGCAGAGGATAACAGTGTAGCTATGAAAAATTGAGCATGAGTTGTTCAGCAAACAAATATCAGTGATAGCTGAATTAAAGTATAGTATACCTACTGGTTAAAATACATTTTAGAGACAGCATGACATTAGGAAAAAATAATGATTAGGGATCTCAGCAGAACCTCAGTTCACATCCTGTCACTTCCACTCAGCCATGGAACATTTCTTAGCCTCTCCTAGCCTCCACTGTAAAACCTATATAACAGATTTGTGGTAAAGATTTAACTGAGATATTATATAAAATATACTGATACTGTGCCTGGAACTCAATAAATGGCACCTTTAATGCTTGTATGCTTATAATGTAGTCTAAGATGAAGTTTGTACCATAGTTTGTGGCCAAACGTTATGGAAAGAATTTGAAGTTATGCTAACCTTACTGTAAATTGGAAAATCCATTTTGAAGAAGGCTGTGATATTATAAAAAGCATCTTTATAAGATTGATTCAAGCAGTTTGAAATTTCTGGTGGAGGCATGGATACAGAGGAGGTTTCAAATGATAGATTGAGGATGAGAAATAAGAATGTCAAATTTGGTCCAGAGATGGAAGCTACTAACCATTACAAAGTACAAAGAACTTAAAATGTTGACTACATTTGCATTGGGAGAAACTAGAACCAAAAATGAGAAATAACTTTGAAGGACATACAATGTATTCATTTTGTCTTTAGTGTCTGAGCTGTCAGATGACCTGGAATCAATGTTCTGAGCAGAAGGAAGATAGGAGGTAAAACCTGGAGTTATCAGCACAATTGAAATCCTGAGGGTAGGTGCCATTCCCCTGTAAGAGAAGGTACTGTGAGAAGTAAAGTGACTAAGGGTAGAATCCTGAGGAATCTAACACTTAAACAAACAAAGATGATAAAAGAAAATTAAAGGTTTAAGGAGGTAGTTTTATTCCTCCAATCTTTTGTTCAGTTATAAACAGCATAATTTAAGAGGAATATGACTTTTGGAATAAAGGGAAGACGAAGAGACTTAGAACATAAAGAGGATATAAAAAATTAAAGAAATTGAGACTTGAGAGGCTATAAATTCTTGGAGGACCACTGTCTGGAAGAAACACTTGGCTTCCTTCTCCTCTCCCTCCCTCTTCCTATCTCATTTCTTCTCCTTTTTCCTCGTTTATCTTTCTCCTTCTTTTTTTATGTAGACAGAAAAGAAAGTTCTAATTTGGGATTCAACAAAGAAAGCAGAGGCAGATCCATCAGGCATAATGCAGTCTATTTAAGCTACAAGAAACTACCGCCCTGGAGTCACATATTCATACGTTCGAATTTTCTCTTTCTGGCTGTGACTTAGGGGATTAAATATTAAACTCAAGGACATAAATCTAATATAATATTTTTTAATAAAATAAAGCATCCTATTTTAAAATCCCTTAGTTTCCTATTTTCTTCCATAGGCTATTAAATATATGTCATTGCAATTGTATAAACAGATTATGTAGTTATATCAATGCCTGCTTTCTATTTCATACAATCATTTGATTGAAAAACATGACTATTCGTCAACTGAGAGGTGGTAGATATAATTCAAGCATTTAATATTTTAATCATGTAAAATTGTATTTAAATTTTAACCTGAAAAATCTTATGATTTAGGTATCAGCATTTTGAAAAAAGTTTCTATTAAGATGTAATGCAGTCTTGCTTCATTTTCTTCTCATAGAAAAAGTAGAAAGCAGAGAAGAATGGTTAAAATCATTAGAATACTTAATGAATATTTTACTAGCTGTCACCAAGTACTATAGTAAGGTGATATCTGCAGGTGGGTGAATGAGCTGCATCTACCATATACAGATGTAAAATTTAAGTGACAGACGGGGGAACAATTTTCAGTATAACAGGTACATTTTATTGACATTTTCTTCAAGTGCTCACTGATAACATCTTTCACTGTCTTGGTCTCTGCCTCTTCTTTTCAAGTCACAATGTTGCACATGCCCCCAATAAGACCTTGCTCTTTAATATTGAGTTCTGTGGCAATTTCTGGGTTGTTGTGTCTCCACAGACCAAAGCTAATTCTTTTAATCATACTCTAGAGTTAAACTAAATGTAGTTCTGTTTTTTCTCAGATTGTGCCCAAAAGAAAAGTAAAAATAATAAGAAAATTTTAAGATAGTGTGTTAATCAATGATATAAAATTTGATACAATATTTTGACCAGAAATTTGTAATTTAATCATCTTAAATTGAAAGAACTTATTTGACTATTTTATTTTCCTGTTTACCAATCCTTATATATTAAGCAGAATTATGAAACAGATTTATCAAATTCTGAGAAGGGTAACTCTTTCCAAGGGAACCAACCTATCGAAACACCATTTTTTAAAGCAAGTTCTCTTAAACATTTGGGTCATAATTATATTTTGGTTCCCAGACTCCACATCTACTTTCCTCAGGCAACAATGAACATAAAGAAATAATTATGAGACTCCTGTAGTTCATGTACTGGGGAAAAAATAACAGCAGTGATAACACAGCTCTTTGGACACATCTGTATAAAACCAGCTCTTGTCCTCAGGGAGCCCAGCTGATAGATGGAAGCCATAAAAATAACCATGTAAATTTTAAAAAATGTAATAATTTTTATAATATGGGATCATACAACTCTTCATGAAAAACTACAAGATGGAGGGGCCTATTCATAACAGGAAGGTCAAGGTAGACTTTAACAGAGCTCCAAAGGCCAGGAAAGGGTATCTATTTCAGTCCCTACTGAGTTTCCAGTGTTTACCAACAGTTCCTGTTCCAATTTAGGAATTCAATATAGGAGTTGAGTAATTGAAAATAATAAAGAATGAATTGATATTAGAGTTAGATTTTGAAGAATCTTCATGAGTAATTAAAGGGGTTCATGAGCAATTAAAGGGGTTCAGAAGAATAAGGAGGCCTAATTTTGAACAGTGGTTAAGAAATGGTATTGAAGAGTTACAGTCAAAAGAGAGCCTCTGAAATTTTACTCCAGGAAATTCTGACTTTGACATGCTTACAGCAATTCAGGTGAAGATATTATGTAGAAAATAGTAATTGACATTAACACTAGAAAGAGTTTAAAGCTATGTGTATGTGTGTGTATATATATATACATATATACTATGAAACTATGGGAAAGAATGAGTAAGCCCTGAGAGAATTAAAAGAGACAGTATGGGTAATGAAGCAACATTTAAAGCGAAATTATCTCTACAGAAAACCCAAAATTTCCAGCTACAACACTTTCTCTCTCAGGATGTTAATGAGGAAAAAAAGTGAGGATTCAGCAACATGATGAGAGACAAGTCTAAGCTAACATTTATTTGAACACGTTTTTGGGCTGAGAAGAGGGAGCCAGTGGAAGGAAAGGAGTTATAGATACAGGAACAAGAAAACTTGACAGACCAAAGGACTAGGAAGTGAAGAAAGTGTTATCATATTGAGCATGGCTGAAAGGCCTATGCCTCAAAAGGATACAAAAAAAATAGTTTATTTACCGCTAAAGCAGGACAAAAGAATCTGAGATCCTTTGTTGAGAGTGAGATGCAAGGATATTGGAGAATGTTTCCATTAGGTTCCTCCATTTTCATGAAGTAATAAGAAGCTAGATCACTAGCTCAAGGCAGTGGGTTGGTGTGGATCAGAGAGCTTCAGAGAATGGTAAAAGTCTGGAATAACATCTGTATTAAACCTATGTGGTGACTGATAAAAATGAGCCAGAGGGTTACTATCAGACAACTTTAAAGATACAAATGAGTCCAGAGAAAACTTAAATGTGGAACACAGTCAGTCAGCACCTTTCAGGAATTTCTTTAGCAGTGCTTGGGAATGGGAATAAGAAAAACTGGACCTTGATTTTTTTTAAGAAGAGAGACTACGTGAGGGAATGATGGCGGGTCAAGGGAGTGAGACAGTGTATTTGACAAGTGCAGATGCACGTGACTCCAAAGAGTCACACTAAGGAACAGTGTATTTGGAAATTCAAGAGTTGAGGGATTTTCAGCAGGCTCCACAGAAAGTTTCATGACCTTGAAAGTGAGAATATGCATGGAGTAAAGGGAGTTGTGGTTAGAAAGCAGGATTTTTGAATTAGAAATTAAAGAGGAGATTAAGATAAACCCTGATAATTAGTGTAGCTTTAAAATGAAAGGGGGCATTGGAGGGTGCATTTTTAGTTTTGGGTTAATTCTATCAAATTTACTAGTCTTTGCCCTGAAAATTTTGTTTTATTCTTTTTCTGTCATAGAAATTGAAGTGGGAATGAGAATAGTGACGGCAACAACAGCAATGAAACATGGTTAGACAGGACTCTGTCCAGGCAATGACCTCATATCATCATCATCATCATCATCATCAGTATCATTTTTGACTTTCTTAAAAGCCTTCACTTAGTTCAAATAATATTTTTGTTTTATTGGTGGGCACTATTTTTCCTACTCTATGAGTGAGAAAAAAGAAAGTAAGTTTACTGGACCTAGAACTGATGTGTCGATGACAGAATTTGAATCCCAAACTTCTAAGTAAAAGCATAGGCTGCTTTATGTCATTTCTTTTTTCTTTCTTTCCTTTTTTAATTTTATTTTAATCATTGTTCAAGTACAGTTTTCTCCCTTTTACTCCCGTTCCAGCCTGTCCACCCATCCCTCCCCACTTCCCTACCATTACCACCTTCCCCCTAGTTTTTGTCCATGTGTCCTTTACATTTGTTTTATGTCATTTCTATTTCCACCATCTGCTTGAGCTGCAGCGCTGTTTCATTCATGGAACACATGATGGAGAAACTCAGTTGGTGCAAATCAGCCATTCTGTTTCAAAGCAGAGAGACTTAATTTGCTTAGAGAATTTAGAGGTAAATTGATTTTATTGCTGGATTTTTACATTGCTGGATAGTACATAAAATCCATCACAGCTAGAGTGTGCCCCAAGTGTTCAGACAAAATATTTGGTCTGAACACTGAGGAAAGAAGATGTTAAATCCCTACAAAAAAAGATATTAGATACTTTGTGGGTAACCTTATCTATCTCAGTAGCCAGGATGAGTTCATCGTACTTGCCTGCAAAAAGGATGATGGGACAGGGGAGACTTAGAGTAGGAAGCTACTGATGGAGTAGTGTAGTCACAGAGGAGCAAATTGTCGTGACAAAATATTTCTTTAATATAAGGCAATAGACAGAAGACATCAACTCTTAACTATGTACTCCTTATTAAAACAGGCAATGTACACTAGATATTAAGCTAGTGCCAATGTGAAGGACTTTACAAAGCTGGATTTTCAAAACAGGGCAATGCTGTCTCAGTCACAAAAAGTCCTAAGAGGCTTACAACTTCAGCTGTCCCTTCAATGACATTAATAACGTAAAAACCCATTTACATGTGTGCACAGCTCAAGGAGACAAAGTTTATCATGGATAATTTTCTTCCTGCAACCTTGCTTACTTGCTGTTCACAGGGAATCTTTCTTTAAAGTTTACCCCTGAATTCACTTGCAGACTCAGTCGCTACAATAGTGTTAAATATTTGGAGGGACAGCTTTCATATCTTAGAGGCAGACGTGGGGTATGCTTTTAGTTCCAGTTGTGAAAGTGGACAGTAGATGTAGAGTTTAGGGATCTCTGGGAGCAAAGGCATAAGGAGTTTGGCCTGTGGGAGGGTACTTACTGGTTCAAGCCCCTGGTAGTCTGGAACTTATGCTGATCATGAAACTGATGTGTGTGTGTACACACATATATATGTGTGTACACACATATACATACTTTTAAATATACACACCATAGGATGGATATATATATATAAAATACACCTGCAAATGTTTGAAGGAGATTATTAGTGATACATGGTTAGCATTTAACCACAAGAACAGTGAGAACAGTGGAACCTCAGTTCTTGAACTTCATTCATTCCAGAAAACTGTTTGAGAATCAACTTGTTTGAAAACCGAATCTCCTTTGCTGCCTGAGAGAGGCGTAACTGATCATACAGGTATCAGCATGAAAGGGCTGCTGGGTAGGCAATCAAGACCTGTTTTGTTAGGCAACCGAGACTTTTCTCAGTGAACAACTCAGTCAATAAGCAAATTATTCAAGAGCCAAGACATTTGCAAACTGAGGTTTGACTGTACTTCTAGGTCACATAAAATAACAGTAGTGAACAAAGGACAGAACACCTGTGTACTCTCCCTCCTGGTTATAACTATCTTCTCTTTTGCCTTCCTCCCCATCAAACAGCCTTGTAGGCAAAATTTGTTAATGTTGTAGCATGCGATTGTGCCTTTTATTGTTTTTTATATGCCTCCTATGAAGACAATCACCCTCGATATCATGGATGTTTCAGCAATTCTTTATAGTCTCTTTCCAGGTTCCTAATATTAGGCATTTCAAACTCATCAATAATTTATGTCGATGTTTAAGGCACTGGTTAGAAAATACTTTTAAGATTTTACTTTATTAGCTTTTGAGTAAATGTTCCTCAAATCTTTGCATCTTGTTAAAAATGAAGGTTATATATCTATTGATAAAACCTACAGAGTTAAGCACCTAATAAAATACTACATGACTAAAATGACAATATTTTAGCTTTATGCAGAAGGATGAGAGTTTGTCTGCAAAGGTTTGAAGCACTAGTTCTTCATTTCTTTAATTCTGTTAATTGGTACTTGAGGCAATAAACCATAACATAAAACTCTGGCTTCAGATAAGCTTTAATGAGAGCTTGACCTTTGCTTGGTTACTTCTGTGACAGTGAAAGGGTTCAAGATAACTCTTTGAAGTTCAAATTTATGAGATAAATGTTCTTAGCATTTCCTTATCTTAGCCTGAGCAGATTATTGGGTATATTCTAGGGATTTATAATTGAGATTTGGAAGAAAATTATATTCTATTATGTCCAGTTCAGTGTAAATTTTAATATCATTTATGTAACTTCTTTAGCTTATTATTTTGCACCTGGAAAGGTATTGAAGTTCAGAGATTAGCAAAAAGCATGCAACTGTCCTAAAAATATAGTGTAAGAATGATGAAAGGACCACAGGTATTTTCTCTATCATTATGAAATCTCATTTGGAAGGGGCCAGCTCTCATTCAATTTTTTTATAAGGTGAAGTCAGTGTCCAAAGTGCATCTTATTATTGAGTTATTGAATTTGAGAGTTACAGAAATATTTTATAGTTCCAGTATTTTAAAAGAAGTGCAATTACAAAAGTAAAATACAGATGATTTGGAGTGTCTAGATATACAGTTATAGAGGAATGCTTTCAGTTTGTGGCATCTTATTGAGAAAAATTGCATTCGAGTTGACAGAGTATAAGTAGAAGATATAAATGTGAATGAGCCTGGACTCACTGACTCCCTCCACTAGGCTGCATCATTTTAGAGTTTTTATCTTGTTTATATACTTCTCAGCAATAGACAGTTTTAACTGTTAACGATTCTTGAAGTTATTCCCTACCTTGACAAGTCTGACATGGCTTTCTGCTGGTTCTCATTCTACCATGCCTCTGCTTCTTAACCAGGTTCTGCAAGATGTTCAGTATTTGCTGAATGAATAAAGGAATGTCCCACTATATTACTTCTCATTCCTTCCTACATTTCAAGCTCACACACTGTGTACTACTTAATTGCTGATAAAGCAAAGGTAAAGCTAATGACTCATGTCCATGAGTAGTCCATGATGAAAGATGGGTCATGTATTTGCTTCATGTCCTTCTTGAGTTAAAACTAAAATAAAAATAAAAGATATTATAAGTAAGTAAATGAACCCATGGAAGAAGAAGAGAGGAAAATGGAAAAAGAATAAAAGATGTCTGTAATTTTCTGGAAGATAGTGTCAGGGTCCTGGTTATAGATGAGTTAGGTACAGGAGCAGTGGCATCTACTAAAAAAACTACAAGAAAAGTCAGAGAACAATTTTCTCAGTAGAACTTCGAAGAGGCCATTGATTTAGAGAGCTCAGAGTATGAAGGTCTACATATGACAACTTCAGGAGCAAGTAATGCCTTACTTCCCTATCTGCTCACCCTCATGCATACACATGCACATGCAACATGCAGTCACACACAAATATAAAAGCTGGGCTTTGCATCCTGACCGAGAATGTCAGGACTATTCATCCTGAAGTGAAGTTCATTAATGTTTATATCTCACCCTACACAATATACTGACCCTAATGAGAATCTCCCCTTGTAAGAGAGATCCAGGTAGACATAGGCTTACATATATACACAACACCATCAGAAATCCCAAATAAATGCTCAGGTCTTTTGTTGTAAATATGAACAAACAACCAAGGATTGGGGGAATCAGCAGCACTTAAAACAATAACCAGAGAAACAAAATATTTGAGTCTGAATGAAAGAGATGATTTGGGGAACCTAGAAAAAATTAGTGTAATTAATATACACTAAGATATTTGGAAAATTATAAAAAATAAAAGAACAGGATAAAATAAAAATTAAAGAGCAAGGAAGAAAATTAAACATGAAGCAGGGTGGCATAAAAATTAAACAGAAAACAAAATATAATTGCCAGTAATAGAGAAGCACTATTCTTGGTGGGTTCCAAGATCAAAATCGCTAAGGTTTGAATATGTTATTTTAATTATTGCTTGTATGGTATTAAACAAGGAATCAAGAGCCTCAGTTTCCCTCTCTGTAAGAATGCAAATACTATTTTCTTTTTTCTTAAAAGACAAAATAAAGAATGTGAAAAGCAAGACCAAACAGAAAAAAACACCAAATATGTTATATGATTAGGATAAAATTAGTACCAAATGTACTTTAAACTTCCTTAAAAATCAATATGGAAAGCAACACTATTAGAAATCACTAAAAATCCAGATAGCCCTTCAAAGAAGATGAAAATATGTAATGATGTTCAACTGCCAATAAAAAAATGGAATGAAAATTAAAATGAGATATTTTATGTGATCTACATTGGTAAGAAAAAAGTCTTATAATACCAAGTGTCTCCAGAATGTGGAATAGGATGAATTGTTTTATGGAAGTGTTTGAAACTTGATGTGATTCAATCATATTTTGAAAATAATTATCATCTTATAAAATTGAAGAAGTATATATTTTAAAACTGAGCATTTTTATTACCAGGTATATAACCTGGTGCTGTATTTTTACATATTTTTAAAATTAAGTAGAACAAAATAGGCTATAAAATGATGCACATAATTATAATACATAGAATATAACATGAGAAAACATTAGCGTATCTTCTAAGTAGTAAAGGTAAAGATTATTTGTGTAAACTTGTTTCAGTTTTATTTGTATGTGTGCCTGTGTATGTAATCTGTGTTAAAATGTAAACTATATATTATTGTGGATTGTGGGCTAAAAGATTTGGAAGCCACTGCCCAAGGAAATGGCTACACATGTAAACAAAAGGTATGGGCAGGAATGTTCATGGTGGCATTGCTATTAATAGCAAAACAAACCAACAAGCAATTTATAAACCACCAAAGTATCCATTGATAGAAAGAATAGTTAAATGAATTGTTGTGCAATGTATCAACATAATGAAGTACTATTCAACAGTGAAAGAATGAACAACAGCTTAACACATCACCAGGGGTAAATCTTAGAAACCTAATGGGCCATTAAAAACATTAAGTTAAAAGAATATACATAGCATGATATAATTATCATTACAAAACTTAAAAATAATCAAATCAAACAATGTTTAAGTCCTTTATATTAGTTTGCATTGACACATATATGATTTTCTTTCATGAAAACAAAAATAAAGAAGTGTATTGGTGGCTTAAGATTCTTTTTCAAACATAGAATTTGATCATAACTTATATTAGTTTTTCATATGCGTGTGTGGGAAAATAATAAATAACAGTTCTAAAAAGCTATTCCCACTTATTTGTTCACGTCTTTGAGAATTTGGATGAATTTTGTGTTCCTTTAGTCTAGCCTTAACTTAAAGATGAAACAATTTTTATGGTAAGTAATAACTGTTCGAATCCAGTTAGAAAGTCAACTTTTAAAGCCAGTGGTTTCCAAACATTTTGGTTACATAGTTACCAGTAAATATTTTTTTGAGGTGATCTACTTAATATATTAATATTTATTAATAAATTACATAATTCCAATATGTCACCTTACTACTAAATAGAAGGTTTAATATTGTTCCAATTTTAGATCTCAAAAATTTGAGTTCCAATATTCTTTTTATTTCCTCCTTGTGACGTTCCTGGAAAGTGTGGCCTCCACTTGAGGTTCTAACCTAAATTATCTCCTAACTCCACAGGGAGAGTTTGTTTCTTTACCAACAGTGGTGTTTTTGCTGTAATTAGTGTGGTTTCTCAAGAGGTGGGTCAATAACCAAAGTAAATCCTACATGCCAACATACCTTGCAAGTTAAGGACCTAGGAAGGAGGCTCAAATCTCCATCAGCTCTAATGTGCTGTAAAACCCAGAAAGATCACTCTGAAACCTATTTACTTCTTTTTTTTTTAAAGAGTTTGTTTATTGTGCTCACTTCGGCAGCACATATACTAAGATTGGAACAATACAGAGAAGATTAGCATGGCCCCTGCGCAAGGATGACACGCAAATTCGTGAAGCGTTCCATATTTTTGTAAAAGGGAGAAAACTGTATTTGAACAATGATTAAAATAAAAAAAGAGTTTGTTTATTTAGTTTTAGAGAGAGGGGGAAGGGAAGGAGAGAGAGGGAGAGAAACATCAATGCGTGGTTGCCTCTCACATGTCCCCTGCTGGGGACCTGGCCTGCAACCCAGGCATGTGCCCTGGACTGGGAATGGAACCTCAAACCTTTGGTTCACAGGCCCACGCTCAATCCACTGAGCTACACCAGCCAGGCCTATTTACTTCTTTATAAGTTTGGCACCCTTGCCTGCTTTCAGAGGCTTGTCTTATGGTTGATAAGGCATCACAAGGAGAGTGGGAACAAGGAAGCCATCCTGGAGAAATAGTAAATAGCAGCTTTCTTTTCTTTTTTTTCTTTTTTTTGAACATTGCTTCTCTATGATTATCACATTAAAAGCAGAGGTAAAGGCAGTGATAACAGAGCTACAATTAAAAATAAAGGGAAGAGGTGAAGTAAGAGTTATCAGTGAGGAATTTCTGAACTGTTTTCCCTGATAAAACTCAGCCTCATCCTCAGCAAAAAGTTACAAAGCAATAGCAACCATACTCTTATTGCTGTGCTTTATGAAAATATTTTATTTCTGTCTAGATGAAGAATTGCCTGAAGTTGGGTAGTTATAACAACAACAAAACCAAATAAATACCACAGCAGTTCATAGATTATACTCTTAGTGTTTTATTTTTATTTTTTATCAATTGATTTTAGAAAGAGAAGAAGAGAAGGAGAGAGAGAAAGTGAGAGAGAAACATTGATTTGTTGTTCCACTTATTCATGTATTCATTGGTTGCTTCCCACATGTGTCCTGATCTGGGATTGAATATGGACGTCACTCTGACAACTGAGCTACCCAGCCAGGGCTAATTTAGTATTTAAACAATGCAGGCAAGCATTGGTGAAGCCTGTTAACACCTCAGTTCTCTTCGGGTAAAGAAAAAGATTCAAAAATAAGGCCAGGAAAATGGATGAGGATAAAGACAGAAAGACAAGCAGGGGGTAGTAAATACAGACATTCTCACGTGACATAAGGATTTTTTGAAACTGAAACAAAATAAACTTATTTCTTGTAAAAGTAGCAAGAGAAGGGGTTTTTTTTTGTTTTTTTTTGTTTTTGTTTTTTGTGTGTGTGTGTGTTTTGTTTTTAAATCAGACCCACTAATATAAGGCTACAAGGTCTGGTTCTGAGAATCTCCATGAATATTTTTGCCAAAATGTTACCCTCCTGGCCCTTCTGCCAAGGCAACTAACCAAAAACCTGTCAAGGGAACCAACCAAAGGAACTAAAGACACACAGTTTCTAATGTAAGGCAAGCTATTCCCCTCCTACTCCCGCCAAAAGTTGACTTAGAAAGTCAACTTTTAAAGCCAGTGGTTTCCACTCCTGACTTAGCTGGGTGTGTGGGCATGATCCTGAATTTCTTCCTATGCCTTGCTGAACAAAGAGGCATCTATTTGGAATTTCATTTTTATGTCTTCCAACCAAGACTTTCCAAGGTGCAAGGTTGGTATAAAGACTTATTCACCTTTTAGTTACGTAAATCATGTACTATGTAACTCCACTTGAATGTAGAAATAGCTACTGTCAATTTTAGCTCTAAATAGACTTTATTTTTTTGTGTTTCAGATATATCATATTTTTTATCCTAAAAATTGCTATGCTACAGCAGAAAACAATTAGCAATGGTATTAATTTGCAAGTCAAATACAAATGTGTATATTAGAATATTACTTAGCAAACTGTTACCTGCCACAAAAATGTTAGCTACTTTTTTAAAATTTATACTTTGATGTTTTCTTGTTCCAGAGAAAATTTTAGGTGCCAGAAAGAGAGATAGCTACAGAAATAAATAGATAGATGATAATAGATAGATAGATAGATAGATAGATAGATAGATGATAGATAGGTACAGTGCTCATTTCAGCTAGATTTACAGTGCAGAACAAGGTATAGATACAGATATAGGTATAAATATAAAGATATCTACATTGCCTAACATGGCGGCCACCAGCCATATATGACATTTGAGTACTTGAAATGTGGCTCACCTGAATTCAGATGAAAAATAAGCATCAAATTTCAAAAGCTTAGTATGAAAGAAGAATGTAAATATCTCTTTAATAATTTTCATATTGATTACATGTCATGTTGAAATGTTACTTTAGATATATTCAGTTAAATAAAATTATTAATATTAATTTCAAATCTTTGCTTTTATGTTTTTTAATGTGACTACTAAAAATGTAAAGTTACACATGTAGCTTATATTTCTACTAGTCCACACTGGCATATGAAATGCAGTGAGATAAAAGGAATCAAATTAACACTTCCTGTGTAACATCATTAAATATTTCCCTGGCACTTGTAGCTCAGAGGACCTTATCCTCAAGCCCTTAATGTTCAGTGTAGGGTAGAATAAGACTAAACCAGTACTGAGTAGCAATACTCCTAATTTTTGAAGATGTTCTGCTGCTCAGCCACAGGGAATAAGAACCCATTTGACTGGAGTGTGCTGCAAGATTAGGTGGTGCTGCTGAACATAATTGATGAATATTTCTTTAATCCATTTATTTGGGCAACAGTAGATCATTTAAATGGTGAAATAGATCAGAGTCTTTGTAACATTTGCTTTAGTTAACAGTAGGAAAATATAACGCTATCCCACAGTTTTTGGGCAGAACTAGAGAAATGAGAATTGATGAGGCTCATTTTCCACACTGATCTGCCCTGGGTCCTGCAGAAGTCAGAGGCCAATGGAAATATATAATTACTTGTGTTAAAGAGAAATGGCCTTGGGATCTTGCTTGGCTTCTGTGTGATTTAAAAGGGAAGACTTTGAACATACTTAATTTGATGTAGGTGACTTTTGGTCGGGGTGGGAGCTGGCAGAGCTAATACTCTCTGTGAGAAGGTACCTACTCGTGTAAATGGAAACACAAATTCAGACCATCCATTCAGAAAAGTTAGAACATACAGTTCCATGCTACCCTCTTGCTCCACACTGTAAATCTAGCTGACATGAGCACTATCACTTACTTTTGTTCATGATAATGAGGAAGACAGAAGTATCAGATGAAAATCAAGGTCATAAACCATATTGAAAAATTAAAAAGGTGCTATAAAGTGTTTAATGCATAAAGCATAATGAACATTTTCCTGTTTTTACCTGTTCTGTGTGCCAGTGTAATCAAGTTCACTGAAGGGTTTCAGGTAACATGTGATCAGATCTAAAGCAAGATAATAGATAACCTTTATCTGTAGATGCTCTACCCTTTCTTAATTGAAATTTCAGATATCCAAACCTTCTGTTAACTATTTTTAATTCATTGATGTTTTTAAGCCTCACTATGCCAATAAGGTAGGCTTTGTCATTATTCCCATTTTTATAGATGGAGAAAGCGAGGTACAAAGGGATTAATAATTCACCCAAAGCCACACAGCTAGTAATTGTCAGAAGCAGGATTTAAACTCAGGCTGTCTGGCTCTGCAGACCACGGGCTTCACGATGTCTCATCTTCCTTTTAAAAATCACCAATTCCATAAACATATTTATAAAATGTGGAAAGTACTACTTCCTAGCTCACAGGGGTTTTGTGATATTGTGAAAATTAAAATGGATAATAAATATAAATCCTCAGTTCAGGGTCTGCCATGTATTATATACTGAATTTGTGTGTATGTATGTATATATTATTTATGGAAATGAATCTCTTGCAGATATGATAGTATATAAAGTGATTTTATTCTAATGTTAAGATATGGTTTTCATATTTGAGGTTTATGTATTGGTTGGTTTATTTACAATGCTCATTATTTATATATTTTTTAAAATGAGGTTATATATACAAATAAAAATGAATTGCAGAGAGTAGTAAGTATTTCTGGCAGTTATAAATATCTTCTTAAAATTTACCAATTATTGTTAATTAATTTCTACCAAACTATTTGAAAATATAAATTGTATGAAAAGTGAGATTTAGATCAGAAGAATAAAATTTCTATTTTGTTTTTTAACTTCTTTACTCATTTTTGTCTACAAAAGTATTCTGTTTCCTAGTATAATGCATATTGAATTTAGAATTGTGGAATATAAATTACTGATTTTTTCCTTTTTAATAAAATTGATATTGAAATCTAAATTCTGCCCTCCTTTACCCAAAGCATCATCTATTCCTACAAGGTAAACACTCAGTTTCGGATTTGATGCACATGCCTTGATATTTGTTGAAAAAACAAAAACAAAAGCAGACTATGCCTTTGTAAGGTTTGAGAGACTTTCCCACATTTTCCTAATGGATTTATTGTTGTAATGCTTTATTCTCCATTTCTACTTAGACTTCATATGTAGTGTTTTTCTTGTTTTAATCTTGTAGCAGATATTTTACAAACTTAACTCAATTTAGGATAAGTTAACTAAAGCAATATTTTTCCTGGACGAGATTCTACCTCCCTGCTTTCCTCCTGCAGGTGATATATTGTTGAAAATAACATGCCATGTTTCCTGTAATGACTAATGTGAAGAAAAATGTGGACAGAAGAAAAAGACAGGAACAATATGTGTCAGTCATAAAGGAAAACTGAAATCCAGCTTATAAAGCAAAAATTAAATGACTAAAAATATCTAATCAACAGTGACATTTTTGAGTACCAGCTGTGCAGCAAAGCAGGATTTGTCTTAGTCTGCAAGAGAGCTTATACAGCTCATCAGAGCCTAGTGAGTAAAGTATAGGACTAGGAGTCAGGAAATCTTTCGGAAGTCCCAGTTTTGGCATGCAGTGCAAGAATAAATCCAAAAATATTCACTTGTTTATAACTATCAATACATCATTTATGAAGAAAGATAAGCTTAAAAGTTTAGAGAAATATTAGTTCTGAAAGCTGCATGCCTCCAATGGAGCATAGATACTTATTTCAGCAGCCAAATTTGCAACCCTGTGTAAGTTACTTTCTCTATGGCCCAGAATCCTCATTGATAAAATGGGGATTATAATAGCATTTATTTGTTAGGGTTGTGTACAGATTCAGTGAAGAAATGTGTGTAAAGAGTTTAACAATATAGCCTCAACACATTTTAGCTATTAATATTGTTATCTATAAATTACGGTAAATGAACATAGATCATTATTAAGTTGAAATTAGTATTATCTTCCTATGTGGGCCACTTGCTAATTGATATAAACTAATGCCCTCATACTTTTCTGGAAATTGAAAGATTTCTTGGATGGAATCTATGAAATACCAGACACTAAATTCACTGAAGTCCATGATGTTCCTCAATATATTGTTTTCTATGAGAAAGAGAGAAAGTATCTTTCACTGATTTTGGAATTTATATGAATAAAAAAAAAGCACATCTAATTTCCTGATCTAATGCAAAGACTAGCATGGTGTACTTAGTTTAAAATTGTGTGGTATAGAGATTCTCACACAAATGGTAATTTCAGTGATGTTGGCTTAAATAGATGTGATCATGTGATTTGAGAGCTTTCTCATTCTGCTTTATTGCACTTTGAATAAGTGTAGAAATTTCTCTAAATTATTCCCTAAAGATAAAGACTAAATTTTTATTTATTTTAAAATGTTTTATTATATAAATGTTATAGCTTACTGTCACTCTCCTTTTTGGATATTTGATAATTTAATGTCATTTCCATTTTATTGAGTATCTAAATTATTTCCAATTTATTATTTTATTTTATTATTTTTAATATGTTTTATTGATTATGCTATTACGTTTGCCCCACTTTCTCTCCCCTTTATTCCCCTCCACCCTGCATGCCCCCCACCATCATTCCCCCAACTTAGTTCATGTCTATGGGTCATACATGTAAGTTCTTTGGCTTCTCCATTTCCCATACTATTCTTAACCTCCCCCTGTCTATTTTATACCTACCATTTATGCTTCTTATTCCCTGTACCTTTTCCCCCATTCTCTTCCATTCCCCCACTCCACTGAATATCCTCCATGTGATCTCTATTTCTATGAATCTGTTCCTGTTCTAGTTGTTTGCTTAGTTCATTTTTGTTTTTATTTTTAGGTTCAGTTGTTGATAGCTGTGAGTTTGTTGTCATTTCACTGTTCATATTTTTTATCTTCTTCTTTTTCTTAGGTAAGTCCCTTGAATGTTTTATATAATAAGGGCTTGGTCATTATGAACTCCTTTAACTTGACCTTATCTGGGAAGTGCTTTATCTGCCCTTCCATTCTTAATGATAGCTTTGCTGGATAGAGTAATCTTAGATGTATGTCCTTGCCTTTCATGACTTGGAATACTTCTTTCTAGCCCCTTCTTGCCTGCCAGGTTTCTTTTGAGAAATAAGCTTCTAGTCTTATGGGAACTCCTTTGTAGATAATTGTCTACTTTTCTCTTGCTGCTTTTAAGATTCTCTCCTTATCCTTAATCTTGGATATTTTAATTATGATGTGCCTCAGTGTGTGCTTCCTTGGGTGCAACTTCTTTGGGACTCTCTGAGCTTCCTGGACTTCCTGAAAGTGTATTTCCTTTGACAGATTAGGGAAATTCCCCTTCACTATTTTTTCAAATAAATTTTCAAGTTCTTGCTCTTCCTTTTCTTTTTCTGTCACCCCTTGATTTGGATGTTGGAACATTTAAAATTTCTTGGAGGTTCCTAAGCCTCTCCTCATTTTCTTGAATTCTTGTTTCTTCATTCTGTTGTGGTCGAATGTTTATTTCTTCCTTCAGCTCCAAACCGTTGATTTGAGTTCCATTTTCCATCCTTTCACTGTTGGTTCCCTATACATTTTCCTTTATTTCACTTTACATAGTCTTCACTTTTTCCTCTATTTTGCAATCATAGTTAGCCATTTCTGTGAGCATTCTAATTACCAATACTTTGAACTCTGCACCCAGTAGGTTGTCTATCTCTTCAACATTTAGTTATATTTTTCTGGAGCTTTGATCTATTCTTTCATTTAGGCTATGTTTCTTTGTCTTGGTGCACCTGTTATGTTGTAAGGGGTGGAGCCTTAGGTATTCTCTAGGGTGGGGCAACCCAGATCACTAGGTTGGGTGGTACTGTATATGGGGGAGGGTGCTGTATATGGGGGAGGGTCCTGAGAGGGAACAATGTCACTAGTTCAGCATTCAGCAGGCTTTCAGTCACTTTTTATGCTACTCACAAACAAATTAGGCCCTTTTGGTACTGATTCCCAGGTGGGTGGTTTTGTGTACATTCTAGGACCCCGTGGGTCTCTCCAACAAACCCTCCTGTGGGGCTGAGAGTTTCTCCTGCCTCTTCAACCCCCACAGGATTTTTCAGTCAGAGGTTTTGAGGCTTTATTTCACCATGCTGGAACCCAGGGTTGTGTGCTCTGTCTAGCTCCCCTGTTGTTCCTCCCAGTTTATCTGCATGTAAATACAGGATAGCCACTCCACCAGCAGCCACCTTGCTCTCCCCAGTCCTCCAGCCACTGTCTTCCTATGAGTCCTCTGCACCTGGCTGCCTGCCTCCACCCCTCCTAAAAGCATGGATGAATATTTCTTCTTCAACTCCTTGGGCATTGGATTTCCATACAGTTTGATTTTCTGACAGTTGTGGTTGATTTTTGTTTTTAAATTTGTTGTTGTCCTTCTTTTGATCATGTGAGGAGGCAAAGTGTATCTACCTATGCCTTCTTCTTGACCAGAAGTTTCCTCCCAATTTGTTATTTTAAATGCCAGTTTGAAAAATATATATTTAATTCAGTATATGGAATCATTCAGTCTGTGCTATGCATCAATTCTATACTTATAATTGTTGAATGAAAGGGAAAATATATTTCAAGAATTTTGATACTAAAAAATGACTTTCCAAATAGTAGTAGTAGTAGAGTGTCCTTTTACCATGTGTTCATTGACATTGGGCTTTTTCTGAAATTATAGTAATTTTATAGGTGAAAGTTATTATTTGTTCTTTGAAGTTTTTATTTATCAGATTATCTTACTATATGTTTAATGGGTTTATTTTCCCTTTATTAATATTCACTTCATGTTTTTTGCCAAATTATCTACTGGGAAGGTCTTATCCTCTATTGTTTGCTAAAGTTAACACTACGTAAATTAACTCAAAATAGATCATAGACCTAAATGTAAAACCCAAAACTATAAAACTCCTATATGAGAACATAGGAGAGAGTATGACTGAGACAATGGCCATGAAATAGAAAGAGATTTGGGTTGTTCAGAGCACTGACTAAAAGCTAGTGTGACCACAATAGATAGCTTGGCATATAGTTTAGGACAAAATAGCAAAGAGTGGCAGGAGGTGAACCACATAAAACCACATAGGCAAACTTAGGAATTTTGATGGTCCTCATAAAAGTAATGTGAGCATATTATAGGAGACTGATCTCACTTTGGTATGTGACATGAAGAAACATCTGATAGAGGAAGAACACTGATGAAGATAGGTCAATCAAAAGGTTATGGCAAATTCAAGGAGAAAGATAATAATAACTTGGTCTAAATTGGTGGAAGAAATGGTGGAGGATATATTGAAAATACATTTAGGAAATGAAACCAAGTGCCTTGTTGATGACTGTTTTAACAGGGTTGAATGAGAGGGAGGTAGCCAACGTGATCTGGAATCTTTTGTGAAACTGAGTATAATTATGGTAAGCTCTATAGACAGAAGGAACCATATTCAAGCACTGTTTGGGGGATAGATGAGTTTGATTTTGGACTCATTGGTTTATGGGTTTTGGTGCTCTCCTTGTGGATATATTGAGCAGACAGTGGAATATAGTGCTGGCATACACAAGAGGTTTCATTGAAGAATGCGTTAGTAGTTCATAGGCTTTTAGAAGGATGTTGAAGTGTGATTTAGAGCATATTTTCTATGAACTGAACATTAAATCTTAAAAGGGCCTAAAACATTGTCTTGAGGAACACTAATATTTTAAACCAAAGATTAAAAGCTAATACAAGACACTGAAAAGAAGCATTTATATATAGGAGAAAAATGAAGAAAGCCTTACATCATGGGAGCTAAGGAAAGAGAATGCATTTCAAAAAATAGGGATTTGGTCTTATGAATTAAAGTTATAATAATCTTGTCAGGGTTCTGTTCAGAATTGGAGTACATACTTTAATAATGCCAAAGAGATGAGACATTTTATTTAGTGTAATATAGGGATATCACAGGGAAGTTTGACTAAAGTCTATGTGCCTTTATGTTTATTATATAATACTTCTTCATGGTTTCCTTTAGAATATTTTACTTGTTTAAATTATTGAGCAGGAAGCTGAGTTTGTTATTCATTTTCTCTTAATTTTAGCACATAAAACATAAATCACTTTGGCCATGTTTGATGTTTGTTGATCATTTAAGATTTTTGTTTCAATTTATTAATATAATCTTTCATTGCATTCAAATTTATTTGTAATTTAGTATTTTTTAAAATATTTTATTTATTCATTTTTAGAGAGAAGAGAAGGAAGGAAGAAAAAGAGAGAAACATCAATGTGTGGTTGCCTCTCATGCACCCCCCACTGGAGACATGGCCTGCAACCCAGGCATATGCCCTGACTGGGAATCAAATTGGTGACCCTTTGGTTCACAAGCCCATGCTCAATCCACTGAGCTACACCAGCCATGGCTATAATTTAGTATTTTTAAGACTGTTTCTATATTTTGAATGACCCCAAATTCCCTGTGCCTCTTATTGAGTTTTATGTTATTTTTTCAGTTGCAGCTCTCTGTGACTTCTTTTAAAGGCATGTAAGTGCTAATATGGAAAAAAATTATGCCCAGAAAAACTTAAGAAAAAAACAAAATTTTTGCAGAAATGTACAAATCATACTTAACATTGTGAATATTAATTTTGTCACTCCTCAGTGCCTATTTAGTGAATTTTGTTTAAGTTTGTGTTACAAAGAATAATAGGATAAATTTCTGCTTTTAGGTTTTCTTGACTTTTTTTCTTTAAAAGTTGTCTATAGACCCCAGACAAGAGAGTGTACTCCCTGTAGGATACAAGAATTAATAAGTTGAATTTGAGTGTATCACCAAAGATGTAATTAGTTTCCTCCAGAAACATAATAGGCAGTCACCATTACTTAGCAAGTGTTTCCATGTTAACTAAAAAATGAAATTTAGAAACAAAAAGAAATAGAAAAAAATACTTATATAGAAGAAAAGGGAAAATATTTAGATAGTTTTAGCATAAATGCTAAAGTACCCTATGTTTTCTTTCATGGGTAGTATACAGAAGAGAGCAAAGATATGTTATCTACAGAAGTGTTTCTTTTTTCTTTTTATCTGTCCTTTGATTCTAAATGATAGGTTTTTGGGGTAGAGTAATCTTGGTTGTAGATCCTTGCTTTTCATCATTTTTAATATTTTGTGCCAATATCTTTCAGCCTGAAAAGTATCTGTTAAGAAATCAGCTGAGAGTCTTATGGAGTTCCCTGGTTGTTAACTAACTGCTTTTCTCTTGATGCTTTTAAGATTCTCTCTTTGTCTTTAACCTTTGGCATTTTAATTATGATGTCTCTTGTGTGGGTCTCTTTGGGTTTGTCTCATTTGGAAGTCTCTGTACTTCCTAGACTTGTAAGTCTATTTACTTTATGAAGTTAGGTAGGGAAGATTTCTGTCATATTTTCAAATAGATTATTAATTTCTTGCTCTCTCTCTTCTTCTGGCACCCATATAATGCAACTGTTGGTATGCCTAAAGTCTTCATTTTTTTTGAATTACTTTTTCTTTTTTTAAAAAAATATTTATTTATTTTGAGAGAGAGAGAGTAACATTGATTTATTGTTCCTCAATTTATGCATTCGTTGGTTGACTCTTATATCTGTCCTGACCAGGGATTGAACCAGCAATTTTAGTGTATAGAAACAATGCTCTAACCAACAGAACTACCCAGTCAGGGATCTCTTTTAAATGTTCTTGATGGTCATTTTTTGCTTCCTTATTTTCCAAATTGCTGATTTGATTCTTGGCTTCATCTACTCTACTGTTGATTTCCTGTCAATTATTGCTCATTTCAGTGAATGTATCCTTCATTTCTGACTAGTTCTTTTTTATGGTTTCTATGTCCTTTTTAATGCGACTAAAGTTCTCACTAAGCTCATTGAGCATCTTATCACCAGTGTTTTGAACTCTGCATCTAGTACATTGCTTGTCACCATTTTATTTAGTTCTTTTTCTGGAGTTCTGCTCTGTTCTTTTCTTTGAAACATGCTTTTTTGTCTCCTCATTTTGGCAGCCTCCTTGTGTTTGTTTCTATGTAGTAGGTAGAGCTGCTACCTCTCCCAGGCATGATAGAGTGGCCTAATGTAGTAAGTGTCCTATAAGGTCCAGTGGTACAGCTTCCCCTACCACCAAGCTGGGTATTCAATGTGTGCCCACTGTGTAGGCTGGGTACACCCTCCTCTTGTAGTTGAGCCTTGATTGCTGTTAGCATGTCCAAGGTCCATCACTGCCTCTTTTCTGTTTGGAGTCACCTGGCATGAGCTACAAAGTGATCTGCAGATGTCTGCTACTTGTGCTGGACCTGGAAGTGCCATGATGAAACCAACCAAGCTGTGAACCAAGGCTGGCTTTTGCTAATGCCAGGCCTGGGGCCACTTAGCAAGAGGCACAGGACATACTCAGGCCAGACGCTGCTTGTTTGAGATTTTAGGAAAATCTGATGAGTGAGTCAAGATAGGACATTCACATTGAAAAGTCACTGGAAACAGTTTTCCCAGAAAGATAGGTGGGGAAGGTACTTGGGGATTCATACATTTGACTCTTTCCAACTGAGGTACCAAGAAAAAATAATCCATCTCTGCTGTGCCCTATCCATATACTTGAACCAAGGAATCTATCAGCATAATAAATTGTAATTATTTTATGTCATTAATTTTAGGTTATGTTGTGGCATATTGATAGTGAAACATCATTATCTATATGTAAAATAATTTAATTTCTAGTTTATATTCAGGAAATTTCAAATCCTAGGTTAAACTTCTCGGCTGCATATGCAGGGTAAAACTGTGTTCTCTTTCCTCATCAGTCATGTAAGAGTATTGTGGGGGAGGGAAAATAATCTTCCCTTTACCCTTCTAAGTTCTTGTCTGAGATGTACCTGCAATAAAAAGACAGATTAATAGGAGAAAAACAAACATAAGTTTAATAACATGCATCCCTCCTGTATACATGAGATCTAGAACACCAAGTAACTTTCTGAAAAAGCCCAAAGCATCACCTTAAATACCATCTCCAACTAAAAATAAGACATTGGGGGGTGATGTTCAGTTGTGAGAAGTTACCAGGAAAAGCATAGTAAAGAAGGGTCAGGCTTTTATGCCAATTTAAGTCATTACTTTTTACATTGATAAGTTTCCAAAGATTTGAGGTCACCTTCGCTTTTCAGTACAGAGACAGATAGCCTTACAAATAAAGATTTCCCTTATAGATGTAAATGTCTCATAAAAAGATAATGTCTATTCAGTTTTCAAAGCTTCTCTTGTGTATGTCTTAAAAATAGCCAGCTTAAAATCATCCCTATGCCAAAGAATCATATTTTGGGGTAGCAAATTCTGCTCTTCTTCAGTATGTTCTAGCCAAAAAGAGTGATAGGTACATCTAAGCTTGCGGTATATTCGAGCAACTGGGCGTACTTCATTATAGCTAGAACATAAAACCTGAGAATAAGAGTGGCCAGAAACAAAGCTAGAAGGGCAGGTACTAGACTGTGAAAGTGCTTGTAAGTCAAAATGAGAAGTTGAAGTTTACACTAAGGGTAATGAGAAACAAGTTATGTCTCCTGATACTATTTGCATTTCAGAAAGATAAGTGTTGTTTCTGTTTAAATGCTGAATGTTAGGGTCAAGTCTGGGGATCAACTGGCAAGTTAGAAAACTTTCAGTAATTGAGGTAAAAGATGGTAGTAGAGCTCTCACTTACAACAGTGTAGATGCAAGAAACATGATAAATTCAATAGATGTTTATACAGTAGCATCAACAGAAATTTATGATTTATTAAATGCAAGCAGTGGGGACAAACAGAACAGCATGACTGAGTAGGTGGTAGTGAGCCAGTTGGAGGTCCCGAGTAGAGGAAGAGGCAGGCAGCAGACAATAAGCTGGCATTTTGACATGCTCAGTTGAGTCAATGGACTACATCAATGCTTCCTGTTAACACCCTTTGGAGACCCCTCCCACCTGCCTTCGGGCTTGGTGATGTGACTTGCTTTTGGACAGGTTTGCACATTTCTACTTTTTCTTGGATCATACTGCCATCATAATAATAAGCCTGGACCACCCTGCTGGAGGGATGTGAGAGTCAATCAGAATCAATTTGTGGGTAAAAAAGGGGTAACAAACTAAATATGACAAACTTAGGGGAGGCCTGCATGGCAGACCCAACAAACTCAGAGACCAATAGAAACCATATAGAGTGGTTTAGCAAAAATTCTTAACTAAGAGTGGGTTGAGGCAGGTAGTCACATTCTAGACTTACAGCTTCCTTGACAAAGGCCAATCTTTATCTTAAGTGACCTTGTCTATCATCTTTTTGTATCTAAGATAAAATCCTTCTTTTCTTGTAATCTCCTTTTGCAGACCCCTCAGGGCAGACCCATTGCTCCCGAGAACTAAACCACAGAACCCCACATTGTTATCTTGTTCCCCCCATACCCTCTCTATGTACTGTGAGTGTTAGATATTAACTATCCAGTGCCCACCATTGTAAAAGAAGTATGTGTTTTCATTTTACTTTTTATCCAGTCCTGGAGGTTTCCCTGTTTTGCTTTCTCCCACCTCCTTAATCCATCACCAGCAGATTTCATGGAACCCTCCTTACATCTCCTCCTTTGATCTAACATGTAAAATAAGCTGCAAAACTGTCATTCTTCAGAGCATTTCCTCAATCTGTTGAGATTATGCTCCCAGCAATTGTCTTCAGTTTGGCTCAAATAAACTAAAAAAATAATTTGCTACAGGTTTTGACATTTCTAACTAGACAAACTTGATTTTTTTCATCTGAGGCCATCCTAGGTCAACCATATTCCAGATAACTGACCAGCTAACCGCTGACACACGAGGAAGTCCACTTGTGACAAGCAGAGCCCAGCTCAGGTCTACATAACTGCCCAGGGACTCATGAATGTCTGTTTAAGCTACTGAATTCAGAAATGTTTTTTTTAAAAGACTGCTATAGATAAATAATAGACTTACTGTATTTTGAAGGTTCTAATTTTGAGATGTATACAATTCAATTGTGGGCCTAGAACTCAGAGGAAAGGCCTGGTCTGGGGATGGGACTGTTTGTCAGGTTTCAACATTCCAGCCTTATCTGTTTGTTTATGGTGAGTTTCCATTCTGACTGGTTGGGCTTGTCTTCTGATTAGTTGATGGGCACGCCTTTTATTATTCTTCCTGTAAATAGATTTTCCAGAATCATTTTTGTGTAAGTGGTTAAGAGGCCATAGGAAAATATATGATTATTCACCAGAGTTAAAGGGAGGATGGCTATTAGCAGAACCATTAGAAAAATAACATTTAAGTAATATTATTACTTAAATATTGTTACTATTGTTGTTATTACTTAAATATTGGGTGAAAAAGAACTCTGAAGTGTTTGGGGAAGGAATATGTCCAGTAAGAGAAAACTATGACAAGATAGTGCTCAATGAAGCCAAGGAAAATGTTAAAAAAAAAAGACATGCTACAAAACATGGCTGAAAAGTCAAATAATTATGTGGCTTCACTGGGTTTAGCAACACTGAGGTCATTTTCTTATTGTTGTTCTACTACAGTTGTCCCCATTTTTTCCCATTGCTGTCCCATGCCCTACCCATCCCCCTCCTCCATACAATCCTCCCCCTCATTGTCCTTGTCCATGGGTCCTTTAACACTAGGTCTTCAATGAGCTTCAAGAGGCCAGCTTTGTGTAGTGGTGAATGATAGCTCTGGGTCTATCCTGATTCCTGTGAAAAATATCAATAATGTTTTTGTTTTAATTGAAAATACAAGTCTCTGTGAGCAGGCTAATTTAATTAGAAATTTGTCTCCTGTGATCAATCAGATGTTCTAAATGTAAATTAATTAGAAAAACAGTGAACCAATACTTAAAGAGAACAACATAGTTTTAATATGCACGACAACATCAAGTGATGGAATACATAGTAAGTCTCACTGAGTGTGCCGCATTTAAAAAAAAACAACAGGGGATTCCAAAGGTTTGTTCCATGTTCCCCAGATTATAAAGTAGTCTTTTTGTCTAGAAGGAGATGAGCTACATTCAGTCAGAGAGAATGTTTCTTTGGCACTGAAAAAATGACTGAAAACAAAATTGAAACATATAAGTAAAACATTATTTTTTAATAGAAAGAACATTTTAAAATTGTTTTACTATTCTTTTTAACCATGGTCTTTTAAAATAGATTCTAAGCAGTTTATTGAGCAACTAGAACAAATGACATATCTGCCATTCATGGGAGAAGAGAGAATGCTCCTTGCACTCCAGGCTACAGTGGCCTATGAGTAAGTTGACACATCATAACATAATGTATATTAAAATGTAAGCATTTCATAGGAGACAAAATCCAGTGAGAACAACTATGAAAAAAGACTAAATTCTGTGAATATTTATCAGGCTTCATCCAAGTACAGGATATTTTTCTATGTGCTAGATTTAAAAAATAAGCAACTGCCCTGGCCAGAGGGCAGGGTTGTTGCAACATCGTCCAGCACACCGGAAGGTGGGAGTTCAGTTCCTGGTCAGGGCACATTTCTGGGTTGCAGGTTTGATCCCTGGTCGGGGCACCTATGGGGGAATGGCAGCTGATCGATGTTTCTCTCCCGTATCACTTTCTTTCTTTATCTCCCTTCTCCTCTCTCTCTAAAATCAATGGACATATCCTCAGGTAAGGATATTTTAAAAAGTGACTGATTCCTGTGTTCAGCGAACTTGACTTTCTCTGTTTTTTTAAATTTGAGTAAATTTGTGGAATACTTGTGAACATTTTTCAAATGCTTGGGTTGACTATGAAAGTAAGACATAATGTAAAATTTAAAAAGCAAACATATTATAAAAAGAAATGAAAATCATTCAAATAGATAACCATCATCAATATTTTACTATATTATGTTTATTTTTAAGCACAGTTTAACTTAATATAAACATGCAAAGATAATTTTGAATCTTGTGATATTTAAATTTAATATTATACCATAATTTGTCTAGGGCATTGCTTTAAAACTTCAGTTTTTTTCTCTAATATCAGTTTGTTTGCTGACTCACTTATTATTCTCTTAGTTTTTATCTCTCAGTTTTAGAGAGTATATATGCATGGACAAAATGTCTTTTGTACTATGAAACTATTAAGTAAATGAAAAGGCAGATAACAAAAATGGAAGAAAATATATGAAAATATCATTTTTCATACCTAAAAAACTTGTATCCAGAACATAAGAATTCAAAACTCAATCTCTCCCCTGGGTATCTAACCAAAAAAAACCCTCAAAAACATGTATTTACAGACATGGCAGCATTATTCCTAGTGGCCAAAACACAGAGACAACCCAAGTGTCCCTGGATAGAGGGTTAGATAAAGAAGATGTGAAAAGGTGAAATACTGCCAGTTTTGACAATATTGATGGACCTTGAGAATATTATGCTAAATGAATAAGACAATCAGAAACAGCTAAGAACCATGTGACTTTACTCATGTGTGGGATATAAAACTAAAACTTGAGGACACAGATGGTAATGTGCTGATCATATCATTGTATGCTTGAAACCTAAATGATCTTATTAACCAGTGTCACCCCCATACATGTAATAAAAATTATTTTTAAAAACTAGTCAGTAAGAAAGTAAAGAGACTAATTTAAAAATGAACAAACATATTTAAATAGGCATTTAATCAAAGAGGATATACAGATAGCAAATCAACACTTTATAAGATGCTCAGCATCATTAGATTTGGCAGATTAAAACTCCAGTGAGATACCACTAAATACTTACAGAATGGTTAAAAAATTTTAAAATAGTGATAATACCCAAAGGTGGTAAGCATGCAGAAAAGCTGGATCACTCATACATTGTTGGCAGGAATGTGAAATGTATTGTGTAGTCACTATAAAATCCAGTTGTCACTTTTCATAAAGTGAAACATACACTTACCATATAACCCAGCAACTTCACACTGAGGTATTTACCTTAGAGTAGATGTTCTCAAAAGAGCACAAGAACCCAGAGGGTATTTCTGAATGTCTAGAGACATTTTTTGGTTACTACAAAGGTGATGAATTAGGACACTCCTACTGTCTAATGGGTAAATGCCAAGGGGGCTCCTAAACATCCAACAGACAATGCACACAAAAGCCCCAATATCAAAGAACGTCAACAGCACCAAGGTTGGGAAATCCTGACCAGGAGGATGGGCAACTTAGTATGTTCACAGGAAAACCTATACAAAAATGACTGTTATTAGGTCTCTTCACAGTCATCTCAAACTAAACATGCAGCATGTTTTTGGATGAATGGAAAAGAAACTGTAGTAAAGCCATATGAAGGAATACCACTACATTTACACAATAGAAAACTATTCAACAAAAATAAGTTGTTGCAGCACACAATGACTTTGATGAATCTCAAAATTATTATGTTGCATAAAATAACTCAAATCTCAAAAGGTTATGTAGATAAAGGTTCTAGACAATGTTCTCCAAAAGACAAAACTAAAATGATGAGCTGAGCAGTTGTTACAGAGAGGACAGGACTGACACAGGGTGTGATCACAGAGGAACAGCGCAAGATGGTTTCAGGGGGATGATGGAACTTTTCAGTATCCTGATTGTAGTGGTAGATATGCAAATCTATATTGCGTTATAAATTCACAATATATGAAAAAGGCATTGTCATCTATATTGACTTAAACATAGATTTCTCTTTTATATTCTGAGTGATTGTATATGCAATTGGTATTTCTTTCTTAAATTAAAAAATTCAATTATGATTTATATTCAACATTATTTTCTATTAGTTTCAGATGCACATCATAGTAGTGAGACAATCACATACTTTAGAAAGCGTTCCTCAAAAATTTAAATATGGAACTGTCTTCTGAACCAGCAATTCCGCTTCTGGGTATATAACTAAGGAAACCCAAAACACTAATTTGAAAGAATATATGCACCCCTGTGTTCTTTCTTAAACTTTAATAGCTTGCTAGGGAAGCGATCTGGGTCTGAAATTTTCTTTCTGGAAAGGTTATAACTCTATGATTTCAGTAGACTAAGGAGCATTTGGACCATCAAATAGTAATTCTTGTTTGCTTGACCATTACTCTGAAGTGAGGTAAGATCTGACTGGACAAGTTCTTTGAAGTAGGTTACTGTGAAGTTGTGGACACAGATGATTTCCACTCCAGCAGCAGTTCCCCCTGTTCACAACACAGTTTTTTATAACATAAATTTCTCTGCTGTGCTAACTTTTACTTTCCTCAACCAACAGAAACTGTCAGTGATTGAGTCACTCATCATGTGGAAGATGTGTCTTTCTTCTTCATGAAGACACTGCTTCCTGGAAACGGTGCAGAAGCATGTAGCTTCTTAAGAATTTTTTTGTGTTCTTGTCTTGGATTATTCTTTGGGATAAATTTGCTCGAGGAAAGGTCGGGCCAATAACCCATGCACTCTTTTCTTATTATTCCAAGAAAATATTTGGCTTATGCCCCTGAGTATGACACCTACATATGGAGAACTATTCTATCAGTTTTCTTTCTCAACATCTGTTGTATGCAACATTAATTTTTTTTAATTTAGCATCCCCTTATTTTATATTAATATTTGGAACTATATGTGTATTCTAGTTTTGTAGATGACAGAAGTTTCATTTCTGTTTTATTTCCTTTGCTGTTCTAGGGAGATTTCTGATTTGTGAATGGACCACAGCTTCTGGACCATGGAACAGACCAGAGAGGTGCCATTTTCCCACTCTGTCTCTCATTTATTTCAGATGAGTGTTTCCCAGTCGAGGATATGCTAGAGGCTGATTGCATTGCTAGAAAGTCATTAATTAATTGATTTCTTTCCCTAGAGCTAAAAAATACTTTTTGGAAAAGACAAACTGTAGAAACTGGAGAGACCTTTTCACCCCACATGTATAAGAAGTAATTAAAACTTTATAATGAAAACTTACACCTATGCCAGTTCAATTACAGTTCAAACACCCTAATCTCTGGGGAATTATTTTTTTATAAAGAATAACCTCCAGAGTTAATTAAGAATAAAAGTGTAATTTTGGAGTAAGGGTTTTTGCTTTTAGCAATTTAGAGAAGATCAAAATCTAACAAAGGCTATTATTTATTGAGCACTTACTTTATGCAAAGTACTACTCTGTGTCCTTCAAAAGGATGGACTTACTTTCATTTTAACCTATGATGAAGATTCTACAATTATTCTCAAATTCTCATCTATGGATGACAGAACTAAGATCTATAAAGTTTACATTGCTTGCCTAAAAGAACATGTTTACTAAGTGTCAAAACAAAAGATACAGTCAACTACTGCTAAAAACGGTCTAGTGGCAAAGGCAAATGACATTTTACATGTGTTTACTCATCTACTTTTTCATTCATTTGTTTATCCAACAATCATATAAATGTGATCTTAGTTCTGGGCAATGTGTTAAGATTTAGGAGCACAGCAGTAAAACAAAATCAAAACAGTCTCAGTCTTTTGTGAATTCGCAGTTGAGTTGAGGAGATAGATGTTTGTTACACAATAACACACATATATGACATACAACAACTATGATGATGTTTGTGAATGAAGAGTGCAGTCTGCAGAAGCATATAAAAAAAATAGGATCCAAGGTTTTTTGGTGGTTCGTGGCTGACGTAGAGAATCACCTTTGGAATGGAGTGTGCAAGACGTAAAATGGCTCAAGTTAACAGAGGGATTGAGGATAAAATTCCAGTATAAGACTTCACAGAGCATGTACAAAAACCTTAGTGTAGAAGGACATCATATTTGAGAAATTTAAAAAAAATCACAGGACACAGAACACAGAACAAAGGGAAGGAAATGGTGGCTGATGAGGCCGGAGAGGTGACTGGTGTCAGCTTGTGTTGCTTTGTTCTCTATGTTAAACGTTTTAGAATTTATCCTAAGAGCATGGGAACTATAGAACATTTTAAGCAGTAGAATGAAATACATGATTAACTTGCCGCGTGAAAATCTTTTTAAAGGTGGAAACTGTTTGAAGAATGTCTTAATAGCCTAGGGAAAAGATGATGGTTCCTTGGACTAGAAAGGAGAAAATGTAGATGGAGAATTGAATTGAACAGAGACATATTAAGTTGGTTAGATTGAAAGAACCTGTTGATTGATGGGCTGCAGTGTGACAAAGGTATGAGTTATTGATGGTGACTGTCAAGTTTTTGGCTGAAGAATCTTAAAGAAAGAGAGTGTTATTCACTAAAACTAGACAACACTAAAGGGAGACCATATTTCTTTCTAAAAATCAAGAGTACATTTTTTGACATAGTGAATACGTATAAGGTACCTTTGGGTTATCCAAAGCTCAATGTCAAGTTAGCAGTTTGATATGCAAGTCATAAATTCAAAGGAGAGCTTTTAATTACATATCCACCATAATTTTGGATGGAATTTCAAGAGGGGGTTCAAAAAGAAAAGAGAAGAATGCCAAGCAAATTTTTAAAGCATTCCAACATTTAAGGGCTGGAAAAGAATGCTGCAAGCAAAACGAGAACTGACAAGGGTTAGAAGAACCAGAACTGTGTGGCATACAGGAAGGAAAGTTCAACCATTTCTGACCTTAGGCACTAACACTGCTGCCCCCTCTCGTGGAAAGCCCTTCTCCCATTTACTCACATGCTTGTGTCATCACCAACTTCATCACATTTGCTTTGAAACTTTTTCTTATCACTCTGATGAAATTTGGATTTCCCACCCAAACTTTCCCCAGGCATCTCTTAATTTCTCTGTTTTGATTTATTTTATTTTCATTTATTATACTACTTAGCTAGTATGTTCATTGTCTGTCTCTACCCACCTCCATGAGCTATGGTATTTGTAACTTTTGTTCACTATAGTGGCTTCTATTTCAAATTTAAGGCTTGGCAGATAGTATGCCTTCTAGGAATGAGTAAGAAATGATGAGTAAATGAATGAATGAATGCACAGTAACACATATCAATATTTGAACAGCATGAATACTCAGTGATAAATGCTACTGAGAAGGCAGGCACACTAGCTGAGGTTTGACATCGGTTAACTGGACTTGGTGTAGTGGTAACAGAGGTCAAACTGCAGTGAGTTGGAGAGTGAGCAATAGGCAACCTCTAAAAAGACAACTCCTTTTAGAAGTGTAACTATAAAGAAGGAGAAAATGAGTATGGTGGTCACTGGATAGGATGGAGACATTGGATAGCAGTCCTTTTAACTTTTTGGAAAATGGACAAAAGATTTAACATTTTTAAAATGCTATTGGGCAGCTGAACTTGAGAGGGAGCAGTTATATACAGAAAAGACAGTGGAAGGCAGATTAGGGATTATTGATAGAATAAGATTTTGGAGAAGGCTCAGGGAGGTTGTGGTCTGTGGAAGGGAAGATGTGTTTGACTCTTCTGCTTTGGAGGAAGTAGATGCAAGAATGGGGAGGGGTTTGGAAGGCAGTTTGATACATTTGGTGGTTAGAAGTTAGGTAAGGTCTCTATAAGGTAGCATTCTGAGAGTGTGTTGGGTTATGAGTATGTTTTAAATGGAACATTTGAAAGACGAAGATTGAAATAGTAGTTTCAGAATGCATAAGGGAGAGTTGACCAGAGACTATATGTTATATTTTCTCTGGACAGGATATAATATGTACAAAATTTTTCACTAAAAATGTATAAATAAATATTTTGGTTTTAAAAACACTTTTTAATCAATAAAATACAGGCAGCTCATAATTTAGAAATCTACAAAAGTGAGATAATTGATAATTTTGGAACTCTAGTAAAGACAATATTTTCTAATACACATTGAAAGTTTAAAATAAGTCCCTTGTGTCAAATTTCAGTGATAAAATTTGATTTGTTAGCCCGGGCTGGTGTAGCTCAGTGGATTGAGTGTGGGCTGGGAAGCAAAGTGTTGCAGGTTCAATTCCCAGCCAGGGTACATGCCTGGATTGCAGGCCATAACCCCCAGCAACTGCACATTGATGTTTCTCTCTCTCTCTTAATCTCTCTCCCTTCCCTCTCTAAAAATAAAATAAATTTTAAAAAATCTTTAAAAAAAGATATGTGATTTGCAAACATTTTCAAGAAAAAAAAGTTTGATTTGTTCATAAAAGTATGTTCTTTTTTCCAAGAGCATTTCCAGATTGAGTTTGAAGGTACATAAACTTGGAATGCTAAGTTTGAAATATTAAACTCCTCTCTATATACATACACTCATATGCATATACTCATAAAGGCAGATAATAGGTTGTTGATGGTTGGTTTTATTTTGTATTGCATCTTAACAAAATAAAACAAGATAACATGGTTTGACATGTTTTCCTAATTGTTTTGAGTAGTAATTTCAGTAAACTGCTCCGTCTCTAGAATTGTAACTTAATTCTAATTGTGACATAACTTTCTCGGGAATTTGATCTGTCATAGTGGGCCAATCCCTGCAGCCCCGTGCTGGAGACTGGCTTTGTAATATATCTTGAGCTTTAACTAGGAACTTTTGATGTATTTCCATTCTGCTGTACATAGTAACATCTTAATTAAACAAAAATGCCATTTTGAGTCTGTTTAAAATGCTATTACAGTTTTTGGTTGAAAGCTTCCTGTGAAGATGAGTCTGCCCTCTGCATTTAATGACAGAGAGATGGAGCGCTTACACTGGAGGAATGAAAATAAACAGCCAAGAAAGGCTGCTGAATACTCCTGAGATTGGAGAATGAAATTTGGTTAGAAAACAATGGTTTCCAAGAGACCAGATGACATCTCAGTAGGTATTTAAATATAGTTCCACCAGCCATAATTTTTTGAGCATAATAACCTGGACAGAACAAAAAAATTGTTTGAAACTGAGGATGAGAGAATTAAATGATGAAAATTAGATGTGATAAATACTGTCTGATGTGGTGATCTTGGGAGTACACACAGGAGAAACCCCATCTTATGTGCATTTTATAAAACAAAACAAATCTTAAAAAAATACAAAATAAATATATATATTGTTATACAGTGCCCTTGGGAGAAATACATTCATACTCACAAATAAAAAATTCCCAAGCAAAAGTCAAGCCATCCACTTAGACCTTATCCTAAATGCATTAAGTTACCCAAGCTTCAATCTTGCTTCTTAAATTGACTTAGTACTCTGTGTGCTTTGAATACTTTAATTTGGTCTATGAGACTTTCTGCTCCATGGCAGTATGTTCCACACCGTTTTTCATGGTAGTGCACTCAGAAAATTCCATTGAATCAAGTTGATTTCCCATATGACAGCTACCTAGATGAATGAAACAGAGTCTATATATCTGAGGACCTTACAGTAATCCTTGTACACAGTTTAAGTTTTTAATTCACTCCCCTCAAAACTTTCCTAGTCATCAAAATCATATCTTGCTATCCTCCATATGGTTCATAGTTTCTCTCTAGGTCTCAACATAAATATAATTTTATGAAAACATCATTTGAGTATTTAAAAATGTAGCAGAAAGGACTCCTAGATGATCTCTCTACTATGTTAGAAAGTGATATTTAAAAATATATCTATCCTTGTCTAGGAGAGCCATCTGTGAACATCAGAAAATAGGGAGACAGTCACTCTCCTTTCTGGGAGACTGCTGACCTACTCTGTGTCACATCAAATGACAGGAAGAGTCTACCTGGTTCTTCAATTTTCAGGTGTACTTGACTTCTAGTATTCCTTTGGTCATGCGATGGCAAGAAGATTTTGCTTTCAAGTCTTCAGTAAGGCCCCATTATATAGGAACTGTGATGTTTATTAAGGGCCAGCTGACATTTTTATATTGAAAGGATGTTACTTTGTTGGAACCTATGGCAAAAAGGCCATTCCTTCTCCCTGTGGCCGTGTAGGCTTTCACTTTACAGTTGATTAAAACACTATGCTGACCATTGACAAGTGCAAAAATAAGTATAGATCATTGAATTTCCCATCATACTGCTGTCAAAATGTATTTTGAATACTAGAAGGAATAATTAGCAATGAAATATTCTCTACTTTCTGTCACACACATAGAAGCATATGCTTTTACTTTTTATTTTCTAAGACTTGTTTTATTGTATTTTTTTCCTTTACCATTTATCACCTTAATGGCCCTCTTCCTCACCCCCCGCAACCACTACACTGATGTCCATGTCCATGAGTTCTTTTGCTTTTTGCTCGATCTCTCTACTCCCTAACCCATCAACCAGAGCTGTCAGCCTGCTCTCTGAGTCTGTCTTTATTTTGCTTGTCAGTTCAGTTTGTCCATTAGATTCTACATATGAATGAAATCATATGGTATTTCTTTGACTGGCTTATTTCACGTAGAATAATGTTATCCAAGTCCATCCATGCTGTCACAAAAAGTAACATTTTCTTCTTTTTATGGCTGAATAGTATTTCATTGTGTATGTTCACCCTAAAAAATGCTAGAATGCAAATTTCATGGGAACGGTGTTGAACTTGGTGTACTCCATTCTCATTCCATATCTGTGATACTGGAATGCACAGGTTCTTCTTTTCCCACTACTTTCATTTTGCTCTGCTCCATCCTTTCTTTACTTTTTTATTTCTTTGACATTACTATTCATATGGTCTTGGCTTTCAGCCACTTTAAACTCCACTGAAATTATCGTCATTATGAAAAATTACTTTCCCCTAAGGATTATGTAATAGCCTATTAGGAAAAGAGATACAAAAATATATCCTACAGTGGTTTTGCTTTGGCTATGCTCACCACAAATCTCTAGGTGAAGATTTTTTAGAACAATTGCATTTTAGACCTTTTGACTTTGATTGTCTTTTCCAAAACTCAACCTACTAATGTAGGACAAAATATTCTCCTAATAACTGAATAAATAAAATTTAAGGATTTTTAGAAGAATGATTCATTTTTCTCTTCTCAGAAACATATTCTTTATGAACTTAGGATTCTCAATATGCTCCTTAAATACTAAAAATGACTAAATAAACAACCAGGTGCACTGCTGGAAGTTCTGACTACTGGGAGCTCTTCACCCCATTGCTGTCCCTTCAGGGATGTCCCAGTGTGGGGCTGGAATGCTGGAGTTGTCCACTTCTAGGTGATGCCTATTCACTGAAAAACCATCAGTAAATCACACCCAACTTTTTTCTTCTTCTCTCAGCAGACTGTAGGCAACTCCTTGTCAGGACATAAGCACAGGTTGGAAGAGAGAAGGTGATGTAGCAGGACTAAGGATTTTGTAAGCCATATGCTTTCAGGGCCTGCCTGACCTCCTTCTCATACACATACAACTTTGGTCTTGATGGATTGCTGCCATGCCTGCCCAACTGTATAGCTTAGTGGACTGGGCAACACAAAGTTCCTAATGGGCAGCTCATGTCACATGGTGACTTGATGGTCCATGGTTAATTATTCAGTCCCAAGTAAGGCTCAACAGCAAGCGAAAAGTTGATTTTCCAAAGGAGAACAGTTATCTACAGAAGAGGGTAGGGTTTCACTCTAAAATCTTGAGTCTACAATACTGTTGCCCTATAGGAACCATTGGATCTGCTGGATCTAATCGAGCAGCACCCTGGCATCCTTCAAGTTTCTGATGGTGACACTAATCTCTGCAGTCTCTCCATGTATGTAGTATTGCTTTTTGTATTATCAAAAATTTTTGTTTTGCTTTTTCCCATTTTAAGTAGGGAATGGTGCAACTACTTATTATGATACTCTAATGTCAGTTACATGACACCATGCATTTGTCAAAACTCACAGAACTTCACAGTACAAAAAGTGAACCTGAGTTTATGCATGAAGATTTATGAAAACAGTTTAAGAGATCAGGGGTTCTCAGGATGGAGTGCAGAATGTGACAACCTAACTCTACCACAAATGTACAAAATAATATTGCTTAATGATCTGGGGGAGAAACTGCTGGCCTAACTAACATTGAAAATGAGTGAAGTATATAAGACTAAAGGCCTAAGAAACTGTACATGAACAGCATCCTCTAGTTGATAAAGTCATTCCCAAGGGGTTGTAGGTTAGTAATTCTGATATACTATTCATGTATACTGGAACTGAACAACTGAGTGAGTGGATGTTGTGAGCTAGGATTTTTGTTCTGGGTGTGAGAAGTTACAGATAAGGAAGAGCAGGATGCTAGAGTCATCTGTGTGGTCATGGATTAGAGTTGGAAACAAAAATGAACTTAAGTTTAGCTTGAGATAGGTTGTTACATTTAGAAATATTTATAGATATATTTCTATATGCAGGTAAATATTAATATCTATATTTCCTTTCTTCACTAGCTAACAGGGCCTAAATGATGGTATGTGAGTAGCAATGAGGACATCTGGAGCCTAGGTTTTGGTTTCAGATACTAGTGATTCAGAACTGTATGAATTTATGATAATTTCCATATAGCCAGCCTCTTGTGACTATGAAACAAATACCATATGCATCTATCTATATATATTGATATGTACATTCTTTTCAAACTGAATATAAGCTACTTGATTCAATCTGTTAAAAAAAAACCTATGCAATTTTACTTACTCTTAATGTAAATGCTCAATTATAAATCAAAGGTATGATTAAGAAGACATTTCTTGACCTGCAATGGAAAGTTAGGCTACTCCATAATGATGATGATGATGATGATGCTTAAAAATGCTATATGAGTTTTTTCTTAAAACACCCAAATATTCCTTTTTTCAGGCTTAAAAACAGATAACTATGTGAATATTGCTTCTACATTATGTTTCCTACTTTTCTGCTCATGTAAACAAAATGTTTAATTAGTGGGCCTCATGCACATTTTCACTTATAGCCTTTGTGGAAATTCAGTGAATTCTAGGCATACTTGGGTAGCACTTCACAAACTATAATGTGCACGTCATTCACTTGGGGAGCTTGTCAAAAGCAAGTTCTTTTCAGTAGTTCTGTGGTAAGACCTGTGAATTTGCATTTCTAGCAAGTTCAGATGATGCCAAAACTTCTGGATTATGACCAACTTTGAGTAGAAAGAGGCTAAGCTTTCTTGTCAAAGAAAATCTCCTGGACATTTACTTATTTATTTTTGAATACCAATGCCCACCTAAGACAAACAAATCAGAATTTCTGGGTTCAAGTCTGGACATAAATATTTCTTAAATGTTGCAGTTGATTATAATATTTAGACAGCCTTGAACCTCCAGAGCTTATATGAGAACCATGAATGAAGTATCTTTATGACATTGTTTGCAGCTAAAATAGTACGGGCAGGCAGCAGGACTTACGGTTACATTTCTGTCAACATGCTGGGGAGAACTGTAAAACAATTTACTACTTTTTGATCCTGGCTTAATTTTGAGCAGAGACTGACAGAATGGCAGTCGTACTAAATTATACTGCCTTGCATGGCAGCTTTGTGATAATGGAGCTATTGATGAGGTGGACTATTCAATTCATTTTCACTCAAGACAGAAACAAGGATTTGAGTGAAAGTTTCCAGAGGTGAAAAATGAATGTGTAAGCACATTTGTATTCAGATGTTGAGTGAATTAATTCATTTTATCTATAAACGGTTTTGAGATAACATGCACTCAAATGACTATAAAAATAAATTATTGTTTTAATAGTGAAAAAATCATTTCAAGATTCTTTTGTAGGCAATTGAAGTATTATTACAGAAATATACTCATTCCAATAAAATTACTATTACTAATAAAAACTTAAGGAGTATTTACTATGCATTAGATGTTTTATATAATATATAACATTATTCTCCTCATTTTATATGAGGAAGGGATTGATATTCAGAGAAATTAAATAACCTTTCTAAGTTTGAACAGCTGGGATGTGGCAGAGACAAAATTTAACCCATTTATTTGTCTTCAAAGTCTATGCATTTTCCTGTCTAGCTCATTACAACTAGAGCTATTTTAAATGCTAACTAGTCATTTGTGTTGATTTATACTCAGAATGGTCATAGGACACAGAGGAGAGATTTAAATATCACTATAAAGTATTTTTTCAAAGTAATATATATGCATGTGTGCGCTATTCATTCCTTTCAGTGATACATTTGCTATAGAAATTATAAGCCTAGCTATGTAGGTGTGGTGACACATTTGGTTCAGGAATGCATGTTTTGCCTTTTAATTAGTGACTCTAAAAAATATGAACCTAGTTCCTCCTTCTATCAGTAAAATCAATTCCTAATTTCATGTGTGACCCTGAAATCTTACATTTTGCTTTAAAAACTTGATTTATCCATAGACAAAGGAGATTTTGTCTGTGGATTTCCACCCATCAGATATGTTAACTGATTTCATATATATTGTATATATTTCATAAAATGTAAAACATATATTTTAATAATTGTATATATCCTATATATTTCACATGAAATATATTTTACATTTTATATACAGAGTTTTAAAAAATTATATATACATCATTTATCATTAAGTTATAGATAAGTAAATATGTAATTTATTTTAAATATTTTAATATGAAAAAATTGAAACATGTACAAAAGTAGCATTAATAATATGATAAATATCCATGAACACCTCACCTAATTTTATAGTCTACCATTAGCCAATTTTGTTTTATTTATAACCTTCTATCTATAACTACTTTTTAAGAATCTATAACTATACTCCTCAAAATATTTTAAAGAAAACTTCATTGCCTATCATAACATAATCTCATAAACCTTATTGAGCCTAAATATTTTAATTTCTTTTGTTCCTTAAATTTCCTCTGAATTGGTAATTATGTCTAAGGGTTGATTAAATTTAGGGGAAACACATTTTTTGATGAGACTATTTCATGAAGATGTATATGACGTCTATATCTTTTTCATGTTCATAAAATCTCTTGATAATTGCTTAGACCCAATAATTAATTATGAGCTCCAAAATGGTGATATTCTTTCATTTCTTTTTCATTTATTGACTTCAATTCTTCAGTAATTTTTTTTAGAGAGAGAAAGCAGAGTTTTTTGTTTGTTTGTTTGTTTTTAAGATTTTATTTATCTATTTATTTTTAGAGAGAGAAGTTAGTGGGGAGAGAGAGAGAGAAACATCAATGTGCGGTTGCTGGGGGCCATGGCCTACAACCCAGGCATGTGCCCTGACTGGGAATCGAACTGCGACACTTTGGTTCGCAGCCCGAGCTCAATCCACTGAGCTACGCCAGCCAGGGCAATATTTTAAAATCTATCTTCTCATTCATAAGCTTCAAGGACATTTCACACAGAAAAGATAAATTTACTAGTTTCCAAATTAATGAGTTGATTCTTCAACACCTTCCAATTACTCACAAGAGTTTTTAAATTTTCCCTTTGTGGTATCATTATGAACTCATAGAATTAAACACATTTGATTTGCTTCAATTTAGTGCAGCCTATATGATGAGCCTATTTCGTTTGGCTCCTGGTCTTGAAAGGTTTTTCTCATGATTGTAATACTCCCAATGCTTCCTTTGCTTTCAGTCATCGAAATATGTCTGAGCCACTTTGATTGGTGTATTGCTTTTAGGCCTTCCTGGGAAACAGTGATATCAGGTGCATATATATATTTAAAAGATAAAATACATTATGAGTTCATACTGATTTTTCAAAATTAAATTCTATACAGTGGAGTTTTATCCCAAGGTCACAGATCTAAGCTCTCTCGGTGTCTCCCTTTCTCTCCCTTTCTCTCTCTCTCTCTCCCCCTTCTCTCTCCTTCTCTCTTTCTCTCCCTCACTCTCTTTACAGCTGAACATCCAGTTATAAAGAACATCAACCTAAATATTCATTTGTTTTACTTTCTCTACTCACAAAATGATTTCAGAGTAAAAGTAAGTAAAAAGGACCAACAATATTATTACTGAAAGTAGTTTAAAAGGAAGATTTGAAAAAAAAGTCCCTAAGGTATATCTTCTTAGAGTTGCAAAACAAGTCACAATTTATTAATTTGAAGTATAAGATCTTTGTGTAGTTATACTACCAACCAAATATATAATTAGGGTAGTTGTTTTATTTCCTTTATAATTTTAGAAAATAAATTTTAAATTATGTAAAACACATGTTACCAAAGTCAATTTTGCCAGTCAAAACATATTCTAATAAGTCTAGCTTTTATTTCTGTCCCTTCCACTCAATTTCATATGTTCAATGTATAAACACATTTGAAAAAATGATTCCTCTTACCTCCACACTATTTGGTATCATTCTAATGATTATATAATAGGTTTGGCTCCACCCCTTCTCTTAGCAAAAAGAGGTTTACTTCTAAAAACAATATTGAATTTAGCTAGTAACTATGTCTTCCCATCTACTCTTTATTTCTTCATCATTTCATTTTAAACAATATTCTTTTAATTATAGTTGAATCAGTAAGTTTATTCTAGTTTTTCTACACTCTCACCTTTTTGCCCCATTTTTCAAATTAAATAATTAGAGCATAGTGCCATTGTAGCCTATACTGGCTTCCTTTTATTCATTTTTTATCTTAGTTCTACAATTAAAAAAAATGAATAACTACCAGTCCATAAGTCAGTGTCTCTCTAATCTTATTTGAAAACAGAACTGAAATAGTATATGTACCATTAGGTTTTTGTTCGTGTTTAGTACAACATTCTTCACATGATCCTCAGGAAGACTAGAGCAGAGTACATAAAATCGTACATTCTTTCACACTCACTAATTTATTCATTTTTCAACCAGACATTAACTAATTTACTACACAAATGTTTTGGGGGCACCCCTATGTATAAAGCATGTGGTTAAAAATCTTGTGTTAAAATGCCAAATAAAACAGATATGTTTTATTCTAGGTTCTTAGCAATATGATTTACACATAGAGATGTTCTTTCTGAGAAACATGAAGAATATGTTTGAATGATTCCAGTATTCACAAAGGCTTTGTGGAAAAAAATCACAAAAGTATAATAAATATAATAAGAAATTACATTGCTAAATTATGCACCATGTGCTTGTTTTACTAAGGTTTCCAGTAGAATTGTATCATTTTAGCTTGATTATTAGTATATCAGTCAGCTTTTTGGTTACAAGCAACAGAAAGTAATTATATGTTAGTTAAAATAATTTCTTTAAAAATTGTAGAAGATGCCCACAGAATTGAAAAGAAGTGTAGAGACTGAGTCTGAGAAAATAAGCAAGGATACTTAGATACTTAGACAGCAGGAATCAGAGTCAAGTTTATACATGGTTCTATATATTTATATAAAACAAAGTTGTTTGTTATTTTAAATTTTTAACATCAGTTATGACATATTCATATTATTATTCTAATTGATACTATGTATTTTACTCAGTAGTAAAATAATGCTCATAGTATTTTACCACTATGAGCTTAGTATTTTATTTACTCAAAATAAATACTCATAGTATTTTACTCAGTAGTAAAATAATGTATTTCCCTTTTAAGCAGTTGAAAAATGGAAGTGAAAATTTATAATTTATGCAAGTTGTACAATAAGACATTTTAAGCATTAAATTTAAAACAAAGTTGTTTTTGCCTTAAGGTGATCTTAAAAAATGTCCTTAAGGGAGAATCATGAATCATTTAGATACTCTGAATAATTAAGAAGATTCCCGTATAAAGATAAAAGAGGGCAAAAGAATCTATATGTGGCAAAAATCAACGATTCCAATGAAGATCAATGGTCACCTGTCATTTCAGGCTTTTGTGAGCTTCCAAGATGGAAATGTCTACTAAAGTTTGCTTTTCTGTAATCATTAAATTTTACATACCCTAGAAGAGTGAAAACAATGGCTCAGTTTTCAAAATTTCAATTTAGTCATTAAAAAAATGTTAAAAATTATAACAGTCAAGTCTGGCATCATGATACAAAATACTTTGAGCAAACAACAGCCCCAAAGGAGACTGAATTTCATAAATCTCGGCTGACAGAGTTTTATGGAAATCCACATGATTTAAGTTCTAAAAGCAGGGGTACCTTCAAGGCAAAATGGCTTTTGTTAGTTTCTGAAAACTCTCTACTTTGACCTCATCTATTTGATATAATCATTTGGGATTCTTGAAATTTAGAGTGAACTATGGAACTCTTTGTTTCTCTTGGTCTAGAAAATTGAATAGACATCTTGTTCAGGTGTGAGTAATGAAGAGAGATTGGATTCTTTCTTGAGAGGTACTGACTTTTGTAGAAAAGTGACGGTGTTGTTCTCTGAGATGGGAGTGGCTGATATTGTTCTTATAAGTGAAAGAAGTGAAATAAATGTCAAGAACTAGTACTTTTGGACAATATCCATTACTATGAACTTGCATTTAAGGAACGTATTTTAATAGGAAAGTTGGTAGCTATATTTTAAATTGTAAATTTATTTTCATTATTTAAAATATTTTATTTTTATCTTAAAATCAAGGGTATATTGAAAAACACTTATAATTGAATAATTTGGAAACAAAACATTGCATTTTGGAGCATCTCTTTAACTTTTTTCTATGCATATTTATTATATTAAAAATAAGATAATATTCCACTGTAAACTACTTAATATATTGCTGATAATTTCTTTATCTACCTGTACATCAATACAGTAATTTTAATGACTGATTTTTATTCTGTAGAAAATATATACCATAATTTATTCATCAAGATTTTATTAATAGATTTTTGGGTTGTCTCAGTTTTTTAGTATTATTTATAGCTTAATTGTATTGTTAAAAGTTACCATCTCTAGAAATGAACCTCCTGAAATTTTTCTAAGATTTCTTTTAGGGTACATTCATAGATATGGGATTATATATTTCACTTTAGATAATACTGACAAATGGTCATACCAAAACTTGTATTTATTCTAAATTTTATTCCTTGTCAATTTGGTAAGTGAATTGGGCTTAAATATTATAATGATTATTTTAATCACAGAAGTAGAAGTGAATTTTAATTTCTAGTAGAAAATATAAACCATTTTAGTAAATATTTTATTTCTGCATTTATAAATTGGCCGTTTGTTTCCTTTGCTCATTTTTCTAAATTATTTGTTTTTTATTGAAATAAGAGTTTCTAATTTATTGAAAATATTATCACTTATTCAATTTTAGTTCACAAATATTTTTGTGCATCTAGGTTAACACACCTTTGAAATAAGCACACTCAAGAGTGCATTGATCAATCTGGTTAACTTTCCTATAATCCAATTCCCCACCTTCTTTCTCCCATTTCCATGTAATTTGCCTTAAATTCCCTCCTTAATTTCACATGCATAAAAGAAATGCAAGTTGTTATTCTGAAGCATTTATCTCAATCTGTTGAGATCTTGCTTCCAGGTATACCCTCTCTTATGATTTAAATAAATATTTATAATATATCTCTACAGGTTTGGACATTGTTATGTAGACAAACCTACTTCTCTCTCCAGATACAACCATATTTTCAACAAAATTTCTGAAAAGAAACTTCTATAATCATTTTCTCTCCTTGTATTCTTTCCTACATCTTGACCATTCCACCAAACCTTCTCTTGACATGTTTTAAAGACCTATTTTGCTACTTTTGAAGAGCAAATTCTCAGTCCTTGCCTTTAGATTGAACTAAAAGCAGGCAGCCTTTGACATATATTCAACCCCACACTTTCTTTTGCAATGCTTTACTTGTCCGTGGTCCCTACTTCACTCCTCGGCTTGTTTGCTTGTCTTCTGTCCACCTTCCAAAATTTAGAGTGCATGAGGATTCAGTTCGTGGTCCTCTCCTTTTTCCATACACACCCTCAGTGATTTTAAGGATTCTTTTGGGCTTAATCACATATAACCTGAAGTAGTGTGAGCCCTGGCAGCTTTTTTTCTTTTTTAACTAATGTCATTGTTTGACCTAACCTTTGATTGTGGAGGCACCTGTTTCAAAGAGCTACCCACTTCAAAGCCTGCTGTCTCCAATAAAATCATCATGGCCACAGGACTAGATAAAGAGCCCAACTGCCTCCATCTACTGAGGCTCCTTTGTTTTAGGGATCTTGGTTGATTTCAGTAAGTGAGGATTTGGGCTACTTATTTCTTCTCTCTTTCTCTGTTTTAAATTGCCACTCTTATATTTTAAATTCACCAGTAACAAGTAAGCCCACAAAACTTTAGGCCCCTACCCTTGACCTCAATAAAAGCAGAAACTTTTCAGATTTGTGCACTCTCTGTCTACCTCAGAGCTCACTGTGTGGCCCCGGTGGGTTGTGTGATTTCCAGGTTTTGCAAGTAATAAGCCTGTATCTTTTCAGTGTACTGGTGGTTATTACTGAAACGCAAATGGTGATCATAGTAAGAAATACAAGGACCAGCCCAACAACAACCTTGGTTATTAATAGACTAAGACAAGTATTGTACAAAACACCTGAAGATTTTCAAATGTGTTTATTGACTTCACACTTGCTCTTGAAATTCAGACTCATCTATTAACTGCCCAATAGACATTTATATTTGAATATTTTATAGGAATCTCAAATGTAGCAGATTCAAAATTAAACTCCTGGTGTTTCCTCTCTGACTCTTTCCTCATGTAGTCTCCCCATATCAGAAAACGCAACTTCTTATTTCCAATTGCTTAGGCTAGCAACCTGAAAATCATCCTGGATCCCCTCTTTTTGACATATTTTATATATAACAACTCAGCATATTCTATCGTACAGTCTGAAAAACATGGACAGAATCTACGTATCAGAATTTCACTCTAACTTCCCTGATCTGTACCACTACAATCTCTTGTCTGGACAATTGCTACCAACTTCTATCTACTCTCGCAAATTCTGCCTGAATTTTCTATAGCCTAATCTAGAAGTGCATGTGTCATTTCTATTTATTGTTCTCTGAACTGTTTTAATATATCCACTTTAATTTATTATAATTTTATTATTAATTTATACAATTTCTTTATTTATTGTACACTTATCTTTTTCTAGCTATTTTATCACAGTTTTACTTGTCTTTAGGCCTTTTTGTTAAATAGAATATTTAATTTTGTTATATTTAAAATTATTACTTTTAGTGACTTCTGCTTTGAATGACTTATCTAAGAAATATTTTTCATTCACAGAGGTCATAGGACTTTATTTTATATTTTCTTCTAATAGTTATGGTATTTAAATTTTGTTGGAGTTTTAATAAAACTAGATCTGTAATGAAGCTTTTGAATAGTTTATGCATTAGAGATCCATACTGTATCGAAAGTTAATTATTACCAGATCAGATACTGAGTAGTTTACCTTTTTTCCTCCATTTTTAATGCTGTACTTGACATATAGTAAGTTTTCTTATATGTATTTTCATATGTTCTTTGATCTGTTGGTCTGCCTCTGGGCTAATTTAAGACTTTTAAAAGTAATTAATACATGTTGGGCCAAATAACTTCTCTTATTTTATGTTTTAGGTTTTGCTTGTCTATTTTGAAATTTATTGTAGATAAGAGTCAAAGTGAAAAATTTCATTTAAAATGATACTGAAATTTCATTCCATTGAATTTGCATATTAACTTGAGTTTTAATCAACATTTATGATACTGTCTTTTTACCCATGAGTAGGGTATGTATTCATTCATTCAAGGTTTCTATTGTAGCACTTAAAAATCTGAAATGATTTTGCATCTTATCTTAAATTTGTTCTATAGATTTTTATTATTTATAAATTGAAGCAGTTCTATTTTTAAAATAATATTTGCATTTGATTATTGCTGATTAGTAACTATTGATTTTATGAAAACTTTTACTGAAGTATAACAAACATAAAGATAATGTCCAAGTTATAAGTATAATTAATTTCCACAAAATAATGACCCCAGCACCCAAGTCAAGAGCAAGGTTGTTTCAAGGACCCCGGAAGTCCTCTTCTGTCTTCTCTCAGTTACTGTCTATTCCCCTTCTCCAAATAACTGCTAGATTAACTGCTAACCTATAGATTAGTTTTGCCTGATTTTGCAGTTTATACAAATGTAATCATACAATGAGTGCTCTTTGTATCTGCTTTTTCTTGTTCAATAGTTTGTAGTCCCATATTAAATAATAACCATGAGTGTGTCTATTTATGGACTTTCTATGGTGCTTCTTTAGTCTATATGTATAGCTTTGCACCAATTCTATGCTGTGTTATTTTTTGTATGTTTATAGTAAGTCTTAAGATCAGATAGGCTCAGTTCTGAACTTTTTCTTATTCATCATTGTCTTGAATGTTTTAGATACTTTATATTTGTATGTAATTTTGTTATTAGTGGATAAATATACAAAAATGTGATGGGCTTTCCACTGGAGTTGAATTAAATTTAATGTCAAATTGAATATAAATGAAATATTTAAAATCATAAATTTCCGCCCTGGCTGACGTAGCTCAGTGGATTGAGTACGGACTGGGAAACAAAGTGTCCCAGGTTTGATTCCCAGCCAGGGTACATGCCTGGGTTGCAGGCCATAACCCCCAGCAACCGCACATTGATGTCTCTCTCTCTCTCTCCCACCCTTCCCTCTCTAAAAATAAATAAATAAAATCTTAAAAAATAATAATAATAAATTTTCTATTTCGTGAACATGAGATCACTCTCTAATTTCCTCATGAAACTTTTGTAATGTTAATATAAACATCTTAGATATCTTTAGTTTGATTTATTCCTAGGCATTTGATGTTTTTGATTCTATTATAAATGTATTAATACAATTGGTTTTATATAGTGAATGCTAATTATTATTATAGCCGTGAGAGACTCCATGCTTTTGTTTCCAAATACTGTATTTTTTTAAATATAAAGGTTAATATATTTGAATTTGGAAAACTATCTTGTATCTGAAATAAACTTCAGAATTTCTGTATCCCTAGAGATTGGCAAAGTTTATATCACTAGTAGACAATGAATAAATGATTATTGAATCAACAGTAATTCTCTTTACAATGGCAATGTATGACATCATGAACTAAATCCTTCTTGAAAGTAAATCCCACAGGTACACTGCAGCTGTTTTTATGTAATATTGAGCTGAATGATACACACATCGTTAATTGTTCACTACCTATTCTCCCCCTCTTCTTTACTATGTGCTGACGTTGAAGTGGCAATGTCCTTAGATCTATGTGTTGAGCGATAGCTCCCTTGCAACAATCAAATTTTGGACAATGAAACCTATGGTGAAATTTCATGTACTGTTGCAAAGAGTGTGGGGTCGATGGATATGGCCCTATCCGCTTCCATGACTGAGGGCTGGTCAGACGACCACTGGCTAGAAGGAATGTGTATTGTTTGGGGGATGGATTGTAACACCCTCTTTATCTCCTTTTGGGAGCAGCTTCTTGTCCTGTAACCGCTTCTTGCTGCATGTACATCCTGAGGTGATGTAGTTTAGAGTGACATGTAGAACACGTGCCTTCTTTGTCTGGGACCCCTTAGAATGAGCCTCAGGCTGGAAGAGGCGCTGTCTCTCTCGCACCGATCCGCCGCCTACGGTGCACTCCCTTGTAATGTGAGTACTAAACGGCGTGTCCACAGCAGCTAGTCCTCTGGGGTGGTTTTTTCTGAACACTTAAGCAGCTCCTGTGCTACAATGAGTAATATATACCTAGATTTTCCCTTTCCTTTCCACTATTCTGCTACTTTGAGCTTGGTGTCCCGAGCTCTGTATAAGAGTCATTGCAATAACAAGTCAATAAATGTGAAATGATATGCTCACATGCTTTTTTGTGAATCGTGGAGTTATAGATATTTGTGGCTTTTATGTCATCACTGAGCAGCCAAAGAAATGTCAACTATCTACCTCTGGATTTCTTCATTTGTGAAAAAAAAAAAGAACTTTGTTCAACTTACTGTTATTCTGTTATCTATTACTTGAAGAGGAATGCATTCTGAATTGATATGCTTAGTTTTTCATGTTTAGATAACACTGGGTGTATTATTACTGAGATTGAAATAGCATTGACTAAATACAGCACTTACAAAGAAGTTGACCCAGGATCCTCATAGAATCCTGAGACAATACAACAAAATAATATGGTAAAACCAATTTGAATGGGAATAAATATTGAATAATGCAACATTACATTATATATTGGAAGGGGAGATCTCATTTTTAAGTATTTATTTATTTATAAATATACAACTTATTTTCTAAGGCTAAACTTGAACTTTCTTCATCTACAGTCTTCCCTAACTGTTAAACCTTAATCTTGTATCTTTTCAATATTTCTTTTTTTTTTTAGGATTTCATTTATTTATTTTCAGAGAGGGAAGGGAGGGAAAAAGAGAGAGAAAGAGAGAGAAACATCAATGTGTGGTTGCTGGGGTCATGGCCTGCAACCCAGGCATGTACCCTGACTGAGAATTGAACCTGCGACACTTTGGCTCTCAGCCTGCGCTCAATCCACTGAGCTATGCCAGCCAGGGCCTTTTCAATATTTCTGATAACAGCTATTGAGAGTATTACAGTTTGGGTTAAACTTATCACCCAAGATTCTCTTTTCTGTGTATGCATTTAACCTCTTCTACAGATATAGATATGAGGACAGAGTGGGTAAATAACACCTCCTTTCTCTTTTGTTGCAGGGCAAACATCCCACAGAGATCACAGCATCATTTCCCTCTAAACCCAGATGCAGTGGTCAGCTCTTTGGTTACTACCAATGTATAGGAGTTAGAATGATAGACATAACTTAATGTTCATGACTAAGCTAAAATACAAACAACCTGATATCACAGACTATTGTCAGTTTTATCTTTATTTTTATTTTCTTTTTGGTGCCTTTTTTCAATTGAATGTTGTTAATAGATCATTAGTGATCTAGCACAGCAAGGCCATCCTGACTCACAATATACATGTTTTAGCAAAACCATGTATGAGTTATAATGACTGATGTTATGAGAAAGTACTGAAAATATGAATACAACTTATTTTACAATTGAATAATCCTGCAAGAAGCATACTTTCTCAGGCCCTTGACCACCCCCTTTTCATATAGAAATGTCCTGTTTAGCTGGTGATGTTAGAAATCTTTTCTTGTTCTGTTAGGTTAGCACATCAAAATCTTCTGTCAGACCAAATCAATGTACAATGAACAATAGATCTAGATAAGAATTGGATGATATGGAAGGGAAGAAAAATTTGTTCTGTTACTAATCCATTTAAAGTCTGAAGTCAGACCAAGAAGGTGGATTTGTTTGGATATAAAGAGCATTGGAAGTTAAAAAAAGAAAAGAAAAAAACAGGTTTGCGATAATATTACATACATTTTACAAAAACATAAACCAAAGCTTAGTATTTAAACCACATAATTATGTAACATCTGGAATGTTAACCCATTCTCTGTCTCAAAGATAAGTTTTATGTACTTACATACAAGGTCTGGCAGAAGTAACACCTGCTTGAGTGTGGTTGGTAGGGTAATAATATGGGTGTAATAATTTAAAGTTTTAATTTGACAATTTCACCTAAAATTTCATATGGAGTGCTTCAGTATGATATTCTTATGTTACATAATCACATGCTTTTGATTTTGTAATAAAAAGGGCATTATTTGTGTCAGACCATGTGCATATATATGTATGCATGTAAATAGTATATTTAATGCAATAACGGTCATTGTTACTTCCTATATACTTTCTGCCCTTTCCCACTTTTATGCTTTTGTGAAAACTTTTCAACCTGGAATGCCTTAACCTGACCAAATCATGTCACCATTCACATATCAATATACTGGTACTTACGGCTTTTCTATAAAGCTTGAAGTAGGCACTCAACAAAAATGACTTTATCAATGGTATTTCAATGTCATATCCTTGCTGTTATCTTAGTACACATTTGTGCACTTTTAATATTATCTTATGTTATTTGTATATCTTATTTTTAAAAACAGATTCTAATGCAAAAAGTAGATTTCATATAGATTGTACTTTCTAGCATTGTGTTTCTCAGGTACTAGTGGCTAGATATGTCATTTGATATATTTGTCAATTGCTACCTAACAATTTACTACAAAAGTTTGCATCTTAAAATAATATATATTTATTATCTCACAGTTTCTGTGCATCAGAAATCTTGGAGAGTATTAGCTGAGTGGGAAATCTCGGAGATGATTATCAGAGTGGGTTTGACTCCAGGTCTCAGACTGTGGCTACAATCTTATCTGAAGGCTTGACTAGGAAAGGATCCACTTCCAAACTACTCTCAAGATTATTCACAGGCCTCATTTTTTTTTGTTTATTGTTAGCCAATGATTCCAATTCCTTGCTACAGTGGCCTTTTGACACTGTATGCTTGGTATGGAACCTGGCTTCTCTCAGAGTGAATGGAGAGACAGAGAGAGAGAGAGAGAGAGAGAGAGAGAGAGAGAGAGAGAGAGAGAGAGAGAGAGAGAGAGAGAGGGAGGGGGAGAGAGACTAAGATGGAAGCCACAGTCTTTTTATAACCAAATGTCAAAAGTGAGATACTATGACTTCTGCCACATGCTATTGGTCATATTAACTAACTCTGGTGCACTGTGGGTGTGACAACGCAAAGGTTTAAATACCAGGTGGTACAGATCATTTGGGAGCATCCTGAGGACTGCTTACCTCTCTTGAAAATTGTGATAGACTCAATTATAACGTGTAATTATAACTTGGTCTTAGTGTAAGATCTTAAAAAAAACTACCTGTGCTTTACATTATTTCTTTATTGTACTATAATAAACCAATAGCCAAAGTATGTAAATATTATTAACAAATAAATCCATTTAGACAATAATCTAAATATATTATAACTTTTCACATTTTTTTTTCAGTCCCATGACAGGGTTCAGTTAATGATTGATGCATTTTCCTGTGTGTGTATGTGTTTATTGCCATTGAAATCATTAAACACTGGCTATCATTCAAAAAAGGTTATTATATTAGTTATACAAATTTTTACTGTAGTCATAAAATTTCAAACATAATTCTTAATAAATATTAAGGATGATTTTAGAGGGTAATGAGAATGGATTTCTTATATATTAAGTAAAAACAAAATCAATCAAAATGTTTACTCCTAATTGACACTGTACATACTACTTCATTCTTTCACATAGGGGATAGTTTTTTCATCTAAAAATTACTTTTAAACAACTGCATAATGTTCTTCATACATCAGTTAAGTACCTCTGTATTTAATGCAGGAAAAAAATACCTTAACTTTGGGGTCTTGCTCTGTGCATTAAATTACATTCATAAATGCTTCACTGAACAGTATTTTTCAAATATAATCCACATATAGTAATCATGTTTAAAATATAATTTTTCATACTTATGACCCATCTGCTCAATACTGATAAGAAGTTTAATAAAGCAGACTATAAAAATCAATGCTGTTAAATGTTTATTAATTATCTAACACATGGCTTAGCTTACTGAGCACATTTAATACCCCAGTACATACTTCAAGGTATGTATGGAAATTTTCGCACTTAGGTTTAAAGATATATTTTAAGCATCCTTTCAGCTGTGTTCTTCTAATCCAAATTTATAAGTATTGTGCTTATTCCATTTAATCTGATATTTCATTGAGGATACAATTTCACTGAAGGTAAGGAAGGTGATTTATATCTGGGGGAAAAATTTAAAAGTACATTGTACATTAAGAGCCACTGAAGCATAATGTGCTAAGCTGCACATGGGCCAGATTTTAACACTTGCCAAAATTATCAGTAAATTTAAGACTCGTTCTAATTTTCTCAGCCATAATTTCAAACTCCAGTAGCACCAGGAACTGATTTAATCAGTCAGTAGGGCATAAAGCATTTAGGTCAAGTAGATGAGCACAAAAATATTTTCCGATTCCTTTCATTTTCATCTCATAGAAGCCTTTTGTCACTAAGATTATTGGTGCTTGGAGTCTAAAATTTCTCCTTCCAAACTACAATAAAATGTTTTAAAATGGTAAGAAAAACAATGCAACTATTTAGAAACTAAAAATGGAACCACACAGGTTAATTCATGTCTGCCAGTAGGTCTATTTTTTTTTGTCCTTACTTCATGATCTTCATTCCATTTTCACTCACACCTCTTTATCTAACATAACACCTCTGCATCTCACATGAGGCCTTATCAAGTATCATTCCCAAGTGTGCATTTTTAAAATATGTTGGCTTTGTTGAAATATATGTTTACAATTCTTGTGTCAAACACATAAGGTTTAACACCAATGCAGTTTTGATGAGTAGGTGTGTTTTGACCTCATCACTGTATTTTGTTGTTGTTGTTGTTAATTCACGATGTAACATTAAGTTTATAAATTGTGATCTAAATGAACTGGATAAAATCTTAGTCACACAGGGCATTTTCAGGTCATAATGCCTAAACTTTTATAATTAGGGACTTATCTCTTTGAATCTTGAAGCTTGTAAAAAGTCTAAAAGTTTTACTTGGGCTATTCCTGGCCATTTTGCGTACAGCTGTCAGGATGAGCTTTCCATAATTTGTGCATTTGATCATTTCTTTCCATTTTGGTGGCTCTTCCATTGCCTGAAGGATAAAATCAAAACTCCACAGTAGCATCCACACGGTCTTCACATTTTTGCCCCAGCTTCTCTCTATAGGTTTGCCTCCATATGCCCCATATTCTCTTCCCATCCATTCATGTACTCTCCCTGTATTCTTTGTGCACCCTATGTTGTTACTCATCCATCCCCGTTCCCTCCATCCACATACCCTATATCACACACCCACATATCCATGTGCCCTTCCTCATGCATTCTGGATTGTTTACCCACTGAACTTTTCACCATTTCTCATGTTATCTCCGAACATTTTATGTTTTATTCCACATAGCTGAAATACCCTCAACCCAACATTTCCTATCTAATGCACTCATACTCATTCTAAAACTCTAGCTCAAAATTCAACTCTTGTGTCAAGATTTCATTACAGGTTCTGGACTTTTTTTTTGTCCCTAACACTGAACAGCTTGTCCTTTCTACAATTTTAGCACTTTATTGTGGGATATCACAATGTATTATATGTATCTATACTGTACCTCTTTTTCATTTCAAAATAATGCAATTACATTAATTTCAGAACAGCATACTAGCTTGTTATGGTGAAATTCAAGAAAAACTCACTGAACAATGTCTGGTACATCTATCCTGTGTTTATTACCTGTTATTTACTAGCAGCTGGGAAAGGTATATAGAGGAGAAATCACTGATGGACAGCTCAAGAATTTTCTTAGAAAAACTTCCTTGAATAGTAAAGAAGGAACTGTCACTTTTATTCTTAGCTTGAGAAATGAGATAAAAGGACAAGAGGACTAAATTAAATCTATAGAGTAGAGTCTTCAAGTGCCATGTTTTCAGGACTGGATCTCAGTGTGATAAATTATGGCCAGTTGTCCATAAGCTGCTTTATTATGACTTTTATAGTCTAATCTGTTTCTGTTGTGAGACAGTCTCATTAAACCTTTCAAACTTAAATGGGTCTTTTAGGAGCTGTAACTTTGAAGAAGCAGAGCAAGTTTCCAAACTAATCAATGGTTATACTTGCTTAATATCTTTGTGATTGTGTGTATGAGTGAGTGTGTGGGCATGATGGTGATTTATTGGTGTTATCTGATTAATTGTTGGACATCTTACATATCAAGTGGACAATATCTGAAATTTATCCATGTGTCCAGGAGCTTAATTATTATGCTTCCTTTTGAAGAGAAGAACATTACTGTGGTGTAAAATTAATTGCCTTTTCAAACCAGATAATTTTGGGAGGATAGAAGATAGTGCAATGTCATATATGTAAAATGAAGTAGAAGAACAGCTATTGTTTAAAGAACATAAAAGATTATTTTTATAAAAATTTAATTTTGTTTATATTTTATTTATAATCAAGCTCACCACAAACATAAAATATTATTTCTCCAATATAATTACTACAAAGAAAATTTAAATTGCTAACAGGAGGCTAAATGCTTAAGGCAATATACTACTGATGGATGACTAGGGGATGATGATAAATGAATCTCATTCTAAATTCTGTCAATGAAATAAATCACTAATGTCATCAATTCCATTAGTATATTAACATTCGACTCAAGCAATATACCTTTTACTTGTCTTTTCTAGAGAAGCCTGTTCTTTTGAGCTTTGTGGGACTGGGAAACTGTTACTAATTGTGGCCACTCTATACCAGAAAGTCCTTTGTAGGCATCATTTGCTGGGACCTGGCCTTTGTTTTCTGATTACATATTCAGTCATCCTTGTGGTGATGAAAATATCATTTCTATGCAAAATGGGCACAGTTCTTGGGAAGTATGTGCCACAAGAGAGAGTTCTTAGTTTTTGATGAAGTGTTCAGAATATAAACATGGAAAATACCTGACTCACACAAAGATGAAAATACTGAATGAGTTGGCACTGTATGAAAGCAAAATAGAGTATACTGTGAAGTAGAAGTTCTCTCAATATACTACACCTCAAACCTGAAAATATTTAAATGAGATAATGTCCTGTATAAGCACTTACTTTATGGAAATTGACTAATATACCCATTCTAGAAATTAAAATAAGTGGATTTCTTGAAAAGAACTTCTATTGAAGTTTTCCTGAGCATCTGTTTCCCATAAGACTGATAGTAATAGGAGTGTTAAATAGTAAGTAAGGTATCAAATAAAATAATTATCTTAGGTGACCTTACAGTAATGTTGATGATTTTTAGTCATAAACGTCTTCAACTTGAAAATGCAATTTGCTATATTAATTGGGTAAATTTTAAATTTTACATAGATAACAAATCAGAAAATGTTTATACTAAGTGTGTATTATTCACTAACTTTATGTATACATGTATGTATTAATTCAGTGATTTGATAAACTTACAGACAGTGCCTACTATGTATCAGACACTGTGGTAGGCCGGGGATGTAACAGTGGTGCGTAGGGCAAAGTCTTTTTTTTATGGTCCAGTAAGGATGATAGGAACTGGCAGATAAATGTATTTGTATATACTCTATTATGTTAATTTTAAGATGCATTTTTAAGCTATTAAATGTCTGAATGAGCATATATTTTATAATCACTGTTAAGCAGGAAATAACATTATTTAATATAGCCCTGGCTGGTGTAGCTCAGTGGATTGAGTGTGGGCTGGGCTGTGAGCCAAGTGGTCACCGGTTTGATTCCCAGCCAGAGCATGTGCCTGGGTTATGGGTCAAGTCCCCAGTGGGGGTCAGTTGGGAGGCAACCATACATTGATGTTTCTCTCCCTCTCTTTCTCCCTCCCTTCCCTTCTCTCTAAAAATAAGTAAACGCCTTTTAAAAAAGATTATTTAATATAAATTTTATTATCTGACAACATGCTAAGACTGAGAAAACAGCAACAATAAAACTTGCATAATAGCAAAGAGTAACTTAAAAGAAAATCCTAAAGATAGTAGCATAAGATTCCTTTAAGAAATGTCCCTCAGCAACACTCTTAGTGGCACTGCAGATTGCATGGTACTGAGATATGCAGATTTTGATAACACTGAGTTCAAACTATAGACAGAGATATTGGATATTAAAATAAAGATGTTTCAGGTACAACCGACCCTTGAAGAGCATGGGTTTTAACAACATAAGTCCACTTATACACACATTTTAAAAAGAAATTTCCATATAGTTTTTGATCTATGGTTGGGAGACTGTGAACTTGAAGGGCAGGCTGTATACATTGTTCTAGACCATTTTATATACAAGACTTGAGCATTCACAAATTTGGGTATTTGGGGGAAATTCTGGAACCAATTCTCTGTGGATATTGAAGGACAACTTAAGTTTTGGGGAAGTCAAAAGTTATACGTGGGTTTTCAGCTGGGGGGAGGTCAGTATCCTGCATTGCTCAAGGATCAACTGTACTAGAGTATTTTTTTACAATTCTAGGAAAAAATTACATGATTTTGCATATGGAAAAAATTAAAATTATTTATCTTTCTTTTCATTTTATGTCTGGAGATATTTAGGTATAACTGTAGAGTACAAAAAATATAATTAAAATCTTCAAGTAACTGGAAATGTTTTAAATCTTATCACTGTATTCCTTATTCTTTGCATTGTAGCTATTGATATGAGAGAATTCAAACAGTTGTACGATTATGTTATATGGTAGAATTCTATATGTTTTCAATTAGAATAGAGTTCCAGCATAGGTGAGTGAATAAAAGTACATTATGGCAATTTAAAAATTTGCCTGAAAATTCCACTTTTTCTAGAATAGAAACATGGACAATGAGTAATTTTTAATGAAGAGTTAAGCTCTGTTGCAAGGAAGTGTTAGACTAGAATATTTGACTGGAAAGGCAAGCACCCTGAGACATCTGAATAAAACAATAATGATTTTTTTCTAACTTCAGTATTAGAAAATGCATCACAATATCTTTGTTAAGAAAAGAATTAGGTTAAATAAAACTCATACAAAGTAGCCCAAATTTTATATTATTGAACATTTGTATGAGAAATCATATCTCTCTTCTATTGTGTCTTTTATCTGAACCTATAAAAATAATCAAAAATGCATATTGCTTTGCATATCTTTTGGGACTACAAAGATAGCATGCAATTAAAAATAGATCTCATAACTTTCAAATATTACACACAGTAAGACTATTTAGAGCAAGATTTCTCTTATTTAAAAAAAAACAACAAACTTTTGGGGGAATAATTGCTATTTCTAAAGAAAATGCACATGTTCTGAAATCTAACAACGTTAAATTGCCAAAATGCTAAATAAATTGTTTAACAAGATCACAAAACTTATACAAGAAACTAATTACATGGTATTGAATTCAAAACTGGCAACTAGGTAGACTGTGAATTTTTGTAGTTGGCATTTTGCTGTGATTTCAAGAGAAAAAAATGAGGTAATGGCTGAAAATCAAGGAACCATGCAATTTTGGGAAGGCTCAATCAATCTTTTTTTTTTAAACAAAAGGAAGACTCAAATCATATGCCTTGCATGAAAAAATATTTTAATGTTTTAGCCAAGAACAAATATTAGCTCAAGTCTTTTTGCCAGGGTTTTTTTTTTTTTTCTGAGCCCTTGTATGACAGTCTCAACTTGTGAGACTATCTCTGTAACAACTGTAACAACAAAATAGAAAGTCTACAGAGGTAAAGCATTAAAATCTTAAGTTAGCCTATATTGTTTTTAAGCAGAAATATTCAAAAGTTTAGAGGTGGTGGAAAATGCATATTTGTGAGAATGTTCTGTGTTACAGGCTTTAGATATTTTCATTTTCTCACTATTTTTAAGCAACAGTAAGCTCAATGTAAGTATGTAGTGCAAGGAGCTTAACAAAAATTCAAGGTTAGTCTGTGTTACTAGGTTATTGTATTCACATTGGGAAGTGTTAGAGTGCAAAGACTCTTAATTTAAGTCACACTGCTGTTACAAGGTATCTGTCTTTGGACAAGTTATTTATCCTATATAAAGCTTAGAAACTGGGATTAATAATATTACCTCATAAATTTGTGGTACAGTCCATTGAAATAATGTGTGTAAAATGTCTTCTGTAAAGTCTGGAACAAAGTAAATTGTCTTAACTCTTATATTATTATAATATAATAAAATTATTATTGTTATTAAAGTGATAATATTTGGAACTCTGGTCTATTTCGATTTCAACTGGAGGGGTTATCTAACTCTAACACAAACATACATACACAAACACACTTTTATATATCTGTGCATATTGAGAGAATAAACAAATTTAATAAATTGGGGTCATTGGGAGAAATTCATTGGAAGATATGTTTGAAATTATTTAAAATTTAAATTCTATATTGGGATTATATAAAGATACAATTAAGTTCCACCAAAAAGTGTTCAGTCATAACCTAGAGAGCCCTTGACAAGCACGTTGTAGAGATTCGCAGGCACTCAGTGGAATTGCGTCAAATTGTCTTTAAGATCACTTCCACATTGAGACTACAGAAGATGGCAGCTGCGACTCCAGGGCCTGCCCTGTTCTCACATCCATTCCCTGTTTCTTTTCCATCCCTTTGATAACTTCTAACAATACTGACACAGTTGAGACCGTGCAGTAGTTCAGCAACTACAGGTCTGCCGGTGGAATGGGGAGAAAGCATGGAAGGCAGAGGGATGTTTAATGACGTCTCCTCACCTCTGCATGAATGGCTCTTGTCCATCTTGGGTTAACAATTCTGTGGATTAGATGCTAGCTTAGAACTCTTCTTTATGTAAGAAAAAGGTAGTCAAAGTGTGGGTGACAATGACTATTTAAGGAAATTTAGCATCATAGATTGCTCAGGTTTCAATATTAGATTAGGTTTTGGATACTAACTTCAATTTGTTTTATTAATTCCTGAGCATGCAACTTTAGAAAAGTGGCTTCTGTTCTCCTAGTCTGAGTTTTCTTAATATGGTGGTAGGAATTGTCCCAGATGGACTTGAAACTTCTATTTTTGTTTATCTCTTTCTCTGTTTCTTTCTCTCTCTCTCAGAAAGTGCAAGGCATTTATTTACTCTATAAATATACACTAAAATATTGGTAAACAAAAGCATTACCATTCAGGTGAACAGGATTAAAAGTCATTTGGAAGGCAGCTTAATGCCTTAACTCAGTTCATTAGTTTATAAATTTTCAATGGCATCGAAGAATCCCCTTATTTCATTAGTAAGCTCAGTGACCTACAGGTGACTTAAAGAAGAGAAAGTCTAGTATGCTTGGCAAACTCATATTTTTATCAAATTTATGATAGCCTGCTCAATTATAAAAAAAACACTAGGATATCTCTAGCACAACTCAAAAAGGGGATTGTTAAATCATCTATTCATTAACTAAAATAGAAAAATATTTTCTTCTATCACGTCCTTTATTTCATGCTACGCTGGAAAAGTAAGCTTGCTATCACCACTTCATTTTCTTTTTGTAAGATATCTCCCTTGGGTGGCGCCCTTTTATCTTTTCTGCTTAAGTTTCTGGAGACTCAGACTGAGACCATCAACTCCACTCCTGAACATCTAGAGTCTTCTTAACCTGTGTCCATGGGTTAAAAAAGCAAATTTCTTTAAATCTTTAATATTCTATGAGTCTATGGTAAATTTATGAGGTCATGCAACCCATATCTTCTCAAAATTTTATCCATAATTTCTATTTAGTTAAAATAACTGGAAAAGAAAAATATTAATTATCTGACTTAATTTTAACCTATACCTGATCAGTTTAATGATATGGTAATTTAGCGTTCATTTTTAATGTAGGTTTTCAATATGGAAGATTCCAATAGTGATATTCCCAGAATGTTAGAAATACAAATGCAAACAATTTAATATGCTTATGGATATTATAAAATAAACCAATTATATTCATATACCATAAGAGATAATAAATGTTCACCTGACACTTTATTTCTGTGCAATCTAATTTCACTCTTCTAGATATAAAGTAAAATAAAATAGTCATGTTTTATAGTAGAACAAACTGTCACTGTTTTTATCTCCTCTAAATGTTCTTATCTTTTTATAACTATTAACTGTTCTTACTAAACCACTTTATAGGTAGTCTTTCTTTTTAGAGGTAATAAATGGTCATATGATTATGATAGAAAATTTTTTAAAATGTACAACTCTAGAAATAAATATTAAGTGCACATTTAATGTAATCTATGAAGAAGGGTCTGTTAACACCTTTGGATTTCTCTCAGTGGAGCACATTAGGTCAGGGCAGTGACATAAGTAAAAGTACTCTGGCTGCTGTGTGCAGAGTAGAATGTCGGGGTCAAGAGGAGAAGCAAGGAGATCAATAAAGAGGCTATTAAGGACACAGGAGAGATAATATATGATTTGAACTAGGTGGTAGTTATCTGAGCAAACCAGAGCATGGCCACATGGTGCCTTGACACATGACCCAATAATTTGTGTTGAAGGAAACAAGTTTTTATTAACAGGATTCCGAACTTGGGAGAGGGGGCGCTGGGAACAGAGCCCTCCTCTCCCGTAAGACCCAGCACTTCCCTTGCTCACTAAAAGACTATAGGCCAAAACCATGCCTGGGAGCTCCCCATATCCATATCTGTCCTTAAGCCAGTTGTGCAAACAGATCTCTGAAATGTGCACTTGTAGGTTTCAAAGTGGCCATCCTCTCTCAGTAGTTCTCTCCTTCAGGATATGGGGTACATTGTTCTCAGCCTCCTTGTAGTGGTTCACGAAATCATGTGCCCTGTTACACTGGATCATGGTGGAGTCCAGGCAGGCACACAGCCAAAGAGAGTGGCTTCTTTGTACGTCCTTCAGAGAAGCAGAAATCTGCATTCCCAATCCCAGTTCAGCTTCAAGCATCTCCCACAAATCTGTGCTTGGTCAGGCAGGTCCCTGCATAGCTCCATCAGCTCTGCTACCATCTTCTCCATCTTAGCCAGACCCCATGGCATGCTCTTACTCCAAGCTGCGTGGCTTCAAACTTACATACCAGACCTCATAGCCAACTCCTGTCTATACCCTGTTAGACCACGTGGCTTCTTCTTCTTTCTCTCTCAACCTGCCCTTTAAATGCTCAGCCTAGAGCTTCCTATGTGACCTAATGTTTGGCCCTTCCTATGACGTGCCATTTTTGCCATTTCCTTTGTATCTTTTATCTTCTTTTGGCTGCCATCCTTAGTCAGGGCAAAAGTTCCCAGTGACTTCCAAAGTGGGCATCTGCCCCCTGCCTCTCTCTTGTGTAGGCACTGTATAAGCTCTCCTACAATGTCAAAATGCCCCCGAGTCATGTACACCTTTCACCCCTGTGCAGCAGAACTTTTCCTTCAAGAAAAGCAAGGCTATTAACTTGCCATTGTCATAAAAATTACCTTGCTATACAATCTACTTCCCCCAAACAAAGGCTGTGAGGATTTTCTCCTATTTTTCAGGGGTCCCTTGCTCCGCCTCCCATTACAGTAGCAGCAAAGTAGAGAGAAATGAGAGATAGATGTTTTGAAGATAGAACCAAGAGGTTTTGATAATGCAATAGATGTGAGGAATAAAAGAAAAATAAAGGGAAGTGAGAATTAGAAACGAGCAAATGGATGAATGTTGGAGTCATATTCTGAGATGCAGAATGTTAGGGAAGAGATAAATTGATCTTTGGGCATGAAAAGTTTGAAATGCCAAATAAACGTCTAAATAAAGATGACATTGTTAGTTGGATATATGTTTGGGGAATGAAGGGGACATGTTCAGGCCAGAGATGTAATTTGCTCATCTTTCATGAATAGGCATACTTAAAGTCACAAATCACGTGAGGTCACTAAAGAGTAAATTTTAATAGGAAATGAAGAGGAATGAAGACTAAGTTCTGGTACTCCTCAGCATTTGGAGGGAAGAATCCAAGACAGAAGAGGAAGGGGCATACTATAATGTAAATGATGAATCCCAGGGCTCTGGTGTTGCAGACATCAGCTGAGCAAAGTTTTCATGAGGAAACTGAAGCTGTGGCAAATAATGCTGAAGGGTCAAGTCTTAGTTTCCTACTTCAAACATGTTTTTAAAACATAATTCTTAATGTTTGAAATAATTTCTCAGTTACATGCAACATAATTTAGTAGAGCTGAGTAGGGGATTCCTATTATTTTTGTTGCTTTTGCAAATAATAGGACAATAGCCTGAATAATATTTTTGAATAAAGAGTTGAATTCTTCAGTGGATAAAATGCAATGTAAAAGTTGATGTAAACACAAACAAGAGAAAATAAAAGAAAGATATGAAACATGAAATGTGGAAAAAAGATCATATACTATATGAAGGAAGTATGATCGATATTTAAGAAACATAATCATATCGACTTTCAAGCTTTAATCATATGCACCCTTTTTTCTAGCATTTATCTCATTTTATTATGTAATGAATATTCATTTTGTGGTTCTTTTGTTTTTGAGCTATGAATATCTTCCACAGTCTTTCAAATAATTCAGTTCTGAAAATTATTTTATACTAGTTTTATTTTATAAGGATATTTTATTTTTAAGGGAATAAAGTTGACTGCATTTGTCATATGCAAATGAAAAATTCTACAAAATTACTTTTACCAGTACAAACTTAAGTGTCTGGTTCTTAATATCTGGTAGTGAATATTTCTTTCTTTTTTTTAAAGATTTTACTTTTTAATTTTAGAGAGAGGGAGAAAGATTGGGAGAGAAACATCAATGTACGAGAGAAACATTGATCTATTGCCTCTCACATACCCCCAGTCAGGGACCTGGCCCACAATCCCGGGCACATGCCCTGACTTGGAATTCAACTGGCCACCTTTTAGTTCACTGGACAATGCCCAACCGACTGAGCCATACCAGTCAGGACGGTAGTGAATTTTTCAAATGCTTGAAAGACATGTTCATTAAACCTGTCAAACAAGGAATGAATGCTATTAAAAATACAGCATTAGCTGACTTACAAAGCCTAGTGGGTCAATTTTCATAGCTCTTGTTTTGTTACTATGTTATAAAATATAGAACTACAAAAATCAATATTTATTTGTAGTCATAACTGCCAGTTCTATCAAAGTTTCAAATCAAGTATATAATTAAAATAAGCTCACAAATATATAAATAGCAGTACATTTTTGTTAGGCATTAATATTAAATACCTCTTGACACTTTTAACCTCTATTAGAATGAAGGAAGCCAAAAATGCAAAATATTAATATATTCATAATATTTTGTTTTCTATCAAAAAGATTTCTGTTATCTCTAACTGGAAAGGTAAACATTTTATTTTCAATAGTTATTTCTCTTTCAACTCTACATATTGATAATTTCCTTTAGAAGCTATTACATTGATATAATGTATTTTGTGATTTCATGTATTTACTCATTTAGTAGAAATTCCTCTTGTTAAAACACTCATGAATTTAGTTTAGATGTGGTACTTATTGCCACTCTGACAATGAGCATCCTTTAGACTAAGGACAGAATGTATTTAATAAACAATAGGCTTTCTCTTAGAAATAGAATTTTTCCTCAAAGGATCCAAAGAATTAAAATTATTGCTCATTTCTCAGACTTTGGATGATATATAATCTTTGAAATACAAGGGACACTGATTTTTCAGAATAACTCTTACATTTCTTTATATTATTATAGTGAAGCAGATTATAACTCACAGTTCTCAAAACTTCATGTGTACAGTCACATAGTGTGAGGGTTTCGTACAAGCAAGTCTTTGCATTGTGGCCTGGTTTATAGTGAGTGAGTTCATAATAAGTCAGTTCTTCCTGCTTCTCATCTTCTCCTTTAACCACTCTTTCCCTCTTTCCTCTCACCCTTCTCATTCTCCTCTTACTATCATGTTATTTAGTTACAATACTTTCACTTTATTATTTTGTACAGTCTAAGGATTAATAAGAAAAGTATCCATTATGTATCAAATGATATTGTGCCCTTTTATATTCATATAATCCCTTTGAATTAACACTTATTTAGCTAATGAGATTGGTGAACATCTTTCTTACTTTCCTCATCTTACGACAAAGTGTATTGCAAAAATCTCTAGCTCAATAAACATAGGCCAACTGATCTTTTTTAGACCCATTCATCTTTGTTAGAGTAATTCATCTTTGTTAGCAGCTTTACAATTTTTTTGTAAGAATGTATATCCCAGATTTGTAGTCCATTCTCTTATTCATAGGTATTTATGTTATATTTAGTATTGTAACTATTAGTGATGCTTCAATCTGCGTCTCTCCCCCTCTTGCTCTCTCTAGACACACATTTCCATTTGTATTTTCATGTACACATGTATTTATTTCTAGATAATAAATTTCTGAATGTGAATGTGCTTTATCAAATAATAATTGTATTTTAATGTTTGGTAGGTATTTTTAAATTACTTTTCAAAAGGGCTAAAGCCATCACACCCTACTAGCAATGTTCTTGTTCTGCATTCTCACTATTATTGAAAACAATCATCATTTAATATTTTGTCAATGTTATGGGGAAAAGTGTCTCATTATTGCTTCAATTCAATGTTCAAAAACATTTAAATATTTCATTGCCTTTTAACATGTATTGACTGTAAAATGTTTGTAACTTTCCCCTGTTTTTCTGTTGGAATTGTTTGCTTTTCTTATACATGTAGGCATTATACATGTTTAGCATCTAGAATAGATAGTTTAACTTTGTTTATGTATATTTTTAAAATAAAATTTCAAGAATTGAGTTTGTCATAATATCTATGTTTTCCTTTGTGGTTTCTGTACATCTAGTCATATTAAGGAAATATTTCATTTTCTTTTTTTTTTTTTAAAGGATGGTGAATAATGGTTTTGGATAAAGCCCATCTCATTTTTTTTAATTTTATTTATTTATTTTTAGAGAGGGAAGGGAGGGAGATAGATAGAGAGAGAGAGAGAGAAATATCAATGTGCAGTTGCTGGGGGTTATGGCCTGCAACCCAGGCATGTACCCTGGCTGGGAATCGAATCTGGGACACTTTGGTTCCCAGCCCGCGCTCAATCCACTGAGCTACGCCAGCCAGGGCCCTCATTTTCTTAATGTTGGACAAATATTCATTTTTATTTTCTGAAACTGATGTTAATCTATTTTTACTTTTATATTTCACTTATTCAACAAATATTTATTGATCACAGACTATGCATTAGGCCAAATTATAAGTGCTTATAAAACCTGTGTTAAAGAAGAAAATCAAACAATGGGGAGTTCATGAAATTGCAATATGTGCTACGGAAAAATTACACTAATTGAAATAAGTCAAGCAGTGAAAGAAAAATATCATATGGTTTCACTTATATGTGGACTCTAGAAAGAAAACAAACAAACAAAACCAGTCTCAGAAATAGAGACCAAAGGGATGGCCAAAGTAGGAAGGGGGTTGGGAGGATGGGTGAAAAGGGGAAAGGGAACATAGTCGAGTATATTGTGATACATTTCCAGGGTGACAGAGGAGTACTAGTATTTTAGTGAGTTTTTGCTTCTTGTTCTATCAGCGTTATAGAAGAATTTTATTAAAGCTCTTTAATGGAATTACAGAGTTGTCTATTTTTAGTTCAATAATCTTTTGCTTTACATATAATAAGCGTAGAGTTTAATGGTGCAAACTAAATTGTAACTGTTACGTATTTCTGTCAAATTTGATATTTCATCATTACGAAACACTCCCTCTTTCTCTAAGAATGCTTTTAGCCTTAATACCTCCTATTAATACTCATACCACTTTAATTTCTTTTTACATGGCGTAACTTCATGCATTCCTTACTTTTATCTTTTCTGTACTATTAACATTTTATAAACAGTAACCAGAACTGTGATCTTTTATTTTTTCAATATATTTTATTGATTATTCTATTACAGTTGTCCCATTTTTCTACCCTTTATTCCCCTCTGCTCTCCACCCCTGCCCACCACACCTCTCCCCATCCCTTTAGTTCGTGTCCATGGGTCATACATGTAAGTTCTTTGGCTTCTTCACTTCCTATACTATTCTTAAACTCCTCCTGTCTATTTTGTACCTACCAGTTAGACTTCTTATTTCCTGTACCTCTTCCCCCATTCTCCTTCCTCCCCCTCCTTGCTGAGAACCCTCCATGTGATCTCTGTTTCTATGATTCTTTTCCTGTTTAGTTATTTGCTTAGTTTGCTTTGTTGTTGTTGTTTAGGTTCAGTTGTAGAAAGATTTTAGTTTGTTATTGTTTCACTGTTCATATTTTTGAGGTAGGCTAATGGTGTAGTGGAGGCAGTCTGGCTTCCTCACACAGGTGTCTAGGTAACCAAGGGAAGCAGTGTTCCCTTCATCAACCTTGGAGGAGGCTGATGCATAGTGTTCTCATAGCCTTGAGACTGGGTCTGACAAACTGTTCTAATAACATGCAGTGGGCTCACATGTACAGAATTGTGTTATGTTATGTTATACAATTTTCTGGCATCTAGCCAGCTTGTTCACCTCTAGTACTTAAACAAGTAGGGGCTTCTCACTGGGCAGACAGGCAGCTTGCAGTGTGCATGGCCTGCCTACCTGTGAATAAAGGTATGTCTCCATCACGCTACTCATTTTCTTCTGTCTCCCCAAAGCTAGAGTGGACCTGACTGGCCTTTAATGGCTGCAAAACAGTTGGCTATCTCTTCATCACTTAGTTCTATTTTTGGAGCTTTGATCTTTCTTTCATTTGGGCCCTTTTTTTTCTCGGCACACCTGTTATATTATAAGCGGCGGAGGCTTAGGTATACATCAGGCAGGGCAACCAGCTGGGTTGTGATGCTGTATGTTGGGAAAGGGTCCAAGAGGGAACAATGCCACTTGCTCCACTCTCTGACAGCTTCTAGGACCCTCCTCTGCTACCCACAAGAAAATTGAGCCCTTCTGGTACTGATTCCCAGGTGGGTGGGTTTGTGTACATTCTAGGATCCTGTGGGTCTCTCCAATGAACTCTCCTGTGAGGCTGGGAGTTTCTCCTGCCACCCTGCCACTGCAACCCCCACAGATTTTTTCAGGCAGAGGTTTTGAGGTTTTATTTCCCTGTGCTGGAAACCTGGGTTGTGCAGTCTATCTCACTCCCCAATTGTTCCTCCCGGTTTATCTGCATGCAAATGTGGGAACCCCCTGATCCTCCAGCTACCACCTTGCCACAAGTCCTTTCTGCCCCAGCTGCCCATCTCTGCCCCTCCTAACAGTCTGGATGAATATTTCTTCTTTAACTCCTTGGTTGTCAAACTTCTATACAGTTTGATTTTCTGGCAGTTCTGGTTGTTTTTTATTTTTAAATTTGTTGTTGTCCTTCTTTTGGTTGTGCAAGGAGACAAAGTGTATCTGCTTATACCTCCATCAAGGCCAGCCAAGAATTGTGATCTTTCAAAACAAGTATAGCAGACTTTGCTTTTAATGAGTTTTATCCATTTTTCTCTAATGTAATTACCAATATAATTGAACTTAAATTTATTTTATTGAGGTTTTTACATTTTCATCTTTGTTGTTATTTTCATTGTTCACTCATTTTCTACTTTTTAAAATACATTTTGTATATTTAACCATCAGTTATCACGTGAATCTTAACTTATCAAAGTCTAATGCTAATTGGACCCTTGCCTTCTTTCAAGAACTTTTGATTCCTATACCTATTTATTGCCTTATTTATATGCTATAGTTATGTTTGTTAACACATGTAAATGCCTCTAGATGATATTGTGTTTTCCCTTTCCTTGCTCTTTATCTCTTCTTGTAAGATATTATTTGTATTCATTTTTTCTTATTCATGTAGAATTCCCTTTAGATTTTCCTTTACTACAGATTTTCTAGAGATGTATTTTTTTCAGTTTTGTGTATCTGAAAATGTATTTATTTCACTTTTATACTTAATGAATATTTGTACTGGACATGGGATTCTAATTTAACAGTTAGTTTGCTTCATCACTTTAGAGATGTCATTTCATTATCTTCCAGTCTCCACTGAATTGCTTGATAACTCTCAGTATTGTTGTTTCCCCCTCAAAGGCAATTGATCTTTGAGTCTGTGGTTGCCTGTGAGATATTCCACTTTAGCTCTTTGTTTTTCAGAGGTATTAATATAATGTGATTTGAAATACATTTCTCTTTTTAAGACTTGACATTTTTAGGACTTCCTGGATTTGTGGCTGTTACTCACCACTTTTAGAAAGTTCTCAGTCACCATATTTTCAACGTTGAGTCTGTCCCACCTTCTTTTTCCCCTCCTTTAAGGAATCTAATGTGTGTTATATATTTTCACCTTATTCCTATATTGTTTACTTTATTTCCTTTATTTTCTTGTCTTGTCTCTCTGTATTTCAGTGTGAATATATTCTTTGTTTTTGAACTGTGTATCAGACCATCTACTGAATTGTTTTTTTTCCCTTTTTTAAATACAAACCTTCACTTAGAATAAGCAAAGAAAGAGCAATAAATAATTTTTTTAAGCTGATGCCTTCTACGCACACCAACAAGATGCAGAAAAATAGCATGGTTCTAACAACTGCAACTCTCATCTTGACCCAGTTCTACAACCCAATCCTCTCTGACCCGGCTCTTCTCTGACCTCTTCTCTGAGTCCAGAATTTGTATATTTAACAACTATACTAGACTGTCTCTCACTATGATGCATTTTTAAACAATGACAAAAGGCTTAAGTTGGCGAATATATTTTTCAACACAATATGATTGGGATGGAGAGGATAGGATCAGTATAAGGGATATTTTTATTGTACCTTTATGGTGACTGCTCAGATAAGGGGAAGGAGGGGAGGAAAATACACATCTATCTTGGACAACCTGGAACTTCTAAAGACTATGACTCTGACTTGTGGAGGATGACCGCTTACTGTTTCAGGGATATTCACATACAGTTTAAAGTCTGTGTCTATTGAGTTCTTTCTTAATTTTTAATGCTTTGTAATATTAATTGATTAAAATACACAGGACATACTGAACTTGTGTTAGAATTATAGCCTGATCTTAGATATGTTTTACTGTTATAAACAATGAGTCTGGGTCTCTAGTAGGAGCACATTGGTACTGGAAGTACAAAGTTGGAAGAAAAATATTAGGAGATGGCATGGGGTGATGTTCAGGAAAGGAGGTTGAGCACCAGGTGGATACATTTGCTGAAGCCTGGGTGTCTTCTGTCTTCACCAACCTGTGAGTAAGAATCCAATCAGATTGACAAATCTGCTTTCTTATGCCCATATCTGCCCATGTGGCACCTCAGATCCCATCAGATATCTAGGCTGAGAACCTAACAGTCTTCAAGGAATCCCCCAGAGGTACTCAGGAGTAAGTCTATTTATACTCTCCCTCTTTGATCTTCTTATTGAAAAACACCTTCAGAGGTAGTAAAACCACCATAGTTCAAATCATTCAAACTGCTTGGAAGTTCATCTTTATATATATGAAATTATTTTAAATCTGCAATCTTAAAACCTTAATTTCCCTTCCAGTTTTAAGGTTCTATGTTTCCATGATTCTATGCCAAGAACAGGATTATATGGAAATGGTGACCCTTCAGAATGCAGAACTTAATAACAGAGGCCAAAGAGTAAGATTATTCTGTATTGATTCAAATCCTTGAATCCTTGGAATAGATCTACAAGTAACATTCAACTTTCTTCATAAACCTTATTATTATAAATAACCTCTATCTTCTCTATGGTCTTGATCAAATGGTCTTGATCAGCATCTTGCATGACAATGTAAGAAGACAAGACACTTTTTTTTCTTGGGTTAAATTTAACATGTTTCAATCAGTTGGTCCTCAATTTAGCTGATGTTATTTAAACAAGTGATGGATAAAAATTTGTCTTAGAGAAAGATATAATTCTGTTTCTAAGAAGAGATAGATAGATTAATCAATTAGTTCATTAATTTATGCTATATCTGCAGCTATTTTTTCCTAAGAAAAGAATATATTAACCACAATATGGCCTATGACTTCATATGTCTTTCACTAATTGGATACCTAAGACTTATTATTACTACGAGAGAGATGACCTCATTTTACCAATTGTTAAAGGTCATCTATATGCCTGGAAGGAAGGAAGGAAAATACATCAAATGTCTGAATATAAAGTGAGAGAAATAATGCATGCATTTATGCTATACTTCCAAGGGACTAATCCAATATTCAACATTAACATGGTGGACTCCAGCAATATTTTTGGAGTCGTATTACCATATACCAACATATATAACATACTTATTTAAACAGAAATAGGAGTAAGAAAGAGAAAGTACATGATTTAAACTAATTGTGGTATTATTATATACAATACAATGTGTTTTTCTAGTAAATGATTGTAGTGAGGCTAACTGACATAAAGTCATCAAAATTAGTTGAAAGAAAGCTCCTAAGAAGTAGTTTCAAAGTCTGTATATCTCTACCAAAGCAGAAATAGCTATCCAAACAATGCAAGGGGGTTACCTTTCTTTAGACATTCCAAGAAATTGCATCTTTACTGCTCATATATTGCGTTTAATTATACTGGAAAACAAAAAGTCAGAAATAACATTTACTTATCCAATTTGTACTAACTTCTTTTTTTTGCATTGTAAATAAATTTTAGCATTTATTTTAGAACATATTATGGTACAAGAAATTTTATGTAACAAATAATGAGAAAACACAAGAACAGATACAAGGCTTTTCAGGCACTTCCCATGTATGTGCATCCTTATTTTCCTCTCAAAAATTGGGGCAAAAGTGCACATTAGACATGACAAAATCTAGTAAGTAATGCTTTCCAGCACATTCAGATTCTTTTTTTATTAAGTACTTTTGAGTATTATTGTTGTTCAAATACAGTTTTCTGCCCTTTTGCCCCACCCCTCCCCACAACCCCAGCCATCCACACCTCCTTCCCATTTCCACCCTCCCTTGTTTTTGTCCATGTGTCCTTTGTAGTTGTTCCTGTAAACCATAATGTAAAAAGACATTTATGTGCACATGCCTCAAAATTAACAGTATTATACACATTTCTACATATAGAAAATAATTACCATCTGTAATGACACCCTGACATAGATGGAGGAAGCAATATTTATATAATGATTGATGGCTAAATAGAAACTTTCTGAAGAAAACTCTAAAACAAAATTGTTGCAGTCATGATAATAGGACTCAACTGAACACATAAAGTATATATAATACAACCTAGCATATAATATCCAGTCAAAACATCCAATTACAGTGTTATATAATAACCATATGCCATATTCCATACATTCCTTCATGTCAAAATGTGTATGCATTTCTTTATTGAAGTTAACATGATTAATGTTCTTTCATACCACCAACCATAATATCACAAGTTTAGTGTCTCAGTCATTAAAGACAAGACCATTCGTGTGTTATTTGAAGACAGTAGCGATGACAGATGGCTGTGGAATTGAGATTCAACAATTTACAGCACTTGAATGGCTCTTCTGCATAAACTTCGTTTACTTTCTTTAACCATTCTAAGCAACAATTCATCTTTATGGTGTCCTGTTAAGCAAACCACAGATATGTGTTTGTATGTACTGTTATAAAAAAGTTACTATAAACATAGTTCATAGGAAAATAATTTAATGCTGTCACTTAATCTAACAGATGCCATTGGCTCTGGAAATGAAACAAGCATTGTTCCCAATAATGATATGATGAGGGGAATAAAAGCAATGTTGTACAGAGGCAAAAAGCTGTGTCAGATCGAATGGGAGGTTTTAGGGTTTGATCTGCTTTGTTAGTGTATTGACAGGATCCAGATCTCCTGGATGTTTTAAAAGATTAATTAATTTTTTAAAAGATTTTATTTATTTATTTTTAGAGTGGTGAAGGGAGGGAGAGAAGGTGAGAAACATTAATGTATGATTGCCTCTCTGCCGCCTCCTACTGGGGACCTGGCCTGTAACCCAGGCATGTGCCCTAGACTGGGAATTGAACCTGAGGCCCTTTGGTTTACAGGCTGGAACTCAATCCACTGAGCCATATCAGCCAGGGCTAATTTTTTATATTAGCATTATTTTATCATGATTCCATATAAATAAAAACATATACACTTACAAATTCTGTTTCTTAATTTAGGTTAAAATGCTTATAACATTTTCAGTATTACTACTATTTGTTCAATTTTAAGAATATTAACTTTAGTAGAGAATGACCCTGAACTATATTAATCATAATAGAATTTAGTATAATAGCATCACTGATAACAGTGAAAACACTCTTCCCTTCTTTTCCCCTAACCCCAGGTTATTTTCCCCTGAATAATAATGAGAAGCAGCCCTGGGTGACATGGTTGACTCTGTGGTCAGATAGAAAACTTTATGTGCCGATCTGACCATGACGGTTTCACTCTGGAAGGCACTCATTGAGATGGAGAAACAGCAGCAGGACCAAGTGGGCCTTAACATCAAGGAAACTCTCAAGAAACTGGAGATGGAGATAGAGGCTGCTCGCCATGCCCACCAGGTCATGCTAATGAGGCAGGATCTGATGAGATGTCAAGAAGAACTTCGGAGGATGGAAGAGCTGTACAACCAAGAGGTGCAAAAACAAAAGCAACTGGAGCTCAGGCAGGAAGAGGAGCACAGGCACCATGAGGAAGTGATGTGGAGACAGCCGGAAGAAATGATGTAGAGACAGCAGGAAGGATTCGAGGGAACCTTCCCTGATGTGAGAGAGCAGGAGATACAGATGGGACAGATGGCCATGGGAGGTGCTATGGGCATAAATAACAGAGGTGCCGTGCCCCCTGCTCCTGTGCCTGCTTATACCCCAACTCCTCCAGGACCTGCCACTATGATGCCAGATGGAACCTTGGGATTGTCCCCACCAACTACTGAAAGGGCCAAGCTGCTACAATGGAAGGAATGGGGCAATTGGTGGAACCCCTTCTGCATTCAACCATGTGGATCCGGGAGCTGAATTTGCTCCAAACATCACCATTACTAATAAAACTGCATTGTCTAGGTCCCCAAAACCCTTAAGAGAAAGACCCTTTTTGTACTAGCTGGAATTCTACCATGGAAAAGTTTTAGGAATTCCTCTCAGTAGTTAGATATTTCCTGCCTGTAATACTCTAGGGAGTATGTGGGAGGCAGAGGGCAAGGGAAGGGCAATATTTAACAAATGAATTCTGTATCTGTGTAGTGCATGCCTGAAGTCTCATATGATTATTGAGGGTATGGGAAGGAGGGAACAATGGCAAGGTGCATCCAGTTAGAGTCCCATTAATCTTGATCATTCCATTCTTTATTTATCCTGTTGTATTTGCTTTCTCATTCTTAAGTTCCCCAACCCCAGAGACACTGCCACATATATCACAAAACCAACCAACATCCCCCAATGAACTTAGCCCCATCACTCCATTTACTCCCAGCTGGGAATTCAGGCAAATGGCTGCAGAGGTCACAGATAACATGCATATGTACATAACATAACAGACATACATAACACACATACTGTTATATGCCACATATTATCCCTTTGTGTCCTAAGGAATACATAAAAAAATCTTGTGTTAATCTGTTCCTTTCTTCTTGGGTAGGGATGACCCAGGAATGGCGGTTTTGTGTCTGATGTTGCTGTTAACAGCTTTTCTTGATAGGCCTAGTACTATCTTGGGAATAAGGTTGCTGTATGCTGAGTGTTCAACAGTAGCTCTTAGCCTTGCCTACCTTAGGTAGTTACGCTGTGCATTTTTTAAATTGGTGTACCATGTTTGATTTGTCCCTGATACCTCTGGAGTTTTTCTGGAAAATGGAGCATCAATGCAGCATCGACTTATTAAAACTCATTTTAAGCAAAAAAACAAACAAAAAAACTCCTTCACCATTAGAATCCATTTTAAATTAAAGGTCACATTGAAATTTTCAATTTAACCAAGGAGGTAAAAGATCTGTACATTGAAAACTATAACACATTGATGAAAGAAATTTAAAAAGACACAAATAGAAAGATATTCTATGCTCATGGATTGAAGAATTAATATTGTTAAAATGTCCATACAACCTAAAGCAGCCTACACGTTGAATGCATTCACTGTTGTCAAGAACCATGTACAAAGCACACATGGACAAAACCAAAGGGGGTAGGAACAAGGGTGGGAGGTGGGGATGGCTGAGGGGGCAGAAATGAAGACAACTGTACCTGAACAACAATAAAAAATTTTAAAAAATTCTAATGGCACTTTGTCACAGTATTTAAAAAATTCTACATTTTGTATAGAACTATAGAAGACTATGTATTGTGGCCAAGGTACTTTTGAGAAAGTAGAAAAAATTCAGAGGCAACACACTTCCTGATTTTTAAATCATATTACAAAGCCATAGTAATCAAAATAGTATGGTATTAGCACAAAAACAGACCCATAAATTAATGAAACATAATAAACTTCCCAGAAATATACCCATGCATATATGATCAATAAATTGTCAACAAAAAACCCAAGAATATAAAATGGGGAAAAAATAGATTTTTCAATAAATGGGATGGGAATACTGCATACCCACATGCAGAAAATTAAAACTGGGTCTCTATCTTACACCATACTAAAAAATCAGCTCAAAATGGGTTAAAGACCTGAACATAAGACATGAAATTATAAAACCCTTGAAATAAAACAAAGACAGTAGACTCCTTGGCATTTATCTTAGAAATTTGGAGGTGGGAGGTGAGGTTACACCAAAAGCAAAGGAAGCAAAGCCACAGTGAAATTATATCAAATTTGAGAAGATCTTCACAATAAATAAAATCATAAACTCCAAATAAAAAGGCTACTTATAGAATGAGAGAAAATATTTCAAAACCACCTTCCCAAATGGGATGAATATCCAAAATATACAAAGAACTCATACTCAGTAGCATACAAGTAACACAGGCATAAAATTTAAAAAGAAAACAAGGAAATCCTGGCATTTGTGCAAAACAGATGGCCTGGAGAGCATTATGCTAAGTGAAATAAGCCAGAGAAAGATGATAATGTATCAGACCCTTATATGTGGAATCTTAAAACAAAAAGAGAAGAAAAAGAAAAGTAAAAAGAGTCTAACAGCTATAACCCAAGTATGGGGGTTGAGTCAGGGTAAGATTGGAAATGGTTAGAGAAAGATTACAAACCCTCAGTGGACGATGAGTGAGGTCCAAGAATCTGATGTGTAACGTGGTGATGACAGTTGGTAACTGTGTTGTACAATGAAATTTACTAAAATATAGAACTGAAATGTCATCACATAAAAAGATAAATGTATGCAGTAGTGGATGTGTTAACTAACTAGATGGGGGAATCCTTTCACATTGGGTACATACATAAAATCATCACTCTGTTCACTCTAAATATCTTATAATTTTGTCAATTATACTTCAATGAAGCTGAACACAATAAAGTTTTCAAATGCTGGGGCTGAATGTTTCTCTCAATAACTAAATCTATACATATCTGTATGCAGTTGATAATTCCTCTTCAAAACTACATTTGCTTTCCTATAGATTTACAAGAAAAAAACTTAGAATAAATATAGGAACATTATTTAAGTGGAGTAAAGAGATCCATATACACTAATATGAAATAAATTTTCTACAAATATGATTTTATTCATATGTAAAAGAAAATATATCTCAGAAAATGAAATGACAATAAAATGAGTGATTATAATAAAGTGGTGATATTTATGTATATCGTTGATCAATAAATTATTTGTTAAATTATACAAGTGCTTTTCTCAATATAAATTTGTTCTTCATTCAACTTGAGCACATATTATGGGCAAAACTTGATGTACATGAATTACCAGGAATAAACCAGTAGTGATGTGATTCTTGCCTCTCTCTACTTGTAGTCTTGTGCGAGCTATGTTTTTAAAAGCACACAAATAGTATTTCACTAATGACAGTTGTTGTAAATGCTATGAAGTAAAAGTGTAAATGCAATGAAGTCTGTAATGGTGGCTTTAAAATATTGTTTAAAGATTTAAAACAACATATTTTATATTTCCTAATAATTTTCATTTTCATGTTGCCTGTGAGTACTGCATGTTTCTAAACATCTCTGAATTACTCAGTTTTGCTTTCATCGGCCATCTACCTTTACATGGGCCTCAGCTGCACAGACTAACTGATGTGTTTGCTATTTAACACATGGCCATCTCTGATCAGCATTTTAAAAATATTCTTGTTATTTCACTTTAAACACAAGTGAGTTTTCTAAAATAATTTGCTGGGGGGATATTCAGTTTTGCTGTAAGCTTATAAAAAAAGAATTTATAATTAAAGTGCTGACACAATGAATGCTATAAAAGCATGAACAGCCTTGCTATAAAAATGCTTATGATTGCTTTGGCTTCCTTTGCAGAGCCTGTGCTACAGAGCTGCTACAGTAGGAGCAGTTGTGTTTGCTGATAATAGTGTGCCTTTCATAAGATTCTTATCTGCTCATCAGATGCTATTTTTACATTGCTGCTGAAATGTTTTCCTCCCGTACTTAAAGTGGCATTCACTTTGTATTTCCATTCAGGGAAGATAGCTTGTAATGAGCAATCTCAATTAAGCTGAACTTCAACATGTCCAACTTCTCAATAAAGTAATCAATTAGATTTGATGGCAATTGACTTTGACGTGTGCCGTCACACCCCATCAAACCAAAAGCATTTTGCAGCACTTGTAATCTTCTTGGAGTTTGGGTGGAGAACTTACCAATGGATTTTAAGGAAATTCAAGAACTGTTTCAGATAATGTAGTTAGGTAAAGTTTCTTCTACTGAATGTTGTTGCATTGTCCCTGTAATGTGATGCGAAAATGAGATGCACGGGTTTAAGAGGTCTTGAGGGGCGCTTGCGGCTGAGAGGAGAATGAAAAGTGCAGCCTGACGGTCTGGGCTGGATTTGTAAAAGGCAGCCTGGGTTTCTAAAGTCAAACAATTTGCACCTGCAAAAAAAAATGTTAGCAATACACAATTGTGCTAACCTAATCACTCAGTTGTGAAGTTCATTTGGTAGAGACTGCAGTGTTTACTGATAAGCTAATTTTAAGAGATTGCTTCTTTGATACTAATGTACTCTCTTCAGTCAATGATTTGCAGTTTTAGGATCTTTTATTTATTTTTTCAATATATATTATTTTCATTGTGATTGAAAACCAATAATAATTGAAAACCAATTTTGATGATATTGTATTTTTATAGAGGTAATAAGACACCATATATCCATTCTAAAGTATTCAGAATCAAAGACAGCTGGTAAGATGGAGACTGGATCCTGGCTGGCGTAGCTCAGTGGATTGAGCACGGGCTGCGAACCAAAGTGTCGCAGGTTCAATTCCCAACCAGGGCACATGCCTGGGTTGCAGGCCATGGCCCCCAGCAACCACACATTGATGTTTCTCTCTCTCTCTCTCTCTCTCTCTCTCTCTCTCTCTCTCTCTCCCTCCCTCCCTCCCTTCCCTCTCTGAAAATAAATAAATAAAATCTTTAAAAAAAAAGATGGAGAGTGGAGAGAGAGCCTAAATACAAGAGTGCTACATTCAATTCTATGACTGGCAACTGTATACACAACCAGGCATTTACACCAGGCAAAACCCCAAAGGATACTCTTCTAAAGAATTGGAGCAGGGTGGGGCTGTAGGGCACTTGGAAAACCTAGGGTGGTTAATGTTGCACTTCAGGGTAAAGCTCTTAAAGATCCAATTCTGCTGTTGCGAGGACTCCCAGCATTGGTGTTTACCCATTTATTCACTTAATGTAAACATATCAACCTGCATACCTGTAGGTCTCAATCAATATTCCTCTCTTCTCATTTTAAAGTGTGTGTAGAAATGCAAGATCACCAGGTATATGATAAATGTATGACAGAAAAAAAATCAGCCTTGCCTACCATACAGGGGAAATGACACATGGGACATTGAAACAGTTTAGGGAAGAGTTTTACACGAGTACACATTTACATATGCACAAACACATCCAGACACACAGACATATGTCCCCTGGTATTCTCTGAGATATTTGATAATACGATGCATCTAAAAAAATATGGTGCAAAACTCAGTAAAATGTTTGGAAGATAAAGCAAAGGTAATGTTTGACTACACAATATAAACAGAATCAGGAAGTTTGAGGGAAAATTATAATTTAGAGGGTGGTGTTTTATAATTCCAGTTTTCTGGCTAATTTGATAAATATCTAAAAATGTCCATTTGTGAAAATAATTAAACCTACTTCTTAACAGCTAGCAGAACAATAAAGGAAGAACAAAAGGAAGTTTTGTTTGTATGTACATTTTATCAGCTAGCTCAAATTCTTTTCTACTGTGGATTATTTTTCACTATTAGCAGTGAAGACTGACACAGATATACCTAATTGAATGTTGTTAAACTATTATAAAATATACTTTTTGAAATTATTTTTATTATTATATGCTCAGAAAGTTATGCAAGACTTAAACTTTGTTCATCGAAATAGGTTTCTTTTTAAAAATTTTATTTATTTATTTTTTAGAGAGGGGAAGTGTGGGAGAAAGAGAGGAAGAGAAACATCAATGTGTGGTTGCTTCTTGTGTGCCCCCTACCGGGGACCTGGCCCAGAACCCAGGCATGTGCCCTGACTGGGAATCAAACCAGCGACTCTTTGATTCGCAGGTTGGCACTCAACCACTGAGCCACACCAGCCAGGGTCAAAATAGTTTTCTTATCTTGTTCTTGAATAAAAGGAAGTCTTCTAGATCATGGATAAGCAAACCTCATCCATAAAATAAATCCAGTCCCTGCTAGTTTTTGTAAATGAAATTTTATTAAGACACAGGATCTCCATTCATTAACACATTGCCTATCGATGTTTTTGTACCACAGTGGCAAGTTTACTAGAGCAGGTCCTTAAATAAAATTGTTTCCTTCAATGTCATTTTGTTATAACATTGATGAGATGCCATAGGAATTTTGTTTATATCAATTAGCCTATGGCAAAATTACTTTACTTGTATGTTGTTTCCTTTAAGGTCAAAGAACCAGTCAACAATATTAAGTGAGGACTTACTATGGTTGCAAAGGTATTAAATAGTTTGCAAAGCTGAAAATATTTATCTGGCCTGTTACAGAAAAAGATTTCCAACCCTTGATAGAGATCTGTGGTTCTCAAAATGTGGTCCCTGGACCAGAAACATTAGCATATCCTGGATATTTCTTAGAGATGGGAAATCTTAGGCCCCAGTCAGAACTCCTGAACCACAAATTTTGGAGATAGATACAAGCAGTCTGTTATAGCTAGCTTTCTGGGTGATTCTAATGCACACTCAAACTTGAAAATCACTGCTTAAAGCAAGGGTTGGTAAACTGTGGCTTATATGGGCTAAATCTGGCCCTCCTCCTGGCTTTCTGTATGCCTTCAAGCTTAGAAGAGTTTTTTACATTTTTTAATGATTGGAACATATCAAAAGAAGAATAGTTTATGACTCATGCAAATTATATGAAATTAAAGTTTTAGTGTGCATAAATGAAGTTTTATCAGAACACTGATGTTCAATTTGCTTATATAGTGTCTATGGCTGCTTTCACATTACAATGGCAGCTTTGAGTAGTTAGGTATAACAGAGATCACATGGCTCGCAAAGCCTCATATTTTGTTATCTGGCACTTCATAAATAAATTTTCCAACATCTGGCCCAAATCATTATGAAAATGTATTTTACAGTATCACTGAATAGTAAGAGAACACGAGACCTTAGATGTTAGAAATGTGCCACTGAGATCGGAGCCCTGCCTCCAAGCCTCTATCAAGTCTTAGTGCAAAGCCATACATTCGGGGGGTAAAGCTCTGTCGGAAGCAAGTCCCTTCATTCATTAGGGCTTTTGGCTTCTGACAAGAACTAGGAAGGGACATGCTGTATGGAGAAAAGTAATAACTAAGCAAATAACAAGTGAGCATAAAAGTGAGTCAGGTAAAAATAGCAATTCCAGGGTGAATTAAAACCTGTCACTTTTAATATGAGGTGGTAAATAGTGGAGGTGGGAGCAGGTGTAGAATCTTGATTTTTACTCCACTCTCTTACTCCCATTGGGAAGCTTGTCTGGAGGCCAGTAGAACGCACTTCAAAGCTATTTAAGTTATGTGTCTCTACTGCTGGAAAGGTAATGCATAAAGAATTAATAATTTTAAAAGGAAATGTTTTTTAAAAGACTGCCCTCACCCCAAGAGAAGCTAATGTACAAATGACGTGAATTTCTCCTATCCCACCAGATCCAAACTAACAAAACCTTCTTGATAATAAATTAGAGCATTTGAACTGAAATTTCTGAGCAATTCACATGTCTCCTTTGTGCATCTTGTACTTGCATATAGTGGTTGCTATGGGTGACCTGGAAATGAAACCAATCATGGCACTGTAATTTAAAACTAAAACAGCTGGCAAAAATCCTTCCTCGCAGAGCGTGTTGTCATAGAAGTAAATGAAAAGGTCGGTAGACTTTTCATTTGCTTCTGCGATAACATGGACAACTTGAACTAAGGAACATATTAATGTTTCCTCTACAACTTTCTATTATGTGTCAGGAGCCCCTTCCAAGATATCACACTTGAGGTGATAGAAAAAGACAGATGATAGAATGAAATGGTTGGTCCTAACAAAATAATCAGGCATCTTTATATTTCCACTTTACATTATAACAGGACACCTGATTAGATTCTGTGGGTTTTATCTAAAAATAAACCTGGCTCAGAAGGAAGTTTTTATCTATATGCACCAATTGTTATTATAAAAGAATTTCTTTTGAAGGCACAGGCCATCCTCACAAGATATGTTTTATACTTCTCATATTAAAAGCCAAAAAGCAGTCAAAGGGAGCTACTATATGTCATCTCATGTGTCTCAAATATAGTAATAAAATTTTTCTTAAATCTCCATTTGAGGCTTTTGAATGTTGACAGGTTGCAAAAAACAAAACAAACTCCCCACAAACCCCAAAACATACAATTAAGTAAAAATATAATTTTACTATTAAAATAAATATTTAAAAACTTTATAAATTAAAAATTAGAATCCTGATTCTAGTAAATAGACTCTTTTTATAGAGTATGAAATAGAACCTAATTTCATAGCATTTTTATGAAAACTATATGAATTAGTATAGTATAGGCTATACCCACCAATGGCTTCTCAATCAATGGTCTCTTGATTTATCATGTGGTTTATCCAGTGAAAAGGAAATAATCTATAAAAGAATACTGTAAGTTAAAAATTACCACAAAGAAATCTGCAGAAACAATATTGATCTACTATATATTGGATAAATTTGAAGTACAATAAGAGACATAAAAAATGAAGTCATAAATGTGCTAGACACATATGTAAGTTAACTTCTATATTTCCATGAAAAATCATTGAATGAGGAGACTTTCTGACCAAAATTTCAGAAGTCATAAAAGTAAAGACTGATAAATTCAACTACATAAAACAATAAAAAATATTCACCATCCAAGTATCATAAAAAATCAGAATACAAACAATAAAGCCTAAAAGCTTTCAATTTACATTGCAAAGCAGTAATCACTAATATATAAACATCTTCTAGAAATGTATAAGAAAAGGTAAATAATCATTAAGTAAAGTAGACTATCAAATATAAAGTGTAAAGAGTATAAATATGCAATTGAAAAAAGGCAAAAATTTACAAGATACTCATTCTCTCATAATAAGAGAAATGGAAATCAAAATAATACTGAAATTCCATTCCCTTCTCCATCAAATTGGCAAAATTTTCAAGTCTGGCACTATCAGTAAGGAAATTCAGCAGTCTCATCCAGCTGGTGGTGCTATAGGTCATACGACTATCTAGAGCAATGGTTTTGAACTGGGGCAATTTTGCCTTCCCAGGGGAGAGTTGGCAATATCTGGAGACATTTTTGATTATTACAAATGGAGTGAGGGAGATAGTACTGGTATCTAGGGATAGAAGCCAGGGACACTGCCCAGGACCTTACAGTGCAAAGGACAGTCTTTCACAACAAAGGATTATCTGGCCCAAAAAGGGCAATTGTGTTGCTGTTGAGAAACACTGCCCTAGACTGCAATTTTATTATATTGCTTAAATATTATGTAGCATAGCCTTCGTATCCAGAAATTTATTCTCCATTTGCAGACAAATGCAATAAAAGAATAAACACAGGGTTATTCAATAAAGCATGGCATGGAATAGCAAAATAAAAAGTGAACAATCTAAATGCTCATCAATAAGGATCAGCTAAATTATAATGTATCCTTACATAAGTGGCTGTAAATGAATACAGATGATTTTATGGTTTCATGAAAGAATCACCTCCAAGATGTATTACTAAGCCAAAAAAAAGTGAAATTCTGATCAGTGGTTTATAACACACCAAACTGGATATTGGAAAGAAGAAGCACCTATGTTCATGTTTTTATGCTATAAGGAAGCTCTGGAAAGATTCTGAACAATGAATGCAGGACGTTTGGTTTCTATTCTACCAAATGTTTAGAACTGAAAACAATATATAAGCTCTTTATGAATGAGAGAAATGATCAATTATTTACTAAAAAGTATCGCTGAAGGGCAAAATGTGGAGAAGACAAACTTGCTAAAGAATTCTTAGGAAGTAGAATTAAAACGGAAAAGAGTAGCTAAGTAACAACTGAAGCCACACGTCCAATTTTTCACTGTGTTGTCAACCTAAACACACCAAACTTAGGGTTTTGTTTTTGCTTTTGCTTCTGTTTTTATTTTATACATACTGTGGCAGTGCCCAATGGCTGTTCCCTGCATCCTTGTTAGGCAACAGATTTTGGTGGGACACCTCAGAATGGAAACTGAAAACACTATCCTGGGTAATTCTAAGGCATCCAAATAAAGGAGATCAAGGGCAACTCTGAAGAATTCTAGAGGTCAGCCCTCTTTGGGTGGCTTAGTTAGTTGGAGCATCATCCACTCACCAAAAAGGTTGTGGGTTTGATTCCCGGTCAAGACACTTACCTAGGCTTCAGGTTTGTTCCCCCATCAGGGTGCATATGGGAGGGAATCAACTGATGTTTCCCTCTTACACCTATGTCTCTCTCTCCCTACCCCTCTCTCTCCCTCTCTTTCTCTCTCTTAAAATCAGTATATATATCCTTGGGTGAGGGTTTAAAAAAAAGAGAATTCTAGAGGACAGGAATGGAGTACTTAACCACTGGATCTGTGGAAATTGACAATTAAAGTACACACAAATCTTGTAATAGTAATTATTTTTAACATTAGCCACAATCAGTGAGAAAATGGTAGAGTGATTTTCTTCACAGTTCTAGCTTCCAAGATACACTGCTGTGTGGCATTACTTCCAAGCTTTAATAAGAAATATGATGATAAATGTCCCCTGCTAATGTTTTTAAAGCAGCCAAAATTAGAAGATAGAGTTCTTGTTAATAAATGTATGTTGCATGGAAGGAATCTGAGCATGCAGAGAATGACAAAGGAGTTACTTCTAGTTTTGAAAGATACTGTCTAAGCTGCACTTGATTTTTAAAATCTTGGTTTCTTTTTTTCCCCAGAAATGTGAAAGTTAATGCCTTCTCTTTTATTTCCACTCAAACAAAAATAAGCTCTCATATGCCTGTATTTTCAGTTGCCTATGGCATCAAAGGATTTAATATTTTTTTTTTAGAATTTGCTTATAAAGACAACATATACTCATGGTAATAATTAAAACTGAGGGGCAATAAAATTAAAATAATGATTCATGATAATTGTTCTGCTGTCAAGTGATAATGTGATAAAAATATCACAGGTTATATTGATATCTAGCAATTATTTTGATTGAAAATTATGTTAACTTGGCAATTACACATGACACGAGTAGGTATACATCCACTTGCTATAATTTTTTTAAAAGAAAAGAGGTCTTGGAAGAGTTTGTCCCTAAAAAAGCATGTACATTATTGATTCTTTAAAAATACTACCAACATCCTCTTAAATACACTAATCTATAATTATAATCTTCTGTTGCCTTTGTTTGATAACTGAAAGTAACTTAAGTCCAAAAACAAACATTTCATTTCTTTCGACTCACTTGTAATTGATACTGCTTAGATGTTGTTGGACTTGATTCTGCTGACACACTCATCACAGAGGCTGTCTTTGAAATCAGAGAGAAGATAGCATCTTCAAAAATGACAGCCCGAAGCACATGCAGAGAGCTACTCAAAACAACAAATTCCTATTATGTCTTTAACAAATTACAGTAATAGTGACTTCTAAATTATCATATTAATAGAATGGGAATAAAAGTATTTAACAAACTAGGGGGATTTTTGTCTCCTCAGGAATTATGCTACAGTTCATTTTGTGTCAAGTGTGTTATTTATTTCTTTTTGGTGCACTCATATGTACTGAACAGTAAAGCTCTCCTCTGGCCAGGATCTTCTGCAGTAGAAGGCTCCCTCTGTAGCACGGGCATGCTGCCTGAGCTAGACATGTCTTTTTAAAAATTGTTAGACAGCCTTGGTTCCCTCTGTGAAGTCTATAGACTAACACCAAGGAGCTGACATTTAACTAACAAATGTTCACTGAGATGAATGATCTGAGTCAAGTGGCATAAAATGACTTAACAGTGTTCAGAAATTGAATCCAAGAATCAAACTATGCTGAACAGCAGCCTTCTGGGCTTGCTTTATATCCATGTCAAAAGTTCAACTCTTCTTTAACTGGATCACTTGGGACTAAGGCTCTGCATGGTAATTTCTGTAGTCTTAATTATTCTATCAAGTCCAATTACAAATTAGAGTTTTCAAAGACCAGAAAGCTCTCACATAATTAGGAGAACAAATTAAGAGAACAACTAAATATATGAACTATAGGCATTCTGGATACCACATCATACAGAACCCTGAATTAGGTATTTGTCACGGCTGAACCTCCTGGTGACCGTAAAATTACAAAGCTAAGAAATTGATTAATACTACCTATCTTGTATTTTTATTTTGATCTCATCTATTTTCCCAATGAAATTCCTGTGTGAGATAATTGTAGATTGACATTCAGTTAAGAAATAATAGAGGGATCTTGCATATCCTCATCCAGTTCTCCTCTTTACAATGCCCTCATACTTCACATACATGGTCGGCTTACAGTCATTCATGCAGGGATTCACCACCGCAGGGGAGATAAGGAACGGTCCCATTGCCGCAGAGGTCCCTTGTGCAGCCCCTTTACAGCGGCATCTACCTTCTTCTCACTGCTCTCAGAACCCGGCAACTGCTAATCTGGTCTTCATTTTGTCATTTCAGAAGCGTTTGGTAAATGGGATCATACAGTATGTAACTTTTTAAGATTGGCTCTCTCTGCATTATTATTAGAAAATTCAAGTTGTTTGAAGTACCAATGTTTTATTCCTTTTTATTGCTGAATAGTATTCCATAACATGAATGAGTCAATTTGTTTTAAAACTTACCATTGAAGAACATTTGGGTTGTTTCCAGTTTTGGGGTTATTACAAATAAAGCTTCTGTGAACATTAACACACAAATTGTTGTGTGAACATAAGTTTATATTTGTCTGAGATTGAATGGCCAAGAGCATATGCCTGGATCATCTGGCAATTACCCATTTAATTTTCTGAATATTTGCCAAACTATCTTCTAGAGTAGTGGTATCATATATTATTCCTACTGGCAATGTAGGAGTGATTCCTTTTCTCCAGCATTTGGTGTTGTCACTGTTTTTAAATTTTTCATTTTGATAGGTTTGAAATGATATCTCACTGAAGTTTAAATTTGCATTTCCCTAAAAGTGAATTATATCAAATATCTATTCATGTGCTTATTTGCCAGTTGTATATGGTTCTGTAAAATTTCTGTTCATATCTTTTTCTCCCATTTTCTAATTGGATTATTTATGTTTTTTTCATTATTGAGTTTTAAAATTGTGTATAGTCTTTCTTTTTCAGATACATGGTTTGCAAATATTTTCTCCTAAGCTATAGCTTGTCATTTCATTCTCTGAACAGAAGCAATATGTCTATTTCATTTCACTAAGCAAAATATTTTAATTTTGATAAGGTCAAATGAACCAATTTGTGCATTATGCTTTTGGTCTAAAAGTTTTCTGTGTAGACCCAGATAATTATTTTATCTTATTTTTTTCTAAAAGTTTTACATTTAGGTCTATAAGACTCTTAATTAATTTTTTTTTAAGATGCGAAGGTTAGTACAAAGTTCACTTTCATTGTTGTGGGTATTCAATTGCTTTAGCACCATTTGTTTGAAAAGGCTTATATTTCCTCCATTGGTTTGCTTTTGTAACTTTGCTAAAAATAAGTTGGGTGTATTTATGTGGGTTTATTTCTGGATTTTTAATTCTATTCCATTAATCTGTGTCTGCTTCTCCACCAATATCAATGTCTACCTAGTAAGGAGTAGACTGATTCCTTCCCCTTCATTCTCCTTTTTCAAGATTGTTTTAGCTATTCTACAGCATGTACTTTAGCTAATTTTTCAAATCCTTTTAGGGAATAGATAGATGGTATATTAGCTTGTTCTGACAACCATACAAAATACCACAGCCGGGATGGCTTAAACCAGAGAAATTTATTTTCTTCACTGTCCTGGAGACTGGCAGTCCAAGATCAGGGTGGCTTCAGGGATGATGTCTCAGGAGAGCTCTCCCCTTGTGTTGCAGTGGCTGTCTTCTCACTGCGTGACCGCATGGCTTTTCCTTGGTTGTGGGTGAGAAAGGAAGCAACCTCCCTGGTGTCTCTTTTTATAAGGACGCCAATCCTATGGGATGAGATCCCCAGCCTTCAGACCTTTCTTAATTATTTCTTGAGTGTCACTATCTCCAAGTGTAGTCACCCTGAGGATTAAGGCTCTAACATATGAATTTGGGGAGGACACAAACATTCAGATTTTAGCAGATGGACTAATCTCATAAATGTCTCCAGATGTGTAATAATGGCTATAACTTTTGTAAGGTGTGCTAGGGACACTCCTGAGTGTTTTTTAACCAATAACGCCCCTAAGCCTCTTGATTCCCCTGGGAGGTAGTGGTAATATTATTATCCCCTTTTATAAATAAAGAAATGGAAGTCTGAGAAGTCTAGGTAACTTGCATAAAGTCATTCAGATTAAAGGATTTGTAAACTGTTAAATATTATATTATACTGCCTCTTTTGTAGCAAAAATTACTGGAAAGAGGAAGAGAGAAAATTCAGTTGTTATATGTATTTCACATAATGTCCAAAACAGCAGCATTTACTTTAAATATAATGCAAAATAGGGTATATAATGGGAAAAATTGTGATTTTTTTTTATTCCACAACAATCTTACTTTCTAGTATTATTAGAAAGGATGCAGAATTTCAAGGGATACTGGAGACTCCCTAGGAGGCAGCTTCTATAGATCAACAAAGCAGGCTCATTTTTCTTCTGTGGGGCCCACAGTAAACCAATATGAGCTAAACACCACGAACTGAGTTGAACAAGAAATGAAAGCATGCCAAGGGCAACAAATAGATTTTTAATTTTTGTGTGTACAGCTTTCCTCTCCTTAGTGTCTCTCGGTGATGAATGAGGTGAACAACAGACCCCCTGTAAATTACAGACTCTGGATAAATTATGAGCAGGGTAGCAATGCATAAACCACTACATTCTTCTTCAGCACCAACTGCTTTGGTTTTTTCCTAGGGGCCTTCTTCCCAGAGACAGAACCTGGGCCTTGTGGAGGCTCATGTAAGCATGGTAAACTTTAGTCCACATTTGGTGAGGAATTGAGCTTAGAATTTATTTAAATGTGTTGACATTACGCTACCTTCCCTTTTCTAACACTTGCAATAAACTTTAGAGCAAAGAATTAGAGATACACTGGAAGGTTCTTATAAATTTTTTAAATAATGATTTTCCTTAAAAAACACACATATGTGTGTCTAAATAACATAAAATTTATGCTTTTATCTAACATACATTTTTGATTAATTTATTACTTTTTATTATTTAAATTTTTTAATAACCAGAACATAAAAATAAATAATTTTATTCTAAAGCATTTTACAGACAATTATTTTATTATTATTATAAGGCATGTTCTTCCTTTTCCTTCCTTGTCTACATTTTTTAAAAACTGGCTTATAGGACAAAGCTTTTCTCTACACTTGGTAAAATACCTGACAAAATGCAATAGAAATGTATTCAGGGAATGACAAAGATTTAGACCTGAAAAGAACAGTGTACAGCAAGTAGTTCAAATTCCCTATTATATATATTTTAAAAAAGGAAAATGAATTTTTTTCATTGCTCACCCACTCACTAGGAGCATACTATATACATGATACTTTATACATGTTATGAAAATCTATGAAGGGGAAAAAAGGAAGGAAAAAATAAATTTGTACTGAGTTAGAAAGCTATCCATGATATATTCATAAATGACATCTGCTATAAGTTGCAAAAATAGTAGTAAACGCCATTACTGCAAAACATTAAAATAAAAATAACCCAAAGTCTTACTATTTGCTACTCTCAAATATTTATATGTTCCTATTTAAAAATGTGTATCAGTATAACCATTAGCTGCTTTTATTCCATGGGAGGAAGAATGGAAGGCAGAAAGAAAAATATAATGCTACTCCTTATTTAAAATGTACTATATTTACTACATAGCAAAAATAATTTAAAGAACAAAAACTGGGTAAACCGTGAAAACGAGGAGGGAAGAGAATCAATACTTGGGTTCATTAACACAACTCTGCCACATGGAGAAAAAGCCTAAGTGGGTGTGTAATCCTTCGGTGGAGGTGCCTGTCCTTCCCCTCTGTTTGGGTGGTAACCATGCAGAGCTTCACGACAAATTTAGCTTGAGCTCTAGGGGTGTTCCACCCCTAGAAACTTCCAGTTTTATTTTCTGCAGGAAACAGTGAAGCTGTCTAGTAGAAGTGTACTTCTTTGCCCTTTCGCGAAATAAGCAAGAAGATAAATGTTACCAGTTTGCCTTTGCTTAACATTTTCCTTGTAATTGGCTACCCCTCATAGAGCTTCCAAGTGTCTGAATTGTGTGCCTAAATTAGACTAATCCCTAAAGTCCTGTGACTGGGCAGACTTCTTTCCCTGACCTTTTCTGCTACTGTTGTAAATAACATTAGGTCTGTCTGAATGTACACTGAAATGGTGGTTTGCCAATAATCACAATGTATAATCAACATCTTCTTTCCTTTTATAGATTTTTTCTAAACCTCAGATAGTAGCTTTTGCAAATCCTCATTGATGGTAATTGAGGAGGCACTAAAGTTTTAAAAAATTAAGCTACAGAGGATTATGTAGTAGACAAATGCTAAGTATCAGTGCTTTTTTTCTAGGTTTAGTCAGGGCAGGGTAATGAACATAACTCCGTATTAGGAAGCAATGATACTTCCTCACTCCTTCGGTCCTACATTTTTTCTTTACTCTTTTTCAAAGAAAAGCCTTTGGAGTATGCTTCAACTTCTCTCAGAAGCAACCTGTTTCCCTCTCCCCACCCATTTTCTGCATGTCACCAGAAAGAAGTAACTGTTCTGCTTGGTAAGTTTAGAAAACTTGAATGTGCCTGGCTCAGATATAATATTACCTGCCCAGAGCAAGCCCAGTCTTGTCCACTCTCTCATTATGCAATTGGCTTGGGTGGTATCTTTTATTCTTGTGAAGAATACATAGACTTGTTTAGGGGTGAAGTGCTAGGGAGTTTGATTTAACCATGTTCCCCCATCACATTTGTCTGAGTGAAGTGATGCTATGATTTCTATCATTTTGTCTCAGGTATCTTATTTTTTGTTTGATTCATCCTCAGAAAGGGAAAAGGTGCGTACTGGTTATTTGTTTCCATTCTTCAACAAAATATAAATGAATAATATTTTTATGCTCAGAAATCCATATCAAATATTATTTTTACAGGAATTGTGAATTGCAAATGAATTCATTGTGAAGTATTAAAGATAGAAAAGTTAAAATGTTTTTAATGCACTGAGGATCCCTTCATTCAATTTCATCTGCATCAAAAGAGGATTAAACTTCAAGAAAGTGAATTCAACAAAATCTCAATGAAGATTCATTAGGTCAGGAATGCAGTAAATTATTGACTTGTCTATGATGGCCATTATCACTGTTGTGAAGTGGTATCTCATTGTGGTTTTAATTTGCATCTCTCTGATGGCTAGTGATGCTGAGCATCTTTTCATATGTCTCTGGGTCCTCTGTATATCCTCCTGGGAGAAATGTCTAAGTCTTTTGCCCAGTTTTTTTTTTACTGTTTTTTTTTTTTAAGATTATTTATTTATTTATTTTTAGAGAGGGAAGGGAGGGAGAAAGAGAGAGAGAGAAACATCAATGTGCAGTTGCTGGGGGCCATGGCCTGCAACCCAGGCATGTGCCCTGACTGGGAATCGAACCTGCGATGCCTTGGTTCACAGCCCACGCTCAACCCACTGAGCTATGCCAGTCAGGCTCTTGCCCAGTTTCTAATTGGGTTGTGTGTCTTCCTGGAGTGGAGTCGTGTGTGTTCTTTATATATTTTGGAGATCAAACCCTAGCCTGAGGTATCATTGGCAAATATGTTTTCCCATATAGTTGGTTCTCTTTTCATTTTAATGCTGCTTTCTCTAGCCATGCAGAAACTTTTTAATTTGATTAGGTCCCATTTGTTTATTCTTTCCTTTATGTTTATTCCGTGCTGTAGTGGACATATTGGTAAAAATGTTCCTGGGTGGAATATCTGAGATTTTCCTGCCTATCTTCTCCTCTAGGACTTTTATGGTGTCAGGACTTATATTTAAGTATTTATCCACATTGAATTTATTTTTGTGTATGATATAAGTTGGTAATCAAGTGTTGGAGAGGATGTGGAGAAAAGGGAACCCTAGTGCACTGTTGGTGGGAATGCAGACTGGTGCAGTCACTGTGGAAAAAAGTATGGAATTTTCTCAGAAAACTAAAAATGGAACTGCCTTTTCACCTGGCAATTCCACTCTTGGGATTATATCCTAAGAATCTCAAAACACCAATCCAAAAGAACGCATGCACCCCAATGTTCATAGCAGCACAATCTATAATAGCCAAGTGCTGGAAGCAACAACCTAAGTGCCCATCAGTAAATGAATGGGTCAAAAAACTATGGTACATTTACACAATGGAATATAATGCAGCAGAAAGAAAGAAGGAGCTCCTACGCTTTGTGACAGCATGGATGGAACTAGAGAGCATATGCTAAGTGAAATAAGCCAGGTGGTGAGAGACAAATACCATATGATCTCACCTTCAACTGGAACCTAATCAGCAAAGCAAACAAGCAAGCAAAATATAACCAGAGACACTGGAATTAAGAAAAATCTGACAGTAACCAGAGGGGAGGGGGGAAGGGAGAAGGGGGGAGGGTTTTCAGGAACAATCATAAAGGACACATGGAAAAAACCACCAAGGGGGTGGAACCTAGGAAGGGAGGTAGGGATGGCTGCAGTGGGGTGGGGGGAGTTGGGTTTTTTTTGGGTTAAATGCAGACAACTATAATTGAACAATAAAATAATTTTTAAAAGAATGCAGTAAATTAAAAACAAAACAGTAAATCATAAGATACTTGAAATCTAATTGGAAAAGAGAATGTTTAAATCTTGTGTTAAAGTTATATGAGACAGTCTATGAAATGCCACAGGATAGAATAAAGCAGAAGTTATAGTGTTTCAAAGGAGAGGGAACCATGTAGAATGAGCTGAATCAGGAAGCATTTTAAATAGAATTATAGATATATACAGTTAAGAGTCTTGATGGGAAGAGAATGCAGGGTGGAGGATTTTGAAAATGAAGAGCTGTTAAAGAAAGAACGCGTGTGAAAATATCTTCCCCATATCAATTATTTTCTAATTGACAATCACAATTACTTAAGCGACAAACTCTGGTCTTTTGAACAGAGTAAAGCTCTGTTTCTTTATTCTGCCCCCTTCCTACCCTGTGTAGCTGTGTATGTAGTTGGATGTGATGTAGGCTCATTTAACTATTCCATCTGTCTTTCAAGATTGCAAAAGTTGACATTGATTAATTAATTGATGGTGGCAGTGTCTGTCTCAATGATAGGACACAATTATGGTCAGAGACAGGAGATTACATTTGGGGAGAAATAACTGAGCTCCCAAATAGGATAATTAAGGAAAGCCGTTGATACTTTATCCTATAAAGTTCAAGACATTGTGCAGTGGGTGTGGCCATATTAAAATAGAGAATAGACTGCAATGAATGACTCTTAAAGCCTCCCTACAGTCAGTTTGAGATGCAACGGACAGCCAGCATTTGCTCCACTGTGCACGGGGCAGATGTCTTGGTTAAGTTTTAAGTTGTACTTTTCCACATCACCAAGAGGGTCAGCTCTGATCAAGTGAGAGGCAACTCAGTTAATCTTCTGTACAGCGCACTTTGTGAAAGGTGAACCACTTTTTTTTAACACACCTTTCAATACTACATAATTGACAAGCTCTCAATATTCCTTTAGGGCACCTACTGTTCAGAGGAAGAGCTCACTAAGTACAAGCAAGTGTCAGATATTAAGGTTGAATTAAAACTGCAGGTAAAAACGGAGACACTGGCATATCCCTGTCCATGAGCTTGACAGGAAATTTATTTTGCTGTAGCTGAAAAGTAATTAACCTCCTCTGTGAGAGAATTCTATTACTAGTAGCTATTCTGCCATGCAAAGTGCACTACATGGAAATGTTACAGGCTATCAAGCAGAAACGGCGGATTTGTCTGCATTTTAAACTGAATTTCCATTACCCTAGTCTCTTCTTCTCTGCATCTCTCCTTCCTCACCATCTTCTCTCCTGTTTTCACAGAAGCTGGAAATTGAGACACATATGGAACTCAAAAAAGGGTGCCAAGCAAAAGAGTGCTTATAAGGATTATATAAGACCTATCTTTTCCTGATATTTAGAATTTTTTTAGAGCAAATATTTTTGTTTGGTGTGGCAGGAAAATGTAGCACTTTGTAGAAATATTCCACCATGAACAATTTTATTATGGACTTGTACAAAAATCATCATTCACTGAATTCTACTCATTTTCTCATCTAATGTTGTCATGCATACACATGGGCATGTGTGAGCATACTCTATGTAATAAACAGGTTGGAGGGTAAACACTGCTTGGAATTTATATACAGGCATCACTGCTATAACACTTGTTTTGAAAATGCAAATTTGTCCCAAAGTGATCGATATATCAGGGACCAATTCGAACATAATGCAAATTTCATATTTGCTTATTCTGATTTTGTCAGCAAGAAATGGCAGAAAGCCACTCTCAGCAGAATGGTGCCCCTTAGGAATCCACAAAACGCACGTACCTCAACAGTCTGCCAGGAACCTCAGCCGTCATATGTGCTATAAGCCACACCCACCACATCTGGTGTTACGGCAGACAATGCCCCTTCTACAAGTACACACTAACTCACAAGCAACAGCCCTTCCCATGGCAACCTTGTGTCATTTTCAAAGTAAAGTATCATCATAGCTATTCTAGGATTCATGCATCTCTCCATCATTTAATTGTGCCACTGTGTTTATTGGATTACTACTTGTCCTTTGTGTGCCACTGATGAAGTTTTCTTTGTGTTGTCCTCCTAAACCCATTTTTCCATAAACCCTATGTTTTTTGTTTGTTTGTTTGTTTGTTTTTTAGTGCACGATTTCGCATAGCCCAGTGTTAGGAACAACATGCTGCATGATAGCAGAACCGACCGCACTGCTTTTTTCCTTTTCTTCTTATGATTAATGTGTGTGACTTGTTTCATCAATAATGAATGTTTTGGAGTTTGCCATACATTTTTCACATAGATACAACTAGCTGTAAAGTAAGTAGTCATACTTTAAGTGATTACACCAGAATATGGGAAGACCTCTTTTAGAAAGAAATTGCTGAAGAAAGCAAAACAAATGGTTTTAGGAGGTATTACCAACTTTCTGAAACAGTAACAGTAGTCACCACTGACAGGAGGAGCACCAGGTTCTCGGCACACAGCTGCATCCGTTTGCATGGATTCCCGTGCCAGTGTGGCAAGAGGGCAACTATCCTCTGTGTCCGACAAATGGGGACACAAAAGCTTCATGAGCCCAAGTAGCACTTCCAGTGTTTCTGGACTATTCAGAATAGAGCTGAAGACTAGAAGAAGAACTTCAGAGTGAAAACTGGAGATCCATCACCTCCAATGTCTTCCTTACTGGCTTCAAATGTGTCAAAGGTTATCAGTATTTACACTTAGAAATTATCAGGTCTAATGGTTTCATTTAAGAAAAGAAGAAATGTAGGCTCAGGGGATCTGTGTGACCTATCATAGGTCCCTGTCAGAGCTAAAATTTAGAATGCAGGTTACCTGAAATCATCGTCCATTTCTCCAGGCCCTTGTGGTATGTCTTCAAAGATCAGGGTGAGGGGAGAATTCCCAGAGAGTTGTGTGGTCTCATAACTAATATTATGGACTCGGTCAATACTTTGTTTTCTTTCATGTTTTAAGTAAAATAACATGCTTGAGTTACACACTTCTTGAAATAAAGAATAGAGTGAGGAACAACTATATCGCATCTGTACATTTGCAGAAATAAGATAGGAAAAAATCAATTCCAAATCTTTTCCTTTAAAACACAATCTAAATGTGGGCACTTTATGGTAATTACTATTTATAACCTACTATTCTGAGAATTGAACTTTACAAACACAAAAGCCAACTTGTAAATTTCCCCTGACAGAGAATAATGCAGAGCCTCAGAAAGCAGAAAGTGGTGTACGTTCTCTCTGGGATCTGTCGCTGCTCATGATCATTAAAGAAGGCAGATGAGATAAACAAATTTCTGTTATTTGAACATTACAGGAAGGTTGAGGTGGAAAACAAAATAGCCTCTCTTTTTTGGTCTTAAAATTGCTAACTGGGCTGTCTGCCTTCACTCCAGGAAAATGCCATGAACTGGGGGCAAGAGTTGTAGTTCAGTCTATTTTAGATGCCAAAGAAGGAAAGCCTTCACTGAAAATTACAGGGGATGTAAATATTAAGAATTATAGACTAATGGTTCCCTTCCTTCTCTCCATTGTCTAACAGCCATGAGTGTGAATGACAGCTATGAATTAACAGCAAGCCACCCTCTTTCTCAGGATGAAGTGGCTGATGGCATGTTTCAGATGTTAAATGACTTTGGGTTTAATGCTGGGCTGTAGTGGATTGGTGATTTCTTTCTTTCTTTCTTTTTTTTAAATAAATTGGCATTTTTTAAAGTGAGAGGAAACTCTAGGATTCCAAATTATGGTTATTGATGAAAAAGGTTTAAATACCTTTCTAAGAAGGGTTTTGAATTATAATATCTTTGGAAAAAATTCTCAATTCTCTTAAAAATATTTTTTTGAGGAGAAATAATTGATGTTTTACAATCTACAAATATGAAACAACATGCAGAAGCCCTTTATTCTTCATTTACCAATCCTCTGCAGTGAGAGAGAGAGAAAGAGAGGGAGAAAGGGACAGAGAGATATTGGTCTAGTGGGTCATATTGATCAATTTAATGATCTCTGATTTATAGTCAAACCTCTGACCGACCCAGGTTGCAACTTGTAAAATCTTTGTCAAGAGTTTATCTCAAAAGTAGATGGAAGAAGTTGGTTTCAGGCACTCTTAGTATTTGTTTCCTATTGGATGAACTAATGACAAAATATTTGAAACAAATGAATCCTCAGAACAACAATGCTTTTTAAAGCTTGACCTCAAATATCTTTAGTCCTGAAAAATTGAGACTGACTCCAGCTATAACATCTGGAGGATTAACATGGATGTACTTCATCCCACAGTGCACAGTTTTGCAGAGGAGATTAGCACCAGGGAGAGAAGGCCAGAGAATCATTCAACTGTTCTGGGTCTCTGGACCAAAAGCTTTGGTTTTACTGCCAAAGAAGCCAGAGAAAAATTTTCATTTTCTTTCCAAGTTTATAGTACTGTTACAGGGTGCAGCCAAGAGGGGGGACCCCAAATAGGCATTTGAAATGGGGTCCAGAACTTAAGGTGTCCAGGAGATTTTAAGGTGTCTTCACCCCTTCCCCCACAGGTGTGAGTTGGGGGAAGGGGCACACAGAGCAAGAACATGCAGGGCAGCTTTGCAGCTAATTCATGGCATGGTCATTTAGCATACCTATAGCCTTTGGCTGGTCACTTAGATATGCTAAATAGCTATGGCCATGCTCAAGGCTAGGGGGATGGAAAGGGATCTCCCCCCCAAGATGTGACTGGGGGACAGGTCCCCTGAGTTACAGCACCTGTGTGGGAGCTGGGAGAAGATTGGCTCCATGACATGGGGTGACACCTGCCCAGACCCACGATGGCGACCAGAAAAGCTGGAGAAAACAGCAGATTGAGGGCAAGTGTGCCCAAGTGTAGGAGGAGTCAGAAATGGGGCTGCAGAAGAAGATTGGCGCGGAGGTTTAAACCCAGACACGGCAGCCATTGAGGGGGTACCACGCGGCTTTGGACAGAATGGGGACTCTCCCTTTCCGCAGCCCTGAGGAGGAGAACCACGTGTCTTTAGCAGAGTGGAGACTCCCGCATCCCAGAGAGAGAGAACCACGTGGCCTGGCAGAGTGGGGACTCCCGTGGCCCTGGGAGAGAGGACCACATGCCTGTGCCAGAGTGGGGACCCCCACAGCTTTAGAAGGGGGAACCACCACCTGGTTTTAGCAGAGATCCTGGTGACTCAGATGAGGGTGCCGGGAACCCAGGGAGGTCTCCCAGTCGAGATGGAGGACTAACTGGGAAGAACCAGAGGACTGCCTGAGCCATGGACTTCTATTTCCTTTCCTGAGATACGGTACTCTGGACTGGGCAAAGGGGGAAAGAAGGAAGGACTGTGTGTGTTTGTGGGTGTTTTTAGGGACTTTAGGATTTTTGATAAAGACATTAGGTCACTACTTTGTTAGTATAGCATTTAATAAACATTTCCTTTCCTTTTCACGAATCTCTGGCTTTGAGAAACGTCTTTCCTAGGCAGTGGACATAACGGACCCGGGGCCTTCTTTCAATAATAGTATATCGTCCCAAGGCCCCCCTTGTTGTGTTCTGTAACAGTACCTCTCCCTAGTTAATGAATTTCAGAAATAGAAAAAAATATACACATTTTTAATTGATTAAATGTACAGATAGAACACAAATCATCTTTGACAAGTGACAGAGAGCAATAATGGGGACATATGACATTTCAATTTTAAATCAGGACTGACAGAAAGGAATACTGAAAGCTAATTCTCTTTAAGAATAACTTGTGGCCACTGACTTAGGGGTGGATGAAAATTAGAATAAGATATATATTCTGTTGGCGATTTCTGTATAAAATTGCTCTAGAAATAAAATATTAAAATAAAAATACACTAATTTTCAGGAGAAAATTATACATAGAGTAGACAAAAATTAAGAAGTAAATTTGTTTTCCACAAACGTATGTGTGTATATCAGGAGAAATAGATGGGAACTACATAAACAGGAAGATACTAAGGAACAACTTTTCAAAAGATACTCAGAATGAGCCTTTCATTTCTCCCTCTCTCCCCCTCCCCCCTCCCCGCCCTTTTCTGGACTAAACAAGGAGTAGAGGAATAGCAAGGGAGACTTTTGTGAAAAACATGTCAGGAGGAAGAAGAAGGATGGGAACTCACACAAGAACATCTGTTCTGCAAAGTCACTTGAAAAAAAATGAGTGTTAACGTGAAAGAAAATGTGCTCAGCAGGAAACTAACCACAAGTAATGCGGTGGCAGGGAGGCGGTGGGGAAGAGTGACATAAGGAACTTTTGCCCTGCTGTGAGATAACTTCTGAGTGTCCGAATCCAAGCCACCCTCTCGGCTAATGCGAGGGGAAGTGGCGTCATGCAGGCAGGCATTATCCAGGCAAATTGCCCGTGAAGTGGCACAAGTTACAATTGAATCAAGATCTAGAGATGCAAAAGCTATATTAAAACAAATGAGATTGCAGATAAAATTTCAGGTTTCTTCTTTTTTTCTTTCCAGCTATACTTATAACATTGAATAGGATTTTTAAACATGGTTCACCTTTTTAAAATAGATTTGGTGAACTATGACTATGCAATTATGAACATGCAATTTTATTTATTTTCAAAAATTTTCAGTTGCAGTTGACATTCAAAATGATCTTATTTTCAGGTGTTCCACATAGTGGTTAGACATTTATAAAACTTACAAAGTGGTCCCCCTGATAAATCTAGTACCCTCTGATACCATGCAATTTTAAATGGTGTATTTTTATTAGATTTCCCCTTTTATTTCACTTTCAGAGATAATTTTGAATAATTGGAGAGCATAATTAAATGCTTTAAATTTCCTAAGATTCTGGAAATGCTTGATTTTTGTATCTGGGATAATACTACCAAATTTGCTACTATTTCTAAAAGAGATACAGTCATATAACCAGAAAAGACACTGGCATTCGGGCTGCCTGTCACTACTAAACCCAATAAGCAATGACAGTGATTGAATCTTTCCGGGCCCTTTATTCAGATGGCCGGGGATCTGAGAAGATGGTGGGTTCATACCCTAACAGACCATCTTGCCTTCTCTTTCCTGGCCAGATTTTTTATACCAGGGAATAAACAAGGTGCAGTGAGGGCTTTGAGATTCAGGGAGGATTAGGTGATAGAAGCTGCAACATTCCTGTCCTGGGCAGTTAGCTGTTCCCAGGGGTGGTGGTCATCTGTCTCTCTCTGGAAAACAAAGGTCCGGATACTTCCAGTCGTCCCCGGGTAGTAGTCTTTAGCAGTGCCCCAGGAGGTCGGCTGTTTTCCCAGGAGCCAGGACCTTATCTGCAGTTTCTGAAACAAAAGCTTTAACATACATATTACTTGCTAGACTTATAACTTTTTACCTTAAGCTAAAATTTTCCACATCTTGAGTCCCCTATCAGTCAGAAAACATATTTTACAATCTCTTTTGAAATAGTTTTAGCATGTCTTTTGCATGTTTGTTTGAGCTTCTTTCCAGGAAATAGTGAAAGGAGAGAAATGTTAACTTAGTTGCTGTCACAAATATAATCTATTTTAAGACTAAACAAACACACAAAACCTGTGGAAAGTTGACACGTTTCCAACTGGTATTGGTGCCACTTCTTACCCCATGGAAGGAAGGGGGAATCTTCCTAAAGTCACATATTTATTGCAGGGGTCCCCAGGAGATTCCATGCTAACTTATGTTCAGACTAATCTTTTCTTAATGGACGTTTATTGATTGCATATAAAAACAACAAAAGGTAAAATTTGTGTTATAGTTTTATTTCATAAGCAAACTGACAAAAACCCAATGTAACTAATTTTGATAAAGCAAACAAATCTTATATGAAACAAAAGTAAGATTATGGATTCAGTGCAATGAAAGAAAAAATTTAAACTGCAAAGCTTTGTTAATGGAACTTATTAAAATAAGAACTGTTATTGTTATGGAAGTTTTTCTGGTTGTCTTCACTATGCCATTTTAGCAGATTGTCCTTCTAAAGTCACCACTGTCGATTGGCATCCCTAAAAAGAACTTGAAGCAAAGGTATATTTGTGACCCAGTACTGGGGAGGGAGGTGGGGAAAAGCAAAGCAGGGAAGGAAAGGGGCTAGATCAATGATGAAGCAGAGATCTGGCCATCACTATGGGGAACAGGCTCCTCCTCCACAGTATGGAGCCTTCTGAGAAGCCTTCTGAAAGATGTTTCCAGACCATCACCCTGGGAGAGAAAAGGAGGTTTATTTACCTTACCGCTCCCATTGACCATGAGGTATTTCATCAGTTGGTTCCCTTAAGTCTTAGTCTGCCTCTCACCAGGAGGCTAAAATTGTGAAGTTCATGCTGCAACCTAGATGCTGTCATGTTGCCCCACATGAGGCTGGCCCAGGCCTTGACAGAAACAATCGTTTCAGTGGTGTCATCCACACAAAAGACTTGGGGACTGAAGTGGTGCACCAGATGTTTAAAACACCCAGTTTTGATGTTGGCTTGGTAACAATATACACACTGTCTCAAGAAGAAGAAGAAGAAGCGGGAGGAGGAGAAGAAGAAGGAGGAGGAGGGGGAGGGTGGAAGGAGGAAGGAAGGGAGGAAGGAAATAAAGAGAAAGCGGCAGACAACAAAAAAAGCAATAAAAGAATGTTGAGAAGAAGCAGCAAACACAAACTCAAAGGAGAATACTCTTTCTTTTTTTTTAACATAGATTGGGAATACTTCTTAATTACTGCAGAAAACCAAAAGTTAAAAGTTATTAAATCAATTTAAAAGCAAGGGAAATATTTAGATTCTAAGAGTCAATTGTTATCCAACCAACTTTTATTTAATGCCTAGTATGTCCAGGTTTTGTGCCAAGTATTGGGATGTGGTGGTCCACAAGACAGGATTTATCTGCCCCCTTCATATATCTTGAATCTACTGGGAAGAAATACATTAAACAGTGTACTTACAATTATTTATTAAAAAGTGTGGAAAATACTACACATGAGAATTATAGGCACAATGGGAGTATTCTATGGGAACCCTTGACCAGTCCAGTCCTACAGCCCAGGAAAAAACTCCCTGAAAGTTATGTTTATGCAGAGACATGAAGGAGTCAAAGGAAAGGTTCCTCATAGCTAGACAGGCTACATCATTCATGGAGGACCATCTATTTTACCTCCCCAAATTCTTCTTAAACACAGACAACTTTTTCCTCCCCACTGCCATTACCACACTAGCACTTGCATATTGGAGGTAAATTAGGTGTAAGGAGATAAAGCTGAGGATGTTTCAGGAGAAAGTCCTTGTAGGGGTGACACATTGGAGAAAGCAGTCCATGTTAATCTCACCTGCAAATGGACTCCACTGGAGACATCTTTTAGAGACCCCTTGGGGTATCTTTCAAGACCAAAATTTTTAAATTGAGTTCTAATGATATCCAGGGAAGAGAGTAAGTCTAAGGACATATAAATACCTCTCAGTCAATCATGAGGCCCAGAGGAAGTCACACCGGTGTATCTTTCCAAGAGGCAGACCTGGTCCTGAGTGTATACTCAGGTCACGTGTGTTTAATATTTAACACAAAAATCGGTAACAATAATTAACCTGTATGGAGGGTTCATCATTGACGTTAATTCCAAATACCTATTTGTTCTTCACAGAAACCCATTTATTCCTCACAACAATGTAAGAACTGAATGATTATATTTCCTCCATGATACTGATGAGGATACTAAGGAACAGAAAAGATTAAGAATTTTCTTGTGGTCACCTGCCTAGTCAGTAGCACAGTGAAAAATAGATGGAGACAGTCAGACCCCAGGGCCCACAGACCAGTAAGAGTTTAACAAATACTAGCTGTTATCATCTTCTCCCTCCTCTTCTTCATCATCATTTCATTTAAAATTGGAAAATGTAATGTGCCACAAAATTGCACACTATGTTAACAAATGCAACTCTTCTAGATTAGAAAATATGTTAGATATAGTACATTTAAAAGAGCATGGGAACATGAGTTTTAAAGTCACATTCTCAAGTTACATAACTTTCTAACTACCCAAACTTCAAATCTAACCATAACTCAGTAATTATAGCTCTCTGAGCTGCTGTTTCCATCCCTATAAAATAAGGATAGTAAAGTTTATGTTTTAAGTCAAATGTGTGGATTTATGTCTACCAGAGATCTTAAACTGAGTAAATGTTAATTTTCTTCTTCTTCCCCTTCAAAGCTGTTGAGGAGTAAACAAGAAGAACTAGGTAGAGAGAATTTGATTAGGGTGTTAAATATACTAACTAAATCCTTCCATGGGTGGGATTTGTCCAGTGTCCTGACAAAATAGATGATTAATTAAAATTATTACCACCAGAGACTTCAGTCCAAGATGGAAGAGTAGGTAGATACACTGCCTACATGCACAAAAGAAGAACAACAACAAATTTAAAAACAAGAAAAACAACCAGAACTGCCAGAAAATTGAACTGTATGGAAGTCCAGCAACCAAGGAGTTAAAGAAGAAATATTATTCAGACTGGAAAGAGGGGCAGACATGGGCACAGCTGGGGTGGAGAAGACTCAAGGCAAGGTGGCAGCTCATGGACTGGGTGAAGTGGTGGCTAGCAGAGTGGGTGGTCCCACATTTGTGTGCAGATAAATCGGAAGAACAACTGGGGAGTGAGACAGACTGTGCAACTAAGGGTTCCAGCATGAGGAAATAGAGCCTCAAAACTTCTAACTGAAAACACCTGTGTGGTTGCAGTGGTGGGAGAAACTCCCAGCCTCATAGAACAGACCCACATCCTCCTAGAACATACACAAAACCACTCACCTGGGAATCAGCATCAGAAGGGCCCAATTTGCTTGTGGGTAGCAGAGGAAGTGACTGAAAGTCTGCAGAGAGCTGGGCAAGCAGCATTGTTCCCCCTTGGACCCCTCCCCCAAATACAGTGCCACAATGCAGCAACCTGCTCAGCATTCAATCCCAGATGACTCACCAATTCCCCTCCTCCCATTTGAGTCCCTAGTCAGTTGCCATATTCACCCTTCTGCCCAACTGGATGGGAGTCCAGCTTTTCACCAGAATTAAAGATGCAATGCCTGCGCCATAAGGCTTATTATCTGAGTCTGAAACAACTGCTGCAAGAGAATAAAAGGCAATCTTATAACGGATCATTTAATAAATGAGTTAGGCAGGAAAAAGCAAATGGCCTTTGTTGGTGCTTGATGTCATCTCTCATCTTCTCAGTGACAGTGGACAACTTAGGAAGGCAATTTCTTGTGAAGGGAGAGGCATCAAATTTAGTCTGGCATAGTATTTTAGTAGTTTTGTACTTGATCCCAAGGACTTATGACCAGGTCTCTCTGGTTATATTCAAACAAGGGTTAGGTGAGATATTCTTAAGTGCTGCCTCAGGGCTGACTTATCAATGTAATGCAATGCCAGACCGAAGAGAAAGGAACGAGGTGAGTCCAGATGCTTACCCACCAACAGCATTCAAAGGCACACAGTCCAAGTTCATATCTTCCTGGGGAACTCTGAGGCTTCGTTAACCACGGTTCATAGGTTACTTGGAAATTCTCAGATGAAAGGGTAATTAGATTTCCCTGTGGTTCAATTGTAATATAATTGTTACACAACTATCCCTTCATCTGAACTGTAAACCCTGTCTAAAATACTAGCTGACAACAGGCTTTGGCAGGAAGCAGAGGGGCACCACTGGTATACTAGGACTGAGAATCAGGCTTCAGGATGAAGGGGACTCAAATGGCTTCCCTGTTATGTCGTTTTAAACATAGTGCAATTATATCAGTGCCTAATTGTGGTTCAGTCCTCAGCTAAAAATCCTATTGTGTTGACACAGAATTCAGGTTTAAAAGGAAAATTAGAAACAATGAACAGATTTGAGTGATACAGTAGATTAATCTGAAATAATTAAGAGACCTGTAAAGACTGAAAGAAAATGATCTTACTAGTGACAATGAGTGAAACAGCCAGACATACAAAAATGACTTAACATTTGGGTTGTATTAAGGGGAGCATAACCTTCACAGCAACGGAGAGATAACCTTGAATGTTGAATTGGGAAAAAATTATATGAAGTAGATTATTCAACTTTAGAAACTATGTTATTGTTGTAAAAAAATTTAAATATTTTATTTATTTACTTTTAGAGAGAGGGGAAGAGGAGGAGAAAGAGAGAGAGGGCAATATCAATGTGTGAGAACAACATCCGTCAGGTGCTTCTCGTAGGCTCCCCGACCTGGGACCGAACCTGTAGTAACTCAGGCATGTGCCCTGACCAGGAATGGAACCCAGTCCATGCCCAACCAACTGAGCCACACCTGTCAGGGTTATTGTTGTAAATTTTTAATTAGGTCAGATGATCTTTGCAAATAGTTTCTTTCTAAAATACACATTTTTTCTTATTAAAAATGTACTGCATTCTTCCTGATAAAAATTCCCAAAATACAGAATACTAATGTATCACATGGACAGACCAAGAACTTGTCTTCTGAGAATTGAGTTAAAAAAAAAAGCAAAACTTGCCCTGGCTGGCATAGCTCAGTGGATTGAGTGTGGGCTGTGAACCAGGCATCAGAGGTTCCATTCCCAGTCAGGGCACATGCCTGGGTTGCAGGCCATGGCCCCCAACAATTGTACATTGATCTCTCTCTCTCTCTCTCTCTCTTTCTCTCTCCCTTCCCTCTCTAAAAATAAATAAATAAAATCTTTAAAAAGAAAAAAAACAAAAACAAACAACAAAAAAAACACTTAATGGTTCTAAGCAGAAATATATTAAGTAGACTGATGATATTAACACATCTAATGAGACTGTTCCAAAATAATGTGTATGTGAGTGTTTTTTGGAAGAAGGTTTATTAATAAGGAAAAATAATCATTTTAGGTTATGTCCATTCTTCTAAGTACTAGCATTGGAAAAAAAATATTCAGTCAAAGCTTTGAACTTGGAGTCTTCCTCTCAGCTGTGCCCCTTTTAGCGAATGGGAGGCAGCAGGCTCTCTGCAATAGCTAAATGAGGTTCATTATACATCCAAATCAGAGAACTGCTCTCTTTGTTCTGATAGTTATTTCAAGCTCACCAAGCTACCTCTTAATCAATAGGATTCCTACTTAATTTGTCTTTAGAGAGAACCACTAATCGGACTAACCACAATGTTCAGTCCCTCTGGCACCTTTATTTCTCTTGCAACAAATTTATTGACACTCCTTTTAAACACTGGTCTCTTAGGAACTTTATGAACATGAGTCAGCATCTACTCTGAAACACTTGCAAAGTCAACTGTCAGGCTTGCTAAACTGAGAGAAAGACTTGCTAATGGTAAATTTATAATGTTATTTGTCTTCCAGTATGGTATAGGTGTATATTAGTACACATATTTTTCCATCAGAAATTGTGCAGAGAGAAAAAAAAGGCTATAGGAAAAGAAATTTCCTCTAGAACTTGAGGAGGTTTTTGTTGGGAACCGCCCTGCCTGGTATCAGAAGCTGAAACCCCTGGCTAGGCTAAGGCTAAGGGAACGCCCTTGGAACCGTAAGCCAGCAAGGAGACAAAAGCTTATCTCCCTGGCAGGAGCGCTGCTTCTGCTGCTACATTCCTAACTGAACCCCAAAGCTTGGTTGGTTAGCCAAAGATGGGTAAGATTCCCCAAGGGGGGAACAACCTAAGACAGGCACAATCACTTGGGAGGCCCCCAAAAGAAGGACTTTGGGGGCTACAGCAAAAGGGGGTGATGGACCCTCGTTCCTCAGCTTTGACATAGCCTGAGTCCTCATCTACTGGGAGAAAATCTCCTTATCTCTTGGTTGCCTTAGTGCTCCACCTAAGCCTGAAACAATGACAGGGTGGTGCAGCTCTGTGCTGAAAAGGGCGGGTTTCCTGGGTGATCAGGCCTAAGAAAGAATATGTAAAATCCTGTGAAACCTTCTCTGTTTAGAATGCTCTCAGTTGAATAAGAAGGGTCCAAGGAGGAAGTTAGTTTGTTCCTTAAAAGTCTTACAGCTCTTTGACCCTGACTCAAAATAGGCCCTCAGGCTTCCTTGTTATCTATCATTTGACCCTTACTTCCTAGCAATGAGTAATGAGCTTTTACCCAAATTCTTATGCAAATAAAACCAATAAAAAGCCTCTCCGGAGGGGGAGCGGGGCACTCTCCCCACCAGGGAGGGTGGCCAAGTGGCATGCTCCCCACGTGAGGAGTGGCCATGACACCCTCCAGGAGAGAGGGTAGCCAAGGTGCTCCCCACATGAGGAGTGGCCCTGCTGTTCCTATTCCCCCACAGGACCTGGTTGTCTCTGTGTATGTTTTTCTCGCGTTTTGACGAGCCATCCACAGCATTCCGTGATCACTGCTAGCCGGTGACCCACGGATCAGGTTTTGAGAGATATGTTTATGCATTTATAAATATAAATATATAAAACATTCCTAAATATAACTTTTTATATTTGTGCATTTATTAGCACAATTAAAAGTCTGTGAGTGGTGAGAATTTGAATTTAGCTGAGCCCTGCATTTAAACAGCACCGCTGGAAGGCAGGTGTGCAAGATTTAGGAATTTTTTAAATTTACTAAACATCTAAAATTCACATCTCAGTCCCTCTTTGTATCCTTTATGGTGACATAATTAATCTTCCAAGACACTTTTACATTGTTTAGAGATAACTGGAATAAAGATAACTGGGTACCACAGTGGCAAAGCTAACTGCTAGTTCTGGAGATGAAATTGGAAACATCTAAGAAATTACATATTTCATCTGGAATTTGTTTTATAAGACTTTGCCATGCCATTAAAATGGTTTTAGACAGATTTTTATAGGTAGCATAATTTTTCAGTATATAGGTATAGCATATTTAATTCAACAACTCCTCTGTTAAGTATCTTAAGCTCATTGCTCATTCTCACTATTTTAATAAGGCCCTAGTGAATGAATTTAAATATGAAGATGCTTAGAGAGCAAACCACAGTTTTCTTAAAATATCTGAAATCTTTTTATTTGTGAAAATGTGCTGCTTTTAGGTTTCTAGAAACATTCACCAGATTACAGGTGCTGCTGCATATTGCAGCAGGTGAATCCAAATTTGACTTGGCTCATAGCCTTTCCAGAAGTAAACTCGAACAGACTCCACTGCCTGCCATAACCCCTTTGCCGTCTGGTGTGGGCACTTGCACTCATGCAAACAGTCAAGATAATTATCAGCTCTTTGAAGTTCACCTAAGGACCCGTGATATCTAGGACTATTTAAAAGTATTACTAGCAAATATATGGCTTCCTTTTCAAGACTCGAGACAAGAACAATGTTATATACCTCATAAACTAATGGAGAAAGGAGCTGGAATTTTCTTTTAAGTTTATTATTTGATGCTGAGTATAAACAATATTAAAGTTTTATCATTGGAGGCTATGAATACAGTTCCATTTCTAGTTTCTGTGATTTTTTTCCATCTTTCTTTTAAAATGTGAAAATTCTTTGGTTGCAGATTATTGGTGTTTTTTTTGAGTAAAGTAATAATAATAGTGTCTTTGATCTTGGTTTTGTATCTTAGACTCCTTTCCCAAGGTGCAGTCTATGTCATTTTACAAATGTCTGGTGATAATTATTGTCTTTCTTCTCCAGAGACTATTTATGGTGGGCCAGAATTCTTTGAGTATAATATTATGGAGATTTAAAAAAATTCTAAAACACACACACACACATATTTAATTTTACTTAGGATATGCATTCTCTGATATCTAGAAAAAATGTGCTTCAATATTTACCTGTAGTTCTAGTATACTCATAGAAATATTAATTTTAATATAATACCTTTCACATTTTATATCTTGCTTTTTTACAAGAAATAAGAAGCACCTTTCAGACATTTAATTTATGTTATGATTACCTTCTAGATGTCTAGAGGTTTAGAAGTCATTTCAACACATAAATAATTTTTAAAATATACAAAGTTAATTCTAAGTATGTAAAAATGCTAGTTAACATGTAACACACAAGATTGATTATTTTTCCACAAGTTGGAATTTTTTCCTTTAGTTTATGATAATTTTTCTCAATTTGACATTGCATTTAAAAACACAGATTCTGGTATCAAAAAGCCTTGGTTTCATAAACTATCACTTGTTATGACCCTGGAGGTATTATGCTTCTTATATCACAGTTTCTTCATCTGTAAAATATTTGAAATTATAATTACCCATATCATTATTAAAATGATCACAATGATACATAAATTAGTTAACAATAGTCCTAGTCAAGCCAACTGATAAAGGGAGAAAATATTTGCTATAATCATTATTATATTTGACAGCATTAGTCATTATAAATAATGGAAGACACTTTATTCTATTTTCAATATGTATAAATAACTAATTAAGATATCTAATGTAGCATATATTATTATCATCGTTATTATTTTAAGCAGGGACAAATGTTCTGCAGTTTGTGTTATCGTGGTAGAATAAAATGCAAATATATTTTAAATGATAATATGTAGTAGATTTTCTTAATTTAGATTGGTAAGTAAAAATTAAATAAGTTCAAAGCTGAGTCCAAATTCTTCTCTCTGAATAGAAATGCCACCTAAGAGATTCACTTAAAGCTTTAGTTATCATTTAGAAACATGGTTTGAATTAAGAGTCTTTATGTCATTTACTGGCCTAACTGATGCCTTTCATAGAATTATCTCAATCAGTACTGAGGGCTCACTGTGTATGTGGTTCTGAATGAGCTATTTTAATTTAAAAGATAGAAATGCTTTAAATATCTTTATCATTTAGCTTTACTTAAAGTAGATTTTGATAATCAGGCATAATTAGATCAATTTTAGTAATCTTTTTTGCAGTTGGTCAAACTTTGATTGATGATTTATTCATTCATTCATTCCAAAAATCACGAGCAGTGCCATATTGAGTCAAGCACTGTGCAAATACCAGAGCACACTGAGACAATTTTACCACAACCCTTACTTTTAAGAGACTCAGTTCTGGTGGAATCAGTCTAGGAATTATACATTCACACTGACATGATGAGCAAAGCGCCTTTGGTGGATGAAAGAAAGAGCATTTAACTACAAAAGTACCAGTAAGAAAAATTAAATGATATCGCCATGGCTGGCGTGGCTCAGTGGATTGAGCGTGGGCTGCGGACCAGGTGCCACGGGTTTGGTTCCCAGTCAGGGCGCAGGCCTGGGTTGCGGGCCGTGGCTCCCAGCGGCCGCGCATTGATGTTTCTCTCTTTCTCTCTCTCTTTCTCTCTCCCTTCCCTCTCTAAAAATAAATTAATAAAATCTTAAAAAAATTAAATGATATCAAAATTTAACTCCACTAGAGAAAATTTTGTAAACTGCAAGTTTGAATTAAACATCAATGATTTCACCACTCAAGGATAATTATTGCCAATGTGGTGAATATCTTTTTTGGTGGAAAAAAGTATATATACATGTATAAATACACACACATATCTGCATAAAAACATACAGACTTATATAACACATATGTGTACATACATATTTGCATTATACAATGCAGTCATGAGAACACATAATTATGCTGTGTTCAGCATTTAATACTTTACATTTTTGCTTAGAATTTTTCTTGATCATATTTCCATATAAACAAATATTCACTTGGAGTGATTTTCTAATGACTGTTTATAATTCTCCACAATACAAATAGACTTAATTTATTTAACAAATTTTATTTGGTGGAACATATAAGTGTTTTTCAACTTCTCCTACTGCAATGAACAATGTCATAGAAGAGAAATTTAGGCACATTGTTCATTATTTTTGTAAGATAAAATTCTCTAAAAAATTACCAATAAAATTTGTACAGATTTTAAACACAGTTATTAAGCATTGTCAAGTAGCTTTTTAGAAATATAAAGCAATTTCCAACCCCACTACTAGCTTACAAGTTTACTACTATATTCACTTTTTAAATTTATGCTCATTTAAGAAATTTAATGTATTCATTAAAGTAACATTTATTGAGTTCCTAGTGCACAACAAACACCTTCCTGGGCAAAAGCTTATCTGAAAGAAAGGGTTCACTGAGCCTTATGCTGGCCAGGAAAAGGACCAGGCCCTGGGGGATGCAGCCTTAACCACCAATTGCAGGCCTAGATGGAGAAAACAACAGGTCCACCACCCTGGAACTGACAGGCTCTTTCATACAGAGCGGGTGGAAGATGATGAAGTGGGGCTAGTTCTGGCACAGGTGCAGAGTCCAGAAGGAATAGATGCTTCCTCTTCAGATTGGTTGTAGGCAACAGTCCGGAAAGTTCGTGCATAAACAAGATGTCGTGTGCCTGGTGGTTGGCTATTCAATTTTTTTCTAGATAAACTCCCAAGATAGCCACCTAGAAGTTAATTCAAAGTTTCAAAATATAATCAGGAAAGTAAACAGTCTTTTGTTGGTTTTGCCCTGCAGTTGTTAATTGATTAACCTTTCTTGTCTCTTCCTTCCACCCTTTGGCCTGCTGTAATTTAATTTGACATCCCAGAATTTTTCTCCTGTCACTAGTACACTACAGGCATTGTGTTAAACATGGGAGATATAAAGAAATGAAATATAGTCACTGCCATTGAATAGCTCCCTGTTTGAGAAGATAAACACAATCAGAGCAGCATTGTAAAGCAACATGAAATGTAGAGGTAGAGATACATGAGGTAATTTTGGAGAACTGAGCAGGTAAAGAGAGGGGGAACATTCAGGAAAAGCTTCCAGGAAGGGAAGACACCAGTCTGAAATTTAAAGGATGAGTAGAACATAACAAGGTGGAGAAAAGGACTGAAAATGCTCTAGACAAGGACAGCATGAACAAAGATATAAGCTTAGGAGGCCACATGGATTATCTGGGGGAATGGGAGTTGGTGGGTTTGAGACACTCAAGTGGGCAATAAGAAGTGCAGGTGCATAAGGCTGAAGAGCAAGTGAGGGTCCCTGGTCATGGGTCCCTTGAGTTTGGACTATATATCATGAAGGTGATAAGTTTTAAGCTCAGGGATAAAAACTAAGACTGTGCTTTAAATAAATCACAGGTTTCTTAGTGGAGAAAGTATCTGGAGGAAGCGTCTGAGGGGGAAGTATCTGGAGCTAAGCAAACCACCTGCAAGATCTTACTATAGTTTCAGCAAGAGATGCCCTCTACATGCATTTTTTTTAAAGAAATGAACTAAGGTTGTTTTAACTTTTACTTCTAATTATTTTGGAGAAGAGCTATTTACTTCTCTCTCTTTGCAATTTGCCATATGTATATCTTTGTTCCATTTTCTAGTGTAGTCTACATTTCATTGATTGGTAAAGTCCATTTCTGTACATTAAATGTCTAAGAGTTGGTGTCATACCACAGAAGGATTCAGTATCAAACAAATTAAGGACATATGGGCTCTTCACTGGATATTCTTTTGAAACTTCATGCTCTGAAGATGGACATTGTATTTTATACATCTCCTAGAGTGGAATATTGGTAGATGCATTTAGCAATCTTACTGATTATGGGAACTATTTTTTACCTAACACCTATGAAAGCATCAGGCTTTAAGATACTCTACACAAAGGAGTTTGAAATACAGCTCAAAGAAGAGTAATTTCACAAATGGTCCTATATTTGTGCCTAATAAGCTTAACATGGGCTTTATAACTGGGAGGACTTTACTGTTCTTCAAGCAGTTGTATGTTTCAGAGGGTGTTAGGCACCTGCTGATCACAGCCTGATTAGTTACACAAGACTCACAGTAGAGGCAGGAGAGATGGTGTTTCTAAAGCACAGGTTCCCAGGCTCTACTTCTAGGTCTGTTGATCCTGAGGTTGGGTCCTTGTGTCAGTATTAATAATCACAACAACAATGGGCTATTTTTCACATGATTTTTAAACCATTAATCATTAGAAGATGTACAACTATGAAGTCAAGGGTACACAATAGAAAAATATTTGAATTGTGACCTAAGCTAAACTTTGACTCCCCAAATTTGTGCTGGGGTCAGATGATGGGAGGGGAACCAAATAAAGGATGGAGTGGTTAACTAAGTAATAGTTACTTTTTCTCTGAATACATTTTAATGTGAGGATCCTTCTCTGAAAACTTGTACAGCATGCTGTAGAGATCTGGCAATTACATGCTAAAAGAAAAAAATAGTACAAAACAAAATAACTACAACAGAAATAAACACAAAGCACAACGTGGGAACTTGAGAGATCTCTGATGAAAAGGAAAAACTAAAGGTTGTAGTATTCAGATTATGCCTTTAATGACTCTATGATGTGGGGTTTGAAAAAGGAAATGGGCATTTTTGAATAAAAGAAACAGCATGAGCAAAGGAATAGGGGAACATATGGGAAACTTTTAATCAAGACACAAGAGGCATGGATAGGATGTAACACAAAGAGTGCAGAGCTTGGTTTGGTCAACAACAGCCAGAGCTGGGCTGTGTCTGAACCCAAACCAGTGTTCGGTGGGAAAACAAGTTTCTCGTTAAGAAATACACCATCAGAGGAAATAGTAGTGATGTGATTCATGCCACGAGGCTTTAGAGACAAAACCTGTATTGGTTTATGATGGGGTCATCCAGAATCTCAAATTATGTGCAGGTGTATGCGTTATATAGAAACATCTTCCCTTAGCGACTTTAGCAGGTACAATCAATAAAATCAACTAAATCTTAAGAACCCATTTGAGTAATCTAATTTTTAAATGGCGTGGCATTAAACTACCTTAATGGTTTGTGACTACAACAAGATAACTGGTAGATAATTAAAAAAGGCTTTAGATCCCTTTCACTCCATTGTAAAAATTTATTAAACTGGATAAAGGTTGTATGTCTTTAGGACCAGGAAGCTCAACCAGTAGCAGAACTGCCTTTTAAACAAACTATGGGTGTATTTCATGTAAGAGAACAGTTCCAAAACTGTCTGTATGTTTACAGTGAGGAAACATGTGGTTATTTGTCTCAAATATGAGAAAAAAGTCCTTCTTTTTGAAATGGCTCTTGTTCAGTAGCAGTGAGAATTTCAGAATCGTCATTCAAATTTCCCACTAAGTGAGCATGGGTATCTTGATTTTCACTTTCCAAGAACATGATACTGAATGTTGTCTACATTTAGAAAGCCATTCCTGGATTTTTTCTGGAATATTTCATTCTACTATATGCTTACATTTAAGTGAAAGAATTCTATGCAAGGGTAATCCACTTGACTGCTAGATTTTAGTGCAGGTGGGTTTGGAAGAGAACTAATTTGGTTCCAGGATTAGCTGGTTGTCTTTGAAGAAACAATTGTCTAGATTGCTGATTCTGATGTTAATAACCCAGATGTTAGTAAAAGCTGCCAGCTGGGAACACAATAACCAAATTCCCTGCATATGTACTGTAATGATGATGAGTGAATCATTTGACCACAACCAGCATTCTTGGCTTTACTGACTATGAATGCCTATAACCTCATTGCTTCAGTGTAAGACACTGTGTAGAAATTTAACAAAATGGATGCTATTAAAAAGTCCCCCGGCTGCTATTTTTGTAAATTCAAAATGTAATTTGCCTTTGTGTTTTGATCATTTCATAAGGCATGACAGCTTAAAGGCATAAGGCTTTTTTTGGCATGACTTAAGTTATGCCATAAGAAGTCTAACTTAATTTTTCTTCTCCCGTGACAGGAAAATAAGGAAATGTAATACGGTAATCTACAGACACCAGCCCCTCCCCTCACTGTTGCCTGTATGCCCTACCCAACTCTTAACAGGGATGCTTGTTGAAATTATTTGGATCAGATATAAAAGGGCCAACATTTGAAATGATGGTGCATTGTGTGTCTCAGACTGTGCTCTCTCCTCTTTATTACATGATGTGAGGAACCGGATATGTTAAAGATATGGTGAAATAAAGTTTATTCAGCAAGCAAAAATGAAGTGAAACATAGGCAATAAATATACTGTCACTGTACTATCTAAAACTTTGTATCTGTAGCCCTGGCTGGCATAGCTCAGTGGGTTGAGCGCAGGCTGGGAACCAAGGCATCACAAGTTCGATTCCCAGTCAGGGCACATGCCTGGGTTGCAGGCCACGGCCTCCAGCAATTGCACATTGATATTTCTCTCTCTCTCTCTTTCTCCCTCCCTTCCCTCTTTAAAAACAAAATAAAAATAACATCTAAAAAAAGTATGCCTGACATGCATTAAAAAATAATAAAGCCTAATTAATCTTCTAAAAAAAAACAAAAAACTGTGTGTCTGTCAGACCCAGGAGTCTTTTTCATACTCTGAGACAAGGAGATCTGTAGCTACTCTGCCTCCTATTTTCCTGCAAACATGGTTCCATCCATGTGGATACAATCCATCGGGAAAATATTTAAAATCAAAACACAAAAACTGTGTAGAATTCAAACTCCAAACTCATAAAGAGTGGATTTGTTTATTTTTCCCTCCTTGAGGTGGTAAAGGAAATCTATGTAATTGGAATAATTTTTCAAGCTTAATAGTATGTGGATACGTTTTTTCAATAGCTCCTCTAAATCTTTGTGAGCAAGATATGAGCTAAACACTAAGTAGATCATCAACTTCTCAAATCTATTGATTTAAATATAGAAGAAAAGAGAGAGAGTTAAGCATATTCTATAAATTCTCATCTTTGTGCACAGCATGAAAACATTTCAGAGCTTCTCAGAGTGATGAAGAGAAATGCTTCATTACATAATATAGAGCCCCATGCAGTATCAGAAAAACACATGGACAGTGTTATAAAGAGTTATTTTTTAGATCAAGCAAAAACAGATGTCTGTATAGGAACTAGGGAGTTTGAAATCTGCAAACAGAAAAGTAAACCTCTTATATTAAAGGATATCAAAAAGTTTCTTTATGTTTACATAGTAATTCATTGTGTAAACTAATAATAAATCAATAGGATAAATGTAACACCAAATGGCTGATGTACATTTATTACTTTAAGAATAAATATTTCAAGTGTATTATATGAAAATATGATATTTACAACAGTTTTTGGGTAGATGCCAATAGCCAAGTTAAAGAAGTTCCACTTTTTCCAAAAGATATTTTTATTAGTGATAGGTGCTTTTCTGCATTCTTTATAAGAATTAAATGGATTTTCTTCTTTATCAAAAGTGTGAGCTGTATTATTAAATTTTCTAAGTCTAAATAATCTTTGCAGTTCAAGGATTAAACTTTAGTTGGACATAATATCTTTATGTATATATCTTGGATTTCATTTGCTAATATTTACTTGAGATTTCTACAGCTATGAAACAGGTGAATTTAGATTACATTTCTCATTTTCCATTCTTGCCTGTCCTAGTTTGGTATTAAAGTAAGATAAGCCTAATAAACAAAGTTGAGGGGTCTTCCGGTTCTGCCTAGATGCTAAACCGTTTATTAAAGTTCTGTTAATATTTACAAATCCTCAAGTTCTTGTGCTTTTGGGGGGTGTATTTTTAAAAGCTATTGATTAAAATCTTAAGAAATTATAGGTAATTGGATATTTTATATTTAATCTTTATTCGATTTTGGAAGCTTATTTTCATAAAATTGCCTTAAAATAATTTATTTACAAACTTCTATTCATGATTCCATTAGGATTTCTCAATCACTACAGTCTCTATATTCAGATTCTATTTAAAATACTACTTTATTGATTAATTGATTGTTATTTGGAGACTCTTAAAATAATCAGAAACAGGTAGATTTAAGAATGGCACCAGAACTAGATATGCCACTGAACCAGGGTTGACTTCATCATTTTTTTCTTCCAGTAACCCCTGTATTGAACTTTAATACACTCAGAGATATTGAAATGAGAACTGTGGTAGAGATAGAGAGAACCTCAGGAGAAAACCTTTTATTCTCGGTCTAGGAGCAGAAAAGAGAACTCCTATGCTCAGAGAAAGTAGAGGAAAATCCTCTTTTGTTTCTCTTTCACTCATTTTTCCTCTATCATCTTGCTCCTTTTAGCCCCAAAGCAATTTTATAGTGGCAGTTGTGACAACATAAGAGTAAGAGTTTCACCACAATCCTGCACAACCCCAAGTTCTTGAGGATGTGGAACCTCCTTATTTGTGTGATGAACCTGCAATTGCAAGAAGGTAGGCAGAACCACATTGCTATTGGTCTGTATGTTATTCTCTGCTCTCCTGCCATTTGGCCCTGGACATGACACAATTGTGGAAATAAATGGTTTCTAGCCAAAGAATTTCAGGAGGATAAAAAGGTATTTCAGGGAACCAGAAATTATCAAAGTGGTTGCAGAAAGCAAGGTGCTCAAGAGATTGACCCATACAGTTGTTAATGACTCCTGGGCTTACCCTAATTTATACATTCTTGAGCTTGAACCTAATTTATATACCAAAGACTTTAATGCACAAACTTTATGCAGGTATCAGATGAACCACTGAGTGGTGCACCTATAGAACAAATCAGAATAGCAGTGCAAAATCTTTGAAAACTGACCTAATACAGGAACCACCATGCAGAGAAGGTTGGCTAGAATGTGTAGCTTGATTGCCTATCAAAATATCATGACCTACATTTGGTTACCATCAACACAAAAATAATTATCACATTATCCAGCAAACATATACATGGCCCAGAGGCTTCTAACATAACGTTCAGCATGGCCAATATACAATACAAAACTACTTGAAATGAAAAAAATCATTAAAATCTCAATTTTCAGTGTAAAAGAATATCAATTCCCCAAATTGAGATGACATAAATGATGAAATTATCTGAAAATATTTTTAAATTAGTAGTAATCATAAAAATGACAAATAAGCAATCACAATATTTGACAAATTAAAATAGCATCAGCAAAAAAATAGACATAAAGAAGAACAAAATGGAAATTTTAGAATTAGAAAACTCAAATAAAAACTTATTGAATGAAATCAGGAGAAGAATGGAGGTGATGAAAGGAAAGTTCAGCGAGCTTGAAGACAGATCAATAAAAATTACTCAATCTGAGAATCAGAAGAAAAAATATTGAAAAATGAACTGAGCTGCAAGGCCTGTTCCATAACCAAAGGGCTACCATATGTTTCATCAGAGTCCCAGAATGAGAGAAGAAAAAGTGAAAAGCTAGAAAAATATTTAAATAATTCTTGGAAACTCCAAAGTCTGGCAAAAGACACAGGAATTCAAGAAGCTAAGTAAACTCTTAAAGGATAAACTCAAGAAAGTCTATTTCAGGAACAGCATAATTAAGCTACATATAAAGATAAAGAACCCTGACATAGGTCTTACTGAGTTTAGAAAATTTGAAACTAACAAACAAATGGAAGTTCAAAAGTCTCTAACTTGGATGTGTAAATAAAGCACACTAAAAATTATTCTTAGGTATAAAGAAGAAATCAAATAGAAACTACAAACTAATTTTAAAAGAATTATGATGGTAGTTCTAAATATTAAAACCTATAGAGAGAAGCCAAAAGACTATTCTGAGAAATAAATTTTACGTATTGAAATTATTGAAAATACTCAAAGAAAAGCTGCTGCAGAGTTAGCAAACTCAATAAGAGCACAGTTCTCCAGGCTGTCAAGTCTGCTCAAGACTTTTGACTTCAGGGAGTTAAGGTCTAATGACGAAGTTGGAGGGAAGAATCCACACAAGACCACCTTCCCTTCTAACACCAACCACAAGTGCAGGGGTTTCTTTAAATGACCCTCAGGTCCAGCAGTTCACTAGAAAGATTCAGAGAACTCACAGAAAGCTCAGGTCAACCCTACCTCAGGTCTTAAGGGGCAGAAGTATGGATTTTTTCTAACAGGAAAATGTGTCACCAAAAATTTTTAAGCAGAGAAGTAATGTGCTGGGTCTGTAATTGCGATGAGTAACTCTGCTACGTACAGATTTTGAATTGGAGAGAGAAGAATGAGGCAAGAAGACATGTTGATTAGAGCTTGACCTAGTAGAGATAAAACAAGAATATTTACTTGTTTATTTCTAAATATTTAATGATATTTGAATGTGATTTAACTGAGTTAATTTCTCTGCTTTTAAAATTAATTTTAGTGAGTTATCTTGCATTTTGGGCAATTAGCATGATTTGATCTAATTGCATGTTTAATGCAAATATCTCTAATCACATAATTTTTATGTGTTAATGACATAATTGGATGATGCATAATAATAATTCTAATGATGTCATAAAATCTTTATGAGGCAAGGCTAAACATAATCATACCACATAGCAGGGATGTGTGCTCTGAGGTCAGAGACTGGGACTATATATTGTCTACTTGGAGCACATTCATTTAAAAATAATATTTTACCAGGTTATGAAAGACATTTGCATAGCTTCTCTCTAAATTCATTTTTTATCTCAATACACTGATATTAGTTTTTTAAAAAATAGAAGGGAATAAGAACAAGGAATGTAATGATCTTATGAAAAGGGAGGAATTTCCTAGGATAAATAAGAGACTAATGCATGGGATGGTTCATAGTTCATTTTGATTATTCACTTGCTTATTTCTCTAATATTTACTAGAAATTCATTTATTCTAGGGATTTAACCGAGCCCTACTTGACCACAGAACATTAGATCTGTAACTATATATTGAAGTTTCTCATGAATAAGACCTGGTCTACATTAATAAAAGGGGAATAGAGGACAAGTGGTAATGAAACAAGTAAAATTCAAAAAAACAAATGAAAATTAAAAATTAATTCTTAATTTAAAAAATTAAAATATAAAAGTTAATAAAAGAAGAAACAATAAAATGCAGGGTATTCTATAATTTGACAAAGAATGAATAATGAGATATGCTTTCAGAATTTTGGGGAGGTTTCATAGAAGAGATGATAAGGGAGTTATATTTTATAGGTACAGTTCTTTCAAATAAGTTATATTTTAAAGCAAGAATTTAACAGATAAAATAGAAGAAAAAAGCAATTACATCAGCAGAACCAATTTTTTCAAAGATAAATTATTACTACAAATAATAACAGTTTGCTTGAGTGTCAACCCAGGATTTGTATGGAGAGAGTGATGATGTTAGACATTTAGTTTGGGGCTAAAAATAAAAGAAATTATTTGCCAGATGAAGAGTTCAAGTTCTGTTTTATGCACAAGGCAAAATTAACAAAGATTTTTAAATCTAGAAAGTTATGTGATCAGAACTGTGTTTTAGAATGAAAACTCTCGGAATGTGTGAAGGTTGCTTAGAGGCACAACATGAGTTACAAAGCAATGAGACAGAAGGTTTATAATAATCAGTTTAAACAAATTAATGCACTGAACTGAGGACATAGAAATAAAAATGTGTGCATTGTTAAGTGAAAATATAGATATAAATAGAGATAGTGATAAATATAATATAGGAAGACCATATTAAAACTTATAGCATAATAAATGGGAAATAATAATGGGGAGAGGCAGAGAAGAATCACTTTTAGACTGGATAGATAGTAAAGTCAATAACCAGGTTAAGAAGCAGGGCAATAAGAACAGACTTGGGAATAGAGAGAGTGATTTCGTGACACATATGTGGAAAATGTGGTCCAGTTAAGCCTGTAATCAGTAGGCCAATATCTTTCACATTTCAGCCATTTGAATATCACCCTTACAATTTTTGTCAAATCTCACTATACATACTGTAATTTGCTTATCTTTAAATTTATTCACATTTTGTATCTGGGTACACTTGGTTTAAAAATAAGATCTAGTACCTATGTCATTAATGAAAACAAGTACCATCAATTGTCCTCCAGGAAGTAAACATTAAAATAATGCAATACACCACAACATATTTAAAATGTTCAACTAAATGTAAATACAATTTGTCATCATTTTAATAATTTATCAAAACAGATTTAGTGCTTGATAACTTTTTCCCTCAATAAGAGTAAAACTCCTTTGAATGTGTTATTTTGCCTAGTCTAAGTTGAAAATGAAAATAAGGGTCTATATTCATACAACAGTTACAATATTTAGTTCAGAAATTCACTGACAGTGAGAAAATGTACTCTTGTTTACACGAGGAGAAAGGGTGACATGACTAGCCAGATGATAATTTAAATTTTTTACTGAGGATCGGAGCTCTTCAAGCAGTAAGGAAGGAGACAGGGGGTAACTTGATGACTGCCTCTCTCCTCTCTAAAAAAGAGATTTCAATAAAACTTTTTGTGAAATAATAAGAAATATATATTGGTCTCTGCTCCCAGTTCTTAACACAGGTTCATTAAACCCTTGTAAATAGGGATGCAATGAGAATTTTTGTTCTCACATTTAGTTTTTGACCCCAGTTCCACATATAAAGCCTCTAAAACTCTTGTAACGTGCTAAATAATAAGAGTACTAAGAGCATTTTTTGTTCTAATATTTGGTGTTTGACCCCTGTTCCAGAAACAGGGCTTCTCAATCCCTAGGAATTTCCTGGGTGTTAGGAGAGCCCTTTGTTTCAGTGAGGCCACTCTGGGTGAGCTGGACAGGGGCTGGTCACCAGGAAGACCAGGCCAGGACAAGAAGCTTAAAATTTTCAGCCCATCCTTCATTTTCTAGAGAAGGCAGAAAGTCTGGAAATAGAGTTAACAACTGATTGTGCCTACATGAAGTTTTTTTAATTCCATAAATTTGTCATTATTTGTGCTAATTTATAATGCTATCTTTATATCTTATTTTTGTGAAGATTTTCTAGAATAAGACAAGGCATTAAAAATATAAAAACAAGCAAAAATGCAGTAATTTAAGAGAAACAGTATTCTCAAGATTGATATTCTTGTCAGATAACTGCTGATCTGGTTTAAACCTTGTTCTGATTGGTTTAACCCCTGGCACTCAGTGTGAGTAGTCTTTAGTTGGGATCCTTAAGTCCTGTCATTGTTTTACTCTAGAGTGTAGCATAAATCAGTGATTTGGTTTTTGTAAAAAAATGAGTAGTTTTAAGAACCAAACTCCCATCTTTTTTACATTTATCCTCATACCAGTTTTGCACATTTTTTGGTTAAAATTGCACCCAGGTATTTTATCTTTTTGTGAATGAATGCTAAAAAATGAAATTGATTAAATATCCTGAGAATTTACTAAATTCCTTTATTTTTGCAGCAGTTTTGTAAATGTTGAAGTTCTTGGGTTTTCCAAACATAACATCTTATCAAATAAAAATAGATATACTTATATTTTTTCAATCTTTTTTGCTTCTTACTCCAAAATGCAATTGCTTTCTCTATCACTGTTTTTGCTACTACTGACATTACCTGTTTAAAAAGAAATAGTTTAACAGTAACTTCAGATTTAATTGGGGAATGTAGTACTTCCCCATTAAGTAAAATAAGCTGGCCTTTTGTCTATATGTGTGTCTGCTTAGCAAATATGCATATAGATGTATATACATACATCTATATACATATACACACACATATATATGTATTTATATTAAGGATGTATCCACTGATACCCATTTTGCTGAGTGTTCTAACAGATATTTGTTGAGAATTTTCTGGACTCTAAAGAAGTGATTTTTCTTTTAAATCTGCCAATATGACAGATTTAAATTGATTTTCTCATTAAAAGTTTTTTAATTCCCACCTTGCATTCTGAAATAAACCTTATTTGGTGTTATTTTTATAATAAATATTTAATTTTCAAGTAATATATTTAATATATCATTATTCATAAGTAGTAATTTTCTTCCTATTTTTACCACCTTTATTAGGTATCACTTTACAGATGCTTCATACAGTTTTCTTATGTTGCAGTTCACTGAAATAATCAAGTAGCAGGGATAGTATTTAAGTTTATAGATATTGAATCATTATTCATAAGTAGTAATTTTCTTCCTATTTTTACCACCTTTATTAGGTATCACTTTACAGATGCTTCATACAGTTTTCTTATGTTGCAGTTCACTGAAATAATCAAGTAGCAGGGATAGTATTTAAGTTTATAGATATTGAAATAAAATTCCAAGAAACCCTCAGAGATTGGTCATTTTGAGGACAGGGATATTTAAAAACTTTCCCTATTTCTTTTATTGACCTTATTCTTTTAGACACACTCATATACAAAATAATTAAATGATTATTTAGAATAAAAGCCTTCTCCATTTGAATGAGTTAATTAAGACGTTATAGATAGGAAAAGGAAGATGGATAAAAACAAAATTATGTCAAATAGAAAGAAAAGACCCACATGCATCTAACTATAACTGAAATCAAGCTGCAGAAATTATAATAGTAGTGACTTAAAAAGCCCAATTGACTTCCAGAAAAAGACATATTAAGATGATGACAGTAATCATGATGTTTTTATAAAGAATAGTAATTTGACCTGAAACTAACATATATTTTTTCATGGCAAATAGAGGAAACAGAGGTGAAAAGATGTTAAAGCATTCAAAGAACAAAAAGACAGAGAGTTAAAAGTAAAACATGGTACTTGAAAAGATGCTCATCATCACCAATCATTAGGGAAATACAAATCAAAACTACAGTGAGGTACCATTTTATGGCCATGAGGATGGCTATTATCAAACAAACAAAAATAACTACCACCACCAACAACAAAAAAAGAAAATAAAAATTGTTGGCGAGGGTGTTGAGCAATTGGAACCTTTGTGCACTGCGGGTGGGAATATGAAATAGTGCAGTCACTATGTATAAGAGTGTGGAAGTCCCTCAAAAAATTAAAAATGGAGTTACCATATGATCCAGAACACTGCTTCTGGGTATGCAAGTACCCCCGAAGAATTGAAAACTGGGACTTGAACAGATACTTTTGCATCAAGGTTTGTAACAACATTTGCAACAGCCAAAAGGTGGAAACAACCCAGTGTTTATTGACAGATGAATGGATAAACAAAATGCAGTATATGCATACAATGGAATATTATTCAGCCTTAAAGAGGAAGGAAATTCTTATATCTGCTACTACATGGGTAAACCTCAAGGACATTATGCTAAATAAAATAAGCCAGTCATAGAAGGACAGATACTGTAGAATTGACTTTTATGAAGTACCTAGAGTAGTCCAATTCATAGAGCTAGAAAGGAGAACAGTGATTGCTGGGGGCTGAGAGATGGGTCATTGATAGGCACTGTCTAATGGATACAGGGTTCTGGTTCTGCATGTTCAAAGAGTTATGGGGTGAATAGTGGATATAGCTGCAAAACTATGTGAATTTACTTTATACCACTGAACTGTACTCTTTGGGCTGGTTTAGGAGTAAAAGGGAGAAAACTGTACTTGAACAATGATTAAAATTTTTTAAAAAGACAGAAAAAAAAGAATGGTAAACGTGGCAAAATTGTTGTTGTATATATTTTGCTACAGCTTTTAAAAAGTGAAAGAATGTGACCATTCTCTGAGACTATTCTCTGTGGTGTGGGCCCAGTTCCCACTCAAAGATGCATAGGACCCACGCCCATGGATAGGTTCTCCCATGGGGAATCAGGCCTGCAATGTACCTAAGCTGCTATGAGTCTTGCTTTTCGCTAAAACTCCCTCACCCTGAATTGAGGACATTTACTGCAAAGTAACTTCCTAAAATCCATGCTAAACCTTCCAAGTATGAGTATAACCAGTTCAACCACTTTTGCCTTTTCATTTGCAAATATCCCTCTTCAGTGATGTGATTAGCAGCACTGGCTCCTTTGTTTTCTGTAAAAGGTAACCACCTAAAGCGAACCTGTGCATAGTACGTGAGGACCACCATGTAACGGGTGGAGAAACCTAATAAAGGCCTGTCATGGTGGAGTCTGAGGCTTTTGCTCCCCTTGAGAGAAAAGCCACACTGTCCCTTTTCCTCCACCAGACTCAGTAGTCCGTGTGGATGTCTCATTTCATCCATAATGACTCGGACACTGTGGGCCAGTGTCTGCATCAAAAGAAGAGCAGGCACAGTAAAGAAGGTGACCTGTCATGGTTGGGCAGGGATGAATTAAGGTCAACAGGCTAAGGAAAGTAGCCTGCTCTGACAAACACTGGACAAAGTGGGATCGAAGTAAGTGCTAATGAACTGTTAAGATTCTCTTTACTATCGGGCATCAGTGGTGAGACAGCTGCTCCCAAAAATTGTTTTATATTTCCTTCTTCCCAATGCATGAATGCTATTCTTCTACATGGGCTAACCTTTAATTACAAGTCCATTTAAGTTGGAAATATTTTTTTCTGAGAATCATTTTAGGATTATCATAATATGTACGTAAAAATTCATATTTCATTCACTTCCCACACCATCTTTATGAACCTTCCACCCATGCATTTTTACCTTTTCTAAGCAAGTTTGGTTATGAGAATGTAATTGAAACTACTTAGCTCTGGATGCAGAAGTGGTGTGTAGTTTATCCAACAGTCATAATTTTTTGACATGTTTATTTAGGTTTTAAGTTGGCAGCAGTGTACTCAGTAAAGGCATTCCCCCGCCCCGTTTGGAAAGGATATACTTAGTGGAGGGAACTAAGCAATTCACTTTTTCCAGCCCTTGGTTCCAGGGTAGGCATTATGACCAAATTTTCAATGATGAGAATGAACAAAAATCTTTGGGGTGACTACTGAGGAAGATTGTAGTTTCTGCTAAAATGTCAAATAGGAGAAACAATCGCTTCTCACGCCTTTCTTCCTTCCTTTGTTTATTGGTATGTGAGAATGTGAATTCCAAAGTTGAGACAGACATGCTGTGGCCATGGCAGGAGACACTTCTAATCCATTGAAAACATTAGAAGAGACAGGTGATGGATGACCTGGCTTCATGTTAACATCACCGAAAGGCAACTCTGGAATTACCGAAGTTGAGCTTGTAATGTGGGAAAACGAATGTTTGTATTGCTTAAGATAATTTTACTTGAGCATTTTTTAAACTCAAATTTGATTGTATCCACAGATACACCCCTTTCTTTTACCTATTTATTTACTTATTCTGAATGTGCGATTATTATACTCTGAACATTTCTCGAGGGAAGAGAATAAAATAAAGCTTGGTCGTGGGCTCAGGTGGGTACAATGGATGACATACATGCACATAGTTACCCTATCTACTTTCCATTAATTAAAAATATTAATGTTAGATTAGTTAACCATCTACATATAAAAGCACAGAGGAAAGGAGCAGGTCAATATTCTATCTCTTGCCATCTTGTTTTCTGAATTGTGTTTATAGACTACTTCCAAATTTTTGGAAAATCATCAGCCTTTAAACTGATAGCTTCTTGAAAAACAAAACAAAGGCCAGTTATAATTCATAGAAGAAATAGGTTTTAATTCCCATTTAAATAGAGTTATTTCTGAAATGTATAGTTTTCAATCGCTAATCACTCTTTTCTTGGGTCTTATGTGCAGACATAATTCTCACTTAAAATAATTTTCCCTTTTAAGTGGAGAGAATGAAGATGTGTAAAAGATGTAGAAATTCTGTTAGCATTACCATTTGTTGCTGTGTAACTGCAGATAAGTGATTGCACTTTAATAAACTAAGATGAGAATCTTAATCATTAATAAAATTTGTCAGGTGTGGCAGAAACCCAGTTGCTTGCATAATTCCTCTCATCTCCCTACTTAAGTAAAGTCACCTGGGACATATTGCTAATTGTTTATAGCATGGAAAATATGTTTAAAGGCAGAGTTGTGAAAAAATGTAACTGATTTAATTTTCATTCAATAATTGCAGAAAAAAAAAGAGGGAGGAAACAAAGAAATTGGATTAAGGATTGGTTAAGATATGAAATGGTATTTGAAAATGTTTGAAAATGGTGTTTGAAAATGACAGGGAAGGAAAAGCAATCAGGTGATCCACTTTGGGTGACTAGAAATGATGACCTGCTTCTGAAAGTGGCCCAAGATGGCTTGATGGAACCCTGAGCAGAAACAGCATTCCTCTGTGATCCTAAGAAAGATGTATTGAACCAAATTGAGTGTGTGTTGTCAGAGTAATTTGATTGGTTTCTCCTCTAATAGGTGATCAAAACTGGCCATGGATCACACACTGTACCAAAATGTAAGATTTTGTATTGATATTAAGTAAAAGAAGAAAAGAGCTCAATTCACCTAGCAAGCACATTATCACTAAACAATTTTGTTCAGTTTATTTTCAGTTGGTAATACCTCAGCACCAAGAGGAAACTGTGTTTAAGTAACATTAATTTTAATTTATTGGAATGTTACTTTAAAATTGTCTCTTTTTATTTGCTTCACATGAATTTCTAATAAAACATTCAAATATTCAAACATTTACTCAAATAAATATGTGTGCTAGATTATAGTAACAAAATATGATTTCAAATTTTATTTTTTTCCATTCTCCTTACCCCAGTACTTAGTGCAGTGCTTTTTGCATAATAGAAATCAGATTTAAATTAGCCAATTGGATTTTTATTGAAGCTTACATACATTTGACAAAATTCAGCTCCATGCAATACTTACTTATTTAGCCAACAGCAAGTTTGAAACATAAATAAATACAGATTAGTACATTTGAAAAATATGTAAATTTGTTGAGCACACAGATTCACCTTCCACTGTTTCAATCTAAACCCCTAATGACAAGTTTTGCTGTTGAAACTTGACAGAGCAGTTGTTAAGTATAGAAGCTGTTGACAGCTTTTAAAGCTATTTTCTAAGATGTCATTTCCTATGTACTTGGGAGAGCGAAGTTAAACATTTTTTTTACTGCTAATCTTAAGAAACAGGCATTACAAGCTTTACAAGAAGAATTAGGAGTGAACCACATATATAGTTCACCATTAAATTCCTATTTTTAAATGGATCAATTTCTTTGTACAAAGTGAGGTTTATACCACATTAAACTTTTAGGACATTCGCTAAGAGGGCCTTTAGACCTCTGTTAGCAATGTTTTCCTTAGCAGAAGATAATAATATGGCCTATTTATAGAATTATTCTGTGCAGTAACAGCTAAAAGTTATTTCTAAATCCTTAAGACCTGTGAAATCTTCTATCAATAGCCAGGTTAAGCTACATTTTCTTTTTTAAAATATAATGTTAATATCTTTCTAAACTATGTTTTGTTAGGGGGTGTTGAAAAATATTTTCTATACAAAGTATGTCTGAGAGAACCATGTTTTGATTTAGTCAAAGTGTTACATAAAAATATCAAACATGTAAAAGCATCAAAAAATTCAAAATGTGTGTTAACTCATGTATGTGTGTTTTAATAAAGCCATTTATAAGGGCTGAGCATATAGGGCTAAGGTGAAAAATACCTCATAGTTTATCAGTCCTTGGATTTTCCTTGCTAACATAGTTATAAACATGGATGGCTGGTTTGAATGGAAGAAAAGCAATATTAATTTTGACGAAAGGTTTCTTACATGCATTTTCAGTAAACCATTTCTTTTTAGTGATCATAAGCTTTATGCACTATCAGGATAACACATCATGCCTGGTTTCACCAGCAATTATAAAATGTCATCTTCCAAGATATGACAAACTCAGCAGGTTAAAATGGATGCACTTCACTAAAGCCCTTGACTTTAGCTTTAAATGAAACTTTCCCTATTGCATAGGAAAAAAAAACTAACAAAGGAAAAATCAACTAGATCCTTATTTTAGAATATTGTAGTCAATAATGCATACTCAGGAAATCTATGAAAGCATAAGGACATATTGTTTTGCCTTATTTATATAACAAACATAAGTAGAAACATAGTATGAAACATAAATAGGGTCTGAGAGTAAAGTTTATCAGAAGGCAATATTAAAATGTATTATATAAAGCTACTGTGATCTTTTAAACTGTAAAGAGGGTCATGAAAACTGAGTCTCTAACACAATTTTATACTGCCATGACAAATAGTTCAGTGCTAGACATGTGATAAGTGTCAGTATGGAAAAAATGTCTGGAAATGATAAAAAGTTTATAATTTTTAGATATAACAGAACCACTATGACTCCCTTAGAAAACTCAATCTCCTAAGAAGCTAGGTTTTTAAAAGATTTTATTTATTTATTTTTAGAGAGAGGGGAAGGGAGGGAAAAAGAAAGGGAGAGAAATATCAATGTCTGGTTGCCTCTCATGCACCTCCTACTGGGGACCTGGGCCACAGCCCAGGCATCTGCCCTGACTGGGAATCAAACCATCGACTCTTTGGTTTGCAGGCCAGTGCTCAATCCACTGAGCCACACTAGCCAGGGGTAGTAGTTTTCAATGATTATTTTAAAATGTCTGATGCCCCAAGTAGATTGAATGACAATATAATTTTTAATTAGCTTAAGATATCATCTTAAATTTTTTTTCAGGTAGAGCATTTTAAAATAAAATCTGTATAGAAGAGAGGTACACAGGTTTTTAGCAGGTTTTTTTAATCGGTAGTGATGTGTTGTTCAAATCTATCTTATCATTTAGGATTTGTCTCAAGAGTAGCCATCCCATGGGTACAGCCTCCTGTGTGTATTGTTTCCTCATCCAGATATATTTATCTGTCTTACCAGTGAGTATAAAGTGGATTCAAGAAAGTTTGGAATAAATCTGAATGTAAACTTTGAAAAACTTCATATTTAATTTACTTACCATATACAAAGTACATAATATAGTTCAAAATTAGAATTTTTAATGCCTTTATTTGCAATAACATAAAAGCCATCCAATTATGGAAGCAATTGCCTTTGCATTGTGGGAAAAATTAGTCCTGATTTCATAGAACCTCATCCTCCTGCTGATATGCAAATATTTACTTAGCAGGAATCATTGCCCAATAAAAATTATCATAAAGTATTAATGATCTGATATAAAAATGTTCCATAGGATGGAATCTATAATTTTAGATTCAGAGATGACTTTTGAAAAAATTTCCCTAACTTAAGAGATAAGAAACCTAGAGTCCAAAAATATTAAATAATGTGTCATATCTAGTTAGAGTCAGACTTAAGACTCAAAATCATATTTTTTAGTTTAGAGTCCAGTATTTTTTTTCCATAAACATGCAAATTTTCACCCAACAAATTATGATTACCCAATTTCTCCCCTGGTAGAAATCCTCTACTTTGTGTTAACACTCAAATGAAGGAAATCAATATGGTCTTATACCATGAGGTGGCTCTTTAAATTAGTTTTCCAGAAACAATTCCAATTAGTTTGAGGACAGTTGTAACAGAGAAAATGAGAAGCCAAACTTAGAACTTTAAACATGAAAAATTATTAGATTAACCTCTCAGTCTTTATCATTATGCAACTCATGCTTACTAAATTTTCACCTCATACAAAGTTTCTTTTAAAATAGTTATCTAATCTGAGGTTTAAGAACGGGGATAGAGTCCCTGTGGTAGAGTATGCACACTAGTAATATTTAATGTTTTAAATCTGAAATTGGAATGAAAGCGAAGGCTGCCAAAGATCAGGTGATAAACTGAAAAGAGGAAGAAATGAGATTATCTTACCACCCAAAGCCTCATGCTTTAAGGTGGATAAGTTAGTCCAACCCGTAAGAACAGCTTTGCTCAGTGATGCTGAGAGAAGCAAGCTGAGAATTACCAGCAGTCTCTTGAGTGGACACAGCTCAGTAGTGCCTAATCCACTGAGAAATGATTAGGCTGACTGCCCAGGCCAAGGCTAATATTCAGAGGATTGTAGCTAGAGATAAATGTGAGAAGAGGCATTTAGAAGGAAGGAGCAGGGATGGATTAGGCTCAGGTGTACAGGTACAGCAACATTTTAGGGCAAAATTAATTATACTTTTTAGGTTGTACATATTAGAAAGAATGAATCCACAGCAACTTTTAGGAATTATGGAATATTGTCCAAGTTTCTTTGACAATTTTCACCCATCTGGATTTTGCCTGAATAAGCTACCAAAAGGGAACACACTTCTCAATGAAAACACAGCCCATCATCCAGAGAGAAGTGGGGTTCTCCAACAGCGGGCACAGCCTTCTGTGGTGTGGTTTAGCTGGTTCTACTCTGGCAGTTATTGCTTTAAAATACCCACTTGCTGACATCTGCAAGTGGAAATATATTATCTTTATTTACTACAGGATAATTCTTAGTAAGTGAAATTTGAGTAAGGGAATTCATTCAAGAATGCCTCCTGTTCATTCCTATTAAATTCAAGAAACAGATATTGATAGGCAACATGGCTCAATTAGATACTGTGAGGGCTCCAGACTGAAAGCTTCCATTAAGATACATGCAAACTATCATCTAAAAATATGACCTGTGCACGAATTTTTCTATAAGATTTAATGTAAACAAATCTTCAAATAATTCCTCCCAACCTAATGGCATGATTCCTTCCTAGCATCAACTTCCTATTTGTTTGGTACCTTTGCCTTGCTCTGAAATATAACCACTTAATATCCTAAATAGTCAGATCTGCCCTATGCTTCCTAGTTATTTCATTTTGTAGTTCCATTGTGATGATGTTTGAATCTGTAAAGATGAATATCTTCTCTCCTCTCCCTCATCCTTCTGTCCTCCCTCTTTAAAATGTTAAATTCTGCTCTTAAGGTCCATAGAACATCCTCTCCTTAATGGATCAGGGCCAGGATGTACATCACTTTTCCCACTGGAAAGGCTGAAATATTATGATGCATTTCAGTCCAGATGAGGACTGAGGTAGAGGTGTTGTTATACAAGAGAAAGAGAGGAATGTGTAAGGAACCCAGCTGAGCCAGTGTGGTACCTCTGTACTTTTCTGCCCTATTGCGACTATGAGTGTTCAGGTAAAGTAAAACTGGTCTGAGAAGCGCTTGACAACCAGGGGTTCAGGTTCCTCAGAGATGAGGCTCTGTCACACCACTAGGGTGAGCTACTGAGTTTGGCAAAGACTAGTTGAGAGTGAGGGAAATGAGAATGGATAGTTGAAGAGAGTGTCAGTTGCAGCCTGAGAACCACCACAGTGGCAATGGTTATAATTGATCCCACTAGTTCCCCCCAACACCAAGTTTCTTAGAAAAACAAGCTCACCAGGATCTTGGAGGTTGTGATGCGGAATGGATTTTGGTAGACATGGAGATGCCATTCCCAGATCACCTTTTGAAAGAATTTTCTGCCTCGCTCTGGATTATGTGGTAAGAATGCCTTCCATTTTTCAGTTCTTTTAGGGTCTGCCTGAGCTCAGAAGAATTGCCTTCGTAAGGCTGAACCTTCCCAGGGAATCCTGGATCCAATGACCAAGTGAACCAGAGATGGAAAGATACAGCCATATTGGCCTGATGAACAATTCTTGCCCCAGAGCTCCCCACTGGGTTTCCCAAGGCTATGCTGGGTCTCTGTCACTTTTTCTTTTTCTCTTTTCAACTCCAGTGCCTTCACTTCACAGGCACTGATACCCGATAAACATCTTCTACCCCAATCTCCATCTCAGCATCCTCTTGTGGAGAACACAGTTTATACTACTCATCCAAACTTTATCCCAAGGATATTTTGATCCCTAACAACAGTCCCCTAAGGAGAAGATCATAGTTCAATCAAGAGTAATTAAGTTTCCACTTCACTTAACAGCTATTAGAAGTAAATTAGCTGAGGAAAAGCAATCCACCATTTCAGATGTAAAAACTCTGAAGGAAAGTAACCATGAGAAGAAAGTTGTTCTAGGAGAAGAGAGGGTGGGGCACTATTGACTTTACAAAATGTCTGAGCTCTGTCCTGAATAGGGACTGATGGATGCAGGTGTCACACTAACTCCTCACATGATCTTGTTATATTGAACCAGTCCCTTTGACTTTCCTTATATGAATGAATTCACGTCAATAGGATGAGAACTTTCCCAAGGGACACTTCTTTAGAGAAATTTGCCTGATGCATAGCCAGATTGATAACCAAATTCAATTACAGACACATTTATTAGCAAAAATATTTAGCCTAAGTCTAACCGATTTATTCTACAGGCTGTGTATACATGGCCAAAAAAAAATTTGTGACCTTAATAACATTTTTAATAAGTAAAGAAAAATATAAAAATACACTGTAGTATAATTTACTATATTGGACACCTTCCTTTTAATGGAAAAAAGAGTAAGAAAATGTAGTCTTCCTACCCTTGTTTCTATCAACAGCTTTTCATAAGTACTTGAGCATAAACATGTAGATATTTTGTACCCAGTAATAATAGCCAAAAATAAAACAATAATGGTCAAAATTAAGATTTTAGAGCCAGAGTAATGGGGACTTGCACTCTTTGAACTTTTAGATATTTGGCTGGTACAGCTAATAATGATGTGTTTTTCAAAGTAAAAATAAATAAATAAATATATATAGTGCCTACTTCACAGCCATTACCCTCTTCTTCCTTAATTAAAACCAGAAACAATAGCAAAACAAAATGGTGAGATACCTGCACACAAAGACTATAAACTACATCATAGGTAAAAGTGGCCAATGATGTCATATTTTGTTTCTAAGCAGAAGGCACAGAGAGGAACTTCCAGGAATGGTCCCACACACTGGGATGCGCACTTCGTATAAGCCCTTTTGGACTTTTCCTTTTCATCCCCCTGCTTCTTTGCTTGTGTCCAGGTACAATGGTTGCAACTCCAGACATTTTGGAACATAAGGCTCACTTAAAGGTAGAAAACAAGTATTAAGGAGAGTAGAGCAGAAAAGTAAAAGGATCTTGGGTTCTGATGACACAATGAAGGTGTTAAACCTACCTTGAGTATATTTCCAAGAGCTCATTTTATATGAGATCAATTAAGGCTTCCTCTTTTTTTTTTTTTTTTGAGCCACTGTTATTGCTGGCTTCTGTTGGGAACCTCTGAGTGGATCTTTTAGCCTGGGAACCAAAAACAACAATTATTTGATGCAAAATGGAGACAACTGCACTTGAACATCAATAACAAAAGAAAACATATAGTTGATGCAATTATTAAATGAGTTGAATTCTATGTACACATTGGATATTTGATTCATGTCTTAGTTTTCAGTTCTGTACATATATTGTCATCAACAATCATTATTTTTTTTCTCAACAAAAGCCACATTTATGCCTTGTCTTTACTGATGCATGGCAGTTTGGGACTCTTAGTAAAATAGCTAATTCTTACTTAGAGAAATACCTTCAGGAACATAAAAATCTGAAAATGTGAAATAGTTTATGAATGGTTTGAGTTGTTTTCTATTGGTTGGAACTACATTCAGAGATATTAAAAACCAGACTAACTTAAAACAGTCAACAGTCACTTATCCCTTACTGTTAATCATACACAAGATCATTTTTTATTAATCTTAGCCATCTAATTTGTCACTTATCTGTAGTTGGGGTATTATAGCTGCATGCTAATCTAATTCAAATGACTTTAAAAGCCTTCATTTCTTTTATCCTCTTTTCATTTTTAAAAAGTATAAACATTATTTAATAAAGATTAATTTTTATTTAGATATAATAATACAGTCTGTATTATCTGATTAGAGCTTTTTTCTCAAATACACAGCAAATGATTCATTATAATATGGCAATGGATTAAAAGTTAACAATGCAATATCAAAATTAATTTCCAGAATCTAAGACTTAAAGGCATAGGATTTACTTAATTAAATTCCTTTTTGGTATACAAGGCAATCATAAACTGAGAACTATAGACAATACAATGTTTAAGAGTAAGTCTCTTAGTCTCCCATTTAAAAAAATATTTTGTAAACATTTGTGTTTTCAAAATATATCCATCACATTAAAACACAAGGGGGTTTCCATTATTATTTATTTAATAGTAACTATTCAAATAATTTGTATAAATACTTTAAAATTTAAATACCAGAATTCTTGCTCTGGCTCATGTGGCTCAGTGGATTGAGTGCTGGACTGTGAATCAAAGGGTCGCTGGTTTGATTCTCATTCAGGGCACATGTCTGGGTTGCGGGCCAGGCGAGGTCCTCTATAGGGAATGCGTGAGAAGCAACCACACATTAATGTTTCTCTCCCTCTCTTTCTCTTTCCCTTCCTTGCTCTCTAAAAGTAAATAAATAAAATCTTTAAAATAAATAAATAAATATTAGAATTCTTTAAAAGTTGAGTCAATTTGATTTAGAAGTGAGAGATATACTGTGTTTCCTAAGAAAATTCTACCATAGGTTTAAAAAATATTTTTTCTCTCATATAAAGAGAAAAACTTCAGTAAAAAATAGATAAGCTTTTTAGATATAAAAACAACAAAAATTTAATTTCTATTCTTCCCATTATATTCAAGTTCATATCTGAACAGAAAGTTAATACAATCTACTTGACATTAAAAAGAAGCATTCTTTCAAAAGTTGTGCTTATTTTAGACTTATGTTATCTAATTAGTAATATACTTCTCAAATATATTCTCTTATTTCTAAGGTACTGATATAGGCACCAGCTAGTTGCATCTTTCTTACCATGTTTGTGTGTTATTTCCCTACTACACCATACTTTATGCACTGTAACTTGTAAGTATGTCCACAGTGAATCAAAGTAATAATAAAGCAAGTGTTTTCCATTATTTGTATCAGTCAGCACATGGTGCCTCTTCATATCTTGTGTGCCACTTCAGATATCAGAGAAAATTTAGTGACACTTGTGACCTTAAGTCTGATATACATCAATCAGTTCACTGTAATTATAAACTATTGAATGAAAAATAAAAAGGCAAATCTAATATACACAAATCTATCTTTTTATATTTTTAAATTGGGGAAAAAAAGAATACTCATTCCAAGGAGTAACCTATTCCAATATGAAAAAATAAATGAATGAATAAATGTATAAAAAGATATATTTTTTCTATAATTCAGAAAAGTCATGAATTAGTTCTCACATTCATTTCCCAAATTGCCTAGATTTTTAAAGTTGAAATCCAGATTTCTATTAGTTCATCTGTATATATTTCAGTATGTATCTCTAAAATACTATCATGCCCAGTAATTAACAAAAAATCCATGTATGCAAATATTCAGTTAGTGTTTAAATCTTTCTGATTGCTTCATAAATTTTATATTATTTGTTCAACTCAGGACATTATATCTAAAACTTTATAACTTCCCTTTTCATCTCTTTTCTTTTTTCTTGCACTTTATTTTTTGGAAAAACCAGATCATTTGTTCTACAGACTTTTACATAATTAGGATTTTTTTTTTTACTGTAACCTCAAGCTGTAGTGTTCATGTTCTTCTGGCATGAATTCTCTACTTGCAATTATGCTGGGAAAAATACTTCATAGCTGGTATGCACTTTCATCAGAACGCACATCTCTTGGGGGAATGTCAACAGCCATTGGTAATGACTGCTGTAATTTATTAATACAGTTTGCATTCCAAAAGAGTGATATTCTAATTTAGCCATTTCTTCTTCATTTATTTGTTGAGATACTTCTATACAGAGAAACTTCTGAACAGATATTTTGTTACCCTGTGGTAGAATTTGAATACAAAAGGTAGAATGATATAATATCAGTTTTCAAAATAAGTTCAAAATAATAAATAATGCTTCCCTGGCATTATTTATTAGGGACCAAAGGGGGGGGACTTTATTTTTTCTTTAGTATTACAATTATATTACTAATTAAAGTATATATGATGTATTATAATTCATTGCCATTATAATTCCTATGGTAGTCTTTGAGAGCTCTGTTGCTTTTCGGTATGACAAGACACTTCGGGCTCATTTTTCATATTTTTATCTCTAGACCTATAACTCTACTGACACCTTTGGACTAAGCAAGCACTTGTATGCTTATGGAAAAAAAATCATAGAGTTGATAAAAGCTGTAGAAGAAAAAACTCCCTGAAATTACATGATAGGGTTCAAGTATCAAATATAGTAGCTTGACTCTTCAGAGAACTATTAACTTATTTTCTCCTCATTTGCTAAAGACTTTTTACCTTCCTTGCTCTTTTGTATTATATGCATTCTCATAAACATTTGCTTTCAGTCCATCCTTCCTTCTCCCTTTCCTTGCTCCCTCCCTTCTTCCTTCCTCCCTTTTTTCCTTCCTCATTCCTCCTTCCAATTCTTTCTTTAACTCATTATTTCATCTAGACTTTATTTACATTCCATGAGATAAGGCTCCAAACTTACTTACCTCATTTTCTAACACCATTTGTTGAATCATTCTCTTCTCTCTAGTGCTTTGAAATTATGTCTTAAAGATATACTAAGACTTCTTCATAATAATGTCAGTTTTAGAATTTTATATTCAATTCTATTGTGATTTTTTTTTGGTACTGTCATTTATTTTGGGGAAAATTTAATACAGTTCAATATTATATAATACAGCTATTTCACATTGTTTTTACTGTTAATTTGTTATCTACTATTGCTTATTTACCTTTCAAAATAAAATTAAACATTATTTAGTCATGTTAATAAATAACTTCAATATTTTGATGAATATTGTAACTCAAGGATTAAAATAAGGGATCAAAATTATAAACCAATTTAGGGATAATTGGAATTCAAACAACTTGAAACATCTTCATTCATCAGCATGATGCATCTTTCCATTTATACAGATCTTATTGGAAAACATTTTAAAAATTATTATAGCTTCTCAAGTATACTTTTAGGAAATGTACATGTTCATTACTAATGAAGAGATTTTTGTTTTTCATTTTTAGTAGATGTTAGCATATTGGAAGGCTCTTTTTGATCTATTTATTTTGTAAACAACTACATTACATTTGGATTGTTCTCAAGGGCAGTTTATTTTTATCTAAATAGGACTTTATTGAAACACTCATAAAATCCAGGTATAAACTCAAAGAGTATTTTTCTGCTGCCTACTGAGTGCTCCAATTTGTCAGGTAATAAGCATCTGAACTTTCTGCCCAGCTGTGATCAAAGCTCAGATAAGAAGGTAGTTCCCTTAGACTATTTGCATTGCCACTCCAACTCTTAACTCCATGTCCCACACTCACAGAGCAGCTGTTGTTTAAAATACAAGAGAGGTAGTATCCATTGATTTCTAAACTGCTGTTCATTCAACTATTAAATTAATAGAAATGAGTTGTCAGCACATCAGGATTCCCGCCACATGGTCCATGGCTTAGTATGAAAGGAGACTTGTGATTCCAGATAGATGTGAACATAGGTTTGGCATGGCAAACCCCGCTGCCTTTTTTCAAAATTTAATACTATTACACAGTGTACATGAATTGGTCAATACAGGGTTTTTAAAAAGAGCTTCTAAAATCTTTAATTTTCAGTGAAGTACAGATAAGCCAAAAAGGAAGTCAATCAAATAGATGGCTAATCAATTATACTCATTGTAGATATTTTATTTTGTAAATAAAAATATATATAAAACTATGAATGTGCAGTATGCATTTTCCAAATAACTTCATGCCTTTCCTCTTTGAAGTCCTAAGAAATCTGTGGAGCTGGACAGAGAAGATAGCATTTTCATTACTTTTAATCATTTACTCAGCACATGTTTAGTGAATACATAACTAGATGCCAAGTTATATAACAGCTCAAGGGCTCAAGGTAAAAGGCATGAATAATCCTTGTGAGAGAGAAACACTGACTGGTTGCCTTTCGCATGTGCTCCAGCTGGAACTGACTGCACCTGCAACCCAGGCAAGTTCCCTGACCAGGAATCAAACCTGCTACCTTTCTTCTTTCAGAACAACACCCAACCAACTGAGTCACACCAGTCAGGGTGGAACGTACTAATTTTTAAATGTACAATACATAAACCTAAATATAAATGGTGTGGACTTTCCATGCCATGCAAAGTGGGCGTATGGTCAGTATAATACCACAAACAGGGCCACTCAGAGGGTTCTTCCAGCAAAGTGGGTTTTTGTTTTGTTTATTTGTATGTTAGTGTTAGGATTTTGTTAAATTGACCTTAGTAAGTAGAGTCCTGGGGAGCCCAATAGTGAGCTTTTGTGGTTCAACAAAAGACCACAAAAGTAATTGAGATAGGGAAGTTTATCACTCACAGATCCTATGTGCCTCAAGGGGCTGCACAAAAAGGTCAAGGCCAGTGCCAACAGAGAGAGGCACATGGTTATTAGAGATCATGGATGGAATGCTTTTCGGTTTTTGGGTTGAGGCTAAATTAGTCAATTCAAACCAAAAATTGTTTTTAATAAGCTTCATGGGAGTCTTCTCTAAGGGGAGCACAAGGGGAAGACCCTGTGAAGTAGGGGCCACTATTTATCACCAGGGCTGTTAAAGAAATCCTATCATGTGACCTGGGCTGTTAGGTGGGGCATGCACTTGTATGAGGGGGCTAGGGTGGCTTTAAAGTCCCCAAAAGCCAATTGACCAAAAAATGGAGACTGAAGCAGCAATAGCATGGAGTAGCTTAGTTAAATTCTTGACACTTTTATTTGTTTATGTGTTTGCTTGTTTAGGAAAATTTCCAGCAAAGAAAAAGGAGGAGAGTATTAAGAAACATTAATGATAACTACCAGAAAGTGATTGTTTATTGTAATCCAGGCTTTAAGCTAAGGAGTTTACATAAACTAGTTCATTTCTTCCTTCTTTGAGTTAGGAGATATATCTATCTATCTATCTATCTATCTATCTATCTATCTATCTATCTATCTATATATATATATATATTTTACCATTTGATATAGGAGGAATCTGAGATTAGATAGATTAAGTACCTTGACTTACAGTCAATATTCAAACTCAAATCTGTCTTAGCCTCTTTAGGACCTGTTTGGTTTCCAAATGCAGAAGGGGACTAAACTCAGAGCCAGGAGAGTCATTCTGGGCACAGAGTTCTATCTTTCTTTAAGATTTCAGTTTTTACCAAAAAATGCTTGCATTTCTAGGGAAAATTCCAGTTAAAGTATTACTCTGGAAAAAGTAACAATTTATTGAATCTCATTTGAGTCCAGGTTATTCACAAGTGCTGTGTGGCCTTATTTTAATGTTAACTTCACTACCCTCCAGTCTGAGATGATTGGAAACAGTAACATTTTCTACGCATATGTAATTGTGCTAAATAATTATTTTAAATTGTGCCCAATTATTTTGAATTGCAGATTTAATATTAATAATAAACACAACCTATTTTTACAAAATGCATATCTATTATTGCCAGAACTGCTTATCCACTTTCAATTTCACTATCTTTCTGGCCTTATTCTATTTTTCATCTTTTGAGGGAGTCTGACCAACAATGGGACAATACAAACACTTCCAAATTCACCAAGTTAAAAAAATTAGTTTTCTTTAATAATTTTGTTGTCCTAAATACATATAACAAGGGAAAATCTATAGTTAAGCATTGACTTTCTCAGGTCATTAATCCACTTGTTATATTTTAAAAGAAGATACTAAGTACAATTAGAGGTAGAAAATTCTTATATATCACAATGACTTTTGCTTCAAATGGTGATGATAATAGTAGACATGTCTTTTAAAGAAAGATTACATTTGGAACAAAGGAAAACAGTTCTTAAGGGGGAATGTTGATGAACATTTCAAGTGCAGGAGGCTGATAAGCTATTGGTAAAACAGAAATGAACCAGTTCATTATCAGCAAAGTATGTGAATAAATCCTGAGGGGCTATGAATAGCAAAACAAATTATTATGACTTGCTAAAGTTAATGAATAATATAGGAACATTGTAAAAATAGAATATAGCAAGACAGAGCCAGACTGAAAATAGTCCAAGGCAATTGTCAGGGTTGCAGGGGACTTCGCACAGGTTTTTTGATAACACACACCCAAAACAAAAGGCATCTGACTAAAGACACCCTTATCTTCTATCTCAGATCATAAATATTGAATCTTAGATTGTAATGGGTTTCTGAAACCTGAAAATCCAGGAATTACTAACACATTTTGCCTTTTCCACTTCACTACTCACATAAAGCTACATTGCACAAAATTATTTAATTCTAATGATATAAGAGGTTAATTGGATAATAAGTTAGAAAAAGGGGTTGAGTATATCTTGTGAAAGATTACACATGTAGATATTCATTAAAATCACCTGAAAAATATTGTAAAGATTCACATTACTAAGCCTTATTACTGATCTTTTGAATTTGAGTATTTCAATATGGGTCTTTGCAATATTTATACAATTTCCCAAGTGGTTCTAATTTTTTAGCCCACTATCAACAGAAAGGGCTACTTTTAGGCCAGCTTAGATACATGAGAACCTGTTCTCCTTAAAGCAGAGAAAGGATAGCAATAATTCCCTTCAGTCAGCATTTTAAAAATTAATGTTGGCACACATATATATTCTGAAGTGCATTTTCATAGGAAAAATAAACTGATTTTTCCTGCTCTTGATAGCTATGAAAAATAATTTATCACAATGTTCCTTTTAATGCCTTTCAAAGACTTGTTTTAAGTTAGATTTTAAAATTTAATTATTTTAATCCCATTATGTTTAATTCTCCAAATGTCTTTTTTTTCATTAAATATATTGGGATGATATTGATTAATAAAATTATACAGTTTTTCAAGTGTACAATTCTATATTACATTATCTGTATATTGCATTTGTGTGACTACCACCCAAATATTCTTCCATCACTGTATATTTGACTCCCTTCACCCTTATTATTTACCCACCCCATTCCCTCTGGTAACCACCATACTATTGTCTGTCTATGAGTTTTTGTTTGTTTGTATTGCTTGTTCATTTGTTTCTTTCAGTTTTACATCTTGCATGTGAGTGAAATCATGTGGTTACTGGCTTTTTCTGTCTGACTTACTTTCTTAGCTTGATAGTCTCAGGATCCATCCATATTGTCACAAATGGCAGTTTTTCATCTTTTCTTATTGCTCAGTAGTATTTTATTGTATAGATGCAACACATCTTCTTTCTCCAGTGAACGCTTTGGTTGCCTCCATGTCTTGACCATTGTGAATAATGCTGCAATGAACATGGGTGCACATATCTTTGTGAAGAAAAATTTTCAAAATTTTTTGGTAGATACCTAGAAGAGGGATTGCAGGGTCATATGGCAACTTTCTTTTTAATTTTTGGGGGAAATGTCATGCTGTTTTCCACAGTGGCTGTACCAGTTTATATTCCCACCAGCAGTGAATGAGGGTTTCCTTTTCTCCACAACCTCTCCAACACTTGTCATTACCTGTCTTGTTGATAACAGCCATTCTAACAGGTGTGAGGTGGTATCTCATTGTAGTTTTGGTTTGCATTTCCCTAATAGCTAGTGAAACTGAGCATCTTTGCACATATCTGCTGGTAATTGTACATCTTCTTGGGAGAAGTGTCTTTTAGGTCCTCTGCCCATTTTTTAATTGTATTGTTTGTTTGTTTGCTGTTGAGTTGTATGAGTTCTTTATATATTTGGGACATCAACCCCTTGTCAGAACTGTTGTTTATAAATATCTTCTCCCATTTGTTTGACAAAGGAGCCAAAAACATGAAGTGGAGAAAAGAAAGCCTCTTCAGTAAATGGTGGTAAGAAAATTGGAATACCTCATGCAAAAAAATGAAACTAGACTATGTTTGTCCCCGTGTACAAAAATTAACCCCAAATAGGTCAAAGAGCTAAATATAAGACCTGATAAAACAAATCACATAGAATAAAACATAGATACTAAACTTATGAAACTTGGTCTTTGAGAGGATTTTATGAATTTGACCTCAAAGACAAGGAAAGTAAAAGCAAAAATAAATGAATGAGACTATAGAAAACTGAAAAGTTCCTGCAAGTCATCTTTGTTATTCACTTTAGAATGCTATTCATAGAATAAGAATACATGTTGATTCTGATTGAATAATTAACATTTTGATATATGATTGTATGCTTAAATGTTTCAGTTTAGGTCTATTATATAGGCATTAATAAGATTAACAAGAGAACGCTATAAAAATTGCACTACCAATATCCAAAGTGTTATCAGCAGAAGAAACATGACATTAATTCTGATGGGGTTAGAACCCACCTGTGAAGGGTCTTTGGAAGTCACGTGAACAAACAACATTGGAACTATTTTCAACATTTTGGCGGATGAATATACTAAAAAACTTGGTTGCAAAGTCCCAACATTTCATTTAAAAAGTAGCTTATTAGTATCTCTATGTATATATATGCAGGAAAAAAGTGGTTTTTAAAAATGTATGTATATACACTCTCTGCAGAATACCAATTCAAGTTTTCTGATATTAGTCTTTCATTGTCTTTGAGAAATTTTAATACTCTGTGTACATAACTGATAGAAATACAGATTCTGTCCTATTAGGCAGAGGTTCAACTATCTTTCTTATATCATGTGAAAAAACTAGTTTTCCCTATTCTCATATGTGTTTCAATATTCCTGATCTATAAACATTTGTTTTTTTGTTCTTTTTTGAATGAGTTATAACATCTGCCAGGTTCCCATGTAAGTTAAATGCAGTCTTTAACATGTATCCTTTTATATACATGGAAGTTATGATTTTGCCTTTTTCCAAAAATTATCTCTTTAACAAATACCATCTACTGTAAATTGTGTATATTTGAAGTTTTATTGACACTAATTACAAAACTCAGCGTCAAATATCTGAAGGTTTTAACTTTTAGAGGCCAAGTTATCATGAATACTATATTGCATATTTGACTTCAGCTGCATAAGCCAACTAGTTTTCTCTCCAATGGATAAGCAGCGCTGCAGTAAAATTATATAATTTCTAAAATCTAAGGTTGCCTGTTATGGACATTCTCTCTAAGCGTAGAAACATGTGAAATTGTAGGCTCTGCTTCTTTTAAACTGTAGTTCTTAAATAACAATCATTCAGGTTTGTTGTTAATTATTAAAATCATTAACCCTGAAAGTATTATTCTATATTTACTGACTCAGGCAAAAGAATGATGGAACCAAAGAATACATTAGTCAATTACTACTACTGACTAAACAAATATGGTATATGTTTCCTTAATAAGTGGACTGATATTCAGCATATTGTTATTTCCTCTTTTGTCTGATTTTGCATTGCATATCTCTAAAATTTACTCCCGAATCTTTATTGTCCACCTGGAAACATCTTTGAATACTAAATTATTGCTGTGCCTCACTCTAATGATTCAGTGGACTTATAAATCATTAGAAACACCAATCTGGCTGATGATGCATTTGAGTAATACATCATCAGAAAAAGGTGTTTAGATGATACATTACTCCAAAGATGGCTCTGCATAGAGTGGAATCCAGGAACGCTTCTCATTACTGCCTGGCATGCCTGCTTGGAGAGAGGTTCATTGAAAAATACACTCACTAACTTTTGGCTAAGTTTTCATCTCTCATTAAATATCTTACTATAGGACTCCCACTCTAACTATTTGTTCCTAAAAAGCAGACATTCACAAGAAATATATTGTGTTTTTGAGGAAAAATTACTTTCTTCATCAACAAGTGCATTGACATAGTATTTTGGACTTTTATTGAATGTTAATTTTCTACATAACTTAGTGTTAATATGTACAACTCTACAATACAGAGATATTTACATCAATATTAATCATCATTTTATGAGTTCTAAAGTAGCAATGCTAGAATAATGAGACTCTGGAGACACATTTATAATCACTGTTAACTAGAGCCATATGACTCCTGTGTGAACTGTGGAGTATTTAAAATAGTAATAATTTAAAAAATAAGCTCCCAGGGATCCATGGATTAATTTGAGTCCTATATAGTTTGGGAGCTATAGTTTATCAATATTCTAATGTTTAGTTATAAACAAGTGTTTTTCTATACTATTGATTTTCTATTTGTGAGAAATAGGGTATAATTTTTCTCATACTAATTAATGGGCAATAGGTCTAGACTCTAAAACTGAATAGGGTATTTTTCACTTTAAATGAAAAGGAGCCATCTGGAAAGGGAAATGAGCACCCTTATACACTTGTGATATTAATATAAAATGATACAATCATAACCTCATATGAAAACCTTACTTGGTGATGTGAAAGGTGTGAAAAATAATATAAATGGAGCCACTGCGGAATGGAAACAAAGCTGCCAGCCCGGAGGAACTGCCTTGCACATCTTACTCCTCAAACCTTTGCAATGTTGGAGCTGAGCAAAATGGCTGGGCCAAGGCAAGGTTGTATTCCAAGCAACTGTCTGCAAAGCTAACAGGAAAGCTGACACCCTGCCACCCACTGAAAATTAAAGACATTCTTTAGAATTAGACCCGCTATGTACAGCTAAAGAATGACTTAGCTTATTTGAACCTGTAGAAATTTCTTCCTTGTCTTATTAATGCCAATAGAAATTCCTTCTTTCACCCATGTAATTATTCTCCTTGCCTTTTTCATAACTACCCACTGCCTTCACCTCCTAAACTGAACACTGCCTGAATTTCTGTCTAAATCTGTGCTTACCAGATTTCCAATTCTTTTGAATCCCAAATAAACACCTGTTGCCTCTCACTTTTGCATTTTATTTTTAGGTTACCAATATAAATTTGTCATGATTTTGCAGACTCTTCCACTCTGATAATGCTGTTGCACATTTAGTTATTAATCACAGATCTAAAGCATCTCATTGCCTTGGATCTCAGAATATATTCACCTTCTGAACCCAGAGAAAGAATTTTCTTTTATTTCCTTCCTCTCTCCAACATAACTCAAACCCACCCTGCCCAATCCAGTACCCAACGATGCAATATACAATGCAATATACAGATTAGGTACCATAGAAATATATACTAGAAACCTATATGATCTTATTAACCAATGTCACACCAATAAATTTAATTTAAGTGTTGCAGGTTAGATTCCCAGCCAGGGTACATTCCTGGGTTGCAGGCCATAACCCCCAGCAACCACACATTGATATTTCTCTCTCTATCTATCTCCCTCCCTTCTCTCTCTAAAAATAAATAAATAAAAACTTTAAAGAAATAAATTTAATTTAAAAAGAAGATTGTTCTCTCTCAGAGTAAAAATATTAAAAGTGAATAAAAAGAAACAGGTGGGCAGAAAACACATAGTCTTTTCAGGATAAACATTGTCTTCTACTCAAAAAAAATATCTTACCTGTCGATTTACTGTGGACAATTACAGGGTATGGTTGTACTGTAGAAAGTACAGATCCCTGTAATATGAATATGCAGTAGTAAATCCTAACACGTGCTCACCCACAATCGTGGTCCTGTGCTCTTCACAGGTGGTTTCTTCTGTGTAAGGGAAGAAGATCAGCCTGACTCATCCAGCCTGCAATAGTCTAGACCCCATGGAATCTCCTGTCAGGCCGTACCTCATTTGTTTAAAATAAGCAAAAACTTTCAGGCAGGGAACGGCTCAAACCTGGATGAACAACATTAATATTGAATATTTGTTTTATATAAAATCTGAGGAGTCTTAATTATCTGATGAATTTTCACCCTCCCCCCGCTTTTTTTTTTCAACCAAGCAGAATTTTTAACGTGATCATTTACAAATTCTCCAGTTGGTTTACCTTCAAACTACTCTGATCCTTTCAAAGGACAATAGAGGGTGTTTACTTTAAAGCTGCTTGATTAAATGACCTGATAAAGTGATTCTCCTCATCTAAAGACGCTGTTAGCTTGAAAGGTAAATTCCAATCTTCTTTTTAGATGGCAGAAAATGCTTATGACTTTGAAATTGGCAGTTTTTCCTGCCAGGCTCTGCAGGATATCTCATTATACCAGCTTCAGGAAAGAAATTTAGACTTTTTTTTTAAGTAGAAGAATGTTTTTTACATACAGGTATGATAATACCTCTTTGAGGAATGCTAAACAAATAATTCAAAATACAGGATAAGCTACCTTCAAATATATCCATTAAGATATTATTGACAATAATAAATTAATAGGAACAAACAAAGTGTCCAAAAACGATATTGAAGGCATAACCCTATGGAACACCTTTCCAGCTAATGTTTTCTCAGTAGCATGTGCCCTGGTTTTCAGTATTGAAATTTTATGTTACATGTTTTTATTTTTGTTATAATGCTTTCCGCCAATAGAAAAAAATATTATATTCATATTTATAAAACACAAGAAAATATTTTTAACAAGCCAGTATTTGGAATAAATCTTGATATATTCCACATACATGAGTGTCATGATGACAGCCCGCTCTAAAAAGCTGCTGAGGACCACACAGGGCAGGGGGCTTGGGGCGTGACTGGCCCTGGGGGACACAGCAGAGTCACATCCGCATACCCCTGTAATCACCTTTCTTTCAAAAGTAGCCTGCCGTTGCCTTAGCACCAAAGGAGCTTGTAACTGTGCACAGCATGCTTATAACTGTATGTAACCTCTTATTCATGGCTACACTTTCTGAGGTTTCAGTTACCCATGGTCAACCAAAAATATTAAATGAAAAATTCCAGAAATAAACAAGTTATAAGGTTTAAATTGTGAGCTGTTCTGAGTAGTGTGATGAAATCTTGTGTCAGCCTGCCCAGGACCTGAGTCGTCCCCTTTACCCAGTGTACCCACACTGTGTATGCTCCCTGCCCATGAGTCACTTAGTGGTCTTCTCCGTTTTCAGATAGACTGTGGAGGTGTTACAGTACTTGTGTTCAACTAACCCTTATTTTGCTTAATAATGGCTCCAAAGCCATTCAAAAAACAATTTTATAGGGTATTATTATAACTGTTATATTTTGTGATTATTGCTGTTAATTTCTTATTGTGCCTAATTTATAATTAAACTTTATCACAGTTTTAGTTATACACATACATGCATATATATATGTGTGTGTGTATATATATATATATATAAAAATATAAATACACACACACATATATATATATAAATGAAAACCATAGTGTTTATAGGATTTGGTATTATTTGGTTTCATACATCCACTGGGGGGCTTGGAAAGTATCCCTGTTCCATAAGTGGGGACTATATCATTCACATGTTGATATTTTCTTCAGATAGCTTATAAATAGCTTATTTATAAGCTAAAACATGTTAGAGCTATCGCTAAGTCCCTTCTCATATTAGTTCCTCATTCTTTTCCCAGAGGTAATGAATACTATGAAGTTAGTATCTATCATTCTTATGCATCTATAGTTATATTTTACACACATGCACACACTTGTAGGTAAGTGGTGTTTTGTGTATCTTAAAAAAATTTTTTTAAGATTTTATTTATTTAGTTTTACACAGAGGTACAGGCAGGGAGAAAGAGAGGGAGCTAAACATCAACATATGGTTACCTCTCACATGTCCCCTACTGGGGATCTGGCCCACAACCTAGGCATGTGCCCTGACTGGGAATTGAACCCATGACCCTTTGGTTCACAGGCCAGTGCTCAATCCACTGAGCCACACCAGCCAGGGCTGTGTATCTCAAAATTACATAAACCCTGGCCAGGTGGCTAAGTTGGTTGGAGCATCGTCCCATACACCAAAAGGTTGCAGGTTTGATTCTCAGTCAGGGCACATACCTAGGCTGTGGGTTCAATCCCTTGTCAGGGTGTGTATGGGAAGAAACTGATCACTGTTTCTCTCTCACTTCGATGTTGCACTCTCTCAAATCAATAAACATATCCTCAGGTGAGGATTAAAAAATTACATAAATGTTATACATATATATTATAATTTGTTTTTACTCAATATTAATTCTTTGCAATATCTCCATGTTGTTACATATAAACCTAGTTTATTCATTTTTAAGTAGTATTGTGTGTGAGAACAAATCATTTGCCTCTATATGAATGATTAATTTTCATTTTAAAGCATTTCGATAGCACAATAAGCATTTTTGCACATGTCCCTCTTTCTATGATATGTTCTTATCTGTAGAGTTGCTGGGTTTTAGGAAATAACATAACATTAACTCTACTAGTTATTGACAAGCTGTTCTCTGAAAGTGGTTGTGCTGCACTGATATGGCACCTTTACTATCAATGTGCAAGATCACTCTCCCCTCCAACCTGGATAGCATCTGGTACTTTCAGTGGTTTAAACTAATTTCAATCCGATGTGTGGGAAACGTAACTCACTGTTGTTTTAATGTGTACTGGCTTGGTTATCAGGGATACTGACCAATATATTTTATTTGCATAATTAAAGTAGAGTTAGTATATTCACCATTTTGATATCCATAATACCATATATAATGTGTTGTTTTCACTTAACTTAATAAAGATCATGTTTTCATGTTATTAAAAACTTTAGAAATTAAAGTTGATGATTTGATTTATTCCATCCTCTGTCTGTGATCACTTTTTTATTCAGTTAACCATTATTCAATTTGGAAATTTCTTAGTTTCTCTATAGCAAAAAAATAGTTTATAGTATTTTTTTAATTTTTATTTATTGACTTCAGAGAGAGAGAGAGGAAGAGTTTATTTAGTGACATAAGATATTATCACATCAAATGCTCTGTATATGTGTATGTATAAATACATGATAGATATGTAAAAATGTAATTTTAAATATATGAAGAAATAACATTAAGTTATATTTTTGTGTTCTATTCACTGTTAATTGCAAAGGTGATAAGGTTGTAGAGAACAAATTGTGGAAACTAAATTAAAGGCTAAATTAAAAGTTGACATTAGTAATGTTACAAATGTAAAATATAAGGAAATGAATTTCTCCTTTTAGTTAGGTACATTATAATAACTTTTAAATTAATTTTTAATAATACTTATATGTGCAATGCAACACACATGAATAAATATCATTCTTTCTACTGAAATGTGGAATTTCCTTTGATTTGGAAGAAGTATCCTAACACTTAACATTTTTTTTCTCCAAAGGCAGTAGTTTGACTCTTTCCCAAAAAGACATTTTCCATAACTTCCTTTTGGATTATCTTGCTCTTGAGCTTAAATTTGAAGTTTAAAAGAATCATTTGATTTTAATAACTTTTATGTGTAGTGCTCCATTGAACTTGGGCTTTAGCACATAGAACTACTTTTCCATAAGGTGATTTCTAGTAAATCCCTGTGTGTAAAAGCAAGATAAACACACATCACTGAGTTTGTTATTGCAATTAAATTATTGGATTTTTACATTTGAATATGTTTTGAGCATTGAAAAGCATGAAGAGTCTGTTTTCTCATGTTGGTCATGGACACTTTTCTGACACTTAATAACTTGAAATAAGCCTGCCAATATTCTTAAAAGTCTGAGAATATTAAAATGCTACATATTCAATATAGGAAAAAAGGATTCAGTAAACCACATTTGCTTAATAACAACATAGATAAACACTTTCACAGAATCCATTTTGTAAAGTCTAAGTTCTCATTTAGTACACTCTAATTTTGATTTTTCCGTTAAAATATTTACTCACTCATATATTTCTTTATGTAATGCTTTACTTATTTTGCTCCAACCAGCAAACTAAATTTGTTTTTACTAAGATATTTTTTCTAATGACCATCCATGTAGATTACTAAACATGAGCTGTATGCACTCTGAGACAGGTACTTCTGATAAATACAGATTTGGGCATAAAGTGGGTATTGGAGTTAATTCATCTTGTCATATATGTAGTTATTCATTTTCCAATGTCATTCACTTATCTGAAAATTTACTTAAAGTTATTCAAAAGTATGCATTCACTTAATCAAATGCTATTATGTGTTAGAAACCATGCCAAACTTGAAGGAATTGTTTAGTCCAGTGACCCCCAGTACCATCAATAGACAGTGTAAACGTCTTGGGTGATGTACTCAGCATTATTGGATGCATTTTTCTCAAAACTTACACAGGGCCTCCATTACAACCAATATTTTGCATGAAGACAGACACTTCACTGACTCTGTTCTTACTGCAGTTTTCTGAGGATGTGTGTATGTGTGAGAGAGAGACAGAGGGGGGACAGAGAAAGAAAGTGAAAATGATATATGGTAGGTACTTTTATTGGTGACAGTGGTTTCAACATAGTTATGAATAGGTATGTGAGCAGTAAGTTCTCAATTGACATTAGAATTCTATCCTCTGAATAATATATTATACTGAAGAAATACTAAGAACAAATTAAATATTATTGTTTCCTTTTGGTGGGGGAAAGGATAGTAACAAAACATACTCATCCCTGAATTAAAGTTATTCAGGGATAATAGTTTTATGAGAAAAATTGGAAGAGGGATAACATTTAATTTCAGAGTTATGATTTTTGTTAGGCAGGCACTATGCTAAGGAGCCCCTTAAAAGGTCTGTTATGTGGTAGGTGTTGTATGTATTAAGAAAAATTAAGCTACACATCATAGTACATATGGCTAGTGTGGAATAGTGTTGATCTCAAACTATTTTTGCTGATAGAGAATTAATTTTATTTCTTTTTAAACTTAATTCCAGAGATACTTTAAATCTCTATAGCAAATAATTTAAGTGATAACAAAAGCTATATTTCTTAGAAAAAACTATCTCCTACTTATTTGAGAATTAATCATACTAATTCTCTTTTCTGATTGGGAAGTCTGTTATCCTTCCCTTCAATGTGGAGTTGGGCCGAGAATGAGATTGTCGTCGTACTACAAGCTGGCACGAGTTTTTCACACACAACATAAGAGTTAAGCTTTATTGTTGTTCTTGTATTATTCTAAATATATGTATTCCAATTGCATATCTTCTTTGACTTCAAACTACTTGAACACTCACAGTGTGTTCTCTGTGAGGGACCCGGCACAAGGCACTCTGCTTTGCCTTTGTGGAGTACAAAGACTGATACCAGTGCCTTAGTGGAGGCACATAGAACTGGAGACAAATGGAAAAAAGGGAAATAATCCTAACTTGGTTGAGAAGATGGTATCTTTCTCTCTCTCTCTCTCTCTTTTAGAAAAATGGCTTTAAATTATATTTTGAAAAGACAGATTTTAAAAAGGTGAATATCAATCAATTAATATGTATTTAATTTCTACCATAATTTAGATTGTGTTAAAAATACTGATCCACATGAGTGAAAGTACAAAAATATTAGATTGCAAAATTCCCAGGGACACTAATTGGGGGCTATTTGGATGTGAAAAATAGAATCCTGTTTGTACTAGTTTTAAATAAGAAGCCTCACCGAGAATCTCACAAATTTTTGGAAACTCAAATTCAGGATGTATCACAAAGTCTTAGAAGAGATTGGAACCAGAAATTGGAAACATCACAATAAATGTGACTGCATTTTGTATTCTAGGACTTGAAGAGTTGTTGCATCTTTTTTTAAATTTGTTTTTGAGATCTGATTCAAATTTGTATTCTCTTTCTTTCTAAAGGGTATCTTTCACTGCTGACCTCAGTATAGATAGTCTACATTCTAAGTCCTAATTCCCAGCAGGGAAAATATGGTGGACAAAGCTCAGAGCAGGAAGCCATCCTTGGCTAGTCATTTATTAGCCATGAGTGGGAGTAGGGTCAGGTCATACAGGGCTATCACTTCTTGGCCATAGGTGCTAAGCGTTCTCTATAAAATTATGGATCATAAAGAGGCAATAGTCATGGGTCACTAAATCCAGAACATTTAATCACTTTGTTCTGAGCTGTCTAAATTGCATAGTCTGGCCCTGGCTAGTGTGGCTCAGTGGATTGAGCACTAGCCTGTGAACCAAAGGCTTGCTGGTTCAATTCCCAGGCTTGGGCACACACCTGGGTTCTGGGCCAAGTCCCCAGTAGGGGACACATGAGAGGCAACCACACATCGATGTTTCTCTCCCTCTCTTTCTCCCTCCCTCTCTCTAAAAACTAAATAAATAAAATCTTTAAAATAATACATAAATAAATTGCATAGTCTGAGTTATTATATGTTTAGTTTGGATGACACCTAAAATAATCTTGCTCATGAAATGTAATTTTTTTTTGTTTTAAATAATAGCACCTACTGAGTTCAACAAAAGTTTCTAAGTTTCTAAGATACTTGAAACTGGTCTTTGTGAGGAGAAATAGTCTGATTTGTCTCATTGGGTGTGCCAGTATAAAATAGTATAATGGAGTTATGAAGTAGCCTACAGGTACAAAATATCAGGGAGTCTACTGTGATGACTCAAAACATAGTGGCCAAATTGGAAATAAACTGGCTGTACTTTCTGAGTATGAAGGAATTAGAAGACTCTTGTGTCTTGAATTAAACCTTTGAAAAAAAGAAACTATAAGGAAGTGAAACCTCAGACTATGAGATTCTGTCACAGTGCTACCATTCAACAAATCTGTCTCCCTTGAGTCCTACAGGTTCAGCTGTGAGAAATGACCCTGGTTTAGTTGGAAGGTCTAAGAATCCTGCTTCACACCTTCTTGTTCAGAGGTTGATCCCCCTTGGACTTTCCTTATTTACCTGAACTCCCCAGAAGACATAAACATCAGAAAATAGATGACAGCAAAGACTTTGGTTATGATAATAGTTTTCAAAAATGATTATTAGGAGACTGAGATTGAAATGAGGATTATAACATATGTTAAACTAGGATATTTAATCTTTTATGAATGCAGAATTTCTCAGCAGTTCAGACACCTCTGCAATCAAGATGCTGTGAAATTTCTTTGAACTCTCAATTTGGGTTTGGTGCAGCCCATTTGTTTAAAATGTTTAATAACTTATGCACTAATTACTTGTTTAAACCCACACTGACTGGCAAGCTTTCTGTTACTACTGATAAAATATAGATCACCCTGAATATTTATGCATAATTTGCATATGAGTGACATTTATGGTTAACACAAAATTTGTTAGTGAAATACAATTTTTAAAAAATGTCTTCATGTGTTCTACTGAAATGATTAGCAGAGGCCATTAATCAAAGAAATTCCTTTTGTTCTTACTTTTATGACAAACATATGAATAAAGACAAAAATAAGTATTTGGTTAGTTTTGGGCTGTCATTAAAGACTTAGTTTTTTAATTAGCCAGATAATTTCAGAACCTAAGTTACTGTGATAAAGTTAGACATTTTAAGAACTTCCTTACCACTTTCATATCAAGAGCTTAAATATGTTTCTGTCTTATCATATTCATTCTTTTATTTTAAAAACCATTTTGTGGGACTTTGTGTCTTTTCAAGGAGTAAAAATTTTCAACCTCATCATTCTTTGCAAATTATAGAGGACTTTTCTTTCCTGTTAAACAAACTGAAGCTTTAATTCATCCATTCTCAACTAACAAAAGACAGGTTTCAATCCTCTGAAAAAAATAAATGAACCTCATTATGTCCCACAGTCTCTCAGCCCTTTGGATCAGGCCTTTATTCACTATGAGTTAGATGGTCTATTATGATCCTAAAGTTAAAATTGTAAATAAAGTTATATGACTTCACTTATTTATCTTGAATTTCTCTCTGACTCTCATTTCCTGAATAGGCTAGATTTTCTCCAATTATGTTTTTTTTAGTTTTCTACAATACTCACATCTCTACTACATATTTATTTGTTAGGCTCTATTGGTAGTGCCTAAAGTAATCCTCAACTCAGAAGGTACAAATCTTTAGACTGAAGATCTCTAAAATTCTAAGAATCTTTCTACATTCTACCATGATTTTAAAAATGAGATCCTACTTTTGGGAGCAAATATTTCTTTACAAAGTTTGACTTATGACTGGGTCTAGTAAAGGGTTCAGAAATTTTGTTTTTGCAAATGTGAGTCTATTAATAAGTAAAACAGGGAAAAGTAATCTTTCTCCTGTGAACACTCAGAAGAGTGGAGAATCGTATCTGATTACCATAGGAATGATATGTATTCTGTCTAGGAATGTAGGAAAATGCAAATACTGGCATGAAAACAGAATCAGTAGAGATGAAGACTGAAAAATGTGTTAGTTTTGTTAGTATTGTCCAGGGGAGAAAATAATCTCACTTTAAATCACTGGCCTCAGTTTCATGAACATATACAGAAGGGATAGAAAGATGATTCACCAGAGCATCAAGAAGGATGAAAACAATATCACCTACCTTAAGTCAGCCCACCTACATCTTTAAGTGCCTCGTCTTTCATTCTTGCTGGGTGTTTTATTACAGATTATCCCATGGCTTGGCCTTCATATGTACCTTTTAGGCTATCATTGTTATTCTTGCTTACCACTGTTTAATATTGATTTGTCAGTTTATTTACAGAGGGTAATCTACTTTCAGACAGCTAATAATTGAGTTTTGAATCTACCTGGTTGAGGGAAAAGACTGTGAATTAATGGTGAACACTAACAAGATAACATGGAACATTAACTCCTATCTGAAAAAATATGACCTGGAATTTCTAAAAAAATAAATAAATGAGTTGAAGAGAGTTAAAGCTTTATTTTGTTTTTGTTTGTTTAGTACATAGCAAATTTGCTAAGCAATCACGTGATTAGAAATCTTGATGTTGAGTCCCATTAATCTCCCCTACACAGCGCCAAGGTGCAAGCCGGACAGTCTCCCTTGCAGTGGTTTAGTAGATTCAATTTGTCTCTAGTTCTCCTCATAAATCATGTGTGTACTACTTTGGAATTCCAGCTTTTATTGGGTAGAGATTGACTTTGTCGGGAGTGTCCCCTATAGATTCTTGAACTTGGGCAGGCCCCAGACTACTTCTTCTATTCTTTATGTCTGGTTTCATTAAATAGAATACTATAAAGAGAAATAGGGATTAGAGAAAATTTTAAAGAAACTATCAAGACATAGCAAATTTACCAATGAAGTGATACAAATTCACTTGCATATAGTATAAACTAAAAAATGGCAAGTGGGCATGTGATAGAAATGTTTAAAGTAATTTTAACATTTCGTTAAATGTTCTTATTTTGGAGAAATTTAACTGAATCGATAGCCTCTCTTTTCTGAACAAACCAACACTTTAAGAAAACAACCATATTAAGAAAAAATAAGTTGGTATGAATTAAATACTAAAAAATATATATTTACACACTGCTGTATTGGATGTAGAAATAAGTATATTGTGCTGTTGAATCAAGACTCATAGCAGTTTCTCAAAGGATGCTTTATACTGCCCTACCAAAACACAATGCATTGAAATTACAACTATCTTTTTACGTTTAATGTCTGAAAGATAAATTAGTTTGCTCTGGCAATAATTTGCCTCTTAAAAGTAATTGTACTATATTCATAAACCATTAAATCATTAAGTTTAGTAGTGCACATGGCTAAATGACAAGAAGTAAACTTCTAAAGACTATCAAAATATAGCAATGGTTTCAGATGGACTGGCATTTTAAAACTAGAGTATTTCCTCTTTAAAAAAGTTTCTATGATGCTCTGGAAAAGAACAGATTACCTTCTGGGAAATAGACAGTATAAAAAATAAAAAATAAGGTAGTTTTAGAGTTTTAAAGTTCATGATGTGAACTTTTAAATTCACATCATAAAATATAGCAAATATAAATAGAATGACAAATATAAAAATTTATAGATTAGCATAAAAATTTTGAACAAAATTGTTGAAGTTACATATAATAAGTAACATTATATCACAGAAGCAGACTCTGGAATGAATTGTTTAGCATATTCAAGCTGAAGATCACCCAAAATTGGAACTATTTTTCAACTACCATGTACAAGGGACAATTGTGTTGCAGTACAAGTTTTAGTACACCTCAGGAGCCTTACAACATTTTTTTTTTATTTTTATTCCTTAGATGTCTATGGTTTACAATAACAAAATGTGCTTTTTAAATGTGTGTTGTCCCAACACTTTATGTATAACTACCACAACAGTGCTTGGAGAAGGGTACATTTTGATCTATTTTCAGTTGTTTGGCTTTGAAACATAATCAATTTATTAATTATACACATAAGGCACAGTCCTCAGACTGGCTCCTTTCTAAACATGGTTTGAGCTTCTTTTTCATCATTTTCTTGTTTTCTGATTTAGACCCCTCATGAGTTCTCAGCAATCGATGGCAGATATTTGCATATTTTCTTCTTTTTCTTAATCAGTATGAAGTTAGTACTGAAGCTGTGTTACTATTAAATGTCATAAGTACATTCTATTTTATTCTACTTCTCGGTGCTTTGCTTTTACTTTTGCTAGATTTCAAATCCTTCTTTCATCTCTTTTTTTCTTCCCTTCTTTTATTTCTTTTATCTTTCTCCTTTTCTTCCCTCCCTCTTTCTTTCTCTCCTCCCTCCCTTCCTTCCTCCCTTTCTTCCTCCCTCCCTTTCTTCCTGCCTTCCTCCCTCCCTCCCTCCATTCCTTCCTTTAACATATATTTATGAAGGGACTCCATTAAAAACTATTTAAAATAGGAAAGTTGTGATGAACCTGGCATTATAGTTATTAGCCTCACTGAGTTTATAGTCCACAATGTGACCTAATAAGCAATTATGACACAGTTTTCTAAGTACAAAACTAGTAGACATAGACTGTTAAGAGAGTTAGGGAAAAAGTATCCAAGGCAGTGAAAAGATGAGCATCCAAGGAGATCTTCTGTGTGCTGATAGAAAATTTGATTATATAAGGCCAAATTAGATTTAGATAAGTGAAGTCTGATGATGAGAGTCCAAGAGGAAAGGGTAGGGAGTAGGGTTAACTTTTTGCAAACTGGATACATGAGATTAAAATGAGAGAACAGGCAAAGTGCTTCAGTAGGCGCTACAATGGCATTTTCATTAAGAAAAGGGACTGGGAGATAGAATAAGTTTAGCTTCCATGGATTTGTATTTTGCATGGAAATCAAGAGTGACATAGATCTGAAGAATGATTAGCTTCCAGGATTCGAATGTTTTGTGGCTTTATTTCAGGTCTATTTCACTGTGATTCCAAGGAACTCATCCCAGATTGGCAAAAGATTAGCCAGTAGTTAGCACAAAGAATAACTCCTATTGTATCCAAAGCAGGATGGAAACATTAAGACCTCTCTGGAAGATTTCAATTCTGGGTTGATTTGATGCTTGGTCATCTGCCCTCTTAGGGGGTGTCTGAGATTCTTAATCTTTTAATACAATATTTTAAAGGTTTTTTTTTTTCATCTCCTTCAGGATTGCTGTTGACCCAGTAAGTTGCAACTGGTTATAAAATATAAGTGCTTCCTTTTGTTTGTATAACTAAGTGATTTTGTAAGCTCTTATTTTTAAAGTTATTTAACAGGTAAGCTATAAGCTTGTAGTTATCTATTAAGTTATTTAAAAATCAAAATAAATTATTTCTAAACTAAATATAGCAAGTGATGAAATTTTGTTGAGAATGCTCTTTCTATATCCTACTAAAAAGGCAGGCTGCTCTCCGATATATAATTCTTGGCAGTGTTGTAAAATTCCTGTTGAGTATTGTTTGTCTCAATTTGAGGAGTGGAATTTCTGAAAGTTGGATTTTATTTTTTGTGGTTTGTAATTGTTTTGTTATTTTTATTTATCACACCCTGCTGTTGGTTATTCTCAAGAAAATAAAGGGTCAGTATTTCAATGTGTTAGGTAATCAGTCTCTGATTTTAAACTGATGTTTATCTGTAGGGATTATTTAACTTCCTTAATATTAAAAAGACTGTAGAATTTTACAACCTGTCAAAAAGAAATTGCTGACTAAGTTTCTTTGCTGGACCAAGCTGTAGTCAGACTCCTGAACCTTCTATTAGACCTTTCTGTGCACTCACTTGCCAATCAAGTTTTCCTAAGAACCGCTCTTCCCTTCACATCTGAGCATCCTCCATATCTGGTCAGCTTCCTCATCCTCTGTCATTTCCCGGGTGATGTCTTCAGCAATCATCTTGTTCAATCCATTTAGCCATAATTTAGCCTTACCCTGGACATTTCCTCTTAATAATTTTGCATCCACCACCTCCAACCCTGGTCCTTGGCTATAAATTCCCACTTGTCCTTACTGGATGTGGAGTGGAGTCCAATCTCTCTCCCAACTACCAGATCCCATAGCAGTGATCCCTGCACCTATTGCCATGGCTCCCCTTGAGTAAACTCCACTTTACCATCTTCAACAGGTGTCCTGAAAATAATAACAAACAAAAAATAATTTTGTTTTTAACATTGTCACCTTGTTTTTCTTTACCAGACTTGCTTCAATTTGCTTTGCTGCTTCTGCGTGAAGCACAATTTGCTAACCTTATTTTTGTTTTCAAAAACCAATGCATGTAGGAGCAAAAAGTCTTACAATAAAATGTAAATACATTGCCTTTTACAGAGGAAAACCACTTTGCTGCCAAATTCTGCAGTCATTTAAAAGTATACATATAATTTAAAAACAAACACCAGCACAGTATTAAACAAAACAGCAAACAGTCTTTGCAAGCTACTGGCAACTTCCTTCAGAAAAATGAGAACAAAACATAGAATCCCCAGGAGCATTGATTATCTGAGATTCACCCCAGATTTTAGTGTAGTGCTTGCAGGAAATGTTCAAAGTAAATATAGATTCATTGTTAAGTCTCGCATTTTAGAGCCCTAAATCAAATTGAAAGAAATATTTTTCATTGAAGAACCAAGAGAGTCTAAGTGCATGTGAAATGCTTGACACAAGTCCCTACTTTCTGTTTCGGGATACATTAATAGTTAAGACAAGGGAGAAGGCGAGGAGCAGAGTATATGAAATTATTTCCTACAATCCAGAGCTCTGGTTCTATACCAATAGCAGTTAATAAATAATCTGTTTTTATTTTAAACATTATTTTTAATAAGTAGCCCTAGTGCATTGTACAAAATTCAAAAAGAATAAAATTAAATACTTCTCCTTCTTCTGTTTCGTAATCATTTAGGACTCTACCTCAAAAAGCAACTACTATTAGTGGTTTCCTCGTGTTCATTGTGTGTGTGTGCACAGGCATGTGAACAAAATTAATGTGTATATATAAACTCACACATATATACACAAACATATCTGTAAAAGTATTTAGTTTTTCTTCATTTTATTAAATTAGTAGCATACTCTACACATTCTTCAGCAACTTGCTTTATTCACTTAAATTATTATTTGGATAGATTTTCATATAAAAGGGCATTTATACTTTGTATTCCTATTCTACCTCATAGAAAGTTTTCTATTAATAGGCATGGCTGTCTTTTTTAAACTTTTGTTGTTATATTACCAAAACAGCTATAGGATATACATATGTAATTGTTTAATTGTTTTCATACCTGCACATGCCAGTGGGATGGCTACCTGGAAGCACAATTAAAGGATCAATGTATGAGTATTTATTTACTTAATGTTTTAATGTCAATTTATAAGCCTACAATATATAAGAATGCCCCACACTTTAATCACATAGTATACTTTGAAACTGTTTTGATATTCGCCAATCTACAAAATAAATATGGTGTTTCATTGTAGATTTGTTATATTCTTTTATTGAAACCTTTAAAGCACATTTGCATGTTCCAAATGTATTCATGGTCAATAAAATTAAGAATGTTACTTCCAACACATAAGTGATAAAACATCAGCACAAATAGAATAATCTTATGTGCCACATGGGGAGATGCTCCTGTGGTCAGATTGTCTTTGTGCAAAGCAGTGATCTGGAAGCTAAGATTGTGGCTCACCTACCATCTGTCTCAGTTCTGCCTCCAGTCTCAGGAACGATGTGCATTATCCTCAAAATGCCTCCCCATCCTTGAGGCCCCAGGTTGATTGGTGACAGATGCTGTCCTCTGCCAGGAGTCAGAGAGCACTCGGATTCATTTCCGCCTTTGAGAAACAGAATTGACAGTTTTCATAATGACACTGACAAAGGTTTGCTTTTGTTCAAAGAAGTTTTATTTTTACTTCAAGAAAAGTAATTTTGAGCATTTCTTCACCACTCACTGTGTCAGATATAGAACAGAGATACAAACCATTCAAATTCTCTTGTTTGGATTTGCTGGTTAAAAGACCACTACAAAGTGATAAAAAGTGAAAAATTCAGTAAAATCAGTATTTTTTCGATTTGACACTATAATTTTGGTATCACTTAGCAACATCTAACTTGTCCTGTTTAGTGATCCCAACAATTGGAGCAGAAATTGACAATGACTAACCTCTAAGGCGCAGACATCCCCGTCAATGCACACTGTCCCCAGCACTGAAGTGTGAAGGTCACCCCACACCTGTGGGGCACTACTCTTTTAGTTACAGGAGGTCAGGGAGGTTCGAGGGGAAGAAGGCACCCAAGGTGAAGGCCACTGGATGGTCTTAGGAAAGCAGACTTTTCTCAATCTCCAAAACATCTGAATAATTCTAAAATTGGCTTGGTATGTACCCGAAGAAAACAAATCCCACCTGTTTTAGAACTGTTGTTGGCTTGATTTGAATTGGAAAGATACTCTAGCTCTGATAAAACCAGAATCTCTTCAATTCTTTCTAAATTCCCTCATATGTTTGAGAAATGTAATTCAGTCTATGAATCAATCAGACCGTAATAAATATATTCGGAAAGAATCGACAACACCTATGAGTGAAGAACCTGGCATATACATTGCACTAAAACAGCAATATTCAACTGGTGTGCCACAGGGGTTTTTAAAACATGCCATACCTGCCTATTTAGTCAGGGGCACTGCCCTATTTTCCCTGAGATTGTCAAATAAAAAAACATGGCAACAGCCAATACAATAGCTGTTTGGTGTGAATGAATTAAAATTATACCTATTTTTTGTTAGATTGGCAAAAAAATTAATAATTTATTTTCTGGTGTGCTGCACAATTTCAGTGATTAGTTTATGTGGCCAAGAGATGAAAATGATTGAAAATCACTGCCCTAAAAAATGTTTCATCAAATGTGTATCTGTTGGTGTTATGTTTTCCCAGTGTCCGAAGGTACCATTTTCTTCCTCTCATTGGTCACCACCACTAACACCAAGCAAAACTTTTAAAAACCTGAAAAGTTTGAAAACAAACAAAAATATATGTGGAAAAATAATGCTGACATGTAATTATTTTTAAATGATCCATGTCAATATGGTATTTGTCTCAATTTTCAAACTCCTAAATTAACATAGAGAAATTGTGCCTGATTAATAATCAAGCAAGGGTAATGTGCAGTTAATAAAACCAAAAATAAATAAATAGAAGTGAAATGCACCCACCTCTCCTCACTGAAGTTTTGGAGCATGTATTCACTCTTCTTCCATTGCGTGAAGTCTAGGTTACTCCACAGCTGAATCAAGCACTCATTTATAACTGAGTCAATTAACTGCTGGATGCTGTGATGTTTCTGACTCATCGCCTTCTCAACATTCTTAAAAGTCAGATCGAACAGGTGCAGAGGATTTTATTACTGTGAATTTAAAATGTATCCAGTGAACTCCATACATAGACCTCAAGACAAGATAAGAAAAAAATAGTCATAGTAATTTTTTACTATTTTTTATTTTCTTTTACTCTTTAGTATAGAAATAGCTCTTTGCTGTTGTCAATTAGTTTTAAAAACATTTTCAGAATAAATAAATGAAAACTTATAAAGATTAGAATTTCTTGAGACATCAGAAACCCCCAAATGATATCAAATACATTGGAGTCACAGTGGAAAGCTCCCTGAAGTACCACTGGAGTCTCCACTGGAATGTACGTAAATGTTTTCTCCAAGTCAGATGCTATTTTACTTCCTCATCTGGTCTTTCGGCGCCTTGGCCACATACACATCACTTTAGTATGTGGCTGCAAGCAGCACTCACGGACTGCGGATGCCAGTGCACCAAAGAATAATTATAAAATTCCCATGAAGGACAATTTGTCAGTTAGAACTTTCACTTATTGTAACTGCTTTACTGCTAGTTTTAATATTTTGTGTTAGAAAACTAAGTGATGGATTTTTTATATTACATTTCATTTGTTGACTGACTGTATTGCTTAAATTAATACATGTACTGATTGCTCACTGTAAGGAAAACATGTATAAAGTGAGTCACACCCAGTATACCTTTCATAACTAATGAATGAAAATATCATTTGCTGGATCTGTCAGCAACATTGTCTTGTTGCCCTTCCTGCTCTATTTTAATATCGAGGGCAAGTAAACATGTTAGGCCTAACAGTTTTTCTGCTCACCAAATGGATGCCACTCTTTTTTTCCTCTCTGGTTCAATTGGGTAAATCCCTCTGAAGCTAGTGGTGGAGATCTGGGCATCTGACCCAATACTTCTGTAGACACGGTCAACCTGAACTCAGACTTTGTTTTACTTTTGTGCTGGCCTGGGGCCCAGTCCTCTATAGATTCTTCCACATTGCCACTTCATCTCTCACGTCCGTCACCTTTAGTTTCCTTTTTCTGGTTTCTCTCCTCACCTATGAGCCTCAAGTGTGGGGCACAATCAAATCCTGCTTAATACATTGTGCTTGAAATAGAATTTTCACTTGATTTAATGTCAGTTGTCATTATGGGACTGTAGCTACATCCCCTCATTACATTATCAGTACTATGACAACAGTTGCTGAGCTTTGTGGCCCCTGGTTATACCGTGCCTATCTCTCTTATTTGATAGCTACCATAATTGTGTCTAAGCTAGCTTTCACCTCCATTCATTGTTGGTCATAATGATAAAGCCTGGTCAATGAGAGTGTAATTTATGATGTCACAGAAAGAATGCTCCTAATCTTGGTTTTATTTTGGTTCATCTTCTCTCTTTAGTCACTTTAATGAGGTTATCCATCAAGCCTTCCTCTCAAAGGTCACAATCTGACCACAGTTTCAGGTATATAATGTTCAATTCCAAATTGTTGCTAAGTAAGACTGCCATCTCCCCAAAGTTTCCAGTCTTTCATTTCCCACTGAGTACTATTTCTCCTTAAAGACCTAACAGATGCTCAAATTTAAACACTTAGAACTGAATTCAGCAATGTCCTTCATTAATAACTCAATTTTTTGTATTTTTAATTATATGTTTAGTAAGAAAAGGGAAAGGGAGAGGGAAATGCATGAGAAGGAAGAAGGTAGTGATTCCACTTCTGGGAATTTATACCAAAGAAAGCTGAAAAGTTAATTCAAAAGGATGTAGGTGCCCTTATGTTCACTGTAGCATTATTTACAATAGGAAAAATTTGGAAGTAGCCCAAGTGTCCGTTAATAGATGAGCGGATGAAACAACTAAGGTACATATACACAATGGAACGCTACTTGGTCATAAAAAAGAAGAAGAATTTACCTTTTGCAACAAACAGCATGGATGGACCAGGAGAACATTATGCTAAGTGAAATAAGCTTGTCAGATAAATACAAATGCCATATCTCACTCATATGTGAACAAACTAATGAAAAAACTGTATTAACAAGCAAAATAGAGACAGACTCAGAGAGCAGGATGACAGCTATGAGGGATGGGTATTGGGGGTGAGGGGGTAGAGGCATAGAACAAAAAAGAAAAACGACTCATGGCCATGGACAATAGTGTGGTGATTGAGGTGGGGAGGGGGTTGGGTGGAGGTGGAAGAGGGTATAAAGGAGAAAATGGTAATGGAAAAATATAATTTAAAAAGCCATTACCAATAAAAATAAAAAAGGAAAACATTGAGAAGGGATCTTAGGTAATACCAACAGTTTAAAGAAAAGATAAGGAAAAGAGCTTCCATGAAATGATTTGAGAATTGATAGACTAGTTTGTAAATGAACAGTGTCATAGAAGCAAGGCATGAAAGTTTCTTAATTTTAGGCAAATTTTTCACAAGTGGTGGTTGGAGAATTCTCAGAAAAAAAACACTCCAACTTTAATTCAGACACTCCACACAGACTCACTGGCAAAGAAGTAAAATTTTCATATTCCCAGAATTGTTTTTCACTCATTGTATTGGGATAAGATCATTACAATAGAAATTACAATGTAAAATTATTTTTATATATATGCAGAACTGCTGGCTAACAGGAAATAGTAGTAAAATACAGGTTTACCTAACAAAAGTGTGATGAAGTTATTACAGAGCATTGCTATAAAGGTAAGGATAGCAGGGCTGATAGAAGAGTGGAACACTTTTCTTCCCTGAAATATTTTAGCCACCTTTTCTTTAATCATTTGATGCCTCAAACATTAACTCCTTATTGCCCTTTTAAAAAGTCAAAATGATGAAGCATTTGCATAACATTTTGCTTCTCTGTGCAGCTGTTCTCACACTGCTAATACTGAATGTAGAAGTTCTTCTGAATACGGTGTTTCCTTAGAAATAATAAATACTGACAAATAAATAATAAATAAATAAATAAATAATAAAAGACTGGTTAAGTTCTGTCTATTTATGTGCAATATGACTGATCAGATTAATGGGGATGGATAGTCTTATAAAAACAACCACAATATGACTATACAGAAAAGTTTGAGCTGTAAGCAAGGGGCTGCAAAACAACTAGAAATAACCTTTTTGTGTGTACCATTCATCTACAGCTTCATGTTTCTAGTGTCAGGGACAAACTGAGGCCCCAGCTGTCTTAATTCATTGAATAAATTGTGATAATTAATAGCTATTATGCATGCATTTTAGCCTTTTCACATTTAATAACTGCTTGTTCCACTCAAAAATTTAAAATTTGATCAGAACGGTGTGTGTGGGGGTGTCACAATACAAATAGTAGATAGGAGACCTGCTTACGTGCTGTCATTCAATTACTTTCCAGCAGAGCACTTTTTTAATATTAGCTTTTGAAAATAAAATGGGAAAGATTTCTGCATAATTTTAAGAAAAGTCTGACTGGCATCATAATTAATTGGTCCTTTAAAAAAATTTTTTTTCCTGTTCATTTGTTGAAGTAAAATTATAGATTCTTTGCAAAATTAACGTGTCAATCCTTATTAATCTCTAAAATTTCTAATCATAGGCATAAGGGGTTTGGAAGCTACATTTCACATATTATAGCTTTGGGGGGAAAATGGACATGCTTCCAGTTCAGTAGATTCCTGAGTATATTCCTTTCCAAATTACCCCCAAGTCCCCAAGCGACAGTGAGAATAAAATGGACTTTGTGGGAAGCTGAAGCTGAGTTCCAGCTCTTAACACAATTATGGCTAGATTTATTGGTGGGCATGACAGTTCTTGGTTGTACAAGTCCAGTGAGGAAGAAGATAAATGAGGCTACAGCACCTGCGAGTCATACAGGCAAGATTAGCCAAGAATTAAGAGTCTCTTATGAGAGTCACAGGAAGTTATGAAAAGCCTGGCAGGAACTAATATTGGAGGGGGCAGAGAAGAATGCAGGAGTAGAAGTAAAAATACATGTACTATTTTTAGGTTACTACTTTATATGAACTCAAATGCTGATAGTTTAGCTCTAGGAAAAGAGCCAATCAGGAATTAGTGTGTACATCTTGGCATTGCTGTTGAACGATTGCACCGTTACCTCTTCAATATTTCTGGAAGAGCAAAAATTCCTGGCAGTGATTCAATAGCAGGTCTTTTTGCATAAAATGTATTAAGGTCACTGGTTGCACTGCTACAGTTTAGTATTTTCTCTGAACTTTAAGTAAATAACTTTTGTATGGGAATATCTTTATAAATATTAGATTTCAATCTTAATTTTTTAATTAATAAACTTAAAAGCAATTTTTGGTTCTTCAAAATTGAATGGAAAGCACAGAAAATGTACATGTGTCCCCATAGATGCACAACCCCCCTTTCCATCAGCACCACACAACAGTGGTACATTTTACAATCAAACACATCAGTAACCCAAGCCCATATTCACATTAGGCTTGGTGTTGTACATTCTATGGATCTGACAAATGTCTAATCATATCTTTCCTTCCATTGTAGTCTCAGACAGAAGAGTTTAATTGCCCTAAAAATCCTTTCTGCTCTGCATAGGCATCCCTCTCTCCTGGCATTCACAGATTTTCCTAATATGTCCAAAGTTTTGGTTTTTCCAGAATTTGGTTTTTCAAGATTCCATATCGTTGAAATCATGCAGTGTGTAGCCTTTTCAAATGATTTCTTTCATTTAGTAATATTCACTTAAGGTTACTCCATGTCTTCTGAAGGCTTGAGACCTTTCCAGTACTGAATAATATTCTAGTGTCTGGATGCACCACAGTTCATTTATTCATTCACCTTCTGAAGGTCCTCTTGGTTGCTTCCAAGTTTGACCAATTATGAGTGAGATTGCTATAACTTCCATGTGCAGGTTTTTGTGTATATATAAGTTTTCAGTTATTTTGGGTAAATACTTTGAAGGAAATTGCTGGATTGTGTGATAAGAGTATGCTTCATGTTGTAAGAAACTGCCAAAATGTCTTCCAGTGTGGCTGTGACTCTTTGCATTCCTTCCAGCGATGAAATGGAGTTCCTGTTGCTCTCATTCATTACACATTTTCATCAGCGTTTACTGTTGTCAGTGCCTTGGATTTGGGCCATTCTAAAAGCTGTGTAGGAGTAGCTATGTCATTGTAGTTTAGTTTGTAGTCCCCTAATGACATGTGTCGTGGAGCATCTTTTCGTGTTTATTTGCCATGTCTGTACCTTCTTTTGTGATGTGTCTTCTCAGGTCTTTGTTCATTTTTTAATTGAGTTGTTTTTTTTTCCTTGTTGCTGTTTTAAGATGTCTTTGTATATTTCAGATAAGAGTGTTTTGTCAAGTGTCTTTTTAAACATTTTCTCCCAGTCTGTGTGTTGCCTATTTGTTTGACAATGTCTTTTGCAGAACAGAAGGTTTTCATTTTATCAATTCTTTCTTTCATAACTGGTACCTTTGGGGTTGAATCTAAAAAGTCATTGCTTTTACTACTACTATTACTAATAACACTTCTACTGCTTCTACTACTATTGCTACTGCTAACACTACTACTGCGAGTACTATTATTATTACTACTACTATTTCTTATACATAGATTGCTGTAGAAAAAGAACTCTGGAGGTAGAGCCAGGAGAATTAGTATTGCCCTAACTAAATACATGTATATAACTTCAAGTAGGTCAAAATATTATTGGTCTCCTGGAGAAATAGGTGACATATAATTTTTCTTTTTCATCTCTAAAAGTATAGAAATATCTATGAGAAAATGTCATTAGTTTAATGATTGGGGAAATGTATATTGTAATTGGAAAGCAATTATAATCCAAAGAAGAAATTTGCTGATAAAATTTGAATTTTAATTAGTTACGTGGAGTGCAAAGAGAAAAAAATGCAGATTGAATGAGCTAGAGATTAGTTATTAATGTGCACAAACAGCAGGGGTCTTTTTTGAGTCAGAAAAGTTCTTGTGTCATCTTTCAGTCACTATGATTGGTTTCTGTGATTTATTATGTTTATTACTTAGGTCTTAAATGTTCTCATCTGACTTCTATGTGAAGGCTTTTCTAGCCAACTATTTTTTCTTTATAAAAAAAAAAGAAGCACAGCAATGTAATCAGGTATTGTTGGATTTTGAAGACAGCATGGTGACAATTTTTAGCTGAAGTCCTCAATATCCTAAATTCCCAACTACAGCAAGAAAACTCAATAAAGTGTAATGTATCCACTTGAAGAAATTCTATACAGCCGTTTGATTTAAGAATTACCAATAGGAAGAGCTGCATTGAAAAATACTTCTGACAAGCTATGAGTTCATGTTACGTGAAAACAAGCAGGGTACAAAAGTGTACATGTCATACAAAATTACACAACACATAGAAAGGAGTACATAAAAATACTAACAGCGGTGATGGTGAATTGCTTACTTCATAATAAGTATTATTTTCCTTATTGATTACAATTTGGTATAATCTAATATACTGTTTTGCTAATGAAAAGTGAATGTGAATAATGAAAAAAAAGCTGAGAGTTATAATATAAATAGGAAAAATCTACTTTTAACACACAGGAAACTTTGATTTTAGACTCAGCATTCTCAAGGGTGGGAGGTGGGGATGCCTGGAGTGGGGGAGAGTTGAGAGGAAAATGGAGACAACTTTACTTGAACAACAATAAAAAATACTTAAAAAATACGTTGTTTAAAATGAGGTTTCTTCATTATTAACACTGTATGAAACTATGAATGTCATTTGATACATTTTTATTAGAACATGCTAATATGTCTATTACATAGGTATTAATTAAATTACCCACACTGATGCTACCAACACAAGTTTAAATCGGTTGCAAATTTATATTTTATAGTGAATAACTAGTGGCAATTTAAAAGAAGAAAATCATAGACAAAAATAACAAGTATTCTAAATCTAACTACCTCTCATTACTTTTGAGTTACCTAAGGTTAAGACACCTCAGGGACCTGAGGCATGGCCACAATTAGGGTTCTACAAAGGTCAGTAAAAAATTTCATTTTAGCCCTTCTGAATTTGCTCTTGTTGAATATAAGATAAATCTATAGACTCCTGATTTCTAGCCTTATCTGCTAAAGAGGAAAATTTAGAAATAAAATTGCTCCTCTGTATTGGCCAATTAGAAAATCAAAGCCTTCTCTTGGAGCTGATACACACCCTAATTTATTTCCTGGCCACAGAGTCCGTGGTCTGGGTGACATTGCCACGCGCCACCTGCTTCAGGTGCCCACCATGTCCCCTCCAAACACACCCTGACTCATCTTAGCTCTCAGCTGTCTCCTTTTGCCAAATTAGGACTTTATCATCATTCTTTTTTCATCTTGAAATGTAGATTTCTCCCATCCTTTTATTAAAATATAATTTTCATAGAATAAATTATAAATTGTTCAGTGTAAAATCTAGTGAGCTACATAAAGTTGTATAATTATCATTGCAGTCAAGTTACATAACAAGTCCTTCATCAGGAAAAAAAAAATTGTGTCCTTTTTTAGGTCAATGTTTTCATCCACCCCATCCCTAGCAACCACTGGTCTGGTTTGGTTTTGTTATCTATTCTTACACTTTTTTTCTTGCAGGAATATCATATAAATGAGACAATGCATTTTTGAGCCTAATTTCTTTTCCACAATGTAATGTATTTGAAATCTATTCATGTTGTTGCATGTATCAATATGTCATTTATTTTTTCATTAATTGTATTATATTGTATGGATGTACCTGAGTTTCTTTATATATTTTCCAGTTGAGGAACTTTTTTTTTAAATTTTCTAGGTTTGGACAAGTATGTATAAAGCTGTTATAAGAATTCACATACAGGTGTTAGTGCAAACATTCCAATTTTATTTCAAATGACTAGGACTGTGATTGCTAGGTCATCTGGTAATTGTATGTTAACCTGTGTTAACTCTTCTTTAAATGTTTGGTAGAATTCAGCAGTAAAGCTATCTAGACCTGGACTTTTGTTTGTTAGGAATTTTTTAAGTTACTGATTCAATCTTATCACTAATAATTGGTCTATTCAGATTTTCTATTTCTTCCTGATTCGGTCTTGGAAGATTGCATATTTCTAGAAAATTATCCATTTCTTTTAGCTTGTCCAATTTGTTGGTGGTATAATTGTTTGTAATAATCTCATACGATCCTGTGAATTTCAGTCAGGCATTTTGTGGGCTTCTCTGCCCTGTGTGCAGGATCTAAGAATTGGGACACCTGGGGAGCTCAAATCCCTTGCTCCTGAGGGCAGATACGAAGCTTTGAAATTTCTTGGGACCATGAAATGCCATGGCTATGGTGTGGGTTTTTTGCTTAGCAAGACTGTATTTCTGACTTTCTTTCCCTCCTCAGTGATGGCTACTGTGTGGAAGCTCCAGCCATCCTGTTTCTAGGTCCCCTTCAGAGGCAATTATTCCGTAAGCAGTTGTAGATTTGCTGAGTCCATTAGAGGAGGTGAGCTCAAGGCCCTTCCTATGCCACCACCTTGCCACTCCCATGTAATATGAAAAGCCTGTGTGTGTGTGACTAGTTACACCACACTGAAGTCTTTTTGAAGGCTTCACTTTGTCTTATTCATCTTATTTTCCAAGCACTGACATATGATTTGCCCATAACAGCTAGCCTTTTAATAACTTTTTCTGCATGTTCTAAGATCAATAAGTGCTTATGTTTTTCTTCCAATGTTTTTGAGACAGCTTCTTTGAAATATTGTAACTAAAGATTAAGAAGGAGAAAAATCATATTCTCTGAATCTTTGAATATTCTATAAATCAACAACAGTATATTTTTCATTCATTTTAAGTTCTTTCTTAGAAACTGAATTTGAAAATGTCATCTACATGGACCACATGGCAAGTTTGATTTCTAGATAGGTAATTTTTTTTTATATAATTAAGGTTTTGTTTTTCTTTAGATTATGTTATTGAATACCAGGAATTTTCTTTTACTTTGTTCACTCAGAACCATTTGTAGAGCTGATCCAAACCCATTAATTTCCAAGTTATTTCAGCTTTGTATTAACTGATAAAAGTATAAAGGACAATGAAAAATATAGACACTGGACTCAGCGAGCATTCTCCAGAGAAAATGAACTTGATGAATTTTAGCCAGGTTGCCTATTCCTTATCAGAAACTCAAGGATGCCAATTTATTTTCAAAGCAAAGCATTACAAAATTTGAAGTGAGTGATAATTAGTGATGTATGTTAAAGTTACACAAAGAACACACCATCCACCTTGTTCACTGGGTCCCCCTGGGTCGTGTAGCCTGTGAAGACCTCTGTGGCATTTGTTCAGCACACATTTCCCCTGATTCCTTGTGGCCAGTGTCAAATGCAGATGTAGAACTTTGCTGTGCTTATAAATTAGCTAGCTTGTCTTTAGTGAAAATCAAAATTGTTTGTATTAGCTTTGACTGTAATTGCTGTGAACTAGAAAATGTTTTTAATCCTGGAGAGATTGGCTCTTTCCTTCTGAATGTCTAATAGCATTTCATTAATTAATCTCATTTATATTTACACACTTTGCTTATTTCTGCAATTATTTTGAGTTTTAGCTACCCAATATTTTAAGTAGAGAAGAATTTTAAGAAGTTTGAGTAGAGATATGTGTGGTACCTCATATTCTTACTGGTGGCTTTGTTATGGTGAAAGCGGGCTTATTGTGGTCACAAGGAAGCACTCCAGGAGACCCACATTTGGGAGACTGTGGCATGGTAGGATTTATATGTGGTGCCTAATGCAAAATCCAAGGAGTGCCCTGGGTTTACAACATCCATCTCTGTCCATTCTGCCATGCAAAAAGTCCATTGTTGTCTTCATTAGACCCAGAAACAAAGACAGTGTCCAGGTATTTTGCACCATTGGTTAAGTCCAGGTCTCTGTCCTCACCCAGCTAGCTTAGGCCCTTTCTGGCTGGTTCTGTGCTCAGGCCCATTGGGTCTTTGGGGGCTCAGGTGGCTCTTAGGGCCATAGGGCTGCTACAGAGATAAAACACAAAAATGAAGGAGGTGACCATGTGTTACTAGGACAGAGAGAGAGAAAGAGAAAGAGAAGGGGCCGTTGTCAGGTTATACTGTCTTGGGCTTTTGAAGGGCAAGGAGCTCTTTCAAAATAACCAATCAATCTTCACATGCTTCTGATGGATCCACCCCCTAACCAATCCATTTCCTAGACCCTCCAGGGAGGGCTTCATATCCTCTATCTAGTACAATCTCTCTCCCAGGAGAGATAAACAAGTCTATAGTAACCATTTGGCTTCTACTGAGCATGTGCTTACCTACCTGTTTAGTGTTCTATCCCTCCCTCCAGTAATGTGAGGGCCCCCTGATTTCCTGGGGAGCATGTGAAGCTGTAACTTCCAGGTTAAGCAGACTCATGCTCCCTAGTTTGTTATACTTAATAATGTCTGATTTCTTTTGATCCCCTTTTTTAATAAATATCTAGTTATTTATGCTGACAACTGTGATATGATAAGTATGTATTGTATTGTTTTTATATTTATATGTGTATTTTACAAGTATTTATATTAACATTAATGAAAAAAATCACTATGTTATTTTCTATGACCAAGATGGCTTTATCAAGAACAAAGATCCTTGAGGAATTTATCATCATCAGACCTATAAGAATGTGTTTCATAATGCCTCTTGTTGAATGGTATCCTTTTAATGTAAGAACTACTCTGGGCACAATTCTATCCACTTTAACTATTTACATACTTATCCTGGGCTCTGTAAATTGTGACTCTAACAGTGGAGGGCCCTCTTTCTCCAGGATCATCCCAGTGTCTCAATGTCTTCACCTCAACTTCCTTCTGCCCACCCCCCCTGCTCCTTATAGAAAGGATAGGTAACAGAAATTCCAGTGCCTATAGATTCACAAGTAGCTCAATATTTGTTGCTAATACCTTGCAGCTTCTGTGTTTTCATCTGTATTGATGAGAGAAAAACGCACATACATACACAGAGATTGAGTGAGATAGAGAGATTTGAAAGAGGAAAGGTTTCTCATTTCTAAGTTCTTAGTTCCAATAACTGCTCCAGAATTAAATTATAGAGAATGAGCCATAATATAAGTTTAGCCACCACAATAGCTCTCTGAGGGCTCTATTCACTAATAATACATGCTCATTGTGTGCATTTTCAAGCAGCTTGCTTAAAAGGGCCTCATGACCCACCACTTCTTAGGAAATTATAGGCCAGTAATAGCCTCACCCAAGGGGTTACTTGCTATGTAATGATTTTTGCAGCCATATTTGGGACATCACAAAAGGGCGGAAGTGGGAAATTATTACTAAAGAAGAGAGTAAAACAGAATGAGGTAGAGCAAAATGAAGTAAATTATATTTTTTACTGTACATTAAACATTGGGAAGGAAAGACACTTTAAAAGACAGCTTTAGGGAGAGAAACAATTCTTGAAACAGCCATGATAATATATAAGCATTCAAAATTTACATGTACACTGGTTATGTTAAAAACACACACACCAATGCATTCATATGAAAATAACAAGAATATGTATATAATGTATAAAAAAACCACATAAGAAAGTATCAGAACCAGAAGGAGTGTCCTCTTGCAATCTAATTTGATAGATATCTGAATTTAGATTGCAAACATTTACCTTTTTCTGTAGCCACTAGTTGCTGATTGGCTTCTAAGATTGATGGCTCTGGTTATTGAGTGGACAACTCTAAACCTGAAAGCAGCAAGCAGGTGATATCTCACTCTGTCAAAATGCAGAGCCAGGCATCAGTGTGAGTCATGCCTAACTGCAGGAACACTAAGAGAGCATTTCTGTCCTCTGGATCCCAAAGGTGACTTTCATAGGAAGCACAGCTACAGAAGGAGGCTTTAGTGATCAAAGAGCATGTTGGGGTCAATGGAGGGTGGGCAGCATTTTGGACTGAGTGATTCTCAGGTAAATACAAGAAAATAAGAGATCAATACGAATAGGACAGAGAGAAAACAATCTATCATCAATGGAATAAGTTGCAGAGAGAAACACAAGCATCAGATTAATGTCTACAGCATGTAGTACTGGTCAGATAGTTTGCCAATGGTGAAAGGTGGAGTTAACAAAAAAGTTGAGAACAGGTCGTGTATAAAATTGCTTGTAATTATAATTAATGTTCAGTGTATTTACTATTTTATTTCAATGCTTAAAAATCTTTCAGTGGTTCCCCTTGTCTCCTTTGGTTAGTAAATATGTTTTGAGTGCACAGTGTATGTCAGATATGGTACCTGATGCACTGGTGAACACACAGAAGGAACCGAGTGCTGTAGTTGTCCATAAGACACACTCCTGGTGTGAGGGTTTGACAATTCTGTCATTTCCTATTGCTTCATAAGAATTACCACAAATTTAGTAGCTTAAAACAAAATAAATTTATTATCTCAGTTTCAGTGAGCCAGGAGTTTGGGCACAGGTTAATTGGGTTCTCTGCTCAAGATCCTGTAAGACTGAAATCGAAATGTTGGCTGACTCTGCCGTATCATTTAGAGCACAGAGTCCTTTCCAAGATTACTCAAATTGCTGACAGAATTCAGCTCTTTGTGGCTGTAAGACTAAGGCCTCCTGTGCTCTTTGCAAAGGGACTCTACAGTTTGACTCCAGGCCAATCTGAGGAACTTCTCTGATACTTCACCTTCTTTTAAGAACTGATTCAGCTAAGTCAAGCCTACCCAAGATAATATGACTTTGGGTTATCTCAAAGTCAACTGATTAGTAACCTACCCATTCAGTGATACCCCATCAGGGTCATAGGTCTTATCCACACTAAAGGAATATCATATGCTATGTAAGCCATTGTGGACCATCTTTGGAGTCTGTCTAACACTATAAAGTTTGCCTGAGAAAGTGATATGCAACCTGAAACCCAAGGGGGCTTAGAGTTATGCAGGCAAAGGATGGGAGCAGATTTATTGTAGCCTTAGGAGCCAACATGTGTATAGCCTGGAGGTAAGAGACAAAATGGAGAATCTAAGAAACTGGAGAATCTCTGCTTAGCTTTAGGAAAGAAATCTACACATCATAATAGAATTTACAAAATCATGCATGAGGGCATCATCAGACATTTCTTGCCTCACTTATCATAACTTTAAAGTTGAAACTCTATACTTGAGCTACACCATCTTTCTTTACTTTGATGCATTTATATTAAATTTCTTTTAGTTCTACAAAACATCATGCTCTCCCTTACTTCACAGTTCTAATATGACTTCTCAGCAGATAAGTAACTAAACTGTGATAAGAAGAATAAACAGGAATTAATCCTGATGAAAAGCTAAGCCTCCAAATAATGGTTAAATGCCTTTGTCATGTAGTCTTGTAGCACATTTTAATGCCACACAGTATCTAGCATATGTCACACTATACTGAAGCTGTCTGTTTTGTTTTGCACTAGCAAATGTAAGATCTGTGCTTACTATTACATCCTTATTGCCCAGCTCAATTAGACCAAGTTAGAGATGGTAAATGAGGATGACAATGATGATGATGACAATGATGATGACGATGATGATGATGCTGATGCTGATAATGACAACAACAGTGATGGTGAGAGGAATGAGAACAGAGTTAAGAACAAACTTTTAAGAAATATTCAAATTATTTAGCATGAGGTACCATACAAATATGTTACATTTGTTTACTCAGTTTAGTCCATTTAAGCAATAATTTCAGTCAAGAAAACACTCAGTCAAAATACTTGTGACCATCAAAAACAGCTGTGTAGAATTTTGTCTATGCCCAGAACCAAGGAAAAATTTATATGCATCGATAAATTCTAAAGCCGATGATCTGCTACATTTTGGAATGCATTTAAATAAGCATTTTTATTGATATGCATTTAACCAATATTGTGCACATATCTTCATTAAAAGACTACACTCTACCCCTGGCTGGCGTAGCTCAGTGGATTGAGCACAGGCTGCAAATCAAAGCATCGCAGGTTCAATTCCCAGTCAGGGCACATGCCTGGGCTGCAGACCACGGCCCCCAGCAACCGCACATTGATGTCTCTCTCTCTCTCTCTCTTTCTCCCTCCCTTCTCTCTCTAAAAATAAATAAATAAAATCGTAAAAAAAGACTAGACTCTAGTGAAGAGACAACATACTCGTACCTTGAAGTTGTGAATATAAGTGAAACTAATACCTTTCCTCCCAACCCAGTAAGCTTCAGTTTTGGCCTTGAGGGTCAATAACTAGGACTCAAGGTTGAAAATTGGTAATGGCTTGACACCACACTGATTAAGTTAAATAACATAATACTTACAGAAAATCTTCAAATAGAGATTGCTCCCTTAGGAACAATTTGTATTCTTCTTTTCCCTAAAACTCTCAGCATTAAAGTAATTTTATTAGTCAAAATGTCTTGGGATTAGAACTGAAGGATGTAACAGAGGGGCTAACTAGAAACAGCATCTGTCAGCCAGTGAGCATTTGTTCTATGACCATAACCAATACACTAGTATTGACGACAAGTATTGATGACATAGTACTGGATTGAATTCACCTCCTATATGTTACCTGGGACTGCCATATATTACCTGCAAGTGACATTTGCAATCTCTTATTGACCATACTTTGTAAAAGTAGAGCAATTTTAGTTACTATTTTTGTAATTTACAATGGTCATTACTGAATTTCATGTCTATTATTTTAGTTCAATTGTATTTTAAAGCCACATAAAATTTACTCTAATAATAATACTAAATTTTTATGTCCTTTACATTTAATAAATTTATTTGACAATTAGTATTTAGTTCAGATGTGTCTATATTGATAGTTTGGCAACTGATAACACCTGTTTTGAAAAATGGGGTCTTTTCCATGAGTTGGGCTAACTCTAAAACTATATAATAAGGAAGTTTTAAGTTCTGTCTGAAGGCAACCTTCAAGGGACCTATCGAAAGAAGGGGGATTGACAAATGCCTATACATGAGTTTTAATTGGGTACCTAACTTTAAAAGTAATACTCTCTTTGTAAATATTTTATAAGTTACATGGATATATTCTCAATTTTAGAAGTATAGAATGTCTATTTTCATGTTATTTGCCAGAATCTACAAACTTACACTCCTCATCTAAGCATCACCAAAAACCTGAGAATGAAAGTTAAGACTTACAGAGGACTGTCCGAAGGGCATGATGTTCAAACATCTGCTATACCCAGGAGTTCTTCACCTAGAATCTACCACCTTTAGCCTGCACGTAAATAGGCTTCAGATGACCCTTCAAGTACCTAAATTAGATCTGAAATACTCTTGGGAAGCAAGTATGCCACATATAAACAATTTCAAGGAAAAGGTACATAACCGTAATTGGATTACCATCTAAAAGTTTATCTCTCATTATTTCCATGCTAATAATTCTGAAATTTCTGTATCTTTCTAGGCTGAGATCTTTCCAGGATTTTTTGAAATCAGCTGTTTATGTAATAGAGTCATTTGTAGATAAAATATGAACTGCTGAGAACTAAGATTACAGACCAATGGTTCCTTATATTCACATCAGAATTGCTTGGGGCAGATTTTTTAAAAAGTGGAGCATTTCAGTCCTATCCCTGACCTATTAAATTAGAAAAATAGGATGAAAACTAGTAATCGGTATGTTTCCAAAAGCTTGCTAGGAAACATTGCTTCATGCCATGGAAATAACATAAATGTGTGAACTTGTCAAGATTTGGAACTAATGGTCATTCATTCATTCCATCATTCAGTAATATCCATGGAGCTCTGTGATGGGCACATGATGGATTTCCAATATTCAGCTCACTGTATTCTCTGTTAAGTTGCCACATGATCACTGTAGCACAAAGCCTTCTGTAGGAGTCATGAAACCACAGAATAGAAAAGCCTTTTCCTTTTTGTCAACTCAACATAGTAGAAATGTAGGGCCAAATTAAAAGGTTATGAGTGCACACAGTTTTGTTTTGCTTTTAAATGTATAGCATGAAGTAGAGAATTGAGTAATGACTTTTAGAAAAATGATAAAAAATAAGAATAAGAAATAATATAACTATTAACATATACATGTTTATCTGTCATATGTTTTTAGAAATTGTATTTATGAAACAACAGAAAAATAAAATATTTATTTATTACCTTCTACATTTGCTTACCTTTATAGGTTCCTTCTATTAGAATGACCTGACATTTATACATTTTGTAAAATACAGACTTTCAATTCTACTCCTGAACCAGGCTTTCTGGCCACGAAATGCAAGACTCTTCATTTTTAATAAGTGCTTCAGATAAATTTTGTTCCCACTCATATTTGGGTACCACTGTCCTATTAACCACTCAAAGTATTCATTTCCTTGAAAACCATGTAGAGTCAATGAAAACCATTATGTTATAGTAGTTTTAAAAAACCTAATGTGAGGATTATATATTCTGAAAATTATCATTTTCAGGTAGGTACATAAAGAGTACTTTTTAGTACATTTAACTAAAAGTGTGTTCTAAACATATATAATAAACTCAATCATTTGAATGTTTGTCACTCATACATTCAAACTAGAATACTCTAAGCTTTATGTGCTTGATGCTTGAAAATAATACTATTTAAATTTTTTCATAAGCAGTTTCTGTGTCTTTATAGGTTTATAAAATAATCAATAAAGCCATTCAACAATAAAAATGCCATTTGACTAGATTAAAGATAAAGGCCACTAATGTAAACATTATAGTATATAATGAACTAGAGTTCATTTAAAAGACCTTTATTTCATTGGTGACATTTCTTGTATGTGTTAATTTCTGCAAATGAGCTTTGCTTTTTGTTTAAATTCTAACATGAAAATAAATGTTGGGATATTTATATTTCAATTCTCATAAGCAAGGTCATTAACATTCCAATTCAGAAACCCCATATGCTTTTCTATAAAATGAGAAAAATAATTGCTTACAAATTATGTATATGTCTGGAAATGAGAACAATTTATGAAGTAATTATTTGAATTTTTTGTTACTTCATTTTGACTCATTTTATTAGGTATCTTCCATTTCTAAGAAAAACATTTAGTTTCTTTGTGAAACTTTTAACTTATATCAAGAACAAGGATTGTGTTTGTTTTTGTTCACTTTGTTGTTTTTATGTTTTCAAATGATGTCTGCTCATTCTAAAATATTTACACATACATAAAAGTGTGAAGAAGGTAAGAGTAGCAACAAATCACTAAAAGTCCCTCCACTTCAAAATAAGGCTTTTAAATAGCAAAGTGTGTTCTGGGTAAGTGGGACAGGAGCACAGGCTGATAAGTCTGTTTAAATTTCATCTCAGAAATTACAATTGCTCAGGCAAACATTCTGGCACAGTTTGAGGGATTGTTTTAGAATATGATATTTTTTCCCTAAAGCTTCAAGTGAGAGAACAGATTGGAGTCTCATTTGCTGGGAGATTCCCAACTATGGAATCAACCATAGAGGAGAGGGCTTGCCTCCCTTGGAGGTCAAGGACAGAGTTCACCGTCCTCTTCCCTGACAGAGCGAGGCCTTCTGAAGGCTGACTTGAGGGCTGAACAATCCTTTAACTTCAGACACCCTGTCCCATTCTGTTGACTCCAGTAGGACTGAAGGGGGCACTGCTGTGATGGATAACATTTCTCCCAGCTTCTTTACTACAAAAAAATGTAAACTCCCACCAACAATATAGGAGTGTTCACATGAACCATGTCCACAACTCTCCATAGTGATATAAAACTTGATCATGTTTTCAATCTCATAGATGTAAATGCTATCCCATTATGGGGTTAGTTTGCATTTTTAAATAACTAGTGAAATTTTATATGAATTGTTGCCTCTAATTTCTACATATTTTGACTTTCTTTCAGCCCTTTTTTTGGTGACTGCTGACATTAAAAAAGGGCCATACAATAACTATTATTACATAACTAATATACAAATAACTATTATGACCTTTAACCCCTGTGCTTATATTTTCTATGACTGCCCAGACACTTTTCAGGGAGAGCAACACCAGCAATATGCAGCCTGCGAGGTACTTTTATTTTATTTTATATATATTGCTCTGTCCTTGAACTCTTAAAAGCAGCTGCTTTCCTTTTATTCTGTGTGATTTTGTGTATTTTGTGGGTAGGAATATCTGTTTGTACTTGTGGAAGTTGAGGTCTTGCAAGGCACAGACATCAAGACAACATATAATTTTAGTCTAATAATGAGAGAAACATAGGACCTGTCCCAAATAAGGATCATTCCACAAAATGGTGTTTTGTACCATTTTTGTACAGTACCCTTCAAAAGTTGTAGAGATCATCAAAAAGAAAGAATATGAGAACTGTCACACTAAGTGGAGCACAAAACTCTCACGCATAATGACTAGATGGAATACGGTATCGTAGATAGGATTCTAGAATAGAAAAATGACATTAGGTAAAACCTAAGGAAATCTGAATAAAGTATGAACTCCATTACTGGGACAAATATATCACACTAACATAAGATATTAATAAACAGGGAAAGTGTGTGTGGGAAACTTTCTATAGTGTATTCTCAAATTTTATATAAATCTAAAACTATTCTAAAGTTAAAGTTTTTTTCAAAAAAAAAATTCAAAGGGTAAGAGAATCAATTAATCCATAGGACAGCAGTGTGGGCCACCAGTTTGAAGACAGAAACATAAGACAGTTTATATGTATCTCTGCCTCATTCTCTGTTGGGCTACATGTTTTTCAGCTGGTGACCCTAAGCAAAAGGTCTATAATTTAAAAATGGCAATGGCAGCAGAAACTTTCTGAAGGATTTCTAAAACACTGAATGTCTGGAGTGTCTGTTAAAACAGAGCAGTACAAAAAAGTGTTGTTGGGGATGATTAGTAGGTCTAAGTCCAAGAATTTCAAGTTTCTGAAAATTCTATCCAGGATGCCTGGAGAAGCACTTCATCCTACAGATTGTTTTATTATACCCAGTGGTTTAAAAATGGGGTGCTATGAGTATTTTTGTTGGGGCATGTCTTTGTTGACGGCAAATGGCCCTTATATTGATGGATTTTAAGTGTCTTTGATCTTGTCTTAGAAAATGGTAGTCGCAACCCTGCCCCTTCTAGGAGTTATGATTTCTAAAATACATTTATTTCACAAGGAGAAATGGGGAATGGCAACCCATGCATGCCAACATTGTGTTCTTTGAAGAGTCAGAATTATGCTAAAGTGAAGGATTAAGAGGAATACGAGTCCTCTAAAAGAGCACGGGCAGGGGAAATGTCTGCAGATGCGAGTGAGTGTACTCCAGCCTCTTGCATAATAAACCTCCTGCACGCCCCTTCAAGCCTTATTCTTTTCTCCGCGTACATTACTTTTAATTGTATTATAATACTTTTCAAATCTACACTGTTGACAGATTTTTTACTTATGAACTTTACCCAGAATAAAGTTACCAGTGGCTGCATTTGCCTTACACAAATGTTCCCCCTTTGCTTCAGTGATATAAAAGAAGATACACATATGACCTGGACAAACTTCAGTATATTTATATATCACCATTTAAAAATAATATTAGTAATACTAGTACACATAATAATATTAATGTTTTATTGATATTTTCTAATGTTCATCATAATTTCCCCAACTGTCGAGAATTGTTTGGGGTGAATTAAGTTTTTATTTTATTTTTTTTTTAGTTTTTGTATTTTGTAATGAAATGTTTAGAAGTATTAGTTTTGAAATTTAGCCAGCAAAATTAAGGGGAGGGTACAGTGATAACAGGGGAGACTGTCCACATATGAGGGTCTGGACAAATGTTGCAGTGATGTGTATCCAGCATTATGACATCATGTCAAGTATTTTCATTGCTCTTGAAGCCTTCAGTGTTCCACTTAGTTCACCCCCCTTTCACTGCTGGCAATCGCTGATCTTTTTAATGTCTCCTCAGTTTTGCGTTTTCCAGAATGTCATATAATTGGAATCATACAGATTGGCATCAAGTAGTCTTTTCAGATGTACTCCTTTCACTTAGTAACATGCATTTAAGGTTCCTCCATGTCTTTTCATGACTTGTTAGTTTATTTCTTCTTAGTGCTGATTCACGTTCCATTGTCTGGGTGCACCACACTTTGTTTATCCAAATGAACTACATCTTGGTTGCTTATAAGTTTTGAGCAATTATAAATAAAGCTTCTATTTAAATATTTAAATTATGAATAAAGCTGCACATCTGTGTGCTGGTTTTTACATGGACATGTTTTCTACTTCTTTGGGTAAATATCAAGAGGTGTTATTGCTAGATCATATGGTATGAGTATGTAATATTTTGCAACAGACCAGAAAACTATCTTCCAAAGAGCCTGTACCATTTTGCATCCCCACAGCAATGACTGTGGGTTATTGTTCCTCCATCAGCTCCTCAGTATTTGGTGCTTGAGTGTTTTTGATTTTAGCTGTTTTGATAAAGTGCGTAGTGGTATCTCATTGTTGTTTTAATTCATAATTCCCAAATTACATATGATGTGGAGCATTTTTTCATATGTTTATATAGCTTCTCTATACTTCCTTTAGTGATGTGTCTGCTACAGTCTTTAGCCCCTTTATAAGTCAGTTTCCTTGGTTCTTTTATTGTTGAAGTTTAAGGGATTTTAAAAATATATTTTGGACAACAGTCTTTTCTCAGATGTCTCTTTTGAAAATATTTTCTTAGAGTCTGTGATTTATCTTCTCATTCTCTTGACATTGTCCCTCACAAAGCAGAATTTAAAAATTCTAATCATGTCCAACTCAACCATTTTTTTTCATGGTGTTGTATCCAAAGAGTTCATCTAGATTTTTTATGATATCTTCTCAGGAGTGTGATAGTTTTGTGCTTTACATGTAGGTGTATGGTCTATACATTTTGAGTTGATTTTTGTGAAGAGTATAAATCTGTGCCTAGATTCATTTTTTTCGCATGTTTGTATCCAGCTGTTCCAACGTCATTTGTTGAGGACACCACATTTACTTCATTATATTGTTTTGCTCCTTTGTCAGAAATCAGTTAACTGTAACTCTAGAGGTCAACTTTTGGGCTCTTTACTCTGTTTTATTGATTTATTTGTCTATTGTTTCACTAATACCACACTGTCTTGATTTTTGTAGCTTTACAGTAGCCTTAAAGTTATGTAGTGTTATTACTCCAGCCTGTTCATATCTTTCAATCTTGTGTTGACTCTTCGTCTTTTGCCCCCCTCTATAAACTTTAGAATCAGTTTTCTGATAGCCACAAGATAACTAGTTAGGATTTTGATTTGGATTATGTGATTCTATAAATTGAGTTGGGAAGATTTAACATCTTGACAATAGTGAAGCTTCTTATCAGAGATATGTAGATTTCTTTATATAGATCTTGTAATATTTTATTAGATTTATACCTAAGTGTTTAATTTTGGGGGGTGCTAATGCAAATAGCATGTTGTTTAATTTCAGATGCCACTTGTTTATTGCTGGCATATAGGAACATAATTTAGTTTCATATATTAACCTTATATCTTACAACCTTGCTATAATTACTTATTAGTACCTGGAAGTATTTTTAATTAATTATTTTAGATACCCTAATAAGCAGTTTTATTTATAGCTTCTCAATCTGTATATATTTTATTTTCTTGTCTTATCTTATGGACTCATTAGACCTTCCAGTCCAGTCCTGAAAAGGAGTGGTGAGATGAGACATCCTTGCCTTGTCTTTGATCTCAGTGGGAAAACTTTTGAGTTTCTCACCATTCTTTGAAGTTAGCTGTAGATATTGCTAATCAAGTTGAGCAAGTTACCCCATTAGAAGTTTATTGAGAGTTTTCAATCTTTAATGAGTGTTGAATTTTGTCAAATGTTTTTCTGGTTCTATTGATATGATCATGTGATTTTTCTTTTTTAGTCTGTTGATGTGATGGTTACATTAATTGATTTTTGAGTATTGATTCAGTCTGGTGTACCTGGGATAAATCTCACTTATAATGATGTATAATTAATGATGTATAAATATTGTTATATTCAATTTGTTAATACTTTGTTCAGGATTTTAGCTCTCAGGCTCATGAGAGATATCAGTCTCTAGTTTTCTAAGTGTATGCTATGAACAACTAGAAGAGGCTTTCATCTTCTTTTCAAGCATCTCCCTCCCAGCTTTGCTGTAGGAGATGGGATACTCATCTAACTGGATGGAATCCCAGGATCATGGCTTGATCAACTACTATGAGTCTGTAATAATCTACAAAACTGTAAGATTATACATTTGTATTGCTTTAAGCCATTATGTTTTGGAAATTTCTTGCAGCAGAAAGAGAATACTATTAAGTCACCTCATCAGTGAATGTTTAGTTTGTTTGCCATCATTCCACTATTTATATATATATATAATATATATATATAAATATATATTATATATATATTTATATATATAAAATTGAGGAAAATGTTCTTACAAGGCAAGGTAGCTTTTTCTCTTACATTTTGTATTATTTTATTAAGATACAATTTTGAGCTATAATAACTGAGTCAAAGTGTATTATCCCATAAACAGTAATAGAGGGCATTTTCCTTATATTCTAACAAGCACTGAATGTGATTCTAAATTTGTGTTGGTTCCATAAGTGAAAATTATCTTTCATTTCTTTAATTTGTATTCATTTCTTTAAAATTATATTATCTTAATATGCTAATTAATTACTAGTATATCTTCTTTCATGAATAATCAACTCATATTTTCTTCCTCTCTCCCTTTTTAAACTGGGTATTTCTGAGTTTTAATGAATATCTACCTGTTTTAAAGTTATTAGCTCTCTGGGAATCTAACCAGAAGCCCCTTGGTTCACAGGCCAGTGCTCAATCCACTGAGCCACACCAGTCAGGGCATAACATTATTATCTATCTTAAATTGTACTTTGAAGTAAGTAAAGTACATGCTTATACCAATACATATTGTATTTTTTAAATCAAGTGAAGAATATTATTTATTTCTCAAATTTTCAGAGTATATATTACCAACTTTCATGACATTCTTAATATTATATTTGATTTGAATAATGTGTTTCATTAAGCATATTGCCATTTACTAAAGGTATGTTTTACTTTATTCAGTTCAGTTGTGTCTGAACACAAAATAACATTTAGTTTGTGAATATAGAGTTTTAGGGAAAAATGACTCCACATTCCTGTAGTTTTATTTTCTCATTATTTCTAATAAGGGTATTCTAATCTTGGCTCCCCTTAAAAGCAGAGCCTGAGCAAAGGACTTACATGACAAGAGTTTATTTGGAGAAGTGATCTTAGAGGGCTGAGGCACTAAGGACAGGGAATCGGGAAAATGGAAAGCTAATCAAAGTATGTTATCAAATTGGTCAAGTGGTGCTCTATGCTTCTAGGACCTTCTGAGCAGTGTCCAGATTACACCTCAAGTGTCTGCAGGGAAGAGGAGGTAAGGCACTCTGCACCGACTCATACCCCCCACTGTTGAACATTGTCCTCCTGTCCCCCACAGCAGCCCATCCACATGCACACGCAGTAGTGCTGGACCCACTCCCACAGGCACCTCATGCCACAGCATCACAGGAGTGACACACACCACATAGCATTGAGGGAGAGAACAAATTTCAAGCCACGGAGAGAAATCACACACCCATCTTCTACAGATAAGGCAATCAACTCGAATTTGTCTTCCTAGGCTAGACTGAGTTAAAGTTCTGACTCTGGCAAGTCAACAAAATGATAAAAGGAGACAAACTTAAAAACTTATATTTGGGCAAATGACTTAAATTCTCTGTGGCTTGAGATTTTTGTTCATAAAATCCTAACTCATAGGGTTGTTTAGTGGGTGAAATGAATTTATTAGAAGTAAACTATTAGAACAGTGCCTGTATAATATGTACTCAGTGAAGATTAGTTATTATCATTACTTCTTGAAGAATTTTTATTTCTTAATGTTATTTATATTTTTTGAGAAATAAATGATACCATTACTATTAATGTAATTTTTAAAATCAAAATGCCATTATATAACTGTGTAATATTTTTGGTAGAATAATACATTTCCTTTGGTTATATTTTATTATATTATTTAAATTACCTGGGATGAATACCTTTAATATGAATACTAAAATAACTGTACAAATAATAGTTGTTCAATAAATGCTTATTGAAATTTTCTTCAACTAAGAATCTTAGTGATTGATAATAAAGCATGATCTTTTGAGATCCATAAAATGAAAGGGAAATTATTCACTTTTAAATGTTCATGGTGCAAGAGTCTGATGTGACAATAATTTGTGTAATTTGTATAAGTGTTTTATTAAAGAGTTCATATGGATCAAAATAGAAGATGATTCAAACCAATTGAAAATGGTGTTTTTTGTCATGTATTATTGTTATTACACCAACATCCTTTAACTTTGGAGGACGAATTCTAAGTTCAAAATAAAATACCCCATATAGGAGGTTTAAGAAACATATCTTTTCTTCTCTATTTCTAAAGATTATTTGAAGTTCAACTGAATCTTACTCTTTAAATATACTTTAAAATAGAGAGCATTGGATGTGATTCCACATGTAACCACATCACCTAGAAATACAAAATCCTGCCATCCAAGATAAATGAACAGCAAATGAAAAAGGCTACAGAAAAGGTCGGATCTGTTTGATGCGTGCACAGTTGTAAAGAATGCCGAGCTTTCCATTTGTTCTCTTGAAATGATAGCATAGAAATCAACATCTGAAAAATTTTCTAAACATTTCAACTAAAAACACAAACCCCTCATTATACATCATTTACTTGGTAACTGTAAAACACTCTAACACAATCATTTGTTGTAGAAAACAATAAAAGAACATTAAATCATTTTTTCTTTATTTACTTATTTACTTTTATTTTTATTATTGTTTAATTACAGTTGCAAATCATTTTTGAAACTTTTCTTAGAAAGATATAATCAAAGAAGATATAACATAAAAATATAATAAAGTGTCCAGGAAACAAGTGGTAGTAATGAGGATATTTTGAGAAAATATTAACTTAAATTCATTTGATATTTTTAAAATAGATGTTTCCAAAATGATTACTCCCAACCCACCACCTCTACATAAACACACTTACAGTCTTTAAAGAGGAAACTACAAAGTAATGACATTATTTTTTATTTCATAGATTAAGTAAGTACTATGCGAAAAAGTTAAATGGCTTGTACAAATTGTAGGGAGCAAGTTATTGATGGAATTAATGCCTAATCCCTATCTACCAACTCCTAGATTTTATTTCTTTGTAATATCTAATTTTGATACTCCAGAGAGAGAAAATATATATGCAATTATGTAATTATTTTGCATGCTTTCTACAAAGGGGTAACAACTAAAATTAACAACATAAATTCACTGCTTAAATAAATGTCTAAACTCTTGAAAAAAAAACAAAGTTACAAAATTGCCATAAGAAAATTCCAAATGTGATGTAACAAATACTAAAATAAATGCAAATATTCTTGGTTGGACATTGATAAGACAAACTCTTCCTGGGAAGATTGGGAAGTCCTCTTTGAAAAAAAATATAATTTAGTTTTATTTTTAATACTCTAGGTGAGATATTTTCAAGTTCACTTACCTATTTGAGTGTTAACATCAGAAGTTAAATTTAATTCTATTTAATACCAAAGCTCATACTCTTTACATTCCAATTAAAAACGTGATACATTGAAGCCAATTGGAAATCAAGAATCTCTGCCTGTCTCCCTGTGTCTCCTGTCTCTCCTCCTGTTTCTGTTTCCTAAGGATAACGCTCGGTGAAGACTGTTGATGGTCCCATGCAGAATTTGAGCCGAAGAACTGAAGATTAGATGCCAGCTAAGAGGCTACTATGATGTGAGGGTCAAGTGACAGGATTATGCAAGACTGAAAAGGTGGCTTTTTAGATAAAAGGAATACAGAAGGATTTAAAAATGTTTTGATTCTGGTTTCCGATATGTAAAGTCGATGGCACCACTGAAACAAGTAGAGAGTTGTGACTTTAACAAGGTTAGAGCCAATAAAGGGCCAAGGACAGACTTGGGTGTGTTTACACCCTCATCCCCCATCACCCCTCCTAACACAACATAATGTGGTTTCAGTGTTTCTGAAGTCCCGTCCCGCCACCTCCCACTCCCCCCACACACATACTATATATAAGTATCTGTAACAATATATGCTTATTAGACAAGAGTGTTGGGAAGATAAATTCCTAGACCCTCAAAAAAAACATGTTGTTTGTGCTAACCCCAAGTTCTTTCTGTAAAGAAATTTGAGAAGCAGTATTTTGGGAAGAAAAATGTCAAATTTAATTTTTCATATATTAAAGTTACATGTACATAGTCCATGTAGTTCCATGATGTATGAAGTTTTGTGTACTGTAATGGGCCTGTGAGAATTAAGCCCAGCCATTTTCCACTAATAGAAGTCTTTTGAGTCTGGAAAGTATACAAAGATTTGAAATGAAGATTTAGTTCTGAGGATGGGAATGCTGGCTGACAGTCCATTTTAGAATACAGTTTGAGAAAAGAAGTAAAAAAAAAAGAAGAATAAAAGGGGGGATCCGAAGCCCTGGCTGGCATAGCTCAGTGGATTGAGTGCGGGCTGGGAACCAAAGTGTCCCAGGTTCGATTCCCAGCCAGGGTACATTCCTGGGTTGCAGGCCATAAGCCCCAGCAACCGCACATTGATGTTTCTCTCTCTCTCTCTCTATCTATCTCTCTCTCTCTCCCCCTCTCCCTCCATTCCCTCCCTAAAAATAAATAAATAAAATCTTTTTTTTAAAAAGGAGGGATCCATTAGAAAAAAAAGGGATAACTATGTTTCACACTAATTCTGATTGGCTTTATTAGGGCCAAGAGGTATCAACTGATGAACTTATATTATCTGAAGGCTTCACAGAGATGACAGATGAAGTGTACAGGGGAGAGTACACACTTACTTCAATATTCCAAGAAAATAAAGCCCTGTGGTTGTGTGACAGAAGTGCCATGCCTGATAGGTGCTTCTCACACAGTGGGGAATTGTCATCCACCCCATCATCATTCTTCAGACGTTGTTGCTGTACATGCTGACTCTAACTAATATGTAGCTTGTAGACGAACAGCATGTTTGTGTAAGAATCCTAGGGACTAACTTCAAAAGATACAGACTCCGGCCTTCACTCATCCTAGCTCTGGGAGATTTGCTGACTTTCAATCATAAAATCAAGGTGATGTAAAACCAAGATGACAGAAACCAGGATGACCCACACCAAATCATCTCGTGACCAGTTTCAAGGCCCTTATGGGAATGGACTGTGCTCGTGTGCTTGTGTGCAGTGTAGAACTTTTCAGCCCCTCCTCCTTGATCTCCTTGTTCTGCATCCCCTCACCCTCCTTCTACAAACCTCTGCCTGTACTGAGATGTTACGATGGGCTTTGGAACACGAGTCCCCAAGTTCTCAGATCACTGGCATCTGAATAAACCACTTGACTTCTCACAGGCAACTGCCTCACGTGTTTGGCTTTTATTGAAGCAGGCAGGGCAGCCAGATCTGTGTTCAGTTACACCTCCTCCCTGGGGCTGTGCACATGGATGAGTCACTTTCCTCTGTCATCTCAAAGCCACTCTCTGTCGTGTATTTTGTAGCAGACTGAAAACCACGGTGCCCTCTGAAAGCTTGCTCCTAAGAAATGCCATGTTCAGTGCAGTTCCTGGGGAATTTCAAGTTTCTGATATTGTAAAATAAAATACTGGTATTTAATTTTCTTATATTTACCCATTACTTTTAAGATTACTTAATACAGAACTTAAATCCTTCAAAGTTTCTTTACTCAATATGTCCTTCAAATTCTTAGCATTATTTATAAATAGTGAAATGACCTCAACCACCAAATATATGGATGAAAACTTGAAAATTAGCAGGGAAAAAATGCCATAGATTACCTAAAGATAACACAAAGCTCATGCACTAAAATCCATGAATGTAACTCATCTTCCATTCTCAATTTAATATAATTTTAGACATGATTCAAAGTGTGTCTGATGACTACTAAGTATTTAATAATCAATAAACCATATTAATCTAACTCAATGTGCTCAGGATAAAATTTTAAAACGTATAGAATATGTGTGAAAATTTTATATGTGGCAAGGAAATACATGCTGGTATCGTTAAAAGTCATCTAAGGTCTCAGCTCAGAGTGCATTTAAAACAGAACATGAGAAGGAGATGGAATGCTACAGGCAGGGACACTGTCCCCAGAAAGACTGATGACTGATAACAAGCTGACAGAGGTAGACACCCATAAAATCAAATGGGAAAACTGAAAAAAAATAGGGATAATATAGATTTATTTAATATTTCACATACTGCAAAACTCCCAAAGTATAACTACATCACAGTTCAGTTCCAATGGTTTGCACAGTGTTGCCTCTAAGTATTTGTCCACAAGTAAATTATATCAAATATGTTCTACTTGAAAAAGCAGGGAAACATGGATTTCAGAACAGAAATTTCTCAAGTTTACTTCACTTTCTCCTGACCCCTTTACCTGTATCCAGGTCTCAGTTTCACTTATCCTCAAACTACTCTCCTCAACATGCTAGGTTTTCTCCTAAGCTCAGTTAATGGCAGTGATGGACATATTTCTGTCGAAATGTTTGGCTGCCTGAGAGAGAAAACTTAGCTAACTAAAATTAACTGACTTAGAATACTTCCTCTTCTTGAAATGTCAGCTAAAGGCCATGTTGTGGAGTAGGAAGCAAAGGACATGTTAGACGAATTCATTATAAGAGGTATTTTTTATTTCTCTTTAACCTTTGGAAGCTAAGTTCCAATGAAATTAATTAGCCTAATGTAGTTCTCATTTACACCATGTCTAATTTATACTAACAAAGTAAACTGCATGGGTAATGAGTTGCCTAAATATTTCAAGCAAATTGAAATAAACCTCAGTTTAGTAACTATTCCAGGAGAAAATATTTTTGTTCCAAAGTTCAGCCTCATTATCCTAGTTGTGACACTTTCATTTATGCAATATATACACGCATGCTAAAAAAAATTGATCAAATTTTTAAGGAAAATAAACTTCACATTTGTGAAAATTTTAGGAAACATAATATTTTTGACCCAAATTATCAGAGTAATTATCCCACCACTGACTTTTCCCTTTACAGACAGGAAATAAAAATGAATCGGTTCACATTGGTTTCCAATCCAAACTTCAACAGCAAAATGTATTATCTCCTCTCATTTTACTCAATGGCAGGATTTTCTAGACCTAGAATTCTATGTAACACTAAATTTTAGTTCTTTTAGGAACTAGAGAGAACATGGGTGTGGGATGAAGAAACAGGTTAAGAATTTAGATTTTTTGAGAGCTTATCAAGATATATGAAAACCCAGGCTAAGTAAATTACTATTAATTGCACCATGTCACCAAGCCACACTGCCTTTGTTTCTATTGTTGTAAAGTGAGTACCAAACAACCCAAATCTGAATCATTGAAAACAATATGCAAAGTGCAAAATCCAACTCAAAGGCTTGATCAAAACATTGACCAGTTTTTTTGGGTTTTTTTTGCAACTGAAACAACATTTTAGAAAGATATTTGTTATTTGTAATGGATTTATTTTTCAGCCTGAAACATTTCCTGTACCATTCTGTGTCTAGAATTTTGGGACAAAAATCACAGAGAATTTTTTTGTATTCAGTTTGAAATCCCACCTTGCAGAACTTTTGTAACTTTAAGTCATTTCCTTTTCCTTGCAAGGTTCTGAGTGGCACAAAACATTTCTTTTTTTTGTTATTATTTTCTGTACAGTGGTGCTTATTATTCTCTTGTGCTTCTATACCTGGTGTTCTTAATCCTTAGCTGCCATTGTTAGTGTAACTGATGCTAACTTTGCCACCCAAGTGGCTACTTTTGATGATCTTTCTTGTCCCACAGCCAAAGGTGCTATTCCATTTGGGGTTGGGAGGGAAGGATTCTCATGCCTCTGATGCTAGGGTTATTTTTTCTAGTAAGGTGACTTGGAAATTATTCCCTTTTCCATAGACTCATTTTAGTAAGAACATGGAAACAATTTTCTCATGTACTTTTCAAGTATTCAAAAGGCAATACCTTATTTTTTAAGCAAAAGTACCTTTTCTTTGTTGACCAAGAATTAATGTCCTAGGGTAGAACTCATACAACTTTCTCTATTAAGAAATCTTTAATTCAAAGTTAGAGTAACAAATGTTGTATTCAATTATTTAATACTAGAATATGGAAGCTTGTTAGTCTTCTTTCAGACAAGTAAAACATATTAGCACCAAAATAACAAGGTTACTTTGCATTTTTTATTTTTTAGTTTTATTGTTGTATAATTACAGTTGTCCCCATTTTCCCCCCATTGACTCTCCCGTGCCCTGCCTACCCCCCACCTCCCACATTCAATCCTCCCCACCACCCACCACTATCTCTGTCCATGGGTCCTTTATACATATTCCTTGACTTGACCCTCCCAGAATCTTCCCCTATATCCCTACTTGGGATTTCAAATTTTTTCAAACATTTTATATTATTTTATTTGTATTTTAATGCAAACCAATTTGTTCTGTTGAACTGATAAATTATAATGGAGAGGCCAAGAAAAAAGGTTGAGTGTTTTGTGTTTGTTAGGGCTGAAATGCAGTGGTCCACCCTTATATGTGGGGCATAAATTCCAAGACCCCCAGTGGATGCCTGAAACCATGAATAGTGTCAAACCCTATATGCTATGTTGTTTTTTTTTTCCTGTATATACATACCTTTTCATTTAAACAAATCACTGAGAAATTCTTTTTGGCATATTCAAATTGAACACATCACTATTCTTTTTGTGGCCATTCTTAAGTAAAAATAAGGATTACAGGAATATAAACACTTCAAATACTGTGCAGACTACTAAGTGGCTAACGAGTAGGGGACATATACAACCTGGATAAGCTGGCACAAGGGATGAGTAACATCCTGAGTGGGACATAGTGGGACAACTAGAGATTCCAACACACTACTCAGAATGGCATCCAAATTAAAATTTAGGAATGGTTTACTTCTGGCACTTTCCTTTTCATATTTTCAGACTATGTTTGACCATGGTCAATTGAAATCATGGAAAGTAAAACTGTGGAAAGTGAGGGGTGACTGGTCTCAGTTTTAACGAATGTGTGAAACTTGTTAAGGGAATGTTTTGGTGGTTAGATTTGGTCCTCAGAGTTTTAAGAGTATCAGAATGGCTTCCCAAGTTTAGAACACAGGTTAGCAGCAGACTGCCAGCAGCCGTAAGATTAATCTGTCCAGCTCAGTCTGTCCCTCGTTATTCCGTCATGGCTGTCGTGGTGAAAGATGAACTCCCTGTTACTCGGACTGTTAATATAAATTAGCTCTGTATCATTTTGAGATGTCTAGATTGAGAATTCTTGAGAAGACTCAGGTCAATTTTCTGAGAGGTTACAACTAATTTAAAACGTACTAGTGAGTATAAATAGCTTAAGCTGATCATTTAAATATGACATATGTTACTCTTGGGTTGAATTTCATGTGTGACCCAAAACCAATTATTGAATTTTTTTAAGTCTTTCTAGAAATCTTACAAAGTCTCAACTAACCAAAGCATAAATTTCCCTCTTAGCACAGACATTTTAGAGATGTATTGAATTGCAGTGTGTAGTACTGACCCCTTGAGCATCCCACTGACAAATTCTTTGTGTCCTGAGAATTGCCTAATTATTCCTTTTCTTTGTCCTCTATCTGTTAATCAGACTTTAACTTCTCTCCCTATGATCTCTTTGGTTTCATTAATGGAACTGTGTGAAAAATATAATCAAAATCCTCCTTTGCAAGTTTAAACAAATTAAACCTGTTTTTGCTTCATATATAATACATCTTTTATATTGCTTTTTTCTCTTTTTTTTGTGATGATTTGTGAAAACACAAATGTATATTACACTTTCAAAGACTTAAAATAAATTATGGACCTGAAAATTCACTCACTCATTTCTGCTAACATTACTTTTCTGTCATTTGAAAAACATTTCAATGGTGTCAATGGGGGTCAATGGGCCTTTTTAAAAGATGCCCTGTCATAATTATATATATATTCTTATACTTTTATTGTAAAGTATATTAATTTTATTGGGTTCTGATAAAAAGTACACTGGACAAGGGTGACTTTATTAAAAACTATCACCATAGGGGAGAGAGATTGAATTCAACTGTCTTTGAAATGACAGGTGGGAGAGTTTTGAAGCCCTTAGGGACTGGGGGGCTTTTCTGGGGCTGGTTGGTCAAGGGTTTAAGCCATCATCATTTGCTAAGTGGCAGTTTCTAAGTGAAACAAGCCAGGTGGTGAAAGAAAAATACCATATGATCTCACCTGTAAGTGGAACCTAATCAACAAAACAAACAAGTAAGCAAAATATAACCAGAGACAGTGAAATTAAGAAAAACTGACAGTAACCAGAGAGGAGGTGGGAGGGGAAAATGATGGGGAAACAGGGAAGGGTTTTCAGGAACATCTGTAAAGAACACATGGACAAAACCAAAGGGGGGTAGGATCGAGGGTGGGAGGTGGGGATGGTTGGGGTGGGTGGGAGTGGTGGGGGAAAGATGAAGACAACTGTACTTGAACAACAACAAAAAAAGTTTTTAAAAAAACACATACAAAATTGTGTTTGAAATTTCATCATGAAATTTGATAAGCATTCTTAGTTTGTCCCTTTGTTTCCCTATTTCTTTTGTTTTAAAATAGAGTAAAATCATAAGTACCTATTTCATTTTAATAGGGAAAAATACTAAGTTGGTATACTGTAAAACTGTATCATTATACATTGTGACACAATATAACAAACATATATGCTCCTGGCTTTGAGACATGATCTTTTAGTAGAAAGAGTGAAGATTCTGAAACTGTCTAATACTCTAAGTTACTTCAGGACATGCAGTAACCTCTCCTTGTCACTTTGGAATCTGTGTGTCTGCCCCAGGCAACAGTACAGAGTGGCTGATAGCTACAGTCTGAGATACAGACTGACACTTTCTGCGGCAGCAGTCAAGAGTGAGTTATTTCAGTCTGTGCTACTATGGCTGGAAAATTTACCTTCACAGGGCAGGAGTTTCATTTCAGTCTGTCATGATACACTGCACTACACCCGCTTCTTCATAAGCCAGAGCACCAGTGCAATGCAGTTGCTCAGATTCCTAACCTCTCCAAAACAATGCTAAAAATACCCCCCAAAAAGAGAAAAAAAATAATTAATATCTTCTTATTGTAATGGGAAGATTAAAATGTATCAAGGTATGCATGCAAAACAAATGCATACAATATTAGTAAAGATGTTTTCTTCATGTTCTTTGTTTTTCTTTTTTTTAATTGTTGTTCAACTACAGTTGTCCCCATCTTTCCCCTACCACTCTCCCCTGCCCACCCACCCCTGCATCTCTCCCGCAGTCTTACCCCTCCTTTAGCTTTGTCCATGTGTCCTTTATACATGGTTCTTGAATATACTTCCCCTTCTTTCTCTGATTATCCCCCTTCCCCCACTTCTCTGTTTACTGTCAGTTTGTTCTTTATTTCAATGTGCCTGGTTATATTTTGCTTGCTTGTTTGTTTTATTGATTAGGATCTACTTATAGATGAGATCATATAGTATTTGTCCCTCACTTTCTGGCATATTTCACTTAGCATAATGCTCTCCAGTTCCATCCATGCTGTCGTGAAGTCAGAGCTCCTTCTTTCTTTCTGCTGAGTAATATTCCATTGTGTAAATGCATCATAGTTTTTTGATCCACTCATGGGCACTTAGGTTGCTTCTAGCACTTGGCTAATATAAATTGTGTTGCCTGAACATTGGGGTACATAGGTTCTTTTGGAGTGATGTTTCAGGATTCTTAGGATATCAGCCCATCAGTGGAACTGCCAGGTCAAAAGGCAGTTCCATTTTTAGTTTACTGAGGAAATTCCAAACTGTGTTCCACTGTGGCTGCACCAGTCTGCATTCCCACCAACAATGTACTGGGGTTCCCTTTTCTCCACTACCTCATCAGCAGTTATTGTTTGTTAATTTGTTAATGATGGCCATTCTGACCGAAGTGAGGTGGTATCTCACTGTGGTTTTAATTTGTATTTCTCTGATGGTTAGTGATGCTGAGCATCCTTTCTTATATATGTTGGCCATCTGTATGTCCTCCTTGGAGAAGTGTCTGCTCAGGACCTTTGCCCATTTTTAATTGGGTTGGTTGTCTTCCTGGAGTAGAGTCATGTGAGTTCTTTACATATTTTGGAAATCAAATCCTTGTCCGAGGTATCATTGGCAAATATATATTTCCCCTATGGTTGTTTCCCTTTTCATATTGCTGATGTTTTCTTTAATCATGCAGAAGCTTTTTAATTTGATGAAGTCCAATTTGTTTATTCTTTCCTTTATGTCCCTTGCTCTAGGGGACATATCAGTGAAAATGTTGCTGGGTAGAATATATTTCTGAGATTTTCCTGCCTATCTTCTCCTCTAGGACTTTTATGATGTCAGGACTTCTATTTAAGTCTTTTACCTATCTTGAGTTTATTTTTGTGTATGGTGTAAGTTGGTGGTCAAGTTTTATGTTTTTGCATGTAGCTATCCAGATCTCCCAACACCATTTGTTGAAGAGGCTGTTTTTACTCCATTTTATGCTCCTATCCACCTTGTCAAATATTAATTGACCATATATACATGGGTTTGTCTCTGGTCTCTCTATTTCATTCCATTGATCTATGTGTTTTTTCTTATGCCAGTACCAGACTATTTTGATTATAGTGGCCTCATAATATAGTTTGATATCAGGTATTGTGATCCTTCCTACTCTGGAGAAAGTGATAGGACATGATACAGAAAAAATTTGTGCAAATCCATGGCAGTTTCCTTATTTAATTTAAAGAGTTATGAACTTGCACACTGTCCTACACAGAGTGTAATACATTCCAAAATCAAAAAAGTAACTTTTTTGTTTACCCATGTTATCATACCTAAGTTCCTGCTCTTGTCTATTCTTGTTAGTTCAGAGTTTTGTTCTAAATGTTTAAAAGAGTTGAAATTATAATCAGTGACCATTGGCTTAATATTTGAAAATATTATTGTAGAGTAATAAAATATCAAATAATTTATTGCTTTAGGTCTTTCCAATACACTATTTTATAAAGTTGTAGTTTGCTTTGTATATGCTGCTTCTTGAATTAGGAATCATTTGTGAGTCTTATTACCTATTTTCATGTATGTCAAAAAAGGACATTTTCATCCTTACAGCAGTGTGATAATTTAGACCACAATAGCTTTGGATTCAGTCAAAGTTGAGCTTGAGTTCTGACTTTATGAATTCAGTTGCAGAAATAAGAGAGAGCTAGAGAGGCTGGGGCCTCAGTGGAATGTAATTTAGCTTGGGTGCTTGACTAACTCTGTCATAGTCACACTGAACAAATCAGGAACCTAAGGAAACACCATGTGCTTCACACTAGCTCACCAGACCCACACTCTTTGACATTTGTTCCTTTGCATTTTTAGCTCTTTGGTGCTTTACAGAAATGGAGAATCCCAAACCCCAGTTCAGACATGAAAAACAGAATTTGTTTTATAACTAGATAACTGGGGATGAGACTCACTTTTTCCTACACCAACCGGAATGCAGCTCCTAAGCCCTTCTTCCTTTATATAAAAATTCTGCCTTCCCCACTGTATGAAATTTGAGAGATGGCAGCTGCACTGGCATCCTAGAAAGGTCTTTCTTCTCCTGTTCAGTCTCTATTTAATAACTTCCATTTTTATACATTTCAATGTCTGTGTGTGAACACTGAGATAAATAGCTAGAGTCTTTAAGCAAGGAAGACAACAAGTAAAAGCAACAATGGGAACTTGTTCAGTTATAGCTACAGAAATATATAGGTCTTTACAAAAGCAGCTGTTACATTGTGCAGGCGCTGATAAATGTGAAACTATAAATTCTGGAAATAGTGGTAGTAAATAGATAGAAACAAGAGTGGTTCACAGATAAGGATATGAAGTATACTCCCTTTATATTTTGCCAAAAATGAACTTCATATATTTTGTGCACTAGAGAGGTATTTTAAAGGAAACAAATAAATAACCAATTGCCTCCTAAAGTTGTCTGTATTTATAAGTTGTCAATAAAATACTTTAATTAAAACATATATCATTTTTAGCTTACTTATTTTCTTCTTTGCATTATTATATAAAATGTCCCAGATAAGAAAGAATATAATGGCTTTCTTTTCATTTAAAATTTGCTACACAATGTATTATACTCTTTCAAATCTTTAATGACTACTATTTTCAAACACTTACATGCATTCTTGTTATGCTTTTCAAATACATTTATAATTTTCTGAATCATATTCTTTTTATTAAGTTCCTTCTTGGACAAAAAAGCTGAAGAAGAAAGAAAAATGCTGAGCATATTCGCTTGTTTCTATATAACCATATACATTAATTGATTTATGCCTAAATTAACACCTATAAGTAAATAGATGGAACCAAAAAAACAATTTGTTTCATTAAAGTAATTTTTGATTCTCTAATCCAGGTCATAGTTCCTCTAGTCAATCAGATTTAAAGTTCACCAAAAATGTTGAAATACCTGGGTATATTACCCTATCTTCATCAGACTAGAATTTACTTAATAAAGTAACGTTTGATAAATTTCTCAATGAAATTTATTTTTACTTTTGATCAAATAACTTATGCTAATATTAATAAACTTTATTTTTATCCATGTTCCTCTATCTTCTGTTTTTTTCTTTTTCTAAATTAATAATTGCAATTTCTTTTAGTTTTAAGGCTTATGCTACTATACAGTTAATCTGCTTCATTTATTTTTTAAAATGCCCTCCCTCTTTCTGATATTGATCTTCATAGTCATCTTTGGTCCTTCAACTTTCTAAATCATTTAAAAAGCAGCACACTGAGCAAATCAGAGAAACTGTGTCGATGACCGTTCACCAAAGAGATTTTTCAAAGGGAGAAAATTTATTTGTGCAAAAAAATTTTGAGGAGTTAAAGAATATTTTGAAAAAAAAATGATGAGGGCTCCACAATGTTGATTATTTTCCTTACTTTCAGAATTTATTAAAAGATAGAGCATTGATAGAGGAATGGATAGAGGCAGGAAAGGTTGGAGGAAGGACCAAAAATGAGGACAGAGAGGCAAGGAGACTGATGAGAAGAGAAAACAAGAATGGGGGTGCTGGCGCTTCACCATTCACTCATGTTGTGACCTTGAATTAAAGTTCCTTCAGCTTTCTAAGCCTTGACTAATGCAAACTACTTTTGGACCCACCCTTATACTTTACTCTGCAACCAAGCATAGAGAACATATTTGAAAGTTGCATTTGATAAGAGAAAAAGAGCAATTAAATATGACCTGTGTTCACTGGTAAGGAATCTCTACTTTCCACCACTGAATACAGCAAATTCAAGTTCTTGTGGGGGTATTTCCAACAAATCCTCCCCAAAATAACTTTTAAACAACAAAGTTCTGTCAAATAATTCTTTTCTGGAGTTTGTCACCTACACTTCATGCAATATCTTTCATATCATCTTTCTTCTTCTGGAGCTAAATGATTTCGTTTCAGGATATAAACATTTTTGTGCTGATAGAACAGTCCAGCCTTTCTCCTTTTGTTTGTTGGCTCTGGCTTTTGCTTTGGGAGCCCTCATTCCAAACCATACTGCACTTTGACCTTAATTTTCTTACTAAAGTAAATGTGTTAAAGAAACTTATCCTCTTCAATTATTAATAAGTAAGAAAATTGGATCTTGCTACAAAATTGGCTAATTATCCCTGTCAATAACCAAATACATATAACCCATGCTATGGTACAAAATTTATTTGAGAGTCAAACAGATTCTGATTCAAGTTTGGCTATGCCAGATTGGTAGCTACAAAATGTCATGGGGATGTAAAGTACAGCACCAGAAATATAGTCAATAATATAATAACTATATATGGTACCAGTTGGGTACTAGAAATACCAGGAGAACATTTTGTAAAGTATGTAATTTTCTAACCTCTACACTGTACACTAAACTAATACAAAGTAATATTGAACATAAACTATAATGTTAAAATTTTTTAAAATTAAAAAATATACAAATTAATATTTGAGTGTTCTTCTGAAGATTAAAAGGAAGAACACATATACAATGCCTAGAACAGTTCCAAATGTATCTTTGGCACTTGATAGTTTTTAAGAGATGGCAGGATGAACTTCTATAATAAGAAAATAATTCAGCACAGTAGTGTGGATTCTAAATTCTTTTCAAACGTTTCTTGGCGCAAGATTCTCTACATACAAATGTTGGTTTCTTCTTTCATGCATTCTTTTACAAAACACACACACACACATACACACACACACACACATATAGTTTGTGTTTGGCACAAAGAAGCATTTTGCAGGAAATCTTGTTCTCGGTCTTAGAAAAATGTACTTTCCCCTGAGGAGAATAAAAATGCATTAAATAGCACAAATGTCCTTTAAATTTCAGAGGTAGAAAACTAAGGTTGGTATGCATTTGAATTGTAGTTCTCCTACCTGAAAGCCAATTATTTTTACCACTTCCCTCATGTGCCTTAAAAAACAGGATTTCCAAATCAGAGTATTCATCACATTTTACATTAAATTTACTGGTTAAGTAACTCTTATACCTGCATTTTCTTATCAATCATAAGGCCTTTCAGATATTCACACACACATTTAATGTGTTATTTCACAAAGCAAAATGTATTAATTGTTTAAAAAAGATTGTTATAAATAGAAAGTCACAGATAATGAAAAGATGTTAAGTTATACAAAAGTTTTCATGCAAATTTAATCAAATATTAACACACCAACCCTGTACTACCTAGAAATCTGTTGGGAGTATTACTAATTTAAAATGTTCCTATTTGCTTGATATAAATCTTATTAAGTACATATTTCATTTCTGTAGTGGTTTAATATGAGTCATGCATTCTGCTAAGATTGGCCTATTTTAGTACCATATTGTCTCTAATACTAATCATTACAACAACACAGAAAATAGTGAGTTCAGGCCAAAAGTAACATCTCAAAAATAATTTATAAAATTCTAAAGCAAAAAGAAACCTATACTTTAGGTATATTTACAATAATAAGAAAACTATTTTCTAAGTTTTAAAGTCACACCCTTGACATAAGGAGATATAGTATGATTTAAAACTGGGGATTTAAAATCAATGTCTCCTCTGTTAAAAGACAACAGATAAGAGGGCTCATGCTATACACATGCACTTCAGACTTTCATTATGATGACTTTGTAAGAATACATTTGATTCATTCCCTCAGATTCAATGGTAGATAAAATGTAAGTAGAAACAAAAAGAAAAGAATAGGCTCAGAACAAACAAAAATAAAATGAACCTACACAATTATAAGCAGAGTTGAAACATGGAAATGAGATCTGGTCAGAAGAAGACAATAATAATTGGTGTTTTGTTCCCTTCAAGATAAAACAATTTCATAGACTTTTACAATATTTTCTTGATCCAATGCTTAGAGGTCAGGTGGATCTTCTTATTTGGAAAGGATAATGATGGAATGAAGAAGGAAACAAAACTTTTTCCAACGCCACCATCAAGGTGGACCCAGAAAAGCAGGAAGACACAGATAGAGCCACTCAAAGTGAACCTGGACCAAGAAATCCAAGACTGCAGTACTTAGATCTGAGATAGTCTTGATACAATCTTGGCACAAGGACCTCAAAACTCAACTTTAAAATCTGTTTGTCATTGGACAGTCTGACAAAAATTACAAAAAAATAAAATAAAAAAGGCAAACCAAAATAAAACCAGGAGAGTAAGATGTATAAGAAAATTAATTAGAAAACTTGAAAAAATATAACAGCCAACAACATGCCAAGTAATGATATTAACTCTGTATTGGACAAATACAGAATTAGTTACTGGGAAAAATATAGGAATTCATCCAGAATACCTTTATTCTATATAAATTTATCCAGAATTCAGCACATATAAAGATAAATAAAAATTAGTAAAAGATGAATGAATATTTTACAGCTATACCATCCAGTTTAGCATTCACTAGGCACATGTGATTATTTAAAAGTATATATATTAAAATTCAATAAAATCTCAATTCCTCAGTCCTAGTGTTACCAGAGGGGAACTAAGGCCAGAGCAGGTCTGCCTCAGGCTGGCAGGTAGGGTTTGGGTTCTTGACTTTGTGCAGGAAAGATTTCACAATATGAGTCCAGGTGATTCTGAGAGTAAGCTTATTAAAGCTGGGTACAGGGAAATGACAGAAGACCTTAAGGTAGAAGAAGCAACAGGAGAGAGCCTAGGCGGGGCTGCTTTGGCTTTTTAGAAATGTTGCAGGAAAAAAGTGAGCCATGCTGGGCTGCATGAACTCACTGAGAAGTAAAAGTCACAGTGATGGAAGTGAGCCAAGGAGGGGCTGCTGTTAGCTCACTGGAAGTCAGAGGAAAAGCCGGCCTTGGAGACAGGTTTGGAGGAATGAGCCCAGGAGGACCTGCCACTGCCCACTGCTTCGCTGGTTGCAAGTCTCATGGGGACCCTTAGAGTTTAGGAGACAGAGGGCAGAGATACACACCAAAGGGAGGAAGTCATGGTCATGCCTTGGTCATGCCTTGGAAAGAGGGTGAGGTGGATCCTTTGTCTTGAAGCTTTTCAACATTCTTTATTGTGTGGGTATCCTAGGGGACATATTAGGGGAGGGTCTAAACAGACTGTTTATTAGCTTTCCAGGTGTGCCCTTCAATATGCTGATTCCTCAAAATGTGGGTATGGAAGGGTCAGAACCATTTTCTTATTAGTTTTATTTTCTAAGAACATTATCCATAGGGACCAGGACTGAAGCCAGTCTGTCCCCAATAGTCTGGAATATGTAAACCATTTACTTCTAAGTGTCCTTGGTTAGGGAAGATAAAACCTTGTGGTTTATTAGTTGGCTGTAAATTACTCAAATTGTTTGGCCTTGCTTCATTATTCTGTCTCAGTTCCCCTTATTCCACTTGCCAAGGAATTTCCCTAGTTTTTTACTATCCTGCCTGAGTAGTAGGACATTTTAATGCTCAAAGCTCTGGGCTACCATACTGTACTGGGAAATGTGTGTATAGAACATTTCCATCATCGCTAAAAGTTGTTTTGGAAAGCCCTGCTACACAAATTGTAGAAGACAAAATTGGAGTTCCTAATATCTATAAAAACAGAATGGAAAGGCTGGTGGGGAAGTGGTATTTCAGCAAGTGATATCTCAGGCTTTTGCCATCCTGAGATTAAAAACAAAGCTAAATTTCCAAGACGCAAAGTAAAAGTGAATTTTAACCCAAACTTACTAATGAATATCGTGATTAAGGAGAAAAATCTGAAAAGCTGTCTGATGTAATGACTGAGCACTCTAAGGAACAGCAGTTGGAATGGCAGCTGGTTTGTCATTAGTAAAAACTGATACCAAGAAACTAGGCAGAATGTCGTCATGGTGCTGGTGGAAATTATCTGCAAACTCAGAATTCTATATTCAGGCAAACTTTTAGTAGAGGATGAGGGCAAAATAAAGATATTTCCTAACATACACAAAGCAAGAGAACTTTCTACCCTCAGAATAATGCTAATGTTAATTCACATTTATTAAATGAGGCCCTCTTTGCAAATAATAATAAAAAAAATAACAGTTAAAATTATGAAGCATGTCACTTAATATGTCAGCCTCTTTACCTTAGTTATTCCTTAAAAATAAAACACACACACATACACACATACAAAAAAATGTGAGGTTGCTGTAGTCCTGTATTTTATAGGTAAAGATGAAGAAACTAAGACACAAAGAATCATGCAGCTAATAATACATTGTAAAGCTACAATTCAAACAGACATCCTAGCTCCACAGATAATTATCTTTTCAACTATGTTATTTTACTAGAAATCCAGAGGTGGAGGCTTAAAGGAAAAATAAAAAGAAAAAATTCAAAAATAAGCTTTTTAAGAAAGAAAAAAGATGAAAAATATGAATACTAAAATATTAATATTAGTAAGTGTACTTAATGCATCCAATGAAGAGTTTATACCATACTGCATAAAATTATAAATGATCAAATCATCTCAAGGAAAAAATAATATAAAATTGAAAATGGTCTGTACCAGTCAAGATTCTGATAGAAACATTCTGACAGGTAATACAAAGGGTTAAGGGAACAGAATTTACTAGAATGTCTTTACAGAGATGTGGCAGAGGTCAAGTAAACAACCCCAATGGAAAAGTCCACAGCAAGTAGCAACAGATGAAACCTGTTAGCACCTCTAGGTAAAAGGAAAGATGTTCAGCCAGAGCTCATTTAGGGGTTAGGGTGCTAAGTAAACAGGAATATGTTCTACAGTTTTTTATGTGTCTATTAGTTGTTTTGTTTTGTTTTTTTGCTTAATCCCTTTACCTTTTTCACCCAGTCCCCCAACACCCTTCCCCTCTGAGAGCTGTTGGTCTGTTCTTCGTATCTGTGTCTGTTTCTATTTTGTTTGCTTGTTTATTTTGCTCATTACATTCCCCACATAAGTGAAATCATATGGTGTTGATCTTTCCCTAACTGACTTATTTCACAAGATAACACTCTTTAGGACAATCCATGCTGTCACAAATGGTGAGATTTCCTTCTTTTTTTACCACTGAGGTGTATTCCATTGCATAAATACACCACAGCTTTTTTATCCACTCATCTACTAATCGGCACTTGGGCTGTTTCCTGAACTTGGGTGTTGTGAATAACGCTGCAATGAACACAGGGGTGCACACATTCTTTTGAATTACTGTTTGGGATTTTATTAGTGACATTGAGCATTTTTTCATATGTCTACTGGCCATCTGTATGTCTTCTTTGGAGAAGTGTCTATTCAGGTCCTTTGCCCATTTTTTAAATTGGATTGATTGTTTTCTTGGTGTTGAGTTATATACAGTTTATATATTTTGGAAATTAACCCCTTATCAGATGTATCATTGGTGAATATGTTCTTGCATTCAGTGGGTTGTTTTTTCATTTTGTTGATGGTTTCTTTTGCTGTGAAAAACCTTTTTAGTTTTATGTAGTCTCATTTGTTTCTTTTTCTTGTTTCTCTTGCCTGGGGAGATATATCAGAAAAAACATTGCTACAAGAAATGTTTGAGATTTTACTGCTTATGTTTTCTTCTAGGATTTTCATGCTTTCAAGTCTTACATTTGTCTTTTATCCATTTTGAGCTTCTTCTTGTGTGGTGTGAGAAGGTGATCTAGTTTTATTTTTCATCTTTTTTGCATGCATCTGTCCAATTTTCCCAATGCCACTTTTTAAGTAGACTGTCCTTAGACCATTGTATGTTCTTACCTTCTTTGTCAAACATTCATTGACCATTAATGTGTCAGTTTATTTCTGGGCTCTCTACTCTCTCCCATTTCTCTATGGCTGGTTTTATGCAAATTTTTATAATTTTTAAATAATATTTCTCCAAATAAAAATAAAATTTTGATAATAAAAATGAGTTCTAATTTTTATTCTGACAGAGAAGGCAAAAAAGGAAAAGGGGTGGAATTGGGAGATGGGTCTCTACCAGAAACCTATCCTTAGGTAGATAGAGTTCAATAAGAGGGGGGCACTTTCATTCTGAATCTTTTTAAAGATATGACTTAGCAGATATTGCTGGGCCAGGCCCATTTATTCTTTTTGTAGTGCTAACACTAACGGAGCCAGTAAAACTGAGGGTAGGATTATTCAGCAGGAGTTTGAATTTGGACTCTCCCACTTTCTGCTGTGTGACTTTGATTCAAACTTGTCTAAGTAAAACTTGTGCAGAGGCAGGTGCTGATGTAAAGGAAAGTGATTTATTCAAATGCCAGCCACCTGGAAGAGTGAGCTCTCATTTCTCAAGGTCCATCTCCACATTTCAGTGGAAGCAGGGGTTTTTTATAAGAAGGAAGAGGAAAACAGAAGAAAGAGATCAAGGAAGGGAGTTGAAAAGTTGTCTACATGCAGATGAACACAGTCCATTCCCATAATGCAAGTGGTGGTCCACTGTGCAGCAGCCTGGTTTAGTTGCCCTGACATCGTCCTAGTTCTGCTGATGAAGGTCAGCACCTCTCCAGGACCCGGGATGCCTTCAGGTTGGAGTCTGTTGCCTAAGGTCAGCACATCTTTTGAAGTCAGTTCCTGGGATTCTTACACAAACATGCCATTTATCTACAAGCTACATATTAGTCAGAATCAGCACTTACAGCAACAATATCAAAAGAATGGTGGGGTGGGTTACAATTTCCTACATTACAATTTTCACTGTTACATTTGAACATAACTGTAATTATACTGTGCTTAGATAGGATATACACTTTCATTGCATATGGCAACTGTATTCATCAAAATTTTCCTAGATTTTCACTAATTCCTGTTTTTTTAGAATATAATTTGTAATTATTTTGAAATCTACAAGGGCTGGGGGAAATTAATATTGATAAAAATGTCTTTTAAAGTTTAACATATTGATTTAATCTTCCTTCAAATTTATTGCATTGCACCACTGAAACTTGTATCATTATTATTTGATGACTTAAAAATCTCTATGAAGACAGCTTAATAAACAAAATATATAGCTCATCCTAGCTAATGATGGGTCCATATCATAGACAAATCTATTTTTTCCCAAACTCTGTGAATACTTTTCCTTGCCTTTTTTTTCAAGGACATTTGTGGGTATGCCAAAGAGCACTGAGCCACAGCACATCCGTGATGGGTTTTATGAGTCCATTCTGCCCCAAACTGGTATAATTCAGGCTCAGTTTCTTGACACAAAGCAACATTACAACATGCTTTGAGTAATTTTTACGTGTTATGTCAATTAGAGAGCTTAGGGTCACTGATCACAGAGCTAGATGCTACTAATTACAAAACCTTCCAATGGTAATTAAAAATCTATTATAATTAATGACAAAATATTAAGAGGAGTCAGTTATCTCAGCCATTGGAACATTTTACATAAATTACTACACCGTACTTCCCATTACCAGTCCAAATGAATTAAAAATCATCTTGTGGAAAGGTACCATGGTTGAATTTAATGAAAAGTGGATAGAAGAGTGAAACAAGTGTCTGAATAATTTAGTGTCCATGTTCTTTAACTCTCCTTGAAATATTTAGATATTTAGGGTACTTTTCAATATACAGGGTCTGAGCCCAATATCACCCCTTTTTATTACATAAAACTATTTTTTATAAAATCATAAACATATAATTCTGTAACATAACAACATCACACTCAAGCACACCATATGCCATTTTAGGTGAAATGTTCAAACTGCTTTTCATCTCCTGTGAGACATTTACATGCCCTACCAACTAACTCAATGGCGTTACTTGTGCTGGTCCCTGTATATACACATTTATGAAAATTCTATCATAATTTTCAGTATATAAATGCACATTTTATTTGTTAATTTTAGTCATTTAAATTAACATATCTGTTTGATAAATCATGAAGTCAAAGCTTTCATTTCCCTTTTACTTATCTCTACTTTCTCTCAATCAGTCCTCAGGGACACTCAACTTCTACATTATGTGGGTGAAGTCCTTTAAAATGTTGTAATTAAAAGAATGAATAAAGATTATGTAGCAACAGTGAAACAGAACGAATGCACATTCCCAATGATATTGGCAAAGAGAACATTGTCAAAGAAAAGTTGCATTAAATTGAGTGAAAAAGCTAAGGAAGATTTTTTCCCAAGACTTTTAGTACAGGGAAGAGAGATTAAAGTGAACTCCCTAGAAACAAAAAGTGAGAGGGTTTCAGCACTGGGGTGAGCTTGCAGAAAATACTAGAAGACTTTTGCGGAGAAGTAAGGGCCTTATGTTCCTGAAGGATTATCTTTCAAATGGATGGAACCCAGGTCTTTGAAAAAGACTGTTTTAGGTTGTGAAACTAGCAAAATACTGGAAGAGGATTCATCTCTCCAAGAGGGGGAGGAACAGTTTTTAATTGCAAGAGTTCTAAACTAAATGATCTAAGAAAAGGAAGGTCAGAGAAGCCTGCCTCAAGTTCATTCAAGCTAAAGAGAACGTTGAGGTCATGGTCAACACTGAGCATTCGTAACATTTTCTACGTGCTGTAGAATATTTTCCCATTTCTTATTTTCCCCAAGATTCATACACATTATGAATACAAATAAAATTAGCATTTTCTGAAATAAAATAAAATAGTAAATATATTTTAATTTCCATAACTGTTTTCCTATCAATAGTGGTAAAGCACAGAGCTTATCTAATTTTGAAACAAGAAAATGTTCAATGTAAAGTCTGTGTAGGAATAAACGCCTGCTACAAATTATTAAGGATGGTTTTTGACCCCTAATATATTCGATGCTCCTGTAATTTCTCAATTCAACATTCACTTGTGTATTCTTTGTAGTGAAAATATGAGTAACCCTGTCTATCATACCCATGATATGTAGAGTAGAGTTCTTTGATTAAGTGTTTTAATATCTTTCATATTTTCGGGATAACATCATGAAGAATAAACATCAGTATAGAAGAAGCACAGTTTACCTTTCCCAGGGGGACAGTCACAAAGATAATAGACAGTATGTGAAATTCACAAACCAGATCACTTTTGTTTTATGTCACCCCCATTCTCATTGTTTCACAGCTTTTTTCATTGACGTAAAATGTGCTACTTAAACACAGCACCAGGAAATTATTTCTGAAATGAAACAGCACGATCTTCACTCAAGCACAGCAAGAAAATATGATTGATATACTGTAACTGCCTCTTGTGAAGGAAGGTCAGATGGAGAAATATCTATGAAGTTGTTAGAAAAGGAAAAAGAAACTACTGCAAAAGAGAAAAAAAGTTAGCAACATTTTATTAGAAGTTTCATCCCAAGCCCGGGCTGGCGTAGCTCAGTGGATTGAGCGTGGGCTGGGAACCAAAGTGTCCCAGGTTCGATTCCCAGCCAGGGTACATGCCTGGGTTGCAGGCCATAACCCCCAGCAACCACACATTGATGTTCCTCTCTCTCTCTCTCTCTATATCTTCCTCCCTTCCCTCTCTAAAAATAAATAAATAAAATATTAAAAAAAAAAGAAGTTTCATCCCAATATTAGGAGCTTGCCAGAACAAATTGATAACCATGTTTAAATTTAATTCTGTTCTATTTAAAAAATTATGGTATTACTATGATGTTTAGAGTTATATGAGAAAAATTTTCCAATATTTTGAAAATTAAGAATCAAACAGAAAGTCATAGGTTATACATTATTGCTCATAAGAAAAATAAATCATCTTGGCCATTACAATATAGAAGTTTTATCTTAAGGAACTTTCCTCCAACTAAAGATTTTAAAATCACTTGTAGCCACTTTTGGTAACAGCCACGGTTATTGATTCTTCTATGATTAATTATTATCCTCTGTCATAAAAAGCATTATAGTCAATAATTTAGACAGTTCCTTGTAAAAGAAAGCTGTCCACATAAAAAACACAAAGGAGATGACCAATACCAGATTGAAAATTTTTAACATTTACTGATGATACTGGAGCTTGTCTTTTTTCATTGTATCATGAAACTAAAGGAATTATAAGTCACCTTCAAATTGACTATAATTATGAATGATTTAGAAATTCTTACCTTACCTAAGATGTCTAAGATAGAGTTATAGTTCTTTCTCATGCATGCCTTTCTCAAGCATCTTCATATAAAATAGTAACAAAAGGGTCATAAAATATTTCCTCCAAGTTAAATCTGGTGAATCTAGAGACCAGAAATGTAGTTAAAGCAATGATTCCTTAACTATGCTGAGTATTACACACAAGAAATTTTGCAAATTTCTAATACCTGGTTTATATTCAATAGCAGTTAATCTAGAATATCTGTGGGTGGGTGTGTGACTCTGATATTTTTTAAGATCCTCAGGTGAATTAAATATGAACTAAAGTATGAAAAACACTTGAGTTAAACCACTTTAGCCTGTTATCAAGAGAAATGATTGAATTTCTTAACATTGAATGATAGAATAACCCACATTTAGGGTAGCGACACCCACATTTTTTAGGTGTGCAGTTATGAGATAGGTAACTAATGAACAAGGATGCCACTAGAGGTTTTGATTAAATAAATTAAGTGGATTGAAAGTTCACTTTAACATTGAGTTCTTGATAATCTGTTATATATTTTCAATTTGGTAGGTTTACAAATAGCACCTGTTGTATATTGGCTATGCAAAAATCCACTGAGATCCCCCTCTAATTCTTTCTATTTAATACATAAAATCAAACAGTAATAACACATTGAATCGGTTCATTCTGTTGTGATTTTGTCTTATTACATAAACTTTTCTTCAAGAATATAGTAAATGTGATACTAGATTTGACAAGTTATAAAACTCTGAGAAAAATTTAAAAATCACCAACCAGATTAATTCACCATGTTCCAAGAGAGAAGACTGTAAAATGACCCAGTTTTTAGAACCTTGAATTTCAAATGATTACCCATAAAAGTTGAATAAAAATGATCCAACTGGAATATAAGGCAAGTATTAATTAAATGTAAAGTCCAAAATCAAGCGTATATGTTACATTTTGTGTACTGTCTCTGAGAAATGAGACACCATATTGGCTGGTGTGTACCAGATCACCAAGCCTAAGATTTACCAAATGTATTGAAGTTGGTTTTTAAACCTTATATAAAATCACCAAGCAGTGTGGTAGGACTGTGTTTGTTGCATCGTGTTCATCAGCACAGGTCAATTGCTAATCCTAAAATCTCATTGGCTTGCCAAAATGCAACCTCATTTGCAGGAATCTAAGTGACATAGGATGGTGAGGAGAGGAGTGCTATGTCACTCCACGCTGTCGTTCAGACCCAGTCCTTCCCACCCCATCCCGTCCACCAGGGCTTGTGTCCTCTCCTGCTCCTCTCCTTCTAGCTGTGGGGTGGATAGAAGATGTGCGAGGGCGATGGTGAAGTGCTACATGATACCATTTCCAGAAGTATCACAGACTTTGCTGCCAGCTTTCTACTGGTCAGGACTCAGTGACATGGCCTCACTTTAGTGCAAAGGTCGTGATAAATCAATCGGTCTAGTTGTTTAAGAGAAATAGAAGAAACCTGGATTCCTGTCTTTCTAGTCTCCAAATACCTTTTTATTCCATTTATTTCTATCAATACAAAGTCACATCTAGTTACCACATTAAAGCCCACTATCTCCAGGCCAAATAGCATACAGAGTGGAGGCAAAAATAGGTTTACAGTTGTCTGTATGAAAATAATACAATAATTAGCACATAATAATACAAGGGTAAACTCTGTTTCACATACTCACAACTGTAAACCTACTTTTGCTCAACTCTGTATTGTTCATTATCTTGTCCTTAGAAGTATCTGAGTTTTAACTTTAACTCTGACTGTGTCTTTAGTGTGGTGCTTGATCCTGACAGCTTTTGCAGCCTGATTCTTCTAAAAGTAAGCTTGGAGTTCCAAAGGTTGCATTGCCTTTGAAAAATCAAAGGCAATATAAAATTTCCTAAAGTATTAGTAAATGCCTAATCTATTTAATGCCCATGTGACTCAACAATCATTGTATTCAACATTCTCTTTTAGATTTATTTATTTCTTTGCTTCCTCATGCCCAAGCTTCTCCTCCTCAACTCAGTGGCTGTGACCTGAAGACAATCTCAAAGCCACATGCTTAATCTAAATCTGTTCCAAAACTGACTTCCTCTGTTTAACTAAGAAATCTTATTAGGCCTTTGTAGTTCAAAGGCTTTTTAAATTTCTTTAAAAAATGTTTCCAGTCTAAACAAGTAGACTTTCCCACCTTAAAAGATCCAAATTTCTAGATTTTTTCTATTCCTTTTAAATTTAATATTGCCAGTTGGCCTATTCTTTCCTAAACTTAACTTTTGGGGTAGCATCTTGCTCAGAATAATCAATAACCACATCCAACAGATACCAATAACGTTCTTTTTACCAACCTCTTTTCCCAAAGGTAGAGCTCAGTAGACACATGATTTTGCTTCTACTGTTTTTGAAATGTCTGATGCTGACCAATATAGGGATGAAGCTGTCCAGCCTGTTGCATCTGCCCCCTCACCACCCAAGTCTACCCTGCTAAGCCAGTTATCACATATTTGAAATTTCAATTGCAAAAGCAATTTACTGCAAGGCACTAATACTTGTGTTAATGGTTAAGTCATGCTAACTGTAGAAACAGACAACCTCAGCACCTCAGAAGCTGTTTTATTCTCACTCACATCACCATCTAATGGGCATTGGTGGTAAGAGGGGATGAGAGGCCAGCCTCCTACTCCATGTGTTCTCTCAGCACCCATCAAAGGGTGCTCTGATGATGCTCTGGCATCAAAGTCTCAGCATTTTCCACTAGGGCTTGTGCCTCCAAATGGCAGACAAGGAAAAAGAGAGAGAGAAAGATGACTGGAGAAGGGGACCATCACTCAGAATCATTTAGAAGTCAGTCATATTGTTTTACTTAATTTCAGGGGGGCTGCATAGTAATGTCTATTAGTGTTTTCTGAAAGAAGAAACAAACCAACTATTGTTAAGCTGTAGCACTATCTCACAATTACCATCCATTTCAAATCATTGTTTCACATAAGGATGAAAGACTATATTAATAAGCCTATTTAATTTATTCATTCAAACAACTCTGTATACAATATACTTTTGCTGGCATTGGTCTGAACTTAGACTTGCTGGATCAAATATAAAATGCCCACTTAAATGTGAATCTCACATAAACAATATATAACTTTCAGTAAAATATTCCCCAAATGGCATGGGCCAAACTTATATGAAAAGCATAATCATTGCTTATCTGAAATTCAGTTGTGCCTGGGCACCCTATATTTTTATTTGCTAGTCTGTCAATGCTGCATGAGCACTTCAGTTACTATTATTATTAGGTATGCTCAGTGATACCAATATGAATTATAAAAAGTGTAAATATCATATTTTCCCTCAATTATCTTTAAGCAAACACTGCTTCAAGCCAAAGCATGAAATCTCAACTATTATCTGCTATTTAAATCTAATTTATGTGTGCCTAGAAGCTTTATTTATAACTAGTCCTTAGTGGTATATGATCTTTGATGTTTAAATTAAATATCAGTACAAACACCTTAAAATAATATTGTGCTACTTTGATTTCATTTAAGTATATGAGTCCTGTGTTAGGGGAAAATTTGCAGAGCACCAAAAATTATTAGTTTCAACATAAATTAAGAAGCCCTGGCACCTTCACTGATCTTCAGACCTAGAGCTGCCCACAAAGTGGTGATGCTGAGATTGGATTGCTCTTGCCTGCTCCCTTGGTGATTTTTATTTTTTAATGAGACTGTTCATTATAGTTAGCTTCTCTAGTTGGAGCCATTAGATATTTATATGAAATAGCATATCATTATCTCAGTTGCATTATGAACCATTGGGGATGCTTTTAAGTGAGGATGATTTTTCCTGTTTTCATTTTGCACACACTAGTGCCTATGTGCCTGTTCAGCTTTATTTCTGTTCAGGTTATTTATCCTATTTTTCAACTTTATTGTGTTAAAGTGGCTGATAAACAGTGCAGCTGACTGCCAGATAGAAGTAGCCTCAAAGACAGTAATTTCAAAAATATACTGTCTTGAGAAGCAGACAGTAGCTGATATACCAGTTTCTTTCTGTCTCTCTGTTTCTGTCTGTCTGTCTGTCTCTCTCTGTAAAATTCCAGCAAAGTGCATCCACTCACATCTCCAAATTTCTCCAGATTCAATGTTGTGGACCTAATCATAGAAATAATAACTTAGACAATGTGTGACCATAAGAATTCAGGATGATAAGAGGAAGACTTATTAAGCAGAGGCAGAAACAAACATAACACAAGCTCTAAAATTGTGAGTGAGTGATCAAACCAAAGGTGGATCTACTCCACCTGAGTGATTTTCCATGTGGCAATGTAAGCCTATGTAAAGCTCTAAGTGACCTGGGGGTTAGGGGTGCCAACTCCCCCACATACAACAAAAAAGTCCATGTATAATTTTGACTCCTCTAAAACTTAACTAGTACAGTCAAACCTCAGTTTTCTAACATCTCCCATCTCAAACAATTCTGTTCTCAACCAAGTTGTTCACTGCAAAATTACTTCAGTTGTTAAAACTTGGGTTCTCTACCCAACAACCCTTTCATGCTACCTGTATTTCTAATGGGAAAACATGAGTAGTTTTCAAACAAATAACTTCTCAAACATCCTTCCAGAATAAATTAAGTTCGAGAACAAAGGTTGCACTGTAATAGCCTACTGTTGACCAGAAGCCTTAACTAGAATATCAACAGTCAGTTAATACATATTTTTGTATCATATATGTATTATATACTATATTCCTACAATAAAGTAAGCTAGAGAAAATAAAGTATTATTAAGAAAATCATAAAAGAAAATACACTAACAGTACTTTGTGTGTTTACAAGAATAGCATGTACAAGTGGGCCCGCCTAGTTCAAACCTGTGTTGTTAAAGAGTCAACTGTATGTGGATGCTTCACCCATAGTCAAGAATGTATGAGGTACAAACTGAGTTTCAGCGAAGTTAAAGTTTTCTTTATAGCTGCTCTTGGGATAAATGGGGAGGATAGGGGTTAACTAAAAAGAAAATTTCTCTTTCTTCTTCCTTATCCATTATTTGTTATGCACAAAGATCCATTATCTGAATTTCTTTTTATTTTCTATCCCAACTGGTCTGGTTAACACCTTCATAAATTCCAGTAATGTTTTTTAAACATACATGTTCTTTACTTTATATTCCTTCTTTATGGTTATTGTGAATGGTAGCCTAGAATTGTTTATTCAGTAAATAAACATTTAACGGACATCTATTCAACATTGAGTACTTAAAATTCAAATATAAAATACAGAGTCCATATCCACCCCCAAGAAGGTATCAAACAGGTGTGTGCATTGCAGGTATGTGTACAGACACTCTTTTACTTTACTGTGGATTGTCATTGACACCATCCCCAAATTCAGCTACTGATACAGAATCACTAACTTTTAATTTTGCTAAATATATAACCAAATAAACATTATTACTTTATGAGATGAGTATCATATTTTCATAAAGAGCGTTTTGAATACAAAAATGAAAAAGATATTATAGCTTTAAATAAATCCTCTTAAAAGCAATAAATTCTGCTTTTACAAAAGTTACCCTATTGCTCTCACATTTCATTTCATTGTAGACAGTAAAAATGTTGTCATGGAGGGCTTTCACAATAACAATTCACTTTTCTTTGAAAACTACTAAAGAATAAATAATCTGATCTTTTATCTCAGAAAGTGTGTTTGGATTAAACTAAAACTTCAGCAAATATTTCAGAGGGAAACATAACCTCTTTAAGACAAATCTGTACTTTCAACTCTTCAGGGAGATAGTTGGCCTACACACAGTCAAAGACTGGTTTCAGGGGAGAGAAACAGAAGTAAAGAGAGTTATGCCAAAGGGATGGGATATGGATGGGGCACAGGAGATGTACAGGTGAGGTGCAAAAAAGAAACAGTGTGAACCACTCATACCTGGGAGCAGAACATTCATGAAAATTGGAAAAGAGTCAAAGACAATCACCTGTGCACCTTTTGTAGCCTATCCTCTAAGTCTATTTTACTTCATTTCACATACTTACCACTCTCCTTGTATCATATCTTTATTTTACATATGTATTTTTAAGACATCATCATGTGTGGCTCTGTTCTGGACCCTGGTATAAAATTGGAGAACAAAACATAAATGTCTTACCCTTTTGAACATTTCACTATTGTTTCTGCTTTTTTTGACTAATTATTTTTATTTAATTTAAATTAAATTTATTGGAGTGACATAGGTTAATAAGATTATATAGGCTTTGGATGCACAATTCTATGGTATATCACCTATATATTTCATTGCGTGCCTGCCATCCAAGGTCAAACCTTCTGTGTTACCTTATATTTGACCACCTTTACCCTTTACTACCCCATCTACCCCCTTCTGTCTGGTAACTACCATGCTGTACTCTGTATCTATGAGATTTCGTCTATATTTGGTTTTGGCTCAACATATAACATGTGAGCTCTGTGGAAACAAGGACCCTGGTTATGCCTCAATCTGTATATGTGATTATACTTGTGACCTAACCATTGCATCATAGGTACTCAATAATGTTGTTGAATGAGTAGATGAATCAAAGGACCCCAAACCTACTACTACAAGATGTGGTGGGCTGTGGGCTGTGTGCAAGGCTGGGGCTAAGAAGTTTCATTCTTTGACAGGCATTCCTTGTATGGTGTGAGTAGAAGGATAAAAAGACAGAGGCCTAGTGGTAGGAAAGGTGATGGGTGGGAGCTTTTTTAATGAATCTGTTAGGGTTCATCACCTGCATTCTTTGCACCAAAGAAACACAGGCCAAAGCTGTGGGTAGTATATCCAGCAAGACAGGATGAGTATCTAGTAGTAGTTGGCCAAGTCCTCAGGTACATTAAGAGTAGTTGGTTGTTGCTACTCCAAAGGACTAGGAGGCCATGAGGCTAAAAACAATGATATAAAATACAATGGCAGCCTATTGATGTATCAGGAATTCTAGTCATTTCTCTCCTTTGTCCTTTGTTTTAAAAGAAAGAATTTTTGCATGGTTGATATCCCTTCTAGTAAAGAAGCAAGTTATGAAGAGCTATTGGTATCTTGTTTCCTGGTTGTACTCCTTAGACTGATGTTCCCAGGAAAACATCTGTTACAAAATGAACATGTTTATCTTGTCTGTTGGACTATGGAACTAAATTTACACCCCAAAACACACATTTTACTTCAGAAAGGTCTGGGCCTAAATTTTCTTAGAGCCTGAATCAGCTCTTTTGGAAATAATTGTGTTTCCTTACCTTGGCAATAGTGACAGTGATAAAGAGGAGAGTGACACATCCATAAAACCCTGGTCTTTCTGTGCAGGAAAAAAAGTGCTGCAGAGAAAGAATCACTATTTTAAAATGGACAAAGATGAAAGGTGACAAAATGATTTCAGTAAAAATTAATGGCAACAACTTTAGAGGCAGTTTAAAAATTCACTTAATGCTTCAAAATCTGAGAAGTGAAGGGACAAGTGAGTGCACTAATGACTGACTGTATAGCTGACACTGTGCTAGCCACTTAGCAAGCATAAATTAACACATTTCATGGTTATGGAGGTATGATCACCTCTATAATACAGTGATTTAGGCAAAAGGTACCAATCCTTGAAATGTCTTGCCTAAACCCTCATGGCTAATACGTTGTACAGGCAGGATGTAAATCGGGTAGTCAAATGACTTCTACAGCCACATCTTTCATATCACATTCTGGTATCAATATAAAATATGGTTTCATACCCTGGCTGGTGTGGTTCATTTGGTTGTTACTCATCCTGTAACCAAAGGATTGTTGGTTCAATTTCTGGTTGGGGCACATGCCGTGTCTGGGGTTCCTTCCCAGGCATGTGCTGTCCCTAGTCTGGGGGCTTGCAGTCCCTGTGAGTGTACAGGAGGCAGCCACTCCACGCTTCTCCCTTGCATCCATGTTTCTCTCGCACCCTTATTCTCTCCCTTCCTTTCTCTCTAAAAAGGGGTAAGAAGCATCCTTAGGTGAGGAAAATAAATAAATAAATAAATAAATAAATAAATAAATAAGAAAGAAAATAAAGTCTCACATCCTGGGCTTACAGAAATTTACTGACATCCAATACAAGATTTTTGAAGCTATTGGAAGTATTCTAAAATAAATAGGACTCTTAATATATATTCTTTGAAGGGGAAAGGTAGCCAGGGGACATGTATAAGGGGCTCATGGAAAAAGCCAAAAAGGGGGAGGATTGGGAGTGGGAGGTGGGAGTGGGTGGGGAGGGGGAAAGTGGTGGCAGGAAAATGGAGAAAACTGTACTTGAACAACAATTAAAAAATATATATATTTTCTTTGCTCCCAATTTACCAAGTATCAAGTACTTGAAAGCCATGTGTAAAAATAAAAGCAAGTCACTCCCCTAATATTAATTAAGGTCTTTTTTCTAATCATTTGCAATAAGAATTCAATCAACTTGTCTTTTACAAGTCAGGAGAAATCAGATTAATAAGAAATTTTGAAGAGGTCAAATGTACTTGTAAAAGTCTGAAAAACTCCCACAAAAAAGGGGTGAAATATAGCTAAAATAATTAAGATGAACACTCAAGAGGCAGTTCCCCAGCAGAAAAGTTGTCAAAATACTGAAGTCAAGTTTCAGGATAGATGAAGAACTCCTGTTCTGGAAGCCTTTTAACACACATCAATATGTGAGGGACGATTTTTGATGTTTTGCTTCACTGAATTATCTTTAACTTTGCCTATGCTTGTACTTCTATATTTAATTTACTCTCAGAGACTTTTCATTCTGTGCTCTTATTCTTATCTATCCTCACTGCCATCCACTAGGTCTAATGCATTGATAAGCTTGCTGATTTTCCCTCTGGTCTCTCTGACTCTGGTCTATCTCCAATTTTTCTTCCCTTCTTCCCATGTAAGCCCCACATTAAATGATTCCTCTGAATTGATTGATTTTATCAAGTCCCTCGACTGTGTTAAAACCAAAGATGATGGCTTCTTATTGCCTACAACTATAGTTGTTCAAGGCACTGTGTAAGAACAGGAAAATTTGATAAGATTTAATAGTCAAATGACTATGAGAGTCCTGGGAATTTTATGTTATAAATTCTTATAACATAAGACCTTTAGAAGGACAAACAATGTAGTTTGGCTTATAAGACTTCATTCGAAAGTACCTTTCCAAGGATTAATGCTGTTTCATAGGGTGGTTTGGAAAAAGCCAGTTTCTGGCTCTTGCAATTTAGAAGTTAAAGTCCTGTCCTTCCTTTTATGTCCAACTTGACTCCTTTAATTTAGCTTGTTTGTTTAGTGTCTTGTCCTCTGGATACATTTTGCGATGTCCCACCTTCCTATCTTGCACAAACGATTTCATCTGCCAAAAATGTTCAGTCACAATGATCAGTTCTACCTATCTGTAAATTTCACCTGATTTATTCTTCATGTAGTCTTTCCTAACCGGTTCAGTTACATCATTCTCTTTCCTTAACACTGCAAACTTTACCTGCATAAAAGCTTGCAGTTATTTTACTATGTTTTTATACCTGAGTTATAGGTTAATTATTGTGAATTTACCAGCCATCCATAATATTTTGCACAGTCCCCAAAGTTTAGTGTATATATTAGACCTCTAATAATGGAAAGAAATTAAGTGCAATATAAGAGTTTCTATTTATATCACATCTTTCCAATTATTATTAGTATAAGATTAAAGATAAGGTAATATTATTATATCACTCTAATTAAAAATTTTAGCAAAGTGTTAGTTCTATCCACCAATGTCATAGAGAAAATATCTAAAAGTGTTTCAAGAAAAGTCTTTGCAATAAATACTTTCCCAGATTACATCCTGACAACTTTTTTTATGATATCTGAGATAATCTGAACATAGTATAGGCATAGATTATGCAAAATTTGCCTATGGGGGCAGCAAATTTTGTCTACTCATGACAAGTGAATGTGTGATGGCAGTGAGGGTAGGTAGAAACACTAAGAGCACAGAGTAAAATCTCTCTGATAGTAGGTTAGATATAGAAGTACAAACACAAGGCAAAGTTAAAGACATTTCAGTGAAGCAAAATATCAAAAAATCATCCCTCAGATACTGATGTGTGTTAAAAGGCTTCCAGAACCGTTCTACATCCATCCTGAAACTTTACTTCAGTGTTTTAAACTTTTTCCTATCTACTTTCTAAGGAAAAGCAACTCCATAGACATGGTATATTTATGCAAAATAAGGGCAAAATATACACAATTACACTGAAGACTAATGAATAACATAAAAAGTTTTAAAATCAAACTATTATATGTATCTTATATACATGTATTCTTTAAAATTTCATATCATTATTGAAGTTGCTCTATCAGTTGCTTTTGCAATCATATTTATAAATCACTGTCCAAAACAAATTTTATTAATGAACTAGACCATCCAAAACAATATTTTATAAATGACATATGCAGGATTAACAACAGACCTAGAACAAAATTTTGTTATTCTGACATTACAATACAGATATAATTATTCATTTTTAATAAATATTCTATTTAGAGAGAGGGGAAGCAGAGAGAAAGAGAGGGAGAGAAATATTGATCAGTTGCCTCTCACATGCACCCCAAACTGAGTACAAGGCCTGCAACCCAGGCATATGCCCTGACCAGGAATTGAACAGGTGACCTTTCAACTAAGCCATACCAGCCAGGTCTCACTGTTGAATTTTAAAGAGTCGTATACTGACTTGTTTGATTTGCTGATGTCTTGCCTCCATGGAAGTGAGCAGAAATAACATTTAAAACTGAAAAATAATATCTGAATTTTTGTGTTGTTTCTCTGTTGCCATGCTCAGTTTTGCTTAATCCTAAAAATTTTCCAGGTATCCATGTTTTTTCCATTTCATCTAAATATAATTAGTTTTCCACATTAATTTTGGCACATAATTCAGTGACCTATATTCCAAGGCTGCATCTTAAATCCCCATAAATCAGTGATTACAGTATTTCTAAAGCATTTTGCCTACATGGCATTTATATGTAACGTATTCTATTTCTTATTTAACCAATGAAAGCACCTTGTCAAACACAACAGCCCCATTTCAAAGGATGTTTGGCCCTTTGAATAGCATCTCCACACCCTTTTTCAAGCTGTTCATGTACAATAAAGCTCTCTTTTCATAATGTGATTGTATCCTGTGAGGAGCTTTCTATAACTATCAGTAGAGCACAGTCATCACATTGGAAGCTAGAATTTTCTCATTAAAAAAAAATAATTGTGAAAGTACCTTGCAAAAACTAGTAACAGAGATGTATTCAATAAGAAATAAATTTAGTTTGAGGTTCAGAAGTCATGACAAACAAAGGCAGAACTTTTCAACTTACTTGGCTTCTCAGAACTTCAGAGTTCTCATCTGTAAAATGGGACTAGTAATATCTGCATTACTTGGCTAAATTGAGCATTGAATGAGATAATGCAACTAAACCATTTATCACAATGCCTAGCACAGTCAGTACTCAGTAAATGGTAGCTGTCATGTAGTTATTCCTAATAATGTGGGAAATGTGATCTAAATTATGTTTATAAGCTTTAGAAGACCAGGAACTCTTTTATTATTTGTTTGAATAGATAATCTCTATTAAACAGATTTTTAATGAATTTGGATTCTGAGCTTTTTTGATGTTGATTAAGCAACAAATACTTTATCAAATCCTTGTGGTACTCCAGGCAGCATACTATGTGTTTAAGATAAAATTATGGGGAGAAATCCACCTTGATGAAAAGTACAGTGAAAGAGACAGACATTAATGATCATCACACAATAGTACCCAAATAACTGATATATATATACATACATAAATGCTATATTTTGCATATATATTTACACACACACACACAACAGCTACTATATATTAAATATTGTCTGTGTAAAGAGCTGTGCTAAGCATGTCAAATGCATTACTATATTTACATTAGCATGGTCAAAATGAGCTAAGGATATTCACCCATTAATACTTCATTTAATGTTGTCAAGCTTAAACAATATATATATAGAAGGCTTTTGCTTCAAATAACCCTATGACAAGGCCATTTACTGCATGAATGCCACTTTAGCTTGACAATCACTAAAAATAATTGTCTGCATGTGATATAAATATATTAGTACTATATGCTATGACCTTATACCTATGCATTTTGCATTACAAGCACTATAGGCCATGGGTTCAACACCGTCTTTATTTACTACTATCCACTTAATCCACAGAATTTTACTTTTGTGCCTTGGGTAGTTTTTGTAGTAAACTCTTGTAAAAATAAATCCTTAAAATACTAACATGGTCTTAAGCTATTGCCACTGATGACCTTTCACCCACCTCAATTCTTGTTCACGTGTGGTCTGAAACACATCCCTTTCTGAGTGCCCTGAGACAAAGGTCTTCTCACTTTCATGGACAGAAGAAAGAAAATTCCTGAGAATGTAAAGATGCTAGCCATGCTATAACATACAGTTTTAAAAATCAGCTTTGTTAGAAAGATAGACAAGTAAGTTTGGTTTTGAGAAATGGTAGTCTTTGGGAAAAAATATTAAAAGGTAATAAAAAGTCCAATTAAATCTACAGTTGCATGTATATTCCATGAACTTAACATACATCTAACCTAAGTAAATACTGAAATATTTAAAATTTCTTTTTTTCAGGAAATGGAGGTACATGTGCTATGTTTAAAACTTAGTTAACATAAGACAGGCTTACCCATCAGCTTGGCAGGCCTATTTTTTCTCTCATTAGTATTATTTCAAAGATACAGATAAGGACTAATGAACATAATGTTACATAGTTCATTCTTTTAATGTAAATATTATATTCGCCCTAGGTCTTCATTTAAATAATTCTGGGAGAGATAGCAATGTTACTGATATTTTAGAGGACAGTATTAGGGATAAAGAACCAGAGGTGCAGAGTTTGTAAAACTAACAAGAGGAGGAGGGGGCAGAGCTGAGAGAAAAGAGAGACAGGAGTCTGTACATGATTGCTCTTGGAGCTTGTTACTCTCCTGAAATTTCTGATGCACACACATGCACACACATACGCATGTACACACACACACATACTTAAGTAAAATCCAGTGTGTTCAAAATCATTAGTTATCATTAAAAATCATCATTTTTTATACTTATACTGTTCAAAACCTGACCAGTGGAAGCCCTTTAAACTGATTTTGGTATCATTTTGTCATAGCTTCATTATTATTTGAGCACTTCCTTGTGGTGTGAAAGAAAATGTTTGAGGCTTACCCTGAACTTTCCAGAACTCATAATCTGAATTAGCGAGTTCTTAAGTTGCACAAGTTTCATTTCATTGGAGATTGCTACTGAGAAAAAAAATTGCATAATAGGTATATTCATTACTACTAAGGTGTCATTGCTTCTTTCTCATTGGACAGCTAAGAACTAGCTAACTACATAGATATGGGTAGGGGGATCCAAAAAACAAAACAGAATTATCTTCTGGAGAGTGGAACCCTTGAAGCACAGGCTTCTGCCACTAGATGAGTGTTCTTGGAACCCATCTGTATCAGTGTAGCAGTTAGTGTTGTTGTGAGAGGCTGCATTTGCTGCAATGAATTTTTTTTGAAGACTCAACACATTTGCCCATTTCATGATGGGTGCTTTATGTACCTGCCTCCAGCACACTGGGTGTTTAGCAGTTTTTGAACAAAAATGGCATGTCCCTTATGCCTCACCCTCCCTGTCCACCAGGTTTCACCCAGAGCTACCTTTTGTGTTTATTTGTTTCTCTGGATGAAAAAAGTCCACACAGGGGGACTTCCAGCCAAGATGGAGGTGTAGGTGGACACTCTGTGCCTCCTGGCACAACCAAAATTAAAGACAACAAAAATTTAGAAACAAGAAAAAAGAAACAACCAGAACAGACAGCAAATTGAACTGCATGGAAGTCCTGACAACCATTCATCCAGACCAGAAAGAGGGGTGGAGCTGGCAGCCTGAGGAGAGCGGTTGCAGCAGGAAAAAGTGGTGACTGGCAGACCGGGGCATGCAGGGCACAGGTGGTGGCGAGCAGTCCCCAGTGACAGGCCCCGGGTGCAGACATGGGGAGGCAACAAGCAGACCCAGTGAGGCACGCAAGGCAGCAGGCTGTCCGCAGTCACACAATTTACGTGCAGATAAACCAGGTGAAAATGGGCAGCAAGACAGACCATGCAACCCAGAGTCCCAGCACCGGGAAATAAAGCCTAAAAGCACTGATTAAAAACACTTTTGGAGGTTGAGGTGCTGGGAGAGACTGCCAGCCTCACAAGAGAGTTTGCTGGAGAGACCCACAGGGTCCTAGAATGTACACAAGCCCACCCACCCTGGAACCAGCACCAGAAGGGCCCAATTTGCTTATGGGAAGTGGCAGAGGGGATTGAAATTTGACAGAGAGAGGAGCAAGCACCATTATTCCTTTTTGGACTCAGCCTCCACATACAGCATCACAACCCAGCAACTGGGTTGCCCCGCCCTGGTTAACACCTAAGGCTCTGGCCCTCACTAGGTAACAGGTACAACCAGACAAAAAAAAAAAGAGGCTCAAACGGAAAAACAAATTAAAGCTTCAGAGCCAATATTTTTAAGTGACCAAGAGATAGCCAACCTATCAGATGCATAGTTCAAAGCACTGGTGATCAGGATGCTAACAGAATTGGTTGATTTTGGTCACAAATTAGATAAAAAAAATTAAGGCTACACTAAGTGAAATGAAGAAAAATGCACAGGGAACCAATAGTGATGGAAAGAAAAATGGGTCTCAAATCAATGGAGTGGACCAGAAGGAAGAAGAAAAACATACTATCAGAAAAGTGTTGCGCATGGGTCACCAGCCAGCAGTGACCACGGAACGCTGTGGATGGCTCGACAATAAACACATGAGAAAAAACAACACATGCACAGAGACACACTAGTTTCTGTGGGGAAGTAGGGACGAAATGGCCACCCCCCCTAGTGGGGAGCGCGCTGATTTACTGTCCATACCTGCTTTTATTAGGCTCATGCTGCATAATAATTCAGGTAAAGTACAGTACTCATTAGGGGAAGTAAGGAACCATAGAAAACAAAGAACTCTGCAGGTCTATAGAGTTGGGGTCAAAGAGCTGTAAGACTGAGGAACTAACTAACTTCCTCCTAAGACCCTTCTCATTCAACTGAGAGCATTCTAAACAAAGAAGGTTTCACAGTAATTTACATATTCTTTCTTAGGCCTGATCACCCTGGGGAATCCGCACTTCTCAGTACCGAGCTGTACCACCCTGTCATTGTTTCAGGCTTAGGTGGAGCAAGGGAACTAAGGCAACCAAGAGATAAGGAGATTTTCTCCCAGACGCTGAGAACTCAGGCTATGTCAAAGCCAAAAAGCTAGGGTCCATCACCCCCTTTTGCTGCAGCCCCCCAAGTCCTTCTTTCGGGGGGCCTCCCAAAGTGATCGTGCCTGTCTTAGGTCATTCCCCCCGTGGGGAATCTTACCCGTCTTTGGCTAACCAACCAAGCTTTTTGGGGTTCAGTTGTGAATAAAGCAGCAGAAGCAGCATTCCTGCCAGGGAGATAAGCTTTTGTCTCCTTGCTGGCTCATGGTTCCAAGGGCATTCCCTTAGCTTTAGCCTAGGTGGGGGTTTCAGCCTCTGATACCAGTCAGGGCGGTTCCCAACAGAAAAGAATGAAGAAATAAGAATTCAAAAAAATGAGAGGCTTAGGAACCTCCAGGACATCTTGAAACATTCCAACATCCGAATTATAGGTGTACCAGAAGGGGGAGAGGTAGAGCAACAGATTGAAAATGTATTTGAACAAATAATAAAGGAGAATTTCCCCAATCTAGCAAAGGAAATAGACTTCCAGGAAGTCCAGGAAGTTCAGAGAGTCCCAAAGAAGTTGGATCCAAGAAGGAACACACCAAGGCACATTATAATTACATTACCCAAGATTAAAATGAAGGAGAGAATTCTAGAAGCAGCAAGAGATAAAGGGACAGTCACCTACAAAGGAGTTCCCATCAAACTGTCAGCTGATTTCTCAGAAGAGACCTTACAGGCAAAAAGGGGCTGGAAAGAAGTATTCCAAGTCATGAAAGGCAAGGACCTACATCCAAGATTGCTCTATCCAGCAAAGCTTTCATTTAGAATGGAAGGGCAGATAAAGTACTTCTCAGATAAGGTCAAGTTAGAGGAGTTCATCATCACGAAGCCCTTATTTTATGAAATGTTAAAGGGACTTATCTAAGAAAAAGAAGATAAAAAATATGAACAGTAAAAAGACAGCAAACTCACAGTTATTAACAACCACACTTAAAACAAGCAAACTGAACAAACAAATAGAACAGGAACAGAACTACAGAAATGGGGATCACATGGAGGGATAGCAACAGGGGAGTGGGAGGAAGAGAGAAGGGGAAAAGGTACAGAGAATAAGTAGCATAGATGGTAGGTAGAAAATAGACAGAGGGAGGGCAGGAATAGTATGGGAAATGTAGAAGCTAAAGAACTTATGACACATGGACATGAACTAAAGGGGGGAATGTGGGTGGAAGGGGGTGTGCAGGGGGAGGGGAGTGAAGGGGGGAAATGGGACAACTGTGATAGCATAATCAATACAATATATTTAAAAAAAGAAAAGAAAAAAGCCCACAAAGGGAAACTTAGTTTTTCTAATATGGAAGAGATGAAACAAAAAATGGCAGAAACACTAAAGGGCATCAAAATTGATGAGTTCAAAAACTTTTGAGCAATAGAAAAAGTGTCTCCACAGGTGTATTGCATCAAATGGAGAGTATTTGAGGTGACTGAAATTTAAACATGTAAGAATAGATACACATTTTTAATAAATATATTCTGGAGTATTTTTGGTTTCCCCACTAGATAAATAGATGATAGATAGATAGATAGATAGACAGACAGACAATAGGTAGATAGATAGTTAGATAGATAGTGATATATAATGATTCCATGTCAATACTCTCAATTCCAAACTAACCAACACAGGGTCCTTTCTCACCTTCCTCATTCCATATTTGTGTCACCCTTCTCCCAAAGTAAAAACTGGTATTCTTCAGCATCAATACACTTACATCTGCCCAACAAAACACACAAAATTTGACATCCATTTCACTACTGAAAACAGCCAGAACCTTTAATAAATAAGAGTAAGATTTCACTGTATGTGTACATGTATAATACATGGGTTCATGACTTTTAAGGTTGTGCAATCAGGAAAATGAACTTAAAATTATTCATTTTAATTCTTATCATTGGATAATTGTTTTTCTATTTTGATAAACTATTTATTTGTTTCTGTACTGAATGTAAGATTTGCTTTTACATGTATTTTGATAATTTATTTATTGATTAATAATATGATTCAAAAGACCAAATGAAAGTAAAAGGTATACTCAGAAAAGCCTTGTTCATATTCCTATCCCTTCATCTAGTTCCCACTAATCCCTTACAAATCAGCATTTAATTAGATTCTGATTTATCCTCTTCTTTATAGACAAATGAAAGAAATGCATATCCATATTCTTCTGTTTCTTTATTCCTTACACAGAATAGAACATTTTTTTCTTCATCTTTACTTTCCAGAGGTTTTCACCTTTTGGCTCATATGTAAGGAAACTACCAACAGTAATCTAAATGAAGGTGAAAAGTGACATATTATAGAATGGTTTTCCTGAAATCCTTAGAATTTTATTAATTAATTTCATCTCAATAAATTCTATTTTAAAAAAAAGAAAAAATAGCCCTGGCTGGTGTAGCTCAGTAGATTGAGTGGGGGCTGTGAACAAAGTGCCGCAGGTTCAATTCCCAGTCAGGGTACATGCCTGGGTTGTGGGCCATGACCCTCAGCAACTGCACACTGATGTTTCTCTCTCTCTCTCTCTATCTCCCTCCCTTCCCTCTCTAAAAATAAATAAATAAATAAAATTTTAAAAGAAAAAATAAATGAAAATAAAAGTAAAATGTTAAATCCAAAGAAGATAAGGCCCAGTACTCTCATGGGATTTCCTTAAGAGTGAGTATTTGAAATATCTACTATGCGCTGAAGAAACTCGAGTGGGCCTTACAAGTAGACTGTTAACACGGGAATGAAGCATTCACTCTCAGACTCATTTTATCTAAGTCTCAATCCATGTAAGTCTCTGGATTGGAAAAGTTGGATTTTGTCTCCAAGTATCACACACGCTTTTCAGATCACAATAAAATCAAAATGAAACTGCAAATGGCAGTCTTTATGTTAGTTAGCTTATTTTTTAACCTAACCTTCCATGTACCCATTGGTCTGTTACATATTTATGTTCTCAGGCATTCTAGAAATTTTAGTTTGCAATCGTGAAAGGAGAAAAAAAGCATAATGAAAACAAACTCATTTGATTGCATGAGTCTTCTTTTGTGACTAACTTAATGGCTCCCATTCCCAGAAGTGCCTAATGAATTATGAAGGTATTTCTCTTGAGCACAATAAACAACATATTTTACTAAGGGAGACCTTATGTTCTCTCCACACCCTAGACATCAATTAAACCTCTGTGAACCTAGCTAGAAGTGGCTGCCAGATCAAGCAAGACAAGATGTGGAGTAGTGATGTGGAGGAGATTTTACTTTTTTTGCCTTTTGGGAGGCAATATCTATCACACTTTGTATTCTGTTGGCTGTGATGGTGCTGTGCTCGGCTGACCCAGGGTTTCAGAGTGCTTCTCAGCCCACCATTCTTACACAGAAAACCTGAAGCCGCATTCTGCTCTCTGAACAATGAGGTCTTTGTTTGCCAAAGCAGCAAAGCCCAATGTTTCAGAGCTTTTTAACCCTTTTCTTATTGGTGATTACATTTTCAATTCACGCCAGTGGGATTATGGAGACTTACTCTAAATCCCCGGTAGGAAAAAAAGAACCTCTTAATTTTTCCTGATGTTGGATGACAAGCCAATTTTTCCTTTCCTATTTGCAGGTTTAAAAAATGAGCCTCATTACTTGGTATTATCTTGGAAATCTCTGAATTAATAAAGCTAATCTAGGCATCCTGGATCTCCACCAAGAAGGAGATGCTTCATGGGGGCATATGCATGCAGAAACTACAGACAGAAGGATAGTTTCACTGGAGGAGACAAAGAAATAAAATCTTAAAATGATTTTTACTAGAAATGAATGGCTCAGAAATTCCACGCATGAATATACATACACAGCACACCTATGTGTTCTATAGAGACACACAAACATCATAAAATACTTCCTACTTGTCAGGCTATATCCAGGTTTTGTGGGAGCAGAAACTTACACTGTTTAAGAGACTCTCTTTAAAGAAAAAGAATTACAAATGTAAAAATAGAAAATAAGATGTAAACATAAGTATTTATTTTTTTGAGTACCTAAATCTCAAGAAATCAAAATTTAAATAAACAGGCAATATCACAAATATTATAGCATTCAAAAATAACATATTGTTATTAATGGAAATTAATGGCCTAACACCTCTATACTTTTTTTTTAAAAGCTGCATAACCTTTGTCTCTTTGTATGTGGCAAATTTTAAATATTTTCTATAGAGAGAATAGAAAGCTAATTTCGCCAAGCAGGATTGATTGAAAAAAGTTATTGATAGCTTAGAAAAATTTGTCTCAGCTTCACAACTTTCCATTGGTGGTGCCACCTTGGTAGTTGCTCTGCAGTTACTTATTTAGGCAATGATTCTTGCCCTGAGAAAACCTCTTGGAGACCTCCATACTTTTGATTTTGTAGATGTGCCTCCCAACAGCCCTTACAGAAGAGTTTGTTTATCTTGGTCATTTCACTCTAACCCATTCCTATTCTAACCCTCTTCTTGCCTTCACCAGGTAGATCTTCACAGGCCACTTCACAGGGAACCTTGGTGGAGACGTTTCTTTTGCTCATCTCTCTCTCCTTGGGATCAAAGGTGCTTAATACCAATTTTGATCCTTGAGGTCTCATAAAACAGGTGATTTTAAGGACCTGATAGATATACAGGTGGATGGCAGCTTCAGGGTCGCCACCAGAGTATAAACAATGACAGCTAGGTTGGGGCAGTGTTTTGTTATCTTTGGCACAGAGCTGGGGATATTAGTCTTAGCCCTCGCTCACCACCCCACAACCCTGAGTAAAGCACACTAGCCTTGGGAGAGGCCTGGCCTAGTACAGGGCCCTGAAATTTGAGCTTCATTAATTTCACAGCAAATTCTTCTCTAGTAAAATAACTGGTAGCAGTGTTAGGTCTCAGAGGCTATCAAGTATTAAAACCTATATATTTTTTAACCCATAGCATATTAAACATTGTATTACTGGGACTCACACCTCTCACTATTTGGTGGCTATTCCAATACAATACAAAATATGTTCTTTATCTGAGACACCCTGACATAAGAACACTTGATGGATAATTTCATTTTGAGAATTATCCTTTTAGCTCATGTTGTAATTGATGGAATCAGCAATGTGAACTGTAAGTCAAAAGTGATTTCCCAAGGAACTGGTAAGTTTCTTATCTATGATTGAATTTTCTCATAGTAAAGTGGGAGAATAAAAGAGTTTATCAATAATAAAGTAGGAAGAAATTACAAGGCAAACCAAGAGTCAAGTTAGCAAGAAATCTTTCCCTGAGAGAATAGCCTTCATCTCTACAAATTTGTGGAATTAGAGGGAAGACAACAGTCATTGATTGAAGCCATGAAATCATATTTTGTGACCTTTCTTTTTTTGCCCAGAAGGTCTTTCTCTAACTCCCCCTTTCATCTCTCTGCGAGCAAAAGATAGATCATTCTAAGTAGGAGGTTATTACTAGAAAATTGTGGCACATAGTCCTCAATAAACACCATGTTTTGGTATTCATACTTCATACATGCACTCCCCTTCAGTGTGCGCTGGGCGTGTGACTTGCTTGTAACCAGTAGACTATAGCAAAGATGGTGGGACATTATGTCCATGAATGGACTATACACAATTCTGACATGCATCTTGCTAGCAAATTCTTTACCTTGCTGGCTTTTGTGAAGCAAGCTGCCATGTTGTGAGCTGCTCTATGAAGAGGCACATAAGGCAACAATCAGAGGGCAGCTTCCAGCTGAAATCCAGCAATGAGCTAAAATCCTCAGGCTGACAACCAGCAAAGAACTGAACCCTGCCCACAGCCATGGGGCTTTCAAAATGGATCCTTCCCCAGCTGACATTTCAGATGAGCTCGCAGCCCTGGCCAACACCTGGACTGCAAGTCTTGTGGGACTCTCTAAACAGAAAACTCTATATAATGGAACTCAGACAAATGACCCACTGAAATTATGAGATAATAAATGTTTTTTTTAAGCTGCCAAATTTGTGGTAGAAATACAACAATATATAGCTAATACATAGCATTGAAAGTCTTCATAATACAAGGACCTTAAGTAAAATGAAATGTTCACATTGAGTCTAGTTTATTATTTATATTTCCAAACCATTATTTTATTGTTGATTTAACAGACTTCCTTCTCTGAAGATTTTGCTTTCCAATTATTCTACTCTCTTTTTATCTGACATCACACACTTCTCTGTCAGCACTGCTCTGCGTCTCTAGATCTGGGCACAGAGCTCACCGCTGTCCTCTTTGTCGTCACACTTAGCACAGTTCTGGACGCGACGCATGTTCAACACGGATGTTCTAACTGTGGTTCCTCCACCCACAGAGGTTGTTTCTCAGCTCCATTCTCACCAGCTTCTGCAGGCTCATCTATTTTTAACTGAAAACAGTATAACTTGGGAGATAGTATTAAAATAATTAAGTTAAAAATCTAGATTTAAACAAGCCTAATGCTTAACCCATGCTCTGACATTTTTCTTATCCTGTGTTCTTTTGCCAGGTATTTAAATTCTCTAAGTCTGTAACACCCCAACTATAACAAGAGAACAATAACAATCTGATTTTGATGGAATTCCTGAGAATTTAATGCACTTACGGTCTTTGGTACACTGCCTGGATATATGTTAGCAATGTTACTTTCTGAGTTTAGGATTTAATGGGAATATTCTTTCTGTCAATGTCACCTACTAACTACATGCTGCCATTTCTTCACACCATAAGATTCTTTGACTGCTTTTTAATTTTCAAACCCACCAGCCTGCTCTGAATTTTATCTTCTTTCCAACTATTACAACCATATTCTCACCAATATGTTTAATTCTCTTATCTGCTTTGCTAAATCCTGGGTCTGAAGCCAAGCCTCTTAGAATTGGCAGTGAAAAATAATAAGCCTTTTTTATTTGAACTTCTAAATAGATATGATTTCTAATCTCAGCTGAACCTTTAAAATTAATATATTCTTTTTTTCAAAAGTATACTAGTGTTGAATGTAAAAATATGCCCCATAACACAAAAGAAAACCTCAGAAGTACACAACAGTGAGCATTTCCACATACAATGATAGTGTTGTCCTTTGACTGCTGACACTTGTCCCTACCCTTTACCCTTCCTGCAGCCTAATGTATCATAAAAAGTAATGATCCCAACCCGACTGGGTGCTCCATTGGCTGGAGTGTCGTTCCATGCACCAAAATGTCACTGGTTCAATTCCTGGTCAAGTATATAACTACATTGTAGATTCCATCCCCAAATGGGGCACGAACAGAAGGCAGACAATCAATGTTTCTTTCTCTCATCTATGTATCTCTCTCTCTCTGCCTCCCACCCCAAAATCAATAAACATCTTCTTGGGTAAGGATGAAAAAAATGAAAAATAATGATCCTTTAGTTTGAAGCTAATATGACCTGGAAAATGTCTTATTCTAGAAAGGCAAATTGGTGTGGTGACCAAACTTTGGAATGAACTGACCGTACAAAACTGTGTAATAGAGGTATTGAAAATAAGCATTACAATAGCCAAGTGCTGGAAGCAGCCTAAGTGCATTTAGTAAATGAGCGGATCAGAAAACTGTGGTATATTTACGCAATGGAACACTATGCAGCAGAAACAAAGAAGGCGCTCCTGTCCTATATGCCAGCATGGATGGAACTGGGGAGTATTATGCTAAGTGAAATAATTCAGGTGATGAAAGACAAGTATCATATGATCTCACCTGTAAGTGGAACCTAATAAACAAAACAAACAAGCAAACAAAATATGGAAATTAAGAACAAACTGACAGTGACCAGAGGGGAGGCAGGAAGGGGATAATGGGAGAAAGAAGGGGAAGGGGCGTGTCAAGGAGCATGTATAAAGGACCCATGGACCAAGCCAACGGAGGGGGAAGGATTGAATGTGGGAGGTGTGGGTGGATAGGGCAGAGGAGAGTAATGGGGGAAAATGGGAACAACTGTAACTGAACAACAAAAAAACTTTAATAGAAGGAAAAGAAAAGAACCATGCACCCACAGCCTTATTTTCTCACTGGCTTCTTGCTATTTCAGCTGCAAAATTTTAAGTGACTTTAAATGAGTCCAAGTAATCATTGATCCATATTTGTGGCCCCCACTTGAGAAAATGGGGTGAAGGGAATAAAACAGACATGAGCCTGCACATAGGGAGTTCACAACAGAGCAGGAAGACATACCATTTGTAGTCAGTCAAGCTCACAACTTCCTCCAGTGCCTCTCTGAAGCAGTCCCGCATTCTGCGATGTCGATCTCATCGCTCTGTGTCCTCTGAGATGTGTTCTTTGCCAACATTATAAGCCTCAACGTTTTGTCTCACACCACCATTTGGCTTCCACCAAAAACCTTTATGATTTGTTACTACTCCTTAAAAAGAATATTTTAAAAGGATATCCATTTTTCCCTAAGGTTTTATATTCTAGTCAAACTCAAACTCCATGTAGATTTTTACTTCAAAATTCATATTCTTTAGGTCACAAATCTCAAATTGGAACCCATGAGAACTGGAGCCTATATTCTTAAGTAAAAATTATTCTTCTGTTTCCATGTTGATCAAACTTCTACTTCCTCCTTCTAGAAACTTGGGTTGAATTGTTACAGACACTTTGGTTTTTCCTCTAAGGTTTTTGCTGCTTTTGGCTTCTGACAAATGGCATGATGCTTTTATTCTTTTGTAATTTGTCAACTGGACAAATACATTTGAACATCCCTAAATTCTATCCCACTCAATTAAAGTGTATTCTTCAAGAAAATTCAATTTTAACACACTGTTGCCAAGACCATGTTGAAGCAGCAGCTAACGTGGCAGTTAAGGGCACATCCTGGCAGGAACTTGCCTGGGTTAGTCCCGTCTCCATGACCTTGTGACCTAAGGAGGGTCTGTGGCCACTTGCCTGTGTTTCTTTAATCAGAAATTGGGATTTGTTACATTTATTTCACAGAGCAGTTTTGAGGATTAAACAAAGTAATATAATCAAAGGGCTTAGAATTATGTACCCAATACATAGTAAGTACTATATGTGTCTATTAATGAAACTTTTTAAAAGTTAGAAGTATCCTTATTCATGTCACTGATATCGAGAGCATATTAAAAAACCAAAGTAAGTTAGATAATTTTCTTGTTGTTCAGTCTACAAACATCAAAATAACTGTTTAATTATAAAATCTCCATGTTATTTCTTTATGGAGATAAGGTATTCCTCAAAAGAGAGATACTTATACTGAAAGATCTATTTTAATTAAGCATTACTTTATGATATCTTGAAATATTAAAATCCAAATTTTAAAAGGTCACACTTTTAACTAAAGTAAATGAAAGCCAAAATAATTTATGCACAGATTTAATTGTTTTTGTTGAGACATTACTGTTATATATAGTCAATAATTTTGGAATTAAGTTAGATTTAACATTAAGTTAGACTTAATATTAAGTTTATATCTACTTCCATCTGGTCAAAGAAGAAATTATATATTTCCTCAGGACCTAACAACTTCTACTTTAGTCTCCAAGGGCAGTAAAGTAGAAAACAAATAAGTAAACAGAAATCATATTATAAATTAATCAAACTCATTATTAATTTAAATGCACTTTATTATGTTTGGAGTCAATACTAGTTTTATATTATTTCATCATACCTGATTTTAATTACTCAACTCACTGAATTTTAAACAGGGAGGATAGATAGATAGATGTATACCTGTCTTGATATATTTTTGTAAAATGCATTTATACCAGATTTATTCATTTTTGTTGGCCTGTGCATTTTACAGCTTGGTAGTTATAATCTGAAAAAGGGTAGAAATCTTTCAGATCCATATTTTGTTCAGAGATCAATACTGATTTTTAGGCCTTGCTGTCATACTGCATGAAGATTCCATGATGCTAATACCCTTGTCTGCTTTTTGTGATTATTTTGAACAACTTTTCATTTTTCAAGTTATTCTATGAAGACAAAATGGGCTCTTTCTCTTGAAGAGAACTCCCATCTGATATCTGTCTTGCAGAAAAGAAGCTTTTTAAAACCAAATCCATTGAGATCCAGTAATAAGGTCCACTTACGTGTCACTGGGGCCTGTTCTACAGAATGTAATATTAAAGGTTAGGTTTCATTCTGCTTGAGTAGAATATCTTACCCAGGATAACACAGGCAAAGATGGTCTATAGAGATTTGACATGACAACCATTCTCCTCTTATTGAAGTACAGCATGGACTGCAGATGTCCATTTATGGCTTATTTGAAAAGCTTTAACATTCTTTGAAGCTTTAAAAGTGTATTTCCCAGGGAAAACAGTTTTAAGCTACAAGAGTCTTCTCACCATTTTTATAGCGGCAGGTATAACCCCTATTTCTAATTTCAGTAGGAAGTCATCAATTATATTGCATCTATATCTTATTAATCACCAAAAGATGACAAACTCAGTGGTTTGTGTTTTGCTAATGATCATGCATTTCATTACAAACAAAATAACTACCTGAGAAAATCAGATGTTTATAGAATGAATAACTTATTCTTTGCTTTTATAATACATGGTATTATCATACATGTAAACATTGATAAGACTTTCCAAAAAATCTATTTTGACACATATTATGTGAGAAAAGATCAGAATTGAGAAGAATGGCAATAGTAGTTGCTTAGTGATTATTATGCTTTATTTAAATTCTCTCATATAGTACCATAAGAGAGTTTAAAAACAGATTAAGTCATCTGTCATTTAATGTAGTGGTTTTTGAATCCAAATCAATGTTGTATGTGAACTTGAAAATGGGAAGTCAGACCAAAAAGAAACAGTAAAGAAAGGCAATATTCCATTTCTTTCTTGCAAAATAAACTTCTTTTGTGAAGTTTTTATACATTTGTGGTTTAATAAAATTCATTTCTTAGCTCAGCTAGAATATAAAAGACCACCAAAATACGATAGAAGATGTTATTTTTGAGTGCTCACAGTGGATGCCAGGAATTTTGCTAAATGTTTTACACACATTACCCAATATGGTCACAACTGTCCTAAAATGCAGCACCTGCTCTTATTGTCACCCCAAAGGGAATTTCCAACAATGTAAAATGTATGCATATATAATTTGCTTCCTTATTTTTTTGTTACCTGCAAAAAAAAGAAAATTTCTGCTTCCCTCATCATAAGATGTTTTTCAATTGTAAGAGAGAGAAAATATAGCCTAAAATAATTTCTAAAAACGTATTAGTAATTGAATGGTTAAACAAATGTTAACTGAGCTCTTATTTGTTGCCCATTGTTAATTCTGGACACTGAAAATAAAGCTGAGAGCAGACTAGAGCAGTGTTTCCGAGAATTTGATGTGAGCAAAATTACCTTGTTAAACGCAGATCCTGAGTGGCACACAGAAATTCTGCTCCAGTAGGACTGGAGTGGAGTCAGGCGATGCTCATATGTTGGTCTCGGGATTGTACTCTAAGTAGCATTGGCCACTATTCCTGCTGTCCACATGCTTATAGTTTGGTAGATTTTTAAGTATTAATAATAATAAAATTATAATTACTACTTCACTCTATTACATGTATTACCTTTCTTTAATCTTTACAATTACCACGACACTATAAGACTGGGATTCATCTATTGGCATTATCACTATATGCATAAAGAAACAATTGCTAAATGAAGTGTCTCCCCCTAGTTAACTGGAGGCAACAAAACCAGGGTTTAAAACTGCTTTTTTCCCTCAAGCCAAAATCATGGACATTGCATTATTGGCGGCCACATTTTATGCTTAAACATTTCATATCAAAAGTAAAAAAAAATTCCAGTTTTGAAATGCCCGATGAATGTTATGTACTAGAATTGGAGAGATCAGGTGTTAACAAACAATTGCCACCAGTTTATGACATGGTAAATCATTAAACAATTACATATACAAGGTTTGTCTGGAAAGAATCCAGCCATTGTTGATATAATGAGAACGGTTTGCACACCATTATAACCTAGGAGCCAAGGAGAGTGAACTGGATGCACATGTGTGAACAATGCTGACTTCACCGTACTAGTCAGTGGGGGTAATAGACGCTGTTGAGTGAGCATGTGTACTGTGTGGCCGTCTCATTCAAAATGACTGAGTGAGTAGGACAAGGAATCTGCATGCATGACGTTTTGTGTTAAGCTTGAACATTCATTCCTCCATAGAAACTACTCGGATGATTAAGAAGGCCGCAGCTATGGGCAACTGATGATTGGCGGCTTTATCACGACACCTCCTCAGGCATCACGTCTCATGCAGTTTTTTGGTGAAACATCAAATCACCCACATGACTGAGCCCCCCTACAGCCCAGATTTGGTGCCCCATGACTTCTGTTTTTTTCCCAAAAGTAAAATCATGTTTGAAAGGGAGGAGATTTCAGAATGTCAATGAGATTTCAGAAAATATGATGGGGCAGCTGATTGTGACTGGGAGAGCTGTGTGAGGTCCCAAGGTGCCTGCTTTGAAGGGGACTCAGGTGTCATTGTCCTATTACAATGTTTCTTGTGTCCTGTATCTTCTTCAGTAAATGTCTCTATTTTTCATAAGACACGGCTATATACTTTATGGACAGTCCTCATATGTTACACATGTTTATGTTTAGAGAGATTTTTGCTCTGTATTTTTGATTGAAAGTCAACCTCATTTTTATCTCAGGATGTAAATTTGATTTGTAACTTTAATTATTCAACAGGAAGTTGTTGGTTTCCAGGAATGTAAATTATCACCCTCCTTCTCAGCTGGAGACTGATTTGAAATGTTTCTTTCTGAAACAGTGAGGGTCTCCATGGCAAGAACAGCTGCTTTTAATCTTTTGTTACCCAGCACCTATTCTATTCTGTGTTAAATGTTCTATAAATATTGACTGGGAGAGCAAATCAAATTAGAGTAGTTGAGCTTCCCACAAACTGCAGCCTTCTCACAAATGTCCTGTTGCAGAAAGTATTTATCTACATTAACACTTAAAATAATTTTGGAATCATACTTATTGCAAATATAAGTTACTAACATACTGCCTTCATAAGACAAGCTTTTTGTTTCTTTAAGAATATGCTAGTTAGTTCATAGGTAGCATAAGCAACATGAGGCAGAGCAGTTGCTAAAGTAACTTTTTTCATGAATAACACAGTAAACAGGCTCAAAAAATCCATATAAATTGTTACATCTCAAGTTTATGGTTGCCCTGGGGCTGAAGCAATTAAAACTTGAGTTTTAAGGAAAACTTGTCAAGACCCTTCTAACTTAGTCTGTAGTTACCTAACAAAAACTTATTTTTTACAGATTTTTTGTCTGTGTATTTCTGATGCGTCTATCCTCTTTTGCTATGCATTATTAGACAAGGAAATTGAGAACATGCTGTTTGAATAACAATTTGCCTGGCATCCTAAATGTCCATGGTTTTGGAGTTTCTAAGTCTTTCTGGACTGGAACAGAAAATCTCTTGTATCCTGACTTTGTAATAGAAGGATATTGTTTGTTGTCTTTTGAGCATGGATCCATTATTTCCCTCATTATTTTCTATTTCCTATGAAATCAAGGGAAAACAATATCCATAGGTTTTCACCAAGATATCCTTTTATTAATTACAATCACTTTATTGGTGAACTATTTTTAAAAAATCCCTGAAAGTACTCCAATAAACTGAGCTAACCACTAAAAATATTTTAAATTCTCCTTTCCTGGTTTTAAACATTTAGTCTTTATTGTTGTGTTATTATTTTTTCTTTTTTCTAAGAAGAAAGGCAGAGGAGCTGCTCCGTTAAAATTTTAACAGGTCCTCGCTGGTACAGGCTCACCTTGGACCTCCACATCGTGGAATACTCTATGAAAAAAGTGTTCACAGAAAGAGAATATGCTTGAAACTCAGAAGTATCTAAGGCTTTTGAAAGCAGTTTTCCTAATTAATTTTCTATCTCTAGTGGCATAGAATCTATATTTTTCATTTTAGAATCTTTAATCAATACCATAGTCATTCACAAATATCTTTACAATGCAATCAGTACCCTTCCAGAATATTATTTTCTGATTTTTACTGGTCTCTAAGAGATTATTTTCTTTATATAGTCATATGTATTTTATTTGAGCAAAAACATTTATGACTATTCATTATAGCATATTTAAAACTGTTAATGACATGTCATTTCTTTTATAAATAAGAGATTATAAATGTATTCTAAACATTGTCTAAGCTAATAGTTTTCAAACCTTTTTCTGGATGGGTAAGGCTTTGGGATCCCAGCCCAATTCTGGAATTGTGGTAAATAATCAGTGTTGAATAAGAGTGAGGAGAAACTGCCTATGGGGAGTTTATATTTTGGTAGGAGAGGCAGACAGCTAAACTTGTAAACAAAATGAAAATTAATATAGTTTCAGACAGTAATATGTACCCTAAGAATTTAAAATAGAGCACCATTATAAAAATTGCTCTGGACATTAGATTACGGTAGGAAGTGACACTTTTTAAAATGCATCATTCTGATTTGCATGTGGAACACAGACCTAAAGGGGCAAGAGTGAAAGAAGGGAAACCAGTTAAAAGACAGTGTGGTAGTCCCGGTCACAGATAGTCGGGGCTTCGGCTGGAAGCTTGGCAGTAGGAATAGACACAGTGAGAACAGGACCAACATGGAGTATGTGTGGCAGATTAGAGCTCAAAAATTGTTTCTTGTGGATTAGATTTTCAGGTTAAGGAAAATTATGGCTTGAACAACTAACATGTAGAAGACTGGGAAGAAATAAAATAATCTTTTTGTCTGTATTAATTTTTTATTACTGTGTAAAGTTTACCACAAGCTTAGCAGCTCAAAACAACACATATTTGTGATTTCATAGATTCTGTGGGTCAGCAGTCTTGGGCACAGCATAGCAGGACTCCTCTGTAAGGCCACAGTGAATATGTGGGCTGGACTGCAGTCTCACCTGGAGCTGGAATCATTCCACTTCCAGTCTTACTCGGGTTGTTGACAAAATCCATTTCCTTGTGGCTGTAGAAGTGAAGGCCCTAGATTCCTGAATTTGGACAGGGGCCACCTGAGCTCTAGAAGACTCATATAGTTCCTGGAGATTGCTTGTCGTTGCTGGAATCATCCATTTTTCCTAACTATGCAGTATTCTCCAACATGGCTGGTGGAATAACTCTCTCTCTCTTTTTGTAATCCTCACCCAGGGATGTGTTTATTAATTTAGAGAGGGAGGAAGGGAGAGAGCCAGAGCAAGAGAGAGAGAGAGAGACAGGGAAACATTAATGTGAAAGAGAAACATCAGTTGGTTGCCTTGTGCACATTCCCTGGGCAGGAATTGAACCCACAATCTAGGTATGTGCCCTGACCGGGAAGTGACTCACAACCTGTGGGTGTGCAGGACAGTGTTCCAACCAACTGAGCCACCGGGCCAGGGCTGGAACAATTCTTTTAAGAGGAGTCCAGAAACACATCCAATTGTCTTTACCCGGTATTTTGGTTAGAAGCAAGTCACAGTTCCTGCCCACACTCAGGAGAAGGGATAATGAAAAGATTTGAACACCAGGAGATGTGAATCATACAGAGCACTGTACTGTCTATTACATTGCCCATTAAATCCTTAAAACTCAAACCTCAAATTGAATAAGTGAATTTAAAGACAGTAGAAAGATCAATACTGAAAATATATAAATAATTGAAAGTAACCTCTTTATTTTGTCTAGAAATAGTTGAGGCATAAGTACTAATTTTCATAAACTCTAACTACCAAAACGTGGTCTCAAATGAACTCTTCTTAACTTCTAGTGCAGGAAGTCATGAACTTTAGAAATTGCCTTTCAAGACAACAAAATCACACTAATGTACTGAAAGTTGGCCAGGAAACATCACTAACACTTTCATCCTGATATCATGTTTTTAGTAGCACAAAATAAGCAGCAGCAGAATTGGGGAAAAAGTGGCTAATGATACTGTAAAGTGTTGCCCAGGTGTAACAAGGGAGCTGGAGGTCAATCACTAAGTTCATTTCCCTCATAGTATATTCTTTACATGTTACGTTCACTTTGCTCTGCCCATGAAGGGGGCCAGTAGGGAACCAAGCCGTTTCCACAGTAGTGTTTGAAGGTCACCCAGCGGGACATGGCCTCTACTGCAGAAGAACTGATGGGAGCATGTACCCATGTGACATACAGGCACCTTCAGGAAAGGAATCCTACAGAGCCACATGGGGGTGAGGGAGGAGGCACAGAACAGAGTGACCTCTCTGCCTTCTGATGCTAAGTTGACTGAAGTTACCTTTCTGCATCTAGAAGCATCGGTTACATGAGTTTGAAAATAATTAATAGATTTCTAAAGAATAAACCACTTGAAAATTTTCAAATGAGTAAACTGCCAAAGATTTTAAAAATTAGAAATAACTTTAGTATTGGGTGAGACCATTAGTTTTGTTTGTCATTGATGTGCAGAATCTTATGACAAAGTCTAAGAGATAAATGAGCAATTAAATAGCACATAAGTGTAAGGATTTGATGCTGTTGGCTGAGTTGATGAGGCTGTCATTGACAGGAGAATTTATATATGTCTAATATATTGTATATATTGCTTATACTATACTTTACATTATACTATACATTATCTGCTATCTTTTGTCTAATTTTACATAATAGCATAACATATAAAGGATCTTTACAAGGGATGGCTTTGGCATATAAAAGGCTATAGTTGGTTTTTCTACAAATTGTAGAAAGTGTATTTGGTTGTGTAAAGTGTAGAAAGTGTAAAAATTGGTTGAAACTGGTGTAGCCTTGGGCAACTGAATCTATACATATATTATGCCTGTTTTTTGTGTTGTTAAAATAAAATAAAGTTACCATGGAAACTGGAATTTTGTGCCATGAAATATTGTGTCAGAGATATTAAGTACAGTCTTTGATAAGAAACAGCAAAAAAGAGAAAGAATAATCTCTGAACTTGTATGATTCCAATATTTTGGTGCAACCATTAAAGATACTGTTTTTTCTGAAGCAGATGATTATGGGTGATTTTCTATTTCCTGTATAATCAAAATCAATTCACTTAAACTTCACTAAACTCAATATTAGTGTCTACATTTTATTCAGTTTTCACATTCATTCCAGTTTACAGTTTTTATACAAATTAGTCTGAGTAGTGTGAAGGAAAAAAAATACAAAAGAAAAACAAACCATGGAATGAGGGTTGTTAGTAACTTAATCAGGAAGGTGTACAGAACTTCAGACATGTTAATTAGTGATGGCAAGCTTAGACGTGACAAGAAACTTCAGTAGGCCAGAAATATTTGGCAACATTATGGTGTCTTTATGTCTTTAATTTATTCTAACATATTTCTTATAGACCATTGTACATCATAGTTTGTTTTACTTTATGTAAATTCAGCTCCTTAATTGGGAATTTTTAACACAAGGTGGTCAGTGAGTTTTATAGAAAAAGGAATAATTCCTGAGAAACCCTACAACTTAGATACTTTTTATTATCTCCTTTAACTGGGACTGAGGAACTAAGAGACTGAGTTACTAATCCAGGGTTGTAGAGAAAGGAGGTAGTGGAGTTAACATTCAAATGTGGGCAATTTGGCTCTGAAGCCTTTGCTTTTAATCACAGAATGTGACTTCTCTAAATCTGACCTAGTCTCAAGATTGTGTAATAGTGCTGTAGTTTGGATGAAGTGGAAATGTCTTTCATTTAGACCGTAATTTAAATCCTAGCACTAACTCTCAAGAGTTGTCTCATTTGGAATAGATTGCTAATGTTGCTAAGATTTTTTCAAATCTATAATACATGGGCAGAACCACAACTTTCAGAGAGTTAATATGATGTTTAAATGTAGAAAAAAAGTGACATGTTTAGCATACATTTACATTAAGAATATTGACAATCAAAATTACTATTTACCCATCATCTGGAAACATTAATGTGTCTAAAGTCTGATACTGCTTGGTAATTACTGAATGCATTTTATGTAAATCCACTCCCAGTGAAAGCCTTGACAGTTGGCTTTCTTTTCGTTATGCAACTGTCTGACTTAAGTTTTGATTGCTGTGCCACATGCTTCAAAGAGGCAATCACTCAAAGATGGCTATCTGCAATAAATGTATTGCTAGACTAGATGGAAGAGCCAGGCTGTTTCCAACCCACACCACCCACCTGTCATGCTCCTTTGCTTTAGAGATCTTGGTTAATTTTGATAACTGACCGTTTTTTTGCCACTTGTTTTCCCTCTTCCCATACTGTAAATTTCCACTTTTATATTTTAAATCCACCAATAAAGAGTGAGCCCTTGAAACCCTAGGCCTCCACCCTGCATTCCAATAAAAGCAGGACCCCAGACCATACTCCTTCCCCTCCCCTCCCCTCCCCTCCCCCTCCCTCCCCTCCCCCTCCCCTCCCCTCCCCTCCCCTCCCTTCCCTTCCCTTCCCTCCCCTTCCTCTCCTCCCCTCTCCTCCCCTCCCCTTCCTTCCCATCTTTCCCTTCCTTTCCTTTCTCTCCTTCCCTCACTCCCCATGTGACCTCCCAGTGCAGCCTCAGGTGTGCCATGTAATTTCCAGGATCTGTAAATAAAAACCTTTCCCACCCACCCAAATTTCCTGATAGCAATTGCTGAGGGCACCTTGCAATCATAATAGGAACCCAAAGAGCCAGTCCAGCCACAACCCTGGCTACCAACAGGCTGAGACCAGCCCATGACACCACTCTACCTTGACAACACACCACGACTAATACTCCTCATATCAAAAGCTCACCTGTGAATTCAATGTTCTATCAGGATAATGCATTTCTGGTGAGAAATGTGACCAACAAGCACTGACTTAATTGTTGAGGAGGAATAATTACTAAGTCTAAGATATGACACCTACACAGCCAATTCGTTTATACATTGCAGTTTGTTCTTCATATCCATAGTTTTTACTCCCAAATACTTCATGAAAATATGTTTTCAAAACATAAACTTCTAGTCTTTGAAGATAGCTTGAGTCTATCTTCAAATGAACTCGCTCTTTTAAGTTTATTGGCATTTATTAATTCAGTCAGCCACTGAGTGAATATTTACAGAGGACTTTCTAAAAGGCCAGGTCCTCAACCCAGTGAGCACTAAAGTTACTGCACTCAGGATGCAGCAGTACACAGTGCTTTCTCGGCTCCTGCCCTCATGTAAAGTATATTCTGCTGGGGAGAGAAACATTAAATGAATTAGTAAACAATAATTTCATTAAATTTGTAATGAGTTTTATAAAAAAAAACCCTAAGTGGTACAATTAAAATGGGTAATGAAGGAAAATAACTCAATTTGTTCAGTTGGGAGAAGCTTCCCTGAAGATTTTATATTTGAATCAGACTTGCAGTATGAGGAAGAGATGACAGGAAGAAAAGCGAGGAAGACTTTTTTTGCAATGTTTCATAGGTATTATGTGACTGATAATCAAAATGGTATAATTGTAGAGAATGATCCTTATTCCCCTTAATAACATAGAAAAATATTAAATTATGTGTCCAAAGCTTTGGAAAATTTCTACCAAATATAATACAGACATTGTAATTTTCTATGCATGAAATGAAAACCTTTCTAGTAAAAATTGGAAAGGAACCAAAAGATAAAACTTGGAGTCCAGGTAAAGGTTAAATTAGGGGCAATTGGTGTGATGGAAATGTTGATCTACTTGACTGATGAAGGGCTTGCACATGAATACTTTTGACTTCTACTTGCTATGGGAAGTGTTATAAGTAAGCAATAGCTTTGGTAAATTTGCTCTTCAAAATGTCAGTTCAAAAAGGGGTAACTATTCTACCTAACTTCAGGCTTCCACAGCAAGCAAAGAAAATTAGCTTTTAGAAATATAAGTAAAACTCACTAAGACTGCTTCTGTTTAGCATTTTTTTCCTATTCTTTAAATACTATTAAGCATTATATTCAGCAAAGTAAAACTAAAATAAATTTAATAGTTTCTCTTGTTCTTTCATCTGGACTTGAAAAAAAATTGAACAAATACCTTTGTGCTCTCTTACAAAACATGCCTCAACTTCTAATCCTAGTCAGACACACATCTTCTCTAAAGATGAACAAAAGAGAAAATCTATAAATATATTAAAAGATGATGGGCTTGTTATTGATTCTTCTTTTCCTTTTTATGTTTTGCCCATTTTAAAAAAAATCTACAATGAACATGTATTACTATTGCAAAAGAACAAAAATGCTACATTTACAAAAAACTTCCCTTTATACTTTTAAGTGATTGATTTTTTTTAAAGATTTTCATCCATTTTTAGAGAGGGAAGGGAGGGAGAAAGAGAGAGAGAGAGAAACATCAATGTGCAGTTGCTGGCAGCTGTGGCCTGCAACCCCGGTATGTGCCCTGACTGGGAATCGAACCTTCGACACTTTGGTTCGCAGCCCGCGTTCAATTCACTGAGCTACGCCAGCCAAGGCTTAAGTGATTGATTTTAATTTTTTAAAAAATATACCAGAATTCACCAATAGTTATAGACTTTTTTCCCTCTAGAAATTATTTTTGGCCATCTACCAGGTTCTAGTATGTATCAGTTACTCCCAGGGTAGGGTAACTTGTATAGGGTAATCTTTAGGACTGTTTGCAGTAGCAAACTTCATACAAATAGAACAAAGTAAGAGTGACTTAGAAAAGATATTTGTCAATTTCTTTATCACATAGTAGGCAAGATTAATAGATTATTCATTACATAACATGAATTAATAATTAAGCAACCCAAGGCTTTTTGTATGGCATGTCCCCAGAGTTGTCATGGACTCTTGAAGTTCACTGATTTGCCACAGCTCATCCTCATAATCCAAAATAGTGGCTGGAGCACCTGCCATTATATCAAAGCTCCAACAAGAGGATGAGGGGAGAGAATAAAGAAGGTTATGTCATCCTCTCCCTCTAAGGATAATTCATGATAGTGTCATATGGCACTGCTGCATATAATTTATTGGCTGTCCCTAACAAGATATAAGAAAGCCTGGAATCCTTAGCTCAGAATATACCCAGTTAAAAATCAGGTTTATTATTAATGAAAGAAAAGCATTTGAGAAGAAAGTAACATATTATAACATACCAACAAATATACCACTATCTCTGTTGTATAAAAGCACAGAGCCTAATAAGAATTTTCATGTGTTGTTCTATGTTAATGCATTTTAGAAGAATTAACGTTTGCTGAGCACCCTCTACATGTCATACACTTGTATGTCAGTTAATAGTTATATTATCTTGTGAGATATGTTGCATTCACATAAAACCAAATAGTTGGGTATGAAATTGAAGGCCATTTTGCTTCTTTCAGAGTCTGAGAGCTTAGTCACTGTTGTACATTATTTGGGAAAGAGATTTCCCATTGCTGCTGTTCTAGGATTGCTGAGAACTGTCAATGAATGGGAGTGGAATATGTTGATGCATTCTTCTGTGCTTATTAGGAGAGTATGAATTCATTAAAGTTAAGGAGTCTCCTTATTTTTAGCTTCTTTTTTAGGATGTCAAATTGAAAAGAAGTCTGAAAAGCAAGTAGGAACTGTGAGGAGTTAGGATTAGAAAATCATGGAGGATAACGTGTGAATTTTCATCATATCAACCAACATACTGGTAGAGAGTTCCACCTGCCAAAATAGTTACCCTCTGTAAGGGAACTTATTGGGATTCAGTATGGTTCCAGCAGTGAAGGCATCTGGGAAATGTCGGGCTCTTCACTCTCTATAGCCTCAGGCTTAGCCAACTACCCAGAAAAACAGAATGCTGTGCAAAGAGAAATGGCATGCCCCCAGGAAGGATGTTAATGAATGTGTAGAGGATGGGTAACTGCCTGATGTTATCTGGTAACTTAGACATGCATTGTTTTTTTCTGGCGCTCTACATAACTACCCACCATATGGTTTTACTATTAACCCCCTATAAAAAAGAGGCCCTGTCTAGGGAGGGCGTGGACTTTTTTCCCAGCCAGCCACCATTGGAAGCAAGTAGCTGCTTTGCCTGTGTAGGTTACATTCTCCTATTAAAGCTCTTATGAACTTGAATAAGGGTACATGTCACTTCTTTGGAATAGATCCTGAATTCAGACTTTTGGGGCTTTCCCTCAGCACCTCAATTTGAGCTGAATAGTCTGGTTAAACTTCTACATCAACCAAATGATGTAGAAAGGCTGAGCACCCACAGTTATCTTGGTTCACGGGAGTATAGCCTTTTTAAGCTGCTCCCTCATATCTATAGTGAGTAAAATGTAATGGTTATTCCCTGATTTATTATATAGAATTCATTTTTAGGTTAATGTCTACTCATATCTAAAAAAAATCTAGCTAAAAAGGAAAGTTTTAGTCCCCTTAGACTATGTATCAGACTGGGCTGTATTTAAGGAGTCCTCCACTTTGTCCCTACTTTTTCCCTAAGTGGCAGCTCTCTTAAATTCTTCACAAATGACAGAAGACACAGCAGCTATCTGCAGGATCACATCTGCACACCCAAGGCACTAGCTTTTCCATGCTCATTTCTACTTTTCAGTAACATATAAATAAAATGACCATTACACTTCTACCCACCTCTTTTCCAAGGGGTAAAAGTATGTTCTTAAAACAAACCTCCTTTCTTGTCTTCCTTAACTACTCATCTGACTAAGTAAAGTAGTCAGCTTAAGCTAAACTTTCAAGATGTTACTTCTATAGGTATTACTTTTGCTTTATATGAGGCTTAAGCCAGCTGCTTCTCAAAGCCAATTTTGCCTCTGGAGTGTGCATAACTCCTCCTGAGGCACTGTGGAGGTTATGCACAGTCCTTAATCTGGGAGGAAATATAAGCTAATGCAATAATTAAAATGTGAGCATTAACAGGCTGCAAAAAAATGGATGAGATAGATACAACCAGAGACAAATAGCTAACGCATTAAAACAAGCACAACAGATGAGAAATATGAAACAACTACGGAGAGAATGAGGAGAGTGAAGAGTTGGGGTGGCTCTAGGGTATTTATTGGTGGGTTGACTAACTTGCAGTTAATGTCAGGTTTGCATATGTCCAACCACATGAGAACTGTAGTGCTGAGTCATCGGATACTGATTGGTTGGACTAAGGATTTATGAATCTTGACCTATCATTATACACTGATGGTATTGAAATGCACTGACTGTATCACTAGTGGTTTATTTTGTTCATAGCAGGTAAGTCCGTTCTTCCAAATTCATGGGCAGTTTTCCTGGAGCTCTGTTTAATGTGTATTCCTAAGGATATTTTATAAGAAAGTGTGGTTTACCTTGAACAAGGCATTAAGAGACTCCCAAATACACATGACATGTATTCGGAGGAGACAAGCAGCCACTTAGCCTCGTAGGTGATGATGTGCTTAATAGCTGCAGAAACCACACAGGCTATAAAAGCTACTTAGGAATCTACTTTTTTCCCCTTCAGACAATTCACTTGCTCTGGGAGCATTCACAGGAACCACGTCAAGTAATTGCTTCAAATGACCAAAAGTTGTGGTCAGAACTGTTCTTAGAGTCTTTCTGGTTCCCTGTACTTACAAACACGCTTAAGGGCACTTAATGAATAACCTTTTACTGATGTACCACCCTTTCATTACCACCTGGGCTTAGAAGCATAAGACACAAAGGTGAGAATTGTTTCCTTAGCGGTTCAGCCCAGCCCTTCAATAGAAGTGGCACTTTGTAGATGGCATCTATCCGTGGGAGGAAAATTATACCTTAGGTCATTTTAGGCAGAGCAGGCCATAAAATGAAACATTATAAAATCTTTGGGTTTATAATAGCACCATGTCATAAATTCTCCCTGTGGGGAGAGCACTGGTGCCTGCTTTACATTTATAATGTACACAGTGAAATAATGTGCTAAGAATATTCTGATTCAGGAATTATTCTTCCTGTATTATTAAAGAAATCAATTATTAAATGATTGGGCACATGGACTTGGGATCTCACTGTGGGTGGCTTACAGAGAAAACACCCCCCACCCCCCACACACATGCAAATTCTTTAATAAGATGTAGCCTATTTAAAAATAAAAACAAAACAAGAAAAGGTTTCCTAGTTTAGACCATCCAAATCAACTTGTGTTGAGTGAGGAAATAAGACAATTATTGTGATGACTTCAAAATAAAAGTATCCTCTCTCCCTCCCTCCCTCCCTCCCTCTCTTCCTTCCTTCCTTCCTTCCTTCCTTCCTTCCTTCCTTCCTTCCTTCCTTCCTTCCTTCCTTCCTTCCTTCCTTCCTTCTGTTGTAATTCTACATGAATGCATTGGGGGATGAGATCCTAACAACACGAGGATTTGAAGAAGAAAGGTTCTTAAGGTGCTACCTGGCACAGGGCCTCAGTGTCATACTTTTATCCACTGGGTACCAAAGTGATACAGCAGACATGGAGACAGTGACTGAGGTCAAGGGACCCTGATGGGTAAATCTCTGGGACTTCATACCAACACTGCCGAGGAGTTTTGACTTCCATAAGAAGTAGAATTGGGGTTGAGAAATAATTTATCAACATGTTGAGGAATAACTAATATACACATTGACATATACAAGTATTGTGTATACTACTTTATGTAACAGTCAGAAAATTTGAGAAATACTCCTTAAAATACACCAACTAACATTCCTATTGCTCTGTTAAACTACAGAGATTAAATAAAGATTGTTGAGAAATACTTCCTACTTCATGAATCTGTTACAGTGTAAGAGAAACTCAAAGTTAGAGTCAATGCTAATATTTGTTACCTGTCTGTCAGCCTGAATTAGACTTTAGTTGTCTATGTCTCTAAAAAATCTCTATTAATCTTGTAAGATTGTTCAAAATTACACATGTAAAGTTTGCTCTTGTTTCCCCATGCAGATCAGTTTCTCTTTTGCATTTTTTCTCAAAACATATTGTATAATTATTTGTTTACAAATTTTTTTCTTCCACTAAACTTTTAGTTGCCCAAAGTAGAGAATAAAGTCAAAGTTTTTTTTGGTGTTTTCTGTATATCTGGTACTTTATGTGGTCCTTCAATAATATCTGAATAAATACATTAATTTCTATCAGTTCAAACATATTAACTCAATGTGTAAGCAAATATATTCAAATTCATAAGAACAATGGCTAGTTTCATAACCATAATATTTATCTAAAAGCTTAAAATAAGGTAGAAATAACCAAAGAAGTGCACTGCCACGTTCTCCTCTTCTTTAGTGATCTCCTGTTTCTCTTACAAACCTCTCACCATAATCAGGAAAAGAATGTGCTCTCCTCTTACTTTGTGGGAAAATTATGATTTTTATCAATGGTGTAAATTTCAAGTACTCTTGCCATTTTCCAAGTATGACTGTGTGGTGCATACCTCTAGGTATCTGAATGGATTATCACAAAGAAGCTGGTAGATGTGCCACTAGTGTATCTAGAATCCTGGAGGAATATTTCCTGAAGTGCATTAAACACATTGACATAAATATCATTTTTTTAAAGTTATTGTGACTATGTTTTTTTTAAGATTTTTATTTTATTTATTTTTAGAGAGGGAAGGAAGGGAGAAAAAGAGAGAGAGAGAAACATCAATGTGCGGTTGCTGGGGGTCATGGCCTGCAACCCAGGCATGTGCCCTGACTGGAAATCGAACCTGTGACACTTTGGTTCACAGCCCGCGCTTCAATCCACTGAGCTACACCAGCCAGGGCTAACATAAATATCTTAATTAAAATGTATTTAAAAGTTCAGGGGATATGTAAGAGGCTTAGTAACTTACTAGTGAAGATTTAGAGTATTTGTTTATTGTTCAGTCAGTTCACATGAAGATTCTTGGTAGTGCCCAGGCTCACTCTGTCTGTGCTCAGTCAGAACTCGGAGCCACTATGCTCAGTCAGAACTAGGTCTTTCCTTTCCAATGTGTTATAGCTGGCTAATTCTGTATCTCCCACCAGGAGGAAAAGGTAGTAGCACCACTATTACTCACGATGTCATAGTCTTTGGAACCTGTTTGTATTGAAACAATATAGATCTTCTTGCTACCACAGTTCCCTAATACAATTTATTTAGTTCTGGTTACATCATTACTCATAACACAGCCCCATCTATCATGCTGCCATAGAACTGGTTTCCAATGACTCTCTTGAGGGATGTCACTATGCTGGGTTGAAGATGACCAAAACTGCAAGTTTCACCTGGATTACATAGGAAATTGTGAATGATAATTGTTACCTGACCAAGTTAAATTTAGTGTATGAAGTTTTATAGAATAAAAGTAGAATAGCATATCTTCTAACCATTGGATCTTGAAGCTATGATTATTTTAATCTTAAGATGTGATCTTTTTTCATTTATCACTAGCTAAGGATATAGGTAAGAGGCCTACCTAGATGGAGTGAGAAAAGTGGACCTATTCCCATAAGAAATGTCCTTCTCTTCTCTGGCATGGCTTAAAAATGACCTAAGAGAACATAGTCACCACATAAATTGGAGACAAGAGTAGACATTGATTAGAGTCTCCATTGACATATGGAACAGTGATCTGGAAAGTCATTGGAAGGAAGAGAAATGACAATCCCTGGAAGATGACCAACACATGGAGTAAAGCCAGCTGATGGTTGCCAGTGTCGGGTGAGGGGGGTGAGGGACACAATGCTGGATGGGGGATGACCAAGATCATCTCTACCTCTCTTGGATACTCTAGACCCAAGGTAGCATTATTCTTGAAACATGTGGGCAAGAGTCAACACATAGATCCATTCAAGCCTAAGATTCTGTGGTGGGGGGGGTGGGGTAGATCAGAGCCCTGAACTCCTTCTGTGAGGAGAGTTATAGTCACCTCAAATCAGCATGTCAAAGTCTAATTTCATGTGATCCTTTCAGAGAAATACTACACTAGTCAGAGGGAACCATTCACACACCAGGCTTCCTTCCTGGAAGGTCCTGGGGACCCAGCCAGAGTATCCTGAGATGACCCCATAATTGCAAATCCTGAAGCTCCTCCAGTCATCTGAATGACTCCAGATTCAGTCAGGAGAAAGCCCCATAAGACAGAAAGAGAAACTGAGGCACTTGCAGGTCCCAGTCTGGGCTTGGGGTGCTCCACCCATTCTGGACATACAGTGATTGGAGTGCCACCAGCCCAGCTTTTCAGAGACACTGGAGCAGGATGTAGAAAGTTTTGAAGAAGGCATTCCAAAGACCAGGAATCACCTGAAAAATGGGGCTGTGTTTGCTGGAGTCTAAGAGCAGTATTGTCTTTAAATTCCACGTTACTTCCAATTTCTTCTGTATTATACCATCTGCCCACACCTTCATTTCCCCACAATGTCCCCCTTTCTGTTGCACACCATTGGGAACTCTTTCTCTGCACCTTCAAACACCCCCTATACGTATTCACACACAGCCTTTCTTTCTTTCATATTATTTGTAGAGATTCTGCCTCCTACCTCTAACTTTTCACTGCTCATCAGTCTAAAAAAAAAGGTAAGGAAAAAAACAAACATATTTCATATTGGTATGCACCTAATTTGTTGGTCAGCCAGAGAGACAAATGACCAAGACAATGAGAAACAAGGCAATTGAACTGGATCTTATTCATACTAATTATAGGAAAAAAATAAAGGATCTCTGCAAGGCTTTTTTCCTTCTCTCTTTTTGTGCATGTGTGTGTTTGTTAGAAAGAGATAAGGCATGAAACAAGAATAACATACAGGATTTGAATTATGGAATGTGGATATTCAAAACACTAGAGAAATAACTTTTCGGAATTTGTATGTTCAGAGGCTATTTCTCTTGCAAAATGGAGAAAAACAAGAACTATTCCTATTTAAAGATGTATTTAAATTTTAAAATCCCTAGTATTTACATGAAAATAGATATAATTTCTTTGAATCCAGAAACATATGGTAGATAGGAAAATATAAATCATATAATATCAAAGGTAAATTACTAGGCAACACATCTCCCAAAGAAGGTTAAGGTGACCAAAGAACAAGACAGCTAATAATCAAGAGAAAGCAGAGATGTTCACTCTAAGTTAAAATATCAGAATTCCAATTTAAAATTAGATTTGGAGATAGCAAACCATCGGAGATTGCAGAGCACAGTCTTGATGTGATCCAGTTTCCTGCAATGAGATAGCTGACTAATGGCCACTGCAATCAGAATTAATTAACATCAATTTGTTTTTAATAAAAAGCTTCTGAAGCCCATTTTGATAATGAATGCTGTCTAGAGAAAAATCAAACAGTGCTTTCTGATCTATGTGGAGCCACAGCTGTATGTATTTGACCCCTATTTTACACAGCTGTGCCTCATTGATTTCTTCTGTTAAACTCCTGGACCGAGCCCTAAACAATGGCGGGAGCACTCATATATCTTCCGCAGAGACTCGGTCTATGACCTGTAACCCTGCGGCAGTGCCAGAGCGTTCTGCACCTCCAACACTGGCCGCCTGTCCTGATGACATATCACCCTGATGCTGTCCTGAACAACAAGTAACCTCAAAATGTGACCGCGGATCAGTTTTTTATGGGTACAAACACATATAAAAGACTTTGGTCAAACCTAATGTGTAACTGAGCTCCAAGTTAGTTGGTTACAAATTTACATCCACATCAAGTCAGCTTATTACAAAAGGAACTCCTATAGTTAAATAGGATTCAAAATAAGACAGGAAAACATTAAAAACATTTGAATGTGTGCCACCATAAATGTGGAATAAGAAAGGTTCTTCCATTAAAGGAGAAGCTTACTTGCCACTATCTCTTTTGAAATTTTCCCAAGACCTTAGAAATAGTAGTTTCTAAGGTCTTGGGAAAATATTAACTTCTCTTAAAGATGATAGAAGTGACAGGAATACATGACTTAAGTAAATCATATTTCATCTCAAACTATAGTTCCCATATTTATTAACTGTGGTAACATGCCTTATTTTTTCCTAGAAGTGAATGCCTAGATGTGGGCTTATTTCCTGAGTAATGTATTTTTAAAATTCTTTATGTTTATTAGAGCTGGAAGTACAAAATATTTTAATTTACAGAAAGGATAAATTGGTAAAATCTTAACAACTGGGCTAAGTATAAATATTTGCCCTTATAGATATTTAATAAAATGCTGTGCAGTCATTAACAAACATATTCTCAGAAAACACCTTACAAAATAAAACAAAAAGGATAGAAAATATTAAGCAGTCACGATACCACTTATATAAAACGCCATGATGTTGTCTGACCACTTAAGAGATCCCTGGTGGCGTGTTAACTCCATACTCATGATCTTATTTAATCCTCATAACTTTGGGAGGCAAAGATTTTATTCTTGACTTACAGAGGAGGGAGCTGAGGCTTACAGAGGTGACAGAACGCATTCAACTTCACATAAACAGAAACGAGACTGAGACTCAAAATTTGATGGATCTGAAACCAGAAGTTGGGGTCTTCAGCTCAACTTTTTTGGTCATACTCAGCTTCAGAGCTAAATATAGCACACAAAAGGGGGTTATTGGGTGGTTTTGCTTGGGCCTTTATGGTGTTTGTCCACATATTTTTAAAATGGATTTTCTTGCCAACATACACAGACATGAAATTTCAGTTATCTATTTCTCCTAAAAATGAGAAAATCTATGAACACTTGACCTTTATGATTTAACATGTGGCCACTGCCTCATATGTATTAGTACCAGTTTTCCCCTTTAAATTGTGCTTTCACTCCACAATTTGCCGTAATTAGTCTTAGACACTCTTGAGGTTCTGTGCCTAGAATCATTCAGTATTTAGTTTGTGATTTCTCTCTATGTGAAAGTATTGGTTTACCCATGGGTCCTTTATACACCTTCCTTGACTTGACCCTTCCCCTTCTTTTCCCTGTCATCCTCCTCCCCTCTCCCCTCTGGTCACTGTGTTTGTTCTTTATTTCCATGTTCCTGGTACTTTTTTTTTTTTGAGAGAGAGAGATTTAAAAGTGGAAGGTGAGGGGGTGGGTAGGGCAGAGGAGGGTGATGGGGGAAAATAGGGACAACTGTAATTGAACAACAATAGTTTTTTCAAAGTATTGGTTTAAATTTAAAAAACCCAGAGAATTATACGTATCAAAATGGAAGAATTTATATTTTATTAGCTCCTTGGTGTGTGTGCCCATTTTAAAAGTTTTCTAGAGTGAATATAACCTATTTAATAAAATAAAGAATACATTGCCTAAAATATAAAACTTCCAATAAATGGAAGAATTTATTTTATGTGTAAAGCAGCCTTGGGTCAGTCATGAGTATAGTTGATTTTTCCAGTATTATTGTTCAATTCCCCAGATTAACCTTTCTAAATTATAGCTTCAAAAAAATAACTCTCCTATGAAAAATATTTCAATTGTTTTTAAGTTACCTTTGCAATCTTCTGTCTTATTGCTCCCAAAAAATAATATACTGAGCATAGCTGGTAATTTCTTGTTTCTAGACCTTGACCTTGACAGAACCCCTGAGCTCATCTCAGGGTATGTATTTCATTTCTGTTTAACTATGTAGATCCTGCTAAATAAGATCCAACTAATTAAGATTAAGATACCTTTGGGATAAACTTTCTTCACTATCTTACCCTAGCAATATACATTGCTGTCTTCCTCTTATGAATACACATATCACTTAATGACTACAACAACCATTTAATTCAGTATATTTGTAGTGTTTTACTTAGTATGAGGTGTATCTGGAAGAAGTCCAACCATTGTCAATATAATGAGAATAACAGTTTGTGCAACATCGATGTAACCTGGCAGCCAAGGAGAGTAGACTGGAATGCACATGTGTGAACAGTGAGGACTTCACTGTACCAGTCAGTGGGGGCAGTCAACACCGTTGAGTGAGCATGTGTACTGTGTGGCCCTCGCATTCAAAATCACTGAGCAAGTAAAACAATGGATCTGCATCAAATTCTGCATTAAGCTTGGACATTCCTCTGTGAAAACTGTTCAGATGATTCAGAAGGTGGCAGCTATGTTCCTACTGGTAATTGGCAGCTTCATCACAACAACATGCCCACTCATGCCTCATATCTTGTGCACAGTTTTTTGGCAAAACCTCAAATCACTTAGGTGACTCAGCCCCACTACAGCCCAGATTTGGCACCTTGCGACTTCTCGCTTTTCCCAAAACTAAAAGCACCTTTGAAAAGGAAGAGATTTCAGGCTGTCAGTGAGATTCAGGAAAATACAATGAAGTAGCTGATGGTGATTAGGAGAACTGTGAGAGGTCCCAAGGTGCCTACTCTGAAGGCGACTGAGGCCTCATTGCCCAATGTTTCTTGTATCTTCTTCAATGTTTCTTGTATCTTGTATCTTCTTCAATAAATATCTCTATTTTCCATAGGACCTGGCTGGATATTTTCTGAACAGAAGCCCTATATGAAATTTTCTGTGAGTCTGTAATTTATTGACTGAATGAAATTGCAAATACTTTGAGAGCAAGCCCTGTGACTTCACACCTTAGTTACAGAAAACAAGAGAGAAGAGCATTTCTAGAAGAGAAAAAAATAGTCAAAAAACCACGATGAGATACCACTTCACACGAGTCAGAATGGCCATCATAAACAAAGCAACAAACAACAAGTGTTGGAGAGGTTGTGGAGAAAAGGGGACCCTAGTGCACTGCTGGTGGGACTGCAGACTGGTACAACCACTATGGAAAGCAGTATGGAACTTCCTCAGAAAACTAAAAATGGATCTGCCTTTTGACCCTGCAATTCCACTGCTGGGACTATATCCTAAGAACACTAAAACACCAATACAAAAGAACCTTTGCACCCTCGATGTTCATAGCAGCACAATTTACAATAGCTAGGTGCTGGAAGCAACCTAGATGCCCATCAGTAAATGAATGGATCAAAAAACTATGGTACATTTACACAATGGAATTCTATGCAGCAGAAAGAAAGAAGGAGCTCCTACCCTTTGCAACAGCATGGATGGAGCTGGAAAGCATTATGCTAAGCGAAAAAAGCCAGGCAGTGAAAGACAAATACCATATGATCTCGCCTTTAACAGGAACCTAAACAACAAAACAAAGAAACAAGCAAAATATAACCAAAGACACTGAAATAGGGGACAGACTGACAGTGACCAGAGGGGAGAGAAGAGGGAATTTCAGGGGAGAATGGGAAGGGTTTACAGGAACAAATTTAAAGGACACATGGTCAAAAGCTAGGGGGAGGGTGGTAATGGGAGGGAAGTGGGGAGGGTTGGGCGGGTGGGCTGGAATGGGAGTAAAAGTGAGAAAACTGTACTTGAACAATGATTAAAATAAAATAAAAATAAAATAAAATAAATAACACATCACAATTAAGTAATGAAAATGCTAAAAATATCTAATGCTTTGGGCAGTTAAAAGGTGACTTTAGCAAGAATAATACCAGATGGTCTCTGAGACCAACAACAGATTTAATCACTGAGTATTGTGGTTGATAACAACAGAGCCTAATATTTGATGTCCAAAGGAGCACCTTTTATTCAGTGCAATTACTTTAGATGTGCAAATATTGATTCTAAAGCTACTACCACTATTAATTTTTTAACTACTCCTTTCCTTTCAAATTGCTCTAAAAACAAAGGCTTTATAATAAAAACCAACCAATCAAACAAACAAAAAATTGTGTTTTAAGTGTAATTCTAAAAATTATACAGTATCCCCCACCCTGATCTATGGAGGATACATTCCAAGACCACCCCAGTGGATGCCTGAAATCAAGAAGAGTAGCAAACCCTATGTTACCATGTTTTTCCTATACATATATACACTTTATGATTTCTCTTTAATATATCTTATTTGCCAGCATCACTACTCTTGTGCTTTGGGGCTATTCTCAAGTAAAATAAAGGTTAGTTGAACACAGCACTGGGATTAGTGTGACAGTCAATCTGATAACCAAGAAACTGCTCAGTACCTAAAAGACAGGCACCATACGCAGTGTGGATACACTGAACAAAAGGATGACACACATCCCAGTCAGGAAAGCATGGCATTTTATCACACTGTGTAGAATAGAACTCAAGTTAAAACTTAAGAATTATTTATTTCTATAATTTTCCATTTACTATATTCAGACTGTAATTGACCTCGAGAAACTAAAACTGTGGTAAGCAACACCATGGATAAGGAGGGCTACCATACGCAGAATACCATCCCTTGTCAGTGCTTTCTATAGTAGTGAATGATCAGCAACCCAAACACTCAGACAGAGCGGTCTTGGTTAATGAAGGTTTCTGCCATGGGAGGGCTAACTAAAACATGCTGTGGTCTTCAGTAGAAGGACTTAGTGAGCCTTCTTTTCCCTTCACCATCCGATCTGTTTCTGGTGCCTCCCACCGGCATAGCAGGACCTAAAGCTGCATCACAAGGAAGCAGTTGCTGTACTCCGTACAAGTCAGCTTCCTGGGGTACAGAACAGGGTGGAGAGTGGGAGAAGAATTTGGAGTGGCAAATGAGAACTATCTAGTATATTATAAAAACTCAGGTGTCTGATTTCTAGAAATCTAATTACCTTTAGAGCCAACTGTGATAAATATGAGGTAATAAAGCAGAGATTATAATTTGTATAGAAACCAAGAAATCAGGGCAGCAATGCACCCATGAGCTTACTCAGAAAACCTTCAAACCAGGCTAAGTTTGATCAATAAATTTACATGTATGTGTAATAACATATGTTTGATAACCTTTTAAAGTCTTGTCTTTTCACATGTTGAATGGCTGGATAATTTAAGTAATATAGTTGAGGTGATAACTACTTTATACATTATTTATACGATAACGTAAAGGAATATATAGCCTTCAAAATTATTGAAAAGCTGTACCATCTGAAGAGGAGCAGAATATGCTACCCCCAAATATACCTCTTTGGCATAAGGATTATTTTGAGCTGGTTATATTTAAAAAAGAAAAGTAGACAAGGGAGAAGCTCTGAAAACCAAATAGAAGTTACCCTTTTATAACAGACATTTACATTCATGAGGAAAATCCCCATTTGTAAGGGTGCCCCTTTGTACCAGGAGAGAAGGATGACAGTCTCTAGAAACTGTTGGCAATGGAGATGGCTAGCATTTAAACCTGTATAACAACCTTACTGTGCTTTGTCTGATAACCTCCTATAACTCGCTCCTTTTACCTCTTTTGTCTTTAGCTGAGGATGTTATTTAAAGTGATGGTTTGAGCCATTTCAGGAAGTTACTCAGTGGTTTTCCTGGGTATCTCCCTTGTATACACAAGGTATACATTTTATTAAACTTTTGTTTGCTTTTCTCCTGTTAATCTGTCTTTTTTTATTACAGAAGCTTCTCATCCAAGAACCTAGAAGGGTATAGAAAAATTATTTTTCCTCTCCTACACATCCAATATTCTAAACTTGAAAAATGTACCAAGGTATTGTGTCTATAAATACTGAACTTGCTAGACAAAAGCCAAACACATCAACCTCCAGAACTTCAGAAGGAATGTTTCAGGCTAGTTTGTATAAATAAGGTTATAGATGACTTTTTGAAAATGCAAATAATTAACTAGCCCACTACTGGATTGGCAAGCATAAATGCACGCACCCTTGCTCTAGACACCAGAAGGGGAGAACAAGTGTTATTTTTCTAGTCATACACCAAGAAGTCACCTGCTAATGATATGAAAATGGAGGGAAATCCAAGGCACTGATGTTGCTTTTTCTGGCATCCATAGGTAAGCAAAGCATCCACTGTGCTGGCTATTTGGTAAATGATCAAGCTATGCAATGTGTTTATTGGCAGAGCCTATGCAGTGGAAGGGTAATCTTTGCTAAACTGAAGGCAAGAAAGAAGGAAAGGAATTTGACCCACTGTTATTCCACTATTGGTCAGCTAAGAAATGTGTAGTGTGCTCTGATTTCATTGAGCTCAGTTGAAAGAGATACTCTTTTTTTTTTCCTTTTGAATGCCCCTAATTATCTCCCTTAAAAACTAGAAACATTTATTTTTGGGTAGAATGTTCCGCTGTCAGTAAGATACAATAGGTTTAAATGGGAAAGCACCGAATCACCTGATCTAATCAATACATGATAAACGATACATTGGAATGGATTAGAAAAGTTAAAATTGTCTCTTATCAGTTTTGTGAATCTAATTGTATCTTTGTTGCCAGTGTACCTTTAATCTTGAGCTCACTCTTTGACTCAAACAGATGGGAGATATTTGTTAAATATTATAGAATAAACAATACAATTTAAACTCTTTTCTATAAATTGGGTAGTAATGCTTTGGGTTTAAAAAGAAGACTTCTGGGAAATAAAATAAAAATGGATTTCAGCAATTTATGTTCCCAATGCTTCATTCATTTCAGCATTTCCCACTTTCCATTCTCCAGTTTGTTATTCAGTCTTCATGTTTCAAGGATGTTTTGTGGAGCTAATGGGGCTCAGCCCACACGCTATTAAAACTCTGCTTGGCTTTACTTTTCACAAATGTAATCTCTCCTAGCTATTTCTGTCACTCATTAGAGCCCCAAGGCGCTGAATGAGGCAACACTATGTAAACGGGGTGCAGAGGCTCAAATGCTACATTACCAGTGAGGAAAATAGAAAAACAGTAGAAAACCAAAGACCCACACTGCAGAGAACTATAGATAGGTTAAAAAGTTTAGTTTTGTGTGGGCTTAAATACGGAGGTTCAACATTCAGATCCCTGGAGTTTTCACCTGCAACATTTGCCAGCGAGAGCGCTGCTCGTTCATACACACCACCTTCTCTGCAGATACCCCTTGTTTTCCAAGCACCTAACAGCGCATGCCCAGCACTGCAGCCAACAAACCACAAAGCATGCCCGCATTCCACTATGTATCAAAGTCTCTTAATATCCCAACAAAGTTCTGCAAGGTCAGGAAAGCAGTTTATCAACCTTTTATATATCTTACAGCAGCAATAAATTTATTCTAGTGTGGGACCTATGAATATTTCAGATGCTTTGTGAGAAAACTCTTTGGCTTAAGATAGTCTGTGTACCCCAGAGTTTGTGCTCCAGACAGAACCATTGTTCTGTATACCACACTTTTATTGATACTGAACTCCCTTTATTGCCAAGCTTTTCCAGGTGCTTTCTGCAATGTTTGCTGTTAAATAAATGAAATTTTCATTTAGAGAAAAGCAGTTTAATGTTTTTTGCACACTGAATTTCTCTCTTATTCTTTTATGATTATGTGCTGTATTAAACTTTTAATTAAAGAAACACAGAATGTATATTTTTTTTCCTGAAGCATCCCATGGAAAATTTATGTCTATGTTTTCTGTTTTTGTGTATTTGCTTTTTCCTCCATTCCACTAATGAAGGAGATCACATCACAATTTAGGATTTAGAAAATTGTAATAGACTCCAATAAAGAGTATTTCATGTACTTTCAGATTAGATGATATTAACATTTTATCCATTTTCCAGATTAGATGTTAATTCTCAGGCACCCCCAAAATTTCTTGTACAGTATCTTCAGGCCATACAATCCACCAATTCCATTACTGGGAAAAAACAATAATTTGAAAAGAGATATGCATCCTTATATTCATTGCAGCATTATTAATATTAGCCAAAATAAGCCAGCAATCTACTATCCATCAATGGATAAATGGAAAAAGAATATGTGAGATATATATATGACAAAAATGTTATTTGACAATCAAATAGAATGAAATCTTGCCATTTGTGACAACATAGATGGACCTAGAGGGTATTATACTATGTGAAGTAAGATAGGCAGAGAAAGACAAATACCATATGATCTCACTTATAGGTGGAAAGTAAAAGAAAGTAAATGAATAAGTGAATAAACAAGACAGTGCAGAAACATATTTGTAGATATAGAGAATGAGGTGATTCAGGCAATCATTGACACAGGAGAAGGTGGGTGGGGTGATGGGAATAAAAATGGGGTAAAAATAACTAGCCAAAGAAAGCAATAATAGGATTGGCTAGGGCCCATGAATCACTAGAAGCAAAAGAACAATATTTGTATTTTCTGTACTTAATTGATTAAGAATGTTGTTTTGAAAAGAGAAAACTTTAAGAATAAGCACTTGGGGACCACTAGAATATATGTTTAAATCAGAATGAGGGTTTTACCCCTTCCCCTCCAGCCAGCTGGATGTTAGCATCAAAGGGAAACATGGCAGTCATATGGGGAGGGCCATGAGGCCAGACAGTTGAAGGTTGAATTCCTTAATCACTTGTGTGAAAAGAGATGCCCCCCCCAATTAACACAATTCATGTTACATATGAATTAGAAGGAGAGTTTACCTGGCAAATAGTAGTAAATAAGACAAAACAAATGTGACTGTCAATAATTATTTTATATAAAAAGCATTTAGTAGAAAAAATTCCATTGACTGTTTCCTATTCATAAGGTCTGAGATTCATAATGTGAACATAACAGTCTTGAAGCTTCCTTCACCAAATAAAAAATCAATGTTTTGCCAAAACCAACTTGAAGTATGTTTGCCAAAATACAAGACAAAACCTCAGAAACATAATTATTATAATAAAATTTAGCAAATATATCAGAATTTAGCAGGTAAAGGAGCATTAATCAAAAATAACTATAAAATAAACTGAAAAGAAAATCTTGTTAAAGCTGTAAAATACAGATTACAATTGCTAATGATCAACTAGTATCAGGTGAAACAAGAAACAAACCAAATATTTTTTTTTAAAAATGACTAGTTATTGATCAACTATGAAATTAAACCTATAATTACAGACATTCAGAAAACTTAAATTGATTTTGCTAAATTTAGCAACTACCATTGATGAAAATCCAATATAATTTGCAATAAAAGACTTTTTCTTTTGCATAATAAAAGAAGACATCTCAATCCAGTAAGTGTGCACAATATTAAAATGTGAAACTGACACAATTATAAATGTGAGGTACATAAATGTGATCTTCATTTTTATTGATTATTTCTCTGTATTTTCACATCAGGATAACATATGAAACAGAAATAAGAAACAAGCTATCAGAAATAAAGAGAAAAATCATCATTATGTCTGTTAATATGTTTATATTTCTACATAACATAAGAGAGCCTATCAAATATGACTAAAATTAATGAGAGAAGGATGTTGTTCCTAGAACAAATAAAGAAGCAAGAATGAATTGCTTTCTTATATAGTTGAAATCTCATTTCTTTTCAGAGTAGCAACAAAACACATCAGAACTAAAAAAAAAGTAGAACGTGTGTAGAAAATCACAAGATTTACTAGAGATTCAAAAGAAGATTGTAACAAATTCACACTGATAATTTTTTCCTGGATGAACAGATTGAATGTGTTACTGCCCATTCTGCATTTATTTTTAATTTTAGAGAATTTTCTATCAAATATGTGTTGAGCATTTGTGGAAGGATTGGTCTTAATTAAAACAATTAAGAAATGAGGAAAGTATTGTTCTTAATGCCATAGTTCCTCAGCCTGAAATAGATCATACCTGCAAGGGCAATGAAATAGATGAGAGAACAGGAGGAACTGTAGACTGCTGTGTCTGTGTAAGATGATGTATGGAAAAATAACAAACATCATGATTAGACTCTGCTGTTTGTTCAGGTGGTTCAGTTACAACTTCATCAGGTTTCAAATTCTGTGATCTCTTCCTTTTTGTTGTTATCTGTTCAACTTATTATAACTGTAGACCAGAAGATAGAGATCAATCGATAGAATCTTTGCTGATACTATTACACAGCTGTCACATGAAAATCACAAACTAGAGGGGTATTAGCTATAATAGGGATTTGGAGCCAAGGTAAAAGCTACAAAATGAAAGTAATTCAGTGGCAAAATCTCAGTAATGGGTCAACTAACCCATTAACATAAGACTATGTTCACCATTCTGAGAGGACAGTGCATTGCCTCTTGAAAAGTGACATGGAAAATGCTTTCCACGATAAGGACACAGACAAAAACCTGCACTATATCACCAGAGATGTGTGTGGCAGCTCTGGACTTTACAGTTCCAATTTGCCCACTGACCTAACATCACAGAGCAAAGAGCAAAACATTAACAAAGTGAAATGGCTCATTAAACACTCACACAGTCCCCTGGCAGTGTTAAAACCTTGCCATTTACTGTGTCATTGCCGGTGTTGTTTCTTTATCGGCAAGGAGGGCCGAGGAGACCGGTCTGGTTGCCAGGAGTGTATTGATAGTCCTGCGCCATTAAGTTCAGGGGGCTGAACAGGTCCTATTCAAACAGTGAAATGCACAACAGGATGTGTCTTCTCTGCCTAGTGAGGGGTAAATGGAAAAAAAATGGCCCAAGGAGCAAACACCATAATACTTGGTTCATGAATGCTGTTCTTTATTTTTTTAATTAACTAAAAATATAACAATGATGGGAAATATTAAGAAAGGTTCAGTTAGACCTTCATGGCCTACCAAAGGAAGTGAAATGATACATTTTCTCTGATCTTAATCTTACAAAAGGAAGAATCTCATTAGCTAAAAAGCATAGGAATACATTTGTAAGAGAAGGATAAGATTAACGAAATGTGATCTAAGAAATACAACTTCTTGGAAAGTTAGATATGCTGGACCTAAAATTTAAATGGATTGTCTGGGAATGGAAAACCGTTGTTTTTTGCAAAAACAAACATTTCCAGAAAATTTGAAAAAAACAAGGATGATAAATAAACTTGCATAAAAATGACTATGATATGTTACATTACTCAACCTTTAACAACCATAATAACATCAAAGACATATATATTTTGCTGCATACTAGTCACTATTCTATATGCCTTAGAATATTCAAGAAGAGGAAACAATAAGCAATTTGTTCAAAGTTACAGTTATAAGTAATGCTGCCTGAACTTAAATCAAATCTTTGCTATGATCTACTTCTTTCAAGATCGGTAACTGTTTTTTGTAAAGGATCATCAAGTTCCCTGTTGTAGCACAAAAGCAGGAATAGACATTACATGAACAAATGGCCATGTCTGTGTTCCAATAAAACTTTATTTACAAACAGAGGGGATAAGCCAGATGGACTGCCCTGTAAAGACCCTGTATTACTTAGTGATACTCTCTCAGACTGAAATTCAGACAACGTTGCTATTATAATTTTCATGAGAAAGTATTCCTAAAGAATTATGAGAAATCTGTTCTCCTCAGACTCTTTTATTTCTGTAACTGTTGAGAGGCTGTCTGTCTGTTTGCGCTGGGACACAGGCAGCTGCAGGCCTTTGAATGTAGATCAGCATTTATCTCTCTTGGAATCTTATCCTCTTTGATATCTAGCTCCATTCCCATGCACACATTGATTCACATCTATCAGTTCAATCCTGGAATAACAACCATAGCATTCAGCTCTCCGTCATATCCTTGCTACTGTCTCTCTCTTTTTTATTACTATTTTCCCACTTAAAAATACTGGGAAAAAAAAAACAAAAGAACAGCAATACCATCCTCGTGGTAATGATATATAATCTTTAAAATGCCTACTTCAATTGGCAATAACCTGGCAACTTACATAAGTAAGTGGTAACTTCCGCTTTAGGAGCAGCTCTGCCTGGCATTGCTCTCAAAGCAAGTAAAACCACTTCAGTGTCACTAGATTTATCTCAATTACTTACAAAGTCTGGACAGAATCAGCAAATCCCTCAAAAAGTTCCCTGATATAACCTATCATTTTGATGGTAAATATTTTCTGTGAGGTACAAAAAAAGACTCCTCATTCTCCTGATCACAACAGGGGGCATCGGTTTAGCTGCAAATTTTTAACAGGACTTGGCCAGGTAGCATAAGAAGAGCCATAAAATCAGTATTCCTGCTGGGTGGAAAAAAAGAGCAAAACCTTGATTATTCCTTAGCACTGTCCCCAGAAGCCTGAGAAATAGGTCTTCCCCCCGTCATTATGTAACCAGAGCTTCTCAGCAACAACCAAATTTTGGAATTCCTGAAATGCTAGGTTTCTATTCATTTCCAGAGGCAAGGAGATGCAGTTTATTGCACAAAGAAATTTTTAAGGCCATAATATTCAGTATGGGCATTTATTTTTATTGATCTCTATCCAATAAATTATTTTTAAAAAGAACTCATTTATTGTTATGCCAAGAACTTGTTTGAGAACTTGCCTGGTTATCCAGGGCATACATCAGGCTAGAGGCACCTAAGTGATTGTACATGCTATCAATGATAGCTGCCACAACTGCTCTTAAAGTAAATTATTGAAAATATAAGACACATTTGTTTCCTTGTAATTTTATAAATTACTTTTAAATCATGATACCATTCAAAAAAGAATGTATGTGAAGCACAGTCACGACGATTATACTAGTGAGACTAACGAAACCTACCCCATCAGTGCCCACCTATGCAGCAGAGCTCTGCCAAGCTACTTAAAGCCTTCTAATTGCCCCTGACAGAAGCAACCATTAAGCTGGACATTCTCTTTGTTACCCTCTTGCTTCTTTTTAGAGTAGTGTTTCTTAATCTTGGTTGCACATTGAAATTACTTGGGGAATTCTGAAACATACTGAGAGCCCCTGATTTTATTGGTCTAGAGTACAACCCTCATACTCTGTAGCTAACTGGTAGGGTAGTAGTATTTTCCACATAAGATTAATGAGAGCTTTATGCAAGGGATAGATGAGCATTGTAAGAAGGTCTGACTTGACTGTTTCCAGATTCTATGAAAAAAAATAATGCTGAAGCCATGTTTCATTAAATCTCTTTGTCACATTCCAAATAAGACTGTATGGAAACTCTGAATTCCTTTTTATCCTCTTTACCTCCCTTTTCTCTTCCACAGTCCTTATTCCTTCTTGTTACTTAGTTGTTATCCATATGGAGCATAGATGATTTGGGGGATGGGAAAGTTGATTGCGGGGGCAGCTTACCTATAGAAGAAAGTAGCAGCAAATGAGCTTATCAAGTAGGAGGGGACCAGCTTACACAGGATTTTCAAGCCATACTCAATGGACCAGATGAAGTCAGTCAGCCAGATGACAACAGTCACTGAAGCAGTGTTGATGTCCTGCAGCCAAAGGCCATCAGTAATACACCTGTAGTTGGCAAGCTGGGTTTTCTGTTTTAGGGGGAATGGGGAAACACTTAACCATGAAGAACCATGCTCATCTCGGTCAGAGGAGTTGGGAAAAGCCTAAAATAAGATTGGCAGCTGGTTAGGCAATGTTGAGGCTTTATGGAAGTAGATGTTCACTCTAGACTGGATGCTGTCTGAAAGGGAGCAAGTCTATGATCGGGTATTGGAATAAATCTTATTACAGGGAAAGTAGACTACAACAAGGACAAAGCTGTCCTTGGTAAAGAAGCAGCAGTCCCTGGTTTTAGCTGGGACAGGGATTGTGTGATTGCTGTGGTGCAGTGACCTTGTTGTATATTACTTTATGATGGTCTTAGAGTGACCTTGTCTGATGTTCATGCTGTCTGAGATTTTTAAGTCCAATTGGAGAAATATATGGTCTTATTGTGAGCAGCAGTTCAGTTCCTGCATGTTAAGATTATTTATTTGTTTCAGAGTTTAACTGCCAAAAATGATCAAATTAATTATTTAACTTATAGAAATGTGGAAAATAGTTAGAACTAAGGGGGGACTAAAATAGAGATGGCTGGAAAGTGATTACTTTAACAGGTATTGAAATCTTTGAGGTTTTCAACATTATGTAGGTCCTAATCTCAGGGCTTGCATGAGAAATAATTGATGTTTTAATGTATAACAAAATCATTCATTAATTTATTCATAGTATTCAATAAAGTTTTCACTAAATACTGGCAATGTCAAGAATTTATGTATTCTGAGGAATTAAAATAGAAAGCTGACCTTTTGAAATTGGGTTATTAAATATTTCACATTTAACTACATTTCACAGTAAGTGTCTTAAATAAAACATGGTTTACGTGTATATTTATCTGTGTAATGGTAAATGAGATGTTCATTTAATGTACTAGCAATTTGGTAGCATGGGAATATTTTTAGAAATTCATTGTAAGAACCTAAGATATTTGAAAATAAGAGAAAGGCCATTCAATTTAATAGAGCTGCTTTTCATAAGAGATATTAAATGTATTTTTCACATGACAAATTAAGTGAAAATTGTTATAATGGGCCATTTTGATACTATTTCACTAAAATAAAATAAAAAAAGCCTAACTGTATTGCTTAGATTAAAATAGTCAAACTTTACATTTTGTGCTTAAGAGAGTTTGGAAATCTGATTGCCACAGTTCATTTATTATAGAAGATTTTGAGGTAAAAGCATCAGCTCACACTCTTAATACTTTAATGCCATTGAACTATTTTAAAAAGTCATATTCTGTGCATTGGATAAAACACGGTTTAATATATAGAGAAATTCCTTGAGTGTGAGAGTAGGGGATGAGTTAAGATCTGTGAAGCCTTAATGCCCTTCTTGAGAAGACCGTAACACTCCATATATTGACTAAAAACATTTTTTTAGTTTTTTACAGCCATTGGAAACAACTTGAACTCAGACGAAGAATTGGTTCTTTTTTTTCTGTCCTTCCCGAATTTCCAGAAATGTGTTAATGTTAACCATTTAGTGTAACATTTTCCCTCTGTATAGTCACATTCACCAACAATTCTAAATTCTGGATCTTTGTACAATTTATCAAATAAAGATCTGCAGTGTTGCCCTGGCTGGCGTAGCTCAGTGGATTGAGCATGGGCTGGGAACCAAAGTGTCCCAGGTTCGATTCCCAGCCAGGGTACATTCCTGGGTTGCAGGCCATAACCCCCAGCAACCGCACATTGATGTTTCTCTCTCTCTCTCTCTCTCTCTCTCTCTCTCTCTCTCTCCCTCCCTCCCTTCCCTAAAAATAAATAAATAAAATCTTTAAAAAAGTATTTAAAAAAAAAGATCTGCAGTGTTAAGAAAGCTTCTAAAAATATGAATACAAACTTCATCTGGGAACTATGGAAGCAACTACTGTTTTTGGTAATGTATTTTGCCAAATTAAGTGCCTAAAGTAGTCAGATATTCAATAAGAATAATAAAAATTACATTTCTTCTATATGCTCTTTTTATTTTCTCTGATCTTTTGTTTATCTCTCTTATTACTTTGTATCTAGCTGCTTCTCTTTCTCTGGTTTTCTCAGTTTTTCTCTGTTAATTTATTTCTCAGTCTCTCTCTTAAAAAGCATTTCAAAACTTCTGTTCTTATTTGTCCCTAATTTATTTTTATTTCTGTGTGTGGCTCCCACACCCCTAACTCTCTTTCCTCTTCTTTCTCCCTAGGAAAATATTTTCCAATACATTTACACCCTCAGGTGGTATTTCATGTCCTCAACTAAGACATCTCATTTAAAGTATTTTACATTATCCTTGGTTATTTTACATTGTGGACAAAAGGAACTTGCTACTTGTAGTAGAGAAATGGCAGTTACCTTAACTGGAATATTTCCACACAATCTTTTCCGGCTAATAAAGAGCTGAAGAAAACCTCTCATGCCTCAGACCTACAATGTGAGTAGGAAACAAGATACCGCAAGATCTAGTGTACATGCAAGTGGTGAAAGGCATATCTCAAATCCATAGACAGCTCTGGAACCCATGCCAGAACAAAATAGCATGCAGAAACTGAGGGAAGAAGAGGAGAAGGCAGTAAGGGAATGCAGACAAAAGTCATTCTGGGAAAGAGAGAGAGAGAGAGAGAGAGAAAGAGAGAGAGAGAGAGAGAGAGAGAGAGAGAGAGAGAGAGAGAGAGAGAGAGAGAGAGAGAGAGAGAGAGAGAGAGAGAGAGAGAGAGGAGGGAGATATTGAGACCACATCTAAGACCTGGGAGGAATCAAAAGAAAGGTGAGAGAGGTTTTATAAGAGATCAGAGGTTTCAGTCTTGGAAAGGCTTTGCTTCAGGAGAAATTCATGGAAGGGTAAAAAGCATGTAAAAGACAAAGAAAACTATCTCCATAGCAAAAATTGATTCCAATAATGGAGGTTGAAACTACTGGGTTAGAGGATAGTTCCATAGTCTCATAGGTTAAGTTTAATTAAAAAGGGAAAATGTGCCCTTATAGTGTTGCCAGTTTGGTGGACACCACATTAACCAACCAATATCTTCATGACCAAAAGTAAGACAAAAGGAGGGTGATCTGATGCCCTGAGAAGGACACAATGTCATTTTTGTGGTATTTCTGCCAAAAATGCAAATAAAATAATCTAATCCTGATAAAATAATCAAACAGAAATTGCAGAAAATTTTACAAAACATTTGCCCTGTTTTCTTAAAAATATTAAGTCAAGAAAAAGCAAAGAAATTGTTTCAGATAAAGGAAGACTTAAGAGACATTAAAAACAAATGTAATTTATGGTCCTGGATTGAATCCTGAGTCTTAAAAGGAAAAATAAAAAATAAAAACCTATGAATTATCTATGAGGACATTTGTGAAAATTTAAATATAGCTTATATTAGGTAATATTTTATCAATGTTAAATTGTATTTGATTCAGTAAATTCTGACCTAACACTAAGCAGAAACAACAATAATATATTTCTTTCATAGGCTCTTTTAACTACCGTCCTTTTTCTAAGTTTTAAAGATGAAGGTATATGATATCTGCCAGATAAATCAGCTTGCTCACAAAAATAATACTGTTAGCAATTTGTAGTCTAGGTAAAATATATATAACTATTGAATGTTTTATTATTGTAATTTTTTTTATTTTTCACCTTTAAAAGTTAAAAAGAGAGAACAAGAGTGTTTTTATATATATGTGTGTGAATTATACCTATTGCAATTTGAAAAAAATGTTAAATCACTACTTATAAATATACCTATATGTTTCTGTATATATCTTGTTTGTGGTTATATGAGTAAGAGATTTAGCATTACCTACATTTAGAGGTGAAATATAGATAGATAAGTAGATAGTTGTATAGCATTGTTGTGTTTGTTGTACTGAGCATCATCACTTTTTAACCTGGAAAGTATTTAACAGAAATTTTAAATTTAAAAATTAAATAAACAGCTAAAAAACCAATAAAAATTAGAAGTCATTTTGAAAACATGATATTTTTAAAACTAAGTGATAAAAATTAAATAATGGGTACAATACAGAGATACTTCTTCTAGGGTATAAAGAAAAATGTTATCAAAAATAAAAATAATCAGAGAATCACTGGAAAAGTAATGTTAAAGGAGGATAAAAATGTGGCCCCTTATGTTACTAAGGAAAAGACATAATGGGATAAAATACAAACTAATCAAAGATATGATGTGACAATTTTCTTGAGGTAAATATAATTCTGAATGTATAGATTTAAGAGCTTCATTACATCCTAGAATGAATCAATAAAAAGAAATACATATATACATATTTTAGAACTCTTGTTCTTGACCTCATCTATATAATGTCCTTAAAGAAACATAGAAAATGTCACAAAATAAATTATTAATATGGATACATTTTTCATATTTTTACTGATTTTCACATAATTAATGGAGAGGGAAAATTCTCTAGACAAACTTTCTGAATACACTCCACTGAAAATGCTCAGACAATAAGATTGTATGCTAACTATTCTCAGGAATACATTTCATAAAATAATAATCCTGAGGACTATATATTATGTACCAGTTGTTCTTTGTACATAATGTACAGTTTTCATTATATAGTTTCACTACTGTCCTATCTTTGGAAAAGACAAATGACACCTGAGCATATATTCGATAATTACTTGAGGTGCCCTTTTTTTAAATGTCAACTTTCCATGTGCTGAAAAAAAAATTACTTGTTTCAAATTCTGAGACTAAAAGAATCACTTAGCCTCTGCAGTTTAGAGATGAAGTCTACGCTGAAAATACAGGAGTGTGGATATCCACCAACTCTTTTTATTTCTTAAGCAAAGAATTTATTCAGTGTCATATGTATATCCCTTTCATTCCTTTATCATTTTCTGCCTTGGATTCTTTTCAAATGAATATGACTTCATCTCTATTCGGCGTACAGCAGCTTCCCATGATTCAAGGAATGTGGACAGTGAGAACCACGTAGCCGAAAAGAAGGATGAGATACCATTTCACTTATTCCCCTTGCTGCATTTATTGTACCCAAATCTCCTCTAGAGTTTGTATAGGGCCTTTGGCAGAAATGTATACCCTTAGGAGAGTCATAGTGCTTTTCTAAATCTCCACCATGATATGCATAAACAATTTTCATATGTCAGCATAGACTATTTACCGTCTGTTGTTTTCAATTCTCGAGTTAAACTTTAATTACCACCACAACTTAAGTTTGCATTTTTCAGTTCTTACCCTCTTTTCTCTCTGATGTTCTATACACTGCAAATCAAACTTTACCACCACAACTTAAGTTTGCATTTTTCAGTTCTTACCCTCTTTTCTCTCTGATGTTCTATACACTGCAAATCTGTATATCTTAAGAAGATGAACACCCAGACTTAGTTAAGAGAACCCACCAATTAATATAACTGTTTTCCAGAATAGCAGTTTAAAAAAAATTTTTAACTGCTTTACTGGGATTAATTGATATACAAAAAAACTGTACATATATAAAGTATAAAATCTGATATATGTATACAGATGCGAATGCATCACCATACTAAAGATAAGTAACATATTTTTCATGCTCAAAAGTTTCTTTTTTTTTAAAGATTTTATTTATTTATTTTTTAGAGAGGGAAGGCGGGGGGGGTGGGAGAGAGAGAGAGAGAAACATCAATGTGCGGTTGCTGGGGGCTATGGCCTGCAACCCAGGAATGTACCCTGGCTGGGAATCGAACCTGGGACACTTTGGTTCCCAGCCCACGCTCAATCCACTGAGCTATGCCAGTCAGGGTTTCAAAAGTTTCTTGATGCCTCATTACAGTCCCTTCCTGAGCAACTGCTAATCTTCTGTCACTGTAGATCAAGTTGCATTTAGTGGTTTTATATAAGTGAAATCATTTACTATGTACTCTTTTATGTTTTTTTATTCAGCTTAAGTATCTTCAGATTCACGAATATTTTTGCATAAGTCAATATTTTATTGTTGTGTGGTACTCTATGGTAAGAGCATACACAATTTTTTAAACCATTTGTCTCTTAATTCAGTTAGATTTTTTTAACCTAGTTGGCTGTTACAAACAGCAGTGCTATGAATATGAGCACAGGACTTTGTATGTTTATACAGATGTTCCTCAGCTTATAAGGGGATATGTTCTTATAAACTCACTGTAAATTGAAAATATCATAAGTAAAAAATGCATTTAATATGCTTCATCTACCAAATATCATAGCGTAGTTTAGCCTAACTTAAACATGTTCAGAACACTTTTGCCAGCCTACAGTTAACCAATCATCTTGAATTTCATCTGAAGGGCATTTTCCTTCCTCTTTACACCACAAGCGGGAGACACAGATAGGTATTCTTTAAACATGACAAAATGCAAAAACACAAAACACAATACAGGGGTGGGGCAAAATAGGTCTATACTTGTTCATATGGAAAACAATACAATGATTAGTAAATAATAATAAAAGATAAAGTACGTGTTTTGCATCCTCACAACTATAAACCTATTTTTGCCCCATCCGGTATACTAAATTAGGAAGACTTTGCATACCAACTGTGGTACAGATGTGTAGCAACTGGATCTCTCATGCACTTCTGGTGGGAATATAAAATGGCATAATTTTGGAAACAATTTGACAATTTCTGAAAAAAGTTCATGATTAACTCTGCGATGTGACCAGGCTATTCGACTTCACATACAATCCTAAGAAAAGGAAAATACAGATGGTTCTCCACTTTTGAGGTTTGACTTAAAGTCTTTTGACTTTACAACAGTGTGAAAACCACACACATTCAGTAGAAATCATACTTTGAATTTTGAATGTTGATCGGTTCTCCGGTCAGCAGTACACGGTATGATGCTGTCTCATGGTGACGGGCAGCAGCAGCCCCCTGAGGCTCTCAGTTACCCACAGACTCAGGTGGGTCAACAATCCATGCTCTACAATGTATGGTGCTGCAGCAGTTTTTGAAGACAAGGTGGAACAAAAATAGGTTTACAGTGTGAGTATGCAAAACACAGAGTTTATTCTTGTATTATAAAATTTTGAAAATGTTGATAATAATCCTATCATTTGTCCACACAGAAAAAAAATACAGCCATAACAACATAATAATCCAGACCAAAAGATCAGGACCAAGGTAGGACACTGTCAACATTTAATGATTGATTAGTAAGAGACTGAGAAGGAGTGGTCAGTGAAATGTGGGAAAAACTGAAACTTTGCTTTTTCAGTTTTTCCATGCCAAACAAATAGAAATCTTGGATAAACAAAATCAACAGACAAAAATGGTAAGAAAGCCCTGGCTAGCGTAGCTCAGTGGATAGAGCGCGGGCTGTGAACCAAAGTGTTGCAGGTTCGATTCCCAGTCAGGGCACATGTCCGGGTTGCAGGCCATAACCCCCAGCAACCTCACATTGATGTTTCTCTCTCTCTCTCTCTTTCTCCCTCCCTTCCCTCTCTAAAAATAAATAAATAAAATCTTAAAAAAAGATAAGAAAGTGAAAATCTCAAGTGCCAGAGGCAACCCAAAGACAGAGAAGGCAGTGGTATTTGATGATGACTCACAGAGTACTGAATGCACAGACAGGCTCTAAACTGGACACTAGGGCTGAAATGTCCATGCAGGGGCAAGTGTTGATATGTCTCACCAGTACAAGTCACAAGCTGGAACAGCTTTCTGCGTAAAACTGGCATCCCCAAAGGGCTATTTAGCTTGTTCAATGTGTTAGAATACACAGTATTTGCTAGCCCAGGGAAGCAATAAGTGAACTAAAAATTTTCCTGGGTTCATGGGTGAATGAGGAACAGGGCTGATTCTAGCCCAGTAGACTGTACAAATTAGGAAAAAAATGTATCTTTCTCTGGGTGAATGCCTGCCTACACACAGCTTGGTTAGTGACACAAGACTGAATTTCTGTCCCTACCATCCCCTCAGCTGGGTTCTCTTGTCTACTATACAATCTGCACAACACATACATGGTATCTCTAAAAAAGATTCACCATGAGAAGACCAGCCATACATTATCCCTAATGTATAGGAAGCGTGAGCTGAGAATTTAATATAAAAAAATTGGTATCAAGTAGATTAAAATTGTAAGGTCTCATTTAGACAGAAACAATATTGATCTTCAGAGAAGACTCCAAAACTCAGGTCATCTACTCTCATGGAAAACGATATCATAGAGAATCAACTCAGTGTAGAAAATTACAAATCATGCAGACAAAAGAATCAGCAGGGGCAACATTTGAGAGCATTTGTGACCCAAATACTAGAGAATGAAATAATCTGAAGAGACTAAATGTAAGTATGCCTGAAACTTTCAATGAAAAGAATTGAAATTGTGAGGCAAAGAAGCTACAAGGAAAAGAAATGAAAGTGGTAATGAACCACCTATAAACCAGTAATACAGCCATGGTGGGGTGTGTACACATCATATAGCACTGTTGAAAATAGAATTAGCAAATTGGAAAAGATGTCTAACGAATGGCCCAGAAGGAAGACAAAGAGCTAGAGAGGAGACAGAGAAAGGTTCTGCCATCAACCTAATGCAATTTTTTAGAAAGAGAAGATAAACTTAGAAGATCATTACCTATCCTCACTTAGTCACTAGGTAATGAAACCACAGATTATTAAGGTCAAAAGAAAAAACTTAAAAATGAAAAATTTGACTTAAAGATTTAAAAAATATATTACTGACAATTAGACTTTCGACAGACTTTCATCCGTAATACTCAGAGGCCAGTTTAAAAGGAATTAAAATCTTTCAAGTGTGAAATTCAAATATTTTTAGTATATAATTCTATATAGAGCTAAATTATCATTCAATGATAAGGGTAAAATAAAAATATATCCTGACATGCAAAACATTCCTATTGAAAACATGTATATTTACTTGAAAGTATTAATACTTTCTCTCTTTGTGCTTTCCAACTATACATTAGATATTCATTGGATTTTGCTTGTGTTTTCTTCCTCTTCTATCCATATACAGGCTTAGCCTTCAAACCTCTTCCTTTTTCAGTTACATCTTATCACCCTAGAGTTGAGAGTGAGCCAGCTGTTTGTCGGACTATTTTACAGCATTGTGTAGAGCAGGGGCCATGCACTGTTTCACTGTTCCATTCAACCTATCGTCTCACATACTCCTGCAGCAAATAATCATGATACACTGAAAATAAAAACTTTTAAATCTCAGATTTCCATGCTGTGCTCCTCCCTTCCTCTCCCTGTTTCATTCTCTCTCATCTCCTTCAATCTGTGGGCACCATGGCAGCAATTAAAAGCCTCACTTGTGAATGTGCTTCCTCCTCTTCTAGCTCCACCTCCCACCTGTTCTGCAAAGTTGGGCGGGAAGAACCAGGGACACTTCCCAATCCGAAAACGCCTTGCCTGTCCAAGGTCTTACCACTCTAATCACAGGTCATTATAAGAGCATTTCAAAGCTGAATATTTCTTTTAGTTAAGTCTATATCCTTTCTAGTTTTAAGGAGCTTCTTCTTTTGCCCTAATTTCTCTTGGGAGTAGATATTCTTCATTATCAGGGATTTCGATTTTGATAAATTCTTTTCTCTTTGGATATAGAGTTTGATTCTTTGTAATTTATTCTTATTTTGTAGTACTGAATGAGGCTTGGGGGATGAGAATGGATTAAAAATATGTATCAGCTTCATTCATGGCAGCTGCCTTTATATTTTGAGGCTTTCTTCCTTTCATACATTTTTGTACCCTAATTAATTTTCAAAGGACAATATTATCTCAGCCAGATGTTCTCAAAAATTAAATAACAATTGAAAAAATCTTAATAGCTAAGTTTGTTTGATGCTTACTGTGTGTCAGTCACCATGTTAACTGCTTTACCTGCATTATCTCATTTAATCCTGAAAAATTCCAATAGCATCATTATACTCATTTCACATCTGCAGATTGCCAGGTAGTGACCTGAACCTTTACAATGTTGCTGCATAAGTTATAGTGTAACCTCACTGATTTATTATCTTTTGCATGAGCCAAAGAAATATACCTATAATTGCCTTAAGTTAGACAGACATTTTCAAATCTCAAAATACAATTAAAGTGACTTCAATTAATGCAAGAAAGCTTTTCGGAGGACTAAGACATAAATAGAGCAAAATCAAACTAACCATCCCCACACCAGCCCTGCATGTCCCCCTGTACTTACCTCCTTGCCTCCTGTAAACGACTCCCTGTTAATGAGAGTCAGAAATAAATGGGCCCTCATTCATATTTTACCCATCCAGAGTTTAGAGAGGGAATCTTTAGCAAAGATCCACTGTTTACAAGGGTGGAAAAAATTATAACAGAAATTTACTTCTTTAGGTGAGCCAGTAGAAAACTAATAAAGGATTAAAGTAAGTAAATAGAGTGATGAAAGACAAGGACTTTAAATTCTTAGTATAGTTCAGTAAAATCTCATTAATTCAAAATAATCCAGGTTTCATAATGATTTGTATATGGATTCTATTAAAGCTCACTGTTATTGTTAAATTATATGAATTGCTAAGCAAATTAACTTTTTAAATAAGCTCGTAGCATTTCACAAAGCTCCAGGTACTTAGAATATTTCCAGGTACAACAATATCATGATTCTAAGTGCAATAACACTGAGCCGCTTTTCTGGTCCTGATAGCCAGTGTCAGAGCCTCCACTTTTCTCTACCTTGCACTTCGTTTGTTTAAGTCACTCCCTGTCTATAATATTGAAACAAACAACACTGTTTTCTTGGAAATACTTAATCTAAGGTTTTTCATTGACTCAGAAAAATTTAATCACAAGTGCTTTATTCTACAATGAGATTAACATGCAAAAATTCTTATCCTTCTCCTAGAGAACAGTCCTCGTATCATGAACATTTTATTTAATGATTAATTCTGTCTTAGAGCAACACAGCACATAGTCCGTTATTATGCGTCGATGTCGTCAGTGGACAAATATCTGGGACGGAGGTCTGGGTACAGGTGTTTCTGCAGGAAGGGATAAAGTTAACTGGCAAAAGCCAGAGGGATAATTTTGTAAAATTCTACTTGGTAGTCAGAAACATGTATTTCTGGAACCAATAGTCCATATATGAGCATCTGCTTTTCTATAAATCATTCTTAGCCACAACATTTGGACACAAGGTGCATTTGTGTCATTTACTAGCTAGAGTACCTTGAGTGAATGACTCTTTAACTTTCTCACCTCATCTCGTAAATAAGATTGTCAACTTGAAAAATACATATATTTAATTTCTATAATGCTGCCAGTGTGTGACTTCCTCAGAATAAAAAGTGTTGATGTTTTAATTCATAACTACAAAAGAAAAATAATCACATCACATAACTTACATTTTTATATTCAGAAAACTTTGAGGCAACTGCTGATTTCTGAAATCTATAGCCTGCCTGATGGTGCAACTTGTCTCAAATCTCCTCTTGATAAGCAAATGCATGTTAGCTCATTCTGCTTAGTTAGGTTTTTTAAATCTGGCAAAGGACCACTTCATTACTAATGATTTGTGTCCCTACTAAAGTGCATTCGTGCTTAGCGTATTGCTATAATATATTGACAAAGGATTTTATTACTGCCAGTGTGCTAATTGAAACTGTTTCTACCACAGTTAAGTAAAATAAAATTGAATAAATCCAGCATAGCAATCCAACCAATAAAATTCCCCCATGTATTTCTGGCCTTCAAATTCATGCAATTAAAACACAACAGAAAGTTAGGAAATTATCTGAATAACATAGAAAAAGTAAATGTTCAATGAATAACTTTTGAACTATAATATTTTGGATGGAGTATGTATTTACTAGCTGAGATTCAATTTCAGATGGTATAAACCGCATATATTTTAAGCTTCTATATTTAAATATTTCTAATATTTTGGGATCAGAAATATATATGCACTCATTTAAGAAATGTTAATCGAGCATATGTAATTTTAGAGGATGTAGTGATAAGCAGAGTCATTTTCATTGAGCTGATGGTTTAATGAGTACAGTTATAGGAAGAAATAATTAAAATACAGTGACACAAGGACTGCAGTAGCATAGGACATTGGGAGCACTTGATCATGTCAGAGAGGAGAAGAACATAGAGGAGAAATTGGTTAACAGGTCAAGAAAGAACTGACCTTTAAAGGGACACCTAAAGGGGGAATGCAATCAAACAGCAGGGGAGGAGGAAGAGGGGGAGAGTATGGAAAACAAAGGAAAGAGCTTGGATAAAGGCCTGAGGAAAAGGGGCTTCATTCACAAACCTGACACAGAGGAAGTGAATTTAGGTACTAATGGGTGAGAGCTCAGGTTGAAAGAGGTGAGCTTGAAGGAGTAAGCCTCAGGCACACTTATGTAAGTGGCTATTTCTAAGGCTGTCATTCTTCAGATAAGGCAAGAAAAGCAGAGCCAGTATAGAAAGAAAGCTCAGCTCTAACTAATGTAAAAATAAAAATAAATGACAAACATCTCTCCCTGACTACATCCTAAATAACAAGAGGAAGTTGATAATAAATAGTACCAGTACAAGGGACCCACTGATTTAAAGCCCAAAAAAGAAGAATGGGGTCTTAGGCTCCTTAAAAAATGAATACGTGAAAAAATAAATACGAAAGGGTACCTTGTGACAAACTATTGTATCAGAACACTCAAATTAGCTTGAGTTTCCTAGTATCCACCCTAGCAAGGGAAATATGATGTCATTGTTTAATAGAGTATGAAGACCACCCCCAGCATGAATGTAAGATACAAAAGAAATATAAAGTAGAATTGAAATACTATATTTCTGCACGTTGTAGAAATTCAAAGGGCCACTGAAAAACTATAGTGGTTCATTTCTGGACTGAAGCTGTCATAAACAAGCAGAGATGGCTTTGCTGTCCATTTCTTATTAGAATTCTGATTATAGTGAATGAATATTATTTGATCGTATTTCTGGAAATATTTCTATCAGGAGTTAGGGCAGTTCACTGGTATAAACTTCTAGTTGCAGAGATTTGATATATCACTATTATTAGGTAATAGAAAAGAACTTGTATTTTTCCTAAATAATTTCTATTTTAAATCAAACACAAGTGGATTGCCTCAAGGAATTATGAGTCTTCAATAAAAAAATGCCTGTTCTGAGTGGACTATTTTAAAAAAAAGAACTAAGGAGGAAGCAGCCTACCAGATATGAAAGTCACCTTCCTCTAGCCTGGTAGAAATTAATGCATTTCAAATTATATTTTTCAGAGTTAGTTAGTTTTTATTTCTTAATTAAATAAACATTTTTTAAAATTTTTGTACTATAAGTATTAAGTAAACTAGAGCAGTATCTCTATCTGTTTGAATATAGAACCCGAATCTCCCAACAGGATATAACAGAGGCCCTGGAGGCCCATTTCCATTGGGTAAAGCTGCTATTCCTCTCCCACATGAATAAAACCTGGTTTAAGTGTTCTTTTCTATTAGTCATGCCTTGGTATTCATTGGATTCAGAACTCATCAAACCCTGTACGCATTGCATTTTTATGAGAAAAAAGCTGTTTCAGCACTTGGGCTTGCTTGGGACTCGGGGCCCTGGCTAGAACTTGTACGAGTCACAACTCTGCCCCCCAACAGAAAATGCTTCGTCGTTCGGTGCTCGTAGGTGTCAGCACTGATCATGAGTTCTGGAACGAATGAGTCATGAGTGCTGAGAACCACTCTATTAAATATATGTTTTTATGCCTATAAAATATGATAGTATTGCAAACACGCAGCTAGAGGTCGGGCTGCTTGCTGCCATGTACACACATAACACGAAGAATTGCGGGGAATGGAATAAGTTTTTAATAACAGGGTACCCAATTTGAAGGGGCTGGGACATGCCTTCTCTGAGCCAACCTCATCTGCAAAGCACAGAAATTGCCTTGTACCCAAAAAGATTAAAGTGTAACCCACCTTCCTCGTTACTACTTCTCTGTAGCCCAGGGTTGTTGCTCCAGCAGATCTCCATCTCCCCAAATCCAGGCTCTCTTGCTCTCCGGTGCCAGAGTCGCCATCATCTAGCTCAGCAATCTCTCTGTCCCTCAGGGTCTGGGGTGCACTGCCAGATCACTTCAGATTGTCAGGCAGGAGAAGCTCCATCCGTGGGGGTCTGCACTGAGGCTGCGTGCGACCCTGGGGCCAAGGAACTTCCCAGCTCACACCTCTGTGGGCTGCTCTCAGGGCAAGAGAATGGAAACAGTCCAGCACCCATGTGCCTGCACAGGACCTCAAGGGCTGGCACCCAGCGAGGCATACATCCCAGTGTGGGACTCTGTCTCTGTGAGCTGGCTTCCCACCATGTGAGGCCTAAGCCCCAAGCACCCCCAGCCGGGTGGGTCAAAACAAGAGGGAGCAGTTTCTGCTTGCGTTCTGTTTTAAAGTCCCCTCCCAGAATCCCACATGTGCTGAAAGCCAGCAGAAGTGTCCAGTTTCAGCCAGTGTGCTAATGTTGCCCATCGGTACCTTTGACCCTGTTCTGGTGGACATGTTGCACAATGGGGCAGAGTTTCTAGCCACGTGCAAGGGTGCAGAAGCATCTCAGTTTGGGGCATCTGGCCCCCACAGCTCCTACAGCTTGTGACACCATACAGCTTGTGTCAAAAACTGCTTTAATTGTTTACCGTAGCCTCAGGGTGTGGGAAGGCTATCAGCCCTAGCCCTGGCTTCATCTCCCGACTGCCTCTCTGCCCCTCCTCCTGCTGGCTGTGCTACTTACTACCTGCTACTTGGTTGCCGGATAAAGCACCCGGTTTGTTTACAGTTCCCTTGGTTTACAGTTACCTCGAACTATCTCCCTTCTTGGCAGCCCCTCCCTTCAGAGCAGAGGCCTGCTTCAATCCAATACCTCTGCAGCTGTTTCAATCCGCCCTCTGGGGTCGGGGGGGGGGGGTTGCTGGATCTGGTAGCTCAGGGTTTCCCTGAGACTGAGAGCACTCTAGTTTCCCAGCAACTTGTGCGCAACCCTCCCCTTACGGTATTATGCGTGTTTTATAATTTTATGTAGAATTTTATATGCCCTTTGACAACTTGCATTTCCTCTTTGAAATGTATGTGTTGGTTATTTATCTGTGCTATTATTGATAGATCTCATTTATTTTATCTGCTGTATAATATTCTATTATATGATATACCATTACTTATTTGTTCATTCTCTTGTAGGTAGCTCTTGTTTTGCATATGCCTTTGATATTTAAGAGTGCTGCAACATATATTCTTATAAATGTCTTCTTATCACATATGTAAAAGCTTTTAGAAATCACTGTATTTTTCTAAAACAGTTGTCTCAGTCTTCACTCCCACCAACAGAACATGAGACTTTTTCATATTTGCAAATTTGCAAATGTATTTGCAAATGTAAAAATTTGCAAATTTATACATATTTGTTAATGTAATGTGTATGTAAGTGCACTACTGTAGGATGTTATTATTACTATTATTAAGCTTAACAAGAGGTTGAATGAATGTTTTTGTTGTTCAGTTAAAATAGAAATTATGAACAAAAAAACAAAATAGAAATTATGAGAAATAGGAAAATACTAGGAATACAAATTTAAAAGTTCAAACAAAGAAAAGGTGCCCACTGTAAAAAAGAAACAAATTATAGAAGTTTTCATAATCATGATGACATTGTGTGTGAATGGGGAGAAATCTCAGTGCCAGAGAAAGTAAAGTCTATCAGCAACAAGAAAAGAGGTAAGAGGTAGGTGTTTTCCCCACGGTCTCTGCTGATTTTTTAAAATTTATAGTTACTTAATTACTAGTGAGGTGTAATCCATATTTTAATTGGCTGTTTTTCTCCTTCTGCAAAGTGCTTTATCATGTCTCTTGCCCATTCATTAATTGTGGTGTTTAATTATTTCCTTTTAATTGAAAATCTCCTTTTAAGATAAGAATATTGACAGTCCTCCTCTTATACATACCATAAAATTAGTTCTCAAATCTTTGTTATATATTTGACTTTGTTTACAGGTTCGTAGTGTTTTGGTAGTCAAATCTTCAGTCCTTATATTTTCTTTCTTTAACATTATGTTTAGAAAATTCTCCCATAGAGAAAGATAAGACAAATATACACATATATTTTCTTCTATTTATATGCTTGCATATTTCTGTGACTATTATTTATCTATAAGAAAATGTAGAAACTTAAAGCAACGAACATTTGTTACCTCACGTCTTCTGTGAATGAGGACCTCGGGCACAGACTAGCCCGAGTCTCTCACACGGTGGCAACCCAGGCGCCCTCCTGGGCTGCAGTCATCTCCAGTCCCAACTTGGCTCATTCAGCACATTTTCATTTATCACCTATGCTCTTCAACGTGTAAATTTGAACAAGATGGGTCTAGGCTCTGCCCCATGAAGCTCATCAAACTTTTCTGCTCAGAGGTCCCTTAATCTGATACTTTTTTCCTACTATACATATTAGTTGAATATTTATAACCGGTACCAGCTTCTTCTAAAAAAATGCAGATGGCAATTTTAGAATTATACAATTATAAATGTCCTATAATACAATTTATTGTACTAACACACACCTCTTCAATTCCAAAATTGGATTTTAATTATAATTGAAGTCTATTTATGGCTTAATTGGGATATATTTTTCTCCTCATTCTGACAATCTCCCTGTGTTTGTTTCTTTGTATTAGGTAGAGCTGCTATATCTTCTGGGCTTGGTAGAGTGCCCTAATGTAGTAGGTGTCTTGTAGAGTCCAGCGGCATCACCTCCCCATTCACCAAAGCTGACACTCCAGGTGCACACTACTGCCCCTTGTGGACTTTGCAAACATGCTTCTTGCAGTTGGCCTTGATTGCTGTTGGTATGTCAATGAGAGGGATTTATCCCCAGATGAATAGGTTGTGAGGACTGGTCATGACTACTGTGAAGGATCAGCTGTGCGAGGGCTGATGCCATGGAGTAGGGCTCACTTCAATGAGGCTTTGGTGCCTGCTGGGCCTGCCTCTTGAGTCTGTTGTTTGTGGAGATGGTTGGGTGGTACTTTGCTGTGGTCTGAAGATGTCTACTGGGTGTACTGGCTCTTGGGCCTCCTGGGAAGTGCAGACCAAGGTCAGCTGCCACCTGTGTTCTTTCCAGGACCACCTGGTATGAGCTACAAAGCAATCTGCAGGTGGGTGCTGCTTGTGCTGTAGTTGGGAGTGCCCAGGAGAGGCCATGCTGTGAACCAAGGCCAGGTGTTAGGGCCACTTAGTGAGAAGTATGAGGTTCACTGAGGTGAGATGCTGCTTGTTTAAGAAATTTTAGGATAGTGTGAAGCATGAGCCAAGACAAGCCATTAGTATGGAGACAGCTTGGGTAGGCCTGCAAGTTGGGAGTGGCAGTGTCCAGAGGAATCACCAGGGAGGTGTGAACAGTGATAGCCAGGTTGTTGGAGACTCAGATATGGTGCCTACCTTGGTGCAGGGTAGGGCCCAGAAAAGAAACAATGGCCTCTGCAAGCTCTTCTTTCTGGGAGAAAGCAGACCCTCCAGCTCTTGCCCTCATATCATATTATTCAGTTCCTTTTTGTATGTCCCTCGTGCTCTTCAAGCTGATGTCCTAGTGCTGGAGCTCACAGGGAGTGAATCCCAGTAAGTCCTTGCATGGGCCCTTTAAGAGGCACCGCCTGAGACTCCAGAAGCCCTTGTCTCACTCAGTCACAATCCCTGCTGGTTCTCATTGCCAGAGGTTATGGGGACTTCTCTTCCTGGCACTGGAAACCTGGGCTGGGAGTGCCTGGTATGGGGTTTGGACCCCCTAACTCCTCAGGGGGAACCTCTGAAGCTGAGATATACCTCCTGATTTTATCATCCATGAATGTGTGACTAGCCCATTCTGTGTCTCGGCCCCTTCTGCCAGTTTCAATGCAATTAGTTTTAACACTTCTGTTCAGTTACATTTCAGGGGGTTCTGCAATTTAATTGTAGTTTTGATGTGTTTGTAAAGGGATGCTAGTACCGCATTTACCTGTGCCTCCATCTTGACTGGAAGCCTGATTCCTAATTATTTTAGTATTTTTAATGGAGAGTTGACAATGAACACAGAAGTTTATATGATATTTATAACTATCCTAGTCAATAAAAATAAATATTATTTTATACATTATTTTAATTGCCTTCTTACTAAATTTTCATATTTACTAATTAATTCTTATAGTTATTCAAATAATACTGCCAAAGTCTCTAATTATTAATATACTAATTACAATAAATGATTACTTTCATGTCATTCTGTTAATTCTTATACATTGCAGTTCTGATTATTTTCTTAATTATTGTGCTGGCCAGAAACACAGCATATTAGTGTTCTTTCTAAAATTGACATTATTGCCTCTAGTTTATTATTGTTAAAAATATTGTCCATTGGAGTCTAACAGATATTTTTAAAATTGTTAAAATATTTCTAGAAATGATTATTAAAATTTTAAATATATTTAACCATATTTTCAGAGATAATTATCCTTTTTAAAATGATTTTATTTATTTATTTTTAGAGAGAAGGGAAGGGAGGGAGAAAGAAAGAGAGAGAAACATTGATGTGAGAAATATTGATCAGTTGCCTTTTCTACACACCCTGATCACTGGGGACCAAACCCGCAAGCCAGGCATGTGTCTTGATTGAGAATCAAATTAGTGCCCTTTTGCTTTGTGGGATGACGTCCAATCAACTGAGCCACCCTGGTCAGGACTAAACTCTTTAATACCCTCAGTTTAATATCCTCAGCTTATAGAATACAAATTTGAGTATATGGTTATTAAATCAATAATATTACTTATGTATTTCTAACCCATGTTTAAATATTTTTGTGTGTGGCAGTTTTAAATGCCAGAAAATTTGACAGAGAATTTAAAGAGACTAAAAGATTGAAAGCAATATAAAACAAATAATTTTTAATGACTGTAGCTTTACCATTATATTTGAGCAATATCTCTTATTGAAAAAAATGAGATTATAAAAATTAAGCTTTATTGTGCTTACTATATGGCAGGCACAGCTTACTGTGATTCACATACATTTAATCCATGTATAACTCACCTATGAGCTAAGCACTATTATCTCTGTTTTAAAGGTGAAAAATACGAGGCACAAAGGTACGGCCTAGCTGTTTACAAATATTAAAATAGTGTAAGATCATATCAGTTATTATTTTCACTTGGAGTTACTTAAATGAGAGATAAATGGAGAAATAAGGTATATTGTCCTAATTTTTGAAAACTATAAAATTGATTCACTCATTCACCTTTTGATGTATTTATTTGGTACTTGTTACGTGTGAGGTGTGTTAGGTCCTAGAGATGAAAACTTATCATGAGAGCATCCGCACTGTTGTAGACCATACAGAAAGAATTAAACGAGAACCTGCAACTTTGAGTCGCTTAGATTTTCTATGGTTGTTGAGAATGGGAATTGTAATTGAGAAGGTAGAACTGTAGTAACATAATTTTCTCCTTTACCTCCACATTGAAAAATTTCATACAGGACAAGTTCATCCCTCTCCCTGTCTCTGTCTCTCACAGATACACCCACTGACCCATATGCATCCACACAGATATGCACATGCACATCAGTAATTGTTAGCTGGGTCCTGGGTACACTAAACCAAAACAAAGTATTATTTTTTATTATTGTTCAATTATAGTTGTCCCTATCTTCCCCCCATTACTCTCCCCTGCCCTGCCCACCCCTCCTGTTCCACATTCAATCCTCCCCCACCCCATCCCTGGTTGTCTTTGTTGTGGGTCCTTTACACATGTTCCTTGACTTGACCCTTCCCCTTCTTTCCTCTGTAATCCCCCCTTCCCTCCCCTCTGGTCACTGTCAGTTTGTTCCTTATTTCCATGACTTTGGTTCTCTTTTGCTTGCTTGTTTGTTTTGTTGATTGGGTCCCACTTACAGGTGAGATCATATGGTATTTTTTAGTAAATACAGTAGCTTCCAGTAGCTAAAGATGAATAGAGAATTTGTACCTCTCTGTAACAATCTCACTAATGAGCAATACTTTAAAAAGTAACAGTATTCTACCAAATCTACAAACATTTATTAGTTTATACACACATTCATACAGTAATTTTTCTAATATAACCAATGTGTTTCCAGACACTTAGGGAGTTGTAACCCCAGATTGGTGCTGTGGTCTTCTGAAGGCAGGACCCGCCAATGTGGGCCAAGTAAGAGTTCTCCAAAAACTAAAGGGCAAACTAAGGGTGCCCCAGACCCAACAAAGCATTTAAGGGCCACTCGGATATTCCTGGCCATCAGCTCATGCAAAACCTGTGGTTCGCATAGGCCTTCTGAGTAGAGTAAACGCAGCCTTTGAGGGTCACTCATTTGGTGAAGAAAATTATTTCTAATATCTGCATACTCATTGAAAACAAAAATACCTCCTCCCAAAATAGTACAACTTTCAATATTTCTATAACCACATGTGCACTGTGAATTCTGAAGGTTCTTCAAGTATTCAGTATCCTACGGTAGGGATTAAAGTTGCCTTCCACACACATATATCATGTCTGTAATAGCATATGTTAGGGTTAATTATGATATGGGATATTTGGAAGGAAATAGGTTAATCAATCTCATGCCATTCTCAACTTTTAATTGGCTACTCCAACTTTCCAAGCAGTATGACAGGAAAATAGACAAATTTTCTCAAATGGTTTGAAGGATTGCATCATCAATTTCAGGTAAGAGGAGGAGAGGAATAAACAGGCTTCTTTGCCTTAGTGAATAGAATTTTGTCAGAGAAACTACATTTTTTTTAGTAAGTCAATTAGGAAAAAATGTTGAAAACTCCAAGCTCTCTGTAATAAAATATTTACAGCACAAAATTCAGAATATGGAGTTATTCATGAAAGTAAAGGGCAGCAAAACAACAACTCATTTGTATGTGGAAGTGTACACACCCAAATGTTCCACAAAAGAAACCTGCCTGAACTCCACATTCCTTCAGTGACATTCGATGGATGTGCTTGACCACGCAGTGCCATGCGTCGGGGGGAGGTGATGGAGAAAGCAAGAACTCCAAGGTGTGAAGGGGGAATGGTTTTACATAATTTTGGATAAAATTTTAATTATCACTTGTTTTTTACCTTGGAAATCTTATAAATACATATAATCATGTATTCACATTGACACGTACCTGAGGCACTGGGAAGGGTTCATGTACCTGAGGCATCCTGACATTTAAATTTTTACTTTCATAGTAAGTCTACATAGGCTTGAATAAAAAATGTGTTTATAAGGTTCTCTAGCTATTAGTTTTGTTCTATATCATCTATAATATAAACCTGATTTGTTTAAATATTTTTATTACACATAGAAAATATCTTTACAAGAAAAATAATTATTTAGTTATAGTTATTTATTAGATGTTTATAGTACTCAAGAGTCTAGCTTCCCACATGCATGGAGTATAAAATGAGAATTATTTTCTTCTGAGTTTCCATGCCAGGTATTAGGCAGTTGGTATTCAATGAACATGCAATAAATATTGACAGAGTAACTAAATGGAAAAAAGTTCCTGGAAGGAAATTTTCTAAAGAAATTTCTGTAATACCCATAACAAGCTGTGGTTTGTAATAGATTTTCTGCTTTTATTGAACCCACTGGTTTCATTCGCCTAGTACACACTTAGGGAACTGTATTCAGAATTGCTTTTGTAACTTTCTGAATAATGCTAGATCCATTTTTATTTACTTTTTTTATTAAATTGAAAAAGCTTTTGCTTGTCGGGGTGATTCATTCTCCTTCTTCTTTTTTCTTTTCACGTCACCTAAGCTAAGTATAGCTGAAGAAAATGCTTTCTATTCCTTAGAGAAGTGTTTTTATCATATTGTAAATGTTATCATTTATAAAGTTGAATACAAACGTATGAGAGGATTGAGGTTACAATGCTGAAATTTCTTAGAAGTAAAGAATTTTACTGGGGGTTCCTCATTTAAAGTACAAAATTTTGTGAGAAAGTTAATGGCAGGAAAATTAGCAATAACTTCTATTGTAGAAGTATACACACATACACACACACACACACACACACACATACACAATGTTCTACTAAGTGCAAAAGAAACTCAGTTGCCTCACGATTCTAGAATCTAGAACCCTGAAACCAAGGAGGTAGGAGGGTTAGTTCCTTCTGAGGGCTGTGAGGACAATTATTTCCGTGATTCTCTCCTTGTTTCTGGAAGTTCAGGTATTTCTTGATTTATTCAAAGATTCAGTGCTTTATATTAGACTAGGGCCCACTCTAATGATGTCAACTTAACTCGATAACAAACAAACACCCTATTTCCAGTTAAGGTCATATTTACAGGCACTGGAGTTAGTACACTGATGTATTTTAGGGGGACACAAGTAAACCCCTTATGCCATAAGGCCTCATTGGCCAATGGTGCATGCGTGGAAGACCAAAGTGCTGGTTACAAGCCTAGTCATGTAAAAGGCCTCATGTATTTATACTGTCTTTCATCTCCATCTTTGTCATAAGAAATACAGAGATTGCTATTCACAGAAGAGAACCAGAAAGGGAGAATGGTGTGGGACAGAGACACCTCAGCCATCACAACCTGAAACAGAGCTACGCAACCACACCCAGACCAGCTATTTTGCAGATGTCCGAACAAAACCTAATGTTGTTCTTTTAAGCTACTTAGTTTGAGCGTGACTTGTGATTTTGCATTTCTGAAATGTAGTTAACTGATAGTGTTTACATTTTCTTTTACAAAGCTTATTAATTTTATGCCAGAAGAGTCCATGCATTTTATTTCAATATGATAAATGCTATCTATGTCCTCTACCTTTTTCTCTCCTTGGGGGTTTTCCTTAATAAACAAAATTTGTAGAAAGTAGAACCTGTAACAGAAGAAGTGTGGAGGAATATTTCTTTTCAGTTTTACATATCTAAAATATAAAGAGAAAGGAGAGATGCACATGGTTGATTGTGATCCCAAATGTTTCATTCTGCTGTCAGCTCATCTTAACTCATGTGGTCACCCTAGCTCTCAACCTATTCCTGCTAACAAAGAAGAGTGATTATTTAGCTGGTAGGTAGTTGGTTAGCTGAGTTATCCAACCTCTTTCTTCTAGTAGGAAGAATAGACAAGTCTGACAAATACAGGAATATAGAATACTTAGGAAGTTAGAATTTGCTGTGGTAGTTTGATTTCTAGGGATAGAGACTTTATACACAGAGCCCTGAGCTGGTCCTTGCCCATCTATGGAACTCTAGATGTGGATCTTGGCACAGAAGTTAAAATACTCGATGTCTTGTGCTGAATCTCCTGTTGCAGTGTCTTGAGTGTTATGAACTGCTACATCAACAAGTTTCATCTGAAACATGAGACTTGTATCAAACAAGGGAATGACATTGTTATCCGAGAAGATTCTTGCTTCTCTGACAACTGACTCACTCCTTCCTGTTAAAATTTCATGTCCAGTGAAGTAAATGTAGACCACTGGTCATCTGTTATTCAACCTTTTTCATCTCATGGCACACATAAACTACTAAAATTCTGCAGCACACCAAAAAATATATTTTTGCTGATCTGACAAAAATAGGTAAAATTTTAAGTGATTTACAAAAAAATAATAGTAATAATTACTTAACATTTTTGCTCCAAAGTTGATTTAAAAAAAAAAAAGATCAGGTGCCTACACTTGTATATAAGGATTTCTGGTACCAAGAATTAACCAACCTGACACAAGCTTATTATGCAACATGACCAATAAAATGTAACTCTATTATATGACCTATGTATTTACAGTTCAAGGCAGCTCATTCACACAAGTAGCTATTGTTGTGTTGGCAGTTGTCATATTTTTGTTTGACAATATAAAGGAAAAAAGATCAAATAGGTATTGCATATTTTAAAAATCCTTGCAGCATACTGGTTGAATATCGCTGACTTGTACGTAAGAGGTCAGTTTCTTTGCTGTCCAGAGAGTGCACCTCAGTAACAAGGGTGGAACCAAGATCAGTTACATGACAATTGCTCTTTCCAAACAGATGATAACAGAAAGCAAATAACTTTAGTAAGTATCTACTTAATTGAATAGTCCCAACATTCCTTCTCTAGAGCAGGTGGTCCTATTATTCCCACTTTTCACATGGTGAAGTAATGTTCATATGCAGTCACAGGACTAGAAGATTATAGAATTGGTATCTGTGGACTTTTTTAATCACCTTGTTATACTGCTTCTCAAAAAACCTACAAATAATTACCAATATAAGGGGGTGTAGTTTCAGAATGGGTAATTGCTAAATACAATGAAATAAATAATTGAATTAGAAAAAAAGAATAGGTTAACTTATTGGGACCATTATTTTTTTATTATCAAACAAATTTTTAATTTGTGAATATCCCCTGAGGAAGACAGAATAAAATAAATAAATTGACCAGTTAAAGTTATCCTTTTGATATGTCTTCATCCCTTCAAAAATATGTAAAAACAATGACAAAATTTCTATTTGTATAGTTGCTTTCTTTAGCAAATGCTGTATGTCAGGAAGGCAAGAGAGGCAAGAACATATAACTTGCAGGTTCAATTCATTTCAGAGTGTAGGCTAAATTTTGCTTTTGGGGTCTTGCTGTCTGTTGAGACTACCAGTCCATGTAATAAGACATGTTACTATAAAAAAGCCATTATGATTAGAATTTTCCCATTTAAAACACATTGTACCAATTAAATACGATCATATCCTCAGGGCAGGAGACTGTGGTTTCCCTTCTAATTGCCTTTATATTGAACACTGAGGTGGGGTCTCCTTTGTGGTTAACTTCTGTCAAGAGTATTCGGGGATTGACTTTCCCTTCACCCAGCATCTACTTTTCTGGCGTCTTTCACTTCCTTGAATCTCTTTGGCCATCTCCCTTGCTGTGTAAACAGTGAATGTAGCAGAACCTCTTTTGCCATTAAGGGAGACACTTTTAAAATAAATTTACCATTCTTTTGTTCTAACCAATGCTCAGAATGTTTATATCTTGTCTTGTCGCTCATATTCCCAGTGGATTGTACCAATCTGCTCTGATTAAGTGAGGAACAAATGGAGTAAATTTAATTTCATAAATTAAAAATTAGATGTGTACATGGGGGATTTTTTAGAGGTTATTTATTTTTCTTTGGTAACTAAGAAAATTGTGTATCATTCTTAAGTGGTTTCTGTGTACTTGCATATACAGTTATAGAAACTTTGGTCAGAGCAGCTCCGCATCTGTATTAGGGTCTGGCCTGCTGCATGTCTTTGTAAATAAAGTTTTATTGTAACTCAGCAACACCCATTAGTTTACATATAATAAATCTGAGTAGCAGTGAATGAGGTCATGTAGCCCACAAAGCAGAAAATACCCTCCAAATTTTTAGAGAAAAAGGGTATGTTGACTACTGATCTACATAATCTCTTTCAGAAGTACTTACATGACAGAGTTGTTCTGATAATGAACTAATATTGAGGTAGGGGAGGAAATGAGTACTCTTCTGGAAAACTTTTGACATTCAATTATTAATAACATTGACATCATAGGCATTTAACAGAGGATGATGCTAAGAAGGCACAAGTAATGAGAGTTCAATGATCTTGGATCTCTTCTGTGGTCCTCACTACCTGTTACAAATGCATTTCCAGCATCATCCTCCCAAGACTTCTTAGATTACGAACTACTCTAAAATAACAACATGGTATATGCTGTATTAGTTATGAGTGAGAAATAGGTATTTTATATTTAAATGGATAACATTTTTTCATTGTTGAAATTGCTGTGACACTGCATTGATGTGGTATTTTCTAATTAATCTTCAAATTTTACTTTATTTAAACATGGCTGCCAATCTAACTGATTTACTGATTTCTCCAGTTTGTACCTCCTTCACAGGTCCACTAGCAAAATTATCCTGACATTCTGTTACTAAGAATATAACTCACCTATATATTAAAATATAAATGTAAAGATGTATCAATAAAATTATTCCTAGCAAAAGATTTACTGCCAGGTAAGCTTTCTGAGGATATTTAAGACATGTTTTGATTTATTTAGGGATAATAAATATGTGATTCATCTATATCCATATGGCATGAAGTAAGCTCTGGTGAATATAAAGAATGTTCAGCCCAATGGTTTTTTTTAAATCAATAAATATTAGTAGGGCAGTCCAATTAATGCATTTTATAATTGAGTATCAAAAAACATAATATGCTGCTTTCAATGTTTTTTTGTGTATGTTTGCTTATTTATAATGGTAGATTCGTTCTTTTGGGGTTTTGTAACATCAGTAAGTAATAGAATAGCCAGGTAGTCAGGCATAAGCAGATCAGGAATGATAGGCCAGGTATGGAATGCCACCAGGGTGGGAAGTCTCCAGTGCCTAGCAATAGGCAAAACTAGAGAAAACAAGTATTTTAGGCTAAGACCTTGTCCCCACAGTGACTTTTCCTCCCCTAGTATGTCATTGGTCATGCAGTTTAAACCCTCTTAGAGGAGAAACTAAAGGGCTGGAGAATAGTCTCATAGGATCCCATATAAGCCCTTGTGCGACCACCCATTTAAGCATTAAGGCCTTAGGACAATGAGGTTCTGATCAGCATCAAATAATCTTAGGAATAAAACCTCAGTTCTGTTGACCACGGAGACAGTTTTTCAAACCAGAGATGATATCTAGGCTCAGTTGTGTTTCAGCTTCAGGTTCAGAAAAGCAGCAAAACCACTTGAAGCAATGCCATGTTCAACATCAGAACCAGATGATGACTAATGACCCTCTCCTTTAGCAGTGGCAAACAGTAGAGACCATAACCCTGAAAGGACACACCTGAAAAGCTGATGAATATTTTGAGATCTCCCCTAGAATCTCTGCCTCTAGAAAACAGATAAAAACTCTTAAGGCACAGGACCCAGTGCACCAGCTCCCTCTCAATCTCTCTCTCTCTCTCTCTCTGTCTCTCTCATACACACACACACACACACTCACACCTTCTTTCTCGGGTGCATACTTTTGCTTTCTTTTTCCTAAGATCCAAGGGCCCTTCTTTTGCCTCTGTGATTTGTTTCCTGAGATCACACAGCCCAACTGATTCACTCCTACCTCTGTGACTTTCTAAATAAACTTCTTGCATTAGAGTCCCTGGCTCTGAATTCTTTCTTTGCCAAACTGAAGAACTGAGGTGCAACAGTACTGCTAACATTAATATTTTTCATGGCTAAATATAGTTAAAGAGCTGATGTAGTCTATTATGATGACTCCATTTTCCTTCCATTGCTTTTATTCCTTTGTTTTTAAGGCAAAAGTAAGCAAACATTTCCTATAAAAAAAGGAAAGAAAGTAATTTTTTTTCAAGCCACTAACAATCTGTTTCACATTCTTTTCTCCCCTTTTTTACTCCCCTTTGCAAGTGTAAAAGATATTCTTATTTTAGAGGTTATACAAAAATAAGCTCACACTAGTTTTGCTTCATAGGCTGTGATTTAGTTTGCTGAACTCTGTTTTTGTGAGCCAGCCTGTTCAAGTGAAACATTTTGTAGAAGAGAGTCAGCAAATGCAGCAAACTTCCATGAGCACTCAATCTGGTATACTAGTAAGGACATCTTGGCTTTTTGAGCACTCACTTGTTTTTGCATTAGTTGTTATATTACCATGCAATAACAGAACAACAATATTCCTGACCTTGTAGACTGAGACTCAATAAAATGCCCAGATCTGTATATATATGCCAATGACTATGTCATATATTTGAGAGAAATTAGATATCTATAATAGCCTATTAATAATTAATTAATTAATTATTTTGTGGGTGGCATATTTCTGATGAAATATAAAAGTCCCGATGTGATAGCAAAAATAATCTAAACTAAATAAGCTTGACAAATGCCTTTCAATGAGGCAAAAATGCAGAGAAAAGCCTCAGGCAATGGAATAAAAGATGAATATATTTTGTAAAAAATATTGAGAGCACTGGAATGAGAGAAGTCTTCACAATCTTAGAAATGCTGACCTAACTGACATGTCACAAGTTTGGGGGCTTCTAAGATCTCCAGAGTGCTGATGAAAACCCCTGTTGTGTCAGCAGAGACATCGTCACAAGAGAGGAAGAAACTGAGTAGAGAGAGAACAACAGACAAATACTACACGGAAATCAAGTTCACTGAAGATAAACACGCAATTTGTTGAACTTTGTTTTTACTTCTCTGGAGAACATTCTTTTTAATTTAATTTATTTTATGCCCCAAACATTCCTCAATTTGAGATTTTTGGAGGAAAACAAAATATTTCAAAATTATTACAATTCCCTTTCAGGCACCCCATAAGGAAAAACCAAACAAAAATCTGTATATGTTCTTTTGATGAGTACAAAAAGAAGATACTGAATCTATGTCAAAGATGGTGACAGAGCTGACATTTGTGAATTTGTCATAGAACAGTTCTTCTTTTAAGTATTACCCTCTACTTTTCATTACTTAATGTGATTTCAGGTCTAAATCAATCTTTGAATTCTATAGGCATGGGTTTTAGGATGTCTGAGGAAACCATAAGGTCTTATTTTGCAATGTCTTACACCCCTGAAAATGGCAGCGCCAATGACACTAATAAGAATCGTTTCAAGATATTTTATTTCCTCACCCTTTTTTTATGGTGAATGTTTTTCAAATTGACATGGGTTTTGTTACTAAGAGAAGTGAGGCAGGTGTTCAAGGCCAAAGGGAATGCTGCTGTGGTCAGGTAAGAAGGGAATTGTTTTGACTTTGCTCCAAGCAGGCAATTAAGGGATGATGAATTAGAATCCCCTCAAAGCGGGACCCTATTACTCTCAGACATGTCATGCACTCTGAAGTGTAAAATGCTTGATCATAAATAATAATGTCATTAATGGTGTAAAAAACCTGAAACACATACTGCTGCTATATGTAAGTGGCATTTTTGATTGAAAAAAATGAACTCTTCCTAAATGTTCTCACTGTGCTTGTAAACCTATAGTTTCACCCCTTTGATACTAAAATACAAGTGAAGGGACATGACATGATGCCAGGACAGTGTCTGCTTCTTTACCGAAGGCTTGTAATGGCCTCCTATATCCTTGTCATCTGAGATATGAATCAAAGTAACTTACTGAAAAATCAAACTGACAGCTCTCCTGTTTGAGTTAAAATCTGAAATGTCAAGTTGAAGTTGATACAACTATGCTATGAATATAGTTATTATGGGACTTGATATTCATTATCATTGTAAGTAGTTGGAAGTAGTTGGAAATATATATATGTATATCAGAATGTATGTCATAAACATTGACTAAACCAGTAAACTAATGATTAACATTTATAATAAATACAACTGTTTTAAAAATTAATAATTTTGTTCAAATTGCTAAAATATTTTTATGAGAAATTTCAGCCATATTTTTATTAGTGTGAACTTAATGAAAACACATTCATTACATTTTAATTTTTATTCATGTAATCTAACCTTTGAAATTAGTTCTTACAAAATTGATGATGCCAGTGTATTCACAAATGATCTTGATGAAAGTTTTACTATTTTATGGAGTCACATAATAATTTCACAATGATATTGCTAATTTTTAATACAATCACATTTTTATCTTCAGGGCAACAATGTTAGGTATATATATATATTTTTTTCATTTTAGAGATGAGAAGTTTGAGTTCAAAAGTCTGTAGTTTTTAAACTGGCTTAAATTCTAATCAGCTGTTCAAAAAACCAGTCAAGGTTACTTTTCCAATCTACATGTTCTTAATTTCAGACTTTCACTTTTTATTTTCTAGGCAGATTCCCTTTTTGACTACAACCTAGACACTTTGACTAGACTTGGATGTTGTCGTTGTTTCTTAGTTACACGTTCCAATTGTATATATTAGTATAAATTTCATTTCTGGGTACACAGGGCACTTGCCTTTGCCTTGAGTACTAGCTATATAATCACAGAGCTGTCGCTCCATGTAACAGAAAGAACATAGACTTTCATCTCGACTTCAAACTGAACCAATATTCTGTTTGAGCTAACAATACCTACCTGATCCTGAAAGAGATACTAAACCTCTGTCTGACTGCTTGTTTCATCATCCCTAATGCATGGTTAACCCGATTAACTTCATAAAGTTACTATAAGGATTAAACTAGATGTTTAAAATCCTAACACAAAATTCAAAATATAATTGTAGCTATTGCTACATAGGCACAATAAATATGCTGACACATTGTTTGAGGGTGGAAAATCCTATATGTACAGGACCTAGTACAGTGCCTGATACAGAAAAAATATTCTGTAAATTTTAGCTATTATAAGAGCAACCTCTTATAGCCTGGGATTAATTCATTCACAGTATTTCAGTTATGCAAAAATAGATTTTTGAGTACCTGAACTAGTGCAAGCAGTATGCTCACCCATATAATGGAATAAAATAAAATAAGGCATGATTATTGCCCTCAAGAAATGCACAATACAATTATATTATACCCATATATAATTATATATAGTAATATAAATATATAACTATAAATATATATAACTACATAAGTAATCATAATACCATACCATGACTGAAATAATATAATAAAGTATTTTGAGATAAAGAAGAGTTATCCCTTTAGTTAATGAACAAACGTGTGAAATTCTGAAAATTAGTTTTAATTAATAGTGTTTACATGTTAGGATTTTATGTTTTGTTTTTGCAATTTTTATCCTAGTGTGATTAGAATGATTCATGTATTCTGGGAGAGTTTTCTGTGTCATGGTACACACACACACGTCTATATACAAAGAGAGAATAATCTACTGGCAAAACTCATCTCCAGCTGTCTTTTGTTTTGATTTGTATTTGCTTTTAGGCTTAAGACATAATTCAGTTTTATGTGTTCATTTTTTAAGGCTTATTAAGAAGAAAAATAAATACTTTATAACTTCATTTTTACTATAAAATCTATGTTCCCTCTTGGTACATTAAACATTTTAACACATTAACGGCTTGTTGTCTTCTGCCTCTTCTTATTGAAGTGAAGATATGCTTAGGGAATATTGTGCATTGGAAGTAATAATGACAAAAATAAAATGCAGGTTACTAAAGGAGTCCTGTGTAGAAGATTCAGGTTGATTAATAGAATAACATTGGATCTTTCCTTCATGAGAAACCAATTTATTTGTCAGATACTCACCTAAGTAATATTAGATGTGTGTTTTGTCTCATTTTATATTCTAAACCATTTTTGTTATAAGATATAAATGGTGGGAATGGGGCACATATGCTAACTAAGGATGACAATAGAATAAAACACAAGGAAAAAGCCTTTTGTAATTTAATTTTAAATGGTACCATCATTTATTTTTAGTTGGCATTCAATTTTTAATGTGTTCACTTTAAAATGCATTACTGTTTAGTTTTGAATGTTACAGTAATTTCAGAGTTGACTTAGCTTTTTTCAGTCACAGATATGAGGCATGTTAATGCACATGAGTTCCAGATGACAAATAGTGCTTGAAGCTTCCATGTCTGCTAATTCATTTTTGATTATAACATGGATGTCTTCTGAAATATAAATGGCATTTGCCTAGCCAAACGGTCATCTGATTTGAACATAAGATGTGATGCTTCACTGATGTTTGAACTTTGAAGTCATTTCAAATTCATTGATAATAGTGCCTATAAAGGCCATGTTTCCTAGCTCTGAATGAGATAAACTAAGACTGTATTATCTGCTTGTGAGAGAAAAATATTATTTTAATCTATTTCATTTGCATGAAGTATGTCAAGTTAATTTAGTAGTAACATTTGTATTCAGAGGATTTTTCACATTGCTTACATTTTCAAAACCAACTGTATTGTGGTCTAGACTGTATTGTGTTGAGGGATTCCAACTACATTAGTTGTCTTGGATCTTAGTTTTGAATCAAAAAACAATAGCTACTAATGTCTATTAGAAAAAAATAAGAGTCATCCAAAGAAACTTAAGTTTTAAAAATGAATTAAATTTTTATCATTAACCATTTAAATTAGCTTGAAGTTGCTTTCAAAAAAGGGTAAAAATACTCTGGTACTACTCTCTTTAATTTATATCAATAACAAATTATTTTCATGAATTTTAAATTTTCTATATATTGTTACTGTCTGTGATAAAATAAAAAAGGTAAAAGCATTTGTTTGAAAAATGTTAGTATTGTACTCATTTAATATTGTACTATTTAAAGTTATTGTAATTTCAAGGGAAAAGGGGAAGGATTTACAGGAACAAGTATAGAGGACACATGGATAAAAACTAGAGGAGGTGGAAATAGGAGGGAGTTGGGAAGGAATGGGTGGGTGGGCTGGGATGGGAGTAAAGGACAGAAAACTGTACTTGAACAACGATTAAAATAAAAAATAAATAAATAAATATTCTAAAAAAATCAAAATAAAATAAAAAATAGAGGTATTGTATTCTAACTTTTAAATTGTTTTAAATCCCTTCTGGAATATGAGAGTAACATTAGAACAACCACCACACTGTGAATTCACCAAGAACTAGTGATAAACCTGAAACCAGTTGTACTGTGGTAAGTGTTCTCTTGAGATGTTAAAAACAATAAAACTGACTAAATGTCCATTTGCTTTTTATTACTTTCATGATGCTAGAGAGCCCAAGATGCACTCTTTCTTTCTGAAAGAATATTTTGTTCGTGTGACCTCTAAATGGTTGCTGAGTTACAGTTAAATTTTAATAATATATGTTTAAGTTTTATATTTTAAGCTTTAACATATTTTATTACTTATAGTTAATAAACATATCCTATTGGAAAGTTAATTTGAAGAAATTGTAGTAATATGGTTGACTATCACGTATAGGTCTCTGGCCAAGTACATTTGTTTTGAGAGAAAATCCGTGACATTTCCAAGATGTTTATTGCTACTGCTGTTTGTTTTCTTTCAGTGTTTACTCATTTATTTTTCATTTTTTTAAATAAGAAAACATTCATTCATAGGGAAAAGAACCACTCTCCAATTGCACGTGTTTATGCTGATTCTCTAGCCATGTTGGGTAAAAGAGTCTCGTCTTCCCTGAAATCATTGAGTCTGAAAGCAGGTGAGTTTAAAGTCCTCAGAGTCCTGTTCCTTCAACATGGGGACATGCACAGCCAACAAAGGGAGTGAGTGAGAGAACCCAGTAATGATGGAGGTTGGGAGACAGTGCTGGGGGTGGGTAGAAGGGAGGAAGAGAGAGAATGACATCTGCTGATTTTTTTGTTTAGTTTTACCTACTTTGAGGTGAGTTCAAGTTTCTGGTTTCTAATACATTAAACAAACAAAAAATCTGATATTTGCCAAAGCTATTTCTTAGTTATATTGCACCTATATATGTTTTGCAAGTGAACACACCATATATGTGCAATGTCACAAATATGCCTCCTTATTTCCTTGCTTCACAAATAATAATTTTTTAATCCAATCCTGCTTATGGTTTAGTTCTTAAACCATAGTATGCAGGAACTAGTATAGGCTTTTTTCTAATCACTCCAAATCCTCACCTGATAAAAAAAAAAGAAAAAGAAAAAGAATAGCATGTGATTTCAAGTGTGATCTGGTATGATATAAACCACGCATTTGCTTTTCATAGAGTATGATATCGTTTTCAAGTTGGGTTGTCTTCCAATTCACAAGGTTCATTCAACCCCAGCCTCATTTCCTCACTAACTTCATGTATTTTTCAGAGAAATGATGTTGACATAAATATAATTTAACAGTGAATATTGAAGTCTCTGGCCAAGTACATTTGTTTTGAGAGAAAATTTGTGATGTTTGCAAGATGTTTATTGCTACTGCTGTTTGTTTTCTTTCAGTGTTTACTCAAGTTTATTTTTCATTTTGTTGACCTCTCCTAAAATGACCTCTCAAAAAATCTCAAAATAGACATATTGTGTAGGATAAATTATATATTCATGCATATCACATATACACACACATAGACACATGTATATGTTTATGTATAAACATGAACATAAACATTTATTATATTTATTTAATATATTACATAATATATAATTTAATATATATTACATAAATATAATATTAATAATATTACATAAATTTATGTAATATATTATGTTAATATAATATTAATATTACACAAATATAAATATAATATATTTATGTAATATAAATAATAAGTTATATTACAGAAAATGACTAGACAAAAAATAATTCTCTTTCAACAAATGTCTAAAGAAATACATTGAAAATGTACATGTGAATAATATAGACAAGTAATCTACACTATTCAATTGTCTTTTCAATTGGTTATGAGTGTGACCTCAAAGGCAGAGTCAATTTTTTTCTTCCTTTCAATCCATGTGATAGTTCATTGGAGTATTAACCATTATTACAGTTCTTTTCTGTTTCCATGTTCCTTTGAAACCCTTGCTTTGGACAATGAAATGCAAATGTAAGGGGCCTTATTTCTGTGTGCAAGTTTTAATAGATTTCTGCCTGTCACAAGACTTGTGTAAATATTTTGAAGCCATTAGTAACAAACTGAGTAAACCTCTTATTGCCAACTGGCATTGAGCATTGGTTTTAGTGAAAAAAAAAAAGACACTTTGTTGTGTTAAGCCACTGAGATTTATTACTGAAATATAAATTAGCCCATCCTAATTAATGAATGCATTTTTGCCACTGCATGTTTCTTGGTCTTTATTATAGCATTTACTGCATTTCATTCTACTATGATATTTGCCTAAATATCTCCCTGTTAGATTATATTGAGCCTCAATATCAAGCTTAGAGCCTGGCATATAATAACCCTTAAAAATGTTTGTTGACAGAGTATAATAAATATACAATAAAGTGTAAAATAGCACCTCATCCTTCTGGTATCTTTTCTAGAAAAGGAAACATGAAAGACACAGCATACAAAGTAGAAGGTGCGTGGGAGGCAAAAACCAAGACGCATAGTGATTAGGAAGCAATTCAACATAAGGGGAGCTGCCTGGAGTTGTCTCCTGCTCTGTTGCCTCCTTCCTATGTGATCATGTGAATCCCGTGTCTTCTGTTAGCACGCACAAAACTGAGGCAAGCTAACTTGTCCGCTTGTAAGTTGTGTAAAATCTCATATTCTCAACGTGTTGCAGATGACCAATAAATATATTTGCTACATGGTTGTAGAAATTATTTTATCTGCATAGTGATTTATTATCTAAGCAGTAAGTGCTAACTTAAATATTTCTTAGTTTAGTGTTCATTCGTTTGTTTGTTTGTTTGTTTGAATAGCACAGTGCAGATATAAATACTCCATTAAATAGAAAGTAAAACTGTCATGGCTAAGAGAAGAGACTTCCCCCATGTTACATGAGGACTTGGAGTCTGCACAGAATCTTGGTCTCTAGATTCCTCCTATATCACAAAGTGTCTGCATATCTACCAGTAATGCAGGATCTTTGTCTTTCTCACTGATGCTGTAATGTAACAATAGTTTACATATTTGGTACAAAAAGAAAAGTAGAAGGAAAATGTCACTCAAAATATTTATATCAAAAGCATTAGAGCATACCTATTCTCCATTAGTAGTTAAACAGAGAGCACTTTGATGAAAGAAGATTTAAGTCCCCTTTGAGGTGATCTCTCTTGACATTATAGATAATAAAGCACTTTGATTGCAAGTACCACACACTCTGAAAATCATGTTACTGGCTACATTACCAAATTCAATTAGTTGTATTATATTCTGCTGGACACCATTAGTTTCTATTGAATGAGCTTTCATGTGGGCTGGCATCTTCAAACACATGCTTTGGTGAATGCATATTGAAATACTTAAAGCATGTTACCTCTTATATATTTAGTTGTACCTGCACATTAAAACTATATTAAATTACTAGGAAAACAGGAAAATACAACTTACCTTTGATTAAAGAGACAATTTCTCACCCAAGAATATTAATTTTAGTGTCCTGATAGCAATTTCAAATATGTTTCTTTGTGTGACTTCAGCACACAGTGTATGCTTCAGTAAAACAAAGCAAAGCTTTTCTTCTCTGTAATGTGACCTTGGACAAACTTATAACACAATGTCCCTCTAGTGCTTAATTTTGAATGATGCTTAGAGTTGGCATTCAATAAATAGCCCTTGATTGGCTGAAAAATGTTGTATCATGCCTTTTTAAAAAAAGATTTTATTTATTTATTTCTAGAGATGGAAGAGAGGGAGAAAGAGAGAGAGAGAAACATCAATGTGTGGTTGCTGGGGGCTATGGCCTGCAACCCAGGCATGTGCCCTGACTGGGAATTGAACCTGCGGTGCTTTGGTTCACAGCCTGTACTCAATCCACTGAGCTATGCCAGCCAGGGTGTGTATCATGACTTTAAAACATGAAGCTACCAAGAGTTGGAAAACAATTTTTGTGATTTTAGTACTGCGCCTCCAGAATGTATTTTTTAGTTTTCGGCATTAAGATGATCCTAACCACAATGTCCTCATTCTAATTATAGCTTGGCTCTGATTTTGGTTTTGGCTTTGAACAATATGCCTTTTATACATGGTAAGTCAAGCACTATAAAAATATAGGACCAGGATTCTCCATTATAAACTCAGTGCTAGAAGTCAGATGCTCTAACACTATGCACTGTCAAATTATTCCATCTACCTTCTGGACCATAATCCTTCTCAATTGCTTCTCTTTACCTTGGCTGACCTCTCTGCATGTGGCCTATTGATTGACTAACTCATTGATTTAATCTTTGTCCTGGCCAGCCCTGTCCCATTTTTATCCCCTCTCAAAGGATTCTAGTAATTATTGTTTTTTTTAACCAGATTTTCCAGTTTAAAAATAAGGCAGCAATCTCCATATAGCCCAAACACTTTAAGAATAGGATGGAATTCAATAAGAAAAAGAATTTAGGTAATTTCTGCTTTTATAGCCTTGACCAAAGCTGAGAAGAACAGGAGCTGGTTTTCAGCAAGCCTTGTTATGATACTGACACAAGAAACCATATTCATCAACTCTAGGTCTCTGGGTCTCAATACAAAAGGAGAGGGAAGTGATCAGGAGTGAGATTTCTTCAGAGAGTGGTCAGTGTTCTATTGCTCTTCCCTGCTCTTTCCTTAGAGATTTGATGGGTAATGGTTTCTCTCTCATCTTAAACCACGTCGTAAGGGTTTAGGGAAAAGAATACCTGGAAGGCCCCTTAGAAAGATTGGCATACATCTTCTGGAATGGGGAGAATAAAAGGAAAGCTTTAACATCTCAAGGCTTGGGAGAGGCTGGTTTGAGTGGCCTGGATGAGACAAGAGAATAAAGCGTGGTGTGGAAGACTCTTGGAGCATGCTTGGGCAAAGATCTGAGCTCCCTGTGATTCAGAGTTAGTCACAAGGTGGATGAAAACACCTTTGTGAAAAGGCAGAATCAGGGCTGTGGTTTCTGGTGTCCCACTTGGTGCCCTGCACAGAGGTTCAAGTTGAGGTTAAAACCAGCCTCCGTTTATTATATCAGCACGGCCCTGTCGGGCTGGAGAATGGGTGCTGCTTTCTGATTTGCAAAATAACGTCTTAATGTATACTACTGCATCAAACAGAGTGAACTTAAATGAAGGTGGATCTCCAGTAGCCAGATGCTGACAAGGTAGTGCTAAACCATCACTTGGGCGAGGCTTCATCTGAAATTTGGGACCTGGGTATGGAAGCATCTGAGGTGTCTACAAAGGAGGAAATGAGAGGGATAGAAAATGAGTGGGGGAGGGGAGAACACCTATGAGTGAAAGAGCCAGTGTTTGGATGTTCTGCCAAGAAAGAATAGCATAAGCCACATAAAGTTCGATTTTGTACATCTTCCTCCCACCTGCCCTTCTCCTCAGAATCTGCCCTGGAGTGAGATGTAGGAAGGAAAAGGGGGCAAACAGACCTCCCACCATTTTTCCTCCCCCTCTGGAAGCTTCAGCCTGAGGTAGAATCTGACTGTGGATGCGGTGAGGTCGGAAGTAGAGGGTGAAGAGTGAAGACATTCTGAATGACATGACTAACAATATCTTTGATTATTTTGGACTTCTTAATACCTGAAAAAGTAAGAGTATATGTTAGCATCTGTAAATCATAGAGAAACCTATGGGATCTGTCCAATACTGCACCTGGGAGTAGGAAAGAGCAAGCCCTGAGAATGTGTTCAAAGGAAATAAATGTGAGAACAAACAAAATTACTTTTTGTGCCCACTCTGCTAAGTTCAAAAAATACATGGCTTCTCTGGTATAATTTCCCAAGTTGTTTCTTCTTTCTTCTAAAACTTAGTACAGTCTTTTATTGATTTGTGTGGAAAAAACAGTTTCTGATTTCCTAAACAAACATGAATGAGCTTTTGAGGTGTGCTGTTTAGCTCTCCAATCACTAAATGTATCAGATAAAGGCTAAAGATACTTTAAAAATGCTTCATCTTATTTACTTGATATTCTATCAATAAGAATTCTCCATCAATTGGCCAGCACTAATGCATATGCATATTATAATAGTTTACTCCTTCAGAATGATGCCATCACCTCAAAAAGTTTGTTTTGTATTATCAAAATGATGTCAAATTTTATTCAGAATTATTTTGGTGTTGTTATTTTTATTGCATTATTTGCACACAGAAAATGCATGTAACTTATGTAGTTATGGTGACTGAATTTCCCAAACACCAAATCAAGAAATGCAGTTTTTGGGTTCCATCCAGGTAAGAAAAAATACCTTGATTGCCCAAACATTGTCACTGGTTCAGTGTTTCGGGTTCAGTGCCTTTGGTCTAAAAAGCTGACATAGACAATACGGAAAATATGATGTGTACAGGGTTTGGATTATGTAGGGTAAATTATTTCAAACAGAGGGCACCACACTATCCATTAATATCAAAGCCTTGACTTTCTCTTTTCTTGCTACTGCTTTTTGCAGATATTTTTGACCTGAGTAATTTTATTTATTTGTTTGTTTATTACTGTCATTCTCTTACAGGTGTCCCAATTTTCCCCCATTGCTCTTTCTTACCCCTCTCACCCTCTGCTCCCACAGTCAGTCCCCACACTGTTGTCCGTGGCCATGTGTCATTCATACCTGTTCCTTGACTAGACCCTTGCCCTTCTTTCTACCATTATCCTCCTCTACCCTCCCCTCTGGTTGCTGTCAGCTTTTTCCTTGATCCGAGTAATTTTAAAGTAAAACCTCCTTCATTAGATATTGTAGTACCTGGTTCATTTGCCTAATCATGACCTTAAATTCCCTGCCATATTGCTAGCAGAGAATCTGTGCACCACATGGCTTATTCAAAATTTTGCAACATTAAACATATAGACCAGTCCATGATCATATTTCTTGGTCTTATTAATCCATAATAATTTGGTATTTGAATTCAACTTATTTTCACTGAATAGTGGTCAGTTGTTTTTCTTTGTCTGGGGCTTATTTTCTTATTTTCTGGGCTTCTTATCATTCAGTACACATGTGTTCTATTCTGCCATTTCCGTATTCTAACTGAGAAAAGGAGACATTCAGGAATAGTTTGGAACATTAGATCAAGCATTATCACAGTCCTTAATTATGCTTTGAAAGGATTCCAAATGGAAGTATTCATCTAAGAATAAACTAAGCATTACAGTAAAGAAGGTATGAAATAGCCATATAAATACTCCTAATACCAATTCATTTCTTTAGTTTATGAAGAACATCATTCATGAGAAAGCAGCATGTTCTTTTTTTCCCAATTTAAAACAATTACTGGAATAGTTTAGCATTTATGTGAAATGGCAGAAATCAAGTAGACTGAGAACTAAAACACATCTGTACATTTCTATGCTTTAAAAAGTAGTCCAATCTAGTATAGCCAATAAATCCATGACTAAGTAAAGGGTATGAAGTGCTCTTCATCAGTTATAGATTGAGAGTTTGGGAAAAGAAAAAAATGTTCCAAGAAATAATGAACATTCTTACTTGACAGCTTCCAGGACCACATTAAAAATGAATCATTCTAAGAGAACACAGTCATTGAATGGTTTCCCCCTTGGCTCTGTTCACTAAATTTATCAGAGAGTTTCTCAAACTTCTTGTTTTAAGTTCTGGGTATTTAGGTTAATTGTCAATCATTTTTATTATAGAACAAGGTAAGTTTATAAAATATTTTTATACTTTGCTTAAGGGGACTCATTAAACACAGCATTCCTATTTTTTTAACATCCTCAAGCTTGACATTTGAAAATATAACCTAAAACACAAGACGAAAGTTTGATCTGGGTTTGAGTAGATTTGCTTTTTTTTGTTTTTGTTTTTTAATTTGTATCAAAAAGCTTCAAGTCATTCTGGTTAATTTTGGGGTTGTGATTTGTTAACAAGAAAAACAGACAACCTTAAGATGCTTGAGGAAGAACAGCAAGTTCTGTCAGTCCCCGGGCCCAGGTAAATGGCTACTATTGCTGTAAGAAGGGAAGGAGAAACAAACTTCTTCTCTCAGGGAAATGGCATGGAGAGTTCTGCACTTGATCCTCTATTATAGCATTCAAGGTGCCTCAGCACTAGAACAGAAGAAGGGCAAACTTCCCACACGAGACCCAGTACAACAGAGATTTGCCATCACAGGGAGGAGGCACAGGAATGGTGAGAGAGCCACACCTATGAAGCCTTGGCTTACAGATGCTGAGACTGATACTGGACCAGGGCAAAGACAACTGCCTGTGCCTGTCCACCAGCTTACCAAGCAGTAAGTAACAAGCAATCCTATTCTTCCCTGGGGATGTCGCAAGAGCCCTTCTTCCTGAAGAGAGACCCTCTGTGTTGTAGTTGTGCAAAGATAGCTGAATGCCCAGGTTGGAGCAGGAACATTGAGAAAAATTCACTGGTAGCTTAGGTCCCACTTCACCCAGGATAAATCACTTGGATACCATGAATACTGTTGCATCTTGAAGATAATCATAGCAATAGCAACAACTGCACTCAACTCAACTCTGGACTGGATGACTCAACCCTCAACCAGCATTCTGATGAAAGGAGAGCCAGGCTTGTTTCCAGAAATAAATACAAATTATCTCAGTACTTACTGTTCCCCACTTGATATCAAGCATTCAATTTAAAGTATATGTTAACACAACAAATAGAAAAATGTCTCTCCTACTTTTCAGAGTGGTTTTTTTTAATCAGATGGATTTTTGAATTCTGTCGAATGGATTTTTTTGTATATGTCTATTGAGATGAACTTATGGCTTTTGCTTTAGTTTGCTAATATAGTAAATTCCATTTATTAATTTTCAAATGTTAAGACAAACTTTCATTCCTGAAATAGAATCCACTTGGTCATAAAATACATTTATATTTTTGGAATCAAATTGGTAAACTTTTGCTTAGAATTTTTGCATCTAAATTCATAAGGAACACTGGCTTTTAAATTTCTTTGCTTGTAATGAATGGCTTTATAATAGGTTTTTACTGACCTCATAGAATGAGTTGGAAACTGTCCTCCACCATTTTCTGAAAATCTTTATGGTTTGTTGGTAAATGTTTGAAAGAATTTACCTATGAAGCCATTTGATCCTAAACAACTTTCTTCTTCTGTTTAGATTTTTTTTTACAGCTTTCAAATACAAACTTAATTTTAGTAAATATTGATTTTGGACAGGGAAAAATTACATAGGATATATTAAGGGGAAACAGATCTGGGATATGAAAGGAAAAGTTTTTTACTTTACAAAATTGGCATGACCCTCATGAATATTCAAATTCTGTATATCTAGGAACAAATCATAGCATAGATAAATGAAGGAATGATTGCATAAATAATTTTCTAGAGTTGGAAGACAAAGGAAATTAACAACCCTGGTCATTATTTCAGGTGCCAGATACTTCATCTTGTTTTAGATTTACAGTTCCATTCAATAGTCTTAAACATTCAAGGGACATGTTATTACCTATATTTGCATATGAGGAATCTGAGTAGTATAAAAAGATTAAGTATCTTCACCAATGAGCCATTCCTGGTGAGAATTGAGGTGATCTTCAAACTCAGGTATTTACAGCTCCAAAGATTGGGCTCCTTCCATCAAATTATCATATTATTTGTATTTTGCTTGCTTCTTTGTTGCAAGCAAAATATAACCAGAGACATTGAAATCAAGAACAAACTGACAGTAACCAGAAGGGAGGGACAAGGGGATAATGGGAAAAAAGAGAAAGGGTCATCAAGGAACAAGTATAAAGGACATGTGGACAAAGCCAAAGGGACGTAGGAACAAGGGTGGGAGGTGGGGATGGGTGGGGCAGGGGAGAGTGGTGGGGGGAAATGGAGACAACTGTACTTGAACAACAATAATGAAGTAATAAAAAATAAAAATTAGAGGTGAGAAAGATTATTGTATTAGGAGATGAGTAAATCTCAGATAAATTTGCTCTGACATGTGATTTTTTTATTTAAAAACAGCTTTTGTGTCCTCATTAATAAGACAAATTTACTACAATTACTTGTTTTTGACCTGCCTCACAGTGGTTAGACTCTGGTGAGATTCGTACATAAAATGTACTGTAAACTGTTTTATGCAAATCTTATTCTTGTAACTTTAAAAAAGTCTCAAGTTGCATTTCCAATACAGAAACTAATGTGTGACCTAGTTAATACTTTATTTTGTCAAGTTAATGAATTCATATGCCAGCAAACAAACTTGGCTATTTTTGTTTTTATAGGTAAACATTGCAAAGTAGACTCACTGTATATCATATCCAACCTCTTAATGTATGTTTCCAAATTCATGGGAAGGTAAAAATAGTGGCATTTTATGTTAGTATTTCCCAAACATTAAACATATTGACTATGTACTCACACAATAGGTCACTTTCTGAGGTGAATGCAGCTAGGAGCAGCCTGACTCACTTCTGCTCTGAAAAATATCCCACATGCTTTTGCTGAAGTGCACTCGCCAGAGGCAGTGGTCACGATTAATGCACACCTGCACCATCAGCCTAGCATCCCATCTCTTAATTAGTTTTGTCTGTTTTATGGTTCAGTAATTAAACATATTGTTATAAGTAACTAAAAAATAGAAGCCAAGAAGCCCATTTCCACAGCTGGCAGCCTGACACATTAGAAGTTTAATTGCCGAAATGCTGTCAGGGGCCAAATTCTTTATCATCATTTGCCTAACAATTACAAACGAGTGGGTGGGTAGAAGTGGCACATTGGGTAACATAAGAATTCTTTTATGACTGATTCCCCCAACCCAAATATATTCTTTATAGTAGCTGAGCTGCCTGGGAGTGGATTCAAATAACACATTTTTTTAAAGCAGAAATTAATCTTTAAACCAGTAGTACTTGCTGCTACTAAAGAGATTAAATTGTAAGAATTAGTTTGGATACTTTCTCCAGAGAATTATCAGATAAAGCAATAAGGGTTGCATACTATTCTCCACCAAGTCCCAGAGGAACATAATATCTTTTTATGAGCTTTTCCCTTCTACTACGAATGATCTTTCCACACTGTCCCCTTTCTCTTACCTTAACCAACAACCGTAAAAATAACACACAGCCTCGATCTTGGGATACATGCATGCCCATTTCTGTAAAAGTATTATGACTTCTTCTCAAAGTCAGATGCTGTTTCTAGCACCATTTAATTTGTATTCTGTTTCCTGCACCTTAAACTTATATAGTCATCTCTTTTATTTGCACAAAAGTATACTAGAAAAGTATTTTTCTGTATAGACAAGAAACTAGGTAGCATTTGTCTCTACTATGCTGAATAGGATATTTTTAATAGGACTTCAGGGTTTTTTGTTTCATTTAAATTATATTTTCTGAATATTAAAGTAATACATCTTTAGCTTAGAACATTGGGAAAATGTATAGTTGAAATAATAAACATTAATCAATAGCTCAATCGGCATATTAGATTACTTCCCAGCATACACTCACTTCACTCCTTCTTAGGGTATAGTGTCTTTCCTGCCTCACTGAATTTGGGCTTGTCCAGGGTTTCCTCTGGCCTCTGGAATGGGGGAAGAAATAACGTGTTGAATGTGGGCAGATGTGCCATTCAGGAGCCAGAGCTTTCTGAGACTGACTCCCTGGTCTTCCCTGTGTCTGCCGTGGCACGGCCAGGCCCCAGGGCCCAGGCTCTTCTCTGTCAGCCCGGGTTCCAGAGTGAGAGGTGTGCAAACAGACCTGCACGAAATGCTGGCTGCAGTCCCAGCCAGATCCAGCCAAGTTCCAGCTGGCCTGTTTCTGAGTCTAAAATACATATCTCTAATTATTTTAAAACCTGGAGATTTTGAGGGTGCTTGTTGTACAGTGAAGCTGACATATATGCCTCCACCTTTCAATGGAGATTTTCTCTGTGTGTGTGTATACACACACATGCACACACATACACACATACAAATTATGGTATATTTTCTTCCAGACATCCATTGTTTCCTTGTCTTTCTCAGTGTGTGTGTATAAAAGATATGTATATTTAAGGACATGCCTAGGGTACATAAGTATACTATAAGTGTGTGTACATAGGTATATAACAAACCATATCACGTACACTTTAATTTAAAATAGATCTCCTATTAGGTGGTGAACTCAGTCTCATTTGCCTGGGACTTTCCTTGTTTTGCAAGGGACTGAAAGTCCCTATCCTGAGACACTTCTCAGTCTCAGGAAAAAGAAGACTGTTATCACCCTGCTTCTTGCTTTTATTATTTAAAAAACACTTCTAGCTTAATAAATCTTGAATACAAACCTTCCAAATTCATTACATGTTCTCATCAGTTTGTAGTAATTTCCTAGTACTCCACTGCATGCACACACTAAACCTCCAGTTTAACCAGTCACCTAGTGTTAGACAGTTATTTTTGTCACTTTTTTCTTATCCATTTAAAGCATTTTTATTTATAATCTTAATTCAGTTGAAGGTTATTTTTTCTTTTTTACCATAATCATTCATGACATAGAATTTTATAATTTGAGAAGCTCATTTTTATGAATTCACCAGCTTAATTTTAAACTATTTAAGGAGATAAAATGTTTTGAAATAATAGAATACTTATAATTTATACCACAATATACTTTTTATCAAAGTATATGCATAGCAAATACAATTCATTTAAGCCATCTCAATAGTCATCAAGCCATATGTTCTTTCTATTCAATATGTAAGTCTTAATGTCTGCTCTCATTTGACTTTCAAAAGAAGTATATAAGTAAAATATGCACATGTGAGAAATAAATTACAATAGTAATAACATGGGACATGTAAAGTATAATACTAGTAACAAGAGCTACATGATTTTGAGGAAGTAAACAAATAGCATAGTTTAGTGTGGTCAAGGATATCTTCACCAAACAGGTAGGATATGAAGCTAAAAGAACATTAGACATGATATATAGAACTCACTATCTATTTTTAAAAATTATTTATATGGTGCAAAATAAAATTAGGGCTGTATATAATAAAACTTTAATTGTGCAGTTAAAGATTGGAGTCTCTAAAGGAGAGACTGATGTAAGTGGAGATGAAGCAAGGAGGGGCCCTTTGTAAGAGAGAAGGCATGTGAGCCGGATCCCGAAGCCTTTTCAGACATGGTAAATAAGCTATTTACAACTCCAGTATTTACACATATAGCAATAAATTTAATAAATAAAAGTGATAAAGTTTCCAAGATGAGTTTTGAATGTTTTTAAGAGGAAATATCCCATGCAAATAGCCTGACAGATAATAATATTACTATTGCATAAAAATAGACCTCTAAAAAGCCTTGTCAAATATGGATTAATATGTTTATATTTAAACCATAGTTTCATCTTTGAATCTCTTCATTACATGCATATTATGTTTTAGACATGTTGTCTTATTCTTTCTGGTCTCAATAAAAGGCTTTATGTATTTTGATGTATAGTAATAAAATGGAAAACTTTAAGTCACATTCCTCAGAGAGGCTTACGAAAGCATAGTATTCCCTTTCGTGACTTAAAGAAACTACACAAAATACAGCAGTTAAAAAGTACCTTGCCAATTGTTGCAAGGAGATGACATTAAAAATATAATGCTACCCTGCAAGGAAAACAAAACAAAATAATACTCCTTTGTATCTTTATCCAAAGCAATTGTCATAGGCAGGTAGGTGTTGATCATAACAAGAATGAAATCACTCCCAAACACACAATTTAAGTAAACCAAACAGCTAGTGGTAGTGACACTTATAGCTGTCACATGTGTTTCCTGAAGAAAAAATATCTTGTATAGAATATTTTCTGGATCAGGTTGCAGATTTATAAGTCATCCTCCAATACCTTGAGACCAATTCAATTTGTCAGAGCTCAATATCGTTGCCATTTTCCACAGAATCGTAGCTTTTAAATCATGGCCAACATTGCAGCTAACCTTGGAGTGAAAACAAAATTTATAATATTGCTGTAGGGCCCATGTCTCAAAGGATTTTAAATCATTTGAATAATCCATTTTTCTTCTTTTCCCTAGACGTGTGAGAAGAGGACAGCTCCAAGTGTATGTAACATGGAGAGTAACGCTATTACATGAGCAGCTAGAGCGTTAGATAGAACAGTTTATTTTAGGCTCATTAAATGTTGGCTTTAAATAAAGAAAAAATGTGTACCTATAAGTTAGTCGTGTGATTGCTGAAAGAGCTGTTTAAATTTGTTTACCTACTCAAATTTATGGGAAGGCCACCCTGCAAGAACCATCTTAAAAACAGACAACCAAAAATACACAGGGAGTGACCAAGGAGATTGGAAGTGGCTCCTAAGCCAATCACAAATTCTCCTCTTGTTATTCTGAAAAAAAAAAATGCAACACATTAAAGATGCACCTAATTTATTTTCATTAGGGAGTTTACGTACTGGAAGAAGTTCAGATTCAAGGTCTATTTTCTCATGCTCAAAGAATTACATAGATTGGGGCATTATACACATTGCAAATAAAAATGTAATTATGCATTTGTTTTAGTTATCCAGATAGTTTAAGTGAATCACAGTAAATTTTACTTTCTATTTTACTGTGTTACTATAGAAATACTAAAAATGATTCATTTAAAAATTTAAGGTCACTTTTTTGCCTATCACAAGGTTTAAGTTGAGCATCCAGCTGCAGCTCCAACTGTCACGTAATTGCCACTGCCTCCGAGATCTCAGTCAGGGATGACCCAACAGAGACAAGTCCATACAGAGAACCAGAAAAGGTAATGACAAATTCATGTTTTAAGCCCTGAATTTTAGGATGGTGTGCTATTCAATCATAGAAAATGGGAACCTCAAAGCTCCTGAAAGGTTAGTTTCCCTATCCCTTATTTTCTTTGAGCTATTGATCAGCATCATTTAATATCATTGATACCTTTTCTTGATATACTCAGCTTGGCCTCTAGTACACCATGCTTTCTTGGATTTATTTTAACTTCCTGGTTGATATTTCGGTCACTTGTGTTAATTCATCCTCTTCTATCTAACCTCATAATGGTGGAGTGACCCCGTTCGCCATCACTATTCCTCCTATAGATCTACATTGCATTCCTTGGGAATCTTGGTCTCATAAATTTAAATACCAACCATACGTTAACTTCCATATTCATTCCTCCAGTCCACAATTCTCTGCAAGACTTTCCTAATAACTTCAATGGCCTCCATGATATCTCTGACTTTGTGTCCAGAACTGAACTCCAAATATCTGCCTCAAAATCTGTCCTATGCATAGCCTTCCTCATCTTAATTGCTAGCAACTCCGTCTTTCTAATTGCTCAGGACACATATCTTATAATCATCCCTTTTCTCTTACATCTCATACTTAAAACAAAACTCTACCAGCAACTATGTAAGGGTGACAGAGAGTCGCATGGTTATGTACTGTCTCTTCACACTCCTGCTTCTGAATGACACACACCACTTCTTCCCAAAGCCAATTGTTTGGAGCTAATCGTCTTTACTTATAAAATGTTGGCAAATGTGAAGGAGTAGATGAACTATTTGGGAAATACCACTCTCTCAAACATAACTCCTTTTTGGTGTGCACAACCATACTAGACTATACAAATTCCACATATTGTTTCACTTAGTTTTCTCTCAAACTCTCAGTTTACAGGGTAGGCACTGTTGTCCCCAAGAAACATTCAAGTGATCACACATGCATCCTGCACTCTGATTCCTCTATCAGATACCCTTCTAATGTGCTATACTGAAGTATGGCTAGGTAGGAATACTGTAAAATAGGTCTTTATTCTTTAGAATTAAGAGCAGCTCATTGACTCACTGTTAGGTGTTTCTGATAATGAAATTCTAATGGTGAAATCAATTCCTTTAAAGGACAAAAAATGAAAAATATTTGCGTTGATTTATCCAATTGTATGTCTCTTTGACTTTTAATATCATAATTTAGGAAAAAATAACTCTTAACTAGTAAATGGCAAGAATGTGCAAAATACTCATATAATAGACAAAATATTTTCATATTCATATTTGTACATTTTAAAATACTCAAATAAAAAGTCCCAAGTAAGACTAATACCTGTAAAATGTGTTTTCAGAGAAGATTATAGATATTATGAGGTCTCGAGTTGGCAAGATAACATTTTGTATTGGTAATTATACTTTGTAAACACATACTAGCTTCTCTGGTTCAGCCCATGAAATATGTATATGTTAAAAACTACTTTTTTAAACAATAAAAGATCAGTCTAAAAGATAGGAAGAAGACTGGTTTATAATATGTACTTTTGAAGATAAGAGAAGTCACATGAAAATTCTACCTATTTCAAATACAAATTCTGAGTCTGCTGCTGGCGTAACAGAGGGTGATATAATGACATCATTAGATTCATCTGCTCACTGAAATGCTTTTGTAGCCCAGAGGTACAGTTTTTGCTACTTGACTTCAAAAAACAGCTTTGAAATATGTCCCAAAAAATTAAATTGAGTAAATTTCTAAGTATTCTAAGTCTCACTATGTGAATATGTTCTGACATAAATAATGAATATGCTCAACACTGTATTTTCTAAGTGAAAGGAATAATATTTAGAGTATAGCTTTAGTTTCATCATGCCTGATTTAAAAACATGAAGATTGTATATATTTACATCTTATCTCTTAATTAGACAATCACTCTTCTAGATATTTTAAATGTAACTAAAATATATCACCTTAAAATATGCTAAAATTATACTACATATTTTCTGAGGTTGAGCATCATGTTTGATTAATCTCAAAATCACCTATATCCATTAGTCACTCATATAGACAGAAACTAAAAGTAATCACATTTATATCTTCAATTAAACACTCCAAGATTTCACATGCCAACAAATTTGTATACACCTATGTGTTTGTAACCTATTTCATAACCTCTCCAATGGAGAATTTTAGTTGGGATTTGGCGGGGGTTGGGGTGGGGGGCTCTGTCCCACAGAGCTCTCTCAGCCACTGTGGATGAGAATAAGTCTACCAAGATATGATCTGCTTGGGGAGGAAAGGCTAATCAGTCTCAAAGGAGAAAGACCTTGAGCACCACTTTCTCTGGGCTTTTGTTGGGTTTAATTTGCATAGGAATACAGCATGTATATGTAAAACTCATCAGTCATTGTCAGGCAGTAGTGATCAAGAAATAGATAACATTCAAAGAACTATAAGGGCTTATTTTGAGTCAGGGTCAGATAGATAGGGTGATGCCAAAGGACCACAAAACTTTGGTAAACAAACTCATCTTATGCTTAGACCATTAACATTTAAATTGAGGGCATTGTTAGCAAAGCCAGTTTCACAGGATTTTGTGCATTCTTCCTTAGGCCTGATCACCCCGGGAACTGCCCCACTCCAGCACAGGGCTGCAACCACCTCAGGCACTGTTTCAGGCTTAAGTCAGGCAGGGGAAGTAAGGCAGCCAAGAGATTGGGAGACTTCTTACAGATAGAATGAGGACTCAGGCTATGATAAAGCTGAGGTGTGAAGGTCCATCACCCCTTTTCTATAGTCTCCTAAGTCCTTCCCTAATGGTCCCTTTGCAACTGTGCCTGTCTTAGGTTGTTCCTCCCTTGAGGAATCTTACCCATCATTAGCTAACAAGTCATTTGCCCAGGCCAAGCAACAGGATATGAGAAAGGGGATAAGTTTTGTCTCTTTAGTGGCTTATGTCCCTAAGGCTTTTTTGCCCAGCCTTAGCAATGGGGGGTTACAGCTTCTGAAAACAGGCAGGGTGGTTTCCAACAAGGATTACCATTTGAAGATATCAATATTATGAAATCAGTCTTCCCCTACCCGCACTTCCAAATGATTTTATTTAAACTAAGACATGATACCATCATTTAGTTTTTAATTTAGGAATACCTCAATCATAGTGTACTTAATTAGCTCTGACTCTTGAAGGTAAATTAACTCTTCTATGACATCTTCCCCTCCCATATAAAAACCTTGGCCTGATAAGATTTCCAGTGTATTTATGTCTGTCCTGTAGTTTCGCCCCTCTTCCTTTTATGTCCTATTGTCTATCACAGATACAAGCATAGAGTCAGAAAAAATCCAGCAGCTGGCTCTCTGAAATTTGCTATTCCCAGAGAGCTTAGTAATGCTTACATATATTTAAGGCCTTCCCCAAATTTTACCAACATGCTCAGCTCCTGAGTGTCACATATTGCTAAAAGTGCCTTGGGGGAAAGTTGTAACGACTGTTAAGTACACATATTTTTCACAAATAACCCAGGGAATTTCATTTGCTGGTGTACTGCACACTCTCATTCCTAAAAGTGAAAATTCTCACTGCACCTTCACTCTCCCGCCTTTATGAACACATCTCCATTTGTGATGACAACTGCTACATCAATCACAGAATTTGCATTCAGTTTATGTCACACAAGTCAGCGTCGGAGTTGTCTGAGCATTGCTTTTCCACAGTGACCATATGTGCATGTCTCACTACTAAATACCAGAACTTACCATGCTTCTTTGCACATGGCAGACATTAAATAAAATATGTTAGTGAGATAAGTAAAAATGAAGATATTAAGTTGAATTTTACTACATATAACAAGAACTATCAGAACAATGTACTAGCCATATTAGTTTTGAACTCCATTATCCTAATCAATAACTTGAAATACCACATAATACCTCACATAATACTGATGGAGGATTAAGTAAATTATGCACCCAACTCACCTGGCTTCTTCTACCTGACATACTGAAGAACTCAACAGACATTTCAAACAAATAATAACATCAACAACAACAACAAAAATTATACAGCATACATTTTAGAAATTCCACTGAAAAAGAAAGCTAAGAAATGATTATTTTCCAAATTGTTTATTCTAATACCTTGAAAAGATAACATATGTAAGAAACACTTGCTCCTGCTTTCATAAGTACACAAAACTTTGCTAGGGTATCTCTTCCAGATTCTATCAGTAAATAATAAACAAAAGGAAAACAATGTAATCAGTATACTTGAGCTGAACAGCAAGTTTAAAATATGCCTTATTGGGTCCTGGCTAGGTTAACTCAGTTGGTTAGAACATCATCCTGATGCCCTAAGGTTGCAGGTTCCATCTCTGTCAGGGCACATATAAGAATCAAGAATAAATGGGTAAATAAGAGGAACAACAAATCAATGTTTCTCTCTCTTTCTCCCTTCTTATCTCTCTAAAAACTAACTAAATAAACAAATAACCAAAAAAACAAACAGACAAAATATGCCCTATTAACTTCACAAGTTTATAAGTAAGAACGTGACATGCATGTTTGTCATTTCTCTGGCATACTACTTGTATACCAGTGATTTTAGAATGTTTTTCAAAAACAGCGAGTGCTGAATAACTCATTCATTCTCTTTCTCTTCTCTTTTAATAAACTCATTCCCTTTTTAATAAACACTGATAGTAGTGTCTGCTTTAATTCTTCCCAAAGAGCTAGACACATACCTATTATTCCAGGGCTTGGGGCAGTGTACAGAAGAGTACTTGGTTTCCTCCCACATTCTCAGTTGAACTCATATCAAACTCCTGGGCCTGGAAAAATGAAATGACTGATTTAATTCAATACGTGACAGAAGAGAGACTATAACTTTTTAAATATGATCATTTAAAAATAAATTTTAACCTTTTTGTGATTTCTATCCTTGTTACCTAGTTTATTTGAAGTGCTTTCCTTCTCTCTCTTGTATGTTTTTCCCTTGTGAGTTCTCAGAATATGAACTTGTCTATCCTCCCTTCCAGCCTTTATAAACTCTCCCTGAACTTTTCTCCTTCTTTATTCAACCCTCTTGAATATATGTTTACTTGCTAGCTTCTTGTAATCATCTCCCAATTCTTCCTCATCAACCAGTGCCTTAAAAGACCCCTGGTAAGGTCATGGGAAGGCAAAAAGAGAAGAGTTGTTTTGAACAGAAAGGTTGCTAAACAACATGGAGAGGACAACAAATGAAGAAATTGCTACATAAACAAATCAAAAATGACTCGACCTTTTATAGTCTCCCCAATGATCTTACTGCCTGTGGTTAGTGGCCCCTCTTCCCTTTGTCCATATCATTGCTAGAGTAAGATTTCTGAAATGAAAATTCTTCACATATCAGTACAATAGCAACATTTTTCAATAGTTTTAACCTGCAGATTAAAGTTCAATTTCCTTAATGCTGTGCATAAGCCCCATCATAAAGACCTCGGTTGGCATAAGCTCCTACCAATTGAGTTACAGAATAATAAAATTCCTACTTGTTCTCTACAAATGACAGGTGATCTCATGCTCTCTGTTTTGGTATATCAGTGTCTGGACACCCCTGTGGTCCCTCTTCTAATTGGTAGATTCTTTTCCATCATGAACTATTTTACTTAGAGATCACTGACTCCATAATTTCTTGATTCTCCTGACAAATTTATTTATATTCTTTTCTTTCTGGGCATTCAACTCCCACTGTGACATCAGGCATTATATTTATTTGTTTCCTTGGTTTTACTGAATGCAGTGTGAGCCAGCTCTAGGCAGGGAGAGTACCTTTCCTCTCGTGTAGCTGGGGCACACAATACTGATAAAAAGATGGTGTTCAGAAGGTGCTAAACTGATCTAAAAGATAGCAGGTGGCATTTTACTTGTAATACACAAATTATTTGACTATTCACTGATATTTAAGAGTGTATGGGTGCAAATAAGTTGGAGTCCAAAGGACATTGATGTGGCTTGAGCATCCTGGTCAAGTTGCTTCATTGCTTTTGTCTCTGTCACCTCATTGCTACAAGGGAATAGTGGTTTTTTACCTCACAGTATCATTCTATTAATAACTTCCATAAAAACATATCACATTGCAGACACAGTAGGTGCTCAAAAGATGCTGGCTCTTCCTACCCTACTTTGTGCTGTGCCATTGTATTCAATCACTAGCTTTTCTTTGATGCTAAAACATCCTTAACACAAAAGGTATTTGATAACACAGAATAGAAAACCAATGGATATATAAATTTTTTAAGCTTAAATGCTACAAAAATCTCTACATTGAGCAAATCATCAGAGAATTCAGCATTTCTAAGATCTTTGAAAACCAGAACATCAGCCTGTGGGCCAATCAGCCTGCTCTGGGTGTGCAGGCATTTGTTTTGGAAGGACTCGCAATGGGATAATTACTTATTCACTTTAACAGCCTTGGCTGTAGCTACCATTGAATCAATGTAAGTTAATGTAGCAGATCCATTTTTTCATTTTATTTAGTTTTCTTATAAAACTGTGAAAGATAATGAGTAATAGAAGATGAAAGCACAAATGTACACACACATGTCTGAAGGAAAATACTTCATCTTTTCACATTAAATGTGAAGTAAATGATGCAAAACGCAAAATACATTTTGTGCAGTATTTCTCCCAGACACTAAATTTAGAAATAAATCCAAGCTATGACTAAGACTATGAATTTAGCTAGATTTTAATGCTACAATAAGAAACTTACAGTCTGGGAAAATTTCCAGTACAAGCAAATAACTGTCAGTTTCTTTCTTCCTTTTTTTCTTCCTTCCTCCCTTCCTCTGTTCCTTCCTTCCTTCCTTCCTTCCTTCCTTCCTTCCTTCCTTCCTTCCTTCCTTCCTTCCTTCCTTCCTGTCTTTCTTTCATTTTTTTTTTTATTTCAGGCTACCTCAGAAGCATGCTACCTTCTTCATTAACCCAGACAGTCATGGTATCAAACAAATTCCTTGAATTCAAGACATTAGAGACCCTTCAGAAGTCACAGACAATGGATCACTGAAGATCAAACAAAGAAGATACTTTCCATTGGAATCTGTACTTAACAGCAATAGTAGAGAACATAATCATCTTCTTAATGTTAAACATAAAACAAAGTGTAATGTTATCTTGTAAAATTCATTTTGGCATAATGACATTATGGATTAAGGTTTTATTTGTCAGTCCTGGTGATAATAAATAAAGAGACTGATAGGCAATTTTACTTCCTCACTACTATGTTAAAACAAAAACAAAAACCTTAAATAAATCTGCAATTAGGTTAACATTTACATTTATCTATATGAATATGTAATTTATTGATTTTGCCAATAAATTATTCAAGTCACTCATTGGTGATAGGATTGCCATGTCGCACAGCTATGGAACACAGGAATAGGAAACAATGGAAACAACAGAAAGAAGTGTCAGTTCCCATGAGTTTAACCGCTTTGCGAAATATCAAGTCAACAAGCATGTGATCAAAGTGAACAGAATCATATATAAAATTTAACATATACATAAGGATGAGGCCTCATCCCTATATATTCCCTCGACAGACAAGGAATATGAATGTAACCAATAATGACATCTAATATCAAAAGCACTTCAGATTTGCAGATTCAAAATACAAATAGTGAAACATTGAAAATAATCTTAGCAATGCATATGTTGCCACAAAATATAAGTCAAAAATATTAGAAAGAACATAGAAATCTATGGTTTACTAGACTATGTATATATGATAACAAACTAAATTTGGAAAATTTGTTAAAATCTCTGGGAAGCATATTCTCCCTAAATATTAGAATATCCCTCATGAATATAGAAAAATCATGAAATGTATATCCATATGCCCATTACCTCAATTACATAATTGTTCACAGTTTTTCATATTTATATCTTCAATGATTCTAAAATATTTAAGTGAAATGTCAATATTATGAATCTTCACAATGAAATATTTTATTATGCTTTTCTAAGTATGGACATGTTAGTACTAAAAGCAGTACCCTAGCATATCTAACAAAATTAATAATTATGACACAATTATTTATTCATTGATATAATCTAAAATACACTTTGCATTAAAGTTCCCAAATACCCACAATAATGTCTCTCTACTCCTGTTGTCCTAGTTTGGTCTGCTACAACAAGGTACCCTACACTGTGTGGCTTGTAAACAACATAAATTCTTTCTCATAGTTCTGGAGACTGGGAAGTCCAAGATCGAGACACTGGCAGAATCAATGTCTGATGAGGATTGGAGCCCACTTTCAGGGTCACAGACGGCCTGTCTTCTTGCTGTGTCCTCACATGGCAGAAAAGGGTCCCCTTTATAAGGGCATTAGTCTCATTTATGAAGGCTCTGCTTTCATGACCTAATCACCTCCTGAAGTTCCTACCTACTTTTACCAGTTAGAGATTTAATATATGAATTTGAGAATGAAACAAACTCTCAGTCTCAAATCCCTGCATTTTGTATAAAGTAGAATTTTGATTTAAGGACTCTATTTGATTCAAGGGAAAGATTTGGAGCAAGAATACATTTTGTATTTCCTATCGCATCACACAGGAAGGTACATAATGTTTTGGCTTCCCAATCACTGTGCTGCTCAAATTAATCACCATGGCTTTAATCATCCCTTATAGAGTTGTGTTTTTTTCCCCTTGAAACTAGAGATACTGGGTGGGGTGATATTTTTGTATCCTGAGAAGAATTTGTTCCCATCAAATTTTCATCTAGTAGCCATAAAATTGTGATTTTTCTAAGACTTTCTTTCCTTCACATTTATTGGACTGTACTCTTTTGTAAAAAAAGAGTTTTCCCATGTCAAATAAAGCTATTTGGTGACTAGAAAGGAAGAATAAACATTTCATTTATTCTTCTTAATTAACAATTTTTAATGTATAAATATGATATAAAAGCTACTTAAAATGGTGACAATATGTTTTATTTGATTATAAATGGCTTTCTCTTTTTTTACTATGCCCTCACATATTTTATATGTTTAATTTTTCAATTAAATATAGTACTTATTCTATTTTTAAAATTTTATTGAAGTATAGCATGCAATATAAAAATATGCATACCATACATAAGTGCACATGCTTGGTAAGTTTCACAAAGTAAAAACTGTCCAACATCCAGATCAAAAAGAGAACCCAAAAGTATTCCATTCCCTTCTTTAGTCACTCCCCAATATATCTACCATTACTTCTTAAACCACCACTTAGCATTGCCTGCTTTTGAACTTTATGAGTGTGAGCTTTTGCATTATGCATTATTTTGTATCTGGATCCTTTCACTCAACATTATATTTTTGAGATGTATCCATATTGTCATATGTTATAGTGATGCATTCATTCTTATTACTGTGGTCTTCTATCCCAATTTTGGAACATGCAACAATGTATCCATCCATTCTACTACTTTGGAGGATGGGCATAAGTTTCTCATTTTGAGTTATTAAAAATAATGTTACTGTGAACTTTTTTGCACAAATAGTTTGTTTTATAGGTGTGTGCTTTTCTTTTGGGTATGTATATAAAGTACAGATACTTACTTCCATATATGTGCAAGTAAATAAGTATATTTTTCCCACACTGCCATCAGTAATATATGAAGGTTCCCAACAACTTGATATTTTCCTCCTTTTTTTTTTTATTTCAGCCATTCTAGGCAGTGGTATCACCATATGATTTAATTTGTATTTCCCTGATGACCAATAAAAATAAAACATCTTTTCATGTGTCCACTGACCTTTTGCAAATTTTATGTGTATGTTTGTGTGTATGTGCACACATGTATGTAATGCCCAGATATTATTTTGCCTGGACTATTGTTAGGTTTTCTGTCTTTCACATTAATATATAAGATATTTGTAGAAGTTGTTCTGAATATGAGTCATTAGTAATATATACACATTGACAGTACCACCTCTCCACACAAATATAGTGTGCCATTTTTGGTGTTAATGGTGTCATAACCTTAAAATAATCTAATTTTTCAAAGTTTTCCATACAGTTAGTTATTTTTTATGTGTTAAAAAATATTTTTCTACTTGGCTGGTGTAGCTCACTGGATTGAGCTTGGGCTATGAACCAAAGTGTCACCAGTTCTATTCCCAGTCAGGGCACATGCCTGGATCGCAGACCAGGTCCTGAGGTGAGGGTATGTTAGATGCAACCACACACTGACATTTCTCTCCTTTTCTTTCTCCCTCCTTTCCTCTTTCTCTAAAAATAAATAATTTTATTAAAATGTTTTAAAAATATTTTCCTACTCCAAGACCATAAGGATACTTCCCTGTGTTTTCTACCAAAGTTCTATTGTTTTATCATTCACATTTGGTTGTGAAATATATAGAATTAATTTTTCCATTTATACATCACTGGATTTGTTTACTAATATTTTGTTTAGGATTTCCTATTTTTTAAACATTAATTTTCTCCATATTTCTAGGGTAAACACTTAGAAGTGAAATCACTATGTCAATGTTAACTCTGTAAAAAACTGCCAAACCGTTTCCAAAGTGATTGTGCTATTTGTGTTCTCAGTAGGACCATAGATCCTCACCAAAATGCTACATTGTAAGTCTTTAATTTTAGCGATTTTAGTGGATATACAGTTGTATCTTACTGTGGGTTTAATTGAAATTTCTCCATGAATATTGATGCTGAGAATCTTTTCATGAATTTATTTGCCATTTGTATGTATTGTTTGCTGATGTGTCTAATTAAATTTTTGATCCATTTTTATGAGGTTGTTTTTGTTTCTATGATTGAGTTTTAGCAATGTTCTATGCTCTCTGTCTGTATTGTATTTATTTACTACTATTATTCTGTGAATTTTCTTTTCAGAAAAATTTAAATTTCATGAAAACTTTTCAATGTTTTTATTATCAGTTTTCTTTTTATCTTACTTAAAACAATTGCTTGCCACAAAGTCATTAATATTGTTAGCTTTTTGGTCCTTTGAATGTATAATTTCTGTAATTGTATATATTTTTAGTTGTTCTTAGAAGGAGCATTGACCTGCTGCAAACACTGTCTCCTACCCAGGATTAGAATTTTTTTCTGGTGCTCAAATATTCCATTATATACAATATTAAGTGGAAAACTTTCTGAAAGAAACAAATTTTTCATCAATTACATTTTAATAGTTAAGTAACTTTTATGATACCTGAAAATAGTGATTTGTCATGAGAAAGACATTTTAATATACCTTGGACAACCTCAAAATTGTCCTTGCTCTTTTAAACCAGCATGCTCTTATTAACAGTATAAAATTTGGTTCAAGATTTAAATTATTCTTCACAGGTTTTCTATAGCATATATGAAGAAATTATTAAGACTGTCACCTCTGATCTTTCTCAACCTTAAATCCTTATTGATTCTTTCATATAAAAGTCAACAAACTATAACCCAGGAGCTAAATCCAGCTCACCACCTCTGTTTGTAAATAATATGTTGTTGGAACACAGCCACTTCCATTTGTTTACATATTGTCTGAAACTGTTTTTACGTTACAACGACAGACCTGAGTACTGCCAAAGAGATCATATATACTGCAAAACCTAATATAATTACTACGTGGTCCTTTTCTCAAAAAGGTTGGCAATCCCCATCATAATAGCTAGAGATCTGATTTATCAGGTCTCAGAGCTAACTATTCAATGTATTTCTCAATGCAGTAGGTACCTTAGTTTGTTGGGATAGCCATATCCAAGTGCTACGGACCAAATGGAGGCTGAATGGCTTAAACAACAGAAACATATTTTCTCACAATTCTGTATGCTAGAAGTTCAACATCAAAGCATCAGCAAGGCTGGTTTAAGGCCTCTCTCCTGGGCTTCCTCCTGTGCCTTCACAGAGTCCTCCTTCTGTGTGTGCCTGTGTCCTAATATCCTCTTCTTCAAGGACACCAGTTATTTTGGATTGGGGCCTACCCCAGTGACCTCATTACAACTTAATTACCTCTTTAAAGGCTTTATCTCCAAATACAGTCACGTTCTGAGATACTGGGATTAGGATTAGAGCATATGAATTTAGGGGATATACAATTTAGACAGTGGAATTTTCTCTTCTGAGAGTGATCTATGATTCCCACCCCTAAGCCTCCAGCTCTGTCTCCCCTTTTTCTTATAGATGCCTCTTGATCCTCTGCTCTAATGTGGGCCCCAGAGCTGACTTTGCTGAATCTTGGTTTTTGTTTGCTTAATTTTAATATGAAGTTATAGTATTATCTGCCTCTTAGTAACATGCACATATGGACTTGGGTTATGGGTGGTTATATTTGATCTCCTTGTTAATAAAATTTTAAGAATAAGTGGCCCAATTCTATAATGTGGTATAAAAATGATTCCTGGGTGTTCAAATAATAGCTTGTTCATCCAAGCATTCTCTTAGTCATTTGATACTGTGTAATAAATCACTTTCTATTTCAGTTAGCTTAAGTGAATTTTGTACTCAATAACTAAACACTGATTGACCAATAAAGAGTACTGTTATTATGGTTTACATCAAATTAAAAGTTGCTACTTTGGGGATTTTTGGCTTCAGAAAATTTACCTTAAATAAACATTATTTTGTTTAGGTGTCTTTTAGTGGGAGAAATTTCTAGTCTATAATATAGCAAAATATCAATTTTTCATTTTATTACCAATATTCATAGATGATAGATAGATAGATGATAGATAGGTAGATATATATATATATATATATATATATATATATATATATTTATTGAAAACCCAGGTTTGATACCTTAAAATATATTAAATAATATTAAGTTAAGAATTTGCATCTGGCTAAGGACATATCTTCAATGTCTCTTTCATTGTTACTCTTATATCAGCCAATTTGTGCAAATTGATCTATATTGATCACAAATACACACACACTTACTATGCATCAGTCTTTTTACTTTGGCTCTGGATTGTGTTAGTCCTAACCCCTGACCCAGTGCCATAGGTGCTTGTAGATAATGAGTTTATTTCTTCACAACTTAACACCTATAAATTAAGTCTATCTTTTTAAAAAACAAGATGAAATGAAACTTCCGATTAGTTATATTGGAACCAAGTAATTCTTCCAGTAGGCAATCATGAGTTTGGTGTTATATAAAAAGGTATAAAAATATTGATGTTTATAGGTTCTTTTTTTATTGCTTTGGATAGCATAGAATGTCTTCTCTTTCTGATGGAAGGAAACCCACAGCTCTTTAGGGGTTTCGGGCAGTCATTAGCCTCTGTCTGCTAGTTAATTACTCTTTACATCAAACTGCTGCTCTTCCTGGGATGCGTGATGAAACTGAACTGAATCTTCTGGAGTTTGCTCATTTATAACCATGAGATAACACAAGTTGAATGACTGGTGCAGGTAATTTTTAAGCTTATTTGAGTATTATTGTAAATGGCTTTCTGGGAAACTTGTCAACAGCATATGTCTTCCGAGTACCCGAAGTTCAATTAAAATGTCTAGGAAATACAGCTGGCCTTCCATATCTGCAAGATCTGCATCTCTGGATTTAAACCACCTCAGGTCAAGAAGATTCTAAAAAATGTTATATTGTTGCTGATATGTCCTGTGGGGTTTGGCCTACCACGGTTAAGACTGTACTGAATATGTACAGACTTTTTTCCTTGTCATTATTTCCAATCAGTACAGTAAAACAACTTTTTACAGAGCATTTACATATTAAGTATTGTAAATAATCTAGAGATGATTTAACATAATGGGAGGATGTGCATAGATTATATGTAAATTCAATACATTTATATATTTTATATAATACTTTATATAACCTATAGACACAATAGGTTATATAAAGTAGTTGCACATTTGTGGGGTTTTGGTATCCTTAGAGAGTCCTGAAACCAAAGCCCCCCAGTATGGAGGGAGAACTATATACAGATTCTTCTTTATGTTTCCCTATATTTCTAAGACATTTATAAAAGGAAGAACCTGTTTTATTAGTTTGTAACATGATAGACAAAGCAAACAAAAACACACACATACACTCAAAAAAACACAAAATAAAACAAAAAAAACATCAGAAATAGACAATGAAAAGTATTACTCAATGGATTTACACCAAAAAGTTTAGTCAGAATGCCCTTTTCTGTTTATCTGTGTCATGCAAACATCTGCTGATTAACAGTCATGGTGTTTATTTAATAGATTAGGATTAAAACACTTAATGTAAATAAATTATATAAATGTACTTGCCTTATGGTTTATAATTTCTTAACTTGAGTTATATTAAATATGTTTCATAATCAATGTTAAAATTTTTTTATTTTATTTTTTTAATTTATTGTGGTGCAGGTCTCAAATGTACAGCTCAATAAAATATCACCTGCACACTACATCATGTGCCCATCGCCCCAAGCAAAGCCTCTTTCCATCCCCCTTGCCCTATCTTTGCCCACCTCCACCTACATCCCATCCTCCTCTCCTTCTGGCTCTCATATTAATGTCATTTTTGAAATGATGGGAACATTTTAATAATGCACTGCATGCTTTAGATCCAAATGTAAAAGTAAAGGTAATTTAAATTTAAGCTTTGTTTTGGGAAGTCATTTAAATATTATAAAAATCATTAGAAATTGAATTTTAACACAAAAGCATATTTTCTCAGCTATATAACTAATGGCAAAGACTATTTCTAGAGTTTCTACCATTTATTGTTAGGCTTTTTCATTGCATTTGGTAATCTGATTTAACTTTAGTTTGTTTTTTTTTTTCATTTGAGCAAAACAACATCTTTAAAATGTCAGTTACATTTTCTTTAATTATATTCAGTAGGAGATTTAGTCTCTTTGTGTTGTCATTTTTCTTTCTTTATACCAAGGGTTTTTTTGTTTGCTTGTTTGTTTTTTGTTTTCATTTTTGTTTTTTCTGTGCAATGTCAAGCATAGTGAAAAGATGGAACAGGAGGGTGTAACATCAGTAACCTCACAGACTGGAGGAAACACTGCTACTCAAACACATACACACACCCCTGCTTGCTCTCCAATCTTTCTCAACAGTTGTGATTCATTCAAAATCAGGTTTGGGGAACATCTCACTCTGTGTGTGTATATGTGTAATGAGAGGGAATGATTTTGTTAGTAGGCTAAGTTGACAGTGTGATTGATTTTTGTACTTGCTTGTTGCTCTTCAGTATCATCCATATAGCTAGCCATAGACCTAGAATATTTAAAATTTTATATGCTTATTAAGTAAAACAGAAATAGATTTAAAATTTAAATATTTTAAAATGGAAACCAAATAAGTAAAAACTGAAGAAGGCAATGTCCAGGATGTTTGTAATTTATATTCAATTTGAATTGTTTACCATGCCTGTGGCAGATATTAGAATTTTGGAGGAATTTCAGATTAATTTTTGAAAGAAAAAATATAAAAACTGACATATTTATTGGCTCTTTCATTCATTCACCAATTTAATAAATATTTGTTTGGAATATATTATGAATGTTGTATTATAAATTGGGATTCCTTGAGACCTTATAAGAGATCTACATTCAATGGCATCTGTTGGGAGGCAGTGGGAAAACATACACACACACACACATACATGTATGCAAAATAAGATGATGTAAACAAAATAATGCCTTTTTATTAGTGGTGCAAAGGAACAAAAATAGTCCTCTAATAAAGAACAGTAAATTGCCTGTTTAAAGAAATCTACATTTGGTGAAATGGCTAGCCATCCACAGTCATTGAGTGAGGGCTGCCTGGAAAGACACATCATCTTGAAAGCTAAAGCAGATCTTGAAGGCACTATAGCTGAGTACTGTCAGCTAATTTCTATTTATTTATTTACTTTCTTACTTACTTATTTATATTACAGCCAAATGGCAGTTTCTCTCTTGAACGGGCATCTGAGTGGCATGTTTCCATGACTGCTACACAGTGGAAGCTTGGCATGAAAGCTTTACAGCAGCTTATATGCTGAGTGGAATAGAAACAGCAAAGTGTCATTTGGATTTAGCAATTGATGTTTTAAGAGTGATTTAAAAAGAGTGGTGTATAAGAACTTTTTTTAAAGATAAGCTAGAATCAAGAGTGTAGGAGACTTAAGGCACACATTGAAAATAACATGGCCTGACAGGGAACAAAGAAATTTTATAGGAGTTAAACTAGTTTGTTTATTAGAGAAAAAGTGCTCCTAATGTGTAGAATATTTTGTTGAATTTTATAAGACATAATAAAGTACTTATGGATATCAAGGAGCTGACTTAGTAGAGGAAAAAATGCATAAAATGCAGGAAATAAGAAAAATCACCAGAAATATACAATCCATTCAGAGAAGAAAGAGAATTAGGCCCAGGACTGAAATGCAGAAAATAGGATTTGAGTAGTAATACCTTTTTTATTATAAGGGGAAAAAGGAGAAGTTGGGTACTTATGCAAGTGAAAATAGATTTGTTGGTGGAAATATAAGGAAGTTTCAGATTTGTTTTATATTTTCTGGATGATGATGGAGAGGTACCATCACAGAAAGTGGGAAAGCAAACTTAAGAGTAAAGAATAACTTTTTTTTCAGGCAACATCAAGTGAACCATATAAAAATTCTGAACACAAAAAATATATAGATCAAGATTTTGCAAAGCACATGGGAAGTAAGAGAGGCAAGGAAATTTCAAGGTTGTGACTAATGTCATAAACAATATATTATAATCATTATTTTTCTAAAGTCAAAAAAGTTTAGTTGTAAATGCTCTGGAAAAAATTATATGGAAAGAGAGAGGATAGTCGGTGTAAAGGCAAAATATTTGAAATAGAAATTTCAAAAATAATGCACATTTTGGTGTAAAATTGGAGTTGTCTGACTAAGGTCATCGGGACAAAATTATTGTTAGAAATTACACCAAGGGAATAGGTGTGCTAAGACAAAGAAATATGGCCCAAATGAAAGAACAAATCAAAACTCCAGAAAAAGAGCTAAGCAATGAGCAGATAGACAACCTATCTGATGCAGAGTTCAAAACACTGATAATCAGGATGCTCACAGAACTGATTGAGCTTGGTTACAAAATGAAAGAAGAAATGAAGACTATACAAAATGAATGAAAGAAAATATACAGGGAACAAACAGTGAAGGGAAGGAAACTGGGACTCAGATCAATGATTTGGAACTAAAGAAAGAAATAAACATCCAACTGGAATAGGATGAAAAACAAATCAGAAAAATGAGGAGAGGTTGAGGAATCTGTGGGACAATTTTAAACGGTAAAACATCTGAATCATAGAGGTGCCAGAAGGAGAAGAGAAAGAGCGAGATATTGAAAACTTATTTGAACAAATAATGAAAGAAAACTTCCCCAATGTGGTGAAGGAAATTGGCTTCCAAGAAGTCCAGGAAGCCCAGGGAGTCTGAAAGAAATTGGACCCAAAGAGGAACACACCAAGGGACGTCATCATTAAGTTACCCAAGATTAAAGATAAGGAGAGAATCTTAAAAGCAGCAAGAGGAAAAGAGAGAGTTACCTACAAAGGAGTTCCCATAAGACTGTCAGCTGATTTCTCAAAAGAAATCTTACAGGCAAGAAGGAGCTGAAAAGAAGTATTCAAAGTCACGAAAGGCAAGGGCCTACATCCAAGATTACTCTGTCCAGCAAAGCTATCATTTAGAATGGAAGAGCAGATAAAGTGCTTCCCAGATAAGGTCAAGTTAAAGGAGTTCATCATCACCAAGCCCTTATTATATGAAATGTTAAAGGGGCTCATCTAAGAAACTGAAGAAGATCAAAAATTATGAACAGTAAAATGACAACAAACTCACAACTGTCAACAACTTGAACCTAAATAATAAAAACAAAAACTAAGCAAACAGCTAGAACAGAAATAGAATCACAGAAATGGAGATCATATGGAGGGTTAGTGGGGAGGAAGAGGGAGAGAATGAGGAGAAAAGGTACAGGGATCAAGTAGCATAGCACAAATAGACAGGGGAAGGTTAAGAATAGTGTAGGAAATGGAGATGCCAAAGAACTTATATGTACAACCCATGGATAAGAACTAATTGGGGGGAATGTTGGAGGGGACATAGAGAGGAGGAGGATAAAGGGGAGAAAAAATTGGGACAAGTGTAATAGCATAATCAATAAAATATACTCTAAAAATTAATAAAGAGAAATTATACCAAGGAACAAAGATGTCAGGGAAATGATGGACCACTTTTTAAGATGACAGGAGAAGACATTAAAATAAAGACTATTATACAGGAGCTGAAATCTTTAAGACACAAGGGAGAAGGCCTAGAAGATTAGAATGATAAAGGTCACGGACTGTCAGGAGCTATAGTTGGGACCCCTCCACTTGGAAGAATAGGATGTTTCCTTTTATTTCCTTCACCGCTTGCTCTCCAAGAAAAAGGTGAAGAAATTGAATGTGAAGTCTAATATGGAACCAAAAGGTCACATACCTCATCTTACATTTGCTTACTGCTCAGTGTCAAGTTCATGAAATGACTGATATTTGGACAAACTTAAAAAGTTATGTTAGCAACAAAGAGAAGAAAAATTGTCCTTATAGGAAAAAAATACACTAGTGTGTTTTGCTGGGCCATCAAATTTTGGAGGTTATTTAATCTACACCTTTGAGTCCACATAAGAGAAAACCATAACTTGTACAAATTAAGTGACTTTTAGCTCACACAACTTGTTACCAGCAAAATCTGGATTAACCCTATGTTTCTAACTCCCAGTCCATATTCTCTCCCCTGTTGGGTTTATTCTCCCAATCAGAAAAACTGAGGGGAGGCAACACTCATACCAGATAAATTTTACAATATACTGTAAATATGTAATATTTAAAAACATACCTATATGAATATATAATATATAAAAAGCAGGAGGCACTATTTTGACATAAAGAGTACTTAGAATTCTTGTCCAGAAGAACTCTTGACAATGAGGAAATACTGACAGCTCTCACATACATCCTTTCATTTGAACAAAAGCAGTGAGTTAAATTCTAAAACTCAATAGCATTTAACAATTTGGAGCTAATAAAGCAACAGCATCACAAACGTTATTAATGTAACCTCAAGGAGACCATCCTTGCAACTGGTTGTTCCAACAGTGTTATTTCTACCTGAAAGGTTCTTTGCCTTGATGCAAGTAACTGGGAAGAAAACACAATGTTCTTCTTATTTGTGGTTTAGGGACTGATCACAGCATTTGCTACATCGATAAATAAGCTTCTATGAAAGTCCCCGAACTCCTGCCACAGTCCGCTGTCACAGTTTATTGGCTAATCAGCAAAGAATTGAAATCTTGATTGGCTTATTTGTTGGCTGATTGAAACACTGAGATAGGAAGTAGTGGACAGATTAATTAATTTGTGCTGGGGAATCCAAAGTTAATCTAAAGAACACTGTCACTTTGATTGATAGCTGTGTGAGAAAAGAAGTCTTTAAAAACCACCCATCACTCTGTGGGCACATAAATACAAGCTTTGGTCTATTCTACTGATTAAATTCTACTGCACAATACTGAATACTAATGTTTCTGTGTACTAAAAATTACCGCATGTTTTAAAAGTGGCCTGCATAGAACAGAGAAGAATGGACAAAGAATATTAATAAAAACAATTGCATTTCTGAAGACTATCATGTTCAAGAAATATATAATTTCTATATTACTATGATATTACTTACCATATATATTTTTGTGAGATGTTTTAACTTAATTGTCAAAATAATTAATTTTATAAATGTGTAATATATTCTAATTATGGAACTATAATTAATAATAGGACAGTATTTTAAAAAATTATCCCATACATTTAAAAAAATTACTGTCTTAGGCCCTGAGGCATAGCTCAGTGGATTGAATGTGGGCTGCAAACCAAAGCATCACAGGTTCGATTCCCAGTCAGGGCACATGCCTGGGTTGCAGGCCATGGCCCCCAGCAACCACACATTGATGTTTCTGTCTCTCTCTCTTTCTCCCTCCCTTCCCTCTCTAAAAATAAATAAATAAATATTTTAAAAATATTGTTTTAATTATAGGACAATAATTTATATCCTATAATTTATGTCCTATAATTTATTGATCTTGCCCTGGCTGGTGTGACTCAGTGGATTGAGTGCCAGACTGCAAACCAAAGGGTTGCTGGTTCAATTCTCAGTCAGGGCACGTGCCTGGGTTGCAGGCCAGGTCCCCAGTTGGGGGTGCACAAGAGGCAACCACACATTGATGTTTCTTTCCCTCTCTATCTCCCTCCCTCCCCCTCTCTCTAAAAGTAAACAAATAAATAAAAACTTTTAAAAAAGTGCCCCTGTTTGGGGGCAGTTAGATTATGCTGTGTCTTGGTGAAATTTTCTTTCTGAATTTTGTCTTTTGTTTAGCCTCTTCAATCTTTATATTTATGATTTGTATTATATTTGGAAATATTTTTTCATTATTTCTTCAAAAGTTTTTCTGTCTGTACTCTTTCAGGACTGCAATGGGACACACATTAGGTTGCTTCTTCAGTGTTTTTATTTCTGTTTTATTTTTGATATGTATTATTTTGAAAAATTTGCATTGCTATATTTTGATTTCATTATTATTTTCTCTTCTAATACCTAATCTGAGAATAATCACATGCAATGTATTATGCAACTCAATTAATTTAGTTTTGGATTCTAGAAGTTTGAATCTTTTTCTTTTTAATCTTCTTTGCTTCTATTTATTTTTGACAATATGGAATATGGTTACTATAACCATTTAATGCTTTTTACTGATAATTCTAACATCTTTGTTAGTTCTAGGTGAGTTTCAATTAATTATTTCTTCTTATCAGTATGTTATATTTTCTTGTTTCTTTGGATTCTACTCTTCCATGGATACCAGGCATTATAAATTAAATCTTTCTGTGAGCTAGGTATTTATATATTCCTATAATATATTATTCCTATTATAGTCCTATAACATAATATATAGCTAATACACATATCACACCATATGTAGAATATATATGGTATAACATATGGAATATAATAGAATGGATTTTATTTATATTATATTAGTTTATATTAATAGTTTATTGTAATATATCCCATATATTATACCATATAGATTCAATATATAATATGCAATATGTGTATATCACATTATACTTATATTAGATATAATTATATTACCTTGGTTCTGAGATGCACCAAATTTGCTTGTTTTAAAAAACGTAAGTTGACTGTTAAGTAAGATCGATGATTTAATCTAGTTCTAATTTCTTCTCACCACTAAAACAAGATACTTCTTAGTACACTAGCCAACCCTCTGTGAATTTTGACATGTTTTACTCTGGCTGGTTGAAGCAGGTATTTTTTCCATTCCTATGTGAGTGCTGGGAGCTTTGTTTTACTATCTTTTTAGGTAATTTTTCCACAGTTTCTGACAGTTTGCTTGCATGTATGCTTCCATCATTGCTCTGCTGAATGTTACATTTGGACTCGATGCACATCTCTGGGATTCTCCTCCCATGTAGCTCTCTTCCCATTGCTCCTTTGTCTCAGAAACTTTAGCCACCTTGCTCTTTCATTTTCTGCCTGTCAGAGATTCCCTTCCTTTGTTGTTTAACATCTATTGTCTGAATACCATCATTTTATATTACTTTATTTTAATATACTTTATTCAGATGAGAACGTCAATCCAGGCTCTTTTATCTCATTTTTTACTAAAAGCAGGTCTTTTCTCCTATATTTCAATGTATCTAAATGTTAGGTTTTGATATAGTTTCCAACCAGTGAGAAAAGAATCATATTAAAAAAACAAACAAACAGAAAAAGCTCCAAGTGTCTCAGGACAGTGGGAGGTAAATTAGAAAACTTAAGTAGGTAAAATATTAAGCAAAAATGTTATATGTTTTAAAGAAAAAAATTTATAAAATGCATTGGACCAGGAAAAACCTCAAAATCCCCATCAAATATAAGTAAAAGGAAAATGGAGAGTTTCATTTTTTCTCTTCAAAACAATTGATTAAATCTAGTATGTCAAGTAACAAATATTAGTGGCTTTTTGTTGTTGTTGTTTGGTTGGTTGAGCTGTTGGTTTTTGTTCTGTTCTTTACTGCATTGGGTTTGTAAGAGTCAGGAGAATGCATTGAAGAGAAAGCCACAGCCCTCCCTTACCAGTCCCAGTGAAGAGTATCCGGGGTGAACCCACAGGTGGTGAAATGGCAGGTTGCATTAGGAACTGTGAACAACTCTATATTGCTGAATATCCAAGGTGTAAAGTGAGGAATAGTGGGATATTAGACTGATGTTACAGTCACTCAGAACCAAAGACTGTCTGTACCATGAGGAAGAGTTTAAGATTTAGCTTATATACATGAAAGGAATCCAGTAAAGTTTTCCCTGCTGTTTGCTTAATTTTTAACATTTTATTGAAATATAACATACATCCTATAGAGTATACAAAAATGTACATGTCAATAAATTTTCACAGAGTAAACATGCATATGTAACCCTGTACTGATCAAGAAATCAGAACAGTGTCAGTGCCCAGAAGCATTCCTTAGGTCAATTCCAGTTATTAACAGAGCAGCCAATTCCCAGAGTTACCTACTAAACTCCCCAGCGGAAATATGTCTACTTAGAGGCCTGGACTATAAAAACAAGTAGTTATTTTCTTTTTCCCATTTTCTTTAGCAAAGAGGGAAAAGGGAAACACCACTGAAGTAGAAACCAATTCCTCTGATATAGCAAGTGAGTGGAAACTGAGACAACACAAATTTATACCTTTGTACCTTTCTAAATTACTTCATGCAAAAGGTTTCACTTCAGTCCTCAGAGACATTTAAAAAAACAAACAGCAAAACAAGGCAAGTAATAAAGACTTTTTACATTATTGTGCTATAAATCTTGAAAATATGTTTCCAAATGTGACAAGAAATATTATGAGTGGTTGCATACACGTAAATGGAGCAAGTGTAATACTTTTTCCTTGGAGGCACCGATAAAAAAAGACTATTATAAAGCACTACAAAATAATTTCTTTATCCAAAAGCTCTGAAGCAGTTATTAAACCAGCTGTTTTCAAAAGTACACAAATCTGCTAAGTTGCAGTTGGGTAACTGTTAAATGTTAAAGCAGTGAGTGATCAGCGTGGAGCAGATGGTCTGGGAATGGGTGAGGAAATGGCAATGTTAATACCATCAGACGGAGATGTTCATTTGTGCTGTGGTATGCGCAGCCTGGGTGAATAATGAAGGTTCTGTAATAATTGTGTTAATCCCAACATTATTAAATCGATTCAGCTGGGGTTTCTTAATATATGTGAAGCACTTGATGTACTTGGAGAAATACCTCCTCTTTGGCTAAAGCTCTTCATTAACTCATATCACTTTATTTGCGGTGACCTCGGTGTTCCTGTTAAGTAATGATTGGAATAATAATTAGAATGTGCTTTCAATCTAAGTATTAGAAAGGAGGGAAAACGTTAAGAAAAGTGTCAAAGGATGAACATTGCATGAGATTGGCCTCCGGCATTAATTTACCTATCAGGTTCGGTTAGTGTTTGCTTTAGACTATTTAGGAGTTTATAATTAAACTAGCACTTCAGGGGTTTGAAAAAGTTGTCTTTATCTAGTCAGTGTTTATTTTACCTGAAAGGGAAGAAATCCATATTAACATATCTTTTAGTTTTTAGTTTAAGTTGGGTATTCCTTTGTTTTTACCAAACTATCCCATGAGAGGGTTGTGGAAAGTGTTTGTGGAAAGTACTGTGAGCTACGGCATTTTTTTTCACCCTGAGTTGTACTGATAATTTGGGGGTGGGGGCTGTCCTGTGCAGTGTAGAACATAAACATCACCTCTGGCCTTAGCTTACTAGATGTCAGTATCAAACTCTCCCCACAGTCTGTGATAGCCAAAAATGGAACTAGACATTATTAAACATCCCCTCAGTGGCAAAACTGCTTCCACATCCCATCCCGCATTGAGAACCACTGCACTATAGGGAAACCAAAAAAGCACGTGGCTCATTACCCCTGGCTGGGGAAAAAAATGAAAGTGTCAACAAAGAGTTAAATTTTTTATTTGAATGTGGCCTTAAGTAAAATATCAGTGCATAGAACCCCGTGATAACACTAAAATGCCATGTATAATACTGCAATTCTTTGAGTGTGAGCTACGTGGTGTTTCCAGTTGTTTGGGATGAAATGAGATTCAGAAATAAGTGAGAGGAAAAGAATATGCTCTCTAGGTTTTTCAAAGTATTCTCTGGGTAGTAGCCTATCAAAATGTTATTAGAAATAAATAAACCTGAAGTCAATTATATTTTGAACTATGATCTATGTCATATTGTTACACTGAAGAGTTATTTTGCCCAACAGCATATTAAAGTCACTAAAGTGTATTGCAGTTTAAAAATATTCTCCAGTATTTTCCTTAGCATCCTGCGTGTGTTTATCAGTGTATTATATGTAACTTCTCATAGAAGTGATATTCCCCAGAATCATTTTAAGCCATCACAGGGAAGTCACACGTCTATAGAACTTGCATGCTAAATCTCATGCAATTTACAAGATAATCCATTCTATCTCTTTCCAGAGTTTAGCTTCTGCTATTTTAGAGATCACTGCACAAAGGTAGAAAACAGAGGGCAAGCGAGTGGAGGTGGGATGTCAGAGCTCGGGTAGACAGGGAGAAGTGGGTCAGAGACTGGCTCTCGTTAGATTTATTGACACCAGTAAGAACTGACATGCCATGGAGAGCTGATTTTAACGTGGGACACCAGAGAACCACCGAAACATTTAAACAGTAACAATATGTAGCATATGTACAAATGAACATGCATACAAGAAGATCATCTATTCCAATGTCAGTAGTTAATAGGGTAGCCACTGTTATCATAACATGAGCACATTCACAAATTCAAGTATTCCATCTGAATTCAGCATTCCATTTCATCTCTGTCACATCACACCTTTCCTGATGTTTAGATATTGGAAAGATCTACTCAAACAAATAATGAGCAAAAAAAGTAAACAAATTGTTCATCTTGCAAAGATTGCAGGATTTCATGAAGTCTAGTAAAGTGATTTTGCAGAACGAATACAATCACCTGTAAAACCATAAAAATGAATAATCTAGCAGAGTTAGCACAATTAATGACAGAGAAACGTAAAAGATGAGAAGAGATCTTTTAAGGGAAACTAATTTTTTGTTTCTTTTCAATTTTTTCATTTTTTATCAATTATTTATCAATTATGCTATTACAGTTTTCCCAATTTTAAGAAAAACTAATTTAAATTTCAAAATAATAAGGGCTTTTTAGAATTTTGATGAAGAAATTCCTTGCAAATTCTACAAGAAATGATTATCTTTATCTTCAGACTGCTAATTCTAAATATAGTGCTATTGCTTAATTTTTTGCAGAAATATTATCCTCAATACCGTAAGTTCTTTTTCACTCTAAAAATTAGTTTATACTTATAATTACAAACAAAATATTATATATAACAATTAAATAGCTCATTTTTATGACTTTTAGTTTTATATTACAAATCAACCAGTTGGACTAAATCTCAATATTTAAAATGAATTCTGATCCCACTTTTGGAAACCTTTCTGAAGGTGACTTTTTCTGAACCAAGTGTCCTTCCAGAAAGAGAAAATCCCTGGAATCTCAGTAGCTATGAGGAACTCTTTGCCTGACAAAAGTCATGTGACTGTGCTGAGCAGTCAAAAGGAAGTCACAAAATTGATAGAACCTGTCTCCTAATGCTCATGCAATTTACCTTGTCTGTCTAATTATATTTACAAAGAATGAAATTCTCTGTGTTTCTTATGACACACTTCAATTTTTACAATGCACACCTTAGATCACTTTTGGAAAATAAGAAATGGATTATGTTGGAAACTTTTCCTTTGTTGATATATTTTTTAATGCTTTCAGAGCTTAAAATTAGCCATCTGGAAACAACTCTTGTCTCATTTCCTCACTATGTCACATACATAACATATTTTTTTTCTGATTAAAAAAGACTCAAAACATTCCTTTCACATTGTCGAAAATTTGGAAAATGATAAATAGGCAAAGTAGAGAAAACAACCACTGTTTTAATACCCAAAGACAAAGATGTTTAAGACTTTATGACTGTTGCTCTAATCTTCCATGATTTTAATGTCACTGATACATGTAATATCCTTTGCCAAATATTCTCCTTGGATATTTAAATTGTACAACAGACTATTATAAAACAACATTGTGTTGTTGTTTTTGCATAATTCTGAGTGTGAATTTTACATTATTCTCTAAGGATAGATTTGTGGAAATGAAACTGTCAGATGTAAAACTATGAACATTTAAACATTTGTATATGAATTGGCCATGTTTAAAGAATCCTAGGAAAATACTTAACACAAATGTGTAGGACTAATATGAAGAGAAATTTAAAACACTTTTGAAGGACAACAGGGATCTTTAATAAATGGAAACATGCAACTTGAATGAAAAAAACAAAATTGTAGGCCTAATTTTAATTATTGAAGATCAGATACATGTGTTTATCTCTGAACCTTCCAAAACTTTACTAAAGTGATAGCAATGGAATAAAGTATATATGAAGCCTCAGAGTTTCCTGTCACATGTAAAGAAACAGAAGGAGTTGACAAAAGTAATTTTGTGGAATAAGAGTGAAAGTCAGTGTTTTGCTGTTCCATAGTACAAGTTGGTGTGGGAGGGGGCCGTGTGAGGGGCCTGAGTGGATAATTAAAACCAAGCTGGTTTCTGCAATAAAGGCTCAAAAACTGAAGGTATCACATACATTTAAGGCAAAAGCATGAGATAGGGCTAAAACCGGGGTAATGTTTGAATGTCTACAGAACAATTTGACCCTGAAATCTCATCTTCTCAAGTAGCCAGGTCTCTGCTTCTCCCTAAATCTCATAGAGAGCTGGAGATTTCCCATCTGAAGTTCATCCTGAAGCTTTCGTTCTCAGTAGGGAATATTCTCTAGTCCACACATGCTGATGGATAAACTCATGAGGCAGAATAATTTGGATTCATCTTATGGAAAGCATTTAAAAAAGGAGGCAACAAAAATACCACTCAAGACCTCTATACCCAGCCTCCCTAAATGTGCTGCTATTAAATATGGAAAAACAGCCAAGGACTCCCAGATATCTGATAATATCCTCCGGCATGAAAGACAAAAATAAAGACAAAGAGCATTTATATATTACTAGTATAATGGAACACTACGTACCTACCAGAAAAAGAGAGGAAAACTTTATAGTATTAGTGTGCAATTATGTCCATGATATATTACAAGTGAAAAATTGTAGACAATTTAATTTTACCCTCTTGTTTCATCTTTATAAAATAAATATATATTCACATGTGTTAACATGTTTATGAATGTGTACAAGCGATCATGTTTGTGTGAATATATCATCTGGAAGTATACACACAAATTATTTTCATTGATTATTTATGGGACATGGAAATGGGGAATGGGGCATATTTCATTTGTATTATTCTTTATATAGGTAGGTTCTATTTTGTAATAAAAATTAAATTTCAAAATATAGAAAATAAGAAAGAATCATATCACAATGTGTCTTTGCTTCTGTTAATTTACTTTTCTCCTTTTATGAGTCTCCTCCACATAGTATAGGAGTGTGCATAGTGAAATATTTATATCTAAGACCATCCAAACTGTTTTTTAAAAATTATAGATTCCTGGGTATATACGAAACTATCTCCAGTATATAAAAAAGGATATACAATTAAGGTCCCTGGTATTTGCACATATGTTACAAAGCCACATTAAGACACTTAAAATAGCATGACTGGCTATTTAGAGTTCAGATGATTATATGTTGGAAAACATGTGCATGTTCCACTTCCTAAATAATGGACATTACTATCCAGATGGACCTGGCTATAGATAGAAACGTTCTCCTAAGTAGTAATCAGTGTCTTTTGATAAGACATAGAATTACTCCTTGGTTACCTCAATTCGGAGCAGCTTTAGTACTTGTTCAAAAATCCTTTGGCAAGAGAGTAGAGTAAGAAATGTTCAAAAAATTATACATATATATATTTTAAAGTGGATATTCTTTGAAATATAGAATCTATTGGCATTGAAATTGGCTATACTTATTCAAAAGCCAGTTGTCTGAGCACCTGTGGAAAGCTTCTTTCTATGATTTCTGGAATTTTGTTTACCATCCAGATTTTTTAACATATATATTTAAAATATTTAATATATACTTAAAATCTGGATGGTTGTTATCTATGTCATATAACTAAATAGTCAAATATTTAGTTATATTCAAATATGACATATAACTAAAACTTAACTATACATAACTTAAAACACTTAACTCTATAAACTAACATATAAATTAGTAAATGAGGCATGCTGCATATATGTATATATGGACATGTGATTTGAAAGTCAATATCAAGCAGTGTGTGCATACACATGCACATATGTACATATTTATACTATATATGTTTGTAAGCATGTCTTTATATAAAATAATAATGCCCTTATGACTTATAGTTTAAGTTAATACACTATTTCAGTATTTTTTCCTATTCACTAGGTGCCAGACACAATTTGAATCCAGGTTTTTGGGGCATGAAATCTTATACAGCTTCAAACAATGAGGCTAATGGCCCAGAAGATGCCTTGTGAGGGTCCAGGAGCTCACACTTCGTTGGCTTTCTAGAGAAGTCCCTTCTGGACAAATACTAAGCTCTCTGCACCTTTCATCATTCCCACAGAGCACCCTCCTCCCCAGCCTGGACTATGACAGCCATTCCCTAACTGGGCTCCATAACTCCACTCTTGCCCCGGCACTACTCAAACTTCTCACAGCAACAATATTTTAAAATACAAAACTGACCGTGTCATGGTGGGTCCTCGTTTCACTTAAGACACAATCCACATGTTATTTCCACTTTTCCCATATGATCTCTGCCGATCCTTTCAACTCTGCACCACCACATTCCCAGTCTTGTTGGTTAAGATCTGTCCACACTGCCCTCTTTCTGTTCTTTCAACATCTAAAGATTTTTCCTCTCATTTTGAGCTTTTGGACCAGTTGCTCCTCCTTCCTGAACCCCTTCCCTTCAGATCATCTTGTAACTGGATACTTGGATCCCAATTCAAAGAGCAGCTCCTCAGAGTGGCCTCTCCTGGCCATTCAGCCTCTCAGGCCTGACGCAGCCTGCCACCACCAGGTATTCCTCTTTTTCCACCTCCTTTTTGTTTATGCATAACTTGCATTGTTTTTAGGCATCTATTTCCTTGTATGCTTAGTTGTCTAGTTTTAATACCTTTCAGTTAATAGACACAATAACTGTTTTCCACAAGTGGCTTTAGTTTCTGGGATCATAAGCTGAACTAAATGCTGCCTTTCTTCACAAGTTTATAGTCTAATTACAGACAGACTCAGATATGTAAACAGAGCAAGTCTATACAATTGATTGCATGTTTTTACATAAATTATTTTTAAAGTTTCAAGAATTCTATAAAAGTTTTCAGAGGATAAAATTTTGATCTTGATTTTAGAAAGTTAGTATAAATGTGACAAAGACCAAAAAATTCTTAGAGAAAGATGGAATAATGTATTAATATTACTACTATTAATATATATACAAAAGTATATGAGTATACACGTTACATTACATTAAATTCTATTTTACTATATTATTGAGTGGTAGTAAATCCTATAAAATGAGATAAAATAGTAAGAGAACAAAGCAGGTGGCTAAGGCGTGTGATTCTGTAGAAGCTGGTCCTGGATGGTGTATTAGTTCCATATGGCTGCCATAACAAATTACTACAACTTGGTGACTTAACGCAAAGGTATTATAAGTCTGCAGGTAGAAGTTAGACTTGGGGCTCACTGGCCTAGAGTCACGGTGTCAACAGAGCTGAGTTTCTTTCTGGGTGGTCTAGAGGAGGATCTGTTTTACAGCTTCTACAGGCTGCCCTCATTCCTTGCTCTGTGGCCCTTTTCCTCCATCATCCCAGTCAGCAACAATGGGTTGAATTCTTACATTCTATCACACTGACCTTCTCTTATGCCTCCCTCTTCCACTCTAAAATACCCTTTCATTATATTGGGCTCACTCCCATAAACCAGGATAATCTTCCCATCTTAAAGTCAGCCTACGAGCCACCTTACTTGCACCAGCAACTTTAATTCTCCTTTGCCATATTAGAACACATCCACGGTTTCTGGGGATTAATACATCAACTTATTTGAAGGTAGTTGTTTTGAATATCACAGAATTCCTCTCTGATAATGTGACGCTTGAACAGTGAATATGACATAGTAAGGGGAGAGTCATGTAGTTACTAACAGCAGAACATTCTAGGCACCAGGGACAGGCTATATAAGAGTTCTGAGATAAGACTGCTTGGCCTGTTCAAGAGGTAGTGAGGAGGTCAGTGTGGCTGGAGTGAATGAGAGCGAGTGGAGAGTGTTTGGGGGAGAGCAATCGCTGGGTCTGCATAACAAAGGGAGAGCCCTGAACTTTACTCTGAGTGGGATGAGAAGTAATCAAAACTCTATGAGCAGAATATCATGGCCAGGTACTGACTGTAAATGATAGGGAACAGTTTATGAGAAAAATCAATGCTAACATACAGAAAAGCAAATGCTGCAAAATTTTTAAAAAAATAGAATCTGAGGAAAAATGTAAACTATAAGTAAAATAAGAATAAGGATATAATATTGATATAAAAATATGGATACAATAAAGCCCTTTAAGACAAAAAGCATGAAACTGTATAGCATATATACATACACACACATATATGATATATGATATATATTATATGTACATATTTCAGAGAGTCAGAGGAAAATATATAATCCATAATAATTGTGGGAGATTGACATGTTTTTAGATATTGACAGAATAAGTACAAATTAAAAATTTAAGATACCTATGGTTTAATTATTATGTAATATAATAAAAACCAATCTAATATGTTGTAATCAATAAATTAAAAATGCACCTTTATTTCAAATAATTTAATAAATAATAAATATTAAAATAAATAATTTCCTCCAGACATAATATTATAGGAGATAGTATAGATAGGAGTTTTGGGGGATCTGGGTGGGGTCTGTCCACTTCTCAAGAGCATCTTTCTTGTCATGTGGATGGGAACTCTTTTCAGAGGCAAACCCAAGGCCTTTTTGTGCTTTGTGTAGCTTTAATGAAGTCCACCCCCCCAAAAAAATCTGCCTTAAATATTTTTCTTAGTACCTATTGTTATGGTTTATTCTTGACTGAAAAACAGTATTAAGGTACTTTTAAGGTATTATGAGCATAGACATCAATTATATTTCGATCTCCCCCTTATATAAGCAGCCTTCTAGTTTCCTTATGAAGTGGAGAAACAAACAGGAACCATTTGTCTTCGTGAAGAATGTTATTTACCTTGGTAGTTAAGGCAAAGTCATACAGAACTAAGCCAACCATGGAGTGCATGAGGGTCCTATAGGACTAATCAGATATTAATACCTACTGGTTGTTCCAGATGTGCCTCAGGGAAAAATGCTTCCATAGATGAACCTACTGTGTGTTTGTACTCCCCACCATCCAGGTCTCCTGCAGACCAATTGCCATCTCTCTTCCCTCACTTGTTACTCCCCACAGTCTCACTGAAGTATCAAGTAGGTAGTTTCTTCCCAGACACTATTTGTATCTTTATACTATCACCCTGGCCTAATAATTCTGTTCATATTCAATAAGCCACCTCAGAGGTGAAGGAAAGTGTCATACTCTCACATCTTTTGATAGTCACAGACACACTCTCTGAGCTTCATCTCTGAATGTTACAAGTAATTCTCACATTCCCTTTCTTGTCATTATCTTTTGGTGAGAGACAAATCATAATGGGGAAATAATCTTAATGAAGAGAATGATTACAATAACGTGGTAGATTAATCAGAAAGTGCCTGCATACATATAATAAGTCAATGTCTGACTAAAAAGGTTTTCCATTGTTGTAAAAATATTCAGAGGTTCTTCTAAAACAGAAAACATCTTATACATTTGAAAAGCCCCAAATTGCTATGTCCTCAAAATTCTAATCAGAAACAATATTTACTATATTAATTATATTTTTTCCAAATTGCATTAAAATAAATCACTATTTTCTGCATATTTCACCATTTCTTCTTAAACTGTGGGTCCAAATGACTCTGGAAGATTGTAGTTTTTAGGAATTTAAGTAACACATTACCACTGCATAATAGAATGTACAATAATACAATACCATCTTTACCTTAAAAAAAGTGGTAAGAATATTTTGTGAGAATCTGTAATAATGGTTATTTTCAGATTTGATTCAGATAATTCTAAGCTAAATTAAAATGACAGAGCAAGAATTTCAATAAAATAGAGGTTCCATATTATAATCTAAACAAGGCGTATTTTAAAACCTTATTGAAAACCAATAGTTAAGAAAATCATAACTTAAAACTACGATACTGAGTCATAAAGTTTTGTTTTAAATTTAAAATATGTTGGTCTATCTAGTTCAAAAAATACAATTAAAACAAAAATCAGACTTCTTCTCATCATAAAAGTGGCTGCTGTTAACAACAGAATATTTATCTTTCGACTTGCCCTTTCTCCCTCCTGCCACTGCCTTGCTTTGGGGCCAGCGCCCCTGCTGCATTGCATTGTCTCTGAGTTGGACTAGAGCCACAGCAGGTACCTTGCAGCTTGATACCAGCTAATCCTTCACATTAATGACTGATTTCTTCTCCTAAGAACAAAGGTTGAGATCTCACTTCCTGCAAAAACAAAAACAAAACCCACAAACCAATTAAAAAACCCAGCAACCTTACACTTATTCCCACACAACACTCCCTCGAATTTCAGTTCACAAGCCCCCTGTTCTACATAAGCCGTTCTCCTTTCCTGGGGAGTCCATGGTCTCTTCTCATCTCATAGCGCTGGCTTGCTCTCTAACCACCAACGGCAAACTGTCCCAGCTGCACCCAAGTGGTTGGTTGCCCCTTGTTCTGTGCTCTATGGTTCCTACTACATTGTGGTACAACTACCTATTTAGTTTGTCCATCTGTTATTGCTATTATTCTTTTTTACTGAACTATTGAGTTGTAGCCCCTTTTATAGAGTATAGACTCAGTAAATGATGGATGGGAGGGGAAAAAAAGAAATAACTACTAACAGTTACAGGGGGGCTCATTAAAAGCCAGGTACTGTTTTATGTTATGTTAACTCATTAAAATTTCACCACAGCACTATCAAGTAGGTAAAATGATTATTTTCATGTTATAGATAATGACATCAAAACACAGAGAGGTTAAGTAACTTGCTGAAGCTGCACAGCTAGAAAGTGCCCAAGCACAGAGTTTGAACCCAGGGGTTCTTAACAACTACACCTTGCCACCACTCAGTGTATCTGAAAATCAGTACCCCAAATTAGTTAGTTTTTGTGAAATCCTTGCTTTTAGGGAAAAGGGTCAGTTACAAGGAAATTAAGTAGAAGACTGGATGAAAGAAGGCGAGGGAATCAGCCAAAGAACTTATATACACAACCCACAGACACAGACAAGAGTTTGGCGATGGCCAGAGGGAGGCAGGTGGGTGGGGCAAAAGGGAGTGAAATAAGGACATCTGTAATAGTGCAAACAAAAATAATAAAGTAAGATAGGCATTCTCTAGTATATATCTGGCAGCAGGAAACAAAATATTTTGTCTACTATGACCACAATATAAAGTACTAAATGCAGTGAACATAAGAAATGATCAACATGACGTTTCCAGTTTCTCTGAGGGAGCAACCTCTGTTGCCCACTGTGGTAGATGTCTTAATAATGGCTCTTCTTCCTCTATTATTTTTGCCTCTATTTTAAAATATTGTCCTCCTATTCCTCATATATTTCCTGTATATGATAAATAAGCTCTTTTACTTGGAATGCTATTCTCAGAGTCAGCTTCTGGAATAAGTCAGCTAAGACAATGATGTTTGTGATTATTAGCTTTGTGGATAAATATTAAATACAAAACATCACATGTGTTAATATATTACCAAGAGTTAAAGCACATTCACATATTTTTTATAGTCACTGATCACAAACCCACCTCCGAGTGCTGCTCTGGGTCTCTGACATTCTTCCCAGTTTACTATTTCAACTGCATTCTTCCCAGTTTACTGTTTCAACTGCATTTGAACTAAAAAGACAAAAGAGCCACCTCAATACAAACATGGCTTCTACCCAACTCTCCTCTTCACGTGATAGAATCTTTCCAGTATAAAGGAAAGCAAATCTTCTCAGACACCAAATGCAGAACTTAGCAATGAAAGAATTTCTTTTATACACCAAGGAATGAAGTGGCTACATCTGGAAAACAATTTATTGGGCTTTTCAAACTCTTCTTTGAGTGGATCATGGTGTCTTGAGAGAGATTTGTCTTTGGGAAAACTTTTCCTACTTGGCATCCTGAGGCATCCAGGGACAGAATAATAAAAATGCAATTGTCATTTTAATATTGTAAAATTTCTATTAGAAATCATAACAGTTACCCCCAGAAGTCATTGTCCAGGATAACCAAAGGATCAAATATACTTTCTCTCATTTGGAATTGTGCTATGTCATATTTGTCTAAAGCTCTGGCTGGAAGTTGGATTTTATCTTTAATAGAAAAGGAAATAGAAGCCCTGGCTGGCATGGCTCAGTGGATTGAGCACAGGCTGTGAACCAAAGTGTCGCAGGTTCGATTCCCAGTCAGGGCACATGCCTGGGTTGCAGGCCACAGCCCCCCAGCAACTGCATATTGATGTTTCTCTCTCTCTCTCTTTCTCTCTCCCTTCCCTCTCTAAAAATAAATAAATAAAACCTTAAAAAAAGAAAAGAAAATTAGTTTTTGTTCAATAAAATAAATGTTGCCTAGGAACATCTGCCCAATTTGGAGCTGGGGCTGGGGTAGGGGATGGGAGTGAGAGGGTCTTTGGTGGTTAGAAATTTGAGAGTAGAACACCTTCCACAGCTCCACCAAGCACACAGCACAGTCTGTTGGTGTGAATGAAGTCCAAAGTAATATATGTTGGAAAAATAACTCAAACTGTAATTACTGTGAGATACACTCTAAATGTTGGTTACAATTAGTAAAAAGTTATCTCAGAGTCATTTTCAGAGCATTTCAGTTCAATCAGACAGATATAAGCTGAGTGACTGTTATTTAAATGTTACTACAGTTAGAAAGACCAGCGAAGTCTGGCCCCCACAGGAGGATCCTGGGGGAAAAGAAGAATGCATGATGGCATGCTGGATACAAGCCCTGTGCACCTGACTTTGGGAGAGATTCATCTGGACTGTGCCTTCAGGAAGACCTCACACCTGGAGAAAACTGGATCTACCTGACATTTGTGCGCTGACCGTCTGTCAGGTACTGTAACCAGAGTATGCAAATAATTTAAAAACAATTTTTTCTTCTTTTTGATTTCAAAAGAAATTTTTATAAAAATTTCAATCTAAGTGTTTTTTAGTTTATTTACTTTATTTTTTATCACAATTTACCCCCATACCCTCTTCAACATCCACCCAGCTCCCTCCCACCCCACGTCCGAATCACCACGTGCAAACCTGTTGTTTGCATTCATGAGTTTTTTCTCTTTTTTTTTCTGTTGTGCTCACTCCCTCCACTCCTCCAGCCCCTTCCTCCAAAGCTGTCGTCCTGCTCTCCATCTGAGTCTTTTCTTTATTAAATTCCACACATGAGTAAAATCATATGATACTTTTCTTTCTCTGGCTTATTTCACTTTATAGAATGTTCTCCTCTTTGGAAAACTAAATAATGATGATAATAATAATAGTAGTAATAATTAATAATAAAAAAACTAAAATAAACAAAACCAAAACTCAGATAGAGAAGAAAATAATTCTTCTATCCAGAAAGTTAAAAAAATGTCACTCCTGAGACTATTTTAACCACTATTTCATTTTGGTCACTTTAGTTTATTCTTTTTGCCATATTTCTATTTTTACATATTTGTAACCACAGTATGTGAGCCATTTTCTACCCTAATTTTTACTTCACACTAAAAACACTTTTCCATACTAAAAAGAAAACATTTAAATAATGAATATATGAGAAAATGTACTCAATATTATATTGACTAGGTTATAGACAGTAAAATTCTCCTATAGTAATAAGTTTGGTTGAGAATATTAATACCATAAATAATTCCAATTCTGGAAATTCATTCTGATAAATTAATCAAATGTGCTGAGTAAAATCTGGTATAAAGATGTAAATTAAAATGGGAAATAACTTAAGTGCCCAGAATTAGGTGCTATTAAATTAAGGTGCATTCATTGATGTGATTCCATGAAGCTCTTTTGGGAGGATATTTATTTCCAATGTATGGTCTTTATAAAATGTTGTAAATGTATAACCATTAGCATATATATAATATACATAAAGTAATGATAATGTAAATTTAATAATATGTACATCAAATTTCTCTCAGTAAATCAAACAGAAACATTGGATTTCCCTGTTTAATAGTTTTGTCAGCATATTTTGTCATAAATATATTAATTTTATAATCAGGGAATGTCTTTAAAATGTGCTTTTGACAGAAAAAAAAGAACCACATGATTTCACTCATATGTGGGATATAAAACTGAAAGCAACAGATGAACAAACAAGAAAAATAGGCAAACAAAAGCTCACAGACACAGACAACAGCATGGTGGTCACCAGAGGGCAGGGAGGTAAAGGTAACAAAGGGTAAAGGCGTCAGACACATGGAGACAGAAGAGGACTTACTTGACTTTGGGTGGTGAGCATACAATGCAATATACAGACAATGTATCACAGAAATGTATACTTGAAAACTATATAATCTTATTAACTTATTTTACCCCAGCAAATTTAATTCAAATATGTTTTGATCATAGAGAACTTTTGGTTGTCTGACATGATAATGAACACAAACATCCCTATGTATTTTCTCCAGATCAGTATACATCTGCAATTTTCTACTCACATTTCTGTACATTCGGATTGCCGATAAACGATTTAACTCTCCTCCCACAAAGTGTAGGGATTGTGCAGGTTATTCTAAACATTCAAAGTATGTGTAGCTTTTTTTTTAGGGTTTAAGAACCACAAACAAAACCACAGCAATGTGTACATATGGCATCTTAACTTCCACCTGGATAAATAAACCTTTTTAAAATCAATAGATAAGAAAGCAGTGGTATAACTTTTACCATATGTTACAATTAACATGATGAAAAATTTACATTCTAAGTGAATACATGCAACAAATATGTGGATTCTTCACCTGACCTCTAGTTTCAACAGTCCTTCAAGGAAGATTGCGCCAGTGGGTCACATTCCCCTGAACTACTGGTGAAACTCCTCCTGCTCTTGCAGAGAGCCGTCTTTAGAAGTTTCTTTCCCTTGGTAATAACAAAAGTATAATAAACCCATCTCAAGAGCAAACAAACCAATCTAAATGTCTCAGAGGATAGGATAGTTGGTCAGCATGAGGCATCTTCCTAAATAACAAGTTTGCCATCAAATGATATTAAAGCTTAAAAAAACTCAGCTTCTTACTTAGAGGTCATGGTATTTTTGAATTTGTGGAGCCACTTGAGCTTTAAATTCTCATTTTAATGTATAATTAAAATCTGTTTTTAAAATAAATATTAACATATAAAAAGATGCAAGATTTGATTAGTTTTGTTTCTCCACTATGCCAATCTGATTTTTCATCTAATCATGGGACTTCTCTTTAAAGAAAACATTAAACATCTCTTCCAATAATCCTCTGTGTATATATCTTATTTACTCTTTTGTTTTGTTGTCTGGCTCAGGCTGTCTCTTTACATTTTGTTCACTAGAATTCTGTTTTGTTTTTGAAATTGAGAAGTGACAAGGCCTTTTTGAATGTTAAGGCAATATACAGCAAACAGCAATATTGGGGAAGAAAAGAATAGAGCACCATTTGGTATCATAGTGATTATCATAAATGTGCATATTCAACACAGCACACTCCAAATCTAATTATTAAAATGAATGAAAGGATGAAATTCTATGGTACACTGGGCTAAAGTTGAAATAATAACGATTGTCAGCTAAAGTATCCTTTTGTCTCATTTTCTCTCAGAATTCTGGTGAGTAATACACAAAATGAAAACTGAGTTATCACTTTTCTTTAGCTCTGTCCCTTTCATCCCAAACTATATGTGTGAGCTGATTTATAACCTGGTAGTGATCTAGTACTTAAAGTCTTCCCTAAGAAGATGTTTAATGCTGATAGCAAAGAACACATAAGGAAAAGGCTACAGGCAAATATAATTCTGAATATCAGTGAAAAAAATAAAATTAATTTAAAAGAGCAGAGTAATGATTTCCATTAAAAGAATTATGCGAGGTGAATAAGTAAAAAAAAAAAAAACCCAAAAGATCCAATACTAAGAAAACATTAATAAAATTCATTTTATTTGATGCTTGTTTTTGAGACAGAAATAATATGGTCATCTCCACAGAGATATAAAACATGAAAAACTCCATTTTTAGTGAAAAAAGTAAATAATTGAAAGTGAAATGTATCTTTAAAAACTGGACTAGATAGATATCTTCTTTACATTATGATCAAAGATAGGAAAGAAGCAATAGCTATAATAGAGGGCTATACATATATAATCATATATTTAAAATTAACAAAAGAAACAGATTAATGGTGTAGATATTAACAAAGACAAACTTGTGTTTCATTATCTATATCAGACAAAATAAATGTTTTATGAGTAAAAAACTATTAGGATAAGAAAGAACCAAAAAATAAATGATTGTTGAAATTTTAGAAACATGTTCTCACAGACAAAGAAGTCACTATCAAATTTTATAGGAAGTAACCAGTACCTAAAGGGAATATACTAGCTTGAGTGAATGTATACAAAGAATACAAAAAATTATATATTAAAATGGAAGTAGATGTATAAATATATACATATATATTCAACAAAAGGGATTAAATAAGAATAAACACAAAAAGCTAATAATAAACACCAAAAACACAAAAAACAATTGAAAGAAGTATAAAGGAACAAATACAATTAATATAACAAAAGTTACTTTTATTTTTATTACTTTTTTAAAGATTTATTGATTTATTTTTAGAGAGGGAAGGGAGGGGAGAAAGAGAGAGAGAAAGAAACATGAATGTGTGGTTGTTGGGGGCCGTGTCCTGCAACCTTGCCATGTGCCCTGGCTGGGAATTGAACCTGAGATACTTTGGTTCACAGCCTACACTCAATCCACTGAGCTACGCCAGCCAGGGCCAAAAGTTACTTTTAAAAACAGTAATAAGATAGATAAATCTCTGGATAGTTGACCAATAAGAACTAAAAAGAGAAGCTACTAATAAAGATTAGCAAGAATAAACATTAAATAATTTGAAAACTAGATGTATTAATCATTATATAGTTATGTTAAACTGTCAATTTGCCAACAAGTTTCAAAATCAAAGTTTCTAAATAAAACTCATGACTGAAAATATAATTGCAAATATTGACTAAAAGGAAAAAATAGACCTAAAAACATAAAAATTTTAACCAACACTCAAAAATTTATCTAACTATAGGTTTGCAAATAGATTTTCTCAAAAACCCAAGTAATATTTTCTTATGTTAAAAATATTCTTATAAATAGTAGATTAAAAGGGAAAATTCCACAACTATATTCCAACATAATTTTAACAAAAGTAGGCATACATGATCTAAAAAGAAAAATCATTCTTATTAACAGAATTATATAAATTATGGTGTAAAAACCCCACAAAAAATCTTGGTAGCTTATAACAAAATGTATCCTGTGTGATAGATTCATCATTATTTACAAGGTGGTAGCTACACACATGCTTACTTAGGTCCAGTTCACTGGAGCAACTACCATCTCAAACTTCTCCAATGACCATGACAGAGGAGAAGCATTAGTTCTAAAGAGTCACATTATCAGTTAAGGATGCCAGTCTGAGTATCACTTTTATTTACCACTGAATTTCCAAAAGAAGCCATATGACGCTATGCAAACACAGGTGTGTTCAGAAATGCAATCATACATCATAGTCAGAGCACATACACATACACATGCATACACAGAGTTAAGAACCCTCAATCAAATAAAAATGTGATTTCTTCTTCAGTGAGATCTAATCCAATCACTTGCAGAGGATACTGAGGATGATTTAAAATAAAAAAGATTTGAAAGGGCAAACTACTATTACTAGATATTGAAATATACTATTCACCTCCAGTAATTTCTAATAAATAATATAGCATGATATAAATTCAGATAAGCAGAAAAATATATGAACCAGACTAAAGAGTCCAGAAGTAAGTATAAGCAAACAAAAGGAAATATATGAGAAAATAAGGCTGACATTTCAAAAAGTAGGGAAAAAAATCAGGCTCTCCAATAGAGATGAGATGATAACCTGGCAATTTGAAAAATAAATCCCTATCTCTCCTTAAAAAGTAAATGTCAGAGAATCAGAAGTATGTATTTAATTAAGTGAAACCACAAAATCTTAAAAAGTAGAAAAACTTTTAAATTAAGTGTACTGTAAGAATACATAGGAATTCAAATTTTGTATAGCCAACTACTAGCCATGTGGTTTTATGTTACTGAGACTCTCTAGATGTAGTCCTTGCATCTGGAAAATGGACATATCAAAAATACCTAATTCATTGATTTTTTGTGAGGATTAAAATAGAAAACTCAAGATGCCCTTTATTTACTATACTATTTGCTACAAAACACTCAATTAATGATACTAATTATTATTATTAATATTACAATAAGTATTATATTATTAACATGTGACCTAGACATGTTAATCTGTAATTTGTGGAATGAATTAGGTGCAAGTTCCATGACACCTTTCTTGTTAAGTGAAAGATAATTGAATGGAATTACTAGAAGTTGCTTAAAATATAAGGAGCTTCATTTTCTCAAACAGGTCAATATTCTAAATTAAGCAGTTACACATCACTAAATTAGTATGTATGGGATCAAATTAATAATTCACTTCCAACACATTAACTTAAAATTTTTTGGAATCACTGTATTTATTCAGTGAGGAGTAACATTATTTGCTAAGCATTGACAATGAGGGTAATATCACTCTCCTCATTAGAGAGAAGCATTTCATGCAAGCAAACTGAACTCACTCCAGTGGAAGGAACCACTTCTAGGTGGAGATTGTGAGATTTAGGGATTATTTTTCTAGTTTCTCGATCATACATTATTTATCTAAGAGACAAGGTAACTACCTGCCTGTTTTCCCAGAGAAGAACTAGAGGGTGAAGGAACACCTAGGCTCCAGTCACATTTTGAACGTTTTACCCTGATGAATGCCTTTCTCTGTGATAAACCATTTAAAAATTAGAAGTTTATTTTATTGTAACCTTTCCCCATTAAATTATAAATATCAGAGGCTTTTATTTTAAAAGAGATACCTGTTGCATATGCATCACATGTTGCAGATTTAGGGACAGAGAATTATCAAATTGGTCCATTTATGAAATAGTTAAATTGACTTTTACTCTATTGTGAGAGAGAAGTCTCAAAAAACTGGAGACGCAGTTGAAGACATGCCTCAAATCAGTGAGTGATTTTAGTAATCTATTCGATTATCTTTATTACTGGACAGAATAAAATCATGTGTTAATATTCCCTTCATAGAACTTTGAGAAAACATAATAACTGAAGATAGGTAGTATTTTATTCTGAAGAAAGAAAAGTGCTCAAGGGAATTAACAGCAGTTATCTTGAGAGAGATATAGAGATGTAAAAAGAGTGGGTGGTGAGGATCTGCCAGACCTAGAACCAGCTCTAACAAAAGGATATAGTAGGCCCTTAGAAAAAATTATGAATCTAGTCAGGCAAATCATAAAAAGGAAAGTACAAAGCAATAATGGAGAAGTGTTAGTCAGAGATAAGGGCATAGGGGACACACGGAGTAGACAGGTACCTAGAACTCAGTTCTTAGGGAGAGCCCACCAGGTGTAAGTTAGGGACCTAGTCATGAGTAAGAAGGATTCCAGAGTGAGGATTTGGACACATGGGAGCTATGCATGAGGTCCAGTTATTAGAACCAGAATTCATCAGAGACAGGTAAGAGGCCAGAGAGTCAAAGACTTTGAAATTATGCAGGCCTAATTCTTTTTTCAGTAAGCTGCATTTTTATGCATACCTATTGCTTGGAGTTTTTAGACACATTGTGAAACTAATTGAGGCATTATTTCTAAGTTATACTTGTAGCACTAAGGCTTTTATTATATTTCCATACTGTTCTGATGCAAATGAGTGCAGAGACATGCAAGAAAAGGTGACTTTAATGGAGAGGATAGCAGAGGTAGGTAGGGGAACTAGGCAAGGTAAGATGGTGACCAAAGAGAAAGGTCAATTTTAAAATAGAGGCTCATTTCAGCTACATACTCACCTTAAGGTAATATATCAATGGTAAGCTGGTTTACATGCCTTGAGGGCAGCTCTGAATACATTTGTGAGGGTAAGGAAAGAAACTTGTCTCTTTTTAGTATGTATCTAATGTTCCATCACAGAATGTACACACATATTCAAGGAGAGAACATTAGCTTTAGGTTGTGTGCCTTTGATTTTCTTTCAAGTCCACTCATGGTTCTTTTATCTGAGATGCAATTTGCCTGAAGAATCTGAATTTCTCATATTCTCAGTTTGGATTTTCTATTTTCAGATCAAAAAGGCAATCTCTAGTTTCGTGAAGGTTTCTTGGTTTATCACCTTCTTAGACTTTCCAGTTATTAAATACTAATCCTCACAAGCTTACAAATAGCTGAACACATAATTACTGCCATTATACTTCATTCAGAAGCTTGCCCAGTTGGTGCTTGATGTAGCCGACGCTGCTCCTGATGGAGTGGTCAGCTGCTTTTCAAGGGGACTCTCCATCCTCCTGATTAGAGTATGAACAAGAGAGACTGCTATGCAGACTCCATTTCAAAACCCTGCCTGAATCATATGATCCTGTACTGAACAAATGATGTTAATCCTGATTCACCTTTAAAAAATTCTGACCTGATAAACAATGCTAACCTCAGGGTGCACATAAAATCTAAGAAAGAAAGGGGTGGGGGATAGCAGCTAACTTTGGATAATACTTTGAATTAAATTAGTGGTAAACAAGTAAAAATATTGAGAGCTGAAGATATCCCTTTTCTGACATATAAGAACAATCCCTATTAGCTAGATTATGTTTTCTATACATAAATTATTTTTTATTTGCTTATTTTTAGAGAGGGGAAGTGAGGGAGAAAGAAAGGGAGTGAAATATCAATGTGTGGCTGCCTCTAGCACACCCCCTACTGGGGACCTGGCCCACAACCCAGGCATGTGCACTGACTGGGAATTGAACCTGCAACCCTGTGGTTCACAGATGGGCACTCAATCTACTGAGCCACACCAAACAGGGCTATACATAAATTAATCGTAATTAGTAGACTCTTTGGAAAATTCATTGAGATTTCTTTCCAATTACAGTACTAGGTTTTTTTTTTCTGATAGTTTTGTGCCTTTCTGACTTAAAATTCTTCAAAAGGCAATATACATTCTTCCTAAGGAAGGGAAATAAAATAAAAAAGAAACAAATGGGACTACCTCAAACTAAAATGTTTCTGCACAGCAAAGGGAAACATCAACAGAAATGACAGCCTGCAGAATGAGAGAACATATTCACCAATATACCTGATAAGAGGTTAAGATCCAAAATTTATAAAGAGCTTACAAAGCTCAACGTCAAAAAAACAAACAACCCAATTTGAAAAAATGGACAAATTCATCTATATTATTGAATTTATCAACTCCTCATTCATCTTTTACCGCTGTGTATTATTCCTTTGTGTGAACATATCCTAGTGTAACAGTCTACCATTGAAAAGACGTTTGGGTTGTTTATAGTTTGGGGCTATTAAAAGTAAAGTTGCTATGAATAATTTTTATGTATTTTGGTAAGCCATAAGTATTCTTTTTGTTACTAAATGTCTAAGTGTGGAAATGCTACTCCATAGCATTAGCATATGTTTAGTTTTAATAGACATCATCAAACAGTTTCCCAAAATGGTTGTGCCAAGGGCTTACAATCCCTCCAGCTGTGGATGAGGTCTACTCCTACTTGACCTACCTAGCATTCGCTCATGCTCATCTGCTGCACTGGCGTGGTGTGCTGCTGTCTTATTGCCATGGGAGTTTGCTTTTCCCTAATAATAAATCATGTTGAGCAGCCTTTCATATATTCATTAACCATTTGGACATCTTCTTTGTGAACTTCCTGATAAAGCCTTTCATCTACATTTATAAAGTGAATATTAATACATCATAGAATTATACACTGAATACCTACATAATTTTATTAACCATGTCACCCAAATCAATTTAATACAAATAAATAAAAACACAAAAATAAAAAAGAAACAACGAGTGGATATTTGGTCTTTTCTTTGTTTTTCCTTTGTATTAAGAATTTTTTACTCATTACTGAAAATGAGACATCATATTAAGGTATTGGAAATACCTTCTCTCAGTCTGTGGTTTGCATTTATGGAGAAGCTTCTGGTTCCCATCTTTTGAGCCCTGAAAACTGAGAGTTTCAGTCTGCTTTTGGAGTTTTCAGTTGTGTTCTTGGGCCAGGGACCCTCTGCCATGTCCTAATTTGATAAATGCCTTCAACAGAAGACCAGATTTTATTCAGGTGAGACTTCCCAAAAATCTGGAAGACTCTGTGATATTTTGGCCTACCTGTTGAACATTTTTATTTTATTAAATTTCTTTTGTTATTCAGACACTTTCAATCAGTTTGGTTGGTTCTATTCACCACATATTATAATGTCAGTTTGTAATGCCAGGGCCCATAGCAGGCTGCCCTAAAGTGCCCCAGAATAGCATATTGATTATTTTGAATTAAAGTAACTTAAGAAACTGCTCGTGCAAGAAGAAAACCCTGACCTCTCCATCCCCCTAAAAACAGAAGATACATCTCCCATATGATAGATGCCCTCTTTGCTCCTAAGGCCTGAGGGACAGCCATAGCACAAGAATTCAAAGAATCCAGAGGTGAAGGCATATATAAAGTAGCCCTGCACTGCCTTTGCTCATTCACTCCTGAAGCTCAAAATTTGTTTTTAGATTCCTCACTAACAAATACACAAATCTTGCTTAGACTCCTTCTAATGAGCACTAAATTTCTTTGGCTTCTCAATTTCTCACAAATTTATTGTGGTTTTTTTTTGTCTAAAAAATATAAAAAGATACATGGTTCAATCATTTCTTTGAGTCTCATTTTATGATCTGAGTGCCATATTCTGATTCTCTTGTGCGCCGGTAGTAAATTATTTTTTCTCCTGCTAATCTAGCCTTGTGTCAATTTTATTATATTATTAGTAGTCTGGTGGTAAGAACTAAAGAAGGGGGTGATTCTCCTCCTCCCAAACAATAAGAAAGTAAATTCTTATCTGTTTCTAAAAAAATGTGTTATTTCTTTTATATATGTACTATTAAACTTGCTAGAATTGCCACATCCATGTTAAATGATGACGAGTGGAAATTCTTGTTTTCAATTTAAAGGACACCATTCTATAAATTTTAAAAGGAGGTATTGGCCATTAGGATGAGATATTTTTATCATATCAAATAAAATATCATTCAGCACCTTGGACAGAAAACATAATATTTTTACAATGTTTTTTAATAATTTTTTTAATGTGTGTTCCACAAAACTGAAAAAGGACTCATGGACAGGGACAAGAGTGAGTGATCACAGGAGGGAAGGCATGTGAGGGGGATAAATGGCGATGGAAAAACACAATAAAAATGTGTGCTCCTTAGAGAATGACGCAATTATAAAACATTGAAACTAAAGGAACAAAGTCACCCCATATCATATATTAGAAAATAATCTTTCACAATAGGTAGGCATCACTCCAGATATCTCTGTATGTGTGTATACAGATTGAAAATTAAATAAATATAGAGAAAAATTACTTTAGAAAAATGTATCCTTAATCTTTCTTTTTATAAAAATTAAAGATAATTGCAATTCTAATTAACTTTCTTTAAAGAAATAAATGTTAGAGAAAATAAAAGATTGCTGAAATTCAATTATTTTTATCAAGCACAGTAGATCTTAAAATATTCCTAAGATTAAGTATTGATTATGAAAACCTGTTTCAAATGCTAACAATCTATTGTCATCTCAATATAAATATGGAAATTACATTAACTCCACTTGTCCTTATTCTGCCACTAATTTTCAGTTTGATTCATCCTTGTCAAAGTCCCCTGGTCACAAAAAATTGGTGTTAATTTAGTAATTATAATACCTAAGTCTTTTCCATTCTAAATTAAAATAATGTTTATTTTCAGGTATTTTACCATTAATAAAGTGTTTATTATTATTGGCATGTTATTTTGCTTTATTTTTCATAAAGTAGGACTTCAAATTTTTAACTAACTTTTTATTTTGGTTTTGTTTTTAATATTCATATGTTTCACTTGATTAAATTTATATTTAGAAAACATTATATGAAACTGATACATGTCTATAGGTATAAAAAACAAGTATATATTACAGAAAGACTTTAAATAAAATGCAATAATATGCTACTCCACTCCTGACTAGTCTTCCTCTTCATAGGGGTACATTTTCATTTATATGATCATTTTATACTCATAAAATTTTCTGAATATATTCCTCTTGTAAAAAAGCAAAGTTATAGGGTATAAATGAAAAGAAAAACATGATATTTTAGGTGATTTGTATGAATGGTATATACACAATTGATATGATATAATGCTCTATAATTTTCCAATTTCATTTATCTACATACCTTAAGATTCAATCTAGATTATTTTATACTGATATTCTTTTAAACTGCTGGCTGATATTTAGTAGTTTATGGTTATAATTTATTATAATATAATAAACTAGATTTATTTGAAGCATTTGCTGTCACTGAAAACCTCTCATACTGACAGTGACAGTGACATGTGCTGATTGCTAACCATGAGGTTTTCATATTAAAAATTTTAACATATTAAGTATTTAATCCTCAAAAAATTCCACTGAGGTAGTACTGTTATTTCAAATTTACATGTAATGAGTTTATTGAAAAAGACCGAGAAAGTAAGACTGAAAAAGTCAAGAACCATATAATTTCATTCATACATGGGATATGAACTAAAAGAAACAAATGAACAAGCAAGAAAAAAACCTCACAGGCACAGACAACAGTGTGGTGGGCACCAGAGGAAATGGGGGTGAAGGGCGACCAAGGGTGGAGAGGGTCACATAGATGACAATGGAGGATTTGACTTTGGACGGTAACCACACAAAGCAATATACACATGATGTGTCATAGAACTGTACACTGGAAACCTATATAATTTTATTAATCAATGTCACCCCAATAAATTTAATTTTAGAAAAAAGACAAAGTAGGACTCACAGAGTGCTTTCTTTTTCACTCTCACTCGATCCATACCATAAACTTTAGGACAAATGCCATTGCTTTTCTTGACAATCATTTGGTAATAATTTCCAAGATCATTTCTAGTAACTAAACCCATTTTACAAATTTTGTTATCTATTCCTATGTAATAGTCAAAACGCCATTTGACACAAAGTTCAAATGCAACTGAACAAGTTGCAAAGTTCAGCCCCTCTCTTAGTTTGCTAGGGCTGCTGTGACAGAGTATCACAAACTTGGTGGCTTAAACAACAAATATTTAGTTTCTCACAGTTCTGGAGGCTAGAAGTCTGAGAAAGGTGTTAGGAGGCCTGGTTCCTTGGCAGGGCTCTGAGAAAGACAGTTTCATGCCTGTGCCCTGGTTTCTGGTTGGCAGTTTGGGGATTTTTTGGGTTGTTGGAGCATCATCTCGGTGTCTGCCTTCATCTTCACCTGCGCCTTTCCCATGGATGTCTGCGTCCACACCACCCCTTTGTGTAAGAACACAGTCATACCGAATGAAGGGCTCAGCCCACATTAGTATGATTGGTTTCATCTTAACTAGTTACATTGGAAAGATCCAATTTTCTTCTATATAAGGTCATATTGTGAGGTTCTGGGATTTAGGATGTCAACCTATGAATTTGGGGGTTTACAATGTGACCCCTAATGCCTCTCCATCCACCTGTGTTCCCCATGCTCCCCAAGCTGTGACCTGATACAGGTAGGCCTTCTGCTGGGGGTGGATGTAGCTATCTCTAGTATTTACCTGCTTTGCACTCTGCTACACTCTTTTCTCTGACATTGACTTAAGCTGCACATCCAGAATTGAAGGTGGCAGCTTCAGCCTTGGATTTGGCAGATGTTTAAAAGTAATTACTTGTTCAGTTGCATGTTTTGAAGGAACTCTTGGAGATATGCCCTCCCTCCCCACTGTTATGAACTTGACCCCACAGCAGTTTATTCCAAGCTTGGGATGGTAGAAGTGGTCAAGGCACAGGCTGTATGTAAAGACGGTCATCAGTATTACAGCTTGTCTCATTTTGTTACCATAATCATACACTAGCATGTCTAAGCAATATGTTTGATAAAATATTTCCTTCCTTTTTCTCAATCTAAGTTCTGAACAATTGCTGTCATGATTGTTGAGTTTTAATGCTATCTTTACATGAAAGCTTCAGAAACATTGTAGTTTAGATGGAAACTTAATTTGAAGTAGTCCTAATTATATGGTCATTCCTGACACATAGGCTCAGCTACATGCATGTATTGTGAGAAAAAACTCGTAACATTTTAAAGTTACTCAAGCTCTCTTTGGGACCAGTTTTTGTCTCCTACTCCTGAGCTACAGAGTTTAAACTGTAGGTTCAAAATTAAATTGATGCTGCAGTGATTGCAAACATGAACTTTTGCAACTTTGCCATTTTATGTACTGCCTTCAAATTTTTCTTTTTACCAGCTTTTTGTCTACAGAAACATTTGGAGCCTGTTAGAAATAAACAATGTTGTAATTTCTGGGAACTTTTTCTTAGTAAATCTGAATTTTAGGACCTGCCAACCTCATTGTAAACTTTCAGACTCTTCCTAACTAATTGTGTTTCTGTTTTCTCACATAAAAGATAGCATTTGAGAATAAAATAAATACAGTGTCTTGTATTAACTATGAATAAAGATAAATAGACAGGTCTGGTAATAAATATTCCATTTAACATGCTAAGAATATACAATCTTCATAAAATCATTTACAAATTTGTAGATTAGAGCTCAAATACTGCAATGCTCTTATTTATTATTGTACTAATAAATAGATCTTTTAAAAATACATTAATATAATTAAAATGCACTAATCTATTATATTTTCCATTTCCACAGTGCAATATTTATTTGTATTATTATGTTTTAATGTTTTTACAGGTATATACATACAATTTAATAAAAAAATTAAATAGCTACATTTCTGGCTATTGTATAAGTTTATTATTTTTACTAAAAACAAATTTTTCAGATAGATATTTTGATTTTAAAATGCAATCTCTCCAAGTGTCAAATACACTAAGCATACCACTAACATACACTTTTCCTGAAGCAGGCGTTGAATCTCTTTCTGACTCATCTGCACTACAGCTTCCAGATACCTGGGAATTCTAGTTTTGGGGTTCTTTCTTTTTTGCTACTTTTTTGTTTTATTTTGTATTGTTATACTGGAGCAACATTTTCCCATTAGGTACTTGTTTGACAAGATCTACAATAAAACCAGAGTAATTTAATGTCTGCATGGGGAGTGGGGGAAGGATTATGATGATTACATTGGATCTACAGAAAAAATTATGATATATTTAAAGTGGGTCTTTTTATTGAGGTGAAATTATACAGAATCCCATGTAAACCTATACATAGAACACATATAAACCCCAGTAAAAATCACATATTGACTCCCTTAATGTGGTAGTGACCCTACACCACACACCTGCTACCCTTCAGTAGGTTTTATCAAAAATAATAGCATATTGAAATCTAAAAGTTTTTTCTCTTTTATAGATAGATCAGTGGTAGCAATGACTGAGTCAGACTTAGTGTTGAGCTGTGGAACCCATGAATAATCTTAGTTCCTGACCCCATGCCTGTTCCATGTCTGGGCTCAGTGTTGAAGCACTGGATGGCCAAAGAGAGAGATGATCTCACAACTGGATGAGCAATCGTCTTGAGGTCAATGCCTCATCTGTGGTGATGACCTCTGGTGGGCCTTGACCTGAGGAAGAGTCTCACTTTGTCTGTCTGTCTGTCTGTTTGTTTGTTTGTTTATTGCTCACTTCCATTTAATGCCTTTTGCTCAGAACTCCTTATACTTGATTCTCTATCCTATTCATTCTAAGTCCCTGATAAAACAACCAGGCCCCAGAACTCAATGTATATTTTTACCTCAAGCAATAACTTCCTCCAAGTTAATGACCAGGGATACTGCTGGAAGCTTTGCCCACTGAGAGAATTTCTCCTCATCACTGTCATTCACTGTCCCCCCTGAGTGACATCAATAGACTGTTTTTGCCTTGCACCAACATAAAGAGCTTCCCATCCATAATTCCAGGTCCAACATGGCTCCTTTTCTAACAGCTGGCCCTGAAGTCTATTCCACCATATCTTAGGCATGAGCTGAGGGAGAGACAACACTGCATTAGAGGTAGGAAACAGGAGGGTTTGTACCACCTATTTGTGTAAATTCATTGTAAATTTACACAATGAATTTGTGTAAATTCATTGTAAATTCATTTGTGTAAATTCATTTAGGCCCTCTGGGCCTGTTCATACTTGATCTAAAATGCACCATTCCATTGACACTGAATTGCTGCTATTAACTGGTTTTATGACTAGATAGGTCTGACAATAACCAGCTATTTGATAAGCACTTCCAGTCTCATAATCGCTTAATGCGCTATGGCAGTCTCTTGAACCCAGTAGCACATCAGGGACTTTATTATGCATAGTAAATCATGTTCTTTAAAAGATAGCACAGTCATGCTCCAGAACCCCAAGTATTTGTAATATGATTTTGTTGTTATGAGTTCCAGGGCTCCCACATTTTATCTTTATCAACAATAGATACCTTTAGCAAGTGAGATCTGCCACTTAAAATCTCTCTCTCTCCCTTGCATTGGCACCCACTTAAAACTGGAAAACTTCTGAGTCACTGGAAAATTAGTTGGAACGATATTCCCAATTACAGTTTGCATCTAAAATCCAAGAAACCACCATGGCCTGTGTGGCTCAGTTGGTTGGATCATCATCCCATGGGTTTGATTCCTGGTCAAGGCACATACCCCCATTGCGGGTTCCATGCCCAGTCAGGGCAAGTATGGGAAGGCAACCGATTGATGTTTCTCTCTCATATCCCTGCCCCTCTCTCCCTTCCTCTCTCTCTAAAAAGCAATGAAAAACTGTCTTTGGGTGAGGATTAAAACATAAAATAAAATAAAATCCAAAAAAACCTACCAAGTGTTTTTCCTCCTTCTTAGTAGTAAGAGGCACAAGGTGCACTTGACTTGCTCTTCTCCCTGGAGAATTTTTCCTAGAATACTTTATATCACCAGAACTCTAAAATTTTCCCATTATGGAAAGCCACTAAAACGTTAATAGGGCTGAACTTCCTCTATAAGACATTTACATGTCTTGCTGGAATAATCACAAAAAGCAGTCTTCCCTCTTACCAGGGTAAGAGTAACATGATGGCATTAATTTAGTGTGCCCGTTTGATGTTCTTGAGAATGTCCAGACAATCAAGCTCCCCGGGACTGTATGATAAGAAAGACTAAGAAAATTAACTTAGTCCTGGGATAAGATTATTAATGTTTAATGCTGATTGCATTAAGTAAATGAGAATAGCTTCTGAATTTCCTTCCTGATAGGAATTGAAAAGAGAACATTTACCAAATCAACAGTCACATACCAAAGTGGAAGCTGTATTGGATTTGCTCAACTGAAGAGAAAATCTGGCACAGCAGCTGTGACTGGGGCTCTAACACTCTACACTTTATAACAATCCACTGACTTCTGCTATTGTCTATTTGATTTTGCAGGGACTAAGCTGGTGAATTAAAAGTTGATGCTAGGAACTAACACTCCTGCATCTTCTAAGTCTGAAGGTAACACTAACTGGGCCATTTCAACTCATGATAAGTATTGCTTTGGATCTACCTTGGTCATGTGGTAATGGGTGTTTTGGGACGTTCACTTGGCCTTTTCTTCCATTATGGCTTTTACTTTCTAGCTCAGACAAAGAATATGAGGGCTCTTATGCACTCAGAAGATTAGGTAAACGAACATGGACACACTGGACCACAGGGAAACAGATGGTCTAATGCTCTATCCTCTGACCACCATATGCCTGAATTCTACCTGAGGACATAAAGTCACTTAAGGTTCTCTGGTTATCAGTGTCTTTGCAGACTCTCTATCCAAAAACCCTTGAGAGATCTGTTCATTTCCTTTTCTTATTATACAGTTAGTCTGCTATTGGGAACTGCCCTGCCTGGTATCAGAAGCTATAATCCCCGCTAAGGCTAAGGCTGAGGGAGTGACCTTGAACCGTAAGCTAGCAAGGAGACAAAAGCTTATCTCCCTGGCAGGAGCGCTGCTTCTGCTGCTTCATTCATAACTGACCCCCAATGCTTGGTCGATTAACCAATGATGGATAAGATTCCCCAAAGGGGTAATGATCTAAGACAGGCACGATCACATGGGAGGCCCCCAAGAAAGAACTTTGGGGGCTACAGCAAAAGGGGGCGATGGACCCTCGCTCCTCGGCTTTGACATAGCCTGAGTCCTCATCATCTGGGAGAAAATGTCCTTATCTCTTGGTTGCCTTAGTTCCCTTGCTCCACCTAAGCCTGAAATAATGACAGGGTGGTACAGCTCTGTGCTGAAAAGGGCAGGTTCCCCGGGTGATCAGGCCTAAGAAAGAATATGTAAAATCCTGTGAAACTTGCTTCGTTTAGAATGCTCTCAGTTGAATGATGAGGGTCCAGGGAAGAAGTAAGTGTGTTCCTTAAAGTTTTTTACAGCTCTTTGACCCTGACTCAAAATAGACCCTCAGACTTCCTTGTTTGTTTGATCCTTAGTTTCTAGCAATGAGTAATGAGCTTTACCTGAATTCTTATGCAAACAAAACGAATAAAAAGCCTCCCCTGCAGGGGGAATGGGGTACTCTCCCTACTAGAGAGAGTGGCCATTTCATTTCTACTTCCCCACAGGACTAGGTTGTCTCTGTGTATGTTTTTCTCGCATGTTGACAAGCCATCCACAGCGTTCCGTGGTCACTGCTGGCCGGTGATGTGACAGTCTACTAAATAATAAAACATATTTTGGGAGAAAGATCGGGGGGTTTCTACTATATATAGATGCTGTGACATAGTGAGTGAGATCATGAGACTTCAAGGGAACTCAGTTTCCCCCAATGGATGGAGAATGAACTTTAAGAAATGGTTCAAACTCAATTCTGGGAACTGAGTCAGGGATCAAGATTTTCTTTTCAAATTGCTGACATTAGCCTTCAGCTAACCTGGTCCTGAGATTCTTTTGATTATAAAGTTCAAGCAATATGTGCCCTGACCTGTCTTGCCCCTTGTTATGCCATGTGTACTAGTGATTGCCATAGATACTTGTATCATACAAGTTTCCTTTCTCACTAACTCTGTCATAAAATTAACATTTACAACCAAGATTTCTGTGATATTGGCAGTATCTTCACTAGTGCATTTCTGGATGTTGAAGAGAGCATCCCATGGGTCCTCCCATGACATGTAATTAGTAAGTAGGTTCTTTGGTCTTAAGTAATGATATACTATGGCACACCCACATCTCTAAGCTCATTGAGCCTTTTCAATAGCAAAAATATCTCATTTACTATGGGCCACTGTATTTTTCAGCTTTAACAAGACATGTGAGGATCACATTAGAAATGATTGCAAATGTCCCTGCAGGATATTAAACTCCAAAAAACTGGAGAGTGTTCTTTTATCAATAAACTTTGATTATACCTTACATTTTGCAACTTCTCCCTCCCATGTACCAGCCTCAAGATTCATTCCTAAGCATATCTACCAGTGTGCTGATATGTCATAGGCAGATACAACAGGTGGGGTTTTTTTTTGTAATTAATTACTTTCTTTCTAAAACAAGTATGGCACTTGTCCAGTTTTGTCAATGTGAAACTCTCATCAGCTTAAAAGCCAACAAATAACTGGGAAGCAGAGCCTGAGTCTGGTGCCTTAGACCACTTGGCCATCTGTTATGCTAAATGAAAGAAGTAGTCAGAGAAAGACAATACTATATGATTTAATTTATATGCGGAATCTAAAAAAATAAAGAAAACAGAAACAAACTCATGGATACAGAGAACAAATTGATGATTGCCAGGTGGAAAGGAGCTTGAGGATGGGTGACAGAGTTGGAAGGATTAAGAAGGACAAATTTGTAGTTACAGAATCATCACAGAGATGTACAGTACAGTGTAGAGTATACAATCAATAATATTTTAATAACTATATATGGTGTCAAATGGGTACTAGATTTATCGGAGTGATCACTTGTGTTATATAAATATCTAATCAGTATGTTGTTCTCCAGAAATTAATATAATATTATATGTCAACTGTCATTAAAAATAAGAAATTAAAAAATAAGACTTTTAAAAAGCAAATAAAAGGAATAAGTAGAAACAAATCTTAAGAAGTATAAGTATTATTTTGCAGGGCATTTAGCTGAAGGAATAAATAATTTCTTTCAGTCAAAGGATCCTATTACCTTCTCTCATGGAGATAACAAAGTCAAATCTGAACATCCAAAGGGTCCCGGAAACTCTGGATGTTCAAGGTTCTCTATCATATCCACTCAGGTGTCATATCCAAATGTCAGTATCACCCCCTGTCAGGGCCCACATTATAACCCAGGAAACTTGCCATGGCAGTGAAATAAGCCCTTTTTGCAACGTGGTTATGCTCACAGTCTGGTCTTGACCCCCAATTGCAGTTACAGAGGAATGCTGGTTTTCACACCATGCTCTGAGTGGAGGGGCAGCTAATTCAGGCAGGCCATTTTCTTTCTTGATCACAATGAAGGCACGTGACAATAACTAACTGGCTTCATAGCCCTTATAATGAGCATTGCTAAAATGCTACAAAGATTGTATAAGCCAGGTCATGCCCTTCCACCAGTACCACGTTCCAATTTACCATAGGTGGTCAAGTCTGAGTCATCAAGATGCTTCAGCTTCCTAGGACTTATCTCAAGCAATCAGATCTTTGTTGCCACCTGCTGGGGAATTATTTAACTCCAGAATCTCATCCTGAGTCTGCTTCTTAGGAACTCTTTTGATTCCTGTCTTGGTTCAAATTCCTCCAGAAGATCATGAGGCAAGGATTTGAGTGCAAGCAGTTTATTTGGAGGTGCAAGGTACAGCAGGAAGAGAGCAGAGAATTGATACAGTAAGGAGAAAGCAGCTAATAACACTCAGGCTATTAAGCCAGTTTCTATGGTGGGAGAGGAGCTTAAGTCTGACAGGGTATGGTGCAAAACACACAGTCCTTAATTATTCTCCCCAGGGGGAGAGGAAGCCTGGGTATTTAAATACCTACTCCTAAATATCATTGGGTACAGGCTGATCCTGGGTTTAACCTTCCAGCACTTACAGTTAGTCACAAGTGCACAAGAGGTGCTACCTTGCAGTTTTGGAAAAGGCCCTGTGGGAAGTTGGCAGAAAACTGCTAACATGATAAGGTCTGAAGAAAATGGTTTAGGAGCATGATACTGTCTCCTATAAAAGCTTTTTAATTTGCCTTTCACATTTTGATTTTTAATCCACTTGGAATTGATTTTGATTTTTTGTGTGGTATTTGGAACAAAATATATATTTTTTGTTTTGTCTTCTTTCCCCTTCTTTTTTTCAATTTTATTTCTTTCTTCTTTTTGAATGTTCTTTTAATTTTTATTTTTGAATGGATAACCAACTGTCTTAGCAACACATTAAAAATTCCATTTTTCCTCATTCATCTGTAATGCTGCCATGACCATAAACCAAATGTCCAACTAAGCCAAATATTTGGTGCCAAAATAAACAGTATCCCCTTTAAAACTTTCATTTTCTATTTGTTGTAAACTAAAAAACTATCAACTGATACTGTCAAATATTAGATTAGTATCTGACAGAGGAATTCTACTAATTCTTTGGTATATTCTCTTGATGCTTATGTACATGATAATCTTCTTGAACAGTAAGATGTGTGTTTCCTCCTTTCTGATCTGTATTCTAGATGTTTTTCTTATGTTGTGCTGGCTAGGATCTTTTGTTCTAATGTTGAATAGAAATGGTGATAGTAGCCTTTGTTTCCATATATGTGCTTGCAAAGAAAAAGTTTTCTGTATTTTACCATTAACTATATGTTTTTCTCTTTTAATCTGGCTTTAATAAATATTGCCTTACTATTTTTCTAAGAGTTCACATTAGTTTAAATTATCAATATGTGGCATGTGTTCTGCATCTATTAAGATGCTCATGTAATTTTTGTTCTTTATTTTGTGATTTGATAAGAAGCGGACTTTCAAATGTTCATTGAGTGAAATTGGTAATGATGCATTATGTTTATTATACTTTTGATACCTTATGTTATTCATTTTGCCTTATTTTTTGGAGGATGGAGGAGAGTTGCTACTGATGTTCTGAGTAAAGATAATTTTTTATATTGTTCTTTTCATGGTTTGAATCAAGGCAAAGAAAGATGAGAAACATGCTTTTTAAATTTCTCTTACCTAAATTTTTCTTCCTAAGTTAGTATTATTTGTCCTTCAAATTCATTGAAGAAATCATGTTTATTTGAGTATAAATATAGTTTTTACTATTGATTGAATTCATTTAAAGTTTATAAGACTATAACAGGTTCTATTATTTTTAAGTATGTAAATTAAATTTTTATAGGAATTTTTTTCATATCACAAATTTTTAATTTGTGGCAGTATTGCTCATAAGAGTTTCATAGTCTCTTAAAAATTTTATTTCTCTTTGCTTTAGAATTTTGTTTTTGATTTTATAATGGCTAAAGTGCAAGGAGGACTTAAAATAATCAATTAGTAAATTAATTTGATAAAACTGGCATTTATGGTTTACAAATTCTGTACTCCATACCGAATGCATGGGAGATAGGAAAGTAGATTACTTTGATCAAGCAGGAAATACTTTCATCATGTCAAGAAGGCCCAGATTAGTCTGAGCATTTTAGAACTTTAAACAATGTTTAAATTTAAGAGGGTATTGGGGCTTTAAATGGCTGACAACAAATATTGGAAAACAGTGAAGACATAGAAAAATAATTCCCAAAATAAGATGCACTTCTATGGAACATGCTGTGAAACATTAGGTAAGATTGTGAAAATAATCTTTGAAAAAGAATTTGAAGAGTATTCCATAAGGAGCTTGGTGCCAAATTAAAGCTAGACGGGCAGTGTTTTGATTTAAGAAGCTATTTTCAGCCAAAATGTGGAGGATGAATTGAAGTATAATGAGTATTAAAAGTCAGATATAATTTCATCTCTCCACCTTGCTCATTTTACAGTCTTAATAATCTTGATTACAGATACTTTCTGAAGCTAACAAACTAATTCTTGTATCTGATGCTCTATTTATTAAAATGAGGAAATAATGAACAGTTTGGTTGAATATATTTTATCTAATTTCAAATTCATGCCATGTATTACCACCTATAAAATTATTTTTGCTCTTGAAAATCACCAGCTCAATGTTTTTGATGATCACTGTATTCTAAAATAGATTATACAGAATGTTCCTTTGGTGTTTTTACCTAATATAACACTTTTTGGTTGCTGTGATGGTACTGGTGATAGTTATTTTTTAATTTTCTAGATTCAAAACCATAACTACACATCCTGGGGGATTATAAAATTGCCTTATATCAGAGTTAAAATTTAACCCACCTTTTCAATTTTGTCTATGATTATTTTTATATTACAGTTTCTAACCTGATCTCTTGTGAGTTTTTAATAAGCTTTTATTTATGAAAATACCACACAGTTTACCCAGATTATCAAATATATTAGAGTGTAGCAATTTCCTCAGTACTTGTAGGTATATTAACTTTATTTTCTGTAATTTTGATATTTTGATATTAGCAAAAATGAATGCTTTCAATTTATTAGTTACAAAACTTTTATATATGTCATAAATATAATATTTATAATATCTGTCTTTTGTGATAGCAAGCTTAGAGAGGCCTTCCAAATGAATAATTTTTCATTGCTAATGATCTTGTCCAATTATTTTTTTTATTTAGTTAGCTTATATCACTTTCTGCTACTGACAATCAATCTTCATTATGGATATCCTATTAATTCTAGGCAAGGAAGTGTAATGATAAGCTTTAGAAGACAATGCAATATCACAGTTGAGTCTACGATGAGAATGATGTAAAGCATTTTTTGATAGCTGTTTACAATCATTCCTTCACCTATATAGTTAGTTTGGGGAGTAGAAGGACTTTTGTATTATTCTGATAGACCAAAACCAAATAGGAGTCTACAGGCATTCCAGTAAACTGACTCTTATATGAGTGGCACTGTAATTCAATTGAGCAGCATTTTATCAAGTGTGCCAGGAACTGAACTAGGCACTGTGGTACAAAGCAATCTGCACAAAGGCGCTGTCTTCAATGTGTTAAACATAAGTGAAGAGATTTCTCTTTTCTGTGCCTGGAAGGAGAAATGGAAAAGATCAAATAAACAGTAGATGTAAAGAGAGGAGGAGAAAAATATGTGTAATTATATTTATCAGACTATCTGAAATCATTGAATAATTTGCATAGGTAATTGTATCTATCAGACTATATAAAATCATTGCATAATTTGTATTGCCTTCTACTTGATTCTAATGAGAACAGAATGAGGAAAAGAAAAAAAAGTTTTAAAAATGAGTTATTTTAAATAAATAAGTATAATTGTCCTTATTCATTTCTAACTGCATGGATATGCACACCTTAAAGTTTTGCTATTTTCAAATGTGTGTGCATTTTCTTCTTCCCTTTACATTTGGATGATTTTTATGGTGCTCAGATATGATCAAACTTTCAAAATAAAAACAAACAACTATATATTTTCCTGCATGTTTATGATTCTAGTCACTGTAAATGGGATAGTACATATTTATTGAAAATAAAGATAAACCAGATCTTACTCTTGAGATGATTGTATTAATAAAAAATCATGTGTTTACAAAATTAAAAATAAATACCACAAAAATCTATTAAAATAACATATAATTTGAGACAAACTAATCTAATACTGCAAACTTTCGGCTTGTAGGTTAACATCTTGTGAATTCACAATGTAACTCAGTACCAATAAACTTAGCCTTGGAACAAAGAGAACATTTAAATTCATTTAATTTCACAGCCCAAATATAGATCTTTGGGAGTAGACTGCCAGCAGTTTTCTTGGGTCAAAGAAAATAAATATTGCACCACTCCTATCACAAAGACAAAAAAAAAACAGCCAGCATTTTCAATTGCATATAAACTGGCTTTGACTCAAATATTCAAATAAGCAGTATCTTCTTCCTACAAAGAATGAGTCTCCCCTCTAATTATGGTATAAAAAATATGATGGATATACTATAAAATGTGACCATCTGCATTTCTCAGTCTTGTCTTTTCCAGTTAGAATTTGCAGGTGTCTTTTAAACAATGATGAATTAGAAGGAAGGCTCTTTTTTTTAATTCATTTGCCTGTTAACTACATTTATGATAATAATTCATTTGCATTTTTAATTTCCTCAGCTCTAAATGAGCACCTCTGAACCACTTCCTAATTATTTTACAATTTTCTTGTATTGTTCATTATTCATGCTCTCTATTTACTAAATAAAAATGACTTTTCTTCCAAAGGACATTTGCAACTCTTATTATGCCAAACATAGATCATTTGGCTCCACAGGAGAAATAAGGAGTAGAAGAAAACATAGGGACATAGTATTCAACCAGTAGCAATTAAATGGACATACCTGTTCACCCATCATATAGAACAGAGTATAGGGCAGGGTGTATAATCTGGTTTAACAGAAACAATACTTATTATTTTTAAATTAATGTCAGAAAGCTTTCTGTTTAACTCACGCTCTTGGAGAGTGGCGCTGCAGAAATGTGAATGAACCGTTCATTCAAATAGACTATTTGGCAATAAAGATACAAACTGATGTATATTTCCTACAAACTATGTATGTAACTATATTAAAAAGCACATATGTTGTAAATGATATTGTAAAAGAGCTTTCCAGCAGATAGCTACCTAGGTTATTTAAAGGTTTATTCAAAGACTATCTTTAATATGTTGTTGAAGCCAGTTCCTACTGGCTTATGAGAACCCATGGTTCACGTCTTTTCCAACTTAATGTTTAGTGACATCATTAGTCACCTGAAATAGAGACCATGGTGAAAATATTTACACCATGGAAATTGTCAAATGCTATCAATGAGGAGTATCACTGGTGTACTAGTATGCAACTGCCTATAAGGCTTGGCAGATTTCCTTTTCCTTAGTTAAAAAAAATGTAAGCCAAACAATTTTGAATAGATCATACTTTAAGGAGGCTGGGTGATGATGCAGTTGAAATCAGAGATTGAAATGGCTGGTGGTTAAAATGAAGTTGCAGGAAAGATGAATGGCGTTATCTCTGGTCAAAGCTTTATTGATATGTTTTCTCCCTACATGTGCATACGCAACTTCCATGGGTAATTCCCTTCCTTTCGGTTTAAGGGAATGACATGGCCAGATAAATTTATATTATAAAATTTGCTGCTGCTTTTCTCTTCCCTGGAATGGATCCATGATATGTCCATATTAGAGTGAATTCATCCTTCATAATGAATGTGTTATGGTGAGAATTGGAAGCAGTTTCATTAAGATACTTAATTAGAAGGGAGGCATATATAGGAAGTTAGGAACCAAAAAAATCAGAGTTGAGTGAATTTTTTGAAAATTCAAAATATTCTTCAAAATATATACTATATATAAAATATACAATATATAAGTGTAATATGTTACATATTAATATACATTACATATTTATATATTATATAAATGTATTATGTATTTCACATATGAGTAAAACATAAATATATATGTAAGTATAAATATATATATATATAATTGGTTTTTCCTATGGTATAAACATGAGTTAATTTTTGTATGTAGTAGTTTTATTTATTTAGTGTATCTATTTTCCTCTGTGAATATATTTTATAGATACAACATTGTATATATTGTACATATTTTCCTCTGAGCTTGTCACTTATCCCTCAGGAGGCAATTCTTGTCAGAATCCACTGAGTACAGAGGAATAAATCTGGGTTTTGTGATGATTGGAATTTAAAGAATTTGGAGATCCTTCCTTAAGGAAAATGACACCAAATTATGAATAAAAACTAGGTGTAAACTTGAATATTTAATTAGAATGCAAAAAATTCCTATAAATCATACATTTAAAAAATGACATAGCAGTAAAATATAAAACAGAAAAATAGAATAATTTTTAATTAATATCCTGGCATACCTCTATAAAATATTTCCCACTTAAATGGAAGCATATTCATGTATTTCAAATTTAGCAGGTGTCTTAGACACAACACTGAAAAACATATATTGAACATGGAAATCTCTTAAATCAATCCAGACAATTAGTTTCCTACCCCTTAGAGAAGTGCATCCAATTGATGAGCTGTAATTATCAAAATTTTTTAATTGATAAAATATGCCTATTTATAACTTTATAATACTACTATGTATTCTGTTTTCTAAAACTGCACACCATAATTAGAATTTGTCTTCTGTGTTCTTTCTTTGCCTGCTTTGGCTGGGGCATTCCAGACAGATGACATACGTATGGGAGAGAGTCCCATAGGCATAACTAGAATTTGAAATGTGTTGTGGCATACATAATATGGGCCAAAAGATTCTTAGTATTACCTAGAGATAAATCTCTTCCTCTTCCTAGCAAATTGTGAAAGTGGATTTTATGCTACTGGCCAAAAATCTTTTCTACCGCCCAAGTATTCTCTTTTCTAGATTGCACAACTCAGATTCCTTCCATATTATCTCATATCACAGGTTTCTGACTCTTGTCATTAAAGTGATGATTCTTCTCATTATGGCAAGAAATAATGACTGATACCTACTCCATGGCAAGCACTGATAAAGATAAAAAATGAGCAAGTTTCACTTCTTCATCTCTAAGAATTTAGAACTGAATGAGAGGTAGAGTAGTTAGATGTTGGACGAAGTAATACTCTATGATTAAATCATATTTTAGAAGAGAACTGGTGGAAAGGGGGGAGTTTGCTACATGCATATTGGGAAAAGGAAACATTCAGACAGAGGACTAACAGGTATAAGGGCTCCACAGCAGAGGCCCTAAGTGTGGAGGTTAGTGCATCTGAAATACAGTGAGCAAGATTAGTGGGGAGATAGAAGGAGATCCTAGGTTAGACTTGTTAAAGTTAGGGGATTAAAGTGATGTACCAACATCCTACTACTACATGTTTTAGCTATGATTTTCTGTACTATGCATGCTCACTGTGGGAAACTTGGGTGGACAAAGGGATTGAAAAATCACAGGCTAAAGATGTGCTGTCACCTTAGGATGCCATATGATTAAAAGTTTAGTAATCAGAATATTACATATATTTGTCAGTACTTTTCAAATCACCTGAACACATTAAAATAGAGAGTAGGATCCAATACTTGTGAGGTTTTTATTTCTAACAAGCTCCCAGATGATGCTGATACTGCAGGTACAAAATTATACTCTGAGTAGCAAGGGTTTATAATGATATCTGTGTTAATTTAAAGATGCAGGTTAAAACACTTACATTAAGAGACTTTAAACCAATCTCACAAATACCAAGCTTTGTGTGAATACATATTTCTCTATCCTAAAAATTCAAAAGCCTTTTTCCCCCATTCTAGAGACCTGTGATTTGGGCTGCACCCACCAGATGGTAACAGAGCATTCAGTCACAACACACAGACCACCGACCAGAACATGGAATGCATGGCTACAGGAAAAACATCACCAAGTTAACTCAGTGTCTTTTATGAGCTAATTTTAATAAACAAAAAATACTATCTTAAATTAAAAATGAGCCAAAGAAAACACTTCTTCACAATATATACACTTCAGAAATTATATAAATATCTGTAATCAAAAGAAAAAAAATAAAGTACCTATTGATCTGTCTTCTATATAAACATTCATTATTCACTCGTCTAAAAAAATCTTAGCTGGTAGAAGGACTTGCACTGTTGTCAAAGTGTGTAACTGGCTCTATATCTTCTGCAATGAGTCTCAGCTTAAAGCAGCTCATATAGCCCATCTACCTACAACAGGGTCAATCATCCTTAATTAATTTATATGCTTCATCAGTGAGAAGCATCCATTTGATTTATTAATAGATCTCTGGAGAGCAAATTAGCTTCCTTGGCAGTTCCTGACGTGCTTTGAATCACAGTACTAACAGAAATTTCTCTTCCTAGCTCTCTATCTGGCTTTGTTGAACCAAATCCTTTAGAGTAAAGAAAAGATTTACACAATAATAGCAAAAGTATGGTGACAATGGCAGAACTGTAGAGATTTTACTTATAACCTAACTCAACATTATCACTTGTTTCTGTTATGAAAATAGCAGCCCAGGAAATTTAAGTAACCTACACAAATTTGCAATATTGGCTAAAGGTGAAACCTCGGATTTCTGGACCCACTGTTCTATGAGAGACATACCCAGCCTCTCACCAGTGTTCAAAGTTGGTTTGTGTCATGTTCCTTAATATAGCATAAGTGTAAGTGCTTGAAAACATAAAAAATGTACATTCCAGTGAATTATATGAATTCCATAAAAATACAGCATAGATTATAAGTAATCGATGCCATTATTATTATGGCAACAATCACATCTTTGCTCATAACATGTTTTCATTATTCTAAATAAAATCATTGTTGTGATATCTAATGCAGTATATATTTCACTAATTGCAAATGTCACATACATTTATAGATTCCCCTTCTTCACGTTAATTTTTTAAGAGAAGAGCTGGCACTTCTTTAGTAGTTATGTTTTTTCTGGCTACATGAGAGCTGTATGAAGTTCTGTATCAGGGAAAAGGCTCCATCATGACTTCTGAGCTTCTAGGACAAAATTAATCAGGAGGCAACGGCAAAGGAGTGGACAAGGGTCATATACTCAAAAAAAGTGAATCATTCTCTACTGTGAAGCAAATGAAGAAACGATAATTGTGGCAGAGTAAAACAGAGGTGTGTGTGAGGTTTCCAAGGTAAATTCAACCTTTGGAAGAAAAATGGACTGCAGTTCAGCCAGCATTAGATAAGGCTGGAAAGGCAGCTATGCACAGCATAGGGATATCCCTCTGCATCTGATGGTGCCATCCCCTCCAACCTGACGCAAACTCACAGGTCTGTTTCTTTATGCCCAGTTTACTCACCCCCCACTGGACTTAGCCACTCAGCAATGGAGCCTAATATTCTCCAAGCAAGCTAAAAAGCTATTTTCAGACATTTTAAAGTTCATTTTCACAATAATGAAACAGAGGCATGAAAACACTTGTTTCTTACCCAAGGCCATGCAGTGAAGTAGTGGTAGTATTAGACTTGGGTTTCATTATGTGCAGATAATAACTGAAATGCATCTGACTCCACAGGTGGATTTTGGAGTGTTCTAACTTTACCAGATCAGTGTTCTAGCCAGCACACACTGCATTTTGATTATTTTTATTGTTGTTCAATTACAGTTTTCCTCATTTTCTCCATTGCTCCCTCCTGTCCCATCCCTCCTCCCTCAGTCATTCCCCACCCTGTCATCCATTACCATGGGTCCTTTATACATGTTCCTTGACTAGACCTTTCCCCCTCTTTCCCCTGTTTTCTGTCTTCCCCATCCCCTCTGGTCATTGTCAGCTTGTTCCTTATTTCCATGTCTCTGGTTCTATTTTGCTCATTTGTTTGTTTTGTTCATTAGATTCTACTTGTAGGTGAGATCATATGGTATTTGTCTTTCACTGCTTGGTTTACTTCACTTAGCATCATGCTGTCCAGTTCCATTCATGTTGTCACGAAGGGCATGTTCCTTCTTTCAACTCATGTTCCTTCTTTCTTTCTGTTTCATAATATTCCATTATGTAAATGTGCCACCACCGTTTTTTAACCCATTCACTTACTGATGGGCACTTAGGCTGTTCCCAGCACTTGGCTATTATAAATTGTGCTGCTATGAACATTGGGGTGCATAGATTCTTTTTGGAATTGGTGTTTCAGGGTTCTTAGGGTATAATCCCAGTAGTGGGATCATTGGATAAAAAAACAGTTCCATCTTTAGTTTTCTGAGGAAATTCCATACCGTTTTCCACAGTGGCTGCACCAGTCTGCATTCCCACCAACAGTGCACTAGTGTTCCCTTTTCTCCTTACCAGTACTTGTTGTTTATTGATTTGTTAATATTGGCCATTCTGACTGATGTGAAGTGGTATCTCATTGTGGTTTTAATTTGCATCTCCCTGATGGTTAGTGATGTTGAGCTCTTTGTATATGTCTATGTGCTGTCTGTACATGCTCCTTGGAGAAGTGTCTGTTCACGCCCTTTGCCCTTTGCTCATTTTTTAAATTGTATTGTTTGTCTTCCTTTTGTTGAGGCATATGAGTCCTTTATACTAGAGCACCAACTCACACCATACATCAGAATAAACTCAAGATGAATAAAAGACTGAAATATAAGTCGGGATACCATAAAAGTCCTAGAGAAAAATAGGCAGTAAATTTTCAGACATCCCACACAGCAATATCTGCCAATATATCTCCTATGGCAGGGTATAAAGGAAAGAATAAACAAATGGGACTACATCAAATTAAAAAGCTTTTGCATGGTTAAATAAAGCATCAGCAAAATGAAAAGGGAGCCAACTATATGGGTGCCAAACAATGACACCTCAGACAAGGGTTTGACCTCAATATTTTCTTTTAAAGAAAAAAATTTAGCCCTGGCTGGCATAGCTCAGTGGATTGAGCATGGGCTGCGAACCAAAGCATTGCAGGTTCGATTCCCAGTCAGGGCACATTCCTGGGTTGCAGGCCAGGTCCCCAGTGGGGGCCACATGAGAAGCAACCACACATTGATGTTTCTCTCTCTCTCTTTCTCCCTCCCTTCCCCTCTCTAAATAAATAAATAAATAAATAAATAAATAAATAAATAAATAAATAAATAAAATCTTTAAAAAAATAAAGAAAAAAATTTAATCCCAGTCATGTAGTCCCTTTTGGTTGTGTCTAGAATAAAACATTCACTCTACTGCCCATCACTTAATATTTTTAAGTGCTTATTTTTTCAATATCCTCAGACTGTAAGTGTTATGAGGAGACCTGTCTGTTTTATTTACTTTATAAGTGGCAATTGGCCTTAATATGAATTTGTACATATTAGGAACTTTATATATTAAATAAATAAAAGATAATATCACCTCACACTTGTTAGAAAGGTTGTTATCAAAAATACAAAAGACAAACATTGACAAGATATGGTGGAAAGGGAACCCTTGTACACCCCCTATACAAGGCTCACAACTTTTTCCTATTAATTATTACCCTGTTTCAATCAATTTTACAAGTACTACCTTAAACTGTTAAGGAAGAATCAACCTTTGCAAAACATGAATCCATGCCGGTATTTTAAAGGTAAGAATGTTAAAGTAAGGCAGAGAACATTTGTGAGAAAAAATATTTCTTATTTCTGAAATTATTTCCATCAGAGCACAGGTACGGTGTGTGTTGTAAGCACTTTCCCATAGTACAATATGCATGAAATTGCCACTTTCATTGCTCACAGAGGGAAAAAAGAAATAATAGTGAAGGGATGAATATTACTGACCAATTGTGTTGATTATATACATTTGTTGTAGGATATTCTGCATAGTGCCTGATGTGGAATTCACCCAACCATTTCATTCTTGACAGAAAAATCAAAGAGCCACAACTTTCAGGATCCTCTAAACTTTTAAAAGGGAAATAAATAGATTTTATAAATGTTTTTCTTAACCCCTATAAAATAAAATGTTCATAGCAGGGTGTCTGGTAACAAATTGTCTCCTGAAATTGCGACAGGACATTCTACATGCCTACCGGCCATTTAATTTAATGGGATTTTTATTAGTGTACACACACTGGTTATTTAAACCACAGGGGTCTTTGCAGGTAGAGGCATGAAGAAAAGAGAAAGGAAAAACCAAAGCTACAATTTCATTTCTTAAAAATTTAATACATACATTTTATATTCATTTATTTAAATTACATTCCTACTAGTTTTTGCAAAGCATTAGGCAGACTATCACTTTTAAACAGGTGCAAATCAATATACAATACTAAGGGTTTGTTTTTAAATCATTCATTTCTTTCAATTCTCAGAGATGGCACTTTTGTAAACAATCTACAACTACAGTTTCTTTAAGCCTGGTAATAGACAGCTTCGTGCAAACAGAAATAAAACTTATCTTTCTAAAATATATTTTTTAATCTATTACCATATTTTATTTTCTTAAAACTCAGAAAATGCCAAGTATGTAGGTTATAGTGTAACATATAATTATATATTTAATAGCATATGTCTAATAGGAATTCTAGAATTTTAAATCTATTCAATTGAGATTCTACTTTGCTTCATTTGAAATTCATGTGTTCAGTGCGGTAATCTAATGTGCGTATAACGCCATTAAACTAGCATGTTAGTGATCAAGTTTTCTTTAATTTTTTACTTTTTCAAACACTTTTTAAAATTTCTATTTGATAATGGTTTTACCTGAACTCAGTGTTAAAATCATTCAAAGGTCATAAAACTATAATTAAATGGTCATATTTGTGATGTTATAAATTTTAATTTATAAAGAGAGAATAAGTGTTAAGATTAATTATTTCATCTTTCTTGAAACTAAAATATACTCACATACTTTTGAATTAATTTAAAAATAAACGAGGAAGAAAAGGAAGGGAAGGGGAGGAGAAAAATGGTGATGAGCACCTCAAGGAGGCAAGGTTTGGATGAAAAAAGTATCCATTTTGGCTCCAAATCAAGGTTTTTTGTGGATTTTTGTGTCTGCTCCCAGATTTGATAGTGGCTGACTGTTGGATCTCTAGCTTTGTTCAAGTCCTCAGTGTTTATGCATTACTCTAAGTGTGCTGTTTGCTGAAACTGGGATGACATTTGGTGTCACTGTGTGATTAAAATATTAACAGCAATACAATAACATCTTGGATAGTAGAAAATGAAGTACATAATTTGAGTTCATATACTAAATGCGAAGTAGCTTATTATGACTTGAAGGAAAACTGTGACAATTTAAAGTTGTGTAATATGAACCCTAAAGCAGCCCCAAACTAACAAAACAGAGTTTTAACTAAGACAACAAAGACTCATTAATCATAATTATAATTATAAAACTAACCAATACCAAAGAAGACGGAAAAAGAAGAAAAGGGGAACAAAATGGTTGCAATGAATAAGAAACAAAGAACAAGATGACAGACTTGAATCTGACTGTATCAATACTCACATTAAATGTAAACATTTTAAACACCACACTTAAAAGGCAGAGATTGCCAGAACTGGATAAAAAAGAAAGATCCAATGGCATATACTGCCCATAATAGACATATTTTAAATTAAAATGAAAACTGGGTAAAAGTGAAAAATATATATTGTACTAGCACAAATCGAGAGTCAGAACAGTTATATTGATATCAAAGTAAGTGTGAGAACAAGAATATTACAAGTAATAAAGGTTATTACATAATGTTAAGAAGGTTAATTCAGCAAGATGGCATAATGATCTGTAATATTAATGCATGTAGTAACAAATTTTCAAAATAAGTGAATTAAAAATTGAGAGAATGAAAAATATTTACAATTCAGAGATTGTAATCTCCTTCTATTAAGTGTTGATTGAACAATCAAACAAAAATAAGTAAGTCTGCCATAAAACTATCCACCAGCTTGACCCATTTGACCTTTGTAAACCACCCCACTGCGAAAACAGCAGACTGCACATTCTCTGCAAGTGCAGTGGAACATCCAACACAATGCATACATTCTTTTCTGTATAAGGAAACACAACAAACTTAAAGAAATTCAAGTCTATAAAATTATGTTTCCTGATCACAAATGACTTAAAGTAAATATAAAGGAATGAAAATACCTAAATACTTTGAAATTAGATGATACATTCTTAAAAAAAACATAGGCCAAAAAGAAATCAAAGTTGAAATTAGAAATGTTTTGAATTATACAAAAATAAAAACACACCATGTAAAACTTTGTGCAATGTCAACAACATAATGCATATGGGAAAATTTATAACATTATTGTACTCTATTAAAAAAGAAGAAAGTTCTCAAAATTGTAACCTCAGCTTTAAGCTTCAGTAATGAAAATTAAAGGGTAAATTATACCCCAAGGACAAAAGAAAAGAAATAATAAGATCATATTGAAAATCAGTAAAATAGAGCCCTGGCTGGCGTAGCTCAGTGGATTGAGCGCAGGCTGCGATCCAAAGTGTCGCAGGTTTGATTCCCAGTCAGGGTACATGCCTGGGTTGCAGGCCATGACCCCCAGCAACCGCACATTGATGTTTCTCTCTCTCTATCTCCCTCCCTTCCCTCTCTAAAAATATATAAATAAAATCTTAAAAAAAAAAAGAAAAAAAGAAAATCAGTAAAATACAAATTAGGAAACAATACACATGAAAGATAAGGAAAGAAGAAGTAAAACTGTTTTTATTCAAATATGACATATTTATCTATGTAGAAAATCTATGGGGATATATCTTTAAAGCCACTTCAATGAATACATGAGTTTACCAAGTTTTCATGATCACATGAAAAGTAATTGTGTTCCTATATACTATCAACAAATAATGATAAATAAAATTAAAAGTCCCCTACTATCACATAAAATATATTAAATATTAGGAATAAAACTGACAAAAGATGTTTGATACCTGTATACAGTAAAGTATAATACAATTGCTTAGATATATTTTAAAAACCTATATAACTGGGAAGACAGGTCAAGTATCTGAGTAGGAAGACTCAATATGATTTGATCCATAGATTCACTGTGAAACAAATCAATATATTTAGCAAGCTTTTCTGTTCAAATTATAAAGCTGACTCTAAAATTCAGATAGAAATTAAAAGACCCAGGAATAGCTGAAATAACTTTGAAAAACAAAATTTGAAGAATAATACCACTTACTTTTAAGACTTATCCTTAATGCCACAGTTTACAGAGAATATAGTATTAATGTTAAGATAAATAGATCAATAGAACATAAAAATGACTCCAGAAGGAGGCCCAGACACATATGTACAAATAATCTTTATTTTTGTATGTACAAATAATTTTCAACAATGTTCTAATACAATTAGGTGGAGAAACAATAGCCTTCTCAGCAAATGATGCTAGAATAATTGGATATTTCTATTAAATAAAAATATATTTGATTCATACCTTAAACCACATACAGAAATGCACTCAAAGGGATCACAGACAAATATAAACCATACAACTATAAACAACTATAAAACTTTTACTGTTAACATTTCTGGTAACAATGCTGAATTAGGTGAAGATTGTTTAGAGGTGCTACCAAAAGAATGATTCATAATTGAAACAAAAATGAGAAATTGGATTTCAAATTTTAAGACTTTGCAAAGTCTTAAGATACATTGGTTTTTCTAGGCTCTGCTATGCCAGAAGAGTTTAACCTCCTTTTAGCATATTCCCTAAATTTACCTATTATACATACAGTGACTAAACAAATTTAAATCTATATTCATTTTATAAAAAGACAAGAATTTTGACACTTAACTAAATTCATTTTCTAAAAGAGAAAAAACATGAATTAATAATGAATGTATATATGGCAAGGAAAAAACACAAAAGTTTTTGAGTTTCTCCTCAAAATTTCAATTAGAAATAATTTCTTCGGATTTTTTGTGACTTCATGATTAGTTACTATGTTTCCCATAAAGTAAATGTTATAAGAATAGTCAAGTTCAGCTGACTTGTTTGGTTTCTTGAAAGAAAGAGATAAGTCATTTTTATAAAGAACAACTATAGTAAATATACTTATTTCACGGGAACTTTATCATTATGTTAGATTTAAAGGATAATATTACCTCCTGCCATAGAGGTTAACTGTTGTTGAGTTTTTATTTTAAAAGTCATTCTGTTCTGGAAGGTATGTTTTTAATACATGAATACAAGTAATAAAGAATTGTCTTGTAATAATAATCTTTAACTTTTAGAACATTGACATTATACTGAACTTCAACCTATGTGTTTATTGAAAAATAATAACAATCTCTCTATATCTCCTGGTCTTTTGAAATAGTCACCTAACTTTTCTTTCCCTTTTTCTCTCATCTTAAAATAGCTTCTTTCTTTCAGTCAACATGATGCTTTTAAAAACAAAATCTGCCCATGCTTATTCCTTAAAAATAGTCAGTCTGACAGGACAAAATGCACATCCCTTAACATAAGCAAAAAGCCTGTTGAAACCTGTCATCTCTACCTTTAAACTCCATTGTTTAGTCTGATAAAATTTAAGAAAATTAATAAAAACAAGATAGGTATTAAATTGAAATAACTGAAGCTGAACATGAAGGCAAGCACACACAAAAAAAGGCCATTTAAAGAGACTTTTTCAATAGCCTATATAAAAGATAGTGACCTAAACTATGATATTGGGAACAGGGATTAAAAGTTTACATGCAACTTGGACGTTATGATTGGCCAGGCCTGTGGGGTGTGGGAGAGCAAGGGGAGTTTGCTATGACTGCAAAAGTATACCTGGATGATTGGGTGTGCACAAAAGGGAGGAGAAAGTTGGAGATGAGAGAAGGTAAGTTCAGTCTCAGACATGTTGACTTTGTCGAGCTGTTTGTGGCATTTTCAGGACAATGGCAAGACATGGGAATAGCTGTCAAAGCATTAGAAACATTGCAAAAGTCAAGGATGAAAAACTGGGATTCATTAGACTACAGATATTAAGTCAGATAAAGGAAGTATGTTACTCAGCAAATATTTTCAGTCTGAAAAAGATGGCTGAAAATGGACTCTAGCGTGAATGGAGGTCCAGAAGGTGGAAAAAAGGGTGGTCATTGTTCTAGGGTAAAAACCAGGTGTGTCAGCAGAGACAATTAGTGCCCTCCAAACACGTCACCACAGAATCTCTACCGTTGGATTAGGGCCATATGAATAATGCTGGCCGACAGACTCTGACGAATAGTGACATGAGGAAATCAGGAGCCAATATGTCTCCTCCTTTGCTCTCTTCCCTTGTCACCACAGCTGGAGAGACCAAATGCTCCACATGGCACAGAGCCAAGTTGGAGAAAATTCCCCAAACAACCCATATTGAAATTGATATAAGCAAAAATAGGTCTGATTATGTTGATCCACTAAGATTTCAGGATTTATTTCTTTCTGAAACATGACCTATTCCAACCTGTTTAAAATGAAAGGAATTGTCAATGTCATGAAACTAGAGAAAAGTGGATTTTGGAAAAAGGAAATTATCATATACATATAAATTAAACAAAATAAAGTCCACTGTGCAACTACTGCAGTCAACAATTACGGGGCAGTTGGTGATGTTAGTGTCGATGTTCCCATGACGCTCAGAGCTGAGACCCAAATGTTGTTCTTTGTGGAATAAAAGGAGAGGAAGAAGTAATCACAAACTGTTCTTTCAAATGTTCTATGGTAAACTGAAGAAAAAGCAATGGTAGGAGGTGAGGCAAAGTGAGTTAGATTCAAAATTTTGTTCAGTTAAAATGAGATTGGAGAGAGGGATTTTCTAAATGCTTTGAGATAGTTATGTTATTTAAAATGCCATCATTATAATCATTATGTTATTCAAAATCACTAATATTCTGTGATGGCAGGTTGAAAATTATACCCTCAACTTTCATAGGGGAAAGTAAGAAGCATTTCACTAACAAAAGAAAGGTAATAAGAAATTAGTTTCACATGGATTTTGAAATTCTAGCATTTAGAGGTTATTATTTAGTTCAAAATTTAGTGCAAAATCTCAGGAATCGTTATTTAATAAAAAGTAGTTTTTCTACAGCACCTCATTTTTAATGACCACAAGAATTTAGAAAAGCAAAATGTGATTAACTACATTGGCATTTCTCCAAAACACTTAACACTTTTATTTGTATGAAAACAGTTCTGAGAATTTTATTTTATCATGAAATCTAAGTTCTCAGTTTTATGTTTTGTTTTGATCAAGAAATGTGAGCATGTAAAATTTTACATTATAACCATTAAGCTAAAATTCCATTAAAATTTTCCAAATGAGTAATTTTATATTTAACAATTTTATATTAGAGTCTATTGCATACCTATTGTTTTTATTAAAAACCACCTAAATTTACTGAGCACACTACCACGTACTGATTTTCACCTTGTTAGAAGAAGCAACCTACCAAAAACTAATTTTGTGGGAAGAGTTTTCTAATAGTTAGAACTTAACACAGGGGTTCTAATTGAATTTAGCTGGAGCAAGACTAATGCACTCTTTGAGCAGAACCAAGTCAGTTTCTTGACTCTAAGAAACTTCCTTTACTATGCTGCTTTTGCCCAGGATTTTAAAAGAATGAGAGTGGGAGTAGGTTGTAAAATTAGCTTTGCCTTTCTCCTGGTAGTGAGTGTCAGTGTCCAGTAGTGAGGAAGGGTGATTGCCAAAGCAGTGAGAGAAGTGACTGTCCCTGTCCTCTGAGCCCAAAGTACTACAAGCAGGTAGCAATTATCATCACAACCATTATCTTGCCCTGGTAAAAGAGCCTTTCTAACAAGAATGGATTGTAGAACTGCTTGAGCGCTGGCAGCATGAATAACATCACTGGGGTCCACCATTTTCAACCAAGCTAGGGCAGATACCATTAATACTCCGTGTTTTGTGTTTGCACACTGAGGCATTCTATTATGTCCCAGTGACAGTGCCCCTGACGTATGCATCACACATACATTCACTCACTTGCTCATGCATGAACCTAGAATCTATTGCCTTCCAATTTGTGTTAGGAACTGTGCTAGAAATGCTAAATGCATAAGACAGTACTCCAGCCCTCATTTTTCCAGAGTAAAATTGATACAGACAGATGAATGGAAAAAAGTATAATAAAATGGAATAGACAATACAATAATACTCTATGTATGGGGCAGGAAAGAGTAAGGCATCAACTCAGTCTTAAAGGTCAGTAAGTATCTTACAGAAGCATTTATGAATAAATCTTTAAAATCCATGCTTTCCAGGCAGGCCATACCAGAGGGCAGGTGAAATGAGAGTCAGGCATGAAGAACTTGGTAAGCCCTACTTATGATTTGAATTTTATCCTAAAAATCGAGTAGGGAGATTTAAGTTCACATACTTACTCCAGTCTTTTCCAAAATTCCATTAAAATGATGAGAGAAATTTGAAAGTAACACCAAAAAAATGTTTGGTCCTGAAAAATAAGAAATGGTCAAATCAAAGTGCCTGTCTCTCTAAGGACCTTCTGTGTATGGAGTAGAAGGGATTGTCATGCAAGAAGAAGCAAGACTGCCTAGCTCAGGTTTCAAGTCTAAGCTGGATGGACATCAGAACCTCATGAGATGTAAGTGTAGGAATTCTCCAATATAAACCCAGGCTCAAAGGAGAAGGAGGTACAGACATGAGCAGGTCATGCGGCATTTGATAATACATGGCTGGGAGCAAACTAACACCTCTAGAACTGAACCAGTGTGGTTTACAGAAGAGGGGGCCATCTTCAAACACCACCTCATCATAGATCATCGATGACCATTTGCAGAGGTTGAATGATGAGTAAAGTGAAAGGGAGTGGGGGAAGAAGGAGGGAAGCAGGAGCAAAGTAAAGAATGCATTATTGTAATATTGATAGATTCCTAATGATCTAACCTGCCAGATAGAGAACGTGTGCATTGTGTGATCCAGCCTTGTGTCATTTGCTGTTCAATTGCCAATACAGAAAGAAGGATGGGGAGGAATCATATTAAGCATAGGAATCAGTTCCTATTTTTTGTTCTCTTCAGTTACAAATATGTCCTCTTGAAATTATAGCTCAAAACTGACAGCTGTAAAATTCTCAGTAACTTCCAAAGCACTTACCCCACAAAGAGAACTTCTGCCCACCTGCTCCCACCCCCATTTAAATCCCTCAACCACTCATCTCACTCCAAGGTTTTCCCTGATTACTAACCCACAACACTTTAACCGATTAAAATATTTCTGACTTTGAAGTATTCTTCATTTTACCTTTCTTAAGAATCAGATTATAAAAAATCGCAAGTCACTTCTGACACAGTATTAATCTTTTCTCTAAAATGCCCCAAAGTCCTATATATCACAATTTATCGATTTCTTAATGAATGAGAAATTGACAGCATGTGTCACCATTTCAGTGATTATGACTTCCTCTCCTAGGGGCCATGGAAGCATGGAAGTAAAGTCAGGAAAACCTGAATCTTCAAACAATTACCCCCTAGGTATTCCTGTTTCACTAGCATAGAAGTAATTTTATACTTAATGAATGATTAATAGAAATACAGATGTGTTCTGCTTTGAGAAACTCAGATAGAGTATATAAATGGAAATGTGCACAATAGATGAGCAGTGTTCATGATATTTATGGTATGCTTCCTGTAGTGAGCACCTTTAATACATTGAGATTATAATTCAGTTTACCATTAAAACGAGTTTTTCCTAAACTTGAGAATATTTCTACTGTTAAAAGGAAGGTAAAGGATATATAATTTTCTTTCTCTTTCACACAGAATATGTTAAGAACAAAAATAAAAACCACATGCCCCGAAACTCTGTTGTTTGTTTTCTTTCATTTTACCCCAGCTTCATTGAGATATGATTGATGTATAACATTATGTAAGTTTAAGGTACACAGTGTGTTCATTTGATACACATATACTTTAATACAATTACTCTCATAGCATTAGCTAACATGGCCTTCAAATCATGTGATTCCTTTTTTTGTGGTGAGAACATTTGAAATGTACTTTCTTAGCAACTTTTAAGTATAAAATATAGTATTGTTTACCATACGTACAATATTGTGCATTAAATCACCAGAAGTTACTTTCTGGCTGAAAGTTTCTCCCCTTTGATGAGTATCTCTCCATTTGGACCCTGCACCCTCAAGCCTCGGGTAACCACCATTCTATTACCTGTTTCTACAAGTTTGACTTTTCTGGGCTCTATGTGTAAGTGATACTACAGAGAATTTGTCTTTCTCTGACCCAGCTTCCTTAGTGTAATGTACTCAAGCATGCCAACTGAATTGTCACAAATGGCAGGATTTTTTACTTTCTCGTGGTTAAATAATATTCATATATGTAACATCATCTTGATTCATTCCTATGTTGATATGCACTTAGGTTGTTTCCATGTCTTGGTTATTGTGAATAATACATCAAAAACATGGGAGTACAGATATCTTTTTGAGATGTTTTTATTTCCTTTGTATAAGGAAGAGGGATTGCTGAGTCATATGGTAACTCTACTTTTAACTTTTTGACAAACCTCTACAATGTTTTCCATGGTGGCTACATCAGTTTAGATGCCTACCAACAGTGCACACAGCTCCCTTTACTCCACATCCTCACCGACAACTGTTACTGCTTGTTCTTTTGTTGCCAGCCACTGTGACAGATTTCAACCATCTTATTGTGCTTTTGTTTCACATACTCAGGATTAGTGATGTTGAGCATCTGTTTACCAGTTAGCCATTTGTATGTTTTCTTTGGAAAAATGTCTGTTTTGTTTCTCTGCCTAATTTTAAATAAAATGGTCTCCTTTTTTGTTATTGAGGTGTATGAGTTCATAATATATTTTGGGTATTTAACCCTTAACCAAATATATGATTTGCAAATATTTTCTCCCATTCTGCAGTTGCCTTCATTTTATTGTTTCTCCTACAATGATTGATTCTTCTTCTGAGTGGAAGCTTTATAAATAGGGGTTAGGTTTTATCCCTCTAATGTAGCACTGAATTCCATTGGTTAACATTTTGTTGAGAGTTTTTGCACCTACATGCATCAGGACCATTGAGCAATTTTTTTTTTTATTTCATACCATTGTGATTGAAAAATATACTTGGGTATGATTTCAATATTCTTAAATTTAGAAAAATATAGTTGGGTATGATTTCAATCTTCTTAAAATTGTGAGACTTGTTTTGTAAGCTGTTATATGATCTCTCTGGAGAATGTTCCATGCATGCTTGAGAAACTGTGTGTGTATTCTGCTGTTGGATTGAATGTTCATATATCTGTTAGGTCCATTTTTTCTATAATATGGTACAAGTTCAATGGTTTCTTATTAATTTTGTCTGGATGATCTGTCTGTTGTTGAATATAGGGTATTAAAGTCCTCTATTATTATTGTTGTTGTCTATTCCTTCCTTCAGATCTGTTCATATTTGTATAATATACAAAGAAGGACAAAATAGATTTACAACTGTATGTAAAACAGAGTTCATTGATATATTATTTATTAATTATTTATTATTTTCCTTACAAACAACTGTAACCTTACTTTCACCCCACCCTGTATTCAGTGCTTGATATTGGGTGCATGTATATTTAATGCTGTTATATCTGATTGACGAGTTGTTCCCTTTATCATTATGTAATGACTTATTTTCTCTAATACAAATATCGCTACCCCTGCTCTCTTTCCACTTGTGTGGAACCTCTTTTTCCATCTCTTCATTTTGAGCAATATGTATACCTAGAGCTGAGATATAATTACCTTTAATCTAGAAATTTATCAAATTTTTCATCCCAACCAATAACTATCATTGATCACAGAATATTTATTTCAAAAATGTTATTCACCCTTATTCCTAAAGTATAAATATGCTTGTTTGGCAGCAAAAGTAAATGATAATAACCTTGTTTTAAAGCATTTACAGAAAATATTGTGATTAAATATTATCATTATAAAAAATAAGACAGTTCAATGGAATATAAACATGAATCCAATGCTATTCAAAGCCTGATCTGAGGTAGGTAAGCTTCACTGGTGAGTGCCAACATAACTACCCTCAACTGCTGGGCTTATGAAAACATTCTCTAAGTCTCATAATTTTAAATGTATTATTTCCAAAATGCTATGCAGTATTATTTTGTTCATGAAGCCCCATTACTACCACTTGTGTCTAAACCAAAGGTTGGTCTTGGGATTTTTAAGATTACTCTTAAAATAGGCAAGTAGTTACATTTATACAGTCCTAAAATTACATTCTGCTTTTTGAAGGCAACCACAAGGCTGATGTGGCCCCTGGTGAAAATGAGTTTGACACCCCTGCTTTAGACAGATAGCAGTAGGTCCTGAGCTTCTAAGATTAAGACATCAAAGTAGTGAATTATTACATTATTACCTGCATAATATCTAGTGATCTATTCAGGAATGCATCAAAAAACCTCAAGGTTACATCTGTGAGCTAGAATTTATTACACCTGTGTTATCAGTATAAAATCTTCAGTAGGCCCAGAACACACCAGTGTGTGAGGTTTATCAAGAAGAGTGAAGCCTTTTAAAAATTTTTTTATCCATTTGAATTGAATACTATAATTAAAAACATTTTATATTTAATTTTTTAGAAAGGACACCACCATAACTTACTCAGCATAATTTTCTATGAGGGCACATGTAGGCCTTACTCTCAAGTGATATTTTTTCCTTTTAACCAAAATGTAATGGCTACAACAATAATAGGAATTTTTCAGCCCCATTACTGTCACATGTGTGGTCCATCATTGACTGAAATGTCCTTATGTGGTGCATGATTATATATGTTTTCTCCTAAATTTTTTCTCTTTGGTTTTCAGGTATTTTTGAATAATACATTTTTTTTGAAAGATTTTATTTATTTTTAGAGAGAGGGCAAGGGAGGGAGAAAGAGAGGGAGAGGAACATCACCGTGTGAGAGAAGCATCTGTGGCTGTTGCTCACACGTCCGTAACCAGGGACCTGGCCCATAACCCAGGCATGTACCCTGACCACTAACTGAACAAGGCCCAACCCCCTGAGCCACACCAGTAGGGGCTAAATAATATTTTTTTATATGTGGTTTTCTTTTTAGTAATTCACAGAGGTTCTTTTCTTTCATGAACTATGAAATGTCTTTTTTTTTGCCTGTTATGAGTTTATTTTTTTATTGTTGTTTAAATATAATTGTCTCCATTTTCCCCCCATCACTGTCCCCTGTCCCACCAATCCCCACTTTCCACCTTCAATCCTACCCCCTTTTGGCTTTGTCTTTAGGGCCTTTATACATGTTCCTTGACCATTTTTCTGCTTCTTGTCCCCATTATCCCCTTCCCCTCTTCCCTCTGGTTACTGTCAGTTTGTTCTTTATGTCAGTGTCTCTGGTTCTATTTTGCTTGCTTGTTTTGTTGATTAGGTTCCACTTATAGGTAAGATCATGTGGCATTTGTCTTTCACACACTTACATGTCTTCTATTATTGTCCCTGTTATATTCTTCCATAATTAGAAACTATAATTTTAAGACTAAAATTATTTGCATTCTGGGATTTTCTTCTGATTCTCATATATTTTTTCTATTTTTTAATATCCTTTTTCTTGTATGTCCTTAATTTGGCATATTTTCTGATTGAATATTTTCAAAGAACATTTATTTTTATTTAAATATCTTTTACACTATGTCTGATATTTTATAACCATCTCTTGAATTCTTTAGTTTTGAAATATTATATTTATGTTCTAATTGATTATTTCATAGATTATGGTTTTTAAATCTCACCTTATGAATGATTATTTTACATGTTAATAACATTTTTTATTTTTTCAGCTTATTTGATATAACTGAAATATAACATTGTATAAGTTAAAGGTGTGCAATGTAATAATTTGATACACACATAGCAAAATGATTACACAATAAGGTTAGTTAACACACCCATTGCCTCACATGAATACTTGTGTGTATGTGGTGAAAACATTTAAGATCTCTCAATTTACTGACTTTTAATATTTATTATTTCTTTTTCATTCAGAAGTTTTGATAATGCTGTGTAATAAGATCCATGGAAGTAATCACCAGAGGACTCATTTTTTGCTCAAGAAAGTTTTGTTGCTTATATTACTCCTATGGACATAATGGTGTGAAAACACTCATCTACTCATCCTAATGCCAATTCTAGTCTCAAGTTGATTATGTTATAAAGATAGCAGCACTGAATATAGATTTCTTGGGTTATAGACAAAGAGCACGGGCAAGAATGATGTGAAGCAAAAGAAAAATGTCTAAGTCAATATGAATTAACTGATAGTTAAGTAAAACAAATCATAAAGTATCTCTTTTATATGAAAGTCAATAAACTCAGCTTCTATGAATTTGTCATAATTTTAAAATGGAAATACTCATGTAAAGAAGATAAAGAAATCTATATAGACAAAAAAAACTGTTCCCTTACAATAGAGTATAGACTGAGGGAAAAAATGGTACAGGAAAGCCACAACAACAATGCTTCTGCATAGATGTGCAAATACTCCAAAAATTACATGGATAATTTCTAACTGCTTAAAACTGAGATTGATGATGTTTTTATTAATGTAATGCATTTAAGCTTTCCATAAGTCAAGCTTAGATATCAATATGCAAAGAATTGTTCAATAAATGTTTGTAGGTCATATAAATTTGTTTTGAAATATTAATATCTAAAAAGAAAATTTGTACACTTCATCTTTGCATAATAAAATTATTTTTAAGGAAGAAAATATTAAATTTATGTGACTGAAAATTTCATATAACAGAGTAACAATATACTATCTAAAGTTTTTTTCCCTTTAGAAAATTTTCTGTAGTATAATTTTAACTAGGCCACTTTAAATATCTTTTCTTTAGTATATATACTAAACAGTTGTCAATCAAAATTAATGAAATCAAGACTCCACACTAATAAATATTCCTGGAGGGGATTATGTTTAAAAAATGCTCTGAATTTCTTTCCCTTCCAGTTTCATATTTCATCCCTCACTGATCTACCCTTGTGTCATCAAGAACCAATCCCAAAGTATCTGATCTTTTTTTAAGCATCATTATAAACAAAGAAAATCCCCTTTTAATTCTTTGAAAATACTTCACCAAATGCAACTGCAGTGAAGACCAGAACTACAATATTTATGAAGATGATTATGATAATAATTATAAAAGCTTAAAGTTATGGAGTATTTATTATGTTCCAAGCACCACACTAAATGATTTACGTTCATTATCCATTATCCACAATAGACCTATAAAAACACTGGAACTTGAAATTGTTAAGTAACTTGCTCAATATCGTTTAACTAGTACTTGGGGAAGTTGAGGCTTCATGCAGCATTGTCAGAATCTAGAAATGGCATCCTATAATATTCACAATTTGACTCTGATAGTATATTTATCACTGATATATAAATACATTTAATTTTCCATCAGGGAATCTTAAAAAAATAGGCTCAGGGATATTTTGAAGAGAAGTCATTTTTGGTTTTCTAATAATCCAAGAGAACAAAATAATATGCATTTCTAAATATGTAATGTTACCAAATGCATTATGTTAGATATTAAAAGAAAACAATACTAACTATATGAAGTCAAAGCATGTTAAATAAAAGGATTCATAAGCTGATCTTATTTTTCTAATATTTTCCCCAGTGTTCTGCTTTATCAGTAGGTCAATATACATCTGTCTAATAATTTCTTTTTTATAATTGTTATTAGCCTAGAAATGTGTACAGAATATTTTAGGTAACCTCATGAATTTCAATGATTACTTAAACATCTCTAACTCTATTATATTTTAACTAATAAACCCACTCATATACTTTATCAGGCCATAGAATCAGATGATAAAATTTTTCTGGCTAGTGCTTGTCTCAAAAGCATGTAATTGACTACAGCATCCAAACACAGCATATCAGTATGAAATCAATAGCAAAAACTGGTTCTCTGAGAGATATCCTTAACATTCTATGCTATTTTTTACATGCATGCATTAAACAAACAATAATTAAAACATGTATGCTTTCTTATTATGCCACCCAAAGATTATAATACCATTCCTTGATGACAGGACTTACTTTCATGGGTTGTAACCTCCCCCAGGTCATCTGTAACCCACCTGAAAATGTATATAAAATTTTGTGACTAGATGTGAGATGCTGATGTAAAATTGTGGTACATAAAGGAATACTCAAAAACAAAAGTGATGGAGGAAGATACTATATTACACAACAAATAAAGCAGTATTGTCAAAAGATATTGAATATTTAAAATATTGATATTTAATTAATTATTAAATATTAAAATTAATCATGAGTAATAGCATTTCCTTATATATAAAATACAAAATGCATATATATTTGGTTTAAATTCCTGAAAACATTGGCTTTCTGTTGCAGCTTATTTCCAAAAATTTCTAAAAACAAATTACATTTCCTCTCTGACATAATAGTCAAAAGTATCAAAGATTATAGTATCTTCTACCTGGAGGTGGTATTTTTTTATGTAATATCTTTAAAGACTTTATTTTTTTATGAAAGTGTCAAGTTTACGACCTTCTGTTGGTAACCCCTTTTTTCCCCCGTGTTTATTTTTCTAGCATTGCTCCTTTTTTTCTAGACATGTACAATTAAATGTCTATTTTTTATTTTGAAATTATTTGAAATATGTGCCTTTGTAAATTGAAACATTGGACTGACAGACCTGGAAAACTTATCAGATTGCTTATAGTGAAGTTGTGGGAATCAAAGTGGCAAATGCTCGGCTAACCCTGATCCTCCTGGGAGTGCTACGCATTGCTGTGATCTGCTCTTAAAGATGGTAGCACAGCCAAATCGCCTGGCAGACTGTACTCTCTCCCGTATTATGGGGGAAAATGTCCCTCAGCTGAAATACATGATCAGGATTGTTCTGCATTACAAAAAGTAAAACTTCTACTGACATATTAATGGCTTTTATTTTTAAATGTGAATTATACCCAGAAGCGAATGCATCTATTACACATGAGGATGAAATCAGTTTTCAAAGGAACATACAGTTTATTTCAAAGATCATGAATTACAATAACAATGTAAAATAAAAATGGAATTTATGGTGAAATCATTGCAGCGTTACAGTGATTTTTAAGAACAGAGTGAGTTTTTCAGGAAGACCTTGTATTTAATTCACAGTAGTCATGTTTACTTTATAAAATACTTTTTTTATTTTATATTGAGAACTTTACTTCTGGGTCAGACCTGCTATTTTTCACCCCAAAAATGATTTTATCTCAGTTGAGTGTACCTTTGAAAGTGAAGCTTTAAAACATACTCATATATCAGCCTGTTTACCAGTGTTTTCTGTCGAGAAAAGGGGTTAGTTTTTACTGAGATAAAGTAAAATCTTTGTTCTTTTTTTACTATTCCTAAATGCCTTTTGAAAAGCATGTGTGCTAAATACACAGAAACGGAGAACATTATGCTAAGTGAAATAAGCCAGGCAATGAAAGACAAATACCATATGATCTTACCTATAAGTAGAAATTAATCAACAAAACAAACAAGCAAGCAAAATAGGACCAGAGACATGGAAATAAAGAACAAACTCTCAGTAACCAGAGAAGGGGGGAGGGGGATAATTGGGAAAAGAAGGGGAAGAGTCCTCAAGGAACATGTATGTAGGACACATGGACAAAGCCAAAGAGGGGTAGGATTGAGGGTGGGAAGTGGGTGTGGGTGGGGTGGGGGAGAGTGGTGGGGGGAAAATGGAGGCAACCATACTTGAACAACAATGAAAATATTAAAAAACTAAAATAAATAAAATTGCTATCACATTTTTTAAAAAATGAAAAATTTCAATTAATGAAGTGATAACCATATCATTTCCCAGGCAATTTGTAAGTGGAAACACATTCCAAAATATTATATATTATTTTCACCTACTTTATTTGAATATTTGATTAAAGTCTGAGGGAAATGGTAACATATTATCTACCCTTCATTAATTCAACATTGCATATGTTTAGTTTTACTTTTAGATATAATTGGTGTGCAGAAAACTCTAGAGCCAGGACTTAAATGTCAAAGATCAATCTCCTTCTGTAGAGACCACCTGAGGGATGTAGAATCAAGCACATCAGTGCTGCGTGCCTTCCTCCAGCTCCACTTTAGGTCAGTATCACATGTCCCCAGCCTATTTCCAGTGCCTTGACCTGATGATGTTCTTGTTGTCAGAGTCCCAAGATTTGGCCCAACACCTCCCCTAGTCATACATTACTCATTTTCTTCTGGGCTTTTTCTCCTGCTGCTACTAACAGCAACAATGACATTAAAACTTTCACCATGATGAGGTTGAGAGATACATTGCATAAGCCCCAAACACCTAGATCCCAGAACCTTTATAAAAAAGACTCAGTTAGCAAATGCAGACTTTCTAGTGCTGGGACAATTTGTCCCCAGACCCCTCAGTGGAACCCATAACTCAAGGAGCCATAGGTAACTTCCTGTAAGTCATAAGGGATATTGTTCTTTGGCCAGAGTCCTGGTCTAGCAATAGTCCAAAGAGCTGTACTGATATTTTTATTCTTTTTTCCATATTTTTTGTCACTGAAGTGCTAAATCTGAGAACACAAATGGTCAGAACACTCTGCCTCAGCCTATTATTGCGTGCCGGGAAGGAAATACTCCTTAGGACCAGGCTGCCTAGTTTAGGAGCACTTCAGCTACGGAGGAAGGAAACTGAAAACACAAAAACTACAAGTGGATGTTATACCCAAATATTATATTTTTAATTATTAAAAATAATATAATTAAAGTATGCTTCTACTAGGGTTTTTATAGCATTTCTAGGACCCTAAAGCTGCAATCTGTGTTTCACTCTCTGAGTGATAAGTGATAGGAAAATCCCGGGGCATACTTCAAATTTGCATTGTTCAATGAAAAACCAAAAATGATGTTTCTTATATTGGTGTTAATGTCAATTATATGATTTTCATGAATTTGCCCTGTGCTGGGCACTGAACTATTCCAAAAAAACACCATTTAACTAAGATGTTTACATGTCATGCATCACATAACAATGTTTTGGTCAAGGGTGGACCTCATTTATAATGGTGGTCCCATAAGATGACAATGGAGCTGAAAAATTTCTAATTCCTGGTGACATTATTGCTAAATTTCATATCTCATTAATTTTTGTCCTCTTTATATCATATTACCTTTTCCTGATTTTATTGTTCTTTCTATATTTATGTTGTACATATAGCCTAATAATTGGTATTATTCTTTCTTTCCAAATATTAGTATTTAAAGCTATACTTCTCAAAGTTCTAATTTAACTTAATTTTTAATACTTTGATATGTTTTGTTTTCATTTGCTTTTAGTTTTTTTAAATTTCTACTATCATTTTTATTCTTTTCACTTTTTTACTTATGAATTGTTTAGTTTTACTGTATAAAGTTTTGTATTTATTTTATGTTTTTATGTTTATATTCAGAAAATATAACCTTTATAATACAGATCCTATGCTATAATATTTTATAAAATATCCTATATGTATTTGGAAGAAGCTGCATTATATACTGAATGCAAACTTCTATATAAAATATGTTAGATTAAGCCTGTTAATTTCCCTGTTCAAATGTTTTATATCATTCCTGATGTTCCCTTTACTTTGGTAGGTAATTTTAGAAGGAGTTATATTTAACTCCTCCCATTGTGATTACATATTTCTCTACTTTTTTGTAAATATCATCATTTTGATTTATATAGTTTGAGATATTTAAGATCACTATAATTTATTAAAGAAATGGAACTTTTGACATTATGTATTCATCTTATGTTTCTTTTATACCATAAAATCTATATTAAATTATATTCCATGTATATACTACAAGAGAATATATACATATACATCTATATATTCATTAATTAACTTAGTCATCTTGCAGTATGCTTAATGCTCATCTTGTTTTCTCTATGCTTTCTCACCACTACTGCCATCTGACTGTTAGGGAGTGTGATATCAGTTATGACACATCCTAATTTCATGGATGCTAAAGTATAATAAATATGGTAGTTCAATTATCTGTGGTTTTGAACAGTATTTGTGTGTTATTTTTTCTGCACTCATTGACTAACAATAACATTCTTTTTATATTTAGTCATCTGGAGATCTGAACTCATGTAATATATGACTTTTATTGTTGAAATGCGGGGTAGTCTGCTTTAATAGTAGGTCTCTCAAGAGAAGTTTTGTAGTGATTCTGATATGCACTTTTCACTTCAAATATTGGGATATAATGAAGAAAACATTGGCATTAAGAAAATTGTGCACTTCCTTTTCAAAAATTTTTTTTTAAGATTTTATTCATTTAATTTTAGAGAGGGAAGGGAGGGAGATAGAGAGAGAGAGAGAAACATCAATGTGCAGTTGCTGGGGTTTATGGCCTGCAACCCAGGCATGTACCCTGGCTAGGAATCGAACCTGCGGCACTTTGGTTCGCAGCCTGCACTCAATCCACTGAGCTACGCTAGCCAGGCTCAAAATTTTTTAAAAAAATTATTTATTTTTAGAAGAAGGAGAAGGGTTAAGAAAGAGAGGTGGGAAAACACCCGTCAATTGGTTGTTCTCACACATTGGTTGTTCTCTGGGGACCGTAGCGGCAACCCAGGTAAATGCCCTGACCAGGCACCGAACCCAGTGACCTTTTGCTTTGTGAGAAGATGCCCAACCAACTGAGCGCACCAGTCAGGGCAAATTGTGCATTTTCTTAATTCATATTTTGAATTAATGTAATCATGTATAAAGTTTAGAATAATTATACACTCTATAATAACAATTGTTGACTTAAATTCCTGGCATTATGCATCAGAAATCACAAAATATATACAGTGATGTCATTTCTGTATCAAAATATCTTAAATGTAGTGGGAGAACATGTGTAGCTTTGTAATTGCAAATTTAAGTGGTGATAAAAGATTGTTAATTGACCAAAGAGTGTGTATAACAACCCCATTCTACAGAATTTTGTGAATTTTCTCTTTTGTTTTTAATATGAACTTCTATATTAATTCTAACTAAATTAAATATCCTGTCAAAGATTTAAAGATATTTTTCATGTTTACTTTGTAGATCTGTCAATTTTCTTGAAGCTTTAAAATGGTGAAAAGTATACTATTTATAGATCTTCTATAATTTTTTTCTGTATGGAGATGATTAATCAGATGTGATTTCAGTGTAACCTACAGATCTCAGAATCACTAACTATAGTGATGAGTTCACATTAAAAGTCATGTTTTCTCTTATTTTTTAAAAAGGAAAGATTTAGGTCCATGTTTAAAAACTAACTTTACTGAGGTATATTTTACACATAATAATCATGCCTATTTTAAGTGCAGAGCTTTTCCATGAGCTTCAGCAGCTGTGCACACCTGTGCAGCCCTGGCAACTGCAGCTACAGAACATGGTCATCAATCTCAAAGGGCCCAGGCTGCACTTTTGCAGTAAATCCTTCCCTAGATCACTGACCCCAGACAACCACAGATCTGCTTTCTGTCACCATTAATTAGTTTTTCTATTCTAAAGTTTGAAATTAATGGAATACTAGAATATAAATTCTTTTGTGCCTGCTAGCTCCTGCTCAGTGTGATGTTTTGGGGATTCACTCATTTTGTTGTTTATAACAGCAGTCCATTCTTTTTTATCGTTCATCCCTCTGCCATTGGGTGGATTCACCGCTTGATGGCCATTTGAGTTGTTTCAAGTTTGGGGGTATTACAAATAAAACTACTATGAAAATTCATGCTCAAATCTTTCTCTGGGCATATGTTTTTATTTCTCTGGGTAAGAAACCAGAGGTTGCATTGCAGGACCAAGTCGTAAAGGTACCTTTAACCTTTTAAAAAATTGCCAGACTGTTTTACCAAACTGTTCTGTACCATTTTATATTTCCACACATATTGCACTAAAGGCCCAGGTATTGTGGTTAGTATGCATTCTCTGCAACAGTGAACTAAGAGTTCCCCAAACTAGCATTTAACTAAGCTTTCAGTCACGGTAAATTACCACTATTTTTACCATAATTGTCTTCAGTACTATTCCAACAGATCCTGCAGCAAAACTCTGGACAATTGTAATAGGAGAGTCACAGCATTACCATGAAGTCTAAATCCATTTGGAGTAAATAGACGTAAACAACGCTGATGGCATTGTTTTATTTAACAGTAAATATAAACTAAGGGATGCTAGTTAATGAAATAATTTATCATAATCCAAACCATGTATATAGTCAAAAACAAAGGGCTGACCATCACAAAACTTGCCTCCTCTCATTTATTTATTTTAAGCAATCTTTGCTGATACCTGGGGGTATTGACATCTGAGGAAGTCTTTTAGGCTTCTTTTCTTTCTTGTTCCTCTTAGTAATAAGCATAAGGTTCCAATGTGGTTTTAAAAAGTAACATTTGAAGTATCAAAAATCTTCTCATTTCTTTCTTGTCCTGTTTTGCTCTAGGTTTTATTGTCTTCCCCCATGTAATTAATATATGCATTTATAAAGAAACATTTAAATTATTTAACAGACTCTAATATTTCAATCACCAATGGTAGTTTAGAAAAACTTGTTATTGCTTAATTTATTAAATTTAGAGTGAGATATCTCTGTATATGTACTTATATATGTATATGTATGTATGGACTCACTATATAAGTGAAAGCATTTTGTTGTAAAACTCTTGGTATCTCAGTATCTCTTTCTTGGTAATTATAGACTTTAAATAAAGAAATTTAATTCAATATTTTTTAAGAGTTGCTCCCTAGTTTATGCTCATATTAATCCTGAGATAAAAAGTAAAATTATATACTTTTATCTTTTAATTCATAATTTCTGGATTTCTGTACCTTTATACTCATACACTTAATGGTTCACAGAAGTTTTTAAAGCTGATTTAAGAGGAGCTTAATTTTGGGTTTTTTTTTTCCTATTATGCTTGTGGTTAGTGGATGTAAGTGCCCAGTTGTATAAATGATAAATAAGTAATAAACTAGGGAGGAGCATGGGGACTCCTTTTTAAAGTGGCTGAAAACTTCTCAGTTACTTTACCAAATCAGCATTTTTCATTAATTATATTTCACAGAATTCATTGTATTTAATACTGAAAATAATAAAATTAGAGGGGGCAAAGAATTGATGCTATATATATATATTTCCAACTAGATGACTTTTATTTTGCTTTGTCCCTATTCATTTTAGGGTTTAAAAACATAATTTAATGTTCTTTTTAGTGATAACTTCTAAATGTACACAATGCTTTATCTTTTATCTTTTGACCCTTTTCAATCTGTGAACAAGTATAGTCATCTTTTGCAGACATACTCAGATAAAATTTAGATGATCTCATTGTTTCATTTAAAATGAAAATCACAAGATGTCATAATTGTTGATTTTACATGGAACATTATGAAGTGTTCAGTTTCTGTCAATATCATTTGGATAATTTTTGAATCTTATTGTTAAGAGGTGAAAGTTTAATATCCAAGGTGTTAGTAAGTGAAATTTTATTTCTTTCTGTGTTTACACAGTAGAAGTAAGGAGTTTCACAATTACTGACTAAACTTATTAGTATATAACAAGAAATTCAAATAGAATAATTCCTATCATTTTAAGCTCTTAAAATATTTATATTAACAAATAACTTTATACATGCTGTAGTCTAGGGTTTTTTTCTAAAAATAATCACTAAAATAGATCTGCTAAGGGAAGTGTTAATAAGAAGTTGGCTAGAAGAAATTTTCTCAGAATAGGAGTTACAAATTTCAGATAGCATTGAAAGTGAACCCATTTAGCCACAAGCTTCTAGGATGAAGTCTCTTTCTAAATTCTGTGAGGATTTCAAATGGTGAGTAATAAAGTAGTAAAATCCCAGGAGACAATGTCCTTGTGAATACCTACTTTTCCCATGAGGAAATCAACCATGTATCTTGTGAAGAAGATTTAAATCCTCAGGCCTTGAGAGGCCTACAAAAGTAGTCTATTTTCACTAATTTAGCCTCCGTAAATCTAGACAGATTGGTGGCCTCCTCTCAATGCTAAATTACCAAGAGTTTATGAATTTGCCACAGCAAATGAATAACGATATTGAAGAATCACGGAATCTTAGTGCTAGAAGGAACCTTACAGACCGTATAATTCCAAATCTTTATATAATAAGGAAATGAAACCAGGACCTTACTATTAACATCATTTGGCAATTACCCAACTTCCTAGTTTTCTAATTCAGTATCCTGTAGCATTATTATATACATGTTAATTAATAATTTTATGTATAGATTCTTCCTCAATTCTACAGAAGGTACATTAACTTCATTCTTCTTCATTATACTATTGACACTACTGCATTACCTCGTGTCCAAACCCCCCACCAGAAGAATAAACTTTTTATGGAAAATCAATAACACAAGTTGTGGACAATAATTATGGAATCAGTGACTAGTAGATCAGGGTAAAAAACAAAAATAATAAAGAATTAATACAATAATTTTATATTTGAACCTATGGAATCTCTTCCCTTACTCTCTAAACTTGTGTTATCTTTTTTTTTACTTGTTTAGAGTTGATACATGTTAGATTTCACTTCTGAAATAATTGTCAGTTTCTTGTGTTTTTAAAAAATTTCAAGGTAATAATACAAAAGTCAAGTAGTTGGATCTCAGAATTAATAAGAGCCATTTTACCTACAGTTTGATCTCCTTAATATTTATATTTCTATCATTCTGATGTAGTTTCAAGTTTTGATTGAAATGTGAAATATGCAGATTAGGAAAATGTTGATTTAGGAAATACATTTATCACATTTTCACTTCAGCATGAAGTGAAATCTCTCCATTAGGTGAAACAAGCCATGTAACTATCTGCTCCCTTTAAGTGGAAAAATATCATAAAATCTAATCTATTTTGTGAAACTTGCATGAGACTAAAACAAGCAACAAACCAATACTGATAATACACCTGAACATCACCCATTCAAGCACAATAACAGCAAACACTGTAGACAATTAAAATTTCCACATACATAGTTTATTTCCCCAGCAAATCTTTATATTTAAGGGGTCTAATCTTTCCATTTCTCTTCACTATGGCCATGCACGACTGGTAGTCATATATTCTTAGCTGCTTACTTTGCCAAGGGAGAAACTAATGAACAAAAAGGTTGAGTTGCTTACCGAAGGTTCCTTTAGCAGCTCAGCTGGGAGAGACCTGGACTTTCTCCCTCGACCTTCAATGACTGCTTGAGATTCAATTTGTGTCACATAGACCTCTTATGAAGACTCAGTTCATAATCACACCTCAGGTTAAAACACTACAAGTTATGCTTTAAATTTACTAGTTTCTCACCCAGAGTAATCAGATAGTGAAAAGAACAGTCTCAGGGACCAGGCTGAAGACTCATTAACAGTTGACCTATTGGCCAAATCATGAAGCAGTTATCATAAATCAAGGTTTACTTCTGTACTTCATTCCAAAAACATCCCTATAATATGATAAATATTTCTATTAATATAAATGAGAACCAGAGTGCAGCTCACAAGTATTAGAATAGAAATGGAAACAGATTTATTTAATTTCAAAAGCTATTTTTGATCAATTTGACTCAGTTCCCCTGGGGGCTTGGTGAGACTGTATAAAAGGTGCCTCAGAGTGGGCCGATGTGAGGATCCACCTCATGTCCAGTTTGCACACCTACTGGACAGCATCCTACCCCAGCACCTGCAATTCTTTCCTGGAGGGCTTCACCTTACTAGAGCAGCATGCTCAGGCCAAAGAAGGCAGGAAGTACCAGGGTGTTAATGTACCTGGGCTCGGCCCAGTAGTACTTGGTGGATGAATACCATGGCTTTTTCCTTATTCCATAGGAGGTGAGCAATTAGATGTAGTATTATGAACCTGAATATTTCATTTAGAGGCTCCTAATGCAGCTGCTACTGCAGTCAGAATGTAGAAGTTACAAAGCCAGAAGTCAGAGGTAAGTCAGTGGTTTGATAGCAGTCATTTTGTGACACTTTAAAGACTTAATTAACAGGTATGAATGACTCATGGACATGGACAACCGGGTGGGGATTGACTGCTGGAGTACAGGGTAGGCAGAGCAAGGGAGAGCAATGGGGAAAATTGGGACAACTGTATTAGAACAACAATAAAGAAAAAAAGATTTTACTATAGGAAACTTCATTGAAAGGGTGATTCTATAAGGAAGGCTCATCGGTGAAATTTGCAACATGGGAAATGAAATTGTAAGCCATTTTAGGTAAGAGAAAAGAATAAAGAGAACATTCATTGAGACTAGAGTAATCATTTTGTAGAAGAATTATGTGATTGAAGAAAAGAACCTATCTTGGGACATAATGAGAGATAAAATTATATAGATAAGAAGGAATTGGGTAATAAAGTATAATGGTAACTTAAAGATTTGGGATTTGATCAAGTAAACTGTACATATTGTATATAGATTGTAGACTCAGGAAGCTCAATCCAGAATTTTATGCTTTAAGATCTAACACCAATTTAGATAGAAAGGGAACAATAATCAAATCACATCTAAAATATATTTTCATTTGCTGTGGTATTTTTAATAAATAAAAAGTAAATACATTATTATAAAAAATAAAATTTACCTATATACTGACTTATTCTTTGTAAATAATAGCACTTATCATGTTTGAATGGCCCATGAACATGGATGACAGTGGGGGATGGACTGTGGGAGTAGAGAGTGGGTTGGGCATAGGAGGACAAAGGGGGAAAAGTTGGTGTAACTGTAATAGAATAACAATAACAATAGAAAAGAAAAAGCACATAGTAAAAAAAAGAAATTAGAACACCTATCTTAGCGTTACATGATGAAATATAAGGTAGCCATGGAAATTACACTTATTCATAAACAATGATGTCCACCATTTTGATTGCTAGTTACTTCCTGTCAAATAAATGGATGATTATCAAGAAATGTGTGGGTGGGTGTACAAGAAGATGACTCTCAAAAGAACCAAAAGAGTAAGGTAGTTGCTCTTCTGCAGATAGTACCAGTAGTAACCTAATTTATCAGATTCTGGAAAGTAGCAGAAATGAAGATCATTTAAAATGGAGGCACAACCAAGGAGCTCTTCAGATTTATCACATAAAACAAATGCAATCAATGTATGTGTACAGAACAGTTCTTAAAAAATTGACAGACATATTAGGACATTTTCAGTAATTCTATCCTTTGTTACTATAATTTTGTTTTCACATCATTTCTTCCCATTCATTGAATGATTCCTGAAAATATACACACAGAGAGCATTATGCTAAGTGAAATAAGCCAGGCAGTGAAAGACAAATACCATATGGTCTCACCTATAAGTGGAACCTAATCAACAAAACAAATAAGCAAGCAAAATAAAACCAAAGACATTGAAATTAAGAACAAAGTGACAGTAACCAGAGGGGAGGTAAGAGGGGATAATGGGAGGGGGGGAGAGGGAAGGGTTTTTAGGAATATCTATAATGGACACATGGACAAAACCAGAGAGGAGTAGGATTGAGGGTGGAAGTGGGGATGGCTGGGGTGGAGGGAGTGGTGAGAAAAATGGAGACAACTGTACTTGAACAACAATAAAAATAAATAAATAAATAAATAAATAAACAAACAAACATTTAAAAACAAAAAAGAGAAATTCTTCATTTTAATATGATATTAAAGTGATATACTGAACAGTGTTTCTATTAAAATTAAAATATTTCTGCCTTTGCTGTATGAAATATATTAATTTTCATTTTAAGTCAAATTTTTAAATATGGGAAAAAGAATTACAATATTATTATAAAGATGTGTTTTAATGAGCAAATGAGTGTGGTCCTAGATACAATTTATAATGCACAATCTACCTCATGTTGATTTTTCTTTTTTTTTTGTACAAATCCTTTGCATAAGGCCAATTCCAGCAGAGTGGTGCTAATAATTAATCTGACAATATAGTTTTATTCCCTGTTTTTGATGAAGCTCTCTACATGAATTAATGTATAACTGCCATAAAAATATAATGAATTTTATATACCCAGCTGAACATAATGGGCTAAATATTGAAAACATCACAGGCAAAGCATTATGCTTAAAAGTGTCTCAGACAAACAACTGCATGAGATAAAACAATTTCTATGACTTTAAAGGTGCCAGAGCACACACACAAAAATGAAGAAAATGTGAAAATAAATTGAATTACAATTGAGTATATTATTATACATTAAATTAAATACCACAGATTTTTTTAGTTTCTAAGTTTCTTAAATTTTGTATATGAGTAGTTGTTAAAATTTAAAACCACTCATGCAATTAGTTAATATAGCCATGCTATGCAATTATATTACGTATCTGTAACTATTATGATAAAACTAGTTGATACACCAGTGACAGTGATCAGACATGACTAATTACAATTTATGTCACTATTGTACAAGTCAAGAACCCAATTGATTCCTCTAGTTGAAAGCACTAGCATATTCTTTACCAGCATAGCTATGAAAATTATTTCCTAAAATATCTCATCATAAAGCATCTATAACCTTTGTTCTATGCTATTATAAAAGGGGATAACAGTATTTCACCTTGAAATGCTCATAATTAAACAAGCATACATGTTGTGACTTTGAGTACCCAAAATATAGTTGTAGGATAGAAAATAATTCAGAGATACGTGCCTGGTTGGTGTTCTTCCCACTACTTTCTAATGCATTCTCAATTTAGAGCCAATTTATCTCTCCTATACCCCTATCATATATAAATGAGAAATCTGTACATATATTTTCACTTACTATAAATCTCATTAAATAGCAATTGCTTCTAATAAAATTAATCAAAATGTAACAGAATGTATAGGCTACTGTGTGTGTCAAATGATGTCAATGTGTTTTTCAGGAAATGGCACAGAATAATTGACAAAAGATCTACATATTAGTCTTGGTTTTAACCACAGTAAGTGTATTACATTGGACAATTCAATTAAGTTTCAACCTGTAACATTACCTCAATACATATATTTTATTCCTCACATATTAAAATATATAGTTAAATAAATAGAAGATATTTACAATATAATGGTCATTCTATTTCATATTTCTCTGGCCATCAAATAATTCACTAATTCAGACTTTTACTTTGGCTATGTCAGTAGAGGTCATGTAGGGATTTGTGATTGCCCATGTACCAATTATCTGGTTTCCCTTATGGCCAGAGGAGTACTCCTATGAGGAAGTTTAATAATCTCTTACAGCATATCCCTTTATCCATGTTCCCACTATTTACTGCAAAATGTAGTATTTTGGTTATGTTGGAATATCCTAATAAAGTACTTCATTCACTTATTTAGTAACTCATTCAACATTCATACAATTTTCTTTTTGTGATAAGCCACCAGGTATTATGCTAAGTTCAATGGAAACTAAAAAAAAATAGTTGTGTGTTCTTATGTAAAATAAACTGAGAATTCATTTGAATCAGTGTCAGTGAGGGTAGAAAACAGAATTCATTCCAAATAGTTAATATGCAGAAACTTTTAAAAAGGGGCTACTTATGAAGGTGTGACCAAGGTTAAATAAATAAATGAAGGATGATAAAAGTTCTGGTTACCCATAAGGCTGAAAGAATGAGGTCAGGGTGGAGGGTGAAGATAAGTATCATAATTCAGTGAGAACTGGAAACATCATGAGGAGAAATCATATAGTAGGAACTGGCAATGGGAGGACATAACTCACATAGCTGGGGTTAGAGGGGATTCAGGAGCAGGGAAAAAATACCTCAAAATTCTGTTATCTCTCAATTTCCACTCTCCTTTTGATGTCTCCTATTAGCCAAGTCCACCACTTACGAGCATCAGCAGAACCTGGGTGATGCAACTAAAGAAATCAGTTTCTAGGGACTCAGCATAACAGAGAAGCATGGAGAGATGATGGAGGTGAGCTGTACAATGAGAATATCATGCAGAGTTTATTGTTTATGCCACTCAGTCTCCATTCTTATCCTTCATTCAGAAGAAACCGTCCAACTGGTACAGAGGATGTAGAGGTCACACATATTGAGGTCAACCACCCTGCAACATCTGTGATGTCAATTCAGTATAACTTGCAACTGAAACTGTAATTGCAACTTAGCATACTTTGTATGTGCCAGCAAGGAGACAAAACTGTCCAAGAGAATACACACAGCAGCTGCGCTCACTACCTTTATAGCTAGGCAGGAGGGTCTTTTCATTTCCATTCAATGTATCTTTAGCTTCTACCAGCACTTTATTTGGTTAAAACTCTTTATCTGGTGGATTGATCAGATAAATCTTTCCATAAGAATTTGTGTTCTTACTGCTTCTGTCTTTATCATATTGCTCTACCGATGTTTATTACTGAGTATGTGAGTTTAGAGATACTCTGGACATGGTTCTTCTGAATCCATTATGTCATGCCAACCAAATTTCCCCTCAGTAACCAGGGATGATCACCACAGACAGTAGATTAGTCCCTTTCTATGCCTATTGGTTCACTAGTCTAAGAAGACCTAACAGGCCAGTAGGACATCTCATCTTCCAATTTAGTAGAATTATAGCTTCGTTCCTTGAAGGAAGTCTGTCTCCATTGAGAACAAGGACCAATCGCAGGAATGGGCAGAGAAAATTTCCTAAGTGAACTATTATATGTATAGTGAGACAATATCTACAGTGTCTATCTCTTTAGGTGCTTAGATATAAATTCTGGCTCTCAAAGAAATTGTACCACATATTGGTCACTGGTTTAAAGTATACCTTATCACTTGTGGACAGTACCCAGTTCATGAGGTGTTTACCTCCCAGGAGTCCCTGTACATGAGCCTTCAGCACATGATTCTCTGTCATATGACTAACCGGCAGGGTTGCCTGTTCCACAGCATGGATCTTCAGGAGATGCCTTTCTTGCTCTGAGTCTCTCTCAAAAAGGCTTTCACATTATTCGACACAGTAATCTCAGATTCACAACCTAGTGTGACCAATGGGCCCTCAAAACCCAAACAGATCCACCAGGCATTGTGCATCATTTTACATGAACAAATGAAGGTAAAGAAATTTGTATTTCATGTCAGAGGGAATCCTGCAAATATGGCCTTAAATCATTAACTCCTAGAAATTTCACTAATGTGGAAGGCCTTGGTGGGTTTGCTTGTATCTCACTGTACAGTATGTGTACTTTTTATAAAAGAACCTAGAGACATGTAACTTCTAGCTTATTGGATATAATTAACACACCTCTATGAAAACAATAATACTGTTCTGGGGTATCAGAGTATTTGAGCTTGCTCTAGGTTATGAGAGAAAGAAGGGAGGAGACATAATCTTGAGGTAAGACAATGAAGACATTGCTCTCATGCTCAGTTGAAAGAGCCTTGTTCTAGCTTCTCTGTATTGAAAATTGAGGGGGGAATGGCCACCTAATTTACTATAAACTAAACAAGAACATTTAGAAAGTAGAAGGGAATACTTTTAGTAATAGTGCTGTCCGAGGTAAAATAGGTTACATGGTTAGAGATGATTCTGACTTACAAGATTTTATATATAGCACAACTTTGCTTTGATTCTGATCATTCTCTAGCATTTAGAATGATTGAGTTAAAATTTACCTGTTTCACATCGTTAGAATATACTTTTATATTGAAAGGTGGTTTTAATTTTCAGTCTGTTTCATATCATAAATAATAATTGAATTTACCTTATAAAACATTTACTTTTTAATGATAATTAATCAAGCCAGCATTTTCTTGATTTTGTGGATGTACCAGAAATGTGATAAATACAAACTGTAGTAAAAGTAAGCATTCATCCATCTTTGCCTAATAATTCTCAACTTCAGTGATGTGCAGATGTTTATATATACATAATAGTTCTGATTTCTTTGGCTAAACTCCCAGTTTTAGAGTTCATCATTACTTTCAGTTCCCCTGCTACATGAATGTACTACAGCATTTCGATGGTATTACATGGGCTTCCAAATACTCCCCATGTATATTAGGAACCATTTCATTGAAATTCAGACCAAAACAGAATGCAATTTACTTTTGCTTAATAATAAGGGATCATCTGGCTTTAGCTTGGTTCCTGTGACAGAGCTTAATAAAACATTTGATGAAATCTTGATTAGGCCACACAAAGCATGGTATTTGAGAAACATCAAGTGTGATTTGAGTTTTTATATAACTCTAACCCTAATGTCCCTTGTGCTGAATGAAATAATCAGTTTAAAAGTATGTACACTAATGATGTGCTTGTCATGAAAACAGAGCATACAATCCCTTCATCAATGTGAAAGGGGAGTGCGATTGATTTAATTCAATGCTGATTTCTAAATATTTTTGTGATGGAATGCTTTTGAAAGCTCTGATATATTTGAAATGATCTTTTGTGTCTAATTTGTACAGTCCATGGATGACAAGCAAGGTTTTACCCTCAGTGGCTTTGTTTTTCTTTATTTTCAATTTGAGAAGTTTTAAAGACAAGTAGATAATTGGATGCACAGAGATGAAGTCAGTCTGTTTTGCAAAAGGTAGTAACCTCAATACTTATGTGCCTTTTTAAAAACTTGATTTCTTCTTCTACTAGTAACAGAGCCATTTACAGCTGGGCTTTTAGTTACAAAGAATATTCTTGCCTCATATTTGTATATCTTTGCTTCTTTTCAATTACATTTTTAAAAAGATGACAGTCTGAGTATGTGTGAGCATGCTTATATGTGGACAACTGTGTTTGTAAGTGAAAGGGTATATGTATATTGAATATGAGAGAGTGAGTGGGTATGAATGTATATTGTTGAGAGAGGAGAGTGTGTGCTCATGTTAGATTGACTGGGATATAGTGATCAGTAGGACTAATAAGTACTTAATGAATTCATAAAACTAATGAGCAATTTGTATTTATAGAATATTTTTTGAAAAGATGCACCATGGGATTTTATTATTTTGTAGGAAGTGTTTCCTACTGAATAATAAAGTCAGTCATATTGACTTTATAGAGAAACAATAGCTATTCTGTCAAGCTTTATATTTTGATAACGTTATGGTTTAATTATAGCTTAATAATTGCTTGAGAGTAAATTGCACTCATAAAGATTCAGTGATATGAGCAGAAAGTAAAAGGGTCATGAGATTATCAGTCAATTAGCTAATTTCTTCAAGGCCTAACTACAACGTACCAGAAATGTTCCATGAAAAATCTGGGATTTTTCTTGTGCTTTGTACTCAAATAACTCTCTTGGATATTTAAAGTATTATAGAAAAATATCTCATTAATTTGGTGTCATAAAATAGGAAAGAATCTAAGGATCTAATCTAAGTCCTATCTAATAGGACTCTTTCCTATTAGATCCGATAGGAATGGATCTAAGTCAGATGATACAAGAAGGATAAAAATAAAGTGGTCCACAAATAAATGCCTAGTTTAACAAGAAATTCTTTATCAAATAATATAATAAAATAAAGTATATTCATTCATCTGTGCATTGCGGATACAAGCCTTGAATGGGGTAGATTCAGACCTTCGGAATGAAGAGTCCAGAGGAAAATGAGTCATGGGCACACATGGAAACATTCATGCAATTGATGACAGCAGGTGATGTGAGCCTGATCCTCCATATTTGATCACAAAAGTTTATTCTCAAATGAATCCCTCTTTTCATTTGATTAGCATTATTCATTTATTATAAACAGCAGCATATTCTTTTTCCCTGAAGAATAAGTTTTAACTCATGTTTCCCCCAATGCAATCTCCAGGTAGAACAATTTTAATTTTCTTCCCTGGCAATGTTTTCTTCAGGGTGCATATTTTGAAACCACTGCCTATATTCTCTGTCTATTTTATCATAGCACACACATAGCATTTCTCATGCCATTTACTGTAGAAAAGTACCTTTAACCTCTGTGTCAGATGTTTCTTTGGAGTAACTTTAATGGTCTCTCCCTTCATGCACACTTGCATGTACGCTTATATTTTATATATGATGATCCCAGATTTAACCACCATATTTGACTAAAGTCTGATTGGATATTTTTTTGAGATACCATGAATAACAATGACAGAGATAGAAACTTCAGTTCATATTTATATATATATATATATATATATATATATATATATATATATATATATATATAATACATATACTACATTTATATGTAGTTATACAACTAAATACTATATTTAGTTATATATATAGTTTTTTTAATATTTTATTTATTTATTTTTAGAGAGGAAGGGAGAGAGAGAAAGAGAGAGAGAGAGAGAGAGAGAGAGAGAAACATCAATGTGCGGTTGCTGGGGTTCATGGCCTGCAACCCAGGCATATGCCCTGACTGGGAGTCGAACCTGCGACACTTTGGTTTGCAGCCCACGCTCAATCCACTGAGCTATGCCAGCCAGGGCTATATATATATATGTATAGTTTTATAAATTATTGGCACCTTTACAACATACTATGTCCAGGAATACAAGATGCCTACCCACTTATTCAAGTTTTTGTTTATGTTTTTCAGCAAAGTTTCATAGTTACCCTATTTAGGTCCTGCACATTTATTATCAGCTTTTCTTAGATGATAGCTGTTGCTGCTATTGTGAATAGATCCCTTCCATTCATTTTTTTTTGGGGGGGGGGGATTGATTATTTCTGTTGTGTTGGAGAACTCTTGCATTTGTTTTACTTGTTTGTTTAGCGAGTTGGTTGACTTTATGTGCAGCTACCTTATATTTTCATCCTAATTATCTTATCAAAACTACATTTTTAAATGTATTTCCTTATACTTCAATAATTTTAGCAAGTAATTATTCTTACATCTACAGATCGATACCTTTTTCAAAAAATAAGTGAAAAAACTTAGACTAGTTTTCTGGCCCCAAACACACAGCTCTTCCCATAGTAAAATTCTGTTTCTTAGCAATACAAGTTGGTTTAAAATCCTTTCCTTTTACTAAAAGAATTTCCAATCCAAATAAAAGCCAGTTTCTGTCCAAGGAGAAGCTGGACTAGCTGGAGCTATAAAGATAGGGCTTAATACTGTAGCAGCACTCCAAACTTAGCTGGTGCTCAGAGGGCATCCTCTGGAATGGCAACTGTGGAAACTGGTTCCACAGTCTGTTCCCCCCATTAGACATAGGAATCATTTTTCCATCTACTTCAAGTGTTGGTTGCTGAAAACTCACAGCTGAATCACTCTCACTCTCTAAGAAATGACCTCCACTGAAGGGAAATGGTTTGCTCACAGTTATGCTCCCACCCTAAAGAAAGCCAGCATTCCACAGCTAGTCAGTGTAGGAACCCCATAGTCCCATAGGCTGGGACCCCTTATCTAATTTAGAAAAGCTCTAAAAGTTTAGCAATATGTGTTGTTGGTGAATAAAAATGTAACCCAGTAAAAATAAAATAAAATAATAAAATAAAATTAACAAAATAAAGTAAAATAACATTCCAGATTCAAAGCTTCTTAAGCATTGACTGAGGCCCCTGTTGTACCTGTCATGGAGCCCAACTTCTTCCTCTGCTTTACCTTGATTACTTTACTCTCTGATATATGTATCTGGAGAAGCTCAAGAAAACTGCTAACTTACTGCAATGAGATATGTTGGCATCAAAACCCAAATGTAGATATTTCTAAATTACTAGATAGTAATAATCACAGTAATTTTGTGGCTTCCAAGATAAATCAATTTAGGGATGGTGTAAACCCTCTTTATATCCATTGATGCAGAGATGAAATATCCACTATTATATTAAAATATTAATTGGACTCTTGTCAGAACTGAAAGAGGTTGTCCTCTTTGTATTACCATATTTTGAGCATTATTTATTGGTCATGCAGACATACACCTCTAAGACATTACAGAATATCTAAAATTTTCAATATATTACTGATGATTCAATTTGAAAATAAATACATGCTCACAAATAGAGTCATAGTGCTGTGGACAGGATTGTGTCCCTTTAAAATCCTTAGCCCAAACCACAATGGATGATGGTATTTGGGGATGGGGAAGTGGGGGAATAATTAGGTTTAGATAAGGTTGTGATGAGATTATGCTCTTATAAGAAGAGACATCAGAAAGCTTGTTGTCTCTCTCCCACTTTATACACATGCATGGAGGAAGGGCCATGCACTTCTGGACCTAGGGGTTGTTTACTTGAGAGAAAGTCAGACAGATGATATATAGCCTTTCTTATTTAAGGTTTGCTTTGTTGCACAGAAATCAGATTGTGAAAGTCACTAAAGCCCTTAAAGAGTATCTTACCCACAGAACACCAAGATGACATTAAATATGCACTTGCTATAAAATTTCAATAATAACAATAATTCATTCTATCTTTCATAATTAATTAGAATAAAATATTTCATTATTACTCAGCAATTAAAATTTAAAATGAGAATTCATTTTTTTTCTAATTTTCTTACTTCCTCCACTTCTTACCTCCCAAATCTGCTTCAGGCAGCATGCTTATCAAAACTTTTAAATATTGTATTACATTGATGGATATTATACTAGTATACAATGAACTTATAAGGAACAGAGAGAGATATGGCATCCTAAATAGCTTTTTTAAATCTCTGAGATTCACTATGAGTTTCCTCCTGTGCTTATTATATTTTCTCCAATGAAAGGGTTTGTTTTTGGAGGAAGGGGTTTGGCAGAATTTATTAAAAGCAGAATATATCCATAACCTAATTAAAACTATTTTTATCTATTTTTCCTTATTTCCTCTTCTTTTGTTTAGGCCCAGGATTCCTGGCTGTTTGCCTGGCAATAGAAACCAATGTAGACAATACTCTCTCCTCATTCTGTCAATCATATTCCAGTAATTAATTAATTTAAGTTGTGAAAATTTTGCTACAGCTATCAGTGCTACTGTTTTTGGAACTATGGAAGCAGGTAGCAGCAATCAACTAATTATTAGAGTTTCATAAACTGTGAAGGTGATGATTCCAGTAGCTGGTTTTGATTCCCTTTGTTTAAAGAACTCTTCCTATCCCTACAGTTAAAGCTAAAAATTAATTATTCTCACCTGACAGAGGATGATGGAATAAACAGTCTGCACGTCATTCATCAATACCTAGTTCAAAAGCATTTTATGGTTTTTGAATTAACTTTTATAATGATATTAGTTACTATTTTATATTTTGAAGCAAAGATATGTTACAAGAGTGAATTCAAAAGAATTTATTTCTATTTTTTTTAAATGTGAGTGTGATGCTAAAGTCAATGGATGGATCTAGAGGGTATTATGCTAAGTGAAATAAGTCAAGCAGAGAAAGACAAACATGGCATGGTTTTACTTATATGCAGAATGTAAACAAACAAGCAAACAAAAACAAAGCAAACACAAAGACAAGTGCAATCCAATCTCCACTCACATGTGGAAATTAATGAAGAAACTGAACTAATGAACAAAATAGAGACAGACTCATAGATGGAGAGCAGGATGACAGCTAAGGGGGGTGAATTTAGGGGGTGGAGGGATTAAGCAAAAAGGAAAAAGGACTCATGGACATGGACAACAGTGCAGTGATTGCAGGGAAGAGGGAGGTATAAGAGGATGAAATGTTAATGGAAAAATGCAATAATATAAATAAATATATGATTATAAATAATAGTGGATTAACAATGGTCTGAGACTGGCAGTGAAAACAGACAAAAATGCTAACCTCTTTTTGATTTTTGACTCATGAATCACAAAAAGTGGTTGAAAAAAATATTTTTACTTGAGATTGGTGAAAGGGAGTTGCTGTTGGAGACAGATGGGTTTCTATTAGAGAGGCAGAAGCCCAGTATCCAAGTGATCTACTATGTCATAGAAAAGTGATTTGTTCCAGAGACTATTTGATACTGTTGAGAGGAGGAGTGGTAAGATGATATTGCTCTAAAATGGGATGAAACTATTAGGCTTAGATAGAAATTAAAATACAAAAGTAATCAAATACTTTCAGAATCAGTTGCTTCATTGGTTAAGACTTAACCATTACAAGAATTTCTAAATTAAAAAGTTATTTTATACATGAAAAGATGCTCAATATCGCTAGCTATCAGAGAGATATAAATTAAAACCACAATGAGATACTACTTCACACCGGTCAGAATGGCCATCATAAACAAAGCAACAAACAACAAGTGTTGGAGAGGTTGTGGAGAAAAGGGAACACTAGTGCACTGTTGGTGGGACTGCAGACTGGTACAACCACTATGGAAAACAGTATGGAATTTTCTCAGAAAACTAAAAATGAATCTGCCTTTTGACCCAGCAATTCCACTGCTGGGATTATATCCTAAGAACCCTGAAACACCAATCCAAAAGAACCTATGCACCCCAATGTTCATAGTAGCAGAATTTATGACAGCCAAGTGCTGGAAGCATCCTAGGTGCCCATCAGTAAATTAAAGAATCAAAAAAAACTATGGTACACTTACACAATGGAATTCTATACAGCAGAAAGAAAGAAGGAGCTCCTACCATTTGTGACAGCATGGATGGAACTGGAAAGCACTATGCTAGGTGAAATAAGTCAGGCTCTGAAAGACAAATACCATATGATCTCACCTTTCACAGGATCCTAAACAACAAAACAAACAAACAAGCAAAATATAACCAAAGACACTGAAATAGAGAACAGGCTGACAGTGACCAGAGGGGAGGAGGGAGGGAATTTTAGGGGAGAATGGGAAGGGTTTACAGGAACAAATTTAAAGGACACATGGACAAAAACTAGAGGGGGTGGAAATAGGAGGGAGATGGGGAGGCATGGGAGGGTAAGCTGGGATGGGAGTAAAAGACAGAAAACTGTACTTGAACAACGATTAAAATTAGATTTTAAAAAAGTTATTTTATCATGAGTTGCCTCCAAAATTTTAATATCTATATATATCATAATATTCTATGTTTTTATAAAACTGGCAGGTATCTGGTCCTACTTGAATTTTACTGCTTCAAAATATCTGAGAATATAGTGTTTAAAACCAAATTCCACAGTCAATTTCTAAAAAATAAATCAATGCAGAGGGAGACTGCAGTTAATCTGGGATGGGGGAGTGACAGGTTTCTTATAATAAAGAGGTAGGCAACTGAGCAAGCTAGATATATCCAGGCTTGGAGAAGTGACATTACTTGAATGTCATTACTGTTAGCTCTCCAGCACACATGGCCACATTTTTGGGAAGGTGGGAGTATGTTACATGAAGGAACTTTTGGTCTGTCAATGTTCCATTTTTTAACTTATTTGTTGGTATACTGGTATTCACTGTGTGATAAAACTGTTAAGCATGGGGAAGAGAAGGAGAGTGGAGAGATCCACAAGTCAATCACACTAGTGAGAAAGTTGAACATAGTTTTAGCTACTATTGGATCTTCCAACAAGATGAAAAGTCAGCCTAAAGTCAACCTAACTTATGAAAACTGGAGCCTATTGGATAAAAAGGGGATTTCCTTCACTGTAACACATTGACTACATATACTTGAATTCCTTCCCCCTCCCATCACAAATAGTTGCTTATTAATCCTTATCTTTAAGATTTAGTATGGAAAAGCATGTAAATGGTTTTCATTCACTTATTTCAATATATAGGTTTATCCATATGGTAATATGACAATTTATTATTTAAAAAAAAACTCACCGTAATATTCATCCATTAGGGAATATCTCCTACAGACATCTGTTTACACATGCTGTGATTCTTCATACAGATTTATAGGATTCCAGATGCTTGTGAGATTCTGTGCTGAATTACAGGCAGGGGAACAGCTGCCACTAAAGGAAAAACATAGACTTGTACATTTATAGAACAGAAGCTGACAGAACCCTTTAGAACATTTGAAAGTGTCCAGTAGACTTTTTAATTAAAAAATTGTGCTTGCCTTTGCAATTCTAGGTTCCAAAAAGAACGAACACAGTTAAGAACTGAAATAGTGTAATTCACTCTTGGCAAGATTTACAATCAGATTTCGAGACTCTAGAGGCTCAAATGTTTTAGTTAAGCATCATACCAAAACTTTGAACATGGAGATCAGCTTTTAGATTCAGTTACAGGTAATTGAAGCACTTGTGGATCTCAGGAACTCTCATCCATGGATAAAATTTGTCTGGTATAATCCCAGTGTAAGAAAACTACCAATAAGAGGAAAGAATAAGAGTAATTTTGTGCTCTGATCAGACACAGACATCAATTCAACCCAGACATCAATAGAGACACAGACATCAATAGAGACACAGACATGAAGTGCAAGTCCTGTGATTCTAGAACACAGTTTGGATGTGGGCACAGGAATCTGGGGAACTAAGAAAAATAAATTATGAGGTTATATCAAGAACACATGCTACAGCATCGGGAATATAGTTAATAATAGATCATAATAATATTGTAATTAACTATATATGGTGTCAGATGGATACTAGACTTACTGGAGTGATCACTTCATAAGGTGTATAAATGTCTAATCACTATTTTGTACACCTGAAACTAATATAATATTGAATATCAACTCTAATTGGAAAATAAATTAATTTTAAAAGGAATACATGCTATGATGATTGTGTTCTAGAGTACCATTTGTACCTTTACTGGATTATCTAAAACCATCCCAGAGCTGTGCCTAATTGCAAACCCAGAAGCTCAGAAGAAAAAAGCATTGGAAATAGCATCTGTCCTCTATCATTAAAATGACCCTTTATTGTGTTGCCTTTTACTGGATGAAGTAGAGATCCAGTGTTTTAGTTTGTCTTATTAACCAGTTTCCACACTGCCTCTGAAGTAGACATTGATGTTTATCATTTTAACCAAGTTAAAGAATATGCAATATAATCATGAATGCATTATTTGTAAAGAAGCTCACAATATTTGTTCTGGCAGATGTTAATAAATTGAACATTTACACTTCCTCCAATAACCCCTGTTTCTTTCTTTATTTCAAAGTTCTAATTATTGCATGAAATTTTAAAAATATTCTTCAGGTATAATGATAGGAACTCTCACTTTGAAACTCTACACTTGAAACTGAAATGTTATATTGTATTATTTTAATAGAGTTTTCAAATGGATACATATTTGACTTTAGATGTTTCTGTTTTCTGAGATCTCCCTATTGAAAATATGGTTGATATGTTGTCCCTGAGGTAATTTTATTTTGGTACTTTGTATTATGTAGATGTGTAATACTACATTATAACTATGTTTTATGCTATAAAACTCTAGTAGTTTTGTATTGTGTATATCCTGGGTTTAACATACTTAGTTATAACTCAAGGGCAAAAAGATGTATTATGATGTTCTTTAAGAATATAAAAAATGCATTAGCATATTCAGCCATATTACCTAATAAGGTATTATTACTGAGACATTATGTTCCTCTAGAATTTTAAAAGAATGAAAACTGCAGCCTTGCTTATGAGTAAAATATTATTTCAGTATATTCTGAGAGTAAACTTTCCATATATTTACTTTTAAGAGTAAATTTCAGCTACGAAGGACATGGACAATTATCCTTTTCTTTTGGCATGGACCTTTTAATTAATACTAGACATTTATCTCATTTGCTGTTACCCATTTATAAAACTGTTGCTTTTCTTCAATGGCCAACTTTAACAATTTTTGTTTATCCCTCTGATTTTCCTTTTACTCATTCTCTAATTCATTCAATCAACCCATTTGTTGGGGATCTATTATGTCCCAAGCAGCATAATATTGATAATTACCGGGAGTAAAATAAATTAGATAACATATGCTGTTGCCCTCATGGAAGTTATAGTTAATGAAGACAGTAGTGATTTATTTGGAAGCTGGGGAATATTAATAAGCTAGCCATACATTAAAATTAAGATTATAAGAATTATGACATAAATTTATCATTTATTTGCTATGAAACCTCATAACCAAAGAACCTGATCTGGTCTGGAATGTAAGGAAAAAATCCTTTAAGAAAATTATATTTGAACTGAGATCTGATGGTAGAGAGGTGCAATTATTTAGATTAAAAGAAGAGAATGCAGAGACAGTGACAAGAGGGGAAAGGGGAGGGCATTTCAGGGGAAAAGGGGAAGAGTTTGCAGAAATAAGTGTAAAGGACACATGGACAAAAACAATGGGGCATGGAAATGGGAGGGAGGTGGGGAGGGCTGGAAGGTGGGCCAGGATGAATGTAAAAGGCAGAAAAATGTACTTGAACAATTAAAATAAAAAATAGTTATTTTTCTTTTTTTATTTAAAGAAGAGAATGCAAACATCCTCCATAGAGGCAAAAACTTACATGAAGCTCCTGAGTCAAATAACAAGTACCCATCTGAAACAACTAAAAGGAAGTCAGTCAAGGACAAAAAGAATGTACAAGATGTGACTAGAAAGAGGAATGGTAGTCAGATTATGCCAAGTCTCATTTTTATTAATATATTGATCTTGACTCTGTGAGCCATGTGACTGGCTCATTAGAGGGTTTTAGGTAAAGGGTGAAATATGAAATAGAAATATTAGGAAAGGACCACTAAAGTGGCCCAGGATAAGGGGTAATGGAAAAATAAACCAGAAAGTGAAGAAAATGTTATAAATATAAATGAATATAATATGAAGAAAAATGTAACTGGGGGTGAATACAATCCGAAGGAAAAAGGTAGGATTCAAGTGATATTTAAGAGAACTATCAACACAATGTGGAGACAGAATGCATGTGTGGGTGATGGCAACCTGTGCATCTGATAGGAACCCCATGTGCTCTACCCAGTATCACTAGGTAAAATTTGGTGTTATTAAATTATCTAAGAATCACTGGTAGATTAAAAAAATGTTTCAGGATCAAGAGCATCAGCTTGGATTTTTCATGTTGAATTTCAGTTGTCTCTGAATGGTTTAAGTAGCTATCTTAAGTAAACAGTTGGATACATATGGGTTGGAGCTTAGCAATAAGGTCAAGGATACAGAAATAATACAGAGGTCAAAGGAAAACAAATGAAGACTTAGTAAGGAGAGACCTTTATTCCAAAGAATTAGTTCCTTGCCTTCACATGCAATATCTCAATAGGGGAAGAATGGCTACTGAAATAGAAAGAAATCTCCCATCTCAGAAAACTGCCAGCATCTAAAAATAAGACAGATACGGGTGATGGGGAGGCTGTGCCACTGGACCCTACTATGGCCATGCTACCAAGATAGAGAGTCACAGAGGCTCTACCTAATGGATAGAAACAAACACTGGGAGGCTGAAAAAATGAAGAGACAAAGAAATATGGCCCAAATGAAAGAACAGATCAAAATTCCATAAAAAGAACTTAACCAAATGGAGATAAACAATCTATCAGATGCAAAGTTCAAAACACTGGTTATAAGTTCAAAGTTCAAAACACTGGTCAAGGGACTTAGTGAGGACTTCAACAGGATAAAAAAGATCCACTAACAAAGATACACTAGTTGAAATAAAGAACAATTTATAAAGAAACAACAGCAGAGGGGATGAACCAAGAATCAAAACAGTGATTTGGAACATAAAGAAGTAAAAAAAAAAAAATCAGAACAAGAAGAAAAAATAATCCCCCAAAATGAGGAAAGTGTAAGCAATCTCTGGGACATGTTCAAGCTTTCCAAAATTCACATTGTAGGGGTGCCAGCAGGAGAAGAGAAATAGCAAGAAATTGGAAATGTATTTGAAAAAATAATGAAGGAAAACTCATCTAATTTGCTGAAGGAAATAGACATACAAGTACCAGAAGCACAGAGAGTCCCAAACAAGATGGATACAAAGAGGCCCACTCCAAGACACATCATAATTAAAATGCAAAGGTTAAAGATAAAGAGCGAATCTTAAAAGCAGCAAGAGAAAATTAGTTAGTTACCTTATGGGGGAGTTCCCATAAGACTGTCAGCTGATTTCTCAAAAGAAACTTTGCAGGCTAGAAGGGACTGGCAAGAAATGTTCAGTCATGAAAAGCAAGGACCTACAGCCACAATTGGTCTACCCAGCAAAGATATCATTTATAATTGTAGGGCAGATAAAGAGCATCCCAGACCAGAAAAAACTAGAGGAGTTCATCACTACCAAACAATTATTATATGAAATGTTAAAGGGACTTATTTAAGAAAAAGAAGATAAAAACTCTGAACAATAAAATGGTGATAAATACTATCTATCAACAACTGAATCTAAAACAAACAAATAAAACATGAAGAACAGAGAAACAAAATCAGGGACACTAAGAGCATTTTGTTGGTTGCCAGATGGGAGGGAAATGTGGGGGAATGGATGAAAAGGCAAGGGGATTAAGAAGTACAAATAGATAGTTACAGAATAGCCTTGGGATTGTGGAGTACAGAACAGGAAATGGCATAGCCAAAGATAACTTATACATATGACCCATGGACATGAACAATGGTGGGGGGATTGCCTGACAGAGTGGAGGGTGCTGGGTGGAGGAGGGCAATGGGGGAAAAATTGAGACAACTGTAATAGCATAATCAATAAGATACAAATTTTTAAAATAAAAATAAACTAAAAATATATATACTAAAGACTTGTGAAGATGATAGACAAGTTCAACAGCATGGTTGCCTCTGGTGGGGAGAGAAGAGCATGTGATCAAATAGGTTATACAGGTGGATTTACCTGTGTAGATATTTTATTTTATATGCCTTAAATACTACAAAAATATTTTTGAAACCTAGATTGACAGTTCACTGTAAGCAACCCTAGATACAAATTTTCAAAAGCCAAATAAACTATGAGTTGATTTTAAAAATAAGACAGATAAAGGTTTTTACTCTTTTCTTGCATTTCCTTTTTATAAAGGGGGAGGATAAGCAGTAAGGAAAGGGAGATGAAAGCATGTAAGCAGATTTCAAAACACACATGGCTTGATTGAAAATATGTGTAACCATATGGTCTATCAGTATATTCCGTATGTATAAGGAAAAAAGACTTATGGACATGGACAACAGTGTGGTGATTGGGGAAGGGGAAAAGGAGAGTATAAGGGGACTAAATGGTAATGGAAAAAAACACATTGAAAAGCTAAAAAATAAATAACCCCCCCCAAAAAAAAACAAAAAAGAATATGAAAACATTAGTGTTTATTGCAGGTCAGTCCCTTTCCCTGTCTGAAACTCTCATCAAAGTAAAACTTTTGTGGCTATGCAGAATTTTATCCCATATTACTTTGGGAATGTGGTGTCTTCCAAAGACTAATCACTATATTCTATGGTCAAAATTAAATTGTGCCCAAACAGCAACTTTCATTAGAGAAATTTCCTGTTTATCAAGAAAAAAGACCTAAGGAATAATAACTAAAGAAGTAGTATAATGGGGAGTAAAGAAGTACACAACTAAGGAGGTTCAAATTAACAAAGACCCACAAAAGAATATTCTAAGTTAAACTTAGTCTACAGCAATTTTTAAACATCAGAAACTAAGGCAAGTAATTGTATTAAACATCACATTGTAAGTTTTATTGTTTTATTCAATAATCATGTACCTGATGACAAACTATAAATTTCTCAGTAAGTATTTCTAATATTTGTCACCTAAGTACTCCAATATATTTCTTCTGCCTAAATTGCTTTCTTGTTTAGAAGCAGAAAGTCAGCAAAAATGCATCAAGGATATTTGGCCAAACATGAATATGAATCTTTACAATGCCATTTTTTTAGCCATAGCTCAATAACATTCCTATATCTTGAGGGTTAAAATAAGTCTAAAAAGATTCTTAAAAGGGTGATATTAGGAGAGTTATCCCATAAAACAATTTGGCATCAATATTATTGTCTAGTGATGATATAGTAATATAAAAATAGATAATAATTGAAAATTGACAGATTGTTTAACTTCTCTGGCTTTAATATGGGAATAATCATACCGCCCTGGCTGGCGTAGCTCAGTGGATTGAGCGTGGGCTGGGAACCAAAGTGTCCCAGGTTCGATTCCCAGCCAGGGTACATGCCTGGGTTGCAGGCCATAACCCCCAGCAACCGCACATTGCTCTCTCTCTCTCTATCTCCCTCCCTTCCCTCTCTAAAAATAAATAAATAAAATCTAAAAAAAAATAAAGGGAATAATCATACCTACTTTGTGGATGATTGTAAAAATTGTTTAGTGGATATGACATTATGAATACAATACCTATTTCATTATGATTTAATTTCCAATTTCTGCACCCTCTCAAACCCATTTCCCTTAAATCATACACTTTTTTTCCCCATACTGGTAAGCTAACCATGGTTTCTACAATATTTGCATATTTATGCGTCTTTTGTTTCAAAGTCTAATCATTACTATGTTAATACATTTACAACTAACCAGAAAATGCTTGGCTTTGGATACCTGTCTGTGTGAGTTATCAGGTCATGTGTGTCTTGGGCTCAGTTAAAAGACACATCTTAGAATCATTTGTGAATTAAATAAGCAATTAATACAGTGACTATGAGAAATAAATAAAATCCTTCTTAGGATTTTCCTTGTTTGCTCAACACCAGGCAAGAAAAATAAGCACATTTTTACTACATGGCTGAAAAAAGAGAAGCAAATAGTTGACCAATTGTTCTTCCACAGAAATAACTCTTCACAAAGTCAGAGAGCAGTAGTTTCACCAATCCAATCACCGATACAATGAGGCTATATAAGTAGATAGGCATCTGGGAGGTAAGTAGTATAAAAGAGAAACAAGAAAAGTAAAGAAATCAAAAAGAAATACAAAGTTGGTAGAAAATGACAAAATAAAAGAGACTATAGCAATTGGATACTTTTATCCAGGCTATCATGTGGTGCTTTACAATACAGCATCTGAAAACCACATCTCCCTATCTATCTGCCTGTCCATATACCAAATTATATATACACACACCACAGGTAAGAAGAGCAACAAAAATTGTGTTGATTTCAGTCATTGGGAAAGTGTTATATTTTCTAAAAAAAAGTAAAATTAGAAAAGAATGTCACAGGCTTGAAAGCATTTCTAAAGATATTATTAGCCATGTAGCATACCCTTGCGTTCAAATTGTCAATAAAGCTCACGATGCAGTTTCTTAATGTGGAGTGTTATGAGAGAGGGAAGAGAAGGAAATAAAAACAAGAAGTCATTTATATAAAGCATTTTCTGGAAAGAGTTGTACTTTTGCAGTCTCATAGTTATGATGGTAGAAATAGGAGTCATCTCCAATGAAAGAGCGCTGTCTGATTTTGACCTTAGTATGAGCCAGCAATTTAGATCAGCTCCATTTAAAACTGGATCTGTTTACACTTCCTTGTTTTAATCAGCCTTCTAGTGGAATTGGAATGGAATGTATAATCGTTTGATGGAGCCACTGTTTGCCAGTCTGTCTCACCAGCTTGAATCCATCTAAGAGATGATTTTGAAGTAAAAATGTTACTCTGTTTACTAAGCAACAGAGGGAGGTAAGTAGTTTTCTTCCACAAAATGTAGAAGTAGTTTTTTCATAAGAGTCCACATATTGGAAAGAATCGCTGACCGAACTCTTCACAGCAATGTTCCAGGATTCATTTTTAATAAAATTGTTTATTTCAGAGTATAAGCTCCACATTTGTGCAAAATGCAGAAACCAGCACAGGAGGTTAAAAAAGCTGTTCTGCTGTAATAGTGTAATTTGTTCCTTGGCCATTAAATGAGAATGCTGGGATTTTAATTCCACTATTTGGTTTCCAGCATCTACTATAATTAATTTTCTCTTATTTTGTTGCTATAGAATCAAATGGAAACTAATGATGTGGAACCCAGCGTTGTCAAGACAGTGATGAGCTTCATCTACGAGGTGGGGAAGCTCCTCCATCTGACAAGATGGCAGATGACTTGAGTGGTTTCTCACAATGCTGGGGTCCTGTGCCTTGTGGCAATGTTCTGCTCGAGTTAGACCACCTAGGGATTGCCGTTCCAAACTAAAGCTGTTTTAAATCTTTCACTTGCTTGCTACTGTACTCTTTTGTCAGCTTCATAACATATTAACATATTTGATATGCACTTTCTTTATCTGACTTTTTAAGAACTGAAAAGTACAGGGTTTCCTAATAAATGTTTCAGGGTTTCCTGGTGCCATCACATTGACATGAAACAAAGTGATTTTAAACTCACTATAAACTGAATTTTATGATGCTGTATTCTAATTGAGAAAAAATAGAAACTTTTAAAAATGAATTTAAGATATTTCACAATAGTTCATTTCATTCCTCAGAAGGCAGAGAGGACATTAAACCAAGATACTTCTGTTGACTCATTGTTAACAACAAAGAAGAATTTCTTATGACTATGCCATCTTAGAGCCCATGGAAACAAGAGAAAGAGACTTTGAGCACTGGTAAATTCTGATACTTTCCCAAAGCTATATATAATAGTCAAGACAATATAAAATTCAAACTTATAAAGAAAAACATAGTCCAACAAGAAAGGGATGTAGATATAGATACTTAGAAAACTCTCCCATGAGCTTGGAAGATCCTGAGGTTTAACAATCTTTCTAGAACACCACCAGAAATTATAATGATATATTAGGAAAGACAATCCTGTAGAAGTGCTATCGGAATTATACTATGAAGGATATGTAAGAATTAGGTATGATGAAGGAAATGAGGGGAGAGAGGTGTTCCAGGGAGAAAGTCTCAAAATAGAAAACAGTACAAGAACATACTGTTTTGGAAGAACCTACAGAGGACCAGTATGGCTGGAGTGTAGCTGAAAACAGAAAAAATTACACAAAAGTGGGGAAGCAAGGCTGGCAGAGGCCAGACTGATCAAAGCCTTGGTATAGGCGGTTCTAAAAATGTTTGGACTTTATTCTGAGCACAATGGAAACTCTTTGACAAATTTCAGACAGAGGACTAGCAAGATCAAATCTGAAGTTTACTGAGAGTATCCAAACTGAATTCTGGGAAACAGTTGAAAGGAGAGAATGTTGAAAGTGTGTTGAAAGAACAGTGAGACAGCAAAAGTGATGGTTTTGACTAAGTGGCTGTGGGATGGCAAAGGAGAGAATGTATGCAGTCACTTTGGAGGCCAAAGAATACAGTTTGGTATTAAAGGATAAGGGCATGCTATACCCCAGTGTCTTTAGAAAACAGTCTGAGGAGTAAAGTGCTAAGTTTTTATTTTTGAAAGTACAACTGCAAGGCAATGAAAATAACCAAAAGGAACAATGTGAGGAAAGATCTGAACCACTGCAAAGTGTAGGTGCCTTCTCTGAAGAGACAGGAATCTGTTCTAGATATGACCACTTGCCTGGTAAAACTTCTCCAACTGGGTTGCAAAGAGAATCTGCTTAAAAGTATTTCATAAGAGTAAGAATGAAGGGGAGTTTATTTGCCTACTTTTATACCATGTGTTTGTTTCACAATGGTCAAAATCCTCTCAACATGGAATGAAGCTCCCCTTGTGATACCGCAAAAATAGGAGGAGATGCAAAATAGTTATGGCAAATACAGCCTTAATCAATAAATTCTATTTGACCAGTGGGTTCCATGAGCATGCCATTTACTGTGATGAGGAATAGGGGTAAAGTTTGTTTTGAGAAGTAGCTCAAGTTCTACATAAGCGAAGTTTCACATACCTATAAAACAGGTAGATGGTGTCAAGAGGAGGGGTTAAGAAGCTTCAAAGTTCAGGACTGAGTTCACAGAATATTAACAATCAAAGCTTTGGAGTGATTAGGATTCACCACCCACTCTCATCCTCAATAAGAGGGTCTACAGTAAGAAGCCAAAATACCAAGAAAAACACACTGGAAAAAAGCACTTATTAATAGTTAGTGAAAAGTGAATTTGAAAATAGAAATGAAAGTTGGGAGAAAATCATAACTGTGTCTGATCAAAAAAAATGTAAGGGTGTTACAATGATGAGGTGATAAACGGCCGAACACTATCCAGATATTAAGTAAACTGAGAGCAAGATTTTAGTAAAGCAGCAATCACTGAAAATTTTAGGAAGTTGTGAGGAGGGCTGAGTATGTAATACAGACTGTAATTGTATGAGTAACAAATTAAAGATAATGAAATTTTAAAATGGACCAAAGACAACTAGGTGACTAACAGAGTTTGTTTTACCATGGGAGAAACCAGAGCATGTTTACATGCTAACAGGGAAAGGCCAAGAGAAAGACGTTGGAAATAAAAATGAGCCCTGGCTGGTGTAGCTCAGTGGATTGAGCGCGGGCTGCAAACCAGGTATCGCGGGTTCGATTCCCAGTCAGAGTACATGCCTGGGTTGCAGGCCACGGCCCCCAGCAACCACACATTGATGTTTCTCTCTCTCTCTCTTTCTCCTTCCCTTCCCTCTCTAAAAATAAATAACAGACAAAACTTTAAAAAGAAGAAGAAAATAAAAATGAGAGAGAGTAGTCAATGGCACTGAGTTTCTGAAAAGGGCAAAGAGATGCCATTTAGGGTTTGAATGAACAGGTTATTTATAAAGAGAAAAGTGTATTTCTTATTTTTAATATAATATATAAAAGAGTTTGTTTATAGATATAGATAAGTGTGTCTGGTCTGTTTTTGTGATATTATTATTTCTAAGCATGAATAAAGGGAATCTGCTAAAATGTTTCAGTGACTTAGGGCCTTGAATTCAGAGAAAAGGAGAAATATTTAAAATACTTTTGATAGAGAAAAATGAGGGGCAATCTGAATACAGGTAAACAAAATTAACAGGAAAATGTTAAATTTGGTGTTATAGATTGAATTTTATCTTCCCCACAAAAAGATACATTTTAGACCTCAACTTCAGTACTTCAGAATGTGCCCTTATTTGGAGATAGGGTTTTTAGAGAGGGAATCACATTAAAATGAGGTCTTTAGTGTTGGCTCTCATCTTACACATTCAGTGTCCTTGTAAAAAGGAAAAATTTGGACAAAGAGACAGACACCTGGAAGGAAGAGCATGTGAAGTGACAGCATGAACAGAGGGCCAACAGAGGGCCATCTACAAAGCAAGGAGCATGGGCTGGAACTGATGCGGACTTCACAGTCCCCAGAAGGAACCAGTCCTGTTGACAGCATGGTTTTGGTTCCAGACCTCAGAGCTGTAAGACAGTGAGTTTCTGTTGTTGAAGTCGCCGAGTTTGTGGCACTTTATTAAGGCAACCCTAACAAGCTAATGCAGTCGGTTTCCCTGGATTGGTTATCACCAATCTGCCCAATGGTAGGAATTTTTCCACAGTGCACTATGAGGTGTACATTTTATATTCCTCCAGAGTGTGAGACTTACTAATAGGTTGCAGCAAATTGACAGAAGGACTAGAACATTAAGAGTATTGTTAGCAGTGAATCACCATTGTTGTGAGTCATGGATCTAAACTGAAAAGGAAGAAAGTAGAGTCAAGAGTCCTTGAAAAATACAGATACATTAAGCCCTAATGAGGTCAAAAGAACCATTGTTGAAAGAGAGATGATGATTACAAGTCATAGTCAAGTGTAAATATAAAATCTGGAGCAAAAAAAAATAGAATGTCTGAAAGGTCAAAGCACACACAAAGAGAGGAAAATATAGAAACAACTCTTCAAATCCAATTGAAAAGTCATCTACTCTTTAAAGCCATCCCAATTCCTTAAGTGGAGTCATAGGGAACCCTTCTTGTGTACTTGAATGTTGTTGAATTTCATTCATTTTTTTAATTTGATATTTTTCCATTAGATTATTTGAGTATATTGAAACATTAAGTTATAAAACTAAATATTAAAATTTAAGTATAAATTTACTTTCTAATTAAATTATTTTTATTGTTATTCAATTACACTTTTCCCATTTTTTCTCCATTTGTCTTCGTCTGCCCTTCCCACTCCCTGCTCCAACAGGAAATCCCCACACTGTTGTCCATGTCCATGGGTCATTCATACATATTCTTTGTCTAGTCCCTTCCCCTTCTTTCCACCACTATCCCCCTCCCTTCAGGTCACTTTTATTCTGTTCCATGTTTTCATGCCTGTAGTCCTATTTTTATCATTAGAATCCTCTTTTTAAAATTTTTTTATTGGTGTTCAATTACAGTTGTCCCCATTTTCTCCCATTACTCTCCCCTGCCCTACCCACACATCCCCACTTCTCACATTCATTTCTCCTTCCTGTTGTCTTTGTCCATGGATACTTTATACCTGTTTCTTGACAACCCTTCTCCTTCTTTCTCCTGAGATCATATGGTATTTGTCTTTCATGAACTGGCTTATGTCACTTAGCATAATGCTCTCCAGTTCCATCCATACTACAACAAAATATAGGAGTTCCTTCTTTCTCTCTGTAGCATAGTATTCCATTGTGTAAATGTTCCACGGCTTTTTGATCCATTCATCTCCTGATGGGCACTTAGGCTGCTTCCAGCACTCCATGCAACAAAAATGAAACTAGACCACCAACTTACACAATTACCAGAAAAAACTCAAAATGGATAAAATACTTAAATATAAATGTGACAACCATAAAAGTTCTGGAGAAAAATATAAGCAGTAAAAGTTCAGATATCCCACATAGCAATATTTTTGCTGATACATCTCCTTGGGCAAGGGAAATAAAGGGAAAAATAAACAAGTGGGACTACATTAAACTAAAAAGCTTCTTCACAGCTAAAGAAACCATTATGAAAATGAAAACGGAACAGACTGTATAGGACAACATATTTGACAATGATACATCAGGCAAGGGTTTGATCTCCAAAATATATAAAGAACTCATATGTCTCAACACCAAGAGACAATCCAATTAAAAAATGGGCAAAGGATCTGAATAAACACTTCTCCACGGAGGGCACACAGAGGGCCCATAGATATATGAAAAGATGCTCAACATTACTAGCCTTCAAAGAGATGCAAATTAAAACCACATTGAGATATCAAGTCACACCTGTCAGAATGGCTATCATTAATAAATTACCAAACAAGTGCTGGCAAGGATGGGGAGAAAAGGAAACCCTAGAGCACTGTTAGTAGGAAAGCAGACTGGTGCAGCCACTGTGGAAAATAGTATTAAACTTCCTCAAAAAAAAAAACTAAAAATGGAATTGCCTTTTGACCCAGCATGTCTGTTGCTGGGAATATACCCTAAGAATATCAAATCACCAATTCAAAAGAACTTATGTGCTGCTATGTTCGAATTTCATTCATTCTTAATTGAACTTTTCAGCTTGCATTATATTATTCTAGATATGCTCTGTGATGTCAGTCAACCATAACAATTATCTGCCTATAACATCCAGTGCCTAGTATTTACTATACATTATTGGATGAATTAGTGGTGTAAACAATGTTTAAAGTGATATTAGGAATACAAAAGCAAAAAAGAAAAAGTTAATGAAAAGATCAAGCCTGGCTATTCATTGCTCATACTGTGAGGTTGGAAGATAATAGAAAGCAGAATTACAGAACTTCTATTTTGCTTCTGTCTTTTCTGTCAAGTGGAATGAGCATCAGGCTGAAAGCATAGATCCAACTTTCGAAAAAAGGAATTGAAGCCAGAGATAAGTGAGGAGATAGCAAGAGGCCAGGTAACTGCTCTAAATGAGTTTGTCTCCTGGACCAAATGAGTTATTTCCCAGAGTGCAGAAAAGATTCAAGTTGAGATCATTACACTGTTCTTCATGATATCTGAAGAGTTATAGAGAATGGAAGAGTTGCTGAAAAACTAAAGATAGGTAAATACACCAGTTTTAAGAAAAAGATCAAGGGAACTACAGATTTAAATCATATATATCAATATCAGTAAGTATGCATGACCAGGATAATAAAAGCATGGTTTAAGAATAAGAAAGGAAGACAAGGATCCATCATAAGTCCCTGAAAACTAAAACATGTCAGATTAACTTCTTAACCAAGTTATCCGACTCAGTCATGTATCAAAGCACTTTACTTTGGATTCAGTGATTCATGTATTCATCAATTCACTCTATGTTCCCAAAGTGACTACTGAGCACATTCTAAATATACAGCACACACAAGTTAATGTTTAAAAGACATACTTAGCCATGTATATATTTTTCTACACTTAAACACATGATCTGACAAATTTCTCATAATATTCTTTCAGACAAGAAGTAGAAATGTACCATAAATGATGGTGTAATTAGGAGCATTATTGATGGACATGTGAACTAGCATAAAATTAGGAGTCCTGACTTTGGTACCCAGTTGCTGGGAGTTGAATCCTCGCTCTGCCACCTAAACATATGATCTAGGACAAAGTACCTCACTTTCCTTTATCTCAGTGTCCCACTTATAAAAAAGAATTCTAATGTTGAATAATATTAACCACAGGGGTTATTGTGAGAATTTGTGAGTATATCTAGAGGACTTCATATGGTTTTGGCACATTATAATAACACAAAATATTATTATTTTCCTTATTAATTTATACATTATTTTTAATTTAAAGGGATTATATCTCTGGTTTCTTCCTAACACATATTTTTGTCAGTGATTAGGCAGAACATGTTAATGATTTATTGACTAAAATTATGAATAGCATGAAACTGTTCCTAAAGGTTGGGGATATAAGTAGACCAAATTGTTTTTCTAACCAGGAACAATAAAAGGAATCTTCAGGAATAAAATATAGAGGTAGCGATGACAATTATTATGTTAAAGCCACAAATTATCATATTGCATATGTGATAAGGACATTAGCATTTGAGTGGACCAGCCTGCCTTCCTGAGGTTAATAAAATCCATCCAGCATTTTCTTAGTTCAGTCATTTAAGTACACCTAGAATTTATTAATGTAAAACACTAAGGAATGCTTGCCCATGACTCAGTTAGGTGTAGTTTTCACATGATTACTCACCTAGTGAGTGCATGTGCACGACCGGGCAAGCATCCAGTGCTCACCTGAACAGTGTGTCAGTGTGAATGGAAGTAGATAGCCACGTCCTGCTGGAAAGATGGTTGAGCTAAAAAAGGGAGGCAGGCGGTTAACTGAGCAGGCTAAGTGACAAGCATCTCAAAATTCTTTCAATAATCTAATCCTAATATTTACTAAAAATATGTAAGGAATAGACCTGTCATACTAAATATACCTATTTTTGTAATAAAACATATACCACTTTATGTTATATTATGGAATATGTTATAAATTATATAGATAATAAGTCATAATTATTCATAATATTTAAGAAATATAATTGCATATATTTATATATGTAAATGCTAATCATTACTATTTAAATATTAGATTGGTATATTAATATACTATATAAATGGTTACTTAATATAAATTCACATTGTAATTTGTCATATAGTGTTATATATTATATATTATGTTATTTTTATTCTATTAAATAAAGTGATATATGAATATATATAAACTAAACTATATTAAGTACATAATTTAATTTGTACTACTCATTTCATTAACAGTTAATTGAAACCAGTTGCCTAATAAATTATATATGTATATGCAATATAATATATGATTATATGTTAATTGACTATTAACCTATATATTATTATATATAAATTATGTATTATTTACAATGATTAGATGCATGTCAACAAAAATGAACCTAATGACATTCTTATATCCCAAATTTATAGTTATTATTCTCCCAAATGTTTACAATACTTTTAGAAACTTCCACATTATCTGAGTCAGCAAAAGAGTGTACTTTTAAAATGAAAACATTATAGAGGTTTTTCAGACAGATATTATCCATTTCAACAAACAACAACAAGTTACATGTTAATAGAGTAGATAAACTGTTTACAGTGTCACAAAATAACTTAGTAAATGTTCTATTTAAACAAGATTATTTCAAGCAATTGCCAGAATGACCAGTTAGATGACTGTTATCCTGGGAAAGCTTTCACTTAACATCACTTCACTTCAGTTTTAATATCTAGGTTATTATTTATTTCACACATAGAGAAGTGTCAATAAGCTACAGTGACAAATAAGAAATAAAAGGAAAGTAGGTCTCTGTAAACTTTAATGGGATGTGTGTACACTCTTAGGTTTATTTTATTCATGTAAATACACATATATGCAATATATAAAGTTATGTGTGTCTGACATAACTTTCAAAAAGAAATATTTTCAGATAAACCAAGCGCCTTTATTTGCATGATTTTTCAATATTTATGAAAGTTTAGTGAGCTTTTAAACTATACTATACGTGTAAACGGATATGCATACTGATAGGTATAGTGCGAATGGCTTTGGGAAATGTGTGGATGTAACATCAGAGGCAGAGGCTAATGTGAAAGTGAGAGCGTATATGCAACCATCTGGGCATCTTCAAATCCCACCTTCATCTTTAATGACTTTCAATTACCAAGATTTGTGTTTATTTAAAAGTTTGTAAGAAGTTACTTCTGCTATACAAATTAATCATTTGAAAAGTTCACTTCTATTTTTACTCTTTTTCTCTTATGTAGATTAGATAAATGGCAGAGCATAATAGTTCTATTGTTCTCATTTTTTCTATCTCAATATATCTACATAATGTTTTTTCTTAACTGAGTTACAAAAGTGTAGATAATTAAAAATAATAAAGAACAGGTATTTGCATAACTTCTTAATTTAATTTACTTATTGCAATTGAAAAATAATAGTTGGGCAGAAACCAGGATTTGAAATTTCCAATACACAAATTATTTTTAAAAAGTTACTTTTCTAGTTTGTTGTTTGGAATTGCATTGCCTTTTCTTACACAAAACTTTTAAAAGTCAGCTCATGTATTTCTTTCTTATATAAATTTCCTAAACTGGACATATTACCTCTAGTATTACTTGGCATATTATATTCAATCATGTGCTATTCATATCACATGCTCATCTTCTTACTAGAATGTAAACTCTTTAATAACACAGATATCTAGATGTTATTATATTATATAAATTATAATTCTCATAGGAAAAGGGAATGAATGATTCATTAAATGCAGCATCCCACAGAAAGACTACAAAATTGAGGTTTCAAAAATAATAGTGATTCTCTTATTCTGACAAAATGCTTCAGGATTCCTGCCCAGGTGATCAAGAACTGATCTCATGTTTTTGGTTTTTTAATTAAGTGTTTTGGGGTGACATTGGTTAATAAGATCATAGAGGTTTCAAGTGCACATTTTTATGATATATGATCTATATATTGCATTATGTGCCCACCACTCACAGTCAAATTGTCATTTGTCACCATATATTTGGCTCTCTTAACACTTCACTATCCTCCACCCACTTCCCTCTGGTAGCCACCACACAGTTGTCTGGGTCTGTGAGTTTCAGTGATATAAAACTGATCTGGTGATTTTTGGACCTGTTGCACTCACAGAGTAATCCAGTACTCTCTTCCTTCCTGGTGATAAGCCACCAGTGAAATTCCATTTTCCAGGAGTATGGGCTTTACCTGGCTCGGAAGTTACTAATAGCTGGGTAGGGTATGGGGAAATGTGTGTACTAAGAGAAGAATGGATAAGAATTAACTGAGGTAATCAGACAACTTTGGTTAAGTGTGTTAACTTGGAAAGGACAACATGTTTCCTTTCTGAACATTTCACCACAAAACTGGGCTTTGAAATTTTACTGCCTACTACTCTTAGCCCTATAAAACCACAAAAAATTACAAGAGGTGGTATATGTGAATATCTTTCCTAAAATAGATACCCTTTATCTTGTATTATTCACTTAAATCTTAAAAAAAAATAAAATAAAATTTGGGACAACAGTAATAACTTCTAGACACAAAAGTATCACGTAATATAATCAGGAAAACACATAGCCTTTTCTGAGGAGAATGCCCTCACGACACCCTGGCGGAGTTTCTTTGAGGATGAGAGACTGGAAGGGTCTGCAGACTGGTGCTATCATTACAGGCTCTCTTGCAGGCCAGTCAGCAGGTAGTTGACATGAGGAGCCACCCCTAGGATTTGGGGAAAGGAAGCCTGGGTTATAGGGGACTGTGAACCTGGGAAGATAGTACGGAATGAGGGATAAAATTTCTAAGTCATGGGAAGAGGTGTGAAGGTCTTCTAGATGGAAATCTCAGATGGCCTTCTTAGTAGTTTAGAGCTTTGCTATGTACAACCAGCAAACGCAGGCAAGTTTTACTGGCTGGTTTGCTTAATTATTTTAAAATATGCCCTATTGAGAGATTTCTTAGGATTGAAATATGAGTTGATATTGGTAAGTACATGTTCAGTTGGATAACTTATCATATCAGGGCAAAAAATACCTCAATAATGAAAACATACATTTTCACTTCAAACTTACATGTGGATGCATGATGGCCATGAAGAACTTACTGCTTTTACTTAGAAGCAGATCTGCTAGTACACTCAGGAAATCATGAGAAATGACTTCCTACCTGGAGTGTTTTTAGGAACTTGGCAAGGCCAATAATCACCACATCCCTTTCCACTAGCTGGCTGAATCCCCAAATTTCACCATGATGGTGTTGACATCTTGGGGACTTCATCCCATTACCATGAAAATTCTCTCAGTGAAGATAATAATAAATGATGACTTCAGCTCGGTGAGCATGCCAGGCATTTTAGCCCCAGGTAGTTGCTAGTCTTTGCCTATGTGAGGTAAGTGGATCTGCACCTATTTTATATATGAAAAAAAGTTTACATGATAAAGTTTATGTGGGAGAGAAGTTTTATATGTCAAAGAAAGTACTGCAAAGACATAACGAGGATTTCAAAACACTATTTTTCTCTTTATTAGTATTTCACTGGGTAAGTTCTTTGGACCTTAATTTTCAAATCATTAAGTGAAATCTAAAACTAAGTCTCATAATAACTGTTCCCCTATGATCTCCATAAAGATCAGTAGAAATAGAAATGTCTCTTTTATGGTCAAGGTCAATGTAGCAAACTTTAGCTTTTGTGGTATATTCTTAAATCCTTCTTTGACTATGTTATTTTTAAGGAAAGAAAAAGTAACTTTTCACCAAAAATTTGCCTCTGATTTTAATGGATTAATGTCTTAGAATAAGCAAAGCGTTTTTGTTTAATATAGCAATAAATGCAGAGCTTTATAATAACAGTGAGCCTGTCCCTTCTCTCTGGAGACTGCTTTATAACCGCATAAGCCATAAAAACAAATATTTCTAAAGACTGGAAATTGCTCAGAAACATTAATGTCTAAAGTGTATTATTTAATAAAAATAGAAATAAATTCAAGAATAGAGTATTTATTATCCTGTAGTGTTTATTCAAATAACATAGTGAAAAGCTGATTACGGTAGAATTTTGACTGCCACCAGGATTAATGGTATTACCTAATTATGTGACTCTGAAAATGCTGTTGAATTCACCATTTAATATGAAGTTAAACATAAAAAGCATTGTGAGCACTTTTATTACAAAACAAGACAAAACATTAGAATCCCAAACTCCCATCTATAGCTGCTCACTGAGCTCATGGACAGGTTTTGTAGATAGGTAACTGGTCTTCTAATTTAAACTCTGTATAACATAGACTAGAGATCTAATTTTTCTCTTTTCCTTTGAGGCATTGCTTTAACCTGAAGGATATTTTGCAGATTGCAATTAAGTAATTTTTTATGACTTCATCTTGGAGCTTTGCTATAATGCTGCACTGTATACAGTAATCAAAAATGTTTGCATACTTTGGATATGAGCTAATCAAAATACCCATTAAGCATGCTAACAAGCACACCTGTTATCATTAACAGATTTATTCTCTAATTTTATATGATTAGCACAATCAAATTAAAAGGTGAAAACATATGATGATAGCAACCTCTTTATAAAGTCTGAGTAATTATTAGTATAAATATTATCTATCTGTAGCAGCTATAAAAATGAATACCCAGGAGTTATAGGCTTATATAATGGTAACTTTAATCACAAGCAGGACTTTTTCTTTGAAGGAAAGTGAGGCCTTTGTATGCATTCATATTTATTTTAACTGGAGTTCACAATTAGATAGTTTGAGATTCTAGACAGCATTATTATTCAGTCAGTGTTCTATTTCCTGCATTCAGGTTTAAAAGCTATAAATCATGTACTAATCTTTGATTCACCTTTTCCTACTGTTCTGAAGTATCTGCTTTTACTCTTAACTGTCTCTCCACTTGTATTCACTTCAGAAAATAATTTGTTGTTATTATTGTGTTTCAGATGTTCATTAAAGTAATTTTCAACTATTGGCATGTAGAAAAGTTCTATAATACTACTGTAGGCTCATTTGCTTGTGTGCTTTCTTTTACCCCAGATCTTGAGAAGTAAAACTAAAGATGATTTCCATACATCTGTCATAAATTTTTTGCTCTGGGGATCCTGGTAGATAAAATTGGGGAATATTTTAATCTATTGGCAATATGCAATTCTATACTAAGTGTATTTAGGCCATGTGATAAATACTGGTATTAGCTATAGTGCAAATACAAGGTCTGTCCAGAAGGTATCCAGCCATGTAATATGAAAAATGGAGACATTTATTGAAGGAGATACAATGTACAAGAAACATTGTACCTAGGACAATGATGCCTCAATCCCCACCAAAGTAAGCAACTTGGGACCTCACACAGTTCTAGTCACCATCAGCTGTCTCATTGTATTCTCCTGAGTCTCCTTGAAAGTCTGAAATCTCTTCTTCTCTTTCAAAGGTGCTTTTAGTTTTGGGAAAAGCCAGAAGTTGAAGGATGTCAAATCTGGGCTGTAGGGGGTCTGAGTCACCTGGATGACTTGAGGTTTTGCCAAAAATCTCTCCACAAGAGGTGATGCAATGGCAGGTTGTCATGATGAAGCCGCCAATCACCAGTTGCCCATAACTGTAGCCTTCTGAATCATCCAAATAGTTTCCATAGAGGAATGTCCAAGCTTAACACAAAATTTGATGCAGATTTGTCACTCTACTCACTTATTTTGAATGCAATGGCCACACCATACACACATTCACTCAGTGGCATCTACCACCCCCACTGACTAGTATAGTGCAGCTGTCATTCCAGTCTACTCTCCTTGGGTGCCAGCTTACATCAATGTTGGGCAAACCATTTTCGTTATCTTAACAATGACTGGACATTTTCTAGACAGACCTCAAATTGTGATTTTAATGGAATGAAATCCTACCTAAGTTGGTATATCAGGACAATGCTTAGTAGATGAGTGGATACTAAAGCTGTGGTACATTTATACAATGGAATACTAGACAGCAGTAAAAAGAAGGAACTCTTCCCTTTTGCAACAGCATGGATGGACCTGGAGACTACCATGCTAAGTGAAATAATCCAGTCAGTGAAAAACAAATACCAAATAATCTCACTCATATGCAGACTATAAAGAACAAAATAAATTAATGGACAAAATAGAAACAGAACATAAATACATGGAACATACTGACAGCTGTCCAGGGGGAGGGGAGCTACTGGATGAAAGAAGGTGATGGGATTAGCCAAAGAACATATATGCATGACCCATAGACATGGAATGGTGTAGGGATTGCTGGGAGCAGGGGGCTTGGTTGAGGTGGGCAAAGGAGGAAACAGTGGGGGCAACTGTAATGGCATAAAAAATAAATTTTCTTAAAAAGACTTATTATGTAAGACTCTATGTAGGTTTAAAAAAAGAGTGGGTAGAAGAAGAAACACTATTTGGTATCATAGTGTGGGTTAGAGTCAGGAAGGAAAAGATTATAAAGAGAAAACAAATTTTTGTGACATTGTGGAAGATGCTTCTTCCACTTGGGGCTGTTTCATGACCAGGCTTTCTAATAGTCCTCAGCTTTTCCAGAATGAATGATTAATAACAGTAATTGTTTTAAGATTTCCTCAGTTTTATTGTTGGGCTATTGAAACCTTTTAAAATTTGCCAAGAAAGTTTTTTACCAGGAAATTAAACAACGGTTAAGGTATTTAAGTCTTAGTCAAGTTTGATATGGATTCTGAGTTGCTACAAATAAGGGTCAATCATTTTTATTGTACAATATAAATTAAGTTTAAATTAAAAAAGTGTGGTTTTTAACAGTATAAGAAAGCCAAATGTTATACATCAATACAAAAATTCCATTTCCAACAGTTCAAACCTCTTAATCTTTACAAACATGACAACAAACTGTATTTATATCAATGATAAAGGTCAGTGAAGCACTTTATGTGTGTAGACTGACAACTCCCATCAACACTAACATTTCTAATCCTTACATGTTCTTAAAGGCTGAAAAAATTGAGTTTTATACCTGACATAGCAACTGAAAATACAGTAGAAAAGAGAAAGGAAACATTTGACAATTATAATGAAATAACTAATTCTAGCTAATATATGCAATTTCAGCTTTAAAATGCAATTGATGACTAGCAATTCTTCCCATGTGGATTAAAAGGATAAACTGAAAGTAGCTAAACTTCTTTGGAAAAAAATTAGTAAAATAACTAATTAAAGACTTGGAAAGAGGATAGAGAAACACAAGTTTTTGAATAAATAATTTTCTAGATTCTCCATTCTATGTTTAGAATAGTAGAAGGAAAGGAAATTTATTTGCTATTTTATTACTTAGTTTTATTTTATGTATTATTTATTTTATTTACACTTTACTGTATTTTATTTATTGTCTTCTGGAATCAGCCTGTATTTCAATCTAGATAAAATGTGTTTTATTTTATTAGATTTCTATATTGCTCTGAGCTCAAATCCTTTTTAATGTGGAAACACAAGAGTTTTGTTATCTCCTTTTGGTCCCCATTTGTGATCTGTGAATTTCAAGAATTCAGTGGTCATGCTTAGGGATATTTGATTATCATTCAGGCAATTTTCATAATTCTACTTCTTATGAGAATAAATCAATACATAATTTCTCAATGCACATTTTGGGAGCTAAATTGCTGAGAGTTCATAAGCTAAAAGTTTGCCCAGGCAAAGCCGACTCAGATATGGATTTAATTGGTCAGGTGCACAGACCAGGCATTAGTGTATTGTTTAAGCTTATCACATGATTCTGATGAACAATCAATGATAAGAACTGAATAAAAATTTTTATAAAGTTTTATTTCTTTTGCTGCCATTCATGGAGCTTTTCTTAAATAACTTTCAGAATATTGTTTTAAAAGATATATTAGAAGTAATTCTTAAGAAGTTTTCAATAAAAGTGTTGCTGATGCATTTAATGAGATTCCACCTTTGAAACACATAATGAGATGCTATTGTTCATCATCACATGGTAAGAAATAAGCTATTAAACTAACCTGTTTTTTTAACACATAACCAGAGGAAGTGATTTTGGCCCTTCATGTATCACATAAGTATATTTTGAAAGCTTGAATATAATTGTATTATATAAATATATATCATATAAATATATTTACATTTATATATTTTATATATTTATAATTATTTATATACTTTATATTTTATACATTTCACATATTCATAAAATTTATATATTTTATATAGCATCATAAATATATTCAATAAATATAAAATTTAATAAAATTAAATAAATACATTTATATTTATATATTTATATAAACATATATCTCATATGTCTTCATGTATAATATATTTATATGTAAATATATTAATGTATAAGGTATATTAATATATGCATATGTAATTTATATAATTATATTATATAAAGGTATATTATATAAATATACATTTATATTTATATTCATATATTTTATTTCTTGAATATACAATGTCTTTCAATACATTTTATATTTATTAATATGTTTGTTTTGTATAAATATTAAATATAAAAACACATGCATGTATATAAAAGTATATATGTATATGAAAAGTTCATATATATGTATATAAATATAATTATTTAAAATAAAGTAATTATATTACTTCATTGTAGTGAATTTTCCATTTGATTGTAGGAAAAGATTCACATATTACAGAAAATTAGGAAATAACTTAAGAAAGTATAAAGTTAAAATCTCAACATCTAGATAATATTATGAATAGACTGCTATAATGTCTTTCCAGTCTAGATTTTCTAGTTATAAGTTTATTTTAATGTAGCTGAGATTATTCTGTTATATCCTTATTTTTCACTTTGTATTATTTTTCACATGGTATCAGGCCATTGAATATTTATGTTTCTATATATAATTTTAATAATAATATTATACTGTATATGTATATTATAATTTGTTCTTATAATGTTAAATTTTAGGGTGCCTCCAATTTCCGTCATGTGAAAAACACTGAGACAAACAACTCTGTGTGCACAATGTTTGCTACATTTTCAGTGAATCTATAGATACCTAGAATTAAAATAATTTAATAGAGGGTAGTAATTTTAACTGAGCTGTTTTCTAAGAATAAGGGGAACCAGTGGCATGGGGAACAGACTCCTTTTTTCTCTCTCTCTTAGGTTTATCTTAGATTTAGTATGTCTGTCTATGTTAAAATTATGTATTCACTGTGAAATACTTTATAAATCCTATATTAATGGCAATATATTTGTGTCAGTAAAGTATGTTTTTATGAATTTATTCATGTAAACTTTAAATCACATTCTGGGATTATAGTATAGATAAATGGAGACTGATAAGTATTTCTACTTTGTTATAGATTTCAATTTTCACCAATTAAAAGTTGCCTAATTTGCCTCAGTAAACTTTTTCCTCATTATTTGCTGTCAATATTGCTTCCTACTTTTCTGTTTGTCTATTTTTTCATTTGCACATGAATTATAAACACATACACACACATATACACACACAAGCCAATACAGTTGTCACTGCTTTAGTTAAAATGGTAAAGATGGTGGTATGATATTAAGTATAATTTTCTGAGGCTTGCATTTGTCCTCCATGATATTTTATGGCATTCTTCTGTGAGAGATCATTTTTAATGCTTTATAGTATTTCTTTACTATTTTATTTTAATCTGTGTTTTTATAGGTGCCATCAATTTAAACTTTACTTTTAATACAATCAGAATATCTTTTTAAATAAAATTAAAACACTTTAATAGTTTTTATATTTTAATTACTTGACAGTTTTTTCTTGTTGGGAACCGCCCTGACTGGTATCAGAAGCTGAAACCCCCGCCTAGCTAAGGCTAAGGGAACGCCCTTGGAACTGTAAGCCAGCAAGGAGACAAAAGCTTATCTTCCTGGCAGGAATGCTGCTTCTGCTGCTTTATTCATGACTGAACCCCCCAAAAGCTTGGTCGGTTAGCCAAAGACGGGTAAGATTCCCCACGGGGGAGACGACCTAAGCCAGGCACGATCACTTTTGGGAGGCCCCCCCCAAAAGAAGGACTTGGGGGGCTGCAGCAAAAGGGGGTGATGGACCCTCGCTCCTCGGCTTTGACAAAGTCTGAGTTCTCATCATCTGGGAGAAAATCTCCTTATCTCTTGGTTACCTAGTTCCCTTGCTCCACCTAAGCCTGAAACAATGACAGGGTAGTACAGCTCGGGTACTGAGAAGTGCGGATTCCCTGGGGTGATCAGGCCTAAGAAAGAACATGTAAATTACTGTGAAACCTTCTTTGTTTAGAATGCTCTCAGTTGAATGAGAAGGGTCTTAGGAGGAAGTTATTTTGTTCCTCAGTCTTACAGCTCTTTGACCCCCAACTCAATAGACTGGCAGAGTTCTTTGTTTTCTATAGTTCCTTACTTCCCCGAATGAGTACTGTACTTTACCTGAATTATTATGCAAAATGAGCCTAATAAAAGCAGGTATGGACGGTAAATCAGGCGCTCCCCACTAGGGGGGTGGCCATTCTGTCCCTACTTCCCCACAGAAACTAGTCTGTCTCTGTGCATGTGTTGTTTTTTCTCGCGTGTTTATCGTCAAGCCATCCACAGCGTTCCGTGGTCACTGCTGGCCGGTGACCCACACGCAACATTTTCTTATACATGTATTTATTTTTATGCTATTTAATGTTTCCTGGGTTTTTTTGTTAGTCATATAAATTATGTTTAGTTTGCTTTGTTCTCTTATAAAATTATTGTGAAACAAAACTTATTTTTATTCATTTCTAATGTTTTATTATATGTATTAGATATGTGTCTAAATGTGAGTGTATACTTTTGGATTAAAACATAATTTTACAGTTCTCTAAGCTAAGCAAGAGTTAGGTATCTATCACCTATCAAAATTCTTGGAATTTAAAATTTTAATTTGGAATATAGGCTAAATTTTAATTATATAATTATTACATTTGAGCCTACAAATGTTTTCAGCAATTATTTGTTCTTTACACATATTTTATAGGCTTTTACAGTATTTTAGATATGTACCTAATTTTAGTCATATTTATCAATATTATAAATATTTAAAAATGTACTTAATTGATTTCAATTCTTGTAGCAACACTTATGACTTTTATTTATTTTCTTATTTTGAATTTTGGAATATTATTTATTTTTATGATCTACAAACATGTTTTATAAAAAGAATACTATTAGTTTTCTGAATTCTTCATTGTCATATAATATCTTCATTTGTGAAAATGTATCCAAGTTCAGAATTCTTTAGTCAAAATCTGTATCCTTAAAAAACTGTAGAGTCTATCTTCTTTTTTTACAATACTGGAGAATCAACTGACTATGTTTACTTTGTAGTCAATCCGAATGTTTTCTTTCCAGATATTTGCACTCAAGCTTTAAGCATTAGCTTAAAAACTGTTAAGTAAAACTGCATGTATTTAAATAACTGTGATTCATTGAAGCTATTATTCTGCTTAAAGTTGTTTTATATACTATTTTTAAATTCATAATATTTTAATATATATTTCTCAGCCACACCTATACTTTTTAGGCCAGATCCCTATTACTTAGTTTAGTTGTATTATTGAAATATTTTTTAAATAAAATGACTTTCAAATAAAAAAGTAAATTAAAATAAAGTTAAAAGTTTTATTTTTTCAAGAATGCAAAAATGGTATATCTGCACATTAGTCAATATAATATACCTCATTAAGAAAACAAGGAATAAAAATGGATGCACAAAATGCATGTGACAAAAAATCAACATCATTTTTGATAAGAACTTTCAACAAGTGGGCCTAGAAGAAATGTTCCTCAATATAATAAAAGCCATAAATGACAGACTCACAGATAACCTCATATACAGTGGTGAAAAGCTGAAAGCTTTTCCTGGAAGATCAGGTACAAAACAAGGATGCCCATTATTGTCACTTGCAGTCAACATAGTATTAGAAGTTCTAGCCCCAGTAATTAGTAAAAATTAAATTAAAAAAATAAAAGAGAAAAGAAAGACAGCAAGATATAAACAAAGATGTAAAACTATTGCTGTTTGCAGATTACATGATACTGCCTATCGAATTCCGTAAGGACTCTATCAAAGAAAACTATTAGGACAATTATATAAATTAAGTAAAGTCACAGGATACAAAGTCAAATGTAGAAATTGGTTGTGTTTCTATACACTAGTAACAATTATTAGAAAGAGAATGAAAAATAATCTCATTTCTAATTACTTTAAAATATATATAGGAATAAATTTTTTTAATATTTTATTTATTTATATTTTAGAGAGGGAAGGGAGGGAGAAAGAGAGAGAGAAAGAGACATCAATGTGAGGTTGCTGGGGGCCATGGCCTGCAACCCGGGCATGTGCCCTGACTGGGAATCGAACCTGCGACACTTTGGTTCGCAGCCCGCGCTCAATCCACTGAGCTACGCCAGCCAGGTCTTATAGGAATAAATTTAATCAAGGAAGTGAAAGACCTCTTCTCTGAAAACTACAATACATTGATGAAAGGAATTGAAGATGACACAAATAAATGGAAAGGAATACCATGCTCCTGGATTAGAATAATTAATATTGTTAAAATGTCCATATTATCCCAAACAATCTACATATTCAATGCAATCATCATCAAAATACCAGCAGCAGTTTTCACAGTCCCTGAACAAAGAATCCTAACAGTTGTATGGAATCACAAAAGATTCTGAACAGCCAACAGTCTTGAGAAAGGAGAACAAAGCTGAAGGTATTACACTTCCTAATTTCAAACTATGCTGCAAGTCTATAGTAGCTGAAACAGTGTGGTACTGGCATGAAAACAGACAGGGATTAATGGGATTATCAGAGAGCTCAGAAATAAATCCACACATATATGCTTAAATAATCTATGACAAAAGAGGCAAGAATATACATTAGGAAAAAGAGAGTCTCTTCAATAACTGGTGTTGAAAAACTGAACAGCTACATGCAAAAGAATAAAAATCACACCACTGTTTTATATCATGTACAAAATTAAATTTAAAATGGATTAAAGACTTGATGGTGAAAGGTGAAACCATAGAAGTTTCAAACAAAACTGTAGGCAGTAAGCTCTTTGACATTGGTCTTGGCAATATCTATTATATTTTGAAAGTCTCCTCAGACAAGGGCAACAAGAGCAAAAATAAACAGGATTACATCAAACTAAAAAGGTTTTGCACAGCAAAGTAAATCACCAAAACAAAAAGATAGCTGATGTGCAATCTTTCATATACTATGTTGATATAGTCATGTAGTGTGCAGCTGCAAAAGTATGATAAGATCACTCTGTCATCTGTTTAATAATTCGTAAGACTCAGATTAAGGGTGTCTTCATTGTGCAACACAACACATGAAAGAACGCACATTTTGGCATGTGTGACCCCTCCACCATTCCTATGTGAACAGGTTTATACCGCTTTCTGTCGGATTTCAGTCCCTTCCACCGCTTCCCCCAAGCAAGTTGGGCCCTTCTGGTGCTGATTCCTGGGTGGGTGGGCTTGTGTATGTTCTGGGACCCTGTGGGTCTCTCCAATAAACTCTCCCATGAGGCTGGAAGTATCTCCTTGTGCCTCAACGTCCACAGGTGTTTTCAATCAGTGTTTTGAGGCTTTATTTCCCCAAGCTGGGGCCTGGCGCTGTGAGATCTGTCTTGTTCTCCAGCTTTGCCTGGTTTGTCTCTGAGAGAATGTGGGACCACCCAATCCACCAGCTGCCCTGTGTGCCTCACTGGGTCTGCCAGCCGCCACCTGCATGCCCGGGTCTTCAGCCACTGCCTTGTGCCCTGGGGTCTGCAAGCCAGCCCTTTGTTGTTGTTGTTGTTGTTGTTGTTGTTGTTGTTGTTGTTGTTGTTGTTGTTGATGCTGTGACCCCTCTCTGCCCGGCACCCGACTCCACCCCTCCTACCGGACTGGATGAATGTGTCTAGTCCTTGGTTGTTGGACTTCCATCAAGTTCAATTTTCTGTCAGTTCTGGTTGTTTTTTTTTTCTTTCTAAATTTTTGTTTTCCTTAATTTGGTTGTGTGAGAAGGCGCAGTGTGTCTACCTATGCCTCCATCTTGGCCAGAAGTCCAGATTTATAGTTTTGAACAAATGAAGAAAATGAAAATCAAACAGAAAGGGCAGCCAGTGGAGAGAAGTGAAAGGCACATCTCTTGGTTTCCAAAGAGTATGGTTTGAAATCTATTGATTTCTGTTGTCTTTTTTTTCCCTTCCATCAATACTACTGCATTTCAGTTGTATTTATTTACTAGCAAGTCTTCTATTTTATATGACAGTTAGATTTAATTAGCCATGGTTGATAATTTGCATAAAAGAATATAATTTCTTTTCATTAAAAAATATATAAATCTCCAGGGTTTATTGAATATGGCCCACATATTTAATAGCTGTCATGTGTGCCTCCAGGTCCACAAGCCACCCTTGGACTGCATCACTGGGCTGCCTTATTCTCCAGCTTGGCAAATATGAGGCAGCAGGAGGAGGTGCTGAGGCCAATGGAAGATGGAATTCAGAGTATTTATTTTCTCAGCTGCCTCCCAGGTAACCATGCGTTTACAACAAACCTCCTTTAACTGATAAAGCTTCTATCCAATGACCTATACCACACAGCTCTGTCTTGTGTTATGAACCTGAGGTTATTACACTATCCCGTGTCATTTTCTTAAAACCACCCACATATTTGTAAATAATCCCTTTATTAAAGTGTCCCCAAATCACCTCATGTGAATGTGTAATATGTTTCTTGCCATGACCTTGACTGATGCACCCTCTCAGAAAGAAAACATGCCACCTGGAAACAGCACAGACCGTGCCATTTATAAGCTACGCTTTCTAGTCAAATTAATACCATTTAGCTTGTTTCTTCATCTGCAACTACGTCTAATAACATCTACCGGTAAAGATGTTGTCAGAAGAAAAGTGCACACAAAACACCTGGGAAATGGTAGGCATGAAATAAATAGTACCCAGAATTGTTTTTATCTTTTATTGGCCAAATAATCCAGGTAACTTAGAATAAAAAGTAAAGATATATATATATATATAATATGAAAAAATACTATTAGTGGCTATATAGAATTTTATTGATTTTTAATTCTGCTCAAAACACAAAAGCATATAAAATATATAAAATTTTCAAACAATATTTAGTGGCAGGAATGCACAAGTTTAATCCACATTGTATATTGTAATCTTTAGCGTCATCTTAAAATGAAGAATAAAACTCAAAACTGCTTTGAAAACTATACCTAGAAATATAACAACAGCAAAAAATATGTTGTTAAAATTAATAAAGTACTTTCTAATTGATGCATCTCACTATATATGGCAAAATTATCAAATCACTGTTATTTTTCATACAGTATTATCTTCTAATCATTTCCATGCATGGACTACTTTTAAAGCATTTACTATATACTCAAAATAACACTAAGATATTGACATTAGGATTAGTCAATAAATGTAATGCAAACTTAAATATTAGTATTGACATGGGTTCTATTAATATATGTTATAATTCCATGGGATGCATGAACAGAGTTTTGATTTTTCCACTTTAAATTTCAAAAATGCAGTAGGTTTTGGAGATCTTTTTTAACGTGATAGCTAATTTGTCTTCCAACATTCTTACACTACTGCAATCTTAACTGACATGCACACAACCACTTTAACCTAAACACATTTTATGTGAGGGAATTTTTAAAGAGTAAAATGCATATAAAATGCTTTGGTCAATGATGCCAAACTTGTAAAATTTACAAATTTTGAAAATTTTAATGAAAACATTTTCATTTATGGTATAGCATGAGAAATATTTAGGAAAAACTGGCTTCTGGAAGCTCTTATTATAATATTCTCTCCATTTCAGGTAAGAAGATTAAGGGGAGACCCCAAAGTAAGATCATACTTCATTTACCTTTCAACCAATATTAATTTTCATTTTGTGCCATGAAATGTGGTACGCTCATACCTTGGATTAATTAATGTTTTACATATGAAAATATTTAGGAGATACATTACATATCTTTCTAATGAAGCTGTTGAACCTAGAATTGAAGGCCAGACTATAATTCCAAAACCTACCACCTCAACCACTATGTTATCCTTTGTCCCAAAATCAGTGCTACAATTTACATTTTATAGGATTCCAAAATTAGGATGAAAAAATATTCCATAAATCACAAAATATGGCAGACCTACAATGTGTAGTATTTTATAAAGTATTCTTAACTTAGTATTTTTTCAATTACAGCAGAATAATTACAATTATTTTTATAACTCCAAGGTTTAGTATTACCCCTCTGAAGGCCAATAATTACAGTATAGTCAGTGTAAAAACATTTATGGGAATAAATGTTTTTCCCATGTTTTACTGAATACAGTATAGTCAGTAAAAACATTTATGGGAATAAATATTTTAATATCCTAATTCTCTGAAAAGTATTAATCCACACTTGAATTAAAATAATTTTCCAGTATTTATAATATTTGTTTAAATGGAACACACATTCCTCAATTATGTTTTATAACAGTATATTCTGTCGGAGAAGTCATCAAGGACACATGATTGTCAGTTGACCCGTATGTTGGACCCCAGCAACTGGAAGCTCTTCACCCTCTCCTGTGTCCTTGGAATGAGCCTCTCCTTGCTTTCCCAGCTCCCATTCGCAGCTCCAAAGATGCAGCCTTGAGATAAAAATACGGTGTTGATATTATCTAAACTGGGTTCATGGCTGAGCTCCCTTCATGCTTCTATAAGAACTTTAAAATTCGGGTGGGCAGGTGCAGAGATCGACTCCTCTTGCAGCTGCCCAAGACAAGCCTCATAAGTAAGTTCCTTTGTTCATGAAATCTGCCACCTGCCACTCTGGAGTGGTCTGCCCCTTTCTTCTGTCTCTCTCTCTCTGCCCTACACTTTCAGGAGCTGCTCTCAGATTATACCTGGAAAGCTCCCAAGGAGGATTTGGAAGCAACATATGCCCCTCCAGGTTATGAAAGACAGAGATGTTTTGTTTCAATGTGACAACTACAAGGATAGTACATACTGCCAACTGAAATTATGCTCACTGGGTTTTAAACCTCTGGCTGAGAAATACCACACAGGATTTGAAATCATCATTTAGAGCACAGGTAGCAAACACAAGGCCTGCAGGCCGAATCTGGCCCTCCACCTTGTTTTATCCAGCCCAGCACCTTGTTTCTACGCAATGGCAGCACCAAGTTCTCACTTAACTATTAAGGCATAATTACATTTACACAGTCCCAAAATTACATTTGGCCCTTTGAAGGCAACCAGAAGGCTGATGTGGTCCATGGTGAAAATGAGCTTGACACCCCCAATTTAGAGAATGTACTATAATAGCCAGAAGTTGGTATACAGTTTCCCTTACACCAAGGAAACTGAGAATGCCTACCTTATTAATTATTTTTAGATTAGATGGATTTGTTAAAGAAGAAAAGAAAAAGTAAATAGAATTATCAGCATCTTGAATGCTACTAAGAAAAGAAAATATCCAGGACTTGTAGAACATTTAAGGTAATATTCTCACAACTTTTAGTACTTCTTAGGAAAATGAGAATGTACCTTTTGATTATTTTCTCTATAATTCTTCTCATTAAAAATATGCAATAATAATTAAACAGTTACTTTTTATTTTGGGTGCCACAGGTATGGCCTTTATAATCACCATCAGACACAGGCAATGTAATCATTATTTTTTCCAATATTAAAAAGGAGAAAGTTTCTAGAAATTTGTCTTTTCAACATAGCTAGTAAGTAATGGGGACATTTTTCTTTTATTTAGTAATATTCCTTTTATTTAGTAATATTTTGTGCTATTCACTTACCTACCTCAAAATTATTTTAGTGATTATAAATATGTTATAATCTATTAATATGTTCATTTCATAACATTTTTCTAAGTGTAAAAATAACATATACTCATTACACAATTCTGAAATGTAGTGGAAAATAAAAAACAATGAAAAATTATCTGAATGTTGCTCACTAAAATATAGCTTCTTTAACATCTCATATCCAGCTTAATTTCAAAATATCCAAACTAGAACTCAGTATACTTCTTCTCTTTCTCCCCCCTTCACAACCCATATCTCCATTTCCCACATAACTACTGACAGCCACTGATATCCCAAATTTCTTATTTCTACTTACGCTTAACATGTAATTAATCACCGATTTCTACAGATACATGTATCTAAATATCTCAGGTTTACTTAGCATCTCTCAAATGCCTAATCCTAGAATGGTGTGATGTATTAGCATTGTATTTGGTGCAGAAAAATTAAAAAGCATAGCCTTCCTTTCAAAATATTTTTTTGTTCTGAATTATGTTTTGCCAGATTTTGCAATTCTTGCTTTGGGCTATAAAATTATTTGTTAATTTTATTAATACTAGTAATATTTAATACTATTAGTATAAATAAGTACTAAGACTTCACATTGAAAATATAAATACTTTAATGCTATCAATATTTTTAAAACCTCTTGTGTCAATTTGACAAATTTATATTTTAGGAAGATGTACTTGGTTTAATATTTTAAAATAATTAGATTAACAAAACAAAAAAGAAAACATATATATCTATCTCAACAGATTCAGACAAGCATTTAACAAACTCCTATGTATCATAAAAATCATCAAATCAGGAATACAATGAAATTCTTAATCTGATGAAGCACTATTTAAAAAACCTACAATAAACTTCATACCTAAAAGTAAAATACAAATAATAATAATGAAAAATAATGGGTGTATCATCATTTATATATTATATTTTACTTAAAAGTGTACATAGTATAATGAGGCAATCAAAATAAATAAACTTTATACAGACTGGAAATAAAGAGATTTCACTGTCATAATAAGCAGACAACTTAGAGTTTATGTAGAAAATTTATTGAATCTATGGGTAAACTATTAGAATTAACAATTGACTGAAACAACTTTACTAGATATAAGTTCAGTATATAAAAAACCTATAATGGGCACAGATCATTGGCAAATTTTTTTGAAATAGATTTTACACTAGAATAAAAAAAAATAAGGAGTATATCTAATGAAGACGGTAAGACCTTTACAGAGGTTATTGTACAATATTTTTTAAATTAAAGGAGACCTTAATGAATGAACACATGAAATACCACGTCAATATTCGGGAATGCATTAATAGATTGAGGTACATTCTTATTATGAAAGAATGTAATGAAAATTAGTGAACTGTTGCTTATATCAAACTGGATGAATTAACTTTGTAGAGAAGCAGATTAGTGATTAGGTGGGGATATAAGAGTATTTTCTGGTGCTATAGATACTCTTTTCCTTGACACAGGTGATAGTAACATGAATGAGCTCATTTGTAACAGTAAAATGAATTACAGTTTTAAGTAAAAAATAAATATAAAAAAATAAATAATTATAATAAATGTCATTTTAAAATGTAAGTGCACTATACAATGTTAACAATGTTTAAAAAAATTAATGGAGAGCATTAAAAGAAATACACAAAATAAAAATAGTTTTGTCTCCTTGTAGTGAAATTAAGAGTGCTTTCTATTTTTTCTTTTAGTGTGTGTGTGTGTGTGTGTGTGTGTGTGTGTGTGTGTGTGTTATAAATGGTTTGTGTTCTGTTTTGAAGCAAACAGTGGGCTCCTCCAGGAATGGGCTCATCTGATCTGGTCAACACTCTCCTTAGGTTGAGCATCTGACATGTTTAGAATCCTTGCATCTTTTAACTCTGTGCAAGGCATTGTGGGCATGCAAAATGTTTTAACAGGGTAGTGGTTGGAAAGTCTAGAAGAATAAAGGGAACTTGCTGCATCCTCATTTAGATGGGGTTGCTTTTTATTCAATACCTAATAAAGTCCATAGTCTCAATTCCAAAGACAAACAAATAAATAAATAGTTGGCAAGTTAAACTTATGTAACAACCAATCATTTTAAAGAACAATATAAATAAATATAAGTTATAAAATTATTCTATAAAATCTTAATGCATTGAGTAAAATTCATTATTAAAAATTATTAATTAGCCCTGGCTGGTGTAGCTCAGTGGATTGAGCGTGGGCTGGGAACCAAAGTGTCCCAGGTTCGATTCCCAGCCAGGGTACATTCCTGGGTTGCAGGCCATAACCCCCAGCAACCGTACATTGATGTTTCTCTCTCTCTCTCTCTCTCTCTCTCTCTCTCTCTCTCTCTCTCTCCCCTCCTTCCCTCTCTAAAAAAAATAAATAAAATATTAAAAAAAAAGAAAAAGAAAAAAAGAGAGAAAGAAAAAAAAAACAGAGGAAAATAGTCAAAAAAAATTATTAATTATATTAGTTTCTGGCCTCAACCTTTCCTTTTCATAATCTGGATCTGCTACCAACCCAACAATTATACAAAAAAAAAGTTATTTGTATTGCTCTCATAAACTATATTATTCCAAAATTCAATAGTGTGTGATTCTCTGGAGAAAAAATATAGAGATTCCAAAGATGAAAGATATGGCTTACATTAATCAAGTTGTACCATTTTTCACATTTTCCTTTGCCAAAACCTGATGCCCAGGAATTGTGTTTTATTGAGCACAAGCCACATTAGTAAAAATTCCATGTAAATGCAAATATCTAGAATATGATCTGAGATTTAAGAGATCTTTGTTTGTGATTATGTGTCACAATGTATTTAATGTGTGACCCACGACAACTCTTCCTCTTCCAGTGTGGTGCAGAGACGCCAAAAGGTTAGACACTCTGATACGGGCAATTTCCAATTACCTACATGAAATAACTTAACATAGAGAGTTTGGACGAGATACCCACAGAATACAAGCTGGCTCAAGGACAGAGGTGCATGCAGTAATTCCTAGTGAGCCGATGGCCAACAGGGAGATGTAGAGTACACTTTTTGTTTACGCAGACATACATTGTAAATATTTGTATAAAATAAGCTAGCTTGAGCAGTTTGTGTCTTCAGACCATTGTAATTTGACCAAAAACATTGTAACTGGACTTTTGGCAACATCAGTTGTACTTAACATTGCTTGATGTAAAATGCAGTTTGAAACATTCTGATCCTATCCTTTGGAACTTTAAGTCCTGTCAGTTCTATTTTCTAAGGACATTTTGGATCCCTCCTCCTGTCTGCTCATTATTTCAACTTTATGTCTCAAGTACTATCCTTGTCACTGGGAATATAATGATGAAAAAGACAGACAAGGTTTCTGCCCTTATCATTTCTTGCAACTATGGCAAACCTTCTGATCTGTTTCATTGTGTCTAGTGTCTTCATTCTCTTTTAACACTGTGACTAAATTGATTTATTTCCAGAACACAAAAATGATGACCTCATTCTCCCAACTGTATTCCACAAAAGCCCCTCAAAATTAACCCCTGCCTATCTTATTCTAATATCTACCCTCATTCTTCCCTACTAGAGTCATGCCTAATACCTTGTCACTTGTTAAACATACAATAAATCCAGTTCCTTTGCTCTTCTTTTGTACCTAATGTACTTTCTGCCTAAAATGCCTGTCCCCTATCACCCTGAAAAAAAAATCCTCCTTGTAGCTCAAATACCAGCAAAAAGATAACCTCTGTAGAGATTTCTGACTTTTCCAGAAACAGTTAGCTCCTCCATTTCCTACCCCTGAATTTTCAGTGTCCTCTCTAAGCAGTAATTTGTTCCTGCTGTGAAAGACTACCACATATGGTTACACAAACTGTATACTGCCCAGCCACAGGGGGCTCCATTCCCATAAGAGTCTATGTTATAATTAAAGAAGTGATCATCCTAACCTATATAAATGGCGAATCAGTGTACCATGGCAACCTTGATATTATTATTTCCTCACAAAATGTGAAACCAACATGGAAAGAAATTACACCTTGTCCATTTGTGAAATCTGCCTACATTAAATTACCTGGAACCAATTTCTGCTGAAATGACTTACAGATACAAGGAAGTGTGCTTACCAGCCATTCACATAAATGTGTACTCCTAATGATGTCACCACTCAACTCAAAGCTGTATTGATATGCAACTAATCTATAATCCACCCCATGCAAGCTCTCAATTTGAAGTATTGTCACTTGTAGAAAATTACCATTTTTTAAGTTGGTTGTAGTTTACTGGTACTTTATGAACTCTCGGGTATCCCTAGATTCATATAATTGGCATGTTGTTAAACTGTTCCTTGTCCCTACAAGATTTTCATACAGCAATGGACAATAGCCTCTGACGATGCTTTGATGTACAATTAATCAGTACTGCAAAAGGCTTTGCTTTTGGCTCTGTCCCTTCAGTAAATTATGATATGACACATATTTGCATTTACTTAGCACAGCTGGTTTTCATGAAAAGAACATTTGCCCCCAGAATAATTTAAAGCAAATGCAGAATGGTTTCATTCCTAAAAGAAGAATGCCATGGTGCAAAGCAGGTGATGTAAAATGTATTATGAACAAATAATATTTTCCCTGCATGTTATCTTAAGAAAATTTTTAAGAAGCTTTCCCTTGTTCACCAGTTGAAAACCCCATAATAAAAGACAAATAACGTGCAAAATTCTGCAATACCATATTATATTGTTTTTTGCAATGCAAATTTTTATATAATACATTGACTATTCTTTACTACTTTATCAAACAATATTTCCTAATCAAGATTATTGCCTTATTTTGTCTAGTATAATGCACAACCACATTTTTGTGTATGTTATACGTGGTATTTATTATACCCATTGTTATACCCATGGTACGTATGTATAATGTGAATTCTTATTTTACCCTCAAAAATTTGGACAAAAAAGTGCATATTACAAATGGCAAAATATGAGTATTTTGTTCTGTTGGAGAAAACATCTTAAGATCATTTAGTGAATATTAATTTTGAATGAGCTTAAATCTGATTTGAATACACAGATGACATAATTAATTTTTTAAATCCACAGAATTTCTTGAACTCTGAGCCATAATTTTCAGCGCTTTATATAAAATTTTTTTCTCAAGTATGGGTTATATTATGGTTTTATTTCTGTTGGAACATGAACCTGAGATTTTAGCATTATAATTTCATTGCACCATATAATTTCAAGAAACATTTAGATACAAGAAATATGATGTGTGGGTGTAAAGATATATTTCTACTGAAAATGAACTAAAAATACCATTAGAAATCTATAATTTTCCAAAGGCTTTGAAAGGTAATCACATAAAGATTTGACATTTCATTCTAATAATACATATCATCATATGAAGCTACTTTTTTCCATATCTGTTAACATTATGTTTCAATGTACTTGGACAGTCTTAATATTTAGTATTAGTTATATTTCATTTAACTTGGACATGTTTAATGTTTGGAATATTACTAACTGTTCTGTACACCATGTACATATTTTTTAATGTAGAAAGATACAAGAAACATCCACCTTAATGCAAGAATCTTTGATAATTCCCTGTATTCATACTGCAACAAATTGCAAAGAATGAAGTTAACACCAAAACTACATTGGATATAATTTAAGCATACTTTCAAGTTCAGCCAGCATTTGTTTGGTTTTTTAGTTGATTCATGGTTTTCAACCTTTTATATTAACTATTTACAGGACAGTATAAACTTTCATTAGGTTGAGTATAGCTTTATGGTACTCTCAGCTAATCCTATATCACCTAGAATCACTCATCTTGCCAAAAATGGATGGCTTTGTTAACACGCTCTGACTGCAGTTCTGCATGTGCAGCCGTTCAGCGAAGTGAGGTTACACTGATGAGGGCACACGGCAACATGGTCAAGTGACTGCCGGAATCTGAACACCCAAGGGAAACAGGGCCCTAGGGAGGGCCTTGCACTGCTGTAGCAGCAAAAGAAGATTGGGAAAGAGTCCAAGGTGTCACGGTGTTAGACTTATAGTCCCTGACATCCATCGGCATATGTCATAGGATGCTTGTTTTTGTAGTCTCGAGTCTGACACAGCTTGCCATGTCCAATTCCTTTTTCTTTTCAGCTACTTGGTTTTAAAACTCCTGCTTTATTTCATTATGTTAGTACCAAAACACCAATTATACTTTTACATGTCTGTGTGATATTGGTAGGATTGTATGTGTCTTTATCATTCCTGCCCCTCCACCAGAAGAACTTATTTCCCTGTCTCATGAAAAAGAAGTAAATCCTTTTCCAACTTTCTTTCTAGGTTAGAGCTAGTCCTTTTCCTGGTTAGAGGAGAGTCAACCAATAACCCTTTGGTACCTGCTCCTGTAGTAACATGGTAGCAACTCCTTGAGAAAATTACTTCAGTTACCGATCAACCCAGTTAAAGGAATGTTCACTTGATTTTGCATTAGGGTTTGAACCTGCATTTAGGAGAAACCAGACATGAGTTCCATTTGAGCAGAGGGACCTGTCCCATGTCCGTGCAGGCAGGTAGCGAGGCCCTGGCTGGGATGGCGAGGTGGCTGGCCTGACAGCAGCCCGTCCTATGGCCAAACATGCCATGAGCTAGATGATGCCAGCTGTGCTTTCTTAACTGTTTTGCAGGCCAGGCCTAATTTTAAATTACACCCTGATGTGTTTTGAAAATATTTATATGACACAGTGTTTAAAAATGTCCCCACCATATGGTGAGATTTTCTCTGACCCTAAATAGGTTTTCCTGTTAAAAGAAATGTTTTAGATGAAAAATGCATTCAATCTGGTAAAAGACCACATACTTTCATTTAGCCTATAAATGGAAAACTGCATGGAATACAGGTGTCACTCAAGGTGGACTAGGCTTTTAGGAAGAATGATTGAGCTGTTTTAAAATAATTTGTCACCAAGTGTATACAGAGAAATATCTATCTGATAAGACATTTATTTTCACCAATGTATATTATTTTTCTATTACACATATTATTATACACATAATATGTATATTTTATTATTTGAAAATACTATCATCATATATTATTATGCTATATCTATGAGGCTAAAGAAATGATAACATACTAAAACGTTAGTAAACCTAAAGTTCTGGAGACAAGGATGAAACAGAGTAGTGAGTGTGAGATAAGAGTGTCATGTTGATGACCCTGCTTTCACTCCCAACCAGAACTTAATTCAAATGCAGACAGTGGGTCGTGTCCCAGAGACACAAATGGCCAAAGACACTCCTATACTCCTATGCTCTGTTGTTTTCCTATATTAGCCAACCACTTATACTGCAAATGATGATACAAAGAGAAAGAAACAATAGGGCAACCCATACTTCCTCTCAGTCCTTCCTGACTCATGTGGGCTGAAGGTAGAGTGTTGGTAGAATACACACATATCAAAAAGTAAAATAAAAACTGTTGAGTTAATTTTGTTCATCATTTCCACTGTTCTGTTAGAACAAAATATATATGCATATATGAGCTACCAAATATGGATTGTATAATTTCAGTGATTCCACATGCTGCTGTTATATTTGCTCTTAAAAGTGACACACTGTAAAGATGAATGGTAAAATTCTTTTATTTTTAATAATATCACTTAGAGTGACATCAAATAGTAGTAAAAGCAACTTGACAAGTCTAGAGAGAGACCAAAGAAGAAAGAAAGGCACTTTATTTTTTTAGTAATAGCACTTTGTTCTTGTCTTTTTCTTTTCTTTTTTAACAAGGTACCCTGCATTTTCATATTTTAACTGGGCTCCACAGATTCGGCAGCTGGCCCTGTAGGCAGCCATCTGATTGAAAAGAGGGGAAGCAAAGGCCAGGATCTGCAGATGGGAAAGATCAACATAACTAACACATAGCCTGTGTCGGTACGTAGGCTAAAAATAAGCCTAATGTTCAGATGTAGCCACACCTTAAAGAGACTTGCATATAACTTATACCAAGAAATTTCTGCCTGATTCCATAGGAACTATGAAATTTTGAAGAGTGGTTAAATAGGAAAACATACAGGGAGAAGCAGAATAACATGTGAACCGTTTTTGAAATTAGATGGAACTGGTTTCAAATCCTAGCTCTACCATGTGGCTTCTCTGTCACTCCTGCCACAAGATGGAACAGCTGCTGGGTCAGTTTTCATCTATTATGTGCAGGTATTTGAAATATGTACTCCATGTGGATATTATGAGATTTGCATGAGGTAAAGTATTTAAAAACACTTTAACAAGGACATGTAATTAATAAATGATAGCTATCATCATATTGATCGGGTTAATGAGAATATAATTTTTAAAATTAAGCCAAAGTTTGTGAGAAAATAATTTAGGCATAAGATATGTACTAATGCCAGAAAGTGAGTTACCTAAGAGAATTCCCGATTTCCGACTTTGATGATAAGGCACAAATACACATTTAAAGGAAATGGCAAAGGGATAAAGATGATGTAGTCAGTTTAAGACCTATTAAGATTAAAGCCTGTGTGGCACATGAAGTAAGAAGGTGAGGCTTACAGTAGACAATAATACCTATCATTTAGCCCAAGTTCCTTATATTCACATATATGTGGTATACTTTAACTCTGAAGAGAGTACTGAGTTTGAGGGTGATAATGGTTAATGGAAGCTGTTGCTCACATAGTGAAAATAGGAAAGACGGGAATTCCGTACATTTATTTGATTTTCAACCTAACTCTGCCACTATATTCTCCAGGCAAGTAAGTAACTTAGCCCTTCTGGGCCTCAGGAAATAATAACATTTATTGAATACTTACTAGGACCCACACATTCATCCAAGCAAATTACAAGTATTAACTCCTTACACAGTACAAAATTCTAAGTGTAGATAGAGACTATAATTATAAGAATTACACAGATGAGTATCCTGAGATACAAAATTATGATGTAATTTTCCCAAGGTCTAATATCTAGCATATAATTTAATATGAACTCTCTAACAAGGCTGACTCCATTTCTGATATTTGACTCCTAACAGATTTTAAAGTGCACTCCTCCCTCTTCATTTCCTGCAAAATGATAGGAAAGCCAGGGTGTTTTCTCCATGAAAGTGGAGAAAACATGGAGTGCCAGCAGGAGATTGTAAACACTCAAGCCCCTGCCCCAGCATGGAAACTCATATCCTAACCCCATATGTAGCCACAGTAAAAACCCCAAGCAACTTTCCTTTCCCTGTTCATCCAACCACTTTGAATCTAACTGGGAGATGTGCCCTGATCTACCTAAAGATCTCAATTATGTAAACAATAAATATTTCCATTTCATTTGGTGTGTGTGTGACATCAGTGATCTTTGTATCACAACTAAATTTGCCCTAAGGCACGGGGGCGGGTTCTGTGCTGTAACTGCAGGGTGGTCAGAGCAAACACAATTGTGTTCCAACACTGCATCATTCTAGAATTTTAAATGTGTGGTGGTAGTGATGCAAATATGAAACAACTATGTCAGTGAGTTGATGATTTAAGTAGCATTGGTCTACATTAACTGAAATTTGTACAGTTTTAAAATTATTATCCTTGCTTGCACTAAAGGTTATCTCAATCAACCTATCTTTTTTCTGCAGCCATTGCCCATAATATGGATGGACTGGTATATTAGTTAGTCAAGTTCTCCAATTCATCTGTTTATATCCACAGGAATCAACCACATCACAATTTTGAAAAATTATTCTTAGACATATATTTCTTAACTCCCTCTATGATTTCAGTGATGATGTCCATTATTTAACCCAACAAAAATCTGAATATATTCAATTTACTGAATTCAGATAAAGAAAAAGCCCCTTAATTTTAACATTACTATATTTGTTGCCTAGATTTCTTCTTGTTTCCTAGTATATCTCTCATAAGAAAATTTAAAGATATAAACAAGTTATCAAAGTAGGAGTACAAGGTGAACAGGTTGTGAATTAACCCTTAATATATATTTAATTGTCTTGAACTAGGTATGGCCTAGGTCTCTAATCTTTGCAGATGGATATCTTGATTAGCCTTAATAAGTCTTTTGCCCATAATATCCTCTATTGGGATACTAACACCTGCTTACCTTTTAAATGTTTGGTGGGGTAAGCTCACTGATACAGTTGTGAAGTAACATCTATACCAAGTTGTATAAATTCATTCTTTCAAAAATATTTCTTATTCCTATGATATACACTGAGTTTACTAATGTACTATTGACTTATAGTTCAATAACAAGCATGGTGGATAAAAACATAAAGCATGGTAAAGATGGACATAGAATGTATTTTTATAAGCTACAAATAGTTTAAAAATGACACCAGAAGCATCTACAACAGAAAAAAAAATACATAATTTGAATTTCATCAAAATTAAAAACATTTGTCCTTTAAAATAGACAGTCAAAACAAAAAAGTAAGATGATCTACAGAATGTGGAGAAATATTACAAAGTAGGAGTAGAGGGAGCACACCTCCACATAATAAAGTCCCTATATGAGAACCCTATAGCCAGCATCATACTCAGTGGGTAAAAATGAAAAGCTTTCCCACTCAGATCAGGGTTTTAATATTAGGAATTTGGAGACTGTGCTGTTTGACTTGATGGGAAAAGGTCAAGTGAATGGTACAGTATTTCTGACAGATCAGACTGCAAAAGTGAGTAATGGACACAGAGCTTCTGGTCCATTTCCATCACAAGGCTTCTTCAAGAATCCAGATTGAAAAGCAGGACTATAATTACACAAGATGAAGTTGCTTTGTTCTGGGGCAAAGACAGAATATGAGAACTTGCCATCTAATGACTCTATTTTGAGCTACCTTGCAAAAATACGATCTGCTGTATTTTCTCAGAACTAATAAGGGGTTGGAAGTGACTGGGCAGATTAAATGATAAGGAGGCCTTATCTAAGGACACTTTAATGGTGTGCCTATTTAGATGATATCAACCTCCAGAGCTAACACGTGATTCTCTTATTTCTTATACTTGAAATTTCTGGCCTTGCCTGAGTTTTAAAGTAAGAAATTCCATGTCCCATAACATGCAATTTTTGTTAAATTCTAGGGTATTATAAGAAACTAGAAAGAGGCAGAAGTCTATTATGATTGAAATATATTTCTGTTATTCAAGGCAGGCTCCAAATCTGTAAAAGTCAAGTTCAAGGAAGTCCATTTTCACCACCATTGATTTTCACTGAAGGCAGACTGTTTTCACCTCATTGATTTTGATGTTGATTGAGTCATGTTCATCCAGTTGGTCAGTATTCGGGAGCTTGTTCATTTTTGATGGGTTAATTTGCCTAGGATCACTGATCAGTTACCTTGATCTAGAGCGACTGTTATTCAACATTTTCTCAGTCCACATATTAAGAAATTTAAAGAGCTATTTAATTGAATGAAATTTTGTTTCTTGAAGACTTTACCTAAGTCCAGAAAATTAATAGTTTATTTACCCTTAACATTGCAAGGCTATATAAAATATGTACATGTGATTTTCATGTTGTAATTTATTTTTAAAAGGGAATTTAATAGGTAAAAAGACTTCTATAGAACTACAAGTTACAAAAGTAACAAAACTGTGACTAAGCATTAATGATTAAAAATAGAAAGCAAGTTCTATGACCAGATGATTAAAAATCTCCAAATAAATATTCAAATCTGAAACTGATGGTTCAGATATCATCCAATATCATCATTCATAAACCAGCTTCTCTACCTACTACATATATAACCCATCAAATAGAACCTTTCTGTCTAAACAGAACCCTCTATCTGTGAATATTAATAATTTGCAGGAGAGCATCTGGCTTTTATCTGAGATAACTATTATCTGTTTGTGACACATGTATGAGTTTTCTTTTCATTAATTTTTATCTTGGAATTTTTCATTGTTCTAGTAGCCTAGTTTTAGAACAAACACATGCTTTTAACAACTCTTAGCTCAATTGTTCAAGATGTTATGTTTAAAACATTTGACAACTCTATATATAAGATTTTTGAGCCTTTGTTATGAACTGTCCCATCTATTTTCCCTTTGTTTCAAATTCTTTTTTAAAAACACTTTCATGAATCTGTAAGTGATTTGGAATGAATGGTAAATCAAGAATTTGCTTTTTTCTATACCAACAAGCTCCTCCAACTAGATTTTGTCCCATAAAGTACAAATCGTTTAGATTTTTTAGGGAAATATTTCCAAAGAGTCAGTTCATTCTATTTTGCACTGAAACCTTGTATGGGATTGTGGCTGTTTATTCTATAAGTAAGTGGCTTCTAACAAAGGAAACACATTATTATTATTATTATTAATTTCCCATCAACTTTGCATGTCAAGTGAAATCTAAAATATCATATAAATTTTGTAGGCAGAAAAAAAATAAAAGATTGGCTACTATACTCCTGAAAACCTAAACAGCCTCTTAGCTACCATTAGATGTCCAGGGAGAAATCTCCACACTTCAGGACACTCAGAACTTGTTATTTCATATTATACTTATGCAGGTTATATACAAGCAAGAGTTTCTTTTACATTAGTTCCTTTATTTACTAAAAAGATATATTCTACATACATACATAGGCATAAGTTCTGGACAAGATAACATCTTTAATTTTAGGTGGCCTACAAACTCTTATATAGAGATATGCAAATAAAAAAGTTGAAGCATGAAAATTATAAGTAATATTACATGATTATATAAAATTAACTACCAGATAAGAGGTTTGGACTATTAATATTACTGAAGAGGAGGTTTGTTAATGTGGTGTGATGGTTTATATCATAATAAGAACTTCAGATTTTATTCTCAATGAATTGAGAAAACTATTGAAACATTTTAAGTAGCTGTGTGCTATGACTTGAGTTGCTTTAAAAAAAAAATGGTTGCCAGAGGGAGGGTGTTGGGACACTAAGTGAAAAAGGTGAAGGGATTGAAAAGTACAGATTTATAGTTACAAAACAGTCATAGGGATACAAAGTACATCATGGGAAATATGATGAATAATATTCTAATAACTAAGTATGCTACCAAGTGGGTACTGGAAATATCAGGGGGAACATTCTGAAAAGTATATGGTTATCTAACCACTATGCTGCACACCTGAAACTAATACAAAATAATACTGAATGTAAACTGTAGTTGAAAAAATACATAAAGTTAATAAACACAATGAAATATGATATTGTTACCTACAAGAGTCACTGTCACTTCAATTAAGGCAACTACACCATTCCAGATGCTTTGTAAAACAAAATTTTGTCACCTTAGTGTCCTGTCTTTCTCTCAAATCCTACATCCTATATTTCTGGAAATTTTGTTGCTTCCTTTTATTTTTTATTTTATTTTATTTTATTTTATTTTATTTTATTTTATTTTAAATAAATTTCTATCTTTCTTTTTTTTTAAAAGATTTTATTTTTAGAGAGGGAAGGGAGGAAGAGAGAGAGAGAGAGATCAATGTGCGGTTGCTGGGGGTTATGGCCTGCAACCCAGACATGTACCCTGACTGGGAATCGAACCTGGGACTCTTTGGTTCCCAGCCCGCACTCAATCCACTGAGCTACGCCAGCCATATTGTTTCTTTTTAAAGAAGCAAACCATCTCCTTTGCTACCGCTCAGAATCCAACCACCAAAATTTCTTAGCTTGAACTATTTTAGTAGTAAATTAATTGGTCTCCCTGGTTCCTGAAGATGTTCTCCTTGAAATTTTATTTGCTTGTTTGGTTCAGCTCTTCTAGTTCCCTTCAGGACTGGCGTATTCAAATACTATGTTATGGCATCATCTTGACCCAAGCAGAATGCTTTAAAAATAATCCTATTCTAATCAGACTGTTTCACCCCTAAAATAGATACAATCAAGGTAAACAGTGGCTCCTATTTTACCAAACACAATTCTCAAATCTAAGTCCCCTTGTGACTTGGCCAATAGCACATTTGACGTCATTAACACTCCCTCTTTCTTAAAATACTTTCTTCAGTTTGGCTTGCAGAACACCACATTTCCTTTCTTGCTTTATTTCCTTGTTTTATAGGCTACCTCTTCAAAAACTCTCCCCCCCCCAAATTTGAATGTTTGGGTGCTCTTGCAATCAATGTTGAGAGGTGACATTTTCTTAACCTATTTCTTCCTAAAGTAAATATGTCCAATCTCATGGCTTTAAACAACTTTATTATACTGACAACCCTAAATTTTTAGCTTTAGTTTTTCCCTTGATGCTAGTATACCCAATTAACTATCTCAAAAAAACCCTCCTGATTTCTGTCAGTGAATCTGTTACTGCAGCCTACCCATCTCAGTAAATATCAATCCCATTCTTCTACTTGTTCATACAGATTAAATGAAGGTCACCCTTGACTTTCTCTATTTTTTCTTCCCATTCCACATGCATTTCATTAACATATTTTATCAGTTCTATATACAAATTGTATCCAAAATGTGATATAAGTGAGATATGTTGCTGTTTCTAAACCCTTGTGCTTGTTCTACCAGCTGTCCCTCAAGGACTTCACAGCTTATTCCCCTACTTTCTCCAGTGGGAAAATGTTAACATCCCTGGACACATGCTATAAAAATGAACACACCCCCCCTCAACCCTGCAACTCCTTAATCTTCCTAGCTCTGTCTATCTCTTTGCAATTCTTAGCATAAATTCATTGTTAGACATTTCTATGTTTATATTTACTTTCTTAGTGTGTATGATTCATTGAGACTGACACTGTTTTGCTTTGCCTAGTATGATATTCCCAGTGTCTAGAATATTCCTACCCAATGGTAGATGATTAATAAACATTTGTTGATGGATACATCTCAACACTTATATTTAATAAAGCCTCTTTTAATTTTAATACAATTTATTTAATTTTAAATGTGCTTTATAACAAAAGAGGTAGGTATATTTCCATATATGGAAAATCAGTAACAGCCACAAATCAAAACATTAAAATTCTGATAAAAATCAACCTACTGTCTTCTAGCAGCACATTAATGTAATTATTTTATAATGTTACCAATAAAGATGAGTTTTTTCATATTTTAATCATATAATAATCTTAATTTCCTTAATATATTTCTGATAGTAAGAGAAGTATTGAATGGCTGCATTTTCTTCACAAAAACTTTACCACAGTGATCTGTGCCAAAGGCCATGGTGACCTTTGGGTTACCAGACAAGATTTTACTGTAATTCTTTTTTATTTTCACTAACACCATCACTATCAAGCCTCTAAAAGTCTACAATGATCATCAGATTTTTAAAATGTAATTACAACCAAAAGGGTATATTCAGACAAGAAGTGGAAGGATTGGACCATTCCTATTAGCAAATGAATGCAAATGTGCAAATTTTAAAGTATCTGCATTTCCAGCTTTGGGCCAGAAAATGTAAGGTAACTGATTTTAATCAGTAGGTAATTAGTAATATAGCAAAAAAAAAAAAAAAACCCTTATAAAGACTGTGTTTCTGTGATCATCGGACTGAAGAATGACTGCATCTAAGATACATGCTTTAGAGAAATAGATGAGAGCCTCCAAAGTCACACAAAATTGCTTTCGTCTAGATAACATCAAAGGGAAGAAAAATGTGTAAAATAAAAACTTCATAAATAAAACATCTGATACCTTATTTCACACTTAACTCAATCTGAAGGGTACTAATACATAGGAGTATATTTAACTTTTCCTCCCTAACCTTAAGCCCTCATTTGCTTCTGTTTTTCATGAATTTTTATATGAAATGGGAGCTTCTCATTGTCAACAACAAGATAAGACCCAGTTTCAATTTACTCTCCTTTTGCTTTTCCATTTTTCTGCTTTTTTTCCACTTTTTATCAATAGTTTTTCTGATTTGTTTACAACATTGGCTGAAATACCACTCACAGCTGTTTTTCCAGTTTTTGATTTCTTATACTCATTGTATGTCTGAATGTAGAAGTTGAGAAAGAGAAATATGAAGTTGATTGTGTAGGCAATTAGAGCTCAGTGCATCCATTTTTAGAAGGGACAATCAGTATAAAGAGACAGTGCTGTATGCCTAATGGTCATGAAGAATTGAACCAGCTGCAATATGCTCAGGTATTATTTCCACCAAAGATAATTCTGAATCCAGGGGCCAAATGCAGTTAACCCATAGTATGAGTACATAAACACATGGATGAAAGAATTCAGCTGGGCTCCAAAAATCCTTGTCCCCATGTGACACATTCATATCATTTTAGGCGTATCTCAAGAAATAAGAGAAATCCTAAGTAAACAACCTAATATAACATCTTAAAGATCTAGAAAAAGAAGAACAAAAGCAACCCAAAGTCAGCAGAAGAAAGGAAATAACAAAAATAAGAGCAGAATTGAATGAAATACAGAACAAAAAGACTATACAAAAAAATAATACAACAAAGAGCTGATTCTTTGAAAAGTTTAATAAAATTGTCAAACCCCTGGTTAGACTCATTGAGGAAAAAAGAGAAAAGACTCATGTAAGCAAAGTCAGAAATGAAAGGGGAGAAGTTACCCCAGACATCACAGATATACAAAGGATCATACTAGGATACAATGGAAGATTAAATGCTGCAAAATTCAATAACCTAGAAGAAATGGAGAAGTTCCTAGAAATACATAAGCTTCCTAAACTGAATCATGAAGAATTGGTAAATTTAAACAGACTGGTCAACAGTGAGGAAATTGAAACAACCATCTAACACCTTCCCAAAAATAAAAATCCAGGACCAAATGGTTTCACTAGTGAATTCTACCAAACAATGACTGCAGTTTTGATACTTAAACTCTCAAACTCTACTCAAACTCTTCCCCCCAAAATTAAGAAGAGTCAGTACTTTGTAACACATTTAATGAGTCCAGCATAACCCTGATACCAAAACCTGTCAAAGATAACACAAAGAAAGAAAACCATAGACCAATGTCTCTGATGAATACAGATGCAAAAATCCTAAATAAAATACCAGCAAATCAAATACATTTAAATTAATACATTTAAAAAATAATACATCATGATCAAGTTGGGTTCATTTCAGGGGCACAAGGATGGGTCAACATACGCAGATTGATCAATGCAACTCACCACATTAACAAAACAAAAAATAAAAATCATATGATCTTACCAATAGATACAGAGAAATCATTTGATAAGATTAAAAAAACATTTAAGATTAAAACATTCAATAAAATGGTTATCGAAGGAAATTGCCTCAATATAAAAAAGGCCATATATGACAAATCATTACCTAATATCATACTCAATGGTGAAAAACTGAGAGCTTTTTCTCTAAAATGAGGAATAAAACAAGGATTCTTGTTTTCACCTATCTTATTCAACATAGTTCTGGAAATCCTAGCCAAAGCTATCAGGCAAGAGAAAAAAATAAAAGGCCTCTATATTTATTGCAGCATTATTCATGTTGGCCAAGACATGGAGACAATAGAACTGTCCTTCAAAAGAGGATTGGATAAAGAAGATGGTGGTATATATATACTATGAAATACTACCCACCCATAAGAAAGAATGAAATACTACCATTTGCGACAGTGCGAATGGACCTTGACAGTATTATGCTAAGCAAAATAAATCAGTCATAAAAAGCTAAGAACCCCATGATGTCACTCATATGTGGGATATAAAACTGAAATTCATAGACACAGAAATGGTATGGAGGCAACCAGAGGGAAGGGGTGGAGGATTAGTAAAGCATAAAGGGGGCCAAATATATGGTGACAGAAGATGATTTGACTTTGGGTGGTAGACACAGTGCAATATATAGATTATATATCATAGAAATGTACACTTGAAACCTATATGATCTTACTAACTAATGTTAGCCCAATAAATTTAAATTAATAAATAAATAAATCTTACCTTTTTCATGGATTTTCTTCAATTCCCTTTTAACAAAATATTGAAACATCACTGCCTTTTCTAACTCAAGTAGAGGTGGTGTTCTTCTGCCACCCCACTAAGGTGGGACAGAAAATGTTTATGGAGTCATGTTGATGATCTTTTCTCTGCATTAGGCATATAAATGTACAAAAAAAAAAACACCTCCCTTTCCCAACTATCGAGAAAGGGGAGGAAAACAAAGAGAAAATATCTGGAAAAGAAATCAATTAAATCTGAGTATGAACTGGCCACATCCCTGAGAAGTCCATTCCTAAAATCAAGTGGTGTGATTGTGTGTATGTATGTGTAATATGTGTAGAAATATATACAAACATACATATATATACATAAATAAGAAACAAGTGGAGATTTTTAGAACTAACACTACATCAAAATAAAAATTACATTCGATGGACTCAATAGCAGAACTCAGTTGACAAGAAAGCAATCAGTGAACTTCAAATTAAAGAGAGTTACCCAAATTGAACCACAGAGAGAAAATAAATTGAGAGAAATTAAACTGAACTCCAGGGACCACTGGAACAATAATATACATCTAACATACATGTCATCAGAATTTCAGTAGGAGAGGAGAAAGAAAATGATGTGAAAATGTTATTTAAAAAATAAAGGTTGAAAACTTCTAATTGGTGAAAGGCATAAACATACAGATCCAGGAAGTTCATAAAACTCCAAAGAGAATAAATCAAGAGCAATCCATGTGTGAATACATATAATCATGCTCTTAAAAACTTAAGGCAAATAAAAAAGTCTTTGAAGCATTCAGAAAAGCAATGAAAAGGGGAGTAAAAAGTTGAAACATAGTGGATTTCTCACCAAGGACTAAGTAGGTCAGAAGGATGTGTACATTTTTCGAGTGCTAAAAGAAAATAATTATCAACCTAGAATTCTGTAACTGGCAAAAACATCCATTGAGAATGAAGGTTAAATAGACAATCTCAGCAACAGAAAGCTATGTTGAGCCTGTTGCCAGAAGACCTGCTATAAAGGAAGGGATAAACAAAGCTCTCAAAGAAAGCAAATAAGACAACAAGAAAACTAAAAACATCAGAACTAAAGAATAAACAACAGAAAGGAAATTTGCAATAGAAAAGAAAAATGAAAGATAACCTAAATTGCCATCAAGTGGGACTATTACACAACTATATAATAGGACAATATGCTGTTTCTTAAAAATAAAATAATATTTATAAAGAACTTGCCCTGCTAGATAACAAAACTCATTATAATGGCACAGGGATCAAACCATATATTGGTAGAGTAATATAAAAACTATTCAGCAAATTTAGTATGAGGAATTGATATATGATAGATGTACCATTTAAACCAAAGGTGAATGGTTATAAATGCTGCTGGCATGACTGGATATTAATTCAGAAGAATAATATGCTATCATGTAAAATACCATATAAAAATAAATTTCACATGCATAAATTTTTATACATACATGCATATATGAGGCATTAATAACATATATTTTAGATATGTTTTATATATCTAAGAGTGACATAATAGAGATGAACAGCTATATAACACATAAGAGATAATAGGTATATTATAAAGTAAACAAAATAAATTATGAAAAGTATACACTGAAGAATATAAAAATGTGGAATTGCACAAGAATATGTCATTGAGTTAAGAAAGTATAGAGACCCAGATGTCATATGAGAAAATACTGAAATATTATAATTCACCATACAAAATAAATATTTTATATGATAAAATTTACCCTACACAAAATAAAAATCAAAGACTAGGGAAAATATTGGTAAACTTTTGGGTATTTTAAGTCTAAACATGTGAATAAAAAATATTTACTTTAGCAATGCTTGAAATGTAAAAATTGTGTACATACAGGTAATTGAATATAAACTAATGAATCAGTAGTTGAGTGATTTACGCTGCAGACATGCTACCCCATGCTGTTGAAGACATTAAAGGTAATGAGTGCAACTTGAAGAGAAAATGACATGACAGAGTGAAAAACAAGTTTCAGAGTAATATAAAGCATATATAATTTTAAAAAATAAAGTGTTATCAGTTCGATTCCCAGTCAGGGCACCTGGGTTACAGGCCAGGTCCCCAGAAGGGAGTGCAACCACACATTGATGTTTCTCTCCCTCTCTTTCTCCTTCCCTTCTCCTCTCTCTAAAAATAAATAAATAAAATCTTTAAAAAAATAGAATAAAAGTAAAACATACATACAGTGTTGAGATTACTTTTGACTGCCTTTTTCAATCTTATTTTAGTTTCACTTTCTTGTTTATTACTATTATAATTGTACAAATTAAAATACAACATAAAAAGAGCAAAACTTGATATCAAATGTTTGGTACAGTTCTTACATTATCTATATATTCAGTCTTAAAATATTATTAGATAAGTGTAAAAACACCATCCTTCTGTACTGTAAAAGTCTTTCTTAAACTGACTATGCTACTTATCTTCAGTCCCTGGGTACCATACTTTACAACAACCTGGCATCTGTGCTTGCCTGACAGTCAGGAGACCTAGATTCCACTTTTGTTCTCACATCCCTACCACATCCATGGCATTAACTAGAGGAGTTTATAAAGAAAAGAAGACATCAATTCTAAGTATGTTTAAAGTTCACAAAATACAGCTTTTTAAAACTATAGCTGCATGTTTGCAACATGATCTAAATTTGTAAGAACCTCCTTCCCCTAAAGAAAGCAATACACAAATGTAGATGGAGACTGTATTTAGGAAATCTTTTGCACAAGAAAATTAGGAACACCTTTTTATGAAACCTGTACCATTATAAAATCAAATGGAATGTAATAATGTAAATGAAATTAAAAACAAAAATGAGTAAAATAAGTAAATATAGTAAGAGTTAAACATATGTGAATGAGAAAATACTTCAGTTGTGAAAAACTTAATGATACAGCTGCATTATTACAGAATAAATAAATAAATAGATAAATTAGAAAGAACATGGCATGGAATTTAAACTGCAAAATATGGCAGCAGCATTCAATATTAGAAGGTGATTCAAGTAATTTATGATATTTAGCCCCCAATATATGATACCTAGCTAAATTGTCCCTCATGTACAAATAAATTTTCTAAATGTCATGCAATGTTTATAGACTCAAAAATATAACAACCAACAGTGGAAAGAAAAACAATTACTGCTACTTGTGACTAGAGTTTAACCAACCATGAGATTTATCAAAATAAGAAACTCAGGAATAAAGATGGTATACTATAAAAGAAATTTCATGGAGCATTGAATCCACATAGATGAAGTACCAAAGCTAAATAGTTGTTGTAGTTCTGAGAATGAAAAGAAATGTATTTTAAAAAATGACAGAAAGCCCACAATATATACGCATGGTTGCCTGCAATAAAAAGAAAGAGATACAAAACCAAAATTCAGAACATGGAGAACTTGGCCATTGTGTCTGTTACTCAGATTATTTACATCCCACCTGGGCATGAAGGTGGAAAGAAGCTAAAATATAAAGGAATATTAAAAATACTAATTGCCCCATCATTTTTGACAATAGTTAATGGTTGCTGTTGCATTTCCAAAACTAACAAATAATAAAAATAGCATTTTAAGTGTGTTGTGGAAAGCCTTAAAAGAAACCATCAAAGAAAACAATTCCAACATTCTCCAAACTCTCTCTCAGAGGAGATTAAGGAACAGAGGCCTAGTAACACAGGACAAATTCAATAGATACCAAGACAAACACAAAATAAATACAAAAGATCTGTATCTAGCATTTGTCTTGATGATATATATATATATGAAATTATATAACATATTGTAAGTATAATACCAGTATGAGATAAATAATATGCATATATGTGAAAGGTAAGTAGTATAGTTATTATTAGAGAGAAAGGAGAGAAGAGGATGATGATGATGGTGATGATGATGATGATGACTGAAGGAGAGGAGACAGGAAGACCACTTCCATTATGCGATATTCATCTTTTTCTCCACTCAAATCAAGGATCTCACAGTGTCATGTTTCAAATTAACAAATGAACCTTTATTTTGCAACAGAACAAATATGCTGGTGATAAAATTCTGTTCCTCCAAAATGATACAAAATCTTAAGAGTTTTGCTCTAGCCCTCCCTTTTGAGCTGCTGTTTCATTTTGTGTACCTTGAAGTGGGAGCTTAGTGTTTCAGATGGAAATATAATATCCAGCACAAACACCAACTGCCTTTTATTTATTCTACTATGAAACTCATAGAACTGGAGCTTGCACAATTACCATCAAAAGCTGTCAGCTTTCAAAGTTTATACTCTAATGATTTCAAGGAAGCAATGGTCTGATATTCAGTAGTTTTGTAAACATTATATGTATGTAAACATTTATAAAGTATATGTAAAATACCTCTGTGGTGGTTGGAGAAGTGTGTTTTGAATTTGAAATTCTCTCATGTAAAATATTAGTCATATGTTTAATAAAAATGATACAAAAGAAACTATAGTTTTCAATAAGTATTCATTTGAATGGACTATTGCATTTAAAACCTTAAATGCTATATTTATGAACATGTTTAAGTCGATGCTAAGTTTGCTTATTACTCCTACTGCCCATTGAGAAAGGAATCTATGCAAAGTATTTCTAACCCAAGGTTAGAATTCCTCAGCACATGCAAACCAGTTGGGTTCAATCAGACATTCTTGAGGTAATCAATTTCATAGATAATATAAATAGATAAAAACTCATGCTAACTTTTGTATCATAGATGCTTAGATTTTGCCAATTTAAAATAATGAAGCCCTGCTTAAATGACCAGATAGCTCATAATTTGCATAAAATCCGAAGAGATTCTCAGAGAAACCTGGCAAAGAAGTAAAGTATTACAGTATCATTTAAGATCTGAAGACACAGAGCTTAAATAATATGTCCAAGATTAGTGAGTTTGTAAATGGGAAGAGGGGACTGGGAAAAAATCTGCCCCAAAGTGCATAGATCCTTTATTTTAAAACTGAAAATTATTATAGCATATCAGTTTGTATTTTGCATAGAGTCAGGTGGTAGAGAGAAAAAGTTCAGGAAGGGTGATGCATATCAAATACTACAACCATTAAAGCAGGAAAAGAACCAGCACTTAGTTCTTACATCCACTTATCATATCCTAAAGGACACAGCACCGCTGCATGTGTACAAGTTGTTTACTGAAAAAATCCAGTGAGGCTGCATATATGCAGTGTGCATTCTGCATATCCTTATGTAGGGATCCTAGCAATCTTCAGTGAATTATTCTTATTCAGATCTCTCTCTATTCAATATTTTTCAGTGCCCTTCTTTCAGCAATTGAGGTATTTCCATTGTCAAAATGCACACACACGCAATGTCTTAGGAAGACATTTGAAATGTTTTCCTAGCAGTTTGGGGAAGGTGTTGCATCATTGCTATGAACCTTCAGCCTCACTTTTGATTAGTCTCTGGCTCACTCATGATTATCCAATATCTGGCTTAACTGAAAAAATGTTGAATTGATATATCATTTGCTGGGGATGGATCTGTAATCAAAGTTGTTTTTTTCTAACTGGAGAGTAAATTCTCTTTCTTTTTTTTCCACAGGTCTTTACAAAGTTCAAATAAACATGAATCATATTTACTGTAACATAGGGTATGTGAGTTTTTTTGGCTTGCATTTTGTGGAAATGAATAAATGAAATCTCATTCAAAATGGTACCAGGAAGCTATGAACAAAGAGCACTCACATACTACTACCCACTCCTGGTAATTTGCATGACCAGCAGGAGGAAGGAAGCTCTCGTCCCTGCTTACCCCAGCAACAGCAACTGCCCTCTGCTTGATACCAATAAGAAACTTCCAATCCATGAACACGGTATATGTTTCCATTTGTTTGTGTCTTCCTTGATTTCTCTCCTCAGTGTTATGTAGTTTTCTGAATACAGGTCTTTTACCTCTTTGGTTAGATTTATTCCTAGGTATTTTATTTTTTCTTTTTGCTATTTCAAATGGGATTTTTTTTCTTGATTTCTGCTTCTGCTGTTTCATTGTTGGTGTACAGAAATGCCTTTGATTTCTGGATATTGACTTTGTATCCCGCAGTTTTGCCAAATTCATTTATTAGGTCAAGCAGATTTTTGGTGGAGTCTATAGGATTTTCTATGTACACTACCATGTCATCTGCAAACAGTGACAGTTTTGTTTCCTCCTTTCTGATTTGGATGCCTTTTATTTCTTTTTCTTGTCTGATCACTGTGGCTAAAACTTCCAGTACTATATTGAATAGAAGTGGTGAAAGTGGACAGCCTTGTCTTGTTCCTGATCTTAGGGAAAAGATTTTAATTTTTGCCCATTGAGTATGATGTTGGCTGTAGGTCTCTCATATATGGCCTTTATTATGTTGAGGAATGCTCCCTCTATTCCTACTTTGCTGAGTGTTTTTATCATAAATGGGTGCTGTACCTTATCAAATGCTTTTTCTGCATCTGTTGATATGATCATGTGGTTTTTGTCTTTGCTTTTGTTTACATGATGTATTACATTTACTGATTTGCAAATATTGTACCATCCTTGCATCCCTGGAATGAATCCCACTTGGTCATGGTGTATGATCTTTTTAATGTACTGTTGGATGCGATTTGCCAGTATTTTATTGAGGATTTTAGCGTCAATGTTCATCAGCGATATTGGCCTAAAGTTTTCTTTCTTTGTTGTGTCTTTATCTGGTTTTGGAATTAATATCATCAAAATGTCCATACTACCAAAAGCAATTTACACATTCAATGCAATACCTATTAAAGTATCAATGGCTTATTTCACAGACATAGAACAAACACTTCAAAAATTTATATGGAACCATAAATGACCCCGAATAGCTGCTGAAATATTGAGAAAGAAGAGTAAAGTAGCAGGGATCACAATACCTGACACTAAACTATACTACAAGGCTACTGTAATCAAAACAGCCTGATAATGGCATAAAAACAGGCACATGGGACCAATGGAACAGAACAGAGAGCCCAGAAATAAACCCAAGTCTCTACGGACAATTAATATTTGACAAAAGAAGCTGCAACATAAAATGGAATAAAAATAGCCTCTTCAACAAATGGTGTTGGGAGAACTGGACAGCTACGTGCAAAAAAATGAAACTCGAGCACCAACTTACACCTTATACAAAAATAGATTCAAGGTGGATAAAAGACTTAAATATAAACTGTGACACCATTAAAGTCCTAGAAGATAACGTAGGTAGGAAAATCTCAGATATTTCACGCAGAAACTTTTTTACTGACATGTCCCCTAGAGCAAGGGACATAAAGGTAAGAATAAACAAATGGGACCTCATCAAAATAAAAAGCTTTTGCACAGCTAAAGAAAACAGTATCAAAATAAAAAGAGAACCAACTGTATGGGAAAACATATTTGCCAATGATACCTCAGACAAGGGTTTAATCTCCAAAATATATAAAGAACTTACACAACTCCACTCTAAGAAGACAAGTAACCCAATTAAAAAAATGGGCAAAGGATTTGAACAGACACTTCTCCAAGGAGGACATACAGAGGATCCAAAGACACATGAAACGATGTTTAATATCGCTAGCTATCAGAGAGATGCAAATTAAAACCACAATGAGATACCACTTCACACCAGTCAGAATGGCCATCATAAACAAAGCAACAAACAACAAGTGTTGGAGAGGTTGTGGAGAAAAGGGGACCCTAGTGCACTGTTGGTGGGACTGCAGATTGGTACAACCACTATGGAAAGCAGTATGGAACTTCCTCAGAAAACTAAAAATGGATCTGCCTTTGACCCTGCAATTCCACTGCTGGGTCTATATCCTAAGAGCACTAAAACACCAATACAAAAGAACCTTTGCACCCTGATGTTCATAGCAGCACAATTTACAATAGCTAGGTGCTGGAAGCAACCTAGATGCCCATCAGTAAATGAATGGATCAAAAAACTATGGTACATTTACACAATGGAATTCTATGCAGCAGAAAGAAAGAAGGAGCTTCTACCCTTTGCAACAGCATGGGTGGAGCTGGAAAGCATTATGCTAAGCGAAACAAGCCAGGCAGTGAAAGACAAGTACCATATGATCTCACCTTTAACAGGAACCTAAACAACAAAACAAAGAAACAAGCAAAATATAACCAAAGTCACTGAAATAGGGGACAGTCTGACAGTGACCAGAGGGGAGAGAAGAGGGAATTTCAGGGGAGAATGGGAAGGGTTTACAGGAACAAATTTAAAGGACACATGGACAAAAGCTAGGGGGAGGGTGGTAATGGGAGGGAAGTGGGGAGGGTTGGGTGGGTGGGCTGGAACAGGAGTAAATGGGAGAAAACTGTACTTGAACAATGATTAAAATAAAACTTAAAAAAAAAAAGAAAAGAAACTTCCCCAGCCTCACAAGCTGGTTCCCCACTAATGGACTCCTGTTCAAAATACTCTCTCTCTAGTTTCCTCCTTGAATACAGTAAAAGTTGACCTCTCTTTCATCTCTTCAGACTTGCCGTAGTTTGCATATCCCAAATTGCAATTCCTCCCCTGCCATTCCCAAATAAAACTCATTTGCTGCTCGCTAACCTTTGTAGTCTAATTTTAATGTTGACGGTTTCTAATTAATCTCAAAACTCCTGGAAGTAGTCATGCAAATGGCGCCTAATCCCACTTTATTGAAAGATTTCCCATTTCAGAAGCCAGGAGGAAAGACTTATCTCTGGCTGTTTTCTCTCTTTTCCCACTGGGAACTATTGCATCAGTAACAGCAATATGAGAAAGGTACTTTTGACACAGCTGCTAAGAATACTTTCATAGCTCACAACCATACTTTTTTTCGCCCTTGCCATTAATTCAGAAGGAAAACCATGGTCAAGCTCTAGAGGAAACAAAACTATAAATGTCACGTACTCCTCCTCCAGTGGGCCATTATTTTTCCACTCACAGCTACCTCCTGAATATCTCTTTTTAAAACATTTTAATTTTGAAGTTCCCATAGAGATTCTATGACCCCATCACAGACTCTGAGACACAGAAGTGATTGTGGAGGGCCACCTGACTCCTTATTTGTACATCCATTTCATGTAAGAACGTGGGGAATTTGTTTTACACCCTAGCCTAGTACTGCGATTGTGTGGCTGCTTTATCCTAAGTGCAATCAGATGCTCACCTCTCATGATAAACACCTGATTTATTAAACGTGAAAACTGGTGCTAACAAATGATATCCCATTGGCACAAGTAAGCAAGAATTATGATCAAAAGAACCTGGATGTACCAAAAGAAGAAAAAATAGTCAAGATGTTCAGATGAGGCTGAACATAAAATATTTTATGCCAGTGTCTGTTTCTTTGTATTATTGCTGACAATTTTTTCCTCAAGCCACAAAAAAGGTGGCTAACAACACAAAATTATTTGTTTTCTTTACCACACATAATGACATACATTCAGTGATGTATCATTTCTGTTACCATATATACAAGATACTAGTCTTCAGGAAATTATAAGAAAACTTGAAAAGCCTCTAAAATTTGGCTATTTATTATAATGAGGTATTAAAAATTATAGTCACCAGATTGCAATTTGCTGCTAAATCGTTTTAGCCCAACAACGTGAGTCCTCTTTTGGTAATACAAAAATTATTCACTTAATACTAGATTAGACTATAATTTCACATGGGGAAAACTGTAAACTGTACTCCTGAAAAGCAATATCTAAATTGTCAAAAAATGTCCTTCTGATTACTAGTAGACATTTTGTTTCATCTTATATCAAAAGTAATTCTAAATGTATTTTACTTACATTTCCAATTTACTAAGATGTATTCATTGCCACTGATGTGGTTGTACTGCATTCATCTTCAGAGTTCAAGGGATGTTGCTGAGTCTGCCTTGCAAACTCTTAGCAAGGCGATGCGCTCTAGCAATTAATTGGTTGTGTATGTGTGTCTGCATGGGTGTGTCTGTGTGTAAGTGTCTGTGTGCATGTCTGAGAAAGAAAGATGGAGAGTGTGTGCAAAGTTAGTACTGTCGATTTTTATGAATTTTTAAATATGTTGTCAAGATCAATCTTAAAGAACTCAGAAACATCAACATTAGAAAATTAATTTGATGTATTATTGACAATATTACCACTGGCTTGCTTTATTTCCTTTGCTATTATGTATGTGTTTTTAGAAAAGATTTTACATCTCAGCTAATGCTTCCTGCAAGCATATTATTATTTTTCATTTTACAAAAAGACTCAGGCCTGCTGTGTTACAACAGCACCACATGGTGACCCACTCCTTTTTATGGACAACCCCAGGCATTGCAGCCTTTGGAATATGAGCCTAGTTCTAGGTCATCATCTCCTGTTGCTTTCTTCTGATGTTGCCCGTACTGATTTCATTTCTGACTGGGCAAATGTCATTCAAAATAACAGTAAAGTCCTTGCCTAGAAGATTTAACACAGATGAACCTAGTTGTATGTGTACGTGTCTTTTTAAAAGAGTGACCAGACCCTTGACCTTTTGTTAGTGAGCATCTGATTTTCACAACAGTTAGAGTGATTTAAGTTATAGATACACTAGTGGAGTCTCACATATATTAAAAATGCATAATTTAAAATCTTGATGATATGAGTGGACCTTCAATAGATAGTATGCTCTACATTTTTAATATATTTTTACATAGGAAAGAAAAATAGAAATGGAAATGTAAAAGACTACTAGATATAGCATCAAAAATGAAATACTCTCTTGAAGCATTGACCAGACTGAGAATAACATCCGCACCAAAGAACAGTAGACATGCTAAAATAAAAGTAGAATTGTGCCTCCTGGTCATTGTATCAGACTGATTATAACATTTGTGAATATTTATTTCAATTGGAGCTGTATAAGTTGAATATTTTTAAAAATTGTTCCTATGTAAGATTTTTCATATTTGTATATGGAAACAAAGAAAATGACAAGTACCTTTTGAATCTAGATTGACAAGAAAATTTTCTTTTTGTCTCTATATGAGAAAGTAAATTTGAGGGGGAAAACAACCATGGGTGATGAAGTTAACTTGTTTGAACACCCAGTTTGTAGAATTGTTTATTTCCTATCAACATGGTATATGCCTTCCTCACTGGTGTTTTCTATACAATAAATACGCACTGTTACTTCAACCAAAAATAAATGCTAAAAAGTTTTATATGAGCTGCTTATTTTTATAAATTGTAAAAATATAGATATGAAAATGAAAAGACACTTTACATAGAGACATGATAACATTAATCAAATTATTCATTGTAAAAACCACTTATGGCAGATATTATTTCAAAAGCATCTACATATTAGAAATGGCTAAATCTTCACCCATTTCTTATAAGGTTCATGTATATGAGTCCTTTCGTAACAAAGATCAAAACTGGGGGAAGAAGGAATCTTTGAGAATAATAATTATGGTGGTGGGTTATTATAAAGATCCAGGACATTTCTGTTGTTCTGCTTTATTTTTCCTGCAACAATATAAATAGTAGTAACAATTGGACATTACAGAGTGCTTTATTGTTTACTAAGTGCATCACATTTTATATGACATTTGACAATGCTAAATATTTTCACATGTTTCTTCTTATCTATCCCCTTTTAAAAATGAAGATACTCTGGCCCACATGGCCCAGCAGACAGTGGACAGGGGAGTGTTCTAATACCATGTCCCGTAATCTTAGTAGAGACTCTTTACATCTTGCATAATCTTCCCTCTTTAGTGATTGACAATACATGGTTTGAGATAAACACTGGCATAATTATTATTCCCAGCTTAAAAGACTTTCAGATTATAATACTAAGCAAAGTGAAAAGAAGATAATGATAACAATGTATAGAATATATATTGTCAGGCATGTTTTTTGAAAATTTAAAAAGCAAGACAACTATTTTCATGTAATATGCATTGTGATAACTAAAAGAGGAAATATAAGATAGAGTATGTTATTAGTAAAATATGGAAGAAAAGTGGTTGATTATTTAAAGTATTCCATCTTTTCAGATAGATGCATAATTTATGTTTGGGGGGTTACAATTGTAAAATTGGGGCAAACAAAACCATTCAGAACATTAAATTTCTCTTTTTAGTACCTATACTTCTTATGTACTGATGGCTACTAGTAATTTTTTTTTTCATTAAAATGTGAAAGTGAACATGGCATACTGTCATATATTTTAATCAGGAATAGTTTGGGAGTTCTCAAGAGTAAGAGATGGGCCAGGAATCCACTTTGACAATCATTTCCCGTAGCCAGGTAACTAGTGAAGAAGGACAGAACAGCTGAGCTACACATCAAGATTGCATTTGCAGCTGATAAGGCCCTTGCAGTATTGTCCTACTTTAGAAGACTTTCCTAGCCGAAAAGCGCATTTTGAAGTCTGCTCAAGGTTAGGAGATTTAAACCTCAAAGCAACTCAAAGACTACAGCATATTTTACTCAATTTTTAATGAAAATTCCATTTTGAAGTTTAATTTGTTTCAGAGCCTGAATTTTAAAATTAAACTAGTAAAATACCATCAAATTTAAGAAAGAAAAAGAAATAATGCGTCATGAATTTATTCTTCAATTCTGTTTTCCTACTAACCTTAAAATTAGCTTTTTCTTTTTCTTTTTTTTCTTTTTTTTAAGATTTTATTTATTTATTTATTTTTAGAGAGGGAAGGGGGAGAGAGAGAGAGAGAGAGAGAGAGGGAGGGAGGGAGAGAAACATCAATGTGCAGTTGCTAGGGGTCATGGCCTGCAACCCAGGCATGTACCCTGACTGGGAATCGAACCTGCGACACTTTGGTTCACAGCCCGCGCTCAATCCACTGAGCTACGCCAGCCAGGGCTAAAATGAGCTTTTCAATATGAGCAATACACTAGGCAAAATATTCCAGAACCTCTCTGTAGACGCTACGAGTGATAAATGTTAAGAGTAACCACATTCAGACTTCCAGTAGCGGCGTAGGCAGACATGGCTCTCCTATTCACACAACCAGATCAAAATTACAACCACCATCACTCAGAACCATCAGAAATTGAGTTGAATGGAAGTCTGACAATGGAATTAATAAAACCATATCCATCCAGACTGAGCTGGCAAAGTGGTGTTATATCCGAGACCCCTTCGATCTGTTTAACACTGTTTGACCCACCTTGGAGATCCCCAGAGATTCCTCCTCACCCAACATACTTGCCTACCCAGGATGCTTTTCCTTATGAATAGGTAGTCTTGGCTCATGCTTCACAATTTCCTGAAATCTCCCAAACAAGCAACAGCTAGCCTCAGTGAGCCCAGGCCCAGTACTAACAGCAGCCAGCCTAGATTCACAGCTTGGCTTCACCTAGGAATCTCTAAGCACAGCGCAAGCAGCAGCCAGGCAAGGTGGCCCCAGGCAAAACACAGGTGAGAGCTGACCTTGGCCTGCACCACCTGGGAATCCCCAGGGCCAGTGCACCTAGTGGACAGCTACAGACCATGTCAGAGCACCACCTCCCTGTCCTGGCACAGCTGATCCTCCTTTGAGGGTGGAGGCTGGTGGTAAGTGATCACAGTTAATCTTTGCAGCTGATTGGCCTAGGTAAATTCCTCCCATTGATGTTTCAACAGCAACCAAGTCTCAACTACAAGAGGAGGATGTACTCAGTCCACTTGAGTACTCAGCATGGGCGATGAGGGAGGCTGTGCCACTGGACCCTACAGAACACCTACTACATTAGGCCACACTACTGAGACATGGATTCAAAGCAGCTCTACATAGAAACAACACATGAGTAGGCTGCCAAAATGAGGAGACAAAGAAACATGACCAAAATGAAAAAAATATGTCAAAACTACAGAAAAAGAACTAGTCAAAATGGAGAAAAGCAATCTGTCAGATACAGAGTTCAAAACACTGGTTATAAGGATGCTCAAAGAACTCAGTGAGGAACTCAATAGCACAAAAAAAAAGATCCAGTTAGGAACAAAGTATACACTAATTGAAATAAAGAGCAATTTACAGGGAAACAACAGTAGAGTGAATAAAGCTGAGAATCAAAGCAATGATTTGAAACTCAAGGAAGCAGAAAACGACCAATCAAACAAAAAGAAGAAAAAAAATGAGGATAGTATAAGCAACCTCTGAAACAACTTCAAGAGGTCCAACATTCCCATTATAGGGATGCCAGAAGGAGAAAAGAAAGAGCAAGAAATTGGAAATGTGTTTTAAAAAAAATTGAAATAAAACTTCTGAAGGACATCTTTTAATATTCTCATTGGTTAGGTCTGCTAGATATGATTTCCCTAAGTTTTTGTTTATCTAGAAATATATTTTTCTCCATTGAAAGATAGATTTTCTATTGGTCTTTGATGATAATTTTTATTTAAGCACTGAACATGTTTTCATTTTTTTCTGGCTGCCAATTCATGCCCATGCAATTCCTGCCCATGTCCAGGTACATGAGTGGGTTCCTGGAGAAGAGGAGAGGTGCAGGGACCACTACTGCCACAGGCCACAGAGTGGCCCAGGGATCTTAGACAGGGAGCAGGCCCTGCAGGTGGGGCCTGCAGTGCTGTGCCAGAATGCAGGCATGGGTCAGGGTGGAAGACTGGGAAGTGCCAGTGGAGATAAGGGCAGTGAGGGTCACTCAGGTCCAGAGGACAGACTAATTACTCTATCTATGTCATCCCACTGCCTTCTGGCCTCTGTGGTTTTTAATGAGAAGTTAGTTGTTAATCTTATTGAGGAGCTCTTAAATGTGAATATTATCTTGCTGCTTTCACAATTGTCTCTTTGTCTTTGACTTTTGGCAGGTTAGTTGTGATGTATCTGACTGTGAATCTCTTTGAGTTTATCAGACTTGGGTTTGGTGAACTTCTTGGATGTGTAGAGTTATGTTTTTCAGCAAATTTGGGAGTTTTCAGACAGTATTTCTTCAAATATTCTTTCTTCTCTTTTCTTTCTTTTCTATCCTTCCGGTAATCCCATTATGCATGTTTTTGTATGCTTAGCGGTATCCCATAGGTTAGCATTTGTTCATTTTCCTTTATTCTTGTTTTCTTTTTGTTCCTCAGATTTTATATCAATTGACACCTAAGAGTTTGCTGATTCTTTTTTCTGCTGCTTTAAATCTGTTGTTCAGCTCCTATAGTAAACTTTTTATTTATGGTAATTTTCAATAATAATTTCAATAAGGAGTATTGACATTCTCTATTTTATAAGTTATCATCTTCATTCTTTCTTTTTACTATTTAATGATGCTTTTCTTTAGTCTCAGAATATAATTATAATAGCTTCTTACTTAAAGTCTTTCTTCAGTAAGTACTATGTCTTGACTTCCTTGGTGTCAGTTACTGCTTTTTGTTCCTGTATAAATTATAACAATTTTCTTGAGTATAAAAATAGCAGTTTTCCTGTTTCTACAGGTGTCACATATTTATCTTTGTCAAAAAATGAATATTTTAAATAATATAATGTGACAACTATAGAAATCAGGTCTCCCCCTCCTAGATTTATTGTTTCTATTGTTTGTTTAGTGATTTTTCTGGCCCTATTTTGTAAAGACTATATTCTTTCTCATATGTGGTGACTGAAGTTTTGCTTACTTAGCTGAGTAGTTAGCCAGTAACTGGTCACAAATTTTCTTAAATTCCTTTAGCCAGTAAATCTCTCAGTCTGTAGTCAGGGGATCTGTGCATTTAGGCTATGGCATGACATATATGCTTCAGCATTTCTTAAGCTCATTAGCATCACTTCCTCCTTCTGTAGTGCCTCAAGGTCAGCTATTGGTGAGCCTCCTCAAGGCTTTCCTGGCCGTGTGCACAGCCCTGTACGTGAATATGGCCTTCTATATTCCCAGGGATCTATCAGAGCTTTCTTAAAAAGTCCCCTATGAACTTCCCTTTTACATATTTCCCTTTTAATAATATTGGCCTAACTCTTATTTGCCTCAACTGATATTGCTGCCTTGGGTGGCTACAAATTTAAACCATCTCCCTCCCCCTTTTTAGGACAATCGTCTTGTACATACTCTGTTCTTACAAACGGAGCTCCATGACATGTCAGGTAAAGCTTCAAGAAGCTATGACAAAGATCAAAAGTCTATGTTTTCTATCTTTTGGGGAGGTCCAATCACAATTTCACCCTCTTTTGCTGCCAGGCTACTGTTTTTCACAACAGCTGCTGTGAAGCTGCCAGTTTTCAAGGGCACTTGTTGCTGGGAAAGGGTTATAGGAACAAGGCAGGTTAAAACAGCACAAGTCTCACTGTTCTTTTTAAGACAGATCTGTGTTCCTTGACTAACACTCCTGCACATTTGTAAGCCTCTGGTTAATTTTCTGAATTCCAAAGAAGTTGATTTTGACATATTTTGCCAGTGATCTTATTGTTTTGAATAGCAGATTTTTGGAAGTCCTTACTTGACTATTCTGAAAGTGCTTTTTTTTTCACATTAATGCCTTTAATTACTATTTTACTTTATTAAACAAAGGATGTCCTATATAAAAACAGAACAATGTGTTCCTTTGTAAAAATTAGACTATAGGAGCCTAATATACAGATTAAGAAACACAAATGGCCTACTAATTTTACACATAAACAGTCAATTTGAATATAATTTTTATAGTGTTTTCGAGTTAAGAAATTTTTTTAGCCCTGGCTGGTGTGGCTCATTGGATTGAGCACTGGCCTGGAAACCAAAGGGTCACCAGTTCGATTCCAGTGAGGGCACAACCCTGGCTTGCAGGCCATATTCCCATTTAGGGATGCACAAGAGGCAACCACACATTGATGTTTCTCTCCCTCTCTTTCTTCCTCCCTTCCCTTCTGTCTAAAAATAAATAAAATAAAATATTTTTTAAAAAGAAACTTTTTTATACATCATAAAAACAAATAATACAATAATACATGGCATTTACTGACCATTTAATATATGGTAGGCATTGTTCTAAGTGCCCTAATTTCAACAAATTCAATAGGTATTTAACCATAGGCATGTAGATATTTCACATACATGTAGCTTTCTCTCTTATGGAGACAGCAAAATAAATAAGTACATATATGACCAAGATGAATTGGAATATAGTAAATAACATTTTTTTAAAGATTTTATGTATTTATTTTAGAGAGGGAAGGGAGGGAGAGAGAGAGACAGAGAAAAACATCAATATGCGGTTGCTGGGGGCCATGGCCTGCAACCCAGGCACGTGCCCTGACTGGGAATCAAACCTGTGATGCTTTGTTTCCCAACCCTGCGCTCAATCCACTGAGCTACTCCAGCCAGGGCAGTAAATAACATTTTTTAAAGTAACAAAAGTATCCTTTAAAAAGCGGTAGAACAGATACTAACTTAGACTGTGTGGCCAGGGAAGATCTCTTTGAATGAGCATCATTCGAAGTGAGATGTGACGGACAGGGCAGAGACAAACACGCATGTATCAGAGACAGAACATTTCACTGCAACAACCCAGCAAATAAATGAAGCTCTAAGCCAGAAACAAGTTAGCTATGCTCACAAAATAGAAAGATAGTCTTTGTGCCTGGTGCATGGTGAAAGAAAACAAGGATAGAGATTAATGAGGACAGAAACTCAGGCACTGACAAATCATGCACAGTAGTAAAATGTGGCCAGAGAACTTATGGACATGACCCACAAACAGGAACAAGGTGCAGGAATTGCCTGAGGGAGAGAGGGGTTCTGGGCGGAGTGGAGCAAAGGGGGAAAAATCAGGAAAACTTAATAGCATAATAAATAAAATATAATTAAAATGTAATTTTATTTTAATTTTAAATACACTGGGAGAACAGGAGAACTCCAATTAGGAAAGCGAGGTTGTATTATCTAATTGACATCTTGTACAGATGTTTCTGGCTGTTTTGTGATGAACAGAGTATAGAATTTCAGAGTGGAAAGGGAGTCAAGTGGAGCCATTGCAATATCCAGTACAACCCATTTCTCTTTGTTGATTGTGGTAATAGAGGAATTGGGTATATTGTACAGAAAAGTAGGATAATATGTGGATGCAGAATATATAGAACTTGTAACACATTGAACGGTGAGAAGTGAAAAGCATCTAATGTGACTTCTAGATTTTCTCCTGAGCAGCTAAATTGATATGAATGGGATAAGTAGGAGAAAAATTGATTTGGAAGGTGAAAATGAAGTCTTCTGTCTTGGCTGTATTAAAATATGGTATACAGTAGTGGGACTGGCCTCTTATCTTGCAGGGGGCCAAGTGTAAAATGAAAATGGGAGGCTCTGGTTCATAAATTATTAAGAATTGCAAAACAGCAACAGCAGAATGTTAAACTAAATATGGAACCTTTTAAAAAGATTTATTTATTTATATTTAGAGAGAAGGGAAGGAAGCAAGAGAGAGAGGTAGAAAAAGATTGGTGTGAGAGTGCCCCAGTCCAGGACAGAACCCACAACTTTGGCAAATGCCCTGCCAGGAATTGAAATGGAGACCTTTCACTTTGTGGAATGACACCCAACCAAATGAGCCACTGCTCAGGGTGCATCCTTTTTTTAAGCGCAAGTCTGTTGGCCTATTAGTGGGCATAGCAAAGACTTCTATCAGACAGTTTATGCACATGCATTGGGCTATGACAAACCTAAAAAGGGCAAAGCCACCCAATTCAGATGCGATGCTCACATGGCATTAGCCAGGTCTGGAGATAAACAACTGAGGTTATCAACCTGAAGTTTAAGTATAAGAATGAAGGAAGACCTTGAAAAGTGAGAGGTTTTTATAGGAGTAAGAACATTTTATCTAACATAATTGAAGGGAGAAAAAGAAAGTAAATAAGGATATTGGGAGACTGATAGATTTGAAAGCGGAAAGGTGAAGGAATTTATATAGTAATACCTCTCTTTTCTGAAGGAGAATGAAAACCAGTTCTCTGGCTCAAAGCATATGTGTGCTCAAGAGGATTGGAATATGTGAGTGATATGAATGAGAATGAGGAACACAGAAATTTAATGACCTAGAAGGTCTGAAATGATCATTTTGGGGGGTAAAAGTGCAAACAGAAAGCTTTAATGGGCAGATAGGACAATGTTGGGTGCCTATTTGAGATTCATGGCAATTATTTTAAAATGAGACCCATCAATACACCTTTTTTTCTGAACTGGCTTACTGCAGCTTCACAGGTAGATGAACCCAAGGGGTATCAGACAGGGAGAGTAGGACAGGAGGATGGGGGTAAGAAGGTATTCACTGTGACAGATCATGGAAATACAGCTGGATGTGGAGGGATACGCAGAGAGAGCAGGGGTAATGATTAATGAAAATACCGTTAGTTCAGTGAGATGGAGATTATGGTAAAGATAAAGAATTTGGGGGGTAGGGGTTTACAGAGGAGGAGGGAGAAAAATTTTTGGAAACGCTGTTGTAAAAAAGAAGGCCTGCTATCACTACAGCTCAGCCTAATGACACATGGTGCACTTTAGACACATTGGAAAGGTTTGCAAGGGCACAGAAGACCTAACAACTGGGTCTAATCAGTGAGTGTACAGAGACCAAGGGTGATGACGATGACAATAATGATTATGATGTATATGACAAACATAGCAGGTGGGGAATTTTGATGGTCTCTCTCATAAAGAGAGATATGACACAGAAACTACCTCTAATCTATTACAGGGATACTGGGTGTGAGTTCAAACCAAAAGGTGACAGACATGTTGAAGTATGAAGTAAAAGCCAAGACGATGATTAAGTCACATTATTTCTTTAACTGCATTGACCTGCAATCTTTAATCCAGTGAGAGAGCCATAGGACTCAGGAGTCCCTGCAGGTCTGTAGGTTTAAATCTGTGTTATCATTTCAACATTCATAGATTTATCAAGTAAATGCTTACTACTTATTTTTATAGAAAATGAAACTGTGGCTTAAAAGAAAAGAGAAAATCTTGCACAAAGTACTCAACAATTAGTGGCAAATCCAGAATTAAAACTCATCTTTTTAACGATCATATAAATTGTTTCTCTTTGGATCTCACGTTTGACCTGCAGGAATCTTCCAGTAATTAGGTAAAGTATATTTGGCTGTTATGCTCCATTTTCCAGACATGAAAGCTGAGCCAGTTTTGGATAAGTGAATCTCCTAGTCACACAGCTAATAAGTGACCCAGCCAAGTTGGAACACATTGCCTAAGACCTGTAAACTGGGGTTTTTACTATTCTAAATAAACAATATCTCATAAGAGGACCCCTGGTTAAAATGTGCTGTTTCTCTGGATTGAAAACACTAAATGGATTTAAACATCTAAGCCAAAGGAAAAAGTAGGAAAACTGTCTACTTGTGAATACTATTGTCTTACGACAGAATAAGGAGAAAGAGAGTAAATGAAAAACACCCATAGATTCTAAAGGGTTCATCTGAGTGTAAAAGTGCTGCAGTGACTGAACATGTTTTATATATTGGAGCATTTTAAGATCTTGGGAGTATTACAAGTAAATGATTTAACAACTTTCAGCTGTCCTGTAAGTTGTTCATTATCACTGATTTTGCTTTTCATATGAGCATAATAAAGTTCTCAATATAGCTCTTTCAACGGCAACAGCCGTGCTGACTCTTCAGTATGAGATGGCTCAGTCACACAGGATATCTTCACATCCAAGCGAAGCAAAAATTAAAAAAAGGAATGAAGTCCATGCAGCAGCAATCTGGTTTGTCTTTGGTTTCATTTTTGTTAGAAAAGGGCACTGCTGCATCTTTGAAAAGTTAGATACTCTGAATCAAATTTTTATAACATCTATGGCTTCTGACCTCAGTAATTCTGGTAAAAAGACAGTTTCTCAATTTGCCAATTTTTATTGGTCCGATTTATAAACCAATCATGATATTGTCAGATTGAAATGCTGTGCATTGAATAAAATAAAAAATCACCACTATCAATAGATCTTCACCAATGAACTAAGATGCCATTGTTTGTGAGAACATCTGTGTCTTTGTCTTATTTTGATCACTAACAAAAGGACTTGGGCCAAGACTTAGATCACCCAACTTGGTCGGTGAACGTCCATTTGACTTTGATAAAGTTTCCTCATCTTTTTGGATTTAGCCTTCAGTATGGGTCCAATACCTCCATCTAATAGCTAGAAGTGTGAAGTGTGTTAGAGACAGATACCATGAGAATATTTAAAAACAAAAATTGTGTATAAAAATGCTTTCAACTTACATTTTTATAAAATTAAAGATTTCTAAAAATATCCTGCTTTGCTACTTTAGGGTTTTTTTGACATACTGACTTCTCATATTATGGATGGTGTCCTTTGCTGTGAAGAAGTTGTTTTCATTTAATGCAGTCCCATTTGTTTATTTTTTGTTTTTCTTGCTTTTGCTACTCGGGTCAAATCCAAAAAAAAAAAAAAAATCATTGCCAAGACCAATGTCAAGGAACTTATCTCCCATATTTTCTTCTAGGATTTTTATGATTTCTGGTTTTATGTTCAAGTCTTTAATTCATTTGACTTGATTTTTTTGTATGGCATAAGAAAAGATTCTATTGCCATTCTCACGCATGTGGCTGTCATGCTTTTCGCTTAATCCCTTTTTCCATATTCTATTGTAAGACAAAATAATTCACAAGTAGATGGTTTTCCCACCATTTATTAAAGTGACTGACTATTCTTTCCTCATTTTATATGTTTGGTTCTTTTTTTATAAATTAATTGACCACATATGCATAGGTTTATTTACAGACTCTATTTTCTTCTATTGATCCACGTGTCTGTTTCTATGCCAATGCCATACTGTTTAATAACTATACCTTTGTGATATAGTTTGAAACTAAGAACTGTGATGCTTCCAATTTTGTTATTTCTCAAGATTCCTTTGGCAACTTGGGTTTTTTGTGGTTCCATACAAATTTTAGAATAGTCGTTCTACTTCTGTAAAAAAAAATGCCATTGTAATTTTCATAGATATTGCACTGAATCTGTAGATCACTTTGGGTAGTATGGACATTTTAACAATATTAATTCTTCCAATGTATAAACAAAGAATATCTTTGATTATTTGTGTCTTTTTAAGTTTTTTATCAATGTCTTGTAGTTTTTAGTGCTCAGGTCTTTCACCTCCTTAGTTAGATTTATCCCCAGGGACATTTAAGTGCAATCATAAATGAGATGGTTTTCTTAATTTTTCTTCCTGATAGTTCACTCTGAGTCTAGAGGAACAGGATGATTTTTGTATGCAAAATTATGTAATGAAAATTATATAAATAACACAAAACATGATTTTATAGTGTTTTAAATGTAATCTCCTGATTCTAACTTGCCAGACCATTGCAATGCATATGGCAGTTTTATCTATCAAATTTAAATAGACCAAGTCCAATACTATATACATAATCACATTTAATAATACACATAATGCCTCATTAAAGAAGCTATTAAGAGAACTAGTCAAGAAAAATTACTCACATTATATGCACAAAAATATAAAAGGAAAGATCAATCCCAAAACATACTAGACCATTTTCCAATTAGTTGATTATTATATGACAGCATATGAAAACAAAACAGTATGCAGGGACTGCTTATTCCTGCTAATTAAATCAAGAGAAATGATCAAATTTCATGCATTTAAGAATAAGATGTATCATGTTGGGTGGAATAAAATTTTAGCAGTTGATATGCTGAAGTTTTGACACCATTCTAAATAGAGGTTTTGCAAGAAAATGGACACTTCAGCAAACACTTTCATATCAGCAGGGTTTACAAAATATTTCCTTTAATGTTTATTTTGTTCATGGATTTAATGCATAATGGTTGACACAAGAGTAAATATAATATTGCCATAAGGTGTCAAACTTGAAAGAAAGAATTCTTTAGAGCAAAGATGAACTGAGTATCAATTAAATACATTTCATAAAATTATCTGTGCAATATATTTTTTAAACTAGCAATAAAGATTCGCAGAAGTATTAGCACATAGTCAAAAATGGTTCTAGCCCTGGCTGGTGTAGCTCAGTGGATTGAGTGCAGGCTGCAAACCAAAGTGTCGCTAGTTCGATTCCCAGTCAGGGCACAAACCTGGGTTGCAGGCCAGGTCCCCAGTGGGGGCCAAGTGAGAGTCAACCACACATTGATAATTTCTCTCTCTCTCTTTCTCCCTCCCTTCCCCATTCTCTAAAAATAAATAAATAAAATATTTTTTAAAAAATGGTTATGCCTGGCTGGCGTAGCTCAGTGGATTGAGCGAGGACTGCGAACCAAAGTGGCACAGGTTCAATTCCCAGTCAGGGCACATGCCTGGGTTGCAGGCCACAACCCCCAGCAACTGCACATTGATGTTTCTCTCTCTCTTTCTCCCTCCTCTCCCTCTCTAAAAATAAATAAAGAAATAAATAAAAAATCTTTAAAAAAATGGTTCTAACATATCATTTGAGTTTTCTACGTTCGTTCATTCAGATCCTTCTCTTTCTCTTTTTTTTATGTAGAGATTCCACTAAAATCAAATCTAATGGGTTATATATATATTTTCTTCATTCTCAGAATCTTTTTAGTAAACCACCACATTTGAAGTCTTTGGTAGATGCATTTATGTTTGTGTGGTTGTGTTTTCTATTTATCCCCCTTCCCCACTTACCTTCATCTTTCTTCCTTTCTTCCCTTCTTTCTTTCTTTCTTTCTTTCTTTCTTTCTTTCTTTCTTTCTTTCTTTCTTTCTTTCTTTCTTTCTAATTTCACATGTTTCTAACTACAGAAAACTTTCCATTTTATCTTCCCTAGGTTTCAGCCTCAATAGCTGGTGGTTAATATAACAGAAACAACACTTCAAGGTCACTTCCACTGCCACCAGTGAGGAAATGTGGCAGTTATCGTCATTTGGTTAATGGATAACATCATACTTATACACTCTGGTGATATCTGTATCAACATTTAAAAATAACACAATTACAAGCCTGAATTCCAAGGTATTTTTCTAAGTTGATATTCAAAAATTAGAGACACAGATATTTATATGAAAAGTCAGAATTTTGGGTATACCATTTATTGAATGGGAAAAATAAGGGAGTAGCACTCTGAGCTTTCTTGGGTCTCCTTTTATTTTTCTTCCATTGACTCACTTGTGACCTTCAACAAATGGAGCTGAGCTGAGCTGACTGTGAAACAAGGACAGCCACACTGACCTGTCTTCCAGTGGTGTTATAAGACTCAATAAATCAGAGCCTACAAAGTTCTTTAAGGTTTCAGATGAATTGTGTGATATAAGGGTGAAATGTCAGATTAGAAAAACTGCTTGAACCTTTTACACATCAGTTATTACCAAATGGGCACTACAAAACAGTATTACCTCACACCTTAGCAAATGATTCTCAATTTCTAAAAACACACTTATTTCAGCCACCTTAAAATAAAAGTTTTAACACATTGTTTTAACTCAGAAAACTATTTCTTATTTGAAGCCTTCGACAAAACTATTTTTGCCCTGTTATCTCTGATAACTAATATAAATAAGTCCTTTTAAAATAAATTATGGATTAATAAATGCAATTTATACATGTACGTGTTATATTGTCCTTGCTTGCTTTTCAGATATGCTATTTGGAGTTGATTAACAATTATGAAGTCTTTGCCAATCCAATATATAAGAAGTTGGCATTATATTTTTATTCATCTATATTCAGATTTAAGAATTAATTTTACTTTGATTTTTTTAAACATCCACTGATTAAACTTAAGCAGCTAAATATCTTAGGCATTTAACTTCAATGTTGTGTCCTCCCCTATCAGAGAAAAATTGGGCATTTTCCTATACACAATAGAGGAAAAAAAGCAATTACTATCAATCAGTGACTAAGCAACAGATTGGAGTATTTAGAAAGACTCATTCATACACAGATTTGCAGCAGTGTTCAGCTTCTCTGATTAGATTCCATAGATTTTAAATTGTAGCTAATTAGGCTGTCATAGGTTCATTAATGGCTCTACTGATTCAGCACTCCCTCACCTGCATGCATATTAAAGCTCATTAGCTCCCTTGTCTAAAATACCACCTGCATTAATTGCTGCTGATGCACCAGGACTCTTCAGAAGACTCTTCTGACAATGATTCTACCTGCTTGTAGTGCCTCGTGCCCCGGCAAGCTCTTCAGGAGAGCTCACACAAAGTTCATGGCGCTGCACACGTGGCGAGACTGCAGCTGTTGTAAGGGCAGTCAAGCCTGTTTTACGCTTAACAGCAGGATATAAATAATTAGTGATGCCTCTGCTATAGGGCTTAACACAAGGCCACTGTATTCCAGTCAAAGCTTCGACTAAGCCACCCCTCTCTACAAAAATAAGCTCCCAAGTCATTTTTCTTTTGATTCTTGATTCTTTATGCAGCCTCCACAAAATGCTCAGACTAAGCCAGAGGAGAAAGAACACTGTAGCTTTCTCTTAGTTCATGGCCACCCTTCCTTATGTATGCAAGATGAGTCCCTGAGTAGGTAGGACCTTCAAAACACTCTCAGTTCATAGCTGCCTGAATAAATTACCAGCATCAATTAGCCGATTATGACCTCACGTGTTTTAAAATAGCTTTCATCCCTAAAGCCAAAATAGCCATTTATTTATTTACACGTATGTATATATATTTTACTGCTTTTTAGCTTTCTCTCTCTCACAGATCAGCATCTTTATGGCAAAGGGATGTTGAATTCATTTACCAACAGAAACTCATGACAAATCCAGCTCTGCATGTTGAGAAAAGTGTCCTACTAAGGATGCTTGGCAAAAATAGTGATGGTTTTGAAGTTGGCTGATTAAATTAATTATTTTCCAGTTCTTTTGTGTACTTTGATTATCTCTTTAGTGCTGAATCTTGTAATAGCAGGCTTCTACAAACTTCCATTTATGGCTCAGAAAGTATTTCTGTGTATTTCAAATTTACCATTACAATGACCTTTTCAATTTGGGAATTTCAACTGGGGGTTGGAAGTGTCAGAAGAAATGCATGGTATCCAAGTGTATTGAAAATCATTTTTTACATATCGTTTCCAGTTTTTGATAGTTTCAAGTGGAAGGTATATCTCATCTCTGTTATTCATCAGAGGTGGAAAAAAAGCACCAATACATGATATTGGGAAAAAGTGAATGAATAAGGAATTAAATACCTACTAATTTGATTTTTAAGGATAGTTCATATCAATTGAAAAGCACCTTGTTATTGTTTGGTAGCTTCTATATCAACCACACTCAGTCTCCTTGTAATAAAAGCAACTTAGTAGGTGCAAACACAAGTCCTTTTTTGTTTGTTTGTTTGTTTTTCTTCTCTTTTAAGGCCTGGTTTTTCAGTGACTACTGAAGGCTTAGATCATGGTATATTTACTACCTCCTTGTGTCAAGACATAAGAATAAGCCATTTTGAGAAAGTAGTACCAACCCTTGCTCTGCAAATACCCATATAAACAAAAAAACTTCTGATATCTTTATAAGTTAAAACTTATCTTAAGATTTTTATGATTTTGTAGACCTTTCCGTTGTTTTTATTTTAATCTTTAGTGCTAGTTACCTTCCATAGGGCATATCTGATATCAAAAAATATTATAAAAAAATAAAATCATACTCTGTCATGATTTATCTAGTGTCAGGGAACTGGTGAGGGGGAAAGGTCACTAGAAGATATTTTTATTTAACCTGTTGCTAAATATACTTCACTGAGTGTTTTATAATCTTTTCTACCACCCAGTATCTACCACACTTAAACAATATCACCTGTGCTGCTCAGGGCATCTGTAGGCTGTAAAACCTCAACAAGCTAAGATATAAATTAATGGAGTGAACTCAAGATATAAATGAAGAATTTTTAAGGACTAGATTTTAGATTAGTATTTTGGATGAGAGTTATAATTTCTTGTACCAATCCTCCAACAGGCAACAAATTGCAATATTCATAGGTCTAGGAAAGCAGTTCTTGGCACTTCATTTCATGTTCTGCTGTCCTACCTGGAAAAATATAAGGAGGCATCCAATGCCAGCCTTGCCAACATGTATCCCAGAGATGGAGATCAAAACCTCTTTCAGTTTACAAATTCGAGGAAAAGCTGTAAGTGCTTCAGCATTTAAGACTAATATCACTACCTTTGTTTCAATTAGAAACATTTACTGAGTACTTACTATGTGCCAGAGACTGTGTTAGGCTGATGATGATGGCAGTACCCTTGAAATATATAAGGTCAGTTTGGAAAAAGTCCAACCATTGTTAATATAACAAAAATGATTTGCATGACATTTGTGTAGCCTGACAGTCAAGGAGAGTGAGCTGGAATGTGCATGCATGAATGATGTTGACTTCACTTACTAGTCAGTGGAGGTGGTAGACACCCTTGCATGAACATATGTACTGTGTGTCTGTTGCATTCAAAATGACTGAGTAGGAAGAGAAACGAACCTGCAGCCAATTTTGTGTTAAGTTTGAACATTCCTCTGAAGAAACTATATGGATGAGTCAGAAGGCTGCAGCTATGGGCAACTGGTGATTGGCAGCTTCATCACAACAACATGCTTGCTCATGAATTATGTCTCATGCAGAGTCTTTGGTGAAATATTAAATCACCCAGGTGACTCAGTGCCCCTACAGCCAAGATTTGGTACCCTGAGATTTCTGGCTTTTCCCAAAACTAAAATCGCCTTTGAAACGGAAGAGATTTCAGACTGTCGATGAGATTCAGGAATTTACTAGTACAGGGCAGCTGATGGTGAGTGGGAGAATTGTGAAGTCCCAAGGTGCCTACTTTGAAGGGGACTGAAGCATCATCGTCCTATGTACAATGATTTTTGTATCTTGTGTCTTCTTCAACAAATATCTCGGTTTCATGGCTGGATACTTTCTACACCAGCCTTGTATTTATCCATACTACATTATGTAAAATTTTATGTATGTACTATGTTATAGTTATATAACTATGTTGCTATATTAATATTATTTTAAACCATAGGAAATTGATTTATTACAAAATGGCAGTTTTATATACTTCAACCACAAAAGGACCAAAAAGCACATGGCCTGAGAAGAAAGATAGCAGTGCTGGGAACCACCCTGCCTGGTTTCAGAAGCTGTAACCCCCACCAAGGCTAAGGCTGAGGGAGTGACCTTGGACCATAATCCACTAAGGAAACAAAGCTTATCTCCCTAGCAGGAGCATCGCTTCTGCTCCTTTTACTTCATCCATAACTGGCCCCCAATGCTTGGTCTGTTAGCCAATGATGGGTAAGATTCCCAAAAGGGGAACAACCTAAGACAGGCACAATCACGTGGGAGACCCCCAAGAAAGGACTTTGGGGGCTACAGCAAAAGGGAGTGATGGACCCTCGCCCCTCAGCTTTGTCAAACCCTGAGTCCTCATTCCGTCTGCAAGAAGTTTCCTAATCTCTTGGCTGCCTACTTCCCCTGCCTGACTTAAGCCTGAAACAATGACAGAGGGTGGTGTACCCTGTACTGGAAAGGGTGGGTTCCCTGGGTGATCATACCTAAGAAAGAATATGTAAAATCCTGTGAAACCTGCTTTGTTTATAATGCTCTCTATTAAATGGTAAGGGTTCAAGAAATAAGTAAGTTTGTTCCTCAAAGTTTTACAACTCTTTAGGTATCTGACCCAGACTCAAAATAGGACCTCAGAGTTCTTTGTAGTCCATTGTTTGATCCTTACTGCCTGACAATGATTAATGAGCTTTACCTGTATTCCTGTGCAAATGAACCCAATAAAAGCCCATTGAGGAACAGGCTTCTGGCCCTTCTCCTTTGAGAGATCAGCCACCTTTCCTCCCCAAGCAGATCATGTCTTGGTAGACTTATTCTCATCCGTGGCAGCCAGCGGGGGTGCCCTGCAGGCGGAGTCCCCCCCACCCAACATAACAGTTTGATTAATAGAATGAGGACTTATATTAAACATATAAATGTCACAAAGATAACAAAATTGTTAACTGTTTTAAGAGTAGGACCAAGACAGGCTTTCTAGAATTACACATAGGAACCAGGTTTTTAAGGTTGCATAGGGGATCGTGACAATGATAGAAAGAAAACCTCACTGCTATAAAATAAGCAGCCAGACAGTACCTGATATTGAGTAGCCACGGTAAGGCCTATTGGAGGAAATACACAAATTTGGTACAACAGTGAGCTAAGTAGAAAAGAGGCATGTAGGCAGGAGACAACAGATCTTTAAGCTCTCTGAATGCCATTTTGTGTTAGAAGCCCCCACCCCCAAATATGTCCATGATGATGTATAAAATACCCATCACAGTTGCCTACCTTCTTCCAAGATTCCTTAGTGCACTGGTCAGACAAACCAAGATACAGGACATATATCTACTGATGACAGCTTCCTTTTTCTCCTTCTTATTAATGCTGATATGTCTGCAATGTCAGTGAGATTTTCATATGTTTTGTCATCGTTGTATTTGTCACTTATTGAAAGATTAACTTCAGATTATGATTATATTGAACTCAAAGTTCATAAATCAGTAGTAAGCAACTAATTTATCCATAACAATGCTACCATTGCCAGTTTCTGAGTTATGCCATCAAACATAATTATTTACACAGAATTATTCACTGATTCAAGGAATATTTGTTGAGCACCTACTATGTGCAGGCAGCGTACTAGATTTGTCCCTAGACTAGACTATCAAATTATCTCCTTCCCAGTACAATGAACTCTGGGAAAGCTCTAGTTGACTGATATTTCTAGCAATGGCAAAGAAAGGCTTTTACTTACAGGGAGCTGTGGTGAAACATAAAAAAAAACAAATAAAGACAAAGTGACATTCAGTCAACTCTCAAGTGTATGGAAAGATTTTCCTGGTTGCAAAAGTATTATGGTCATCATTTAGAATTTCTAACTGATACCACTTTGTACCAACTCATAAAAGAAATCTTTTATTTAATTTTGCATGAATATATGAGATTTATTTTCTGCTATGCATCACACTTAATACATTTCACAAGTAATTTTATTCCACTTATTATAACTATGTATACAAAATCCATGTATATTGTTATAAACCAGAGAATCATTATTTTAAAATCTATTCAATATAGACTGATTGAACTCACTCACATAAAAATATTAACTGCTAAGCCCTGGCTGGTGTAGCTCAGTGGATTGAGCATGGGCTGCAAACCAAAGTGTCGCAAGTTCGATTCCCAGTCAGGGTACATGCCTTGGTTGCAGGCCATGACCCCCAGCAACCACACATTGATGTTTCTCTCTCTCTCTCTCTTTCTCCCTCCCCTTCCCTCTCTAAAAATAAATAAATAAAATCTTTTTTTTAAAAAGTAACGGCTATAATGTCTTACACATAGTAGTTTTTTTTCTAAATATCCATAGAATGCATTGATGAATGAATATGTGATAGTATATCACAGGCAATGCCATTGAATTAATAATTCTTGGTAACTGTATATTCAAGACAGAAGAAAAGCATGATAAGTTTGAGCTGCTGACACTGGCTCCATTGTCCCACTCACCTATTATACTCTGTTTTTCTTCATGGTATTTGCTATCAGTTGACATATAAGTATTTGTTCATATACATAGTTTCTGTTTCAACCTACTTTAATACATGTTCTCTGAGTAGCCACTAAAAAATTTGCTGAAGAAGTAAATATATGAATGAGTTTTTAAATTCACAAATGACAATCTGGACAATAAAATAAATGATAAATCAAAAAACCTTGACTCTATCATGACAACAAAAATTGTGAATAGCAAAACTGAAACCATGTCTAATACTTTCAATCTGCATTATTTATTGTATTATAAATGATTGCTTTATGGGGATTAGATCAAATATCTAATAACTACTTTAAAACCAAGAACTTCATTTTAAATGTCTATAGTATTAACCGTTTTCTACTTCACCACAATATTAAACCCATAACACCTATTAAGTACATATTCACATAGTTTTGTTTCTACCATTAGAGACTACAGAGGAAAATTTCAGCAGTAGCAGTAGTTTCTAAAGATGTGGTCCTTTGTGCCAATGTGCATGTTTGGCAGTGAACAGGGATTTGGTTTTACAGTTCTGTTTAGCAATAAGCTTCATTGAAATTTTATAATTTCCATTTAAAATAAATATTTGTATTAGCTTAAACCATCCAGATTTCCAGATTTCACACTAGCAGCTATTAGAATGGACCTCTGTCTTCTATTTATTTACTAAAATGCCACTTTTCTCTCCTATTTTGGTATAGTGATTATATAATATTGAATTTATAATCTTTTCAAAAAATATTTCAATTTACAATGCTTTTTGCAAGTATATCTTTCTAAAGATTACTTCTTTCACCTGTCCTTTACCCAAAAAGCAGAGCTAAGCTTTTGAAAAACTTTAAGAAATCAGACCTGAAGGACAAGTCTCTGTATTCTACAAAAATGTATTCTGCGATTATCTAATCTTACAAGAGAACCATATAAGGAGGAAACTCCCCCAAAACAAAATTACCTTCTGGAGAGCTGGGCCCTTGTAGTACAGGCTTCCACCACTAGGTGAGTGTTCTAGGAACCCATCTGTATCAGCATCCCAGCTGGTGTTGTTGTGAGTGGTTGCGTTGGCTTCACTGAGTTTTTTGAAGACTCTCTCTGCACATGTGCCCGTTTCATGATGGGTGACTTAGGAGTGCACCTGCCCACATGTGCTGAGTGTTCAGCAATTGTTGACCAAAAACAGACTCCATCCTGACTATTCTCCTGATCTCACTGAAAGCAACTTTTTTGTTTCCACAGATGAATAAATTTCCCAAAGGGAAATGTTTTGCCAGATAGGGAAGAGGTGCAACAAAAGATAGCAGAAACGCTAAAAGACGTCACAGTCAATGAGTTCAAAAACAGATTTGAGTAGTGGAAAAACATTTCAATAGTTTTATTATATTAAATGGAGAGTGCTTTTATGAATTTTATAATTATATTAAATTATATTATATGTATTATATTATAATATGTATATTATATAATATGTATTATATTATATAATATGTATTATATCATATGTATTATATTATATTATATGAATTTTATAATGTATTATATTAAATGGAGAGTGACTGAAATTTAACATGTAAAAATAAATACACAATTTTTATAAATAAATTTCAGTTTTGTGGGGCCCCCCTTAACTTACTATATTCAAAATATTTAATTAGAGATTATTTATTTTGTTCTCAGTATAAGGTATATAGTAATATACAGTTACTAGTTTTGAATACATTTAGAAAAAAATTTTTAATTTCCTTTAAAAATTTAAACCTCATCCATGTAAGAACTAAAAAGCACACAAGTCACTGACAATCAAATTTTCACTTGATATTTAAACTGTAAGACAACAACAAAAAACTACATAACCATAAAGCCAAAATGATCCACTATATTTTCCATGTCTTTGTAAAATTCAGCTTTATCATTTCAAAGCTGACGCCCTGTAGAAAAAGTGAAATTAAGCCATGGAATGTGAGCCATCAGCTTCATGTGTTAACACAAATCTCTTTTTTAATTTTAATGATATCCAAGTAACTATGCATTCCACAAGATAGAAGCTGAGACCTAATGAATGTTAATACATCTGATTTTTAGGAAGAATAAAAATGAAACCTAAAGTTAACTGTTATTAAGAATGACCTAATTATACAGTGTAGTCTTTCGAGTGTTTGTCTATAGTTCTTTTGGCAGCTCTATGTCAGTTACTTCCCAGATATTGCAGATTTTAGAAAAATGAGCCTGATGTCAATCAGACAAGTTGTTCCTAAGCAGCAGCATGATGGCAACTGCTATTGCACTGCCATAGATGCAGCTGGCAAGGAGACAAAGAGCACAAATGGATTTAGACAGTTTTATTACTTACTTAGAGCAATGGTACCCATTAGTGTCATTTCCCTGATCCCTAATTAACACAGAATGATGTGGTAAGACTTAGGTATTGCCAGTATATACTGTGGGTGTTCATTAAAAAGAGGAACCCTGAGACTAGAAAACCCTGATATTATGTAGGAGATGCTGGCAAAACTGTATTGCATCCCCTTGGGGAGAGACTTTATTATATTGGAATGTAATCAAATATTATCTCTGGAAAGGAGACATCTTCATTACCCTGAGTGTCCTCAAGAAATGGGAAGTCCCCTGTTTGTTAGCATACAATGTAAAGAATTTTATCCAGAGAGAGTCCTTATCTCTACCTTTCCAAAGACGCCTTATTAAACAATTCTTGAAAAGATGATTTTAAAGCCAATGGAATAATAAAGCCAAGATGTGCACAAAGTTGAGATTCATGAAGATTTGTTTCCAAATTCCTCATAAGGTGTTAGAAATAATTAATTATTTTCTCTACGGTTATAACTGTGTATTATCCAAGACTAGGAATACACTAATGCTTTTTTTTAATACCATGAACTATGTATCCAAATAGCCAGTTGTTTTAAAAGACATTTCATATCACAAATGCTATGAATTCACCACAACATGAGGTTTCCTGTCTTCTTGCTTTTGCTCATTCTTTCAGCCTCAGATAGGCTCTTTTATAGACATCTCTTCCCCAAAGCCCAAAGCTTTTTTATCTACGCTCTTCTAACTCTCACCCCGTCCTCATGCCCATCCTAAACTCACAGTAACTGTTCTCTGCTCTGAAATACCAGAGTGTAATTCATATGGCACTTGTTCATGTCTACATCACTTACAATTACAGGCAAGCACCTGCCACTTCACATGGACCACAGACTGTCCAGACTTCTGTGTGCTGTTTTCCAGACATAGGTGATATACATGGATACATACTTAGATGGAAGTAAAGACCTGGAAGATAATATAGTCAAATGATATAGCAGTTATAACGCTATGCTGAAGAGTACACACCCAAGAGTCAAACAAAAGCTTAAAACCTAGCCTTATCATTTATTTATTTTGTTTAAGTATAAAATGGTGATAGTATTCCCACATTATTTTTAGTTTAACTGAATTTGGATTTACATCTCCTTTCAAATTTCTAATGTATGCATGCCTTCTGTTTTATTTTCTTCTGCAACTCAACAAGCCTTTTTTGTGTACTTCTATATATTATTTTTTCTCTTTCAGTAAGTTATGATTTTGTGTTTTTTATGCCTTTACACCTATCATTTTGGGGGGTTATTCTGTGATATATTTATTAATAGCATCATAACTGGGACACAGCTCATAAAATAACATCAAATATTATTTTATATGTGTAAGCATTAAACTATATTCACTTTAACTACATTTCATAAATTTTATATGTATTATTTGAATTGCCATCAAGTATAATGAGTTGGTTTTTCCATTTTAATTTCTCAAACCTGTGACTTAGCATCCTTTTCATTAGCTTTGAAAATGTTCTCGAATTGATTTGAGAATCACTAATACCCTGGTACCAAGTTCATAATTTATATAGTATCCTTCCCCAAATCCAAGAACAACTAAGATGACAAATACTATAAGCCTCATTTCCCCTTCATTATAAATGGAGTTTTTAAAAATGTCTTATTTGAAAAGAAATACAGTATTCTTTGTTTGATAAAAGAAGAAAAGATAGAAGAATGTAGGAAAATATCGGAGAATGCAGACTTTTGTTACATAACCTTGCTTCCCAATAGATCACAATACTAAGCCATAATTATGATTCCTTTGTAAGCCACCGTAATTATTAACATAGCAAATTTCTCTACACTGCTCCTAAATTTTAAGTAATAAACCCAAGTTTCAATATTTCCTTTAAACTTCAGAACAAGGATACATTTTGATTGACCCACTTACACATGATTTGAAGCTTCCAAAAAGAAGCTAACTCTTTTACATTCTGCAAGAAAGATTCTATAGTGTCTCAGGCAAAGGAGAGGAGAGGAGAAATAATCACTTTGAAATATGCCCAGAGCATTCTCTATAACAAAGGCATACTCTCCACTGGCCTTGTCTCAGAAGTGTGGCTAAGGGCATTATGCTCACTCCAGCCTCCTATGGTCATGTTTCACCAAAGGCTGGGGACAACTGTATGAGAAGAAATACTTGTGACAGGCCTGGACCAAACACATGGCCCACTAAAACACCAGGATTTAATTGAAGATTATAGAATGACCCCACCATCATATATACTTTGTCACCACGCAGTCAGAAGTCCAGTATAATAATAATGGAATACAGCTTAAATACTCATAAAATCCTTGGACCCTAGTCAGGGCACATATCAAGGTTGTGGTTTGAACCCAATTTGTATAATGCATGGAAGGGAACCGATCAATGTCTGTCTCTCTTTGTCTCTCTCTGTCTTTCTCCCCCTCCCACACACACACACCCTTTTTCTCTCTCTAAAATCCATGCAAACATGTCCTTGGGTGAGAATTAAAAAAATGTAAAATACTGACTGTGATATCCATGCTTAGTTAGTCAAACTAAATCAAGGACACAAAACCAAAGATACTATAGGAACATGAGCCATCTGGTGCCTACAGCAACAGCAAGCATCTTTAAAAACACAGCTACTAGCCAGATTAGCAGGAATTCTTATAATAGAGGCCTATGAACTTCAATTTCTACCATGCAATACAAAAAGTCTGGCTTTCAACAAAAAATTAAAAGGTGTGTTAAAAAAAAACTATGAAAGACACACAAAAAACACAACAACAATAAAACCCAGTTTGAACATAAAAATCAAGCATCGGAACCAGACTCAAATATGACACAGAAGATGGACTTACCATACAGGTAAATAAAAATAACTATGATTAACATATTAAGGGCTATAATGGGGAAAATGGACAAAATACAAGAACAGATGTGTAATTTAAGCAGAAAGACAGAGATTATAAGAAAGAATAAAGCTGAACTCATAATAACAGAATACAGTGGTGTTTTCCAGAGGCTGGAACATGAGGAAAAGGGGAGGGAGGGAAGGAGAGAGGGAAGGAGGGAGGGAGGAAGAAAGGAAGAAAGGGAAAGAAGGAAGAGAGGAGAAAAGGAAGAGAGAGAAAGAAAGGCATCAAAAGGACATGTTATAAAAAATACTTTTCTGATAAGCACGTCAGTAGACTGGATGTGGTCTAGAAAACAATAATTCATTATGCTTGCAAATAGATGAATAGAAGCTTTACAAACTTATTTTTTTCAGTTTTAAAAAGAAAAAAATCAAGAACTGTGTAGAAAAAAATAGAGAAAAGGCAATGAAAAACACAAATTTTGGGATTGTAATTACCTCCTGTCTTAAGGCAGTCAGATCTGCATAATTTGGTGTGAAGAAGAAACACATAGCTGCACAATTGTTTCATTCTTGGATTGGGTAGGTTCATATGTGGTAATTATTTCATATTCTATAATATTTGTGGTAAAAAGACATAAAAATACAACATTTCTAAAAGGGGTAGTAACTAACATTGATATATAAATGAAGTATCCCCTTTGTTTCAAAGATGGACTTATTCTTTTAATTCTGTTATAGAAATTCCATAAAATTTCTAAAAACCCTATATGCCCTATATCATTATTTTTTAATGGATGCATAAATAAGCTCAGAGATATCAAACACTTCGTTCAAGGTCACAGGGCTAGCAAGAGGTGGAGTTCGGTTTGGAACCAGGGTCTAAGTGCAAAGCTCTTGTTCCTTTGAGTCCACTCATTGCTTTTCTTGTCATTATTAAAATAACAGTTCATGTGAACTGTCCTTAGGAAGAATGTAAAGAGCATCAAATATTCACTTTACTGTTATAATACTTTGTAGACAGTTCCTTAGTTGCTTTCTTTCTCCCTTTTGGAAAAGACCTGGTTATACCAAGCACTCAGCACAGGATGAGTTGAGAATGGTGTTAAAATGCTGGGATTTTAAGAGACCAATTCAGTTATTTATAGACAAATAGTTTTAGGCCTAAACTTAATTAAGTCTGTATACACTTATTAAAATGTACATCAGTAATTTGCATATCTTTATAAAAGAAGCACTTAATCTATTCGCGGGGATCATTGTTCAGAGGTAATGTAGTGCTATTTAGGAATGATGAGAAAAATGGCATTCTTTACATAGACAATGCCTGCATTTCCCTTTGCAAATATAAGGGGATGTAAACCTCAAGATATTTAACTAAATTTTGTTTATAAGAACCATTTTATTAGTTATATATGATCAATAGATGTTTCTACTACAACAAACAGATTCATGGAATTGATCAACTGTCTTTTATTCATTTTATGTTTACCTTTCCTTTTAAGTTTAAGGGAGCCATAGTTATATAGATACCAAATAGTAGGATAATTATTTCAAATAACATACTTAAAATAATGGACAAAAATCTAGTAATAAATATTGGTACTAATATCCATTATAGTTACAGCTTTACTTAGCAACAGTGCCATAACAGAAACTTAGGACCACTAAGTTTATCCAATCAATATCTGGTAAAATTATTCTATATTTTTTCAAATTTCATTTTCTAGTTAAGAATTTGCCATACTCCCAACTATGGAAGTAAGTTTATCTTACTGCCTTTCAATAGCCCCAGTTATAAAAGAGAATACTGTATTTTATCTGCCCACTTCATAGATCAAATGAAGTGAATCGTGGTAGAAAAATATTACTAGTAAAGCAGGTGAAGATTCTATAAGATAATATATAGCTTCTTGTGCTAACCATACAAAATATTGCAGTGGTGTGTTTATCAGTTATAAAAAGTAGCAGTAGCATGGTGATAGGTGATGTTAATAGTTAATAATCCTATCAAATCATGAGGGAACTTCTCAGTGGTATCATCATCCATCCAATGCCAAAACTTCCTTTTAAAAGTCATTTCTATGTTATTTATTTTATTATCTCTAAATTTAAAATAGCTAAAACCTTCTATTTTATTCCATAATCATTCTGAATTTCCCAAATTCATATCCTTGCAGCTATGATTCCATTCTAAGTAATAATTGTATCTGATCTTCATTCATTCATAAATATTTCTTGAGTCCCTCAATGTTCCAGGCAATAGATTACACATTAAAAATATAACAATGAATAAGATAGCTATTTTCCAAGGTTAATTTAATCCATATACTGTAGATGATCAAGTCATTTGCAATGAGAGATGTCATTAACAATTCTGAAAAAAATACACATGTGTACTGGTTTTGATTAATGAAGTGAATGGTGATGCATGGAGGGAAACAGGGTTTTCATTGTCGGAATGGGATGTTACTAACAGACAAAAAGAAAAAGTCAGAGACATCAGTATAAACTCATGTTTAGCTTTAAAAATACACAGTATAACATATGGTATAACATATATGAATATATTATAACATATATATACACACAATATAAATATCTGTAGATATCAGTTTGTACTCCAGCTAGGATATACACATATATTTCCTCTCTGTGTCAGCTTCGAGGGCCTAGAACCAATAACACCCCAATAGAAATGAGCGTGGTTAGTGCCAGGTCTTGGTTTACAACACTAATATCTACTAACAGAAACCAGAACTTCTAGCAAAACTGCAATTTTAAGACCAGGGCAGGAAATATATGAATTTAGAATATCTTATAGTATCAGAAATAAGAAACTACTAAAAAAATTACAAAGATAAGGGTATGTCAAAGGGCCACAAGTCACCTGAAAGAGCTCCCGATGGTCAAATCTGGAATAATCTGAGCAAAAAAGGAACAACAATTTATAACTCAAACTATAAATAAACACACATGAAGCTATACTGATAACAGAAATGATTAAAATAAATAAATTGGGAGAAGAATAGACACATCAACATACAGAAAAAAATCCAGATCCATTTTGTAGATATCCTACCCTGTCGGGGGTAGATATAATTCCCTCCCCCGTCAGTGCCTGCTTTCTTTCCAAATAGCACAGTATGGAAGGAGAATATAACTTTACAGTGGAGCAACCTGATAAATACTATTTTAGCCAGGAGATTAAGATTAACATCAATAGAGATAAATAATGTTGAGAGTATATACCCTTGATATGATATGAGGATGACATTTTGCTTCTATAGGTTTGCTCACAAAACAATAATTCCTGTTTATTCATGAGTAAAAAAAAAGAAAAACATTACACAAATCCCAGTTCAAGCACATTCTATAAAACACCAAATCAATTCTCCTCAAAACTGTAAATGACAGCAAAACAAGGAAAAAATAGGCAACTGTCATGGCATATCAGAGTCCAAGGAGACAGAGTGACTAAATGGGGCATAATATCCTGAATGGGATCTTTGAATATAAAAGGGACCACAGGTGAAAATTAAAGACATATGAATAAAATATGGACTTTAGTCAATAATAGTAGATCAAACTGGTTCTTTATTTGTGGAAAATATATACAAGACTAATGTAAAATGTTGATGACAGAGGAAATAGGGTGAGAGATATATTAGAAGACTCTGTGTTATCTTCACACATTTTTTGTACATCTAAATCCATTCTAAAATAAGATGTTTATTTACAAAAAAGCATAGGTATCACAGAAACTTACAACGTAAAAGCCTATGGAGAGTGGAGTAATTTTATTTTCAATGTAATTATTCTTTAATTTCTGGAATTATTATTAATTTGACATACGAAGTGGAAAGGTAACTTTGCTCATTTAAAAATTCTTAAAATATAGTGGATTTTTCGTGTTCAAAAATATAGAAAGGAAAATATATTTATGAGGAAGTATTTTCTCCTACATGGATTGATAAAATAATCACTGTCCCTTCCATCACTTAAAAGATATTCTTTGGGATTCATAGAAAAGTTCTATGTGTCCACGTAGCATCCGTTAGGGAGGCTAAGTAGAGTCTTATCAGCCAAAGAATGCCATCATTTTAGCACCAGCCAAGGGTGATGTAATGAAAACAGAAGAAACTGAAGAGGAGATTATTGCAACATAGAAGCCTTAAGCAAATATAAACTGAAGACATAATTAGGAATACTCTGCTGAGAATATTATTAGCATTTTTGAACATTTACGTCTTATTTTTACAAAATTGTCTGAAACTCAGTTGTAAAGCAACATTGACAGAATGAATGAGAATGATTCAGCAGCCTGTTATGGGAAAGATTAATAGCTTCTATTCTCAAACAAGTTCATGTGTCTGTAAAAATATAGTGCCTTTAGGTTACCTTGGAAGAAAAGAATTAAATACTTACATGATAGATCTCTGTGTGTGTGTGTTTGTGATCCACCACCTGCACTAATTCCCTATCAATGCCCTCTTTCAGAGAGTAAAAATCTTTGTACATAGCATGCACTCTGTAGGCAACTATCTAAATTATATTAAGGTAGTAAATTAGTTAACATTATGAGAATTAGAAAGAAAATTATTCTAGACTGAGAGACCCTCAAAGTAAAGGACCTAGCCAACTGCCAAGCACATGGAAGGTAGCCAATACATTCATGTTTAAATTTCATTAAGAAGCATTCAATAATAATAAGTTTCCCATTAAGACATGTATATAGAAGAACATGTCAGACAACAGATTTAAAATACCTTTTTTTGTTGCTTTGGCTTTCCCTGGATAGAACAGCAACAGAAATAGAAGACAAATTCTCCACCATTATGTCCACATGGAGACAAAATGTCCTACTGAAAAAGATTGAATGACTTTTACCTAAGTCATTCAACCATAATACAGTAATAAGCAATAATATGATATCTATTCCGAGGGTGTCCAATCTAAACAACTACAATGAGACAGGTCAGAAGTCATCAGGATGGGTCCTAATGGAAGCAAACTTTCACATAATAGTTAAAAGTCATATATGTATATTAAATATATATATTGGAAATTGGAATTGCCTGTAAATTTATTAAGGCTTACAGGCAGCACATCTCTGATAACCAAAGATCACATTATCCCCAATTATGTTCAAAGCTCAATTTCCATTTGGAACTGTGCTTTTAAGATTTAAAGACCCTTTGTGTCTTTACTGCCACTTAGGGAAAGAACAAAAGCAGAAAAGAATGAACTTTTACAGAGTACCCACTACATGCTAGGCCTTATGCTAGAGGCATTATGTACACAATCAAGTTTATTCCTTGCAAAAGGAATTACATAGGTCAAACTCACTTGACAGTGAGGAAACTCAGGGCATATGTGGTAAAATTATACTTTAAGGCCACAGAGCTGGCAAATAGCAAAGCTGAAATGTAAATCATGTAAATGCAAGCCATTTTGACATCTAAGCACGCATATTACATAATAGACATGTATCAATTGAAACCTACCAGTTTAACTAGAGTCGAAAATACATTCATTGGTTGAAATTAGTGAACAACGGTGACTGAGATGTCCTAAACATGAAACATTAGTTTGGATGACATCTATTAACAACTTCAATAACCCCTATAGCTATAAAGTTTCACACGCCTCCATAAGCTTCATTGAGCTAATCAAGCCTCCTAAGTTTGCTTCAGTCTGGGTTTGCCCTCCATTATGTTGCAAGGCTGGCAATGCCAGGAAATATTCTATAGATGAAACTCTCACTGTAGTACATTCATTGATGCTCTATATACATTTGTTTAAGGATCCCATTCTGACCTTTCATGTTCTAAATTTTTCTCAGAGAAAAATGGAGTCGGTTGAATTGAATCAGCCATTTTCATGAAGAAAATATATGCTCCTATGCATATTCTTCTGAAACCTACAAGAAATACACACACAGACATATAATATGCATACATACATGTGCATGCATGCCTCTATATACATACACATGTGTATGTATGTATATGCATGATTGCACATACATATACAGTTATCTTTTACTTTGTATTGTGTAGTCCTTTCTTTTGTTAGCTGATTTGACAGACAACTAAAGAAACATGAAAGTCCAGCTCACCTTAGTATCAGTCTCAAATAATTTTTTTTGTCTTTATCACATTCTTTAAAAAATGTTGGAAAAAGAGTTATTTTAATTTATCAATGACCTACCTTTCAGCTGAAGTGTTAATGGATAGATAAATAAAAGGTTTCAAAACATCCTATTCAAGTAAGGTATTACCAAATTACAGTTCTTTTATTCTTCCGTTAGAAATCACTTAAAGACATAATGTTAGCACTCTTTCTTAGGATATGTATTAAGCATTTGATTTCATTTCAACAAGCATTCCTGAATCCTTGCTTTTTAACAGAAATACGGTGCAAATACCAAGGTATAAATAACATTTGAATGTGAATCATAACTAAATAAAAATGATTATAAAGACTTGGATAAAGGGAAGATAAGGCCTCACAACCCTGATCCATGGTACAGTAAGACAAAGCATATACTAAGGGCCAGGGCTGGATCCCACAGGCCACTGATTCCAGCACCAATAAATAGCTCACTCTTTGTCAATAATCACCAGGGAATTCGTTCTGACTCAAAAGAAGGGAATCGCTGTGAGAGATGTGATGTATGCAGAGGGAGAAGATGCTGGGTGCTTGTTCACCACATCTGCCGTCACCAAACATCTGCATTTTATAATCTTATTACTGTTTCACAGCAAGAGCAAATGAACACTTAAAGAAAAAGGATTGAATAGGTAGCAAAGCCCAAGTAATTAAAATAGTGCATTTAATCTTCATATACATGATTCTAATAAAAATGTATCTGTTATATTTATAACTTTAACTCTTATCAAAACTGCAGGGATGCATTACTTTCATAATAAAGATGTTTATAGTGGTTGAAGATTATATTTTGGCAAACTTAAAAACTGATGAACCATGTCTTCAATAAAAAGAGATTTTCCTTCAAAATCTCTTGGGCTTATCATAAACCAAAATTAAATAATCAAATCTTTTAATCCAGGAATAAATTGAGTGATATATTATAGGAGTGGCACATACCTTAGTTTTGATAGATAACCCATTTTTTCTATTGCTTCTGTTCTCTCATTAAAATTACTGGAAAAATAAATGTCAGCGCCTTCCTTCCTTTAGTAAACCCAGTTCATTATATTGCACCCCACCCAACCCCGTCCTACCTTCCCTGGAGGAAGACCCCAGTTGCTGTCTTGGTCCCTCCTCCAAGAGCCTGATTTCATTCTTTCCCTTTTTTAGTCTCTCAGTACCCCTCAGGTTCTTACACTCAACTGTGTCTTAATCCTCTATGCCAGCAATTTTCAACATTTTAAATTCATGGCACACATTAACTAATTACTAAAATTAGTTTGCCAATCTGACTAAAAAAGTATGATTTTGATTATATCTTTTTCATCTCATAGCACACATAAAGAAATTACTAAATTAGTTTACCCATCTGGGAAAAAAAAGGTATAATTTTGGTTCATTCACACTGGATGAAGCTCTAGAGTTGGCTGTTGTTATTTTTTTATTTGACAATCTAAGGGAAAAGTGGTCAGTGCCCCTACGTAAATAGTCAGGTATTACATGTTTTAGAAATTCTTGTTACAAAAGGTTGAAAATCGCTGCTCTGTGTAGAAACGCTGAGATTTTCTTCTCTAATTCTAATGTTATAATGGACATATCCAGGCTACTTTTCTATTTCCTTCCACAGTCCAAGGAGACCAGTAATTCTCTTCACGACACCAGTCTTTAGTCATCCTCGCCACCGATGCACACATGTGCACAGGCAGATGCACGCAATTGTTTTCCTCTTTATTAACAAATTCTCCAGATTTCAAATTTGTTCCTTACTTCTCTATGTTTTGTAGTTTCCTTCTCTGAATGATTGTATCTATTCTTAAGGCCTAAAAGGTGCTACATGTATGCTAATGTGCTGCAACTTCATTCACAAATGTTTAATAACTTTATCTAAATGTCCCCTATTTTCCATGATTAAAATTAGGGTTTTAATAATGGGCTCCTTCTCTGTACCCATCCACATCAGATTTTTTTATTGGGGTCACTTATCTAAATTAATGTTGACACCATCTATCTGGTGTCTTAAGTTAGGCGGTAGCCACTGTCCCAGAAGAGCCCCTCTCACATTGCATAATAAAAGTTTCCTTGAGGCTGTTTCTTTTCGGGAGTGGGGAAATGAATCATTGATAATGTATGGAAAGGATAGAAAAATCCAGAAGCTTTTCCGACTTGCTAACTACCTTTGCTTTGGCTTTGAATTTAAAGGTAATCGTAAACAATCATTGAGGCTCTATTATGTGTCAGATATCCTCCTGACCATGTTACTTCGACATATTGCTATTTAATCTTCACAGTGAATTTGCAAGTTGGATATTCTCCTGGATGAGAAAACTGAACCAAGCATAGCTAATAATCTAGTCAATATTCATACAGGTAGTTTTCAAGTAAAATTCTGTTTGCTTCTAAAGACTGCCTTCCTACCTGTATATTATGTATGTCAACTATAGCCTCTAGAACAGTAATTCGGGGTCCCTGAAGACTTCAAGTGCCTGAAACTGGCACTGTGTTCTCATTTAGTTTGGGGAAATTGAACTGTAGGAGGCACCAGTTTAAAAATAATCTTTTTCATACCTGGACTTAAAGTTCAAGACTTACATGCTGAATTGTGAACTCTGTTCTATAGAAAATCATATCATAAAGAAATTGCATTCATCAGCTTTATGGTTAAGCACCATGCTAATGGCTGGTATTCGAGATGAAAGATTGTGTCTGCATGACTGGAATCTGAAATCCAACCACTGGTCCTTGAAATGGTGCACTGATGGATAACAATCACTTCCAAGCAAGTTTGGTTTGGGTTTGGTTTTGTCTAGGAGGTAGTTTGTTCTGTTCAGGGAATGAGAGCATCTTTTAAAAGGCTGCAGTTTGGTCACTAAGAAATCATCTTTGCACAAAGAAATTCTTGTCTTCTCCTGAAACTAACGTAAACTAATATGAAGTACCAACTCTGACACATAAAATTAAAAAAAAAGAAATTCTTGTCTTATAAATACATGTGTGTATTTTCCATGACAATACCATTTCATAACTACATTGTGCCAGTCCTTGTATGTTGATCAGTGAAAAATATCTGTGAGATTGCTCGATCATAAACAACTAAAATATTAAATATGGAAATATGCTTTTTTTCTCTTGTTTGAGCATCTAAACAATTTGAGGTTATTCTTGAGATAAAAAAGACTCAAGTTTAGATATTTAAAATAATACTCACCAGATTAAAGAATAAAAAAGCTCTTAAAGAGAAAAATCAGGATGTGAATATGACTAAAAAATATACATTTTAATACTGGTGACTCAGTAATGTCAGGTTTATATGTGAAGGACAGTATGATATTTTTGTCACTCTATATGTCATATCACAGTTCATAGCAATAAAATTAATTTATAGCAGTATTTTATTATTGGTCATGTATCACAGCATAAAGCTTAAACTATATGGAGCTATAAGAGGATTGCTTCTGAATATAATGCAAAATCTAAGTGGGCAACAATTAAAGTCAGTTTTTGAATTGTTTCTGCTCAATGACCATTAAAAATGAACTCATAATCTCACAGAAAACTGTCCTCTTAAAAAAAGTTCAAATCCCTGAAAATTTAGCCTTATTAATATTCTAAAAATAACCCAAGCTCATTACTTTGGTCAAGATATGGAGACCATTGCAAGTTAAACTTGAAGTTAACACAGCCTTTGTTCAATGGAATTGAATTAAATATAGTTATTTTCCTTTTTTTATTTAATCATTTATGTTTTCAGTTAAAATACATAATACATACAAGATTGATTATAATAATTAAGTAATTCAAAGTATGTGGACATTTTTTAAGTTTGAGAATTCAGGGAGAGAGACTGAGTATCCTTGCATACTGAGGTGTGTTTTTCTGCCCTTCAAACATCCTTACAATTTTAATACTTAAATGTGACCAGCAGTTAGTCCAAAATTTTCTCTAATCGTGGATGATCAAGATAATGAAGTTTAAAAATCCAATACTGTACATGTGGTAGCTTCCTCCAGCTGCAGCGTGCTAAGCATTCATAATAAATACACAACACTTTGGTATGGCTGTTGCAGGCCTCCAACTAAGAGGTACTAACTAAAAAGAAGCTAGGAAATTCTTTAAAAAAGAGGATCGGTGTTTGGAAATCTCCTGCTGGGGTAAAAATGTTAACTGTAGTAATTAGCAGCAGGCTTTCTCATTTTCGTGAGAGGTAGAAGAAAAGAGCCTCTGGAAAGGAGAGTGGACAGAAAACACAGACAAGAGAAGTGTAACAATGGAGCGGCTGACATGCTGCTTAATCAATGGCCACAACTGGCATAAACATGCTTTACAGGAAGACACCAGAACTTCGTACAGTGAAATGTTAAAAAGTAAATTTGTAGGTATTCATGAATGAGAAAATAATATCTCAGCTATGGGTACTTTGTGTTTGAAAAATGTAAGTACAGTTAAACACACATTGATTTAATGCTAAATATGAGAGATAGTGTATTTGTTTATTTGGGGATTTATTTAAACATAGTTTCTGACTTTTATCCAAACCATGAGTTTGATTTATCAGAAATTTTAACTATAAAATCTAGCACATTTACTTGTTTAAAGATATATATCACAAATCAGTACTTTAAGATCATAAAAATAAATAACCATTAAAAGAGGCAACTTTCTATATTAATGTTAAGTGTATGGGTCTTAAATGTGAATTATTGTAAATGAGCAAATAGAGTTAATAATAATAATTTATTAAGTATCACTTTGAAAATTCACCTTAAGTAGATTCTTAAAATAAATGAGATATTTAAGAAGTTCTTCCAAATTGTTAAGAATGTGTACCTTGTTTTATTGTAAAACTAACTTTTTAAAACTAAATTATCTTTGGTCTGATAGGAAATTGATATCAAGAAGAAAAAATTACCTATCATCTATCTATTCATTCATCCACCTACCTTATAAAATATATCTAAAATGAGAATTTAATATGTAAATTATTATCACTATAATCCATAGTTCTCTGTTAACCTGGTGCAAATATGTATGATAAAAGATAGTGAGATATTTTTTATTTAAACAGTTATTTACAAGATTGAGCTTCATAGCAGCATCTATTTTTAGTAGAGAAATAAAGGAATACATATCATCCACTTTAACCCTAAATGGTAAGTTTGTTTCTCAACAAAAGGGAAAATCTTTATAATTTTGTAAGAAGTAAAATAACATCTAAAACCTTCATGTCAGCACTACAATGTTAATGCATAAATCCCTTTCAATTTTTGAGCAGGATATTTTATTCTTCTCTAATTCTGCTTAGGATCCACATTAGTAATACTTTCTGCCTTAGATTAATTACCCTGATCTAATTCATTTAGAGGAGGACAGCTGTGGTACGTGGGTTGCCCACTGATGTATTGTGTTAAATGACGCCCATCTGTCACTGCAGCATATCAGCATGGATTCAGTGTCATCCACTTCATTGGTTCTGCTGAGACGTGAAGTACAGCTACAATGTTTACTACTGTTGTTAATTTAATATCTACACCTTTAATAACCTGACTGCTGTCACTCGCAGAACGATGATGCATGATGGCCAGTGAAGAAGCAGATAGAAAGCATTAACTAGACAGCACAGGAGACCCTCTGGTACAGTTAATTAGAACGCTTCTGGGCCACATTGCTAGTGGGGGCCCTGGAGCGCATTCCCTGGGGAAATTCTTTCATGAGAAATAAAGTTTTAAAAACCTATTTAACAGCCACTTTGACAAATTTAATAATTAATATGTTTTCTTAAAACAGAAAAATTATTTTTGATAGCTATTTTATCCCTTAAAGGTTCATCATAGACCCTCTTCATTCTTCACATTGTTTTGTGCTTACTTTACCTCCACTCCCTAAACTGGCAATATGTGTGATTCCCTGGGTTTCGCTGATGCAGTGCAATATACCCAATCTAATACTCTTTATTCATGAATACTCTTTAAAACTAAATTATGTTTATAAGGTTTTCCTTCGTGACTAAACTAATAGAAAAATTAGGAGGAAGATCCAAAAATTCTAATGTATATATATGATCTATAATATTTAATTCTATTTTCAAAAAGGATAATTAAATATTAATATATTTTTATGACATATATATTATTGCTTATAAAACATAAGGTAAACTAGAAATCAAAAATATGTAACATGCATGTTTAAATCCTAAATATATGAAAAGATGACTCTATAAAATTATATTAAATTATTAATGAAATAAAATATAAACATAGACTAATTGTTTTAATACTTCAAAAATATTAGTAAAACAAAACGTTAGCTGAAGAAAATATAATTTCATTATTCTATTTAGTTCTACTTTTAGTTCTATTTATTCTTTTAGTTCTACTTTTTCATGTTTTTCTATTTATTTTTTTACTGATTTACATTAAATTCATTGTTGAATCTTTCAAAAATATCTTCTGCAAATTTTTCCTGCACTTCTTGCTTTGAATGACTTCTTGCTCTGGTCACCCCCAACAGGACTGCTTACATTCCACTGTTCTCAAGCAAATATCTACTTTACTCCCCTAGGATTCACATACTGAGGTTTCAAAGATGAAACCAACTTCTTTTGTTTTAATTATATTTTATTGATTATGCTATTACAGTTTTCTCAATTTTTCCCCCTTTGTTCCCCCTCTGCCCTGTACTCTCCAACCCTCCAGCATTTCCCCCACCACCACCACTTAGTTCATGTCCATGGGTTGTACATACAAGTTCTTTGAGTTCTCTATTTCCTATACCATTTTTGGCCTCTCCCTGTCTATTTTATGCCTACTAATTATGCTTCTTCTTCCCTGTACCTTCTCCCCCATATCACCCCCTTCCCCCCCCCATTGAAATCCCTCCATGTGATCTCCATTTCTCTGATTCTGTTCCTGTTCTAGTTATTTGCTTAGCTTTTGTTTTCATTGCTTTTCTTTTCTTTTAGGTTCATTTGTTGATGTGAGTTTGTCATTATACTGTTCATATTTTTTATCTTCCTTTTCTTAGATAAGTCCCTTTACCATTTCATATAATAAGGGCTTGGTGATGATGAACTCCTTTAACTTGACCTTATCTGGGAAGCACTTCATCTACACTTCCATTCTAAATGATAGCTTTGCTGGATGAATAATCTTGGATGTAGGTCCTTGCCTTTCATGACTTCAAATACTTCTTTCCGGCCCCTTCTTCCCTGTGAGGTTTCTTTTGAGAAATCAGCTGATAGTCTTAAAGGCATTCCTTTGTAGGTAACTGTCTCCTTTTCTTTTGCTGCTTTTAAGATTGTCTCCTTATCTTTAATCTTGGGTAACTTAATGATGATGTGCCTTGGTGTGTTCCTCTTTGCGTCCACCTTCTTTAGCACTCTGAGTTTCCTGGACTTCCTGAAAGTCTATTTCCTTCACCAGATTGGGGAAGTTTTCATTCATTATTTGCTCTAATAAGTTATCAATATCTTGCTTCTTCTTCTGGCACCCCTATAATTCAGACATTGTAACATTTCATGTTGTCCCAGAGATTTCTCAGCCCCTCTTCATTTTTTTGGATTCTTGTTTCTTCGTTCTGTTCTGGTTGGATGTTTATTTCCTCCTTTTGCTCCAAATCGTTGCTTTGAGTCTTGGTTTCCTTCCTGTCACTGTTGGTTCCCTGAGTATTTTGATTCACTTCATTTTGGGTATCTTTCATTTGTTTTTTTCATTTTTTGACCAAGCTCAATCAGTTCTGTGAGCATTTTGATTACCAGAGCTTTAAATTCTCCATCAGATTGGTTGGCTATCTCCTCATTGCTTAGTTCTCTTTCTGAAGTTTTGCTCTGTTCTTTCATTTGGGCCCTATTTCTTTGTCTTGGGGCACTGGTCCGGTTGTTCTAGTTGACTGTTTCTTTAATCCTCGGTTGCCAGAGTTCCATGCAGTTTGATAATCTGGCACTTCTGGTTGTTTATTCATTTTAGATTGGTTGTTATCCTCCTTTTGGTTGTGCGAGGAAGCGAAGGGCTTCTACCTACCTCCATCCTGGCCAGAACTCTCCAAAACCAACTTCTAAGTACCACCAATACACATTTATTGTTTTGTACTTGTTTATATATAGATTTCTCTTTTGAGGCTAAAAGGAAAAACCCCTCTTCATTTCAATTCCTTGGTCTATTCCACATATTTGGATCAAAGTCTTTCAAAGTAACTTAACTGTGTCCCAGATAACTTTTTGAGAATATTGACCAAAACAAACAAACAAAAAAACAAGATAATGCATCACAAAAAAGTAAAATTTGTGATAGTTGACATTTATGGACAGTTACTATTTTACTCTGAAGCTTTTACAAAAGTGTTTCTAAAAAAGTATTTAATCTTCAAGAAGAATCATGGAAAGTACAAGTTGCTGATAACTTTTAGATCATACCATTGCACTACATAAGAATTTACAGAGTCCTAAGTGAAAAACAGACTCACAAAATGGCAACCAAAAGGTTAGTAAGAAGTAATTGCATGAACAGATGAGGATGAGTATAACTTCTATAACTTTCTGTTTGAAATGTTTTTTCTTTACTGTTTTGCTTTTCCAGATTTAAGGAAATATTTATTTTTCTTTTAAAATATCAGCAATTTGGTAAAGTATAAAGAAAAATGAGTAATCTGTAATCTGAATTAATAGTGATGCTTCAATATCCAATCTTCTTTGAACTGTGAAAAGAAACCAAGTTTGATCTAAATATTTATGGAAGAGCCAATTGATTAAGAGGTGACCAGGGTTTTTAAAAAAAGCTCAGTTAGAAATATGTAGAAGTAAGCCATTGCTAGTGTGGCTCAGTGGATTGAGTGCCAGCCTCCTAACCAAAGGGCCTCCAGTTTGATTCCCAGTCAGGGCACATGCCTAGGGTTCAGACCAGGTCCCCAGTAGGGGGCGTGTGAGAGAATACACACATTGATGCTTCTCTCCCTCTCTTTCTCCCTCTCTTCCCCACTCTCTAAAAATAAATAAAATAATTTAAACAAAGAAATATGTAGAAGTTAAGAAACAGTTAACTATTTTATTCTTAACTATAAATCCCTTATAACTGTTTCCTGAGTTCACCAATACTATCATTATATTTGATTATACTCTGTACTTCTTGATATCTCATGACCCCAATGAAAGCAAGTAAAAAAAAAGACTTTTGTCCTTCACATTTCTGTATCTAGGAGAATGTCTGCACTCAAACATCAAGGAACTCTACTGATGTGCTGATGTGCACTGTAGACGAATGGACAGATTGCTTCACTGACCTCTAGGTCTTTAATGCTTGTTTTAGAACCAAAGAGGAAATGATAATAAGGAAAAAGGTAGAATGTCAGTGTTGCCTACTGAAACCAATGGCAACTGTTTCTGAGGCTAAAAGCCCTATGCATATCCTAGTGTGTCATCTACCATACTGATCATTAAAAATAATATTCACTAATTTTTTCAATAGAATTCAATTGGATTTATGCTTTAGAAATTATGTGTTGAGCCCTGGCTGGTGTGATTCAGTGGTTTGAGTGCTGTCCTGTGAATTAAAGGGTCACCGGTTTGATCCCCATTCTCAGGCACACACCTGGGATGTGGGCCAGGTCCCCAATAGGGAGCACACGAGAGGCAACCACACATTGATGTTTCTCTCACTCTCTTTCTCCCTCCCTTCCCCTCTCTAAAAATATAAATAAAATCTTAACAAGAAATTATGTGATTTTATTCCAAATACATTGTCCTATTTAAACAGGATATGTGTGTGTGTGTGTGCATGTGCATGTAATGTTTACAGTAGCAGTTCCAGGTCAGTTACCAATGCAGACTTGACTTGGGCTATGTGGTGCGTGATATTGGTTCAGCATGGAAATTGTATTGGTCCTAATAAAGTCATCACCTCCAGGGTGTGGAGCCTGGTTCCTCCAGTTGCAGACTGTGTGTTCTCTGTTGACAGCCTAACTTTCTTTGTGCCCCAATTTCATCATTGGAAAACTTAAGTGTTAGTTTACTTACCTTTGAAAAGAAAACTACTTGAACAACAATTAAAAGAAAAAGAAAAAGAAAAAGAAATTTGTTGTGAAAGTTCCATAAAATCATTGTTACATGGTATCTAGCACCCAGGGAGGCAGTCAGTATATTTAGTACATGAAAGCATCATTACTATTATTATCATTCTCTAATACTTTAGCTTGATTTTCAAATCTACCATCGCAGAGCAAAGCCCATTGTTTCCATGAGGAAACACACTGCAAAGTTTATCCTGAGGCTCCAGTAAAGCAGAGTGATTTTCCCAATCCCACAGACATTAGGACTGGTATTTAGTTGGGACTAGCTCTGACACTGGCTGACTGCGAGACTGCTTGCTGCTTTACTTAGCTGTTGGGTAAGGGACATACCCTGTCACCACTACTGCCAACAAGTTCCAACCCTGAACTCATTTCTCATGTGTTAAAAAAATACCTAGATATTTTTGTTTTCTTTGAAAGCTGTATACCTACAACTTTAGGAAGACACATAGAGATGCAGAAAAGGGATAAAACATAAATTTCAAGGCACCAATTGTGCCAAATATTTTATGTACAGCCTCTGCTCAGGATCCTCCCACAGGAAGGAAAGTCTCGGGGTAGGAAACAGCAAGACTTCTTTATTATACTCATACATAGGACTGGCCCTAGAATCCCACAAGTCCCAGGCACATTTAGTGAAAGGGATATCATAAATAGCCATGACAGTACATTAACTATTAAAGCATCTGAGACATGTGGTTGCACTGCATGTGACTTTTTTCCCTTCCATCCTCAGAATTCCTTAAAGCTGCAGCGACAATAGTTCAAGCACTATTAATATTCAGAATCTAATTTTCCTGACTTAATAGTAATAACAGCAACAGCTAACACTTATCAAGTGCTCATTATATTCCAAGCACTGTGCAAGGAATTTTTATAAGCACCATTTCATTTATTTCTCAGGACAATTTACACACGAGGTACTATTGACAATATCTAAGGACTCTGAAGCTTAGAGAAGTTGAGTGACTATTCTCATTTAGAGGCTGAGAAGCAGCAGTCAAACTCCAGAGCCTGAGAGCTTAACTGCTATGTGGTATTTCCATTGTAATGCCTCACGTAACTTCTTTAGTAACTGCCGCCAACACAACTAAGTTACCTGCAATTAAAGTGGAAAAGGAATAACTAAGAAAGAAAAAAAGAAGTGGAAAAGGAAAAGAGAATTAAACAGGTTCATTTAGATTTAATTTTTGAAATGGGTTGTCTTCAACAATTGCCTTAGAAAGCACTTAACACTCCGGTATTTGTACCACAGGCTGGCCACCAGGAAGGGGGAGGGATCAGACTGGGAATCAGGGGTGAGGCATGGAAATAAAGCTTCTAATTAAATCAATCAATTGTGGTTTTTCTGCCCATTCATCACCCTTCAGGCTTATAAATAAATTCTTAAGAAGAGGTGAAAAGGTTAGGACTTTTTCATTATAAAATACGTTGGTTCTTACTTTTGTTTCAGTATAGTGGGAATGAAGGTTACACATATTTTCTCTTCAGTCTATGTATAAAAAGTATGTTTCCAACCTCATCCTCAAAATAAATTTGCTAAGCTGTATTTATTCTGTGTTAAACACACACTATAAAAAAATAAAAATTAAAAATCTGCAACAAAAGACTATCTATGTCTGGTAGGCTCCATCCAAATGCAGTAATAGAAGGGTTTTATAAAACCGTCTGGCTGAAATCACAGTGCTGAGCAATCTAACAAAACGATTTTTTTCTCACATTATTTCTTTTGATTATGGTTTAGTCAAATCCACTGTTAGTAGCCTGGGTTCCCTACTGGATCCCGTCTGAGTCTAAAATTCAATGGGAGCATGTAAATGCTTCATAACCACAGCCAAGGCCTGTTGTTAGAGTGGCCAGCAGAAGAATGTGCAGACTGAGCAAGCCTCATGACATGTCTGAAAACTCATGATAACCATTAACTATTTTAATTGCATATCATTAAAGATTGTCGCTTTTTGAAGACCTAGTAAAAATACACCTACACACACAGGCTAAAACAGTCAGGAAAGTGCCTGTGTGAATTAGATGACACAAAAAGCCACAGAAGTGGGCTTTTCAGAAGACACTGGTCACACTTAACATTATTCATACTTGGAGTATTCACTAGTTGATTCTGTCACATTGCATTTCTCAACTGTCTACTTCTTGAGTCAAATCAAATTTCTGTTAGGTTAACTCTCCAGAGAACCCAGCATATTGTGATGCAACCAATGAGCCTATCCTAAGCTCTCAGCTTGTCATAAGTTAAAGCACTCTTTTCCAGATCAAAAAAAATTTCAGAAAACCTAGAAAGTTACTGTCAAAACATGACTTACTTCATCATCCATTATCCATTTCTTCCATTATTACTGAAGTGACTATAAACATATCAGTTTTTAAACACATTTTCTTTTTATAAATTTTATAAAAATATTAATATATACAAAAGCCAAGAAAATAGTTCAATAAATCCTTACATGTGCACTTATACCTCAGCACAGTTTCAACAATTATTAAGATACAACCCCAAAAAAGATACTTATTTTGTCTCACACATTTTAGACCGGCACAAACTAGCTCAGTCAAGTATGTTTTCAAAGTAAAATCCTCTCACTCTTTATCCAGTAGAGTTTCTACCATAATGCATAATTTCACGAGTGTTTGTGTAGATAACATTGTCTTGAACTTGATAGTTTTTAAAAGTTTAATTGTGTAATGTATAGTTTAAAAACTAGTGGGCAGTAAATTATTTTGCGTTTTGTGTCTCTGGCATATAGTACTTTGATTTCTTAGAATTAAATATATTGAAATGAGAAACATTATTAAAGGTTAAGGATTTTCCACAATAAATTTGCATTGTACCATAATGAAAAATAAAAAAGCAGATTAAAAACTGATTTAAAAATTAATCCTTAAATCTCTTCTTCAAGTGATTCCAGTTTTCAGTTAATAAGATGAGATTTGAAGATTTCTTTTATTACATACAAAGAGATTTGTGTTATTATTGTCATTGTTGTTATAAATAACCTGGGTCTAGTTCACTTTAAAAATGAAAACAATCCTTGAATCCCACTGTAGTGAGAGAATTACCAAGAGAAAGGAGATGCTATTAATCTTTGTATTACTTACATGCAGTTATGCTATCTTGCCCTTGCAAACAATATTATTTAGGTTTAAGCTAGAAAGAATTCAATAGTCAAATATAAAAGAATATTTGCAAAATCAGGACTGAAGTTGTAGGGAACACTGATATTTTGGCAAAATGATTACCCTCTACCCACAGTTCACAACCTCAGCTAATTAACTCGAAAATGACCTGTGCTAGATGCCAAATTTGACCTTTTTAAAAACCATTTGAAGAAAATTTTAAGTTTCAAGTTCAAAATATGTAGCAAATAAGTCTATCTACATAACCATTTCTTTTTGAAGATACACATAAAGACCTTCTTATTTTCAGGGAATAAAAATAACTAATGTTTATAATACATAATAGTCACAAATAATAAATATTTTCTTACTTTATTTTCCGGGGATGTAATGGTCATTTCCTATAGGATTAGGACTGTACTGGGTAAAGAAGTGCATTATTGGAGAAGAGTTTGTGAAAATACAGACACGACCCAAGCCTTGAGGGATCTACTAGCAACTGAAAACTTTCTAAATAAACATAAAGATGAAAGTAAGGAAAGATCAAAACTTTTTGGTGCTAAGTAGATCTAGGTCTTTTTTAGTCTTTTGCTGATTAGTTACATAATTCGCTACAAGTAACCACTGTTTTTATTTTTTTTTATTTACAAATTGGGGGTGAGGTCTACATTTCAGTATTATTGTAAAAGTAAACATAATATATTTAGTATATATTGGTTATTGGATAGTCAATTATCACTAGAATATAGAGATAGTATTCACATAAATTATTTACATAAATAATAGTCATAAAAGATAAATTGTTTGAGAAAGTCATTTTGTGCCACATGTGAAACCCAGCTGCAGAATTCTGGTTTGTCTTAACCGTTTCTATTAAAATCACTGGCTTCAAACTTGGACCACAGCTTTATTTTAGAGGACCTGGAGGCAGGGGAGGAGCTGGGAGTATGAGGGAGTGAGGGTAGCAATTTCTAGTAGCTCTTCTTTTCTTGCTTGATATCTGTGCCTTCTTATACTCTAAACAGTTATAATAACTTGAATCGTTGTTTTGGAAAACTTCCTCTTAGCGATTTCTTTTCTCTTTCTCTGTCTCAACTGCTTACTATGTAATGGTACTGCTTGACTTTTATTTTAGAATTTCTTTTCAGTAATTTTCTGGATTAGAGCCATTGTTAGTCTGGGTTTCACATTCTTTCTTGCTGCTTACTGTAAGTACTTATCGTATTACACATGCTGTTTATATCATATATATCCGTTATGATACATATTAATAGATAAAACTATATACTATCTTATCTATACTCTTATTTATGTTAATATTACATGTTTGTGTTAGCTAACTTTTGGGGGCAGATTTTTGGTATTATTCTTAATTCTACTTGAGCCTATTTCCAATCTTAAAGTTTAATTTTTAGAAGTTTCATTTTAAGCATAACAATTATATTGAGTGTGTTATTATTTAAGCAAATCACTCCAACATTTGGGTATCCCCTCCTCCCACTGTTCCAAAGAGAAACAATTTCATAATGCCTCGACAAGAATCAGTAGTACAGAAAACATAAATACGCAACACCTATCCTTTCACTTAAAAATGAAAGGATGGATAAGGATCCTTTCATCTGAAGAGTAAAAACATAAAATCACAATTATATTCTTATAGCAAGTATTATTGAGCTCATCTGAATACACACTCATTGCTACTCCCTTTCTCTTAAGGCTATTCATATAGGTCAAGGGATAGTAAGCTAGCTATTAATTTTATCAAAATATTCAAACTGTATAACAAATGACTTATCCTTTCCCTTGCTCCTTTTTATTTTATCTGCAGATGATATATGACTTTGTTGTTTTAGAAATGCCAGAGATAAATTTGTGAATTTTCTAAACAAGTAGTATTCTGAATAAAGAAATAACTTGTGGTTATTTCCAACAGAATCAGGAAGATGTAAATATTTCATTTGGTATATATTTAATTAGTAGCAAGTATTTAAAATTTCTTGATGTTCAGGTTTTAGATGAACTTATTTTTTCCCTATTTGATAGTAGAATCAGTATTTATGAAACTAGTGCTTTTAGGGTGTTCTAACAATTTCTATAGTTGTGGGATGCAAGGAATTTAATAAGACGATCAGAAGAGGACCTAGTTCCTGTGTGACATCAGGACTTGTGCTGAGGGTTCAGACAAGGGGAAGGAGAGGCATGATAGACTATCTGGCCCCTGCTCCCCTCTATGCCCTATCGCTACAAGGCAATGTGGCCTGATTCTAAGACCAAAGTCTATTTTGAGGGCAAATACTATACGTTTTCTCTGTTCATATTATTCCATTCTTCTTGCCTCAGCAAAGCCTTAAAACACAATATATACTCAGTAATACTGAACATATATACTACGTTCTGATTTTCAGAACATGATGATACTGGAATAGGGGTGTAGGTAATCAGAAATAGAATGGCTTGTCTAGGTCAATAAAAGAATAAGTAATGACTGTGGCTGAAAAAACTAGTTTTGACAATTTTCTGTATACTCTTAGAAAAACTATTATTATTTGTTTACTTTAACTAAAAAAAAGGAAATGCAGAGCAATGAGGTATCTAAACCTGAGGATGAAGACAAAAGTATAGGCATGGATCTGACTGTGTGTGTGCACTGGTGTGCATCAAAAATAGTCATGTAGGTCACATTTACCATGTTTTACTAAACTGGAAAATATAATAAATTAATCTAAGTTCCTGATTCCACTTAAATCAGTTAATTCTCTTTCCAATAATTAGTAAATGTTGGCTTGAAACACAGAATCTAAATTTTAATTAGTACATCTAGGAACTTTTAAATGTAATTCCAAGTCTTCTTAAAAAGGCAAAAAGGAAACTTGTCCCCACGCCTACTAATAAATACAGGAGCAGAATTCAAGGGGTAAAGTAACTTTCCCCCTAAATAATGGGTTCTCCTCCTGGAAAAGACAAGTAGAGAATGGAATGTGATTTCTAAAATGGATCCTTGACAAAGTCACATTGTGCTGCTTAATGACACATGGTTCCTGATGAGCATTCCAAATTACAAGGTAGTTGTTCAAATAGAATTTAAACCAAGGGCTTCATTGATATGCTTCCTAAAACAAGGGGCTCTTTTAATTAGAAAAATCTATGCTGCTTTCTTTCCTGGCAGCGTTTGTGGGGGCTGCCACTAGAGAGGCAGCCAAATGCAGGAAACACACAGGGATTCTTGGCTTTGCACAGTTGCCTCATCCCCACCACACGCTACCTATCTATAAACCTTCCAGAAACCAGAGATCAATGAATGTTTTCCCATCAGATTTCAGTGAAGTTAACGTCTTCCTGCTTTTTAAACTGTACAAAATACAATACACTTCACTTAATTTCCCCTTTTCATTAGCCTATAGATATATGCCACAAGATATTGGCTCTATTGGTCTCTGTTGGCTATACTTGAGGAAGAGAAAAGATAATTAGCAAATGTACTGTTCAGGATAAATTATACCTTCCACCCTTAATCAGATTTGATTATTTTTATCGACTCACCACAAAAATGCTGATGAGCTATGTGCATATATATGCATGTGTTGGAATCATCTACCTAATCTGCTCTTTCTTCCCAGAGATCCTCCCTCATTTGAGCCTTTTTAATGTCTATAGACTGATAGCTCAATCATTATCTGACCCATGCATTTTGATGTGACATTGGTGTTATTGACATATGTGAGGGAGAAACAAACTTTACCCTCAGAATTCTTTTGGTGAGTGTAATAATCAAATGGACATGAGACAGATTAGCAAGAAAAAATAATGAAATTTAATACATACATAGGGGACCCCACATACACGAGAGAGTCAAAACCCACAGAGAAGACAGGTTCAGAAATATAAAGGAGGACTGAGGTACATAAGACAATTCTCAGCTAAAGATGAAGTAATGTTACCTTGGGGGCTTCAAGGAGTCACTACATGATGATAAGAACAGATGTTTAGTAAATACAAGTTTGTCCCACCCTATAGATGGGTCAGAAGAAGTTATCTCTGATCATCTCTTATGGGCGAGGCCCCTAAAAAATTCTTCTAGGTTGTAGGGAGGGGCAGAGATTTCTCATCAGCTTGTGGCTAAAGTTGCCTTTAGTTCAAAGCAATCTGCACGGCACTGAAGCACATCTTTGGGTGGATCATTCTAAACCACACACATGCAAGCATTGTTACTGAAATATCTGCTATTTTAATTTCAATAATACAGAAATCCTTTACTCAGTTCCCTCAATGGTAATATTTTACAAAATTATAATACAATCTCACAACCAGGATGCTGACTTTGATGCAATCCATCAGTCTCACTGAGACTTTTCCCCAGTTTTACTTGGACTCACATGTCTATGCAGGTGTATTTACTTTGTGCAACAGTAGCACATTTGTAGACCTGTGTGTCTCCCAGCACAGTCAAGACAAGAACAGTTCTTTCAAAACAAAGGTTCTTGCTTTTGCTGTGTAACCACTACACCCACCTCCCTTCTTTAGCTCCACCCCACATTCATAAGCCCAGGCTACTGTATTTATTTCCATAATCAAATTTATTTGTGGTCAGAACTACTGATTTCAATACTATTATTGGTGTAGCTTCATTTTTAATAATTTAATATAAATTTGCATAAAATAGGCACAGATTTTAAAAAACATTTAAAAATTACAAGGAAGGTATAGAAATATAGAAAACATATATATTTTTTAAAATCTATGAAATTTAGAAAATGCTGGAATTGGTGATACTATGAAGATAATGGGTGACCTATGATGGGAAAATGACTGGAGTCAGAGCACATGATATGCACTTAAGCATTAGATCAACGGTGGTTCTCACGCTTCGTTGTGCATGAGCACATATCAGGATCTCCTGAAAAGGCTTACTAAACACTGATTGCTAGGCTCCATCCACAGAGTTTCTGAGTCAGTGGTCTGAAGTTGGGGCTCAGAATTTCCCTTCCTAAAAAGTTCCCAGGGGATGCTAAACTGCTAGTCCAGCTTTGAGGCCACAGGAATAGAGAGCAGGACGTATACTGAAGGCTGGGCCTGTGAAATAGGGATTCCCATGAAGGAGGGCTCTTCATGTTATAGGCAATGTGAAGCCATTGCAGCTTTCAGAGCAGAAGACCACATGACTAGAGCAGACTTTAGGAAGATAATGTAGTGATTATTGAACTAAATAATTTAAATGTGAAAAAAAAACAATATAAAAACAGCACTGGCTGGTATGGCTCAGTGGATTGAGTGCTGGTCTGTGAACCAAAGGGTAGCTGGTTAGATTCCCAGTCAGGGCACATGCCCGGGTTGCAGGCTGGGTCTCTAGTAGGGGCATGCGAGATTCAACCACACATTGATGTTTATCTCCTTCTCTTTCTCTCTTCCATTCTGTCTAAAAATAAATACATAAATAAGTCTTTAAAATATATAAAGGATAAAGATATTTTAAAAATATAGAAATAATGTAGGACTAGTTAGGAATTTAAACATGGTGGCAAGGAAAGTATTTAGGTGAGAACAGAAAGAACCCTAGAATCCTAGTTGAAGAAGAGAGACCTAATTACATGGTATGTGTGTAGAATATGGGCTTCCATTGACCAAATCCTTTTTTTCTCCTTAAGATGTGTGTCCTCATTTCCCAAAGAAGAATCTTTTCAGGAGGACACATGCCCAAGTACATCTGACCTTGTTAAGTTATAACCTTAGCCCATTCCTTATATCTTGTTGAGAATGACGGCTGAAGCGCCCAGCGAAGGTGAAAACCATCGTTTGTATTTGCGGTTTAAATTATAAATATTATCTGGCTTAATTGGCATTTGGTAGTCTTGAGCTAAGACTTCAAAACATAAATTCAGCAGTAGTCACTTTGTTTTTCTTGCTTCTCTCTCTTTGTCATCCTTATCTCTGTTTCCTATTTTCTTTTTATTTTTCTGCCAAGGTTGTCAAGTAGACAGGTTCTTTCATCAAAAACAATTGTAATTTTAAGGGCAAACTGAACTCTAAAGAACAAAAGTTAGAGATGACACTGTTTTAGATTACACTGAAGAAAGATTTTCAAGGAATTTAAGACACTGTGCTTTAAAGAAGTGACAACCCCTTTTGCTCTCCCTTGTAAATTCAAAGTTCGACACAAGCGTTCGATCCTCTTGACCAAGCACTTATATGTCTCATCTGGTCCAGGGTTTCTGAGAGGTCTGGGATGTAGCTTGGGATCCTCGGTTACATATCTAAGTCAGTTACTGGATTTACATCCTGCCAGAGAAAACCCTTAATTTCCCCTTGTGCAATTTTTCTGAGCAAAAGTGATCAAAGAAATTAAGATTTATAAAAGTTACTTATGTCATAGACAGTAGAAAATGAATACAAATTAGCCATCACTCAGCAAGAGCTATACCACAAGCACAGAAAACACAGGATACCTCATTATGGAAATAAACTGCGAAGTCTGCCTCAGGTAGCAGTGCTTTTTTCCCATGCTTTTTATAAAATTCAAATACAAATATCAAGCTGGAATGTCTTTCAGAAAAGCAGTGTTATTTAGAATTTATTTATATAAACTCGAGAACCATCCCTCAGGGGAAGAAAGACTCAAGCCTTCACTCTGCATGGATAAAATGATAGCCTATCTAAAAGGCTAGGACTGCTGGGCATAGAGAAACTAATGGAAACTCAAGGAAAAGTATTCAAATCTCACAAAGTTGATAGTGACTGCGGATTTTCTTAATGTGATCATCTCAAATTTGATTGTTGTCTTGCAATAAATGTGGGCTTTGAAATAAGTTTAAGACCTTCTTTAGATACCTTTGGTTGAGCCATGGGAACAAGGGCCAATCTCAGAAGACAAAGGAAGTAGTAGAATGTGACAACTAAGTATTACTGTTAACTTTGTTCACATTCTGCCAGGTTCAGATGCGGAGGGAACGGTTCACACACTATGATCAAAAGCTGGTTTTCATGCTCTTTTCATGAACCAACTCCAATTTTTCAAAGAAGACAGAAACAAATATGTCTGTTTAACTTTTTCCCTTTTTGGTAAATGGAAATAATTTTATCTAGTGGGCTGTCTCTTGGAAGTTTAGCAAATTGTGAAAATAGACCACAGAATCTAGGAGTATTGTAAAAATTAATGCAAGGGTAGAGAGGGGCTGGTTCCACATTTCTGTAGCTTTCACCTTTATCAAAGAAATGCCTGGCACACTGGTCAAAACTTATACTTACTTTACATTACAAGTAAAACATAATCAGTGATCAGCTCTCTTTATGGCAATTCCTTCCTTCATTTTCAGTGGGTTATTTTGGTTGTCTTTCACCCTATCTTGTGAATAGCTAACTCCATCACTTGACTGGAATTGATTTACAACTTCAGGGCCTTTACACTGTAGAATGTGCTGGGTTTCTGACTCTGGGGTTTGCTACTAACCATTTTTTTAAAGTCTTTCATTCTTAATTGTGGTCCTCATTGTTGTCCCAATCGAGAATTAGAATTTGAACACAAGTAGAGTTGACCACATCAAGGGGCCTGATTTTTATGCAATTTTTAAAAATATTCTTATTTAAACTGAGATATAAAAAGAGAATTTCAACCTATCCATCTCCAGGGAGAAATATAGTAGCTATAAGTTCAGCTATTTGGAACCATTTGTTAAGTCTGCTTGATAAGCTTGAAATTTAAACAAGGGAGTGTTATTTTGTTCACATTTTCAGGTAATGTGAACCTTTTGTTTCACATTTCATGGGCTCCCACCCATAAAACTTGTGGATGCTGATGCAGGTTGACTCCAAGGCTTTAGAACTGTCCATGGATGGCTCCTCCTTCTCAATAATTTGAAGGTGCCCATTTGGATTCATTCCAAGAGCCACTACCTTAGTTTAGACTTGATTGGTTTTTATTCGGCTTATAGCTGGTCATACCATTGTATACAAAATCACCCACAATAGTGGCTTAAAACAATAACAACATCTATTTTGCTCTTAAATCCAAGATTATAGGGCTAAGATAGCCAATCCTTTCTTGGGATTGCACTCAGTTTTAATCATATGGTTGTAGGGGTAGGGTCTTCCTTGAAGGCTTCTTGTTGGGAATGACTGCTTTATCATTCACTAGCATTTCTGGTGATTGGGCTAATGAGATTCAAATAGATGTGGCTCCTTAGCCATCTCTTTCTTTCTCCATGTGGTCTCACCATGGTTCTCCTTTTATGGTGGCCTCAGGCTAGCCAGACATCTCCTACGGATACTGTTTTTTAGAGAATGGTATACAGGTGAGACAACAGCTCTACACTCCCACCCAGAGGAGAAGCCTAACTTTTTTTTCTAGAGAGCAGTGACTTTTTTCGGCTCCTGGAATGACCAGCCTGGAGGAAGGGCAAGCATGAGCCAGATCAGAATGCTTGTCATCATAAGCATTGCCTTGTGTGGCCCCCAGGGACAAAATGAAAAGTTTCCTAAAGTACAAGGAAGCCAGATGAGGCATTTACACTGATTTTTACATCCAGCTTCTTAAGGGGTTTTACCCCTAGGTCTTCTTTCAATTCACAGCTCAAATGGAATTATTAGACACAAGTAAAAACAGAGCAAGGAAAACAGCCAGTCTACCAGCATCAAAGTCAGACACATTTGTGAATGTGTTTTTTTTTTTTTCTGGCAAGCATCCTAGCTTGGATTATAATGCTAATAAAACAAAAACAAAACAAACAAACAAAAAACAGGCTAAGTGTAGCCTACTGCAAAATTTCTCTAGAGAGACTGTCCCTGTCCATTCACTGCATGGGAAAACTGCCAACCTCCTTTAGTGTCAGGCCACCTCAAACAAGACAGATTTTAACATACAATTACAGGTAGAGCGCCAAGGCATTTGCCCAAGGGAACGTGAACTACCTACTCTAAAAGAAGCTGTGCCCTGGCTGGTGTAGCTCAGTGGATTGAGCGCAGACCTGGGAAGCAAAGGGTCGCCAGTTCGATTCCCAGTCAGGGCACATGCCTGGGTTGTGGGCCAGGTCCCCAGCAGGCAACTACACATTGATGTTTCTCTCCTTCTCTTTCTCCTTCCCTTCCCACTCTCTAAAAAAAATAAAATCTTAAAAAAATAAAAGAAATTTTACGTTATCTAATGAAAACAGAAATAGATGGCACGAAGGGCCTAGGCTTTCCTCCTGTTAGCTTATTTTAACTAATTTCTGGACCACTGTTCTAAATGGTCAACAGATCTTTTTCACTCCATGGTTAAATTTATATCTATGTATTCTATCATTTTTGGTGTTATTGCAAAAGAGATTATTTTTCTTAATTTTACTTTCTGGTAGTTTGTTGTTAGTGCACAGGAAAAAATTTCATAAACCAGATTAATTGGTGTACTGGTGAGTTTTATGTGTCAACTTAGTTCCTAAGTATTGCAATCAAGCACTACTATGAGTGTCGCTGTGAAGCAGTTGGTAGGTAGGGTAAAAATCAACACTTAGTTGACTTCAGGTGGAGAAAACTGTTCTCTGTAATGTTGGTAGGCCTCATTCAATCAGTTGAAGAGCCTGAAGAGCAAAACTGAGGTTGTCCTGAGAAAGAAGGAATTCTTCTTTCAAGGTGCAGCTTTAGCTCCTGCCCTAGGATTTCAAGACTGTTTGTCTACAGATTTCAAACTTGCCAGCCCCTGCAATAGCTTAAAGCATTTCTTTGAAATAAGTCTTTATATCTATCTATATATCTTCCTGTTCTGTTTCTCTGGAGAACCTTGACTAATAGAATTTATAATAGAGTGATCATATAATTTATCATTCAAACTGATAGACTTTTGAGTGCGAAAGGGGCACTATTAATAATTATGCCAGGAAACGGGCATAAAGCAGAGCTTTGCCATGATAGAGGGTTCCCCTGGGTAAAATAAATCTTATCCACCCAGAGCTATCAAAGTAATCCAATTGAGAAAAGAGGTGTCTCTGTTTTTGTTGTATTCTTAAGGGAATCTAATTAGTTAACCACAAATATTATGAACTGAGATAAAGAAACAAATCACTCCATAATTTGGAGAAAATCCACCTATTGGCATTAGAGAAAGCATTTTCCTACTCTTCTGACATTTTGTAAAGGTCAAAAGTTTGGAAACCTACCGTTATTTTGCATTTGAAAAGTAATGAATCAAAGGGTAAATCAGAATCCACCTAAATAATGGCAGGCATTTAGATCTGATGGATGGTCTTCATGCACTTGTGCAATTACCCAAGTCAAAAGCTCCTCATTGTAGCTATATTCAAGTCTGTTATCTTTGACAAAAGTAGGTTTTATGTGACAACTAACTGGCTGAGATGAAAGGAAGAACTAATTTTGTGAATCTGAATGCTGTTGAAAGTTTTATTTACTCTGTATTTGTGTGAGACTGTCAACTGCAAATAACTTTGGCAATTGGGAAATACAGTCATTCCTTGCCAATCAAAATGTGTATCTATACAATTTGTTTAAAAAAAAAACCTAGCAAATAAAGCTCTGGAGTCCTATTTTGCACTCAGAAGAATTTGACCAAGAATTAACACATCCATGGCTGGGACCTCTCAATATCTAACTACATTTGCTATACTGATTAAAGCTATGGCTTGGTATATTATTGCTAAAATCTCTGACAGCAATACTAGAAATTACATGACAACTAAATAATTCTAACTTCATGTACAGATAAGGTGAATGTACTCCAGCATCCTGGAAAACACCAATTAATACAGTTGACCTTTATACGAAGTCAAACAGTGATACTGTGGACCTTGACTTCACACTTACTCTTCCTTTTCAGTGTTCTATACTGTGAAGTTTCAATGATTTATTGGAAAAGAATCATCCATGCCTTCTCATGGGAGTTTTAGGAAGTAAGCTTAAACACTAAATAGGCAAAGAGAATGAGAGAAAGAGAGGGAGTTTATCCAGGAAATTAAGATTATATTTTATAAGTAAATTTCAATTCAAAAGACTTTAATTAAACATCAAGTAATAGAAAATGTCACCCAATATCTATTTATGATGGCTAGTCTGTATAAAGGAGCAGTGGCATATTTAACTTATTGATTAGTCAATCTTAAAAGGACACAGACACAGCTAGTGACATTTTAAAATTCTCTTACGTATTATATATATTCTAACATACTCTTTCATATGGTCTCACTTGGAACTCTGTGCTTAGGAAACCAACTTCACATGTACTAATTGAGTTTAACACTGATAGTAGCTGAAGACATGATATAGAACTGTGATATTTTCATTTTATTGATAAAATGTTACAGTTTTAAAAGAGGGCTCTCATTGGTCAATAAATTGTCAACTGAATAAAAATTGCATGTCAAAGGACCAGACAACAAAATCAATGAAATTATAAGACAACAGCAGGTAAAAGTGAATGTGAGGATAATTTTATGTAAATAAGATTTGATTAGAACTATAATAATCATATACCATGAACAGATAAAGGTCACTGTTTAACTTGAAGTTGTATTTCTAATTTGGTGTTATCACTAATACGATGTCTTTAGGAACTTTGAGGAATCTCTTGCTTTTAAAGCTTCCAACTATGTACACTTTATTTATACTTGACTGTGCATGGTAAGTTGTACAACTGTAAGCTAGAGACAGTTTGTTCTTTTCCTATGACCCATCCCACTGTGTCATATTTAATAGGTTATCAAAATCTTTAAGACCCAGCATTCTCAACTCTAAAACAAATATTTAACTATACATTTTTCGTGTTCCTGATATTCAAAACTGTACCCAGTGAGTACCTACCTGAATTCAAGTGTGAATGTTTGTGTGCATTTATGAACGCACAGATATTTTACGTAACAAGGCACTTGTAAGTAATGAATTTAGGTGGAGTGATTTGAAGTGAGTGATATGTCATTAAATAAATAATGGTTAATCACAGTGTGGTGAAGGGAAAAACATGATATGATAACAGAATAACAAATTCACAAGTACAAACACGAAAATTATTCAATGGTGCTTTATTAAGTATATACAGTACAAGGTATATGGATTTCAAAGGGAAGAATTAATGACTGAACTTTTTTAATTCCCTGGTTTTTATTGTTTGGAGTCACACTATATAACTGTAATTTCATATTAGGATTGGTCAACTTATTAAAGAAGCATTGTTGGAATTTATCTACATGAAAATTAATACATCTGTATATATACACACAGAAAAATATTTTTTTAATTTAAAAACACTTGAGTGATAATAAAAAACATTAAGTTTAAAACACAAAAAGAAAAAGAAAGTAAAACCAGCCAATCAAAAACACCACAACAACCTAATGAAATGTATGTAAGTATAAATTTGGTAGTAATGTCAACTGTGGTAAAATAAAAATATTATAAAAATAAAAATGTTATGCAGTAATTCTCAATACTACTTATAGCATATTTATTTTTATTTTCATATCTTAAAATGAATACTTCAGTGACCCTTTTTTTTAAAGAATCAATTAGTATATAGGGGGAAATGCCATTAAAAAAGTTTGAAAAAGCTATTTCTCTGCAAAAAAACAATAAAGTGGTGGAAGATTGCCAGCAAGAAAATTATAAAGAAATAGAAATAAGCCCTGACCAGTGTGGCTCAGTTGGTTGGGTGTCAACAGGCAAACCAATAGGCCACCAGTTCAATTCCTGGTCAGGGTACATGCCTGGGTTGCGGGCTCTATTCTCAGTCCCCAGTCGGGGCTCTGCAGAAGGAAGCCAGTCGATGTTTCTCTGTCACATCAGTGTTTCTCTCCCTCTCTTTCTCCCTCCCTTCCCTTCTCTTTAGAATAAAATGTAAAATGTTTTTAGAAAGAAAAGAAAAAATAAGAGTATATTACATTTAAAATCCACAAAAATATGGCTTTAGATTCAGAATAAAGATGTTATAAGAAAATACTATACATAAAACAGTAGTTTGAAAATATGGATATAAAATGGATAATTTTATGATATAGTTAATTAAAAAATAATTAAGAAGGTCCTGGCTGGGTAGCTCAGTTGGTTAGATCCTTGTACCAATATGCCAAGGTTGAGGGTTTGATTCACACATACAAGACTCAAACAATAAATGCATAAAAAAGCGCAATGATGAATTCATCTCTCTCTCTCTTCCCCCTCCCACAAAATAAATAAATAAATAATCAAATAATTAATGAAAAGACAGAACATTTTATTACCCTGAGAGTCAAATTTTTAAAAATGGTCAGAAGCATAGCACAAACACTAGTCCATCTGGCTTACTAGATAATTCTTTCAAACTTTCAAGAAAAAGAAAAATAAAACTCTTATGCTCTTTTTAAATCATTCTACAAAACAGAAATATTTGCAAATCCCATCAGTTCATTTTGTAAAACTAGCATAACAGTGATATCAAAATCTTGTGATTATTAGCACTCATTTCTTCATCCTGTTTTCTTCTCACAACTCACACACAAAACTACACACTGATGTCACACAGAAAACACCACAGAGAACATATGTTCCTAGCCATATCATTTTGGGGGAGAAGACTGATTTCTAAAATGATCCATTAAGACAGAATATGAAATTTAGGGAATAAAGCATCTGTATAGTTTTTTTAAAAGACACAAATGAAAATTCATCAGATTAGTTCTAGTATGTGTAAAAGTGCATATATTTACTAAACATGGGCCAACCTCTCCCACCACAAGGTAGTTCCAGCACAGTCACTCCATGTCACCATGTCATCTTTGAGGGCAATTCTCCCTGACAGAAAGCTGTCGAATTATAGCTGCTTGGGCCACACACCGACTATTACCTTGGAATCTCTGGAGGTGAGACCAAGGTATCTTCCAAATTTGTTTAAAAGTATTTTCATGACTGTTGGCTGAATTTTTCTTAAACACTTTTAGAGAAGTAAAAAGGTCATCACTTGATTACTAAATAGTCACAGAAGCTGCAAATACTTGCGTTATTTGGGTAAAATGTTTTTCCATTTTTGTCATCCAAGTAACTCGAATACTTTGCAGTTCCACCTTGTAATTGAGTGTGCTCCTTTTCATCTGAAATGTATTTAGAATGACTTAAATATGTATTCATTTATTGATGTCTTTCAAAGGATCGCAGAGGTGTGGATGGAAGAGAGAAGGAGCAGGGTCAGTATACTGCATGCATTCTAAATATATTATAAAATTCCACTCTACTCACCTAGCTCTTCAATGTCTGTATAGCAGCTGACTTCAACTACTTCCTTTCCCTGTTCATAATATTCGTTCATTAAGTTATTAAAATCTCACCAGCCACACCTGGCTGGCGTAGCTCAGTGGATTGATCGTGGGCTGCAAACCAAAGTATCGCAGGTTCGATTCCCAGTCAGGGCACATGCCTGGGTTGCAGGCCACGGCCCCCAGCAACCGCACATTGATGTTTCTCTCTCTCTCCCTCTCTCTCTCTCTCCCTCCCTCCCTTCCCCCTCTAAAAATAGATAAATAAAATCTTTAAAAAAAATCTCACCAGCCCAAAATTTAGCCCTGCCTCCTTTCTCCTGGTTCAGTTCTTTGTCATATAGATCACTGTCAGAGATTCTTTCAGATCCCACAATTACCTCTTAAGTATCAGAGGAGAACAGGGAACCTCAAAACCTCCTCAGGGTCTGAGAGCAGGAGGAGAAAAAACAAAAAGTAATTATTTCATTTCCATCACTATTACAGGTGGCACACTTAGTAAAATGGATGATACTTTCCAAAAGAAGATAAAAAATTTATTGTAATGTAATACATTATTTCAGATGGATTAATGGTAATGGAATTGATGTGGTAAAAATGTTACCTTATCATAAAGAATATCTGTTATATTTTAAAGAAATTGGAAATAATTTGCCAAAAAGTAGAGAAATCATGGAAGATAAGTTTACAGTATACTTTCAAGTAGAGATTTTATACGTATTCTATTTAGATAACAAGAGATATATTAATTTCATTCTTCATGAGTACATTAAAGTCCTATCAACAGTCATATTGTTGGGGATAGAAAGACTAATGCCGTCTTTAAGGCAAAAACTATCTTTTTTCTTCTTCTGTATTTATATTTACTGCCCATATCGCCTTGCGCAGTGTGGACCACAAGGTAAGCGCTCAATAAACATTTGAGGAAACGAATAGCACTAATATGGCATGTACTGAGAAAAGAGATCAAAGAGTATCAAACAAAGACAGCAGAGATTGTCAGGAGGAAGATAGAAATTGATTAGTAGTTGGCAGAAACCACTCAATATTGTTCCCATATCAACAAAAGAGGACAAACACAGACAAAGATCAATTTTCCTTTTTACCGCGTATTTCTAAAGCGAACTGCACATCACTTTCTTCCTCCACGTGGTAAATGCCGAAGGGTGCTTTTGCACCGTTCCTGCAGTGAAGCAAATTAGCATCATTACCTATACGGGCCCCATCTGCCTCCGCTGCCTAAGAGTGGCATTATCATACACAAAAGGAATGTGTGGAAAGACACATCAGGTGATACAATTGACTTCAATCTACATTAAAACACATTTTACTATTTGGGTCACATCTAGCAATATATTGAATTTCCTCTTCCAATTTTCTCTTATTTACAAAGTGCTATTGCTATAAATACTTTAAAAAAAGCAGAGACTCAATATATTCAAGAAGCTTGCTGATATTATAAACATTACCTGACATGAGAAATAACATTTGAACAATGCATGAGGTGCTGGGAGCAACAATATTATGGATGAAGAAAAGGAGAATAGGAAAGAGTAAAAAAAGAATTGTGGAACTCATCTACACATATATAATTTTTTTCTTTAAAAAATATATATATAATTTTTCAGTGCTAAACAAATAAGTTTATACACTTCTACATCAGGTCCGGATGCCATACCACACAGGCTGAAGGGGCTCCAATTCATTTACCAACATGTAGTCACCATGTGCATATGAAGAAGGGGGTAACACAACCTCCCAGAACAAGGTACTGTAGACATGACTAGGCCAGAGAAAAGGAGAATCTAGCATTAGCACTGGGACTACGGTGTCAGACAATGTTCTCTTCATTATACCTCAGTTAGACCACAGAGAGTTGCCACAGTGACAACTTCAAGCAGCTATTTACCCACAAACTATTAAGTGAAAAAGTCGAGGTTTACATGATGAAATAGATATTAATATATGTATTGCCCTACTGTTATGTATGTACTACTTTTCATATATGTACAAACTCTACTTTTAAGTGAGCAGTAGACCATTCATTCATTCATTCACTTACTCAACAAACATTTTAACTCCCGTGAACAAATCCATTCATAGCAAAAGGCTAAATAAAGACTATGTGAAATAACAAAGCAAAGGCCTCCTGGTAGAGAAAGGGAGGAGTAAAACTACATAAATCAGTGGAGGCTATGTGTGAGAAAGAGAGCATGCCCGTGCTGCCCTTCCTGGAGGAAGAGGGGTGTGACAGGTAGTAACATGAAGCCAGCAGAAGAAGAATTAAAGAGTTGTGAGGAGAGATTCCCAGACTGAAAAACAGCAGAGTAAGTAATCACTTGCTACTGGAGTGTGGAGTGGACTGAGTCATTTAGCACTTATCTCTGGAGATAAATTGATAGAAGCATGAAGACCAGAGAGGCCGACATTTTGTAAGCAAGGAGTCTGGTAAGGTGATTTTTTTAATAGTCATTAGATCGTTCTCTCCAAGTAAAGCAATTCTGACCCTGAAGATGCTCAATTAGACAGGCATCTAGGTAAACTATTAGACAATAGTATAAATATATATGGGATGGATTTTATTAACTCATCCAAAACATACTTATTCAATGGCCACGTGAGCCAGGGCTGTGCGGATATTAATCAGGGTATAGAGAAGTGCCAAAGACCTCCAACGAACTGCCAGTCCAGTGGTAAGGAGGGGGTGTGCACTGGAGTGAACACAGGGAAGAGACAGAAGAAGGAGCTCATGATTCTTTGCAGAGGTTGATTCCCCGTACAAATGCAGCCTCACAGAACATGTCCCAAGAGCCTAGTTACTATGATAACAGCTTGTTTGAGGGGCAAGGGGGAAGGCAGGGAAGGAAAGGAGGGGACAGTTGACAACATGTAACTTCTTTGTGTCCATTTCCAGTCTAATGACAGATAGAGAAGCATGAAAACAAAGGCTCTGGGTGTGTTTACTGATTTAATTAATGTATGTGCTCATATTTTTGGCATACCTGTCTTTTTTTAAATTTCCTATCATTCCTTTATAAATCCAAATGAGCACTTTGTCACTCCAGGCTTTCAGCAGGACACAGACAGCTCGAGCACTTTGTCTTTTTGTCCCATTCAGGGCAGGAACCCAACCTGACATGCTTGAAACAATATGCAGCTCAAAAAAATTAAAATAAAAGGATATTTCAAAGCAAAAAGCCCTCAGTCCAAACTCTTTGCATTTAAATTTAGCAGTGTGCTTAAAAATGTAAATTTTAAAGCATTTTCATGTTGCAAGTAAAGGGCAATACTGATAGGTTCAGCAAGGTACAAAATGACAGGAGCTGCAGTCATTTCTGTGTCCTTCCCTTTTATTACCATGACCCACGCTTTCCCCTATAACATAGTAACCTTTAGTTTTGCCTCTTCTTCTAATTCTCATCTGCAACTGGATGTAACCTGAGCCAAGCAACACCTGGGATTGCGAATGTATGTATGTATTTTCATGTACACACACACGCGCGCGCGCACACGCACACACACCTCTGGGTTCCACTCCACCATATTGCAAGGATTTTGCAATTGGTTTCCTCCTTCAGTCCTATAAGACACGTATTTATGTCAGGAGTCCTTTTTGTTCTCACTGGAACACTTCTTGATCTGCTCACTTGTATGACACCACCGACTCTCCATCAATTCTATTCCTCATGATTGTGGCAAGTTTCTGTCAGGAAGAACTCACAGACTGATTTCAAGCAAACCACCTTCACTATCCAGCTATGCCCTGAACCTACCAGGGAAGTACCAGAAACTCTAAGCTTCCACTTTCCATACCTAAAAATTAAGGTAATAGTAACTACTTCTTAGATTTGTTACTGAAAAGTAATTGGGAGTATGTATACCCCTGTAAAATGTAGCAATTAACATACAGATTCTATTAAATACCAGTTATTTTTATCATCACCATGATCGTCATCTTCATAATCATTGAAAAATTGAGAAAATGAAAACTTAATGAACAATCCTATCTCCCGTCAAGGCCTTTTTCCTTTCATCTTTCAGTTTTGGGATTGCTTTCATTGCTTTGGCCATAACACAAAGTTTGCTCTTTAAGTCGGGTTCTCAAATTGTGTGCCAAGGTGCCCCAGATTGCTGCAGAGACCTAACACCGGCATTCTGAGATATTTGTGTTTTCAAGAGAAACAGAAACTATCAGCCCGTGATTGTATCTTGTTTTTTTCCAATGGCATCATTTGTGTTCAAAGTCCCAAGTTCATCAGTTGCTGTGAGAAAACCAATGTGGAACAGGAAATAAGGATCAAGGTCTCCAACCCAAATCCATGTTCTGAGGAGCAATGGCCTGTTCACATCCCGTTCTGGATAATTCCAGTCCTGTAAACTAGCTTTTCAAACCACAGCTAAGTTGTTGACATACGTATGTATTCAAATGCTTGGAACTAATGCTCAGACAGAACTCTTACATGGTCTGTTCTGCTTCGTTCTGTTTATTGACCTAGGGGATTTAAGGAAATAAATGACCGCGGGTTTCATGAACCAAGGGAATTTGGGATCCCTGCTGAGGACGATTCTCAATTCTGCCTGCTTATTAGCACCATGTGGAGTAGCTACATAAAATTTAACCTCACCAGGGAATTCTCCTATACATGATGATAGAGAACTAACACAATAAATAATCTGTTTACTAGATGACAAAACTAGAGAAAAGAAAAGCTCCTTTAAGAAATAAATCCTGGCCCTGATCTAGTAGCTCACTCAGTTGGTTAGAGCGACCTAATACCCCAAGGTTTCGGATTGATCCCCAACCATGCCACGCACGTGCCAAAAGCAGCCAATGAATGGATAAGTGAAACAACAAATTAATGTTTTTCTCTTTCTCTCTCAATTCTCTTTCTCTCTCAATTCTCTTTCTCTCTCCCTCTCTCTCCAAGATCAATTAAAAAAAAAGTCCTCATTCCAAAGTGAAGTCCATCAAGATTACAGTTTCATGAGCTCTTAAAACTAATCGCCATTCACTGCTTACTCCCAATTCCCTCCTTCTGTTTTGACTGCATTTGGTTTTTACTGAAGATCAATTTTATGTTAAAATAGACTTTCATGCAGGTGGCACCAGGAAATCATATGAAAGTGTGGAGAAGAAATTACATGAAAGTAATGACCATGAGCTCCCCAAGAACTTGAACATTGAAGTTCTTCTGAAAATTAAACCATAAAATCAGGTATAATAGGTCATAAAAAATATGTCATATCTAGGTTCAAAAGATTGAGTTATGATTATAATCTGATGTATTTAATATATTTTGAAATATACCTCAAAAATGATAAGTGTTCCATAGTGGAGGCTTAGAAATAGTGTGTGAAAGGCAGGTGGCGTTGCAGCTCTGTGACAGGGTCAGCTGGCGCTGGGTGTGAGAGCGGGGCGGGTGCATTTCTTCCCAGATGGACATTTACTAGCATTGGTAAACTGAGCGTGGGTCCAAGGAAAATGTGTACATCACAGAAACTGGCAATCAGTACAAATCAGAATGCTTTTTCCTTGAAGAGCCATTTGATAAGCATGTATTAGCAGACCACTGAATACTGGGGAAAGCTACCAAAACATGATTGAGAAAAGAAATTTCCCAGGAGGCAAGATGAGATATATATCAACCAAAAACATTTATCCTTGTTGTGGAGACAAATGTAAATCTATATATAAAACAATGAAGACCCTCGATATTCTTATAAATAATTTTTCTTGCTCTGTTTTCAAATTCTGATTATTCAGCTTCACATGCAAAGTTCTGTTTAAACAAGAGGGACACTGGATCATCTTATATCTGTTCTTCCTCATGGCAATGCTCCTCAGTGTGAATGAATAAGTTGCTATTTTCATTCATAATACATAGAGAACTTAGGGATCATTATCATCAATTTAAGTCCTATAAATCCTAAGGACAGACAGTATTAGCTTTCTGCAGAGTGACACAATGGTCAAAGCTGACATATTCCTATCCAGCCAGTTGATCTTCTTGGAAGAGACATTACCCTCAAAACACAACGTCTTTCAGAAGTAACCCATCTAGGATGTTTAGAGAGCAGTACTTCCTCTGACTATCTGTACTAGGCCAACTTCCCAAAAAGCAGTCAGAAATTTGCAATGCCACAAATGTTCCCTTCCTCATGTAATATCCATATCAAGGAAATTCACATTTCAATATCATTTCTTCTTTTTATGGCCATTCTTAGGTACTCACGGGCAAAGGGAACATGGATGTAAGTCTGCACCCATTCCACGTCCAGGCAGTGACAACACAATCAACAGAAATAAAAGTCCGTATGAGCCCCACATATTCCCACTGCTAGGACCTTACTGATTATTTATAACTTTAGAAACTTGAATTTACAAAGTTGGCACTAGAAATATCTTAGGTACAAAACATGTACCCTAAAGGAGCCAAACAACACCATTTGTCTACTTACTATTTTATCCTAGGGGTCCACTGATTTGGTAAAGAAATTTGGAGTGAAAACTCCCTGGATAATGTCAGATTTATCATGTTCATTAGCAGAGATTACTACTAAAGATTCTTTTAGAAGTAAAACCATTATAAATTGGGGCTTTATAATAATGTATGATCACGTTACCAGAGATGACCTCTGGCATGTATCTGTAGATTCATATGGATGGATTCTCAGGCCTAATGATTTGCCATCATTGAAACAAATGAAAAAATAATAATCCTGTAAAATTATAATTAGTTACTACTTCTTAATCTAGATAGGTTTTTAATGATAATGCTTTATGAAGCTATATTCTTCTGATTCAACTGCACTAACTCAAGACAACCTACTTCAATAGCAAATGAACAAAAATGATTAGTGAGAATCAGAAAGATACACAGAGCGCCTAAACAAATGGAGCATTTTCATGAAAACTATTAAACTGATGAATTAGATTAAAATGTCACTACCATTAAACTCTCTTTAATAAATGTCAAATAAACACTTGAGCAGCGCACTGCAGCCTCCATGACTGTTGCTGTATCTGTCAGGGAAGACGTTACCAATTGTTTTTGTGCTTTGTGTGTCCTAATAAAAAGATTTACTTGCCTTGTCTGATTGTAATTTGCACCCCTGCTTCCGAAACTGAATTCAGAACGCTACAGTAGGGCTTGAGCAGCAACACTCTGCGACCAGATCAAAATTGCTCCCTGATTTCTTGCCACAATCTGTATATTATTTTCCTTCATAGACCCTTCCAAGACACACACACACACACTCACACACACACACACCCCTTAGGGTAATTTCTCAGTACTCTAGAAATGGGAAATGAGTGGTCACTATCTCAAATTTCAAGATATTCAATCTATCTAGTAATCTTTGAATTTAGACCTTTAAGCTATGGAGATGGTTTTTCTCACTGGGCCAGAGCTAAAATCTCAGTGAGGCTTCATAGAAATATAATAGTAGATATAGGAGGAGGGTGATCTGCTATAAAGATGAATGAAATGTCTGTTTTATTAGGAGTAGCTGATAGGTTGTTGTATGAGGGAAGGAGAAACTTTTCTCCACCCTCAAGTTTCTTTCTAATAAACAAATAAACACCAGAGAGATTAGCAAGAGAAAATAACCAAATTTAATACATACACCAGTGTGGGAGCCCTGCATATATAAGAGAGTCAGAGACCCCACACGCCTGAGAGGTTCAGACACAGAGAGGGCAAATGGGTATATAAGGCATTCAGAGCTAGAGATAAGATAGCACCATGGGACTTCGGAAGGTAATTGCAGGGACAGCACACGTTCAGTAATTAACACTTTGTCCTACCATGTAAATAGGTAAAAAGCCATTACTGGTTTTAAAGTTCATCATGTGCTGGGCTCCTATGTAAATTCTAGATAATTAAGGCGAGAGGAGAAGTTTCTCTTGAGCTCACAGGGTCTCAGTTGCCTTTAGCTTGAAATAATCTGCATACACAGAGGCTGGTTCTGAATCCCTACAGTTGTTCAAACTGTGGAATGTAAAAATGGAGTAGATCTGTGTTACTGAGAGGACAGGGTACCAATCCGAGTCGAGGGTTACATCTGAGAGATGAGTGTTAAAATCCTCCACTGTAACTGTGGTTTTGTCCAATCACTTCTTAGGTTTGTTAGTGTTGCCTCCCATACTTGAAAGCTCTAAAGTTATGTACACATGTATGATTTTTATTTCTTCCTTATTAATTGACTTGTTTGTTTATCATGAGATGTTCCATCTTACCTCTGTAATTTTTTTTAGCCTGAGATCTGCTGTTTCTCATATTTCATAGCCATATTGTATTTCCTACATACATACATGTTTTCATTAGAACACCTTATTTCAACTTTTACATTCCATCTGCCTGTGTATTTGTATCCAAAGTGCTTCTCTTATAGATAGGATATCCAGGACCTCACTTCCACCAACGTGACCATTCTCCCTCATAACTGAAGTGTACGTCTATCATAGTGCTTTTTTATTTCCATTATCTATTTTTATTTCTTTTGGTATTATCCTTTTGCCCCACTTTTTGTATCTCTCTTAAAATAATTCAAATATTTTTGAATATTCTATTAATATTGTATTTTATTTTAATATTGTATTTTATCTCTCTATTGGTTCTTTAAGTATACTTCTCTATCCTCTTTCAGTGCTTGTATTAGACATTAAAAATGCATACTATCACTGTTACAGTTTGCATTTTGTATTATAATACTTCAGGTAAATTATAAATAACTTATACCAGTATAATATCATTAAACCTCTCTTTGTTTTTGTTATTATTATTTATTTTACTTCTATAAGTGTTGTAAGTGCCATAAATGTAGTCCCATTTGTTTATTTTTTCTTTGTTTCCCTTGCCCTAGGAGATATGTTGGCAAAGTTACCTCAGCAAGGGGTCTTACAGAGACTAAAATAATAAAATAAATATAAAGTCACCCAGTATGATGCATGGTATATACTACACACAATGTATGTTGTTGTTATTATTTAAATTAACTCAAAGTCTTTGAGCAAGTTTTGCCCATTTAGCTATAATTCCAACTTTAGTAAGATGTGAAGAAACAGTTTTAGTTTGCTAGGGCTGCCATAACAAAATTCCACAGACTACAAATTTACTTTCTCACAGTTCTGTGGGCTGAAGCCTAAGGTTAGTGCTGGCAGAGTAGTTTTTCCTAAGACCTCTGTCCACAGCTTGCAAATGGCTGCCTTTTTGCTGTGTCCTCAAAGAGCCTTGGATCTGTATGCATGCCTCCTTGGTGTCTTTTTCTCTTCTTGTAAGGACACCAGTGATACCGCATTAGAACTCCACACATCTGACCTCATTTAACATTAATTACTGCTTCATAGGTCTTATCTCCACATAGAGTCACTTTGGAAGTTAGGACTTAAACATGAATTTGGGGTAGGCACAATTCAGTCCATAATATAGATTACATTAACTTGAAACTTTCTTCCCACTTCAGTTTCCAAGGAATCTTAAAAGAGAAAACCACAGAGTCAATCAACCTTATAGAGATATGATGGAGAGAAATAATTCTTTCTCCTGTATAAAATATTCCTCAAGTCAAAATTCAGTTACAGACTCATATGTAATTCCCTCGGTATTTCCAATCTTTGGCTCTAATTGTCATTATTATAAGGTATCTCTTTTTATCCTCACCCAAAGACATATTTTTTTCATTGTTTTCAGAGAGAAAAGAAGGGAAAGAGAGAAACACTGATGCAAGAGAGAGTGATCGACTGCAATGGGGATCCTACATGCCCAGACCCAGACCATGAATCAGGGATCGAACTCGTAACCTAGCTATGTGCCCTGACTGAGAACTGAACCTGCAAACTTTAAGTTACAGGATGACACTCCAACCACTGAGCAACACTGTCCAGGGCATATTATCAGACCATTTTTAATGAATATCTTCATATACTTAATTCTATCATAAAATAAAAATGGTCTTTTTATGTGGATGAAGTATGTGATCCTTAGGCAATAGGAAAAGAGGAAGAGAACGAAAATAAAGAATAAGTGAAAGATCTGAAGAAGAAAGACAAATGAGAGACAAATGAGCTGGTTGCAGCTCATTTGCAGACACTTTCTAGTGAAGAACAGTCTTCAAAGCATACAGACACATGGCAAATCACCCTCTTTTTCTTCCTTTCCCAATCTACTAGACAGGCTAATAAGGTTCTGCCTCTTATGAGCTCTGTAATTTCAGGCAATTTTAACTAAGCCCTTCTGAAACCCCAGTTTCTTCTGAAAATGGAAATAATTACATTTAAACTGCAGAAAATGTGTGCATATTTAATGCAATAATCTAGTGTATAAAATGCCTGGAATATTATGAGAATACAATTAATGGCTTTACCCTATTGAAATATTAGTAAAACTCATGTATAATTTTCACGAACTAATTTGGTTCTCATTGGAAACCAATTGTCTTATTGTTCTGAGATGTTTGCAATGCTAGTTTCCCTACAAATAGTCATTAATTGTCAAGATGACCTCATACCCCCCAAAACTGTCTTAAGACACTGATACTATCTCTCACCCATCAGCTGCTGGAGAACATCTTTTCATTCCATGAGAAAGCATCACGTGGAATGAGATACACAAAATCATGTTCACTGTTGTTATGTTTGATGCTCCTTTAATTTTAAGTGAATGTGTTACCATTACTTCAGGAATTTTTAAATAAGTCTTTTATTTTCATAGTCAAAGGGAGAAGATCAAGGTATCTAAGTTTTTAATACCATGATAGAGGTTGACCTCTTGCCCTACTAACTAAAAGAAACTAAGTAAACCATAAATAGTATAGCATGCCAGCTATGCCATGCAATCTCTCAATAAAAGGGAAAAATAGATAAATGTTTAGAACTAGAAATAGAAAGTGAGGCTTTGCCTGACTAGTGTGGCTCAGTTGGTTGTTCATCGTCCAACAAAGTGAAAGGGAGCAGGTTCAATCCCCAGTCAGAGCATCGGCTTGGGTTGCGGGTTCCGTCCCCTATTGAGGTATATAGAGAGGCAACTAATCAATATTTCTCTCTCACATGGATGTTTTTCTCCCTCTCTTCCCCCTCTCTCTAAAAGTACATAAATAAAATGTTAAAGAAAAAAAGAAAATGAGGCTTGAAGAACAAAAGAAAATTTATTTGTGAGAAGAGTATCTGACTACTAGAAGTAATTTTCCTATTTGAGGTTGATGGCTCAATTCAACCTAATGTGGGAGGCACTGTGAAAGATGTTCTTCAATGGGACCCAAGTCACTGCTCAACAGAGTCATGCTTAGCTCCGTGACATAGCACGAACTATTTCACAATGAGTGGACTGGGCATGCCTCATGCAGTTCACATGAAATGATACATTTGTTGTCATCCTGCAGTGATTATTCATTTTTTAAAAGGTGTTTAATTGAAAGGCTAACTAACTAGAAGTCTGGCTCATTATTGAGGAAGGAATGACTTTGCCATACTGTTGCTTTCTGTACAATTTTTTTAAAATTCCACAGGAACTTGAGTTCAACCCTAAGCATTCTCATCTTCATTGAAAATGAAAATAAAGCTGGCACTGATCTTTGCATGTATGCATAAAATTCAGCTAGTGAGGTAATATATATAGTGTAGTGCTTAACAGCTGGACTCAGTAGTTAGTGGGCACAGGTTCCAAGCCTGATTTTGCCACTTTTTGGCTGTAAGACTTTGTGGAAGATACTTAACCAATCTCTGCCTCTGGGTCATTACCAAGAACATGGGAGTAATAAACATGCTGACCTCAGAGAGTTTTTATGAGTGTTAAGCCTTGTTTCATTAAGTACAGAGAATAGTTCTTGGCTCCTTATACACTTTAATAAGTTCTTTTTTCTATTATAAACTTTGATTAATCAAGATAGGCATGTTTCTAAATAAATCAATTGATGTTTTGGTAATAAAATGTATTTTACTTCTTAAAAATACAGTCATTATTTTCAATACTTTATACCATATTTGCATTAATAATCCCTTTTCATAGCTTTGCCTTGTTTGTTATTTTATCCTCCACTAGAGCTGTGATGTGGAATTTGCCAAAGTAAGACAATCTGCAACTGGGTATGAAATGGCTAAACAAAAGACAATTTTATTTGCTTGGTCTTTTTAATCACTGAAAACAGTCTATGTCCAATTAATTCAACCACAATAAATAGTGAAATCAGCTAAAATAATGGAAATGATTAGTTTAATCATCACAGCTTTCATTATAAATTATATGTACCGGGTGAGGCAAAGGTAAGTTTATAGTTGTTTGCATGGAAAATAATACATTAATAAATAATAACACAAGAATAAACTGTGTTTTGCATGCTCACAACTGTAAACCTACTTTTGCCCCACCCTGTACTGTGAGTGAAACCTGTCTTCTTGATTGAGTCAACGGAGTGTATACACAGTTAATAAACAATAAATTGTTATAATCAGAATTTAAATAGAGTTCTATCTAAGCTTTGTGTCTTGAGCTTGTAGTATTTTTTCTTTTGTTTCGTTTTTGCCTCTTGTTTCTGAGAATACTAGAGGTTTCCACAGTGTCAAGTCTGAAGTTCTCAAATTAAACCACACACTGTTTCCTTTCTTTTTTCCCATCCGCAGTGTTGTAAGTGGCACCTAATTTGGAAATGAATTGAATACAGTTTTATCACTGGGATTCTACTTTGAAGCATGGACTTGTAGTATTTAAATCTCATGAGTGTTCTATGGAGACTAAAACTTTCAATTTCATAAACTAATTTCTTTTTTCAGTTTTTAAAGCTCTTTTGTTTGAAATAGAAACTTCATCATGAAAACTAAAATTCTCCAGTTGCCCGAGAGTATATTGGTAGTTTCTCATCTTATACACTGTGATTTCTTCAATAGAGGGAAACAATAATAACTGGTACAAAGCATTGTTTACATGATGTGGAGTAGGCAATCATACCAACTTTACTAAAAGTCAGTGAGCTTCTCCATGGAAGACAATACCTCTCAAGAAACACTTCCATTTTTCTACCCCAACCCCCTTCTTGTGTTCATCTGTGTATATTTACACTGTGTGATTTGTGTATATATGTGCATGTGTGGGTATCCATCAATACCCTCAGAGAAAGAGAATCAACAGGAGAAACAGAGAGGAGAGGAAGAGATATAAAGTAAATTATCTCATCTGATTCTAAGAGCTGATAAGCCTGAAATCTGTAAAGCAGGCTGACAGAGTGAACTACCATTCTTTTGGATGCTGATCCTGAATTTGGAAGGACACAATTTCTGAACTTTGGAGGAAGCTCTGAAACAGAAAAGTAGAAAGAAGCTATAGAACATAGATGCTGTGGGTCTCTGTCATGTGCACGAAGCCCTGTCCTGCAGCTGCCCAGAAATAACGGGCATGCAAAGCTAATGCATTTTAAACCGGTGAGTTGGAATTCCTTGGGATTTCCTTTATTTAATGGATAACTTGGATCAAAAATATTAGGAGACAACAACATTTACCTAATACGGGTCAGCATATGATCTAGTCAGTTCACTCCCAGGCATTTAACCATGAGAAATGGGGTATATATTCATATAAAACTTACCTATAAATGTTAATAAAACATTATTTATACCTAACATACAAAAAACTCAAATACTCATAAATACTTAAATGGATAAAAACTTGTGGAATAGCTATAATATGAACTAGGATGGCAATAAAAATAAATGAACTATTGCTACACCTAATGACATGGATTAATCACAAGATAGACTCCATTTTAAAAAGCTAGTCAGGAACAGCATATACAATAAGAACCTATATATTAAAAACATTCTAGAAGATGAAAATTAATGTACAATGAAATAAACTAGATTGGGGTCCCCTGAAGATGGGATGAGAGGGAAGCTGGAAGGGGTAGGAGGGGGGGATTTCAGAGCGACTCAACTGTTGGAAAGTTTAGAGATGATATATATGGTCCTTGTCTTAATTGTGGTGACAGTTTCATAAATGGGTGCACAAGTCAAAACCAATTATGTATTTCAAATATGTATAATATGTAAATCTTTAATGTATTTTAAAGTTGTAAAATATGACATTTAAATATTGTATCTCAATTGTGTCTCAGTAGATATATGAAAAAACACTAGGAAATTTGCCCTTTCGCCACCTTTCTCTAGACCAGTCATCTAAGATGGGTATCAGAGTGGCCTGGGTCGCTCTCTGCAGACCTTACTTGTCATCCTGGGGTCACAATCAGATGTTTGACTTTTGGAAAATCATATGATTATGATTTTGTACATCAAAACAGGAAATTTTAAGAAGGCAATTTATATCTAACCAGCTCTCACCAAATTTTAAATTATGTTGGGAGAGAAAATAAAGCAAAAGTGAGCATGATCAATCTTTTAAGAAACCATCTGTTTACAGATGGTTTACATTAAAAAATATATTTTAGAGGCTTTACATAAAAAAATGAGAAAAATAAGGGAAAATACTTGGCTTCTTTAAGGATCTTTTCTGTTTTCCACCAACAATTCATCTATGCTAAATATTACAGGTATTTCATTTTTAACTGAGTAATCTAGACAATATATTAACACAAAGTTCTCCAGTGGATGTGTTTTCCTATAACTTTTTCTTCCTAAAAACAGGTATGTGATAGTTACAGGGTTCTTGAGGCACAGACTTCAGATTTCCAGGTGGTATTCTCCCCAAATCTCTGCTGTAATTATTTGGTTTCTCTTGATTTCTCATTATCATGTCCCAATCATTTGACAAATAATTTTATTAATGCAAACTATCTGCCAGCCACAGTGCATTAATATTGTAAGAGTGGGCACCCAATGGATCAACTCTCTGTTGCAATATGGATAAGTGAAATGTAAAGTAATCTGCTTAGAATTGTTCATTGTTGTTTATTGTAGGGACGATACACATAACATAAAATATATGCTTTTATCCATTTTTAAGCATACAGATTAGGATTTTTTCAAAAATATACTTTCACTGGAACACAGTCATGCTTAGTTTGCCTATTGCCTGTGGCTGCGCAGTCAAGTTGTTGCAACACCCGCCATGTGCCTAGAAAAAAACAAAAAGACAAAAACAACTTTTCCTCCTTTAGTCTTAGGTAAATAGGTCACTGCTGTGGCTTAAGAAAACCAGCAGATCGCTGCATTGACAGTCCAAAGTTCAGGCTCCTGAGCCAGGCCTGCCAGGAAGTGATCGTGACCATTAACATGTTCTGTCACATTGAGGCTCCCAGTCTCCTCACACTGATTAAATAATTCCCATGACCCCTCCTAACCTGAACATGTCTTTACTAAAACATTTAATGCTCTGGGGGATGTAGTGAATACTTCTGAGTCCACTGAGAGCATCTACATTCTTTGTTCCTCAAGTCTCTTAGAGATTGAATATGTAGTCACAAATGAAGATTTCATAATGCAAACTCTTGACATCTGAATATTCACTGAAGTTTACAATACCGATGCACTAAATACATAATGTTGAAATGTTCATATTCTGTAATTAGCTAAATTTAAAATAACAAGCTGATAAGTGTATCACTATGCACCTGGCAGCTCAGCTCTCTACTCAAATGCTGTTATAGGTGAAAATGAAAGATTTGGCATGTCCAAGGCTCAGACGTACTTCATATTATCACCCTTGCTCTGGGTCAGTTGGAACCACACGGGTCTGGGTTCAGTAAGCTAATAAATACGAAACATGGTGAAAACAACAGAAGAGCCTCTCAACTATGGGTAAAGTAAGAAGCAGGGTAGGAAGGGGACACTATTACTGTTAGGAGCAGATACAGGGCAAAAAATATTAAATAAATAGAAAACTGGAAATTATTAGCTATGATTTTATTTTCATGTTTTCTACAAAGAAGAATGGTATTTAAACTGAAAGTAGAATGTTTACATGAAAGATGTCCCACAATAATTGGGACGACAGAAAGAAAGCACCTAGCATTTCAACTAAACACCAGACTTCATTACTGACATTCCACGCTTCTCGGTGGAACCATAGAAACACTGGTGGTGAGGGTGATTTCTCACATACCATGGGAAATGGGAAGGGGAAAGAAGATGGGAGAAGTTTAAATGTTTTCGTAGGCAAAGGAGAAAATAAGAAAATTCTGGAAATCACAGATCATAGAATTAGTTGTTTCTGCCTGACAAAAAGTATTAGTTAACTAAAGAAACCACAAACAAAATTCTGTATTTGTATTCTGTGTTCCTCTATGCACTTCAGAAAGGATGAAGGAAACCATAATCTCTGTCTGTCGAGAATATGTCACAGCCAAAAAAAACCCCTCATATTCTACACCAGTGGAGTTATCAAAACAGGAGAGCAAAGCTCATTAGGCTGCTTGTATTCAGAAAGACACAGAGCAATATATTAGAGGCAACAAAAAGGCTTCCATAGACGTACGAAAACGTCACCACACCCACAGCTGCAGTTTTTACATCCAACAGAAAACATGAGAACTAGAAATATTGTAAAGGTTTTGAATAGCTGAATAGCCTGCTGTGAACCAGAAACTTTTCTAAACACTACCCTTCAGCTATGTTAGTGAATATGTTTGCATTTCAAGTAACACAAAAAATGTTATGCTATTAGTAATCCATTCTATTAAAAGGTCTTTAAAAATAAACTGCTATTGACGTGCATTGATTCTACTGACTTGAAACGTAAAAGTCATCCGTAACAAATTTAAGACTTTTAAAAGTGTGAAAGGGTTACAAAACACTTACTGAAGCCAAATTAAAACTTTATAGGGTAAAGAAATTCTCCGAATGTCCACAGAGAACAAACCAATTCAAACTCTGTCTCTATGTTTAAATTCCATTTAATCCTTTATATTGATTTTGTTAGTTGGTTATCACTTCTAAACTAAAGAACATGTTTAGGCAAAATAGTCTAAATGAATTCTATATTCATCCACTTTCTTTCCCATACGAAGAGACCACATCATTAATATAAATAATACAGTGTGTGCTGGGGTGGGAAGGAGGAGGTGAAATGTTAAAAGTAGTCATCAGACCTAAGTTTCACCATTAATTGTAACAGAAGCTGTATATATAAATAAGCAGGAAAAGATGCTTAGAAAATAATGGGAAAGAGACATGGCAAAAAATGATATATTTTTAAATTTAAACTGTGCTCAGTCACTAGATGAAAGTTTGTTCACTGCTGAAACATAAAACTAAGCATAAAAGTCTGGGACTTATAGTTTTTTTTAAGACAACTAAACACTGGAGTAAAATTAATGCAACTAAAGTTAGAAAGTAATTAACACTGTGTTTTCTTTTTTAATTGAAAAAGAAAATGCAGTTCTGGTTCAGCAACTGTAGCTTAGAATTTCTTTCACTTCCTCTCTCTACCCCTTTCCTTTCAACGAGATTCTCCATTTGGCTGGTGGAGACAGCTAGTAACACAAGCTGGAGCCAACAAGCAAAAAAGAGGCATTAATAAAAAAAATCACTGCATCCTTATTTCTAGGAGCAGAGATCTTTTTTTCTTTATTCAAAATCTGAACAACGGTTTTCACTCTTCCCAGAGATAGTCATTATAACATGTCTTTGTATATTTTTTAGGATTACCTAGATATTTTCTTGCCAGTTCATTAGCTTCAAAGTAAATTTTCTTTTTATCCTATGGTTATTCATTTCACCACAGGAAACATATTTTCTCTTGATAGCTTTAAAAAGTAGACATTTTAAACATCCTTTAGTTTTACTTAGTGTTCTTAAAGAAGAGTTTTTCTTTGCATCAATCAACCTCCTCTCCTTATTTCTCTGCCAAAGGGGGGGAAATGTGGGGAAGAGCTGCATGAAGGTCATCACTGGAGAGTCATAAACCATTGTGAATAATGTCAGAACTGTAATTTAATTAGTGCCCCATCTGTCACTTTCCGTTTGACGAGCACTAAATGTCCAATTATCACTTAATATCTGCTCTAATCAGTTCTGGCAAATTTTGCAGGCACACAAGATATGACATGAGTAGATGAAAAAGTAAGGCTGCTCTTGCCACATTATCAGAAAGGAACCTTGAACAGCACTGACTCAAAACTGGGAAGGTAAGAATTCATTCCAATTAGTAGTGAGACATACATCAATGTTGTGGGGTGTTTAAAGAAATTCTCTTTGCTCTCACAAGAGATTAATGAAGAAGTCCTACCTATGATTCCTCAGGAATTATTTTACGGATTCTAAATACAAATTTTAAATATTCTCTATGTACTCAACCACCCTTGATGCAATTTCTTAAAAAGCCATCTATTCCTGGGTTAGCTATCTACCTCTTGAAAACTAGTTTTTCCACAAACCAATGCATTCTTAAGGTACACTGAATCTGCAGGGAGTTTTGTAAGCAAAGTATATGCTGAGTCCATTTGGGACACGGCCTCCTGTAAAACAGGAACATGATTCAGTAAGGAAATCTTCCCTTGAAAATAATACTGCAAGTTTTGGCTAATTTTTATGACAGCGAAGGGAATAGAGATCTTGGAAATTTGTTTCTCATTGATAAAAATTATACCGGACTTCTGTTTGTGGCTACTGCAGTTCATTTTAGTTTATTTTTTTAAACCCTGGCATTATAACCCCAAAGCTTTTAATTGTTGCCAAATTATTAAAGACATGTAATAATCCATGTACCATCCTTCTACCAGCATTATTAATATTTTCTTTGAAATTCTTCCTACTTTTTTTTACTTTTAAAAAACATGAGGGAAAAAAAGCTTTTATTATTGGTTGAAAAGCAAAAACCAACAACAACAACACAAAATAGACCAAGAGTTCATCTAGCTTCCTTAACATTGGAACAAAGATATTTTCATTACTTCTTCCTATAATATTTTATATTAATTATATTTGTTTAGTAGGAGGTACATCCTCAAAATAAATAAAAATGACACCTTATTTATTCAACAACAAGAAAAAGTGTTAAACATTTATTTTGTGTCTGATGTGCTACATGTAACCAGAGGAAAATTAGATTAATTTCATTTGGATTCAAAAAGGTAAAATTTTGAAATGAATTTTTGGGTTTATGGTCTAATTGAATGGCTTCTGTTAAAAAAAACACAAGACTTTAGATTATATAGGTAATCTGTGTATGCTTATGAATTAAATATGTTAAGCATTTGACACATTCTAACATATGTTCTATTTACTCACTGCAGTCTGTTCAGCCTAAACTTCCTTCAGCCCTGCCTTCTTTCTTCTCTTCCTCCTATCTCCCCTCCCCCTCCCTTCCCTCCCTTTCCCTTCTCTCCACCCCCCCCCCTTCCCTTCCCTTCCCTTTCCCTACTAATAAGCTTTAATGGAAAAAGGACCAGCAATTTATGTCTGTCTGCTTAAAACATAAATAACAATAAAAACAAATTCTCAAACAAACCTCATGACCCAAATGAAATGTTCACAGTTAGTTACATTAGAGATCGAAGTTATTTTCTACTGTTTCAAAATTTAATTATTAAATTTTTCAAGTTTTCATTAGTGACCAGTAAGGCCTCTCCTTGACTGGCTTTTTCCTTTAATGAGAAAGTACATTCCATAGGAAAATTTGGGCCTAATTTCAATTTTCTTCCTAAATGAAGTGACTTGTATCTCCACAAGTGACCCTTCTAAGGAAAATGGTCTCATGAAACTGAACTCTACGTGCCTTTTTGTAGTTGCTAATGTTAGGTAGGACAAGGGTCTCAAGGTCTGGGCCATTCTTACTAAATGCTCTTTGTGCTAAATGTTCAAGTGTAACACAGTGTTTTGCAGATGGAGCTACAAACAAGATGAGCTTCACAGGAAACTAACCAGGTAACTGAAGAAGAAATCCACATGCAATTAACCATATAATGTAGATAAGCAATGGCTAAGCCTCCTCTTTTGGGAAACAGAGCTTTGGAAATATATACCAGTCTCCTTTACTTGCTACAAGTAAATAAAACTACCTTGCCACAACCACATCTTGTTCTTGAATAGAACACCCCAAGCATCTAACCCTTTGTAACCTTTGGGTAACAACAAAACAAAAAAGAGGTTTTGGTAGGTCTTCTCCAGTGATTATGAATAGAGATTTAAAATAAAGCTCCTTGCCTTGCACTACATTTCTAGTGGGGGAAAGTTTCATCACTAAAAGATTTATATTCCTGTAACATAGAAACTGAGATTGAACTGACTGTGGCTTGATTTCAGCAACAATTTGTCAAGTTGTTATATGACTCCGAATTATTTGGCCCACCCCAAAACACAATTTGGCTCAAAGTGTTTATGGAATAGACTCTCCCTCTCTGGAACTTTGGCAGAGGCGGGAGAAAGGGATTGCACTACTTCTGCACAGGACGGTGGGTTCTCATCACAGAGATCCCTGCGCCTATTCATTGACCTATAACTTGTAAAATCCTGCTGAGCCTATGAGCCAGAACGGTAATTGTCAGGTTTTAAAAGCACTACCAGGGACATCCTGAGTCACAAGTAAAGGAAGTTCTGTGGGGAAAAAAAAAAGTAAAACCAAGCAGTAAATCGAAACTCCAAAGTAATCTTTCCCCATAGGAACAGATCAACATATGAGCCCTTTTCTGTGAGATGGAATATTATTGATCCAAAATGCCACCTTTACAGTACATGCCTGAAAGAACAGCCTCAATTTCAAAGAATAGTGCAAGACTCTATTAAAAAATGTTTCTAGACTGTAAACCCTATATTAATGAAATATGTTTTATTTTAAGTGTTTGGAGCCAAGAGGCTGATTAAACTAACTCATCAATGTTTAAATGTTTATATCCCTTAACTAAGTAGTGTTACTAAATATTTTCCCCAAATACCCTGGGGAACAAGTAGAGGACACTTTCCTCAACAGTACAAAGAGACAAGGGTTTCAGCTGGTTTGGAAGGCAACCTGGACATCTCTGGTGTGGTGCCAGAAAAAAACATCACCTTTATAAGCAAAGAACAGCGGTCAGAGACTTCAAGACCTACAGATGGAAAGCTCTGATTCCTCCACTAATTTACTCACTAGCTTTTACACTGGCTTCTTGGCATTAGTTTCCTGTCCACTCTTGGTTTAGGAAATCCACTCAGGACTAGATGTTTTACTTACAGGAAACTACACAACATATCTATGGTATATTGAAGAGCTATTAACTCCCGGGAAGGTAACATGTGGTTCCTGCTGTCTGGTCTCAGTGATTCCTAAGACTAGTGAAAATCCTGGGTGGGGGCATGGAGAACAGAATCTTTAGAAGAGGCCAGAACCCTTTAGTCAGTGACCTTTCATTTCCCTTTGTCTGAAAAGCACCCATTCCCCTCACAGACAGAGGGAATTTTCTCCAATTCTCCCTACACTGTTGCATACTAATACTAACCAATTAAACAGTTTAAATCAGGCCATTAAAAAATGCAGTAGATGAAGTGTCACGAGAGGGCATTTCTCAATTTTCTAAAGTTCTGTGAACTTTAATTAAGACCTCTGAAAATCTATATCATTCTGGAAATGTACTCGTTTTGTTTAATGACTTGAACTCGGTGGGATTGTTTACTTGCAGAAGGAAGTCCCTAGGGACAACGCTCCTCTTCTGATAATCTCCAGTCAAGTGCTAACCTTTCTGCTTCTCAAATAAAATAAATATTTAACTGAACGAAAACAATATCATTATCTTTACAGGTTAGAAAATATTCTCTCAACTCCCATATTACAAGGTAAATACTAATTTTAAATATCCAGATTATGCTTTTTTCCTAACAGGACCCAATATAACCAAACAAATCAGCAGGACAGACCTGAAGGAGGTGCAGGTAATGTTTACCAAGTAAACATATTTCACATTGTTGCCTTCCAATGTAATTGTGATGCTCCCACTATGGGGTTGAACTAAGTCTTTAGAGCCCACAGGCCTGCTATTTAATGTATTGCTGCTTCTTTAAAGTAAAGTCTCAGAAACCTGAAGGAGGTAATAGAACTTCAAAAGAAGCTCATTTTACTATCTTCAAAAGGTATCCTGGAGGACTAAATAATTGGGCCCCTTGTTTAAAATCTAGAGCCACCACTTTAGACTTGTAAACACTAATCTTCACAACCCCAGCCTCACTGATTGCCAACACTTATTTCAAGTTCTTCAGAAAGTCAATGGTAATTGGACCCATCCACAGGCAGAATTAGAAAATCAGAGCAAACATTGGAAAATCTGCAGGACAGAGTACAGTAAATAATATTGCCTTGTTAAAATCAAGCTGTAGCTTCTAAATCAGATGGGTTGGCAGAAATTTCTATGGGGTGCATGAAAGAAAATAGCACATTGGCATTAAAAAATGCACTGGCATTTAGACAACATTCTGAAAAACAAAACTATGGGTCAATTAATGGGATAATTAATAGGACAAAAGCCACTTTGTCAGACCCTCTTTCCCCAAGCTGGCTGGACCCCATAAAATGTGACTGCTCCTAATTGTTTTAATGAGCCTTTATCCTCAGCACTAAAAAATTACCAGAAGCATCTTGAAGGCACAGAGGCTCCGGAAACATGTGAAACAGGACATACCAGGCCACAGAGTCCAGACTCTGACCAGACCCCGCACCCACAGATAACATGGAAACACCCCGCTTGCTCTACAACCTCCCCATTACCCTGTAAAAACCCAAAGCTCTAACCCCTCAGGACTGGAGCACAGCTTCGTACCTGGCCCTTTCCATCTCTTGGGAAAGTAAAATAAAACTGTGCTCTGCACTTTTTTCTCTTTGTGAGTCCTTTCTCATCCCTCGTCACCAACCACCCTAACAATAATCATGAAAATTTACCTTAAAGAAACCTATACCCCATTTCTTTTCATATAAAAGTAGACTTTTGAACTTAATGTAATTTTATCAGACTGAACAATTGTTTACCCTGCAAGAAATAGGACACAGTTAAAAATGCAAAAGGTTTTTTAAGTATTAATTTCAATTGTTAAACAAGCAAACAAATTCTTTCATACTTGAAAGCTTTTATAAAAGAAAGAGTCTATTGAGCCAGAAAAGGACCAGGCCCCTGGGGTTGCAGTCTGCACCACCAGCGGCAGCCCCAGATGGAGGAGGCAACACATCTGCCCTCTGGGATTTACTTTATACAGGGTGGGCTAAAAGAAGGTTTACAGTCCCGAGAAGGCTAAACACAGAGTTTATTCTCGTATTTTCACTCATTATTGTATTATTTTCCACATGAACACCTGTAAACCTCCTTTTGTCACTCCTAGTACATTATGTTTTAGAGAGATACGTTGTTTTGAAACAATTTACATTGGCTACAGATAAAAAGGGGGGGCAGGGAGGAATATAAAGCAGGAGCAGTTTTAGGAAAGTTGCCCATTCCTTAAGAAAAAATATTTACTACTTTTGATTGGCTGTAGAAAATGTCCTCAAAGTTCATGCACAAGTAGGAGGCAGTGGCATTTGGTGGTCCCGCCTACTTCTTTTGGGCAGCCAGCAGGAGGCTGATTCAAAGCTCCAGGGTACATGCGGGAATGCCAGCAGTCCTTGTGAGGCGGACCACAGCTATTATCTGGTTAATTACTCTTGTCTCTTTCTCTCACTCTCCCGACAGCTGTAATTTGATTTAGGACATCTCAGAATTTTTCTATCACGATGATTAATTAATTCCAATATTGAATGAATTTAACATTTGAGGGTAAAAATAAACCAAATGGGTAATGGATAGTGTGCTTTATTAAAGTGTATAAACTTAATGTAATTAAAGAAGCATAAAAGAGAGAAGTCTTTAATTCAGTATGTTCATCAATAATTACCTTATACTAAATAATGGCATGAACATTTTATAGTAAAATGTACAAAGAATAAATTGACAATTTTTGGAAACAAAGATAAAAATAACTTAAAAAGAGGCTTTTCCGCTCATATTTTTAGTAAGAAAACTACATTGGTTAATTTTGTATTGTTAATATGAAAAAGATGTAGTAAGGGAATTGTAGCAAATTTCCACTCTTATATTTAAGTTTTAAAAAGTTTTAGAAACAAGATCCACTAACTCTGACTCTTTTTCTAAGATGACTTTAAAGGTATAATGCCTAAACATAATTTGAAAATATTTTAATATATTTTAATAAAGTGATCTTAAATATATCACTTCAATGAAAAGAGAGGACAGATAAAAATCAACATTTAAAGCTTCACCTACAATAGTCCTAACTGATTTATTTATTTGAGTATTAAATCACAATTGAATCAATGGTACAATATTGTGAATATTGATTTTAACAGCTCAACGGAATGACTAATATCTCTTCAATTTATATGTATGTGTATGGGAAAATTTCTTATTCTCCCCCCAAAATAATCATAATATGATACAAAGTGATACCAAGTAATTTTAAGTGATTTACGGATTTATTAGTGATTATCTGCTACTCCAAGCCAGACACAACTCTGGCTTGTGGGAATTCAGCAAGAAACGAAAACAAGCCACCTCCTTCATGAAACTTAGTCAAGTCCAAACCATTAATTGCTACTTGCCCTTTACAATAAGAAAGTATTTTAAATCATTTTTACTTTTAAACAGAGCCCACCAGAAAAAAAATATATGACAGAGACAGAAATATTTATTTTAATGCTCCTATGGTGGCTGTTTGAAAACTGATTTACTCTATGTAAATTCACAGAGTCATTTCTGCCCTTCACAACAGAAAAAAAATTATTTCTTTGGGGAGTGGACTAGAGTTACTTGCATGAAATTCTTTATTTCTTCATTTCATTATGCCACAGGGACAATGAGTTTACCTTGGAAAAAAGGCAGGAGCCACACAGACAACTCAAACATCCCGTAAATCAGTGAAAGAAAATGTACCCAAAGCTCAAGGGTGAATGATAAAGAATACGGTGAACTTCACGCTCTGGGTTCCCCATATGGAGGAATATCTCACTCTTCCACGAGCAGCGAAAGGTCTTTCAGTTGGATGAAGAAGACAACCACAATCAACCCCCCTGTTAACAGCAGCTGTCAGATTCAATGTTTTAGGAAGAAATGAAAATAAAGACACAATACATACATATTAAGGGAACTATTTTTGGTTTGGGAACCTGTAATTTCTGTATAACAGTTAAAGTGTGCATCTGCTCTTTTAGTGATATTTCCAGGGAGGGAAAAATATGATTGCTACCTGAAACCATTTTTGTGTATTTTAAAGCAAATGTGCACTTTACCTAACAATAACTCACTAGAATAAGTATAAAAGAAAACTTAATATATATATATACATTTATGAATTTACAAATTAAATAGAAATTGCCAGTTCCCCATTTTCCTACATTAACAAAGGAGTTACCCATTTGTGTGAATCTTGGCCAACTATTGACTATTGGACTACAGATTCATTAAGAAAAAAAGCCCTGAAACCTGGTCTCTTGGGGGGAGGAAATATATATATACTCTTATATCCCTGTTTTATCTTTTTCAGTCTTTGTTTCTCCTCCATTTATCCTGCTGTGGAATCACCAAGCGGTACTCAAGCCTCCATTCCCTTCTGTGCATCCCCACCTCCCAGCTCTTTGATCCTATATACCAGAAAATACCCAGCTGGTCTTTCATGCTCTCTGACTGTTTAAAATGACTGATACGCTACTACCGTATACATTTTGGAGGGGTGTCCTACAAAGCTTTAGAACAGGCTGTGAGTTAAGGTCATTGGCAGGAGTCTGCACAAAGTGTCTTATCTTCCCCCAAATTATTGCATTATTAATAGAGGTGCGAGTAATGTTTTAATTTTCAAATGGTGGACAAAGCCTCAGAAATAAAACTGAACTACCTGAGTCTAACTTGTAAATTCCCTGTCAATCAATATTTTTCCTGCATTCTTGGTTGTAGATTGGCACACACTAACAAAGAGGGGGAGACTGAAAGGGAAAAAAAGAATGAATTCTATTTTGTGCCTTGAATAATTGCAATAGGAAGTTTTAGCTTCCCAGTTTCCAGTTTATCTTGAGTTTTGTTTTTATATTTAACTAATATAATAAAAGTGATTTTGCTGATGTGGAAGGCCCTGTTTGCTGAAAATGATTTCAGAAAAAGATAGTATAATTGCTCTGAAGTCTCTTCCTTCTCCCACCCACACCTTTTAATTAAACATATATATTCAGGTACATGACATTTTTAAAAGTATAAAATTTGCATCTCAATAAAATACCTTAAATTGTTCCTACTAAAGAGGCAATGGAAAAATTTAAATCATCCAATATATTATAATAGAAAGCATCCCATGGGAGGAGGTAATAATAAAGACAAAAACAATTAGAATTAATTGAATTACTGAGTAATGAAAGCAGACACAGGGCTATCTGAACAAAATACAAAAGAGTAGCAATATAAATATACCCTCCTAGGAAGAAGTTTTGCCATCCAGAAACACAAGATACATCCAAAAGCGTGCAAACTCATAATGTTTTTAAGAGGGAAAGGAGACATTGTTCTGATAGATTCAAATGAGTTGTGAAGGTAACCAAGATCATCTAAATATCTCTGAATATTATCTTAACCTCATTGGTCACGTGGCTCAGAGCAAGCACACAGCACCAAGTGGTAATGTTCAGACAACCTCAAGACACTGCTCCCTTCCTTAGCCACCGGCACTCACTGCATTCAGACCCTACCACTGCATGTGTTTCCACTGAGCACAATGTTGCTGTGGGTTGGAAATTTTGAAAAAAAAAACATTTAATGTCACTAATTTTTACAAACAAGATATAAAACATACATTTATACATAACTAACTAAACTTTCCGGTACATGTAGAAGGGAAAACATGTCATTACATTTTGTGAAGTATTAAATGTTTCATTATTTTTAACATAAACACTCTGCTCAAAAAGATGTGGACCAAATTCCAAGTGTCAAGGAAGGTCAAAAATAGTACTACCCATCATCACAAGTTTTCAATGGTTTTCTGGACACTTTCTTGTATGTCTTCTTATGTACTACAACCCAATCAGAACTAGTAATCAAGAAAAGTTATTAAGATTTCATGATACAAGTAAAAATTTTGAGACAAAAATTAAGCAAATAACTACCAAATCATTAGCAGTGACAGAAATGTGCATTAATTGATTATTTGCATAGATCTTGATATGTTGATTACATAAAGAAAAATAAATACAGTATGAAAAGTAAATAGCTAACAATATTTAGCACTTGCTATTTTAGACATGTTAGGTTTTATACAATATTTTTAATTTTAGTCTGAAGGGGAAAATTTTCACTTTAAGAAACAAAAATTTATAACTATGGTATTTATTAGACTATAAGATGCATTTTTCCACCCCACCCCCAAATTTGGGAGGAATAATGATTGTTAACGCTGCTGTTGCTTCTGTTTATATTTATGATGGTGAAATATTATGTTATTTATGTTATTAAATATTTTACCACATTTTTTGCTTCATTTTTTTCCCTATTTTCCATCTCCAAAACCTAGGTGCATCATATGGTCCGGAAAATACGATAGATAGAACTAAAAATGATTTCTCTAATAGAAACCTGGGTAGAATATGGAGTCAAACAGCTATACATAAAACTACAGAAGATTCTGCACATTAGCAACAAAGTAGAGTCGAAGGAAAAAGAGAAACAGTGAATGATAAAAGAAGGAAAAATTATTAATAGTAAATACCTATGTAGTGCTCACCTCATGTCAGGCAGTGTTACAGGCTTATCTGTGTTTGTGCAAGTGTATGCATGCATGTGTACATATTTTGAATAGAAAACCTATTATGCCATTATGCAATAAGGACAGTGAAGTATAGAGATTTCACTAACTACCCATCACTGGTGCAGAGCTAAGATCAAATACAGGAAGCTGGCTCCTTAGTATGTCCTGTGCACAGCAATACACTACCCCTTGAGGAATGCTATTAAATAGGATGTATACAAGAGAATTTAGCAAAACAAGGAAACAGAAAACTATAAAAAGATAAAACACAACTTTGGTATTAGTTACTGAGGCAAGAAAAAATAGTTAATATATCTCCCCATAAAGCAATTCTAAAGTTACATCAGTGTCAAAGAAAGGGCAGGCATTTTTGTCCTTTCCCTTTGAAACCCAATTTGTGATGTCCAATGTTGTAAATATTCAGCAATAGCTGTGACCTATAAATATTTAATACAAATGGAGTCATAAGTATAACTCAGACTAAATGCTAATTAAAAAATATAAAGAAGATTCGTAGTTACTTTCTCCCCAAAAGTTCCAGATGTTGCTTAATCAGTAAACGTGACTATATTTAAGAGTAGCATCATTTAAATGATAATTGAAAAGCAATTTGCCGTTTATAGCAAGCAGCATCAGTAAAGATTCTGTGACTCTATCACAGTCCTTTCACTAGATAGTATCTCTATAATTATCCACTGTACTACCAACTTTCTTGTCCTTGCTTTAATAATTCTAAGGTATTCTGTCTTTAAAGTCTTAAGAAAACAAGTAATATATAAAACACTCAGAATGTTAAAGAAGCTAAACTTATTTAAATGCAAGCAATATAAGAGGCTCTAATCATTTTCTTAATATTCTACTTATAAATAATAATCCTGAGGCAGGAGAGAACATAGAGAAAAATCCAAACAAGGGGGGCAAGGATGTAGGAGTAGACATCCTCTCACCAGAGCCCCCACCAGCCATGAATGATCATAGGGAAATAGTTGATGGCAGGAAACCACTACGGTAGTCTTTGAAATCACAACAAGGCCCCTCTCAACCAGAAGGTAGAGTCAGAGGCCACAAAGCTTGGAGACAACACCACCTCGGAAACACAGAAAACTCCAACAACTAACTGCCCACATCGACAGCTCACTTGCCAGTTGGCTTGCATCCACTTGGATGCATACTTTTTTGCCTTTTTCACAGTGAGCTTGCACACTGGTCTCTTCTATATCTCTGCCTAAATAAAATTAGCTTTGTTCTCAGTCTTGAAATTTTTCCTGGCAAGTCAAAAACTAGAAGTTGTCTGACACTCAAAAGTCCTGAAACTAAAATCAGACAAAAGAGTGGCAAGACAATAAAACATACCAACTGATACTCTTCATCAATATGAATGCCAAATTCTAAAAATAATTTAGCAAATTAAATTTAACAACATATAGAAAAGAAAATACATTTCAAGGGGAGTTTATCAAAGAAATGCAAAAATGGGTTAAAATTCAAAATTAATCAATGTAATTAACATGTTATAAACAACCAAAATGTAATTACCTCTGTATACATAGGAAAAATGTTTTATAAAATCCAACACCCATTCCTGATAAAAGCTCTATCAAAAAAGGGAAATGTTCAACCTAATGAATGGCATGTTTGAAATTCTACAGCTAACATAATATTTAATGGTGAAAAATTACATGCTTTACCCCTAAAATTAGGAACATGGCAAAAATATCTACTCTTACCACATCTATATAATATTGTACTGGGGGTCTTAGACAATGCAAGTAGGCAAGAAAAAGAAACTGCTAGGTGAAATAAGCCAGGTGGTGAAAGACAAATACCATATGATCTCACCAATAAATGAAACCTAATCAACAGAACAAATAAGCAACCAAAATAGAACCAGAGACATTGAAATTAAGAACAAACTGACAGTAACCAGAGGGGAGGTGGGAGTGGATAATGTGGAGGAAAGGGGGAAGGGTTTTCAGGAACATGTATAAAGGACACATGGACAAAGCCAAAGGGGGGAAGGGGGGAGTGGTGGAGGGAAATGGAGACAAATGTAGTTGAACAACAATTAAAAAACATGGAAAAATACGAGGAAGTCATATTAAGCTGTAAAAAACAATAACCCTGCATTCACATTGTAAAGAAACAAATAAAACTGTCTCTGTTTATAAATGATATAATCATCTATGTAGAAGAAGCTCCTAGAAGTATTATACAAGTTTAGCAATATTGCAGGATACATAATTAACATAGTAAAATAAACTGTATTTCTATACAACACATAATATATAACATGTGAAATTAAAACTCTGTGTAAAAGAACAAAACAAGCTATAGAACTAAAAATTATAATATCCGAATTCAAAAATTTATTAGATAAGCTTAGCAGATGATTGGACACAATAAAAAAGTATAAGCAAACTTATACTAGTCAATAGAAATTAGACAAAGCACAGAAAAGAAAAAATGGCTATTTAAACTATGAGTAACATCAATGGATTTTGGGAATCACAACACATTATAGAAAAATGGGGGAAACACTGGCACAAAGAGTGCAGAGGAGCTAAATACAGGTACAGTGTTATAAGGTTCTTGCATTTCATGTTTAACGGTATAATGTTTCAAAATAGATTGAGATGAGTAAATCAAACTTAGAGTAACCTTGAAACAACCGGTATGCCAAGTTGAAATGCCAAGATTCAGAATTAAGCGTCAGAGTGTACCAATCAGGCATTTCAGGTTTTCACTAAGCTGCTTTTTTATCTCCAGTTGTATACGGTGAATGCTCTCAAAATGCTGTCAGTTCTAGGCACATCCAGAAGTAGGGTAGTTCCAATGCACATATTTAGTAGAACACACATTACCACAGAACTTATCAGTTATAATAGTATTTAGCAAGTTTCAATATTTAACAATTCAATATATGACAAATTTCAAAAATTGCCTGTTTTTCAGAGTTAGATAATTGGTAGAAATTTAAAAGAATTAAATTCATAGTAGGCACCTATAAAAATGTACAATTTATCAATATAAAGGGAATATTCCCTAGTGCTATTACACACAAAATATTTTTCAAAGACGTGCATAACTACAACTAAAATTATTGGAATTGCATTTATGTTGCACATTTGAGAATAGGAAGAAATTCCTAAAATTTGAGTATGTGTCTGGGAGGGTAGTTGAATATGTCTTTGAAGGATGTAAAATTTAGTGACACAATGAGAAATGGGAACCTGTTATTACAGATTGAGGACTAACAAGTGTAACAATGACGACAGAAACTATAATGATGATGGCTACTATTACACAGATGATGGTAGTGTCAGCTATCTATTTAGTGAATTTTTAGTAAGCTCCAGTGGGTGGTACTTCAACATATTTGTGATTAAGTGCACCAGTGGCTACATAATGTTACCTTGCTTGTTTCCCTGGAATTCAGAGTTCTGTAAGTACACTGTCCACACACAGACAGCTGGTAAGTGATATCGCCTTTAAAATGTAAGTCATTTTACTGAGTGTTGGATAGCTTTTCTCTTCTTAACCTTGGCTTCTGCTTCAAATCCATATGGTATGGTGGAAGAATTGGGGCCAGCATCAAAGAAGAAGGTTGATCCTATCACAGGGTGACAACTTAGAGAGGTGGCTCAGAAAATAAAAATATTCCTAAGGAACTGGCAGGATATAGCAGGGTTATTCCCCCAGCTAAGAGAAAACACTTGATTTATGCAATGGAATACTACAAGGTCATAAAAAAGAAAGAACTTATATTTTTCAACAGCGTGAATGGAATTGGAGACTATTATGCTAAGTGAAATAAGCCAGTCAGAGTAAGACGAATACCATATGATCTCACTTATATGTGGAATCTAAAGAACAAAATAAACTAACAAACAAAATAGAAACAGACTCATAGATACAGAAAACATACTGACAGCTATCTGGGGGGAAGGGGGAACTGAATAAAAGACAAGGAAGGGGTTAACCGAAGAATGAACATGCACAACCCATGGACACCGACAACAGTGTGGTGACGGCCAGAGAGGAGTGGGGTGGGGGCTGGGTGGAGGTGGACAAAGGGAGAGGGAAAGGGAATGTATGTAATAGTGTCAATAATAAAAATATAGAACAATTTCAATCTGATTTGATTATTCTTTAGAACTTTTCTGCCCTCCATGGTATCAACTCATAGGCTTATTCATTCAACAATTCAACAAAAATTGCACAAGTGCCAGCTGTGTGCACTCATAACACTAGCTGCTGGAAGTGTAGACATGAGCAAGGCTGGTGAAGTCCCCATCTTCATGAAATAATGAGCTTGTTCTAGTATGTGTTATGTCACATAAGATTCATTTTAGTTTCAGAATTTATGAAATAGTTTTATGCTATGGCTGGGCTAATTATAACCCAATGGATTCAAAATCCAAAAAAAATTCTCTATTATAATAAGCAACTTCAATTATTTTCACATTTTTCTCAATGGTAGCATATATTCTGCAGATTGAAGTCACTTCTGAATCATCGAGTATGCACTTATTTACCTCGTCATCACTTTTGTACAAATATGTTATATTGAAAATAGAGTTTTTGAATAAATTTTAACTACGAGTCTTTAATTTTTCAAAATAGTTTATTGAAGATAAATGAGAATTTGTTTATTACCAATGTCTATGAATAAAACTGTAATCTTATAAAACAAAATTGTTTTAAAGTGTAGACTGTATATTGTAGGCATTGAATAAATATCACTTGTTTATGAAGCAATTCTACACACATACTAGATTTTTTAAGTGAAAGTAATTTTGAAAGCAGTTCTGAATTTTATCCATGATAGCTACTGATCAGCTCATAGAAGGCATTATTAAGATATATTACATTTTGAAATTCAAATGCTAATATGAAGGAGGACCCAAAAAAGAAATTTATTTATTAAAAATTGTGTATTTATTCTTACATGTTTAAACATCAGTCACCTGCAAACTATTCTCCATTGGATGCAATACACCTATCAATATGTTTTTTCTACTGCTCAAAACAGTTTTTGAACTCTTTGATTTTGATGCCTTTTAGAGCTTCTGGTGTTTTTTGTTTCACCTCTTCCACATCAGCAAAGCATTTCCCTTTGAGGATATTTTTTCATCAGTGAAACCAACAAACAAAAAAGTTTTGGGGGGCGAGATCCAGTGAATAGGAAGAGTAGGGCACTGGGGCCATGCCATCTTGGGTCAAAAACTGCTGAATACTCAGTGCGGTATGAACAGGTGCACTTGCAAATCACCCAAAATGGAATAGGCAAACATGTTGAAAGAATTAAAAAAAAAATCACTGAAGCCAAACATAGCCTCTCACAACAACACCAGCTGGTACACTGATACAGATGGGTTCCTAGAACACTCACCTAGTGGTGGAAGTCTGTAGTTAAGGCGCCCTCCCTCCAGAAGACAATTCCAGTTTTTTGGGGGGGTGTCCCCCCATATAAATATAAATTTGTGAGTTTAAGGATCTGGAACAAAAAATAGTATGGTATTATTTGTTTATAACAGATATGTTTATCTCTTATAGTAAGCCATATTTTGAAATTGTTCTCTTTTCACATGTTAGAGTCAGGTGAACTTTGGGTACCTATGATTACCTTAAACAGTATAAAATTGAGATTTGGGATTTGGTGTTTGGTAACTCAGGTTATCAATGAATCATATAGCCAACCCAGATGCTTTGTTACCAAAAGTTTATGTGAAGGACTACATTATTCAAATTAATTCCAGTTTAGCCATCAACAGTGATCAAATTAATTGGGTAATTGGCTAAATCGCAACTTTGTTTTGAGCTACAAAACACACATAGTGTGCCTCTGCTGCTTATTTCAAAGCACTGAGTGCATTTCTAATCTGAGAGGCACGCTAGAGCCAGAAAGACCCACTGCCGCCTTCGAGGTGACCTGTGTGCTGAGAATAATGCAATTAAGAAAAAAATCCCTTGAGTTGAAAATGTAAAATATTTTTCTATTCCTCTGGAGTCCTTAATATTCTTTTCCTCTGTAATCTTATCTGTACAAAATATTCAGGGCCAAACAAATATACAGTTTAGAAAGAAAATAAATCCATTTTAATTGAAACAAGTGCATGTCTTTTGTTTATTTTTCCCTTTCGAAAAATTCCAATACTGACAATAACTCTTAATATCCAGATTGTCTTATATATGCCATTTGCTTTCATAAACCATGCAGTTATCAAGAGCTAATCCTATAGAGAAACTAATCAAGGAAGGTGTTACACAAATGCAAAATATATGATTAAAGAGGGGGAAGGCAAATCTCATGCAAAGAACTGAATAGTATAATGAAATTGCCACTGAATGGAAGATAGGAAGACTTCAAGCTCAGTTTAATTAGGCCACTGAGTGGAATCCCCTAAGACCAGCAAAAATTGAACAGCTAATAATCAGTTTGTTCTTTACTGACTACCAGTTAATCATGTCCCAAACAAACCCTGGTCCCCTCTCTAATTATGAATACATTTTCAGGCCTCTCCTTTAATCTCTGTGCTTTTTTATGGGTGCACAAATCTTAATCAGCAAACTGTAAGAGTGGCTGTAACTGTTAGTCGAGTGCCTTGAAAGGCCTTCCTACTGTTTAGGAAGTAAATATTTGCATCTTTTTGTGCCACAGCGGTAAACATTAGCTGATCTTATGAGGGGAAAGAGGAGCACGGGCGGCAAGTGCCCAGGAGTATAGGGCAGATTCTGCTTGCTTTTTACAGAAATTGAAAACACACATGCACAACACACGTACAAACACACGCACACACGCAGAAGGAAAAAATCACCAGTGTTTCTACCATAAAAAGAGAATCACCGATAGTATTTTCATTTTTTTTTTCCATATATATTTGGGGAAGAAATATGTGTCTCATGTATGTGCTTATAGATTTTTAAATAATATCACATCCTAGTGTTACATTTTAATAATATATACAGTCTCTAGATATACTTCCTAAATATTTCATGTTTAATAGTTTCAGAGCTACGTCCAGAGGAAATATAATTTTATTTAACGTGGTACAATGTATTTTAATAGTCAGTTATTAGTAATAATTTAATTTGTTTTTTGGCATTATGAATAACCGGTGCTTTAGGATTTCAAAATCATTTTATATTTGTGATTATTTCCTTGGTATATCCAAAAAAATAAACTTAACCCTTGTTTAAATTTCCTTTCAAACACAAAAGTTAAAAGAAACACAACTTTCTGGACTCACATTCTTTACTTGGCTCTAATCATTTCCTCCTATAGAATTCTATATATTTTCTCTATTTAAAAAAATTTATTTGTCTGGATTTTTTTAAAGAGCTCAGCTATATGGATTCTGAATTCCATAGCCTCTATCACTTTTAAGTATTCTAACCCAATATTTTACTTATCTTCATTCTGTAAATAATTTCCACATGAGTACACTTCCTTGCTAGTTCAGGACTTGGTGGTGTCAATGCATCTACTTAACATTTGCAAAGTAATTGTCAATATCCTCATGGTTAACAACAGCTATTGTTTATTTATTGAGTGTCCATTAACGTACCAGAAAATTTACAGCTATTTCCTATGATGTAGGTTTAGTGTCATCATTTTTTTTCAGATGAGAAAACCAGGATTCAGAGAAGAGAAATACCAGGAAACCAGAAGAGAAAACCAGGAAACTGAGGAGAGAAATAACTTTTCCACTTAAACTAGCTACCAAACAGCAGAGTCGTTTCAAACACAGATGTGTGAGTTTAATGCTTATGCTAATTTCATTGCATGACATATCCTCTTAGCCAGAGAGTTAGCAGTAAAGGGGTGCAAGGAGATGGTAAGGCATGGGGAAATAAAAGTGGGGAGTGGTGGGGGTTGGGTGAGATGGTAACACACACCTTGAGACAACAGACTCTGCAGATTGACATCAACCCAACTTTATTCAAGTTCTGCTACTTACCAACTCTATGATATTAACTTATCTGGGGCTCAGTTTCTGTGTCTATAAAATGGGATTCTGATCAGTACCTTACAGGATTGTCAGGAGATAATGGTAATAACCCATTTTGTCTAATAACACATAGTGAAATCTGCATATCTACCATCATCATTGTCTTCACTGTCGTTAATGTCGTCATTTTCTAGCCTTTCCTGTATTGTTGATTAAAGGGTTTTCAGATGCAAATTAAGGGAACCCATGCAAGAACGTAAATAGGGATGGGTAGAATTTGCTATAAGAATACATCCACACCCTGGTTGGTGTAGCTCAGTGGATTGAGCGCCGGCTGTGAACCAAAGTGTCGCAGGTTCAATTCCCAGTCAGGGCACATTCCTGGATTGCAGGCCACAGTCCCCAGCAACCACACATTGATGTTTCTCTCTCTCTTTTCTCCCTCCCTTCCCTCTCTAAAAATAAATAAATAAATTCTTTTAAAAAAAGAATAAATCCAAATCTTATGCCAACTAATGCCGAATACCAGAGGACGCAAACCCAGAATGGGACAGAATAGGGCGAGCATGCAGTACAAAATTCCTGAACGAACATTTGATGATGGAGTTAAAGAAATGTGTGAATTTAAAAAAAATATAACTTCTTGACTGGTGAAACTTGAGTAAGTTAATTACATCATATACTTCTGTTCTTATTTCCTATATTTGAAAAATCACTTTCTTAATCTTTTAGGATTATTATTTCTATTTATTGATTCTTCCCAAAGGACGTTTCCAATGCTTATCAGGTAGATGAGTAAGTGTTTCCACTGTCAATTCAGTTAAAAGATGTACAAGGCAGCAGAGTGGATACCATGGGGGTGTGTCACGGGGTCCCTCACTCAGGACTCAGAGGCTCTCATGCCCTCTGCTTCCCGAAGTGCTGGAGTTGGTAACTCATACCTGAATCATTCCAGCAAGTGCCCTCAGCCTAAGGAAGCTACTTTGCCCAAGGCTGTGTCCTCCATGGAGATGGGAAAGGGTGATATGCAAAAGCCTAAGCCCTTTTGCCTCATCCAGGACAACTCCAAAAGCTACCCCTGGTGTCCGCTCCGGATGGGATTGGCTGAAGCCTGTGCTGGAAGCCTGTGCTGCCACTGTACAGGTAATTATTTCTTCCCTCTGTTCAATTCTGCTTCGCTCACTGCTCACAGATGTTTTCCTGTCAGGGAGGAAAAAATCTTACTCTACTCTTCTCGATTCTTCTGGCTGGACTAAGAAAATCAAATTTAATTACACACATATGGGGCTCTATAAGAATGTGGGGTCCCACAGGCAGTCAGGCAGCTGGGACTCACACACCATTAGGGACTAAGGAGGAGGTGAGTTGGGACTTCAAAGGGGAGAAAGGCCATTTATGTGAAAACAAATGTTTAGCAAACAAATGTTAGCCATGCAATGCAGAGACAAAGGGACACAGAAAGGACTCTGGTCTCTAAGCCCCGCTGAGTTCTCCATAGCAAACCTAGCCCATTTTCTGTGTAGATATCTCTGGTCATAATGCTCTTCCTGGACCAGGCCCTGTATTAAAATTCTTTTAGGCAGTACCTGGAAAGGTGAACCTTCCTTTCTGAGTCTTTTATTTCTTAGACATAATCAGCCTAGAATAATCCCCATGCAAACGGACACACTGTGGAGCGCCACAGGCCTGCCCTTCTACACTCCCAAGATCATTTTCCAGCAAAACTCTTGCATGCACCTCTCAGAGCCTGTTACTGAAAAATCAAACCTATGGCTGGTCATTTCCCAAATACATGTTTGTAACCTCATAACTTTACTTAAGATAAAATTACTTGTGTGTTTAAGTGTATTTAAGATGTGTTACCTCTGCAAGATTGTAGGGGCAAAACAAATTTAAAATACTGGAGCCTTAATTCTCACTGTTCACAAAAAAGGAAGACTTTACCCCCTCCTTTTTCTTATAGCATTTACCTTAGAAGCTGTTTAATTGTAATTTTTTTCTCTGTCTCTTTGAAACGTATGCAAACTTTTCCAAAGATAAATTAGCCTTCTGCCTGTCTTAATACCCAGGATTGTCTTTCTTAAAGACCTGGAGTCATCATTTTGAAAATGCAATCAGATTTCCCAGGTTCTGTGGAAGGGCAGGAAGCTAACTCCAGAGTGCCCCTGTTCCGGGATACAGAGCTACCTTCAGTCATAATGATGTGAGGAGTTTATTTTTCCTTTCGATAAACCCAATTATCTAACACGGATATTAACCCTATTACCAAGAGAATTTAGGATGAGCTCTATGCTATGAAGGTGCCTTCCTTGAGGACTGGTTATTGCTTATCTTGAGAACGTGAGCTGTATTGGCTTCGCAATATACAAAAGGGTGAGGTTCTGGACAGATTGCTTGTGATGTGCAACACATTCTGGCTTATGATTACCCAGTAATAAAATTGTTTTCTGTCTCTTCTACCTCTGTGGTGAGGCTATCTAGGTTGAGGAAACTGTTTTTAATTATATTTCTCCAATGATACCATATATTTGGACTATGAGACACACGCCACCCCCGATTTGGGAGGAATAATGGTTGTTAGTGCTGCTGTTGAGTTCTGTTTACATTTACATTGGTGAAATATTATGTTGTTTGTGTTGTTAAATATTTTACCTTATTTTTTGCTTCAAACATTTTTTTCCCTATTTTCCTCCTCTAAAACCTAGGTGCGTCTTATGGTCCAAAAACACAGTATGTCTGAAGGAGAGAACTGTCTACATGAAGTCCTTTAGGTATTATAGACATGGACTAACCTGAGCCTGCTGGCCTATCCACCACAGTGCTATTTTCCTTCCTAGCCAGTCTAAAATTTCCCAAACTGGTCAATGTGCAATTCATTCCTCAGGCTGACTCGCACTCCAGAAAGTGCCCTCAGCCTAAGGAAGCTGCCATGCCCCAGGGGACCCCTCTCCCTGAGCACAGCCTGCATCAAATGACTGGTCCGGAGGGGTGGGAGGAGGTTGTATGCAAAGGAGCATTGTCTCCAGAAGGCCCCACCAGTTACATGAGACCCAAGGAAAGTGGAAAGGCCTTCCAGTCATCTCATGATGACAGGTTTGTTTAAGCAAACTCCAAATACTGATGAACAGTCTGTCCTCTCATGGCCAAGGCAAATAGCACTAAGTAATTACAGTTCTTTCTTATTGAACTGAGATGTGGCCTCAGAAACGTTCTCAGTACAGAATCCCAGGTGCCCACTACCAATAAATCAGCATTGGCTGGACGTGATTTATGGGATTTGTCAGCTGGCACCAGAGAGAGTCTATAAAGTCTATAGTTCTCTGCTAATTCTTGGCAGCAGTAGAAATAATGAAAGTATAGAGAGTCTACTGGAATGAATTGTAGAATATTAGAGTTGAAAGCAGTGTGCTGGAGCTTATACAACGTGAAATCTGTGAGCATCTCTTTCTAACTTCACTTTCAATGATATCAACAATTTGCAACATGGGAATAGACACATGTTACCAATAAAACCAGTTTTTTTTTTAACTGCTCTAGTTTTCTTGCTTGTTTGTTTCCCAGGGAATCAGTTTCCAAACATCTACCAGCATGTCAGTGGCTGAAAGCTACTTGAGAGTGAAGAACGCTGTGACTAGATTTTACGAATTTGGTAGAATACAGCCAGGATGAAAGCAGGGTTTTTTTTTTGTCCTATATTATTTTTCCATAGCAGTCTTTTTAAAGTATATGTAACAACCTCCTAATAATCGTATTTTAATCATTCATAATGAAAATTGGAAAAAATGTATAGATATGGTACTTAGAATTATTTGATTTTAATAATAAATTCTAACAAGTATTGGTTTTGTTTTGTTCAGTGAACTGGGTACTTTCACAAGCATTATCTTTGGAATCCTTCAATAAAGGTTATTTAAGAGGGTCTTTGAAATCCCATTAACAATGGAGAAAAAACCAACCCCTCAGGTAAGGGAAGGAGTCTGCCTAAAGCCACGTGGCTAAACAAGTTGTCAGAGGCTATGATACTAATGCTGTTTTCTTTCACATCAGTCCGATGTCACTTTCTACTGCCTAAGTTACAAAAACATAACAGGGTGCGGCATTACCAGAGGAACCGCTTGAAAGAGTGAATAAAAGTACTTGAGAAACAGAACAGCAGAAAGAGCAAGCCTGTACAAAGAACACATCTAGGCACATTTGATTTGTGCCTTTGATATCAATGTTGTTATCTTTGAATGAACATTTTTCATATAGTTAACAAAATAAGATATTGCATATAAAGAAAAAAGGAATATATAGGAAATAATACATAAAGTAAATCATCAATATCTAATAATATTGCACTTTTACTATGTGCTTGGATATTGTGGTAAGTTTTTAACTTATATTCAAAACTCAATCTTCAAAACCCATGTTTTTGAGCTCCCATTTTGAATCAGCCATCATTCTAGTGATTGGCCAAAGTGTAATGAAAAAGATAACTAAAGCCCCTGTTCTAAATATATATATATATATATATATATATATATATATATATTTATATATATGCATGTATATGTACACACACACAGTTATACTAACATAGAAACACTGAGGCAGCTGCATTGAGAGGTTAACTAAGTTGCCCCGTGCCCCACTGTTAGGCATTTGCAGATCCAGACCTGACGGCACTGCTGCTTCACTGGTTACAATGCTCTGCTCTCGACAGGAGGACTGAACGAGGAGCTCCCCAACACGGTTACACTGCATAACCTTGTGAAATGGCTCAGCCTCCAAAAAATGCATACTTCAGTTAAGGCCACATTTAGGAAACTAATGATAAATGTGCATTTTTTTAAAACTAGGAGGAGAGAGAGAGAGAGAGAAAATATTCTCAAGAAAGTATGAAAAGGTTTCAATCACCAAATTTTTAGAGAAGGTTTACCGCTCACCATGAAACGGAGAGGAAGGCGCAGAGATTTGCCGCATTTGCCTGCTGCAACACGTGCATGGCCTGTCCCGCCATCAACGTCCTCCACCAGAGAGGCGCATTCTTTGTAACTGATGAGTTTGCACTGACACATGGTTTGCCTTGGGTTCACTCTTGACAGTTCATTTTGGGTTTTGGGCAAATGTGTAATGAGCTGTTTCCAAAATTTTACCATATGTCGCCGTGCATAATGCACTCTCGTGTATAGTGCACATCCACGTTTTTGTCCCAAACTTTCAGGAAAAAAAAATCTTTTAATTTTTTAATTCAATTTCTTATTTATTTATATTTAGAAACAAAACCAATTATATTCCACAGTATTATTTTGTATGTGGATATCATTATTGCTTTCTAGAGTTATACTTTTAATGAATAAGCATAAATAGAAGAGTTGAAAACATTGTATAGAGATGGGCTCAGTACTATTGATGTATAATCAACATCCTTATTTTTCCCTCCAAAATTTGGGCAGAATATTGTGCATTATACACTGCAAAATATGGCAGTATCATACAGAGTAGTTTTACTAATCTAAAAATCCTCTGTCTTCTGTTTATTCATTCTTTCTTCCCCCAGCCCCTGGTAACCAATGATCTTTTAATTTTAGTCTTCATAGTTTTGACTTTTCCACTATGTAAACAGTTAAATCATACATTTTGTAGCCTTTTCAGATTATCTTCTTTCACTTAATAATATGCATTTAAGTTTCCTCTATGTCTTTTCTAGGTTTGACATCTCTTTAATGCTGAGTAATATTCCACAGTTTAGACATACCACAGTTGATGTATCCATTCACCTACTAAAGGACAATGGTTGCTTCAAAGTTTTGGCAATTACTTAAAAAACTGCAATAAACATTCATGTGCAGAGTTTTATTTGTCTCTCTGTGTGTGTATACATGTTTTCAAATTCTTTGACCAACTAGTAAAGAGAGCAATTGCCAGATCATATGGTAAGAATATGCTTAGTTTTTTAAGAAATTGTCAAAACGACTGCCAGTGTGGCTGCACCATTTTTCACGCCCATCAGGAAAGAACGCAAGTTCTTGTTGCCCCACGTCCTCGTCAGCATTTGGTGTGGTCGGTGTCTGGATTTGGCCATTCTAACAGGTGCATAGTGGTATCTCACTGTCCCTTTGATTTACATTTCCCTGATGACATGATGTGGAACATCTTTTCATGTGGCTATTGACCATTGGCATACCTTCTTTGTCAAGGCATCTGTTAAGGTCTTTGGCCCATTTTTTAATCAGGTATGGACTTTTATTCATCAAACAAGTGGCAGGCCCTATTTGGCCTAGAGGTTATAATCTGTTGACCACATTCCAGAGGGTACACAATAAAAATCTGAGAATGATATGATCCCATATGATAATACTGTGGCAATATTTTTTGAAACTTTAGTTAGTTAATTCAATAGAAAATCTTAAAAAACAATCAAATTATCTAAGGAATTAAAATTGTTCCTCCACAGACTTTGAATTAAGGAATTGGTTTAACGTACATTCATCTTTTAGAAATAAAATTCCTTTGTAGAACACACAACTTGTTAAAATAATAAATAGCATGGCAGTGGCAATACAAGCTTTTCCAGAGATTTCGTCGCCCACAGGAAATTGTGAGCATTCTGGTGATTACTGAAAACTCACAGTTACCCCTGTGTGTGTCCATCATCTGCAGTGCCCCTTTCACTTCATGGGCTACATCAACATTGGACTGATTACAGAGGAAGCACTACCACGATTCCACTCCTGACTTTCACCCTGTCTCGCTCATTCTGCTAACAGCAGCAGGGCAGAAAGAGAGCGACTTCTCCCATTCACCTTTCTCAGAGCAGAGGAGGGTAGCCAGTCTGAGTTTTATCAATAGGACCAGCCAGGTGGCAAACAGTCTGTTTTTAACTTTATGAAAATAATGTTCAAGCTACATTTCATCCCATTTGCCCTTTTTTTTTACTATACTAGAAAAGATAAATAAATCCTTTTTTCTTCCATCTCTTCCTAGTACTTTCACAGTTTACTTATGGTGAAAGGGAGAGAAAAATTACCACTCCTTGCATGGAGGTTCTTGCCAGAATGACAATATATCCTTTTCTAGGGAACATGTTGTATCTCTACAAAGTCGTGTAAATGAGTTCAAGGTAATAGGAAACAGTCCACAGGTGACATGTTTAGGAGGTGCCTCTGGCTCAGCTTCCTCCCCATGTGCTTCTGGAGGTCAGGAGTGGTCTGAGACAAAGTTGTATAATAAACGAAAGTAAGAAGGAGAATATTTTGTTCTCTGTTTTCTCACTATTTAAAATGATTCATAGAAAGAGGATTTGGATTCTTCTATTCCTCCTAAAGATCCTTCCACTGCATAACTATATGACCTTGGACAAGTTATATACCCTGAGCCACAGGATCCTCATCCATAAAATAGAGCTAGTAATGCATTCTGCATAGTTCCTTTAGTTATTTTCTCTTCGTGATACAATCAGTCTGAAGTCTCCTCTGTCCTTTGTTGTTGGAGCTGGGAGTCTGCACACACTCCCGAGAAGCCTGTAGCTTTCCCTTCCAAGCAGCTGTCCAGGTTCCATTAAGTTTTACTAATATTAGCAAGATGCAAGAATAGGAGGAAAAATCTTGCATCTGAGTTTAACACAGTTTTAACTATGATGGCAGCAGAGCTGGGGTAATTCCAGAACCTAGCTACCCATACAAAAAAGCAGCAGCTTTACAAAGATTCCAGCCATTTTCAAGAAGCATATTTTTAGAACATCCAGGGACAATTGAAACAGTAGCTCCAACTGCAAAGTAACAGGCACCTGTGGAATTATTTTCATTATTTCTCTATTGGTATGTAACAAGGTCCCCAAAACTGTTTTAGCAGCTAAAAATAAATAAATATTATATAATATAATAATATAATATAATAGATCATAGATAACATAATAGATAATATGTAATGTTAATATATAATATCATCTCACACACTGTCTAAGGATCGGGACTCTGGAAGTCCTTTAGCTGTTTGGCAGTCCTGATTCAGTGTCACCCATGAAACTGTAGTCCAGCGGATGACCAGACTCATCTCCTGAAGGCTTCACTTAGATTGGGGAATCCAATTCCAGGATGACTCCCTCCCTCACATGATTGTTGATCAGGAGTCTCAGTTTCTCTCTGGCCATCGACAGAACACCTCAGTCCCTCAACATATGAACCTTTCCACAAGGCTGCCTGCATCACCGCAATGTAGGAGCTGGCACTCCTCCAGAGAGTGATGAGAGAGAGAGAGTACAAGAGGGTGAGGCATGGAGAGAGGGGAAAGGGAAAGGCTGGGGGGCTGCAGGCAGAAGCCATCATATCTTCTAAATTCTAGCACAGAAAGTGACATATCGCTGGGATATATATCATCACTTTTGCAATAAATTTTGGTCACACAGACCAGCCATCGTGATGTGATGTGAGAAAAGCCCACTCCAGGGCATAAATACCAGGAAACAGGAATCACTGGAGACTGATTAGAAGCTGGCTACCAGGCTTTTCCCTCCTGTTCTTACAGTCCTTCCAACATTTTAAAAATATCTCTCAATCCCCCCATTCTCTCTCGCCCTGTCATGGTCTCATACCTAGAGTGTTTTCTGCTTTCTTAACTTGATCCTACCTGATACTCTTCCCTAATATTCACTGAGAGAATATAATGTTAAACTGGACAGTAATGAGGCAGCAAAAACGTGGGCCACTAGGTGATACTCAGTAGACACTATTACTCCTATTTTACTGAAGTAAAAAGCATGCATATAGGCCTTCAGTGATTCCCCTGGGAAGAGGTGGACCTTTTATCCTTTATGGCATTCAAATGACTTAGTAGTACCTGCATTAGAGCCTTTAAGGTAATGTGTTAAAATTAACCCACTTACATATCTGCATACCTACAAAAATGTGAGCTCCCTCCTGGCAGGAAGCTTATTTTATGTTTCTTTATATCCACAGCACCTAGCACAGTGTGTGACTTGTAATAATCGCTCAGCAGATGAGGAGGCGAGGCACGTGTGGGCTGAGAGCGGGGAGAGGAGTGGGGTGGCAGCGTTTCTAATCCCCTCCTAAATGGAAAAGGAATCGGTGAATTGAACTGGAAGTGTGGAGATCACTTAATGAACCATTTCTGAAAGAGTAATATTTAGACACATTTTAATCTTTGTACCAAAATGGAAAGTAGAAATATTTTTTTTCCTGTTTTCTATTCTAAAACTTAAATGTGCCTTTTCAGAATTACTTTGGTATGCAATTATGCTTACAGAAAGACAATTTTTTATTTCAGATAGTGAAATGTTGGAGTGGGAAGAAGGCAAGAACAGGACTTAATTTTTGAAATTGTTCTCATAACGCATCTGAAGATTGGAGCTCCCTTCAAAACCACTCATCAGTTTGAAGTATGGGGGGCAAGATGGTCAATAACAGCGCTGTGATTGGGGTGGTCTGGTGATCTCTTTTGTTTAGATGCCCCTTTTCATAGACAGCTCAACTCACTCTTTTGTCAAGGAGTGTACAGGGCACACCAGGAGCCTACTAAGATAAGATGTGTGTGTGTGTGTGTGTGTGTGTGTGTACCCATGCATGTTGGAGGTAGTGAATAGGAGAGGAATTTGTAGAAGTAAAGGAGACTATTTAGTGTTTAACAAAATTCAAGATGTGGCTTCCTCATTTTCACCCTCCAACCTGTTGCAACCACATCTAATTTTGAAGAATTAAACCTGGGCCCAAACCTTTAGCTACAAGACAATTTGGTTAATCTAGTCCTATTTTCTAAGCATTCAATCTCTGCAGCACAGGAGGGCACATAGAAGAAAGTGACAAGTGCCAAGAAGGCATATATAGGATGTTTTAAATTAAAAATTAAACTTTATCCATAACTGTAAAATACTAATATTTTATATTCCAAATTCTGATGTTTTATTTTTTTCTGGTTACACAATTATATTATTTATAATATATAAGTAATATAACTACTTATATATAAGTAATATATAATATGTAATCAATATAATATATAATATAAATTAATATATTATATATTAATCAATATAATATATAATTATATATAATTGTATAATATATAATTGATATATATTATATATATTGATATATATATATTATATTGATATAATATATCAAATATATAATTATACAATTATATATAATTATATTATATTGATTAATATATAATATATTAATTTATATTATATATTATAATATAATTGTATAATTATATATAATTGATATATTATATCAATATAATATATATTAATTTATATTATATATTATATTATATATTTTATTTCTATAATATATTATATATTTATATGATATGTATGATATATTTATATAATATAGTATATTACTATATTATAGTATATAATATATAAGTAATATATAATTACTTACATGTAAGTAATTATAAGTAATATAATTGTGTAACGAGTAATAAGAAACTTCATTCACATCTTGACATAGTATTTATTATGCCTTTTTTAAAGGTAAATTATTATTCAGAAAAAATATTTATTTCATGGGCCGACTTTTTAACTTTTATATGTAACTAGAAGGTAAAATTGTCCACATTTGAGTAAGAATTTTTTTTATTCAGCTGGTTCATAACAGTACCTTAGTATGGTGCTGCTCACTCACAGATCATGATAATATCCAGACTGTCTTACAGTTAGGTATGGTCATATTTGGCTAGGGATATGAAAATGGAAATATTATATGATTCTTTCAAGGTATATCCTTAAAAAGAAGGAAGTGTGCTCATATAAGTCCTCTCTGTATAGTTCACTGGAACTTAAATGTGGCAACAAGAGCCACCTCCAGCAACCACAGTGAACTGTGAACATCAAGATCATCCAGTGAAGAATGGTGAACAGTGAGCTGGAGAGATTCTGAGACCCTGATGATGGGTGAAGGGGAGGCTATCTGTTTTACATTTTGATATTGTCAAATGAAGAGATTTGTGATCTTTAAATTGTACATCTTGCTTTTGTTTTCAATCTTGGGTCCAATGTAAAATTTCTCAGATCAAGTAATGTATGGAAGCTAGTCCAAAGTGAAATTCAATACTTACTGAGAGGTAACCTGCTGCACAGATGACACTATCTAAAAATATATAAGAACTGAACACAAGCCTACACATTAATATTAGCTGTTTATTCATTCACTCATTCTTTTAGTCAGCAACTATTTGGCAAATGCATCAATATGTCAGGCATTGCACTGGCTTGTAGTCATCCATACGTGTACTTCAAGTGTAGTACATGTACACTTCAAGGCTGTGTGGATAGCAGCCTTTGCACAAGATTCCAACACTTCTCTGAGCAATCAAGCCAAATGTGTAAACCAAGACAGCAATACTTTCAAGGCGCAGAGGCAGCCGCTTCTGCATTATAACATAAAGTGCCTCAAATAAAAGATGATTCCAAAGGTTTCTTTTTAAATTAGTTAATTGGTATTGTGTTATTAATTCTATTAATACTCATTATGAGTAAATATTAGTACTTCATAATTAGTATTCTAATTTAAGATTCAAAGTCATATCAGAAATAGCTTTCCCACCTGGTTACCTGCTACCTCCAAATTCTGTTCCATAAATTCTTTTTCCTGGAGCAAATATTTTGTACTATTACACCACCTCAAAGATTAGTCAAGTGAGATTCTAAATGAATGTGTTAAACCTGGGTGTCAGGGAAAGTTGGGGAGATGGGAGCCGAAGGCCAGCTTGGTGGTGACGGCTGTAGCCCAGAGTGGATTGGTTCCAAATAATGAACTTGAGAAGCAGAGACAGCTCCCAAATTTTTGTACTTTGAACTTGTGTTGATGTCGAATTCTTGCAATTTTACATATAGTTAGTTAATTTCTGTAATATAAAACTTGAGGAAAGGGGCTTTTTTAATGGAGAAAATCTATGGACTTAAGATTGAGGAGCATTGGTTCTTCAATTTTGTTAAGTTAAGGGCTGTGAGTATGTGTCCATGAGCTTATGTGCATTTGTGGGGGTGTGGAGTGCCATGACTTCCCAAATTATAAAACCTCTCTTTACACAGATATTTTTTGTACTCAAAGTAGAAATAATACAAACTTCTCTCTTTTATCTGCAGTAACCTTACATTCAGATCTTCAGATCTATACTTAAACTGTTTTTGAGATAACATATACTAAAAATCTTAGGAAGAATCTGGAAGATGAATTACCACCAACGTGAGTTACAGGAAGCATTACTCTATCACAAACAGAGCAAACAGGATGCCTGTTAACTGAGAATGGCATGCAGGAGGGGAGGTTTGCGAACACAGTGAGTCCCAGCCTGTAAGGTCAGAGATGCAGGGACGACTTAAGCCTCCTGAGACAGACCCTTGATGTAAGTTCAAAGTTACATCCTCCCAGGAATGCTTTTCTTACTGACTGACGCCTGAAACATGGGGTCGACACTGGAACTTTGCAGAAATGAAAAAGGAAGGCAGGTGGGAAACAAAAATGACAAACTGAATTAGTGGGATGTGCCATTACTCAGCTTCTTGGAGAGACAAAATTCTTATAATACAGGGTTATATACCTTTAATCCTAAAGAGAGGATGTTTGTATAATTGTTATGGGGAAAAAGACGTAAGTCAATGTGAATAAACATCAGAAATCTTGCTACACAAGTACTTTCATCAGCATTTTAAGGGTAATCTTGCTCTAAATGTTGGAAGTCTTGACAAACACATACATTTCATTGTGTTTATTTTGCCTGTTGTGTCTGTATCTTATATAACAATTGGTGCTCTTTTGTGTCATATACACATGCCTATTCATTCCACTTACAACTAATGGACCAAACAAGTCACATAGTCATGTCTGAATTCAACAGAGAAGTTAACAGCAACTCTATGACGTCCCTGGAAGGAGACTTAGGACAAGATATTTGTGACTACAGAGACATATTAGCTACTAAAAATTATATAGAAATTTCAATTTGGAATGAAAGGCAGGCAACAAAAATAAAAACAAAACAAAGAAACATAAATTATCATTTTAAAATTGTTTTTCTAAGTTATGATTTTTAAAAGAGAATTATAAAGAATATATATGTATACACACACACAGAGGAAAAAGGAAAAATTACCTGTATTCCATTCTGGCTAGATACAAACACTGATAATTTTTATAGTCTTCCTATTGTTCACCAGTGTATCCCTGGTGCCTAAAAGTGTGGCTGGCACATATTATTGAATGAATAAATAATGAATAAATGAATGCTTTGCTTCACATCACTGAGCTCAAATTCTTTTTTGAATTTTCCAATAATTTTCTATTGTAAATTGTTAAAGGAACAACAATATAATATATGCTTAAGTGTCTTTATAAAAGTATTCCCATTTCAATGATCATAATCAGCATGAAAGTGCCAATTTCATGACATTTACTCTATTATCTGGATTATATGTTTTCTAAAATATTTTCAGAGCTATATAATCTTAAAATGTTATTTTAATTAACTTAAAAAAACAACTGAAATCGAAAATTGTTTCACATTGCTTGTTATTGCTTGTATTTCCCCTAATACAAATGTTTGCCTGCTGGTGGTCAATATCTTTGCATTATTTTTTGCTTTATATTGTTTAATTTGATTTTTTTAGTAACTTCTAAAACTAAGAAGAAAAAAGAAAATTATTACATAGTGCGTAGAACATTTTCAGTTGCATATATTTTCCTTTCATTACAATTTTTACTTTGTGTGGGCTTGAAAGTATCTCTTAATCATATAATGAAGTAAAAAAAGAAAAAACCTTTTGTACAAAGAAGTGATCATGTTTTCAGATGTATTTCACTTTTATCCCTCCTTAATATACTTGACTAGAATGTCAGTAGTGGACCTTGAATAAAGTTCTAGGAAAACATTAACATCAGAATGTATATTATATACCCTATTCTCAGGATTTCAGCCTATTTTCAGTAACTTTTTTTTTCAGGACAATTCTGTCTATAACCATAATTATTTTTGTAAATGTTAATGTTATTCATCTAAAAGTATACACTATCTGTTATTGTCATGGGAATATAGATTAATGACAGAATATCATAATTCATTAACTGGAAATGAATGACAGGCTTTCTTATCTAAAAAAAAAATCCAACTTCTAATCATTCCAGAAGTGAAAAAATTCTGAACATAAAGAAAACTTTGAACACCACCTAAAACTTGATTTAGCTACAGCTCAGTTGTTCCTTCCCTCTATTTAATTTACCTCAATTATGTACTTGTACTGAGGTAAATAGTGTAATTTATTAAAAATGTCAAACTTCACATTTCACTTCCTTGATTGATTTCAGCTGTTGAGAAAGCATGGCATTGTGCTGGCGCCACATTTCAGCAAACGCCACAGCTTGCAGAACTGCCTCTCTTGTTGGTCTTTATTGTATTTTTTACCTAAAGCAGGGACACTCTAGAATATGTTACTTGCTTGTATATAAATATTTATAATTTCTAAAAGGCCAACAAATTGACTGACTTGCCTTTAGTGATATTTGTTTCTTCCATCTCTGCTCACTGCCCGCCATTCCTTAATTAATGAGGGGAAATTCAGATTAGCCAAGGTAAGCTTTTTTTTTTTTCCTGCTTAGAATTTGGGCAATCGACTTGTATAGGATGCCTGGAGAAAAATAAGCCAGTCTATATCCAAATACTTTATGAATGCCAGATACAGAAATTATGCTTTCATTACACAGAACCTGTAACTGCATACATGTACACAGATGTGTCTAGATACATGTGAAGATAGATGAGAGAGACAGACAGACCAACAGACAATCTCTTGTCACATTTAATAAGCTCAGGTTATTAAAAAGCTCTGTGTACTCTCTCCCTCTACTTTGTTTACAGCTGGTTATTGCCTGGGAGCCAAAAAAGCGAAAATCTTTTTGAGCAAGCACATGGCAAGCAGGATAATAACTTCTGGGCTTGGATCCATGTTGTAGTTCCTGGGAGATCAGAGATACAGGACAGAATCTAGCGACAGTCCTGAAAGGACCAGGACACTTGGTGAATCACTGATGCAGGGCACAGGGTACAGGAAGATGAGATAGGGATCCTGAACTAGAACGCACTATTTTGTTCCCATAATCAGCACATCTACGAGAAGCTGGTACAAGACTGGTGTAAAGAAGGTGCAGGGCTCAGCCAAAGCACATATATGCATAACTCACAGACACAGGCAACAGTGTGGTGATGGCCAGAGGGAAGGGGGTTCGGGGCTGGGTGGAGGGGGGCAAAGTTAGGGGGAGAATGGGGATACCTGTAACTGTGTCAACAAAAAAAGTAAAGAAAAAATATTTAAAAAAAGACTAGTATAAACCTCAACTGACTGCTACAAAAATGTTGTACATGTTTCCAAGTGCATGCTGGGGTTTGTTGTTTATTGTTGTTGTTGTTTTGGATAGTCAGGCACTTTCCTTATTTGCCTGTTTGGAACAAATAGCAAACTGTGTCACTGAAGTAGTATATGCTGTAGCCTATGCTGTGGTGCCCAACCTACATCTTGTCAGCCCACCTGGAAGCACCTGTGGCTGCAGGAGCCGTGCTGTCTGTACATGGTGGTGGCTTCCTACTTCAAGCACCTGTGTCTTTCTGCTTAAAGCCTTTCTCTTGTCACAGGACACAGGTCCTTGTCACAGGTTGGAAAATCTCTTATAGGTGGGGACCAAATTGTTTCAGTTGTAAGCCTATGTTTCTGGATACAGTGTTTCAAGCAGGACACAAGCGAGATGAAAGAGCTTACTGAGTAGTCCTTATTTCTAAGGGAGGAGGTGAGAGAGTGGAAAACAAATGCGCTTTTCTTTTTTAGCGTCTGAGTTCAGATAGTCAGGTTAATTAACCCAAAGTATCCATCTGCTGAAGCAGCACAAGGCAGGGGTGAAGAGAGCGGTGGGACGGGATTATGATTTGTTACAAAGAGCAAAAAAGCAATTAATAATTAGCCTCTGACCCTCAAAACAGAAGCAAGCTCTAGACAAAATAGGCGTGCAAACCAGGCCATTAACTAGAGCTAAAGGCTTCTAAACATATTCCTCTTCCTTTAAATATATCAAAAATTAGGCCTGGAGAACTCACACCGTAACTTTCTCTTTGAAAGGAAAGAAAGAAAACCCTTTGTACACCGTGTAGACCCTGCTATAAGTCTCAAAGAGGAGGGCTGGGTAGCGATTAGAAGGAAGTACAAAAAATAATATTTTTTCTGGTTTAGTAGTTTGTTGAAAGGAGAAGAAAGAATAAAGGAGAGAATACAGAAGTAAAATAATGGCTTTTCCACTCCGGAAATGGGAGATGAATTTAAATGTGTTACATACACAAAAGCTAAAGAGCAAAGTCGGCTTTTTACGTGGCCATATTGTGATCTTGGAAAACTTTTAAGCTTTTTCTGGCTTATTCAAACAGTAGGCTTTCTTTCTGCATTGATCTTCTAATAGGATTACTTTCTGCCAATATCTTCTTCCCCCAAATATGCAACAGGCCTCAACACTGAAGGCCATGGTTGTCTCTTTTAGGGTTCGACTTTCCTCTCAAAGATGTTCAGACCGGGCAACTCTATGGGAAGCAGGTCTACTGGAAGCAGGCCTTTGGAAAGTAGATGGCTGGCTTTCTAGAGCTGGGGAGAATGGGGAAGGGATTGTCAATGGGGGTTCCAGGTTTACTTGGGGGCAAAGAAAATGTTCTATACCTAGATCGTGGTGTGAGCACACAACTCTGTAAATACAAATAAAATACATCAAATTATATAATTTTAAATGAGTCATTTTATGTTGTGTAAATTGTATCTCAATAAGGCTGTTTAAAAATGCAAGGTCTACAGAGTTATTTTCGCCAGGGGGCAATTTTGTTCTCCAGGCGACATTTATCAACATCTAGACACATATTTGATAAAATAATTATCCAGCCACAAATGTCAACAGTAGTGGTGGAGAAACCCAGGTGAAAAGAAGAGCTTTTAGTGGAATCTTACTTTGCCTCTCCCACTGCCTCATATCTGCTTCTGCACCTTCCATGGGGTCGTGGTCGTGGTCTTAGCAATGATGAGGAGCTCTACTTTTTTTATAGCCCAAGTTGTAAATTATTTATATCTGTCAGCATTATTTTTGTAGCTTGTTTCTTTTTAGAAGTTTTAATGGTTTTAAATTGTTAGAGAACTTTTATATTAACAGGAAAAGTGAACAAAAACTACAGATTGTTTCCACATATGTAGTCTCCCCCACCATCAACATTCCCCATTAGAAAGGGACATTTGATACAAAAGGTGAACCTACCTTGACACATTGTTATCACCCAAAGCCTATTACAGTAGAATTCACTCTTGGTGTTGTACATTGTATGGGCTTGGAGAGATGCATCATTGCATGTATCCACCATCTAGGATCTGTCATAGAGAACAGTCTCACTGCCCTAAAAATCCTTTGTGCTCTGCCCATCTATTCATTTGACTCTTCCCCATCCCTGGAAACTACTGATTTTTTATCATCTGCAAAGTTTTGCCTTTTCCAAATGTCATATGATTAGAATTATACTATATGTAGCCTCTTTAAATTGTCTTCATTTATATATATATATATTTCAACTGACATTCTACTGTCTACTTTTATGAGTTTGACTATTTGAAGGAAAGAGTGAAGCTGAGTCCCAATAAAACTTTATTTACACAAATAACTTGACAGATTTGGCCTGTGGGCCATAGTTTGCTGGCCCTTGGTCTGAAGCATCCTGCTTCTGGAGGCACCACCTGCCTGAGAGCATTGCTCACTTTATTCCAACACTTGCTGAAGCTATCGCAGCTTGCATACATGGACGCTATTACCCTGGACTGCTGTTTCGGAGGCAGGTGGCCCTCGCACGAGCTACAGGGAACTGATCACAGCAGCGCGTATCCACTTCTCATCTCACTCCCAGTTCAGCCGTTTTCATTCTGTTCTGATCGCTCCTACGCTGAAATCCCACCCAAACGTTTAAAGTCCTCTACAGTTTAGATTCCAGGACAGACAGCTTCTTTACCTGTCGTGCTTTTGTTTTTGTAGCATCTTTTATTTATTCTAAGAATTAAAAATTAAGCCTTCTTATCCCTTTCCTTTACCCTATCAGTAATAGGGCAGAGAACACCAATATCTTCTATTCACTTTCCTACTGCTCTTGCTTCTAGTTCAGCATCTTCCCTCAGAGTTCACTGGACAGATTTTATGTCAAAGCTTTTGCTGGATAGTATCATTTTTTAGCTTTGTTTGAGTTGTGGAAAGATCTACATTAGGGGAATCTAGCCTAAGAGATCAAGCTTGAAACTCCTGCCCCGTCTGCACAGAAACCAGAATAAATCATTAAGGTATCTAATGAATACAAAACAATATCCGAGGACATTAGTTATGTCTCTTTTCATTAAACCACAAGGCAATGCTATTTTCAATCCCTGAAAAGGCAAAACACATCTTCCCTTGAGCAGAGCCATTACTGGTTCATACTAATCTGCCCATGAGGAAGGATGTAAGGGCCACAGCAGCTGACAGAGAATGAAGGCTCATACCTTCTTACAAAAATGTCTGAAAAAAGTTAGGCATTTTTAGGTTTCAGTATTACCTTGAGTCTCTAATTTAAGCATTCTAACTAACAACAGGATACTGTGACATCTAGAGAGAAAAAGATAAAATTATCAAGAACACCTGATAATGTACGATGCCTTCTCACATGCACCCTGGAAAACTCATTAAATATCTTCCAGTCTTCTCTAATTATCCCAGTGGCCTACTGGGAGTTTTTTTTTTGCAACATCATAATAAAAAAGATATTTTTAACTGGCAAATGTTCAAGCTTTCATCAAATTATTTGGGGGCAAGAATTCCATTTCTTCCTGAATAAAAAGATTTCATGTACAGGAGATTCAACATAAGGTAGCAACAAGCTTTGATTATTATATTTCAGAGCCTGGGAGTCAAATGTAAAAGCTAAAAGAAAATTCTGTTTCTCTGTGGGAGAACACTCCGCAGAACAAAGACCTTTTACTACCCAGGACTTTTCTGAGTTTTAGATGTTGATTTTCCTCACTTTTCCTTTCAAGATCAGAATGTCTCTATTAGTGCCTTTTACACAGAAATATCATGCAGAGAATTGAAAGGGCACCACAGACTGGAAAACATGACTTATTGTATAGATTACATGCATTGCAATTTATTTAATTATAAAGCTATTCCAATTCATCTATATTTTGCATTGGCTGACAGTATCTGTTAAAAGTCCAAAAACTGAATAATGAAAATGAAAACTCAGTTGATAATTTGTTTAAAGATCTGGAAATATTGAGCTTTCATCCCCAAATGAGAAGACAAAGAGACAAAGAGGAGGAACATATAATTTGTATGCTAGCAAATGCATGTAATAAGTGTTCACACATTTGTGCATATGCACAAGAAAAGACATATGCATGGCTCTGTGTTTATATGTGTGTATACATATATGCAAAAAGATATATAGACAAAGCCTTCTCTAGATTTTGTCAAGTCTATGGCTTTTAAAATTTTCTACTTTAATTAGGACTGAGGTATGGAACCTTCAGATTCTGAATGTAAGTGACAATTTTAGTTATAAGCACAGGCATATTTTAATTTATATGATTGACTTACTGTATTTAAGTTTAAATAGAGTATGACAAACACAAAATTCACTCTTTCCCTAGGTACCAGGAACTATTATCAAGCCTACAAATTACATGGAGCTGTGAGAGTCAATAATAAGGATGGTGGCAGCATAATCCAGTGAAGCTGGAGCAGATTTGCTGCACCAAACTCATCTGTCAAAAGAAACATCAAATGATTCTGTAAATCATACACCACCGGATGCCTCCACTGTTCACATCAGCCTCCTTAGGAGTTTTGTGTTGAGTGCAAACATGACAAGGGATCCCTAATGATCGCTGACCAAATATAAGGAACTGATACAACTGTCAGCACATGTGAGATGAGTATTGCTGTGGCTGCTAAAATGTAGTCATGGAAAGAATGGCTGATTGTGGTAATGGTTAGTGTGCCATAGCTGGGGAAGAGACACAGTGTAAGGACACACTGAAATGTTCCAGAACATTTGCTGCCAGACAAAAGCAAAATCAGTGGGAGTTACTGCACCCAAAGACCTGCGATGACTCTGAGAGCCCTTGAAAAAGCCAAGGCACAAGGCCAGAGTAAAAATAATAGGCTAATTAGTCCTGTGGGGGAAGCCTTTTCACAGACAAGAAAAGGAATTCTTCCCATACTCAGTGCTTGGTGGAAATGAGAGGAGAAAGCTCCCCATTTCTTTTCTTTGATTGTAAAAACAGAAGTCTTTTAGAGGAAAGACTGTCTATTAGAGCCCTCCGCAGCTGCTGTTGGAAAGAGCAAGAGGAAAGCGCCAGCTCAAATGTGAATCTTTCCTATGGAATCAAGAGGTTAACTCAGTTGCCAACCATGATCCAACAGTAATGAAGGGAAAGATCTGCTTAATACAAGGGGTGGTGGGGAGGGAAACCTTCTACTATCCATTATATTCAGAGAAATATATTCTAGACAAAGGTTTTAGAAGCACCTGCCTGAGTTTCTATGAAGCCTCAGACAAATAAGTCAGCATTTCTAAACATCACATTCTACATCTTTTACATGGATGTAACAATAGTGTCTAAATCACAGGGACATTAAGAGAGTAAAAGGAGTGAATGTATGTAAAGTTTTTAAAAACATGGCTAGCCATAAAGTAAGCATTTTTAAATGTTAACAATTGTTATAACTCATGCTCTTTGCAGAAAACAGTAAATGAGTAGGCATTTAAAATCAAAAATACTTTGATGAAATTGGAAATTTAGGCAACATTGAAGAAGGGCTCCTTGTTTGATGACTTAATCTCTAACTCAAAAACACTGCTTAAAATGCTTGCTCATCTTAAATAACTTCCTTATCAGTCACAGGCTAGGTCCTGTAGGATATAGTGTCAGTGTTTGAGAAAGGGCAGTGACAGGGAAATAATAACAAATAATGCAGTGCCCATTTTGACCCCTTGGCACGCACACACTAACACATACACGCACAATCCACCTCCCTTTCTCTTTTTTCAACATTTCATTTCCTTTACCTAAAATTGAAATTTTGGATTCCATTGATTAAATGCCCCATTGTTATAATTTATGTTCATTTTAGAAAGATACCTTTGGACATTTCCAAACCAATCTAGCTCAGTAATAATGATTTTGTGTTTTCCTCACCACTCGCAAAAACTTCCTAAGAAACTGTGGTATTTTATATTTCTTCCACAACCAATTCATAAATTGTCACTTCCCTCCATGACAATTTCTATGATGTTTTTAGTGAGATTCCACTTACATAAGGCCACTTGTAATAAATGTCTCATAAAAAAGTATCATTATGCATTGATCTAAGTCTTGTAATAAAGGCAAAGCCAAAGTGGCTCTCTTAGGAGAAATTGTTGTTTGTTTGTCTGTTTTGATTTTGTTTTCCCTCGTGTCTGCCTCCCTAACCCATGTGACTTATCTGTGTGGCTTTTTGAAGACACGGCCACAAACAATGTGTAAGAAGGTCTGAGGGGACAGCCCTGGCCAGCTCTGCTTCTGAGCAATGCCCCACCCCTCCATCCCTTCTGGTCACTAGTTCACTTCCCATCTGCGAGTAGAAGAGGATGCAGAGGCAGGGAAGGAGAGGCGGCTCCACTTCTGGGTACCACCCTCCCTATTCAGGTTTCAGTTCTCAGCTGCTGAGGAACTTTTAGACAATTATCTGGGGACAGCAGGAATTTTATCATACTACTTTTCCATCCCCTAGAACACTGAGCATTCTGACTTCATGACATCCAGCCTGTCAGGTATAACAAAAGGCAGGGCATATCTGACACACGAAGGGAAAGCTGCTGTATCGCAGGCCTACAGTCAAGTGGATGAAACAGTAATAAAATAATGTGCATCACACAAGATTAAATGGGACACACATACCTCTCTTAGCATGACCTCAGCTCCCCACTACCTATGGGCTCATAGAAGTTGCATCAGAAACATGTAGAAAGACTCCATGGTTCAAAACAATTGTGTGACATCCAGAGAAAAATAACTAATTAAATTTCAAACAGTGGGTTCACATTAGCAGAAAATACTTGCTCCATCCAACATTATTTACTTTTATCAAGGTCAACCTAGTCACTGTGTCTTCCTAGTCTAGCCCACACTAATCATGCATTTGGCACAGACGCTTGAGCAGAGTCATGTGAAGTACGTTCCATTTCTCCTCAAAGGCGTTCAGCTCTCCTCCATGTCAAACTGCATGTCGCCTTCATCGGCTACAGGAAAGTCTGCTCAGGCATAGGGATTCACTGTGGTTATACTCCATCATACTCTATTTTGCCAGAACTTTCCTTAATCATTGTCAGTCAGGCCCACCCATTTTTGCTCTTGTTCGAATACCTTCACACTCATAAATATAGTAGATGCAAGGATGCCATTAATGACGGTCAAATTTTTTCTTAGCACAGATGGCTGAATTATTTTTATTTATAAGGAAGATCTGAAATTTCAGACTTTTTTTATGTGGTAAGGACTTTCCATCATAATAGTATCATCAAATTACTTCTTATTATTTATTGATTGAATATATGGTTCTTTCCAATATTTTTTAAAAAATAAAAATTTTTAAATTTTTTTTTGGAATTTTTTTGGAATTTTATTTTTTTATTTATGGAATTTTTTTTTAAATAAATCTGTGTAGAAAGTGTTATGTGGCCTTTATCTTGATTTAGCTATGGTTTTAGGACCACCTTCCTAATTATCAGAAATAAGGAATCTCAAGTATGCAATGCAGTATGCTTAACTCTACTCATATTGCTGCAATTAGATTTCCAGAGTTCATCCTGCATTACGGAAACTTTGTGCCACTAGACTAGTATCTCCCCATTTCCTCCACCTCCCAGCCCTTGGCAATCACCATTCAACTCAGTGCTTTTATAAGTTCAGGTCTTTTAGATTCCACATATAAGCGAGATGATGCAGTATGAAGCTTGTCTTTCTGTGACAGGCTTATTTCATTTAGCACAGTGTTTTCCAGGTCTACCCATGCTGTTGCAAATAACAGAGAGCAAATTTTAAATGTTCTTAAAAGACACATACACACACACACACACACACACACACACGGCAATTTGGTGAGGTGATGGATATGTTGACTAGCTTGATTGTACTAATCATTTAACAGTGTGTATGTATATTAAAACATCATGCCACACACCTTACATATATGTAATTTTTATTTTAAAAAAGAAGTTTCTGTAGAGAGTATGCTGTGTTTTATATTTCTGAAATGAGATTTTAGTCTGTATCTATATAACCAAGTACAAATAATAAATGCATAGATGCAGCTAATATTTGTGCTAACATGTATTCACCATTTAATATGCTGCTTAGAGTTCCCAATAATTTACATATTTAGTTCACCCTGTGAGATAGGTGTTAATACTGTCCTAATTTTACAGATGAGGAAACCAAGACCCAGTATAGTTAGATTGATTTGAGATTAAATTCTGTTCAGTACAACTAAGTTTGAACCTCAAAAGCAGCACTTACTTGCTGGGTGACTTCAGGGAAAGTACCTAAACTCTCTGAGCTTTAGCTTCCTTCTCTGTAAATGTGAAGCACAAATAACCTCCTGCAAATGCTGCTGTGAGAGGAAAACATCATACCTGCAATACATCTGGATCACAATAAGCAACTCTCTGCCTTAGCATCTTTGCCATCCTCTTCCACTATGGTGAGGGACTTGAATTTTCCAAAGGTTTTTACTGTCAACAATTCAGCTTATTTGTTTTTAATGACACTCTTATCCACTCCACTTCACTCAAAAGTTGTTACATCCTGACCCCACTCCTGAAATCAACAACTCTCCTATTTCTCTCACAGAAGAAGCTTCCAATGCTTTACGTGAAAAATTATTGAAATTCATTAATGTCTTGAATTTATATTAGCTCTCAGTTACATTGAGTCATGTAGCCTGTTCCTGGCTTTATTTTCTTCCTTATTTATCATGCACCCCATGGTCCATCACCACTGCCACTCTCTTGCAAACACCCATAACTCTCTGATGCCTGTGTCCTGCACCTGCAACCTTATCTCACAATCCCAGATTGAGACTTGGTGGGGAAATCACAATGGGGCAGATTGTTTTCACAATAAATTTATGATCACCAAACACACGTGACTCCTCAAAGCTGCCAGCCACCTTGCTGGCTTTTTCTAGACGTCTGAATCTTTCACAGTCCTTGTCTACCAATTTCTCTGTTACTCTCTTCAAAATTTCATACTTTCTTCATACTGCACTATGTCAGTTTTGATGCATTGTCCCCACTTCATAACTCATAGAGAAAACAAGGACATTGAATTGGCTTCTTCCACTCCCTACTGCCACCTCCAAGTTTGCGCATATCTGCACCAATCCTCTCCTCTGTCTTTTTTAATGAGGAAAAGCCTCCTCCTGCCTCCATTTCTCAGTAACTACATTTTTAGAGTGAAATCAGTATTTCTTCAATTGCCACCTTCTTAGGAATCTTGCTTCATGAATTATAGACTTTCTTTGCCCAACCACCAACCTTGTCTTTATATTGAACACTTTCCATTCATATTTAAATGTGGTCTTATTTTATCCATTGTCACCTCTAAAACAAACTAAAACAAAAACTCTCTTTAAATCTACATCTTCTTTCTAATCTCCTTTCTACCAGATTTTCCAACCCAAATATTCACATTAATTATTTACTTAGCAGAATCCTTAAACTTCCCTAACTGTCTTTCAGGTTCCACTCCTAATTCCACATCAGCTTTCAACCCCTAACATCAAAAAAATCATTCCACATTCCCTTCATTTTAAAATATTTTATATATATATAATATTTTATATTTTATAAAATATAAATTTATATATATACACACACACAATTATAGATTATATTACATATACTTATATAATTATATATAATACATATATTTCTATTCTGACCTAATGTGACATTTTTATGAACATTTGACAGACCTGCTCACCCTCTCACTTTTTCTTTACTAAAAATCTCTTCCTGTTGCCTTTGCCTTTTTTGGCCATTCCATAGCTATCTCCTCCTTTACCAAATATCTGAATGTTGGTAATTCATTGTCCTAGCCCTCCTCTTTTTTCAGTCTGTATTATTTCCTTATGTAATCACATCCATCCCTTACTAGTAGCCAGAAACTAGACTCCGTGAATAGATAACGGTTGTAGGCTGTAGGTTCTAGGGTTGAAGGGTAAGAATCAAAGCCCCCAAACTAAAAGCCGCTCCTGCAGAGGGATTCAAACACAACTAAGCAGTACATTTTTTAGAATGGTTCACTGCTGTGAGGTATTTGCATTTATTAAATCTTTCCCTGAACATTAAATGTGATCTCATATTTGAGTTTACGAGGTAAAAGCTCTAAGTCTACTTTTCAAATAAGATTTAAAAAATTCCCAAACAGTATAATATGCTTCAAAGCCATCCTGGGGATAAAGGTATCTTATTGTGCTCAATAACATAAGGACCTAGAGATCATCAAATACCTAAAGATTATCATAACCGTCCAGGTTTCTGACTGGTAAAATCTGGAAAACTGCATGAAACCTTAAAAATAAATTTAACACTAATGTGTATATACATGCAGTAGGAGAAAGATGGGTACAAACAGGCAACTTTCAATCCTGCTTCTTTAAAAATGCTTTTTGTCCCACATTTGCAATTATTAAAAAAATCTATATTATTCAAACTAACGAATGGCTCAAATACTTAGAGAATCCAGTAAGGTTTGAACATAATTATATAACATTCAATGACTCCCATTTTCCAAGAAAGGAAATATGCATTTTAAAATAAATCAATAATTGGTAAAATTCACCTGTGAAGCCATCGAGTCCAGGGCTTTTGTTTGTTGGCAGTTTTTTGATTGCTGCTTCAATTTCACTAGATATAATCAGTCCATTCAGATTCTCTGAATCTTCCTGATTTAGTTTTGGAAGATTGTATGTTTCTCAGAATTTGACCTTTTCATCTAGGTTGTCCAGTGAATGGCATTTCCTTGCAATCCTTTGTGTCTTGGTGACTGCAACTGGCCTGTCTTTGAGAAGAACTAAGACCTCTCCTTCTCAAAGTATTGCAAAAACTTCAGGAGGGGTGAAGGCTCCCAAGTTCATTTTACAAAGCCAGTATTATCCTAATTCCAAAAAGCAGATAAAAACACTACAAAAAATGTAGGCCAATATCCATGATGAAAATCAACACTAAAACCCTCAACAAAATATTAGCAAACTAGTGTCCCAGGTTCAATTCCCAGCCACGGTACATTCCTGGGTTGCAGGCCATAACCCCCAGCAACCGCATATTGACGTTTCTCTCTCTCTCTCTCTATCTCCCTCCCTTCCCTCTCTAAAAATAAATAAATAAATAAATAAATATTAAAAAAATATATTAGCAAACCAAAAACAGGAATGCATCAAAAAGATCATATACCATGATCAAGGAAGATTTATTCCGGGAATGTAAGGTTGGTACAACATTCGCAAGTCAATAAATGTGATTCACTACTTACACAAAATGAGGATAAAAACCATATGATCAAATCAATAGATGCAGAAAAACCATCTGATAAAATCCAGCACTCATTTATGATAAAAAAACTCTCAGCAAAATAGGAATAGACGGAACACAACTAAAGATAACAAAAGCCATGTATGACAAAACCACTGCCACCATCATACTCAATGGGCAAAAACTACAGGCATTCCCCTTAAGACTGGGAACAAAACAGGGATGTCCGCTTTCATCTTTCTTATTCAACATAGTACTGGAAGTCCTAGACATAGCAAACATACAAGAAGAAGACGTAAAAGGCATCAGAATCGGAAAAGAAGAAGTAAAACTATCTTTATTTGCAGATGACATGATACTGTACATAGAGACCCAACAATTCCACCAAGAAACTACTAGAACTGATAAATGAATTAAATAAAGTAGCAGGATACAAAATTAATATCCAGAAATTAGTAGCATTTTTATATGCCAATAATGAACTAATAGAAAGGGAAATTTTAAAAAGCAACCCCATTCAAAATTGCTTCAAAAAGAATGAAATAACTAGGAAAAAGCCTAACCAAGGATATAAAAGACCTACTCAGAAAATTAAAAGATGCTAAAGAAAGAAATGGAAGAAAATACAAATAAGTGGAGGCACATACTGTGTTCATGGATAGAAAAAATTGACATCATTAAAATGCCCATACTTCCCAAAGCAATTTCCAGAGGCAGTGTAATTCCTATCAAGATTCCAATGATGTATTTCACAGAACTAGAACAAATATTTCAAAAATTTATACAGAACCACAGAATGTCCCACATAGCAACAGGGATCATGAGAAAGATGAAGAAAGCTGGAGAAATCACACACTTAATGTGAAACTAGACTACAAGCCCATAGTAATAAAAACAGCATGGCACTGACATAAAAACAAATACATAGATCAATGGAAAATAGAGAGCCTCACTTTTAGTTAACTAATATTTGACAGAGGAAGCAGGCACATACAATGGGCTAAAGATAGTTTATTCAAAAAATGGTATTGGGAAAACTGGACAGATACATGCAGAAAAATGAAATGAGGCCACCTTTTACACTGCATACAAGAATAAATTCAAAATGAATTAAAGACTTAAATCTTACATCCCAAACCATAAAAATCCAAGAATAAAACATAGGCAACAAAATCTCAGACACTGCTTGTAGCAATATTTTATAGCATATATATCTTCCAAGGCAAAGGAATCAAAAGGAAAAATAAGAAATGGGAATACAACAAACTAAAAAGTTGTTGCACCGCAAATAAAAACATCAACAAAATAAAAAGACAACCCACAGAATGAGAGAACATATCTGCCCTTACATCTGATAAGGGGTTAATTTCCAAAACTCAACACCAAAAACTAAACAACTCAATTAAAAAATGGGCAAAACACCTGAATAGACATTTTTCTGAAGAGGACATACAGATGGCCAATAGACATATGAAAAGATGCTCAACATCACTACTCAGAGAAATTCAAATTAAAATCACAATTAGATATCATCTTACACCTGTTAGAATGGCCATCATCAATAAATCAACAGACAGTAAGTACTGGCAAAGATGAGGAGAAATGGAAACCCTCATGCACTGCTGATGGGAATGCACATTGGTGCAGCCACTGAGGAAAGCAGTATAGAGTTACCTTAAAAAAATTAAAAATATACAACCCCACTTCTAGGACTATATCCAAAGGAACCCAAAACACTAATTTGAAATAACATAAGCACCCCTATGTTCATTGCAGCATTATTTACAATTGCCAAGATATGGAAGCAGCCCAAGTGTTCATCAGCAGATGAGTGGATAAAACAACTATGGGACATTTACAAAATACAGTACTACTCAGCTGTAAAAAAGAAAATTTTACCTTTTGTGACAGTATGCATAGACCTGGAGAACATTATGAGAAGTGAAATAAGCCAGTCAGAGAAAGACAAATACCATATGATTTCACTCAGATGTGCAATCCAATGAACAAACTGAACAAGCAAAATAGAAACAGACTCATAGAGAGCAGGTTGACAGACAGCTAAGTCGGGGAAAGGAGAGAGTAGGTCATGGGGTAAAGGGATTGAGCAAAAAGAAAAAAGGAATCGTGGACATGGACAACAATATGGTTATTGTTGTGGGGAGGAGTGTGTAAGGGAACTAAAAGGCAATAGAAAAATACATTAAATTTTTTAAATAAAAATAAAAATAATAATAATATGTAATTGGTGATGTTTTGCCACTTGAATTTCTGAAAATTGTGCTCAAAGAAGAGGAAAGAAGCTGTTTGAGTTCAACAAAAATATCCTTTCTATTAAGCTGACATTACTTTTCTAATAATTAATATTATGATATTTTTTAATGAATCCACATTTGCTGTGAATATCTTTTCGTACAGCATAGATATGGCTTGAAAGGAGCATGCATTCAGAATCAATATTTCTCAGCCCTAATCTCATCTCTTACTATCTTTTGCCAGTGAGAGAGAACCTTAGGTAACCCAGGCACTTGATTAAAGGATCCTAAGATGTTAAAATTTCAAGCACATATTTAAGTCATCCATCTCAACCTTTTCTCCAACATCCATGACAACTTATCTCAACTCAGTCCCTCTCAGTGAAGATCTCTCTACCCTGCAAGAGCCAAAGTATAAGCCTCCTATATTTATCAATTGCCCACTATAGGCCAGTCAGTTTGCTGACATTTTACATTACAATTAAAACTTTTTTAAAGCCACCCTAATTTAACAAATGATGAATCTGAGGTCCAAGAAGTTTGCATTACCTACCCAAAATTACAGGGCATGATCCTGGCCACATGTCATCCCCTTCTAAAGCCAAAATTCCTTCTAAAAGCCACATTTGTTTCTGAATAGTTTGAATTGCTCAAGTTCACACTGGAATAGATTCCAGTATGCTTTTATATGTGCATGAATCTATTGACCTGATTCTCCACTATGGAGCAACCTAAAGCATTTCATATAACAGCCAAGAGTAACAAACATATCAACCCTTCCTCGAAGACTTATTTTGTGTAGCACATTGCTGTCTTCTTTACAGTTTGGACCTCCTGGGTTGTCTGTCACTGTCTCCTTTACTTACTGCAGTTATCATATTATTTTTATTTCTGTTAGGCAAACTTTCTGAAATAATCATGGTTACATGTTCTCTATACTGCTTTGAAAATACAAATCTAACATCTACTCTCACAATTTCACTGAAATTACTTCATCAAATTTATCACAGATGTTGCAATCAATAAATTTAAGTTTATTTTTTATTATACACTTTTTGATGATTTTTAAAGTAGTTGGTACTCATAGGTATTTGGTTTTTTTGGTTTGCATTTTTTTAAAAATTAAAGTAGTTTATGATCATCCCTAGACAACAAACAAATGGATATGTACAAATCTCAGGTGGAGCATCCAAAGAGGAAGGAGGAAGTAATGACTGATAGACTGACTGGTGGCCATTATACCAATGAAGTGTTAACTCCAGGACTGCCTTGGAGTGGCAATGATTCATATGTTTATTATTCTCTAAATTCTCCAAAGATAGGAATTATGCCATATTTCTTCATCTTGTAAAAGCTAGGTTTTGCTAAATATTTGTTGGGTGTTTATTTTTCTGACCCTTTTAGCATTATTTGTTTCCATTTTTAGTGCATTAAAGTCACTTGCATCAAATCAAAATATACTGTATACCCAAACTGCTCTTATTCTTCTAAGTATCAGTATAAGATAGAAGATAATGTTCATCTACCAATGGCCACATAGACAAAAAAAACCCTTTTTAGGCTCTTTCTTCGTTCTCTGTTTTAACAATTACAGTATATGTATTCCAAAGCAACTAAATTTTTGAAGAAGTGAGTCATTGCTTCAATTTCTTCATTCCTAGAAGTCCCTTGAAGTTCATGAGTGGAATATTTGATAATTATGCAGAAAGATCTGGATATAAACCCCTGTGATTTGCACTCCAATCTGTTTTCAGTTTCTCAGTGAAGTCACTGGTCAGTACCTGAGATTATACAGGATTATTACAGCATCTGGCACTTACAGATTCACAGCCTGTACCTTTCATTAAAGGCGAGTATAAAACAGATATTGTCTCTCTATTAAAATACTAATAGTTTTTCTAAGAAGGCTGCAAAACAATCCAGTTTGAAACAATGCAGGTATATGTGTGGTGCACAGCTGCCACAAATGATGAAACTGGTTTTTCTGGCATGAAGCCTGAGTCTTGATGGGGTACAGGATAATTCTCAATGTGTGAGCTTCCATTTCTTCCTCCTACAGACACACACAGGCATTTGCCTTCGTTGCTATTCACTTTGGCATAGAAATATGATTCTCATTTCATTTTCACAATGCCATCTTTAAGAGGCAATGCTTTCCATTTGGGGGCACTTTAAAAATAATTTTTCATTCTAAGAGAAGATGTAGACAATTGTTTAATGTCAGCAACCTTCCTTATTGTGAGATAACTAAAATATTCAAACCAATGAAGCATTGCTGGTATCTCTGAGTTTCAGTGTGGAATCCAGGAAATATCCATGATTTATGTCTTGTCCTGTCTGACCTTAGTGCAAGAGATTTCATTATGGCATATGGCATAAAATAAATTGCCTTAAAAGTGAAGTAACATATACTTCAGGACTCACACAGAAAATATGGCATTCATGTTTAAACCTGAACTGAAGGATGTATTGGCTGGAAATTTTGAGAAAATAACCTTACATTCCAGGATAAATCCAACTTGGTCATGGAGTAAAATCATCTTTATATGTTGCAGAATTCAATTTCTTAGTGTTTTGTTGAAGATTATTGCATCTATATTCATAATGGACATTGGTTTGTAGCCTTCTAGTGATGGCTTTGATTTTGGTATTGGGGTAATACTGACCTCATGGAATGAGTAGGAAACTGTTCTTTTCTCTGTTTTTTAGAAGAGTTAGTGAAGGATTGGTGTTATTTTTTTCTTAAACACCATTGAAGCAAGGTTGTCCTGAGCTTATTTTTATGGAAAAGTTTTCATTAATTTTTCAATCTCTTTGTTATACATATATCCATTCCATTTTAATTTTTTTTCTCAAGTCAGTTTTGGTACTTTATGTTTTCCTAGGTATTTCTCTACTTCATCAAAGTTCTGTAAGTTGTTGGCATCCAATTGCTTATTGTGTTCTATTCCATTCTTCAAAATTTCTGTAAGGACACTATTAATGTTCTCTTTTATTAGCGACTTTAGTTTTTAGTGTTCTCTATCTTGGTGAGTCAAGCTAAAGGCTATAAACTTTGTTGGTCTTTTCCAAGAACAAACTTTTAGTTTTTCTCAATTTTTATATTTTTCTATCTATATGGCATTTATATTTGCTTTATTATTTCCTTACTTCTTGCTTTGAGCAAATTTGCTTTATTCTAGCTTTGCTTTTTTATTAATCATTGTTCAAGTACAGTTTTCTGCCTTTTACTCCCATTCCAGCCCACCCACCCAACCCTCCCCACTTCCCTCCCATTACCACCCTCCCCCTAGTTTTTGTCCATGTGTCCTTTAAATTTGTTCCTGTAAACCTTTCCCAATCTCCCCTGAAATTCCCTCATCTCTCCCCTCTAGTTTTTTAAGGTGGAAAACTTAGCAATTGATGTGAGATCAGTTATCTTTAATACAGGCTTTTACAACTAGAGTGTTCCCTCTTAACACTTTTTATCTGTATCCCATAAATTTGGTATATTATGCTTTGATTTTCATTTATCTCAATGTATTTTCTTAATTCCACTGAATTTCATATTTGACCCCTTTTATATTTAGTGGTACATTATTTAACTTTCAAATATTTAAAAAATGTTCCCAATTTCCTTGTATGGTTAATTTCTAATTTTATTATAGTGTGGTTTAAGAACACTTTTTTGTGACTTTAATCATTTTAAGTGGTTTGAGACTATATGTTCTATTCTGGGAATGTTCCATGTGTACTTGAAAAGAATGTGTATTCTGTAGTTAGCAGGTAGATTACTTTGTAAATGCCTATTGGTAGAAAATGTTGTTCAAGCATTACATTTTCTTGTCTTTTTGTTAGTTTTTATGACCATTGCTGAAAGTGAGGTGTTATAGTCTGCAACTATTATTTTTGAATTGTGTTTATTTTTCTTCAACTCTGCCTTTTACTTCACATATTTTGAGGTTCTGCTGTAAGTTTCAAATTGCTTATAGTTATCTAGGAGAATAAATGACTTAAAAGCAATATACTACATTTATGCTGCCTGGTATACTTATATTTGAGATTGGCTCTTTATATCATAGTGTGTAACTCAGAATAAAATTCTTTATATTATTGTGTATAATAAGAACTCCCTTAAAGATTTCTTATAGGGTAGATCTGCCAGTGAGGAATTCTCTGTTGTTGTTTGTTTTACTGAAAGTATTAATATCTCTTTTATTTTTCAAAAACTTAACTGAGGTATAACCAAGGTGTATATTTTGATAAGTTTAGGAGTATATATACCCATGCAACCTTCCCCACAATCAGGAAATGAACATATTTTACACTGTATTATTATAATGACTATAATAGAAAATCAGAAAGTAACAGGTATTGGTGATGATGTGCAGAAATTGGTACCCTCATATCTGGCTGGAGTGATTGTAAAATGGTGCAGTCCCTTTGAAAACAGATTGGAGAGTACTCAGAATATTCAACATAAAATGACCATATGACCCAGAAATTCCATTCCTGTGATGGATCTGGGCAAAGTAATTTTAAAACCATCTAGAAAAGATTCACCATTCTAGATACCACTAAGAACACTCATGATTAGCAGGAAGAGGTCAAACATCACCATGAACAAAAGTTTAAAAAAAGTTGATTCCAGCTTTCATGGATGACCTTGAGGGGCTCAAGACTTTAGGGGAGCAAGTAATCACAAATGTAGTGGAAAAAGTAAGAACTAGAATTATAAGTGGAGCATGAAGATGTAACTGAACTGCTACAATTTTATGATAAAACTTTAATACATGAGAAGTTGCTTCTTAGGGATGAACAAAGAAAGTGATTTCTTGAGAAGATATCTCATCCTGGTAAGATGCTATAAAGACTGTTGAAATTACAAGGGAGGATTTATAATATTACATAAACTAAGTTGATAAAACAGCAGCAGGGTTTGCGAGGATTGACTCTAATTTTGAAAGAAGTTCTGTGGGTAAAATGCTATCAAACAGCCTTGTGCGCTACAGAATAATTGATTGTGAAAGAGTCAACTCATATGGCAAACTTCTTCATTGTCTTATTTTAAGAAACTGCACTGCACCCCAACCCTCCGCTACCAGCACACAGACCAGTCAGGAGCCATCACCATCGAGCCAAGACCCTTCCCCAGCAAAAAGCTGACAACTTGCTGAAGGTGTGGATGACGGTTAGCATTTTTTAGCAATAAAGTATTTTAAATTAACATATGGATATTTTTAGACATATTACTCTTACTTAATAGACTACAGTATCATGTAAACATAATCTTTATATGCACTGGGAAAGAAATAACTTCATGTGACTGGCTTTATTGTGATATTCACTTGACTGCGGCCATCTGCGGCCAACCAAACCTGCAATATCACCAAGGTATTCCTGTAATTAAAAGAAGCCAGTCACAAAAATTCACATAGTGTATTTCATATGTCTCTTTATTGAAAAAGATTTTTATAGGGAATCCTTTAGGAACAGAAACTACCTGAGATGAGCCTGAGGGGTTCAGGGCCTGGGGGGAGGAAGGATTGGAAATGATGCTGATGAGCGTGGGGGTAATGTTAATGTTCTAACATTAGACAACATTAATCGTTGCACATAACAATAATAAGCCAAGGTACTAAGCTGTGATAAGATGATGCTGGTTAGAAATAGATCTCTGTATTTGAATGGTTAAAGTATATCATAAGAATATATAAGTATTTTTAGAATAGTTTAGATCAAGGCATTTGGGGAAGCTGGCCTCCTTTTGCAGATGAGTCAGAAATTTTTATCAATTTCATAATCATCAAAACCACTAGGGGAACAGAATTTCAAGGACTTAAATAAAAAGTTCCTGAACAATGCAAGCATTCTTTTCAAAGCCCTAGAGTCTTAAAAAGAAGAACAGGATCAAGCACAGAATATTCTTCTACTTATATTAAATAATTTCTTCATGCAACTAAAATAGATTTAAGAAATAAATACTTTTAAAGATAAATGAATATTTTATAAAAGAACATTATACATGATGTTAAAATGTTAAAACATTTTAAATAACAACTAAAACATCGGACCCACGAGGCAGATGGAACCCCAGTTACTGGAATGATTATTGTTTCTCACCTATTTTTCATTTGTATGTATCATAAACAAAATCATCCTAGATGTCATTTAAACTTGCTTTTACTGCTCACTATGGAACTTTTTATTTATTTCTCAGCTATATTTAATGAGAAATCAGAATATATGTAGTCATTGTGCTTGTATCTAACATTGTTGCTCAAAAATAGCATACATATGCTGAATAATTTTTCCTTTTCTTTAGAAAGTGATCATCTTGCTTTATTCTGTTTTCTATTTAGTAATAAAACTGTATCATTGACTGAATAAGGTTTCTACACATGACAAATTGTCTCTCTCCCCAAGTCGGTGTCAAAATTAAAAGATTAATGATTTGCTTACAAGTACTTGACTTGGAATTTAAATGCGTTCTCTTTAAAAACTAACCGCAGTAAGTCATAGGACAAACTGCTACTGGCTGGAGTTTGAGTTTTCAGTTAAAACACCTTCCAAAGGTTTCTCAAGAAAATGCCTTTTTAATGAATCAAGTTCAACTCTAACTTACACACATAGACAGAGAAAATCAGAAGGCTCTATTTTTAATTAAGTGGGTTCAGAATCTCTATACTTTTATTCACTTGCCATATTTTGTCATCTTTTATTTAATATGTGGGCCAACAAATATGACAATGGAAAATTTTAAAATCCAGAGACCATGTTTCTACAATTGGAAATGCCATTTAAGTTTCTATTTAAAGGAACAAAGAGATGCTTATAAAGCTTGAAAGTATGTGATGTATACAGCATAGAATTCTCTTTCGGCATGGTGTCATTTAATGTACATGTGCTAAACTCCTACTGTGTTCCAGGCATTGGAGACAGAATGGTAAACAATTGGACAAAAGAATCTTCGTCCTCCTAGCAGTTACACTCCAGATAAGAGTAACAAACAATAAGCAAATAAATGCAATGTATTTGTGTGGTATTAATTTTATGGGGAAATAAAACTGGGGATAGTGGTCAATGTCGGGGAGAATAGATAAAATGTTAAATAGAGGAGTCATGGGAAGCTGAACGAGAGAATGACATCTGACTATCAGCTAAAGAAGGTTTGGGGGGAAGAGCGCAACAAGCAGAGCATTAGCATGGACAAAGGCCCTGGGTGAGACTGTGCCTAGCATGTTGAGAAAGCTGTAAGAACCAAAATAAAGTAAGTTATACCACAAATGTAGTTTCAGGACAAAAATGGTGAGGTATATATGTATGTGTTTAATAATTTGAGAGATATTACATATATCTATTTCCTTTGCCCTAATATTGGCAAATTATTTAATCAATAAATATTTATTATGTATCCATAATGAATACAAAGTATGTAGTTGGTGGATATAAATTAAAAACGATTGGAATTAGTACCAGTTGTGCTACCAAACAACTGTACAATTTTTGAATGAATCCAAAAAACTCTGAGTTCCCTGTGTCAAAAAATAATGGTGGAGGTACTCTAAAATTTCGCTCTCCCCCCCATACATTACATAAATGGGGAATTCGGGAGAGTGGTTGACCTTCTCTCCCGAACAGTTAGTGTGACAGAGGCAGTGGGTAAGGGATCGATGTTTATGTGTTGGGGTCTGCCTTGAAGAGGAGAGTAGGGATGGAGAAGAAAGAGACTCTGCACATGGTTTAAAATGAGGTCCTGAAGTGGGGCTGGCAGTGAGGGCTTCAGTTCAGAGCAAGAGAAGATCACGGAAGGTCAAGTATACCCTAGTGAGTCTTCATGAAATAGATAACATATTAACTTGAGGAATGTCAGACTTGGGATAAGGACAGAACATGGGGAAATAGTCTGAAGCATAGGGAAGTGCGTCAGTCAGCAAGGCTACGATGGGGCAGGAGGGTCTCAGAGCCTGCAGAGAGGCTTGAGGCTGCAACGGGAAGAAAGCAGATGTTTGGTGTGCAGGAGGATGGGTTCACATGAACAAATAATTTGGTCTCAGAGTCCAATTAAAAGCTAAGGATAGCCTTCTGAGTTTTTTGACATGGAAAATGATATGAAAATATAACACGTAAGGGGAACTCTTTGAAGTCAGGAAGGATTCAAAACCACAAGCCATCTCAACAAAGCATGAGGTCCAAAGGTCATAAATTTGATAATGGAAGACCCATTCTAGAACAAGAAGCAAAAACTGTTTTCACCTGACTGGGAAAGGGCAAGTGACTCTGGATGTCACTAACTTTTTTAGTCTAATGACAAAAGAGTAAGATCAAGAAATCGGAATGAAATTTAGTTTGGTTTTAAACAAACAACAGGTGGCAATATCTAGCACGTATCTGGGAATAAGTCTGTCCTTAAACAAAATAACAAATGTCATATGTTGACAGCCTACTGCCTTACATAGCTTTGCCACACACTTACCTATTCCCACACCAACTCTTATTAACATTTTTTATAGGGCCTTGATATTTTCATAATGATCCACTCTATGTATGGTCAGTCTTCAGATAAGTAGTAAAACTAGAATTCGGTCTGACTTCAAGGCCAGCCTCTTCAGTAAGTCCAAGGCTGATAAATATAAAATTGAAGTAAATATATTTACAGAAATGCAAGAGTTTGCTGAATGTGATGATTCAAGAATTAAATAGCAGGTTTAGAAAATTAGTGGTATTAAATCAAGGAAGTGGGCCCAATCTACAATTTAAAAGGGAAGAACACTGGGCAGCAATTAAGGAGAAGGAAGTTGTTTAGTATATTTAGGATCAGCTGGATGAAAGCTTGCAGATGGTGAGGAGTAATGACTGTGAAGAGGAGAAATCGCAGAGCCAAACTCTGCTAAAACGATAAAGTTATCTGGTCACAAATTGGGAAAACCCTGTTCAGACCTTGATCTGTCCTGAAAGAACAAATTTCATTGGCTTAGGGACTCCAGGGCTTGGGTCATGGTCATGAGGGCAAAAAGAAAATTTTTATAATTGACTTATATTTTTTCAAGCTTAATTTTGATAAATCACCTTTTTAATAATACCTTTTTAGAAATTTTGAAAATTTTATAAGTGAGGATAAGTCTGTTTCTAAATTCCTTGTTCTGGTCCCCTAATCTTTCATTTTCATTTCTGCATCATTCTCAAAAGGTTTTAATTGTTCTTCTAAAAGAGAATTAATGGTTGTTTTATCTTGTTGGTAAGTAATACTTGTTTATTGTGAAAATAAATCATAGATTAAGGAAGATTGTGAGGCATAAAAGTAAAAATCATTCTAAACCATTCCAGAGATTACTGCTCTTAATATTTTAAAGCATAAGCTTTGACATTTTTTTCTATAGACAACTTAATTTACAATGGATACAGAAAAGATAAGCCCCACAAAGGAATGAACAATTTTCAAAGGATATGTATCAACACTTTTTTTCCATACACTTTATTTCAATCCTTTCTGCTGCTATTTGGTGCTTATCGTCAATTTGCTGCTAGCACTAAGTGCTACAGCTCTGTGCAAAAAAAAGAAGTGTTATATTTTAGAACTTATTATATACTGTAGGCCTCCCTTTTTGCCATGGATCTCTTGACTTAAAAATGATGATCAAAAGATAAGTAGGGAAAAATGTATATATTATTATGAGATATGAGTGATTACATTGACCAATGAAAATAAGAACTTCAATAAGAGAAACAATTTACTACTTAATCACAATAAATATATTAGTTGTGGAATATAGAGACATATCATAACTTATTTATAGAAGACATACCTATTGTGTCTCTCATTCTCTGTCCATATTGAAGATGCACTAGTAAGACAATTGGAGACATGCATGTTTTGAGTCTTGATGAATATTAGCTCATCGATTTAGTTAATTAACATTATAAAATGAAATCTAGAATACCCTAGGCATGAAGTAAACATTTATTAAACATGGAGTGAAGAGAAGGAGGATTCATTAATCCATTCACCGGTCAACATTATTGGAGTACATACCATGTATCATATGCTGTACTATTACCAGAATACAGCAATGAACAAAGTGACCTTTTTCTTCTACAATTTCACTGCATAGTAGGGGAGAAACAAGCAAATAATTGTGAACCAGTGTGGAAGCACTACTATGAAAGCACACAGGGATGGTTGTGTTTGCCTGGATAGAGGGTAAATGACGATGGAGTTACGATGCACAGAGTGGTGACAACCAAACTGATTTGCGAAGGGTGAGTAGAAATTTACTGTAATTGTTATTATTATCACTTTAGTTTTATGTGAAAAAATTTTCAGACGAGTAATTGCCACAGATCTTGTAATTAATAAATAGAAGAGTTAGAAATAAGACATTGAGTTTTTCTGTTTTAAATTTGGTTATCCATCGCACCGTATCGATGAATGCAGAAGCAGAACTCCCTGAATTTGGCTGAGGTCAATAGCTGAGTCAGAACAACTTAGAATTTTAACATAAATCTAAAGTTCTCCATTCTTCTTATTTTTGTGTAGATATATAGAGCAGGGGAAATACTCTCACACACATTTTTATAAGTAAATTAATGGAAACAACATTTTCCATAATATCTGCCTGAGATAAAAAATGGGAAAATTATAAGCTTTTCCCTATATGTGTATTCTTGCCTCATTGTGTCCCAAACTCAAACTTTGTAAGTATCTGCCAAATATAACCAATGTGATGTCATGGACCTATGTGGCCTAGAGGCCACAGGCCAAGACTGGCTCAGAATATTGCACTGTTGTGGTTTCTAATATAATCTCAGGAAGGGCAGCCACATATTGCTGAGAATCCAGTCAAAGCATATTAAAGACCTACTGTGGAAGGAGAGCATGGAAATTCAGGATACTACAATACACAGAACACAGCTTTTTAATCTATAAGGGCCTCCCTCCAATCACTCTAGCACTTTGTCTAAAATTTGTTTAAAATTTAGGCAATTTATTACATTGTTTCCAGCCCTAATATTTTTAATTTATGTGTGTAAATCTTGCTTTTTAAGGTTTGCCTATAGAAATGAAATTATGACCAGTTATAAATAAAGGCCAACTAAAAATAATCCTAGGTATAGTGTCTTTCATTTTAGTGTTTTTATCTGTAAAAATTATTTTGATTATTTGGTGTATCTACTTTCAAACGCTCTGTGTGATGCCTCGATGGACTCTATATGCCAGAAACTGCATGATATAGAGCCTTTCATAACACTTGAATGTCACATTTTTCTTAAAAATGAATTTCATCTTGTCTGACAGTCTTTTTTTCTGAAAACTATAAGCATAAAATTAAAACACCTCTGAAAATGGTTCTATGCATTAGAGAAATTTATGTTATTCATGCATTCAATGTGACACTAAAGAGAACATTTCTTACTGTGTTTGAAATATATATATATCATTTCTGTGACTTTATTTTTTACTTAAAATGCTCTCAAGGAAATAATCCTAAATAGGGGCCCAGAAGAAGCTTCAGTATCTGTGCCAATCTGGAAAGAAAGAGAGAGAGATTTCAGTGTATAAGAAACTTAGAAATTAACTAAATTTTACATCTTTATGACCATCTTAATTTCCTTTCTGATTCCTAAAAAACAGTTGACTAATTGTAGAACCTTTTAAACTGTTTTTAAGGATGGTTTGATAGATTGTTTGGATGTAACTTACTTGTTTCTGAAAACATTATTTAAATGTTGCAGTTCACATGTGGTCAGTTAGAAGTTATTGAATAGTCACTCACACCTCACTTCCCTTATGTCTCTGAAACCTATAAAAAGTCACTAAATTTTTAAAGTTTTTGTTTTGCTTTGTATTCATAATCTTGGAGTATATAGTATGAACTAAGGATGGGTTAATGAAAACAAAATAAATTATTTTTACATAAGACTAAGAAAATAGAGATATTGTCAAATAGGCAGGGATGATATGTTATTCCCTTAAAATAAAATGTATGTCACAGACATTTATGTTTTCATGGGTGCTTAGTTGTACTTTCTAAAATGAACATGAGGCACTTTTATAAGTAACAAGTAACGTAACAAGAAATTGATGTACGCAGGTATGGCGGTTGTAGGTCAGTCAGCCCATGCTCACGACCCAATTCATCCTCATTTTCCCATATGAGAGCAGCAGCTCTTTGTCTACCAGTTTAGCATCCTAGCCTGGGACTGAGGTAGAGCAGGGCTTTATTCTACACAGGTATAGAAATATAATAACAGCCACCACAGACCGGGCAATTACTTTTTAGAACTTATTTATTATTCTCCACAAAAAAAGAAACAGGTTGAAGAAAGTTACATGAATTATGAGACACTGATTTGAATTTCCATCTGCCTGGTAAGGGAGCCCCCACTTTTTTTCTTAGAAGGCTTCTTCCCAGTTAAGAAAGTTCCTTTTTGTAAGGAGATACAGCAAAGAAAGAAAAAGGCCTCTTACAGGTGACAAAAGCTAGCTTTTGAAGTTGACAGGCCCACTTCTGCCTGGAAAGGCTTTAATATCTCACGTTCCCAGAAGTTTATCAGCTGCCACGCCCTGTTTGGCTGGAGCGACCTCTGAGGAAATCCCTTCTGTCTGGGTAACTCAGGGTTGCATGTGCAGATTCCTCAGATGTGGCCAGCAACACCTGTTGGCCAAAAAGTTATTTTGTTTTTTTTCTGTAAGATGCCACTAGTAGCACTTCGTTGTCTCTGAATTCATTAGAAAGAATTGTGTTAGACTGTATTGTGACAGCTGTCATATCAGTGTGCATTTTAAAGAATTATCAAATTGGTAAATTTTTGTGCAGCCATTCTAATATTGAAGATGGAAGAAAATATATAACATTTCAGCATATTGTGCTTTACTATCTCAAGAAAGGTAAAAATGAAACTGAAACACACAAAAAAGATTTGTGCAGTGTATGGAGAAGGTGCTGTGACTGATAGAAAGTATCAAAAGTTGTTTGAGAAATTTCATGCTGGAGATTTCTCACTGGACGATGCTCCAATGTTGAGTAGACCAGTTGAAGTTGATAGTGATGAAATTGAGACATGAATTGAGAACAATCAACATTATGCCATGCAGGAGATAGCCAACATACTCATAATATCCTAATCAATGAAGTTATTGATGAAAATGAAAAATGTGTCTTTTATTTTACAAAAAAATCTAAGCAGAACTTTTGGCCAGCCCGATATGTAAGAGAGGTAAAGAGGAAATGAACAAGTCTAATAAGCAATGAAACACTCCTGATTTAACAATTGGTTCTTCATTTGACAGGAAAAACAAATACAAGAACACCTTTTTTTCCTAAATCAGCATTTATTAAACAATAGGACAGGTGGACGACAGATGTGGCAGCAGCCTGTCCATATCAACACGGTGTTCGTGAAAGTCAAGGCCAGTTTCCATATGTCAGAGGCACTTTGGAACTAGGGACTCTTCAGTTGGTTGGACTTCTGGGACCTTTCATTTCTGGGATTAAGTCATTCTAATTTAAATGTTAAATCTTTATGAACTTTTTTTATTTAGGACAAAACATGATATGAGTAAGAAAAACAACCTTCCAATATATGATACCCACCCATTCAATGTCAAAATGTTCATTATACATACTTAGCATTCTTGTTGTCTAAAATAGTAGCTTTAAATTTGGAGAAGATAATATATTTTATTTTTAACATGCAACTTAAATGTTAAATTTCCTTTAGTTGATATGAAATATTTCTTACAGCAGTAAAATGACACTGAAAGTTCTATCTAAAAATAAAGTCTGTGTGACTATAAAATGCATTCATCAGTTATTTTTTCCCTCTTTCATCATTTAATTGCCTGCTTTTCCACAAGTATGCTAAAAAGGAACAGAATGGATTAGTTGAGCTCAATTTATTTCTCTGGACAAGATTTGAGCAATTAAAGAGATCAAACCTATTTATAGTATTTTCCGATTCCAACATTTCCCAGGTTAGAATGTCTTCCTGTGTTTATTCATAAAATAAAACTCCCACATATCACATTACTAATTAAAAAGTTTTATAAATGATTTTTTTTTAAATCATAGAAAAAGAGATTAGACTTGTGGTTACCAGAGGTAGGGAGAGGAAGGGGGAATTGGAGGAAGGTGGTCAAAAGTTACAAACTTCCAGTTATAAGTAAGTACTGGGGATGTGATATGTGATGTATGATATGGTGATCATGACTGACACTGCTCTATAATATACAAGAAAGTTGTTAAGAGAGTAAATGCTAAGAGTTGTCATCACAAGGAGAAATTTTTTTCCTTCTTTCTTTTTATTGTATCTGTAAGAGAAGATGGATGTTAGCTGAATCTATTGTGGTAATTTTTTCAGAGTATATGTTACTCAAACAATTACATTGTATGTCTTAAACTATACCAGTTATTTCTCAATAAAACTGGAAAAAAAGGAGAAATTTTTTATAATTCCACTAGCTGTGAATATATTTCTCACTGCCATAGCAATGAATAAAGTAAGATACTTAAAAGTCAGCTTTAAAGTTGAAGAAATTAACAATATGTGCCCTTATTAACTGTAATCTGCTGCAACACATTGGTTGGCATTGTGTTATGACAAATATAAACCAAATCAAAGCAGATCTGTTCTGAACTATTTTCAACTGCAGCACATCAAGTAAAATGGCAACTTATTCCATATGTTGCTTATTCTGAAATGTGAAGTATATTTTATACTAAACATCTGCCTGCATATTGCTTTCATGACTACATTCATCTGAGAAAAAATCACAAACTTCATTGACAGCATTTTATGACCTTTAAATATACAATGTAATAACGCTTCCTTTAGACGGACAATAAACCAGGCAGTCAGGTTTGATAGAGTTTTCAAAGGGCACATATTGCCAGGATCCCTGGTGCAGTTTATATCAATGAAAGAAGTGAGTGACTGCAGCCAATGGGATCAATAAGAGACTTGAGAGTTTTATTTTAATGTGTTCAAATTTTTAAAAACTCTTCAAATTACCCCTTTAATTAGAGATAATTTTCAACTTCTTTTTTTTGATATCTAAAATCTTTCATAAACTGGCTCTAATATGTGCTTGAAACAAATCCCAAGGAACATTTTAAAACCCTTCTCTTATTGAAAATGAACTGTTTATTTTTCCTTGTGTGCACCTGGCACTGTCTCATTTTTGCATTCATTTCCCCACTGCTTCTCTTTCAGCTGCCATACCTAGCCCTGCGCCTTCTCTGCCTAGGAAGGCATCCCAGACCCGAGCCTGACTCATGGCCTTCACTGTTCAGGAATTCTCACCGTTGCAGGCTCCCGGACTGCGGTCACCTGCGAAGAGGCTTCCATTCTGTGTGCACCTGCACACGTCTCACGTCTTCTCTTCCTCTGGAAGCCAATGCTGTGGACCTCTTTAAATCATTGTTGTTATAGTATGTATTAATGATGTGTGTATATATCATTTACTATTATACAATCTTATGCTTATATACATAATATCTTTAAGTAAACTTATTTCTTCAGAGCAGCAACTGTCTAGTATTTTTATATCTTTCTTATAGTTTCCAGCTTTTTAAAACTTGATATACTCGACATCATTATCTTAGAATGCATTTCTTCACATTTGAAAATCAGAGTAATTTTTAACTGTAAAAAAGTATTGTGATCCTCATGCCAGATTTCACTTACATCTAACACATTACCAAGAAAAAAACACAATCTAGGGGAAGAGCTGTACCTGTGTCTAAAAACCTATTCTAAAAAGGTAGAATGCTTCTCATTTATATAAACATATACATTTGGATTAATTTATTATAATAATTGAAATAAGACATGTTCAATGATTCTTTTGGTATAAACCAAAACAATTTCCCCAACCATACAAAAGCTCTTTATTCAATGGTTTTCAATATCAGCTGCATATGAAAACCACCTACAGAACATTTTTAAAACACAGAGATGCTCAGACCTCTATTTGAACAATTAAGTTATAATCTGCAGAGATGACTCTGGCACCTGCATTTTCTTTTGAAGTTCTCCAAGTGACTTTTAATATGCAGCAAGGGTTAAATGCCACTAGTTTAAAGGGAGGAGTGGTAAAGAAAAGTAAGTGGACGGATACCGAAGTATCAATAATCCCTGCCCTAAAGACTGATCCAGAGAGTATGGGTGCTCCCCACACTCCCATTCTGGACCACAGATGAGACTTTGCTGTCTCTGATGTGTAAGCAGCTGTCTCTAAGCCCTGCCCCATGCAGCATGTAAAGTCCTATTTGTTTCCGTTGTCCCTTTCATCCAGTGACACAACTCAGAAATACGAATTATTTCTGGACTAGGAGGTAAATAATGGCCATCCGATTAAAACCAGTTCACTCCATCAAAATAAATAATATAGTCTACTGCAACTGCCTCTGTACTTCGTTGGTTGTTTTCTTGGATTTATCTTTATGCTTGAACTCTGTTTTGCTATCAGAAAATGCCTGTGGTTTCTGACTCCAGGGATTTCCAACGACACAGGCTACAGCTGAAAAAAGTGGGCATTGTCCGGGGTGACCTCTGCAGTTCTGGAGGTAGAATGTGAGGGCAGGTGGAACCCCGACTGTGCTAGAGGCATTGCCCTCTACTTACATTAGGGTCAACACTCAGCACATGAGAAAACAGAGAATGTAAATGTGGTTTAAAAACAGGCAGTAGAATATTCTTGCCTGATGTAACTTTTTAAATCAAGAATGAGGAAAACAAATTAGTGACAGTGTGGCAGGAGGAAAGAGCAGTGGTGAGACTCGAGAAACGAAGGGGATGCAGAGAAGGGCCATGTTAAAACGGGGGAGGAAACCCACCAGAGCACTTTGACTGAAGTATGAGATAAGAACATTAGCTGAGAGAGGGATGGTAAAGGAAAAGAGTTCATGTTGCAATAGCATAAAGATGGTCAGAAATAGTCACTGCTGAGGATGGAAAATAAGGCACCCAGATTCTTAGACATTTCACTCTAACACAGGATAGGCCAATAACCTACAGCTGTAGTTTTCATTGGAGGCGATCTCATCTCCTCCCATAGGCTACGTGTGGAAATGTCGGCAGATTGTTTTCACAACTGGGAGAATCCCATTGGCATCTGGAGGACAGAATGCAAGGATGGCGCTAAACACCCTGCAATGAACGTGCTGCCCTCTGACACCAAACGAGGATGCAAAGAACGTGAACTGTGTCAAATTGAGAAACACTGATCTAAAGGAAGGTGACTATAAAATTTAGAATTTTCTACTAGATGCTAAGATTTTAGTTAGAGAAATGTATCACCTTTAATCAAAAATTAGGTTTCTTTGCAAATCGTTAAATCAAGTAAGTATTCTTCATTCCCAGTGAAACATTTTCTGCAGGAATTTAGGTGTGGTTTGTTTATTCTCTTCGGAAAATTTGGAACAGAAACACTCCCCAACTTTTTGAAACAATGTTAATAAGTATAACTTGTTTAATTGCCCTCTGCTGCCCTATTCATACACTGTCCAAAGCATAGTTTACTTTTTTTTAAAAGATTTTAGTTATTTATTTTATTTATTTATTTTTTTTTTAGGGAGGGAAGGGGGAGAGAGAGAGAGAGAGAGAGAGAGAGAGAGAGAGAGAGAGAGAGAGAGAGAGAGACATCAATGTGCGGTTGCTGGGGGTTATGGCCTGCAACCCAGGAATGTACCCTGGCTGGGAATCGAACCTGGGACACTTTGGTTCCCAGCCCACGCTCAATCCACTGAGCTACGCCAGCCAGGCATACTTTACTTTTTGATGAAAGAGGTTTGTGTGTGGGACACAGAACCATCCCTGTGACGATGACTATTACCACAGTTCGGCAGTGTTCCATAGGCTTCCAGGAGGGGTAATTAGGTATGAAGAGAAGAATGTAATTTATAATGTTAGAGGCAAGGAAGAATGTGTTGCAAATAATGTTACAAATTTTTTCTAAGGAAGTCTAAGTCTAAGTCTAAATGCAATCCTTAAAATACAATGTTAGTATTATGGCAAACATTTCTTAAAGCAAGTATATTTTCTACTGTAGTTGCCAAAAGACATAATTTACATTGGCTTTGACCAAGAGACTGTGGCTATGATCAACCAAGAGCTAAGCACAAGAGCAATGGAATCATACAGCCCTCTGTTGCTGAGCAAACAGTGAAGGGACGTTCTCAGGGGAACCCTGTAATATCCCAAGTCTGAGCTCTGTATGTAGGTAGTTCTAACTAATCAACATAGACATGCACTTAAATGGGACAACTGTTCAATAAATAAGTTTGAGGTTAAAAAAAGATAAAATAAAAATGCATACAGACTTGAATCAAATAATTATTGCTAAAGCTACCTTATTAATAGTTGTGATTAAATGATAGTCCATGAATGATTTGTTTTAAGGAATTTGAAATCACAGTAGGAATGGCAGAGGCTTCTGGTCAAGGCAGTGGAGCAGGCAAGCACTGTCCTCCCTGCTTTCCATGCACCCTCCAAAATTACAATGAAAATATGGAACAATCAACTGAAAGAACCTCCTGAGTCTAGCTGAACAAAACTCCTAAAAGTAAGGATAGAAAGAAGAGGCCATGTTCAGATCTATAGGAGAGGCAGAAACATGAAACAGGCTAGTCCAATACCCATGTGTGGTGGTTGAGAATCAGAATCTGAAGTACTACTTTGTTGCGGACTGACTGCTGACAAGCAAAATGACCCCATGGCTAGGGGACCTTGGGACCATAAGTCACTAAGGAGACAAAACTTATCCTTCTGTCAGGGATGCAGCCTCTGCTCCCTTTCCTTCACCCTGCTTGGCCCCTGGAGGATGGCTGGATAGTCAATGATGGGAAAGATTCCTCAAGGAAGGCACTGTCTAAGACAGGCACAGTTGTGAAGCGGCCATCAGGGAAGGACTTAGGGGATTATGGAGGAGGGACAACAGATCCTCACCCCTGGGCTTTATCATAACCTGAGTCCTCATTCTACTTGTAAAAAGTCTCTTTATCTCTTGATTGCCTTGCTTCCCCCACAGGATTCAGGTCTGTTACAATGCCAAAGAGGGGTATAGCCCTGTGCTGCAGCCAGTGGTTCCCAACAGGGGGGAGATCAGGCCTAAGAAAGAATGCATTAAATCCTGTGAAACCTGCTTTGCTAAGAATGCCCTCAATTTATATGTTAAGGGTCCAAGCACAAAATAAGTTTGTTTCCCAAGGTTTTACAGCCAACTGGCATCACCCTGTCTACCAGACCCTGCCTCAAAAGGACCCTGTGATCCCAGAAATGTTATCTGTAAACTATACCTCCTTTCTTTAATAGGCATCCCTATGCAAGCTAAACTCAATGAAAGTCCATTGAGAGAGAGGCTTGACACCTTTCTCCTCTGAAAGACTGGTCAGCCTTTCTTCCCCAAGCAGATAGTGTCTATCTTGGTAGACTTATCCTCATCTGTGGTGGCTGGAAGAGCTCTACTGGACAAAGTTCCCCCACACTACTTGCCTGCAGTAGTCCCCACAGAGGAGTGAGGTGTCCAGTCTCCACTCAGGACTCCCCATCCCAGGGATCCATTGGGAAAAGTAGTCCTTACAACAGCGAGCAGTGGAGGTCACTGGCAAATCCATCCCAACACTGGGAGAAAGAGGGCTGCTGGAAACCCATTCTCTTAAAGGGCCTGCACACAGCCTTAGTCACTTGCAGACACTCATCTTGAACTCCATTAAAGGGGGACAGCAGCTTGAAAGTCACCAGAAACAAAAGAGGAATTAATTGCGTCTCTTTAGCATGAGGTCCACGGTTGTCCCAGTGTTGTGCCCTCCCCCCATACAGCATGTAGGGGCAGGCTGGTGCCAAATATGAATCTGCATTAACCTGGTAAAGGCTGCTGGCCCCACCCTGGTGACTCCATGAGACCCTGCTCCACCCAACTCTCACCCCACCTTTGCTCTTTCAGTGGCTGTGCCTTAGGGATAGCCTGTCAGTGCAAGCTCTCTTAAACCATGGTAAGATGTCACCTCACACCAGTCAGAATGGCTGTTGTCAATGAATCAACAAACAACAAGTGGTGATGATGTGGAAAAAGAGAAACCCTTTTGCGTTCTTCGGGGGAATGCAAACTGGTGCAGCCACTATGGAAAGCAGTTTGGAGTTACTTCAAAAAATTAAATGTGGAACTACCTTATGATCCAGTGATTCCATTTTTGGAAATTTGTCTAAAGAAACCTGAAACACTAATTTAAAAGAACATAAATACCCCTATGTTCACTGCAACATTATTTACAATCACCAAGATAAGGAAGAACCCTGAGTGTTCATCAGTAGATGAGCAGATAAAACTATGGGACATTTACACAATGAAATACTACTTCTCCATTAAAAAGAAAAAAAACACAGGAATTTTACCCATTGCAACAGCATGAATGGACCTGGAGGACATTATGCTAAGTCACCTAAGCCAATCAGAGAAAGAGAAATACCATATGATTTCACTCATATATGAAATCTAAGGAACAAACTGGACTAACAAGCAAAATAGAGACAGACTGATTGATAGAGAGCAGGCTGACAGCACAGAGAGTCCCAAACAAGGTAAACTTAAAAATGCCACACAAAGACACATCACAGTTAATGCCAAAGGTTAAACACAAAGAGAGAATCTTAAAAGCAGCAAGAGAAGGCAGTTACCTACAAGATAGCTCACATAAGACTGCCTTTAGCAACAGAAATTTTGCAGGCCAGAAGGGACTGGCATGAAATATTCAAAATGATGAAAAGCAAGAACCTACAACCAAGAAAACTCTAAAAAATCAATACAAATGATTAATAAAACCAAGAGATGGTTCTTTGAAAAGATTTTAAAAATTGATAAACTTTTAACAAGATTCATCAAGAAAAAAGAGAACTCAAATAAAATCAGAACAAAAGAAGTCACAACTGGCATGACAGAAATACAAAGGATTATAAGAAAATACTATGAACAATTTTATGCAAACAAATGGACAACCTGGAAGAAATGGATAAATTCCTAGAAACATACAATCTTCCAAGACTGAATCAAGATGAATCAGAAAATCTGAACAGATTGATTACTATAAGTAAAATTGAACGAGTAATTGAAAAACTCAAAACAAACAAAAGTCCTGGACCAAATGGCTTCGCAGGTGAATTTTACCAAACATTCAAAGAAGAATTAACACATGTCCTCCAAAGTTTTCCATAATATTTAAGAGGAAGAAAGACTCCCGAGCTTATTTTACAAAGGCACCACTATCCTGATTCTGAAACCTGACAAAGGCATTACAAAAAAATGGAGTTCAATATCCCTGGTGAACATAAGCCCAAAAACGTTAAACAAAATATTTGCAACCAACTTTAGCAATACATTAAAAAGATCACTCATCATGATCAAGTGAAATTTATTACTGGAATACAAGATTGGTTCAATATCCACAAATCAATTACTGTGGTACACCAGTATACACATAAATAAAATGAAAGGTAAAAATCTTATGATTATATTAATAGGTGCTGAGAAAGTATTTATTTTTTAAAAGATTTTGTTTATTTATTTTTAGAGAGGAAGAAGGGAGGAAGAAAGAGATGGAGAGAAACATCAAGGTGCAGTTGCTTCTCATGTACCCCCTACTGGGGACCTGGCCCACAACCCAGGCATGTGCCCTGATTGGGAATCGAACCAGTGACCCTTTGGTTTACAGGCCAGCACTCAATTCACTGAGCTACACCTGCCAGGGCAGATGCTGAGAAATTGTTTAACAAAATGCAACATCCATTTATGATAAAAATTCTCAGCAAAATGGGAATATAGGGAATATATCTCAACATAAAAAGGCCATATATGACAAACCCACACCTAAAATCATATTCCACAAGGAAAAGCTAAAGTATTTTCCCTAAGATCAGGAACAAGACAGTGTTGTCCACTTTGACCACTTTTATTCAACATAGTATTGAAAATCCTCGCTACAGAAGGTAGACAAGAAAAAGAAATAAAAGGCATCCAAATTGGAAAGGAAAAAGTAAAATTGTCGCTATTTGCAGATGACAATCCTATATAGAGAGAATCCTAAAGAGTCCACCAAAAAAAACCTACTAGAATGAATTAATGAGTTCAGTAAAGCAGCATGATACAAAATTCATATTCACAAAGAGTATGCATTTTATACAACAATAACCAACTATCAGAGAAATTGAGAAGACAACTCCACTTACAATTGTGTCACAAAAATAAAATTCTTGGGAATAAATTTAACAAGGAAGGTAAGATACCTCTACTTGGAAAATTATAAGACACTGAAGAAAGAAACTGAAAAAGATATAATTAAATGGAAGTGGATAGCATCCTCATGGAGAGAAAGAATTGACAGTGTTAAAATGTCCATATTATGCAAAGCACTATATAGAGACAATGCAATTTCTATCAAAATACAAATGGCATTTTTCACAGAACTAGAAAAAAATGGCTCTTCTCCATATCTTATGTTTCTTTACTGAGGCTTTTTATTCATTTGCTCAGATGCTTTATTTTTCATTTGTTTTAGACATGCTTGTAATTGTTGACACATGTTTCTTACAGCTGCTTTAGAGTTATTTAGACAATATTAACATCCCTGTCATCTTATTTTTGGCATTAGCTGATTGTCCTTTATATCACTTGGTGATCATCTTCATTCACGGGTATGATGAATGAGCAGTAAGTAGCAATAGTTACTATATTTGCAACTTGTAAGTATAGCAACAGAGATGGCTCTTAAAATATATTGCTGACTAGTAAAATGTGGGAAATAAATTGAGATATAGTGCAATACTATTTAAATGAGGAACATATGAAGACAAAAGTATGCATTTTATTTGCTTAGGAACTTAAACATATAAAAAATAAGCATTAATCCCTTTAAATAGTTGTGCATGGATGGTGGACAAGAAGAATTTGTAGAATTTGATAGATAGGAATAAAAAGAAACAAATAGATTAAAAATTGAAATATAATTTTGAAAAATAGTTGGTAGGGGCAATGCAAGAATCTAAAGTATTCTGATGCATCACAGATTTCAATACTATTTATAACAATAGCTCAAGCAAGCCTGGTGTAAATATAGTATTTAGAGATATGAAAGCAACCAACAAGCATATATAGTAAAATGAGAACAATTTTCTAAATAGTAAACTGAGGTGTTGGACAAGCTTGTTTCATTACTGTCATATTTCATTATTTAGCTTTTGTGTTTTTTTACTTTTAAGTATTTGAATCTTTTAATTTTTAGATTTTTCAGTTTCAGCAAATTTGATTTAATTTAGCCAATTAATTGGTATTTTTATAGCCATATGACTATTTCCTGAGAGCTTTCCAGTAGAGTAAAGGGCAAAATGTTATGAAAACAGAACTAGAATATTAATTTTATAGGAGAGATTAATTTTCCTTAGCAGCTTCAAGGTGCTAAGGAATCTTAGCACCTATTGAATCTTAATAACTCATTTAATGAAGGTTTCTTGGGACCAACTTTGTGCCTCACCCATCTTCAGTGCTGGGATCACAGCGTCACCTAAAAAAGACAGGATCTTGTTCTGCTATCAAAACAAAGCCAAGGTTTGATGTGCAGGTTAACAAAATAATTCATTTTATTTTCCCAGTGCTGACCTTTTTTCTGTTATTCTGCTAAAAATAACATGTCTTCCTTAGAAATTCCTATTTATTTTGAATGGATGCAATGAATTATCCAGGAGAAACTAGTCATGCACAACATTTCATTAGGAAAGAACTGTCAGCTCTTACACACTAAATGACATTTCATGTTTCACAATCAGTCCAATGGTGCTCTGTTTGCCTGCAGTGTTTGATTAGCCAGATGTCCTCTCTTAAAGTGTCAGCAGAAAGGAAACATAAGGACTTAATAAAATATACTGCAGATTGTTAGAACAAGCACATACCATTGAGTAGATTAACATCAAGAACTGATTTCAGCTCTCAGATTTTTTTGAATGTTTATTTTTAACAATTATTTTTCTTTGCTATATATTATCCACCCTGATGTTTTAATAGGGCAAATTTACTACAGATAAGTCCTCTTGCTTAAAACTTACAATAAGTAATTTTTTCTTTAAAGCTTGTTTTCCATGGTGCTGTAAAAGACTTATCAAAGGGTTGACAATGCAGGCTCAAAAACAAAGCCCCTTCCTTCAGACAATGTTCAAAATGCCCTCCAACTATCCCAATGTTATTCCTACTAGGTTATTTAAACAATTAGATATTATACAATGTATGCAATGTTTATATCAGAAACTATGGGAACATCAACTTAATCTTGTACAAATTCCTACCCACAAATACAAGAAAATACACCCAAAGGTACTGCAAGCAACTATTCTGATGACAACTCTTTAAAATTATTGAAATTATTGAAATATAATTTTTATAAACAAAACCTGTACAGTGGACTTATTACTATACTTATGTTACTGTTTGAAACAAAAATACTGAATAAAGTATGTCTTAAGAATGTAAGCATAGATAAGCCAGTAAGAATCATGGGATAACAGAGAAAAAGAGGACCTCAGGAGAATGTTAAGCTGAGCATTGAAGCTGGGACATCGCTGAAATGAAGAATCACTTTTCAGTACCAGTGTCTCTTGCAGTAAGGATAACTTCAGGCATGGCTTACTCTCTCCCTACTGAGGGAGATCTCACAGATTATCTAGAGCCCCACCCCCACTGTAAGCCAGGTGTCTAAGGGGTCTAAACTACTAATGTAATGATCAACTACTAGTATGGGAAGTAATTTCCTTATCCTGAAGAAAAATATCTATAAACAATTATTAGACCTAATGATAAAACATTAGAGGAATCTCACGTAAAGTCAGGAAAAAAATAAGAATAACTAACATCAAAAAATATTTGGAAGGTTCTAACCAATGTAACTATATACATAAAAATAATAAGATAAAGAAAGATTGGAAAAATGTGTAATAACTGCCAGTATTTGAATATTTTAACTCATAAAACATTTAAGAGCACCTATAGAAAATGGGCAAAATTGGGTTTAGGAGATTAACATGCAAAAACTTCTACAATCCAGCAATAACTAATTAGAAAATGTGGCTTTTAAATAGATATGATCACACAAGCAACACAAGCAATAAGGGTCCTAGGAATAAGTGTCACACAATATATGGAAGACATTTATAGAGAAAATTAGGAAACATTACTAAAACACAAAATAAAATAAAACCTGGAAAATGAGAGTTTACCATATTTGTGGATTGGAAGATTTTGTATTACAGTAAATGTTTTCTTTAAATTAATATATAATGCACTTTTATTCAAATTCCAATGATTTTTTATAAAGGTAACAAACTGACCATAAAAATTCATGTGATATAATTAAGATTCAATAACAGTGAAGAAAGTTATGAAAAAAAGGAGAAAAAAGGGAGAATTTTCCTTACTAAAGCTGAAATCATACTAATTGAAGATACCATGGTATTTTTAAAGAGAGAAAGAAAGAGATCAAAGGAATAAAATAACCACAAGAAGAAAAAGATAGAAGTATATAAGAGGCTTTTGGATTATGATTGAATAAACCTTAAAATTAGAGGAGAGGGCAGACTCTGTCTGATAAAAGGTGTTGGAAAATGGCCTTTTCATTACAAATAAACTAAAGTAATATTTTTATCCCTATTCTCCCTTCTTTTTTCTTCTCCTCTCTTTTCATGCTGAAATTTGGAAATGAAATCTTACTTAGTATTAAAACTATTAGAAACAAATACAGTAAACCGTCTTCAGAGTTGAGCAAGATTTCTAAAGCAAGATATAAAAAGTAGAGTAAACTGATTATATAGAGGGTGGGAGGTGGGGATGGCTGGGGTTAGGGGAGTGGTGGGGGGAAAACAACTGTACTTGAACAACAAAAAATACAAAAAAATGATGAGAGGTAGGCATATTAGTATTCACGTTCAGATATTATTTTAATAAAAAGAAGGCTTGGTAGTCCATTGCTACAGAGTATGAAAATATATCTGAAATTATAAATGGCAGGAAATGTAATGGACCAACAACCCCAGATGCTGTACTCTAAAATTTGTCCCCCAATGCAGGACGAGGCTCACTTTCCTCTGGCTTCTCCCACCAGATGACAGTGCAGCTGGGTACTAGGGCTCATACGCTCTCAGAGACAGTGCATTCTGGGAGACAGTGGATTCCAGTGAGAACTCATTTAACTAGAGGTCTTCCCACCATTTGGGCTAAAATTGCTCCACAGGATTGCTGTAATCCTTTTCCTACTCAGCCTTTCTTACCTCCCTGTTACTTTCCCCGGATTCAACCTGCATCCAGGTTGGACGGTCTCTTCTGTCTCTGCCCAGTTTTTCCTCACATGTGTTTTCTCCTCTTGCATAGTTAATGTCACCTTTGTGTCTTATTCTCAAGGACAAGGCACTAACACATGTCGGGAAACTCCAAGAAATAAAATCTGAAGTACAGGAGAGTGAAAAAAAGTGAATTTAATATCAACTTTTGTCTATAAGAAGTGAAAGGAAATATATATCTATATATAAATCATGAAAGCATGATATGACTTGAATATTTGTGGAAGAAAACCAGCTCTCACAGATATTGTCACCTGTGTCAGAGGGTGGCTAACTTTTTTTTTTTTTAAGGACTAGATAATAAATATTTTATTTATCTTCTGCCAGGTGGCAAAACCAAGAGTGTACATAGGCACATATAAAGTTATTTAAAATGTAACCATTTTAAAACATAAAAATCAATCTAGCTCCAAGAAAGAAGTAAGAAGAGTAGGCAGAGAAGGCAGAATAGAAGGAGAGGTCGAGAAAGAGAAGGCAAAGGGAAGAATAAGGAAAAGGAGGAGAAGAAAAGGAAAAGGAAGAAGAAGGGAGGAGGGAGAAGTTGTTGTTGTGGCAGCAGCAGAAGTAGAAGAGAAAGAAGACAGACAGACAGTTGGCCCAATCCAGACTGTGGGCTGAACCCTGACAAGTGTGAAACAGTGCAGTTTATGAGAGTGCTGTTTACAATTTTGTGTACCCTTAAAAGAATTATGGAAAAGTTTTTTCCTTTGTACATGTTTAAGATGACACCTTAAATTTTTATTTTAAGGTTAGTAGTTATAAAAGATGTAATCACAGCCAAAATGCTATTATATAAAGTCTTAAAGTATATTTTTATTTAAAATTTAGAGCAACAGGTTTATTCAGTTTATGGAAAATGTATGTCTAACAATCCAAAAGACAAAGCTTGTCATATTTTTTTTCAAATTCAGGCTCATTTCACAAAAAGAAAAAAATGACCACTTTCCATGTCAAGTATCATATTAAGAAGTAGCCCCATTAAACCCACCTCAGTTCTGATTTTTAATTCCAACAAAAGGGTAGGTAAATCAATGGGCCAGTAGGCAGATGTACAGATGGGAGGTGGTCAGATGGGCAGGTAATTGCTAGCTAGAGAAGCAGGCAGGCACACAGATGGGTAGGAAAGACATTGCTAGTTTCATTTTTCTTCCTTTTAGGCGCTCCAGAGGCTTTTATACCCTGGGGTGGTGCCACAATAGGATGTGGAGTTTGTTGGTAAGAGCAATCCTTTTCTGCTCTAAAGCTGTAGCAGGAGGTTTTTGAAGAGAGATGGGAGTGGAAAGCCACAGAGATCCTCTGCAAGGTCAGATTAATTTTGGAAAAGATACCCATGGAATTTGAGGATCTGAAAAATAATACCCTTCAATTCTATATTTGCCTAGTTAGCCCTCTCTCACCAAAAACAGTATATTCCTTCCATAGTTACAAATGCCCTAGTTTGAAGACTACTGGTTTAAGACCAGAGTGCTCCTTTATAACAATAATGGTTCAACACAAGGATTTGTTGTTGGTGGTGGTTTGAATACATATGTAAGTGCAAGCTTACAAATTTAGGAAACCCTGCCCCAGTGCACACTGGTTGTTTCTCTCCATCATTCCTTTGCTACTCTGTGTAAATGTCAGTATAGTAGGAGATTCTTGTTTCTTGATGTCCTATGCTATCAACCCTCTGCAAGGATCGGTCTTTACAGTGGGAGATGGCAGGGTTCACTCTACTGGAAGTGCATGTGATTCACGGTGAATGACAGCTTACTAATTGCTTAATTTTTTCTCCCCACTTAAAGGCTCCAAGGAGGCATGAGACCACCCTGAGGAAACCATGGGATGTCAAAGAAACATATGATTTCCACCTCTTATATGAATTTAGACTTTCAAATGCAAAGTTAACCTAGGGTTTTTTGAAATGTATTTTTCTACAAAGGATGCCACTAAAAGCCCAGTGATGTTATTAAATGTACTACATTTAATACATGTAATATTAATACATGTAATGTTAAATGTAGTACATTTAATAACAAAATATATTTATTATTTAAAAGCTGTTACAATAAATAAGTTCTCTTCTGAGTCATTCAGCACACAATAAGAATGTAAGATGTTTTTCTTGAGTTCTATTAAAGTTGATATAGCAACTAACTCTCCTCTGAACATTTACTGAGGACCCCTTTTAATGAGATAAACAGCCTTTAAAACCCTAAAAACCTGATATAAATGAAAAATGTTGAAAAAATTAGTGTCTTTGGAGTTACTAACAAAATATTTTGACAAAACCTTCTACAACAGTGTAATAGGACATGACTAGATGAGTTCCCAGTCTCATTAGCCTAAACATCATTTTACAATTAACAGAAGTTTCTAGAAAATGCAGTTCGAAGGAAGTACCCAAACCTCTCCTGGTTCCAGGACAGTCAAACAAGGAGTGATACCCAGCATCCCACAGAAATCTGGGTGAACCTTAGGCTATCAATATCCTAATTTATTACTTTTGAAAATAAATTGGCTTGTTGGAACACACACGTGTATAATTCATCTCTTCTATGCAAATAGCCTCATCTCCAGTACCCACTATGCATTATAAACATGCCATATCACATTGAAGTACCCACGGGGTATGTACATTTTATGCCCTCTTAGAATCCATGCTTCTGCTGTTTTACTTAAATGAATTCAAGTTATCTAATAAAAGGACAGCTTATAAACAAATTCCTAGCAGAAAACAGCTATTTTTCCCTTTGTATATTCTAAAAGGCATGCCTGAATGGCTCACTGAAATATGAAAGTACATAAAAGCTTTATTAGTGTTTTATTAAGGGATGAGGTGCATAAAAAATAAGTGACTTCCCTAGTGCTGCTCTAGAAATAAAAGTGATCTCTCTGGTGATAAACACTCTCTCCACTTCTTTTGTGGACTCGCTTCTCCATCTTTGATTAAATCAGAATACATGACATTGCAACGCAATCAGCTCAACACAGGTTTTGGTCCAACCTCTGCCTCCAAAAGACCTTGCCTATTTAATGGAGCACTTACATAGGAAATTGTGTAGTTGTTTTATTCCCTCTCAAGTTCACACTCCTGGTTGAACTTGAGTCTCTGGAAATTGCACATTTTGGAATGCTTCCTTGGACCAGGCAATGGCCAGGGAAAGGCCACTTGGAACAGAACTTCTACTCGAGAGACCTGATACATCAATTTGGATGTGACACATTAAGCAATGCTGTTCAGAATGTGTACACACACACACACACACACACACACACACACACACATAGAGTAAACTAGAAATTATTAATGCATGACAAATAGAACATAGCTTCAACAGAATGAACAAGTGATGTACATTCGAAGCACATCAAAATCCTACAACTCTTAACAGGACTGCTTTATTAGAGAACAGTTGCTTTGCTTCCAGAATAACTGTTTCAGAGGCAAAGTGTGTCTTATTTCACTTGCGCTTTTATAATGAGATTCAACATGAAAGAGTGGCATATTTGTTTTCTGAAGGATATTCCCCAGGCATGCCCAAAGCCAGGCTGGCTTCCTCTCTGTGCCATTGTTTGCACATTTTGTAAATATCACTTGAGTTTTTCTGTATCCTATCATAAACCCCCAAATTCCAAATGACCTCCCAAATCTACCACACTGTACATGCTGCTTTAATACCTTGAAAAACACAATTTTTAGATGAAAAACATCTCTTCAACAAAGGTCACCTAAACACCATCTTCACAAAGGGAAGACACTTCCACTGTCTATTCTATCACCATCTTGATTGTGGGCTGCCTGCTGCCTGCTCTGCATTCTGTTCTCTGCAAGGCTTATTAATGGGGTCTAGAGGGAGGCTGTCAGAAATGGCAGAGTGAATCAAGGGATTTTCCTTCAACGTCCAAATGACACACTGAAGCTAGAGAATTAAACAGATGACTAACCAGTGCCCTTTTGTCTGAAGATGAAGGTGGGAGTGCCAACTTGCAAACCAGTGACTGACATTTGGGTGGATTAAGCCATCCTGCTATTGCGCAGCTAGTTCATAATCACTACCACCTTCTCAATCTCAAGTGCCTCAGCAAAAGCCTCCTCAGTTCTTGGAGTCATGTTTGTAGAAACCCTCGGCTGAGCTTTTGCTGTAAACATTTATCCGCAGAGAAGCAGCGTTCTGACACTAACTGAGAAGAAGCGTTGGCTTCTAGGTATTTAATTAAAACATTAAGGGAAAAAGCTTTTGTGTCAACATTCGCAAGCACTTTCCTATAGCTGAGGGTTACTATAATTGAGTTTCCCTACAAATGCAGCCCTCCCTCCCCAGCCTTCTCGGAGAGCGGCAATAGCTTGAGGTTCACTTTGCTTCATGCTGTTAGTTGTGGCTTAGAGACTCTGCCCCATGCTGTCACTTTCCTGATTTTCTCAATCTGGTTGTTATCTTTAATTTCTAAAATCAAGATTGGATGGCAACAAGAGGCTTTAATGAAGAGTGAAAAAGGCATTTGTTAAACAGCATTAAGAATTCTTATTTGCACTGCTGTGTAGTGTGGTCAAGCCAAATGTTTTCTGCTTTTATGAATCATCCAATTTTATTTGCCACATAATTAATGTTAATAAGGAGAAGGCATTGTATAGGAACATAATTCATCATAATATACGCTGGCTCTAGGTGTAGCTTCCTGGGGTACCACCCTTTCCATTTTGAGGTACTATGTGGACAATTATTATAAGGAAGGACATGGGGAATAAACCCCATATGGTCATTTAATTGCTACCAAAGTTCATATAATGGAAGTACTCAGTTTTCTTTAAAAGTTTTTTTTTCAGTGAAAAGATATTAAAAAGATATCTAATAATGCCACATTCATGCACTTTTCTGAAGAGTATCATTTCAGAGAGAAAATTTTAAGCTACTCTGTGCCTTGGACCATTGAGTGTAATGAAGGGAGATTGCCCATGCAATTCTCTTCAATGCATCACGTCAATTGAGAGGAGCTTTATTCCCCTTTTATAAAATGTAAAGGTGTAGATTTCACAAAACATCTTGAACCAGTCAAGATGGTAGCAGCCAAGTGTGGCAGCAAAGATGAAGAGTAGTTATAGCGTCTCTTTTAAACTCATGTTCTATATTCAAAATTAAAATCATTTGTGGGCTTTGACTTATTTCATTGAGTTAATTTCCCTTAAAGATGACATGACCACATATTTATTCCAACCTTGTGATTTAGACTAGTCAAACGTACCTTCATGATAGGAATAAGTTAACATGTCAATTCAACAAGTGGTCTCTTGTTAGGTCTTGTTAAATAGGTCTTATTGAGGTCTTGTTAAATTGATAATGCTGTGCTATGAAACATAAATGCACAGAAATATAAATATAAACAAAAATATCACATAATGCCCAATTCATGGGAATTGTTTTTTTATGAAGGAGAAATAACATTTTTTAAAAAATTAAAAGTCAGGCTAGGTGAATGTGCTAAGTAATACAGTCAATAAAGTGACATTGCATTACAGCTGGGGGCATGCAGATACAATGGCATGCCAGGCTGGGTTCTCTTAGCTCCTGCAGTCTTAGCTCATGCAACATTGAGAGTCCTAGGACAGTTCAAAGTTTAAGCAACTAAGAATCAAGTCTGCCTTGACAATAGTCACACTCTGACTGGCTCCCTGTTGTTCCCTTCGGCACTGGAGTCCAACCTTGATGGACTTTTATTTACTTGAGTTCTGATGTTGCTTTTAACCACAACTTTCATTGGTCTTGACCTTAATCTTGTTCTTAAGGCAGACACATTTCTATCTCATATACAGCCATGTTAATAGCAAACCCCCGCCTGCCTGCTTCAGCATTCTTCTCGCTTGTCAGGATTCTTATCTGCTTTCTTGCCATATTCCCTTACACCTTCTTATCCACTTGGATGTTTGTTTACTGCTTACTGATGTCTTTTTCCTGGTTGAATGTCAAACCTACTTGACTTACTACCAATAAAAGTCTCTAATGTGTATGACTCATTCTCCACAGTATGTGTTTGTTTTCATCCATCACACTATCAACTTATCTGAAAAGGACAAGCTAAAGTATATTCCCTCTAATGTGTTACCCTTCAGTGCTTTCCCCCAAGACAGGACATGAAGAAAAACCTCTCCAGATAAAGGGAGTTTCAATGAGAACACCACACTGGACATTATTAAATAGTATCTGCTCTCCTGGAAAGTAGATTTCCCTGCAGTTTACCCATGCCAACACCAGATTTTGACTATTAACCAACATTCCTGGCACCTATCCCATTATCTAGATGCTCACCTGCACTTACTTGATTTTTAGCTATTAAACTATACCTTTGAAATTTCAGTAGAATTCGACAAACACTGACTGGACACCTACCATGTGCAGGCACCACCCTAAGTGCTGGAAATACAAAGATGAAAACACTGTCCCTGATTCTGCAAAGGTTGTCACCTATGGACACTACCTGAAATCTGGAATTAACTTACTTCCTGCTCTGTCAATCTGGGCAATCACTTTTGCTATCCTGAACAGTAGTAAATTTATACTTTCTATGGTAAATAACCAACATATGATTCAACTTCCAGGAAAGCAATTCCAGACTCTTATCTTGAGTATTTCCAGGGCCAATTCTCTGTGCTAGAGCTTGAAATATTAAGATTCTTTTAACCAACTAGTGGGCATGGGCATAATACTTAGAGGCTATGTTATAAAACTGGTAAAAAAAAAGGTAACAATGGAATAATTGTCAGTTATCTTAAACAAAGTTTTATTCTCCTACACAATACAGGATTATACTATTCAAAGGTACCTGACTAAAAAAATAAAAAGACACAGGAGTTGAAATCTGGTCTGTATTCTGCTCTCCAATATATGCAGATGCAATGGCACCTGACCAGAAAACACATTTTTACTAATTTATCTACAAAGAACCTGTTTTCAGATTTGTCCAAAGGGGCATAAAAGTAAGCAGCATGCTGAGCCTAATGACTACTACTTAATGCTTTAGTATTTTTAACAGTCAAAATTCTCAAAAAGGTGCATTAGACTTGACATCATCATTTCCTCACTTCCTATTCCTGTATAACCCACTCTACTCTGGGTTTTATGCCTATCATTGATCTTCATTTTGCAAGATTTAATGGATACACTTCTATGTGAATCTAACTTAAAATCATTAGCATTGAACACAGTTGGTCATTTTCTTTGAAAACAAGTCTTCTCTCTAATCTTCTGATTGGCCACATTTCCCTTCCTCCTCCCTGTCTTCCCTTGGCTAATTCTCAAAACATTTTATGTATTTAGTGATCCACCTCATTTGCTCTTCTTTCTTCATTTACACATTCTCCATAGGTAAAATCAGTTATGTGGTTTTAAAGTAAAATCTATATGTTCTAAATTTATATTCAAAATGTATATCTCTAGGCAAGTCCTGTCTTCTGACTTCCAGTATCCCATGTCCAAGTAATTGAGGACATGGCAAGTGAAAAGACTGTTCCCACCTTCCCTGGTTGTCAGTGCCACCTGCCCTGCCCCTGGTGAAGACGGCCCTCACTCCCCTTGTGCTGGCACAATGTGAGGTTTCAAAGAGATCGGCAAGACACACATGTAGAAACTAGTGAGGACTGTGCTAAATTACACACCTCACCCAAATCTGCAGTTTGTCTCTGCTGTTCATATGATTTTTATAGATGGCTTTTCATGTAGTTAATTTTTTGCAATCAGTTACTCTTCTTGAAGGTCCACAATATCAGGGAATATTTGTTATCCACATTCATGCTTTCTGTATGCTCTACAATATCTAGAAAAGTGGTTCTCAGCTCTTTTTGAATATTAGAAATCCTGTGGAGCTTCAAAAAAAAATTAGAACCTGCCTTGGCTGGTGTGGCTCAGTGAACTGAGTGCCGTTCTACAAACCAAGGGGTCACCAGTTGAACTCCCAGTCAGGGCACATGCCTGGGTTGCAGGCCAGGTCCCTAGTAGGGGATGCTCAAGAGGCAACCACACATTGATGTTTCTCTCCCTCTCTTTCTCCCTTCTTCCTTCTCTCTAAAAATAAATAAATAAATAAATAAAATCTTTAAAAAAATTAGAACCTGATCTTACTCCCCCAAAACCCTGATGTAATAGGTCTAAATTGATACTGATGCATCTCTATTTTTTTAAGTTTCCTCCTAAATGTCCACTGATGAATAAATGGATTAAGAAAACAATGACATATCACTCAGCCTTAAAATAAAGATGGCAGATGGCAATCTATCCGTTTGTGAAAACAGGAATAAATCTGGAGGACAATATGTTAAAGGAAATAAGCCAGACACAAAAAAACCCCAAATGGTTTCACTTATATAAAGAATCTAAAATAGTCAAACTTATAGAAGCAGAGCATAGAATGCTGGTTGCCAGGTGCTAGGGCTAGTGAAATGAGAAGATGCTGGTGAATGAAAACAAAGATTAAGTTATACTAGATAAGTAAGTTCTGAGGATCTAATGTACAGCAATATGACTATAGTTAATACTGTATTGTATACTTGAAATTTGCTAAGAGGGTGGATCTTAAATGTTCTCACTATGCACACACAAAATAAGGAAAATGGTAATTATGTGAGGTGATGCATATGTTAATTTGCTTGATTGTGTTGATTACATATACATGTAAATAATCACCACAATCAATACAATAACCACCACAGCTAGTTTCCTAGATGATTCAGGGAATAGCCAGGGCTGTCAAGCACTGAAGTAGAACAGTAAATACTCAAAAACATGTGCTGAATAATCCGGCTGATATTTTTCAGTAGTCCCAGTAAAAAACAATAATATTATTATTATTTAAAGAGTTGCCTTACTTTCAAAGTAAAAGATAAATAATTGTTGATGGACTTGGCAAGAGACCACAGACCTCAGCTCTGTTTTGAAAGAGAGAGAGAGAGGAAGAGAGGCAAAGCCTTTGTGATTTAAAAAAAAATCTAAACAGGTAAGGTTGGCAGTATCTAAAATTAACAGGAAGTACATAATCCATTTAATAGGAGACCAATTGATTTTGAGTCCTCTTCATTTAGAGGCAGACATAAATTAAATGATGTTGTCCCCACAAATAGGATGTGATTTTGACCCAAAAGATGATCACCCTTACCATAGGGAAGCTTCCCCTGAAAAAGGAGAACAAAATTAGTTGGGTGGAAGAAAAGGAAAAGTATACACTAATTCATTTATTCAGTGTATGCATTCTTATAAAATATTTAATATGAATTTGATAAACTTCTTAATCAGATAGAGAAATTTTCAGAAGATAGGGGAATAATTTGATTAAAAAAATTTCTCTCAGCTACTTCTGAACTGTTATTGTTAACTCTGTTGCTTTCAATCTTAATTGAAGAGATCTATATGAACTGACTGTATAAAGTGATTTTTTATTCACTCAATACTGACATACATCACCTCTCTTGGAGAATTAATTAACCCAAAGGATACAGACTGAAAAGAAACCATCACAATTTACATGTGTAATGTAATTTCCTAGGATGTAATTTTATACCAGAAAATAGGTAATTTTCCTATTATTGTGAAATACTACGAATTTTAGTAGCTACAAAGAAATCATGAATTGTTTGGAATCTGACTTGGAAAACAGCTCCCCAGGAATTATTACAGCTCTGCCATATGTGCCATATGCCAAATGTCACCACGTTTCCCTGTATACATGAGTGCTTTACTATTGTCTGTTTGTTTTTTGCTTACAAACAATTTTTTAATTTTTATGGAATTTATTGGGGTGACATTGGCTAATAAAACTATATAGGTTTCAGGTGTATAACTCTATAATATATCACCTCTACATTGTATTATTTGTTTGCCACACCAAGTCTTCTTCTATCAGCATTTATTCCCCCTTTAACCTCTCCTATCTCCTCCCACCCCCCTTTCCCTCTGGCGATCACTATACTGTTGTCAGTGACTATGAGTCTTATTTTTTCTTACTCCCTTCACCTTTTTACCCTCAGCCCTATGCAACCATCCTTCCTTGGGACAGCTGTCTTTCTGTTCTCTGTATCTGTGAATCTGTTTCTATTTTGTTTTTGAGTTTATTGTGTTCATTAGATTCCATATATAAGTGAAATCATATAGAATTTTCTTCTATGACTGGCTTATTTCACTTAGCATAATGTTCTCTGGGTCATCTTTGCTGTAGCAAAGGGTAATTTTTTCTCTTTTTTATGGTTGAGTAGTATTCCATTGTATAAATGCACTGCAGTAATTTTATCTACTCATCTAATGATGGACACTTGGGCTGCTTGCAAATGTTAGCTATTGTAAATAACCCTGCTGTGAACATAGGGCTGCATATTCTTTTGAATTACTGTTTCGGGTTTCTATAGATAAATTCTCAGTAATGGAATCACTGGGTCATATGGTAGTTCCATTTTTAATTTTCTGAGGTATCTCCATGCTGCTTTCCACAGTGGATGCACCAATCTGCATTTCCACCAAGAGTGCACAAGAGGTCCACTTTCTCCACATCCTCATCAGTACTTGCTGTTTGTTGATTAATTGATGATATCTATTTTGACAGGTGTGAGGTTTTAATATGCATTTCTCTGATGATTCATTGAGTATCTTTTCATATGTCTATTGTCCATCTGTATGTCCTCTTTTGAAAAGTGCCTATTGAGGTCCTTTGCCCATTTTTTTAACTAGGTTGTTTGCTTTTTGGTGTTGAGTTTTGTAAGTTCTTTATTAATTTTGGATATTAATCCCTTATGAGATTTATCATTGGCAAATATGTTTTCCCATTCAGTGGATTGCCTTTTCATTTTGTTGATGGTTTCATTTATTGTGCAAAAACTTTTTAGTTTGATGTACTCCCATTTGTTTATTTTTTTCTTTTGTTTCCTTTTCCTGAGGAGATATATCAGAAAATATGTTATCAATACCATGAGAAGTATCTGATTTTTACTGCCTATGTTTTCTTCTAGAATTTTTATGGTTTCAAATCTAACATTTAAGTCTCTAATCAATTTTGAGTTTATTCTTGGCTATTTTGAGTGGCTTAAGAGTGGTCTAGTTTCATTTTTATTGCAATTATAAATGGGATTATTCTCTTAGTTTACAATTCTGACAGTTCATTATTGATTTATATAAATGCAACTGATTTCTGGATATTTATATTGTATGCTACTACTTTATTTAATTCATTTATCAGTTCTAGTAGTTTTTTGGTGGAATCTTTAAGATTCTCTATATAAAACATCATGCCATCTGCAAATAATGACAATTTTACTTTTTTCTTTCCAATATAGAGGCCTGTTATTTCTTCTTTTTTTATTGCTGTGGTTAGAACTTCTAGTACTATGTTGAATAAGATGGGTGAAAGAAGACATACTTGTCTTGTTTTCAATATTAAGGCAAACACTTTTAGTTTTTGTCCATTGAGTATGATATTAGATGTGTGTTGTCATATATGACATTTTTATGTGGAGTTATATTCTCTTTATTCCCATTAGCTAAGAGTTTTTATCATAAATAATTGCTGTATTTTATCCTATTGCTTTTTATGCATCTATTGTTATAATCATGTGATTTTTATCCAGTGACTGAGCCTAACAGGCAGCCAGCAGGCAATGATGGACCTTGGGATTTTACCGACCTGCCCCTGGGCCTGGTGCTGTAAAAGGCTGGTCTCAGTGCACAGTTTGGTCCTTTGCATGCACAACCAGGCCCAGCAGAAGCAGCCACAAACTATGGATTGCTTTGTAGCTCCAAACAGGTTGCCCAGAATCAGTTACATGCAGTGTTCGATATTGGTCTTCACCAGCATCCCTCCCAAGAGGCCCCAGATCCAAAACACCCAGTAGCTAGCTTCAGACAACGCCAAAGCAGGATTCTATAGGCGTCACAAGTGGCATATCCAAAGGGACATCTCAGCAGACACCAGACTCCACTGAGCCAAAATTTGCTTTTTGTGGTCTTAACCTGCATAGCACCTTATACACTGTGATCATTATCAATCATCATAGTCAGCTAACAGCAATCAAGACTCATTTACAACAGGATGGACCACATAACCCACACAAGGGGTATTTCTAGAGCATCCACATTGAGGTGATCAAGTGAACAGGGCTGCTGAGTCCCACAAAACACCTACTACCTAAGGCCACACGAGAAGGAGTAAACAGTAGGTTGGATGAAGCAGAGGATAAAATATGTGATTTAGAAGACAAGGTAGCAGAAAACACCCAGCCAGAGCCAGCAAAAAGAAAAAATGTAATTAGGATAGTTCAAGGGACCTTTGGGACAACTTGAAGCATAATAATATCCATACAATTGGGATATCAGGAGGAAAAAGAGAAAAAGAAAGGGATCAAGAACATATTTACAGAAATAATGATGGAAAACTTCCCTAACCTGGTAAAGAAAGAAAACACACAAGCCCAGGAAGTGCAGAGTCCCAAACAAGATGAACTGAAAGATGCCCACAACAAGACAAACGGTAACTAAAATGGCAAAGGTTAAAGGCCGTGAGATAATCTTAAAAGTAGCAAGAGATAGGCAGTTACCTACAAGATAGCTCCCATGAAATTGTCAGCTGATTTCTCAACAGAAATATTTCAAGCCTTAAGAGTTTGGCATGAAATATTCAAAGTGATGAAAAATAAGGACATACAACCATTACTACTTTACCAAGCAAGGTTATTATTTTACATTGAAGGAGAAATAAAGAGCTTCCTATACAAGAAAAAGCTAGAGGAGTTTGCTACCACCAAACTAGTATTATAAGAAATGTTAAATGTTCTCCTTTAAGAAAGAAAAAAAAACATAGGGTAGCTAAATGTATAAGAAAACAAGACCCATACATATGCTATCTACAAGGGACCAACCTCAGAATGAATGAAAGATACTCACCAACTAAAAGTAAAAGGATAAAAAAAGATATTTTATGCAAATGCAAATACAAGAAAGAAAAAAGTTAGGGCAGCAATACTTATATCTGAAAAAATATACTTTAAAACAAAGACTATAGTAAAAGACAGAGAAGAACAGAACATAATGTAAATGGAACAATCCAACAAGAGAATATAAGCCTGGTAAACATTTATACACTCAGGGTAGGAGCACCTAAATATATAAAGCAAATCATGATGGACATAAAGGGAGGTATCAACAGAAATACAGTCACATTAGAGGATTTTCACACCGTATTGACATCAATGTTTAGATCTTTCAGACAGAAAATCAACAAGGAAACAGCCTAAAATGACATACCAGATCAGGTGGATTTAAAGGATATCTTCAGAATATCTCATCCCAAAGCAACAAAATATATACTCTTTTCAAGGGCACATGAGACATTTTCTAGGAGAGACAACATGTCAGGACACAAAACAAGTCTCAATAAATTTAAGAAGACTAAAATTATACCAAGCGTCTTCTCTGACCATAATGGTATGGAACTAGAAGTCAATCACAAGAAATAAAAACGCACAAAGACATTGAGGCTAAATAACATGAATAAACAATGAATGGGTTAACGATGAAAATGAAGACATAACAACCCCACATTTACAGGACACAGGGGCACTGTCATAAGAGGGAAATTCACAGCATTTCAGGCCTACCTCAAGAAACAAGGAAAATAGCAAATAAACAATCTAATTTAACACTTGAGGGAACTAGAAAAAGAACAAAGAACAAAGCCCAAAGTGAGTACAAGGAAGGAAATAATAAAAATCAGAGCAAAAATAAGCAAAATAGAATCTAAAAAATACAAATGATCAATGAAATCAAGCTCTGGTTCTTTGAAAACATTGACAAATCTTTAACCAGATTCGTCAAGAAAAAAATAAAGAGAGAGAACCAAAATAAATAAAATAATAAATGAAAGTGGAGAAGTAACAACTGACACCAAAGAAATACAAAGCATTGTAAGAAAATATTATGAACTACTATGGGCGAATAAACTGGACAATCCAAATGAAGTGGATAAATTCCTAGAAACATACAATCTTCCCAAACTGAATCGGGAAGACTCAGAAAATCTAAGTAGACTATTTACAACAAATGAAATTGAATCAGTAATCAAAAACTCCCAACAAAAAAAAGTCTTGAACCAGATAGCTTCACAGGTAAGTTTTACCAAACATTCAAAGAAAAATATAACACTTATGCTTCTGAAAATATTCCACAAAATTCAAAAGAAAAGAAGACTCCCGAGCTCATTTTACACGGCCAACATTATTCTAACTCCAAAACCAATAAAGACACTACAAAGAAAGAAAATTATACATCAATATCCCTGATGAACATCAAGAACTTCTGAGCCTTTCTTTCAAGGAGGGAGGGCATAAGTATGAGGTGGAGTGACCATTCATCAGCTGCTTCCTCTGGCAGGTTTCTTCAAACACTAACAGAACTCTGATGTCACAAGAAGGCCAGGAACTCTACTCCAAACAAACAAACAAACAAAAAATATACAAAGCTCCTTTATATTATCTGTCCTTCAAAATGTTTGAAATATATTCATTATAAAAATCTTGAGCCTGAATTTATTATTCAAGAAATTCACTTCCTTTCTATTTTTCTTTCTTGTCTATTATTTGATTATCATGATTTCTTCACCTGAAATTATATTAGATTTTTAAAAATTTAATGGTGAATAGATTAAATTGTTCAATAAAAGTGGAAAACTACCAACATATAACAATAAGCATTTTAAAATCTCAGTCCCTTTGAGCTATAATCTGGGTGTACATGTGCACACGCACACACATGCTGTGTCGGAGTCCAAAATATTAAAAGTGTTTGTATTTTTCAGAGTAACATTATGCTTTATTGTGGGTTCTAATAATCTTGGTGTCAGAAATTTTAAATTTCAGTCATATGCCAGATGTGTTAAAATAGCTGTTGCTTTCTAATATTTTTCTCTACAAAATGTTTTTTTTTTTTCGGGGCTTGGAAATAGAGGCCTGTGCCCACAATGACCATAAAGGGCATGCGAAAAAGTATGTCCCAATGGAAACCCCTTTGCTGGGCAGGGACTGCCTAAATGTAAAATGACATTAGCTCCCTGCAAACGACATTCATTTCCTGCATATGCAAATTTTCTTAATGTGAACCCCCATATCAGGTAAAATGTATAAAGTTAATGATGCCATGTAATTACAATCACTATGGTGACTGCAGTCCCCTGAGAACAATAATGTGATAATATACATGAGGTTTGACTTTCTTTGGAAACAACAGCTTATAATTTGAAAATAGATAGTAAAATACTTTCATTATCTTCCTTTAACTCCTAAGGCAAAAGCAGGTACAAATAGATTGTTTTTCTTTATTAACTGAAAATAAAATTATAAGAGAAAGCAAAAATACAAGGTAAGTAATTGTTTATTTTCAACTTTCAATGCCTTCATTTGGCTTCATTTGAAAACCTTTTTTCCTTTCACTCAGGAAAACACCAAGGCCTTTGCAGCCAGATTTTTTTTTTTAATTCTGATCTTGTTAATCCCAGGGAGGCTATGTAACTACTGTTTACTGCTATTGTGCTAAAATGACATGACCAATAATTTAAAACTGGGTAACAAAGTTCTCAAATAATTTTCAGTGATTTGAGAAGCCTGGGAGTGGGAGTAAAAAGATGATTCTTAAGAATCCTTGCTGTGTTGATTTTTTTTTAATTATAATTATTTCATGTTTTCTGAAAGAATAGGAATAAAACACAGCCAAAACTCTGCAGCTCTGTAGGCATATCCCAAGCAGTTGTTAAGTCCATACTCCACCAATGTGAACAGGGTCCAACAGTAAAGTATATTTATAGCAGAGGAGGTCTGGGGGAGTATTAGATCTACTGATATCACATTTTTTCCTCATTATCTCACATCCCCGTCCATTTATTTCCCCAAACACCAAAGAAAGTACAACCCCGTTCTTTTATATCACCCAGGAGGACACATCAGATAGCCCCGATGAAGATACTGACTCACACTGTCTACATCGAGAGCTGCATCTCATGGTCATAAGCACAGCCCACACGGAACCTCCCTTTACATACCTATGAGTTGATTATACTCAGTGTGACCTTCACTCATGCACTCATTGTAAATGGAGGGCCTTTCTTAATCAAAAATCGGGTTTGTGGTAAGAGTTGGTGGCACACAAATATACATTGAAAATCTTGTGTTCTTGAAATAGCTGAGAAATATAGGCCCATGTAAAATGAAAATAAATCAGTAAAATTCAGCTTTATGCAAGTATATGAATTAACCATCTGAAACTGTTTTGAGAACACAGATTGTTTTTTTTCCATCTTTCAAATGAAATTAGCCCTGGTCAGTATGGCTCAGTTGGTTGGAACATCGTCCTGCAACAGAAAGGTTGCAGGTTTGATTCCCGGTTTGTGCATGTACAGAAGGCAACCAGTCGATGCTTTTCTCTCGTATCAATGTTTTTCTCTTTCCTTCCTCCTTCTCTAAAAGCAATAAAAAAAAAGTCCTTGGTTGAGGAGAAAAAAATAATCTTCCAAATGAAATTCAATACAACCCATTAGAGAAAAAATGAGTCATGGTCAAGCACTGAAAACAAAACAAAACAAAATATATATATATATAATATTACATATTTATATATAATATAATATATATTTGTTTTTGTTGCTTATTGTTTAATTCATATACTTCATGTCTTAGAGAAGTTTTAGGTTCACAATATAATGTATCAGAAAGTACAGAGAGCTCCCACATATACTGCCTCCACCCCGGGCCCTGCACGCACACAACCTCCCTCACTCCCAACATCCTGTACCACAGGGGTACAGTTGTTACAGTCAATTACTCTACACTGACTCATCATAATCATCCCAGCCCATAATTCATGTTAGGGTTCACTTGTGCTGTTGTACATTCGTTCAGTTTTGACAAATGTACAATGACATCTATGCACCATCACGTTATCATAGGCCATCCCCTGTCAACCCCTGATCTTTCTGATACCTCTGTAGTTCTGCCTCACATGGAAGGAATCATACAGCGTTTCAGACTGGCTTCTTCCCACAGTAATATGCATTTAAGTTTACTCCATGTCTGCTCATGCCTTGATGGATCATTTCATTTTTAGCACTAATATCACATTCTCTGGATGTGCCACAATTTATTCAGCCAGTCAAGTCTTTTTGATTGTTTCCATTTGGGCAATTCTGAGTAAAGCTGCCATAAAAACATCTATGCACAGGTTTTCATGTGAACATAAGTTTTTAATTCATTTGGGTAAATACAAAAGAGCAAATATTATAGATTTTGACTATTACATTTTCATGATGGTAAAATTTATGAGTTGGCCTCTGGGTTAGACAAATAGATTCAGGAGATGGAATATGTGGATTTAGGCCAATGTTTAAAAACGAACATGAAGAAAGCACCACCTTTCCAACACTTGTTATTACTTGTCCTATTGATAATAGCCATTCTAACAGTGCAAGGTGGTGTCTCATTGTATTTTTGATTTACATTCCTCTAATAGTGAGTTGAGCATATTTTCATATGTCTTTTGGCCATTTCTATGTCTTCTTGGGAAAAGTGTCTGTTCAGATCTTTGGCTCTTTTGGGCGTTTACCCCAAAATTTTGAAAACACTTATTTGTAAAGATATATGTATCCCTATGTTCATTGCAGCATGATTCATGGTGGTCAAGACATGGAAACAAGCACAGTGCTCTTTGATAGATGACTATGTAAAGATATGGTATATGTGTACAATGGAATAATACTCAGACATAAGAAAAGATGAAATATTGCCATTTGTGATAACATGGATGAATCTTAAGATTATCACACCAAGTGAAATGTCAGACAAAAAAGTGAAGAACCATATGGTTTTACTAATATGTGGAATGTAAAATTAAAAGCAACAAATGAACAAAGAAAACAAACAAAATCTCATAGGTGCAGACAACAGTATGGCAGTTACCAGAGGGAAAAGGGGCTATGGGGAGGTGGTAAAGCGGCCAAATATATGGTGGTGAAAGGAGACTTCCTTTGGGTGGTGAACACACAATGCAATATGCAGAGAATATATTATAGCCCTGTGCACTTGAAACCTATGTGATTTTATTAACCAGTATACCCTAATAAATTAAAAAAAAACTTTTAAAGAATTTTTTGCTTTCTCATTACTTATTCAAAGAAAATGTATAAAATATTAGAAAATATGAAGTAGCTGTAGAGAGAGTATATGAACATGTCATTAGTGCATTTATTTGAACAGCTTTACCATATTCCTATGGAGAAGAAGTAAGTACAAAGTCCCTTTGAATTTCCATAAAGTCTGTCTGGCCTTCAGGTTAAAAATAAAATAACCAAAGAATATGAGATGTTTTATATTAAGCCAGTCAATTCGATATGATATCTTTTCTGAACAGTGATAATAAAAGGAGTACATATATAACATTATTTGATTTATGACTTGACCTTTAAAAATTAGAGAAATTCCTTGGATCATCTTGGCTTGATCCAGATGAATGTTTTGTTTATATAGATAGCAAATAAGCAGTGAAATAATGTTCATTCTCATCAGGTAAGTCAACAATCAGAAACTGATGACATTTTATACACCAATAATAAACTATCAGAAAAAGAAACTAAGAAAGCAATCCTATTTCCTATTGCAACAACAGCAAAACAAAGTACCTAGAAATAAATTTAACTAAGGACATAAAAGACCTGTACTCAGAAAACTATAGGATGCTGAAGAAAGAAGTTGAGAAAGGTACAAATAAGTAGAATTATATACTGTGTTCATGGATTGAAAGAATTAGCATCATTAAAATATCCATTCTACCCAAATCCATCTATAGATACAATGCAATTCCTATTAAAATATCAATGGTATATTTCATAGACCTAGGACAAATATTCTAAAAATGTATATGGAGTAAAAAAAAAGACCCTGAACAGCCTTGGCTATATTGAAAAAGAAAAACAAAGTTGGAGAGATCATAATACCTGATATCAAACTATACTACAGGGTCATCAGTTAATAAAGCTAGTGTCTTACTAATAGAATTTTGATGTTTGAAGCTTTGCATTTTATTTGAAACTCTTAGTGAAAGTTGCAAAATATATACTGTATTTTCACAGTACAAAGTTGGCAAAGTTGGTAATGAAAACACTCTAGTACTGGCATAAGAACAGACACATAGATCAATGGAACAGATAGAGAACCCAGAAATACACCCATTTCCCTGTGGTCAATTAATATTTGACAAAGGAGGCAAAATCATACAATGGAGTAAAGACAATCTCTTCAAAAATGGTCTTGTGATAACTGGACTAGTACATGCAAAAAAAATGAAACTAGACCACCATCTTACATCATACACCAGAATAAACTCAAAATGGATAATATAGTTAGTGATAAGTCATAATACCATAAAAGTACTAGAGAAAAACATCGGCAATACGATTTCAGATATCTCGAGTAGCAATATTTTTGCTGATGTATCTCCTATGTCAAGGGAAATAAAAGAAAATACAAGGAACATGAATAAAGGACCCATGGACAAAGCCAAAGCGGGGAAGGATGGAGGGTGGGAGCTGGGGGTGGGTGGGGCAGGGAAAGTGGTGGTGGGAAAATGGAAACAAATGTGTTCAAACAACAATAAAGTGATAAAAAATAAAATAATATAAAAGATGGTTTTATTCATCTTTCTCTTTTTACTTAACAATCCATTTTAGACATATTCACATGTAAATACATAGATTTCTTTTAAAGACATTCTTAATTGGAATTTAATACAGAAAAATCACAAAATTTAAGCATTTAGCTCAGTGAATTATCACAAAGTAAATATGCTCATGCAAACATCATCAGTTTAGGAAAAAGAATATTATTTATATTGTCAGAAGTCCTATCAATCACTACTTCTTTCTTTCCTCCAGCAAAAGTAACCACAATCCTGATGTTTAACAGCTAGGATTACTTTTGATTGATTTCAGTCTTTATATTAATGGCTCATACTATGTATATTTTTCTGTGTCTGTTTGCTTTTGCATGATATTATGTTTGAGAGATAACATCCATGCTACAGTTTGTTAATTTCTATTGCTTTAATATGCTATTATATAAATATTCATAATTCAAAAATATATAAATAAATGGGACTACATAAAATTAAAAGCTCCTAATACCAACTTAAATTATTTGGTTGCATGTTAAAAAAAAAAGACTTCAAACTGACTTTAGAAATTTCTTCAATACCACAGGCAAAGTATCTGCAATAACCTAAAATTTATTATTCTTTACTCACATCCAACAGAGGAAAAAGCTTATCTCTTTCTTAACTTTCTGACCAAAAGAACCAGGCTTCCTTCTGAGTAAATCATCTTAAATCATGTGCTTATCTCTGAACCAATTGCTATGGCAACTGTGATGGAATTAATAGCAGACCAGTGAAAGTTTATACCTAGCATCAAGTCTGAAAGCGTTTAAGTCTGAAAAAGTTTCATCAACAGAGGAGCATGCCAAGAATAAAGGAACATCATGAAGTTTGAAAGTGCTACTTTTTTAAGGGAATGGTTAATAATCAGTATTGCTGGAGCATAATTGTATGAAAATTTATTGTAGATAGTAAATCTGAAAACATATGCAGTCTGTCCAGAAAGTATCAAGCTATGTGCTATGAAGAACAGAGACATTTACTGAAGATACGAGTTACAAGAAACATTATACGTGGGACAATGACACCTCACTCCCCTTCAAGGTAAGTACCTTAGGACCTCACACAGTTCTTCCAATCATCATCAGATGCCCTGTCGAATCTTCCTGAATCTCATCAATGGTCTGAACTCTCTTCTGTTTCAAAGGTGATTTTAGTTTTGGGAAAAGCCAGAAGTCACAGGCATCAAATCTGGGCTGTAGGGGAACTGAGTCACTTGGGTGATTTGATGTCTCACAAAAAACTGCACAAGATGTGATGCATGAATGGGCACATTGTCATGATAAAGCTGCCAATCACCAGCTGCCGATACCTGTGGCCTTCTGACTCATCTAAGTAGTTTCCATGGAGGAATGTTCAAGCTTAACACAAAATTTGATACAGCTCTACTTGCTCAGTCATTTTGAATGTGTTGACCACACAGTTCATCTGCTCACACTCAATAGTATCTACCTCCCCACTGAATGGTACAGTGAAGTCATCATTGTTCGCACATGCACATTCTAGTCCACTCTCATTGGCTGCCAGGTTACATCAATATTGTGCAAACCATTCTCATTATATTAACAATGGTTGGACTTTTTCTGGACAGACCTCATAGTGTACCACTGGCATGGAAAGGAATAAACATGTACTACTTGAAAGGACAAGTTAACATATATCAGCTGTCTTCCCTTTGCTTATCTGGAAACTTCTTTTACTTTACACCTAAAGAAGTGAAGATTAAATGTTCTATGATGTCACATCAAGTGGATATGTGTGTCAACATTTGATTTGTTAAGACTATTGATTTGTAATAATCACTTAAGTTTTACAAGGTTTTCAGCCCAATAAAAATAAATGACTTTTTTTGAAATTTTAAAAGAATTATTTTATCTATTAACTGTTGAATGATTAGCCCTGGTCTGGTTACTCAGGTGGAGTATTGTCCCATACACCACAAGTTTGCAGATTTGATTCTGGGTCAGGGCATATACCTAGGTTGTGGGTTTGATTCCCAGCAGGGTGCAATGGGAGACAACTGACTGATGTTTCTCTCCCTCTCTCTTTTGCTGTCCCTTCTGCTCTCTCTAAAGTCAATAAACATATCCACAGGTGAGGATTAAAATAAATAAATAGATACTAATTGATTAAAATTAAACATTTTTGTTGGGAAGTCTAAAGGCCTTTGGAGACTTGTAGGTTTCTCAAAAGATTAGAAATCCTATATATTAGGATTTTATGAATCAATATTTCAATGAGTTAATAATGCTAGAGTCTTACTAATAGAATTTTGATAGGCTTGAAGGTTTGCATTTTATTGGAAACTTTCAATAAAAGTTGCAAAATAAGTACTGTATTTTTGCTTTTAGCAGAACTATAAATTATCCTAAATACTTGTCATATTAGCATCTACCTGCATTTCTTTTCACTCTCTGCTTATGGACAAAATAAATGGTCAACAAGCTTGCATTTGTATTATTTCTGATCCAATACAGCAATAATACAGAAACTACCAATAACATTAAATCATTATGATGTTATTGATAATTACACATTCTTTGAATGATCATCCCATATCATGTACTGTTTCCTGTTCATATGGATGTTACACATTCCAACCCTGCTTCTTATTTCAGAGACAAACACCATTCTCCATTCAAAAGAAATCCACAAGACCATCTACAATTTATTTCACATTTTGGCCCTTTTCTCTTTATTTCCTGTTTCTTGACTACATTTATAAGTGACAATAATGACAACTACAGTCCCCCACACACATTAGAGTGAATTTATACTTTACCTTGCACATTTACTCTGTGGGTCAGCACACAGACAGGGAAAAGCCCCTCATGGTTTCAGGTCTCTGGCATTGGGTTGGGTCACATTTGTAATTGAAGAGGCTGACTTATATCCAGACAGCCCGAGCAGCTTCAAGTATCTTTCAATAATTGATAAAATGTTCAGCCTCCATACTTTCTTTATTACAGTCATTCCATGGCAAACTGTTGCTGTAAATTCAATCACAGGATCCCTCGTTCCTGTACTATTATGTAGGAAGTAGCTCTGAGATTCCCCTGTCAAATTTATCTCTAAGTAAGTGCTCCTTTTCTATTTTATTTCAATTTATGACTCCCCAACCACTTAACACATTTGAATAAAAATATTTATTCTACTATTTCAGCAGCAGACAAGCTCTGTGATGTCTGACTTTATAATCCGAATAGCACTGGAAATGCAGTAACGTTACTACTTGTCATTTATAAGCTAACTATCACTTGAACAACACAGTGCTATGACATGATAAAATTGCTCCATAGAAAATTGTTAGACACCTGGGAGCAAGCTAATATTGTCTGAAATAGGGATTGGATTGTTCTCTGGAATGGAGTACATTTAGAGTTAAATGACCAAGAACTTCTTAGAAAGAAAATCCTCCAACTGTCTCTGCCTTACTGAAGGGGAGAATCAGATTCACATACTTAAAAGAATTATCAACTTGGAAATGCCTGCAAATATAAATTTGAATTTTATATGTAGATACTGACTGGAGGAGAAAACATTGAGAAGTTGTGTGAAATCATAGATGTTCCTGTGCTTCAGCTACTTACGCCAGCTTTTAGTTGCGATGAAGAACTTTCCAAAATATTCGGCTTTGCTTCCCTCCTCCAACGAGCATTTTCTTCATTCTTCCCTCCTTTCATCCTTACCTTCCTTGCTCTCTTTCTTCTTTGACTATCACGATATTAGAAAAGTCAGTAGCAAAGCTCATGTATTTTATTTTTCAAGAGAAAAATGTATGTTTTGTATTTAAAATGTATAGAATATACACTTTTCACCTTGGTGCTTCCATCCACTCGTCAAAATGCTGTCTGCTCTGTTCTAAAGTATAGAATTTAGCTTAACTATCAAATTAACATAGTCTCATAAGGAAATGAAGACAAACAGAAAACAACAACATGCGACTTATTCCAAGAAATGCCCCTTCATCCCTTAGGCAAAATTGATTTATTTTTTTTCTCTAAAATTCCATAACCCATTTTTGAAACTTTTTTATAACCCTCTTCACATTCAATTCACATAATAATCCTGTAAATTTCTCTCTACTATCCTAGCATGCAGGCTAAGGTTATGTCTTAGTAGCTACTGATGGCCCACATTATGTAACACATAAATAAACTCTGATTTAAAAAATGCATATTCCTTAACATGATTTTAATTATATTTCCAGATTTATAGATTCCCCTAAAAGTAATAAGAGTAGGAAGCTGAAGAAGAAAAACTCTTTCAAGTAGCTAGATAGTAGTATGAACAAGATAGTAAGACTAATTAACTGAGAAAAAGAAAATGGGATAATGCCAAATTCAAGTCTTCTGAGAACAACAGATTTGCCATCATGCAAAATCTCCATCTAGCTTTCAATTTTTACATCACAGAGCACTTCATTAAAAATGAACAATCTTAGTCTGCTTCCAAAATGGGCATCTGGGCAAAACAAAGCATTGAAAATAAAAACCAACCCTGGAATCATGCATTTAAAATTAGAAAGGAGTCTTGAGGAAAATAAAATCCAAACAAACCAACAGACCAATGCCTTACAGTGGTGAAACCTGTGTGGTTGTAATGGGTGTTGTCAGGCCAATTAACTATCAGCATCATCAAGTGGGAACCCAAAAGATAGTTAGCAGTTGGCATTACTGCTCTAAGAAGAGTACTGCCATAGACCATAAACAAATAACAGGCAATGTTCCCATGGGCAAAACTAAAAGAATGAGAAGAGAAAGTTGTTTACATCATCCTGGTTTAAATACTTGAAAGTGTACTGGGAGTCAGCAGAATGGAGTGCTTAAAAGCATGGATTTCATAGTCAGATAGACCTTGATACCAATTTTGGTTCTGTCCGTGTAACATTAGGCAACTTACTTAACCTAAATGTTAAGTTATTGTCATCTGTAAGATCAAAATACCAATATATATTTATCAGCAGTGTATGTAAGGTACTTACCACAGGACTTACATACATAAAAAATGAATGGTCACTGTTTATGGAAAAGTCAGAAAATAAGGAAAAGCTTTCAAGATCACATGGTCAATTAAACACTTCAGCACTAAAATGAGGGGTATAACATCACATTTAAAGATTGCCTCCTACCTGCATTTCCATAACAGACAGTCCTCCCAGGTTCTCTTGGGTGCATTGAGTTGGCCAAAAGAAAAACAAAAACAAAAACAAAAGATTTCCATCAACTCTTAGTGTTGTCACCTAGGAAATAAAAACAGAAAAGTGTTGATGTCAAATGAAGTAGCAGATCAAAATGCAAAGTCTGACAAAAACATTTCTTTCTATCTTATGAATGAATGATTAATTTTATAAAGAAATGAAACTCTTCTGCCTTGAGCACAAAGAATGCAACCGTTACTGTGCTATAAATACCCCAGGCTGAATCAGGGGATAGAGAAGGAAAAGGACAGTGAAACTCATGACATCTTTAAAAAGCCCTTTTCGTACAGGGTTCTAAATCAAAAACAGATTATTCACCAAAAGCTTTTTGATACCTTGAAGGGTTTCTTGGCTGTTTCTTAGGAAGCTATCATTCACTGGTTCGCATTGATGTAACATTAGCTGTCACTCAGAGATGAACTTAAATTGCTGCCACATGGATGGAAAATCAGTCCCAGGAAGAAAGTGCCTTTGTAAACTCAGAAAACATATTTTCTTTAAAATGGAAAGGCTGACCATGTGATAAATGCTTTTCATATAATGGATAAAACCACTCTCTACCTCTAGAAGCATGCACAAACCCTCTGAGACCTGCAGCTCTCAGATTTTTTTTTTCTTCAGATCACATTCAAAACTTCACTTTACTAGGTGCCTTCAGAGCACCTCTGTCTTCCATTTCTCTCCTTCATCTTCCCACTGCCTTTATTCTTCTGCTTTATGAAAGAACAATTAGAATAACTTGTTCATTAGAAAACAAGGCTTTGAGTGGAGATTAAATGAGCTAGGGGTTACTTGGCAGACATTAGATGGAGAATTGAAGTTTTTAAAAGTGTGAAGTATTTTATGGTTGATTCAATTTAACTCAACAAATGTTTGTTGAACACCGAACACGTGTATGGTTTTGTATAAGGCATCAAAACCTAATATGAAAAAACAAACAAGAAATTGACCTTTCAGAGGATTTAATGGAGAAGGCAATGGAAGTATTTTAAAGTATGGCGATTATTTGCAGTTTGTTGTTAATGCTATAAGAGATCTAAAGGAAATTCAGACAGATTATTGTCAGGGGGAAGGGGCCAGTGTTGTGAGAAACGAATATCTTTGAAAGGAGTCTCTACAGCAGGACCTCAAGGGTCAAGAAGGCAATCTAAATTGGGACGATGATTACAGGTAATGAAGTCTGAGGATACTGAGATTTCAAGACCAGTAGCAGCCTCAGGTAAATGAGAAGGGGTGGAGAAGATTTAAAGAGATACTTTGGCATGAGATTTACATGCTAGGCTAGGGAATTTGGATTCTAAGGAGCCTTAGAATTTTGAAGCAGTGAAGCTACATGATCAGAGTTACAGCTTAGGAAGATAAATAGACTGCTGCATAGGGACTGATTGGAAGTAGATAAGACTAAGTTCCTGCAAGAGAAGTAATTTCTTATGAATAATTAGGAAAGAAAGCAGGGATAACAGGACCAGGTTTTGGACAGATTGAGATTGATGGCAACAAGAGTTTAAGTATTAGTACGTTGTTCACTCTTTCAGCAAAATTTTGGGAGAGCCTCCTGGATGGCATGCCAGTGGCAGGCACCAGGCTTCCATATTCTGCTGTGTATGATGTGTGCTTTTTTGCTGGAATTTTTGAGAGAAAAATAAGGATGTGTGTTATACATGGGTAGTACTAATTCTGTATATATATAAATATTTTTATTTTTAAATTCTTTTATTTATGCTTGTGCATTAAAAGTGTAATTCTGGACAGCAATAATGATATTTGTGTGAAAAATAAGACCCTGGACTACGCTAATCGGTTCTGTTGAACTTTTTAAATTGAATTAAAAATTAAAACAAAAGATTTTTTTCCCTGAAGGTTTGGGCCCAAACCATGAGTGTGCATTATACATGGCAAAATACAGTATATGAAAAGGACTGAACATAAAGAAAAATAGTTTAGGTGACTTTATCAAATCATATCACACAATAATATCATTTACTGATTATTGCTATTTTTCTGGCATATAGTTTGGAATTAACAATACATTGAAAGCTTTTGTTTTCACCCAGTCTATAATTTCCATAATCCTACAAAAAGTTTGTTTTTGCCTGAAATTCAAATGTTCACATAAGTGTTAACATTGAGGATAAAAATTTAAAGTGACTGTTTTAGGTCTTCATGATCAATAATATGTACAATGAACACTAGGTATAAGAAAAGTTGGTAACTCTGACAAATACACTTTCTAAAATAATGTAAAAATAATGTAATGTAATATGACTAATATATTAGTACCTGAACTGCCTTAAAATTTTAATGAACTGAAATTAAGGAGAACAACAAATAAAAACTATATTGTTGGTATCTGGTAAGTGGATTACATTTGTATATTTAACTAAACATGGAATTTTATTTTCAGGCCTTCATTGTGAACTTTCCCTGCATGATTTAATAAAAACTGTAGTATGAGAACATACAAACTAGTGTAAGAGTCATTACTTTCATTAAGAATATTACAATGAATAAATTAACCCAAAACAATAAAACCTGAGTGGTTGATATATGTAAGTCATTTACATCTTGTAGACTCATTTGGGGTAAGGAAGAATAAATGTGTTTGGTGGAAGTTTCATTAGCCCTTGCATTTCAATTGACTTTGAAAGCACACAATAAGAATACAAAAGCAATAAATATCATCCATAAACAAGAATACCATACAGGGTTGTGGTTCTTTTTTTTAACAAGATGTTCTGTGCCATTACACTTTAATAGTCCTGCTGAATTTTCAATATGGAAAAAGCTAAGGAGGCCTGTCGCCGTGCCATCACTGTGTTTTGCAACCACATTTTATCCCACTTTATTACATCACTCTGCCTTCAAAGCTGTGTACACGATGATGTCTCATGGGAAATGCCAGAGATGCTGCAGGAAACCATAAAGGTAACATAACAGCGTTCTGTGCCTGATGCTAAAGAGCTTGACTTAGGAGATGCAAAACAAACACTCCCTGCAAGCCACAGCACAACCCTGTGTCATGTCCACTGGATTCATAAGCCTGAGGATTTATGGACAGATACAGATATTTTAAAAGTGTTTTCATTTAGCAGTTTATTAGTATCCTGGTACATATGTACTGAAAGGGCCTGCTCACTGCGCTCCTGCGGGGAGAATAAAGCCAAAAAGATTTCCTTTGACAGCTTGCCATGTGCTCCTCTATTTACACTACATCCTTTGGGGGATAAGATTTCTTTGTAATCCTGTCTAGAGCAGTATTACTTAAAAAAAAAAGATTTATATCTCCTATACTAGACCAGAATGAAAATTCTCAATTTCGACATTGACAGTGCTGAGCTAAAATTTCATTGGTGATTTCCAAAGAGCTCTAGAACTAAAATCAGGAGAGCTCTAGAATTAAAATCAGGAAAAAAAATTTTAAATCTCCCTGTAACGAACATTAAGAAAAATGTAAAATGCTTCTTCAACATAGCAGTTACAAAAAAGGGTCTGTAAAGATGCATTTGAGGATGGGATGAATTAATATATGTGAAGCCCCATTTGTCACAGCTGATGCTGCCCCCGGAATGGAAACTTTCTGGTAGCCCTTCTCGAATCAGGTAATCAAGTGCTAGCAGACAGACATTCAGGGTGAGACTGATAAGCACCACACTCAGCATCGCTCAGCTCCCTGGAGGGTTTGTACTACAGATTCAATTCTGGTACTCCAACCCGAAAGACCTGAGAGGCCTGAAACCACTCACGGCTGTCTGCTCGCAACACACCTACGCCCTTGCCAGGCGCCTCACTGGACAGACTCTCCTCTTCCTTCAGCTCTCACATCTGCCTCCTCCTCAGGGCAGTCTGTTTTGACCATCCTGCCTACAGTGGTCGCCACTCCCAACTCATTTCATTTTTATCACTTGCCTCATTTGCTTCCTTTTAGTATCGAAATCTATAGTCATTAGGTTTAGAGATCTGTTTCCTTGACTACTGGTTTTGAACTATGACACCTGAATATTAGCTGCAAACAGGAGGGCATCATGCCTCCCTCTCCTGACTCCATAGCAGCGTCTCACATGAGGCATGGCTTGTGGTCAGGGTTAGCCCATATGTTGGAAGGGAGGAAGAAAAAAAACGTGCAAAAAAGAAGGGAGGGGAGGGAGTGAGTGGAAGGTGGGAGAGGAGAGGACTGGGGAGGAGAGAGGGGAGGGCAGGGGAGGAGAGAGCAGGGGAGGGGAGGAAAGGGAGGGAGGAAGGAAGCGAAGGTGGGGGAGGAGAAGGGCAGGAATGGAGGTGGGGAAAACGAGGAGGAACGAGCCGTGCACTGTGTGGTTTATAACCCTTTCTGTTTGTTTTATTAGACATACACTAACTGGCACTAGTGTTTGCCTGGGGTGAAATGACAACCGCTTTGGGGCTCATTTTTTTAAAATGAAAATAATAACCAGAGCTGCTAATTGTAGCCAAGGCTAAATGACACAATAATTGTGGAGCTCTCTGCAAATTGCCAAGCATGATACACAGAAACGTGTAATCTATAAAACCCCAAAGACATACAACATATTACTTTTATTTTAAGTTACTGACTTCTCTAAACTTAACTGCACAACTAATGGATTCGCTCTGGCTACCCCTCCATCCATAGCATACCTGATATAAGAAAATTGAGGATCACTTTTAAGTGTACATACAGATGTTCTTCAACTATGTTGGGGTTACATCCTGATAAATCTATCCTAAGTTGAAAATATTGTAACTCAGAAATGCACTTATCTACCTAACATGCTGAACATCATAGCTTAGTCTTGCCTACCTTTAATGTGCTCCGAACACTTAACATTAGCCTACAGTGAGCAAAATCATCTACCACAATGCACACACTGTAGCTTATGGGCTGTTTACCCTCATGATCGCATGGCTGCACAGTATCATGAGACAGAGTGCATGCATATCATTAGCCTAGGAAAAGATCAAAATTCAAAGTATTATTTCTACTGAATGCACACTGCTTTCATACATAGTAAAGCTGAAAAACTGTAAGTTGAATTGCCAGAAATCTGGAAGCATCTGCATTCCCTTTATTCAATGAAATGGTTGTTAATATAGTACTTGAGTAGACCCTCACCACAGGGCAATATAATAACAATAATAATAATTTATACTTCTGAACAGTTATTATAAGCCTCAAACCATTCCACAATTCTAAGTTCTTTGTACTTTTTATTTCAGGTCTTCATTCCAAAATCCTGTGAGGTCACTATTATTCTTATCTTTGTTTTACAATGAGTAAACCAAAATACAGAGAGATTAAGTAACTTGCTCAAGAACCCAATCCAGTAGGGATAAAAGGTCTTTGGGAGAGGGTGTCTAGCTCCAGGCCTAGCTGCTGCAGGTCTCTCACAGGGCAATCCACACATAACTCTGCAATTATAGACCCTGTAGAATCCTCCCTGCAAATGGAACTTGGTCTGGAATCATGTTTAGTCAGTACTCCTGGAATGGTTCTCTTTTGCATGCTTAGTAAGATTATCTAAATAAGAGAAAGATGCCAGAATTTTTTAAAATCCACAAAGTTTTAAAGAATTTTCAAAGTACTTCTAAAAACTTGACCTTGAGTTTAGCCTGAGATTGTTTCTTACTTTCCCAAAGTCCTTATTGTATATTTATTGATTTACAAACTAACCCCCGGACATAGGGGGCAAGGAGAGACTAAAGAAAGAGGTGGACTACTGATTGGTAGGTGGTAGTTTCAATAAGCAAAGGAAGTTATATATGAGGCTTGGGTCATGTAAGACAAGTAGATCTCTGCATGTGTCCACTAAAATCTTAAGTTTATACAGAGGCCTTAACGGCATTCAGTCATGTGCTCAGTCCAGATGGTCTCAACAATACCTTCCTCTCTCAGGGCTCTGTTCTTGAAAGCTCCTAGTGTGGGGAAGGTGGTGGGAGGTATATTCCAAGGATAATGAAAGAGGTGACAAGCCTTTGATTGTCCAGGTCCAGCTTGCAGGCAACTGGCAGTCACATTCCTATGACCACCTCCAGCAGTATTGTGCTTAGAGACTTTCTAAGAAGAATGAATATCAGAAATCCTGAAAGGTTTCTGAGCATTCATTACACAGGTCTCTCTAACTCACCCTGCCTCTTCCTACTCCCTCTTTAAAAACCTTTTTGTTAGTATGAGTAGGTGAGTCCAATTCATGGAAGGTATGTTCTATCCCATTGGCTGCTCTGCTTTGAAGTAAAGATAAAAATCAGTGGTTTAACCAGTTAGAGATAGGCGTGGAGAGGATGAAGAGTAATTTTTGTTCTATACTGCTCAAATATAAACTCATTGTTTACAAGGTCATTACTACAACCATTGTGCTAACAATGAGATATAATAATAATAGGCAATATTTTTTAAGTCTTTACCCTGTGTTTGCTAGAGATTCCGTTAATCATTTTAACATAAATACAACACTTCCTATTAACCAACACTTCCTAATATGCACTCCTGTGACCTCCATTTCACATAAGAGAGTTTCAGTGTTATTTACCCAAGATCTTTACCAACTGAACGGTGGATCTGAGATTTAAAGCCAGGTCAACCTGAACTCAAACTCAGAAGGCCTTACATCCACTTGTAATATGGCCTTTTCATGAACCCAAGAACACCCTCTGCCACGACCTCGTAAAAACCTCTCTCACTACCTGAATATGCGACACACACATTCTCTTTGTTCCTCTGATTTCTGCTCTGCTCATTAGGGACTCGCTAGCTCTACAGAGCCGGAGAGGACTGTTCATGGGCCCTGCCCATGCTCAGGTTTATGCTACCACAGCAATGTTCTAAAAATACTTTGCTATTTCTGCTCTTATAGAACAAGATACAGAGTTATTTTTCAGCATATTTTATATGTAACAGAGTCTCATGGTATGTAGCATCATAAAACAGAAAGATCTTCCTTATTCAAAATGTTCCAGAGTCTGATACTAAACCCTTAAAAGGCTACAGCTTTCCAACGTGTTTTATTTTCAATTACTGCTGATGAATATGCCTACTAAAATTTTCATTAATGTGCCTGCTTCCTGAGACAGGCCATTGAACAAGGCAGCAGGACCATCACCTCATTGACTGAAACTTATATTTCTGTCTTACCCTACCTTCTACCATTAAATAACATTTCTCTCCTGTTCTCACTGTGCTGGCTCCAAGAGCTTCTGTGTGGACTGGGAAAAATAATTAAATTTGTTAGGAATTTTGTATTAAATGAAAACTAATAAGGTGTCCCAAGGAGAACAGTGTTGGAAATAGGGTATCACAGGTTAGGGGTGGGAAAAGGAATGGCCAGTTCTTTCATCCACTCAAAGCTCCTCTGATAAGATAAAGGGGATGCTAATGCACATATTTTCTGGATTCCTCATTCCTCACTTGCAATAAAGAAACTTTCATAAAGAAACACCTCTGCTATGTGACAATTAATGATCAATAGAAACTTGATTTTAACCTCTCCTCATCTTCTAATTAAATGAGTTATGATTCTTATCAAGGAATTGTATAATAACGATGCTGCATATTTTTTTAAATTCTCACCTAAGGATATGTTCATTTGTTTTTACAAAGAAAGAAAGAAGAGGAGAAAGAAAGAGACAGAAATATCAATGTGAGAAACATTGATTGGTTCCCTCCTGCACATGCCCCAACCCATAATCTAGGTATGTGCCCTGACCAGGGACTGAACTCACAACTTTTTGGTGTACAGGATGACTGCTCCAACTAACTGAGCTATCTAGCCAGTGCATCGTATATTTTAATTATCTCCTAAAATTGAGCAATAATATTCCAATAGTTTAAATACTACTCTGAAAAAATCTCATTTAATCACCAATTTAACAAACAAAGAAACACAGGCCTTATAATATTTGTGTATTTTTAAAGACTTTTATAAACATCCAATTAGCCACTATTGTAATTTGGCAACCAGCTTTAATTATTCCTTTTTTATAGATAAACAGCATGAGTTGCAGAAAACTACCTGTGACTTTCCCCAGACACTACATTCATAAGATTGTCTGCACCGTAACTGAGAAGCTGGGAGAATACTCTGCACCTATAAGATTCGTACAAGATTTGGAAAGGGATTCAGTTTTCAGGATAGTTTTTGTTTTGTTTTAAGTACCACCCTGAATAAATGTTTGTCATTTCACTGCCACAATAGAGCAATAAAACTAAAATTCTGCTGAGTTTAATTTGAAGGTTGTAATAACCCACAAATTTTAATTCTTGTGATACTCTAAATAAATAGTAAGATAGTAACATTTCTCTTGACCCTTAAATAAATTTTCTACTACATGAAATGCTATGAGCATTGACAGGAGATTTTGATATATTTTATGGACATGTAAAAGCAAGTGGCCCATTCTTAGAATTTTCCATCAGGGATTAGTTTGTTTTATTTTTAACAACATAAGAATATTTTTGAACTTTATAAAACTAAAGGTGGCATTTTAAAACTAATATTTATTGAATATGCAGTAGGTTAGGCAAAGTGTTCAGCATTTCACAAAGAAATTCTCATCTTTAATTATCATTTTATGGTAGACTTTTTTTCTTTATTAGATGGAAAAATGAGACTTGGAGAGGAAAAATGAGACCTGGCGACTCCTACAGCCATCCAATCAGCAAGTGGAAAAGTCAGAATTCAAGTTCGAGTCTACTCATTTCACAAAGCGCGGGTTTCTGAAATCACCACTCATTAATACCTTTATTTTCTTTAATATTTTTCACTTAAAGCATAAAACTACACTACTCTACACCATCCAGATTAAGTAAAAATTAACAATATCAAAAGGAAAGGGTATTTCCAGGACTCCTTATGACTCAACACTAACAGGGAATGGTAACAGTAACTGATCTTTGCTTCTGTGCTCTCTCATTTCATAATGCAGGTGGGAGACTGAACTGCCTTCAACACCAAGGCTAGAGTAACACTGTTCAGCCTCCCCTTTCTGTATTTTTAGGTCTTCATCGCTCTTCGTTGCAGCTAAGTTTACATATTTATTAGATTCAGCATCTACCTTCTCTCCTCATCTTCCAACTTCCAGATTGTACCAGGGAACGTGGAGCCACTGAAGGCTGGCTTTATTTAAAAAGCCTATACTTTGCATCTATCTCGTCATGGGACAGAACTGAAATAAGGACCCATTTCCATGCAATGCTGGGGTTTGTTTGAGCTACATACAGACTTACACATCATCTGCCCACCTTCCTAGGCCCAACTTTACCCAGCATGACATTCCAGAACACCGGGAACAGCGTACCAAATCTAAATCCATGGCTTAATTTTGTTAGGAACAACTCTGCCCATGTGTGAGACCTTAAAGCAAATTGAGGAAACAATACAAAATTATGTAGGATAAAAATGCCCTTTCCTAATTACTAATACCTACTCAGATACCATGACTGGCACTTGAAGACATACAGAAACACATAAGACGATGTACACAGACTTAATATTTAGGTGGGGAATTGATGTATAGTCACAAGAAGGTATTCTTAGGAACAGCAAGAAGTCAAGTTTCGAATAAAGAGTGAAAAAATCAGTAAGTGTTCTATGAGTTGAGGGGAGAAAGTAGCAAACAAAGCTTCCCAAAGCAGGTGAGGCTGTGCCTGGTTCTGCAGAACGATGAGTTTGGCTTGGGTGGACGAGGCTGCAAAACAAGCAAGGGCACCTCGGTGACACCGGGAAGTGTATCTTCTTTTTCTACACCCATTTCTAAACCAGTCCTTTTAGTTTCATAAATTTGTCCTGCTCCTATTTTTATTGAGAGCACATTAAATGAATAGATTAATTAAGGGTGAATAGATATCTTTATGGGTTTCTGTCTCTCTCTGCAAGAACGTGGTATGATTTCCATTTGTTAAAATATCTTTTCATGAGTCTCTATAGTGTTCTAAAGTTTTCTTCATCTAGGTTTTGATTATTCCTTTTTTTAGCATCAGGTGTTTCATTTTTTCTGTTGCTATTATTAAAAGGTTGCTTCTTTTGTTACATTTTATAGTTTATTGTCTCAATATACAAAGGCAACTTATGTCATTCTGTGCCCCTTACAGAATTCTGTTTATTTTTCATAAAAATTCAGTTGATTTTCTTGTTTTTTTTAGGTAAACACTCATATTATGTTTAGGTAATGATCATTTTGTATTTGACTCACCAGTTTGTCTTCTTTTTCTTTCTCTTTGCTAATCACATTAGCTAGTCACTTGAAGCAATGTTAAGTAATAAGGGTATAAAGAACATCTTGTCTTTTTCCTCGTCTTAAAGTGAAATATGTATTTTATAAAAATAATTATTTTGTCAAGGTGAAAAGACAGAGTAGTCCAGAATGGTAAGAGCTGGGGAAGAAGGAGAGCTCCTAAGGGTAATGACCGGACTAAAGGAAAGGGCAGGTTGAGGCAACTGTACATTGTATAGGAAACACCAGAATCTATTAGCGGTCTGTTAATGGATAAATGGAGTGAGGTGGTTTAAAAACAGGTAAAGATGGTATGAAAGGTGAATGGAGATGCAGACTAATGAGGGAGAAAAAGAACCTAATAAAAATAAGCTACGGTTATTTTTTAGAAAAGGTTAAATTTCTAAATGGATTTTAATAGCATACAAATATTGTAAATTGTAGTCTATAAACTAATGAAGTCTTTCATTCATAATCAGGGAAATGAAGTTTTTCCTTCAGAGGCATTCGAGAGCAATTCCTTATTTGATCCATGTCTTTTCTACAGGGCTTTACTATAAGTGCTGGAGAAATTCAGAGATATTAAACCTTGGTGGCCCTTTCTCTGGAATTAAAAGTGTAATTGAGTAAATATATAAACTGAAATATATTAAAAAGAATAGAAAATGTATCAGAAATGGGACAAAACAAGTGATTAGAAGAATGAACTGGGTGAGTTGATCAGGAAAGGCCATATGTCTGAGGCTGAATTTGAACAGAGAGAGTGGGGCTTTGACGGAGGGCAAGGGATGAGGGTGCATATATATGGCACAGAAGTGTGCATTAAGGCATTGTATTTCTGGCATATGTGAAGCTGAAATGAAGTGAAAATACTGAGTGATAACAAATAGAATCATTTGATAGCATAAAAAGTTTTTTTTTATAAATAAGTCAAAATTACTAAAAAGGTAAATCAAGAACAAATGACCCAGAAGCTTAAATAATTAAAGAAGTTTAGAGACTTATTTCTTTTTTCAGGATAAATGGGGACATACAGAAAGTTCTCCTGGCAGGAAGATATACAATTAAAATGTTCTTATTTATTTCAAAGCAAAAAGAATGGATGAAAGTAGGAAGAAGCCACTGCCAGGGGCATGACTTTAGAAGGTCATCTGGTCTTTCTGTCTTGGCCATTGCCAGAGACCTGCAGCATCTACTTTTTGAACTTTAGTTCTATGAATGTAAGTTTAGGATTATTTAAATATTAAAAAGAAGGACAATTAAAACCCCTTACCTTTACAGTGCCATGCATTTTTGTGAACTACTGACATTATTCAACTGAAGTTTTAAATTAATTAATAGATCTCCTGAAACTTAGTGCCAAGAGTTCTTTTTATAAAAATCTACTCCCATGCAAGTTGTAATTTCTTTTTTTTCAAAGGTAGAAATCAATAGCCCATCCTATTTTAATTTTTAAAATCAAACCATAGTTTGTATAGTCATCTGGCACCTAAGCATCCTAAAGTAGAATTGCCACTGAACAAGAACTCACTTTTTTATCAAACAGGAGAAATAGAAAGCTACTCCCAAAAAGTATATGGGAGCCATAGCATAAATATGGCATCTCATGAAAAATAGTTCTTATATTATATCAGTTTCTTTTGTTGTAAAAATTAAGAATGAGGAAGCAGACTAGGGCTTTTGGTAACCACCACCGTGAAATTGGAAGCATTCTCTCTGTCTTTCTGGTCAGGTATGTTAGAAAGGGCACAGAAGAGGTGAAGGAGAACTTGATTTCTCATGGTCCCCATATTTTCCTTTCATAGTACTTTCTTCACCAACCATGACTCATGAAAATCAAGGGCAAATGGCACCAACATTATACACCCTGAGTCTCCATACCCATGATAAACTGGGCTCTGCCGTGTTCCTGTTGTGTGCAGAGCAGCAGGATTGACAAGTGACCGGGACGTGGGTCCCCATGGAGACTAGGAATAGTTACAAATAGGTTTGTTTTCCTCTGTCTCCACTGAGCATAGTGTATTCTCAGTGAAAATCCAAAACATTAAATGGAAATTATTTTATGTGTAAGAGAAGCTTTAGATATATTTTTTAAAAAGAAAAAAAGGCTCTTCAAAGGCTCCCTCTCTTTGAAATAGACAGAAAGGCAAGGTGAAATTCATCTGAGGACTGTTCAAAGGCATCATAATCTCAGTAAAAGGGAAAAAATGAAAATATGTTCAAAACCATCTTTGTTTCTTCAGAAATAGTTTACAAATGAAATCAAGGAATATTTGCTTAGAGCAATAAAGTCAGAGTCACTAAAGAATAAAAATGCTACACATGGATGTTTATAGAAAACTTCTTCATTTAGAGTAAATTTACTTTATAGAACATTGAACTTAGAGAATTAAGGTGAATAACTATTAAGTTTCAGGACATGGGCAGCCAGGAATACAAGAACTTTCTACTTTAAGTACATTATAAAGTATATTTCAGAAATATCTAAGAAAATGTTAATGCAATGATATAATAATACATAGATAATCTTGAGAAATACATTCACTTCTAAAATACTGAGAGTATCATGGGCCAGGGGAACCAATCAGCTCATCAAAATTTTCAGTTCACTTGTGGTCCTTTTTGTCAGTTTTATGTTGCAATACAACAGGATAATAGAATTTCACTAATTTTCTTAAAGCATATCTGAACTTATATGGATAGATTCTTGAATTCTTAAGGAGCATATTCTTGATTCAACTCATGAAGGAGAAAACTTACATACTTAAAGCTAATCATGCTTGGGCAGGGCAAGGGGTGTTTCCAAATCATTTGATGACAAGACTTGACGTGGTGGAAGTCATCCATGTTCTCAGAGTGGAGACTTGAATTGGCTGCACTCTGCTCAAGTCTCCAAAGTGGGAAAATGATGTCCTGCGTCGCCCACTGATGAGGAGGTTCTCCTCAGGCTTGGGAATGCAAAGGAGACCTGAAGCAGTTGGCTGCTCTAAATTACGATGCTGTTTTCTTTGACTAAAGTAGTGTCTGGTAATTAGATCAAGTAATATAAGCAGCATTTACTTACAAGGAAAAAACCGTTCAACTTTGAATCCTGTTCTGCACTATTTAGCAGAAGAATTCCAAGAAAGTTGCAGCTTTTTAGAGTCACAGTGTCTTCATCTGGGAAATGAGAACAGTAACATCTACCTCTCAGAGTTCTTCTGAGTACTGATCAGTACTTAATACTACTTGCTAAAAAATAAGAAATTGAAAAAATATGGATAAATAATATACATTTACATGTACATATAATATTTATGAACACACACTTAAATATATTAGCTACCTGGCACTCACTATGGCAAAGGATAACTATTATATGCATGGGCAGAAAAGGGCTTTGTGTTAAATATTATGAAGAATATACAAATATACATAAAATACCACATGGTAACTTCCTTCAAGGACGTTATAAGTGCATTATATTTTATTTACTAACTTAGTCCAAATAAAAATTCTAGGTACTATTATTACCATCTCTTTATTACAGGTGAGACAATAAGACACAGTAATAATAAGTATGATTAGTAGTAGTATTTGCTGTAGTCTGGCAAACAAGATATGATGTCACCTAAAGTGTGTGATTGAGAAAGCAGGAGCTAGTACAGTGAAGAAATGGGCCTATCCATCAATGTTTTGACCAGAAAAAAATATATATATCTTTGCATAGGGAATGAGCATTGAGCTTAAGCTTGGTGGATCACATGGTTCAGAAAGAACTGTTTTGAAATACATCTGTGTTAAGATATAATGGAATTAGTGCATCTTCAAACTGACAGCCAAGTATGTATAGTTTTGTTATTATTATTTATTGATGACAGTATCATGTGAGGGTTTTTAAAAGTGGCATGAGACAGTTGCATGGGCTCTGACAGAAATCAATAGTTCAAAGAAGACAGAGTCTGGAATTATGGAGGCCCATGTGGAGGAGTTTGTAGCCATTTACCATATAATGGGGGAAGCAATTGTGTGTGAGTGTGTGTGTGTGTGGAGGAAAAGGAATGCTGATTTTGTACTGATATATGGACAGGAATATACAGTCTTGAGTGATGTTTAAATCTTTGAAAACATTTTATCTTTTAAAGTACTTTCATACCCATTATCAATAAACTCTCAAATACATGAAAGGTAGAGCAGGACACCCATTTCTTTCATCACTGGTTATGAAAACTAAATAACATAGGAATCATAGGATTCATTCTGTCACAAATGTAGCAAATGACAGACATGGAAAGGCAACCCATATCTCCTATCTCCCAGTTAATTGTTTGTACCCCACTATATCACACCATCTCTCGAATACATGTGTCGGTGTTCCCTTTTCCATATCAGATAATTTTCCAGCTTGCAGTGTACTTCCTCTGAGGGTGACTTGTGAAATTACAAAAATAATAATCACAGAATTGGGAAGGTCCATGAAATGTAGAAATGTGCTTTATAAATATTAAATGATAGGTGAGTAGAAGTATAAAATAGTTATGCTCTAAGCTTCTAGCAATAATTAAACATACCTTTTCAGAGCTGCTCTTTGGGGATTCTACCCACTTTAGATCCAGTGCTTGGCAATGCCCTGCCTTAATGTTACCTTTTGCATTGCGTGCTTCCTCCTATACATAAGGTCCGCAACATAATATTGGCATAAATAAGTATAGGAGATACTATTTTTAAATTATGTTAATTGGAGACCGCAGGGAAAAAAAAGCAATGAGAATGAATGTTGTGAAGATATTTTAAAACCAAGAGAAGGACTGGCTTGCTGGATTGCTAGAATAGACTGTCCATAAGGAAGACTAGTTCCTAATGAGGATGGATGTATCACCTAAGTGCATACGAAACAGCAGCAGCAAGGAAGAAATTGTGATGCATGTAGAGAGCCTTTTCTTTGAACGATGCCTGTTATGAGACCGTGTTTGAAGCCGGTGAAAAGGATTCTCTTATGGATTGTACACTAAGTAAAATGACATGATGGAAACAAATATCATCAAGCTATAAGAGGCCAGAAATTGTTAGTTCTTTGTTTTCTAAACGAAAGAATTTTCCACTGTCCAAATGGCTGGCAGACACTGAATCTTTTACTCAGTTGAGAATTTGTTTCAATTTCATAATCAAGATGAATTGATGCAGGCTAAGAAAATTATTTCATAGGTGGAAAAGCATTTATGAGGTTTAGTATATTAATAACTAATGATTTGAATTCTGATTTTATTGAAAACAATTGAGGCAGATAAAACAATAAATGTAAAAAAAAAAACAACATGATTCCCAGCTACCTGCTAGAAGCATGTAAAAATTGTGGATATTTATTTGTTTTTACTTTCAGTAATTTCAAAGAAGATGTACATATACACATACAGGAAATACTTATTCTCAAAATGAATATTACACTTACTATTTTTCACAAAATAATTATAAGAGATACATACATTTTTGTCTGTCATGCTGTTATGAAAGGATAAGAAATTCTATTTCATTTTCAAATAATAGTAATACCATCTTCTGGTTATAATGTACATTCCAAGAGCTCAAAAGGTCAAGTGCATACAAGGTATTATAACAGGATTTTATCATTAAAATTAATGATATTTCTGGTGGTGAAAATTCAAAAGTGATAAATAGCATCTGATTTTTGCTGTGTTGCCACTGGGAGAAATCCAGAAATTTGTGGCTCCATGTTTTCAGATCCATAAATAGATAAAGAGAACCATCTGAAGACCTCTATAAATTTTATATAAATTTTTCAGGAGTCTATTTTGAATCCTAAAGGTGAAAAATATGGGAACTATAAAAGGTTCATCTTCAATTTAAAGTACTCATTTGAGACAATTTAAAGTTTTTGCTTAGATTTGAACATCTGTGATATGGTACTCAATTTCTAGAAAAATAAAAGACAAAAATATGTATTGCAATACAATCTAAAAGTCTGACATATTTCATCTGTCATTACATATTTTATATATATTTTATTATATTCCAATATGCTAGTAAAAAACGGTCAACTAAAAATTATACTTTCAGCCCAATCAATGAGTCATTTGTAGTTATTTTTACCCATTCTTATCTTCCAGAAGGAGACTTAGTGATATATTGTTAGCAAATAAGATGAAAGACAATTAATAATCTATGTGTGTCCTACAGATGTCATTTACCAGTGATACTTAGCATTGATAACAGTATAATTGTAGATGACATTTTCTTTTTTGGCATTTTAAATAATATAATCACATATTCAAAAGGTATTTTATATAACAACCACCTCTCAAAATTTCAGAGGAAGAATGAACCTTAGGAATCATCTAATTCTCTCCCTAATTTTACAGCCAAGAAAAGTAGATTACAGAAATTAAAGTAACTTTGCCTGAGGTTATTCAGTAAAAGTTACTAGTAGAGCTAGTTCAAACATCTAGGTCTACTAATTTGCTTTACTTACTTTATTCTCACTCATTGATTTAAGAAAAATTAAGACTCAATTTGCCCATTTGTGCATGTGAAAAAGATATGAGTATCAGGGAACAATGAAAATTTCAGCATAAAACTAAGAGTGTCAGTAATTTCTTAGATGTTTGATTCAATTAATTTAATCAACACTATACTGCAAATTAAGTCACTGTGACCTTAATAAAGCATAACTGAACTCCAGTGAATAATCAGTGTACATTCATTCATCATAGTAAGTGCCTGGTACTTTGGTAGGTATACAGAGTATAGCAGCAAACAAATTGCTATGAATTAATTTTTTTTACAATAAGATGGTACAAAATATATGTGTTAGTATGTGATAAGAACTTTGAAAGGGGAAAAACACTAGGTAAGGAAGCCTAAGGCATGTGGGGGTTTCATTTAAAGCCCAAATTTGGGAGCTAAAATTGGACTGGTGACTGAAAAGGCCATGAGGAAGAACGTAACTGGCAGCAGGAAAGCAGGTGCTAGGACCGCCTGTGGGGGAATGCATGGAATACAGCAAAAGGTGTGGAGCAGTGGGTTATGTGAGGGGCACGCTTGTAGAGTTCAGAGAGCAGAGGGAAGGGAACTGGACTAGGGAAAGTTGTTAGGATCTGCAAAGATGTCTTGGGCTTTTCAACTTGAAACCCTCCAAAAGCATTTTTATTTATCCTCACCCAAGGATATGTTTATTGATTTTATAGAGACAGGAAGATGGAGAGGGGGAAGAAAGAGGAGGGAGAGAGAGACAAAGAGAGAGAGAGACATCAATTGGTTACCTCCGCTACCTGCCCTGACTGCAAATTGAACCTACAACCTTTTGGTACATGGGATGTTGCTCCAACCAACTAAGCCATGCAGCCAGAGCTCTAAGAGCTTTAAGAAGAGATATAATCTGATCTTTCTTCAATTTTAAAAAAACTCACTCTGGTTACTATGTTGAACATAGGCTTTAGTGGAATAAGGGTACAAGTAGGGAGACCAATAAGAGGTTATTACAACAAATCAGGCAAGAGATGATGTTGGCATTGAAGAGTGTTACCCCAAACTCAGTGCTCTTGGGGAATCTGTTTTCTATACTATAACATATTAGCCAAGAAACCAATCACTCAAATGGGATAATTTGAAGAAAACTTTAATAAGAAATTATTCCCAAGGGTGGACCAAGGTTTAAAGACATTATCGATAGATAGTATAATATACTGCAGGTCTAGAGGAACCCTCTAGGTCTAAAGGACCAATGGGAGAAATCTGCAACTGGAATGTAAAAAAGGATAGCTAATGGAGAGGGCCTCCTGATGGAAGTTGTTGCGCGTGGGTCACTGGCCAGCAGTGACCACGGAACGCTGTGGATGGCTCAACGATAAACACGCGAGAAAAAACAACACATGCACAGAGACAGACTAGTTTCTGTGGGGAAGTAGGGACGAAATGGCCAACCCCCCTAGTGGGGAGCGCGCTGATTTACCGTCCATACCTGCTTTTATTGGGCTCATTTTGCATAATAATTCAGGTAAAGTATAGTACTCATTAGGGGAAGTAAGGAACTATAGAAAACAAAGAGCTCTGCCGGTCTATTGAGTTGGGGGTCAAAGAGCTGTAAGACTGAGGAACAAAATAACTTCCTCCTAAGACCCTTCTCATTCAACTGAGAGCATTCTAAACAAAGAAGGTTTCACAGTAATTTACATGTTCTTTCTTAGGCCTGATCACCCTGGGGAATCCGCACTTCTCAGTACCGAGCTGTACCACCCTGTCATTGTTTCAGGCTTAGGTGGAGCAAGGGAACTAAGGCAACCAAGAGATAAGGAGATTTTCTCCCAGACGCTGAGAACTCAGGCTATGTCAGAGCCGAGGAGCGAGGGTCCATCACCCCCCTTTTGCTGCAGCCCCCCAAGTCCTTCTTTTGGGGGCCCTCCCAAAGTGATCGTGCCTGGCTTAGGTCATTCCCCCGTGGGGAATCTTACCCGTCTTTGGCTAACCGACCAAGCTTTTGGGGGGTTCAGTTATGAATAAAGCAGCAGAAGCAGCATTCCTGCCAGGGAGATAAGCTTTTGTCTCCTTGCTGGCTTACAGTTCCAAGGGCGTTCCCTTAGCCTTAGCTAGGCGGGGGTTTCAGCTTCTGATACCAGTCAGGGCAGTTCCCAACATATTAGCCAAGAAACCAATCACTCAAATGGGATAATTTGAAGAAAACTTTAATAAGAAATTATTCCCAAGGGTGGACCAAGGTTTAAAGACATTATCGATAGATAGTATAATATACTGCAGGTCTAGAGGAACCCTCTAGGTCTAAAGGACCAATGGGAGAAATCTGCAACTGGAATGTAAAAAAGGATAGCTAATGGAGAGGGCCTCCTGATGGAAGTTACAACCAAAAGGGACACAGTCAACTGATCACAAGGTGGAAGAAATACCAGAGAAATAACTAGCCCAGATCACTCTCCTCTCTCCCTCTCATCTCCCATTGATGCAGCTTGTTGACCAGGCCCTCTGTGCTTGAAGTAAACAGCACTGAAAAACTCACAGACAGAAATGAGTTACAACTATGACTCCCTCATATGCAAAGGACAAAAAAATTCCAGGGGTTTATCAAACCATGTAAGTAGAATGGGATACCACAGGTGGTTTAAGCAGTCACAGCAACTGCCAATGTTCTGAGACATATGAAGATGCTCAGTGTAAAGAAAGATGAGGAAAAGACTGCTAACAAAACAGTCTTGCTTCTTAGCCAGATAAGTCACCCATTTCTGTGACCTTCAATAAGCTAGTCAATCTAAAGTCTCAGTTTTCTTCTTTGTAAAGTAGAGGCCATGATGTCTTTCCCGCTCACCTCAGAGTCTATGGGGAGTACCAGCTACCCTCCCTGTGTTCATGGAACTTCCTCAAAACATCAAAATATGCTCAGGATTGTTCCTTAAAATAAATTAACGCTATAACAAACAGAAAACAATCTTGTCTTACTCCATTTGTTCTTCAAGAATTACCTGATTTCTCTCCCATTGATAAATTTATTAAAAGGACCATCATTGAGGCCTCTGTTTCCTCATATACTCCTTACTCTCTCACTCGGCAGCTTACTTGCTCCACTTTGTCTTTGACTCTTCTCTTCTGTATAAAATCTCTTCATTATGGTCATTAATGACTTCCAAATTCCAAAGGAAGATGTTCAGCCTTAGTTGAAACAGTCAATACAGTTGAACGCTCATGAAAAACACTCTTTTCTTTTCAGAATTCAGAGCTCTTTCTTTTTTTTTAATGTATTTTATTGATTATGCTATTACAGTTGTTCCATTCCCCCCTTCTCTCCCCTCCACCCTGTACCCCCTCTCCCACCCACGTCCCCCCCTTTAGTTCATGTCCTTGTGTCATACTTATGAGTTCTTTAGCTTCTACATTTCCTGTACTATTCTTGCCCTCCCCCTATCTATTTTCAACCTACATTCTATGCTACTTATTCTCTATACCTTTTCCCCCTCTCTCCTCCTCCCACCCCCCTGCTGCTAGCCCTCCATGTGCCTTCCATTTCTGTGGTTCTGTTCCTGTTCTAGGTTGTTTACTTAGTTTCTTTTGGTTTTGCCTTAGGTGTGGTTGTTAATAATTGTGAGTTTGCTGTCCTTTTACTATACATGTCTTTTCTTTATCTTCTTTTCTTAGATAAGTTCCTTTAGCATTTCATAAAATAAGGGCTTGGTGATGATGAACTCCTTTAACTTGAACTTATCTGAGAAGTACTTTATCTGCCCTTCCATTCTAAATGAAGGCTTTGCTGGATAGAGCAATCTGGGATGTAGGTCCTTGTCTTTCATGACTTGGAATATTTCTTTCCAGCCCCTTCTTGCCTGTAAGGTCCCTTTGGAGAAATCAGCTGACAGTCTGATGGGAACTCCTTTGCAGGTGACTGTCCCCTTATCTCTTGCTGCTTCTAGGATTCTCTCCTTCGTTTTTACCTTGGCTAATGTAATTATTATGTGCCTTGGTGTGTTTCTTCTTGGGTCCAACTTCTTTGGGGCTCTCTGAGCTTCTTGGATTTCTTGGAAGACTGTTCCCTTTGCCAGATTGGGGAAGTTCTCCTTTATTATTTGTTCAAATACGTGCTCAATCTGTTGCTTTTCTCCTTCCCATTCTGGTACCCCCTATAATTCGGATGTTGGAACGTTTAAAGGTGTCCTGGATGCTCTTAAGCTTTTCCTCGATTTTTTGAATTCTTATTTCATCATGCTTTCCTGCTTGGTTGATTCTATCTTCCTTCTGGTCCACTGTATTGTTTTGAGACTCAGATTCCTTCCTTTCACTATTGGCTCTCCTCTGCACATCTTCCTGCATCTCTTTTATGGTAACCTGCATCCTTTCATCTAAATTGCACCCAAAATCAACCAATTCCGTGAGCTTTCTGATCACCAGTGTTTTGAACTGTGCATCTGATAGATTGGCTATTTCTTGGTCGCTCAAAAGGATGAGTCCTGGGGGACTGATCTGTTCTGTTGGTAACATGTCTTATGTCTTTTCCCTGTCTCTCCCTTTTTTTTTTTCCGGTCTGGTCACTCTTATTACGGTGGGGGGTGGAGCCTTAGGTGTTCACCGGGGCTGGGCACCCCGGTTGCTAGATTGTGACGTTATATGTGGGGGCAGGGGCGGGAGCGGGGACGGGAGGGAACAATGGCAGTAGTTCCATTCTCCTGGGCTCAGACCCTTCTCTGGGATCCTGGGCTGCAAGCTCTGCCCTGGTCCACAATCGCTGCTTCACTGGGTCCGCCAGCCACAGCTTGCGTACTCAGGAATCACCGCTGCATTCTTGCACCCCAGATGGCTGTCCTGCCCATTTCGCGCCAAATTTTCCCGGACCTCCACGTGCTGCCGACCCATGCCAGCCCCGCGCCTACCTGGCTCGTCTCTGTCCTACCAGTCTGGATGTATGGGTCTACTTCAACTTCTTGGCTGTCCGACCTCCATTCAGATAAATCCTCTATCAGTTCTGAGTGATATTCTCTCTGTAAATTATTGTTGTTCTAATCTTGGTTGTGCGAGGAGGTACGGTGCATCCACCTATTCCTCCATCTTGCTGGAAGTCCAGAATTCAGAGCTCTTTCTATGCCTCCCTTTTCTCATACTACACAACAATAGTAACACTAGTCTGAGTTCAGTTTCCTTGTGTGCAGTTCCTTGTGAAATATTCTGGGCTTCAGTGCATTATCCCTTGCCCTAAGGCCTAGCTGGCATCAGCTGCGAATGTACACAGCAAGTGTTTCCTGATCTGTCAGGCCAATGCTGCTCTCAGTGAGGCTGCCCAGGTGGGCTACTACTTTGCCATGTGGTACATTCAGTGTTCTTCAGACACCTAACTGGGCAAGTTCTCTGCAGCCTCATGACATTGTGGATACTGCAGAGGCATAAATGTTCTCTTTTCTTCCTCTTCTCTGGGACCACTTCACCCAACTGGATGACTTTGGTGTAAAGTAGCATGCCAGACCACATACCAGCTATCTGCTGCCTCCTTCTCTAGGCTTAAAGGAAAACCTGAATGTCCTGCAGAAAATAAAGAGTCTGTCCTTGCCCTTTCTCAACTGGTTATGCTACTGCCTTTCATACCACTGGGGTGGCCACATGTTGTACTGGCATTCCCTCTAAGGAAACCTTGAATCATTTCTAACACATAGCCAGAATAGTGAGGAACACTATTCTAGCTACATATTCTGGAAAAATTATCTGGTTATTTCTGTTGCTGGAATGATATTGTGGACTGAGGAGAAGGGGAGAATTAAGAGTATGTTTCATCCTTCACTTTCTGTCTTTGCCTAGCCAGCTGTTCTCTGGCAATGGGAGTGGCTGCATTCATTTTTACTTTCTTGAGCTTATGATTTGCTCTTCCCTTTCTTGGGGCCAAAATATCTATGTTTATATCTATGTCTATGTATCTACATATCTATATATTTATATATCTATATGGCCATAGATCCAAATTAATACCCATATCTATATCTGATTGGTTCTATTTCTCTGGAGAACCCTGACTACTACAAAGTCATAGGTCCTTAAGTGCCTATTGATACATAAAAGAAGGTTAAATGTGATAGTGAACTTGAACTTGTCTTCTAATTCTAGGGAAGTATTAGATGGGGTATTTTGCCAGTATATTGATCAGCAACAGTGGGCTTTAACTTTGTCCACTTGGTCCAGCATCCTGTAGCACAGAATATGAAAGAAAACATTGCTAATGCTCTTTATGACACACAGGATAACCAAGTAGATATTTTAGGTATACATTCATAAATCTCCAAAGACAATTTAGTTTTAAAGACACTGAATTTGAGATATGAGATGATATGATTTCTGATTACATCTTTCTGTGATCCTGGAATTTGTGTTAAAGATCGCTGCAAGTTTGGAACTGGCATCTCTAAAATTAAAACTGAATGGCTACAGTCATGTTTATTTGCCAAAGGCATGGTTGGTGATATAAAAATAGGATGTATTTCAGCTGGCTATGCAGCATCTTAATAAATGCACTGATTCATGCTGTGCTTTCAGTCACTTGAGAAGAGTGTATTGGATTAGCTCCCCACCCCCCCATTCAAAGTTCTGTTTTGTTTTATCTTTACTAACTCCTACAAATTTATGCAGAAGCCCAGCCCATGCAAATGGTGGAAGGAGTATAAAGAAACCGCTTTGCTCTTTAAATTTGCATTTTGATTTGTGTGATGTTAAAATTGTTCAGAGGTGGTTAAAATAGGGAAAGCGTCTACCCAGAGGTAGGAACCTGAGTGAAAATGAGAAACAGCTGGGGGTATCCAGCTAAATGCTTTCCCTATAAATATCCACTGGAATTATTCAGGGAGAAAGAAAAAAAAGATTTGAAAGTTTAATATATTAAGAGGCTCTAGAAATTGCTTAAAACAGAATCCTTTTATCCTAAAAGTGGGGAATAATGAAGTGTTGAGAAGCCAATTATCACCTGTAATCTAAATATCAATTGACTGCACGTGGAAACTAATGGGTTTATAAACTATGAAAATGAACTACAGCTTCTTCAAGGAGTAAAAATAGTACATGCATTCATTCATTCAAAAGTGCTTATAAAGAACATGACATGTAGCAGGCATTGGGGTTTCAGTGACCCACTATGGGAAATGGGTGATACACAAATAAGAAATAAAACACATCAATAAACAAGATACCCAAAGATTCTAGTAGCCTCTGTAAAAGAAATAAGCAGACATTTTCACAGAGATAACAAATTCATAGTGGGAAATCTATTCCAGAAAGGATGGCCAGGAAACTCCTCTTCAGTATGTGACATTTTATCTGAGATCTAAATAAGAACTATGAAAAAGTGGTCCAGGTAGAGGTAAGAATGGGTACACAGGATCTAAGACTAGAAAAGCTCCATGTCTCCAAAGAGGAAAAGAATAGCAACTAAAGAAAAATCTAGAGGGAGCACGATGGATAGAAATCCAGACAGGAGCCAATTCATGTAGTGTCTCACGGATCAGGATAAGGAGTTTCACTTTTAGTCTAGTACAACAGAAAGTCATTGAGAGGCTTTACATAAGAAGCTGTTGTAATCTGAAGGATCTATCAAAAAGGTGTTTGTGGAGTAAGTAGTAAGAAGAAATGGGACTAATAAATGGCAAGGAGAAAAAGAGTAGTTGGAAAGACATGTATTTTGAAGGCAGAACTAGAAAACTTGTTCAATGAGAATATATCATTTAGAGAGGAAGACAGAAATGATGATTCTTGGTGTGAGCAACTGACGATTCCTTTACAGAAACTGAAAATAGCTGGGGCTGGAGAAGGAAGTCAGATGATCTGGCTGTTGTGTGTTGTTTTCTTGATAGAGGGCTTTCATTGAATCTTTAAAATGTCATAAATGGATCTTAAGATCCATCTGGCATATTGTTGGTCCCGTAGCTAGACGACTCTTGGACATTATTCATAAGCCTGACAGACTTATCTCCTTTGAAGACGTAGATACCATCCTAAAGGTTTCTGCTGTTAACAATTGTGGCTTTGCTGAGTCAATACAAGTTCAGTGTCATTTCCTTCAAGAATTAGTTCATCCTTCTGGACCTGAGAAACTGAACAAGTAATGCCTCACCTCATCCAAACCCTGTGAATATTTTTCACCAAGAAATGTCTAACTTCAACAGGAGACCCATTCTAAATTATGAAGTGGATGGGGAAGTGACACAAATCACACTTTGTAAGAGGAGCCCGGTGTGACATGCTTGATCGTCTTCCATATGTGACTACAGAGTGTGTGAACAGTAGCCAGTGGTCAACACAAAGCCTCTTCTTTCCATTCCAGGGAGACTACATTCTACCTTGATGTGACTGAAGTCCCTCCCACAGTTCCTCTGCTCTGCTCGAAAGTAACTGCATTCTTCCAGAGCAATGTTGACATTTTCTGGAACATGAGTGATCTGATTGCTAAAAAAGGTCTTTAGTCTTTATTCTCATGTGCACAAAGCTCCAATGACCTGTTCTGAATGTATTGGGTTTGAATCACCCCGGGGGAGATGCCAGGAAGATGGGTGAGCATATGTGACTGAAGCTCAGGGAAGACATGACATGGGTGGGAGTCATCAGCGTATAGGTGATTATTATCTATGGCCATGAAACAAAGGAAGATCATCCAAGTGCCAGCTGTCAGAGGCCAGAGAGAAGTTGCACATTTGGAGAACAACTAAAATATCTTTTGAGGCTAATGCTAAAACTTGAAACCATTTTTGCTTAAAAAATTCATCCCAGATGAGTGACCCACACTATAGCACACTAAATTTGGGTTTTAATTTTTAATTTATCTATACCTAAACTTTATTTTATTGAGTTATACATTCCCTCTCACATTGCTCAAGGAAGCTCTTGTAATTCTATCATTTTATATACTAGTTTTGAAGAATAAATTAGCATATTAAAGATATTGTGATTTAAATACTTCATTGAAAAAATTAAATATATGAATGATAAAGAGCTGGTAATGAATGTGTTGACAAAGGTATGGCTCAGGTACTAAATGACAGAAACAAAAACTCAGTAGTTCAGAGTGACATGACCTAGAATATTAAAAAGAAATGAAGTTAGTTTATATAAAAAGTCTTGTATTGCAGTTGAAACAATTATTCAAGTAGAAGGTGAGGGATACTCACCTCTGTAATACTATTTATTTTTTAAACATTTTAGGTTTAAAAAAAGGCTGACTTTCAATTGACCATGTAATTCAGGTACTTAAATAAAATGCAAATCTACCCTGTGTGGTAATCCGGTTAAAAGCAGATAGACCTGGCTATCACTTCCCAGCTAGTGACTTTGGAGACTTAGTATCTATGCAAATTGCGATAATAATAGTTTAGAACATTGTTGGAGGGGATTTTCCAAGTTATTAAACATATCAGAAAATTATTTTAGTGGTTTTAATAGTCCATTTACTGAAAGTGCTAAACTATTATTTTATTATCCTCTTGTTGTACGTTTATTTTCATCTTAAGTCATTGTTATAATTTAGGTTTTTTTGTGAACCTTGGTATGATGTAGAAGTTCCAGTGCCCCAAGTTATTCACTTAATCCCTCTCTTAGATATTTCCATACCTTCTGTTCCTCTAGTCTCTTGTCCTACTTTCAAGACCTCTCCTCTACTTTGACCCTCAGGCTGTTGACCTGTCCTGGAAAAAAAAAAAGCTAACAGAAGAAAGTGTTGGAAGGAGCCACAATTGTATCTATTCACCTATTTGTACCTGTGCCTATACACTCTGCCTTCCCTTCTGTTACTTTGAACGAACAGCCTGTGCTTTCATGGAAGGACATCCCCTCCATTTGTACACCTGCTCAAATACAGCACTACACAATTTTCTGTCTTTTGGATGTTATTTTTCCCTCTTGACTAAATAATCCTAAAAGCATAAAAGCCTTCTGCTATCTCCCATCTTTAAAAAATTGGGAAAAAAATTCCTCAATACATCTTTATCTGCTCTTCTTTAGAAGAAAACTTCCAGACAGCTTTTTAAAAGCTGTCTTTCTTCCTTCTCATTTTCTCTTGAATACAGTCCAGTCAGGATTTCACCCCATATGCCACGAAAACTTTGCTCAAGGTTATCACGATCTCCACATTGTTCAAAGCTGATAATAAATTCTCCATCTCCATCTTATCTAAAGGAGCAGCAGTGACTAATACGGTTGATGATGGTCTCCTTGATACACCCTCTCCACCTGGCATCAAGGATTTCTTGTGCTCCGCTTCCTGTTCTATTTTACTAGCTGCACTCTCTCACTCTGCTTTGCTGGTTTTACAACATCTACCTGACCTCCAAAAACTGAAAATCCCCAAGCCTCAGTTCTAATCTTAAAACTTTTTCCTTCTGTCTCATTACTTCCCCGTGATCTCATCCATGAATTTAAATACCACTAATATGCTGGAAGCTTCCAGCCCAGATCTCTCTGATGAACTCTAAACTTAGATGTGCAATTGCCTAGCAGACATGTCAGTTGGGATGTCTAAGGTATTTCAAAGACTAATCTCATGATCTGTACCTCCAAACCTGCCCTTCCCACAGTTTTTCTAAAATGGATTAAATGGCTACTCTGTCTTTCCCATTGCTCAGGGAAAAAGAAAGTTATTCATGATTACTCTTTTTCTCTTATACCTTTCCTCTGTCAGCACATCCACTTGTTTCTGAACATTCCTCTTTATCCTCACTACTTCTGCTCTGAGACTAGCAACCATTACCGCTCACTCGAATTTTTGCAATAACATTCCAGTTCAGGAGCACACAACTTCTTGCCTGTGAAGGATCAGATAGTAAGCATTTTAGGTGCTATAGGCCATAAGGTACCCGTTGTAACAACTTAACCCTGCCACAGTGTGAAAGCAGCCTTACGATGTGCAACTGAGCAAGAGTGGCTGTGTTCCAATAAAGCTTTATTTGCTAAAAAAATAAGCTGGTCAGATTTAAACTATGAGCTGTAGTGTGTCAACACCTATTCTAGTACATCTTTCTGACTCTCACCTGTCTTCCTAGTATCTCTCTGAACACAAGAGCCACAGTGATCCTTTTGAAATGAAAATCACAGTACATAAGCCCTGGCTGGCGTAGCTCAGTGGATTGAGCTTGGGCTGCGAACCAAAGTGTTGCAGGTTTGATTCCCAGTCAGGGTACATGCCTAGGTTGCAGGCCATGATCTCCAGCAACTGCACATTGATGTTTCTCTCTCTTTCTCTCTCTATCTCCCTCCCTTCCCTCTCTAAAAATAAATAAATAAAATCTTTTTTAAAAAAAAGAAAATCACAGCATGTGATGCCTCTGCTCAAAACTGCTCCTATGTCGCACTTCACTCATGGTCAAAGCCAAAATTCCTAATGCCACATACAGAGTGTCTACACAGTATTTCCCCCCGTTTTGCTCCCTGTGATCCAGCCACACTGATCTTTCTGCTGTTGTTTGAACTTGCCATATGCACAAGGGCATCCGTTCTTTCTGTTCACTGCGAGGAGAAGCAGATGGAACCCAGAGCTCACTCAGAGCTCACTCTCCACGTTCTTCAGGTCCCTGATCAAATGCCACATTCTCAGTGAAGCCTTCCCCTTCTAAGAAATTGTAATCACCCTCCTCCCCACAGTTCCCATTTCCTTTTCCTATTTTATTTTTTCCATCAAAATTTTCACCACCAGCAGCTGGCACACTAAAAAAATTTAATTTCCTTATTTGTTTACACTTTCCTTGGAATATGAGATCTGTCCTGAAGGTATCCAGCCATGTAATATGAAAAATAGAGATATTTACTAAAGAAGATACAAAATATAAGAAACATTGTACATAGAACAATGATGCCTATCCCCTTCAAAGTAGGTACCTTGGGAGCTCACACAGTTCTCCCAATCACCATCAGCTGACCTGTTGTATTTTCCTGAATCTCAATGACAGTCTGAAATCTCTTCCCTTTCAGAAGTGGTTTTAACTTTGGGAAAAGCAAGAAGTTGCAGGGCACCAAATCGGGGCTGCAGGGGGGCTGAGCTACCTGGGTGATTTGAAGTTTCATCAAAAAACTCTGCATGAGACATGATGCATGACCAGGCACATTGTCATGTTGAAGCTGCCAATCACCAGTTGCCCATAGTTGTGGCCTTCTGAATCACCCAAATAGCTTCTTAGGAGGAACATTCAAGCTTAATGCAAAATTTGGTGCAGATTTGTTACTCTACTTGCTCAGTCATTTTGAATGAGATGGTCACACAGCACACATGACCACTAAATGGTGTCTACCACCCCCACTGACTAGTACCATGAGGTTGTCATTGTTCGTATATGTGCATTCCAGTCCACTCTCCTTGGCTGCCAGGTTACATTGATGTCACACAAACTATTCTTGTTATATTAACAATGGCTGGAATTTTTCTGGACAGACCTCCTATATCCAATTAGGATATTGGAACTTACTTGAAGGTAATTTTGTTTTTATTGTTCCTTACTTTATCCAGAAAGTTTAGAACAGTTTCCAGTACATGGCTAAGAACCAGTAGATATTAGTTGAATGAAACATTGTAGATAAACATGGGAAGCACAATGGGGGGGGTGGTTCATGGCCCAGATGCACAGAAGATAAATTACTGTATCACATGAAAGAAAGTATTTAAGATATTTAATATAATAGTCCAGCTTTATCTCTATATTTTTTACATGAAGTTTTGATGCCCTTTTTTCCCCTCTCCCTATGATGGTTAATTTCATATCAATTTGATTGAACTAAGGGCACATAGGTAGCTGGTAAAACATAATTTGGAGTGTTTGAGAAGGAGTTTCCAGAAGAGGTTAGCATTTGAATTCTTGAACTGAGTAAAGCAGTTGGCCCTCCCCAGTATGGGCTGGCATCAGTGAACCCACTGAGGCCCTGCACTATGCAAAGAGGCAGAGGAAGGGTGAGTTCAGATGCTCTCTGGTTGATTGGGGACATACATCTTCCGTTGCCCTTTTACATAACAGCTCCCGGTTCTCAGACTTTCTGACTCAGACCAGGTTTACAACATTTGTCTCACTGTTCTCAGGCTTCCAAGCTCAAATTAAACTTCACCACTGGCTTTCTTGGTTTTCTAGCTTGCAGACAGCACAATGCCAGAGATTTTAACTTCTTTAACTGCATGAGCCAATTTCTATGATAAATCTCCTCATATGTATCTATATCTGTATTTACCTACTATCAGTTCTGCTTCTCTGGAGAACCTCGTCTGATACAGTCTTCAAAATGAAAATGACTGTTTATTTAACAAGCTTTCAATATTATACCCAACATAACTATACATATATACTCATATGTATACCATTTACACTTTTCATATTAATTTCATGCTTTCCATTATGCTTACAAATGAAATAGATAGGTCAAATATTTTACTCAGAATTGAAAAAACTTTGAGCAACTACTTAAAGCATTCTGTGAATTATAGCAGTCATCTCTCCAAACTCTCATTATTTTTGTCGTTAGTGACCCCCCAGGTATAATTAGTTATACCTGTTGAGAAGGTATAAATAACTATACAAGCAATTTGGTAATGCATTTAACTGGCAATGCCCCAAATCTCTCAGCTTCAGGTATGACAAAAGCAACAAATGAATAGTTAGCTGTGAGAATCAGGGATTGGTTTCTCTTCTAGTAGGGTTTTCCATCCAGTACAGCTTTTTTTATTGTGACTTCACAAATATTCGCCACAGTAGTATAAAGGTCCCTGGAATCAAGTTCATAAAACACAGACAAACAAATAAATACCTCCCACACCCAACTGTCATTCTAACAAGGCAACAGATAATTCAGGAGGTGAAAAGACCAGCACAAGCAAACCAGATAATTGGTTTTGCAAGGTTATTTTGAAAACAAAGGCAGTAATAAGTGAGTGTCAGGTTTGAATAGAGAACAACCTGGTCAGAATAAAGAAGGGCTGGTAGGCAAATCCCTCCCATGACACTATGGTAGTAGTTTTAAAAGGTATTAAGCTTTGATTCCTGCAACACCGGCATCAGTACCACACGGGCTGTTAAGATTTCAGAGTTTGTAACCGCATGCCAATCTTTGAGTCTGGAGCTAACCCTGGAATCTGCATTTGGTTTCACTGTTTCCCAGATTCTTCTATACTCTTTAGTTTTACAGCTAGAGCTTTGCCACTCACACTGTATTCTGGAACCAGCAGCAAGCATATCACTCAGGAATGTGCTAGTTCTCAGGCTTCTACTCAAACCTATGGAGTCCAAGTCTGCATTTTAACAAGATCCCAGGGTGATTTGAACACAAATTAAAGTTGAAGAAGCACTACTCTTGAGAGCATCTTCCTATAAGCAATGAAACATAAAGAAAGGATTATTTCTCCTATTAGGCAGTCTTTCTTCAGACTCTCCCTCAATCACTTTAGAAAATGGACATTGCTTTACATAAAATGGAATTACATAATATTAAAAAACCCAGAATGTTAGAAGAGAAAGGGCCCTTGGAGAACATCTCTTTGAACTCCTTCATTTTACAGATGCAGAAAATCCGACCCAGAGAGGTCGTCTGGGCTCACAAAGATAACTGATTGCTAAGCTAAGAATGTACTTAGGCCTTCTGATTCCGGTGTCCCGGTTACTTTCTTTATAAGCTGCTTCCTTTCAGGACTCTACCCACAGTTGGGATTTTACTAAAATTTGGCCTTTAACTTAGGTAGCTCTTTTCAAAACAAAGTCAAGTAGTTTAGCGTATAAGAAATTCATTTTGTTAGTCAAATCATCATTCTTCTAAAAAAAGGACTAATTACAAAAATGAACTAGACTCCTCTATAATCAGGAAGATTATTTTATAATCTAATTCATTTTTTCAGGATAATTACTCAAAATCAATCATTGTCAGTTTATAACAATAATCAGAGAGGAGTTAGAAAATATTGGTGATCCGGCAGGGTTCAGTTTCATCCCAGGATAAGACTATCAAATCAACCCAGCACCTGGGAGTTGCATCACAACTATTTCCAAACCCAGTTTAGCTGCATTGTCTTACATTTCAAGCCCTTTGGTACCCAATGTTCATTTTTGTGTGTGTGAAAAATATATGCACAGTGGATATAAGATGGTATTTTAGAACTAATTACAGCCTTTTTCAGCTTCCTAAAGGAGGCTTTCTTAGCATGAGCAAATGCCTTCCTTCATTTCTTTCTTGGCTTTTTTGTCTCGCCAAAAAGGAATGACAAGTAACTGAGACTTGAATGATTCCCTTTTGAGTTGTGAAAAGGACAAATAAGGAAAAAAAAAGTGCCAGGAAAGCAATAATACAGTAAATTTACATACTAATGATGATCCACTCATACAGGATTTGTTTCTCAAATAGTTTCAGCTATTCTGCCTCTCCTCCCTGACATGTGTAAAATCACTCAGCCAAGTGCCTAACACAGGGGTTTCTAAGTAAATATTGTTGTTTTGATAAACCAGAAACCATAACATAAACATTCTCCCCAAGTTATTAAAGTTGAATTTTTAAAGGCCAGTTAACTCCTTCAGAAGAGAAAGCATTACATAATTCTACATATAACTATGGTTACGTATAAATTATGGAATAATGTCAGTTGGGCACAAACAGCTTTAACAGAGGAACCCAATGAGTCGATTCAGATTGTGTAGTGGGAGAAAAAAAAAACTGTGCTGACTCATGGTCCATCTGACACTGTTTTTCTGGCCAAATGTTTTATTATATAAGCATGTCTTCTTTGGTATGGCCACTTGCTGTTGGAACTGCTGTATCTCAGTGCTCACAGTGACCTCAAATGTCATAAGAACAATGCAGGCACAGTGGGTTACTGTGTATTTACAAGAGACAGACAGATACTCTGTCTCAGACGGTTTCAGTGGGATAGATTTCAGACAGCATTAAATAGCCCTTCGATACATATTTTAACCTCATCGTACCCTCATTTTCTTTTCTAAATTTGGGATACAAACAACCACTTTAGGAGATCCCTGGAAGGGATTAATGTGATGTTTAGGAAAGGTTCGTAGCAAGCTCCTGACCCAAGTTAGATATACAGTGTTGCTGATTTCCTTCATCCTTCTCATATGCAGGTCTGGGGACTTCCTGTGCACGCTCCTAAAACAGTAAAGCTAGAGAATTTGACAACCTCCATTCAGTCCAAGCTAATTTACATATCAAGAGAGGATCAGTCCTGTAATGGGCAAAACTGCCACAAGATTGGTGGCCTTCGGGAGGACAGCACCTGCTGTTTATGTCTAGCTCTGTGTGTGTAAATGTTTGGAATTCAGTCTAAAGAATGCCACAGAAATTTGAATTTAAGAATTTTAATTGCAAAGAGTAAATGATTACCAGAGCTCATATCCTGACCAGGGATTGTGCATATGAAAGCAGTGGCCAATTGCTTTCTCAATAGAAAATATCAGACTTTGGAAGTGCAAACTACTTGTAATTTTCCAGTGGCCACCAATTGTCTCAATTAAAAACCTGGTAAATGTAGATAAACAAAAGCAAATCCTCCAAGACTTAACTCAGCCATCTTTCTATTTCATACACCTGTTTTTCACTTAAATGAGCTAGGAGAATATAGTATTGAATTTACGTTTTTGGTCAATAGAGGCTTTAGAATAATGATTCAGTCAACGGTTCATTCTGGGGAACTTGGTAGCCTACTAGAAGAGTTAGACAGATACATACTGAGATCTTTGGGAGTATGTTGCCAGGCTGTGTAGACACCATGAATTTAATTTAGTAAAACGTTTTTCTTTTGCTAGATTTACTATCTGCTGAGAGAGTTTCAACTGGGTGCACTTGAATTTTTAGCAAACCACAAAAGTCAAAGCATATGCTATAGGATTAAGGATTGGGGTCTTAAAGAACACAGCAATAGTTATGCCACTATGTGAACTGAGCATGTGTGATGCCTGTGTTACATCAGACACTTAGAAGCTTTAAAAATTAGCTACACCATAAATAGTGGTTTGATTGTACTGTGGTTTGTTCAACATGAAGAAAAAAATGATCTAATTCATACTAAGAGGGTAAGAAAAACCCCACTACCATGAAAAGAAACCTTAGAAAAGATGGAAATTATATTAGTTTGCTAAAGCTACCATAATAAAATGCCACATATTGTATGGCTTAAACAACAGAAATTTATTTTATAATAGTTTCAAATATATAATATATATATTATATATATATATATATAATATATATAGTTTCAAAGGCTGGAAGTCTATGATTAAGGCATCAGCAGATCTGGTTTTCCCTGGGGCCTCTTTCCTTGTTAGCAGATGGCAGTCTTCTTGGTGTGTCCTCACATGGCCTTGTCCCCATATGCAAGCAAACCTACTTTTCTTGCTCTTCTTCTAAGGACACCAGTCATATTAGATTAGGGTCCTGACCTACTGTCTTCATTTTCACTTAATCACCTTTTCGTAAGTCTTGTCTACAATTACATGGGTTAGGGCCACCCATATAAACTCACTTAACCTTCGCTACCACCACTTAAAACATCCTGTCTTCTATTGGTTCTATTCTGTGGTGCTGAGGGTTGGAATTTCAACACATTAATTCGGGATGACATAATTCAGCCCATAACAGGAATGTATCTGCATACATCCAGGTTATAGTTTCTGCATTGATTTTGCTGCTATGAAATTGATTTCCTCTCATGGAATAGTCAATTAGAAAATTCTTGGGTGTTTTGTTACATATCTATCATTCCATTTTCTCTCTTGTAGGTTCTTCGCATTGGCTATTGACAGCACATGATATTTTTGTTGGGTCTTTTTTATTGTGATGAAGATTTTTATAAAACTCTTAGAGTTGGATCGGAGTTGATAGCTGAGTATAAGACAAAACAACAAACTTGGCATCTGAGTCTTCTTTACATTGGGCCTTGGCTGGTGTGGCTCAGTGGATTGAGTGCCGGCCTTTGAACCAATGGGTCGCAGATCAGATTCCCAGTCAGGGTCATGCCTGGGTTGCAGGCCATGTCCCTAATAGGGGGTGTACTAGAGGGAACAACACCTTGATGTTTCTCCCTCCCTTCCCCTCTCCCTAAAATAGATAGATAGATAGATAGATAGATAGATAGATAGATAGATAGATAGATAACATCTTTAAAAAATAAAATAAAATTTTCACTGGGACAAACTGCCAGATTCACACAGTGCAGTAACTCTTTTCCAAATCAAATGATGGAATTAGACTGTTGTAATAGAATTGTAATTGAATCTTTAGGTGGTAACCTATTTCTCTATAGGTTTTACTTTAAATAAATTATGTCATAATTTGAAATATAAAACTGGTATACTGAATAGTACATTCATTTAATTCTCTATAATTTTGAACCTTAAAAGCTAAATTTCTCTAAATCTTTTTTGCTAATAAGCAAATAATAGGCTTTAAGGAACTTCTACAGTATTTGCTATCATTGGAGGAAACACAGTTGGGATGTTACATGTAGGGCAAACTCTTTAACTTGTCTCTGTTATCTTGGCTGAGCACAGCCATAAGGGGAGTTTCACATGGACTCATAGTGTTTCTTCAATTATCTGAATATACTCGTTACAGCCTGATGCTATGACTGTGACTTCCTTCTACAGTATGTTAGGATATGACAGGACACTGCATGTCCTTATGGGTTCCCCTTCAGGCAAGTCTGGATTCCATTCTGTCAGAGATAACAAGAGAGTTCTTTGCCTTTCCCAATGCACACTGCAAAACTTGAACCTCAATTCTGCTGTTTTACAGTACATCCCAATTTAAATTTCTATTTTATAATTTTCCTAACTTTCAACAATATTTACCATAAAACATTTATAAGGAAAAGTCTCATTTCAAGAACAGGTTGAGCAACAATAAAGATCAAGGTTAGGTTTTATGTAGAACAATTTATACAATTATCATAAATGTTTCAAAACAAATAATTCATGCTGAATATGACTTTGTAAATATACAGATTTTTCCCCCCAAAATCAGAGATTTTTTTGTGAAGGGAAAGAGAATCCTTTCATTTTCTGACTTGCAATTGCTTATTTGGTTGCAAGTACTAGAAACAAACTAAAAAGAAACTGTTTAGAAGACACTGTGCAGTTCACAGAACAGAAGAAAGAGTTTAGCAATAAGTTCTAAAATATAAAACAGAAATCATGGTAGTTCTGAAGAGTTTAATCTCTTAGAAATTGAGTTGTACAGAGAGCAAAAATGCTACTAAATTTGGACTTTGCTAGATATTACTAGATAATATTAAGATATTGCAAAGATTTGTGGCAGGAGGATGAGAAAACAAAAATATCTTAATGAAATACTGTACAATAAACCCAGGTTTAGATTATTGAAAGCACTAGATGAATGATAAAGAAAAAGATTTATTTCATACAAATAGTACCATAGCATGGTTAACCAATATGGTTCAATGTTCTAAGGATTTGTTCTAATTTTTAAATTATACTGAGTAGAAATAAAGCTTTGGAAAGTTAGTGTTAAAATGGACTAACCCAGAGTTCTATCAGCATTTTAAGGAGATTAAAGTATAAAAAAAACATAAAACAAGCAAGACAAAATACAAGAAATAGCATTGTTCTTAGCTTGATTTATGCCATCAAGAACCTACACATTTTTCTTTATAAAGCAAGTGATGCTGACCAAATTAAAAATACCTATTCTGTAGCAACACTGAAGTCAACCAATTATTCAAGTCCATCTACAAACTTTATCCTACTTATCTAACTTAATATCATGTAAAAGTACAATTTCCTGAAAGACATCACAAAGAATAAATTTTATATGAAAGACCAAGTGCATAATGAGTGACTCTGGAGGGAAAAATAGACAGATGGAATAAATGGGCCAAAATACTTAAAATATAATTAAAGAAAATTTCTGAAACTAAGGAGTTGAATTTGAAAGAAAAGTATCAAGTAAATCTTATACAAGTATGCTTTAAAATATTTTCTTTAACTTCTTCCATAATAACATTTTAGGGTTACAGTACAGTAATACCTAAAAATTTCTGACAGAAAGAATGGTGGCATTAAAAATTAATATGTAGGCGATTTGTCTGTCAAAAATATAGTAAGCCTGGATACTCAGAATATAGCATATATGAAAATTATATTTGATGATAAATTGTATTAGACTATCAGATTAGTTAAAATGAATAATCCCAGATTGTAGATGTTGTGGTGAATAGATTTTGGAGCTACATAACTATATAGCTAATACTCAACAAAGGAGAGAATAAATGTTTCATAACTGCAAATAAGTGGCATGTACCTTCATGATATAAAAATAATTAAATGATATAAAGATAGAAGGGAAATATATGAGATGATTTGTCAAGAATTCAATACAGATTCAAATAGAAATATAATGTTAAAAGAAGCACACACAATGAACCCATAACCTTAAAGGTCTTCATAATATTTCTCTCATAAGTTAGGGAATTTCTTTAGATTCTTATGTCAGTTATTATAAAGAAACATTTATCAGAAATTTGGCAGTTCCCTTCAGTTTGACTCTAATTTTCCATTTTTTAGGATATATTTTATCCAATGGTTTATGTTAAAATCATGTATAATATAATCCCAGGTTTTAAAATTACTTCTATCTCTGCCTTTATATTTTTATAGAGATGAGTCTGGAAAAATATTGCCCAAATGTTAACAACTGATTAATATTAATACTAATATTAATATGCTTTCTTCTGGAAAATGAAAATAAGAATACGTGCTAAAGTATTATTATGAAGATTTTAAAAAATCATTACTTTAAATGCAGATACTAGATGGTTGTCTAGGCTTATTCTCTAACTGATTCACTCCTTTATAACACCACATTTTACTCATTTTAGTGAAAGATCTGCTATGGCTAAAGTATTGTGCTAGACACAGTGGTGAACACAATTGATTCAAGGGTGTTCATGAAGAGTTAAAATTTTGAATGGTAAATAGTATAACTTAAAATTTCTAATACCATCAGTAACATATTCAATAGTTTAATATTGATTATAAAAGACTTTAAATGCTTTAACTACAGTTTTATTCGTATCCATATGTAATTAATTCTAACATCATCATAGCCATAAGTTATTGAAAGGTTCAATAAGTTTTTAACATTTAATACTGATTCAAATTGGGGTTTTAACCTAAATCCACCTGTGTTCAGATATTTTCATTCAGAAGGCTATGAGGCCATTCTAAAGAAAAAGTCATTGTCAGGTCAACAGACCCTCATTGCCTGACAATCAATGATTTACCAATAGAAACTATTGTGTACTCTTATTACACCTTCATTATAACTTTTAGACTAATCTCTTGGCTTTTCTTACATTAATAAATTATTTTAATTAAGACAATGCATTTTTGTTTACTAAAAGCACATTATAACACGCTGGCTCTTAAAATAATAAATTATCAAATTTATAATGTCAACATATTAATTCCAATAATGAACACATTTCCTAGGAATTATCTCTTTTATAATGAGTACAAATAATAATATAATATACCATAGTCTTTTTAAGGGCCAAATTTTAAATTATCTTCAAAAAATTCTTTAGATAAAAAGTTGACTACTTAAGCTTAATATTTGCATACTTTCATATGTACAGTAAGAAAATTGTTTTCAATGTTTAAGTATTAAATATTTAACAATAATAATTTTCCAGCTTTATATTATTCATGATGCACACAAATGCTTTACTATATTACTAGCAATTTAGGGAAATGGTGTTAATTTTTATAATTATAATTCTCTACTATATTTTTTGGTGTTGAGTGAGTATTATTGAGTATGCTTATAAATATAAAATGCATAGACTAATTCTGCTAAGTATTACCCCAGTGAAATAAGTTCACTCTTGAGGGTAATTTTATCAGAATGATAAAACTTGTTGTAGTCAAAATGTGACTCTAAGTCATTATGGGAAATGTATATTCCCCTTGGTAAGCCAAGAAATATTCGAATTGGGTAAATGAGTATAAACTAAAATGCTGTTAGGTGAACAGAGAATCAGGAACATACAAAGCCAAGAGTGGAATGTCTTGTCACACCAGATGAATACAGTGAGGACTAAACCCACAATAGGATTGCTAAAGGTAGCCTTCATAAACTGCTCCAACTGAAATACAGAAGCAGCTACTAGAAAGGAAAGCAGGATGTACAAATTGCTTTGGAAGCAAATTTACTGCCACCAGAAGGAAATGTTTCACTGCTCTGGCATTTGTACCCAAAGAATAAGATCAGACTAGTAAAGACTCAGCACTCTCAAATGCCTCTGGTAGGAATACAGATAGGTAAAGGCTTTCTAAACATCAAATTCCCCAGGCCAGGGAGCTCAGTTGATTAGAGTGACATCCCAATAGGCCAAGGCTACAAGTTCAATCTCCCGTCAGGGTACAAACAAGAATCAACCAGTGAATGCATAAATAAGTGGAACAACCAATTGATGCTTCTCTCTCTCCTTTCCTCTAAAATCAATAAATCTAAAAAATGTTAAACATCAAATTCACAGCACGTAACAAAATCTTCAAATAAACAAGATGATATATAATGATTATCCCATATTAATTTTTAGAGACAATATAAATATACAGAGAAGAATTTTCTTTGGGAGTATTGATCAGATATTATTATATGTCGAAAAACTAAAAAGTTGACAAAAGGAAATTGGCTAAATTAATTGTGGTAGGACCATGGAACCATGACAATTCTTTAAAAAAACTCCAATGTATTGGTACATATACAGATAAAGATGGCTGTCATATATGGTGAAAAAGGCAAGGGGCACAACTTTTTTGTATGTGATTGCACACTTATATTCACATGATGTACACATATGAATTTATATACATGTATATGCACATATTATGTGCATAGGTTGTATATATTTTCTGAGTATAGGTATAGATATGTGTGCTTAGAATAGGATAAATAGATAAGTAGAAATTATCCATATGAGGACTTATCTTCTGCACACTGCTTTTCTGTCTCAGTCAAGAATGAAACAATATCTAAAACTTTTAACTTTTGCTCCGAATTAAGTCCATTCCATAAAATTTTAATAACTTTGTACTTAAAATTTTGCAGGGAAATAGAAGAAAGGAAAACATTACATAGAGCATAGAATAATATTTTAATAACCCTCAAAGATGTTTCTGTTCTCTTGATAAATTCTACATCTTCCTTCTCATCCTAACTTCAATCTCTCTCTCTCTCTCTCTCTCTCTCTCTCTCTCTCTCTCTCTCTCTCATTCTGTTCACCCTGCCGTCTCCCTCCCTCCTCCCGACTTTCCTTTCAAGGCCCCTTATTCCTGTCTTCATATTAGTCTTTTAATAATTATTTTTAATACAATTTTGCTTTTTTTGAATTCTTTCATTTTTAGGTTCAATGGATATGAAGAATTTATGTTTCATAAATGGCTATCTTCCTGGGAAAAATAAAATTGCATCATACTCTTTTGTGTATATATACACATATGTTTAAAACATTGTTAGATGGCACTCACCCAGCTGTTGATAGCAGCTACAGTAACTAACTCTGAGGAGTAAAGTTGAGAGCAAGAAGACTCATAATCTGTCTGCTCATACTTGCCTGACTTGATCCAATATTTTACAATGAAAATAAACTATTTATATGTTTTTATATAAAATAAATATTTCAATCCACCATCCTCACTCATCTGTGTTACTCTTCCCTATCTGGGATCCTACCTCTGATCTTTTCTGATATATTGTTAATAATGTAATCTATGTGATTATTTTAAAATGCAAAAGTTACACTATTGCTCATACTTATACTCCTAAATTAGTTTAATCTTAGGGTAAAAATTAATATTAACAGAATTTATGCCTCTTATGAACTGTTGTTACCTTTTCTCCCCTTTAATCTATTGTGACCAAAGGTTCCCAGGAATTTTTAAAATTCTTTTAAAGTCAAGCTTTTTCTTCTCTGACATTTAATGAACTTCTTTTAATTGATAAAACTTCTCTTTCTCTGTTCTTCCAAATCCCCCTACTTCCTACCTGACTAACTGCTCTTCAATCTCCAGGATTGTGCTTAAATGTCCTTTCTTCTATTAAATATTTCCTGAATTCAGAAGTCCCAATTAAGGGCTTCTCATATGTGTTTCTATAGTACAATGAATCTTTACTCTTATCATCCTTATAATACAAAGTTATTCTTCATTAGATATTAAGAATACTGAGGAAAGCCATTATATACACTTTATTCAAAGTTATACCCCAAATTCTTGGCACATAGTAGGTGATAAATAAATGTTTATTTAATACTCATTAAACCATTTGGTAAGTGAACTGAATGTCTATTCACTAATAAATATTATATCAGACTTGCTCTATCAGCCACAAAATCAGAGGGAAGAAATAGCTGTATCAGAATAACCTTCTTACAATAACAAATATAAATCTTAAAAAATATAAAAACATTTTTAGAAGCATAGAAGAGCAACTAAGGCAACCAGGATTTGAAGGCAAAGATTCTAAAGAAAGAGAATAAAAGAATGGATTGAAGAGAGCCCTATATTCACCGCTTTTTTCCTCATGACATTTTTTCCTGCAAATTTGCATTGCAGGGCACAGAGTTCAAACAGAAAGTTGTGGTTTAGAGGACACAAAAATCTTACTGAATTAGGAAGTTAAAAATTGGAGTGTGAGGCTCCAATAAAGCAAGAAGGAAGGTAGGCATTGAAATCATCCTAGAGATAAAGAGACAATAAAAATAAGAGTTCAATATTTGACACAGTTTCTTCTGAAGGCATGTGGGTATTTCTAAAGCAGTGCGTACAATGGACAAGCATTTCAAAGACAGCTGATAATAGGTTAGAATAAAATTTTGGAAATACTATGCTGTTACTAAGACAAAAATTGGGGGTTTAAAGTCCACCAAAGAAGAAGAACATTTCTAAATGCTTTTAACCAAGATCCTAGCATCATCTCAATCACATTGGTTGAACAAAGAAAACATGCCTGTGAGGGGAAGATTAAATTCTCTCCTGGAGAGCTATAGCCAATCCTCATTATTCAAGTATTCCATGTCTGCAATTTTGCTTATTCATTAAAGTTTTTGTAGCCCCTTGAAGTCAATACTTCAAGTGTTGTCATGGCTATTTGTGGACATGCACAAAGGGATGAAAATTTTGAGCTGCTCAGCACTCACGTTCTCAGCTGAGGTCGAACAGGTGGCACTCTGCTTTCTTGTTTCAGGCCTCATACCATAAAACAAACATCCTTTTAGTGCTCAGTGTTTTTCTCTTTTTGTGATTTCATTGTTTTATGAAGTCGTACTGAAGTGTCATCTAGTGTTCTGAAGTGTACAAAGGCTATACTTGCCTTATGGAGAATATGTACACATTAGATAAGTTATCTTACAATCCTGCTGGCTGTGTGTTCAATGTTAATGAATCAACAATGTATATCAAATGAGGTTTCTTCAAAGAGAAACCCACATAAAACAAACTTACATAGTAACTGATTGATGAGAATATCGTAGCCAGAGGCCCTCAGGAATCTAACCTTATGTTTCCCCTAGGAACACTAGTTCAGGTCTCACTAATTTAGTGACTTTATATTACATAACTACCCAAAACAGTGAGAAGTTATTATACCAAGATCCAGAACATCTAACATTATTCTATATAAAATATTAAGCACTTATTCAAAAACTATAAGTTGTAGCAGGAAAAGGACCAAGACACTAAAAGTCACAATAATAAAATACAAACACATGATAGAATGACACCATCAGTGGTCCAAGTATTGGGATTACCAGGAAAGATAGTTTGAATTCTGTTGTGAATATTGACTTTTACTATGATAAAGATAATAAACACAGTAAAAAAAATAACACCCCCAATATCTATAGCTGTGTCTTAATGACTCTTCACTTGGCAGTTTCGGTGAATAATTATTACTAATATGTCCTTATAAATAAATAGAAATAAAATGGGACTGAAGGGTAGAGTCTATAGATATCAATTAAATATAAATTTTGGAATTATAAAATAAATAAATAATGATAAACTGATACGTTTAAGAGCAGACTAGACAGCAGAAGAGAATTAGAAAACAGAACAAGTAGCAAATAGAAAACATCTAGATATAAACAAATGCATGTGTAAAAAATGGAAAATATTAAGGAGTTAAATAGACATATGGGACATAATGAAAAGCTGAAATATAACTTTAATTGGAGTGTAAACATGTGACAGAATATGAGGCAGAATCAATATTAAAGTAGGTGTTAGTCAAAATTGTAGGCATTGGTCAAATTGATAAGTCATATTCTGTTATAAAAATTAGAAGCTCTTTGACATCCAAACATGATCAATACAAAAAAAATCCACTCAGGCATATGATAGTAAAACTACTGTAAACCAAAAACAAAGAGAAAAATGGTAGTAACAGCAATAAAAAATGAGGAGAGGAAGGATTATTTTCGAAGGGTTAACAGAAAGACTGATACCTGGCTTTTAAACAAAAACACTGAAAGCCAAAGACAACAGAATGACAGCTTTAAAGGGCAGAAAATAAATAATTGTCAAATGACAATCTATATTCAGTAAAAGTGCTATTTTAAAATGACTATGCGTAAATACTTTTTCATTAAAAAATAAGAAAATGTGTTGACAGACTTGTGGGATCTTCAAAAGATTTTTTCAGGTAGAAGAAATACAATTCCAAATGATGGTATTATAATACAGAAATAAACAAAGATGACCAATAAGAATAAATCTGCATGTAAATCTAAATAAATATTGACTGTTTAAAACAATAATAGTGATGTCTCATTATTTAAAATATGTGGAGGAATGAGATGCATGAAAACAACAAAAACAAGCAGAAAAGGGTGAATAAAGAAAAAGTCATACCGATATTTACAGTATCAGAGAAGTGGTAAAAGTATTTAAAATACATTCTTATAATGATGGATGTTGTAATCTCTACATTTAGTTATGTACAACAAGTAATATGCAGTGAAATTGACACGATGGGATGTTTGACCCTTGGTCATAATAGTTGACAGGTTTTTGTTGGTGTCTATTTCTTTATCTCTCTTTATATATACGATGTCTATCTCGAAAAAGTCCAACCATTGTTAATATAACAAGACTGGTTTGCATGTCATCAAAGCAACCTGGCAGTCAAGGGAAGTAGACTGGAGTTCATGAGTAAACAATGACAACTTCACTGTACTAGTCAGTGGAAGTGGTAGACCCCATTGAGTGAGCACGTCTACTGGTGGCTGTTACATTCAAAATGACTGAGTGAACAAAGCTTTAAGCTTGAACATTCCTCTGTGGAAACTATTTGGGTGATTCAGAAGGCTGCAGCTATGGGCAACTGGTGACTGGTAGCTTCATCACAACAATGTACCACTCAAGCATCACATCTTTAAAGAATTTTTCAGTGAAACACCAGATCACCCAGGTGACTCGGCCCTGCTACAGCCCAGATTTGGTACCCTGAGATTTCTGGCTTTTCCCAAAACTAAACTCACCTTTGAAAGGGAAGAGATTTCAGACCATTGATGAGATTCAGGAAAATATAATAGGTCAGCTGATGGCAATTGGGAGAACTATGTGAGGTCCTAAGGTGCCTCCTTCAAAAGGGACTGAGGGAATGTTTCTTGTACTGTGTATCATCTTCAATAAATGTCTCTATATTTCATATTACATGGTTGCATACTTTCTGGACAAACTATATGTATAGTTTGTGTGTGTGTGTGTATATAAAGATTATATATATAATCTCTCTCTGTCTCTGGGTACTTTCCCTAGAAATCCAGACATTGTGCTGTGGGAAGCCACAGAGTTATATACACATCCCTATGTAAACATGTGTTTCTGCCATATTCCTAGTGGAGATCGCAACCAATGGGATCTCAGCATCAGGCACTGAATATATAAATTAGTGAAACTTCAGGTGATTCTAGTCATAAGCCTTCAAGGTGGCCCAGATAATGCTATGTGGGGCAAAGGCAATTTGTCCTACCTCATCTTCTCTACATTCCTGATTTCTAAGAAAAATCAATGTTTTGTTTTTAAAGCACTAAATGAAGATGAAACAAATATGAAAAAAATTGAAAATCTCAAAGACTTCTAGTGAAAATGTAAACTGGTACATCTACTATGAAAACTGGTGGTCATATATGACAAAAACTAACATGCAAATACAAAAATCTACAGACCAGTATTTCAATTCTAATTGTATATCCAAATGAAATGTGTACACTATATATATAATATACATTATGCATATATATGTATATTTATATATATAACTGAAATACATAAGAATATTTATAGCATTATAATATCTAGAAACTAGAAATAATCTAAAAGCTAAAATGGATAAATAAATGGTGATTTATTCAAACAATACAATGTAATTCATATATTACAATGTAATGTTACTATACAGTAATATAAAATAAAAATTATTTTATTAACATTTATCAACATGATTAATTCTATCACAAAAATGAATGCTAGCCATAAAGAAGTATATACAATATAATTTCAAAGTATGAAAAAAGTATGCCATTAGTGTCCATTTAAAAAACAAAACTGAAACTCTCCTAGGTTTTCCATAAAGTATTTTTAATACAGAGAATTAAATACACAAGTTTGTGAAAAAGCTAAGAAAGAAATGAAAGGACAACCAGGGTACTCAGAGAATAGTCAGTGCCAAAAGGTGACACAATTCTTCAGAATTAAAAAAAGAAAAAACAACATAACTGCGAGTCCAGGACTGCTGTGCTGATGAGTCTGCTCTAGGAACCACCGCTGTGGATGCTCTACTGGAAGCCAAAACGCCCAGCAACCACAGCACTGCAGAAGCCTGCAGAAGCCCATCAATGTGGCGCCTGCTGCTGGAACCAGAGCCTCAAACACTCTGCATTAAGAACTACTGGAAACATGCTGCCCAAGCTGACAGCCAGATGCCTGTACTTACCCCTTCCCAGCTACTGTTGCCTCAGACTTTACCAGGAACAGATAGAATGTACTTCTCCCTTTCTGCAGTTTAATAGCACGCCTGGTCTTTCCATTTGAAGAAATTAACCAGAAACCTGTCAGAGAAGTCTGTTTAATCTTACTTCTAGCTCCCTGTAATATGGCAGAGAGGCTAGAGGGAGAATAACCAGCATAGTCCCTCTTTCCACACCCATTCAGCCAGGGGATTTAATATAGCAATCAAGTACTGGAGGGGCTGGAAAAAACAGTGGAAATGAGATCATTCATTTGTTGTTTTATTAACTCAGGAAACAACTTACTACCTCTAGGTCAGGAGAAGCAAAAGCGAAAGTCATGTTATCCAGGACCCACAACACTGTGCTCTTGGGGTTTTTGGGTTGTGTGGGGATTAAGGAAAGGGAAAACTCTGGCTCACCTAACTTAGAGAGTGGAGTAGCCATTTACTGCATATGCCATAGTAAAGAAACACACTCACCCCTGCCTTTCAGGAAAGTAAAAATCTGTACTCCCACTTATACTGTAGTGGACCAGAAACCCACAGTCACAGAAAAGGGGGGGATGGACAGGCAGAAAAAGCAAAGAAAGCCAAATAACAAATAACCTAAACAGGGCAAATATTTTTGCTATAAAAATTATATAGAAAACAGCACTCTCCCAGGAGCATGCCCCTGTCTTTTCCCTCCCCCGCCGTCCCTCTCCTGAGCTCCATGAGCTCTCCTTGTGCCTCTGTTACTTGCTTCCTGAACCCATTTCTTCCACCGCTCACTCCAACCTCTGTGACTTTCTAGAAAAAGTTTTGTACAATACTAAACAGTTAACATAGATTACTAGCAAATCAATCATTAGTTTTAATGGTGTTCATTTGAAACCTATGTCTTTTAAAGTTCCATTAAAGAAGTAGAAATATTAAGAAACATTTAAAAATCACTCCAATGACAATGTACATTTGTGTACATGATATCACCAAAGTTGACACAGGTTGACCCAACCAGTGTGTGCCCTAGCGATTATAAACAGAACTAACACAGAAATTTAAATCTAATCACTGTAGGTCAAGAGGAAGCATGAGACACTATGTGGTTTCACTAGTTTAAATCCATGAGAGAGTAAATATCTTCAGAAAATGATTCAAGTCATGCTTCTGAATAGGCAGCTCTATAATTTAAATATCTAAAATCAACTGTTTTCCTGTTCATTTGTATTATCCAAAAAGATTTCATCCTGCTCACAAAAGACACTCTGAAAGCAGTTATTACTGACCTTCAATATCTTCCAAATTATCATTCTGTAATGCTGAACACTATGATGCTGAACACTGTCATTCTAGGATGTTGAACACTATCATTCTGTGATGCTGAACACTATGATGCTGAACACTGTGATGTTCATGAGAGGGAACATATAATGTTTTTCAAAAATATTTCTCCAAAATATTTATTAAAATCCAACTACTTCATTATGCCCCATGTGCTGAGGGAGGAAAAAGGAAATAATGGAGAAAATGATAGATCTTCCTGCCCAACAGATATTTCAATCCATTAAGTAATGGAGACTAACAAATCTGAAAAACATGAAGGAAGCCAGTATAACTGGTTTGAAATGTTTGGAGAAGAATAATGCTAAATGAAGTTGGAGAGCTATGTCACACCCAAATCATTCACAGCTAAGGGAGCCATATTGAAAAGTTTGGTCTTTATGTAAAGGGCAATGAAATTATATTAAACAATATTCAACTGCATAGTGCCAAAATCAAATATGATCCTTTTGAAGGATTACTTTAGCTGCTATGCAGAAAATAGACCAAGTGAGTGAATTTATTGCAGTGGTTAAATAGAAAGACATTGGTGAACCTGACTGGAGAAAAGATGATGTGAGAATGGAAAAGAATGGAGTGGACAGATTTGAGAGACACTTGGTGGGAAAAAATCAATAGAAAGTGTTTGTGGATTGAATGGGAAAAGTGGTGAAAAGCGTACTGAGCATAATGCCAAGGATTAAGCCTAGCGAGAACGAGTGAACACTGATGCCCAGCAGTAAAGCAAAAACACCTCCTATCCTCCTGTGTGCAGCTTCCATCTTCACTGCAAACCCAGCGGCATTTACAATAGGCCCCTAATGACAGTCTTTCTCCAGAACCAACAATTATTTCTTGGCGCTCCTTCTTGGTGTTCTCTGTAGCTATTAATAGGTTCCCTTGGCTGCTCATACTTCTCTCATCTCTGATTGTTTCCCATATGGAGTTTTCTCAGAGGATTTATTCCTAGCCAAAATTTGGCCATTCATTCTTCTTGTTTCCATGGATAGTACTACTCACCCCGCAGGTACTACAGTCAAAACCACAGACTTATTTTATCTTCTTTCTCTCACTTCTTCTGTCAAATTAGTCGGCAAGTCTTTTTGATGTTCACATCTAAAACCTCTCTCATTCATCTTAAACTCTTCATTTCTATACCCCCATTCTACTTCACATACTTCCATTTCTATCTATCTTACAGGTCCCACTGATTTCAAATCTCTTCTTCAGTTCACTTTATACATTATTGACTTATTAACTGTGGATAACTTCTTAATTTTCTATTCAAAAATCTTTAGTTTCTCTGAGAACAAATTCCCCACATTGTCACCTAGTACACAATGTTCTTCATTATCTGAACTTACTCCATTCTTGATGGAAACTGTCCCCTTTACTGGCTATTCTAAGACTTACCAATCCTCATGTCCATGCCCTGGAACACAACATCATTTACATCTTAAAGATATATATGCACATATATCTATATAAAACATATGAAAATGTCATCACACTAGGTTGCATCTATGAATTAGAAATGTGGCTTAGGAACAGAGGTGGAAGGGAAACATATGTTGCTATTGAATCTTTTCTATCGTGTAGCATGCAGCATAGAATAGCTCTAAATACATTCACATAATCTTTTCAGAATATTAAGATGTAATGATGCCACTTTCATCTCAAGAAGCACAATATTTAAAGGCCACCAGGTAAGCTGTACTCTCTTTTTGTTATTCAACAAGAAGAATGTAAGCCTAGAATTGCTGGTTGTGAACCTAGCCACTTCTTCTGCCTGAAATGAAAGACTTTGCCTTTAGCTTGTTGGTACAGAAAACAAAGTCGAATCATAGAGAGAGACTGATTTTCAATAATCTTGATGGAACACCTAAATCCAGCTGTGCCTGAAGCTGGAATACCCCTGGACTCTTCAAGTAGACAAGCCAGTGAGTTGACACTGTTAAAAATAGTTCGAGTTGGGTTTCTATGGCTTACAACCAAAAATCTAATATAGCACACTATTTTTCATTATATTTCTTACAATTATAACTAAGTAATTGTTTCATCATATAGCAGTTATCAATAAAATTATTGTTTGTAAGTATTTGATTGATGATTGTCACCCTTGCTAGGCTAAGAACTCCATGCAGGTAGCAATCATGTCTACCTTGTTTCCTGCTCTCCCTCAGTCCCAGCAGAGGGTCAAAATGAGTCAATGGTTGAGTCAGTTTCCAATGAACTTTAAAATACCTGGGAAATTCTATTTCAAATTCTGTACTGAACATTTCGAGTAATGGTGATGGTAAACTGCCTCTCAGATTTTTTTGGTAATAAATTATCTCAATTCCCAATATAGGGACCAGAACCTAAAACAGAATGTCAAGCCTTGATTAGATTTTCTGACCAAGCCAACTGGTCCGAGTCTCATTTTCAGTAAGGAAGAGCAATCTCAAGATTAATAGCCACAAATAAGCTTTGAAAATTACTCCGGGAGTTCATTATTCAGAAGGAAACTCCATTTGAAAAAGGAATATGATATATGTGTTCACATGTTTTGAAATGTCAGTAAAATAGTGAGCAAGCTTTGGCATTGTTTTCCATTGTTTTGATACTTTGTCACAGTAGATCCATTGATTACATTTATGCCTTAATGTTTGTGTGAATCCCATTTACATAAATAACTATCTTTTTTGTTTTCAAATATTCAAGTTTTTTAAATTATGTGCATGTTGGGTTTGAATATTCTTTTGTTGTAAATTCTAGCCATGGAAATAAGAGCCAGGCTGCATGAGATATCCTTTCCAGAGTTTATTTCAAATAAACTGGGCCTGAAATTATTATGCCAATGGGAGTGGGGGCAGAAACAAGAGCAGATGATTATTAAATGTGTTCAACATTGATACTTCAGAAAGATTACTGTGCAATTTGTTTACTTCTTTCATTTTCAATATATAATCACAAATTCTCCATGGCTGACCTTTTTTTATTCAAATGAATTTTAATAATAGATCTCTTTTATCAGATTATTCTTTATGCTATCCACCACCTGCTAGGACAAAGCTATAGAACACAAGGCTTATTATCATCAAATATAATGCCAGTAGCATAGTATTACTAGAATTTTACAAATTTTATGACACAGAGATGTTTATTTAAAGCCACAAGCAAATTTTCTTTCCTTATAAATAGTTACAAATATACTACAATGAAAGATCAGTCAAAAGGGTTTTGAATCTTAATAAAACATATTTACAGATATCTAGCAGAATCATATCTGCAAAATTTAACAAGACAATAGTTGCATGCTATCTATATTAGTTACCTTGAGCTGCTCTAACAAATCACCACAATCTTGAGTGACTTAAGAGAAATTTATTTTCTCACAATTCTGGAGGCTAGAAGTCAGAAATCAAGGTGTCAGCAGAGCCATGCTGCCTCTCAAGGTCCTTAGGGAGGACCCCTCCTTGCCTCTTCCTAGTGTTGTCACCATTCACAAATAAAGTCATGTTCATGGGTTTGCAGGAATATGAATTTTGGGGTTATAGTATTTAACCCCATATACTATCTAATAACACCTGACTTATGATGTATGCTTTTATGTAAAATATTTGAAATATTACAAAGAATATTCTGAGTTGTGATGACTGCAGAACAGGTGACGGAATACAAGCAGCACCATGTCGTGGGTAAGCGTGGCCTCGGGAAACAAATCGCCTGGGTCTGAATCCTGCATCTGCCACTAGTAACTACGTGATCTTGGGAAAAGCACTCGACATCTTCCAGTCTGACTTTCCACATTTGTAAAATGGGTATAGCAAGGGTATTTTCCTCATAAGGTTTCTCTAAGTGTACAATGAATTTGTGGTTTTAAGCATTCAGAACTGGCAATGAAACATATTTAGCTCTAGATAAAGGTTAGCCACTGAAGGATCTAACTATAGATTGTCTTCTGAATACTCATAAGAACTGTTTTAAAAATAACTTTTATCATGGTGAAATATGTATAACATAAAATTTGCTATTGTAACCACTTTTAAGTTAGAGTTCAGGGTCTTAATGACATTCACAATGTTGTAACAGCAACATGACAGTTTCCTAAAAGTTCACATCACCCCAGACAGAACTCTGTAACCATTAAACATTAACTTCCCATCGCCCTCTTTCCCCAGCCCTGGTACCATCTATTCTACTTTCATTCTCTACAATTTTAACTATTCTAAACATTTCATATAAGTAGAATTTTATAATTGTCTTTCTGTGTCTGGCTTATTTCACTTAGCCTAATGTCTTCAAGGTCCATCTATGTTGCGGCATGTATCAGGACTCTATTACTTACGATGTCTGAATAATAGTCCATTTTATGTATATAGCACATTTCATGTGTTCATTAATCTGTTGGTGAAGCCTTGGTGAAGGGTTGTTGTCACCTCTGATTATTGTAAACACTGAGATACATGTACCTGTTTGAATCTCTTCCCAATCATCTGGGGTATATACTTAGGAGTGGAATTGCTAGGTCATGTGATAATACTATGTTTAGCTTTTGAGCAATCACAAATTGTTTTAAAAAGTGGTCACCTTATTTTACATTCCCATCAGCAAGGTGTAAGGGTTCTGGTTCTCCACATCTTTGCCAACACTTGCTATTTTTTCAGGTTTTCTTTATTTTAGCCATCCTAGTAGGTATGAAGCACTATTTCATTGTGGTTTTGATTTGCATTTACCTAATGACTAGTGATGTGGAGCCTCTCTTCATGTGCTTATTGGTCATTTGTTGGTCATCTTTGGAGAACTGTGTATTCAAGACCTTTGCCCAGTTAAAAAATTATTTTTGAGTTGTAGGAACTCTTTTAAATATATTTACTTATATTTTCTGGATATTAAAACCTTATCAGATATATGATTAGAAAATATTTTCTCCCATTCTGTAGGTTTTCACTTTGTTGCTAATGTCTTTTAATGCACAGAAGTTTTTTTAATTTTGATAAAGTTCAATTTGCTTTGTTGTTGTTGTTGCTCATGCTTGCTTGGAGTCATATCCAAGTATCCACTGCCAAATCCAAGGTCATGAAGATTAACCCTATATGTTCTTCTAAGTGTTTAGCTGTTATATGTAAGTCATTTAACCATTTTGGGTTCATTTCTATATACAGTATAGGTTTAGGTCAATTCCATTTCTTTTGCTTGTGAAAATCTAGTAGTCCTCGAAACATGTTGATGAGATTCTTTTTTCTTTTATTCATTGTGCATGGCACCATGTCAAAAAATCCACAATTGGCCTCAGATATAAGGGTTTATTTCTGGGCTCTTTAGACATACATAGTAGATGTATGCCCATACCACACGATTGTGGTTACTGCAGCTTTGTAGTTAATTTTGAAATTGGGAAGTATGTATGAATCTTCCAACTTTGTTCTTTTCAAAATAGTGTTTTGGTTATTTGGGGATTCTTGCAATTCCATGTGAGTTTGAAAATGAGCTTTACCACTTACACAAAAAGAAGTTCATTTCTCATCATAGATGAGCATTTTCAGTCTTTCAATTGAGTGTGATGTTAGCTGTATCTTTATTATGTTGAGAGAATTCCTTTTATTCCTAGTTTATCGAGTGTTTTTTATCATGAGAGGGCATTGGACTACCTTAAGTGCCATTTATGCATTAATTGAAGTGATCACATGTTTATTACTTCATGTGAGTAACATATGGTATTACACTGGCTCATTTTCTTATGTTGAACCAATCTTGCATTCCTGAGAAAAATCCCATTTGATCATAGTATATAATTTAATGTTATTAAACATTAAATTCAACATGTTATTAGATTGGGTTCACTAGCATTTTCATAAGGACTTCTGAATCTATATTTATAAGAGATATTGCTCTATAATTTTCTTATGATGTTTTTAACTGGCTTGATATCAAGGAAATACTGATCTTATATAAAGAATCAGGAAGCATCCCCTCTTCTTTTAAATATAATACTAAAAATATAAATATCTTGTAGAATTCTGATCTAGGCTTTTATTTATTAAGGGGCATTCCATTACTAACTCAATCTCTTTACTTGTTATAGCACTGTTGAGATTTTCTTTTTGATTCCGAGTCAGTTTAGATTTCATTTGCCAGTTTAATTTGTTTGTTTCTAAGAATCTGCCAATTTCATCTAGGTCATCTAATTTGTTTACATATAATCTTTACGGAACTTGCTTATAATCCTATTTTGGAAGGTCATTAGTAATGTCCCACTTGGATCTCTGACTTTATTTATTTGTGTCTCACAAGAAGTTTTTAAAAATTTTTTTACTTATGTCTCAACCTTATATTGCTCTGTCCAGTGAGTATTTATGCAATAAAAAAGTGTATTTTATTATTCAACAACAAAAAATTCTGATATTTTACATTAATATTCCTAAAAAATCATCAGAAATCCATACATTTAGTGAAAAAGATGTTTCAGAATCTTTTATAATAGCAAACACCATCTACATTCCCAGTATTAGAAAATGTTATACTAACTATGGAAACTCCTTGCAATGAAATATCATCCAAATGACAAAAATAGAACATAGTATTTAATATATGTACTAGAATGGAAATCCTAAAATGCAAATATTTTAAATATTAAATTTAAAAGGATATGTTTGAAGTGTCAAGATATCTTTAAGTTTTAAAAGACAACATGGGACACGGGTTTTTCTGATTTTCTTTGGACTTACTGTCAGAGAAAATTCTGGAAATAATGAACTAAAAATCTGACTTCAAATTCTCTCGCTTAGGGGAAAGAATTGAAACCAATGAGAAATACTGAACTTTCATAGGCCTGGTGTGAGTCCTCTACCAAGAATCGGCTAACGTATTTTAGCTTGTGCTTGCCTAATCTGCAGATCAAGCTATCAGAAACACAGTATTTCCTTCTGTTTTCAAAATTGTATTTTTCTCTAAATGTGACCAGCCTCACTCACTCCTTCAAAAATAATCTAAATTGAAATTGTTGATAGTATATTAGTAAAAAGCATGTGAATTTGATTTTGCTGATTTTTAAGTGATTTAAAATACGTAATGGTTGGCATGTTCAAATATATGCCCTGAGGCCTAATGGAATGTGGCACAGTTATAAAAAGAGAAAGAAAGCGATCTAATTATGTTACTTGTTGAGGAAAATGCAGCAATATGTTCTGCTGTCTGGATTGCATCAATGCCAGTGAAGCTTGCAATGATCCATCAGTGCCGCTCCTGCCTCGGGCTACAAGGCTCTGGGGTTACATCCTGCACCCTGAAGAGAGCGAACCACATGTATCATCTGACCGCTCCTGCTCTGTCACAGCAGCTCCACCCACTTCTTCCCAGGGACACTCCCTACATAGCATCACTATGTAAGTGATGCTATCCCCACATTCACAAACCCAGAAAATGTCCATGCAGGAATAATTTGGACTTTGATTAAAAATTTGTTCTAAAAAACTATTTTAATATAGAAGACCAAAAAAATACTGTTGAAAAATACTACTACTATTACTACTGTGGCTATTAGTACTACCCATACAATAAGAAGCCAAAAACCAGAAGTGATAAAAGACAAAATAATTATTTGTGTGACAGATACTGCCCCCCACCCCAACCTCCATCCGGTCTGCTAGTTTTCAGTTCTGGACCGACAAGAGAATGAGCCACGAACATCACCTTCCTTTGCCATACATTGGCACTGTATTTGTCTCTTCCACAAAACTCTGAAATCTTTAGAGTTTTTCCTATGGTTCCCACGAAATCTTTATACTGATGGAAGTCCTACCTTGCAGGTGAAGACACACTACCTTAACATACTTCTCTAAATATACTTGAGTCAAAGGCCAAAGAGAAATAGTTTTTAACTTTATTAACTTTTCCAGGAACATGCAGGTCCAGTATTGGATGGCCTGCAGATGAGTCCAGGCACGGGGAGACCACAGAGATGGTAGTGAGCACGGACGCTGTTAGCTGTGGACGCTCTAAAGTTTTCCATTCCCCCTTGATGAAACTGCATCTCATAGTCAGAAATGCGCTCTCTAAGCCAAAGCCATGGAAGTTCAAATGTATGCTAAGGCACCGGCATAAGTAAAGCCATTTACTTCAGTATTTTTCTCACTGTGTGATCTCTACTCACCCCACAGTAATGTGACTGGAGAACTGCCATCATAAAGCACCAGCTGTACAAAAACTGATACGTTATGAAAGGGTGTTTCTGGTCCGCCAGGACATGCCATGGGTGACTGGCTGGCAACTGTAGCATTTTTAATTGATATGCAGTAGCTGAGCAGTAGTTCAACCCACTGCTTGGTGCGTGGTTTCAAGTCCTCTTAACTAAATAACATCAGTTCAATAAATTCACGTCAATAGGGACAAAGAATCAAACCCAGGTGATTGACCTAAATGAGTCCATATGATTTAAAGAAAAAGGAAGCCCTAATATTTGAGACTTATGTTTGTGATGTCGCTGAGCAATTTATTTTATGATTTATTTCTCACTCAACCCTGAAAGGTCATTATTTTTATCCCCATTTTACTCTTGAGGAATTCACACTCAAACAGTTAAGAAACATGTCCAAGATCACATATTTATATGTGGGGAAATCCAAATTAAAACTGACCTGCTACCTCCCAACCCAGTGCCCGTTCCCTCCCACCATCATACTGCCTCTCTCCAGCACTAACACTCACTGCACCTCAAAATAGCAGCACTGCAGTGAAGCTGGGGGATCTGAAGCCTATCACTGTGATTCCCATCAGGAACAAAAACAGCAACAGGGCTGACTTTTAAAGATGCTATGGCTTCTACTTTGGTGTTGGGCACACAGGACAAAGTGCAGAACATGTATCACAGAAATGTACACTTGAAACCTATGTACATTCCTTAACCAGTGTCTCCCCAATGAATTTAAACTTAACAAAGAAAAAGTAAAGATGCGGGGGTCTCAGTGTTTTATATGCAGTATCTCCCTTCCTCCTAATGATTCTATGTGCAGGCCTCACTGTTACGTCCATTTTACAAATGAGAAACCGATGTGTGATGTGTAAAAAGAGTAAGAGGCTCACTGAAGGTCTCTCAGTCGGAACGCAGGACGATCCACACAGAGCTGCTGCCAGCCAGGCTGAGGGCGTTTGAGTCATTTTACAATGCTTTCACCACAGCAACTTTTTTCATTAAATACTGTTTCTTTTCATTGCCTCTTGTCATACTGTGTTATTATAGTTTCTTGACAAATAAAGAGAGCAGGAGATGTCTTTTTCAAATGTCCCCCTGCTCACCCACAAACAGGAAGTTGCATATTGACCTTTATTTCTCACAACAAAGACTGTGCCCGCAGAGAACTGGGTAATAAACATTGCCCGACTTTTCACTCTTTCTATGTATCCTGCATCCATGTCTATAAGCATTTTTCTTGCTATAAGTAGAATTAAAAAGTAGGAATTTTAAAGAAAAAAGCATTTTCACAAATATGAAATAATTTATTTATTAGAAATAAAACATTTTCATAATTATTAGAAATAAAACATTTTCATAATTATTAGAAATAAAACATTTTCATAAGTATTATAAATAAAACATTTGTTGGCTCTGGTGTTTGTTAGCCAAACTATGAGTTCAATGTTTGGTCACAAGTTGAACCTATATATATGCAGTGAAGAGGATAATAATTAAATATATTGCCCTATTAATTAAAATGAATAGATATATCATTTGATATAGTCTATCTGCTTATATTATAGTCTAAATAGGCATGCTGTTTAAAGCCTACCCTTCATATACTGACCACAGCTTTTTACCATGGTAGTCTCAATTTATTTAAAATGTATCAGAATTAATGCACTTGGGGTTATTTTATCACTAAAATTGTGTAACAGAGAAGTAAAGTAATACAATCAGATTTAAAATAAAAAAAGAACTTTCAGAAATCAGGCAGTATTGATGAAAACAGAATAATTCTGACAATAAAAGAAAAATACAAACTGTAAGACAAAAGCAAACACAAATAATAACATTAATAAAAATCTGTTCTATTGTATCAATAAGTCACAATTAACACCAGAAGTCTTTCTTAGAAACCATATACCAGTTCCAAGTACGTGTTTGATATAGTATTTTCTTTTCTTATTAAACAGATTTGTGTATACTCTTTGCTAGGCAAATAAAAACATTCCTTATTTATAAACAAAACCTGTGTGATGATGGGAGCTTGCCTAAACCCACTGGAAGCAAATGATTTCAGAGGTAGCACCTCACTGTAGCTTGCAGGTAGTAAATGGAAGAACTCTGCATGGCATGGGGGTGCAGAAGAGAAGCACTTCTGGGAAGATCTGAAGGGAAGCCTTTGTTTAACTTACAAACAGGACTTCTGAGCTAAACAGTCTTTAAAGGAAATCAGTTGAAAGCCCATTATAAGTTTCAATAAGATTTGTGTTGATAAACATTTACCAACACAATATAACACTCTACATAATAGGAAGAAAACAGAACATTGTAGTCAAAGAAGACCACTTGCAAAGAGAAGGATATATGTGCTCTGGAAAAAGCAACTGCTGCGGATAGAGTGTGTCTGCTGTGCAAGGTTCAAACTAAGGTGCCATAGCTGATCTGACTACAAAAGTAGCTTTGTTAACCTGACATCTCCATTATACCCCGCATGATGTGAAGGGAAAGACCCTGTCTTATTCACAACTGCAAGCCCAGAATCACCTGATACGATACATCATAGGAGCCCAGTTAACATGCACGGAAAGGAAAGACTTCAGAAAGCTCCTATGTCTTGCTAAAAGGCATAGGCTTTATTCTGCAAACAATTTATAGCAAGTGTTTTTTGACCAGTGAATATACTGATCCAAGTGTGGAGAAGGCCTGAGAGACGTCAGAAAGGAAGACGAGTTTGAAAATAGTTGCAATGTTGCTGTGTTTTTTAAACCAATTGTCACAAGGCAATAAAAATCGGGTGTAAATTTTTAAAACTTTGCAAACAGTACAAAGGTATATTTTGTGACTCTACGTGGCTTTTATGAAAATGAGGGAAGCCACAAAAATGAGAATGACTTCCCAGTACTGCCCATCAGAAAATCTTTTTCCTAAGCTTTACTTTTTATTTCCAATACCCACTCTCTGAAGGCTCCCACACAATTCAGCATCAGCATTATGAAACAAGCTATTTTCCAGACGCTTTTCAAGTTCCTGCCAAGGTAAACAGTCAGCTTGTTTTGGTTCCCATTCTTGTTTAGTAAACCAAGAACCCTGGCTCCACAGTCTTCCCAACTAGGTCTCTCACCTGATCTCACGTAGCAGTGCCCAGTAAACAGAATGCAAAGGTATATTGTTCATTAAGTAGGGGAAAAAATAGCTTGTAAAAAGTTAAGTTTTTGAATGATAGCTATAGTTCAAAAAATGTGTGAAAGTTTGTGAGTGCCTATGGTGGAAAATAATCTTAAGGGACTCACTGTGATCTGGAGTTAGGGCAGCTGCCTGGAGAGCCTGCCTTGAATTCTTCTGCTTCAAACAGGTGGGATGTTAAAACTGGTAAAATAGCCTTTGGGTTGAGCCTAAAACAGCACTGCATTCCAAACGACTGTTAGCAAAGCCAAAGGGAAGGCAGACATCCTGACCACAGACTAAAAATTAAAGGCATTCTTTCGAATTAGCATCACTGTGTTAGTTTATCAGCACCTATATAAACTCCTTCCTTAGCTTATTAATAAGCACAGATATTCCTTCTAGTCATGTAATCATTCCCTTTCCTTTTCTCCTCAATACCACTTGCCTTGACTTCCTAATCCAGAACGCTATTTGGGCTTCTGCCTGAATCAGTGCTTCCAGATAGTTATTCTTTTTTATCTCAACTAACTGCTTGTTGCTTCACACTTTGGCCTTTCATTTGTAGCTTAAATATCTATGTGGTGAAGATAGAAGAGGGAGGAAGGATAGAATAGTATCTATATAAAAATCATTTAAACATGTAAACAATTTTTATGAGTATTTGAACTAAAAATGATGACATGCGCTGAGAGCAAGATCTCGAATGCTCCAGAGAATAAAAGTTTTGCGGTTTCAGAAAAGTTATGCATTTGAGATTAAGGCGAGAACAAGGGACAATTACATGAAGGTGGGAAAGCAAGGCCAAGACTGGATTAGAAATTCATTAAGATTATGTGTTCTCACACATTAGAGGGAGGGGTCTGAAAGGGTGCTCATGATAAGGAGAGGTGAAAAGGGGGCACCTCAAAGGTGTATTAACCAAGATGCCCAGAAACAATGCGCAGGACATGCTTAAGGCAAAGATAACCCTTTTAGTAATGTGATGTGCCTGGGCCATGACTACCCACCATGACCTGCCCAGTTAGGAATTTATAACCAGATCACTCTGTTAGGTTAACTTTCATAGAACATTTTTTTTTCAGTCTACAAGACCAAAAGGTTTCATGTTCTATTCCCAATCAAGGCACTTGCATAGGTTGAGGGTTTTATCCCTGGTTAGGGTACATATGGAGGCAACCCAATTGATGGATGTTTTTCTCTCACTTCAACAGTTCTCCTTCCTCTCCCTCTCCCTTTATCTCTCTCTAAAAGCAATGAAAAATCTGTCCTTGAGTGAGGATTAAAAAAAATTTAAATATGAGGGGGACTCCCCAAAAACTAGAATTTATTTGTAAAAAAATTGTATATTTATTCTTACATATTTAAACTACAATTGCCTTCTAAGTACTCTCCATTCAATGCAATATACCTATTAAGACATTTTTTCCACTGCTCAGAACAGTTTTGAACTTGTTGATTTGGGTACCTTTTAGTGCTTCTGACATTTTTTGTTTCTCCTCTTCCACATCAGTAAAATGTTTCCCTTTGAGGGCTTTTTTCATCAAGGAAACAAAATAAAGTCACTCTTGGCAAGATCCAGTGAATAGGGAGGGTGGAGTATGGGGCTCATACCATTTTTGGTCAAAAATTGAGGAACATGCAGCACAGTGTGGGCAGATGTGCTTGCAAATCACCCACCATGAAATAGGCAAATGTGTTGAAAGAGTCTACAAAAAAAAATTCAGTAAAGCCAAAGGGTTCTTAGAACACTCACACTCACGGGAAACGTGTGCTACAAGGGGCCCAGCCTCCAGAAGATAATGCCAGTTTTCTGGGGGGTCCCCCTCATACAATAAAATGGACCAAGGCAATGCATTGGACTCACAGGTAAAAGTAAGGGTCAGAGGCAGACAAGAAATTTGCCATTCTTTGTTCCTTCTAGTTATTTGGCTTAAAAGAAGAAAAGGCTGAGTGCCAGAGTCTGGCGGGGGCACCTGAAAGCCACCCGTGAAAGTGTAAAGCAGAGGTATCTCTGGCTCTCAACACAGACACGAAGATGCCATAAAGGAAGGGGTCTTCACAAGATCTTTAAAAATCCCAAAGCAGTATTCTTCCAATACTCTAAGAGTGAAACCATTTGGGACCACCTCTCTGAACATGTTAGTACCTCTCTAGTATATTTAAAGGCAAAAATAAATATCATAAGGAAGAGGCAAGAAAAAAGGAGAAGGGAAACAAAATAAGGGGTGATAACGACCAAACTGGGACTCTCCCACATGCTTAGTCTCCTTCATGTTTGTCAGCATCACCAGCTTTTCTGGGACTAACTAAAAACTGGGAGGAAATAAAATTTGAAGAAAATTCTGTTCATAATAACACCAGAAAAATGAAATATCTAGGAATAAACAAAATATGAATTATGCAAAAAGCCTGGGAAGAAGACTAGAAAGGTATACCGAGGAACAAAAAAACAACACAACAAATAGAGAGCCATATATGTTACCCTCAGTTTAAAGCTAAATATTGCAAATAACGTTGATTCTCTTCAAATGAAACAATAAACTTAATCTAATTCACCTTTAACTAAACCCTGAATTTCTCTATGAAAAACAATTCTATGTTTCCTTTGACATATACAGGAAGAGAAAATAAATAAATAAAATATGTGGGAGGACTTGTTTTTTTAAAATTTTAATATTTAAAAACAAGCTTAATTAAAGGCATATAATTTTAGTCTATGAATAAAAAAAAACCTTCACATGCATACACACACACACACACACACACACACACACTATGGGTCAATATAAACATAGCAAGGATTTAAGAATATAATTCAAGTGACTTTCCAATGTGTATATATTATTGAATAGATAGTGTTGAGATAATAAACTTATTTGCAAAAAACAAAACAAAACAAAACAAAAAAAATGGATCCTTTTCTCATTGTATCAGTTTTCTGGGGATTTTGCAGCAAAGTAGCACAGACTGGGCAGATTAAGCACCACACAATTTCCCGCCATCCTGGGGCCTAGAAGTGAGAGCAGGGTGTAGATGGTGCTGGCTCCTTCTGAGGTCTCTCTCCTGGCTTGTAGATGACCATGCAATTCCCATGTCTTCACACGATCTTCCCTCTGCATGTGTCTGTGTCCTAATCTCGTCTTATAAGAACACCAGATAATTGGAATAGGGCCCGCCTATGTGTCCTCTTTTTGCCCTAATTATCTTTCATAAAGGCCCTGGCTCCAAATGCAGCCACATGCTGAGGCACTGGGGGTTAGGGTTTCAATGTAGAATTTTGGTGGTGGGGGGATACAATTTAGCCCATAACACTTATAAAGATGCATTTTTTAAAAATTACCTTTTCTAAAAAAAAGAACTAAAACATGACCTTTTTACCTCAATGTACAGGTTTCACAGATTCTGTGAACTCCCTGAAATAACAGGCAAAATTTTCTACATATGGCCATTTGTGCATGTTTCTGAGTGAGAGGCTTTATATTTCATAAGCTTTATGAAAGGATCTGTAATTGAAATTATTTTAAAGCTTAGAACACTAAGGTAGGGAAACATATAAATGATATTTATGTAATACTGGAGCAGGTAAAGACTCCCTAAAGCTTAACAGCAAAAGCAAAAGCACACACCCTAAAGGAAAATATGGATGGATTTGACTACATAAATATTAAATATTTTTTTGAGAAAGAAACTGTTAACAAAGTTAAAAGTAAAAGCCTGAGGAAATAATTACAGCATAGATAGGAAGGGAGCATAAAATGGAGTTAAAAATATGGGTTTGCAATTTTATATACACAAATCTTTAATACCAGCCTATCTATTACTGGTTATGTGACTATCTACAGAATGTGTAAACTTCTCTCATTCTTTCTTCATCTTTAAAATGGGGATTATAGTAGCCATGGCTGGGTGGCTCAGTTGGTTAGAGCATCATCCCAACACACCACGGTTGTGTGTTTGATCCTCAGGGCACATACAAGAATCAACCAATGAATGCACAAATAAAAGGAACAACAAATCAATGCTTCCCTCTCTCTCTCCTTCTCTTTCCCTTTCATTCTCTCTAAAATCAATAGTTTTAAAAACTAAAAAAGTCACAGAAAGAATACATAATACATAAAATAGGGACTGTAATACTATTAAACAGGGTTATCAAGAAAATTATAAAGGATAATATATTAAAAAGTATAATGAGTGGCACATAATGTGAGTGAATAAATATTGATTTGTAAAGCAAAGATTAAATATTAGTATTAATTTACATGATTTTATGGGGTTCTTTTTGAAAATTAATATAAAAAACAAATACCTCAAGGAAAAGTTATCAGACATAAACAGAAAACTAGTAAATTAATGCAAATGGTAAAAACCAACAGAAACAATATTCAGTCTCACACTCAGAATAATAGACCTGTACAGTGTTTTACCAATGGTCCAAAATTGAACCTAGTTTACATATTATTCATAGATAATGTCTAGTATATGATAAGTATTCAATGAATAAGTCTGAAATCAATTGTTCTTACTTTCATAATAATAGATGATAAATTTCAGTTATATTAATATTTCAGAAGTTAAGAAAATAGAATTAACCATGAGAATAAACAAGATTAAAAGAAAAGTAATTTTAAAGGAAGTAAATGTGTAAACCAAATGACAAAACAGGATTTAAAGGAACTTTAAAGAAAAAGCACAAATCAAGGCAGTAGAGTGGCATAACCACTTCCAGTCGCCATAACCTGAATATTGATAACAGAAACTCCGGATGGTCCGGGGAAAGGAAGAATTTGTTGGCACCAATCACCCATATAATTAGAATGAGGTCGTTTCACATTTTAAAGTCCTATGTTTTGGTAGGTCCCACTCTCAGATGGAGAATGTCATCTCCTTTCCCCTCACTCACTCACCTTTCTCCATCATTTATTCTCTTTTCAGCACCTGTTGTCATCACAGGTGCAGCCGCTCTATATCTGAAATAGAGCCAACTGTGTCACTGGTGGAAGCACGGACAGCCTTTCTCCAGGCTCTCCTTCCACTATCACAAGCTCCTCCTTCATTTGCTCAAAAATTGTCCTGCCTTGGTTTATTGTGAGAAGGAAATTAGATACCATTTGTGAATCCACTTGAAAAGTACAAAGCAATTGGATATGTTAACTTTATGAATATCTGCTTTGGAGGAGGATTCAGAAAACATCTGACCACTGAGGTTTGAAAGCCTGTTTCTGACTCAAACTTGTATACTACTGCTGACATTCAATCTCATCATTTGTTCCCCAGCAATGTATTATCATCACTCCCCGTGCGTGTATCTGGAGAACTTTGATACCAGCCTTCCACAGAGAGACTAGCAAGCTCAAGGATCTATGATGGATCCTAGCTGACAAAAAAGAATAATGAGACCACAAAACTGCTAATATTCCTATCCTGAAGATAAAGTATACGAGGTCTGTCCGGAAAAAGTCCAACCATTGTTAATATAATGAGTAGGTTTGAGTGACATCAATGTAACCTGTCAGCCAAGGAGAGTGGACTGGAATTTACATGAGTGAACAATGATGACTTCACTGTACTAGTCAGTGGGGGTGGTAGACACCACTGAATGAGCATGTGCACTGTGTGGCCATAGCATTCAAAATGACTGAGCGAGTAGAACAATGAATCTGCATCAAACTTTGCATTAAGTTTGACCTCCTCTGAAGAAACTGTTCAGATGATTCAGAAGGCCCACAGCTATTGGCAACTGGTGATTGGAAGCTTCATCACAACAATGCACTTGCTCATGCATCATGTCCAGGGAAGAATTATTTTTTTGGCAAACATCAAATCACCCAGGTGACTCAGTCCTTATATAGCCCAGATTTGGCACCCTGCAACTTCTGCCTTTTCCCAAAACTAAAATCACCTTTCAAAGGGAAGAGTTTTAAGACCATTGATGAGGTTCAGGAAGATACAACAGGGCAGCTGATGGTGACTGGGAGAAATGTGTGAGGTTTCAAGGTACCTACTTTGAAAGGGACTGAGGCATTGTTGTCTTATACAAGATGTTTTTGTAATCTTGTATCTTCTTCAAAAAAAGGTCTCTATTTTTCATATTACATGGCTAGATACCTTCTAGACAGTAAATTGATCAAGCATCAATGTCTCCTAAGTTTTTGTCTAGTCAATTAGAAGAAAAAACTAATTACCTTGGAATAGGAATGGGAAAAAAAAGAAAAGGGAAGCAAAACATAGACCCACATCACAACAGCAAGAAGGCTATAATCCAAGCCTCTGAGGCAGGAGCACAGTGAGTGAGAGTGGTCAGGAAAAGGTGATGAGAGGGAGAAGGCATTTTACTTACTTTGCGTAAGCCAGCCTTCCAACTCCCAGACTCACATCCATGCCCCCATGTCATGCCACTTCCCATTAGTCTCTGCGTTTGTCAGGCTGAGTGTTTTACAAAGGGCTTCATCTCATCCAGTATATTATAAAGCAAATTTTTGTCATAAGGTTGGATCACATAAGCAGGGTAATGGGGATCTTCAAGTAACAGTGAGTAAACTCATTCTAAATTATTCATGGGAAATATGCCTGTGGACTGAACTCAGCCTCTGGACTGAAAAAATATGTCACATGTGATCAACCCACAGCGGCATACACCTGCCCTATTTTTATTTCCCACTCTGGCTTTCCACCTTGCATACACAAAGTCTCTCTGAGATTACTGGGGTTTGGTTGATTGCCAATTGCTATTACATCGTTGAGATGAAATCTACATTAGCCATGCACTTGATGGGCCTTGCATAGAGTGGAGATGGCAGGATGCGTCCCTGAGTATATGGACCCTACACGTGGCTGAGACAAGGTACAAATTCCTTCTACATTCTGTGTTGCATTGGTTGAAGTGTTAATTTTCATGAACTGAGGTTTTATTGAACCCACCAAATTAATTTTCTCAAACACTAAAGTACAGTTGATAATCTTAATATAAAACTCTCCTCATTATTTTTCCAAGTTTAATTTTGGCCTCTTTACAGCCCATGTAGATAAAGCAAATTAAAGAGGCCATTCTTTTGTTTGTGTTGTTTGCTAGACTGTACACTAGCATGCAAATGAGGGACATCTCAGCTAGGTGGGCAATTAGTAGACACATTGACGTATTTGTGTCTATGCATAGATAAATGCACATAGACCTTGCTGCTACTTTGCAAAAATATACCTACATTTATTCTTAGGTGGGCCCAAGAAGACATTTTGCTTTTAATTTCCCTCTGAAGTAACAAATTATCTAGCTCCAGAATGTTGCTTACCATTACTGGTTGTGGCCTTAGGGACAGTTACTTTATTACCTTTCTGAACTGTACTTCAAAGGAATTAATTAATTGATGCTCTTAGCAGCTTCATCCTGACAAAAACATATGATACTCAAATGTTAAACATGGAACCTCAGATGAAACTGTCAGGAAAAAGCTGAATGTGGTTATTAATATGGCTTTTGATAAATATCTGTTCAACCTCACACTGTGCCTCGTCTGTTTTCATCTCGAAAAGTAGTTAATCTGATTGATGAAGATCCTGGTTCAGATTCTCTCCCATGCTGAGTTTAATAATGGCACTTTTTTTCCAAAAAAAAATCCTATTTTCAAGTGGAAATGTTTGTGCCTTCTGGTTTGACTGCTTTCAGGAGCACAAGTTTTCAGTGGAGTCCCTAGAATATCCGAAGATGATGGGAGTCCCTTACTGTCACACATCACATAAGCACAAGAGATGGTTTTCCAGGCCCCAGCTCTTCACAAAGTGAGGTTTAATGGGGATGCTGTCAAATACTAATGCTAACCCTCCAGGCACAGAAGAGCAAGCCTATCAGGACAAATCAGGCAGCCAGCACAGAGAGCCTATGAGCCTTGGCTCATTATCATTATCCTCCATCTCCCATGAGCCATGACATCTTTTCATCATAATTCAAATCACTCCGCTGCCAGTTTAAGCACGGTCACAACAATGGCTGACACAATAGAAAACAGGCTGCGCTTCATGGCATTCATGCCCTAGCTTGCAGAGCCACTGAAGTTCCCTCTGCCCACCTAAATTGCCAAGTGTTAGCACACATTGCTCCCAATTTTAGTGAAAAAGAAATTCAATGCAGCCCTGGCTGGTGTGGCTCAGTGGATAGAGCATCGGTGTTCGAACCAAAGGGTCTCAGGTTTGATTCCCAGTCAGGGCACATGCCTGGGTTGTGGGCCAGGTCCCCAGTGGGGGGCACAGGAGAGCAACCTCACATTGATGTTCCTTTCCCTCTCTGTCTCTATCCCTCTCACTCTCTCTAAAAGTAAATAATTAAAAGCTTAAAACAAAAAGAAATTCAATGCGAGAAGATAGTTCCAAAATTAATCTGTTGGATAAAGTCAAGATTAGTTTTGAAATAATCTCATTTCCTAGTAATTGATCTTTATGGCAATTCAAGAAATAAATAGAAAACATTTTTGTGGTCATCTATATTTGGATTACATGAATGTGGTCACATTACAAATCGTGCCTGAAAAAGAAAATTAGGTGCTGTAATTCCCTTTCTATCAGAAAAAGGCCTACAGTCAAGTTCCTGTGTTTATTTATTACCACAAATCAAGCAGAGAAAATTATGTTTGTCACTTTATTTGTAGATGCAGATTTCAACATCCCCCTTCACCACCTGATTATGTAGCTTGGATCTTCAAACTCTGGAAGCTATGCATTCTTGTTTTTTCAAGGGTTCCTTTTCTGTCAGTTCCTAATGGGTTAATGGATACGAAGCTTAGTTCACTATCTTCAGTTATTTTCTAAATGCCTTTTTAAATGCTGTGGATGTGTGGGTTTTCATAAACATCATGTATGTGAGTATGTACATACATACTTGCATGAAGTCTCCCAAACAATGTGCATCTTAAAGAAATCAGTATATTTTACATTAACTCATATTGGATAACATAAACCTACTCTGAACTGAAATTGGTCTCTTTATTCAGTGCATTACTAGTAAGGATTTTAAACTTATTTCATATCTCACAAAGTTAATTCTGTAAATTTAGCACATTTTATGTAATGAATAACCTAAAAATAATCACTTTCCCCTTTATAAAATTATTTCTACCCTAGAAAAATATTATAGGTCATCTGTGGGAAAAAGGCTTTGATAATACACCTGTCTCTATGGTAATATAACTTCATGTTGAAATATCTAGTGATAATTATCCAGATATGGCTACCATTCAAGGAAAAAACAAAGCCATTAGTATAAATTAAGACAGTTGTTTGAGTTTAATGAGCACAAATAGGATATCACTTGGCTTTAGAGAAGCAGTTAAGATTGGCAGGAAGATTCCAGGACAAAGAGACTTGTTTTGATTATTATATAGCTCTGGGAAAGTAAATTTATCTACTCAGTGCCCCTAAAAAGCAAATAGACGTTTCCTTAAGTTTCTGAGTTTCAGGCATTCTATGATTGTAAAAATATTTTTAAGTTATCTCTGGTACCTTGTTATCTGGTGATGAAATTTTAGGCACAAATAAAGAATAGCATTACCAGAGAGAGGACTCTGGTCTGTATCTTGAAGAGGCAGCTGCAGAAGCACATTTCACGCAGAGGCACAAGGCATGCAAAGCCCCGGAGGCACAGAGTAGGTGGTACATACAGAGAAGTTCCAGTGTGAGGCTCCCTGCAGGAAGGTTGTTGTAGGCAGATTTCAAAAAGATGCCCCTCACTTATCCTCACTTTATATACTCTTGCTTTTTTGTAATTCCCTTCTCTTGAGTATGGCCAGGACTTAAAGTATGCCCAGGTTCCCAGCCCACAGAATTTACGAGATAATAAACATGTGTTGTACTAAGCATATAAATTGTTGCACAGCAATAAAAAACTGATACAAATGTAAAATTCATTAGAAGAGGGAGTCTGGCATACTTAAAACAGAATTTAGGTACCTCACATGTAGAAAATACAGAATATATATTTTTCATTGATAGAAGGGGGGAAGGGTGGAAGGAATGACTACAAAACACATAAATATTAACATTAAATATTTTTTACCCATCATATTGCAAATGAGTCATTCTTAATGTCAGGAAAAGTGTAAACAAGTTCATTTCTGACCTTTGGGAACACATGCCATATAGACGTGTAAAAGGACTGCTTAAGAGACCAGCAGGGAAAGTGGTGTCCTGGGGTCATCCCAAATTCAATCAAGAGGAGAATGAAGGAAAATGTCTATATTAACTTAAAGAAGCTGGTGAATTGTTCTCAATGTGAAAAGAGGTTCTGTCCTTGGGCTAGACACAACTTCATCAGTTAATCTTTAAACCACTAACATTCTTCTATTATCTCCAGTACATATCCTAAGAGATGCAGGATGAACTCAGCTGCCCTCGTCGAGAGAAGGTGGAAATTCCAGACTAGCTACACCTGCCTGCAGGAATCCAGTAAGGAACCCAAGGACCACCACTAACAAACAGGTTTACACCAGAAAAATCCAAGATAGCTCTTGAAACCCCTTCTCAAATGACCTTTTGATGACCTTTTCTTCAGTAGTATACTAAAAATTAAGTGCAGGGATGAAGATTTAACATTAAAATGAGACATGCAAGGGCTAGGCACATATAATGGGAATGGGAAGCAGTGTGAAACCCTAGGGAAATTTTAAACCTTACATTTCAATAATTTGACAACCCACAAAACCTGTATAAATGTTTCTCTCTATAGCAGAACACTTAAACACAGAAATAGTGTATCTGCCCCAAAAGAATATGTTTTTGAGGTATTGTTTCATTTTAGCATTGACCATTCCCTTAATTGAAATGTTTAAATGTTATTTTACACTTCAATTCCAAGTTAGTGGAAGAGGTGGGGAGGTGTGGGTTAGGCAGCACGAACATTAGTGACTATAAAAAAAATTAAAAATTGAATGAAAGAACCTTGATAATGTCTTTTTAAAATTAAAGTCAGTAAATTTAGTTCCATTATGAAGATTGTAAGTTTTACCCCCCAAAATAATTATTTGAGAAGCTTTGCTTTAACATTAATTATTTCATAGATAAGCATACAAGATTCCATTATCTCACTGGTTTATATTAAATCTTAAAAATATAAAGTATACATCAGTGGCATCAAATTCCATAGTTTGATTAAAAAAACAGTGTATCTTTTTCTAAAAGGCCACTCTGTTAAACCAAATGCTATTAATTCAAGGATGGGAAGTTTAACAAATTATGTAAAAAGAAAGAAACAAACAAACAAAACAATAGGATACTTCACTCCTAGCAACCAGAAGAGGTGGTGATTCATTCTGATCTGCATTCATTTTTCACAACAGAAGTAGAGCTGAAGATATACAGATAAATGCAAATAGACGGGATTCATGTCACATGTTTAAGGGTGATTTATAATATATTTTCCTAATTCCTAACTAAATAAATTGGTAAAACAGAATAAGATCAAAGCGGCGGGCGGGGAGACCCTAAGAAGAATTATTCTAAGGGAGATACAAGAAAATATCATACTTTATTTGAACTAAATTTTTTCTTAAAATAGTAGCATAAATTTCAGTCAAAATATTATTGTTCTTGGAACATTGTCTGACTACCTCCAGTGTATATAGTACATAATTAGTAAAAAATCATACAGTATAACTTGTATTTAGTGTTCTACATAAGTCTATGGAATTATAGAGGGCAGGACAAAAGTAGGTTTACAGTTATGAGTAGGTGAAACAGTATATTCTTATATTTTTACTTATTAATTATTTTCTTATTTTCCATAGAAACAACTGTGAACCTACTTTTGCTCCAACCCAGTATTATATTGTGTTGCACACGTTTTTCCCTCAATTAAATGCACTTAATCTGCTTTCAACAACATTTATAGAGCGGCTACTCCATGGGAGGCAGTTTGGTGCAGTGGTGAAGAGTGCTGGCTCTGTAAGGAAGGTGCTACACTTGTATCCTGAATCCACTGTGCACTAAATGTGTGGTGAGTTGGGCAAGTTCATTCACCTTGCTAAGTCATAATTTCCTCTTCTGCACAAAGGGAATAACAAATAATAGCATACTACTCAAAGATTGAAAGCCATGATATGAGGGAATATATAAATTTTGAAGATACATATATATACACACACATATACCCACACATCAGGATATGCCATATATATCAAATAATATGTTATTATCATTATAGTAACAGGTCTTTTATTTTCATTCAAAAATTGAGAACATATGTATCCATAAATGTCCTTCTATATAAAGAAGTTGAAAGAATTTGACTTGCTCACTCTATTAGTCCACTCTCTGGTAGGTTGTGCTGCAAGGACCAGCAAATTCATATTTTCAGTGGATTTACCTTAAAAGAATAAAGAATTGCTTCTCACTCATGTCATATTCATTTGTGCTGGCTGCAAGATTCATTTCTACTGGCTGCAACTCAGCTTCTTTCCTCTTCATTTCAGGACCCAGGCAGTCTAGAAAGGAGCGGCCCTTATCTAAACAACTGCCAGTGGTACAAAAGAACAAAGAGCACTATGGCAGAACCATACAGTGACTCTTAAGGTACGTATGTAGAAGGCGCACAATGGTCCTGTACTCACATGCTATGGCCTAGCCAATCATACATCCAGTGTGGTGACAATAGAGAAGGAAGCAATAGTCATCTTTTCAAGATGGATAACACAAGTCACATGTCCAAACAAGACATTAAAAGTGTGGAGGGGAGTAATCCCACCATAGATATGGAGACTTACAATAATTATATTTGAAAATCTCCTATATCGACTTCAAAAGATGTGTGTGTGTCACAAGTATTTACTTCAAATCATACTTGAAAGAGCATTTCCATAGGTAATAAAAACAATAGCCTTCATTATGGTTAAATTATCAATTTAGCCAATAATGCATAAAATAAAATGAATTATTTGGTTACAGTGATTACCATTAATTGTGAAACTGGCAAAAATGGACAATTTGTGTATGCCATATTCTGCATTCCTTGGAAAGAAACAGGAATTGTGGATCTCTGATTACTAAATTTAGACATTTAATAAGACTCATATTCTAAAAAATATTGTATGTAAACAAAATACATTTTACTTCTATTGCTTAACTAACTGATTTATGAATAAATATCTATTCATAAATACCAGGAACTGAGGTGCAAGAAAGATTGACTTGGTCTCCTTTATATTTATTTCCAAGCAAGTTCTCCAGAGACTAAGATGCAATAATTTTTGTAATTTCATGGAAATTTTCAGGGAAAAGTACCAATTTCATGGTAACATCTAGGGAAATGTGATGATTTCATGCAGATTTAATTCTCTGTTTCTAAACCATCCACAAACACAGTTCACCAGTGTAAAAACAGACAGCTCTCTGTAAAACCTTCAGTATTGTAGTTATAAAAATGAATAAACAGGTGAAATAGAGAAGTTTGGAAGTTAGAAGAGTCAATCCTAGAAAACCAAATGAATGATTACATATTCTCTTGAAGAAATATCTTCAAAAACATGAATTTATGTTAAAAAATTATTTCAAATCAAATACAATTCCCCATTGGCAAATTCCTAATTTAATTTTGCCACAAAGTTTCCAGTCTTCTCATAAGTAACACAAATTGTCATCTGACAACTCAGTTTACAAAAGTGTGAGTAAATTTGGATTCTTGATGTAATTCAAAGATATGTTTACTTAATTTTAAAATATGTTTTAAAAAATATTATACCATGATAGGACAACTCCTGGTTCTAGGGGACAAGTGAACATTGTTCTGTGTATCCTTCATGAATGCATCAAGTCATAGCTAGCCAGACCTTTAATTTCAGTCTTTTTCCCACATAAAAATGATAAACCTTTTAATAATTTTTTTCAAATACATAGAGTTCTATAACAACTAGTAAAACAAACACACACACACACAAAAAATAATGCAACAAAAATGTATTAAGGGTTGATCTACTTCCCACAAAAGATTTTCTTCAAACTCCCAATTTAATTCACCTATTATCTTCTGATTCTATTTAAGCTCATTAAGAGTTTGATCTTTGGGGGAAGAGAAGGAAATAAAAGATCTGAGGGAAAAATGTGAATATATGGGGGAAGATGGTTACTAGCGTTTTTGGAATCTCCCTACTTGGTTGCAGCAACTCAACCTTCCTTCCTTCTCTCCCTGTAGCACACAATGCGCAGTTCTTCCATTGACAGCAGGCCTTCCATGAATATTAAATTATGAAACAAGAATTTGTGTCTATGAACATAAGTTAATGAGACTGGTACCCGTTTATTGGTGAAACAGATAAAAACAGTACCAAGAAAAAGTGCTAAGTGTAACTTGAGTAGGATAACTATTCTTGAGTAAGAAAACTAAAACTGTGGAAAACTTGGGATGACTATTTTAAAATCTGCTGAGATTGTGACAAGTCTGTCTTTTTCATAGAAACATAACACTTGGTATGAAAACAAGCTGTATAATTGTAATGTCTGTGGATGACTATGGTCATATGAACAAAGTTGTGTATTCATATAAATGCATCCAAACTCATCAATTGTGTAAAAAAATCCCAACTCAATATTCTCAGACTTCTATGATAAAATAAGGGCATACTAATAAAAATGTCTAGTGATAAAAACCGTTTTCAGTTTTTGTTAGTGATAATGTGAAGTGATCTATAGCAATTATTCTCCATGTAATTCTCTCCTACCATTTTTTCAAAGTCAGCAAGCCACATTATTTTCTCTGCCATCCTGATTAGTACTTAAAAATACCTTATTAAACATGCATTCTTGATTATTGAGGACAACGTTTCCAGAACATAGCAAGCAAAAGATAAAGTGGCACAAACAGAATTTGGGAAGGTAGGAAGTCACGGTCAGATCACAAACAGCCTTTCAGCTAGGGTATGGAGGTTGGATTGTGTTCTAGGAGCAATGGGAAGCTTACGGCATTTGTTATAGGCAGCATCAGGGCTTTCTCTGATTTGTTTTTTATTTTCATTTCTCAATTACAATTTACATTTGATGGTCTGTACTAGTTTCAGATGTACAGCATAGTGGTTAGAAAATAGTGTACTTCACAGAGTTGTTCCCCAATATTTCAAGTATCTACCTGGCTCCATAAATAGTAATTATGATATTATAATTATATTTCCTATGCTGTAATTTATATCACTGTGGCTACTCTGTAATTACCAGTTTATACTTCTTAATCCCTTGACCTTTTTTGCCCTGGTCCTCAACTCCCCTCCTTTCTGTCTACTGTCAGTCTGTTCTTTATATCCATGAGCCTGTTTCTATTTTATTTGTTTTGTTTCTTAGACTCCACATATAAGTGAAATCATATGGTATTGTCTTTCTTTTTCACCATCTTACACCATATACAAGAATAAACTCAAATGGATCAAACACTTAAATGCAATACTGAAAACCATAAAACTCCTAGAAGAAAACAGGCAGTAAAATCTTATACATTTCTCTTAGCAATGTTTTTTTCCCAACATATCTTTTCAGGAAAGGGAAACAAACAAAAAACACATAAGCAGACAAATGAGACTACATTAAACAAAAAAGGTTTTGCACAAAAAGGGAAACCATCATCAAGGAACATATATAAAGGACACATGGACAAAGCCAAAGTGGGGTGGGACTGATAGTGGGAGATGGGGATGGGTGGGGCGGGGGGGGAGGGAGTGGTGAGGGGAAAATGGACACAACTGTAATTGAACAACAATTAAAAAAAGAAAAAAGAAAACCATCACAAAAGGAAAAGATATCCAGCTGAATGGAAGAAGATACTCACCAAGGATACAACTGATAAGGGGCTACTATACAAAATGGATGAACAACTCAGACAACTCAATGCCAAAATGCAAATAACCCCATTAAAGAGTGGGCAAAAGACCTGAATAGACACTTCTCCAAAGAAGACATATAGATGGTCAATAGACATATGAAAAGATCCTCAACGTCACTAATCATCAGAGAATGCAAATCGAAACCACAATGAGATACCACCTCACACCTGTCAGAATAGCTACCATCAATAAACAAACAACAAGGACTGGTGAGCTTGTACAGAAAGGGGGAGCCTAATGCCCTGTTGGTGGGAATGCAGACTGGTATAACCGCTATGGAAAACAATGTGGAGGTTCCTCAAAAAATAAAAAATGGAATTGCCTTATGACCCACTGATTCTACTTTTGGGGATATATCTGAAGAAACTCTAAGTACTAATTCAAAAGAATATAAGCCCCCTATATTCATTGCAGCATTATTGACAATAGGCAAGATATAGAAGCAACCCACGTGCCTATCAGTAGATGAGTGGATAAAAAAGAAATGGTACATATACACAATGAAATACTCTTTGGCCATGAAAAATGAAAGAAATCTTCCCTTTGCAACAGCATGGATGGACTTATAGAGTATTATGCTAAGTGATTTATATTTTTAGACTGTTTTGGAAGTGGGGTGAGTAGAAGCAGGAAAACCAATGAGATTCATGTGTGAAGGGCCTTGAATATCAGGTTTAGGAGCCTGGAGTGAAGAGGTAACAAAGATTTGCTAGCAATCAATGGATAGGCCCAATTCTGTATTTTCTAATGAGAACTCTGAGCAAATGTACGTTGGGAAGCTACTGTAATAGGTAAATGTGTGTATGTGTGTGTGAAATCAATATAGCCTGAGGTAGAGAAATGGTAGAAGGAATGAAACATAGAACACCTGTATGAGAGGAGATTGAAAAATGTGTCCATTTTGGTAACTTAGAGATAGACATTAGGATGAGGGGATAAATAAAGTCATTACTAATATTTAAAACCAGCTAACTGAAAGAGACAACAATGTGAGAAACATAAAATGTGAAATAGAATACGGAGCACCGCTCTGTTAAAATGTGAAGATTCTATAATAAAAAGAAAATATAAAAATGTAGAACAAACTGTTAAAAAGTATCTTTAGGAAAGTTGTCTAGATGTGAGAGTCATTAAAATACTTAAAGTCATAAGAACAGACATTCACTCAAGGCAAGTATAAAAATGAAATATAAAAGGGTTGGTGACAGAACCTTGAAGTCACTTAAATACTTAAGGGATGGGTCCAAACTGAAAGCATGCTTTCTGAACGGCCCGTGATAACGTCTTATGCAATCAAGTAAATAATGCATCATTTGATTCAGTCCTGATTAGTGTCTCAAGATTCTAAATAGCAAATTGAGGACATTTAGTCTCTTTGGTATCTTAATAACATCTGATAATCAATAATTCTTAATCATTCCTAAATGTCTCTTTCTTCAGGGGCCTCATCAATAATGGAGATTGGACTTTTCTATTTGGGCTAATGCTTCTAAGATCATTGAATGGCATCCACTGCTGGAAGCAAATTTTTATAAACTGCACCAGTATATGTACAACCCTGATAAAGGCACTGGTGTTATCAGTGAAGAAATAGCTATTATGAAATAGCCAGTGATCATCACTACTGAACCCAAAAAACAATGGTAGATTCAGGGAAAGTATTTCTTGTTATCAGCCTAAATTATATCATGTCCATTATTTGTTTTCTATGCATTGCATTACATTAACAAATTAGAAAAGGGACAGGGATATTTTAATTTCCTAAATTTTAAATATTTAAAATTTTAAAATCTTTCCACAGGTTGGTACTGTGATCTTGTAAATGGATATACATTAAAAAAAAACACAAAAAAACCTCTCAAGCAATAGGTGAACAAGAAGAGCAACCTGAAGCCAGAACAAGTAGAATTAGGATAAGAATTACTGCAGTGCTTCCATGGTAAAATTTGGACCTCTGATCTCAGACCAACATCCAAAATGGTAAAACTGATTGCAGATACAAGAAAACGTGGGTCACTGGATCATAGTAACTATGTGTTATTTTACAGCAAGAGTTGATATCATGCAACCCTCGTGGAGGCAGCAACCAGTTATTGTTTTGCTCACTACTGGGCACTGAACAGATTTTGTAGTACTTATTAAATTGATATATGAATAAATATGTGAATGTGTACAGTGCAATAATTTAGCCATAGCACTAGTGCAACTCACGCTAAGTAAAATATTCCTATCAAAAAATAGGAGGCAACAGAGAACACAGGAAACTCTACTTTCAATTGAAGCAATTAATTTACATTCTTTTCTACACATTCACATATACATTCATATCCATGTTTCTAAACCTGAAGTTATGTTTCAGATTTTACAACTTTCTAGGGAAAATGATACTGACTTTTTGGTTTATAAAATTATTTTACCCTTAAAATAAAACACAATTTATAACTTTAACATCTTTTCAAGTGGACGGGGTACAATATGTTGTTGATAACAGACATACTTGATTAGACTGTCTGGTTAACTGATCATGCTGGCGATTGTGATCAGTGAATGTGGTTGAAATAGTCAATTATGAAACTGAAAAAGATGAAATGAAGGCTAATATTTCAGAGTCCTATTGCCAAGTGAAATAAATGAATACTTATCCTGGTGTTTGGATTCTGTTTGAATTGGATTCTGTTTGAAATGTTACATGTGGCATTTTCCAACAAAAGATGCAATTAATGTCATGGCTGGCACTGTCACATTGCATCGGAAACACTTCACTGGATGTCTGTCAAAATCAAAGCAGCTGTCACAATTTAACTAAAAAAAACTGTTTTAAAGAATTTCCTGTATATTGATGTTAAGTCAAACCAGTAATTACACAGATAACAGCCAGAAATTTAGACTAGAAAATGAATATATTTTCACCCCCAAAATAGTTTTGCTCTACCCTTCTGTTGTTTTTTTTTAAGATGTGACTTTGAAAAAGGAACAACTCAAAAAGTTCGTAACACTATTATGACATTAACTTCCCATTCTATGGAGCAAAAGGCATTTTTTTCCCTCCACTAAAGGCCACCTCAGATATCTGCCATAAAAAAAATGAAGCCTTTTATCCTTGTAACTTTTCTGTCCTTAGAACAATGTGTTACTCCTTTCAGTACCAAAATTACTGGGTATCTCACAGACATTCATTTCAGTGATTGAGAAGAGTGAGCCTAGATAACTCAAAGCCGGAAAGTGACCTTGCAAATAAGACAAACCTCAGGGACCAGACTGTATATATTGTATACTTATGAAACACAAGTTTGTATTTCTTTTTTTCTTTCACTATTCTTCAAATAAAAATTTTGAACATGAAATCTAAAAGAAAATAAATTTACAGATCTCCTTAAAACTTTTGATTGGTGTAACGATTCTGAGAATATAGTTATTATTTTGCAGGTCTCTGTCTGTAACACAGTTTAAAGATAAATTGCAAATAGACCTGGGCCAGAACTTTTAAAATGACTTTTAGAGGGTCATTTCTACCTTCCTAACTCTAGATTTCTTGGCTTTAGAAATTGTTTTTTTTTATTCCCAACTCTTTTTTTAACTTAAGCTTTAGAAAAACATACATGATACAGATATTAAGAATACACAAGCCTCAAGAAATATTGTGAAAACTGATTATAAGATCAAATAAATATGGAAACCATATTTATTTTATGCCTTTCTCAGAGATTAAAGTGGCTTTCATTTGATGTATTTGTCAAAGACTCATTTTTTCCTTTTTAATCTAACTTTTATTGTGGACACTATTATAAATGTCCCCTACATCCCCCCTCCCCCCCACTCAGCCTCTCCTCCACCCCCCAGGGCTGTGAACCATGCACATGCGCAGATATGTCCTTTGGCTTATCTCTCCCAGTTGCCCCATCCTCCTCATTCCTTTTTTATTTGATGAGAGCAGGACCATGAATTCCCCCTGCTGGATTTGAAGTAAATCATGTTGATATCTGTGAGAGTAGCCTTTCTTGGAAGATCAGATTGAGAGTCAGTAGCTCAATTCTCTAGAAAAGGAGTTCAGGAGACCTCTGTGTTTTGGGAATTTAAAAGGTAATTCACCAACTGTTTGGGTAAACTCAGATTAGGATAGAGTTGAGAGGGTAGGGGAGAAAGTGTCTCTGAAAATGCTAGGTGGCAGGTGCCCTAACCAGGGCTGATTTATTACTCTCACGTTTACCTTGTACATAGTTAGGTAATTTTTATATTAACTGGAAGAGCTTAAGGTTGGTTCTTCAGCTTCAGGATGTCTTCATGCAGCTCTGTTAACTAAGTGACCACTGAAGAAGGGAGGCCGCCCTCTCGTAAAAACCACCATAGATCTAGCAGGGATCGAAACTTGCAAAAAGTCTATATAACAGGGCATAGGTTTCATAGGTCAGGCCAATGTCATTGTTTGGCAGTAAAATAAAACGGTATTAATAAACCAATCATTTGCCAATTGGCTTAGAAGAGCCCAAATGACCCCATTTGAACTGTGCAAATGATTCTGGTTCTCTTAGAATATAAAAGACGTGCAAGTATAAAGGGGAAAGTTGTTAATGCCCCTGTTAATAATACAAGTGATAACTTAGGCAACTTATTGGAAAAATTTAAAAAGTGTCAACAATTTGTACGTACTTCTGTATCATTATAAAGGCATATGATGGCATGTAGAGTTTGGGAAGTTTTGACCAAAAAAAAAAAACCCAAAGTATAAAATAAGTTTGGGATGGGAAACTAAATTCTATACTTCATTTGGAATTCTCTTTCTGTTTGGAAAAAAATAGACTGTGCAATTAAATGAAAGAGACTTTTCAACAAAAGGTGATGAGCAATCTAAAAATCCTTAGACAATAAGTAAGCAAAGAAAGAAACAAACAAACCTCATTTTAAGACCCATATTATACAAATATAACTCTAAATGGATCACAGGTCCAGGTGTAAAATGTGAACTATACAACTTTAAGAAAAAAACATAAAGGATAATCTTGGGGATTTAGAGCTAAGCAAAAAATTCTTAGCTATGACACTAAGGGCATGATCAATAAAACAAATATTTGGTAAACCAGACATCAATAACATTATCAGCTTTCATCCATGTCCATGAGTTCTTTCTCCTTCTTGTTCAATACCTCCACCCCCTTACCCTCCCTACTAGCTGTAATCTGCTCTCTGTATGTCTGTTTTGCTGGTTAGATCAGTTTGTTAGATTCCACATATGAGTGAAGATCATATGGTATTTATCTTTCTCTGACTGGCTTATTTCAAGTAGCATAATGTCCTTTAGGTCCATTCATTCTGCTGCAAAAGGTAAAATTTTCTTCTTTTTCCAGTTGAGTAGAATTCCATTGCATAATGCCCATAGCTGTTTTAACAGTGTGGGGTGATTGCTGGGAGGGGGGAACGTAAGGGGACTAATAGGTAATAGGAAAAAAATACAACAAAGGCATAAATTAAAAAAGAAAACATTATCAACTTATTCTTTGCTAAAGGTTCTGTTAAGATGATAAAGACACAGAAGCACAAGCTACAAACTGGTAGACAATATTTGTAGCTCACATATTCAACAAAGATGAGGATATAGAATATATAACTCCCATAACTCAATAATTTAAAAAACTCCAGTTATAGAGTGGAGAAATCACTGGGTGAATCTGAAAAGGTATAGCACCTCTGGAAAACAATTCAACAGTTTCTGTAGAAACTAAACATGCATTCCATATGACCCAGCAATTGCACTCCTGGGCATTTATTCCAGAGGAAAGAAAAGTTACATTCATATAAACAAATAAAATATCAGTACACAGGTGGATGATTAAACTGTTTACCACAAAGAATACTATTCAGCAAGAAAAATGCACAAACTGTTGATGTACACTTACATGACTCAGAAAATTATGATGAATGAATAAGGAAAATCCCCAGACTTTTATATTATATATTATAGACTGAATGTTAGTGTCCATCCAAAATCCATGGGTTGAAGCTCAAAACCCCAATTGAATGGTGTTTGCATAGGGTGCTTTAGAGAGGTGATTAGGATTAAATGAGGTCATGATGCTGGTGATTTCATAATAGGAATAGTGACCTTCTAAGAAGAGACACCAGAGATCTTGCTTTCACTCTCTCTCCACAGCATGAGGACACAGAAGGTGGTGTCCTCCAGGAAGAGGGCTCTCAGGTGGCTCCAGGAACCAACCTGGCCAACACCTTGTCTCCAGAATGCTGAGAAAGTCAATTTGTGTTGTTTAATCTACCCAATTTATTATATTTTGTTATGGAAACATGAGAAACTAAAATGCTATATGATTCCATTTATTTAATATTCTTGAAATGGCAAAATTATGGAAATGGAGAACTGATTAAGGAATGGGTGGGGGCAAGATAAAAGGGGATGTGGCCAGAAATGACAGCTATGGTAAGGAAAAACTTCTGTATCTCTGTTCCATCAATGTCGATAAACTAACTGGATATTATATTGGAGTTTTGCAAAATGTTGTTATTGGAGTAAACAGAGTAAATCATACATGGGATCTCTCTACCTTATGTCTTAGCAGTAAATGTAAAGCAGTTATATCTCAAAATAAAAATGTGTAATTAAGTCTAGCTATAAGTCTCAGGGAGGCGGGAGGATAACAGGTTCTAATATTCCCAGCAAGAATCAAAAAAAGAAAATGAAGATGTGGATAAATGAAGACAAAAGTTCATTTCAGAGAGTAATTACAAGAGGCAGAGTTATCTCTTTTATATTTAGTGAAGAGAGTAGATTTGGAAGAGATTTGGTTTGGAGAAAGTCCCCTCAAGCTAAGAATATTCTTTATTTTCAAGGTGGATTGCTTTTGAGAGTAACCCATCTAAGCATCTAAAATGGAGTTTCATCCTCACAAATTGCCAAGGATTTTATTGTTATTGTAACCTTCTCTTTGCTAAAATATTTCATGTTACAGCATTTATTTTATGGTTTTGTAGGTCGGAGCAACATTAAGAAAGAAGTTCCAGTGTCATAGACAATTGTTTTGTCATAGATAAAAATCTGCAAAATATTATTGGGTACTATGATAAATGAAGAGGACTTGATTCTATGCTTCCTCTCACAAAAGAAATATAAATACATACATACATATATACATACATAAATTTACATGGTTTACATTGCAAGTATTATCACTTGTCAAAAGGTTTAGGGAAAGAAGCAGATGAACTCTTCACCATTCTGTTTACTATTTTATTTTTTACCAAGTAAATTAAATCTGGGTGTTATGGACCGATTTCACAGCAGGAATACCCAGAACCAGACTTTAGAATGGAAAGAATTGTCTTGTTAAAGTGTAAAGGAATCCATGTATTTATTGATTGTCTTATCTTTTTCTTAAAATCCTTTGAAATATGATAAAAAAAGTCTCCATTTTATACACCACACTTATTTTAATAGCTTTTGCTCCACAACAGAGTTCTTCTTTCCTAACTAAAGAGGAAAAAGCTGTCTCAGAGGGGGAAAAAAAATACCAAGCAAGCTAAAGCCAGCCCTAAACCACCATGAAACGTGTGAACATTTGAAAGGTCAGAGGAAAGGCCATCTGGTGACTCAGCTCTCTGCCTCAGCGCCTCTGCCCAGTGGGGCCTCACTGGCACAGACCTAGGGGACAAGCTTCACACCTTCGCTCATCTCCTAGGCATCACCCGAGTAACCTCATTTCCCTTTTTACTTCCTATTTTCCTATTTCATTTCTTCTCTGTTTCCCATCCCTATAAATCAATGGTATTTTATTACCTCCTAGTCCCAGCTGCTAAGGAACACTCTTCTGAGCGTTCATGGAATATTTAGGCCCTTAAAACATGTGTCTTTTAATTAGTTTCTGATACTTGAATCCCATCAACAAATTTTTACCGGAAGATGTCAACCAAACTAACATGGAAAAACTTCCAGGTATGAGAAATTTGCTCTCTCATAAAAGGTTCTTGGAAATTATTTTTAGACTGGTCTGACAGGGAGAAATAGCTTTTTCAAATTTAGGTGAATACGTGCCTAATGCTTTTAATTCTAGTCTTGGGGGAGCTATTCAAGATAAGTTAATTCCTGTCTTATTTGGCAGCTTGGATAATACTTGAAGACAGGAAACATATCAACCCTACATTTTCTCCTTATCACGTTTGTCCTCTGTCTTCTTGTCCCACTTCATTCTAAAATGGCTTTAAAGTTATTGTAAGTTCTTTTTCTTTCCTGAGTTTTACCTGTTGGGTAAGCAACCATTAGACAGCAGCCATACTAAAGAACCATATCTTTTGGTAAATACAATATGATGGTTATAAAAATTTGGTTCTGGCACTAACTCCATGAACTTTGGAAGTAACTCACCCCTTACTGCCTCAATTTCTTCACTTGTAAAATACTAATTTTGACATCTCATAAAGTTTTTATGTGAATTAAATGTGTTCATACATGCAAAAACTTTAAATTGGCTGTCAGATACTGCTCATTAAATGTTAGCTAGCATCATCGTTATCCTTGATAAATTCATAGAAGAGTTAGGTGAGACAGGACAATTGCTACACTCATTGCTAATTTTATTTACTGTAGTCTAAGCTCTGATATGACTTTTGAGACATAAATAACACATAATCCACAAATCTATAAGAATTCATCCAAATGGACTGAGGGTAAGCATATAAAGCTTTGACAGAAACATTAATCTTGAAGCAGATGCTAAGGACTAATAGAATTAAGGACAGAGCAATGCCAGGTGTTTTTAAGTAAAGACATATGGACACAGGGTGTGTGCTCCTGGACCAACACCTACTCTGCTAGTTTTAGCAGAAAAGGCAAATAGTTCAAACCCATTAAGACCAATCCAATTATACAACACTTAGGACTCTTGCAGTGGGGTTCCATGTAGGGCACAGTCTATGGTCGCTGAAAGTAGGTTTCGAACACAGCTAGAAACAGTGGAGTGAAGCGGGGCGGTGGGAGAGCGGAATTGAATATTACACTAGTAGTAATGCCTAACTGCCTAGAATACTGCCTCTGGGGTTTTCAGTCATTTTAAACTAGAAAACAAGCCTCATTTAAGTTTAACTTGATTTCCTGGTAGTTATAATTGAAAAAAATGAGGGGCCATATAACAGTGTTAACAAAGAACAGGTTTGACACCAAATGGAACTGAATTATGTCCAGGATTTGTTACTTAAAAAACAAATTTAACTAGCCTTCCTAATTTCTTTATCTGAAAAAAAAAGGGGGGGCATTTGGAAGGATCATGCTTGATTCCAAATTGAAGATATGAAGTAACTTTACTTATCTAAGGAGGGGATGAAAAAATCTGAATTATAAGAGGTAGAAAGAGACTTAGGACAGTGTATTTGGGGCGGGGGGGGGTCACATCTACCTTAGCAAAACGTTTTACATAACTCTGACATTATTTCTAAAGAGAACTATAGAAATAACTATGTAGTGGGCCTCTTTTGCTATCTATCCCTAAGTCTGCTGAAATTACACATTTTGGTCACCAGTGAAAGCTGCTTTTCTTGAGGCAGGTCCCTGCCTTTCAGTCTAGAGTGAACCATTCTTTTATAATATATTCCCTTTTTTAAAAAATTACTTTATTGTTGTTCAAGTACAGTTGTCTGCATTTACCCCCACCACTACACCCCACCCCAGCCATCCCCACCTCCCTCCTCTGCTTCCACCTCCCTTCCACCTCTGCTTGCTTTTGTCCCTGTGTCCTTTATAGTAGTTCCTGAAAACCCTTCTCCCTTCCCTCCATTATCCCCTTCCACCTCCCCTCTGGTTACTGTCTGATTGTTCTTAATTTCAATGTCTCTAGTTATATTTTGCTTGCTTGTTTGTTTTGTTGAATAGGTTCCAGTTAAAGGTGAGATGATATAGTATTTGTCCCTCACTGCCTGGTTTATTTCACTTAGCATAATGCTCATCCATGCTGTCACAAGGGGTAGGAGATCCTTCTTTCTCTCTGCTGTGTATGCCATTGTATAAATGTACCCTAGTTTTTGGATCCACTCATTTATTGATGGGCACTTAGGTTGCTTCCAGCACTTGGCTATTGTAAATTGTGCTGCTATATTTTGTAATATATTCTCAATATGCAGTTCCTTCTCTTCAGAAATTGTTAGGGGATTACCCGTGTGGTGCTATTGCAAGTTCTATGCAATGTGATTCCAAAGGAATATAGATGCTGTCCTTCCAACAATTCTACCTAGAGAAAACTTCAACTCATTAATTCTTCTCTGTTTCCAGAGCACTTGACAGTTGCAACCATAATGTAAGTTACTGGATCTTCCCCTGAGTTATAGGCCCTGGCACTTCCAGCATTACCTACCCCCTTAATACCATAACCATAGGCCCTTAAATAGTCTTCTGCTGAATTACAGAGTAAGCACAAAGCACAGTACTTAGCAGCAAAGACAGAGCTGAGGCATTCCATCACAACCCCATCTCTGCAATGGAGAGTGCAAGAGTACTTTCATGAATGACTTTAAAATGGGGAATGGAACAAGAAGTTTTTGATCACTAGGTCTCACTGGGATCCTTGATGGCCTCACCCTGCCCTGTGGAATATCCTAATGAAGGGGAGGAGAGAAGCTCCGTCAGTGAGATCATCCCCCCAGAAAACACTGTTATTTACACATGAGGCAAAGCTGTCCTCACCACCCCGCTAGCTACTTCTCCCAGCCTCACTTCCTCAGACACAGTATTATTAGGAATGACATCTTGGCACGGAAAATGCCAATTCTCTAGTGCTGTAATGACATTTCCTGAAGTACTGTCTAAGAAAATGCTCTATGAAATTGTGTTTTTGTGGCCAGGTCAGTGACTACAGAATAAAAGAGATAAACTCACCAAAATTATATTTATTACACAAAATCGTCATTGCTAAGAACCTGAAACTGAAGATGGTAACACTTTTTTACTTGTCAGGAAACTAGAATAACATGGGAAGGAAATCATACTATTTCATTTTATTCTATACCCTGTAAAAGAAAAGAATTTGGGCTATAAACAAACTGCAGCTATGCAGTATTTAAAGAGCACAAAACCACGCAGTGACCACACACAACACAGATAAATATGATCATATCATAACACCATAATTTTTAAAAGGCAATTTTATGTCCTGATGTACATGTGGAGATATGTATATTACACCTTACCTAAATGTAGCAGTTATCAATAAAATAATTTAGCACTCTATTACAAAATTTTGGGACAGTGGTAGATAAACTTAAAAAATGAAAACCCAGCCTCTGCATTCTAGAATTTGATAATTTCAAGTGCACTTGTATGAAGGAATTAATCATTACAGTCAGTGCTCTTTTTGTAAAAAATATGTAAATATATTCTGGAATGTACTCATTCCTCATCTTCCTTACACTGCAAGATCCTTCTCTAATAACACTAGATTTAATGACTTAGATTTAATTTGATTAATGTTAAATTTTAAAATCTAATGAAATTTTATCAATTTAAATAAATCATAATGCTTAACTATTAGTGAGGATTCAAAAGTTAAATAAATCATAAAATTTCATGTTAATGGCTAAAAATGCACAATCTATTGAATTCCTTAAGATGATGACTGTATTTTCTCATAAAACAATACCAAAGTGCATGACCCACTTGAAACTCTGTGCCTTGGCCACGGTCTTATTCCCCTCACTGTCAACAATGAAGAACAAGCAGGATCCATAATAATGTTACACATTTTATTTTGAATGGAGAAGAATTACAAACAAATAGTAGAATTGTTAATTAATTACATTCTCAGAAATGAATACATATCAAATAAAACATCCTTCTTTTTTTCATGGTATTTTTCTGTGACAGCAACAATGAGCTATTCTGCGATCACTCACCTGAGGAGAAATGAGAGAATGAGGCACTGACTTAAAGTAGTGTATTATGAAAATATTCTTTATATTACATGAGCAGAAATGAAAAGGACTTTAATATTTTAACAAATGGCAGTTTTTCTAACCACAAAAGCAATAAAACTATTCTTGTTGAATGAAACAGTCTCATAAAGTAAAAATTAAAGTCTCCAATATTTTTGACCACTCTTACATTTCATAGAATGAATATACCTACTATATTTTAATGAATCCCCTATGATGTATACCAATCATTTTTATTCTAGTTTTTCTTATTATTAGCAATGTTGTAATCAACATTAGTGAACACAATCTTTATACACAAGTGTTAGCTTGTAAACACTGAATCCCTGGAAGGGGAATTGCTAAGTCTATGAGATTTGCATATTACAAAATCTTGATATATGTAAACTAAAATTAAAGTTTAACTTTATATTGCCACAAACAGTATGTAAGAGTCTTTTTCATTTACCAGAAACTATCAAAAGTATTCTCTTTTATTGCTAAGATAGTTAACAATATTTTTTTGAAAAACTATTTCATTATTATACATCTATTTAACTAAGGAGACTGAGCACTTTTTAAAAATGTGCTTAACAGTCTTCATATTTCTTCTCATGTGAGTTGTCTTATATTCCTTTTCCAGTTTTTTATTTTATTTTTAGCTAAAACTATATTTAGGAAAGTGAAAAATGTAACAATACTGTCCCCAGTAAACAAACAAACAAAAATAATGGTGACATCTCTCACTATTCCCTTATATTTAAGAAATAAAAACATCAGTGATAGCATTGAAGTTCCTCAGTTTCTCATTCAGGTTTCTGTCCCAGACATAAATTCATGAACACATATTTGAATGTATATTTTCTATCTATATATTTCTACTTATATGTGGTATACACAGTGTTTTATTGTATTAATTTATATAAATGCTGTTTTACAATACTTATTGTCCTCTAACTTCACGCCTCATTCAATATTATAATCCATTTATGTTGCAACAACAGATCTAGTTGACATATTTAACTGCTATAAATTTCATCATACATCTCATTTCATTCATGTTTTCTGACAAAATGACAATTGTGTTGTTTTTCTATTTGTCTCTTTAAGAAGAAATGAACATTTTTAATACATTTTTCCTTGAAAGGTATGTGAGAGATTCTCTAGATCCCAAGTGGCAAACACAAGGCCTGTGGGTTGAATCCGGCCCTCCACCTTGTTTTATCCAGCCGGGCACCTTGTTTCTAACCAGCAGCAGCACGGAGCCCTTGCTTAACTGTTAAGGAGCACTTACATTTATCCAGTCCTGAAACTACATTCAGCCCTTTGAAAGCAACCTTGAGGCTGATGTGGCCCCCAGTGAAAATGAGTTTGACACCCCTGCTCTAGAGTAATGCTTCATAGATGTTAATCTTAATAGGAGTTACCAGGGGATCTTGCTACACTTCAGGTTCTGATTCAAGATCAGGGGTGAGTCTGAGAGGCTGCATTTCTAACAACCCCCCAGGTGATGCTGCTACTGGCCCAAGGACCTCACTTGAAGTTACAAGTGAAGTGTGTAAGTAGAAAAAGGAAAAAAGACTTCTAGTTACTGCAGGTGTGCATTTACACTTTTACCAAGTACTCCTAATGTGTCCTCGAAAGAATTTGAACTATTTTTATTACTAACAGATGTTTAAGAGAACCCTGGCTTCTTACCAATGCTTAGTATTGTGATGCATCTTTCCTTAAAAGTGTGTGACATGTCATGTCTGGGATTTCCTTTTAATCAGCTGAAGCCTTTTCTACAAATTTCAGTTTGTTTTACTTTTTGACTAGACCCTCATTTTTGTTTCTTTCTTTGACTGAATCACACATTGCTAGAAGTTAAGCAGCTTCTCTTCAAAGAAAAGAAAATGGCTGGTAATGTCTGATGTTTTAATGCTAGAGTGACTAGTTCTATTCAAACTAGTTCTATTCAAACTAGTCACTCTAGACACTCATTACATTTTCATCAACTCCAGGGGATAAGCCAATTTCTCCTGCCTTGATTTGCATTACTTGATGATTAGCAGCAACATGAGTAGAAATTTTAAAAAGCACATTCCTGTGTTTAGATGACAACTGTCACCCAATAGGTGGCAATTATAAGGTACCATTGCCTTTGGGACACACTGTGGTTTCAAAGATGTTTAAATGCTAAATAAAAGTGCATTTTATATTACATTATGGTGAAAAGCCAATTATCCTGACACTATTTGTTGAACAGGTAATTGCTTTTCTACTGACCTGGGTTTCTGTTATCATATTCTAAAACGCATGCAGAATCAGGTCTCCCTTGGGAATATCTTTTCTTCTCCAAAGGTCTATTTCTCCATTCCTTCACCAGTATTATTCACCAGAGTATATGTCTTGATAACTAAATGGGTATATCATACAACACCCCTTTCCCTTTCTCATTCCTTATTTTGGTTATGATCTTGCTTCTTCTTAGATATTTACTATTCTATATAAACTTCAATTTCAGCTAATCAAGTTCCATACCAAATCATGTTGAGTTTTGATGGGAGTTATAGTGAAAACTTAGTATAAATTTGGAAAAATGACCTCTTTATAAAACTGAGCCTTCCCATTACTGAGTTTTGTTTTACAATGCCTTACATATCCTTCAGTAGGATTTTAACCTTCTTTCACTGATGTTTTGCACATCATGAAAAATTATTTCTGTAAATCATATTAGTTTTATGATTACTTGAATATATTTTTCTGTACTTTCTTATTAAAAGTGCAAGTGATGAAATATTTTGTGTTATTCCTATTGTACATCACAATTTCTTAATTATCTTATTCTAATTGTATGTGTAGATTCTTATGGATTTTCCATGTACACATTATCATGTCCACAAGAATCAACTGTCTTACCCCTTCTCTTCCCCTCCCTCTTCCTTCTCACCTCTCTCTCATCTTTCTTTAGCTGCTTTCACCATCCAGGACCTTCGTTACAACATTGAATGAAAGGAGTAAAAACAGGCATCTTTGTCTTGTTTCTGATTTTGTTGAAATGCCTCTAGAAATCATGATTAACTGGCTATGATTAAATACATTTCACCAATTAAAAGCATACTCTTCCATTTGAGTTGGCTTAATGTTATGAAAAGGGAGATTTTCTTTTCCTGGGAAATTGTCCATTCAATCTAGGTTTTCAAAGAAACCATTACCTTTCCCCCTTTTTTAAACTTCAGCTTTAGGTATAATTGACAAAGCTGAAAAATGTTCAAAGTGTCTATTGTGGTGATTTGATATATGTATACATTGTAAAAAGATTCCTCCATCTAGTTAACACATTCATTACGTCACATATGCTTTTTATGTGTGAGAACATTTAATAAGTTCTCTTCACAAATTTCAGTTATACAAGACAGTGTTATCAACTATAGACATTATGTTGTACATAAGATCCTCAATCTTTCATCTTACAGATGACAATCTGTACCCTTTTAAGTTATTTTAAATACTTTAAGTGTAATGGATTACTACTAGATGAATATAGTATTTTCATTTAATTTAATTTTGATACCACTCCTGTATTCTGGGTTTACTACCTTAATACTCTTTTTTGGTATATATTTTTAGTATTTCCTCAGGAGCAAAATAGGCCAGACAGAAAAAGTTAAGAACCATATTATTTCACTCATACATGGAATATAAAACTGGATGCAACAAATGAACAAACAAGAAAATAAACAAAAACTTATAGACACAGACAACAGTTTGGTAGTTTCCAAAAGAAAGGGGAGTGAGGGGGTAGGAAACAGTAAAGGGGGTCAAATATATGGTGACAGAGGATGATCTGACTTTGGATGGTGAGCCCACAATGCACGATGCAGATCACATATCATAGAATTGTACACTTGAAATCTATTTAACCAATGTCTCCCCACTGAATAATTAAAAAACATCTTTAAGCATTTCTAGGTGAGGGAATCTTATGCCTTATTTTACCATTAAAAAATTCTATGAAAAACAAGAAACAAAAAAGAAAGATATAAACAATAAACAAATGGAAAAAATAAATGCAATTGTAAGCAGTGCTGTGGAGATTACCCAGTGGTAACTGAGAGACAATAATATAGGGGTGGGGATATTTGTTGGATACACTACATTTTGTGCTTGGGGAAGAACCATCCATTATGGGGTCGTTCAAACAGAGTTCAGGAACTGAAACCCAAAGAGTAATGGAAGTGTCTTTGTAAGCCAAACAAAGACACTAACGCAGGCTTTGTGTTTGGAGGAGACATTTTAGGAAAATACAAAAGTACAGGGGTATCTGTAGTCCAGGCACTGGGAGAGAGTGGGTTGAGATGAGGTGAGAGGAGCAGAATCAGATCCCACAGAACTGTATATCCCATAGTGAGGAGCTTCTATATTATTCTAAGGATTATGGTTAGCCATTAAAGAATTTTAATTAATTGTAATTAATCAGCTTGTAGCTATATGGAGAGTCAATGGCAGGGAAGATATGGAGAAACAGGGAGTTGGGAGCTGTGGTAGGCTCAGTGACCCAGACAGGGGTGGAAGCAATAGAAATGGAAAGAAAGAGATCAATTTGTGGTATATTCTTGAAGGAGAAATATCAGTAATTACTGAAGTCAGGAAAGACGAGGATCAAAGCAATTGGAGGGATGGCAGGCTTGAGGACGGGAGATAATGAATACAGAATGTGGCACATAGTAGGTACTTAAGCCATTAGTTTTATAGTTTCATTATTTTCAATTCACTATGTTCCTTTTTATAATTATAATTTCAATTTTGTGAGGTTTTTAACACAAAAAATGCAGCAATATAATTCCTATGATTTGTTAAAATTATGTTTTTCATTGACTGGCACAATTTATAGATCTATGACTATTAAGCATAGAATTTCAAATAATAAAGCATGCCTCCCTGGGAAAAAAATATGCTCTTAGGTAACAATTTACTATTTTTATAACAAAACTAAGGTGCTGTGTGCATGTGTCTCTATGTGTGTGTTATTAAGTTTTCCTCTGTAAAGAAGATTTTAGAAAAGGATTTTAAAAATTCAGTTGTGTCATTTCAAATAGAACTTACCTAATTAATTGAGTTATTCAGATATATTTCACTCGCTGCACTTGGAATTATTCTCTATTCCTCTTCTACTAATCACCAGTAATTTGAACTTTTCCAAAAGTGGTGGTTTCTATTTTTTCCAGCCCTTATCAGGCAGCATCTCACAAAGAAAGTCTTAGATACAGACATTTTTTAATTAATAATTTTATAACTGGAACAGTCTGAGAGAAACACACACACTCAAGCTCACTCTTTGTGCTTTTTTGTGTGAAATTATTCACTCTGTGCCAAAATGTACATGTGTATAATTTAATAAACAATATAGGAAAATAACAAACTAAAAGTTTGGCTTTTGTTGTTTTGAATTTGTGGCTTTATTTTGGGTTACTTTTTTTTTTTTGATGAGGACTGCTAAGTGACTGTAGAAGATGTTTTCACATTTTTCCATCCATTTTGATGATCATTTCATGCTCAAAATATCAATGAGTTCTGTAGAAACTGCTTGGGTCCTAATTAATAAGCCACACTCCTGACTTACTTTCTGATAATATTGTGTCAGTTTTGGGGATTAAAAGACTTCAGAAACTAATCCTACTATCTCCACCGCAAAGCCATTCTGCAGTACTCGCTCTCTGATACTGCCTCTGCAAGCTCCTTTTTCCTTATAAGAGGTATGTATTGTACCAGAATCCACAAATAGCCTGCCAATATATGCTATTACTTGATAATAATGTAATACCGAATTTTTAAATATAATTTTATTTTTGAATAGATATCCCCACATGACACAAGATTTAAAAGTTAAAAATTGTGCATATTAAAAGAAATAATATACTGCGTTTTGCCATATATAATGTGCACTCTTTTGCCCAAATATTTGAGGGAAAAATAAGGATGAGCATTATACATATATAATTATAACATATCATGGGTATAATGATGTGTTTAATAATTCCATGTATGATATGCACAAAAACCATGGGAGCACATTATACATGACAAAATACGGTAGGTAGCCTCACTCTTTCTCCGGTCCCTTGGACAGCTTTTCCCTTTCCTGGAGATAGCCTCTTATGTATTTCCTGCATTGGCATCCAGAATATTCTACTTATTTACAAACATACAATGAGAGTGTGTGTGTGTGTGTGTGTGTGTGTGTGTGTGCACAGATGCATCCAGGCATGTCCATTTATATATTTATGTACATCGGTTACCTATTACCATGGTATGTAACACCCAAAAGTTAGTAGCTTGAAATAACAACCCTCTACTTTAACCATGATTCTGCACTTTGGCAATGTGGGCAGATGTCTTTGGGGATCACTCATATACTGCAGTCATCAGGAGCTCAAATGGGGCTGAAAAATCCACTATGACCTCACTCCATTTCTGACAGTCGGTTCCGGCGGTGCAGCTGGACTTTGTCTCTCTATGGTCTCTCATCCCAGAAGGGCCAAGCCTGGCTTCTTTATACGGTGGGCTCAGGACAGCCACACGGCAAGAGCAGAAGATCTTTGAATCCTGGACCCGGAGTTCTTACAAAGTCAATTCAGCTGCATGTTATTAGTCAAAGCATGTCACAAAGGCAGCTCAGGTTGAAGGATGCTGAATAGCCATACTTTTCATAGGAGAAGCTGTAAAATGTGGACATACTTTCATAGGTGTATATGTGTGTATGCACACAATGCATACTCACATAAATAGTAAAATGCCCTACAACTGTGGAACATGTTGCCTTTCCTACATAACATATAAGTTGGCAATATTTCTATGAATAGATATTCTCTACTCTCCAGTCATGTTTATTGCATTTCCACACATATGAACATATCTATAGAATAAATTCCCAGCACTGACTTACTGGCCATGTAAAATTTAAATTCTAACATATATTTGTAAATTGCTTTCTGTTGTGGGTTAAACTGTTGTCCTCCCCCACAAATTCAGTACCCTCAGTACCTCAGGATGTGACCTTTTTGATAATAGGGTCACCGCAGTTTTATTGAATTGGGATGAAGTCTTGCCGGGACAGATTGAGCTCCTAGTCTAACGTGACTGGTGTCCCTTTTAAAAGAGGGAAATTTGGGAACAGACACACACTCACACACTCCATGTGAAGACGGGAGTGGTGCTGCTGCAGTTGTCTGATAATGCCAAGGAACCACCAGCAGCAGGAAGGGAAGGGGCCTGCCAACACCTTGACTTTGGACTTCTGGTGTCCAGAGTTGCGAGATATTAATTTCTGTTGTTAAAATCCCCACGTGTTCACTTCTTCGTTAGAGCAGAAAACTAATGGGCTCTCCATGAATATGGTATCCGTTTATATGCTCACGAGCATGAGGCATGAGAGTACCCCTTTCTCCACTTGCTTACATACCAGGTTTTTATTTCTGCCAATTTGATAGGTAGAAAAATCATAACTTGTAGTATTTTTCCTATTCTTCATTTTAGTAAGATAGAGTGTTTTTTTTCATATGTTTAATAGCCATTTGTATTTTTTCCAGGAAATTAGCAACTAGGCATAATCCAGGCCTTGGAAATAAAATATCAATATTATGTTTCCTCTAAACAATGCATTTCTTAATGGCTTAGTGGTTCTGTAGAATAAAAAACTAGTGCTTAATTATATAATATCATAGTTCTTTTTCTTTCAGGCTACAGTCTTACTTGAGGATATTGAACTTTGTCTCCTTCCTCAACCCACCTTTTTCCTTATACTCTTGCTCCAAAGTAGTTGTGCATTCCTATAAATGTTACCAATACCTATGCCTTGTCCAAGGGGTCAAGAAGTAGGTGTGTGTGAGTGTGTGTGTGTGTGTGTGTGTGTGTGTGTGTGTGTGTGTGACACAGAGAGAGAAAGAGACAGAGAGAGAGAAACAGAGAAAGAAAGACGACAGAGACAACCCAGAAATGTACAATGAAGTTGGTGGAAGTACTTGATAATTATAATTATAAAACAATTGAATTTCCCTAACAAGGATAAAATTAGGACTTTGATTTTAAAGAAATGAACCTGTGTTCTGAAGCCCAATCCTTGCTCATTAGCCAAGATATGGAAAGAGCTATTGAAGTCTGAAGGCAGCTGACTCCATCCCCTTGAAAATTGCTACATCTTGGAAGGGAAAAGCTGAAAAAATACAGAGCCTTTGTCCCATTAGATCAAGCAACGAAAGGCATTTCTGTGGCTTAGTGGGCTTTAGTGGCGTCCGTGCTGGGTATCAAGCCCAAGTCACTCTTTGCACGTATTATTGTAGTATAATCTCATCTTCTCATTGCATGAGCTTGTGTTTAAGACTTCTTTGAAACATAGAGAATTGTTCAGCTGAATTATGCCTCTAATCTAATTCAGGAAAACGACAGATTGTGGTCCAAGTGGGGAAATGGTGGAAATAAAGGAACCCTCATCCACTGCTGGTGGAAATGTAAACTGGTAGAGCCACTATTTAAAATAGTATGGAGGTTCCTCAAAAAAATGACAAATAGAGTTACCATATGAACCAGCAATCCCTCTTCTGGATATCACCCCAATTTTTTAAAATTTATTTGTAAACATATATGTATCCCTCTGTTCACTGCAGCATTATTCATGGTGGCCAAGACATGGAAACAACCAAAGTGTCATGTTGATAGATGACTAGGTAAAGAAAATGTGATACATATATACAATGGCATACTACTCAGCCATAAGAAAAGAAATACTGCCATTTGCAAAAACATGGATAGATCTTGAGAATATTATGCTAAGCAAGATAAGTCAGGTGGAAAAAGTCAACAACCATGTGGTTTCATTCACGTGTGATCTATAACTAAAAAAAAAAAAAAGCAAACAAAACAAACTGAAACTCACGGACACAGACCACAGCATGTGGGTTACCAGAGGGAAGGGGGTAGAGGGGTCCAGAAGGGTAAAAGGGGTCAAATAAATGGTGACACAAGAAGACTTCACTTAGGGTGGTGAATTCACAATTAAATATACAGATGATGTATTTAAAAAGTGTAACTTGAAACCTATATAATTTTATTGACAAATGTCAGTACAATAAATTTAATGAACCTCAGAAGATTCTGGGAAGATTCTAATGTAGCTACTGTTGCCTGAAGTAATACTGACTCCCATGGAAAATCACAGTAAAGTCCTTCCTATAACTGACTTTATCCTACTACTGTAAAAAGATTTTCCCACATCTGCTTCCCAGCTACTGCTTTTAAAAAGACTCCAATACAACCTGGTATTACTGTTATTTTTCACATCCCCAGTATAGCATTAATAGGGATGCAACACCCAACAGATGAGCTGAAGAAAGGATATGAAGAATAAAAGTGTGTAAAAAACTTGGGAAGTTTTTTACTTGGGAATACATAAACTGATACTATTTCCTAAATAATCAAGGATGGAAAATATTGATACCATGTAACTTAAAGTGTACATAACATCTTTTTCATGTTACCAAATTCTGAGTAACAAACCAGTCCAACATTTAGTAGCTTAAACGGTAAGAATATCTGGCTTCCACACAAATCTGTGGTTTGAGCAGAGCTTAGCAGGAACAGCTTGTCTGTGTTCCACTCCGTGCCAGCTGGAACAGCTTGAAAACCGAGGATGGAATCATACGAAGGCTGCTCGCTCATACACCTGGCAGGTGATGTGGGAAGACTCAAATAGGCGGGGGCTTGAACAGCTGGGGGTCTTCAGGCATTTCACTTTATCTCCCTGTGGTCTTCCCAGCATCAGGCTTCAGGGATCCTGATTTTTGCATACAGCCTTATAGCTCCCCAGGCTTATTTCCTGAGAAAGCCAGAAAGCTCAATCCTGCCTTTATGACATAACCTTCAAATGTTCTACGTAGTGTTACTTTCACTACAATCTGTTCATCAAGGCAGTCACAAAGCCCCACCCCGTCCCAAAAGGAGGGAAAATTGACTCCATCCCTTTTGTGGTTTGACAAGGTCCTAGAAGAATATGTAGGACCAGAAATATTTACTGTAGCCATTTTTAAAAAATATATTCATCCTCGTATCTCAGGTTAGCAACTAATTTTACCCTGTGCCACTTTCTGCCCTCTTTACAATCCTAGCTCCTGTGTATTGTTCCTCGTGTAAATAAAAATAAATAAACTGCTGCTATAAATTGGGCTCTATCATAAGTGTGTATTTTCTTGAAATCGTACATATAGATGGACTAGATAGAACGAAGTTTATGTATCCAGTATGGCAGCCCACTACCTATTTTTTAATGTTCCAGATGAAATTGCTAGTGTATTTTTCACAAATACATCCATTTTTTTAAGTTTAGACTTCTTAGCAAGCACAAGTGACTAAACCAAACTGGTTTATTATGAAGAAGATGGAGCACAGAAAGTTTTCCAGAGTTAGTTAGAAAACAGCTAGACTGAACGGCAAATCTCATTCTAGCTCCTGGCTTTTGTTTATGTCTGATTCAGCTAAAATTCAGATTTGCATTTCCTTCTGGTTCCAAAGCATGAATAGTACCTAGTGGAAAAGATCAATTAAGAAGTTCAAATGAAAAATAAGAAACCTGTTTCAGGGACCGCTCTGGGAGGGCTTTGAAGTTCATGGCTAGGGGGAGTTATGAGACCACAGATTTAAGCTATTTGTAATGAAAGGAATGGATTTCATTTCACCAGTTAAGATAAATTCTTGCCTTTAGAAATAACTTTTCTCCATAACTAGTGTCATGATGTGAAAACTTCACTTTTTTTACTTTGTACCATCATTTGTAGTATTTCCTGGAGTTGAAAATGAGGAATTTTTAACACATTAAGGATCTATAAAAAGAAGTTACATAATGAATATTACATCAGGAACTCAACCCTTTTAGATAGAAAGAGATATGAATACATGTTAAAAGCTATGAATAAGCATCTAATTCATTTCAAAATAATGTATACAATTCATTTGCATAAGGGAATGTTAAATAGTTAGAATGTGGATTTCTAGCAGCATAGCAGAAAAACCACTGGACTTGTAAATTAAGGACCAGAATTTGATTCCTGGGCCCACTTCTAAGTTGCTCTGTGACCTTCAGCACATCACTGAATTTAATTAATCTCCCCGTCTGTAAAATGTAGATATCAACTGCCTTATTTCTTGCCCTATTTTGCTATGAGGAGAAAAGTGGATATTATACTAAAATTGCTTTGGAAAATATAAATAATGGTATGATTGCATGTTTGTGTGGCTAATTGTGAACCTGATGTCTTCATTCTTCCATTGTGTCTATATTTGTACCTTGATAAGGAGCATCAACATTCACGGACTCACCCAATCCAGAAACATGGGGTTCCACTAAACCCTTCCTTTCCCAGGGGCTCTCTATCCAGAGTGCCTTTGTGTGCTCTCCCATTGCCAGGCCTTCCCTTCCCTCGCTTCTGACGCTAACTAAAGCGGTTCACTGTGCAACTGAATTATGAAGCTTCTCCTCTGAGAAACATGTTACTTAGGACATTCCAGTAAGAGTAGATAAGCAGAAATTTGGGTGATTTTTAAATCATTTCCCTGGAATTCCTTTTCTATTATGCTCATTGACATAAGATAAAAACTACCTTTTAAATGGCATTTTTAAGCTGATAACAAAACTGATAGTTAAGTGTGAGAGGTAAAAATAATCAACCTCTTATTGTTAACAATTCATAACCCTATTAAAGAAAAACTTTAAAGTCAAATTAATATAATTATGTAGTCTATCTTCTCCCCTCATAATACAATAAAACAAGACACTAACCTTCAGAATATGAACAAAAAACCAACTACTGATATTTTTAAAAGGCTACCCCAAATAAAAATAATTTAAAGATAAAATCTATAATAAAACATAAAACTACATAGAAATATAATAATTAAAATTTACAACTATATTTGAAGTAGTCATAAACCAAAAATTTTAAGTGTGTTCATTATAAGAAATCAATCATAAATTTAATATAAAAAAATTGAAACTAAAATGAAACCAGGTAAGTTATAAATCATTTGTAAAATAAGAAATTATAAAAAGAAAATAACAGTAAAGTGAATTATTATAAAAACAACCAAAGAATATTAAGTGAAGTTATACTCTAGCTAAACCTGAAAATCTCTATGAAATCAATGTTATTCATATAAAAACTTAACAGAAGATTAACCCTGGAAAAGTACATCTAAAAAGATAAAGAAAATACAAAGTGAGAAAATTATCCTAAAAATTTCTAGTAATTAAAAAAAGGAACAGGTTATTTCCTTATGTTATAAACTCTTTCTAAAAAAATAGGATTATCCATGACAAGCCCTGTTCTGTAGCATAAATACAGACCAGATTACCCTGTCTTATGGTTTTACACACAAAAACCCCTTTGCCCAGCTGAAAATAACAGCTTAACAGCAAACCCATGACTGCCGTTTGATCCTCTGACTTTCGAAGTTTGCGCCCGTCCACACAGGGGCCTTGCTCTGCTCAGTGACATCCTGTCGGCAGCTTCCTCCCTCCCTCCCCCCCAGCCACCTGGAGCAGGACCGCCCAAGTCTTTAGGTGTCTTCTGGGCTCCCACAGGGAAATTCCACATCTGCAAAGATGGCTATTATTTAAGCCACACCATCTCTATGATAGTTTCCAAGCTCTAAAATACTCAACCACTTGAGTGATCTAATAAATAGTTATAAATTTACAGGGTGGAACAAAAGTAGGTTTACTTTTGAGTATGCAAAATGGTTTATTCTTGTATTATTATTTATTAATTATTGTATTATTTTCCCTATGAACAACTGTAAACCTACTTTTGCCCCTCCCTATGTTGATGTTTGTTTTCTTTATTCATTTATTTACTTATTGTTTTTAGGCATTGTAGCATTATAGAGCCCCATTTTAATGTTTATAAAAAGAATAAACTGTCAGAAAAGTCCCTGGGTGGCAGGTAGCTAACAGCGTGCACATGGGAATGAGATCTGGACCTTTTGAGGCAAACAAGCCCACAGTCCCTCTTCTTTCTTTTGGAAAGCCAAGCATCTTCTTCATAAAAGTCCTTTTACCAAGAGTCCACGAAAGTCTGAAAATCTAGCCTTTCCAAATGAGCAGATAATTCTCAGATAATTTCAGATTCTCAGGTAATTGCCTAACATAAGATTTGTGGTAGCATCATTGAACATCAAAACAAAATATGCCAATTTGGACAAAGGTTGATTCAATATATATATATGTATGTATATATACATATTTTTTAAATTGGTCAATGAACTTGAACTAGGACTCTAAGACTACAAGTGTTTATGTTGTCCTGTATCACTTACCTACAGGCTGCGTTCCTTTATCAATTACATGTAGTAAATCAGACATGAGGACTATGCACCTAAATATGTGAGTCAACTGTGCGTGGAAATTCACGAGCTCAATTCCAGTTGAAATCAATGATTAGAACTCAGAAGGCCATAGAGAAGCTTACACATGAAGAAAGCACCACTACATAAACTTGGCTCTTAAACTTTTCTCTTTACAGCACCAAATTACCTAATCAAGAAGGTCAAAGACTTCAGAGGAGCTGGAGGTCAGAACAGTGGGGTTAACATGCCAGAGACACCAGGTCCATTCCACACACTCTTGTTTAATGCAACACAGCAGCATATTTACCAGGTTTTCACACTGATTTTTAAGCCAAATAGATAGTGGTATATTCTCTATCGTCCTGGATGGTAGTGATTTTATATCATTTTATGAGGGTATTCAAAATTTTTTTCCTGGAAACAGTTTAGTTACAGTAGCACACTGGTGCAAATTCCTTAGTCATGAACTTATAAATCAACAAAAATCAAATCTTAAAGATGAGCAGGTTCTTACCCAGACTTTTTAATGGTATAATCAAAAGCAATATAATACCACCACTTGGAAATATATCAGTAGAAAACAATAAAGCAGAGAGAAACTCAGATAGCAATATATTATTGAGAAATTTAAAGCATATGTCAAGCTGAAATTCCAATAGAATGTGGTAGTCATAATGCACGGTGTTGATTTTTATCCACAGATATTGAGAATCATCTTACATATATCACAGGATCTCACAGATGCTTGGAAGCCTAATGCTGAATATAAGATCTGAATAACTAACTATGATATGTCTCTCAGATTTCTAACACCTAGATCTTTGTCCTTCAGACTACTTCATTAATATATCACAAGGGTTCTTTTCACCTTACACTAAGATCTCTTCCCTTTGAAATCCAGATGCTGAGGCTAAAAGATCATTTTGCTTGATTGTGTCAGTCCGGATCATAGCCTAAATCCCATCTCTTTTCTCATCTTCAGGCACTACTGGATTATAAACTGAAGAAATTGACATTCTATCTCTGTTAACCTTTAGAGATGCTCAAGGAACTATTCTTTTTTTGTGAAGCCATCTAATTGCTAATCTATAATCCTTTTAATATGCTCTGCTTTCTGGATTGATCTATTGCCAGCTGGCCTAACACTGCCCATAGCTGTATTAATCCTATTATTCACATCCTATTACAGAGTATCAGTGAAATTCTTTAATGAATCCTGAAAAGCCTGCTTGCCACAAACCCATATTAAGGATGATTACACATGTATTCACTCTCCTATTCTTAATTATAAGCTTCTCATTGTACTAATTGTATTCAGTGGGGTTCAGAGCTTTTCTTTCCCACAGCTATCTGTGAGCTGACACTAGGTTTTGGAAAATGTCAGTTTTTCTAAATGTCATTACCATACATATTATTTTGATCTTTCTCAATGGTAAATAAATTCACAAGATGAAATGTAATATATTTAGAGAGAAAATCCTGTTGTAAGGTAAATAAAGTGTATGGTATATGGCAGAATTAAGTAGGATTTATCAAGAGTAGATAAAGTATTCTACAGAAAGGTCTGCATTTTGAGTTCCTGATATATTCACAGTACCATTAATCCCCTAATAGGATGGGTAAATCTGTCCTGGATGATAAGCCTACTTGTTAAGGGAAGTACATTCTTTATTGAATTAATCACCTCATATGAAAGCTGAAACTATCATCAGCCTGAAAAACTATGATACCTTATCATCAATTTTAGTCTGACGAGTGGCTAAAGAGAAGAGTTTTTTTTTTAATCCAGTGAAATGTATTGGCAATGGTACTTCTTTTATTAAAAAAAATCTGAACAAGTATATTTATAAAACAAAAACAATATTGTTGTCAGTGATGTTATTGTGTTTCATGAAAGGGCAAATAGGTGGAGTTCTGTGGTTATAAAGGTTCTGGGGACTGGAGTCTGTGGTTGGATGAGGAGTTCGGGAGCCGCAGAATGAAGGCACATGTCTGCACAATGAGACTGCAGCCAACACCGAAGAGCTATGTACATTGGAAGTACCTAGAATCTTGGGAGACAAAGGCAAATGTGCACACACATGGGTGTTATGGTAACCTCCCTCTAAGGAATTTGTCATGCAGAAAAAGTTCTAGAATGTAAAGCCATCATTGTCCTCTAATGTGTATTTATTGCCCCTTTATAAAATTATAATGATGCCATGAGTTATATTTAAAGATCAGGGTCTTAAGCAAAGCTTTACATTAGTGTCTCTTCTAGCCCTTCACCCGTAAAAACAGTGCCCATGATTTCCTCTTGACTGTGTGCATGTGAGAAAGGTAGGATGCCAATAAAACATAGGACATCAGGTTAAAATAAATAAATATGCTTTTAAGGATGAGTATGTCTTAGATGTTGCATGGAAAATACTTATATAAACAAAATATTCACTGTATATCTGAAATTCAAATTTTACTTGATATTATGTTGGGTTTTGGGGGGTTTTTTTGTTTGTTTGTTTTTGCTAAATATGGCAACTCCAGAGAAGGGGCCCAAAACTTTGGGGGAAAGGACAGAGGAAACATTCTATACCAACACTGCAGGTATTTCTTTAGCTATGGCTCTTCCTGTACTGGTACAACAATATGAAAAAATCCTCCAAGTATATGGCCATGTGGACAAGGATAATAAAATTATTAATCTTCATGTTTCACCATTTTCCTGGACACTAGTTTTTCCTCTTCCTGACTTTATATTTTTAATTTTCACTTTGAAGCAGTATTATTTTAACTTAGCCTGTGGAACATGGTTTTAAAGAAACACTATATATAAAAGTAAAATAATATTGAATTAAATGAGACCTTTCTCTATACAGGTGCAATTTTCAAAACAGCAAGAGGGAGATTTTACACAGTGAAGTAAAAGCATTTAGAACTGAAACTCAAACCAACTAAAATAAATTCACACTTCAGTTGTGATCTTGGTAGCCTCTAAATGCATTTTAAACAGTAGGTTGCTTTTCTTTTTATAGTGTAGAGCTGCATGTAACCTTAAGGGAGAGCAGCAAATGTATACACGGAGCCAGTTATGCAAGAAACATGCCAGGTCCACACTTCCCCACCTGCCAGCCCTGCTTCTTTCCTGATTTGTTTATCTTAGAACTGTGGCTCGAGTTTGATCAACAGTGCAATGCTAAGGCGAAGCAGGGAAATAAACATAGGCATATTCCCACTAATGCACAAGTGGTCCATACTTACTCAAAGTCACTAGCTCTGGTAGAAAGAGAAGTACAGTTTAAATTGGATACAAGTCTTTTTTAAACAATCCAGAAGTTGTACAAGTACCACTTTCATGGCATTGTCGTTTATTTTATTTGGCAGTTTTTTTCTTCAATTCTAGCTTTTGGGAAGTCCTTAATACAAAGTTACCTTAAGTCCTTATATACAAATAAAATGATCTCTTTTTCTCTTTCTCACTCACAAATACTGTTAGAGATTTTTCACCTTCCTCAGTGTTTTGTTTCAAATCATCCCCAACTCTCCAAGAGTAATTATTATTTTTTCATAGTACAACATTATAATAATTCTATGTTATAAGCTTTATTAGCAGCTCTTTATTATAGATATAATTAAATTCTACAAAGTTCATAGCATCCTACAATTTACTCACAAATGTTTAAAATTTAAATAACACTTTGCAAGTCTGTTGAGAAAATTTAGAAACAAAGATCAAATACATGCTTGGTAATGAAATAACTGTGTATCCTAAAAGGCTCTTCTAAAGGCTTAACAGTTTGTATGGATCGAATATCAAAACAACAAAAAAAGCAGGATTCAATGCAACTGACCAGCAGATAAGTGGGTTATACTATCCTTTCTCATTTAATTTATATTATTTTGAAGTCAGTAAATAAAACTATTAACAGAAAAATACTTTCTAAAGTTAAATTAAAAAATCATTCAGGTAATTGGCTACAGGGGAACTTATCAACTCCTTTTATGTCAGTATTCAAAAAAAATTAACGTTGCACTGAGCCCAAAAAATTAGTCAAAATTAGTATGGATTTCAAATTTCAGGAATAAAATATTTCCCCATTGGCTTTTTGTTTTTGTGAGGGTGTTTTGCAATCTACAAACAAAAAATATATTTAATTGTCTTTTCATATAATTGTGCTCAATACATAGATCATAATTACAGAACTGTCTGAGTTTTGATGTGTGTATATATACACTACACAACCACACAATCAAAATACCTAATATTTCCATCACAGCAGAGAGTTGTCTCAATTACCAGAAAAAGTAGACGACCACTATTCTGATTTCATTAAACACAGATTACTTTTGCACCCTTTTAAACTTCATATAGATGGACTTATTCAGTATGTACTTTTCCCCTCTATGGTTTTATACTCAACACAAAGTTTCTAAGATTCACCCATGCGGTTGCCTCACCCTTTGCATCAGTGAGTAGCATTTCACTCTGTGAATGTAACAAGTTTGCTTCTCCATTGTCCAGTTGATAGACATATAATGTGTTTACAGTTTAAGACTACCATTAAGTAATACTGCTGAATATATGTTTTTATTGTTCTTGAGTATATTACTCAAATACATTAGGTAGGTTCAAATTTATAAAAAATAGCCAAAGAGTATTTTATCTAGTCCATGGTTGGCAAACATATTCTTAAAAGTTCACCTACCTAACATTTAAGTTTTCTTAAAAGTCATGTTACAAACACTCAATTCTGCTATTACAAGACATAAATAGCCATTGTCAATATGTAAGTTAACAGTTACAATAGTATTCCCGTAAAACTTGATTTATCAAAACAGGTGGCCGGCCCGTAGACCATAGTTTGCCAACTTCAGATCTGGCCCTACAATCTCTGTCTTCTAATTATTTAGTCCATTGACATTTCATGTAATTATGAATGTTGTGATGCTCAGTTCACCATTTTGTTATTTTTCTACTACTTATACCACCTGTTTTTTTCTTTTTCTTATCTTGCTTTCCTTTGGGTCAACTGAGTATCTTTTAATATTCTATTTAAATTGCTCTATTAGAAAAGAATGTACATTTTGATTCTTTGGGATGAAAGGTTCTATATGTATATCAGTGAAGTCCATTTGATCTAGGGCATTGTTCAATGCCACAATATGCTTGTTGATATTTTGTTTGGAAGATCTATCCATTTTTGACAGTAGGTGTTAAAATCCCTGGTATAACTGTGTTGCTATCTATATCTTTCTTGATGTCCTCCAAGATTTTCCTTATATATTTGGGTGCTCCTATTTTGGGTGCATATATGCTTATAATGTTTATGTCTTCTTGATGGATTCTTCTCTTGAGTATTATGAAGTGTTCTTCTTTGTCTCTTTTTATGGCCTTGGTTTTGAAGTGTATTTTGTCCAATATAAGTATTGCTACCCCAGCTTTGTTTTCCTGTCCATTTGCTTGGAATATTTTTTCCAACCCTTAGCTTTCAGTCTGTGTAGTCTTTTGTTCTGAGGTGGGTCTCTTGTAGGCAGCCTATGCTCTATTAGTTTGTACTTCATACTTTGTATTATTTAGAGCTAAGGGTTAAGTGTACATTTTCAAGTTTTCATAGCTACTCAGAGTTATCATTGTATAATTTCACACAAAATATAAGAACTTTGAAGCAATGCAGTTTTATTTATGCCACCTAAATCCATTCCTTGTGATATTGAATGACATATTTTAACTATGCACATATTTTAAACATAAAAAATCATAATTTTTGTTAAATAATCTGTTGTCTTTTAAAGTAGTTAAGCAAAGGTAAAAAATGAAAACCTCTCATCTTTTCTCATATATTTACCAATTATGGTGCCCTCATACCTTTTGGTAAATTGAAATTTTTATCTTTGGTCATTTCCCTTTAGCCTAAAGAACTTCTTTCAACATTTTATACACTGTACATCTGCTGATAAAATGTTGTCTTGTTTTTTTTCTCTCTGAAATAGTTTTTATTTTACCTTTAGTTTTGAAGATTATTTTTGCTGAATATATAATCATAAACTAGGTGCATTCTTGTTTGTATTTATCCTGCTTGCTCTTTGCTAATATACTTGGATCTATATTTTAATGTTTTTCATTGAAATTTAGAAAAATTTAACCACTAGTTCTTCCAAAAGTTCTGTGTATAATTTCCTCCCTTCTATCCCCCTGGGACTCCAATTAAACATATTTTAAACATCTTGGTACCACCACATAGGTTACTGGGGTACTGTTATTATTTTTAATTTTATCCTTTTGTCTTCAGATTGGGTAATATATATCAATCTGTCTTTGTATTCACTGACCCATTCTTTGTAATCTTAAATTCATTATTAGGTCTAACTATTAAATTTTCTATTTCAAAAATTGCAGGTTTTAATTTTAGAATGTCCACATTTATAGTTTCTATTCTTTGCATACGACCCATACATTTACTCATTATGACTATCCTTTCATTAAGCCCTTCAGCGTAATCATATAGATAGATAGATAAAGCACAAAAATAGCCATGAACGATATGTAAGTTAATGAATATAATAGTGTTTCAATACTAATTCCAACATTTGAGTCACCTTGTGATCAGACTCTTTGTCTACTTGTTCCCTAAGGCATAAGTCATTCTTTCCCATGTCTTTGCATGGAACATTGGTGTGTGTCGAGTTGTTTATTGGGTACTAGATTGTAAATCAAACATTATAGGGGCTTCGGGTTCTTGTCTTTCTCTGAAGTGTATGGATTTTCCTTCTGGCAACCAGAACAATTAGTAATGCATCTTGCCTTCATAATTTTTTAGAAGACATCTGTTTTTGTTTTGCTCTTATTCTGGGGCAATCTTTTTAGTTATAAAATTTAATCACTAATCCTAAAGTATAAGCATTCTTGGGTTTCAATGCAAAACCCACAGTATTCATTACCAAATACGTCATACATAGGAAAATTCAAACTGCAGATTCTGTCTACCTTGCAGTGGGAAGATAGTCAAATTCATGTTCAACTTTTAAGAGTTCAGCTCTTGTTTTTCCTTGGAGTTTTGATGTCCCCACTGGTTGTGTGTAGGATTTGAAAAGAGGATATTACAGCTATTTGGTGTCCCTTTCTGTGAATTCTTCCTTTTCCTAAGTTTCTCTCTTAATTGATAGGTTCCTTTGCATCCCTGAACTTCATACTCTACTATGTCAGGTTTTTTCCTTAAGGTCTAGCTTTCCACATGCACAACATTGGGAACGTCTCTGACAGAAAGCCACATCAGCATGTATCTCACTCAATAGTCTTTCCTTACTCCAAAGGTTATATAGGTTCTAGTTTCTGTGTGTTTTAGTTACTTTCAATGTCTTCACATTGCTATTTAATATTTTTACCAGAGATTATAGTTGTTACCTCTAGGTGAAATAGCCTCATTAAAAGCTACTTTTTGCCCTGGTTGGTGTGGCTCAATGGATTGAGTGCCAGCCTGCAAACCAAAAAGTCACTGGTTCGGTTCCCAGTCAGGGCAGATGCCTGGGTTGAGGGCCAGACTCCCAGTTGGAGGCATGTGAGAGGCAACTGATTGATGTATTTTTCACACATTGGATGTTTCTCTCTTCCTCCCTCCTTTCCCCTTTCTCTAAATCTTTTTTTAAAAGCTACTTTTCTACATCTGGAACAAAAATTCCAAATAAACTGTGTTTTGAATGAGTTAAATCAGCATTTAACTGTCTCTCCTGTATTGGTCAGCATGACAGGCCGTAGAGTGGCAGGGATGAGCTGGACACGATAGGTTGTTGGGTGGCACACATGGAAACACACATGAGGCTGCAGAAGATGCACATTTGTGACCCGTGCAGCACATGTGAATGTTGGTAATTGAGGACTCACTTTGGGATCAGCATCTTTTCTCAGAACAATGACTCATATTCTTTGAACTACAAGCGCTCACTTTTATAAACCATGAATAACAAAGATACACAAAATATTTTGTCATTATTTAAATTTTGTGTTTTGTATGACACAAAGGATAGACTAAGAAGAAATCAAAACTGCCTAATTAATTGTATTTCATAATACTGAAAACTACCTAAATTTGAACCTTTTAAGGTGTACTAGTAAGATATTTGAAAATATAGAAAGACAATTGGTTTCTACAATAATATGCCCATTGATTCATATATGGATTCACATTCATATATATTCAATGAGAAATTTTATGTAGCTATAAGCCAGAGACCGTGCTATAATTATAGCATGTGCTATAAAAGATGGAAAGTGTCAATAGAGGACTACACACAGCATTGTGTTAACACTGAAGGGTGGTTGCCCAAGAGTTCTCTGGGAAGGTTGGTAATAAGCTGGTCACTGGAGCCTTCTCAGAGAAGATAATATTAATGCTAAGCAAGCAATCCTGGGAGCCGTCCTTCAGTCTGTAATAATGATCTGAAAATACTTTCTGTGGCTTTGCAATGGTGTGTGAAATGCTCCTGTTGTACTGACTCAGTCAAAGCTGGGAGCAATTTAACCAAACTCGGGGTTTTGCAGCATTGCTTATGAATAGATGCACCTTCAGGAGGTAGAAGATAATATAGCTAAGTAATACTTTAGATCTTATTTTCTTAAATTACTCATAGTGGCAGAAATAATGTCACCATTGACTACAATTTTTCTGCATGCTACAATGAATTTTTGTGTTGTGGTCACTGGGGTGACTGGAATCCCTTAGCTTTCTTTGAAGAAACACATCAGGAAGGAAAAGGGATAAGATTTTAATTGTTGTGACTTTAAAAAGATCTATGGCATCTAAATTAGGCTATAGAAAGTTGTTCTAAATAAAGGTGAACAAAATTATAATAAGTTTTAAATTAAATCATTATATATGAAACAATATTAACTTTATGTTCTTTATGTATACTTTGCAACAATAGTATTTAATCACTTTTTATAATCAGTGTAATGAGCATGGTAGATTTATACCTATAATAGAGTCCTATTTTTTTTTAATTATTAAAGATACGTCAGGGTCAATGTCAGAGTTAGAGAAATGAAACTAAATAAAAATCTTAAAAGATGCACAAAATGGTTGTTTCTCTACTTTAAAACACAGATTTATTTATGAGTATGGTTTATTTGACATGGAGCCTGGCCACAAACACATATTATAATACACAGCATCCAAAAAAGTGCATTCTCTATTACCTCTTGCCTTCACAGCTATGTTTATTTATTCTGCTTGTGACACCAGCATACTTGCCCCTTGCCAGCTGGAACCAGGAAACACTTCCTAAGTAGAAGGTTCTGGAGGGACAATAGAGGAGAAGGAATTCTCCTTCCTGGAAATGTGCTGCTCTGGGCAGGCTTCTGCAGTGAGGCAATCAGGAACATGCAGCACCTTTCCATGAGAAGGTTTCCCTGGGACCCCAGAAATTAGCTTTCCAGACCACTGTCCCCACAGACAGCTTCCCAGAGAGTTCCATGGTGAAGTATCTCAGTGGCTGTTCCACCATCCCAGTGTCATGTCCACACCCTCTCCAATAACACTTGATCTTAGCCAAAAGGCAGAGAAGTGATATACAACCTCTCCAAGAATATTGGGACCTCATCCCTGGGGGAAAGGAATTATTTTCCACATTAGTTTCTGTCTTAGCCCTAGGGATAGTGGCTACTGCTCTCATTTGCATTCCTGTGTTTTCTAGATTTCTCCTTTCCTCTCAATAGGCAATCCTCTGTTCTGCATAATCATTTATATTAACCTTTCACACTTCAAATCACTATATGGTTCTGTATCCTAATTTGATTTTGAGTGATAGAATGGTATTTAAAGACATAAATCTAAAAGAAGTAGAGGGTGGTTGTAAGAAAAGAGGTGCAATGATTGAGTTCTGGGCCCTCCAACACTTAGGGATTGAACTGAGAGGAAGACTTAAGCAATGGGTCTGAAAAAAGGGTGACAACAAAATAAGAGAAGGACAGAAAGCACATGGAAGTCCAAATGAAGAAACTGATAGGTCACATAAGGTATGAGCTGAGAATGAGCCATCCTGTGTGAGTCACTGCGGCCTTGGCAATAGTAATTTCCACAATGGTTTTGAGAGAAGGGCAGATATGCATAGATTTAAGATAGGTAGAAAAGAACTGGAGATCACCAATATAGATAAATTATTAGAGAACTTTTGAAATAAAGGGAAGTACAGTATTGAAACAGCAGGTGAACGAAAAAAGTACAATCTAAAGATGTTTGTTGTGATTGGTATTGTTTATAACATGAGATACAACATGATATTTCATTACTAATATGAATAATCACTTTGATGAAGAAATTAATGATGCAGGAGAGAGATGCAAGAATTATTGTTTCCCCAAATAATTTGAAAAACATTTAAAATCATTTGTAATTGTGGTCCAACAAGATAATGGTGCATTTAGTATTAGAACCCTTGATTCAGGCCAAAGCCCTGGCTGCAACAGGAACACCTGGGATGAATCACACATTTTGATGTGAAAGTGATCAAATTGAAACATATGTGATGTGTGTATATCATATATATTAAATTGTAAGTTTCTACTTAAAACAGTACTTTATATTAGAAATAATTATAAATGCAAAATTATTTCAAAACAATGTCTAATAATTTATAACTGCTTTGTACATGTATTTATATGCATATATATTCACAAATGTAAAAAGAAGGATGCATAATATTGGTATGTGCATTCCTATATACATACATGAGTAATTTGTGATAAAATATTAATACCTACATTTAATGTGGCCTATATCTTCTTATATTTAATTACACTATACTATCCTCATTTCATGTAAATTATCTCAAGTTCCATAAATATTTCAAGAGGTATAAGAATTTAAGAAACTAGAAGGTGGAGGCATTAGTCAAAGAAAAAGTATGAAGGACCCATGGACAGTGACAACAAGGAGGGTACTGAATGTGGGAGAGTAGGCAGGCTGGGTGGAGGGGGGCAAAGGGGAAAAAATTAGGACAACAGTAACAGCATAAACAAGAAAATATTTAAGAAAAAAACAGAAGAAAGCTACTTTAATATGCTACTGCTTTGCTATATTTCCTATCAGTTGACAATATGAGAATAAATAGTTAACTTTGTTCAGGCAATGACACTTCCTTTCATTTCACACAAAGGCTTAATTATCAGATATGCAGCTCCAGGATTCTCTTGCCCCAGTCCAGCTGTATAGAACTATATGTCCAGTTCTCTGAAGAGTATTATTCTGTGTATTATGGACAAAAAATCATGGAGTTCTGATTGATCCTACTACAATGACTGTTGAACCCCTACTGAGTTCATCTGTATTGTTCAGCCCTGATATTTTCAAAATCACCATTGTGTGAGGAAATAGCCAGTCATACTTAAAATCAACATGAACATTCTTCTATCAAGTCATGTGGCTCTTCCAAAAGAGTCTCTTTTTCTTTGCTGTCTAACATATACTACCAATTAAACCATGGGACACTGACAGAAAATAATAATTACACTGATTTTCCCAAGTCAACAGAGGGTTCTGCACCCAGAAAGCATATTAAACTTTTATCGTGTTTTTCCTCTCTGGAAGATGTACAATCTTAGACCCATCTTTTATATCCTTTGTGAAATATGGTAATGCTTTATTTATTGACAATCTGACTCATTTGATTAATATGATACAAGAAGTACTACGTATACTGACAAAGTTTCTATGCGGGGGTAGTTGATCATTTATATTTGGCTACATTTTTGTTTCTATCAGTCAATTTCTGCATTAATTACAGAGTATTTATACTGATTTGAACAAGCCAGTATTGATAGTGCTCACAGTTCCCCTTTGGATTTCTGACATCTTCCTCAGCCATGAGCAAAATAAAATCATCCATCTGAAAAATATAGCTGCTTGGACCCCAAAATGTACCTCACTAAATGTCAGTCCCTCTTCAGGTTCCAAGAAGCACTAGCTGCATAAATATGTACAGATTGCTAATGACCTTCAGTTGTCTGTGTTTGATTGTGTTCATACTTATTTTTGAACACTAGTAATGTATTATCTATATTGTACCACAAAATAATAATGTTTTGAGGATGTTTACTATTCAGTACCCTTTATTTTCCCCCAAATCATGAAAGGCCTCACACAGAATTCAATAATATAGTAATCCATCCACCATGTAATTTTTAACATCCTATAAGCTGCTATATCACTTTTCATATTCAAATATTTTATAAAAGATAAACCATTTCAGATACATGGATGGCTGGTTAGTATGAGTTATACTGAAGACCTCTGAAATACATTATCATTTAACTTTTAGATTAAAAGATATTTATAAATGTTTATGACTATCTGATATGGGAATTGATTGATCTAACAAGCTTAAACTGCATTATGTTCCACAAAACAGTAATAACCTTGAGGAAAACCCATCAAACAGAAATAGCAACATTAATCAAAAAAGGGCTCTCCACAATAATTGGAGCTTTAATAAGAATAAGTGTATTGAAGCAAAAACAGTTAACACTGTGTACTCTGCTGAATAAGCAAACCCATCTTAACATTTGTTACAACAGAGAGGACCTTCCTCAAAATGATGGATTCTGATCCCAGCTGGGAGCTAAGTATCACCATCAAATCAGCCTTGTTCTTCTGCTGAATATTTCAATTCAACAAGTATTTATGTGCTAGATGATATGCTACACTCAAGGGTTTCCTCCTCCCTTAGAGGATTAAAAATCAGACCAATGAAGTTCTTTCTTTCAATGTTATAAAGTAAATCAGTCATGTTTCCTTAATTCATTATCAAATGGCCCAAATTTGTAATTGTTAAATAATTGCTGTGAAAGGACACATTTTTATTGGAAAGTTATGAGTGTGTAATTATTAAATACATACAGACCAGATAAAAGCATGGGCCATCCATGCTATTGTTTTATTTCCAACAAGTTTAGCATACATAGGCATGTTCGGCTATATATAGCATGAGAGAAATTAGCCATTGTGCTACAACCCATTACTCATTATTTTTACTAATGTTTGAGGACTTTTATCTATAGGAGCATTTCAAAAGTTTTCCAAGTGTTTCATCATTAAAAAATATGAAAGTCTAGTTCTACATTTTTAGTGCTTTCTGAATACAACCACTCCAAAACATCTCAGGATACTTCAGTTTTCAGCCTTTTTGCAGTCTTCATTACTTTTCCGTTCCTGAGCGCTTGTTCCTGTTGCCCCCTGCCAATGGCAGTCTTGCATCACCTTGCCAGTCACCAGCTCTGCTCATTCTATGCCTTATTTTTCATTATAAAGTTTACTTATGTTGTGAGATATTCTCAGCACAGTCAAGCACTGACCTATACATTTGCAACACTTTTCTCTTTGTCAGTACACACATATATTTTATACATAAATGTATCTGCATGTCATTTTCTGTGATAAAGAACAAAGATGTTAATGTCCAAATACATGAAAAAGCCATAAGATAAGTTCATCATTGCTGTCTCTTTTATTAATGGCTATATTGTAAAGCATAACTCTCTAATAATCTGACTGCAACCCTATTATGTTGGAGAATTGTCATGCCGTGAAATATTGACCAAAATTGGTCCTTTCTGCCAAATGTAAGCCAGTATTATTCACATACTCATGTCAATTTCAAGCCAACTATTTCTTACTGAAAGGCAGTAAAGAGAGTAATATAACAGGGAGATCTAAATTAGATCTTTTTAGATTTTTATATGACAATAGAAATGCAAATATGATCCTAATTAATATGTTAATAGCTCTTCTCTATTTATAGATAGCAACTGGAGTCTGGCTTGGGCTAATACAAATATAATATCTTTCCACTCTCTTCTCTAATAAATAGGCAAGATTTTTTAGGGTAGGCCACATTTATATATACTTTTGTATGCCACAAAGTATATATAAATGTGATATTGCTTAAATCTCAGACTTCCTCACTATGTGTTATGTCAGTTGAGAAGAGAAAAAAGGCTGGAAAAACACCATGGGCTTTTTCAAGCATAAGGTCTGTAAGGTAACTTTTTAGTTCTTTGAAAACCCAGTCATTAATTCACTTAGGTTAACCACTTCTACAATGTCAGGATATTGAGTTTCTGAAAATGATGTGTACAGAAATTTATTGTCCTATTTTCTTTATTTGTGTGTGTAAACTTATAATAAAATCACAAAATAAAAACAAAGTGTTATTCTTCTGTGATGGAGAAGTAGAACTGCCTTTAAAAAAATCTCTTGGAACAATTTAGATTTTGTAAGCATCTTAGAAAAGAAGCTGATATTTCTAGTGTTGCAACCTGACTTTCATTCTGTCCGATCTTTTCACACAAGGAAAGGATATACCAGCATCCCTTGAAAATATGTGGAAATATAATGAGTTTTACTTTAGCTGATAGAGCATAATTAGAATACATATTGTCCTGATAATTCCTAAATGGAAATCTGATGTGAGCTCCGAGGGATATTAAGAAAAAAATACTCCTTGCTAATAGAATCCTGTGCCAGGTTACCAGTTACCAGAGAAGGTAGCAAGGCTGAAAATGTGGCAATGAAAAAAGTAGTTCCTGGCAAGCAGTTAGCAAAGTAAATAAATCTTCGGGTTTCACTCTTAATTTAGTCACAGTAATTCAATGGCATGGTAAGTGTTCCTATGTCAAAAACAATTCGAAATAACACCAAAGCAAAATATAGTATTTGAGTGTGACAAGTAACTTAATGAAGAGGAGAAATCCTCTTCTGCTTGGTGGAATTCTAATTTTCTCGAATATCTGGTTAGTATCTATGCTGATGAAGAATTCAATTCCAAGCACAAAAGGAGTAAGACATCCATCTTAGTAATGGATTTCAATCTGGGGTGGAAGACAAAAATAGGTACATGTATTAAAATATGTTAATTTTAGCATTCACATAATATCATAATGCTTTTAATGTACTTTGACAAACTAGAAACAACCAACATTAACAGGAAATAACAAATGTGGTTAGTCTATTCATCCAGTTGTTAATTTACTAGCAGTAATTACTATACTTCTTGTCATGCATTTATAGTAAAATAGCAGAAAAATAAATTAACCTAAAAAGCAGTAAGGAATGGCACTGTCATTGAATTTATCAGCACTTGAGAACCTAAAAGAAATAAATGAGAAGCACCAAAAAATCCATTTTAAGTACTATATCCTATTACCAGCACAAAGGAGTTCCATGAATGCATGGAAGAGTTGCCAGAGCCCTGGGAGAACCTGTTCTAGGTACCTGCCAATAGCAAACCTATCAGCTTAATGGGACTGCTGTTCAGGCTTCCAAGTGTATTGAATGACACTGATGACTCCATTCACAAGAATGGCCAATGTAAAATATTCTTTTCTTGATAGGAATGGGTATAATACTGATTGTTAAATAAACTTGTAACAGTGAAAATTTCATGTACACGGAAATGCTATGAGTCATTTAGCCTTGACTTGAAGTAAGAGATAAAAAATGGTAGACCCATTTATAAACATTCCTTTGCTTACTTTGGAAGCCTCTTTATCAATTTGGGCTAAATTGTAACCACAGTAACTTTATTTTGTCCTTAAGTGCTATAAAATTGAATAAATTATGGAGTCATAATCAAAGGATGAGTCAGGATGGATGAAACTAATCTTTAAAGTTACACATCTCACTAACTGAGCATCAATTTCAGAGATGTCAGGGGTATTATTTAGTAATAATAGGTACTGTGGCATGGCATTTTCTTTCTACTTGTTCACTTATTCAACCAACCAATATTAAATTCTTGTTTATTAAATGCTAGGCAACACAATTAGGCTCCAGGTATAAAAAATACTATTCAAAATAATTATTTCTGTAGACAGTTCAATCGTTTAAAGGTGGGAATTGAAATAGAGTTATGAATATTTAAGGAAAGAGCAGAGATTTGGTCATTGTTTCTTAATAATTTGGGAGATGATTGATTTTAAATATCATTCTCTGAATATTGATACAGCAACATGACTCATCTGTCATCCACTTACTATTCATTTATGCCTGTTAGTGCTTAGATGTTTAAATGTATCTTAACTGAATTTATTTTGTAAAGACGAGACATGTATAACAATAGGAAATTCTAGATATGAGCACAATCCTCTGCATGGAGGCATGTTTAAATCATTTGGCAACAAAAATAATGTTTAAAATAAATCTAACAGAGAAACTTTAAGTTTCCAGAGCTATGAAATATTATACAATTTGCTGTAACTTAGAAAACCATTTTGGGTTGATTCTCATCATCATCCTTCTCCTAAAGGAAAAGAGGAGTAACTTTTATCTACTGTTTACTGACTATATGACTTTCTCAATGTCTCAAATTGCTAAATTAGAATCCTTCCTTACCGGAAAGTTAGAGGGCTCAAGTGGAAATGGCTGACCCACACATGGTATTAAATATGTGGTAGGGTTTTTTTCCATCACATTTTTACAACTGGCCAAATTTACAATGCCTTGAAAACCTTCACATTCCATAGAACTGGGTAGAAAAAAAAAAGGACTCTGGTTTAGAATAGCCCTCTTGGAATTGCTACATTCTCCAAATATAATCAGTGAATGCGAGTGTGACATAAGACTCAGAAGAAGCCATAGGGAGAAGCCAATGGAGTAGAATTTGGATGGTTTTAGTGCTGCATCTGAAACACCTCCATGTACATAACAGGTTTCTACCTCTCTCTTACTATTTCAGAGAACGGAAACTTATCAGCTCCCTGCCATTTCTCTTTCAGCTTCTCTATACATGTTTCCTTCAGTCCAGTTAGGTGCACGTGGTTCTCCTCAAATTAAAGGCAAGTCTTCCACCTGGACTATCACTCCTGTCTCTTACATTTTTCTTTCTGTAATGGATTTGGTCCATTCTGAAATCTGTGCTGTCTCCCAAACTAAACATTCATCAACTCCTGTGTTTCCAGGCCAACTGCTATCAATACATATCCATTCAGGTTCACATTCCAACTACCTGAAGAAGATCTTTGAATATGTAGCCTGTCACGTAAACCTACTCCAATATGGTTTCTTCCTCACAGCTAGTATACCTGAACTGTTTTAGGCAAGATCACCAATAAGCTCTATTTAGCTAAACCTATTGGATGCTAAACCTAAATGAGGCTTTTCTGTTCTCATTCTTCTTATCTCTGAGCAAGATGAAACACAATTGACCTCATAACTCTTTGAAACACACTTCTCCTTGGCTTCCATAACAGAAAAATATTCTAGTCTTTTTTTTACATCTGATCTTCTAACCTTTTACACTCAGATCCATCTCCTTTATCTTGCCTTTAAATGTTAGAACTAGCCAGCCCATGGTTCATGAATTCCTTCCTATTTTCATATGTTCTTCCTAATAATACCAATTATCCTATAGACTTGAGTATCATACCTTTGCTAATAACTTAATTTACATCTCAGTCTCAAAAATCCATAAATATCCAGTCTGACCTACAAAATCATATATAGCCAGCCACTTTGTGTTGTGAATTAATTCTTCCCCATATCCCTTCCTCTTGATAAAATGTTCTCATTTTTCAGTTGGTCCTTGCCTAAGGTATATATTATAGTTCCCCTTTCCTCCTAACATTCCACACAATGACAGATATATCATTGTAAGTAATACTGTATCAGGATTGTAAATATCCTGGGATGCATTCCTCTGTCCTTAAATCTGAGGACAGAACTGAAGGCACCCTATGGTCAGCCTAGCTCCTGGGCCTCAGCAATAGCCATAGTCTGGTACCATACTTGTTCATACTTGAGGTTCCTCTGGAACTCCATAAGTACACCTTCCCTCTTTGTAGCAGTCAGCCCTTGAAGAGTATTACTAGCAGAATACTAAGATTCTCCCTAGTTAAGAACATGGTTTCCTACTCAGTGAGAGTGGACTCATATGTCTAGAGAAGACCTGATTCCTATCTACAATATAATCCAAAGGTTCCCAGGGAAAAAAACTGAGTTGATCTCATATCTGCTTGGTGTACACTCTAATGCTGTTCCTTCCTATTTCTACCCAAAGTAGTCGCATAATAATTCTAATAAAGAGACATGAGGACATCAAACTTTCTCAGATAGTACCCTAAGCTTTTGAAATTAAGTCATGTTTTTAAAGTGGAAGTTAATTCTCGGTTAGCTCATGCTTTTTATCCCTAGAGTAGGATAAGTAAGTGTGCAATTGATTTTAATTTAATATTCATGGTATATTACAGCTGCCAGAGAATATAAGAAATTTTTTTAAAGAAAGAAAGCACAGCCTGGACCTAAACTTACCATTAGAATTTTGTCAGAGTTGAAAGGCTATTCTTGAATACTAAACAGCATGTGTACAGGAAATAACTGGACAAACATATTTTTAAAAGGCGGTGCTTACCCCAAACATTCAAAAACAGCTATGTGCTATGAGGAACTCAAACAGAGGCTTTTCTCTGTCATAGTCTACTTGGCATGAAAAGAATGCTGTAGAGTCTCCTCATACAAATTTCCACTTGAAACATTTCTGTTCTGATCTTGGCTGTCTCTTTTTCATTATACAGTCCCCAGTTCAAATGTCACTTGCTGAGAGACAACTTCCCTGACCACTTAATTATGCATAGAATACCTCCCTCCCACAGCATTTACCACTACAGTAAATTACCTGTTTACTCACTTGAGTTCTTTTTCTGCACCATAAGAACACATTCAAATATAAGCTCCATAAGAATGTGGACATTGTCTACTTTCATCACTGTACTTATGATAGCCATTCCCTACATACATGCATGTCTGACACATACCTTTGGCACGGTATGACACAGAAGCATTTCACTCTTTCAAAGAGTCAGGATCCTTGTCTAGAAAGTGAGTCTAGGTATTATGCTACAAGATTGTTGGAAATTAAAATGGAAGTCAAAGGTGTAAAAGCATTTTATACATAGAAAAATCCTTAATGTATAAATTTAAACTGTAAATGCACATTGTTTCCATAGTTATATATAAAATGAAACTTTCAACAGTCCTTATTTTCACTGAGTGGTGCCTAGAACCAGTAGGAAACTATCTGGTTAATAATACCTCTGAGCCCTGACCACTGTGGCTCAGTTGGTTGGGGCATCTCCCTTTAACTGAAAAGTTGTGGGTCTGATTCCTGGTCAGGGCACATACCTAGGATGTGGGCTTGATCCCTGGTCCAGGTGTGTATGATTTCCTGGTCCAGGTGTGTATAGGAGGAAACCAGTCTCTCTCTCTCTCTCTCTCTCTCTCTCTCTCTCTCTCTCTCTCATTCTATGCATGGATATTTCTCTCTCTTCCTCTCTCCATTTCTTTAAAAGCAAGGAAAAAAATGTCCTTGGCTAAGGATAAAAAAAATAATGAGGCCTCTGAGTTCTTGGCTCACAAGATACAATGTAAGGGCAATGTTATGAATTTCAGGGTATTTTTTCCTTTTTACTTCTGGCGCAAGTCATGTCCCATGTTCCAAGTTCTCCTCCATTCCTTTCCATTAATCTGCTAACTTGGTACTGCTGTTAAATAATGAACCAGTGTTCATTTTTCTACAAAGGCTCATTTCGTAGAAAGGGTTTTGACACTTAAAATGACATTGCTTCTGCAATCAGGTCTAGTGCTTTTATATCAATTTGCAAATGGGCTAGTTCTTTGATGCCAACTCTATTTCATCTTACTTTTTAACCTAAAAATTTAGAGAAAAAAACTAGAATATTATGACAGAGAATTCTTTTTGATCTTTACATTGACAGCAAATTTTCTCTTAATAATAAGTTGGTTGAGGTCATTGAAAAGAAAGTAATGAGAATATGAGAAACAAAAAAATAAGATTGTTGCATATTTTGCTCTTAGAAACCCATTTTAGCCCAAAGATTCCAAGCTTGTTTTGTAACTGCTTTATTACCCCCATAAGATTTTAGAGATTGAAAGGATTCAAAAGGATATGTGAAGACTAAGGAAAACCTCAGGCCATACCTAAGTAGCTTAGGTATGGATGAAGCGATCCACACTGGAGAAGCTGTTTGTCAGGTGTATCACGGATGATCTCCCAGCAGTCTCAAAACAGGACACATCCAATCTGGCACAAATGCCACCTGTTCCAAAAGCCTTCTCAGACCTCTCTAAGTAAGATGAAGCATTTTATTCTTTTCCTTGGTTTGCATGAACCTAAAAATCACTTAACTTCCTAAGAAATTTTTTTTTTTAGAAAATTTCTGAAATATTTTTCTCCCAGTAAGCTGACAACTTCTGTGAGGCACAAAGATTTTGTATTTTTAGATTGAGTGCTTGTTGAATAGCTAGAGTTTTCATTAAATATAATTAATTATTATACACAGCTGTCCTTGGAGCCTATGGAGAAAGCTAAGATATTTTCCCTTTCTACTTCAATGCACCCCCAGACTGTTTTATTTTCTGAGGCCTTATTTTATTTTTTCTCTCCTATCTCTGTTGTCACATTACTTGTACCTATAGCAACCTGTGTTATTAATATCTACCTTGGTATGTACATGGAAACCACACAGGTGCCCTCTGGATTTGAATAGGACTGTGTAGTCACTTCCTATATACCTGCCTTGCTATGACTCTTGGGGCTTCTCGGTGGCCTTCTTAACTGGCAATTTTTGACATGTCTCAGACTGAATTCATTCAAACTTTCATGAATATTTATTATGTTTAGACTTATTTCATAGGTAAGAAAGCTGAACCGCAGAAATGGTTAATTAATTTGCCAAGGCGTACATAACTACTACAGGCAAAGTAGAGACCAGACTTGGCTCTACCCGATACCTACTTAGCATTCTCCTCACTACTGCCCAAGGGAAGAAAGTCATCATTTTGTCCATTATGTATATCAGACATAGGACTTAAACGTATTTTAAAAGCTATTTGGAATTCTTTAAAATACTTTATATTGGAACTTATAAACACTATCAGATGGATTGCATTCTTGTCCTAACACTAAGACTAAGGGACAAAATTGTCCAGGTTTTCAAAAAAAGTATACACACACATATGCACATCCAAACACCCAAAGAGAAATGAATACCAAGCAAAATATCTGCTTAAAGATACCTCAAAAATATCTTTAAATACTTCAAGAATTTAGAGCTTGGAATCAAATAGTAAAACCTAAAACAGAAGCTTGCTAAAGAGTCTGTCATCTGTTAGAAGGCCGCTAACTATGAATTCATTTGTTCAATAAATAATTCTGGGATCAGGTGCTATTCTAGGCACTGGTGAGTGTGATAGTGGAAAACACCAGTGGTGTTCACGTTCTCTTGGGCTATATGTATGTTTTGTGTTATAGAAAAAGTGTCTCTCGTTCTGATTCTAGAGTAAGCCATGGTCTCCCCCTCCACTGTCTTCATGCCTGCATTTGCTCTCCACCTAGAAAGTCCTGCCATACCACCTGCTCAAACCCCACCCAAATTCCTTTTTACCTGACTAGCACTCATGTACCTCTCAATTCTCAATTTAATACCACTTCTCTGAAAGAATGTTCTTTTTCCTCATCAGAATTACATACCTATTTTCATGTTTATATGTTTAAAATAGATCTCCCCACTGAGTAAAACCCTAAAATATAAGACATTAGGATCTGTTTCGTTCACTAATATATATCCAGCACCTATCACAGTGCCTGACACAAGTAGCCCCCATGGTTTGATTCTAGTTTCTTTCCTTACTACAGGCTGAACTAGCTCTATCAAGACTTTTGGCTCCTGTTCCCTCTGAGATCAACCAGAAAGGAAGGAAACAAGGGAAACATGAAATCAAGACAACCATGGGTTGATGGGACAGATTTTGCTTTGACTTGGGGCAGGAGGAAGCCAGGGAAGTTGCTGGAGTTTAAATTGAAAAGCACTGTTAAGAGTTCTAGTTTTTCTTATCCCTTCAATTTCCTTGGAGCAAACAGTGTTTGTCTCCTCCCGGCCAAAGATGCAGACCTTTCACCCAAGTGTTTTTACAAGTAAATCCGTATTATACAAATGTCCTTTGTCTTTGAGGAACTGTGAAAAAATAGATATATTTCTTGGATGCAGAGGGAAGTGAACAACTAGTATTTACTAAGCACATTTCCTTTTAAAATTTTTATTTATTTATTTTTAGAGAGGGAAAGGGAGGGAGAAAGAGAGGGAGAGAAACATCAATGTGTGGTTGCCTTTTGCACACCCCTACTGGGGACCTGGTTTGCATCCCAGGAATGTGGCCTGGCTGGGAACCAAAACAGTGATCCTTTGGTTCACAGGCTGGCACTCAATCCACTGAGCCACACCGGCCAGGGCACTAAGCACATTTTCTCTGCCAAATTACAAAGTGTAATGTTACCTTTATCTCATTAAATCCTCTGTCTTGATTTTCCTCTTAAGAGAAGAGTAGGAAGAATCGCTATTTTAGAGATGAATAAACTGAGGTTCAGAAATTACTTATCCATAATCACAGAGTGTTATAAAAATATAAACAAATTATAAACCTAATTATATATAATTCTAAGACACAAACTTTTTCTAATCAACCAAAATTCTGTTAAGGTACTCAGAGTCATGGTCTAATGCATAACGCCACAGGTTATGCAGTGGTCTAAAACTCAAGTATTGTAAATGAATATCCCATAAGCAAGTAAAATTTTTGTCACACATAGATAGATTTTGGATTTTATATTGGGGTGTTGATGAAAACTATATCTTCAATAGTTAGCACTGCCAGATCCTCTAAACAATAAATACAGGTCATAGAGCTAGACGGTCATATAACTTAGACCCAACACTCACTTTGACGAGAAGTATGTTGGGAAGTAATTATTACTCTATATCTAGAAAACAATAATCTATTTCAATTATCTTGTGTTTTTTAATAGAATTCTAGCTCTTTGGTACATTTTTTAAAATATCACCCAGCAAAAGCAATACTATAGGAACCACTCAAAACATGGATAAAATCTATTCCTACCCACATTATATGGTTTTAATTGAAATGCAAACAAAATATTCATGAAAGTTAAGAGAAACCAAAGTTACCAGAAGAAGGAAAACTCAGTTTACCAGGGATAACTTTGTTTATATATATTTCTGTCTTAAAATTGAGTTAAACACTAAAGAAAACATCTAAATATGGGTAAGCTTAAAAAAACACTGCAAAATTAGAATTTTGTGATTTATGAGGTGACAACATTTGTTAGGTAGGAATTTCTGAAAAAAAAATTTATAATAGTGATAATGTTAATTTAATATTGTAAGAGTTGCACACATGGATTTGCTAGAAAGTCAGTGCCCTTTTCTTATTTTTTCTTCTTTAGTCTCCCATTCTCCCTTAACACCTTTGTGTATACTACAATGTGTTCAGGAAAGAAATTCGTGATGACTAAATTAGGTCATTAGCAAGTGAACCATTGTCCATGTTGTTGTCCTGTCATTTCAGATGTCCAGATTTGATGAAAAAAGTCAAATTTGAGACTGATAATGAAAATTTGAGACTGAAAATCTAATTTGAGACTCAAATTAATTTGAGACTGAAAATGAAAAGTAGAAGTTTGTGTGTCCTCTTACAACCATCCTACAGTATGTAGCCACTCAGTCATTTTTAGAAAAAAGATCCATTCCTAATTGTGAAGACAACCATTTTAAGTGATAAGTCACTTCATTCTGACTCAAAATCTTCAATTAATTTCAATAGCAATTCTGAGTGTATATTTAATACTACTATCAAGCAGGATGGTCTCTATTCCCATTTCCCAGTTTCATCTACTGCCATCCCAATAATCACTTCCCCCAGAGACAACCCCTGAGACAGAATGAAACTACTGTTGTGAAGGGCTGCTCTTCATCAGCTTCATTTTTAACTTCTAATCACAGAAATCTAATTAGATGTGCTATTTTCTTTTTCCTCAATTTTTGAAAGTAGTGGCTTAAAAAGAATTCTTCACTTTTCCAATTATCAAGTCTGGTTTTAGTGCAGACATAAAATTTGGGTGTTGATTTTCCTGACATCTCAAACTAAAATTTAAGGAGACAAAAAAGAGAAAACTATTAGAAACTTAGTTATTTGTAATAAAATTATGTTATTTCTACTTACTATATTGCTTTAGAACTATCACTTTGAAACCTGTCACAGGTCTTAAAAATAAAATTGCTTGAGTAGCTGAGGAGAACTGCATTAAAATGCAAATTTCCAGCTGTTAATATTCCTTCAAAAACCAATAATCCCTCAAGGCCACCAATATGTCATAATACTTAATGGAAAAATATCTCTTAGGCAGAATGGCCTTTCTAAGTTGACTTTTGATTAAACTTAAAATATTATATGGCAAAAAATGAAAATTTAAAAAAGGAACATAAATATAGAATTCAACCAAAATGTCATCCTGTATGCAACTAAACAGAAAAGAGGGGGAGAACCATTTACATTGCTAATTTGTGAATAATACACCCTGCTTATTGTTTATTAGTCAAGTAACAATTGGTAATATAAAGTACATCTTCCAAACCAACCCAATAATTGTGTATTTGCGGTGGTTAATGTGTATGCAAGGATGTTTTATTTTGTAATGGTAAAAAGAATTATTTTCTGGCACCATATACTCATTAGACAAAAATGAAAAAAAAACTAGACATGAGAATTAAATATCTTTTTAAGTAAGACTTTTAGAGGTATTAAATGCACAGAAATTGAGTTTTGTAAATAGTTTGTTGCTGTAATATTTTTGGGATTTGCAAGAAATGAGATCCAATTGTCTCCTATTTTATGAAAAATTATAAATATTCAGAGAAGTCTAAAGAACTGCACATTGTACATCTATATATCTCCCACCTAGATTCTATAAATAATATTTTTACACTTGCTTTGTTACATATCTAAGCATCTGTACATCATAATGAAGAATTCTTACTCTAGATTGATATGTCCTAAATTGGTAAAAGTCTAGCCAATTCACCAGTTAATTACCAAGTACTTAAAAATTGACCCTCCTAGACATGAAATTTTCTAAAATTCGCATTTTAAGTAGTTATATTAGGGCAATATCTACACATGGTTAAGGTAATTCAACCAAATCTCTAGTCCAAAGATGTCTGTGAAACCATTTTTAAAAATAGCCCAAATAATGTAAACTAATAAAATAGAGGACTAGCACGCTTTAAAACATCTTTGAATTTCTCTGACTCTAGACTACATCAAGAATTTTCTTTGTTTAGCTTTTAGCCTTTGGTTGAGAAATTAAGTAGTCCATTTTACTGATCTACAATCCAGCAAGTTAAATACTTCTAGGATGTGTGCTGTCACCCAAGTACTTTCTGTCACACCAACTGCCATTATTTTGCCCTAAGGTCTAATTCAGGTATCAACTAGTGGCAATGAAGGGAACTAGGAATAAACCTCAATATGTGTGCTGGCTCGTGTCTATGGGTGGATGACAGCCCACATATTCACTATGTGCTGGACAACCTCGCAGGCGCAGCTGAATTCAAGTTGTCCCAAATTGTAAATGAATGACAAGTTCGTGTGTAACAAGTAATACTTTAGATTTGAAAAACTCTCATTAATGAGAATGGTGTTTAGAGATTTTTTTTCCTATTAAAGAACTAAAACTTCATTTCACTTATTATTAAACTAGGTGAAATGAACAAAGTTTTATATGACACCTCAAAATTAATTAATGTTAATAGAGTGATCCTTAAGACCTGCCTGTTCTACAAATTGTCCCCCCCTATTTTATTTTCAGTTATAGTTTTATATGTGTTACACAGTAGGAAAATTAGTGACAAATAAAATGAGAAAAATAAATCAAAAACCATACTTTTTATACTTACATCTAATAAAAAGCCTTTACAAAATAAACTATAATTAATATTTAAAAGGTTCTTAGTTTACCAGGATCACTTGGCAAAAATAAATAGTAAGCAAATAATTTACTTCCGAATAATTCTCAGTCCCTAAGATGAAAAAGCTTGTGAAAATGACACCTATGCTTTCTCATGACTTTCCAAATAAAAACACTGATTCTTAAATGAGTCAAAATAAAAATGAGTGCTTGTGTAGGAAGTCAAAGCATGAACAATACTACTTACTGTATCTACTTAAACAAAATATATCATAATTAATTAACAAAGTCTATTGAGGTGCATCCAATGTCCCAAACTACTGTGGACAGTTCCATCAGGTTGGGAGGCTGACATTTGTCCTCAAATTCTGTATCTCTGACCATAAACTCTTATCACTACTCCCAGTAAATTTGATCAAGCTGTTTTGACACTTGTTTTCTTCCCAATCTGCTATTTAATATGCTGCCAAAGCACCTTTCCCGTTTCTAATTTATGTCAAAAATGAAAGGAAACCTCGAAACAATTCCTAAGAACAAGTTCACTTTTCACATATTTAAAGCAGGTCCTTCATTTATAGTTTAGGTTTCTTAGAAAATCAACTTATTACAAAACTATGTGCTGTCTACAAGAAATGTGTGTTAAAGGCAAAAACAAAGACAGGTTACAAGTAAATGATGAAAAAGTTATAATATGCAAACAGTAACCATAAGAAAGTTGGCATGTCTAAACTATTATCAAACAAAGTAGATTTCAAGGCAAAGCATGTTACAGAAAAGTAAGTAATGTTTAAAGGAAAAATTACCAGGAAAACAAAGATTCTGAGAGTGTATGCATTTAATAACCAAGAATTAAAATTAGTAAAAAGAACAAACTACAAAACATCTGTTAACAACACAATTGCAATAAACCCTTTCTTTTTTCAGTGAGCATGAATCATGCTCAGAATGGACCACATGCTGTCCATACAAACTATATCTCAATAAATATGAAATAATTGATTTCTTACAAAATTTGTTCTCTGATTACTATGGAATTAATGTGGAAATCCACAAATGCTAGATACCAATAAATTTAACAATAAATTTAACAACATAAAATTAGACAATGTTTTTGTGAAACAAAATTTACCAAAACTAATTCATGAAAAAAACAGAAAATATAAACAGCTCTAAATCAGTTAAAGATTTCAATTTAAAAGTCCCCAAAAGGAGAAAATTAGTAAGTTTACTATGGGTACATCTGACTTGACCAACTGATCAAAGTCAGCAACACCAATAATGAAGCATGTCAACATTTCTAATCTCCTGATATGATGTAATGAGAAGTGTAATGTACTTCTATGGTGTCCCCCCAAACTCAGAACCCATGTCCAGTCATCAGAGGACATATGCCAAACCTAAATTGAGGGGCATTCAGCAAAATGCCTGGCCAACACTGCTGGAAAGTGTCAAGGTTATTAAAATCAAGAAAAGACAAAGAGTAAGTCACAGACTGGCCAAGACTGAGAAATAATGCTGCTTAATGCAACATGCTATCCAGAATTGTATTCTTGAAGAGAATCAGGGCATTGTTCATAAAACTGCTAACATCTGAGTAAACTTTGCAATTTAACTGAAAGTATTTTACAAATGTTAATTTCTTAAATTTGATAGAGGTGCCCTGAGTGTGTAAAATGTGAACAATAGGGGAAGGTGGACTAAAGGTACATTTTAAAAAAAACCCTGTTTTATCTATGTAACTCTTCTATAAATCTAAACCTATTTCAAAATTAAAACTTTTAAAATATCTCACATAAAATCCTCAAGGCCCAAAAGATTTTACGAGTGAGTTCTATTAAATATTAAAGGAAGAATTATCATCAATTTATATAAACAATTTTAGAAAATAGAGAACAGAGTTTGAAAGAATAATACCTAAATTATTTGAAACCAGAAACAACTGATACCAAAACTTGATAAAAAGTTTACAAGATAAGAGCAATATAGACTGATAGCCCTCATAACCACAGATCTAAAAATTCTCCACAAAAATTAACAATGTCTATAAAAAAGATAATGGATCACAAGCAAGTAGGTGTGTCCCCAGATGGCAAGTTTAGGACATTTGGAAGTCAATCAATATAAACAACCACATTAGCAGAATAAAATAGATGAAAGTAACATTTAACAAGATTTAAAACTAATTGGTGATAGAAACTCTTAGAAAATTAGCAATACAATAAAACTTCAACTTTATTTACAAATGTCCATTGTGAAAAATCCACAGCTAGAATTACACTTAATGGTAAAACACCGAATGCTTTGTTGGTAAGATCCAAAATATGGTAAAATGTCTTCTCTCTCTCACTACCTCTGTTAATAGCAAATGGCACCAGATATTAGACCTCTGTACATGAGTTTGGCTAAGAGAAGAATTCAGAGCCAAGGAACTCAAATCCAAATGAAAGCTGATTTAGCAAGTCAAGGAACAGAAGACCCTTGGGTATGGACAACAGGGTAGGGATTGACTGTGGGAGTGGGGGGGGGGTGAGGGACAGCCCAGCAGGGGAGAGCAATGGGAAAATGTGGGACAACTGTAATAGAACAACAATAAAAAAACAGAAGTGACATATGCATTTAGAAAGAAAAGAAAGTCATGGAGGGAGAAGTGAGTTCCAGCTGGACTGTGTGGGTTCAGGACACAATTACAGAGGAAAAGAAGGGCCCTTGGAGCCAGGAGAAAGAGAGCAAAGGTATGAGCATTGAGGGAGAGGGGGTCAGAGAGTAAAAGGGAGAGAGGGGGAGAGAGCACAAGAGTGCATAGGTTCCTTTGTCTTAAGGGTTTTATTTGTTTCCAAAGGCAGGGATTTTAGGGGAGGTCTCAGGGAGGATCTCAATAGAATATTCAACAACTTTCCAGATGTGTCTTCTTGATCAGGCTTATGGTCTCTACTGATTGGTTGGCACTAGGGTAGGAGATCATTAGTCATTGCACCTGGTCCTACCATCAGTGGTTTTGTTGCTTTTCTGGGCCTGGAACTGAAACACAACTGAGACCTACATGTCATCTCTCACTTGGCCAAAACTCTGCCTCTGTGGTCAACAGACCCAAGGCTTCGTTCCTAAGAGTTTTTCATGTGGTCAGAACCGCACTGTCCTGAGGGCTTAATGCTTAAGGGAATGGTCGTGCAATGGCTAGTATGAGAGTCATATGAGGCTATTCTCTGGCCCCCTTGTTCCTCCACTTAGGGGGTCTACACATGACCAGTAACATGCCAGGGGACAAAAGGTCTGGGGAGGGTGTGAACCACATGACCAGACATATGAAAGGTCAGGTTGTCTAAACCGCATGACCAGTGATATGCTAGAGCTGGAAAAATCACCCTGGGGTGAGGTCCTACTTTACAATTGTCCATTGCTAAGCACCCAGAGCTTTCTGCCTTGGTCACCTTCTGTACCTGGCTTATAGTTCCTACTCTGCTCATGTCTGTCAGTTTATTATATTAATTACTTCTACACAACATTGTACTGGGAATGTTAGTGCACTAAGTAAGAAAAAGAAAGTGGGGAGGATGGGAAAAAGAGGATGCAAAGGGAAGATAGAATGGGAGGGAGAGAGGACAGGGTATAGGAAAAAAAGAGGGGAAGAGAATTTTGTCTCTCTGGTATATGTCTAATGTTTTCTTTTTCATCTTTTGCTTTTTTACTTCCTTCTCTTGTGTGTATAGCAGATATTCTTTAGTGTTCAACTTAATTCTTTTGTTTTTAGGTTTTATAGTTTTAAAATTATGTTCTCAGTAGTTGCTCTAGGGATTACAATATGCATTAATTTGAAAAAATCTACCCCAGATTAATATTAATTTAAAAACATAGAGACTTTGTTCTGCTATACCTAGATTCCTCCCTTTGTATTATTATATTTTTGTATAATAAACCTAACAATATTATTTTATATTGCTTTGTGCAAGTGTTTTTAAAAATCAGTTAAACAAAGGATAAATTATGTTTATATTATATTTACCTACATAATTACATTTACCAATGTTACTTTTTGTGGGCTCAAGTTACATCGTTATCATTTTCCTTCAAACTGAAGGACTTCCTTGAGTATTTCCTATAGGTAATTCTACTAGCAGCAGAATCTCTGACTCTGTTTACGTGGAAATGTCTTTTTTAACTTGCATTTTGAACAATAGTTCTCCTGAATACTGAATTCCAGGACCTTACATGTGCCATACCACTTTCTCCCTGCCTCCTTTGTTTCTGATGAGAAGTTAACTGTTAATCTTAATGTGTTTTTTTCATATTTGATGAGTTGATTTTCTCACTACTTTCTACATTTTTCCATTGTCTATGACATTCAACAGTTTGATTTTGGTATGTTTAGGTGTGGATCTTATTGTGTGTTCCTATTTGGATCACATTGAAATTTTTGGATGTCTAAGTTAATATTTTCCTCAAGCTTGAGAAGTATCAACTATTTTATCCTCAGATACTTTTTCTGTATTTTTCTCTCATTTCCTCCTGAAAACTTATGAAAATATTGATATTCTTGATGGTATACCACAGGTCTCTGAGGGCCTATTCATTCTTATTGATTCTTTTTTTTCTTTCTTTCCTTTGATTGATCTATTTTCATGTTTTCAGATGTTTTTCTGATCAAATCTGCTTTCAGCTTCTTTTCTGAGAGTTTTACTTCAATAATTGTGTCTACTTTCTGAATTTCCATTTAGTTCTTACTACAGATTTACACTCTTTATTGATATTTCCTATCTGATGAATCATTATTACCATACTTTCTTTAAATTATTTAATGGTGTTTTCCTACCTTTATCCTATGTATAGGTTACTCTTTCCTATTTCTTCCCCTGTCTCATAATTATTTTGAAAACGACCTCTTAGATACTTTATTGTAGCACTCTGGAGTCTGATCCCTCTGCTGTTGCTGTTTTGTTTTGGAGTTGTATGTCTAGTTGTCTATTTACTTACCAGGGTTAATACAGTAAAGTCCATCTCATTTGTGATGTGTCCATTTTTAAGCCTGACTTCTTAGGCTTTACACAATGAACAACATAGCTTAGTGGTCAGCCAATAACTGGTTTAAGAGGATGCCCTTAAACTCCTTGACGCAGTTAAGTTTGATCCGTGGTTAATAGACCTGTGTGTGAGCTGGGAGATGCTTTCCAACTTTAAACAGTTTACAGCCTGCCCTGGCTTTTACTTTCAGGTATATGAAGTTGCACAATCAGCCAGAGAGAAGTAGGTGACTAAGACTCTCTCCCATCTCTCCTGAATGTGTTCCCAGCTTTGAACATTTGCTTAGTCTTCCAGACCACCAGGAATATGTTATGTTCTGAAAGAAAATATACCAGATTCTGACTCTAAGTTTGATTTATATCCTTTTACTCTCTGGGTCATATGATATAGAGTAGCAATAATCATAAGTATTCCCATATTTACTAATTATCTAATTTATGCAGGAAACTATGTATACATGTATGTACAATTGTCCATTGATATCTTTGGGGGATGGGTTTCAGAATCCCCATGGATACCAAAATCTGTGAGTGCTCAAGTCCCTTATATAAAATGTCATAGTATTTGCATATGCCCTATGCATATCCTCTGGATATGTTAAATCCTCTCTAGATGAATTATAATACTGAATACAATACAATATTATATAAATAGTTGTTATACTATACCATTTAGAAATAATGACAAGAAAAAAGTCTATATATGTTCAGTATAGATGCAGCCATCAAAGACATAATACATGTTACCAACAAGTAACAATTAATTTCTGTGTATTTTTGATCCATGGTTGGTTGAAATGGTAGATACAGAACCCATGGATACATGGGACTGGTTGTATGTATGTATAATATAAATGTATTATATAATTATATAAATCTTACACATGTATATTTAACACTGTGGGAAATGATCATTCATTTAACAGATGGAACTAGAAAAATTGGATGCCCATATGGAAAAAAAATGAACATCAACCAATGTCTCATCCCACGTGCAAAAATTGATGTGAAGCATATCATAGAACTAAATACTAAATTTAAAAATTAAAACTACTTGACCCATTATAATTTGTATTCTAAATCCCTTTTCCTTCTATCTGAGTAGGCTGTGATTTCTTTGACGAACAGATGTAGCTGAAGTTGTAATTTGTGAGTTCTGAAACCAGATCGTAAAAGGTGATATAGCTTTTGCATTGATCATGATGGGAGCTCCCAGCTGAGACCACAAATACTATGGAGAAGTGAGATGATATCATCACTGTGCTGTGTCTGAATCCCTGTCCCACAGAGTCCATGAGCACACAAACTGGTTGTCTCTGATGCCACTAGGTGTGGAGATGACTTACTACCCAGCAGTAGACAATGGGAATATACACATGCACAAATGTCACATGTGTATGTGTGTGTGTGTGTGTGTGTGTGTGTGTGTGTGTGTAAATTTCCTTTTCATAAAGTGCAGGGAGACTGTTCTTTAATTATACTAACATAGAAGTAAATTGCTGATAACTGCAAAATATAATAACCTGTACAGACTAAGTTCTATGTCGCAATAGAATTCTGAACTTACTTAGCTGCACCATCTCCTAAGATAAATTATTTTTAAATTATTTTTGTAAAGCCTGGCCAAACACCATATCTTAGTAATTACAACCCAAATAAATTCATTTATAACAATAAAGAACTGAGAGGTTTGCCTCCACCCCCATTTTTGGTGTCTTAAAAAGAAAACACTATGATCTTTTAAATCTTTTAAGGAAAGATGAAAATGTTTCTGTATATCCACTCAATACAGGGAGGATAGGAATCAATGACCAATATAATAATATTTTTGTAGTTTACAGAGTCCATTCATATACCTTTTTATTTGTTCTTCATACTTATCCTATAAAGTAAGTAGAGCAAGTATCTATGTCCCCATTTTATAGGAAAGTAAGCTGAAGCTCAAAACAATTAAATGATGCAGCAGGTGTCAGACTGTTCACTAATTTAAAAAACACTCAATTTCAGGCCTCACTCCAATAACCTTAAGAATGTACCTCATAGAAACTTCAATATAGGTCACCACCTTTGAGTCATTGCTCTTGCTACTCAGTTTTTTACTTGTATAAAATATACAAAGCACTATTGTTTAGAAACATACTATGCTAACCATAAGAAGTGATTTCTAAGGGTAAAAGGAGCTAATACTCATTGAGTACTGACTGTATATCAAGAAGTATGTCAAACTAATACTACCTCCATTTTGGTAAAGAGAAAATTCATTAATAAGAACAGGTCAAATTTTAGAAATAAAGAAGCACAGAAAGGTTTTGTAATTACACAGGATCCCACAGGTAATAACAGATGAATTTGAGTTAATGACTAAATGGTATTAACTCTGAAGTTATCCCTTTTCTGTACCAGATAGTCCTCTGAAAATCACCTATGTGTCAGTTTCATCTGTAAATTTGGTGAGGTTGCAGTCCTCAGTTGTTTAACCACATGTGAATGTAGGTATTGCTGTGAAGGTATTAAGTAAGTGTGCCTTTAAGTAAGGGCGATTATCCCAGATAATCTGTGTGGGCCTGATTCATTCAGTTGGCATGGCCTAAGAGCAGAGCTGAGGCTTCCCTGATGAAGAATTCTGCCCAGGGCCAGTAGCATCAGTGCCCCCCATGCCTGATTGCTCCAGCATGCCCTTCTGGACAGGCTCGCCTGCGGATTTGGGGCTGGCATAGCCAGCACTCACAATCCTGTGAGGCAATTCTTTGAAAGAAATATGTTAATATATATCTCCCACTGATTGTTTCTGTGCTTGCTCCCTGACTGATACATACCCCAAAACTTGAATGTTCTGGACCTGCATTTCATAAAGTGGATCTCTGTACTAGAAATTTCTTGATCATTGCTTGATCGCTGTTGGTTTTGTCTGCAGCAACTGGCCACCTTTCTACGGTTTGCTAATGGCCCCATAGGAACTATTTGCATGTTTACAGGGTCCTCAGCAGTATTATGAATGTTTTTGGAGAATAGTGAGGATATTATCTGCTTCTTATCCCCTACAGACATAGGGAAACCAGAAGAGTGTGGTATCACACAGACTGAAGGAATATAGTTTGGGTAAGAAATTTGTAAAGGGGATCAAGTCAGGATACTTTATTTAGGATTGTGGAGCTAATTCATGGTTTGTATATTCTCCTAGCTTTGCCATTCAGTCACTCCTCTTCTCATTTAATAACTTTTTTTAAATTATAGAACAAAAGCCCCAATAAAAACAAGAAAGCAAGCAAACTCTTACAGGTTTTCAAAGAGTAGCTAGAAGGCCATCCTCTACCCAACAAGCATGGGTTTCTGATATTTGGGGATAAAATCATGGATAAAGAGTTTAGAAATAAGGGGATGAAAAAGAATGAATAGAAAATATATTTTCTTTCCTTTTTTTTTTAGAATCATGTAGTATCTCTTCTTGGCCTTTTGGCTCAGATCAAGTGTAGAACTCATGTGGCTAATTCAGACCATTAGGATAAAGTTCATGCCCTAGTTCTTTTCATATGTTAGATTTGCTTAGTTACTTAAATATTATACTTGGGGTTTGTTTTTACTGACTAGAGGTCTTTTTCCTATGCTTCATCTTCAAACAAGGACTTAGAAAATAAATATTCATCTAATCAATTTTTACAGATGTTTAAATATCCAGGAATATTTCCTTCATTTTAAAGGATAAAATTGTCCCATCAAGGTCTCATCAATTGCTCTGTAATTCATGCAGAGCATTGACAAAATTCTTCATTATGTGTAGGTTATCATAATGAGTAAGCACATCATATAATCTTTACATAATTATCTAATGCCAAAAATATAGCAGATCTCCCCCAAACAGACCTCTAAAATTATAATGCAATCCACTATGAAAGCTCCTAAATCCTAAAGTTGCTTTCAAGCATAGTTTTGTGCTGCCAGCTGAGTTGCTGATTTTTCAGCTCTCTCTTATAAAATATTTCTTTTTTTCCTGTCTCTGATCCTCTACCTTGCTGGGCAGCCTCATGCCTGGCAGGAATTTTTAGTCCCAAACTAATTGGCAAAAATCCTCCTGGGAAGATGGATTTCCAGCATTTTAACATCTCAGACTATGTCTGTGATCTAGCCTATGTAAGGGCTATTGGAAATAAGCAGCTCAATGTTCAGTTTGTCAAATGGCATAATTAATATGGAACTAGATTTTATTGTTTTATTTTTCCTGGAGCCCCCCTGTTGCTTGTATATTAACATTAGAGTGAATTGCATTATTTTGCTGAATTTATTATTACATTCAGAAGACTTAATCTTTTTTATACATTCAAACTAGAATGTCATTCTTTTATTTCCCACATTGTTCCCACAGATTATGTACTATCAAAGTCATATTAAATCTTAGAGAAAGGGATAAAGTCTGTTTTTTCCTAATTACTTCAATTTGCTTATGCATATTTCATCTGTCTACATGGGTTCTTCTTCTTCTTTGTATGCCAGGCTTGGTGACACCTCTCTAAAAAGAAAGTAGCCCAAAGGAAGAAAATATAAGCAAATTTACATCAAAATAAGCGTGCTTGAATATCTACATGCAGATGACCGCCTTCCTCTCCACGTTGTGGCTTGGATACCATGCAAATCATGCAAGACAGCACACAGTTCTGAAGATTTGGGAGGCCCTCAGGTTTAAAGTGTGATTAGAGAGGAATAGTAATGCTCTTCTGTCAACACAAGTCTGGGCGGGAACCAAGACTAATTAAGGGGCTTGAGACCTCATGATGGCAATTGTTTTTAATGTTCTATTAGTTGTTGTTTATGGCCTTCTCTTTAGTTTTCTACATTTTTTTCTGCAGGAAAGAATTTTGTATTCTACTTATAAAGTATTTCAAAATTGCATTCTATGGAATTATAAATCTGTACCTGAACCAAATCAAATGTTGCTAAATTCATTATACCAAGTGATCAACATCAAAGCTGCCAGATATAGTAAGGTGCCCAAACTGATGTATGTAATACAACAAAACAATGTCTTGTTCCCACAAAACTTATTTATAAAATATTAATACCAGAAATAAAATCCCTGGAAACAACTCACCCTTTATTTTTTAATAAATAAACTGAAGTTTAACAAAGTCTTAAAAATCACTTTGTGAAGGGATTCTCACAGAAGCTTAATCTCCAAAGATCTTATTTTATACATTGTATTTTCTTTGAAAGTGATTTAGAATGAACAGAACACAAAACTTACGCAAAATTAAGTTGATATTAATTTATGTTACATAATATCATTCAAATTCTCCAAGCCATATTGTAGAGTACATGAATTTTAGAGTTCAGATTGAAAGCCTCCAAATAAGATTTTATTTTATCTTGTTTTAATTCATAAAGCTATACTTAAACTTTAAATACTATCAGAAGCTGCAGTATTGTAAGCCTATAAAATAAATAGGGTTTCAAAGTCACTTTCAACTGTATAAATTTATATATTATATATGCACATATAAATGTGCATGTATGACTAAATTAAAGTTATTATGATATTTCTACAGCAAAAGTCTATTTCATATCTATTTCCAAAGATTGATCGAGTTTATGCAAGAATAGTCCACACAATTTTATGATGACATCATTATCCCTAGAATTACTTACCCATACTATTGAGTAGGGGCTGTAAGAAAAAAGGAAAATATATTTCTGATGTGGAAATACAGCAATTTGAAGCCAGAGGAGCCTACTGTTTGCTATGATTTAGAATGTCTGGGAAAGGCTGGTAAATATTGGATATTGCCTAAATATTATTTTATTCAAACTAATCTATCATGAAAAATGAAGAGATCATTTCATGATAAGATTTTACTGGTATGACTGTGAAGCAAACATTATCAATCATTTACCCCAGGCTTAGGTCATTAAAAAGAAGAAAATCATTGAACTATTGTTGCTTGAGATAACACTGCTTGAAATTAAGGGATAGCTCATTCTTTCATTTTTGTCAGTTTCAGGAAGCAATGTTATTTGGACAAAAAAAACATTTTTTAAATGTTCTTCATGCAACAAAGAACTACTATAATTTAAAAATTGCCATTTACTAATCTCCTGTGAGTATAATATCTTATCCCAAAGCCTGCTTGTGCACAAAAAACAAAAATCAACCCTGTTCTCTCTGGACATTGTGGCTGGTTTATTACTTCATGAGGTTTAATCAAAGTATCCCCCACCCCAACCCCCACCCCCATAGCTTAATTGTTTAAACAGAATTGCTTCTCAGTAATTGTTTGCTCTCTAATACAATTAATCAGTAGTTGCAGTTTATCCATTTCTCGATCAAGAAAGGGAATTTTAGTAAGTAAACAAGAGTACAGTACCTCTATATAGTTGCATGGCAAATAGCACTGATAAGAAAATCTATCACTAAAGCTCATGTTACTAGTTTCCCAACCTGTTGGGTGTGCAGCACAGAAGAAAATGAGGAAGAGTAGTAATGAATTAAGTTGATGAGTCATATTCATATTGTTTTTTGTTCTCTTCTGAAGGGTAAGAAAGAGGGTGAAACAGCTGAGGAGTACCAGGATGAAAGAATCTTGGCTTTAATTGCAATAAGATATGTGGTTACTACACAGTGAAGATGATATTGGTGAGTGATGGAGGGATGTACAACAAACGGACTAAAATAGACTCAAACTCAGAAGTCATCTCAGGGTTGAAGAAAAAGAGATCCTTTATTGCTTTAGGACTTAAGTCTTGTCCTAAACACCTAATTTAGTAACACTCTGGAAACTTGTCCTAACACCTAATTTAGTCATGTCCCTGGTGATCTAATTTCACATTTTCTCAATACTTATAAATATGCATTCTATGACATAATATTATTCCAAAATGCAAACTGGAAGTGGCTATGAAAGCAAGGGATCAACCAACAATATTAAATACAAGGGACTCCAGAACAACACAGTCCTGTGAAATAAGCCAGTTCCTTGGACCTTGAACAATACCACTGGTCACCGGCCCAGAAGTTATGTACTTTTATTCCCATAAGCAATTCTGTTGGTCATTTTCAGTACCTCTAATGAGCCTTGTACACTTTAACTGATAAATCATGTGACAGCTGAGTTTAAAGTTATCATCTCCTTAGCACCACGGCAATACTCTCTCTAAGAATAAGAATCCCTTAAGTATACTTCATATTTTCCTGGCAGAGGGTGGACAGTTGTGGGAAGCCACAGATTCAGTGGTTATCCCCTCTCTCTCTCTCATTTGTATGATTCCAAACAGTGTTAAAAGTGTGACAAAGTATCATTATGCTCATCATCTCCTAGTCCAGCTAATCTATCCTCTTCTCAGTCATCCAGAGCAACAATAAACTAACTAAAAAGAAACATTTTTAAAAAGAATTTTAAAAATTGATTACCACAATATTAGCCAGCATAGGAAAAGGCACATAGCCATTTGAGAATGTGAAAACATCAGAATTCAGGGAGCAGGAGCTTCAGCATCAACATAAAGCCAAACTAGTTGTTGACTCAGTTAAGAGGAATTTAAGAGAGATTACACCCAGGGAAGGCTGCATTTCCAAAGACCTCTTTGATGTCAGGAGCATATGCATTATTTTAATTTCTCAGAATACATAACATTTATATATATATATATATATATATATATATATATATATATATATATATCATGTTATATATAAACATTTTATATATAAAACATTTTTATATAAAACATGATATATATATGAATAAACTAAGCTAAAAATTAGCAGAAGGAAGGACTAATAAAGATTAGATACTGATATCTCTAAAAGACAAAGGATCATAAAAGATGATTGTGAGCAATTCTATGCCAAACAATTGGATAACTTAGAAAAATGAACAAATTGCTAGAAATATATGATTTGCCAAGACTGGATCATAGGGAAATAGAAAATCTGAACAGATCATTAAGGAGGAAGGAGGTTAAAATGTGATCAAAAGAAGCCAAGCACCAGATGGTTGCCCTGGTGAATTCTACCAAATATTTAAAGAAGAATCAACACCAATTCTTCTCTTTCAAAAAATAGAAGACAAAACACTCCCAAACTTAGTTCACTAAACTAGCATTACCCTGATACTAAAGCCATATAAGAGCACTACAAGAAAAGAAAATTACAGGGTGATATACACATGTAAAAGAATAAAACTGTACCCCTATTTTACAATACTCACATGGGTTAACTCAAAATTGATTAAAGACAAGATGAAAAAAGTAAAACCTGAAACCATAAAACTCCTAGAAGAAAACATAGGGAAAAGTTCTATAACGTCAGTCTGGGCAAGAAAAGGGGAAAAAAAGCAATCAACAATTGGGTGATATCAAACTAACATGCTTCTGCACAGAAAACAATCAACAAAATGAAAAGACAATCTACAGAATGGGAGGAAAATGTTAGAAAACCAAGATATATAAGGAACTCACACAACTCAATAGAAAAATAACATAATCCAATTAAATAAAGGGCAAAGACCTAAACAGACATTTTCAAAAGAAGTCAAAGAGCCAACAGATTCATGAAAAGATGCTCAACATCACTAATGATTGGGAAAATGGAAATCACACCTTCTAGAAAGGCTATTATTAAAAAGCCAAGAGATCAGAAATGATGAGAGTACAGAGAAAAAGAAGTCCTTGTGCATTTTGGTGGGAATGTAAATTGGTGCAGCCACTATAGAAAACAATATGGTAGTTCCTCAAAAAGTTAAAAATAGAACTATCATGTGATTCAGCAATCCCATTATTGGGTAGATGTCCAAAGAGATAAAAATCACTATCTGGAAGAGACATCTGCTCCCCCATGTTCATTGCCACAGTATTCACAATAGCCAAGTTATGGAAAAAATCTAAGTGTTTATCAATGAATAAATGGAAAAGGCCAGGTACAAATACACAATGGAATATTGGTTAGCCATTAAAAAAATAAGAAAATCCTGTCATTTGGAACTACATGGATGAACTTTTAGGGCATTATAATAAGTGAAATAAGAAAGAGAAAGGCAAATACTGTATGATCTCACTGATATGTGGTATATAAGTTAAATTCATGGAAACAGAGTAGACTGATGGTTTGCAGTGTATGGAGAAGGGTGAGGGAAATGGGGGATTTGAGTCAAAGGGTACAAACTAATAATTATAAGATGAATCATTTCTAGGGACCTGATATATAGAACAGTGACTAGAATTAACTACGTTGTATACTTGAAATTTGGTAAAGGGTAGGTCTTAAGTGTTCTTACCACACACACACCCCCCAAAATACAAGTGAGCTAATGGATGTGGTTACCAACTTTATTGTGATAATTATTCCACAGTATGTGTATATCAGTCATCGTGTTGTACATCTTAAATTTATACAGTTATCTGCCAATTATATATCAATAGATCTGGAGGATAAAATGTCCTTTAATTAAGTTAACTCCATGACATTAAGCATCACTGACTGAAAAAGAACATCCCATTTGTTACAGGCTCAGTTTATTTACCACCCAGATACGGTCAGCCCATTCCTGCTCCCTAAGCACTGGCCACTTGCTTAATGGCCAGGCTTGGCCATCACCACCCAGTCCTCATTGCTGTCACCCCAACCTGTTCAGGATCCTTCACAATATGCAGAAATTAATGTACTCCATGTTCAGTTACTATGTTCTTAGAAAAAAAAGTAACTTATGTTCAGCTCATATGGTAATGAATTCATTTTCCCACCCAACTTTTTAATTATAAAACACTGACTTAAGAAGGTATAGGAAATACACCCGATGTGTTCATTTGTTATTATATCCCTTCCTTTAAAATATATTGATTTTAAAAAATCTGTATTACTATAAAAGAATCTATACTAAAACTATTTCAAATTTTTTCTTTTGCCTTTTCCCTTTTTTCCTAATATTTTAACACTACTACCTGTGTGGGTTCAGGAATGTTTGAGAATCTTGAGGACATGCACAACCTCAGTAAGGGTCTAAAAAAAACTACACAATGAATAGATGTGCAGTGAAATTTACAAAAATGTGCACTGACATTTTAGGATAAGGCCAAATTGCATTTTTTAAGTATAATAACTAAGGAATATTAAATAATCTGAATCTCATTCTGCCCGCCTCACACTTGAACTTCCTTCTCATTATCTCAAGTGAATTGTTTTGTGAACTTTTGTCAGGCTCACTCAAGCTCTGCTAATGTTTTACTGATGTTTTGATTCAATGTAGCACATACTTGAACTTTTCTCACATTTTTAAACATGTATTTGAGCGCATTGGGATTTGTTCATTACTTTTCCTAGAATGTACCTGAGTTTGAGTGGTAAAAAGCAGTTAGTTGTTCACTCTTGACCATCCCATTAATGTGGAGAAGAAAAGGGTACAGATTATTTAAATTATGGCTAATACCAATGCTACATAGATCTAATTTTCTGAGTAGTTTAATAACTATAGTTAAATATAAATAAAGATGGTGTTCTGTAAATTTTCTTCAAATAGGATGACCAAATTCTACACAATCAGACTTTGCACGACTTACCCAGGAAATGCCATGAAATGGCATTTTCTCTCCATTCATTCTTTAAAAATGCAGTGTGTCTTCCCATGAGGGGTCTTGGATATGTTTTCCTTCTGCTAGAATGGTGTTTCTACTTGCTCCTCCTTTATGCATTAATTCCTTCTCCTCTTTCAAAGCTCAAACCAAACATCAGTTCTTTAGCGCTGTCTTTTGGTGGCTGTATATTTGGTTAGGTTCTCTGGAGAAGCAGAACCAAAAGGATGTGTACATAATGAAAGTGACTTATTCCAAGGAATTGGTCAACACTATGGTGGGAACAAGTGCAAAATTTACAAGGCAGCCTGGTCGGCTGAAGACTTGATATGTGGCTTTGAGTTCAAATGCTGTCTGGAGACACAAGACATTTTTTCTTGGGTACCTGTTTTTGTCTCTCAAGACCTTCAACTGATTGGATGGAGTGTGCCCATATATAGAGGATAATCTGCTTTACTCAAAATACACTGATTTAAATGTAATGTTATCTAAAGAATACCTGCAAAGCAACAGCTAGATTCATGTTTGACCAAATATTTGGGTACCGTGACCTAGCCAACTTAATGCATAAGATTAGCCATTACATGTTTATAAGTTTTTGTTCACACTTTGGTCAAGATCCTGTCACAAACTTCTATTCCTATCATTATTTTTCTTGTAGCACTCATAATAATTGTAATCCAATGGCCCTTTTTGTGATTGTAAACAGATCCAATTTACAATAGTTCCCCTGATGATTTTTCAATTTGATGATGGTGCAAAAGCAATGCATGTCCAGTAGAAACCTAATTTTGATTTTTGATCTTTTCCTGGGCTAGCAGTATGTGGTACAAGGATCTCACATGATGCTGGTTATCCGCAGTGAGCTGCAGCTCCCAGCAGCCTCATGATCACAGGTGTAAACAACCAACATTCTACAGTATACTGTGTTACCAGCATTTTTTAATATTGTGTTTTAGCATCTCATTATGTCTACGAAACGCTCATCTGTGTTTCCCGCTTCCAGTGAGAAGAGGAAGGCCATTGCCCTTGAGTTGAAACTCAATATAATTGCCCAACTGTACACTAATGTAAGTTTTCTAAGCACGTTTGAGGTAGACTGGGCTAAGCTATGATGTTTGGTGGATCAGGTGTATTAAATGCATTTTTAACAGAATACAGTCAACTTACAATGAGGTTACACTTGTAACCCCATCCCAAGTTGAGGAGCATCTGTACTAGTGTACTATATTCTTCCGTCTCTGGAATGTGATGTCCATTAAGCCAAAATCTTATGTGTCAGGTATTTCATGTTTATGGATGAATTCCAAGTTCACATTCAGTCATTTAAATATTTGATAAGTTTTATAGAGTTCCCCTCTTAGTAACAGAAACTGGGGATTTAACAATTAAAAAAGACACAGTCCCTACCCCCTTACAATGCAGTAAGAAACCCAAGTAAATAGTTTTAACATGGTGTTGTAAGTGATGGATTGGGTAATATGAGAACATATAGAGAAGGGACATTGAACCTTACCTGGAAGTTTAGAGAAGACTGTCAGAGAAAATGGCATCTAAAATGAGACCTCGAGGAATAGCAGGATTTAACCAAAGTTACAGGTAGGGAAGGGTGCAAGCAACCCACAGGTAAAAAAATACTTAGAATATTGATGAAATTTTAGAAATCTGCATGCAGAAGATATGTTAGGTATAAAGAGAGTGGCAAGAGAAGAAGCTAAAGTAAAAAGCATGGGCCCAAAAACCATAGCTGCTAACTTATTCTAAATACTATGTGCTAAGTTGATTTTGTAAATTATTTTTTGTTCTGAAGTTGATATTAATTATACTTCAAATCTAAGACCAAAATGGTTGAGATTATAAAACTAGTGAGTGGTCTAACCAATGTTTGAACACAAGTCAGAGCTCTGCTTTCAGAGCTCCAGTTCTTTCCACCTCAATGCAATGTCTCACCAATGTTCTGCCGGGAAAGTATTGGTTGGCCAGTGTTCTCATTCTAATACTTGATCCCAGTCTCACCTACATGAGGCTTCATGGTAGAATAAGATTTCAAACTGGACAGTTGTTACTCTTTTCAAGGACTAAGACTATTTTTGTATCATTGCTCAATGACATCTAAAAAATAACTAAATAGAAAGGGTGATGTCATTAAACTCAGTTACAAAATTTGTGGCAGATAAACTGAAACATTGAACCCTGATGGACTCTGTTTTAGACTCTGAAGTAACACTGATGTTGTCCTGTGCACTGTTATGGTTTCAATTCTTTACATTCTTGACTCTACTTCCTCCATGTATACGCTCGCTGACATCTCTATGAGGTACTACTCCTATCACTGGTCAGTAGAGTGGATTTTTGAACCATTTAATTAGCCAAATATTTACCCCTATATTAATATTCTTCAAGATTTGCCTACATTAATTTTTTCACAGAGTCCAGAACTTTTGTTTGGCATTGTCAATTAGTTTTTTTGCTCATGGTAGCGAAGACTCATGTTGTACCCAGTGAAATAGTTATATCTTAAATAGTTTCTAAAATTAACCTTACAGTATTTGTTATGTAGGGTGATAGACAGCAACAGTTTATGCAGATATATAATTTTAATTCTTAATGATATTCTTGTTTAAAATGTTCAAAATAAAAAAAAACACATCCAATTTTCCAGAGTTGTTTAGTCAACCAAACAACTATCCAACACACAGTAAGAACTGGGCTAGATGGTAAACACAAAATAAAAGTAGCACATTTGAATTCTACAAAAATTTGCTGTACCAAATGCATTAATTTTGTCTCTGTCTTTTTTCATACCCCCAATATAAAAAGCTGCTAATTCATGTTAGAAACACTAAAAGCTCAGTGAATTGGAGAGGCATAAATTTGAAAATGAAAAAACTGGTTGAAACTCTGTATAGGGACCTGCTGGACCCTTTAGTTCCCTGTTCATGTATTAAGAAGCCATACTAAAACCCCTCCTTGTACCATCAGAAAATATAGGCTTTCTTTGTGAAAAATGTAATCAAGAATTTCAAGATCTGGAAATACCAAACACACTTCGAGGTGGGGAAGGGTAGGAGATAGCTCCTTTAAAAATTGGGAGACAAAATAAAAATCAATATATTTAAGTGACAAAACCTCAAATCCACTAGCACTGCATGGCTCCATAAACATGATCAACTTATCAGATATACAATAAGCAATATATTGTAGAGTTTTTCCTAGGCCCCAGGGGAAGTGCACACACACACACACACACACACACACACACACACACACACAGGTACACAAAGCAGCTGATATCCCTTGAATAAAAGAAAACAGTTCTAATGCCCCAACCCGACAAAATGAATTGTTTAGTAGGAATGTAGTATAGTGCTCTTAAATATGAGTAGTCACAACAAGTCATCATATGCTCTGAGAAAATCTCCACTGTAAAGAACATGACCAAGAGAAAAGAAATGTGCAGAAATCTTCTGAAATAGCACTGGACTTAGTAGAAATAGATTATAAATTTGACTACATTGAAATTAAGAATTTCTGTTCAATAAAATTCTCCATTAAGAGAGAAGAAAAACAAATGGGGGTGAGACAAGATAATTGCAGTACATTTAATGGATAAAATTCCCACTGAGAATATGTAAAACTTCTGACATATTAAGAAAGGACAACTAATCCAATAGAAAAATGGAGAAAAATTGAACTGCCATGTCAAGTGAGAAGATAATCAGACGGCCAATAAACACATGAATAAGTTCATAAATATATGAATAGTTTTTCAGTTCCATCAGTCATCTGGCATACAAAAATTTAAAAACATTGTAAGATAGCACCACACACTAGAAAAAGAAGGCTAAAACTTAAAGGATCAACAATACCACATGTTTGAAAGGACTGAGCTTCTCACACATTACCGGTGAGAGTGGGAACTTGTATAACAATTTTGGAAACACCTTGGTAATATTCTCAAAATAGAAACACACATATTTGGACCCAGCAATCCCACTCCTCGAAATGTACCATATACACACAAAATATATAAAACAACAACAATATTCATAGCAGCCTTATTCATAATTTCAGGCAGTAGAACGACACCCAAGAGTAGGATGCTGGTCGTTCCCACTCAACTGTAGGATAGATATATAAATTGTAGCATATTTGTACAATGTGTATTTTAGCATTAGACCACAATGAAAATGATCAAGCTACTGCTAGACAAAATAACAATGAATATATCTCACAAATACAATTTTAAGATGAAAGAAATCAGACCAAAAAAGTATAAAATTATATGACTCTATGATTATGAAATTTGTTTTTGGTATAAAATATTTGTGTTTGTTTTTAATCAAAAAGTATATATTTAAGGCATATAACATGATGTTTTGTTGTGCATATTTATAGTGAATATAGCATCAAGCTGATTAACAGATCCATCTCCTCATGTGGTTACCTGTGTTGTGTGTGTGTGTGTGTGTGTGTGTGTTTGGTGAGAGTATCTGACATCTAATATGAAGTTTTATTTAAAAGCTAATTTACGGTGTTAGAAGTTAGGAAGATAATTATCTTTAGGAATGAGGAAGGTATGAAGAGCATTTCATCTGTTGACTTGGATAATGACAGCACGTTGTCTGTGCTTTGTGATGACTCTTTGGACTGTATAGTAATGATTCATGTATTTTGTATTTAGCAAATATTGTCAAAAGATTCAAAACAGTACCAGCAATAAATGGTAAATAAAAATGCTAGCAATAAAATTGAGAAAATATTCCAGAAAACTGAAAGGGAAAAAGCGGAAAACAGATGAGAATAAGTAAGAAAATAACAATCCAGAAGGTTTAATCTGTTAGAATTTCCTGGAGTGAGAACAAAGGGAAGTAGGAATGTATATTGTAAATAATATTAAGAGAAGAAAGTTTCCCAGAAGTGAAAGGAAAAAATGAAGAATTCTTACCTGACATTAAAAACAATAAATAAAAATAGACCTACTCTAGGTCACATCACTGTAACATTTTAAAAGATAAATAATAAAAAAAATTATTAAGGACTTCATGGAAAAAATTATTTATATAAGAGTTGAAAGGCAAAATAGTCTTGTGTTCCTCAGTAGCAACCCATTAAGTCATGCTTCATGTAGAAATGTTCACCCAGTCAAAATGAACTAGAGAATGAAATAAAGATCTTTCTAGACACACGAAATCCCATTTCCTCTTTCTCTGGAAACTATAGAAAAATGTGCATCTGTACCAAATGAGGATATATAGCAACAATGAGGAGAGCCGAATACCCCGCATATGAACACGAGAGCTCCCTCCAACCATGGGAATTGAATAGGGAAGTCTCAGAATGATGACGTTTCAGAATTGGAAAATATCTCATCTAGAATACAGCAGAAATATGAAGGGACTTCAGAGAAATGACTCCAAGGAAAGGGGCAGGGAGACTTGTGTAAAATATTTTATGATTTTGATGGAAAATTTGGTAAAAATCAGTGGTTATAACAAAGAAACCTGAGTAAAGAGAAAAGCAATAGTTAATTATAAAACTAAACAAAACAAAAAACAGAAATGTAATCTGTAATATATATTTGACCAAGAAACAATTCTTACACAGCCAAAATAATGTGAATGCTGAATATTGATTTAAACAACTGGGCAGAGAGGGCTATCTTTATTTTCTCTAATAGTAAGTCAGTTTTACCTCTAAAATTGCTGAAGAAGAAGTGTGAAAAGAAGAATACTCTTTAGCCACAGAAAGTTGCAAACTTGAGAAAGGGTTCTTTGAAATATTGATGACCACAGCAAGTATCTATTTTCCTTTAGAGTAAAATACAATATACATGTATGTTATAATTATATGTGTACAATTATAATGTGTAAGATATAATAATACACATTACTTTGTTACGAATAAGAATAATTTAAAATAACATCGTCCCTGTTCTCAAGTTGATCACAATTTGCTTATATCTCTGAATATTCAGTCTTCACACTTTCAAATATCGTTAATGTGACTAATATTTAACACCACATAACATGAGAGATTTTCCTAGGTATTTACTTAACAAGCTTTCAAAACTGGTTTTATTTCTGAGATGGTGTACTTACAATTCAAAGCAGCTACCTCCAGATGGTGGTGAAGTCTTGCCTTCTAGTTACCCAGGTATGGCAACATACATTGTTCCCTAACTTAAAATCATTTCCATGTTTAAAGAATATGGGTTTTGAGTTCCATTTAGTACAGAGAAATTAGGATTTATTAGAAACCAGCATCAGAAGTACTGATTTGAGCCAAGTCCCATTGCATGATGCCCACCTTCCCACCCACCCTCTGTCCTGCCTCTTTTCCCTCTCAATCATGTTTTACCTCACCTGTCTGATCCCTAAAGAGCATTGCTTTCAGAATTCCTGGCTGAGTATCTAAAAGTAACCCCAGGTCTATTTTATCACCTTTCCCCTCATTCATGAAAGTGTCATAGGAGAGCCTTTCTCTGTCATTAGCTTTATCAAGCTAAATATCACAGTCCTTAATTCTCTGGAGGTTGAAGCATAAAAATGCCAGTTACATCTTATAGTTAGATTTGCTCTATTTACCCAGCACACAGAACAGTTTCTGTATCTGGCTTCTTGCTCTCAGGATCAATTACTAATGTACACTTTCCTCAAGGATTGCTTTCTTCTATTTTATTTTGCTGTATGTATTTAATTTTATAACTCCAAGTTTTATAAATCTTTTGAATTTTGCCATAGATATAAGGAATTAGTTCATTATAAATACCATTACAATTCTATTGTAATCAAAAGATTTATTTTCAATAGAAAAATGAAATAAAGTCAATCAAAAGGCATAGTTTTCTCTCTCACTTCCTTGCAAAATCACAAGTACCTGCCTGCATAGTGTAGTAAGTACAAGGCTCTACACTTCCCTCTAGCCAAAAATGCAGGCACAAAGGCCCACGTCAGTGCCATCTCGTAGATGTATTTGTGAGGGTGGAAGTGTACATTTGCACCATCCAACACAGTAGCCATTAGCTGCATGTGGTTATTAAAATACTTAACATGTGACTAATGGAACTAATTAATGAAATTTTAATTAACTGAAATTTAAATAGTCACAGTTGGCTAGTGACTGCTGTATTAGTGCAGGTCTGTAAACTAAAGTCACTGTGAAGGTAAGTGTTTCTCAGTGTGATCAGGAGAGGAGATGCTGTGTGCGCTCCTAGACTCGCGGTGCTGCAGTGTGTGCTAGTGTGGTGGGAGCTCCGAGACTGTTCCAGCCACCACTCCCTCAACACAGCAGGCCAGGAAGGTCCCCTGTATGAGTTACAACCATATGAGACCTTTGTTCCAGGGAACAGATTTTGGAAAAGGCAATAATGGAAGTTGAATCTAGTACGTGAACAATATTTTTGTGACAAATACAGTATGTTTTGAAATATGTCTGAAAAGAAACTAATTAGGTGACACAATGGACTTTGACATCAGACTGCCTGGTTTCAGACTCTGGCTCTGTCGCTTAATGGATGTGTCACTTTGGGTAAGTTGCTGAAATACTCATTTTCCTCATCTGTAAATGTAAAGGAATGTGAGCACTCTCTCACGGGACTATTTGGAAAATAAATGTTATAACTTACAAATTACTTAGAGCTATTACTGGCATATTGAAGTTCTCAATAAACAATAGCCATTTATCATTCATAATGGTATCTATGTGTATATAGTAAGCATAATTATGTTGGTAACAATATGAAGATATCAGAACCAAACACACCATTATACTAGTTCACTCCACCTTTGCTTTAAACATTTAAATTGTGTTAAGAACCAGGGGCTGGAGGGGTTGAGCAAAAAGGAGAAGGACTCATGGACATGGACAACAATGTGGTGACTGCTGGGTGGGGGGAGTATAAGGGGAATAAATGGTAATGGAAGAAAATACAGTAAAGATTAACTTTTCAAAAATAAAGTGGCATTATATACATATATATATTTTTTTAACACAGCATTTAAATGTGGAAACGGAAAAAGTTACCTAAATGTTGCTGACACAGGAATTTTTTGGAGAAAGTTAAGAAATGTCTCCTTTTTAAAATCAAATTAGTCAAAGATTGACTGAAAAATGCAACTACATCTCCTTACCTTGGCTCTTACATGTGTGAAGACACATAAAGACACTTTGATTTGGGTAAAAACATAATCAGAGTAAGCAAAGAAATAACCATCTGGATGACATATTATCTTTCCCCCTTCATACTCACCTCAGCCTTCCCAAATCCATCCTAGAAACTGGGATTTTTAGTTATAGGGAGACCTAGAGTTGTTCTTTATATTTTATCATCACTGACCAGTGAGTCTGTAAAAAAATGTTAGGTACACAATGACAATAAACAAATAGTTAGCAATTTATTCTGATCAACAATCAAATGTGAATTTTAGGAGAGAGTGATATGATTACAGAATATATTGATATCATTTGGCTTGGGAGACAATAATTACAGGTGTTCTTTAATTTCCATTTTGTTTTTTTCTTTTCTCATTCTACTCTTGTAATAACTGTCATCTGCTCAGAACTATTGCCTCTTTAACCACAGGGCAAAGAGGATAAATGCAAATATTTGTACTTACTTCATTGTATTTATGAGATGCTACAGTTGCTTGGCTAAGAAGCATCTTTATTAAATTCTCATAAGTGAAATTATGTATTAGATAAAAAATATTAATGCTTTTTCTAGCTTTCTAGATCTTTAGAAAGCCGATATTTGAAGGTAGTGTCACTACAGAGTGATGAAAAAACCTATAATAAAGGAGGTTCCTTTACAATAGTTCTTTCCCTGAGGTAAACATTCTCAATTAAGTTCATTTCTAAATATTCTCTATTTATTAAGGTTTAAAGTAAAATTATAAACTCCTTAATGACAAAGACTGTATTTTGCTTCCTTAAATATGATCAGCAATTGTTCAGAATAAGGAAGCCTCTGAAAATGGAAAAAAACTAGAGCTGCAGAAGCTTCAAAGTGCAAAAACCTACAAAGCCAAGATATATCCAGAAGTACTCTGACATTTAATGAAGACCTGGGTCTGGGGAAATTTGAGAAGTATAAAATTTATTACTCAAGTTGTCTAATTGTCGGATTACCCCCAAAAAATACTGGACACTTTCTCCACTGACTCAGTGTTCTAAGGCTACTCCTCAGCCCTGTAAGGTTTCTAGCTCCCACTTGTAGAAATCCAGCCTGCCTGGCAGGTGGAGTTCTGCCAAGGATTCAGTGTACCAGCTGAATTGATGGATTTGTTAGTCCTGGGTATGCTAAGCCTACATAAGGCCATCTGGGAATCCAGGCCATGGTTGTGAGAAGGATAGCAAAAGGGCATGTTCATTCCCAATTCACAAGTAGAAGGCATGGTTATAAATAAGAAGATAAATAACAAAGATAGAATCCAGTAACAAGGCCAGCCCCCAGGCCCTAATGCACATGGTACAGATAGACCATGCATGTTCTGATCAGATCATTCCATTCATGATACAATGGTAGATAATATGCACTAAAGGATAAAATATCTACATCTTCCCATAGCATCAATTAATTTAGGAAGTAAATTCAATCATAGGAATAAGAGAAATCCACGTAAAGAACTGAGTTTCCCTCTTATATATCAGGAAATACAGAATCAGAACTTCCAGGTTAAAACAGACTTCACAGAGCATGTGGTTCACCATCCATACCGACAAGAAAACTGCAGAAAGCTCAGGTGCCTTGCCTAAATGCGTGGAGCTGAGTCAGTATTTGGTGAATCCCACTTAGGTCCCAGTTTTCTTGAATCTCAGTCCAGGACTTATTCTACTCTAAAATTATTCTCTGTAGTCTTCTATAAAAATGACCCCCTCTGTCCCCTGTCGATCATTGAGCTCAAGGAATGACTCAAACCAGACGAGAATAGAAGGGTTGTATCTTGACAGAACAATGAGTGAGATATTGGTGGGAGAGGAGTTTTTGCTGTATCCTGAAATCATTTCATTTATGAAACCCCATCTGGGCAGAAAGCCAGCCTTGACTTTGTAGCCCCTGTGACCAGACTTTCTGTTAAATAGCAGTATAGGGGGAAGAAAAGAAAAAGTGTGTCTGGTTGCCCAGCACTGTGCTCCAGAACTGGAACAGGCAAATTTTTTCTTCAAAAAACCAGAGTGTAGTTTTTTTTTCAAATCCTCACCCAAGTATAAGTTTATTGATTTTAGAGAGAGAGGTAGGGGAAGAGGGAAGGAGAGAAAGAGATTGGGGGACAGAGAGAGAGGGAGAGACAGAAACATTGATGTGAGGGAGAAACAGGGATCGATGGCCTCCCATACACTCCCGGAATGGGAAATGTGTCTGTGTGTCCCTTTGGTGTATGGGATGATGTTCCAACTACCTGGGCCACGCGGTCAGGGCCAGAGATTGTATTTTCAGCTTTGTAGGCTAAAAAGTCTCTGTAACAACCGCTTGATAGTGCTGTTGTAGCACGAGAGCTGCCACATACCTAGTACATAAATGAGCGTGTAGCTGTGTTCCAATAAAACTTTATTTACTGAGACTAAAATTTGAACTCTGTATAATGTTTACATGTCATGCAAGTTTTTTTCAATTATGTAAAAATGTAAAAGTGAGTCTTAGATCATGAACCATACATAAATAGGTGGTAACCAGAGTTTGTCAACTCCTGCTTTAGAGGAACCTACAAATAAAAATGGTAAAGTGTACAATGTAATACAAAATGTGCATTTAAAAAACCATTGGGGGGGCCCAGTACTGCAATGTCTGCTAAGCCATTGTCCTTTATAATACTTATAGCTGCCCCTCATATATATTTCTTAAATTCCTTTTTAAAAGTTTCCAGTCTTCACGATATATTACTGCAAACTTCCTAATGGAAGAGGCTTTTTTCCTTCCCTTGTGTCATGAGCCAGACCTTCCACAACAACTAACCCTGCAGCCAAACAAGGCAAGAATAGTTTCTGTAGTCAAAAGGGGTGCTTTTCTCCTCCTGCCCACCCTAAGCCTACATGGCACCCTATTATACCAATCAGAAGGGTAACAAAAAGTTTCTTTCCAAATCTAAAAGAATGATCTGTGGCAAATACGAAATGCCCTTACAAAGCCAAGCAAGGTAATTTGAAAAAAAAAAATGTAATGAGTTTCAGGTTCATGAAATGTGATATTGACAACAGCAGAAATAAATTGCTCCTATTTAACTGCAGTCCAGCTCAGAAGAGATGAGCATAAGCCATGCTCCAATAATGCAGCTGAAGCTGGGCCCTGAAAGACACACTCTATTAAGACCAAAGTGCTATTAAGGAGACAGACGTACTGTAAAGCTGGAAGGGGTAGAGGAGACGAAGAAAGCCTCAATCTATACATCTCATGGACTTGACAGCACTTGGCTTCTTATAAATCTGTCTAAGTAAAGTTATTAAGTGGCTGAGAAATATACCATTGGCAGCCAACCTGGGACAACAATGGAAAACGGAGAGCCAATAGACAAGACAGACAAATAAAAGGACCAGGAAAGATGCTTGCTCACTGATTCTGAGAGGTAATAAACACTGCAAATGGGATTGTGGCTGCATCTTTCAGCACCAAGAAATAGCAAATTCTGAACAGAAACTAGATAAGTGCATTATCACCTGCTATTTCCTAAAAATGGTTGAGTTAGAAGATCTGAATTCTATTGGGAAATGATCTGGAATTTACTACTTATAATAAATGTGCTGAACAAACTCAAAATAAAGGCACCAAAAAACACTCTGAGAAAGCTTACTCATCATAAATTCCAGAAGAAAATTAAAAATAATGAAAGTAGCACAGTGCATTCCCAATTCCTGAGGCTTTACTATCCAATGCTAAAAATATGACCAATAATCAAATTAAATGGAAAACTAGTCATTTAGCAATATGTAGAATAAGGTACCAGATTCCCAATTTTACTTCTGCTATCACTAAATTCAAGTTATGTTAAAGTATTATAACAAAGCACACATTTACGAAGTCATTTTAAATTTTGCTAAAAATTAAAGTGCCAGAGACATTGGTATCTTGCCTTATGAAAAAGATCAGTGGGAAAAATGTATAAAGAAGTTGTGTGTATTCAATCTTATTTCCTAGTCCTTATAATAACCACATTAACTAATAACCACACTGAAGGCACAATAGTAAAAGGGCAGAGCAGTATTAAAGTGATAGAGATCCTGATTCTACCACTAACTTAGATGCACGAGTCTTAGCAACTTCATTTGCTTCTCAGTTTCTTTGCCTGTAAAATGAATGGATAAAATTTCTCTAAGGACACTTCCAGCTGACATCCTGTGACACCACAGCAGTCTGAATATTTGATCCAAAAGTTAGAAAAGTATAATTTAAGAGCTGCATAGAATTCAAAATTTAAAATCTTATTTTTGATTAAACATAGAAAAGTAGTGCACTCCATCACGACGGATTAACACCAAGGATCCATGGTTATCATTACATCTGAAATAATTAAAGGTCTAGAATGGAGGTTACTGGGTGGTACAAAATGGACATGCTTTGATTGCCTTCAACTGTGTAAACCAACAATATGTGTTTTTAATAGTTTTAAATTTATTTTCATCTCTTAAAAATATGGGGACATTTTAATCAAAAAGATATGAGATCCAGAAACACTGAGTCTTTATTTGAACATTGCGACCTGAGACAGTGAACGAATTGTCCATTCATCATCTTCCTCACTACTCCCTGGTGTCTCCGGACGCTGAAACCCTGTGTCAGCTGCCATTTATCATCACACCTGCACAGTCAGTTTTATTAAAAGCAGATTTAAGAGAAAAAATGAAATATTTGGAGTCATCTCTCCATTTAAAAAATGGCATGGCTTTCAGGAAAATGGGAAGACTATGTATGCCTGAGAAGACTATCACCACATATATAACCTGCAAAGAAAATGATACAGAAAGAACTTAACTTAGTCAACTAAGAAAACCATTTTTGCAAAAGTCTCTGCCTACTTGGTGCTTGCAGGCATTTAATTTTGCAAACCTGGAGTGAAGAGAGAGCTATGGCCGTTTGGGTAAAGAGAACTCAATGGAAGGAAAAGGGATTGAACTTCTCTCACATTCCTCTTTCATGAAGCACAGCTGCATTTTATTTCCAAAAATTTTGTACAAATTGTCAGCTATTAAACAACAGATAATTCCAAGTGTAAGCACAGAAGCATTTCAGGGAATTATCTCCCCAAATTTCTGTGAACATGAAAAATAATAAAAAGGTGTCTTTTAGCCCCAAGAGGAGAGACTTCTGTGAACTGGCGGAGATGCATCCCTGGACTGATGTGTTCTCCCTTGGCTGACACAGCCCAGAGGGCTGGGATCCTCACACATGGAGGAAACCAGACAGCAGTAACTTCAAGGTCTGCGTCATTAGAGGGGTAAAAGAGACAGGGGAGAGCACATGTGCCCCTCCCAGCATTGCTAAAGAGTAACCCTCCAATCTGGCACACCATAAGTACCATAAGAGTGCCTTTACTCCATTTCACTAAAGGTGTAACATTTCTAAAAATTAATCTGCAAATACAGAAACAATTGCCACATTGGCCTGACCATCAGAAGTGCTCCCTATCACACACATAACAGACTGTCTGGGAACCCTAATGCAGGAGGTCAGAAGGGGACCCCAGTTTTTGAATGTCTTCAGATTCCCCAAGGAAATTCTGACCATTGTCTACCTTTGGTAACCACTGAGCTATTTTACATTACAGCTATTCCCAAGAACAAATTATATAAATGCTCACATTTACATATTAAGTTCCTGGACAATAACACAGACTTATAAGTAACTTAATAAGAATTCTTAGTAAGAATCCCCCTTCAACAGACATAAGGGAAAGCCCATTCTACTGACTAGAGTAAAAAGAATCATTTGGAATTTATTTTTAAGTGTAATTTACAGGAAAGTTGAATCCAATGGAATGCTACCTGTATTTCTAACAAATGACATAATCCCCAACCAAATAAGTAAATCATCACAATAATGGTAACAGCAGTAGTAGGAATAATAGCAAAAAGAGCAAATTAAAATAATATAGTTATCTTCTGAGAACAAATGCCACATACAAACCTACACAATGGACACATTTTTGTCTTTTTTTATATTCACAATTACCCAATGAGATTGCTATTATTTTCTCCATCATATAGATGAGGAAACTAAAGCTCAAGGAGATTAAAGAATTTGCAATTTAGCTAGGAAGAGATGGATGAGGTTCCATCTCTGTGATGCCCAAGTCCATGGTCTTATTCATTTTTCTGAGCATGTCTAGCTACAAAAAACAGGGGTGGCATTTGTACAAGCCAAACATAGTCACAGGGAGTAAGGGAGCAACAGCACTGGGGGGAGTCAGGCTTGTTAATTTCTATCCCCTCTCTCCTCCTTGCCATACTTAGCTCTTCATCCCTGCTGCCTGCATAGTTTCTCCAGGCTATTCGATAAGCCAGTAACAAGCTGTCTATCAAAGAACTCCCTTTTTGAATGAAAAGTAACCCAAAATTATGGGAACATTTTTTATATCGCTTTAAGTTCTGGGTTAATTTTAAGTTACTATAATTTTTTTTCCCTCATTAGCAATATAGAAAAATACTGAGGATCTTTTGAATTGGTGTTTCAGGATTCTTGAGGTATAATCCCAGCAGTGGAGATGCTGGGTCAAAAGGCATTTCCATTTTCAGTTTTTTAGGAAATTCCATACTGTTTTCCACAGTGGCTGCACCAGTCTGCATTCCCACGAACAGTGCACTCGGGTTCCCTTTTCTCCACAACCTTGCCAGCACTTGTTTTTTTTGAGTTGGTTATGATGGCCATTCTGAGCGAAGTGAAGTGCTATCCCATTGTGGTTTTAATTTTCATCTCTCTGATGGCTAGTGATGCTGAGCATCCTTTCATATGTCTCTGGGCCCTGTGTATATGCTCCTTGGAGAAGTGTCTGTTCAGGTCCTTTGCCCATGTTTTAATTGGGTTGTCTTCCTGGAGTGGAGTTGTGTGAGTTCTTTATATACTTTGAAGATCAAACCCTTGCCTGAGGTATCATTTGCAAATATATTTTCCCACATGGTTGGTTCCCTTTTCATTTTGCTGATGTTCTCTTTAGCTGTGCAGAAGTTTTTTTATTTTGATGAAGTTCCATTTGTTTATTCTTTCCTTTATGTCTCTTGATCTAGGAGACCTACTGGTGAAAATATTGCTACATGGAATATCTGAGATTTTCCTGCCTATGCACTCCAATGTTTATAGTAGCACAACTTACAGCCAAGTGCTGGAAGCAACTTAAGTGCCCACCAGTAAATGAGTGGATCAAAAAACTGTGGTACACTTACACAATGGAATTCTACGTAGCATAATAAAAAAGAAGGTGCTCCTACTCTTCACAGCAGCATGGATGGAACTGGAGAGCATTATGCTAATTGAAATAAGTCAGGAGGTAAAGGACAAATACCATATGATCTTACCTGTAACTGGAACTATATCAACAAAACAAACAAGCAAGCAAAATAAAACCAGAGATATGAAAATAAAGAACAAACTGACAGTAACCAGAGGGGAGGGAGAGGGGATAACAGGGGAAAGAAAGGGAAGGCTTGTCAAGGAACATGTATGAAGGACCCACTGGCAAAGCCAAAGGGGAAGGATTAGGGGTGGGAGGTGGGGGAAAGTGGTGATGGGGAAATGGAGACAACTGCACTTGAACAACAATAAAAAAAGAAAAAAAAAGAAAAATACTAAGGAGTCCATGAGTGCCCAGATTTAAAAAAAGAAAAAAAATCCCCATCTTATTTATTGCTTTATTTTACATTCCTCTTTGATTTGTAATATATTGCAATCTCATCTACAATTTGCACTTTCATTTTTATAGCAGATCAATTAAAGATAACTGGACAAATGCTTGATTATACTCTGAAAGCCAATTTTAATATTGCTTTCAGATGAGACTCTAATCTTACCAGAGATGCAATCTCTCTCATTTCCTTTTACTTATTGGGAATTTCCAGTGTTGTAAATCAACTAACTGGTATTTATAAATATACATGGAATTTTGTTTATCAGTTCTGTGTCATGCAAACTAAATAAATAATAAGATAATAAAAACAAAGTTGGAAAAGAATGAGTCACAGAACTAAAATTGCATAACTCTCTTACATTAAATCAAGCCAATTTAACATTAGACAAAGGGAAGTCATTTTAACAAATGGGTATGGATGCCTTTAACATCAAAGAAAAATTTCTTTCAAAGTTTCCAGAAATATTACAAAAGTGGGAAGACTATCAACTAGTCTAATTGAAAACAATTTGACATTGATATATTTTTGCTGATAACTCATGACTTTCTCTTGCTTTGTGAAATTAGAGAATATTAAGACAAGGAAATTAAGAATAATCACATGTAATTAAAAGATTTGCTTTGAAATGGCACTTATGCATCACTAAAACCCTAAGTACATTGTGGAACTATGTTTAAATCAATACATCCATGGTGAAAGACAATTTTACAATACATTTTAAAAGTTGAACTATAAAACCCTTTGGACCAGATTTCCACATTTAGGGGTTTTTCTGAAGAAATTCTTAGACATAGATAAAATTCAAGGATGATTGTCTTGATTTTATATATAATCTATTGATGCTCAAAAATAGGAGCCTGGTTATAATGTGATAATATAAAATATATTAACATTATGTATTGCAAGTATTAATTTGTTCTGTATCACTTAAGTGGAGGTAATGTATATGATTTTATTTTTCTCAATCACTCATGCCCATGCCCCACTTACCAATGAAGCAAAAACCTTACCTTAATTATACTTGGAGGTGGGCATCTCACTCCCTGTAATGCACAAGTCTCCCAGGGCTTACAAAGCAGAAACTGCTGTTCGCCCTTCTGCTGTACCTGGCTGCCCTGGGGCATGCTCTCTGCAACAGAACCCTGGAGAGCTGGTCCTCTAAGGGACCAACAGAGCAAATACACCTTTATGTACTCTGCCCTCAGGGTCTCCATTCAAAGTAACCATGGCAATGGAACCTATCCCAGTTCCCACTTTCCAACCTCTGGGCAAGTAGAGCAGTCTCAGAATTTTCCAAACCAACAATCCTCCTCCTTTGCCTAATTATAGGAAAGATCCCTGGAGCAGACACCATCAGGCCCCACCCCTATCTCTTGGACCTTTAATTGCACTCTGATGAACTCTCTAGGCTTGCGGGAATTTTTGACTTGTTTCTTTCCAGAGACAGAAAAGGCCTTTCTCCAATATAGCAACCTGGAAATTCCAGGGAAGTAACACCAGCCTCCTACCAGAACAGGTTTCAATTCATTGGAGTTGGTGTGTAGATATTCCAGCTCCCCCACCCTGACCCCCACCTCCCCACCCTCCCTGTTAGGGAGGTGAGAAAGCGGTACATAGATGACTGAGTCAGCTGTGTACCATTTCATAGTTTCCTTACAGGACTGACCTCCAGTTGCCCTATGGGAGCAGGCTGAGGGGAGTGCCCTTTGTCTCCTTCCCTTTCCTGCATCACTTCTCCCTTCCTTCATTGTTGTCAGTTCTGCACTTCCCAAATGAGTCTCTGGCACCGGAACGCATGTCAGTTTCTGGAATGACCTAAACTAACACAATTTTCTTTTCCTCCTAGAGGAAAAGCACTCTGAACACTCAGCTACAAAGAACTAGCTTCTCTCAACAGATAAAGACAAAGCAAATTCTCTGTGTTACTACAAATGCCAAGGTCCTCAAAGATCATTGATGCAAGAGAGGTCAGATTCAAGGCACGTAGACTTCAGATACTTTTTTGGAATGGGAAGGGAAATATATTTCTGCCTTTACTTACTTTTCTGGTTTTCTCTAGCCATGGAGAGAATAACAAAAACAAGTATCTTACCTCATATGGAAAAAATATTATTCTAATTATTGTTCCATGTGGTGATATGATCCTATTTTTTTCACTGCGTTTGTATTTATAATCATACAGGGGTGGGGAAATTAGGTTTATAATTATAATACAAATAAATATAATAATTAATAAATAATGATACAGCCATACATTGTTTCACCTACTCATAGCTATACACCTACTTGTGCCAACCCATGTATACAACAGAGAGATGAGTGGCTATGCAAACCTTTTCTATGTGAAACAAATTAATCCACACTTCAGCGGCTTGAAGCCATATTTGTTAAGTCTCACAATTCTTCTGATCTGATTTGTGTGATAGCTACATTCAGATATCAGATATGAGATCCCAAACATTGGACCTTTTCATGTGTTGGTGGTTTATTTTTGAAAGATTTTCCCTAGAATGTATGACCAGGGCTAGAATTACCGGATTGAATGTTATCTATACTCTCAACTATATTAGATAATCCCAAATAGCTTTCCACTGAGGATGTATTAATTTATATTGACACAGTGTAGGAGACCTATTTTTTCATATGCTCATAAACATTTGAAACTGTCAGACTCTTTTATTGGAGTTCAAAAAGTTCCTCACTGATGTCTGACTTTCATTCTCCTGTTTACTATTGAGAATACACAAGTTTTCACGTTTATTGGACAGTTTTCCTTTACATTGGATTGAGAATTTATATTTTTTGCCCACGTTTCTTTAGAGTTATTTCTTGTTGAATATAAGAATCTTTATGTATTCTGGGTCATAGTTCTGGAGGTCCACACATTGAAAATTTCTACCCTAACTTACCTTCTAAATTTGTGTATGTGCCTTTTTTTGGTTTGACTATAAATTATTCAATTTATAATAAGCCAAATTATCAATATTTTCATTTGTTGCTTTGATTTTTCAAGGTTGAGTAATTTGAGGCATCAATCCTCTCCAGATGTGGTTGTAGAATTCGTGTGATGCAGCATGAAAAAGGCACTGAAATAATTTCCACAGTGTACCAAACACAGCAATTTTTTCTCAGTTTTTATAATCTAAATGCATATATGTTATAATTTCCTTCCTTGATGTTATATAAACTTTAAAAAATCACTTTATTCTGGGACAAGAGAGGGACTTCATTGCATTAATGACAAGCTTCATTTTAATCAAGGAGCTTCTTTTTTCTGTAGAAGCTAATAAATCTGTGCAGTGTATTTAGTCGACTCTAGTTTCTAGAGTCAACTGCCAAAGCTGGTTCTAAGGATGGATAAATAATTTCTCACTACATGAAAATATCTATAATTACAGAGTTAGGGTAATAATCACATCTGGTGTGTCGGTGCCAGCGCTGACCAGCAGCAGCACCACGGAGTGCCCTGTCTCCAGGCACCCTGAGATGTGTATGGAACATACACTCTAGAATGTAAAGCTTAACATTAGCAGATTACAATGTGACAGAACAATTTAATGCAGAAGTGGCATTTTACCAATGTCTTTCTTTGTATGTGTCATCCAGTAAAATATAGACAAAGATTCTAGTGCAAGTAGTTTATTTTGGAGATGGGCAGTGTGAGAGGAAGGGGAAGAGGGTCTATCAAGTGCGAATTATCAGGCAGTTTCCACCACAAGTAACTGGGTCTTAATCTTTTGAGAAACACCTCAGATATACCCCAACCCAGGGACAAAGAAGTTATGCTATTTCTACATCAACTTTCCTCCATAACAGGTTGAGGGTTGCTCCCAGAGTTTTATTAATTATTCTTCATTTCTGATGTCCCTTAAAGAGGTAAGAAGGAGTACATGGAGGTTGGGTATTGATTTGCACTCCTCGATTTTAAATTCTTGGAAGGCTCTGTAAACATGGTAGAGGTATACAAATAGAAAATTGATGTGCAGGATGGGTTAACAAATACAGATCACTTTCCAACGTTGTTAGAATGCAGTTTATGCTTAAGACACTCTTTGACACCTCACCCTCATATTGAGAAAAAAATGTTTAAATTTGCTTCCTGAATGATGAATGAAAATTTAATAAGTAGAATAGAGGGCAGAGAAAGTCTGGGGTCTATTCAAGCAGAGAAAATTGAATATTTAAAGGCAAGCCTACAAGAACACTGAAAAATGTTTGATGACCAAGAGATTGCCCAGTATTACTAAAATACTGGATGCTACCAGGTAGATAACACTGAGAATCAGGTCCCACAGGTCTTACACTATTTTAAGGTGTTAGTACCTTACACCACAGGCAATGGAATTTATGCATTTTAAAGAGGTTTCTGATAGGAAAATTGGAAGAAAAATTGGAGAGAAGAAATGGATGCAGCAAATTGGGATTGCAGAAATAATGGTGGTTTGCATAGACAGTGACAGAGAAGAGAACATATAAATATATTTCAAAGATATAAGGGAGGCAGAAAAATAAGAAAGAAAAAATTTTAAATAACTTCCAAATAGTTGCCTTCATATACAAGATGAATAAAAAGCAAATGGCAGAAGCAGTCAAGAAAGCAATATCTCCTCCAGTCTGAAAGAGAGAGATTATTCCTCACAGGTAATGTTACTTACTATGGTAGTTTGTACAGAAATGTTTTAAGTTGTTATTTCTTTATTTAATAAAATTGTTACATGTAGTTCAATTAAAATTGAAGGAGGGAGTGGTAAAGGGAATAAAATATTCACTAGGAAGCATTTCCAGTCAACCACTTGCTCATGCATAGATCAAACATATCTAATAATTTCTTGTTAAATTCATGAGTTTTCATTAGAAGAGTAATTGTATTTGGTAAAAGGTAATGGTTACAATGTGTGACACAATTAACACAATGTGAAATGAATTACAATATATTCTTTATAGATGATTTTCTGAAAACACTAAGTGCTAAGATTGGGATATATAAATACATAATTTTTCTAATCACTCTATCATTTTGTTAAATCATATTAAGGCTTATTTACATTTACTGGTAAGTTGAAACATTGCTGTCATTTAGACATAAAAAATTTATAATGTTTTAACAGGTTGCTCAAGACTGAAAAAACAGAGTTTAATTTTTACAAGTGATTATGATTTCCATATAAAATAGTACAGGAAATATCCTGGATTCATCTTAATAAACCTGCCTAATAGGTCAAACCATAATGTGTATATTTCAGCCTTGGAAACCCAACTGTTTCTCTTTTAATACTTTTTTGTACTCATAATGTAAACATGGGTTTATCTGAAAAATACAGAAAATAAAATATTGAAAAAACATAATTATTATTAAAAAGAAAATATTTTCAGCCCTGGCTGGTGTAGCTCAGTGGATGGAGTGCAGGCCTGTGAACCAAAGCATTGCCAGTTTGATTCCCAGTCAGGGCACATGCCTGGGTTGCAGGCCATATCCCCAGTATAGGGTGTGCTAGAGGCAACCATACATTATGTTTCACTCCCTCTCTTTCTCCCTCCTCCATCTCTCTAAAATAAATAAATAAAATCTTTTTAAAATCTTTGTAAAAAAGACCTATTTAAAATAAAATATTTTCAAAATCCTCATATGCTAAATTACTGTTATCTAAAATATACCAAAATAACCCTTAAAACTCAACAATATGAAAAAAACTCAGTTAAAAAAAATGGGTCAAAGACCTCAACAAATACCTCATCAAAGAATACACAAAGATGACAAATAAGTATCTGAAAAAATGTTCTACATCCTATGTCATAAGAAAAATGCAAATTAAAATAATGAGATACCACCACACATCTTATAAAATAACCAAAATCTTTAAAATCAATAGCACCAAATGCTGGTGAGGATGTGGAGTGACAGGAGCTCCTACTCATTTTTGGTGAGTTGCAAAAATCAGACACTCTGGAAGACAGATTAGTAGTTTCTTACAAATATGAATATATTCTTGCCAAACAATCCAGCAATTGTTTTCCTTAGTATTTATCCAAAGGAGCCGAAAACTTATGGCTACAGAAAAACCTGCACACAGACATTTATAGCAACCTTATTCATAATTGCCAAAAGTTGGAAGCATCCAAGACGTTCTTCAGTAGGTGAGTGGATAAATAAACTGTGGTACATCCAAACAATGAAATATTATTCATCAATAAAAATGAAAAGAGCTACAAAGCCATGAAAACACATGGAGGGATCTTAAATGCATACTGCTAAGTAAAAGAAGCCAATCTGAAAAGGATACACACTGTGTGATTCTAACTATGCGACATTCTGGAATAGAAAGAGCTATGGAGACATAAAAAAATTGTGGTTGGCAGAGGTTGAGGTTGAGGCTGAAATAAACAGACAGGACAAATAGGATTTTTAAAGCAACAAAAACATTCCATAATACCATAATAACAGATATATGTCATTATACATTTATCCAAACTCATAGACTATACAACACCAAAAATAAGCCATAGCGTAGACTATGGACTTTGAGTGAATGTAATGTGTCAATGTAGGTTCATCAACTATATAACAAATATAGCACTCTTGTCTGGGATATTGATAATGGGGAGGCTGGGGTTAGAGAGAGTGAAATCTCTGTATCTCCACCTCAATTTTTCTATGAATTTGAATATGCACTAAGAATTAATGATTTAAAAACAGAGCTAGAAAGTATTTATTCTTTATTTTAGAAAGAAATTTTGACAGAATTCTAAATTGAAAGTAATTTTTTTCTTTAAACACTTAAAAATGTCATTCCATTGTCCTAAGTATTATATAGTTTCTGATGAAAAATCTCTGACATTCCTGCAAGATATACATTATTTTTCTGGTTGCTTTTTACCATTTTATCTTTGATCACTGGTCTTAATTCATTTGATTTTGATATGGTATACTATGTGTATATATATCCTGTTTGAATTTATTGAGTTTCTTGAGTCTGTGATACTTTTTCATCAAATTGTAATGTTGTAGAACTTTATTAGTACTATTACTAAAATACTTCTTACTAAAATACTTCTTCCTGGTCATCCTCTCTCTGTGACTCCAATTTCACATATGTTAACATAGAAGTGGAACCTAATCAACAAAACAAACAAGCAAGTAAAATATACTTTGATGACACTGAAATAAAGAACAAACTGACAGTAACAAAAAGGGTGGGGGGAGGGGAACAAGGGAGAAGAAGGGAAAAGTTCATCAAAGAACATGTATAAAGGACCCATGGACAAAGCCAAGAGGGGAAGGATTGAGGGTGGGAGCTGGGGGTGGGGGGGGGGAGTGGTGGCAGGAAAATGGAGACAACTGTACTTGAACAATAAAATAAATAAATAAATAAATAAATAAATAAATAAATAAATAGCAGGTGTGGGAATTGAGGATGGCTGGGGTGGGGGGAGTCATGGAGGGAAAATGGAGACAACTGCACTTGAGCAACAATTAAAAATGTGAAAAAAAATAAAAACTATATAAAATAAAATAAATAAATACTAAAATGGGAGAAAAAAAAGAAATATGATAGTGTCCCACAGGTCACTGAGATGATATTAAATATTTTTCACTCTTCTTGTTCTGCTACATCTTGAATGATTCCTATGCTATGTCTTAATGTTCACTAATTCTTTATTCTATAATATATAATCTGTTATTAATCCCATCCTGTGAAATTTTAAGTTTGAATGTTGTATATTTCATCTCTAGTAGTTCCAGCTTACTGGGTTGGCCAAAGTCCATTATGTTTTTTCCATAAAATAAAAGACACATTTTTCATTTTTACCAATAACTTTATTGATTTGGATATTTGGAGTAAGTTGGCTATCTCCTGCTACTGGATTCTAGTGGGTAGAAACTGGGGTGCTGCTAAACAGCTTCTAATACATAAGATAGCCCCACAGCAAAGTGTTGTTTGGTCTACATGTCAATAGTACCAAGAAGCTTCACAAGCCACTTTTGACATGTTCAATCAGTCACAGCACCTTCTCCACAAAGTGCACATTTTTTTTTTTGCATTTCAGTTACATTTTTGCCCGTCTTGAAATGATAAAGCATAATACACCAAAAATGTTATGTATCTTCTTTTACCTTCAATGTTAAAATGGCTGCACAAAAATTCACCAACTTTATAAGTTATTTTAAAGGCATGCTGATATGACAGCTGTCATAATACAATCTAACAAAACTGTTTCAAATGAAGTTAAAGACAACTAAGCACTACTAGAGCCATCATATGGAAAACATGTAATAGACTTGTTGGCCAACCCAATCCTTTTTACAGTTTCATTTTTAAAGAATCTTTGTGTATACTGAGCATGACAGCTTTTCAATAATTTTGCCTGACAAATTCCATCATGCTGGTCGTTTTTTCAGCTATTTCTACTGACTGATTTTTTTTTCTTGATTGTGGGTCACATTTATTCATATATCTACAATTTCTGATTGAACAATTCCTTGACTCCTTAAATCAGCAATGCTTACAGACTTTTCATGGATTTTCTTTTCTTGTGCTGCCATCCAGAAACTACGTCCAGACGTAAGCCTGTAAAAACTAAGCCCAATTATTCATTTCTCTTCTCCTAGGGATCTCAATTCTGTGCTGCCTGATGTCCAATGTCTAAAAGGAGTGGCTTCACTTTGTTTCCATTTTTTTCCTGTGGAGAGGGTAATTGCCAGCTATTTCCTTATGTTCAAAAGCAAAAGTTCACATTCTTTTTCTTGCTAGTTCAGCATTATATATAGTAAATATTTTTGTCTGTTACATGAGTTAGAGGTTGAACTTGGCTAAAATGAAAGTAAACCTAAACTATAGTGATTTAACCAAAAAGGAATTCTTTTTATGCATAAGTAGATCAAAGGTAGGTAATGCAATTCTGTTATACAGGACCAAGATGTCAACATGAATACAGTCTCCTTAAAAATGATATCATTCTTATTTTTATTGTTATCTTTTTAAAGCAAAATGGTTGTTCTACCTTCATCTTTGTATCTGTGTTCCTGGAAATGAAAGGAAGAGATAGATGAGCCTGCTTCTACCTGGAACTTCTTTTCACATCTAACTAACCAAAATTATTCCACATATCTGTGGAAGAGGCAAAGCTGGGAATTACAGATTTGGGAAGAGGCAAAGCTGGGAATTATAGATTTGTTGAAATCTGGAACATTGTCAACATTCTCATATCTAAAGGAAGCATGTAGAAACTACACTTTATTAAATATTCTACATTTGTAATAGTTGGATTGCATTCCATAGTATGTAAACACTATAAATTCAATAATTGATTCTCTGCTATTCAACTTTTAGATGCCATCTCAGCTCTGGGATCTATTTTTTTAATTTTTAAGAGCACAAGTACAGGCAGTTTATATAAACTCATCAACTGTCAGGAAATGAGAAGCCACAGTGATAGTGATTTTTAAAATCTAGAGATATATAGGTTATAGATTAAATAGTCAACATTTAATTTTCATCAGGTGAATAAAGATTTTACAAATCATATCACTTTAAAAGTCCCAGGCAACCCAAGAATACAACAGGGTATATTTTCTACATAATATGTGCCAAATTGTTCAAATATAAATCACAGGATCAGTGAACCAATGAAGCCAGAAGTGAATATATAAATGGCTTATCAATGCGAACAGTTACTGACTATCTGAAAAAGAGAGACAGCAAACTCACTGGCATACATTGGATGTTTAAAGGTTCCCAAACCTCTTTCTTGTTGACTACATTTCCTAATAGTATTTGCGTGAAAAACTTCAGTGGTGTACAAGTGCATAAAAATCTAGAGACTACAGTCTTGCAGTGAAAATGACATGCTAATATCAAGACAAAATAGATAAGAATTAAGTACTAATCAAATCAATTTCTAACTCAGTTTTTCTTATCTGAGCCTCAGAAATCAAAAGCAGACTGGAAAAGGTAGTCATTATTATAAATTCTGTTCTATCCTGCACAGCTCTCCTGGAGCAGTCTGAGGGATGAGGAAGCTGCAGTATTACCTTAAAGTGACCATTCCGAAACATCTCTTGGCAGCTGAAAAAGAATGAGACAAATCTTGAAAGAGGAAACCCTACAGAGGCTTCAGACATGCTATTTGTTAACCCTCACAGATGCTTAAGTACAAATAGGATATACCGAATTCCTCTCTACTTGATCTTGCACTCAGCATTAACACTCATTGGGGGTCAAATGACATCAACTGTGTATATTTTCATGTACACTCAGCATCATATCCTTTGGTTTGACAAACTTTCTTCACTTAAAATTGCTGAGTATGCACTTAGTATGTATTTTTTTGTCTCTGACCATCCATGGCAGCTCAGTTTAGCTATCATCCCTAAGTAATATAGTCCATCTTTTGTCTTTATATTAACTGCATTTTTTAAAGAGCAGAGTGCGAGGTTCAAGGTAAGAGGGTTTGCATAGAAATAGGTTGTATTCTAGTATATATATTTGCAAAATTAGAATCTGCTGTTTTAAGACATGTGGTGGTATTCAAAGATGTTTAGAGACAGAGATGTTAAATTTTAGTTGAGATGAAGCCAAAAACTGCCTTTTCACCCATTTACCATTAAGAGGGAGATGCTCATGAAACATACCACTTTCATTGCTTAGATTGTGGTCATTTTGTAAAACAATGATTTTTAAGAAGTAATATTTATAGATGATGTACAGATGAAGTAATATTTATAGATGATGTATCATATGAGATTACAGGCTTGAAACCCTTATAATTTTATCAGTCAATGTCACCCCAATAAATTTAGTTAAAAAAATAAGTAATTTCCATATATACTTGTTTATACTGACTAGTTAGATAAAACATGTTTTCTGAAACATAGGATGTTTGGGAACTAATTTAACAAATACCTCGTTTAATTGCATGTGGTTAGGTATTTTTCTACTACTAAGTCAGTACCTGCTGTGTAGTGCCTTTGATACCTATCCTTAGCATGACACATCGTGTCTGCCCTGATCTGGCCCCTGCTTATTTCTCCAGGCTCATTTCTTCACTTCTTCCTCCCATCAAGTACTGTCAGTGTCACGGTTCTCATGTGTGTGAGTCTTTGATCATACAGCGTCTTCTTCCGGAAATGCTCTTCTTTCTCTGGCCTACCTGAGCCTCACGAAGACCTATTTGTCTTTCAATATTCAGGGGAAGTTTTACTCGCGCATTGAAGCCTTTTCTGGTTAGTCTATGTCCTGTCTTAATGGAATGACCACACCCTTCTTTGTGTTTTACTTGGCATTTCATAAATGCCCCTTGAGTGGATGAGTAAATATAAAAATAAATCATATTTGGGAGATAGCACACACTTATAATATTAAAAATAAGTCCACAGTCCCAACAAATTGGATTTTTTTGTAAATATAAATGCCTGCTTCCAGGAAAACAGTGGACCTCAACAAGATTTCAAGAATTTTAATATCTTCCATATGATAGAGCCATGAACTGTACTGTACATGTTTAAAATAAACAGGGAGTGATGCTTATGTCTAAAAAACTCAAAATGTAATTGGGGAGACTATACTATGAAGTGCTGATTGTTGTCACAAAGCATCAACATTATAATGGGATTTTAAAATATGTTCCTATAAAATTCTGAATTAATAATTTTGGTTTTGTTTTTCTTTGTAACTTCCTAATTTTAAAGGTTTTCTTCATTAAGCATAAATTATTTTGTAATAATAGATAAAAATATATCCTGTTTGACAAAAAAACGTAAAAGGAGTTAAAAACATTACCATTTTAGTAATGCATATTTGTAACTGAAAAGCACAAATTAATAGAATTGAAAAAGGTAACTTGGTAATATATCAAGGCCATAAATTAGATCATACCCTCTGACACAAATACAATAACTAATAAAAAACAATTCCTCACAAATATACTAAAATTTATAAAAACAGAAGAATGTCCATTGCAATGTTACAATAATTTAAGAAATGAATGCATGACAAATGTCCCAAAGTGAGTGAATAATCTGTATTCATTAAAGTAGTATAAACTACAGAAGCATAGAAAAACATTTAATATGCTGTTAAAATAGAAACATATATTTATTGTAAACTATGGCTACAATGATATAAAAGATATGTTGGTAAAGATGATAAAGTATGCAAAATTAAATATTTACAAAGTTACAGAGAAGTGCTATGTGTTTTTTATCTCTTTAAAACTTTTAATGTTGTGGTTTTCTTATTGCTTTATATTTTAAATAATGACTTTAAAAAGAAAGTGAAGGAAACTATATGATGCAATAAATAATTTTCTCTTATACATGGTTTTCAATTACATTTTAAAACTCCTTATATATGAGCTATGTTCATCTTCTTTGGTATATTAATTATGTATCCACTTAATACTAGGTTTAATATCTTATTTTGTGATATTGCCTTGTGCACAGTGTTGTAATATTTAAAGGATTCCACTTTAATATATAAACATGTCAAGACTACCCCACACTTAGTGAATATATGCTATTTAATTGACATAAATGCCTTCAAATGTAACTACCAATAAATTTTACTAGGATAGTTTCCCTATTACTTCTCAAAATCTTACTGCATTATCTCCTTTAACTTGATCTTGTTTCCTGGTTTATTGAATATCAATCAATTATTGAACTTAGGAGAGCCCTCATTGTTAAAAATTCACTCATTCCTCATATTGTCTGGCTGTTTTGTTTATCTCTTAAGAAAGTTAATTTACAGAAATAAAAGATTACTTGGCTGTTTTTTAACAGTGAGAAAAGTCACAGAAACACTTCCAGGAAAACTGAGACTAAGAACCTGGGTTGCTCCAAATGCTCCCTTGCAGCGCGTGTCCCATCAAATATGAGATGTACCAAAGTGGACAGGATGGCAGATGAAGGGGAATTCCCCAGTGGCAGAACGTTCCCCTGCTCGCACAGAGCAGGTGTACCGAAGACAGAAGAGATCAGAACTTGTTAATAAGGCAAGCCAAAAATTCAGGAATTTGCAAATTGAACAGGTGAAAATGTAACTGGTGATAATTGAAAGCTAATTATCATCAGTTAGCAATTGGCGACCAGGTGTTCTGAGTCACCGGAAATGCAAAGCAGGAAGGACTGTGAAGATACTTGCTTTTGGCACAGATGAGATTAATGAGTTTCCTGACTGAGGCTTCAGTATAGGAAAATGATTAGTCTGTGTATTTCAGCCGTGTTTTAGTCTGCTAGGAGTTAACCAGGAAAGAGCAAGGGTTGCAAAGAAAGCAATTATGGCTTGTGTGTAAGAAGTGCCTCGATTTTTTCTAAATGAGTAGTGGCAGAAATACAGAACCACCAAAGCCACATCTACTGGCTGCAGACCATCCTGAGAGTATGGTGTCTTTACTTTTCCAGCAGGGCTAGACACAAAAGTTCCAGGTAAAGAAACCGCTTCAGGTCTACTAACACATACTACATACTCCTTAAAGGCATTTGTTTAGAAACTGAAGATTAGATGAATTAAGTAATGTATTCAAGGCCATAAAACGAGTGAGCAGTCAATTTAGGATTCAAACTCAAAACCTCCTTATGCCATCTTGCTTTCTGATGAAAAATTTTGCCTTACTTGAAACAAATTATTTTCACATTTACTCCCTGTAACTCTAGATATTTCAAATTGTAGGCATGTCCAAAAATTTTAAGGAAGGTTGATATTCATGTATAAGATTTATGTAGACAAGCACACCATCAGAATTGTATTGCTCAATTAATGTTAAATATAGTAAATACATCCATCCAACTCTCCCCGACCCAGAAGCAGACCACTGCTATCAATCCGGAAACCTCCTTCCACCCTTCTTTTCACTTTCTCTCCCCATGACAGTAACCAGTGTCTGGACTCCTAGCGCAGTTTGCATACTCTTGTTTCAGCCTTCTTCCACTAAAAACTATGATTGTGAGATATGTCCTTCTATTGAGTACAGAAATCATTCATTTTATTTACCGCCATACAGCATTCCATTATTCAGGGATGAGCAAAAGTAGGTTTACAGTTGATTGTATGGAAAATAATATAATAATTAATAATAATACGAGAATAAACTGTTTCATGTATTCACAACTGTAAACCTACTTTTGCCTGCCCTGTATTAATATATCATGACATGTTTATCCATTCTGCCTTTGGTGAACATTTTGGAATAGATTCCAGTTTTTGTCCATGACTATTAATACCATGAACATGTTTTTTTTTTATTTTAATCAACATGTGTGCATTTCTAATAATTATATACCACATATGATAGTATTGATTCATAGGGTCTAGATAGGTTCAGATTTACCAGAAAATAGAAAACAATTCTCCAAACAGGTTGTGCTGACTTGTACTCCCACCAAAATCTATGTGAGTCCCCATTACTCTACAACCTTGCTAATCCCAAATAATATCAGTCATTTAGTCTTAGCCATTCTGGGAAATGTGCAGCTGGAGCTCAGAGATTTAATTTGTATTCACTTGAAGCCTAATGAGATGGAGCTCCCTTCATCTTATTTTGGCCGTTTGAATATCCTTTTTTGTAATGTACTTGTAAAGGGTTTTATCCAATTTTCTGTTATTTTTCCATCTTTTTCTTATTGGCTTATATAGTATACCATTATATATTCTAGATAAGACCATAATATTGTAATGGTCTTCTTCAACTCTGTGGGGTTTTTTTTTTACCAAAATAATGGTGGTTTGGGGTAAAAAAAATCTTTTAGTGTTGTAAAACTGTAATATAGTTCTTTTTTTCTAAATGTTTAGGTGTAGTATTTTTCATTCTATTTCAGACATCTTTGTATACCCAAAGCCATGAAGATACTATCTTATGATGATATTCTGAAGCTTTTTTACTTCCCACATCCTTATCTATAATCTTCCAGAAGTGGGTTTTGTACATGGTGTGACATAGGTTTATAATTCACTTTTACGTGGATTTTCAGTTGACTCAGCAGCACTTATTGAAAAGCCTATTCTTTGCCTGCTGCCCTGAAATTCTGCCTTTGTCATAAATCAAGTATTTGCATATGTAATATTCTTTATTCTGACCAGCTTTTCTGATAAATTGGTCTATTTTTCTCTCCTTGAATAATTAATACACTTTTTGATTAATGTAACTTATAATATCTTAAATCTTGTATTATGCCTTACAGGTTTAGTTTTTGTCTTCAAGTTTGCCTTGGCTATTTTCATATGTATTACTATATGAACTTGAAGTGAAATCTTGTTCATGTTACAAAAAGAAACTTTGATATTTTTATTAAGATTGCATTAAATCTATGAATCAATTTAAGAACTGACATTTGTACAATGTGGAGATTTCTAATCTACTAATTCCAAGAATCTACTATATTCCTTCATTTTATTAAGTTTTGTTTAATGTCAAGAGTCTACATTAAAAGTAATTTTTGCTTTAGTGTTTACTTTGTGTATATTCTACCAGGTTAAAGAAGTTGTCTTTCATTCCTGTTTTCTGAAAGTTATTATCATGGCTGAATGAAGAAATTATCAAATGACTGTCCTGCATCTATTACTTTTGTGATATAACAAGTATAATTAATTATCAAAAGTTAACCTTGCTATAGGTAGCAAGCATTATCTGCTGAATTTTGACAAGTTTTCCAATTTTTGGTAATATAAAATACACACACATATTTTGTGTTTATGTGTGTATATATTTATATAATTATATATTTTTATATAATATGTACAAATAGACTTGTATTTCATATAATTAATATAATTATATACTGTTCATTACATTCTTCAAATCTCTTCATACTTATCTTTTGTCTGCTTATTCTATTATTTATTGAGAGAAATACAGTCAAATCAGACTATGATTATGGATTTGGCTAACTGTCTCTACATGTTACTGTTTCACATGGTTTTGAGATATGTTAGTAGGTGCACAAGAATAATATGTCTTCCTGATACATTAACCTTCTATTATTATAAATTCTCCTTCTACATCTAGAATGTGTCTTAGCTTAAAAATCTACTTTTTATAATATTGGATTACAATATTAACCTTTTTTGATCAGTGTATCTTACATTTTGCTTCAAGCTTTTCATGACTTTAAATTTAAGCTTTCCCTCTTGTGAACAATATCTAAATGATTTTAATCTTTTTATTTATTCTGCCAATATGTTTTGCTTGCAGTATTTAGTGCATTTACATTTAATGCAATTACTGATAATTTAAGTTTTAAATAGTACTACTTCACATACAAAGACACACACAAACACATTATATGTATACATGGATGTGTATATATATGGATACATGGATACATATCCATGGATACATGGATATGTAATGTATACATTACATATGTATACATGGAGTATGAAAACATATGTAAACTCCACAGGATATTATATTGTATTCTGATTATTCATTATTTATTTAATTTGATCAACACATTTACTCTTCCTGATCATAAGTACTATGTGATTTGGTAAATCTCTCAAGAGCTTCACATTATTTTCCAGTACAGTGTTACTAATTGTTCTCCCTGGAAATTTTGTTCTTATACAAGAAAATACAACAAACCATGTAAGCTGAAAAGGAGTTTATGAACTGTGAGTCAAACCAGGGAGTCATATTAGAAGGAAGAAGTAGTAGTAATTAAAAAAAAGACTTCATTTAAATATTGAAAAGACTTCACGGTTAAACACAGAATTTTAAAGTAGTATATTACTTGCAAGTCAAGTCCCTTTGCAATATCTGACCCAAACTAGAAGATCTCAGAAAGTGAAATTTATGTAAAATTTGTGGACAGAACACATGCTGTGCTAAATATTTTTAGAACTTTTTTCTATTTTAACTTAAAAACACATTTGTCATAATTTTATAGTCTCTGTAAAAAAAAAAACTATGTTGTGCTTCCATTTTAAATTCTCAGTTGCCTATGGATATGCTTCCACAGTCCCAGTCACCTTCATACAGTACACATCAAATTCTGTTGTTAATATTTGTCTAGTTGCCAGTTTCCCCACTAGACTATAAGCCCATTGGAATGGAGGGAGACCTCTACTGCACATCCCATATCCCCAACATTTAGTACAGTACAGTTGGACCTTCATAAATATTTATTCAGTGGTTTTAACTCTTTTGTGCAGGAATAGTCTTTTCAAAATAAAATGTTTTGCTAAATTATCAAAATTTTCAAATAATTTTTCATTTATTCAACACTACTTACTGAGTATTGGACAATGGCTATGAACAATTCCTTTCAGAAGATATGCTACAAAACATTAATTTTTTGATGTTTTGTGGTGGTTTGAATATGCTTAATTGTCACTATGAATAATCCAGTAGATGGGAAATTGGAAGTAATTTAAAAAGAAGAATAAAGAAATAATAACATTCAGCTTCTGAGAAGACAGAGTTACTTTACACTCAGCCAGGAGAACTTGGAGGGCTAGCTCTCCCATGTAATAGGAGGAGAGGATAATGCATAGAAGTACAACTAAATTTGAGAATGAGTTCTCTTTTGTCTATTCCTATCTTTTTTATCTCTATAAATAGAAATTAACATAATTCTGACACTGAGGGAGTCAAGTTAGGACTTGGATGTGGGCATTAGAGATTTGAGAAGAGTAGAGAGTGGGAGGGTTGGCCAGAGAAATGTACTAGGATTGCTGAACAATACTAAGAGTGAATTTGAAGTTAAAAGGCATGAATTAGTAGGAGCAGAAGTCTGTTTTATTGTAATATTTTCTCTTTGGGCTACCTGGGCACATATACAAATAAAGCAACTAGGTAGGCTATCCAGGAATAGGATTCTGCCGGAAAGGTGTCACAAAGGGAAAAGAGAAAGGAAATTACAATATTAGTGAGAGATTTTTGATGTGATGGGCACTGGCATTTAAAGTGAGTTATGAGGGTAGAGAAGAAAGGAGGGAGCTGTGAGCTGGGAAATGAGGCAGGGAATGGAAGAGCTGAAAAGACTTAAAAATAGGCATCATGAGAGTTACTGAACGAGTAAGCTGGGAAGAGGGGACATTTGGGTCAGAAAGTTGTAGTCCTGAATTACAACTTTCAGTTACAGGATGAAGCACATAGGGGGGAAGATATGACTATAGAAGTATGTTGTTGAGGTAAAGAGAGAGGAGGTAAACTGAAAATGAGGTCAATGAATTGACAAGCAAAAGATACTCATCTGCCTTCTATACAGAATAGCTTAAAAAAACTCTCAAGATTATGGAGCCCCTTTAGTTCAAAAGGAATGGTCAATCAACTCCATTTTTGTATTCTCTAATGCTTCAGATATTCCTCTGTCTGGGATAGGAAACCCCAAACACCGAGGGTTTGAAGAACCTTGGTTTAAGTTAGTCTCTTTAAAAACTTAAATTCCCTCTCCTTATTTTTCTGCCAGTGTCAAAGCAGACAACTGTTCAATGGAGAGGGTATTATTTCGGAAAGGTAGCTCCTGAAATGAGACGATATGTCAAGCCACAGTTATATAAACCCACTGAAAACTAGTGTGCATACTTTCATTGTTGAACCACTACTTCAGAATCAAAATAGTTGTGCCTGCCCTGCAGCTCTACTGCTATTTCATCCAAAGCTAAAGTGGTATGAGTAGGAGACCATTATTCTATTTTTTAAAAAAGACTTTACTTATTTACTTTTGAAAGAGGGAAAGGGAAGGAGACAGAGCAGGAGAGAAATATTGATGTGCTATAGAAATATCAATAGATTGCCTCTCACATGCCCCCAACCTGGGACCTGGCCTGCAACCCAGGCAAGTGGAATTGAACCAGCTACCCCTTTCCCTTTGTGGGACAATGCCCAACCCACTGAGTCACACTGGTCAGGGCAGAGACCGTTATTCTTCATGTTCAGTTATAGTTTTGGATCACCCACAGGGGAAGAAAATATTTCTGTGTCTATAATCCTCACCCTTACTCACATACTAAAAATAGGAAAGAAATTCCAGAAAGCTTTTATCCACATGAAAAGGCATGCAGCGTTAAATTTTCCATGATTTGTTCCTAGAGACACTTACACTCTTATTTTTCAGGAAGCAAAGCAATAGACTTAAGGTACACTTTGTGAAAAGAAAGGAATAAACAGCACAAATAGAAACAAGACAAATAACCACTTCTGATTGCTGGCAGAAGGTGAAGAGAGGTTAAGTGCCAAGCAGTTCTCTAGAAAGATTCATAGAACTAATTCAGCTTGTCCTAGGTTGGCAGGAGAGAATTCAGGTCCCTGCAACCACAGCAATAGTTTGGGAAGAAGAGTGAGTGCTCTTGCCCTGCCGGTAGTAGGTCAAACAAGCACCAGGCAATGCTGGATTACTTAAAGGGGCAGTATCTTCTTCGCAAGTTTCCCCTTAGACCTTGTTCTCTACCTGTTCCTTATTCATGTCCATGGTTTGATCATTTCACTGCCCATTAGCATCTAAATTAAAGAGTTGAGATTCATTAGATACTTTGAGGGGAGAAAACGTGGGAGAGTAGCAGCAGGTTCAGGAATAAGGTTCAGCTGCACCAGTTATTCTCTTCCTACCCCCACATTCCCAGCTTGGAAAAACTCTCCATTTTTTCTTCTCAGACACCATGCTTTATGCCCCCACTGAGTGGGCACTGGTCCATGTAACCTAGTACCCTGACCTTAAGTGATGGGAGTGGAATAATAGTCATCTCAAGATGAACCTACGAGGATTTCTTTCTTGTGATTCAAAACAGTATCACAAAAACATTAGGTATTTTTCTAGGGGTCTTGACTGCAGAGATTGCCTCCAGTCCAGATTGGGACCTCCAGTTCACACCCAAACAGAGCCAATCTTTAGACACAAGATAATTGAAACAGGTACATGGTGAGGAGCAGCTAAGAGACCAAGCTGCTGGTGAAAGAGTCAGCAAAACTAACATTCCAATGCCCAGTTCTTGTTGCTCACAGTGTCTGCCAATGATTCCTGACCTCGCAGTCTGACTCCTGAACCTTTCAAAAAAAATCCCATATCTTTTCTTTTTATTTTTTAAGCAAGTTGAGTTCTGTTCACTATATCTAAAGAACATGTGGTATCCCAAAATTCATGACTGGAGGACTAAAAATACTCGGGGCCCAATCAGAATTAACAATTAAAAAAATAATAAACTATTGCCATATGTCAAGAAATGACACTGTATTACATACATAAAGTAAAAGGCCACTAAAGATTTTATTCTATATATATGGAAGGTTGAAAAAGGTGTTTTAAAGGAAAAGAAAGTGACTGGTCTATGAGGGATGAATTGGGGGGAAATGTCTGGACATTTGTTAATAAAGCTGATATACTCTCAGCACAAGGTGTCTTTAGTTTTGATTGCATAATCAGATGTACATTTCACTTTGGGGAAAACTATATCATGGAAAGAAATTAAATGGAAAAACATACAAGAGATAAACAATTTAAGAAGTGAAACATTTCTACCGGGGAGGGAAGACTGACATGAGCAGGCGAGGAGGCATTGGCACCACCCAGAGTAAAACCTGGGTCCCAGGGGCACCCTCGCCCCTGCCTCACCACAAGCAGAATCACCACTCCTTCCTTGAACAAGCAGAGAAAACCTCTGACCTTTGGCTGTATATGGTGAATTATTCCAAAAACAAAAAGGAATGTTACCTGGATCTACTAACATATTTGCCTTTCAAACCCCAACATCCTTCTTGAATACTACCTCTGCTCAACAACCAAGTCCCATAAATCCCTCCATCACTGAGTTCAATAATATCTATCTATTTATCTATCTATCTATCTACCTTTCTCCCCTTCTCTTTCTCACTCACTCAAACACCCCACCTTATGATGTGTTGAATGCCACCTACCCTAACCATAACTATTTGCCCAGGAGGGTCCACCAATGAGGTCCCCAAATGAGATTTATTAATGACCCTCATTGCCTACAGGATAAAAATCTCAACTCTTTAGCCTAGCATACATGGTCCCTTGTGATATGGCCCTTCCCACTTCTCTAGCTCCATCCCCTGCCAATCCCTCTCACTCTGGCCTTGTTTTAACTCAATGTACTGCCTTCTCACCCTATTCCATCGCACATATTTTACATTCTACCTAGAGTGTCCTATTCCTTTAGCTCATCAGACCTGACTATCAATCACCTTTAAAAAGTCAGATTCACTTCCTCTGAAAACATTCACAAATAAATAGCCACTGCCATTCCCTCCCTACTCTCTAAGACTGGGCAAGGCATAATTACCTATTTATGGTACTTTCTCTTCTACTTGACTATAACCTCTTCGAGAAAGGGAGTATGACTTTGCTTTCTATCTTCCCAACATCTATCATAATGGCCAGCCCATAATAGAAGATCAATACATGTCAGTTTAATAGATATTAATTTAATTAATTTTTGTTTGGCTTTGATGATAGATGATACCTCTAACAAGTTCACTTTGGGTCTCCTATTTAACAGGATTAAAATTTAGCTAAGAGCTGTTTGGGACACACCTTGAGGCTGACTTCTTTTATTGGATTTTTTTTTAAGATTTTATTTATTTACTTTTAGAGAGAGGGGAAGGGAAGGACAAAGAGAGGCAGAGAAACATCAGTGTGTGATTGCATCTCATGCATCCCCTACTGGAGACCTGGCCCACAACCCAAGCATGTGCCCTGACTGGGAATGGAACCAGAAACCCTTTGGTTTGCAGACCTGTACTCAATCCACTGAGCTATACAAGCCAGGGATTATTGGATTATTTTTAGAGATAAAGTATATTATTGATATGAATCTTCACAATCCAGTTATTCATCTGAAATTTTGGTCTAGAACAAGATTTCTGTACAAATGAAATATACTTTTTAAATATTAATATTTTAATAAAAGATAGTTATACACAGGACAAAGTATCTACTTATTAATGATTATAATTATTAGTAATTATAATTATAATATCTTAATTAGCAGCAGAAGTAAAAAGGCAAAGCCTGTTTTCTATTGCTCAGATGATGCTGTCAGTCTTTCAGAGAGGCAGCTTTGGTTGCATTTGCCTATCCTGTCAGGTATCTAAAACCCAAGTCATTACAGAGATTTGCTAATCCCAGGAAATGCTGCTGTTCAACTGAAATAAGGAATGCTCTCCCAGGAAAAAAGAGTCCCGGGTGGAGTCTTTTGCTACATTAGATGCAAAGCAGTGCAATTCTGTTCGAGATGGCCTTGAGATGGAGCCCATTCGTGGATTTTAGCATCCATGAAATTGGAGGAATAAGCATACCTTGAAAATGGTTTTATTTTCTTTTAGCAAGCAGGATAGTACTTTCTTGCTTTGCTGCTTCTTGAAAGTTTTTGGATCTTCAAATGGCATTAAAAGCTAGAGAATGGAAAACAAAAACTGCAAGCAATTGCCCAGCTAATGTGTGCCTTCAATGCAAAGTTGGGGAAAAGTAGAACATCTTCAAAGAGGGTAATCAGCTTGTAATGAGTGATAAAAATTCGATTATCTACCAGTGGAAATTTGTGCAACAAATTGCTATCAGCCACATACAGCCTAGAAAACAATTTGCTACTTTCAAATCATTTTGATTTTCAAAAGAAAAAAATAATCACAAAGTCCTCAAAATTTTTCAGGTTTGTTAATGCCTACCAAATACAGATTTATCTACCATTTATGAGCTTCAAATTCTCTTCTTCACACAATTATCTTTTAAATATAAAACATAAAACACTTTAGAGTAACATTTTTAAAGTGTATTCATGGGATGATAATTGATATCTCTTGAAACAAGAAATTATCAAAATAGATAAACTAGATTCCATGGTCAAAAAATTTTCAGAAAACTCTGAGAAAGCAAAGGTAAAGAGGTTTCTTTATTGTTGCATGTCTTAACTGAACGAAAATGCACTGTGAACCTCCACGATGAAAATGGCTTTCCAAACTCATTTGACCATTGAATCTTTTCTTCCAGAAGCATCATAAGATCACTACTCTACATTTTCCTAATAAAAGTCATATTTAGTACTTGTAGCCAAACAGTCATAGAAACATACCATCTCTATGGTATTTCATTGGACTTTGCTTCTGTGGGTGTGTGTTTTATTTCACTTCAGTTGCTATACTTCAGTGATTCAGTGTGATCCCATTCTCAACATGATATGAAGAGAATGACTTGAAAACAAAGTTGACCATTTGGTCTGACCATTTGGCTTGAAAACAAAGTCAATAATGTTAAAGGAAAATACCAAAAATTTTATGAAGTCTATTCTGACCAGCATTTTCATTGTTCAGCTTCATGGCTCATCTCTTACCCATATTTACTTCCACTTTTTTCCAGCATGAATGTAGAGTACATTCTTTCTAGAGAATTATTCTCAATCCAGCCATTCTGTGGGTTACTTGTGCAAGAAAGATGATGTGACTCTATTTTGGCCCTAAACCTCTAAAATCCCAATATTAGGTCACTCAGTAGCAAAACTCAGCATAACCCAAAGCTGTGCTAAGGTAACATTCTCATCTTCTCACACCTGGTAAAGTCCTCATAATGTCGTTTCAAAAGAACTACTCTTTTAGAATACAACTACATGGGCATTTAAATGCAATGAACTTGTCGGTTTACATTTCCCTATTTTTGTAGTTGATTATTTTTTCTCTGAGGTTTTAGAGTAGCTGTAAGACCTATGAGAGCAGGCTTTTCCTATGTTGTATGAATCAGTGTAACCCTACTGCCTGCAATTGTGTCTGATGTACAGCATAAAGTATTGTTGAGTGAATGAATTAACTTTAGAAAGTAAGTTCCCCTACCTCCGTGATGTTACAAAGGTCTTCTATTAGAAGAAAAATGGGCTTAGGCAAGGGAGATTGACCATTATAATTTTACTCAATATCAGTGGGATCATTATTGAATTCCCAGGCTCATATAATAAATTCTACCTTTTACAACTATAAATAATATGCTAACTGGTATCACCTTGCCCTTTGAAATGCAAATAAAAGTGGGTCTTGCCAATCAAATGTGAAGGGGTATCTCTTAATGTTTCTTGGAATTATTGGGGGTTTATGTCACTCCTCGTCAACACTTGCTTCAAGTTCTTCTTTCCTCTTATTTAGTTCAGGTCATCTTGCTGTTCCATATATACTGTCCCTTTCATTCACAGAGCTACTCCATAGTGGAAAGCATCCTGATTCTTTCATTCCCCAAAATAGTCACTAATAAAAAGCTATGTCTGCAACTTCCTTTTACTAGAAATCTGAATCAATGGATGAGGTTAAATCACAGCAGAACGGACAAACAAGAGCTGAATACTTTGTATCTCAGCTCTTAAAATCCCTTTGGCTACCCTACTACAAGAAAAGTGTAACTGGGCATTCTCTTCACAGATTCCTATGTTCTCATCACATCACTCTCTCCTGTCTTGCCACTTACTTCTTACATAGAGATTGGAGCGATTTTCTTCAGAGTTGTCTGTGAAAATTCAAATAAAAAAATGCTCAACCAAACTCATTTCCAATCATAGTTTTTTCATCTTGAATGGTGTTCCCAATGCCTTCTCATACTATTTCCCACACCACTTGCCGATAAATAGTGACCCAGGGCCTCAAGGGTGAGGGTCTGGTGTACTTCTGGATGCATGATGAGCCTTATTTGAAAACAGATTTTTATCTGTCTTGGGACTAATAGATGTGGACCCACTGCAAGGACTGAGCCATATTTAAGGTGACCTGAAACATTTGAGGGCATTCTTTAAAGGACCCATTTCTTTTGGAAATATTCTATTCTAAAATCAGACAGTAAAAAATTTTCTAACACCACCACTTTACAGCCATGTTTATTTTGCCTTAGAAAAGGATACTCGGAAAAAATAGGAATGTAGAGAAAAGCAAAAGAAAAAATTACTCATTGGCCTACCTCGAAATAGAATCATACTCATCTTAACAGTGGAAAATTATAATGGTGGGAAATTGACCCACCCCACCACCATTCTTTTGACATTGTTTCTGTAAGTTCTAACTCTGATTAATATATAGCTTATAGATGAGTGGCATGTTTGTATAAGAATCCTAGGGACTAACTTCAAAAGATACAGACTCTGACCTTTGGGAATTCCAGTCCCAGGTTGCTTGCTGACCTTTAACTGTGGAGCCAGGATGATGTCAATTCTGGATGACATGAAACTGGGATGACATGAAACCAGGATGACTAAGCTAGGATGATGTACACAGGACCATCACTTGCCTTAATCTTGACCTCTGTGTTCTGTTCCTATCTCCCTCCTTATAAAAACCTCTGCCTCCACTGAGAGGCAGAGGAGATGGGCTTTGTGACATGAATCCCCCATGTTCCAGGCGGCCAGCACCTGAAAATAAACCACTTCCCTTTACAACAGCACCTGCCTCTTGAGTATTGGCTTTCATGGCAGCAGGCAGCCAGACCTGTGTCCAGTTACATAATCATTTGGGTATATCTATTCCATTCTTTTTTCTATACAGAGGTCCTCTATGCAAAGTTGTTAAAACCTTTTATGTAAATTCATTGATACATCATGCTTTTTTACTTAACCTATCAAGCATTTTCAAAATCATTGTCATATTTTAATACCTTTATAATAGTCCATCAAACAAACATACAATAATATAATCAATTTAATGATTCTCTTATTAGATATTTGACTCCTATCTAATATTTTTCCACTGAAAATAATTCTTTTCTAAACATATTCATATATAACATATGTTCAATATTTAAGATTGTTTCCTTAAGATGTATCTTCAGAATTGAAATGAATAAATCCACAAATCTGAACATACGTAAGTCTTCTGATATTTATTGCCAATTGCTTCTAAAAATTTTAGATCATTTTTTCACCCTATGGTGTTTATAGCCTTACTATATCAGCTTTTTGTTGTTGGATCTGAATCAACTATTTGCTGTTACCAAGGCTGTTGAACTTGAGAAGAACAGAGCTGACCCAAAGCTTTTGAGCTGGCATGCGATGGGGTCAGTGGGGTTTCTGAATACTTTTCATCTCTCCCTGTTTGACTGGGGTGATCTACTCTGTTGGTTATGGAGCCATCACCTTGCAGGCTGCTTTTCCCTAGTCACTAACAACAATTGTGCTTTTAAAATTATGGTCTTTGGGGTTTGTTATTATCTTTGTTAGCTAAACAGTGACTGTTTCCATTTATAACATTTTTCTAATAGCACAATTGTACATTTAACTATGAAAATATAGAAAAACTATAGACAAATATAAGGAAGAAAATTTTCATTACTTGTTGTGCCACCAGCTAGCAATAATCTCTAACAGCCAGTACATTTCCTCCCGAAGGTAATGAAACACACAACACCACACTCCCTGTGCTGCTCCTCCTGCCACCGTGCAACAACCAGGGCCACGTTATACAAACAGCCTGCATCCCGACTTTTTCAGGAGACATCATAATGAGAGATTTCCTCATGCCATTAAACATTCTTTGATAATATGAATTTTAAAAGCATATAATATCCCACAGTATGGATATACCATAATTTATTTAACAGTTCTGTTATTAGACATTTAACCTTTTTCCTTTTTCATTTTACATGATTTTCTTGCATGTTAAAAGATGTAATAAAGGTCCTTGTACATTAATCTTTCCACGGAATTTTGATTACCACCTAAGGATAAATTGTTATGAAGAATTTCTGAGCCAACATTTATGAGCATTTTAAAGGTTTTCAGTAAAGACTTCCAAACTACCCTTCAAAAAATTTATGCTAATTTACTCTCCTTGTTCTGTTGTAAAATGGACAATAGACTGCAAAGATAGAAAGAATAGGTAAAAGACTATAGCAATTTAACTAATATTTATTAATACCCCACCATCAGCATTTGAAAAGTTCATACTGAAAAAAGGAAATATACAGCATACAGTGTGCCTGAGTAATTTTTATGGACTGCTCATGATGTAATTTGGAGCAACAATATTTTAAAAAATAATACGAATTTCTTTAATTTTTAAAAACAAAACTAGACCAAAAGATGCTTCCTTATGCATAATTTTGTTTCAAGAACAGACGAGATCAGGTATGTTCAGCTATGGTATGGCCATAGACAATTTGGCTGATTTTCACTGGAAACCTGTGCAAAGATCAGTACAAGCCAAAAATGTTACTTTCAGGCTTGTAGATCCTCTGTATCTTTTCTTAGTTAAATTGACTATGATTATAGAGGACATTCCAAGCAACACATTTACTCATAGTAGTGATTTTTTTTTCTGAATTCTTGTTCAAATTCCTTCTGCTTATGGTGTGACTCCCTTTTCCCAGAGAAAACAATGAGATTTTTTTAATGGTTATTTAATATATTCATGTGTGGTGGTGATGGTGGGATATTTGTTTAAATATGCATATTATTTTAATATAGTTGTTTTATGGGTGGGTAACCTTTAGAAAATATTTTATAATATTTTAGAAAGTAATAAATAACAAACCTTACCAAAAAAAGAACAGAGCTAAGTTACAGTGTACTGCATTTCTTCCAAGTTGGATTTAACATTTTTTAAATAAAATTATTCTTCAAAAGTCCATATAATAAAACTAAGCTACCTTATCTTCATGGGCAAAATTATGGTGCCTAATATAATTTATTATAGTAAGCAACTTGATCATACCTTTAAAATGTATGAAATACTTTTATCATTTCTAGGACACAACTCTATATAAGAGCATGCATTGTTAAAATAAAACAAGCTTTCTTTTTAAAGAAATTAACAGCCAGGAAACTACTATTTACTGAGAGCAACATTGAATGGCATAATTCAATTCAATTCAAATGCATTGAGCATGTAAGATACAGGGGTGGGCAAAAGTGGGTTTACAGTTCTGATTACACAAAACAGAGTTTATCCTTCTATTACATACTAATTACTGCATTATTACTTGTATTATGTCTTCTTATTATTGTTATTATGATTTCATATCCTTACATATGATTTATCTTTTAGGTAATGACGGCTGGTAATTTAACCTACTATTGCCTCAATGGGGCAGGAGAGTCTGCTGTTCTACGGGAGGCCATCAGGGAGAATGCAGGCTGGTGAGAAGGGGCCGCAAACACCAGAAGGGGCTCAGCCACATAAAACCGTATATCAAAAGAAATGGCGCAGCCAGATATAAAGAACAAGGGGCAGAGAAACCAGATAACTTGTATATTTTTTAGTACAAGAGAGTCAATCCAAATTATCTGAAAGTTAAGAATTTTTTTAATACTATGTTTTATAATTTTGGAAAATATTTTCTTTTGTATGTAAATCATTCTCCTCATAGGATCCACATAATATATCTACTATTCCAGATGAGGCCATGTCTTTTCTTCAGGCACTAGCACTCTCAGTTCATAGATAATTAAAGCATAATATATTTTTACTAATACTGTGACCAATGTATAGTTTTGCAGAGGGAATAAGAAGGTAGAGTCATATATATTAATTATAGCTTTATGCTTTTTAGAAACAGATAGAGGCACACTATCTAAACAGGCTATCTAAATGTGCCCACGTAGACATTTACTATAATATCTGTGCACATAGAGAAATGTGTTCTTCCTTTCATCAAGGATATACAAGTTTTATACAAAATGACAACTATCTAAACCACATGGAAATAAAAAAATCCCTTATTACCTATACTGAAATTACTGTCATAGAAAGTCCTAAGAATGTCCCGATCTCCAACAGAGGCAGAGAGATGGATGCTGTAAAGGAACACCACTATTGCTGACTGCCAGGGGGATATTAATATGGAAGATCACAAACACTGATTAAATCTAGGGTTCAGAGTCAAAGCAAACTTTGGCTGCATTACCCAAAACAAAACAGAAGAAAAGAAACAAAAAATCAGCCAGCCATATAAAAGCCCCAGGGCTTGCTCATTCTCACCAGTTAACATTTTCTGAGATCAGCCTTAGTTGAGAATTGATGACTTTTTTACAATAAAGCAAAATGGGGAACTTACTTGTATCAGTAATCTACTATTTTCAGTGTTTCTCCAAACTGACAATTCCTGTGTCTACTTACAGTTCTTGTACTTGCCAATAGCCTACAAGCAAATTTTCTAAACTTGACTTCATTGCTAGTTTCTAATATTCTCATAACCCAGATTAGGAGGTATGATTAGACATTACAGGTTAAGATGTAACTCATTTCCTTAATAAGTTGATTGTCTTATTAAAAACAGAGGATGCAAATGAGGAATCAGTCTTGGAGCCAGGGGACAGTAGGCCAAAGGTTCTCATCTATGGCTGCATCTCATTCAAGGAGCTTTTAAAAACTACTGATGCACAGGCTCCACCCGGGAGGTACTAATTTAAGTGGCGTGAGGTGGGAATCTGAGTATCTATATTCATTTTTAAAGCTCCATAGCTCCCTTATCAAATCTAATAGACAAATTGTACAGAGCTACTGGTTTAGAATAAATGTACACATTTAAGGACACATGAACATAGGTAGTGAAAACAACAGTCATTTATAAATAACGTTGGCTCAAGGAACTTCAGAAGCCTGTGTGCTTGCTTCTGTGGTACTGAAACAGTACTGTGTTGTCATTAACATTACATTTGAATTCTCGGGTTAAAAGATATCCTGCACTAAAGTCAATAATACTAGCTAGGATTCATGAAGTATCTACTATGTGTAAAGCACCATGCAAAGATACTTGATAAACTTTATTTTATTTAATCCTTATAACCCTCAGAGGGAAGTGTTATTACCTCTTATTTCACAGGCTAGGAATCTGAGACTCAAGGGAGATAAAGCGATTTGCACTAAGTGAAACCAAAACAGCTTAAAAAGCAAATCCGTGTACAGATCCTTTCCCAAATGCTGCTATTTTCCAACCCTACCTCCAATTTCTCAAACAAAAACTCATCTGGCTTTATACCCACTGATTGTGAAGTCAAGTCAACACATCTCAGAGTGTGGGAACTGACCTCCTCAACTCAGTAATACAAAGAATTAAATGTTGACACAATTGTCTGTATTTGGGCCTCAAAAAGATACCAATAATTAGAGCAAACTTTAAGAAAATATCTTCAAAAACATATTAACTAATTTCTCTCCCTCCAGGAAGACTTGAATCCAAAACAAGATGCTTGCTGACTGCCAAAGAGCAATGGAAATACAGCACTATGTGAGCTATCAATATGCTTTGGGATGATGATTTATAGGACTCACTTGGACATAAATCATCTCACAAACAGACTTCACTCCCAACTATTTCCATACAATTTCCAGCTACTAGAAGTAGCAAACCTGAGAAAAACACTCATTACGGAAAAGAGAAAAAGAAAAGGTTGAGAGGAAGGACCAAAAACAGTGGAATCTTTTAATGTCAGCTGGTACAAAAAAAAAAGAACTGTTCAAAGTAAGAATTTCTCCTTCAGGCTAATTGTTTCACCAACTCAGCTTCAGGTTACAGGGACATTTGACCCATAAAATGGCCTGCAAATGAGTCAAAGATGAAGCTTTTATGACCGAAATTATAAAATCATTTTTAGAGAGGTTGAATTATCAAGTTATCCCATTCCTGTATCTCAAAAATATGGCTTTTCAGATATCAGGATCAGGTACATGTTTATTTTCTTCACAATTTTCAGCAGAGAACTTCCTATTCAGTAGCTTTTAATTTACATCAGTGGAAAAATGTATCAGTGAACACTTCATCTTCAAATACCAAGTGAAAGAAAAATTTTTCTAATATATTTAAAAGAGAGTGATTTTCTATTCACATCACACTGAAGATTTTTTAGAAAACTGGTGCCAGCTCAGTGATTTATCTCATAGTCAAAGAAATAAACTGGATTCAGATTCAGGAAAATCATTTGACATGAAACATTGTCATTTGATCCATATTACATAACTCCCAACTAACTCATCAATCTAGTAAGAGGAAATAAGTCTAAAATATTTATTTTGAATAATGTAGATCTTCTCATATTATATTACCAATCATGTAACATTAACTGCTTTTTCCCCTCCACAATGCGTCCATTCTTAAAAACATCTATCTTAGTGTTCTCAGCAGCTACTGTGATGCCTGGAACATCACAGATACTCAATAATCTGTTCAATGATATTTTGAAAATACAATGGTAAGGTCAAACTATGCAGGCAGTAAAAATATTGGCAGTTGCCAGGTTGGGAGGGAGGGAGAGATGAACAGGCAGAGCACGGATGACATTCGGGACAGTGACATTCTCATCCACTGAAATAGACCATGTGCTGAACCATAAGATAAATCTCAGTAAATCTGAGAGATTGAAATCACGTAGAGTGTATTCTCTGACCATGACTGGATTACAATAAATACCAAAAACAAAAAGATGCCTGAAAAATTCATACATATTTGGAAATTAAACAGCATATTTCTAAATATATCATGGCTCCTAAAAGATGACAAGGCAGGCTAGAATATATACTTAAATGTGAAATCAAAACACATTGAAGTGCAGACACATGCCGACAAATGGAACAGAATAGTGTATAATAGCAGACCGTATGTATACTTCTGATTAGTTTTTGTAATATTGTCAAAACAATTAAATGGGAAAAAGTCCATAATTTCAACAAATGTTGCTGGAAAAACTGTATGTCCATTTGAAATAATACTTCAACCCGTAACTCACACAACACAAAAGCTGACTTCAAACGCTGCATAGATCAAAACAAAGAAACAAAAAAAAGTAAAATTCCAAAACCTCTGAAAGAAAATAAAGAGCACAGGAAAATTTCTTAGGCAAAACACCAGAAAAGAAATAAACATAAAACAAAAATAAATTGGACTCTACTCTTCTAAAGACACTGCTTAGAAAATGAAAGGCAAGCTAAGACTGAGGGAAATTATTTGCAGCATATACAAGGGTGGGCCAAAGTAGGTTTACAGCTGTTCCTGTGGAAGAAGACATGCAGGTTATGATTATTACAATAGATTTATTAACACAAGAGAATGTCACAGTGCAACTGTGAACCCAATTTGGGCCACTCCTGTATATCACACAAAGGGCTGATACCCAAAACACAGGGAGGGGCAAAAGTATGTAGGTTTATAGTTGTGAGTCCATGAAACATGGAGTTTATTCTTGTATTCTTATTTATTAATTGTATTATATGAACAGCTGTAAACCTACTTTTGCCCTACACTGTATATAAAGAACTTCTGCTACTTACTCAAATATTTTAATTGTCAAATATGTTAACAGATATTTTACCCCAAAAAGATATATAAATAGCAATATGCACCTGAAAAAATGTCTAACCTCATGCAAGATCATGAGGAACATGCAAGCAAATTACAACCTTAATGAGATATACAATTACAAACCTACTACAATTGCTAAGATTAAAAAAGACGGACAATACCTAGTGCTGGGGAAGACACAGGGCAGATGAAACTCCCACTCCAGGAGGCAGGAATGTGAAATGTGTAAAGGCACTTGGCAAACCAGTTTTGTTTTGTTTTTTCTTAAAGGTACACATATGTCTATCAAACAACCTAGCAACTGCACTGTTAGGTATCTACCTAAAAGAAATAGAAACATAAGTCCACACAAAGTCTTGTTCACAAGTGTTCAAAGCAGCTTTATTCACAATAGCCCCACACTAGAAGCAACTCAAATGTCCATCAACACATGAATGGATAAATATATCGTAGTATTTCTACACAATAAAATACTACTTGACAATTAAAAATCTATTGATTCATAGAACACACGACGAGTGAATCTAAAAAAAAAAAGATAACACAGAGCAAAGGAAGCCAGACAGAGTACATAATGATTCCTTTTCTATGAAATTCTAGAACAAGAAAAACTAAAGTGAGAAAGGGAAGTCTGGGTGTGGTAGGAGACTGACCACGAGGCAACACGGGGGACTTGTTAGGGCCTGTATGGAGATGGTCTCTGTCTGGATTGTGACAGTGGCAGTTACACAGTGGTGTACAAACTTACTCAACTACACAGCGACAGTGACTGCACTTTATTATATGTAAATGTATACCTCAGTAAAGGTGATTTTAAAATCTAAATTCATAAAATATATTATTTTACAATTATGATGGAGAGCAACTAACATGACCACAAAATGTTTTGCAATCCACATATGTCTTAACGTGAATTCCTCAGAGGAGTTTCCTGAGACAAAGATCTGAATGAGAGTAGTTAATACTGAATGTGATTATAGGAGGCATTGGAAATGGCATGAGGAAGTGAGGCAGGCAAGAAAAGAAAGTCAACAAAGTGTGCTCCATTAAGCATGTCACTACTGTGGGGTTTGGCGAACCACTGTAGAACACACACACACACTAAAGTTATCCTACCTGAGGATCACTGGTTTGAAGGATTCTCCTGTCAGTGTCGGAAGCCTGCTTGTCCCATGGGCACCCAAAGAGCATTATTTCCTGGGCACTTCTTACCTGCTGCACAGGTAGGTAGCAAAACAGGCTCCCATAGACAGAGAGCCTTTGGGAAAAGATATTCAGGGGCTGATGGTTGGAAGTTGAGCTAATATGGACTGAAGGGGTAAGGGGAGTAGGCAGTGTCTGCTACATTACTGAAAAAGAACACCTAAGAATTCAAAGTTCATTTTATTGTTCTTGTGTTAACTTACCTTTAAAAACCCTTTTGTAAATGTGATGGGAAATAGGATCCCTCTTCCAAGAAAATGGTATATACAGGGTGGGGCTAAAGTAGGTTTACAGTTGTGAAGTACATTAAACACAGTTTATTGTTGGATAATTATTGTATTATGTTCCATACAAACAATGGTAAACCCGTTTTTGTCCCCCTAGGTACACACAATTTGGGGAGTTTCTTGGCCTCCATAAATGTCCGCTCTGGAGCCCCTGCCTTATCTGTAGACCATGTGCAGATCTGCCTAATGCAAATCAGATATCATGGGCTTCAAAGTGAACGTGAAGAGATTTACATATTATGTATTTCTATCTACTTGTTTCTTCCAATTTACAAAGCAAGTTTTCTCTCAAATTTTCAACAATGGATCAATATGAAATAAGTCTTGTACTATGAAAGAGTTATTTATACATTTTTTAAAAGCAATACTTAAAGGAACTATGCAAATCTTACAATGCTTTAAAAAGCAATAAAGTGACTGTCAGAATGAACCCAAAGGAGATATACACACTTTTAAAACTACAACATTCATTATTTTTCCTTCCATGGGTTCCAAAGAGATGGAGCAAACTTATTTATTAGTTAACAGAAACCAGAAGGTACAGGTGTATCTGTAACTTCCCATTAATTTCTTATAAAGCATCTATATATGTAACCTAAATATAAAAAATAAATAAGGCATAGTTGACGCCTTTCTCTCGCACATCCATCAGTCAGAACTAGGCTCCACCTTTAGAATATACCCAGGCCCTACTGATTTCCCACTGCCAACACTGCTCCCACTGTGTCTAAATCTGAGCCATCGTCACCTCCCACCTGCATTATTACAGGAGCTTCATACCTGGTCTCCCTGCTTCCACCTTATCCCCTTATCTTCCATTCTCTACCATGCAGTCACTGTGGTCCTTTAAAAACGTGTCTCCTCATATAACTCTTATCCTCTAAAACTTCTAAAGGTTCTTTTTCCATTCATAGGTGAAGTCAAACTCCTGCTTCCTCTTGTAGATCATCTAGTAAGGTTTTCACCAGTGCTCACTCTGTTCCAGACACTCTAGCCATTTTGCCTTTTCTTAAAAGCCCTTGATTCTGACACTTATTTATTGTTTTTTTTAATTTAAATCATTTTTATTTATCAATTATAGTTGACATGAAATATCATATTGTTTCAGGTGTACACCCCAGTGATTGGATATGATGTTACCTAGTGATCATACCAATTAATGTAGTACCCATGACAGCATTCATCAGGGATTTATGATTGCATTTTTCTGTCCATGGAAAGAATGCTCTTGCCCTATATAGCTACATGACTAGCTTCCTCACTTTCCTCAAATGTCACCGTAAAAAGCTTCCTCTAAACCACCATTTTAAAAATATGAATAAACCCCTCAACATTCTCCCTCTTTCCTTTGTCTTCACAGAACTGATTAGCACCAGATTAGCACCAGAAATGTATTTCTTTGGTAAGGGCTGCCTTCTTCCACTGGATTCTAGGCTACACAAGGACAGGAGCCTTGTCTGCATTGTTTACTGCTGTATCCTTAGTGCTATACCAATGCATGGCACATGGTAGGCATTCTTTATGTTCTGAGTATGTGAATCCTCATGTGAAAGTAATGCAGATGGGTCAGTACTACCTCCTTTTGGCCTCCTTCATGTCCCACTGCAGACCTCAGAGGCACTTTGTTGGAAACTTAGGAGTTCTTGGAACATATTTACAAACCATGACTTAGCTTAAAAATACTATCTTACAAATGCATAAGTGGGAACTCCCAGGGAACGTGGGGAAAGTATAACTGAAGTGTAATGGAAAGAGTGTTAGATTTGAAGCCTGCTGAGTTAGGTCGAGTTCTGTTTTCACCATGGGGCATTTTCCTTGATGGGGCCCTATGAGATATCCTAAACATTCTATTTCTTTCAGTGTGTCAGGAATTGAGTTCTACATTTATCCATAAGCTCTAAAAATGTGACTGGAAAAGAAAGGGAAAAAGAATGATTGAAGGTGTGAGTTAAAAACTTTATTTACCCTGTACCCATCTCTTCCAGACCTCTATAATTATCCCTTTAATACAAAACTATTATGTATAAGGTTATTTAAGCCAATATAAAATTAAGGATTTATATTAGAGAGAATACATCATAAAGGTCACAAAATCCTTTTTGCATTTTAGTAGATTACTTTGTCCTTCACTATAGGTATCTCTGTATTACAATTTCTGTTTCTTTGTGCTAACACAGCACCTTCCCCAAAATAGATATCAACAAATTCTGTCACATGAATGAAATAATATCTAGCAGATGTTAATTTCAAGTCACATAATCAATTGTGGAATAAATGTAATTTTACCTTTCTATAACTCAATTTTTATCTTAAGCCCAAATTCCACCATATGGAGAACTAAAATCTCAGCCAATTGAGGCCAATTTCAGCCTATCTAGGGGTTCTCCCCACCTGTTCCCAAGGTCCCTCAAAACTTTCACAAGCCATATAGAATTCCATGGTGTTGGCAGGAGACAGCACCCAATTCTCACTCACATCAGTGCACTCTGGTCTCCCCAGAGACAACATCCCCCCTGGACTCCAGCAGTCAGGTCTAGTGGACTACGCCTGGCCTTATCCCAGCTCCAAGGCCTTGTGAGTATATTGGACTCTGTCAGGCTTATGCCACTCTTGGATAAAATAGAAAACTGTCTGCTTTCTCATGACACCTTTTATAACCTGTCCCCAATGGCCTAGATACTTCATACAGGCATCTCTACTCCACTGCCAGGCTTGTGACTTCCCCAGGTTCCATCCCAAAGCAGTGCCTTCTGTTCTCAGATCCCCAAGCCCAGACGTCCAAGGCTTTTCCCCAGAGCCATGCTGGGATTCATAATCTTCCCTCCATCACTGAATTTCTTTTGTTCATGGTGTGAATAAGGAGCACAGGTTCCAAGTGGGGAAATGAATGAGAAAGGACTGGATCTGTATGACCTTAACTTTTTCCAATAAACTCTATTAGATATGATGTAGAATGTGTGCCCTACTACTCCAAGTCCCCCCCCCCGTCTTTGATATACATAAGTCAAGCTAAAAAAAAGCAAAAAGAAACTTCCTTGATCAAAGCCATTAGCTTTGCTAAATTTTCAAAAACACAGTTGCAGGCATAGCAGAGGCTTCAGTGTGGAAAGATGGAGTTGCCCAAGTCAGAGGAAGCTCACACGGCCCAAAGAAGGAAACGTGTGTACAGAGGGGTTGGGAAGGGCTGGGAGCATGCATGTACTTCAAAAGGCCATGCAGGGATAATATCTGACAAAAAAAGGAAGAAAGAAACCTGTGAATTAAAGAAAATGAAAAGCTACATTCGTAAACTCAGCTAGTCCCTTAGTTTTTATAATTTATGTGGAATAATATATTATAAGTAGTTCAGACTTGAACACAGATGTGATTTTAATGATATGCTCAATTTTTCCTAAAATTTAGGGGAAATTAAAAGGTGGAGATCAGTTAACAATGAAAGGACAGCTCCTAAGTTTTTTATATATGAAAGTATTTTCAGCACAATTCTAGTAAAACCACTGGAGTATAACTTACCTTCATATTTATGGTTTCTCTTAAAGAAAGTTAATTTTGAACATTAGTAGGAAGAAAAAATGGAACAAGTGCCACTGTTACATTCACAGGGCCAGGTTACAACAGGTGAAAGTATTAAGTAGTCTAATCCCTGTTTTTGTATACAGATCAAGTCTCTGAAAAACTTGAGGAAGTAAAGCAAGAATATGGTTAAAAATTTTTGGCATGTTTCATTTAAGAAAAAGATGTGGCAAAAACAAAAAAAAAAGAAAGGAAGAAACATGTCAGGAAAAAAAAGAGAACTGATCAATCCTCCCAAATTTTCCCACCCACTTAAGGTTTATGCATAAAACACCATCATGCACTTTTGCTTTCCCCTCTGCAGGAAAAAAAAAATCCAAAGTGTATAGCAGGATAGCAGAAGGACATGTGAAATGACATGAAAAGAGTTGAATAAAAACTATATTAAAGTTACTTGAATTGTTTTTGAGAAGGAAAAAACTAAAGTCATTTTGTTGAAACTGTCTTAAACACACAGTAGGATTACCCTGAAACAAGACCCCTATGCAGGGACTGGGTAATTCAAAATTACATCATTTCCATTCATCCCCTGACCTACAGCTTTTCATCCTCATCACGCTCAAAGACACTTCTGGCTCCCAGTCAAAATAATTTCACAGAAAGTGGTTTGGGGAACAATACTGACTGTCACAGTAGTAGTCTGGCATGAGCATTTCTGGGCAGAGCTGAGTTATGCCCAAGCTGGGGCCAGGAATGAATTTGCCACAAGACTCTGAGGGGTTCTTAACAAATTAGAGAAAAGCAAACAGCTGAAGAAAAACAAATGGGATAAATGAATTATTCATGTCTTCTCCATATAATGATACTATGCATATGTTCACATGAAATGTGCTAATTTTGTCTATAAGCTCTTTGAATGCAATTTGAAAAATAATAAATTAGAGCAATACAAAAGAGGTACAGTGTAAAAAGTCAGAATCTGGAGCCCCAGGACTGGGATTTGACTCCTAGACAAATTACTTAAGAGATTGGCTATGTTAGGTAAGTCACTTTCCATCTCCAAGCATCAGACTCTTCTTTGCAACAGGGTCGGAATAAGAGCATTTATCGCATAAAGCTGTGATGCCCAAATGGGGGCATGCATTAAACAGCTCAGCACAGTTAAAGGGCTCATCCCTAAGTGTTCAGTAAACATTAGCCATTGTAAAGGACTTGCACCCCTTTCTCTTTGAGGTGAAGGGAGTAGTAAGAGAAAATAATAATTGCTTACCTCTTTTTAAGGAGGTCATAAGGAAGTTCTGGTTCAGATGGCAAGGCAGAAAAAGATCCTGAAGTCACCTCCTTCCATGCAAATGTATTAACTACATATGGGGAAATTTCCTCTGAAAAAAACTGAAAACTAGCAGAGGCCCTCCTTCTCTTGGGCAAACAAGAGGGAATCCACATGGAATCCACAAGCAGGAACCCACATCTACATGTGGGAGGCTGAGGCACAGCCTTGCCTTAAACTCCACCACAGTCAGGAAGAGACTCACTCAAAACCATGAGTGTCTTACTGAGGAGCAAAGGGTACATATAGCACATCAGACACCCCAACTTTTAAGACCTGCACCTGAGAGATGAGCCCCCAGACATCTAGCTTTGAAAGCTTGCAGGACTGGTCCTTCCACGAGACCCGTGTGGAATTGTGGGGAACCAAGGATGGGCTTTTAAAGGGCCAATGCTGACCTGCCTGACTCAAGGCTCAGCTGAGAAGCAGCCCTTTTCAAAGGCCCCAGACTTCATGTGAAAGAAGCTTTTTAGCTAATTTTAAAACATGGGGCTGAGGAGCAGGGGCCTGCTGGGGGACAGGTGCTGGTGGACACCACTTCACACACTGTTTCTGCCATGCTGAAGGTGACAACGGGTGCCATCTTTGTTTTTTAATGCATTAAAATTGAAAATACACACACACAAAAAACAAAAATGGAGACTAACCATGAAACTTTCCAAGCAGACAAAACTAGTGTAGTCATACAAAGCTTAATTTAGTAGACTTTGCAAGTCTAAGCTGACCTGCATCATCTCTTGCATGTACCTCCAGTAGTCATAAACAAAACAAATTTTCCCAAAATTGATATGCAGTAATCACTACCCACTCCCTGTCGCTTAAGAAAATTTGAGTATAATATCCAATCACCGTAAAGAATAAACAGTCACTGCTTTCTCACTATGTAAGCTGCTTATAGCAACATACCCGTAAGTCTCATTTGGTTTGAGTGATCCCAGTTTTACAAGCTGTTTTTTGGTGTGTGCACAATAAACTTTGGTTAATCACTGCTTTCTGTGATGCATTGGTTTCATTTATGTTATTTCCAAACTTTTGACAGTTCATGGCATCAAAAATAAAATCCAAAGAAGACCACAACAACTCTGACGCCAGTCAGCAAAAAGGTGCTGGAACCCCCAGAGTCCACTGAGTTCACTGCCTCCTATCTGACTCTGGGATTTGAGAGCAAATCACTCTTAGATCTGAGTTCTACCCTCTTTGAGTTTTGAGTTTTCTGACTTGATTGTGCATACCCATATTTTTTGTTGAAGCTTCTTGGTAAGTAACTCTTTTCTATTCAAAAGAGGGGAAAGTGGATCCCTGTTTGGGAACAGCTCTTAAGAAACAGCTCATTCCTCTCTGGCTATTGGCAAAAAGAGTCAGTGGGACAGCCAATTGGGCCTCTCTATAGGCTGCCTGAGGTGAGGGTCCTCAATATATGGCAGCTGGCTTCTCCCAGAGTGATCTAAGAGAGAGAATGAGAACACACACACACACACACACACACACACACACACACACACACCCCCAGCTCATATTTCAATGTAGGAAAAGGTGGGTTCCACCTGGTCTGAAACTCTTTCCACGGAAAACTCCTGCTCCCCATACATACATCCACTGTGGACAGGGTCTCATGCCTTTTTGAAGAATGATTAAACTTATGGATAATTTGGAATTGTAGTGGCCACTGTGGGGAAACTAACTTAGATCTAAGTCGACCTGAAGGAGCAATGTTAATGAGAGTGACTTTCAAAGCTCTCAGTGGCAATGGAGAAAGCATTCATTGGTATGCAGAAGTTTCTAAAAGGCAAAATGACTTGAAAAACAGCTTTAAAATGTCAGATGATTTCGAGAATTCATAAAATTGTATTTCATCAACCCCTAGGAATTGGATTAAAATGTTCAATAAAACCACATTTCTTTCTTCCCCTAAAAATGTTTAAAAGAAAGAAAAATAGCTCAAAATCAATCCTTATGGCATACAAATAAAAAATTTTAATAAAAATCTTTGACCATCTGAACACAATTTTGTTCCAACTGTTCTTACATAAACTAGAGAGTTTTACATTGTGCCTGACTCATGGCTGAAATTTTAGAATGAAAACTATAAGGTTTTTGTTTGCATCTCTCTGTATGTTTATGTGTATCTAGGTATGCATATTATAAATATGTGATATTTTTCTATTTCTGGATGGTATTGCCAAAATTAGCTTGTAAAAAGAAGTTTTAATATCAAAAGTATACTGGTGCAAAACTAGAATTGGGTTTTCTCTCTGTTACAAGAACAATTTCCTTGTGTTATTGGTGGATGGAACTTGAAGGTATTATGCTAAGTAAAATAAATCAAAAAGAGAAATATTGCATAATCTCACTTACCATATTTTTCAGACAATAAGATGTACTTTTTCCACCCAAATTTGGGAGGAATAATGGTTGTTAATGCTGCTGTTGAGTTCTGTTTACATTTACATTGGTGAAATATCATGTTATTTATATTATTAAATATTTTACCACATTTTCCACTTCAAAAATTTTTTTCCTATTTTCCTCCTCTAAAACGTAGGTGTGTCTTATGGTCCAAAAATATGGTATGTGTGGAATCTAAAAACAAAACAAAACCAGCTCATAGATATAGAAAATAGATCGGTGGATGTAGGTCAAAGGGTACACACTTCCAGTTATAAAATGTCATGGGAATGTAATATACATATGGTGGTTATAACACTGCACTACATATTTGAAACTTGCTAAAAGAGTAAAGTTAAAAATGGTCATCACAAGAAAAAAATATCCTAACTATGTATGGTGACATAAGTTAACTAGTCTTATTGTGGTGATCATTTCATAACATACAGTATTTAATCGTTATGCTCAGGTATACCTGAGATTAATATAGTGTTATAAGTCAATTATACTAAATTTTAAAAAATTCCATGAAATATTTTCAACCTGTTTAGGATACATCACTTGACTATGCTTTCTACTTAAAACTTTTTTATAAAATGCCAAAAAAAATAATTTTGATAATAAAATTGCTTTTCAGAAAATTGATGGCATGAACTTAAGCAGTAACAAAAATAATTTATTTTTTAAAAATACTTATTTGGGAACAGCAGCATTTTAACAACTTTCTTGCATTATTTCTTTAAATACAAATACAGTTGACTTCTGTACTTGAGTCAAGGAATTTGACCATTAGAAAGCAGTAACATTCTAGTTGTCTCTGTGGAAGCCTGACATAGAATTAGGAAATAGAAGGCTAGCACCCACGGGGAGTGTATGATGCCAACAGATCTTTTTAGCTGTATGTCTAATTCGCCAGTTAGAATTTGCGAGAACCAACACCTGGCACCTCCAACAGAAACTGCAGTGGCAACAGCCACTACAGCCACTGATAGAAGGTCTGTAAATCTGCATCCATCACTTCTGGGACCTTTAGAGCCATTCTCCAATCCATCAATGATAAAAGGCACATTCCTGCAAATGCAGAGCTATGAATATTAAAGTGCTTTTGATCAAACTTGGGACACTTGGCCAGCTGCTCCTAATTTTAGCCTGTCTCTCTGGACCTTGCTCGCACAAACAAATTGAAACGAGTACTCTCTCATGGGATTTCTGTTCTTGGCCATCCTAGTAAAAAGAGAAGTGATTATAAATTTGTTACTTCAAAATATTTCTGATAGAATCCAATATAAAAAACAATGATACACTGCAATTTTTTATTAAGAAAGATTGTTTCTTTCTGCTACCAACCCCTGAAATCATTCAATATGCATGGGACTCCTGAGAAAAGCTTGACCTAGCAGTTTTTCAGGATTCAGTTCTGGCTATTAAGGTTCTCAATATTTGTTACTTACAAACTAGGTAAAGAGTAATTATTTTTATGCAAATAAAATGTTTTTTAATTTTTAATTTTTGAATGCATCAAATGATTTGCATTTTATTTATATAAAATGAACAAGATCAATATAAAATAGATAATTGAATAAATATTAATAAATGTCCGAAACTGGTATATCAGTCAAGTCTTTCAAAGTTTCCTAAATACAGCCATTGGAATTTGCTTCAGGCTAAAACTTGGCACTCAGAGTTGATGGTGGAGACGCAAATGCTTTTCCAAAGAGCTATTTCTGTGGGTTATGCTCTTCTTGCATGTAAAGCAATGGAAAAAAAGGGAAAAGACAAACACTTTCTCAGGCTTCTCATGATTTTTTAATCTATTCTGTGCAAAAATATGGCTTACAGTTTATTGCTAAAATGTAGGAACCTGAAGATTCCCAGCCCGCATTTTAAATATAACAAGTATCTCAATCACTTGCAGAGTAGTAACTTTCAGAACCTCAGTGCTGAACTATTAACAGTTTGTATCTTTTTTACTCATGCAGAGAAGTTCCCACAAGTGCAGTGGACCCAAAAACGCCCATTATAGCTGTACGATGACAATTCATTGTTTTTACCATAGGTAAACCGATAACTTGTATCATTTTTCTTCCGTGAGGCAAAAAGCTGCAATAATCATTTATTCATATTTCCAATCTTACTAAAATGTTTCTGAAACAAATCATAGGCAATGACAAACCCATGTTCACATCAGATATCATCAGATGTCTTCTCTTTCCACCTTGAAGTTTTTTTCTGTACCTTAGCTAAGGTGTGAAATCATATTTGAGATTCTAGAGAAGGTGATTTCTTTAGTGCAGTTTAAAGTTTACTTTGGCCAAATAACAAATAATTTTCTAGCATACTGAAAACTTAACCAGTTTCTTGAAACAACAAGTTGTCCTAGTGAAGCTCTTAATCTAGATCTTTGAACCTTCCTATTCATCATCTTCTTTAACCCATCTCCTTGTCTAAACCAGGAAGAGTATACTGGATACAAATAAATTGCCTTTTGAATCAAAGATTTCTATCATCATGGCTTTCCTGTATTACAGATGGAGGTGTTGATACATAGGAGTTCAGGATAAGTGTGTACAGACCCAGAAAACAAAGTCCTGAAAGTTTGGACTTTTAAAAATTGAAAACCTTATTGGAAGTTTGCTATGTTTTCTTCTTATTTTTCTTCTAAAGAAAAAACTACAGAACAATAGTTCAGTTCATTGAATGTTAGCTAGTTATCTATGTTCTGAATGTTTGTAAAAATGTAAAATAACCTTCACAAGGAGGTTGGAGAGCAGTGCAGACAAGTGGAGCTTAAAGCATATTTTCATCTCATCTTGAATTTTGGATAACAAAAGGACAAATTTGACCACATAATGAAAATCATGGTCCACGGATCAAATGATCCCCCCAAAATTATTTTTCCCTCTCAGTTTTTCCTCTTTCTGCTAAGAGAGAACTACATATCATCACTCCGATAAATAAACCCCAGAATAACAAGATTTATCTGTGGACAGTATGCCCCAGAGATGAAATTCATGAAGCTCTCACTGCCCGTCATGCCAGAGAACTTTGCTTCTAAATCCCATGGTAAGTTAATTAATACATTGATATAAATAGTTGTCTAGTTACATTGGGGATTTTGAGAGATGGACATTTAACAGGATGACATGTCTTTGATTTGTTCTTGAAGGCTTTCGTTAGTTAAATCAGAGTTCTCACTTTAAAAACTCTGTGGTTTGGAGTTCCCTGTAGTACCTACTCTCATTTTCTACAGGAAATCATATTTATCCCTATGCAGCATGAAGAGACGATGAGAATGTGTTCGTGTTCTTTTTTGGCTTCTTTAGTTGACCTTTAAAGCTCTTCAGATCCTAATCCCCAATTTGTGCATTTAAAAATGAGATACCTTACATATTTCTTCTTCTGTTTATTTTGCTGGGATTGTATACAGTAATTACTTTTTCAAAGAAGGGTTAATGTCCATAAACAGTGCTATGTAGAGAAGTATACCTCACTTGGTGCAGATAAATTGAGCGCTGAAGTCTTCCACTGCTATTGTAATTTTCTCAGTTGAGTTATTACAGTAGAAGGTCAGCCATAATCTCCAGACACCTTCGGGTTTTTTTAAAGAAAAAAAAATCACCTTTCTCTCAATTTTCCTGGTAAATAAAGACTCTATACAAGAAAAAATCCAACTAGTTACAATTAATTTAGGAGACCTTGATTATCTTCTTATTGTCATTGATTTCTGGTGTTCTTGAGTAACTGGCCTGACAGTAAACCAAAACTGTGTGCAATGCTGCATGCCGCAACTGTGTTCCAGAACTGAGATTGAAACTCCTAAGTTGTTTTAACCAGGCAACTAATCGAAATTTATATAGTCCTGTACAAATTTAGAGATATGAGATGCAAAATCGTGAATGTATTTCCAACACATTCTTCTTATCAGAACCATTTAAATCATCATCTTACACAAGTACATATTGAAACTCAACTTTAAGCATTTTATTTTTATGTACATTTCATTTTGTCCAGAAATAAAATATCTAAATACAGACAGACTGTAATGTTGTATATGTATAGCTTTCAACAATACTTGAGCTGAATAAATGCTTTGTACATTAAGTTTCTTTTTTAATGGAATTCACAGCTACATTGATAAAATGGATTCCTCATATCCTTTTTTTCTTTTTTAACCAATAACAGGCAGAGAGACAAATACAAGTTAATATTAATAAGCAGCTCAAATAACACTTGGTTAAACTATATACAATACAAACCATTCATACAAATGAAGACTAGGATATTGAATTTGTTACAATATGTGTAGTAAAGATAAGACAGACACTTCTAACTTACACGGTGTCTGTCAGGCATTTCCCTTCTTACATAATGATCAGAACTTGTTTTAAGCAGCTTTCGCTGGTCTCAACTTTGCCGAAGTCCAAAGGTTGATGATGAGTGCTGTAATCCAGTGTCTGCCCACATGTAAATTCCAAATGTTTGCTCATCTTTACTGAGAACAGGCTCCCTCCATAGAAAAAAAGAGCCATCTCGTATCACCTTGAATGTGCCTACTGTATGCTGGAAAAAAAGTTACTACACTTTGTTGTTGTTCATAAAATAAAGGATACTGAACTCTAAAGACATATTGTTTCCATGTGAACAAGCATATACTCCTACGGTAGTATTGACCAGCACAGCTACTCCAAGCAGTAGGAATGCATGAGTGGGGACTATTGATTAGCATGTACTCAAGACTTTAAAAGAGATTTCCACAACAGCAAGGGTTAGAAACCATTCACTGTCTAGTTAATCCTTTTGCTTGATGATGTTTTTATCCTGAACCATTATGAGTCAGACAATGAAAGCCCTCTCGACAGGAATCATGACAGATGCAAGCTGAAATGTGTGTAAGTGTGTGTCTGTGTACATCTATGTGTGAAAGCATGTCTTCGAGTGTGGCTTTAAAATCTGTGATTTACAATGACACCGAGAGATGGAGCTGACTGGGCAGAGTTACATCAGATTGTTTTCCACTAGCGTGTTTGCATCCAGTTGACAAGAGCAGCAGTGTAGACACATTCCAGGCAACAGATGTGACCTTCTTCTTTGAGGTAACGGCCCTGTCATGTGACCTAGAATTCCTCAGGCTTCAGTCTCGAGCTCACGTTCATCATCATCCGGAGGGGAAGTAAGGTGTGTCGCTGTGGTAGTTGTAGTCGGGGCACACTTTCTGTACTAGTTTATAATCTGTACTATAAAAAGAAATGTAAATACAGATCACCTTGAAGGGCTTGGAGCAGAGCCAGGACACATGACTTTGGGTCTGCTCCTGGTAACAGGTTTTTGAAGGGTCGTAATTGCAGAGTGTGTTCTTGGTAGCCTTGTCAACCTTTTCATACTCAATGCGACAGTTAAAGGACTTGGAATCTTTGGCATCAATCACGGTTTGTTGTGCCAAGTCGAATTCCACTATTTTTGTCGGGGGCACCAAGCTGACGGATACATTCCCTTGACCAGTGGAATTATGTCTGAAATAAACACTGAACGTCCCATTGCCATGATCTACAATTTTCCCAGTTATCAATAGGTTTAGCTTCACTGTTTTGATGTTGGAATGAAAATCACCCCATCCAAACATTTTCTTAAACTTGCCCGTCTTAACGATGGGCCTTCGCTTGGCCCTGGGCCGAGGCTCTTGAAGGTCTGTGGAGTTCCTCAGCCAGTCCCAGAGATCTTGCTCAGAATAAGGTTCTGGGGTGTCATATCGCAGGTCTAAATCTGTGTCATTTTCTTTGCCACGAAAAGTCTGTGACAGGAGTCGGCTGATAGACAAGTCTTTGCTGCTTTCTGTCCATATGTGCTTTAGTGTGGACTTGCTGCTTCCTGATCTTAGAAGTTCTGACTTTCCACCATTTGTTAAATTGGCACATGTGACCTGAAAACAGAACAGAAAATGGCATTTACATCTCTGTATCTGGGAACATTCCACACACAGATCAAAGCCGTTTCAAAGAGACTCAGTTAGATGATGACACTTCTTAAAGTGCCTTTAGCATCTGGACAATATTTATTAGTATGTAACAAAATACCACTTCTATTTTTACATAATGATGGGAGAGAGGAGGTGTAGGTGGATTAAAAAACCCCACAAAACATGACTGAAAGACTGTAGAAAATTGACTTTGAGGAGTGAAAGGCCATCTAACATGAATGAAGCAAAGTGAATTCAAACACAAATCCAGCTAAAGTAATTATTTCTCAGCACCAAAATCTAAACACCTTTAAAATAAAACTATAATTCATGATGTTATTTTTCTAGTTCAAAATTACTATAAGCTTTGAACTGTATGGCTCTCTGAAATGCATCAACCAACATCCCACAGAGGTTCATCAGTCCATGCACGATCACGCTAGAAAGCTAATACTTGTGCAAAGAGTCTCTAGCACACTTTAACTGGTCAAAACAAAATAGCATGCTTATTATCACCTATTACAAGTAAGGACCAAATTATATAAGACAGAATTTTTATCTTAAGGGTTTGAACGTGTGGTCTAGGAAGAGGGACATAAGTGAAGACATCTACTACACAATGCCTTCTACATCATTGTCAAAGTAGAGAAGCAAAAATAAACAAACAAACAAAAAAACATGTGGTCAATAACAGAGATTCAGGTTAGACTGGGAGGGTCACATCCAGCAATTATTCTCCTGGGACCCCATTATTGCCTCTTTAGAAAGAACAAGATCCCCAGCCAGCCCAGGGTTTCAGAGAAACTCTGAATCTAACTGATTCATCAAACAGCCACATCTGTACTTGCGCAATTCCGTAAGCATTGTCTTTATAGCAGCCCCTATGTAAGGAAATAAATGCATGTCCATAATGGCCTCATTGGCCTAAAGTTAAAGCAGTGATTTCTGGTCCTCACATGGAGGGCTCAAGGACAGGAGGGGACAGAGTCAGGACTCACAGGAACCAAACTGGACAATACAAATAAAGTCTTTAAGATATGGATGGGCTGTTCTCCTTTAAGGCTGTTGAAGGGAGTTCCCCACAGCTGACCATTAAGAAGCTAAGTTTCACAATAAGCCTCTATTGCCAGACGCCTTCAGAACCAATTCTGAATCCTGCCTCAGACCTGAGCCTCACTACCACTCAGCAGCCTCACTGGGCTCTCTAGTCTCCTTCCAAACTGGTCTCAAAATGAGAGGTCATTCCTGGAGAACGTTTTGAATTCAGGCTGAGTAAGAATTAAATCTGTATCCTACGGGCCTCCTTTAGCATACAACTCTGGCCTGAGACTAGACTTTCACGCAGTCATTTGTGCTAAGAGGACACTATCCTCACCCCTAGGGAGAGAGAGCATGACCTTCAGAGCCAGTCTCCCTGAGATCTGCACTTAGCCTGCCACTGCCAAGTGGCATGCCTTTGGCCAAGTGAGGGTAACACTGATGCCTACTTCATAGGGTCACTGTGAGGACTGAGTGACCTAAGACATGTAAAACCTTTAAAACAGTGGCTGGCACATGGGAGTGGCTCAATTAAATTTAGCTATTTTTATGAATCCCCAGCTGACATGTGAAGATAATTAGAGAAAGAAGGCAACCAAATGATATACATGGAGGTCTAGCCTGAGAGTAGTTTTGTGCTGGAATACAGTCAAGTACTGAGAACCTGCATGGGATGGTTCCCACATGCAGGGGACCTTGGCAACCTAAGCTAAAACAAAGTCACTTAGATCTTGTAATCTCGCCTATTCAGAAATCCTTTAGGGTCATTGAGCTCTTTACTACCAGCTACCAGCTAGCAAGCAGTCTCTTCTCTCCCCAGTTCAAACTGAGGCAACGTGAGTGGTAAGTCCCACCTGGGGAAAAAATACCAGCCAAAGCTGTTCTCTTCCATTAATGCTGAGCTCAAGAAATCCTTAAGTTTAGCTCCATATAAATGCATTGCTGCTGAAAGAAAATGAGGTTTATCGTGGGTTTATGTCTCATGACTGCACCCTGAAAAAACAAAACTAAAAGAGTAGGAGGCTAATACAAAAAGCTATGTCAACTATTTTGGGCTCCCAGCCTGGGTCCAGTTGCAGATGCTGTGATGCAAAGGCAACAGCAGTGCCCTCGTAGAAAAATCCAGAGGCTCTGGTGCACAGAAGTTAGTGAAGGAAAGACAAACATGACCAACAGCAAAACAGATCCTAGTGACAGGATGAGGCTCAGAAATAGTGGACAGATTACGGTGGGGTGGGGTCACATCTAGGGGAAGCACAGACATGCTTCGTGCACAGTCACTTTCAGGACTCTTAAAAATGTCACCTAACCAAAAGGGACAAATTCCCTTGTGTGGAATCAGAGGTGGTTTTCAGATGAGCCATGATTGATCTTGGGGCAAATACTGAGAATCGACAGATTGTCTTTGCTGTCAACTCTTTTAGCTCTAGATACTTCCACTTCACTTCTGCTCAACTCTTGAATTCTCCTCTCCTCTTTTCCCCAGCACCTGAATGCTTTTCTGTTTATAGATTCTCTTCACGCCAAAACATCATTCAAGAAATGGATCACACTCAAGGAGCAGGTGACTATAAGAATAGCAAAATGTTTGCTTTATCTACATCCATTTTTTTAACAGGAACTAAATATTAAGTCCTAAAAGGATAATATTGAGAGGGAAATGCTCTTTGGAGAAGGGGACAATGCATAGAAACGTAACATTTTCTTAAAGAAAAAAACATAAAGCTTTCCACTGATTCTCTCTGTATGATGATAAAGCCAGTCTTCTGTAAGACAATATTGATTTTAATATCAAAACCTTCATAGTTCCATACTCAATATGTAATAATCATTATAATCACAAGACTGATAGAAACAACTGAAGTTTTCTACAAATTTACTAAGAGAAGTGCATTTCAAAATATATCATTTTTCTATAACAGAGCATCCATAATATAAAATTAAAAGTGAACACTGATGAAACGAGTAGTGCAGATCTTTTGAATTTGGTGTTTATCATGTGTGTGCTTTTGTTTTTCTTTGTTTCATTGAAATCTAATTGATTTGGTCAAACACCCAAACTTTTACTTGCCTAATTAAATAAGCATTGCCCTTAATGCAGCCTATATATTTATGCCCTATTCTAAAAGAAAATTAGAAAATGAATGCATAACTTATTCTCTCATTTTGATCTGGAATTACACAGCTCCCCATTCTTTGAGTGGCAGAAAGAACAACAGCAGCTCACACTCAGCACCAGCTGGATACTTGTATCTCAGCACCAATGCGCTTGATCGAGGAGAGGGGCTGTAATGAGACACATCCACGGTGCGCTGGCTCATGAAGCAGTAATGAAATTGTCCCAAAGAAGGAGGCAAAAGGGAATTAAAGTGCAGTTTCCCAGTGGCATGGGGAGGGAGAGGGTGGAGAGAGGGGAAAACATGTGGAAGTAGGAGATATGATTTCAAGGAAAAAGATCCAATATGTATAAAAGGACTATAAGACTATGGCAGGCAGATAAACATCTGATTTTCAGGCAGAACAGAAATTTAGGGTTAAATTATGCCCTCCACAACTGTAATAATTATGAACGCGAGCTCCAGAGTCAGGATGCCTGGATCCCAGTCCAGGCTGTGATCTTTCACAGCCGTATGACGCTGGCAGGTTGCTCAGCTTGTTTACGCTGCTCCTCTGTAAAATAGGAGAATAATGCCGTCCCTTCCCAGAGCTGCTGTGAAAATTAAACAGGATACTCCACTTAAGGCACTAAGACAGTACCTGATCTATGTTGAGTGTTCAACATCAGTATTACTAACCATTGTACTATCATCCTCTGAATCCCATTGGGTAATGTTTTATTACTTATAATAGGATTTGAGAGCAAAAGGATTTTTCAAAAAAAAATTTTGTCCCTTACATAACCCAAACCTAAAATAAATAATTAAAAAGAAGGCATACATTCTTTTTTTAATTCTCACCTGAGGACATTTTTTTTATTGCTTTTAGAGAGAGGGGAAGGGGAGAGAGACAGACAGACAGAGAGAAACATCCATGTATTTGGTGGGATGAGTAGAGAGTAAAACCAAATTGATGGTGAGCATAAGTTCAGCCATTGAACTGTTTAACTACCTAAGATGCAATGGATTAATTTGCCTTCAGGGGGATGACATGAAAGGCTTCCTCCAGTAGTGCTGACAGTCAGGAAAACACTCTGGAACAGGGGTTGTCCAAACTTTTGGCATCTCTGGGCCAGACTGGTAGAAGAGTCATCTTGGGCCACACATTAAATGCATCGCAACACATAATCACAAAAAACCTTTTAATGTTTTAAGTAAATTTTCAACTTTTTGTTGGGCCTCATTCATAGCCATGCCGGGACCCATGCAGCCCACAGGCCACAGGCTGGACACCCTGCCTGGAACATCTCAGTTTGGGTGCAGAATCCAAGCAGATTTCAGCTGTAATTGTCAACCATCAACAATGTCTTAAATATTCTTTTCTTTCTTAATTTTTACCTGAGGATATGTATACTGATTTTAGAGAGAGAAGAACGGTGGGAGAGAGAGAAACATCCATGTAAGAGAGAAACATCAATCAGTTGCCTCCCATAGATGCCCCAACTAGGGATCAAACCCGCAACCTTTTTGGTGCATGTGATGACACTCCAACAAACTGAGCCACCCAGCCAGGACTATCTTGAATGTTCTTATTCTCTGTTCCCTTACCTTTCACTTAGACGAGGAGAGGAGCAGAGCAATGTTTAAAAGAGAATATCAATCATGAATCATGAAAAACCAAGGAGGGTCCTTAGGAAAATTGCCAGATCTTTCAGTATAAACAACCCCAATTTATGTTGTTTTATTAACTCAATAACTACATAATGAGAATTTGCTAATACTGAGTTAAATAATAGAAATACAAAGATAAATGAGACACGGTCTTTGCCCTCAAGATGTTCACAGTATAATGGGTGACTCAATTAAGCAAAGAACAGTGTGATGTGACCAATACTGTGTGCAAGCATAGTCGAAGTTAAATATAGAGAAGATGTAGCAGAAGAGATGATCCTCAGATCTGGAAGATAAAAGAGGTTTAGATGTTGAGCAGATTAGACAAGAGGAGTTCTTCTAAGCATAAGGAGCAAACTGTGCAAAAGAACAGAGCTGAGAAGGACATGCCAAGTGTAAGACTGGAAAATAGTTCCTTACTTCTGAGCCTTGGGGAGCATTGACATGGAAGAGAAACAGACAAAGAACTTGCAAGAAGTCGATAGAACTTGAACAAAGTATGCTATGGTCAAATTGTAAATATCCCACAAAGTCAGTTCAATTTAGTCTTATCAGTAATGGGGAACCACTAAACTTTGTTCCATTTTGTTTTTAAGTAGGTCATCCTGGCTCTAGAAGAATCAAATTAGACTTGAAAGGGTGCATTGGTAGGGAGAGACCTTGAAGAAAAAATGACTAGGTAAATAATTAATTGCAATACTTGATTTGAGAAAGTCAATGATCCTTAACCAAGGCAGTGACAGAGAAAAAAAGAAAGAATAAATAGATATATGAGATATTTCAGAGGTAGGATTAACTCAACTCGATGATTTATTGGCTAAGCAGGAACATGAAAAAGTTAATGAGTTTGCTTATACTGTAAGGGATACAGGAGTAACAAATTAGCTGAAAAATAAAATTAAATTGCATAGGGACATTGGACATTGAAGTGCCTGCACGTTGTTCTAATGAAGCTATTTGTTTATTTATTTGCTCTTACTTTTTAAGATTTAATTTTTATTTATTTTTCAGAGAGAGGAAGGAAGGGATAAAGAGAAGAAGAGAAATATCAATGTGTGAGAGCCACATTGATCAGTTACCTTGTGCACACCTCCAACTGGGGACCTAGCCCACAACCCAGGCATGTGCCCTGACCACAAATCAAACCGGCCACCTTTCCCTCTGCAGGATGACACCCAACCCATTGAACCACACCCTTCAGCACTGATGAGGCAATTTAAAAGAACATTTGTTAGATGGATCCGAAGGTCTGGAAAAAGGAGGAGGTGGTGATGTTGATTTTGTAGTATGAGTGCATGGTACTATGTAGATACAGTACGGTGATAGAAAAGAAGGCTGGTGGCAATATGTAAGAAACATCAGTGCTTTGAGGACAGGCAGAAGGGGAGCCAAGCCAGGCAGAGACAAAAGGATTATTGAAGAAAAAGCTAGGGAGGAGAGGAGGAAGAAAGGCAGGCATGGGAAAGATCTAAATTCCAAGGAAAAGTCTAATAGTAACGCACCTAAAAACAAGCCCCTTGACTTTTGAAATCCACCTTATTAAAGCTACTTGGGATAGTGGTAAAGAGATAATGCAAGATGAGAAAGAACTAGCTTGACACATCCAGATGCTATCAGAAATCATCGCCTTTCTCATTCTACCATACTGCTTTACGTCTTACGGACTTTCATCTTTGAAACACATAAATAAATACACAAAATAGAAATGGATTTTGAGCCTTACTGAATAAACATCGCCATTATAAAAGAAAACCTATCCCCAGAACATCCTCTACCATTGATAAACATTGAAAGAGTTCCTTTCTCAAAGTCACCTAAAGATCCTTTGATGTCAGCACATCTGAGTGGTCACAGGAGTGGGCAGGGTATGGCATGAAGATGAGCACAAAGAAAAACCAGAAAACTTCAGATTAATGCAATTCCAAAAGGACAAAGCATTGTGAACCTTTTTCTACAACAAATCATTTTTTTTAACAATGAAAACACCGAATATACTGTACTTCCTAACCAAATATAATTTTCCATGTCAAAAATGGCCAATACCCATTTGAAAGGAGCTGGCTTCTGATTCAATGATACCATTTCCATAAATTATATGTGGCATTTGTCTCACTGTTTTTAGAAACATGGAGAATAATAAAGATTGTTAACATGATGAGGTATATACATTTTAAATTATGTGTTTATTTTGAAAATGTTGCTAAGTGGGTATAAAGAAAATGGTCCTTTCTTTTAACCATAAACAAAACCAGGGTCTAAAATGAAGGGAGCTTGTGTGTCTGGGGTAGAATCTCTGTAAAAGATGAGGGAGAAAAAGACGACCTATGTTGGATATTGGCTGTTGGAAGTGTTAGCATGTAAAGAGTTGCCACAGTTTGATCAAACTCCTTTATATGTCTTAGGGCCATACTTTCACATTGCTATCTCTAGTTTCTTTCTGCTATAGGTTTATAATCCTAACATCAATACCTTAGCTTTTAGAATATTGTTGAAAGACAGCACTTTTGGATATTTACCACTCTCCAACTTTATTGCAACCTCTATGATGTTCCTGGCCTTATGAGATTTTTATACAAAAACTACATTCTTTTACATATATGATCTCCAACTACAGGTATCTCCAGATGTTTGTGTACCTCTTTCTATAAAAGAGCAATAAGATGCCTTCTAATTTCTACCAACCTGCACATTTTACTGTTGATCTATTACTGTTCAATATAAATAATCTCAAATTGCTTTGAAAATCATGTATTTATTTCATCAACTGTATGAATACTTGAAGCCAAACAAAAATTTTAAACAACCTGATGCTTAAGTAATATCTTTCATCAGTGAATAACTAATCAACAAAATGGCCTTGCTCTATGATTACAACATCATTTTGGCAGTTTTATGATTCACTATGTTGAATATATGTTGCATACTATTAACGGCTCCTGGTTAAGGGCACACTACATGCCAGACATTGTAATTAGCATCTTACATATGGATCTGATTTTATTTTAAATCACACAGTGTGCTCATGCTTTCTCTCTCTCTCTCTCTCTCTCTCTCTCTCCCTGCTGCTCACATATACACACATATACATACAAACTTAAAAACGTTAAGGTCAATATTTTTATCTTCAGCTTACATATGCCAATATGAAAGCTCAAAAACAGCTGTCAAATATCACGGCTGGTAAGTAAAAGAAATACTTCTTACTTACTCCACAGGGGGCACCCTTTATTTTTAAAAATCATTTTAATCATGCAGTTCAACATTCATACATACTTATCAAAACAGTATAGGATACAAAGGAAAAATTAAAAGCCTGTCATTGTCATCAGCCTCTGCTCCCTTGTAAACCCACCTCTCTCTCTCCTAAGGTAAAACCTGTCCATTCTTTATTCCTAAATATTTTCAGTATTTTTTCATATATAAATATTTTACATAAAAAGTGTCATACTTAATGAATTGCATTTTATGTGTTTTCAATCAATAACATCTTTACTAAGTGGGAATATAGTATTCTGTAATATGAATGCATCGTGTTTCTACTTCTTGCATACCTTTTTGGTAGATGCTTAATTGTTACATTGTTTCACAGCCAGGTTACCTACAGTTATTTTTTAGCCTGAGTCCATTGATTTTTCTGCTTATTGTTGCTTCACACACCTCACCCCTCACCTCTCTTGAGTCATATTTTCATTTTAATGGGTGTACATATTTATGTGATTCTCTTAGAAAGAGTTCATAGGCAATCAACTATATGAGTTGTTCATGCCTAAAAATGTCTTTATTGGCCATAAGCTTACATTGAGTGTGGTATCCAGTCACCTCTTCATTCACTTGGTTCCGCTCCATATTTCTCTCACTGCAATTTTAGGATTTCCTCTGTTTCAGGCATTGTGAAACCTTACAAGGTGGGCTACATATGCCCTTGCTTTCCCTAGCCCCTTTTTTAATTAGTGTAGAGAAAAGCACACAGATATATCTAAATATGTTAGGCTCCTTTTCATTAGGTTTCCCCAAGAGGACTATAAACTCTTTGAGGGATTTTTTTTAATCTTTAATTTTTTTAATTTTTTTATTATTGTGCAAGTACAGTCATCTCCATTTTGTAGCTTGGGGGAGGGGGCACCTGGCAGAGAGTGAGCACTCAATAAATCATCCGCATAGTTTATGGTCTTAGTAGATCTATTTCACTGGTGTAGACTCATTGATTCTTTAATCACAATCAAGATTTGGAGGGGAGGACATGTGGCCCTCAGAGATTTCTCTTACAAGTTTAGAGGCTGCACTTCACTGGCAGGATCTGGAGTGCTTGTGTTATCTATGATAAGCCAGAGGAAATGGGTTAGTGTTTTAATACATCAAAAATACATTGTTTCCATCTGCTACAAAGTAGTGCACCAAGAACGGCAGTGCTGCATGAGAATGGAAAAGCGGAAAAGAAACTCCGTGCCTCTCCCTTAACCCAGTCGGGGCTGGCAAGCTGTATTGCATAGAAGCAAATAGAATGGGCTTTGCACTACAGACCATAGGGCTAAATCCAAAATCGGCTACTCTATCACTAGTAACCACTTACAGCCACGCTTTCTCCAGTTACAGAGTAGAGATGTTACTTCACTCATTGAATTTTTGTGAAGTTAAAAGTTCTACATATAAAGTATGGAAAAATAGTATGAGTTCAACACATGAAAGCTATTGTGCTTAGCTAGGTTATGAAATCCTGGGGGGCAGGGCGGGGGAGGAAAACAAGGCTTTCAGACTGCATATTGCTGTTCTATTCCTGTCTTCTGACTGGTGACATTACATCTGCTCAAACGGTCCAAACAAACGGAGGTGGAAGTTAGTTATCACTGAAACAACGCTGTGGCCATCTTTTGCAGTACATGGTGGTAGGAGACTGTACTGATTATGTTGTGATTTAGTATTGGCAAATGTAGACGATAACTTATCTCTAACATAACTTTAGAAGACATTCTGACCAGTATAGACATTGTATGCCATCCTCAAGGACCAGAAAGATGGTATGTTTCTACCAGTTTGAAGAATCATCTGACAGCTAAGAAGTTTAAGAATTTTAGGTATTTACCCCATGAGTTCTCATGATCCCATGAAGGACGGCTCACTTCTAACACAGGGTGCCCACTGTCGCCTACATTACTGTACTAGAGACTGGTTCTGAGTCTTGGGTAACTGAGCTTTGCACATGTTTCTAGCACCATAATAATTAGCTTTCCCTCAACTCCTTTTCTTGTAGGGACGCTTATAAAAATGTGCATGGTTTTTTAACCACAGGGGGAAAAATACGCCTTGTGAAGAGCCACAAACTATTGTTTCTGCTACTAAGAAACAGAACTTTTCAGTCTATGAAAATATTGTCCCCTCCCTCATGCTCATTGTATAAACACATAAATATACACATAAATTTTGATATGCAGACACATTAGCATTGATGAGAAATTAAGAATTGCTATTCCACAGAGTCCCACTTAATCCATTCTCTCAAAATGTAATTACAGATTACCCAAGTTTGCATTATAAATATTGCTTCTTTTGTTAGTATTTTATATTATTTCCACTTAAAATATATAACTATCTCATATGATGGCCCCTGGGTATGGAGTTAGAATAATAAACAAAACATTTAAAATAATGTGAAACACTATATATTGGCTGAGAAAAAGCCACTTGAGCATAATTTTTAATTACTGATGCAGAGATATGAGTATCAGTAAATTTAGATGCTTTTTAAGGGAAAGAGAAATGCGATATATGAAGGAATAGCTGGATTAGGTCCAGGGCCTTTCTTTTTGAATTAGAGGTAAATATCAGTGATTGTCTATAATAAAGTTTGTTATATAGATGCTAATGGAAGTTTATAGCTTCTATAAGTCAAACAAAGCACATACATTTCTAGAATGGACCAAATGAGGAATGATTGACTCACCATCCAACACTGTTTTCAGCAACCTGTATGAACATACATTCTCACTCACAGCAGAAGTGTATAAGAACATACTGAGTAGTGATAGTAGTATATCCAATCCAGCAGGGGCTCACATTCCTGAGGAAACTACAACTTTGAAATTTTTAGAGACAATATACTTGATATCCTCTGGTTATCCAGAGGTGGATCTGGAAATCTTTCAATAGACAACAAAGGAAGAAATTATATAAATGAAGTGATAGAGAGGAGTTTGCAGGGGAATAGCATCCCTGTGAGATTTAGATCCCGAAATTTGTTCAGAAATTCTTTTAGGGTCTCTCTCTCTCTTCAAGTGGACACTGCACAGAGCTTCCTAGGTGCAGAGGGGACAGCAAGCCACTCAACCAGAAACACGAAAGAGGGCACACATCCTGAAAGAACAGATCTTCCCCACTCCTGTCAAAGTGTGTGGACTAGGAATCTCCCATATTCCAAGAACAGACAAAATCTAGCACGGTGAATGAGCCCCTCACCCCTTCACCAAAGGCTGCTGAGGCTGGACCCCAATATTTCGGGCCATGCCCTGGCCAGAGTAGGATGTGATAAAAGCACATCCAGCCTAGAGCACCAGGCCCCACGTGGCTCTTCAGCACAGCTCAGAGAAGACACAAGGAATGTGCCAAGGGGACTTCAAAGACTTCCCACAGCAACCGTGAGAAAACCGTTCCCTTCAAATCTCTTAAGCCACCTGTTCTTCTACTGCCCCTCCCATAGGAAGACTGGCACCTCTCCTGGACCTTCTGTTTCTTCCTGCAGGATTCCTAGCACTAGGTAAGCACTCTGTCATCCACAGATCTCTTACCCAGTGACTACCAGCTGTGGAACCAGATGCACCTCCGTCCACTAGTCGGGGCTAGATTTCGTTTTGGTGGGAATGCACCCCTTCCCTATTCCTCACTTCTTAAAGCATGGTATGTGGAATCTCACATCAAAGAGCCAGTTGTCAAGGAAAAAGGATGTATCAGCAGAAAGATCTCATATACAAGCAAAACGATGTCTTCAGGATTTAGGTGCTGTAGCTTTAGGTTCATCAGATAGAAAACTGAGTGGTGTTCCTGGAGCCCCAAAAGGAAAAAGACTTCTCTCTTTTTGTTACCAAGGGAATTCAGTGAACAGTTTCACTAAATCAAAGAGGGATGTTCACCCAATGATTATGCTACAGGAGGAGATGGGTCATGAAGAAGATGAAACAAACAGACTCGAACTGCCTCAAGATGCTGTCAGAGAAGTCAGTCAGGAGAGAGAGGTTGGGTGAAAACGTGTGTGGTCAGAGCCCTGAGATCCCCTTGGCCTGTAATGGGCTTTAAAGTGATTTACCACAGTATGAGTAATTTGCCCTGCTGTGAACACTGTGGACACAAGCTATCCTGGAGAGCTGGGACAGGACAGGTTGTCAGGGTTGTCTTTCCTCCCCTGGTTTGTCTCTACACTTGCTTACTTGAGAACGTGGAGAAATAAGTTTAATTACCCTTCTCCAAAGAGCTGGGTCCTACTCCAGCTGCCACTAGAGGGCACAGGTAGGACATCTGACAGCTGTCTATTTGTGGTTCTGAAGTCAGGCAAAATTTTGTTACTAAGGGTCCCAGAGCTCTTTGCAGAAAGATGGACCAGCAATGTTTGTCGCTCCTGCTAACTGATGAGGACCCTGGGAGCCACTGCCTCTCTGGGCTGCAGGGACCAGGAAGAAACCGCTGTTGCTCAAGGAACTGCTACAGAAGCCATCGCCAATGAAAGCAGCTGCAGTCGAGGCTTCAGTTCCCGACAGAGGAGGTGTTCAGTGATAAAGTGCTTAAATTTATGTATTTACAAACTAGTCTAGGTCAATGCAACATGTTTCTACATCTCCAGCCTCACCTTAGCTACTCTTCCCTTTGGCATCCAAGTTCAGTTCACAGCAGACCCTGTGTGTTCTCTTTCTTTCAACTTCAGGGCCTTTGCACAGGCTGCATCCCTGTCCTAGAATCCTTTCTACCCATTCGCTCAGCTAATGCCTGCTCATTCTCTAGCCCAGTTTCAATCTCCTTTCCACAGGGATGGTTGGTCCTCTCAAAGTAACCTGTACCATTTGTTCATAAAAGTAATACTATATCCCCATTTACCATCTATCTATCTATATTGTTTCCCTGAAGCTGTCATCTTCATGGTGGATCCATCTAGTACATTGGTCATGATTTTTGTTTATCATACTTTATTAAATGCCAGGTTCCACTTAGGTCTACAAATATTGGTAGAATGAATAAATGCATGTTGGAATGGATCATCTACCCCTATATAATGATATCCCTTTGTAGATGAGTTTGTTTCATGTACAGATAAACAGTTCATTTTCTTTTTTTTTAAGATTTTATTTATTTATTTTTAGAGAGGGAAGGGAGGGAGAAAGAGAGAGAGAGAAAAACATCAATGTGTGGTTGCTGGGGGTCATGGCCTGCAACCCATGTATGTACCCTGACTGGGAATCGAACCTTCTACACTCTTGGTTCACAGCCTGCACTCAATCCACTGAGCTACGCCAGCCAGGGCTTCATTTTCTTACATAGATAAATGTGTTTATATTGTAAGCCTTCATGGAGGCTTTGTGTAATTCTGTAAACATGCGCAGTGATGCAAGAGAAAAGGTGATGTTTTTCTAGGAACATACAAGTGAATGACTGCTACAATCCATTATAACCAGTCAGGAATGTTTCATCAAAAAATCTCCAAATAAATGTGAGCATTTCTGTTTAAATAACAATAAAAAGTGAGTAAGAATAATAATGCCTAGATGAACATAACTATACTTCGGAGGTTTGACAAACATCAAAAATGCTTAATGAAATGATGTGTGTGGTCTCCATGGTGGCAAAAAAGTTAGTGCTACCCTCTGGATTTTCTTTCTTGAATTTCCAGAAGTTTAATCCTAAAACTATAATGAAAGAAAATGCTGATGAGTGTCAAAAACAGACACCCGTAAGCACTCAACCAGAGGCTGCCAGACCTACCAGGGGCATTTTCTTTGCACTATCCAAGTGGCCATTTGTATTGACAAATAATAGTTGCTTTTTAACAGGCAGTTAGGCCTACACTACACTATTTCTTTGCAAAAACACCCATTTGCTTGGAAAACGCAGTGGGGTTTTATAAATGTAAAGCAATACAACCAATTTTATGGATGTGTTTGTGAAGGCTAGAATTGAGCTGTAAAAGTGTCTGTTAACAGCACAAATGTAACTTATCAAAGATATGAGTCTTAAAGGCATTTTTGGCGTTCCTCTAGTGGGATCGAGTGTAGATAAATACACTGCGGCTGTGACATTTCTGCTCTGTGCCTACGTAGTGGAAGCCCATGACTGTTTTTGAGTTAGAATCACAAAACGTCTGAAGCTGAAAGGGACCTTAGAAATTATTTTATACTTTAGGAAGCTGAGTCCCACAGAGCTGAAGTAATTCACTTACAATTCCTAAGATGGCTCAGGGCAGAGTTAAAACTGCACTGAAGGTTTTCTGGCATCCTCTGCTGCTCCAAAGTTTCCTTTTATCGACAGCTGGTGCTTTATATCTACTTCAGAGTTCACCAAAACTCTGGGAACTAGAGTGTCAACTTGAAAACAACAAACTGGCTTATCTTTGCTAAAGAGCCTTTTAATTCTGTGGGGAAAAAAGGATATGGGAATTTGGCATCACTTGCCCGTGCTAATGCAGCAGCACTAACAATGCATCGCAGGATCCCCTGCACCTGACTGTGTCCCCCGAAACTGTACTCAGACCTGCCAAGACTTTAGTCTCAACAATAACTGCTCTGAAAGACCAGAGAATCAAAATGAGGAAAACACTGCCACAGGTTTTCAGGTAAGCAAATTTTAACACAGAGGGAATTATTCTTCAATAGAGCTTTATACTTGTTTCTAAAAGTCTTATTTGTTCCTATTTTCTGAAGACTTATTTTAACAAAACGAAGGAAAGTTGAAGCAAAAGTCTGTCAGTTTATCTCTTCTATAAATCCATCGAGCAAGTACTTGTTACATAATTAGGACTTTTAAATTTTTGAAAAATTGCCCCTGGGATTTTTACTCACTTCTCATCCATCTGCATGCCCATTCATTCTAGAAAACTTACATCAGTACTTCTTACTCCATACTGGATAAAGGCCCCAGTATTTTGGACCAGCCCTCCTGCCCCAAGCCTGGGAGGACAGTGGTTCTCAGCAGAGAGTGCTGCAGGAGAGCCGGAGCAGAGCGGGCTGCAGCGGATGCCGAGAATCATGTCGGCATTGACACTGGGGTATCGGGATGTGTTCAGTACTAAACAGCATATTCCACGGTATCAATGATTTGCTTATAATCAAAATATTTATGTCACAATTTGACATAATATTAAAAGAAAGTGTGCGATTTATGTTTTTCTTGAAGTGGCAGTTAGCTTTAAACAGTCAAGAAATGCATTTCTAAGTGAAATGATCTTTTGCTAAGTAATCTTGGTTCTTCAGATAGCCTGCAAGGATGACCCATGTTCATTTGAATCTGTCCAGAAAATAGTATTTCTGTTTACATATTTTTGTAATTTTAAATTTTGATATAATTTTCATGTTACAGAAAGTTACAAGGAGCATACATATACTCTTTATTCACATTCACCAATTAATTCCATTTGATCATATGTTGCTTTATTGCTCTCTTTCTCTTATTTACACATGTATGTACGTATGTATATGTCTATAAAGACTTTTTCATTTTCAGAGTAAGTTGGATACATCGTGCCCACTTACCCTTAAAGAGGTTCTAGAGTTGTTCCTATAAAAAATTACATCCTCTCATATAACCATAATATAGCTATCAAAATCAGGAATTTTAATCTTCATACATACTATAATTTAACCCAGAGTCAACATCAAATGTCATCTTCTATCCCGATAATACCCCTTTATACTTACTAATTTTTCTCACCCAGGATTTAATCCTGTGTCACGCATTGCATTAAGTTGTCATGGCCCTTTAGCAGCCTTTCTTTCTGTTTTTTTTTTTTTTGTCCTTTATATTTGTGTAAAATGTAAAGATTATAGGCCAGTTAATTTGTGTAATGTTCCTCAGGTTGGGTTTTTCTGTGTGCCCTGCAAATAATTTTACAAGAGAAGTCTAGAGCTTTGGACTGACAGAGATGATTGAGAGGAAGGAATGTTCCTTGGCTTGAGAGTGAAGGAAGCAATGCTGTGAGTAGATGTTGAGAGAAAAAACATTACTGTGCTATGTGAAATCATAACCTTGTAAATCAGGCTATGTAATATCATTTCATAGGTAATTAATTTATATTATACATAACTTTTACTATTTTAATAATAAACTCATTAACTTTGGTCATTTTTAGCCTCTCTCATTTCACATTTTGTTTAAATAAAGTTAATATTTAAAAATATATATTTCCTGGATTGACTAAATGTATCCAAGTCTGACAAATCTGTTTTAATCAGAAAGATTTTTTAAATAATATTTGCATAGTGTTTGTCATTTTCATGTGTATTAACATGGTATGTGTGTGGACCGACCTCCAACAACATTTCTGGGATGTAGACACCAATAACTCAAAGACAGAATAGAGGACCACTGGCAAAGAGACTTCCTTAGAATCACACATTCAGGCAGCAACACTCAGGTTCTGACTTCCAATCCCAGGATATGCTGTTCTGCTGCTACCAAAAGAGAGAATTTTATGTCTCTTTCTATCTAACAAGAGTATACATGGTGATTCAGTCTCTTAATAGTCATGAGCTAATTAACCTTGACCGAGCAGAGGTATCATCATGCTTCAACTCTGGATGTAGAACTTCAAGTTCAAATGTACCTTGAATCATTATTCCCCAAAAATAACTGATTAGCATATCACACTCTTCATTATATACCAGGTGCTCAGGTGTACACAGACACATAACTGTATATCCAGCAGGTGCTTCATGGCCAAATAACAATTTTAAAGCTATAATCTCTTAAACCTCAACTTATACCTCATTAAATATTAGGGATAGTAATACCCTTGCCACAGCATTATTTTGAGAACTAGAGACAATGTATGTGAATGTTTCTTCTCAGTGAATAGTAGATATTAATAATACTTGCTTTAATTTGGTTTAGTTTGACTGATCAAGAGGGCTGTATTGATTCCCGCAGTTAACTTTGTATGAAAGAATTTAATTTCCATAATTTAAATTCGTGTCAAAAAAGTGCATGTTTTAAGTATCTTGGCATAATGGTGAGAGTGTGGACTCTGGAGCAAAGCCACGGGCTCATGTCCCAGCGCTTAAGGCAAATGCCCTTGGCCATGGGCATTGCCTAAGTGGTGACTTTCCAAGTCATTTTGGCAATGGGAGAATATTAACTTCTTGAAGTGGCAGTATCCCAAGCCTAATATGATTTTCACTAATAATCCTAGTTTTAGAATATAAAATTATTACTATACAAAGAAGCCTGATTCAAACCATAGATTTTTGCATTTCTTTTCTTTCTTGTTTTTGGAAAGCGAAACAGGAGAGAGAAATGTTCCCATCAGAGTGGTACTATCCCAGCCATGACATTTTTGATCTATTCTTTACAGAGGATCCCATTAGAGTTCCATAGAAACCCCTACTTTCTATTATGTCAACGACACCTTTGCTGGCCTTGAGCCATCATCAGCTCTCGAGCACTGAACCAGGAAGCAATATCTCTGTAAGCGGGCCAAGTAGGCCACGACCTGACAGGCTATAAAGTGGTCATTATCTCCTATTAAATCTGAAATCTGTGCTTTGCATATTTTAAAACAACTATTTAGATGTGCTATAGGGGCAGAGCTGCCAAATGAATAATTAGATTTTTAGGAGACTATAAAGAAGACCAAAATGCCTTCTACTGTGCCAAAAACAAAGTCAATTCAGATTTTATTTTCCCTCCTCCCCAGTTTTTATCCTTACTCCCTGGCAGTCAGACCAAAAATATTTCAATAACCAATAAATAGGCTTCTGTTGCACCATTAACTATAGTCTGGGTTGGTGTTACGTGGAGGCCAAAGCACCCTGTGCTCTGCACTGGGGTCCATTTCCTCATAGTTGGGTAGAACACTGTGGATGCTCAGCACCTAATATTTGTTTTGTTTGCTTGATGTGATTACAGAGTTTTATAAAATGGAGAATGACTGAATGAACCACTTAAATGCCAAAGCTCAAAAGAGATTTGCTTTTATGGTTTAAAATTTAAGTGTGTTTTTCCCCTACTTCCTGAGATGTCTAAGTAACTCATTTCATGCAGCTTTAATGGTAGAGATGCAAGTGTCTTTAGGAAGATTTGGAATAAGATTGAAATATAACTATATAAAATATCCTATTAACTCTTGCCCCCTGTTCTACATTTTCAGGAAGATTTTTAACTAAACTCTTGAAGCTCAGTACCTATGATGTCATTAAACATTTTTCACTTCAGTGGGTTGTGACTCTGGAAAATTTGCAACTACTCTCTTCAGCAGTGGATTAAACTTTCAGGGAATAAATTAAATTGGGTTAAAATGTCTAACAGAGTTTTCAGATGAGTGCTTTATTCAAGTAGCACAGAGACATGTTAACTTTGAAATGAAACTCTAGTTAAGTAAATAACTTTTGTCAAGAACCTATTGCTCAGGTGCTACACTACCCTAAGCCTACTTTATTAATATTGGTTTGCAATCTTCAGTACAGGCACAGAGAGGAATTTCAAATGCAATTAAAGATGAGCTAGAAGGCCACACAAGTACGTTTTAATCAAAAGCTGAGTTCAAGCCTACTTTACATATAATATGTGCAAAGAAAGACCTCTTTTTCACATTAAGTATGACTGCATAAATACTGTTTTGAGAGAAGCAAATGCATTTCAAGGAGCAATGCAAAGAAAGAACAGTGCCACATCATAAGGAAGGTTATAAGCACCTAAGGGAATATTGTGTCAGGAATATATTAACAGTTATGACTTTTTAAACCCTGAATCATCAAGCCAAAATGACTGTGTATTTATGTGCATGTGTGTACATACACAAATCATATGCTTTTTGTGTACACACACACACAACCCCATTTTTTTAAATTTATGGCTTAATATTTATTAGTGAAATCTAGAATTGATTACTCTCAAAGTAATTTAAAATTAGACAGATGTATAAAACAAATGTATAAAACAAAATGTTTGTCATTATTCTACCTTATTCACAAGTGGCAACACAATATAGAGCAAGAAGTTAGGAAATCAGCATGCTCAGAGGCATGCTTAATGCAAGGGAAGGGGTGCATCATCTACAGAGTCGTGCTTTTATGGTTCTTTGGGAACCTGTGAAGGGAAGGAAAGTAGAAGAAGGATGAAAGAATCAGGCAAGTTGAGTAAGAGAAGAAATGGATACATTTCCAATCACATTCAACCAATTACTTTGACATGTTAAATGGCTAATAACTGTATACACAGAGGATGGGTGCTAGTCCCGGAGCCTTCCTGCCATGCTTGTCATCTTTTTAGATGCTGGACCATAGGTAGGTGAGGAAATTCTCCTGGGGGAAGGGCCAGAGGCCTGACTGGCCAGAGTCCCCATCATAGCAGCAGGGCCAGAGCAGGGTAAGGGGAACAGTCCGATGGCCTGGGCAGTGGCTATTAGCCAACTAGTACATATGCATTTAAATATTTTAACACTGGTACATACTAGCTGAATATCCGCCTGTTCTTCTTCATCAGTTACCCATCGCTTTCAGCAGCCTAGAAACACAAATGTATCTCAATGATACCCATTTAACTCCAAAAGCCAAGGAATTCAGAATAGCTAAAAGGCAATTGAAAGCCCAGAAACATACTTTTCACACTTTTAACAAACCCTTAATATCTTTAATATTTACTCTTCTGTAGTTTATAGGTAGAATTCTTTTGAATTATTGGTGATATAATAAACTGGATCAAAATCTACTAAATTATAAATTTTATTAGTGAATATTTTTTATATTTTATATAAATGGACGCTTGCACGAGATTATGAAACAACGTTGGTGATTTTTCCCCCATTGATTCATTAATCCTAGCCCCAGAGTTCACGATTTTGAAAATTTATATAAACTAAATTCCTTCCCTAATACTTTTCACAAAGGAGTTGAGATTAAAGTCATAATCCGGGCTGCCTTGGAGGGAATATGACATGACGGGGCTTCCTGCTGTTTGCTGGGGGCTGGGGGGTGATGCTGAAATGAGGTAGCTGAAGTTTACCTGACACTCGTAGTACTGTACTACTGTAGAGAGTTTTAAAGAATATTTTGAGGGGTTTTTTTACCACCTAGAGACGCCAATCCTTCTCCCTGTCTGCAATCCCTCTTTGCAGTCTTCACAACGTGAACCCCCATCAGCCCTGGGCGCCACAGACACCATCATCGCACTATGCATCGTCAGTCCCACTACATGAGCCCAGCACTCCATGTTCTAGCCAGGACTGCAAGTCTTAGTCACGCTCCTACTTTGGGGGCACATCTTCCTCCATCTTTCACCTCAACTGACTATTCCCGTTTACTGCCTCCCTCCTACAGTCTGTTGTGTTCAGTTTATGAATCTGCCATTTTCATGACCTAAAATGTTCTTCTGCCCTGGCTGGTGTGGCTCAGTGGATTGAGTGCCCGCCTGCAAACCAAAGGGTTGCTGGTTCAATTCCCAGCCAGGGCACATGCCTGGGTTGTGGGCCAGGTTCCCAATTGGGGGCACACAAGAGGCAAGCACACACTGATGTTTCTCCCCGTCTCTTTCTCCTGCCCTTCCCCTCTCTCTAGAAAGAAAGAAATAAAATCTTTTTTTTAAAATGTTCTCCTGTAGACACTGATCTAATTTGTTACTTTTTTTCTAAAACTCCAGTTGCCTTCAAATCATGACTTTATGTAAACTTTCCAAATCATTTTACTTGGAATTAAACAGTAACCTTGGCTTTTTTTTTTTTTGGCCTTTTTTATAACTAATTTTTGCAGCCTGAAAGGAGGCCTGGCTCAAAAGTTAGAGAGCCACAGTTCCAATTCTGGCTCTGCCATCGTGTGACCATCCATGAGCAAGACAGCCAGCCTCTCTGAGCTTCAGATTCCTCACCTGCAAAATTGGAGATGCTAATAATATAATTCATAGGGGATACAAGAAGTCAATGAGATGATGTTTGTGAAGTGCCTGCTACAGAGTAATTATTTGATTCAGAGCTGTTACTATTTTAGGGGCCTTCTTAGGTTTTAGTTAAATGCTTAATTTGTGCTTTTCCTCTCTCCCTCATTCGACTGCAGTCTTACCAAGGACAAACCAGTCATCTCACTGTTGCATGTTCCCAAGTCACAGGGGGAAGAATTCTTTGTCCAGTGGGTGATCTTACAACACAGACTGACTTTTCAAAGGAACCTAAACTGCTCATTTGTTGGAGCAGTTGATTTACTTTGCTATCTTAGAGTGCCATGAAAATGGGGCAATATGAAACCTGGAGAGATAACAATAGTTGCTGACACAAAGATGCATTATCTAGATGAGATATTAAAGGTACATTTAATTCAGGAAATCAGCCTTGCAAAAATGTTGGATATTTTACTTCAAAAAGAAGAGAGAGAACTAATTCTGAACTTGAGCATGCCTAATTGTGTTCACTGTCAATCTAAACATAGAATCCAGTACCTTGATTCCAGGACCTAAGAGGCAATACCAGTACTATGGTCATATCAGCAAACACCCAATAAATCAAAACCCACCTCTCATATTTCTTTTGACAAGGGACAACCTTGAACTTTCAGAAAACTAACAAACAGAAAACAGTATGATCAAGTAGAATTTCTGGTTGTGAAGCCAGAAAGTAAATGGCAGGTAGTATAAACACAATTGTCTCACAATTGGATGGCATTCAAACCAGTATCTCTGACCCCAGCCCTTCTCTGCATTAGCCCACCTTCCACAGGGTAACCATATTATTCTCCCAAAAATAGGCTTTCAACATGCCACTTGTCTACTGAAAACAGTCAACGGTCTTCCTGATCTCTGTAGCACATTTCTTAGCCTGGCATTCTAGTTCCTCAAGGATCAGGCTTCTCCTTACCTAATCCTGTTCCTTAGTATCATTAAAACATACCCTCAGTTCTTCTCAATTCATTCCCAGCTCTTTCTTGAAACAAAGTGTTTATTTGTGTTGCCACAATCTGCATCCCCCACCATGTGCATACGTGCATGCCCCCAAATGTGCTACACACACACACACACACACACACACACCAATTCACACTCTCATGCCCTCACCACAGACGCCTAATTTCCGACAGATCATATGTACTCCTCAGGCCCAGCAAGTCTTGCCGCCAGCCCAGAATCATGCCAGGCCGTGCCGACCGCCCTTTCTCTGAGCCCACACAGGCCTCTCTGACACCTCTTATTAAGACACTGCTCTCAGTCAGTCTAAATCATATTTAGTTGCAATGCCCTAGCTTCCCAACCAGATTATTGGCCTCTAAAAGAAAAAAAGTTGCTGCTTTCATTTCAACTTCCAGGCCTGCCTCAGTGATAGTCTCACAGAAGGATACAGTAAATCCTTTGATGAAAAATCATACTATTTTGCACTAAAAGTAAATATGTCTCACCCATGGCTGTGTCAGCCACGAAATAATATTTGACTGATTTCAAAGTGGAAACAGAGAAAAGGCAAAGAAAAACAACTTTACGAACATCTGGAGGGGCACTGGGGTTGATAAATAAGTAGGTCAATAAGGTTTTTGCTTTCCTACCAAGGAGTCTTGAATATCTAGGTCACTCAGATGCCATCATTATTTGGAAATAATTTATTCTTCAGTTTTCCTTTTTACTAGGAACACTCCTGGGATATGACTTGAAAGTTATTTTGCTTTTATCTAAATTGAAAACTGCTGAATATCGAGGTGTAGCAGAAGGATGTGGGAAATAAAATTCATTTTCCAGGGAATACAGTATCCTTGCTTTATCACAAAACCATGTTTAACATGCTCCATTCAATAACCACGTAGGTAAACCGGAAAAGATTTATGTTGGCAGTTGATTACACTTGGCCTTCAATGCCATTTGATTAACAGGGTTCCCCTTGAGCCTGTTTTACTATAAAAGAACTCAAGGTTTAATTCTCCCAATCCTAGGGAAATATGCCTTTTTAAAATGTAAAATGTGAATTTCAGAAGAAAGAGAATGAATCTCACCCATTAGTAAACCACTCTCCCCCCTTACAAGGAGTCTTGATTAAAAGATAAAACTCCACCACAAGATTTCCAGACAGGCATGGAGGCCCATTTGCTCTAGCTGCCTGGAGACGCTTTAATAGCAGGCACTTTGAGCTTTTAATGAAAATCAGGATGAACAGTGTGGCACCCAGACTCTGCCCAATGCGACTGTCTGCCAGAATCAGCTGCTGGACTTGCAGCCCCCTCCTCTTCCAATCAAGAGTTCAAACACCCCCACGAAGACGCAGAATTGTTCTCAAAACCAATGCTCATTTTTATGAAGAAGACTTTTAAAATATCAATACAGTCACTGCTTAATTATTGAATTCTGCTCATGGGGCAAAGGAGATTCTTTTCTGACCCCTGCAGTGATTAATTTATGCCCTGAAGCATAAGATTTGATTACCCCTCTCTTAACACATGTAACGTGTGAGCCTTATTACTGGTTATAAAATTATGCGGCCACCATAGTTGGTTCAATGGCCTCCTGAGGCAGTAAGTTCAACTGTTTGGCTGCCTGCTGGTGAAGACATATAGCCTGACATTAGCTCAGAATTTACCTGCTACTTGTTTTATCAGTACATGTTTGATGTAAATGATTTCTAAATTCCCAGAAAATTATTGTACCTGGTAAAGAAAAAGAATAAAAAACTAATTTGTCCAGAAAGAACTTAAACCCTCATATTCACCACTGTTCTCTTGAACTGGGATATTTTGATTGACGTGAATGTTCTGATTTAAGTCAGAAATCTTTTGAGTTTTCCACTCTTGTTTCAAATCTTCGTGAAACACATTAGCCCGTGTTTCTGGCCCAGTGAGTCCAGTATAATGAAGACTTCTCCGATACCTGTAATCCCCAGAGTGCCTCAAGAGCTCCATACTAAACATTAACGATGATGCTCAGAAGGGTCAAAGGCAAAGAGGGAAGGTCTAGGTTTGCAATGCTCAAATCATGTTTCAGATCCTGGAAATATTTAGGCTGCTTATGTTGGTTTTATTTCTTTATGTTTCATCTCCTTTCACAAAAATTGAAGGCATCCAGTGTACCGCACAACAACTTTTGGTTTTAATTGAAAGTATTGGGTGAAATGAAAACGTGGATGACACCCCAATGAACAAGTAAAAGGGTGAGTAAAGCACTTTTTAAAAAAGCCTGTCATATAGTGCTCAGATCCAACATGGCTGCAAGATGTGACTGAGACAGACAGAGAAGCAGGATCAACCACAATTCAGTGTTCAAAAGATCAAAAGACACCTATAACAACAGCAAAAAACAAACAAACAAAAAAAAACCCTTATTTTGGAGAAACACAGGCTTTTTTTCTTAATTATGTGTAGTCATAAAAATTTTATTGTTTTATGATAAATAAATTTATGATAAATTAATTTGATGAGGATTCTCATAGAAAGGACACTACTGGGTGATGTTGTCCAGTGTGTCTCACACTTGAACGTGAACATGGATCATCTGGGGATCTGACTAGAAGGCAGGCTCTGACCCAGTGCATCCACAGTGGGGGCCTGTGATTCTGAATTTCTAATAAGCTCCCAGGTATTGCCAATGTGCTGGTTTCTGGACAGCATGTCGAGTAGCAGGATATAAAGCCTATTAAGGATATCTTGCTAGCAATCCATCAATAATGAACTCAACTTCCTGTAGCATTGTTCATAGAATGCTGATGGCATGGCATCAATTCAGTAAACGTAACCCTGTAAAGATAATTTTATGACGTGGAGTGTAAAAATATGTATGCCAGGCACACCTCATCTCTTAATGTCTACTTTGGCCCAAAGGCAAAATTTAAAACACCTAAATAAGCAAGGGGTGGAAAACCTGCTTTCCTCTATAGCAGTTGAATGAAAGAATCAACAGACATTAAGTCCCTCATGTCTGATAATTTTTCTGAGTGAAGAAAACAATTAAGATTTCTTTCTAGACTATGATTTGGTTCTTTGTCAACTACCATGATTCAAAATGTGGGGCAAACCCTTTCTAATAGCATGTTATAAGTATTTTCAGTTTAAAATTACTACCATGAAAATTTGCATGTTAATACATATGAATAAATGTTAAATTATTTCAAGATTTATGTTTTGTATTGGAAGAACATTTCAAGCATTGATCATCTTCAAAAGAAAAAAATGATTTTACTGGTGATAACTAAATGATTATTGTAAACTATGTAAAACATAAAGAATAAAAAGAAAATATTTAAGAGTAAATTGTTTCTAAAATAATGTATTTCATTTTGAAATAATTTATTTCATTTATTTCAGTTCATCACTACCAAACCAGTATTACAAGAAACGTTTAAAGGTCTTCTTTAAGAAACAGGAAAATATAAAAATATGAACAATAAAATGGCAATAAATACATATCTATGGGTGAAAGAGGGAAAGGGATTAAGAAGTTCACACTGGTAGTTACAGAGTAGTCATGGAGAAGTAAAGTACAGTGTAGGGAATATAGTTAACAGTACCGGGGAGAGCAAAAGTAGGTTTGTGGTTGTAAGTATGCAAAACACAAGTTTATTCTTGCATTATTATTTATTAAGTATTGTATTCTTTGCCATATGAACAACTGTAAACCTATTTTTGCCTACCCCTGTATTGTAATAACCATCTATGGTGTCAGAGGGGTACTAGATTTATTGGGGTGATTACTTAGTAAGTTATATAATGTCTAATTACTCAGGTGGATACCTGAAACTAATACAATATTGTATGCCAACTGTAATTGAAAAATACAAAATTATTTAAAGTAATAAATAATAAGCCTCCTTTTAGAGAAAGAAAGATTGAGGCCCAGAGAGATTAAGGAACTTTCTTAAGGTCACACAGCTAACAAATCCCAGAGGTTGACTATGAGGTTGACCAATGTTTATCTCCCACACACAGCTTTATTACCATTATTCCAATTGACCTATAGATTCTAACATTATTGTGATTGATACTGTGGTAACAATAGGAAAAATGGAAAGAGGGGTGTATTTCATTCACTCACTGAGTATGTATTGAGAACAATTAGTGTGTTAGTCATGGACTAGTCAGGGAACTGAAAGGCAGCATGCAATAATGGATAGCATTGCCAGCTCCACATGGGACACTCAGCTTAGTGGGGGTGAACGTGTGCTTATAATATGACCTTGTAATAGAAGCCTGAAGAGAATTACACTATGAAACGCATAAAAATGTTGTCAGGAATTAAAGGAGGTGACCCTTGACCTGAGTTTTGAATGTTGAGCGTTCTTTGGCTAGGCAACACAGAAAAGCTGGGTCTGTCAAGAGCACAAGGATGTGGAAGAGAATGTGTTGAGAAATGCTAAGTAAGTTCCTTTTTACTATAGGAAATACAGGGCAGGAGAGAGTGAAAAGCTGGAGAGAGATGGAAATCAAAGACACAAACAGGTTTCTAGCTTACTAGTTAGCAGTCAACCTAACAGAGTCGCTAAGCTCTGTGCCAGCGCACTCTCTGAGGACTGAAGTAAGGCAGAGAGGAGCGTTGACAGAACCCAAAGGGAAGGCCATGAAGATGCATATTGATCCTGCTAGGTTGCTCCTGCTGCTGGTGATCTTTGCAAACTATTATAAAGACAAAACCATCTTTCAGGTCAATAGCTGTGCACCAGGTCCTAGGTGCCCATATCTTTGCCTCTACAAAGATCTTGATAATTATCTACAACCAGAAAAATCTATGAAGCAGGTAAGAAAATGCTTCATATTAATCTGTCCCTGCAGCCTTCTACTAATGTCCTTACCTTAACTCTCACTTGAACCTTGCCCCTCCGTAATTCCAAAGTCCCCAGTGAATGCAGGGGTATAGAAGACACAGTCTCAGGGGTATTCTACTCGTTAATGTATTTCCAATGCCTGATGAAAGAAATGCGCTTTGGAATTTGGGAATATGATGTGCATGTGTGGTGATGGTGGTGGTGATTGCAGTGGTAATGGCTGGGAGAAGACTGATTGTAACAGACATATAAGATAATCAACCTCAGAAATATCTATTACTTCCATATGTTTTTGATAATTTTTCTTATTATCACACAACAGTTCTGGAATTTCAACCTCATTGAATGTAGGCTACCATTAAGTCTAAGTTCTAGTTAACAAACCAAGAACACTTTTAGAACTACTTTAACTGCACAAACTAAAACACTAAGTCATAAATTTCTACCAAGTTTACCATAGCAATAAGTAGAGCATTATTCAGTTATATGTTTCCCCTCTTTAATCTAAAACTCTTAGGAACTATTCAATATTGTTCAGTGTAAATTAGCAAAATCTCACAATTATTCTGGAATACAAGCTATCTCATCCTGTATCACACTTTATTCTTTTTTCCCTGGAGTATTCTGAGATCTGGTTTTAGGCATGGGTCTAGAAGCAATAGTAGGTGTTTGGAATGGGTCTTGGGAAGAATGGGCATCCACTTACAGGGTGGGTGCCCCAGGTTAACTAATTATAGGAACATTGTGTCTGTTTTTAGTGAGGTTAAAGCAAAAAGAAATAGGGAATCTTTCAGAGCTGCCACGAATACTCTCCAGTTCTCTGACAGTGATTTGAAACAAAAGTTTAAAACATAAGTTTGTTCCTTCTTTTATTCAAGCCTCCCAGTACTGTCATAAAAAGACATCCCTCCCATAGTCTTTATAGCCATTATAATTGCCGTACAAGTCAAGTTAAGCATCCATTTGATCCCCCACACCTTGCTTCAGTAGACACTCCATTCAGTCAACCACAGATAATAGTTTAAATGTATGCCACTGCATACCCTATGCCAGGAGTTCAGCACTACTTTCAAGTGCAGTATAACCAAACCCACGCCAGAGTGTCATCTTTGAGAGTGTGTTTCCCTGGACCATTCCTGATACTAAGTATATGGTCATTCAGCACTTCATCAGGAAAACAACATCCAAACCAAGTATTTCAACAGAAAGAAGATAACATAAGGAATTGGTTTTGTAGGTGTTAAAGGGCTGAAAAAAGCACAACGGAGACCCTAATGTAACATGGTATAATAATTATAAAAAATAGCTACCACCTCTGAGGCTAGAGAAGCACAGGAGAGGAATGTGGTTATCAGAACCTAGAGGCAGACAGGGAGAGTGGGTCTCAGAGCTCTGACAGAGGCACTGCCTTTCTGGTGCGGTGGTTCTGAAAATGTCTGATGAAGCTGGTTCAGGGAAGGCATGGGAAGCTTCTGTTCAACTTGTATTGCTAGGTATTTGCCAACAAGAGCAGCACGCAGAATATTACCTTCCTAATGTCTAGTCTCCTCATGTACCCCGACTTGGTACAGCCTAACAAGAAGCCACCTGGTAAAGAACACAAATCGACAGAGTCCCAGCTCCAGGGCCACAAATCAGAGTATGGAAGGGTGGCTTTAGAGCCGAGAGACAATGCTTGATTACCAGTGTGTATTTCACATGAAGAAAACAAAATCACGGAAAACTGACATGGGGTTAGGTACTAGGCTGTAGTCTCAGCCAAATCTCTAATGAGCTGTAAGAACTTTATCAGGTAATTTTACCTTCCTGCACATGTTTCACTTTAAAAAATCACTATAACAATACCACCCATGCCTTCCTCACAGGAGGCGTAATGTAGGTGAACGCACTTGGAATAAGTATAGAGTACTACATAATGATAAGCTTGTCTCACTATTATTATCCATACTAAATGGAGCCAGGAAAATAATAGATGAATGAAACGCATAGGAAATCTTAAAATCTTCTTTTAGACAGTTTTATATTCTTTCCCATCTAACCAGGCTTTCCAGGGCACATGCAAAATAGCTCAGCAAGCTCCATGTTGCTCGCCTTTGTGGAGATGCTAACAAGCAGTAATGCAAGTCCAGGGGCAGTACCTGCAAGAATAATAGAATAACAGGAGCTTAGCTAATTCTCCAAATGAATGACCAGTTGGAATGATGGAAACATAGACACAAACCATTTATACATAGCTGGTTCCTCTTGAAAGCTGAATTTTAAAATTTGCTGATTACCTACAGAAATTGTATAAACAAATAGTAGGCCAACATAAAACAAGTAACAAAATTTTGGAATACAAAGTACTCTTTCTGTTGTTTACACTGAGGTCATAAATAATTATTTGGGAAGGAAATAGCTAACAGATAAATCGGAGCCTTTGATTCAATAACTTTGCAAGCTAGGAAACCACGAAACTAAATAATAAAGACTATAACACTTCAAAATGTCTATCAGAGACTTCTGGGTATTTACCCACAAAGATTCAGAATTTCATTTCAAACCAGACATAATTAACAGACTTGATGATTATTATTTTAGAATTTTAGCTCTGCTGACTTCAACGGAAGAATCTCTCTAAAAGTATATGAGCAGTCATTCATTCAGCCAACAAATATTCACTATCTTCTTTGTAGAGAACGCAAGGCTCTGAGGACACAAAAAGGAGGAAGAGCTCCAATACCCACACAGATGAAGACAACCCAAGGAAGTGCTGAGATGCAGTGGGAGAACAATTAACTTTACCTGAAGGCTCTACGAAGGGCTTCTCGAATGTGACATTTAAGCTGAATCTCAAGAAGTTAAATCGAGTTTGCAATTTAGAAAGTAGTAAAAGGGCAGTAAAGAAAAAGGCAGCTGCGCTGCAAAGGCAGAGAATCATGAAAGACAGCAACGTATTCAGGGGACAATGAGAAGCACTGTGCCGCAGGGATTTAGCATGCAAGGGTGGGAGTGGAACACACAGGCAGCCCAAAGAGATGACCCTAGGGAAGCAGTCAGGGCCAATGAATGAAAGAATTTATTACCACGCTAGGGAGTTTAGACTTGCTTCTGTGAGAAGCAGTGTCCCAGTGACATCTTTAATAGCATAGTAAAATAATCTATTAACTTTTCATACTACAGCTTGGATACTAGTATAGACTTTGAATTTTATTAGAGAGAATCTGGGGTTAAGGAGAACTATTGAAGTTGTCCAGGCAACAGACAGGAGGAACTATGTGCTAAAAGTCGTGGAAGTGAGCATAAAGAAGAGGATTGTGGTCTGGAGATACTCCTCATATACGCCAACAGGATATGCCTCTGTGCATAGGTTGCAAGAGGAAAGGTTGGAAGGAAAGAGGAAAGGTTGGAAGACGATTCAGAGGTTTTGGCATTGGGAGACTAAAGGTTGAGAGACTGGTGAAATCTTTCTCTCAAATAGAGAAGTCAGTAAACTTTTTCCGTGAAGGTCCAGATCTTAGGCTATTTTAAGCCTTTGAGAGCCAGACAGTCTTGATCACAACTACGCAGCTCTGCTATTGTAGACAGAAGCAGCCATGGGTAATACACAAACAAGTAAGTGTGGCTGTGTTCCAAGAAAACATTGTCTATGGACACCGAAATTTGAATTTCACCTAATTTTCATATGTCACGAAATAGTCTTCTTATTTTCTTTTAAAGGCATAAAAACCATTCTCACCTTTCTGAAATTCCATGCAAAGATAGGCAGTGGGCTAGTTTTGTCCCAAAGACAATCATTTATGCAAATTTTTACAATAGAAAAAAACACGAGAAGAAACAGTATTCGGGGTAAGTGTAAGGTGCTGTGGGACAACCAGGTGGGGATGTCTGGAAGGCAGGTAGGTACTCAGGTCTGGACCTCAGGAAAGGGAGCTGTCCCAGATGCTCTAGAAATACCATTCTTCACAGCCATAAATGACCAAAACTGTGAGAAGGCAAATGCAATAGAAAATGAGAGACCATATAATAGCCTAAGGGTGCTTTAAAAGTACTTTTTAATTGCAGGTAAAGCAACATTTGAGGATTTTATGTTCTCAAACCCAGACACTTATCTCTGTAATAGGTAGTTAGAAGCCAAGGCCAAAGAGCTAAAGCATTTATGACAGAGCTTATAAAAGTAACGAAAAATGATGGAGTACAGGACCTGTCTAAGAAACAAACAATAACTCATCCTTTATGGGTGAAAGACAGAAATGAAGCGAGATTTAATTTTAGAAAAGGAATTTCATTTGTTACCTGTCAAACACCGATGGAGAAGATACACAGAAGTTATAGAAACTTCCTCCTTAGGCAATAGGTACCACTCCTCCACAACATTATGCTTGTTGAGTAACATTCAAACCACTCATGAATGGCCCTGAAGAGCAATATTTACAATTCGATCTGGTAGAGAGAGGGTGGCAGAGCCTCCAGTGCCTCACAGGGGGCCTTGGACCAGTACATTTATCTCGAGCTTTCACCATTCATTTGGTTGAGGCATCGTATTTCCAGTCCACACTGGATTTTTAACAGATGAAATATTTCCTAAGCCAAGTAATTTGATTCTGTGCAGATAGTAACCACAGGCAGTGTAATTAATTTCTTTTATATCTTCAACACAGTAAGTGGATCTTCCCTTTCTATCCATAAGACAAAGCCAGACACAAATCACCGTGAAAAGCAAGGTGCAACATGAAGATTAAGAAATCTCTTATGATGTTGTGAATCCAACCTGTTCATTGCCTCACAATGAAAGGGGAATGTTAAAAATCAATCTTTTAATACCATGTCAATTTCCAGCGTAAAGTGGGCCCCCACTTTAACAGAAGAAAACAGATTTAGTATTTTAACTTCTGTCCTCCTCATTGTTGAAACCCTATCAAAAAATCCTTTGAGATAGTAACAAAGCATTGTTGATATGTTCCCGCACAACTATTTATATTTTTCTTAAGTGTTGCAAATTCTTACAACATTAAAATTAAAGTGCTTTGGTGATAGTCCCTAGAACTATAGGTCACAAAACTGTCATATTGGTTTAAGATTACTTTTTTACATGAGAATTACTGCCACATTAAATCCCCAGTATTCCTCTACCAGAAGAGTAATATCAGTGGTACTTCATACCATAACAGATTGACACTAAAAAGAAAATGTTACTAGGTGAATTTCTACAAAGGAAATATTAGAGATAAAAACTGAACAGCTTTTCCAGCAAATAAGTATTCATTTTAAAAAGCTTAAAGTAAGAGTCTATACATGTTTTCTATTGGTAATAGTCATGAAACATTTACCTAACAAATATGAGAGAAGCTTGTAATAAGAGGAAGATAATTAAAAACAGAAACATATTTTCAAGTTTAAATTAGAAACCATGATAAAATCTAGCCTTTTTTCACAAGACATCCCAACAACAAGAAGTGAATAAAAGCCACAATCTGAATTTGTCCTTCAGATAATGGACCAAATAATTATTATATCTCTCCTTACCCTCTGAGTTCAATTAATTTAATCACTAAATTGGCTGAATTAACAACTTTATTTTATTACCAGTAGAGACACAGCTTTCAAATACATTCCTCAGGCCAGGAATTTTAGCAGGACATTCTACCATAATGAATAAACTTCTGAAAATAAATTCTTACACTGATGGGTATGATGCAATTAATATGGGCTGTGGAGACATTCTGAGCTAGATTCAAAACCAGCCTCTGTGGATAATTAGCTATGTGTTCTTGGGAAAATTACATTAATTTAAGAGCCTATTGGGTCTAATTCTATCTAGCTGAACATTAGTCGTCACGAAAACCTAAGCTTTCCAGGTTATCATTACCTAGATCTGTGGCTCTCAATTTATCAGAGCCATGGGCTCCCTTGATAAAACAATAGTTTATCACTCTGAAATAAAAAGTAATCAGTATTGTAAGTTACATATTTTTTCAAAATATCAGTATAGAGTCCCATAAGATGTATTTCAATCTGTAAAATGTATTGATACTATTCTACAAGACATGCTGGTATCAGATGCTTACACCTATACATAGAGCCATTGATAAGATGACAACAATGAATGCAGATAGACGTGGATGTGAGGTACTGGTCACCTAAATACTACAGGTGACATTGCCATCAATGACTTGATTTTCCAAACTGGTGAAGAGCTATTTGCATAGTTGTGAACAAGACGGGTGCAGTATTTTCTTCAATATGCACAAAGTTTGCATTCCTAGAAAACTCAGTGCAAACTAAAACCATGTGAAAAAATTATATATTATGTATAATATATATCTGTAAGTAGGTTTCCACCTCTATGACTCTCCAACTGGGTGTTCAAGGATCACATGGAATATGAGTGGGAAAATGTGTGATTGTGTAGAACTCACCCACACACTGTAAGACATCTCCCATCCCTGCTGCCAATAGTCTTTTCCCTCCTCTTCAACTCTTGCTCCCTGCCCCACCCTCTCTGCAGCAATTCTTTGCATGACAGCCAGAGTGATCCTTTAAAAAATGTTAGTCAGACTGTTACTTGGACTACACCCACGAATGATTTCCTGTCACACTTAGAAAATAGTACAAACTCTTTTGTGTGTCCTCAGACCCTGAATGATATGGCCCATAGCCAACCTCTATGATCTCATTTCTATCAGTGTGCTCCTTGCTTCATGCTCCACACACACAGGCTTTCCTGCTGGTCCTAAAACTCATCAAATTAATTCCCAATTCTGGGCTTTGTATGTGGTCTTATCGCTGCCTCTCTCTCAGGAAACTCAAAGGAAGGGGTCATAGAAACAGCAATGCAGGGAAGTCTGATGATGACAACCTGGTAAGTAAGGGATGAAAAGATGTTCAACAAGCATTTAAGTCAGCAGTAAATTGACTTCCACTAAACTGATGAAAACATAATAATAATAACTCTGGTAAACAAACTGCATTCTGTAAAGAAGTGAGTAACGATAAGGCGTGACATTGAAAACTGTCTCTATCAACAACTCTCTGGGGGACTTTGACCAAGGTATTGTACTAAGCTCAGTTTCATCATCTGTGACATGGAGATAATACCCAACTCTTAAAAAGATTTGGGAGCATTACATGAGACAGTATACATCACAGACCCAGCACCCACAACTCTCTTAAATTGCAGCTGTTATTGTTATAGGGTAATACACCCACCATTACAAAAATTAAAAGTACTTATTCTAACTTCAGATTTAATATAAAAGGGAGTTTGGTTTAATATTAACAATGAGTATTTCATGTTTTTTTCTAAAAGAAGTGTTTTAATAAAACTTGATACCTTAGTTCTGCCAGACAACTCAAATTATGTCCTATGCTTTAAAAAGTCTGCACCATCTAATGTTTGGTTTTAAAGTAATAAGGTATTCATAAATTTTCTTTGCTAAATGGACTGATTAATCAATATAACCCCAAATCCTGTTCTAAAGTTTTCTTTTTTAACTTAATTTAGCCTAGGGTTTTATGCCATATTCTCATTTTCTTCAACTTTTTTTATGTGTGTACTTCTAAGAGCTAGCAAGCTATCTGAAGGCAGCAGCTATTTTGTGAGACTGCTTTGTGTGAATTCCTAGGTACTCTGTGGTGGGCAGTGGGTTGGTACAGAGAGGGTAGTGAGATGAATGTTAAAAGTGACTGACATTTATTAACTATGACATTATGAATGCCTTCACTTTCCTGCTGGAACGTGTAATAGTCAATTGAATCAAATATCACCCTATGAAGAAAATAGATGTGTTATTATAACTGGTTAAGCAGAAATGAGATATTCAGAATTCACAGTTTCACGGTTTCTCCAGTCTAACCAGGTGTTAGGAGTAGACCCAAACTAAATTTTCAAAGAGCTTTTTTCTCCACCATATGGACAGGTCAAGGAATGAAATCACCATCTTAGAAAAATGTCATTCCAGTGTTTCCCCAGCATTTTTGTTTGCTGGGACATTGAAAGCTCATTTTCTCAAAGGAAGCAGAAGCTCTTAGACAAGTACACATGACTTGGGTGGCAAAGTAGGATTCCACCTTCCCCCCAGGTGCACATAACGAGACACCTGAGTCACAGGGACAACCATTCACTTGTGCTTGGAAGAGAGTGAAGCCATGAATGTTTTCTCACATCATAAGCACTTTTGTGGCATGCAGTTTGAGGATACTACTCACAAGAGTGCATCGGGTTGGCCCCAGAATGTTCCAGGAGCAAAAGGTCATAATGTGTATCCCCATACATCAGGGTTTACTGGTGCAATTATTGCATAGTTGGTAAACAAGATATTGCGTTTTTCAGGAAGTCATTTTCTGGACTTGAATTTTCTTTCATAGAGCACTGAATTTTCCAAAGATATATTTGGAAAAAATATTTGAGCAACTGTAGTACCAATTACATACTGAAGGACTACATGAGTAATAAGAACCATAAGTAGAGTGACCACATAATTTGTTGTTCAAACCAGGACATTTGAGAGCAAAAAGGGAAACTATTAATAATAATGCCAAACAGAAAGGAAGAATTCATATCGTTATCTTAAAACAGTTTAAAACAAGCATATACATTTATGCAAACTTAAATACTTGACCATTGTGGGGGAGGAAAATTTTCTATGATGAAGAGGAAGTAGTAATAAGATAAAGAGATGAGGGAAACAAAATAGAAAAAAATAATATTTATTGATTGTCTGCTTTGGGCCAAGCTTTTAAACAGTAAAAACTCCAGCAATGATATGTATAGTGGTGACAACAACCTGTGACATAAATATTAGTCCCACTTTACAGATAAGGAAACCAAAGTTTTAAAAGGTTAAGTCTCTTGCCAACAACACTTAGATAAAAAGGCATAAAGTACAGCATGCAGAATAAAGTCAACAATATTGTAATAACTATCTATGGTGCCAAGTGGGTTCTTGAAATATCAGAGGGAATGCTTTATAAAGTATATGGTTGTCTAACCACTATGCTGTTCACCTGAAACTAATACAAAATAATGTTGAATTCAAACTGCAATTGAAAAATAAAATTAAAAAAAAAGATGGAACTTGGATTCAAACACTGTGCCAAGTCATTAAATTTTTTCCAAGGTCACTACGATTTAGGCATTGTATCCCTACTTTATAAATGAGGAAACTGAGACAAGAGACTGTGTGCTATTAAAGGATTCACATGCAATGTGAAGTGTGCATTCAAACTCTAACGTCAGAGTTCTTTCTACCAAAATATTGACTTGGCCTTGTTCAGGCACTGAGGTTTTGTTCAGTTGGCTGGTTTGGTTTGGGGTTTTTTGAGGGCATTGGGGAGTGAAACTCTTCCCTTCTTCTTACCTTGACTGTACTTAGGCTCAGTTCCCACACTAAACTTTTCTCTTCTTGACCTCTTACTTGCCTTTTTTTTCTCCTTTTCTTAGAGCTCCTTCTAAACATTTAATCAAATGTCAGACCTGGGCTCATCCAAACCCTTTGCTCACTAGTAAGGAATTCCATAATTTATCCTTCACATCATTTAATGGGCTGTGTTTTGTCTAAGGGTGGTTTGTTTGAACCCCCTTCTTTCTTATCAAATTCATTCAGCATGGGTCATTTCATCCTCCAAATCAACTTATCGACAGCATCTCTTTCTATCGTACTTGCCCTTCTCTTGACTTGGGAATTTATCATAACCCTTTTCTATACAGTGTGAAAACCTATACACTACATCGTGTACACAAATGATGTAGATAGGCTAATACAAAGCTCTCCATCAGTATGAGCAAATTGAGGACCAACTATGAGGAATATTCTCACAGCATTGTATATAAGTTTCAGCAGCACTATTTTAGACAAAAGGCCAAGAAAACTAATGAAGGAAGAGTTAGTATAGCAAGGGCATATATAAATCCTTCTTGAGTTCTTATTTAAGAAACCTTGTTCTGTTAATAAGAAACAAACAATCCTCTGATGCCAGTATTGATTTTTATATTCAGACAGACTTTATTCTAAAATCAAAGTGTTTTATTTCATTGATTTGAGAGAGAAACATCAATTGGTTGTTCTACTTATTTATGCATTCATTGGTTGATTCTTGCATGTGCCCTGACTGGGGATCAAACCCACAATCTTGGTGCATTGGAATGACACTCTAACCTACTGAGTTACCCAGCCATGGCTGAAATCAGCTATTTGCAAAGAAAGATTTCCTCATTCTACTTCTCTCCATCCCTGTTACTAGCACCTTAGTGCAAGTCACCACCATCTCTCATTGGTGGTGCCATAACTTTTCAGTGGTCTCCGGACTTACACTCTGGCTTCCATATGGTTAATTCTCCAAACACCATCCAGACTATCTTTTAAATAAGCTCATCAGATCATGTCACTCTTTTATGTAATGCCCTTTCTGCCTCTCATGGCACTCTCCTCCTTGCCCACTCAAGTCTCCCTGACCTTCTTTCAGTGCCTGGAGTGTGCCCAGCTAATGCCCACCCCACGGCTGTTGTGCCCACTATTCCTACTAACTGGAGGAGTGTCTCCCCAGGAGATGGCTTAGCTGGTGCCCCTTGTCACTAAACCCATTGTTGACACTCACCTTCTCTGAAGTCATTTTTTAACCTACAGGGCCTCCACTCTGTCAGGCCCTTACATAGTAATCACCACACAGCACTTAATACTCTCTTGTATTTTTTTTAAATTTACTTATTTTGTGATTGTTTATTGCCATTCTCCCCACATGAAAATGTAAACTCCATCAGAATAAAGAATGTGCCCATCTTACTCACCGCCACGCCCTCTATGTCTAGATGAACATCTGGTGCACGACAAGACTCAGAAAGCACTTGGTCAACAAATAAATAAATAAGTCAGACAATGTATTTATGAATATTTGCTTTATCTTCATGTGACAATTGTAGGGAATAAAAATTTTCAGTTTCTACTTTCTAACTTAAAAACTTGTATTTGGTATAAAAATATTATATTATAGTTACTTATGACCTTTTAAAAGCATGTTTATCAATGTCAAAATATGCAAATTCCTTGATTGTTTCTTGTTAGAGTGACTTCAAAAAGTTCCAGAAAGAATCTGACTGTAACTGCAAACTCTTGCACGGACTTATTTTTTAAAATTAGTGATGCCTATAATCTGTACTTTTAGGAAAATTTGATTCTTAATTGGGGCTGTGACCAATATTGGTTTAGGAGGCTTTCTGATAGCATATTAATTAAGGGACACAAAATCCTACCTCTAGAATGTTGTTGTATCTGCCCCAGTTGAACAATTTAATATAATATACGGTTAGGACACCTTAACTCTAGAGAGCTAATATTTCATTGAAAGCACAGAATAGGTTGAGTGTCCATATTGAATGCTTGCTTACCAATAAATTGTTTAATTTAAAAAATAGCATCAGTGGAAAGGTAGCAGGCATTTTCTTAAAGAAAATACTCTGTCTTCCAACAAGGTTGAAAAAAACACCAGGGCTGAGTGGGCCATATGTCACCCTAACCAATTAGGGTCACAGTCAAGTGATTTTCCCAGTACTTAACTAAAAAGAAGTCTCTGGAGGAAAGAAGTAAGTCACTCCTTGAGGAGACCTTGTTCAAATCTGGATGGATTGCGGAGGAGCAATGCAACAGCCTATGAGCACAAACACTCATCCAAGCTGGGCAAAGGTAATACCTTCCAGAAAGTCAGTAAGTTACAAGCAAGAACACTGGAGATGGGTTCAAGTTCACACTGCCCATGATATCAGTAAAATTCTCAGGAAAGCATGAAGTCATTACATTCACAGCTGTCACAAACAAGGCAGCAAAAACATATATATATAAGCTAAAATATCAATAAACAGAAATAACCAAAATTATTTATTTCCCCAGTGTGTTGTCCAAAATTCCAGCCAATACATATGTAGGAGGGAAAACCACAAACCATATTCACAATTAGAACTTCCTGTGTTCCAAATCCACTCTGTCACATTTGATCAGACCGATGCTTCTTGTCTAAAACTATTTTTGTCTTTGAACTTATATGAACCTATCAGTATATTTGAAATGTTTGTTATCTCCTAATTCCCTGCATTCATTAGTATTCTCCTTTTTCTTGTTCTATATTATATATAATGACATTAAAAAATACTCCTGGTCAATTGCCAATATTTACACAGACTAAAAATATTAATCACAGGTGTCTTCCAAATCAAAGCAACCACAGTGTGCAGTAATTGGTTTTAAGATAAAAATAAGACAGGCCGCAGAAGAATAAATAGCTCCCCAAATTCCCCTGTGCATAGTAAGTACATCCATTTATTCAGAAATAGACTCTTTGTTGCTTCTACTTCTTCTGTGTTCAAACAAGGCTTCTAAGCAGAGCGAGCCTACTGAACAAGATAATCAGGTCTTAAGTTGAAAGAATAACCTAAATCCTTCACATTCTTCTGACAGACTTTAGCAAGGGACTCAGTAATAATTACCAACTTGGAAAGCCTGCCACAAGGGGATGAGTCTAGATTGCTTTATTAAAATAATTCAATCTTCTTTCTCAAAATAGCCACATTACTACAAGATGAAAAAAATCCGAGAAACGTGATAAAGGAAGGGAAAGAAACTCACATTTACTTGTGCTTATTATGCTCCATTAGTAAGGTGACAGTAGTCCCGATTTGTCTGGCACAATTCATAATCTAAGTCTGTTGTCCAAGTGTAATTACTAATAGTGGTGTCCTCTTTCATTATGAAAAATGTTGCAGTTTAGACAGTAAATTATATAGTTACCTGTGTGTTAGGTAGCAAGCATTATGCCCATGGTGTAGCCATAGAGCTACCGACACTGAGAGAGGAACTCTCCTCTTCATTCCACCCTGCTCTGTTCCCAGAGGCTGATCTGTATGAACTGCATTAGTGCATTTCCTCTGAGTGACTCAGATGCCCTAGCAAGCATGTGGGGACAAAGAGAAGTCAGGATATTTATTCCCCAGTCTCGTCCCTCTACCAAATGCCACAGCTGCAGATGGCTCTCCCCCTCAAGCACAGCACTATTTCTGGGCTCTGTGAACTCTTCACCCGCTTTCCGTGCAGACTTAGTCATAGCAATGGCTCCACTGTTGCCAGCCCCGGATACTCCCTGATACCTTGCAGATGACCCCTAACCTCACCCACACCTTTATAATAGTCTCTCCCCCGAGTCTCCCATGTGAGTGTTGCCTGTTTCCTGCCAGGAAGTGGACTGAGAGAGTGTTGTTATTGTAGTTGTTGTTGTTGTTTTACTTCATCTACACAAAAAACTTATTTACCTACTTTAGTTGTGAAAAATTAAGACTCAGAGAAGCTACTTTATTTTTCCCACTAGTATGTTACAGAAGAAATTCAAATCTGGGCGCCCCTGACTCTGAAACCTGTGAGTTATCTATCCTCCTATATCAAGTCAGTCAACCTCTAGACTCCCTTCCTGTATCAGATAATGAGGAACATAATAAGTTCTTTAAAACTCCATTGATATATGAACATATGTACATTCACTCACCAAATACTTTTTGAGCAAGTGACCATTATGAATTAGGTAATGTGCTAATTACAGAAAGCATCAGAAGAGGTTACAAAAGAGGCCACGAAAAATAAAAGTACCTTAAAACGTTAACTGATGTCAGTTTTAAGATGTGACAGTTCAGCAGCCAAGAACATCTTGAAACAGATGTGCTTGAAAGCAATAATCCAATTCTGCAGTGTTTATCAATTACATTCTGATATGTTGAAATCTTGATTGTTGGCTGTGTGCTAACAAGGAAAACTATCTGTAATCTGAAAGCCAGTTTCTCAATAAAGCCGTCAGACAATGGGCTGGGAAAGGAGAGGACCCACATTTCTCCTTCCCCGGCATGGGCTCCCTCCTGCAAGGACGACTACCTTTGGATGAGTGACAAAGTCTTAGAGTTAAAGGAAGGTAAATTCATTCATCTACTTTATAGAAACACACTAAGCTAAAATATCACTTACTTTCTAGTCTTTCGTCTGCTATGCCCAAGCCAATGACCTATGACCTTTTGTTTTCTTAACAGTATTTCCTGCTTCCATTGGGAAATTTTGGGTTTGAGACTCTACAGATTGGTTGGGCCTAAGGAGAGGGAACATGCACAATAAGAACAGAAGCAGCAATCTAAGATATTGTGATCACTGGAAAAAATGAGAACCAAATTTACCAAGATGCATACTAGATTAAATAATAAGAAAAAAACAAGCTTATTGAAAAGGTTGAGTTAACCATAACATATGCAAAAGGATTTACGACATAACAAATTATTAGTGTTATTAATTATATTAGTGTTACTAAAAGGTTTTCATTTTTGTTTATCGAGTTTCTGGACAATGAGTCCTGACAAAGTGAGCAGGGTTCTCTGTCCACAATGCCAGAGAAAAGCAGGTCATAACGTGTGTTCCACAGAGAGTCCATTTGCACAAAGACCCTCAGCAAGCTTTCACACATGGACTCTTTAAATCTATTGATATAAAAAATTAGACCAAGATTCTCTTAACTGACTTGCTTGACATTAAGTTAACTATGTACACATTTGCACCATTTGAGGAGAAAAAGGAGACACAGCCCAATGGTTCTGTTTTTAAAGTTCTAGAGAAATGAAATTTCATCTATTTGTATAAAATCATACCAATCGGCTTATTTTCAGAGAGAAATAATTTTCACAATGTGCCAGCAGGGAAGCGGCTGTATCGATAATGATGCCTTGTACCAGCATCACCCAGATGCTATACAGGCATCCTGTTTCTCCTCAAAGATCTCATCAAGGTCATTATCTCTATTTGACAATGAGAAAATGGATGGTCAGTGCAGTTATTTTACTAGCCTAAGATCACTTTGCTCCTAAGTAGCAATGCCAGTATTTAAACCCATTTCTTTCTCATCATGTGTCCAGACATTCTGAGGGGCAAAAAGCATGCAGAAATATACATTCAGCAGAAAGGGGAACTATGTTTAGAAAATTAGGCAAAAATGATGTTTCGGTGTAATATTTTTCCCATCCAAGTATCATCATGTTGATTTTCCCCATTATATATCTAATGAAAATAAATAAGTAAATAAGTAAGTAAATAAATAGCACTAGATGTAAAACTAGTCTTCCTCAACTGAATTAAAAGATTTAATGAAATTTTGATTACCTGTCTCCACATTTTAGGTCTTCTCTTTTTTTTTGGAGTTCCTTTCCCCTTACTTCTTTTCTCTAGCTACACAAGAGCCTCACTTATCTGCGTGTTAGTTCACTCAAGCAGTGCCCAGTCCTCAAAAATCCACACCCAGCCTTATGACCCCAACACTCCACCAGGCTCACCCCATTACAGTTCCCCAGCAGAGCATGCGCAGAACCTGAGCCCACTGGTGGGCCATGTGCTGTGGAACCTTCCTAAAGAAACAGTGTGGTGAAGGATGACTATGATATGGAGCACAGCTTTAAGTCAGAGAGGGGACTTTTTCTTTTGGGAGACTAAGAGAGCTTTTTTTAACACTTCCCAAACAGTATTAGATTGACAATGATTTACTTTGTCTTCATGGAAAACGTATCTTGTCACACAGTACAACTTCTGGCCTGCTCTTTCCTTAAAGTAACTTTTTTTAATTGTACTTATTGATTTTAGAAAGACAGAGGGAGGGGGAGAGTGAGAGAGGAACATCGATGTGTTGTTCCACTTGTGTATGCATTCATCGGTTGCTTCTTGTAAGTGTCCTGACCAGGGATCAAAGCCGCAATCTCTGTGTATGAGGATGACGCTCTCATGAACTGAGCTCCGTGGTCAGGGCTAAAATAACCTCTTATTAGGCAAAAAATTAGCATAATATGTATACCATAATGTGTAGGTCAGAATAACATACAGCTTTCTTGGCCACAAATACAATAATGATGAGAATGACAGCAAGGTTATCATAAAATTAAGCTGATTTGAAGGAATCTAGATTCGAGTTGCATGCACATTGCTGACCCAACATTTTTAATGTTATTCTCCTTTCTCCTTGATTTAACAATATTAGCACTTAGGCAGGTGAAATAATGTCACTTGTCCCTTTGTCTTTAGCACATGCATGGGGCTAACTTTCTTGAATTTTTCCCTAACTTGCCAGAGCAGGAACCTAATTCTCATATGGCAATTGCATTAAGAAGTATAGTTTTCTGTGTGCAGAGGACCATCCTTTGCCAGACTGTGCCATTAGTCCTACTGTGCAATACAGCCAGGCACTCTCCAATATTATTTTTCCAAAGGTCATATGTAATAAAGGTATAATAAATTCACCTGATATTCTCTACATTACGTGCATGTAATTTGCTTACACCTAAACAGAGTAAGATTTTGAAGAGTACAAACCTAATTTAAATTTTCCTGACCTACTACAGTAAAATGATAACTGCGCTTTCTGAATTTTGACAGCAGTACAGAAATTTTCATTAGATATAAGCAGAAATCACCCAACACCTGAGGAACAGAACATATTCTAAATGCAAACTAGAAGTGGGAAGCTTGTAGGTATAAAATATCAGGCATACCTGCTAAAATTAACGTCATACCTAGAAAGGAGCTTTAGTAAAACCTAACAAAATACTTAACTTTTAAAAAATGGCCCTTTTTCATTGGGATGGGAGGGGGCACAAGATGCATTATTTATTTTAAGAAGCCCAGAACACTTCTCTATCTCATACATCCCATTAGAAAAGAACTTCTTTGGCTTAGGGTATTGTAATATAAGTTATTGAAAGCATGATAAAGGAAAAGCACTGAGAGTTATCACTTTATTAAACCTTAGTTTGAAGGCATTGAAGGGAGCATTGCCAAAGAAAAGGTTCTGAAGGGAACAGGCAGAAGCTGCTCCTCTGAGAAAAGCCTGGGCCACTGGCGAGAGACAGAAGGGACAAAAGAGAAGGCAAAGGAATCAGAAGATAAAGTTTCCCTGCTTCCAGTTCTTCCCAGAAGCAGCCCCCAAAAAGCACATGATGCAGTTAGACAAAGAGCACAGTGAACCTGAGTACGTTCAAACCTCACATTCCAGGTCATCCACACTCCACATGAAGCCCACTTAAAAAATCTCTAAACAATTAACACAGTTAATACATGGAAGATTCTAAATGTCACTTAGGGAGCAAAATTAATAGATCAAAAGAGGTAAGGAAAATGGTTCCAGAGGAATGATAAACAGCATAGAAATACCAGATACTGAAAGAACTGATTTGGAATTTTCTTCTCATGGTATCAAAAGGAGGTTTTAGAATATAATTAATCATTATATCAGGATTGTTCTATACAGTAAAGCTGCTTCAGAGACATACAATCTCTTCTCCCAGTGACACATCTGTAAGTTTGCTGGTTGTTCATAAGGCAATAATGAATCTCTGAACTCCTAAGGATCTCCAGTGCTGAGAACCAGGGGGCCTAAATTTCCTCCTTTATTTCAAGCAGCAGTCTCTTCTTCTAACATACATCCCACCTGAAAACGCAGAGGATGTTTCAAGATTAAGAATTAATAAAGATCAGAGTGTGGCCTGAGAGAAAACAGACAAGTGGAAAGACTGACCTAACCCTTAGCATCCCAGTCTCATATATCAAAGTCCAACACTCAGAGCCAGGACCCCAGTCAAATGCCCTCTTGAAAATAAGCCTTGGTGTGAGGAAGCACACACACTCTCACAGTGATCACAGCCAAAGGCAGCGGAGCCTTAAAGGCAGAAATAAGAAATTACGTAACAAGCTCAGAAATGGCTGGATACGGAGAAAATAGCTTGCTGCAAAGTCAAGCCCGTGAGCCTCGTGAGACGCTCACCGTTCTTTTCAGCTCGTTTGTCAGGGTGCTCATTCGTATGTCCAGTACACCAAGCTCAGTTATTCGCTGTACTCGAGACAGGAGCCAATTCTTTCATCTCCCTGTGCTGCCTGACATGCTGTTCCCCAGCAAGTTTCTATTTCCAAATCCTACCAGAACTTTAGGATGCAACTCACATGCAGTATCTGTAGGTATGAATCATCCCAGAAAGAAGCTCTCCTAGTCTGAACTCTGATGATAATCATTTTCTAACAGTGCCTCCACTTCTGGGAATATTGAATATTTCTTATCATCTCTATTAATCTTTAAATTCCTCGGGGAGTAGATTTTTCATAAGTACCACAGTGTCTTGCACATAGTATGTGTCAATAGTAGTTAAATGAATGAATAAATGAATGGATGACAAGTTAGAATGGTCTATAAAAAGAAAATAGATCAAGGAACCAGAAAAAAGTGGCTTGTCATTTTAAAAAAAATAATTAAATGACCTTTAAGAATCTAGGGAATATAAATGGCAAACCCCAAAATGATCTTGTCAGTTGTGACCTCATATTGGGAGAGTGTAAATGGATTGATGCTTTTTCTCTCTGCAAACCACTATCGGCCGGACTACAGGCATCAGGCCCATGTCTGTCTGTGCAGAGGAAGCCTGGCTCTTTCCTTCTGGGACAGTGGATCAGTAGCTAAATGAGAGGTAAAACCCAGATTTCTTGAATTGAAATCAGAGCTCTTTTTGCTCCAACAAGCTGCCTCCGGGTAAATCCATCTTCTCTGATATCTGAACATATTCAACATCATTAACGACTTGAACTATAAAAAGGTTAATAGTGTGTGCATTCCTTTAAATGGCATACTTTGTGCTCCATTTCTGAAGAGGCATCATTCATCCTTTGTAAAATGCTACAGTGACTTCTTCCGACTGATGGTGAATACTTCTGTTTATTCATGCCAAGAATTTAGTCACTGGGTATTCATTTCCATTAAGCACTGGGGACATGAGATTATGTTTCAATTTTGTATCTGTATGATCCCACTCATGCCTATTTCAAGTGATACATACACATATTTTGCCCCAATGATATAAGAATAGGAGAGGAGAGTCTTGCCTCTTATTTTTATGATCCTTATATGAACCAAAGAAATTTGGCAAGGTGAAGGTAATCTCTTATAAGTATTGCAGATACTATGCTAAACATTAAAATACAATCATTGAATCATTTTGTTTATACTATAAAGAATTTCCAGAGGGACATAACTCTATACCCAGTTGTATGTCCGAATCTTTTAGGATGTTTTTAAAAGCACAGGTTCCTGATCCTGATTAATGACCTATGAAGTCAGAATGCATCTCCTAACCACCAGCCTGGGACTCTCATCCCAGGGACCTTCTGACACTTAGTTAGGTTAAAGAATTACTACTCCAAAGGCCTATGCCTCTAACAAATGTCTGAATTCTCTTCCCACCTGTGTATGTGCACTCAGCTTCTGCTCTTGCTGAACCAGCCATCCTGGTTGGGAGCTCTGTATTCCCTCATGCCCACCCAAAGTATCCCGGGGGTTTCTATGTCCCTCTGTTTGGTTTAGGCCTTAGACTCCAACCTTGGCCTCTCGCCAGGACCCTGCGCCATCCCCATCCACCCTCACTAAAGGCTGTGCCACTTGCCTGTCCTTTCAGTGGTGTAGGCTCCCCCACGTGTATTGCTGAAGGTGATCAAGGGCCTCTACCTCCAAGACTCAGCCAGATCATCCTTCTGTCTGCCACTCATGGCTAGGTGGCCAGCCATGGACACCCATGGTCCAGTGCAGGGAAGGACAGGGGTACCAGCCTACCCAATGGGCTTTTCCCACTCCGAGTAGTTTTATTAAGTTATGTATCAAATCGTATGTCAAACATATATATTGTAATAAGCACAAAGTCCCTTCATCTCTGGAAAAAATTTACTGGTAAAATTATCTCCAAATATCTCAAGATCACTTAACTTTTTCAGAAAGAAATATAAATCGGTTCCAGTTGAAATGTGGTATTTATCATATAGAACCTGGATCACAAAATAAGTACTTATTCACAAAATGTTGTGGGATATGATAGAAAGATCTCAAATCTTAAAGTGAAAATGCTAGATTATTATTATAGCTCTGAAATTAAAGGACTTGGAAAGGCCACTTAATTTCCCCACAAATGTCTATTTATCAATTTACCTAACATGTGATATAATAATTTTTTTTCTTCATCCCTGGTTCCTGGCAGAGAGCTTCTAGGACCATTGGAAGGTCCTGAATGATAGAAGTGTTAAGAATGTCCTGTGTTAAAATATAGCCAGCCTTTTTCAACCTCTTCTGAGTTTATGTTAATGAATGACTTTGGGGGATAGCAGCTGGTTGCCAGCGGAACAAACTTTGTTCCTGTGATTAGAGGGTTGGACCTTTCAGCCCTCCTCCCAGACCTGCCCGGAGAGCAGAGGGGCTGGAGACTGAGTTCAGTCGCCAGTGGCCAATGATTTATCAGTCGTGCTTAAGTAATGGGACCTCCATCAAAGCTACCAAATTGCTAAACACAGGAAGGTTCTGGGGGAGGGCGTGGAAGCTCCACACCCCTCCCCCATACCTTGCACTATGTTCTCTTCCATTTGGCAGTTCCTGAGCTGTATCCTTTGTGGTAACCAGTGATAGTAAGTAAAGCACTTGCCTAAGTTCTATGAGCCATTCTAGTAAATTGATGAAAGTAGGAGGGGGTCATGAGAACTCCTGTTTTATATAGTATGCTGATCAGAAGCAAAGGTGACAGCTGGGGCTTGTGACTGGCATCTAAAGTGGGGGTCAGTCCAACAAGACCAACCTTAACCTGTGGAGTCCAAGCTAACTCCAGGCAGTGTTAGAATTGCAATGTACGGAAAACTCATACACTTGGTGTCAGAAGTATTAAAAGTACAGAAGAACATGATTTTTTATTTTTGTTTATTTGTTTATTGGCTTTATTTTGGATTTTTACTATAATATAAAGGGACTGCAGCAAAATGCATGCAACAAGCTTTTTACTGGATATTAGGACCATCTCTGTTGCTAACCAGCTGGGTGACTTACAGCAACTCACTTTACCTCTCTGAACCTCAGTTTGCCCGTTTGCAACAGCATGGGTGGAACTGGAGAGCATTATGCTAAGTGAAATAAGCCAGGAGGTGAAAGACAAATACCATATGACCTCACCTGTAAGTGGAACCTAATCAACAAAACAAACAAGCAAGCAAAATAGACCCAGAGACATTGAAATTAAGAACAAACTGACAGTAACCAGAGGAGAGGTGGGAGGGAATGAGGGCGAAGGGTTTTCAGGAACATGTATAAAGGACACATGGACAAAGACAAAGGGGGGTAGGATCAAAGGTGGGAGGTGGGGATGGCTGGGGTGTGGGTGAGGAGTGGGGGGGGGAACTAGAGACAACTGTATTTGAACAACAATTTTAAAATGTGAAAAATAAAATAAAATAAAATAAAATAAAATAAAATAAAATAAAATAAAATAAAACAAGGGATTGAACTAGATATGCTCTTCAGGCCCACCCCAACTGAAGTGTTGGGAAGGTTTCTGATAGCTTCAGAGCACAGTGATCCTTTCCCAGCACTAACACTGTTACTAGAAACTCCCCTTGTGGGTTAGGTGGGAGCTGTTTTAGCACCTCCTTGCTTATATAATGTGCTGATAGCAGGTATTTCCAACCAGTGCTACCTCATTAGCACTCCAGGTGCTACCTTCACATCAACAACTCTTCCAGTGATCTCCTTCCTGTATTATGTGAATTTCCTCCTTTGATTACTGCATGATAATTCTACAATTTTCCAGTCTCTAGTACATCTTTTGACAAAGTACTTCACTTTTTGAAACATACCTACACCAGCTTCCTAATTCCACCAGGAACATCTTTTTGTTTTTGTTTTGTTTCTAAATACTTTCCTGTCACCAAATGAGTGTTCCTTAAGCATCTGTGTGCACTACTACCTAATATTTACTCTTGAATTGTTTGGGAAAATAATCTATAAGACAGGAGGTGTTTTTCTCAGAGTACAATCTGCCATCTTAGATTATTTGGTCTAGAGAAGCATGCTCCCTATTTTGACAACCTTTTCTGGGGCTGACTATTCATCTGACATCACTCAGCCCATGTTACTTTCCACACTCTGTGCTTTCTGCGTGTGCTGTTCCCTCCCTCTGACTCAGACTCTCCCTCTGCCCTCTTCTCCACCACCACACCCTCGCCGTGGTTAACGCGCCTCCATGTCCCCAGTGTCACGGTACCTTAAGCACGAAATGTTTGAAATAAATTTAACTTCTTTTGTACAATTACCAGATGGGCACTGAATGGAAGGTTTCCAATGATGGGCAGAGTAATCCTACCATAAATACAACCCCACATCTGAAAAAAATAACAGATTCTTCAAACAGCTAATTTAGCTTAAATGTGAACAAAGTGATTATAACAAATAGACCTGGGCGATTATGTCCACCAAGAAACAATCCTTCACCCAGTTCAGACACATCTGCTCAAGAAGACATTCATTCTTAGTCAAAGGACCTTCAATTCACACCAAGAATAATATTGAGAGTTAATTTATGACAAGTGAGAATTAATACAGAAAATTGAAAATAGGACTCTAATAATAATTTCCCATGACTGGAGTGGCCCTTTCTCTACCTGATAATTATCAAATAAACATTTTAAATTGATTAAGGTAAAATTCTGCCCAATATGCAAAATATGCAGATAAATAAAGTGCAGATTCTATTTCATGAACATTTCTAGTACCTCACTACCTTGAGAATACATTTGCCTAGCTCATAAAGTTGAAAACTGTAGTGAATTACACTTAATTGTAAATATTTCTTGATGTGTTAGGGGGTGCTAAAGTATTATGGTGAGTTGAGTGAAGCAAAGATCAATCTAGAAGGATGAGCCAAAATGAAGGGCAGAGAGGACTGTGAGAACAGAATAGATGTAATATGAAGAGTCCCAAGCAACTCTCCTGTGGGTCCACTCTCAATAAACAAAATGACAACAAAAAAATGAGAAAAGGAATACCTTATTATGAGTAGTTTCTGTGCAGACCACGAACTTGGAGGCAGTGGTTGGCGGCCTAGAGTTGCAAATGGCAGAAGCGACAACCCACACAAAGTGACCCATTACCCAGCAGGCCCCGTGGGACCAGTGAGTCTGTGACATGGCTAAGAACAGTGCAGGGAGGACAGTAGGAGCTGGGGAGCCAGGGGAGGCCTTTGTTCCTGAACACCAGCAGTACTGCACATTGATGCAAGCAGCTCCAGTGCAGGTGTCAGGAAGCAACAACCAGAGGAAGTTTAGATGCAACTGGAGAAACACTACACTGAACTGCAGAGACTGGACATGAGCAACTCCCACAGAGTTGTTCTGGAACTGAGGAGTGTACCTCAGAGAGGCAAAAGCCAAAGTCCAAGCTTCTGAGCAAAAGCCAAAATAAGGAAAAAAAGTTCCTCTACAAAGGGGGAGAGGTGTGAACTTCAAAATCAGCTGTTAGACCAATCACCCAACCAGAGTTTTACTGACCCTTTGACCTAATGACCAGCATAACCTTCTTCTGCATCCATAAGCTGATGAGTCCCATAGTCAATCATACTAGCAATCTGAGACACAGGAAAAACACCTTCTTTAGGGAGTGCTTAAAATAAGGATGAATTTCTTCCTCCTGCTCTGCACATTAGCTCCAAAATTTCCTCCAGCTCCACCATACTTTAACTCATTCTAATTATTCATTTTTCATTAGTGCCATATAAAATTGAGATCCTTACATTTTCTGATACTACAGATTATTTTTTATAATCTCATATAATCTATATCAGTTATGCACAGTTTTTTGACAACTGATTGATACTCTAATCTAATCACACTGAGGACATAACATGGATTGAGGGTGCCTTTTATCAATTAATTTCATAAGTGTCAATCCTATATTAATTGAAGCCTTAAATGCATGATTTTATTATCAAGAAAAATTATCTTGTTTTCACTTGTAAATTTATCTTTGGTTTCTTGTTCTAAATTAAATACATTTGAGTCTTCTTTTAACTTGTTCTAAATTAAATACATTTGAGTTGTCTTGTGTCCTTTGAAACTAAGGGTGGGGACATGGGTTTATCTCTTCCTGTCTCCGTGTCACAGTTCCTGGCCGGGCTCCATGTCCCCCGGCGCCTGTGTCAGATTGTGCGTTCCGAAACTGTGATCATCTGGTGTTGTGCTACCCTAGTCCTTCTTACCTCTCTGGGGAACATCATGTCTGTTGCCGGCATCTGTCCCCTGCTTTTCCTTGTAAAGTTTTTAGCAAATAATGCATTTACTATCTACAGTTCCTGTTAACAAGCTAGCACTTTGTCTTCAGTCTCTCATTTCTTAAATGCACTTCTAAATATTTTCCCATTAAAAACTTAGACAGTTTTTATATTCACACTCTGTTAACCTTATACTCAAATGGAATAGAACTGAGACACTCCTAAAGAGTCAAAATTCTCTGATATAAATATAAGTTTAGAAAAATTTTAGTTTTAATTCCCCAATTTTGCCATTACCGACCTGGTTAAATGTAGCATGGGAAATTTTGGTTTTCAAAATGCCCTTACTAACTGTTCTCTTTGTTTCCTTAGGTCTCAACACCAGATTCATAAGGATGAAATACACCCATAAACTTACTGTTCTTTGTCATCACATCTACTCTGACCTATCAGACAGGACAACAGAGACGGACACCACGTCCTATCTGTAACACTCTCTTGGAGCCTGTAAGTTAGACGGGGTGGTTGAAACAAACAAAATACAGATACCCGGTATTTGTTCAAGAATATAAATTTGTGCCTAGGTTAGCTTATCCGCATTAACCAGCACCCTTTAGAATGATAAAGGTTCACACTCTCTTACAGGATTCAGAGTCTCTTTCCCTCTTAATCATTTCAGTTGGCTTTTGCCAGTTCTTGATAAGTAATGAGATTTTAAATAATAGAATATAAAACTATAGGTTTCATCAGTATGTTTACTTCTGAGCTTTTAGTTCCATATGTCATGAAGTCTCAGATTTATTTGAATTGCTGGTCTTGCACCCAGTGAAGCAACATGTCACAAGCACTGGGAACTCTACAGGCACAGCCAAGCTCCATATAAACAAATAATCACCCCCTGAATTCTTGAGTCGCCGGCTACCACTTCTCTTCTAGTAGCATGCTCAGAACATTCTCTGTAGATTCACGCATCTCCCTGTACTTAGATTTGGCTAGGCACAGCAACATTTTAAAGAATACATTCCAATAATATACAAAGAAAAAGCTCTTTGTATCGAAAAAGTCCTTTCTAACTTGTTTTCCTAGCTAATAAAATTCACACGTGCATGGGGGAGACTGACTTGGGAAGCTCAGGTGGATCTTTATGCAAATCGCTTCAGTTTCCTGCTACTCGCTTTCACTCACTCAACCCCACCAAGGTGCCGAGCTCCAGCACTCTAGCCTTTGCGCTGATGGAATACTTTGAACAAAATTTAATGTTCTTAAAGCTCATTCTTTTATAGCACACAACGGAAGCTTAGGATAACACACATCTTAAGAGTAAGAATTCACAATTCTTACTGGTTATTTCATCTCTAATACTCTTTTTCAAGGCTATATGTAAAGTATAGAAACAACTGCTTTGAAATGTTAATATCTAATACAACTTTATACATTTTTTAAACTAAAACATTTGTGACACTGACCTCAGGGGTTAAATTGTTAAATTGTTTAGAAAAATATCCAAGCCTGTGCCTGTAATTGTGAGGCCAGGCTCTGGAGCTTGGTTAGGTCGCGTAGCCAAGAAGCACAGAAATCTTTTGGAAGTTAGATATGATGGGACAAAGTGTGGCCATGGGTGACAGAGGGGGGCTAATGGAATTGTGTGTCCTCTGTTAGAGTTGGATTAACTAATTTATTGGAAGCCATTTAAATTTCATAAATAGCCTTTAAAATACCAGAAAAAGACCCATGGTTGTCTACCCAAGGCCTTCATGTCTTTGTAAATGTCACACTTTTTGGGGAATACCCCATCACCCTCACCCTCCTTTCCCTGGGTAATCCATACTAATACTTCAGAAGGCTCCACAGACAACCTTTCACCTCACCGGTATGTGGTGCTCCCACAGCATCTTGTCCTCATCACATTGTATTGAAGTTGTCCACAAACTCTGAAGTGGTCAGTACAACCCCACTACCTGGCCCAGGTCCTAGCACACCATACATGCTCAATATCCAATTGACGAATAAATGAAGGAATCTCAAACTTTAGAAAAGCACCAACCATGTGAAGAAATTATAATCAGGAAAAGATAAGTAGTACATAGCATATCAATTCTCATCACTAAATAGAAGGGTACTGACAGAAATCAACATATATTAAATACGTAGTGTGTGCCAGGGTATTACTACATATGCTATCTTAGGCATTTCAAAGTAAGCTTAGTCTTGCTTTAGAGATGAAAAAAAAAGGACTTACCAAGACAGAAAGTAACCTACCAATTTGATAGCAAATTAATGGAAGAGCTGGAATCCAAATCTAGGTCTCTCTGACTCCAGATTTCCTATCCTCTTGCCGGCATCCGAGATGGGGAGATTTAGCCTACCCTTGCTTTGATCTATTTCAGGACCGACCCAAGCATGCCATGTCCAAAAAACTGTGTCAGCAATGGTAGGAAAACTCAGGGCTGCTCTGTCCCTAACTTGGCTTAGAAAAATCACATATTTCATCTGGAAATGCCTACACTGACTGGTAATGGGCTTGGCTATAAGATACCCCTTAAAATACTCGCCTGTTTCTAGGTCAATTGTTCCTGACGAGCATTCATCTGTACCTCATCAGAGCGATGCACAGACTCTCGTTAGCTGCTTTCCTTCTGCGATAGGCCTCCAGAAAGCATGAGTTACTCTTTGGTGCACACTGCTGGCTGTCAGCATGATTCACCCCAAATTGACAAGAACCTGTTTCATTAGCGCAGCCACAATCCCGCCTCTGTCAATACAGACACATTTTACCAGAATATCTCATGTTCAGGCTCTCCCATGCTTCTCATTTCTGGCCTTCTGCTTTTCTGAGCACCTCAAGTCCTGGATTCCTTTAGAGTAGTTCACTTCCCCTTCTGCCAGCCTCAGACCTTCCATGGCTCTCCATCTGAACAGACCCTTGTGTCTTGATTGAGACTGCTTTATAAGAAAGAACTCTCTTTTTAAATAATATACACATCCTGAGCATTAAATATAGCAAAGGCCCACAGAGTGGCATAACAGTAAATGATATACTTTTACAGAGACTAAACTATTGAGAATTCTCCCATGTGCTCAGTGTGTGCTTTTTTAAAAAGATTTATTTATTTTTATTTTTAGAAAGGGAAGGGAGGGAGAAAGAGAGAGAGAGAAACATGAATGTGCAGTTGCTGGGGGTCATGGTCTGCAACCCTGGTATGTGCCCTGGCTGAGAATCGAACCTGCGACACTTTGGTTCACAGCCCACGATCAATCCACTGAGCTATGCCAGCCAGGGCTTCAGAGTGTGTTTTGACAAGAAACACAATCTTTCTCATCCCCAGTTTTGCAATATGCACAACAGAAATATTAATATCTGCCTACGAGGACTGAATTGAATGTGTGTGTATTGGAGATTGAAGTTGCATCTTACAACAAAATAAAGGTGTGATTCATGTTTTCACAATAGATTTATATGTCTTTTAAAAAATCTACTTTTTAAATTTAGACATGACCCCAACACTGTATTTTATTTGTGAATGCAATAGGTGATAGACCCTTATTCAATCTTACAGAGTATTTTCCCGAACCACAGCACTTTTTTTTTAACTGTCACTCTATTTTTTTTAAAGTCTGTTTTATTTTAAAGATTTTATTTACATATTTTTAGAGAGAAGAGAAAGAGAGGGAGAGACACATCAATGTGCTGTTGACTCTCACATGCCCCCCCCCTCACCTAGGACTTGGCCTGCAACCCAGGCATGTGCCCTGACTGTGAATTGAACCAGCAACCCTTAGGTTCACAGGCTGGTGCTCAATTCACTGAGCCACACCAGCCAGGGCAACACTCTTTAACTTTATCCATGAATAAATAAAATACAGATAATATTGATCTCCCTATTTTAGGCTCAGATAGTGGCAATTTTGTTTTGTTTTGTTTTTTTTAGTTGTTGAAGATACTTAATGCTTAGTCAACATTAAGCATAAAATAATTCTGGGAAGGTTACCAAATATAATTATTTCCAAATTATACCATTGCCTATAGCTACCAGTACTATTAATGATAATAATAATAGCACCCAATAAATGTAGAATACTTATTCTTTACCCAGAACTGCTGTCTCTCTTTACATGTATTAACTCAGTTAATTGTCATACACCCATGAACACACACACACAAACTACATTGCACAGAACTACTATTATCCCACATTTATACCTAAAGCACAGTTAGGTAGCTGCCCACATAATGTAGTCACTGATGAATCTGTAATGCTAACCCTGGCACTTGGCTCCAGAACCCACGCTCCTCACCCCCAGGACAGACAGGTCCTCTAACCTGAAACACACCACGGGACAAATGGCTTTCACAAAATAGCACACAGCCTCTACCTACACTGGATTTTTAAGAATATCTCTAAAATATTTTCTCCAGGGTGGCCTCCAATTTAGGAAGAGGACCACAGGCATCCATCATCAAATTATATTTGGGAACTTCATGCTACCATCAGTATTTATTTGGTTTAAAAGCTCAATTGAAACTGTGTTAATATAATGCTTGCTTATTTTTATTTTTGGCTACTCTTTAAAATATCTGTACTTTATCATGTATTCTTTTTATATAGTCAGTTGGTAACCCTTTTATCAGGTTTAACATAATTTCTATATCCAAATTGACAATGGTATTTTTACATGACATAGGAAAACAGATCAATAATTACTGAGAATTAATTTTGTCAGCAACTATACTAAGAAATTTTCTAGATATCTAATTTTGTATCAACTCTCAGAAGCATGAATTACTTCAGTAACTTTACATAGGCAATCCCGACAGTAAGTGACAAAGGAAGGTATAAACCGAAGTCTATCTAAGACAAGATGCAGGCACTTTTTACTCCATCATCCTCCCTCTTTCTGTAACAGTGCACAGGGGAAAAAACAGATGCTTGGGCTGGGAAACGTAATACATAAAGAGATGGCAGAGGGGACTCTGGGAGAAAAATGGCACAAAATCCTCAAAGATGGAAAGGGATAAAAGATTGCTCTTGTAATCCACAGCAGTTAGTACATAATGTTGGTATGAATTGAAACCATTTAGCTCATCTCTATGAGACAATATTGCTTCCTTGACTTTGGTCCTGACTTTTTATTTCTTCAAAATATAAACTTTTTTTTTCACCAATTGCCTCAACTGTCACAGCAGTTGAACTGTGTAGAGATTAGAAAGCAATTAGATAAGATGATTTTGAATTTCTTATTTGGTCTTTTCTAAACAGGCAACAGAATGTTTATTATTTATTTCATCCTTAGGCACTCTCTTCAGAAATGTTGAAAAAATTAAGATCTATGCAATAACTTTATGTCGCACCCAATTTTTCTAAACAAGGGTGCTTTTTCTGAATGAAACTTATCTAAGATATTAGAACTACTCAAAATGACACCTAGAATGACTTCAGAAACCATCACAGAATAACACCTTCACTACAAAAAGAAGAACTTCATTAAGAACTCCAGGAATATAAATGGCCATTCTGTTTTAAAAGGCCTTAATGGAATGTAATTGTATGACCTTCCACAGGTCATTACATTACATTTAGAACATTCCAATGTTCTAAACTGTTTCTCTTGCTGAAAATGAAAGAGAGCATCAGTACATTCATTCTTTCTGGAAAATATCTGAAAGATCATTCAGAAGTCAAACTTTATATTGGCAATTTAAAAAGTGCTATTAGAATGCTCTGGCATGTATCTGTCCAAGAAAGCTTCCATGGCCCATGACAGTCTGGTGCTTAATATGATAAAAGCCTTAGTCAAACATACAGCCTTCTCCACATTACAGTACTTTCCTATAATAACTTACCCAGTTTGCTTATTTTTCACACAGAAATCACACTATAAGCACCACTACATGCATAAATAGTATATGTTATTTATTGAACATAATTGTACAGAAATACTTTTGCAATTATAATAAGTGATCTAAACAATGTACATCCTCTATTAGAACTGAATGACACTAAACTGGAATGCCAGACTCGACATTGCCCACAGCCCATGGTAGGGCAATTTTAGAGGGATTTCTTATGAAAGAGCATGATGGTGATTCAGGGAGATAACCACATCACAGGTAGGTCAGACCATGTGAGAGGCACTATCAGCTTGGGTGCATCTAACACACTGTGTATTGATCTCAAAGATTAGAAAGCAATCCCTGGGGTACACAGAGGAAAAATCTTCCAGATCAGAAATCATTGGAGAAACAGGAACAAGACACTGCTGTCCTTATCTCCAATGTGTTAAAAAAGGAAAAGAAAAGAAAAGAAGGAAAAAAAAAGAAAAGAAGGAAAAGAAAAGAAAAGAAAAGAAAAGAAAAGAAAAAACTCTTCTGTGATGTAGATACTTTAGGTATCAAAAAGTTGTTAAACCTTCTTTTATATTGAGATATATTATATATTATATTGTTATATAATATATATATACCTGTTTTACCACTGACTATTGTTTCAAAGAGTACTTTTTCTTTTTTTAATGAAGACATAGGGCAGCCTAAAAATGAAGGGACTACAAGTAATGTTCAACTGAAAGAGTGAAGGGTTAATTTTAGTAGGGTTAAAGGAAAAGGAAAAAAAGAAAATAACTTGGACATACTGGCAGAAAAAGTGTAAAACAAAGAATTGATATGATCAGGTTTGCATTGGACAATTCAGATAATAGTTAATATCAAATGAAAGAACAGATCAAAACTCCAAGAAAAAAAAAAGAATTAAGCAACAAAGAGATAGCCAACCTATCAGAAGGAGAGTTCAAAACACTGGTAATCAGGATGCTCAAAGAAATGGTTGAGTACAGTCACAAAACAGAGGTAAAAGTGAAGGCTATGAAAAGTGAAATAAAGACAAATATGCAGGGAAACAACAGTGAAGGGAAAGAAACCGGGACTCAAATCAATGATTTAGAGCAGAAGGAAGAAATAAACATACAACCAGAACAGAATGAAGAAATAAAAAATTCAAAAAAAATTAGGAGAGGCTGAGGAACCTCTGGGACAACTTTAAGCACTCCAACATCTGAATCATAGGGGTGCCAGAAGGAAAAGAACAAGAGCAAGAAGTTGAAAACTTATTTGAAAAAATGATGAAGGAGAGCTTCCCCAATCTGGCAAAGGAAATAGACTTCCAGGAAGTCCGGGAAGCTCAGTGAGTCCCAAAGAAGTTGGACCCAAGGAAGCACATACCAAGGCACATCATAATTACATTACCCAAAATGAAAGATAAGGAGAGAATCTTAAAAGCAGCAAGAGAAAAGGAGATAGTTACCTCCAAAGGAGTTCTCATAAGACTATCAGCTAATTTCTCAAAAGGAACGTTACAGGAAAGAAGAGGGTGGAAAGAAGTAATCAAAGTCATGAAAGGGAAGGACCTACATCCAAAATTACTCTATCCAGCAAAGCTACCATTTGGAATGGAAGAGCAGAGAAAGTGCTGCCCAGAGAAGGTAAAGCTAAAGGAGTTCATCATCACCAAGCCCTTATTATGTGAAATGTTAAAGGAACTTATCTAAGAAAAAGAAGAAGATCAAAACCATAAACAGTAAAATGACAACAAACTCACTACTATCAGCAATTGAACCTAAAAAAAAAAAAACTAAGCAAACAACTAGAACAGGAAAAGAATCACAGAAATGGAGATTACATGGAGGGTTATCAGCTGGGAGGGGGTTGGGGAAGAATGGGGTTAAAGGTACAGGGAAAAAGAAGCACAAATAGTAAGTACAAAATAGGAAGAGGTCAAGAATAGTACAGGAGATGGAGAAGGCAAAGAACTTATATGTACAACCCATGGACAGGAACTAAAGTGGAAAGGAAATGCTGGGGGGAGGTTGGGTGCAGGGAAGAGGGGAATAAAGGGTCAAAAACAATGGGACAACTGTAATAGCATAATCAATTAAATATACTTTAAAAAAGAAAAGAAATCTGAAGGTCACAAAAGTCCTGAATTTAAGCCAGTTAAGTTCAATATTACATAGGGTGGATGAGTCCAAATTGTTTTTAAACATTGCTTTTAGGTAGAAATGTTTATTAAGGAAAGAAGTGATAGTAATGAGATACATTTCCAGGCAGAAAAGGTAGATTTGGGAAAAGTGGATTTTCCAGATGGGAGTTTATTGCAGTAAGAAAGCCAAGAACACTGCCTTGAGGACCATCTACATTTAGGAAGAAGAAAAAAAATAAAGAATCAGAGCAAGAGAACGAGGATCAAAGGCCAAGGGAAGTTCATCTCAGGGATTCAGCAGCTACTCCAAATGCCAGAAGATGTCATTGAGCTGGATGACTAGCGGTCATTGATAACTTTGAAGAGAGCAATTCCAGTATTTATTTATAACAGAAAAGTTCTTAACAAGTGAAGATTAAGTCTTGAAGTTAGGGTACATAGCAAAATACTAAACAATCATTAAAAATCATATTTTCAAATAATAAATGAGCTAAGGTAGTTTTCATGCTATAAATGTGCAAAAAATTATATCTATTAAAATTAAGAGAATTATACTTTTCTATATATATGCTTTTTATGTATATTATATGTACATATCAGAGTGTACATGTATATATCAATGTATGCTTGTATATATTACATATATGCATAAACACCACTATATTCATAGATAATATATACATAACTACAGATAAAGACAAAGAAAATTCACCAATGTTAGCATATAAAATCATATGTTATCAAATATTAGCTGTGGTTATATCTACCTATGGAGAATGGAATTAAAGGTGTTTCTTTTCTTTTTTATATCCTTTTAGGTTTTTACAATAACTAGATAGCATTTTTAAAGTCAGAACAAAAATAAATGCCAGCCAAAGCAAGGGAGAAGCAATTTTAGTTGGACAGTAGAACATTATCAACTTCCAGAGAAGGTGAAGTGCATGGAAAGTGAATTTAGTGCAGATTACTCATTTAACAAGTGTAGCAATGAGAAGGGTAGAAAGAGGGCAGTTGCCCCAGGGAGCACCAGGTGTGGAGGTTTTCTTGGTCCTGGCAGTGTGAAAGGAGACAGCAGAGAGAAAGATGAGGGAAAACTTCAGGGAGATAAGATGGGATTAGCCTTCTTTTCTTCTGCAATAGGAGACAAAAAGAAAAGAATGAGTGACAACTGAGACAGAGAGAATGTGCTGAAGATGGAAACTTACAGCATGATACAGGATGTCCAACTTCAGTAAAAAGATAGTGGAATAAAAGACCCAGGTAGCCAGGCATAATCAGAAATAAAAAGATGGCTAGCTGTCTTCCAGAGTGGGAAGGTATCTTCATGAATCAAGACCATCAGACACTGAGAATCTGATTGTTCCTGTGTGTTGCAGGATTAGATTCCCTTCAGAAAGCTACCTTTGGCTCACCTGGCTGATGAGTCTAATAATTAATGAACTCCTTAAGAATTTCCATATGTTAGGTTAACTTTATTCATTTTGCAAGGGATACCTGTATTTTCTTGGCAACTGAGAAAATTGGAACAAATTTAAAACAGGTCTTTTAGCCCCAAAACAGCATGGTGTGTAGCAGAAGCAGACCTTAGCTATATTTGAATGCAGTGACGTACACTCAGCCAATTATACATAAAAAAAAAGCCACAGAATTTTTCAGTAGAAAGAGACCTTGGACTTCATCTACATTGGGGCCAGATAAGTAAAAAAATGTGTGAATCATACAGATTGTGTGAATCATACTAGATTATTAAGACTAGAGAGAGGGATAGAACCCACAGTGAAGTGTCAAGTGTGCGATCCTTCTAAAGGATTCACAAAGGAAAATTGTGTGCATTATGCCCATCAAAGGGAAGGGAAAGAGGAAGCAGCCAGCAGACACCATAGGGAACACTATTCTCTACCAATCCCCTCATTTTTACAAGTGAGAGTATTTTATACTCATGTATGTTAAATGACTCCATGTACACTAAATGACCCCCAGGTCCCAATTTTAGCCCAGACCTCTTTCTCTTGACATCCTCTGACCTGGTTCTCAGTCCTTTGCAGGCAACCATTCCACCTCCCAACATGCCAGAGTGTTGCACCCGTATCACATCAGAGTGTTGCACCCTCATCACATCAGAGTATTGCGCCCATCCCTTCCGTACTTCAGCACTTACTGTGCTATAACCACTGAACATCTGGACAGAGATAAGAACAGGTAACATGGATGCTCTAATGTAGAAATGGCTTCACTTGCTTAAAAGTGCATCACCTGTATGGAGGTTTCTCAGAAAAATAAAACTATAACTATCTTAGGATCAAGCAGTCCTGCTGCTGCGCACATATACAAAGGAAGTAAAACAGAATCTTGAGGAGACAGCAGCACCCCCATATTTACTGCAGCAGGAGCCACAATAGCCAAGACAGGGAAACAACCTGAGTGTCTGTCAACCAGTGAATGGATTAAGAAAATATAATATAAATACACAATGGAATATTATTTTGCCATAAAATGAAAGAAATCCTACCATTTACCATAATATGGAAGAAACCTGAGGACATTATGCTAAGAGAAATAAGCCAGAGAAAGACAAATAATCTCATTCATATGTAGAATCTGAAAATGTCAGACTCAGAACCAGAGAGTACAATGGTGGTTACCAGGGACTGGCAGCTGGGAAAATGGTCAAGGATACACACCAACTTTTAGTTATAAGGTGAATCAGTTTTGGGCATCTAACATACAGCATGGTGACTATAGTTGGTAATACTGTATATTACTTGAAATTTGTTAAGAGAGGGGATCTTAAGTGATCTCACCACACCAGAAAAAAGTAATTGTGTGAGGCAATGAATGTGTTAATTAGCTTGATTATAATAATCATTTCACAATGTGGATGTATATCAAACCATCACATGCATATCTTAAATATATACAATTTTTATTTATCAATTAAACCCCAATAAAGCCAGAAAATAAGGCATAACCTTTTTGTTGCATCTTTGAAATATTTAATATAGTCATGGTGCTTGGTGACAGGGATATGTTCTGAGAAATGCATAATTAGAATATTTTATCATTAATCGAACATCGTAACATGTGCATGTATGCAAACCTAGATGGTACAGCCCACTACACCCCTAGGCTACATGGTACAAAACAACACCAGACTCAGTCAAGCATAAGAGAAAATGATGTAATCAAGGGACATAGTAAACACAAGATGTATGAGTCTCCTGCCTCTATAACATGGCACACTGTTTTACACCAACTTCTTGTTTAAAAAGTAGAAAGAGTATACTCTAACATAATAATAAAAATATAGTACAGTTAAATACATAAACCAGAAACACAAATTGACTATGTTACTCTACATAATGGTATGCACTACACTTTGATACAAATGGAGTGCATCACCACAAACAGGTGAGTAACGCATTGGGCTCCGATGTCAAGACAGCTAAGATGCCACCAGGAATTTTCCAGCTCCATTATAACCTTATGGGACCACCATCATATATTTGGTTTGTCATTTGACTGAAATGTCCATAAGTGCCATGTGACTATAATCGCACATATCTGTGACTATTTAGGTAACACCAATGGCAGCAGCACAAACATCACAAATTATGGCTTATAAATAATACAGCAGTATTGAATAGATTTTAAACACTACTTGTGCTTTAGTGCAAAAAGTATTGAGCCTGAATTCAAATGGCCACGGTTTAAGGCTTGACTCTGACACCTACTTTCTGTCTGACATTAGGTAAATCACTTTGCTTTACCAATGTTCTCGTTTGCAAAAGGGCAATATGGTAATGCTGACCTGTGACCCAGAGTTGAAGAATTACAAGCCTTTCCTACTCAAACTTTACAAATATATCTACATTTAAGTAAAATTTTAAGTTTTTCACAATTCCAATTTAAGAAATAAGATCATACTACTGTTTGAAAATATCACAGTACACTTTTTCATTCCATCTAAAGAAACTCACAAATAAGTTTGAGCCACTTAGGCCAAACTTATCTCCAAAGACTGAGGGAGCCTGTTCTAACAACTGTGAACTGAGTTAAATGACAAGCAAGGTCCTGCCTTTCTCAGTTATGGAAATAACAAAGCATTACCATCACTTAGTGCCAGTTAGAAGTTTATACAGCAGTGTTGAACCAAACATGGAAACAAATTCGAACTATGCATCTCCTCTTGAGATGTACGTATGCAACACGCATTATATTTTACAATGTGTAATAATCATTCTAACTGGAAACATGAGCCAAGGCATAAGACACTGATAAAGTCATTTTCAAGCTTCTGAGCCCATTATGCTTGAAAAGTCTTATTTTTATTCACTCAGCATGTAATTTAATTCACAACTTCAAGTTAATTACTTTTTCTACTTGGCATGTATCAAATATCTGTAAGTTTTCCTCAGTTTTAGAATGCATAGTTCTACATGTCAGTGATACCTGGGGGTTCATTTTTGGAAACATGTGCAATGGGTTACTTTTAATAGTGTAGAGGACCTAGGACTTCTCAATATTTAGGAAATTAAATATTTAGCAATATTTTATACTCAAAAAATTATCTCAACCTCATTATTTCTTGTAGTGACTACATATCTCGAATTTAATTGGGCAAAAGTAATTCCATTTATATTTTGGTTTGCCTTTGTTTTATAGTACCTTTTTAACATCCACCCTCTGTATCTGTTAATTTTTGCTCTAGGCAGTTGTAAGATCCAACTAGATTGAGGGAGACTTATCTTTTGATAAGTCTGGATTTGATAAGCCCAGTTGTTATTTAAGAAGCAGTAGCTGTAGAAGATGATCACTTTGATATTGGTATTACACAGGATGAAAAAGATGTCCTTTTATAACCCACCCTAAGTCCCAGCTGTTCTCCATCAGTATTGATCTGTGTGCTGCAACTTTAAGACAACTAAAAGTTTCAAATCTATATTTTGAGGATAAAACCATTACTGAAATGCTCCGAGGTCAGAACATGAAAACACCTCAATATTCCAAGTTTTCTTGCTTCGACTACTGGTTATTCAGACGTAATTTGGAGAGGGAACAGTTGCTGCTGTCCGCTTTGGTGCCACTGAGTGGCTTCTTCATCGAAAGAGATGACCTGAAGAAGAGATCATTCCATCTCATGCTATGCTATATGGAATGGGGTTAGCCATTCTTTTCTACAAGGGACTGACATGGCAATGATGTCCTCTGATTTTCATGTAATTGGCATTTCTCATCTGTAAAATTAACCATTTCTAAGCTGGAAATTTTTAGCATAAAGAAGACAGCGAACATTAAACCAAACATTTAACCTTCAAAAATGAGCTTAAACTCGTTCTTGCACTGCATTACAAAAGATGTTTGCCTATTTCCAAACTGATTATTTGGAAAGATTGTGAATCTTTTCCTTGCAGTGCTCCTTCAATTATACGTAAACGTTTCACAATTATGCATGTGCCAAAGAAACCTTCCATTGTTATTACTGAAAAGGATTTCTGCTCCAGTGAGCGGTTTCTCTGCTGTCCAATTCACTTTAAATGTACATTTCCTGCCTTCAGACACCACAAAGTTAGCTCTACATCTGAGCCTTATGGATCTAAAAAGTTCAACAAGTTTGTAATTTAAAAAATGTACCAGTGACTTGAAAGTGGGAGGGCTTGCTCTGAACACTGAGTACTTTTGCTAGTTACACACACTATATTTCTGCTAATGTCTCCTTTCAGAAATTCTGCATGTGTGCTTATGAAAATTAAAGTATAGGTTTAATTTGTGCCCAGTCTACTCCAGACTAGTTTTGCGACCATCAGACAGTTAGTTATACAACTTTTTTAAGTCTTGCTTTCCTTATCAGTAAAATAGTAACCACAACGAAACAAAGCGGTGCCTATTTGGTAGGGTAGTTATGAGAATGAAGATGAGATGATGCACATTAAGCATTTTCATTAACATCAATGTTAGTGTTCTTCCATTAACATTATTATATTATTATCTATTTAAATTAATTTAAAGCACTATTGCAAGAGGAAGAAAATTACATTGGTATTTTTTCCAAGCAGGATTATGCCACTCCTACGTGATTCCAAAAGACCCCACACCAATCCCATCCCAGCACTTCTCTGTGCTGGGAATGTCCTCCCTTGCTGGTCTGTGCAACTACTCACATGTTGCTAGCACAGGATGAGTTGCCTGCGGATTTCATCCAGGCTGAGACTGAGTGACTGTGCATCCTCAGGCAACTTCAGAATAAACAATAATTTTTGAGTTGACTGAATAAATAAATCAATGCATTTATTACTAAATTATACTAACTCATTTCTCTTTAAAGGCTATATTTCCTTTATTTAATAAAGGGTCTAGGAAGCCATAATTCCTAGTACTGGGGGCACCTGAAGTTTTTCTAGATAATAAAGTTTCCTGGATTAAGAAAACCGTTTAAATTCCATTTTATCTCTGCTTTGTTCTTGTCAGTGGCACTCAGGTAGTCTTCCTTTTTAACCATGTTAATTAGCCTTCAAACTGCCAGGGTCCTCCTACAGCACTTGGAGTAGGGCTCAAAAGCATAGCCACACAAAGCCACCTGTCATTTGGCTCCAAGCCATAAAAGAATCCCATTTGACAGTTGATCCAGTTCAAACTTTTCTATTTCAGCCACACATAAAAAATTTATTCTCATGCTAACTTTCCCTTTATCACTATCATTTCCCTTTATCATGAGCCACAGCATTCACATATTAAGGATTTGTAACAATTCTTACCCATATAATTCATCATTTCTTTTAAACTGTTCAAAACTAATCTACCTTCCCCTAAAATGTTCTAATGCAATTTAAAGAACTCTGTCTTACACTGTTATATGAATATATTATTCTATATTCCTTTATTTGCTAATATGTAATCTGAATTGGTTGACTTTGTCTTCCCTACTAGAGTGTAAGCTCCTGGAGAGCAGAACCATATCTAATATTATAAAATAACAGGCTTTTTAGAGAGAGCTGGATATCAATAAAGTTTTTATAAGTAAGTGGTAATGTAGGGCCAGGGTGGATTTCAGGTGACTGTTTTAATCTTACTTGATTCTATACTCTACAAATCAAGGACAAGGATGATAAAGGGACTCATTTAAAAAAACAAAATCTGTGCTTGCTGGGAACCAAAGTGTCCCAGATTCGATTCCCAGCCAGGGTACATGCCTGGGTTGCAGGCCATAACCCCCAGCAACCGCGCATTAATGTTTCTCTCTCTCTCTCTCTCTCTCTCTCTCTCTCTCTCTCTCTCTCTCTCTCTTCCCTCCCTAAAAATAAATAAATAAAATCTTTTTAAAAAATCTGAAATGAAGCCACATTTAATCTACATTATTTTTAAAATTCTCAAAACCAGTTCATAACCAGCAATCAGGATAAAGCCAAGTCATGTGATTTGTAGCACGTTAGGCTTGTTGTGGCAGTGGTTACAATTGTTCTGATATAATAAACAAATTGACACTCAAGAAAGAATTTCTTAAATACTTCACACTCATAATATGCTAAGTAGAAATTTGTTCATTAGTCAAACATTTATTGGGTACTTAAGTATAAGTTAGACACTATGGTAAGTACCAAGGATAAAATGATGAATAAAACATAGCATTAGGAATACATAATTTAGGCACTTAGATAACTATGAACATGTAAGTATTAGAGCTAATGATTCAAAATTTATGTGAAAAGTACATACGAATGTGTCTATTAGAAATGCTGTATTTCTGAAGTCACTAAATACTTCTTTGAAAACACTCATCAAGTGAAATGAATTTTGAATTGTTGCATTTTACTGTTTGTTTTTTCCTTCAAAAAACTGCTGCTTTTCCAAGAGTTTCATTATTATTGAGGCCAAGAAACTTCATTTCTGAGGGTTATGATATTAGCATTATCTTTGATGTCTTATGCTGCTCAGCTGCTGGTTTTAAATGATACCTGAATCTTACAGCCCTATCGCCGTGATGACTGCCATGTCTCACAGGACGTTTTACAGGCCAAATTCTTCCGTCACAGCTGGGGGAGGGCCAGTTTTCAAAGGGGTGAGTATTTCTTTTGTACCTGAATCCCTCTATGTGATACTACATGTTAATAAGCTTGTATTATATGTTCCTTCAGTAGAACATGTTTCTAATGGTATAAATTCAGATTAGGAATAATAAATCAGTCATATTCATTTTGTGGATGTTTATAAATCAGATCATTTTCAGATCAGTTGAACTATAATAAGTGCTTGTCCCTCTTTGTCTTTAACTCCAGCTAAAAATTCTTTCTGAATGTCAATTTGAAAAAGTAAATACTAGTTGAAATCTGACCTTATGAAATCTGCAGTAAGTGACCCACTTGAAAAAAATCTAACAGAGTTTGTTTTTGTCAAAAAGGAAAATAAAATTCCAGAATGCTAATTCTGAATTCTCCCAGAAGAAATAGGGAATATCCAAAAGTAATATGAAGAGTTTGCCAAGAGTTGAAGGCTAGAGAGATCTTTGATTTCCATAGTCCTTCTGGTATTCCACCTTCTGAAAATATATTTATATACCAAGAGATGAAAAAAGCAAAATTACAATGAAAGCCGAATTAATTCTCTCTCTCTGAACTTTCACACATTGAATCCAAATAAGGTTGACTAACTGTTATGTTAATATTACTACACTTTTTAAACAAAAAGGTAAAAGGACTCATTGTCATGAACAACAATGTGGTGATTGTGGGTGGGGAGGAAGTATAAGGCGGCTAAAAGGCAATGGAAAAAAAGAAAATAAAAGAAATGAAAAATCCCCTGAAAAGTTCAATCAGCAAGAAAATAACTTAACAGTTAAGAAAATTCTCTGAGGAGGTAGATGGGTTGTTCTTCTGCATTTGAGAGGATACGTGTTTCCCAAAATTGAGAAGAGATAAATCAATTCTAAGTTGTTAGTATAGACAGTATTTAATTGAAAATCCTGCCATTCCTGTATTGAGAAAAACAGTATAACATATTTAAGGGAAATCAGAATCAGAAACTGAGAGATTGTCTGGCTATGTGTATACCAAAAAGGTTTGAAGTCATTTAATCCAAAGTCGTAAAAACTATTTTATGATTGTGCAATGCCTCTCTGTCCGAGCACTGCAGAAATCACCCAGTCAAACTCTTTGTTTTATGGTTGAGGGTATAGAGCAATGTCATACAAAGCAGTATTAGAGTACAAGGTGCCTTTTAAAAATTCTGCCACCAAAACAACTACTAAAATGTATACAGCCTATGAGTCAGATAAAATTATAGTGTAATTTATATACACTAAAATGTGTTCCATTAGGAGAATTTATTTATAACGAGTGACATTAAAAGATGACACTGAAGTCAATAAATACTGATAATTCCAGCTCTGGTTTTAGATTTCTACAAGAAAACAAAGTTCTCATTACCACCAAAGTCTCCAAACAAAAGCATAGAAGCCTAACCATTCCTTGTATAGTTGAGGGTAGAGGGACACAGAAATACACCTAAGGCATTTTTCCTTTAGCTTGTATAAAAAGAATCATCTGTAGAAAACAAACTAAGGTACCTATGTGATCATGAGGGAGAGTAATTTACCACCAAAAAAGAGAGGTTATTTGAATGCTACTCTCCAAAAATAAGTTTCATCTGAGCAGAAACTTACTTGTCTTGTTTACTGAAACCTCAGTGTCTGGAATAGGCACTGGCACGAAGTAGAAACCCAAACATGTGTTTAATAACTTAATTTGTTCTTAGAAATCTCCTGAATTTCTAATAATTAAGGATAAGTTCAGCATGTCTTGGCATAACCATGAACTGAATTTGGAAGATATAAGTTTTAGAGGTATATTCTTTGATACAATAAAACACCCATGAGGTAGGCTGCTCTCCTTGTTGAATGAATAAAAAGAGACTATAAAGTCATAAGCCACGTATGATTCCATTTTTTATCTGTATAAGATAAAAAAATAACAGCTATACTTACATATAAATACTTTGAGGGATATATACCAAAATGTAACATTGGTTATTTCTGGGTAGTAAAGATATAGGGGATTTTTATAGATTTTTCTAATGTTTTATAATGACAATTTATTGCTCATGGAGTTTTCAAATCACTTTTAAAGGAAGCTTGGCCAAATATGTGCTTACATGGAAGGTTGATCTGGTCAAATACAAGTTGACACTGAAGCTAGGAACTCCAGAAAGTAAAAACGTCCTTTGTAAATTGGTGATGAAAAAATTAAAAACCCTCTGAGATAGAGACAGATAAATAGAGACGGGGGCGGGAAGAGCAGGGAGTGGAGTGGGAGGTGCAAAGACAAACAACTCTATATTATTCTGTACACCAGAACATAATACAATTGAGTAGAAGCGAGTCTTCAAAGGAAACTTATGCTCGTTCTCAACAATACATAGACTGCGTGAAAAAGAGGACTAGATAAGCATTTTAACCATGAATTACCCATGATGACATTTGCAAAAAAATGTATTTAAAAATATTCTAGCATGCTCACACGGATTTGAAACTGTTTTGAACCATTTTCCTTCAAGTATCACAATATGTAATAAAGACAAAATATGAACTTGAAATGGACCAAAGTTAAATGTTCTAAAGTCGGTCATCCAAAAAGCTTGCAGGTACAGAGGAATTCTATTTGACAACTTAAAATTATACTGTCCCAGATTAAATCTCTTCTTTTGGATAAATCTTCAATGATATGTTTCCAACATTTCATCCATGCAATTTAATTTTGTTCATTTTCTTCACAATTGAACTCATAATCAGTACAATGAGTGTCTGATTAAGGCTAAGTATTTGCTGCTTCGGTTCATCTTAATGGCTTCCACCTTTGTGGCAACAGCATTTCCATCTCCCTTTTTCTAATCATTCCCTATACACTAACGAAGAATGACAGGCATGTTGTCAAAACTGAACTGAGGGCTGGAGAGAATATTGTCATGTGGCAACTAGAAATATTTATTAAATGTCAAAGGGAGCATATTATATTATAAAGTATAGACAGGCAAGCAGTTTGAGCGTTAAACTTAAAAAGAAGAGGGCTGCAAGAACCCCACGACATTCTCACATCTCTTGGAGTTCAGTTAGGCAGGCACTGGTAGAAGACAAACCAGAAACAAAGAAACTAACAGAATTGCATCGAGGACCAAGACAATATCAAAACTCAGACTGCCTGTCCTCCTGATTAGTTTTCACTCAAACAGACTGAGTTTTTATATGATAAGACATTATTTTAAATTTTATATTAAAAAAAAAACAGCCCTGTCCAGGTGGGTCAGTTGGTTGGAGTGTCATCCCACATACCAAAAGGTTGTGGGTTCAGTTCCCACTCAGGGCACATACTTGGATTGCAGATTCAGTCCTGGTGGGGATGCAAATGGGGGGCAGCAGGTAGATGTTACTCTCTCTCCTTCTCTCTTTTAAATCAATAAGCATATCCTTGGGTAAGGATTACAAAAGAATTATAAAAAATACGTGTGACTGAGTCTTCCTTAACTGAATATGTTCTTTTATGTAGATGAAAATCACCTAGTAAACCTTAATATTCCTTTAAGCAATCTTTTAATTTGTCATATTTTTAGCTAATAGATCATTAGGAAGCAAAAAATAAAAGAAGACTTGGAAGTTTCCAATTCGTTTTAATCTCAAACGAAGAACAAAAGACCCTGGATAAAATTTTTTCTATATGACTCAATGACTATATCTTGTCCTTCTTTAAATCAAAAGAAAGTTCAATAACAATTGTTCCCTGTATTCTACTTGTACAGCTGTTTTAAAATACCAGCAACATAGCCCCTGAGTAATAAAGACAGACCCACAGGTAGATGGACTTCACCAAGTACTGCTGTTCAGTGTCCAGTCCCTCACCATACATCACAGCTTCTCAGCCCCTCTTCAATGTAAGCCTCATTTACCTGTCCAGGTAATAGCATGGAAAAGGGCCAGAGAGTAAAAGAGCACTTTAGGCTTCTAGGTATTCCCTGAACATTCCCACTACCAAGCACAGAAAAGGTGGGATTTTTTAGAAAATTGTCTTATAAAATGTATAGCTGATTTTGAAAAAAAAAAGGTAAGGAAAATATAATAATAAAGCAGGAGTAAAGTAGGAAGTTGTAAACAGTAAGCTAAAGCCTAGGCTATTATAAGGGTGTCTGCTAACCCAATAAATCTGACTTCTAACATAGCCAGTGAGGGCAAGAAACAAAGCCTTGCCCCACTTGCAATAGACTTGGGATCTGGACACATAAAGCTGGAAAAACCCTTTTTCTAAAGGGCTACACAGTCAGTGAAAAAGAAAATTTTTTAATAATTCACCCTCCAAAGGGATATGGTAAGGAAATAGTTTCCCTGGTCTGCTTGTGCAGAGGCATGGTAGGTTTTGTCTATGTGAAATAGGAGGGTTGAGTGTAAATTCTAAAATAAGTGGAAAAATAGAATAAGAAAAAACACCAAATACTAAAATAAAATACTTTTTATGTAAAAATCACAAGCCAGCCCCTGCTGGTGTGGCTCAGTGGATTAAGTGTCGGACTGTGAACCAAAGGGTCACCAGTTTGATTCCCAGTCAGGGTGCATGCCTGGGTTGTGGGCCAGGTTCCCAGTAGGGGGTACCTGAGAGGCAACCACACACTGTTGTTTCTCTCCCTCTCATTCTCCCTCCCTTCCCTCTCTCTAAAAATAAATAAATAAAATCTTTTTAAAAAATAACATGACAAATAGGAGCACAAAAAAGATAAAAGTAAATTTAAGTATATTGATAATCACAATGAACATAAACAGACTAAACTTTCCAGTTAAAAGACAAAGATATGTAGACAGAATTTTAATTTTTTAAATCCAGCTTGGTGTTTTTTAAAGAGATGCAAATAAAGGTTGAAAGGAAAGGGGTAGGAAAGGAAAGGAATATAAATCAACTACATGCCATCAAAAGCAAAGAGGTATAAATATTATATATCACAAAAGACAGATTTTAAGGCAAAAAAAGTATAATTGTGTAAAATTTCCTTACAATAACATTTTAGGCTAAGACAAAGACATACAAATTTGATGCTTATATGTATTTATCAACATAGTTTCATACATACATACATAAAGTAAAAATTACTGTATTTTTCAGACTATAAGATATGCCCCTCCAAATTTGGGAGGAATAATGGTTGTTAATGCTGCTGTTGAGTTCTGTTTACATTTTTACATTGGGAAATATTAGGTTATTTATGTTATTAAATATTCTATCACATTTTTTGCTTCAAATTTTTTTTTCCTATTTCCTCCTCTAAAACCTAGGTGCGGCTTATGGTCTGAAAAATACAGCAATAGAAATATAAGAAATTGACAGATCTACTGTCAGAGTATTGGCTTTTTAGGTGGTGTCCTCTCTCAGTAATTGATAGATTAAGTAAATAAAAGAAAAATGAATGAGGTTCATATGTCTCCAGAGCAATTAACACACTTGATCTAATAAACATATAGAAAATTCTGCTCCACAAAATAAGAGAATAAACATTCTTCTGAAGTACATATGAGCAATGTATGTAAATTAACAATGAAAAGGTATAGAGAAAGTTTCAAGAGTTTCATATAGGCCATGCAGTTACTTTGACCAAAATTAAATTAAGATAGGACTTAATAATAAGAAAATAACTTCAAAAAACCACCTATTAGAAAATTTAAACATAGTTGTAGGTAACCAATGGACCAAGAATAAGTGAAGTGAAATGTCCAAAGTACTTAAAAAGAAATAACTTACCAAAAATGATGCAAAAAGAAAAAGAGACCTGAATATTTAAGAAAGTATAATCAATGGTTGAAAATATCCACATAAGAAAAATACCATGCCTAATGGAAATTTTACTAAAGTTGAAGGAACACATAATTCTAATATTACACAAAATGTAAGTACAGACTAAAAAATAGAAAACAATCACCAAATTATTTAAAGATATTAAAACTAGACAAAAGTATTTCAAATCAACTCATGAATATAGCCACAAACACCCAAACCAAAACACATATACAATAATAATCAAATTGGGTTTATTCTAGATGTAAAGATTGGTTTACCAGTATAAAATTTATTAATACATGGAGAAAACTGTAATTGAACAAAAATAATTTTTTGAAATTTACTAATACATTACATTATATTAGTACATCTAATAAGAAAAATCATATGATCATCTTAATGGATTAGGAAAAACATACAAAAGAATTCAATTGGCATTCAAGATCAAAAACAAAACAACTCAGACATGATATAGAATAGACTTCCTCCATCTCCATAAATTGATGAACATTACATTCAATGGAATACTCTACATCTATAAAAATGACAAATAAATTAGAACTGCATTCATCAACAGGGATGAATCTCATAACCAATTTGTAAAGCAAAAACCTGAAGCTATAAATATGACATTCCATTTATGTAAAGTACAAAAGTATGCAAAATGAAATATACTGTTTAGAGATATAAACATAGAGTAGTCATTGCTAAAAGCAAGAAAAAATTGCACAAAATTTAAGATAGAGATTGTCACTTGGAGAAAGGCATTGAGGTATATTGAGTAGTAATACACAGTAAGATCCAATGGTCATTATAATCTTCTAGGTCTTGGACTGGGTGGCAATTATGTTGTTTCTTATATTCAGATATTTTAGATAATTTATACTCAATTTTTTAAATCCTAATCTTTTAAGGAATGTGACAAGATCAATTCATGACAGTAGATTGAGCTCAAATGTTCTTATAAATCCCAATACAACAGAAAAAAAATAGATCCTAAGAAAAGAATTCAACAATAACTGTAGTCATCAAGATTGAAGGGATGCTGTAAACAAACCAGAAATATGGAAGAATTTCTAGAAGAGAAAATAAAGATGGATCCAAGAGTAACCAAATGAGAAAACTTCAACCCAAACGACCTGCAAGGAGGCTATTGCCAAGGTGAGAATTTTCCTTCCCAAAGGAGCTCCAGAGAAACTCCAAGCTCAGAGTCAGCAAATTCCAAGAACAGGGCAATCGTCGGGACAATTAATTAACAGACCATCAGTGAAACAGCAGCAACCGTGCCAAAATTGGCCCTCCTTCTCCAAGACAGAAAACAAAGCAGCAAGAAGCAATGACATTTGCTTCCTAGGGTGAAACCTTAAGAATTACTTTCCAAACAAAGAAGAATATTCCCTGAAATAGCTCTTATCCTAGATATCCAGGCCAGAGAAATAAGCAAACCAAATTTCCACAAAGGACCAGAAGATAACTGCATAGTAATTGCAGCTCCGAAGTGAAACATATCAAGCTTCCCTATCCCAAGATTTTTGTTGCCCATGAACCTCAAAGAAAGCCTCTATGAACACACATTATTATTCTCAGATAAAATATAATACCAATACAAGACCAAAGGCATCAAATAAAACAATGTATATCTACATTGACAAAAGGCATAATCTATAAAGAGTTTTAAATTTTGTAGATCAAATAATATAGCATTCCAAGTTAAAACTCATAAATATAAGAAGATACTGTTAAAAGTTATAACCATAGCAGGATATATTAATACATCTCTATGCAAAAATAGTAACTACCAAAAAGTAAATTTTTTGTGATTTTAATAATAATTAAACTTTACAATAAGTAGATATTCAGGCAAATTTTGTATATGGCAGAAGTTACACGTGCTTTCAACTGTTCCTTACAATAATTATAAAATCTGACCATGTATTAGTCTATTTTTAAAAAATCAATGCATTCATATGAGTGATATTTTAACAATCAGCCAAATTCTCAAATTAACAAAATGCTAGCTAGAAAATTTCCAAAAACTATGATAACCAGATTACAAAACAAAAGGAGAAAAGCATGATAAAGGTAATCTCCAAACCCATATTTTGTGAATATTTATGTAAAATTCCTAAAAAGTACATTAGCAACAATCCAGCAGTTTCTTTTTTAAAAAGGCAACTTATCATAGACCCATATGAATTATTCAAATATATATCTTAAAAATTAATGCAAAAATAACAAAAATTTAAAACATTCTCTAGTGCTAATCATATTAAGCAAATAAGAAAAATCAAATTTCCACTTGAAATGTATATTCCCCAGATACCAATAGCAATATATTAGAAACATTCCTATTAAAGTCATAAAAAGAAAAAGCTATCTGCTACTACAGTTGCTATTCTCTGTTGAGACTTCTAACTATCCTAGCCAGTGAAATAAGACAAGAAAAAAATAAAAGAATATAGAACTATAAGAGGAAAAAAGTCATTTTCATGATAATATTACACACCTATAATATTCAAGAAAATCAACAGAAACCTGTAGAATAAAAAAGTTCTATTAAGTGGCCAACTAAAACATAATACTTAAAAAAAGCTTTTCTATGTATTTAAAAATATTAATAAATCCCAGAGGGAACCAGTCATGTATTTCCACCTTCAAAAAACCTGCTAAATGAAGGATAAAAATGGCACCTAAGGCATATCATCTTAATGAATACCCAGGATAAATGAGAGAGAGAGAGAGAGTTAAAAGCTTCCACAGAGAATGAAAGGGGCCAGCTACAAAAGATGTGAAATGAGAATGGCTTCAGACAATAACAGCAACATTGGAAGTTACAAGAATAGCAATGCCTTTAAAGTTCTGAGAGAAAACTAATTTCCAAATTGAATGCTGTCCTCAGTTCAATTATCAACCAAATATGGGACAAGAATAAAGATATGTTCAGTCATGCAAAGTCCTCCAGAAAAAAAAAATGTATCTCCTACCCACTCTTTTTAAGGAAGCTAATTGAGACTGCTTCAATATAAAGGAATAGCCCAGGGGTAATGGTGAAGGCAAGTCTGCACTATAGACCTAGAGAGCAAAGTAGAATGGGAAGGTGGAGAGCTCCAGAAGGAATGTTTCCAAAGGGGAAGAAATAAAATCGATATTTACTACCAAATGTGTTTGACTTAACTGAGAGGAGTTTCATGTATTTGGTTGTGAGGGTAGGAGATTCATCAAACACTGGGCAGAGAAAAGTATGACAATTATTAACTCGAGCAAGGATGAAAAGGTTGTGTAAGAATGGAAACAAAAATTGTAATATATAATATAGCTTGTGTGAAAAATACTAGCATAGTTATGATAATGTGCCTGGATAATGAGCTAACTTAAAACAGATGTAACTATAACAAGGTGCAAAGGGGAGTGATGGTATAGGAAAGTGAAACACTTATCACCCAGGATCACAAGTAAATACCATAAACAATGTCTAAAAAAATGAAGAAAAAACAAACCCTTACCAGTAAAGCATGATATTTAGCAACATATACAGATGGTCAAAGAAACTGCTACAAATGTTGAAAATTGTTGTTTCTGGAAGTGTGAATAGGAGTGAGGACTATTGATCCAGTGCTACAGACTGGTATATGTTTAAAATTTGGTCTCCAAAAAAAATACAAAACCCTGATTTGTAGCATATGTCGACTCTTTCAGAGGAAATAATGCCACCACAGTCGATTTAAAGCTACCAGTGTATTGTCCTTGAACACAGACTTGGGAAGAGACCCACAGGAATGGGCTCCTACACGTCAGAGCTCCAGATCCAAGGATATCTGGCTTTATTGTTGATGGTAAAATTCTGCACATATATACTTTTAAAATAACAATCAAATATTTATATAGATTAGTTGGCACAATAGCTTAAAATAAAAAGAAACATAATAAAAATGATCCCATAATTATAAATAATAAAAATTATAATATGTCTGAGAATAGATGTAATTAGCGTTAAAGATCCACATCAAGAAAATGAAAAAAAAACTTAACTAAAGATAGTTAAAGGCCAAAAAAGAAAACTTTGTTTTTAACATGAAAGACTTCATATAATTAAAATGTCAAAGCTTCAGAATTAATGTTTTGATTAACAGAAAACTTAATCTAAATAGGTGTTTAAATAGAATTTTATAAACAGATACTGAATGTAATCTAAAAGATTAAGAACTATGTGAGGTTATCATGTAAAAACAGCACTCGTCATACTCTTAAAATATATAATAAAGCCACATTTATTAAAACATTATGTTATTGGCATAGAGCACAGAAATATACAAATAGACTAGTAAATGTAGTATTCAGTTCAGTGGGAGAAAATGGATTATTCAAAAATTACATGATGAACAGTAGATTTTTTTACAGGAAAAATATTAATTTGAATTATTAATTTAGATTGCTGTTTTATATAATATTAAAAATACATTTCAGATAAAAGTACAGATATTTTTTAAAACTTTAAATCATTTAAATTAAATTTTTTCTTTATATTAGGAGTTAAAAAGATCTTCCTAAGTCAGGCATAAAACTCAGAGGCCTCAAAGGAAAAGAGTTACCCTGACATAAACAATAATAATTTCTATGGACTAAAATGAAACATAACCAAAAATTAAAATTAAAAATTAAAACCATAAGTCAAAAATTAAAAGACAAGTACATTAAGAATAAGGATTTGCTTTATATATTATGAATCAATAGCTATATAAAAAGAGTTCCTATAAATCAGTGACAAATACACAAATAAGTGAATAGAAAAGTGGTAAAAGCACAAGATCAATTCACAGAACTATATAAATAGCCATAACATATAATATAGATGCTCAACCTCACTAATAATCAGATAAGAATGATGAGATCATTTTTAACCACCCAATTTAAAAAAAAATTTAATGTCTTTTTTGTCACTGCTGGTAGTAATACAAACTGGTACAATCATTTGGAGGACAATTCACCAATGTCTATCTAAAAATAATTCTGTCGTAGTGTCTTGGGTCCTAGTTACGAGTCAGTTTGACTACACAGAGTCTAACTCACTGGACCGTCCCTCACATCTCCATCTGCCCGTGTAGCTGCAGTCTCAGACTGTTCCCTTTCCACATTAAACAAGATCTCAGGTTGGCTGATGTGATATTTAAAAAGTCAGAATAGTCATTACCTCATTAATTAATTACTGGAATTTCATTTTAGTTTATATGAAATATTTTGACAATTATGTGATTATTTTTATGTATATGCAGCACTGACAGGAAAAAGAGTGATGATAGCTATCAGTTATTACTGACTGCTTGCTTCACACCAGAAACTATACTAAGCACTTTACATACATTTCGTTTCATACTTTTAATATGTTTATGAGGCTTATTACCTTCATATTACTATCCAGTTTGAAAATGAGGTTTAGAGAGACTAAGTAACTTATCACAGTAGGTTAGTGGGTAATTTGTGCCCAGATTTGACTGTCTCCGAAGATCCCAACCCCTAAGTTATGATTGTAAAATATGAGCAATAAAGCATTTGCAAAGGTAAAAGTAATGCAGTCAAGACTGGTTATATCATGGATTTTATTGCATAGAGTAAACTATAGACTCTATTGTTAAAATCATCCTATTAAAACATTTTTTTAAAAAACACAAATCATCCACTGAATTAATAAGTGCAGAGCTGTACAGACAGAGCCAAGGAGGTTTAAATGTGCTCTTCTCCCTCTTCTTAAAAACCCCTCAATGTGATTGTTATCTATCCAAAAACACAACTATTTATGAAAAATAGGAGATAATAATCAATCCCTAAATAAGCCATTCATTGATTTTCCCCATTCCTTTTCTTTCAAGGTTTCTACTGAAGATTGCAACTTCTTAAAGTAATATTTTACATAATCTCTCAGTTTGCTGATATATTTGAAAGAAAAAATAACACCAACCATATCTAATATGCAAATCTGAAGAGCCTTGCTGGCACTGGGATGGCTCTAATTCCCTTCAGTGACTGCTGGCCCATAGTGAATGTGAGCATCTACAGATGGGTGGTCCTTCTGCTTTTCCTGATACGCTCAAGACAATGAGCTCAGTAGTGCCAATTTGGGTTCCTCGCTGTCTGACATGGTTACCGAGGTGTTTGTTCACTTTTATTAGTCCATTGTAGATGTTGGCTCTCCTCCCAGATTGTCTGCTTTGTTTTCCTAGCTAGTGTTTGTCTGGGCCATCTGCTTCACCAGATCAGCATTCTCCTCTCCAGGTTCTTCATCTTTGTCGCTGCAAGTTGGAGAATTTTCTTTTCAAAGTAATGGCCACCTGCACCTTATCCATTTTTATATTCAATTCTCCAATTTTCTTCAGCAGATTTTTCATTTTGGGGAGGTTTGTCTTATTTAATTTCATAGTTTAGAATGGAATTTCTATTTCAGGTAAGGGATAAACGTGTCCAATGCATTTTTTAAACCCAATACCACATTTAAAATAAATTCCTTTGGTTTGCTTTATATCATGTCACTGGAGTTCCTCTTATTAATATATTTACCCAGTTGGATAACTTATTTATTTTCTGTCTTCAACCACATTCCCAATAGAAACACCAATCTTGATGTTAGCAACAAATTCAATTAAGCTGAAAGAGCAGGGGAAGCACCGTGAGTTCATTCCATAAATTAATAAAAGCTAAAAGATACCATTCACGATATCTAAACAAAAAGGAGCTATTAGAGCAGCAGATTAGTCTGTGGTAGAAGCAGGCTAACCAGGAACAGTCCAGCCTCACCAGCCAGACCAGGATATGAGTTAGTCCCAGTAGCAGGCAAGATGAGGAACATGAGGGGAGGGGGGAGGGCATGGTTTTAAGGGATTGTAGCTGCACAAAAGGCAGAGGTCTTGGAAATTCTTTGGTTTATGTGTAAAATCTGGCCGCACGTCTATGATTGCTACTCCCTAGACAGAGAGGGTAGACCAAAGTAGTACTCAAAACCACTGGAATACCATACACAGGGTTCCCAGGGAGAGCAACCCAGGGAGTTTAATTAGAACTGTCATACAAAGAAAGGTTATGGTCATAGAATCAAAGCCATATCCCTAGTTCTGGAACTTGAGGACCAACAGCAAAGCTGGCCTATTACTAAACTTTCACTTGTTTCTAACATTTTACTTATTGAGCGGTCCAATGGCCTTCCAGTCTGAAGAACTGAGACTTCACTTGGGGCTAAGCAGGCCAAGCTAAGAGAAGATTAATGATCTAGATCAGAAAACCAAACAGGTCACAATAATGGAAGGCCCAAACAAATTCAATGTGGAGGATTTAAGCCGGAGGTGGCATATGTCGCCATTTGAATGTGTGCTCAACTAAGGGGCTTGCTCTCCCACAGCCCTGGCAGACATCAAAGGTCCATCCCAGCATGCTTTCCTACCAAATGAAAATACATTCTCATTGTCTACCTTACCCTGTGCTTGATGCCACAGTCACTAATTGATTAGAATTGGCATTCCAATGGAAGCAAAATCAATTTTCTATCCTTGATTTGCCCTTTCCTTTTTAATCCATTGCTGTTAGGTTTCTATGGAAAATTTTAAAGAAACATCATTATCTTCTGTAGGCAGATGTTGTTGTTCCCTCACCTATTAACATGGGGAGAAGGTGGCTCGCGAACATCAGAGGCACTATTGGAAATTCTGCTGACAGATGAACACTTTTGCAAGCCAAAAAGTATTTTTTGGATCTTATCTGGAAGACAGTTCTACAGATAAATTTCTTTAAATATTCCCATAGTGTCCTGAGTTAAACTTTTGTTTAAAGCGAAAACAGAGACAAACACAGGGAGCTTTCACTTACATTTACTCAAATATCCCAAAGGGCTGTGGCTGGAGTTTAGCTATTGAGTAAAAGAGTCTCCTGAGTCTACAAGCTCAAACACAATCCTTTTCAGGGTATAAATGAAGCTGGGCACAATTAGGCAGGAAACGATATCTTTAAAGGAAAAAGAAAGTCTATGCAGGCTTCAGGCCAACTTCAATAAAAAATAAAAGGGAGGAAGAAAAGCTTTACCCTTGGATAAAGTCACCTTCAATGGGTGTGAGTAAGAAGCATTACTTTTAAGCATCATATTCCTTGGATTTGCTCTCTCTCAAAGAGTAATACTCTTTAGTAAATAGGAGGTGATATTAATATACATTTTATAACTCTACCAGTTAATTGAAACACTTGGGCAAGCTGATCAGTTGCAATTGTGTATATTCTAAATTTAGATGGACCAATTATTTTAATTGTTAAAAAAATGTTCCATGCTTCCATAGCTACTCAGGCAAATGCTTCAAAAAAAAACTATTCAGGAGAATGAAAGATGATTTCCAAATGGTGAAGATTTTTGAAAATATTTTCATATACTTAGTATATTTTCATATACTTCACCAACATTCTAGCAAATGATTAAGCAATGTTTCCGCATCCAAATTATCTGTCTTGATGTGTCTTTATTTTCTTTTCTCTACGACCATTCCATTGCCCTAAAGATTTAACCATGGTCTTGATAATGTGGGAAGTCTCAGAAACCAATTACTAAGATCTTGTAGAATTTAATAGAATAATTCAAGCCATGCCCATGAGATTCAATGTATTTACAATGCCAAAAAGAGAAAGGTAGAAAAGAAACTTGAAAGAAACTCTAAAGTTCTTTTGAGTTCAATGGCTGTCTAAGTAAATAGAATGTGATGTGAGCTTTTAGGGCAAAAGACAGAAAAAACTGCTGTCTATTAGTTCTTAAAGAATTGTACCTTCAGCTTGCTAATAGCTGTCATTCCCATAACCTTTGAAAAACTCCAAGTTTACCTCTACCTCAATGACATGGCTTTTTCTTCTTTCTCTATTTACAAGTCTTATTCAGCACTTTAGTTTGCCTCTTGAAAAACTGCCTACTGGTTGACTGCTTCAGACAGATAAGACTTCTAGACAGCTTTTAACAAAAATGATTACAGATTTGCTATTTAACATATTCCCAGTATTATAACTACATCCTCAAAATATTGTTTGTGCTTTCAGTTATATGTTGATGGTAGAAAGCAAAAGAGTTATTTCTACATACGATAGAAGGTTGTATAGAAATTATTAGGTATTCAAGAACTTGAAAAATGCCTGGTAAAGGAGTTGCAACTTTTGAATTCTGGAGTTCTCAATATTTATGCTTGGAAAAATTATCAGAGATCTGGGCCATAGATGAACTGTTTATGTCTTATTGCTTTCCTATTAGGTAAGCAAATAAATATAAGCCCTATCATTTCCTGGGCCATTTCCATCACCAAGTAAATCACATGCTGAAGGGGAGGCAGCTTTTTGGGGACAGAAATCTTCTGAACAATCTCTATAATGCAGATAACTGCAGAAGAAAGATTTCACTCCAAAGAATTCCATTCCTATTACTTTGTAAATTAATGCACATGTGGCTGTATTATGGGCCTGAGATGCTCAGACAAGTGTGACAGCCGAACAAAACAAACTTTATCATTATCCAGGAAATGGAAAAATAAATAGGAGTTACCATGAGACAGATTTCAGCCTAACATCAAACTCAACTTTCAAGCAATCAGAATTGCCCTATAATGACATAAATGGTTCCATTATGGGGAGAAATCCCCATTTACAGATGTTCTTAAGCAAAGGCTTTTTAATAAATAACAAAATGAGGCCCCACATATAACTTTGTAGTTCAGATTCTTAAGTAAATATTTCACATTCAAATGTATAGATATATCTTTATTGTTAGTACTACCTGACAAGCCACTTCCATCTTTTCTTCTGCAAAAAGAAAGAAAGAAAGAAAAAGGGGGGGTGGGGTTAACTGAAACAGTAATTGTCAAATATGCACATTGTTGTCAGCCTACACTGTTTTTATTCAGGCCAGCTTGATGAACCACAGCCTGAATAAAAATTTCAAGTCCTGTCCTCAGTCTTTATGAATAATTGGCTGGAAATTTCTTTTTATAAATTATTGAAGGCTACTAATAACATTTTGAATTGTTTATTAAATGTTTCTTAAGTTGGGCTTCATAAAAAAGTGTTGATGCATTACCAGAGCTTACTGAGGATGAAATTAAGAATTCTATTAAGAAAGTTGGTTGTCACACAACACTGGAGAACAATATGTGTGTTCTACCTTCCCACAATTGTAGGGAAGGATGCCTTGTTGTCAGAATATCAACAAGAATGTCTTAAGGTAACTGCATCATTTACCTGCTGTTATTCTTATCTTAATAATACTTCATGGTTATGGTAACATCATCATTATTAGAGTTCATGTGAGTTATTTGGTTTCATGTGGATGTGCACAGATTCCTTATTGAAAATGTCTATAAAATTCCATGAACTGTTCATTCACACATGAGCCACATGAATCCCTGACAATCTGATAAAAAGAATCATAGCCAAAGTAATATCATACTGCACAGAACAAAATCTTCTCCAAAATGTATCTGCCATGGTTCCTTTTCATCACTAGATAATTGACCTACTAGAATGCTCATCTAAATAAAATATGACACAAAAATTCCAGAAAACTACATTAAAAATGTTTTAACATATTAGAAGATTTCTAGGAGACTTCATGGACCTCCTTTATATTTCCAACTCTATGGCATGGAAGCCCTTCTTGTGTTGGGGAGGGTGATTTGAGAGAGAGTTAAGACTTCTGTCCAAAACAGGGGCAGAGGTAGATACACTTTGCTTCCTTGCACAACCAAAAGAAGGACAATAACAAAATAAAAACAAAAAAATCAGAACTGCCAAAAATCAAACTGTATGGAAGTCCGACAACCAAGGAATTAAAGAAGAAACATTCATCCAGACTGGTAGGAAGGGCAGAGATGGGCAGCCAGGGTGGAAAGGGCACACGGCAAAGTGCCAGCTGGAGGACCAGGTGGGCAAGGCAGTGGCTGGCAGACTGGGTGGTCCTACCTTGTGTGTGGATAAGCTGGGAGGAACAACTGGGTAGTGAGTCAGACTGTGCAACCCAGGGTTCCAGTGCAGGAAAGTAAAGCCTCAAAAATCTCTGAGTAAAAATCTGTGAGGGTTGCAGTGGCATAAGACACTCCAAGCTTCATAGGAGAGTTCATTGGAATGACCTACAGGGTCCTAGAACAGACACAAACCCACCCACCTGGGAATCAGCACCAGAAGGGCCCAATTTGCTTGTGAGTAGCAGAGGAAGTGACTGAAAGTGGGGCAAGAGCAGAACAAGCGGCATTGTTCCCTCTCATTCCCCTCCCCAACATACAGCACCACAACACAATGAAGTGGCCTACCTCGCCCTGATGAATACCTAAGTTTCCACCTCTTATAACATAATAGGTGTGCCAAGACAGACACATGGCCCAAATGAAAGAACAGATCAAAATTCCAGAAAAAGAACTAAGTGACAAGGAGATAGACAACCTATCAGATGCAGAGTTCACAACACTGGTAATCAGGATGCTCACAGAAATGATTGTGTATGGATGCAAAATACAGGAAAATGTGAAGGCAATGCAAAGTGAAATAAAGGAAGGGAACCAACAGTGAAGGAAAGGAAACTGGGACTCAAATCAATGATTTGGAGCCCAAGGAAGAAATTTACATTCAACTGGCACAGAATGAGGAAACAGGAATTCAAAAAACTGAGGAGAGGCTTAGGTACCCCCAGGACAACTTTAAACGTTCCAACATCCAAATCATAGCCATGCCAGAAGGAAAAGAGAAAGAACCAATTAAAAAACTGATTTGAAAAAGTAATGAAGGAAAACGTCCCCAATATGGGGAAGTAAATAGACTTCCAGGAAGTCCAGGAAGCTCAGAGATTTCCAAAAAAGTTGGACCCAAGGAAGCATATACCAAGGCACATCATAATTACATTACCCAAGATGAAAGATAAGGAGAGAATACTAAAAGCAGCAAGAGAAAAGGAGACAGTTGCCTCCAAAGGAGTTCCCATAAGACCATCAGCTGATTTCTCATAAGAAACTTTGCAGGTAAGAAGGGGCTGGAAAGAAGTATTCAAAGTCACAAAAAACAAGGGCCTACATCCAAGATTACTCAATCCAGCAAAGCTATCATTTAGAATGGAAGGGCAGATAAAGAGCTTCCCAGATAAGGCCAAGTTAAAAGAGTTCATCATCACCAAATCCTTATTATATGAAACATTAAAGGGACTTATCAAGAAAAAGAAGAAGATCAAAACTATGAACATTAAAATGACAACAAATTCACAATGATCAGCAAATGAACCTAAAAAACAAAAGCAAAAGCTAAGCAAACAACTAGAACAGGAACAGAAATACAGAAGTGGAGATCACATGAAGGGTTATCAGCAGGGAGGGGGATGTGGGAGAATGAGGGAAAAGGTACAGAGTATAAGAAGCATAATTTTAAGTAGGTACAAAACAGACAGGGGGAGGTTAAGAATAACACAGGAAATGGAGAAGCCAAAGAATTTATATGTACAATCCACTGACATGAACTACGTGGGGAGAGTGCTGCTGAGAGGGGGAATGCAGGGAAGAGAGGGATAAAGGGGAGAAAAAAATGGGACGACTGTAACAGCATAATCAATAAAATATACTTTTAAAAAAATGTTAAAAAGGCAGTGAGTTGAGATGACATCCTGTCAACTTACAAGAAGAAAGCTGGTTACACAGCTACCATCTTTGAGAAGAGTGCTTTCTAATCTAGTTCAAAAGAATCATGAGGAGTCATGAACAGAGAAATTGCATGCCCCAGTCACTGTTCCAGCTGTTACATTTGGGAAGCATGGAGAGTTAACACTATGGATATAAGTGAGAAAAATTAAAGACTAGTATCTAGAAGTGACTGATACCCCACTCACCTCTGACAAGCCTCAAAGTAGCCACAGCTAAGGCATTCAGAGAAAAAGACAAAGACAAAGATGGCAAGTTATAGATAGACCTACATATAAAGAGGTGAACAGCAGAATCAAGAACACCAGTATTGAAGTAAATAGCAATCTGAATAGATAAAAACACTAAGATTATACTATTAGATGAACTTTGAGATATTTTAGATCTTAAATCTTGCTTCAAGCTAAAATTCTGCTTAGTCACCATAAACAGACTTTCCTAATTCAATATATTTATTTTAAATAAAGACATTAATTAAAAGACAGAAAATTCGGTTATAAGTAAATCTCTGCTCTCCAGTCACCAGTCCCTGGAGAGAAGAAGTAAAGTCAATTTCAAGTTTGTCACAGCCATCTGATGGGCTCCCCAAATGACAGATACGAGGTCTCAAAGCTTCATGAGTCTCTAGCTCTCTTTCAGTATGTAGGTATCTCAGGGTGCACTAAAGAACATCCTATAACCCACATTCTGTAACAGTGTCCTCTGTCAGACCAGGGGACTGAGGACATTTGTCCTATGAATGATGCAATATCAATCTTGATCAAATCCACTTGAAATACTGTAAAGACACATTAAAAAAAAGAATTATGGTTTCAAATTCATGTCCTGACAAGAGTTATAAGGTATAACTTGTTTCTAACAAGAGAACACTGAAAAAGAATGACATAAAATTAAAATGAGTTAATACCTGGAATATCCCATAACCCATGGCCCTGTGGATGTTAACCACAGTATTTGTGAACAACTTAAGCATTGGGGTGACTCAAAATTGTTAAATGCTTATAAGCGGTAATTTCATGGGCACACTACTAACAAAACAAAAAATTAAAATAATGGAAGTAAAAATGGTGAAACAGTGCTAATTCCATTAATAATGGCATGCTGAAAAAAATTCCTGTATTTGTACTTTCAAACAACAAAATGAAGTCAAATTATGCATAACAATCTTCAATGGTTTGACTTTCTTTGGCTCATTAATATCACAGGCAGAAAGAGAACTAGAAAATTTAAGACATAAAAATTAGCTCCATAGTTTTAATTAGTTGGCATATCTCTATTGCTAGTAAAAAATCAACTTACTGAGAATGCTAACAGATTCTATTACCTATGTTTATAAAATATTTTTATAAATATCATGCCAAAATGTCTCATTCTGCTTGCATTATTTTTTTTTCAAAATATCCATTTGTTACATTTTTCTTTGGTCAAATCTGGGATCACACACAGGGAATGCATTGAATTTGGAACAACATTCAAAAGTAGGTGCAAAATGCAGCATTAAACATCTTGAGAACAGTGAGTAATTACTAAACACTGTACAATTTTAAACCTTGAATTGGCTTTTTATTCAGTATTGGATTGAATTTAACTCAACCCTTATAATTTTGGAAAATTTCTTATTAGGAATTACTTTCTATGTGAAATCTCTTAATGAGTACAGGACCCAGCAGTATAATGTCACTCTCTAATTGAATCTATTATAATAATATTATGTCAATGTGATGCTACTAAACTACCATCAGAAGGCCTTATAACATGAGTTGTTCTGGCACAGTTAATATTATATATTTTTTCTAAAACCTAGGGGTGGAATGTGGGGGAGGGAAATATTCATCAACCCATCCTTCTTGTCTGTTTCAGCACAGGACACCCAAATCAGGTGAAGGGATATAAAAATTTAAAACCCTTACAGAGGATATTCAGGCCAAGAATACCTAATGCTTAGAGAAGAGAAGATTTGTAGAATTTAAATTATCCACAGTGACTGCCTAAGCTGATAAATGTAACTAGATAATTTCTAAACTCTCCACTTCGCTTTGCCTCTGTAGCTACAACTGTGTTTAGAGAGTCCCACACACGGCTTTAAATTGACTCATTTGTAATATACTGCAGATGGTACTTCCATTTATTACTGGGGGTTGCTCAGCACTGTATCATAACTTCAGCCTTTGGACAGCAATCTGAACATTTTTCACCAGTGGGCTCTACTTAATAGACAATACTATGTAGTTATTACATACCAACATAAAGAACAATTTCAGTAATTTTAATGAATTGCCCACATAACAGCTTGTAATATTATTTTAACACAGCAAAGTTAAATGATTTTATTCATTTCTATTTTTAACTAGCTATGAAAACCTATTCAAAGATTTTGAATAAAATGCTATCTCCCTCAACTGCGCATAAGTCATTGCAAGCCTTAGATCAGAAAGCATTTATTATGGCTCCTACCAATTCAACCTTTTCAGAAATTATAAATTGGCTATAAATTCCAAAAGTTGTCTCAGTTCAAGAACAAACTTTTCAGAACCAAGCTCGCCTATTTTCAATATCCATGTACTATAATTTTCTAAACTCTTAACTTTAAAAGCTGAAAATTTGGGGGTATAAAATGAATGCTTATGAAACAAATACTGCATGTTTTTTTTGTTTGTTTCCATATTGGATTTTCATAAATATCTGATTAAATTTTTTCTGTGACCACAAACTTCTTTAATAGTGTGGACAAATAATAATCTTTCTTAGAATGACTTTGATAACATAACAGTATTTTTAAATAGAACTTTGTATACCTGAAGATTTGTTTTTATTCATTTCTTAGTTCTTCTACTCCTTCTTTTCAAAAACAGCACAAAGCCATTAGAACAGTTTACTAGATTTATCTTAAATTTTGCCAAGAATTAGAATGCATGTGGCCTTGACCAATCTCATTAGCCTAATGATAGTGAGATATATGAGGCTTTCGTCATTCCACCCCATATGGGGTCTGGCTTCAAGGGAAAATGCAGCCCTCGTAAAATAACCTCAGCAGATAACAACTGCACCACAGTCTGTTCAAGCCAATGCATCAAATCTCTGCTAAATTTTCACATTCTAGCTCCAAATTTAGATTCTTTGTTTATCCAGAAAAGACTGATTTGCATTTCTTTTCTTTCAAGTACATCAATCTTTTTGTATACCACTCAAGAACATACTGGAATCTTCCTGAAGACAATCTATGCCTTGTTTTGGCATATGAACGGAATCATTTTTTTTGCATACCCCATAGTTCTCTTTTGTTACATATACACAAAAAGGCTTCATTTAATCCAGAGGAAATAAAACTTCCAGTTTAGTAAATTTTTTTCAATCATAGCACCAGAAATTATATTCTTGCCATTGACTTTCTCTTTAAAAAATGTTTTTTTTATTTTTTGGTATGGGTCTTTTCCTTTTTTGTTTTGTTTATGATTCTTCTGACCTTAAATTATCAAAGAACTATGCATAAGTGTCCCTACCTAGCTGAATCACTAAGAACCAAGTACTTGCACAAAATTTCATTGAAAGTTTGTCTGAAGACAGATATCTAGCTTTGTAACACATTAGTGATGTTTTCATTTGCACCTTTTCATTTCTCTTCACTATGAAAATTTTTTGAGAACATATTCTCAAGTTACCAAGTCATCCACATATTCTCCCCCTCCATTTCCCTTACTTTGATTCAGGGGAAAATATTGTATCCATTATGATAAAAATAGTAATAACTTCTGAATGCTCTAATGATTCTAGTTGACATGATATTCTCTCATTTTCACTTTGGCGATTGCTTTCATATATACCCAAGATAACCAATTCGGTCCAGGCATCACTTCTTCCTTGTCCTTCTCCTTTTATAAAAAATACTTTATGCCCATGCTGTGCCTTTCATCTAAAAATCTCAAAGTGGTTCTTTTTCTCTAATATGCCTTTATATTCTCTAGAGAACCAAAGAAGCTTTTTTTTTCTCTAGCTTTTTTTTATGAGTGAAATCTGGTCTGGTTGCTAAGAAGCATAGATTTGAATACACTCTCTAGCAGCTTCTACCCTTCTGCTTTTAAAATGGTTATTCTTTTTAATCCATTGAAGTACATTTGACTATCATTTATTAAAATCTCCTTTTAAAAGTCAAAATGCAACTCTCTGGAAACCAATGAATCTCATTGCCACGGTATGGTAGGTTCTCCTGCTTCAAGATCTATCTATAATCATTTCTTCAGTGTCAGTAATAAAATGCTTCAGTAACTTCTCCCAGCCCCTTGGCAATCTGCCTATTAGTGTCAGACCATTCTCTCCTGCAATCCCACTACTCAAAGACCCAGGAATGATGGTGCTGCTGCCATGGCAATTTGGAGCACTGAAAACCTGGAAGTCTTTGTTTTATGTAAGATATTAGATAAAGAATGTATATTGCATAATTAAGAAGCATATTTCATTGTCAAATTCCCCTGAGTCTATTTTCCTCTCCCGTATAGACTTGCCTATGTATATATGGGCTTTATTTCTAGAATAACAAGCGTTTTTTTTAATCCTGCTTTATCTATCCAATGAACATTCTTGCTACCTTGCCCAAGGTCACACGAATGCCCAGCTCCCCACATAATAGTTGCTGGGATACCAAGTGTACATGAAAACTTGCATGAATCTATAATTTGTTCTTTGTCCCAAGTAGGCCAATTCATATAGACATGTATCAATCATTTACTGTGTACCAAGCCCTGAGCTCTGCATTGGAATACAATGATTAAGAAAATCCTAGTCTTGTTTTCAAGGAGATTGTCTAATGAAGATAACATACATAAATGAAATTTAACCAAGATGGGAGGTTTATAGGCAGAGGTAGTGCCGAGTATTCAGAGAATGTGCAGAGAGGCCTTTAGCCCAGTTGAGAAAGAGAGTGAGGATGTCAGGAAAGATAAATTTAGAAAGAGAAAATCTGAGCAGAGGTAGATTGAATGAGTAGGAGTTAAGTAGACAGAATGTGGGAAAAAGCATCCCAAGAATAAGGGAAGCATGAATAATGGCTTGGAGATGATAAACACCACATTGCATCTGGGAAATTACTAGTTTGCTGTTATTCAAGCATAAAATCTGAGTGGTTATGCCAGTATGAAGAATAGAGGACATTATCATGAACCAGATCATGAAGCGCCATATGCAGCTTTTGAACTTGCAAAATGGGAAATTAAAGAACACTTTAGTTTTGAATGACCTGAAGCCACAAACTGGAGTGTAATATTAGCACAAAGTACAGGCAAAGTGTGCTAATGAAACCTGTCTTTATCAGCCATTGTAAAGAGCCATTTAAATGAAAATGATGGAAACTCAGGTGCTTGCTCAGGGACCCTCCAGGGCAGTGAAAGAGACTTGGGGTCTAAATTGGGAGTCAAGTTACCCTCAACAGAAATGAGGACCTGGAGTAGGGAGAGCATTACCAGTTGTCAAAAAGAAAGTAAACTGCATGGCAATGATTATAGTCTTTTGAAATGTCAGACTTACGGTCCATGAAATTCAATAAAATTGTCGGTCACCACAGAGACTAAGACCCAAAGATGCATGACCCATTAGGCGTGTCCCACCAGGCTGCATCACACCCACTATGATGAGGTTGCCAGCACTCTCCTTACCAAAAGTGTCTCCCTCAGAACTGACTTTCCTCATCAGTGAAGTCTACTATGCTTAAACAGAAAGGTCCCGTTCCCCCAAATGTAAGGAATGGATCACCCCACAATGTCATAACAGCACCTTGAATCTCCTATACTCCTAAAGCAACAAAGAGAAAAACAGTGTCCACTTATTGCAGATAAGATAACTGATTCACAGACCAAATGAAAATTATGCAACCACACAACTGAAGGTCACAGAGCAAAATCAGTCATCTCCAGATTAGATCCCAGGCCTCTGACTCATTGCTTAAAATCCCTCATTATGTCACTTATCTAATGGCATGCTGTGGGTTAAGCTACAATTGCACTTTGCCAAAATCCTTCCCAAAAATCTTTAGCTTGACATTGATCTAGGATAACAGATGATGCCTGAATCATAAGGAGGATTTGGGACTTTTTTATCTCTTTTTGTGAAAACAAAGATCTGAAGGCTTTGTTAAGAAAACTGGTTATGAGCCAGTTTCTGCTCAAGCCTCTGGTAAATGTTCTGAGAATTCAGAGCTATAGAGTTAAAAGGAGTTGGTAGATTTCTAATGCAACACTACCCTCTTCAAAAGGTCTGTAATTCCTGTATTTTATAGTCTGATGTACACTGTGTTTCACAGCATTTCTGTTAGTCATTGAGCGCTCTGGCAGAGGTTAATTGACCAGGGAAGGCGTTTATCATTCCAGGCTTGTTGTCTGAGCGGAATGGTACCATCTGCGTGATTCTTTTCTGCATATTTGGACCTGCTAGGACTTAGAGATGCTTCTAATAGAATAAAGAAAGGTACAGAGTTTTGAGTAGGTCTTCCCCTTAACTTTCTACTAGAAATAGCTACTAATGCATAGCTAGCAATTATGATAGTTCCTTAGCTCTTAAAAAGAAATCTTTGACATTAGAAGTAAAAAATTAAAAGTTCTGCTATTCAACCAAGCCACATTTTAGTTCAAAATGTTGTATGAGCACATTATTGACTGTTTCGGTTCCTAATTTTAAATCAGTGAGGATGCCACTAAGAGAGGAAAATATTTCTAATTCTACATATGGGCTCTATGGTCAACACAACATGACAAAAAGGATTCTCAAATGACACTGTAATATGGAGCTTGGAACAGTTGTGTCTAAATATATTTTTTTAAAATAGAAGAGCCAATAAAATGTGAGTGTTGGAAGAAACATTGGGCATCACTTAGTCCAAATGCTTTTTTAGGAAAATAAACATTGAAGCCCAGAGAAATCTTTCATAGCTGTGGCGTAGGTCCAGGTTTTTCTACCTCCAGGCTCCACTAAAGAGTAGTCCTCAACTCAGCTTCTCCTCTTCCTGATGCCAACTTGTGCTTCACCAATGACCCATTGCAAAGTCCACTCATAAACCTCTAGTCTGAGCTAAAAATAATCTCTTCAACCTCTGCACTGCCAATTCCATATGCCTTTTTTTTTTCATTTTCTTGATGACTGTATCTTTTTACTTTGATGATCTTCATTTCTTTGTAAAGCTCCATTCATTCATTTGTTCAAAAAAGATTTATGGAGTACATACTGTATGCAGTATCCTCCCTCAGTTTTTCTACATGACACTAACCTGTTCCTTCTGACTGGCTCTGTTCCATGTGTTTTACAGGCACCACTTTTTCTTCCTACCACCTAAAAATTGGCATTTCTCAAGCCTTTTCTCAGTCTTACTTCTGTATACTTCTTCACTCATAACTTTCATTCAGTTCCAGTTTCAGCCAGCACCCTCTGTGACTGAATGACTAAGTGGCATCTCTAGCCCAGGTCACTTCAGAGCTTGGACCATCTTCCTCCAGTAAGTGTTCAACTGGAAAGCTCAGGTTCTCTTGAAACTAGCCCCTTCTGAAACTGATTCTGTACTCTTTCCCCAGCCTACTTCCTCTGAAGACTTTCCTATCTGAATACACAATGTGACCACATGCATTCAGCAAAGCCTTAATGCCAAGACACATGTTTAAGCCAGTCCTGTGATGCTTTGGGTTAAACTAACACCCCAATGTTAGCAATTATCCCCACACATCTGCTCCTTCTTTTCCACACATAATGCTTCTGCTTATGGCTCCAAGGCCTGACCTATTTCTTCTTCTTCCCTCTGGCTCAATTATTATTATAAAAATCTTTAAAAAAAGAAAAATTGAAATAATAACACAGTGTTCATGTGCATAACCACAAACTAGATTTAATAATTTATAACATATTTTATTTTTCTATGTGTATATCTGGATCTAGCTATAGGTATAAGGATACATAGAGGGATGAGTATGGGGTTAGATATACATATGAATATAGATAAAAATATAGACATAGATAAGATGTAGATATAGATACAGGTACAATACAGATATACACATACATATATTCTCTGAGAAATTTGAAAATAAGGAGTAGAGATCATGAAAATGTTTAGCATACATCACATATCTCTTAGGAATAAGAAATTTCTGGGCAAAGAACCTGAATAGACACTGCTGCGAAGAGGACATATAGATGGCCAACGGACCTATGAAAAGATGCTCAACATTACCAACCACCAGAGAAATACAAATTAAAACCATAATGAGGTATCACCTCACACATGTCAGGATGGCTATCACCAGTAAATCAACAAACAACATGTGCTGATAAGGATGTGGAGAAAAGGGAACCCTTGTTCACTGTTGGTGGGAATGCAGACTGGTGCAGCTACTGTGGAAAACAGTATGGAGGTTCCTCAAAAAATTAAAATGGAACTGCCTTATTACCCAGGAATCCCACATCTAGCTGTATAACCAAAGGAACCCAAAATACTAATTTGAAAGAATATATGTACCCCTATGTCCAAGGCAGTGTTATTACAATAACTCAAGATATGGAAGCAACCCAAGTGCTCAACAGACCAGTGGATAAAACAGTGGTACATATATATAATGGAATATTATAGTCATGAAAAGAAGGAAATGTTACCCTTTCCAACAGGCCAGATGGACCCTAGAGGGTCATACTAAGTCAAATAAGTCAGGCAGAGAAAGACAAATACCATATGATTTCATTCATATGTGTGCTGTAAAGAACCAAACACGCAAAGTGAAAACAGACTCATGGATACAGGGAACAGACAGATAGTTGCCAGAGGGGGAGGGGGAGGGTTGGGAGATAGGTGAAGACAATTTGGTAGCTACAAATTAGTCATGAAGATGAAAAGTACAGCATATAGAATACAGTCAATAATATTTTAACAACTATGTATGGTGGCAGGTGGGTACTTGAAATATCAGGGAGATCACTTTGCAATGTATTTGATTGCCTAACCACCTGTAACTAACACAAAATAATATTGAATGTAAACTAATTTTTTAAATGTTTTTAAAAACAAATGTAAAAATAAGGTGAAAAACAATAAGAACTTTTTCTTACATAACTACAATATTATTATCACAGCTGCAAGTTAACAATAATCCACAATATTATCTAAAAGACCAGTCCACATTCAAATATTCCCTCTGATTGCCCAATGACTTTTATAGCCATTTAAAAAATAATTATTCAATCACAGTTCACAAGCTATAGTTGTATTTAATTATTTTACTTTTTGGTCACCTTTTTATTTTACTCCCTTCTATAAATTTTTCACAATAGTTTTTTTTGTCTAAGAGAATGTCAACAAATTCAATTATTTCCTTGAAATGCCATTCATCTTCTACCCTTTCCCTATAACTGTAAAGGCTTGACCTGTTCCAATCACTTACTAATTGGCCCTCTTTATTTCATCTAATTTTCCCAGCCTTTTATATACCAAATAAATCTTTACTCTCCTCACTTTCAATTTCTCTTCTAAAGTTCTCCCTGTTCCCACCCCTCTGTTCCAACCCCTCCCAACCACCATTCCTCCTGCACCATAAAATCCAGGCCATCTGGTTTTCCTTTAAGACCTCCTCAAGATGGTCCTGACCCACACCTGCCCTTATCCCTAACTATTCCCCTATTTAAATCTTTGTTTCAGACACTCTGCTCCCTGGAGCAATCACACACTTCCCTATCTCTCTGCCTTCATTCTTTGCAGTTTCAGGAGCTCTCACCTGTTCCAGTCCTGCCTCCAAGGCTTAGATTAAATGAAGCTTTTCCTGACAACTCCAGTGCCCACAATTATTTTCTCCCTCTGAACTCATCCTCCATAATGTTCATGTGATATTATTCATTTGGCAATTAGTGATGCATTGCCTCCCAATAGTCATTTAATGTTTTCTCATAGATTAATCATCACTTGTACTATATAACTTATCATACTGATGTGTAACTTTGCCCATCCACCATATTTTAAATTTCATTAGTGTAGGTTTTAGGCAACTTGCCTAATTTCACCCAACAAAGGTGCTCAATGAATATTTGTTATCTGGCTCATTGATAGATCATGGGAAAAAATAACCAAATGAGAAATCCAAAGTTTAAAAGAGGTTTAACCTCTGTCAAATCATTTCTAACATTTAATAATTACATTGTATTTTCTTACTAACCAGTAATGAAACGAAACATAAAATGTCAGAAATGTACACTTCAGCCACTGGTGGTCTAAAGTAGCAGGAAAAAGCCAGACTTTAGAGTCTCTTTAAGTCACAGGTCTGCTCACACTAACTATATGCCTCTACACAAGCTATTTAAATACTTCCATCTCAGTTTTATTGTCTATACAATGGGAATAAGGACAACTTGGCCTCACTTTGTTGAGGAAAAATAAAATCCTAATGATACAAGTACATTAACTCAATCTCTAGCTTAAATGTTCTCAGTACTGCTCTGTTTATCTTACAGAGGAGAGGGACTTTCATGATCAAAGTAACTATATGAGTTTCAGAGGCAGAGTGACCTCGGGTGGTTCTGCCCAACCATGTACAGGCTTGGTAAACACATGCAATTCTGTATAAGATGTAGGCAACAATAACATTTACTGGAAGGTACTATGGAGTAAGACAATCCATGTGAAGTGCTTGACCTAATGCCATATACTATAGTAAGTGCTCAATAAAGGTTTCCTATTGTGTTGCTGTTCCTCAATACAAACCCTAAGCAAAGCGCTTTGTTCCAAAGTTGTTCTCAAAAGTAATAGACAAAAATTCCAGAGCTACTTTTTTCCTCATCCTCCCCCTCTGTTTCCACCCACCCTGTTGAGTGGCTACCTTCACAGATCACACGTCTTCCCTGTACCGGAGTACTTGGGCTACACTACAGCTCCTGGAGAGGCTTCTCCCTCACTGCCCATCCCAGTCCTACAGGTCTGCCTCCATCCTTGTCTCCTTCATAAAGACTGTCTTTTTTTCGGTCTTGGTGGCCTTGTCCTCTCTTGACCTTTCCAGTGACACTCACATTCTTTCCACAATAATGTCTTTTCTAACCAACCAAATTATACATTTTTTGAAAGCAGAGATGATATCCTCTTCCCTGGCCTACTTTGGTGTCTTCACAGTAACTATTTATTGAGTTAATTTTGGTTACTGTAACTGTCCGTGACAAAAGCACCTTCTAGAAACTCGTCGATTATGTGAAACTTTATACAGTGACAGCTTTTATTCATAGGTTATGAATCATCTTCTCAAAGGTAGAAGAAAAACACACTTAAGCCAGAAGAGATCAGATCAAATTGGAGCATTCATTTCTAAATCTCTCCTGTCTCCACAAGGCCTTTAATGTAACAAATCAGTGTTTCACAAACCATTTGTGAAAGTGTGCAGATGATTTTTTTTTGCTTTGACCGAATATATATTAGACTTCTTCAGACTTCATATGACAACAACCTAATCCAATTATTTTAAGGAAATGGGGAATTTATTGGTTCATATAATTCTAAAGTACAGAACTGGTTTTTGCTGTTTTGTTCAGCTTAATATCAAAAGATATCAGCAGTGCTCAGTGAATTTCTCAGCCCTCCTCAGCTCCAGTGCTAGCTTCAGGAGAAGTCAAGATGGAGGCAGGAGCTCCGGCTTGCATATCTTCTTGTTCAGCTCCAGAAAGGTAGCAATGTTCTCTCTCTCAAAAGTCACAGAGAAAGTCTGTAAGATGCAGCTAACTCTTGTTGACTCCTATGACTATCCTTGAGCCAATCACCATGACAAGAGGAGCCAGCTCACAGACCTGCTGAGGCCCTCCCCGCAGCCTGGGCCAGAGATGCGGTTAGTTGGCCTCCTGGAACCACACAGTCTGAGAGTGGGGAGGGGACGTTCCTCAGAAGGAAATGGATGCAGATGTCAGTGGGTAGGTGAATGCCCCCTGAGGAAACACTTCCAAGACTCACAGACTGTTATGCACATAGTAATCTTTCAATAAACTCATTCAGTGACTTAAGTAGGTCTCCCCTCTTCCATTATATGCAATGATTGTGCTTCCAAGTGTTTCTAATGTCTTGATATATAGAAAATAATAGTAGTCCTATGTCACAACAAGTGCTGGGAGAGTATCTCAACACAGCACGTGACAGCAGCATGTGGGTGGAGAAGCTCCACCCAGGAGGCAGCATGACGTGGTAGAAAGACCACCTAATCAAGTGAACGTTCAAGTTCTGCCTTGTTGATCTAGATTCACCACCCACTTGCTGTAAATACTTGAGGCAAGTTTCAGTTTCTCTGTACCTTAATTTTCTCATTGGTAAAATAGGGACACTAATAATAATGCAATAATAATAACACTCTCAGTATTGCTGAAGAAAAATCACATAAAATAAGGCCTATTGGTATACTTTGTAAACCTTAGTATGCTATACAAACGTGAGCCATTATTTCTATTTTATGGGACTCAGTTTCCCATTTGAAATATAATTTGGATGACAGGAGATCTCTAGATACTTTCTTACACTGAATTTATACCAGTACCTGAGCTTCACAGCTGAATGAATCCACAGGGACCAATGGGGTTTCTCAACATAAAGACAGCTAACACTACAGGTACATGTTGGTAGAGTCCGCCAGGATACACACTCATCGAAGCTTAAATTATTGATTCCATTACTTTAAAGAGCATTGAGCATCCTTTGCCTAAGCAAACATAAACAAAATAAAAGCAGGATTAACCTAAACCGTAAGTGTTCATAATGATAAGACGATTCTAAGAGTCATGCGCTAAGCAGGCATTATTAACAAATCTTAATAAGAGGATAGAAGCAAATTATAGAAGTTAAGTGAAGATAATAGAAGATTTAGAGAGGGTAATCTGAACAAGGCGATCAAACATGGACTGCTGACTAGATCAAGTGCCTAATTCCTTCCAAACAAAATCAATGCTCCCCCAAAATAAGCGTCATCTCAGAGCTATGTCATGAATACATAGCAAGTGCAGAAATGTTTGCACAGGCAGACGCAATCTTAAAAATCAAGCTTAATGAGTTCTCAACTTTCTTCTCAAAAAGAGAAAATAACGAACTGACGCCACAGGAATTTGTTGACATCCCCCCGTTAGTTCACACTAAACTTTTCTGCTTAAAAATAGCAAGACATAAAAGAAAGAGATGTGGATTTTATAATTTTCCTCTTCTACCAGATTCCCTCTGTGAAATATGCAGTGACAGAAGAGAAGGAACTGGGGTTCGGGTAAGTTTAATACGTCACACCCAATCAGATATCACTGGAATTCTGGGTAGTGTGTTTAGTGTAAACAGATACAGAAAAGTACATAGGAAGAACACAATCAGTTACTCTTATACAAATTCAACATATACAGATGTTGGCTTAAATATCTTGTACAATCTTAGGAGGTCCTCAAAATGAAAAAATGATTCAGTGGTTACACTTCTGGGAACATCCATACGTTAGCGAAAGGCTAAATCCTGCCTCCACAGTTCCAGTTTCTCTCCTAGTTTGCAAGTGAAATGTGAGTGTCACAGATCTCTCAGTATCTCAAAGTTTGTTCCATAACACATCTAATTTGGCTTCTTCTTGTCACTACAGGGACATAAAGAGCATGAAGGAAAAATGTACGTAAAAGTTGCTTTTTTATAGGAAGTTAATAAAATGTTTAATTATCTTTACATAGTCACTCATTAGCTGGACATCCAAGTCATTAATAGTGTGTTAATGTTCCCAAGGATGGATTCAACAGCTGTTTTGATGAAGCCAGCTCTGAGACTCAGTGCTATACAGCTCAGCAGTCTGAACACAGTGACTCAGTAACTTAGTTGAGTGAAATGAAATATCAAACCAAATGTCGTCATTCCTAACGGGCATATCACTGCCATAAAATATACCCCACAAGGCCCCCATCCCAATCGTAAAGGACAAACATGACTCACCACTCTACATTTTCAGTCAGTATTGTCACTGTCCAAGAAAAGACAAGACATGGAACGCCCACTGATTCCATAGGGGCAGAAAAACCTAGAACTGTCATAATTCTTAGGTAAATGACACTGTTATCCATTCAGTTACACAAGCCCCCAGTATAGGAGTTACCCATGATACCTCTCTTTTTTAACTCTCGTATCTACTCCAATGCCAAGTTCTGAGTTTTTACCTCATGTGCCTATAATAGAGCTTCTCAACCTCAGTACCAGTGATGATGGAGCTAAAATTCTTTGTTGTGGGCACGGTCCTGTGCATTGTTGATTATTTTGCAGCACCCCAGTCTCTACTCGCTAGATGCCTTTAGCGACTTCCTCCCCCTGCCCCCCACCATTTTAGATGACAAAAAATGCCTCCAGCCCTGGCTGGTGTAGCTCATTGGGTTGAGGCTGGCCTGTGAACCAAAGGGTCATGGGTTTGATTCCCAGTCAGGGCACATGGTTGTGTTGTGGTCCAGGTCCCAGTTGGGGAGGCATGAGAGGCGACCACACATTGATGTTTCTCTCCCTCTCTTTCTCCCTCCTTTCCCCTCTCTCTACAAATAAATAAGTAAAATCTTTTTTAAAAAAATGCCTCCAGATATTGCCAAATATCCCCTGGGAGGCAGAATGGCAGTTGAGAACCACTGGTCTCCAACCACCCATTCCTCTTCCGATTCATAGAAGTCGCTGGCTTACACTGCCACCATCTCTCAGCACAGATTCCTAACTGATCTACCCACGTCCATGTTGCCCTCTCCAATCTTATATGCACACACTAGTGAGAGTGGGGCTTTTTGTAACATAAGCTTGATCAGATCGCCCCACTCCCTGCTTAAAACGCTTTGGTAGCTTCCATTTGCTTTTAGAGAAAAATTCTTAGTAACTGCATGATCCAGTCTTTTCCTACCTTTTTAGACTATTACTCCACACTCTCTTGTGTTCAGTGTGTTCAACAGCACCTCTGTCTTTCCTTCAGCTCCCCTTAGTGGATATGCTTCCACCTGCCCCAGGGCCCTTCGCACATGCTTCTCCCACAGCCTCAAATGCTCTTACCTCTATGTCTCTTCATCTTTTATTATTCCCCAATTATTGAATGAGTGCCTAGTACCTTCCAGGCACCTTTCTGGGATCTGGGACTTCAGCAGTTACACATAAACCCCTGACCTCATGGAGTATGCAGTAAGTTGAGTAGAGATAGAGAATAGGAAAAGAAAGTAAATATATGAAGTGTGAGGTGGTGGTGGTAAAGGCAATGTAAGGGTGAGGTGGAGTGCTGATGGAGAGTTGCCATTTTGTATAGGGCCATGCAGAAAGTTCTCACTGAGAGAGAGGGAAGAGTGTCTGCGCAAAGAGATCAGCAAGATCAAAGATTCTGACTCAGAGTTTGCCTGAGTGTTCAGGAAACAGCAAGGAGGCCAGTGTGGCTGGAAGCAAGTATGTAAGAAGAAAGTAGAGGAAGAAGAGGAAGAAGGGGAAGTAGAGGAAGAAGGTAGCAGGAAACCAATCACATAGGGCTCGATAAACTGAGGTGAGGACATGAGATTTGCTCTGAATGAGATGGGAAGTCATGACCAGAGATCCAATATAATCTCACGTCTATTTTAATGGAGTCACTCTGGCTTCCATGTCAAGAATAAACTATAAGAGGGCAGTGGCAGAAATTGCGAGACTAGATAGCAGTCTACTGCATCATCTATTTAACTTTCATACTTTAATATCCCTGCTTTGTTTCCTCAGGCAAGTCTTCCCAACCTCCTAGATGCTCTTATAACCCATGTGTCTGTCATTTATGTAGCACCTGGCATACTTGAAATTTTATATTTATTTGTGTTGTCACCTGATTAATATCTGTCTTCTTCACTGGTCTATAAGTTACTTCAGGAAAGGGATCCAATCAGTTTTTCTTTTTCCAAAGCCTAGCAAAGTATAGAATACTGTTGGTGCACAATTAATCCCAGGGAAGGGGAGGGAGGGGAGGGGGAGGGGAGGGAGGGGAGGGAGGGAGGGGAGGGGAGGGAAAACAGAAAGAAAGGAAGGAAGAAACAGGGGAGAAAATATTGATAGAAGAGTTATTCTAACAATTCTAATATAATTGCTCCAAAATGATGCAATTGTGGGGCAGAGTAGAAATTTTTGCAAAGAATGTAAGAATCTTTAGGCCCTACCATCCAAGGGAAGTGTGGCCCACCAAAAGATAACAGCAAAAGCTAACATTTATTGAGAGATTACTAGGTCCCAGGCACTTTAGTTAAAGTATCTTGTTGAATCTTCTCAATAGCCTTAAGGGGTTGGCATTATTACATTTTTCAGATGAGTATATGTACTTAGAGAGGTTAGTTACATAGCCAGTAAACTGCAGAGCTGAGGGTTCTGGCCTTCCCATTCAGCACCATGCACACTGCTTCCTGCAGGGACAGTCAATAGCAATTTTATTAAAGATTTAGCTCCTGCAATCACATTCTTGAAAATCCATTGTGTCAAACAAATAGCAGGTTCAAATGCAGCTGAATCTCTGCTGCACATCCAGTGTGTACATTTCCCCCCAACAGAAACAATTCCAATCAGTGTCAAACAGTTTCATTTGAAATTTTAATGAGGCACAACAAGTGAAAAGGAGGAAGGAAAGAAAATGGAAAATCAGAGGCACTTAACGTTAGAATCTAAGAAATTATATTTGCTACAGTATTAAAGCACAAACAGAATCTTTAATCTCATTTAAAGGCTTTGGTTTGTTTAATATATTAACAACAAAAACAGTTTGATGTCACTTTGAGGCATAGAATAATTTTTATTTTAGGATGTTCAATAAAACAATGTTACAAATATGAATATCTCCTTTTGATAAATTTTTAGAGAGAAATCAGAGAAAAGTCAATTTTGGGCTATAATTTTGGAATTATCTCATCATAGCTATATAATGAAATATGAGGTTTCTAAAATATTTATGGAATTATTCATCATTTAAATATTTCTAGTGAATTTTATCTTTCCTGAGGAGCTTTTCTCTTAAAAGAGAGGGAGGGAGGGACAGACTTAGGGGGAAAGAAAGAGAGACATATATATGTCTATAGATACTATATATACATATATACATATATATGTATACGTATATATAGTAAACTGGCTCAACCTTTTGGAAGGCAATTAGGGAGCATATATCAAATTCTTATAATGTCATATTATAACCCAATAATACAACATCTAGGCATTTATCTTATGACAATATGGAAAAATTTAACTATAAGTATAGTTATCCTAGAATGGTTTATATTCACAACAACAAGAAGGATGTAATCCATCTAACAAGAGATAGTCAGTCAATACATTACGGCAATCCAGATAGTGAAACACTATGGAGCCATTAGAAATGATCTTGTAAAGCACAGCTGCCAACTTGGGACAATGTTTAACAGCATATTACTAAGTGAAAACAAATTAGTTTTAAAATAGTAAGCACAGTATATTTCCACCTTTAAAAGGGGATCTTTATATTCCAATAAAAATATAGATATTATGAACAGAAATAAGTTTGAGGAACAACTATCAAAATAATAGTTGTATATGGTATTGATACATATATATCATATGTGCATGTATGATATGTGTATATGTGTGTATGTGTGTGTATAGAATGTTTACAATTTTCCAGTGAAAACTAATTGGCCAAGCCCTGACTGGTGTGGCTCAGTGGGTTGGGCATCACCCTGCAAACTAAAAGGTTACTGGTTCGATTCCAGGTCAGGGCACATGCCTGGGTTGTGGGCCAGGTCCCCAGTGAGGGGTGTGCACGAGAAGACTGATGAATTTTTCTCTCATACATTGATGCTTCTCTCCCTCTCTTCCTACCCTTCCTTCCCCTGTCTCTACAAATAAATAAATAAACATTTTTTTAAAAGAGAAAACTAATTGACCAAGGTATGTTTCTTCCTAGAAAGAAACTAGCAATGTTAATTTTAAAAAATCAAACCTCTATAGGTCTTTTAAAAACTATGAAAAATAAAATATATACAACCTAAGTCAAAATTTAAAATATTTAATGAGCTATAATTAATAAAATAAAATATATCCAACAGTTTCTCCTAGTTATATATTAAACCATAGATAAATAATGAGTACTTACTCATTTTTACAAAGATATCTTACATTAGCCAGCCATTTTACCTAAATCTGCATTTTCCCTAGGCTTTTTAAAAAATTTTTTACCATTTTTCAGTTACAGTTGTCCCCATTTTTTCCCATTACTTTCCCCTGCCATGCCCAACCCCTACCCCCACATTCAATCCTTCCTCCCCCATTGTCCTTGTCCATGGGTCCTTTGTACCTGTACTTTGACTTGACCCTTCCCCTCCTTTCCCCTGTTACCCCATTCCCCCTCCCCTCTGGTCACTGTCAGTTTGTTCTTTATTTCTATTTCTCTGGTTCTGTTTTGCTAGCTTATTTGTCTTGTTGATTAGATTCCACTTATAGGTGAGATCATATGGTATTTGTCTTTCACTGCTTGGCTTATCTCACTTAGCACAGGCCTTTTAAGAATATTCAGAAGTTACATCAAGTGCTTTTCTATAATTAAAATATCCACTGTGTTCACAATCAGCTTGTAAAGAAATCAAAGAAAGAAATCAAGTTAAATCTGGCATGACTTCTTTTTGATGAACCCATGTTGCCTCTTAATTATTTTCCTCCAGATGTTTGCAAACTGAGTGAGCATGGAATGTACCCTTTGTTGAAATGTACCATAAAGGCCCTGGCCAGTAGACTGTATTCAAAAGCTCTTCAGTTACTGGGTTTGCCAGCATTTGAAATGAAGCTTATCTGGGTGGAGGGGAAATGTGCGCTTATTTTAAAACACAGGTATAATTATTAAAAGTATCTAAGTAAAAGTAATGAAGCTAATGATGAAAAAATGTTTCCGAATCCTATACACTAAGGAAGAGACAGGATCATGTACTCTGAATCACCCAAACAAATGGAAGGTCAAAGTGTCATGAAAAGGCAAATATATGGTTATGTAAATGTAGATACATTATGTATAGCTATACGTTGGCAACACATTGATCATCTTTATTATGGTTTATTCTGTTTATGAATACATAATCCCCAGGTGCACACTTGAGACCTAACTTCATGTAAGATAAACAAGGATTTGAAGCTGCACTTTTTTCAATGTGGTTATCTAATAGCAGCAAGAGCAGTGAGTGGACAAAACACTTGCCAAGACTGTTGACCTCTGTGTCTCTTTATCTACAAAACAAGGTTAATGATACCAGGCTGGGAAGAGGAGTAGATGAATGAGTGAGACATACTGTGAAGACAGAATGCTAGCAAAGTGAGTTGTCATTTAACATCAAAAAATCAGAAAATAAACAGAATACCTTAAATATTCACTTAGATCTGTAATAAGAAGTACTGTCATACTGCAGATCTGATTAGGTTCCTTTATAACCTAAGGGATATAAATGCCTATTAATCCATTCTTGGCAAAATTGGCCAAGTTGATACTTTTAGAGATCTAATGTGATAGCATGAGAATGCTTACGCAATTACAAGGTAAGTCAAATTTCTGTTTAGCATTCCTACTAGCCCTCAATCTCTTCTTCTGACAAATATTTTTGAGAAAATAGAGAAGCAAATGCTCACCAAAAATAATACCTTTATTGCAGCCTAATTTCCTGAGCTGGTTGATTAGATCACTATAAATATTCAAAAGGACAAAGAAAATAAAGAAATAAAGAAAGGGAAGAAAGGAGGGGGAGAGGAAAGGGAAGAGAAGGGGAAGGGAGGGAAGTACAGAGGAAGAGAGGGAGAAAGGAAGGAAGGTAGGTAGGAAGGAAGGGAGGAAAGAAGAAAGGAAGGAAGGATATAAATGGGAAAGAAAAAAGAAAGGAAAAAAGAAGGTAAAAAGGAGTAGAGATAAAAAAAAACTACAGTATTGAACATGCCTATAAAATAAACTTCACGTACTCACTCACCTTTTGATACTCTCGATTCCCAGGGAGTCAATTCTTCATATTCTTTATTAACTTGTAAACTTCAAGAAATTCACAACCTTGCAATGTTTACAAGTACATCTGGTTGATTCTAAAAGTACATTTCCTTCCAGAGTTACTTGTGTGCCAGGAACTTTCTGATACCACAAATTCACTGCCTAAAGTTCCACTGATGACACTATTTTAAATAATGCTCCGTGGCATTGTTACCGGAGATTTCATGGAACCAGTACAAACAGCCAAGCCCTGCTGAGAAGCAGAGGCTGAGGGGTTGGTCAGTGTACCAACACTCTTGCCATTACCTCACCACAAACCTGATTTAAATTCAGCAAAGTTATAAATTCCAACATACCAGATCACTTGGACTTATTGGAAAGGTATTTGTCAGATGTGCCACATGGATTTACTGTACAGAACATCCTCTTCATTTTCCTTTCACTTTTTTCGTACCATCCTTCCTTCCGCCAAGATTTTAGGATCCTCACAAGGTACACTGGGGGCTCAGAACCCTCCACTGTGCTTCCATCACCTGTGTGCTTTTAACGGTGATCCATAGTTCAAGCCATGCTCTCCCCTTTCCTCTGCCAAGATTCTTGTTTTCTACCCATTTCTCCAGAAGTTGGATCACTGGCTGATAATCTGTGTAGGATGACCATCCCTCCCATGTAACACATTTATTTTCTAAGATACTTTCTGAAGACACAATGGTTTCACTCAAAAGGATGTGGTGATAACTACATGCCATAGGGCTAGCTGTGAGAGAGAGATTTAGGATAAAAGGGACATCACAGGACCCATCAAATCATATCACGTACGTAGTTGCCTGGCCTTCAATTTAAAAAAGCCATAAACTATACTGGCTGTACTTGTATTAACACATCAAGTGTGACATGATCATAGGGATGAAGATATGAAAATAGTAATAAAATGAAAACAGAAGGGAGAATGTGGATAGGTGTATAAAATGGCATTGAACTGGAAATGCCTAGCTAATTCCACTTTCCTGTGTTATGGAGAGTTCTTGGATTACATATGGCTGTATGTAATATGTCAAGCTACATTTTGGTTTGCAGAAAGGCACTCAGCACTTTTTTAGAAAATTCTAAGGTGGGAAAATGAAGACAACTGCATTCGAACAATAAAAAATTGTTAAAAAATTAAAAAGAAAGTTCAAAGGGAAACAGTTGCCACCTCCCTTCATTGGAATTATCTCTAATGCTGACAGCCAAATGTGAAGTTGAAACCAAAATTGTCTTGGATTATAAAGTGCAGTTATTTTTTTAGCATTTTTCCAGTTAAAATCAAATGTTATGAATTCTTCAAAGCTATCACTCTAGCTGGCAAATAAATCAAAATTAAAGTTCAAAACTTTTACTGTGTCCAATAGCAATACCTCTAAATCAAAAACTTTAATAATGCACTACCTTCCTCACCAAGGGATTTGAAAAGCTGAATGGCAAAAATAATCATCCTCATTTATTTTAACTGTAAAAATGTTTTCCCTAGCAGAAAATAAGACAAAGTTAGTTCTTTCTTTGAACTGCAAAATAAGAAAGCTACCATCTCTGTCACATTGAAATTAATAGAAAAAAAGTGTTCTAAGATCTTGGCAAAAAAATACTAAAATCGTATCACGTTGAAATCATATATTTTTACATAAAATTATGAGACCACTGAAATACAGATACACAATAGATGGTAACACGGGTGACAAGGATTTTTCTTTGAAATATCAGTTCAAAGATAACTGTGAAAAAACACTCATGAACAATAACGTACTTTGTACCAAGAAATATGTTTGCCTTAAGCCCTTATGAGAGTATCTTAGGGTACTTCACAGTCTTAATCCCAATCTCTTCCTCTCATAAAATCTGTTTGTGTAACACCAGTTGCTTGTTATTTGAAGCAACTCATGAATTAGCTAAGGCTTGTGCTTCTTCTGTCTCTCTTCCATAAACAATCTCTAAGACTGTTTTCTGTTTTTTATATTCTCCATCAATGAAGAGTAGAGAAGGACTGGAAAGATCTTTTTCATAATGCCTGCTATAGTTTTGGAGTAGAAGTTTGAAGAATCATCAAACATGATGATTTTGGTTCTCGGTTGCTTATATATATATATATAAGTTCCACAGCTTTCTCTAGTTTAGCTAACATAGATGATTATCTCTTTGGACCTAATACATAGTAAAATTTTGCATACATATGTAAATTTTATATATATATATAAAATCTCCCTGGTTCCCTTTTTAATGTTGTACCTACTTATATGGATGATTTTTAATGTGACCCAAAACTCCCCTACCAGAGCTGTCAATCACATGACACAAAGGATTTACATATAAATTATTAAAATTACTTGTAATCATGTAATCATTTGCCATTCACATCACATCAAAAGCAGATTTTTGTTTTTGGTTTATTGTGTCTGAAGTTCGTGATAGTATCTTAGTGACACACTTTTGTCATTAGAGACAGGCAACGCACAAAAACCTTCAAAGTTTTCAAAGTGGCATCTCCAAAAGGACAACCAAACCCCCATATGTTCCAAAGGCACAGGAAGGGCTCTTTCATTTGGGTGACTCCCTCCAATTCTGCATTTTACTTCCATCTTCTCTCTTTCCATCTCTTACCCTTTCCTTGCCACTACCCCCATTCCTATTCCTACTCCTCTGTTAAAAATGTCTCTGCATTTTTTAGAGTTTGTCCTGACGAACAGCTCGTTGACTTCTGAGCCTCCCATTTATTTAATCTTGAGAACAACTGATCAAAATATCCCTATTAATTTAGCGGTTAATTTATTATGGTTAAAATGAATCTATTAGTTTCCTTGTGCTGCTATAACAAAGTACCACAAATTGGATGGCTTAAAACAACAGAAATTTAGTCACCCACAGGATGGTGTTGAGAAGTCCAACGTCAAGGTGCTGGCTCCCTCTGAGACTCTGGGGGAATCTTACCTCTTCCCAGCTGCTGGAGGTCACTGTCAGCCCTCGGCACTCCTTGGCTTGCAGCTGCATCACTCCTATCCCTGCTTCTGGCATCCCCTGGCATCTTCCCTGTGTCACTTCTCCTCTCACAAGGGCATGAGTTCTATTGGATTAAAGGCTCACCCTACTGCTCTAGTATGGCTTCATCTTAATTTACATCTGCAAAGACCCTATTTTCAAATAAAGTCAGATTTATAGGAACCAGGGGTTAGAGTGTATTTTTAGGGCACACAATTCAACCCATAACACTGTCCTATAAAGGCACAGCAAGCTATAACACAACAAAGGTGTCAGGTAAAATAGTGCCAAAGAGCAATGTCAAACCATTGGTGCTATACGGAATATTCTAAGTGCACCCAGGAGGATTTAATGATGAGTTCAGGGGGGAAAAAAAGCCAAGGTTATTACCAAAGCTAAACTGATTTCTTGTCTGCGGAGGCAATTCTCCTAAGAATAAGTTGCAGAAGTCTGCTGCATTAATAACCAAGGGCAAAATGTAGTCTGTAGCAATTATACTGATAACATGATCAACTAATGAAGTTCATTAGTCTAGTTGATAGAAACAGGGATTTATTGACTTTTTTATTTGCTACTGGTAAATGAATACTGTATAGAGAGACCATCCAGGCAAAGTATGAAGCAAAATGCATTCTTTCAGCATCACAATGGTCTTAATTAAATTGTGCTTTTAACTCACTTAAGCTAAAATTATCCAGAGCATGTAAAATTTAAATACCTATTTAAGCAATAATACATGTAAGCCCTGTATTAATTATGAACAGGTCAAATATTGTTACTAAATTTAAAACAATCTAATGTGATTTCACACTTCTCAGGTTTAAATTTCTTGATTTAATTGTATTAATATTTACTATATCCTTAAACTTCTTGGTCCTACAACAAACCAGAACCAAAGTCCCAAGAAAACTTGCTCAATAAAATATGTTCTTAGATGATCAAATTTACTAAGAATGTATTATCTCCAAAAAGTACCCAAAAAATACATAATCATTAAACTTAGCGTTTTACTTCTCAAGACAGAAAAATATCTCAAATAAAGAAAGAAGTTATTTTTCAGTGCCCAAGAAGCCACTTGTTTTCATTTAATAACCACTTCCTACTAACTTTATGCCCTTTTAGTTCTTCAGATGTTGTCATCAGTATCACTCTTTGATTTACATATATTATTCTATCCATATTCACTGATATAAGAGGATATATACCTAAATTTGAACTAAGGACCCTGCATAAATATTTCAAATTTACAATATTATGGAGCCAATTCATTTCACAAGGGTTTTTTTAAGATTTTTATTTATTTACTTTTAGAGAGAGAAGGGAAGGAGAAAGAGAGGGAGAGAAACTTCAATGTGTGGTTGCCTCTCACATGCCCTCTGCTGGGGACCTGGCCTGCAACCCAGGCATGTGCCTGACTGGGAATCAAACCAGCAACCCTTTGGTTCGCAGGCTGGCACTCAATCCACTGAGCTACCCCAGCCAGGGCTGATTTAACAAGCTTCTGAAAAGGCTGAGTGTGAGAGGGCAACAGTCCTGTATCTTTGCCTATTACAAAAGTGGGTCAAAAACCATGCCTTCACTTCCAATGCCCGGCAGGGGGTGTGTGCTGTTCTTGTTCCAGACTGTTTTTCTGGATCCCCATTAAGTTGTTAGCTCAGCAGAGGAAAGAGACAGTTTTAAAAAATGTCACAGTGGGAAATGTTTTAACGGTGAGTGATAAATTCCCAGAGGCAAATGCAAAATATATCCACATTGTTAACAGTGTCTTTGATGCAGGCACAAGATTGTTAAAATACATGACTGGGGTTTTTTTCCTTCCTTTGGTGGAAGTTGCTTTTGGTTTGGGGTAGCCTGAGAGTGGGGAAATGAAGTGTTTTCCATAAAACATAATTTTTTTATATTCCTAGATATTTTACATTATACCACAACAGATGAGAACTATCCCTCACATCTTCTATCATATCTCTTAAAATTAACAGAGTAAAATACATATAGAGCCGTGATGTTAAATTGGGTATTGAACACATCAAAAGATAAACATACCTGCTGTACAGTGTTTAATGTGTGATTGTGGGTTATTGCTACCCTGCCCGCCATCCCCCAACAATCACCAAGAACTACTTTTATACATTAGACATGGGAAGAATTATGACTATTCAAATATGATCTAACTACTGTTCTAGAATGACAAATTTTGTCTTTCAGGGAAAAAAATATGGCCTCATTTTAGTCATTGTATTGAAGAAAATAACAAAGATATCACAAACTACAGTCTGTGGAGATTAAAATCAAGAATGGGCGCTGATAAAAAGCTGGAAATAAAAGTCTAGGTACCTTTGGGAACTTCCACACATCCCTCTCTGATGCCTTTTGTTGCTTTTGGTCCTAATATCATTTGACCTTTATTGTCCTCACTGGAAAAGATTTAAGTTATTCATTTTCAAAGTGCTTAGGTTTTTGGTATACACTGCAACTCCTTTGTAGGCAAAAATTGATATTTTGATCTCTGACGTTGAACATCTGCAAACTAAGTTTATATGCATGATAATGACACACAGTCATAAAGAATGTGAGATAATCTGTCTGTGTTACAACAGATGTCAATTTTGGTTGCTTGTTATTTTGTCGCTTCTAATTCCTAGCAATAAATGCACCTAGAATATGTGCAGAAGTGGCACTCAGCCTGAATATCCATCACCATTTTGATTGTTTGAAATGCATCTGGTCCCTTTGAGTATATTTACTGTGATTACCCAGTTCAAGCCTTTTCACACTATTGTACGTGTCATCAAATGACAGTAATGAAAATAACTGCAACCATTATTATAGGTTTAAGGACTTTACCATCTGTTGAGTATTAGCCTTTGCCATTCCCCAACTGGCATTCCAGTGAGCCAAAATTACACAGAAGCTACCCTGCAGTACTGCATTTTATATCACCTTTCATTTCCCGCACACAAAAGGTAAGGTATTCCTTAAACAGTCTTCCTGGAGTCTAGTAATTAAGAGTCAATCTAAATGTACTCGCCTGATGCTATTTCAAAGCTTAAAATACTAGCATAAAGCCTTAGAAATAGAGATGGCATATGCTACACAGTTCTAAAAATTAGCAGTGAGACATAACATGACATTTAAGCATCAATCTAAAGTGGGGGGAAATGACTAGTATTATTATTTCCATGTAATGTAAATTATTTGGAAATACCCTATCCATTTCCTATGTGAAGTGAGTAAGTAGGGTCAGGCTTTTTTCAGGCCACAGACTTCTAATTTATCACAATGTCAGCATTTTGACCAGACACAAATCTATAAGTAATTTGTATTAACAAAGCCAAATATATATTTGATTATGCTATTGTTAGCAGTAGTCTATGACCACAGTAGAACCTGACCACACCACCTTTTTAACAAAAGGATTCGATATAAATTCTAAGTACAAATAGGGTATGTAGACATACAGATATATGTAGTATGAGATAACACATTAGATTCCAAAATGCAAAGAAAAAGATTATAAACATGAAGCTCAAACTTTGACTGCAAACTGTATTTCCAGTATTGTTTGTTTCAAAGTCCTTTTTGCATAAGTCAATTTTAATAAAAAAATCTGTGAGAGAAAAGCATTCTGCTATGGGAAAGAAAAAGGCAATCATGTAGTAAGAAAGCAGGAACAGTGCAACTATAGAGAAAATGCAGATGAAAATTTAATGTTTTCTCTAATTGCAATACCTTATACTCCATTTGTTCCCTTCAGAGAGCCTACTTCAGTTTGGGGATGTTGTAAGGACTCAGGAAATATTTGTAGAAGATACTGAAAATTAAAGCACCAGGCTGCATTAGAAATGGTTGTAGAGAATGTTGAATCAATGAACAATTTAAAAAAAAATACATGGTGTTTTTAACAAATGAATCCAAATCACTTATTATATAAAATTCTGAATTTCTTTAAAAAGATTTTATTTATTTATGTATTTATGTGTTTGTTTGTTTGTTTGTTTGTTTGTTTGTTTGTTTGTTTTTAGAGAGAGGGGAAGGGAGAGACAAAGAAAGGGACAGGAACATTGATATGAGAAAGAAACATCCATCAATTTCTTTCTAAAGAAACGCCCCCAACCAGGAGCCTGGCCTGCCACCCAGGCAGGTGCCCTGACCAGGAATCGAACTGGTAACCTTTCCATTTGCCAGACTGATGCCCAATCCACTGAGCCACACCAGTCAGAGCTAAAATTCTGAATTTATTAAGTAGCACATGATCCTGACCAAAACAATGCTACCAAGACTGAAGGCAGGTGCCAGTTCAGTCTTCAAAAGAAGGGGCGGAATCCCCATACTTTTTTCCTTTTTTTTCTCAACTATATGCACTATATTGCTCATACAATGTAGCTACCACTCTATTATCACATATTTGTCCCATGAGAGTACAATGATTTGGGACATTTATTTTAATGTAAAAGAATAGATTTTAATAAGGATTCTTATACTTTTTTCAGTTAGAATTGAAGACTAATTTTACTCAATTAGTTTGCCAGAAAGTAAATGAAGTAAGAATGATGAATATGGCAAAAACATAACCAGGCATGATTTTTTTTTAAATTGAAAGAAAACCCCAACAAATAAAAAAGAGGGACTAAGGAGACTGTACAGTGTGATGAGAAATATATGTACTATTTCCTATTAAGATCCTAGACAGAATGAGAAAATTCATGTACCTTGCAATGTCACTTAGAGAACAATCAAATAAAGTAAAATCATATCCTATTTAAAAGTAGACTTGGAAAAATAATTCTAACCATAGTAGCTAAAATCTGAAAAAGTACCATGAATTGTGGAAGAGCTAAGCAAATCACAATGATGAGTAACAAAAGCAGACTTGAGTGATCTTAAGTAAATGGATAGTACTCCTCCTGGAATGTAGTTGAGGACACAATTATTGATCCAGTCTTAGTGATGATGTGGCCAGCTGAACAGAAAACAAAAATAGTAAGAGCAATACTGTTCCAAAAGGTTATAGTGGCTACTGAGGTCACTAAGAACACTCTGTAATGTCACTGCTGCCTGGAATATTTACTTACTGAACTTTTATTCAAAATGCTATATACTTCTGAATAACTTTCTAACTAATGAGCTTATTTCCTTTGAAAGTGTTCCAAAGGATTTGCCCAAGTCAAAGCCTTTGTTGTTTGTCACATGCATGTTCTTTACTCTGGTGGTCAATAACAAATAACTCAATTCAATCAATATCTCTAGATATTACCATGTCCTAGGCATTATGCTAGAAGCTGGAAACTACACAAGAGTAAATGGGACTCAAATATTGACTGTACGTTTATATCCCCAACCAATGGGAACACGACGTTGGGGCTAGGGAGGTGGCCCCTGTCTTTATTTGGATTATAGCAGAGTGGGAGAAACTGACATTAAACAAGTCATCACAACAAATTATGAGAATGATAAAGCCTTCACTCTAGACTTAAAATCTAGGGGAGAAAGAAAGCATGCAAACATAGAGCAAAGGTAAGGCTGACTGAGAGATATGCTTAATAGAGAGAAATGAGTTGTGCAACAGAGTGAAGCAGGTCATTAATTCTAGCTGAGAACATTCTGAGTGAAGGATGATTTGAATAGGTTTAACACAATGGATAATGATGGGGGAAGGGCATTTGAGACAAAGGGACCAAGTACCCAAAACACCACCTACTCAAATGACAGAGGCCAAAGAATTGATCAAGTTTAAGGGAGATAGGAAGCTATGAAGTCTTAAAAGACAGGCCAAGGAACTTGAGTCTGTTCTATAGACAAGGTATGGCAAGTAAAAATTTTTGAGTTAAACAGAAATGTGATCAGACCTGTGATTCAGAAAGAAAATTTTGGAAAGGATTTTTGAACAATTTGCAAAGTTATTTTAAATAGAAATGACTAAAAGAATTCCTATCAAAATAGTCACAAAAATAGTATCTTTTTAATGATAACAGGTAAGTGGCTCTTGACTTATTGATATTTTCTAAATATTTTAGAGTGAACATGAATGACATTTGTATTTTTAAAGAAAGTTGTATACTTTTTTGATATACTACATCCATCAATATAAATACATTATTTATTGTTACTATTACATAAATACAAGAGGTTGGAAGCCATATAAGTATTTAACTTTCAGAATCAATTAAGCCAAAATACAGCCATTGGTCTTTGGTCAGGACTTTTACTGAAATTGGTTTAAAGCCAAATATTTCCAGCAGCCAGCAAATGATGGCACTTCCCTGAATATCCTGCCGTCTGGCCCAAGAATAGCACTGTTACTCCTTGAGTTACAGGAAGAAGAACCAGTTGGGTCACAGATCTGGGAAGTGAAGGAGCTTCTCGTCATAAAGCAGGAAGACAAAAGGGCACACCGACTTCCTGTATTTTAGGGAATCAAGCCCTGACATGGTATATGCCAGGGACTACATGTCCCTTTGCCCATTTTTAATTAAAGGTCATCTAGATGTACCATTGGTGAGGGCAAGAATCAGCACCACTTCCCCTTCCTGGTACAATATTACTTGTTCTCCATGTGAAAGAGAAAAGGAAAATAGTGAAGGGGCTTTTTCTGGGAGATGCCATCCTGAAGAGCAGGAGTAGCATACTGAGAACTTTGGTTAACTGCGGGATCACTGGATACACAACTTTGTTGGCATTGTTTTAGTGCTTACCCCTTAACATATTAAAAAGTGATTTGGAAAGAAAAACAATTCTTCTGTTTTACTTCCTTTTATTTTGATTCCCCTCTGACCTAACAGCATTGTAGTTTAAAATTTAAATACTAAAAAAGAAGTTTGATTACTTTAACATGAGATTAAAAAAAACACGCAAAGAGGAGTAATGATGGTAACATTTCATAAGCTTCAGAAAAGTTTATGATCACTAGATCAGAAATACATATGGAGTTGTTGCATTTGTATGAAGTCTAAAGAGAACAAAGCTGTCCATTTATATTATGCAACAAAATTTAAATATGCTTCTAAACCAAAGGTCAAACATAAATCCTTAGTGGGGCAGAGAGAAAGTTCAATGAAGGCAAGTGGCTTAAAGGTCAAGACTTAGGACTGTTTGGTCATACCAAACAGTTCACAGATCTTCTCTGGACACGTGTCTGATTTTTCCCACCATCCCCTAGGAAGACAGAGCCTAGAAGCTGCTACAGGTACAGACATCAGGGCCTGCAAACCACTCTAGTTCAGAACAGTGAATCTCCCACCTATCAAATAAAGGGCACAGAATGCAATCTGAAGCCCAAGTAACCAAGTTTAAATACATCAGAAAGCAGAGCCAACACAAGAAGCCAAGTGGGTCAAGCACTGAGTGAGCTGAAGCATAAAGAGGAAATAAACTGAGCCTTGCAAAATCCCTAGAGCTGGATTCCAGTTTTTCAAATTAGTTTTATACACGGTTCCTCTCAACCACTGGCATGGTTTACCAGGATCCATTAAAAGAGTCAACATAGAAAAACAAAAGCAAAACAAAACAAACAGTCAGAGGTCCCAGATCAAGCATGTACCTGGTATCTTGTAACTAGCCTATTTCAGTAATTATTTACTGAATAAATGAATGATCCCACTTTTCATCTGAAGACCAAGATCATATAAATACATATTTTATGTATGTTGGAAAACACCCTCCACCATGCCAGCTTCTCCTCTTCAGCTACTAATATTACCCTCAGATACTTCTTGTTCCCCTACTCCTTTCTTTCATTTCTGAAACTCTTCAAAATCAAGCTATTCTAGTATCTGCTTAATTATCACAATATGACTAAATGACACATAAATAAGCACTAAAGCGGAAAATTATATTTACTAATAAACTGACATCAAAAACCCCTCCCCCACAAAAAAAACCCTACCATATGAGGTAAATGGGCACAACTAAATATGAATAAACTTGGTTAAATAGCACTCTACAATGGTGCTATTCATCTACTCCATTCATGCTACCCTGCAGTACTAGTTGAGTAAACCAGGTCTTTATTGCTAACTCTAGTAGAGGTAGAAGTGAATGTATTTAGTGTATGACCTGTAGATGAAAGTGGAGGACATTAAAGGCAAAAAGACAAATAGGTATAAATGTATGCTTGTCAAATGGGTAATTCTGCAGAAAGACATGACATGGCAGACACAGGTACATATCAGATTCTGGCAATCTTCATATACGAAGGCAGGAATCTTAGTCTTTGTTTGGGAACAATGGGATATGATTGTACTGACCAAGCAGGATGGGACTTGTGAGTTACAAAGCTTATTGTGGTAGCAATATAAAGAATGAGATTTGAAATAATGAATGAGACTGAAAGAGTGGAACAACCATAGGAAAGAGAAGGATCCTAAAGACCAGGACAAAAGCAGTGCCAGGGAATGGTTGAGAAGATGAAATCGTAGAGTTCAATGCCATTTGTGACTGTGATGGCATTCCCTCAGCCTGAATGTGAAACCCCAAGCTGCCCATAAAAATTCTTCTCGGTCTCAAGGTTCAGTTTAGTGTTTCTCCTTCCATGACATTATCTCTTTGAGAAACTGGTCCTTCTTCTGTTCTCCCACAGCCTTTTGTTTGATTCTCTTATAACACTGAGTTCATTCTGCCTCATATTAGACTGAGCTGTGTACTTCCTTCATTATACCACAAACTCCTTGAGAGAGGGCCCTTCATTGACCCATGCAATCATTCCCCTTCACCCAAGAACATCTAGCACAGTATCTTGCATGTAATAGTTTGGATGAATAAATGAAGAAAATGAAATGCGTCAAAGAAACACTTTGCTGGTTTTGCAATGCTATAAAGATAAGAAAATTGCAGAGCCAAGAGCATGCATAAAATGATGAGAAGCAATTGGACTAACTTCAGAAGACTTTAACTAGGCTACAGAGAAAAAAAGGAGTAACTGGAACATGAGGTATTTCTAGGTAAGCATTGATATTTGTTTCTTTATAAAAAATACTTCTCTTTACATCTCCCTGCAAATCATGACAACAGTTGTAGATCCAAGAGCATTTTATTTGTAAATTGCAAACTGATAAATACTGGAATTATACAGAGATACCTGTGACTCACTACAAGAATAAAATTGTTTTTACCTCTCCCCTTCTTTCAGCCCAACACTGAAATGGAAAAAGAAAACACACCCTAGTGGTTCCCTAGTAGAAAAAAAACACAAGCCCTTGGGGCCCAGAAGACTCTAGTGATGAGGTAGGGTAATGGGGGCAGAGATAACAGCAGCCATCCTTTAATTATGACTTCACCACCAAAAAATGAACTATGTCCATTTTCCTCAATATTAACCAAAGAGAAGATTGAATAGTAAGTTACTCATTAACAACTTAACAGGCATTTTGGGTATCATAACTGAGAAAGGGTGAAACACAATAGGGGAGTTATCTCAGGCTACTGGCTTTCTAAAAATTTCTTAGTATTAATACCACTCCTCTTAAATCCTTTTGAGGGTAGGTGCTTAGATGCTGAGAGGCAATAATTGAACAATTTCATGGTGACATTAAATAGCAGCTTATAATTGACCTTAATATGAATACAAATAAAAATGAAGAGAATGATGTACATTTTATATAGTGAGCATGGGCAGGATTCAAATCCTAATGCCTGCTTCTGGTCAAGATGGAGGCATAGGTAGACAAGCTTTGTCTCCTTGCGCAACCACTGAGAGAATTACAACGATATCTCAAAACAAATAACCAGAACTGTCAGAAAACTGAGCTGTTTGGAAGTCCACCAACCAAGGATTTAAAGAAGCCACATTCATCCAGACAGGTGGGCGGGGGCAGAGTCATGGAGACACAGTGTGGTGTGGAGAGGTAGTGGTGGCAGTGGGAGAATGGGTGGTCCCACATTCACATGGAGTGGATAAAAATCATAAGGGACACCTTGAGAGCAAGCAATCCCAGCTCTAGGTGAGACTGCACAGACCAAGGTTCCAGCATCAAGAAGATAAATCCCCATAACTTCTGTCTGTAAAAACCAGTGGGAGTGAAGTGGCAGAATAAACTGCCAGATTTTCAGGAGAATCCATTTAAAGGGCCCATGTGGACTTAGAAAATACATAAACCCACCCACTCTGGGATTCACCACCAAGGCAACAGCGAGAACAGTGCCAGTTGCATATAGGGAGTGGTTAAAGTAACTGGAAATTGGACAAGTGCAGAGCAAACCTCCAGAGCCAGGCAGCAGCACTGTCCCCTCTCTGCGCCCTCCCCAACACAGAGTCACAAAATGGTAAAGCAGGTTGCCCCTGGAGATTACCTAAGTCTCTGGCCCACGCAATTTACAAGTGCCTTTTCTGAGACAGAGAATCAAAGCAGCTACACAGAAACAAACACAGGGAGGCTACCAAAATGAGGAGACAAAGAAATATGGCCCAAATGAAAGAACAGAACAAAACCCCAGAAAGAGAACTAAATGAAATCGAGATAACCAAACTATCAGATGCAGAGCCCAAAACACTGGTGATCAGGATGTTCAAAGAACTCATTGAGTAAGGCAAAAACATAGGGGAAGAAATGAGGGTTACCCTAAGTGAAATAAAGAAAAATCTACAGGGAACCAACAGTAGAGAGGATGAAGCTGAAAATCAAATCAATGATTTAGAACATAAAGAAGAAAAAAGCATTCAGTCAGAACAGCAGGAAGAAAAAAGAATTAAAAAAAAATGAGGATAGGCTTAGGAAACTCTGGAAGATCTTTAAACGTACCAACATCGGAATCATAGGGATGTTAGAAGGAGAAGAGGAAGAGCAAGAAATTGAAAATTTATTGAAAAAATAATAAGAATGAAAGAATACTTCCTGAAGGAAAAAGACATACAAGTCCAAGAAGCACAGAGAATCCCAAACAAGTTGGACCCAAAGAGGACCACACCAAGACACATCATAATTAAAATGCCAAAGGTTAAAAATAAACAGAGATTCTTAAAAATAACAAGAGAAAAGCAGAGAATTACCTACAAAGGAATTCCCATAAGACTATCAGGTGATTTCTCCAAAGAAACTTTGCGGGCAAGAAGGGACTGGCAAGAATTATTCAGGCTGATGAAAAGCAAGGACCTACAACCTAGATTACTCTATCCAGCAAAGCTATCATTTAGAGTGGAAGGGCAGATAAGGTGTTTCCCAGACAAGGTAAAGCTAAAGGAATTCATCATCCCCAAGCCCTTATTTTATGAAATGTTAATGGCACTTATTTAAGAAAAAGAAGATCAAAACTAGGAGCATTAAAAGAGCAACAAATTCACAACTATCAACAACTGAATCTAAAATAACAAACTAAGCAAACCACTAGAAGAGGAACAGAATCACAGATATGTAGATCATTTGGAGGGCTATCAGTTGGGAGGGGGAAAGGAAAAAATGGGGAAAAGGTGTAGGGCTTAAGAGCATAATTGGTAGGTACAAAATAGACAGGGGGATTTCAAGAATAGTACCAGAAATGGAGAAGCTGAAGAACCTATATGCACAACTCATGGACATGAACTAAGTGAGGGGAATGCTGGAGGGAAGGGGGGCTCCAGGCAGAGGAGGACAAAAGGGGAAAAATTGGGACAACTGTAATAACATAATCAATAAAATATATGCTTTAAAAATACAAAAATAAAATAAAATAAAATTATCTTGATTCTGTAAAACAAAACAAACAAAAAACAAATCTCAATGCCTTTAACCCCATCAAGAAAGGAACACACAAGAAGACTGCTTAATAATCACCAAAAGCCTGTTTGCATCTTATAGCAAAGATAGACATTTTTATATCACCTCTGCTAATTAACTACACTGAAATGATAGGACCCATTCTCTGCAGCAAAAGAACTTCTGGGTTTGCATTGATCCAGGGATTAACCAATTTAGTAATGCCACTTGTTTCTTAAAAGGGCATTTCAACTGGCCAAATCAAAGTGAAGTGCTGTAAAATTTTCTGTATAATCAGCATTAACAGAAGCTAAAGAATAAACGGTCTTCAGAGTAGGAAGGCATATTGCCAAATATAAATGTTATAGCTACCATTTACCCCTCCCTGTTCCCTCCTTTTATATCTTGGATGTGACTGTATGAGCAAAGCTGGACACAGTTATTCTCAGCATTCTGATTCTTCTTTAGAAAACTGTGAAGTCCGGATGAGCAAACAAAGAGAGGCTGTTTGTTTTTTAATGCTGGCTCCCCTGAGTATCTATTTTCACAAAATAAATCATTTGGAGTCAATATTTAAGACATCTGCATATGCTAAGTTGCATTAAAGAAAATTCTAGACAAAAAAGAAAATACAAAATTCTACCAAGTGACTCATCTAGTACAACCCTGTCAAACTCACTGTCTTTCCCAAGTCTGCTGATGCTCTTGCTCTTGTATTCTCAAACCCAGGCACTCCACCATCCACCTACTTGCCCGTTCCAGACCTGGCATCGCCCTTGGTTAATTCCTACACTGTCCCCTTAATGGTCTCCCATGCATCCTATCTGTCCACCACAAATTTGTCCACCTAAGCAATCTAGATAATTAACAAATCTGACCCTTTAATGGCTGACGCCCCTCTGTCTCCCTGAAAATACCCACCTCTCCCCATTATTGCCAAACACTTTATTCTCATCTCTTATATACTCCACCTCTTCCCACCCCATGCAACAGGTATCATTACTAAACTACTCATAGTTACACAAAACAGACTCATGTAGTACCAGGTCTCCTGCATTGCCTATACTCTTCTTCAGCCAGGAGGGGCCATCCCCACTCTGCCCACTTAGAAAGCTTCTCTTTATCCTCAATACTTTGCCTAAGTATCACTATCTCTAAAACCCCTTTGCTAAGACTACCAATGCAAACAACATTAACAGTCCCTTTTTTGGTAGCACATAGTTTTTTTATTGCATTTATCCTATTACATTAAAATCACATGTTTCCCGTACTCTGCTAGACAGTGAGCTTTCAAGTGCTTCTCCTAAGGTAAAGCAGCGATGAGAAACATGAGCTTTGTTGCTCCCCGATTTCAAACCCCAGCACCACTCCTTTCTCTGTGACCTTGAACAAGTTACCCAACCTCTCTGTGACTCCGTCCTCAACCGTAAAATGAGGATCACGACAATATAGACCTTAGGGAGAGGTTGTAAGGATTTTAAAATCTGATTTCCTGGAAAGCATAGTAAATGTGTAATGAATGTTATTTATCAGACTGAAAAGTCAATGGCATTCCTAATCTTCAATGGACACATGGTAAAGACCTACACATAATAATTGAACGGGACTGAAAGAAACAATAATAAAGTTCATTTCAAGAAAAACACTCTGGCAGTGGCTGATGCTAGATTCTGTGGGCCATCTTAGCAGGAAACATTCTTCTAAGAGACTCAATACCTGAATGTCTTCATTAACTTCTTCCACCAATGTTATTCTGTGTCTTTTCCAACTTTGATTCTCAAGCACACTCATCTTTTCTAGGGTTTTTATTTCTGTACCAAAGCTGTCATTCTTGTCCTGAACAGAACTTCCCCAGGTGAGTCAGAAAGAGCTAATGAGCTTACTTACTTACAGAGCAGGAAATAACTTCCCAATCTCAGCTTCCCTGCTCACCTTAAGGAAAAAAATCACAATTTCACAAGTTCTTAATCTTATCTAATTTTATATCATTTTAACAAGGAATAATGCAAGATCCTCAGGAAAAAAAACCTGTAATATATAAGTGAATACACGTACCATTTGTCTCTTCTGTGACATGCACACCAGAACCATATCCAATTTATATACTGAGTTTAAAAGTGCTTGAGTGTTAATAAAAATATTAATGTATAAATTAATTCACCTGAGTGCCTTAAAAATCATTATATCGATTATTTACCTGCCCTCATAATAACCTTTGAAGAATAAACAACACGTTATAAAATGGGGCCACAAATAGATATGTGGCCCACAACCATGGCAGAGAGGATGGTCTTTGTGCACTGTTCTTTCCATTAGAACAGGAAGCTTTACAATCCAAAAGAAAAACAGCCCCTCAAACAAACACAAAGAACAACAAAATTAGGTTCAACTAAAATATACTCTGAACATTCCGAAGTCTGTAGAAGTGAGTTACACTTTCACAAATTGTGGGAACTTATAGCATTAGAAATTTAATTTTATCAAACATCTCTCAAAAATGCTTAGTATATTAAGTCCATATCATATCTCAAATTGCTAACTTATACTTACAGTGATTAATGCAGCTAAACAATATAGGCCAAATTATAAAATATATATATATATATATTTTTATTTTTGACAAACTCATCAAATCATTTCCAAATGGTTGTTAGCTTTTCAGCTTGTGGGAAACATGACTTTACCATCCATTTTTCTTTAGTCGGAAATACATTATTATTTATATATCCAATTACATTTTAAATGTTCTAAAATTTAGGCCACACCTTTCATAAACCCATATTTGTTGTCTGTATTTTATATTTTCTTTCATTAGTGTTCCTCAGAATGATATAAACCTAAATATATACAATTAAATGCTTAATTAGTTACATTCCTTCTTTATACCACAGAAAACTTACTTTTACTTTTTAAACTACAGATAAAGTATGTTTCCAAGGGAGATCGTGGTGATAATGCTATTTTAAAATTGAGGACAAATAATTCACCAGGATGACCCTGAGATTTTACCTTACAGTATAGACATTAAAACTTCATTTTGTCGACTTAGGTAGCTTTTAGTCACATACAAGAACACTTGCGTCTTACCTAGGCTGGCTCATCTTTTGGCTTCTTTGCTTCCTCCCTTGCTGATTAATGGAAATACTTACTCAACCTGCAGCAAATGCAGGAAGTGTATTCCCCATGAAAACCTAATGAAAAGGCTGTGCTCCACAAGACAATAATTTGGTTAACTTTGAACATGCCAGCTGGAAGCAGCACTGATTCTTTGGGGACACCAGGACTCCATTAAGCACAATCTTCCTTCACTGGACCACAGTACAGTTAAGTAGACGTCCAAAGATATATAACTTGCCACCACCTCTCCCTTGAGAAGACTCCACTGAGCCCAAACTCCTTTCCCCTTCCCCTTTGTCCTCGCTATCATTTTGTGGAAATCAACTGCTGAAGTCAGAACCTACTCATTTAATTTATTTTTTTTCACAGCTTTGTGCCCACAAACAAGCAAAGAGAAACATACTTTTAAGCTTGAATGGCTGCTCTCTGGGCACATAGACTGTGCATCTATGTTGCTAATGTACTCTGTAGTTAGGAAAATATGCTTTCTTCTGTTTCCAGACTTCTAAACAGGGTAATGTTAACTCTCTTCTGCAGCTGCTCAAGGCAGTTATCTTCTCCAGCTGTTTACCATTTTCAACAATGACATACTTCTGCACGTCTAAAATATGTGAAACTTCAAAACAGCCCTTTCATGTACCTATCCAGAGTAAACATCAAAACATTTCCTCTTCCGGCAAATACTGGAAGGGAAACGCAACTTATTTCAAAACTACTATAGCTGATGTGCATGTCATTACCTCTCCCTTATCTCTTTTTTTTAAGATTTTATTTATTTCTGGAGATAGGAGAAAGGAGGAAGAGAGGGAGAGAAACAATGACCAGTAACCCAGGCACGTGCCTTAACTGAAAATCAAACTAGTGACCTTTCCATTCACAGGCCAGTGCTCAATCCACTGAGCCACATCAGCCAGGGCAACTCTCTACCCTATTACATTTACCATTCAAGCAAATGTGAGGATCGAGTAGGATGGCCCAGGAAAACATCTGCCTATAAGGGCAGATAATTATTAAAGATCTTGAAGACGTCCATCTTTCAGAGAAACCATTTTAGAAGAGATTCCCTAAATCAGTGGTCTTCAAAATGTGTGACTATCATACCCTCCAGAAAAAACTTTTAATACCATGCTCACACATTTTTAAGTTGACATCTTAAATTTTTAACATGAGCTGAAATATTTGTAAAACAAATGTATTGTGGCATGTGACATATTATATATCTGTACAATAACTACTGTCCAGAAAGTATCCAGTCATGTAGTATGAAAAATAAAGACATTTATTGAAGATACAAGAAACATTGTACATAGGACAATGGTGCCTCAGTCCCCTTCAAAGTAGGCACTTTGGGACCTTAGGGACTGTTCTCCCAGCATCTTTTCCACTGTTCAAAATACTCTGCAAAGTCCTTTGCTAGAAGAGCCATGAGCTGCCCAGTCACATTCTCCTGAATCTCATCAACAGTCTGAAATCTCTCACCTTCAAAGGTGATTTTAGTTTTGGGAAAAGCCAGAAGTCACAGGGCACCAAATCTGGGCTGCAGAGGGGCTGAGTCACCTGGATGATTTGATGTCTCACTAAAAAACTCTGTACAATTCTGGTGCATAAGCAGGCACATTGTCGTGATGAAGCTGCCAATCACCAGCTGCCCATAGCTGAGGCCATATTCATCATATTGCATCCCTCAACCAATGAAGAACATTGAGGTAGTATTCCATATTAACTGTTTGGCCTGGAGGGGTGTACAGCACCTTTCCAATTCAAAAACACAGCTCACATGGTTTTGATCTTGCTGCAAATTTGCTGCACCTTTGCTGCACCTTCTTCAGGCATGGAGAACCAGGCATCTTCCACTGGGATGTCTGGGCCTTTGTTTCTGGATCATACACGTAGCTGCAAAACCACGATTCATCTCCAGTTATGAGCTTCCTGAGGAAATCTGGTTCATTGGTAGCAGTTTGAATCGTCATTAGCAACTGCAGCTTAATGGTCCTTCTGCTCTGGTAGCAGAAGCTGCAGAATGAATTTTGCCACAACACATTTTATGCCAAAATCCTGCACCAAAATCTCAGACACAGTACTTTTTGGAATCCCCAGACCAGCTTCCAGTTCTCGCACTGTCAGTGCCGATCTTTGTTGACTGCAGCCCATACACGCTCAACATTCTCAGGTGTTCTGTTCTTGCAGGCCTTCCAGAATGTGGATCTCTTTCAACAGATTCTTGACCATCTTTGAGACATCTGTGCCTCTCTTTTACTTGTGCTGTACTCATTGCATCATCCCCAAAGCTTTCCAAATCATCAGAATGTTTTCCACAGAGGAATGCCCAAGCTTAATGTAAAATTTGATGCAGATCTGTTGCTCTACTTGCTCAGTCATTTTGAATGCGAAGGCCACACAGTACACGTGCTCACTCAGTGGCACCTACTGAAATTATTGTTCACATATGCACACTCCAGGCCACTCTCCTTGGCTGCAAGGTTACACTGATGTCATGCAAACTGTCCCCGTTATATTAAAAATGGCTGGACTTCTTCTGGACCGACCTCATATATTTTTTCTGGCAAAACCTCAATACTATATATTTTAGATCTTTCAATTCATAGATAATATCTGCACAACCAGTACCTTAAATGACAAAGTCAACATCTCAATTTGTAGCTTAATAAAAAGAAGTGACAAAAAATAGTAACAAACCAATTCTCATTGTCAAAACAATCAGCCATTTTTTAGATGTTAATAAATTCAATTGACAACTTTGTCACCTCTGAATTTTAATTTTAAGGTAACTAGGGAGAGAGATGGAGAGAGAAACAGGGAGACAGCAAGACAGAGATAATCTGCCCACATATTATTAATGATTATGAAACTTTTCAAGCATTTATCATTTATTTACTCATTTTTTTAGGTTTTAAAAGCTCTTCACCTTTAATTGACTCCACAGGCACAATTTCAAAACAAGAAATTAAAGAATCCCCCATGGTTCAGGGGACAGGCAGGCAATTTATTCCACAAAGAAAGAGAAATCAAGTGTTTTGTGTTTTACGAGATTTGCATGTGAAAACAGGTAATCTGACACTAATTCTACAAATGTGACAGGAGAGATGCACCTGGAATTTTAATCACATTTCTAATCAGTCTTCAGGGCCACATTTTAGGAAACTAAATTACGTTGGCGATAGAAATACGATTGTGATATATTCCCCAAAATCTTACAGTTTCAGAGCACTTTCAGAGAAACTGAAGGACAGTTAAGCCACTTTTGAATGCCTGCTGCAAATCCATCATTGCCATGACAGGAAATAAGAAAAAGAGAAGAGTCTCTTCCTCTGAGAAACATGCAGTCTGGTTGGGGAATAAAATTTATACACCAGAAACAATTAGGAAATCATTCCATGAACCCAACAGAATTGTTAACGCTGTGAAGCTTTGGAGGTAAAGACATGGGCCTTGGAACCCCCCAGACCTGAATTTCCATTCTGGTAATAAATTACTTCTCACTGACCTCAGTCCCTTGTCAGCTAAATGGGGACGATGACAGGGACCACAAGCTACAGTCCCTGGGCCACATCCTGTCCAACACCTGTTTTCACGTGACCTGTGAACTAAGAATGGTTTCTACATTTTCAAATGGTTGAATCAGTTTTTTAAGGTATATATTCTAATATTTGAAAATTATATAAATTCAAATTTCAGTGTCCAGAAACAGTTTTATCAAACCACACCCATTTGTTTACATATCTTGTATAGCTACTTTCATGTTAAAATAGCAAAGCAGCAGAGGCCATGTGGTCTGCAGAGCTTAAAATATTTACTGCGTGGCCCTTTACAGGAAAATTTGCCAAGAACCCTGTTGCAGAGAATTAAAATAAATACATAATGTGAATAAAATGGTTAACACAGAACCTGGCATAGAAACTCTGAATAAATGGCATATAATAGGACTGTTTGCAAGATCTATAATTTGAACCAAATGTACAGCTTCAAAGGTACACAAGGCTACAATAGGCATGACTTACTAATTAAGTTATTGGACAATTAAGGCTCCTAAAAATTTGAAATATTGTCATGGTCCAACCTACAACCAGGCAATCAATACAAATAGAGCTTGTCATGCATGCACGATGGAGAACTGACCGCCAGAAGTAATTGTTGCTGTACTCCATGACATTTGGGTGGATGGTGACTCACTTCTTCAAGCCCTTTTCCATCTCGGGACTCTCTCACAGGACGTCCCTCCCATCTGCTAAGACCACTCTTCTTCCTGTTAACCTCAGGGTTCTCTCCTTCTCCATCCACTAACTCTTTGCTTAACTATCGTTTCCTCAATTATCCCATCCTAGCACCTTCTTTTTCCTTCATAATATGTTTGTCATTATATATTTATGCAGCAACTTGCTTATGATTATCTGTCTTCCCCCTTAGGTTCTAAACTCCAGAAGAAGAGTGATACAATCTGCCTCTGTCAGCAGTATACACACCCAGCTCCCAGGAGACTGGAAGTTGACCCTTAGTATCTGGTAAATAAATGCTTATAACCCTGGAGGTCACTTTTAAAGAGCTTGCCCTCAAACATAATGAAGTGCCACGAGGACTGTCAAAAAGGAAACAGCCTTGCACACTTTCTTTCAATTCAGAATCAGAAAAATGCAATACTCATTAAGTTGTTAGTGATTTGGAGCACGTACCACATTTAAGACACCATTCCAGGTACGGGGGCAGGGGGTGGGGAAATATCTCACCTAAGCTAAATTGCTGACTCTCCAGAAACTCACAGGACAGATGCACGATGCTAATACAAGGTGGACTTGGAATATGATAATAATGGAAACAGAAAGTGTTATAGGATTGAGAGGAGAAGAATGTTAATTTTGGCTGGAGACAGATGGAAAGTCTTGTTGGAGAAGAGGAGATTTAACCTAGCTTTTAAAGCAAGGTGGAACTTCAAAAGGCACTTAAGAGGGGCAGAGTATTTTCAGCATAGCCTGAGGAAAGACGCCTATGGTAAGGTACAGAAGTGCTCAGTACCAGGTTCGCCACCTCACTCAACTAAGCTAAAGTAGTGGTTAAAAATGTGGTTTTGAGAATCAAATCAGTTTGAGTACAAACCCTAAATCTATCACTTACCAGCTTGTTATCTCTACAAGCCTCAGCTTCCTCATCAGCAAAATGGGAATAATAACATTACCTACCTCAAACCATTCTTGTGAAGGTCAAATAAGATAAAACACATGAAGACAAAACACAATGCTTATCTCATGGTAGTAGTTCAACAATTGCTTTTCTTGTTCTTAGTAACTTTGCTTCCTCTCCACAAATGTGGGAAATAGTGCCCTGTTCTCTCCTTTCTGCTTTCCTCAGGCTATTCTGAACTGAGCCATTCCCTGGTAGCAAATTAAACATTTCTGAAACTGCATGAGTACTTTAAAGCTCTCGGGGTGCCATTGTGTACACAGCAGCAATACCTAATTGAGTAGTAGCCTAATAGCCTCAGAAAGCTGCTGCAATTTAAACAAAAAAAAATTGAGTTAAAAACAGAAACCGTTCAGGGATTGAGAGAATGAGCTCCTATGAGTTGCCTTGACATTCTTCCTCAGCACCCTTTTAAAAGGAGCATAATCTAGCAAAAAAATAAATAAACTTACAAATCCAAATTGCTCACCAATTTAACAAAATTGGAGTCAATTACTGTGATAAGAGGCTTATATCCCTAAGAAAAATCATTGATTAGGGCAAAGAAAATCTTAAAATAAGCAAAGTCAAAGAGTTAATATTTCCAAATGGCAAAATGTGGAATCCATTTTTTAACATCTTTTTCCCCCTATGAACAGATTAAGTTTTTGCAGGAAAATATAAGCTTTAGTTTCATTATCTTAAACGGCTGCATTCTTGGAATAAGCTAGGGGCTGTCTGTATATGAAAGGGCATTTGGAAAAGTATCTCCCTGACATAGCTGAAGGATTGGCTTTCACCACTAAACTCCAGACATAAGGAGACTTTCTCTTGCGAAATGAGTGAAGCCAGGACATTGGTCGAACCTGCAGGTTCTCTGACATGTCAGGCTCCCTGTCTGTCAGAGCCTCTTAGTGCTCTCCAGTAGAACTACCTTGCTGCAGTGGAAATGTTCTGTGCCTGCACTGCCCAATAACAGCCTCTAGCTACTGAGCACTGGTGAAACAGGAACTGCATTTTTACTTTACTTAATTTTAATAAATTCAGTACACATATGTATCCAGTGGCTACTTACTAGACAGTGCCATCTGATTTGTTTGTCCTTTCCATGAACTCATTCTTTTTTTTAATCCTCACTTGAGGATATGTATTGCTTTTAGAAAGAGATGGAGGGAGAGAGACAGACAGCAAGATAGATAGTGAGAGAGAGAGAGAGGGAGAGATTAATCAGTTCCCTCCTGCATGCACCCCAATTGAGAATCAGAACCTGACACACCCCAATCAGGGATCAAATCCACACCTAAGTATGTGTCTGGGCTGGGAATTGAACTTACAATTTTTTGGTGTGCGGAATGATTCTCCAACCAACTGAGTCACCCACTCAGGGCCCACGAGCATGTTCTTTAACCGCCACCAACTGGTCTGTTTCATGTTTGTTTCCAGATTCAATACTTGTTCACCAACTTCTTTTCAGGTCATCTTTTGTGTTTGTTTATTTACTGACTCACTGACCTGCCCTCTTTGATGTTTGTGCTGCCCACATGCCATCTCCTGTCCCTGGAGTCCAGTGTCTGAGCTGATCTCATCACCCTCACATTTGCTGAGCACCACTGATCCTGGTATTCTGTCCGGTACAGACTCATGCTCACTCAGAAACCACTCTGCCACCAGCTCCTGTCTTTGGCAAGCTTGCATCCACACAGTCCTCAGCTGTCTGCTCCTGACTACTGATGAACATAGTAACACTTTAGGCGTCAATATTGTACCCATTAAAAATTATAATTTCCAGAAGCTCTTAAATCTTACACCCTGTGGTTTAATATAATAGAAGTGGCCAGGCCTGCCAAACAAAGAGAATTCAGCTCCACCTCAAATCCTCTGATTCCCAGATTCCTATTTTAGGTATTTATTTTCATCTTATTCTTTAAGATTCATCTCCCTCTTTGATTGTTCATCTATAGCCTGCTTCCACAGCCCAGAACAGAGGAAAAATATTTCAGAAGTTAAATTTTCTTTTTCTAAAGGTCAGTTATCCAGGTGTGAAAGCAGGCAAACTTTCCACCAGAAACTTGTTTTGAATTTTTTTTTCTGTGCTGATAACAACACAGTGCTTTATTATCAGATTATAAATGTTCACAGTCTAGATATTTCTCCCATAAGTTTCTATATAATGCTAATGTATAAAGGGGTAAAAAAAAGAAAGATGATCACATGCATATAAATAAATTGTACATTAATCAAATATTATTTCTATAATTGTAAACAATGAACTGCCAGAGTGTCCTCAACATTTTAACCATCACTCCCTTGTTTCTATAAATTTTAAGCCAAGTGTAGTTTTATAAACATATTTGACACCAATTAGGGGAAGAAGGCTGCTCAGCTTCTCACCTTGGAACACACCAGATATATAGGAATGAGCCCTTCATTGCCACACATGTACCAGGTGACCACATCCAAAATCAGTTGGGCACCTGACCCAAGCCCAACAAACCAGACCTTCCTCCAAACCTTGCAAGCCAGAACTAAGGGAAGAGCACTTCTCTGGAGGGCTGTGGGATATCAGGCCCAGCGGCCTTGAGCAACCATGTTTGCCACCTACATGTGAATGTGTGGTTGGCTGTGCAAAGGGAAGCCAACCTGCAGTGACCAGCAGAGAGTCAATTCCCTACTCTCCCCAGTCCTGGGGCCTGTCTTCCCCTGTCCTTCTTGCTTTACATTAGGTGACCCAGTACAGTTCCAGCAAATTCCATCTTCTCCAATTAGTTCAAATTGTGTTTCTGCTATTTGAATCTAACAGTATCAATCAATACTATATTTTTAATATTAAAAATATCTACCCCTGGGTAAGTGCAGCATTCTGGATAAGAACAGGAATTACATACACAAACCCAGAAAATTGAAAATCAAAAATCCCATAATAACTATCCTCAAATAAATATCACATATATATTAAAGTTTCTGAGAAACACAGTGCTTGAAATATGACTAGCTAATGAAAAAAATGTCATTTTGAATTCTCTGATGTATCAATGTTTAGTTGTAGTTTAAAATTCTTTACCATTAAAAATAATAAAAAACAGAATTCTCAAAGCATGTACAGTATGATGCTCTTTTTATAAAATTAATTCTGATTATTTATCAGTTATCTATTCACCCATCTTTATACACACATAGAGAATTGCCTGAACCTTTACCTAATGTCAATGATGGCTTTTTTTTCCAAGGGCCATATTATTACATGATGTTTTATTTTTCTTTCATAGTCCTATGAATTAAAATTATCAAATCAATTTAAATACTCTACCCCAGACGTATCAGTACAGATTCTATGTGAATACATAAAAGCAAGGGAGAAAAACAAATCCAACAGGAATACAACAGGTTAAAAAAATACAGAGGGCCCAGAGACATATGAAAAGATGCTCAACATCACTAGCCATCAGAGAGATGCAAATTAAAACCCCAATGAGATATCACTTCACACCGGTCAGAATGGCCATCATAACCAAATCAACAAACAAATGTTGGACAGGATGTGGAGAAATGGGAACCCTAGTGCACTGTTGGTGGGAATACAGACTGCTGCAGCCACTGTGCAAAACAGTATGGAATTTCCTCAGAAAATTAAAAATGGAACTGCTTTTTGACCCAGCAATTGCACTGCTGGGATTATACTAATCCGAAAGAACCTATGCACTCCAATGTTCATAGCAGCACAATTTATAACAGCTAAGTGCTGGAAGCAACCTATGTGCCCATCAGCAAATGAGTGGATCAAAGAACTATGGTACATTTACACAATGGAATTCTATGCAGCAGAAAGAAAGAAGGAGCTCCTACCCTTTGCAACAGCATGGATGGAACTGGAGAGCATTATGCTAAGTGAAATAAGCCAGGCAGCGAGGGACAAATACCATATGATCTCAACTTTAACTGGAACATAATCAACAAAAGAAAAAAGCAAATAAAATATAACCACAGACATTGAAAATTAAGAACAATCTAACAATAGCCATGGGGAGGGAGGAAGAGACAGTGGGGAGAAGGATTTTCAGGAACTACTATAAAGGACACATGGACAAAGCCAAGGGGAGAGTGGAAGCAAGGAGGGAGGGAGGTTTGGCTGGGGTTAAGGGGTGTGGTGGGGGGGGGGAATGCAGACAACTGTAATTGAACAACAATAAAGTAATTAAAAAAATAAAACAAAAATCCAATTTTCTGAGAGATCTTGTCTCACAAAAAACAAAGTTCAAAAGTGACTGCTTTCATTCTAAGACAAATCTTCAACTTATTTTATAGTATGTAAAGCTCTTGCTCAATGTATATCTCTTCATCATTTTCTAAATATTCCATTCCTACTACTGGAATTTTTTTATCACGTTCTTGCTTTGTCTATTTTCCACTTTTCTGACTTGCTTCTACCCTTCAAGAATAAACAAAACCTACATCTTAATGCTCTGGGCCTCATTTCTTCTCATATCTCATGGTCCTTACTCCCATTCCAGCACTACAATTAGCCCCTGAACATATGGCAAGAGATCTTATTAAGTTTCTATGAATCAGTCCTGAATTCCAACCTGTCTACTCTTGGGGGTCAGAATCAATTCTGAAACTCATTTCACCACAGTCTCCCTTCATAATTTCCTCCCCTTCCACTCTCAGCCTCTGGGGTTGTAGTACTGTTTCCCAGAGTGTTGTTGGATTTGAATTTTCACTGTTTCAGTTTCCTCAGGAAAATCTGGGGATGGAAAATTTTATTTCATTTTAGTCAACCAGTTCTATTCTTACCTCATCAGCAAAGACAGTGTGTTCATTCAGACACCCCATGCCACTATTTCGCAATCTCTCTTGTCCAGATCCCTTCATGGTAACTGGTAATGGGACCATGTCTACTCCACATGGAGCTTCCTGATTATTAATATTATCCCAAATATCTCCATGGAAAAATATTTTGAAAAAGAATCAGTTTTATGACTCTAGCCAAAAAGCCACCTAGTCAGATCAAGAAGTAGTCATTTCCGAACCTCAGTAAAACCCTCCCGACAAAAACATGGTGCTGTCACAGACTGCAAATTAGCATGAAAAAGGATCTGAAGAGATTGCCAAGGCTGGCAGCCTGCCTTCCCTACCCAATCACTTAGAGTAACACCAAGGAATTGCAAATGTTCCAACATATGTGATGCATACTCATCCTTTTATTTTTAAAACACAAAAGGAGCTTCTTGAAATAAAACAATCCAGCCAAAGCATATCACATTGCCAAACTGAGGGTGAGAATAAAAATACCTTCACAAAACTGATTTAAGATTTAAGGCTAGATATGAGCCCCTTAGATGTAAGACTGGCAAAGCTGGAGCGTGGTCTCCTGGTTCCTAAGATTCTTTCACTACACCTGACTGTGTTATCAAAAACTCTGGTTATGATATACCCATGAATGAGAATATCAAGTTTTACTGAAAGAATTGAGTTACCCTGTAAGAAATTCGGTGTTATATGAAAACCTCAGTTCAAGATCCCTAATGAAAGATTGCTTGTAGCAGAATCACAAAAACTCAGTGACCTCCCTACCCTCATGCAGAGTAAGTGGGTCTCACTGGACACTACAAGTAGAGATGGGCACCTCTCAGCAGGTTGCACTCCTTATAGAAAGACACCAATAAATAGAAAAGGCATGCATCCTTTATAGTTTAAAAACACAAAAGAAAGGGGCTTATCAAAGTATAAACACTATAGATGAAATATGTGAGATTATCAGATATTGCAGATATAGAATGAATGATTTTAGAGAAATTCCCACAAATTATTGAACTGTCCCAACAAAAGGAATCTATGATAACACTTTGTAGATCCATTCCCCAAACTTTAACACTACTGGTGTTTCAGGTGTCAAGAAGCAAACAAAATGTAAGATAACATTTCTTAGGCTGAACACCTTTTTATGTCCAAATACCCTTTACCTGAGCAATTCCTATATGGTCAGTCTACAGAGACTAAAAGGAACCAGAGAAATGTTTCAGGATCCTCAATGTGAAGAAACATAAGATTGTGAACAACGATAAGAGGTCACTGAGACACACAGTAACCTGAAGTAGGCTACCTGGGCCACAATAGGATTATGAAATAAACTAGGTATTTTAAAAAATGATCACAAACAGCTTCCAACCTCAAGGACAGTCTCCAATCTGATTATACAGGTTCCGTTAGAACCAGTGGTTAGGGATCTAATGAGGTGCATATGCCTTTTGAACAAGTCATTGAACTCATAATATTGATCATATTTCCATGTCACTCTATGGTAGCAATTGATACTTTGTCTTGGGTTGAATTACAGGTGCGTGTCTGTCCCTCTGTATGAAAGTTTGGCTAACTGGATCTGGACCTCTTGTAAGACATCTCATTCATCTTTAATCCCCCAATGGAACCTAAAGTAATACTTTACACAATAAAAATATGAACACATATTTTTTAAGTCAGGAAAAACTACTTTGTCTTGCTAGGAAGAAAGTCTGAAAGGAAAGAAGGAAACCTAACCTATAATGAGCTCCAGCAGTGACTGGAGCACAATTTAATTGATGCTTCCATAGTATGTTCTAATTTTCACAACCAGAAAGGTTCTAAGTCTAAAGGTTAAGAGTGAGAAAGTTCTAGAGTCTGACAGCCTGAAGTTAAATCTTGGTTTCACTTCTTAACTGTATGAGCTCCAGCAAGTAGTTTAACTTGTCTGTGCTACAGTTTAATCATATGTTAAATGAGGATAACAATAGTAACTACCTCACAGATGTGTGATTTTCACTGAATTTATACATGTAAAGTATATGAAACAGTGTCTAATGTAGAGTAATATCTGAAGAAAAGTTAGCTCATTAGCTAATTGAGAGTTTGGGGGAACTAAGGACCTCAGATGTGTTAGGTTCATCACAACAACTGAATTTCTACTACATATCATCAGTAGATGAAACCTTGAGCACCTTTATATCTTCCCATTTCTGCAAGAGGTCCACGACCAGGCTCTGCAGAGTAAAAGAATAACTTTCTCTCCCCTACCTCTTGGAGGAGATCCAATAGGAGATAAGGAGGGAGCCCTCTCTTTCATCAGGTCTGATGTTCTGACCACCGGACAAATGCCTGTGAAGCACTGTCATTGGGCTTGTAGCTCTGGGGCCCTTCGGGACTTGCACCCCCACTCCTTGGCTCAATGTCCTCTCCCTCTTTCAGGAAAGGAAACTGCAGCCTCCCTCACCCAAGTAATGCCAACCTCCATCCTGTCACTAAGTGTTGCACAACACTCTACTGAAACCCCTCAAAGCCCAATTTCTCCGTCTGTCAAAAGGGGAAACAACAAGAACAATGGCAATGTACTGAATGCTTAGAATCTATTGAGTACTGACCTTGTGTTACTTAAAATTCACAGGGTCTTACAATATGAGTATCTAAGATTTGCATATAGATAAGGAACCCAAGGTGCAGGCAGGTCATGAAACTTGCCTGAGGCCACACGGCTAATAAACGGCAGCACCAGATTCAAACTCACACATTATAATGCCAGAGCCTATAAACCAGTGCACAATGCCTGGCAATGCTGTAGGTGCTCTGAAAACGCCAGGCCTCTGTACCCATTTTGTGAAGCCGTAGTGCATCTGGGCAGTGACAGACAAAATAGAAGCCCGTGCAGCAGTCATTACACCCTGTGGGTAAGAGAGCCTCTAGCCTATACTTGAGAAGATCCCTAAACGTGACTTTCACGCTTTTCATAGGCTGGCCCTACTTATCTCTCCTGTGTTACTTCTCACCACCTGCATCCCCACCCTCAGTAGCATCCTCTCCCAACATCATGACGACCGACTTCACCCCGCCCAAACAAATTTCTCCCAAAGCCTTAAATGTGTCACAATCTGTCATCTCTGTATTCTGCATCTTTTCAACTTGCTGGTCACTGGGCTTAAAATACTCTGTCTAGCTTCATTTCACCTTACTCAGTATTACTTAGTTTAAAAGACATTTCTCTGAAGAGTTTTTTTTCTACCCGCCCCCTCATCTTCCTCCCAAAAGAGTCGAGTATCACTGCTTTGTCCTCTAGCTCCTACAATTTCCAGGTAAGACCCTCGGACACTCTGAACAGTAATGGGATGTTTCACAGCTGTGTTTCCTTCTAGAGTCTAAAGCTCTCTGAGGACTCGAAATATGGTCTGCTTAGTATAGTTTTCCCCACTGCTTGAAACAAATATGTCTTGAATAACTATCTACTAAAAGGAAAAAAGAAAGGATGTGAGAAAGAAAAGGCATAAAATACTTGCTTCCTCTTCTTTTATCCTAACCCCTCTATAGAGATGTCAGTAAGCCTCAAGCATTGTAGGATTTTAAACCAATGACCTTCATGATTGCAGAGGTGACAGGTGAATGGGCTGGACTCCCACCTGGTCCTTGAGCACAACTTCTTTTCCTGCTCAGGGATTGGGCATTTCTCAGGGGTAGAGATTTATTCAGAAACCCCAGAGGACTGGATGGATTGATAATCTCCAAATATAAAGGAAAATGTGAAGAAAGTGAGGCTAATTCCATCTGCCAAGTGCCAGAATATAAACTATTTCACTGACAGAAGGTCTGAAGCTTGAAGGAAGGCGGTTCCTAAATGGTCTGGAAGGAATTTAATTTGTTGAGAAGCCTAACAGGGCACTTGTCTCCCTCTCCACAAGAAGGAAAAAAAAATATGAATATGACCACACAGGTCAGCCTGCATGAACAGAGCAGATTCATCTTGGATGTCAGAGAACATGAAATGCCAATCACCGGAATTCTCAGCTATCCAGGGGTTTGGCTGGATCACTGCCAGTCAGTACTATGACTGATATCTTTTTTTTTCAGACATCGCAACATTCAAAAATAAAAGGAAAATATGTTCAGCTGCTACCACTGTAGCAGCTTTGCAATTTTCCAAGGATCAGCCCTTCTCCTGTTCTCAGTCCCCTAATCTCAAAGCAAAGTAATAGCTTCTCCTGGCCTAGGGGAGCAGTCTCTGGTTAGTAATCCAAGAATCCTCGGCTTCCTAATCTCTTTCTGCCAGGAATAAGTCAGTGGATGTTAGTTAAATGCAAGACCTCATGCAAAACCCTCTTTTTCTCCTTCTCTGGCTCTTCAGTCTTTCAAGGTATCATAGACAATGAAAGTATAAACTCTCGGTAATAGCAGTCTGTGGCTATCTCCCATAAACTCCCCATTCAATCGCCATTACCTTTCACCCACATCACCACTCTAGCAATGCCCAGAGATCCTCATGCACTTTCCTGTTCTCGATGTGGGCGGTCACAGGCCCAGTCCATATGCTGGTATGTTCCTGCCCCCCCCCCACCCCCATGAAACAGGTCACAGAGAATCAGCCTGTTTTGTACTTCTTACCTAGCAGCCACCACCCATTTCACACTTTTCAGTTCTTGGCCAAAACAGCTGTGAAACAGCATAGACTCTTCCCAGCTGTCTCTAGTCACTGCTCCTGATAACAAATACAGAAGTCATTTTTCTTAATAAAGACTTTGCTTCCAGTCTCTATAGGTACTGAAGCCAGGGGCATTCAAAGCTGGCAAATGCTTGACTCCCTTCTAGGTGGTCCCTCGGAGGCCCCATGGGGGTTGACAGGGTGGGCTGTAGGCAGACGAGCCTCGGGGCTTCCTAACAGCCACCAGGGATCTACCCTCTGTGGCACACAGTCAAGACACTTCTAGCAATCAGGTGGAACAATCACGTGGGTCAAATGAAATCAAGTGGATAAAATGAATTACATACTGAATTTTGAGTCCTAAATCCTGAATTCCATGAGCATTAGACCCACATCCAAGTTCCTGGCTCTACCACAGATGAGTTTTTAAATGTCTTTCCTTGCCTTCACTGAATCTCGGTTTCCTTCCTCACATTTAAAGCAGTTATGTGGTTGCTTACTGTCTATCTGCCAAGGATGCTGTAATACAGAAATAGTAAGTGCTGTAAAATGAAAGGGGTGGAAAGAAAACCTGAGTTCAAGTTGTAGTTCAGCCACATACAAACTTTAACTTCAAGTAGTTCCCCTTAACTCTTATAACCATGTACTATATACTACTTGGTCTAGGGTAATAAATGCCTGGCTCCTGCCTACTTCTCTAGCTTCATCTAGGGCCATTTGTCCCTTTCCTTGTCCTACTCCATCCATACCTGACTTCTTCAGTTTTTCAAACAGAGGTAGAGCATGTTAGGGAGCATGCTCGACCCCTGACTCAGGGCTTTTTATACCTAGACTATGTGGTCTCACCTTCACCTACCACATCTTTACTTTAAATAACTTCCTCAATCTTGTATGTCACAACTGAACTATGGCATTTGCAGAGAAGACTTCCTTTACCCTCATTTACTTTGGCTTTCCTCTGTGTTACGTTTTCACGGTGACTGGTTGTTGAATCCTGGCAGCAAGCAGGACTCTCGCAATCATGTAAGCGCTTCTGCCCTCGTCAGTGAGAATGGAGGCTTTTGTCTCTGCTATTACTCTCATTCCTAGCTCTCTGACTGGCATATGGTAGAGACTCAACACAGATTTAGTAACTAGCTCCTCTTCTTAAATCCTCACTAGTTTCAATGGGCTATGGTTGTAACATATTGCAGGAAAGCATCTTGTAAACTGCAAAAGTAAATTGCAAATGGCTATAAAATTCTCAGTTGCCACTATTATTTAACATATGTTTTGAATTCCCCAAAAAATCTTAAATTGTAACTAAATTTCTATGCGCTGAAGTTATGGCTGAGCTTTCTTTATTGTTGGTTGGTACATGTCTGAGATGTGAACACTACCCTCTTCTGCTATAGGAGGAAGTACATGATTGCAGGAATCTGTAGTAGCATCTTTTGCAGTAAACCAAATTACCCCAAAACTTAGTGCCTAAAACAACAAGAAATAATTATTATCTGTCCCAGTTTTGTGGGAAAAAATTTAGGCATGACTTGGCTGGATGTCACTGGCTCTGGTCTCTCAGGAGGCTGCAGGAAGGCGTGGGCGGGGGATGCGGTGATCTGAAGGTATGAGCGGGGCTGGGAGAACCACTTCCAAGTCTGCTCACTCATATGGCTAACAAAACCGCACTGAACAGAGCCTTGGAAACCACACAGCACCCCCTCCATCACCCCTGGTCAGTCACACAGAGGAGCCCTCACTCACTGCGGGGGGACACTACACAGAGAGTAAGTGCCAGGAGGTAAGGAACATTGCGGTCCATCCGCATTGGCTTCCACAGTCTTTCTGTCTGTCAAGAGTCACTAGAATAGTGTTTCATGCACAGTATGCACTCTAAAATAAATATTTGACAGGACTTATGGCTGGGATCATGGATGGAGCAATGAAAGGGCGGGCCAAGGAGTGGATGTTACATCGTTTCTGATTCTAGCAAAGAAAAATCAGGACTACTGATGCAGGTGATGACACTACATGCATATGATTTCCCAATCACCACAGCGAAGGTTTTGACTAAGGGTTTGGGGAAGAAATGCAGAAGAGACAGTGAGACATTAAGAGTGAGAGAGGACATGCGTCCCCGGAGTGACTCTCAAGTGTCTAAACTCAGTCTCACTTCCCCTTAGCCCTCAAACATAGCCGAGAACCAAACGTGTAAATAAATGGACTTTTCTTTTCACTTCAGTACATTACAAAATTTAATGATGAGAAGCTTAGATACTACCAAAGTTGATATTTTTTGCATTATCCTTATTATGGAAATTCATAATTTAGCTACCCTCATGAATATTCTGCAAATACATCAAACAATACAGGGGGGGACTTTAGCTTTTAGAATTCTTGCCTAATACCAGCATTACTATAATTTTCATTTCAAAGTTCTAATAATAAGACTGTTTTTGACATTGTTTTTTAAAGAATTTCTAAATGCTTGAGTAAATATTTGTAAATTACATGAAACAGTAAAGGCCACTCACGGTAAGGGAACACTGCAGACCAGAATTGATTACTTTAATATTCAAGCTTATTAGTTCACTCCAGAAACATAGCTCTGACCATATAGGGGTGTGTAATCTAATGAACCCAAGAGTAGGAGAGTGTTTCAATGAAGAGTAACTGCCATCCACAAAGAATGCAAGTCAGAAACCTGCTAGTTATCCCGAACACCTCCCGTTTCTCCACCTCCCTTATCTAATCCCTATTCCCTGGGTCCATTCTCTTTTTGCTACCACCACCTCAGACCATCACAATAGCGCCACACACACAGTTTAACACACATGCTCTAACTCCAAATCTGTACACCCCTTAACAACCAGACTGGCCTTTTAAAAAACAAACATCTATCATGTCTCTTCCCTCTTCAAAGGTTTTCTATGGCTTCTTACATCTTGAACATGGACTACAGATTACAATTTCTAACATGGCATACAGAGTCATGTATGAACCATGCAGATAACACTCTCCCATTTCAGCTGACAAGACATCTCCTCACACTCTGTGCTCTGGCATCTTTCAGCTTTAGAAGACACAAATTCTCTTATGACTTTCTTCTGTGGGCTACTTTGCCTAGATGGTACCTCTTTCCCTTCTTTCTTGAAAGTAACTTTTTCAGGGAGACTTTCCGTCAGTGGACAGGCCTAGTAGAAATGAGTTCTTCCCATTACACACCTCATAGCACTAAGTATCTCCTTAAAGGTCTCCTTAGTAGGTCTTAAAACAATGGTCCTTTTTACTCCCTGTGGGACAAATTGAGCACTACTGATCTCCAGTTCTCCCCCACTCCTATCCCAAGGGCACAGACATGACTATTGTGTTCATTATTGTGTTTCCTATGCCCACCACCCAGCTCAACACACAGCTGCCGTTCGCTATGTGTGGAAGGATTGGATAAATGAAGGTTTTGAGAGCAAACCTAGAATGTAACTTGGACCATGGAAGACTTTGGTGCACTTATTTAAGAAAAAGAAAGTAAAAAGCAGAAGCCCAATGTATGTCTTGGTGAATTCTTTTGTTACTATTGGTGGCTAGAATAAAATTGAGTTGGGAGGTTTTTACAGATAAAATCTTTCCAGAGAGGTTTGAAATGTAAGCTTGTGGATGACAGATCTTTTCCATTAGAAGCCCTTCAAACATTCAACTGACAGGGCAGGAAAAGAGAGGGAGGAAGGGAAAGTAGGGAGAGAATGTGATGTGGTAAGAGCATGCAGAATAGCTTCACTGGTATCAAAACATTCTCCACTGCCCACATATAACCACTGCTAGCGAGCCTTCACCAAATAAGAGCCTATTTTCTTAAAAAAAAAAAAAAAGTAGAATGATCGCGTAATCTCTCACTTTTTGGTAGGATTAAAGAAAAAATACAATGCTTCTCAGAAATACAGGAAGGCATTATAGAAAGTTCAGTTAAGTGCATAAGACCCACCTAGACAATACAAATGGAATGAATATATTCACACTGAAAATATGAAGTGTACAAAACTTGTGTCTTTCTGTGAAAAAGTTAGCAGCAGACACTCAGGAACAGAATGACAGCATTGGCTAAGGGTAGAAGTAATTTCGTGTACTTCAACTCTTTTCAATAGGGTTTTTATGCTTTTTATTCACTTTAACAAATTCTAAACATGAACTCCAAATTTCTATTAGGACAGTTACATATAAAACAAATGAATTTTAAGGAGGTTTCTCCCCAAAATACCCAGAGGTACCAATCTACATTAAGGATTAATGACCTGTCAGAGTGTACTTAAAAAAGAGAAGACAAACTTCAGTTGTAGAAATTTAAAAATAAAAAGTCTGAAATAAGAAAACGTATCATTTTTCCCTTTTGTGTCATAAAAAGAATCAATGTGATTTATTTGCTTTAAATTGGCCAAAAGAAAAGCATATTAAATGGTTGGCCTTTAAGTAAAAATTCATTCTGGGCAAAGTTTTATGGCAAAATTAGAAAGCCTGATCAGAACTACTCTTTGAATCACTTAAATGGTACAGCATTAATGTCAGAGTCAAGCATTGTATGAGAGGGAGAGGCTATTTACACGTTGGATTTAACCAAATGTCTCCAATGGCCACGGTAACACAGAAGGTGTGCCTCACACTCAGCCAAGCACATCAGGTGGTAGGCACCATAAAATACTTAAATAGCTATTTCAAACCATCAGTGCAATTTTACCCCTACTTTTTAAAGTCATCTACTTCAAGTAAAAGTTAATGCTCAGTTTTCTGATCCATTTACACTGGATGCATGGCCACACCAGAGAAGTCCTATTTGAGTTGCTATGAATCTCTTTTTTCCCCTATGAGTCAAGAAGTGATGTTATGACAGCAGGAGACAGAATCCAAAGGCTGAAAAGATCAAGCTGAATCTGACACTCAGAACCCACGGTGTTTAAACAGATTCCAAAATGGAAGCTTGCATTCCCCCAGTCCCAGCATACCTGACACAAGACGCCAAGAAAACAACCCATGAGGAGACTCATGATTGTTAGAGTTAGTGCCTTGAGTTCCTTTTTGTGGGCATGCACTCATATAAATGAAGTAAACATACTCCACATTTCTCCCTCAGAAAGGGACAATCTCTGTTGATCATACTGAGCAATGTCAATCTGAGTCTATGCTTGCTTCATGAAAGCATCTACGTAATAGGAGAACATAAGAATACCCAGTTTTGCCTACAAGATGTAAAATAAATCTGGACATTAGGATGGTTTCTTTAACTTTCCATATAAATACTTGGTGCCATAGAGGAATAGAATCACTTGGGGCAGGGGGAAGTGCGGTGCTTCCTGACTTGAAATAGGCAACATGTAACTGAATGGACTTTTTTATGGCATTTTTGCTCTTCTGGTTCTGCTCTGAGCCAGGAATGGTTACAGGGCACATCATTAAACAAGAAGGTCCTAGAAACATCTTAAATCCTCAATAAATCTTTATAACACTCACAGCTCTACATTCCACCAGAGTACACATTAAAAGGTTCCCGTGACATAGAGTTGACCCAGCAATTTCTGCCTTCCAGGTGCTTTGTGCAGTCACTGACAGAAGTGTGTAAAAATCAATTTATGTTCAATAAGGTAAATGTCAATGATATCTTTAAACATGATGAACCAATGGAATGGTTTATTTCCAGACATTCAAATTTTGATAGTCAAATGACCTTAAATATTATTTGGGAATCATCCAAAAGTTCAGAGGCATTTAATAACCTATAATTAACTGGAAGAAAGTTCTAAAATCATGGCATTCTCCTACCCAGAAGCCTTCCATGGTTCACAACTCCCTGCAGAAAGAAGGCTCATTGCAATAGTTGGACAATTAAGATTTGCCATAAACTGGTTCTAACCTACCCTTCTAGTCTGATTTCACTTTTCCATCACTCACCCCTTTACATTCCAAACAGATCTGACTACTCCTTGTTGCTGACTGTGTACCACACTTTCCCATGTCTGTCCTCCAATGCTCCCCTTCCATCCTTTCTGTCAATTCTTCAAGTCTAAACCGGGGCAATTGATTCAGAAGGCAGTTTGGTAAGATGTGTCAAGATCGTTAACGTTATTATTTTATACCTTTAACCCAGTAATTCTACTTCTAAGTCTTAGAAATAATCAGAGCTATAGATTTTTTTAAAATGTACAACAAAGAAATTAAAAACCCTGGAGGTAACTATGACCCCAAACTTAAAGAATTATATTAAAAATCATTATTCACCCATATAGTGGATTATTGGTTAGCTATTTAAATGATAACATCTTTTGATGGCAAGACATATGTTAAGGGAAATAGCAGGATGGAAAAGAGCATGTATATAATATGATCTTAATTATGTAAAAATCTTTAAAAACTGAAAGAAAATATATCAAAGTAACATTGGTATTTCTAGGTCTTGAACTTCGGCATAATTGTTTTCTGCTGCTTTTATAAGGTCTCCTCTGCTTTACAAAATTTCTGCACTTACTACCATAATAATCAGAAAAAGGAACACACTGAAAAGGTTTTTGAAAGTCCTATATTTTAGGTAGATGCTCATAAGCCACCATCTGTGAAACCTTCCCACATGACCCTTGATGAAAGTAATTCCTTATTTCTCTGTAATCCCATAATACTTTGTGTTTCCAATTATATTTGTTGATCACGTTTTCTGCATGATATACTTGATGAATTGAAAAAGAAGACCTAACATAGATATGTGTCTTAAAATTTCTAAAAGCACGCCCACTTGAAGAAGAGGTTTCTATATATATAAGATACTACCTGAAATACAGTTTTCTTTTCAACATTGCTGTGTTCAGTGGAAGCACATCTGTTTAACATGAGAGTCTCCTTTATAAACCAAGCACCAGGCCTACTCTCATAGTTCTACATCTGCAGTTTGTTGGAAAACGTATGCCTTAATTATAGACTGTCTTCCCACTAAATGCTGTGTTAACATTATGAAGCAAGGTGCTAAATGTATGCAGGGGTTAAGAAATAAACCAGTAATTTTATCACAAGCATAGGAGGAAAAATTATAGCACAATTCTCCCAGCAAGCCTGTTCTGATTTTTTTCTCCAAATTGCAGAATTTATGTTATAGATCTTCATGCCATCTTACAAAATTCTCAGGTTATCCTTTAAACATTAATATTGCTATAATTACATATATATTTATAATCTTGGTTATCATTAGGGCATTGGAGTACGTTATACATAAAATACATGACACCTAGTTAAATTTGAGTTTCAGATAGTGATTCTTTTTTTAGTATATGTATACCCCATGCAATATTTGTTGTAAAATTTATCTCTAAAAAATTATTTGTTTATCTGAGATTCAAAATTGGACTGTGGGTCCTGTATTTTTATTTGTTAAATCTGACAACTCTGGGTGGCAGAATGATTATATACTTAGAGGTTCTACAATCTGGCTGAACAACCTCTCAAATCCATCCCTGGGTAGCATTTCATTTAAACTCAGCAGGTAGTGAAGTCAGATATCTGAATTCCCCACATCCTTCTGAACTCAGGTATAAAAAAAAGAAAAGCCACTAGTCTTGATGGCACGGAATCACCAGGACTCTCTAACCTCTCCAAATTTGAATCTGCATTCTCGCCAAGTCTATATGGGGGAACTGCGTACAAATTGTCAAACGCTGTTGTGCTGTACGGTTTTATTTTTATATATTCATACTTAACAGAGGAGCCAGGAGTGTTGACTTTACAATCTCAAAAACCTTTCAGAGTATTTAATGCACACTAGAGAACCAATCCTAATGTGCTCTTGCTCTTTCATAGAAGAACAGTAGAGAAGATATGTCTAGCATTTGTTATTGTTGGATTCATCCTTGACGATAACTTACTTTCTACAGATTTTCTTCTTAATAATGTGATTCCATTTTCCTCAGTCCTTTTTTAATGGATCTTCTTCCATGTTCCACAGGCTGCTTAAAATCACTTTATCGTAAAATGCATCCTTTTTCCTACCTTTATTCCTCCAAATTTCCCCCTTTGTGTGTTTTGCACCATCCATCCAGAAATTCTAGTAAGGAATCACAGATTTCTTTTCACTGCATCCTCTTCAACCACTCCCTCCTGGACCCCCATACCGTACCAGTCAAACCTTTTCAGTTTCACCTCTTAAATGTATGTCAGTGGTCCCCATTTTCTCCTTTCCATCCGCCATCTCTGCCTTAGCCTGGGTTTGCCTGGGCTATCTCCAGACCAGTGTTTCTCAAGTTTCAATGAGCTCCTGAATCACCTGCAAATTTTGTTGAAATGTATGCTCTGAGTGCATGGATGGGGTGGGGCCCAGGAATCCCTACTTCTAACAGATTATTGGTGACACTGATGCTGATGGTTCAAGAACCACACTTTGAATAGTAAAGTTTTTGCTTATTTTTATAGACCACCAGCAAGTCTTCCTTTCATACCAACTAATCACTACATTGCTTTAACTATTTTGGGTAAAAATTTTGCATGATCCTTTTTGTCTATTAAATTGCAAAGGAGCTCTAACTACCCAGGCTCCCATGAGAGCTTCATGCCAAATTCCTCTCAATGGACTTCTTTGTGCTCTTGAAACCCTCCTTTCCTTCTTCTGGGACTTTATACATTCCAGTCCCTTTGACTAAAATATCCTCAATCTTGTTTGCTTGTATTAATATTATGGAACATATTAATATTATGGAATAAGGGGATAAAATGTATGCAGCAGTTAAAAAATAAGCCAGTAGCTCTGTCTGGGTTGGTCAATTGGTTAAATCGTCATCCCACACACCAGAATTTTGTGAGTTTGATTCCCAGTCAAGGCACATGCCTAGGTTGCACATTCAATCCCAGGAGGCAACCAAGTGATCTCTCTCTCTCTCTCCCCTCTTCCCCCTCTCAAATCAATGAACATGTCCTCCTCAGGCAAGGAATAAAAAATAAAGAAATAGGTACTCAAACCAGTAGTTTTACCAGAAGCACAGGGGAAAAAATCACAGCACAGTTCTCCCAGCAAGCCTATCCTGTCTTGTCTCTCCAAACTGAGTATGTAGACGTTTGTATGAGTTAACTTTCTACCATCCCCTCAGCACCAACCCCCAGCACCTAATAAAATTATATGCACCTCACACAATAGGGTATCCTCATATATCACTTTGTACATGCATTGGCAACTATAATATACAGGGTTTATTATGTACTAATAAGTACTGTTCTGTATATTTTACATGTAATCATCCTAACAATCCTATAAGGCAAGTGCTGTGATATCCCCACTTTACATACCACAAACAGAGGCTCTGAAGGTGACTTTGCACAAGAGCACCCAGAGCCGAGTTTCAAACACAGACAGTGTGATACCAGCATCTACCATGTTAACATTACACCGTTCTCTTCGCCGATGAAATGTCACTTCAGTTATCAGGTTGAACCATATAAAACTGCTGGTATCTGACTCTATCAAATCTAGAAAGCAGTAGTCTCCTATGATACAACTTTTTTAAAAGATTTTATTTATTTATTTTTAGAGAGGGAAGGGAGGGAGAAAGAGAGGGAGAGAAACATCAATGTGCAGTTGCTGGGGGCCATGGCCTGGAACCCATGCATGTGCCCTGACTGGGAATCAAACCTGCGATGCTTTGGTTTGCAGCCTGTGCTCAATCCACTGAGCTACTTCCAGCCACAGCTGATTCAACTTTTCCAGTAAATTAAGAACTCTGTGGGCAGATGCCATATCTTTTTCTCCGTAGAAATTTCCTGGATTTAGCACAGGTTTGTCACATACATGACACTTAATTGGTCTTTGTTAAATGAGGCAAAGATAGTAACAGCTCCATTTATTGAGGAGTGAACACATGCTGGGCACTGTACCAGGTGCTTCGCATGTAATGTCATTTTTAAATCTCATTGTAAACATATACTGTGGATCCTATTATTTTCCTAATACAAATGCTAGCTCTACTGCTCATTAGGGGTTAATGCCCATGGACATGCGGTCAATAGTGTAGCAAAGTAGTAGCTACTGCAGCCCTGTCCTAAGAGACAAGTTGTCAGCCTTCAGTGTAGAGTGGTGTAAAATCTTAAAGAATATCTATTTTTGTTACCAAGTCTAAAGTGATTTCTGGTTTTAAAAATCTTCCATATTCTAGGAAGAAGTCAGAGCTCTTTTTGTTAGCTTAATTTATTAATGTTTTATTTTCAAAAATTTGAAACATACACAGAAATAAAGACAAGAGCATAGTAATCTCCCATGAACACATCACCCAGCTTCAAAAATTATCAAAAATACACTATTCTCGATTTCATCTACCCTCCCATATTTTGCTTATCACTGAACTATAAGTATCATACCATTTCACTTGTAGATTTGTTACCATGTATCTCTAATATGTATCTTTAAGTAGCCACAGGACTTTGTGTTATCACATATAACAAAACTGATAAATACCCAATCAGATAGTCTAATATCCAGTCCACACTCAGTTTTTCCGGATCTCAAAGAATGTCTTCCTACCACAGTGATGTGTGAATTAGGAGCCTACCAGTGTCTACCCACTGGATCTGTTATGTGTGTTGTGAAGTTTATTTTAATTATAATCGTTCATCCTCTATTTTTTTTCTCATGCCATTCACTTGTTGAAGAACTGGTAGCTGTGTCTAGGGGCTTAATTAGTTGCAGCTTCAATCACTTTTGGCAAACATCTCCAGAGGTGGGAGGTGCACCTCTTACGGCACTGATCGGGATGCGCACAAGGTCAAGGATCCTCACTAAGTGTAGTGAGATGAAGACTAACCGGCGGGTTTAGGACTGTCAGCCTCATCCGTTAGTACTCAGTGTTCCAACCAATTCTATCAAATTCATTTTAGAAGTCATTAACTTCCACTTTCAAGGGCCAATATGTTCGGGTTTTTTAATGATAATTATTTCTAATTTTATAATTCCTTTGCATTTGCAAATTGGAATTTTTATTGATCTTCAGCCCCTTGTCAGGTTGCTCAGCAGAGGGGTCAGGGTACATGTGCAAAGATATCAAACACTGCATCAGTGCTGGCTTGCAGCCAGATAAAGGGCCCTCATCTTAGAAATTATAATTTATATCAAGATAAATGTTAAAATCCTCCATCAAATTATAGTTGACATCGACCACAAATACCAACAGAACACTTTTTTTATATAGAACATTTTGGCACTGATTCAATAAACATTTGTCCTGTTAAAACTATTATTTTGTGAACTCTCTTTTATATATTATGAAAGATATTTGATTACCTGCTGCTTGTTCAAAATATCAGATTTGGAGATCTACACACCAAATAAATAGAACCATACTTAACAGGTCATAATACTGTGAAGAGAAACTTAAATTAAAAAATATTGTCCTGCATTAACAGAGCTGACTCTACAAAACACGGCCCTTTTTGATGTATCTACATGATAAGCTGCTGTGCTGGACACTATGTAAAAATGACCATCTAAAACATTTGCACAGAGCATCAGATAAAATATTTCATAGTATCATGGAGAACATAGCTAATAAAAGTACATTATTAGTTCTTGTTTGCCTATTCATTGGCAAAGGATATTGGGCCTCAAAAGAAACACGCAAAGGAAATTTTAAATGCTGAAAGTATTTGAGGAAATTAAAGCCTGGCATCTTGATTCAAAACCAGTCACAGGGGACAGTGGTCTCTACCATCCGCAGGATATTTTTAGTAAGTATCTGCATAATCTGCTCTGAAGCCTTCATGATGAGTATCACTTTTAAAGTCATATGTTTTATCCATCCTTGGCATGGGTCATTGGAAAGAGCCTTGCCCTACAATTCAACAAAATTAACTACTAATTTCCACATCAACACTGATTATCTGGTTTTGGAAAAATTCTTTCCTATAAATATAAAGACATTGGACTAGATGGTGTAAGGTCACTCCCGGCTCAACCATCTATGATTGTAGTAAGTACTATACACACAAAAAATCTATACAAGTGAAATTAGCCCAATGAAATAATGTCCAGAGCAACACCACAAGACCATATGTTCTCCCTGAACTCAACTGTTTAGATCTATAATGAACAGCACACTCTATCCACAGAGCCTCACTAGCAGAAAACTAATCTTAGTGAGCAGCAAATACAGTTCACCTCAGAGAACTGTACAGGTTTCCAGCCAGAGGCGCTGAATACCCAAGACAAAGAAAATACGAGACTTTGAAAAGATGTGGTACAAATCACAATATTTCAATATTTTTTCATTTCACATTTTTTTCCTCTGTCATTCAAAATATAACAGATTAAAATGTTCAAGCTCAGATTAAAGTAAAATGTGTCCCTCCTTTATCTTTAAATATATGTCTGACTCATAGGGATTCTATAAATATAGATCCATCCTAAGGATGGTATAATAGGCACACAGGTGTTGGTCACTGCAGGTGCTGCTCACAGCCTTTTGCACAGAGAAGTGTCCCAGTCACAAGTCCCAGACACAGTACTTACCCTAAGGCCCCTGTCAAAGATGATTTGACCGGAGGTGTAAACATAAACCAATGGCAAATAATTCAAACTTAGCAACTGACCTATGAAAGGACTGGATACTTAAAAATGAAACAGGATTTTTCAGGATATAGTTTCTGGAAAAACCAGAAGACCTTTAACAATTACTTGGGAGGATTAAAGCCACAGTTGAAGTTGGAATTGTACGAAGTAATCTCAAAGTATGAGGGTGCAGAGGTGATCAGTAAAGAAACCAGTTAGCAGAGAAGGTGTGATGGGGGATGAGAAAAGCAAGACTTCCATCAGAGAAGTCTGTGCAAGGCAAGAAGAAGCAGCCAGCTAGTCAACAGAGAGGCCTAGATTTCTCACAAAGTTCCCACCAAAATTGTGGGCATGGGAATCCTTACTCTAAACACAACTTTGCTGGAAATAATCTGAGTAAGTGATGGGCCTCTAGCCATTCAACTGAAATTAAGGAAAAGATTTTAGCTTGGAGACAATTTCATGTTCATACCAAGGAAGGTATCACAGTGCAGTCACATAGAGGTTTCCTATGATTCCATAGGGACAAGTGCCTGAGTTACCAGGAGAAGAGATGGTGCCAAAGAACTAGAGAGTAAAACTCCTTAACTGATGTCTGTGGGAAACTCAGGCACCACAATGCTGGGTTTTCTGGGAAACCAAAGGGAACAAGGAGGAAGCAATGAAGACTGGATTCTCTTGACAGTTGAAGTCTTACCTGGTATCACCCCATCTAGTTAGGAATGGTCAAAGGCAATGGAAATTTCAAGAGTAACGTCAATGTTTTAGGCTCACAAGGAATCTTTCATCCTTGATCCAAAGAAAAAAGTTCTGCTATAGTGAGATTTGTGGGAAAAGACTGAACCAAAAGAATGTTTTTTGCCATTTATTTTGTGACCCTGCAATTCACAAGGTCATGGCCTTAGAAATGTAAATCCATTGTAAAGCTGTTTTTCCCAAAACACTGGTAACATTTAACACAATGTCAGTGTTAAGAATCAGTAATTCAGCACAGCCAAGACCTGGTGTCAGTTTATTCCAAAAATATGTGATGGAAGCACCTAAATAGATCCGTGGATCTGAAGCTCTTTAGATCCAGATTTAAGCAGCAAATCTGGATTTTTACCCTTTGATTTTTCTGTTGACTCATGTTCTTGTTGGTGTTTTTGGCTTTAAAAATGCCAAGGTCCTATATTGTATGCATGCTTAAAAGCTGGGTATAAGACAAAGATTCTGGCCATTTTCCTGGGAAATACTCTTGAGAGAGAGAAATGAATGCTCTAATGACAGCAGAAGCACACTTTGCTTGTTTTGAAAGGAACCACCCATGGTGACAGGGGGCTGGAACCTATCCGTCTTCACTCTCCAGGATTCTGGGAATGAGCCTGAAACCAGTGGGAATCACCAGGAGAAAAAAGTGCACCAGGTCACATCTGCTTTGAGTACTGTTTTATAAGCCAGAGGTAATCAGGCTGGAAAGCGTTCTCAGCAAAAGTTTCCTATTTCATCTCTACTACTTGCTACCTCTTACGCAAAGTTTTAAGGGGACTTTTGAAGTCCACTTCCCGGGAGGACACAGTCCAGCAACTAATAGAAGGTTCTGCAGAACGACAGCCCCAGCCTTCCTTAACTAGCACGGTACTGTCAAACAGTACTAAACAAGGAACAAAATAACCCTATGCCTCCTGCTCCATCACTTATTTCCAGCCAAGACTGTCTCAAACTCGGGCTTTTTCTCAGCATAGGCAGCCATGGACTCCTTCCATCTAATGAGATTAAGAACAAAAATGGGCCACACGTGACCAGGATTGGGTTCTGGGCTGAAAGAAAATCACCCTGCCTTAATGGATCTCCAGTGAGCAAGGCATTCAGCTGACATTTATCCTCTTACCCTCCTTCCGGATTTTCTCCTCCCATCAGGAATTTGGAGGAGATGTTCAATCCAGCAGGGAAGCTGCAGTGTTTACTAACTGAGATGGCAGCCACTATCCCTCGATTCGAGATATGCCTACAACTCGGTGGTGCCAACTCTTCTTCCAGATGGCTGCTAAGCACCCACCACCAACAACCAACACAGTCTCTGGCAGCAGATGGGAAGAGCTGGGAGCTACGCCGCATCCCGAAGTCACATCTTCCCGTATACTCATTCCCAAGCCGTAGAGCTCTATTTTTATTAGCAGGGCAGTTTAGAAGAGGCATGAAATTAATTTATTGCTACACTGGCTTAAAATATTCACTTTTTATTATCTCTGCAGTTGGCATGAATCTGTCTTGCTAGAAAAGATTAGGTTGGGGAGCAGAAAATGAACAAGGGAAGACTACACGGCCCCATCAGAGCAAGCGTTTGGCAAGGTTATTGGGATTCCGGCCCAAGGAGTGAGCCGTTAGGCACACAGTGTGGGCCAGATCTACGAGTTTTTGTGCCCTGCGTGCAGCAGGAAGAACCGAGAGGCTCTTACGTCCTTGTCGCGGAACTGGGATGGACATTTCCCCTCTCCTTTGCACAAGTTCTGTCTGGCAGCGAGCAGGTCTGGCATTAGCTAACTGAGGAAGCATCACTTATTCATTGGTTTTGTGGCTATTTGTTTTGCTCTTTTAATTTCAATGGACCATCAATTTTTAACTAAGCTCTCTCCAGGATTTATAGTTTGGACAGGCCAGTTAGCGAGGATAAGCAGCACTCCTATGGAATTTCTGTGTGCATTACTAGAAGAACACAGTGGCCTTGAACTCCAGGCAAAGAGATAAAGCATTTGCTGGTGAAGTTTGTTTCAATCTATGAGAAACAGGAATTTCCAAGAGGGTAACTCCTTTTTCCTCAACCAGAATTGTCTCAAGATTTTACTTCTTCGGAAATCCTTTTTCTTTATCAGCGCTCATACTACATCGCCCCTCGTTTGATCATAATCAGAAAGTGCTTCCTAAAGTCTCATCTCAATCCCCTTTGCTTCCTCCCTTCTTGTGCCATTAATGAAAATAGTAACATTAACACATAATACTTTCATAAGTTTAGCTCTCTGGTCTCCAGATAATATGTACTGATTCCACTGTCCATTCTAGTAGCTGAGTAGGAGCGTATATACCCAAATTCCTAATGAATGGGCACTCTCCAAGAGCTCCATGAATTCATACCCAATAGTTAATATATAGCTTACAGAAAACAAGGCTGATTTTCACTTTGAAACATAATTTTCTCTTTTAACACACAACATTGTTTTTCTTCCCCTAACTAAATTGTGCTGTATACTAAGAAAGCCACAAAAGATTCCAAGGACCTAAAGTTTAGAATGAGAGCTGACAGTTTTCTTTGTGATGTGTGATAGAGAGTTGGTTCCATTTTGAGCTTCTAAAGCTTGACTAACCCTGTTTTAGATTTGGAAGTCAGCGTTCTACCTGATTATTAAGTCAGAAGATTTAATCCGAATAAAAAGCATAGCTGTATGATGGCCGGTTAGGATTCATAACTTGATTAAGTATCTGCTGGAGCCATTTCTAAAACATGATGCTGGAACTATATTTATTTTCACTTTTAATAGCATTTTGCTGCTTATACAGGTAATACATGTCATTTTTAAAAACTGGGAAATTCAGAAGAGCAAAAAGAAAAGCATATGAATTCTGTAAATTCTCAGAGATAACTGAAGGTCTTTCTTTCCAGTCTTTTAGGATATGTACACATACATATATACACTTTTAAACAAAATGGGGCTCATTCTAAAAGTACTATTTGTATATCGTGAGCATTCCCAATTATGTTATATACTGGGAATATATGTCCTAGTATAGTATTACTATATCAACTGTATTTATTTTTTTAATTAAAGTTTCCAGTTAACATTTCTCACAAGCCCAAAATAGTAGCCATTAAAGAGTATCTGTAAAAAACACATTCAAGAAACTTCATGGTTTAAAGAAAAGAAAAACTCATTATTTCACTGTACCCAGAGCTGAATACAAAGTTATGGAAGCAAAAGAAAGTAATTTCACCAGTTACTTTACGGAAATTAACCAACCTTGAAAAAGCATGTCCTCTTGTGTGGAGATATCCATTTGCTAGAGTGTTTTTGTTAATACCATCCATCTGCCTGGCTCAGTTATACAAATTTTGAGGACCAGTCTTCCCCATCTACCTGGCTGCTCCAGTGTTTGCTTTAAAAAGCTCTTTTATCTCTTGGAAGGAAGCTCGAGTATAATGGTTAAAAATAAAATGTTAATCTTGAGCAAGCTATTTAAACTTTGCATGCTTCCAATTCTTCATCTGTAAAATGGGGATAAAAATATTCCCTTCCTGATAACATTGTGACAGGGATCATAAGTCCATATATATCAAGCATTGACAGTGGCTCTTGGGACACTGCAGATATTCAATAAGTGCTACATATCATTATCTCTAACTCTCATTGATCACTTAATCACATACTGGTTTTTTTGTTTGTTTCTTAGCATTTATTTGTGTTTTCCTTTTTTTTTTTTTAGTTTTCCTATTTTAGCACAACCTTCTTTTGATATAAATACCTAAATCTTTCCTTGCCCAGTGCTGTGCTCTCCATTTTCTTCCTCCTTTCTTGCTGTTGAGAACTCATGACCTTTATGCTCTCCAAGTGTAAGGCTTTTGACTGTACGCCTCAAGTTAGGGAGTAGTCTAGCAGAAAAGTCAGTCTCGAAAGATTCCCTCCATGGATCTGTTCCTGACAACAGGCTCCCTACACCACGTGCCTCGGCCCGTTTTATAATCTTTGCTCATTTGTTTTCACCCTTGGGCTGAATGTCCTTGGGCTCAGAGGGCCTGTCTTTCAGGTGGTAGTTGAGGTGAAAATAAAATCTATTACTACATTTCCTGGTACACTATTCTGATTACTGAAAACAGCCCAGAGGAGTGAGGAGAAACTGAGAGAGAGAGACATAGAAAGAGAGACAGACAGACAGACAGACACAGGCTTCCCTCATCGCCACAACCGAGTGTTACAGGAATACAGGAGGAGACCCCACCATGCACCTAAGGGCAATCTCCTACACAGCTAACTCAGCAGTTGTGAGTGGCTCTCCCTCACCAACCAAACCTCCTTGCTGGAATCATTTTTCTCTTTTAGAGTCTCAGTACACCAAAGCACAGGAAAGCATCCCAAGTATCAGAGCCCAGCAGAGTGTCTGTGCGTGCATCTGTGTATCCCACTGGGAGAATATATAAGATTCCTGTAGTTATAATTGGAGCTGCTGCCCTTCGGCTTAGAAATGCATTACTCCAAAAGCAGAGGGGTTGCTGTTGTGCTTACGATCATTAATATTTCAATCCAAGGGGGATTGTTTCCTAAACCCTAGGAGAGAGAACAGAGGTTAGCCTGGTGAAACGCAGCCAAAATGCCATAACCTGCAGCCAGATGTGGTATAAATAAAAACGGAAAGGGGGAACAAACTGCTAGTGCTAAAAATCTTAGCAAATTGGGATTTTGTTGAAGTATGTGGGAGCTAAATGCCACAGAGAAGCCCCTGACCTGCACAGCTTGCTGAAAGTGGCTGTCCATAATTCAGCTCCTCTGCCTGGGAAGTTACACACAAAGGTTGAGAAAATCTGATCTAATGGATCAACTAATGCCCTGGAAGGAAGTTATAGGACCAGACAGCTCATCCCAAACTTGTCTCCTTCTCCCTCTTTACATTCCCTCAGGGCTCCACTGCCTTGGAAAAGGAATTTAACTTATGCCATGCAGAAGGGATAAGAAATACTTGCCAACAACCTACCATTGGAGGGCACAACAGAATTAAGAAGGGTTTAAATAAGGGGCTGCTCCCAAAACGACAGCATCTCTGTGACCACAAAGTATATTCCCTTGCAGGGTATCACATCAAATACAGCCATACATATCAGATCATCTTTTCTGCTGGAATTACAGCGTGTTCTTTAGAGACCTGGCGTTCAGCTTCTCTGGTTTTCAAATGTCAGCAGTCTTTGAAGTATGTACTACCAAGGAGTAAAGCAGGTATGTGACAATCTCTAGTTTCATAAAATGAGAAGATTACATCTGAGAAATCAAACTTCACAACCTGTAATCTTTTGATAATGATAAACTGCTACAGATGCTGTTATTTTTTGTATGGCCTGACTAGGTAGATAGAAGTAAAGTGAGTGTTAGCATGTTCAGAAATGAGTCATGCTAACTTTTCAAGTCGAATCTTGTTTTGTAGCTGAGGCATCTAAATGAAATGAAAATGAGCCCCCCTTTGTTTTCTGAATAAATAATAAAGATGGTAGATATGTGGTTCTTTATTACCATGCTTTTCTTCAGGAAAGGCATGGAGGGAGCTATCAGCCCTGGCAGTCTTTCGTGTCAGCCTGGTTGTGATCACAGAAAGGCAGTGCTTCCAGCAACCTCTACAAATGGATCAGAGTCGGCAAGCAAGTTGAGAACTGCGCCAGGATGTCATGCCCACTTCAAGTTGGTGACATCATGTAGCCATTGAAATATTTGTGTATCTATGACTGCAGTCTACTTCTCTGGAGAGTTGTAGAATACGAGTGAAACAATATGAGATAAAATATACAGACCTAAATTAATAGGGGCTACACCTGTCTCTGCTTGGCCACCAGAACCAGCCTAAGCTCCCTATCAACACTGAATGGACTAATTACATCTAAATGAGAAAAACAAGCAAACAAACTCATGCACCTATGTACTTAACTGCTGAAAGTTTTAGGAAGCTCGGCTAAGAGACAAAAGTGAGTATTCTCAGCATAGTCAATCACTATTTCTTGAGGAAATGGGAAGAAATAGGAATCATAAGCATTTATATTTTCATTAAATTTTGAGATCCAAATAATGAGTTTGTCTGGTTTTGATTTCCAATGAAAACACATAAAGCAAAAGTGTGGCTTAATCATCTGCAGGCAATTGTAAATAAAGATCTCCTAAGCCACCAAGAAGTGACAGAGAAGGAAAAGACACGGTTTTTAATCACCTGAAAAAATGTTAATGTTTGTATTAATGTTCAAATTATTACGATGTGATCAATTTTCCAGTGTCTTACTTTTTTTGTTTGGTTCACTATACCTCCAAAACCAGCCAAGCAACAATAGCAAAATGATAGTAAAATAGAGCATCAACACACGGGATGGCAGTTATTACTGAAACAATTAACAGGAAAAGCAAGTAAGACGGCTAGGCAGTTCAAACAATCAATTCTAACTATAAAATAACTTGAAGTCTGCTGTAGGTTGATGAAACTTAAAAAAATAGCAAAGAGAAATGAAGGAGTTTTTAAATATCAGTAACGAGCACATAAAAGGTAAGGGTTGGCTTCATAGATGACTTGAGTCTAGGACATGTAAGAATCCAGCTTAGCCATCTTCCAAATTTCGAAGAAGTGAACCAACCACTAGGAAAGATGACCAAGAACAAAAAAAGAGACCAAACTGAAAGCATCATTAATATATGTTATTCCAAATAGTAACCAAGTTTTATTGGCTCCCCTGTCTCCCAGACACTAAAAAACAAAAAGATAAAATCAAAAGCCTATTTCACACTTAACCTTTCATCAACCTTTCTTAAACCTCAGCTGCTCTAATTCCTCAAATCTAGAAGGATGTCCAGGTGGTCATTGAGAGACAAGAGACGCACTCTAGAAGAATCACCAGTTCCACCTCCATAGTACACAGAATGTTGTTCATGTTGTTCTTTAAAAACACAGATAAAATTCTGCCTTAATAAAGAAACCCTCAAAAGCCTAAGTCATTACAAGAATTTAAAATTAAAGTGCTGCTGAGGTGTAAATTTCAAATGAAAACCTCTCTCAGATCTTATTAAGAAAACCACAAATTAGGGAAGGCAGAAGAGAAATGTTACTAGTGAGCACTTTTGGAAGTACTTTGAGCCTTTCTTTTTATAATAGTACTGGGTTAGGGTAAGGGAAGAAGGGTGGTTACTGGTCTACACAGAAGAAAGTGTATTAGAAGCTGGGAATAAACTGGGAAGATCTGTATCCCTTCACTTGGTACTAAATCTGCAGGATGCTTTCACACAAAGAAGTAAAATATGGAGCCTGGCCTGCTATAGAACACTGAAATGTAAGCTGAGCCATTTATGTAGCCACGTGTAAGGGATTTGCTGTATGGATTTCTTTGGAGATTTGCTCTGCCTTTGGAGGGTAACAGCTACTCAAGAAGGAAATGGTTTTAGTGCACCAGTTCTGTGCGACACTCAAAATACCTTTAAAGGAAATTACACCGATGAAAACTTATTACTGCTAGGTACATTACCCATGGTATATTATTTTGTACTCCCAGCCCTTAAAGGTCATTAGCCCTGTTCTAAAAACCAGGAAACTGGGCCTTGAAGGGATCGGTCAGTAATATACACAATATTCTAAGGATCACAAAATAGTGACTAGGATTTTTTACCAAACCGCCGACCCCAGTATACCTTGCATGCCTCTTTCTGAAGGTTTTAAAGGAACAAGTTAACTGATCTTGCAGGATATGTGAGAGTAAACCCGCCTTAGGAATGGAGGGAAAAATTATATTTTTAGACATTTAAAAGTTTACAACACGTATGTTTTCAGACTCTGATGGAAGCAAAGGCCACATACACATGATGCTGTGTAATAATCAGATACTTCCAGTGCCCTTACAAACACAAGAACCCAGACCCAAGTTCTTTTTTGTATTTTTTTCCTATTAAGTCTCTTTTAATCTCAACATTTCTCCCATCCTACTCTTTCAAACCCAGGTTCTTAATTCCTGGACTAATGACCGCTGGGACTTTCTTGCATCCCTGTGCCACATTACAGTGTCTCTCTATAATAACTGAGCAGGAGACAGAGGAGTGTGAGTTCTAAGGTTAGACCACTTGGATTAACATACTGCCTTTGCTATTTAGTAGTTTTGACCTTGAGCAAACTACATCACTTCCTCCTGTCTCAATTTCTTCACCCGTAAAGTAGGAATGGTAAGAAATGTCCAATTCATTATGTTGCAAGAACCACATGAGCAACTGTGCATACACCTTCTAACCTACCACCTGACATAGAATACATGTTAGCTATCATCATCAATATTGAGAAGAGTTCACTATCAAGGGGTCCCTCCCCCTTTATTTAATGTAACTGTGTAGTTTCATTTTAAAGCAGTAGTTGGCAGACTGTATTTCCCAAATATGTCAAAATAACGTCTCCCATCACATGTGGTCTTCTACAATATGACCATGTCATGCCCCATTAAAGAGGCAGAATTTGTTTCTGATAAAGCAAGGCTATTCCAGTTCTAGACATAGCCCTTAACCAGCCTGTTAGCTTTACTTCCTGCGCTTTGGAACACCATGCTGTAAGGAAGCACAAGTAATCTCATGGAGGTACTCACATGAAGAGTAACCAAGGCCCCCAGCCAACATTTGCAGCTGAACTCTCCATTAACAGCCACAGCCAGCTTGCCTAACAGATGAGTGAGCAATCAAGAAAGTAAATCCTCCAGGCCCAGTCAAGAGAGCCCATCTAATACTATTTGGAGCAGAGCTAAGCAGTTCCTTTGAAATCCTACTTAAATGACAGATTGTCATTGTGTCAAGTCACATTTTAGCATCATTGATTATGGGGCAGTAGAGTCCCAGAACACAACATTTTATGTAATTGCTCTTTTTTTTCCACTTCCCTGGTACTTACCTTCTCTAAGTGGGTCCATCATAAAGATACTTTTTCTGTTAAGATTTATAACCATAACATGTGCATAGTGTGTGCTGTTTACCAACCATTGGTCTGTCCTGGATGAGGGAGGAGGAAAGGCTACATCGTGTAAGTAAATACGTTTCTTCCCTCGGGCCACAACAGTACAGCTGGGGAGGATATACCCATGTGTATAAGTAACCAAAGCACACAGCTACCAAATACCTCGTCCCAGTGTAGGGGGCTCAAATTACTGCCAGTTCCATTTCTTCCAAATACAGATAAAAGGCCAAGCAGGGTGTACACAGTCAGGACCAGCTCCATTATGGTGTGTTCCCCCAAGAGTTAGATTTAAGGCAGACTTTTTTAAGATTTTATTTATTTATTTCTAGAGAGGGAAGGGAGGGAGATAGAGAGAGAGAGAGAAACATCAATGTGCGATTGCTGGGGGTCATGGCCTGCAACCCAGGCATGTACCCTGACTGGGAATCGAACCTGCGACACTTTGGTTTGCAGCCCACGCTCAATCCACTGAACTATGCCAGCCAGGGCAAGGCAGATTTTTAACAAAACAAAGTAAATATGCGAACAGCACACAGAGGATATGTTCTGTAAGTTAGAAATGGTGTATGGAAAAGTTCAAAACTAGTGATGAACAAATCATAGGTAAAAGCCATGAATGAGAGTGCCTAAATTTCAGCAGAGGGTCCTTGTCAAGAAGAACAAAGAAATGAGGTTGGGGAGATCGAGACAAGGGGTCAACAAATTTCCACTGGAAGCTTTGACAACCTGCTGTGCTTTGGCCTTGGGAAAGGTTTTCTTTTCCCCTTGCAGACAGAAGCCTTCTCTCCAGCCCTCAAAGACAAGCAAGGCCAAACAGTGACTTAGGTGCTTCTGTCACAGAATGCAGGGTCTCTTTACAAACTGGCTTGCTGTGTTTTATTCAGCAGTCTGTGTCATCTCTTCTGGGGAATGAGGATTTCTCAAAATCCGGTTGTATCTTCTGCCTTCTTCTGTCAGAGGTGTCTAAGCGGATTCCTCACACATCCATCAAAGAGACAGACTTCAAAATGGGAACTAAAAGCAAAGTGACCATATCAATAAAAGCTGCTCTTAGTTGATTCATAAACGCAGCCACCAATGGAGTGCTGAGCAGAAAATAGCTCCCACTGGACTCCAGTCTGGGAGTGTGTGTGTCAGTTTTCCCCAGCCAGTGGACTGCGCTCACTCCTGACCGTTCAAACCACAGGTTCTTAACACCAGCATGTCTGGGTTGCATGCTATCTTTTCATTCAGTGCCTTTCATGGAGGACCTGCCCTTTTCAGAAACAAAGCCCAACTGTAGGGAGCCTTTGATACTGCCACTCCATAGCTATCCTTCCCTACTGTCCCGCTTGGCAGAAAATGGCATCTACATATGTCCTGATTCAAAAGGGACCTAAAGCCCATGTATCAGGAAATCACAGCCATTTCCCACCAGTTTTAGGTTCCCCTCTGGAATTTTGATGGAATCAAGTAAAATTTTAAACTGCAATTTAAAAAGCTGAGGTCTTACTATTTCTCTATTTTTTAAAAAAATCCTTAAAATACCCCTTTCCATACTGTTACAAACACTATTGTTCTGGTGACCAGACTGTATCATTTTAAGCACAGGGCCTTTCTAGGGAATAGGAGGACCTCAAATTCAAAAAGCCTAAAGAATCCAGAAAATAGATCAGCCATGTTCTGTGTGTTTGTAATATCAAACAGATATTTCTAAAGCCTCTTTTCCTCCCAAATACTACTTTGTTTTTCCTGAATTGTGAAAAAGAAAAAGGATGTGGAAGTATGAAGAAAATGTAAATAACATATAATAATAGGAAAAGAACGCTTCTACTTTAAGTGTATTTATGTATCACAATTCAGGCTGCTGAGGACTGTCATTCACTTACCTACACACACACACCCAAGCACACATGCAATCCCATAAACACAACACCCCCAGCGTCAAGGCCAAAGGGCACCAATGGGCTCATCCTGAGGGATGGGAGCTGACCTCACACCACATGGCCCACCTCCCTCCTCCACTGAGGAGTACATCATCTCCAGGTTTGGATCACAAATGTCTCATTGGACTGAAAGACGGCCCTGGCTATCACAGTATTCTTAGACAACTTCAGTATCACCCTAAATGCCAGAAGGCTAACACGTAAACAATGGCACTCTGCAAACATTTATGTATCCTTTTTTCTTCCTTCATGTTATAAGCTCCCTGGGTCCCACATCCTATAGGGACCAAGATTTTATCTCCTAACGAGTTTCGTTTCCACCCTGACCACTTTGTGTATCTCTTAAGGCTGTATGCATTAAAATCACACACTGGCTATCAATATGATTGTTTCAGCTCTCTAGAGATTTGGTACTAAACTCCAGACTTAAACAAAGATTTTCCTCTAAAAAGCATGCTTGGAAACATAGCTGAAAAGCTTTCCCATTGCCACGGGAACTCCCAATACCAACCAGAGAACTGTGGTGGTAAGAAATTAGTAATATGTCTCAACTGCAGATGACCTATACACTTCATAGTCTTTATGAAACAGAACCAATGATTAAGATGATCACAGCCCAACAGGACTGATTCCCTTCTTTGAACATGTTAGCCTGGTGGTTCTTAGTGACTCATTAAATCCATGGAGACAGGCTACTTGAAAGACTGAAGGACACGGAGAATATTGGGTGTATAGATCAACCTTCAACTGGACTGCTACACACAGTTTCTCCTCAGTATCTGAAGGGAATTGGCTCCATGATGCCTGGGATACCAAAATCCTTGGATGCTCAAGTCCCTTATATGTAATGGTGTAGTATTTGCATGTGATGTACACACATACTCTTATATACTTTAGATCATTTCTACATTACTTTTAATACCTAATACAATGTAAAAACTATGTGAATAGTGGCATGTTGTACTACTTAAAGAATAACAACAAGAAAAAAGAAACTCTGTACACTTTCAGTACAGTCACAATCACCTTGGCCTGACTGCATAATACACATCAGCAAAGGTAACATTTTCTTTGAATATTTTTTATCTGCGATTGGTTGAATCTGCAGGTATGTAACCTGTGGATACAGAGGGCTAATTGTATATGCTAAATTAGCACCTTGAGAAACTTTGCTGAGCAGCTCCTCCGCCCCTTTGAGACCCATCCTGGATGAGGACTAAAACCCGGGCATAGTACCAATAAGTCAAATGGTCATGAAACTGGTCCAGGCTTCAGGCCACAACTATGCCAAATAATATTTCATCTAACAAGCATTTACTTAGCAATAACCATATACCAGGCAATTTTGGCCTTGGCATTTAAATATAGAAAATTACCAGATTGTTTCTGTTTTTCTAATAGATAAAATAAGCAAAAGAAAATTCCCAGCACCTCCCTCAGGGGAAAAGAATGAACCATTGTCTAAAACACTACCAAATTTCCAATCATTTGGGATGTTGTCTTTTTAAACTCCAGTGAGGAGATAACTTATTTGTCCACTGGAATCCATTTTTCCATTCAGAGCAATAAGGGCAGAGAAACAGATTTGTTTGTCCATTTCTGTTGTTTCCTTTCCAGCCAAACAGTCTGCACAATTTCCAAAGGCAGCTTCACTAAAACTGTCTTTCAGTCCATAGTCAATTTTGACAGAAGGGTTTGTTTGATGGGGGTTTGTGCACATGTGCATTCCCCCTCTTCTGCTTCGCGGCTACATTTGGTTTTTGTTAAGGTGGCTGCCGGAGATCTTATATGGACCTGGGGGCTATTACTTTTCACCACACTTCACACATGACCTTCAAAGCTACATCTTTAAAAAGTGAGTATTTTATTCGCCCAATCCGATTTGCTTAAGATGTACTGCATATATCCTGAAATGTAATATCCTGGGCAAAGAGTAAACACAAGTAGTTTTCAATTAAGGCTAGTTGAATGGTGACATTGAGGGAATTGTGGAAATAAACAAAATGCAGTAATCATGCAACAACGAAAAAAAAACAAATTGAATTTTTTTTCTACGCACTCAAATTCAATTGGAAAACTTGACAGTACACAGTATATTTTTAAATCATGGAACTGATTGCCCATCGTAGACAGAAAACAGTTTAAGAAAACAAAACTCGATACTGTACAAGGTTAACGTTATTCAAAATGCAAAAGCTAAGAAGATGGAACCCCTATTACCTGATATTTTCAACATTTATGCACCCAGGAGCAGGCCTGTTTATCTTTCAACTTGACGTCTGATTGCTGTACTAATGCCATTTAAAACTAGATGGAAGAAAATTATATTCTCCTAAGGAGGTGACTAATCCTTTTCTTCAAAGAAGAGAAAAAAATAAAGATAGCCATTTTGATTCAAACAAAGTGCTACATAGAAACCTCTGGGCACAAATCGCATCGGGCCTCTCTAATTTTTGCTTGCTGTCGGTTATTGCTGGGATAATTGCACGGGAACACCATTTGTGTAATTGTCAGCAGTAACGCTCCTGGACCAAGGACCAAGGCTTCCTGCAGGTTTCTACAAATCATTACTCTCTTTACAGTTTGTGCTTTTTTTTTCTTTCTGAAGACCACTGGAGCTAAGCCAAATGGAATATTGTTCTCAGACTTGGGAAGAATCACATTAATTTCTGAAAAATACAGACAAAATTTTGCAGCTAAGCAAACTGTGTCCTTTGTTTAAGAAAAAGAAACACCAGAGGGTTAAAAGGGAAAATGTTCAAACAAAATGCACATTTCCAAAGCTATAGATCTCCATGAACAAACTGAAAGCTAATTTGGTGAACAGGGCCGAAGAAGTCATTAGGCAGTTTAACCGATGGGGGTTGGATGGAGGGGGGGCGGTGGCGGGAAGGCATCTGACAATGCTTTGACAACTTGTTTTTCTCGCTCATTTGTTTTCTCTTTCAAGTTGTTATAATGCATTGTAGGAATGCAGAAGCAATGAATTATACACTTAGAGTAGTAAATAAAGCTCAGGAATGCATGCGTATACACAGAACCGTTTTCTCTTCTTCCAAAATTCTACACTATAATTCTGCCCTATAGGAGATATTATTAACATGCTACTCATGTGGACCACATCTTTGCACACATTTCATAAAAACCACTCTTGAGCACTGATAAAGAAAAAATTTTAAACTCTTGTGTGGTTGTTTGATTGGCATTTAGTATGTTTTGTTTTCAACAAATTTGTCCAGAATTTCCAACATTTTGTTCATAACATATAATAGCAAACTCTTCTTTAATATGTTAAATTTAAGAAAAGAGTGTAAGCAGATATTTCATTTGCAAAAGAAGAAACATAGATGACAAACATTTAAGAAATGGGAATTAAATAGGATAGGATGGTTGGACTATCAAATTAATTAAACACTTTTAACAATAATGCTCCAGCATTCAAATATAGATAATTTCAGGGGAGAGGATTTAATGAAACAAACATCCTTTTATGGAGCTGACAAAACAAAACAAAATCAGTAAGAAATTTCTGTAAAAAATTATAATGCATATTAAAGATTTTGTTTTAAACTGCATAGTCTTTGAAAACGAATGCCTATCCTAAAGAGGACTATCTTTAAAAATATAATAATTTTAAAAATTCAGACAATGATTCATGCATAAAAAGACCTTTTACTCAAAATAACAAACATCTATAAAGAACCTAATCATCCAAGAAGAGAGTACATTAAGTTATGGTACAATGTGCAAGTTATCATTCACTCATTCAATGGTGTTTGCAAACCCAAATTTTAAAAATATGTAATGATCTGGAGAAATATTAATATAAAGTAAAATACATTCATATAAAGTGAAAATTATAGATGCATGTGATCCCAAGTTGTTAGAACTACAAATATGCACAAGGACAATTCTGCCCTATGATACTTTATGATAGTTTCTGAATAGAGGGATTATAAATTATTTTTATTTTGCAATTTGTGTTGGTATTTTAGTTTGTTTGCATATAATATGCTTATTTAACAGCCATTATTTCTGATATAAATTAATACCATACTTTCCCAATCAAGAAAATACAGAAGCGCTATGATTCCCAGTAAGACTAGGGAAGAGTTTGTGGGATTGCCCATGTGTATTTGCCTCTGGAAAAAGATTTCAGGGATTAGAAATATGGGCTAACTCCAAAACATGGATGTTTGGAAGCATTGGAATAGTAAGATCCTTTTGGAAGGCCATTGTAAAATATATCATCAATCTTATATTAAGTTGAGGGTGGCAATGAAGTTATTACCATCAGCCAGATCCCTGCAACCCTCTTTTCGCCCCCAAGCATTTCATGTTCTGTCACTTCCCTCTGGAATTACTAATTGTCTCCCAGTTATTTCTATCCTCTACAGCCACTGATGATTGTCACTGGAAGACACATTCTCTAGTGGCTTTAGCTAAGAAACAGAGTCAGACAGAGGCTCATCCCTATTCTTGCTCTCTTTCATACCTCCAGATCACCTCGGGCAAGTTTTATAGCCACCTCTCAGCTGATTCTCCTGTTTCAAAATTGGGCTGCATTTCATATCATATTCTTCCGCACTGAGAAACAAAATAAGACATAAATATTGCCAGGTCCAAACTTGCATTCTATGGTTTCAGTCTCACCATTCAGCATTTAGTGTGTCTGCCTGCCTGCCTCTAGGAAACCAATATAATTAAGGAGAAATGTGAGAAATAATAGTAGTTTAGGGGTTGAAACTGCAGACCCAAACTGGACTTCCTGGATGTGAATTCAGCTCTACCACTCACTAGCTTTAGGATCACGAGTAAATGGCACAGCCTCTCTGTTCTTCTATTTCCTCTGCTACCAATAGATTAGATGAGTTAGTTAACACATACACAGCATGTAAAACCATGTCTGGTACAGAGCAAGTGTTAGCAATTATTATTAGAAGGCAATGTGTCATTCCTTTTTCCAAGGCTATAAATATGTTTACAAAATTCTTGGCTATCAAAAAGTGCAGATTACACTCTAATCTGTTTACAAACAGTTAATTCTTCAATAGAGGAGCAAAATCATATCTATTGAATTAGTCTTTGAGGTGACTTATTTAAAAGAGGATAATACTATGGAGTGGTTTTATATTGAGTTTTTATTGACAGAGCCTCATTAAATAGGTTTGGTATTCAGCATACTTACTCAGGATACAGCCTGGATACAGGAGGTTTCCCAAGTCGTTTTGCATGTGTTTGTATCTGCTTGTGATGTGCAACTACAGGAAGAGGTTTCAAATCATTACGTTTCATTTTTGTGTCATGTCAGCCACAAGGTAGCTCAGCACAATTTAATGGAAAAGTGCATAGTCTTTTGCACTTAATGAGGCCACATTTGATAAGAGACTCTAGCGGGATCTGGCATCATAATAGTAATGAAATCCAAGGTTTGGGTTCTTGGTTCATTAGGCACCAACGCTGGCTCTTCAATATCCTTGTTTCCAAAGAGAAAGAAAAAGGCCAACTTGTTGATTTTTTTCACTTATTTTTTTAATATGCTAGAGAATAAGTGGGCTTTTATTTTTCAATTATTTAACAAAAGACTTTCACAACAACTTCGACTTCAAAATAATTTTTCACAAGTGTGGTATATACAGATCCAAGGCTAACCCTAACTGTAATTTCACTACTGAGTGTCACCAATAAAACATGCTTGCCAATGCCAAGAGGCAATTAGCATTGAAGGCAAGATAAAGCATAATGACAGCAATTGTTAGTATTCATTGAGCTTTTGTGAATCACAATATTAGTTCATTCAATCCTCAAAACAGTTCCATTTAACAGAGGATGAAAATGAGCTGGCACCATAGGATTAAGTGACTGGTCGAAGGTCACACAGTAAGCAGAGGGCACCAACTCCAGAAACTGCACTCTAAACTGTAACACAAGGCTGACTCTAGTGACTGGACACGGGACATCCTTCTTCTGTCAAAGCAGCCTCAGAGGCATCAGAAAATATTAAACCTCCTTTCTATTTCCCAAAATCTACACAACCACTCAAGAGCCTTCTTAAGAAGTCACAAGTTAACTATGCCATAGAATTTTGACATCTGGAAAAAATAACCTAGTAGTTAGGCATCATATAGTTCTGAATTCCTTTTAAGAAAAAATGGGCCCTAGTTGGTGTGGCTCAGTGGGTTGAGCACTGGCCTGAGAACCGAAAGGTCGTTGGTTCAGTTCCCTGTCAGAGCACGGGCCTGAGTGGTGGGCCAGGTCCCCAGCTGGGGTCAAGGAAGTGGCAACCAATGGTATTTCTCTCACACAATGATGTTTCTCTTCCTCTCCTCCCTCCCTTCTCCTCTCTCTAAAAATAAATAAATAAAATATTTTTTTAAAAAAGAAAGAATAAAAGGAGCTTATGCACATAGAAATTTTCTTGGAGAGAGACTATTACTGCATAGCTTGCTCCCTGAACCAGGGCAATGCTAAGTATGAGCACCTCAGCAACAATTGACTATACAAGAAGTTTTCATTGCTGAAGCATATGGCAAAGTTCATGAATAGGAAACTTGCTTTTTAATATGAATATCATTGTATTAAATTATATGACTTCAAAAGTGTTGCTAAATTCCCCATCTAAAATGTTGGGAGAATAAGATTTACAATTTTTCCATTCATTCATTCATTCATTCATTCATTCATTCTGTGTCTGTTTTGTACATCTAGCTGCAAGGTGTCTATCACTGAGCCTGGTATGGACAGAAGTGAGTTTACTGAGAAGCTAATGAAGCTTGGGTTGCACGGCCTCTCACTCACTTGGGCCTCTTCAAGGGAATGGCTGGCAGAGGAGGACAACAATGTGCTCTAATAATCATATATTTCTCAACACTTTGCAAAAGAAGCTACTTTAACATAATCAATTAAGGCCACTATCTGTTTCCCCTCAGCTCTTCTCTCTCATACCTCCTTCCCTCATGTACTGTGACTTTGGAACGACTAAGGGATGTTGGGCATCCACCTACAGGGAAACTGAGTTGTAAACAGTTACATTTGATTAGAGCTTCATGGGATACATTTTTGTGGCTCACAGCAACTCCCATGTGCACCTAAGTTTTTGCTAACCATCTCACTTCAGGAGATGTCCAGGAGCACTCCTACGTCCCAATGTGCGCAGTCATCTACAGTGATCACACAGAAGTCCAGGGCCAAGGTCATCTTGCAACATGGAAATGTCTCACAGCCTCTGATACAGGAAGTATATGGGTAAAGGGTAAAAAGACACAAGGTTTGCAATGCATAGAGCCATGTATAATAATTATTATTATTAATTAAAATAGAAATGCCCACTATCTGGCCTAATGGGCATTGGGCTGTTTCCAAATCATGGCTATTATAAATAGCACTGCATTGAACATAGGAGTGCATATATTCCTTCAAATTAATGATTCCGTTTTCTTCACATATATTCTCAGAAGTGGAATTGCTGGGTCATAAGACAGTTCCATTTTTAATTTTGTAAGAAAAATCCACACTGTTTTCCACGGTACCTCTACCAATCCGCATTCCCACCAACAGTGCACAAGGGCTCCCTTTTCTCCACATCACCACCAACACTTGTTATTTGTTGATTTATTGAAGATAGCCATTCTGACAGGTTTGAGGTGATAGCTCATTGTGGTTTTAATTTCTGTTTCTCTCATGATTAGTGACACTGAGTATCTTTTCATATGTCTATTAGCCATCTATATGACCTCTTTGGAGAAGTATCTATTCAAGTCCTTTGCCCATTTTCTAATTGGATTGTTTGGGGTTTTTGGTGTTGCATTCTATAAGTTCTTTATAGATTTTGGATATTAACCCCTTATCAGATGTATCAGCAAATATGTTCTCCCATTCACTGGGTTGTCTTTTCATTTTTTGATGGTTTCCTTTGCTGTGCAAAAACTTTTTAGTTTGATGTAGTCTCATTTGTTTATTTTTTTCTTTGCTTTCCTTGCCCAAGGAGATATACCATAAAAAATATTGCTACAGGAAATGTCCAAGATTTTACTTCCTATATTTTGTTCAAGAATTTTTATGGTTTCAAGTCTAACACCTAAGTCTTTAATTCATTTTGAGCTTATTTTTGTGCATGGTATAAGAAGGTGGTCTACTTTGGTTTTTTATGTGTATCTGTCCAATTTTCCCAACATCATTTATTGATTAGACTATCTTTCCCCACTGCATGTTCTTGACTTCTTTGTCAAACATTAATTGACCATGAGGTGTGAGTTCATTTCTGGGTTCTTTATTCTGTTCCATTGACCTATATGTATGTTTTTATCCCAGTACCATTCTGTTTTGATTACTATGGCTTTGTAGTATAGTTTGATATCAAGAAGCATGATTCCTTCAATTTTGTTCTTCTTTCTCAAGATTATTGTGGCTATTTGGGATCTTTTGTGGTTCCATATACATTTTTGGAATATTTGTTCTAATTCTATGAAATATGCTATTTGTATCTTGACGAGAATTGCATTGAATCTATAGTTTGCTTTGGGTAGTGAAGATATTTTAATGATGCTAATTCTTCCTATCCCTGAACACAGTATATGTTTCTACTTATTTGTATCTTCCTAAATTTATTTCTTCAGTGTCTTATAATTTTTCAAATACAGGTCTTTAACATCTCTAGTTAAATGTGTTTCTAGATATTTTATTCTTTTTGAAACAATTATGAATGGGATTGTTTTCTTAATTTCCATTTTTATAGTTCATTATTGGTATATAAAAATGCAACTGATTTCTGGATATTTATTTTGTATCCTTCTAGTTTACTAAATTCATTCATCAGTTCTAGCAGTTTTTTGGTGGAATCTTTCAGGTTCTCTATATACAGTATCATGTCATCTGAAAATAATAATAGAGTATCAGAATCACCTGGACATTTTGTTAGAAATGTACATTTATTCCTGAGCTCTATCACAGACCTATAGAAACAATATCCGGTTGTGAAGCTAGGATGTACGCATTTTAAAAAATTTAGGTGATTCTAAGGTAGGGAGTCTATAGGACACACCTTGCTCTAAGGAGATAAATTACTAAGAAACCTAATCCAATTAATTCAGCTGGAATATCCACAGATACCTGACTAGAGGCCTGACAACCCCACTGAAGTATATCCCTGTCTGGTTTCAATAATGATCTGATGAAACCTACTTTTCTCCATGTCTGCAATGTTGTTTCTCAAACTCAAATGCCCTTTGGCATGACTAGGAGGAACATACATTAATGGACTCAATTTTGTAAAGGATAGAAGAAACAACCCCAGGAATGTTTTCCTCACTATTCTTACAAAGGCTAACAGTGTAGATTTTCTGGGCACTCACACATCTACATCCTTACTCCAAAGGGTACAGTCATAACATATATGAAAAAGAACTTCTGCTTTACACTCACACCCTGATCCAAGAATAAGCTTACAAGGTACATATATCATTAATATTTTAATTACTTTGCATCAAAAGATCCCTGACCTTTTGTTGCAGTCTTTAGGGTGAAATCAGAAGTACAAGTGCTGGGCTCCCTACACACAGTGAGCATTTAGCTTACCTACAAAAAGGCAACTTTTTTTCTCATTAACATAATTAAGACCAGATATCGATTGCCTGTGTCAGACTTTGGCCAGGAGCTAGCTTGTATGAGGGCTTGACATAGTCCTATTAAGAGCTGACAGTGCTTCCTTGCCATGGACTGAATAAGAAAAATGGTATCAATAATGCAAGTGTGTATTCCCTACTGCATGCTAATAAGCTAATTGGAGTCTAAGCAGTTGATATTTATAATTTCTATATTTTAATTATGAAAATCATCAATATTTTAAATGCTGAATATTATTTCCTTTAAGTGTTAAACCCCTAATGGACCTAATTGAGCAGAATATTGCTCAGAGCAAATGCAGTATTTTGTTTTAGCCATAGAACAAGAAAGTCATTGGAGGTTAGTATTTTATTTTAATTAGAACCATTGTGTATGAGGTCTCTAGGGGCATATGTCCTCCAAGTAAAATCCCATGTTTGACTCTAGAACAGGACAGTTTTTCCTGATGAAGTTTACATTATTACATGGAGCATTTCTCTAGCACTCTTTTTCTTCTTTCTGCCAAAAAATATTTTATTCTGAGCATATCATAATTGGAATTTGTACTATAAATGTGCAATACAGGCTTAAACAAGATCTTCTAGTCCAACTCCATCATTTATAGATGTAAACCATTCTTCATACCATAACATAACATACCACGAAAAGAAACAACAAGCACCGTAGCACTGAGGATAAAAGGAAGTGTAATAAAAATTTGTATAAATAAAAAAGTCATAAAAATCCATCTAAATCCCATCATCACATGCCTTAGTACACTCTCTAACACTTTATAGCATTGCACTGCACTCTTAATGTCACTATCCTTTTGTTTGCAACATACGTATGGTATCTTCAGAGACTGATGGCTTAAAATGCAAAGCATCCTCCCCTGCACAAATCTCTGTCTTGAAATGATCTTGAAAGACCTTTTATGAGTCTTTCCAAGACTCCAAGAATCTAAGAACACAAGAATGTATGTTTTCACGTAAATCAGGGGTCTTCAACTCGTAGTGATTTTGTTTCCTGGGGACACCTGACGATTTCCAGAGACATTTTTATTGATCAAACTAGGATAAAGGATGCTGTTGGCAACCAGTGATCAGAGGCTAGGGATCCTGCTAAAATTTCTACAATGCATAGGACAGGCCCAAGACAAGGAATTATCTGACCCAAAATTATCCAGACCAAATAAGTGAAAGCCAACAGCCATTGTAAGTTCTTTAGAAAGACATGAAGTTTTCAGTCACTTATTGAGAAATGCATGTTTAAATCTTATCACTTGCATCACTACCAAGAGTTACAAGCAAATTTCTTAGTGAGGAATAACATGTACAGCAGCAAAAGCACTAGGCTGGGGAGGCTGAAGACTTGGCTCCTGTAGGTATAGTTCTCTCAGCAATTAGTTGTGTGAACTTGATTAAGTCACTTAACCTCTCATACCCTCAATTGCTTCATCAACAAATGAAAGAACCAAGCTAAGTTAATTCTAGAAATCCCTTTCAGTTCTAAAATTCAATGATTCAAGTGAGAAGTCAAATCACAAGTTTAGGGGGAAAAAATTTAAATTAAGAAGCGTGGCTATGCAATCATTAAAAGCAAAAATAACTGAAGAGTACATACATTAAATGTGTAACTACACTGCTTCAATAATTTCACTAGCATTTCTTGAGCATCCATTATATTCTTAGCACTTTTACTTGTTAATATAAAGATACAAAAGAATTAGATGCTGTGCATCTCTATGAGTGAACTGGGTTAAATCACTGAAATCCATTTAAAAAGTGAGGGTTTTATACAAAGGGTAATATGCAAATGATCACCTCAGGATATCCTGGCAGTTTTGGTAAAATACAAATTCATGATTCCCTAGTCTTATTGGACTTGAGATTTCTGAGGTTTGGCTCAAACCTTGTATTACTCTCATCACTCTCAAGTGGTCATGATGTATGCTGTAGTTTAAAACCCACTGAATTAAAAATTAATAAATAAAGGAGTCTGTATTATACTTCATTGTGTTGACTGTATATGAAATTCTGTAAGATTTCAGAGTAAGGAACATTATGGACAGGTCAGAATACTAGAGGGGAAGTCTTTAGCAGGTAAAATAGGAGCTTAAGTAGACAGGGTTTGGAAGGCCAGGACAGGCATTCATGTGGAGTTGCAACATGAGCAAAGGCACAGATGTGGGAGTGGATGCGAGGTAACTGCAAGTCAATGAACAGGCCCAAAACAACAGTTTTCATGCTGAGCAGAAATAATTGATAAAGTGAGTTAGCTGCAAACATGTATGGTAGAGCCAATTTGAAAATGTTGGTTTCCCAAAAGGACAACCATCATGAAAAAAAAAATTTGTTCAAAATTTGCAAGTCCTATTTAAATGTTATCTGATGGAAATGTGTTTCACTGATTTTTGGCTAGATGTGCAATGCAAGAAGAAAGTACAAATATTCCCTGCATTAAACCTTCTAGATCTCAAAGTCTCCTAATTCATTTCATTTCTCAAGAGCACGTTTATTGCTGAATAAGCATTTCCTCTAGTATGTACCCTATTTTGCCAGTGTAAATTTATGAACAAAATGATACTCCTATGTCGGCCATTTGTAGGTACTCTAACATGATTTTTTTTCTTTTGAGGGGTGAAAACCGAGAGGTTTTCTTTCCCCCCAAAACCCCAAAATATTTTCATTTGAATTGTTGTACAGTATGAATAATTCCATTTGTTAATTTTTAAATGGACTACAACTTTATTGATTTCTAGTTTATTTCCATTGTGGCTGGAAAACATGCTTTATGTGACTTGAATGCTTTTAAATTTATTCAGATATTTTATGGCCTAGAACATGATCTGCAACCTCTTCAAACTTCTTTCACACATTTTGTCCATCTTTGGTTGTTTTGGGTAGAAGTATAAATCTGCTACTTAATTTTTTCTGAAAGCAGAAGTCTCAGTTCAAGTGACTTACTATAAAGATATTGCCATGCTTAAAAATAATTTGACTTCCTCTCATTAATAGTATTTTTAAGCCTTCTATGAGAATATCAGCTCTTATTACAACCATGGAATTAACATATTGAGTTTACAATATAGTTCTCAATAATGTCTTACTAGAATCAACCTAGGGAATATTTTCAAATAGCACTTTTCTCAGATCCTGATGAGAACCACCCACCAAGCCCCCCATGGTACTGGAGACATATGTTGAATATTCAAGGTGGAAAGTAAGTTAATTTCTCAAATAATTTCCCATGTGACTCAATGATTACACTGTGACATCACTCACCTCCTTTTCCAAATAAAATGAACTAATCTATTGTTTTAAGATTACAGAAATGAATAATATAAAATTAATGTGTGATAGGATATTTTTCTGAAAAGTAGAAAACAAAACACCAAAAAAGCCCACCAAAATCATCTTTTTGACTAAGTAAATCATTATAAAGCTTTGCTGTTTTATATAAATTCATAAGAAGAAATGCCATGTAATTAAAGTAACTAATGAAATGTGTAATTCATCTATTCAATATTGGGTTCTCAGAGTTATCAAAAATAAGTAAGATTCGGTTCCTGCCCTCCAAAAGCTAAAAGTACATTAAAAGAATAAGAAGTGTTATCATGTATTATCATGACATCTATCTAAAAAAAATTCCAAACTACATTTCGTTTGAAAATATAGACTTAATCATTTATTAATATAAGCTTATTTGTAATATAATCAACATAAGTTTCATATACAATACTAGTAATACTTTAAGTTTGCATCTAAGTAAATACTGCTGCCTTATTTACTAAGCGTAGATATTATCCTTCGACTTCTTGTCATTTTAGAAGAGAATTTAGCTCTTACTCACCACCACCCTCAATCCTTTCCATTTTCCCATCCACTTTCCCACTAGAACACATTTACTACTTTGGAGTACACAGTGCTTAAATAATTTTGACCATATAATATGTTCATCAAGCCAATGATATACAGTGATGACATTGCCTTTACTACCCATATTTTCTTGAAGTTACTTATCTCATTTACTTAGATTTACATGAAATATCACTAATATTTTCAAAATTTTCCACACATCTGTCAAACAGCAATAATATTTTTCATAATCAAAAACACACTGGATAATCTAAGTTTCATCTCTTTCCTGGAGACCTTTCTTCAATGGCCTCCACCCTCCTGTTCAGTCCACACCAGTTGTTGGCTAGGCCTTAGGCACTGTCATCTCCCAACATCCGGACTGAGCTGCTCTGACAATATTTCCAAGGCAGTGTTTGATTTCGTATCTTTGTCAGCCATGACTGGCAGTGTCCAGACCTTGCTTCAAGACTACATGTAACAACTTCAATGTAGAGAATGTGGAGAACCCCACCACCTAGCAAGGTGGAGCTACTGGGAGCTGGTGGGGCAGATAATCAGGACAGGATACCTTACTGACTTTATCCATGCCATGAACACTGCCAAGAGCTTGATATATATTATATCATGTAGTCTCTCCTCATCTATTTGAGACTGGTACCTATTATTATGATCCTTATATTACAGATGAGGAGACTGAGATTCAGGAACATTCATCAAGTTATCCAATATCACACAGATACATGGTATGAGAACCTGCTTTCAAACTCTTGTTTTATCATATTCTGAAGGTATGCCCATAACCACTTGAGTACTCTCTTCACAGTGTCTGAGTGTATTCAGCTCTGATGCTAGGGGAAAAGACAGGAAGGGCCTGGAAGAGAAATGGAAGGCTTGTGCCTCTTTATTTTTTAATTGATTTTATTTCATTTATTTTTCCTTCTTTTATTTATTCTTTTTATTTATTTTTATTTTTTTATTTTCTGTTACCCCCATTGCCCTTCCCTGCCCCATTCATCCCCCACTCCCAAAGACAATCCCCTCCCCATTGTCCTTGACAATGGGTCCTTTGTACATGTTCCTCTTCCTTCCCCTGTTACCCCACTCCCCACCTTCTGGTCCCCATCAATTTGTTCTTTATTTCCATGTCTTTGGTTCTTTGTTGCTCATTTGTCTGTTTTGTTGATTAGTTTCCACTTATGGGTAGAAGGTTTGTGCCTCTTAAGGAAAAAATTTAGTCCCAGCTGGGCCACTCGCTGGTCAGATATTCCTGCACAAGTCACATGACATCTACCAATAATGATCATTGTGAGAAAACCAACATTTCTGGAAGATGTATTCCTAAACAGGCAATTTTGATGTTTTTCTAATTTTAGTCCCACAAGAATCTGTCGATGTAGGTGTTGTTATTATTATTATTATTATCATTATTATTATTTTCAATCTCCTTTTATAAGTAGAGAAGCATATCTCAGGGTTCCACATCCTCACCTTTCATGTGTTTTGAATGAATCCTCTCTAAATTGTGTGTTTCTAAAAATACATTTCTTCAAAAAGGTTATAAAAACCTGAAAGTGCTTGTTGGATTTGCACATCTGAAAGAGAAAAATACCAATTACAGAATTTTCAAATGAAGAAATCCTCAGAAAAATATTCGCTGGAGCTTCCAGAGTCACAATCAGCTAGTGGAGACCTGTACCCAAAAGAAATGATTCCCAGTTCAATGCTTTTTCTTAAATGGAAGGAATATGCAAGGGTATGGCCCAGAGAGTTAATGGGGCAGTACGGGGATAGAGAGAAAGAGGCAAGGCCTGGCAATAAAGAATATGCAACGTGGAAGTCTCTACCACCATATTTTCATTTATTCATCTAAGTGGCAGGCCCCAGAAATATAAGGAGTGTGAAAGTGAGTATAAAAGCCTGTATCGTTAGAAGGATTCCACAATCAAAAATAAATTTTAAAAAATACAAAAGGTTAAGAAATTATTTTAAAACATTATAATAACTGTAATTATTTGCACATTTAGTCCAAAAGAGAATTGCATGTACAATTTGGCATCTGAAATTTAAAGTATTCATAATGGAACTCTTATTTTCACTCACTCACCAGCAAAGCTTCACCATCTCAGTAAGTACCACCACCCTTTAGCCAGTTGCTCTTGGCAAACCTCACCTCCTATATACAATTCATAAAATAAATCCTCTTGATTCTACTACTTCCAGGATACATGTCAAATACGGCCATTTCTCTTTTTTCCACAACTCTAGTCTAAGTGTCCCCTATTCCCTTGTCTGGGCTATTAATATATTTTCCTAAACAGTCCCTCTTCTTCCTACAATCCATTCTTCATCTTGCAAGTAGAATGTCTTTAAAAACAAGTGAACCAGATGATGTCACTCCCTTTGTTAAGCCTACTAATGGTCATAATAGCCTGTTTTTGTTATTATAACTGAGCTCATTAGTGCTTTTTCAGATAAACCCAAGACTAGCATCCCTTGTCAGCTGCAACTTACTAGCAAAAGAGCCATTCACAACTTCAGTTACCATAATATATTACATGATATGGTTCTTTACAGAGCAGAAAGCACCAGCAGAAAAGTCCATGGCTAGTTAAATCTTCACAATGCAAAAACAAATGTTCTAAAATCATTCCCTTATCACCCCAGAATCCACTACCTTCACCTCAATATGTGCTAAGAACTGCACTTCAATCATTCTATGTTACTATATGTATTTATACATGGGAACCCAATTCCCCTAAATAGAAGATAAATTCTTATGTTATTATCGTAAGTCATGTTTCTAGGGATAAAAAAAAGAAAATGCAAAGCTGAACAGGGAAGCGTGATCTTAACACTCTGGTAACTCAGTCAGCAGGACAGACTGGCATTAAACATAAAATTACAAGTGTCATTACTATTTCAAAAGTGGAAGTATGGAATATTTAGAGAGAATTGAGCAAGGGATCATCTAAGCCAAGACCTGAAGAACAGATGGATGGAAGTCACCAGAACTCTGTGGGTAAAGGGGAGAGCTGGGTGGGGTGGCAGAGTCAAGGAGAAGCTCCAGTAGCAGCAGCAGCAGCAGGGCAAACAAATGAGCAGGATGTGATTTTGCCTTAATCTTTTCATATCTACTGTCTTTAAAAAACTCAGCCTTTTTACATAACCATAATTAATTAAAATATACTATTGAATTTTACCTTGTCAAAGAAAAAAAGGCTTTGCCTAACCAACTACCCTATCTGAAACAGCGCCTCAGTCACTCCCTTCTCCTTCTTCCTACCTGTGTTTTCCATCCTAGGACTTACTACTGCCTGAAATGGCATGCATTTTCTTTCCTTCTTCACCCACTAGACTCTTAAGTGCCTTGCAAACAGGGTCTTGGTTTGTTATTTTTGTTCGTTCTGTGCTGTATCCCAGTCAGTCACAGTCAGTAAGACAGCATTGGCTCAGACTCACATCAGATCCCTATGGTCAGAATCCCCATTGCCTCCTTTCAATCTCTTTGACTGTTAATAGCCAAGGGTAGTGAGAAACACATCATCAAGGACTTAAATTGGAAAATCCTTCCTTTTTAAATACTTCAAATTTCCCAAGTGAAGCATGAGATTCTACTACGTATCTCTCAATCTGTCCTCATTATTTCCAACAGTTGCTTTTTTGGCAAACAAACTTAAAGGTGGCAATCATCTAGCTGTACTCAAACTTAAATTACAACTACTATAGAATGCATAATTTAACCCCATCAATCTTTGTTTTGTGTCTCAATGTCTAGCCATATCTTAACTTCAGCTGGGCGTAAATGGTGTCAAAGCATCTGGATAAGAAGAAAAATAGTAGTCAATTACCCAAACTTTTTAAAACACTGCACTTCACATTCATTGACCTGGGCATGTCTATATATTAAATGTTATTCAGACAAAGCAAACTGGGTGGTGGTTTTTTTGTTTGTTTGCTTATTTGCTTTTACTTTGCGTACAGACATGTTTGTGCCATAACAACAAATTCTCAAGACAGACAATTACAGTGTGTAAGCCCCAACTTAGTAGCTATAGTGGCCTGTGTTGTAAGTTTCATTCTGTCAGTAACTTTGAGCAAATGATTCAACCATACTTCAGTTTCTTCATGGCACAGGGTTGTGACAGAAACAGAGTGACAAAACAGATCTGAAAACACATCAAAGAGTTGAGAGTATTATAATTTCTAAATGTGAGATCCCATTATTGTGTGGTATCTCCTCTTTGGCGTACACAAATAATAGGCTTTTCCTCTCTACATTCTCAAGAACTTAACAATAGCATCTCTCCCCACTTCAGAAACTCCACTTTCATAGAAAAGATTTTGAAATGTCTTAGTTCCAGAGCCTCCTTTCCCACTAGCTACTAAGCAACTCTTATTATAAGTAGTTTTAATGGATCGATGTAGCTGGGAGATTATTACTGGTGTGGAGGATTGTTCCATACAATCTATAATTTCTTTATATCCAAAGGTTTCCAGCCTAGTAGTAAATGGATTTCACTGTGCTATCAAAAAAATAAAATAAAAAATTAACAATCACTTTGTTAGAAAATGAAATGTTTCAATGGGTCTTTTATGCCCCTGAAAGGTATGAGAGCCTTTTTCATTCTATTTCCTTTTGCACCATGGCATTTTTATAATTACTCTCTTTCAGACACCAGTATCTGTTCAGAATCCAGTGTGACCTCTAGCCGTGTCAGCTGGCAACACCTGAACAGATGAGAAATTCTATCTATAAAATGATAGCTTGATCTATAAAATGACACCCATATTGATTTTTGAGTGTTTCCAATGGCTTGACTGATGTTGTTTTTCATTAGATTAGTAAGTTTCAGCATCGTGGAAACATAACATGTTGTTAACATTTGGTCAAAATTGGAGATGAATTTTCTTTCTTGTTTATTTATTCTGGGACTTAGTCCTCTGGTTACTCTAGGTTAATTTTCAAGGTCAGTGAACTGAGGCATACTTCTAACGGAGCTCGCAGGATTTTTAAACATTCCCTCTCTCACCATCCCCTCCCCTTGGCACCAAAATATTGATCAGCTTTTCTTTCACAGTCCTATGGAGGTGACCAGGATGCATGCCTAGGAGTGAGCAGGAGCCTGAAGCAATACAAGAATAATGCTGTGAGCTCCTATTTGCAATCAACTTGCCTTTTATTTGAAGAAAGCACTTTCTTACGATTACAAAAGTAATATAAGTTCATTGTGGCATAAAATTAAGAAAAGGCTAAAATTCTAAAGAAGTAAAGAAATAACTCACAATCCCATGATTAGCCATAAACGATACTAAATTTTCAATTTGGTTTTTAAGTATTTCTCACCAATTTCTCTTAAGGATTTACACAACCCTGAAGCAAAAACATCTATGCTGATTATTGTGATATGTCACCTAACATTGGTTTTATCCACATGTACATATATTTGGAATAGCAGATCTTTGCAGTTCTTAAGTTCTATGATGTACGTTTTTATTCTACAATGTATATGTCAAGAGTTCCTTTCCACCAATAAATGTATCAGTGCTGGAACATCTAAAGGAACAACAGGATGAACCAGGAAGACAAAACGAAAGTGGAACTGACCATGGCAAGTTGTAAAGCTAGAAAAAAAGGAGACAGGTGGGCCCCAGCCGACAGGAAGTACCAACAGCCAATCAGGCACGTGGAGTCTGACATCACACTAACCTGGATTCTTGTCTTTGCTCTGCCACCTTTCTGCTGTGTGGCCTAAAAGAGGACTCTTCATTTCCTGGTGCCTCAGTTTCCTCAACTGTATAAATGGGCATAAAGCAGTGCTTACCTGGGATGTAGCCAAAGAGGATATAAGCATAACTCATAGATATAGATAAAACAGTATGGTGAAGGCCAGAGAGAAGGGGAGCAGGGGATAGACAGAGACAGGCAAAGGGGGATCCGTGGGGACATCTGTAACAGTGTCAACAATAAAAATAAAGGGGAAAAAGTGAATACATGTAAAGCACTTCTAAGAGGGCCCTCAGACAGTAAGCAGTACATCTTAGCTGCTGGCAGTAGCAATAGTACAAATTTATCAGACTCTGAGGTAAGTGTTTTATATATATTGCCTCATTTACTCCTACACCATCCTATAAAGTAGGATTAAATGAGAATGTATCCAGAACACTTTAATCATCCATAAGCTCCAATTACAAGTGAGAAAATTGAGGTTTAGAAAACGATTCATTATCTCGCTCCAGGCCACAGAATTTGTGCATGATGGAGCCTGGATTCTCACCCAGGCTTTGTGGCGGCAAATGGCACTCTATTCTGAAGTACGGTGTTGGGACTACCCCAAATATAATCAGAATTAAATCCACAAGTTTACCAACTTCCCCAAGTGGATTTTAGCCTCGAGCTCATGGCTCTTTGCTTCATAGTGATCTACAAAGGAAAAGTCACTTAGTCATGTTTTTCCAGAAATGGTTAACTTTAAAACCTCCATGTAAACACAGAAACTCAAATTTTATTCAGAGCCCTGCACAAAGCAAAAGCTCAGAAAACACCACAAAATAATCCTGCAGCTGGTGAGAATAACCTCCAAGAAAAGACCAACAGGGTACAGTGTAGGAACGGGGCTGTAGCAGATGCCTGGCTCTTTTCCCACCTGAAGATGTCTGTTTGCATGTGATTGATTTCTATCTTTCACTTGATGGATTGATACATAGATTTAATTATATCACGTGTTGTCCCATCAATACTGCTTTGCAGCTATTTTACATTCAGCCTGGGTGCCAGATTGAATTAAATGGTTTTTTTAAAGCCTATAAAGGAGGAAAATATCTTTCCCTAGTTGGTATTTTTTACATATTGGTTACTAAGAGTCTGTAAGCTAAAGCGGGCAGTAAAGTTCATTTGCTGGTAAGGAAGCCAATTTGACTTTAATGGCCATTAATTTTTTATGGGGCACCGAGCAGAATTATTGGTGTTGCTCCTAACTAACACACTTCTGTAGCTGTCAGGATTGAGGGCACCTCTATTTGGGAAGCAATTATGCTAACCATCTCTAAGGAGATAAATGATCATATACAAACAACGTCCAGGTCCTGATCATAAGATCCATCCATATGCAGGGATTCCTACTATAGCCCCCCAAAAGGATAACTACTTTTCTTGCCTTAAAACTGGATGTAATATATTATAAACTCTGAGTAATGATGGATAGAGTGAAACGGGCTTGATCATTTAAGAAAAGTTACTTTCACTGCTGAAGAATCCCCAAAAGGTATCATTAACCCCTCATCTTTTTTGTGTGCCTACTATGTGCCATGTACTATTCTACAAATGCAGTACCCATTCGGGAGAAAAGACAGAAACAGGCAAAAGACCTGCTTTCCCAGATCTCACAGTCCAACATGGTGAGTCAAATAAAAAACAAAAATAGACTTGGCAAGTGATAGTGTGAGCTGAGGTGGAGGAAAGGCAAGACAAAGGGTAGAGAGTAATGGGAGGGAGTTCTATATTAGATGGGGCAGTCAAAGAAGGTATCACTGATGCAAGATAACACACTAGCAACATGCCATCTACCTCACTTAGGTAGGGAGAGATGTGTAAGATTTGAGGGTTTTTCTACAGTGCTGCTGTATGTGTGAAAACCGTTGCTTCAGTCAACAAACAGAGGATAACATTCTTACTGGGCACTTGCTTTGAATTTATTTTGACTTACTTTGAACTTCACATCTTTTTTTCCTTTTTTCCACACATCTTTCTTCATTCATTCATTCAATAACTGTTCTTGACTATTTCTAGTCTTCCAAGTACTGTACTAGGACTGGAAATATACAGTAAAAGCTAATAGTTACGGAGCATTTACTAAGTGCAAAGCATTGTGTAGACCACCTCACATAGCTTTATGGGCTGGTAGGACAGACGTTATTATTATTTCCACATCGCTAATAATGGATGGGACCCAGATGAGTTATAGATGCTCATGTTCTCATCATCTCTAGTTACTGTCAGAGCTCACACTGAAGTCAGGTTTTCAGATCTCTATCCTACTTTTCCTTAAATTCTGACCGATAAAATGTTAGATTAAATTCTTTGTCTTCTTGTGAGGCAAATGAGATCGTGTACATCCTGAAATAAATTTACCTCACAGATAAATAAACAGAGAGCTACATACCTTGACACTCCCCTCCAGCCTTCAGACAAATAATTTAGCATTAGCCTCATGTACAGATGAAACTTGCACAACAGAATTCAGTAACTAGATGATCCAGTCAGAAATTGTCAGCCAGGCTGGGAAAGTGGGCAAGGGCCCGAACGGCACCCTGTTCTCCCCTGTCACCCATGAGACCTTCTCCTCCATTGATCACCTCACCCTCGTGCCCCTTGAACTCCGACCCCATCCAGGTCAGTCCTCACTGTTGCCCACAGAAACCCTACGACAGCCTCCCTTCCTGCCTGCCCCTCAGAGTAGTCCTTCTGGAGCATGTGTTGCTCACTGGAGTGGTTGTGCAACTTTTATGCATGAAGATCAAAAATTTTACAAATCCACCGTCTCGGCTGTCTAGTTTGTAGAATCTTAAAAAAAGAACCCCAGAGATCACCCTAGACCAGCATTGGTCATTCACAAATGGAACCCAGAAAGGATATGTGATTTATGGTTAATTAGTCCTAGAACCAAACTGGAATGCAGAGTCCTTGCTCTCAGTTAAAAAAAAAAAGAAAGAAAGAAAGAAATCTCTGAAATTAGTATTTGGGGCACTTGATGGAAGATTGACAGAAGAGCTTGTGGGGGAGGGGGCATTTGACTTTTTTGCACCTCTCAACTCACATTCAGTTCACATCCTTTAGCCAGACGGTTACTCTGTCCCCCACAGGGGATGTCCATTCCAACATGCTCTTCATGATGATTGGTTTTCTCTAGGTCCAACTGAATGACAGGAAATTTTCTGGACTTGTTCTTTCATTGTAGGGTGACTAATAAAAAATGAGCTCAAGGAAATCAAGATTGTTTTCCTCTAGATAATCATACACATTTCATAAATAACCAGTGATGATTTCAACGTGCTCTAACATCACAAACTTACTTTCACTATGATTAGCATAATTAACCTAACCTTCATTTTTAAAAGTGACAAAACAATGACACGAAGGAGGGAGGATCACACAGCTAATGGAAGGGAAAAAAACAGAAAAAATAAATCCCAACCATTGCCAGCTTGATGTGAATTACTCTGAACTGTTTTTTCCTGATACAGGAAAAGAGGGAGGCAATAAAAAAATTACAAACATGGATTGACCACTGATTATATGCCAGGATATTCCTAGCTCATTTATCCTTACCACATGTCTATAAACTAGGTATTATTATCTTCATTGTGTGTGTGAGGAAATCCAAGCTTAGCAGAATTAAATAATTTTACCAAGGGAGTAAACTGAATAAATGGAAAAGCCAGGCAAAACTTGAACATCAGACATCTCCGTCTGTTTGCGCTTACCCATTATACTGTACTAGTAGGGGAGCCCTTCCTTGCCAACATGAATAACGGGTCTGGCCAATTGTAGATCCCCATCATAGTCTTATCCCCCTTCAGTAGTCTTATCTCCAGTGTTCTTTCCAAACTCAATCATACAAATGATTATAAAAACACTGAAAGTACTATAAATGTCTCTCTTCACATTATATGCATGCCAGGCCCACACCTTCGTTCATACTGTGCCTCCTGCCTTGCATCTCCTTCTCCCTCACCATGGCAGGCAGAGTTTTGCCCTGCTCCCCCACCCCAGTGCCACAGCCGTGAATGTTACCTCTTATGGCCAAACAGATCTCGCATGTTGTAGAAGGGCAAAAACAGAAGTCAGACAGATGCAACAGGGAGAAAAGTCAGAAGTATAGAAAGCATGAGAAGGTTTCAACATACCACTGTTGACTTAGTGATGAAGGAGCCACGTGTCAAAGAAATGGGAACCAGTCTTATAGCTTGTAAGGGGCTGAACTCTGCCAACCAGAGAACGTGGGACAGAACTCTGAATCTCAAATAAGAACTGCAGCCCCAGCTGATGGCTTGACTTTAGGGTGGAAAGACCCTAACCAACATACCCAACCATGTCCTGCTGAGCTGCTGACCTACAGAAGCTGTGTGATAATAAATGGCTATTGTTTTAAACTGCTAAATTTATAGTAATTAGGACAGCGGCCATAAAAATAAATATACCCCCTCTGTCTTGGAAGCTTCTATTCTTCAGGGTCCACCTGAAATAAGAAAGCAGATAGCTCAACTTTTTATTTAATTTTATTAAATGTATTAAATTTATTTCAGTGCCATTTGCCAATAAAGTTATATAGGTGTACAATTCTATGATATATCATCTGTACACTGCGCTATGCATTCACCACCCAAAGACAAATCTCCTTCCCTCACCATGTATTTGACCCCCTTTACCTTTAAACAAGAATGTGCACTTTTCCCCAATGTCTCTCCTTTCAGCCACTACCTCTACTCTACTCTTCAACAAAGTACACACTTTATGCTTCTCAATAGTAAACTAGAGCTGTTCCTTGAAAGAAAAAATGAGAGGGAAGAGACCACTGCAGAAAAAGAACATATTTCTCATATGCAAATAAGGCATCATTCCAGACAAAGAGTCTTAAAACAAAGACAACTCAATATGGTCCCTGCCTTGCACTTCATCTGCGCAGATTTCATGTTAAAACAAATCATGTGTTGGTGCACGCTGTTTACTTGTGGGATGCAATCTGTTGGAAAAACAAGAGCATTTCTGTAATCCAAAGTCATGCCTAGTCCCACCACATCCTCCTGAAAGGTGTCCAGCCTATAGCGCCAGGCTGGGGGTTGGTGCGCTGGCCCACACCGGCTCCCCACAGAGCTGTCTGCACTGCAGGCAGTCCAGGCACTGTGAGGAGGGCACAGTCTGTACTGGGCATGGCCTCAGGCCTCTAAGCTCACCCTTCGGGGGAGGAAGGGTCCTTTGCAAGAGAAGCCTTTGTTTCTTGCACCCTTCTCACCTCTGTTTTCTATAAATGAAACTGCTCCTGCACACCACAGCTCCTGTCTCATTCAAAGCACCAGTTACTGTGCTTTTGGAGCTGAGTCAGGAAACCACCCTTGTGAGTTCTGTCAGCTACAGTGTGAAAATGAAGCAAAGAAAACAGTCTACAGAGGGGAGCTTCTCCCCCAGGAAACTGTGCACTAAACAGTTAGAAATAGATAGTAAGCATGCCATGGGCCATTAATAGTGGATCAAAATCCATTCAGTCAATTCCCACATCCCATGCTCCTCCTTTTCCCTAACTAAAAAGTGCACCATATTATGTGTATCTTCTTGCCATGTGAAATCACTGTAGCTAGGCCTCTTAAGGAGGGAGAAGTGTCTGTTGAATGATTTGGGGTTGGATCCTGGATAAATGAGCTGTTTGGAGGACACATCACAGATTCAGCTAATCCAACCAGTCAATTTCTCTCCTTGCCAGAGATGATCCTTATGAAAATATATGCACTTTGGGGTTCAGAGAAGAAATCTCATTCAAAAATATGGACTACCTATACCACTTCATGAAAAACTCACAATGATTAAGACCTGGTCTGAACTAACGCCCTCCCCTTCTAACTGTATGGACCTGACTTGTCTTCTCTTTTGGTTTGTGACACTTATTATCATTTTTCTAATGAGGAGACTTGTTACTTTTATCTAAAAAGACAAAATGTTAAGTAGGAATACTAATTGAATTTACTGAAGAGAAGGTCCTGACAACAATTCACCTGATCTTCCTCCTCAGGAGCCTCCTCCTCCCTGTCCTTTGCCCCATCATCTTGCATGGATTGGGCTTTTGGTCCTTGGTGCTCTGCACGTGAGGTGACAGGTCAATGTATGAGCCCTGGCAGCAATAACCCCAACCAGAATCTCTGCAAAATAGGAGCTTCACCTTCTCCTACCCAACGGCCATATCTCTCCAGCTAATAATGAAAGAGGAGAGGGTTGTCAGGTAGCAGGAAGATTCTGTGCATTTTCTTTTGGAAGTTCTATTGGGAAATGACTGTAGAGAAATTCTTCATGAGATACCATCATAGTGTAACAAGGTGCCTAGCATATCCCTCTCAATCCTTGATTGGGGGAAGGGAGGAGTGAATGATATGCTGAATGGGCATTTAAGATATATTGCATAACAATGGCAAAGTAACAGACGTGCCTTCCTGAAGAAAAGACAGGTGGCCCCCAGGGCAAATTGTGTACTGACTGTGACAATGTTCAGGGACTTGTGACTTATCAGGGTGGAGGAGGGGAGGAGATTATATAGCACCTGCACCAGAGGCAGTGGGTGGATGCCCAACCCTGGATGTCCCTGCATTGTTGGGAACTTTTGCCCTGATCAAAATGGCAGCAAAGAGAAGGTAAAAGACACGGGGGAATTGGCAAAAATGGTACACACTAACACACCATAGTAAAGGCCAGATATGAGATCATGCAGGAAGTTCCAGTCCGAGCATTTAAAATGAGGGTGGACTAAAAGAGAAGAGAGAAAAGCTACTCATCTGGAGTAAGAGAGGAGAGAAGCCATGCAGTCTGGAGTGAGAAAGGAGGTACTTCTGCTTCCCTGAGGAATGTACTGAAGGATGTATGGGGAAGCCACTCTCTTGACATGTGTGCCTCCCTGGACTCCACCACGATCCAGTGTAACATGCACATGTTTTTCTGAACCACTACATGGATCCTGAGAATAGCGCACCCCAGATCCTGAAGGAGAGACCAGCTGCGAGAGGATGGCGACTCTGAAACCCACAAGTGCACATTCCAGATATTGGAGACCTGTTCGCATGACTGGCTTAAGGATGGATAAGGAAATGGAAACTTCTGGGCATGGTTTTGGCTTAGGCTTTTGGGGAGCAAGGGAGACTCTGGGGTTTATGGAGGGCTTTGAGCAGGAGTACTCTCAGCCCCTCCTCCAGAGTTGGAACCCTGTTAAATCAAAACCTGTTTCCTTTAACACTAATTGTTGGGTCATATATCAAGGTGCCAGGAAGCACAGTCCTGGTTTGCTTGGTAACAGTAGCATTTCTGGCTGGTATTAGGAGAACAGGAATTAAAAGCTGTTATAGTCCATATGCTCCAAACAGAAAAATGCATTTACCTGTGGTGGGACACCTTTACATTGTCTCCCTAAAGCAAAGGCAGTACTCAGTTTTTCAGAGGGTCCTTTGTTTCAGCAAAGAGTAGGAAACAAGCCAACAAGCCACTCTGCGATTTCCAAAGGGCAGTTGCCAAGTCAGTACAAGCAAGGAGGAGAAGGACAGGGCAGGTGAGCCTCTGAAGCAGCCTCAATGACTGGCTATTATTACAGTCAACTCCTGCCTGCCTGGGGTGCTCCTTCTAAGAGCTTAGCATCTCACGGGGAAAAGGGTTCAAGACCATATTGACTGAGAAGTAGCGGGGTTACTACATCCAACAGAAGACCTCACAAGTATGGACATAGCTTTCCTGAATGTTTAACGCACCAGAAGCACTGGTGTTTTCTCTCACATCCTAAGGATCAGAGCAGGGGCATACAGTTCTTCAAAAACATGTAGCTAGTGGAGAAGGGGGGCAAGTCAGGTCCAGGCTCATGTAAGGAAGGGATGAAATGGGAGGGGAGAAGGGAAGCTGATGAGGTGCAAAACTAGACCAGAAGGACCTAGCAATCTAGGTCTAACTCAGCCATTCATTTATTTATTCACTCATGGAACAAATATTTGTTGCCTGTCTGCTCTACAACAGGTCTCTTAACATCCGTGGCACAAATCAGAATATAAAAACTCTGAGAAATCATGAACTAAAAGGGAAAAAAACCCCTGGCTGGGTGAGTTGGTTGGAGCATCATCCTGTAAACCAAAAGGTTGCAAGTCTGATCCCCTGTCCGGGCACATGTCAGAGGCAGCCAATCTCTCTCTCCCTGCTCTTCCTCTCTCTCTAAAATCAACAAAGCATATCCTCAGGTGAGGACTAAAAAAAACTGTTTAACCCAAGTTTCCCCAAATGTTTTTAATCCTTAGAATCCTATTTTTCCTTCTAAGAACATGTAACCATCTCAGAAAAATCAGTATTCCCTGGGAACAGTTTTAGAAATGCTAGAATAAATTGTACTTAAATCTCATTAAAGGGCAATTGTATCATCGTGTTTATCAGATTCTTCGATCATTTTCATACAGTCCTGAGATTTTTTTTAAAAAATGAAGAAATTTCATATAGTGGTATCTTGGTTGCAAAAACCCTGACTTTAAGATGCAGATAGACACCACGGAGGTCAAATGTCAGGGAATCGTGAGTGTGCTTGTTATGAGTGAGAGGCAGCAACGGGCTCTCTGCCTGCACTCTAGAAGACGTGGGCTCAACGTGGACCCTGAGTCGGGCCCAGGGAGGCCACAGGGAAGTCCTGGGAGAGCAGCGTGTCAGCATAGCCAGTTAGGTTCATTCATATAGTGATCAAACTGAGTGCCTGTTATCTTCAAACATAAAACACACCTTCTCTTATAATGTTCGCAACTACCATCCTTGCATCATTTTCATTTTACAGGTGAGGAAATTCAAAGAAGTAGAGGTAGCTAGGTTTGCCCAAAGTGACAGAGCTAATACATGACAGAGCTGGGACTGCATCCAGGCCCGTCTGCTCTCGAAGGAGTCCCACAGGTGTCCAGCAGATTCTGCGGAGACTGCAGGTCTTGGAGCTCAGAGCCTGGAATAACCACTCTCTCTCACTGTCCGGGAAACAGGGTGCACATAGGCCCAGGTGAGAATCAGCAATGAATCCAGCTTCGGCCATTTAGGAAAGATACAGGCTGCAGGAAACCAGTCTTGAGCTGGCAATGCAGCCTTTAAATGGGAAAGTTTGTTTTCTGTAACCTAGGAGGGAATTAATCTAAATGACAATGGAATAACATTAACAATCACAAAATGCAGGCTTGAATTTTAAGTCCCTCACCAGCATGCTCCACGCTTTAAAAGAATGATGGTGGAGTTGATAAAATTCATGAACAGATCTCACAAAGAATTGTCTACTCTATAAAATCAATAATGCATACTCAATAAAATAATATTAACAGCATAGAACAAATTAGATCCATTTTCCATGGGACTTTCAATAAAGCTGTGGCATAATTAGTCATCCCATTCAGTGGTGTGAACCAGCTGATTTACAGGACAGAACAGTGTGTCATAAATGAATGCTGGTGCTGTCAAAACCACAGACCTCTGGAAAACTAGCACAGCAGAGAGGGGGCCCATGAGATGGAGCTAGACTCCTGCTGGTCTCATCGATTTCACAAGAATGGCCTCCTACTGCCCAGAGGTCTTGTTGTCCTTGTTCAATTATAACTTGTCTTGTTCCCTTCCACATAATAAATTCTGATACTCTCTCCCTTGAATGTTAGTAGTATCACAGCCCCAAAATTTGAAACACTGTCTTTTAATTAAGAACAACAACTACCTGCGTGTGTCTGGGTTTATAGCAATTAATATTTCATGAGAAGAACTTCTGTTTCCTCTCCAAGGCAGCAGTGCCAGTGTCCTCTGCTGAGCTCTCCCCCACGGCCATGGGCTCACAGCAGCCTGTCAGCACGGCCTTCCTGCAACATGGCGCCTCCGGCCCCTGTCTGCCTCCCATTCAGAGCTTCCACAGCTTTCAAACCACTTCTATGAACTTCGATCTCACCCCTCCCTTTGCTAAGGAAACATGTTGACCTTACTTTGCATCTGGTGATTATTCTTATACTTCCTGGTAACAATTACTTTGTCATTATCTTATACTGACATTTAATTCTTAGGGTTTTGTTTAACATCACATTAAGCAGGGTAGGCCAGACTATGCTGTGGTGTCTAAAAAAAGAAACTCTCCATCTTCATTTTGTAACCTTTCAGAAGTTCATTTTTCACTCGCATAAAGTCCAATGAGAATGATCAAGGTCTCTCCATCATTCAAAGACTCAGCGATCCAAGTTCCTTCCATCTTGGGATGTTGCCATCTCAATACCTGACCCTCAAAAAATCCATAGTGGAGGAAGAGAGAGCACAAAGGTAGCTATCTCAGTTCTTCCATGCCCCAGCCTGGAAGCAACACACACTGAAATCACTAACATGTAATTGACTAGTCAAACAACCCCCAGGTCAACAAGGAGGCTAGGAAGTACATCATTCCCCAGTGTTCCAAAAGAACAGGAAGACTGCATGTGGGTGAGCCCTGGCCTGGTAGTCTCTACCACAGTGAGTTCACGTCAGGTCTCTCAAACAGCCTGGCACCTCAGTGATGACAAGTTAGACAGAGCTTCAGTTGTTTGGTAAGGGGTTGGCTTGCCTGAGCTCTTTGGGGTCCTTCAGTTGAAGGCACTCATCCTACACATCCTTGGCATCCTGCCAGAGCTCCTAGACTGTACCTCGTATATACTGCACCCACCTTAGAGTATTCATTGATGGATTTAATCTGAAGACCAACAAGGAAACATCATATCTGTTCAAGTTCTGTCTCCCCCACAGTTCTTTGCCCCATTTCCTAGCTTCAGGAAAAGTGCAGCTTACAAGACAAATGATGCAGCAAGGATGGCAGACTTCCTTGTGGCTATCTCAATTGACACATGCAATGCTACAACTTTGAAATTTCTCCCTTCGCTGGTCTGTACTCTAGGACAGGATAAAACCAACAATGATAGACAAGACCCTACAGAGGAGAAAATGCAATGGCAAAACCTGGCAAGAAATATGTTTATGGTACAATACAACCCGTTTGTATTGCATAATACATTTCCCCTGAGCAGGCTTAGACAGAGGGGCTCAGAGCTCGGACAGGGTTCTGCCCATTAACAGATGGGAAAGATGATACCTGAAACGGTTAAGTTTCCTGGGCATAGTCATACAGCCACCCAAGAAAAGCCAGGGAGAGCACCAGCAAGGTTGCTGGCTTCGAGCTGTTCCTATTAAATTAGATGATGTTCATTCGTCACTGACAGCTTTGGGGGAAAACGGATCAATAAGCACTTCCCTTTGGGTCACTTTCCTGCTGTGTCAGATTTATATCTGCAAATGTTTAAAGAGTTCCCATTTACCTGGGGTTTTATGACTTGGTTATAATTGCCAACACTGAGAGAAAGCTGCCTTCCGTCTGGCTTCCCCTCCTGCAGGGAGCAGCCCAAAAACCATGTCATCTCCTTCGTAGAACAAAACTGCTTTGAAGGAAAACAAATGCTGCTTTTTTTCCTTAAAAAAAATTGTTGAGTGCCTGGAAAAGTCAGATAGTGACTTGCAAGATTTAAAAAAAAAAAAAAAACCTTTATTTTAGGCTGTCTAGCGACCAGCAGGGGAGGACAGATCTCTTCGATGGGTTCACTTGGTGCCTCATCAGGGTGGGCGTGAGAGATGGAAGGTGATTCCACAGCCACATGGCACCATGGCCAAGGAGCTTTTCAGTCCAGGCTTCCCGATTTTAAATTTGGCAGTTACACTCGCATTTCTCTATATAAAAAAATATACTGGGTCTGACACAAATAATGCCCCCCTTTTTATGAGGTGGTAATCTATACCAAATCTTTTATTAAAAAATCATAAGCATGTAATCCTGTAACATAGCAATATCACACTCAAGCACATCATATGACATTTCAGGTGAAATGTTCAAATTGCTGTCCACCTCACACAAGACATTCATGTACACTGCCAACCATACTCAATGGTGTTACTTCTGCCAGACCCTGAATATTGTATATACTTTTATATAAATAATTATGATTAAGCATTATCATGATGATAGCTAGGATTAACACTGGCACATGTATCTATATCTGCTTGATGATGTGCCATTGAGTTTTTAACATATTTTTTCATAAACTTTCCATTTCAACTTACATGTTAACATATATGCAAGTACATGCCCACCAATATATATTTTTTCATGTTAACAAAACAGTGAAAATCAATAAGGTTTTGTTTACCAATTTCTTGTTTTCTCTACTATAATATCCTTCAGCTCATAGCTGGCTTTCAAGTAATGCACACGAATGTGAAAAGGGTAAAAGATAGAGGGAAAGAAGAAAGCAGAGGCAAGTAAAATGCTCTTTTGTAATTTATCAAGATAGGAGTATTGACAGTTCAATTTCACAACAAAAAAAGTGGTGAATGTGCTTGTTTCATATTATAGCTCTTTCTCTGTGTATTCTATTCCTTTTCTCTCCTAGGAATCCCCTAGTTCAAATGTGTTTTCAGTTTAAATATATTCATTGCTAAAAACAAAATAGCATTTGTAATGCTGAGAAAGGTTACTACTAAATTGAATATGGTAAAGCCATTCTGAATTTGAGCAAGTGAATTACAGACTGTAATATTAATCAACTCTTTTAGGAACTATCTATATATATGAAAGGGCAGCTTTAATTAATATCTGTGTCATTTGCTTCACCATTTAAAATTGGATATTTTTTAGTGTATTTAACACATTTCCTATCATTTGCTTGACACTATTTAAGAACACTTGCCCTTATAGTGTATACAAAGGAAACTTCTGTCTGTCCCTGGCAACATAATAAATAATTTGGAATACATAGATAATACTAACACAGCTCTGAAGCTTGGATCTTCAGAGCCAAGGAGAAGGTATTAGGAAGAAGAGAAGAACAATAACAATTAAATACCTCCTTTGAGCAAATACCTCTTCCTCCGCTACATGCTTTACATAAAAATACGTATCTCATTGTATTGTCACAAAATCCTATGAAATGTATATTACCTTCATTATGAAAGAAAAAAAAATGGTCAGCAGGTAAAAGGACCTAGAGAAAGAGACACAAAGAATTTAAGAACTTTCCCCAAATTCTTCCCAGAGGAAAACAGCTTTAAGCACAAACTTGTATGGCTCTAAAACTCATAGATTAAGAAGAGCTACTTGTAGCTAAGAAAATAAATGTATATTTTACAAAATTGTCTGTGTTTTTACTATCAACATCCTTTCCTCCTTTTTTGTTCTTGTAAGTTAGGACAAGTACATATGAAAACACCTTGGAAAAAGCAAGACGTCATAATGAAAGTTGACAATGAAAATACTTCTTATGCTACTCTTACTAGGACTACATTCCTCCGTATGTCAACAAATATTACACACCCAGTCCCCGGCTCAGGACGAGGGATGGTGTAAAGAAGTAAATAAATTGTTCTTCATATGGAGAAAAATCTGGAGTTTTCCTTGAATTTCCTATTGATCTGTAGTCTTCCAATTTCAATAAAATGTTTGTACACCTACTGTGCAAAAAGACTGTGTCGTAATCTAGTTGGGGGCATACCTGAGGCTTGCCAAGGACCACAACATGACAACTAAATTCAGCACCTAAGTATGGCTATTTCTATCTAACTTTTACCTGTGTGTCTGACAAATATGGCAATGGTGGAGAGAAACTGCTTCAGGTCATTAAACATACAGGAAACTTTCAAATTCAAATACAGTTTTATTCACCAAACCCAGTCCCAGGCAGCTCTGTTCACTTCTAACAGTTCTTTAAAGACATCAAGGATCATCTCTGTAGCCATCTCCCCGGCCCGTTTTATGTTGTCTCAAAGGATTGCTAGAATCTGCCTCTATGTAAACATCCCTAGTAGAGTATTCAAAAAATTAATGCTACTCCTCCTCCTTGTCCCTGAGCCCTGCTCTGCTATCCCTATAAACTGAAGCGCAGGTGCAAATACGCGCAGAGATCTCTTCCAGGGAGGGCACGGCATCCCAGGGCCATGTGTTCTTTTTAAAGAGAAATGATCAGAGCACCTCTGTAGTCTTTGTGTATCGGTCTGCTCCAAACTCAGAGTCAGGTCTCAAGCATCCCATGTGAAAGCCACTGTGCAATGACCATTTTAGACTCTGCTTCTCTCTGCCCCGTCCAGGAGAGGGGCTCCCACAGACACAAACCTTACATCCGGGCAGCACAGAATTGTGCCCCTGGCCTCTGTGCTGCAGCCGCATTGACCTTTGTGCACATCACATTCTGTTTCATCCCAGATCTTCCCACGCCCTTCTCTCTGCTCACAACCATCTTCTCATTCTGGCTAGTTAACTCCCACATAGCCTTCACTTCCCATTTTTATAGGACGTTCCTGTGAGCCCCACATCTGGGTGAGGTAGCTCTCTATGTACCTGTAGCACCCTGTCATTCCCCTGTAATGACCTGGTCACACTCCACTGCTGCCCACTGCCAAACTGCTGTTACACACACTGGCCTACAAGCAGGGCTAGGGCAAATGCTGCCTCTACCCTTTTCACTGTTGTGCTCTTGGTGCCTCACATGATCTCTGCACTAAGTAGATGCTCAGTAAATATCTGTGGGTTGAATTAATCCTTCAATGAATGAATGCTTGTTGATAATATATTGATTTATGCATGCTCTCTTAAATATTAAATGACAAATCCTATGAGATTTAACTTTAAAGGGAATAAAACTCTATGGTGGCCAAACATGGGATTGTGATAGAAAAATATCTGTCTTCTTTCTTTTCCATCTACCCTTCTATACCCTGGTACTGAACCTCTCTGCAGTTATTCATGGTTTTGTTTGATAGAGAACTTTAAAAACCCATTTGAGTGGGAATAAATGACAAGATATTCATTCTCTTTCTCTCCTTACTTCCTACTAAGCTCTAAATGCAAAAGATTCCAGTGTTCTACCACCTCTTGGCAATTAGACGTAAGGACAGGAATAACTTAAATAAATCAATTCCCCTTCTCCAGTGTTGTTGGTCTTAAGAAAATACTTTCCTTGAGGAGGGGGGAATATTACTTTTATTGGTCAACTTAGTGAAAATATCAGTAGAATCAAGCCATCTCTGGAATCCAAATAATATCTGAAATGTTTCAAATGATACTTCATACAAAACAATTTAATTCCTAATCAGAAAAAAATGTATTAAATAGACCTTTGAGGTTCACTATAATGCTCTTTGATCTGTATTTGTTTTGTTACTTCATGGTGGACAACTGAGCAAATATTCTTGATTGATTGATTAAGTTATTGGCTTATTGATTGATCATTGCAATGTCTCATGATCCCAGAGAGCACCCAGAAAATGACATGAGATATTCAGGAATTAATAAGCAAATCTTAGTTAGATAGAGCATGAGAAATTTGAGCGGGGAGAGAGAAAGTTAGAATGCATGGTCCAAAGAACTGGTGGAATTTGAGCAGTTCCTTAAAGAAGGCCAAGATTTAAGCAAGCAGAACTTGGTTAATAACATATAGTGTTACAGATGAGAAAACAATAATAGCAAAGGTTTGGTGGCAGCAAAATATATGGCTAAGACAGAAGATTTTAAATAGCCTAGCTTGGCGAGAGTACCGGATACGTGTGCATGAGTGTGTGAGTGGGTGAGTGGAGTGTGGGGTGTGGCGGGGAGTTAGAAAGGAAGGGGGAGAGTTAGAGGGAGATAAGACTATAGAATAACAAGTAACTCATGGGCCACAAGAAATAAAAATTTATTCTTCATTCAATTTTCCCTGGTTTGGAGGGCCCATGTGATCAGATCCATGTTCCATATGTGAGTTTACTGATGTCGTTAAAATGCACAATGTTTCAGTTCTCCCACCTTTTGAGTGGAGATAATGATAACACTGGCAGTAAACACATTTCCCAGCAATGACTTGAAATACGTCTCAGGTCTTGTCTAAAGCACCTTAGAATGCATTGTTGAAAAGTAATATGCATTTGTTGAGTTATGTTATTTCTGTACTCTTAGCAGGGGGAAAAAAGCTAGTTTTTACTCTAATATATACATTTCTCTTCCTCTCTATGATAATCAGCTAAAAACGACACATACTTATAAGAGTTTTCTCTTGATTCCAATGACTGTGAAGTAATTTTATAAACACCCTACAAATGAGTCCCTTTAACCAAGTGTTCAAATCTCTCCCATTTAGATGTGAAATGTAGCAACTCTCCAGGATCCCATGGCAGGAGATAAAATATTACCCTTTAGAACAGCACACAGTGCCGTGTGGCCCATGATCTATCACTCAATAGATATTAATTGATGATGATGAAGCGAATCACGCAGACTAGTGGGAGATCCGCAGAACTGCTCTCTTATTTATCCCACCTGCCGTCTAGACACACATCTGCCCAGAAATGCAGGCCTCTCGCCTCACTCAGAATCAGTCCCCATGGGAAACATGTTCAGCCCAGCCAGAATAGAAACTAGTAGAAAAGGTCATTTTAGCTGCCAAGCGTTTTGTAAACTACAAACCATCTCTCTCCTTCTCTCTCTCTCTCTCTCTGTCTGTCTGGTCTTTCTCTCTCGCTCTTGCCCTCAGCGCATGTGCACACATCCCCTCCTGCAGCGCTCTGTTTATTCTCATGTTCTCTGGAAACGGAGGAGAGGATTAAGTATGCAGCTGCTTCTGTGTGGGACAAGGACATATAGGCCATATGAATTAAACTGACTGTAAAACATTGGAAAACAGGACGGTAAATTCCCTGTAGAGCGTGTAATCTGTATGACATCATTTTGTGTGAGACGCTGACTTGTAGCCAAGGGAGGTGAGAGGAGGGGCAGGAGGGTAGGAGGTGGGGTGAGGCGAACACTCATCTGGTGAAGCAGAACAGTGTGGAAGTGGGAACCTTGACATGTCACCTCGCAGAGTGCCTGTTTGGATCAGAGTCGAGAGTGTATTTCTCAGAGTCAAGAGATGGCAGGTCCTAGTCATCTGACACATAGAGCCCATAACATTTAAGAATTCACAGCCACAATGTGAGCAGCAAAGGGGTAAGTGAAGTTTTATATACCATTCTGAGGTAGCATCTGGGGACAGATTCTTCTTTTTCTGGTTTAACCATTTTCCTACAGAGGTAGAAAAGCCAAAGACTAAATCCAAAATTTACTATTTACTGTGTAACCATAGGGATGTTACTTGATCTCTCTGAGTATCCCTTAGAAATGAGGTTAATAATAATCAATGTACAGGTTTTGTGAATATTAAAGGCTTATGCTTGAAGAGGAAGTGTGGCTATGAGAGAAAAGCAACACATCTTCAGTCTAGTAAAACAAGAAACAGAAGGAACTGAGACCAGGCAAGATGCGGAGGGTTTATAGTTGAATTGTATACCCCCCAAAATTCATGTGTTGAAGTTCTAACCCAGTACCTCAGGATGTAATTTTGTTTGGAAAGAGGATCTTACAGATGCAATTTAATTTGGTAAGATGAAGTCATTATTAGGATGAGTCCTAATCTGACTGGTGTCCTCACAAAAGGGGGACTTTGGACACGGAGATGTACGCAGAGGAAAGACAATGTGGAAAGGCATGGGAGAAGACAGCCTTCCAAATCCGAGGAGAGAGGTGTGACACAGACTCCTCCCCACAGCCCTTAAAGGGGCCAACTCTGCTAACACCCTGATTTCAGACCTGTAGCTCCAGAACAGTGAGAGAATAAATTTCTCTGTAAGCTGCCCAGTATGAGATACCTCATTATGGTAGTCCTAGGAAACTAATACATGGAGCAGGTACAGGCAAGTCCCGCAAACCATATTACATCTACAAGGTCTGTCCAGAAGGGATCCAGCCATGTACTGTGAAAAATAGAGACCCTTATTGAAGAAGATACAAGAGACACTGTACATAGGACAATGACACCTCAGTCCCCTTCAAATGCAATGGGGCAGTTGCATTTTCCTGAATCTCATTGATGGTCTGAGATCTCTTCCCTTTCAAAGGTGATTTTAGTTTTGGGAAAAGCCAGAAATCACAGGGCACCAAATCTGGCCTGTAGGGGGGCTGAATCACCTGAGTGATTTGATATCTCACCAAAATCTGTGCATGAGACATGATGCGTGAGCAGGCACATTATCGTGATGAAGCTGCCAATCACTACTTGCCCAAAACTTAAAGTGGGGTAGAGTAATATGCCTTATAATCAACACTTTAATATTTCTGCAACTAAAGGTATGAATATTAACATTAATGGGGATAAACAAAAACTACTAGTAGCTGGCTTCATGTCAGTTCAGGTCAGTTTGTTGCCAAATGAGTTAAGAAAAACCTTCAGGTTTTAAAGCTACAGGGATTTCAGAATTGCAGGTAAGGCACCGAGAACCTATTTCTCCATATCCCTGCACATTCGGTTTCCTTCGCCTAGAATGCCCTTCAGGTATTCTCACCCACCTGCAAAATTCCTATACCATGTTTATAACCCAGTTCAAAGAGCACCAATCCCAAGAAACCTCCATTCATTATCTAGGCATTTGGACATTGTTCCTGATTCTTCCTCAACACCTTCTACACACACGCCTGCCTTTTAGCAATTCTCACATGGACTGTTTCCACATACAAAAAGAATACCTTTCTCCAGGTCTTTAAGGATAATGAAGGTCAATACCATACACCTTCACCTTAATGTAGCACTAAGGGCTCCCTGCTAGTGTCAAGTGTGCCAGAAGATTCTAACACATAGTATTTTCAAATGAAAATTAGTGCTTCTAGGAGTGCACTTAGAATGCAAATTCAGTTTCTACTAAGAATTCTGGCTGCCATGCAGTGCTGATCAACATTGCAAAGCTCCTCCTCTGCACACACACAGCCAAATAGACAGGTTCTGCATGTGGAGGAAAAACATCGGATTACCACCACATTGTCAATACTATAAAGTGGATGTAGTTTGTATTTGTTACAAGGAGTAAGAAATTAGTATTAATTTAACTTCATCATCATGAATTTACTTTAGGTTACTTGGGTTATCCTACAATGTGAAGAAATGTGTATTTGCATCAAAATTATCTCAGTCTGCCCTGACTGGTATAGCTCAGTTGGTTGGAGCATCATTCTGTAAGCTGAAAGGTGGCAGGTTCAGTTCCCCAGTAGGGCACAAGCCTAGGTTATGGGTTCCATCCCTGCCTGGTGGAGGCTCCTACAGAGAAGCAACACATCGATGTTTCTCTCTCACAGTGATATTTCTCTCTCTCTCTCCCTCCCTATCCCCTCCTCTCTCTCTACAATCAGTGAGCATGTCCTTGAATAAGGATAAAGCATTATCTTAGTTTATAGTGTGTATATTACTAGACTATGCATTATGATTCAAAAATGAACCACACATATCACTAATCCCAAAGTAACTTCATCATAATTATCCTCTCAAATTTGCACCACTGAAAGAGGGGAAAAGATGGGGTTGCTGAGCCACAGTCTTTGGACCCTCCTAAGTGGGCTGTGTTCAAAAACTTTGAGAACCACACCTTAAGGTAACTTACTATATGTTTATTTAACTTCTTTATTCTCCCTTCATGCCATGTAGTGGGCATTTAATAAGTATCTGTTGAATGACTGCATGAGTGAATACTTGAAGAATCAAAAAGGAACACAAAAATATACAGGATTTAGCTCACAACCTCCTCTAGGTATCGCAGTGAGACACTGGATTCAAATTATTGTGTGATTCTTCATGCTTCTTAAACTACAGTGGAAATTGTAATGTTCTCTTGGCTTCCCTTTAATGCTGTATTTGGAGAGGCGCCACGGCAATCCCTCTGGTTCCTTCCTGTCATCTCCATCAGAACAGCCAACTCATTTGGGCACTCGGGGGGCTAGTTTGGCAGCTGTCAAGCTCTGGATTATGCTTCTTGAGCCCTGGCATCTGCAGCTGTGGTGAGATTCATCTCTAGCGTCTGGCCTGGCTGGGCTCCAAGGGCCGGAGCTACTGGGGCAGGGTTGCCCATCCCTGGGCTGTTAGAACCTCCTGGTGGCTACTCTCTTTCAGTCAACCTTGATGAAAGGAAATATGCCTTCAATTCAGTCCCCTGGCCCATGTCTTATTGAAACTGCCTGCACTAGCACTGAAATTGTGCCAGAATCTTCAGCAGGGTCTACAGACCTGCTGCGTGAGGATGTGAAGCAAAGAATGTAATGCAGCACAAAACAGAAATTGCGGTTATTAGCTATATTGTGTTGCTGCCAGTGGCACATAGCTCACCCATGCTCTGCAGCCAGAGGGTCGGTGCAGATGGGAATGTCTTCCTCACATCCTTTAGGTACAGTGTGCAGCTTCCCCTATGGTTCTATGTAAGGCTGCTTATCTCCAGGCTTCATAAAAGGAAGGGGACATTTCAAGGTCTCTAGCTGAATGAGTGATCAGTCTGCACTGCACACAGTGGCCTCACACCTGAGAGAAGGGGCAGGGTGCCAGATGTCATTGGGCCCAGGACCAGTTGCAGCAGAAACCTGAAATCCAGGGCCAAGACAATAGTCATAGGCAGGACAGTTTCCACAGTTAGGAAGGAAATGCAAAATTTTGGTCAAAGCCTCCAACATAAGAGTTGTAGCCTCTATAGAAAAGGAGACAAACTTTTCAGGAATTAATTCAGAAAGGCACCAATACAAAGCCTGGTCCTACAGCACGGAGTTATAAGTGAGGTATTCATAATGTCCCATTTTGCCTGTTATCATGAAGGGTTAGAATGATTGTTTTATGCCATACACAATGCCTTATTTCTTCAGAAAACTTGTCTGTAGTTGTAACTGAAGTCTGACTTTTTTCAGATTCGAGTTCAAACCAAGCCCCATTGTTCCGCTGAAAATAAGGTTTGTTTGCAAAGCCGAGAACAACTACTGCAGCCTCACCTTTACTGATCCAAGGTCAAAGCAGCAAAGACCCGACCAGTGCCACATAGTACAGATATTTATTTCCCCAGATCCCGTGACAAAATAAATGGAACTTTCCAGTGAAAGGGAACAGAAGTTCAAGCTTAAATAAATTGGAGCCAAAAGGCAAGTGTTTATTGAGAGAGGCTGTAGCTCCAGCTAGGAGTGACACGTACCTTACATTTGTACTATTTCCTCACTTTGATCCTATAACAAAATATTTAAAATAAATATTAATGACGGATATATTTAAATACACACACATATGAACAAATGCATGTATAAGTACATTTTAAAGTTATACATTATTACATTTTATATAAGTATATATTTATATAATTTCCCCCAAAGAAGAAGGTTTTTTATGCTTTTGTCCCCATAGTTCTCATTCTACCTAAAACCAAAATGTAATAGTTCTTTAATCATCAAACAACAAAAACTTTCTAAACTTATACCTTTCCTTGAGACTTTATATTTTTTCATGGGAATAATGCTAGAATTGTACGTGTTAAGTATATGAAAATAAACAAACAAAACCCTTCTGGATTCAAGTCTCAATCCTACTACAGACAAATGTCTCAAATTCTCTGAGCCTCAATTTTGTCATCTGTGAGATGATTATAATAAATGCCTCACAGAGCAGTTGTGAAAATATATGAATAGTGTTTGTGAAAGTATTGCACTTAATACTTAAATACAGTGATGCACATTAAGAATTGCTAAGAAGACTATGATTACATTCATCTCTGACTTACAGTGATCTCAGGGCCAGGAATAGGCAAAATGTCAAGTTTATGTTTCTTGCCTTCTGGCACACCTGGATTTCAGCCCCCCTCGTCCCTCAGCTGGGCTGCCCGGATGTAAACGACCATCTTAGTCACATGCAGGAGCGCTCCTTAGAGTAGGGCCTGGCACTTAGCATGCCTGGGCCTGCACTCAGCATTCTAAAGTTTGGATTAGCTCAGAGCTAGTGATTCTGAAAGAGTAAACATCTAAATATACCCCTTCAATGCAAGATTGATAACTAAGAGTTTTCCGCTAACTCTTTCCTGATGAAGTTTAAAAGAGCTGTCATTAAGCAGATGCTTTCAGAAGAAATAATCATTGCTAATTCTCAGCTACATGATAAAATGTCATCCCCCATACTTCCTGTTCCTCATCACACAAAGACATTGATGAGACATCCTCACACTGGTTTTGCTTTTGTCGGCTGCATTAACTGTTTCACTGGTGTTAGTGAAGCTCCTGGTTACAAACGTCAAAAGAAACTCAGGTCGCACTGAGTTTCCCAGTCACGCTCAGCTTCCCCAGTCCCCTTTTACTACTCTCCTCTCCCTCAGATAAAACGCAAGCTTCTGCCCACAGGAGACCCTTGCCAGTTCCTTTACAAACCCTCCCAGACAGGAAAAGTGGGGAGAATACAACAGAGGGGAGAATCAGAGTCACTACCAGTTTCCTCGGGCTGACTCTGACACTGTAGACTCTTGGCGAATGAAGATGCTTGTCCTCAGAGACAGAGAAGAGAAAAAAGAGAAAGAAAGAAAATGATGTCTACATATGATGATATTACTCTCAAAGACAGGGCAGAAGTGGATCCTGCCTGGAAAATAAATGTGCTCCTCCAAAGCTAGGTGTTTATCCTAGACACCACAACATATTTATTAATGTGGAATTAAGCTACTCAAATTATACAAATGCTTTCTAAAATTAATTCCACCTTGCAATATTAAATCAGCATGACTTGGATTCTTCAATAACTTGGTGTAACCAACATTTTAATTTTTAAATAATATATGTAAGTTTTGCAGCTCCTCTCCGGCTGGTAAACAGTGGACTCAGCAGTCGTGCATTAATGGATAATTTCATTCAATAAAGATATCAGAATTATGCAAAGTGTGGGAATGTTTGCTTCGTGATGCTTCGTGCCTACTTCAGGCAAATCTGATCATCTAAAATGAGGAAATAACCGCAAGTATGAGGTTGTTTTTACAAATGTCACTTGTTGAGACTGTAATAAGAAATCATGTTGCAAGCACCAGCTGTCTATTTGCCATGGGTCCAGTCCCATTTTCTGTACTGTTGCCCACTTCCCCAGTGGCCACAGGAATGGTAATGACAGCTTTGGGTTGATTCCTCTCTTTTTAGAAGACCCTGACTTCTCCCTTCCACAGACACTGAGGACCGATAAAAAGCCTACAGACCACTGCACTCTGTATTCGTGTATGCAACATACATTGATTGACCCTATAGAGTGCATGGGGCCAGACACAGCAGTTATAAAGAAAAGCAGATGAAGCTTCTATCCTCCAGGATTCACAGTGTAGAAAGAAAAAAGATGCCTAGCAAATATGAGATCTCATAAGTAGAAAGGCAATTTCTTGTGGTCTGGCTTGTACTCTATCCACAATGCTCAACCAACAATAGAAAAACACTTGCATTCTCTCTCTTCATGTTGCACTAGAAAGAGACTCCAACAGTAAGCATAGCCCTCACCAAATGAATGCATATCGCAATCCACTGAATGTTTATGTCCCTTATAATTCATATGTTGAAACCTAATCCCCAATGTGATAATATTTGGAGGGGTAGCCTTTAAAAGGTGATTAGGTCATGAAGGTGCAGTCCTCGAGAATAGGATTAGTGCCTTTATAAAAGAGACCCCAACCCTGGCTGGTGTGGCTCAGTGGATTGAGTGCCAGACTGTGAACCAAAAGGTTGCCAGTTCAATTCCCTGTCACGGTACATGTCTGGGTTGTGGCCCAGGTTCCCAGCTAGAGATGTGTGGCAGGCAATGGATTTCACCTCTCTTTAAAAATAAATAAATAGCAGAAGGGAGAGGGATAATGGAGAAAAGAAGGGGAAGGTCCAAGCGAAGGAATGTGTATAAAGGACCCATGGACAAGGAAAATGGAGTGGGAAGATTGACTGTATGAGCAGGGAGTAGATGGGGCAGGGGAGACCAATAGCGAGGACAAATTGGGAGAAGGGTAATTGAACAACAATAAAAAATAAAGTGTAGTAGGGTATGGGAAAAAATATAAATAAATAAATTAAAGTTTTTAATAAACAAATAAATAAATAAAAGAGAGCCCAGAGAGAGCCCAAAGAGCTGCCTCGCCCCTCCGACAATGTGAAGACACAGCAGGAAGAGTCATCAATGAAACAAGCAAGTGGGTCCTCATTGCAGCTTGAATCTGCTAGTGTCTTGGTCTTGGACTTCTCAGCTCCCAGAACCATGAGAAACAAATTGCTGCTCTTTGTAAGCCACCCAGGCTGTCGCATTCTGTTATAGCATCCTCGATGGACTAAAACAGTTATGTGGTAGCCACTGTTCAAAGCATTTTGCAGATGTTTACAACAGATATTTGCTTCATTTAATTCTAGCAATTACCCTATGAGGGAGGGAAGATAATATCATTTCTATTTTATAGATGAGAACAGCAAAGTTTAGGGAGGTAACTCAACATAGAAAATGCCACACAATTAATGAAGCCATCAGAATACTAACCTAAATCAGACAGACACCAAAAAACCGCTCACTTCATGTTCCCTTAGCAATCTATCTAAATTTGTCAGGCAAAAACATCAAAATATTCCATTGGGTTGAAATACAACTGTAATTATGTAAATATTCATCTAATTATGATTTTGCTTCTCAGGTAAAGAGACAACAACATTTATTATAGAAAAATAAAAGCCAAGTCACAATTGCCTGAGTATTGTTGCACTGAAAAAATATCAGCCATTATTTAATAATGGTTAAACGGGCAATTGTCTAAAGTTGAAATCAGAAACAGTGGATGGGCACTAGGTGACCAGTGATATGAGATCTACTTACACCAGTCTGGCAAAGCATAAGGATTATTTCAAAGTGTGTTCCTGATTTCATCCTTAACCAGCTTATTCCCCCCTTTTCCCTATTGTCTGGCTATCTACTTCAATAGACCACTTTTGGCTGTTTTCAGAGCTTTCTCATTCAGCCTTTAAATGAGCTAACTGCCCAGCCACAAGGCAGGTAGCAATTTATGCCAAACAAATCGTGAGGTAGGAGGCACTGAGGAAAGACTGCTTATTCTCCTTCTGCTCTTTTGCAAGGAGGGGGGAGTGTGACAAATGTTTGTGGGTTGGTAAACTGTACTAATTTACAAGCCTGCTGTTATCTTTCTAATGTAACACTCCCTAGAGGAGCGTTGAGGAATGATCCAGTTGAAGCTTTCAGCTTCAATCAATAAACTTGGAAGATTATGAAACAAGGGCTTCAATTTAATACAGTGAAAATCCTACTTTCACACCATTGGGGAAGGGCTTAATGCTATCAGTGATTTTGAAGTATAAGTTAAATTAAAACTTGAATTAAGATATGGCTTGCCCCATTTTATGACTAAAATAATAGTTATAGCCAATGTTTGTATAGCTCCTCACAGCTCAAGATACCGACTAGTATGCTTTGATGGCATCTTGAAATCACCACCACCACCACTGTTCCATCCATTCATTGATCAGCCAGGCTGTTCTCAGGGCTTTACATGAACTCTGTTCATGGTCCCCCTCTTCACCTTCCAGCCCTTTGTCTTTGAAATGTTCCATATCCTAGTGAATGAACCACCACTATTTGATTACAAAAGCCAGAAATCTAAAAGTTACCCATATACCACTCTCCAAATATAACCCACAGCCAAATCCAATCAACTTCATCCACCTAAATCTATTTCAAATGCACCAGCATCTGCTACCTTAGCCCATCATCCATCACCTGAACTGTAGCAATAGCTTCCCAGTTGGCCTTCTGGCATCCTCTGCCCTCCCACCACTCCCCATTCATCTTCCCAGAGCGGGCACTGGAAATGCACATCTAGTCATGCCACACACACACCTGTCCATACACTGGACACCCTTCAAGGGTTAGGCCCCGAACCTTCACTTGGGCTACAGAGTATGCAGGGTCTGATGTCTGCTCCCTAGTGGGTCCTTCCCCCTTGAGCTTTGCCCTCCAGCTACTACAGCATTTGTTCACATCCTTCTAATGTACCATGTACCCTCTGCAATGCTGTCCCCCTCTCCTTCCACCTAGAATGCTGGCACCATCACCCCCTTTCCTAGTTAAAGCCAGTCCGTCTGTCAGCTCTCACCTCAAATATTTCTCCCTTGGGTAAAACTTTCCTGACTTTTCACACAGGCTCCCCTCTCCCCACTCAAGTCAAACTTCCCTGTTATAACCCCCATAGGGCAATGATCGTTCTATCTACTATCTGTTCTGGTAAGCAGAGATAGGTCCGTATTATTCATTCATACATCTCTGCTTCCTAGATCAGTAATTGAGCAACCCCAGGTAGGTACTCATTAATTGAATAATTTAATACACTTACAAATTGCACTCCAAATCATTTTTCCCATTTAATTCTCTCAAGAGCCTTATAGAAGAGATATTAATATTATCCCCATTTTATAAATGAGGTGATTAATACTCAGAAGGGCCATGTCCCTTGCCAAAGCTCAAACTTGAGTGTTTTGACTCCCTGGTGCCCCCAAAACACTTTGCTGCTTTCCAAATAAGAAACCACACCACAGTGTACATTGTCACCCATTGGCATAATGGACTGGGCTGAATATTAACCCGGGCAAGGGAGGGAAGGTCACAATCATCACAATAATAATTGCACAACTCATCGAGTATGCTAAAAATACTGGATTGCCCACTAAATTAGGTGAAGTATATGACATATAAGTTATACTTCAGTAAAATTATTTTTGAAAATCACCACAATGTCCTCAGTCTTATTCTGGAGTTCAACACAGAAAGGGCCTCTAAAACTGCTCACCTTCCCTAGACACAAATTTAGTGCTTCTGGAAGTGCAGTCCACACTACATGCATCAGAACCTCACTGGATGCTCTAAAAATGCAGGTGTTTGGGCCCATTTCCAGACCTACTGACAAAAGGGTTGGGGACGAGGTCCCAGAAACCTACATTTTGAATTTGCATGGAAAGTGGTGTTTATGCACATCAAAGTTTGGAAACAGTGATCTATGTACAGCAAGAGTGCTTTCAACAGGCAAGTGTCCTCAAGGAGAAGGCGGACCACCTGGTAAGACCTTGTAGGGAGACATCGGCCTGCTCTTCAAAGTTAACTTTCTAGCAAACAATGAAATTTCTGATAACTGAGAACAAAACACTGTTCAACAAACACCTATTAAATGTTTAATGTATGCAAAACTTGAGTGCACACTGAAATCTTCAGTCACATGGGAAACCTAATGGGCACAAAAAGTGCAAGTTTTACAAAAACTTTTATGAAAATCATCTAATAAGCATACACGGTTATGTATCTCTAGAGTTTGCTAATGTAAAAATAGGATTTTACTATTTTTCTTACACAGCTTCCACCAGGAACTTTCACTGAGTGGTGGCTCAGGAAGCCAATCTGCAATGCTGAGCTCTGTTGTTCCTTCCTAGATACAGGCTCTCCAGTGGTGCTGGGCTCACACATTAGAGCTGCATCTACTCAGGTCACTCTGGGGAAAATTATACACAGTGTGGACCTAGAACTGGAGAGGACATTGGAGCAAACCTTTAAGAATCAGGCAGGTTGTCAGCCTTGAAGATGAGCCCAGGTCATCAGAAAAGTTTTGAATATGAAATTGTACCTGTGGACGAGGTTAGGAATTATATAGAAACAGATAGGTAAGGGCATGTAGAGACCGAAGCCCAGCCAGCAGAGGGTCAGAAGCTCAGCATTCTGTTGATAAGCAAGAAAATGTTGATTCCTTAATGCAAAGCAAAACAAAATATTTAATCCACAATGACATAAAATCAAATTTTTAAAAAAATTTAAATCTCCTACTCTGTTCATGCTATGGAATGTCCTTTATACTTTTAGGGCTATGTAGCTAGCAGAGAAGAACAAATGATCTCTCTGGTACAACTTGCTTTCATTCATTTACTACTAATCTTCATAGAAGCATGTCTCAGCACTGAATATGAGACAGAAACTGCATCTGAATGGCCGCTGCCTCTGTGATGCTGCTGCTGCTGGACATAGTTGTTTTCCCTGTTTTACATCCTCTCAAAGTAAACTCGAGGCTAAGGAAGTCTATTGGAGTCTTGTGACCTTGACTGATGATCGAGACTTGGAAACCTGTGTTAGTGGTCTCTTTATGTTAGACAATATGATCAGTCAATTAGGTGGGTGGGTGGGAAGGTAAATGGATATAGATGGATGGGTGGATGGAGGACGATAGGAAGGAAGGAAGGAAGCAAAGAAGGAAGGAAGGGAGGGAGGGAGGGGAAGGAGGAAGGTCCTTCAAGGAATTTGTGATTCAATAATGGTCAAGAATAATATTGCTATTGCAAAAAGATATAATAGAGAAAATATAGCACTGTGGAGCTTCAAAAGAGAAAGAGATTATTTGAAAATAGAAGAGGCTTTGTGGAAGGTGGGTATTCTGAGATGAGGTGAGACTTGACCCATACAACCAAGCAGAAAAGCCTCCAGCAAAATGCATACCTAAAACAGAAGGTGGAGGCAGGAAGCAATACTGGAGGAGCTCTGAGGGCTCACTTCATCCAGGAGAGTGGGAGTTAGGAGAAGAGAGGGGAGTTAGGGCTAGAAAGTGTTTCAGTCAGGATCATAACATAGAGGGTGTTGCAGGCTGAATGGAGGGAACGTGCTTTAGTGGGGTAGCGAATGGGGAGACACTGGAGATGATGGAGGAGGATGGTGACGTGACCAGGACTCCTCTTCATGAAGGCTAGTGTGGTGATGGTGTTCAAGGTGACCTAGACCTCTGGTTGGCGGCAGACAGACTGGTAGACAGGCTGTGTTCATAGTCAAGTAAGAGGCACTATGGATCTGCGGGTATGGCTCTATTGGATCTGCACTAGTGCAGTGAGATGGAAAGCATAAAACAGATACAGAAATGTATAGATATAGACTGTACAGGTGGAGAATGTATAGGTAGAGAATGTATGGATACAAAAGTGTGACACAGAGCATCCACAGTCTGCTCCTTCAGTTTCTCCCTCATACACAACAGGAAATGTTAAAAGAGAATAGGTTTGAGATTTGGTTTGTATATATGATTTTTGACAAAAATTGAAGAAATATGGAAAACAAACAGAATAGTTAAAAAGAAAAAGCAACAAGAAAACTATGCGCTAAAGTTTAAGGATCGTATCCAGTGATCCATAAATGTAGAAACCCATCATCAAGTGGGACAGTCATGAGGTTTGCACAGGAAGCCACGGAAGAACTAGACAGCCATTACAAGCAAGAAAACACACACAGAGGCTGCACAGGAGAGTAAGATAGAGAAGATGTCAGAGCCAGAATGCCAGGGTTTAAATTCTGGCTCTGCCACTCACTACCCATGTGACCTTTCCTGGGCACCTTGTTTGTTTCAGTCTCCTTGTCTATAAAATGGTGATAATAGTAGTACCTATTTCATAGTACTTGTCGGAAGGTGTGTTCCAGTTACAAATTTATTCCACCAAAGCTCTAAATTCAACCTTAATTTTCTGCTCTGTGCAATTATAGATGGGACTTTTAAGTATTCTCCTTTGCTAAGTAGCATGATAACTAAGCATCACCATTAGAGGTCACTGCAGGAACAATCGAGGAGGAAGGGGTTTCCCTCCCAGTTCAGCAGGCCCCTGGGCCCTATGGTCTGTCCAGTATCTTGCATGGAATGGGTTTCCCAGTGCCCAGCTTCTGCAGCGTGCAGCAGACAGCCACACCCAGCACCCAGCACCCAGCAGCTTCCCTGCAACCCCAGGACTTCCTTGGGCAAGTTCTGAGTTGCACACACAACTATGAACAGCTTTCTCCCCATCCCCACTCCCCACCCCCCAGAAGATGAATTTCCAGCAGGTGCTACCAGAGAGGCACCTTGGCATCTCCCCTGCCTTCTGATGGCAATGGCCACACCTTCTCCATTGAGGTCAGGATCTTAATCCTGGGTAGTGGGAGACCACTTTCAGGTTTGCTTCTTCCGTGGGAGCTCTATCTCAGCCCAGGGCAATGGCTATTCTTGTACTGGTTACTGCTATATTTATTAGAGTTCTCTTTACTGCTTACTAGCCAATCTTTCATTACCCTGATCCCACATTATGGTTATTAATGATACATGTTTTACGTGCACTATTTAAATTACCACGGTTTTTGCCCTGGCTAGATGGCTTGGTTGGAACATTGTCCCATACACCAAAAGGTTGTGGGTTCAATTTCCTGTCAGAGCAGATACCTAGGTTGTGGGTTCAGTTCCTGGTCAGGGCGTGTAGGGGAGGCAACCCAATTGATGTTTCTCTCTCTCCCCCCTCCTTCCTTCTCTTTCTAAAATCAATAAACATTTCCTCAGGTAAGAATAAAAAATAAAATAAAATAATACATTACCATGGTTTCTGTCTCCTAATTGGAACTTGACTGGTGTAGAATTATTAATAAAATCTTATTTGTTAAGTATAAAGCAATGCCTTATATATAATAAGTACTCTTAAAGTGTTTATTATAGTAATCTTTTAATATGAGGGCCAGAAAAGAAAGAAACAGTATAGTTTCAGATCTAGTATCATACCCATGTCCCCTGTGACTTGGGAAAAGAGAAACTATTCATTTTCCTTCTATTTTATCACAGTTTTTGCCATTAAGTATAGTATTCAATACAATAAAACCTATTGCCTGACATACTAGGTAAAGATGAGGGACTTACATTAAATAATTGATATTAAAAACAAATATACAGTGAAAGTACATATATCTTAGTGTTTTAATTGGTAGGAAATATTGTCACTGGCTGGGTGATAAATCAAAGTTGTTTACTATCATACTTCTATTTCATAAAAAGACATTTCCCATATAACAAGGTTAAAATGAATAAAATGTTATACTTTTCAGTTTTTCTTGTACATTTTAAATTTTTGTGTTCCTAATGATCCCATAAAGCACTTGGGGAGACACTGTTCCTGCGGTTTCTGACACACACGGAGCAGTGACACTGGAAGAGGTCAAATGACGTACCTACCAACCCACAGCGCTAATTGGCGATGGGTGTGGGGAGGAACCTCAGATCTCACCGTTCTCAGCCAAATACCTTTTTTCTCTGCTCTGTTAACTCCCTGAAAATAACGATCAAGATTGATCCAACCTTGAATAACATTTTAAATTATGTTTTTCCTCCAAATGTGAAATACTGAGAAAAGAGCTTAGAAGATATATGCAAACTAATTTGATGGGTACATAGGCCTTGGACCTTGCCCTCTGATTCTTGTCCCCACCGCCTATGGGTCCACGACCTTGGAAGAACCCTGAATGTGCCCTATTACAGCCCCGTTACCTCTGTGCTGGGGGCTGGGGCAGACCTCGGCCTGGCCCTCAGACGGTGATCTGGGGCCAGACACACAGCCTGGGCTCTCAGTTCCTTCATCTCTAAAGTGTTAATGATATAGATTATTTATGAGCTTCTTCCTCCTCTAAACCTCTAGCATCCTAAAGTTGATAAGCCATTGTCAATCTTACTTTGTTTACCTATAAAATGTAGCATTAGACTGCATGTTACATTAAATTTTTACCAATCCCCAAGTGATTTGATTCTAATATTTGAAATATGAGTCCAAAGTTTTATGACTGTTTTAATGTGTCATTTGGGAAAGTAGTTCATCAGAATCACCATGGAATTTTTTTGAAACAGTTTCACCTGCTAGACATACTAATTCCAAGGGCTTGAATGATCCCAGGAATCTGGATTTTAAAAGGCTTCGGGAGCCAGGGATTGCGTGGCTGAGTGTAAGAATCGCTGTTTCCAGGCACTTGGGCTCATTGTTTCACAGCCATATCTCGTACCACGCAAGTCCTAAAAGCTTCTGGGAACCAATGATTTGCCATCCGTTACTTGATAATAAATTACAGTTTCTCATTTTTGCATTGTGAACATGAATAGCCCTACTTCAGTTCAGTAGTGAGAACTGATAGCCACATTATATTATGAAATTTAGACACGACAGGTCCTTAGTGCTTGAAAGAGCCAGACGACAAAATCACACCCATGACAGCTGACAGATTTTTTGAAAGCTCTGAAAGCGAAGACCAAAAACATATGCTGCAGATTACAACTCAAAAATAAGTATCATTAAAGGATTTAATAGGACACCTTCCACGATCACAGACCAAATTAGAGTTACAGAGTCCTCATTTGTGGTATCTGCCTTTGAACGCTGTTTTATTGGAGACTTCTTAGAAATACAGGTACAGAGACCAGCACTCAAATTCGGACTCTGTAACTATGACCTAGGGGACTGTTACTACTTATTGTACTTAACCTTCAGCCATCTGTCTGAGAAATGAGGAGGTCCAAGTGCAGAAGGTCTGCATCAAAATTTTATGATTCTGTGAAGGATGAGGTGAAAAAGTAAAACGTGTTGAATTTTTATTTTGCTATCAGAATTGTGGATAATACATCAGCTGGTTCTAATGGCTGTAGACAGTGTTATTATCATTCTAGTTAAGAAACAAGCCTCTTTCAAAAATTCTACATTGCAGCAGCAGGAAAAACCCTGAGCAGTCCAGACAATATGGTGCCCTTCACAAAAGAGGCTTGTGTTTGGAAATAGTAAGAGCAAACACTTACATGTTAGGCACTCTTATTAAGGCTCATAACACAGAAGCTTACTTAATCCTTGCAACAGCCAAATGCGCAGAAACCATCTCGGAAACACAGAAAGGTTAGCAGCCCCCTCAAGATTGCACAGCTAGGAAATACCAGGCTGGGATTCAAACACAAGCAGTCCGATTCTAAAGTCTGTCCTCTTAATCGTCGTGATACACTGCCTCTCCCCAGCTCTCCAAACAAAAAAACTTCCCAATCAGGAATTGTTTCCACAAATCAATGAGTCACAAGTTTTATAGAGTCATACGTTTTACAGAGAAACCATAAATAAAAATTCAAATACCAGATCCAATGCTGTTACTATCAGGGACTATTTGACAGATGGGAATTGATGCTGTCGAAGCAAAACCGAGATTTAAAATGCAAAAATGACCATTACTCAAGAACACAGAGCCTTTTGCCATCTTTTTAAGTTCACACACACTCAGACACTAAGAAAGCCTTCCTTGTTTTGCTTTATTTTGGTTCTAGAGTCTTGACCTTAATAGTCAGGGAACTTCTGCTAGTGCAAGTCTACACATAACAATACCTGGACGTAGCATTTTAACTAATATATGTGGAAATGACAGAAAATTCTGTTCAGAATGTGGAAACCCACACTCTATTATAAAAACATCATTCACTTTATTTTGTAATTCACTGACTTCACCCAAAATGTGGAGAGTTTTCTGTCTGTGGTTCTTGCTCATAATGGAAATGGAGATCAGCTGGAACTAACTGGCTGCAGAAGGAGTTCTTTTGCTGGTCCAGTCCTTCCCTCTCCAGGGCTGGTGCAGGAGCATGGTTAGGTCAGTTGACCTATGCTCAGGCCCACGCTCAGAAGTCTGCAGCTATGGTTTGGAGAGGAACGACCCCCAAAATAGACCTTTGAGGGCTGGCTGGGCCTTTCCACAGCCTGGTCTCATAGGGAGCCCAGCTTTTGCTGTTCTGACCTGGTTTACCACCAGGCATAAGCATCAAATATAGAATTTGGGGACATCTATCTCTATGCAAAACTAAGAAGCCCTAGGAAGGTGCTGTGCCCACTCACTCACTGTATCCTTATCTTCACACTGTTTCCTGTAGCAGCTCAATAGTTAACCAAATTGCAAGCAACATAAGCTAAATCCAAGTTTCATTCTTGCTTTAATGGGCTGGCATAGCCCAGCTGCAATCTCCGCTGTTCATATCAGGGTCCTTATTACCAAGTCTCGGTCTTTGCCTGGGCATTTGATACAAGAGCAGTGTTGGAGTACTGACTGTTTACTGTGCACCTGGGTCTCCTGAGCATCCCATCTGAGCTGTCTCAGCCAGAAAAAGCATTCTGACGCTCACCTTGTTCCCTTTTGTAGTAGTGATGGCAAGGGTCCTTAAGAATACCTCTTCCTGCCTGATGTAGGAACTGAAAAAAAATCCTCCACTGGCATAGCCCAAAGATACTTCCCAGTCTCACCTCATTAATCATCACCCAGACTCTGGTATTGGGGTTCCTACTGGCATTACTACTTCATCTCACCTCAACTGATATGAGGTTTACACTATGTAGAATCTATGTACTTTGTGCCAAATAGCCACAAGTCCAAGCTGCTGGTATGCCAACCACCATGTTAAACACAATATGTACCATCTAATCAGAGCTAAAATCCCAAATTCTTACCCTGACTGGTGTGGCTCAGTTGGTTGAGCATTGTCCCACAAAGCAAAATGTTGCCAGCCACACCCATGCATTATTTTTCCAGTCCTAACCTGGACGCTATTTGTTCATATCACTCTTTCGCCTGACAGTCTTAGGTCTAAGTCTAGCTGAGTTCTAAGAACAACGTGGAGCAACTATCACATTTGACATCTTCCCTAGGACTTAGCACAAAATAGCTTTTCAAAATAGTGTGATCATTGAGTGCCAGCAATACTGAAGTTCATGCCTCACAACCACCAGGATCTATAAAATCAAAAATTTGTTGTGCACTAATTCCCCAATAGAACTTTAATAAGTTGTTCCAATAAGAATAAGCAAAGTAAGGAAAAACTTTCCATAAATGGAACTTCAAAAACGGTCAATTTCATCCTTAATTTCCTTTTGGTTTGCAAATGTTATGATATTCACCTCACCCAAGCCTGGGTCTGTATGATGGGCAGAAACATTTTTGAAAGTGGAGTGGGGTGGGGAGGGCAGAACAAAAGTAGGGATTGATCAACCAGTAGTCATTAAGTTATTCTAAATACCCAATTTTAGCCTTGACAAAATTCATCAACTCTATTTTTTTTCTCCTCACTCAAGTCAAAGCATTCAGCCATGGTTTGACAAATTTTCCCCTCTGATTTGGTTCTTCTGCTTGACACCTAATTGGTTAGTGGTAGGAACTGGTTGACAGGTGTGATAATGAAAGCAAAATGACCAGCAAACCCCAGGGATATCACTTTCAAAATGAAGTTGATATCCATGTAAATAAAGTACTTGTAATAATAATAACTTGCATATGTACAGTGCTTCGTGGTTTAAAAACATTTTCAAATATATTAGCTTATTCAATATAATATTCTCACAAAGTAAGCAGAGCAGAGGTGGTTATCTCCTACAGAAGAGGAAACATCAGTTGTAATATTACTGCTGTAAGGAAACAGGTTAAAACCTTTGTTGTTTACATATCTCCTTGATATTTATTATTAGAGGCACTGGCCATTGAATAGATTTACCTGAGCATGGTAGGAGGATACTACCTATTCTTGTGCTATTGTCAGACATTTATCCTAGCACAAAATTTTGAACTAAATTCAGTGATTAGCATGCATCATAGTCACTCGAAGGGCTTAAGACCGTTGAACCCGAGTTTTGGAGTCACTAGGTTGAGAGCAGAGGTGCAGGGGTGGGGAGTTGTGTTGCATGTCTAACACTTCCCAGGCAACACTGAAGCGAAGGGTCTGGATGGGGACCAGACTCTGAGAACCGCCTGTCGGGGACTCAAGACATGGTTCTCTTTTGACTCCCACTGACCCCAGATGAAAACTTGAGCAGGTTCTGAGGCTTTTCTGCCCATCATTGGTTTCATCTAAATTGCAGGTACAATTGTTTGATGTTGCACATGGGTCACCGGCCAGCAGTGACCACGGAACGCTGTGGATGGCTCAACGAAAACACGCGAAAGAAAACACATGCACAGAGACAAACTAGTTTCTGTGGGGAAGTAGGGACGAAATGGCCACCCCCCCTAGTAGGGAGTGCGCCGATTTACAGTCCATACCTGCTTTTATTGGGCTCATTCTGCATAATAATTCAGGTAAAGTACAGTACTCATTAGGGGGAAGTAAGGAACCATAGAAAACAAAGAACTCTGCCAGTCTATTGAGTTGGGGGGTCAAAGAGCTGTAAGACTGAGGAACAAAATAACTTCCTCCTAAGACCCTTCTCATTCAACTGAGAGCATTCTAAACAAAGAAGGTTTCACAGTAATTTACATGTTCTTTCTTAGGCCTGATCACCCTGGGGAATCCGCACTTCTCAGTACCAAGCTGCACCACCCTGTCATTGTTTCAGGCTTAGGTGGAGCAAGGGAACTAAGGCAACTGGGAGACAAGGAGGGTTTTTTTTCCCAGATGCTGAGAACTCAGGCTATGTCAAAGCCGAGGAGCGAGGGTCCATCACCCCCCTTTGCTGCAGCCCCCCCCAAGTCCTTCTTTTGGGGGTGCCTCCCAAAGTGATCGTGCCTGGCTTAGGTCGTTCCCCCCCGTGGGGAATCTTACCCGTCTTTGGCTAACCGACCAAGCTTTTTGGGGTTCAGTCATGAATAAAGCAGCAGAAGCAGCATTCCTGCCAGGAAGATAAGCTTTTGTCTCCTTGCTGGCTTACGGTTCCAAGGGCGTTCCCTTAGCCTTAGCTAGGCGGGGGTTTCAGCTCCTGATACCAGTCAGGGCGGTTCCCAACAGTTTGAAATTATAAACATAATCTCAATTTAGAAAGTAGAATGTCCAGGTTATGAGCTTAATCAAAACTGTGAACTGAATGCTAAAACTTCTCCCTTTCTCTGTAGGCATTTTTTAAAAGGCAGCAGGGTGGGAAAGAGGGGCATGGCTGGCTTCTGTTTTCTCTGCCTTGTGCTTCCCCCCAACCCACATACCAGGGCCTCTATGGTTGATGGGGAAAGTCTTATGAGGAAGAAAGAAAGATGAAGGATGAAGAGAGACCTTACACGAACTCGTACTGTCTGTAATGACCTTCACACACTCTCAGTCAGGCAGAGTTTGAAGCTGACTCTCCAGAGGGTGCTTTAGTGGATGATTTGGAGAATCTCCATACTGTGAGAACTCTGATATGTATCTCTTCTGACTAACTGCCAACTACTCCTTCCTCAGCCCCAAGAAATCTAGTGACCGCCCTCAAGGTTCTTGCTATGGGTTGTTGTTGTTTTTTTTGTCTCTGCAGGGGGTCTTACTGCTGAGACCATGACCACCCACATAAATCTCTCTCCTGTGGTTCACCATAAACACTACCACACCTTCTCCAACAAATTCTGGGAATCCACACCAATCCCATGCAGTCACTTCTATGCTGCTGCCGCAGGCCACTTAATTCTCACACACGTGTAAGTCCTAGTCCTCTGGGTCATCTCCCAACTGCAAGAAATACATTTCAAGTCCTCCAGGTAGACCTATGGAAATCTCCTCACAAAGCTTGAGGCAAAAGAAGTAACACCCACCCCTTTCCTTGAGGCAAGGAGGGTTGGAGGGAGTAGGGAGCCACAACACACTCACTGTACCTCTCTTTGATTACATCTCCCCCAAATCTTGACTCCTCCTCTTTGTCCCTGGACCCTTTCATATACTCAGAGTGTGAAAAGGCTACAAAAGTGTTAAATTGGCTCTAGATCACTTATTCTATGAATTCAACCTAGCTTTGGAATTTCTCAAACATTATATCATAATGTATAATGGTTCATTTTATGTGTCAACTTGTCTAGCTATGGTGTCTAGTTGTTTGTTCAAACACTAGTCTTGGTATTCCTACAGAGGTATATTTTTACATATAACCAAGAGTTCGATCAGTAGGCTTTGAGTAAAGCAGATCACCCTCATAATGTGGGTAGACCTCATCCAATCAGTTGAAGCCTTAAGAGAAAGACTAAATAAGCTCTCCTAAGAAGGAAGGAATTCTGCCTCCATACTGTCCCTGGACTCAAGGCTGGAATATTAGCTCTTGCATCAGCAACTCAGCCTGCTGGCCTACCCTGCGAACTCCAGACTTACCAGTCCCCACACCCACAACCATGTGAGCCAATTCTTTAAAATCAGTATCACAATCTCTCTCTGTTCCTTCCTCTCTCTCTGTCTCTTTCTATACATACAGAGAGAGATATAGATATCAAAGCAGTAAAATAAAAATAATACCCACCTCAAAATTGATGTTTATCTACATATCTATAGATATATATCTACATATCTATAGATATATATTTACATATGTTTCTCTCTATATATAGAGAGAGAAAGAGATAGGATATATATATCCTATATATATCTGAGTTTGTTTCTCTGGAAAACCCTGACAAATACAAGATATTGGTTGAAATTTTATTTTAATATCCCTTTCAAACCTCATAAAAACCTAGACTATCCCATTTACAGATGAGGAAATAAAAGTATAAACTTAACCAAGGAGATAGCTTTCAGTGAAGGTGTGGTCAGGACGTAGCCCTGGGATGTGAACAGGTCTCTCTGACTGCAGGGACCATATTCTCACCACCGGAAGTGTCACCACATGCCCACAAAGGCTGAACCACTAAATCAGTTGTATCTCACATGTGGATTCATCCATGAAATTACACATGCCTAGAACAAGATCAGTTAATTCAGCAATCTAAGCTCAAGATAATTCTGTCTATTTGATTGAACCAATTGGTTGGCACTTCATGAAGATAAACCATTCAGATGATTGACTACATTTTGTTTGCCTTGTCAAAGCAATTGGGGGAGAAATATACATGTAAAAATAGTAAAAAAAAATAAGCAATCATTTTCCAAAATCTTAACTATGTGTGATCTTCACTCTTTATGCATTATGTCATTAAACATCTGTGAAGAAGGTATTATTAGCTTCATTTCACACATATGAAACTGAGGCTCCAGATGTCATGTAAAGTTGCACAACAAATAAAGTAAAATAATCTCTCAGCAGTAAAATGGTAATTAATAATAATAATACTTACCTCAAAATTTGATACAAAGAGAAAAATTTAATAATATATATAAAAGTGCTTATCACAGGTTTTAACACAGTGTACGTACTCAAGAAATATTAGTTCGTTTTTCTCTGTGTAAAAATAAATATCTGCCTAGAGAAATTATACTTCCCTGCCTAAAAACTGTATTCTGCTGTGAAAATTCAAGAAGGAAATAGACAACAAAGTGTGCTGTTATATATCTCTGTGAGCCTGCTGACTTCCTGTGTCTCTGTAAGGGCCTCCAACATTGAAGACGGAAAAAATCTAGGATCCACAGGTATGATCCTTCCCAACACAAAAATAATTTTAAAAATCAACTATGCTCCCTATGCTTTCCTTCATTGTGCTTTTGCATTCTCACACTTATTTAAGCAAACAAAATTAGAACATCATGTCCCATTCTATGGATCTTACCCAGCAGTACCCTCATGTCATTCCTGACACCTCGAATGTGCAGGAAATTCTCCCAACTTAAAAAAGGAAAGTGAGCTCACTTTCATTTACATATGAGGATCCCACCTGACTAGAAGTGGCTTCTTCCAGACTTTTGTTCGTAAGCCAAAAGGTAGACCTTGACCTCACTGGAAAGTTTCCTTGACCATATAATCTTTCTGATTGCATATATATGAGCATTTTATTATATTGCTGACCTCAGTGAGCTGAACAGAGGCAATTAATTTTCCTCTAATCCCAAAAGTGGACACTTAACTCCAGGTCAAGGTGAGAAAATATATTGTAGTCATATAACAATGAAGTTTATACTACTCTCCAGGTTCCTTCAAGGTAAATTAGCCTGAACTGTTCCCTCATTCTATCAGAACAAAATGTTCTTCCTTCACATGGTACAGACAAATGTTCTAGGAGACTAAGAGGTTCTGGGAACAGCAGGAAGCAAAGTCAATACATAAGGTGGTCTGACCATTTTTCACTTACTTACATGCTGCCATTTTTTATGCCAGCGAAGCACTGGGCTTGAACCCCACCTTTCTTCCATTTTGCAGTGTTGAAATAGCCAGGGCTGTGCAGTTAAAATTACAAGTAACTTAAAGCACATTTCCTTCCATGACTAGTAACGAAGGCTCAGAAGGGAACCTCCCTCCAAGTAAGCTAACCATCATCCCCACATTAGTTGAGAGATATAAAATTCTATCATATAGCCTTATCGATGACAGAAATTTTCTAGTTCAAAGGCCCACAACCCCTTAACCACAAATTTGTCCTGCCTCATGAAGGCAGTTGAGATGACAGTGGATTATCCATCACTGGGTAACCCAAGAGAAGACCCTGAGGGATCATGGCTGAAGCAGGAAGGTTTATTCTGTGAAAATGAACTTCCCATGTGCATTGACTCTGACAGATTACATTTTAGAATATAAATAAGAGGCCTTTTCTTCTTTTTCTTTCTGTCTCTTTCACTTAGAATACCCAGACTACAAGGAAAGTAATAAATAGAGCTTCCAGACAAATGTAAGGGGATAGACTAGTAAATGCCAAGCTCTGGAGCATTAAGAAGGCTCATCGTGCAGTTTTACAACAATTTCCAAGTCATTAGCTCTAACAGCTCCTTCCACCAATGGGACTGACTGTCAGGAACAGCATCAGCATCATTTTGCTTTCTGGCCTCAGGAGTGACAACAACAACAGCAATATACAGCAATGATGATGGTGATGTCACCTTCCATAGGTGTAACATATCAAGCACCTGGAGTTTATTTACATGCCAAGTAAGCTCCATGAGGGCAAGAATCCTGTTTGTTTCATTTGCCATCATCTCTGCCAACACCTGCCAAAATGCCTGATAGGTAAATATTTGTTGAGCAAATAAATTAAATATCTCATTTAATCTTCAGCAAACAACTCCCATGAAGTGCTCTATTGGTCCCATGTTACAGAGGATAAAACTGAAAACTTAGGGAAATAGGCAGTGTACCCAAGGTACAGACTATTAACTGGCTGAGTCAGAAAACAAACTAAGGTCTTCTGACACCAAATTTAGTATTCATCGCCTAATAATGCTGTCACACTTAATGAGAGCTATATCATGGATAAGGCAAGTGATAAGACTAACATGTCAAAATACAGGAATAACCCTGCCTCTGAAAAGGACTGCAAAAGAACAAAAAAAATCTAAGGTCAGATCACAATAAAAGTGCAGTGAGGAGTCAAGTTCAAGAGATTGGTCATTATTAATCAAATTATAGATCAGCCCCAGTAGCCACATATTTCCTTGCACTTGCACTCAAGAGACCCTTTTGTAAAACATTCACAGAAAAAGATCGATACCTCTCTGGAGGTAAGTGGCATAAATTATGTCTCAACATACACACCACAGGAGTTTTACTGTGTGTTGTATACAGTAATTGCATTTTATAGATGGCCGTGGAAAGCTTCAGTCCTCATTGATTTTGATCATAAACTAAAAGGCGACAAAAAGAAAGAAACAGCACTTTATATGAAGAAGTCAGTCAGCTAAAGCTGCAAAAGAAAATGAAAATTCCACATGCTCAATGTGATCAATTCATGTTTCTTGGAAAATGAATGTAGATATTTGAGGGCTTTCATTATGAGTCGGTAGCAAGACTTGAATGGTACTATGAGAATCTCTGTTCACCTAATAGTCCTTGGGGGTACCTATCAGCAGGATTTAAGATGACAGGAAGCCAGCCTTATCTAGAGTCCTTTCTAACTTTTCACATTATGGATGCCATCAGAATGGCTTATGAGCCACATGAACTGAATATTTGTGTTTTTATTATTGCATTTAATGTGTCTGAGATTTACAATCGAAATTAAATGGAGATTGTGATGTAATCTGGGACCATCAATATGTCACTAACATTTCTAACTTCCAGAAGCATATTTTTCAAGCATTATTCTCTTGATTTCCTTCATTTCTTTATGCCCTTCACAGCAGGCAATTCTGAAGGGATGTTAATGCAGCATAACAACTCTTTACCCTTTTTCAAGGCCAATTTTGCAATATGGGCAAAATGATTGGAAATGGAGTCCTGAAAATGCTGAAACCATCTGTCAGGGACTCAGTTAAGAAGATCCACACTGTTTCACAGCCAAGGTTGGGGATAAATTATGCCTGGCTAGAAATGGCCAAAGCAAGTAGGTTCCCATTCGAGCTTATTAGGATAAATTACAAAATTTTTTACTAGTCATTGCCCTGGTAAAAATCACACCTTTTGATGATGATAAATTCATAAACACAATCCTGTAAAATGTTCCTGTGAACATTGTAAAAATAACCCTGTTAATATTTAATCGCAAACTCCAGAAGTACTTGGCTAATATTTATCCATGAAATGTGTTTGGTAAAATATTGAAGAACTGGAGGGTGGGGCTGTTGTGATTAAATTATATAGCTCGAGATGTCAAGCTTTAGAGTGACTTAAATACTGTGCCTCCTTCCTCCCTTAAATATTTATTGCCATTATAAAACTGTTGACATCTCACATAGAAAACAACGATTCTCACATTTTTAACACAGATTTTTATACCAGTAAACAGTGGTCGTCAAGATGTTCTCACAAATGTTGGCACTGATCTGCTTCGCAGGAAGCAAAGCTCTCCCAGTTGTGTGACACCACACACGATGAGTCATCACTTCCATATTTCTTCACTCATGCAGAGTTGAGTAAAATGAAAAATTGGACTCTTTCTATGAAGTACCAAATAGAAGGTATGTTTACAAAGTTGCAGTTGGTGAGTGAAATGTGTTGGAAAAACAACCTGAGTATATGTGACAACAAACACCGTTACTCCCCCTCCCCCAACCTCCTGCTAAAACATGGAAATATAAATAAGTGAATCGAAAAGTTAGTCCGGCAACGACTGTGCTAATTAGAATAGCATTCATGGATTCTTTTCATTTCTCTTGATTTATTTTTGTTATTTACCCTTAATCTGAAGAACTGCCAGAGTGATTTGCTTAATTTCTCTGGAAGCAACATTCATGAAAGCCTTTTTCCTTAGTAGAAGAAAATATTAATACTAATATTAATATTAATATTGTACTATTAATGTTCAGAGAATTATGACATTTGAATGAGTTTACCTTGAGAAAAATGGTCAGTAGGCCAGATTAGGTCAGTAGGTAACTCAGAAGGAACACTGCTTAAGGCTGGGTCTCAGGGTTGTGAGCTCCTGGCTTTACCAGTGAGGATGCAACAGGACGTGAGAGCTGGAGGAACCAAGGTACAGGCTCAGAGAACGAGGTGGAATTCTGCTTAGTTAAATCAAAGATCCAATCTCCCTGAATCATACAGAGAAATCCTCCAATCATTAAACTGGTCCCTGAACACAGAGCAAAGAATTGAGATTGAGTGTCCAGCTAGGGAACCGAGAGAATGTCATGGTAGGCCCTTTCAACAAGCCACTCATAACACTAGCAAGCCTCCTGTCTAAGTGACTTTGTAGATCAGAATCCCAAGGCAGAAACTTCCAGTTTTTCATCCTAAATTGGGAACTCCTGATATTTGACAACTATTTTTGGAGGGGCCACTGCTAGCTAAGTGAATGTTTCCACTGAACAGCCCAGGGACTCATGAATGAATCAATCATTCAGATACAGCTACAGTGCCACCCACTCAACCATCAGCCCCTGCTAGACCTTTAGGGCTGTTGTAGCTATTAACTGTGAGGATGGTTCTAAATCACCCAAGCTCATCATGTAAACTTTACACTCAGTAAATTTTAATCCCTTTCTCCTTCTTCATTTTGATGGTTAGTGGTTCAATGCCCTGGACTACAGCACCAGACTCTTCTGGAACTGAAACAGATGACTACTGACACCATAAAAACTCACCCTTGAATGCAGAAGAGTTATCTTCCATCTGGAAAGGCCACTCACCTTCCAGAGATCCCAGATGGAGAACTGAGAGGAGAAGAGAACATCCCACAAGCAGACAGGCCAAATCCACCCTAGCACACGGGAGGCAGATGTCACTGTGATGTTACCCTCACAGTTCAGCCTTTGGTAATGAGGCTGCCAATCACTTGAAATCCCCTTAAGCAGGAATCCTATACCCAGGTCCTATCCTTCAGAGCTCCATATGTTACGATTTACAAATCCAAGGAACTCAATAAAATGCCTCTGAAAGGTTTGAGTCTGAAGCCCTTTATCAGAACCAATATTGAGATGAGGAAGACTTACTACAGAATTTAGAACAGTTATTGAGGTTCAGTGGGATATCAAATGATAGCCTGATAGACAATTTCATAACAGGATCAAAAGCTGTTATTTATTGACCTCTTATGATCTATCAGAAACTATATAATGTGCAAGGCACAGATTACCTCATGTAACCTTCATTGCCTTTAAGATTAGTCCTGCCATCCACCCATTTTACAAATGAGGAAAGTCAGCTTGGAAAAGGTTAAGTCACTTGTGTCAGGTCTCACAGCTAGTAGGTGACTGACGTAGTTAGAGATGCCAATGGGAAAGGTTATGTGACAGAGAGGTCCTCCATTAACTGTCAGAAGGTCAAAGTAATCTAAATTAGAATAAAAGACACAAAGTAGGATTATAAGTAAAAGACATATCAGGTAGCTTCTGGGAGCACCATAAGTGGCCACAGCTGGAAGAAAGAACACAAAGCTAAGAGATGTGAGGCCTGGGTTTTGGTCATTTGGATTTCTATAATATTTGCTTTATGCTTTTGGGAAAATCACTTAATCAGTTTAATCTCTAGAGTTAACCACCACTAAATGCCCAAACATAATAAGTTGTAAGAGGGAAAGTCATTACTTTTTTAAACTTGATATTATAATTATGAATAATTTATAAACTGATAAGTCACATTATAACTGATAGTATAAAAATGTTTAGTATATAATATTTATAAAGTACCAGAGCATAGTATGGTAGAAAAGAAATAACAGAAGCACCTAAAATAGGCTGATGTTTTCTATGCAGTATTTTCATCAGTCTTATAAGTTAGATATTGTTATTAACATTAAACAAATGAACAGAAACTGTGAGAGATAAAACGCTAAAGGTGTTAGTAAACTGGGTAAATACCTAATCCCACCCAGCTACAACTGGTAACCCCTATAAGCCTTGTGATAGCCCTCTATAATTTTTTTTAACATATGTTATTTCCTATGGCCCTTGATATTCTACAGATGAGGAAATTAAGATTTGTCCATTTTAAATTACTTAATCATATGATTAAGTGTTGGAAGAAGGACTCAGAATCACATCTGATACTAAACTCTCTCTATTGCCCCACACCGTCCCAAATTCCAATGCCTCATGTCAGATGGGGAAGTTTCCCTTGTTAAGTGAATTCCAAAATTTTATTCTCTAAGACTTTCTATTTTGTAGAGAGTTACTTATTTCAGGGCAAGCTGGAGAATAAAGTTAAATAAAAAGATTTCTATTTCAAGAAACATAAAGTCTTCCACAGCGATTAAAGAGATACAGTACTAATTCATAAGTACCCTACTTATGGAGGTAGAGATATAAAATGAATAGACAAGAAAAAAGCTTTTCAGTAATACCATCACGTAAACCAGTGAGCTCATGATTTTTGAGGGGGAATAAAAGGAAACTAATGTTGATGGAACACTGCATGCTAGGCACTTAACATATTAATTCAATATATATTTATTGAGTAACTGTTATATGTCGGGTTCTCTGCAAAGCTCCCAGTGTACAATAGTAACCAATATAAACACAGTCCCATTCTCATATGCATAATATCCAGTCAGGGAAAATAGACATTAAACAACTAGTCACTTAAATAAATATAAATTCTGAATTATAAGAGCTATAAGGGAAAAACAATAAAAAGCAGGTAGTAATAGGAGGTCAGGAAAGGCTGAATTAATGAGTCTGAGAACTAAAGAATAAGCGGGAATTAACCAGATCAAGAAAAATGGGAAGGCCTCTCCAGGTAGAGATAACTGCACACCAAAAATCAGGAGGCACCAAAGAGCTTGAGGCATGCAAGGGCTGAAAGACAGATTGTGAAGCTGGAACACTGAGAGTAACAGTGGGGACAGAACGAGAAGAGTTTTGGAAAGGTGGACAGTGTACATCCAGCTTATTCTATCCATCAGTTAAGTGAAAGAGATAGGTCTTTATTGTGTACCTTACAGGTGAGGAAGCAAAGATTCAGCACCGTTCATGAGTTATCTGAGTTCCCACAGCTCAGTGGGAGAGCAGAGTGTCTGTGGGCTCCTGGCTGTGTTCCTCCCTGTCTTACAGCAGGAGCCACACGAGGCCATTTTGCTGCCTTAAGCTGATGGGAATTCTGCCTATCTCTGCCTTCAAAATGAGAAAAACCCACTCGCAGGCAGATAAAAGCCACACGCTCCAAAATCAGTTTTATTGGAAATAAAGATAAGTTTTGGACTTATCTTCCTGACACGTCCTGTCTCAGCTGGTCCAAACTCAGGTGGGGAATAAGTGATATTTATGAGGGCATGTCAAATTTCATAATATGTTTTTTAAATCTAAGGACTAACTTCTTCTAAGCATGTTATCCTAACTAGTCGAGCTGGAAAGGGAAAACCAGGTAGGCTGACACTGATCTTTAAGATCAGAGTCAATGTCAGATGAACACCAGGGGAGTATAACCCACAAACAGGTCCGGCAGCTACTGCTCTTGCTTTTATGACCTTGATTTGAGCTTATCAACCCTACCTTCCTCTCATTTTCACAGAGGGCCTTAATCAATACCTGAATCCAAAAAAGCTCTCATCAGAAAAATAATTTGCGGTTATTGCCTCTCACACTCCATCTCTGATGTATCCCTTGAAATGTGTTAGCCTGAAGTTGACAAATAGGTTTCCTCTCTTTAACACTATGTTAAACCACAAGAAATGGCTGCCAGACGGGAAGTTGTGTCTTTTGAGTCCCTCCCCCCACCGTCTCCCCTCCCCATCTCCTGAAAGAAAATGGAATCTCATGGGGCCTGGAGAATAGGGCAGTTGTGTGTGTGTCGTCCTTCTGTGGAACAAGCAGAGGTAATGAGAAGTCACAAGTTCCTCTCACAGGAACATCTGAGATCTCCATGAACAGGACACTCTGAAGGAAGAGTTCACAGGTTGTCATGTAGTTCGATTTCAGTTCGGGGGTTGCTACACTTCATGCTCTCAATGACCTCACCTGTCTCTTTATTCCTTTGGTCAGAAGCTTACACATTTTGTAAGTCACATAGGACAGAAATTAAATATTGGTTTTGGACTAATTTCATTATTGCTGTTATTTCTAGAGTTTTTTTTTTTAAACATATTTTTAAAATATCGAACTTAAGTTTTTCTCATTTTTGTTAAAAACGAGGTCCAAATGGTTTGTAGAAATCACACACAGGGCCAGAACCTCTTCCTGGGCAGCAGCCACCCCCGGACCCTCGGCCACAGGCATCGCATCAGCCTGCTTCGTCGTGTGGACTTAGGCAAGCCACAGCACACAAAGCAGATCAAATATTTCAAGTATAAACATCAAACTATTTTGTTGCACCAACCCTTCAAAACCAAATAAAGTCTTGGTACATAAGACCCAAGGTACGAAGTTTCATTTATAATTTGTTGAGCATGGTTTTTAAATTTGTGTGATTCTGTGAGGTCCCTGAGGTAGAGCTGTGTTTTAGTGACCTTTGTAGTGCTAGTGTCAGCATTCTACCTGGAACATGGATGACACTAACTATCTTCCTGTGGCCCTGAGTTTGCTGCAGGAGAGGGTATAGAGAATTCAAGGCTGGATGAAACAGACGTCTCCACAGAGAGTAAGAGATGTTTCAGGTGTCCTCTACAGTCTACTTTTTAAAAGAAAATGAAGGAACAGCTGTGTCATTTAATCTAGCTGCTGCCTGGGTTTACATAGGCATGGCTAAAAATTTCCAGTGTTTCTACAGAATTATAATAAAGTTGATCAAAGCATTGAGAGATTATTCTCCTTTGCTCAGGGGGAATCACAGAATGTTAAAGATTAGAATGGACCTCGTAGAACACCTGGTCTACTGGTTTTCAGATTATGGTCCAGGGGACCCTAGGGCACCACAAGGGTGTCTCTGGGACACTGGCAGAGGCAAAATAGGCAGGCATCTGGACACCCCACCCCCTTGTGATTTGGCACAACTCCTTTTGTAAAGTTCACTTATATATTAGGGTTTCATAGCATTTCGTTACAAAGTAATTTCAAGTGCTAAAAACAATGCTTTACACCTACTCACCTAATTTAACCTTCTATTTTTACAAATATGGATGTAGAGCCTAAACACCCAAAATTTTGTAAGTAATTAGCTATAGAATATAAACAAAAACCCAATTATGCTGAGAACCATTATACTGCTTGCTCCACAGCACTACTAATACTGGAAATTTTGGGAATTCAGTTAGAGAAACTAGCACCTAACAGCTACTGTGAGTCTAAGAGATGGGGAAGCAGAAATTCGCAATATACTACATTACAGCTTTTATGTATGTCACACTAGGCCGTTTGTGAAAAACATCCATATCCATTTGTTTATTCCGACAGAGTTACAACAAACTTCAAAGTATTTGGAGCAGGAATTCCATTTATTCCAATGAGGAAAACTATGTTTTGAAGAGATCAAATACAGGGTCCAGCACAAATAACACCCTTTTTTATTACAAAATCATAAGCATGTGATTCTGTAACGTAACAATATCACACTCAAGCACACCGTATGACATTTCAGGTGAAATGTTCAAATTGCTGTCCATCTCATACATGATACTAATGTACTCTATCAACCACACTTAAGCAAGGCTTACTTCTGCCACACCCTGTATATTTGTAGCAAACTGATAAATGGCAGAGCTGAAACAGGAACACACTTCTAACCATTCTATACAAGACCATTTATTCCAATGCTGGGGCAAGGACAGCCCACCAGTCTCGTGGGTCACTCCACTGTCACTCAAGCACCACTGACCAAGGAAAGGAAAGAGGATTCGACACATAGCTGATTCATTGATTGGCCAGATTAATAAGTATTCTGAGATCAAGTACAGATTTAGCAGAAAGGACTCAGTGATCATGAGCAATGGAATGGAAAAAAGGAAAAAAGAAATGGAGGCATGGATGGTAAATCATCACCATTGTGATATAAAAGACCAGAAGTTCAATAGAGAGAAAAAAGGCTGGAATGCTAAGACTTAGGTCCTGAGCTAGTGCAAGCTAACTTTCACTTTAAGTCACATTATCTGCCAGTTTAGGCTTAGGAAGCCCAGAAGGGGACCTAAAGACCCCCCAAAGTCATATGAGCAATAAGTGCTTCCAGATAGTTCCCTCGCCTAAACAGCTCCCTGCTAAAAACAGAAGTAAGTGGGCCTGACGAGAGGAGGTTTGATTGTGTGGGAAATGGACTTTAAAAAGAGAAATAAAACCACCCTCATTTCACCGAGGCACAATTAGATGGTTGTGTTTGGGCACTGCTGACAGTGGCCGGGTTCCACACACTTACTTGGGAAAGCCGGCAAAGCTCATGGAAACACTCTCCCCTGCAATTCAGCCCCAGCTGTTCAAGCTGAGGCTGCTCTTTAAAGTGAAGCAAACTGGTGAAAAAGCTGAAGTTCAGCAGTTTCACTCTGTTGGGCCAAAACTTCTGCATAGTCCCAGCCCACGGATTCTGCTACATTGGCCAGATGCTCAGGGCCTCCCCAGCCAGTCTTACAGTGAGCTCCGTAAAAAGTCAACAGGGCTCCACAGGCCAAAATGAAGCAGTCCAAAGGGGGCCCTGGGTCCTGGTCAGCCTGTTCTGCTAGCACTGAGTCTGGCCTGGGCAAAAACTCCGAGGGCGCTTGAAACTGAAGTCATCATGATCCATTTTAAAAAGTAGCTATCGAAGCAGGATAAAGCATTTTTCTGGAAGCGGAGGCTTTGTTTCTTAGCTTTATAAATTGTATGCTTACTCTGCACACTATCTTCTTCTTGGTAAAACATCTCTAAATTTAAAAAAAAAATCTGAAAACAATGCATACGAGCCCACTCTTTCACCTCTGACCGCTGTGGTTAATTTCACAGTATTTATTTTATTCCCCAATGCTCTGAAACCCTCAAATCCAGAAATCTTTCCCAACCACCAATGAGTGTTTTAATGAAATTTTTTTCTTCTCTTTAGATGTTCCTACACCCATCTGATCACCACTGCAACTAAAACAACTGCACATGCCTCTCTGATATGTATGCTGCACGGCCTAATGCCAATAATTTGCCTTCAGCCCTCCCCAGGCACTCTGTTCCTTACTTAGGAAGCAGTTAATTTTACATGAGTTCCGTAAAGAAGAAATAAAGAGTTGACTGGGATCATCTTCACTGAGTATCTCTTTTACTTTTTAAGGTATTGACTGAAAAGGTAGACCCCGAATGGAGTTTCAGAAACCTCCATCATGAACGAGACTGCTGTGGCTCATCAGGCGGTGCACTCAACAGGGTACATGCGTGGCCCTCGTCCCTGAGCTCTGACGTACAAATGAAACCTCGCTACTTGAGCCTCTCATGTCCAGTTTCTGCCAGTAATTGAAGTGCCGAGAAGATAAAAAGAATCTCACCATGAAATGAAAAAAAATAATTCTCTTAGAAACATCCATCTTGACAAAACCTAAATGAGTGGACCATGATTGCAAACACTTAGTGAGTCACTAAGGAAAAAAAGATTTAAGTTCTAGGGCTGCTTGGAGGAGGGAGAGTATGCCCTCCACAACGTACAAGTCTTGGTGACTCATTTTTCTTCTTACAATTCTCAGGTGGCCAAGTTCACACAATGGATGGATAGATTAAATAAAGATCAACTCCAGCTTCTGGAAAATACAGCTCAAAATCATTGTCAGCGGCTATTCAGGGAGCACTAAGCCACTTAGGGCAATGGTTTAGTCCGCTGAGATTTATTGCCCAGCTCCCCAATGCCATTCGCACTGATGACAACAAGACTTTAAAGTCACATTGTTTTCCCTGGAGGCAAATAAAATGGAGAAAAAATGCTGGATTCCAAAAGGAAAATATGTCTGTTTTGAACCATGTCGATTCTCTGGATCATTGGGCATACTCTCACATAAAGATGGATTTGACCTCTACTTTAAGAGTCTTTGGACTTTTGACTTTAATAAGATCTCAGACCTCATACATGAGCAGAGAGAGAATCACAGAATTTACTTAGGATTACACAGAAGAAAAAAGAATCCCATCCAATCTTATTTTCCTTTTTGTTTTTAATGTTTTAATTATAAAAAACCCAGACAACACTCATGTGTAACTTAATGAGTTACTATGAGGCAGACACCCTGCAACCACCACTAAGTCACGATAAAGACCTTTGACCCCACGGAAGATACACCTCACCTTCCATATGTCAAGACCCATCTTCCTCCCAAAATTAACCACTCTCCTATCTTGTAATCAGTTCTTTGTGGTTTTATCATATAAGTGCACATTCTTGGACACCCTATTTTAGTCTTGTCCTTTTATTAAATGTGATATATTTTTTAAGCTTCCCTCCCTTTTTTTTTTCACAATTTATTGATCCACAGATCTGGAGCATTTGGCCCACAGAGCTTCTCACAGTGCAGATATTGCTGACCGACGTGGCACAGTGCAGGTCCTGTGCCCTGTGTATTTCCTGCGAACTGGCAGCCAGAACCAAAACCTTGACTTGCTTTGGGTCCCACCCCTTTGCAAAGATTTTAATAAGTGTGGTCTTTCATCAAAAAGCACTTGATGTCTGGTTCTGTGTTTTCCTGTTAGCCCCTGTTGAGGCCTAATGCCTAAATTTAGTAATAATTCATTTAGGGTTTATAAAATGGTGATAGTTAAATTTCATCCATTCTTTTTCTTTTATTAGTTAAAATATTTTTGTCAGTAAATGCTTCCCCTCCTCTACTATTTGGTTTCCTAATGGTTCATCTTGGAAAGACAGGATAAATATTTGATTCTTTTGCTTTATTGACCCATTTTCAAGAAAATGAATTGGTTCCTTAGAATCTTTTGAAGATAGCTATATTTTTAACATACAGTTGTGTACTCATGAATTTAAGCATACTTTATAGGTTTCATTCAATTATAATTATTATCTCTTTTGAAGCTTAAATTATATTAATGGGAAGTTCTTAAAGTTGGTTCCTGAGTTCTTTTGACATAACTCCAGTAGATCTGATAGCTTCCTAGTGGTATGGCATGACAAGATGTGCCAAATTAATATTGTACTTTTCCAGCCCCAGACCTAGAATTAGCCAATTCTCCAAGTCCTAGTTACTTTTTATGGAAAATGTTATTTCAAAGCCACCTCAATGTAGATGTTAGGTGTGTTCTTTGCTATTGGTTTGCTCATTGTTTCTAGAACTCTTCAGTAGGCAGAGATAAGATGGAGATGTACATTCATATATTTACACATCCAATACTTCATAAGTTCACACTGATATTTCTAATTCAAGAATATGGAGATTTTTGGTCAATCATTTCCAGATTACTTCTATATCTCCTTTCTTCCAACCAAAAATTGTAACCCTCAAAGCACATAGGAAGATAGAATTAGAAAATCACATAATTTCTAATTTACTTTTCCTCATATTACATGCATAATTGTCTCCAAATAACAATGCTAATTAATAGTGCCAACACCAATACAAGTGAGAATAGTTTTTAAATGTTTATTTGCATATACATATGATTTCCCCAATTTTGCAGTTATTTCTTATCTACCATATTTTTCAGACTTTAGGATGCACTTTTCCCCCCAAATTTGGGAGGGAAATGGAGGAGGTGTCTTATAGTTCAAATGTAGCTTACCTGGCTTGCTGGCAGGGGGGTAGCAGTGGAGCGGGGTCACAGGTTATTAAATACTTTACCACATTTTTTGCTTCAAAATTTTTTTTCCTATTTTCCTCTTCCAAAACCTAGGTGCATCTTATGGTCCTCAAAATATGGTACATTTTACAGCATACTGCTATTTTATAAATACTTGCTCCATTAGGCCTCCGTTATTCTTTATCACACAAGTAACTCTATGTTCGATATTCATCACCACTCCTAACGACAATATCTCTCTAGTTATTTTCACTATGTGAAGTTCATTCTCTTGTAAATTCCTCAAAAAGAATCTCATGGGAACCATAGTCATTGGGTCATCATACGTTAATGACAACCTTTGTTCTTTACAATTGAAGGTCAGTTTTTCTAGCTATAAAAATTTTAACTTGTATTTTCTTTCTTTGAATCTCTTAAATATTTTACTTCATTTCCTTCTCACATAAAGCATTGTTGTCAAAAATAAAGACGCCTGATAGTAATCTAATTTTATTTCCTTTATAAGTCACTTTCTGTTTTGTCAAGATACTCAAAGGATTTTTCTCAGCAAATTTCACTTGAATAAGTCTTGACATTAGTTGTTCTGGAGTGATAATCTCAAATAAATCTTTTTTGTATAGTTTTAAGTCTTTTTATTAATTTCAGGAACATTTTTCTGAATTACGGTTTTTAGAATTTGTTCTGCTCTGTTCTCTTGGTCTGCTTCTTCAGGGATTCCTAGTATACTTAGGTTGGATTTTTTTTAATTTCTCTTCTTTTTTTTAAGATTTTATTTATTTATTTTTAGAGAGGGAAGGGAGGGAGAAAGAGAGAAAGAGAGAGAGAGAGAAACATAAATGTGTGGTTGCTGGGGGCTGTGGCCTGCAACCCAGGCATGTGCCCTGACTGGGAATCGAACCTGCGATGCTTTGGGCCGCAGCCTGTGCTCAATCTACTGAGCTATGCCAGCCAGGGCTGGATTATTCTCTTTCAAAGTTTTTACTTCTTTGTTCATTGCTTTTTGATCTTAAAATTTTTCCTCTTTTTACCTTATATTTCTTCTGAAGCAATATCTGTTCTGTTGATTCATTTTTGTGTTAATTCTATTTTAGTCTTTAGTTCTGAGCTGATTTTTTTAAATTGCTGATTCTTTCCTGCATTATATGCCCTCATTTCCAAGTATGTTTCATTTTGATTTGACTGATCCATGTACCAAGCCATTTTCTTAATGTTTTTACTTATTTTTAAATTAGATATATATAAAATTTAAATATCAGTTTTGATATTATCTTTTAACTTTTTTCTCTGGTGGTTTTTAAGAGGGTTAAGAAGAAGTGGTAAATGTTTGCCAGTGCTTAACACAAGCTAACTTCTAACTAAACAATCCAACTTAAACCTCAGTGAAATCTCTATCTGCAATGTCTTCCCAGTTACCATGCTTCCATTCTTTTATTCATTCTGTAAATGTCTAATGAGCAACTACCACCTGTATGACAATGGGGATCGAATTATTAACAATATTATTAATGATTAATAACATGATTATCAAAAAGACATTGTCCAGGCCATTACAGGTATACCTTATTTTATTGTACTTTATTGTGCTTCACAAATTTTGCATGTTGTATAAATTGAAGGCACAACTCCCCGCCACAAGCAACAAGGCTATAAGTCACTATATTGCAATACTGGCGGTATTGTGGTGGTCTGGAACCTGCAATATGTCTGAGGTCTGCCTGTACAGATTTACAACCTATTAGAGGAATCAGAAAATCAAAGAAGTAATTATAATAAAGTCCTTGAAGGTAATACACTTCCTTGGTCCTCAACTTTTTTCCACCATAACATATGTAAGGGGTAGAACATCAACAGGCAATAGGTCAAAGAGGCAGTGATGACTGTTCAGCTCAGAACATGTTCCCTTAAGGCAGCACATCAAACACTTCTCTTTGTGACACAGCCATCCTCCCCACCACCACCCCTGCAGCAGGAAATGATTCTTATTAAGGATCATTGGTCTGATTCAAACACTCAATTGCCACTAACCCTAGAATTATATTAAAGAGCCCATTAAAGACTTGTGATGAAATTAGGCACATTTACATATTCCTTTTTTTTTAATTATATAGTTCACTCTGTCTTACAGGACATTAATATGTGCTTCTTGGTGAAAAGCTAGGGAGGAAAGAGAATGACTGCTGTTTCCCAGTCATGCTCATCTTCCCAGAGATAGATATTTACCTAGCCGATGTGAGCACCTAGAGTCATCCACCACCTGCCCTCTAACATAATTATAAAGGAACAAGAAAAGGTAAACAATCGCAAAGTGGAGACATCTTTAAGCAGACCAGATTTTTGCTGCTGTGGTTGCTTAAAGGGAACTATGGCAGTTTGCTGCTCCAGGTCATGTACCAGGCAGCAAAGTATTTTCCATTTGTATCTTTTTTGAGTTGTGCCTCAGACTGTTGTCTCCATTTTAGAGCCAAGAAGAAGGAGAAGAGGAATCCTTCCTCTGCTCGCTCTCCCAGCTATGCAGACAACAATGCATTCTGGTGTAAGATTTAAGATAGACAAGCTCCGAGTCTCACAAAAATGTGACCACATGTGAACTTAGATACCTTCCTTTAACTAAAATTCCAGCCAATCTTCACTGGGAATAAATTTGGGGGTGGGTATAAGAAAAGAGGAACACTTGTAATCTGCTCTAGAAGTCAGCTCTGAGAACACTCCTGCAGTGCTGTTAGATTTCAAATGCAATGACAGATTTATTGTCTTTTAACATAAAGCATGTTAATATATTTGTTAAAAGACAGCATGCCTTTCGTTGACATACTTCATAGCGTAGGCAGAGAAAACAACTAAGGCACAGAGTTGCATTTAAGGATGTCAGAGCAGAGGAAGTTTAGTGTAAAAATATCATTAAATACCAAAATAATGTTGTATGTGTCAAATAACATCAAATATGAATCAAGGAGTCTTGAGGCAAAGAAAACAAGCTAAGATTTGAATAACATTGAAAGGGTAGACAATGAATTCAGTTTGATCTCAGATAAAAAAATGATTTCAGGAAATAAGGTTCTGTAGGAAGAGAGCCAAAGGGCACATCAGTGCTGGGGACATGAAGACGCAAGCCCAAGCCTGAAAGAATAGAAAACAATTAGATAAAGTAGGTCAAGTGCTTCAGGATAGAAATGATCAGCTTACAGAGAAAGAACCACAGTTTTCTCACATTTCATTGACACCACTCAAGTAATGATAAAAATAGGTGCCATAGACAAGAATTTGTGAACTTCCTTTAAATACATACATAATGGGAGAAGGGAATACAATCTTTTTTAAATGAGGAATCCAGTCCTGGCTATTGTGGCTCAGTGGACAGAGTGCCAGCCTGTGACCCAAAGGGTCACTGGTTCAATTCCCAGTCAGGGCACATGCCTGGGTTGCAGGCCAGGTCTCCAGTTGGGGGTGTGCAAGAGGCAACCACACATTAGTGTTTCTCTCCCTCTCTTTCTCCCTTCCCCTCTTTCTAAAAATAAATAAATAAACTCTTTTTTAAGAAAATAGAAACCATGAATATTTTCATATTCAGATAAGGGACAGAAATGTTGAGAAACTTGCCATAGGAGAATGTAAATTACTTTCAGATTCAACAGAATAATGCATCAGATCAGATTTCCATTGACCTAAAAGCCAACTAAAATATCCCTTTTGACAAGGTGGCTAGAAATTGGAGGGGTTGGACAGAGATGAATGGCATGCCCATTATCTGGAACAAAAGTTAGAAATACAGATCAAAGATCAAAATGTCAGTTTGAGATATCATTTTATTATACATTTTACTTCAGTAAAATTGTTTAACAGTACCTAATCCATAATTATATATGTGATATCAGATCCTCTTTATTTTAATTGGGGAAAAGAGGTAAGGAAAGAGGGGTAGACAAGTAAAGAATAAAGATATCGGAAAACGCTACCATTAAAGCCCTGAAAGAGATTCCCACCAAAAAAGAAAAATCTTGCACACTAAAATTTTCCCCACAATCAGTCCTGATTACCATGCTCTAAGCAGCAGAGCGCTGCAGCACATGTAGCTGTCAGCTTCACGTGATTCGTAAAGGGTTATTTTCTGGTCTAGCTGGTCTTTCAGTGGGGTTATTGCTATTTCTTTTTTTATTTTACATTTTTTAAAGATTTCATTTATTTTATTTTTAGAGAGGGGAAGGGAGGGAGAAAGAAAGAGAAACGCCAATGTGTGGTTGCCTCTCACATGGCCCCCACTGGGGACCTGGCCCACAATCCAGGCATGTGCCCTGACTGGGAATCAAACCTGCGACCCTTTGATTCTCAGCCTGTGCTCAATCCACTGAGCTATGCCAGCCAGGGCTATGCTATTTCTTATAAAGTATCTCCATTCCATGGTTTTCTGTAATCATGCTATAACTGTCAATCACATCCAAATTTGCTTCATATACTTAATGCCAAATATTCCCAAATGATCTATTACTTTTCAAGCAAAGATAAATGGCATAATTTTATAGTTTGGCTATAGAACAGGAATGCTCCTATTAAAAGGAAACACCAGCCCTGGCTGGTATAGCTCAGGGGATTGAGCACCAGCCTGTGAACCAAAAGGTCACCTGCTCAATTCCCTGTCAGAACATATGCCTGAGTTGTGGGCCGGATCTCCATTTGCAAGTGAACAAGAAGCAACCAATTGATGTTTCTCTCACACATCCTTCCCTCCCTTTCCTCTCTCTGAAAGTAAATAAATAAAATCTATTTAAAAAATAAAATAAAGGGGAAACATTGGAAAAAGCATAAAGTTCCTGAGCTTCCCTCTGAGGAGACCAAGGAGAAGAGCTTAGATGGAACCGTGGGGGACAGGCCAGAATGAGAATCAGGCCTCCCATTCCAGAGCTCTTTGCACAAAATGTAAACAACTGAAGTTCAGGGATTTCTGAAGAAGGAGTCTGAGAAGGTGACAGTAAAATCAAAGAGAATAACACACTGCAGGAAAGCCATGCCTAATCACCCTTCAAATCAGAGAGCATGGCCAAGGATGACCTTCCAAAAGTAGAGGTGACTTCCAGGACTTGGCTAGAGGCATCCCTGCTCTCATAGATTCATCTATCCTTATATTCATGCCTCAGCTGTATTTATTCTTCTCACTCTGGGAGAAGGTCATGGAAGAACCAGTGTGGCCACAACTTCATAATGTCTTCACCTTGAACTCCAACTGAGAGAGAAGAAAAAGCCAGTGGGAAGTGGATAAAGCAGCATGGAGAGAGGAGCATAAAAGTGAGGTTGGAAAAAATAAAAATGAAAAGGCTTGGATGAAGTGAGCTGATGAAAAAAAGAACAATAATCAGGGCTGGATTAGGTAAAACCCTATGAACTACTATTCAACTATTGAAATCATACATTTTCCTAATACATGTAGTGATATGAGGGAGATGTTCCAATATGATCAACTATAAAAGCCAGTTACAAATAGTTTGCAGAGTATTTATTTACTTCTGTGAGTATGTCTGAACATGAAGAACTTACTATATTTGTATATGTATTATATTAGATGTGTGTGATAAAGAGATGGGGATAGAGATAAAGGTAAAGAGACAAGCAGATGTACAAGGAAGGGAGGAAGGGAGGAAGGAAGGAAGGAAGGAAGGAAAGAAGGGAGGGAGGGAGGGAGGGAGGGAGGGAGAAAGGAAGACAAGCAAGCACGCATTCATTTTGTATAATGGAATTATGGGTGATTTTTACACTTCTCTATATTTTCCAATTTTGTACAATGTATACAATAATAAGAATAATTAATAAAAACAAGAAAGTTTTGCTACTAGTTCTTTTTCCATATCCTTTCTCCCAGAACCCATCACATGGACACTTGTGATCAAAATTGTTTGCACCAACAGTTTTCAAGAGAAAGAACAAAATAACAGTCATCACAATCCTAAACTTGTCTTTACCACCTGATTCTTAATTCTAACCAAGTCCTCCAGTGTTTTCCATTTCAGTAAGAAAAATAAACACCATGAAAGAGAACATCACTAAACATCATGAAACAGAACATCAAACAGATTTCCGACAAGGCCACAGTTAAAATTCATGAGGGTACATTTTGCTGTTAATTGGTTATCCACCATTAGAAACCCAGCTTTTTGATTCAGAATAGTCACAGCAGGCCCTCCAAGACTGGCTAATGAGCTGTCCACTCACTGGTGAATGCAGCTATTCATCAAGCCCCTGGGTAATTTGAAGGGAGAGCAGGATACCTGCAGCAGTTCAAGTGGAAAATGAAATCTGAGTAGCCTATAAAGGGGAAATGACATCCTGCCCAAGCTGAAAACGTCTGTTCTTTTGGGGTAGATTCATCGAGACTAGTCAAATTGGACTGAGAAGTTAGCTAAATGCAAGGTCTCTCATTGCCGGAGAGTGGCAGCTTGCCCACTCTCCTAGAAAAACACGGCACTTGAGCATCCACCTCAAGTCACTGTCGACTGCCTTGGAATCTAGTAAATGACAACATATGCTTATTTATACAGAAAACACAGCATAAGGAAAAGGGACTACTGAAAAAAATAGAACTAAAGTTTGGCAGAGGTAGACAAGATGTTGCAACTGACAGTACAATACAATAAGTGATATGGGAGGAAAATCCAAAAGAGGAGCAATTATTTAAGTGGGTTTTAATCTGAATCTTCCCAACCATGCACCAGTTTTAAACAGCAGGAGGTATAAAAGGACACTAGAGCTTAGCAATGTCAGCCAACTGTCATCCTGTCAAGTGTGCAGACAAATTAGTCACCATAAGAAAATCAATAGCCGTGGGAAAGAGGCTTTCTAGTACATTTATGATGGATAACACAGTCTGGGTGTAATGCGTTGAAACAACTAACTTAGATGATGCAGCCTGCTTCAGTCTGCATCATGATTTTCAAACCTTGGATAGGAACAGTCGCACTGCTAAAGCATTTACAGTTCTAGGCACTTGAGAGTGGCCATGTGCCTATATCAAAGAATTAAACCAAAGGTGTCCCCTGGAAACGCCAACTCTTGTAGTTGTAAGAAAGAATGGAAAGAGTCATCATTACGCCATGTCTGAACACCCTAACTAGAAAAGTGTCTCTTACCCATGGATCATTCTCTGCTTCTAGAATTGGAGGACAACACATAAAACAAATAGTAATTGATCCCTTTTATGTAAGTCCCACAAGGTGATGTTTCAGTGAGGAGGTCAATTAGCTCTGTTGTTGAACTAATGGGAAATTGGAACATCAGAGTGGTAACGGTCCTTCAAACTTCTTAGAAACCCGTGGGAAAGCCCAGACTAGGTGCTAAAACCACCTGAGGTTCCCCCTTTCAGTCCAGATCCTTGTATTCAAGCCTTCTGCCTCCAGTAGGCAAATGGAATCTATCATGGTTAATGAGCTGGTTCAGTTCTCAGCCTAGTTTCACTTTTTATTAAGCGGAGAGGGATGATTTGCAATCAACAGCTCCTCTGCCGTGGCTGGTGATTTCCTCTGTCTCTTCCCCTGCCGTGGGGGCACTCTTGGGAGGTAGTGTCCCAGCCAGAGTCTCTTTCCTGCCAGGCAGTTGGTCCCACCCAGAGGGAATGTATCCACAGTATTTCCAGACACCAGCACTTCTAAGAACATTGGAGACAACAAGACAGGCAGCCTGGTGACAGAAACAGGGACCCAGCCCTGGCTGGTGCGGCTCAGTGGATTGAGCGCCAGAGTGTGAACCAAAAGGTCGCCAATTCAATTCCTAGTCAGGGCACATGCCTGGGTTGTGGGCCAGGTCCCTGGTTGGGGGCATGTGAGAGGCAACCAGTCGATGTATCTCACACACATCAAAGTTTCTCTCCCTCTCTTTCTCCCTCCCTTCCCATTTCTCTAGAAATAAATTTAAAAATCTTTAAAATAAAAAAGGAACAGGGGCCCAGAGGACAGCCACAGCCTCACACACTCTGATGCTGATCCAGGGTGACTTTGGACAAACCAGTCAACTGCTCTGTGGCTCAGCCCCTCATCTGTAAAACAGCAATGATCTTAATCTCCCTCCCTGGGAAGTCAGGGAATCAAAGGAAGTCATGAATATGAAAGTACTTTGAAAAATGGTCGCCCTCAAAATTACAGAGATCAGTTAGTACAGCCCCTTATTATACAGATGAGGAGACAGTCCCCAAGCGATTGAATGACTGGAACAAAGTCAAACAGGAGCAGAGCTTCTATACAAGTCAAAGCACAGTTATTAAAAAGTTAGTACAATTCCAGTGTGACTGAAAACATATTAATAACTTATTTTCCTTTCTTCTTAGCACAGAAAGAAGACACATCACCTATAGAAATGAAAGGAAATAATCAGAGAGGCCACCGAGCCTGGAATACATAATAAATGGCTTATTGCTGTTACATTTAAACTTGATAAAGTAATATTTTGTATTTCAGTTTTTATGACCACATTCTAGATAGCAAAAAATAAATAAATAAGACTTTCCCATTATTTCCCTCAAGAAAAATATCAGTGTTAACATTATGGTAAGTACCATTTACTATGAGATTATAGTCTATATATTGTTTTGTAATCTACTATTTTGAATAAGAATTAAAAGTATTTTATATCTTCCAACAAAGTAATGTCTACGGACCATATTAATGAGAAATATGAAATAGTAGTAAGGTGCTTGGTTTCATGAGAAAAGGAAGCCCCCATAAAATTCTTGATCAATTCTCCAAAGAACAAAAGAAAAAGGTAGGTAATTCAAGAATGAAAAACCTAAAAGTGGTTTCTCCCATTAGTGGAAGGCCAGGAACAAACCCATCCTGCTAATGTTGCATGCTAAGTCAAGATCCATTCTGCAATAAGCAACAAAATGAGTTCCTAAGAGAAGTGACTCCTGTTGCATTTACAATCTATTTCCAAAGCAGTCGCTGACTCAGCAGTTCCTACTCTGAGTTGCAAAACTGAGATACCGTGACTTTTAATATTTGTCTTCCTCAACCCTCTGCCCTTTCATCCTTTTGAATGAAAGGTCAGTTTTGTGAGAATGTATCTTTTATGTTAATGATGTTCCTGTGACCCAGAGTTTTTATTCCTCACATATCCTTCCTCTCAGAGTGAGGGGCTCATTCTACTTAAATTCCCTTAAATGCAACCCTTATTACAGAGTGCTGCTTCAGTGGCCTGAAATTCGCCTAAAAGAGTGAAATTCAAAGATGATCATGTCTCATCGCTTGTTCTCTTTAATTCTGAGATGTTAAAGTTGGCAGTTACATGTAAATCACTCAGATTCAATTGGGATAAAACCAGGCCTGCTGAAGTAGCTCTGATTTTCAAACACATACCCACTGGAAGCTCAGATGCCATAAGTTTGCATCTTCCCACTGTCTGATGGCCCAAAAGGAAACCCGAGAGGCTCCAAGTAGTTACTCCCGTTCCTGCCCATGTCCTAACTTCCAGTTATCTTTCTGAGTTACAGAATGTTGTAAGACCCCATCACCATGACCAAGCCATCTTGCTGTTTCTTTCTTTTTTATTAAAAAGATCCTTTTTTGTCATCCCAGAGAAGCAGAGTTCACAATCATTGGCGCTGAAAGCATTGTATAAAAGCAGCAGCTTGCAACAAGGTTTTTATGGTTATTAAGAAGATACTTGAAACAACTTGGTAAAGAGCCATTATAAAAATCTCTAGGAAAACAAGACTGTGGAATGCATAAACAAGGATCATAAGAGTGGATGCTTGTTTCATACACACCCCTGACCCACCTGCTGGACAGATCTGCCCTCTCCCACTGACCCAGCCAGGTACTAGGTCTCTCTCCCTGAGAGTTGTCTCTATCTCCCCATTTTCCCCTACAAAGCTGAAGCTGGGCTTAAATGGTCTAACATTTAAACATGCTGCAGCTTTAGAGAAAATATAAATTTTCTGAGAAATTTTAGAAACAACACACATTGAATAAAGTGAAATGTTTTCCTTTGTAGGAAAATTATTACCCAATTCAGGATTTGTTGGGAATGTTAGTCTATAACTCTTGACCACTTATCAAAAACTTCAACTTCTTAAATCCCTCTCATTCTTAGATGTTGGATATTATTGAATAACAACACTTATATATGCACCAAATCGTTGAAATCTACATGTAACCATTTTAGCGGTCAGTGGAGATCTCCCCGTGAGCCATCGGGCAACGCCAGTACAGCATAAATGGCAAACAGTCTTTTCTGAAAGTCTGGCACCTGCAGCCATGGCTAACTCTAGATTCTTAAGCTCAACTCAGCCCCAAAATACTTTCGATCAATCTGACTGCACCTGAGCTGGATTTTTATAACACATGCACTTTATATAGACAAGACATACAATCCACACTGTGTAATTTTTTCAACATTGAGATATATCCAGAGGCCAGGTAGTAGAGTGTGAGGGGCATCGGCTTTGAAAGCAGTTCACAACTTGGATGGAATCCGAGTTCTGCCAATCATAGGCCATGTAGACTTGAGCAAGCCCAGTACCACTGAAGTTCAGCTTCCTCATATAAAAATAGTCATGATAATGATATTTCACAAAAACGTTTGCATGGGTTAGAGATAATATATAAAAATGTTCACCATAATGTCTAGCCTACACTAGAAGCTGTACACATATAGTGGACTTCTATAGCTAGCAATAGTAGTAATGGGGTATAATTTACCCTCAATGTAGTGTGCATTTCAGTCTATAATTAGATAGAAGAAGTAAAGTGTCAAGATTCTGGGAGCCTTCATGGTGTACTTATTTTACTTATTCATAGTTAACTTACTCAAGATTAGATGTAATTATCTAATCACCTGACTGGTTGCTTCCTAAGACAACATTTTGAAAAAGAAAAATGAAAGACCGGTAGTTTCATGAAAGATTAAGGGGAAAGAAACAGAAGGATACCTTACTGGGGGAAACAGGACTCAGAAAAGAAACAGCTGAGCAACAAAAACAGATTCGTCTCTCTGTATCATTGTGTGCTAGAGGATTGTCCTCACAAAACTGAGAGCTCCTGGGCTAGAGCTGAGTCACTTAGCACAGGGTGCAGCACCTGCTAAGTACTCAAAATAAATGCACTGACAAGTAAAAATCATATTTATGTTCATGTGACTATTATCATGGAAAGTAAACTGGTCACAGTAAGAGAAGTCATTTTCAAAAGTCTATATAAATTCGTTGTGCAAGTCTAGAAAAGCCCATGTCTTAAAATTTTAGAGACTGCTGATGTCAAAAATTTACATTATACCTTTAAAAAAGTTTTAAGGTGTTCTCCTTTTTCTTTGTATGATATGAAACTCTAAGGAAACTGACATGATTTTTATGTTTCTTTTTTCTACATCTTAAAGATACTTGTGACTAAACATTTACTTTTAGGTGAGGTTTGAATTTATCAATTTTTAAAAATAAGCATTTTAACATAAGCATTTAGTTAAAAACAAAATTATTATATCAATATCATGCAAGAGAAATAGTCTTAAAACCACAGATAAAATGTAACAATCCTTAAAAATTGATTAATTGTCTTATGTGTTTTCCCAAAAATAGAAAGAAATGAGATAAATTTTTCTACATGAAACCACCTTTCCAGAATTTTATCTCAGGCAATTTTTCACACTAACACAATTAGGATTATAGCTCAAATCTAAGAACCAAAGTTATCAGGATGGCATAATTACCAAGGAAAAGATTAACAAAGAGACAAAAAGTACCTTAACAGATCAGCTGCAAGCACCAAGGAAAACTAGCCCAAAGCTTTGGACCTTCTAAGGCCAGCATTATCTCAGAGGATCCCAGGGACAGTGCGGCACCTTCCGTGTGGAGGAGCATCCCAGGCCACCGTGCCCTGATCAGTGGTGAGTAATGATGAGGAACAGGCTACACAACACAAGTTCAAAGTCAAAAACCAAGCAAAAGATTTTCTATTCATGGACTAAATCTCATCAATAGAATGAGACACATGAAAATACATGAAGATTTATTAATGATGGCCATTCTGGCAGGTGTGAGGTGATCTCTCATTGTGGTTTTAATTTGCATCTCTCTGATGGCTAGTGATATTGAGCATCCTTTCATGTCTCTAAGGGCCAGCTGTATGCCCTCCTTAGAGAATTGTCTGTTCAGGTTCTTTGCCCATTTTTTAATTGGATTGTTTGTCTTCCTGGTGTTGAGTCCTCTGATACCAGGACTCAACACTCATATTTTGGAGATTAAACCATTGTCCAATGTATCACTGGAAATATGTTCTCCCATATGGTTGGTTCCCTTTTCATTCTGATGATGGTTTCTTTAGCCATGCAGAAGCTTTTTAATTTGATGCAGTCTCATTTGTTTATTTTTTCCTTTATCTCCCTTGCCCTAGAAGATACTGTATATCAGCAAAAATATTGTTATGTGGGATATCTGAAATTTTACTGCCTATGTTTTCCTGATGTAAGTTATGATATAAGTCATGATATCATGACTTATATTTAAGTCTTTTATCCATTTTGAGTTTATTTTTGTGTATGGCGTAAGTTGGTGGTCTAGTTTCATTTTTTTGCATGTACCAGGCCCGTTCTCCCAATGTCATTTATTGAAGAGGCTATTTTTACTACATTGTCTGTTCCTACCCTCTTTGTCAAATATTAATTGACCATAGAGACTTGGGTTTATTTCCGGACTCTCTATTCTGTTTCACTAATCTATATGTCTGTTCTTATGCCAGTACCAGACTGTTTTGATTACAGTGGCCTTGTAGTATAGTTTGGTATCAGGTATTGTGGTCTGCTGGTGAGGATATGCAGAAAAGGGAACCCTAGGGCACTGTTGGTGGGAATGCAGACTGGTGCAGCCACTATGGAAAACAGTATGGAAATTGCTCAAAAAGATTAAAAATGAAACTGCTTTTTGGCCTGACAAGTCCACTACTAGGAATATACCCTAAGAATTCTGAAACACCAATCCAAAAGAACTTATGCACACAAAAGAACCTATGGTCACAACATTACTACTGACAATAGCCAAGTCTGGAAATAGCCTAAGTGCCCATCAGCAGATGAGTGGACCAAAAAATGGTGGTACATTTACACAATGGAATACTACGTGGTGGAAAGAAAGAAGGAACTCCTACCTTTTGAGACAGAATGGATGGAACTGGAGAGTATTATGCAAAGTGAAATAAGCAAGGTGGTGAAAGACAAATACCATATGATCTCACTTATAAGAGGAATCTAATGAACAAAACAAACTAATGAGCAAAATATAACCAGAGGCATGGAAACATGGAACAGACTGACAGTGGCCAGTGGAGGGGAGGGGAGGTGTATAATGGTGGAAAGACAGGAAAGGGACTAGTCAAAGAACATGTATGAATTACCCATGGACACAGACAATAGTGTGTGGATTTATTGTGGGAGTGGGAGAGGGGGCTGGGTGGAGGAGGACAAAAGTGGAAAAATTGGGGGGAAAATTGGAGCTGTAATAGAAAAACAATTAAAAAAATTAAAAATTTTTATTTGTCAATTATAATTCAATAAGGCTTAAAACCTAAACATAAAAGGAAAAGAAAATCTACAATATGCTACAACATGGATGAACCTCAAGACTATTATGCTAAGTGAAATAAGCTAGTCACAAAAGGACAAAAACGGTATGATTCCACTTGCATGAGGCACAGAGACTAGTAAAATTCATGGAGGCAGGAAGTAGAATGGTGGGGCAGGGGGGAGGGGAATGGGGAACTGTTGCTTAATGGATACAGAGTTTCAGTTTTGCCAGACGAAAGAGTTCTGGGGATCGATGATAGGGATGGTTGCATAACAATGTGAATGTACTTAATGCCATTGAATTGTACACTTAAAAGTGAGTATGTTGATAACTTTTATATGTACTTCATCACAATTAAAAATAAAGATAAAATTAAAATTTTAAGCCCTGGATGGTGTAGCTCAGTGGATTGAGTGCGGGCTGCGAACCAAAGAGTTGCAGGTTCAATTCCCAGTCAGGGTACATGCCTGGGTTGCAGGCCATGACATCCAGAAACCGCACATTGATGTTTCTCTCTCTCTCTCTTTCTCCCTCCTTTCCCGCTCTAAAAATAAATAAACAAAATCTTAAAAAATAATAAAATAAAAATTTTAAGTTAAAAAAGAAAGAAAATACATGCAGATTGTGACACACACAGCTTTCATCTGATGGTCAGTATTTTCAGAGATCAGGCTTTTAAAAATAAAATGCAAATGGGTTTTTAATTTTTGAACTAATTTCAAATCTTCAACTTCTCTAAACTGATCTGTATAACCATGTCAGAAGAAACTCTAAAATAATATTATTCCTTCTTGGCCATTTGCTAAGACATTTGTCTGACTTTATTTGTAATGCTCTAGCCAACTTCAAGATTTGCTTTCAAATAGCATCCTATATATTATATTCTGGAAGGATTTATGTTAATCATTTATGTTTAACCTGTATGTTTGTTTTAGAAATTTTAGTGAAAGCATATTAAAACACGGTACAAAATACTTTCCTTCCCTATTTTTTCTGCTTCATTTAAATAGGATATAGACAAATCACAATTTCTTTTATCTTTTTTGTTTTTGTGCAACTTATTTCACAAGTAAATGCTCAATAAACTTTATTAATTAACTGCATACAAATTACAGACATCTCTACAAAGTGCAATCAATAATGCTGATTACACGAGATGCCCGAGAAAACCTGGAATTGAACTCAAAATAAACTGTGGTGTTTGGTAATAAATGTCTAGAAGAAAATAGGCAGAATACCCAGTAACTCCTTTCTTCTAAGAAAATGTCTACTTAAGATTAATCACATTAGAATCAACAAGTTCTAAATTGAGAATGGTTACAAATCTTGTTACTGATCACCATATTAACCAACTGGTCCTAATTGCATACTGATATCCATGAACTTCCAAGATGCCCTAGCGACACTAAAGATGCTAGACTGAAAATTCAACACTTACAGACACAGGCTAAAATGCCCTGGCAAAGGTTTATGCTGGCCCCCTACTCTACCCCTCACTTTGCTTATATATCTCGTGTCTTAGGCTCATGCTTTTAGATAATTAACAACATCAAGAGCAAAAGATATAAGAAGGTCTACGAGAAGATTAGGGAAACTCAGGAAATTAGTGTCCTGAGGGGAGCTATAATAAAAGCCTAAATTGAAAATATCTCAGAACAGATAGGAAGCATCTGTAAATCATATGGCAATTATATGCAAATTACATGATATTGCCTTCGGGGAATTCTGGAAGAGGCCTCATCACCTGATGCTTCTATAGGTCCTCATTTACCAATTTTTAGCTACTAATCCTTTCTCAGGCCTATAAAATACACTGACCTTTTAAACCAGATTTGAGTTAAACTCGGCCATACTAGAAGAAGCCCAAAGTAGTCACAAACTTCCATATAGAAAAATGTACTTTACAATAGGGGGATTTTGCAGGATTCACACCCAAATAATAAAAAACATTTACACAACGCTGTATCAGGCAGTGCACTGAATGTTTTATATTTCTCTCACTTATATTTTTTCATCCTCAAAACAGCCCTCGGGGAGCTATTATCTCCATTTTACAGATGTAGAAACTACAGTTGAGAAAGATTAAGGAAAGGGTCCCAGATGACATAGTGGGAAAGCCCATTTTACATCAGCCCCAGCAACTCCAGATCCTGGGCTCATTACCGCTGCTCTGCACCACCTCCTGCACACACACCTGGGGGAACAAATGGACTGGGGAACAGAGGACCAGGACTCAGCATCTCCTAAGTTTTTCTCAGTGTAAAACTTTTTTAATGGATAATATGAGTAATATCACAGCAAATCAGATAAAAGGATTTTTACACCTCATCTTCCTTAATAATATATTAAAAACTAAGAATATGTGAATTCATAATGTCCCTTTGAATCTTTATCTAAAGAAAAGTGAAACATAAAGAGATCAGAACTGCAGCAAGCATCGCAGACACCTTTGTTCTCCTGGTCTGTGTTTTATTCTTCTATTCATAAGCATTCATAATTAAAATTGCAAAGAGCAGCCTAATCTGCTCCCCCGTTTTAGTGCCTCCATACATCACTGGTTCTGCTGACCTAATAAAAAGAGCTCATCTTTCCCATATCAATTGATGTACCAAATCACTAATTAGCTCGTGTCCATTTTGTATTGGACTAGGGTTGTATTTAATATATCAACCCCATTAGCTGCTTAATGCCATTTTCAAGAGTTAACAAAGCAAATTCAAAAAACCATTCAACAAACTTCCTGACAATGTGATGGCCCTGGTCTTTATTTCCTTTAACTCATTGATTCCTTTGTATTTTGTTACCACTTTTCAAGATGCCCGCGAAAGTCAGGAAAGGTCAAGAGAGGCCAACAGTACCAAATCCCCTTTCACTGTTTCCCAGTTTTCACAGATCATTTCATTAGGAATGAACTGAGTGAAGTGAAGCAAATCAAGAGTTCCCCTGAACACCTAAGAACAGCTCGCTGAGGTTGCCCTGTCCACTCAATGAGACTCTGGAGTGCATGGGGGAGGGGGAGGGGCATCTCACCTTCCTCTCAAGGCTGGGAGCAGAGCAGTCTCCAGTTTTGTTAATAGTGTGCCACACCATCACTTCTGCTCAGGGGGCTACTGAAATCCCCACGAGAGTCCCAGTGTGTGACATGAAGCCAGCTATTGCTAAGTGAGGTCTAGGGAATAATTAGAAAGCAGGCATTTTGACTTTTAAATATTCTACCGTCTTTAAGGAGTTTAAATAATTCCTAAGCATAAGTGCCACTGGGGAGAGCAGGGTGTCAGCAGCAGAATGGATGTTGTTGCTGACAGCCAACAGCTGGAAAGGGACTGTGACAATGCCCCCTGCTTTTCGGTACTTCCCTGGCATCCCCGCTACACTGGCTCCGGAGTCTAATAGCACAATACGGGAGATGAGAGCTCATCTATCTACTTGTCAGGGCCACTGCAGGCATCCCACATACAAGCCTGCCCAGCTCGACCCGGCTGAACAGGACCATGACCTAAAAGCACGGCTTTCAGGGGTGAGAGGCCTTTTATAGTAATTAATCCTCCAGGAGAAACAATCCCCAATGTCACCTGAGCAGAGGAGTAAGTAGGAAATTCCACTCTTCTAAATTCCTTACATAGATCACATTGAAACAAGGCTATATTAGAATTTCTAAAAGAAAACCTGTATTTCTATATGGATGCCATTGTAATCCTCTGGGTGTGTTCATCAGATTTCACTCATGTTTTTCCATCAAACAAAAACCTTGTGCAATTGAAAACTTTGTTCTCTATCTTTTCCTGTTATAGGTGCCAGCATTTCCCTAGTGAGAGCTGCTTTCCCCGCCCCTCCCCCTCCGTCACCCATTCTAGCATCTACATCCACCACTTAATTGGTCTCTGTGTCTCCTTCTCTCCCATCTGGCCTATATCACACTGCCAGATTAATTTTCCAAAGTATACTTTGATCATGTCTCTCTTGGACTCAAAAAACATCAACAGTCCAAAGTCTAAACTACTTGGTCTAACTTTAAGGCCCTCCAAGCATGTGCATATGAATGCTTGGCAATAAATGCTTCCAGCCTAATGAGCAGCGCACTCACCATCTGAATTCTCAGGAGACGTCCATGTGAGCTGTCAAGGACAGTCTTCAAGGATAAGAAACCTGCATGCATCACAGAGCCCCTGAGTAACCTGCACTCTACTAAACTCTTCAACAATCATCATTTTATTATTTTTATTCTAGATTTTAATAAATGAGGAAATTCAGTTTCAATAACTTTTCCAGGTCATCTTACCAGAATTAGTGTTTAAATCTAGATCTGCTTGACTCCTATCATAAAACAAGTCACATTATCTTAAAAGGCTTCAATGGGTGCAAAGTGCTGTTTTCATATAAAGAAAACTAGTTCTGGCCACAAACATGTGAGAATACCACTTAAAGGACTGGCATTTGAATTGTCCCTAAGGGTAAGGGACGCGTGAGGCTTCAACAGACAGTGGTAGGTGTAAAGGGCAACAGCCTGGGCATGTTCAGGGATGAAAGAGGAGAGCAATTAGTATGGTCAAGTATCAGGAAGACAGGAAGACTGAAACTGAAAAGTACTTTGGAGGCCAGGCTGAACTTGTGGACAACGGGCAGTTATCAAATAATTTTTAAAAGATGCATAATAATTGATTTGTTTTATACAAAGAAAAACTACCAAAACAGTGAGCAGAATGGATTGAAGAAGCAAGAGGTCATAGTTAAGGAAGGTAAAAAAAGCTCTACCAATGGGCACAAAGGGAATGTCTAGAGAGGACTAAGAAAGGAAATTAAATGGATTGATTATTGAGATAGAATTGATAAGATTTGGTACCTGATTCAATATGGGGAAGGAGAAAAGGGGAGGAGTGGAGAGAAGCTTTGAGCATGGTCAAACCTGAATATGTAGGAGCATGAATTAGCCACTAAGGTAGAGAAGAAAAGTTTCTGGAGATATACTGTTTTAAGCAAAAGAGAGGGATGAAAATATGAATCTGGAGCTCCAGAATAATAAATCCAAGTGCCAGAGAAAAAAGATTCTGGTACATAGTGATTGTAGTAGTAGAAATAATAAAACAATAATCACAGTCAACCTTCATTAACTGCTTATTTTCTGCCAGGTACTGTGCAAAACTCCCTTATATTCTCATTTAGTCCTGAAAACCCTGTTTACAGATGAGGAAACTGAAGTTTGAAAAAGCTTCAGTGACTAGCCCCTGAAAAGGACATGAACAATCCATAGAAAAGGAAATTCGGCTGGCTCTCAGCACATGAAAGGTAGTCAAACCAAGTCAACATTAAATAAAGGCAAAAAATGAAAAGTTACTATTTTTATGTATGAAAATGCTAATGATCAAAAATGTGGTGAGGATGTGCTAAATAGTTCTCTCTCATACTTTGTTTGTAGAGATATAACTTGGGCCAACATTTTTGGAGGACAATTTGTAAATATCATCATTTTAAATGTACATGCCTTCTGGCCAATTCCGTATCTAAGAATTTGCAGCATTGTTCTATTTGCACATGAAAGCATATGCATGAGAGAGAGAGAGTCAGTCTGTGTTATTCTTAAAGTCAGCAAAAAATAAAGCTATTTGGATGGGGAGAATTCAATGACCTAGATAATACTATCTACTTCAAATTAATGATACTATTTCCAGAGTCTAAGGCCTTCCAGTGTCTTCTGGTTTACTTAATTACTTTCATTTACCTTTTTTCTCTCTCTCTCTCTTTTTTTACCCTCACCTGAGGATATGTTTTTTATTTATTTTAGAGAAAGAAGAAGAGGAAGAGAGAGAGAAAAATCTCGATGTGAGAGAAACACATTGGTTGCCTCTCCTACACAACCCGACCAGGATAGAACCTGCAACCTTTTGGTGTGTGGGAAAACACTCCAGCCAAGTCACCCGGCCAGGGCTACCTTTTCTTGTTTTCTTCTTCTTCCTTAGAACCTGGTAGTAGGTAAAATTACTCTGTTCAACTGGCATGTGTGTGAGAGAAAGAGAGAGAACCGGAGAGTGAGAAAGAGATTTGTGCCAACTGGCACTTCCTCCTGATCATGTGATGTGAGAGAAAGGGGAAGGAGAACTGAAAACGGAACATTTAGACAGTAGGTGCGGAGGGGCAGGGTCCACTCTCTGAACGTTCTCCTGTTCTGCAAGGCAGTGCTGAGCTCATCACCAAGCAGCTCTCCAGTTCTGGTGTCTTCCCAGTCCTCTAAGCAGATGATAGCTATACTTCTACTAGTCCTAGTACTCTGTCAGCAGTGTAAGTCAGTCATTTCTATTACCTAATATTGAAATGTTCCAGACACAAAAAAGTACTTAGACAAATTCAAGGATTTTCAAGGCTCATAATGTTTTGCTTTCCACTTCCCATTATGCCAGAAGGCCAAAAAAAATTGAGTGCAAGAAGTAAAATCCATTCAAAACTTTCATCTGGAAAGATCAGTGCTAGGCATGTCCCACCGTCAATGCAAGGTCTGAAAGTTAGCCTTCCCACAGAGCACCTTCCTGCTAATCCTATTCTGTTAGTAACATAACAGATCTGCTTTAAGAAACTCCTAAACAAAGTATCATTCAAAGAGGAATCAATTTTGCTATCAAGGCTCAAATACCTAGATTTGTACACTGCTGCTTGATTTTTTAAAAATTGATCCTTTATAGAATCAAGATCAAAATAACAACTAGGTAGACAAGAAAAGATATAAAGAGAGTTTCCCTTCACTTCCATCTTCCTTTGGAATGGGAAGTCTGTGGCCATTAGGGAGAATGAATAAAAAAGAACAGAGACACAAAACTGGTAAATGATAAAATTAATACACATTTAACTTCAAAATTTAGGCTGAGTAAACAATGATATAAATACACAAAGAAGATCTGATTTACTAATCTGAACAAAAGTAATAGTGGACTTAAAGTGAAAACAAGAAATGTCACAGCTTGAACAGTAATCCTAAGGAAAGCCACTCATTGTATTCAACTCTGTGGGTCATTGTGGCATTGCTCAATCTGGGTAAGCTTCCATATTTTATATACCTCATAGTTGCCTTGATTTTCAGGGGGTCTTCGGCACTGTATCATTCATTCATGAATTCATTCATGCAACAAATATTTCTCACCTATTTAGGTCTTTCTTGCTTTCCATCATTCTCTTCACAGACACACAAACTGCGTAATGGGATTCGTATCTACTACACATCCTACTCTCTCCCCTTAAATTTCCCTTACTTTTCCCACTCTATTTGGATGTTTTTTGACTCCCTAACCTCACAGTTTCTTTCAGCCTTTAGAACCTGCAGTACGTAAATTTTAAAACCTGGAATCAAAGCTGAAGGCAATAGTAGGGGGAAGTAGTGTGCATTTGCATTAATATTTCTAGAAGGAAGAAGATGGCAGGGCAGCTCACAATTACACATTGTCACAAATTGAACTGAAAATGCCATTTAACATTTCACAATTCTGGCCCTCAAAGTTGTTTTCAACTGTTGTCAGTGTTGATGAAACTGTAATTAAACTATTGAGTAATTTGATTAATTATATGTTTTATTACAAAAGTCTATGATTCTTCCTAAATACATTTAAATTAATGGAATATAAATCAGTTTGCCACATCTCCAAGAACTTTTGTGAAGGGTATTTGTCTTTAATTTGTAAAATCCAGTAAAGTCTCTGTGTGATAAAATTAATTATTCTTCTCTCATATCATTTCATCTAGAATTCAGGTAAAAATGAATAATTTTATGTGCTCACTAACCACTTTGCCTGAAAAATACTAAAATTCTTAGATAAGCATTAAATTATTAGACCACAGAGACAACACAAGATGTTCATTAAATTAACTCCTTCTGTTTAGAAAAAAAGTGAAAGAAAAAGCCTCAGTAGATCAGCATCATAAAGCTACTATAGGGTAGAAGGCTGTTTTATGTAATTATCGGTTTATGGATAAGAACTTCCCCTGGACAATAATTAATTTATAAATCTAGTTTAAGAAAAGAGACCGTCATTTGCTCCTTCTCAAATCTGCCCCCAAATTCCATCCCTAGGCCAGACGCTGTCTCTTCAAAAAGTCATGCAACTTGATTGTTTCCATCAAGATTATTTCAACCTGCTAAATTTGCAATGTTTCCTACCCCTTCTCCACTAAATTATTGTAACATTCTCCCTCTTTCTCTCTCCCTCTCCTCCTACCTCCTTCTCTCCCTCCTCTTCACTTTCTCTCTTATTTATTGCATCCCATTCTTTTCTCCAACCCTATTAAATACTGAAGGAAATACCACAGTCATCACTCCACAGATGAGAAAACAGACTTGGAGAAGCTGAGCAACTTTGAGAAGAGTTTAGCATAGGAGAAATACTGAGGGATTTGAAGTTAGGAGTTCAGGATTCTATTCCTTTTTCCCCCTGTAACTACATGATCCTGAATTAGTTCCTTTATTCCTCAGCTCGTTTTCCTTAGCATTAAGATTAGATACTAGTGTAAATTAACTCTAAGGTATGTTTCAAACTCTAAATTCTAAGCCTTGCCCAAGACAGAGAATCAGAATTAGGTTTTCAATTACTCATCTGGTCCTTTCTACACTGTTCAACTCAATAAACCTAAAAGTAAAAGATCCTCCGTGCCTCCTGGAACATCTTTATCTTTTCACATCAGCACGATCCTACAGACCACGAAGGAAAAAGAACAATTTCGTTAGACAACAGTTCATTAGGACCACTATTGTTATGTTTGTGGAACAGCACTTATTTTTAAAATATATTGTAAAATATAAAGTAAATATAAATATAAAAAGTAAATATAAAGTAAAATATACTTTGAAAGTATTTTTAAAATATATCGATTCAATTCAAAGAGGTCTCAAGGAATTAAATAAAAACATTTTGTATAACATCATGAAGAACTGCTCTGGGACCCAGCTCAGGCCTTGGATTAGCATCTGAATGCAAGCAAGTGAGTAAACTGAAATCGGTCTAATAATTTTTAAATTTTTATAGCTCTAAATTTTTAAAAATTATTTTAATCGATGGCAGTAAAGATGATCGAAATGCCTATCTTAGTCTCAAAGACACACACGCACACACAGGTGAGGTGTCGGAAACACTCCGCGCCTAGAGTTTGCCAGCAGGCTGAGAAGCAACGGACCGGTATGGGACTACTTCACGAGGCCCCTCGCCGAGAGCTGAATCCAAACAGATGATGAGATGCTGAGGAAAGCCTAAGTGCGAACAATGGGGGAGAGTGCCAGCAGTTATGAGCCCTAATGGGCCAATGAAATTGGCTTACCTGCCTTCTGAGTTTCCCTTTCAATGCTTTTTAAATTTTTTTTAAAGAAAACTTGGCAAGAATTAAGGCAAAAACATCCTACCAGTAAAAGCTATGGTGTGTGACTAGACCCTCCGTTTCTCGACTACGCTGAGAAATGAGGGCCTCCAGGCGGAGCGGCCACAGGCTCCAGGGTTCCAAGGTGCACAGAGCTTGACGAACGTTGACTCCATGGGTGCACCACTTCCGAGGCAGCATCTACTAGTCACAGATTGCATCTGTGGGCTGCTGCTTTCCCCTGCTCAGGAAGAGGCTCTGGGACTGCCTAAGAGAAATAAACTAAGCAGGCCAGAGAAGTAGAGATTTGTTTCATTTGCATCAGCTGCCAACTGTTGTAAAACGGTTGCACAGTAAAGAGCATTTCTTTAATCCCCCCAGAAATTAAGTGGAAACAGCAAGAAGTGATTCCTCCTCCATAAGCAAAGAGTTTGAAAATACCTCTTAAAAGCCATTTAAAATGAAAAAAAACTTATAGCTCCCACGAAGTGTTTTTTTAATGTCAAAACTATTTTATTATTCATAGTGGGACTATGATATTATTTTATTTATCAAAGTGGGACTTAAAACCTCTGCCAGTTATACACAAACAAAATTATGCTAAATTCTCAAGTATAAAATATAAGATTTGATTAACTAACTAAAGAAAGATCAAATTATCTTTATATTCACCCTATAGAAAATGATGTTTTGAATTTGTAGTTATATGAAGAGATAATAGAAGACTATGCTGGAAAAAAATGTTAAAGTATATACAGATGAATATTCTATAATACTGGGTAATAAATATACAGTATTAACAAAAATATTGCATTGTTTTTCCGTTTAAATGTTTGTAATTTCTACATGTGTATACATTAATCTAGTTTACTGAAAATATAATAATTACTATTAATGACATTTATATCCCTAGCCTAAACATCAAAGGCAAAGTAAATGATCTATTTATTATGTCACAGTTAAAACTGGAAAAATTTAGTGGTACAATTATCATATTCTTCACCCAGATCTCATTAGTTTTTCTTTGTCAATCATACACTCCACAGATCCCAAGTGATACTTTCTAATAGATACAGATTATTTAGTAATTCCAGAACACTTTTCAGAAATGACTTGCTTGGTTCTGTCATTACGATGATATACATTTATAGTGACTGAATTATGGCCCCAACTCCTGTCAGCCAATTGCTTAACCTCAAATTCCTAGTAAAATTATTTTCTCATCTCTTTCTTTATCCCTTTGTCTGGTGTGTCAATAAACCCTATTAATTCTACCTTCGAAATATATTCAGAATCCAATCCACGGTTCCACAAAGCGTTTTTCAAAGTCTACCTGTTGAGCATCAATATGCAATTGAGCTTTGTAGAAATAAGAGATTCTCTGTTATAGATGTGAGTTATAGTGACTGGAAGTATACTTAGGATACTATGCCACCATTTTGACAATTTAATATGGTTTGAACTTCTAAGAAGTACGGAATAGCCATGGGGAAGTAAAGTACAATATAGGAAATGGAGTTGCCAAAGAACTTTATACGCATGACCATGGACACGAACAATGTTGGGGATGGCCTGAGGGAGTGGGGTTTCTGGGTGGAGGAGGAAAAATTGGGACAATTGTAATAGCATAATCAATAAAATATAATTTAAAAAATATGTTCTGAGAGTGTATTTAGACAATAATAGGGAGAGTGGTATAAATAGAGAGTTAGAAATCACTGGCAACTAACATAATATAGCCTTATGGATTTGGGTGTACAAAGTATGGGAAAATCAGCTACTCTTGTTTTTGTTGATGTTTTTCTGCTCAAAATCAAATAGACCAGAAAGAAAGTCATGTTTTCAAGTCTGTCGATTTCTTCTTCCACCACGATTCACTGATCCCTAGTATGCCGTGTCTGGCCTGGAAGAGAAGCAGATGTCATTCCAATAAGACCTTTGTTTCCTTGAACCTGCATCTCCATTCATCATTTTTGTCACATGCTGAGCACACACGGCCACTTGGACCAGACTCAAGGTCCCACAGCCTCTGTGAATTCTAAAGAGATGGGCATATTATTTCATGAAACTGTTCAAACCACAGCAACCTTGGCATTAAGAAATAATAATGAACAATCACAACAATTACTCATTATTTATTATTCCCAAGCCAGGGATCAATGAGTTAATCAGCTACCACCAGGATGAAGAGAATTCTTTATCTCCCTTACAAACGTGCATTTAGGTTAAGATCCCCTAAGTCAATATATTAGAATTTCACCCTTACATATAGAGAAAGTAATAAAAATAGTATGAAGTCCTGTGGCTCTTAATTTCTCTTGCTGTCAAGAAAAGTCAGTAGCATTCCAATTCCACATGTGTGACCCAGGTAAGACATTTAACTATCCTGTGCCTCAGCTTCATCACCTACATGGTAACTTACCAGCACCTGGCTTCCCTCCCTTCCCATTTCAGAGCAGAAGTTATGTCTAGAAAAGTGCCTGAGGATTTCATAAGAATGATGTGTACCATTCCCAAGAATTGTCCTGTTCTGTAGGGGTCAGCAAATCAACAATTAGCAAGAAATAGCCCTTAGGACACATGGGAAAAAACCCTGCATCTCATATTTTGTTTGAATGAATAAAAGGCACACCAATATGCATTGTAACAAACCACTTAATATTTTATAGGTTAGTGGCTTCCAACAGCATCTGATATTGAATATTGGCCCAAACACTTTTGGGAGAAGTGACAAAAAGTGGATTTTGATAAGCATCAGGCAATTTCCTCCCAACTTGTGCTTGCAAACGGCTTGTGAATGTTAAAATTCCAGGCTGGAACATTGCTCAACTTCGGATCCTTTCTGGGAAGCGCCATTCTCTCCAGACAGGAAATGGCAACCCAGGCCACAGGGCTGTGCGGATGGTGTGCAGAAAAAGGAAAGCCTGTTCTCATTGTGGGCACAAATGCCCTGGCTCGGAAATAAAGCTTTACCTTTTACCCTTCTGCTCAAGCTGTAACAGCCCTGATTTCCATTGAAAGATCCACTCATTTCCTTTTTTCAATGGTACCACAAAGAAAAACAGGACCAGAGATTACTCACCAAGACACAATGTACACTACCTCAATTTTCTTCAGGCATGGAATATTACGCCAGCTGATTAGAGTCTCAGGATTAGTCTTTTTAAGTGGCCACAAGCTGATCTTTTATTTAAGCCAATTCATTTTCTTTTCAGCCCCCGTACTACATTTCTGCAAACACAGCTTTAGTCCCCTTTTGTTAAATTTACATATAGGAGAACTAACAGTATAATTCCTGAAATAATTCACTGATTCATTTGTAGTCTTATGGTAAGTAACAGTGTGGCATACCATCGCAGTTACCTCTGATGATTTAAGGAACAGATGCCCAGCCCTTGTAGCTCATGATTCACACATTCTGTCATGCATGGCAATTTAAATGATGAAATTAGTAGCATAAGTTAGATTTCTGCACTATTTTTAATGTCCTGTCTTTTGCATTTACCAAAGAAAAAAGATTTCTACATAATCTCTTTATATTTCCATTTCTTGTCTCTCAAACACAGCTTACCAGGAGCACATAAATACAATGCAAGGCTCCTAGGAAAGATGAATGTCTAGTGTGATAACCCCTGAGAATAGAGAAATTCATGATTGACAAAAACTATTATATCACCTAATAGGGATGCGAACTCTGGTTTCAATATTGGGATTCCAGTGAATGCTGATTGCTAGAAAAATTGACTCATTCTTTCTACCTTTACCATGAACCAGCAAAGTTTCTCCAGAACCATGTTTTTTTTTCAGTGCAACCCTTTGCATTCATTCTTAATTTTGTGTATATCCCAGATAGAGGGAGGAGAGATAAAGTATGGGTCAGAAAGAGGAGTTGGTGGCCAAAACACATCATCAGAGGATCCCCCACATTCTGCTCCATGAACAGTCCTAATTCTACCACTTCCCCAGTCATTAGAAGCCAAATATGGAAAAGAACTAAGAGCTGGGGAAAGGTGAAGAATTGGGTCACAAGGGAAGTGTGGTATACAATGGAGGGGAGAAATGCTTTGTCCCAAACCTTGTAGTACTTAAAACTGATCATCCTCTCTAAACTCTAAACACTAAGGCACAGAAAATCATCTATTATTTTAGCCATATCTCATTGTTCATTGGTAATCCACCAGGCCCAAACCCAGTCCTCTTTTGTTTTTCTGCAAAATTTTGTATAAGGCATATGTTAGAAAAGTCATGCACTTTTGGAACTCACTGGTATCAATATCATGGTAGTCTTCAGAACAGTTCTAACATACACAACCCAGGAATTCCTCATCTAAGAAAATTAAGTAAATAAAAAACACTGACCTTTTTTTAAGCAAATGGTTCTTTACAGCTCTTAAGAGTACATTTGCCCATTTACTATATTTTAAAAAACAACCTCACTGCAGAATGCCCTGTTTGGAACATACACTCATCTTCAAAACCAATGAGACATTTCCATAAAATTTTAGGTGGTTGTACATGATTTTTGTTTTGATGAGGGGAGGTTCCCTTGGGCTCTTTCTTATGCATTAAAATATTTAGAATCATGCCTAGCCAGTGTGGCTCAGTGGTTGAGTGCTGGCCTGCAAATCAAAGGATCACCACTTTGAATCCCAGTCAGGACCCGTGCCTGGATTGGAGTCCAGGTCCTCAGCACAGGGCGCACAAGAGGCAAACACATATTGATGTCTCTCTCCCTCTTTTTCTCTCTCCCTTCCCCACTCTAAAAATAAATAAATAAATTCTTTTAAAAATATGTAAAATGCCAGATGTTAAATGGCTAAGAAGGTAGGATCTTACATTAACCGTTCAGCTCATTGGAAAGGGTAATATTTTATGGTAATAGTTTCTAAACACAGAATAGATGCAAATACTAAATGTTTTTCTCTCCTCCTCCTCCTCCTTTCTCCTCTCTCTCCCTCTCTCTCTCTCTCTGCCCCTTCTCCCTCTCCCTCTCCTTCTTTCTCTCCCTTAATGCTATAGAAAGAAAAGACTATCTTTAAAAAGAAACCTGATCATTTCTATCTTCTAGTCCATTGTAGTTTCCAGGCTGGAATAAAATTCCTGGCATAGCATATTAACTTCTTCCTTCCTTCTTGATATTGGTTTTGCAATGATTTTTTGGATTTGACTCCAAAGCACAAGAAACAAAAGCAAAATCAGTAAGTGAGACTATGACTACACTGAATTAAAAAGCTTCTGTACAGCAACAGAAACTATCAAAATTAAAAGGCAATCTGTGGAATAAAAGAATATATTTACAAACCATATATTAGATAAGGAGTTAATATCCAATATATAAAAGGAACTCATACAACTCAATAGCAAAAAGTAATCTGATTTTAAAATGAATAGGGGACTTAGAAAGACATTTTCCTAAATAAAGACTAAAAATGTCAACAGGTACATGAAAATGTGCTCAATATCACTAATCATCAGGAAAATGAATGTAAATCAAAATCACAGTGGCATATCACCTCCCACATGTTAGAATGGCTATTATCAAAAAAATAGAGGTAAATACTGTTGAGAATGTGGAAAAGGGGGAAGTGTGTTGGTGGGAATGTAAATTGGAACAACCACTCTAAAAAACAGTATGGAGATACCTCAAAAAATTAAAAATAGAATCACCACATGATCCAGCCATCCCACATCTGTGTATACCCCTGAAAGACATGAAAACACTAACTCGAAAAGATATGTGCATGTCCATGTTTATTGTAGCATTATTTACAATAGCCAAGGTATGGAAACAACCTAAGTGTCGATCAACAGATGAATGGATTAGGAGAATGTGACATATATAAAATAGGAGTATTATTCAGCCATTAAAAAAGAAAATCCTGCCCTTTGCAACAACATGGATTGACTTTGAGATCCTTGTGCTAACTGAAATAAGTCCTAAAGAAAAAGAAAAATACTGTACCATCTTGCTGATTTGTGGAACCTAAAAATAGAAAAATTCAAGAAACTGAGAGTAGAATGGTTGTTGCCAGGGTCTGAGGGGTGGGGGAAATGGGGAGGTATTGGTCAAAGGGTACAAGCTTTCAGTTGTCAAATAAATAAGTTCTGGGGATCTACTGTACAGTATGGTGACAGTAGCCAACAATATTGTGTTGCATACTGGAAAGTTGCTAAGAGAGGAGAGCTTTAATTTTCTCAGCATAACAACAACAAAGAAATGGTAAATATGTGAAGTGAGAGAAGTGTTAACTAACATTATTTTTCTAAACAGTTCCCTAGATATGTGTACCAAATCATCACATTGGACATTTTAAACTTCCATAATGTTATATATCCATTATATTTCAATAAAGCTAGGGGAAAGCTATGAGAAGGAATGCACTCCAACAGAATTAAATAAAGCTAGACTGCCTTTACAACTAACACAGGGTGGTGCTGGTACATACAGAGGTCAACAGAACAATCAAATAGAAATAGATGCAAGGATATTTAGCATATAAGAAAAGTGTCATCTCAGATCACTGAAGCAAGTATAGGATTTTAAATAAATGATACTAGGATATCTGTTTAGTCATTTGAAAAAGTAAAATAAAACTATACTTTACATCACACACAAGATATAAATTCCAAATGGATAAGGGTTATAAATTTGAAAAAATAAAACCACATATGTGCAAAAAGTATATATAGGGATGAATTCCTGTATTAACTAGGTATAGGCTAAAGTTCTCTAACTATGACTCCAAATCAACAGGCTATAAAAAGATTGATAAATATGACAATATCTTAAAATAAAAAGGAAGAAAATTCTGGCACATGCTACAACATGGATGAACCTTGGGAACATTGTTTTAAGAGAAATAAGCCAATCACAAAAGGACATATACTGTATGATTCCACTTATAGGAGATACCTGGAACAGTCAAATTTCATAGACATTAAGTAAGGGTGGTTGCCAGGGCCTGGAGGGAGGGGCAACTGGGGACTTGCTGTTTAATAGATATAGAATTGCAGTTTTACAAGATGAAAAAAGGTCTGGAAATTGGTTGAACAACAATGTACTTAACACCACTGAAATGGAAGTACACTTAAGACTGGTTAAAATGGATTTATGTTGTCTGTATTTTACCACAATTAAATATAAAAATAAATAAATGTTTTAAAAACTCTATCCTTGCCCTGGCCAGTATGGCTCAGTTGGTTGGGGTGTCATCCCGTGAACCAAAGGATTGCAGGACAGCGGGTTCAATCCCCGGTCAGGGCAAATGCCTCAGTTGTGGGTTCAGTCCCTTGTTGGGCATAGAACAGAGGCAGGGAGGCAACCAACTGATGTTTCTGTCTTGAATGGATGTTTCTCTTCTCTTTCTCTCTCTCCCCCTCCTTTTCTAAAAAAATTTTTAAAATATCACCAGGTGACGGGGGGCAGGGCGCGGGAAACCCTAACCTTTATCCTTACCAGAGACCTGCACAAATTAGATTTCTAGGGAACAATTCCTCATGAGATTTTCCCAGAAATGCTAAGTAGGCTGCAACTCATCCTCTGAGCTTTCAGAAGGGGCTATCGACCTTTATGCTTCCTACCAGGGACGATCCAGTTCATTTTTGCAAGAGCATTTGCAACATACAGCAGAATTTGTGAAAGGGCTCTAGGGCCAATCCCACAGCCACTCACTCTACCCCCTCCTCTTCCTAATGTTTTACCAGGCATCAACTTCTATAATCTCAAGAAATTTAGAGAAACCAGGACATGTCTACAGAATGTCTACTATGAAACAAATAAACAAACAAGCAAACAAAAAAAAACGGATTAAGCATTTGAAGAGTCATGGAAAATGGTTTCTTCTTCCCTCCTGCCACCACACACAAAATGGTTTTGCCTAGGAGTCCACTTGAATTGTCCATCATTAATAATCCCTGAGTTGAGATGTGAACAAGAAACCTATTTAATTAACATCATGTGTTTATTTTCCTAGTCTCGAGGCCTTAGAGAGCCCTGAACAAAACATGTGAAACATGGTAGAGTTAAGGGTGTTAATGAGGTTCCAGTCCATCAAGAACCAATATAAGAGCAAAAACAATCTTGAGGGGATCTATCCCCTTGAGGGGAATAAAATCCACAAAAAAATATGGCCACAAGAAAGGCTGTTTGACATTTCATCAGTGATAGTGGCACATTTAAGGAAAGGATATCAAAAAAGACCAAATGGGTTTGTCAGCACAGGAAACAGAAATTCAGAGAAGTAAGCAAGGTGATGCATGCTCTAAAGGATAGGAAGACACAAGACAGAAAAAAGGAAGCTTCAAGTCCACTTTGAGTTCCACCATGGTCTCTTTTGAAATTACCTCAAAGATACACACACACACACACACACACACACACACACACACACACGAATGTGCTCCAAATAGTGTTTAAGAGATTTTTCTCATAAAAAAAATGCCATTATCAAAATCACATTCTGACAGTGAGTCTACTTCTCAGTACTGACTCTAGAAGCATTGGCAAAGTTCAGTTTCTGAGCCCTGGACCAAAGCAACTTCACCAAACTGGTACCACCCTGCAAGAGCTGTCAGACTTCTACAAGCTTCTCCCATGACTGTAATGCTCAGTATTTAACTTAAAAATTACTAGATTTCTAAACAAAAGAATATGGAATACATTCCACGAAGCATGTCATGGTAGTGAACACCGGCTACCCAAGTGTGCAAGTACCATCAAGGCCTCATGAGAAAGGGAGCATAAAATAGCAATGGGAATGCTCTTCTTGCCTGTTCAGCAATCATTCCTAATCATCAGCCTTCCACAAAGGCTTATAATCAACCTTTCTCATCCACTATTTGAACACTGCATCCTATGTAAGATGAGTATATAATTTATTATCCACACTAAGACACTTTTGAAAATAGGAGAAGGTATTTTTGGTATAGACAACAGGCATAGGACAGGACTGTCTAAGTAAACGGGAATGTATTATCATCTTAGTTTTATGGCCTTAGTTGAATATTCATTACATATCTACTCAGAGGATTAATATTCTTTACCAAAAAAAAACTAGAAACTTGAAACAGAGTGATCTCAACTCATTATTCAACAAACTAAATAATTACCCAAACACAGAAAAACTTGGGATGCCATTGGTCTACTCATCTTTCCCAAAATAATTTATTCAGATCAAGGTTAGTAAGAAAAAGAAACTCCTACTATGTCTGATAAAGCCTTCTGTGCTTCAGAAACAGCTGACAGATGCCTCCAGAAGAAGCAATCAAAGGTCCATAACAATCAAAATCATGACAATTAAAAAAAAGGATCTTCAGGGTCTTATCCAAATTCCAACACAAAGAATTCAAACCCCCTTCCCTTTCTTTCCCTTCCAGCCCCTCCCCTTTCCTTCTCTTCCCTCCGTTTCATATCTCCAGCTCCATCTCCATCTCCAGCTCCAGCTCTAGCTCCATCTCCATCTCCATCTCCAGCTCCAGCTCCAGCTCCAGCTCCAGCTCCATCTCTAGCTCTCATGGAAGATCAGTACTTTACTAAGTCCCCCAAGAGTGGTTGCACCCTGCTATCAGGTTCCCCAAGCCCTGTTTTCTGACTGATCTACTAGGAAAATAATAAGGAAAAGTGAAATGAGTGATACCTGAAATAAGCTTGAGCCATCAAAATTTTTCAAAAGCCCATTCTTCTCTCATTGCAGACATTCAGCCAAACCAATTTTATAACAAAGGAACTGTTTTCTGGGAAGATTTGGCATTTTTAAAAGTTCAAAGTTGAAAGCACATACTCTATAAATAAATCTACAATGAAGTGCTAAAAGGTTTATTTCTGATTTCCTATTTCACAAACTAGGAACTAGGCATAAAAATATCGCATCATAAAAATGCTTAAAAAGTAGATTACTAGAAACTAATAGAAAACATTATTATCTATTGAGCCAATGATGGGTCAAATGGCATTTTGAATTCTTGCAGCGACTATGAATATGACCTTCATGTATACCATTTACAGAAACCAATTTTATTTACATTTTTAAATCCACATAAAGGTGAAAGATGACACTGCTGCAAAATGGAACATTTAATTTTTTGCCCCAAGGCATAACTAAGCTCTTCCAAGGTCAAATGTAGTACATGACTGAAATGGAGCCAGGCTCTCCCACCTCGTCTCATGCCAGAGGGCTTCCACTTTGGGCAGGAGGATCTTGGATCTACTTTTATTCTTCAGGAATAAAAAATTCTTAAATCCAACACATAGACTGAGATAAATCTATAAAATATTTTGTGAGCATTTTTCTATTTTATCTTTAAATCACATATCCACACAACAGTGAAAATGCCTGTGCTAAGCTAGTTGAATATTTTGGACTATTTCAACTAGAAGGTGTTAAGCTAAACAGATTTTTTAATGTCTCTTAGTTTGCATCATTGTGCAAAGATTTTATTTTTAAAAGAATATGGATCTGCATCTCTCTTTTATATCTGGGAAGCTGTGAGAATCACCGGACTCAGGAGAATAAATGCCATGAAAGAAACTAGAGTTCATGCTTCTTACACAGAGTTATCCCCTTATAAATAAACTCTCCTCTCCTCTCCCCACTTACTCCTGCCCAAATGTGACAAGTAATTCAAAAACCAGGTGTGTGATTTGTTAGGAGAGATACAGATGTTATGGATCATTTTAAACTCCATCACAAATGACTGTGAGGGCTGTGCTTTATGCCCTGGTCTCACTTATTACCTTACCCTGAGGCCCAGGGATCATTTTTCATAGCACTCAGGTCAATAGATGCAGACTTCCTAAAGAGATTGTGTCCCACACACCATCAGCACAAACCAGAGTCACAACCATCAATATCAAACCTATATGTGCTGCCTTGTCTTCCCCATTTAAGGGCAGACTCTCAAGAATAAGAACTACATCTCATAAAATTACTAAATTACAGTAGCGCCAACTGCACACTCCAGTTACCCAAATAAGATCTACCCAGAGAAGTGAGAAAGAAGAACTATTCATTAGAATGGAAAGTAGCATAGTTTCTCCTTTCAAGGATATTTTTAATTGAGACCACCCTTTTCCCCCTGCCATTATCTGCACACAAGTGTGCATGTGTGTGTGTGTGCACACACACAGTTGATATAGGAATAAACGGCCTGCGGTGGAATCTTGCCACCTTGCACCAGACTCATACTTTCAATGCCTCGATTTCCTCATCTATAAAATGGAATGTTAGTGATGATATGACTAGGCTGGGTATATTAATATATTAACACTAGTAATATATCTTACTGATATCAGCAGTACCTATCATTCCATAGGGTTATTAAGAGAACTAAGTTTTTTAAAATCATGCTAATGTCTTGACACAGTGTGTGGCTTAGGGTGTAAACAGGAAAGAGAATATTTTGTCCTTTGCCATCAGCCCCACACCATCCCCATTCTCCTGTCAAATTCAAGAGACAACGCTGTGTTTCTGTATAGGAACTTTTCTTGGGTACCCAGGGTAATGCCTTGGCAGGAGGCATACAATAGCATACAGGAGACATTTTGAGCAGAATATGATAGAGGTGCTGTGGCTCTCATCCCACCAAAGCATTTCTTCTAGTACTCCAGGGAGTGAAGGTGCTGTCACATCCAGTCATCCAGTTATAATAAACTTCAGTGAGGAAAATAGCCCCTATACCCCGGCCAAAAGTTCCTTGACTTCAAAATACAGTAGTCTATGTTTTGCTTACCTTGTGTGCAAATTTTAAGGTAATTCCAGATGTTAGAAGTAATTAAAAGCAAATACCTCTCACAAATAAATCAATGTTTTAAATCAGCTCTTAATAAACATCCATAGCATTTGCCACATGAAATTAAAACATCACAAGAATTCTCATCTCAACTAGGCAATCTGTTCATTGGATCTCTCGATGACTTGTCTCATCGTTTCTATAAACACTTGACTAGTTGCTGCAGAAATGGCCATTTTCTTCTGGTAGAGTCACAGTGATTACTATTCGCATTAAATACATATGGCTTTCTAGGCAGCACTGGGGGCAACTACACAACAATCAACCAGCTGCAAGAGGAAAACAAGAGACTGAATGGTCCTTGGGCAGAATTAGGCCTTGCATTTCATCTCTAAGAGCTGGGCTGAAAACATAGGACCCTGGTCCAGAAACATTTCTCCCTGAGGGGAGCAAGACTTTTTCTTTACTAGGTCACCACTGCTAAGTGCCAGGCACCTTTTTATGCTCTTTGTCACACATTAGTACAGTTAAACCTCAACAATTCTGTGCGGTAAGAATTGTTAGCCCCATTTTAACAGATAAGGCAATTGAGGTCTAAGAGGTTAAAAAGTTCACCTAAGGTGACAGAATTAAGAAAACAGTTTGCCTTTATCTTCTCTTCCTTTCTCCTAATGTCTTTTTCAATGCTGCTTCCCTTAAGAAGTAAGTGAGGGGGGGACGGGAAGAGAGGTGGGAAAGAGAGAGAACGAGAAAGAGCTTGATTGATTGATTTGGGGACGGATGACTAAAAAGGGCCTGTTTTCTCCCTCCCATGGCCAGGTACTCGTTGGAGCCAAGAAGTCACCCACCTGCTCATCAAGCTCATCTGTCTCTACCATGCATCAGTGTTGACACCTGCACAAGAGCCATGACTTACCCACCTAGATGCAAGTACTGGTCTTTCCTCTGCCATCAACCATCTTTTGGTATGTGGATTTGCATTTAAAGCCTTTCATTCTTTTCACCATTTGTTTAAGGAGAGGGTGTGTGAGAGGGGGAATCCATCAATCTGAAAGATGCGTAATGCATCTAGCCACACATTAATTAGAGCCATTCTAAGTGTGAAAGGTTTCAGTCAAGAATGCAAGGCAGGATTAAACACCCTGGGTGAAATCATTTATTTTTCATTCCTCTTCACTCCAGAGCTTTTTCAGCCTGAGAGCGGAGCTGCAGGTTGAAAAGTGGTAGTTCTGCTCATCTGCATTAGCTTGGTAATGATTAAATGTTGTGGCTGCCTCTTGGTGCAGCTGTTCATAACTCTGCCTCGTTAAACCGAAAGAAATAAGGTTGAAAATCTAACATGAGGCACTCATCATTCAATTACATATTTCTTGTGAAAGAGGCAAAAACTCTGCCATGTTCTGCAAAATATCCCCATCAATAGCAATTAAGTTTCACATCGAGACCAGAGAAATACTACACTGACTGTGCATGAATAACTTCCTTTCATATGCAGTGGTTTGCATCTTTCACTGCATTTCATTCTGTAAAACAATAAATGATGGTGCCCTGGTACCAGGAACTATTCACACACACACACACACACACACACACACACACAAATGGAAAACATAAGTGAGTAAAGGTATTTTACATTTTCAATTTCAGAGACCAGCCCTGTTACAAACAACATAGCTGCTCTACCAACAAATCACAATTCATCATCCTCCAAATAGGTTTCAGATCCAACCTAGGATTAATTATGGCATTTTCATGGAAAACTTCTCAAACAGAGAATATAATGACTCTCGTGAGACAGTCCATGTTTTTAGGAGTTCTCCATTGAGTGTTGAGCAGTAGGAGCAATGTATGTAGCTGGTCAGTAAGTTAGGGCATCGTTCCTTATTTAGAGCAGGTGTTAACACAATAGTCTGGTGGCCATTTTTACAAGGAGGAAAAAGAAAGTACTTTATGTCTATACTAGGTAATCTTCAAGTGAAATAGTGGGGAGGGGACAAAGTTTTTGAAATTGTCACTATGCTTTCCAACTATGGATAATTCTCAGCCCAATAAGGCAAGTGAAAAAAACTGATTCATTCCCCAAATGAAAATGCACTGTAAGGAAAATAAAATTTATAGTAGGGCTTATGGCATGTCTTAGAGATCCATAAGTCAAATAACAGAATATAGAGAAGTGTACCCTTTAATATATGTTCCGAGGAAGAAAAGAATAAGGACCTCCATTTTTTTTAATTTCACCCACACCTATGGAAAACATGAAAAGATTTATTGTCATAATTTCACTATATTCAGAAAATTTTACTTCATGAAGTTTGATACTAAACTAAAACTTTTATTCATTTTTCTTTTTTCAAAAATGTATATTAAATATTCAAAGTATACAACTCCAATAAATTTGTTGTTAGTCATTTTTAAATAACAAAACAGTGTTAGAGGGCTTTTTATTTCCTCCTCATCTGTGACCTCACAGTGACCCACAGATCTGTCTGTGATCTGCCAAGTCAACAGATGCACCTTTCCCGAAAATTTGACTACATGCTTAGAAGTTGCCTGGCAATCTCACAATTAGTTTAAAAACTGGTCGAGTACATAAAAGGAGGGGGAGCCTTATGATTAGCACATCAGTGAACAAAAACGGACAATAAATTTTCATCACATTATCAAACTCACTCAAAACAAATATTTCACCGAACCCTTTACAACTATTGATTGCACACAGAACCTGACTTTATATTCTTCCTATTTTAAACAGATGTGATACTTTGCAAGGGCTTTACAAGTAAGAGATAGATTGTGAATGTAAAGCAGTCCATTAATTTTATATAAGCTGTTTTATATACCCGTGGGCCTCTAATAGCGTTCAGCTACAAGGTTACAAGGAGAAATACCATTTTCTAAAGTTCAGCTGGAGAGGTTGGCATATATATACATAACTAAAATTCTCACTATCTTGCCAGTAGTTCTTTTCTACCAAAATTTCTTTCATTCTAGAGCTGAAAATATTGACATAAATAGGACAACCATGCAGTGTCTGGTACCAGATTCGTATCGAGGAAACAGTACTGTCAAACCCAAGTTAGAATTTCAAGACCAACAATTTTATGACAACAAAAGATTCCCTTCCTAAAATGTTCCATAGAATCCTTCAAAGAGTAGATGTACAAATGTATATCCAGTCTTGGCCTGTTGTGTGTATGTGTGTTTCACCTAAAAATACAGGCTCTTCTAAGCCAGGAAATGTTCTCCAAGTCTTTCTAGCGTAATTTTTCTGGCAATAACCTATCTTTAAAAAGGAAATCTGTGCCTTCTGCCTATGAGTCTGTGAATTTCAGTTTTATTAAGATTCTCGCTGGTTTGCAGCATGATGCCTTTGTGTTGGCTCCGGAAGACCCTGTGTGTAAATCTGTGCGTTGTGACGTGGTTAAGGGCAGGAAGGGGCAGGAAAATGGAGGGCCTGGCAGCCACGTGCAGCCAGCTCTCTCTGCTCAGCTTCCTGCATCCTACTGCAACTTTGCCATGCGAAGCCTCATGTGCATTTCCAGTGAGTGGCTAGCTTGGCCTTTTGTTCCACTGAGTTAATACAAGTTAATATGTGTCTTTTTCACTCGATTGGGATCTCTCCTGAAAAAGGCATGACTCTGGGGTATGGTCTCACAGGAAGAGTCTTTTAGACTAAAAAAAAAGGTAAATTAAAAGAACATTTCTGTTAATATAGTAGCAAGCATACTACTTCAATATAAGCATTTCCTTAATTTTCCTTTCTCAGCATGCTACATAAATAAAAATAAAAAGACTCTCCACTGGATGTATGCTACATATAACTCACAGAGTTTAATTATAAAGCCTCTAAAAGTGAAGATGGCGGGAGGAAATGATTCCAGCAGGTCATACAGTCTGGCACTGTGTTGGCTGGCTGTCTCTGAAGGCAAGGAAACAAAGACACTCAGGTAATCACAACACACGTAAGACTGGGCTGAGCAAAAGAAAATTCAAGGGGAGAAGTACCTTATTACTACTTTAGTGCCTGGCAGTCCACAATTTTTAATTTCGCTCTCATTAATGTTATAACTATGATTAATTTGACTGCAATTAAGGAGTTCTATTTTTTAAGTGCCACGCCCTATCTTCTCTGCAATAATCGATCTGCTATAATAAAGGAGGAACCTGCCAGAGGGAGGCCAAGCACTCAAAAACACACATACACATGCGCACATACTCACACACCCCTGTGTTGACCAGAAGAACTATGGTGCTTTAGAGAGCTGTGAAGACACCCGTCCAAGAATACACATTTCATCCCAGCAGCTGCCCACCAGGGCCATCAGACAACTTCTAAGAGTGAGAAAGGCTGTGCCAGGGAGTGCAGGCTGCGGAAGGCTGAAGAAAGGGGGGATGGGGGGTACGGAGGGATGCTATGTAATCCAGTAAGCAGACCCTGAACGGTTCCGCGCCTTCAGTGGATGGAGGCGGGGCCGTATTCACAGCGCTGTGAAAGAGTGGAGGGCTGGCCCAAAGGCAGCTCGCCTGGAGAAAGAAGCAGGCAGAGGTCACCGGGGCCTCGAAGAATACCCTGGTGGCGATGCACCTAAGCCTTTCCTTCCCTTCCTATTCAATTCCCAACCTCGCTTCACCTCCATTCCTTCTCTTCTCGAGGGCTTGCCTTTCTCCGAGTGACGTCTCACGTGGAAGGATGGAGCTCTACCGGCCAGACCTCTGCTCCTTTCAGTACTGCGGGGATGCTTAGAGCCCGGTGTCCACAAAGGACTGACTCTTAAATAAGACGAGAAACACGGACGAAACTTCCCAGGCAGTCTTCGCCTTTGACACAGAGAACCCCTAGCGCCAATGCTCGGTACTCGCGGGTTTATTTCTGGACCCAACCACACGTGTGACCGCCGCCTGGGAGGAACTGCGCACGTTCTAAGTAACCGCAGTGCCTGCTCTGGAGCGCTCAGCGGAGCTCCCAGGGAGGGCGCCGCAGCCGCGGCAGCCGGGGTGGGGGAGGGGAAGGGGAGGCAGGACAATGGCTGTGCTTGTGTGTTTGGGGAGTTGTTTAGGGCTTTGGGGGTGTTTGTTTTGCTAAGAAAATAAATAGAAACTTCCCCACCCCCATCGCAGGCCTAAGGATGATAGATTCCGCGCTGCATCAGGCCCCACGCCGGGGAGTTTAACCACGAAAACTAATGAGGCTGCACTCCTTATTCGTCCGCATTACAGGCGAGCCAGGCACTTTCGATAGCTAATGCATCGATTCCCTTACCCGGGCAGTGGTTTGTCCTGCTCCCCGTGAATAATCACTGCTCCTTTAGAAATTCATAACAATTAGGACTCCCCCCGCAACACACACACACACACAGCCCCACATGCGCCACTTTTTAAAGGCGCCTAATCGTGGTGGGTCCTTTAGTGGCTCCAGCCGAGTTCTCCGCAGACGGGAGATAGAGCAGGAATTACTCCTCCCCACCTGGTTTTACTCTTGCGAGAAAGTTGATTCCGCTCTCAGTACCTCAGTTTCCTTATCGGCCAAAAGAGGCCTTTACGCTGTTAGGGGCACTTACAGCTCTGCATTACACGATTCGCGTCGCTGTCTGGGAACTGGGCGAAGGAGTGGGAGCAGGGGAGGTGAAAGTGGGGGAAGGAAGAATTCGCCTCGGCTCAGGAGGAACTCAGTGGGGATCACGTGACGCCGCAGCCCCGCAGTGGGTGGGGACAGGGGTGCAAACGAGAGGCGGCAGGAGCTCGTCTAAGAGTGAGCTAAGAGGGAGCTCCCAGATGACTGGGTGGGAAAGCCGGGTCTTTTCAGTCTCCATTGGACTGTAAGGAGGTGTCTGCGGGAAGCGCCAAGTCTACCTCTGAAGCCTTTGAGCCAGCGCAGGGAATGGGCGGGGACGCGGACACCCAGACCCTGTGGAGCGTCAGCGCTGTCCGTGGTCCTGAGGGACCGCTCTCAGAAACCCGGCCGGCCCGGGCGCCCGCCACTGCCCCACGCAACCTCGTTGCCAGCGGCCTCTAGGCGGAGAACTGCTGCAGATTTGCCTGCTGCGTCCGGAGCCCCGAAGCTGGGCGGCGTCGATGAAAAGTTCCCAAGAAGCAATGCTTTGGTGTGAGGGCTTGGGTTCAGAAACCAGAGGACGGCACCTGTGCTTTCATAAATCAGTAGGGACCGCTCGAAGTCACCTGAGGCTTAAAGCAGACGATAGAGCTCGCAGCTGTGGAGGCAGCGACTCCTGCTGGGAAACTTCCCTGGGCCCGAACACTCCGCAGCTTCGGTCAGCGGACTCAGATTCTGAGTCGAGGGTGTGAAGTCTATGTCGAAGAAAGTTTCTCGCTCCTACCTGCAGAAGACGACCTGCAATGGCCTTTAAACCAATGGGTGGGGAGTGGGTCTGAGACACAGGGCGAGGTGTGTCCGGAGAACGGACCCTCCCTCCGGTACAGCGAGGGCGCACAACCTCCCTGTGCACCCTTTTCGGCCGCTGCCTCGCACCCTTCCCGTCAGGATCCATGAGGGTGGCGAGGTGATGGGCGAGGCCCTGCCAGAGTCAGGTTCAGCAAAGATGCGCTGAGCTCCCACGAGCCAGTTCCTAAGGAAACACTCGGTTTTTCTAAGCAGCAATTTGTCTTATTGTGGGAGAAAGAAACAATACAAGAAAAGCTTCTGGTCCACCATTCTTATGCAGATGAGGCGATGCGCTCCGACTGTGGCCTCTGTATGCCCCTCCCCATCGTATTTCCATCTTGAAAGAGTAAAATACCCTCATTGATTTAAAGGAAGTAGGAGCGGAAAAAGGTCTTTCTGCAGCCGCAGCGGCAAAAGCACTTGCTGCACTCTCCCGGCTCCTGGAACCCCGCGGTGTGCACTGTGCCAACGCCCCCGCTGCAGGTGCCACCCGCTTTCCACCCTCTGGAACCCCTCTGTAGACGCTGAAGGAACTTTCTAGGACGAAGAGAACCCGAGCAAGGGAATTCTTTCTGCCCTACCCCCACCCACCCCCCGCCAGTCCCCACCTCCGTACTAGGGAAAGCTGTTTACAGAGGAGGTAATTAGGTTTTCAGCCCCAAGCAGAAACGCGGCGCGCTCAGCAGAAGTTTAAACAACAGCCAGCAACCCGCGGGGGCAGACGTCAAACTTGGAAAATGCGCAAACGCACTTCTGGGCGCGCGGAGGGGCATGAAGAAGCCGCCAATATATATCATCTCAATAAAAAGCCGCTCTTGGAAAGCTTGCATAGTAATTGAGATGGGCGCTCTTTTCTGATCTGGGTTGGCATTTCCTCATCTCAAGCTGACAGAGCCAACTCAGGAAATTGCTGGTAATATTCATCTGGGGAGCACTTTCATTAAACGTAATTCATTCGACTTTCACAATAAATTGAGTGACATCCTTACAGCAGAGCCTTTTTATCCTTGATTAAGTGCTTGCCAAGCTTTGGTTTCTCACTTTATTGTCACATTCCTTCAAGCGGCGTCGTCAACATGCCAATCGGCAGCAGAAAAATGCGCGCGCCGTGTTTACCAAGCTCCGGGAGGAGTTAGTGCTGACATAGAGAAAAAGGGCTGGTCGCGAGCTTAAGTAGCGGATAAATCAAGACAGCAAGTTCCTGCGAACGTGAGGCGGGCCTAGACGAACGGTGGCTAGGCAAATGTAGGGGAAGGCGAGGGAGCAGCCCCACTTAGCCGCCCGCTGCTCCGGGAAGCCGCTGACCCCTTGGCTTCCCCGCCCGTAGATTCTCCGGCCTCCTTCTATTACAGTAATTAAAACGGTGAGGACTGTTGGGGTCTTAGAAAGAGATCTGAAGCTCCTAAAGGATGTGGTTGCTTTAAGAGAACTTTCCTGAATCGAATCAAAGCTAGACAGACACTTTGTTTAAAAAAAAATCAGAAATAATGCACACTTCCTAACTTGCCACCCTACAGCAGATAGACTTTCAGAGCTTACAGTGGCCTTCTTTATGGGCGCAGGAGTGCAAGAAGAGCGCTATTCCTTATTCTCGGGATTCCCTTTTGACCCTTAACAACAACGCTGGGACAGCCGCACTCACGAAAGGCTGGAACTTCAAACCTCAGAATTCCAAGTGAAGCTGATAAGCACCTGGGTATTTAAGGTCTGAGCCCAATGGGGAAGCCATCCCTTTGCCAATACATGACCCCTTCTTCCCACCCCCTATAAAATCAAAGAATCCCAAGACAGAAAATTGTTTATTTGAAAAGGCAATATCCAAATGCTTTCATCACTCAAATGTCCTTTTGAAAATATTGTCAACGTGGTTATTACCTGGACAATGCGGTCAATTTTTGTAGTCTGCAGAAAATCTTCCTGCAGATAGAAAAGTAGGCCATTGGGCACCTACCTCAAAAAAAAATAAACCAATTTCTCTGCCACCCGATATATTTTTCACCCAGACAACGCTTTCATTAAGGAGGAAATCACCGCCAACAATTCAATGCCAAATAGAAATCAACTTCGCACAAAGAGGAGCCACGAACTTAATGGCTTTCTGGGGAAAGTATGGGCTGAGAAAGTTTGAGCAATTCTGAGTCAGCCCTTCTAATACTGAAGACAGTACCCCCTCCCAAGCTATCACTAGAAGAATCCAGACCATGATAATCCTCCTGGAAGTGAGGCAGAAGAGTAACCTACCCAAGGGTTTCCCACACACCCAGAGAGCTGCTTTCCTGCTCAGTGAAGAGTTGAATGTTTTAGGAAAATGTAACTTCTCTCTAAGAACCCTGGAATATGTCTTGGGACTGGTGAATTCTCATGTGCTGCTGGGGCACAGGCTGTTTCAAAAATCGAGCTTTAATCCTATGGCAGGAAGGCTGCCATGAAGCAGAAGAGTAAAGGAATGCAGTGGGGTGGGGGAATTCTAGTACTGCCTCTAAGAATTGGCCTTAATAGGGAACACGGCATAGCCACTGTTAGGTAGTTAATTTGTATGTGTGCTGCAGGTATAAACTCAAATTGATTAAAGTTTTTAATTGGCAGCTGGCTTAATTGGCAAAGGATGGGAAGTGCACATACCCAGTCCAAAGAATAGACATGTCCAAAGGATAGACTTTACTGATCTCTCTCTTCTGCTGCTTTCCCCCCAGCTTCCACATTTTTTAACAGCCACCTTCATAACCAGGGAATTCACCCAAAGGGTCTGGTTTTCAACAGTGCAGAGATAGTATTCCATGAATATACTAATCATTATTTATTCTCTATTAGACAATTGCTGTGGAATTGACATTTTAAGGATACCCTAAATTTCAGGGAATAGATGATTCAAAATGTTTTTCCAGCACTAGGTTTAGAAAGAAGTTTCTATTTTGCCCATACTGGTTAAACAACAACAACAACCAGATCATTAGCAATTTTAGTTCCTAGCAGAACTGGTTGGCAGTGCCTAAACTGGAGGGTGAGCGTCTCTTTTCATTAGAATAGTACTATGATGTGACTGGCCACAGTGACATCATTCAACCCCTTGTCAGATTCTCTGGACTCAATTTCTGAGTAAGTATTTTTGTTGATATGCCCAGGAAGCCCTCGTTACACTCGATCCTGGGCTCTGAAAATTACCACAGGTGAGCCCCCAAACACGATACCTTTGCTTTCTGCTGGGAGATGCTCTCCCTGTGTGCTCTGGCCTGTCCTTTAGCTTGACTCATGAAGAATAACTCAATTCAGGATGCCCAGTCCTCAGAGCCAGAAATACATTTCCCTGGTTCAGCCAGGGTGTGCTTCCATTCAGTTAAAGTGCTACAGTCCTGTTACCCCATAAAATCATACTGAAAATATCCTGGAATCGGTCCAGAATGGATAGAAGGATAAAAACTGCAACACTTTTTTATTTTTAACAAGTACATTCTTTATGCCATAGGTGTCTCTCCTGATGAATTCAGATTTTTAAACCTGCAATACACAACATTCAATAAATAGAAAACTTCCTTCTCTTTATTTTTTAAAAATAACTTCCCACTTCTCTGCATTTATGACTGGAATAAATATTGTGGTAATTTTTGAGTATCCTAATATGCTTTAGAAGGCAACTTTGAAGATATATTTCTAATTAACTTCCCACTGCAGTAGTAAAATAAGCTTCTAGTTTAAAATAGGACAGACCCATCTCTCAATAAGCACACACAAAAAATACTCAAAATCCTCAACTTAGAACAAGCATTCAAAGAACCCAAAAAAACAGTTCTTGAGAACATTCACCCAAACACACAGGCAGACAATTGTGGCTTAAATATGGAGCACTGATCTGCTGGATAGAGAGTTGTTTTTCATAAAAAGTGCCTCCCAAATTTGGGAGTATTTACTGTATTTCTCTATGAGCAGAAGCCTAAATACTTTTACATAGGGGATACCTAAATAAATCTTGCTCTTTGTACATAATGTGCTGAGCACTCCCTGGAAAATATAACTGGGATTCCAGGAGCTTAAAGGCAAAGGTGTACTGTGGTATCAGGAGGCAATGCATAAACAGAGTGTCCCTGTCACCAAACTTGTGGTGTGAGCTCACAAAGACAAAAATATATATTACTGCTTAAACTCCTCCCTTGCTTATGTCAATTCAAGGGGGGAGCAAAATAAAATACTGTCATGATTTGCCACTCCTTCCTTCTTGAAGCATGACTTGAATCAGCTCCAGACAATGTGCATGCATCTACTGCAGTTGCTGGCAAAGGTCTGGATGTTCCAGGGTGAAGCTACCAATAAATGCTAAATTCAGTTACTGTATCTGATGTTTAGTGAAATAGATGGAGAGAGAAGCTTTGGCCACTTCTTGGACTGTCTCATTGCCCTAGAGCTTTAATCAGGGCTCTTCACTTTGTTAGTTGCCTAAAACCAAACTATCCTGACTGCCCAATTCACCAATTTAAATTCATCTCCATGATAATATTCAGCTTCCAGCTCCTCCAAGAAAACAGCTCAGGATTCCGCTGGCAGTCAATAACCCTGGGATGACAATCCCTGTAAATACTGCCCTGGGTCAGAGCCAGCAGTCTTTTGTCTTTGTGGTGGGTGTGGATTCTAATCCCCAACACACAAAACAACTTAAGATCAGAAAGAAAAGAATGAACTTGTAAATTGCCTTCTCTATTTTATTGTTCACATTTGGTATTGTTTTGAGTGAAACTGGAAAAATTGTCTCCTTTCTCTGTATTGCCAAAAGGCATTCAGGTAATGAAGTCTGTAACTAAACGGTAATTGAATCAGCATAATTTGCACACTGAACGGTTTTCAAATGCTCCCAGTTTACAATTAAAGGAGAATTAATGCGCTTGTTGTTGAGAACGCAGCGCATTAGAATAAATCCAGCACTGTTGTTGTAATGAGTGGAAAACGGTTTAACTGCCAACAAACACATTTAAAATTTAACACAACGTATTGATTTCACTTCTGCTTTTGATAGATTATTTTCCAGAATATCGAAATACTTGCCCCAAGCAATAAACTGAACCGCAGCCGCGAGCCTTTGCCGTGTATCTCTGTGTGTGTGTGAGAACAGTCCAGGGCGTAAGAACGGTCCTGAGGTTCAGGTCGTGCGCAAAGGTACGCAGAGGAGAGAGGCAAGAGGGTTTCCATGATCGAGGGAATGGTTAACGTTTTCCCTCTGGAGCTTTCACTTTGTGGTCCCTCCCCTTTCTTTCAATAAATAATTTCTGTATTTCCTCTGGCCAAACTTTCTGCCCTCGGTCTCTGGGCTGTCAGTGTCAGTGTGTTTACTGGACACAGGTCGGGGCAAGAATGATTGAAGATGGGAAGTGGGAAGGACACTTTTTGCATTCTGTCTGCGTTCCAGCCAGAGCAGGCACAGACGCTGGTGACAGTCAGAAAGGCTGTTCTTTTGGATTGGCTGCCCCGGCTTTCACCTGTTTACCCCAAGGTGTCCTGTAGGCGAGGACATTGACACGCAGCGCCCTCTGGCGTCCTTAGCTGCCACAGTCAGGCGATGAAAGTGCTAAGATCGGCAACATTCAGGGTTCTTGGATTGAAGGGGACACCCATTAAATGCACACACCCTCACATATCCACACAACGTATACTTACACACTCATTTACACAGGGCTCACACAACTAGCAGCCCTGCTGTCACATGCACCAGGGCAATGGCTGGGAAATGTTCTCAATTGCAGGGATGGCAACTCCTTTGCTCCCAGACTTGTGGGTTCTGAAGGTCTTGGGATGATGGAACAGCATCACCACCCCCAACCCATTTATCCAGCCCCATCAGAGATCTCAAGCTGCTCCAGCACTCCTAGCCCGTAAATAAAACTCATTGAACCCTCAGTGCACTCTCGTGGCCCACAGACGGGCAAATGGGGGTCAGTGCACTGAGCGCAACTTCACCAGCAGGATGTGAGTGCGCCCGGCCCTCCCTGAAGCTAGACCGAGAAATTGCACTCTGCGTCTCAGTTCTGCGCGATGCCCACAGCTACCAATCCACAACCACAATAAAGCGCTTCTCGCCACCCCGCCCCCACAACAGTGTGCAAAGTCCAGTCCCCCAGAAACAGCTCTGGGAAAACTGGGACGACAGCTTTAGCTAAAATTCTCCCCCTGACAATGTCTGCCATCCCTAATACGGGTCTCGGCCCTGGAACTGGGGTTTGGGTTTTGGTTATTTGGTGAAAAAGGTGAGTTATGGAAAGAGGGAGGGGGAGCAGCTACATGTTTGCCAGAGTATCTCTGACCTAACTCTGCCTGATCTGCTTATGATGCTCCTAACTCATCGTCAAACTTGTCCTGTCTCAACCCTACAAGTCAAACAAAGTTACCTGCACATTATTTGCATTATTTGCAAATCTCCAAACTGGGGGGCTAAGTGGGTGGGCTGACTTTGCAAGTCACAGAGCAGATTCGAGTTCCCCACTCTCCACCTCTTCCCTTTTGTTTAAACTCTGTGGATGAATCAGTGAGAGTTCACGCCTCCCGCCCCTTCTCTCTGCCCTCTCCTGTAATAAAGCATCCTGTCCCACTATCTCTTCGGTTTCTGGGTGTTTAGGGTGCCCTAAGGCGCTGTTCCGAATCACACGCAGGAGAGGGGGCAACAGAGAAGGAAATGGGAATGGGATCTCCGGAAAATCTCGCAGGAATCCGGAGACCAGCTCGCCAAAGTTGTTTCAACACAGTCTTTAGGAACGCTGCTCTCGCTGAACTGACGGTCTCCCCCTCCTCCCGCGCGCCCCCAGGTGCCGAGGCTCGCGGTCAGGGTGGGATGCGGGGGGTGGGGGAGCGGGACCCGGGGCGACTTACCAAGTAGACTGTGGGCTGCAGGAGGAGAACCACGCACCAGCACGCAGCCTGCATCCTCCCGCGTCTCAAACTTCCTCGGCGGTGCCTTCGCTGAGTCTTTGTTCCTTCAAAAACATAGATCCACCTGACATCCACTTTACAGAGCAAGGAGCGCTCTCAGCAGCCTAGATACAAATGAAATTAGACATCCCATGACCACGCGGGCAAGGTTAGGCTTGGCGACCAAGCAGGGAAAAGGGGTCGTGGTGGGGAGGGGCGAACAAAAAAAAAAAAAAAAAAACACGGAGGCGGGGGAAGAAAAAAATGGAAAAGCGAGTGAATCCAGAGCCTGAAACTAGCGAGCGCTAGGTCCGCAGGCAGGCGGGCAGGAGGTTGGGAAGAGGAAAGGCTCCTTGCGCCCTGTGCTCCTCGGGTGCGAGTTCCGGGCTGTGGGGACAGGAGGTGGCAGAGCACAGAGCCGCGTGCAGGCTGGTTCGGAGCCCAAGCGTCTCTGGCAGCGAGACTTGCCCTAGTGTTTGCTGGCGGGGCGGCTCGGACTAAACGCGACGGCTGGTTCTTTGCCAGCCCTGGCAGTGCTCACACACGTACACACCAGTAGAGAGAGATGGAGAGAAAAAGCGAGAGGGAGAGCAAGCGAAAGAGACTGAGCGAGGGGGGCGCAGGAAGAGGAAAGGGTAGACAGAGCTGACCAAGATTAGGTGCTGGGTATCTCTACACATTCGGTGGGGTGAGGGTGGGGAAAGGGAGTGTAAAATTTGCAAACAGGAAAGCCAGGCTCAGTTTACCCTTTTGAGTGCCCTGCACCTACAGAGATACACACACACCCCTCTGGTGATACACACACCCACTACTTTTATTCGAGCCAAGGGGCACAGCCAGTGCTAACTTCTAGAGTGGAAGTCTGCCCGGGTCTGTGAGAGTCGCCCGTCTACAGCACTCTGTCCGCCAACCAGGGACCCTCCCCACCGCCCCTTCCCAGAGCCCCACCACCCCGCGCGAAGGTTTCCCCTCCGGGACGGTAGAGGCTAAGAGTACGTACCGCACTGGGCTGGGGGCAAATCCGGTGAGCAGGGACCGCTCTGGGCAGGCTCCATGGAGGAGCTACTCGGGCCTGGCGTCTCCGGCGCCCCGGACATGCCCTCCCTGGCGCTTGGTCTCCATGCTCCGGCGCGGACCAGTCCCGTTGCCGCGTCCTGCCTCGGCAGATTCGGCGTCCCAGTGCCCGGGTCGCGCTCAGGATCAGTTCCACGAGACGCGAGGCTTGGCACAGCTGAATTCACGGCGCAGGAAACTTAAGAGGCAAGAAAGGAAAGGGGCAGTATAGGAAGAAACAGAGGAAGGGAGGGAGGAAGAGGGAAGGAGAGAGGCGAATGCGCTGGACGGACTGGGATGCCAGCGCTGGCTCTGGGACGAGCAGTCCAAGGCTGTTGGCTTCCCGAGGCTGCCGAAGGATTGTAGAAATGACTTAAGGGGAGGAGTCTGGGCAAGTCCTCGGAACTTGAACTTGAGAGATAAGACACTGGCCTTTCCGCAGAAAAAAAGCCACACGGCAGTTGCAAGCAGACTGAATTTCTGAAAGAGGGGCAGGGTGGCAGAACCTGGAGGCTCCTGACGCAGGGAGCCGCTGTACCTGTACGCGCGACACTGCGAAGCTCTGGAGCCACTCCGGAGCGGGGTCGCAGGTGCTGCCTGTGGTGCTGCCCAGCCACTGAGGGACGCTCCTGAGTGCGCTGTGATTCGGGGCGCAGCCCCGGTGGAGCTTGGCTTGTAGGTCCGCGGTTCCGCGCGCCTACTCCCCGAGACCGGCGATCACATTGGCACGTGGGTAAACGATGCCTGAGATTAATTGGTACCTCGTGTAAATAGATCCCACTCCCAGGCTCTCAGGGGGCCTGGCCCGCAGGGAGAACTGGCTCCTGTGGTGTCTCTGTTGGCCACAGCGCCCCCTCCCCGGGGGGGGCGGGGGGGCGTGAGTAGGGGACTGCCACCGCCGGAGGAGTAGCGGGGAGCGGAGCACCGCGGTGTGTAAATTGGAGATGAGCGCAGGGCAGTGCAAGTCTCCCTCTCGGGCCTCCGGCACCGACACAGGGCGCCGCGGACCTGTGGCTGCAGGGCCCGAGGCGGAGGCGCTGCGGACCGCCAGCCATTCAGCGCGCAACAGACGAGAGGACTGGGCGACCTTGTAGGTTGACACCTCTCGGCGGGCTGGGCAGAGCGAGAGGAGGAATAGGGTGAGGGTGGGGGCGACACGTTGGTGGAGGGAGTACGCAGGGGGATACTTTGCCACCTGTCTCTCTCCTGACACCTCCTACTCAACCATCGTCTCCCAATCTTGGTCTCTCTGCTGTCTGTCTCTGTCTTTCTCAGTCTCTCCCTTGCTGTTTTTATCTCTCAGCGTATTGTCTACCTTCTTTCTCCGTCTTTCTTGAACTCCAAGACTGTCTTCGGCGTCTATCTCTGCGCGTCTCTCTCAGGATTTCTGAATCTCCCCATCTCTGTAACATGTCTCATCCGCACCCCTGGCATTCCCTTTCTTCTCGCCTTTGTCCTCTCCAGCACACAGCTCGCCGCTGTCTGGTGAGATCCCGGAACCAGACCCTTCCGGCTGGTGCCAGCGGGAGGCCAGCGCCTCCTCAGTGTGCTCACACTCAGTCCACAGTCCCAGCTCGGCCGAGGGCGTGTTTCTCCTACTCCCCCCCCCCCCCCCCCACCAACCTTGCCTGTTACTACCGTAAGACTGCTCTTCACCAGAGCCTGGCCTGGAATGATGTACACTTTGCAGGATGAAATTTGATATTAATCTGTAGTTGGGCTGAAATGTATCTCAGGAGCCCAAATAAGTGGCATCAATATAAAATCATGATTTTTAAGGGGTTTTATGGAGTCCTTTCTTCCAACGTGGCTATGACATCTTAGGGTCTACGGTTTCCGGTTTCCACTTCCATCAGTGCAGAGGGGCCTAGACACAATGCATGCGCCACACAACAGGTCCTGGGGACCACCGAATGAGTTCCCTTGGGGAACCCTCGTAGCCTCCCACCCCCAACATAACAGTAAGTATCAGTAGAATCACCCTTTTCTGGAGCAAACACAGAAACCCCACAGAGACCTTCTCTTAGAATCACACCTCCAATTTAGATGACTTCTAAATTGTAGGACCAGCTGCCAGGCACTTTGAGGCCCACACTCTCCCTTCCAGCTAAAAATAGCTCTTTAAAGAGCAAGCTCTTCTAATCTCAAAGTTGTGCTTTACCTCCATGACCCCTTGGAATTCATTGGGGCATATGCAGAGTAAGGCCACGAAGCACATTTTTCTAATTGGGACTCCAAAAAATGAATGCACTTTAGAAAAAATACACACTTATATATAGCATACTTGCAGTGGTATGTTGGGTCTCTTCACTTACCAGGTTTTCCATGCTCTTAAAACATATAAAGAAGAAACATAAATATCTCAGGGCACTCCTATCTGAGGCTGAAGGGTCAGAGTAAGGCAAGGCAAGCTTTGTCTGTTTCACCCTCTGGGGTGCAGGAGGCCACCCTAAAATTGATCTCCACTTTTATGAGCTCCCAGGCCCTCTCAAGCTGGAGAGGGGAGCTGGAGTCATCGCTGCCGGCCTCTACCCAGATGCCCAAGTGCATTCTGTCTGATCTGAACTTGCATCAGGCCTTTGGGAAAAACTAGAAAGAATCAGGCCAGCTTCGGGATACACCAAGTTCTTTTCTAAACCTGACTTCAAAAACATACCTCTAGTGCCATTTAGCCTTAAAAAATTACTGCTTGTGAAATAGAAAGACAATCAAGGACCTTAAAATCTCTGCCTGAATGGGACTGATTATTTAAGAAAAGCACCACAGGCACCTGGTAATGGGACCTGGTCTGACACTTTGTTCTATGACACGGGGTGCCAAAGAGCTTTTTATGGTAATGACCTGAGACCTTCTGCCCAGACATGCAACTCTTACTGGATCCTATGACATTTGGCCTAGGATATAATACAGGAGCAGAATGTCTTTTTTTGTCTTTTTTTTTTTTTTTGTATTTTTGCAGGAGTCTTCATTTCCTGTAGTGGTCAATCAGAAAAGGACATGAAGCCAAGTAACATAAAGAAACTTAATCATTTTTCTGCTAAATATAATTTTAATGACATAATATTGGGGGGATGGAAAGACAAGGATGGCTCAGTCACCCTCCTTTTTTCCTGTCATTTGCTTTAAAAAGAATGAAAACCAATAAGGATATGAGTCTCATGCACACTTCTGTTTAAAGCATCACCCCACTCTAAAATGCACTCTTAGAACACATCTGCGATCAGCCTCACTGTTGGGATAGAACGAAAGTGTGATTATCCGTAAGGAGAATAGTGCTTTTCCTGAAGGCTACCTGATCTGTTTGGAAATAAATAGTACAAAGCAATAATATATTTCTCGCCAGAAAAAATATATTTTTAAAAGAATGTAAAGGAATTTTCAGGTAAAGGAATTAACCTGAAAATGATTATATTAAATAATTTTCCTGAAAACCAGAAAAAAATTAAAATTAAACTTCAACTGAAATAAACTGATAATTCTGTTAACAATAATTGGCTGTTTTGGTTGATTTGCTTTGGTTCATTTGTATGATTCTCTTTATTATGAAGGGGAGAGGGAGGGCATAAGTTAAAAGTACGAATTATCTTGGGCCTGAAAAGAAGAGAAAAAAAGCAAGTTTAACTCGAAGATGACCCTGTCTTAAAATGCATGAATACCACTATCTTTTACCTACACTCTAACTAAAAGAAGAAAACCATTGTTATAAATCATCCAGCTGTGGTCTTACTTAAGCTTCAGGCCAAACTATATCACTTTGTACATATAGTACTACATTGTATCTATTTTTCCCTAATAGTGACCAAAAAAGAAAAAAACTTACAAAGCATGTACTGTCCTTCTGCCCTGACCTTAGCAAAACCTTGCATGTTCATGACCTTGGGCCAGTGCCGGAAAGGCTTCCCTGGCCTCAGACCCATCATATGTACTCGCAGAACAAGGAAGTAGAGGTAGGTGATGGCCCAAGTGCCTTCCCATTCTAGAATTCCTCTATTCTGTTTCTATATGATTGAATGGGAAGTCATCTCTGGCTTTAAAAACTTACCTCACAAATAACAATTGTACACTGTATTATCATTCTCAAAGATACTGTAATTAAAAAATGTATTTTGTTCAGTGCCTTTCAAAGATTTTAAGAGAACTGTGTCTGTGGTTTTGCACCAAGGCCTTTTTTGTGCATTTCTTCTCTTTTCCACGCCTTTCATTACCTTCCTTTTAGGTCAAGGGTTGACTCAAGTATATTAATTATATCATTTTTTCATATAAATCATTCTGTGAATGTTTTTAATGTCATTGGTTTATGAAAATCTACACTCAGAGTGGCATACTTATTTATGAATACTTATTGAAGAAGACCCAAAGCCATTTTCACTACCCTTGCAGAATTCTTAAATGTCACTCAGGACAACTAAGAAAGCTTGGGGACCCTCCACACCCCAAGCTATTTTGCTAGTGGAAAGAAGGATGTAAAGTGATTTGGTATTTGAACTAGAACTTGGTTAATAACTGTAAGGCATGTGTGCTAAATTACCTTTACAAGAATGCTTTAATAACAAGATCACTGGACTAGAGAGAAAAAATAGCCATCAAGCGCAGGAATTAAAAAAAAGGTAAGGGGGAATCAAAAAGCTTTATGTTGAAGGCATTTTCTTTTTTAGAGGTAATTTATATGCTCAGTCTTTGTATACATATTTCATTTATTCTGCTACGTGAGGACAGAGGGTTCTCAAAGGTAGGGCAGTTTCAATTATACTCACAAACTTTAAAAAGAGAATGAACACAATCAGAAAAATTGAAGTCAGCATTAAAAAGGCAGTTGAATGTAAAAGATGGGAAGATTGGAGTCATTGCCCAGAAATCACAGTTAAAAACTTTTTAAATATTGTGAATAAGCAAACCTTTGTATTATAACCTAATTATAGAAATTCTTCATGGGGTCTCTCCAGGGATTATTAACTGACACCCCTAAAGCAGAATTACTAAAAACAAAGAGCTTGATAACCACCGATCTGTTACCAAAGCGAAATATAGTACATGCTTTCAGCCAGAACGCACACTGGGACTCTGAAGCACACAGGGGTGGAAGAGACGATGAGGACAGAGGTGGATGAGCTCTGTGGTTATCTGGAAAGTGAAAGCAACTCTGCAAGTGCGTGTTTCATCTCCATAACCTAAAGTACCTGGGTATTCTGAAACACGCATGCTTTTCCAGCTTTTACCTGATTTGGCGATATGAAGACAGAACTCTAAAACAAGATGATTGATATAGGCAGGGAACAAATGGCCACTTCAACCCAAATAGTAGACTGATAAGAATGCCTGGGATTGGGCATCTTTTTTTAAAGATTGTATTTACTTATTTTTAGAGAGGGAAGGGAGAGAGAAAGAGAGAGAGAGAGAAACATCAATGTGAGGTTGCTGGGGGTCATGGCCTGCAACCCAGGCATGTGCCCTGACTGGGAATCGAATCTGCGATGCTTTGGTTCACAGCTCGCGCTCAATCCACTGAGCTATGCCAGCCAGGGCTGGATTGGGCATCTTTTAAATAACAGATACCACAAGGATGCGACAACCCTCTCAATTTCCCTTTTTAACATTAACTTAATGAAAACAACTACCTCCAGAATTTCACCCCAGTTAATTTCAAGGGTTATACCATAAAAATCATATAACATTACATTTTTCTACCTCCTCTAGCTCTAATAATAAAGTGTTTTTTTATAAAATTCAAAGCAAAAATGGTATAACATCAAATTTTGTATTAAGCTGGTGGTGATTTCTCAATGTTTCCCAGTTTTCAATAGGATAAAATGACTACCATTTACTGAGTGCCAGGCACATGTCAGGAAGCGTACCCTGGGTTTTATTTACATTATCCCACCGTCTCCATAGCAATTCTATGAGCAGCAATCTGAAATTTTGTTTTCAAAGGAAATCTCTCAGATTAGATGAAATCACCCTCTTCCCATTAGTTCTCCATCAAGGCCAAGTTAAATCTGAAAGCTACTGGACCATTCATTTCCACTTCCTCCTTCTTGGAACTCTCTTCTATGTCCAGTTCTGTTAATCCCTCTAAGTTTTTCAACTGACCCTTTAAATGTTCCTTCTCAGATTTTCTATTGACTCATCTTCATACAAAGAACATTGGTGCTTCTCCGGTCTTCATCAGTAACTCTCTTTTTCTCATTTCACTCTAACTATGAAATCCTGTCATTTCTATGGCTTTATTTATTACTTACATCCAATGACCAACAAGTTCTGAAGTCCAACTCTGATATTTCTCTTGTCTCAACTATTCAATTGTCTGTATGTCCATCTAGAACATCTCTAAATGTTCTAGAGATACCTAGAATTAATATGCCTACAACTGAACACATTATGTCTTTACAGTACACACACATTCTATTAGCTGGCGTGATAGATTCTGGAGTTCTCCGCTTATAATAAGGTTAAGGCCATGCCCTTTGCCAAGTGACCTCACAGTGAGGAAGTATACCTCCCCATATATGTGAAATTATCGAATTTCTTTCTTTTTCATTTCCTAGGAAATCCTTCCTTAGCTTCCTCTCGATTCTAATCAGAGCCTTCAAGAGGGGCAGCATGTCTCCACTTGTCCTTCTAGCCACCGGGAGGACTGCACATATCAGGTAGATGCTGAATCCTCAGGCGTGGGTCCTGAAATGAAAAGATACATGAAGTTGCCCAGAATCTGACCTGTGATCTGGAGCACAAGCCACCAAAGCCGACTTACGGTCCTGCAGATGCAGAAGTGAGAAATAAATGTTTACTTTTTAACCATCAACATTTGGGGGTTGTTTTGCAGCATTTTCACGGCCAAAGGTGACTACTCAGTGACACCACTACCACACTGGAAAACCTACCTACCAGATTCCCTTATGCCTCCCCCCACATTAAAATATAAAATTACACATCAAAAGTAAAACTACTAACACCTGTCAATTTTTCACCTAACTACTTCTCATCTCTCTCCCCTCTCCTCTGTTCCCGCTCACATCCCTAGGTCACTGGGCCTATGGCAGTGGCCTTCTAACTGGTACCCCCCTTTCAGCTTCTACCGCCACACACATGCCCTCTGCAGTGCCACCTGAGTGATAAACTAAAACAAAAATACGTCCACATTACACAGTTGAAATCTCTTCACAACTTCTCATGACTTACACAATCAGGTCAAACTCCTTAGCTCAGCACAGAAGACACCTTCTGAGCTGGCCTCTGTCTGACTCTCCAGCTCCAGCTCCTGCCTCTTGGCCCCTGCTGACTACTTTCACATTCCTCGGGCACGAGATCCCTAGGGCTTCCGACATATGACTGTACATCTCAGCGTGGGTTCTCCACACCTTCTTTCCTTTACTTTGAATCCTCTCAACTCAACCTCATGGTGGACTGCTGATCTGCCTGTAAACTTCTACTCAGAGTCCTGTCAATGGAGGGAATTTTCTCAGAGATTTCTGCAATAAAACACAGTACTAAATTATTTACACCGTGCTGTTTATACCTTTGTCTTCTCCACTAGACTCTACTAGAGTCTCCACTCAATTCAGTAGCCATTTCCAATCTTACTTAACTTCTCAAAGCATTTGACTGCATTGCCTACTCCTCTTTCTTGGCTTCCTCCTACATCAGTAAGTGCTTCTTCTCACCCTCTTTTGTTGGGTCTACCCCACTCCTGACCCAACTCCTGACCACCATGAAGTGCTCAAGGTTTCTTCTTTATTTATACTGATTCCCTTGATGATCTTCTATTTTAAAATACCATCTATATACTGGTAATATATAAATATTATCTAGATTTATATATTCAGTTTTTTAATGCTTGCCTTGCCTTGGACTAGATTGAGCTGGACATTTAGCCACACTCGGAAGCACAGTGTCCAGAAAACCACCTAGTGCACCTTTTGCAAGGAAGCATATCGGACACTCTGGAATAGCAAGTCTTCACCTGTGACGTGCTTGAATAGTGCATAGTTGCAAGAAATTCTCAGGCTGGGTGAAGTGAGCAAAAGGAACAGGACCTGAGTGGGGTGCTTAGGCCAGAAGGCAAAAGCTCCCTCACCTCAAACACCCACAAAGACTCTGCTCAGAAACAGGCACCGACCGACCGACCGACTGAATGAGAAATTTGGTCTGAATGGGTTACTGGTGACTGACTCATTAACCCTCTCACTTCTAGTGCCAAGCATACCTTAGTAGCAAAATGTGCCTGGACGTGCTCATGTTACAGTTTTATTCTGCAAATTTCAGTTGTTTCACCCCTTATTAGTATCTCACCCAAAGATTTATTACAATCAGACCCCACCTTATTCTCTCTGCCTCCAGGGACAGATGAAAGAGAGGGGGAAGATGGAGAGAGGCTCGAGAAAGAAACATGAACACTGTTGTAACTACCACCAACTCTGGACCTGGTGAATGGGGTTACCACACCCACAGAAAAACAGGACATTAGACCTTTTGGCTCTGGGCCTTAAACAGTAGTTTTCAAGCCTTAGTTTACTTAATTTTTACCTGGAGGGTTTATTAAAATGCATATTACCAGGCTCCATTTCCATTGTGATTTATTGGTCTGGGCTTTGACCCTGAAAAGAATGTGTATTAACACGCATTCAGATGACCCTGATGAACACTGTCAGAAGAATACACTTTGAGAAACCTTATGCTGGAAGGTGGTAGATTGCAATTTAAAAACCTTATCTCACAAGATGTCTTCTGAACCTCTAATGGTAGCAATTAAGGTCTATCAAAGTGTAGTATTCATCTCACTCATCAAGATTTAACATCACAGTGTTCCCAGGAACATTTGCTACAGTTTATTTCCCTATGACTCCCCAGTCATAGTAGGCTTAATTCAAACCGTAAGTTCTTTCTTAAGCTACACCCCCTAACTGGAGCCCTTCTCTATGCCCTTTCTCTTTGTCTGAACCTCTCCAAATCCAATCATTACTCTTTATCTAGATCAAGGCCTTCCTCCTTGATGCTTTCCCATCCATCCACCCTTCCTTCTAACCAACCATCCATCCATCCCTTTGTCAATCCATCTATCCATCCATCCATTCATTCCATTAAATTTATTGAATAAGTCATGGTTCTAGGTTCTATGAGTACAGCAGTGAACAAACAAATACAAATCCTTGTCCTCAGGGAGTTTATAGTCTCACGAAGGGATGTTGACAGTAAATAAATTAAAAGTCAAACCTATAGTAAGTTACATAGGGATAAATTGCTCTAAGGAAAAAATACAAAAGAAACAAGAGCTAGAGAATGACAAGAGTGAAAATGTAAAAACAGTTTTATATATCATGGTTGGGAAGGCCTCATGAGAAGAAGACAATTGAGTAAAAATTGAAAGAGATGCGGGAGTAAGCCCTGTGGGTATTTCAAGTAAGCACTTTCCAGGCAGAAGGAATGGCAAGTTATAAAAGCTGAGACAGGAGTACACCTCAGGTGTTACAGGGACGGTATGAATGCCGATGTGTCTGGAGGAGAGTGAGCCAGGAAGAGGTGGCAAAGAGATGAGGTAATTGATTGAGTAGCATCTGAAAGGCATTGCAAGGACTTAACTTTGTAAGTCCTTACTCTGAGTGAGGGAGTGACACGTCTGACTAAATTTGAACAGAATCATTCTGGGGGAAAGAGCGGAAGCAGGAAGAACAGTTAGAAGATTGTTGCAATAATCCAAGCAAGACATGACGGTGACTTGCTGCATGGGCAGTGGTAAACGTGAGCCAATTCTGGATATATTTTGAAGGAAGAGGAAATAATTTGCTGTTGAGCTGAATGTAGAATGTGAGAGACACTGTTGCTTCCAAAGTTTTTGCTCTGAGTTCCCTGATTAATATGAGGAAGATCATGATAGAATAAGATAGGCAGAGGGAGAGGAAAATCCAGCTGAGTTTGAGATATGGTGACATGTTAAGTTTGAGATGTGTGTGGGACATCCATATGGATGTATTGAGTATTATGAGTCAAAAAATTTCAGGGGAAATGTCTGGACTGAAAATATAAATTTAGACAACACTTAGATATCAGTATACAGATGGCATTTAAAGACAGGAGGTCATGGAAATCAGTGCAGGAGGAAGCCAAGAAAGGGGAGTAGGCAACTCAATCAAGTGCTTTGATAAGTTAACTAAGATTAGAAATGACCACTAAGTTTAGAAATACTGAAGTCTGGTGACATTGACAAGAGCCGTTTCAATGGATAAATGAGATAGAAGCTGAATGTAGCAGATTCAAGGAAGAAATGTAAAGAGGAGAACATATACACAGTGAGTAGAGACCACTGTTTCAAGATAATCCATTCACTTCAATTCCTTCTCCTTGAGCCTCTGTACCATCCAGTAGCAATCTGCTCATTTCAGCATTTTACCATTTTATTCTCAATAATGCTTAACTCCTCATTATGTTTATATGTTCTTTAAAACAAATCTTACACTGCAACACCCCCCTCAGTGCTTTGCACAATTCTGTGCCTAAAATAAGTTTTCAAAAATACATGATGAACTAAATACATATTTCTCTAATGATAGTCTTTGCCCCCTTTTCTAACTCTTTGCCTGATTATAATTTTAAACAGCCTGTAGGTCAAATTTCTGCTCTTCAATTTGACCTTTAAGGTCCTTCTTAAAATTGTCCTGCCCAAAATGTTTCTTTTTGTATTTTCTTATATTGCCCTTTGCTGTAGTTAAGAGAGTTTACTGACCATTTCCTGTAAAGAGGCTGCTTATTTTTATTTGTCATCTTAATTATATTATCTCTGTCTGGAAATTTCTCCTCTAACTCAAGGGTGTTTTTTTTGTTCATTTGTTTTTGTTTTGTTTTTGTTTTTGTTTTTTTCAGAAACTAACCAAGAAAAACCCCTAATCTCACCTTTTGGTGCTCTTTGCTATAATATATAGTTCTCTAGATCTTAGGCTTATCATCTGTACCTCAATAACATGGTCTTTCTTATACTAGCTATAGGATTCAAACCCTCTATTTTTATATACTTGCTACTTTAAAAAGTATCTCAGACCAAGCTTAGCACTTTTAGTTTTCTATTTATTCTATCCAACAAATAACACTTTCAGGATCAATAAAAAATCAAATGAGAAACAAACAAAATATTACCATACATGAAGACACTTAATGAAGGATCAATATGTGATAGAATAAATATATTATGAATGGATGAGTGGATATATAAATGGATAGGTGGGTGGATAGATGGATGGATGGATAGATGGATGGATGGATGGATGGATGGATGGATAGGTAGATTAAAAGGCTTTCTGCTGCATAGTTATTTTGTACCTCATACATTATCTTCTTCAGTCTTCTCAGACTCACGGGATGTGGGTAGTAAACACTTGATAAGATTGTAATAAAATCAGGCTTAAACAAGTTGACCTGCCCGAGGTTATTCCAGGACACTGGAACCTGAATCTCTGACTCTAGAATCCAGCCCTGTCCTCTTTCCACTTTAGTTGCTTCCTGGATAAAAATATAAAATCACTCAAAACTTAATTCAAAGCTATTCCCAAGACTTTTCACTTAGAATTGATGAGGTTTTGCTGAATTTATTTTTCAATGAAATGATAGTTCTTCAATTCTGTTTTTTCTCTCTTTAATATCATATGAACTATTAGCCTTACAATTGATTTGATCATTTAAGTACGTGAAAGTTTCCTTAATCACTCTCTTTGCTTTTGATCCTTTCCATCTAGAAAGGCTTTTCAGACCACCACTGACTTAAACAGGAATGGTTTACAAGTTTGAGTTTCTGAAAATCAGATACAAGTGTTCTCTGGGAATAAAACTCCTCTTTGGAGTAGATTTCTTTCTGCCACAAGATATTCCTCTCAGATATCTGATTTTAAGAGAACACAACATAGTCTATTGAGCCTGTATGAACGCCACCCTCAGATATATTTTATAGAGATGTTGTGTTTATTTCCTCAGTATGGAAACACTTTTGAATGTTGAAAGCTTTCTTAACCCCCTTAGGTCACTGGGGCACCATTAGAGATTAGAGTAAATAATTTAGCAACAGGTATATATTTGAGTCCTTCAAGGTTAACAACAAAATTCCGGCTATCTTTTTGCCTTACTTTTGATCATAGTTTCTAAAAAGTGAAAGTTATATGGCAACATGTGATGCTGTAAAGGAAATATATTCTCCACTAAGAAGGAACAACTAGTCAAGGCAGCCAAGGAGTTCACTCAGTGTCCCAAGCGCCCGTCCAGGGTGCCCTCAGTCTATAGGATGCACCCTAAAATCATCTGTCCCAAAACTTGGGGTTACACTGAGATCTTCAGAGGGGCTGTATTTAAAACCAAACTGCTATTTTTTAATTTTCAAATTATCTTTGATAAATAAATAAACATTGAAATAATTTCATAAATTTAACTGTATATTAGTAATTATTTTTACCATCTTATTAATGCTAAATGTTTTTGGTTGTTTTCATGCTAAATTATAAATCTGTAATGTGGAGATTTTGAGTTTTAGCTTCTACCTTGTGTCTCAGGTTTCAAAATTAATTAGTGAGAATGGAACCTTTCCGCATACAACAGAGGAATTTGACAAGCTGATTGAAAAACTAGGTACCCGCTTTCTTTTACCATTTTCAAAAAGATAATAGAAATGTAATGATAATTATCCTTGCATACTATTTTCTCTCCTGTCAAATCCTAATTGACTGCCAGAAAGTGGATACCTTTCTACTAAAATGAACCAAAATTTTTTAAAAGAACCGTCAGTGAAATGATTGATTACGAAATGGATTTTCCAGTTGAAAAGTGAAGATAAAACACGAAAAAGACCAGCTTGTTCAGTAGACATTTTTCCCTTTTTCACAACATGAGCAAATGGAGGATGAAGGAACAGTCTTCATCTTTCATCATAGGTTCTGCTGCATATGATTCAAGATTTACAGTGACCCTTCAAGTTTAATAATTTTTTTAAAAGCTACCCAAAACAAAGAAGCTGTCGGTCACCAGACAGATGACCTTCAAGCATATGTTCATGTGGGTCGTTCACAATGAGCTGATGACTGTTAACCAAACTAAGACCATGACTTTGAGGACCAACACAATCTGAAAATGGGAGCGCCCAACCAAAGGGGTGTTGGTTCTCCAGTAAAATTCGTTTTGTCAGGGTAAAGCAGTGAGCACTTAGGAAAAAAATGTGCTTGTACTTTTTGGTGAGCAAAGCCCTAGTAAGAAGAGAAAGGAGTCTGATCATTTGCATCATTTTTAATGTAAAATTTCATACTCTTCATTCTGACAATGGTGTGATGTGGAAAAGGCTCCAGTTGTGGGCAATTATTACAGTCCTGCAACGCCACCTAGTGTTCCACGTGCTGTTGTGGCCCAGCTCACCTATGAAGCCAAACGAACACATTCTTACAAAGGCATCCTGCCTCCTAAATAAAAGGAAACAGGAAGACTTCAAGGGGGACTTTGAAATCTTATGGTCAAAATATTTTCTATCCTTTTAATAGTTTTAAATGGTTGAATGGCTCTTCTCACTTTTGTTGAACTGGAAGTCTCTGACATCTTTGGGGTTCGTTTCTATTCATAAATGCCTAATTATCATCACTTCCCAGCAAACTGATGCGATGGTGAGGTGGACCCTGTTTTTGCTAAGAGGCAAGTCACTTTATAATTGATCATCTAAGTGACTCAGAGTTGCAGATATACACATTAAGTGCCGAGTTTACAGAAACAGCCCAGGAAACCTGGAAACAGAGTATGACCCATGAATACCCAGTTTTTGTGAGCTCCTTTAAAATTGGTTGAAGATGCTCTCAAGTTCTTCTTATTAGAAACAGTGGTCACCAAAGAAGGTGAAGGCCAGTGGCAGCTACTCCCCCACATCCTCATCACCAAGAATTATAATGAAAGCATGTCCCAGATAAAACTATGCCATGCATATAGGCATTAATAAATATTCCATAGCAAGCAGATACAGAACTATTCTGTACATTTAGCAAACTCCCAGGTCTCTTCATTGCTCAAAAAATCTACCTTCCATGAAAGAGGCAGGTGGGCAACATCCTGGAGTCAGAACTTTGTTATGTTACGCTCAGCACCAGGAACCTGGACAGAGGACCTCTTAAAGGTAAAGCTTTAGGCATTATTCTTATGGATAAAAGCTACAGACCTCTAATTTCTTATGATAATTACTGAAAAATAATTTTTTGGTAGAAGAAAGGTGATGTTAAAAAAATGACCCCCTCCAAAGGTCAAATATGTTAGATACGTCACAGCATAACACCACTAAGAAAAAAAAAATACCGTGTTTTTCAGACTATAAGACGCACTTCCCCCGACCAAATTTGGGATGAAATGGGGGTGTGTCTTATAGTCCGAATGCATCTTACTTGGCTCTCTGTGGGGGTAGGGGTGAGGGGACAGTGGAGCGGAGTCACAGGAGGCAGGAGCAGGGTTGCCACTGCAGGAAACCCGTGGCAGCAGGAGTGGGGCGATGCTGCGAGGCCCTGGGCTGGGAGGAGCGGGCGGGTTGGTGTCCCGCTGTGGCAGACTGTAGTGCTAGGGTGGAGGAGGGTACAGGCCGTGCAGGCACGTTAGGAGAAGAAAGCCTGCGGTGCCTGTAAGTGCCTCCATCACGTGACTGGTGTGCCCCCCCCCCATTAACATTAACATAGGCAAATTCCATTGCAGGGTCACCTGTCCATGCGCCCCTGCAGCTGTTGCAAAACTACAACGCCCGCCCATCAGGCTTGGACAGGTTGGGATGATGGGATGGGAGCTGTAATATGGCAACAGCCACACAGGTTTTGCAACACTGTGGAGTTCTGTTTACTTACATTGGTGAAATATTGTTATTTGCATTATTAAACATTTTACCACATTTTTTGCTTCAAACTTTTTTTTCCTATTTTCCTCCTCTAAAACCTGGGTGTGTCTTATGGTTCAAAAAATATGGTACGCTCCATTGTCCTTCTTGAACACACTTGGGAAGGAGAGGGCCTCTGTACATGCCTCGAGGAAATATCCTATTATTCTTGTCATGGTTTTCTCTTTCTCCAATCTCTTTACAAAGCAATCCAACAACCAGAAAAATGTCTTTGCTTCTAGATAAGTGCCAGGATTGGGTCAGATAAAAAGCATTGTGTAAGCAAATAGAATTGCAGTCTGGATCTTTCAAACCCAGACACGCAGCAGGGTAAACTAGCTTAGTCTGCTTGTGAAAAAGCCAACATTTTGCTGTGCGACTCCAGGCAGGGAACAAAGGAGGAAGGAGACAGTGCATCATACAGGCCTGCGTGGCCTTTCCTCCTACTTCTAGCTGAGCCAATGAAGGGAGAAGATTCTGGGGTCCTTGTAAAACTGCTTCAATTTTTTCATTTACGAAATACGAGTGAGAGCAGAAATGTATTAGAGGCATCTGATACTCAAGAGGGGTTAGGAAATCACTTTGTACCCAATTTCTCGATAACTATTTCAAAGGGGACGTGACTTTTACAGCAAAGAAAATTTATAGTATTTTATAACATTAACAAATGATTACTAGATACGCCATTTTATTTCCATACAATAGGAGATACACCCAAGCTAAAATAGGTCTTCCCTACAGGTGACTTGCTCCATGTGACGTCAAGGACACCATAACGTTCCCTTGTGCCTCTGTATCTCCCCCCTCACTCAGTGAAGTGCCGTCTTCCCTTCTGCTGCACCTCAAATTCTCAACTTTAAAGCCAGTGCTCTCATTTAGATAACCCCAAAGGAACGGGTTCTCTATGTTAAATCCCAGAGGCAGAGGTTGTAAACACCTTTGAAAAATGCATGTAAAATATTGTGAATATATATGTAACTTCTGTTTTTTTTCCCCTCCGGAAAGTGTGTTTCACAGCTTTAATTAGATGCTCAAGAGAGGCTCTGCTCTGACAAAAGCGCTCAGGAGCACTGCCCACAGAATTCACCTAGCCCTTCCAATTATCTTACTATTATGGATGTACCCGTCAGAGTGGCCAGTTCTCCCGACAGGACACGTGAGAAGGTTAGATCTTCTGCAGATAAGTGCTGCCTTGCATGACCCAGGAAATAGAACTGCAGGTAATTGCTCCCTTGTGTGACCCAGGCCTGAAGGATCAGTTCAGGGTTAGAATCGGTGTTTGACAAAGCAGGTGTTCTGGGGGAGGCAGATCTGGGACCACAGGTCCGCTTTGTCCCTCACCCAGTCCGACTGTGGTCTCAGCCACCGTATCCCCCCACCTGCATCCCTGCTGTAGCCACCGATGGCTTCTGCTCTTGCCCTTCCTCACTGTCCTCAGTGCAGCAGCCAGGGCGATCCTTTGGTCTCTCTACTCGTCCACCCTAACCTTCCCACACCTTCTCAAACCAGCCGGCTGGAAGCCAGAGAAGTAAACTGACTGGCAGGCATGCAGGCCGGCCCAGCACCACCTCAGTCTGCCCTCTCCACTCTACCCTCACTTCTTTCCACCCTCCTTCTCCCTCCTCCGTTGGGTTCTTTTCTCAAGCACTGTTTCTCAAACCTGGGAATACTCTCTGCCTGGGCCTCAGGGTCTCTCCAGTTCCTGCTGACTGGCCCGTGCATCCCCTAAATACCCTCGCCATCTACTCCCTCAGTGACTTCAGGTCTCTACTTCTGGCCGCCACTCCGGAGAGGTCCTCCCTAACCCTGATTACATCACACACACACACTGACCCCGCTGCTGCACTCCCTGTCCCTCTCGCCCTGCTTCACTGTTCTCCATTCACCATCACCATCCCACACCATGCGTAGCTATTTTTATCTCCCTCCATGCCTAGCCACCCCACCCCTTCAAACCCTCTAGATACAGGGGTGTCCAACCCACGACCTGCAGACCGCATGCAGCCCAGGGTGGCTGTGAATGCAGCCCAACACAAAATCATAAATTTACTTAAAACCTTTTTCTTGCTCATCAGTTTTCATTAGGGTTTGTGTGTTTAATGTGTGGCCCAAGACAACTCTTCTTACAGTGAGGCCCAGAGATGCCAAAAGGCTAGATACCCAGAGACCTCTACAAGGGCCAGATAGTAGATATTTTCAGCTTTGTGGGACATAATTCTTCAATGGGCACAACTTTTCAAGTCTGCCATTATAAGGAAAGAAGTTATAGACAACATGTAAACACAGGGGAGTGGCTGTTCCAGCACAACTTGACAAAAACAGGTAGCAGGTGCTGCATTTGGCCCGTGGCTGGTATTTGGCCAACCCCTGCTCTCGAGCAATAAGCTCCATTAGGCAGGGGCTTAACCTGCTTTATTCACTGTTTTGATCCCATCACCTGCAGGAGTGCCTGGTACAAAGCCATTCCTCTGTAAATATCTGCAGAATGAATTAATGCCCTTGACCAAATATTAATTTCTCATCAGTTACATGAGGTGACAGCAACTTTTAGGGTTATCAAAAATAAACTCTCCGTGAAAGTATGTCACATCACACAACTAACAGCATAGGTAGGTAATAACTACTATAATTATTATGAACTTCATTTCCCAAGAAGAATATGAAAAACACTGGAAGACAAACAGGATTTAGAAGAAAACTAAAACTACGTATTTCAGGAAACATTGAAAAAAAGAAAGAAAGTATTTTGTCCAGAGGATGCCCAAGAAAAGCATGGTCATTTTATTCATAAATTTGGAGATAATTTTGATTTTCTGTATGTTTCGTGGCACCAAACAGAGTGCCACACATGTGGAAATAGGTGTCTGCTCATGGTACAAATGCACATTCTAATCAGCCCCAGAAAACAGAGGCCACATTCCCTGCCACCAGAGGTACCTTGACACCCTAGCCTGGGGACTGGAGGGGGACAGGACCCCATTCCGGGTGTCAGATAGCACCTTGTTGTCCTGTCTGCTTAGGCACCTCTTGACTGGAACAGTTTCTCAGGCTTCCCTTGTTTTTGATGACCTGGACTGTTTTGGAATCTATTATAACAAGTTCTTCTATATGAATTTGTCAGTTTTCCTCATGATTAGACCAGGGTTATGGGCTTGGGGGAGAAAGACCACAGAGGTCAAGTGTCATATCTAATTACCTTATATCAAGGGTACATGTTATTAATATGACTTGTGACTGTTGAGCAATGATATTAGTAACATTGACCACCTGGCTGAGGCAGTGTCTGCCAGCTTTCTCCACTGTAGTTACTCCTTCCCCCTTCCTACACCCCACTCTGAAAGTATGTGACTGCATAGCCCACTGGGGGGGCGGTGGGAGGGCTTGAGCTTCCCGTCCTGCAGGAGGGAGTATCTACATAAATTACTTAGAGCTCTTCTGTAAGGAAGAGTTGTCTCTTCTCTTATTTATTTATCTGTCTATTCAGCCAATCATTTATGTCAATACAGACTCATGCACATTCATTCTGTTCTTGGGTTACAATCCAGCATTACCATTATTCTTTTCAGTGTTCAGGTCCTTCCATTTGGCCATGTGTTACTCTTTCAGGTCGGCTTCTGTGTCTCTGAGACATGGTCTTGTCTTTTAAGTTTGTTGTCATTGTTGTTGTTATTGTTTACTACTTCTTACTTTCTGTTACGACAAGATGTTCCACGTTCCATGCTCATCTCATACTTTCCCCACCCCATTCCTAGAATCAGCCATTTCCCCTAGGAGCCACCGCTCCTTTTGTTAGAAAATAGTGTTAGAATCCAAGATCTATGCTCTCAGTATGCTTGTTGCTACTGGAGTATCACTGCTTTTTAAACCCTCTCAGCAGACAGAACGAGACATATAGGAACATGTGTGTACTAACCCATGTGTGTGGATTATACATTATCTATAATTACTTCTGTATCTGCCCATCTTTATCTATAGTAAGTGAAACACAGTTTCGCACTGATGGTTCTGTCCCTGCTTCAGTACCACATGGTTCATTCCAGCCTCCTGTGCTGGTTCCTAGCTCATCTAAAACTCCCTTCTCCAACAGCGAGAAACCTGGTTTCCAGCATCCACCATCTATCAATTCACTTGTCCAGCTCCAGTATACAGGCACGGCAATTTCTGCATTGTTAACCCTATAGCTATGACTTTTTTTACATCAGGCACTTTACATGTATCTTATCCCATCTTGCCTTCGTGACAATCCATTATATAGATAAGGGAACTGAAATCAGATTTGTTAAATTACTTGCCCCAGGTGACACAACACCCAAGTCTGGGGCTGGAATTTGAACCCAAGTCAGCCTGGTTTGAAAACCAATAATCTTGCTATTTTACGTATGGCTTTCCAACAGTATTTAGAAAAAGGAAACTAGTGTATAATACACAGTTTGAAAATAACAAATGTATTGAGCTTTCATTATAAAAGATAATCAAATTCATTATAAAATCTAGGAAAACTTATTTAAGCAGTCATTTTATACTATATGGTACAGTTTTTGGTAGACCATTTTTTCTTAAATAGCATCTGTATATTTGTATACCTAATGAATAGTTTGTAAATATCATTTTTAATGACTGCTTAATAGCCCTAGTCAATAAACCATAATCAGTTTAACTATATCTGTGTTATTGAAAGTGTACATAGTTTTACATTCTTTATCAACATAAAAATGCTGAAATTTATTTTATGTCTCCAGGAGACAGAATTACTGGGCCAAGGTGTTTAAGGTTTTCTAAGCATTTTGCTAAATTGCTAACATAGGAAATTATACTAATTAATTCTCTGAAATATTATCAGAGGGATTATTTCACTGCCACATTTTAATATTGCTGTTTAAGAGCAATCTCTATTCCACAAATGGCAATTAGAACTGAGTCTTGTTCTTATCATGACCAACCACAATTTAATTCACCCAACTCCCTATACTTCCAGGTAGTAAGTTATTTCAAAAAGAGTTGAACTTTGCCCTGGCTGGTATGGCTCAGTTGGTTGGAGAATCGTCCCATAAACCTAAAGGTCATGGGTTCGATTCCCAGTCAGGGCACATGCCTGGGTTGCAGGTTTGGTCCCAGTCTAAGAAAGGCAACTGACGGATGTTTCTCTCCCTTTCTCTCCCAGTTCCACCTCCTCTCTCTAAAAATCAATAAACATGTCCTCCAGTGAGGATTAAAAAAAGAGAGAGTTAAGCTCTCTGTTTAGGATTCTGACTAAACAATGAAAAAGCATGTGTCACTGGATATTGTAAGGTATTGCTCTTTTTAATAAGTCTTCTGAGGGAGTATGCCTCTGCCCCTACAGCTTAATCTTGGTTTGCTTACCACCCCTTAAGTAAGTAAGAACTCTTGGCAATATCAGCTATTCAAGTCAACTACTGTTTGTGACTGCTGGACAGTCGCGCTCTGATCGTGGCCCCAAGCTTGTTGTGAGGAGTCCCAAAATTAATACGTGAACCAAGAGTTATTTACAGATTAAATAAACATTGTGTAACCTATTTTTCCAATGTCTGTACATATTGTTGTAAAAAATACACATATATTTTAAAATGTTGCTCAATTCATAATAGCTTTTGTACTATTTTCTCAGAGGATCCTAAAAATGCAACTGCTATCTTAGAGATATTTAGACATTGGGAGGCATTAAAAATGCTTCTTTATATTCAGAAATGTTAGAAGCATCTTCAACAGGTGTCAGAGTTCACCTGTAAATGTGGTGCTGTCAGGCAAGGTAAGCAGTTACTGAACACCATAAACCACATGCTGTGCAGGTGATCCTTAGTTAGCTTGTGTTCTATGCTGGGTAAAAATTTTAATTATCTTAGCCCTTTCTAAGAAGTTCAAGCACTGCTGTTTTTCAATGAGGAATGCTGTAACCATCTAAAAAGAAAAAAATGACAGTGGCACCCCCCTACAGGGCCAAATTTTTCTTTAAGCCCACAGTATTTGGGGTGACAGCCAGCAAAGCCCAATTGCTCTCATGGTTTCTATATGCGTGTATCCAGTCTGGCCCACAGATCTCAGACACTTCCCACAGCACAGACCTGGGGCCACGCATAGTCAGTGAGGGTGAAGAGGAAGAACAGGGGTGCTAAGCTCGTATCAGCTAATGGGTGGTTTTCTTGGATTCCTTTGCTACCATTTAAATATCCTCAAAGCCTGAGTGACCGTGCTGAGACAGACACAGGGCAAGAAAAAAGAAGGCTGATTTTTATAAAGAGAAATGGAAGTGCTGTTACTCAGCTCTGCTGTAAGACTGTGAAACCTTACAGCTTGTTTTATTGGGAGGAGCAGTGAAGCAGGAAATTGCTAATGCAACGTATTTGAAAGAAGAGAGGAAATGTGAGAGGGTACCAGGCAAAAAGGCAGAGATTTTAATACCTACCTAAAGGCCCTGCAACAGAGACTAATGGGTTTAGAGTAAGCATTCAAGATGTGAAATGCCACTTAATTAATTATGGATTTGAGCTTGATTAGCTTTAAGGAATCTTATGAACAAAGAAATGGGGTTAATCCATGGCATTTAGTTAGCGGGCTTCATTCCTCCTCACCAGCTTTCATCTGCCATTGCTCTTATTTCTGATAAAGCACGGGAGCCATCACGTATAACGTAGGTTGTGAAAACATATTCGCTGTTAACATTTTATAAAACTTATTTCTCAGATATTTAGACTGCACTACACACATTATATCTTTAAGTCATCTACATACCTAATATTCAACACATAGGAATATCTAGAGCATATGTGGATACAAATAGCTTTAAAGGAATCCATTTCAAGATCCTCAACATCCACATATACCCTTTCTTAAAACTTATTTGCTTAGCTAGTACTCAGATCTTGGTTTCTAAACATCATTCTCCAATAAAAGAACCCAGGGCCCCTTTAAGAAATTAGTTGTTCCAGGGATGGGGCAGAGAAAATACCAGATGAGCTTGGAATAATTTATAGTGCCAGAAAATAAGGAAGTGGAAGGGGGAAGAAGGAGGGAGGCAGGGAGAGAGGGAGAGAAAATAGGAACATGTCACAAAAGGACAACCTAAAAAAATTATCAACAAGCCAGACCTAGAAGAAATTGCTCAACAAAATAAATAACAAGAGCATTGGTTTATAATCCAAAGGATAAAATAACTATACATGAATTTGTAGTGATACAAAAAAAATGACTGAATAAGTAGATAAGTGGAGGACAAGTTTTCCTTTTATAGTTACTTGGCTATGAGTGAAGCCAAGAAGGAATGAGTGAAACAGAAAATTATCATTATAATGTCACAGTAAAAACTGCTGCAGATAAGATCCACTAACTAATGCTAAAATTAGTGGGCAGAACTTTAATAAGAAACAGGATAGTTGAGTAGCCTCACAGAATCTCCTCCAAAATACAGGGCCCAGCATAAATAACGCCCCTGTTTTTTAACAAGATCATAATCATGTAATTCTGTAACATATCACATGCAAGCACACCATATGACATTTTAGGTGAAGTGTTCATATTAAAACTATAAATTATTACACCCATATTATTACCCTAGCAACCACACTCAAGCAGGTGTCACTTCCGCCGGACCCTGTATTTAGTTACCGTGGTGGCTTTAACATACATCCACCTTCTCTGATGCTCCTCTCCCCGGGAGCTGGAGCTTGCTTTCTCTCCTCATTAGTGTGGGCTGACTTAGTGACTCTCTTCTATCAAACAGAAAATGAAAAGGGAAAAATAGTAGCTTTACTATGGAAAAACGTAACATCCAGCACTTATTAAAGTGATCAAGTTTGCAGTAAGTCAGGTTGATGATCAAGTACCCCAATATAATGCAATCAGATGAGAGTCCTTCACCACTGGGGTGTTCTTAGTAAAAATGTATAACCCCAGTCCAACCATGAAAAAGCATCATACAGACCCCAACTGATAGACATGCTACAAAATACCTGACAAGTATGCTTCACAAGTGCCAAGGTCACGAAACACAAGGAAAGACGAAGACACTGTCAGAGATTGAAGAGTTTACGAAGACACAAGGAAAAACTGGTGAAATGTGTACCGATCTGTAAAGTCCGTACCAATGTGAATTTCTTAGTTCTGATAAATATACTAGAGTGGTGGGAGATATTAACATTAGCAGAAACTGGAGATTTCTTGACAAAGCCGTACATTTATTTTCATTGGAAATATTAATGCTTATAAAATTGTAGGAACCAGTTACCATAAAGAGACAAGAATCAGAAGCTAGGGTGGGGGTGATGGCCATATGAGAAATCTTACAAAGACTAACCTAGATGTGATGCTTGCTCTAAGACTAAGTCACTTAGCGGAACAGTTGAAGCACTGTATTGCCCAATGGCTGAACCAATACCTCCTTTCCTTTGTTCCCTTTGTGATGGTGGGTGGGTTACAGGGCAGTGATCTGCTCTGGAGGCAGCAGAAGTATGTAACAGCAGATGCGTAGAGGTCGATTATTGGTTTAGAATAGATTCAGGCTGTTAATGTCTAGATGCGGTTCCCATAGTGGGGAGAATTTCCTCTCTGACCTGGTCCAGAAATAGTTCTCCGACTGCCAGTCATCCATTCTCTGCTGGGAACAGGGACGCTCTAGTTTCCTGACAGGACTTACAGATCCCTTAGCCATCTCCCCTTCGGAGCAAAACTGAAGCCCACAGAAAGACAGGACTCTGGAGTCCTAGGCAAAGCCAGAAAGAGAGTTCAGCATTCTCACCCTGGGTGAAGGGTTTATGCAGCCTCTCTGGACTATTTTTGCTACTCTTCTATAAATCTCAAGTTACTCCCAAATAAAACAAAAATGTTCATGGGTCTGCTTAAGAGTGCTTCTCCTCCAGACAGTTTTCTTTTTCTTTCTTCTCCTTTCACGCCAACTTTTTTCCCAGTTGACAAAAGGAAACACATTTCTCCCCCATATTTAATTTTGCCGTGGTAAATTGCCCCACAGTGTAAAACTGTAGAACCACCTGCAAAGCAAAACAAATGTGAAATGCCTGTGAGGGTGAGTCCAGTGGGAGCAGAGGGAGGAGAGAGGACAGAGCACAGAGAGGAATGATGAGCAGAGTCTCCTTCCCTCTTCCTCCCTCTCTCTCCCCCTCCCTCCCTTTCTCTCTCTCCAGGTACTCCAGCCCCAGTCCTACTTTCTTAATTACTCTGATATACTTACCATCCTAACAATTTTAATTTAGACTGAGAAAGTTACCCCAGGAGTGTGGTAATACACTGATTTGTATTTTAAAAAATCTAACATTTCCCTGGTACAAAATAACTTTGATTTGGCTGTTATGTTCAACGACAAGGACTGACTATGCTAATTAAATTGTATGTTGGACAACTGAATCAACTGAATGATCTATGTTTGAGACTTGAAAGTTTTGATGCAAATATAATGTGTAATATGCCCAAAAGACATCTTTTGCAACTATTTAAACTTGATATAAATTTTTATATATCTATTTAGACGTGAGGTTTTAAACAATTTTTCAAAATTCTTTTTGGAAGAATGTCAGCAGACACCTTTGAAGACCAGCACAGTAGGAAGGGAAGAATCACTGTTCCCACTTTGCTAAAGATGTGGTATCCTTGAGAGCTGGAAGGGCCCTGGGCGGTGGGAGTACACTAGTCAGAGTTCTGGGAAATGCATTTTTAACCTGTCTTGGGTCTTGAATCCTTTTGAAAATTTGATTAATATTATGGACTTCCCCCTAAAGAGTAATGCATATAATTACATACTCTCTAAATCTGGGGTACAATTTGAGGACCCAGTTAGGAAGCCTTGGTTTTTAGGGAATGATAAAAATGTCACTGAGTATGTGTGAGCATTTCAAAGCATGTCTGCACCCATTAGAAAGCTCAGCCCACATGGTATCATAGAAATGATAGGGTATGAGTGCAACCCCACTCATGAAGAGGTATGTCAACTAGATATTTCATTAGCACACCAGCCACCCTCCCCTCCTCCTCCCCTTGCTGCTCCATCACCTTCAACCAGTATCCGTCTCAGCCTCCCTTCTTCCCTCTGCCCACTCCCCACTCATTGCCCAAGGTCTGAAAATCACTTTTGGATTTTTAGTCTGAATGAATCTTAGCCAAACTGCTTGATCTGATAATCTGCTTTTGGAATGAGAGTCCATGTTGGTCTATAAGATGTTTGAATACATTTTTAAAAGTTCCCTATCTGGGCAAATAAATTAGAAAAGACCCTTCTAGGAAGATGTGAATCCTCAAGCAGGGTTTGGCAAGCAGTTAACACTTTTGTGCGAGATAAAGGTTGCTGCTTCCTCTGGGTAGGTGGAGCCCTGCAACAAGATGTAAGTTTTGGTGCATAGTTTGGTCTGGGTTTCAGCCCCCCGTCATTCTCCAGCTGCACCTTGGGCTGTGTGCAAACTGCACAACCCTACACAACCGCTCCGTGTGCCACATTACAAACACTGGTCACCGCACAACCATGCTGATCTGGTGAGAGTGCCGATTGTTCTGTTTCTAGAATGTAGAATCTCTACCCTCAGCAAGAACCCAGCCTCTGTTACTGTGATCATTACATCTTCCAGTTTGGGAAGAATTTGGCCCCAGAGTTTCTCCCTGGGTCCTTGGAATCCATTACCACTTCAAAGGGATCCAGGACCAGGACACAGCTTAGCCTATAAATTCCTCCATAGATCCGAGCTGCTGGCCTGAAAGGAACCCCAAGACTCAACCAATCATCTGAGCCTTGGATTAGTTTTCCCTCTGCCCCTGTTTTATAGTCACTAGCACAGTTCCCGGATGGCCAGACAGACCCTCAAAAGCAGTCTAGCTTCTGGATTAACAATTGGTGACAGGGTCATGGATACAGACAATTGCTCTCTCCTGTTGATTCTCCAAGTACCATCAGTATACCGGTTTTCAAAGCCTTCTGAAACTTCTAATGATACTACATAGTTTTGTATTGTAATAAGATACACATAACATAAAATTTACCATTTTAACCATTTTAAATATACAGTTAATACACTCACCTTGGTGTGCAACCAATCTCCATAACACTTTTCAGTTTGTGAGTTTGAAACTCGACACCCATTAAACAGTTCTTGGTACTCCTCTGCCCCAGGCCCTGCCAACTATCTTTCTACTCTTAGTCCATATAAATATGACTGCTCTAGGTATCGCCTATAAGTGGAATCATGCAGTGTTTGTCTTTGTGTGGCTGGCTTATTTCACTTAACTTGTCCAGAGCAATTGCTTCTGGTGGAAAGTTCTTCCTCTTATTATCTGTGCAGGTAACTTCCTCCTTTCCCTCAAGTCTTTAGTCAAATATCATCTTCCCTGTAAGCCTACCCTGGCCATCCTGGTTAAATTTACAACTGTCATCCAACACTTACAATGCTTGAGTTCCCCTTGCCCTCCTTCAATTTTTATTTTTCTCTTAGCTTTATCACCTTCTAACAAACCATGTGGTTTACTTAGCACATGGGCATTTACTGCTTATTGCCCATCCCCCTCCATTGAAGTATAAGCTTTACAAGGGCAGGAACATTTGTCTGTTTTACTCATTATGTATTCCAGAATTGTAGCATAAAGCTGAGTACATGCGGTTGCTTGCAGGGGTGCCCAACCTTTTGGCGTCTCTGGGCCACACTGGAAGAAGAGTTGTCTTAGGCCACATATCAAATACATTGCAACACATAATCACAAAAAAATCTCATAATGTTCTAAGTAAATTCACAATTTTGTGTTGGGCCATATTCATAGCCATCCTGGGCTGCATGCAGCCCGCGGGCTGCAGGTTGGACACCCCTGGAATGAGTATTTGTTGACTAAAACAATGAAGGGAGACTATGTGAGAAGGAGGGAGAAAGGGGAAAAAAATATGTTCCTGGTACTGTAATAAGGGGCCCCAAATTCCTAAGGTGGAAAAAGAAAAATGTGGCATTATTAAGCCTATGTGCTAGAATTGCTCATGATGTCTCAGCCTGAGTTTCCCCCGAGAGCGGAGATTGATGCAAAGTCTTGGGTACAGGTAGTTTATTTGGGGAATATGATCTGGGGAGCAGCAGTGAGGGATCAATGAGCGTGAACTGGAGGGAGAGAACAATATAAAGCTACATTGCTGAGCTCACCACTACTACAGGTTACTCTTACCTGATCCTGCTGCAACCTTCTGAGCGGCCTTAGCAATATCAGAACTGTCCACTGAGGGGACAAAAGGGAAAAAGATGCACTTTATCCATTGACTTCCGTCTCCAGTGCTCGGATGACTCCACGGATGCATTTTCAGAACGCACATGCATGGAGACCAAGACCTTAACAATAAAGAAGCTCAGGGGCAGGAAGAAAGGTGGATGTAGCACCTGAGGTTAGATGCTGCCAGATGCCACCTGTGAGAAGCTATCTAAATAACTAAGATGAAAAGTGGTTCAGAAGGGGTATCCTATAAAAGTACTCACACCTTCTGGAATCCCTTTCTGATCATATTTGGAATGTTTCCTTAGCCCATATCTTTTTAAATATGTATTGTTTCAATATCTTACATTTGCCCCACCTTGAAGCCTGCCTTCAAGTTTCCTGGGCTGTAAAGGACAAAAACCTCAGCCCAGCCAGGGCCTTATATAGGAGTTGCTTGTAATTCCATCACAGTGGTTGCTAATGAGGTCAGAGCAAGAAATGGATCAATCCCTGCTAGAGAGAAACTGGAGAGGGAGGGAGGAAGGGAGGGAGGGAGGGAGGGAAGGAAGGGAGGGTAGGGGAAGGAAGGAAGGAAGGAATGAAGGAGGGAGGGAGGGAGGGAAGAAGGAAGGAGAGGAGAGCAGAGGAGAAGAAAAGAGAAGAAAAAAGGAGAAGAGAAAGAAAAGAGAGAGGAGGGGAGGGGAGAGGAGAGGAGGGGAGAGGAAGGGAGAGGAGCGGAGGGGAAGAAAGGGGAGGGGAGGGAAGGAGAGGGGAGGGCAGAGGAGAGGGGAGGAGAGGAAAAAGACATCCATACAGCCTTTTGTTTATGTGGGATATTAAAAACTGATACTTTATTAGAAATAAAAATATGTAAGAGGCATAAAATTAAATTAAATTTTAAAAGGAAGTTATCTCTTGGTATGAAAACAAAGGATCTGTATTTTTAATAAGAATTTCATATTTTTATTACTTTGTTTTGTCTTTAGCCATAACTACTTCACTCTGTATTTGACTTTTCTGGACTTATTATTCACCTTCATTTCATGGAAAAAAATAGTTAATTAAAATAAAACATTTCTTCACTGAGAATCTACTTTGAATTAGACACTGATACAAAGAGGAGCCGAGGTCCCTGCTTCCAAGGAATGAACACTCTGAAGAGGCAGAGAGACAAGTAAACAGTCACATGCACGTGAGGAGGGCTGCGGTGGAGGTGGGGTGGGGGCAGGGAGGGCAGGAGACCTGTCAACTCCACCTGCAGAAATGAGGCGGTGCTTCCTGCGGGACTGACCCCTGGGCAGCAGTGAGTGGGGGGCAGCAAGTGTGTCTGTGGTTTCTGCTCTGTGTGTGTGCACACGTACCTCTTTCTCCCTGCCCCCCATTAGTTTGATTTACTTTAGCCATTTCCTCTCTACTGTTTTCAGTTCTACTAATTAAATGCCTCTGTTCACCTACTTTCATATTCCGTCTTTTTTTATTTTTCACTAAACCATTCTGAGGAGCCAAAACTCTCATCTCCAGTGGCCTTGACCTGCCAGTTTTCTCCAGGTCAACCAGTTATTTCTTCTGCCTTTACTCCTTCTTCTGTTCCCTTGCTCTCATTAGATCTTGGATGTATAGATGGATGTTCTCCTTTGGGATCCCTGCAACCCCATACACTGTGCTGTGGGCCCACTAGTGGCTGACACAGCTGATCTCTGACACTGACTGCGGAGGTATGACTGCCCCAGAACATGCACCATGCCTTCCTCTCCACTCCCCGGCGAGAGTCAGGGGCAGGTGGTTTCCTGCGGCCTCTCCTGCCATAGCTCCGCCCCACACCAAGTGGGCCTGTTCTACTTGCTGCCTCGTTGGGATGGGTGAAGGCTGTAATATTGCCAGCCCTCCAAAAAGATTTTGTTCATAAAATATGTGTCATACTCATTCTGGATTATATCCCTTGGAGTACTCAAGGTGACAGACGGTGGAGGTGTGCAAACGGCCATGGTGTTCTTCACAAGGGACTCACATCAGGGGGGTGTCCAGCACCTCCACAGCCTTCAGAGACATCTTACCCAAAATATGTACCTGCTTCACTTAGAGGACAGCCTGCAGCCCCAGAGGGTCAAGAGGAGAGGCTGCCCTCGCTGTGGGTCCACCGCTCAGCCCTCCCCTGAATGAAACTTCAGAGACTGGACCGTTTTCCCAAGGCCCCTCTCCCCTTCCCTGCTCTTCTTCCATGTTTGTAGGGGATCTTATTAAAGTATTTTGTTCTTCTAAATTTTGTCATAAACTTGATGCTCCAAAAAGATGTATCACATACTCTGTTTTTTATCCTCTTTGCAGAGAGAGAATTGAGGCTGTGCATTCTCCAGTTTGAGAAGCATGTAGTGATATAGCACTTGGACTTTATTATGGGAACTCCCAACAGTAATGAATGTGGTTTTGCAGGGAAAAGGCCAGCATCCAGCGTGCCGGCCCGTCCCAAACACCAGGTGCGGCAGGAGGTGAGGCAGACAGAGGTCTCCATTCTCATTCAGCTGACAGCCTGGGTGCTCTACATCCACAGGCATCATCTCTCCAGACCTCTTGGTTTTGCTGACTTCCCTCTGTGCTGGTGTCATTCCCTGGTGGCTTTTCCTTTGTGTCAGTCGGGCTTTTGAAGTTGGAGGAAGAGCATCTCAGGCAGAGGAAACAGCAAAGACAAATGGATCGATGGGAAAGAACTTGGCATTGTTCAAGGTAGCCAAAGCCTAGGGGGCTGAAGTGAGACCAGCAGGAGGCGTGGCTGCAGCGGAAGGGCAGAGCTGGTGGGTCAGGGGAAGGAGCACAGGTTTCTTTCTTTAAGAATATCCAGGTCTCTATTTTTATCTTCAATTACACTTGTTGCCTCCATCACTTCCTAGCATTTCTACTGATTTGCTTTCTGACCTTTGGTTGCAGAAGGATCGAAGTACCACATATTCCCACACGCCCAGGAGTGTAGATTCAATCTTTCTGTCTCACCAATTACAGTCCCAGGTCTAGGAAGAAAGCTCTCCCAGGAAATTCTTGCCATCAAACATTTTCTTCAAATTCTGTGTAAACATTCTTTTTACTTTTCAATTATATACTCAAAAAAATCTTTCAATCAAGAATGCAAGAAGAATGAAGACAGTCCAGACAAGCAACGATTTCTTCGCGACTTCAGTGATTCTGGCTCAGCCGTAGGTTTGACAGGAGCCGAATGAAGGTGCACATTACAAGCCCGCCTGGAACTGCTGACACGGTGATCCATGGGCCACGCGCGGTGAGAAAGCCGCTGTACATTTATTGAACGGCAGAGAGCAAACCTTATCCTGACCAGCTATCTTACAGTGATAATGATGTCCAAGGGCATACAAGTACCGTCAAGAAGTTTCATCAGTGAACATGTTCTCCTGGGGCAGGAGAGGCCAGTAAGCACCTTGATCCCACCCAGGGCCACGTGCATCCATGCCAGGAGGCAGAGAGGGGAAAGCAGGCGCCACCCAGAGGCTCGGCTGAAACAAATGAACATGGCAGGTTGGCTGCGAAGTGCATGCGAGTCCCCCACAGTGGTAACTGTGTTTAATTTTTTTTTTCCAGAGAAAGAAGGCTAAGAGAAAGTAAGAAAAATAATCAAATATGCTTCATAGGAACTTTTATCCACTGTCTGGGAAACGTGGAGGAGCTGTGCGAGGGTGGGCAGGTGTGGGGGGATGAGGGTGTGCTGGCGGAAAGGAGAACGAGACGACAAACGGAAGAATCACAGAGAAAGGCTCCTGAGTGCCGAGTTTCACTGAAGAATTTTAGAAATGCCCCTAACAGTTTATATAAGCCTTGGACACAGGTTTAAGAAAAATCAACAAGCCCACCAAGGGGTGAAGAAAGATTGTCAGTAAAACAGGGCTATAAAAAACAAATCTGGAAATAAAAACCCTTCCTGGGCCACAGCCTGTCATTGCGGTGTCTTCCATTACATTATTTACGTGGAGCAGGTGCCCACCCCTCATCGCCAAACAGAGGGAGCTCCGCAGATACCCAATGGTGCAATCCAAAAGAACACACCCCTGAGAATTTGTGAATGTGAGGAAAATAATGGTACCAAGTAAGCCATACAGATACGGGAAGGGCTGCCCACTGGGCTCAACCTGGAAAATCTAGAAATGTTTAAATTAGTCTGATGCTATGAGTAGCACAGAGTAATTTTGCAGGAGGGTTGTGGGATTGTATTTTTTTTCTTTTTGGCATGAGAAAATACTACGTTTCTTTAAAAGATAAAATGTCGATGCTTTTGAGAAAATACGCTAGCCTGTTGACAGAAAAAGAGGCATCTTGCATCATCGGGTCGGTGGGACTGGGGACAGAGTGACACAGGGTCACGTAGACATTGCTGGGGTGAGAATCTATCGGTACAAAAAAATTAAAAGAAAGCTGACAGTATTTATTACACATCATAAAAACTTTTATAAAACCTTTTACCCCAAAACTTTACTTTGGAGACGTACCCTAGGAAATAACTGAAAACCTTGCTGTTTATCAGTGTCATTTAAAATGGCAAGAAAATGGAAAAAATATCTGAACATTTTTATAGTGAACAATCGGGGTTTTGGCTATGCAACACAGGGGCACCCTTCTAATTGACGGGAAATCCCAAGAGGGAAAGAATTCAGGGCCACACCTCCCACGGTGAAAGACAACCCTCGGCAGGTGCCTGCGACACTGGCCCAGTGGGCCACCTGGAATTTTTCATGTTGAGAGAGTGACACAAGCAGCCAGGGGACAATAGGAAATAACAACAATTGACAGTGTTTACCCTGGACATTACAGAACTGCAACATCATTTGAATTCATAGGTTCACCAAGCATCACATGTGAAAATTATGATGTTAAGAGGAATACAATTGGACTTTGAGAATTATACTGAGGATACATGGTGCTATGGACTGAATTGTTTTCCTCCAAAAATGTGTATGTTGAAGCTACTACCTTTAATGTGATGGATTTGGAGGTCGGGCCTTTGGGAGGTAATTAGGTTTAGATGAGGTTGTGAGGGTGGGGACCCCGGGAGGGCATTAGAGCCCTCATAAGCAGAGACACCCGAGAGGCTGCTGGGTCTGTCCTATGAGGACACGGAAGGCAGCTGTCTGAAAATCAAGAAGAGAGCCCTCACCTGGGAACTGCATCAGCACTTTAGTCTTTTGATTCCCGGCCTCTAGAAGTACATGAAATAAATTCCTGTTATGTAAGCCACTCAGTCTACAGGATTTCGCTGTGGCAGCCTCAGCTGACTAAGCCTGGAAGATTTGGAGACCTCTGAGCACCTTGAATCTTCCATTGTCGCCCTTCTCTGATGAAGCTATCCCTAGTGTACTTGATAGCCCTCTGGTAACCTCAGATGAAGAAGTTGCTTTGCAAAAAAAAAAAAAAAGCCAATCTGCTTTACACTTCACTTCTCTCCAGCACTAGTCTTATTACTAGAGTCAGATCCCAGCATGTTTTGGGAATATGATTGCCAAGTCGAATACACGTGGAGATTTATATAGCAAAAGAATTGCTGCACTCTGTAATTTTAGATCAGAAAACTCTGGGAAATTAGTGTGGAAATGAACTCTGAAGGTGCTCAAACAAGCAGTCCTCAGCACGAGTACACTCACCAGAGATCTGGGGTCTGGTAAACTAATTCAAGCAACCACAGCTTGTTTTAATTGCTCTTTGGATGGTTTTCCTGACACTTAGAGGTAACAGTGGACATCACTAAATGAGGGTGAGAAAAAAACACTTCCTGCATAATAAACAGGAATATATATAAAGAGCTCATGAAATAAGAATACTGGAATGGATTAATTATATTCAAATCATCTCCCACTCATCAATCATGATGTCTGTCCCCTATATGGATGATGTGATATGATCTGGGAATCAAAGTAGGGTGGACATTATCCAAGAAACCTTGGGAAAAAACCTGCATGACACACAGTGGCATATAAATCCCTAAAAATATATGGACCTACCAATGTAACGAATTTTAGGGGAGCTGATATCAGAATATTCCCTCCAAGGTGAAGAGCAAGTTGCTGTGCCTCCTACCATGAAGAAAGGCACAATGCTTCCTGGGCTGCTTTGGATATCGGAGGCAACATTTAAGGACAGCACGGTCAGAGTGAGAGCCATGAGCAGGACCCCAAGCAAACTGAGCAGTGTGATCTTCGCTGCATCTTGTCTCCCTTGATTCCTCGGTCTTCCCATCGGTTCCATAAGCCACCTGAGTACTCTGTCAACACAATGACTTCTGTTTTCATTAGCCAGAGTTGATGATGCATTTTTTGTGTGCAAGAACCCTTATGAGTTTGGGTTTATCCATGAATCCAAATTAAAGAACTGAAAAAAACATACCATTACAGTAAGTTCACAAGCATACAGTGATTATTTATATAATATTAAGTGAAAATAACAAGATGCATAATGTTATATACATCCATGAGTACAATAATTATTTAAAACCTGCATAGAAAACACTGGAAGGAAATATATAAAAATGTTGGGTGGTTTTCTCTGATAATAGAAAAATGAATGCTTTTTTCTCCTATGTCTATTTCCAATTTTCTATAATGAATACCTAATTCATTTATAATAGAAAATGCTGATTTTGTAAAAATCAAGTTAGCAGGAAGATAAACTTTGAAAACACTCTATATACCAGAAACTGTTAGTGGTTTTGGAGCTGAATTAGAATAAAATTCTTTCTAATTTAAAAAAAAAGCCTGTTAGGGTAAATGAATCAATGCAGAAAAGTCCTCTGAGCCTCTACAAATCTCATGTGGCGTTCCTCTCAGGACCTGCATTTCTTACTAAACCCGTTCAGCTCATGGAAACCTCTAAACAGCTCTATGAAAAAGGAAATGTGAAAGGTACCTCCAAATGAGAGACACACCTAGATCCTAGATGTATTCATTTCTATTGCTGCTGCAACCAGGTACCACAAACTCAGTGCTTAAAACCACAACAATGTGTTATCTCACAGTTCTGAAGTTCAGAAGTTTAAAACTGGTCTTGGCAGAGCTGAGTTCCTTCCAAAGACCCTGGGGGAGCATCCCTCCTTTTGCCTTTTCCAGCTTCTAGAGACCACCTTCCCTCTTTGTGTCACAGCCCTTTCCTCTCCCGCATGTCACCACACCTTCTCTGACTCTGCCCTCCAGACTGTGCCTTCTAAGGACCTTTGTGACAGATGACATTAGGCCAATCCAGATGATTCAGGAAAATCTCCCCATCCCCAGGTCCTTAACTCAATCTTATCGGCAAGGTCCCTTTTGCTATGTAAAATAAAATATTCACAGATTTCAGAAATTAGAACATGGACATCTTTGGAGGCGTGGTGGGTGGGGCAGGCATTATTCGGCCTACCATGCTTGAGCTTTCAGAACTTCAGCTACCAAATTCTAAAATAGGACTTGTTACCCTTCTGGAATGAGAGAAGGAATGTGAATCAATCCTTCAGGATAATTTTTGTCACTTCATTGCCTGGGGCCTGGTCATGGCCCCTCAGGGGCTGCCAAAGGCACTGAAGAGACCCCCCCAAGCCCTCAAACAGGCTTCATGACGTTGCATTTTAAAGAGAAGTGTTGCTGAATATTAACGTCCAAAGACCACTGAATGCTCGGGCACTTAGCAGGGAATGACGCCCTTGGCCGCCTCCCTCCTTTCTGTCTGTCCAGGTAGTGTGTCTTCGGCAGATCACTCACACCCGGATCCTCACCTCAGAGTCTGTTTCTGGGCGCCCAACCTATCATGCCCGGGCCTTTCACTGGCCCTTGGTTCAACCTCACCCTCTGAGTCCATTAACAAAACTATTTGTCTAGCTATCAGTGTACATTTATTTAGAATTTCTGATCAATTATGAGAATTTAACATACTTTTAACAATATTCAGTGGGCATTTAGGGGGTGGGTGGGGTACCCAATTCCAGGAAATGTGTGTGTGTTACACTGTTTAATTCAAATAAGAGAAACGTGAGGAGTGTCACACGTATTTTCTGAAGAGTCTGGCTGCCGGCTGCCCGGCACAGCACAAGGCTATTTCATCGCAACGCCACCTTCCTGCCTGCACCCAGTCCCCAGTCACGTGGGCGGCACTTCGGGAGATGCCCAGTGAGAAAGCTCTGTGGTAGTAACACAGGGCATTCTGTTAGTAACGTAAGCTAACGAGATCTTTTCTGGCTGAAAAACAATTCTCCGCTCTCAGTAGTAAAGATGTAATTTGTCTTAGGAAACACATCTTGTAACTAAGTGGAAATGTCTGTCACGCTTGTGAAGATGATGCCAAATGCACAATCTGCAGTGAGAAACCTCTGCAACTGGCCCCCAACGAGGCCGTGGGAAGACATGGCTCCTGGCTTTCGCAGACGTCCTTCGGCGCCACACACATTAAAAAAAAGAAAAAGAAGAGGAAGAACCAGAGCAAAGCCTGTGTTTCCAGACTAAACTATAATAAAAATCCTATTGCCAGGACATTTTTACAAAGAAGTTCTCTGCGATCAGCACTGAGAATTCCTCTCGGTGTATGAAGCACACACCTGCCCGTTAGCATACACACCTGACTGAGGCAAAACTGTGTCTTCTCTCTGTGTGACTCTTAAATTTTAAATAGGGTAAAATGCACTGCTCAACTGGGAAATGGGAAGATACAAAATGACCCCCTTAGAGCTTCATCTGTCAGTCTTTCTGTGTCTTCTAGAAGAGAGAAGGTGAAATTCTCATATAGTTTCTAGAGAATATTGCCGTTGCAGCTGGGAAATAAAGCAGAGGCTGGTGACAAGGATAAAAATTTGAACAAACTGGAAAGTATTGCAGAACCTTATATAATCTGTGTCTTCCCATGAACCATTATTTCCATTATTGAAAAAAAATGCAATCCAAACATAAATGCACAGGCTATGCATTCTCCGGCGCCTTGCCTGTTGCTCTCTGAAGATAGCATATAATGGGTTAAATCTTGAGAAATTTTTTTTTTATTTCACTGATGTTATCATACCACCTAATTATACCATTTTTCAGTTTAAGGAAAAAGACAAAATTTCAAAGGAAAAAGGAAAGATTTTTAAATGCTCCAGTCTGGAAATGGGTTAGCAGATTAAGGAATAAAAATTGTTAGAAAATTTTTGATATTATGCTAACTCACAATGGCACTGACAAAGAGAATTGCACAAGGCCACCGAGGTCATAGAGTGCATTGCAGACCACTCACGGAAGACATTAGCTGTCCAGGAGAAGACAGGGCAGAGACTGTTGTGAGCAGCGTGCATGTGCGTTCACACTCACTGCTCTCAGAGAGACAAGTCCAGGGATGGCATACATGCCCGTCACATACATATGGTGGTTACACGCATTTTTACCACCAAGGAAATTCAGCTTGAGTGACTTTAGTGCCACTAAGGTAGGAAGGATGTTTCTACATCTAGTCAGGAAAAAAGAGAGAGATGAAATATCTGAAGTGTAGTCCCACGAGAAGACCATTAGGTTTCAGAGGCAATCCACCTGTATCTAAAACAAAGTCAATTATTTTATGTCTATGCAAAACCTTTAAGGAGTCCTTAATGGGTGTTTCTTCCAAGCCCACTTCTTCTGTAGCACCTTCCCCGCAGAGGTGTACTGGCGACAATTTAACTGCAATCTCTTTTAGTTCCCATTCATTGCATTGGTATCTCTGACCTTCACTTTTCAAGTCCTAAAGTCGTCCAGTTTAAAATCCCACTTCATATTTGCCAAAATTTCTCACTCTCGGGCAGGGGATAAGTGGTAAGTAGAGTGGGAGGGGTGCAGGGAAAGACAGCACAGAGCAAAGCCCAGCTGGAACTGCCTCATAGAGACACAACGTTGGACAGGTGACTGAGGTCGAGGCTCCTCCTAACCCCGCCTTCTGCTGAGCATCACAGGAGCCCTGAGCCAGGCACTGGGCCTCCGTCCAATGCCAGAGTGGAGGTGAGTGCAGGGAACAATGAGCAGGAGCGTAGCTTTTGAGCTGTGGGTGACAGGTTGCTGACAAGCTGTGCTTGATGCAAGGCTGGCAAAAGACAAAGCCAAGGATCTGACACGGTTTGTGCGTGTAACTGGGCACCCAGTACAGAAACCTGAAGGAAAGGTCACTGGGCTGAACGCACGACTGACAGAGCCCAGGAAGGTGAAAGTCACGTGCCCTCACCGGCATACGATCAGGGCCAGCAGCGGTGGTCAGCAGCGAAACTGGAGGTGCCCTGCACAGCCTGGACCCCCACCCCCACCCCAGGCAGGGGACTGGCAGGGGCAGGACTCGGGACTCCCAGTCAGCCACCAGAGGCCAGTCACTGCCCCGAAAACACAGCCCTGGCCCGTCAGGCCCCGGAGTCCTGTTTAAGGACTCGGCGCCACCCCTGGGTGATATTCAGCTTCGCTGAGAGCCCACAGTGGGTGGAGGTCAGCGTTCTGAGAATCCTCCCTGTAGAGGACGACACTGCGGCTGATGCTGCCCCACGGGCCTGTGGGGAACCGAGGGGCCAGGGTGCGCCCCCGACTCCCAGGAATGTCAGCAGGCCGCACAGTTTCAAGGCTTTGGGTAAAAGCTAGAGGACACTCACTGACAAGGAAAACTGAAATGAAGCACAGTCCGTGTGAGGCTGTTTCAACTCGGATTACGAAAGGAAGGGCACCCGAGATCTGAGGCTCACCTTGAAGGCAAATCAGTGAGAAAACCGTCCGCATGGAAGCGCTCCCAGTCCAGCCCTGGGACAGCAGGGGGCTTTGCCTTTGGAACAGGAAACCTGAGCGTCCTCCTCTCTGCGCCACGTGGTCTGGACGTGCTCCTCCACTCGGTCACCTGGGCCACTTTGCATCGGTGGGGCAGGGTCGTGTCAATCCGGTCTCCCAACCTTCTCTTTGTGTGTCTACCCTTGAAAGACATCAAAGCCAACGTGATTATCAACAGCCTGACAGCTCTATTACCACAAACGCAACAATTCGTAACTGCTGCGAAGAATGAAAAACAACTCGGTTTGTAAATGTATACCTCAAACGACGTTCCAGAAAAAATTTATCGAAACACATTATGAGATTAGTAGCAGCAGTTAATGAGGAATGAAGGGTGTGTTTTTAAAAGCCCTTTACAAATCCTCTTCCTCTAATGCACTCTGAGTCAGTTCCACCAAGCTGGCCTTGACTCCTGCAAACACCACTGTTCTAAGACAGGCTTCTGCCGAAGACCCGCAGGGCTCGTTAAAAGTGTCACCAGAATATATCATCTCACAGTCTTTGATATTTTCTAAAGTAAAGGAGCCGTTAGAATGTAACTCTGGTTTCAGTTTAGCTGGATCCAATGCAATCAATTTATACACTAATAGCTCTTTGTGTTTTAACGGTAGGTGATGTATAATTAGTTTATTGTTTCCAGCCTTAGTTCAGAATTTCACATTCTCATGAGTTAAGAGTTTTAAATGAGTGGATGAACATTCAGCTAGAAAAGTGTTTGTGCCTAACCTTCTGTCAGAACACTGTATCAACCTTCTGTCAGAACACTGCGGGAATTAAGATTCCCAGGTGTGACAAAATTACAGTTCTCTGTCTCCAGAATTCATAGTGTTTCTGGTGGGAGTCACAAACAAGCTGCCGGTAGTACTCCAGGCCTCTTCTCTCCTTTTCTTTCTCTTTCTTTTCATCTCTCTCTCCCCCGACACCCGCCCCCCCCTCACTAGACAATGTATATTTTTTTATTGGTTAGCATCAAACTAAGTAAATTCACATAGATTCCACATTCCGGAGGGCGGACGGAGTGGAGTAGCTGCAGCCCCTTTGAATAGATAAGCGGGTGGGTCTCCCACTCTTCTCCACTGGACGGGGCCTGTGTCATTGACTGACTTCCTTGAACCGCCCCCTCCCGGGGGTGGGGGGAGGGGCAGACACACACACTTGCCATCACTTACCCCATACAGGGCCATGCAGGGTCTGGCCTTAAGGCTCTCCCTTTCCCACATCTTGGTGGTAGATAGATACTCTGTTCCTGGGTCCTGCAATAACCATCTCCTTTTCTCACCAGGCACACTGGGAATAGTATCAGTTTGCCAAATATTAGGATATAAAGAAAATTGAAATCAAATTTACCAAATATTCAATATAAAAGGAATTAAGGCCAACATCAGCAAATGCTCTAGTTCCAAGAGACAGCCAAACGACTAGGCATTGCCTATGATTTGGCAAAAAGGGTTAAGGGTTGAAGGTGTTATTGAAAGGAAAAGGAGGAAAATGTGACACCCAGGGAAGACTGCAAAAATGAGTGAGTGAGGAGAAAGAGAGGAGTCACAAGGAAGGAAAGACACACTGTCCTGGTAGAGACATCCACAGTGCCACCCACCACTCTCTCAGGGGCAACGACCAGTAACCTACCCAGGACTAAAGCAACACATTAGAGTAGAAACGGATAGGGAGTAGGAGGAGGGAGTCAGGATTTTTACCTACTAGGTAACAATGTTATGAAATCACTTGGACATGAGTCAAGATATCCCATTTTTCAACACAATTCCACTAAGGAATTGTGTTGAAAAGAAATGCAGTTCTCCAAAAATGTGTCCATTTCTCTCAAGGTTTTGCTAGCTTGGCTGCTTAAGGCCCCTAAAAGTCAGCACCAGACCCTGATCCCATATCTTCTAAACCAATCACTCCAGTGACAGAAGAAAGGCAGTTTCATTATTTCAGCTTATTCCCAATATTTAATAATAGGAGACATTTTGAGGGCACTAAGAGTACTTGTCAGGAACTCCTTTTACATAAGGCTAAAAACACGCCAGGAGTGACACTTGAAATTGATCATCCTTTTAGCCATTCTGTCAGGCTTCGGAAAATTAATGAGTGGGCTGCAGAAGGGAAGTGGCTTACATCGCACAAATGTGCTGATCCTGACTTGCTGGAATTCTGCTTACCTAATGCAAAGCTAAACATTCCACTTCTCCACAGTGTTTACATTCTACCCAAACCATCCCTTGGGTTTCCTCCACTCAGTGCCTCCCCACCCTGCCCTCCACCCAGTCCCCTCTCTTGTAGCTTCCCCCCACCCCCGCCTCCCCAGCACCATCCCTGCCTGTCCCACATCAGCCAGGGGAGCAGCAGTCCACCTCAATAAAAAAAAAATCGCCTTCTCCAATGTCCCTTCCCATACTTCCCTTATACTTACAGAGCTCAAGAGGACCTTCAAGGACTCTTCCCCCGTGCCAGGGTGGCCTCCTCAGGGAAGTAACAGTGAAATACAAAAGAAAGGAGCAAAACTCACTGCTTTCATCCAATGGAAGGACACAACGGGTACTTTTCAGACTTAAATCACAAAAGCTTTTCTATAAAGATCAAGATTTTAATGCTGGATGACATTTATTCTACAATATCAGGTTTGGGTGAGCATCATGCTCAAATCACTGCCAGATGAGAAACTTACCTGGGTGAAGAAACACCTTGATCAGGAAGGTGATTCTCCCAAGGAAAGGTTTAGCTCTTGCACTCTGTAGGAATGACTTCTGCCATTTCTCCAAGTGTGAGAAATGCAACTATAGGAGCTATGGAAAGATATAATATTCTCTGTCCCTAAAATACTATAATTCACAGAATTAATGGAACACATAAAGAAACTCAAAAAGTTCAAACATAACAACACGTAACCATCATTAATAAGGCCTTCTCCAAGTTGTAACAATTGAATAATAAACACCCTGTACGTACTTATCACCTTACCTCCCATGCAAACCCTAGGATCTGGCTAAGCAGCTGTAATCACAAAGCTGTCTCAGACAACACTGCCCCCCTGTGGGCCTGTGAGGAAACCATCAGATCCCACATTTATGAAGTCTTCTTTCTTGGATCAGTTAAAGAGCACTTGGGCGTGTTCCAATTCCATGTTTTTCTCTTTTAATGCTCACTGTTTAGGTTTTTCAAATCTGTTTCTCATAAATTCTCTCTAATTCCTTTCCTCTTTTCTGTTTTGAATTCTTACCAAATTCATACAGAAAATTTTCCACTCGCTTTCTCCTGCTTTCTTTACACTCTTTTCTCTCTATTGCTTTTGTAAGTCAAAAAACTTGATAAGAAGGCAGCCACTGGCTGGAGTTCAGCAGCATTGTCTGGCCAACATCTAAAGCACCTAACAGTGTCCCAAAGTTGTCTTCTGAATATATCTCCTAAAGTTGTCTTCTAAGCTTTCTTTCTACCTCAATTATCAAAGTAAAAAAAAAAATTAAACAAACAAAATTAACATTGCAGTTAAAATCATAGGATTTTTGTTTGTTTGTTTAAGTCCTTGGTCTCTAATTTCAGCTCTGCAGTATCCTAGCTAAGCAAATTTGAGAAATTACCTAGACTGACTTGGGCCTTAGTTTCCTCCTCTGTAAAATTAGCAGAATCACAATGCATACCTGACAGAAACACTGACAAAAGCCAATTAACTAGTACTTGTCAAGGATTTAAAACAGTGCTGGCATCATAAATCACTAATATTTTATTTTATTGTCAATATTGCAGTAGTATTTTCTGATGCCACTTTTTAAATTTAAATATTTGTACTTCATCCACATTTTGGGTTATAAATAGATTTGTGGCTTGGCCTATTTCCAACACTGTTCCAATTATAAAATATGTCTAGATTTTTAAAAATACTCTTAAACTTTAGAGAGCATCTTAGTTATAAATTAATAGCTATCGATCTGTTCATAGTAACTTCACAGACGCAAAGGAACCACTGAGTGGGGGAGCAAGGCAGGATCTGGCTGCAGATGAGATTAGGAAAGAATAATTTCCTGAAGTATTTTGTTTGGGTTTTTGTTACAATTAGAAATATTGAGAAGCAGAAAATGGGGGAGGGGATACATTCCAAGTGCTGAAAACAGTATGTTCAAAATCTTAGAAGAACGAGCAAGCTGAAAGCCTACAATTTTGATAAAGCTCTGCTAAAATTTAAAAAAAGATACCTTGGCAATTCAATGTATTTTAATGGCTTGGTAGAAACTCCTTTTCTTCCATTCTGGAACATAAAGCTGCTGTCTTCAAACACAAACTGTGGTCTAGATCCAAAAAGGAAAGTGGAATGTATTGCCAACATTTTTCCCCACGTATTTAAAGTGGATGGAAATGGAACACATTAAAAGAGACTTGCCTTCCATTTTCCATAATGCTCTAAACTGAGCATGAGCTGATGCAGGAGATTGGAGCAGTGGGGGCAGGTAGCAATGGGCCTCTGCATTCAATCAGAATCAGATGCTTAATTTATGCGGTCCTAGCACAGGAGACAGAAAAAAGGGTAAGCACTTACAGTAGCTGCTGCTGATTACTGACTATTCATTAAAAAGGTATTTGGCTTGTGCCAATGCAACCCCAATGTTCTTTGTGAAGAAAAAGTCTATCATGCAGTTTTCCTATAAATTATGCAGTTTTCTGTTTAATCTTCGTCAGAAGCCCATGCCCTGTCTCATAATAAAGAACTGTTTAAAGGTTCTTACAGCCCAGGAAGTGTAGCTAAAATACTGGAATCACACAATTAAAAGGAAGCAAAAACTAAATTAAGCCTCCAAAAAGGGACACTGCCCAAGTTAATGCATCCCTTGTGCTGGAGGGATTCTCGCCCTGACAAGCGGGGCTAATACGTGCTCTGGTAATTGCTTCTTTCCCCCACCCTGCTGAGTAATTGCTTTGCAACTTTGCCCTCCTGGCACACACACATAGAGTTATCATGATGTGATCTCAAAATGATACGTAGACCCAAAGAGAAATGTTTTATAAATCATGCAGTCAAGAAGAATGGGAAAGATTACCAAGAGAACTAATTCGGTTTGCAGTCTAGCAGCATCTTAGGCATTCATCCAGAAAGGAAAAAAACACATCCAGGATATCATCAGGGCTTACACCTTAGCTCCTCTCTCTAGACACCAGTCCACACAGCCAAACACAGCACATCCAGATGTTTTGACTTGCCAGCGTCCAGTCCCATCACAAGAACTAGGGAACGTAGGAAGGGTCTTGATGGATCAGACAAATGGCTTATATTATCCACAGAGAGGGAGGTTCACCCTCCCCAACACCATTCTCAAGAGAGGGAAGGTTGACTAGGAAACATCTCTAGATTCCCTTTCCTTAGTAAAGCTAGTATGTTTATAATATTGCTCCTTTTCCCCTTAAATCCTTCCTGACCCTATATGCATTTTTCAGCTTATATCCACCTCTTGAAATTCCTAGAGTTTATAAAGATTGCTATGATAAAATAATGTCTCCTGTGTTTGTCTTAAAACAAGCCTTTTACATATGGCTGGCACAGGGGTAAGCACACAGAAGATATTTGGAGGGAAAATATCTACTAACTCGAAACTGACTGAATTGGAAATATGCAGGGTCTGACCCCTCATTATAAATGCACCACCTGATTGGGTCCCCTTAACTGGATGCCTTAGGATTCCAATGTGAATGTTTCGGCTTGGAAGGGGAGACAAGCACGTGATGCCTGGGTCTTTGACTTTTTCAATATTGATTCCAAAAGAGATAAGACAAGATTTTCAGTGATTTCATTGGATTAAGGGTAGGGTTAGGGGTGCTAACTCTCTTATTTGATAAAACTGACCATATTCTTTACCACTTGGCATAAAGCCAACTCTAAAATAAATGAGCAGATCTTGCTTTAGCCTGTTCTAACCTCATTTTTTTTATGAAAAGCAAGTTGATCATTATCTTTTTCTCTGTTTCCTTGATCCTCTGTAGCCATCCAGCCCTCCAGAGGTCCCACTGCTTATTATTGAGATATTTTACTGAGAATTCCTCCTTACTTTTTATCACCAGCCAAGTAATATTTAAACTCAGAAAAGGGACCTGAGATAAGTCCTTTGTAACCGTGAACCTTTGGGAGATAGACTAAGGGACAAGTCATACCGTCAACATGAGAAAATCCCCAGGAATCCAAGACTCAGTTGTTTCTATTCCCAAGCCAAGGCATCTGTCACCAACTGAATGTTAAACTGTATGTATACGAGCCCATGTCTTGCAAATGGAGTTGAGACATTAGTTTCAATAGGATCTGCTCATTGGTTAGATAAGATTTTTCAGGTTTAAAGAAATCCATGCTGTAAGTTATCACCCTATGAGGGTGTCTGCTCCACAGACCCACTACTCTCTAGTCTAAGTTATACCTCAGTTGAGAGAGAGAAACTCATACTGCTACAATCATACAATGATGACACTTATTTCTCCCCCTTCCTGAAAAATCCCATCTCATTCAATGGTTGAACAGTAAGATACCTGTTCTTCCAGGGCTCAGAAATATAAACAACATTTGACACTAACGTTCATTTTCCCTCTGCTGCTGTCACAGCTTATCGCTCCTGTTTGATGGTAGGTAGACCCACTGCTTTGACTTATTCTGTTACTTATGTGACAAAGGCTAACCCACCAAGGTCAGCAGTTGGGTATCATCCATCATGTTGCCAATACGTCTGCCGTGATTGATGGGGATGATGCACTGCGGGGTCCCTGACTTCTGTTACTGTCGCATTTTTGCCTCTCAGCCGCACCAGCACTGGAGCTCCCAGGGGTTGTGCCATCTTGTCTCATAATGGTCCTCCAACGGCAGTGGCTCAAGCATGGGCTTGCTTTCACAGAGCAGTGGGGAGCCAGGGAGTGCTGGTCTGGCATGCCTGCTGATTCAGGAAGTGTGCCGACGAGGGCGTGACCTAAGGCAAGGCCCACACTGAGTTGTGATCCTTTGCTTGAGTGTAAACATGGATGATTTTTACCCAAATCCATGTCCCTAATAAATAAGCACATCCCAAACATTGAAACCTAGATGATATGAATAATCCTATTAAAGTCACCTTGAATTTTTAGCAAAGTTAGCAATAGATTAGTGAATTTTATAGCTAAAAAAAATGAGGAAGGGGTCATTTTCTTGTTTTTGTAGATAACATGCAGCCTCAGAGACATGATTAAAATCCTAACCCTAGGTCAATAAACACAATACTCTTGATTTCCAAGCTTTTCCTCCCGGCAAACCTGACAACTCCAACACAGGCAGAAGTACAGAAGTCGATGATGGGGAAAATGCAACGGGACTGTGTGTACACCTCCTCTTCATCGTCTTCTCCTTGTAATCAATAGCACACTGAGTCTCCAGCTTCTATTGAATTAGGTTTACAAAGCTTTTTTTGTTCTCACCTGTCGCTAAGAAAAATCATTCATGGCATCCTGGATCTGAACTAGCGGAGACTGCATGAATCAAAAAGGTAAAAAACGTTCCCTCCCCAGGGAGGCCGCCAGCTGTCTCATTGATTCAGCGCTGCTCTTGGCTGATTCAGAGGCTACTCTGGCACCAGTTCCAGAGAGCGTGCCCGTATAATAAGGTACCACAATGCAAATTGTTACCAGGGAGAAACAGAACATCTGGTCTGGAACAAAGGCAAAGTCCATCGCTAAGCAGCAGCCTGGCCATCCGCATCCAAGCATGAGTGTGCAGGGGCCCATCACCTGAAAGAGAGGTCCCTGAAGCCAAATAAGTGAAGATAACAGAAACCACAAGGAAAAAGAAACCCTGAGAGAGAAATCATGCATTATTTTCTCATTATTTTTTGTCTAAATGTAAGAGGATACTATCAACTAGGATACTGTTCCTATTTTTAGAAAGAAGGAGCTCTATTTTTTAATGAGACCAACAATAAAAATTGAAAATTGAAAAAGCAGAAGTCAGTCTATTCATGCCTTTATTGTGTGTGTGTGTGTGTGCCTGCACGTATTTAATGGCTGAAAGCTTCCCTTGTCATCATCCTACTGTTACCAGCCAAGCTCATGACTGGCCTCTGTTCTGTGGAAATATTTGACCAACAGCATTGATGTGGGCAGTGACAACAAGAGCAGTAAGGAGTGGCAGCAAGCACGAGGCCCACCATGTGCCTTCTACCACGCTGGGCACCTACATTGGGCACTTTACAGTCTCAGGCTAGCCAGGGAGCTTTCGATGCTATTGTCATTTTTGTTGCTTTAAGTACTAAACCACACCTTCAGAAAAAAATTTCTTTTCAACTGCTTTAAAATCCAGATTTTTTTTTAAAAAAAGGCTTACCCTGTTGACAAAGCCCCTGTCAGAGTGAGTTGAGAGTCATTATACTCTACATAAGGTTTGTGTACTTCGTTCCCTTCCAAAGCCATCTGTCTGAATTTAATTCACTGATAATTTTATCAGTCTCCCCATGCTTTGCCTGAAACCTCTCCATTGCATTTTTTATGTTTCACAGATGTTAACTCTTTGAATGACAGTTTCAACACATTTAGAATTTTGATGAAGATGCCCAGTCTCTCCGAAGGCCCCTCTCACACACAGTAGCCCTTGTGCTCTCCTACCAAAGTGTGCTTCCCTGGGGCAAAGCCCGTCCAGTTGCAAAACTGTACCTGGGACTTGCTGAAGAAGCCGCCCACAGGGGCAGATTCCGTGCACCCTCAGTACCTATTATTTAAGATGCCTTTCTGGAAACTGCTCATCAAAATACACTGTATAGGAATCATTCCAACCTTCCTTCCGACCTAATTGGTCCACCTAATATTTATTATCTTTTAGAAAATGCAGACCATCGAATGATACTACAGACATATTTAAAAATTAACTGTTTGAAGGAATTGTATCTTTTTCCACAAAAGGCCATTTAAATGCATACTTCTAGGTTGTGCATATGTAGATTATCTCAGTCATATTATCAAATCATTTTGAGAACAGTCGGTTACAGATTCATTCAGGGTAAAGTTCTTTTTTTTCTTTTTTTTTACCATTATCTATTCATTTTAGTCTTTTTATTTCATTAAATTTAGTGGGGCAACATTGATTAATAAAATTCTATAGGTCTCAAGTGTGCAGTTCTATGATACACCACCTATGTATTGCATTGTGTGCTTACCGCCCAAACCCAAATCTCCTTCCATCAGCATATATTTGGCCCCCTTTACCCTTTACTGCCTCCCACTCCCTGTCCTCTGGTAACCACCATATTGTTGTCTGTGTCTGTGAGGTTCTCTTTTTCATTTTTCTGCTTCGTTCATTCATTGTTTTCAGTTCAATGCCCTACTACCAATGACTGGATAAAGAGGATGTGGTACATATATACAATGGAATACTACTCAGCCATAAGGAAAGATAAAATACTGCCATTAGTGACAACATGGGTGGATCTTCTTGAGAATATCATACTAAGAAACATAACTCGGAAAAAGTCAAGAACTGTATGATTTCACTCATAGGTGGGATATAAAAGGAACATTTTTTAGTTGATGTCACATCCTGCTTTTCATTTTGCCCATTCAGCTTTTTAAGCATCTTCGGGGAACAAGGTGCAATGCCGGGCACTGTGGGAGATGGACAGGGAGGTTCACAAGACACCAGCTTCCCGGGAGTTTGGGATCTAGTTGGGAAGGGGACACAGAGCAGACAGTGACTATACAAAGTGCTGCATGTACACAAGCAAGAGAGGGTTTACTTAACCAGAAACATGGGTGCTGGCTTCATAGAAGAGATGGATTTTTACTTGGGCCCTGAAAACTGAGTAGGACTTTGAGGAGTAGATAAGGGGATGTAAAGGTACCCAGGCACAGGGAACCTCACTTGGAAGAGCATGGGACACTGGCACACAATGGGCACCAGTCTGGTTGGATCAGAGCATGTGTGAGGGAGAAACCAGAGCCAAAGTTAGAGCCTTGAGGTGGAGCAGTGACATGGAGATGGAGCCATGGTATGGAGAAGGAAAGGTGCCATTGGCACCAAGAATGAGACCAAGAATGGTGACTGAGCAAGAATAAGACCTAATGTGAACTGCACTCTCTAAAGATAATGGCAGTCTCTATAGGAGGAGCTAGGAAGGAAGATACTAAAGACAGGAAAATTTTTAAAATATCCTAAGGAAGACAAGGGAGGTTCTGAATGAGGGAAGATGTGATTGGAATGAAGCTTGGAAAACTTGTACAAACACTCCAACCAAACAGATGGTGGAGATACACTCAGATCAAAAGAATGGCTCAAGTAGGCTGAACAAAGCAAACTGACTAAAGTGCTTTGCAGATTTGCCTCTTTCTAAGTTACCTGTTGGTCTGCCAGGTGTCACCACAATTTCCCAGAGGAACCTAAGCAGCCTTTTATGGAAGTGTCTTCCTCAAACTTGGGATTATTTTGTTCCCCAAGGGGGCGTACCTTTCCTGGAAGCATGGCAATCCCAGCTTGCTGCATGGAGTGTATGGAACAAGCTTCTATTCCATCTCCTTGCTCTGAAAATCCACTTAATGTATCATTCTCAGATAGAGGGTGTACCAGATATTAAACTGATAAGAAAAGATGACACCTGATCTTAGCCAAAAAGCCAAGAAGTGACTGTGATTATATTGTTACTATTAATTTAACACTAATAGTGTCCTCAGGGTAATTAGAAAGTTCCTAGCACTCATCTGTGTTTACAGACTCAGAACCTTCACTGGAAAACACTATTCTGAAAGCCTAATGCAGGGACAAGATAAAGGTCAAGAAAACAGACGTTACATCCACGGTGGCCCAGGTCCCCCACACAACAGGAAGAAATGAGGAAGAACAGGTATAGTGTCTTAATGAAAATAATGTCAATACCACCACAGATGGAAATGTCAAAAATTAGGAACACAAATGTATTACTTAAAATTTCAGAGGAGGGTGATATATGAACCTAAGATGCAAATCTTCTCAGGACATGATTTGTGTTCATTTTCACCAGCTAGAGAATTATCTGTGGCACTAAACCAGGTCCCCAGCCTAGGAAAACTGCATCTAGAAAACATGTAAATATTTTTCAGTGAGAAACTTAGGGGAGAATTTGGCTTAATATGTTGCAGTTGGGACTAGCTTACTGTTTATCAAAACCCGTTCTCTTTTTTCCTGAGTACATAGCCAGACTGTATTTCCCACTCCTAACAGTAGTTAGGAGGCATGCTGCAACTCATTTCTGCCCAAATGAATGTGGTCACAAGTGATATTCTTCCCTTATCACCCTGAGAAGCTTCCAGGTCGATTCTCCACACTCTTTTGCCTTTCGGTGAAGTGGAGGAGAAGGGAAGTCCAAGGCCCCAGGGGGAAATGGCGCCACTAGAGGGAAAGACTGTGTCAGGCAGGAATTTCTACCAGCCCATGCTGGAACGTGATCCAAATGAGAAGAACATTTTCATAAACTGTTACTGCGTTCAGCCACTGAGATTCGGAGCTTTTTTGTTACAGCAGTTAGCCTACCCTGACTGATACACACTTGAGGTTTTAAAGTCAGAGACTTAGATCTTTGTTTCAGCTCTGTTGCTTCATTAGTAAAAACTTCAGCAAGTTGCTTAATCTCTTGGAGCCTCAATTTCCTTGTAAGTAAAACAGGAAAAATTGGGCAGCTAAGAGCATTAAGTAAAATAAAATGAATGTAAATCTATTTGCACAGTGCCTGGCAATAGAAAGGATATAATAGAAAACAGCTATTATCATTAGTAGAGAGAAGGCATCCTTTGTATGGTTACATTAGGCATTAAAATGACCTTGGAGAATGGGATAATAAGGTAGATCTAGGAAAAATGTTCCTCTCTAGTATTTTCTAGAAAGGAAAACTGCATTTTAATCTTCCTATATCATCAAAGAATTACTTTAGATTAAAAGAATATCTTGTTTCTCTTAAAGAATGCTGGAGAAACCTAAGACTTAGAGTTGAATCTAAGGTCCAGTACTGAGATATCTGCATTTGGCCATGCTGGAATGACTGGTTTGGAAATTACACTCTTATTTCAAGCTATAAAATAGTACAAAATGTGTGAGGCGATTGTTGTCAAGCACTGGATGACAAACTGAACACAGCTGCGACCTCTGACAGAGGGAACCGTGTGAGATAAGTGACCCCACGTTGCTATCTAGGGCACTTTCGGAAGTGAGGTACAGTAACTGGCAGTATCATTAGACAGAGGAGGCAGAGTTTGGACTTTAGGGTTGCTTGAGAGGCTACAATCTACAGGGAACACGACTTGAGATGGGGGAGACATAAAAGGCAGAGCCCCCACAGCTCAGCATAGAAGCACCCCTCAGGACCTTGGCCAAGCATTGGACTGCACCTGTGCAGGTGAGACTCAGTGAAGACAACCAGAAACTAGCTGCTGGGGAGTGATTTCTGAATGAAGGTATCGGAAGGTGCAAAGTGCTGGGAGACATTGCAGTTCTAGCCAGAATAAAAAGACTTCAATTTGTACTTTGGGCATTTCATTAAGGCCCCAAAAGGGCTACACATTGGAAACAAGGACTATGGCCTAAAATAAGGGATGTGCTCTAGTGCCAGGAAGGGGGCAACGGAAATAGACCCTTTCTAACAATATCTAAAACATCTGCAACATGGTTTGTCAACTTCAGCAGTATTAAAATCGTTGTGCAGTGCTTTTCTTGTGAATTGGGATATGTTTAGCAGCATCCTTGTCCTCTACACACTGTCTGCCACCACCAACCCCAACTGTGGCGACCAAAAATACCACCATACACAGCAAATATCTCCTGCGTGTGGAAGCAAAACTCTGCCTGGCTGAAAGCCACCGCTCTACAAGATCTATATGACCACTCCATATGAACTGTCAGCCAAAAAACCTCATCATTCTTTAAAGAAAATATTGAAATCCGTAAATCATGTCTTATCCATAATATCCAGCATACATTTTTAGAAATAGCCACACATACAAATACGTTAAAAAGTATGACTTAAAGTCAAAAGGAAAAATAGTTGATAAAAGTAGTCCCCTGGGATTATGCAGGTGTTGAAATTATCAGAGAAATACTCTTAAAAACTATTATAAATATGTTTGATGATTTAAAGGAAATTATGGATAGAATAAGTCAACATACAGAGAACATCAGTTGAGACATGAAAACTACAGAAAAAGAACCAAATACAAATTCGAGAACTAAAAAATAAAATAGATAAAATAAAAAGCTCACTGGATGGGCTTAAGAAAAAATTGAACAATGGAAACAAAAGAATTAGTGAGCTTAAAATAAGTCAACAGAAATTACCCAAACTAAAGAACAAAGATAAAAGTGACTTTTAAAAATGAACAGCACCTCAGTGTCCTGTGGGAGAATAGGAAGATACAAGGTCTGTCCAGAAGGTACCCAGCTGTGTAATATGAAAATTAGAAGATACAAGATACAAGAAACAGTGTACATAGGACAATGACACCTCGGTCCCCTTCAGAGTAGGCACCTTGGAACCTCACACAGTTCTCCCAGTCACCATCAACTGCCCCATCGTACTGCCCTGAATCTCACTGATGGTCTGAAATCTCTTCCCTTTCAAATGTGATTTCAGTTTTGGAAAATGCCAGATGTTGCAGAGCACCAAATTTGGGCTTAGGAGCCTGAGCCACCTGGGTGATTGATGTTTCACAAAAACACTCTGCACGACATGTGATTTGTGAACGAGTATATTGTCATGATGAAATTGCCAATCACCAGTTGCCCATAGCTACGGACTTCTGAATCAACCAAATAGTTTCTGCAGAGGAATGTTCAAGCTTAATGTAAAATTTGATGCAATTTCGTTGCTCTACTCACTCAGTCATTTTGAATGTGACAGCCACACAGTACACATGCTCACTCCACGGCATCTACCACCCCCACTGACTAGTACAACGAAGTAGTTATTGTTCACACATGCGCATTCCAGTCCACTCTCCTTGGCTGCCAGGTTCCATCATTGTCACACAAACTGTTCTCCTTATAGTAACAATGGCTGGACTTTTTCCGGATAGATCTCATATTTAACAGACATGCAATTAGTCTCACAGGAATAGGAGAGAGTCAGGGTACAAGAATACTTGAAGAATTAATGGTTAAGATTTCCCCAAGTTTGGTATAAAACATCAACCCACAGGTCAAAGAAGATGAGCAAACCGAAAACATTACAAATACAAAGAACATAACTGGGCACATGACTGGGCCACATAACTGGGCCAAAAATAAAGAAATATTTTAATAGCAGCCAAAGGGGGAAATTGTCATACCCAGGGGAACAATTATAGGGATGACTCTGACTTCTCATCAAAAGCACTAGCGGCCAAGAGACAATGAGACAGATCTTTAAAGCGCTGGAAGGGACTACTTGCTTCCAGCCAAGAGAAACGAATAATCTAAAATAGAAAAAAGGAAAAAAAAACACAAAGTATATGCAACAGTGGTTTTCAAGACACTGGACTTAGTCAGCAAAAGAAAATGATCCCTGGGAGACAGGAAATAAATAAGGTGAGCCTCGTAACTGCCTCAGCTTCCTGGTTTGAGAGTTTCTGGACCCCTAGCAGGGAAGGAGGAACCAGGAAAAGCCCATCAGACTTTCTGAGTTGAGAATATGAAGCTTAGAGTTCAGGGGAAACAAAGTGAATGGTGTTGGAAGGGCAGAGTACTGGAAAGGAGACAGTTGCACAAAGAGAAGCATGGACATGTCCCGAGAGATCCCTCACGTATTCTGTACATTCATTGGAGAAAACTACCAGAGGCCAAGGACTTAAAGGGAACAGTATCCAGCAGTCACACAAGACAAGAACTGGTGCTCATTAGCACAACCTGATTGGGAAGCTACATTTTTCATAGGGCATTGGATAGAGTATTCAGAAGGGTATTGCATTAGACATGAGGAATAATTAACCCTAGGCTAAAATGATGCTCTGGTCACATCTACCAAATTGTAAAAGCAAGACCCAAAAGTTCCAAATGATTTCCAAGAAACGACTGCATCGCAGAAACAATGACAAAAATATTTATAGAATATAAAAGCATTCTGCACCCAAGAAGATAAACTCACAATGTCTGGCATCCAATCCACATTTACCAGGAATACAAAGAAGTCAGACTAGACAACACATAAAAAGGAAGAAAATCAGTCAGTTGAAACTGGCCCAAGCTAAGACCAACGTTATAATTACAGACACGGGCACTGAAATAATTATTATAACTGTATTCTATGTATTCAAAATAATAAATAGAGCCCTGGCTGGTGTGGCTCAATGGATTGAGCCCTGGACTCTGAATCAAAGGGTCAGAGGTTCCATCCCGAGTCAGGGCACATGCCTGGGTTGCAGGCCAGGTCCCCAGTGGGGGATGCTCAAGGGCAATCACACATTGATGTTTCTCTCCCTCTCTTTTCCCCTCCCTCCCCATCCCTCTAAAAATAAATAAATAAAATCTTTAAAGATATATTAAATAGACAGGAAATATTTTTTTTAAAGGGAGCTTCTCTGAAGCCAGAAATCTGGGACGATCAAACTGTAAGATGTGGAAACTGCCGTGGCTGTGATGAGAACTACAATGAATGGGAAAAATAAGAGATTCAATATTTCAGAGGAAAAGAATAGTGAACTCAAAGAAATAACAATAAAAATGATCAAAAATGAAACACAAAAAGAGAAAAGAATTAACAAAAATGGACAGAGCCTCAGTGAGTAGTGGGCCAACTTCATGTGGCCTAATATTTACGTAATTAAAATCCTTGAAACAGAGGAGGGCGGGTAACCCAAAAAGTGATTGAAGAAAAAACAGCCAAAATTTTTTTGATCTGATGAACATCATAAACTCACAGATCCAAGAAGCTCAACAAACCCCAAGAACAAGATATATGACTTTAACTGTCAAAACACACCATAATCAGATTGGTCAAAACCAGTAATAAAGAGGACATCTTCAGAGAAGCCCAGGGAAAGAGCATGGGAGTGGGAAGAGGGAGAACATGTTACACTAAAATAAATAAATAAGGATGACCGCAAATTTCTCAGACAAAGCAAAGCAAGCAAGAAGACAAGGGAGCAACATCTTTAAAATGCCGAAAAGGTAAAACAAAACAAAACAGAACAAGCTGTTGACCTAGAATTCTATACCAAATATATATATATATATATATATATATATATATATATATATATTTTTTTTTGCAAAAACTAAAGGCAAAATAATGGGTTTTCTTGGAGACATACAAAAGCTGAAAGAATTTATTGCCAGAAGACATGCACCATGAAAAAATGTTAAAGGAAATCCCCGAGGCAGAACACAAATGGTATGAGATGGAATGCAGACTCCTAGGAAAGGTGCCTACGTGAATAAAGATGTAAGATTTTGCTTTTTTTTAGATCATTTAAAAATAGAATTTGCTATTTAAACAAAACTACTGGCAATATATCATAGGGTTTATAACATATGTATAAATAAAATGTATGACAAATATAGTTCAAAGGATAAAAGGGGGAAATTGAAGTATAATTATTATATTATATGGGAAGTTACATAATATTGATTCTAAGTAAACTGTAAGTTAAGTATGCATGTTTTTCCCAGATCAGTATCTTTTAAAAATGACCTATGGTTCTCAAGCCAATATAAGAAATAAAAGAATATCATAAAAATATTGAATTAAGTCAAATTGTAATTATACCACTTACTGTCTGTGTAACTTTATGCAAGTAAATCCTATTTACTCTAACTTCAGTTTTATCATCTTCCACTAGAGGCAACTTAAGTAATAATTTCATTAAATTGTAAATAGTCCTCTGTTTCTCTCTCTCTCTTGTACACACAGACACACACACAGGCTTGAATACACACACAGAGATGAACACACTAACACAGGCTTCAAAATTAGTCAAGTTTGGTTTGGATTTGGCCCCACCACTTACAAGTTGCATGACATTGACAGAATATTTAACTCTCTGGTTTAAAATGAGGGTAATCGGGTCTACCTTGAAGAACTTCATGAGGTTTAATTTAGCACGGGTCCTGCTTTAGTCTCCAAATATCTAAGGGCTGTGTTTGCCTGGTCTCTTCTTGTTGGCTCAGTGACCTGCCACCAGGTGGCAGGAGATGTGTGATGAATCAGATCCATAAGGACATCACAATGGGGAATACAGGCATTCCAGAGAAAGCCAAGATGCAGTACGGACAATTCTCAGAGATAGATACAAGACATTGTATAGACGACTCCTACTGTCCATGACAAGGTAACGCTTAAGATCTCTTCCAACTCTTGGGAGCCATAATCTTACATTTCTCAGGAGAGCTCTAGTCCAGGTTAGATTCACAATTACGCAGATTTCAGCAGCAGGACTAAGTCAGTGTGGATCTAAATTAAACTGATTCTAATGTATCATAATGAAGAATGGCAGAAACCAGTATAACTCAATGAACTTTTTAAAACCCTTCAGTCCGTACAGATAAAAATATATCTTATATATATTTGTTTGTGCATATGAATGTATAATTACAAATAAATATGATTTTAAGTGGGGTGGAAAAAGAAACGCTCTTCTCATAGAAGTCTAAATAATCAGTGTAGAAGGGTCAATAAAGTTAGAAAATCACCATTGGCAAACCACCGTAGTGGTTGTGGTAACAATCAGCCATAGATACCAAAACATGGGTGAAGGGTTGTTGGAGAAGAGAATATTCACATAGTCTGAAAGTATAACTCTACAGATTATTTATTAATTTCAAAGAGGAAAAAGCATGTTTGAGAGTGGGGAAACTTGATGAACCCTACCTTAAATAAATGATCAAACTTTACCTCACCAATTATAGGATATAATGACCTAACTTGCACAGGGGTGTCCAACCTTTTGGCATCTCTGCACCACACTGGAAGAAGAAGAGTTGTCTTGGGCCACACATTAAATACATTGTGACATGTAATCACAAAATAATTTCATAATGTTTTAAGTAAATTTACGATTTTGTGTTGGGCCGTAGTCATAGCCATCCTGGGTGCATGAGGTTGGACACACCTGAACATGTCCCTTAATTACATATACTGAGAAAGGCACAACATCACCTCATTGTATTTTTGCAGGAAAAAAAAAAGGTTTAACCTAAATCATAAGAAAACAGATAAATTCCAATTAAAGGATGAGCTGCAAAAACAACTAACCTGGACTCTTCAAATGTGCCCCAAAAGGGCCGGGGACTATCCTATAAAGGTTCTAAAGAAGCATGACAAGTAAATGCAATGCTCGATCTTGACTAGACCCTGGGTTTTTAAGTTTTGAAGGAAAAAAAGACCTTTTAGTCCTATAAAAGACATTATTGTGACAATTGAGAAATTTTGGATATACACAGTGTGTTAGGCCATCGTGTTATGTTGTCAGATGTCTTCAGTGTGACAACAATGCTTGATTATGTCAAAGAATGTTCATTCCTCAGAAGACACAGGCAGAAGGGGAAGTGGCATGGATGCTGCAAAACTACAGCTAACTCTCAAATTGTTCGGAGAAAGGAAACAAGTGCGTGTATATAAATATATCATTTCATATACACGAGTACAGCTGAGGCCAGAATAAGGAGTCATTTCCTCCTAACACTGGCAAAGTCTACCGTCTAGACCTTAATCTTTTGAATTGCCTTTCCAGCTGGAGCTGCAGAAGTGACTGTCAGGACCCATATAAACCTGGCTGTGTTCTCCACTTGGGCGGTGTGCTCATTTGTAAGGCCACTGTGGGCCCCATGCACCAGCAGCATGCATCTTTATCTGAAGTTACCCTCCACCTGGAACAGAAGGGGTCATCACAGTACAGCGGAGAAAGGTCAGACTTCAGAGCTTCTCTCAGCACCCAAGCTGTTCTTCCTTATATTAGTACACTTTATAGGGCTTCACCAACTCTATTTTGAGATTGTTTTTAAATTTGGAAGTTGGTACAGTGTCTGTGATTCATTGAAATGTATCCACCGGAGGAGAGGCACCATTCTGATGCCTTCCCACCCCAATGCCCCGGGGCTTGACCCTCAACCATGTTAAACCTGGAACACATCCAGGAATCTCTTAGACTCAGATGTGAAAAGAAACAATATGGGCAGAGAATTCATTCTGGCATGGACATCCCTAAGAGATTTCCCCTGCTCCGTCTGAATCGTCTTCAGGTTTTGTCCCTGCGTTTGTTCAGTACTATGCTAGTTGTAAAAGTGTCGTCTGTATTTTCCACTACTGTATAAACCTCACTCCAAAGAGAACACAGGAATTTACAACGTTTTAGGGTGTCTCAGACAAACTACCTGATCTGTCTGCAGTTCAGTCGCCTCCCCTCTGGTAGAAACAAGACATGTCTCATTGAGTTGAGTCGGGAATGAAAGCGGGAACTTCCCACTTGATCAGGAACTTCCTCGTTCTTCTTAGCTCCATGGCACCAAGGACTTCTAAACACGCTTGACTGAGCGGTATACCTGAGTATAAATAGAATGCCTTAACAAAGACCGCTCCTTGCTCCCATGTTGTCTAGGAGAGAACATTTTTACTAACAGGTCCTAGCAATATGTGCTATTGCAGTTCATGTCTTATACTGAATGGCAATCATGTCTAGATACAAGGAAGTACTAATTGGAGGTTAGAGCACACTGCATTGCTATCTCATTAGATAATTAAGATGAACCAGGTGATAAAAATATTGTTCAAATATTTTTAAAAACCTGAATCGATATATTTGAACAAAATATTGTTCAAATATTTTTATAGGGTAGAGGTCAGCAGCTTTTTCTGTAGAAGCCCAGACGATAAATAGCTAGGCCATGCAGGCTGAGTGGCCTTTGTCACAGCTGCTCACTGTTGCCACCGTGATGAGAAAGCAGCCACAGGCAGGATGTCATGAAGGAACGTGGCTGTGTTTTATGGACACTGAAACTTGAATTTCGTATCATTTTCAGGTGTCTCAAAATAATTCTTTGATTTTTTTCTCAAGCATTTAAAAATGTTTCTATGAGCTAAATCATGTAAAACCAGGCATTTTGTGTCAGGATATTACTTTTACTGAGATATTACATGTGTTTATCAAGCATTTTTACATCAGTGTATAAATTTTAACTTCTGAAAGCATGAGTTAAAATAGATATTGCATTGAAATGAATATTTTAAAAAGAGTGAAGACAATTATAAGTGCTTCTTTCAAAGGCAGTCTTTATTCAGAAATTTACTGATTTATTTTTCATTGTTTTCCAGTGGCAATAAAAATTTCTAAAGTTATAGGTAAATTGTAAAATTATTTTCACTATGTAAGTGATTAAATTAGGGTCTTAATGGGTCACAGGTGTCATGGAACATCATATTTATTCATTTATTTTACACAAGGAGCCCCCAATACTAACTTATAGTTCCCATCCATTTTTTGAGAAATAAATATGTATTTCTTTCCTTGACATGTAATTATCCCAATTAGGGGTTCAGCATGTGTCACCACCAGGGACAGTGTCACAAAGCCAGTAGGGGGCTAAAGTACATCAAGAACTCTTACAGAGAAAGAAAAAGAGCATGTTGGATGATTGTTCACCCCTCTTACAGATTTGCCCAAGCTTTTAAGACTCTCTGCTTGAAAACCTGTGTCAATATCATGTGCAAGGGGCAGGGGAAATGGGCATTACTCCTTTAACAAATATTTACCGAATTCCTGTTATACGCCAAGGACTGCTCTAGCATTAGCAAAGCAATGGTCACCCGGTCAAGCAAGTTCCCTATTCTCCTAGAGCTTAAATTCTAGGAAGGGCAGATAGACAAATAAAGAAAAAAAAAGTTAGATAATGGTAAGTGTAATGCAAACAATTTTAATAGGCTAACATGAAAGATTATAAATTCCAGAAGCTAGTTAAATGAGGTGAGCAGGAAGAATAAAAAAGGCCTCTTAGAGGAATTCTGAAGTAGAGATTTACTCTGCAAGAGGAGACTTGTTGCATCAAGAGCAAAGAGCAGGGGGAAGCACATTGCCAGCAAGGGAAACAACTAGTACAAAGGCCTGCAGGAAACATGAGGAGGTCAGTTTGTGAAACATAAAGAATTCCTATCTGGTGAAAAGCACAGTGAGTAAAAGTAAGGCGCAGTGGATTCACATGGCTGGGCACCCATCAGATCAGGTGCGGCTTTGTGAGCCCGAGAAAGAAGTCCGGATTTTATTCCAGGTGTGATGAGGCAAGGACACAAGGAGAAAAACCAGAGCGGAAGGTGTTAGAGAATTCAAATCAGAGATGATGCTGGTTCTGGCCAGGGTAGTAACAATGCTGCGGGAGAAAAATGGAGGTGGAAAAGGTCCATCTGTTATGAAGACAAAGGCAACAGGTATGTCATGGACAAGGTGTCAGAGGTGGGAGGCGAGGAAAAGAGAAATCAGAGAAGACTCAGATTTTGATTTTAGCAGCTGGATGAGTAAGGTTGTCATTTGCTGAAAAAGCAAAACTAAGGGGAAGAAGGTTTCAGATACAGGTAGATCATATTTGTTATATTAAGTTACAGACACTGCATTAGTTTCCCACTCCTATTGTAACAAATTATCGCAAACTGGGTGGCTTCAAACAACAGAAATGTATTCTGTCACTGTTCTGGATGCCAGAAGTTCAAAATTGAAGTGTGGACAGGGTAATAAATTCTAATCGATCCATTTCAATCCTACATCTATTGAAAACTGAAAAGAGCTCTTTGATTAAGATAGACAATAGCCTAATGATCAAGAGTAGATTTGATTTTTTTTTCTGCCAGATAACTTGTATTTGATTCCTGATGCTGCCTGTCATTAACTGTCAGATTTTGGACAAGTTATTTGACTTCTGCATGCCTCCATTTCTCCACCTGTGAAGTGAGGCTATGATATAATTCTGACACCAACTACTTGGAATTAGTATCTGAAATTTCACAGGTTAAGGGCTCAGGCCTCCACAAGACTGACCTTACTTCAAATGCTAGCTATCTGCTCAGGGATTCCCAGGCTCCTGTACTTCTGACTGACTGGCCACATATTTGAGGTTTCCATTACTAGGTTTCATAATTTTATAACACAACTTACAAAACTCAAGAGAGTACTATACTATTACAGCTATATTAAAGCAAAAGAATACAACTCAGAAACAATGAAAAGACGTAGAGGGCAGGGTCTGGGAGGGTCCCAAATGCAAATTTCAAGTCTTCGCCATGTGGAGTCAGGATACACCACCCAACTCACCAAGCTTCGGTGCCCAGGGTTCTCTGTAGGGTTGCATTATGTAGGCATGATTGGTTGAGTCACTGACCATACAATTGAACTCAATCTCCAGCCCTACTCCCAGCCCAGGAGGATGAGCTAATGTGGCATTGCTCAAAGACCCAACCCTCCAATCACTTTCTGGCACAGTCAGCCCCTATTCTAAAACTGCCTAGGGACCTGCCACACGTCATCTCATGGGCATAAACAACCAGGACCCACCATAAATAACAAGGATATTTCTACAGAAATTCCAGGGATTAAGAGGCTCTCTCCCAAGACCCAGGGAGACAGGCCAATGAAGCCTTCATTATACAACAGGGCCCAATGACAAAACCTACCTCAAAGGGCTGTTTCTAAAGATTAAAAGAGCTCGTAAATGTAAAATAGTTAAAATATAGTCTGGCACTCTAGAAATGTTATATTTTTCACTAAATATTAGTTATTTCTACAAATATTCAATAATATTTTCCTCCCAGAGGTAATCCACCTTGATTTCCCCAAATGTAATAGGCTCCATAGGAAATTCTCATAAAGACTGAATTACATGTACTTTGCATCTATCTTTTCAAGATCTGTGACAAGTTTCTAACATCACACCATCAGTATAAAGCCTAAAACACTGAGTGACTGAGAGAATTACCAGCAATCAGTGCTCCCAATGAAACCTTCCAGCTACAGCGTAACATAGCTGATTTATAGCTTCCATTTTTTATTTGTTGTTTCAACAAACATTTATTTTGTGGCAAGGACTAATCTAGGTTCTGAGCCTACAGTGGTAAACCAAAGGTATTACCTTCACTGAGCTTATAGGAGTGAAAATTCACATATAATCACATTTGTAAATATGTGCATTTATAATATACATTTAACATATAATAACATATATAAGGAAACAGAAATATATGAGGGATGAAGACTGACGTATTTTTAATTGGGTTCTACATGGAATGGGGTGGTCAGAGAAGTGTCGTCCAAGGAGGTAATATTTAAGACTCTGGAAAGAAGTGGCTTGCTTGTCTCCTGACCGGCTCCCTGCTCAGGGCACCTGAGGGTCTGGCTCCCGGATTTCTACACACAGTCTTCCTGCCTCACCTTGCGTCTAGACTAAACCAGTTCGACCTGCTTATAGCTGCCCATTTTCTCCCACGTGTCAAGGTCAGTTTGAAATTCAATGATGTCCTGCATTTAGTCATTTTGAGTCAGCATCACATTTAATGAAATTGTAATACCTATCCTGATGTTTTAAGTACTTGAGTCAGAGAGAGTGGTTAAGAGGGTGATTTTGTGGAAAGGACACAGGAGCCAACTTCAGCAAGACAGCTTAGGAATCTTTCCCTTGAGAAAGCAGCCGTTATTTTTTATTTCTTTTTTATATTCTGCAACTGCAGATTTCAGTTAATATTAAATTACTTATCAGAGAGAGTTGGGAATATGGTTTTCTTTATATTCCATTTGACTTAACATCATTTCTCTGTGGTAAAGTCCCTTTGCAATAAAAGCTCTTTTTATAGATAATTGAGCCTGAGAGTGAAATCTAGGCATTTGAAGGAAATATAGCTGATTCTCTTTCCAGGGGAAAATATCCTGGCCTCCTTCCTAGAACCAGTGAAGTATGAGGCAAATGACAGTCCTTGATTTCAATCAAAGATCCAAGACTATTCCGTGACAGTTGGGGGCAGACCACCAAGTGAAAGCCGGCTTCATGTACTCCACCTCCTATTCACGGCACACGGCGCTCAGATAATAAATAATAGGCTACAGAAGCCATTAACTAGGAGAAAATGCATTGATAACATATCTTCTCTTCACAAAAATCCAGCAGAAATATTCATCAACCTAAACTGTGAAAGAAAAATACATATACCAAAGAAAGAAAGGAAGAAATAAAGGGAGGGAGGGAAGGAGGGAGGGGGAAGGAAGGGAAAGAAAAACCGAAAGAAAAAAGGAAAAAGAGTCATCAGAAAACAGCACTAGAAACAGATGAACTCCTTAGTTAAAACCACGGAAGGGGCAGTACTCAGCTTTATTACTAGATAGCAAGGTTGTACATTACAGACCATTACAAACACAATCATATGAACAAAGCAACAGATACACACAATCAAACTGTCTATTGAGGCATGGCACCACAGAGCAGAAGCAATCACCATGGAAAGCAGTGCAGTGACAACACAATTTTAAATCCATTTGATAGGCAAACTCTATCAGTTGAAATTTCTCAGGATGAATGAGTTTAAAACTCGTTATCTGTAGAGCAGCCTATCTCACGATGCCACTTTATTTATTCAGATGGAGATTGGAGAATATGGGTAAACATTACGGCTCCAGCCTCAATGTGTTTTGTAGATAAATCCTGTACAGTATTTGTTCTCTGTGCCTTTGCACGAGGCTCTTTTCCAGTGCAGGAGAAAAGAGTAGGGAGTGAGGACAGCAGTGAAAGGGATATCTTTAAAAGACACCATGCACGGAACTGTGAAACGGCCATGCAAGCCACAACAACGCTGGGAGGCAACCTGTCATTGAATGTTCCCACTTGAGAGTTTTAAAGTGCTCTGACCTCTTCAAGCAGTCTGTCAGACTGTAAGATTCATTATGTCTAATGGCATCACTTAGCCAGAACACACAGCCAGCCAGGTAACACCACAAAACGCAGGTCATAAAATACATATTTGTTTTATGGTTAAATGTTCACATTTTCCCTTTTCTCCACTAGGAGCCCTAGTTAGTTTCAGCTGAATGAAGGAAAGTGTCTAGAGTGGAACTAAAGGACAAATGTTTCTGTGAAAGCACAATAAAAATAATTCTTGAGGGAATTGTGCTTTGAAAAGTTTGGAAACCGCTTCTATGGCAAGGATAGAAACTGCAACACAAAATTTAACCATTCAGTATAAAATTTCAACACAATTCTTATGAGTGGTCTGCAGATATGTTTTCATTTAAGTCAAGGCACAGATGGATTCTCACTAGACAAAGGTCTCTGACTTAGTAAATGTCTTAACTGTTCTGCTGAAGATGGAGACCTCTGTCTTATCTGTCCATTTCTTTGAAAATATGATATTTTAGGCAGAAAAGAGAATGCAGAGATCATAAAGATCTCTTTTGGTGAGTTCGCTGACTTGGGGGTGAAACATATGGAGTTTCTTGAAGTGAACAGCATACATGTCTGTTGGAAGTGCCACACATGCTCAGTGTGATGGAGGTGGAGTCGCATTTGGGACATTGGTGTGGGATTGGGAGCATATCCTTTAACTTCCACTTGGTTTTTGTTTTCTGTTTTTTTTTATCTATAAAATCAGGAATTTAGATTAGATCATCTGAGTTCCAATGTTCTGTGATTTGAGTCTTTGTTAATGACCTTGCAATGGTAGAGAAATTTTTTCAGTACAGAAATGTTTTTTAGAATGAGTTCTCAGCTAATATGAACTACTCTTTATCAAGCACATGTATTATCATCTTTAATCCTCACAACAACCCAAGGAAATTATTATTTTAACATTTAAATTATTTTTTAAGGTAAGGAAATCAGCAAGTCTAGGGTGATTAACTAGAATTCTCAAGGTTTCACCATAACGAAGGGGAAGAGGTCCGTCAAATCCAGGTCCATCTGAGGGCAAAGGTGGGTTCTTACCCACTAGGCAATATCACCATGCCCAGGAAATGCGGTCAATACCAGGGCCTCATTTTACTTCCGCAACTGACTCTTAACCAAGGCCACGTAACTTTCCCATGGCCTCAGAGCCAAAACTATCAGAGTCAGAACCTGAACCCAGGTTCATCTTCCTCCAAGTCAGCATATGTTACCTTATACCACACTTTTTCCTGAAACTGCAAAAAAGCACATAAATAAACAGGAGATTAGTATTCCCTATGATTCTAATGATCTGATTTAATAAATGTAAACTCAAAGAACTAGAGATCCTAACTGAAGTCCAGGGTAGGTAAATTTTCCAAAAGAGCAAGAAAAAATAAAATAAATTCAATGAGAAAGAAGGTTAAATTAAAGGGGCTTTAATGTTATCTGCTTCTCTTTCCATCAATTTGCAACCCAAATGATTATCTAAATTCCCATTATTTCCTGCTCCTGGGAATTATCTAGATACAAAAATATCTTGAGTCCAAGATGCTTGATAGCCTTCCTAGTTTCCACTGACCTTAACAGAAAGGATGAGCCATACATAGGGAAGCAATTTAAATGGACCACCTCAGTTCCTGCAGAAATCTCATCACTCTTAGCCAAGAGGAGTGAGCATTTTTTGTAATGGTAGGCAGCCTGATGCATAAAACTTTAGTCAATTTTGAGCTGTCAAGAAAAAAAAAACAGCAGGTCCTTTGCACAGAGGGAACGTGTACATATATTTTGTCCCATCAAAGATGACTTGAAAAGTCCTCCTCCAATTTGCTTTGAGAAAAAAATAGCTTTTAAGTTGAGACTAAGCAGGGGAAACTTCAATAAAAGAGAATATTTTTCAACACTTGCAAGTGACTGCAAAGCCAGTTAACACAGAAAACCTTGTCACCTTAAGTATGCCATTTGTTATCACACATGCTGGAATACATCTATTCATCTTCTTTTAATTGCTTAGCTGCACTAGAAATACAAAGCAGCTCACTGATGCAGAGACTGTGAGAGAATATTTTGTCATAGAAACTTGGAAAACATTTCAAAGCAAGAGCTCTTCCCTGGTGAAATGAAACCTTCTAGCTGTTTGTTGGGCATTGTATTCAGCTGATAAGTGTCTAGAATAAGAGGCCTTCTCTCTTAGTGGCTTCTGCATTTGTTGTCTTGTGCTCGCAGATGGCTGAGAAAATTCCAACAATTTTCCAAGCAGAGTTTAGAACAGCAGTGAGTTGTTCCTTCTTCATCTTTTCTCCCGAAAAATGACAAATGAGACTATCCCCGAGTTAACAGGTAAATACCTGAGTAAACTGAGTGTTGTTTTACCGAGTACCTATGATATGTTTTATGATCTGGGTGCTTTAACAGTGTTATTTTACTGAATCTTTACAGCAGTTCTATAACCTCTATTTATAGATTGCCCCAATTCACTAGTGACAACACTGGCAGTTTGTTAATGAGCAGCAAAACCAAAAAAAATCGAAGTCGGCCCCGCAAACCCAGGGTCTTCCCACTACACCACTCTGACTGCGCTTGCCCCTTGTCGAACCCTGCCCAGGCTTCCCAACCCTAGGTAGCGGAAGGCGTGAAAGTAGTTTTCTCTTCAAACCCTTTCTACTCGTCAATGTTCTACTAGGAATCATGGGAAAGTTATACTCCAAGTCTTCCAAAAGGGATTGCTAGCGCCTGGGGTTCAAGATTATTCCAAAAAAGTGGGCACAGAAATTTTAAGAAACTCAGTTTCCTCCTCAGACCCTCAGCCTCTGCATACAGTATGTTCTTTCCTAAAACTGATCTGCAGGAGAATACATCTGCAGTGATATCTACTGGGGGTTCCTTTCCCCACCCCATGCCCCTTGCAGCTCTTCTTCCATTTCACAGAAGAAAAGCACCCTCCCACTCACACCTCACCTCCTCATGGTGTACTGCCTCAGGGGATAGTATGAGGCACTGCTCTCCAGGAAGCCCTCTCTCATCAAGACACGCTAAGGTTCCCTTCCCATCAGACTCACACAGAGAAAAAATACTTCTCACTAAGAAATGAGCTTTTAATCATTTGTAATGGTTGCAATGATAATATACCAAAAATGCAATATGTTCACTTCAGTTTTATAAATTAGTAATTAATAAAAAAGTTAAAACTCAATAGAGAAAAACATTTTAATTCACAAAGCCTTGCAAAATTAGGGAAAATAATTCCAATTTATAAATTATTTTGGTAGCAGAGAAATATGATAGAATGATCAATAAAAAACTCAAAATTTTACCTATTTATCATTGGGATAAAATAATTCTGTGGGGGATGTGAGAAAAGAGAACAATGTAAAATGATGGAGTCTGTGCTATAGTTTTATTTTCAATTTTTATTCATTGATTTGAAAGAGAGATAGAGAAAGGGGGGAGAGAAGCACTGATTTATTATTCCACATATTCATTCATTCATTCATTCATTCATTCTTGTGTGTGCCCTGACTGGGGATCAAACCTGCAATGTTGTCACATAGGGACAATGCTCTAGCCAGCTGAACTGCCTAGGCAGTGGTGTTCTAGTCCTTTGAAATGGATGATGGTAGATAACAAATCATTTTGAAGTCAGCTTCCACTGGATACATTTTAAAGTGACAAGTGTGAAAGAAGGTGAAGTGATTAGCAAAAGAACATATATGCATGACCCATGGACACAGACAACGGTGTGCAAGGGGCATGGGGTAAAGGGGGGCAACAGGAAAAAAGTGGGGACAACTACAACAGCATAAATAATAAAGTATAAGTTTTAAAAACTGTTTTATTTTTAAAAGAACATAGTTTTAAAGCCAGTGCAGGTCCTCACAGAAGTGCCATATTGATTTGCTATTCTTGAGAGAAAATGAGAACAGGAACTGGGATACTCGAAGATGAGTGAAAAAGGCCAATATTCAGACTGTAATGAATGCAAGCAGGTTGGTATAATTTCCTCTCTCCTATCCCATTATATTCATTTCATGAAAAATGCTTTCATAGTACACTATTTCCTCTTCTTGTTAATACCTTTGTCATGCGGAAAGATATCAGCATTTTAATGATTTAGTTATTTGAACTTTCTTGATAATCTCTGTCCCTTCATCGACCCTCCCACTTCACCTCCTCTCCTCCAGTTACAAGAATTGAGGATAGGAATTGTCAGCAAGTCAACTTACAGAGTGTTGGAAAGGTTATTCTGCCAGGAACTGCTATTATCTTTCTGACAAAAATTATAACAAGCACAGAGAAAGGTGCAACCAGAATTTATTAATAACTACCACTCAGAGGGAGAGGACACCATGGTGCAGATTTTAGAAACTTAGAAATGGTTCATATCCAAAGAAATGCCATAATTCACGTTTGGAATTGATTTTCTAGCCTTTTTGCTGAGATTGTCAATAAATAAAAATGGCTATGGAATTCAGCAATGGTTGGGGTAATATGATGCCAGCCAACAAGAAACTGAAGACGCTTCATCATTCACTACCGTTATAAATATCGCCTGAGCTCTCAACAGAAGACAACCCATTGTACCATGGAGTTTGGTCCAGTAAAGGTGCATCTCACCCCTGGAAGAATTTTGTCAGAGTGTGTTCTCACCTTTGTACTCTTCCCAGACTGTGGGTGGAAACACACGCGCACACACGTGCACACACAGTGTGATGAGATGCCATGATGTTTGGTGGTGACACATTTCACTCTCTGGCACATGTCTATGCATTTGCCATAAAGTGCATTTGCACTTTATGAGAAGACATTATTAGTTAAGAAAATGGTTTCAAATACACAAATTAGCATTTATAGTAAAATAAAAATTTGTATTCTTGACTACAAAAGGTTTTTGTCAGATTAGTTGAGTGCTATCATCATGTGGTGTGTATGTTCTACGTATCATGTCAGTTAGGCCTCACGACAACCCTCTGATAGAGATACTTCGCTAAGTTCCATTTTAAACACAAGGAATCCAGTGCTTAAAAAGGTTAATTAAATTGCCTAAACCCATTTGGCGAATAAGGCACAGAATCCTAACTCAAACCCAGTCCCAACTCAAAACCTGCTCTGTCCAACAGGGTGGCTGCAGCACTCAGAAGGTGGCCAGTAGAAAGTGGCCCGTGCTGCCTGTGTAAGAGATTCACCAGGTTCCAGAGACTTAGAATGTGAAAAGTAGGCAACATATATTGAGTAATTTTTAAGTTGATTACATGTTGAAATGACAATATTCCATATATATTGGATTAACTAAAAATATTTTTAATCTAACCTTGCTAAAAATTTTTAACATGGCCACTAAATATCTTAAGTTACCTATGTGATTTGCAATATACTTCTGTTGCACAGGAGTTCACTAAATCATTGGCTTTAGTGCCATATATATGTATATATGGCACTAAATGTATGTAGTTTTAGTCTAGATGTATAAAAGTTCAAAAGTGTATAAAATATTAGTCTGTATCAGTATGTTTGAGCTGCCATAACAGTACAATAGAGTACTGGGCATAAATAAAAGAAATTTATTTTCTCACACTTCTGGAGGTTAGACATCCAAGATGAAGGTGCCAACGTAGTTTCTGGTGAGCTTTCTTCCTGGCTGGTGAACAGCCTCGTTCTTGCTGTGTCCTCACATGGCAGAGAGACAGAGAGAGAGAGAGGGAGGGAGAGAACTCTGGTGTCCCTATGTTTTTTATAAGGGCACCGGCCCTATTGGATTAGGGCTTTAACTACATTCCCTCCCAATGGCCCCATCTTCAAATCCCATCACATTAGGGTTAGGGCTTCAACCTATGAATTAAGGGGGTGGGGGTGTCTGAACATTTAGTCCATTAAAGGGGGTTGGTTGTCTTTGAACAATTGAATCCTAACTGATTTTTGTTTTCTCTGTTACATTTTATAATAATTTTATACAATGTACTTCTTTTTCAAGGATGTGAAAAATTTTACAATATTACTGTGACTAGAAGCAGGAGAATCATTTTTCTGGGCCTTTTCTCATGTTATAATTTTATGATAAAGATAAAAATGCTTGTCAATATTAAGCACTTATTTGTTATATAGAATTCTATTGTTTCAATGAATGTGTTCATGATTTGTAACTTCTGGGCAGCAAGTTGTCCCAGAAAAGATATATAGGACACAAGCAGAACCAGACCACCCGAGGTAATATCTAGGTGCTCAGAAGTTCTCCCTCCATCCCCTGGGAGACCCTGGGCCCCCAGACCATGATTTCAGTGGCTCTGGAAGCATAAAGAAACAGGAAGAATAGCTAAAGATGGAGCGTGCTGAGGATTCCAGGTAGGAAACTCAATGCCAATGTGTGGGCAGACAAAAGAACTAACCTTGCTTATCCTTCACGTATTTGTATACAAACAAAGGGTATTGAAAATACACAAAGGGATACACCTGTGTGTATAACATAATAATATATTATTACTTATATAAAACCGCTGAAATCTTCAGGTTCATTTAACCACTTGTCAAATGACTAGGAAAGCAGCCAGGAGCTCCAGACCAAGGTACTTTAGGATAATGGGATGCTAAATGGGAGAGACAGATTAGTTAGAAGCATTTGATTCTCAGCAGAGTTCACACCTCCCTCTCCACCCCAGTTCCAACAGCCATATCTGCTAACTATTGAATAATGAAGTTTAAATTCTCTTGCACTATTTTTATGACGACAGTAGCAATCTTCTAACAAAGCGCTTGCGCATTCAACTCCTATTATAATTTACAGTGAAATAAACTATCACAAAGTCATTCAAATTCATGGACTAAAGATATATCTGCAGTGACAATGTAAAGTATAGGATAAAATTCATTATCCTGATAAACTGATGAACACGGGCAGTCGCTTTGAATAATTTGAGATAAAGAAACTCTTTCTCTCCACGGCTGGATATTTCTGGCCTGACTTATGCACCTAATTGCCTCAGCCCTCCATTTCATTTTGCCCACGTCAACACAATGAGGCCTCCGTGCTTGATTTTGAAGGCTTCACTATTTCATGTCACGTTGGCGAGAGAGACGCACATAGCAAATTCTGGATGGGTTCTTGTGACAAATGACTTCTATGGTTTGCACGTGTCTCTTCAATGACAGCTGCTGGGAAGAAACATCACCTCCCAGCTGCACAACTTGATCCTTCTCTCCCTTGTGAATTAGGAGGAATTGAATGTTTGGCTTTAAAGTGGCACTTCCCACTCCTCTCATCGAATATCACAATTGTGCCCGGATGAAAGGAAACAAAAAAACCCATCATTGGCACTGATGGGAGAAAAAATAGCCCTCTCATTACAGAAATAATAAGCAGTATGCTCTCCTGCAACCTTTTTTCTTAATTCTCCTCATTGTATTTTATTAAATGAAGCGATTTGAAATTAAGGCTCTGGCAACCTTCATGCACACTCTGCATAAACAAGCCAAACAGAAACACAGTTCAAAGAGCAAGGATGAGCTCCTCCCCAAAGCCATCTGCTTTCTTTTTGTTATGAAACTTCAATTCATCAGCAAAACTCTAAATAAAATATTTATAGAAGTGTAAGCCTGCATTCAGAAGCTGCTTTGAGGCAGGGTTAACAGAGCATTAGAAAACTTGGTTAGGTTGTGCCACTTACTAGCCAGTCTGGTACTAGTCGTGAATCTGTTTTATCTACTCATTCAATCTTTTATTCTCTGGTGCATTCATTCAACAACATTTTTTTAAAAACCCCAGTGTGCCAGGAAATGCAGCAAGTGCCTCTGTTTTCATATCACTGACTGAAGGTAAAAATTATACCAGCTATGCCTACCTCCCAAGGTTTCTAAAAGCACTGCTATATAACATAAAGCAACAAAAAACATCTGTGTTTGTTTTCTAGCAATAAACCACCAGAAGAAAGTGCAGCAGTCATTTAGTTTCCCATGCAAAAAAATTAAATATGATTATTACTTAGAAGAGATTTTATATTACATGTCCACTAGCACAAGCTTTCTGCTAATTTTCATTCTGGTAAATCTAATAAAATACTTTCCTCTTTCTATTCTTGCCCATTGCTCTTCTCAATGGAGGGAAACCAATGACTCAGGCACTATAAACTTTCTTAATCACATTGAATAAACATGAATAAATATGCCTAAAACAATAATAGTGGCACATAATCCCAGTTTGCTAAGCAAAATGTCACCTTGAACTCCCTTCTCCACTTTCTTCATAATTTATACCCAGGTGATCTGATGGTAGCTTATAATCATGGCCTATCGTGGAATGGGACAGAACCCTGGAGGTTTTGCATGAAAAAGAAATAAAACTCCACTTTGTTCAACAACCAGGTTGGGATGGGAATACTTGTTGCCACAGTGCAGTCTAGCTTACCCTAACACGTTTAAAAATTGCACCAGTGAAAAGAGGCCATAACAAAGAAGACTAAAATGTATAGCGATGGCTTAGCAATTCGAGGGCCATGAGGAGCCTGATTTGGAGGCCTGGAAAATGGCAATCCACTATAAGCAGTGGGAAGGCATTTGGTCAAATTATTTGCTGTGGAAATCTGGGAGGTGAGCATGTGCTTCTAACCCACTAGTTTGGGGAAAGAATGTTGAAAGTGAATGTTGGTTCTGTTTGACAAAAGATTACAAGGATGAAATAAACTCAGGAAAACCCTGGCTGGTCCACAAACAGAAATAAAAGGGATGCAGAATAATCGTTCAGAAATTTGGAGACTCTCAAATGGAAGTGACTACCTCTAGAGCCCAAACAATAAATCTCAAAAACCTGCAATGAAATCACAGTGAAACTTTACCATTGGATGAGAGTAGACTCAGGACAAGGGTCAGATTAAGTGTGTGAATTTCTCACCTTAATTCAGACATCTTCAAGGTAGTCACCATAAAGTTGACAGAGAAGTGCATGGAAGTAAGACACAATGAAGCAAAGAGCAGATTTTAGAATCCTGCCCAGAAAAGAACTTCAGGTGTGATTACCATCACATGGATCTTAAGCAAATACATCAAAAGACTACTGCATTTCTGAGAGAACTATGCTGACAAAGAAATCATCAGTCTGCACTAAAAAAGAAAACCACTGGCATTTGAGACTGACAATTCTTGGGTCCCCAGGGTTCCCCAACAAGGAAGATCACTGAGAAACCTGTTCAGCTCCCAATGAAACCATGTTCCCAGATATCCACTTTAGAGGTGGCTAAAGAGAATAATGGAAAAGAAAGAACATCGAGGGTGCAGCTTGCAGCCAAGGAGTACAGTGGGTGAAAGAACTCTCAAGTTTCAGAACTAAGGTCTAATCCAGATTCATTATGTTTTTCCAGTGGGATTTCATCATTGTGGTATATCCCCAATCCTCTTCAAGTGGGAATGGCTACTACCGAGATTATCCTTCCCACCAATGTATATCCATTGGAGGAAAGAAGTTCAGATCATTTCCCTTTCAGTTCATAGTTCATCCAAACAAGAAGAGTTTCGTGCAGACCAGGCCTGTGTATTCCATATAGTTTTATGTAGCAAATGGACTGGACTTTGGGATGTGTCCCCAGAGGCTGGGTTGAGATGTCTTATGTGTATGAAGAAGGGAGTAACTGGAAATTTGATAACTAGAAGGGCAGACAGTGGAGAGATACTGTAAATGCCTACCTAATATTTATGTGTTTCTCTACATTTCCAAGCCCCCGTGTACCTGTGTAAATGGAATTGTGTAGCCAGATCATGCCAATAGAAGATGAGCAGAAGGGATAACTTACTTCCCACCTAAACCTTCTCCTGTATTTCCCTTTCCCTGATGGCTCCCAACGCTCTTCTCTCAACAGAGGAAGCAGATTTCAAAACAGTTGCAATGCGGGCCCTGGCTGGCGTAGCTCAGTGGATTGAGCGCAGACTGCGAACTGAAGTGTCGCAGGTTCGATTCCCAGCCAGGGTACATTCCTGGGTTGCAGGCCATAACCTCTAGCAACCACACATTGCTGTTTCTCTCTCTCTCTCTCTCTCTATCTCCCTCCCTTCTCTCTCTAAAAATAAATAAATAAAAACTTAAAAAAAAACAGTTGCAGTGGTATATGCCAGCTTCGTGGCAGGCCAGGGTTCTTGCACAACTGGTTATATGTCATACAATGGTGTGGCAAACTTACCTAGTGTATTCACAGGGAGTACAAAGGAGCCTCCTTGGAAAGAATTCATCCTTAGGAAGGAAAGAGTTCGGCCTGACAAAGGTCACCCAACAGCAAAGCCTTCATCATTGGAGAGTATTCTCACCTGACATGGCATCTTCACTCACTTCTTTCCCTGGCCCAGTCTCTAAGCTCTGGGAGGACAGAAGGCTATAAATAACACCTAAATTTTATTTAACTTAAACTTCTTCAAAACATTAGGTATATTGACATAGCTTTGATCACCATGTAACAGAGAACAACCAAAAATGAGGAGCAAGGTATTTCTATAACTTTGCCTCTCTCCCCATGACAAAGCTTCAGCACCTTGCAGCACTTGTGGAAGCCAGAATACCAGCTCATGGAAGGTAGGAGCAATCACTGCCATGAATGCAGTGTCAACAGCTCAGTGGGAACCACAGCATCCAGCAGAAAGGGTGGTGGGACCTACTGGATGCCATTTAGCTGATCACGAGACTTTTCATGAGCTCTTAATGAAACACTGCCAAGGGACCCCAAGAAATAGAGCTGGAGAGAAAGAACTTTGCCAGTAACCTGATTTTTGAGTAAATGAGTGAAGAATAGAGTCAAGGATATGTCACATACCAGGTAGCTTTTACTGTATAAAAATACCAAATACCAAATACCAAAACTTATTGACATAATGCAAGAATCACTTATTATTTCTCACAAGTCTAGGTGGCTTAGGCAGCTCTGGTGACCTGGGCCAGGCTTGCTTTATCCCACCTGGGCTCACTCACGTGTCTGTGTCAGCTAACAGGTCAGCTGGGGATCTGCTGAACTAGGTGGGCTTAGTTGAAATGACTCAGCTTTCCTCCACATGTTTCCCACATCCTCCCATTGAATTAACCTAGGTTTGTCCTTATAATGGAGGCAGGGATCCGAGAGAGAGAGCGAAAAATAAAATTAAAAAAAAAAACTTCTTGAGTCCTAGGCTTAGATCTGGAACACCATCAATTCCACTCCTTTACAAAGATCAAAGCAAATCACAAGCCAGGTCATATTTAAGAGGTGCAGACAGACTCCGCCTCTTTATAGAAAAATCTGCAAAGTCAATTGAAAGGGAGGCAGACACTTAGAGGGAAATGACTGAGCCATTTTGACAATCAATCCACTGCATCCAGGTTGTTACTTTTGTCATGACACTGTTTGCACGGGGGAAACTCGGTGATACTCTCCATACGTTTCCCAGAACTCTAAAATTGGAAGGATCTTAATGACCATTGTCTATTCCAACCCTGTAATATCAGAGAGGAGAAATCTGAGTCCCAAAAATGTTATGCAATTTGACTAATTTCTGGTAGGCAAAGGAGGACTAGAAATTACTTCTGAATCAGTTCAGAGCTCTTTCCACTGCACTGTATTACCCTCTCATCCAAGAACACTTCTAAGATACAACAAAATATGGTTTTTCTCTCCATTTTTTTCACCCACCACATTTTCTATGAAACAGTTATCTAGAAATTTACCAAAAGAGCCAATGAAGACTTAGTCTCTCAGCCATGGTCCCCTCACTGGGGACCTGTGCTGCTGGACCAGGACTACCCTTTTGCCCATGAGTATACTGCCCAAGCCCTCTCCCGCAGGGAACTTCCATAATCTCATTATCTGCCCAGTCACATGGCTGTCTGTCTCCACAGAACCAACCAGAGGATCCCAGTATTTGCCTAACAATGTCCATATTTTATGGTCTTGAGAGAACTGTCCTCAGGAACAGTTGCTAGTATAACCTTAACTTTGCAATTCTGCCCTCCTATTTTGCATAAGTAGCTACAATTCTGCCTTCCTCAACTGTAGTTTTTTTCCAGAATCTATATTACAATGCAGAAAGTTGAAAGTGCAGTACTTATTCCCACGTCGAAACCCATTTTAACTGACAAACCATTAGAAGCACAGCTATTCCTTTGGTTTTTAACTTGAATGAGAGGGATAGAGAAAGAGAGAAGGTATAGCTTTCTGGCAACATCATCTTGATCTAAGGGCTGGAGGCTGAGGGTCACTGGTGGGTCAAGAACGTCAAGTGTCACCACAGTCTTGGGGTCAAGAAGATGTTGAAGTGACTTGTTACCGAAGAGGCCCGCTGCCCATACACAGAGCATGAAAATAGGAAGAAAAGCCTCAGATTTTTAGCCATTTTTATGATTCATCTCTGTTTTTATGGGCTTCCCAGCCTAGTTCACCTCATTAGCCATTATAGAGATTTTAATTCTTGAGTTAATCCTGTGTTCATTCATCAGAATGAATATTAATATCTTCCTAATGTAATTTTTAATTAAATATACCATCACCATTATAACACCCCAAAGATCTAAACAGTGTTTGAAAGAGAAGACAGACGCTATCACAATACAAATCAGAAAATTCTGCTCACATTTTTTTCGAAAGGCTGATCACCTATGAAGTAATGAGAATAAATTGTGAAATAATGTAGGACAGATCTAATTAAGATAATGAGCTATGATTATGGACATGATTTTCCAGGGTTAAAGATCTTAACAAAAGGCAATATATGGATATATTTTAAATATCCTTTTTGGTCTATTTATATTAGCTGTGCCTCTTTAAAAGGAAAACATTCATCAAAAGTAATGACCTGAGTCTGCTGCAAGTGCAGAGTTTTAACTGTTTTGCTATTACTTATGCACTTAATACTTTGACAGACTTTTTTAAAAATTTATTTTTTATACTTGACTAAAACAGCTTTTTCTGTTTTCAAATCGTGGCATCCCAGGGGAAAGAGACATTAGGATCGGAGTTCCCTCTGCACCTTGAAAGCTGTATTACAAAGGTATTTTGATTTGGCTAGTACAGATTTAGATGGATATTTCTGGAAGGAATTAACTGATTAGCTTCCTTTGAGCAGCCTTGGTTAAGCAAGACAACCAGGGAAAGGTGTCATTGAGCTTTGTGGGGATGCCTGGCTGCCACTTTGTTCTTCTCCAAAGACAGAACAATAACCACTTAATCCTTGGTCAACAACGCTCAGTCAGCAGAAATAAATATTTTCTGAAGAGTGCACAATTGCTGTAGGAGAGCCCTACCTGGAAGGGTCCAATGTCTGCACAACTTGATAAAAATTCAGCACTGCACTTTGAAAATTCAGGCACTTCAGGGGCACCCACCAAACCTGACCGTGGAAGGAACTGTAATCCCAGCAGCACTGAGAGTTCTTCCTGTCCTGTACCTTATCACCAGTGGCTCTGAAAGGGAGACTCAAACTCTAATTAGTGATGTGTGCGCCACAGCAGATCCCCAGCCCAGAGTCAGCCTCATATTAATGCCATGCACGGTTGCTGTCATTTGCCTCAAGTAGCATTGTACCAGGGGTCTATTTTAGACCATTAAGCAAGTTCAGCTCATTACCAGCAAGGAAATTGTAACTCTGGCGCTGTGCTTGACCATAGTGCAGAGATTTCTGGGCTCCATTATGTCCCCCATCTCCAGGACCTTTTAGTGACAACCTGTGTGGATACATCAAGTGGCATTTCACTGAAATTTTGAGAGTCTAAGGATCTCTGAGTAAAGGTGGACAGAACAAAAGGATGAATGCCAGGAAGACATAAATGAAACATCTGAAAGCAAAGAAATTGTCAGTTCCCCATTCCCTGATTTTTATTGAACTTTGCTTTACGTTCCTTTTCTCTACTATGTTCCCTCTGCCTCCCTCTCCTTCGCTCTCACTAAATCTACACACACATGCACACCCATGTCTGTGTAGTATAGTAAAAAGGGTATTGCCAACAAATCAAAAGATTTGCATTTTCTAGCGTTGGCACCAACTCTTACTAGCTGTGCAGGTCTGATTAAGACACTTAACCTCTCTGATCTTCCATTTCATCAACTCTGGGATTGGAAAAACACTGTCATCTTGTAGGACTGATGTGGGGACTAAATGAGAGTTACGAAATTTAAGCACGTATCAACCTCTAGTCTACATATTCTCAAAGCATAATGTTGTCAATATGCTCCCACTATGTTCAATGATTTAGGGAGCAAAACCACTGAATGGAAAGCTTACAACCAAGGATTAATTGATATCTTGAGGAAGTAAAACAATGATATTTGAATTTGGCTTATTTCAAATGCAATCCTCAGGGCCCTGATCAGAGATCGGAGGATCTGGGAAGAGGTGTGAATACTGGTACAAGAAGTCACGGGCACATCTTCTCCAAGGCCCTAGACCCATTAAGCACATTTAAATGACGTTACCCATTCTTTCCCATTAACACCTCCGCTCATCCATGCTCATTCCTCCCTTTCCGCTCCCTCCAAACAGAGCTGATTTAGTCACGTGCTATGTCTCTATACATTACAGAAGCTGTAAACCTCGAAAACCTGGCTTCAATAAAAAAGAATGCTATCTCAACATATTTCTTCAAGGTATCTCCACATAGCAGAACAGTAAGTAATACCTGTTATATTTTGACACTGCATGTAGTATTACTGAAAAGAAATTATAATTTGTGATTTTTACCACCACTTTTTTCCTTACCCACATTTCTCTAATATTTGATTCTCAAGGTGCTGCACCAATGCTTCTTATTGTTTTCATTGCCATTTACAGCACTTTCATCTGAGAATCCTGTCTCTCTGCTTTCTGATGGTCTTCATTCAGTCTTTCCTGTTGAAAACTATTCTTTGGGAATATTCTTTGAGTAGTAACAGCAAACAAAAAGTACATACAGAATTTTTCAATTGACATTGAAATATCAGGCCAATAGCATAGACTATTTGCTGTTTCTCAAGCCCACAAAATTTATAAACCCTTTTAAACCAACTAGAAATATAACTGTGTCTGTTCTGCTCTGGCCTACCTTATTATTTATGTGTGTTCACCATCATATAAAACAGAGGAGATTTTCTTAGGCAATAGTATACAAGATCAATTTCATTGAAGGTTTGCCCATTTAATTAAATTAATTTTGTGGGGGAAGGAAAAGAGGTACTTTCACAAGTATGTACATGGCAGGTGTTTATCTGAGGCTTTTGTGGTTGCTGCTGCTGTTGTGGTTATTTATTCCTTCTCACACCTGATGGTTTGATTTAATTAAAATTACTCTCACGGCCTGAAAGGAGTTTTCTGCGTTCAGGATGTACTACTTTATATTATATCAATAGCTATTGATTAAAGGTTTGTTTCCAAAATTTGGGTACAAATCGTAGGTTCTTGTCAAAAGAGCCCTAATAGGACAGACGTCTTTAGCTTGAATCTCATTGAAAAAAAATATTAGCTGTGGCAGTTCATGCAGATGCTTTTGTCAGGTGGGATTGGTGATAACCTAAGCCAGACAGGTTCTGACTTCACAGCAGTTTTCTTATCATTTTCCTTAAAATGCTGCCTCAAATAACACTGCAAAACACTACTTCATGGAAAATGCTTATGTAGATAAAAACTGTGTTTTTATAACAGCAAATTAAGCATGTACAAAGTCCTAGACTCTTGGAGAGCAAAGAAAGAGAAAGAGCAGACTCTCCAGTGCTCAAGTGTCCCTGAATCAACCAAAGCTGAATGGATGTTGGACTCGGAGACTCCCAGAGGCCTTCAGCCACTTTCATGTGAAAATTTAAATTGATTGCTGATCCTTCAGCTCCATGAGCAGCAAAGGATGGATTTTTTTATCTTTTTTTTTTTGGTAGAAAAAAATAGTTAAAGAGGTAATGCTTCTTAATGAAATTACAGCATTTTCCAAGCAGGTTAAAAGTGGGAGGCAAGGAGAGGCACAACATTTCAGGAAGGCTCAGTTACGGTGCATACCCAGGTTCAGCCTCTGTAAGGTGGGCTACTTTGCTCAAGGTTTTATATGTTTTCAGCTAGAGCCTCATTGGAATGCATATTATACAGGGAAAATCCAGCCCAGAATTACTATAGTTAAAATCCACTATAATGAATACCATTTCAAGTAAGGGCGCAATAGAACAGAGCTTTTCGCAATAGAACAATGCCTACTATTGTGGATCTGACTTATTGTGGATCTAAACACAAATAAATAACATCCCTGGTCTCTGAACATGTAAAAGATGGTCTCTGTCATGACCAAACCTACTTGTCTAAGCTATCCAATTTAGAACTCTATTTCTATTACAATCCCAGAAATTTGAATAATATGGATGTTTGAGGGAGAAGAAACTTTGGGTAAACTCCAATCACTGTGTTTAGCATAGATAAGAAACAAGTTTCCATTTTCACCCAGGAATATTCCTTGCACCTATCCCCAAGACAGAGTTCTATAGTTTTGTTTTTGTCCATGATCATTGCAAATCCAGATCACAGCCAAAGCCAGCAGGTCATTGTGACCTGGCTCTGTCTGCCCCCTTCAGCCAAGACTCATCCCTCTGCTCCCAGACAGACATCAAAATTTAGTCCTCGGTCTCAACACCCTTTTTCTCCTAAGGAGAAACATCAAATAAACCTCTGCTTTTAATAATAGCAAATTTGATTGTCAATATCAATCTTTCCACTGAAAACAAATTAGGAATGTTGAGCAAAAGGGTTTTAAAACAACTTCTTAAAAGCATCAAACAGCTAACAAGAGAGTGAGGAATAACCAGGCCAAGGCGGAAAGAACCCAGGTGTGGTGGGTGCCTTTCCCTACCAGCATTTGTCATTTGTCTCTTTGAAAAGGGTGGCTGAGACACTGAGCTGCCCAGTTAGCAGCAAACATCACACTGGGAGGGACTGAGGAGGTAAAAGATGAAAGCCCAAGGCCCATCCAGGCTGGGGGACTTGTTAACCTACCCTCTGCTTTAGGCCGGGGCCTCAAAAGGCTCCGACCTTGGAATAAGAAGAATCTCAAAGAAATAAGCTACCATTATTTATGAACAATGTAATCCAGAATGTAGACAATTCTAAAAAATCTACAAATAAATATTAGAACTAGTAAGCAAATTTAGCAAGGTCACTGGGTATGACACCAAAATCAGTTGTAGTTCTCTATGCTAGTGCCAAACAACTGAAAAATGAAGGTTTTGAAACAACAGCATCTACACATCAAATATTTAGAGATAAATCTAATAAAAGATACATAAGACTTCTACACATAAAATGATAAAATGTTATTGAAAGAAATTAGATATCAAACAAAGGGATATACCATATTAATTCTCCCCAAATTAAATTGAACTATACTTTCTATGTAATCCCAATCAAAGCTCTAGCAGTGTGTGTGTGTGTGTGTGTGTGTGTGTGTGAGAGAGAGAGAGAGGGAGAGAGAGAGAGAGAAAGAGGAGACAGTTGACCACCTGACACTAAAGATTTATAAAATGCAACAGAAAAGAACAGCCAAGACAAGCATAAAGAAAACAAAATTGAAGAATTTACTCTACCTATTGTTAGGCTTATTATAAAACTATAGGAAGAAGCCAGTGTGCTACTCATTCAATAATAGACGAATAGGTCATGACAGGGTAAAGAGCACAGAAAAAACATGTATACAGTCACTTGACTTACAGCCATGTGACACTGTACAACAGTGGGAAAGTGTCATATTTACAATGGGGCCTGGTCAATTGGATATCTGTATGGAAAACAATAAAACTTGTCCTGGCTGTTGTGGCTCAGTGGACTGAGTGCTGGTCTGAGAACCAAAGGGCCGCTGGTTAGATTCCCAGTCAGGGCACATGCCTTGGTTGTGGGCCAGGTCCCTAGTAGGGGGCACACAATAGGCAACCATTGATATTTCTCTCCCTCTCTTTCTCCCTCCCTTCCCCTCTGTCTAAAATTTAAATACATAAAATTTTTTAAAACAGGAAAACAATAAAAGTTGACTCTTACTTCACATCATACAAAAAAATCAATTCTAGGTAGATTGTAGATCTAAATGTAAAAGGTGAATCAATCAAGCATCCTAAAGATAACATAGGAAATCAACTTTGTGACCTTGAGGTAGGCAAAGATTTATTTAACAACACACATACACACACAAAAAAACACTAACCATGAAGGAAAAACTGATACAATGGGCCTCAATAAAACTAACCATTCCAGTTTAACAAAGACACCACTGACAGAGTGAAAACGCAAGTCACAGGATAAGAGAATATATTTGTAACACCAATAACAAAGGGCCAGTATACAGAATTCAAACAGAATGCCTACAAGTCAATTTCCATGCCAGACAACTGCACAAAAGTCTTGAATGGGCACTTCACAAGAGAATCGCCAAATGACCTTTAGACATGTGGAATGATGCTCAACTTTTTCATGTGAATTAGAACCACAATGGGGTATCACTACACATCTGCCGGAATGGATAGAATTTAGAAAACTGACAATACCTAGTGTTTGCAAAGATTAGAACAACAGTAACTCTCAGGCATTGTTTGTGGTCATGTAATATGGTACAAGCAGTTTTGCAAAGTCCTTGGTATTATCTATTAAAGTTAAACCTATCCTTGTGACCCATTAAAACCACTTCTAACTTCATACCCAAGAAAAGTGTGAGCATATATATACCAAGCAATTTGTACAGGATGTACAGAATATTTATAGAAACATTGTTCTTTTTTTTTTTCATTATTCCTAATCACCAGAAATCAGAAAACAACCAAAATATCCATCAAAAATACAATGGATACATAAGTTTTGGTACGGTTATAAGACGAAATATACTATCCTTTGCTCAGTGCCTTTAACTCATTCCTGAAAACAGCACCACTAATGACTCGATTATCAGTCCCAATGTGCGGGGGGTCGGGGGGTGGTTACCTCACACCAAGGAACTCTCAGACATCAGCTGGGTGTTCCACAAGTCAACTCAATTCTGACACTGTTTACCTGGAAGGAGCTTCAGATCCCACAGGTTAAGAGCTCAGTCCTCTAAGACTACACACATACATCTCAATCATGGAAACGCCACACACCAGTTGCCAGCCCAGGTTATTACCTATGCTTGTGACTGCCTGTATATAGATTGGAGATTCCAATGACCCTCTTTTTGGGTTCAATTAACTTGCTAGAGTGGCTCACAGAACTCAGGGAAACATTTTACTTATTGGATTATCAGTTCATTATAAAAGGATACAATTCAGGAACAGCCAGATGCAAGGGATATACAGGGCAAAATACGGGGGAAGGGCACAGAGCTTCTACGCCCTCTCCGCCAATCTCCACCTGATCGCCCGCCTGGAAGCTCTCTAAGAACCCCGCTCCCTTTGGGGTTTTATGGAGGCTTCGTTACATAAGCATGACTGGCCATTGGCCCTACAGTCAACTTCCAGCTCCCCTCTCTGGAGGTCAGGAAGATGGCACTGAAAGTTCCAACCTTCCAATCACATGATCGGCTCTCCCAGCAACCTTAGATGAAATCCAAAACTCACCTGCTCCACTTAACAAAAGCACCTTGATGGTTCTAATCACTCAGGAAAAGCGAAGGATTTAGGAGCTCTATGCCAGGAACAGTGGAAGAAGAATACATATTTCTTATTATAAATCACAGTAGCTCAGCCACTAAGTGAAAAAAAAATCAAAGAAAAATATATTTTACTTTTAATGAAAAGAACTGATGCATTTTATTCCAGTCACAAAGCCCCATTTAATATTCACAGATAGAAAATATCCACTGAATAACGAAAACAAGTTTTTATGAGCAATAAGCAATAGTTTAAAAGTAAATAATTTGCACATACAATGTAATGTGATAAAAGGTTCATTGTATTCATTCTTTTTCCTCTTTCTGCACCATTTTTATAATTTTTGATCTTTGGGGAGTTATTTTTTTTGCACTGAAACTGCTGCTACAAGCAAACAAAACACGGGACAAAATAAAGGTAAACACGAGATCCCTTGAAAGCAGATGGAAACACAACATCCACACGGCAGTCTGAAGGGTCATGGAGGATGCCACTTCTGCCTCTCTCTTGGTGGGCCTGGGCAAAGTGACACATTTTGGGTTCGTGCAACTACAGCATGCAATTGGAATTCATTCCACATGATTGTCTTGGACTAGGAACAAGAATTCCAGTGAGTGTGTCTGCCTAAAATCACAATGCTAAAACATCACTGCCTATAACATATTCATTTCATATGTTTTATGGTTGAAAAAGTCATTGTATTGAATAAAAAGGAATCATCCTCAAAAAGTGGAACACATGTTCAAGTGCCATATAAGTGAAGAGTTATTAACTAAATAGCCTTTAAATAGGGTAAGTCTGAACTACCAGCCATGAAAATGAACAAACTACTGCTACATGCATGAACATGGATGAATATCAAAAACATATTGTTGACACAAAGCCAAATAAAAAAGAATGCATACTACATGCTTCTGCTTATCTAAAACTTTTTTTTAAAAAATGTGCAAAACTGTCACATTAGAAGTCAAATTAGAGGATACCTCTGGGGAAGAGAGGATGTCGTAATTGGGACAGGCAGGCATGAGAATGGCTGTGGGGAGTGGGTCATATTCTCTTTCTAGACCCGCACAGTGGGACCAGGGCTGCTTGCGATCAGTCATTCCATTGCACACTTGTATTATGTGCACTTCTCTGTTTGGATGTCATCTTTTACTGAAAATATTTATTTACAGCAACCCAAATGATGATTGAAAATAGCAACAAAAATCAATTACCTAAGGAATAAAACTAATAGAGGAGTACATACTGTTTGACTTTGTATCTGTAAAGCTCAAAAGTGGTTGAAATAAATAAATAAGACTTATAGTATTTATTTAACAATGCATTCCCCATAGATGAAACGATAAAGCAGAAAAAAAGCAAGGAAGTCCTAACTACAAAAACCACGATAAGGATCTCCCCTGGAGCAGGGAAAAGGGTTTGATAAGAAAAAGCCATGCTGTCACTTCCCAGGAGAGACAACATTCTATTTTTTGATGTGGGTAGTTTTTACATGAATATTACTTTAAGCTATGTGTTTATGCTTTAGGCCTTTTCCTGTATGTGCTATATTTCACAAATTTTTTAAAAAGAAAAGAAAGAAACCTCAACATCCTATATCATCCAGTTTACTACCCTTTCCTCTTGTATAACAACGTTCAATATCGTTTCTTGTTATTTGTTTTTTATACCATGGTTACAAGAAAGGAAAATTGAGAATGTTCATATGCATTAGCTTAAGTCCTGCATGGAGTAAAACAGCCTGAGGGCACGGGCCATATTTTTATCTTCCGTGGTATCTTCCAGAGGGTCTGTCTGCGTGGTAGTCAGTACAAAGTAGACCCTCAGGACTCGAATATCAAAACATTTGGAGAGACTTGCTTGCCAGCCAACCAGAATGAATCTCTCCCCAGTTAAAGCTGAAACTCTTCTTTGCCTGCCTTACACTTCTCATATCAAAAATTTATAACACACACCACAAAAAAAATCAAAGTTTATTAATCATAACCAAAATAACCCCACAAGTTCAGGCTCTCAAAGGAAAAAGAAATTGAGAGAATATAGAAGGTGAATTCCTCCTCAATGCATTCCATCACTTCCTTTCACTTTCTAGGTCATTCAGGAAAACGCAGGCACCAGCCCTAATTCTTTTAAGGTTCTGAGAGAGCAGGAGATACATGCAGTCTGTATTTTTGTGTGGCTTTGGCATTCCTTGAGGTAAGAGTCATCGCTGTCTGTGAAATATTTGTGACATTCTAATAAAAAGTGTTGTGGGCTTCTAAGAATCAATTCAAAAGTTAGATCATGTTAAAGATAGTAAGGTCTGGGGTAAAGAGTCAGATGACCCCTGGTCCAAAGTCCAGCCCCCTCTCTTTATAAGCTGACATTAGCCATGTGACCCTCTCAGGGCCTCCGTTTCTCAAAGTATAAAATGGGGACGACATTAACCCTCCATCTAGATATCTATGGATAGTAGTGTAACCATACCTACAAAAGGTCTTGGTGGATAGAAGGTTCTAATCAAATGTTATTTTATTTCCACCCTTTGCATTTATTGAAGATTGTGGTGGGGCCAGCCCTCAGTCTGTAACCTTCATTCCTTCCTCAAGGCACAGGTTGCTAGACCCGGTAAATCGGCTAATGGTAGAAAATCAGCCAAGATGAAATTAAGAAAATGCCAAGTAAGGACACTAAAATTTCACTATAGAAACCCTAAAAACACAAAAACACAAAGAAGTAGGAAACATTTTACAGAAATAACCTATGATATTGATGCACACAGTTGTTTGTATAGACTCATTTGAGAGTCACATTTTTTAAATACGTCACAATTCTTTTCATATCCCCAAGTGTGGTGATATTGAAAATTTGTAATTTTATTTCAGTTATCAGTTAATTAACTCCTCAGTCTCAGAAAGATATTTGAATCAGTTAAACCCTTGCAACCTTATTAACGTATATAAATCCAACAAACTCATTATTTCAAGATCCTAAGTCAGCAACCTCTTGCAATTCAGCCATTAGAAAAACTGACAAAAATGACCAGATTTCCCTGGCTGCATTTAAAGATTCTATGTTAATCAAGATAACCAACACTAGATTTGTTGAACTGTTCCTACCTCTTCCATGGTGTTCCTTCTAGATTTATCAGGGCAACGACTGGAAAAAGATACCTGCCTCATTCCCTGGCAATTCACATTTTTTTAAACCAGATTTGAGATCCTCTAACTCTCAGTCTGGTTCCACCCTGTTTACTGGGTAATGTTTGTTCTAGCCGGTGCCACTGGAGCCCAAATATCACTCCTCTGCTTATGTGCTGTCCTTCCTTCCCCACCCACCTTCTAAGCTCAGCTCACCTGCACAATGCCCTTCTGCACCCCGTCCTCAGCGATGACCCTCTTGGGAACTCCTACTGCATGTACAAGCACACATCATCTTCAATTGCTCCCTATCATTGGTTTGTCCTACCTCCCTAAATTCATTGTAAATTCTTGCAAAATAAAGATCAAGTTTCCCCCTTTGCCCATTTTTCCCACAAGATCTCTCATAGTTCTCAGCACCTGAGAGGCCTACTGAGCGAGGATGACAGCAGAGGCACGAGAAGGACATCTGTATTGCACAGCCTGCTGCTGCTGCACACACTACTAAATGCAGACACACCTGAAATCACCATGTGACTCGCCCACAGAAAATCAAAACAGGCGGAGTACGAGGGCGCAGCAAACACACACTCACTCAGAGAAGCCCCTTACGGCTCCTTTGCAGTTCTGCTTTAAGTCTCACAAACTTCATGTTGTTGGTCTTTTCACCTTTCCTTGTCTGGGAGAGGAAAAAGAATATTGTTGTTCACTATGTTAGCCTCAGAATGCTAACTTGCATGGACTCATCAGCTGGCTGCCTTGCCCACTGGCTTCCAGAAAGTTCCACTGGGGAGTACCAGCAGATTAGAGAGAGAGAGGTCAGAGTTTTTAGTCATCCATCTCCCTCCTTGAAGGGTCCCCTCAAGCTGGCTGCATCTTTCCACCAAAGGTCTGAGCAGCCCTCTTCACATAGCCTCACTGTGTCTAAGTCCTGGTGACCCCCAGCCCTCCCCCTTACACCTAGGGGTGCTCACACCTCCCCGCCCTGTTCTCCACCACACTGCACCCAGGGGTTTCCCTGCACCCTGCCACCCATCTGCAGAACTCTTCGAATTCCCCACCTCCATTAAACTGACTCCTGTCGGGACCGTGTCTGACACAAATGTTTCACTTTATAATCTTTATAACTTTAATCTTTATAACATTTATGGCACATTTCCTAGTTTCTCTAAGTAAACGAGTACATGTTTTGTGATGTGTCCTTCTCTTTATAATTCAGGGTCATCAGTGGGACTCTCAGAGATGGTCTGATTGTTTATCAGCTCTTCCCATCCACATTGCGCTCTACAGACATTACCTCATTTAATCTCCCTCTCCTGTGTAAAAAAAAAAAAAAAAAAGAGCCTAGAGGTGGGTCCAATAAGTCAGTTCTACTGCTGTTAAGTAATAGGACTAGAAATGAGAACCTGGGTGGCTCCCTACAAAACCTGTGTCCTTAACCGGTACATAAAATCAACCCCCTCCCACAGTTCGCTGTCTTAAAGGGCTAATGAGTTGTGTTGATCTAGTGATTCTTACATTCAACAGTTCACACTGCTGTTCTTTCTGAGTTGCAATGCTGATTTATACACTTCCTCTAAATGATTAAAAACAAATCTGCAGCCCCAGTACAAATCTGACAGTGCCTGCCCCTATCGGGTCACCCGCCTGTAGCAGACAGCCTTGAGCATCTAACGGGCTGCTTATAATCTGCTACACCCTGAGTAACATGAGACGTACCCCTGCTAGAATTGTGTGTGAAAATAAGAGCCACAGTTTTTTGAACAAGGCCCTATGAGATTTTGGAACACAGAACTCATGAAAGAATTAGTGGCCTGATGAATGATCCAATCAAAATTACATTCCCTCCTCTTCCAAAGTGAGGAGGGGATGAGGAAATGGAAGCTTTTTCCAGAATAAAGAACTGAGTAAAGAGCTGCCACTCCACCCTAAGGGCCATTACCAGCTCAAAGGTAAAATTACACATGTTGCACCCCATTTCCCTAGGTATTACTAACATTAAAATGGAAGTTGCCTTCTCAAGCTAGGGATGTTCAAATCCTGCCCCCTCTGTATGAGGCATGGCTGAGCTTGGTGACGTCAGAAAAGCTCCCTGGATCTGAATCAGAAGGAAGGTGCATTGTCGGGCAGGTCAAGTGCACATCACCAGACAGGCAGGCAGGGACCTTGTGCAGCAGCACTCGGAGTGTAATCCAGGAAGGTAACAACATAGGTCCGATGGGTAAGGTGAGGGGGAAATGAGAAAATTCTAGTAAGGTAACTGGATGGGGATGATGAACAGAACAAAGTGAAATGTCGTCACCCTTTTAATATGGTGACAACACCACATGGTGCTTGATAGTATGACAGGCGAAGCCAGTAAAAGGTGTCAATAGGGATCAAATGCATGCTTGTCCTGCTTTGTGTAGAAACCATCAGTACAGCAGACACCAGAGGTGATTTGAGAGCTGGTGACATCCACAGCAAAATCAAACAAACAAACAAACAAACAAACAAACTGGGTGATTCCTGGGAAGAGCAAAGGCCCTGAGGCAAGAGATGCCCAATATCCGTGAACCGCAAGCAGGGCAGTGGGGTTGGAGCAGAGAGAAGGGTAGGAAGAAATGAACACAGAAAACAAAGGCCAGATAATGCAGAGCTTTGACGACTGTTATAAAGGCCTGAGCTTTTACTCTATGAGGCCACAGGAGGGTTTAGAGGAGATCAACAAAAGAAATTATCTTTTTTTTAAAGCAGGATGACCCTGGAAGCTGTATTAAGAAAAAAACGGAAAGGGTTCAAGTTAAAACAGGGTATCTAATCCAGAGGCAACTGAGTTATTCTGCCTCAGACACATGGGTAGCTTGGCCCAGGCAGAGAAGGTTGGAAAAGCAGTTGGGTTCTGAGTATGTTTGAAAAGTAAAACTATCAGAATTTGCTGATAGATTAGAGGTAAAATTTTCCTTTCTTGCATTATTTTTGTTCATGGCACTTACCACTTTCTGACATACTACATATTTAATTTTCAATGCTTTTATTGTCCTTCTCACACAAATGAGAGCTCCTCGAAGGTAAGGAAAATTTGCCCATTTTGTTCACTGCTGTGCCTCTAATGCCTGGTACACAGTAGGCACTCAATAAATAGTTGCTAACTGAATCAGTTCATCTGAAGAATTTTAATGATTCGGTTAAGATATTTTACCCTTGTCACTTCCTCTTCCCTTCACAGACATTATTTACCACAAGTTTGATCCCATTATTCCACCGTGAGTCACCTACCCCAGTAAATCCACTTTAAATTGGTCTTCATTGTTTATAAAGTGCCGCCTAAATTACTTCTACAGCTTCATAGCCCTGTTCTGATAAGTGATATAAACAAACAGATGTTATGTGCTAGACATGGAATTAGGTCATTGCTGACTTGGAATCAACTTGATTTAATTACTGTGGACGTCAGCGAGGCGTGTTCGAGAGAGCAGATGGTGCGACAACCAGTCTTGTGTTGAGGTGATGCGCCTGTTCTCTGTTTCGAGTGTGTGATCTGTGGATGAAGCTGCTTTGACGCAGCCATTTGGATGCCAAGACAGTGTGATGAGACCAGCCTGAGGGTACCGCTGGAAGCAGGAACGTTGCAACGCCATCTGAAAACACCATGAGATTTCCACCTTACGTTTTCTACCCAGTGATGAGCTTTGAGCTTCACTCCGTCTCTGAGATTCAGGGTCTGAGGTTGAAGATGAGGTGGGGCCGTGAATAAACTGAGGGATGGGCTGAGGTTAAGTTCCACCTTTTTAGGACTCATACGCTTGCCACATTTGCATATCTCAAAAGCAGACATCAGTGATTCTAAGTGGAATTTCTGTCATCCTCTGAATATTGACCTATGTCTTGGAAAATCTGCACCCTGAATAATCATTTGCTTCTATTTAAAAATTTTAGTTGTTTAATAATGACAATTTGTCCTATTTTGCATATGAGAAGCTGCACTGGACTCCTTTGCATTTCTGCAATGCTTCCTTCTTGTTGGGCCAGCCGCGTTTGATCAGGTTTCTACCAACCTCCCTCTCCCCGCAGGTGAGGGAGGAGAAGGAAGGCAACAGGGCAGAGCATATTTCCTAGTCTTAGTTTCAGGTGCACCGGAAACACTCAGCTGTGTTTCCGATGGTTTTATGAGGGCTCTCCGTTATACCTGGAACTATGTGGAAGCTCCTTTGTTAGAAATTCAAGGGGCTGGCATTTAACTACCAGGTAAAGAGAAGGGCATTTACTGTTTTCCCAACCAAGTCTATTCTGTAGGTACCTGCCCTCCAAGGCATAACTGGCCACCATGAGTCACAGCCACAGGCCACCTGGAAGCAATTCTTTACAGAAGGGGTAATAATTGCCAAGCCAGCCTTCCTGGGGTGCCTATTTATTGAAGGGAGGTGTGCTGGGCAGTTGGAACTAAAGGAAGGGAATTAGGAATTTGCCTTTGACTTTATTTTGAAGATACCTTTCCCTCACCCACCCTGTATCATATCACAATGTTTCCCACATTAAGTTTAGAATACTTCTTTTTTTAAGAGTTTTTATTTATTTATTTCTAGAGAGGGAAGGGAGGGAGGAGACACACACACACACACACACACACACACACATCAATGTGCAGTTGCTGGGGACCATGGCCTGCAACCTAGGCATGTGCCCTGGCTGGGAATCAAACCTGTGATGCTTGGTTTGCAGCCCGCGCTCAATCCACTGAGCTACGCCAGCCAGGGCTAGAATACTTCTTACATAATAAATCTCATATATAAGGTAGTTACATTATACTTCACATCACAAAACTCATTTACAACGATGTTTTGTGTGTGCATGTGAACAAAATCAGCTCTTGTTTTAGGAGTCTGAGCACAGCTTAGCTGGGTCCTCTCTACAAAGTTGCAATCAAAGCGTTCCTTTCTGAAGCTTGGGATATTCTTCCAAGCACACAGGGTTACTGCTAGGATTTAGTTCCTTGTGGTTGTAGGACTGTGTGTTCTCCGCCAGGTGGCCCTCTCCAAAAAGCAGGTCACATCCTAGGAGCCTGCTTCTGCAAGTCCAGCAAAACAGCCTCTTACCTCAGAGAAGGCTCAGTCTCTCTTAGAATGTGTTTCATCTGATTAAGTCTGGTCCATGCAGAATAATCTGTTACCATATAACACAATCACAGGAGGGACATTCCATCACCTCTGGCATATTCTACTCATAGAAGCAAGTTGCAGGTACCCACACTCTAAGGGAAGGTATCACACAAAGGAGTGGACATTAGGAAATTGAGAACTTTGGGGGACACCCTCAGCTCTGTCCACCACATTAATTAATGTTTGATTAAATTAACTATGTGTTTTGTCATGAGTATAAATATAATCTGTTTTTATTCAAAATCCAACCATTACAGCAATACATAAGCTACAAACAAAGTTTCTAGCACCTGGTTAGAAGTCAGAGATAGAACACAGAGATTTTATACTCTGGAGCATTGGTCAAAATGTTCTATATTCTATTTTACATTGCACATTATTCTAGGTAAATAGCTAACAATGATCCATTCAATGGATCCCGTAAAGGAAATATTCCCAACACAATATGCCACTCTTTAAAAAAAATGCTGGAAAACATATACAAACCAGGCTTGAAAGAATTGAGAACTCACTTACATGCAATGAGGAAGTATTCCTATTATGGGCCAGAGCTGAGGAGAGGGGTGATGTCTGTATGATCGTCCTGACTGAGGGAAGCCTCTGAGAAAGCTGTGGGCAGCTCTCGGTTCACGTCGCTTTGGGACCACTTCTGACAGATGCCCAGCCATACAACAGGCCAAGACAGTGTACTCATGGAACCAAGGTGTGAGAACCAAAGCGACACTCTAGAAGGTCATGAGCACTTATAGGCACTAAATTTTTCCCCAGAAACATAAGGTTCATGGTAGTCAGCCCTTTAAGTACGTACATCATGCTAATACTGCTGTCCCAGCACGGCCCTGTAGATTTCGATGTGGGGAAATTATGCTTATCTCACTTGTTCTAATTAATCCCACCACTACTCTGTCCAGTCAAGGTGAATGCCTCCTCCCCCCACGTTCCTTTGAAATTCCAGGGACACCACTGCAGAGGCCGCGTCACTGTGCTCCATCCTCACCCAACTGACCAGATGGGCCAGGAATCAAAATACACATTCCTCAAGGCGTGTTAGGCTGTAGGTCTCAAGATAATACCCAACCCAGCCTTATTTCCTTCTTTATCTTCTTCAACTCTTCCAAAGAATTTAAATTTCACCTGTCAGGAAAGACCAGAGATAGCATTTTTACATAACGCTTTAATAAAAGTGGCATTGACTGAAAAAAAAATTACACAGCAGACTTATTTAAATAATTCAGAGCACTGAAAATACACTTAAAAACCCTGAAACATGCAACTAGGAGAGGTCAAAACAATTCCCTGTATTGTAATCATAGAAGTTTAGAATGGGTTTAATCCCAGCTAAGTGCTTATAGTTAATTCAAGGAAATTACATTACACTATAGATTTTATGCATTAGCCAAGAAGCATGAAACAACAATAATTCTACCCTATGGTGAAGTGCACTTATAAGACTGTTTGCAATTTAATCAACAGATATTTATGGAGCATCTCCTAGGTGCTAGGTACTGTTCTATATCCTGGGGATACAAAGGTACACCAAGCAGAGAAAGTACCTCATATCAGAGAAGTATCTTGGAAATAGAAAATAAGTAAATAACTCAATATGTAAGATAATTGCAGGTTATGGCAACTGTTAAGGAAAAATAAACAGCAGAAATACAAGAATCGAGTACCACTGGAGGAGAGATGAGGGATAAGGTGGTCAGGAAAGGCTTCTCAGAAGAGATGTTTTAACAGAGACCTGAACTGGTGAGGAGAGAACTAAACACGGATCCCGAGGAAGAATGTTCCAGGCTTTGACAAAAGCAGGTTTTAGAACCGAAAGGCTGGAGGCAAGGCCGATGTGGCTGATGAATGAGCAAGAAGAAGAGTTATAAGCAGTCGGTTTGAAGAGAGAGGTGGGAAACAGGATAATGCGGAGCCCTAGAGGCTCACAGTGAGGGTCTGGAGTAGAAGTGGAAGGAGAAGCCATGGGAGTTTTAGCTACTATATTTGAAAAATTTGAGCACATGCGCTGACTATGTCCTTGGACTGGCCTAAGTGCTTTACAAATGTGAACTCATTTAATCATTTCACAAGCCTATGAGATAGATGCTACTACTGTCCCTATGTTACAGATAAGGAAACTGAGGCCCACAGAGATTTCATGACATCATCCCAGATTCTTGGATATAGCAGAGCCAGGACAAACTACGTAACTGATCTATCTTAAAAACTCACTCTGATTACAATGTGGAAGACAAAATATAGGAGGGCAGGAATGGTCCAGACCAGCAGTGATGGGGACTTAGAATCAGGGAGGACAGTGGAGGAAGTGAGAATGACTGGTGTCTTACTCCGTTCAAATTGCTATAACTAAGTACCAGTACTTTTGCTTCTACAAAACAAAGCTTCTAACAGCAGAGAGATTACCTACAAAATAGGAAACCAAAATTATATGACCCACAGACCAAGAAGAAATTTTCTAATCCTTTAGAAGATTAAAGAAATTTTAACTCCAGAAGATTACAGAAAACCAGAGGTCTATATGGAAAAAAAATTGTTTTAGCTACATATTCTCTCCAGATGTTTGAAAAAGACACACAGCAACCTCACTTATGCTTACTTATTCACTGCCCTATCTCTGTATTGCTATCCCAGTAGTTTCTACTATAGGCAGGCCCTGAGCTAGTTGTCTGGGGGAACAAAGGCAAATAGGAACTTAAATACATATATTTTAATTAAAAACTTATGCAAGTGCTATAAAGGCAACAAACGAGGTGCTGAAATGGAGAGTAGTACAGGAACTGACTTAAATAGGGAGTTGGGGAAGGCCTTTTTGAGCCCAGGACATTTTAAGGGGGACCTGAAGGACAGAGAAAAGTGTTTCAAGCAGAGGGGAAACATATGCAAAAGTCCTTGGATAAGAGAGAGAGTTTCAAAAGACCAGTGCAGTTGGGGCTCCATGAGTGAGGTTAGAAAAGTAAGCGGAGCTTGAAGGTCAGGGTCCAAGATGGTAATTTGTCATATGTAAAATAGGAAGCCTGGGATTCTAAGCAGAAACACGGTATCACCGTCACCTTAATTCAGGCAGTCAGTGAACAATTCCATGTAGAACACCTACCAGGTGGCAGTCACTGTTAGGTGCTGACCAGTGCTCACCTTAGAGTTTGGGGAGATGACAGGCCATCCCCTCTGCCACGGATGTGCGCTCCAGAACTCATTCTCCCCCAGACCATCTGGGCCAACGTGAATGAAGGAGCAATGTTTCACAGAATGCTGGGTTCATCACAGCAGTAGCTGCTGAATTAAGGCTCATTGAGTCAATGTACAAATACATAAATGATAAGGACAACTACAACTCTAAATAACAGAGACAATAAATGAGTTCAGCATTCCTAGAGTAAACATTTGCCTAAAGTCATTTATAAATAATTCAGATTTCTGTCTGAACCTCCTGTTCGTGTTCCAGGGAAAACCAAGCTGAATGTAGTATACCTGCTATGGCTCCAGCTCCCGTTTCCTAAGCCACAGGGAACACACATACAGAGGATGCAGTGTGCAGCGGCTCTCTCCGCATCCTCTCCTGCTGAGTCCACTTTCTTCTCCACCCACATCCCAGAAACAATAGATGACTGAAGAAGGAAACACTGAAAAGAGGGAACTGAATGGGGAGGGTCTCACCCTTCCAGGAGTTAACGCGGTTTCACTGGACTGTGAAGACTCCGGACCGTGAAGCCTAAAGACCTCAGGTGGGTTCCTCCCTTTGCCCCTTCCTCAGGTCTCAGGGAAATTGTAAATGTGCTGACACTCAGGTTCCCCATCTTACACTGTAGGGGGAAAAAAACAACAACAGATAAACAATGTCAAATGCTGTGAAAAAAAAAAGGTTAACTAGAGCACTGCGGCCGAGAGACTGAGACCCGCGGAACTCCGAGTCACCCCATAGTTTGGAGACTGCCTGAGCCTGAAGTGCTGGTCCGCGTGTGCGTCCGGGAAGGTCAAGACCGTCCACATCTCCAGTTGCAAATATTAAATGAGGGGGGAGTAGTAAGCATTCCATAACAGCGTGCTTAGAAGCGAAGAGCTGCCTGAGAGGAGGACAGCTGGCGTTCAGAAGGCCGGAGTGCGGACCTCACGACCGTGAAAAGCACAGCAGGAAATAATGACAGAATGAAAACCGAAGCCCACCTTTCTGCTGTCCGTGTGTACAGAAAGGAGCTCAAACCCAGGCCGGTGCGCTCTTAGTTCCACGGGCGCTAAACCACAGGCTTCGGCAGCTGAGGGGCGTGCTTTTGTTTTCCGTCCAGCACAGAGGTTGACACAAGAACAGGAGTTAACAATAAACGAGTTGTTTTTCAGTTTAAGCCTTATTGAATTAAAAAAGAAAAAGACAACAGGCCCAAAATGGAGCTGCTTATGCTAAGACCCACATCACCGAACATGACTTAATTACAGTTTTGTTGTTCCCAAAATGGAATCAAACCAGCCCATCAGGATCAGCACTAGGTAGGCCATCCGCCTGACAGGCCCCTATGATCCCCTAAAAAAAAAAAAAAAACAGACCTTGCTGTAACCACCGCACTCTTTCCCTCGGATAAAAACGCCCTTGTTCCCTCTGCCTTCTGCCTATGTATGTCTTTCATTTTGTACAGCTCCTCGGGGCTTCTAGCTACTAGATTGGATGCTGCCCAACTCAAATCAATTTTTGCTCAAATAAACTCTTAGAATTTTTAATATGCCTCCATTTATCTTTTAACAGTTCTGGGGTCAGAAGAACACACCGAAGGACACCCGGCCGCCCCAGGAGCCGCAGCAACCAGCCCGAGGTACCTGCTGCGGCGCTCCTCGGGCCTCGGGAGTCGGTGCACAAGCCCCTCTCAGATCCGAGCTTCCGACCTCGTTTGAACTTTCCCTTTCCTGGGCTGAGTCCTGCAACTGACCAGCGCCTGATGAGCTCCAACCTGGAAATCAGGCTGGATCCAAATTGGAAACTGCGCCGGGTCCCAGGACAGACTGGTTCCGACGGGGAAACCGGCCTGGATCTGGGGCCAGACTGGTTCCCACGGGGAAACTGGGCTGGGTCCAGGACCGGCTTACTCTGACTGAGAAACCAGACCACATTGGGGGTCGCTGTGGGTCTGACTTGAGCTGGACTGAGGCTGCAGGTGAATAGAATTGTGTTTTAAGGCTGAACAAGCAGCTTAGCCGTACCAATAATAATCTTGAATTACGGTAGCCACAGTGGAGAAGTTCTATGTCTAACCTAGATAAGCTTATCCATCTAAGAGGTGCCCTAGAGAAAAAGGGTCTCGGCCAAGCATTCGCTGTAAAGGGTAGAGGAAAATTTTTCCCTCTTCCCGAGTCTCTGATGACCAGGTGAGATCCACCCCAGAACCTGCAGAGGGAATCCTGGGAAAACAGGCAGAAGCGGGCAAAGGGTGAGAATTGTTACTAACATCAGCTTTCCCAGATCTGTGTATGTGGTGCCTGGTCCAGAGAGGAAAATAAAATTTCCAAATTCTGGTTGGCAGCCCCCCCCTCCCCCAAAAAAGAAAAAAATTGTAGGAATTAGATTTTTGCATTGTGTTCCTGAATTGGCTTTTGGGTGCCCTTGGTGTTGACCCTTTCTGTCCCAGGGACCGCGACCACCTTCTTGTTTATCTCATTTTACATCCTGAGAATGTGGCTTGGCAACCATTAGGTGGGGTGCCCCAAAATATGGCCGGACAGAAATGTGCTTTGCACCCCACTTGCAGCTAAGGTCCTACTGACTGTTGCTGACTGTTAGGGGAATTGTTTGTCTTTATTTCTTTTGGTCCTCTTTGGGAGTGGCTCGGGATCTTGGAGGGTAGTTATCTGTTGCACCTTCTCTAAGGATGCCTCCTGCACCCTAGGGGTTGTGTGGTACTGCCAAGAATAGTTACTGTTGTTCTGGCCAAAACCTGACAGTCTTCAAATTCACTTTTGCTCAGATTACTTTGTAACATGCCTCAGTTTATCTTCAAACAGCCTGGACCAATCCAAGCAATTTGCAAGCAGCATAATCTGCTGCAGAGCAGTAGCTCCAGGGCCAGAGGAAGTTAGAGCTTTGTTTTATACTGTTTCATTTAAAAGAAAATGATTATCTCCCTGGCGAGGTAGCTCCAGGGATTGGAGCGTCATCCTGTATGCCAAAAGGCTGCTGGTTAGATCCCCAGCTGCAGTGTGTAAAGGAGGCAAACAATCGCCATTTCTCTCTCTCTCTCTCTCTCTCTCTCCAATAAAGATGATCACATTGTCATTCACTAAAAAACGTGTTCATTCACCTACTTAATCATAATTTTTTCCAACTCATAAACAATAAATTACAAAGACCAAATCTGAACAATAAAATTTCCAACTGGCCCTTGGAACATTGTCAAAAGGAAAAGACAGCCATTTTTAAGAAGCAAGCTCTACCAAGCGCTGGGAAGGCCTGAATAGATCTGAAGCTGTCATTAGCATATCTAGCCACCAGGTGTCACCATTGGCTTAAGCAAATATGCTCTTGGCTCATTCACACAATTTTAGGTCTCAGAGAGATTAGATGGCATTCCTTCTGGACAGTTCTTCAAACCAAGCCTCCAGTTAGTTCCTGTGTACTTACAGAGAAAGTAGGACTCAGTCTAGCACATTTGAACTCCCTTTCCAGTGCTTTCTTTGTTTCATGTATTTTTATTTTTTAAAAAATGAAACAAGCTCAATGAAGCCCTTTTGGTTAGTAAACTACTACTAGGAAGAATTATATCAAAACAGTTGTCTGTATCACAGGGCTCGGATCCAGGCAACAGAGCTTGCTCATTTTCCTCCCCTTCTTAAAATGCCACACTCCTGGGTGTTGCCAGATGAAACAGATTTTCATGAAGGGAAAGGAAGTAAAAAAAGAACTTGTCAATTAAAGTCCAATTCAATGTATTCTTTTTAGGCAGATAATAATTTAAACAGTAGCCCCCTAGAAGGCAGTTCCTATCTAAGATTTACAAGTGACTTTTTCACTGTGTCAGTGTACCCAGGATTGTTTGATTCCTTAGTTTTTCTGTTTTTTGATAAGCATAAAGATTAAATGTTAGTATCTTTTGTTGTTAGTCATGGGGCTTCTCTCTATAGATAAGCAAGTAGTTTTCCATTTACATAAATTCATCTTCTCTCCAACAAGACTCCTGATGCATCCTCACCCTCATGCAAGTATTCCAACAAGCAATTCTTCTGCTTTCCTATTCCCTCCTTCCTATTCTCACATCTGCCTTCTGAGGGAGAAAATATCTAATAGATTTCTATTTCCTAAAGATAATACAAAGATATCGTGTAAGTTCTCCACTTTGTGGAAACCATCAGTGTTCTTTTTCCCATCACAAATGGAAATCTCAAACCAAGACACAATACATGACAAGAGCAAGAACCAAAAGCAAAAGCAAAGAAGTGCGTGCAACCCACATCTGAAGAAGGAACATTCCACGTAGAAATTTACTCCTGACTTGTTCTTATTAAATCTCATGATTTTGGCATTGTGTTTTTTATAGCTCTGTGATTTTGCTATTCAAACAAAATGACAAAGAATTCTGTGAGCCCAAATGAATGAGAATGCATAGTTGATTTATTTAAGTCCTAAGACTAATTGAAGACTTTGAATAAAATTTGCCGCTAAAAACAGGACATTAAAGATCATTTAAATATATTTAGTGCTGACATTCATTCCAGTTTCATGCACGTTAAGTAGCTTTTTATCTCTAAGGTGCCATCAACGGAACTCTCAGATGTTCAAAATACCAGCATTATGTCATTAAAACACTTGTGGTCAATGAGTTGAGTAATGTAGAACTTAGGAAAATATTATTGCCATTCTCTTTCAAATGAGCCGCATATTACATCCATTAGCATAACTACACTGATCTAATTTCGTTATTTTTAGTGGAGTGCAGTTTGGAAATGTAAAATTGACAAACGTGAGCCAAATGAGAAAAGGGGCTTAACACCAAAGGTCATAAATTATAAAACCTCAATGAGGAACATTCTCGATAATTGCTATAATGTAGAGAGGTTAAGTAGTGTGCATTTTTAAATAAAGAAAATCTTACATGTTTTAACATTTTATTTCGGCCAGACTAAATGTGTTACTGATAGATCATTTGATCTACCTTTTCAGAAGTAGTTTGAATTCTCCCAAGTGTATAGGTATTTATCATGTGAACTGTGTGTGTGGAAGGGTCAAATCAGAGCCTAGACAGAGGTCCTTGGAGTCTGCCCGCCCCGCCCCCCCCGCCCCAAGGGGGTTACTGTTTTAATTGACCTGGACTGCAGCCTGAACAGACGATACTGAAAAGCTTCCCAGGTGATTCTGATGTGCAGACAAGGCTGAGAATCACTGCGTCACACCTCACATTGTACACACATGGGCATTAACACATTACTGCTTTGTTATTTTCCATGTTGCTTATAAAGGGGTTTAGTTCTGAGTTAAGTTCAAAATGTGTTGGGAAAAATCTAAGTTACTGAAAAAGATGATTGCAAACTAAACATTTTTTTACAGCCAAAGGAAGGAAAATATATCATTAGTGGATGCACTTTCACTCATCTCTACCTTAGCAATGGATCCCTTCCAAAATTCACAAAAGCCAATTCTTTGGAATTTCCACAGAATGTTACTGATGTTAACAAAAAAAGGTCAAACAACAACAACAACAAAACCAAACGTCAAATAAGTTGGGGTTAAATATACTTTTCTTTTTTACAGGATTTCTCAGAATCTAGACTATGGCGATAGACTGCAGATCTGTCCCCCTCAGAGGGACAGAGTCCCAGTGTGTCGTAGTGTGAGTGTGCCGAGTGATCAAAGGAACCAAGGTCCTAACATTTCACGGAACACACTTCAGGAAGTACAACCCCAGGACGACTCTTTAAGGCAACAATAATGAAGACCTAGAACAACCACCACCAAAAAAAAAGTTACTCAAAGACTTTATTCTGCATGTCCAACATACCACTTGCTCTTTAATATTCTCTTTCAGATATATCATTATATTGTCTTCAAATATTTGGAATTTTTCTACCAGAGGCCTAGCAGAGTGCTTAAGATTACAGACTCAGGAGCAAGACGTTATAGGTTTGTAGGAGACAGTTTTGCATGGTGTGGCCCAGCTCCCACTCGGAGATGCACAGGACCCATGCCCACTGATTGGTCCTCTCATGGGGAATCAGGCCTGCAATGTGCCTAGGCCGCTTTGAGTCTTGCTCTTGCTAAAAAAAACTCTCTCACCCTGAATTGAGGACATTTACTGCTAAGTAACTTCCTAAAATCCATGCTAAACCTTCCAAGGATGAATGTAACCAGTTCAACCACTTTTGCCTTTTCATTTGCAAATATCCCTCTTCTGTGATGTGATTAGCAGCACTGGCTCCTTTGTTTTCTGTCAAAGGTAACCACCTAAAGTGAACCTGGGCATAGTAAATGAGGACCATCAGGTAATATGCGGAGAAACTCAATAAAGGCTGGTCATGGAGTAGGCCACGGCTTTTGCTCTCCTTGAGAGAGAAGCCGCTGGCTGGCCCTTTTTCCCCACAGGACTCGGTAGTCCGTCTGAATTTCTTTTGTTTCAACTACAACGATGTGGACCCCAAGAGAGGGGGTCCGCGACATAGGTTCACATCCAGCATTTTTGCTTACTCTTTCTGTGCTTCAGTTTCTTCACTCATAGAATGGGGACATTTATCATGCTTTCCTCATCGTATGTTGTTCCTGCTAAACCTAGATTGCTGACTCTCTGTTATAATCACAGTGACAAGAGACATTTGAAAGTGAGGAACCAAATTTTATATAAAGGATTTGGAGCAGAGCAGGCCCGTCCAGCATTTTTTGTGATGAAGTCAAGTCCCTCGGCTTGTGTTTGTCTAAGAAAGCCTGTATTTCTCCTTATATCTAAAGGATAATGCTGCTGGATATATTATACTTGGCTGGTGTTCTCTCGCTTTCAATGTTTTTAATATGTCATTCCACTCTTTCCTGTTCTGTAAGGTTTTCACCGAAAAACTTAATGATAATCTGATGGTGTTTCCTTTGCAGGTTACTGTCTTTTTCCCTGGAGGCCTTGAGAACTCTTTATCTATCATTCATTACCTTTGCCAGTTTTAATATAATGTGTCTGAAAATAAAAAAGTCACAGGATGTATTATACAACGTAAGGGATATAGTCAACACTGTTGTAACAACTATGTATGGGGGTTTATTGTGGTGACCACTTTGTTGGGCATGTAAGGGATGAATAAGTACAGTATGCTGTACCCCTGAAACTAATACAATAGTGTATGTTAACTATATTTTAACATTAAAAAATTTGTTCGCTGTAAAAACATTTTTCAAAGGAAATTTCTGAAAATCTACCCCATGACTTCTAAACCCTCTGACCCCTTTTGAGAATAGGAAGCCATGTGAGAGAGGGAGAAGAAACATTTGTGAAGAGAACACTATGAAAGAGCTGTCGCCTTGTGAACAGTCTCCTCCACGCCCCCTCTACTGAGACGGCCTCAGATGGGTCGATTTGGCCATCAGAAGGGATGTATGCGTTCCTGAACTCTGGGCACCTCAGGCCTGCCGTCTGCCTTCTGCTGGGAAACCTAGAGGGCCAGGGGTGGCTGAATACCTGCTCCAGCGGCAGACACGCCAGCATTCCCAGAGTCTTTCCTGGCACAGGACACTGGACGGTTTCCTGTGGACCAGAGGTGGGCAGCGGATGAGAGAGGGCCCACACAGTCTGGCCAGCAGGGGTCCTAGGAGCCCTTTAGCAGCAAGAAGCTAAAAGTGAAGCCAGATTTCTAGAATTCAGAGCAGGAGGAGCAAGTGGCCACCTGTAGTCCAAATGGCTCTACCAGACCAGGAGACTGCAGGGGGAGGCCTCCAGCACCTGGAATCACAAAGACTCCACAAACGCACCCCAGGAGGGAAAATCAGCTTCACAGCAAAAGGTCCAAAATGGGTAAATAGAGAAAAGCTAATGTGAGCCCCTCCCAGGGTACCCTTGAGGTGGAAGCAAGCCCACCTTGGGCCAAGGGAAGTTTGTGGTTAAATCAAGTTCAGGGCTTAGTTAATATCTTGGGTCCCAGAATTTAATTACTGAATTAAGCCTGGTTTGTGATCTTAATTGACAGTCAGATGATCCATTACTTAAGTATAAACAAATCAATGATGGGACCTGGGGACATTTTTATCCAGGGGTACAAATGATTACTGAGTAAGTTTTAAAGGGGCAGGAAAGATGAAAATAAAGATGGTTTGCAGTTGTAGCATGGTACATTTTATATACTGTTGACATTTAACAAATAGACTGCCAGATATTGCTCCTGAAAAATAGGTTTATTTGAGGAAGACAAAGAATTGCAATTTGAGTCATGTCGTCTAATGGTGAACTGTGAGCAAGTTCAGAGAAACGAAGAAGGGGAATGCTTCTATGTACTTGGGAAGAACTGCTGTAAATGAAGAGTCCACTGGTGGGAATTGAACTTTTAAAGAATGGTGAGAATCCATCGCAGGACTTCATTGGTTGATTTATAAGTCTCCCATTGGCTAAGCTGTTGCCAGGCAAAGAGGACTCTTTCCTTTCTCCTGCTGAGGAGTCACTTCCTGTCAGAGATACAAGGTGTGTCTTCCTGTTCAGAGCAATAGTGTGTGCTGAGTGGCACATACGAGAGATCTCTCTTTTAGCCTCCCAACTCCATTTTAGATGAGGTTTCTGTTTGTTAATTTACATACATGAAACATACACTGTATGTGACAGAATGTTTCATAAATCCCTGTGAATTGAGAGATGATGATACCCTTAATTTTATATCCACGCTACTCAAAAGGTGATCCATGAACTGGCAGCATCAACAGTATCTGAGAGGTTCTAAGAAATGTAGAATCTCAAGTCTCACCCCAGACCTGCTGAATCAGGACCTGCATTAAACAAGAGCCCCAGGAGATTCATACACATATCAGAGTTAGAGAAGTATGGCCTTGCATCACTCAGCCATCCATAAGAAAGTCTTAGTGAGAATTTAATACCTACTAATGATGCATAACCAGTCTGTTGAAGTCCATCGTAAAGGACTCATAATAGCAACAAGTATGCTACAGCGTTTTGGAATTTTCAAAGCTCACTTTAGGTCTGTTGTACTCACAGCTAACTAGTTACCTTTTTTAACCTGGTTTGGGTATTTCACCTATTATCTCATGCACTTAGTGCACAGGCAACTGGCTAGACAAGTGACAAAGAAACCTGTCTCTCATACCTGGTGTTCCTAGGCCACCTTCCAAAACGGAAAGGAAAGATTAGATAGTTCAGCCTCTGTTATTGGGTGATATATGCTCATTAGCTTATCTTTGCAATATGGCCAGAGCTTCTAGATTCTGTGGATGATAAATGAGAGGCAGCTTTCCAGATCACTGTAGCCTCAGGAAAACTTGCTTGGGTGGCCTCAGCAGCAGAAATGGATCTTTTAGATTTTCATTCTCCATTGTATCAGCCTCTCTCATGAATGGGGAAGCCCCTTGCTGCAAATCAAGAGGAAAATTATCGTATGTTGCGGTGTATAATGTGCACTTTTTGCTCAAATTTTTGAGGGGAAAATAAGGATGTGTATTGCACATGGGTATGATTACATACCATGGGTATAATAATCCCATGTATAATGCACACCAAAACCTTGGGTGCACATTATCCACAGCAAATATGGTACCATGTGAGCTTTGGTGGGTGAAGCCAAAGACAGAACCTGCAAACATAGATTTCACTCTGCAGAACCAAATAAAATGCAGCATGGTACCAGGGAGTTGCCCAAGACCCACACCAGGTGTGAGCAGCATAGGCCCATGGTATTTGGAAGGTACCAAATCAATATTCATTGAATAAATAAATAAATCATTAACAAATAAATGAAATAAATTGCTCTGGAATTTGTATCCTTTAAGCCAGTTCACACTCCTAAATCTCTATGAATGAAATCTTCATACAGTTTTTTTTTTTACTTTCTTCTCACCTTATAACTGTGGGGATTCCATTGTGTTTGGGCAGAATATTGAAATCCAGACAAGACCATCATCATAAGATCACCAGCTATGGTGTTGGAAGTTTAAATCTGGTTCCTGCCACTTCTAGGTTGTGTAATCTTGGGTAGTTACCTAACTTTTGGAGCCCATCTATCCTCCTTTGCAAAATAAGACTACTAGTGCCTTGTCTATAATGTTATTATGGAGTTTAAAAAAGATAACATCTGTGGAAGTTTGTAGCATAGTGTGGGTACATCCTGAGTCCTCAATAAATCACTGTATGTTTTTAATTACCTCACCCTCACCCTAGATGCGTTGTTCTGGATTTACCTAAACCTCATCCCTGTTCCTACGAGATTCAATCTCTGAGGGTAATTTACATCATCTCTTCCTATAAATTATTCTTAGAAGCACAGAGTTAGCTTTATTTTTCTACTTTCAAGTTCATTTGTTCATTCATTTATATATTCATTCTAATAATCATGCCTTGAGCACTTAGCAAGCATCAGACTTAACCCAAATATATCCAATTAGAAATAGGCCTCATTAAGAAAAAATTCTATAGTGGGGGGCACAGGCAAAAGGGCTGATGCTTGTTCTGCTCGGCACCAAAGTCCACCTGCATGGGTCATCCACTCGTGATGCCAATGGACATGGGTCGACATCGACTGTCACAGGACTAGACACACAAAAATTCTCTTCACAATAAAACATATTTGAGCAGGAAATGGCAGGTATATATCATGCCATATTTATGTCCATTATTTTCTCATTTTTTATTTTCTAGGGGGGAAAAAGCTCAAATATTAGACTATCTGAATTAGAACAGGATGCCTGTCAGAGTTTTTAAACTCCATTCAGTGAGAAGTAGCTTTTCCTAATTACAGGCTGAATTCTTCAGGATGTTAAGCTATAAACACCACGATCTTCCCAAGAAAATCTGTAGGAGGGTGCAGCCAAAGGGTGCCCAAAAGGATTTATAATGGAGTTCAGAACTCAAGGTGTCCAGGTAATTTTAAGATGTCCTCACCCCCACCCCCCAGGTGTGGCTTGGGGAAAGGGACAAATGGAGCAGGGCCATTGAGAGCTGTTTCGCATAGCAACAGCCTTGCAGCTACCCTCTGGCGTGGTCATTTAGCATATCTATAACCTTTAACTGGTTGCATAGATATGTTAAATAGCTGTGATCAGCTCTGACCCAGGGGAATGGAACTTCCCCACCCAGATGTAACTGGGGGGCAGGTCCCCGGAGTTACAGTGCCTGCGTGGGAGCTGAGAGATGATTGGCTCCATGACATGGGGCCACACCTGCCCAGACTCATGATGGCAGCCCAGTAAAGCTGAAAGGATATGAGTTCTGACATGTGAGGCCGAGTGTGGGAGGAGTCAGAAATGGGGCTGCAGAGGAAGATTCGCCCTGGGGATTTAAAACCCAGACTTGGCGGCCATTGAAGAGAACCATGCGGCTTTAGCAGAGTGGGGAGGACCTCAGCCATTAAGAAGAGAACCATGCAGCTGTGGCAGTGCAGGAAGGACCGCAGTCACTGAGGAGAGAACCATGCGGCTTTAGCAGAGTGGGGACTCCCGGAGCCGTGCAGACATTGTCCGCAATACAGCCGCCTGCGGCTCCTCTACTGCCTGGCTCCGAGCCCCAGCCGGCTCTGCAGCCGCGGCCACAAGAAGGGGCCACCAATAAGTGACTCAGGAGTGTTACAGAACACAACAAGGGGGGCCTGAGACAATATACTATTATTGAAAGAAGGCCCCGAGTCCGTTATATCCGCCGCCAGAGGAAAGACGTCTCTCAATGCCAGAGATTCGTGAAAAGGAAAGGTTTATTTAATGCTATACAAACTTAAAGTAGTGACCTAATGTCTTTATCAAAAATCCCAAAGTCCCCCAAAACACCCACAAACACACACAGTCCTTCCTTCCTTTCCCCTTTGCCCAGTCCAGAATACCGTATCTCAGGAAAGGAAATAGAAGTCCATGGCTCAGGCAGTCCTCTGGTTCTTCCCAGTTAGTCCTCCATCTCGACTGGGAGACCTCCCTGGGTTCCCAGCACCCTCCTCTGAGTCGCCGGGATCTCTGCTAAAACCAGGTGGTGGTTCCCCTTCTAAAGCTGTGGGGGTCCCCACTCTGTCCAGACCTCGTGGTTCTCCCTCTCAGGGCTGCGGGAGTCTCCACTCTGTCAAGGCCGCGTGGTTCTCTCTCCTAAAGCAGCACGGTTCTCCCTCAATGGCTGAGGTCCTCCCTATTCTACTAAAGCCGCATGGTTCTCTCTCTCAGGGCTGCGCATGGCTCTCCTTCTCAAAGCAGCATGGTTCTCCCCTTCTCAGGGCTGTGCATAGCTCTCCTCCTCAGGGCTGCGCATGGCACTCCTTCCTAAAGCAGCATGGTTCTCCCTCAATGGCCGCTAAGTCTGGGTTTTAAATCCCTGTGGCCAATCTTCCTCTGCAGCCTCATTTCCGACTCCTCCCACACTCGGCTTCACATGCCAGAACTCGTATCCTTCCTGGTTTACTGGGCTGCCATCTTGAGTCTGGGCAGGTGTGGCCCCATGTCCTGGAGCCAATCTTCTCCGAGCTCCCATGCAGGCGCTGTAGCTTGGGGGATCTGCCCCCAGTCACGTCTTGGTGGGGAAGTTACTTCCATTCCCCTGGCTCAGAAATGATCACAGCTATTTAACATATCTAAGCGACCAGCCAAAGGCTATAGATATGTTAAATGACCATGCCAGAGGGTAGCTGCAAGGCTGTTGCTATGCAAAACAGCTCTCAATGGCCTTGCTCCTTTTGTCCCTTCCCCCAACCCACATCCTGGGCGGGGGGCGGGGCGCGTGGAGACATCTTAAAATCTCCTGGGCACCTTAAGTTCTGGACCCCATTTGGAGTCCCCCCTCTTGGCTGCACCCTGTAACAGGAGCACCGGGTCACTGCCCGGCCGCCGCAGCCACCACCAGGCCTCCGCATGCTGCGCCCGCGCTCTCACCGCTGGGGCTCAGCCAGCCTTGCAGCCAACTGCTCTGGCCAGGACATGATGAGCTCCGCGCTAGCCTTCCTTCTCGGTGCTGCTGCTGCTGCCGTCTCTCTCCCAGAAAGGGGAATCCCCCCCTCCCCGCCGCAACCATGGGAAGAAGCACCAAGCATCTTTAGCTGGAGATCCTGGCAACACAACCAATGGTGCTGGGAACTAAGGAAGGCCTGCCAGCTGAGCACAAATTACTAGGAAAAACCAAGAGCTGCCTAAGCCACAGACTTCTATTTCTTTTCCTGAGATACGGTACCCCAGACTGGGCAAAGGGGGAAGGAAGGACTGTGTGTGTTTTTGGGTGTTTCAAGGGACTTTGGGATTTTAACAAAGACATTAAGTCATTACTTTTAGTCTATATAACTTGAATAAATAACTCTTTTCTTTTTCACCAGTCTCTAGCATGGAGAGCTATAATTCTCTGGCTTAGGAAAAGGTGAACCTAGTACAGGGGGACCCCAGGAGAAACGGGGATTAATTCCGTAGCATTGTGGGACCCTCTTCCCTGGTGGCCAGTCGGGGAGGATCATGGGAAACCACATGTGCAGTAGCTTTAAAGTAATGCAACTACTTGTATATACTCAGTAAAAGCCCACCAAAACTAGCCAGGAAGGATCCACCCTATAGGCATAGAGCCCCTCCAGCCCATGAGGTCAATCTCTGCTTGGAGTTGGCCTGCTCCCATGTTCTCTTCTATAAACTCTGGGTGTTTGGTTCAATTCTTTGTCCCCATCACCAAGAACCTGGTTACCTGTGCCCACCTGTGACAAATCCACGAAACACCACACTGGTAACCACACAGAAGCCACTTTATTTCATCCTGCTCAGTGATGAGTGCTTGTATTAAGTACTTTCATGACACAAGCCTTTCAAGTTCTACTGAATCACGTGGATCAAACTAAGAAAACTAATACCAACAGTCTGTAGAGGGCTGGAACACTATTTTAGGTATTAGATTGGAAACAAAAATAATTTAGCCTCTGTTGCAAGTGACTTTATAGCCTGTACTTTCTGGGGAGGCAAACAACTAAAGAAAAAGGAAAAGATCTAACCTATAAATTTTGTAGATGCCTTCAACAATAAAGGTAGGAAATGCAAATGAAAAATAAATCTCGTTAAAAAGTTACACTTTCAATAATAAAACATTAAGTCCCCGGAACACAGGTTACCACAAAGATGCATACATCTAGTTTGGACAAGAGTTGTCAACTGCAAGAAGATGGAATTGCCTATCAGAAGAGAGATTGTCAAGAGATCCGACGGCAGAGAAAGGTGATGAGACCTCTAGGTGGGATGTGGGAGCAGAGCCTGAGGCCTCTTTTCGATTGTGCAACATCTCTGGGTTTTAGGAAATAAGCATTGGAAAACACAATCTGTCAAATGTTTGCACAATGCTCAGAATTGTATTTCATCCTATTGAGCTGGCAACAGAGTTTCAAAGTGTTTCCTGGAGCCCTGCAAACCTTAAACCTTGTGTAAACACGGCTGAGCCCTTGCTCGTGACTCACGTGAGTCACCTGTGTCCCCAGCTTTCTGCCAGACCCAGGACCCGTGTTCTGTAAATATTTGTTCGATGAAGAAGACCAAACTGGACTAGAAGTTTGTCGAGACAATCCTGTATCTCAGGATTTTGTAATAAAGTGTGACCTTTTAGTGTGTGCGTATGTGTTTCTCTAATAAAAATTAAACTAATAAAATAGACTTTATTTTTAAAAGTCTCAGTGTTAGTTTGTCACATTATTAAAACAGAAGGTCCAACATCTAAATACTAAAGTAATTTTTAAATATCATTTAAATTTGAATTCTACTTGCAATAATGAAATAAAGGCTAGCTGTGAAGCCGGTGCCGCTCCTCGCTGCCTCCCTCCAGTATTTCCCGCTCAGAGAGCAGACAGGCCAGTGCAGACAGGAAATAAAGCACAGTGCGAGAAATCCTGGGAAGGAGCTGATACTCTTTTTAAAATTATTTTAATAAAGTTTTATTTTTAAAGACATGCAGCTGGTGGGACATGTTGTGCGTGCATCTCCACCAGCTGCTGGGGCACCACACCTTGGCCACTGCTGTTGTGCACGGCTTGAGCTCTGTCCTTTGAACTAGTTGGATCAGTTCTTTACTAAGGAGCTCCCAAAGGCCTGCCCTGGACAGGGGACCACGGGTCTTCAGTCACTCAGAGACAACAGCTGGGGTTAGAAGCTACAAGTTGGGAACTTCCAGAGTTTGTCACATGTTGCTTTGTCAAACAAGACTATTGGCTGACGTTCAGACATCTTTCTTCCTGTTGGCCTTGGGTGCCATAGCAAAGCTCGAAGGGCAGCTGCTACCATCTCTGCCTCGATACGATGTCAGATGAAAAGTAGCCGATAGGACTGTTGGTTTGTGTGCCAGCAACAAATGCGGAGAGATCGTGGCAGGGCTACTTCCCACCCAGGGAGAAAGGACTCTGGCGCTCTCACCATCCCGAGCATGCATTAAGCAAATAGAAGAGAGCAAACACTGAACACCAAAAATGAACTTTGGCCTGTCGGAGAGACCCTGCCCAGTAGTAAAAAGGTGGCTCAATTAACATGAGAGTCTAACCCATCAGATTAGACCATTGCCCTTAGCATATGATTAAAGGAGAAAAAGAGAAAATTCTCTCTGCAGTATTTCCTCTCAAGGAAAAAGAAAAGAAAAGAAAAGAAAAGAAAAGAAAAGAAAAGAAAAGAAAAGAAAAGAAAAGAAAAGACTAGAATCACCTTCTCCATTGGCTGAGGCTGCCATGTGAGAAGGGATCAGATTAAATTTCTCTCCATGTAGTGTCAGAAGTAATGATCAAGATTCTATGTAGAAGTTCTACTTAGGGTCTCCTGAATTCATGGAATAGAGTCACTGAAATTAAAGCAGGGGAAAAGGGAGACAAGTTATAAAACAAGCACTTAGGAAGGGCAAAAACAAAGTTAGTCGTGATAAGCTGAACAGTCTGTGTGTGTGTGTTCCTCTCCTCTCCTCTCCTCTCCTCTCCTCTCCTCTCCTCTCCTCTCCCTCTCCCTCCCTCCCCCTCCCCCTCCCCCTCCCCCTCCCCTCCCTCCCCTCCCCTCCCCCTCCCCTCCCCTCCCCTCCCCTCTCCTCTCCTCTCCTCTTTCCTTATTCTCTTGCTTATCAGCTCCATTCTTCTTCTTTTATCCAGCCCCCCACCCCCCTAACTCCCACCACCCACCCCACCTAGGATAGCTACCTCCACTGGGAAGCAGATACTTCTTAAAACACCAACTTGCAATAGTCTAAATGCAAACTTCAATTCTCAAGACCATTTGACCTTTTGGGTCCAGCATCCGTGATTAATTGACAGCTTTTCTCTGTGACATTTAATTCACATCTCATCGAATCAGTGCATCTTTAAGCCAGTAGGGGGATATCTTGTTCCTTCGTAAAGTAACCTCTCAGGAGTAACCTATAATGAGGCTTTTAAACATATGAGTCTAACATGGTTCTGAGCCCTGTGGACGAAAACAGAACCAGCCACATGCTAAGCCTGGCAAGCTCAGGAGAGGCCTGCCTGGTGGGCCTTACAAACTCAGAGACCTAAATTAACCACACAGGATGGTCTGAAATTAAAACTTCCCAAGTAAAAGTGAGTCCTGGTGGGTAGTCATGTCCTAGGCTGCTGTCTTCCCTGATCAAAGTTTATCTTAACCTTAATGGAGCCCCTCTGTTGTGTGTTTGCGTCTACAATAAGGTGCCTTTGGAAGGTCAGAGCAATTTCTGTTTTATAGGCCCCTGAGGGCACATTCACAAGGCAGAGGCCCAGAGCCCCTCATTGGCATTGTCATCCTGTGACCCACCCTACACCCACCTACCTAAAAGAAGTTTGTCTCTCCGTTTTCCTCTTTATCGGATCTCAGAGATTCCCCGGCTTTACGTTCTTCCGCCTCCCTCATCGAGCCCTGGTAAATTTCCTGTAACCCTCCTTCCACCTCCTCCTTTGATTCTGATCTATGAAATAAGGGGTAAAACTGCCATTTCCCAGAGCATTTCTCGACCCCTTGAAATTTTGCCTCCTGGCAAATGCTCCATTTTGGCTCAAATAAACTCATAAAATTCTCTACAGGTTTGGACATGTCTTATGTCAACAGCCCTATTCCAACAAAGTTGTATGATGGGGGGCTTCCCCCTATACCACCAAGCAGTGCTCAGGACACCAGCTGGGTGTTCTACAACTTTACTCAATTCTGACACTATCTATCCAAAGACAGCATCAAATCCCACCAGCAAAGCAGTTCGGCTCTACAAGACATCCCACCCCTCCTTCAATTCAGATACCAGTTGCAACTTCTGAGGTTCTCATAAACCCCTGAGCTTGACTGATTTGCTAGAGCAGCCCATAGAACACAAACATTTTACTTACTAGACTACCAGTTTATTGTAAAAGGATGTAACTCAGGAATAACCACCAGGAAGAGATGCATAGGGCCCATTCCAGTGCACCACTCCTCCCAAACCTGCACGTGTGCACCAGACCACAAGCTCTTGGAGCCTGTCATTTTGGTTTTTAGGGAGGCTTCTTCATTACATCAGCCTGATTGATTGATCTAACAAACCCTCTTCCTGGAGATGGGGGGTGGGACTGAGAGTTGCCTCATTAACATAACAAAAGATGCCTTTTTGTTGCTGTTGTTCTCTCCACTTAGGAAATTCCAGGGATTTTAGGAGCTCTGTTCAGAAGAGGAACAAAGACCAAATGTATATTTCTTATAAATCACCGTAAAGTCATAAAACACTCGTCTGACCTGGGTCCAGTCAGGCAAGATGTGAGCACTGAGGGCCGCAGAAGCCGAAGGCAGGAGCTGCTGTCACAGAGAGTAGTTCCTGGTGCATGTATTTGTTCTTGACGGAACCTTCTGTCCTGCCAGACCTGACCGGACAGAGCTGGCTAGCAGCAACGGCTCCCAATTAACTACATCGCCTGAGCAAAGTGTCCATTTTTTATTTATTTCCTCTTTCTCCTGATTCTTTCCTCGTAGAATAATCTATAAAGATCCAAAAACAAAACTTTATTTGAGAAAGGTCAATATTTAGTAAATGGAATAATTTTGACATGACTGCCAACATTTTTTCATGTGTCTCACTTTTTCTATGCTGGATAAAATTATTCATTTGATCAAGTGGGTGCATATTAAATGATATTAAGTTATAACATTTACTTGTGTTTAATTTGCCATTTTAAATAAAGCTATTGCCAAGAAAGGTCATCCAGTTTTCTGTATTTCTTACAGATCTCAGTGAAATTTTATACATGGACAAAGACCATATGAATAGAAGGTTTCACTACTTAGACTCAGAGTTATCAGAACTATTAGTGTATTTAGCAGCCATGTCTCTCCAATCTATAAATATAGTAAAGCTCAATCAACTATGCAAGAGAATAAAGTACAAATCAGAACAAAAAAGTTAGTTGTAAGCTTACTTTTTGTGGGCAGCCTTAGCAATATAATCCAAAAAAATGACAAATGGAAGGAAACAATAATTAGTAAACATAAACTAATTCAGTGTCTGGCCCACAAGTGGTGCTCAATGAATACCTGGCCAAATGATCACAGGGAAAATAACGCAATGTGGGATACACATGAAGAACTATAGGACTTTACATAGGAGAAATACAAGAACATGTCTATATGTTCAAGGGATCCAAAAGGTTATAAAATAAATAATGTGCAAATAGTTGCTGGAAAGGTAGGAAAGTCAAGGAAAATCATTTAGATCAATTATGAATATATTTATTCTCCATTATTGATTAGAACTAATAGGAAATATTAAAATCCAAGAATAATTACAGTTTTAATGTACTGAGGAAGGAGGAAATTTTAATTAAATTTTGCAAACAATAAATTTCACTTAAGTATGAATGCCTCTTCAGAAAGGAATTAATAATAAAAATGCTAGTATAAGCAAGAAAAAATCAAGAGCACTCAAAATATTAAAAATAAAGACAAAGTTAATTTATAAAGACAGAGCATTCCAGCACAATAAATACTAATAATGCAATAGCAGAGAAACATAACAGGAAGTCAGGAAGGAATTAGTTTCACAGTAATAGATTTACAGAAAGAGAAAATGTCTAAACATCATTAGGAAATCTCCTGGAGAAATGTGGGTTAACAGCTGAAAGTGACATTTATTTTATAGAAAATACACACATCATCATCTGGCCTATGCATAGGAAAGATTTGTTTAGAGTTGACATTTGCTTTTTGTTGAATTCTTAAGGAGAGCTAAATCTAAATAAAGATTTTCAACTTATGGTTTTTAAATTGTGTTTACAGTAATTAGTCTGTGAGAGATGAAAGGTCAAAGAAGAAAAATAACATTTAAATAATATGTATCTCTCCATCAAAGTGCTTTATGTTGTTCCAAGTCTTTTCAAACAATCTACAAGATGATGCAGCATCAACAAAGATCAAAGAATGATATTATCTTCCTAAGTAAATCCCCACCCTCTTTTTTATATAATAAGAGAGAAAAAGTAAACATCATAGAACTCTTCTAAGCTCACCAGAACTCTTAACTTTAAAAATTAGGGAGCAGGATCTTTTTCTCTTAATTTTTGATTTTAAAGAGAGAGAAAGGGAGGGAGAAAGAGAGGGAGAGAAACATCTGTGTGGGAGAGAAACATAGACCTGGGACCAAACCCGCAACCCAGGCCTGGGCACCAACCCAGAACTGAACCAGAGACCTTTCAGTTTGTGGCAAGACGCCCAACGAACTGAGCCACCAGCGGGGTAGAGGGACCATTTTTATGAGGCAAATAATTCAATCTTTTTAAAAGAATATTAATGTATCCATGTCACCATGAGGGTAATTTGCTAATTTACCTGTGCAGCGAACACCATATTTTATTAGTGGCTTGAAATAGTAAGTGCTTTGCTCATCCCTGGCAGATGCCTACTTTTCTGCCACACTTGATCTGGTCTCTACAGTGCAAACTCAAAACTGACTATAAAGGAGCAAGATGAAACCTTATCTTCACCAACAAGTGTGATTCTAAACACCCTGACAATCATGCCAGACAAAAGGGACGTCGTTTTACACTTATAGTCTCACATCACTTACAATGCTTTGAAGGAACTAGTCCTTTGAAGGTTCAGGGTTAACGTATTTCTGGTGAACTGCAAAACTAGCATTAACACAAAATGCATGTTTCCTTTTGGTTCTAAACAGCTGAGCGGAACCGTACCTAATCCCACCAGCTGCAGAGCTGGACCGTCTCTGCACTTTTTAAGTAGTAAGAGGAATGAGGATCTGTGGTTGTATTCCCCCAGCCCCTGACTTTCTCAGTCTAACGGATTGCCGGTGACTATTCAATAAACAGATGTCTGATGGAGGGGAGGGACAAAGGGATGGATGGAAGAAGAGAAGGAATTTCACAGGGTTTTCTTGGACGATTGTTATTTAGTTTTATTTCGTAATCATAAACTTAACTCTGTAAACCAGCTAGAGTTGGAAGGGGTAAGGAAAACGTGAAACCCCATGAACTGAGTTGAGAGCATGAAGATTATAGAACATTCCATGATGGAATGAAGATGGGGGTGAAGAGGTGCTCTCCCAAGCTACAGAAGGAATGGTCTGGTGGTTAAGATAAAGCACAAGCCAAATTTATTCGAGTTGTCCACAGTCAGTGATGATGATCTTCCGGCTGGTCCTGCCATTCCTGGACCCTTGGCGCTCCATGGCTATCACAACATCCATGCCTTCTTCCCCCTGGCCGAAGGCCACCTGCTTGCCATCCAGCCACTCGGCCTTGGCAGTGCAGATGGAAAGCTGGGAACCATTTGTGTTGGGTCCAGCATTTGCCATGGACAAAATGCCAGAACCCGTGTGCTTCAGGATGAAATTCTCAGCATCAGATTTCTCCTGGTAGACGGACTTACTGCCTGTGCTATTGTGGTGTGTGAAGTCCCCACCCTAGCACATAAATCCCAGAATAATTCTGTGAAAGCAGGAACCTTTATAACTACATCCTTTCTCCCCAGCACTCAGAGCATGAAAGTTTCCTGCTGTCTTTGGCACTTTGTCTGCAAACAGCTCTAAAGAGACGCAGCCCAAAGGGTCGCCATCAGCAACAATGTCGAAGAACACGATGAGGTTGACCACGGCTGGGTGCAGAAACATCTGAGGTGGCTGTGGCCTCTGCAAGGCTGGATTTTTGTGATTTAAAAGTACTTGAACTAGCTCAAAAATCACTGGGCAAACCAAGCCAACCAAAGGTTATGCAAATTGTCTGAGGCACAGTAGGCCAGCAGTGCCCACTTAAAAAGCAAGTGGACTTACATCTATGTTTTCTGGAGGCCTAAAATTTCTCATATACAATAAGGACTTCAATGCCACAAGCAGTTTAAATGTGAATTGCCTGAGTTGTTATGACTGAAGTTTCATTTTGCTTAGCAGTGCTTCTCAAACGTGGTCAATAACGGGCCGTATCATGGTTGGCCTGGGGCAGTGCTGCTTGGCATCTGTCATTCCAGTGTTTATTTGTAGCGATATATTTCACTTTTAAAGTGTCCTGGTTTTGAAAGGATATCATTGATATGGTCACTAACCAGTGACTAACTGCATTTGAAAATTCTGGCTATTAAAAACAGAGCTTACCTGATGCCCTGGCTGGTGGGGTTCAATTGGTTGGGTGTCGTCCCACAAACCAAAAGGTTAGATTCCTGGTCAGGGCACATGCCTGGGTTGCAGTTTCAGTACCTGGTCAGAAGGCAACCAATCGATGTTTCTCTCTCACATTGATGTTTCTCTCCTTCTCTCCCTCTCATCCCCTTTACATACTTACATACATACATACATACATACATACATACATAAATGTTGAAAAAAAGTGGAGCTACTTGGGTCCCACTTCAAACCTCATAAAGTAGGACCTCAGAAGGTCAGGCCCAGGAATAGGCATTTTAACAAGCACCCCTAAGCAATGGTTAGGATTATCAAAGTTTAAGAACCATTGCATTAACACATAGTAGAGGGTGATAGATTTCCATGAGGAGATTCTAGAGCAGTGAATGAAAATAAACAGGAAGAGGTGACATTAAATAATACACCTAAAGCCACCAATATGGAATTCTGCTGATTTGGCAAGTTTCCTCATGCCCTGTATCCACTGCCACCAGAACATCTATCTTTGTCCCAGCGGCAGCGAGACGACTGAAACGGTACAGATGTGAGGAAGCACGAGAGGGTTCCGTCCGGCTCCCATGTGGACATTTGCCATGACGCTCTGACGGCCGTAATTCCAGGTCCACGTATCCTCACGTCCCGTCCATCTGACCCGTTCCTTCACTAGACCAGCTGTGCGAGGCTACCTATAAAAACGAGTCATTCCAGACGGCTATTTTTTATCCTTCCCCATGCCACCCTCTGTAGATCCAAATTTTAACTTTAGAAAAATAAATACCATTATTCCAGTAATCCAGGCTGAGTTTTTCCACCAAAGAATTAAGGAAAGGGGAAGAGCAGCATGACCCCATGGAGGGAGAGGTTTGCTTGGAAGTCTTCTTTTCTTCTTGTAGTCTTCCTCTTCACAAGGACTTGACAATTTTAGTTAAACTTGAGCAACGCCATCTAGGATCACCGTATATAGGTATGCCTTGCTTTTCGAAAGTTCGTGTTATGCAACCTTGCTTTTGTGAAATACTTGCTTTCACTAACTGAAAGAAATCCTAAAAGGATTTTCACTCTTACAAAAAAAGGTGAAAAGTGAAAATAGCCTTTTGTGTTTTGCAGTGAACTGGTGTGGAGGCAGCTAGAGTGGCCCCACCAAGCTACTTCCCAAGAACTACACTCGGCACCTCAGCATTAAACCCCCATAGCTTTAAACTGAGTTTGTGAACATCTGTGTTTTATTTTGTGCATCCAATAGCAAAACGTGTCCTAAGGTGCCAGAAAAGCCTAAGAGAGTTCCTAAGAGCGTTACCCTTAGCATAAAACTGGATGCAATTTAGCATTTCCATCATGGTTAACAAAATAAAAGCATTGTGTGCGTTTTGAATTTTGGGTCTAGGAATGCTCAAAATTATTCTGTATTAATTAATGGTAACTGCTTCTTTACTTTATGCCATTTCAGTTCATGGAAGTTTTCGTAGAATGCTCTACTTTTGGATTGCAAGGGAAACCTGAACACAGGTAATCTTTATTTGCTATAGTTGTTAACTAATGTTCGTTGGTTGCAAGGGACATAAAACAACTCTGGCTAACTTAGACAAAAATGGAAGATTATGGGAAGGATTCTAGAACATTTCATGGATTCTAAGGAAAAAGTGAAGGGCAAAGGCTCAAAATGACAAGAAGTGGGAAGGCTCCAAGGCTTCAAGGAGTTCACAGATCTCTTTCCAGAATTTGCCATGAATGCCACTTGGATTGAGTGGCCTCTCACCTCTCCGTCTCACTATTCCAAATGCTATTCATAGGGATGCAGAACACAGTCAGGTAGCAACTCCCAGGCAGGTGCCTATGGCCACACAGAGTCACATAACATCACATAGCATAGACGGGATCTTCTGGAGCCTACATCTCTGTTCAAAGGCATAATCTCTCTGAGAACATTGAAATCACCATTGACCATGTAGCTACCAAAATGTCACCAGTTACAACACTCCCTCTGGCTGCCCAGAATGCTCACACACACTCACACACCACATACCTTTCCCCCTCTGTATCCAAAATAAATGGTCATGACACATGATCACCAACCCTCACTCAACAGCAGTGGGAGACAACCAAAGCCATTTCCAGTCATCGCACACGGAGGTGAGATATGGGCCTTCAAGTCCAGGACCTCTGGTTCATATTCATCCCTCTTCAGGTCTGTCACAACCCAATCTCAATGCTCTACAGCCTAAGGACAACATGATAAATTCAACCATTACTTGGAGAACATTACATGCTCCTGGAAAAAAAGGAAACAAAAAATTTCATTATTATAATTCTCATTTTAAAAAGGAAACATGAGAATAAATAGTATACTTAGCAAGGAAATATTGGTACAAGCTACTGCCCTCTGTTCTGCAGGCGTTCACAAGACTGCTGCTGACATATAACAGATTCCTTCTTTGTTTCTTCCCAGTTCTGGTTTCCAGCCAGCACCACAGCTTGCCAGGTTCTTTGCCCTGATTGCACAAAGAATCCAGCAAGTCCAGGTGACTGTCTTAGCTACCAAGCCAATAAAACCTACACTTTTTTAACCCTTGGATGAAGCATTTCTCCACTAAGAACTGAACATTTTAGGTTAAAAGAGTTAAATATTTTTAAAGAGTTAAAGCAAAATTTCTGAAAGAGAAAGAATAGGTGTAATTGCAAGAGGTATCTTCACCTCTAGGTCCTAGGATGCATTCCACTCTGTCTGTAAAAACAATATTAAATGTGTTGGTCACTGGTTTCGTTCATGTTTTATGTTCTACATCAAAGCACACCAATATCACAATACATCTTAGATAGTGTTGTGGCTAAATTTCCACGTGGCCATTCCAGTGAAGCCTGGCATCATCGGGGTGACTGGATATTATACACAGTAAGGCCAGGCAGCCAGTGGCCTAGTGCCTTGCCTGTGTCTCCATGCAGTGAGTGCATCAATCAGAAGCCATGCACAGCATCCTGTGACGCCTGCAGGGGTGTCCGACCTTTTGGTGTCTCTGGGCCACGCTGGAAGAAGAAGAGTTGTCTTGGGCCACACATTAAATACACAAACACTAACAAAAGCTGATGAGCAAAAAAAGGTCTGTGCATAATTTTTGTGATACTTGCCACCACAGAGAAGCAAAAAAGTCCTCAGGTAATAACCCTAATTATTCAGCAGCCCTCTTGATAATCTTTGAAAATTGTTGAGCAGGTCCCAAGTTTGTGATCACTAATATAGAAAATATACATATCTAAGTAATAAAATTTAGTATAAAAGTTTGTAGTAAAATTAAATAATGCTTTAATAAGTAAATTTATGATTTTGTGTTGGGCCACATTCATAGCCATATTGGGCCACATGCGGCCTGCAGGCTGCGGGTTGGATATCCCTGCTTTGGAGGCATGTAAGCAGAGAAAGCAAATCCAAATCCATAAAAACTATTCCAGTGATGATAAGTTGCTGCTCTTTCATGATCAAGGGGCATTCCCAACTTAAAATAACTGATCTGCCACAGAGTAGCAGGCCAGGTGCCCTAGAAGCACATTGCTGGTCGCTGTTGCTGCCAGTATAGGAATCAGTCTTGATTGTGTCGTTGAGTCCAAGCACCTCCTCCATTCTGGCCATCACAGCTGTCAGGTCCATGGACCAACAGACTAGCTGGAGGAGGAGAATGACTGACTCCTAGAGAAGGAATCATTTTTCCCTACTTATTAAGAGCCTCTTCTGCAATGATAGTCTCTTAATGTGCACTCCCATAAACAGATATTCTCACGGTCTGGGCCCTTCTGAATAGTCCATCCATCCTTCCCTGAAACTGCCTAGTCGTCAGTTCTCCAGTCTTGATTCTCCTAAGTCCCTGACCATCTTAGTCAGGCCAGGACTAAAATTACCTTGTATGTGCTGATTCAGGCCTCTCCATCTTTATAACATCGCCACTGTCCCTACCGAGCTCCTTGCCCCAGACTACACACATTGCCCAGGTCATCCTGGTCCCTCCCTCAGAGACATCTCTGACCTCCCCTGAATCCAGCAATGACAGAGTTAATGTCTGGCACAACCCAGATTGTTGAGCACTAGATTCAATTGCCTTACTTGTTACAGATTTGGATGGCACCTCTGTGCCAAATAATGAGCTCAAGAATTGGTATAGATCCTGATCCCAAGTAAAATAGACAATAAAATGTTTCCTTTCTTCCAAAGTGGACAACACAATTACTTCTCAAAATTTAACATTGTAAGCATTCTCCTTCACAAATGTAGTTCAGGGCCACCCTGGAAAACGGGAATGCTTCCTCTCTGTGTCTGCCTGGTGCCAGCACATCATGCGAAGCCATCTGTACACCAGGTTGAAGTTACTCTATCCCTGCTCCACTCGTCATGGGAAACTCCCTATGAGACATATGAAGGAAAGTAATATAGGAGTGCAGCTGTGTATTCATTCAATTCACCTGAGTCTTCAGGCTTCTCATAGGCTTGGCCTTCATACTCTCCTCCTCCTTCTCCCTCTATTGGATGTGGATCACAGCTGGGAATGCCTGGCTTTATGGCTATGTGTCTGAGACAACACTGTTTTATGGGAGGCATCAAGGTAACGTGGCCATCTTATGCCAGATGGCTGATGATTCTGTCTCTGTGTGAGCCTAGCCACAAGCCAGGAGTTATTTCTCAAAATGAGGGGTCATCTACTAAAGGGGCCTTTGCATTCTCTTGTTGGGGCTTGTCACGGGTTCCATCACGCTTTCAGATGGGCCCCAGGCAATTCCAGCAGCACTGGATCCGTGTGCTCACCAGGGCCAGGGCAGAGCTGCCTGCCCTGCACAAGGGCCAGCTGCAGAGCCCCCGCCCACTTTGGGCCCCACTCCAAACTGGCAGCTGTTGGGTGGTTGCCCAGAAAAAGGTCAGCATATGACACCCAAAAGTGGCAATACCATATCTAAGATCCAAAGAGGCCCCAACTCACTATGCCTGGAAAATTCTGTTTTAAAACTTTGTGGATGAATGTTTCAATATCTCATATAAATCACAAACTCGGTATTTTTAACTTCGAAGTGCTAAAATGTCAAAGCGCCACTCTATTATAGTAGTCAAATTTGGTGATTATTTTTTCCCACTTCATTTCATTCATTCATTCTTTATTTAAACCCCATCTGCTTAGAGAAGGGATTGAAAGTGTCCTATCATGTCTCATTATCGCTTTTCCTTAATAAAAAATGGTAGCAAGAAGTTGCAGAGTAAAACAGAATTTTATAATATTCAGATAAGTTCATCACTTAGCTACATTTACTATGTTATGAATCTATATGCAGAAATCTGCCACATTTGAAAAACTATTTAAGGACAATTCAAAAGCTCTAAGAATCTGTAGCTCTTGTGTGAGACAAGCACAATAAAGATTGCCTCACATAAGCAGGAAATCATCCTTTGCTGAGTTCTTTGGAAGCCATCTTAGTGAAGACTTTCAAATGTAAAATATCTATCAGAAATTTTTTTAACAGCACCTTGGGGGTTGAGGCAGCAGCAGGAGAAACTCCCAGCCTCATAGAAGAGTTCATTGGAGAGACCCACAGGGTCCTAGAATGTACACAAGTCTACCCACCTGGGAATCAGCACCAGAAAGGCCCAATTTGATTGTGGGAAAGTGACTGAAAACCAGCAGAGGGCAGAGCAAGCAGCACTGTTCCCTTTCAGACCTCTCCAGCACATACAGTATCACAATGCAGCCACCAGTGTTGCCCTGTCCTGGTGTAAACCTAAGGCTCCGCCCCTTACTACGTAACAGATGTGCTGAGGAAATGGCCCAAATGAAAGAACAGATCAAAGCTCCAGAAAAAATACAACTAAGTGATGAAGAGATAGCCAACCTATCAGATGCACAGTTCAAAACACTGGTAATCAGGATGCTCACAGAAATGGTTGAGTTTGGTCACAAATTAGAAGAAAAAATGAAGGCTACGAAAAGTGAAATAAAGGAAAATGAATAGGGAACCAACAGTGACGCGGAAGGAAACCAGGACTCAAAACAACGGTTTGGAGCAGAAGGAAGAAAGAAACATTTAACCCGAACAGAATGAAGAAACAAGAATTCAAAAAAATAAGGAGAGGCTTAGGAACCTCCAGGACATCTTTAAAGGTTCCAACATCCGAATCATAGGGGTGGTAGAAGGAGAAGAGGAAGAGCAAGAAATTGAAAACTTATTTGAACAAATAATGAAGGTGAACTTCCCCAATCTGGCAAAGGAAATAGACTTCTAGGAAGTCCAGGAAGCTCAGAGAGTCCCAAAGAAGTTGGACCCCAGGAGGAACACACCAAGGCACATCATCATTGCAGTACCCGAGGTTAAAGATGAGAGAATCTTAAAAGTAGCATGAGAAAAGGAGACAGTTACCTACACAGGAGTGCCCATAAGACTATAAGCTGATTTCTCAAAAGAGATCTTGCAGGCAAAAAGGGTCTGGAAAGAAGTATTCAAAGTCATGAAAGGCAAAGACCTACATCCAAGATGACTCTATCCAGCAAAGCTATCATTTAGAATGGAAGGGCAAATAAAGTGCTTCCTAGGTAAGATCAAGTTAAAGGAGTTCATCATCACTAAGCCCTTCTTATATGAAATGTTAAAGGGACTTATCTAAGAAAAACATCAAAACTATGAACAGTAAAATGACAGCAAACTCACAGCTGTTAACCGAACCTAAAAACAAAACCAAAAACAAACTAAGCAAACAACTAGAACAGGAACAGAATCACCAAAATGGAGAACACATGAAGGGTTATCAGCGGGGAAGCGGGAGGGAGAGATGAGGGAAAAGGTACAGGGAATAAGCAGCATAAATGGCAGGTAGAAAATAGACAGGGAGAGGTTAAGAGTAGCATAGGAAATGCAGAAGCCAAAGAACTTACATGTACAACACATGGACATGAACTAAAGGGGGGAATGCAGGTGGGAGGGGGTGTGCAGGGCAAAGGGGAGTAAAGGTGGGGGATGGGACAATTGTAATATCATAATCAATAAAATATATTTAAAAAATAAAATTAAATTAAAACCAAAAAAAAGAAAAATCATTTTTTAAACAAATCACTCTTTTGTCTATTCCCTTTAGCAAATATCGGAAATAAATGAACACCTACATCCCTATGAACTTTTTAAAGTGATTTTAACACAAGTTTATTCTGAGTACACCCAAAAAAGTGCTTCATTTCTGCAAGTATTTATTCATTATCTACCACATGTAGGTTCTGTGTGGGACCATGGGCAATAAGCCATCAGAATGTACGGTCTAGTAGAGGTTACAAATAAGTAGTTAGAAAATTACAGTATAGTTTGGTATGTTCTAAGACAGGACTTACAAGAAGGTGCTATGGTATTGAGGGTCAGGAAAACTTTCCGAAGAAAGTGATATCTAAGCTGAGGCCCAAAGGGAGAAGGAAGTAGGAGCCACACAGACCAAGAAGCTAGAACATGAAGGAAAGAGCGTGCGTTCTGGGCAGCACAAACATTACCTGCGAAGACCCAGAAACCAGAGAGCGTAGCATGCCTGGGCACCAAAGGCAGTTCAGTAAGTGTGGCTCTTAGAGTTGGGGCAGTGGTGACAGTGGTAGTCAGAGAATAATGGAAGCATATGTGTGGTGGACACGGTTCCTTGCCCAATTCCCTTTCTCAAATAACAGAATCTCAGAAAGTTGGCACAGATCCATTGGTTTAAGGGGGATGAATGATTCTAGGGAATAAAGGAAGGTAATTTCACTTTAATTAGCTATCAGAGTTTTTGGCCAATCAGATCTAAGCAGAAGTCAGCTGAAGTTTCTTTTCTGGGTTAAAATTGGACCCTCCCAAGGAGAAAGCTGTTGCCCCCACTTCTTCCCTGTCTGGGATGCTCGCACAGGCCTTAGAAACAGCCTAGAGGAAGCTGCTACAGCCATCTTGTGATCAAGGAAAAGACTCAAAGAATTGCAAAGAGCTGACTCAGGCACTAGCCTTTAGCTGAGCTAATAAACTATGCCTGGAACTATCTTTGTCTAAACTTCTTGGTGTGTGAGAGAATGAAATGTCTTTATTATTTAAGTGTTTGTCTGTGTTCTGCACTTGCAGCTGGGCATCTCCCTAAGGGTTATATGAAGACTGAATTGATAAGCTGAGGTCATATCGTGGAGGGCCTTACAAGCTATTCTAATCAAGGCCCTTTTGTTTGCATGTAACAAAAACCTATTTGCAGCTGGCTTAGGTGAAAGGGGAGACATTATAGGAATGTACTGGAGTATGTCATATGGTACAAGGAAATGTGGAACAAACAACGTGAGCAAAGATGGACTATAGTCAAGGTTTAGGGACAACTTGAACCAGAGCTTGTAATACGACCAGCAGGTTGCTGCCTGTCTCTCATCCATGCTTCTCCCCATGGGTTGGCTGTGTGCTTTCTCACTGTTGACTGGGTTCCAGCACATGGTGAAAACATGGCCATTGACAGCTCTTGAACTTCTGCTCTTTTAGCTTCCACTCCCAGGAAGGAAATGCTCCCTCTAATATTAAATTTAAGAATCTCATGTCCATAAATAAAGTAGTTGTTCTGGGTGGCCAGAACAACAGAAAACCACTGCACAGGGGATGAACAGATGATAAGCAAATCGAGAGAAATAATTAAATTTGTCCTGTAGAAAGATCACCAAAGCCTCAGGCTAGAGAATGGATTGGGAGGGTAGTTCAGGGAGGAGGAGCAATCGCCAAAATCTGTGTGAGAAGTAAGAGTGCTTAAACGGAGGTAGAGAGGGTGCAGGTAATGTTAAAGCTCTTATCTAGCCATTGTGGTTAGTCCCTTTCAAATCACAGTGAAGACCACAACTTGTCTCTGGGAGCAGGGGCTGGGAGGAAGTGAGCAGAGAGCTGTACCTGTGATTGCAGTTTTAAGCAAAGGTTTTGTAAAAAGATTAATCAATTTGCCCTCTTTGATCATAATTAATATTTTTAAGCTCTGTTTTAAGATTCGACTGACTTCAAGTACTGCTGGAGCTAACACTTATTCAATACTGATTTAACATAAAAATCAATGAGCAATTCACAAGTTTCTTTAAGTCAGAAAATACCAAATATGAAAAGCCAGTGATCCATACTTATGTGTTCTTACCAACCCAACATATTTTAGCAGAATATCACTTACTGTGTGCTGTGCAGAAAGAACAGTTTATCTGAAATCAAAGGCAAATGATGCCTCGATGTATTGCAATGCTAGGAAGTGGAAGTAAATGTTTGCAAATAAAAGCAGAGTCATGAAACTAAAGAGGAACCAAATATAATCACACATAATAACAAGAAAAAGAATTAACCCAAGTGAATGATCAAATGTCATATTGGTACAACCTGATGAATTGGGGGATTGAATTGATACTGATATGATTTCAGATATAGGCTTTTTTTTTCTATTTGGTGCCTAGATCTGTTTTAGATGGATGTTTCTTCAAGAGTAGACCACAAACCCACAAGCCAGGGAAAAAAGATGACAGATGGGAAAAGGTCAGGATGAGGAGGGGAGGAAAGACAGAAAATGAGAAGGGAAAGAAGTGTTTCCCCAGTGTGAGTCAGTAAATATTTACTGCATCTTTGCTGGCGCAGGCTCCAGGCTGAGACTGGCAACAACGGTTGACAGGCCATGTTGCTGCAAACGCACTGACCCTGTTGGAGGGGTCATTGTGACAATGTGACTGATGGCAGACCCTTGAGCTGGGCTCAGGTAGTCCTAGGCTCCTTACCCACTCCCTGCCCTTGGAATGTGTGCTGTGCCCACCTTTGCCACAGTGGGAGCTATTTCAAGGGCACACAGAGTTTCTTACACAGTCTTGCATCTGGATCTCGAGAGCTCTCCCTTAGTATTCTCTACCTTCCCAAAGCTACACCAGCCTCTTGGGCCCATAGATCCAATGGTTTTCAAAATTTCATGTGCATGAGAATAACTCAAAGAGATAGTTTAAAATGCAGAATCCTTGGCCTCCACCCAAAGGTTAATCTACTAGGTCTGAGATGGAGCGTATACTGTTAATGAGCCTCTCAGACACCACTGAAGCACACTGAGGTTGAAGAACCACAGCCCCAGAGAGACAGATTCCAGACCATCAGGGGAACCTGCAAATTATAAAATACAGTATGTACTCTGTAAAAAAGCCAAGTATTACCAAAGGGTATAAGTGAAAATCCAACCTTCCTCCACCTCCAACCTTAGTCAAAGAAAATGAACACTCCCCAGAGACAGCCTCTGTTCGCATTTTAGTAAATGTCATTAGAAACCTATACTTTAATGTAATATATAAAAAAATTACTTAAATAGAATTGTATTTCATGCTGTGTTGTGCAAGCTGCTCTTTTCACTTTTATAAAATCTTGACCTCATTTCTTTTTAACAGCTATCAGTGTTTAATATGTAAGTGTACTGTAATTTAGTTAATCTTTCTTTGAGACGGACATTTTACTGTTTTCAAAGTTATTTCATTTTTTTATTGTTGTTCAGTTAGTTGTCCCCATTCCCCTCCCCCACCTGTTGCTCTCCCCTGCCCTGTCCAACCCTTGCTCCCAAAGACAATGCCCTCCCCATTGTCCTTGCCCATGAGTCCTTTGTACATGTTCCCCTTCTTCCCCCGTGACCCCCTCCCTCCCCTCTGGTCCTTGTCAGTTTTAATGTTATAAACAGTGTTGTGATGCTCATTTTCACATGTTCACTTTTGTACACTCATGTATTTCTGCATCAAAAGATCCTAAAAGCAGAAATGCAGAATCACAAGTATATACAGTTAATATTATGCATGTATTGCCAAATTGTAAAGTTGCATAAATTTTTTGTTTCTAACTTAAGCCACCATCAATAGATGAATGGATAAAAAAGTTATGGTGTATATATAATAATATATACACAGAAATGTACATATATGTGCATCTATGTCTATATACATGCATGCATACATACACATATGTATATATAGACATATACACATGTGTATACATGTATGCATAAATATTTATGATTCAGCCATAATTAATGAGGAAATCCTATCATTTGTGACAACATGGATGGACTTTGAAGGCATTATGCTAAGTGAAATAAGTTAGAGAAAGACAAACACAGTGTGACCTCATCTATGTGTAATCTAAAAAAACAAAAAAGCAAGAAAACAAAAAAGACCAAACTCATAAGAAGAGATCGGATTAGTGGTTATCAGTGGTGGGGTGGGGGAGGGGAAATTGGAGAAAGGTAATCAAAGGTACAAACTTTTATAAGACAACGAAGTGCTAGGGATACAACACACAATGTGATGACGATAGTGAACACTGCCGTATGACACACAGGACTGAGAACCGTCATCACAAGGAGAAATTATTTCCTTTTTTAATTGTATCTGTATGAGATGATGGATGTTTACTAAACCTATCATAGTAATCATTTCCCAATATAAGTGAATCAAATCACCTTTGTATGACTTAAAATTATACAGTGATGTGTGTCAATTATTTCTCAATAAAACTGGAAAAGAAAGTTTTTGTTCTATCCTCACTTTATGAGGGTCTGTTTCCCATATTCTCATTAACTCCGAGCATTTTAGCATTTTTGGTTTTCATGTTTGCCAATACGATACGTGAAAATGTTTTTAAGTTGAAAAATGTTTTAATCGTCAACTGAGGACAATTTCTCCATTTCCTTTAGAGAGAAAGGAAGGAAGAGAGGGAAACATCGATGCAAGAGAGAAGCTCTGATTGGCTGCCTCCTGCACAGGCCAGGATTAGGAATTGAACTCACAGTATTTTGGTTATGACACTCCAACAAACTAAGCTACACCAACGAGGGCTTAAGTTGAAAATTTTTTATTGAAAAATACTATTTTTAAATTTTTACTATTTCAGTGTATTATAAATTATTTGTCCTTGGCTTTTGCCCACATTTCAGTGGGAGTGTTGATGAGAACCCTTCTTCAACATGAAAATATCCTGACTCCCTGCCCGCCCTACTAAATAGTAGTAATACACATAATATATATTAATCAAGAAAACACAAAATGCAAGGTTACTATTAATTCACCAATGGAGGGACTTCTACTTCTTACTAATATGAAATAACAGGCACCAAATGTAGCTCCCACCTGAAGTAAATAAAACAAAATACAACTCAAAATATTGGATACTAGGAAATAATATATTTATCCTTCTTTCCCTCCACCCAAGCCACTGACAACTGATTTCTTTTATTGTTTCTCTTATTTTGCCTTTTCCAGAATGTTATCTAGCTGGAATCACACATTAAGTGGCCTTTTACACTGGCTTTCATTTAGCAATATTCTTTTAAGCTTCCTTAAAAGAATATGTCTTCCTTATGTCTTTTCATGGCTTCATAGCAAACTCCTTTTTAACATTGATTAATATTCCACTGTGTGGATACACCACAGTTTATCTGTTTACTTATTGAAGGACATCTTGGTTGCTCCCAATTCTGGGGCGATTGTTAAAAAAGCTGCCATAAATATTTATGTGCAGCTATAAATATTTGTGTGCATGTTTTTGGATCGACATGCTTTCAACTCACTTGGGTAAATGACAAGAATTGCAACTGCAGGGTCGTATAGGAAGAGCTGTACCATTTTGCATTCCCACCAGCAGTACAGGAGAATGTCTTTTGTGCCACATCTTCATCAGTATTTCGTCTTGTCAATGTTTTGAGCCATTCAAATAGGTGTGCAGTGGTATCTCATTGTTTCAATTTGCAATTTTTTAATATAATATTGGGCACATGTTTATATTATTTCCCATTTGTATGTCATCTCTAGTAAAGTGTTTGCCCAGAATTCTGCCTATTTATTAATTAGGTTGTTCATTTTCTGATTGTTGAGTTTTAAGATTTCTTAAAGATGTGTATTTTAGAAAACAAAGATTTCTTAAAGATTATATTTTAGATAAAGTCCTTTATCAGATAAGTTTTTTAAAAGTATTTTCTCCCAGTCTATGGCTTATCTTTTGACAGTGTTTTTTCCAGAGAGAAGTTTTATTTTTAAGTTCCACTATCCATTTTTAATTTCATAGATTGTGCCTTTGGTGTAGTATCTAAAGAGTCTTCACCAAACCCAAGATTATCTAAATTCTCTCCTATGTTATCCTCTAAGTTTTGAAGTTTTGTGTTTTATATTTAGGCCTATGATCCACCTTGAGTTAATTTTTGTGGAAGGTATGAGGTCAGTGTCTAGATGCATTTTAGGGTGTGTGAAGGTCCAGCTGCTCCTTCACCATTTGTTGAAAAAACGATCCTTTCTCCACTGAACTGCTTTAACTTTTTGTGAAAGGCCAGATGATTATCGAATCTCTGCCTCTGGTCCATTGATCTATTTGTCTGTTCTTTTGCCAGTGCAGCACTGTCTTGATTACTACAGCTTGACAGTAATTCTTGAAGTCAGGTCACGCCAGTTATTTGACTCTGTTTCTCTCCTTTAATAATGTGCAGCTATTCTTGTGGCTGAAGTTTTTCAGTTTGATTAAAACTATAAATCCACACCTCCAAGTTCAATAACCCTTTTCCCCACCCAAAACTCCAGCAACATGATAATCAAACTTCTTTAAATTAATGATAAGGGGGAAAGAAGTCTTTAAAAAGCAGCCAAGGTGTGTGTGTGGGAGGGTGGGTTGGGGCTGGGGGGAGACACAGAGGACCAAAGATAAGAATGACAGATTTTGAGCCAGGAACAATGCAAGACAGAAGCAAGGTTGGAATTATATTTTTAAAGTATTGGAAAGAAGTCAACCTAGAGTTCCTTACCAATGAAAAAATATTACAAAACCAAGGTGAAATAGACCTTTTCAGATGTACAAAACTAAAAGGTTTATCACCAACATACCTACATCTCAAGAGTTTTGTTGTACTATCACATCACATGTACTTTTAAAATTGTAGCATTTGTCAAGCAGGTGTTTTATCTGCAGACATTAGTTGTTAGAGATTCAAATCCTGTGATCGTTTGCATTAATACAAAAACCATCATGGTCCTGTGACCCAGGGATTGAGAATTATTGTTTTTGAATATAAACATGAGAAATGAAGAGCTTAATTACAATAAAAGCTGGGCTATAATAATACCCAAAGACATAGTGGGTTAAACAACATTGAACTTTATTTCCTTTTCATAAAACAGTACACTCAGGAGAACCAGGCAGTACAGCAGATCAGGTGGTCAGGGATCCAGGCGCCTTGCTACCCTCTAAGTATTGCCCTTATTTGCATGCTCAAAGGTGGTCCAACCAGTGGCAAAGGCAGAGGGCAAAGGTGAAGGTGTGTTTCTTTCAAAGGCATGACCTAAAAATTATATGCGTCTCTTCCAGGCACATTCTACCGGCCAGAACCTGGTCACACGGGTATACCTTGCAGCAAAAGAAGTTAGAAAATATAGTCATTTGCTGTGTAACAACATACTCAGCTGAAATTTATATTACTATAGGAAAAATGGAGGAAAAGTATTGGGAAGTAATTACCATATTTTGCTGTGTAAAATGCACACATTTTTGCCCCAATTTCAGAGGGAAAAATAAAGATGTGCATTATACATAGGTACTACTAATTCTGTATCTACCTTCTATGATGTATAAATATTGTAAATTTGTTACTGGTACATAAAACTTCTTGTACCTTGTATCTGTTCTTGTTATCTGTGTTTTGTAATTATGTGTTACATAAAATTTCTTATACTATAAGCATTTAAAAATAAATGCTAAAATTCTTTTATGATACAAAAAAACCCCCAAGTGTCTAAATATAAAGAAGTAAAAAAATTGAATTAAAAAATTAAAATGAAAGATTTTTTTCCCTGAAAGTTTGGGTCAAAAATGTGGGTGTGCATCATACATGGCAAAATACAGTAACAGTCTCTGCCAAGGCAAGTAAGTTAAGAAGTTAAAAGAAAAAGAAAAGTACATCTGACCAGGAATTAGAATGTATGGGTTATAGTCCTAATTCAGCCTCCTAAACCAAACGATGGACCCACACTTCCCCTGAATTACTTTGATTATCTGCACCTGAGTTCTTAGGGTGGCAGAGGCGTGGGGGGCGGGGGGGAGGCGGTGCAGCGGAGACAGAGAGACAGAGAGAGAAAGATCTAGGGAGTTCCATCCAAATCTTTCAGGTGAATCTTGTTCTCTCCTGGACAGTGACCCTTCAAAGGCTCATAAGCTCTATGACTGCCAAGACCAGGACACAGCTACAAACTCTAGGTTAAGGTTTGCCCAAACCCCAGCACAGTTCCTAGTCAGAGCAGGATCATACTAGATGGCAAAAGTTCCAATGGATGATAGTGATGTGGAACTGCATTGTTTTATGCAGAAATCTAAGCTGCTTTGGTAATGAAAATAATTACCTTTCTCTTTAGCATAAAATAAGCCTTCTCTCTTCACTGTAGCCTTATTTTTGAAGGGAAAGGAAGTTAATTTTAATTAACAAAACTTAATGCTATTAATTAAACATTTGTTCTATTTTCACATGCTCACACAAATTTGCCTCAAGATATAACTAATTCTGCTGACAGTATAATAGAAGTTTTGTTTTGCTGTGTGGAGAGCAAAACTGATTACAAGAATTAAACCAAACTTGGTCAAGATACTTAGCCCATCTTCTTGGGTACATCTAATTCCTCTTTAAGTATCACACAATACGGGAAATAAGTGACTTCATTTTGCCAATAACATTTAGCTTAACTTTTCTTTACATTTTTATCATCAATAAAAATCACAGAATTTAACAATAATTTTTAAAATAATGTATTCAAAGTTTATTCTTAGAGAGTATCTAATTTTAACCTCCCAGCAATGCTGAAGGAAAAGTGATATTTTTTATTAATTAGCTGAGCTTTAAAGAGATATAGATTTATATTATAGCACTTTTTCTTTTTAGCTTTTAATTTTTAATAGTGATGTGGATTGGTTTAAAGACAATGATAATAATAACTGAAGCTCTACATTAGCATCATACTCTAGAAAAGCATGAGTACTGTCAAAGATGAGTCAGAAAATGAGAAGATGTTGGAGCAGTAGGATACTATAAATACGTCTGGATGGCGGAGCACTCATCTGCATCATGGTGCCCACTGCCCAACAGAAAGAAGGGTATTCTGCCTTACTTGCTCATGTTGGGGGAGCACATAAGGAGTATTCAGACCATAAAAATATCTACCAACAGTCCACTAAATGAATTGTATTAATGCAGATGAAGAGTTTGTGTATGCTCATTTAGACATTTATGTATTTATTTACACATATATATACATTTTCTTTTCCTCTCCTGTGCTAAACAATTACTAATCTACTTTCTGTCTCTATAGAATTCCCCATCCTAGACTTTCATGTGAATGGAATCATATAACATATAAACTTTTATGGCTGGCTTCTTTCACTTAACATAATGTTTTCACAGTTCATCTAAGTAACAACATGTACAAGTATTTCATCCTTTGTCACAGCTCAGTAATATTCTACTGTATAGACATACTATATTTTGTTTATGTATTTATCCACTGATGGACAGTTGTACTATTTCCATCTTTTGACTATTCTGAACAATGCTGCTACAGACATCCACATGTAAGTTTTTGTGCAGACATAGGTCTTCATTCCTCTTGGGTGTATACCTGGGAGTGGAACTGCTGGGTCATACGGTAACTCTATGTTCAATCATTGAGGGACTTCCAGACCATTTTCTAAAGTGGCTGCATCTTTTACATTCCCATCAGCAATGCATGCAGGTTTCTCTCTCTCCACATCCTCACCTGGATTTACCCTTAAGCAACATTACTTTGCTCAGAATGGTGGAATGGAAGAAGAGGGCAATACCCTGGAGACTTAGTGGAGGCTGTGCAAGCTCTGGAGCCTACTTTCCGATTTCTTTAATGTTTAATAAGATGAACCTTTATTTCATGTAATCCACTGCTATTCTGGGCATCTGGTAATGACCGCCTAATAGATTTCCTAATATATAAGGTTCTATTAGCACATCTTGAACCTGGGAAGCCATCAAAAAGAATATCATTGAATGAATATGTAAGAATTTTTTTCTTTTGAGTTTTTTTTTTCATCATTCTGTTCCACTCTGGAAAACACACATTATTTCCTTCTTAATTTCAGATTCCAACATTCAATACCCATCCTCTTCTTAGAAATGTTTTCAGTTCTCCCTAGCACCTGTGGGTGCTCTGCAAGAATGAAACAACCACCTGATACCCAGGAACGAATGGAAGTACTATCGGTGGGGTGATTTTTGAAATGGGAAGAAAAGCACTCATTGTGGTTTAGGTAGAATGAGCACAAACGTAGTATTTTCTTCCTCAAATATTATCCTAAATTTTAGGACAGCATTAATAATGATGAAAAGTCATTAAAAGCTCTGTCTTAAACTCTCTGGGAGCCTCAGGAATTTCAGCGCCATGCTGACCAGATAGTGTTTGTGTCCCACAACTGTTTACTTTTAGACACGGTTTTGGAGCCACTTTCAGCCTCCGTGGCGGGTTGTTAGAGCCCACAGCCCCAGCTTTCACCTCAATCTTTGGAAAAGTAAGAGGAAACCTGAGTCATTAGTTATATAAATCAGCAGTTTTGTCCACCTCCCCTAATGCTTGTGTTCCACTCATCCGTATTTTGTGAACAAACACGTAACCTGCCATTCTGGCTCTGGTAATGGATATAAATATCTACCACAACGTCTGTCTTTCTTTTTTTTCTGTTTCTCTCTTTTTTAAAAAATTTTATTTTAATCGTTGTTCAAGTACAGTTTTCTGTCTTTTACTCCCATCCCAGCCCATCCCCCCAGCCCTCTCCACCTTCCTCCCATTTCCACCCCCCCCTTAGTTTTTGTCCATGTGTCCTTTATACTTGTTCCCATTCTCCCCTGAAATTCCCTCCCCTCTCCCCTCTGGTCACTGTCAGCGTGTTCTCTTTCATAAACAGGTTTCTAATAGTTTTTCCTGAAACTAGTACATCACCACTGGTGGAAAGGAAGACATGACAGAGTCAAGACATTTTGTGACTGATTTCTCTCTCAATGTTTTAATTAACTGACTTGATATATTCAACCAACACTTGTTGAGGACCTACTATGTTAGAAATAGCACTTCATTCTGTTTATAAAAAAATCTCATTTTTTCAAACTCATAATATTTTTTATGCATAAGTTAATGGTTCTTGAAATCAAATATTTAAAAGCAAATATCTTAATCATCCTTCTGGTACAAGGAAGGCCTTTTTTTTTTCATGTTAGGAGTTTTGCTCCTCCCCCACCCCCACACACCTTTTCCTTCTTAAAACAGGAAAATCATTTAGCTTGTGTTGTTAATAGGTCAGTTTGAATGCGCCTTGTAAAAGCCAGATATACGAGCAATGTTTTTCTCTCCCAAAATTTCTCCTGAATCTCAGATTTTTAGTAATTTGCTATTTTTATAGCATTTCATTATTTATTTATAAACATTTATTAAGGACTTTGCTCTATTCCATATTTTGTGCCATTCTGAGACAGGCTCAAACCTATCAATGATTAACAGAATCCCAAAGAATATATCCAAAGAATAATGTCAACTTTAAAGGTTACATACATTTCTGGAGCTGCACTATCTTATTACTTTTCTATTAAAATGGCAACATCTTCTCCTATACAATTTCGCTATCATTTTGGTCAGCCATATTTCTATCTTGAGATTAGCTAAATCTCTTGGTTCAGACAATCCTGGATTCAAATTTCTCCTCGGTATCCTGTTAGCTGAACGCCTTTCTGGCACTCTGGGCAGTGTTTTCATTTGTGAAACAGGAATAACAATTTCATCTACACTGTTGGGTTGCCGTAAAAACTACATGGAAAGCATATAGCACATATGCTCGGCACAGAAGGAGCTGCCCATTCACGTTAGCTGCGGATTTCAGATGTTTGCATCTTTATTTGACAACTGTCTCTCCTTCCACCCTGTTAAATTGTTTCAATCAGTGACTACTCAATAAACTTGTTAGCAAGTATATACCATAACCAGGGATTGAGTCATAGCACATTGGGATTGCTTTTCAGTAGAGATAATTTTGGGAATTACCTATTCCAGCACTTTTCTTCACGTGATCACTACCGGGTAGTTTAAAAACATGGTTTGATTTTTTCCTGATGACAAAGGATAAGAGAAGATGAAATTATTATAAACATCAACAACTCAAGTATAAAAGGTATGTGACTATGTGAGAATGAAAAAATTATATACATACAACTCCCCACGCCCCCACCCCCACACAGCCTTTTTCCTTCAAGCCCAGACTTGATTCACAGGTACAGGCCTCTGTAACTTTTCTTGGCACCGAAGTCATGGAATCTCCTGTCCCTAAAGCCACAAAAACCTATAGTGGAAGCAGGTAGCTTGCCCTACACAGGGCACAGTGGGAAGGAACCCTTTGCTACGGCTCCCACCTGTCGGCCAGGTCATTGTGACGCAAAAGCTATGGATACGTGGAACACCCGCGGGAGAGCAGGGGCGGGGTCTCCCGGGCGGCTGCTCGGAGCAGGGGATTCCCCAGGAAGTGGGAGTGGATGAAAGACCCCAGGGAGTTGAGAGGGAGACTCACTCGCCCCATCCCCGACCCGCCCGAAACAAAGTGAGGCCATAGCCCCCTCCATCATTCAGATCCCGAGGTTCTGCTGGGAGGGTTCTCGAAAAAGGAGAGGTAGGGAGAGAGGGCGGTGGCGGTGGCGGTGCCCGGACTGCCGGTGCCCGCTCGCCCCCGCCGCTGCGCTGCGCTGGGGCGCGCGCGGGATCCGCGGGTTGCTATTCCGGCTGGCGGCCGCCACCGCAGGAAGGACCGGTTCCTGCGCTCCCCCGCCCCTTTCCCTTGCCTTCTGCTGACGCTGACGTCGGTTGAGGGAGCTGGAGAGACGCTCCGACTGCTGCCGGGAGGCTCCTAGGGGCCGGGGCCCGAGGTACCTGCCCTCCGGGGCCGGGGTGGGGGTGCACCGGGCGGGCTGCAGGCTGTTGCGGGAATCGCCCCGCAGCCAGGGCGATCGGGGCGCCAGCCTGGGACTGCCAGTTCGGCGGCGGGTGACAGGCAGGTCGCCTTCTCCTGCTGCTGATCCTCAAGCGGGAACCTCTGAAGCCCCTTACCCTCCCCCGCCTGCTCCCTCGGGCCTGGGAAGGTCTGGCAGACGCGCGCGCCAAGAGAGCGTGCGTCAGCCCCAGGGGAGCCGGAGGAAAGCGTTCGGGGCTCTGGCCCCATCTCTCCCCAGCGCCCAAGCACCCCGACTCACGCCAGCCCACATCACCCTCTCACGCCTAGCCCCGCAGTGGCTCCGGCCCCAGGACCTCAAGGTCCTTGAGACTGGGGCTGACTTGTTGACAAGTTCACCTGCCGCGGAGCGTGGTGTTTGCCTTTGCTCTTCACCCCACTGCCCATCCTTGGCGGAGGTGGCAGGGAGCAGATGGGTACCTCTTTATAGCCTCTAGTGCCGAGAGGCCCGAGCTTGGTTCCCTGGGAGGGAGGTGGTGACTAGCCTCGGACCTGACGGGAGCGAGAGACCCTAAGCAGGCCAGATCTCTGCAAACCCTGACGCGCCCGTTTCCTTTGGGTGTTGCTGACGCCTCCTTTCCTGACCCGGGGCTATTGCAGCTCCTGCTTCCTCTAGAAACGAGCACATCCTGTTATTATGCCGGCTGTTATCCAGAACGACTCCGCATTAATCTTTCACACCGTCTTTCACCTGGAGTGCTCCCTAGGCCCCTCAGCTTTTCTCGCGGGGGGCGGGGGGCGTGCGGAGGGCGGAGAATGGAGGGTCTTAAAAGTACTGCGCCTTGCACTAGCGTTAACTGCCTGGTTGGGGAGAGTCCTAGTTTAGAAAGAGAATCAGGTTTCCCTGTGTTTAGATAGCATGAAAAATCAGCATTAGAAAGGGTGCTGGGTGGCAGCCTTAGTAACTGAGATCTGGTAACTTTATAAAAATGATCAGGGCCTGGGAAAATACAGCACCAGCTGGTTTGAGAATGATATTGAATGTAGGAAGCAAGGTACATAGGGCATTAGCCATTGAGGCTCTATAAATTATGACTCACTGCAAACATGTTCGTGTCCAAACATTTCAGTGAAATGTGGCCAGAGAAATCTCACATTGGTTCCTGTCGACATTTGGTTTAGATTTTCTGAGGTCGAAACTGTTCCTGGGGGTTGGGAAGTGAAATGGGGAATGCTTATTGGTTTGAAATCAATGCTCCAGACTTAGTTCCTTACCTTCTTACCTCCTGTTTAAAATACCCACATTTTTAAACATGCTTTTAAGTGGGTTTTCAAATGAGCTTCTCTTTAGGTTTTAGTTTCGAAACATCATGTGTAGAGTAAACCATAGGGACAAAATCTATTTGTATTCCTTAATAATTCCATTGTCACTGGTTTTAGACCATCATATGCCTATATATTTAATTGCAGGAGATGTGACTTTCTAAATATATCTTGTTTTGTATTGTATAGGTAAATAGTTGTACTACGTATATTAAAGATAAAAGATCTTTAGAAAGTGACGGTGAAGCTATTGAGTATGAATTATAATAGTGAAGAAACCTGAGGCTAAAAACACGGCCTGTGGATACTTCATCCACAGGTCATTAAATGCTGAAGACATCCGATGGGAAATGCCTGGACAGTTCATTTTATAGTTGTCTTCCCCTCATGGGGTACACCTGAGTGTCTAGCTGACCACTTTCTCTGAGCATCTTTATCTTGCTCTAAACATTTCTCCCTCCACGTCAGCTGTGTGAAAAATACAGAACATTTTGTTACCCAAGAGAAAACCTTAAATATTGCTGTTTCTCCACACATTTGACTAAACAGTACGTGTTTTCAGGTGCAGGCAGTGTTACCGGAGATAGGGAGGTGTGGCCACTGTGCAATGAATGACAGAGCATGAACTCTAAGGTTACAGACCCCTCATGCAGGAGAAGGCAGGTGTGTTAATAGGTCACATGGATCAGGAAGAGTTTTTCTTCTTTACAGTTGAGCTTCATAGCTAGAAGCCCTGGTAGCAATATGTAGGATCAGTGCACTGGTCATGAGGGTAATTTTTACTCCATCTGCATGGTCAGATTTATGGAATCCATGGATCCATTTGCTCTCTGCATGTTTTTATTTATTAGATAACATAGGTCACTAATTAATTAACTTAATTCCCAACCTCACCTCTCTCTAGAATCTACCTCAACAGAGCTTTACCCTCAAAGACTGATACAGGATAAACATTTCCCCCGATGAACTCCCCCCCCCACACACACAATCACATTTATTAGCATGGAGGATGCGCAGCGGGTACACAGGCCATGGATCCCAATGGAGCAGGATTGGAAGCCCAGCTACAACAGCTAACCTGCCGTGTGCCCTTAAGCAAGTTGCTTAAGCTCTCTACACCATCCTTTCCATACCTACAGAACAAGAATATACACCTTGTAGAGTTCTGGTTGGGAGGAGAGATAGTATATGTTGACCTTTAACAAATAGCCAGCTCTTTCTCAGAAAAAAATCCTTTTACTCATGAACAGCAAAGAATTGCAATTCAGAACATGTGGTCCAATGGTGAACCACTTGTTAGTCCAGAGAAACAGAGGAGAGAATGCTCTCTTTTATAGACTTGGAGGAAATTGAAAGTTGGAAGGATAGTGGCTTTTCATTGGCTGAGTTATGGCAGTCTCCCATTGGCTGAACTGTTATTGGGCAAGGAAGACTCTTTTTCTGCTGCTGCTGAGGTAATAAACTAGTATCACCTCCTGTCAGAGATGCAAGGCATGTCTCCTTCTATTGGGGTCAGTGGGGTTCTTGAGTGACAGCTGTGAGAGTTTTCTAAATGAGGTTTCTGTTTACTTTTACACACAAAGAAAATGCTTTGCACAGTGACTAGGGCTCAAGTAGTAGCAGTAAAGTATTCTTTCACATGCTAAACATAGGTGCTATTTGTATCTGAAAGGATGCTGCTCCTTTTCCCCTAGTGAGAGGGCAGGTATTCCAATTGGGTTTTCAGTAGTTAGGTGATTTTGTACCAATACTGAGAGTCTGGGCTTTCTAGAATACTTCAGAAGATGGGGATGCAGTCTGTGGTCCAGAAACGAAGCAAAGCTCATTTGTTCCCATGCGGAAAGATCTTCCACATCCCTGCCACTCAGGTGTGACCTGTAGACCAGCAACAGCGGCTTCCCCTTGGAGCTTGCTAGACCTGCAGAATCTCAATCTGCCCCACAGGCTCACTGAATTTGAATCTGCATTTTAACAAGATCCCAGAGTGAGTCATGTGTACATTAAAGTTTGAGGAGCATTGTTCTGACCTGGCATTTACTAAACTTTCCTGTCCAATGGAATGAATCAGTTGGGGGCTTGTTAAATGTGGATTCCCAGCCTGGCTTCTCCCATCTCCTGTTAACACCTCAGGTGCCCCTGACATCCAGGGCCCTTCCATGTTCTTCGGGAAACACTGCACCAAACTCTCTGTCCAACAAGGCACTCTAAAATGGGCCAGTGCCCTCTTTCCTTGACAAAGGTGCACATTAAGCCCTTTTAAGGTAGGTAGGTATTATCATCGCTATCTGATAAAAAAAAAAGTTAAGACCACCTCCCTGCCATCCTGGATAATGCATGTGGTAGAAGTACCTTGAACCTCTGTAAATCCTAGTTAACCCTGCATTCTCCACTTTAGCATCCAAATGTATGCACTCTGTGTGTGTGTGTAAATCATTTTAAATATTAATGAATCTCTCCAGGACAGGGATGACTGTACATAATAGGGCATTTAATGCATGCTTTTAAGCTTCCTTCTGTGTGGCTGTAGACCAGTTCCTTAGAATAACTGATTGTCAGCTTCATCCATAAAATGAGAGTGATGTCTCCTTGGTAGTGTTGTCAGGGTAAACATAATGTGCACGAAGCACACAGCTCAGTGTCTGAAAGTGTTAGTTCTTCAACTAATGGCAACTATTTGGCCCAATGAAAACCTAGTGAGAGAGAACGAGTTCATGGAAATCTGAGGAAATGGCATTGCTCATGATGAGAAATCTCTTCTGCTAAGTCAGAGGACATCATTCACCAGGACTTTGACCAAATCAGGCAAGTGAGGTCACTACTTAGTTTTCAGCAAGCATTGTTGGGTCTGTGCCATGTGCCACACACTGGGCTGGTACTGGGAATCCCAAGATAAGACCCCGACCCTACCCTGCTCAGGAGGAGCCTAGAGCCTGGTAAGGGAGAAATAGAGAAGTCAGCTGACAATCATGTTTAGCAAAAACATAGAAGGATGAAGCCCAGGCCTGCCAGCCAGGTGGGAGAGAGAAGAGAGAAAACCTGAGAAGGTTCGTGGAAGAGGGGATTGTTGAGCTGAGCCTTAAAGGACCAATAGGAATTTGGCAGGTGAAAAGGGTTGGGAATGGAGAGGAAGAGTTCCCAATGCAGCGTCCAGGAGCACAAAGGGAGAGAATACTGGAAAGTAGTCCTTGTGTGCATGTGTGTCTCTTAGTAGCTGAGTGACCTTGGACAAGTTTATCATCTGTGATTTGAGATTCTAAGTGTGATAATCAGGGTAAGCACAAGATTGATTTCAATCAATCTTGTTACGATTGATTGTCTACGATTATTTGCTGAATAGTCGTAGTGGTGGTGGTAGAGGTCTTAGTGGAAAATATGGGACCAGAATTGTCATTAGAATTAGAGAAATTAAAGAGGTCAATTTTAGAATACATGTAACAGAAAATATATACAATTTAAAAAAAAGAGACTGAAAAATACAACAGAATGCAATATGATATGTTGTGGTGAGAAACAGGGGGTGTATGTGTTCAGTGATGGACTGCTGATTATATTGACAATGGTGCATCGTTAACCCCGAGACTCTAGGTGCAGTGTGGAAAGGCCCTCTCAGTCTAGGTGGTGAGAGTACTTGCACAAGGAGTGACTGTAAAGTATTGCAGCTACTTTCCCAGAGCACACATTAAAATCTCTTCCATTACTTACCATCATCTCTCACATCCTATTCTCTGTTCCCAGAATAGGGCATGGACACCAATACCCTAAACCTAAAGGTACTTAGGGGAAATCTAGCCTTCTCTGCATGTTTCTGGGGAAGTGCATCCGAAGCCAGAGTCCAAGGAGCTAATTGTGATAAATGCCCCCCCTTATTGTGAGGAACCCCGATAGCCACCAGGAGTCCATCAGCAAGGTTTTGCTGTGTGCAAGAACCATTGTAGTAATGGATTTGGGGCTAACACAGGGCCCAAGCCTATGATTAGGAGTGGTTGTTTGTTTGTTTGTTTGTTTTTTAGAAATAGAGCCCATTATCCATCTCTTTCATCCAGTGGTAGAAAAGAGTGGTTAAAAACAGAAACTCAGGAGTTGAAAGCAGATCTAAATTTACTGGTTGTTGACTATGGCCAAACTATTTCATCTTTCTAAGCTTTTCTTTTCCTTTTTTTGTAATAACTTTATTTTTCAATTACAGTTTCCATTCAGTATCATTTTGTATTGATTTCAGGTGTACAGCATAGGGGTTAAACAACCATATACTCTACAAAGCTTCCCCCTCTCACTTCAAGTACACATCTAATACCATACATACTTACTACAATACTACTGACTTTTCTTTCTATACCGTAGCTTACAACCAGATGACCTTTTTTTGTGACTACCAATGTGTATTTCTTAATTCCTTCACCTTTTCAACTTTTTTTCGCACTTGCAAAAGGGGGTCTAGCTCCTTCCTTGTGGTGGCATCGGCATGAGATGATGGGGTTAAGACTTCACACATGTGAAGTGCTCTGTAAATGAGAGCACATAATTCCTGCCCTTTGTCCATCACATATTATGAGAGGCTGCTGTTTCAGGTACTTGCTTGGTGTAAGGAGGCGAAGATGAACCAGTGAGAGTCCCTGTCTTCAGGGGACTTGCAGTCTGGTGCAGGAGACGAAGATGTAATTAGCTCATTGCAGGAGAGTAACAGGAGTGCAGGGTATCACCAACACAGGGCAGTTAATTCTTCAATGATGAGGGCAGGAGTGGAAGGCCCCTGAGGGATGGCAGGGTGGATGTTGGGTGGGGGAAGGCTTCATGGAGGAGGTGACATTTGAGGAGAGTCTTGCAGTAAGGTGTATGTTGGCCAGCTGGATAAAAGAGGGGAAGGCATTTCAAGTGGAAGGAAACTTTGCAAGTGATATGCAAGGTATATAAAAGAAGGCTCTAGCATTCTGAAATGACCAGAGGAATAGTTCTGTGTGAGGGATAGCAACATATTTTTGGAAAGGGAGCCAGAATGTGAAGAGGCTTGGGTTTTTTGCTAAGAAGTTTGGAATTTTCTCTGGTGGGAGGGTGGTATAATTAGATTTGCATATTATAGTAATAGCTAAGACTGTGGTGTAAAAGATTGGAGTAGGCAGATACAGGGATAATGTTACCTCTGAAGGCCTAGACCAAGTCCTGGATGTGACTATAGAAAGGAGAGGATGTAGCTAATAGCTTTTTAGGAGGTAGAAGGGGGAGAACTTGGAGACTGGCTGCAAAAGATGAGAGAAAAGTCAAGTTTTCAACTTGGGCCACTCAGTGGGTTTCATGCTGGTGATTAACATAGGGACCACAGGAAGAAGATCAATGTGGGGGTAGAGATAGTGGGAGATAAGTGTAGTTTTACATGTGCTGAATTTGAAATACCTATGGGATATCCAGGTGAAGATTACAGCAAGGAAATGGAAATTTTATACCCTTCTCCAGAGCATCAGATCCACCTTCCCACCTCCCTACTGTAATCTCTGGGGAGGTGTTTAATTCTGGAAGTCATTGGCATACAGCTGTTGGTTGAAGCCACGGAAGTGGATTAAATCACCTAGAGAGAGCTAGTGAAGTGTAATAGAAGACAATCAAGTTTGGAACCTTATAGATCACTGATATTTGAGAGGTGGGTACAGAGGAAGAGGAGCTGACAAAGAAAATAGAAAAGCCAGCAAGAGTGTAGACAGTGTTTCCTGAGAAATCAAGGAAGGGAAGCTCAGTTAGAGGTCAGGTGCACTGAGCACTTGAGTTGGGCACAGACTGAGAAACTTTCTCTGGTATGGTGGGGAAAGGAACCAGGCCGTGTGGGCTCAGAACTCTGCAGAGTAAGGATGTAGATGGTAACTAGAGGAAGGAAGCAGTAGAAGAACGTGGGTTCAGGGCAGAAAGGGAGGTTGGTTAACTTGAAAGAGAAGGGATGATAGATGGACTAAAGGTGGACAGGGGCAGGGTGGTGAGGTCTGTCCTCTGTAGAGAGAAAGAAAGAAGTGAACAGCTGCAGGTATAGTCATGGTGCTGGAATGTACCAAAGAAGTGGGCAGTGGTACATGAGGAGTGGAAGCTGTGAGAGAAGGTGCCCAGTGCAATGCCAATGGTCAGCATTCCCTGAAGGGCACAGGGAGGGAGACTGGTCATCATCACCCTGGGGAGTTTTCTTCCACAGGTTCATTCCTTGGTGTTGCCATGGGCATCTTTGCAAAGTGGGTAAACTTTGCGGTGGTGCCAAACCGCTCTCCCCTTCTGCTTCCGGCTCCTCTCTGCACTCTGGGCCTGGAGCTCTGTGCCTTTGAGCCACTTCCTACTTATTCTGTGTGCCCTGCCAGGTGTACGCCCAATGGCCCTGTCTTTCCTGATCCCCATCAACAAGAACAGTCTTCTGCCCTGTTCACTGCGGCAGGCTGCTATTTAATCCCGTAAGGTTCTTTCCTAGGAAAGTAGAGAGAACCTGGAAAAGGGATCTTATATTATGAGTTCTCACATAACACTAACTGATGACCCAGTAGCGATAGACAAGGTGGCTTTGTTAGTGGGGTGCAGGAAAATACGGTGCTTTCTCTTGTTGCTTGCTTCCCTCTGCTGCTGACTTTTATTCTAACATCCTCCTTTTGCTTCTCCCTGCCCTCCCTTGGCTGCCTTCATCCCTTGCTTTTAAGCCAGCCCAAACTCAAACATGATTTAGTGACTACAACTTTACCAAGGAAGTCCTTGAGTCCACGCCATTTCCAGAGCAAGGAGCTGTGTACAACATAGACATTTGAAAAACCTCATATTGGTGCCTGTGTGCTTCAGGAATTTAATACCAATGAAAAAGGCTAACTATGTGTCTTTGGAAATTTTCTTCAGTCCCAGGCCTTAGTTCCCTGCTCTTTGAAAAGAGATTAGACTAAATGATCTATAAATTCTCTCCAAGCTCTGAGTGATCCTGTGGAGGCATAAAGAAATCACTTGATCATCTCATTAAGATGCTTTATTATGAATTTAATCTTAAAGAAGAAGAACCTCGTAAATGTTAGTGTCTCCCTAATTGGTCTGATTGTTGACATTATGCTAATGTGTAATCTCATGGAGTTGTGGTCACTGTATTCATGTACTTTTCTTCTGTCACACCTGTAATATTATTAACCATTTATTTCTGTATATTTCCATATAAATTATATAATAAAATTTATATATTTTGTATTTGTAGGTATATGTATTTCTACTGAAATTACTGGGGTGACCTTGGTTAATAAAATTATGTTGGTTCCAGATGTACAGTTCTGAAATACATCATCTGCATAGTGTATTGTGTGTTCACCACCCCAAGTCAAGTCTCCTTCCATCACCATTTATCTCCTCTTCACCCTCTCCTACCTCCCCCGCTACCCTTCCCTTTCCTCTGGTAATCATCATACTGTTGTCTGTGCCTATGAGTTTTTCGTTTAATTTTAAATTTTTCTTTAATTTTTTTGTTTTTTTGCTTAATCTATCACCTTTTTCACATAACCCCACAACCCCTCTCCCCTCTGACAGTGTTCAGTCTGTTCTCTGTATCTGTGAATCTGTTAGTTTATTAAGTTCATTAGATTCCACATATAAGTGACATCATATGGTAATTGTCTTTCTCTAACTGGCTTATTTCACTTAGCATAATACTCTCCAGGCCTATCCATGCTGTCACAAAAAGTAAAATTTCCTTCTTTTTTATGACCAGATAGTATTCTAGTATGTAAATGTACCACAGCTTTTTTTATCTACTCATCTACTGATGGACACTTGGGCTGCTTCCAAATCTTGGCTATTATAAATAATGCTGCAATGAACCTAAGGATGCATATATTTTTTTGAATCAGTGTTTTGGGTTTCTTCACTTATATTCCCAGAAGTGGAATTGCTAGGTCATAAGGCAGCTCCATTTTTCACTTTTTGAGGTATTTCCATACTGCTTTCCACAGTGGCTATACCAGTCTGCATTCCCACCAACAGTGCACAAGAGTTCCCTTTTCTCCACATCCTCTCCAACACTTGTTTGTTGATTTGTTTATGATGGCCATTCTCACTGGTGTGAAGTTGTATCTCATTGTGGTTTTAATTTGTATCTCTCTGATGGCTAGTGATGCTGATGCAGAGACATCTTTTCATATGTCTCTGGGCCCTTTGTATGTCATCCTTGGAGAACTATTTGTTCAAGTTTTTTGTCCATTTCTTAATTGGATTGTTTTTTGGTGTTGAGTTTTATAAGTTCTTTAAATTTTGAATATTAACTCCTTATCAGATGTATCACTGATAAATGTTTTCCCATCAAATGTGTTGTCTTTTCATTTTGTTGATGATTTCCTCTGCTGTGCAAAAAATTTTTAGGCAGATGTAGTCTGATTTAGTTTTTGCTTGTTTCTGTGCCTCAGGAGATATATCAGAAAAAAATATTTCTATGAGCAATACCTGAGATTTTACTACCTATGTTTTCTTACAGGATTTTAATCATTTTAAGTCTAACATTTAAGTCTTTGATCCATTTTGAGTTTATTCTTGTGTATTGTGTAAGAAAGTGGTCTAGCTTTATTTTTTTTATGTTCCAGTATCTGTTCAATTTTCCCAACACTATTGAATAGACTATCTTTACCCCATTGTATGTTCTTGCCTACTGTATCAAATATTAATTAGCCATAAAGGCATGGATTTATTTCTGGACTTTATATTCTGTTCCATTGACCTATGTGTCTCTTTTTATGCCAATACCATGCTGTTTTGATTACTATGGCCTTGTAGTATAGTTTGATTTCAGGTAGTGTGATTCCTCCAACTTTGTTCTTCTTTTTCAAGATTGTTTTAACTATTTGGGATCTTTTGTAGTTCCATATAAATTTTTGGAATATTTGTTCCAGTTCTGTGAAATATGCCATTGTTATCCTTATAGGAATTGTGTTAAATCTATAGATTGCTTTGGGTAATGTGGACATTTTAGTGATGTTAATTCTTTCTAACATGAACACGTTATATGTTTCCATTTATTTGTACCTTCCTAAATTTCTTTTTTCAGTGTCTTATAATTTTAGGAGTACTGGTCTTTTACATCCTTGGTTAAATTTATTTCTAGGTATTTTATTTTATTTTATTTTTTGATGCAATTGTGAATGGGATTTTTTAAAATATATTTTATTGACTGCATTATTACAGTTGTCCCAATTATTCCCCCTTTGCCTCCCTCCATCCAGTACCCCTGTTCCCTCCAGCAATCCCCCCCGCCCACTCCTGCCTTAGTTCATGCCCATGGGTTGTACATATAAGTTCTTTGGCTTCTCCACTTCCTATATTATTCTTAACATCACCTTGTCTATTTTGTACCTTCCAATTATGCTTTTTAATCTCTGCACCTTTTCCCCCATTCCCTTCCCAGCTGATAAGCTTCCAAGCGATCTCCATATTTATGATTCGGTTCCTGTTCTGGTTGTTTACTTAGTTTGTGTTTTTAGGTTCAGTTATTGATAGTTTGAATTTGTTGCCATTAATGTTCATAGTTTTGATCTTCTTTTTTCTTAAATAAGTCCCTTTAATGATGAACTCCTTTAGCTTTACCTTGTCTGGGAACTTTTTAGTTTGATGTAGTCTGATTTAGTTTTTTCTTGTTTCTTTGCCTCAGGAGATATATCAGGAGATATGTTCATATTTGGGGAAGCTCTTTATCTGCCCTTCCATTCTAAATGATAGCTTTGCTGGATAGAGTGATCTAGGTTGTAGGTCCTCGCTTTTCATCACTTTTAATACTTCCTGCTAGTCCCTTCTTGCCTGCAAAGTCTCTTTTGAGAAATCAACTGATAGTCTTATGGGAACTCTTTTGCAGATAACTCTCTTCCTTTCTCTTGCTGCATTTCAGATTCTCTCTTTATCTTTACCTCTCTCATTTTGATTATGATGTGTCTTGGTGTGGTCCTCTTTGGGACCAACTTGTTTGGGACTCTTTGTATGTCTATTTCCTTCACCAAATTAGGGAAGTTTTCTTTCACTATTTTTTCAAGTATTTTTTAACTTCATTTTAATTGTTCATGTACAGTTTTTCTGTCTTTTACTAAGTATTCAATTGCTTGCTCTTCCTTTTTTCCTTCTCAGCATCCTAATGATTCAGATGTTGGTACATTCGGAGATGTCCCAGAGGTTTCTTATTCTCTCCTCACTTTTTTTTTTGAATTCTTGTTTCTTCATGCTGTCTGGTTGAATACTTATTTCTTCCTTATGTTCCAAATCATTGATTTGAATCCCAGCCTCCTCCCCTTCACTGTTAGTTCTCTGTGGATTTTCCTTTATTTCACTCAGTATAACCTTCATTTCTTCCTTTATATTGTTGCTGTACCTAATGAGGGTTTTTTTTTAAGATTTTTATTTTTATTTATTTATTTTTAGAGAGGGAAGGGAGGGAGAAAGAGAGAGAGAGAGAGAGAGAGAAACATCAATGTGCGGTTGCTGGGGACCACGGCCTGCAACCCAGGCATGTGCCCTGACTGGGAATCAAACCTACGATGCTTTGGTTCTCAGCCCGAGTTCAATCCACTGAGCTATGCCAGCCAGGGCCCTAATGAGTTTTTTGAGCATCCTGATCACCAGTGTTTTGAACTCTGCATCTGACAGATTGGTTATCTCCATTTTGTTTAGATCTTTTTCTGAGGTTTTGTTCTGTTCTTTTATTTGGGCCATATTTCTTTATCTTCTCAATTTGGCAGCCTCCCTGTGTTTGTTTCTGTGTATTAGGTAGAGCTGCTTTGACTCCCTGTCTTAGTAGTGTGGCCTAATGTAGAAAAGGCACCTGTAAATTGTGTGGAGCAGAACCTAGGTTGCTAGGGCAGGGCAACCTGCTTTACTGCTTTGGTGCTCTGTGTGGGGAGAAGGCTTAGAGAGGGGACTGTGCTGTTGCCTGGCTTCTGGAGGTTTGCCCCATCACTTCGCCCACTCCCCATATGTTACTGGTGCCTTTCTAGCTATTGTCCTGGGGGTGAATCCAGAGTGAGTGAGTCTGCATATATTCTAAGACTGTGTGGGCCCTTTAAGCAGAGTTTTCTGAAAATGTGGCTGTTTCTTCTGCTGCCTCAACCCCCACTTGTTTTTATAGCCAGAAGTTATGGGGATTTATCTTCTGGGTGCTGCAATCTTGGACTGTGTGATCTGGCCTGGGGCTGGGATTGCTTGCTCTCAAGGTATCCCTCCAGATTTTTATCCACAACACATGAATGTGGGACCACCCTTCCCCCCACCCTACTGCCTCTCTGTACCACAATGCATCTCCTCAGCTCTCTGCCCTTCTTCATGTCTTCACCCCTCCTACAAGTCTGGATGAATGTGGTTTCTTTAAATCCTTGGTTGTCTGGATTTTCTTACAGTTCTGGGCATTACTTCTTTTGAGATTTAATTGTAATTCTCTCTGTGGTTGAGCAAGGAGGTGAGCATGTCTACCTATGCCTCCATTTTGATCAGATGTGTGGGTCAGGATTATTTTCTTAGTTTCCCTTTGAGATAGTTCATTATTGGAGTATCAAAGTGCAACTTGTTTCTGGGTATTTATTTTGTATCCTGTTACTTCACTGAATTCATTTATGTGTTCTAATAGTTTTTTTACAGAATCTTTAGAGTTGTCTATATACAGTTTCATGTCATCTGCAAGTAATGACAGTTTTACTTCCTTCTTTCCCATTTGGATGCCTTTATTTCTTCTTCTTATCTGATTGCTATCTCTTGGACTTCCAGTACCATGTTGATAAGAGTGATGAAAGCAGATATCCCTGTCTTATTCCCACTCTTAAGGGCAACCCTTATAGTTTTTGCCCATTGAATATAATGTTGACTACACATTTGTCATGTATGGCTTTATTGCATTCAGGTATGTTCCCTCTATTTCTACTTTGGTGAGAGTTTTTATCATAAATGGGTGCTGGATTTTATCAAATGTTTTTTCTGCATCTGTTGACATGATCATATAGTTTTTATCCTTCATTTGTCTACGTGGTGTATAACGTTTATTAGGTTGTACACATTGTACCAACTGTCCATGTCTGGAATAAATCCCACTTGATCGTGGTGTATAATCTTTTTGATGTATTGCTGTATTCAGTTTGCTAATATTTTGTGAAGATTTTAGGATCTTTGATCTCATTGTTAACCCATTCACTGTTTCTAACATGTTATTTAGCTTCCATGTCTCATGGAAATTGGCCTATAATTTCCCTTTTTTTAGTGCCTTTATCTGAATTTGGAATTAGGGTAATGCTGGCCTCATAAAATGAGCTTGGGAGTTTTCCCTCCTCTTGAATTTTTCATAATCATTTGAGAAGCATAGGTGTTAGTTCTTTCATTTTTTGGTAAAATTCACCTGAGACTCCATCCAGTCCAGTACTTTTGTTTGTTGGAAGTTTTTTTGTTAGTGCTTCAATTTCACTAGTAGTATTCTGTCTATTCAGATTGTATGATTTTTCCAGACTCACTTTTGGAAGACTTTATGTTTCTCAGAGTTTATCCATTTCATCCAGATTGTCCAATTTATTGGCATTTTGTCATTCATAACATTTTTTTTACAATGCTTTGTATTTCTTTGGTGTCAGTTGTTACTTCTCCTCTTTCATTTCAGATTTTATTTATTTGGGTCCTCTCTCTTATTTCCTTGATGAGTCCAGTTAAGGGTTTATCAATCTCATTGATTTTTTCAAAGAATCAGTTCTTGGTTTTATTGATCTTTGTATATTTTTTTAGACTCTGTTTTGTTTATTCTGCTTTGGTCTTTATTACATTATTCTTCCCATTTTGAACTTTATTGTTCTTTTTCTATTTCCTTTAAGTGTAAAATTAGCTTGTTCATTTGAGATAGGCTTGTAATGCTATGAATTTCCCTCTTAGGACTACTTTTGCTGTGTCCCATGAATTTTGGGTTTTTGAATTCTCGTTTTCATTTTTTAAGGTATTTTGATTTCTTCTTTGATCTCCTTGTTAACCCATTCACTATTTCTAACATGTTATTTAGCTTTCACGTCTGTGTGTTTTTCAGTTTTTTTCTTGTGATTAATTTCTACTTTCATACCATTATGCTTGGAGAAAGTGCTATATGATTTCAGTCTTCTTAAATTTATTGAGACTTATTTTGTCTCCTAACATGTGGTCTCTCCTAGAAAACATTCCACATACACTTGAAAAGAATTCTGCTGCTTTGGGCTGAACTGCTCTGAAGATATCATGTAAATCCATCTGATTTAGCGTGTCATTTAAGGCCACTGTTTCCCTCTTGACTTTCTGTCTGGAACATCTACCCATTAATGTCAATGGGGTGTTAAAATCCCCTAGTATGACTGTATTACTGTCAGTCTCTTCCATTATGTCCATCAAGATTTGCTTTATATATTTAGGTGCTCCTATGTTGAATGCATACATGTTTACAAGGATTATATCCTCCTGTTGGATCGTTACCTTTATCATTATGTAGTGTCCTTGTTTGTCTTTTACTATAGCCTTTGTTTTAAAGTTTATTTTGTTGGCCCTGGATAGTGTGGCTCAGTGGATTGAGTGCCAGCCTGTAAACCAAAGGGTTACAGATTCGATTCCCAGTCTAAGGTACATGCTTGAATTGTGGGCCAGGTCCCTGGTGGGGGGGCAGTGAGAGGGAACCACACATTGTTGTTTCTCTCCCTCTCTTTCTCACTCTCTTCCCATCTCTCTAAAAATAAATAAATAAAAAATTTTAAAAAATAAAGTTTATTTTGTCAGATATAAATATTGCAACCCCAGCTTTTTTTTTCCTTTCCGTTCACACAAAATGGCATGTAGATACATATTTTTATGTGGAGAATATGTAAGTATAAATTTATAGAGAGAAATGTAGATATATTCTTATATAGAAAAAAGAGACAGGGAGAAGTGGAGGGAGGGAGGGAGAAAGATTATCCTCATCTTTTCCCATTTGATGGTCTTATGGTAGATGATTCATCTATTTCTTCTTCACATGAATCTGATTTGAAACAAATAGCACATTATACACATACAGTTGGACCATTTTAAAGCAACTTATGAAAATACATTTTCATATATTTTCTATATGAAAATATAGAGTGCAGGCATTTTATAGGTCATTTGTAAAGGCTATATATATATATATACTCACATATATATATAATCTTTATATACATATATGTATATATATTTGAGATTGTATTTTTGTAACAATATTTCTGACAATAATTATCAGAGTTTCTGGGAAGAAAGTACTGTTTAAAGGTATTTGCAGCTGTACAGAATATTAGTGGCCTTAGTTATGGAATTAATTTCAAGCTCTTTGTTGATTTGCCTAATGCCATAGACAAAAGCCATTCAATGAAAACATAATGGCAGTCACAGATATAATTTAAAGTGTTCTGGTATGCACATTTAAAACACTAAAAGGAAATAGGTAGAATTAGGTAATATATTTTATTTAACCCAATATATTAAACATATTTCAACATAAAATATAAAATACATATATAAATAAATATAAAATAGACTGTAAATATACATTTATATATAATATAGTAATATAGTTACATAAGGTTTAAATATATCAACAGAAAAAACATATAATTTCTCTAAATATAAAATAAAATATTGATCAATGAGCTATATTTGGTGGGCAGTACTAAGTCTTCAAAATCCAGTGTGTGTTATACATATAAACTATGTCTGAATTCAGCTGCTCAATAGCCATGTGTTGCTGTTGCCTGCTGTATTGCACAACATAATCTGAGATTATTGGTTCCATAACAAAAATTTAAGTTGGTGTCCTTCTTTAAAATAATGTTTATATAGCCTTCCAAATTTTATAATTGGGTGCCAATTATAAAATGCAGTTTTGAAATACAATTTGACTTATTCCTATCATTTGATAATGTTCTCTGCTGGTAGTTGAAAGGTGTAATATTTCTTTACAGAAATTGATTGAGAACTTTGTCTGGATAGGGTGTTCCTTCTTTCACCTTTTGAGGTTAAGCTTTTAGAGAAAAAGCCACCATAAATACTAGAGATTAAAATCCATATGGTAAATTCTAATGGACATTTGAAAGTTACATAAACCAACCTAAATAAAAGTAAAGGTGAATATACTTTATACAGCAAGTGTTTTTAATTAATCTTTTCTTCAGCAAAAATAGCCTATTCTTTTTTTATTTCCAGTCCTCTAATCCATTTTATATTATTTGCTCTTGTGGATGTCTTTGAGGTTTGTTGTTTTCACATGAGTTTTTTGTTTTGTTTGTTTTGTATTTTTGTAGCAGAAAATTCACCCTTGAATTTTCTTTGCAAGCAGCACTTTAGTTAAGAGAAAGAAGGACAAACAAGACATAGACTGTGCCCGTTGGGAGCCATGCTAGTTCTGTGCAGTTAATTTTGTTTTTCAGTTTGTTTTGTGGGGACATATTTTTAACCAATATTAATGTTAAGGAGTAAGAACTTTTGGAGAATATCTTGGCTATTCCTTTTTAGTTTCTTAGAATATGAGATGTGGTGTTTGATATTTCCCTTTGAGAAATATCTCTTAGAATAGAGGAGGAGACCAAGGAGAGTACCAGGTGTGACTAGTGTTTCTGTCTCAGCATTCCTCCTTATGAACTCAATCTCTAACCTGATCTTGGACACATTTTCTCCATTTTTGCAACCCCAATTTCCTCATCTTTAAAAAGATGTGTTCATCATCTCTAAACTTTCCCTTATATGTAAATGTCTCTAAAAGTAATTAAAATTAGCTTTGTAGTTGTTTGTGACTGAGGGTATTTTAGATGTCAGCTAGCCTCCTCTGCTATTTGACAGAGTAGCAAAGGAAGGCCAGATGGGTGGAGTGACTTGGAGGAGGCAGAAGCTTATGGCATGGTCATGGGTTCACCAGCTTTTATTTTATATTGAGCAGCATATTGAGGGACAAGGTATGTCGATGACATTAAAAATATTTACTTAGACCCTGGCTGGTGTAGCTCAATGGATGGAGCGTGGGCTGAGAACCAAAGGGTCTCCAGTTCAATTCCTACTCAGGGCACATGCCTGGGTTGCGGGCCAGGTCCCCAGTAGGGGCTGTGTAAGAGGCAACCACACATTGATGCTTCTCTCCCTCTCTTTCTCCTCCCTTCCCCTCTCTTTAAAAGTAAACAAATAAAATCTTTAAAAAAAATATTTACTTTAAGAATGTGATTGTAATAGGTTTTGGGCATCATTAAGCTTAATTAATATCTGTATAATGCTTCAGCTATTTCAGAATGTGAATGAAATGATCATCTAAAATTCAAATTTTAAAAATTACTTACATGTATAGGGTTTAAATACAAACTCTATCTTTTAGCTCCCTTGAATAAGGTTAGAATCCTGTTTTCTTCTTGTAAGACTTGCTGACTCACAGAATTGAAGCATGACTCACAGAATTAAAGCATGAGCATGTTTATGTTTCACTTCTACTTGCGAATTTATGAAATGTCAAAAATCATTTGTATAAGACACAAAACTCAACTAGAAACAGAATCCATTTAAACTTACATGGAATACTGAAGTAATCAGAGCCTTAAAGTCTGAAAGGAAAAGGTACATGATATCTGAGAGAAGGGGAAAAAGTACAAGTGAATTAAAGTTACATTACTTTGATGTTTAGCTTTTGACAGGATGGAAGATAATTCAACTTCCCACCCTCCATAGGCATCTCTCTCTCTCTCTCTCTCTGTTTTGTGAACATGATCTGAGGAATCAATATTTTAAAAATAATAAGTATAGGTAATTATGTCTGGGGGATTGTTTCATCTTTTTCTCTGTTTCTGCTGAAACTGTCTTAATATTTATACTTCAAAGATACTTATGGGAAATTATAAAAACCATTGTGACAGGAGAGAAAGTGATTAAATAAACCTCTGGAAAAGAGGTGAAAACTACTTTGAGCAAAAGAAATGTACAAACGTTACATTAAAACTCGGTGCCTAGAACCACTGACGAATGTGTCTTCCCTCCATGCGTGAGGCAGCCGTCAGGGGCCGCGCTGAAGCTCTGGCCCTGGAGCTGGCCCGTTTTTTCTTCAGGCCTGTCAGGGGCCTGTCTCGATCACAGGTCCCCACTGTAAAAGGAAAAGGCTTCATTTGGTTGTCTCAGTTTCCTCTGGGCTCTAAATTATATGACTTACACAGACCTAAAACTGCTCCAGAGAAATAAACCTAGTGACAATGCAAAATATTAAAAACTGGGGATGTTTCTAACTGAAGTGAATCTCTGTAATAATGGAAACATGGAACCAGCAGAAAGTTATATAAATAAGTATTATGCAATTGGAAGTTAAATCTAAGAGACATGCCACAAACTTACGGATAGTCAAAGATGAACTCTCTAGGCATTCACTATATGTGAAATAAACAGCACTTAGTGTCTACGCTCTGGTGGCCATAGAATATATGGAAATGCTAAAAGTGACAAAAGGTAGCCTCAGTGATTGGCCCCTATGTCTCCCCACTCATACTATCTTTTGTTAAGTTATGGGAATGCACATCTGCTTATGGTTGGTTGTACATGCACACCATGCCATTCAACCATGGGAGAATTTGTTCATTGCTTTCCCTCTGCCTGGAATGATGCCCCCACCACTGTTCCCCCACCACACACACATACGCACACATGCACTCTTAACCATCACAGGGCCAGACTCTACTGATTCTTAGACACTCAGCCCCAAGGCCATGGAGCAAGCAAGCTCTGTGACCTCTCCTCTCTGTTCCCCTCACCTTGGGTGTCTTCCTCTGTCACGGTGCTCCTTGCATGTCACAGGTGACAGGTCACAGGTAACACTCGGGATTCCCTGACTTCAGATTCTCCTTTTCATTTATACACCAAACAGCCTCAAAAGTCTGTGGCATGGAGTGATGTATAATTTTACGGAGGATTAATTTTAAACAGTTATTCTGTATTTCATCAAATATAAGACACCATTGCTCATGAGATCTTTTGCCATTTTATGCTCCATGAAAAAAGAAAATGACTGCGAAACAGTTGACAAGGTATCAACTGAAGTTCATATCCCAGGTTTGGCAGTGTTGGAACCTGAACAGATTTGCACCTTGTTCAGTGCCCTGTGGTGCCCTGAAGCTGGTGTTTGGGGATGAGTGATTTTACTATGAGGTGATTGAAATATGCCACTTCACACCTATAATACTATAAGCCTCTCTTCTCTTAAAAAGGGTTTCTTTTTTTTTTTAATTTTATGTATTTATTTTTAGGGAGCGGGGAAGGGAGGGAGAAAGAGAGGAAGAGAAACATCGATGTGAGGGAGAAACATTCATCAGTTGCCTCTGGTCGGCACCCCGACCAGGGACCAAACACACAACCCAGGCATGTGCCCTTACCAGGAATCAAACTGGCAACCATTTGCTCTGCAGGACAGTGCCCAACCAACTGAGCCACACTGGCCAGGGCAAACATGTCTTTCATATGGGAAAAAAACAGCCTACTTGCCAAAGAAAGCTAGATGTGATGTGGACAACAGAACTGAAGAGCTCCAACACAGTGACAAGTTTTAGTTAGAAAATAGACATTTTGAATAACTTAGAGAGGAAAATGACAAATTTGGCAGTGCCTCAGATCAGCAGTTCAAGAGAATGTACCTTACATTCAGTGCAGAGACAAGAAAAAGGGATCTTAGACTCCATCTCAGCTAGTACTGGAATTAAAAGAAAAACTGCTCACTGGTGGGAGAGAAAATCTGTTAAGGTTGGAGATATAATTAATTTAAACATAAAACCACCCAAGAGACAGGATACAGGAAGTGTGGTTCAGGAGGAAGGTTACTGAAACATTGCTGTGGATTGAGAGTAGTGATAGGGTGAAATACAGCTATTGATCTTACTTTACTCTGAAGAAGGGTTGGCTCAAGGATTTTAGATTCTTTGCATAATCCAAATGCAATCAGAAGTGCCATAAACTAACTCCATAAGCTCATAGAAAAGGGCATAACTTGAAAAGTTGAGTGCTGCTGAAGGCAGCCTATATGGACTGAAAATACTTTTCCATGTTCTATCTCCAAGGGGGAAAAGTCATGACTTCTCTTCTTTCACTGTAGTGATGCATCAAACTTTTTTTTTTTAAAGAAGATTTGCTTTAGCATTCTTTGAACCTAGCAGAATTGGAAAAGATTATTTTGTGGGTATTTAGGAAAAACTTTGCTTATGTATTGGCCATCTGGTGTGTTCAAAATGGTTTTTTCAATGGCTATCGGAAATTGAAATAAGTCGAACAGTAGTAGCCTGTCCACAAAGGTGGATAATTTGATCATCCACAAGTGAACAAACAAGTGTTGGTGAGCACGTGGAGAAAATAGAAGGCTTGTGCACTGTTGGGAGGATTGTACATTGGTGCAGCCACTATGGAAAAAAGTATGGAGGTTCCTAAAAAATTTCAAAATAGAACTACCATATGACCCAGTAATCCCACTTATGGGTATTTATTTTAAAAACACTAATTTGAAAAGATACATACATTCTGTGTTCATTGGAACATTCTTTACGACAACCAAAATAGGAAGCGTGCTAGGCATCCATCTGTAGATAGTGAGATAAAGAAGATGTGGTACACATATACAACATAATACTACTCAGCCATACAGTAGAATGGAAGCTTACCATTTGGACAGTGTGGATTGTCCCAGAGGGTACTATGCTAAGTGAAATAAGTCAGAGAAAGACAAACACCATATGGTTTCACTTATATGTGAAATCTAAAACACAAAATAAACAAAACAGAAGCAAACTCATAGATACAGAGAGCAGACATATAGTTGCAAGATGGGAGGGGGTTGGCCAGCTAGGTAAAAAGGAGAGGGGATTAGGATGTGCAAAAGGGCCCTGGCTGGTGTGGCTCAGTGGACTGAGCACTGGCCAAAGGGCCCATTTGCTCCAGTTGCGTATAATCCAGCACTTTATTCAAGACAAAATTCATTTCCAGAAAGAATTTTTTCTAGGTGCCATTTAGCTGTGGCACTCAGATTGTAATATGCTTAAAAGGCCCTTGCAACGGCTATTAGAAATGCAGACTCCTGGACACATTCCCAGAGATTCCAGTTCAGTAGGGAAAGGGTGAGGCCCATGAATCTGCATGTTGGCATCCCAGAAGATTCCAGAGCAAGTAGCCTGGAAACAGTGCCTGGAGGAACACTGCCGTGTAGCATCATAATCCGGAAGTAGCTTGGAAGTCCAGGTAGAAGGGACAGTTTGCTCAGTGATTTCATTATCTATTTTACCACAGATAAATTGTTAAATACTTTTAAAGATCAAAGATTTATAAAAAAAGTTGCAGCAAATGAAATAGTCAACAGTTAAAAGGCAACTTACTGGGTGGGAGAAAATATTTGCAAACCATATATCAAATGAAGGGTTAATATCCAGAATATTCAGAACTCCTACAATGCAATAACAAGGAAATTATTCAATTAGAAAACAGGCAAAGGACTTGACCAGACATTTTTCCAAAGAAGATACACAAATGGAAAATAAGCCTATGGAAAGATGCTCACCTTCATTAATGCTCAGGGTAATGCAAATCAAAACCACAATGACATATCACCTCATGCCCATTAGGATGACTGCTATAAAAAAATTCCAGAAAATAATGTGTTGGTGAAGATGTGAAGAAATTGGAACCCCTGAAACACTGTTGGTGGGAATGTGAAACGGTGCAGTCACTGTGAAAAAAGTATGAAGATTTCTCACAAAATAAAAAATAGAGCTACCATATGATCTAGTGATTCTACTTCTGGGTATAATAGCCTAAGAAAATAAAAACAGAATCTTGAAGAGATATTTTTACATTTATGTTTATTGCAGCATTATTCACAATAGCCAAAATGTGTAAGCAATCTAAATGTCCATCAATGGAAGAATTGACTGAAAACAATGTGCTACATACACGTACAATGGAATATTATTGAGCCTTTAACAAGACAGAAAACTGTCCTATGTTACAGTGTGTATGAACCTTGAGGTCATTGTTCTAAGTGAAATAAACTAATTACAAGACAAATGCTGCATAATTCCACTTACATTAAGAATCTAAGATAGCCAAACTCAGAGATAGAGAGTAAAATGGTGATTGCTAGGGGTTGGGGGAGGAGGAAACGGGAAATTGTTCAGTGGGTATAAAGTTTCAGTCATGCAAGATGAAGATGTTCTGGAGGACTGTTGTACAACAATGTTAAAGTTAACAATACTGTACTATGCACTTAAAAATTGTTAAGAGAATAAATATGTTTTTTTTTACCACAGCAAAAATATTAATCAGAAAGTACTAATAATCCTGGACTCCTGGCCAAAATAGAGGCATCGGTAGATTCATTTCACCTCCTTGCACAACTGAAAGAAGGACAACAACAAATTTAAAAATGAAAAATAACCAGAACTTCCAGAAAATCAAGCTGTATGACAACCAAGAAGTTAAAGAAACATTCATGCAGACCAGTGTGGGGGCCAGGGGGCGGGGGGGATGTGCAGCAAGGCAGCAGCTAGAGGACCAAGTAGGTGAGGTGACAGCTGGTGGACTAGGCAAGGTGGTGGCTGGAGGATGAGGCAGAGCCACCTTTGCATGCAGATAAACTGGGAGGATCAACTGGGGAGTGAAACAGACTGTGCAACCCAGGGTTGTGGTCGCAAGAGAAACTCCCAGCCTCATAGGAGAGTCCATTGGAGAGACCCAGAGGGTCCTAGAATGTGCACAAACCCACCTCCCCAGGAATCAGCACCAGAAGGGCCCAATTTGCTTGTGGGAAGTGGGGGAAGTGACTGAAAGCCAGCAGAGAGCCAAGCAAGTGGCATTGTTCCCTCCCAGGCCCCTCCCCACACACAGCACCACAATGTAGCTACATGGTGTAACAGCTATGCCAAGACAAAAAAAAATATGGCCCAAATGAAAAAACAGATCAAAGCTCCAAAAAATAGAACTAAGAAATGAAGAGATAGCCAACTTATCAAATGCACAGTTCAAAACACTGGTAATCAGGATGCTCACAGAATTGGTTGAGTTCGGTCACAAAATAGAGGAAAGAGTGAAAGCTATGAAAAGTGAAATAAAGGAAAATGTACAGGAAACCAACAGTGATGAGAAAGAAACCAGGACTCAAATCAATGGCTTGGAGCAGAAGGAAAAAATAAACATTCAGCCAGAACAGGATGAAGAAACAAGAATTCAAAAAAATAAGGAGAGGCTTAGGAACCTCCAGGACATCTTTATAGGTTCCAACATCTGAATCATAGGGGTGCCAGAAGGAGAAGAGGAAGAGCAAAAATTGAAAACTTATTTGAACAAATAATGAAGGCGAACTTCCCCAATCTGGCAAAGGAAATAGACTTCCAGGAAGTCCAGGAAGCTCAGAGAGTCCCAAAGAAGTTGGACCCAAGGAAGAACACACCAAGGCACATCATCATTACATTACCCAAGATTAAAGATGAGAGAATCTGCCCTGGCTGGCATAGCTCAGTGGATTGAGTGCAGGCTGCGAACCAAAGCATTGCAGGTTTGATTCCCAGTCAGGGCACGTGCCAGGGTTGCAGGCCACGGCCCCCAGCAACCACACACTGATGTTTTTCTCTCTCTCTCTCTTTCTCCCTCCCTTCCCTCTCTAAAAATCAATCAATCAATCAATAAATAGGGAAAACATGATTTTAAAAAAGAAAGAAACTCTGGATTCCCTTTAAAAAAAAGATGAGAGAATCTTAAAAGCAGTAAGAGAAAAGGAGACAGTTACCTACAAAGGAATGCACATAAGACTATCAGCTGATTTCTCAAAAGAAACCTTGCAGGCAAAAAGGGTCTGGAAAGAAGTATTCAAAGTCATGAAAGGCAAGGACCTACATCCAAGATTGCTCTATCCAGCAAAGCTATCATTTAGAATAGAAGGGCAGATAAAGTGCTTCTCAGATAAGGTCAAGTTAAAGTGAGTTCATTGTCATCAAGCCCTTATTATACAAAATGTTAAAGGGACTTTTCTAAGAAAAAGATCAAAACTATGAACGGTAAAATGATAACAAATTCACAACTATTAACAACTGAACCTAAAAAAAAAACAAAGCAAAAAAAAACAAACAAACTAAGCAATCAACTAGAACAGGAACAAAATCACAAAAATAGAGATCACCTGAAGAGTTAATCAGTGGGGAAGCAGGAGGGAGAGATGGGGGAAAAGGTACAGGGAATAAACAGCATAAATGGCAGGTAGAAAATAGACAGGGGAATGTTAAGAATAGTGTGGGAAATGAAGAAGCCAAAGAACTTACATGTACAACCTATGGACATGACCTAAGAGGGCAGAGGGGAATAAATGGGAATAAAAATGGGACAACTGTAATAGCATAATCACTAAAATATTAAAAAAAGAAAGGACTAACTATCCTAATAGTTCCTGGTGACATCAAACTCAAGACAAGAGTATAATTTCATTTCCTTGAACAATATCTTTTTATGAAAATTTTTGTTGGAAATTTTGAGCTAAGTAAAGCAAATGTGTACTTACTGTGAAGCTGTATGGGTGGTTGGTGGCCTCCCACGATTTACTGAGCAGAGGACACGGCTTACTCATCATGAATGTCATTTCCAAAGCAAATGGTCCAAAAACCTGGATGCTCTCCAGGAGAAGGAGAGATGATGATTACGGGATGCTGTCATTCCAGCGGCATCTGGACACTCTAAGAAAGAAGCCTGGAATTTCAACACCTTAATTTAGTTCCCTTAACACATTTTTGAAAGCCTGGGAAACTTTAATCATTTTAGGGGTACTAGTTGCCAGGACCCTTTCTAAGGCAAAAGGAGACGATTGCACTGATTTTGTTGGAATAGCCAGAAGCACTCATACATGGAGCATTCACTCTGGCAGCCAGCACTCTGTGTCTGGCCAGAGGCCATCTCTTTAAGTAGTGAGCTCACCACTCTTTCCAGTAAAGAGTAGCAGGGAAGTGTGGCTGGGTTCGGTGGTTCTGCCCCTCCCTATTGGCTGGCTAGTAGCTTCCGTGAATGGGGCAAATGAAGTGAGAGGCAGAGACATCAAGTGACTCCCATATGAATGAATGAGATGACAATAAAAATGTTAGGCTGAAAAAAACTGAAATAAACACATTTTCTTCTTTTTACCCATTCTTGGTATCTCATTGCAGCCAATCAATTCTTTTTCTGTTTTTGTAATGCACTAGTTCATTTTTTAGAATTACTAATTATGAAATATTTCAGATCTCTAAAGCATACTGATGCAATATACTCGCTGCCTAATTTAACAGAGAGAACACTACAGGTACAGTTGAAGTCCCTGCATACACATCTCAAATAATACCCCCCCCCCCCACTGCAGTGGTAACTGTTGTCTGGAATTTAGTGTTCATCATTCCTAAGCAATTCTTTACACCTTCACCACATAATATTTCTATACTTTTTTATATATATATATATATATATATATATATATATATATATATATATATATATATATATATCATTGCTCTGTATGTTATGGTCTCATTTTATACAGCCTTCTACAACCTTCCTTTTTCTTTCAACCTGCTTGTTCATTTCTTACACTTCATTTGGGATATTTCTTCCAGTGTTACTTAGCTAAACTATTCTTGACACCAGTGTGCAGTGTTATTGTGCAGTGTTAATGTTGGGCCCCTAGAATACAGTCAGAAATGCCTTAGATTGGGATTTCTATGTGTCAAATTAACCCATCATTGTAACATAGTGTGTGACTGTTAAATGTGTTTTTATTTCAGGTTGTAACTTACCCTCTCATGCTTTTTCCCTGCCCCTTCTCCCCAAGTCATCAATAGAAAAAGAAGAAGAAAACATGTCAGGACACAAATGGTAAGAAAGTTGTTGTCTTTTCTGAATTGGGAAAGGCTAATCAAAGTGGAAAACATGTGGTATAAGTTCAATAAGTGTCTGTGGAATAGAAAAATCAGGAGTCACATTAGCAATGAATAACCTGCTAGTCCCTATCCAATGTTGCGTATAGTCATGTTCAATATCCCTATTAAATGTAATATGGAAACAAAGTACCCCAAAATATAAGTTCTTATCTGATGAGTATTCTCTAAGAAATTAATTTTTCTCTGACTTTTCTCTTCAAAAGCAAATGTTGGCTTTTCTTACCACCATTTCTTTAAATATAGTGATACAGTTTTTATCACTATCTTATTTATAATGTATAATATTAGAATTATATTAAGATAATTTTATGTAGGGAAGTGATAAAATAATGAATGAACACAAACTCAGACTCATTAATTTGTAGTCATGACTTGTTGAGCCCTAGCAGTCATGGCTCAGTGGACTGAGTGGCTGCCTGTGAACCAAAGGGTTACTGGTTCGATTCCCAATCTAGGTCACATGCCTGGATTGCAGGCCAGGTCCCCAGTAGGGGGTGCACGAGAGACAATCACACATTGATGTTTCTCTTCCTCTCTTTCTCCCTCCCTTCCCCTCTCTAAAATAAATAAATAAACTCTTTAAAGAAAAGAGCCAATCACTGTTGAAATTAATGATGATGAATAAAGCACATGTGGTAATCATATGGCAATGTTAGCACCAACATTTATGTGCCTATAACACATCTAAGCAGCATGGTTAACATCTTATAAATTCCAGATCTGTTTCAAGCAGTGGTTCTGAACCCTTTCGAACTTTTATCCCATCAGGCAAGCAGATCTTTGTCACATTTTACCGCCTTTAATTTGTATCATGAAAAACGTGGTGCATGTTTTTATTATCAAATGCACAATTAATTATGACAAAGAGTATACTTTTTAATCCCTCCTCTCTCAGTAGAGAGTTTTAAAAGGTAATTAATAAATAGCTAAGGGATTTAGTTTCCCTGAGCATCGCCATTTGACAGCTTTCTAACTAAGGGTTGTCATACTGGTTTTTTTTTTAATTATTCCATCTTGCCTCATTAAGACAAGGGGATGGTTCCATCCTGTGACCCTCCTAATGGCTGTCATATCAGCAGCGGCTGTGGGAAGTAGGTAGTCACTTTCGTGTGACAGATCGGAGAGCCCCAAGAAGTGGGCTGTTCTCCGAAGTCTTTTTCCCACTTACTCCGCCACTTCGTTACGTGTTGCTGAATACAAGGGCTGCAGAACCATTGTACTGAGCCCTGGACTGGGGATTCAGGGGCCTGGATTTTAATCCTGTGTGACTTTAGACAAGATTCTTAACCTTTTCAAACCTAAGATTCCTCATTTGTTGAATGACTTGGGGTGGGATTGAGGCATTCGTTTTCGCTAGATCTCTAAAGGTCCCTTTTATTTTTTTCAAAAAGGAATTTATTTTTTTTCTGTTAGTCCATGACCTTTGGGAAAAAATAAAAAGATAACAATACAATGAAGTCCACTTAATTCCCCTGAAATTCCCCTGAAATAACCCCAGTTTGGGGGTTGGGGTATATCCTTCCAGTCTATTAATGTACAATCTCTAGAGAGAGATTATCTTTTATATAAAAGTTATGGATATTTTCATCTTATTTTTTATTATATAAGTTCTTACTAGAACTTCTAAATAATGCAGAAACCATGAAAGTCCCTCCAATTCTACTTCTGTCTTCCAAAGATAACTGTTGCTAAGAAAATCATCTGAAATCCCTCATGACTTTTTAGGAATAAAAACGTGAATCGAAAACTGCCAATGTTATCGGAAAGGAGGTTAGCAATCATCAGGTTCTGAGACACAGGTATTCTGATACGGTAGTGTAAAGCAACTCATGGTTTAGGACACAGGCTTGGCACACTTTGAGTGGCAGTAGCTCGGATGGAATATGACGTGTGTCTGTACAGCACAGGAGTGGGGGCCTCTGGAGCAGGAATCTAGGTGGGAGGAGGGCTGCAGATGACAAGGGGCGGGGTGGAGTGCCCAAGGCAGACTTCCTGTCAGTACTTGAGGTACTCAGGTCACTTTACAGAATTCCATTTCATTCTCAATTTTTTTTCTGATTTCTTCTTACGTACTTTTTGATTTGATCTTCACTATGTTTTTCCTGAAGAATGTAAAGTATTCCAAGCATTTATATTTCAGAAATTAAAGTTTTAATGTCAGAAATCTACAACAGGTTTTTTAAATGTTTTTAAATTTTATTTGGCTTGGTAAGAAGTCTACCCTCAATTTTTTAAGTGTACAACACAGTGTTGTTAACTCCAGGCACTGTATCTCAGGAATCTGTTCATCAGGCATAATTGAAACTGTATGACTGTTGATGAGCAATATCCCATCTCTCCTTCACCCCACCAGCCCCTGGTTGCCACCATTCTATACTCTGATTCTATGAGCTTGACTATTTTTAGGTACCTCTGTGACAGATTTGAAGCATGCTGTTTTTCAGCCCTTTATCTTGGCTTGTCTGCCATCGCTTCAGGGGTGGAGAGACCTCTGGTGTCCAGCTTTGGCTCTGGCTCACTGGTGACTTGAGCCAGTCACCCTGCCCCGTGGGGCCTCACCTTCCCCACTTCTAAAAGGCGTGTGTCCTGCCTGTTGATATCTAAACTCTCTTCGAGGTTGAGTTTCTTGATTTCCTGCAAAAGTTGTTTTATTTCTTCATTAACTTTTAAGGTTTTAGAGTCAGGGTTGATTAGCTTGTTTGGTGTAATAACCACAAAAGAAAGTATTTATATATTATTAATGTTGTAAGCATATAATATAATATTTAGGTAAGTTTGTTCACACTGGAATATCACAGTCATTATGAAAGTCATGAATAAAATAGCTCTTTAAATGTTTTCAGCAGCTATCCCTGGGACTTACAGGATCGGTATGCTCAGGATAAGTCGGTTGTGAACAAGATGCAGCAGAAGTACTGGGAAACAAAGCAGGCCTTCATCAAAGCCACCGGGAAGAAGGAGGACGAGCACGTTGTGGCCTCTGATGCGGACCTGGACGCTAAGCTGGAGGTGAGCCCCCAATTTCCCTCTGTCCCTGCACAGCTGTCTTGCCGGAGCCGCGGGCCTGGGGCAGACTCCGCTGGCCAGGCATAGGAGCTTTACATTCAAAAATCGATTGTGAGCAACCAGTTCATGAGGAAAATCTAGGATTATATCATTTCAATCCCAGCCTACATATATATTTTCAAACCTACAAATTCTCATGTAACTATCCATATGCATCCATTAATTTTTTTTATTTTTTGCACTTAGTTGAAATGCATGGCATGTGGTCTGTTCTCAGTAACTGTTGAAAAACATGAATGCAATTAAAGAACCACCACTAGTGATATCAACACTGGGGTCTGGTAAATGTTTACATTTAGAAAAAGAAAAAAAATGACAGCAAGAGATCCTGGAAAGTGGAGTCTGGTGAGCTTGGTGCTCCACCCTGGAAAATTCTAGAATGAAGTATAAGCAGATACTTAGTTAGACTAGTTAATAATCCAGTAAGCTGAATTTGTATCTGGTTGACCCTGGAATACCAATATAACTGGTAGAAGGTCCACTAACCCTGCTTCTTCCTGGATATTCTGCCAATAGTTTAGATTAAAGTTTAAAAAGCTTACCTCTGGGAATAACGGGGCACTGAGAGGAAAAAGATGCTATAGAACCTGGAAAGAATTCAATGTGATCTCCTGGTTTAATATATGAGCTAAACTTAATGAGCCGAACATTGAATGAGATTGAAACAAAAAGCCCAAGATTTCTGAAAGCTTTCTGAGAAGGGTGGCTGGCTGGTGGAAACCGTGGTTGGATTGTCGCAGAGAGAGAGGTTTAGGGGGAGAGAGGTTGGTTGTCAATTGTACAGGAAGCTCTATCACGTGGAGGAGGGGTAATTCCTTCTGTGCGTCTGAGGGCAGAAACAGACCCCGGGCCACCATTCATGGTGCTCATCTCTCATGAAACTACCTCGTGCTGGTTGTTTGCCTCTCCTTCCTCCTCCAGGAGGTCAAATTCCATGTCAGCCTATTCACCATTATGTCTTCAGCCAGTCACACAGTATACATTCCCGAACTATTAACCAAACAAGTGTACATGTTAATGCAATTAACCTTAGTTCCCAGCTGTCCCCCTGTCTCTAGAATTGTTCAAACAGAAGCTGGGTGTTTGGTAGGGACGTTCTAATGGAGATTGCTCCAATAGAGAAAAGTACCACTCAAAGGTATCTATTTTGATATTCACATTCTAAATACAGTTGAAATTATTATAAGTTGCTTTTGCTTTCCATGACTTACAACTTTATGTTTTTCTTAACACCCTAGTAAACACAAACCTCATTCAAAAAGGAATTTCATGTGTTAATTATTAGTACATTAAACACAATACAGCAATTTTACATTTATATTTAGACTCTTGCAGCAGCGTTTTTACTGAATCAACTATAGTGTAATCAAAACAACTGCTGTCCTAAGCACAGAACATCCAAAGAACTTAGCTGTTACTAATAATTTTACACATGATAGAGGTTTCTGTTGCAGAAATGTTAATACTGATGTTGGTATTTATAGAGACTGGAATCCATCAACCAAACATATGAAAACAGTGTGCAGGCTGTTTTGATGTGGTTTTACACTGTTATCCACACAAGGCAAGCCTATAAAATAAGAATTTGTATTCTGTGGGCACAGAAAGCTATGTGCCAAGCTAAAATAATGGTCGGATTTCATTCCATCCTTTTGGGAAGTCAGTGTAGAAGTGTTGCACTGAGTTTAAATATTTGCCCAAATTTCTTGCTAATAAAATAATTTTCTCAAAAATAACTCTTACGTACAAGCACAAACAAAATATACCCGACTAGCAAGACTTAGTTAAATTAAGTCTTTTAGGTGCCACAGCAGAGGAGACCAGCCAGGTGGTGGAAAGTTTTCTTATCTTATTTTGGGTGTGGTTACCAGAGTGTGTACAGGTGTCAAACTCACAGAACTAACACTGCAGAGCTGTGCCTTCTATTGCATTTAATCTACACCTCAGTTTTTCAAAGGTGAGCAGTAACAACAGATCAGACCCTGAATGCATTTTTTGAATTTCCTTGTGTTGGTGGTTTATGACCCGGAATACTGATATCAAGCATTTGTGAGGGAACAGATTCAGACTGCTGATTTCCTATTTTGTTTTATGGTAAATGAGTGCTTTTGTTTTCCTTTTCCAAACAGGTAGGGGATATATTATAATGAAATGACATTTACTAAAGTTTATATGATTTATTTCCACGTTTTGTCACAGTAAGCACTCCTGGGAATAGTTTTAATCTTTTCAGTATAGACATAAGCCTCCCTTTTTATTAATGTACTCATACACATTATGAAGCAGATCATCTGTTTTGACCTAAATAGTGAAGTGCTATCTAACACCAGGACGTGACTGCTGCGTCACCATGACCAGTAAGCTCGGAGGGAAAAAAAGGAACCTTTTGCCTTGGCACATTGGGTGGCTCTTCAGAGGCAGAATGTTGTCTTCCGGGTTTTCTAGTTGAAGCCAGCACTGGCCTCTGTGCTGGTGGAGATAGTGTGAAGTATCTGTTCTGTCTTTTCTTGAGCTGTCTCAGTTTCTGATGCAAAGACCAGGTCCACCATGAGTTAAAAGTACAGCCCACCTGCTTTTCCCTTAATTCCCTCTGTTATGGCTATAGCATGACATTCGATTTCTTCTCTGTGTACTTTATGAAATCATTGGAAAAATAAGGAGTAATGGGGCTGCTAGGTGAACTCCATTTTACCAGACGTCTTCCAAACAGACAAACATTCAGCTGATTGATTTTTGTTTGCTTTTTATGGAGTTGTTTTAGCATGCCCTAAAAGACATTAGGATCATAAACTAAGCTAATTTTATGTTTTAAATATGATACTTAATTGACAGATTCTCCATTAAAAAAAGAAGACAGCAAATGGTAAAAGAAATAAATTAGATTATGAATGAATATTGGGTCTCTGGTTTACCAAATCCTTTAATTGGGCCCTTCACTTAGGATTTCTGTTTTTCAGCTATTATTTCAATTGTCTGGAGGAAATCGTTGCTCTGCAGATTTTAATTTAGATTGCAGAGATGATGAATTCCAATAAATACAGAGCAATATGAGAACGTATTAGAAGGCTTTGCTCACAGTTGCTGTGTAGTACACCACGTAACACCAAGCACGCTTAGCATGTGATCTCGTTTTTAGTGGGCAAATCAAGCACTATGGTTATGTTCAGTGTACTTATTTTTTTATTTCACTTCTGCCTATTTCATTTAGCAGTTTGTTTGTATTTTTATTACAGCTGTTTCACTCAATTCAGAGAACCTGTTTGGACTTGTCTAAAGCAATTGTACTCTATCAAAAGAGAATATGTTGTAAGTATACCATAAGTATGAATATTGATCAGTTAGTAAGATATCGGATATTTTGCCTCATGGTGTCATTGCATATGTTTAGGAAGTAAGACCAAGAAACTGCTAGCTAGGAGTGTCTGTCTTTGCTCTGTAAGTGGGTGGGGGGAGGATCTTGAATAATTTTTATCAGAAATCCTTTATGTAGGCTGTTTATCTTTCAATGCAAGTACCGTAATGGAAGAATTTTGTATTGGGTCTCCCATGATTAAGCACATACCATTTATTTTTCTAACTATAAAAAAGTTTTCTCAGTTTTTATATTTTGGGGTTAAAAAATTTTTTAATTGCCCTGGCTCTCTTCTATCTAATGTTGTTCTTTTAAAATGGCCAAATGGAGAGAGAAGGAACGTAAGGTTAATTCATTGACAATGTTTTAGGGTTAGCATTTCCTCAGCATTTTCTGCTGTACATTGGTTATTAGAAAAGAAGACTTTTCTGTGATGATCCTGTCTTAAAATCATTACCAACAAAGTTATCCTTGAGATGTAAATAAATATCAAGTAGTACATTAGTCTGGGTTGTTTTTTTGTTTTATTTTGTTTTGTTTTGTTTTTTTTATAGATGACTTAGCACAGATTCTGTATTTCTGAGACTAAATGTGAAATTTTCTGTTTCTAATTGCTGCCAAACCCTTTTCCACTCATCACAAATTAACAGTCAGTCACCTTCCTTCATTAGTAGTCTTTCATTAAGACTACTTGGGGATAAGCACAAGCTCCTAGGACTGACAGGCAGAATTCGTAGATTGTCTGTATTGCCATTCACTGCGTGTTGGAGCTAAGACTTTTCCAGGGCTGTAACTCCATAGCCTTGAGTAGGGAAGAAGTCAAGATATAGGAGGCACACGCGTGCCCCCACTTTTCTGTCCACATCCCATCAGTCTCGGTTACAGGTCCTTTTTGTCACCAAGCAGCCTTCAGGTTCTCCTTCCTGTCTGCATGTTCACGGCCCCATCCTAGCCAGGCCACCTCCATCGCTCTCTCTGTGTGCTGCATTGGCTTCCTCACTGACATCCCCGCCTGCAGCCCTGCCCCCTCCAGCCTGTGGTCTCCACTGCAGTCAGAGAGCAATCAGGTCACTCTGCCGGAGCTTCCAGGGGTCCGAGCTGGACAGTGTGAGCAACAAAATCAATAATGACTGTATTGAATTATTATAATCCATAAAGTTAAATGAATATCTGTAAAATCTAAGTGTAAATAAACAAATGAGGAAGAGAAACACCTCTTCCTGATAAAATAACTCCAATTAATAAATACAGAAAGAAGGAAGGAGCCACAAAATCATCATCAGGCAAACTCCACAGTAAGAGTTGTGACAGGATGCACTGAAAGACAGTATAATTAGTGAATGAAAATCTGAGGAGAAACTGGATGTTCGCATAGTCTTGGGTATTCCCCCAATATTTTAATAATTACAAAAGGGAACAAACATAAATTTACAGTAGAGAAACCCAGTAGACAGCACCTAAAGAAGTGATGGAGCTGAACCTCATGGTGAAAATGGGTGCTGATGTCTTGCAGCCCCGACCCCACGCCCTCCACCTGCATGGCTCGTTACCTACACACCTGTAACCCAGTCTGGTCTGAGAAATTGGACAAACACTTATTCAGGGAGATTCTGCACAACACCTGGCAGGTACTTTTAAAGGGCGTCCAGGTCATGAAACACAGGACAGAGAATTGTCGCAGATTGGAGGTGCCTAAGGAGACTTGACATCTCGGTGCCACGTGGGGTCCAGGACTGGATCCTGGATCAGAAAATCGACATCAATGGGGACACTAGGAAAATGCAGATCGGGCTGTGGTTCGCCCAGGAGCCTGGCCTGAAGTTCGTTTCCTGGCCATAATCCTTGCACCACGCGCCGTCAGGTGCTAACATTAGGGAAAGCTGAGGAAGCAGGTGCAGGAACTCTGCATTCCACTTAGAGTTTTTCTATAAGCCCCAAATAATTTCAAAAATTAAACGTTTTTAAAAATGCACACTGGAACATATCATTTCTCTGATGAAAAAACCCCAGTAGCATTTACAGTAAGATCCAGACTTCCATGCCATGGCTTATAAATTCCCACGTGATCGGCCCTGCTCACCCCTCCAGCCACTTTTGTCCTCACCCACCTGGGACCTGAGGCCTTTCGCCCTCCCTGTTTCCTCTCTGTGGAGTGTCCCTGCCCTGATGTCTTAAGAGTGGTTTCTTCCTGTCAGTCAGAGCCCGCCTTCCTGGTCACTGCTCCGATATACCTTCCTTGACCACCAGTCAAAAGCATCTACTAATTTCTCTTACTCTCTGATATTGGATTTGTGATTACATACTTTTTTAATTTTCTATCTCCTGCTTCTTGAATATAAGCTTCATTAGAGCAAGTATCTCACAAATTATAAATTAATTCACCCTGTGCTGAGTGAATTAATGCTGCCTAGCTAATTGCTTTTACAGTTCTTTAGTTGCCTTTTGGGGGCACATCTGAAAATCTAATCAGCGATTAAATATGAATAGGTTTTGATTTGTCTCTGAATTGTTAAACACCAATAAAGTGAAAACTTATAAGTATAAATTTGTGAGTTATATATTGCCCTAGAAGAATTTTAAATGTCTATCAATTAATTTCAGTATTTTATTTTATTCAAATTAACATTAAGAAATGAACATCTCAGAAAATGAGAGCCATCACTAAGCAATCGGCTCAGATATTTCCCATCGCCCTCTGAGCAGCACTACCAATTAATCAGAATCTAGCTCTTAAACCAAAACCTGTTAACTCCCCTGCCCCTGCCCCCAAGTTCAATCCTCAAGTGCACAAAGTGATCAGAAACAATTTTTCAAATGCTTCAACCTACTTATGCTTATTTAGAAAAGAGTGCATTTCATGTAATTATTCAGGTTCCATGAATTGGTTTCTTCCTAGCCTTAAGCTGAATGTGTTTGTTTGTGTATGACTTGAGGCTTCAAGGTAGAAGAGGCGACAGCAGCCTCGTGCTGTTATGAGCAAACACGTGACCTCGCTGTCCATAGGGACAGAGTCGCTGTGGGATTGAGTGAGTCTTCCACTAGTAAGTGAAGTGAAGAGGAATGAAATGCATTATAAAAAAATACTTCTTATAATTACAGGAGCTTTTTAAAGCCACATAGAACCATGGCATAAATATCAAATAAGCATTTGAAGTGAAACAAAATGCACAGGGATAACAATGGGAAAGTTACAATGAATTCAGTGTCACAAGCATTTGCCTGGGGAATCCATAGTCCACAGGAGGCCCCTGTCCTGAGAAAGCTTACAGTCTCTGTGGAAATACTCTAATACCGGACGCTCAGAGGACACTGCTGTCCTACAGAAATAGGGATAAACTACTTCACAGAGGAAGTAGCTGTTGAGCTGGACTTTGACCAATGAACAAGATTTTGAGAGACAGAAGAGGAAGGCGTGTAGTCATTCATTCACCTCTCGGGAAGGATGGATTCTTAAAGCTCCTTCTTTTTTGGAATGTGCAGAGTGAACCATGGTCACAGATTAATAAGGGAGAAGTATAGAATTTAACCTTCACCTTTGGATTTGTGGTTCCTGGCTAACATTCTATAGCCGTTGTTGGAGAGGTTATGTGAAGTACAGGGTGCATTTTCAAAAAAGTCTGGATGGTTCATGAAAACAAACCAGAACAAACATTTCAAAAGCAGGTTTAGAGCTGGCCGGTGTAGCTCAGTTGTGTAGAGCATCATCCTATGAACTGAAAAGTCATGGGTTCGATTCCCAGTCAGGGCACATACCTAGGTTGCAAGTTCGGTCCCCTGTGGGGGTGTGTATGAGAGCCAACCAATCGATGTGTCTCTCTCACATTGATATTTCTCTCCTCCTTCCCTTCCCCCTCTCTAAAAAAAATAAAAATAAATTTTAAAAAACAATTTTATAGACACATGATGTATAAAAACAATACGGAAGTGTGAAATAAAAGTAGTGGTGTTCTGAGTAGGTCCTTAGCAAATCCTTTGTTTAGAGAAAAATACCACATTCCAGGAAGCTCGGTGCTACCCCTTGCTTGGCTGTTGGTGAGTGTGCCTTCAGGATGAGCAGTTGCATTTGATGAAGCTGTCTCTTCTGTGGGGAAAAAGAGTGTTTTGCCATAGTAAATAATGATGGTGTGATTATATCTGCATACACCTTTCTGTGCTCATGTTGCTACTTCCTTAGGATGTATTCCCAACAGAAGTGCAATATCAAAGAGACATTTGTACTTGTTGCCAAATCAACCTGTAGAAAGCTTGTACCAGTCACTGTCTCTCCAATAGTGCCATCTGAGGGTGTCTTGAAAAATAAGAACCAATAGCCCTGGCTGGTTTGGGTCAGTGGATTGAGTGCCAGCCTGTAAACCAAAGGGTTGCCCATTCGACTCCCAGTCAGGGCACATGCCTGGGTTGCAGGCCAGGTCCCCAGTAGGGGGCACGTGAGAGGCAACCACACATTGATGTTTCTCTCCCCATCTTTCTCCCTCCCTTCCCCTCTCTCTATAAATACATAAATAAATCTTAAAAAAAATAAAGGACTAATATAAATATCAAATCATTATGTTGTATACTTGAAATTCATATAATGTATGTCAATTGTACAGCAATTAAAAAAAATAAGACCAAGACTAGGCATAACCAATTCAGATGTGGTTCCAGCTGTGCATTTAAAAAATCCACCAAGCCATCAATCTACCCACCCTCACTCCTCATCCCCCGCCCCACCAACCAAAAACCTAGGTCATGGATAAGGTGTTTGAATTGCTTTATAATCAAGTAGAATGTAACTCAGAAAGCAGAGATCAAAAAGTCAGCAAGAGGGAAAAACAGAAGGAAACCAGCCCTCCATTAGAGGCAGCCTCAGAACATTCCCACAGTCATACTTGACAAACTCAACTTTTTCATTTCAGCCCGAAGCAGCACATTATCGGCTCGCTTTTCAGTGCAGAGGTCATTTTCTGGTTCTAATTACAGGGCACCAAGCGCATGGACAGATGTACTCAAGTGAATTTGATCTCTCGTTTTTGTAAAAGGAAGAACAGCGTGAAAGTTAAACGGCGGGGGCAGGGAGCGTACCTCGTAGCCTGTCACTTGGATTTAATTTCACCTCGTCTTTGACTCTAGAAGAGAGAGGACCTTGTGATTCGTCCCTCTCCTTCTCTCTCTGTAATAAAAATGCTCATTGTTCATTGCTCTTTTTGGTCTTTTCTTCATCAGTCTTGTCCCAAGAAGAAAATGAACTGGGAAAATTTCTCCGATCCCAAGGCTTCCAAGATAAAACCAGAGCAGGAAAAATGATGCAAGCGACAGGAAAGGCCCTCTGCTTTTCGTCCCAGCAAAGGTGTGTGGCCTTCCTCGGGGCTCTGTTTAGGGGACCTGCTGAGACTGTGGGACCTGCTTACTCATGGAGGAGAATTGCCCATTGTTCTGTAGAAAGCTCTTGCTTACCTCATGCTATTCTGTTCTCGTTGTTAGTCTGTATTTATTTTCTCATTAATATAACAGGTATGATCTTTTCCCCTCCATATTTAAATTAATTTGTTTTCATATTTCTTCTGGTCTGTAGGGTGCATTTTATACGCCAGTCACTGAGGACTGTCCTAGGCTCATATTTGACCTTGAGCATTGCTCATAGCAATCAGTCTGGTCCTCTTCCAGCAGCTGATCTAAGCTGGAGACCAGTGGGAAGGGTTCCTCCTCTGCTCTAGGTGAGCCAATGAACTCGAAAGCAGTATTGTTCAAGATTCCCGAGCCATTCTGCTCCGACCCTGGACAGCAATACTAGCAGTCCCACCTGGGCGCGTGTGAGAAATGCAGAATGTAGGCCCCATCGCAGAACTGCTGAGTCCCGATCTGCATTTCAACCAGATCCCTAGTTGATTTCAATGCACATTCAAGTTTGAGAAGCTCTGGTGCAGAGAAGACTGTACTAAATAAGCAACTTTTTTTTTAACACTACCATGACATGTTTTTACCGTCAGCATAGAACAAGCAGGAGCCCCTGCATCTAGTTGCATTTGGCGTCTGAGAAATTCCCACTCTTCTCCTCCTCCTTCCCCAGTAACTAACAGGCCTCCAAAAATGTCACACACTAATATTAGGCAGGATTGTACCTAAATAAGGCTTAGAGGTGTTTTCAAAAAATATTTAGGCCACAAAAATTTCACTTAGATTATCCAACAGTTTCTTCCCTGTTAATTTCTTCTTCCTGCTTTCTCTCGCTGTGGGCCAAGAGCAGGCCTGTTGTCAAGTGTCTCTGTGACAACCAAGGAAGGTGGAGTAGAAGAGAGACCAATCGTGTCAGTTTTCCAGTGGTCCCACTCCAGGGCATGTTGGTTCTTCCTAGTGACATCTGGACTCTGGCCTTGTGGGCCATGCCAACTCTCCTCGTTGAATGGAGCCATTGCTAATAGATCTTTACCCCAGGTTTCCAAGAAAAGTTTCTTTATAATCTTGAATTACACCTTTTAATCTTATTATAACTGTTTTCCTTACAAAAATAGTACTTACTCATTCTAGAAAAATTTTAAAACAAAGAAAACCCCAGAGGGCAGAATTCAAAAACAACTAAAATTTTAATAGAGACGATCCACTTTTAACCCCTTGGCACTTTCTATCATCTTTGCTTTCCACAGCCTTAAAAGGGTAATTGATTCTTGAAAAATCATTTATATATTCTCATATGGTAAGCAGATGATTATTACTAATTTCAGTGGGAAAATTCTTATATAGACCCCCATGCCAAAATTAGCATCCATTTGTGCAAGACACCACTAAATTCCTGGACACATCACTACAAAAGCTACCGTTACTGATCCCATGATTGTTTTATAATAAGGCTCACCAGCGGTACCCTTTCGTACCCTTTCACACTTGTGTACCAAATTATCTCACACAGCACACCTCTGGTACCTTAAGATTATATAAGCTAACCTCTGGATACAGATAAAAACAGTAAAAGAAGACAACAAAAACAATGCAGATGATACATGAAAGTATCGCTGCTATAAACTAGCAACCTGTTCTGTGCCCATAATTCAGTGCAGTGTGGACAGCTTTGCAGTTTGGAAGGTGGCCTCCTGCAGGACGCCTCTGCTTTTGTGGCACTCGGCTGCTCATCAGACAGGTGAACTCACAACCAGTCCTCCTGAACGTGGGGGAGGAGGAGGATTACATCCACGCTCGTGAAGTTAACCCTCAGACTTTGAATGGACGTATTTTGGTATATGTCAGAATTTGTTTTTAATATAATCAGCATCATACCATACTATTTTTGGATAGTATTGCATTATTTAGCAAATTGATTTTGCTGATCAGATAGCACTAACCACCTTTTATGCCTATATATACATTTAAAAAAAATAAATATTTGTAGCAAAGTATTTCATCATCCAGGCATGCCGTAATACATTGTACCTGAGACCTTCCCTGTACTACCTACCAAAGAATGAATGTCTTTGGGGTAGACCTTTAGGCACTGTATTAAGTATTCCCTTTGGGTAGATTTTCATGAATGAAAACGTGGGTCAGTCTTTCACTGCAACTGGGTGGTTCTGGTTCCTGAGTTTTTCCTTGGTCGGGACTCAGTCCCTGGTACCACAAGCGAAGAAGTGCTCACCTTTCTCATCTCATATGCAGCAGCAAGTGACAGGAAAAAAAACGAGGTGCTTTTATGTGCCTTTTCCTTTTCTTCAAGATCTTCATCTCTATCACCATGCCATTACATCTTCACAAGTTTGGGTCCACCTTGACAACAGTCAAAGAAATGGAGAGTGTTTTATTCACAAGACCCTTTTCAGCCAGTTTAGGAAAAGTGGTGAAATCCAAGGGAAGCTGAAAAAAAGAGTCCAGAAATAAACAGGATCTTTAGGGGGACAGCTGAGGACTTTTTTTCTCCTTCTCAGTAGAAGTCTTCAATTTTATAAACCTCCACACCAGCATTCATTTCACTGTTTCACTTGGCAGTCGCTGCTATGACTGCTCGTTCAAGTTTGATGAATGGTATTAAATTTGACCCCGTGGCAATGAAGCACAGGCTATTTCACAGCACAACGTGTCTTTGAAAACAACTTGCAACACCTGGGTAGGACGGTGTGGGCACACTGTTTTCAAAGAAGTGCTGAGTACTTAAATACAGGGCTTTATAGGCAAAAAAACTAAATATTAAAAGGGATTTTTTCCTTAAAAGGTGTACAGCTGTATCCCTATCTTACTGTGCTGTGCACGTGGGAGGCATGATCGATGGGTGCAGCGGCCCAAGGCCGACTTCAGCTCACGGACAGCATCACCCCAGCGAGGCAGGTTTACATTTAAACTGAAATGTAAATATGCATCTTATTTTTATTTTTTGAAACTTTGCCCTGCAACTTCATGCAGATGACTTTTTTTTAAGAGTGCAATTCATCTGACATTACTGTTTGGGGTAGGAAGAGGCAAAGAGAGTATTTTTCCCCCAGAATATACATTTTATCCAAAGTTTGAGACACATCAAGCATTATTATTTTTATTTTTAATTTTTTTGCTGAATAAATGATGGTATGGTATGACCAATATTATGATTATTTTACACCCACTTCATTGTGTGACATACTTTCGTGTCTTGGGTCGTATCCCTGAGTTTCGCTTTTTCAGGAGGATCAAATCGCAGACCCTATCTGAAAGTGCCTAACGCAGGAGACCCTGTGTGCGAGCACTGCTTCCCCTCCCCGGGCCGTTTAAACATGCTTCTGCGTGTGCTTCATCCTCTGACTGTTGAAGCAAAGAGCAGGTGCCCAGGCCTTGGGAGAGCCATCCACACTGGCCGGGGCAACCCCACGCACACACGGGTCATCCCTCCCTGAAGGGCCAGGCTTCAGAGGAGCAGTGGGCAGGGAGTGGCCCAGAGCAGACATGGGAAATGGTCAGTCCTTGGCCTTTCTTCATTCACTCAGGATTGATTCCAGCTTCAGTGAGTATTCTTTGCCCAGGCATGAGGCCACGCCCGACAATACTGATGGAAAGACGTCCCAATAATGCAGTGAAGTAACAGTAACCTAAGAGATGAGCACATGGCTAATCATTCCTGGTCGACTCACCCGTTCACATTTCACTTGTAATTCACCAAACATTTCTACAGCATTGTCTGTGTTCCAGGCATTGTGCTAGGCCCATGAGTTTAAGACTGGTAAATTGTCAATGATTCCAATCGCTAGCCCGCTGAATTTCAAGATTGGGGCTTTATCCACCATTTAGGTTGGCCTTGCGAAATCCTTTGTGTCGATTTCACCAAGAAGTGGAGACTTTTCGGCATCGGGCCATCTCAGACACTTGGCTGACGGTGAACCGCATGGAGCAGTGCCGGACAGAGTACCGAGGGGCGTTATTGTGGATGAAGGATGTGTCACAGGAGCTCGATCCAGACCTCTACAAGCAAATGGAGAAGTTCAGGAAGGTAGGAGACTTGGTGAGGGTGACCAAAAGGGGCACCTGCTGGAAGGTAAGGAGGTGTGATCTCAATCCCTCTACTGAAGAAGACGTAACTCAAAAGCACCAAGGATGCAATTAATCATTGCTGGTGTCTTTTTATGTGACAGAATACCAATTAATGTGATCTATAATTCTCTAAGGATAAGAGCAAAGAGACAGCTGGAAATTGCTGGGACTCAGTTACTGGTTGTAATTGAAGTCAGATTTTCATATAATGTGCACTTTTTGTAAGATTGTCTCTTTTAAATGCTTTTTCATGCATAACTAATCAAGTTTAGATCAAATGAAAGTGGAAGGTGAACAGGCTATTGTGGAAATCTTTTTTCGATTGCTAATGAATATTAAAAGTGATAGAATAGTAATGCTCCTTTGTTTTGTGAATTGGTTCAGAAGCAGCAAGGTTTCATTGTAGGATTAAATCTTGGCCATTGACTCCATCCAAAATAGGTCTTTTCAGAAGTTTGTCTGAGGAAAATACATAGCTGAGGAGATGTGTATGTATGCTCCTAAATTTCCCTGAAATAACTACTGAGCAGCAGAGAACAAACCGTGTTTCCTTGGTTTTTTAATTAGTTTGTGTCCATTTAGCTGTTTGGAGTTTTAGTCCAACAAGGGTACATCCCTCCACTAGGTGGCAGTCATGCATTTAGTATTTATGAAAGTGCAGTGAGATTTTTTTTTTTGTTGTGTATGTAGTCTTGGGTTCTTTGTTTGGTCAACTTAGATATATTTCAGGGTGTGAAAGAAAAAATATAAAGCAAATGTTAGATTTCACGTAACACTGTATCAACTGTCGTTACTCCTTTCAAATGATTCAATGATATTGCTTAAAATTTCTAGATTTCTTTTGAAGTGCAGCATTGCAGAGCTGTGGATGGGAGGCCCTGCTGGTACACAGGAAGTGGATATATGGGGTGTGTGGGGTGTGTTGGATGGGGGTGCGCAGGGGGAGGGTGAGGGGAGACCTTCTGTTGCTTAAGAATCAGGTCACCAATTCTTGACCTAGGTATTAGAGTCATACAAATTCTTCTAAAAGTCGAGTTGCATTCTTGTTTGTGATTTAGAATCCCTTTCTGTGAAGGAACTCAGAGCCCATTTTATTTCTGATCATGGATGACCTTAATGTGTTAGCAGCGTCTAACTTCTTGGTGAGGCAGGCTTCTGAGCTCATGGGAAATCAGAACTGAAAATTCCTTTAATAAATGAGCAAGTGAGACTCACTCGCTCTATAAAAGAGAAAAGCAGAGCCTCGGCATAGTAAATAAAACTTTTCAAGAGTTGGTAGCTAGACGTTGGTGAGGCCAGGCTTTCCTGACTTTCTTATCAGGCACGCAATTGGGTTTGCCTTTGACACTTTGTTTGGGAGTTGGGGGAGGATGGAGGGTGGACTGGAGGAGTTAAAAAAAGAAAAAGCAGGGGAGCTCTCAACATTATCTGTGGGCACTACACCCCACAGATACAACTTTACAGCTTTACAACCACGACATCCTTGGAGCCTCAAAATAACCAGGACACAAATTTCATTTTATGGGTGAAGAAAAGAGTGCCTACCTGAAGTGACTAGCCCAGGGTTAGACGGGAAAATGAAAGCCAGAATCCCAGAAAATTTTTTTCCCCTAAGAGGAAAAAAAGGGAAGTTGAAGAACGTACCTAAAATTAAAAAGGACATTTTCATAGTAATGCCTCTCCTGTGATTTATCCATTCAACAAACATTCATTGAACACATTCTCTGTGCCAGATAATAAAAGTAAACTTGTTCTGGAAGGCTGGAGAATTTCATGTGGACTTGTGTTTCTTTTGTTTGTTTGTTTTGTTTTGTGTTGGAAGGTGGTTACTAGCTGTGTGAGGATGAAATAGAAACCAAGCCCTTCGTCATTTGGTTTGAATGTTGAAACATTACCCACTCTTTACTGTCATCAGCCTGTTGATTTTGGAAAATATGGTTGAAAACCTTACTTGCCATACAGAAGGAGCTGCAGTGATGCCTTGCCCCAGTCCCATGTGTTCTGGGTTTCATTTAGCAGCGGAACATGGTGTACTTAGGATTTAGGGAAAGAATGTTTTTTCATCCTTACCAGAGAATATGTTTATTGGTTTTAGACAGAGAGTAAAGGAGAGAAAGAGAGGGAGAGAGAAATACCAATGTGAGAGAGAGACATTGATCAGTTGCCTCCCATAGGTGTCCTGACTGGGGATCAAACCCGCAACCTAGGTATGTGCCCTGACTAGGAATTGAACCTGTAGCCTTTGGCTGTACAGAATGATACTCTCACCAACTGAGCCATCTGGCCAGGGTGGGAAAGAATTTTTTTAAGAAATCAAATGCAAGTATGTATTTGGTGAAGCTGGACTCTCCATGGGAACAGAGACTAGACTGATTCTCTTTACTGTCATACCCCCATGGCCAGCCCAGCGCCTGTCCCCAAGTTAGTACTGATATCAATGGCCGGATTTCAGTCATTGAGCTTGAAGTGCCAGAAGCAGTTTCTCAAACCTCTAGAGCATGCCCATCAAATGCAACTGACCTTCAGATATGTTTGAAACGGACGTGTGTGGTTTTGCAGGTACGAAGTAGCATTGTTAGTTTGAGCCTTGCTGCTCTCTTTGGAATGAATTTAAATCATGGAGTTTGCTGTTCATGTGGAGTTCATAACATGGAACTTAACTTCGAGCAAGCTTTTGTGTTTCATTCCAGTTAGGATTCGATGTTAAACAGACCTTTGCTAATCTCTCATGAAATTGTTAATTCTCAGTCCTCTGGGAGGGAGGTCGAGCTGCCCGTGGCTCCCTGGGTGGCACTGTGGGGTGGGGAATTTCTGTCTCCCCAGAGTCTCTTCCTGCTACTGCCAGGGTTCGACGGATGAATCTTGGACTAAAGGAGTATTTTGCTATAATTTCTGTTGAGTTCTCACTTTCTGAGGAGACAGAATTCTAACTCATACCTCACAGATGGGATCCCTTGATTACCATCTTTAATAGGCATTCACTCATTTATTCATTCATCCAACCAATGATATTGAAGCCCCACTGCATGCTGGGCCATGAGTGGGATACAGACATGATCCCTGGCTTCCTGTCATGTGTAGTCACTTGGGGATGGGGCAGGTAAGCACGGTGCAGTACCATGGACCATCATCTGAGGTAGCACATGCTGCCACCCACAAGGGCTACCTGGAGAAAGTGGCATCTAAACAAGATGTGAAGGGGGAGTTGGGAAGAAGTTGGGTGCAGGGAGTAGGGACAGCAGAGCAGAGCTCTAGGCTGAGGAAGCAACTTGGATAAAAGCCTTTAGGTGAAAGCATTTCTAAGGACCTGAAAGGCACAGAAGGTACCGTGGGTGTGGGAACAGTGGTGCCCAGAGCAGGGAGCTGCAAAGGTCAGCAGAGCTGAGGCGTGTGTCCCAGAGGGCTGGCGGGGTGGCGGGCGGGGGAGGGGTGGAAGGGTTCGAGAAGGGGAGGGGCACGACTAAGTCCATATTATCGGTAGCTCACTCAGATTTTAATGTGCAGGATCGGGCCTTGAGTCCGGGAGGGCTGCAGGGAGGCTTCTGGATGAACCAGACAAGACGTGGGGTGCCCGTGGAGTGAGCAGTAGCCCAAGAAATAGGCCGTCCTGACCTTTCCCAGACTCCGTGCTAGCACCGCTTTAACTGCTCAGCTCTTCATTCTTTTTAGAGATGAGCAGAAAAAAAGTATAAATAAATAAACAGCACAGTCAAGTGTACTTTCGCATCCTATCAAGGCTGTTTTCATAGTGTTTTCCAAATGCTAAAAAAACTTTTTGAATAGCACACAGTAAGCCTGACTGAAATGACGAATGAAAAACTTAAAATTAAACAAAGTAAATAATCTGTTTCCATTCCGGCGCGCTTTGAAGCGCCGGGGCCGATGACAGAGCACTCGGCAGCAACATTAATAAGCATGCAGCGAGTGCCTGCGTTTGGGGGTGGAAATACGAAGAGGTGGAAAAGCTTGTTCCCAGCCCCCAAGAAGGACCCTGCTAGTCATCTGTTCCTTGTCAAAATTACCGTGATAAACAAGACACCTGGAGAGTGGCCATATGTAGCTATTCTCCTAAAAACCGAACCTTAGGAAACGGTGCATGAACTTGAGTGGGCGGGGCGGCTGCGGCTGGGTGCCGTCGGAAGCCCCTCCTGACAGCGTGACTCACCCCAGCAGGGAAATGGACGGGAGGCTACACCGTGAAGTATTTTATGAGCAGTTGCAACGTGTGATATATGTGCCCTTTGAAGGCAGAGTGAAAGGGTGTAATTTAAAAATAGAAGCCAGCTTCTTGTAGCCGATTACATCAGCTTAAGCTGTGAGCTCACGGCAGCGCTTTCGCGGCGAGGTCCCTGAGAGAGTCCTCCTGTGGTCAATTAAGTGTCTTGTTTTTCTTGAGAGTCAGAAGCGGGATGGAGGGTAATTATTCTAAATGGAATAAAAGCTGCGTTAGGTGTAAGGAAATAGTTCTGAACCCTCTAAAGAGATAATATGGAAATGTATACGTGGGCATCTGGACGAGTCGGCGTCCTCATAGGCAAGGACGGGGGAGCTGGCATTGGAATGGGGCCGTTTATCACACGGTAAACGAGCCCCTCTGCCCGTGTCTAGTGTCCCATCACCGCGCTTCAGAGGGCGTCTGAAAGGTAGAGAATGGGAGTGGTGCCCCGGTATTCCCAGGCCGGTAGCTATTTAAAATAGTGTTCGACTTCTGAGAGCTGTTAATTCACCAGAGTCGTGTTATTGAAGGATCTGTTCCTGGGAGAAGGTTTCATTAACAAATGGTGGTGGCTCAATAGGTGTGGGGCTTTATTAGGGTCATCAGTCAGGGGTGTCCCCATGTCCCGATGGAAGATTCGGGGCTGCAGAGTGTGGTCGGGGGCTAGTAAACAGCAGCGTTGACATCAGAGGGGTTTTTCCTGTGGACAAAGATGGGTTAATTAATTTGACAGTATCATTAATTACTGCAGAAATCGTTGGTCTTTGTCAGAGGTCGGGCTCTTTTAGCAATGGAGGGCAGGTCCCCAGAGAGCTGGAGAATATTGCAGGCGAATCACCACTCAGCCATCTCCCCGTTCTGTGATAAAGGCCTTTCCTTTGGCCTGGGCCTTCCAGCTTTCCTGCTGGAAGCAGTGTTCTGCTCTGGTTCAGTGCCAAGGGCAGGGCGGAGACTCCTCCCCGCCCCAGGACATGGTGTTGAAAGACGGGGGAGAATGTCAGCTCTGGGTCCATGCGATGGATCCACGCTGTCTGTGTAAGCAGCACCTTGATCTCAGGGCTCTGCGTAATTCATAGAGAAAGGGGTGGGGGGCTTCACCTGCTGTCTCTTCTGTCTCCTCGAGTTCTAAACTTCTATGCCCAGGGTTGAGTTCTTTGGTGAGGAGAAAGTTCCTCGTGTGAAGCTAGCACTCTCCATTAGATCTACTTCATAGCCCTCCATGTTCGTTTGTTGGGTTTTGGGGTGTGTGTTGTTTGTTTTGGTGTGGTTGTTTAACTAGGGTGCCTGTGTTCTGTGGTGCCCAAGAAGATTGAACCGAGTTGCTAAACCCCACCCTTGGGTTGCCGTCCCTTTACACTACCCACAGGCCTCAGCAAAAGCCCACCACTGTCACATGGCACAGTGGGGAAGGGAACAAATAATTACACCCTTGCTTTCATTTCGGAATTTCACGAGATGAGGCCTTTGGGGCTTTGTGTGTCGTTATTGATTTCCCCTGCTGAACTTGGTGACTAGCAAAAATTAGTTTCAGGGTTAAGCCAAGACCATTTGGAATGGCATGCATGAAACAGATAACCCTCGAGGAGCGGATGCCTGGCTGGCCGGCCGGCTGGAAACAGAGTGGAGGAAGGCGCCTGAGCTCAGCGCTGGGATGGCTCCCCACTCCGAGTCTAGCCCTGCCCACAACAGCTGTGACAGCTTGGCGAGGTCTCTAAGTCTATGGCAGCGTTCTCATCCACTAAAGGAGAGACAGGTACTAGATGCTCTCGGAGCTCTCTCCCAACCATAACATTTCTATTATCCTTTCTCCGAATTGTTAAGCCCTAAAATTGTTAAGCTCATCTGCAGAGACGTGGAGCCCGGAGCAGGCTAACGTGCCCTTTGTCAGCGTGGTGGTGTTTTCCTCCCACTCCAAGTAGTTCTGGTCTCGCTGGGTCAGCCTGGTCCGGCTGCCCTTGTGCTAATATTAGACTCTGGAAAAGAGGAATGTTTCCCTCGTAATTCTTGGGTAGAGGAGCCTTCAGTGTTTACAGACTGACTGTGTTTATTTCTTATTTCGATATTAGACTTTTGCAAGGGTCAGAAACCTATGACCCACAGGCCAGCCGCCTGTTTTTGGAAATCAGGTTTTTTATTGGAACTCCACCATACCCATTCATTTACTTGGGTCTGTGGCTGCTTTCATAATACCCTGGCAGAGCCGGGTGGTTAGGTCAGACACCACTGAGGCCCACAAAGCCGGAATACTGGCTTTCTGTCCCTTTGCAGAAAAGAGTTTGCTGGTCCTGATTCACAGGCCCTTCTAATGCGTGTTGGAGTCAAGAAGTTTGGGTAATTAAAAAAAATTAATAATAGTAGAATACACAAAATAAAATTTATCACCTTAAACATTTAAATGTTTTGTTTGATTTATTGATTTTAGAGAAAGAGAGAAGGGAGGGAAACAGAAAAAGAGAAACATTGATTTGTTGTTCCACTTACTGACACATTTGCTGGTTGATTCTTGTATGTGCCTTGCCTAGGAGTCAAACCTGCAACCTTGCCTTAACAGGACAATGCTCTAATCAACCGGGGCATCTGGCCAGGGCACTATCTGAACCATTTTTCAGTGTCCAGTCCAGTAATAACTATGTTCACATTGTTGCGAACATGCTGTTGTGAACAGCAGATCTCCAAAACTTTTGCATCTTGCAAAACAGAAACTCTAATACCCATTCAACAACCAGTCCCTGTGTTCCCCTCCCCCAGCCCCCGGTAACCACCATTCTGCTTTTGTTTTCATGAATTTGACTACTTTAGGTATCTCATATAAGTGGAATCATGCAGTATTTGCCTTTTTATGACCTGATTATTTCATTTTGCATAATATCTTCAGGGTTCATCCATGCTGCAGCATGTGGCAGGATTTCCTTCCTTTTTAAGGCTAAGCAGTATTCTGATGTATGTATACCCCACATTTTATTTATCCATTTATTTAGCAGTGGACATATTTGGGTTGCTTCTACCTCTTGGCTAGTATAAATAGTGTTTCTACAAATGTGGTATGCAAATAACTCTTCCGGACCCTCCTTTGAACCCCAAATATATAATAAACAAACATAATATGCATCTTATAAATGTTTGTATTACTGCATGAAATTTAATCCTGCCATTGAATAAAAATGAGACTCAGGCTTTGCAAGCAAGGAGTCATTTGATTCTATCCCCCGAGAAGATATTGTCTGCATATAGTGATTCATAGTTTATATTATCTCATTTCTATAAGAATAGTAAACATTGGTACGGTTTTTAAAAATAAACATATATAATGCTGTAAAAGCTAATGTGTTGGCTTAAAACAGATTTTTTTCAAGCGGGGGTTAGAGAGGACTGCTTCTCTCTTGAGACAAATGCTGAGGGTTTGCATGTGGCATTTCTGATTGTTTGAGGGGGAAGCCTGCTGAACTCTCAAGTTTCAGAGTGGACTCTGGACAAAAGTGAGTTATCGAAGTGTGAACTGATCCTGCCCAAGATAGTTTTCCTTTTGCCAGATTGTCTGGCTTTTCCCCCGACCCTTGTGTGTGCTAGGTGTCCCATGCAGGCCTGGTTTCTACAATTTCACGGACAATAATGTACCAGACCTACAGATTTGACTGAGTAGAGCCATCAGGTTCCAGGTCAAAACGCCGCCGTACAGTGAGCCCATCTCATAATAAGGGCTTCTCAGGGCCTCAGCCGCTGGGATCTGTTGGATGGATTCATTATTTCCATGTTTCATCACGTTGTGCTTTTGGCTGCAGGGTCAGAGGGATGGCTGGTGCCCAGGCAGCATACCGCAACCCTCCCCCCCAACCCCCGCCTCCTGCCCAACAACCACAGACTGTTCCATCTGCCTCCGTCTGCTTTGGGTTGCTGTTGAAGAAGGTGTCATCTTAGATTATGGTTATGTGGAAAATCACTGTGTTCAAGTAGTTTGATTTACCAGTTACCATCTTTCTAGTTCGCCTCCAAGGCTGTCATATCTATATCATCCTCTTCCTTTGGGTTAGCAGCTCAAATGTCATCTTTCCTAGCCGGTCCCCTTTCTCTCTCATTTTTAAATGTGGATGCTTTAAGAACCCATCTCACTATGCTGTTCTTATTTTTAAAAAATGGTTCTCACCATTTTAAGTGGCAAAACCAGTTTTAAAAATGGTTTACTTATATACACAAAATAGAATGTGGATTTTATTTAATTTCAAGCATGAATAATATATCTACCATTTCCTGAATGCCAGGACCTTTATATACTCTAAGTTACTTTTCGTAGAGTCAGAAAGAATTTTCTTCAACTACATTCTTCTTTGCAACCAGACTTTTCAGTGACAGGAAAAAAATAATGATTTGACCGTTTTCTAAATCATCACTTTTACCTCAGACTGGATTTATAAATGGGCTATGGAGTGCTACTATTTCAGAAAGGAAGCACTAAGTCACGATTGCTTTAGGAAAAACCTACATTCTGTGTTTGATTGTCATTAAGGAATATTGAAAAGCTTTAAATAGCACTTTAAAAAATCATTAAATTATTTTTGTGAACCCCAGCAAAGGATTCTAACAGGATTTAAGCAGTATTAGTCCCATAATGGAGTTGTGAGCTGTCACTGGTTTCACAGGTTTTCTGTCTCTCAGTGAAAATCCGAACCCGCTGTGTCCCAAGTCCTAAATTTATCCATGCTTGACTGTCTGAACTATCAAAAGAATAAGACAGTAGAACACTGGTATTTTCCACTCACCGTTCTGAAATTTGAAAAAAAGAGCCCTGGCTGGGTGGCTTAGTTGGTTGGGGCATCATTCTGTATACCAAAAGGCCGCAGGCTCGATTCCTGGTCGGGGCGCCTACCTAGGTTGTGGGTTTAGCCCTCCATAGGGGCAGGAACAGGAGACAACCAATCAATGTTTCTCTCTCTTTCTCCCCACCGCTCCCCTTTCCTCTCTCTCTAAAACCAATACAAGCATATCATCAGTGAGGATTAAGAAAACAAAGATAATCTGCTGATTCCTTGGCCTCCAGAGAACAGGTACAATCTGAATCTAGAAGGGAGGTGGGCCAGGGGCCTCTGCACCATGCCCATGTGTGTCTGGCCGTCGTGGCACTCTGTTCTCTAAAGTGCGCACAGTTTCCCACCACTTTCATCTCGCTCCTCTCAAAGAGGGGCATTCCTTTGCCCCCTTTAATGAGTTTGCAGTAAAACCTTAAACAGAAAGCAGCTTTAAGTGTGTGAGCTACTCTTTCCAGCATAAAACTTTCAGGACAAAGTCCAGGTGTAATATAATTATCCCAAGTGAAAAAATCTCTTTGTCATACAGCAGTTATCTCAAACTAAATCATTACCCCACACAAGATCAATGAAACCCATACAGAGGAGCCCTAAAATATTAAACCCAACCACTTGACTTGAACTCAGGGAGGCCTAAGAAAAAGCAGGTCCATGAAAGGCCATAGATATAACTTTGAAATGAAATTCCCACATGCATTAATCAGGCTTCTGTTGTTTCCATCAAATGAAATATGATTTTAGGGCTTGGTAACACTTCACAGTTGATTGGCTCTTTCTATCCAGCTACCCATCTATCTGTCCATCTATCTATTTAAATCCTCTCCCCAGCTGTGATGCTGAGACAGCCATTGTCATTTAGATGCTGCGTCCTTCCCGCGGTGTTTCTGGTGACTGCTGACACTGGAATAAGGGGTGCTTCTCAAGAGACATTAATTATATAAACAAATTGAGGAACGGAGTTGTTGGGTTTTTTTTCTACTTTGTTCCTTTAAATAGTTTTTTACCCACCCTGGGCATTTAGAGGTGGGACTCTGTGTTCTTATACGCAAAAACCATTCATGAGTATTAGATCACATTCCGAGAGAGGCCCAGGCAAAGAGATGTGGAAAATACCTCATACAGGGAGCAAGCACCGTGTGAAAAGCCCATAGATTAATGCACAGGAAATAAATGAAGAAATTTCTCAAATAGACAGGGAAGCTGCAAAGAAGCTAGTGGAGTAAAATAGATTACATAGAAGATCTTGTTCTCTTTCAGGGCTTTTTTTTTCCCCTTAAACAAGGGGGAAAAGGTGCAGGCAAACCTGGCTGTGGTGATTGTTTCTGGGGCCGGATACTTGTTTGTGGGTGGGGGTCCCATGAAAGGAGGTAGGATGACAAGAGATGGCAATGAAGGCTGCACTTTTACTGTATGCCTCCTTGTGCCTTTTAACTTGTGTGCCCCGCACATGTATTATCCTTAAAGTAATTTGTATAAAAAATAATGAGATTAGAATGAGAACAGATACAAGTTGGTAGAAGGAAAAAGCTACTGACAGAAAACTCTTACATGGACATAAATGGGGAGGATTTTTGTGTTTGTGTGGTTTTTGATATAAAGGGAAGAGAGAACACAGGCTTTAGAGGCAGCAAGGAGAAGCCAAGTTCCAAAGGTGATGTCATAGGGCAGCTGGATGGAGGGGGTGGGAGGATGGAATCATGTTCAGAGGCCTCAGCAGAGACAGCCACGTGAGGTGGTTAAGTTGCTGAGGGATAAAAGGATCAAAAATAATGCCCGAGGAAAACCCACCAAAATCAGCAAAGAGGATGAGAATGCTACTTTCTAAAAGCCTTCCCTGTTCGAGAAAACTGGAATAAGCAGAGTTATGGTTTACCGGAAGGGAGAAAAGGTGAGGAAGTGAGTAGATAACTTTTCCCATTACCCTCAGCTGCATCCTGGAGGGGACGAGTCCTGTGTTTTACACCAGTGAGAAAGGAGAGAAGATTCCTTCCCAAAAAGGATTCAAAGAGGGAGAGGGCAGCTATTGCGCAGCGAACAGCCTCCGCATTTTCTGCCCCACACTAGGGCCTTTGAGTGGCGTCGCAGCACCCTATAGGCTGACATTTGATCACTCAACGTGGAGGTTTTCTGCTGGTTTTAATAACTTCTTCTGTGTTTACTGTTCACTTCTCATTCCTGCTATTTAACACGCTCAGTCAAAATCTTTTCCCTACAATGTCCCTCTCATCTCTTTTCTCTAAACTTGTTTTCTGCTACATCTCTGAGATCTAGCAATTTCATCAGTATCTTTTTATGGGTAGTCTTCCAGGTTTTTATTTTTTATTTTTACCAACAAAATCAGGAATATTGATGCTCCTGTGGGCCCTAATTTTGTCATTAAAATCTCTTGAAAAGTAATATCAATTGCCATAAATCAAACTATAGCCCTTTGGCTTCCTAGTATTTATTTATTTATTATGGGTTTATTTTTAATACACTCACAAGGGCCTCCTGAGTGCTCAAGCTTAAAAAGAAATTGACATGCATGCAGATTCTAAACCGCACATCGCTCTGTGCACATGCTATGGACTGGGCTCCTGCTCTCCAAGTATTCATGTCAAAATCAGATGCGACCGGGAGGCACAAGGACAGAGGGTTTCCAGAGACAGCATGGCACGCTCAGGTTTCACTGGAATTTTATTACGGTCACCACAAATCAAGTGTTTCAGAGTGAAAGGTCAAAAGCATCTTTAATTTTAAAGCTTTCCATATCTCCCTCATCCAGGCAGCGTAGGCGATGCCCCCTCCCCCTCCCTCCCCAGGCCCTGCCAGGAAAAGCCAGTGATTTGTAAATGGAAGCTATGTCAGCTAGAGATTTTATTGGTACTTATTATCCCAGCCTCTGTCTGCTTTTAATTTTAATTTTCTGCTGAAAGAACTAGCTTTGTCTCTAAAAAAATTTTTTTTTGCACGTCTTCCACTTTAAAATAAAAAGCAACAGCCAGAAGTAGTGATGTGGTGGCAGACAATGGTTAGGCGTCCTGAGTTAGACTCCCTTCTCCCTGTCCTGAATGTGTTTTCCATTTGGGGCAGCACCTCTTGCCTTCTGTGCTGACCAACTGGTTCCTCCTCTCTTCCTGGCTTGTCCCACTTTCCCCACCGTTCTTCAGTTGAGTCAAAGGACTCATGGACATGGACGACAGTGTGGTGGTTGCTGCAGGGAGTGGGGAAGAAGGGGACTAAACCATACGGGAAAAATACACTAAGGATTTTAAAAAGAAAAGAAAAAGAAGATTCGATCAACTTTTTCACTTATTATTCTTCAATCAAGAAAATAAGAACAGCGTATTTTAAGAGAATGTTAATTAAACATGAGTTGTGCAAATGTCAAAATACTGCTTTTTTTTTAGTATAATTTTGATAGTAAAAAAAAAAAGCAGATATTTAGGCTCCGCAGTGAACTATATGATAGGTTCATTTATGGAAGGTATTTAACATACTTGAAATCTTTCCCAGCCTCAGGTTTTTCTTAGCATTCAGCCTTATAGATAGGTGTAACAGCTGCTGAAATGTGTACATAATGCAGACAGTTTCTGACTGGGTATTTGTAAGATGGTCTTCAGTTCACAATGCCATCTCAGAGTCGTTCCTTCCCTGAGGCACACAGTGGGTCTGTGAATGCTGGTCCCATTTCACTGGCGCCATGCATCTGACTGGCTCGCCCAGGGCCACCTGTATGAATGGAAGTCCTCTGGTGCCAAGGTCAATGCTCTTGCCAGCACAGCTGCCCCAAGTTCCTCCTACTCCAATAAGTGGGCCTGTGTGTCATGCTGAGCCGCAGTGGGAGAACCAGTTTCTGTGGCGGAGACCCAGCGACTCAGTGACATAGCAGCCGCATCTTCCAGCTCGTTCTGTATCCTCTGCACTCACTTTCTCTGGCCCCAAAGCTCCTTTTACCATACTCCCTTAAGAAGTATTTGGATTTTTTCCCCTTCTCATCAAGCCAGCCTATCAGTGTGTCTGTCCTCTGAACATCTAGTCACGTTTCTGGATTCAGCATTGAGCACGTCTTGGGTTCTAACTGGTTCTGGGTGCCCTTTTGAGGTGAAATTGCTGGTCTTCAGTGTGGGTGCCTTGGGGGCAGGTGCCTGAATCCTGAGTGTGTTTCAACCTCAGGGCCTTGAGTCTGAATGGAAGGTCAAAGGCTCGTGACTGGAAAGGAGACATCACGGAGGCCAGCACGCCACTCAAGGATCGTGTGCTCGTGGACGGGTAGGCTGAAAGCCAGTACACTATAGAAAGGCATTTACATGTAGCAGGAAAGCAACAGAGGCCCTACAGCAAATAGACACAAAGTTAGCATTTCCAATAATAAAGGACATCTTCTTATACATCCAACTAACCCTGAGTTAGAGTCTTTCTGTCCTGAGTTGAGTGTAAGAATCCTCTCAGAAGCCAGTTGGACATGGGGAATCCTGGGTTCCACCTAAGGATTCTGATTTATGGGGTCTGGTTTTTAATGAACTCCCAGCTGCTTTCCTTGCTGGGGTCCATAGACTACACCTTGAGACACATTTTCCCAATATGTCACCACAGAATAGCTGATGCTCACACTAATGACTGATGCATCAGAAAAGGTAATGTCGCTGTATTTGACAAGACAGACATTCAAGAAGGCAGGTGTCTGTTGAATGAAGATTTCTTATTTTTAAAGTGCTTTTTTTCAATAGACTAAACTTGAATTATATGGAAAAGTTACTTAACTAAAATCACTTCATCCCCAGGAATCCTAGTAAATGAATCATTACTGTGCTCCCTGGTGCTCACTACGTGTTTGCTTAAGTGCCAGAGCCTCGAGAGTTGTGTACCACCAACACTCAGATACGCTTACTTTGTTCACTCACAATCAATATTAACCTTGCTAATTAAATCAGTTCTCCAATTTCAACGAACTCCTCCTCCATGTTCTCCCGGTCGGCTTAGAAAACAAAGAGCTGGGATGGAGCCTCAGGTTAGTTAATATCTTGAATCGATTGCTCAAGACCATGCTGCTCTGTCGGCACGCAGCAAACAACCCTGTGAATTAATTTATACATGTTCAACACAGGGCATCTTCCAAGTGCAATCTGGCACTGTTAAAGTGTCCTGATATGCATGTTAAACTGAAAATGCCTACAGCATCACAAAGAAATCCTTCCCGCCACATCCTTCCCCGGTCATGGGGCTTGTCTGCTGCCTGAAGCTGGTTCATCCTCTGGCGACTAGCGCAGCCTGAGACAGAGAAGCCTTCACCACCAGGTCCTTCAGCGGGGCCGTCATGTACTCTGTGGTTTGTTACAGCAAATGTTATTCATAAGAAATACAGTTTGGGCTTTGACTTACTTACCAAGATGTTGAGAAAAAGTCAGGGATGGTATGAAAATAGTAATTCTCAAATGTCATTTGTCCCAGGATGACATTTCTGTGCTTGTGGGATACAGGAGGGGCTATGAAATTGTAAGTAAGGAATGTCAGGAATACAGTGTTTTGTCATTTCTCAACAGATGTCCAGCCATTCTTAAATAGGACAAAAGAAACTTTGAAGTTGAAGGTATTAGTAGAAATCACAACAACATTAACAAATATATTATTAAGAGTTTATCATGTGCCAGCGACTATTCTAAGCATTTTGAATAGGCTCATTCAAGTTCTCCAAAGGGCAGACACCGTGATCCCCTCTTCTCAGCTGGGGATTTTGAAGCTTAGAGAGGCTAAGTGACTTCTGAAATGTCTCGCAGAATGCAGCAGGGCCGGGTGGGAGGGGTTGTGCATTTACTCAGGTCACCTCTACACACACATTTTCTAGACCCGAAGTGGTTTCCTTATGAGCGTGTGTGGTAGGACCTGTAGACTTGTCAGTTAAAAGAGGTTAAATAGCCTCCCTCATTCAGTAATGTTGAACCTATCCAAAATTTGGCTTCCTATTAGCCTTGGTTCAAATAGTCTCTTTGGAGATTCTCTTTCAGAATCCCACCCCACTTTTCCTCCCTAGGGGGCACGGTGCTGACTGTGTCCTGGAGGTGGCCAGGGCATCTTGAAGCCACCCTCCATCCCCGGCTCCATGCTGGTCTTTGCTGCAGCATGGCCAGTCTGGGCTCGCCCAGTGAGTCCCTGAGGCCTGTGACTGGGGCAGCACCTGGTCTCTTTCCTCAGCTCTAGCAGTGTTCTAGAAGCTCTAGCCACCTTCCCTCCGTGAATCACCAGTGGGGGTTCTTTGTCCCTTGACTAGAACAGCAGACAACAGGACGGAAGAGTTTATAAGGGAAGGAGGTTGGGGAGAGTCGGTCAGGAAAGAGGAATTGCAGGTCTGAAGTGGCAGCTCCATCACTGTTTGCTTTCTTGTTGCCAGGGAGCTGAGCACACACACAGTGAGCAGGCGGCCCACCTTGCCACCTGTGCCCTTGACAGTTGGCTCTCTGGGCAGCTAATTCTGGATCAGGGAGGTGTATTGGGTAGACACTGAAGGCACAGAGCAGGAATGTGTGGTCCTTGCCATGAACAGGCTTTAAGACAGTCGGGGAGAGAGGTGGACACATATGTGATAACTCTAGTGCAGTGAGCTACACCCAAAGCCCTGTATCTAGAGAAGAAATGATTAATTTCTCAGCTCTTCACTATTCTGCTGCCTCTGGTAAATGTCCTTTCTCCTTATCTGTTTCACTAACTGGTGCCTTTTCTGTCTCAAGCTGACTAACAGGGCATCTCTTGAAACGTTCATCAGGTCCTTCATCGTCATTTTCACATTCTTCAAGTTACTTATCATCTCTCACAACTTCAAGTCCATGTTCTTCATTTTGCCTGCTACAGCTGTCTCCTTAAGCCTGCTTTCTTGCTTAATATATGCAAGATGGGTACTAGGCTATCAGGGTAATCAGTGCATAAGCTAGAGAAATATGTATTTTCTGTGTTGTACACCTGAAACTAATATTATATTGAATGTCAACTGTAATTGAAAAATAAATTTTAAAAAATTCATTAAAAAGATATATGAAAACCACTGGGCAACCCTAAGGTCTCCTCATAGTCCACACCCCAGTGTCCAAACAACTCGACATGACTTTGCTCTCTCTCCTTTTCCAGTCCCCTCTGCAGACAGACCTCTTTTCTTTACAGCACACCCAACTTTCCCGGTGGCCCTACTAGTCTCCTAGACCCCAGACTCAAAACCCGACTCATTCCCTACCTTCATCTCCTTTGCCCAGTCAACCGTCATTCATAGTCTGCTGAGACTTCTTCAGAACACCCCCTGCACTGGACCCTTCCTTCCCTTGCTTCTCACTGCAGCCACCTTCTTGCCTCTTTCATACTCCTTGCCTTCTCTTCCCTTTACCTTCTCTCCCTCTCCCTCCCCTCTCCCTTCCCTCCCCTCCTTCCTCTCCCTCCCCCACCTCACACACACACACACACACACACTAAGCCCAAATCATGCCTTCTCCAAGGTTTTCAAGCAGTAAGAGGTAGACTTGTTTGGATGTTCTAGATGCAGGTGCCCGTGGATGACCCTGTTGTGTCCCCTTCACATCTAAGTGCATGTCTGTGCACGTGATAGGTGCATTTGATAGTGCAGAGGTCTGCAGAACCTGTAGCATTTAAGCCAGAGAGGTAAGTACTCTCTCAGCCTTACCTGGCTGTGTTGTACCGACCCAGTGCTTGCTTCCTCCAGATCAGGCCTCACTCAGGACACCCTATTCGGAACTTGAATGAAAGAGACTATGCTTTGCAGCTCTGATTGGGACCCTTTGTTGTTTTTTTCTCTCCCGCTGCTTCAGTCAGAAATCCTGTGCCTTTTTTTATGTGTTCTGGCAGGCATATTCTGTTTGTGCTGTCATCACGAATCCCTTGTTACCCAAAGTGTAATTCCTGTTTTCAAAAACACTTTACAACCTTGCTGTCCCTCCTCATCCTGTGAGTCGGGCCAGCATGGGCTGCCTTGTCCTTGTCACATCTCATGTGGTTCCCTCTCTAAAAAGCAGAGTTTTTCCTTGAAACACTGATCTGAATTCTGGGTCTGCCCCCGACTCCCAAGTCTCCTGGAAAGAGACTCCCAGAGGGACAGACTGACCCTTTTATGAAGAGCAGAAGCTAGAAAATTAATGGGAATGTTGATTAAGGAAGGAATCAGGTTTTTAAAAGATGTTTTGAGGTTCATCCCAGCAGGAGTGCCTAGATGTTTCCCTTCTCTGTGGCAATATTTGTGGTTTTTTTACCATTTTGCTTTGATTCTGGAGCAAAAAAGTTATATTTGCAAAGAGAGCGCTTACTTCAAAGATAAATTAACTGACCATATGTCAGCAGAAACTCGAGGCTCACTTTCCACTCTTTGATCTTCCTTCAGTGGCCAGTTGTTGAATGTGCCTGTTGAGTTGGACGCTATGGAAAGTAGAATGCAGATAAAAAACGGCCCCCTCCTCAGTTCTACAGTTGAACTGGGGAGATAAGACTTATCCTCACAAGAGAGAGAATGCGCTTGGTCACTATGTGCTTGGATGAGTGGTATGGTCCGTGTATGGCATTTGCTTAGAATCGTCCCCCTGAAACCTCACTGAAGGCATGAATTTCCATCTAAATTAGGAGAACTTGCCAAATGTATTTCTATTAACATAAGCCAGATGAGGAAAAAAGATTGTCTAATAATAACTGGTCATACTCAGGGTATTCCATTTCTTCCATCTTTCATTTTTTAAGTCATAGCTCATGGGCCACAAGAGAAACATGATAAGGAAGAAGGCAGAGACTCCCAGAATTTGACTAACACGTGGTCACCTTGGAGAGCCTGGTAGCACTGGGCTTAGATCCCTCTTCCTGGATGATTCTAGATTCAACGCCCCTTTCAGCCTGAGCATGATGATGTGGTAGCTGGTTGCCAGACTGGTGATACCAACCAAGCTTTCTGGTTGGGTGATAGCAGGAAATAGCCTGACAGTACTGCTGGATAGTGAGGCTCTGCTGATTTTTAGGGAAGGTAAGAAGGGAGATAACAAGCTTTATAGTAACCACCGTCATGTGGGAAACCTGGAGGTACCGCCAGGTTTTGGAGAGATGGTGTGTGTGTGTTTCTATGTGTATAAGAAAGAAAGAGAGTGAGTGTACAACACGGGTGTGTTCAGAGCCAGCAGTGTCTCTGCTTCTAGCATTTTTCCTGCCTGTTTTTACACAGTTAAGTTTGGGGCATAAGAACAGTAATTCATTCTTAGTATTGTGTGAGACAGGGGTATGAGATAGGTCCCGGTGGAATTACATATTTTGACTTGGAGCTCTAAGAAAAAACCAGGTGAGATAGTCCCCTTTGGGAACTGTTGGTATCTATGATTGAGGTGCACGAGAAAAGATGGACTTAGGAGAGGACTTGGAATACAAAGGGAAAAAGTGACTGGAATTTCATCATTTAAAGGGTCAAGTATAGAAGGCAAAGGTATAAAGAAAAAACAAGATTATTGGTGTTAATGCAACCCCCCAAATTAATGTATTTCAAAGGAAGAATCTGTCAGCCCTGAATGCTACCCATGTTAAATCAAATAGGATGAAGGATAAAAAGTGCTCCTGGATGTAGCATCAGACAAGTGTGTTTTGCAGAATTATTGAGTAAGGTGCTTGTGTGGAAGGAAGAACAAGGGAGATGAGGAAAAGGAGATACAGTATGTGGACAACTCTCTTTGAGAAGCTTGGACGGGGAGTAGAATATAGAGGAAGGCAGAAGACAGAGTGGTTTTTCCCAATAGGAGACACTAATGCGTGTCTGACTACAGATGGGAAAGGGGGAGGATGTAGAGTACAAAGCTGAAGAGAAAGGAATACTGTGGTGCTTGTGGGTCCTCACCTCAAAGACTAGAAGAATTGGAATATAGAGTGGTCTTTGGAAGGAAGCGGAAAGAAAGGAAGAAAGGGAGGGAAAGGAAGGGAGGCAGGGAACAAATGGTGGAAAGTCTATATACATCTGATACTAGGACAAGAAGTTCCCATATGGCAGTGTCAGCCTTCACCTTTAAGTGTCAGGAATAGACATCCCCTGAGAATAAAGGGGGAAGAAGAGGAGTTGGATATAAGGTGACAGGAGAAGGCATGTCATATTTAACTAAAGAAACACTGTCATGAGGGCCTGGTTGAGGGCAGTCACCAGGGCCACCAGGTACCACTGTGCAGGCTGTGTATTGGGCCAGGTTGCCATACCTGACAGGGTCATTGCTTACATCATAAACACTGTTTATTTGTTATGACAAGATTCTGGCAGATGGCAGTAAAGTTATCTCGTTCTTGCAAAATCAAGATTATCAGGGCCCTGGCTGGCACAGCTCAGTGGATTGAGCACGGGCTGTGAACCAAAGTGTCACAGGTTCGATTCCCAGTCAGGGCACATGCCTGGGTTGCGGGCCATGGTCCCCAGCAACCACACATTGATGTTTCTCTCTCTCTCTCTTTCTCCCTCCCTTCCCTCCCTAAAAAATAAATTAATTAAATCTTAAGAAAAAAGATTATCAGGACAGCTCTCTGTCAGAGAAGTGAAGTGTGTTGAGGAAGTACCATCTTGTTCTGATTCCCCTGTAAGCACCGTGTGGATACTCGTCCTCATGCAGGGGTGAGATAATGCCACCCTGCCCCAGGCACTGACCTTTCTTCCGCAGCACATGAGTTGCTGCAGGGACAGACACGAGAAGGTGGGGAATGGGTCCGTCCACAGTTGGAGTTTTCCAGGTAGTTGCGACATGAGTAGAAATAGGAAATGTTGGTGACCATAGCAAAGAGAGATTGAGGTGATACCTCTACAATACAAGCTAGACAAGGAGCAGAGTGAGGACCAGGTCAGTGGATCTGAAGCATCAGTGAGAATGAAGCCCTTGTTGTTACACTGGGGATTCCTGAAGAAGTGAGTCCCAAGGATAGGGAGCCATGATCCAAGAGTGTGGTATTTCCCTGGTGATTTTGGAGGTAGGGAGCTTCTGGTGAGGTCCAGGTTGCTGTGGGAGAAAGGAGAGTGTGCTCATAGACTTAATATACCTTACATATATTTTTCCCTTAGCTGCCAGTGTGTACAAAGTCTAAACTAGAAGAGAAATAAAGGTCCCCAAAATTAAATATGATTATCTCAATTTTCTGCATTTGAGCTATAAAATATGAAAATAGAAATTAAACAGAAACCATGATCAGTATTTTCAAATACAGTTTTATAGGCATGTGCTTTCTTAGATGTTACTTAGCTATTCATTAGACATTATTAAGATGATTTTAGTTATTTTGCTCCTTAATGATCTGAAAAATATTTCAACTTTTGTTATTCTGACATACTGGTAAGGCTTATTTAAAAATCAGCTCTGTGTGTGTGACTCAGGGAGAGGAAACGAGTGTGTGTTAATGTGCAAGGGTAGCAAGAGTTACTATTGAGACTCAATTATTTTTTAAAATAGGCTGGTACACTGGGAAACTAGATGTGACAAAATATTAAGTATTATAAATACAGAAATAGTAAAAAGAGCCCTCAGAGTTAGTAAAGTATTTGAATAAAGGCCACTTTAGGAATAAAATAATTTATTTTATTAATAAATTAAAACCAAAAACCAGGGTACTTTAAAACCAAAGTCTGATCAGCAAATACAAATATTACCTTGTAATCAAGAGGGATCATTACAATAAGGGTCAGTGGATCTTATGACCATGTTTGGGATACAGAAGTATTTCCCTGATATTCCTGTTCCCATGAGTGGATGTTTGGATGCTGTTTCAGTTACTATGGCTGAGTAAATTACTCCAAAACTTAGTAGAATGGAACAGCCATTCATCATGCTCACAGAGTCTGTGGGTCAGGAATTCAGACAAGGCACAGAAATGACCCTTGTGACTTTCACAGCAAAGGACAATACAGCTTTGGGCTGACTCTTTTTGGGGAGGATACTTGCCCTTAGAACCCAGCCAGCAACCAGCATCAACCATTAGACATGTGGGCAGTTTGGCTTCTGCACAGCATGGTGGCATCCCCAGATGAAGAGCAGGTTGCAAGCTGCACTGCCTTTTGACGTGGAAGTCACACAGCACATTTCTGCATGCTGCTCATCAACGCAGTTGGTTAGGAAGTCTGTCCCATGTGGAACTGGAAATATTGCTCTGGTCATTTTTGCAAAATGCACTCTGATACGCATACCTCTCAGTTTCAATAAGCATTCACTATTCAAAGATATCTTCTGAGATCCAGGGGTACACCTGTTTAAAATACATATCATTTCCTGGATTCATGATTGCAAATGCCCTGGAAAATGAAGGAGCCCAAGAAACAAATGGTGTTAACCCTTTCAGAACACCTGAATAGCTCTTACTTCTCCCAGCTACCCCAAACCTTCATAACCCTCCTCTACTTAAGCTTCCATCCTCACTCTCAGCTCATGGCTTGGCCTCTTATTCCAGTTAGAAATTTGCAGCCATCAGCCCTGGCTGGTGTGGCTCGGTGGATTGAGCACTGGCCTGTGACAAAGGGTCGCTGGTTTGATTCTCAGTCAGGGCACAACCCTGGGTTGTGGGTCAGGTCCCCAGTAGGGGGCATGTGAGATGCAACCACACATTGATGTTTCTCTACCTCTCTTTCTTCCTCTCTTCCCTTCTGTCTAAAAGTAAGTAAATAAATAATTCTTTTTTTAAAAAATTGTAGTCATCAGATAGCACCTTTCTAGGTATCCCCTGCTCTTTTTCCATGCCCTTCCCATCAAAACTCTCAAAAACTAGTCTCCATTTACTCAGCTCCTTATTACTCAGCCCCGCTACTCTCACCAAATGTCTATGACTTCCCAAAGTCCAAAATCTGTCACATTTTTTTCAGGCCATATCTTAAAGGACTTCTTCTCAGCAGCCTTTTACAAGGTGACCACTCCCTCCTGCTTCAAACTCTATGGCCTTGACCCTCTGAAATCTTTTGTCTACCATATTAATGTTGGTATTTCCCAGGATCCCCTCCTTGCCCAAATATTCGTCCTAACTTTTACGTTTTTTCTGAGTGATCTATTTGTGCTGCTAGATTAAACTACGGTTGACTCCAAAATCTTTATCTCTAGTCCAGTGCTCTCCCTCAAACCCACCCTAATATGCCCAAGTGCCTCTTGAGTGTCTCTGCTTACATATAGAGATGGGCTAACGCTATAAATACAAGGCATCTGAAACTGATTTTATTGCCCTGTCTCCCAGTATTGCTACCCCAGCGCCAGCTCACTGTATTCTCACTGAGGCTAAAAACCTAAGAAATGTCAGGAGGCACTACTTTCTTGTACCTTCTATAGCTACCAGATCCCCAGATTCATAGATTTTACATTCTAAATATGACCAGATCTGTGCCTACCATCTCAGCTCTCCTTCCTGCCTGGACTTCCAGCCCTACATACCATGCCTCCCTGCTTCAAGTCTGCCTGCACACAACCCGGTGCGATCAAAATGAAAGCAAAATCCAACCACATCACGTCTCTGTTTAGTGGCTGCTGAGGCCACAGGATCGAGTTCAAGCTCCTCAACATCCCACAAAACCCTTCTGTGGTTTTGCTCTTGTCCATACCGAGGGCCTTACCTCACACCACTTCCAGCCTCATGTTTTATGCTGCAAAAACTTCAGGCTGCTTAGTTTCCTCCAGACAATGAGCTGTTTCTTAACTCATTTGTTTGCTCATATTGTGTCCTCTGCCACGAGACAGGTTGAAGCCAATACCAGGTAGGCGGTTGGTACTGCCTCAGCCTTGAAAAGGAGAATAGAAGCATGCGAGGGAAGGGCTGTGGGTTGGTTTGCACAGTGTGCACGGCAGGATGGGTGGATGTTTGGCAATGGGTGACATTTACCCAAACCACACTTTCTGCCGTAGGCCATTAGCTTGTATTCTCTTTTCATGTTTTGGCTGCGACCACAATTAGTATTGCTTGTCACATGCACAACTTACAGAAACTTTAATTTTCAAAAGAAAATTCATAGATTATGTCATTCCAGAATCTATATACTACTCTTCTTACAAAGTTACCTCTTAGAGGAAATGTTTTTGGTCAATTCCCAACATCCATTCTACCCCAGATGGTTTAGTCCAAGACTGTAGTTCTCCAAGTGTGGTCCCCAGGCAGCTGTACCAATATCAACTGGGAACTCATTAGAAATGCATTCTTGAGCCCAGACCCACTGACTCAGAGATTCTGAGTATGGGGCCCAGCAAGCTGTGTCTGAATAAGATGCTCCAGGTGATTCTGATTTATGTGCAAGTTCAAGAGCCATTCACTGGTTTTAGATAATATAGGTAATGCAACTCTGGCTTGTGAGAGGTGAGAAGTCAGTTAGGTCAGTGGGGAGCCTCTGGGAAAAGTGTTCTTGCTTCCAAGAGGGATATTCAGGAAAAGATCAGGAAATACTCCTGTATTTACCGGGATGTTATCACGTCTGGATATGACCCCTGGAGCTGCTGCAGCCTTCTTCAGATCTATGAAGAGTGCCAGCTAATAGCAAAGCAACATGTCGTGAATGGTAGGTAACACGGGAAACTGGAAAGAACTTTGGTCCTTTAGGACTTTTTCACAGCGCCATTGAATTAGCCAGCTGGTATGGTCCTACCTCTACAGCGAGAATTAGTTTCCTTAATATTTAGTTCTTTTCAAGTCAGTTCTCTGATGCTTGTTTTAAAAATATAATTGATGCATATATTTATTATTTGTAGATACATTTCTTCACATTGAAAAATTCTTCCTTTGTTTTTCTAGGAGATGCTAGGTGGTGATTATAATTACTTACCATGACAGTGAGGTTCTTTGCAACCAAGCAAAACCTACATGTCCCATTCACATCTAGAATGTAGTGGTCACGCTTCACTGTAACAATCTAATAATGATCCTCCAAGCCATTTTTCCTATTTTTCCTGGAGGTTCAGGACTTTCCCAGGAGCCCCCGCCCAAGCATCCTTGTGAATCCCATAGGAATGCTGTATTCCTCGATGCTACTGTGGCTGTCACATGTCTCCTCAGTCAGCTGTCAGCCTCCTTCCCACCGGGTCACTTTCTGCACGTCATCCCTTGTCATCCTGTAACCAAGGAGAATTAAAATGCAGATGTATGACTCCTCATAGAATTCATCAGCCAAGCACTTTCAGAGTCCACTTCTGGAGGACGTGTCTCTCCTCTGTCCCCAGCATGTCCCCATGTCACAGGAGACAGCTTCACTTTCCCACCTGGGAGTTCCATTGGGCCTGTCTTGCCTCCCACTGAGGTTTTCAAAGATTGAAGTCTTACTTGTCTAAAGGGAACAGCATGAGAGAAGCAATCCACCCACTAGGAAGATTAGCATTTACAGAGCTCCTTAGCTCCTCCTCCCCTCTCCCTTCTGTCTCCTTTCCAGAATAGGTCCCTGCCTTTGCCTCTTCTAATCAAAGATGTATCCAAGTGCTCTTCCCTGAAACAAAGAAGCAATTTCTCCTCAAAGGTGAATTCAGACCTCACTTTGAAGATTGTTTTCTGCTTTGAAGAAGGTTTTCACAAACGTTGAGTTGACTGCTTGCTGATGGAGCATGCTACACAAGGATCAGGCACTCTCTGAGGAGTGGAAGTCTTGCAGATTAGAAGGAGGACCTTGGAGATAAAGCAGCTGTGGGAGCCACCCTGCCAGGCCTTTCAGGAAGAACCACACAACTAGACGCCCCAAAACTAGAACCAGAGCGTCCCTCAGGGTCCGCCCACTGGCTCAAGTCAGCAGACAGAACTCATGGGCTCCTAGCTGGGTGCACAGCCGCACTCTGGGTCTGTGTCGTCTCCAGTTCCCCACGGCTAATTGTCTCTTTCTTTCCATATTCTCCAGTTTAAAGTTTAAATTTCCAGGAGAGAGAATTTGATTGGGCTAGTTCATCAATGTCTTTTGTGTTTGAGCAGAGCTTTTTATGCCAGATGACCTCACAGGTCATTGACCCCGGTGGAATGACTCCCTTGGGTCAGGTGACAACCCCAGGTCTGTCAGCTGTATTGACTGGATGGAGTGGGGGTGAGGGTGAGGGACAGGGTCACAGGGTAAACCACAAAGCCGCTCCTCCCAGGGAATAGGCTAAGGTTGCTCCTTCAGCAGAGCCTGTGGGTGGGGCAGTTTCCCTTGCCAAGAGCCAGTGGGCCTGGCCCAGGCAATTATCATCGCAGTGTGACCAGTAGGACAATGCAGTCCTTTCTACAGGCAGCGCAAGGGAAGGCTGACTTTAATTAATGGTTGACATCCACGTTTTGACCTCATCAGGTTGTTCTTTCAGGACCTCAGTTTCTTCATCTATAAAATCAAATAGTTCATCTGAGTGATGTTTAAGGACCTTCTGTTCAGGGCAGATCCAGGTCATATAAGGGGGGGAGGGTTATGCAATATTTGGAACTCTATAGGAAAAGCATTACAAAATGAAGTGCAAGGTCTTAGAAGGGGCCCTGAAACTCAAGCTTCCTGATTTTCATGTAAATCCTCTGCTTCTCTCCCTAAATTCTGTGGTTTCTTTTGGTCATTGTTCTGAGCTCTACCTACCTCACGTTCACAGTGTGAGGCTTTTCTGATGAACTGCACAGAGGCTCGTCTTTTGCTTCATTCCCAAAGAACAGCGTGCTCCCCAGCAGTCCCTTAAATGGACTATAGGCAATCTGGTCGTTTGAGAAGGTAGAAAATGTGGTCCACAAACATTGCACAAATTGGAAATATATGGTTATGATATTTGAATTAATTAGCACGAGTTTTACAGAAATCCCTTCACTTTCTAACTATACATTCTTCAAGGTATATTCGTGCTGCAAAGACGGTGGCAGTGTATCTTAGCTGATGCATCTTCAGGCTCCGTGTTGCTGCTTATGTTTGTTTAATTTGCTACTGTTGTTACCATTGGATTGCACTATATCCGCCTGTTCACACACAAAAGAGATCCACAATAATGTAAAATTTGTATTTTTTTATCATGAGTGAGGTTGAATAATTTTTCATATGTTAAAGGCCACTTCTATGCCTATTTTACAATAAATTATCTGTGTGTGTCTTTTTCCATTTTTCTATGACAATTTTTTTATCTTACTCTCTCAATTTAAAAATGTTTTTTTGTATAGAACCAGAGGCATTGAAATTAAGAGCAATCTGACAATAACCAGAGGGGAGATGGGAGGGGATAATGAGGGGAAGGATTTTCAGGAACTACTATAAAGGACACATGAGCCCTGGCTGGCGTAGCTCAGTGGATTAAGCATGGGCTGGGAAACAAAGTGTCCCAGGTTCGATTCCCAGCCAGGGTACATTCTTGGGTTGCAGGCCATAACCCCCAGTAACCGCACATTGATGTTTCTCTCTCTCTGTCTCTCTCTTTCCCCCCCTCCCTTCCCTCCCTAAAAATAAATAAATAAAATCTTAAAAAAAAAAAAAGACACATGAACAAAACCAAGGGGGAGGTTGGAAGCAAGGGAGGGAGGTGGGTTTGCCTGGGGTGGGGGGTAAATACAGACAACTATAATTGAACAACAATAAAATAATTTAAAAAAACAAAAAATAAATAAAAAATTAAAATGTTTTTGTATATTACAGGTACTATTCCTTTATCTGCAATATACATTGCAAATATTTTCTTTCAGTTTATCAGTTATCATTGGATTTTGTGTATACTATTTTACTATACAGAAATTTTTTTTAATTAATCAAATTTATCAGACACTTCTTTCATTGCATCTGGGTTTCGAGACATAGTTAGAAATTCTTTATCTACACTCAAGTTCAAGAGGAATTCATTCACCTGTAGTTTCTTTAGTACTGGTATAGTCTTAGTTTTTACATATAGATCCCCAACTAACCTGGAGTTTATTCTTGCGTGTGGTGTGTGTTATGGATCCAGTTTGTCTTTGCCAATGGCCTAGTCAGTTCTCCCAGTGTTATTTGCTAAGTTCATTTTTGCACCAGTGATTTGAGATACTATATTTATCATACTGCTAAGGTTTCATAGGTACTTGTGTTTATTTTTCTATTTTCCTATTTTCTGCTCTACACCTCCAGTGCTCCTTCAAGGGCCAGTGACACGCTGTTTTTAAAAGGAACTTTAGTAGACATGTCTGCCTGGCTTGTTTCCCCCTCGTAACACTTCTTTTGTAGTGTTTCCCTGGCTATTCCTACATGTTTATTTTCCAGATATGAAATTTACTATTGCCTTGTCATTTCTGTGGGGTTGGTTTAAATTATAAATTAACTTGGGGATGACTAACATCTTTATTAGGTGAGCATTCTTTTCTAAAGGCAAAGGGCAGCCTCTGTTCCATCAAGTCTACTTTTATTTTTCAGGGATGTTTTATAGTTCTCCTTATAAGGATTTTATGCATTTCGTGCTAAATTTATTCTTAAGTGTTTTGTCTTTTTTATTGCTATTATAAATAGAGTGTTTTCTGTCTTTGTACATTCTTTTTTAGCCTGCTTCTTTACTGAAATCCATTATTTTGATTTGGTTTTGCAATGACTCTTTAGGGCTTTCTAGGTCCATGATTATATCATGTATACATATAGTTGTACTTCCTTTTCAGTTTATATGTCTCCCATTGACTAAAACTTCTGGTAAAATTTTATTTTCCTATTTTGAGTTGAATGGTAGTACAACAGTAGGTAACCTTGCTTTGCTCTAATCATAGTGGAATGTTGACTTTAAGACTTGGGGACGTTCCGTTTAGTTACCTACAGGGTATGTGGGTGGCAGTGGGGTGGCAAGGGGGTGAAATGAGGGAGGGATAGCCCTTTTTCAGTGTACCAGTTTCTACAGACCTGCCTTGTGGATATATTAATATTTCACATATCAAAAAATGAATGAAATAGATGCAAAAGTAAATTAAGCCCCACAGTATGTTTAGGGGCTCTTAAATTGAATACAAACAAATGAAACAAATTATATTTCATAAACCAGTCAGAAAAAGACAAAGACCATATGATTTCACTCATATGTGCGATCTAATGAACAAATTGAACTAACAAGCAAGATGGGGACAGTCTCACAGACAGAGAGCAGGGTGACAGCTAGTTGGGGGACAATAGGGGATGGAGGGTCTGAGCAATAAGGAAAAAGGGCTCATGGACACGGACCACAGGGTGGTGGTTGCTGCAGGGAGGAGGGTAAAAAGGAACTAAGTGGTAATGGAAAAAATACAATAAAGATTAAATCGAAAAATAAAATACAATAAAATCTAAAAAGAACAAATCGTATTTCAAATTAATAACCACATTGAAAAAGGAAGGGGAAAAGTGAACCCAAGTAGCTTTTGAATCCAGTGTTATGACAACAGGCTCTCAGATGAAAACCAAAAACAACTGTGAAAATAAAAAATTGAACTTGTTAATAGACCTCTCTTTTTACAGAAGCATAAATTAGCAATCCTGAAACCATTTTTTGTTCCTCCTAGGACTGCATGAGTAAATTGTGAATACTGGGAGCTAGGTTTTGCTCTCCGGGAGAAGGAAGCTACAATTATGGTAGAAGGAGAAAACTGGAATGAACCCTGCAATATGGGATTAAAATTGTAGAGATGGGTATGAACTCCTGGGCTCTAATACATACACGTGCATATAAATGTAAATTAATATGGCTATGTGTGGGCATAATATATGTGTGTGCACTGTGTGTGTTGAATGCATGTGTACATGCAGACACACATTTGTTTGTGTGCGTGCGTCAGCATGCCCTAGCTCTGTCTTCCCAGACGGCCTTGTAGTGATTTCACTCCGGTAGCAATGAGCTAAGATCTTTATTTCTATATACCCCATCTTCCACTAAAAGGGACTGGGGCTCCATGGAGAAATAGCTGAATTCCAAATCCAGGCAGAGAAAGAATCGCAGCATCTTGTCATGCTAACAAGTAAGGAAGTGCTTAGAGAATGATAGGAACTTGTGGAATGACACAGGAAACAGCTTGAAGGGGCTGCCATTGGCCAAATCTGGGGTAATGTAATAATTAAATTACTAACTTAAAGAAATAATGTTAATAAATTTAACACCCTTGAGTAAAGTGCTATGAGCTACATTGATGTAAACCAGCAAACAAGTAAATAAGGAAAAGGGAAAGCTGTAGGAGAAAGCTCACTAATATAGAAGGAACAATGGAATTAGAAAACCAGATTTGCAAGCCACCATAAAAACAATTGATACAGGCAATAATCACCCACAAATGCTGAAACTAGTAAAGTTTGAGAGTAGGATATTTACATTGTCTCCCAGTACATTCCTGCAAACTACTTTTTATTTACAAAGAGTAGAATAGTAACTCTAAGTGGAGAAACCTGGCAAGCACCATCTTAACCAAAAAATTAGTTAACATTGGTATTAATGAGATTAATCAACAGTACGTGTATTTTCCTTTGTTACACAGAGAAAAACCAGGATCACTTTTGAGGTATGCGGCCAGAGGTGTAGAACCCCAGTGTAACCATGAGGGCACGTAGGACAGACCAAAGCTGGGGGCCGGGGTTCTGCAGGAGACCTGGCCTGTGCAGAGGCAGACCCAGGACTGGACCCAGATTCGAGGAGAGTGCAAAGTTAGGACCATTCAATGCAATGCATGATTTTAGATGTTCTTTTGCTATAAAAGATATTATTGGGAAATTGATAAAATCTCAATAAGATTTTATAGATATTTCCATGTTAATTTCTGATTTCTATAATTATAATGTTTATGTAAGAGTTTTCCTTATTTTTAGAAAATATGCCATGTAATATTGGGGAATAAGAGAGCATAATACCCACAACTTACTCTTTTAAATAGTTTATAAAAAATAATGTGTGCTCATGTGTATTTAGTAAAAGACAGATACAGTAAATGTTGAAATTTGGGGAATCTGGGTGAAGGGTGTCAGGAATATGAAAGATTCTTGCAGACTTTCTTGAAGGGCGTCTGGAGTTGTTTAGCGACTTCATGGTTTGAATTTTAGTACATTTCTTCATAATATTATTCAAATTAAGAAAATTAAGCATTCACTATGTGATGGAAAAACACTGAGACAAGGTAACAGCAGTTCATATCACATATCCTATTGTATTTTTATTGTAACTATTGTGATAATAGTTACAATAATGTATCAGCATGAGTCTTGGCAAGTTTAGTGAAACCTGGCCTGTGTCTTTCAGATGCAGTGATCGAAGTCACATTATGCACCAAGACAGTAATTTCAGTCACTCTGGTATAAATTAGGGGGTGGGGTAGGGCAGATGGGCAGCTGTGATCCTATTAGATTATTGGAGCTTATTGCTGGAGCATACTGGAGTCAGACAATGGTTCCTTGCATCTGCCGACTGCTCTGTGTCTCTGGAATAAACAACTCTGTGGTTCGTTTAGTCATCATCGTACTGGAGTCATGTCCCTGAGGAACACCAGGGCAGTAAAATTTTAGAAGCTAAATGTTTAACTTTCCAGAGTGTCTGTGCAAGACAGAGCAGGGTTCACAGAAGCCAACTTCCTCGTTCCCTAAACACTGAGCCCAGAATGGAGAGATCGCACTTGGTGACTGTGAACTTTGCAGTGTTGGATTCATAAACTTGGCAAACCAAAAATAGATTCTGTTGTTGATCCCAAAACCTACATTCTGATGATAAACTGATGGTGGGTGAAACCTTTTTAAATGTGAGATTTCGTTCCTGCTCTGTCCCTGTGCACGTGATCGAGTCAGGTTGTGTTGCACTGAGCCTGGGAGAAGAAACACATTGCCCAGGAAGGGTTTTCTAAGCCGCTGGAAGGAAAGTACTAAATGCCAGTTCTGTTAGGTTTTAGAATCCTCCAGGGGGCACCAGAACATTCCACTGTAGTTGGCCACATTTCATTAAGTCCAGAAAGGCGAACTATATTGCCTTTTTATAATTGATTCGCCCACTGAAACGTTTTTAGTTCCATTAACATTATTTTTTTTTCGTACATGGGCCTTTTTCCGAACGTTTGTTTTTACGACATCTGTGAGTTTATGGAATGTTTCTGCCTCCGAGGAGGTAGAGGAAGTGAGGAGATCATCTCTTGGATGAGCCCTTAGAAACCGGAGCCAGGCCTCCTCGGGGTAAATGCGAACGCTTTCAGCCACTCTGAGAGTACGGATTTTCCAAATGTTCCTAATCTGGCCAAGGGGGTGTGGGGGGGAGAATTTGAGGAAACTGAGAATTCATTCACTTTCTTAGCTTAATGCTGTGTCTAAGCTACCCTGTTATTATCATTATTAATAATAAACACAGTGAACTTCGTGGTGGATTTTTACATGAATTTTATGCAGAAGTAAGGTGTTGCCAGGCTACTGCATAATATTACTCAGTTCTGGTCCAGGAGTACAAAATTCCAACGGGCCTCCTGAGTCTGTCCCTCCAATTAGTGGCTACTTCATTATGAATAAAGCACCCTCATTACTGTGGGCCTTCAAGTGAAATAGGATCCCCTACCTCTTGAAATCCGCCTTTCTAAGTACAGACAGTTCCCAACTTACAAACAATCCACTTAAGAACCACCAAGGCATTCAGAGGCTGCCTAGCCTCCTGCAGCTGCTGCCCGGGCCCCCTGCCCAGCCCCCCTGCCCAGCCCCCACCCCACACTCCTGCTCTGCTCAAGGGAGTTCTGCCCTCCCTCCTGCAGAGCCAGCTGCCCACCTGCCCCCCTAGGCTGCGGGCTCGGAGCTCAGGGTTCAGTGAGGCCTCAGAGCTACCGCTGGTTTTATAGTCGAGCTCAGCTATGGGGTAAATAGGCTTTTGTGGCCTGGCCTGGGAACCAAACCACCATTTAAAAAAAAGAAGAAGAAAAAACCTGTCTCCATGGGAAAATGTATTCTGCATCCCCAACAACCAGCCAACAGACGTTAGAATGAGTGTGGGAGCTGTCTCCATGCCTCTAGCAGGGCGGAGAGCAGGAAGGACGGCCTGCGGGTTCTGGGTTCCCGTTCTGCTCTAGCACTAACACCCCCTCCCCTCCACTGGGCCTCAGCAAACCCCTTACCCTCCCTGGGTCTCACATTGTCCGTGAAACAATAGGATTGAACCGAGTTATAAGCCTCCTTCTAGTATAATGACTCCAGTTGGTCAAAGCCCTACTCTCGTGTCTTTCATTCAGTCACTCACCCACAGACAGTCTACTCAGGACACCTGCTCTGTGCCAGGCTCTAGGCTAAGGGTTGGGGTTGCAGTCAAGTCCCACCGATCCCAGCTCTGGAGGGGCTCCGTGTTTGTGGGGAGACAAGTCTCTCGGCCAATGCTTCTGTAACGTCGGGACTGTGGTTGAGATGACCTCTGGGTGTCACCAAGCTCAGAAGGGTGGCATCCGAAGCAGATGAAGACTTCCTGTCCTGGTTTCTGTTTTCATTCTCTCCTCTCCCTGGGTATCAAGGCTGGTTCCCTGGGAAGCGTGGGCAGTTCCAGCTCTTCCCTGGCCTCTCGGGGTGGTCCTGCCCACTGCCTTGCATCACCGAGAGATGGAGTGCAGAGGATGCTCCTGCCAAATCCCTCAGCAGGTTCCCTTGAGTGCTGCCCAGAATGCCGCCTTCTCCCTGCCCAGGTGAGCTGCAGCCTAAAGCTTGCTCTCCCTGTCTCCCGGGCCTTCTGTGCCCTGGCACCTCCTGGATTGCCAGTGACTGTGGTGTTCCCAGATTAAAACAGAATTCACACTCCCCCCATGTTTCTAAAGTCGCAGGCATCTCCTGCTGTTCTGTATTTATAATCTCTAAATTTCTACCAAAAATCAGTGTTAGGCTCCTACCCTTACCCCACACTCGCTAATGACATGAACAATAAAGGTGATTTGAAAAGGTCCTCTGCCATCTGGAAGGTGATACGGCAGCTCAGGTTTGAGTCTGGGCTCTGTGACTTGGTGTCTGACGTTGATAATCACGTCGTCAGGAAGGTTCCTGAGCAAGGCAGTGACTGTGGTTTGGGGGGAGATCGCCTTGGTAGGTCCGTGCAGGCTGCCAGAGCGGGGAGCGGAGGGGAGGGGAGAGAGTTCCAGAGCACAGTGACGAGTCTTGGTGCCAGATACATGTGTCACTGTGTGTTAGGAAATCATTCTCATGCAGTGTTTTTTACACTTTTGAACAGCTGTTCCTCCGAAGTATTATAAGAATTAAGTATTCTATTTATTTTGCATCTCTGAAAGCAGTTTTGACAATTATAACAGGAAATAACCCCTCAAAATCTGTTTGTTTGTTTGTTTGTTTGTTTGTTTTCATATTAATAGTAAAACATCCCAGGACAGTTTTGGATTAATAAAACTTTTCGTTTCCAACCCCAAACTATTAAGTTCCATGAGATGTCTTTAGTATAAGAAATCACCTGCCAACAGGTGAGTTCACTTCCTACCACTGGGCTCTCCTAGGTTCAGTCTGGGGCTCCATGCTGTGGAGCAGTATCATCTTGGGTAGGTCTTTGAGCTTGTCTGTACCTCGATGGCTTCGTCAGAAAAATGGGCATTATAATATTAATTGCATTAACTTCATAAGATTCTTAGAAGGGTTAAATCTGTAATATTTGTAAAGTACTTAAAGTCTGGTCCACGTAGCACACCACCAGCATTCATTCTTGCCCAGTTTTAAGTATTCTTTCACTAAAATAAATCCAACTAAAATAAAGAGCCTATCTGTTATGTCAAGATGTTGAATGGTTTGTCTTTTCCATGGGGAGAGGGCCTTACTGAAATAAGAGCTCAATTCTAACCAGTTGCCATATTTTCCCTTATCGGTGGCACATGGGGACCCAGGCACAAGTTGTGTGTAACAGAGCCCATCAAACTGAATACCTCGTGTCCAAAAGCGAATTCTTGATGCTTTCACCCCGGACAGCCCCTTCTCTTTACCTCCTTGTCTGTTGATGTAGGCTTCAAACGTTAGCTTCAGGTTTGACTTCCCCCTCTCCTTGTCTGATGTATATCATTGGTTTCAAAATCTCATTTCCGGAAATACCTCTCTCTTCCATGCCCTCCTCTCCATTCTTGTAGCAGTCTACACAGTGCTGCCATAGTCATCTTCCCAAGTACCTGCTCTGCGGCCACGTCCCTGTTGAGGACCTTTTGCAGCTCCCTGTGACTTAGCAACGCAGAGCCCCCACCTGTCATCAGAGACCCTTCAATGCACAGACCCAGCCCACTCTCCACCCCTGTTTCCAGTACTCAAATGCCCAGCAGCCTGTGCTCCAGGGTGAGCCCATGCACGGTCTCCTCTGAATCTGTTGCCCTGACACCCCCTTTCATTTGCCAAGTGCCCGTGTTCAGGCAATAAATTATAGGCTCCAGTTTCTGTTATCCTGTTAGCCAGATTCTGTATTCCATGATTCCCACCCTCCTCCCCATGCTCCTCGCATCTGGAATGTGCTTCCCTTGATCCGTGCTTATCCAAAAGCTTCCTCTTTTTTAAAAACCAGACCATATGTTGCTTCCTCCACTCTTTCAACCTCCCAGGGCACTTTATACACCACTCTTTGCCACCTAACACTTTCTACCTTGCATTGTGGTTACTTGCATGCTAGTGTAGCTTATCTTCCAGACCTAGGTCCTAGAAGTAAGAAGCCATGTCTGAGCAACATTGTGTGTACTACAGCATCATGTAACATGGGGCCTCCCGTGCCTGGAAATTGCAGGTGCCAGTCAGTGCTTGCTGTGTATCAAGCATTGCATGTGTGACGTACAGCGTATACACTATGTGCCTTATCTGCATATATCTCCTCCTTTAATCCTAACAACAGTCCTGAGAAGTTCCTAATTTAGAAATCGAGACTTGGATGAAATAACTTGCTCGGGGTCACAGAGACAATAAGTCTAAATGCAAATACTTGAACCCAAATTTCTCTGATTCAAAGAGCATGACTTTAGCCTTTTCACTCCAGCAGGCTGGTTCTTAAACTTCAGCATGCAACGTAATCACCTGCGGGGCTTGTGAAAACATATCACTGAGGCGCATCCAGCTTTCTGATTCAGCAGGTCTGGGGTGGGGCCTGAGAATTACATTCCTAACAGGCTCCCAGGGGATGCTGATGTTGCTGGTCCAGGAATCCCATTTTGAGAACCCCTGCAGAAGCATAGTCCTTGGTCAATGAATAAATGATAGATGATGGATCGTTTTATGTAAAATTCGTAATTCTGCTCTGCACTTTATGTATCAGGCACATTCGTATACTCAGTTATCAGTCTTACAAGATCAGGATTACAATTGCATTTTATTTTAGCTGTCTCATAGTATTGCTTAAGTTTGAATCTGAGCTGAGTTTTCTATGTTTTTTAACCAAAGGAGGATACAACTATTTTAATGTATCTCTTTTTCTTTTTATTTTCTTTCATATCTTAAAAATGTTTAGTTCAAAATAATGCTAAAGATAGCTTACATATCTCGCCACTCTCCAAGGTAACTTTATATCATACTCCTGGGTATATATTTTACACACAACAGCTATTTAATCCATAGTTGGTCATCAGGTTTTATTTCAAGTATGAATTATTTCTCTAAACTTAAATGTATTCTAAAAGGATTATTTGTAAGCAACCTGGGAAGAGAAAAAGCTCCCTTGTGATTTTTATATTGTGATATATTCCTTAGGGAGGATGATTAAAGCAAATTTCCTTTTTTCTGCTCTGTATCACATCTTAACAAAACAAGCCACGATACGAATTCGGCTGTTACTTCCGAGTGAAGAGCAGACCCCTTTCCCTGTTGAGTGTGCTTCCTGCAATGGATAAGAAGCACAGCCGCCACAGAAGGCTGTGTGCTGGCCCTCCCTGCCGTCCTCTCGGAGCCTGGAAGTGGCACCAGGCCTTGCTGTACATCCGTGACGTAAAGCCCCACCTCGCTCTGCAGAAACAGGTTGAGACGAGCATTATCCATAGGAAAGCAGGCACTTGCAGGATGTTCCTTCCTGGGCACTGTCCTGGGCGACTGGACACATACTTAACAACTCTGACTGGGCAGTGACCATGATCTTGCTGTGGAAGTTAAAAGCTCATTGATTCTGCATATAGAAGACGCTAGCAAATTAACTAGCTCTTTCTGTTTTATCAGCGAGATAAACATCTTGATGGAGACTAAGAAGTAACTTTCTGTGTTAGTGATAATATACAGAAAAATAAATGTATGGAAATCCTATCCTATTTTGTTCCATTCTCAGGGTACTTTTCAAATACTACTTTATTTTCTATTATTCGTGCCTGTGTCTCATCTTCCCTGCAATCTGAACTTTCTTTGAGAGTGGGGAGCATACCTTATTCATTGTTCTTAAATGTTTCTATGTCATTTAACCACCCTTTTTACAACTACCCTTACAAATTCGGGGATATAGTCTCCCTGTGTGAAAACTCTCATTTGCATTGCCAACCTTGGCATGACAGTGGGTTTCCTTTCAAAAAGAATTACGTGGCACAAAAGTGAACAAACAGGATGCTATCGTGTACCACACAAAAACAGAATTTTAAAAAGACAAAGCATTTTCCAAAATAGCATAAATCATGAATGTTAGCTCCACTGGCTATTCTGGAAAAGTTGTCTTCTTTCAAGGTAGTTCTTTAATTCATTTTTATTGCTTTATGTTTTATCAACGATAAAAATTAGGAAGAAACATAGCACCTGTAAGACAACTACCAGGATTATAGACCTTCCTCTAACTGATTCCACTGTAGGACAATCCAATGGTTGGCTTCTACTGACTCCAGTATTCAAGGAAAAAAAAAAGGGTCCCAATCTCCTGCTCTGCCCAGATTTCATAATAAATCCGTCACATATTAATATTGAGCAATTAATATATTCCAGGCAGTGCAAAGCCCTAGAAATAAAATCGTGAATTAGGCCATCCCTGACCCTGCCTTTGTAGAATTCATAATGTTGTCAGGGAGACACACTAATCGGGCACAGTGCAGACTCTAGAGCTAGGAGAGAAGATCTAAAGGATCTTATTGGGGCCCATAGCAGAAATGCCTAATTCTGCCCACTGGGACAGGATAGGCATCTCAGAAATATCACTGTTTAAGCTGAAGACTGTGCATGCATAATCAGCAGCCAGGTGAGAGGGGGAAGGAGAGGATGAGTTTTCCCAGCCGTGTGGCGTGTGGCAGGATGTGTTGAGAGTGCAGAAGGGGATGGGGGAGGTCGCAGAGAATGAAGGGAATCTGACCCGAGCGTTGCGTTTTTCTGCCATTAGCCGTGTAACTGGAACACTGCTCCAGGAATCATATATGCCCAGATATGTTCACCTCTTAGAAAGTAGAAGAGTTTAACATTCAGATAATCTTCTAGATAATTTTCACTGTATTGATATTGTATATTTAGTTTGCATTTGGGTTGTGTTCTTTTGACCTCTGAAACAAGGTAATGGGAACGCTAGTCATACCTTACATTTCTTTTCTTTTTAAATTTTTAATTGAATGTATTGGGGTTACATTTCCTAATTAAGCACTGGGTTATTTTCTTAACCACATTTAAAATTGGAAGTGGCAAGTACCTGAGAATACATCTAACCAAAGACATACAAGACTTTTATACTACAAATTCCAAAACTGCAAACCATTGCTTAGAAAAATTAAAGCAGAGTTAGTTAAGCAAAGGGAAGGGTATACCATGTTTATGGATTAGAATACTCCATTCCTTCTTATCAACATATCAGTACTCTCCAAATGGATCTGTACATTCAATGCAACACCATTCCCAACCCCAAGAGGAAATTCACAGGATGATAATAAACTTGCAGAAATACAAAGGACTTAGAAGAGCCAAAGTGATCTTTAAAAACAAGGATAAAGCAAAGTACCTACATTTCTAAATGTTAAGACTTCATATAAAGCTATAGGAATTAAAACAGTTGGTTTTGACCAACAAATAATCAACCAATAGAACAGACTAGATAATTTGTAACACACACACACGGTCACCCAGTTTCTGTCCAAAGCATTGCTGCAGTTCATTGGAAGAAATAATGATCTTTTCAATCAACGAGGCTGGGTCAGTTGGGTCATAGACTTAAAATCCAAAATTAAAACAGCAAATCTTTCAGAATAAAACATAGGCAAAAATATCTAAATGACCTTGGGACAGGAAAAGAATTCTTTAACAAAACAGAAAAAACACTAACCCTAAAAGAGAATAATAAATTGTATCTTATCAAAATTAAAAAGTCTGTTCTTTAAAAGATACCACTGAGCAAAGATAAACTACAGGCTGGAAGAAGATACTTGCAGTACAACAAGTTGCTTGTATCAAGAGCGTCTGAAGAAGTTTCACAAATCAAAAAGAAAAATATCGATCACCTAGATATAAAAAGCAAAATTTCTGAACAGACACTTGACAAAGGAAGATATCAAATCTGCAACACGAATCTGCAAAGGTGCGGGCATTATTACTCATCAGGGAAGTGAAAATTAACACCCACTGAATGGCTAAAATGGAACAAACTGACAATCACAAATGTTAGTGAAGACACGAAGCAACTGAAATTACATCGCTGCTGGCAGCATAAATGGGTGGGACTACTGTGGAAAACTGTTTGGTATTATCTACCAAAAAGAATGTATTTCTGGCTTCTGGGTCTAGAACCCAGGAAAATGAGTGTTCATGTAAAACTTATGTATAAGAATTTTTATAGTGGTGTGATTCATGATAGCCCCAAAGTGAAAGCAAATCAAATGTCTACCACCAGTAGTATGGATAAATAAATCATGGTGGTGTTCATTCAGTAGGCGACTATACAGCCGTGGAAAAGAATTAGCTGTTACTATGTTGTAATAATAGGGCTGAATGCTGTTGAAAAGAATGAGACATCACCGAGTATGTGGTGTGCGATTTCCTTTATGTGAAGTTCAAAATCAGGCAAGTGTCATCTATGGTGATAGAGGTCAGATTACTCAGACTATCTTGGTTCTGTTTGGGAGGAGATAGTCCCTGTAGTGACACACGAAGGAGTCCCTTGGAGTACTGAGAATGTCCTATATATTGATCTGGGGGTGGTTATGTGGGGTGAATATGTACATCTTTTAATGTTTATGGAGCTAATTTTAATGTACAGGGTCTGACAGAAGTACCCTGTCAGACCCTGTACATTTATGGCCTGCTTGAGTGTGGTTGGTAGGGTAATAATATGGGTGTAATAATTTACAGTTTTAATTTGAGCATTTCATCTAAAATGTCATCTGGTGTGCTTGAGTGTGATATTGTTATGTTACAGAATTACATGCCTATGATTTTGTAATAAAAAAGGGACGTTATTTGCGCTGGACCCTGTACTTAAATGTAAGCTGTACCTTAATTAAACAGTTAAAATATAACTGAAAATAAGTGGTTAGAGGAGGCAGAAGACTAGAGGCATAGAGCACATATGAAAGAAAGCACCAACTAAAATGATTTTTTAGTGGCACAATTATTTAGAAGCACTTTAAAAAGAAAAGGACCGTTGTGATGAGAGGCATTTTTGTTGTTGTTCACATATCCAACTTTCTGGTTCCTTCACCTTTTCAAGCATATATCTCTCCCAGCCCTAAATATCAAGAAATCTCTTGTATGTAAAAGTATAAAAAATGGCTTTCTCCTTTTTCAAGGAAAGCACTATTAGCCTCTGGAAACTGGTTTGGGGAACTTGGGCCAAGAGCCTTAGAAGGTCACCAGAGTCAGCCAGGACTTCTGAGTTCCATTGAGAACAGGCCAAAGATGTGTTCAGAAGTTTCACTGTTTCCAGATTCACCCCACCATGCTGAGCCCAACCCCTTGTTTCTGTGCAACATTTCTACAAGAATTCAGCAACAGTGAAATGAATGTCTGAACACTTTAGTAATCATCTGGTATGATTGATGGCATTCCTGCTGACAATCAAAGTAGTAACAGAAGTAAATCTTTGGATCGTTGCTGATTGTCTATGGGATTGTTAGACTGTAACCTGATTCCAGTATCATATCTTGTCATTTAGCCTCTTCTTAAAGATCCATCCCAACATTAGGTAGAATAGTCTAGGCTAGGCTATGGTACAAAGAGATACTCAAAATTCTGTAATTCCATGGCTTAAACTAATAGAAGTTTTGTTTTATTTGTTTCTTTGTTTTTACTCACCAGATAGTCCTGGATAGGTGTTCTGGTCAATGGACTGGCTCTCCTCCAAGAAGTCATTTAAAGACCCAGGCTGATAACAGCTTTGCAATCTTTAATTTTTTAAGACTTTATTTATTTTTAGAAAGGGGAAGGGAGGGAGAGAGAGAGAGAGAGAGAGAGAGAGAGAGAGAGATGGAGATGGATCAGTTGCCTTTCACACACCCCCACCCAGGGACCTGGCCTACAACCCAGGCATGTGCCCTGATGGGGAATCGAACCAGTGACCTTTCAGTTTGTGGGACAATGCCCAACCCACTGAGCCGCTCTAGTCAGGGCCTCTTTACAGTCTTTAAGTCTGCCTCCCAGTGTTCCCTAGATGTGGACACCCCAGTCATCCCCAAAGGAAGCAGCGCATGCAGGAACATGTGGAGAAAGGCTTTATGAGCCAAACCCCTCTCCTTGTGCTCACATTCCATGGTGGGAACTCTTGTCCCATGGCCACACCTGTTTTTAGGGGAGTCTGGAAAATACACAAAGGCCGGTGAATTTTTATGGACAGCTGGCGGCCTCAGCCACAGGAATATTTGCTCATCATACTGAAAATCTGAAATGTTCTCAGGCCTGTAATGACAGAGGGAGTCAGCATTGGCACAGAACTTTACTGAACTGGGTGTGTACAAAGAACGCAAACCCACGTCTTCCAGAACAGCTGATTAGAGCAAACTGGAATGAAGTGTTTCCTAGCAGGAAGGAGCAAAGAGGCGCTCTAGAAATGTGTGGAATCTCAACACAGATCATGGTTTAAAGAGTTAGACTAATGGGAAATTGAAAGAGCTGGACCAGCTTTCTTCTTGGTATACAATTACTATGGAGTGTCTTCTAAAAGAAACCAAAAAAAAACAAAAAACAAAGCCATGCCAAGGGACAAGATGTAAATCATTAGACTATAAAAGTAGAGGCTATACGCCCAAAGCTCCTGATGGTGTATACTGCTGTGCACCAGGTTAAAAACTATTTGACTAGTATTTTTAGCTCCTACTATCAGTACTTGGGTAACAAAATCATGATACAGTTCCTGCCCCAAGCTCCCTGGGGAATACAGAAGTCAATTAAAATGATAGCGATCATACCATGTGATGAGTGTCATGTGAGATGGTAGAGGTACATGATCAAGTGCTGTAGGGGCCACAGAGGGGGCATCTACAGCCAGGTTTGAGGATTGAAATGTGCTTCCAGGAAGGTGAAGTATAAGCTGAATTTTAAAGAGCCAAAGAGGAGAAAAAATAAGACATCGATGGGAACAGCATATGAAAAGGAAGAGGATAAAACTCCTTTATGAGCTGGGAGAAAAGAGTGAGTTGGAAGATTCACTGGCGGAAAGAAAGAAAGAAGCCGAAGACGAATGTCAAGAAGTGGGCCAGGGCCAGATAAGGAAGGCGTGCACGCAGGTTACAGAGTCTGGGTTTACCCTCCGTACTCTGGGTGCCCAGGGAAGTAGTGGGTTTTGCATCAGTCGTCTCAGGTACGTCCTGACTCCCAGACCCACCACCCTCTAGAGCTCAAGGGCAGCAGCACGGATGCACAGAGGGAATGTCCGCATCTCCCCCCATGTGCTCTGTTCGGGCCCCACTCCAAGTGAATAAGCACAGCTCCTCACGCAAGACAATTCTCAGCTGATCAGTCCACCTGTTAGTTTATAAGTCAATTTGTGTTTGTGAGTTAGATTACTCACACCGAATGACCATCGATAAGCATAATAAAAATATACTGTAATATAAAGAACAGTCAGGTTTAGCTTGGGCAGCCAAGAGACACAAGAAAATTCTCCAGTCTTTCACGTGGCCTGCAGACAGGAACAAGTGATCAAAAAGAGGAATAAAAAAAGAAATGATACATTTTTAAGACCACAGTAAAGTACAAGAAATAGCAATGGGATAAAATGACAGTGTTGTAGCTGTGTAGTCCCCTGAAATGTGTGCGTCTCAGATTAGAGAGAGATTGACAAAACTGGTGCCCTGGGCTCAGTCTTGTGACCCTAGTTAATATGTCCATAAATGACCTAAAAGAGGAAGTGAACCCAGTCAGTTATATTTTCCTGATGACAGAAATGCTCTATGTTAAAAACAGATCACAGAAAAATAATTTACCAACTGAGCAAACATTAAGAATGTTGGGGAGGTGTAATAGCTAGCTAAATTAATCTGAAATGTATCTGTATATTTTGCCCTACATGGTTGTGAATAATTTTAACTGTATTTATTTCAAATTGCCAAGGGCTTGAAAATAGAAGACCCTTAATTCTGATCCTACATGAATGGATATATTATTGCATAGTGAGTAATGGTTTGTATTTACTTATTTATTTTTAGAGAGAGGGGAAGAGAAGGAGAAAGAAGGAGAGAAACATCAATGTGTGGTTGCCTCTCAAGCACCCCCTACTGGCGACCTGGCCCACAACCCAGGCATGTGCCCAGAGTGGAAATGGAACTGGTGACCCTTTAGTTCACAGGCCCACATTCAATTCACTGAGCTGTACTAGCCAGGGCAATAGTTTGTATTTTAAAACAAGCTATAATCATGAATTTAACATATTAGAATATTTTTTTGTAATGAGTTAATAAGGCGACAAGGAGAAAGAGTAGTAGACAAAACTGACACCCCTCCCCCATTTGGGGTGATATACAGTTAATCTTACTAGTTTGAGATTTGCTACAATGGGGAACGCAAAGTGAATCAGTGAAAATAGCGTGGACTTTCACATCCTGCCCCTCCCCGGCCAGTCATATTAGCTAGGGCAAGTTACCTAATGGTTCTGAAACCCAGTTTCCTTCTCCGTGAAGCAGAAACAAAAGTATGGTGTAGGAGTGTTGTTAGAATCAAATGAGAGTATGTGTATGTTCTCGTAACACCTGGTCAGTAAATGGTGGTGGTGATGGTTAGGAAGGGAGACAGTATCTGGGAAAGGCCACCAGAAGTTCTGCAAACTGCGCAAGTTGTGCACTGTCGAAGAGCGGTGCTGTCCTAGCTGATGTGGCTCGGTTGGAGTGTAACCCTGCACCTGAAGGGTTGCGGGTTTGATTGCCAGTCAGGGCACATACCTTGGTGGTGGGCTCGATCCCCAGTACAGGCTTCTAGTACGGGCGTGTATGGGAGGCAACCAATCAATGCTTGGCGTTGATATTTCTCTCTCTTCCTCTCTCCTTTTCTTTCTCAAAATCAATGAGAAAATGTCCTCGGGTAAGGATTTAAAAAAAGAAAGAGCAGTGTTACATAGTGAGAAAGTAAGGCCTAAGAGTTCATTCTTCTGCTCTTCTCTCTTTATTCATTCAGTGTTTTGCATACCCGCTAGCTACAGGCCTGGAATTGAATTACTCCTGTGAAATCGAATAGTTAACTTCCACCTTCCTGCAGCTTATCGTTGAGGGAAGCTGGGCATACGTGGGAGCGGGTAGCACTTACCGTAGCTTTGTGTCAGAAGGGTGTTTGCCAAGCACATTGACTGCAGAGAGGAAGAGTTGCTAACTCAGCTGAGGAGCATCACAGAAAAAGGTTCTCAGAAGAGAAAACCTTTGAGTGGAAACTTAAAAGGTGAGTAAGAGTTACCATCTGGACAACGAGGGGAGGGCTTTCCAGGCAGAGGAAATGTGCAGAAATGTGGAGGTGGGTTTGCTATGGTGCGGCTGGAGAATGGCAGCCCGGTGTGCCCAGAACACGTGGCACCAGCAGGTAACGTGGGAGAGGAGGGGGAGGGGCCACAGGTAGGCAGGGTACGGGTGCGGGGTTTATATTTCAGACAAGAGGAGACAACATCCAACCCTGGGCCAGATCCTGGGCTTTCTACTTAACTGCTGTTTGGCTTTAAGCAGATCATTTTGTACCTGAGTTTTTTCTTCTGTGAGAGTGGAACATGGTGAAACATTGCCGTCCTGAGATGTTCACTCCTCTTCCTCTCCTCACCCAACTTGGAACACATGGTTCAGTGGAATAAACAAAGGAGAGCGAAAATTCTCTTTTCTGGGAACTTAAAAGAGAGTGGTCTGTGGTATGTGTGGGCCCCTACTTCTTCTGAATCAGCATTGAGATACTTATTAAGGTTTTCATCCAGCACAGTATTTTATACATTCCTAGAACATTACCCAGAAGTTCTGGTGAGCTCCTCCATTCTAGGTGGCTTTTGCATTCGTGACCAGAAAACATGTTACAGACATGAGGTTCTAAAGAGAAAGTAGGGGAGAAATTTGGATTTTTTTTCATTAGTATCTGAATAAATGTTGCATAATGTTCATATGAATGGGTTGAGATTACGTCCGTGACATGGGTGCGTTGTTCTGAGTACACAGGCGGGTCCAATGTCCTCGTCTTGAATAAGCAGTTTTCGTTCGTGTAAAGGGAATGCTAGCTGACCAATTCGATTTTATCTATACATTCAGCAGCAGTATAGCCGAAAAGCCTTAGAATCACTGCTTATTTATTATCACTGAATTGTTCAACTTCAAAATGCTTGTTTAAGAGGAAATAAAAGACAATGGCATCTTTGTTTTGGGAAAAGTATTAATTATTAGCTATCATAGTTGTAGTATTAAACATGTATAGATTTCTTCCTGATCCCTTCTCCCTTTTGTCTCTCAGACTGTAGGAGTGCTTTCTCCAATGCACTTTAACCACCTGGTCCCTCCACTTGTTTGTACCAGTGGAACATCTCTCTCTGGCCTAGTCCTAACGTCTCTTCAGTTCCTCTCGCCCAGTATTTAGACGTGAATCTTTGAAGAACGTTGCTAGAATGATGCTGCAGAGGGTGGAAGTGTTTTTTCCTTCACTGTAGAGTGAAAATTGTCTCTTTTTTCTTTTCTTGGCATTTTAGGGGAAAATCCCAAATGACAATGTGCGGGCGGGGTAGGGATGTGCAAAACTTTATAAGCACATTTAACTATTATTCAATACCAATAGACTACATTCATTACAACAAAAGCGTGAAGGACAACATAGATATGAATGAGCTTTCTATAGAAACTTAAAACTATTGATATGGTCATACACTGACTTTCAAAATATAGAGATTTTTAAATCGCCCGTTGAGTTGGGTTAAGAGCACCATTTTATCAACTTGTTCACAAACATATGTGTCAATAAGGCATGTAAAACAGATGGGAAAAAAAACAGAAAACCAAAGAGAATGACCACAGTTCCTTGCCAGGCCGAGAACACTGTGCCCTCAGGGCCTTCGCATTCATCATTCTTTCTGCCACGAAAGTGATCTTCCCCCAATATCTATATCATTTGCCTTCTCGCTTCCTCCAGGTTTCTGCTCCACGATCAGTCTTCCCAGGGAGTTTTTACCAGACCATTCCATTTAAAACAGAATCCTCTGCCATTCCTCCCTATCCTGCACTTATGTCTTTCTTACATTGCTTTTTTTCCCTATATTGCTTTATTTTCATCATCCAATAAACCATATATTTACTTTTGTTGTTTATTGTCCAGTTTCACCCAGCAGAGTGTAAGCATCCTGAAAGAAGAGGCTTGACTTTATTTCCTGCTGTTCTCGGCATCTAAAACTGTAGGTGCTCAATACTATTTCTTGGGAAGAAAAACAGAATTTATGAAGTAAGAATGGTTTCAGGATAGCTAAAACTTGGAATGACTGAGGTTTATGTAACATGCTAACAACAAAGCTGTTATAAGTGTGAAGACAGATGGAATAGATGGTTTAATATATTATGTATTCTTTATTAATGAATACATATGAATGGTTCAGTAATGAGTAACTTTCCTTCATCAACTACCAGGTTATCCTGAAGTAGAAGATAGTTTGATAGAAAAGACAGGATCAATGTTTGGTTCTTTGTCAGAATATTCAGTTGGTTCACTGGCATTCTCTACAGGTGCCCAATGAGGTTGTTTAGTTTTATCAATTTGTTCATTTTCTCGTTTTTATGTATCCATATAAACTCATAGATTTGAATATGTTTGATGTATTTTTATTGTTGATGATATTACTTTATTGATGCTGAAATTGTCTCACCTTTGACTAGAGGGGCCTTTCAGGTTTCCTCCTGAGTCCTTTAGACACGGCTCTGGTAGTGGTCCTCCTTGCTTTCTTGCACAACAAAATGTTTCCGAACCATCTGACATATTTCCTGCCCCAGCCCTGGAATCAGCCATTTTGACAAGAAAACCTGGCTCCTTTAAGAGAGAAATGGTAGTTAGAGCCCATGAGCGGGGTGATGGGGTGCATACTGCTTTTGAGCTAGCCATTATTTTTAGACCTTTACTGTGAACAGAGCCAGATAATATATTTTTGGATTATTTAACCTTAATAATGAAAGCAGAGAAAATAGAACTAAGCTTCTATTGTACTTTTATCTTTAAGGGAAGTGTTACTAGAACTGGAAAGGATAGAAAGAAACTCTGAAGGAACACTTGAAGCTCAATATATGAAAGGGGCTAATGTGTATTCGTTGTATGCAAATACACTTAGTCACTGGACTTAGATGGATTATGTCCCAGAAAGATCACATGTACCCATGCACAGAAATACTTCCAGTAAACTGAGAAATCAGAGGTGATAGAAAAACAAAGAAATAATGTTCTATTTTAAAAGAGAATTTTAAAACCTTAACAATTTAATATAGTAAATTACACTTTAATTCTTAATCAAATCTAGAACTGATTACTATATAGATGGTTTGTAAGAACTTAGAAAATAATTGAGATTATTCTGAAGCAGAATGGATTTATTTTAATACCAGACTAACCCTCATTTCCTCATTGATAAAATTTTGAAAGTTCCATATTGTTCTCTATAGAAAAAATATGGAGAAAAGTGAGTTAGAGATGAGATTAAAAAAAAAAAGCAAGACCAAGTTGGGTCTAGTCTTAGGACTCATTTTAAATATAAAGACAAGGACAAGTTAGAGTAAAAGGAAAGCTTAATATATAGTTTGAAAACCTAATCAAAAGAAATCTGAAGAGGCTATATTAATATTAGACAAAATAGACTTCAGAACAAGAACTATTGCTGGACATAAATATAATCTTTACTAAACATGGTTACCAGAGGAATGGAGGTCACTTTAAAATCCGTCAGTGTAATTCTCTATGTGAGTAGACCAAAAGCAAATCATATGATCACCCCAGCAGATCCAGAAAAAGGATTTGATAAAATCATATCTACTCCTGATAAAAATTCTCAGCAACCTAGAAGGAGTAGAAGGAAACATCTTCAGTATGGAAAACAGTATGGTAGTTCCTCAAAAAATTAAGAATAGTGTTACCATAGGACCCAGCCATCCCTCTTCTGAGTATCTACCCCCAAAACTAGAAAACATTTATTTGTAAAGGTAAATGAACCCCTGTGTTGACTGCAGCATTATTCATGGTGGCCAAGACATGGAAACAACTGAAGTTCCCTTCAACACAAGGTTGGATAAAGAAGATGCAGTGCATATCTGCTCTGGGAGGGGAAATGTGGTCTAGGAAAGAGAGCACCAGCCCTCATTTACACCACATTGTTAGAATAAAGAGAAGGAATATCAAAAAAATAGACAGTCCCTGACTCTACACTTTATTGCCCACACGCATGCGTGGCACACATACAGTCATTTACACAGACTTCTGTGCACAACACAGTGTTAAAATTGCTCCTGCCATCGATGGGTAAATACCATAGATGAAGTACAGAACAGTGACTCAGCAAGGTGTTTGGTTAGCTGAACCTCGACAGGTCTTCCTTGGTTCATTGGCCTCCAAAACAAGATCTTTTAATAAAGCCAAATATCTAACCTTCGGTTTTCCAAGTAATTTCAGACAGAGTAGCCTTTGTCTTGCAGTACCTCACTAAGCCAAAACAAGTGATTGGTGTATGCTGTCATCCTAAATGTATTCTCTGGATGCAGGATGTTGCCTCAGAGGAAAATCGGGGTGAACGAATGAAGTTAATGAGGGAGGGGTATTGAGAGCTGTTTGAGAAAGAAATTAAGGATTCTGATGTGGTCTCAGGTGTCCATGAGAATCGTCTGGTGGAAAAGGCAATTTAGACGATGACATTGAGCTTAAGGTGGTTAGATACATAAGAACCAGAGCACTTTTTCATACCCAGCACCACTATCCACCCCTTAACTCTAGCTCTGTCCTCACCTACCCTCATCTCTCGACTCCTAACCATCCCCACACCACAGTGAGTGATCATTTCAAACCGAAAAATAAGATCCTGTGTCTTCCAGGCTTAAAGGCCTCTGGTGTTTTTCCACTGCTTCTAGGATTAAAAACTAAAATCTTGAGCACGCCTACAAGGCTCCTGCTCCAGAATGTGCCCCAACCCACCCCCCTCACCTCATCTCAGACAACCCTTACACTTTCTCTCAGCAACCCAGCTACACTGGCCTTCTGGGACCTGCCTTCTTGCCCTCTGCCGCATGGCCTTTGCACATGCTCTGCTCCCTTCTTGCACGGTTAATCATGTTCAGTCCTTTAGAATGGAGCTTATGTGTTGCTTCTTTGGAGAATGTCCTTCCAGATTCTGTGGTAAATCATTGTGGGTCTGTGTGGCTTTCTTTCCAAGCATCTCACTCAGTTTGCTGTTATTCCCTCACTGATGTGAAAACGCCCACCGGACTTTCAGTCTGTGAGGATGGAGACCACCTCCATTTTACTCGCTGCAGCCACTATGTAGAAAATACTTAGTAAATATTTGCTGAATGAATGGTTGGAGGTAGGGAGGCAGAGCCTTTTCCTGGAAGGCAATGTAAAAGTAGGATTGCAGTTTTTCTTTATTTTGTTTTTAAAGGAAAGAAAACACTTCCAAAAAAATACAAAACTACTCTCAAATTATTTGGTTGTGGGGTAACATGAAGACCTTTCCCACTGGATGGGGAAGCCAGATTGAACTGAGAGGATGAATAGCTTTGGCTTCGCCATAATGTAGTTCAAGTTGGGGCTAAGAGGTAGAATTTCAGGTTAGGAGGAACAAGAACAGAGGAGTGCCCTGTAGTTTTGGCAGTTGAGACATTGCTCCTTTCTCTGGTAAACTGCGTTTCTGCAGCCTGGGGGAGGCAGGGTCAGAAAGAGGGTCTGATATGCCCAGCCATTTCCTGGAGCTGGGAGAATAAGAGGAGAAAGGTGGGGCCCCAGAAACAAAATTAAGAAATAAACAAAGGGGACATTTATTTGACTAAAGACTTTTTAAAGGACCTTGAAAAACAGAGGAGCTCCTCAAGATGTTTATGTAATTGAATGTAATTTATCTGGGATTGAAAGGAATAATAATCAAAACATTTTTCACTTAAGTGCATCTGGAGGCATATGAAATTAGACTCTGCCTGCCTGTGTCCTTGGTGTTTTGTCCTCAGGCTGCAGACTGGAAATGCGTTTCAGAGAGCAGACATGCAGTACAAAACAGTAAGTGAACTTGACCAGATTCGAAATGCCCAGCAGTGTACCATCCTCCTTGTTTGGCAGGGAGAGGGCTCAGCATTTGGAAACTCAGCAGTGCATTAAGTATTTTAATAATCATTGTTGACGCACAAAGCATATGGCCTTTCGGAACTCGCTGGGTCAAGTGTTGAAGTCTTCTTCTGGGTTTCTAAAATGACTTTACAGAAATTCAAACAAAATTAAATTAGGGCACATTTCAAAGCATGTTAATTCATGAGCTTTGTGTTATAAGCAAGTGAAACAAGTTTTCTCCTAGGATAAAAGAATATCTATGCGTAATCGATTATGTTAATGTAAAGGAAAAAGCTTTAGTTCCATCCTTGCAAAAATATTCATTTGCATTTAATTAGGAAACCTAGGACCTCCCCCTGATCAGGCCAGTCTCGCAGATACCTAGCATGCACTATGTCGAGCTTTAAGCCCCATCTCAGATACTCCCCTATCTCAGAAGCCTTTATTGCCCACCTACCTACCATTTATAGCTATTATTGATGGCTACAATAATGCTGTGAAATAAGCAACCATAACTCTCAGTGGCTTAAAACAACACAAGTTTCTTCTTGCTCACAAGTCTACGGGTAATCAGGACCATTCTGATCTCTGCCGGCTCATTCCCGAGTCTGTGTCCCGCTGTGGCCATAGTTGGCCAGCCCAGGCATGTTCTCAGGCTGGCCTGGGCACACGACCATGGCCATCTCAAAGCAAGAGAGAAAGTGGACGCACACTAGCATTTATTTTTTTCAAGCTTCCAATTTCATCACATTTGTTAGCATCCCATTGGCCAAAGCAAGTTACATGCCAAGCCCAGAGGCAGAGTGAGAAAAGAGTACAGTGTTACAGGGCAGAAAGTAGGCTACTGGGAAGCCAGTCCTTGTGGCTTTAAAGCCATCAACCCACCCCCCTGCCCCACCCCTCACCCCTCACCCCAGCATTCATCATTCCCTAGTCTGTGCTACCTGTGTTCTTCAGCCTGGGTCCTGTTATCCTTTTCCCATTGTATTACAATTTAGTTGCTAACTTGTCTGTCTTCTCTGAAAGATTAGGGGGTCCTTATGCCTCTGTGCTTTCATTCATAAGTATTTCTTGACCAGCTGCTCTGTATCTTACTCCTTTACAGACACCCTAGTGCCTAGCATTGGTCCTGGCACATAATAAGTGCTCACTAAGTATGTGTTGAATGAATGCTCACACCCATATTAATCCCTACCCCCCCCACCCCCCCGCAGAAATGGTTGAGGACAGATGCCTCTGGGGTCCAGATTGAGGAGGAGGGGTTCCTGGCCTGTGCAGCTGGGGCACTCCTGGGGCACCCACAGAGGGTCTCAGCTGCTGGCACGCCTTTCCCTCCCCTCTCCCACCTCTCCCCTCTCTCCCCTCTGGAACACGGGTTTTCTTTTCTCTGTCTCCTTATTTCCCACTCGGGAAGGCAGGAAAATCACTGATATTTAACTGACTCTAAATTCCTTTTATGATCAGCACTCCCGCATTCTTTACCTGGAGTCTCTCCACTCTCCAGTGGGGAAAGATTGGCTTGGGGACTGATTTCAGCCCAAGGCGTGGACAGTTTGAGAGGCTTCCGTCCTCCGGTTTTCCCATCTCCATAGACCAAGAACACAGAGGAGTTCTTAGGAAATGTTTTACGCAGATAGAGACACGAGACCCTATTCACTTAGGGTCCAATTCTGTCCACGTGGTGGTAAACGTGCTGCCTCTTTGTTTTTCAGTTCCATAGAATATACAGGGAATACTTGTGCTTCTGACTAGAACCATCATTTTGAGCCTCTTGATTTTCCGGCTACTAGTGTAAGTTGCTTAGGAGGTAGAAAGCATGGCTTAGGAACCAGGCAGGCTACTCTAGGGTGCCAGCCCTGCCTGTTTGTTACTTTCCCGAATGAAGCCTCTCACCCCCAGCAGTCAAGGAGGCAATAACAGAGGCTGGGGGAGAATAAATGCTGGCAGGCGGTGAGTGACTTGTCTTAACTGTTCAATTGTATCCATTGTGAATTATATAGATTGTTAAATTGTTTCAATTGTTAAATTTCCACTATGATTATATCATAATTTTATAAGCTGTGAATATAGGTTAGTATTACTAGTGGTAAAACTTAATGTATTTTATATGAAATGATCTTCATACTTATCTTTATTAGAAAATAAAATCATCCCTTCTAAAACTACTTTGAAGGTGATGCTTTAAAATGGTATGCAGGTAATTTACCTTTTGAAATGGCCTGGAAAATCTCTTCACTCAGTCACCAAATATGTATTCAGCACCTGCTTTGTACCTGGTTGCTAGATGCTGAGTATATAATGGTGATCAAGGTAGACATTGTCTTTGCCCCCGGTATGTGTCCTGTGATGGAAGAGCTATTATTACTTCCAACTCACGGTTCCCTGCCTGGTAACTACCGCTGCATGAATTATCTGAGAAAAATGAGTATCTGGCTGGCTTTCCCTGGGTAAAATATGATGTGGTGATGCCTCAGATGGGAGGAAAGGGAAATTTTGATGTACCCATTTCTAATGTAGCTGTATTAAATTTTAAAACCTTCTATTTCATTATGAAATAATACATAGAATTTCTGAGTCTTTTCCTGACCTTTCCCCTGCCCCAGAATTACTGTATGGCTCAGGGGTGGATGGAGGATTGCTAGGTACATACTCAATTTTAAAACCTTGGAAGTTTATCAGTGGCGGTCATTTTTCAGGCTGCATCACAATTCCCTGTCATGGAATCCTAGGCTGGGTCTTGGACCAGAAAAGGACAAAAATTGGTAAAATCCAAATGACGTCTGCTGTTAATAGCATTGTATCAGTATTCATTTCTTGTGTTTAACAAATGCAGCGTGTTATGTAAGATGTTAACACTGGGGAAGCCAGCTTCCAGGAACTGCAGGAATACAGGAGGGAGAATTCTTCCCTTGCTGCCCTGTGTGGTTCCAGGCTTCTCCCTGCCGTGGGCCGTTTGTGATTGGCCGGAGAGGAGAGAAATTGTAATATTCATCTGAGAAAAGTATAATTAGGATGGTAAGTTCGCTATATGGTTCTGATAGGCAGTGCTGTCATCGAGGTTCTCTGGAGGTAAAGAACAGATGCTGTGGAATCTTCTTGCCCTCCCTGGAATTTTCAAATGTGTTTGCTTACGTGAAAAGCATAAGCCCACTATTGCTCTTTTCCCACCAGCAGATTTGAACTTCTGAAGAGTTTTTTTGGTTCAAAATGGTTCCTTTTACTTTCACAGGTACAAGCACAGGTACGCCTTGCCAAAAAGAGCTTTGACAAATTGAAGATGGACGTGTGTCAAAAAGTGGATCTTCTTGGAGCAAGCAGATGCAATCTCTTGTCTCATATGCTCGCAACATACCAGGTAACAAAGTGATGTTTGTTGCAATGAACCAAGGATGTTAAGAAGTTTAGATAACAGAAGAATGGTGTTTGAGCTCAAAGTACGATTTGGGCCTTTCTCATAATTCATTTCCTACGTCTCTGTCTTCCAGCGGACTGCAGTCGAATCAAGCCAAGTACTACTAGCTGTTCCCTGTTCACACGCTGTAATCTGCCCCCTCCCCGCCCTGCATTGGCTTGGGGGGTGCCCTCAGCCTGAGCGCCTGTCCCCTCCACGTGTGCCTTTCCAAACCCCACTCTGTGTGACGTTTCAGACTGTGCCTTGCCCTTCAGAACACCCCCTCGGGAGTCAGCATTGATGCCTGCACCTCCCCCAGCACAGTCACTTACCCATCAGGCCGTCTTCATTCAATGAACTTGGTTTTGTCCCATACTAACCTCCAGTTGGCACTTTGTATCCATCAAAGTACCACGAGCACCGACCGAGAGTGGGAGGCCAAATCTATCAACGTTAACAAGACCAGATTCCCTGTCCCCAGAGAACTGAAGGTTCAGGAAGAAAGTCAGAGGCAGTGTAGTCCGTGTGTATTTTCTATACTTCAAGGACAGACCAGGGTGTGCCAGGTAAAATAAGTTCTATAGGATCCGACGAGGGTTTGAAGAGGGAGACATCAAATCAGTTGAGGGATCACAAAAGTATACTGTTAATGCTTAGCCCTGGGTTCGGGTGGCTAGATCCGGGATAAGTGCACAGAGGATGGAGCGGAGAAGGCCCCAGGTGGTCGAGGACATGAGTCTAAGTGTTTGGGGGCACAGTGGGCCATTTAGTTTGGCTGAAATGCAGGGTGTCAGGAGGGGCATGGTGGGAAAGGAGTCTGCAGAGACAGGCTGGAGTCCCTTTGGAGGACCTCGATGGCCGCAGACGGGCACATGTCTCTGGGGCCCACAACCAGAGCCAGGCATTCAGGACGCTGATGGCTTTGCTGTCTTTCTTCACAGACCACTCTGCTTCATTTTTGGGAGAAAACGTCTCACACCATGGCAGCCATCCACGAGAGCTTCAAAGGCTACCAGCCCTACGAATTCACTACATTAAAGGTATGAGAGCTCGAGAGGCCATTAGAAAATCTTGTGAAAAGAAAAGTTTTGCTTCTGTCACTGTGCCCACTGCAGCAAGCAGCATTATTCTGACAGACCCCAAACGTCAAAGCGGGAACTGTGGCCCTCAGTGGTGTCTTCCTTACGGCACCAATATTCACAGCCACAACAACCCAGACACACAGGCTGGGCCACGGGGTGCATGTCCCCAGGAGATGAACTGCGGTGAACCCCAGCCTGTCCGACTCCTTCCAAAAGCTGAAGAGGAGACTGGACAAATCCAGAACATTCTGTTACTTTTTAATTATTGAATTCAAATAGGCTCACTGGAGAAGGTATTTTTTTTCTCCCTTACTTCTGGCAAAAAAACAAAACAAAACACATTTTATTCTGTGAGCACTATCCAATATGGAATTGGATTTTTCCATAAGACACTGGAGTAATATTCTCTAATTGCAATAGCAACATTAAACTCAATTATTTCTCAGCTCAAAAGAGACACATGCACGATGTCTGATTCCCGGGGTTGCAGCTGAAGGTGGAAACGTTTTGCTCCCTGATGGTTGCTGAGGGTGAGCGCCTGTTGAGATAAGGACATGATTTGGGTTCCAAAAGGATTTTAAGAATGGGGAGCGAACACTGGGTTACCAGGTCAGAGCCTTAAAACAGAAACACCAGGAAAGAACTGTTCAAGTTCACCTAGAAATTACCTTTCTAGTTTTTCAGGCAATTTGTGTCTTATCATCTTGTTTAACAAACATTAAAAAGCTGGTTTTTGTTGCCATTAAGCACCTCTTTGATTTTGAGATGTTTGTGATGTCACTGCATCTACGAAAATACTAAGACAGAAACCCTTTGAAGACCCTGGCCCTTTAAAGGAAGGTCCCAAGAGGAACCCAAGACAGTCCAGTCACCTTGTACTGTACCTGACCTGACACCAGACAGGACACCTGGCCATGGGGGGTGTTCCTTACAACCCCTGTCCGCTGCTCGCTTGCTTCCTGGTGGGCTGCATGAATGGAATCAGAATGTGTCTTTTCCTGTTCTGTCAGCTGGACTATGAGCACTTGGGGGTGGAGATTCATTTCTCACGTATCCTCCTCCGTCCAGCCCACTGTACCGCACAGAGGGAACCCACAGCCTTCCTCATCCCGTGGGCAGTGTGGCCGCTGTCAGTAAGGACTGCGGTCCTTCCCCCTGACTTACTGCTGCTTTCAGTAAATCATGGGGAAGGAACTATCCCAACCAAGGCCATTGATTAAAAGTGGAAGAGAGAAAAAAGAGGAACATAGTTATAAAGAATAAATGGCAATACATTCTTACCTATCAATAATCACTTTACATATAAATGGCTTAAATGCTTCAGTCAAAAGGCATAGGATAGCTGAATAAGAAAGTAAGACCCTGCCCTGGCCAGGTGGCCCAGTTGGTTGGAGTGTCATTGTCCCCTGTAACAAAAAAGGTTGCAGTTTGATGTCTAGTCAGGGCACATGCCTCGGTTGCAGGTTTGGTCCCCTGTTGGGGTATGTGCAGGAGACAGCCAATCCAGTCACTGTTTCTTTCTCTCCCTTCTCCCTCTCTCTCCCTCCCCCTCCCTTTTCCTTCCCTCTCTCTCTAAAATCAATGAACATATCCTTAGGTGAGAATTTAAAAGAAAAAAGACCCTTACATATGCTGTCTACAAAAGACACATAGACTAAAAACAAAGAGATGGAGAAAGATATTTTATGCAAATAGAAATGAAAAAATAAACTGGTCAGCAATTCCTATATCCAACACAATGACTTTAAAACAAAGACTATAATACGAGACAAAGAAGAACACTACATAATGATAAAAGGAACAATCCAACAAGAGGATGTAACCCTAGTAAACATTTATGCAACCAACATAGGGGCACCTAAATATGTAATGCAAATCTCCATGGACATAGGGGAAAGATATACCGTGACAGAGCCATATTAGGGGATGTTAATTCCCCTTTGACATCAATGGATAGATCTTCTAGACAGGAAATCAACAAGGAAACTGTTGCCTTAAATGACACACCAGATCAGATGGATTTAATGGATATCTTCAGGTTAATTACAATTAGTACAACTCACACTATTTATGTTTTTTACACGGGCCTGAGCAGAATCCCATGGATCATTCTTTGATAAAGCAGAGAGTTTGTTTTAGGGCAGGAATGTGCATCAGATTTTGTTTTACAATACAGGCAACTTCAGGTTGTCTTTTGAAAGACAACTGTATGTAACACAGGTAAGCCAGGAGGAAGCTGAAGTGATGCCTACCCAAAGTATAGTTTAAAAGAAGCTCAGGTTTGAGCTACCATATTTTTCAGACCGTAAGATGCACCTAGGTTTTAGAGGAGGTAAATAGGAAAACAATTTTGAAGCAAAAAATGTGGTAAAATATTTAATAACATAAATAACATAATATTTCACCAATGTAAATGTAAACAGAACTCGACAGCAGTATTAACCACCATTATTCCTCCCAAATTGCCGGGGGGGGGGGCGTCTTATAGTCTGAAAAATATGGTAATTGCATGTAAAGTACAACATGAAGTTGAATTTGTGCCACAAGAATGGAAGAGTCCTTCTGTGTACCCCTGGCCTCCTGTGCTGAGGGAAACACGGCCCTTTAATTTCTGCCATGGCATTTAATCCTGCAGAGAGGATCCAGCTAATGGTTATGTCAGAGGATTTCTGGGCAGAAGATTTAGGGAAAGTTTGATGGCGATGGTTCAGGATATAATTGCAAATATTTTGGGCAGATGACACTTTATTGCCTTTTTCATCCCCAGAGCCTTTCTTAAATTATGGTTTAAGTACCAGTTTATGGTTTGATTTTAATACAAACTCAGTAGGAGCAATACATCTGTTGAGGTATAATATGATTATAGTAATATCAAGAATGTTAAGTGTCCAGAAGTCACTATGCCGAATTATGTCTCTTGAATGCTATTCATCTAGAACCTCAAGCTAATAGCTAATTCTTTTTTATATGGATTCACACCTGTATAATGGAGTTCTGTTATTATGCAGCCGTCATTGCATAGATGGAGGTGTGTATCCTATCGTCTGCCGTGAAACATGAAAATGAAAACCATCGGTACTTTCTGTATCACTGTCAAGCCTAAGGACATTACCTGACTTACCAACCCTCTTGCACTAACATATTTTTTAAATACATTCCTTAGATTTAGATTTGATCAAGTCATCGAATGCATATAATTTTCTTCTGAATGGCACTATATATTGATAATGAATACTTTGAAATTTAAGTAGATACTTTTACGATTTATTTGTTCTCCTGATTTACCTAAGTAAATCGCCCCTTAAATGCCTTTTCGGGCTCTGGCTGGAAAGAAAACATTGTCTTTGGAGAGGTTTGCCAGGCTCTGTTAATGAAAAGCAACCCATTTGTTTTCTTTGCTGCAGGGTGTGTTCAGAGTGTGTTGGTAATTGTGCCACTGCAGCTGTATTTCCTGACTGTTAGTTTTATGCTTGATGAAGGATGATAATTAATGTGTTAAACGCTTGGTGCATCCTGTTTGGAGGGGAGAGTGTTTTGCTGCAGAATTACAAGGATTTAACTCATGCCCCAGACGTTCAAGTTTTATATCTAATGAGTCTTTCTCTAGAAAATATGTACAGTTCTTTTTCAAAATCATTTTATTATAAAAGTGAATTGAAAAATATCCAGGTCACTATGTTGACATTTTGTAAATATTGTGTGGTCAAGGTTTTCGTTTTTTTCGGGGTTTTTGTCTCTGTGTGTGTGTGTGTGTGTGTGTATGTGTGAGAGAGAGAGAGAGAAACAGCTTTTATTCAGGCCTGACCTGATTCTGTTGACTCTGCTTTTAGTGGCTTAGTCTTTTGCCGTTTTAATTTTTGATAGATTTTTGTAGAATTTTAACTTTATGGAAAATTTAGAATTGAAATTTAATATTACAAACTATTCTAGCCTAGTAATTTTAACAGTCACATTTAAAAAGTGGACTGTTTTTAAGTAGTTTCCAGTTTCCAATAAAAGAAGAGATGCCATAATCTCGTATTTCCAAACAATAAATATGTATTGATTCATTAAAATGCTACTAAGCATATGCGTTTTGCATGAGTTATCATTAATGTGTTAATTTTACACGGATTCGAAGTCATCTGGAAATGTCTTTCATGTGGTAGAAATGGTCAAGTTACGGGGATGGGAATGGAATGTCACTAGCCTGTGTTGAAAGCACTCCCACATTTTTAGAGAAAATAGTTTAGACTTGGAGTTTAAAGCATTGCTTTAAAAATGAAATGAAGTGCTGCCCCTCAGATGTGGTCCTGTCCACCTCATCCTTCTGGGAGGTTGCTTCCTCACACGTGTCCCCTGGGTCTAAACCTGCATCACGGGGAGGGGCCGGGGAAGCCCTCAGGAGTCAAGTGGCTCTGCCCTGGAAAATCTAAAATTCCTTTTGTATCAGTGTCCTGTTTGTCCTCTCTGGGCTGCTGGCACGTGGGTTGAGCTGGAGGTCTGTGTAGAGAAGTGAGCCCTGGGCACTTTGGAGGTGTGGGCACGCTCATTGAGAGCTGTTGGACGAGAAGGCCTGCCCCTCCGCATCTGTATTTTTAAGAGATCCAAGTGGCTATGTTTGCTGAAAATGCCTGGTAGCAGCGTGCCTTCCTGCGACGTGCCCGTCCCAGTGTTTTGGAAGGAAAGCCGGGTTTGTGACTGTGGGTGCAGGAGAAAGCATAGCATGTAAGAGCACAGTCTCGGGAACTGGCAGGCCTGGCTCAAAACCCCATACTGTCACTTCTCAGTTGTGTGGCAGTGGCAGCAGCACAATAACAGCATTGGCCATGGCCATGGTGGTGGCCCTGGTAGCCCCATGTGGGGGCGATAGGGATGGACTCATCAAGATTACTATGTGATGAACCCAGAAGACAGCCATTGGCAGTATCAATACTGAAGTGTTTGTTGAGGTTGCCAGGTCCCATACCCCAGCTTCCACTACTTCCTTACTCACCACTTGCGCCCTGGCTGATTGGTACTGCAGTGAGTTTCACAGGCAAGGCTGTGGGTGGCAGTTGCATAGGAGGCCTCTCAGACCTCGCCCAGATAACCCATCCCACGTCCTGCCTGACCCCCACAGACGCTCTGGCAGCTCCTTCCCAGCCCTTTCCTTAAGCCCTGCAGGCCAGTCTGGGCTCATCTGACACCCACGGGGACCCGAGAGGGTGGGGCAGGCCTGCTGGCAAGAAAGCAAGAAGAGCCTCCCGCCCAGCAATGGGGCTCATTCTAAAACTGCAGTTTGCCTTTGCAACTGGCTCTCTGTGCCAGGTTCCTAACTCTGCGAAAGCTGAATTTGAAAATCTAACTCTGAGCATGCTAAAAAAATAACCACCAAAACAGCTGTGCCACTGCTCCCTCTTCTTCTCCTGGGGTCTGAGACAGCACTGTTGTGTGGAACATCCTTCTGGAGACCAGAACGCTTTGAGCTTTCACAATTCAGAAAACATCTTTTTCTGAATTTTGTTTTTCTCAGATTCGTATGCCTAACAGCCTTCTTCCACCCACCTCCACATTTCTCAGTTAATCACTTGAACATTTACTGACAAGCCACATGGCTCTGTAGTTACTTGCTTTGAAAATAAAGCCATAATAGTTTTTATGAAAATTGGGTAAATATCTGTGCAATGCTATTTTTGTTGCCAGTCCCAACATGGCAATTACTGATGGCGAGCATCCAGAATATCCCTTTAGACTTTCAACTTTTCGCTCAGTGTCATTACACTGCATTTAGCAGAATGATTTTTTTTTTAACCCAAGCTGCTCCAGGCCAGCTCATTGCAAGCAGCAAATTGGGACACATCCAGGTCACTGGGAAAGAAGTGGTTAGAGGGTTTGACCACGACCACCACTGAAATCTAGGTGGGCAAGCAAGAGTGTGGCCAGGCATGAGTTCATCCATCCCTTCTGGTGACTGACGTTTGTTCCTCTGGGCAGCTGGTAGCTCAGACCCTACTCACAGAGTTAGGGTTAGGGTTAGGGTTAGGGAAGAACAGTGAGTTCTTCTCCAGCCCCACCTCTTCTCACTCCCTAACTCTTTATCGAGGGGAAAGGAAAAACTTATTAAGTGGAGTGGTTATTTTATGCCAAGCTCTCTGCTAAGGGCAAAGTGTAATCATGTCAAGGGGAGTTTGTCATGGTATCTGTGACTCTAATATACCAAGGTTGGGAATTATAATTAATGATACTGTTAGGTTCAGCATTGACATATAGAAAGCGAAGTGCATATATATATAATATTTTTAAATTGTGTTTATTGATTTTAGAGAGGGTGGTGGGGTGGGGTGGGGAGAGAGAGAGAAACATTGATGTGGGGGAGAAACATCGATCAGTTACCTCCCATACTCACCCTGACTGGGGATTGAACCCACCGCCTTTCAGTGTACGGGATGACACTGCAACCAGCCAAGCCACCCAGCCAGGGCCAAGTACATATATTTTAGTTAAGCTTCAAAATAACCTTGGGAAGATGGGTGTACCCATTCTTGTTTCCATGTTTCCAAGAGGAAACTGAAGCTCAGAAAGGCCTACTAATTGCCCGAGGCTACACTCGCACGCAGTCCGGGGCAGGTCTGGGACTCAGCACACTCAGGCTTTCTCGCTCTGCTGTGTGGCATTTCTTCCGGGTGGCACTTCTGGCCATGAGGCAGGAGAGCAGGAGAAAGCAGGAGTGCCACTTTTAAAAGCTACAGCTGTAAACTTGCTATTAAAAATAACACTTTAACATGTTGGCTTGTAGGCGAAAGAAAGCCTGTTTTATGTCATCCACCAGGTACCTAGGAACCTATGATCTTTTCTTGAGAATTTGGAGTGAAGTCCTCTGGATCTCCTTGGCATTTCCCATGAAAGGGGAGCTCAGTACATGTTCTTGGCTTGCCTATTTAATACTCTTTCTTAGCCAGTGGTGGAATTTTAAAGACCTGGATTCAAATATTGCTTCTACCTGTTAGTGGTTGAATAGCCCTAAGCAAGTCACTTCACCCCTCTGAGTCTGCATTTTCACATCAGGAAATCAGGAGCATGCTGGGTCTTGTGAGATATGGAAGACACATGATGTAGGACCTGAACAGGATGAATTTTTACGACATCTAATTTCTTTTAGATTTTTAGAAGTCGTTGATAAGAAAGCACATTTTGAGTGCTTACCATGAACTTGGTACTGTGCAGAAGCATTATTTTGGTTCATCCTCACAATGTCCCAAGAAAGGTATTCTTGTTGATGGCTCCATTGTTGACAGGTAAACAGAGGGCCCAAGGGGGGAAGACCATTTTCCATGTCATAGCACTATGTAATCTGTCTCCAACATCCAGGACATTATCTTACCTTTCCAGTACCAATTTTCCTTCTTATTTTATTTTTTAAGAATGTAACTTTATTTCTGGGTAGGAAGGATATATATATATATATATTTTAAAGATTTTATTCATTTACCTTTAGAGAGGGAAGGGAGGGAGAAAGAGAGAGAGAGAGAAACATCAATGTGCGGTTGCTGGGGGCCGTGGCCTGCAATCCAGGCATGTGCACTGACTGGGAATCGAACCTACGACACTTTGGTTCACAGCCCATGCTCAATCCACTGAGCTACACCAGCCAGGGCTAGGAAGGATATATTTTTTAAAAAATATATTGATTGATTTTAGAGAGAGAAGAAGGAAGAGAGAGTGAGAGAGGCATCGATTTGTTGCTGCAGTCACTCATGCATTCGCTTGTTGCCTCTTATATGTGCCCTGACTGGAAATCAGACCTGCAACCCCGGGCGTCATAACAACGCTCTAACCAACTGAGCTACCCAGCCAATGCCCTTCTTATTTTAAAGAATAAGGTTCTAGCCCTGGCTGTGGAGCTCAGTTGTTTAGAGTGTTGAGTGTTGTCCCATGCACCAAAAGTTGTGTGTTTGATACCCAGTTGGTGCATGTACAGGAGGCAACCTTTCAATGATTCTCTCTCAAAAAGATGTCTCTCTCTCTCTTTCTCTCAAATCAATAAACCTATCCCATATCCTTGGGTGAGGATTTAAACAAAAAAAAGGGTATATAATTTATGATTGTGTTCATTTTTCTCTAATTGTACTCTTTAACATTTTGTTCTATAGTACAACGTGAGAGCGCCTTCTGGCCCTAGATTAATAGTGCCCCTTATTTAGCGTCTTCATGAACTTATAGCTTCATAACGGCATGGGCGGGGAGGGCACATGCTTCATGTCCATGAATCGCGTGGCTCATAGACATCATCATGTCCTCTGCTTTTTATCCTTCATGTGCTACCAATTATATAAACACAAACACACACACCCAGCTGAGTCCAGCATCTTTTTACCATGCCTCACTATTTTGAGCACTTTTATTTCCTTTTATGGACAATATTTGGCACCTTCATAGGCATGCAGTATAAATAATGGGAAGTAGCATAAGAGAAGTAAATGTCGTAATTAAAAATTAGAGAAAATGCTATCCAACTGTCCAAGTCAAACATTAAATTTAGGTCAAATATTAGGGCCGGCTGCTGGCCTTCTGTCTGTGAAGTTTGTTTGCTGGGTCATTTTGCTTTCATTCAGACGACTGTTACTCTTGCTTCTTATTTTCCTAATATAGGAAGTCATACCTCCCGTTATTATATTAAGCTGTTTCCTTTCTAAGACACTTAGCAAGCTCTGTCTGTGCATTTCCTCTGTCACGCCGATCTTATACATCATGTGTGTGCTTCCTGAAACCATTTAAGCCTTGATGGAAACTATTAGCATGTCAGTGCAGGCTTAACAGAGAAAGGTTGCTTAGTCTAAAAACATTCTTTCCTCTGCAGAGAACTTTTCAGTTTTATGTGATGCTATTCGGCTGCTAATAGTGATTTTCACAAGCAATTTTAATGAAGGACCTAGTGGAATTGGGGGTTAGAAACCAAATGCACTCACATGTCGTTTCTGCACATGCATTTGAATGTGGCTTCCATCAGCCGGTGATACGGAACAGTTCCATCTGAGGGCTGCCTCGTCTGTACGGTCGGCCAGGCCTCTTCGATTCATTTCGCCTGAGCAGGTGTTCATGTCACACAGAAAGCTGTCACCTCTGACTTTCATGGACGCTACAGGGTTAAGTGTTTTCAGCTGAGTTGTGGACTTTAATCTAAAGAATCACCTCCACCCCAGCCCCCAGTTGGGCCTTTTAATCAAGCTGGGGGAGAGCAGTGGTCCACCGTGTGGGTGCCCTGTGCATGTGATTTGTCCTCTCTGATGTGTCAGAGTTTCTCCCAGCCTCTTTATCTCTTCAGGGTAAGAAACGAGTTCCATCTTTGTAAGAAACAAGTTCCACATGTGCTGGGGGCGGGAGGCGGGTCCTGCCGTATAGAGGAGCGTGTAGCTTAGTTTGATCTGAAGATCTTACTTTATGAGGAGATGCCCCTCTAAAATCGATTGTGGTGATGGCTGCCCAACTCTGCGCCTCTTCTAAATATCCCTGAATTGTATTCTTCAAATGGGTGGGTTCTCTGGTACATGCTGTCTCAGTAAAACTGATACATGTGCATGCATGCACACACCATTCCCCTTGGTTCAAAATTCTAATGTTTAGTAAACAGGCCCATGTGCCCAGTATAATTTTTCACTTGTAATTTCATAAGCCTTTTCATATTACTCTCCTGACCCTTTGCATTTTCTAGCTACAGAACTCTAATTTTTGCTGTTTAACCTTCTGTACATTAATTTATCAATCAACAAGTACATATATAGCATCCCTTTTAAGTGGCAACAACCAGATTATAAAAGGGACAGTGGTCATAATAGGCCGAGAGGCACTTTTGTCACGGGAATTATTAATGATAAATTAAAGTAGCAATTGGAACTGCGGCCCTTCTGCTGGTAAAGCACAATAGTGATTTCACTGTGACTGTGGTGACAGGGTGAAGACAATTGAGTCCCTGCTACTGCTGGACAGGGGAAGGGTTGAAAAGGAGGAAGGAGCAGTTTACATTACAAAAGGATTGTCTGAGAGCTGTTCCAGTGAGTTTCTGAGGGGCGGTCAGGCTGCAGACAGGGGATGAGAATGGTGGAGCTGTCCAGCGCATCTCAGGGGCTTAGGCTAGCACCCTGGCAGTGAAACAGGGCCCAGAGGCTGAGAGCAGACAGGTCCTGGCCCCGCCTGGTTCCCACTGACAACCAGGAAATGCAGCGAGAAGATAACTGAGCAAACCAGGAGGCCTGAGCAAGTGTCAGAGAATCCAAGAGTGAGTCCAAAAGCCACTGGAACCTGAGCTGAAAAAACTCCGGGCTTCACTTTGACCAGGGTTGGACCACTCTTTGGGGGAGTAAAATGGCATCAAGGAGTGTGTGTGTGTGTGTATGAATAAAATGCTGTGATTAGCAGATGTATTGAAAAAGAGTAAGTCCTTGACATCTGTTGAACTCCTCCTTAAGGTTGCACGTTTCCAAAATGTGCACACACACAGGCACACACACCCTGATTTTACCAGATGCTGTGGGGTATATAATTAAAGAAAAACAAACCATCTAGACTACAGTCCATATTCCAATTGCCTCATTTGTTCCAGTGCTGTTCTTTATAGCACTTCCCCTCCAGCCAAGGATCGTGGATTCCATTTGGCTCGCATGCATTAGAGAGACAGAAAAAGCCCCGGAATACGAAGGAACTAATGAGGCAAAATGTTAAATATTGATGAATGCCGGTAAAGGAATGTTCTCCCTGTGCGACCCCTGCCGACCTCTTTATCCCAGCCTCATAAGTCTTGTCCGGCTGCACACTATACCGCAGCCCCAGTGGCCTCCTTTTTGTCCCTCGGACAAGCCAAGCTGTCCCCACTTTTAGGCCTCTGCACTCAGGGCCCCCTCTTTTCCCTGAGCTGCACTTAGCTGGCTTCAATGTGTCACTTAGCTCTCAGTTGAAATGTCACTTCCAAGAGAGGACGTTTCTGGTAACCAAAGTGGTCCGATCCCTTTCTATCCCCCTATTTTGATTCTCTGCCTAGGCCCACCACTAGCTGATAGTTTTGTCTGTCTCATTCACCAGTGTAGCCCTAGAGTCCAAAACAGCACCCAGGTGCTCAAAAACTGCGCCCTGAGTGTGCTCATCTGAATGCCCAGAAATAGGAAGTCATTACAGATGATGGCAGTGCCTTCTGGTTGTGGTTTGTGTAAGAAAATGCTTCAGCTCTTGAATCAGGGCCATATATTCAGTGAGAAAAACCTTGGCTCTCCATTAGAATAATGATGAATAAGTGTACATTTCTATATATTTTAATTCAATATTAAATGCTTAAGGTACATAAAATCTTTTTTATATTCTCCACTATAACAAAGAGTTGGGGGGGGCGCTCATGGCTTTTAGAGAGGGGGGAAGGGAAAGAAACACCTGCTGCTAGAGAGAAGCATGGATTGATTGCCTCCCATTGGTGTATGGACCAGGGGTCACACACTCCCATGCCCAGACTAGAGATCAAACCCACAACCTAGGTGTGTGCCCCAACCGGGAATCCAACCACAACCTTTCGGTTACGGGACGACGCTCCAACCAACTGAGACACACTGGCCAGGGTGTAAAGAGTGTTTTTGGTTATGAAATACCAACACAGCTTACATGGGTTAAGAGGGCATCTACTGTCTATCAAATGCATATATATATTTTTATATCTATATATCTATACACACACACACATATTCCAAGTATATAAGTAGTACAAACATGAAAAAAGAAAGGAAATACATGAAAATAACAACTCATTATTTGGGAGAAATGAAACTATGAGTGGTTTTTCCTATTTAAATTTTCCTAGCATTTTACATGTAGTTCTGTTATTTTTCTAATTTAAAAATACTTTTAAGAGACAAAAGTAATACAGAGCAATCAAACATTGCTAAAACTGTGAATGCAGTTTGGAGATAGAAGAACCTTCTCAAATTTGGCATGCTGCTGCCAGAAGCTTTACAGAAAACAGTGGTAATTCATCTGGGCTTTGCGAAGACATATTTTGAGGGTGGACCGAAAAGTAAGCAGAGAGATCTTTTTTGGTTAAGAAGCAGAATGAACAAAGACTGGAAGGGCCCGAGTAGTCCGTGGGAGACAAGCCTACATGAATGGAAAGCTTGAATTTGGGGGGTGGGAGGAGGGACTTGGGGGAGGAAGATAGGATCGCATGTTAGAAGATCTTTGAAACTATGCGGAGGCTTAGACTAGAAGTGGAAAGAAATAAGGAACCACTATAGGTTCTTGAGAAGAAGGGTAACGCGGTGGCCTGGGTGTTTCAGGACAGTTATCCTACGCAGGGAGGGAACCAGAGCTGGCAGCTAGGCAGGCGCGGCCAGTGTCAGTCTGGTACTCGTGGCCGACACCAATGCCGGTCACAGCGCTGCTCCGCCTCAGTCGCCCTCCAGCTAGGCATCGCCCGTCCATCCGTCCAGCTGGCAGAGGAGGCTTGGCTGCCTGTTTCTGTGCGTGTTGTCACACCAGCGAGGTGAGAGCTGGGGAGACGGAAGGCAGGAGAAGAGACGCAAAGGCCCAGTGGATGGACTTTCATGGTTCAGGAAATAGAAGGAGGATCAGAGTCTTGAGATGTTTCTTTTATGTTTGTAGGTTTGTGTTTTATTTAGGGCCAGAAATAGAAATCTTTTTGTGTAACTCCTCATTGAGGTGTTAGAGAAATGTTCTGCTTTTTAAGGCTCTGTCTCTGGGGTACGGTTTTTATGCAGTTGCTGTGTAAAAAATCTTCCCTTAACTATTTAATAAACCTTGAGGATAGTCACTCCAAGAAATCATGTGTCATGAAACGACTCTCTCCTGCCTTTAATCTACAAAGGTTTAGAAGCACCTGCTGTGTCCACTTGAGGGAATTAACTTGTCAGAATATGTTCAGCCACTACTTATGGTTTTTTTTTAAGGTTTTGTTTTCTCTTGTTTTTTTAAGCTGTTTTTAGATGTGGAATAGCAAACAAAATTAAAAATAAAGTGAAATTGTCTTATCTTTGGGGGAGAAAAACTTCTACTCTGACAGTGTGTGGGCTGCAAGCAGAACAGAATGTTTATCTTAACTACATGTTAAAGATGGAAAATAAAGTTTGCAATAGCCAAAAGGCCTTCTTCTGAATAACTTATCACAAAAGGGAAAACACAAATCTAGTGGCAAAACAACTTTCCTTTATAGGCTAGTGCTTCTTGGATGGGTCAGAGAACATATAAACTTTCGTTTCTGTCCACACACACAGTAGCCTCCCCAAACCCCTCATTCAAGGTTTGGTTGCTGGGACGAGGGGCAGTTGAATTTTTTATGGATGATCTTTCTTTTTTTTTCTTTTGTTCTCTTTTCCTCTATCATCTCTGCTTGTGATCAAGAGCTTACAAGACCCCATGAAAAAACTGGTTGAGAAGGAAGAAAGGAAGAAGCTCACCCAGCAGGGAAGTGCCGAGGCCACAGCGGACGAGCCGAGTCAGTAAGTCGCCGGCCACTCGTCTTGACATCTTTGTGCCCTTGGGCGAGGGCCGCGCAGGCCGCACTGACCACTTCCGAGGGGGCCTCGGACCTGGGCTCATCGTTTACTCCCTCATTTCTGGGAGTGGATGTGCTCAAATGGAGACCAAACCCTCCAGCACGCTTTTCTACCAGACCAGGATTCACTCACCCCAGTAAGAGACCCACTCCGGGGGTGCTTGGGAGGACACACTTGTGAGGCTTTCAGTGGGGCAGGAAAGGGTAGTGTCCCCACTGCCCGGTCTCGGCTTTCTGGACCCTGTCTGGCCCTTTTGTCACCATCATTTACAAGATCCTGCCCTAGATAGGAAATCCCCTGGCTTTTGTCTCAGAGAAGGAAATAACCTATGACACTGCCTCGTAACTCATCTCCTACTTAGGTGCGATCACCCGAATGCACTGGGCTTTGACATTTTGCGTGCTGCCCTTCAGACTGGCTGTTTTCTCCTCTGTGAGGCGAGAGCAGCTCTGAGTACAGGAAGTGACTGCTCCATCTTCATTTCTCGCCTCTGTGCAAAGAGAGCGCCTCCAGTCATTTTACATAATGAGAGAATCGTTGGACATATATGGTGCAAACCTTCGCATACAGCCGGGAGAAGGTTTAAATGTGAATCTGTCTTTTTCTATTGAGATGTCAGAGCCTGCAGGAGCGGCATTAACCTTGAACGGGCCTGACCTAGGAAACCAAAATAGATTACCCTGCCGTTTGCTCCTTTTCCACCCACACACACAATTAGATGACAGTCTTATGGCAGAGCAGCCTGATATTTTTACTGTGTTTCTAAATAAGTTTCAAATACACACACACACACACACACACACACACACACACATGTTTTTTTGTCCCACTCAAATGTTTGCTACCAATTGTAGCCACCCCCTCTTTTTTAAAGCAAACGCTAGCAAATTTCTTTAGTGCAGAAGAGAAACAAGTTTTCACTGTAGGAAGGCTATAGAATGTGATCTCAGTGTGGTGCAGGTGACTATATTGGGGAAGCAGTTTAACCTATTCCTAGTAATACAAATAAGTATAGTACCTGGTGGTGAGCACCTTCTCTGTACCCAGCACAGTGCCAGGCACATTACTGATGTCATCTCACGGCGGCCCTCCCTGTGATCAGGGTGGGCACTTCCCCAGCACATGAGTGAAGGAAGTGAGACTCAGCGAGGTTAAGGGACTGGCCACCACCCCCCGTGTGGTAGGAGGTAGAGCCCGAGGGGGTCCTGGCATCTTTTCACCATATAGGGCCACTACAGGGGAAAGAAAGCCCCAGCCCTTACTCAGAAGGGAGCCACCCAAGAGCATCTTGATTAGTTTTAATTCATTTCAGATTTCTGCTTTTATTTAGTACCTCATTTTTAAAAGCTCAAATGTGTAATCCATGAACTTTTGAAAGACAATGGAAATTTAACAAGCACTTTCCCAGAAAGAACAGATAAAGGTGAACCGCTGTGGGAGGAAGGAGGCACCAAGGCACCAGCTGGGTCTCAGGGTGGGTGTCTCTGCCATGGTCCTACCTGTGTGTGGGAAGAGCTGAGGCAGGCGACAGTCGTCTGCCTCTGAGAGCGATCCTCAGCCTCGTGTAACTTAATTAACTTGCTGAGAAGTCCTCCAGAAATTAGGATAAACACCTGCTTGCCCATTGGTTGTTTAACTATGTTTTTAAAAGCGATAACTTCAGTATCCATCTTTCTTATCCCTAACTAACCACCTAGATATGTGCAGAATTTGTGCCTTACAGTGAAACAAGATTCAGATGTTAAGATGCTACTAATCAGCCTTGGGACAGGACAAAGCAAGCAAACAAATGTATTTCTTCTTCAAAAGCACAGCCTGTCAATGACTACATTCACTGTGTGTGTGTGTGTGTGTGTGTGTGTGTGTGTGTGTGTGTGTGTGTGTGTGTTGTAAGTGCGGTAATAGATATGGTACCAAAAAGCTGGCTGTATCATAAATACAACATTTCAGAACGACATTACTAATGGTGTTTTTTTTTTAATTTTAAGGTTAATTTCCTTAGAGGAAGAAAACCAGCGTAAGGAATCCTCTATTTTTAAGAGTAAGTTTTGATTTGTATTTACAATTGATTCTGAAATACTACTGCTCAACAGCCAGCTCATTGTCTTTTCTGGGAAACTCCCCCTAGGCCTTTCTTCTCTTCCAACTGAGAAAATTGTAGATTAATATGCTTTTAGTCTTAAATTGGCATAGCCCAGTGACATCGACCCTACAGTGTCATTGAGAGGGGTTGTACATTGGGAACCAGAAAATAGCGTCATTAGTCGCCTCGGCAGCAGCCCATCAGAGGAGTGTCCACCGTGGAGAGTCGGCAGAGAGCTATTTCTTGTGCAACAGATGACATCATTTCTGCTATTCCCATGACTAGTTCTGACAGCCATTTGGGCTGCAGAGATAGTTTTAATAAGCTCACATAATTGCATCGGGTGGGTATGGTTTGCACTGTGCTGTGGGGTGGGTGTAGGTCTTTATGGGGAACAGAGGGGGAGGATGGGACAATGCCTTTCAGGTGATACTTGGGCCTGTTCTGCAAGGAGTGACCCCAGATCCCTCCATGTCCCGACCCTCCTGTGGTCGGAAGAACGATCAGAGTGTTGGTGGAAAATACCATGTGCTGCGAGCTGTCTGTCAGCTCTCCCTGTCTCCTGCCATTACTGCCAGTTCTTTCATTGGTCCATCTTCTCATTGAGGACTCGAGGGAATGGTAAACTGGAGTAGAACTAAGGGGATGTAATGCTCAGCCTTTCACTGGGACTCAGAATCCTCAGAGATGCAGGGGAACGGTTTACAGCTGATGGGGGGAGACCTTACTCACCCCAACCCCCTGTTCGGCCTGGCCCTCCCAGCCGCGTATCTGCATCTGCCCTGCTCCGCCCATTGCTGCAGCGTCTGGCTTTCCTGGGAGATGGGAGAGGCACAGCAGAGTGAAAGTTCCCTCTCTTCCATCCTTTTCTCCACCCCTATCGTCCTTCTGTCTTCCTTTCTGTGGTTCCAACCTCCTGTTTCACCTGCTTTATTCTTCTCCCACTTCACTGCTTCATTTGCTTCTCTGTCATGTGACATTCAACAGGGAAAAAACAGCTCTCATTTTTTTGCTTCTCTAGGTTGGTTCCCATCATCCATTCACACTATAGACACTTTCACTGACTCACATACCTGTTCATCTGTTCAACAGAAAGTTTCTGAGGGCTGTCTCTGTGGTGGGCACAGCCCTGGGCCCAGGGCACACTGCAGTTCACCCGACCTAGTCAGAGCGTCTGGGATGGGGCTCAGAGGCAGAGGGGCAGTGGGTGCTGATCTAGCAATTACACACAAAACGGGGCAACTCCAGCTTTGGTGAGGTGTGTGATGGAGGGACATCACCTGTCTGAGGGATCAGGGAACTAACTAAGTCAAGTGCTGTTGTAAGACCTGTCAAAGCAAAAGGAGCCACCCAGGCGGAGATTATGAACAAGGGAGGACCAGGGCAGAGTCCAAGGGAGGGAGCCAGGGGCGGAGGCAGGCAGAGAGGCCCTGGCCTCAGTGGCCATGTAAGCGCTCTCTGACTATCGCTTCACACCCTCCAGCATCAGCGTCCCTTGGGTGCTGACAGCATGAATCATGTTGAGGGTAATCTAGGTAATCGAATCAAAAAATTTTAATTCTGTGGGAAAATGTTAGCTCCAGTTCATTATATTTGTATTCAAGTTGCATATCTATTAATATATTAATCATATATTCATGCCATTGGTGACAATACAGGACTATCACATTTTCTTCTTCTTTGTGCAATATGTTTACTTGCTTGTGGCATTTGCATAATATTTTGAGACTATAAATGTTGATCACCTTGTTTTATATGTACACAGAATGGAATCCATTAAAAGGAAGTGTCATTTTTTATTCTGTGACTTGCAGAAAGTCTAATGTTCATATGAGCAAACCAAGTTTTAAGGCTGTTCTAGTGGGTGTGTTTGTGTATGTATATTTACACACATGTACACACACACACATTTTATTACTTAGAGCATTTTTTGGTTCCCAGCAAAACTGGGCAGAAGATGCAAAGATTTCCCATATACCCCGTGTCCACACGTGCACAGCCCCCCTCCATTGTCAACACCCCCCACCAGAGTGGTGCCTTTGTTACGACTGACGAACCAACACTGACAAGCCTTATCTCCCAAACTCCATAGTTTACCTTAGGGTTCATTCTTGGTGTTACATAGCCTATGAGTTTAGACAAATGTATAATGTATCCACCATTACGGTATCATACAGAATGGTTTCGCTGTCCAAAAAATCCCCTGTGGCTTCGCTTACTCATCTCTCCCTCCCCTCAAACTCCTGGCAACCACTGATCTCTCCACTGTGTTCATAGTTTTGCCTTTTCTAGAATGTTATCCAGTTGGAATCATGCAATATGTAGCCTTTACAGACTGGCGCCTTTTACTCAGTCACCTGCCCTTTATTTTAGCCAGGCCCATATGACTGAAGTTCACTAGCACCATCAAGTAATAGTCACTTCAGTCGCACATTTGTCCATGGAAGGACAATTGTCAGATCAGTGTCATGTGATTTTTTACTAAACAAAGCAGAGACTTAGGGCTGTTAACTGAGCGTTCATTGAGAGCCATCGGCTGGAATGGAGGGGACGTGAGGACCCCGATTCTGCACGCGTGAGTGCGTGGGTGCCACCTCCTCCCCAAGCTGTGTGCGCACCTCACACCACCGTAGTGTGAGCATGCATGCCATGTGAACTGGCGATCACCAATTGCGTGTTGTATTTACAGCTGAAGAGGAAAAAAGTGTTTTATCTGCCTTGGACAAAAGCTCTATGCATAACGTGTGCTCAGGTAATCCAGATTAAAGAGAATGGCTCAATTTTAATAATTTGACTCAAACTCCTTCCAAACTAAAACTAACTCATGCTTTTGTTTTCTTTCCCCTCCTCTAACGGACTATAGATGAACTGTTAAACATCAAACCTGAGGAAGGCGGTAAGATTTATACATTTCTTTGGGGTTATAATTTAATTTTTTAATGCCAGTTTTATATGCAGGAAAATGTTATGTTTATCTTTTCCATAAGTGACTGTCGTTTGTCTATATAAATGAACTTAAATATGCTGAAGCACCTATTAGTATGCGTGGCTCTGCCATCTTGGTACAATTAATTTCACAGCGTCAAACCACTAAAGCGCAAAGTTGCGATGCCAAAGGTGGTGTGTTGTAGGAGAGAAAACATGGCTGTCCAGTCCGACAGGCCTGGATTTGAACGCTGGTTCAACCATGAGTTATCCCTAGGGCCTTAAGTGATCTGGTTCATGCTTAAGCACCCTCAGCCTCAGTTGTTCTCCTTTGTTGAATGAAACCATTAGGAACAGTCTTGCTGGGTTGTTGTCAGGATGGGAGACCGTGTGTGTGAAGGGTCTTTTCTGGTCTCCAACATAGGGGCGCTACGCAGGTGAGACAGGACGACTAGAAATGGCGTTCTGATGGTATTCGATGTTGCATCTCTGTCGAGCTTCAGTTAAATTCAGAGAGTTGGCTGGTTAGGTGTCACACCGAAGTTCACCAGGCCTAAAATCCTTTACTGAACACCCAGCCAGGAGAGAGTCCAGAGCCATGGGTTTGTGTGAGACATGCATAGTCTGAAGGAATCCCAAGAAACCGAGTGTGTGCAGCCTGGCACAACATGTGCTCTCCATGCTCCTGAGCAGAGCCCGAATACCCCTGAGATTCCGAGCTGTACTCCAGAGCATGCCTGGCCCTTGGAATTGACACATGGTCTGCCCTGGCCTTCCGGTTTTCCTACAGGACTGAAATGGGCAAGGTCATCCTACAGACTCCAGTGAACTGCATCCGATGGCTTTCTTGACTTGTTCTGAGCTTGATTTGGATTTAATTCGCAGAGTGTGAGAGGAAGAAAATCTAGAAAATAGAGGCTATTGGTTAAAGGGTTCTCAAAAATGGAAAGACAGCAGAACTCTGATACTAAGTTTTTAGGGCTTAAGAAATATAAACTTGAGGATAGAAACCTGCTTTCCTCTTTTTCCAGACAACATATCGTGCAATTGTTTATGAATGTCCATGCATATTTTATCAGAATGACTACTTATTTATAAATATTGAAATCATACCAGGTTGTGAAAGCAATAATCACATGGCCTCCATTTTCATGAAAACTTTCCCTCCTTGGCTTAAGGATAGAATAAATTGATGGAATAATTTTTTTTTATAGATTAATCTTTGGAGGGGGAAATATTTCAGTCTTACAAAGGTGAGATAAAGACTATAATATAACACCCTGGTGGTGTGTCTCAGTGGATTGAGTGCCAGCCTGTGAACCACAGGGTCACTGGTTCAATTCCCAGTCAGGGCACATGCGTGGGTTGCGGGCCAGGTCCCCAGCTGGGGGTGTGCAAGAGGCAACCACATATTGATGTTTCTCTCCCTCTCTTTCTCCCTCCCTTCCCCACTCTCTAGAAATAAATAAATAAACATTTTTTAAAAAAGACTATGGTATAATAAGCACTGGGTGCCCATCATGGGGTTTTAGCAAATCTTAACATTTAGTAAATGTATTTATAATCATACATATGTTTCAACTTATTTTGATAGGAATATTGTTATTTCTCCTATTCACAACCTCTTCTATATGTAGTTTGATCTTTGATTTTTGTCTTCCATTTCATTTCATTATTAAAATAAAACAATTTTTGAACAGGTGGCATATTCACATTGGTACAAAAAACAAAGTGATGATAAGATGTACACAGTAAGAAAACCCTCACTCCCATTGCTGCCCCCCACTCCCCTCTCTGCTCTGACACTCCCACCCCTTGTAGTCTTCCAGCACTTTTACACAGACACAGCAAATACAAGTCTGTCTTCTCGTGTTTCTCCCCTTGTACACAAAAAGGGTTCCAGTTTTGCATTCTGACTTGTTTAACTTAGTAATGGCAGCACTGGCCCAGGAACCATGCCTTTCTTCCCAGAATTAAATCAGAAAGGCCACTGCCTGAGCTAGTGCTCACTTTCATGCACTTCCCGCAAAGCATGTGCGAAGACACACCAAAGTAAGGATGGTATCTTTCCACTTTTTCAAAACAGCATTTGTCTCATTGGTTTATAGTTACCATCTTATGTTTCACAGATGAGCAGCTCATATTCTTTTTTTTTTGTTTTTTTCTTGAGCACTCAATTTACCTCTAAAGATAGAGAGATGACATGTGCTGTATCCCCTAAATGCATTTTTTTTTCCTCAAGCAAGAAAATTGATTTACAAATTTCCGTGGTTAAATGCAATGTCACATAATTTCTCCTTTCCTTTTATCACTGCCAACCCACAAAGCCCTTCTTTCGGCACGAGCCATGCCTGCCCACTGTCTAGCTCTTCTCACTGGCAACCCCTAGGGCACCATCAGCGTAAACATTACCATGGCCATGAGTATAAAAATATTCTCTCAGTGCGCAGAGAACTTGGGGCAACTGAAGAAAAGAACACTCATTTAATTAGTTGACTTCAAAATGCATGCCCTTCAAGAAACTGCCAGAAGGCCCAAATCCCAAATTAAAACACTGATTATAATATGCAGGACATTAAACAATCCAGAAATTAAAAGAGCTCAATCCAGGGATGGCTGACGTTACAGGACTCGGGGGCTGTAAGCTCTCGCACCCTGCTGCTCCGGCCGTCCCCTCCCAGGGGTAATTCTGTTAGGCAGACTAGTCATGGCTAAGCTGTGGAATAATGGCATTGAAAAGCAGACTGCTTGTGACAAGAACAAGGAGACAGTTCTTCAGGAGCCGTTGCCCAGGAAATCACGCTGATTCAGTGTCATAATGAGATGCGTTGTCTTCAACTCAATAGATCATGTAATGGAAAACTAATCTTTGGCCAGTTTACAAAAATAGTTTAAGTTGAAAACAGAAACTGATCGGCGTTTTGAGATACTTGAAAGTAGCTCTGACATCACCTCGTGACCACAGGTAACAATCCCAACCTCAATTCACAGCTTAAACCCCATAGAAGCCTTTGTGTTCCTCTAAGTTGAGCCAAAAAATTACCATCAGAGAACTGAACAGAAAGCAGTGGTTTAAGCACAAGAGAGTTAGGTGAATTCACCTAAACCTCGTAACTTAGCCTTGTACAAAAGATCCCTCTCTAGGACAAGACCCACTGAAGCAATTTTTTACCATTTTAATTGTTCATAGTACAGTAGAAATATTTGTCTTCTATGGCTTCCTTGTTTACTACATCCAGATGCAACAGTTGTAAATGCTGGCCAAACATCAGAAGGACTGAGGAGCTCAGTCAGTGGCTCCCATAGGTCTGGGTGGAACCTGTCATCCACGGCAACAGCATGTGTTTCTGTCTCGGGCCTGGGTCCTCCTTGGGCATTCGGAACCTTCTCCAGCAGGTCTCCGGACACAGCTGAGTGGGAATCTGATCGCTCCCTCTCATGCAATGTGTCAAGTGCTAAGCTCATTCTTTTTTTAAATAAATCCCTTCTCTCTGTCTCCCTCAGTGTCCATGGATGAACTGCTATAAAATAATGGTGCACTTTTTATTTTTAATCCTCCCCCCAAAATATATAATTATTGACTTTAGAGAGAGAGGAAGAGAGAGAGAGAGAAACATCGATGTGAGAGACAAACATCAATTGGTTGCCTCCTGTACACACCCCAGGTGGGGATCGAACCCACAACCTAGGTATGTGCCCTGACCAGGAATTAAATCCAGAAACTTGTGGTATATAGGATGATGCTTCAACCAACTGCACCACCCAGCCAGGGCATGAGCACATTTTAAACCAACATGGTCCTCACTTGATCACCATGTAGTCGGTTGTGTTCTGTGTAGCTGTACCCACCCCAGTGCCAAGCTTTTCAGGGAGATTGCTTGCTTGTTAAGATCTAATGCCACAATGGAGGAGCAGGCTGGGAATCATCCAAAAAATTCTTTTTGCAGTGCCTATTCAGGGTCTAGTCCTGTTGGGGTTTTTTTTTTCAGGTGGAGGGGGATTGTTTTTTATTTGTTTGTTGTATGTCTGTGTTTCTAAGACAGTGGGTTTATCTTCAAATGTTCTTATTATTATCTATGGCTTTTCCAGCAGAAGTGAGTTTTTAGAAGCATTATTCTGAAAGTCCAAACAAGTACAGTTTGTTACCAGAGCTTTTCATGATGAAGAATATGTTTTTGTTAGACATTTCTGTGAGGTAATTTCCTACCCCTCTTTCCCCCTGCACTCTCTTTTGGGTGATGTGAGGATAGTGTTGGTGTTGGGGTTTTTCATGTGAGCTGCAAGCCTGCGGCCTTTGCAATTAGTCATAATGCTGAGAGTGGGGACCAGGGAGAAAACCAGAGAAACAGCCTTCCTGTTTCACACACATGCAGGTACCTCGGTGACATTTATCTGTTTTCCTGTGCTCTCGTTTTTGGTCTGCATAGTTATGTTTCCACCTTGTGTGTTTCTAATTTATGCTGAGGTCATGAAACTCAGTATGATTTCAAAAATGGCACCTGAGGGGGCTACCACCACTTTCCCACTTGAGCTTTCTGTCATCACACCTAGACCTGAGAGCTTCCTCTGTATGTCAGTCTTCACTCACTGAAAACTCCTTGGGTCAGAATCAGTCAGAGCTCATTGGTTCAGGATCAGTTTTCCCAAGGAATGTTTTCCCAGGGGGCACAGGGCTTTTATTTGTGGATGCTTGGGCAGCACCGGGCAGACACGCTGAGTGGTTCTGGCTTCTCGGCCATTCTGCCATGGCGCCTGCAGCCAAGGGCTCCACCAGGCTGCCAGTGGGGCCTTCTGACCTTGGAAACCCTCAAAACTACCACACCTTAAATACTAGTTTATGTATGAGATCCTTCCTAGGCTCTGAACTGAAAGTAGTATAGAGAAGACATCTGCATCTGTAGTCCAGGGACCTCCAGCCAGATAACCTGTAAGTAATAAGTTCTATGACCTTGAGTGCATGTCTTTTCCTCATCTGTAAAATGAATGAGAGGAGACGATCTCTGAGATCCCTTTCCATTGGGTGTGACTGTCCTCTTAGGGCATCTCATTGGTTCCCAGGAGGGAAGGCTGGTAAGCGTGGTTGAGAAAGGGCAAGCAGTATAGTTTTGCCAAGTCATAGGCTTCCCCGAAGTCAGCGTTGATGAAAGGGTGCGTTAGAACTTGGTAGAGGTCCTAATACCATTATAACGAGTGTTAATGCTCAGTCATCGGAGGGAGCCATTGAAGGTTTTGAGTGGTAATCTCACAGCTGAATTGAGCAAACGTACATGGCGGGCATGGGGGTGAGGAGAGTGCCTTTCATGGAGTGCCAGCAGACTTGCCCATGGGCAAACCCCAAAGGGTCACCATGTCAGGAATTTATCATCAAAGTTTTTGAAGACTTGGAATTGTAGATGGAGATTTGAGAATCTTCCCGGTTGCCATTGAAACCATGATAATATGTAAGATCCACCGTAGGGAACTAGGGAAGGAAGATAGGATGGCTCAGGAGGAAACAGTGATGGCAACCCAAGGAGGAAGACGCAGCAGGGGAAGTATTGTCAAGAAGCTCGGAGGACAGCAGAGGGAGCCGCTTCGTGGGGACTCTCAGGAGGTGACCGCATTTCCAGCGTGGGCAACAGGGCGAAGGGCTGCCGAGGCGGAGGCCTGAGGAAAGGAGGCTGGGACTGGCCAGGAGGAGCTCACTGGTGACCTCCGAGGGCCACTTCAGGGTACGGTGGCGATGGGAGCTTGGTTACAAGCAGGCGGAAGAAGAGTGGTGGCTAATGGAGCGTGACTGCACAGGAGGAAAAGGAAACCAGAGCAGCAGTGTGAAGCGGGGTGCGGGGAGGCAGCAGCCTCCAGTGTAGATCCACGGTCATCAGGCTGCGCACACGTCCCCTGGGGCCAGGAGAAGCAGCCTTAGAGAAAGAGAGACTGTAGACTCTGGAGCTGAGTGATGATGGTGCAGAGCACCAAGGGGCAGAGCAGGCTCCCAAAGGGGGTGGGGGTACAGAGAGGGTTCATCTTGGACAGGAAGAGGGGATGCGCGGAGGGTCGTAGGGCTGGAGGCCGAGAGGTGAGAATTGGGGTGCGCCGTCCATGGGCCTTCACTTTCATAGTAACGTCTGTGGTTGGGTCACCTGATGTAAAGGTCAACATGGAGACTTGAGGGCTTTCAAGAGCCTGAAGGGGGCTTGGAACGGGATCTGCAGGTTTGACACCCTCGGGCTTCTCAACCTTGGTTCGTCCTTTAAGGCCAGAGCAGGACAGGATGCCATGCCCCAGGAGCTGTCGTTTCTCGTCTCCAGAGCAGCAGCCATGACTTCAGTTGTGCGGCTCCCACTGGGGCTTCCCTCAGAGAGCTTATCATACCTCTCTGTGCGCCCCCGTTTTCTCACAGCTGAGTTGAACTACTTCCAACGGAAAGGGTAGCTTGAGTCTTAGGGGCCAACTGCCTAGTGTTATTTTACAAGTCTCGACGTGTCTGGTGGCAGACCTAAACCTGTCCTTTTCTGCTTGTAATTAAGCTTTTCTTACAAGTTATGTATAGTAATCTCAAGCATCTTAATTATCAGGGCAATAATTGGGAGGTTTCCCTGTTTTCTGGTTCAAGTCAGTGCCAGTTTCATTGCTCTTAGCTAAGGAGTGAGTTCTCTTAAAATAGAAAATGGCCACTGTGCAGCCTGCTTCCGCTGTTAAAACCCAGGACACCGAGCAGAAGGCCAAATTCAAGGGTAGCCCTCAGACTTGGTTCTGAGCTCGCTCTAGACAATATCATCCTCCCCACAGGTCCTTTTCTCATTTTTGTCACCAAGTGTGTGTTAGTTGGAGCTTTTGGTTGAAAGTAATAAGACCCTTCCCTAAATAGTTTAGCTTTAAAATTACAAAGAAAAGCAATGAATGTATTGGTTATCAGTCCATGTGACAGTGGTAGATGGCTTCGAGCAAGGCTGGATCCAGGGGCTTAGTGTTCTCGGGAGTCTCTCTCCAACTTGTGAGGCTGTTTCGCTATGTGCTCGGCTCCCTCGTCACTGGGGCCCTCAAAAGCTGCACCTGTACAATGTGGAACCCCAAAGAAAGAGAACCTCACCCCTCTGGCTCCCGTGCAGCATACTCGGGGAAGCCTCTGGCCTGTGCCCACCCACCCCCACCCCCCGCCCCGTGTCAGTCACTGTGACTCAGCCTGGGTCACATGTCGTCCTGGGATGAGGTGAGAGGAGGCTCTGAGTGGTATCTCACTAGGATCCCAGAGAAGCTGTTCCCCCAAGGGAAAACAAGAAAAGGAGGAGAGGGATGCTGAGTCAGCCAGACTCCCAGAGGTCCACTGTGCATACCGGCCATCACACAAAGCCTGAACTGGAAAAACAGAGCTAGAGCTTCTCCCATCTGCGGTTGTTTTCTGAAGGCTCAGAGTGTACTATCTGTTTTGTTGTTGCTGAAGCGAGTCCATGATCTCCCCTGGACTGACATCTGGAGGAAGGCAGGGGCGCCCCTCCCCCACTGGGTCTGACTTCACAGAGGGCTGTAGAGTGACTTGAGGAAGAACACCCATAACTTCCAATGCCTGTTTACAGCTATCTGTTCCTCTGGGGTCTACACATCGATCTGAATGGGTTCCACTAAACTGGGTCTGGTTCAGCAATCATCTGGTTTCTGTCAGGCCAAAAAAGTAAGCCACGCGGAAAGGTTTGGACATTTCGGTCCCAGCTGAAAGTAGGAAGCACAGACCTCAGTGAAGCTGTATGTAAGGAGGGCGATGCCCGCGAGGGAAACGGAGGGAGGGCTCGTGCCTACGTCTTCTCACCACCACACACCTACCGGCTCCATCTCAGGGCAAAGCTCTGCGACAACACGAACAATAAGAACGCTTAAAATAGACAGTCGTCCGACTGAAGCGATATTGTGCCAGTGTTTCTAAACCACAGTAACACGAGAGTGACTGGCCTCCTCCCCTCCCTGATTTATAGCCAGTCTGCTCAGCACATCAGAAATCCCCACAATCTGTAGATCTTCATAGAAACTGTGGTTAAAAGGAGATCCAGTTAAGCTGACAGAGCTGAACTTTTTTTTTCCCCAAAAAAGCCTTCACTTGGTAATTATCTCATATATTTGAGGAAAACCTGTTAAACTCACTTAGTAGGACAGTGTCAGAATTGCCATGTAGCTCTGAGGAAATATAAATTGTCATTGTCCCTTCTCTTCATGACTTACAACGAAAACATTTGCAGTTGCCTGGTGGCAGTTAGCTACCACAACAAAGCCACAGTCGATAAAACCATCAGCCTTTGGTTTTCAAAATATGTAGAAAACCCAACGTAAGGTCTTGTTCCAGGATTTTCTGGTAGCAATGCCCCCATTCTACTTGTGTTCACTCTTCAGTGCTCTGTCCACGTTCATGTGGTAAGAATGGCCCTCTTCCTGAAAGTCCTCCTTCTGGGCCGGCAGTGAGGGTGTTTCTCTGTGAGCTTCCTGACAATCCTCTAAGAATGCTTGAGGCAAGCATTATGAATCCTATTTTATAGATGGAAAACAGAGGCTGGGGGGGGGGGAGGGTGGTTATAAAGGCCTTGCTGCAGCCACACAGCAGGTAAAAGGTGGTCCAGGGGCTCCCCCTCTGGTCTCATGCGCATTCCAACCTTCCAGGGCTGTGGAGCTCACCTCTGAGGTGGTTCCCTGGTTTGCCCTGATTTGCTGTCAGCCTTTCACTCACGCCCTCAGGCAAACCAGACCTACCAGACCTACCATTGCTCTGTGCAGGTGGGTTGCAGCGAAGGAGAAAGGGGGCTTGGGTGCCTTCATTGGTCGTCATTGTACTTCCTGACATCCTCCGCTCCCCTGTCCTTCCCTGGGCCAGGGCGGGGGGGAGGGGGGTCCTCTGCCATCCCGGATGGCAGGGCAGGCTACGTCCTGAGGGCTCAGGCCCCTGACGGTGATGGGTTTTGTGCTCTCTCACTCCGGTCAGCTTGCCTGGGCCCCATGGCGGAGACCGCGGAACTGGAAGGTGCTGACAGAGACGACCTGCTGCTGCTGAATGAGATCTTCAACGCCTCCTCCCTGGAAGAGGGCGAGTTCAGCAAGGAGTGGGCCGCTGTGTTTGGGGACAGTCGGCTGAAGGAGCCTGCGCCCGCGGTGGCCCCTGGGGAGCCAGACCCCAAGCCCCAGACAGGCTCAGGGTTCCTTCCTTCGCAGCTTTTAGACCAAAATATGAAAGACTTAAAGGCCTCGCTACAAGGTAAGTGCTACAGGGACTGAACGGAGGTTTCTTGGTTGGCTTGTGAATTCTTTGTTTTCTTTTATTTCGTCTGAAACCCAAAGGCCTATTTCTTGTGTCTTTGTCTTTTTGTTTTCTGATTTGTGTTTCATGTCTAGTGTCTTTTTGGCTTGTTGTTTCATCTTGGTAATTCTCTTTGACATCCAGTGACTTTTCAGCTGCAGTCTTAGAATCACAGCCAAGCTTTGAGACACATGGCAGGGTTTTGACTCTGTTCGCCCTTGCCGTGTTCTTCCTGTGCTAACAGCTCCTGCCCAGAAAGTGTGAGAGGGGTGGCGCTCAGTCTCGCTGTCTTTGGGTTTTACACGGGTCTGTGGCCTACGGGAGGGGACCAGATCGTCTTCACCATCACGGCCCTGGCGGCTTGGCCGTGGCTCTGAGCCATCACCCTCGCTGAGCCCCCTTACACACTCCCATGCGACAAAGTTCTCCACATCCCCATAGACCTGCCTTCTGAGTGCCAACTGACACGACACTGGGCTTCCCGACTCTTCCCACGCTACGTTTCATCTTGCTCTTGCTCGGTCCCCATCCTGGCTGACCCCCATCCTAGCCAACCCCTACCCTGCGGGCGCCCTAGCTCAGCTGCCTGGCTCCTGCCAGAAGCACACAGCCCCGCAGTCCACTCCATCCTTGGCCACAGCCAGGAGAGTTCCCACCCCATCACAGGGCTGGAAGCAGCGCTGAGGGCTCAGGGTACACCGGGAGTCACCAGCAGCCCACATGCTGGTTGAGAATTGCTGGCCTGGGGTTGAACTGCATGGATGGAGGATGCAGAAACCAAGTCTCGGGGTGAAACTTAAATTTTTAACTTTGAGCCTCTAATCCACCAGACCTTGGAAAGGAAACCATTTTCTACCATTTCAATACTTTTTTCCTCCTTTCATGTTGTTTTAATTGTGAGATAGTATTAAGAAGTTCCCAAATTGTTTTGGTTTTTCCTTGAATTTAGACTATCTCCTTAATAAAGACCTTGTTTACCTGGCACTTAAAGCTGAGAACAGACGGCAGAGTTGGAATGATTAAGTAATTATGTGCTATTAAAAAAAAGCCTTAGCTCGTTGGGGATGAGATCATGGACACACCAAGAACTGGTGAGCAAGACAAGAAACTCTTCCCTCTTTTTTATGAAACACATCATCCCTTTTATCTTCCTTTGTGAGTCCTATTTTATAGACATCTCATTTCTTTTCAGATACGGAGTTAGAGATAGGAGGGAGAAATCCAAAACTACTTTTCTGCCCTGGGTTTCACCTCTGGGTTTCACTGTCTCTTTCACCGAGCTCCCGACAAGCAGAGGCAGCCATGGCTGGAGTCTCACCCCACCCACCTGTGGTGGAGGTGCTAACGAGCTGCGGGAGCGCCGGAAGGCCGGAGCGGCTGCCGCAGCTCAGCTCTCTCCATCCGGCCGGCCGTGCTGCAGGATGCACCCCGCTCAAGCCTCACATTTTGGAGACACCACAGAGCCTGCTGGTGGCGGTGCTCCCACTTAGCCAGGGTGGCTGTGCCACACACTTGTGAGTGCCCCACTCCGACAGCTGAGAAGTCAGAGCTCCACACCCTTTTCCTGAGCAGGCTGGGGTGAGATCTCAGCTCTGGGTGGGAGGGTGCCCAGAGTCATGCCCAGGAGCTGTGAAGACAGCAGTGACCCAGGGCCTTGCACTTCAGCCCTGTCCCAAGTCCAAGGGGAAGGCCCAAAAGCACAGTTGGGTCTAAGGAGGGAGCTGTTCTGGCAGCACAAGAGAGATGCGAGCTCTACGGTAGAAAGAGAAGAAGGGGCCCCCCCTCCGAGGGAGGCCATTCATTTCTCGGACAGACAGTCTCCCTTGGGCTGCCGCCCCGCTAGCACTTCAGCAGGTTTCTCACCCATTCAGCAAACCCTTGTTGGGGCCTTCTGAGTGCCAGCACTGGGATTCACCCGAGAATGAAGCAAGGCTTCTGCCTCCCTGGAACTCACATCCAATGGAGAGAAGACGATGGGCATGGCAAAGAAGCAAATAACGCTGTCAGTTAGAAACCGATGGATGGTGTGGAGAAAAGAAAAGGTATAGTTTGGACAGTCCTTTAAAAAAAAAAAGCAAAGAAAACGTAGAGCCAGGGTTGCGGGGCTGCAGGGCAGGGCAGGCTGCAGGACCAGAGAAGTTGAGATCTGGCCACGACTGACAGGAGGTGAGAGGATGAGCCCTGTGCCAACGCCAAGGGGAAGCACGAGTCCGGGGTGGCCCAGGGTCTGCAGGAAGGGCGTTGTGATTGGAGCCCACAGAGCAAGGGGTGAGGGCGCTCAGGGAAGAGACAGAGGCCAGGCCCCTCAGGGCCTCGTAGCTGTTGGAAGAACCTGGGACCTATCACAGCATCTTGGGCCAAGCACGAATGTGATCTGATTTACCATTTAAAAGGATCCACTGACTGCTACAAGTTTCCTTTCCTCTGCTGTGGTTCTATCAAGATCAACGTGGAAGGAGTTATTTTGTAACCTCTGAGTTTCCTTTGCATGCCAACAGCTACAAATTGAATGTCTGTGGAACTCAGAATGACAGATAAAAAAATCTCAACCAAAGTGCCTGGAGGAGGAAGTCCATTCAGCTTCCACCACGCCAGCGGACCCCCAGCAGGGGCTCCCACAGCTCCCCCCAACGCTGCTGCCTGACTCGGGGACCTTTTGGAACACGTGGTACCCATGAAGAACAGGCTCCCTGCTTCGATGATGGATCCTGTGCTGCACTTACAGCCGCATTCTATGCTTTCGTCAGGACTTCCCTCACCACCCCTGCCCCCCAAAACGGAGAAAAAGCAAACATTGGCTGTGGCTTTTTTTTACTGCATCCATAGTCTACCAAACTCCATTTAGTACGTGAATTGCAAAAGCATCCCAGTAACTGTTCAACCTTTTGATACTTCATATTGAAACTGCTTTCCCTAAATATCCACATCATCTCAAACACCAAATTACATAAATGCTGAAATAACTAAGTAGTCAGGCTAGACCTGGAGTAGAAAGTCTCGTAGGCACATCTGCTCGAACCGAAACCGTGGGGAAGGCAGGGTTGCCTTTTATCCTGCAGACCCCGCCCCTCCTGTCACTCATTCTTCGACAACTGCTCAGGCCCTTCCAATGCGCCAGGCCTGTGCCTTCTCGTCTGCAAAATGAGGTGTTAATAGGCCTCACTAAATGATGTATGAGTGGAGGCCCAAGTCATCCAAAGGTGTGCCCTCGGCCTTTCCACAAGCCGCTTTTACCTTCTCCTTCCTGGGTTAACCCCCACTTCAGAGATGCTGAGGTCTGCAACTGAGATTCTAGGAATCCGCCATTGGCAGCTGGTGAACCAGCCACTACCAGCGCTCCACGTGGCCCACGCTGAGCCACACGCGGTCCTGTGCACTTTGTGGTAACTCAGTCCTCACGACACCCTGCCCGGGCAGGTGCTGTCCACATCTCCATGTTAAGGCCCAGGAACAGAGTAGCTGACTCAGAGCTGCCAGAGTAGCAGGCTCTGAGGTAGAGTAGCTGACTAATTTGTCCGAGACCAGACAACTGGTAGGACACAGGCTGGATTTTTAATCTGAGACTTCTGACTGAGGAACCCGTGCCTTTAACCTCACAGTACCACGTCTGCAATGGCAACGTGACTCCCCAGGAGGCCCCTCCCTGGACACTTCCAGAGGAGCAGGACTGATGATGATCAGCCGATTGTTACGGAGGAACAATGTAGACGTGGGGAGATAGGGCCCACATTCTTCCACAGGGGTTGGGGATGTCCCAAAGGAGACTGTCTGAAGTTGAGATTGTCTCCAGTACTGTCGCCTGTGCTCACAGCCGCCTGCACGTTCACTCGTACGCACTCCTGCCCGGGGTCCCCGTTGTCCTTGCTGTCCGTGAGGGCCAGGTGGAGCTGCGTCCTCAGGGTCAGAGTGTCGAGAAGGCTGAGGTGGAGGCCCTGGCTGGGTAGCTCAGGTGATTAGAGTGTCCTCCTGTTGCGTCAAGGTGGCGGGTTCCATCCCTGATCAGGACACACAGAAGAATCAACCAATGGATGCATAAATAAGCGGAACGACATATCAATGTTTCTCTCCACAGCAGCCTCAGGGCTCTCCCACGTGTTGCGCCTCATCCTCCCCTGCCTCTCCCCACCCACCCCTTCAGCAGGCCTCCTCCTCCCCTCCTCATCCCCTGCTGTCTCCCCTCTTCTCTCTGACCTCTGGGGGAACAAAAAGGAAAGAGAATTTAGTAAGAGAACCTGTATATGCCACTCCATCCCACTCCCATTTCAAGCCCTAGGAGAGCAAAACAAAGCAACTTATATTTAGGATCAAATTGTGCTGAATTTGTGCTCAGGATGTCTGAGTTTCTGCGTGGTAGGGGCTGGGGCTCCCTGTGTCGTGGCGATGAGAAATCGTATCTTCCTGAGGCCTCCTGAAGTGAGTGGGAAGAGAGCTGGCGGAGAGGCCCCCTGAGGTGGAGACAGGCCAGGCTGACAGGCCTCGCCCTGCATTCCTCCCTGCTCGCCACCACCACCCAAAAGATAGTTTAGGAACAGACAGTGATGCTCACAATATATGCACTGGGACATCTTTCAGTTGAGAACTTTGCAAACAGAAGTCAGGAATCTGGCCCCAGAGTCTCACAAACACACCGCCTATGTTCCTTCCAGATAGTCTTTTGTTTCACCCAATTCCGGGGTGCTGTTGCCATCGGGGTGGGTTTCCATTTAAAATCCGTTCAGTGTCAGGCTTTGGTTTATCTCAGATTCACCTTTCCTCGGCCAGAGCTCCCCTCCTGCTGTTCCTGGCCTAACCTGGGTCCAGGCGACTGGCAGTTCTGGGACTCGCATGGAGCCATGTAACAGGGAAGACCGGGGCGTGTTTGAAGACAGTTCGAAGGCAGAGCAGTCACTCTCATCAGGAGCAAATGGGATTGTTTGTTCCATTGAAGGAGCAGCGCTGTCCATGCCTGCTGAGGAGCAACCATCGGTCTTGGACATCTGCAGGATTTGAGTGGCCTCACCAGCCCCCGATGGCCATCCAGTGGACCCTCATTTTATAGATGAGGCAGTCCAGGGGTCCCAAGCTGTTGCAGTTTACCATGTAAGGTCTGAACTCCTCTGCCTGGCCCACAAGGCCCTCCAGAACTGGCCCCAGTCTTACTGTTGCCCACACCTCCCACCCCATTCCCTGACACAGTGACATCGTTCTGCCCGAGAGCCCTGTATTACGTCAGCAGGCTGGGCTCCTGCCCTGTTGGGTTTCAGTGCACCCAGCTCTCCCCACCACTGGGCCTGGACACGTGCTCCCCCTCCCCCCAGAGCATGCTGCCCACCTACACCCCCATTGTGCTTGCTCTAAGGAGGCCCAGCTTTCGTGCGTCGGTTTCTCCACTTGAGTGTGGTTTCACACAGGGAGCCTCCTTTGACCCGGCCCCCTGCCCCCACCGCTTGGCCACAGCAGTGAGTATTAGGTATTCCTGCTCTGCCCATTCCCCAGGCACACCCCAGCCTCAATCATTCCCCTTACCTCACCTCATTGTAAAGTTGGTTTCAGTTTCTGTCTCTTGCTTTAGGTTGTCACGGGCAGGGCTCCTGTTTGCATTGCTTGCCTTCACATTCTAGAACATAGCTCAGTGCCTGGAGTACAACAGATGCTTAAAAAGCAGTGGATGGATGGATGGGTAGATGGTAAGAAGGGAGGGAGAGAGCAGCTGACATTGAACCACTAGATTAAAAGGAAAACAATCCTGAGGTGTGAACCTGAGGATAATACTGTCAAGGGCTGGCCCCGATGACCGCTGAGCTGTCCGAAACTCCAAATTCAGCTTAGATTTACTAAGGGCCTGCTCTCTAGCTTCTGTACCCTCTGGCTTCACTTGTAAGATCCCATTTTACTGATGCAACTACCCAATGAGGCAGGGATTTTATCACCTTTGCAGGTGTGAGCACTGGGGCTCAGAGCCATGAACTCTGGCCGGCAGCCTGGTGCCTGTCCACCACGGCGGGGGGTGTTGCCACCGTCCCCTTCACTGCCAGCCCTGCCCCAGAGCTCCCTGGCCCACCCGGGGCCTCCGCTGTCCTGCTGGGGAAACTGCATTCATGGTGAAGTGCTCCTCTGCATGGTGTTATTTTGGCCTCACTTGCAGCTCTAGCTGGCCGGTGTTATTTCTGGCTGATTTATATTTTCCCTTATGTAAGTAAAGGAGGCAGGATTGCTCCAATAAAATTTTATGTGTGTTTCCTGCAAATGGGTAGCGCAGTCGACATACCAAAGGAACGGGAGCTGGGGTAGTTGTTTTGTTCACAGAGCGCTGGGCACTCGCCGCCCCCACCCTTCACCACCCCCTCCTGACTCAGTTACTCTGAGACGGAAAGACGTCTTTCTAGCCATCTCAGCCAACTAACACCCAGTAGAGAATTGATGGCAATTACAGGAATATTAGCAACACGAGGTTCTTTTTAAACGCATTTTTTTTTCTGACAGAACCTGGGACATTTGAAATCTGGCTTAGCATTCTGTCCACAATTACCTGCATTGCCCCTAAATAATTCCCAAAGTGTGATATGATTGAGGGTGAAATTGCAGCTGAGCTCAGTATTTGCTTTAAATTTTTTTTTAAATACATAGCTAGTGTCACAGGAGTGGCCCTCTCGCCCTCACGCTCGTGCCATCAGGCTGTTAGAGGGATGCGCACAGCTGTCCTGAGCGGAGACGGGGACCGGGTCAGCTGGCTGTCGTTTCTGCTTCGCACCACAGGACACGAGACCAGTGATGCTCTGTGTCTTTGTGAAAACTCTGGGGCAGACTGTCCCCATCTTCTTAGTCCCCAAAGAGGGGTGCCTTTGGGCTCTCCCTGCTTGGGGTGTCCCCTGCTGTTGCCTGTGTGGTTCCTGAGGTGACCAAAATGCAAAAACTCTCAGTTTTGCAAAGGAACCCAGTTAGAAGACACGTCGTGTCTTTTAGAAGGAATCTGCCATTACAGTCCTTTAAATGATAGGCTTGAAAGTAGGATTTGTCCTTCTGGCACTTTTACAATAGGACTTGATATACAGACATTTTATTTATGTGTAACTTTTCGGGAATGCGCCCATCACACAGAGCAAGAGGAGCTCCATCTTGACCCGCCTCCTTTAGGAACACGTTCCATTTTATACTCTGAAACATGCAGTGCTTTGAGCCTGCCTCTGCCTTCCAGGGATCTCTGTGGCCATTTTTTAAAAAAATGAACATGGTGCATATTTTTGAAATGAGAGGAACTTTCTTGTTGTGTTCCCACCGTATCAGGCAGCACCCAGAAGGCAGGGAGGGAGACTGCCACGCCTCTCACCTGGCTTTTCTCTGAGTCGGTCCAGGTTCTCTCTGGAAGCACGGGCCTCCCTGAACTCAGTCAGAGAGCTTGACAAGATCAAAGAGCTTCAAGCTGCAAGACCTGAGGAGAAGGTGGGGTTCTGAAGTGGACCCTGCTGTTTCCTAGGATAGCCTGGCTCCTCGTGCCGGCCCTGACTTTAGCCAAGACAGCCCTGATTCTCACGGAGATGGAGTCCATCTATGTTGCCTCCCAAACTTACACTTGCTTAATGATCGTTAAAGGGTTCTTAAAGCCGTTTCCTGGGCTCCGCTCCCAGGGATTCTGATTCAGGGAGGTCAGCGTTGGCCCCTTGAACTTGCACTGCCAGCTCCCAGGCAGCGGGTGGTTCACACTGCTGGTGAGACCGCTGTTCTGAGAGGCGGAGGCCCGGCAGCCGGCTGCAGGGCTCTGCTGAGCACAAGCGGGCCTTGACTACACTCAGGTCCAGGAGAGAGTTACGGGGAAAGAGGTACAATTCACCCGATAGGCTCTCCCTCTTTCAGCTTTATAAGGCACGCAATGGAACTGAAGTTTTAACTCCCCCCATGTGCCACTGCTCGATGTGGTTTGGGTCCAGAAGCAAAGTGCTTGTGGGCCAACTTCCTAGGAACCAGGGAGCTTGTGTTACTCCTGGATCACACCAAATAGTGCTTGTTTTAAAAAACTGCTTCATTGAACTGTAATTTACATGCCATAAAACTCACCCATTATAAGAGGACAGTTTGATGGATTTCTGGTACACTTATATTATGCAACTGTCACCAGAGCCCGGTGTTAGAGCATTTCCATCATCCCAGAAAGTTCCCTCAAAATCCGGTGCTGTCGGTTGTTTATGAAGTATGTTAACTACACATGCAAGTACCTTTAATGAATGGCAATACTTTTTAAAACCCCACATATGTTTTCATTGTTTTAGTGCCAGTAAGTAGGCCACAGGCCCCCTGTTTCATTGGTCACTCATTAGTCTTCACGGAGGAGTCCGTGTGCCACTTGCCCAAAGTGGAACAGTTCATCCGGCGAGTATTTCTGCATCCACTGTGCCGAGCATTGCTCTGCCATCTCTTAACGCATTGTGAGTGTATTTCTCATGGTTTATAAAAGTACTTCTATAGTGTATCTTAATCCACCACCCACCGTGCGCCAGGCATTGAGCTGAAGGATATAACGATGAATAGTCTCTGCCTTTGAGGGGCTCCCAACTCTGGGAGCTGGGACAGTGATGCACACAAATAAATATGGACTGATTCTCTACACAAGTCCCTTGTTCGAATGGCAGCATAAGGGCACAGCATTAAATCGTATCATTTTTGGAACACACACTGAGCGGTTTTCCTGCTGCAGAACTGTTTTCACTGCCATGGAGACCTGATGCCCCACGAGGGCCTTTTCAGGAACAAAAGCTTTTCTGTTGAAAACACTGTGACCAGAGCATCCCAGCAGAAGGACCCAGTGTGAGCCACGATGGACCCAGCGGCAGCGCAGCGCCCACAGTCGGTGTCTCCCAGCCAGAATCCACGATGGACCCATACTGCGGTTGGGGTTGCGGAACAGGCTGAAGAAACAATTTCTCGTCCCTGAGAAAATAGGACTTCCACATATAAAATTAAAGCAGATGTACAAAGAAGCTTCACATGATGAAGTTCCAGGACTGCTGAATGCCTCTTAGCCCTGACCAGCAGGCGGAGTGCAAGGTGCTTTATGGGATGTTGGGCTGTACCGGCTAAAAGCCATTGCGAGGGACCGCCACCAAGGGGAGGGGCTTCCTTTCCCCTCATGTATTTGGACGGGACTGCCATGCATTTATCTGTGTTAACTAAGTCTCCCCTGTTAAATTAGCTGTGTAGAAAACAAATGGATTGGATCATATTGGGAGAAGAGAAGACTGTGGTTTGCTAGTTTCAGGACTACATTTAACGGCGTTCACCTTCTTTACACTTTTTCTGTTCCTGACAGACAAACAAGCACTTGGTTTCCTTGGAACACTGCTGATAATCTTTGGTGTGGCCGTGAAATGATGTTACTTGAGAAGAAAAATGGGCTTAAAGCTACAAGCAAAAATGTTTTAACCTCAGCAGTTTCTGATTTGTTTTTCAAAACCCAGCCTGTCCCCTAGTTTTCCATACTTTTGAGCTGGGCATGGTTTTTTCTGTCCAATCTCCCCTGGAGAAGGACAGTCTCGTTGCACCACCCTCTTCCCTGGCCTGGGAGGCCACCGTGGTGGAAAGCCACAGCAGTGCCTGGCCACAGGCAGCTCAGGGGGGCCTCTCTTCCTTCCATCTAACGACCTCTGATTTTGAACATCAGGCTGGTCAGAGAGAAATGTTTGTCCTCCTCTGCCAGGGCCAGCACCAAAGGCACACCGTCCAAATGACCACAGCCCTATAGTGAAAGGTAATGCAGTGTTTTATCCCCCTAAAATAACCATCAACTTCCTTTCCCCTGACCTAACACAATCTTCTGTCTTTCTTACCGATTTCCCCGGTAGCATCTGCTGCCAAGGTGGAGCCTTTTACATAATCCTCAATATTACATTCTGACTTTTTCTCCTGGCTTTTACTGTCCGAATTCATAATTCCTTTTATCGAATCTACTGAGAAGGAGTCAAATGTCTGCCTCCCTGTGACTGGCTGCTCCCCAAGGTTGGGCGGAAACAGCAAGACAGGAAAGGCCACGGAGGTGTGCTACCTTTAGCTGAAGGTACCATCGCCACCACCCAAAAGGCATTTAATTAGTGATTCTCAGAAAGAGCCAGGGTTCTTAGTTGTCCAGAGAGGGCTTTTCAAGCTCTTGAGATCTGTTCTCTTTTGAAGAAGCCCCGGAGAACATCCGCTCGACTAGAGACCTCTGGCCTGCATTTGCATCTGTCTCTCCCTGGGGTCATCACCCATTCCTTGGGCTGACCACACGAAGTTAAAGGAAGTGGCTGGTATCACGAGAAACCTTTCCCACGATGTGCTTTTAGGCGTTGTGCAAAGGTTGTGTCTGGTTTTCCCTCCGACAGTGGAGGCCTGGGGGACTGAGGGCTGCCCCCAGGCACAGGCCCCTGGCTCCCCCTGGTGAGGCCACACCCACTCTCCGAGGGCCTTCTAAGACCTTTCAGAGGTTAGGAGGAAGGGGAAGTGAGCGTGTAGTGTGTTTTAACTGGAGCTATCTTTAAGATGTCTTGATATTCTCTATCAAGCATAGATTAATCCTCCTAAATCAGTCTTGCTGCAAACAGTTTCTTTGTGTGACTTCCTACATGGCCAAAGAAAGTTACTCCTTTTTTGTTGTTGTTGTATTCCCCACCCCCAACTAAACTATACTGAGATGTCTCAAGTCTCGGTTTATCATAATCAAAATAACTCGGTTTATCAGACCAAGTGCCTTAAGGGCTAACTGCACATAGAATTCAATTAATGTTACACAGTAATTACTTGCATATTGCTCACTAGCCTTGCTTACAGTAGTTATAGCTGTATAATAGATGCATTGATTATCTCATTAAAGAGTAATATACCGTGAAGGGGTCAGTGAAAGAACATGTATGAATGACCCATGGACAGGGACAACAGTGGGGGGATTGACTGTGGGAGTGGGGGGGCAGGCTGGGCGGAGGGGGCAAAGGGGGAAAAATTGGGACAACTCTAGTAGCATGAACAATAAAATACTTAAGTTTAAAAAGTTATATATTGCCCTGGCTGGGTGGCTCAGTTCATTGGAGCATCATCCCATGCACTAAAAGTTTGCAGGTTCAAATCCCGGTCAGGGCACATACCTAGGTTATGGGTTTGATCCCCTGCCAGAGCACATATGAGCTGGAGAGGCAACCAATTGATGTTTCTCTCGCTTCTCTAAAATCAATAAGCATATCCTCAAGTGAGGATTAAAAAATAAAAGTAATATATGTACCAGAGATTTGAAAGAAAAAAAAAGATGGACTCAGAAGTACAACATGACTGGTATACTGCCAACAGTTAGGTGCCATTTCAATGAAAAGATGGAGGGTCCTGCTTTGGCGGTACAGTTGCATCAATGCTCCGCCATCACTCTAGCAGAACCACTTCCAGCAACTTGTCCCACCCATGCTTTCTGAGACTCCTCCTAGCCAGATGGCAAGCACATTCCTAGCTGCTCTTAGCTAGAAGGATAACCTGTCAAAGAGACATTTTCTTGGTGCTTTTGATACTCCCGTCTGTTGGAGAAGGAAAAACAGCATGGGTCACCCAAGCCAGTGAACTTAGATTCTCATGTGGAACAATTTAGATAAAGAAGAGCCCCCAACTTATTTAGAAATCGCTTGCATCAGGCACTCTTTTGAAAATGTTCTCCTCATCTGGGAAACAATTTGGCTCGTAACTGTGGCGTTCAGGAAGCTCGGGCAGGTGGTTCAGTGCAAGTAGCTGAAGAGAGCAGTCCGCTGAGGCTGAAGGAGCGTGGGGGCGACTTAGAGCCAGTGGGAGAGGGGGAGGCGTGTCAAGGGCTCCTTCCCCTGCCTGATGGGACAGGGCTGAGGAAGGCAGAAGGCAGTGACCCTGAGCTCCCAGGCCTAGGCTCCAACCCCCTTCTGGGCCTGTAGGTTTGAAGCCCTAAAGAGTGGCCGCGGTACTTCTCGTGGCCCAGCAGACTGGGGAGGATTCCTTCAGCGAACACTGGAAGGCCCATCGCTTCCTCAGCCATGCAGTCGGGTCTCTGAAATGACTATGATACCTCCTGCTTGTGGTGGAGGGGCAGGGTGTGAGGTTTGAGGCAACTCCGTGGGCTATGGACACCGCAGGGGTGGGGGTGCAGGTGGGGTTTGACACAAGAGCTCCGTCTTTCCTGAGCTTTAGGCCGTGGTTGAGAAATGTTCTTCAGCCAGCAAGCAGAGGGACCTGGAATTCCCTAACTAGTCTTACTGATCTTGGAGTGGGGCAGGTAGTGAAGAAAGAGAAACATTGATTTGTTGTTCCATTCATTTATGCATTCATTTGTTGCTTCTTGTATGTACCCTGACTGGGGATCAAACCTGCAACCCTGGTGCATCAGGACAACGGTCTAACCAACTGAGCCACCTGGCCAGGGCCCTGACTCATTTTAGAGTTGAAGTGCAGGGGTCTTTGTCTGGTTTGAGCATCCACCCTTTTCAAGATGAGCCTGGACCCCCCCACAGGCAGCATAGTGGAGGTGGGCATCTGGGGGCAGCTGAGCTGATGTTTCCTCTTCTCTCTGCAGAGCCTGCCAAGGCTGCCTCGGACCTGACTGCCTGGTTCAGCCTCTTTGCCGACCTCGACCCACTATCAAATCCTGACGCCGTGGGGAAAACCGACAAAGAACACGAGCTGCTCAACGCCTGAGTCTGTGGGCTCCGGGAGGGGCCCACGCACTGCCCCTCTGCACACTGGGGGCTGGCGGAAGGATGTCGCCATCAGTCTGCTGTTTTAATATTTACGTGCCATTTTAATAAAATGAAAGGGTCAGAGGCCCTGTTTATATTGGTATAATTATTTACTCTTATTTGGTATAAAGGGATTTAGTGTATTCTCTCTGTGGATCTAACAATACAGGATTGTCTAGGGGCGGTTTCCAGGCGGGCCGTTCTCCTGCCAAAATCCACCTCATGGCTGCTGATGTGTCACTGGGCTACTGTGAGATCCAAGTTCACATCGTAAACTGACTTTGTGTTAGGTTTAAATCATGTGTCTGCAGCCTCACAGGCAGCGGGAGGCTGGCGAAGCTGAAATGCCTCCCCTTGTACCCTCTGCCTCTGTCCCCCTGGAGGGAGGCTGCAGGGAGGGCCCTCTGCCTGCCAACCACCTTCCAGCAAGCTCGGGACGAAGCTCCGGCCAACCAAAGACACCGTGCTCAGCCCTTTCCCCGCGGCCATGGGCGCAGGAGCTGAGCTGGTCTCCACTGCATGAACCTGTCTATGGAAAGCGGATCCCAGTGTCAAAAGCATGTATTTCTGGCGTCCCTTGTGACAGTAACTGTTTTTTTTTTAATTAAATGGAAAAGATATTTGACATGCAAAGTCAAGTTAATAAATGAATGTGTTGTGGGGATGTGCTGTGGGGGCAGCAGGGACTGGAGAGGGACAGAGGAGGAGGGCAGGTCACACCTGCATGAAGCCGCTGACGTGACCCCGGGCATCCCCCAGGTACAGCAGCCGGGAAGGAGGACCTGGACTTTTGTTGGCTCAGGCAGGGAGGGGAGTAACAGTTTTGCAGGTGGGAACACAAGTGGCTTAGACAGTCCACAGTGGTAGAAACCCCAGAGCTGGTGCCTCCTCCCTGCTTGTCACCAGTGGCGGACTAGAGGAGAGGCCGCACACATCCGCAGAAGCCTGTATGCAGCCCTTTCGATAAGCCAGTGGCCCTGAGGGACAGTGGAACTGATGCTTAGCCAGGAAGTGGTCCCACGTGCTCGGCTAGGCCAGGGAGGCCTCTTCTGCTCTCCTGTGGCCCCAGTTCCCAGCTTTGAAAGGGTCTCCCCCAAACCCACAGGAACGTTGGGCTCCCCTGGCTGCCTGTGGTGTGCCCCCATGAAAGGGCCCAGCTCTAGGAGTAGCCACTGTCCTGCACAAGACAGCCTGGGGACAGGAGATGGCCTCCTTTTCCACATGGGAAGAAGGCTGAGGGTGAAACTGGGCTGGGACTCAGTGTTACGTGGCGGGTGTGGCTCTGCCCCTTCCTAGCCGTCAGAGGCTGTCCCAGGAGCCTCATTTGTTTAGCAGTTCCTCGGCCAGGTATTCTCAGTCTTGGAGGACATCAAGATAGAGCCCTGGGGCCCTGCCTGGCAATTTTCCCTCTCAGGCCCAGGAGAGCTCGCTGTACCCTGAACCTCTCTCCCATCTCTGGGCCTGTGCATTTGCTGCCCACTCTACCGAAGACGCCCGTCTCCTTACCCTCATGGCCCTTCCCACCCCCAGGATCCCACCTCCTCAGATCTCACCTCCTCCACGGGGACTTCTCCAAGGGTAGTCCGAGGCCTCCTTTGGAGGAACCACCCCTCAGCTGTCCCTGACAATTCCCCTCCTGCCCTTCTCTTGGCCCCTGATTACCGCAAGCCTGGCGCTCTGTCTGGCCGCCTAAGGCCCGTGTGGTCTGCGTCTCCCTCCACTACCTGGTGTTGCAACCCCAGAGGACCGGGCCCCCGTTTGCCCCAGTCTCCTCAGTCTCTCAGTCCTCCTCGCTCCGGAGTCACCTCTACGCACGGGATTAATGATTGCTGAAGGGAGCTGCCCGTGTGGAATGCGGATTAAGGACTCCTAGTTCCACCCAGGGTCACAATTGTTTGCAGCCGCGCAGTCAGGCACTGGATCAGGAGGGGCTGACACCCGGCTGAGGGCCCAGGGAGCTCCGTAGGGGGAGGGGGAGGGCAAGGGGGTGTGGGGTTCTCCCATGTTGAATGGATCACTTTAAATACTAACAGGCTGCTTGTTAAAATGATTCTGTGAGCAAGGGGAGAGGAGAATGGTGGTAGCTGGACAGGCTTCGCCACTAGTAGAAGGAAAGGATTGCTCATGGAGGCATTTTCTCCTTGAATTTTCTTTACATTTTTGTTAAATAATAAAAAAAAAAGTTCAATTCCCGTTCCCATCTGCAGTCCACTTGGCCAGGCTCTTGATCCCCCTTGATAGGCGTGTTTTGATCCGGGCTCACACAAAGCCCCTCGGCCACCTCTCCTGTTTAAGGAGAAGCAGCTGCTGCCTGATTCTCTTTAAAGCAGGCTGTGTGCCAGCCAGGCCAGGGGGCTTCTTCGGGGGGGCCAACCTCAGGGCACCTCCCCAGCAGAGGAGAGCACCCATCTCTGGCACAAAGAAGAAAAAGGTGCCCCACCCTCATCACGCCCAGTCTCCGGCTCCTCCATTTTCACTCCACGTCCTGAGGCCCATCCGACCCCCACTTGCAGTGGCGCCCTCAGGCAAATTCAGACAGCACCTGCTCCTTGAAACCTTTCCTGCCATTTTAGGTGGTCTGCAAGCCCCCAACCCCCCCCCCCGCCTACTCCCCCTGCCCCGCCAATAGATAAAGAATATTCCACTTTAAGGGATGGAGCCAGAAATATTTCTATCTCCTCCTTTCTTACTGTTTTTCCCCAGCTGGCACGGGCTTTGGTGCACATTATAGATTCATTGCCTTCAAAATGTAATTTTAGAAATGTCAAGTTGATTTTGAGTTCTGGGAGAGTGAGAAAAACATCCGTCAGCCTTCAGAATTAGAAATGCACCAATGTAGAAAGAACCAGCACTTTTTGACAGAGGTTTATGCCCAAGAAAATGTGATCTGCTCAGAGCTGGCAGCCCTGGGAGCCCTGAGTTGCCAGGGGGCATGTAGGTGGGGCTCACCCATCATGCTGGGGCCAGTCTTTCCGCTGGGTGTGGGGCCAGGCCTGAGCCCCCTGAGGTGCCATGAGAGGCTGCCTGGCCATCTGGGTCAGTGGTAGCTGAGCTCTCCGGCCTTCTGCTCATCCTTCAGTTCCAAGAGCCACTAATTGAACTCCTTGCTTTTCTTTCTCAGAGACCAGCGCAGAGAACTCTCCCCAGGCGCCAACCCTGGCAATGGCTCAGGGCTAACTATTAGCACTACTGGTTTTGCCAGGATATCAAAGTTGCATCTGTCTTTGTGGTCAACTAGTGCCCTCCAGACAGCCGTGGCAATTCATCCTCTGCTTTGATTGAAACCATCTCCCCAGCCTGGTGACTGGCACCACTCGCAGAGCAGTCATGTAGGTCTCTTCAGCGTGCTGCCAAGCTGAGATGAGTGGCTGTGGCTGCCAAGAAGTCTGCACTGAGAAGGATTCTGAAAAATGAATGATGTTTGTAATGGGTGTGGGGCAGGGAGTGGTAGCAATAATAGTATGTATTTCCTAATGCTGCATTAGACCTTGTCCTTCATGGGGCTTCTCCTTCTTCCTCTTCTTCTTCTTCCCCTCTCCTTCCCTCCTCCTCCACCCCTTCCCTGCTCCCTCCCTCCTCCCCCTCCCCTTTTCCTCCTCTTCCTCCTTCTTTTCTTCTTTTTCTTCTTCTCCTCCTCCTCCTCTTCCTTCTCTTACTGTTCCTTCTCCTTCTTCTTCTTCTTCATCAAAAGTAATTAGGATCCTGGAGCCCTGAACAAGGGGCAAGTATAGATAAGAAAAACAGAAAGTTCAAAGAACATGTCATTACTGAAATCTAATTCAACTCAAGCTCATTTGAAAACCTACAACAAAAAAAAGTGGGGTGTATTTATTTGCCCAGGTAACTGAAATGTGTATGCTTCAGGCACAGCTGGATCTAGGGGCTTGGGTAATATTCAGTTGTCCCCTCTTCTGCTCCCAGCACAGAATCCCTCTGTGATGCTTTCATTCCAAGAGATTTCTCATAAAGAAGCAAAAAAGGACCTGCATCTCCAGCCAAAGTTTTGGAATTGAGCCTACCTTGGGTCCTGTGTCTAGTCTTCAGTCAACCACCGGGAGCAAGGTGGGTGGGGGATCAAGTGTCTCATGTGTCTATGCCTGAAGCCTGCCCCTCAAGCACTGAGAATGGAGAATGATAGTTACTCAAGGGAAAACTGGGGTGCTGTCCCAGAGGAAGAGGGAGTGGATCCTGGGCAGGAAAATGCAATAGAGGAACATCAATCAGCTGCTTCTCCTACACACCCTGACCGGGGATTGAACTAAACCTAGGTATGTGCCCTAACTGGGAATAGTACCCACAGCATTTTGGTATACAGGTCGACTCCCCAACCAATTGAACCACCTGACCAGGGCCTCATCTCTTTATTTTTAGGCCAAATGTACCCTTTGGGGATAGAATTTAGGACAGTGGTTAAGAGTTTGGGTTCTGAAGCTGGACAAATCCATGGTCAAGCCAAGGCTCCACCGGCTGTAAGTCAGAGGCCCTCTCTGAGCTTCCATGTTCTCGTCCATCTACTGCGGACAGCAGCGACCCCCGCTCACGGAATTGCCACAGGGATGGACTTAACACTGTGCTCGCACTCTGCGGCATGCGAGGGCGGCGGCTGGCGTGTCACTGACAGCCGCTCGCTTGGTAAGTGCTGCCAAAGGAAGACTGGGAGGCTTCTCCCTCCTCATGACCTTCCAGAAGCCTGTCTGAGCCCCATCTTTTCTCCCCACCGTTTATTAACTCTTTCCTAATCATCATGGGAATGGAGGAACGTAGGATGAGTGTGTTGCTCCTGATTTTCCCATAAGGCTGGGCAGAACATCGTGCTGAGCATGGGAGAAGTGAAGTGGGTTCTCCACCACACGAAGGGGCCATACTCCAGACTTGCTACTTCGAAAGACATTTTAAAAATGAACCACTAACCAGAACGTGGATCAAAAGAAGCTGGGATACAGAGCAACTGGAACTCAGACATTGTTGTTGGGAAAGCGAAGTGGAAAAGTCATTCTCAAAAGCGGTTTGGCAGTTTCACAGAAAGTTAAACACACACTTACCATATGACCCAGCAATCCCACACCCAGGAATTCACTCCAGAGGGGGAAAAAATTTACATCCACACTAAAGCTTGTACGTGGATGTTTGGAGCAGCTTCATTCATGATCTCCCCAAACTGGAAACAGCCTAAATATCCTTCACCTTGTGAATGAATGAACCGCGGTACCCGCGTGCATGGGGGCCTCGCTCAGCAGTGAGCAGGAACAAGCCAGTGTCCCTGCCATGACGTGGTCACCCATGGTGGTGTCATGTACTCCCCGACGTGATGCAATAAGGAGGGAACTTCATCTCCATAGTATTCTTTCCTAAAACTCATAGCCCCGTCTAGTCATAAGAAAAACATCAAATTCAAACTGAGGGACATTCTACAATATATTCGACCAGTAGTACCCTTCAAAAGTGCCTCCGTGGTGCAAGACAAGAGAAGACTGACCACAAATGAGGGAAAACCCCCACAGATGTGGGAAAATGAAGGAGACAGGACACCTAAATGCCACCTGGAATCAGACTGGATCGTGCAACGAGAAAAGAATATTAGTGGGAAAATGAATGAAATCTAAATAAAGTCTATAGTGTAGCTAATAGTATCATACTGATGTCAATTTCTTCACTTCGACATTCTTGTAAGATGTTAACATCTGGAAGTTGGATAAGGAATTTTGTACTATCTTTGCAACTTTTGTGTCAATCTACAGGCATTCTAAATTTTTTTAAAGTTTTTTGTTTTAAAGGCTACATGCTGGGTGATTCCATTTGTATGCCATACCAAAAAAGGCAAATCTAAAGGACAGGTACAGATCAGTGTTTCCAGGGGCTGAGGTTGGGGGAGGGCTGGACTCCAAAGGGGCATGAGAAAACTCTGGGGGTGGGGGGGTTGCGGATTCAGGGCTCTGGCGGGCGTGAGGCTCACCAGAAGACTGTCCACAGTGGTGTTCGCATGGATGTCTTCCAGCACCCACCCACCTGTGGGGAAGCAGGACAGGCCAGACTTCGCTTCGGCGGCAATCACCACATCTCAGTGACTTATAACAAGGAAGTTTTTTTCCTTTCTCACTAGTGCTCTCTTTCCAATGTGGATCAGAGAGGCTCAGCCCCACACACCCTCAGGCACTCGTGCTAACAAAGCATTGCCAGCTTATGGTGGATCTCATGAAACACGGGCTTCTTTGTCTCTACAGCAAGAAAGAGTAGCACTGGAGTGGCACCCATTGGCTGAGCTGTGCTTCATTCAAGGAATAGCACACAGCCCATTGGCCAGAAATGGTCACATGCCTAACTGCAAGGGGCTGGGAGGTGGGATGGGGTAGACAGAATATTTCCTGAGTACTGCTCTGTCTGCTTTATGAAGGTTTAGGTCTTTAAAGTTGACTTTGAAAACCTTGTATTAAAATTTAGTAGAAACAGACACAGAGAGGCACACATGCAGAGAACAGACCGGTGGTTGCCAGAGGAGAGGGGCATTGGGGGATGGGCAAAAAGGTGAAGGGATTGAGGAGTACAGGTTGGTGATTACAAAACAGTCACAGAGGGGGAAGGTACAGCAGAGCAAATGCCGTTGATAATACTGTAATGCTTAGGTACGGTGCCAGGTGAGTACTGAAAATATTGGGGGAAATAATTTGTAACGTATGTGACTGTGTAACTACTATGCTGTACACTGAAACCGACTGAATGTAAACTTTAATTGAATGAATGAATGAATGAATAAATAAATAAAGCAAAATCTAAGTCTCTTCGAAGGGAGGAGGAAATACATATGTTAAAGAAGGGAGTTTTATTCTTAGTATGAAACAGTCTTGTAATATTGGCAGTTTGGACTTCCTATGGGAGACTGGAAAAGTCTCATGTAAAGGTGCTGACACAGGTCGGCATTCAAACTGCCTCTCACACCACTGTCCCCTTCCAAGCCATCCTGGCCCCTGTTGGCTGGGAGAGACACGGTCTTATGCTAGTAAGTCACACTCTGGGCCACAGGACCTCCTGGTCTCAGCTGACCAGCCCAAGGAGCCAAGGCGGCAATCCTGGCAGAGTTAACTTTCCACCCAAAGGAGTCAGGAGTTCATCAGCTTCTCCCTCCTTTCGTTCTGAACGGGTGATGATATGAACAATGTGTTTCCCATCACCAAAATGAAGGAGAGCAATGCACAGCCATGTGCATTGTAAAGCCATGGGGCCTGGAGAGCGACCCAGTCTGAGCACGCCAAAGCCCAGAGGGATAGAGAAGACACTCGGTGGGCGAGGCGAGGTGGCTGGCTGTGGCCCCACCGTGAGGACAGCCAAGTTGCTTGGCCAGCCTGAGAATCATTGCTGTACTGCTGCTCATCTAAATTTCATCCTTTGCACCTCGTTGTACTGTCCTCTGAAAACAGGATCTTCAGTAGCCTTTTTAAAAAAAAGATTTTTAAATTTATTTTTAGAGAGGGGAAGGAAGGGAGAAAGAGAGGAGGAGAAACAGCAATGTGTGGTTGCCTCTTATGCACCCCCTACTGGGGACCTGGCCCACAACCCAGGCAAGAGCCCTGACTAGGAATCGAACCAGTGACCCTTTGGTTCTCAGGCTTGAGCTCAACCCACTAAGCCACACCAGCCAGGAGGGATCTTTAGTCTTAATACAAAATATACACTTAGGTCCTGCCTTCTGATGATTACTTGGTAGGAAACTGACCTGATAGCCTGACTGCTCTCAACATGCCCAAATGCTCGCTCTGGAGTTTCCAGGCGTTTGGCCACAGTCATTGAAACAGTGATCTCTTGAAGAACATGTGAACCTAAGATGAATTCTGGGGCCCCTTAGGCTCTCTATTAAATTTCTCCCTGCACTCCCCCAATTCTCCCCCAGCCCAGCTCTCAGCTCCTATCACCTGACACTTCCTCCACTTGCTGAGACATGACCCCTGAGTCCCATCTCATGTCGGATAAACTCTGGCTTTGGCATAAGAATGGGCATCTTCTTCATGACTCCATCCAGCAGGCAGCTGGTTAGAAGTGCTTAGGAAACCTCTGACACTGGATGGAGGCCTGCACCCAGGCCTCCTCTGCAAGCCAGGGAAGAGGCCATTGATTTTTAGAAATAGGTGCCTCATCAGAGGAGGCTGGGTTAGACATCAGCTCTGGGCTTCCTTCTCCGGCCGCTTCCCGGGGGGCTCCTCTGTTCATTTTGGCCTGAGGCATCTCCTGGCTGGTATTTCTGCCCCACGGGTTCGCTCCACATTTGGAGTGCCCTCCACTACCCGCCTGGCCCCAGCACAAACAGAGCATTCTCAGGGCTGACATAGCACTCGACACATCAACACCCTTCCTTCCACTCTCTTCTAGAAGTTCATTGCTATTTCCAGCGGCCGGGTTAGAAACGCTATTTTGGTCCAGGGATTTATGGACCTCTTAGCTTTAAGAGTTCTGTGCATATTCTGAGAGCATATGTAATTTTCTGTGTGTGAAAATGTACCTCTGAATTTTTTCCCCCTGAGGAAACGATCTAGAGTTTCCATAAATTCTCAAAGGCGGTGATGAACAATGAGAGTCAGAAACATTCATGCTAATTGTGGGTTTCACACTGATGCAGGGGCACCGGGGCCCCTGGAGCTTCCTCTGAGCACCAGAAGGCCGAACCGCCACGTGTAAGCAAGCGGGAGATTCCTCTGGCCACCTTTCCCCGCAGGCCGGTCACAGCCATTCTGCACTGTTTCCTCTCTCCTGGCCCTTAGTGGCTGAGTTGGCCATGCGTGTCGCCTCAGCAGTCAAACTGAGGGGTATTTTTATCCTGCCAACAGGAGCTGCCATCCTGGGTGAGCTGTGACTTTGGCTCCAACTGGAGAGGAAGAAGCTAGCAGGGAGGGAACAAGTCCTGACGACACAGGAGCCTAAGCTCTTGCTACCTGCAGTCTGCCACCCATCTGTTACCTGCCCTCAGGGCACCCGTGGGGGCCCTTTCTTCTGTGTCGTGGACTTCAGTGGTGGGCCTAGGGTGGGAGAAGCCCAGGGCTGAGCAGGCCGGTTTTCCTGAGCTATCAGCCAAATTCACTGCTAAAGACAAAGCACCTGGAAAAGAGGGAGAATTGGGCCCAGCAGGCAGCTGGCTGGGTGTGGGTGGGCGAGGGGAGTCGGGGAGCAGGGAAGACATGGGTAGCCAGGGTGGCGGCCCTGGATGAACCCACTTACGGAAGGCAAGGAGAGGTGCAGGGGACAAACAGTGGGCAGCAGAGGGAGGATGTCTTCTTCTTTCCTCACATGTATATGTATTTTCACAAAACCAAGGAGTCACACTGGCTTGTGACCTGCTTTTTGCCACTTGGCGAAAGTGCTGGCACAGTCTCGTTCAGGCTGCTCTGATTCGATTTATTCCTCTAAGAGCAGAGATGGGAGTGACCATGTCCTGGCCGCCCTCTCAGCACTAAACAGTATCCTTTTTAACCTTTGCCATTTTAAAGGCAACATTATTTCAATTTGCATGGTTTGGGGGACTAGTGAGGTTGAGCGTTCACTTTCCTGTTGGTCATTCCAGTGAATTTCATCTTGTTTTTGTATCAGAAACATGTAAATCAGGCAGCTCTGTCATACCCACTTTCTGCTGCAAACCGGATGACGGAGGGATGGGTGGTGAGAAGGGGGTGCAGGAAGGGGAAGGGGTTGCCAACAGGCCATGTTTTTTCCTTGTCTTCTTTTTCTACACACCACAAAGATAATGCATGCTCATTGTAGGAAGAAATCGAGTACTTCATAAAGGCATACAAATACAGTGAAACCCTGTGTCAGCATTTTCCTCCCCGCACCCACAGACCTTATTCCCCAGGTGTAACCGTTCTGAGCCTCTTCCCGCTGCTTCTTATCTACCTGCAGGCCCTGCTGCAATGGTCACAAATTCAGCAGAGCGATCAGGGAAGGGGTTGGGGCTTCAAAAAGGAATAGGTTCTTCACAGAAAGCGCCCAGGGTGGTCAGTGAGAAGGGAGGCAGGAGAGACCACAACTGCTGTTTGTCTGCAATCAAACGGGCAGACAGAAGAATGGAGAGAGAGTTAAGATTACTCTGTTTGCCTTGATTTCAGTCCGTAGGAAAAATGGCAGGCTGCTTACTGCAGCACCTGAGCAGTGTCCTTTGTTAACTTCTGTCCCTCGAGTGTAACCCTTTTCCTTCACAGAGCGGAGTGGAAAGCCTGAGAAAAGGCTGCCGTGGCAGCGCGAACCCGCCTCCCCATTGGCAGGTCTGCGTGGAGCCCTGCAGCCGACTCCATCCAGACAGCGGTCTGAAATAACATCCACGGCCTGCGGGCCCGGGCCCTGTTCTGGCCAAGGGAATGCCATCAGAGTCACGCTTAAAACTGATGCCAAGACTTGAGTAGAATCTGTCGTGTGAAAGGGAACCCATTCCTTGTTATCAGAAAATCTTCCAGAGGAAAAATGACCTAATTGTTCAAATTCTCAGTGTTACGAAAATGGCTGTTTAGAATGAGAGGGGCCATCACCAGACTGACCAGGAACCTTTGGAAAATTTATTTTTTATTTCCTCTTTGAGAGATGCAGATGCCTATGGAATGGGCTAGGCCAAATTAGGACCAGTGGGTCACCAGCCTCCTGTTTACTAAAGTAAAAAAACAGACATTCAAGGTGAAACTGTGTATATATTTTTTGAGATTCTGCTTTCTCTTCTTTCCCCGCTGTAAAAACAGACCACCCATCCCACCCCTCCTTGCATCACTTTCCACAGGCAACCCTTTGCTGCAAGGGCCTAATTCCCACCCGCCCCTCGGCTCTGTTCCTGTGTCCCAGGTAAAGTGGCTTCACGCCAGGCAACTTTTAGGCACATACAGCAGACCAAATATCATGTGAATTGTTCAAATGACAAGATTTTGTGTGAGAAAAGTCTGTCATGGACTGAGTCCAAAAAAGCTTCTTTCAAGAGGTGTCCATTCTAAAAAAGACAAGCCTTATTTAATGGGCCAGAATGACATAACAGGACTCCAGGTGGTGATGTCGGGGAAGGGGAGCGGAGAGCCCGGCTGGACTGTATTAGTCCTCTAAGGCTAGGTAACAAAGCACCCCCAAACTTAGCACCTTAACACAACAAACTGATTATCTCACAGCTTCCGAGGGTCAGGCACCCAGGAGTGGCTTAGCTGGGTCTTGCTTGAGGGCTCTTATGAGGCTGCAGTTTTCTCAAGGCTCAACTGGGCTGGACGACCTGCTTCCAAGCTCACTCACACAGTTCCTGGCAAGGGCCTCAGTCCCTTGCTAGCTGGTGGCCAGAGGACCCCACTGCCTTTCCATATGGGTCTCTCCATAGACTTCCTGAGTATCCTCATTACACAGCTTCCCCCATAGCAAGCGATCCGAGAAAGTGCGCGCCCCGAGACAGAAGCCTGTCTTTTTATAATGTAATCTCAGGAGTGCCAGCCTATCACATTTGTGGTATTCTATTCATAAGCAAATCCAGCCCACACTTAAGGGGAGAACAATTCATCTCTCCCTCTTGAAGGGAGGCGTATCAGAGAACTTGTGAACATATTTCACAGACAACCACATGTACAAGTAACCTACATCTAGTTTGCTCCTTGGTCTACGGAAGTCAGCACACTTGTACTAGAAAGAACCAGACAGTAAATATTTTAGGCATCACGGGCCAGACTGTCTGTGTTGCAACTACTTAACTCCGCCATTGCGCTGCAAAGCAGCCACGGGCCACTCAGGTGGTCCTTGAACAATGCGGGGCTTGGGGGTGCAGACGCTTAATACAGCCAAATATCCACATATAACTTTTGACTACTCCCAAACTTTACTATTTAACTACGTAAGCAAATGAGTGTGGCTTTGTTCCGGCCAAATTTTTATTTACCAAAGTAGGCATGGGGTGGATTTGGCCCCTTCAGCCACCTGGCATGGCTGGCTGATCTGACGCCACCGTGCCTCTGCAGCCTGAAACGGGGTGGCGAGATAATAGGAAGAAAGGAAGGATCATCTGAGAGATTTAGGTGGAGAACATGTCAGGACTTGGGATTCCGGTCTGTCTTATGGGAAATGGGAATAGGCGTGTAGAAAGGGAGAGCTGATTTGGAACAACAGGGCACACGACAGTGTCTTCGCTCCATTCAGTCGCTGAAGCTGAGATGAGGCAACAAGTCCGAGATGCTCTTTGGACAAGTGGAACTGTGGGGCTAGGTCATAGCATTCCGATTTTGACTCAAGATGTGAACGAGGGGACCCGTCTTCACAAAGATCCTGCAGCTCCCAAGAGTCAAGTTCACCAGGGAGCGAGTGTCCAGATGAGAAAAGACTTGTGCGTCACAGATGGGGGACAAGGTGGAAGCAGCTTGGAGAGAGCCATGGGGGACACGTGGGGCAAACGGAACTTCAGACCTAGACGTGGCCTCACGCTGTGGGGTGGGGCGTGGGGATGGCACTTCTCCTGCAATATTCATAAATAAACTTTAAGACGCTACTTCTAGTTAGCGTAAGTTTAAACATATGTAAGGTCTTAGGCGTAATTGCCCCCTCCTGGTTTCTTAAGACTTGATTTGGCAAATGCTAACATACTGACTTCTTAGGGTTATTCATATTAAGCTTATTTTATGATTAAGCCAAGCAGAGATGGGGCTGGGAATTCTACTTTTCCTTCAAATTCACTTGTGATGGAATTTGTAAGCTGTGTAAGGTACATAATTTCCTGCCTAAATTATGTATCATTCTCAAGAAGATAGCTGACAAACTTCACCATTAAAATTTTACTTTTTTCAGCCAATACCTCAGATACTAGTCATTTTTAATTTCAAGGGTGAAATCTTCTCTCTTTGATGAGATGTAATTCGGAAATGCACACTCTGCTGGTAAATTATTTCTCAAAGTGATCTGTTTTTGCTTTTGGGACACTGCATGGTCTATCATGACCCCATTTGGAGAGCTGGGCGTAGCATCAACACCCCATTGTTCTCTAAAGCTTTTCTCCCTCTCATCCCAAAACTAAACATAAGTAAAAGAGTAAAAAATAAATTGTTCTTTTTTTGCTATAGCTTTCATTGCAAAAAATACGCAACTTTCTTGGAGCTGATTTCAGCAAACTTGAAAAAATGTTTCCACAAATAGTTCTTCGGTATAAAATAATGACGTGGAAACAGTATTTTCTCTATTTAAGGTGCTCATGGCTGGGAGCATTACAAACACTTGGAACTTTAGACATCTAGCTTCTCACCCCGTGATGGAAAGTGTGTCAGGAGGAAACCAGGCTGTGGAAACCCGATCCAGTGAGAGTCCCCACAGCCCAGGACGCAGGGCTGGCCCTCGCCCAGTGCCGCCCCTCGCCCAGCGCCGCCTACTGCCGCTCCCTGAGCTGAATTCCTCTGTCAGGTAAGGTGCTCACCACCCAGTCTTTCCACAAACATCTGTGAACTGCTCCACTTTTACTAATAACTTTATTTAAATAAGACACAAGAACTTCTATACTGAAAAATACAAAACAAAAGCCACACACTTCCTTGTGTAAAGCCATATTGGTGGTAACTCGAATACTGTTCAGCGCAGTGGCTAAATTAAACAGTACAACTATATACAAAATTTAAACAATTTCTGACAAATTTCTACAGCTGGATGTAGGATACATTTGAGCTCAACAACTTCTGGGAAATTTACATGGCAAAGCATAAGCTTTAACACATTTGGTTCAGAACTTTAATATATGCTAAGAACAAATGTACAACACAATCAATATTCAGTTTCTCGTGAGAAAATAAAAGCACATATCACTATAAATATCGTACATCAGATTTCATCACCAAAAAAGCATCATCAGTCCATCTTTCAGAAATTGATATTGATACTATTGCATCTTATTTGGACAAAAGCAGAGCATAAGATCAACACATTATGTAATGCTAAACCAGAGAGCAGAAGTTAATGGAGCTCATATTTATCTTACAGAGCTAATAATTTTCTCCCTTTAACCATAATCTACAAAATATAGTATTTTCATCAAGGCCTGAGATTATTAGGGTTAAAGGTGTCTGCTGCTGAAGAGATTGTTTTGAAAGGTTCCCCTGTGAAAATGGCAAAAGTAAACTGAGTCCTTCCCCATGGCAGTCTCCTACAACGTAACACTGACTAACTCAAAGGGGCTGGGGTTTACCTTCGGGAGAAACATTACTGCGAACTTTGGTGGAAAGAAGATAATTGGGATCATGACAAAAGAACACATAGAATACATACACACACACACACACGAACATGTACATATATATGCCATTTCTTAAAAAAAATCAATGGTGTTGCTTTCATCTTCATCATTTTTTCCTTCTTCAACCTCTTTAGAAAATAAAATCCCAGGAATGACTGAAGGGAACTGAAACGTTCCTATAGCCGTACGCACCTTGTTCCCTTAACTTTTAAGAAAACTGTGCCATACACTTTAGGTGCAGGTGGAAACGACTCTATGTTTCATTGTACTGAAAGCAATGGGATAAAAATACAAAAATGCCCGTTTGCTTCTGCATGCTCTTCATGCAGCAGTCTGGGAGTCAGGCCATCCACTGACCGATCAGGAGGACCTAGGGCTCTCCTCACACCTGGATGAGAAGCCAGGTCAGCTCTGAAAAGTCAAGGCTAACTTACTTGGGTTTTGCTGTACTTTGTACAACCGAAATGTTAACAGGGCTATGCATGATATTATAAGAGGCTTAAATGAGACAGCTTCAAACTACTGCGTTTGGAAGTCACCAAATAACCTGCTTATGCTGCATTAATTCTGAGACCTACACATTCCTTCTCTACATGAATGTAACTCGTGCACCTAACCTGCTTGAGGAAAACAATAACCAAAAGTGTGTTATTTTTAAACCTGCAAACTAAAGAATTACCAAAAGGGAAATCAACAGTAATATGCCTTTGGACACAACAGTAGCATTTCATGACCTTGATGGCCAACATTAAAAAAATCTCAACCATCCCCTGTGAAACTTCATTCGCTCTGTACTTAAACCCAGACACTCTTGTCTTTAAATTCCATCACACGCAATGTGGAATGTCTGTGTGCAGCCTAGTCCTGGACACTTCATATATGACATTGAGCAGTTATTAACTGAGCAACACCTGAACTTGTAAAAAAGAGAAAAAGCCACATTTACACATGTTGAGACAGTGAATGCAACAGTTGTTTTACTTGTAACCACATGACAAAAGTGAAGTCAGACACCACAAGATTTGCTGGTTCTTCTCATGTTCACCCATGTCCAGGATTATCGTTCTCCTAGGGTTGAATGCACTTCTTATTCTAAGAATGTGGAATGTAATGAGGAAAGGGAAATGCATAAAGGAAGGAAAGGCAAAGAGTGATGTTCCCTCTTTAGCTTTTTAGCTGTGAAATAGTTAATATCCCAATATGATATACATTCCAAGTTACCTGAGTTTAGACTTCAACTGAAGTACCTGAAGCTAGGCCATAGGGTGGGCACTGTGCAACTGTTGTGGCCATGTCTTTTGTTTTATTTTTTGCATTGTATGTATTACAGAAGTTAGAAACACACACCTGGATCAATTGTAAACATAATCCTGAAGTACAGTATTTTCCATAGGACAAAACACAGCAAGACATTTTCTACTGAGACAGGCAACTTTTTGATATAGAGCTTATTTATACTGAAGAATTTGGAACAAAACACAGGACACAGTACTAATCTGTCAAACATACTATGAAATGCATAGTCTCCACTTAAATGCTCAATGATACACACGTTTTGCAAGCATTACTGCTTTCCACAAAAACTGCTGAATAGGAGTTCCGTCCCTGCCAAGATCAGTGTTAAGAGATACTTTATGTTGCTGAGAAGTATTTTGTCTGTGGTGATGTTCTGAAAGTTTTGTCACTCCATGCAGATAGATGTCTGAGATCTAGCTCCTAATCCACGGAATGGCGGGTCGAGGCCAGCTCCCCTTCGCTTTAGAGGATCACGTAGTTCTGTGCAGAGATGTGCTCCTCGCCCTGCAGCTCCTGCAGGAGCTGCGGGGGCTGCTGGGATGGCTGCTGGACAGAGGCCTCCAGGGAGCCCGCCGTGCTGGTGTCTTCAGAGAGGGATGTGAAGGAGACCCGGGAGGAGAGCTGCTCCACGGCCAGGGTCGCCAGGGCCGCGCTCTGGCCAGAGTTGGGGGAGTTCTTGAGCATCAGGTCGGAGGCAGGTAAGAGAGGGCCTAGGAGTTTTACAGGACAGAAAGCTGATCCGGTGGGGATGAAATTAACCTTGTTTTTGTCAGGACATGAAAAGAGAGGGGCTGAGACAGGCTGACGAGACCTGAAACCACAAAACAAAATGAGGTTTACAATCTCGAAAGAGTTAAGCACTTTCTGAATTAATTCGAGTTCTCTAACACAGCTCAAGTGTGAATGGCAGGGATGAGTTAAGTGTACACAGAGGGGTAAACATCTTCCATAGCACAAGTCAGCTGGCAGACTACCGATGCACACAGCACTGCAGTGAGATTTGAGACCAAAGCATTTCCGAAAGGACCGGGCAGACACAGAGATCACTGGTCTGCTCTCAAGCATTTAGGACCATGGAAACACATCTTACATTACAGCTGAAGACTAGGCAAAGCTAGGATGAACCTTTTCTGTTAAGAACAAGTATACTGGGGAGAGGGATTACCCCATGATATATTTGATTTTAAGCATTTCCTCCTTTTTAAAAATTTAAGTGTTTTTTTATATTTTATTTATATTTTTTTAGAGAGTGGGGGAGGGAGGGAGAAAGAGAGAGAAACATCCGTGTGTGGCTGCCTCTCATGCACCCCTGAAACTGGGGATCTGGCCCACAACCCAGGCATGTGCCCTGACTGGACTCCAACTGAGGACCCTTTGGTTCGCAGGCCGGCACTCAGTCCCCTGAGCCACACCAGCCAGGGCCATTTTCCTCCTTTTTCTGCATCTCTATACATACTTCTAGAACACAGATCAGAAAAAAAAAGTTTCAGTAGTTTCTCAAAGAGCCAGTGAGCCCAGCAGAGCAGGGTCCATGAGCCTTCCCCTCTGCCCAGGCCCAGGCACTAAGCCACCCTCGCCCACAGCCGGGTCTCTGCCCCCTCGTACGTGCAAGAGCACAGCTGCCTCCGCCAGGCACCTGCGCTGGGGGCAAAGGGACGAGTGAGCCCAAGAGCCACAGGGTTTCTGCCAAGTCTTTACAGTATGAACCTCTATTCCTTTAATTTCTAATGTATACATATTAAAATTTCAAAAAGAAAAAATCTGTAAATAGGAAGTCTAAACTCAGTGACTACAGGTGCTAGCGGTGCTCACAGGGAAGGAGGCGGGTCTCCGCCGTCAGCAGGCTGGCCACGTGTGGGCATCGACTCTGCCGCCCCACGCCTCTGTGTCGGCCACCTCAGCCCACACGGCCTTGGGCGGGAAAACCCGCAGCGACTGAATACAGGTCTTTTATTTCCAAGCTTCTTTTGTATTAGCTTACGTATTTGCAACATACAGGCTCCAATTCTACTTTAATAAGATCTCTTTTGCCTATTCAGTTCTCTTTCCATTATTTTGAAACACATTATCAGCTGGATGGAGTAGTTGATTCATCTGTAATCAACTGGTCTCAGTAAAAAGCTTCACAGCTTTGCAGATCCCAGCTGATAGAAAAGACATTACTTACGCCATTTCCTCAAAGACCTTCACTCGCTCACATCCCTCTGGGGGCTCCCGTTTGAACATGTAGCTGTTGTTTGGTTTGGGAGATGAAGCATACTTGGGTAACGGTGAGCTACTCCCACTGTCTGTAAATTTAAAGCAGTTACATTAACTAGTGATTGAAAGCTCTTTTAAATTAAATTTGATTTCCAAACAAGCAGCCTTTTGCACAATTTATCCACTATTGCCCCTGTGCTTCCACCACAGAGCTTCCTTTATTGCAAAGCTATTTCTACCACCCTTGTGTAGTACATTTCTTATAAATAAAAGCTCCAAAGCAACAGCAATCTGCCACACCACAGAACATAAAAGGATGATATTTTGGTCTAGAAAACTGCATTTATTCAGAGAATATAGTAGAGCCGTAGTCCTGAAAACAAATACATTATTATGTATTTCAAAATGTAAATGAGTGGCGTAATATGTGTAAGTCATACAAAAGAACTGCGAGAGATTATAATACAGGGTCCTCTGTTTTCTCGGTGTCCAACCAGTGTAACTGAAAATTTTAGTACTCGGAATAATCTTCCCTAGCTCTTAGCAGGAACATTACTTTCACTCAACATCAAGAATATTATGTATGCAGGGAAAAAATAGGTTTATAATACAATGTCTTTTTCCCTCAGCCCACCATGAGAAAGTAACTGGCTCAGGATTTTGCCTTTGAAAATGTATAAAAGTACCTGTTAGCATAATTTGTATTTTTGCTATTGGAGGCATGAGAAATCTAAAAGCATCTCTGTCTAACATGTTTTCTTCATATTTCTAACCAAAAAGAAAATGGTCTATTCATGAAAAGCCATAAAACCTATATGTAATTTCTCCCTTTCCTACCTGGCAAAGGATTTTGGAAATTCAAATTCACCAAACTGTGTCATTATCTCTGTGAGATGCCAAGCTGTAAAGTCAGTAACATGCTTGTATAAATACAATCGTCCTATTTAAACAAGGTCTGACTTAATGCAAACCAATCCCCACTACTAAAATACTAATAAGCACATGATCTACTGAGATGTATTATTTTCATACATATTTTGAAAGACAGCATTTGCACCATAAATAATTGCATTTGTCACAATTTTGAGGCACTGCTTTAGTTTAGGATACAGAACACAGTCTAACCTTCAGAATTGGAGTGATAGGTGTTTTAATCATCACTAATGAAGTACAGCACATGCCTAGACATAGACCCTTCGGGCACACTTGTAGTGTGTTTGGTGAGTGATTCAAAGAGCTTCTGTGTTAGCCCTGGGAACCAAGATGTGTGCTTACACATGAATACGGCTGTATCTCTGGCTGGGAACTCATGGCCTGAAAAATAACAAGGCCACACTATTGAGAAACCTAGAAAACCACATCGTTTCTCCATCACTACTGTTGTGCATGTCCCTATAGATTCTGTGTTGTCTCTTGGAAATAAGTCTTTCTTCACATGCCATGCAGGTCGGAGGATTACTTTAGATTCAACACTTGTGCTATATTGCTTAAACAAATCTCCCAGGAAGGGAGAAGGGGAAATGTGACTTTCTCTCTTAGGCAGATGCAAAGCGTCATGAACCCAACTAGAGTCCGAGTTTGCTGCTCTCTATTGGAGCTAGGCTAGACTGAAAAGACGGGTCCACAATAAAAAACTGGTAAGAAGGAGGCCTTGAACTCAGTGCAATACCAAAAATACGGCTTGACCTCGCTTTGCTCTCCAAACAGCAACAAGCCATGCAGAGGAAATCCGTCAGTAGACAGGGCCCCTGGAGCCTACACGGAGGTTGCTGCTGGTAACAAACAGCACAGCCCTCCTGGCGTGCGGAAGCGGCCTGAAACCACGGGCTCCAGGCCTCTGCCGAGCATTCCCGCCGTCAGCAGCCAAAGATTCACCGTGTTATGATGTAAGAAGGATCATCTTGGCCACAGTTATAATCTTCTGTGTTATATTTCTTACTGCATCATTAGGCCTACCCACATGATTTCTCTCAGAACTTTATCTATAACTTCAGGGGACTATCCCAGAATTGAAAGTTAGGTATGAGTTGAATAATATATGAAACTGATTATCTTCCCATTAACAATCTACAATGAATTAAATGGTTTTTCTTCTTGAAACTTTTCCAACTTCCAATTTCTAAAAATTTTTGAAAATACACAGAGGCACACATTTACTTGTTTACATTTAATGTTTGGTGGTCTGGAAAAACAAAGCCGGAAAGAACAAAATTTGGAAGCACAAGCCAACGTGTTCAACCTGAAGTGTGTTTCTCAGGGGAGCGAGCAGCCAGACGAGCGCACAGGGGAGAGAGGAGAGGAGGCGCTGCGCCGAGGGCGGAGCTCCGTCACTAGCTGTGCAGCGGTGTGACTTTGTACACGGCGGCCTCTTTGAGCTTCTACATGACTGTAAGAGCTGCCACTCCTAACTCCAAAATTCTGTGATTTTTTTGATGGTTCTAACATACAAAGAAAAAACACTGTACCAACTTTTTTTTACTCCACAGAATGGCATGCTTCAAAATAACCCACACGAACCACCTATCCTACCTACCCGTTGCAGACTTTGATTTCTAACGCACTCATTTAGAACTCTTGGTTGAATTTAATAACCACATTTCAGAAAGAATTATAAATAAATATGAGGTGAGCTTGCCTGCTCAGAAGATTGAAGATGAAAAGTCTCATGTAATCTTAATTTAATCCCTTTTGTTCACAAGCATGACACACTTTCTCGTTATTCTGTTACTCCACAGTAGGAAACCACTAGATATGTAGGTGAGATTAAGTTAAATGTTACTCTATGTTCTTATAACATTATAGCCAATGACAATAAGACTAAATGCAATGACTATGATTATTTACATAGTTGTCTGGATTCATAACATTCTCACCTATATTTGTGACAGGATAACCCAACTCTGAAAAACCAAGAGTGGACAAACATTTTATTGGTTATTTTACTATAATAGATCATATTTATGAATGTGTACCACATTTACCGAATAAAATACAAGAAACTTGTCCAATACTTTGACCAATGTCCACACCTCACCCCTAAGAGACTCTGACTTCAGTCTGCAGCTGCTCCCAGTCGTGTGCTCCTTTCTGGGGGAGAAGCTCACACGTGTTTCTGAAGTGCAGTCAGATTTGAAAACTAATCATGAAAATCATAAACACTGATTTGGAGTTAGGCTACCTGACTTCTACTTTTACCTAGGCCTAAATGGAAATAACTACTGATATCAATTATGAAAAATGTGTGTAAAAGGATTAGGATAGTGCCTGAAGGACAGTAAGGTCTCAATAAATATTGCTACAACAGTAGATGCATAATTTTTAATTTGAAAATTTAAAAAGGTGAACCATTCAGATATTGTCTTTTCCATTGCTTGTTGGCAAAAAATAACAGAAGCGTCATTTTTAATAGGTCTGCACACTCTAACTTTATTCAGGTATGCAGAGACAAGATTTTTGTGTCTGGTGGGAAAGCACAGTAATATCTGGGGTACCGGATCTCCAGCATGTCCGCCCAGCGTGAACTATTCCAGTTCACAATGGCACCCTTTGGCATATATATAGAGACCCATCATGCTGAAATGAAAATCAATGCCCTAAGCATGCAGACTCTACCGATTCCCCTACAAAGAAAACAGGTTTACAATAAGTGCACCAATAATCAGTAGAATGCAATTCTTATTCTACCTTTACCAGCTAGAATAACAGGCTGGGAAAGTGAGCACAGAGTTAACCAGCACTAATCTCAATGACACATGAAAAGCATAATTAAAAGTTAGCCAACAGAGTTAGTGTAGAAATATGGTTGACTAAATAGAATCTAAACAGAATTACTACTCTACCTAGTAAAATTACTTCTTCTGCTTCAGGAAATGAAATGATCAGCTGCAGTGAGTTTTGATGGCCTAATGAAATCCAGGGACACAACCGTACACATTCCCTGGCAACAAACTTTTGGAACCAGCTGACATTACCAGTCTTTTGAAAAGCCTACATTTAAAAACATTTTAAATGTTTACTGAGTTGAGACAGAAAGGAGGGAGGGAGGGAGAAAGAGACATCTATGCGAGAGAGAAGCACTGAATGGGTACCTCCCACGTGCAGACCAGGCACTGTAGTCACCAGGACGGAGGAGCAAAACTGCAACCCAGGTATGTGCCCTGACTGGGAATGGAACCCGTGATGCTTCGGTTACAGGACGGCACTCTAACCACTGAGCCACACTGGCTGGGGCTGAACCCCAAAACTTTTGGTGCATGGGATGAACTTCAACCAATTGAGCCACATTGGCCAGGTCCAAAAGTAACTCCAAGACTAAATTGTGAACAGGTAAGGACAACATTTGCCTTTTACAAGTAGTCTCTAAGGTTTCTATAAAATTTCAAAGTCAACCCTTTATAAAGTTACAGAATTTTAATAAAATAAGACATCAGCTATAGTTAAGATCTTCATTAAACCAGTGTTCAGGTAAGAAGGAAAAAATAACATCATAACCTGTTGGGAACCTCCCTGCCTGATTTCAGAAGTTATAACCCCCAAGGCTAAGGCTAAGTAAAAGACCTTAGGACCATAAGCCACTAAGGAGACAAAGCTTATTTTCCTTGTAGGGAAATAAGCCTCTGCCCCCTTTCACCTCACCCTGCTTGGCTCCAAGCTGATGACCAGTTAGCCAATGATGGGTAAGATTCCTCAAGGGAGGGACGACCTAAGACAGGCACAGTCATGGAGGAGCCCTCAGGGAAGGACTTGGGGGCTATAGAAAAAGGGGGTGATGGACCCTCACCCCTCGGCTTTGACATAGCCTGAGTCCTCCTCATTCTGTCCTCAAGAAGTCTTCTAATCTCTTGGCTGACTTACTTCCCCTGCCTGACATAAGCCTGAAATAATTCTGGAGGGTGGTGCAGCCCTGGGCAGGAATGGGTGGTTCCTTGGGGCAATCAGGCCTAAAAAGAATGCATAAAATCCTGTGAAACCTGCTTTGCTAAGAATGTCCTCAGTTTTCTGATAAGGGTCCAAGCATAAAATGAGTTTGTTTCCTAAAGTTTTATGGCTCTTTAGCTATCTGACCCTGACTCAGAATAAGCCCTCATAGTTCTTTGAATGTTTTGTATTGTTTGATCATTACTGCCTGACAATGATGAATGAAGACCTTCCTTGAGGTAATGCTACCAGAAAAGCAATAAAAGCTTGTCCAGGCAAGGGTCAGGGTGCTCTCACTCAGAAAGTGGTCATGCTGTCCCTTTTTCTCCACAGGACTTCTGCAGTCAGTGTGAATTTGTTCGTCGCATCCACAACAAGGTGGACGCCACTGGACAGAGTCTGCATCAATAACCTTTGCTACTTATGTTTCGCTTCTTCCACAAACACAATCCTGATATGCAGAACAATACTGCTTATTACTGTCTCTAAATGTGACTTGACGTTGCTGATATGCTAACTACTCACTCTGAATGTTACATGAATATGAACATTTCACTCTGAATCTATCTGACATGGCATTTAAAAATAAAAGCAAATCAGTTTATTGAAGACAGTCCTCAACCCAATTTATAGCTTAAAATGACTCTTACAAATATGAATCACAATGGTAAAAATCAACTGAAAATAAATTTCAGATTACACAGAGTATTTTATGTCTTGAAAGCAATGTAAGTAAGCATCTCAGGAAAAGCATTCTGATACAATCTTATTTTCTATATTCTTGAACTTTTTAAATCAAAAAATTTTCAGGGACATCAGTTTTCAAAAAACTGAAACACGCTGTTCATATTAAATTGTTCCTAAAGTGTCCTACAGTGGGAAAAACAGTTCTAATAACAGTTTCACTATAATTTTAAATGCTCACTTAAATATTTACTGAGTGCTTAACTATACAGAAATAGAAAGCAAAGCAAAATCTATAAATGCCTTATATTAGGTAAAACTCAGTACTTCCTTTTTTAAAAATTTTCAATTCTTGCTACACAAAAATGGTGCTATAACATCTTCAGGCAGAAAGCCACAGGATAAGCTTAGTTATCATTATAGTCTCCTAAAGGCCTGTTCCTTCTCTGACATTTACCACTTTATTAATGGTGGCAATCATTTCCCACAACTCCTAGGCCAGAACGTGCTTAGAACTTGCCTTTATCTGCATCTCCCTTCTCCCACACCTCCCTCACCTGACACATCGAACCAGCCACCAGGCGCTGCTGATTTCCTTCCATGTCTATCTTCCACTCCCTCTACCCTTGCTGCCCCTCCTCGTCTTTGCCCCACACCTGTAATTTCCCAACTGAGGAGCACAAAACGATGTGCTGACCGGCCGGAAGAAAGTATTAGAACACTTACAAATATTTACTTTCTACCTTTAAAAGTAAGAAAGGAAGCTTTACGAGCACATAGTTTGGGGATTGAATCACACACGTATATGAATTTATATTGGGGTACAGATTAAAAACTGCTGGAAAAGGTGTGTAATAAATCGAGTTTGGAGACCACAGGACTAGACTACTAACACGGCACCTTAGCTTGTCCTGCTCTCTCTCCAATTCTATAGTTCCACCTGTGGTATGGCCCCAAAAGATAAAGCTGGTCACGTCCCTTAGCTGACAAAAGATCTTTGCTTGGCTCTTCATTTCTCTTAGCAAGGCCTCCAGGCCCTTTATAAAATAGTGGTCTCTCCCCTCTCCACCTGCACTGCTTTCTGCTCTGCACCATTCACCCTGTGCTCCAGCCACATGATTTCTTACTGTTCTCCACACACCAGGCCCTTTCACAGCTGGATGCCTGCATACCTGCTATTACTCCTGCAAAGGCAGCAAGAAATAGTATAAAGTAGTAGACCTTTGTCAGCATCTGGACTGCACAGAATTTAAGGAAGGAATGTCATTTCTCCAAGCCTCAGAATCCCCATTCTTAAAATAAGGACAACAAAGATTAAAAAAAAAAAATAGACAACGTTCATGCTCATAGGACTGTGGTAATATTACAGGAGATAACAAAGGTAAACTCACCTGAGCACATTTAAGCACCATAACAATGCTATGAGGCAGGTAACATCATTACCCCCTAACTCACAGGTGACATGAGCAACTTGCCCAAGGACACAGAGCAAGGATTCAACCTGGCCTCACCAGTGTTGATCTATCTCACTTCCAGTGCCCTCATTGGAAATATGAGGTGACTAGAAGATCAAGGTCCTTCCAATCTAACATTCTATGTTTCTAATTAAAGTCTTACACCTCAGGCAACGGCTTTACTGGGTCTGCCTTCTATTAGACTCACAAAGAGATACAGTGGGAGGAATGGCCTCTATGTGCTGGCATTTATTCCTAGAGGAAAACAAAAGATAACAGGACAAAAAAATCCAACAGCCCCCTTTTCCTCTAGCCTGACTGATACCCTATGTTTTCTCCCCACTCATGAACAGAGTAGAAGATGTGGTGGGCTTTAACAAAATTACTTCCTTTCCCTTAATTTCAATAGGAAACATGAAGCTGTCTGCTTTCTCATGGAAGGTCTATCTAAATTAGCCTAATCTTTGTTTGTTTGTTTGTTTATTTATTTTTTGGTGAGGAGTTGGGCAGAGAGATTATCTCACTGTTCCTGAAAATTCAAAAGCCAAACACATAAAATTTAACAACTTAAAGAAAAAGATATTAATATTTTCAACACAGCTATAAAAATATATCCTTAAAAATGGACACAGCATGAAGAAGTCTTAAAGAACTACTCCAAGACTCTCCACTAGGCACCACCCCATTTCAGGTGCTGCTCTCTGTGCTGAGGACACAGCAACAGGCACAGTGAAGTTACCTGCTCTTGCTGGAGCTTATGTTCTGCTAACTGTACACCAGGACATTAAGTGAAAGATACATGCATGCATGATAAGAAATTTTGGGTTGCTTCTGTCGTAGACTCTAGATTGTACCTGCTAGAAATCAGCTGTATACTTATCAATTAGTTTTAAATAATGAACAGTAACTCATCCAGAGTCTAGCTAGCAAAGCATCTGCCATGGGTGCACTTGTGAACATTTTCCGAGAGTGGGGGAAAGGCATTCATTTACCGGATGTTTCTTATGTGCTGTCAGAATAGGAATATATGTAATTTTAGGTGTTATCTTGAAAAAGAGAAATAGGAAAGATGACTTTAGAGCCATAATTCTAAAGCAGATCAGTTTTTTAAAAGAACAGCTAGTATTTATGTATTATTTATTTTAATTAAAGTTATTGGGTGACATTGGTTAGTAGCATTACATACATTTCAAGTATACAATCCTGTAACACATCATCCGAGTACTGCACTGCATCTCACCACTCAAACATCTGGCCTCCTTCCGTCACCACATATGTGATCTCTTTACCCTCTTCCCCTCCCTTCCCCTCTGGTCACCATCATATTGTTTCTGTGTCTATGAGTTTGTTTGTTTGTTTGTTTGTTCTTTTGTTGCTTTACAACAGATCTATGTTAACTTGTGGAATAACTTCTTTGTTGGAACTATATCTCTACACTCTTTGTAATTTTACCACCAAGAAGTTCTAGGATAATAAACATTCTGGAAACACAAGTGAAGCACCATTTCATAGAGAAACAGATTCAGGCTCAAAAACTAGTCATTTACAAGATCTGGTGGCTGAAAGAATTATATACAACATGTATCATTTTCACAATGTAAACCACAATAAGAAAAGAGCTACAAAATCTTGGCCGATTAGGCTATCTAGAAAGTAGAGCATTCAAATATGGTAGGACAAAGGTAAAAAAAAAAAAAAAGGTTAAGAAACAGAGCCCTAGAGATAAATTGAACAGAGTTAAAATGTATGTAGAAAGGAATTAGAAGATGTCAGAAATTCAAAGTCTGCCTAGGGTCAGCCAAAGACCCTGAAAAGACAAGATAGCACTTTTTTTCTCTTCTGCAACTAAGGGCTGCTCAGTCCTAACACCCAAAGTTGAGAAATACTAATATTTATGAGTTAAATCACAGCACGAGTTAAATAGGCTTTTATGCATTGGTCTTGGAAAACTCCATCCACATAACATACGTTGTTCCTGTGGGAAAATATAGTTTAAGTTCCAAGTAACCAACTTATGGACTCTTGGAATACAACTCTTTGCAGTGGGACTAAGCAGAATGGGTGAGTTGACTTCATGATTAGAATAATCAATGTTTCCACCATGTCTTGCAAAACTGCAGAATTTTATAACAACTGCCTAAGTGAGTTGTGCCAAAGATCAACTCTAAGTGGCAGGCTGAAGTGTAGGTTTTGTGGCTTGTACTAGTTTGGCTACCATCAAGGAACACTGGCAGAGCTAATAAAGAACTAGTATTTTGACTCTGCCATTTGTATCACATACATGACTGCTTTTCCCCCTTGCACTCTGGGCATGATAATGTCTTAGGAAACATTCTGAGGATGTCGAGATGAGAGCTCCTATTCTGGACCCCTGAATTCTCCTCTAGATCATAATGTAGGATCTGTGGCTGTTACACAGTCAGTTAGCCTGGCAACTTCATACATGGGTCCAGGATGGATGCCTTCAGTCTTTTGGTCACTGGAAAAACCTGGCCAAAAAACCTCCACACAGAAACCAAAACCTGAAAGTAGTCTCTCCATGGCTGGACGTTTCTCAACAGAGTGTTTCTGTACTGGCACTGCCACTGCAATATCCAGAGGGGAAAAAATCAACAGGCTAATCAACTATGATTATTTTAGAGGTCTCAAATTATACACAATTCATGGAGAATAGATGTTAGGAATAGGCAGAACTGCTGTGAGCACAGTCAGGACCAAGCAAAGTGTTCAGTGGACGAGCACCAGAAGAATACCCAGTCCCCTGCACTCTCAGGAGAACACGCACTCCGCACAGCCACCCCTCGCCTCCGGTGCACACTTACCCTGGTGCCCAAACATGTCTCCACAAGCTATTCTACCACAGAACACATTTCTCTACGGCGACTGAAGAATATGTAGGTACTCCCAATCAATCCTCACTGACTACAAAATTATAGTATCAATCCTGTTTTCATAGTTAATGATGCAAACCTGCTAGAAACCTGTAACTTCCACTTTTTTTTTTACTGGAAATATATGAAAATAAAAGACCAATGTATGCCTTACTGTGAAAAAATGCCAATTATAAGACAGAATTAGAAGCTTTAAAAAGTCCCCAGAACTTAGACTGCACATGGAGAAGTAGTGAGTCAGGGACTATGCTCCGTAGTTTGAATGACACCATGTATGTAAGTTTCAGAAACCGTGAACCTGACAAGTCGCTCCTCCGTGCTGCAGCAGTGTGTTCTTTATTCAAATTACTATTACTCCCTATCAGACTAGGACTTTCTTATAAACAGATATCGCATATTATCCATTTTTATTTCTCTAACTCTCTAAGAGAGGACCTGACATATGGTAGGTGCTCAACAAATGTTTCTTTAAATAAACTAGAAGTATTAATTCAGCTGAAATGCATAAACTACTACTCCTGATCTTAAAATGCATATATATGTGTGTATACATACACATATAAATAGCATAATCAATAAAATACACTTAAAAAATTAAAATTCTTGCATGTGGGGAAAAAGTCTGTATTTTTCCTGAGGGCACTAGGGGGACAACAAGTAATAACAACGATGATGATTTTTACAGCAGCGGTTACCACTTACTGACTCCTTGGGAATCAATGCAAGTTTTGTGGCCAGAGCTTTACAGGACTCAGAACCACTCTTGTGTGTCCAAGCCAGTGAGGCTCTTAATTCCTACTGTTCGTTCTAAACTCAGAATCTCAGTAAGTACCTCTCTGAACTGCAGAAGCCACCGATTTACCTGCCTCACGGAACAGAGTCACTTCGAGGCCCTGAAGGCAATCCACAACCAGTAAACCAAAATGAAACTCATCGATCATCATCTTAATACATTTCCTTTGTGGTTTAGCATCTCCCAATTAACCACAGGCAGTATTAAACTTAAAAAGAAGAAAACAAAAGTCTAGAATTGCTTGCCTAGCCCTACTATCACTGTTATTTTTACTTTTCATTTTAACCCAAGTACAGGTCCTAAGAAGCAGCAGAAGTGGCCGACCTGAATCATACTTATCTTTTCTACTGGTATAACAAAGAACACGGGTTTGGGAATCAATCCTACAGACCTGTTTTGCCATTTACCACCTGTGTAGCCTGAAACAAGTTAAAATTATTTAACATTACACCATTTACCTTCAAAACAAATACTCCTACTAGAAGCAAGGTGTTTTCTCGTTTGTTTTACTGCAAACCCTCCCTAGTGAAAATGTTGTGGGGGGTGTATTTGCTCTCGTAAGGTGCCTCTGTGAAATGAGTTTCCTGGTCTGACATTCTACAAAATGGAGACCTCCCCCCAGGAGCAAAGGGATGCCTTCAGAACAACCTTCATGGAGTAAGGGAGCTCTCAGGCTTTCAACAATGAAAGGGTAAAAGAAGGGAGAACCACTGAGATCCACCCACAGAAATAAGAGCAGAGGACAAAGTCCAAAGTGGGTTCCATTTAAAATCTCAGCCAGGAGTCAGGCATAATGTGAATGAAAGAAGCCCAACACAAAAGAATCCACACTCTCCGGTTCCACCTCCATGAAACCCAGTAACAGAGAAAAGCTCGATGATGGTGATGGACGTCGGAATAGTGGGCACTTCCAGGTAGAGACGGGAAAGGTGCCGTCTGGGGAGGGGGCCAAGGGAGCCTTCTGGGGTGCTACAAATGTCCTATATGTTGATCTAGGCAGTGGTTTCATGAGTGTACACACAGGTAAAAATTCACTGGGCTGAGCACTTAAGACCTGTGTACTTTACATGTAAGAATACTTCAAAATGAAATAAATTAAGGGGCGTGGGGATCAAGTCAGGACCAGGACCATAAAAATCCTCTAAGATTCTGTAAACCTTAACTTTCCTATGTTTTAAAATTTCTGTTGCCTACGATCTAGTTCTCTATGGTGAGAAGCCATGGATGTGTTACAGAACAGGTTCAGTGTTTGTCTGAAAGTAGCGAGAAAGGCGGAAGCTGGGCAGTCTCTGGTACCTTTTGGGTCTAGGCCTGAGGGGGCCAGCACCAGAGGAGAGTAAGCGGCGGTAGCCACGTGCCTGTCACCAGGACAGAAGAACATGGGGAAACCATTTGGGCCTGACAAGCAACAAAATCCCAGAGGTTCTGCCCTCTTATTGGTGTTATCAATAACTCATGTAATACCATAATATAATCCCTGATGTCTTACAGCAGGAGTGCCAAACTCATTTTCACTGGGGGCCATATCAGTCTCGCAGTTGCCTTCTAAGGGCCAAATGTAATGTTAGGACGGTAAAAATGTAACTACTCCTTAACTAGGGGCGAGGAGCTCGGTGCTGCCACTGGGTAGAAACAGGGTGCCGGGCCGGATAAAACAAGGTGGAGGGCCAGATTCGGCCATGGGCCTTGGGTTTGCCACCCATGTCTTCCAGGTACTTATTAACATGTATCTACTTGGTTAAAAATATACTCATTTCCCCAACAGTTTATTCAGAAATTACTTACTCCCAAAGCATTCTGATTATGAACTCTGACTAGAGGCACGAGAAACACAAATTCTACCAAAACCATCATTAACTCAGGACAATGCCAGGGAAAAACCTGTGCGTTGCATGATACGAAGCTGTACATACTCCATTTTATAGCTTTCATTAGCTCTCAGAATCACGTGCTGTGCTTCTCTGACACATTTATGGAAGATGTTTGTAAGAGTCACAAAGAAGGGGGTATGTGAAACCAATGAACAAACAAACCTAGGTTAACCAATCCTTTATAATCCCACCATTCAACGAAAGAAAAAATATGATGTAATGGTCTAAGACAAAGATAGTGTAATGAGCAAATCCCTGTAACAAACACTCTATCTAGGTGGATGATTTGCCTCTTACCTTTATCACGATCATAGAGTAAATCTTCTGTGGAGCAAGGGCTACCGTCCTGGGATTCCGGGGGACAAAAAGGGGAGACACAGGGTGAGTGGCTGCTGCAGCTACTGCTGCGCTCCTGGACCGAGGGGGTCTGGGTGTCAATGCTGCGTGTGCTGCTGCTCCGGTAGTGAGCAGGGAGTGGAGCCCTTCGGCCGTCCGGAATATCCAAAGGCTGTAAGGGGGACAACCATTAAGCATGTGAATGACAGCGCATACTCTCGATTCACACAGAAAACACAAAGCGTTTCCTTTGATGTCAGTCCACTGCTATTGTCAGCATAACTGATTCTCCCAAGAATAAAGATACCAATCTTGTGTCTTAACTTCTGCAAGTTACCTTTATCGAATGAAAAATTTCTTTCAAATCCCAAAGCAGTTAGGTTTCAAACTACTATGGAAAAATTGTCTTTAAAAACTCCGTAGCTCTCTGTATGTATTGTACGTTAGCACTTCCCATAATATTCCTCAAGGGCAGAGGCTTCTTTTACTACTGTATCCCTAATGCCAAGTACCGGGTCTGGCACATCGCTGACAGTCAATACATATATGCTGAAAGAATTCACCAAACTGCTTAAGAAAACACTTTCACTTGCCAGTAAGAAAGGAAAATCTAGTATTTACAGGTATATCTTTCTGTTTGTTCGTTCATTCTTATTTTAATTTTGGAGGCCAGGAACAAAATCTTGCTTTCTATTTCTTTTGCAAATTAGCCAAAATTTCTAATAGAGGTTTTTTTCTGTTAGTACTCAATGAAGAATATTAATGTGACTCAGAACAATTCTACTAATTTGGTATCCAGCTGAGAAGGACTACTCATAATTTTCCTTAATTCCAATGCATTGTTCTGAGTGGCAAAAATTAAAAATGGAAATGAAACTATAATCACAGAATCATGTATTTTGGACCCGGTAAGACCTTAAAGTTCATTAGTCTAATGTCTTCACAAATAAAGAACTTAGAGTTTCAAGCTCCTGGTGACATGGCTAATTAACTGGCATCAGAGCCTCTGCCCCAGTGACCTTCCCACTCTGCTTCTGTCAAGATAGACCTCGCTCCATTTTCCTCATCTGTGTGCTGAAAAAGGTTAACAAATAAAATTCTAGATAATAATCATTTAAGATGTTTTTTGTTACTAGATAGACAAGATTGTAATGCTCGGAAAAAGCACCAATATACTCCATTTATTTATAAATTATTTTCACTATTTACTGTTCTTACTCTGAACTTTGTCATTTTAGAATTTTTAGAAATGCTGTCAGAGAGAAAATGTGTAACAATAAAATTAGGCAAGAATCAGGCAAGAATCAAAACATATCTGTTTTTCTAGAACAAACTGCTAAACCAAAGCTACACCATCTTCACAAGGACTACTCTACTGTGAAGAGATTCCGTAAATGGCAGGCTCAGTTCCTGGTCAGGGTTCATGTCCAGGTTGTGAGTTTCATCCCTGGTCGGGTACACTAGGCCGGCCTTCAGGGTTCGGGCTGGGGTGCATGCAAGGCGGCAACCAATCAGTGTTTCTCTCTCACATCAATGTTTCTTTCTCTCTCCCCCATCCCACTCTCTTTAAGAGAGATGAAGAAATGTTCTTGGGTGAGAATCAAAAAATAAATAAATAAATAAATGAGATTATGTAAATATGAATTCATTTGTAAGTAAATTAAAAAAGTAAAACTTTCCAATTTGGGAAAAAATATTCCTAAACACTAATTTATTTGGTAAAATGCTAAGAAAATGTTACTTTATTTTTATTACTTATAATTTTTCTTTTATTTAACTAAATTTATACTTTAATTATGACTCTGTCCTAAATGTTAGAATGAACAAAGAATAAATCATTGATGCAGTTTTTTTTGGGGGGGCGGGGGACAAGATGCTTGGTGTAAGATTGTATACTTGAGGGCCCCATGACAGCTATTTCTTAAAACTTAGATATTTGGGTTGATAAAAATGTCAATATTAGTAATCAGGAAAAGACTAGTTTATTGATCTGTAGGTAAAAATTTTTAAGAATCAGAGTTATCTTTTAGATTAGAGTTCATGTCCTATTTAGTAAGCACAGTTTTTCCATATTCATATTTCTCAGGCTGTAACCGATAATATACATCAATTTCCTTAATCAGCTTTTGTTCTGTTGGGGAGGAGGATTAGAAGAATTAGAACAAAGCAGATTTCAGAAACCTGCATATTTATATAAGTAACAATGAGAAATGTGAAGGCTTATTTAGAACATTGATATATTTAACAGTAAAATTTTCTTTTTATAGCTACTGGCATATTCCTTACTGGTGACATTTCAATTTATTAAAACTCTGAGGCACATAATCATAAGTCTGAAAATTTTCAAGTTAATCTTTTAAGTGTGTAGTGAACCCCAGAATAATTTTAACTTGGCTACCATGAAATTCAAGTATGACTTATTTAAAGGCAGAACTACTAGTAAGTTTTATATTCTACAATAGTTTTGCTCTGAAGTTCTTAAGGAGTCAGCAAATATGTGACTGATTTTCTCATCCTCAAAAAATTCAACCAATTTCACTGTCTTACATTACTGTTCTGAAATATTACTTAATGTAAATAAAAAAACATTTTAATGGTTAACAGCTAAGCTCTTAAAAGTTGATTGCTTTGGCAATAAAAAGGGATAAAGTACTTAATACATATTAAAATATAGGTGAAACTTGAAAACATCATGCTAAGTGAAAAAAACCGGTTATGAAAAGGCCGTATAGAACACAATTTTATTGATATGAGATGTTTAGAACAGGCAGATCCACAGACAGAGAAGGCAGATCTGTGGCTGCCTAGGGTGGGCCACCAGAGGGACGTGAAGGGTGACAGCTAACGGTACGGAGTTTCTTTCTGGGGCCATGAAAACACTGCAAAGCAGTTTTGCTGATAGCTGCACAACTCTGTGAATATGGTAAAAACCACTGAATTGTACACATTAAATGAGTGAATTCTATGGTATATGAATTACATCTAATACAGCTATCACCAAGAAAGGACTTTTGAGACAGTTTAACAATATTAAAGAAAAAAAGGGATTCAAACATTCCATGTAACCTTACCTTGGATACTTCCTCCTTCCCATTATTTTCCTTAATGAATACCTTTTCTAACTCAGGACTTATTCCTTCTACATTGCAGGGCACACGGGAAACCGACGATTTTGGCACGGATATATTTGACAGTGGCATAGGGACTGATCTTGATCCAGTAGCCTACAAACAGAAGATAAAGTGGTACCACATTATTTGTTGTCCATCAAAACTAGAGGATAGTAAATCTGAAAATAGGAATTCAATGAGCACAGTTATTCTGACCTTTCAAATACAATATAAATTCAGATAAACATACAGAAATTTAGAAAATGAAATAAAGGTAAAAATCACAGAGCCCAACTAATCCTTTATGCAAATGTACAGGTATAATTGCATGATGTGTATACTGTTAGGCAGAATGGCAGACAGAGTCTTCTGCACTGTTTAATTTGTTTCAGGTTGTTTTTACTGGAAAAGCACAGTCGAAATCATTAGGTTAATTGTGTCATGTGACTCTACTCAACAGCTCTGTGTGTGTGTCCTGCACTGAAACAAAGACCTGCGAGTATTTTTCATTTCCATTTGCCATCATTTGAGAAAACCTTTGGATTACTAAGTCATGTGGCAACACCACCACATTAAGTTCAACAACACTTAACTCTTAGTCTGTTTACCACCGTGTTAAGTTCAACAACACTCACTTAAGTCTTAGGCTGTTTTCAAAAATTCTATGCGAGGTGATGAATTCCCCAAAATTCATCACCTCTCATAGTTGTTGTGAGGATGCCAAAAAACAAGCCTTTTGATAATCAAGAAACTTATACAATGGAAAGGAAAGAAAAATAGAGATGAACAGGTAAAAATAAAAATACCAAATGATCTCTGCCTCATTCTGGTGATTAACGGTGATATATATGCTTCATAACGGGGCAGACTGCTCATCACTGATTGGCGCTCGAACATTTCCCACACTCAGTGCTGTGCTCCTGCCATCTGTATACATTGCTGCCCTTTGTGTCTTTATTGATGCACGAGGTTTTCTCATATTAAAGTGGTAGCTGTGTCATCCATCTGCTGCTTACTTTAGTGTCACATATATTTCTTTTAGAACTTTGCTGTTTTTTCCCATTTACATACCCTATTATGATTTCTTTTTGTGTATGATGTGAAGTAATATTACTTTTCCCACATAGTAATCAAATTGCCCCAACACTCCTTTATGGAGTCTATTTTTATTTCCTTGAGCGGTTAGCTGATAAAGAGCTCCACTTTGTTGGAGCTCTTTGTTATAAATTTGTTGTATTTTTGTTTGGTTCTTTGTTGGAGTAATTGTTGTAAATTTTATAGTACATTTTGGTATCTTGCAGGGAAAGCCTTTTCTATTAATTACCATTACTTTTCCACATGATCCTTGAAAACAACTTTTCAAGTAATAAAACAATTCCTTTTAAATTTTCATTGGAACTCAGTTTGTACATTAATTTTGGGGAAATTATTATTTAAAAATATTAAGTTTTCTCATGCACAATGTATTAAGACTTCCCATTTATATCTCTATTTTACATTTCATAACCTCAATAGAGTCTTTCGATTTTCATATTTCTTTTAGGTTTAATTCTAGGCATTTTATGTATTTCATTATTTACACTAACATGTTATTGCCAGTTGTGACATAGTAAGAAATATATATTTGGTTTCTGGCCCTGGTTCCTGACCCAAGTTCCTAAAATTCTTATAATTTCCTGAGTGACAGGGGTGCTGGGAGCATCTTTTGTTCCTATACTTGCTTTTCGGCCCCCGACTCTGACACAGAGCTCCTAAATCCCTTGAAATTTCCTGGGTGATAGGAGCAAGACTCCTTTGTTCTAATGAGGCAACCCTTGGTGGGCTGCTGAATACCTTCGGACTGGGGGCTAAGCACCAGAAACACCAAGCCATGATTGGAAAGAAGCTTGGATCTCTGGGCCTCACCCCCAATCCTCCGGGAAGGAGAGAGGGTCTGCAAGTTGAGTTAATAGTGGATCATGTGCACGTGACAAAACCTCCATAAAAATTCCTCAACTACGGGTTCAGAGACCTTCCGGGTTGGTGAACACAAATCCATGTCCATGTGCCAAAAGGGTGGCACACCCCAACTCCATGGGGACCTAAGTTCCTGCACTCGGTACCCTTCCGGACCTTGCCCTATGTCCTTCTTCATCTAGTTGTTCATCTGTATCCTTTATTATACCATGGGAAAAAAAGCAATAAATGTGTTTCCTTGAGTCTGTGAGCCATTACAGCAAATTACTGAACTGAAGAAGGGGCTGCGGGAATCCCTTTTTTATAGCCATCTGGTCAGAAGTACAATGACAACCTGGGACTTGTAACTGGGACCAGCAGTTGGGGGCAGTCTGTGGGGCTGAGGACTCGACCTGCGAGGTCTGTGCTCACTCCAGGCAGTTAGTGCCACAATTTGACTGTGGAACATTCTGTTTGTGTTGGAGAGTTGGGGCACAGGCTGTTGTGAAGAAATCCACCCCGGGATCTGGGGTCAGAGGGTACGGGAGTATACGTTTACTAGTATATGAGGAAACTACTGAATTCTGTATGTTTGTATTTTACCTAATCATTGTAGTAAGCTCTCAGTGTTTTCTTTTTATTATGAAAAACTATAATCGTAAACATAATTAAACAGGATAGCATAATGAATCCTCAGGTGCACATCATCCAGCCTCAAAAATTATCAACATTTGCCAATCAATCTTATTTTATCTAGACATCTATTTTTTCCCATTCTTGGAGTATTTTAAAGAACATTCTAGACTTCACATTTCACCTACAAACAGTTCAGTATGTAGAGCAAAAGATAATCATTTTTGTATATAATCACAATGCCAAAAAGTTCTACATAAATTGGGAACAAGCATATAAGTCTTTCATGTTAAGTCAACAACAGACCTACTATAAATGCGTTGGGGTCTTAGAGAAAAGATGCTTGAAATAAAGTAAGAAAAATATATTAGTTCTATCAGGTTAAAAAGAAAAAGGAAGGCATATGTGGAATTTCACTTGAAATGTCTGAGGCTTGCTTGCCAACTGCATGTCTGTTTCACAGCTCTGATGAAGTATAAATGGCATACAATAAAACCTTCCCATTTTAAGTATGCAGTTCATTAAGCTTTGCAAATATACACAGTCGTCCAATTATGAGTATAATCACATTTTAGAACCCTCCATCATTCTGAAAAATTCCCTATCGTATCTGTAGTCAGTTCCTATCCCTAATACTTTGTCTCTATAATTTTGCCTTTTTGAGAATTTAATATAACAAATCATATAGTATTCAGTCTTTTGCTCCTCACTTCTCTCACTTAGCATGTTTCTGAGATTCAACCGTGTAAGCATCAGTAGATCCTTACTGCTAAACAGTATTACATTGTATAGATGGGGGAAATGTCGTTTATTCACTAAACGACATTGATGGATATTTGTTTCTGCTTTTTGACTCGTGAATAATGCCTCCATGAACATGGATGTACACGTCTTTGTGTAGACATGTGTGTTCACTTCTCATAGACAGACACCCAAGAGTGGAACTGATGGGCTGTATGGTCAGTGCATGTTAACTTCTGAAGAAAACACCAATCTGTTTTCCAAAGGGGCAGTGCCATTCTGTGTTTCTCACCAGCAAAGCGTGGCCACTCTAGTTGTTCCACATCCTCATCAACACTTGGTATTATCAGTATCTTTCATTGTAGCTATTCTTAGTTTTAACAGTTCAGCACACACACTTTGATTGTCTAAGTATACAACAATCTCACATCCTGACAGTGATAATTATTTCTTTTTCTCACTGCTGTCTATTTCACTAGCAAATAACAGACATCTCTGACTTGATTTTTACTGTAAGAGCAATGTTTCCAATATTTTATTGGTAGGGTCTCACTACATGTGCCACATTAGGATGTATCCTATTTTTAAATTTTTTATCCTCACCTGAGGATATTTTTTCACTGCTTTTAGAGAGAGAGAAAGGGAGGGAGGGAGGGAGAGAAACATTGATGTGAGAGAGAAACATCAATCTGTTGCCTCCCGTGCACGTCCTGACAGAGATCGAACACGCAACAATTTTTTTTGGTACACAGGACAATGCTCCAGACAACTGACCCAGCAGGCCAGGGTACCACTGAGTTTCTATCAAGAGTTTTTTAGCATCTATTCTGACCATCTGATGCAATGAATTAACCTAATACATTTCCTAGTATTGACTCATTCTTAATTTTGTGAAACAACCCCTAGTTGGACTTGTTTTCATGTATTACTTGGGTTTCTCCTGCCTACTACTGTATTTTATTTACTAAAATTGACATAAGTATTTGTAAGTAAATTTGGTCTAGATCAGCCTTTCCCAAATTTTGTTCTATGGGATATGTTAGTATATGTTCCTAGAGGGAAAGCACAACAGAACTATAATCCTCAATTTCTTCATATGCAAAACAGGGGTAAACTATATAAAGAGATATAGAGATGGATGGGTTAAGGTACTATTAGGAAGATGAAATGAGATAATTCCCATAGTTGCATCATAAATGAATGAGTTAGGATGTCAGCCCAGGCCAGTATTAATCATCCTCGAGACCACTATACTCCACTATTATCTGTTATTAAAAGAAGACTAGGCATTTGACTTATAAAACACAAAAACCAAAAACTTCTTACACAATTTAAACAGTAGTAACTTAGTAGATTTAGGGATTTACATTATTAATTTTTAAAATCCTAAAATGATAGATTCTGCCCTGGCTGGTGTGGCTCAGTGGATTGAGCTCCAGACTGTGAAGAAAAAGGTTGCCAGTTCGACTCCCAGTCAGGGCACGTGCCTGGGTTGCGGGCCAGGTCCCCAGTAGGAAGTATGTAAGAGACAACTACACATTCACGTTTCTCTCCCTTTCTCCCTCCCTTCCCTTTTCTCTAAAAAAAAATAATATCTTTTTAAAAATTCCATTAAGAAATGATAAGCTTCTCCCTTTATAATGAACCCTTTAAAAGAAAGTACTCAAATTAAGACAAGAAGTTAGCCTACCTGAGTGTGATTGATGGCTATATGGTTGCCATGGAGCGGTGATTGCCGATCTTTCTCCTTACTGTGCCGACTGCTCTGTTTACTGCGTTGTAGCTGCTGCCTCAGTTTGGCAATCTGCTTCGGAGAGAGGGAAGGAGAAGGAAGAAGAGAACAAAAGTGATTACCAATTTTTAAGTACTTATTTAATTTTGGGATATTAATAGATACATTTTTCTCAAAGGTTTCAAAGAGAATATTTCACTATAATGATATATTTTCTCCCAAGTATTTATGATTAAGACTGTTGAAAATAAGAAATAAATAAATGCTACAAACGCTTCACTTGTACAATTTACATAATGTTGTTGGTAAATACATAGACTAAATTTCCCCAAATTATTTCAGATTTTGCCTTGAAATATCTTCAAGGCAAAGAAGAAATATCTTGCCAGAAATATCTTTCTCTTTAAACACTTTTTTTAAGGTGAAAAACTTAGTCTTTTGCCTATTGATTAAAATCAAACCCAATCTCTTAAATATGGACATTAGTTTCTAAACTCTGGTCTTATATAAACAAATATGACCTGCTCTATCAATTTTTAAATGCTTTAAAATTATAAATTCTATAGTGGTGAGAAAAGTCAAAGCACAGAGTATTAGCAACTTATTAGTACTTAATATTTTACTATACATTACTCTTTAGTTACACTACTGTTACTCTCTTTTCCAGCTTTACTGATCTAAACTGACACAAACATTCTGTAAGACTAAGGTGTGCAACATGTCGAGTCACTACATTTACATTTGCAAAATGATACCATTACAGCATTAGCTAACACCTCCATCCCTCACATAATTATTGTTTTTTTTTGTAGTAAGAACATCTGAGATTTACTTTATAGCAACTTTCAAGTATGTAATACAGTATCATTAACTATAATGAAAATGCTGTACATTAGATTCCCAGAACTTATTCATCTTGTGTCCAACTCCCAGCTCTGGTAATCACCACTCCAGTCTCTGTTTCTATGAGTTCTGGCTCTTTTAGGCCTCACACATAATGGATATCATACAGTATTTGTCTTTCTCCATCAGACTTATTTCACTTAGCATAATACCCTCAAGGTTCACCCAGATTGTTGCAAAAGGCAGGATTTCCTTCTTTCTCATGGCTGAATAATAAATATTCCATTGTGCATATACCACATCTGCTTTATCCATTCATTCATTGGCAGACACTTGGCTATAATCATACAAATTTTAAAAACAAATATAAGAGTTGATTTTCCTAAATGGAATGGTAACACTCCCAGGCTTAAAAGAAAAGTCATTTACTACAATATCACTTGGAATTCATTAAATTACTAATATATTTTAGGTAAAGTATAATCTGCTTAAAATGGGCTAGACCAGAAATAAAATATTCCTGAGCACTTTAAAGGGTATCATTAGCAATTTGAGGGAAGTTATTTAATATTGGTATTACTTGTAGAAAAGATTACATTAATTAACAGTTATTCTTTGACAAAACATTTTTATGTTACCTACTAGGCAAAGTGTACATACAAAGTCTGTGAAATATACTGATTTTCTCAGACATAAGGCAAAAATATAATGTATTTTACTATTAGCAAAATACTTACCTTGAATAACCATGGCAATAAAAAGCAAATTAGACAGTGGTTATTAAAACTCAAGGGAAAAAGGATACAGGTTGCCAGGAAAACTTATTTTTATCTGTGGCAAATAGAAGAGAAATAGCATGGAAGGATATAAAGCACCTAAACCAAGGAATAATTTATATCCTTTTTAATACTGAGATGTTTATGTTTTAGTTTTTTAAAGCTCTTTGTAGCTTATGGACCTCTCATAAACATCCTTGCAAAGATATACCAGTAAGATTATCTGTGTTATTATTTGTGTTCCTTGTGCTGTTGTAATGACATAACTTTCTTCATTAGTTTCATGAGAAAAGGTATCAAAATAATAGGTAATTATAAATCAAGACAGACTATTCCTATAATAAAAAATGAAACTTTAAATTGTACAAGTCATTTAATTAGGATAGAAATATAAAATTAAGTGTTTTCTGAGTATTAATGATGTTTAGTGGTATTTTGAAACCTGCAAGAGCTTGTACATGTATAGAAGAGTCCATAATGCTTAGAGATTAATCAGGCACTTTGTATTTTTTCATTTAAAAAATATCTTTAAGAATAAGCTTAAAACATCAAAGTAAGCCACAAAACTTTTTGTTCTAAAAAGCTTTAATAAACTCCTGAAAACAAAATGTACATATACATCATGATACACCTTACTTTTGCAGGAATGCCAAATTAAAGCATGCAACCTTATAGCTTTCACACAATACTGTTCATCTTTGGAATATAACATGGTTATACTCTTGTAATCTTTACAATGCAGTAGGGTAAAAGTTCATCCTCATATATATATATTATATATATAATATATATACACACACACACTCAGAATGCAAATTTTTTTGTCAAGAACTATGTGAAACAAAAGTAAGATGCCATAAACCCTCCCCTTTGCTTCAGAGTACAGGAGGCTCCTGTGTTACTCCATGTTCAGAAGAGGGGCAGAGCTGCATAACAGAACTGCAGATGCTCTTGCCTTCTACAACTTTTACTTCAAATGTCTCTTCTCTTTTCCCTTTAATGCTCAAGACCCCATCGCCTTCCAAAGCCACCTTTTCTCCCTAACCTTAGCACCAGGGGAAGAGCAGACACAGAGGTGTCCTCTAGGAGAAAGGTGCAGGAGGAAACTGAACCCCACCCCCACACTGCTTCCCCTCATGCACAGCTCTGATGCTGGGCCTCAGACAGCCTCTCTAAAGCCTATCCCACGGCATCACAAGGAAGCTCTCGGTCCTCACTGTGGTGGGCCTACCCACCCCGGCTGCTATGATGAAATGACTGCACAACTTTCCTTCACAAAGAGAATACTGAGTTACACTGACTGGATTTTTAAAACTAAACTACAGATGAATCTTATTTTGTGTTTCTAAATACTCATGTGAAATATGGCAGTCAAAGACAAATACTGTATGATCTCACTCCTATGTGGAATCTGAAAAAAACATACAGGAACAGCCAGCAGATTGGTGGCTGCCAGAGGTAGAGCGGGGTGGGGGGTGGGGGGGGGCAGGAAATGGGTGAGGGTGGTCAAAGGGTACAAACTCCCAGTTGTAAGATGAATATCAATTCTATATGGTATATTTCAAAGCTGTTAAAAGAACAGCTCTTAAAAGTTCTCACTATACATTAAAAAAAAACCAACAACCCTGTAACTACATAAGGGGATGGATGTTAACTAACCTTATTGTGGTGATGATTTTGCAATATATACCTACATCAAATGATTACACTGTATGCCTTAAACTTATACAATTTTATATGTCAATTATATCTTAATAAAGCTTAAAGAAAAAAAAATTAAGGAAGAAGGAGAGATGAGCTCTCTTTAAACATGAAAGGGTCTCAAGCACAAGAGCTAAAAAGTTTTAAAAGGTTAGGGGACAAGTGACCCTAGGTCACGAGGAAGAAATAATGATTGTGCAGAGAAGAATTAGCATAAATCTTCATAAAGAAATGACTAAATTATTTGTGGACTCAAAGAAAAATCAGAGACTGGCTGCACTGAAAATCTGAGAACTAGGCACACATTTCACTGTCCATTTCTGAAAACCTGAAAGGATGGCTCTTGTTTGCTGGTTTTGTCTTGGTTTCCCCACTATACTTAACATTTAAAAACAAAACTAAACTCAGTCTCAAAAGACTGGTTGAGTATTTTGCCTCAGGTACTGAAAGGGAGGGACATATTTCCCAGAGTGAATTCTCTTCCATGGTAGGCCAGGGAAATGAGAAATCTGAACTTCTCATTTCTGCAGGCAGCTGCAGGAATGGAGGCAGGATCCTGGGGCTTTTGGAAGAAAAGGAAAAAATGAAAAGTAAAGTAGCTTAAAACCAGGAAGAGGGCACTTTGCTATTTGCTTTTGTGGGAACCATCACATTCAATTTTCAATAAAAAAACATGAGATAGGTACTATTATTATCCCCATCTTACAGGTGAGGAAACAGAGGTAGAAAGGCATAGGCATGAACAAACGTGCAGGTATAAGGAGCACATGCATGTGCAAGCACACACGTATGCAGAGGGAGAGGTCACCTGCAAGACCATCAACCTCACATCCCCACAGGTACACTTGCCGGCCCACAGACTCATGCAGAGCAGCTATCTCAGGGACAGACGGACAGACCCCCACACAGAGACAAGTCCCCACAGACAGAGCAGGCACGTTTTCAACAGAGGCATGTTAACAGTGTGGACTAGGATTTAAAGTCCACTTAGTTCACAAACCCACTTTATCCCGAAGACTGACTGTACCTCTTTTACAGACTAGGAAACAACTCCAAAAAATGAAGTACCTTTTGCAATGTAACACAGCCAGTAAATGGCAGGCACAATCCTTTAGTCTTTAATTCATAACCTCTTTCTATTACCTACCAACACTACAGAAAGTAATACTAGATTAATGTTCTACTGTAATAACTAACCAGTCACTATGTATTGACTCATAATCTCAACCACTTAGCAAAGTAACTTCCTTTCTTAATGTTGTAGATATTGCAAGATGTGAAACTGGAATAAACATGAACAAAAACTTGATGAAGCAATTAACTGACTACATACTAACCTACTGATAAGTTTCTATTTTTTTGATAAGCAGTTTGTACCACCTTAAAAACTGTGCCTATTGGATACAACTTTAAATAATGAAAAATTATAAAACATCTTTAGAACTAACTGGATATGAATTGAGACAGATATATTATTAGATACATGTACTTTTAAAAGATTTATCACATAATTCCCTTGATTGCAAAGGGATAATCAGATTTTCCAGATTGTTGTCTTTTGGGTCCACAGAAAATACTGCAATTATTTTCTCCGACTATAGTATGAGAAAAAAGATTTTTAAATACCAAACACTAAAAGGATGTTAGGGCGGAAGGTATATTCTTAGTAAACTATAAGGAAACTTTAATTTTCCTTACTTAAAAAGGGAAGTCCATATCAATAATATCTAATAATTAGTATTTGATCAGGCATGAGAAACATCCCTAATCATTTCACTTACTCCTACAAGTAGTACCACAAAAAACTCTTAATAATGAGGAGGGCTGAGATAAGGAAGCAATTCATGTTTTTTCTTTATTTCCTCTGAAGAACTTAAGAATAGTAAACCCAGCTTTTACAATTTATCTTTGTAAAAATCAAGAATAGTAAAAAGAATTTAAATAACAATACCACATGTATTATTTTTGTTCTCTCTGAGAATGTCACCCACTGGGATAAAAAGGTTTGCTTACTGCTTACTATAAAAACAGTGGATTCCCCAAGCTCTGTGTTTCTGTCCTGTAATGTGATCTACTGTGTGTGTAGGCATCTGTTGAGCCCTCCCCATCACCCCATGTGACTTGGAGTTCAGGCGAACAAATGCAAACTTGATAGTCTTGAGACTTGCTGTGCTAAAGTCCACTGTCTCCAAACCAGGAGTCTCATGCCTCTGCCAGCATCCATGAAATAGTGAAAGACAAACTTTGTAGACTGTAAGCAGAAAAAAAAATCAAATCCAAGACCTGAGAGGGTGTACTTCCTCCTTTGCCTCAACTGGAGAGAGGAGTACCTTTGTTTTTTTTAACCTCACCTGAGGACATTTTTTTCATTGCTTTTATAGGGGAAGGGGTGGGGAAGTGAGGGAGGGAGGGCAGAGAGGGAGACAGACAGACAGACATTCATTGGTTGCCTTCTCGTACACACTGACCAGGGAATGAACCCACAGCCTGGGTATGTGCCCTGACCAGGAATTGAACCTGTGACCTTTTGGTTCACAGGACGACTCTCCAACTAACTGAGCCACATCGGCTGGGGTGAGAGAGGAGTTTTAATGGAACAACTTGAATGACTGATGTATGTTCCCCATAGATAAGGGGTCAGATGAATTGGTATCTGACATCCATGCCATATACTGAAAATGTTGAGCTAGGATAACAGAGATTTAATGTTGCATTAGATTCATCCTAAACTCTCAGACATTAACCAGACAAAAAATATGAGAGTTTCCCAAGAACTATTTGGGATATGTGAGTGTTAGAGTCATCGTGGAGGGCTGTCTTCGGTCCTGTGCAAGAGGGTCACCTAGAAGGCTGAACAGAGCTCAGCAGCAGGGAAGTAAATTCTGTTTCTACAATTCTGGAGGTGAAGGAGAGTAAGAGCCTCACTGACTCATAAAGACAGAACTATAGGTCAGAGATGTGTGGTAAGAAGGGATCTCCAAAGAACTTGTGAAATCACAAAAGAAAGGTTTAAGAATCTGTCAAGCCCAGGGAATGTAAAGGCATCTTACAACAGTACCAGTCAAGTAGGAACATTTCTGTCCCCTTACCTTTCCCTCTCTCCCCCTGGCACCAACTCCAGAGGGGTCGGACACAGTAGCTATGGAGTTAGGAAGGAGGTGAGCAAGAAACAGAAAAGGAGCTTCCAGGATCCCTTCACCCATGAAGTCACCCAGCTGTAGCAGGCCCTAGTTGGGAGAAGAAGAGTAGCTATGACCATGGAAGCAGTTAGAAGCTTTGACTATGTCAGGGATCGGAGAGCATGCACACTTAAAAGGATCACAGGCGTGTGAGAACGATCAGCTCCTCGTTTTGTGCCACGGACAGGAAACAAACTTCTCTCAATGAATAAGGATAGTCGGAGTTAATATAAAATCCTTTCATGATTAAGTCCTTAAAGTCTGAGTTGCTTTTCCTAATCGTAATTAAGCTCCTTAAGAAGTAGATTGTTGTCTACAGTTTCTTTTGAAATTCTAGGTGCTTTATATGACATAGAGCATAGAGTCTTGTTCTCTGGTATTATTCCATGAATGAATGCAGTACCATCAAAGGCTGATGATGTATGCTAAACAATCTTAAATTTTAATTTAGCTTTCTTCTTTTACCTCTGCTAAATGTATAGAAAGCAAGTACCATAAAAAGTGACAAGTATTAGTTAAATATCATTTACTTAGCAGACTTCTTAAACCTAGGTATGCTGTACAAATTAATTTAATTTTAAATTGTGCTATATAAACAGGGAGCCACTTATCTAACCAATGGAAAAGTACACATGTACTTTTTTTTTTAGCTTGTAAAATCTAATCAAAGGTATGGTCACCAACCCTTCAGTAAACATAATCCAAGGAAGACAAGTCATCTTTTCATACAGGAAAATGATGCCTCACTTGAACTCATTTCCTCAACACAGACACAGACCACAACCACCTCACTCTATACTGGCATCAATTACAGTTTGTGATAAATGCATTGATAATCTGCCATTTCTTTGTAGGTAATCTGCCTTTTTTCTGAATTGCAAGAAGGTTATGTGTGTGTGTGTGTTTGCCTCGATCTACAATTCCATTACAGTACACCTAAGGGTTGGAATTTTTTCATTGTCCTGTTTTTTCTCCTTGGAACTGGTGGGCTTTTTCAATATAAAGGTACACATGGCTCTTCAAATTTAGCAAATATTCACCTTTAAAAAAATTTCTCTTCCCAGATGCTGACTAGGCTTACTTTCTGGAACTCCTAACTTGGTCTATTTTCCATGTTTCTTAATTTCTCTTTCATGTTTACCACTGTTCCATTTTGTTTATATTCTAGATGATTGGCTCATCCTGACTTTGAATTCTCAGTTGAGTCTTTTGATTCACTAATTCTCTCTTCTGCTATGTCAGTTTAATCTACCAAAGAGTTTTTTTTTCTAAAAAAAAAAAAAGATTTATTTTTAGAGAGAGGGGAAAGGAGGGAAAAAGAGGGAGAGAAACATTAATGTGCGGTTGCCTTTTGCATGCCCCCTTCTGTGGACCTGGCCTGCAACCCAGGCATGTGCCCTGATTGGGAATCAAACTAGTGACCCTTTCGTTTGCAGGCCAGCACTCTATCCACTGAGCCACACCAGCCAGAGCTACCAAAGAGTTTTTTATTTCACCAACTTTTGCTAGTTACCAGGTTTGCAAATTGACCTTTTTCATTCCGCATGTTCTTATTTATTCCCATACTCACTGCAAGTTACTATTTAATTTTAAATTCTAAACATTCTTATTTTTAGGTTCTTTTGTGAGATTTTGTTCTTATCCTTATTTCCCCAGATGTAAGTGATTTTATTTTAAATATCTGCCATCTTTTATGGCAATAAAGTTCCTTACATTCCCTAAAATACTTGCTTGCAAGCTCGCCTCATGTGGGGCTTTTACCCTTTGTGAGCTCTTCCTGCCATGTTGTTTCACAGTTGCTCAGAGGAGCCCCCTGGGAAGGCACAGCTCCAGTGCAGGTATTAAATTAGGATGAGGGGGGCTGTGGACCCACATTGGTAGAGCTCTACTGCAGATGCCACCCCCCATACAACATACGATTACTATTTCCATTTTTGCATCGCTGCCTCTCTGGCCCACAGGAAAACACTGATAGTGTCACATGAAGTTATTTCAGGTCCAGATTTACTGCCTAGAAACAAAGTACCCAATTTATGCAGAGAGCCCAGTTCCAATCTGCTGCCATTTGCAAGATGAATTTAGTACTCTTAAAATATTTAAGAATCCACATGCTCTTAAATTTGGCTTTAAAATCCTTCCTTAAGCCCCAGCCAACATGACCCAGTCTGTGAGGCAGGCAGTATCAACGTCCACTCACCACCAAGGATTCCCTTTCTATTCAGGGCCTGCAGGGGTCTTCCTTGGCTTAAACGTAGCTAGAATACAGGGTCTGACAGAAGTAAGGCCTGCTTGAGTGTGGTTTGAGGGTGATAATACGGGTGTGTAATAATTCATAGTTTTTATTTGAACATTTCACCTAAAATGTCATATGGTGTGCTTGAGTGTGATATTGTTATGTTACAGAATTACATGCTTATGATTTTGTAATTGAAAAGGGGGCATTATTTGTGCCAAACCCTATATATTTACTTATGTATTTCTTTGAAATAAGTTCACATATCATTCTCACAAGCTTGAAGCAAAGTGGGCAGATTATACAGGTGATTTTACTGACATCTTAATCAGAAATCTGGATGCAAATTATCTGAGGGAGAGAGCATGTATGTGACTCAGGAAAAACACTGTTGAATTTGATGCTATGAAAAGGAAGCAGGTCAAGCTATTTTTTAAAAACACTCAAGTAGTATTTAACTTTATAAAGTACTGATATTCAACAATGGATTTACTTTTCATCATTTTGTCAAATGCCAATTCTTATTTTTACTTTTAGTCTTCGCCCATATACTCCTATCCTTTTTCTAGCCACTGTTATACACATCATGTGTATAATAATACCTTCATGACACATCATGGAAAACTCACCAGTCTTTTATACCTATTTATTGTTTTTCATCTTTACTGAGGTGTAATTTACATTCTCTTAACTTCATCCATAGTAAGGGTAAAATTCAGTAAGTTTTAACCACTTTTCAGAGTTGGACAACAATAATCACAAAGCAGTTTTAGGACTATTTCATCACCCTCAAATTTGCTTTGTAGCCAATCTCCACTCCCCCAGCTCCATGCCCAGCCACATGCAACCACTAATGGGCTTCTTTTTTCTCTATAAATTTGCCTTTTCTGGCACTTCAATATAAATGGAACCATATCATATGTAGTCTTAACTATCTGGCTTTGTTTGCTTAGCAGGGATTGGAAAACTACAATCCTCAGGCCTAATCCAGCTTGCCTCTTGTTTTACAAATAAAATTTATTGGAACATAACTACACCCACTCCATATTGTCTATGGCTGCTTTCACACTACAACAGCAGGGCTGAGTAGTTGCAACAAAGATAATATGGCCCACAAACTCCAAAATATTTATTATCTGGCCTTTTATAGAAAAAAAGTGCTGACCCTTAACTTAGTAAAATCTTTCTGAGCTTTTTTATTCACACTGTAGCGTGTATGAGTATTCAGTATACTGTTTGTTTCTATTGCTGAAGAGTATGCTATTGCATGAATACACCACACTTTATCTATCCATTTACCACCTGATTGATATTTTCCAGTTTTTAGTCATTCTGAACAACTCTGCTATAAACAATAATGTACATATCTCAATGTAGACATGTGTTTTCACTTTTGTTATACAAATTCCTAAGAATGGAACTGCTGGGTTACATGCTAAGTTAATGACTTCACTTTTAAAGAAACTGGCTGTTTTTCCAAAGTGGCTGTACCACTTTATATTCCAAACAATGTTTGAGGGTTCCAGATTCTCTCCATTCATGCCAACACTCGACACTGACTTTTAAATTAAAATCATTGTACTAGGTGTGTAGCTGTATTTCATGGTTTGAAATTTTGTTTGTCTAATGACTAATGATGCTGAACATCTTTTGGTAACCATAAATTTTTGGTGAAATACTTCTGTTCAAGTGTCTTCCCCATTTTTAAGTGGGTTGTCTTAGCATTGATTTGTATGAGTTCCTTACATATTCTGTAAATAAGCCCTGTATCAGATATATGGTTTGCTGATATTTTTTCCAGTCTGGGGCTTGTCTTTGCATTCTCTTAGTCATATTTTTGATGTGTAATTATTCCTTTTAATAAAATTCAATGAAGAACTTTTTCTTTTATTGCCTCGCTCTTGGTGTTGTATCTAAGAATGCCCCACCTAATCCAAGGTCTTCTAGAAGCTTTATAATTTTAGAGCTTATATTTGGGACTATGATCCACTGTGAGCTAATTACGCTCTGAAGTGGGAGGCAAGGACTGAAGTTTCTCCCTTACGCAGGGACATGCAGTCATTCCAGCCGCACTGGTCAGAAACACTTTTTCAAGTAAATTGTGTTGGCAACTTTGTTGAAAACCAGCTGACCACACATATGAGTTTAATCCTGAATTTACAATTTTGATCCATTTATCTATATGTGTTCCTTTATGTTATTACTTTGCCAACTTCATTAATGTATATTTATAAGAAGTATTGAAATTGCATAATGTAAGTCCTCCAATTTTTTCCTTGCTTTCAAAATTATTTTGGCCATTCTAGGTCCTTTGCATTTCCACATAAGGTTTAGGATTACCTTGTTAATTTCTGCCAAAAACAAAACGTCTGGGATTTTAATAGCAATTACCGTGAATCATTTTGGGAGAATTACCATATTAATATTAACACTGAGTGTTACAATCCATGAACAAAGTAAGTCTTTCCATTTATTTAAATCTAATTTGTCCAGAAATGTTTTGTGTTCAGTGTACAAGCTTTGCACTGTTTCATTAAATTTACTCCTAAATCTTTTAATCATTTTTGATGTAACTATTATACTCTATTCCCTTACCTTCTGTGTTGTTCATGTCTAGTATCTAGGCAGACAACTGATTCTGCGTGTTGATCTTGTGTCCTGTACTCTTGCCTGAACTTGTTTATTAGTTCGTGTAACATATTTGTACACTCCCCAGGACTTTCTACAAATAGCATCACGTTACCTGTGAATAAAGGCAGTTCTACCACTCCCTTTACAATCTGGGTATTTGATTTACTTTTCTTGCCCAATTCCACTGACGAGGGCCCCTTGTGCAATAATGAACAGTAGTAGCGATGAGGTGACATTGGACATTGTTGCCTTGTTTCTGATCTCAGGAGAAAAGCATTCTGGTTTTCACATTAACTACGTTATCTGTAGGCTCTTCAGACGGGTTGGGTGCATTCGGGGTGGTATGGCCGTAGACCATAGGTTCTTCATAAATGAAGAACATTTTCAACACAAAAACTTTTATTTCTGGTTTGCCAACAGATTTTTTTTTCATAAATGGGTGTTAGAAAATGCTTTCTCTGACTCTTCTGAGTTGAAAAAGTGTTTTATTATTAGTAGTAATAAAGTGTATTACATTAATTGAATTTCAGATCTTAAACCAACTCTGCAAACCTGGGACAAATCCCACTTGCTCATGTGGTGTATAATCCTTTTTATATGTTGCTAGCTTTGGTTTGAGAATATTTTGTTAAGGGTTTTTACATCTATATCCAAGAAAGATTGCTCTGCCATTTTATTTTCTTGAGAGGTCTTTGCCTGCCTTTGAAATCAGGTAACTATGGCCCAATAAAATAACACTCCCAAAAGGGAGTGTGCCCTTTTCTTCTGTTTTCTGAAATAGTTTGTGAAAGATTAACATTATTTCCTCTTTAAATATTTAGTTAGCACTCACCAAATCTAATACAAGCATTTTCTTTGTGGACAGATTTTTAATTACTCATTCAATTTTTTTACTTGTTACAAGTCTATTCATATTTTCTAGTTGTTCTTAAATCAGTTTAGGTAATTTGTCTCCTTCTAATAACTGTGTCTGTCTAGAAATTCATCACCCATTTCATCTTAGCTTCTAAACTGATGACACAAAGTTGATCAGAATATTCCTCTACAATACTTTTAAGTTCTGTAAGGATGCTACTAATGTCACCCCTTTCACTGCTGATTTTGGTAATCTGTATCTTTTTTTTTTTCTTGGTCAGTCTGTAGCTAAAGGTTTGTCAACTTTGTTGACCTTTTCAAAGAACCAACTTTTCGTTTCACCAATTTTATTCTTATATTTTTGTTTCACTGGTTTCTGCCATACTCTTTCCTATCTTCTTCCTGTTTGCTTGTGGTCTGGTTTGCTTTTTTCCCCTAGTCTCTCAAGATGGAAGTTTAGGTACTGATCTGGTATTTAAAGGTATAAATTTCCCTTGAAGCACTGATTTAGCTACACCCACAAATTCTAAGTTATCTTTTTGTTTTTGTTCACTTGATTATTTTAAAATTTCCCTTGTATTATTGGAAACATATTGTTTAATTGAGAAATATTTGGGGTTTTCTACAAATTCTTTCTGTTACAGAATTTCAACCTTTTGTAATCTATGAAGACTTGCTTTATGGCCCAGTGAATGGTTTAACCTAGAGAATGTTTCACAGATGTTTGAAAAGAATATGTATTCTGCAGTCACTGGGTAGAGTTTTCTATACATGTCGATTAGGTGAAGTTAATGGATAATGTTGAAGTTTCTATTTCCTTGCTGATTTTCCATCTAGTTAGTTGTTCTACCAAGTAATTAGAATGAGGTGTTGAAATATCCAATTATTATTGTAGAAACTGTATTTCTCCTTTGAGGGGCTTGCTTCATGCATTTTGGTACTGTTGTAAGAGGTACACAAAATTTACGATTGCTATACCTTCCTGATATATTGACCTTTTAATCAATATAAAATGCCTCAACCTGGCCAGTGTGGCTCAGTTGGCTAGAGCGTCGTCTCATAAACTGAAGGTAATGGGTTCGATTTCTGGTCAAGGCACATGCCTAGGTGGTGGGTTCAGTTTTAAAGGTGCTTACAAGAGGCAACCAATCGATGTTTGTCTCTTGCAACCATGTCTCTCTCCCTTTCTCTCCCCCTCCCTTCCTCTAAAATCAGTAAGCATGGGCTTGAGTGAGGATAAGAAAAAAAGTCTCTATTTATCTTTGGTAATACCTCTTGTTAAAGTCTATTTTATTTGGTAAGCTTTCTTACAACTGTTTTCATTGTGTATCTTTTCCCATGTTTTTACTTGCAACCTATTTGTTTTTGAGTTGAAGGTGTGCTTCTTACAGATGCACAGAGCTTAGTGCTACTTTTTAAATCCAGTCTGACAGTCTCTGCCTTTTGAGCAGAACATTTAGTCCATTCACATTGAATGTATTTACATGGTGAGATTTACCTCTACCATTTTGCTATTCAGTTTCTCTTTGTGTCGTATGTTTTTAAAATTCTATTTTCTTTTGTGATATTTTTAGTGCACTCACCTGATACCTCTCTGATACTTTTACCTTCAGTTTTTTAGAGTTATTTTCTTAGCAACTACCCTAGGGATTATAACACCTTATCACAATATACTTCAAAATAGTCCCAGTAAGATAAGAACTATACTGAAATAATATGTCCTTTTCCTTGCTCCTCTTTTGTGTTATTGTCATATATATTTTATAAACCCAACATTATAATGTTATAATTATTGACTTATATGATATGTCTTTTAAATATCTGAAAAATGAATAAAATATATTTACAGACTCTTTGATATTTACCATACAAACATTCTTCAATTCTTCCAGTGGATTTGAATTAACATCTGGAGATTTCATTTAGTATTTCTTGTTAAGAGAATTAGTAGAAAGAAATTCCCTCAATCTTTGCTTATCTGGGAGTACTTTATTTCACCTTTATTTTGGAGGACTAGATTTTTTGGATATAGAATACTTGGTTGACAGTTGTTTTTTTTTTTTCTTTCAACACTTTCAATATATCATGCTTTATGGTCTCCACCATTTCTGATAAAAAGCCAGCTGTTAAAGTTGTTACTGATCCCCTATGTGTAATGAGACATTTTCTTCTTGCAGCTTTCAAGAGTTTTCTCTTTTCCTTTGGCTTCCAGCAGTGTAATCGTGCTCTGCCTATGTGTGGCCCATTTTGTTTTCCTACTTGGGATATGTTGAATCTCTTAAATCTATAGATTGTTTCTCACCAAATCTGAAAAGTTTCCTGCCATTATTTCTTCAAATATATTTTATCTTCTTTTCCTTCTCTCCTGGGTCTCCTATAATGTCAATGTGTATGTACTTAATGTTTTCTCACAGGTATTTTAGGGTCTTTTAATTTTTATTCAGTCTTTTTCTTTCTGGCATCAGAGTGTTTAAATTCTGTTGACATATTCAAATTCACTGATTCTCCTTGCTATCTCAAATCTGCTATTAGGTCTATTTAGTGAATTTGTAATTGCACTGTTACATTTTTTACCTCTAGAGTTTTTGTTTGCATCTTTTAAATGATAACTATCTCTCTGTGAAAACTCTTCATTCACTAAGTTACTATCACCCTACTTCCCTTTAATGGTTTAAAAATGGCTTCCTCCTCTGAACAGTTACAACAGTAATTTTGATGTTTTGTCTGCTCAATCCAACATGGAGACACAGTTCCTATTACTGCTTTTTTTAAAAGTATGGGTTATACTTTCATATTTCTTTATATATCTCTAATATTTTTGTTGAATATCAGACATTTTAGATAATAGATTGTAGCAACTCTAGGTTCTGATTTTCTCTGAAAGCTGCTGTTGTGTTCTCTGTTTGTGCTTTAGTAACCAGATAGACTAAAATACTGTTTTTCCACTAACGGGTGGTCACTGATGTCTCTCCTCCACTATTTCCCCCTCATTTTTCCTTGTAAGTCTGGCTTTGTAAGACCTTTTCAAGCTTGTCTCCAATGTTCGTCTTCGGGTTCAGCCAAAGACTGACTGAGATTTTACCCAAACATCTCAGTCCAGTAAGGCTTCCACTCCCAGGATGGGATTTGTATATAGAGTGAGTAGTGCCTTTGAAGTCTGAGCCTTTTACAAGTTGGCTCCAAGTTTTATTATCACTAGGCCTGCTTGAATCTCTTCTACGTATTCTTAGGCTCCACTGACCAGCGATGCATAGGTGGCTTGGGCCCACTTCATTTTCTGCTGTGCATATCCAGTGAAGATGGGATATGAGATGAACTTGTAAAGCTCCTGTGACTGTCTTGCCTCCTAGAACTCTATAAAATCTCACTACTCCACGAGTGTATTGCTTGCCACAAATAGGACTCCAATCTCAGATTGGCAGAGTGCCACTGGCCCTCCCTGTTCCTTTGCAACTAAGATCACTAATTTAATCTTCCACACTCTCTACTAAGTGCTCTCTCCCTGCAAGGGCTGAAAGCTTCTGGTTTCCAAGGCTTGCCCCACCTCAGTTGAAATGTCAGACCAACAAGGCCAGGGATGAGGAAGAGGGGGAAAGGGCCAGATAAGAACACCACAAACTTGTGTTATTCTTACCCTGAGTTCAGTAATTTTCATGAATAAAGAAAGCTTCTCAATTTGTTTGGTTGATTTCCAGAGCACTGAATTAGTTGATTCATCCTGCTTTATGGCTGCTTTGTGGGAGAGCAATCAAATCTCTCATTCCACATTTAATGTTAGCCATTCCTTTTTCAATCATGCATACCTTGTGTTGTTGTAGTCCAAAGTTCACCCATGCCAAATCTTGGCTATTATTTTGAGATTGTATTTACCTCTGAGATAAAATTACAAGTGTGCTTTTTTGTTATTCAGATTTTATGCATAGATACGTAGCTACTTTAGTTATATTAAACCTGCTTCCTTCTTTCCTTCTTTTTTTTTTTGCTGCTGGAAGTAACTGATTTTGTGCACATGCATTTGTGTGTAGGTGGACAGATGTCAAGGATTTCTCTATAAAGATTATAGAGAACCTATTTATAATTAAATATAAAGAACCTACTGAAATTTTAATATTCATAGGCATAATCATGCTAATAGATTATATCTATTCAGTCTACATACAATAGTATATGCAAGATACTGATAGCCCATAGCATATGAAAATGACACTAAAAGTTATGGAAAATATGGCATATATAAAAATATATAAGAGAAATGTCAATCTTTACCTTGGAGAAAAATGACATTGCTAGCATTTGAAATATTTAAGTATAGACTTACACATTGATACAGAGGGCAGAGTCAAAACTAAGGGGTATAATTCTGAGTTCAATGTACAGAAAGAACTAGTTAACAACTTAAGCTGAAACAAATGAAGTAGTTTGGTTCTCTTGCAAAGCCATGAGATTCTCTCACCAAGAACGATCAAAATATACTAGATAACCATTTTTTAAAGGAGTGTTTACATAGAAAATAGACTAGGTGACCTTTCAACTCTAAGTTTCTATAAAAAGTAGATAAGAATTTAGATAGATATAAGATAACACTATCAGGAAAAATAATCCAAAATATACATAAAGTTGATTGTAATTTGGGTTATTCATAATGAATAAGAAAATAGGGTCATAAAAACCATTATAAAAGATGTGACTTCCACTGTACTATACTGGGTCTTAAAGGGCAACAACATGCTGGCTATATAACAAAGCTATTAGAAGCAGAAAACACTTTCTTACCATTGTACAAAGCTATGATCTAAGTTTTGGTTGCTGTAACTCAAAAGCAAGAAAGCTGAGGTGGAACAAAAGATAACCAAAACAAAGAAGATATACCAATATGATATATAAAATCAGAATTCATTCTGGAAAGGCAAAAAGTGAGAGGGTGCATAACAGATACTTATAAAGAACATGAATAACACATCTAAGTTAAACTCAGACTTGTTATCAAAACATGGGAGGCAAGACTTAAACTCTGTAAGAGGTAAGGCTAACACAAATAAAGAAAGTACCATTATATTCAGGAAATAGTAAGATAATTTGCTAAGACCAAAATAGGTTATAGGACCCTAATGGGCATAACTCAGTCGTTTGGGCACTGTCTCACAAACCAAAAGGTCGCCAGTTTGATTCCCATGCATGGCATATGCGTAGGTTGTGGGGCCAGGTCCCCGGATGGGGGTGTGTGAGAGGCAACTGATCAATGCTTCTCTTGCACACTGATGTCTCTCCCTCCGTTTCTCCCTTTCTTCCCCTCTTTCCAAAAAATAAATAAATAAAATCTTTAAAAACTAGGTTATAGACTAAAAACAGAAATAGCTTACCTCTTTTAGTTGGTCAGCACTCCCCCATGATGCAGATCGCTGATGCGACCTCTTTTCTGCTCCCTCTTCCACCCAACAGCTAGGTGTCTTTATAAAAACAAAAACAAAAGAAAAATAAGGAATTTTGTCTTTACTCCTTATTCTCAAAGCAACTAAAATATATTTCAAAATTTTTGTGCAAACCAGTTGTACAAAAAATAGCTGTACACTAAATACTAAGGTCCCTTAAATGCTAAGATTTTCATGATCTTGTGTAATGTTTAAAACATTTTATTATATTCTGAATTAGACATGATCAGTTGAAGATGCCTCTGAGTAAAGTTACTAAAAACATTCAGTTTTTCACATCAACAAATTAATGAAACAATCAAATGTAATACAAAACACTAAATCCCAACTGATTAGTACCATTTAGTAGCTATATTTAAAATAAGGTAAATTAGGGAAAATAAAAACCACAACTTAAAGACAAATAGTAATGATTATCATAGTAAATATATATGGCTTTAAAAATTATTTTTATGCCCTTGGCTGGTATGGCTCGGTGGACTGAGCACTGGCCTGAAACCAAAGGGTTGCTGGTTCAATTCTCAGTCAGGCCATATGCCTGTGTTGTGGGCCATATGCCCGAGTTGAGGGCCAGATCCCCAGTTAAGGGCATGTGAGAGACAACCACACACTGATGTTTCTCTCCTTCTCTTTCTCCTTCCCTTCTTTTCTAAAAATAAATAAATAAAATCTTTAAAAAATTATTATTATACACTGAAAAAAATCATTGCTTATGTTGAGGCTGTACCTATGGCTCCACATAATATATAGCTTCTTGTGGAAAAGCCATCAGTTCCACTTTATACAGAATGCTTGTAGACAACTTTTTAAGTAATGGCCACCTCTTAAAAGTAATGAAACCAGTTACAATTGAAAGGTAATGGAATAAAAATACATAAACTCCTTAACAGTTCAAATACTAAAGTGAAGTTCTTTAGTCATAACAGAAAGAGAAAATATTTTACCCAATGGCAAGTGTAAGGATAAAAGGTATCAATATATTAAATAAGCTGCATGCAAAGAATTATTTAGTTTATGAAATTTCCCAAGTTCAGTTCTAGATAAGACAAACTACTTTGAAAATGATGAAGTTCTCAGGTAGTCCTATCTTTAATAATTTATTCTAAATAATTCAAGTTTCTTTTAGTCATACTTTTATTTTGCCAATTTATATGCCTTAATTTATTTTAATTTTTAAATTTCTAACAAGTGTAAACATTACTCTTGTCAAAAATCAAATAATTAAGGATCACAATGTTTAAAACTCAAAGTACATTCACAGAAAATGAGTCAATTTTCTGGCATGTCCAAAAGTATTTAATAACAATGCTAATTATTTTCATTTTGTACAGATCTAACATTTTCAAAGAACATCTATATACAATGTACCTCCAACTTAGAGATAAATCAATACTACAAGTTTTGCAAATGCTTTAATGCCACTAAGCATGCCAATGACAAATGGAGCTAAATCTGAGGTCTGTTATCTCACAAGATATCTTTCTTCACGTTATCATTTTTTTCTAAAACTGAATATAAAAACTTATTTCGTAATTTCAGAATGCAGTATTGGTTATACAAAAGAAATAACAACTACAAAAAATATTAACAACCTGGCAAGCTAGCTAATAAAATAGTTTTTTAAAAGTGCAAACCACTGAGAGAGTGCTCTCAATTATGTGGCTATAGAGTTACGTGCACATAAACCATATAAGTATATTCATCATAGTCTCAATTTTTAAAAAAATACTCCCCAAAGAGTAATTTAATTATAACCATATCAATTTAAAATAGTATAAAAGTGCTCTGGTCTATACATCTAGTCTATAGGCTGCACTGTCTAGTACAACAGCTGGTAGCCACATGCAATTATTTAAATTTAAATTAATGAAAATGAAATAAAAGTAAAAACTCAGTTCCTTAGTCACACTAGTACATTTTAAATGCTCAATAACCACTCGTGGCTAGTGGCTACCAGCTGCCACCTAGAACAGCACAGATATGGGACATTACCATCACTGCAGAAAGTTCTATTGAGAGCAAGTGCTCACATTTAATCACTGACTTTTAACAAGTTGTTTCAGTCAAAGCAAAACCAAAAGACAGCTTCTTGGTTTATGAAAGCTATTTAAAGCTTATGCTTGTCAAGTCACAGAAGATGAAATCATTTGTATCTAATTTGTTAAATCTGAATATTTGAAAAATGTCTTATCATTTAAATGAGGAAAAACAACACCACAGTAGCAAAAGTTCTTTCCTTTCAACTCAGCAAGTGATAGCTTCCAGCTAGCCTGTTTTTCTGCCCATTAACCTAGAGTAGTGTTTTATGAAGCATACTACTTATAACAGTGCTCGTGGATATAGGTCAGAATATATGACAAAAGGGTTCCGTGATCAAGATAAATTTGGGAAATAAGGTATACTACACCTTCCTCTAATCAATGTACAATGTAATTAGCCGTTCAACAACTCAAATGCATACACACACACAAAGACATATACTCTTTAAAAAACCTCCTTTATTTTCTTTCTTTTACTTATACGACCCAGAACACTTATTTTGGAAGTATACTCATTAACATCCTCCAGAGACAGCTTGGGAAGCAATATTGTCCTGAATTAACCTGTACTACGTATGAGAGCTTGCTCTTCAACCCTGATACTGTGGGGATTCTTCTTTGCTAGCTGCTTCCACTTAGACAACCAAGGAAGAGAAAATAAACCTTGTGTACACTTGGGCAACGCAAGAACACCAAAGCCTAGCTCTAAGACTGCTGAGACAATGGTGGTTAATTTTTAAAAATCCCCTCTACGTAAAAAGGACATCTATATGTGGAAGAGACCATTTTTCACTTTCACCTCTCAGAATCACCCCAAATCCAGCCTGTGAAGCTTTCTTCCCAGCCCTCAGGTTCATCCTCCTACCTCTGGTTTCCTGTGTGAGGACCACTCCTTCTCTGAGTTAAATACACAGAAAACAGTACTACTGCACAGGACTCCACATTTGTTTTTCAGACTATTTTTTAAGAGCAGTTTTAAGTTCATAGCAAAACTGAGAGGGTGTTACAGAGAGCTCCCACGAACCCCTGTCCCCACACATACCCAGTCATCCTCCACCAGAGTGGTACACGTGTCACAACTGATAAACTTACACTGACGCGTCACTATCACCCCCCAGTCAACAGTTTACATTAGGGCTCACTCCTGGTATTGTATTGAATATATTCTATAGGTTTGGTTTGGATAAGTGTAAAATGTCATGTTGTCTATCGTTACAGTATCACACAGAGTATTTCCACTGCCCTAAAAATCCTATGTTCTGCCCATGCATTTCTCCCCATCCCCCAACCCCTGGCAACCGCTGATTTTTTTTTACTATCTCTATAGCTTTGTCTTTCCCAGAATGTCATAGAGTTTGAATCACATAGTTGGCTGCTTTTTCAGAGTGCCTTTTTCCACTTAATATACATTTAAACTTCCTCCATGTCTATTATGGATTAATAAATAATTTCTTTATAGTGCTGAATAATATACTCTTGTCTGGGTGTACCAGTTTCTTTATTCAATCACTTCTTTTTTAAATTTTTTTTATTTTTTAGTATATTTTATTGATTATGCTATTACAGTTGTCCCATTTTCCCCCTTCACTCCCCTCCACCCTGCATATCGTCCCCCATCCACATTTCCCCCCTTTAGTTCATGTCCATGTGTCATGCTTGTAAGTTCTTTAGCTTCTACATTTCCCATACTATTCTTGCCCTCCCCCTGTCTATTTCCTACCTACCATCTATGCTACTTATTCTCTGTACCTTTTCCCCCTCTCTGCTCCTCCCACTCCCCTGTTGATAACCCTCCATGTGTTCTCCATTTCTGTGATTCTGTTCCTGTTCTTATCATGATTGCTTCCAAGATTTGGCAATTAAAAATAAAGCTACTATACTGCCCCGGCTGGTATGGTCAGTTGGTTGGAGTATCGTCCCATAACTGAAAGCTCGTGGGTTTGATTCTGGGTCAGGGCACATGCCTACGTTGCGGGTTCAATGACTAATCAGGATGTGTATGGGAGGCAGGCAGTCAATGTTTCTCTCTCACTCTCTCTCTCACCTCCTTCCTTCCTCTCTAAAACATAATGAAAGAATATCCTTGGGTGAGGATCAAAAACAACAACAACAACAACAACAACAAATAAAGCTACTATAAACATCCACATGCAAGTTTTTCTATAAATGTCCAATTTCAAATCCTTTGGGTAAATACCGAGGGTCATGAATGATAGTGAGAGCATGTTTAGCTTTGTAAGAAACTGCCAAGCTATCTTCCAAAGTGTCTGTACCATTTTGCATTCCCACCAGCGATGAATGAGAGTTTCTGATGCTCTGTATCATGGCCAACATTTGGGTTGTCAGTGTCTGGATTGGGGCCCTTCTAATAAGCATGTAGTGGTATCTCATTATTGTTTTAAGTTGCATTTCCCTGATAACGTGATATGGAGCATCTTTTCGGATACTTATTTGCTGTCTTCCTTGGTGAGATATCTATTAAGGTCTGTGGCCCATTTTAAAAAATCAGGTTGTTTTCCTAGGTTGAGTTCTAAGTATTCTTTGTGTATTTTGAATAACAATCCTTTACTGGCTATGAATCCTGGTTACTTTGTTATTTACATCTTTATTCACAAACTAGCAAGGGAAACTACATAGTCCTGCATTATCAATGTCAAAACAGATCAAAGTAACTCAAAGCAAGAAAATACTGTTTTTAAATACTGATTTTTAATTTGTAAGAGCCAAAACCCACTTCTAAAGAAAACCTTACAAAAAATAAAAATACTAATAAAAACTTCACAAAATTCTCTTAATCTTATTTAAAACTTTAAAAAATTATGGAAATATGAATATTGACTGCTAATTATTTTATTGTACTTATACAGATGATCCTTAGTGGCAAAGTACAGTACTGATAAACCTGGCAAGAAATGAAGTGGGAAAACATATTTGCCAATGATACCTCGGACAAGGGTCTGATCTCCAAAATATATAATGAACTCACACAACTCCACTCCAGGAAGACAAAAAACCCAATTAAAAAATGGGCAAAAGACTTGAACAGACACTTCAAGGAGGACACACAGAGGGCCCAGAGACATATGAAAAGATGCTCAGCATCACTAGCCATCAGAGAGACACAAATTAAAACCACAATGAGATACCACCTCACACCAGTCAGAATGGCCAACGTAAACAAATCAACAAACAAGTGATGGAGAGGATGCGGACAAAAGGGAACCCTAGTGCACTGTTGGTGGGAATGCAGACTGGTGCAGCTGCTGTGGAAAACAGTATGGAATTTCCTCAGAAAACTGAAAATGGAACTGCCTTTTGACCTAGCAATTCCACTGTTGTGACTATATCCTAACAGCCCTGAAACATCAATCCATAAGAACCTATGCACCCCAATGTTCATAGCAGCACAATTTACAATAGTCAAGGGCTGGAAGCAACCTAGATGCCCATCAGTAAATGAGTGGATCAAGAAACTATGGTACATTTACACAATGGAATTCTATGCAGCAGAGAGAAAGAAGGATCTCCTACCCTTTGCAATAGCATGGATGGAACTGGAGAGCATTATACTAAGTGAAATAAGCCAGGTGGTAAAAGACAAATACCATATGATCTCACCTTTAACTGGAACATAATCAACAAAAGAAAAAAGCAAACAAAATGTAACCAGAGACACTGAAATGAAGAACAATCTAACTCTAGCCACAGGGTAGGGGGGAGGGAACAATGGGGGGAACGGTGTCCAGGAACTACTATGAAGGACACATGGACAAAACCAAGGGGGAGGGTGGAAGCAAGGGAGGGAGGTGGGTTTGGCTGGGGTGGGAGGGGAGTGGTGGGGGCAAAATGCAGACAACTGTAATTGAACACCAATAAAATAATTAAAAAAAAGAAATGAAGTGTAACTCCTTGAAAATCAATGATATTTCAACTAATAATTAATAATGATTATAGACTAATTTTCACTTATAAAAAGGTTTTAAAATAGATAACAAACCCTTCATTATTATAAATATATCATTTGACTGATAAAAATTTTTAAACTTTTAAAAAACTTTTAATTTAAAAGGTAACTTTGAAAAGTCTATCCTGATGAAGCTTTAAAAAGGAACACAAAAACATTATGATTCTAACACTACTTTCCTTTGTTTTTCTAGTAACTGTATGTAAATATAGCCAGTCTTATAACCGGATATAAATAGCATCTTCACTTAGAAATAAAGAGTATAGAGAGTTCAGCTGAAAACAGCATGAGGAATTCAGTGAGAGTAGCAGTTACTCAAACTTGAACCACACTCCCACAATGTACCAAGTTACGTGCTCATTCTATCAGACCAGTTTCAGCCAGTGATCCCTGGATGAGCAGTATTGGCCTCAGCTGGGAACGTGTTAGAAATGCTAATTCTCAGGTTCAATCCAAGAATTATAACTGGAATTTCTTAGATGGAGTCCATCAACCTGTGTTTTAACAAGCTCCCCAGATGATTCTCATGCAAGCTAAGGTTGGAAAAGCACTGTTAGATTAAGGAAAGAAAAATGAATAAGAAAGAGATTCTGCACTCAAGGTGACATGCTGACCATATATAACATCACTCATTTTTCTTGTAGGCTAGTATTATAAACCAATATAATATCAATTTGCATATAATTACATCTTTAGACATCATCATAAGCTAACATAAATACTGTTTGGAGACAGGCAGAAAGTCAAATTGACAGGGAGAGATTTTTCTTTTCTGAGGAATACTGAACAATAGTCCTTAGGAAAGACTAACATGCCTGAGTATTTAAGTAAAATGTATAAAATCCATGTCTACTGAGTTCTCCATGTGTTCTGCACAACTGAATTGAGATCTGTGACGGAATGATTTGTGTATTCTAGATTATTAACCAGGGAACTTGTAGAGAAGCTGTACTTCTGTTTCTAGATCTCAAGAGGAGGGGGAGAAAGGGTGTTGGTGGTAAATCTCTGAATTGCAATTTTTTAGAACAGGAAATAGCACAGAAATCAACTATTACATCTGTGCTAGACATGATAAAATGAAATAATTTGACTCACTCTGTAAGAAATGCTAATTTGAGAAAAAGCAATCATAAATGTGCCAACAACCTTAAACATATTCACAGCAATTCTGTTTTCAAGAATTAACCTGAGATGTACACCAAAAGAAGCACTGAAATAAATTAAATGTCTACCAATAAAAAAGTTACAATTGTGGCACATTCTTATAACAATACAAACCCCACCCCCCACAGCATGTGGACTAACATCCTCCTTTATTAGGCAAATACAAAGAGAAAATATAAATAGGGGTGGGAATTCTAAATAATTCTATAGTAAATCTATAATTTTTCAATTGAGTGAGAAAAACAATCAGAAAAAAGGACTTAACTATCATGTTTAGGAATATTGACTGGCATGAAAAAATACTATGACTTAAGAAGGTTATAAAACACTACCTATGGTATCACTTAAATTGTTTTTAAAATAGCTTTTAATTTTTTTAAATATAAATAATCAAAATATATAAGGATATACATCAAAGTGATAAAATGGCTGTCTGGTTCTTAGAAATATAAACAACTAAATTTTAATATGAAAAGGTTATACTCAGGGGAAATATTAATCAAGACAAGGAATATTCTATAAAAATAAGTAATATCAACCCTAAGGAAGATATAATGTACAAAACATCTTTAAACATCTACAATATTATCAAGATATATAAGGCAATGACCACTGAAAACAGACAACAAAAAATTCTAACCCACAACTGCCAGCTTATGACAGAATAAGTGGACCTTTAAAAAGGGGGCTATGTAGAAAAAAATGGAAGAAGATCCAAATAAGCATATACTTATTGGATGGGAAGAATTAACATCATTAAAATGTCTATACTACCCAAAGCAATTTATACATTCAATGGAATTCCTATCAAGATTCAAATGACGTATTTCACAGGACTAGAACAAATATTTCAAAAATTTATATGGAACCACAAAAGGCCCCACATAGCAACAGTGATCCTGAGGAAGAAGAACAAAGTTGGAGGAATCACACTACCTAATATCAAACTATACTATGAGGCCATAGTAATCAAAACAGCATGGTACTGGCATAAAAAGAGACACATAGATCAATGGAACAGAACAGATAGCCCAGAAATAAATCCACACCTTTATAGTCAATTCATATTCAACAGAGGAAGCAAGCACATACACATACAATGGGCTAAAGATAGTTTATTCAATAAATGGTATTGAAAAATTGGACAGATATATGCAGAAAAATGAAACTAAACCATCTCTTTACATCATACACAAGAATAAATTCAAAATGGACTGGAGACTTAAATGTTAGACCCGAAACCATAAAAATCCTAGAAGAAAACAAAAGGCAGCAAAATCTCAGATGTAGCTGAGATTTTTATCAGATATATCTCCCCAGGCAAGGGGAACAAAAGAAAAAATAAAGAAATTATATAAAACTAAAAAGTTTTTGCACAGCAAAGGAAAATATCAGCAAAATAGAAAGACAGCCCACAGAATGGGAGAACATATTTGCCAATACATCTGATAAGGGGTTAATATCCAAAATTTATAAAGAATTTACAAAACAACACAGAAGAAAAACAACTCAGTTTAAAAATGTGCAACAGACCTGAAGAGACACTTCTCCAAAGAGGACAGAAAGATGGTCAGGAGACATATGAAAAGATGTTCAATGTCACTAATCATCAGAGAAATGGAAATTAAAACCAAATAAGATATAATTTTACACCTGTCACAATGGCCATCATCAGTAAATCAACAAACAGCAAGTGCTGGTGAGGATGTGGAGAAAGGGGAACCCTTTTGCACTCTTGGTGGAGTGCAAACTGGTGCAGCCACTGTAGAAAGCAGTATAGAGATACCTCAAAAAAATTAAAAATAGATCTGCCTTTTGACCCAGTGATCCCACTTCTGTGAATATATCTAAAGGAACCCAAAACACTAATTTGAAAGACAATGTGTTCATTGAGGCACTATTTACAATCGCCAAGATAGGAAGCAGCCCAAGTGTTTTATCAGTAGATGAGTGAATAAAAAACTATGGGGCATTTACACAATGTAATACTACTTAGCTGTAAAAAAAGAAGAACATCGTACCCTATGCAACAGTATGGATGGACCTGGAGAACATTATGTGACGTGAAATAAGCCAGTCAGAGAAAGACAAATACCACATGATTTCATTCACATGTGGAATCTAATGAACAAACTGAACTAACAAGCAAAATAGAGAAAGACTCACAGATAGAGAGCAGGATGACAGCTAAGCAGGGGAGGGTAGTGGGTAAAGGGATTGTGCAAAAAAGAAAAAGGACTCATGGACATGGACAACAGGGTGGTGATTTTGTGTGGGGAGAAGGGTGTGTAAGGGGACTAAATGGTAATGAAGAAATAAAAAAGTCAAAGAGTATATCCAGAAAGTATTGATAGATATCTGAACCTAGAGAGCTGTAAATTTGCCAGAATATTACCTAGCCAGGCTTATTTCTAGCAAAAGTAAGATATAGATATATGAAGGAAAAAATAAAAATAAATAAAACAGAATAATAAGATTGAATATATAATTAATTCTGTATCTAAAATAAAAGATTGTACTTCATTTTCAAGTACAGAACATTTAAAAAAAGTCATATATTAGTCCACAAAATATTTCACTGAAGTTTCCAAATACCTATAATTCTATGTTCTAATTATAATACCATCAAAATAGAAATTAAATTTTTCCTAGGAAAAGAAACTTTAACCACATAGAAATTAAAAACAAAACAAACAAAAAGTTCTCATATGCTAGACCGGAATAAAAACTAAAATTGCATAATATCTTAAAAATATAAATAATGGAAACATTATACACTAGCCAAAGCTGAGCTTAGAGGATAAGTCTTGGCATATATTACTAAACAAGAAATATCACAAATATGAAAATTGTGCATTCATCTCCACAATCTAGAAGAAGAACAATATAGACTGCAGGAAGGCAGGAGAATGGCAACGACAGAACAAAGACTGAGGGCAATGAACTAGAGAACAAAAATAGAAAAATCAATCTAACACCTTAAAAAGATTAAAACACTGTTTAACTTAGTAGTTCCTCAAGGGTTTTTAGGAACATGTACAAAGGACCCTTGGACAAAACCAAAGAGGTAGGAGGATCAAGAGTGGGAAGTGGGGATGGATGGAGGGGAGAAGATGGTGGAGGTAAAATGGAGACAACTGTACTTGAACAACAATGAGCAAAAATAAACAAAAACCTAAGAATCAAAAAAAAAATAAATGAAATCACTTAAAACACAAAAATGCAATGTTAAAAATGAGAAAAAACTATAGATATACAAGAAATTAAAAGAAATATTCGAGAGTACTTTGTGAAACTCTATGCAAATACACTTCAAAATCTGGATGAAATGAATTATATTCCAGCAAAATAAATGAAAAATTTCAACTAAATAAATAGAAACTAAAAGAGATCAAGAGCCATGGAAGAAGTTGAGATTTCCTAAATAGCTACAATCCCAAAACATACAAGTCTACTCAACTTCATAGGTAAAATTCTTTAGACCCAAGTAACAGACAACTGAGATAATTTTACACCATGTCAATGGAGAGAGGAAGGAAATCTTGCAAAAATCACTTTATGAAGCAAGTATAACACCAATCTAAGGATTACATTAGAAAAAAGAAAAAACTTCAGCTCTCATTTCTGAATATTGAAACAAATAAATAAATGTTAATACTTCATTTAACTAATTTTAAATGTCATATTATAAAAAGAACTCCACAAACCAGTAGCATTTACCCCATAAATGTAATCATAACCAACTATTAAGTGATCTATTAAATTCACCATGTTAGAGTCACGAGTCAAAAAAAAATATTCATTTCAATGATGAAATGACATTTGGCCTATAAAGAACCACACCTGATTTTAAAAATCAAACAAAAATGATTACTAAAATCAGGTGTGTGTTTGTCAGAATGAATACACTGGCTTTCTTTTTTAATTGAGGTAAATTGAAATAATCATATAAATTATAGGTGTACAAGATAATGATTTGATATTATACAGACTATGAAATGATTACAGTGATAAGCCTAGTTAACATCCATCACGACACATAATTATAGAACTTCGTGAGACAAAAACTTAAATTTACCTTTAGTAACTTTTGAATATGTGACATAGTATTATTACATAGTTGCCATGCTGTACATTACATATCCCTGACTTCCATATGTCATAACTGAAAGTTTGTACCCTTTCACTCCTTTCACCCACCCCTCAGTCCCCATCTCTGGCAACCACCAATCTGTTCTCGGTGTGTGTGAACTTGGTTTTGTGTGTGTTTGTGTTGTTTTGTTTTGTCTTATATTACACATACACGTGAGATTGTATGGTAAATGTCCTTCTCTCTATGAATTATTACACTTAGCATCATTCCCTCAAGGTTCACCCATGGCTTTACAAATGGTAAGATTTTTTTTTATAAATGAATAATATTCCACTGTGTGATATATAGCATTTTCTTTATTCAGTCATCTGTCAATGCGCACTCAGGTTATTTCCATATTTTGGCTGTCACAAACAATGCTGCAATAAACATTGTGCTATATATATCTTTTTGTGTTTTCATTTTCATCAGATAAATGCCCAGAAATAGAATTGCTAGATTATATCACAGTTCTTTTTAATTTTTTTGAGGTATTGGCATCCTGTTTTCCGCAGTGGCTATAGCAATTTTCATTCCCAACAGTACACTAGGGGTTCCCTTTTCTCCACATCCTCATCAAAACTTACTTTTTGTCTTTTTGATAATAGCCATTGTAATAGGTGTAAAGTAATATCTCATATCCAATGAGATGGCTTTTATTTCTTTTTTCTTGTCTCATTGATCTGGCTAAGACTTCCAATACTATGTTGAGTAAAAGTGGCAAGAGTAGGCATTCTTGTGTTATCCCTGATCTTAAAGGAAAAGCTTTCAGCTTTTCACCATTGGGTATGATGTTAGCTGTAGGCTTGTAATATATGGCCTTTATTATGTTGAGATATGTTCCCTCCATACCTTGTTTTTTGAGAGTTTCTATCGTAAGTAGATGTTAAATTCAGTCAAATGCTTTTGTGGTATCTAGTGAAATGATTATATAATTTTTATCCTACATTTTGTTAATGTGGTGTATACAGTTGATTTATCTGTGGATGCTGAACCAACCTTGCATCTCAGGAATAAATCCCATTTGATCATGGTGTATCATCCTTTTCAATGTAGTATTGAATTTGGTTTGCTAATATTTTGTGGATGATTTTTGCATCTATGTGCATGAGAGATATCGGCCTGTAATTTTCTTTTCTTGTGGTGCCCTTGTCTGGTCTTGGTGCACCAGCTCTTTAAAACTGCATTCTAAAGCAAGTCTCCTGGCCACACTTAACTTCAAATGGGCAAAGAAGTATAATACTATCATGTACCAAGGAGAAAGAATGCAAATATTTAACAGCCTTCAACAGCACTATACCTGGAAATCAGAGGAAACACCTTTGATTATTGTTCTATATTATCTTTATTGTTTGTCCACTTTAAAAAGAATATATGTTATTTTCTCATTTGACTTCAATTTATAAAAAAGGAAACTGAAGTTTAGCCACGCAGCAGTTGATTCAGTGGGCCATGACTTTTTGAAAATTATTTTCTATTGATTGTGCTATTACAGTTGTCCCAATTTTTCCCCCTTTGCACCCCTCCACCCAGCACCCCCCCCACCTCAGGCCACCCTCAACCACTGTTCATGTCCATGGGTCATACGTATAAGTTCTTGGGCTACTCTATTTCCTATACTGTACTTTACAACCCCATGGCTATTCTGTAACTACCTATTTGTACTTCTTAATCCCCTCACCTCTTCACCCATTTCCCTATACCCCCCTCTCATCTGGCAACCATCAAACCACTCTCCATATCCATGGTCTGTCTCTGTTCTTCTTGTTTGCTTAGTTTGGTTTTTAGATTCAGCTGTTGACAGATATGTATTTATTGCCATTTCATTGTTCACAGTTTCAATGTTTTTTTAAAAAAATAAGTCTCTGTAACATTTCATATAATAATGGCTTGGTGATGATGAACTCCTTTAGTTTTTCTTATCTGGGAAGCACTTTATCCGCCCTTTGATTCTAAATAATATCTTTGCTGGGTAGAGCAGTATTGGCTGTAGGTCCCTGCTTTTCATGGCTTTGAATATTTCTTGCCAATTCCTTCTAGCCTGCAAAGTTTCTTTTGCAAAATCAGCTGACAGTTTTATGGGGACACCCCTGTTGGTAGCAAATTGTTATTCTCCTGCTGCATTTAAGGTTTTCTCTTTACCTTTGGCATTTCGATTATGATGTGCCTTGAAGTGGGCCTCTTGGCATCCATCTTGTTTGGGATGCTCTGTGCTTCCTGGACTTGCATCTCTGTTTCTTTCACCAAATTAAGGAAGGTTTCTTTTATTATTTTTTCAAATAGGTTTACAATTTCTTGCTCTTTCTCTTCTCCTTCTGGTACCCCTATGATGCAAATGTTGGAATACTTCCGCAGGCTGCTTACACTATTCTCGTTTTTAGATTTTTTTCTTCTTGCTGTTCTGATTGACTGTTTTTTTGCTTCCTTATGTTCCAAATCACTGATGTGATTGTCAGCTTTATCCACGCTACTGTTGTTTCCCTGTAAATCGTTATTTATTTCAATTAGTGTATCCTTCATTTCTGACTGGATCATTTTTATGCTATGGAGACTCTCAGTAAGTTCCCTGAGCATCCCACTAACCAGTGTTTGAACTCTGCATCTGATAGATTGCTTATCTCCATTTTGTTTAGTTCTTTTTCTGGAGTTTGATCTGTTCTTTCATTTGGGTCATGTTTCTTTGTCTCCTTCTTTTGGCGGCCTCCCTGTGTTTTTTTCTATGTATTAAGTAGAGATGCTTTGATGCTGTCTTGCTGTCTTGTGTGGGCTAATGGAGTGGGTGTCCTGTAGGGTACAGTAGCACAGCCTCCTTGCTTACCCAAGCTGGGTACTCAAGGTGTACCCTCCATGTGGGCTGAGTACACCCTCCTCTTGTAGTTGAACTTTGACTGCTGTGGGCAGGTCAGTGGGAGGGATTTACCTAAGCCAGTCAGCTGCAAGGACTGGCTCTGACCACTGACCACCAACCTCCACCCTCCATGGAGGATCAGCTGTGCAGTGGCAGGATGGTAATGCTCTGACGTGATCTGTAGTTGTCCACGGGGATGCAGGCTCTGGGATATCCTGGCTGGTGTAGGCCTAGGTCAGTCCCCACCTGTGTTCTGCCGAGGGCCCCTGAATGAGCTATAAAGCAGTCTAAGATGTCTGCTACTTGTGCTGGGCTTGAAGATTCCCAGGTGAAGCCACACTGTGAATCTAGACTGGCTGTTGCTAGTCCTGGGCCTGGGGGCACTTAGCAAGAGGTAGGAGGCTGTGAGCTCATTGAGGCCACTGTTACTTGTTTGATAGGATTTAGGAAGTTATAAAGCATAATCTAATATGTCATTCATATGGAAAAGTCACAGTTAACAGTTTGGGTGGGCCTATAAGTTGTCTCAGGGAATAAAGTCTCAGGGAATCTCCAGGGCTGGACAAACAGTGTTAGCCAGGTTGATGGAGTCTCAGATATGGCACTGGTCTGCTCATTCTGTGGCTCTGTGAGAGGAGGACTCAGAAAGGGACAATGGCCTCTGCCTGGCTTTCTGTGTGAGAGACAACTGTCCCCCAGCTCTCACCTTGATGCCAGACACTTCAGTTCCTCCCCATATGCCACTGGTGCCTTTCTAACTGCTACCCCAGTGCTGGAGCTCAGAGAGAGTAAATCTAAGTCCATGTATGGATTCTTTAAGGGGAACTGCTTGGGACTCCAGAAGTTTCTTCTATCAACTCAATCCCCATTGGTTTTTGCAGCCAGAAGTTAGGGGGACTTATTTTCCTGACACTGGAACCCTGGGCCGGGGTGCCTGGTGTGGGGCTGGGACTCTTCGCTCCTGAGATATCCTTCCCAAATTTTTATTCACCACACATGCATGTGGAACTAGCCTGTTCCACATCTTTGCCCCTTCTACCAGTATGGATGGATGTGGTTTCTTTAATTCTGTAGTTGTTAGACTTCCACTCGACTCAATTTCTGATGGTTCTGAGTGATGGATGTTTTATATTTTAGTTGTAATTTTGGTGTGGTTGTACAATGAGGCAAGCCACGTTTACCTATGCCACCATTTTGACCAGAAGTCTTGGACATCACTTTTCCCCCCACCATTTTATTTTAAAAAATTCAAACACAGAACAGCTGAAAAAACTGCTCGTGAGTACTCATAAAACCAACAACTTATATTTTATAGTCAACTTTTTGTTGTATTTGCTTTATCACATATCTATCCATCTATCCATAACTGAGCTGACTTTTATTCATTTCAAAGTTACTGGGTTAGCCAAAAAGTCCGTTTAGTTGTTTTCCATAAAGTAAAAGACATTTTTCATTTTCACCAATAACTACCGATTTGGATATTTTGAGTATGTCGTTATCTTCCACATGGTATAACACTGATTATTCTCAAGTAATATCTTGATTTGATTGCTATCAACTTTGATGGGTGTACATGACCAAGGGGCATAGTCCAGTGAGAAATCTCCAGGATGAAACTTTTGATATGTTCGATTGGTCGCAGGACCTTTTCCAAACACTACACATATCTTTTTTTTTTGCATTTCAGTTGCATTTTTATCTTTCTTGAAATAATAAAGCATAATATGCCAAAAATGTCACATATTTTCTTCCATCTTCAGTATTAAAATGGATACATAGAAATTCACCGATTTTGATAAGCTGTCACAATACAATCTAACAAAACTGTTTCCAATGAAGTTAAAGACAACTAAGTACTACTAGAGCCATCTTACGGAAAAAAACAAATGATCTTTTTGGCCAACCCAAGAGTTGCAGACAGCAATATACTTCACCCCTAAACTATTAGAGTTCAATATTTATGTTCTATATTTTTAAAGTTATATAATAAAATGCACAAGTATCAACTTAGATCTAAGTTCTGACAAACGCATTCACCCATGTAACCAAAGCCTCTCAAGATATACATTTCCATCATCCCAGAAAGTTCCCTCATCCTGAGCCTTGATTTGAAATAAGATCTGTCTCCAAAGTCTAGTCTTTCTCACATTATACTAATTTTTAAAGGCCCAAAGTATAAATATATTGAATATTAAGAGTTTTATTGCCAAACCTCAATAATTAAGGTAGTTGAAATATGGAAATATGACAGGAAGAAAGCACCAGAGATGCCCTCCACCAAGACCAGAGAGCCCAAGTATTTAATATCCGAGGCAAGGTGACTGTACCACTTGCCCTCCACTAACTCCGACTAAATAAACAGAAACTTCTACTTCCCTCCCCCAGAGTTCAAAAGTTAATCCAGGAGGGAAGAATGTGATAATAAAAACCATCGCATATGTTTATCTCTTTTATCTTCAATTAAACTAACAAATACTTGGGGCCAAAACCATTTCTTTTGCTCGTGAGGCAAGCAGGAGGATAAGTGTTACATGCTTCAGTGACTACTATGACCGGCAGTGGGGAATTGGAGGAACAAACAAGGCTTTGTGATCAACCAACTCTGCGTTCAAATCTCTTCATAAAATCTCTTTGTATTTATCAGCTACATAAACATTACCAATTACTTAACTTTCCTAGGCCCAGTATCTCACCTGTATTACCAATTACTTAACTTTCCTAGGTTCAGCATCTTACCTGTAAGATGAGGCCTACATGTTATCTTTCTTTCAATGTTAGGTTTTCAAAAAGGACCTACGTGCAGAACCAGGCAAGGAGAGCCCCTACCCTGAACCTTGAGCTCTTGGGGGGAGAACACTGGTCCTCTCCCAGCCATGTCCCTCTTCAGAGGGTGAAGCGGATTTAGGACCAAAGGGACATGCACACCATGAACCCATGCCTCTGCCACAGGCTATGCTCTGGGTAGTCCAGACCCAGGAACTCCTTGGTCAAATGGCAGCAAGCTGGCTTTCCAAGGTCTGCCAGGACCTACTTCCTGAGAAAATGGGGATGAAAATCAATATGAGGACTGGGCGTTCAACATATGTGAAAAGCTACCCCTCAGGGCACAGAATGGTGTGGGGGTGTAAAAAGATACGAGTTTAGGCTCAGAAGGTGGGTGAGCTCAGCCCATGTAGACACATTCTGGCATGTAACTCTAAGGAACCTAGAAATTCTTAGCTCAAACCAGAATTTCAAGATCCATATGAAAATTTATTTGTCAAATTAGAAGGACAAATATATTTCATATAATAGTTTGTTAGTTTAACTTATACAGTATGGGTCTTCATTTATATTTGCTCCAGACCCTCCAAATGTTACAAATGGGCCTGTCTATATTTACTACTAATAACCTCACATGTATATTGCCATATACGCTTTCAAATAGTATGTTTAGTCTTATAATATTATAAGTTCAGTTACATTACTCCTATCACATAAAGAAACTGATATGTTTAAACCTACTCAGAGCCCTTCTATGCTATCTCCATATCACTCTTTTTTAAAATTAATTAATTTATTTTTAGAGAGAGGGGAAGGGAGGGAGAAAGAGAGGGAGAGAAACATCAAGGTGTGGTTGCTTCTCATGGGGCTCCCACTGGGGACCTGGCCCGCAACCCAGCACGTGCCCTGACTGGGAATCTAACCGACAACCCTTTGATTCACAGCCCGTGCTCAATCCGCTGAGCTACACAAGCCAGGGCTCTTCTTAATTCCCCAATATATGCGTTTCCTCCTCTGCCACATCATACTATCCAAGACAAGGTGCCCCTAATCCTTAAATCCAGCCCTTATTCTCCATGACCTCTCTTTACAAGCTTGTAAGTCTAGAGTATTTCTGCTCTCTTAGCTTTTGCTCTTTCCCTGGCTCTTCTTTCTCAGAGCTTTTGTGAAGGACAAATGAGATAATGTTTCTGGATAGTGTCAGCATGAAGCATATCCAATAAAAGGTAGGATTTTTTTTGTCTAAAAAGAATAACTACCATTTTTAAGTGCAGTGGCAGTTACTCTACTAAACAACACACACACATGCACGCACGTTACTCCATTTATCCTAGCAGCAGCAAAAAACTGGAGCTCAGATTGGTTGACAAATTAACCTATTTTAGAAACCTGGTTCCAACACTTTCTAGTTTTATGATCCTGTGTAAGTCACTTAACCTCCCTGAGTTTCTGCTTCCCTGTCTGTGCAGTCTTACAATGTCCTTGTGAGACTTAAGTGAAACACAGGATGTAAAACACACAGCACATGGCACACAGTCAGTATATGTTGACTCCCTCCTCTTCCTATTGCTTCCAGGTGCATACATTAGTTTTCTCCTTTTCCCTTGTGTGCACTTCTAAAAACTGAGTCTCCGGTCCTTTGACCTTCTTTGTTTACACTCTACACCTACACTTGTGAATGCGGCTCCTCTAGAGAGATGGTTTTGAATTATCTGTGTCCATTTTTAAGTGTCCAGGCCCACATCTCTAAATTTTGCTAGTTATTTCTACTTCAGAATCCCACTGCCTACCATTTCAAACTGATCTTTTTGCTCACAAAGCTAAGAATAAAAAGCAAAAGACTGGGGGTGGCATAAAATATTACAAAGGCAGAATTGGTAGGACGGATGATAAAGAAGCTAATTTCATGGTTTCAAGCTTGTCTTAGAAAATTAGAAAAATTGAGAAGATTCTCATACATCACGTCCAAAATTTTCCCCCTTTTTCTCTTCCCTCATTCTTCAGACATGAAACTCTAATCCTTCTATTTTCCTAACCTACAAAGCATAATGTTCTCATTCCTTTGAATTCTCTCACATTTAAATGCATCCTTTTTAACTGGGAAAAAAACACCCAAAACACCTCTGACATAAACTTCCTTAGTCATATGTTAATACTTTGTAAATTATTCCCAAGACTGTGCAAACTTTTCTTAAAAAAATTACTTAAAATTTTTAATATAGTTACTCATCATATTAATTTCTCTTGAGAAGCAATTAAGCTGTAAGTCTAAAAAAACTTTGTAATACAGACTGATACAGTTTTATTAATTAGTAAATAATTTAAAAACTTAGAAAAACCAGATGACAAAAAACAAAGTACATTAAAAGAAACAGCTTTCTTCTTTGGTTGAATATATTATATTTCAAATTTAGGAATATTTGATTAAACTACATTTTCTTTACTGTGATCAAAACAGAATAACTGCAGGGTAGTCAAACTGTTGATTTGCTATTTTACCTGAGTAGCTTTATCTTTCATGCATGAAGGGTAATGAACATGAGGGTCCCGTGGCCACTGTCCTGTGAGATAAGGTCCTGTTATCGTATCCAAAGAAGAGGTTCGCCTTATTGTACTAGAGGTTCGAACTTGCTGCGATTTTGGCCTGTCCACTATAAAAAGTGAAAAAGAAATTAGATTAGTCACTAACAAATAAATAAAATCTAAAATTATTTAAACTTCATAGTTTGTAGAATGTCATCCTATCAATTTTCCCTACAACATATATGTTTATCCCAAGAGCCCCTTTATATGATCTGATGGAATTTACAGACCCCCTCCCAAAGAAAAGTAAATTCACATATTAAATTTGACAGGCACTTCCAGGACTGCCACGGACCCTCTGAAGCCCATCTATTTTAGAGGCCTGCTTTACAATCTGTATATCATCTCCACTGCCATTACTTGGTAAGACTAACAGGTCTCACCTGGACTGCCAATTTCCTAACTGCTATCTCTGCGTCAATTTCAACTGAATCTTAGAGTGCCATCTCCTTCCACTGTTAAAAAACATTTCTATCGGTATTCATTTTTTTCACTTAAAGCCCATATTCTTCACAATTTGGCTCTCACATACTCAATGTTTGATGTCTTGCTACTCCTCCATACACCCATGCTAACTACTAAGGGCCACACAAACTAACTTCAGTTTTGCAAAACACTCCCTTCTCTACCTCTACATACGCTGTTATTTCCTGAGCTAGAACTCTCTCCTTCTCTGTTAACTTGACAAACTCTTATTTAAGATACATTCTCCCCACCAGCACATAAGATTAGTCCTTACAAACTGAAAAGGAATTTATGCGCAATACTTACTTAATGAATTTATTTACAGCTACATAAAAACAACATATATAATGACACCATACTTTAATTCAACTTCCTCATTGATAGAAGAATTTGAAGCCCAGAGGGATAAAACTGAATGACCCAATGAAACAGAACTGCTAACAGGTGAGAGAGGTAAAAAGGATTCAAGATCTCCAGACATTCTACACAGTTCAATCAAAACACTAGGACAATCTACTTCTCTCCATATGGGTACCATAAGTACCTCTGTTGAAAATTAAAATGATCATACTGAACTACAGATTTTTTATCTATGTATCTCAAATAATTTGATGTACGTTCTATAATAAAATCCAGTGGATTACAGAATCCAAGGCTCACAGTCTTACTCAGAGTTATATCTCACATCAGGCAAATGCCTTGCACATTACAGAGGCTCAGGAAACATTTGTTACAGAATGCTGTCTTTTAACTGTCTTCCTAAAACCAGAATGGTTTTTAAAATCAGAAAACAAAAGAAAATATAGTATATGCTAATGTTACTATATTTTTATATATTTTACAACTGCAGTTTTGACTTCTTTGATATAACAAAAGATCTGAAAATTTCTAAACTTCCTCCCTGTCTTCACTGCTTAGGTCTAATTTGATTTCACCATAGTCAGAGTACCAAGGACAGCCTATTTCTGCTCTTTGGAATTATCTGCAATTTTCTTTGTGACCAAAAACGTGGTAAATTTTGTATACATTTCATGAATCATGGAGAAGACATATTTTGTTTTCAGAATATACAGTTCATTGTCATGTACATAAACTAAAATAAAAATATAGAATATAGGAATAATGTAATTATCAACTTGATCTGTCACAGACTTAGAGGAATAGTCCACAGTTTCTGAACTACTATTGAGATCTAACAATTTCCTTTATTTCTTACAATTTTTATAATTTATATTTTATAATATAATATAACTTGGTTCATATTAATATACACTGTCAATATGTTTTGCCATTTTAATCTGTTCCATTTATTACTTTTTACTTTTAAACTCTGTCAAATTAAACATTATGATGCCCTTAGGCTTTCTTTCTATTACAATTTGCCTGGTATGCCTATTCTTTCATTTTTTATTTCTTTGAATCATTTTGTTTACGTGAGTCTCTTGTATACAGCATATAATTAGGCTTTTTGAAAAAAACCTTTGTAATAAGACTTTTCATAAAAGGTAAGTTTATCTCACTTATGTTTATGGATATAACAATTCTGATTGGACGCGTCATGTAATTTTTTTCCCTGTGTTGTAATGCTTCCTTGCTACTTGTTTTCTGTTTTACTGTTTTTTTCTTCTTTCTTCTTACCTCCTTCCCCCATAAGTAATTTGGAAAATACGTAGACTATTTTCAGTTCTACTACTAGAAGTTATTTCTATTAATTCTTCTAAAAACCTTTTTTGGATGTAAAAGCAATACATACAAATTTTTAGCAGCTTTGGGAAACAAAAAATTAATGTGTTGCTCAAAACATGATTTATAACAATTTGTTTTAAAAATTTAAAAGCTACTGTACATACCCTCCACCAGGAAGAAACAAAAGACAAAACAGATGATCCACCCTCCTCGCAAAAGAGCCAACATTTATAGTAGTTCACCACTAAACTTAAAAAGGCCTACATAAAGATCAGCAATAACCAGAAAATAAAAAGCTATTATATGTGGCAAACTTCAGGCTAAAAAATTGCTCCCAACTATTTAAAAAGCTGTATGTAGTGTACTTATAGCTATTAAAGCTCCTTCTAGCTTGGTAAATAAACAGGGAGCATTTTTGATGTTTTATAATGAGTTAATTATAAAAAAGGTACAGTCAGAAACAAAGGATACACTAATTGACATAAAGAGCAATTTTAAAAGGGGAACAACAGTAGAGAACACGAAGCTGAAGATCAAATCAGTGATGTGGAACATAGGAAGCAAAAAACAAGCAATCAGAACAGCGATAAGGAAAAAGAATCCAAAAAATGAGGATAGTGTAAGAAGCCTCTAGGACAACTTTAAGAGTACCAACGTTCACACTGTAGAGGTGCCAGAAGGAGAAGAACAAGAAATTGGAAACTTATTTGAAAAAAAAAAATAATGAAAGAAAACTTCCCTAACTTGGTGAAGGAAACAGACATGTAAGTCCAGGAAGCACAATCTCAAACAAGATGGATCCAAAGAGGACCACTCCAAGACACATCATAATTAAAATGCCAAAGGTTAAATACAAAGAGAGAATCCTAAAGGCAGTAACAGAAAAGCAGTTACCTACAAGGGAATCCCCATAAGACAATCAGCTGATTTCTCAAAAGAAACTCTGCAGGCTAGAAGGAATTGGCAAGAAATACTCAAAGTTAGGAAAAGCAAGGGCCTACAACAAGATTGCTCTACACAGCAAAGCTATCATTTAGAATAGAAAGACAGATAAAGAGCTTCCCAGACAAGTAAAAGCTAAAGGAGTACATTATCACCAAACCACTATTATATGAAATTTTAAAGGGTCTTCTTTAAGAAGACCAAAAATATGAACAATAAAATGACAATACATATCAACAATTTAATCTGAAAACAAGATAAATAAAAAAACAGAACAGAATCATAGACACAGAGAATGTTTTGATGGTTGCCAGATGGAGGGGGGTCAGGGGAATGGGTAAAAAAGGTGAAGGGATTAGTAAAAATAAATTGGTAGTTACAGAGAAGCCAGGGAGTTATAAAGTAATGCATAGGGAATAGAGTAGCCAAAGAACATACAAGCAGGACCAATGGACATGGATGACAGTGTGGGGTCTGCCTGAGGGAAACTATGTTAGTTGACTCTGAATCTGAGTATCAGCGGAAATAACTGCACGTGTAGAGAGAGGCATAAAGGGGGCTGAGTGGAGGGGGACAAAGGGGAAAGATGTGGGACAACTGTACTAGCATAAATAATAAAATGTTTAAAAAGACCTTATAAAGGAGCCCCTTGATCTGCACAAAATATTCTATGTTTACAAAATTTTATTATATTTTAAATCACTAAACCTCTGCTTATCACTTCCTAAAAATCACATGTTCTCCACTTAGTGTCCACTCTCTATGGTTAGCTATGTTAGGACCATGGTCTTCACGTTTTTTTGCTTAAGTAATCCCACAGTGAATATGTAAGCATGCAGGAACATGTGTAGTTATTTATTTATAAATGAGATTATGTACTAGAATACTAATATGATATATATTATAAAACAGACAAAACAGAAATGCATATGTATGAAAAAAACATAAGATACACATGTATAAAAATTAGAAAATCAGTCATGATATTTTCTTCCTATATCTCAATGGGCCTTACTCGCTTCAATGTGAAGACCCTTGGGTAAGGGATATGAAATTGGGCTAAATTTAATCTATAAATTGTCTAGTTAGCTTGGTCTAATTCTATGATATAACCCCATGCTTATCTGTGTTAAGGATGTGTAGACAAGCACCGCACATACCAAGGAAGGAAGGAAGGAAGGAAGGAGGAAAGGAAGGAAGGCTCATCTTAAAAAGAAAAATTAAGTTAGGACAACAGTGTCCATATCTTTGTGTCAAATTCATTCAAGCAGACATCATTAAAATAAATTAAAGTGTAACAGTCAAAATACTTCAAAGGTTATATTTCAATCATATACTTGAAAAGAAAGATTCTCACCATTCCACGTAACAGGAAAATTTCAAAAAATATGTCAAATTTATTTGAAAATTTCAAATAAACAATTTGAAAGGTAAAAATTCAGAGTAAGTTTAAAAACTGGCAAGGAAGGTTCTCTTCCAAGATATGATTAGCTCTAATAACCACACTTATCAAATATCACTAGGGCCTTAGATTTATCAAAAGATTTATCATAAACAGTGCAATTCTATGCCAATAAGATGATTATTCTTGTTCCTATTACACAAATAATCATGGCAATGAGTTGGTTTTTAACTGCTTCATCAACATCTAAGCTTTGAAATCGCTCAAGTTTTTATTTATTTAATTTGTTGTATTATCATCTACCAACTCAGATTTTACAATTTAATGCAATAAAAAATTAACTGGTTTTGCATTATTTGTATCTTTGACACAGTACATTTTTTATTTCATAATTACAATTGTGATCAGAATATGTATTTAGTTTTTAATTAAGTGATGACAATATTTCTCTACTAATTAGTACACAGTGACCTCAATTCAAGTAGCTAAAACAAGAGCACTTGTTATCAACTAGAAACATACATTAGTATGTATAGTCAATCTTTGAATTAATTTGTAAGAGCTAAAGTAAATATTTAATTATATATGTAAAGTATCAAAGAAAATCAATAAAATACATACTTATTTTAATTACTTAAGCTAAGCAGGCATCAGGAAAATAGTACATTCTTAAGTGGAGAAACCGGTAAACATTATTACTAAATAAAACTTGCTGAATGTCTACTATATGCAAAGCACTGTTCCATGAACAAAGGGGAATTACAAAATAAGGTTTAGACTCCTCTCAGGAGATTACATTCTGGTTGGGGGAAATATATGTATAATTAAACTACAGTATAAAACATATGTATGACACATACACACCAATGAAGGATAGGAAGACAAACAAGACAAAAATAAATTCAGCAGCAGACAGCAAGAACGGTGCTCTCTACACCAAGGGAGGCTTTTAAGAAGGAGTAAGAGGCTTGCCATGCCACTTAGCAGTCCTGAACATCTCTTACTTAACTATTTGAGAGTAAACTACAGACTAACTCAGTTCAGCAGTGGAAAATGACAGTTAAATTAAGTCACATCTATTTCCAGCACTGTCATCATTGTTAGGACCAGAAAATGACTGTTCATAGCAGCAGTGTGCAAAAAGGTTTCTTCATTACACTCATCTACAGGTTGAGCTTCCCTCCCCCTCCCCTCCCTGAACAGCAAGCCACATGGCAGTAGCAGTTGGTGGGCCTGCGGCTCCTCTGGGGCACCTACTCAGGACTAATACAAAACGATTCTTGCTCTCTAACAGCCAATTAAAATTCAACTTGTTTAAAAACAACAAACTGTATTAGCTAACTCTGAATATCAAAACAGATCTTGTTCTAAACAGGCAATGAATGCTTAATATCTAACTGCAAGAATAATGTAATATAATGTTAAATTAATTTGTTCCCAACAGCCATTTTTCTTCAGAGGCAATAACTGAAGATGGCTAGTTAGTGAGCTTGGTAATCTGTCTTTAAGAAGTGAATTTGTAGTGGAAAATTAACAAAGTTAAATAAAATTCCTGTAATTTAAAGTAATAGTTACTGAATGCTGAAAAATTTAAGAACTTTAGCTACAGAATAATATGAAATAAGCCACCACACCTTCCAAACCAATCATACCACCTGGTAAAGAGGATGCAGTAGTTTTGACTGCCATAATGTATCCATACAGAATGTAAACCAACACAGATAGTAAAATAACTGCTCCCATTCTTTTCTTGGACTTTAACATACTCCAATCTTTTCATCCTACATTCATAAGGATGAAATAGCTAATTTAGTCTGCAAAAGCAAATAAAAACAGTCAGTTGTCTGTGTTTAGCTCTCAATTAATGATTACTAACCAAAGCTTTCCCTTAACATTGATTACATAAGCAAGGCACACCTAAACTTAAAAAAAAAATTAAGTTTAAATTTTAACTCATTTAAATTACAACTTATTTAAACCTTTAGAAAAAAACTACTACTACTTCAACAAGTGTATAAGCACTGGAACTCCATGAAACTTGCCTATTATAGCACCAACACCAAGGACAAACTGCTTCTTACTTCGTTCAAAACCCATCATTGACTATGATCATAAAGAATCCACAAGATATAAAATTCAGTAAAATGTTTAAGATAACTAAGTACTAATATCAAGTTTCCCAGTAGTTTACCTCACAGAATTCATATTAAATAACTACCTTGTATATAAAAACATCACATTAACAATGCTAGCCAACAGTATCAGACAGAACACACATATGTAATATTTTGTCTTGAAATTAAGATCCTGAAGTGTGTAAAACCTTTTTATCTTTTAACAGTTAACAGAGCAAAATTTATTACCTAACTTGTTAATGTCCAAAGTGAAAACAGCCATTAAGATTTGTAATACAAACATACATACATATGGGTGTATGTGTGTGTGTCTTATTACTTACTATTGATTTAGAAGAATGTTAACAAAAAAATATTAAATCCCTGGCCAGGTTGGTTGGGGCATTGCCCCACATACACCAAAAGGTTGCAGATTTGATCCCTGATCAGGCTCAAACAGGAGGCAGCTGATCCATGTTTCTCTTTCACATTGATGTTTCTCTCTCTTTTTTTCTTTCTCTCTCTAATTAATAAACATAACCTTGGGTGGGGATTAAAAATATTTTTTAAAAAGAATGTTAAAAATTGGCGATGCTTTTTAGCCACTACAACGTCAACATCTGGTCATGTCTGAGAAGTAATAGAAAGTTTTCTAAGATTTCACCAAGAAATTAGATTTTGAGAGATCCTAGAACAAAAAGGCACAAGGCCCTTAGGCAACTCCTAGCTGGACTAAGCCACAGATCAAGGATGGGATCCTGAGATGTGGTTTTCTGTATAAGGATTACTATGCACCTTGTTAAAAATGCAAGTTAATGAGCCACATTCCCAGAGATCCTAATTAAACAGTTATAGGGTGGAGCCAGGTAGCAACATATTTTTCAGCCATACTAGACTGATTCAGATACATCACCAGGGTTGGGAACCACTGCGATCTAAAAGCAATGTGTCTCCAAGTGTGAGATGTTTTTTTAAAAATGCTCACTTCTGGGCCCCAATTTCTCATCAATGACATGATTCTCTGGTAGTGAGGACCCAGAAAACAAAATTTTTAATAAGCATCTCAGGTGACTCTAATGCTACTACTAAAAGCTTAGGAACCGATGTCTGAAGGATTAGAACTAGATCCTTTAGAATTGTAGGTGCTCAAAAATAAAATCCTTTTGGACAATAACCTACTCCATGTAGAGGCACTGAAAATTTTAACTATAATCCTGCTGCAAAATAGTCAACCAGGTCTTTGAAATCTACAACTAGCAGCTAACCTTCTAGAATATAATCAATTTAAACATCTAGTCATCTCCTTTAAAAGTTCATGTTCTAAACTCAATGCCAGCCAGAGCAATAAGAAACTTCAAACCTAAATACAGAGCACTCTAAGCGGAATGATTAGGAACACTAGAAAAATGAGACAAAGACAAAGCTGAAAATAGCTGCTTTTGGAAAGAGACTCTCCCACCCAAATAGGGCATTTTGCATGCAAATAAAAGTTAACTACAATAAAATTTACTTCCTGAAAAATATAAGCCTGAAAAAATATATTAAGTGGGTTCCTTTATAAAATGAAAGTGTCAGAGCAAAATTAAATCAAATATATGAGCAAAGTAAAACTTAGATTTTAATAATTAATTTGGTTAAAAATTGAAGCCCAAGTCTGAAAATGTTATAGCTAATTTATTAAACAATCTTATCTTTAATACAAAACCAATGGTTATTCATGATGTCCAACTTAACTCATTCACATTACAGTTTCAGTCATCACCAATGAAAATAAATTCATTGAGCAGAGATTGAATACAAGGCAGAAAGTTGCTTTTCTTCCACTTACAGTATCCTGAAATGGTACAGCAGTTCCTAATCTAGTAGACATCAAGAAGAGCCATAAATAAATAACAGGAAATTTTCCTGCTATTGGTTCACTGAGGTTAAGGATAAATTGGCTCAAGTTCCCTTTTCAAGCTGTAGTATCACTGAGGAAGAGTCTCCTCCACCAAACTTTAGTCAGGTTTCTCTAAACTCTTCTTAACTAGGCCCTAGCTTTGGAGTGTCTGTGTTCACCTCTGCATTGTCCAATTTTAGCAAGAATCTTACTAAGTCAGTTTAACCGGAACTCCCCACCCTCGGTAACTAATCACCCTTGACATCTGATCAGGCTCTTCATCCTCCATCACCCCCAGGTGATGTCTGATCACCTGGCCTGCCTTTAGCAACAATCCTGTTAGGTCTGTTTAGCCAGAATCCTCCCTTACCGCAATCTTTCCTCTCAGTGGTTTTCCATCCACTGACCCCTGCCTCTCCACCCCACCCCCACACACATACTCTGCTCCTTGGCTATAATTTCCCACCCTTCCATGTTATATTCAGAGTTGTGATTGTCTCCCTAAAGAAAGTCTGCCTTACCATTCTTTAACAAGTGTCATGAATAATTTTTGTTTTAACATTGTTACCAAAATAAATTTTAAAAAATTTTAAGAACTGTACAAATAAGAATTTAAAAATATAAAAAGGAGACTGGTATGCTTCTTAGCCAGTCTAACGTACATTAATATTGATCACCTAGTAGAATTATTACTAGGTTCAGCTTTCCAAAATTAGCATAGTCTAGGCACTTCACCAATGGCCTTTATAGGTCTTTCTTCCTTGACATGTAAGAAGATGAAAATTTGCCAAAATATATGTGCCACATAAAATGAAATCATCAAAACCAAATGAACTTCAGATAAGAAACAAGAAGGACACTACATATGAATATGCTATCTAAAATAGAACTAAAGGGCAAAAACTAAAGCCATCTCAATGTGAGTAGATTCTGAAACACTAATCAACCAGACCTGGAATCCTGCCACAGGAGCAATCTAGAAAACATGCAGAAATGACCATATGGCTGCCCCACAGAAATCTGGAAAGGAACCAATCAAGAAGCTGACAAGAGAAACAAACATGCTTTTGACCAAATGAGGCCTGACGCAGCCTGTAACTTGAGGTCTGTTAGGAAAAACAGTTAAAAAATGTAGTCAGGCAGGCATTTAGGAATGATTCTTTAGGTTACAGCTCACTCTAACCTGTGACAAACGGCACATAAGTTGAAACAGGCCACTTGGAGGAAGGCCATCAGCCTATTTTCAAAGAACACCCAAAAGAGTATATTCTGGATCAAGGTTGTAAAGCAAACTTCACTAAGATGGCACATTGTAAGAGTACACAACAAATTATGGAGCTCTGACATTTGAAATCTACATCTACAAAAATTACATATATGGCAGATAAGATGCTAAAGATTATTAAGTTCATTTTTTTCTCCTTGCAAATGGTAGTCGTTTAAGGAACCCTGGCAAAGCTATAATTAGTTGATGGTTCCACAAGCTTTACAAATTTCCGATTAATTCCAGTAATAGAGATTCCAAACATCTAAAATCCATTAGGACTAAAGGGCTCAATGTTCAAGAAATAATCACAAAGTATTAGCAACTACAAAGTAACCAAAACAAGAGGATCAAAGATAAAAAGCAACATTGTAAGTGAAAGGAAAGTAAATATTCCTTTAATCAGAACACTGAGTATATCCCAAAATTTTGTTTCACAGTACTTAACTTCTAGTTAAAAAGTATTGATAGAGCTTGGAAATTTTTTTTACCCAAATGAGACTGATTCACTATTATATCCCAAATTAAAAAGAAAAACAAACAAAAAAGATTACAATAAAGGCTACAGAATCGGCAGTATCTTGACCACAGTATGACAATCTAATATTAGATTAATATTAATATTACTAATAAAAGTCCTTGATTTTCAAAGTAGGGAATAATTTTCCTGAACTTGTGATTATAAAAGGCATTTTCCCCAAAGTTTACCTTTTAATGAGAAAAAAGGAAGAAAGTTAAAGACAGAAAAAATTCATTCTTCTAGTAGAGGTAACTACTAAAAATTTCAGCTGCTTTTATTTGGGATATACAATATATCCACACAGACAGAAACATTCTCTCTCTCTCTCTCTCTCTCTCTCTCTCTCACACACACACACACACACACACACACACACACACACCACTCTATATTTATCCCCAGTAACAGTTTCACTTCATAATACTAACCTGTTTCTTAGTTTTCATTTTAGCATCTTGGCAAGTTTCTAATATATGTAGCATTGTTTGTCCATTAAGTATAGCAATAAGTATCTCAATATTCAAGAGAGTTCCTTATGTAAAAGTTTTGTCAAAATATTCTAAAAGTGAGAAAGATGATAGCAGAAAAGATTTTAAATCTCCTTGTAACAACAGACAGAGAGATGAGGATAGCCAAACTAAAGATTCAGTATCACACAGCAATGTCACAAAGTAGCCCCACAAAAACTTCAAATGTAAGCAAACAGAGAAAAACCATAAAAAATTAGTGAGATTGTTCTTAATTTCAATGTCTCTAGTTATATTTTGCATGCTTGTTTGTTTTGTTGATTAGGTTCCACTGAAAGGTGAGATCATATGGTATTTGTCCCTAACTGCCTGGCTTATTTCACTTAGTAAATGCAGACAACTGTACTTGAACAACAATAAAGTAATTTTAAAAAATTAGTGAGAGGCAGCAGAGGGAAAGCCCTTGGGCTTCTGATGGTCCTACAAATAAAAGACCACCAATTATTAATGGGTGAATGTAAAGTGTGATTCTGAGAAGAGTAGACAAAATTGGGAAGGGTTCGACAGGATCCAAATTTCAAATGAGTGCAAGAGGACACCAAGTGAATAAAGTCTGACATGCTGTAGCACTATGGCTAGTCCCAAATTTCACAAACAAAAATTGCTTCCACTAGAGTCCAATGCTGAGGAGAAATTACTGGGAGTTGAATCCAAATTGAACAGAACAATGACCAAAAAACCCACAAACAACAAAACCCCAAAGAAAAGAGATAGTTGAGACAGAGTTGGAGAAGAAAGTCAAGGAGGCTGGGATCATATAAGAAAGAGATTTTTTTTTAAGTCATTTTACAGAAACAACTGAAGTGGAAGGATTGGAACTCTGAAGCTAGAAAAAGTATCCTGAATGCTCCCTCCCTCCTAAATGTACAGGAAAATTCATTTCACTTAAAAAGTCAGCAACAGACAAAAATAGCAGACTAATCCCACAAAATTATATCATAAAAGGGCACAAAGAATAAATGATGTCCCTATGGCTAACATATGCATACCAGAAGTACATGTCTATATAATGTGAAAACTGTAACCTCATAGTTCAAAATAAGCTAAATAAATTTTTTTAATGATAGAAGCAATGAAAAGCCTCAGAATTAGAACTCAGAAATTTTGTGTTTGAGGGCAAGGAAGATATGAAAATAGAGATGACAAAGTTGAAGAAACATATGAAATAAAAGGAAAACCTATGCCAGTAATGAAAACTAAGTTACAAGAAACACATTGGGTAATACCTTAACAGAAAGAGAAGAGAGAACATAAGACAGACTTTAGAATTAAAAAACATGAAGCAAAAAGATTTCAAAATAAAATGATTAATATGTAACATAAGCAAGACAACCCAACATATGTCTAATAGGAGTCCCCGAAGACCAAAGTAATAAAAACCAAAAATACTAAGAACTATAATAAAAATATAACTGGAAATGGCATGTTCCAAGAACATACATATACCTAGGGAAAATAATCCAGAACAGCCTACATCAAACACATTTGAATAAAGCTAAAGTAACCTTCAAGTATAAGAGCCATTGATAAAAATTCTAGTTATCTGCCCTGGCTGGGGTAGCTCAGCGGAAAGAGCGCAGGCTGCAGACCAAAGGGTCACTGGTTCCATTCCCAGTCAGGGGGCCATGTAAAAGGCAACCACACACTGATATTTCTGTCCTCTTTCTCCCTCCCTTCCCCACTCTCTAAAAATAAAATAAAAAATATTTTTAAAAACTATCGTATCTTAGTTCTTGCTACATAAAGTATGCAGAATATAGTTCCTACGAGTCATTCCTGAAGAATCTATCAGAGCACCCTGGCTGAGTGGGTCAACTGGTTGAAGCATTATCCCATACACTGGAAGATGGTGGGTTTGATCCCTAGCCAGGGCACATATCTAAGTTGTGGGTTCGATCCCCAGTCAGGAAGGTGGGGTGGCAGATGGGAGGCAACCACTGACATTTCTCTCTCTCACCCCTCTTCCTCCCCCTCTCTCTAAAATCAATAAAAACATATCCTCGGGTGAGGATTAAAAAAAAACCCCAGAATCTATCAGAGTGTAAGCATCATACAACCAACAGTTTGGGGAGGAATTAATGTAAGGACTGCTGGGAGGAGTGAGCCATACAGGCAGTAACTTTGAAAGAAGACAGCAGCTCGATATCTCCAAGGCAAATCTTCATCTTGCCTTAAAAATAAATGTACAGAGAAGAATCAGAAATTCATACTTTTCTTTTCAGCACATGTGAATTTAAGACTATGAATTCATAGAGTATCTGATAACTAAATATGGGTTATTAAATTCCTCCTAGAACCAGATACACATATTTATTTTCTTAAATTTTAATATCCTTCCAATATTTTCATTGTGCTGACTCAGAAAAACTGATGCTAGCCTTAGATAGGCACACTTTCTTCCCAGATAACCAAGTCCAAAAACAGCTCCTGTCTAATCTAGAGAAGAAACTAACTGAAATGGGGTATCCATAATCACTGCATCAGTAGAATGCTTGCCATCCACTCCCACTGGAGCTGGCAATGACGGAGCAAAGCTTCAAAGTATCTCCAACAGAAGCCTGCAGCAAGAACCAGAAAAGGCCTGAGTGAGAAGAATGCCTTTAGTGAGGAAAGGTGGAGTTTACCATGAGAAATAAATGGTAGGGCAATGGCCTGAGGAGCTTGCAGAGGGAGTTATGTCAACACGACGAGATGGAAAGGAGCCTTGAGAGGACCTTCACCTTGCAAGGGGCCAAATTTAAAAGGGCTTCTCCTTTGAAGGGACAAAAATAACCAGGCTCTTTCCACATAATCCCATCATCTAGTGGGCACATCAATAGAGAACAAAGAGTCCTAAAATAATTTTCAAGGCCAAGAGAGAATTGATTATGACTATTAACATTCTGGAATAAAGGTCTTACCACAACTGGAGAAGGACAATCAATTTTATACTCTGTAAAAGGAGATCTTTAGAAATCTGTGTGATGACTACAGTTCCTGATTCTGAACAGGAATCTGCAAAAAAAAAATTGTCAGCTTTCATATCTCTATCTGAATAAAGAATAATGACAACAGTCTCCTTGACAAATAAGAATTTCTCATGATAGCTATACTAAAAATTTATAGAATTCAAAATCTAAATATATTTTGACAACATACAATTTAAAAACAAAAGTAAGACTCAAACTTAAGTTGAAGATATAAACACTTTGCTTAGGTAATAATGACTAGAGATTAGCTCATGATAGCGTAATACTAGGGTTAAGTAGTTAATTCCATGGTTAAATGTAGAGATTTAGGGAGAAAGGCCCAGGAAAAGTACAACTGTTTAATCTTAATAAGATATGACTGCCAGGCAAATGATAAACAGACATCTGTACTGAAACATATCTAGTACCACTGATTTGCTTAACGCATAGAATCTAGTAAATGAAATCCAGCCTACAAACTTTATTTCCCCTTACAATGTGTCCCTAAATCCAGTGAGGGTGAACATTTTGTTGACTGGGAAATACACAACTAACTACACTTCTCTAGAATAAACCCAGAATCAAAGGCTCAAAAGAATGAAGGTTTCAGAAATAAGTGAGCACAGATATTTATTCTAGCATTTACTTTCATAAATATTGACACCAAAGAACCAAATATGTAGCTGTGAAGCAGAAGTTTATCCAAAATTGAATGCTTCATTAAAGTCGGAAATGGCCAAAAGCTGCAGGAAACATCCCAAAGGAAAATGTCCTGCATAAATGACACCTTTGTGGAGGCCATGGGGTAAAACAGAACGTGGCAAAAGCCAGCTCTGTGTTTGCGTACACAGAACACCTTCCACACCTCAACAATTCTACAAACATTGTGCAAAAGAGGCTGCCAGGAAGCTGCCAGGAAAACATTCCCGAGGACTAAAAGCAACCTAACAAAAACTAAAATTACCAGTGTCATGAGTAAACGTAAGGGAAAAGTGTCATAAAATATTTTAGGAGAGCATCACACCTTATTGTTCTCGAACAGCCACGGAACTGGTCATTATGATCTTAGTCAAAAACCATGTATTGATATTATTGATTGAACTGTACTGCAGTCAAGATGTTGCTGCCCAGAAACTACAAATGGAATAAAGTCATGAAGTTCCAGAGTTTCTTGTTATTGCATCTAAGTTTTTTCTTTATATGATAAATGTGAACAAATATCAGACTGTAGTTTGGGATACAGCCTGACTCAGCTGTATTTTGGATATAGTTTAGAATAGCTGGGGCATTTGGAATAAAAAACTGAACACCTCCAGATGTACTGGAAAGATTTAATGTAGGAGGAAAACAAAACTATGCTAAGTATACAAAAAGACAGGTAAACTGGATTTTCCTCTTCACCTCTAATTAGGATTTTTTGCACCCTTTTTACATGTGTTGAGATAGAACAAACATTGAACAATATATGTTCAAAGATTATAAATAAAGCAGTCAACTTTTCCCCAAAGATAATAAATCACTCACTTCTCTCTTTCTACCTACAGCAGTACCCCCTTATCCATGGGGGATAATTTTCAAGTCTCCAAGTGGATGACTGAAACTACAGATAGTACCAAATCCTACATATACAATGTTTTTTCCTATACATACATACCCATGATAAACTTTAATTTATAAATTAGGCACAGTAAGAGAGTAATAGCTAATAAAATAGAATTATCAAAATATACTGTAAGAAAAGTTATGCAAATATCTTATTATACTATACTCACCTTTCCTTTTCTTGTGATGACATGAAGTGATAACATGCCAAACCTATTCTTAGACCTGTGTACCATCCTTACTTGCTTGGTGTCACCCATTTCAGGGTACCCCTGGCTGAAGTCTTTGTATAGGCTCAGTATTTTCTGACACAACATACGGCTGTCAATCGGAACACACTTTTTTGTTCATGTCCCCCACCCACAAATTTAAAGCCTTTTCCATCTTAACTAAGCACTTACCAGCTAAGCCATAACTTCTGCTGTTTGAGATGTGACAGCAAAACTAGTACAGAATCCTTTTTCCTTCACAATTTCATAGAAGATTCATTCTTACTGCAGATCTTAGCAACCTCAGCAATATTTTCTTTTTAAGTCAGAACTTTCACCATTTCGTTTAAAGAAAGCACTTTACAGCTTCTCTTTGGCACACCACAATTGCCAGCATTACTACTTTTGTGCTTTAGGGGTCATTATTAAGTAAAATAAGGGTGTCTTCAATATAAGCACTGTGATACCTAGACAGCTGAGCTGACAACCAAGACAGCTATTACGTGGCTAGCAGGTAGCACGTGTACTGAGTGGATGTCCTGGACAAATGGGTGATTCAGGTCTTGGGGTGGGCAAGGTGGAACGGGATGGGGTGAGATTTCATCATGCTACTTAGAATGACATTCAATTCAAATTGTGTATTTCTGAAAATTTCCATTTAGTATTTCCAGACCACAGGTGACCAATGGAAACTGAAACCGTGGAAAGCGAAACCATGGATAAGTGGGAACTACTGTATATTTTAACTATCCTACTTTTGCTTGAGAATGAAATAGTAAAGAAAAACCTATCATCATTCCCTAATCTTTCATTTGTACACAAATGATAAAGAGTTATCTACCAGAGGATGGGCTCATTCCTAAAATTAAGGCTTTTGTCTTTTTATTTAATTGTTTCTATAACACTCAACACAGCTACTCAAGAAACATCTGTTAAACCTCTGGACATCATTTATCTATACTTTCCTTAGTCTTTAAGAAACAAATATTCAAAAACTAGAAAATACCTGGCATGTATTCTGGACCTCTTTACCAAAGGACAGTATTCTGTCTGTGAGGTCCATCTATCATCATTGTGAATAAAGTGCAAAACAGTAACAAAAATAACATAAATTCAGGTCCTACTGCAATCCTATTTTCCACATTTATATAAAAGACTATGATTTCTATGCTCAGGAATTTCATAAACAGGTAATTACGATAGGTTCATATAACATTGTACTTTTTATACAGTGCATATTCAAGAAACATGTTTATATGAAATAAGAAGACCCACTTAACAAACACACTAAACTTCTTGTCCTGCCAGGCGTTCTGAAAGGCCATGGAATCATTTCCACAAGCCTACTTACTCTTGCTTAAAACAGCTCTGGACTTTTTTGAAAAATGGTCTTTTAAAGTTTTAATCGAAGAGTAGTTACATGGCACCTTTAGTTGAACTAAATTGCAAATTCTATTAAAATAAGTACATTCCAGCAAGTTCACACAATCACCTTGATGAAACGTTTCTTGTGTACTGACAGAAGTGCTGACAACAGTGAGCCCCACGTGCCAATGCGATGGATCCGACGAAGCAAGAGTGGGATTCCCGAGATAAACTTCAGAGTGGCTCCAGTAGTAGGCGGCTGGTAGACCGCCTTTTTCAAAAACTGTGAGGTGTGTGCGGTTAAGTCGCTAATGCTAGTTGCTACAGTTTTTAAAAATTAGTGCCTTATCACAATAAAAGCCCAGTACACATCTTCAGGGCTGACAGATGGCCTTCCACGGGATCATTCAGAAAACTTAGGTTTCCCTCATCTTATGACTCCACCATCCCCAGCGGCCTGCACTGGAGACCTCTGCTAGAATCTCTGCATACAGCTGGCCAATGAGGAAAGAGAAAATCAGGAGGATCAAACTAGGGCTTTTTTATTGAACAAGGATGGAAAGTGTTGTATGTCATTTAGCCTTACCTAATTGCAAGGATAGGAAATATAGCCTAGCTGTAGCATCAAGACAGAGAGAAAAAAGGGTTTGGTGAGCCCACAGAAATCTCTGCTACAGAAGGGCTTAACTTCATTTGCTGTTTGTCTAAATTACCCTTGGAGATAGTCTGAGCCAAATTTTAGAGTGAGTCTCACTGAATTATCATGAACTGTCACCACAAATAGGATAATCTAACTTAATCTAATTTAAGGTTATCTATCTTACTCTACCCTAACAAGGGATGTGTATTCCAAGTATGGAGTTATAAAAGGATAATAGCATTTTCAATAAATGAGTTCAGTTTGCAAAGACCTAAAGGTACACAAAGGAGGATGCTGAGATTGAGTCTTTTATGTCAAACTATGAATTTTGAATTTCAGAAATACTTTTTTTTCTTTTTATAAAGAAAGACTGTGGTTATAGTAGTGCAATAGCTAAATTAAAGATGAGGGCCTAACAGAAAGGGAAACCACTTAAGAGGTGGTAGGTCCAACAGCCCAAGGAACAAGTAATAATGAAGATATGAAGGGAATGGAAAGAAGCTATGGAATTCAGAAGATAATTCTGAAGAGATGGGACAAGACACAGTGATCACTAGGATGAGAGACACAAGGGAGGAGGAGAAGTCAACGATTACACTGGCAGGAAATGAGAGCCTCGCGCAGTGATGCTCTGGGTCTGCTAGTCTTAACCAAGGCTTTGTCTCACAGTGCCAATAAAGGCAACCATTCAACTCCACCTCTGTACCAAGTCTCTGAGTTTAAGCTTAAATCATTTGATATTCATCTTGCTAACTATACTTCTAATCATATTATTGTATTTCTAATTTAATTATTCTTGCATATGAATAATTAAAAGACAATACCCAAATTTTGAGTTATATTGGTTAAAATTTATTAATAAATTATTGTTTTATTAACAGCACAGAAAAATAAACTAGACCATTTTTTCAAAGTATGTTAGCTTAGGGAGCATGACATATTCTACTCTGTGAAACAGAGGCTGAATTCACTTTAAATTAAAAAATTTTATATAAATGGTAACAAAACCAGCAAGAAGAGCATAAACAAAACATCCAAAAAACAGTTATAATAATATTTTTAAATATTTGGATATTTAAACTTGCAGAATGTAAGAATTATGTCTATTTTAATTTGCATACACAGGTACCACCAATAAAAATAACCACTCCAGTCAGTAGAAATGCAATAAACAACACTTCTCAATGCTTGTTTCAACTCTAAATCTAAATACCAAAATAATCTCCTGCTTAAAACACACAAAGCTAACCCCAGCAGAGAAAATTATCACACATTTGTTGAGAAAACTAAATGGCAGATAATTGGGCTGTCATTCTGAACTATGCTAGTTGATTCAGAAAAGGAGATTTTTATTTAAACTGATTAATTTGTTTGTCCAAACCTACCCAACAAACTTATTTTACCAAATAACTCCGGGGTAAACTGATCAAAGAATCCAGCCTTAAAGACATGCCTCCAGTAAAGAAATATACTTGTAGTATCATAAATAGTAAACTTCCCCATAGTCACAAGGAAGATGTTCAGAATTGTATCTAGTTCGCTATCTATTGGTTTTATCTTAATGAGATAAGCAAAATCCCTAAGTCACCACAACTTAGTGCATTAAAATTATTTAAGGTGTTATAAAAGGATGAGGATGAATCTCTGCTCTGTGTGGAGAAAGGATCAGGGCCTTCTCTCTCATACACACACGTACACCCATATTGTGTAGTCCTTGGGAATAAAAAGATTACTTGGCCAATTAATTTCTTGGTCCTTAAGTAAAGATACCAATAACAGTAGAAGGTTTTGTGAAAGTTTTTCATGACAGAAGAAATACTTCCTCATGAAGCTGGTTAGACGGAAATAGTTTGCTAGGAAATTATAACTGAAGTAATAACTTCTTTTTGTAATGACAAAATATTCCAGAAAAAGCCTTGGAATATTTATTTAATTTAAAAGCATCCATTTCCACAGAGAAATGTGAAAAATAAAATCATTAGTACATAAGTTATTTCCCTTTTAGGGGTTCTTTCAATACCAAATTTGTTAGAATCACTAAATCCAGACTAGAAAGGGAATGGAAAAGATCTAGTCATGTTCATTTGTACAACTTATGGTATTAGTTAATTCTACTAAATGTCAGTAAAACATTTTATGCAGCAACAAGAAATTACACTATTCAGTAATGTGTTTTTACAACCTCAGATAAACCTCAACCTTGTGTAACTGACTTCCTAAAAAGTTTGTGTAAATAACACTTTGGTAAATTGAATAATTTCACTTGCACATAAGTTAGACATTCTCTAAAGCAAATAACCACTCCAAAATCTGCTCTACAGTTTAAAAGTTTTACATTATAATAAAGCACAAATTAATATATAACTTACATTCTCCCTTCCTGGAGCTTTGTATAATCGTGATCTTTATGACACAGTCTAAAAACATTTAGATTTCTAATTGAAAAACCCACCACCAAGCCTTGAGCATGTTGTTTAAGTTTCTCTAAACCTAACAGCTTCAGAAGCCGATCCCACAGAGCCTCACTGGACCCAATGCACTTAGCAGAACTCTAAATGGAACTTAGAAACTCCCAATGTATCTTCAAAATGTGACTGTCCTGACACACCCATCTTTGTCCAGCCTATTTCTACTAGGAAAAGTACCCAGCTCCTTTTTCCTGTGAAGGTCTACATCAGTGCTTTTCCAAGCTTACACATCACTGGTGGATGACAGGTCCTAAATGAAGATAAAAGCCATCAGCTACCTAAAAACAATTAGGCATTTTAGAAAATGGGCCACACAGCTATGATCTCTTAATTTCCATCTCTGTCAGATATTTACAGGACTGCATGCCAAAAATTACCTCTGTTCAGTGACTTGAACCCAGCTACATGTAAAGTTAAAACAGAAATCTGTATGTAAATTCTATGAGAGGATTTAACAAATATTTACTGCAGGGCCTTCTAAGCACCACATACCATACTGGATGTCGGAATGTTAAAAATGACAAGGTGCTACTTGGCAAAGTACACACACTCACCAATATTACCTTGAATACAGAGTTACACAAGCATTAAGACAAGTGGGATAAAAAATCATTAACAAATTGCTGTAAGCCTCTAGAATTGCCGTCTAAACTATGAGAATAGCACAGTAAGTCTAATCAAAGATTCAGCCACAACACTATACATTTACTTACTTTTACATTATGAGGCACTTAGTTCAAGAATGAAATCATATTTTAAATGATCAAAATAAATATTAACAATAATTTATTTCATTACTTTTTCTATGCTTTCCTATTTCCTAAAATTCCCATATGCAATTCTAGATGGTTTATTATATGGTTATATTCAGGGGCTGTAAGTGTTCATATAGCCCCTAAATATTTTCAGTGTTCCGTATACAAGGTACAAAAAATTAACCCAGATAATATGATTCATCTAAAAACTGTTTTACCATGAAATTAAGTGTAACACTTATTCCATTAAATAGGGATATCAGTATAAAGACATCGTTTTTTGACCACATGGCTTAATACACAAAGTAGAACAGGGCAACTGTCCTAAAGATTTACTAGCACAGCTGAATAGTAATACTAAAGGTATAATGCTAGTAATTCTTTAAGGTAAAAGCTACAAATAAATAAAAATCACAAACAAGTACATTCTGGGTATAATAAAGAAAAGTCACTGTGCATTCAAACAAGATATCATGTAATAGTAGATATGTAGTCAAAACCACATCCTACTCATTCCAATGGCCACAGAAGGCACCACTATCCAGGTATTATTACTATACAACATTATTACTGCATAGTACTATATTTCTACGATACTATGAGAAACTACATCCAATAACAAAATTTAGAATTCTGAAAGGGTGTGCACCTGTGTGCACAGAAAAAGTATCAGTGAAATCATCCTAGGCCAAACTGTAAGAGAATATTACATGTAATATGTCTAGGCAGCAATATAGCTTAGACCTATATACATGATAGAAACCACAGGATGAAGCTCTCCTAAGCTTCATCTAACGAAAGGAAAACACATATAAACAGAGTATCTGCCCTTCAAAAATACCAAAAAGCTCTAACTTAGGAAGGCAAACAAAGCAAAATAATAATTCATATATAAAGTCCAAAGCTCAAAAAAAAAAAACCAGTGAGTCAAATTCTTAGCAAACTTTAAATGAACTGACCTTGTTGAGAAACACAAATGTGACCATACCAATTGCACCTGGAATATGTATTCTGTATGGGTTAGAGTTCCTCAGACATAGTAGGGTTTCAATAAATATTTATTTTACCAAAGAGGGGGGAAAACCCATCCGTTTTACTCACTAACATACTGCCACAACTAGTATAATACCTGAAACTAACATTTCTTTAATGAATAAACAGTTACCACTGAAATTACATGAAAGCTACACTAATCTTTGGCCATATAAAAACCAAAAAAGGAAAAGAGACAACAAAGCAATGGACTGAACCAAGTGTTTTTAAATAATAGATTGCAATGGTATGTAAAGAATAAACAGAATTTTAACATGAGTTTTGTAAAGATATCTGATAAAAAAATACTACAAAACATTGCCATTTTTCCCCAAAACCTAATTTCTGAGCACAGTCCAACTCCCCAATTTTACAATACTAATGAAACTGTATTTCCCAATGTTTGCTAACCCCTATTAATAAGTAGTAGGCACTTAAATTAAATAACCTAACTTTAAGTAGGAAAAGGGCGGTTGATTCTTCTCAGGGTGACACATTAGCTTACCTCAAACAGACTTCGGAAGAAAATGACATTGTCAAAGAGCTCTCAAACATACTATGATTGTATTTTGTTTAAAGACTACCAGCTAATATACAAACAAGTCTCTATTTCACTAATGATCTCTTTGTACCTTCATGGAAAGATCACTTCATCAGTTTATATGAGACTAGTAAAGTGTTTTATGGGTAACACATGCTGTAATCCTGAGCAACTAAAGCCCTACTAGTTTTTACCATCTTCTAAGATACAACTATTACTTCACTAATTCAACTTATAACTAATGTGTTCAATTAGAAAAGTAACTAGAATTACAGAAGAAATGTTATGAGAAACTTCACTTGTCACATAGACTCTATAGAAGACTCTCAATATCTCAATAAAAATCCCATTTCTAATGTTATTTATGGAAGGACTCATGCTCCACATCAACTATTAATGAGAGTTTACAGTAAGCAAAAGTGACATTGAAAAAGGGCCAAAACACCCTGGGAGAAATTATTAAAATTGAGATAAAAATATCCTTTCTACATCATATCAGCAAACCTAGAAAACGTGAAACAGCCCAAGCAGGTATAAATCGAGAAGACAGTGAACCTTACTGCTTTGTCATATATAAAAAGATACTATTTTGAATGCTACTAAAATATCAAAGGATGTGAAAAGTAAAGAATTGATGTTAGGGTCCAATGAAGCCTTATGATGCTTTGTTATAAGTATAAAGCTTGTCACATGTGAAAACACAAAAAACCTTACTCTACCTAGATTTTGAAATTTCACGGGAAAGGTAGTTTTTAAAAATAAAATCTGTATCCTGTCTTAACAAAGTGGTAGGTCCTTTAAGGACCAAGAGAAAGGCCTACTGATGACATAATAAGGTTTCCAAGTGCAATGACATTCTCACATGCATACCTGAGGCTTGAATCACTGGAAATACCTGCAGCTATTTAAAGTTCTGCGGACCTGGAGTCTAGTCCCATTTAGCTCCCTCTTTACCCACTCCACCTCCCCACGAAAGCTGTTTTTTTTGGCCTTCCCAGGAGTTGCCCAGGAGGAGCTTTGGGATAACCCACTGTGTCTGCTTTTCTGCTCCATAATTAACTGGGTTCCAAAAGTAACATTCAGCTCATTCAAAGTCAGGACTTAGAGAGTTACATGGGCCCTCTGGGCCTTCTGTGGATTCTGCCTGACCTTGGGCAAATTAACTTCTCAAGATGTCATTTCCTCATCTGTGGGTGGGGTTATAAAAGTACTCTACTCTGGGTTCCAGTGAAGACAAGGGAATGACATAAAAGCTCAATAAGTGATAACTTTATTAAAAATATCTAGTCTATACAATGCTACAGTAATCAAAACAATGTGGTACTGGCAGGAAACACACACATAGTCCCATAGAACAGAACAGAGAGTGCAGAAATAAACCCACAACACATGTACATTCAACTAATTTTTGACAAAGGTGTCAAGAAAACTGGATACGTAGATGCAAAAGAATGAAACTGGACCCTTATAAATATACACAAAATTACTGAAATGAATTAAAGAATTAAACATACAACCTGAAAAAATAAAACTCCTAGAAGAAAATATAGGCAAAAAGCTCCTTATAATGGTTTTGGTGGTGACATTTCATATACGACACCAAAGTACAAGCAACAAACGCAAAAATAAAACAAGTAGATTACATCAAACTAAAAAGTGCTGTGCAGTAAAGGAACAATCAGCAAAATGAAAAAGCAAGCTATGTAATGGGAGAAAATATCTGTAAACCATACACCAATAAAAGGTTAATATTTAAAAATGTAAGAACCTCATACAACTCAATAGCGATAAAACAAATCAAAAGATCTGAAAGGCATATATAAATGGTCAACAGTACACGAAAAGGTGCTCAGAATCACTAATCATCAGGGAAATGCAAGTTAAAATGATAAGGGGATACTACCTGTTAAAATGGCTATTACAAACAAACAAACAAACACAACGGAAGTGTTGGCAAGGATGTAGACAAAAAGTAACCCTATTCACTGTTGTTGGAAATGTGAATCGATGGGAATGGAAAATGGTATGGAGGAGGTTCCTCAAAAACTTCAAAATAGCACTACCATACCACCCAGCAATCCCACTTCTGGGTATATATCCAAAAGAAATTAAATCTGTATCTTGAAGAGATATATGTACCCAAGTTCACTGTAGCATTACCCACAATGGCCAAGATAGAGGAGTAACCTAAGTGTCCACTGATGGTGGAATGAATAAAGAAAATGTGGCATACATGTACAATGGAATATTATACAGCCTTTAACAAGGAAAATCCTGCCATTGGCAAGAACATAGATGAACTTGGAAAACACTATGCTAAGTCAAATAAAGCCAGATACAAAAAAACAAACACTATATAATCTCACTTATATATTGAATCTAAAAAAGTCAAATTCACAAGAGAAGGGAGTAGAATGGTAGCTGCCAGAGGCTGGCAGGTGAGGGGGATGGGGAAATGTTGGTCAAAGAGCATGAACTTTCAGTTGTACGATGAGTACGTTCTAATAATGTACAAAATGGTGACTATAGTTAATAATGTTGTATTGTTCACTTGAAATCTTAAGGGTTCTCATCACATACCATCCGTAAAAAAATAGTACCTGTATTACGTGACTAATGTGCTAATTAGCTTGACTGTAGTAATCATTTTGTAATTTATAGATATATCATAGCATCACTTAGTACACCTTAAATACACAATTTTTATTTGTCAATTATATCACAGTTAAGCTGGGGGAGAAACAAAAAAAGAATTACTGACTGTAAAATAATACAAAATGATTATATAATAATTTCAGGAAATGTTTCATTAAGTAGTTAATTTTTTGGTAATGTTAGAGCTAAATGCGGAGCATTCAGAAAAGTTTTCCCTGTGGTCATACTTGGCTAAATAAGGGGCTGTTACTGTCAGTAGGCATTTGAACCATTAAGCAGCAATTTGTAGCAGTTTTTGCCTTCTTGTTATGAAATGCATTCAGATGTTCAGTGGATTTAACTCTAGTAACTGGACAATTTTGGACACTAAACGTGCCACGCAATAATGGGTTTTACTAGTTTAATTCATCCTTATTTTTGGTGAGCCATCGTCCAGGTGCACCATGATGGCACTTCATTAAGTTATGAACATACAGAGTTCAAACCCACACAAATTCAGTGACAACTGTTAGCTGTTGTAAGGGCCGAATTAACCTAGCATCAGTTGCTGGGACAATCACTTGAGACCAAAGTTTCTACTTAGTGAGTGGTTCCTGAATCATTCATCAGTTTACCACCATGTATAACTATCTTTCAATATTTGTGGAGAAAAGTACTTCTGCTCACTATAATGATCCCAGGACAACACAAAATCTAGATGTGAGGAAGGCCAAGCACAGTCAAGTTCACATGCTTGAGCTCTCAGGAACAAGGATTACTCTTTTGTTCTCCCTCTTGTTTGCTCACTGTCACAAACACACGCTCAGCCTTTTATGTAAGGAACAAATGGAGGAATATGACTAATCCATCCATTTTGTATTTCAGTCAACATTCTAGGTCTTACATTTTTAGGCATTCTGAAAATGTCTAAAACAATAGAAAATCTGTTCTCTGGTAATTTTTTAGCTCAGGAATCATGACTGTTCACCAAAATTCAGGTGGTTTTGGAATTAGGAGCAACAGGATAGTCTTGTGGAATACACAGTGAATCTGAAATCAGAAGATCTGCATTTCAAATCCACTTTCAAGTGAAAGCATACATTGCCTTGCACACAGTGAGTACTCAAATGTTTTCTTTCCACCTAGAACTGGAGACACAACACAGTATAGGAGAAGTCACTGAGGTATTCATGAACTTGCCCCCAGCATTTGCCTCAGTAACATTCACTTCAACAACACTGCTGAAAGGTATCTGCCATGTTTGTTCCCTACTGAAATGAAATACCAGAAAAGTATTTTTCCACAATTTATTCACAGGATAAATAAAATCCTCCTTTTCTTCTTAATCACTACTGATCCACTATAATTTGCTTTGCAGAATAAGCACAAATCTTACTCTTCTAAAATCAGCTGGATGATGGGTGGAGTCCTGAGCAGTTCTAGAGGTCCAGATGAGGGGTAGAGGGAAAGTGAGGTGGCTTCTGGCTCTTCCATCACTTTCTTAGGCTTTCTACATCAACAGATGAGTAGTGTTCTTCTCTCTTTCCTCAACTTACCTCTGGCAAAGCCGGTCTGAGACCATTATCAGATAGATAAGCTCATCCTCTTGTTAAAATAAACAGTACATTAGACAGCAATGGCAAGAGTGATTTGGCTTCTTTGACATTGAATCGGAGAATGAAATCATATACTGAAGACAGAGACAACAGCACTAGGCCCAGACCCAGGACAAGTGCTGTAGGAAAGAAAGCCTATCTTGGTGGTGTCTGGGAATTTTAAGCTCTGGAGAAAAGAATGAACTAAAATTAGAAATAACAAAGTCATTAGTATATATTTCTTAACAGATGTTAAAGTTTTAGTTACATGTGAAAGTTTGGATAAAATAGGCTTTTAAATTTTTTTAAATTTAAGAGTAAGAAAAACCCTCTCCTATTAGCCATTGGTGAACATTGCCATTTATTACCATTATTATTCATTGCCATGCAGACCAATTATTTTTTAGTTTTCTAATTCACATTTAGTCTACATTATCACAAATAAAATAAAAATCACAAGGATGCTATTGCCAGTAATGTCAACATTTCCCCAATATGTAAATCCTAATTTGTATTAAATCCCTGAAGAAATGCACACTGCAGTAAATGAAATATCCTTTCAAAAAAGTACTTTAAATGATGAAATAATTTTTAGCTCAATGTATACACACTACACTTTACATGCAGCTAAATTGACCTAGGTATTGTGATATACCTTAGGTGTATGATAATCAATATGTGTAGAGTAAATGTTATTTGAAAAAAGTATAATCTTTGAACATAAAACAGTAGTTCAAGATAAGTAACTTCTATAAATTCACCATCTATTTTGCTATTCACCCACTGATCCAGAAATTTTATGTACCATAATTGCTGAGGAAAAGTAGATAAATAAATAATGAATGCTATTGATACTGAGTATAGTTCTCAAAGGCTGAAAACTCCCCCCCCAACCAAATCTGTATTTAAAACCTGTCACTTCAGTTAAAAAAAAACAAACAACTTTTACTATTTTTCACTCTAGTATAGGAAAGCTTAGAAACAAGTTCCTCTTAAAAAATTACTTTTAAAAGAGGAGGACAGAAGGATGACCTTAATTTCCAAGAATATCCACCTGAAAAAGTAACTTTACAAGAAGAGAGCATCTGAATATCTTTTAAAAGAGAACAAAGTAATTAAAAATGTTGGCATTCCACAAACTAAGCACAGCATAAAATGACACAAAAGGGAAATGTAATGAAGAGATAAAAATCTGAAAGGAAATTAATTGATTAAAACACATGGGCACACACACACTGCATGTAGTCATTCAGCATTATATGCTGCCTGGCTCTGTATTTTCTTTTAAAATATAATCATAACTTCTGTATAAGACAATATAGGCTCCCAAGATACTCATGAAAAATTCTAATCAAATTTCACTCCAGAGTTAGTAATCTGTTAGAATACTAGGCCTAAATAAATCTGTTATGTTAAATCAGGAACCAACACACACTATTTTCCATAACAGGAGCTATATAAATTACAAGCTCCTCCATGTTTTGTTAACTAGATTTGGTACACTTAAAAATAAGCAGTACTCTACATCTAGAGTACTCCAATACAAATGTTTTGGTATCTTTTAGAGTTTATCATTCATTGTAATGCTCAATCTTTACAAAAAACCACCAGAGGATTTGCAATTACTGTCTACTATCTTGCACAGTAAATATTGTATTTGTTCTGTTTTTAAATCCATATGTTTTGCTGTATGAGGTTTTAGAAAGAAGCAATGTTATTATATTTTCTTTTGGTTGTCACTGATGATTTAAACTTAAAGATCATTAATTTTAACACTAAAATCCTGTTACATTCTCATTTGAGTTGTTCTATTAATCTCAAAGGTAGACTTTATGTATTACCATTACAAAAAATAACTATTTGCATAATACTTTATGATTTTACATCTATTACAAACACATCACAGGGAGCCTGAGGATGCATTCAGTAGCCTGTCATTCACCACTCAAGACCCTTCAGAACCAAACAAGGGGGAGGGTGACATTCTGCTAATGGCACAAGTAAAGAAATGAATATAAATAACAATCCTTGAAGTTTTAAAAATACAAAAGAAATTTTAAAAATACAAAAATACCATCCACATACATAAACAAGACAGTTTCAATTTATAAAACTCTATGTCCTCTCTGCAGAAGCAGGGTGTGTTTGGAGATTTATGTATTTGTTGTAACACCCATTTAAATTGTCTAAAACTATGCTATAAAACTAAAGGAAATTACCATCTTCTTGCTGGGTTATAAAATAATATCATATTAAAATTGAATGTATCTATTTAAAGAATTCAGCTATTCTTCAGCCTTGTGAAATAACCTAAGTGCCATATCTTTATTACTCTAGTCTTAACCCTATAAATGTGCATATTAAGAATGCTTAAGAGGGAAATAATAATAATCTAACACATTTAGAAATTACTACGTTGTTGCATACTTTCTTCCTGGTAAAACATTTCCAAAGAAAATTATTTAAAGCTTCTGTATTTTCTTCCATAACCACCAGTCCAGATAAAAAATACTGAATGCTCCGTTATGTCACCTCATAGCACGTAAGGCTTCTTGTAAACAATATGCCTCTATACTGAATACATATCCCTTGGGTCACCATCTACGTAATTTAACATTTTTAAGTGTAGTTTCATACCCAGCATAACACCATCTAAAACATGCACGCACACGCACACACACACACACACATACACACACCAGAGCAGTGTGCAGAAAAGGAAGGAGGTGGAGAGCAAGAAATGGAGCACGTTGTTGTTTCTCATTCATGCAGTATAGTGATGTCAGTGTCTGCAGCAGCAGAGGCAGCGGCAGGAGCCTTGACCTGTGGAGACTAAAATCCACTGAAGTCAGAACCTTGCAGAATTCAAAAGAAACTGAGTAGGTAATCGTTTGAAAAATTGCTCAACTGGCCATACTATAGATTTTAAATGGCTAAATAAACAGAATAGAATAGTTGTACACTTTTAATTTGGGTAGCTCTCTAGCTAGGCGGGATGTGGAGAAGTAACATAAAGGTAGTATCATCAGGGGGTTGGGGACAGAAAAGTCTGCATTCAAAATCATTTCAGTGTAAGAAACTGACAACATCACCTGGTCTTAAAAAGAGCAGAAAAGCCTCTTCCATTTCCAGTACCAGCTCTCTGATGATGCAAATCTGCCTACTGCACAACCAGACTCAGAAGTGTTTTCATCATGATTGCATTAAAATTGCATTAAATTCAGATGTGCCATACTACAACAAAGAGGATAGTTTAAGCCTGATCACAAATTTCATTAAAACTGCTTGATGATGGACCATGTAATTCCTAAGCAATTAAGGCTTTTGAAGGAGGCAGAAAAACAAGTTGTACTATGATCTGTTGTAAGATGCTAGTGTTTATCAACAAAAGAGAAGGTACTAGATGGTCATTATACTGTTGTAGCAATTGCCGAAACTACTCTTACTCTGCCCACAAAACGCTCTGTACACAATCTGTCTGTAATGCTTATTTTATGGCTCTTATATTAGTCCCTAAAAGAAAATCCCAAAACTCAATCCATGCACTGTTGAAGCCAAATCACTCACAATTTATGTAACTGCTGCCTTCTTTTCATTCTGTTACCTCTCATTTCATGTAGCTCTAGAAAATGTGCAAGAGAGTTGCATATGGCATTAATCTGTTAGAAAATGGTGGCCTTTTCTATAAAATACAGCCAAAGATGTGTGTTCAGTGGTGGTCATTATTAGGGCGATCACGTTGTTTTCATTCATTCATTCAGGATTTGCTGGAGGATGTCAGTTTCTGCAGCAGCTGGCTTGACCTGGGGGAGGAGTGGGGGAGCAAATTCCTCCTGGTGCATACAGATTACAGGATGTATTTCTTGGTGCTCATGTACTCATACCTTGCCTCACCATCAAGTGGTCTGAAAACAAGTGCCTTAACAATGTTAATTACAGGTCAGAAATATTAAAACAAAAACACCAAAACTGCAATCTACCATAACAGAAGCACTTTCTCCAAGTCTAAGACCTTCATTAAGAAAACTCCATTAAAAAAATTCCACATACCACATAAACACTGTACAGAGAGCTCCACTGTGTTTCCCTTCTAAGCAGAGATTTTCCACTTAGCATGATCTGTTCTCTCCACAATGCAGCAGCAGCAACAGCAGCAGCAGCATCTGTAGCTCTAGCCTGGTATCTAATAATATTAGCTACTCCACTCTCCCTTATGAGTTTTAAGTCCCTGTTTTGGCTAGTCTTTCTCTTCTCCCCAAGGACTCAACTAGATCATGCGCTATGTCCCTAGACATAAAACAAAACCAAACCAAAACAGAAAACCTTGAGGGAAGCCAACAGCATCCACTAGCTCACCATTACCTTTGACACCTAACAAAAAAGAAACCTGAGATCCTTTAACAGCTCAACTGAACTATAAAGTGTACTTAAAAATGGAAGGAAAAAGTGAGCACACATCACAAACAGGTCTTTAAAATTTACCATGAAAATGTTGAATTGGGCATAAACTCTTTCCAGTGCAGTACTGCTCTGATGCATATGACTATATAGAGACAAGAGGAGGGTGGGGGGCAAACCAAAACACTATACATTCTAATTGCACATCCCAAACTGTTCCCTTTACACATCCTTACAACAAATATCCTTACATCACAACTAATGCCACCACCTCTCAAAAAAAAATTTCTTGTAGTCACAGACATTAGGAACTTTGAACGAAAGCACAAAGAGGCTGCTAGAGAGTTTGTGTGTGTGTTTCGCCCTCCTTCCCCCGCTACAAACAGCAAACATATGAGTGAGCTGATCAGCTCTTAAATTGAAAAACCTTTCCACGCAGGTGAGTGATGGAAGATAAAATCTGAGGGGCAGCTGGAGGGTCAAATAAAAGTTGCTTTGCAGTTTGCTCCTCCAAGCCCCGCAGCGACCGCAAGGGGTGAGATTCCCAAAGCCACGTTCACACCTTCGATAATGCACTAGCAAAGAGAAGCCCGGAGAGGCTGAAGTTTCCGCGGAGGGCACCGTCGGGGAGACGCAGCCCGGGAGGACGGAAGGGTTGGGCTCGCTACCTCTGCACACGGGCGAGCCGGGGCTCCTTCTCTCAGGTGAGTTGCTCCTCCGGTGGCTCTCGGGGGACCGTCTCGGGCGGCCCTTGGTTCGCGGCGCCTGGTCGGTCGGGGCCACGGCCGGCAGCGGCGTCGGGCTGGGCGGGCTGGGGCCGCGGGCCGCTCCGGGCCCCGGGAGGCTGCCCAGCGAGGCGGCGGGCAGGCGCGTGGGACTGTGCTGGCTGCCCCGCAAGAGCTGATAGGGAACTGTGGCGCGGATGGGCTGCAGCAGCCGACCGGCTCCCGCACCCGGGGCGCAGCCCACTCCACCGCCTCCCGCACCGTTCCCACTCCCGGCAACGGGGACCGCGGGAGGGGAGCCCGCGGCGCTGCGCCGCATCCTCTGCGGCGGAGGATGAGGGGTCTGGGAGGAACTAGAGGAAGAGGAGGCAGTGGACATGGTGGCTCCACCGGCCCTGGACGACGCCAGCCGAGCCGGAGGCGCGGAGCGGGAGGCGCACGAGCGTGTGGGAGCCGGCGCGATGGTGCGTGCGAGTGTGTAAGGGGGAGGGGCGGGGGTATCGAGGAGGGGGAGGAGTCTCTCGGCTCCCCCTTCCCAACGCGCACCCCCGCCGCCTTAAGCGAGGGGGAGGGGAAGGCTGCGAAAACAAACGTCCAACGGCCCCAACCGCCCGGTCGGGCTTGATGTGGCGGTCACGGCCGGGGCCGCGAGGAGCCCGGAGCCGCAGCCGACCCGGGCATAGCGCTGACAGGGGAGAGGGGCAACCGTCCGGATCAAGGAGCCCCGGGGCCGCTGGCAGCCAGGCGGGGCTGCACGCTCGGGAGAGCCCGGCAGCTACCGGGAGAGCCGGGACTCCCGCTTCTAGGAACCGGGTAGGGGGTAAGGGCCTTGAGGTATCTGGTTCTCCCGGGAGCCCGCGCCACCGCAAAAGCCAGCGCCGCCGCCTCTGCCCCCTCGTCACTCCAAAAGGCAACTAATTCCCCCACCCGCACCCTGTCCCCGGCACCGCCTCCGGGTGCTCGGGACCCGGCAGCTGCCGCAACGAACATTCCCATTGGCTCCGTCTCTCTCCACCAAAATTCGAGTGATTGGTTTCAGAATACGAGTGAGAGGAGCATCGACCAATGAAAGTGGTGATTTCTACTTCGCAGGTGGGGCGTGAAGGGTGGAAGAGTGAGGAGGGGGCTTAATGCGCAGTGAGAGGCCTGAGAGTTGACAGCCTTTGAGGTGAGAGCGAGACTTTGATTGGGCTTCCATAGGAAAGTGGGTCCGTGTGTCTGCGCGTGCCCCGGACACCCACAGACACAAGCACGCCCCGGTATGCAGGTTTCGAGGGCTCCACCCTCCCGGGACCAATTGTACAACTTGAGACAGAGGACACTTAAAGGAAACTTTACTTTGCAAGTGCACCTGTTCTTGTAGGATGTTTTGGAGTTGGAACCAGATTCCATTCCTTTCACTCTAATTTTAGTAATCTGAGTTTTCCTGCGAGTAGACCGCTTGACAAAAAAAAAAGGCAATGTCTGGATGCTCGGTTGAACATTGGGTTGATACTTTTCACAGCATATCCTAACATTTGTAGTTATGCGGTGAAATGAGATAATCAAAACTTAGGTTCCAGGGCAATTACTCTGAATTGCAGGGGTCAAAAAGGACTTGTACATCATTACACCGTCAGTTAGATATATTAATGGAGGGCACCCTGTTGCCTTTCCCCAGAAGCAGATGGCCTCTTGGGAGAAATAAATACCAGACTTAATGTAACAATCCACTGTGGCAAATTTGGTTTTTATTCTGCAATGAAACTGAAGAGATACAAAGATTTTGGGATAACTATTAAGAACCTAAGTTTACCCTACAATAAACCAAAGTTTTAAACCTTAATTAAGCAGGAACAATTAATTTAAGGGTCTATGGTTAGTACCCTCTATTAATTTCCTTGAGATAAAAAAAGAGAAGTGGGAAGTCACATTGTTCTACTCTTGTGTCTACCCACATTAGCAAGCTTCCTCTGATTTCAGGCAATTTATGCAGGGGTCAGTTTCGCTTAGAGGAGCCATCCTCCTCTGTTTCCTTGTGCCCTCAGACCAGAAAGCACAATAGGTTCTATAAAAAGTAGATGAAACAAACCTAGTATAAATACTGGGATTGCATCTAATACTTCCTCCTGTTAAGACTAGTGATAGTTCCTTACTTTATCACACATTAGAATAATTAACATCTATTGAACATTCACCACGTGCCAGCCACTGTTCTAAGAATGTTTTATGTGTTAACTCATTCAGTCCTCCTATGATCCACAAGTGGACACTATTATTAGCCCCACTGTGTTCTCAGCTGAGGCACAAAAAAGCTAAATGTCTTGCCTGAGATTACTCAGCTAGTAATTGGGGAGTTAAGAATCTAACCCAGGTAGACTAACTTGAGTTTGTGAGTAAGCCCTCTGCTTTGGCACAGAACAACTTAAAGATGTGGAGTACATGTTTGCAGAGTATTTTCAATAGTCCACAGATCTCATCTGTGACATAAGTTCCCATTAGTTCAAAGGAAATTTTACAAGTGAAGATCGACCACTACATATGTATTTTTGCTTTCTAGAATAGTATATTTTAATTATAAATACAGGAAAGACTTTACACTTTTGAATAACTGACCTATTGCGTCACTGTTTCCACCTAAATTAAAGATTCCTCGTTAATTAGGAAATTGCATTCTTTCTTGAAAAATAGTGATAAATGGCTTGCTTCTTTCCAATGACATTGTCAACATATTATGAACAGAAAAATGTCATAGATTAAAATGCATGAAGGTAAGAAAAATGCTGGTAAAATGCTAAGTTGTTGATTTGATTGCAGCATGGTTTCATAATAGAAATGTTATCTCTGGCCATTCCTAAACATAAGCATGGAACCACTTCAACACATTAGATTACAATAATTCTAAATTTATACCAAGCCATAGTCATAATATCAATACTTGATTTGGATTTAAAATAACCTACCTGTCCATATTTTAAAGACTTTGCCTTTGTTCATATCTACCATAGCCAACTTCAATCAGACATCTAAAGTGAATCTAAATGACCCACAGAAAGAACTACAGCAGTGAGCAAAGAAGGAGTTTTATTGTTGTATGGAAAATAATGTAATAATAATAATAATAATAATAAATAGTAATATAAGAATAAACACTGTTTCATGTACCCATAACTGTAAATCTACTTTTGCCCACCCCTGTAGTATGACCATAAAATTCTAGTTTCTGTTAATGATAAGTCATCATGACCTCTTTGGGGGTTCAGTCACCTTCTCTTTGCTAAAGAAATCTTGGTTGTCTCTTAACCTATATTCTCATGAAATAAGTATTGATTTTCATGGGTAAGGAATTCATTCTTAAACCAAATGTAAGCTGAAATAAACTAAACCCAATGACTACTTTCAAATGTCCATTTGCTGAGTTCTTAATATTTTATTCTTTTAAGGATTTCCAGGGGGACAATGGAGGCTTTAGGAAAATGTTCTGCTCAGTAAACTGGAAACCCCTTAGAAGGAGGGGTGGACTGCTTGCTGGGCTAGTAGAGCACTGTTCCACTCCTGTGCTAGCTGTGAGATAGGCCCCACTGCAGATCACCTCTCAGTGACAATCTCTGGAAAGTCTACATAAGACTTAATGTTAGTAATGCCCTCTTTACTGTGTGGTCCTGGCTAGAAGAAGACAACATTGAAAGCACAGTTCGGTGACATAGGAAATACCCTTTTCTCAGTAGCTTACATCTAGTCTGACTATGGGACAAGAATTGACCATTAGCTGATTTGAGGTAGAATCATATTATACATACTTTTTAGTTCATAAATGATAATGGACTATATTTTAGGTTTAAATGAGAACTTGGAGTTACTGGCCACATATGATTACTATGCAGCCCCATATGGAGAGAGAATGAGATAAAGAACCTACAGGCCTACAGAGCTACGAAAACCTCTCTCTTCTCATTTCATCCGCGTTTGCCAGGCCACTCATCCAAGGCCCATCCAAATGTAAGCAGCAGTCCAGGCTGTCAGTGTTAGCAATGAGGTCATGGCTGAAAGAGAACACTAAACAGATCTGCACTGATGTTCATCTTAAGCTGATTAAGCTCTCATGTAGGTGGATTCTTTATAGCAACAACAACAAAAAAGGCCTTGCCTGAATTCTTGTCCCTGGCAGATGCTTACAGTAAAACTCCTTACTGCTTGTGACAGCCTACGTGCGCCTTTGCACTAGGTGTTCCCTCTGCCTGAAAAGTTCTTGCCCCAGATAGCCACATGGCTTTCTCTCTCATCTCCATCGGGTCCTTCCTCAGATTTTACCACCTACATGGTGACAGCTTTTTTGAAAACTCTTTTTTTAAAATTGCAAGCACCCCCTAGGCATTCTCTACTCTCTTCCTTACTTTTTCCCCCCCTGAGCATCTGTCACCATTGTAACATATTATATATCATAATTATTTTTTGTTCTGTCTATCTAGAACAGGGATGTCAAACCCATTTTCACCAGGGGCCACATCAGCCTCATGGTTGCCTTCAAAGGGCTGAATGTAATTTTAGGACTGTGTAAATGTAACTACTGCTTAACAGTTAAGTGAAGTGAGAGCTCGGCACTATCGCCGGGTAGAAACAAGGTGCCAGGCCAGATAAAACAAGGTGGAGGGCTGGATTCAGCCTGCAGGCCTCATGTTTGCCACCTGTGACCTAGAATATAAGGGCCATTAAGGTAAGGTTTTTTACCTGTTTTATAACCACTGAATCTCCACAGTAGTGCTCAGTACATGGTAGACAATCAATATTTGCTCAGTGTTGTTGAAAGAGTAGCAAATTCTATCCAGTGAACTAAATTCTATCTCATGAATTAAAATTGTGTGTTTCATCAGAAAAAATATATAATAACAGGTATATCTCTGCTGCGAAGGCATAGCCACATAGTAGGCAAATGTTCCATGTGGCTACTGTAAACCACAGAGATATCTGCATCGTGGCTGACATTCAAAGAGAAAGCATATCTTGTATTATGGTCCTTATACCCACAAAGTGAAAAATATTAGTCTTTGGAGGCTCATCTAAGCTCGAAAGTAGAATTGGTAATGAAGAAAAGGCAGTTGAAATTTGCAGGAAAAAAATAACCAACTGAAATTGACCGAGAAGGACAGTTGAGAAGGATCAGTTAGGGAGTGACATCTGCTGATTTGTAGTTAGCTCTGTCTCACTGGTAGAAACAGATATTCTCAAGAGGCCTATATAAAGGAACTGAAAACAATTATATTTAATTAGGTAGAAAGGAACATTTCATGTAAATAATAAAAATTTTGCTTTCTTTTCCCCCAGCTTTGAGATGTAATTGAGATAAGATTGTGTAAGTTTAGTGTATATAATGTAATGGTATGATATAGGTTATCATGCAAAATGATTAACTCAGTAAAGTTAGTTAACACATCTGTCACTTCTCAGAGTTAAAAAAAATTTTTGTGATGAGAACTTTCGAAACCTATTCTCTTAGCAACTTTTAAATATACAACATAGTATTCTTAACTAGTCACCATAATGTACATTATATTCCCAGAATTTATTCACCTTAAAATTGGAAGTTTGTACCTTTATTTTAAAAGATTTTATTTATTTACTTCTACAGAGAGGGGAAAGGAAGGCGAAAGAGAGGGAAAGACATGTCAGTTTGTGGTTTCCTCTTGTGCGCCCCCCACTGGGGACCTGGCATGCAACCCAGGCATGTGCCCTGACTGGGAATCGAACCGGCAACCTTTTGGTTCACAGGCTGGTGCTCAATCCAGTGAGTCACACCAGCCAGGAAGAAGTTTGTACCTTTTGACTACCTTCACCCATTTATCCACATATAAGTGAGAACATATAGTATTTGTCTTTCTCCATCTGACTGATGCCACTTAGCATAATGTCCTCAAGATTCAGCCATGTTATCACAGATGGCAGGATTTCCTTTTTATGGCTGAGTGATATTCCATTGTATGTATTTACCACATTTACTTTAGCTATTTATGCACTGATGGACATTTAAGTTGTTAACATGCTTGGCTATTGTAATAATGCTGCAGTGAACATGGGGGTGCCAATCTCGCTTCAAGATACTGATTTCTTTTCCTTCAAATATATGCCTGAAGTGGAATTGCTAGGTCATATGGTAGTTCTATTTTTAATCTTTTAAGACCCTCCATGTTGTTTTCCATAGTGGCTGCACGCATTTCCATCCCCACCAACAGGGCTGCCTTTCCTCCACATTCTCGCCAGCACATGTTATGTCTTGTCTTTTCGGTAACAGTCATTCTTACAAGTATGAGGTGATATCTCATTGTGGTTTTGATATGTAGTTCCCTCATGATTGGTGGTGCTGAGCACCTTTTCATGTACCTGTTGAATATTTGAATATTTTCATGGGAAAAAATATCTGTTTGGATCCTTTAGTAATTTTTAAACTGGATTGTTTGTTTGTTTGTTTGTTTGTTTGCTATTGAGTTGTATGAGTTCCTTATATTTTGGGGGAACTAACCCTTTATCAGATATGTGCTTTGCAAATATTTCCCTTAGTCTGTGGACTGCCTTTTTCTTTTGCTGATCATTTCTTTTGCTGTGTAGAAGGCCTTTTCATCTGATGCGGTTCCACTGGTTTATTTTTGCATTTTGTTGTTTCTGCTTTGGGTGTCATAGCCACAGAATTTTTGCTAAGACCAATGCCAAGGAGCTTTTCCCATGATTTGTTTCTAAAAAAGTTCAGAAGAAACAGTAGAAGTAGGGGACGTTTTATTTTTAACTGGTAAATATAAAGAGTAAATATGCAATATTTCTACCAGGTTTGAGAACAGTGATGAGGATGGCCAGTTTTTCAGCTTTCATCTCCACACCAATTCCTGTTCCCAACTGTGATGCCAGGGGCACATCCCCTACGCTGATACACAAGTAGACTTTTATCAATTAACTAAAAGACCATATTGTGCAAAGCCAACATACTCAGAGGCTAAAGATGTGAGGGCCAAAGTACTGCAAACGTCGTCTTTCCATGCTGTGACATTCCACTTGTGTTAGTTCCAAACATGTCAACAGGACCCGAGAACAGTTGTAGTCCTATGAAGAGAGTGTGCTTGATTATCATGGTGTTACTTTTGAAATGCGAGTTGACAGTGATTGAATGTGTCAGGGATTAATTTCCTATGTGGCTGAATTTTCCTTTTGCCACGTGAGTGTGTTGAGGGACTGCTGTTAAAGTGCAGTCCCTTCATCACCAGTGCTTGACTAGAGAAGTTTCTTTGCATTTTAAACTTTTTGTAGCACACAATTTTCAGTGTTCTGCTCAGCATCTCATTGAAAAGGTCCATACTAATACATCTAATAGGCCTACATGAGAGTTGAATAGTAACAATACTACTAGCATCAGGCCTTAGTTAACTCCTCATGAGGTTACTTACTGAATGTCTTCATAGTGTCAGACACTGTTCCTTACTTTGTAGGGCATCCCTGTTCTCACACTTTTGTGAACCATAGTCAATCATAGGCAACAAGAGAGGCCTAAAATTAACAGTTAAAAAACCATGTCTAAACATATGTCGTTTATAGGAGAGATGCCAGTAATACAGAAGTGATGGGAAGGAAAGATAGGTTTTGAGGAAAAGCTTCAGAAAGAAGAGAGTGAAGGAGTTTATCACTAGGAATACATGGGCTATGTCAGGAGGTGATTGAAGAGTCTGCCTTGACTGATGGTTGACGGAAGATACATTTTTGTCTGCTGATGCCAGGTCATGGAGATTGCACTTTACTGAGCATGCAGTGGGAAGCTGCTGAAGGTTCTTTAGTGGGTGGAGAGAACATGAGGGCTCTGTGCTCTATGAAGATCAGTGCAAGAGTGGTTTACAACCTAGGTTGGAGGCTGCCAATGGGAAGATGATTTTTCAGGCTTTGGGAATGGTCCATGTGAATTTAAGTGGTGAGAGCTGTGGGGAGACAGAGGATATGGAGAGGAGGAAAAGATGCGAGTGATGCTCCTTCTCAGCTTCTGGAATTTGAACACAGGAGGTCGGGCAACTCTGAAGGTCCAGGCTTGGATGCTTGCAAGGATAGCATTGCTTTTACCAGGAATAGGGCAGCCAGGAGGAAGAGTAGGTTTGGGGAGAAGATAATGAATTTAGCTATGAATGACACCACCAGAGGATATTTAGGTGGAGGCAGGGGTTTTTTTTTCCTTTGTTTTTCAGAGATATAATTGACATTCAGCACAGTTTATGTTTAAGGTAGACAGCATAGAGACTTCCGGCAAGATGGAGGCATAGGTGGATGCACCGTACCTACACACACAACCAAGGTTGGAACAACAACAATGTAGAGGCAGAATAACACCCAGAACTGACAGAAAATTTATCTGAATGGAAGTTGGACAGCCAAGAAGTTGAAATAGACCCTTTTATCCAGACTGGTAGGAGGGGCGGAGACAAGCAGCCAGGCGTGGGGCGCAGCGTGGAGAATTGGGTGCATAAGGCAACCGGAAGCGTGTAAAGCATCTGGGGTGTGCAAGATCGCAGCAGGTGGACCCTGAGTACACAAGCGGCAGCTGGCAGACCCAGTGAGGTGGTGATTGTGGAGCAGGGCAGAGTGTGCAACCAAGGATCCCAGGGAAGGGACTGAGGTCCCACAGAGAACGGAGCTACCACCATTGTTCCCTTTCGACTCCACCCTCACATACAACGTCACAATCTAGTGACTGGGGTGCCCAGCTCTGGTGAACACCTAAGGCTGTGCCCCTCACCATAACAGGAGCAACCAGACCAAAAAAAAAAAAAAAAAGGCTCAAACAGAAGAACAAATCAGTGCCCCAAAACTCATCCTTTTGAGTGACTAAGAGATAGCTAACCTATCAGATGCATAGTTCAAAACACTGGTGATCAGGAAGCTCACAGAATTCGTTGATTTTGGTCACAAATTAGATGAACAAATGCAGGTTACCATAAAAGAAATGAAGGAAAATGCACGGAGAACCAATAGTGATGGGAAGGAAACTGGGACTCAAAACAATAGAGTGGACCAGAAGGAAGAAAGAAACAACCAAACAGGAAAGAATGGAGAAATAAGAATTTTTAAAAAAAACGAGGAGAAGCTTAGGAACCTCCAGGACATCTTTAAACATTCCAACATCTGAATTATAGGGGTACCAGAAGGGGAAGAAGTAGAGCAACAGATTGAAAATGTATTTGAACAAATAATAAAGGAGAACTTCCCCATTCTGGCAAAGGAAATAGACTTCCAGGAAGGCCAGGAAGCTCAGAGAGTCCCAAAGAAGTTGGACCCAAGAAGAAACACACCAAGGCACATCATAATTACATTAGCCAAGGTAAAAATGAAGGAGAGAATCCTAGAAGCAGCAAGAGATAAGGGGACAGTAACCTACAAAGGAGTTCCCATCAGACTGTCAGCTGATTTCTCAGAAGAGACCTTACAGGCAAGAAGGGGCTGGAAAGAAGTATTCCAAGTCATGAAAGACAAGGACCTATATCCCAGATTGCTCTATCCAGCAAAGCCTTCATTTAGAATGGAAGGGCAGATAAAGTGCTTCTCAGATAAGGTCAAGTTAAAGGAGTTCATCATCACCAAGCCCTAATTTTATGAAATGTTACAGGGACTTATCTAAGAAAAGAAGATACAGAAAAAACATGTATAGCAAAAGGACAGCAAACTCACAATTATTAACAACCACACCTAAAGCAAAACCAAAAGAAACCAAGCAAACAACTAGAACAGGAACAGAACCACAGAAATGGAGATCACATGGAGGATTAGCAACAGGGGAGTGGGAGGAGGAGAGAGGGGGAAAAGGTACAGAGAATAAGTAGCATAGATTGTAGGTAGGAAATACACAGGGGGAGGGTAAGAATAGTATGAGAAATGTAGAAGCTGAAGAACTTATAAGCATGACACATGGACATGAACTAAAGGGGGGAGTGGGTAGGGGAGGGTGTACAGGGTGGAGGGGAGTGAAGGGGGGAAATGGGACAACTGTAATTGCATAATTAATAAAATATATTAAAAAAGGTAGACAGCATAAAGATGTGACTGACATTTATTGTGAAATGATGATTCCCACAGTAAGTTTAGTTAATATCCATAATCTCACATAGATACAAGAAATAGAGAGAAAAAGTGTTTGGAGGCAGTTTTAAAATGATAGTGACGTTGAGATATGGATTTGGGGGTTATCCTTGTATGTATGGTAGTTAAAGCCATGGACACAAATGAAGCTGGCAAGGGAGAAAAGCATAGAAATAAAGAAAAAAGAGGATCAAGGGGAAAAAAATGAGAAACTATACATTAGTGGGAGGGGAAAGAGTTAAACAAAAACAACAATAACAACAACAACCAATAACAACAACAACAAACACTAGTAAAGAAGGTCAAAGAAGCACTTCCTAATAAAACAGAGTTTGGCATCTTGGCAGATAAGTATGGTAGATGCCTTGTGGGTACCCAGTAGCTCACGGTCCTCTTCTCTGAGAACGAATCCTCTCCCAGCACACAGAGGGCTTGGGCCTGATCGCTATGTCTGTACGGAATAACCTCTTTCCTCTGGCTGTGGATGGTTTGACCTGAGTCTACAACTGACCAATGCTGGACCAATCAAATTTCTCCCCTGGAATTTGGAATTAGGAAGTACAATATCCTTCTACTGGGGGCATGACCTGGGTGAGCACAGAAACCTGTGCACGGGGTGGCCGTCCTTTGTCACAGGCACAGAGAAGCACAGGAAACCTGCCTCCTGCGAGAAAAGAACCAAGTGACTCGCAGGAAATAGAAATGAGAGCAGGTGATGTGGGGGCAGGGGAGGGAGAGGGCCTGAGAATGTGTTTATTTTCCCATGATGACTGTTTTCTGTCTTGTCTGTCTTCCTCAATCCTCTGAAACCATCTCCACACCTGCATCCCCCCGACGTAACCTCAGCATATTTATTCCTACTAACAGATTTACAAATCTTCCTCTCTTCCCTCCTTGGGGACTTCATTTCTTCAGTTATTCCCTTCCCTCTTGTCCATCATCCACTTTTTGATCATTCCTAATATGTATGAACATATTCCATCCCAACATTAAAAAAACAGCAAAACGAAGATTTTTATGTTGTCCCTTTCCACCCGCAGTTCCACATTTCTGATCCCTTCCCAGCAGCCCTGCCTTTTAAAAACCTTTTAGTTTTTCAATTACATTCAACTCAATATTACATTAGGTTTAAATGTATAGCACAGTGGTTAGCCATTTATATAATTTACAAAGCCATCTCCCCAATAAGTCTCATACCCACTTGACACCACACACAGTTATTACAGTATTATTGACTCTGTTTCCCTCCTGTGACTATTTCGTTACTGCCAATTTGTGCTTCTTAATCCCTCCACCCCTTTCACCCACCCCCCCCCCCCATTCCTCCCACCTGGCAAGCGTCAGTTTGTTCTCTGTGTCTGTGATGGAGTTGTCTGCGAGTCACCTCTGACTTCCTGTTCAGCCTACTCCAATCTGGCTCCGACACCATCGTGCCACTGACAGCTGCCAGTCCGTGTTGTCAACAGCCCCCGCTTGCCAGACCCCGAGGATGTTCCTTGGACCTCGTCCTACCCTTGGTAGGGTAGCTTTCAAGAGAGTTGGTCAGGCTCAACTTTTCAAACAAATATTTCCTTTTGCTGTCCAGGACACTGCAACTACCTGGTCTGTCTCCTACTTTAGCCACTGCTGTTCGGTGTCCTTCGGTGGACTTTCTCCTTTAGCTTCCTCTAAAAATGAGGCTCTGTTCTCTGCTTTCTTCATGGTAAATTCACTTTGTTGGTAATCTCAGCCATTCTCATGGCTCTCAATATACCAGATGCTGGCAACTGCCAAATCTTTTCAGTCCAGACATTTTCTCCAAATTCTGTATTTAGATATCCAGTTGCCTGTTTGACATGTCAAGTCTCCAAGAATATCTGAAATTAATATTTCTGAAACAGAGCTAAATTTTTAATTTCTATACTCCTGTGTTTCCTCCATCAAAAAGAGATCCTATATTTTTTCCCACTTCAGTAAATGGTATCACCATCCACCCAGTTATTCTAAACAAGACAACCTGAGCACTCTTCTTCATTTTTTATTCTTTCCTTTCCCTCCTAACTCCAACTCATCATCTAGTCCTATCATTTATGCCTCATACATGTGTCTAATTCACCCACTTCTCTCCATCTCCTCTGCTACTGCATTAATCCAAACCACCCTCATGTTTTACCTGGGCTATTGCTATAGCTACCAGCTGGTCTTCAGCTTCTACTCTTAATCTCTTTTCTGCTTATCAGTCAGGATAAACCTGGAACTATGTTGGACCCTGTTGTTTCCTGCTTAAATCAGTTCCGTGTGTTCCAATTACTTTGCAATACAATCCAAATTCCTTAAAATAGCTTGAAAGGTCTGGCCTGCTGTGGCTTCTATCTCCTCCTTGACCTAGTCTTGCTCTGTGTTACCCTTTAAGTTCCAGCCACAGTGGCCTCCTTTCATTTCCCCTGAGACACCCCTGCAGGGCCTTCAGATAGGTGTGTCCTCAGCACAGACGCCTCCAGTTCTGAGTGGCTTCCTCACATTCTTCGGGTCTCAGTTTAAATGTCACATCCTCAGAGTATCCTCTGAGTCCTCACTCATCACTAACAACCGACAATAATCTGTCATTAAGCCACTTTGTTTCATTTGTAGTGCTCATTACAAGTTGTAAATATACATTTGTTTCTATGCTTATGGTAAGCCTTCCCCACTAGGTTGAACAGTCTCCAAAACCAGGGGCCTTGTTTCTTCTGTTCACTACTTGATCGTGTAACACCTTGCCAGTGCTTAGAATGGATTAGGTGCTCTATAACTGTTAAGACTTTATTGGTTACTGATAGCTTCCTAGGTCCTGATTCCAATCCTTGAGCATCCTTATTACACTTTCTGTGGGGAGTTTCCTATAGTCTATCTTAAAATCCTCCTTGTTTCAGTTTAACTTACAGATTTATGTTCTTATAATTAAAAGGTTGAGTGCTATAGTTTTTAAAAGAATGAGGTGATCAGCAATGTCGAATGTTGTTAAATGGGTAAGAAGGTTAAGGGCTAAGCAAAGGTCATTAGATCTCATCACAGGTAGTCTTCAAGTCACTAGTGTCTGTAAAATATGGCTCGTGGAAGCCAGAGGCTAGTTGGTTTGATGAGAAGGGTGTGAAGGCAGATGCAACCAACGTAGAATGTGCTTTTTGAGAAATCTGACAGAAAAAATAAGTCATGAAATAAAAATGGGATCTTGGGATTGAACAGAGTCCAAGAAAGTATATGTTTGTCTAGTTTTAAAGGAATGGAGGAGAAATGACTATTGATAATGTCTATGAGCCAAAGGAGAAAAACATGAAAAAAGCAAGGTTTGAATGGGGAGAAGGATTAGTAGATTTAGCTTCTGCAGGACAGTACAGGATTTGATCAAGAGCACAAGTTTGACAACAAGGGACAGTGTTTCCCCCTCCACTGCAGGAAGACGGGAAGATAAGAGGGTGAAGGTAAAGAAAAATTTTGAACTGAGCAAAGGAAGGTTGAGCGTGGCCACTTCCGGAAGTAGCAATGCCACCTACAACTGGTTGTCCTGGGGAAGGTCAGAATCTCCTGCGAGGCTTTTCCAAACCACACCTCTCTGCCTTGACTCCCTCCCCTCCCTGCCCAAGACTTAGGTGCTGTCCTCAGTCACTACCATGGAGACTCACTGCTGCTGAAGGGCACAGTGGCCGGTGGGAATGTCCCTTACTTCTTAGGTGGGATGGGACAGAAAAAAGCTGCAATCACTGAGAAGTGTAGTCAGAAGGAAATATGGGAGTCGGAAGAGCTCTGACATCATGAGGAATCTGACAAGGATGCAGAACCATGTTTTTCAAACAAGCAGATGACTGGATATCTTGGGGCCCTTGTTAAAAAATATAAACTTCAGCCCTCTTCCAGGGCAAGTCTATTCAGCAGGTGTGAGAGTGGGGGGCAGGAGTGCCTAAGTTTTAACAAGTTCCCCGGGTGATCTTTGTGACTGGGCAAATATGGAAAACAGTAGATTCAAAATGAATAAAAGTTTACCAAATTTAATTGCAGGCCCAAAATATTTTTTCAATTCTTAGCGAAATACAAAGAAATATTGATAACTGACATCAGTTCATGGAAATTACCCTGGGAAAACAGTTTTCAAAGAATTGGTGTCTAATTCTATGCTTCCAAATAATCTACAGAGACACTTAAAGTGTAAGACTAGTGTATGGATACTTCTTCGTTATAGAGAATGTCAGTGAGAAGAACGTAAATGGAGTCAACGGGCTAACAGCTATTATTTATAAGATAACAAGTTAGATATTTTAAAGCATGTTCTGCTTCTAGTTTGCTTAGCTCCCAGATTAATAAACTAAACATAATAAAATCTAGGAATGTAACTTGATCTTATCCATTCCTAACATTCTTAAAGGAGATATTTAACACACTGGCAGGAGAACTACTGAGAGTAGATTCAGTTTAAAATATTTTTTCCATTCCCTCCCAGAAAGGGTGATTTGTATTGATATACAACAGTCGGGCCCCAGACCACTTTCTAGACCACAAGGCCTCACTAATTTGTACCAGTTTTCCTTTATTCTAGTTAGCCCTGGCCATCAGGTATAAATTAGTCCTGAATCAATATTAGCTGATACTTCCCCAGGTGTGGGAAGTGTGGAAACCTGATCACATGAGCAAATATAGCCCTTCCTGGCTACATTTAAAATAAGATGGCTGTTATTATATCGTATGGGGGTAAGGTTTTTAAACAAATCTCATGCCACCTTAATTTGCATCAACTTGATGTCCTGATATCAAGAGTCAGACTCCATTCTCAGGTATTACAATCTCCCTACCACCCTTTACACTTCCTTTATTCCTTCAGGGAGACTTCTCCTGCCATTCCTGTGCTCACCTCCAGCCATGCTGTGTGCCCCACATCCTCTTTCATTTCTGGTACTACTTATGGGGTCGAGTGGATGCAGCGAAGGGGACTTAATGTGCATACGTGCTTTCATCGCTCGCCTTGGGTGGAGCAGTGTCCTAAATAAGCTTCAGCTTTACCTCAGCGCCATTACTCAACAAGGTATATATACAAGCGTCACTTAATGACATGAAAATAAACAAGGCATTTAAACTTGTTATTGAGAGAAGAAGCTTCAGCTGCCCTTTTCCCTTCCTCATGGGCCAATCTCACTTCACTTGTCCTCAGAAACTCTTAAGGGGTTTCCTTTAAAGGAAATCAGGCAGAGGACCAGTGCCTTATTTTTGAAAGGATTGGTTCCTTTGTTAATTATCAATGACAAGGAATCTCATCCTTTCTCTCAACACTTCCAAGTTACAGCTACTTGAGGTGTAGCCATACATTTAATACACTCATAAATATTGAAAACATATGTTAAGTATTTAGCCATAGATGAAAACAGAAACAAATGTTCAAAATTCCAACAAAATGGTGTGGCTCTACATGGTTTTTCTCTTCTGTATCCTGAGTTTTACAGAAAGGTCATATTATGTTGAAAGCATTGCCATAGCTATAACCTTTCTGTTTGCAACAATTTTGTGCAGTAGTTAGGACACAGACACTACTTCCATTTTACAGATGGAGAAACCAAGGCCTGCAGCATTGGCTGGCAGCACAGTTGCCACAGGAGAGATTCAGAACTGGAAATCAGGTCTCTTGACTCCAGGCCCAGTGTTTTCCCTCACTATAAAAATCACCTTGATTGCAAGAGAGTCAGGGATATGATCCCCTGCTAATAGTGAGCATGAGTCTTTTCCATCCTTAGTCTTTGAAGGGCTTATGAGTTAATGTGTATGGGAGAGAGGACACTTCCTGCCTGAGAGATTGATTACCTACATTCAGGGCAACCTGCTGATGCACTCTGATAGGAGAAGGACCTGTCTAAAGGTCCCAATTTGCTTTAAACATCCAGAGTTCCTAATAGGAAGACAGGGTGTGGTAATTACATATCTTGCTTTTGAGTTATCTTCTCCATATCCTCACCCTCTCAGACATCTTTCAAACATTGGTAATTATACCTTTGAGAACCAAAGCCTACAAACCCATAAGCCACACAGATGACATACTAAAATGCACTCAAATGTAAGGCTGAAGGAAATCTCAGTGCTGCTGGACTTACATTAAAAGAAAAGTGCTTAGAAAAGAGGTAGCCTTTATTTCTATGTCACTGCCATACTCTACTACATAGGTGTGAAATTGTGTCTTGTTGATCTGCGGGGGGTGCATATTACCGTATTTTTCAGATTATAAAACACACTTTTTTTACCACATTTTTTACTTCAAAATTTTTCCCCTATTTTCCTCCTCTAAAACCTAGGTGTGTCTGGGGTCTGCACTATAAGACACACCTAGGTTTTAGAGGAGAAAAATAGGAAAAAATTTTTGAAGCAAAAAATGTGGTAAAAAAAAGTACGTCTTATAGTCTGAAGTATGCTAACTAGTTTACCTCTAAAATTAATTAGGGGCTTAAAAATAGACTATAAGTACGTGTGTAGATTATACAGCCATATGAATAAAACCAAATGCAGTAGTCTGACATTGGAAAATGGATCCAAGTTAATGAAATCAACCTGAAACAATGAAGGAACTGCTTCTAAGCAAGATGAAGAATATATCAAGAAATAAGTACAACACAGAAAAGCAGTTGTTCTTGTCATATGGCTTATAAGTGCATCCTGAGTTAATAACATCATAATTTCTTAAGACTTCAGCAAGTTCTTGCTATAGGGGCAGCAACATAACAATATATAATGTATGGTGGAATTTCCCACCATATGTATCACTGGCCAGACTAGTGGTAATATGTCCTCTCTAATTTGGGGTGCCACAGTTTAGAAGGGTCTGAACATTTAGAGAACTATGAAAATAGGCTCAAGAAAAAGTCAAATGAATTATGCCATTTTATTTGACTTGGAGAAGCAGTTCAGAGGGCCTAGTAATAGTCTTCAGGTATATTCAGCGCCATAAATATTGATGTGAGGGTATTTTTTCATTGTAGAAAGAACGTAAGGAAATGTTACAGATTTGAGAATGAGTACATAGAAAGAACTAGCCTATGTTCAGCACCTATGCTGTTCTGGGCACTCTGTGTACATCACCTCCTGGAATCTTCACAGAAACCCTGCAGTGGATCCTCATAGAAACTGAGAATGAGAGTAATAAAGACAAAGATCAGAGTCCTTTATCTGGTATTTGGTCCTAAGGTCTGCTTACCTCCAAGCCCTGTGCTCCTAACACCATGTCTCTGTAATACTACATTGGGTGGAGTTACAGAATTCTCTTCCCTCTTTAAATTAATGAAGAGTTTCTAGAGACATATCTGGGATAATGATATAGTATGCATACCTAGAAATAGGAAAATGAACTAAATTTCTCTGAGGCCACCTTCAGCAGTTATTTTAGATTAAAATTCAAATCAATAGAGGTTTAGTCCAAGGCTTTTACTGGGCACATCATCATCATTATTTAATAATTAAAGATCCAAGACCTAGGGCATGAGTAAGACTTTAAGTGTTTATAGTTAAAGTTTTCTCCACCTACTTGAATGTCCAACAATAAGGAACTGGCCCAATACTTAAAATTCCATTGTATGGTATATGTTTCCAACTGAATTTAAATATATATTTACATATGCATGAACAAAAACAACCGGGAAAATATGTACCAAAGAATTAACAGTGGTTTCCTGTGGGAACTGGGATAATGGATGACTTTTATTTTCATGTCTGAGCTTCTCTAAAACAAACAGGTCTTGTACATATATATATTACTAGGAAAAAATGCTTTGCATGCACACATTGCACAATTTTCTGCAAAAGTTTTACAATTTAGAAATAGAATAACAATGTATTGTGATTGTGATTATGTACGGGATAAGGGAAATTTACTAAATAGCGTCAAGCCCATTGGTGGCAGCAAACTGTCAGTGTGCCCATCAATGGAAATGAAATTGTCCCTTCTTGTAATTTCTCATGCTAAAATTATTACATATTGCTCCTAGAGTCCTTTTAGCCCCTGGCCTACAATCCCCTACTCAGAAGGTGCACAGAAAACACACATCTAAGCAAATGACAGCTAAGTCAAGCTTATGCACTGTGGGTGTAAGATAGAGGTAATAATCATAGCTAGCTCATGGGGTTCTCAAAAGATGTAAATAAAGTACTGCTTCTAAAATTTCTAGCACAGTGCCTGGCACATAGTTAACATTTACTGAGTGCTTACTGGACTGGTAATTATGTTCTTACTGATAAGCTAAAGAATGGAGTAATTCTACAGAGGAAGGTGGTTATTGATCTAGGAAGTTCGTATCAGCCACCTGGCACACATTTTATTTTAAATAGCCTTACAATTAATGTAGGTGGTGTCCAAAGGAATCTCTGGCACATTATAATTATGTAGTACATTTCATTAACTACACTTGCCAATTTTAATGACTAAAGAAATCAGGAAATGAAGCCATGATATAGTTCAGTTTTTAGAAATCATTTTGCTTATGTTTATATTACCAAGATGATTGAAATGTAAAAAGAATTAGCATGCTACAACTACATTGTTACTTGTCTTCATCTAAAAATTTTTATTTGTAATTAAAAGAGCTTTTAATTTAGATATGTCCTTTATATGTAATGCAAACAAAAAGCACATCTAAAATTCTTCCTTGAAAATACCATCAATGTTTGGAGACTGTATTGGTCAATTCAAGCTGCTATAACAAAAATACCATAGACTGAGTGGCTTAAACAACACACATTTATCTCTCATAGTTCCTGAGGTTAGGAAGTCCAAGATCAAGGTGCTGACAGTTTTGGTGTCTGGTGAAAACCTGCTCCCTGGTTCATAGACGGCTGTCTTCGCGCTGTCTTCACATGGTGAATGGGGAGAGAGAACTCACTAGAGTCCCTTTTACAAAGGCACTGAGCCCATTTATGAGGTTCCACACTCATGATCTAATCACCTCCTATAGGCCCTACCTCATTGTACCATCATATTGGCAGGGCGTAGGATTTCACTATTCGAGTTTGGCAGGGGACACAAACATTCAATCTGTAGCAGAAACATGAATGCACTTGTTTAAATTATTTTAACAATCTACATTAGAGGAAACTGGAATGGTTAAATGTTCCACATTTTTTAAGTACAGGTCCTATTTCTAGATGAAGATACATTAACCCAATGATTTCAAAGAATATGGCTTGGGTCTACTATCACTTTTCAAGATCAAGAATAAAAACCTCAGTTACCTACTAAGTGAAAGACGCAACAATTATAACTGGTAAGAAGTGGTTCAGAAGTAAGGGTGGGATTTTAAACAATTAGACTTAGACTTGTCCCTCACTCTGACTGGGACTAGAGAGCAAAATGCGTTTGTTATTTACAGAATAAGGATATCTTTTGCCAAATGCAGCCATTTTTCAAAATGCAATTAAGGGCTATGCCTCACATACCAACCTGCCCCTTTCCATCTTAGCCTTCACCCTCCAACATCTTCTCAGGAGCCGCTTGTATGATCCTCTCCAGCACCACTGCTAATTAATGTCTTCTGGGGTCCACCTTCCTCACAGTGACTGAGGCTTTTTTTTTTTTTTTGCATTTTCAGGGAAAAGTTTGTCTTAGGTGATATTTGTCAACCCTTGCCCAGCCTCAAAAATTATTTTCCAGATAAAAAGTTTATTTTTGGGCCCAGGAGGCAAGATAATGGGAGAAAAGGGGCACAGAATACCAGCACCATTCAGGACACAGCTGGGTAAACTAAATCTGCCAAAAGGCCACAGGTTTCTGTATTTCCTTGTGTATGCTCAGTGGGATTCTTTAAAACTTTATCAAGAGTTCACATTTTAAACCTTTCTATGCTTCTGTTTCAATCATGTGTTATAAAGATGATCAATTTTAAAGGAAAAAAAGTAGAATACAGCCCTGGCTGGCGTAGCTCAGTGGATTGAGCATGGGCTGCGAACCAAAGTGTCGCAGGTTTGATTCCCAGTCAGGGTACATGCCTGGGTTGCAGGCCATGGCCCCCAGCAACCGCACATTGGTGTTTCTCTCTCTCTCTCTCTTTCTCCCTCCCTTCCCTCTCTAAAAATAAATAAAAAAATATTTTTTAAAAAGTAGAATACAGGTAAAATTCAAAGGGGAAGGGACAGGAGCCTATGAAAAGTTCTCTACCCTCTGCCACTTAGAACCAGTTCATATTTGACTGAATAGTGGTTCTACATTTATATTCCAGGTAGCAAATTACTCTTGTGGATAAACAAGGGATGTCTTTTTCTCTCCCCAAGGAGAAACTATGTGACTCTAGATTTCCATATTAGACAGCAACTGCCAATATGGGGCAGAATAGTTTTTCAATCATATTAAATTGTGCTATTACAGTTGTCCCCATTTTTCCTCCCTTTGCCCCTCCCAGTCCCCCTCCACTCCCTCAAGCAATCCCCACACTGTTGTCCAAGTCCATGGGTTATGCATGTGTGTTATGAAATAGAGTGTGCATTTGGCTCCTCTATTTCTTATGCTATATTTTACATCATGACTCTTCTGTAACTACTAATTTGTATTCCTTAATCCCTTTACCCTTTTTGCCCACCCCCTTACCCCATCCCACTTGGCAACCATAAAGTGTCTCTGTATCTATGACTGTTTCTGTTCTGCTTGTTTGTTTATTTTGTTTTTTTTATTCAATTTTGATAGACTTGTATTTGCCATTTTATTGTTCATATTTTTGATTTTCTTAAAGAAGACTGTTTAAAATTTCATATAATTCTGGTTTGGTGGTGATGTACTCCTTTAGCTTTTCTTGTCTGGAAAGATCTTTATCTGTCCTTCAATTCTAAACCATAGCTTTGCTTAGTAGAGTAATCTTGGTTGTAGGTCCTTGCTTTTCATGACTTTGAATTTTTCTTGCTAATCCCTTCTAGCCTGCAAAGTTTCTTTTGAGAAATCAGCTGACAGTTGCATGGGGGCTCCTATGTAGGTAACTAACTGCTTTTCTCTTGCAGCTTTTAAGATTCTCTCTTTGCCTTTAACCTTTGGAATTTTGCTTATGATGTGTCTTGGGGTGAGCCTCTTTGGGTTCATCTTGTTTAGGACTGACTGTGCTTCCTGGACTTGCATGTCTATTTACTTCACCAAATTAGTGAAGTTTTCTTTCATTACTTTTTCAGATAGGTTTCCAATTTCTTGCTCTCTCTTATCCTTCTGGCACGTCCATGATGTGAATGTTCATATGCTTGAAGTTGTCCCAGAGACTCCTTACACTATCCTCATTTTGGGGGATTATTTTTTTCTTCTTGCTTTTCTGATTGGGTGTTTTTTTGTTATGTTCCAAATAGCTGATTTGATTATCACTTTCATTCACTCTACTATTGATTCCCTGTAAACTGTTCTTTATTTTAGCGTGTCCTTCATGTCTGACTGATTCTTTTTATATGATTTCCATGCCCTTTTTTATGCTCACCAAGTTCATTGAGCACCCTTATAACCAGTGTTTTGAACTCTGTATCTAGTAACTTGCTTGTCTTCATTTTGTTTATCTCTTTTTCTGGAGTTTTGTTCTGTTCTTTCATTTGAGCCATGTTTCTTTGTCTCCTCATTTTGGCAGCCTCCCTGTGTTTGTTTCTATGAATTAAGTGGAACTGCTCTGTCTTCTAGGCTTGGTAGAGTGGCCTAAGGTAGTAGGTGTCCTGTAGGATCCAGCAGCACAGCCTCCCCTATTACCCAAGCTGGGTACCTGAGGTGCACCCACTGTGTGGGCTGTGTGCACCCTCCTGCTGTAGTTGAGCCTTGATTGCTATGGGCACATCCAAGGTCAGCCACTGCTTGTGTTCTTTCTGGGGTCACACAGTGTAAGCTACAAATCGATATGCAGATGGCTGCTACTTGCACTAGGCTTGGAGGTATCCAGGCCAGGCCAACCTATGAACCAAGGCCAGCTGTTGCTAGTGCTGGGCCTGACGCAAGTTAGCAAGAAGTATGGGGCTTGCAGAAGTCAGATGCTACTTGTTTGAGATAATTTAGAAAAATCTGAAGCAGGGGCCAAGACAAGCTATTTGTATGGAAAAGCCACTGGAAACAGCTTGGGTGGGTCTGAAAGCTGGGTGGGTCATGGCCTCAAGGAATCACCACAATAGAGCAAAGAGTGTGAGCCAGGTTGATGGAGTCTCAGACATGGTGCCCACTGGCTGGCTCTGTTGGGGGAGGGCTCAGAAAAGGAACAGTGTCCTCTGTCAGCATTTCTGTCCAGGAGAAAGCTGACTGCTACTCTTGCCCTGATGCCAAACAATTCAGTTCCTCCCCACATGTCTCTGATGGCTTTCAATCTGCTGCCTTAGCACTGGAGCTCATAGGGAGCTAGTCTGAGTAGTTCCATGTGTGAGCCCTTTAAGCAGAACTGCCAGAGACTCCAACTGTTTCTGTCTTCCACAGCCTCAATCCCTACTGGTTTTTCCAGCCAGAAGTTATGGCAACTTCTCTTCCTGTCACTGGAGCTCTGGGCTGGGGAGCCTCGCTCCTGAGATACCCCTCTTGATTTTTATCTGCCACACGTGGGTGTGGGACCAGCCAATTCCACATCTCCACCCTTCCTACTAGTCACGATGTAGTTTCTTCTTTAATTCCACAGTTATAGGACTTCCATGTAGCTCACTTTCTGATGGTTCTGAATGGTGGTTGGTCTATAGTTTAGTTGTAATTTTGATGTGGTTGTGTGAGGAGGTGAGCTGTGTTTGTTTACCTACACTGCCACCTTTACTGGAAGTCCTGGGGCAGAATACTAAAGAGCTAGAAATACTCATTTTAATACCAGGAAGTTTAAATAGATATCTCAGGCAACAGAAAAAAGCATAATTGGATCTGCAAAATTTAAAGAGCTTGAAGAAGACTGGAGTTTGTGTTGGACAGACTTCACTAGAGAGGAAAGAACCCACCTGAATGCTGAGGGGCAAATCAGTGAAGTGGCCTGAGTTTCACTGTCTTCAACTGTAAAATCGGGTGATTAAACTGGCCAAGTGGAAGATCTGATAAACATAGATTGGGATAAATCTGCATTTTCCAAGGCTGATGAATTTTAAAAACCAAATTAAGTGACTAACTGGAATCTTGAAGATGGAAGAAAAGAACCCAGTCTTGCCCCCTGAAGAGTGGTCTAACTAAAAATCCTGTTGTCTCTGAGGGAAAATTACAAAGAGAGAAAGAGACTCAAATTCAGCTGGATGGCCACTGCCCCACTCTGAGACTGTACAGGAAAGACTGGAAAAGAAATGTTCTCTATAGCAACATAAATGCTAAAATATAAACATTTTACTTTGATTTCAATCCAAAATAAGTAAGTGAATTAAATGTCAAAGATGTCTATTATAACTTGAACTTCTCTGAACAAAACCTAGTATATACTGGGTGCTAAAAATCTGTCCATGGCATGTGACTGAATATACTTTATATAATGTGTAGGTGTTAAATAAATGCCATACTTCATTTATTATAAGATATTTTTTTCACATTTTAACATCTCTGAAACATGGATAAAATCTGAAATTGATGACATATTATAGTTTAATTGGCAGCATCTTTTTCATAGCACCACTTTAAGTAATGTTACCACATACGTAGATGGTTTTAGATTTGATAAAGTACAGTATTCATTCAACACAGTTTAAAAACCAACACTCTTTCTAGAGTCCTAAGGACGTCATAGATGTTCTAGCATTTGTGAATTATCTTAAGAGTAGCTGGGCCCTGACCAGTGTGGCTCAGTTGGTTGGGCAGCATCCCGCAAAGCAAAAGGTTGCCAGTTGGATTCCTGGTCAGGGCACATGCCTGGGTCGCAGGTTTTGTCCGTAGCAGGTCTTGTGTGTGCAAGATCAGTGTTTCTCATATTGATGTTTCTCTCCCTCTTTTCCTCCCTTTGCCTCTCTCTAAAATCAATAAATTTTTCTTAAAAAAGATTAACCTGGAAAATGCTAAAGGAATGCCGCTGAGAAGTCTCTTCTTCTTCTTCTTCTTTTTTTTTAAATATTTATTGATTGATTTTAGAGAGAGGAAGGGAGAAAGAAAGAGAGAAACATATGTGCCCTGTCTGGGGATCAACCCACAACCTTGGCATATTAGGACGGCACTTTAACCAACTGAGCTACCCAGCCAGGGCTGAGAAGGTCTGTTCTTGGAAGCAAAAATGACGTGTGGTTAGGAAGAGGTTAGTGGGCAGAGGAAATGAACCTAAGGATGGCACTGGTGATTTAGGTCTGGCCTCAAACTCAGCTAGGTCTCTCTTGCCTTGTTCCCTAAGCTTCTAATGCTAGGACTAATCAGTTTCAGTCCCATCATTTGTATTGGAGAGCACATGTGATCTTCAGTGAAGCTGGAATCCACAGAAAAGACTCATATATCCTAGTACTTGTAGAAGAGTCGGTTTAATGCATTGTCTACATGTTATTTTTATCTAAGGGTTGCCTATAGCAGGTGTTTTACACTCTTAAAAGATTCAGATTTTCAAAAGATTCATATAAAGTAAATGCATTTTTAAAAACTTAAAGCATTTTTGTCACCCTACTTAGATCAGCTCAAAACAGCATCAGTTCTTCCATATGGCTTCAGAGATCTTAACTTGAAGAAAGTAGTGAAGTAGTCAGTATTATTGAAGATTAAAACAACTTATTTTTTTAAAGATGAATATATACACATATCAATACAGATTTGTAGATAAGGCTGTGGAAGGGTGTGTCAAAAGTGGTTACTTCTAAGTGAAAACTGTTTTTATTCCTTATCTGTATTTTTAAACTTTGCCACAGCAAACATGTATTGCATTTGCAGTAATAAAAAAGCAATAAGCATTTTACTTTTTTACAATTAAACAATGAGCATTATAAAAGTACAGCTAGAGTCTTCAAAGGTGCATCTTCAGGGATGCAGTTGCTTACTAATTTCTTCCCTAAAAGTTAACATCCAGTCCTGCTGCAAAGTCAAATTTCAAGTCCGTGGTACGTGAGACAGTGGTGTAGAAGGAGGGACTCTGCCCTCCATCTGGGCCGGGAGGGAGACTTCTGTGTGCCTCTGTGCACCGACAGCACCTCCAACACTTGCAATCTGCCTTCTCTAGCCAGGCCACAGAGGAGATGGACTCAGTTAAAAGCATCAATCCTGATCTGGATTTTGTTCAAAATGTTGGAGCTAAAGAGTCTTTTATTTGGATGTCACTTCAGTCCCTTAAAGCATAAAACCCCTTCAGTACAGGTCTTTCTTCTACTGTAACTACTTTTGTGCCAAATTAAAAATACTGATGAGCACTATTTGAACAGAAGTAATGCAATGCTAAACCAAAGGTCCTTTCTCGCTTGGCTGTGAGCATGGTTTGCAGATGCGGTGCTTCCTTTATCACATATTGGGTAGAAAATTATATTTCTGGCTCTTACATTACTCAAAAAAAGTCGGTATTATTTAGGTTCTTTGTTTCCTCATGTTATTAACATTTATTCACATATGGCTCTCTCCTCTTTTATCTTAAGTGTATATAATTTTACTGGCTTTGCAGGAAAAAAAGATACCCTTAGGGTCTGAACTGATGTTTGAGGAAATAAACTCACTTTTGGCTCACACTTAATAACATTAACATTATTGTTCAGAAAAATCAGGCTATGACTTAAACGTTTTAATATATCCCTTCAGTCATTGAATAAAAAGCAAATCGTCCTACTGATAAACATTAGGACCCATACTGGACTGTGAATGATGTCTGGTTACTCTATTTTTGCCACCTAAGCAGAGAAAAACACTGTGATGGGCAGCCCTTCAGTGACTTTCAGAATTTAGGTACGTAGCACCTCTTCATATTATTGCTCAGAGAACATCCTTTCTGATGATTTCAGAGGGAGAACAAAGGGGAATGGAAAGAAGAATTGACTGAATATTTGTGACACTGGGCAATGGAACCTCTCTAAGTTTCCTCCCTGGTAAAACGAAAAAGATAATTTCATCTTCACAGGGTGGTTGTGACTAGTAAGAAGGATGATGTAGTAATATGAAAACAATTTGTAAAGCATTGTGTTGCTTGTGATTATTGCATAAATTTGAGCATTGAGCACATTAGGTAAGACCTAATAAAATTTGGTGCTTTAGCACTGAAGCTACCTTAACCGGAGAGGCAGGGAGGGACAGACTGCGCACTGCTGTCCCTGGCATTACAAAATCCACTTCCAGATCTTCCTGGTTTGCAGTGCCATTCATGCTCGGTCAAGGCCAAGGGTCCATTCGGCCTCTCAGAGCAAAGGAACTCCTCCTCCAGCAAAGGTGTCTGATGTGGCTGATGTCATGTACTTGTATGTCAGTAAATGTGGCAATATCAATAGAAAGGAAAGGAAGGGACTTGCATTCTCTTGGGGAACTTCAGGGAAGCTTTTCCAACTGGGGAGAGATGGGCAGGGACTAGGATTTAAACAGCTAATGGGCGTTAACTAAATATAACCACGAGGAAAGCTGCCCCGGGGAAATACAGGTCAACTCTTTCTGTCTCCACATATACACCTTAGTCCTGTGAACACAGTAGTCTCACACTCCACGTCAGAGGTAAAGGTAACAGACCAGGTGGCCCCAGTGTCCTGGGTATAGAAAGATGCCCGTGGCTGAAGAGATCTGCTTTGTTTTCTGTAAGCAGAAATTCCATCCACTATCATCATCATTTTACTTTGTGGCAACAGGGACAAACAAAGGGGATTTTCCTGAGCAGCATGAATGACAAAGAAACGAGGCAAGTTATTGAGAAACTGATGGGTGTTCGTTGAAGAGCAACAAATATGATTTATAATCCTGGAGGGCCTGCCTTCAGAGGGAAGATGAAAGAGACAAGCCTCCCAGCACGACCACTGGCTCTTACTAACAGGGATTGGCTCATCGGCCACAAGTACTTGAAGGGTGTAAGTGGCAGGGACAGAGAAATTATTTAGTGCGGTCTAAGGGGATAGCAGGAGGAGGGATGGAAATGAAAGTCAGAACACAGATGATTTAGGCGGCTGAGCAAGTCTCATGCCCTAATGGAGAGATCTATTATAGACTGTGCAGCCCCGTCCCTCGGGACGGGTGGAAGCCCCATCACCCGTGCCATTTACAATTGGAAGAGGCACTAAAAAGTAGATCAGCATATTGGAGAGGGCAAAACCACCACATGCCCTTAGAGAGTCAGTGGGATGACTTAATAGGTCTTTTCCATCTCAAATTACTGTGATGTGGCTTGCGTGCATGGGGACTTGAGTTGCTAGAATAATTTTCCATCATCTAGGTTTCTTTTCTGCTACTACTGGGCCTTGGTGGAGAAATGATAATAGGTAATGGAGAGCAGTTTTTGCATTATAAATGGAAGTCTACAGTGTACTGATGCTTTGGTGTGAAAGCAAAACTGACTAGATTGTTTTGCATTGAGAGGTCAGTGTGAATAAATACACACACATACATACACATACCAACTGAGACCCAAGACAGCGCACACATATTGATTGAGACCCAAGGCAAAGGGCAAGGAGCTCTGCCACAATTGGATGGTGGCTGCATAAATAAAAGTTCAAGTAGTTTATTTTCTAATCTAGGAAAATCAATGGCCAAACACTGAAACTTGATCTTTTTAAAAATTTAAGAAAAACATCATTTGGCCTTCAAACCCTATTAAGGAGCATTTATTGTGCAGAAACTTGAGGACCTATGTCTCAAATGTGTTTATACTGTATTTCTGCCCACAGCTGCAGTTGTTTTAGCAACTGACACACCCTGAAACTCCTGGTGGTCCAGAAGGGCATATGTGGGCCTGAGGCAGTGCCAATCTGGGGAAGCAACTGCAAGGAATGGGCACAACCTGGTCAGAGGGAAACCGAGGCAGGCAGAGGAGGGCTGGTGTTACTGTGACTGCTAGCAGGAACACAGCTGTGACCATAACTGCCCCTCTCAGCCAGAGGATGACACAGAAGCAGGGGGAAAAAAATGGCCAGAGGGTGACAGGAGGGCAAGGCAGTGAGAAAGTAAGAAAAAGAATCTAGTCTAGGAGGAGGGCAAACCCACAGATGTTAAGTTCTTTGCAGGTGGAGGATATCACGGTTCCTTATAAAAATATTGTATGTGGTTGGGTTGTTAGTTAAACTTGACGTTCTGGAACACTGACGTTTGCTACACATTCAGGGTTTGACTTACACCCAGCAGATATAGGTCAACCCTCATCCTGCTGCTCTCAGCAGCTGTAACCAATGGGAGACCGAGCTGCCCAGCACACCAGTTTAAGCTGCTGCTAATAGATGGAAATCAGCCTAACCCCATTTCCTGCCTCTCTGCTATCCTCACTTGTCTATTCATGGCCAATTTAGGCACAAGCTGAGCTGCTGGCTGCTGTCACCGCTGGGAGACTGAAGGGGGAGAATCTGTTGCTGGCAAGTTCCCTTCTTATCTAGGTGAAAAGATCTGTTATTAAGTCTTTAAAAGAAGGACTGTGTAAAATACAATACTTCCTCATTAGCCAAAGGGTTATCCTAAATTCTCATAGACAGATTTTACCGACTTCCACTTCAGTGAAACTTCAGAGATGTCTGAAAAGAGGGAAATCCGTGGCAGAGGCCTGTTTCGGAAAGGATACAGCGGAGGTTAAATGACTTTGTCTGAGGTTATTTAGAGAGATGGTGGTAGAGGCAGAAAGAATTTAGTCTAGTCTAGTCTAGATTTCTCTCCAGAAAGAGAATTAAGGGAGTGGTCTGAGAGTAAATGGGAGAGATTTTCAAATTAAATCTGGAGAAAGAACATCATCACTGACTGTAACTGATTTAATGAAGGCCCTCACATCGGGCTAAATCTGGTGGAAATCCCAGTTCAGTAACATACATTCCTTTACTCTCGGTGTTCAGACTTAACTGAAAAGTGAGTTCAGATGTTTTCCTATGTGCAGGTTTTTTTTAAATGTCCAACCTGTTCTCAATGAGAATGACATTTAATCAAGCTAATTCTGGTCATGTGGCTCAACTGTTTACTCACTAGATTCCATGGGACTGAATGAGAACAAGCTTCACGCTATGTGGTCCGTTGTAAGTACATATCTTTCTGCAGGATTCTGTGCTTGTCTCCCCCCCCCCGTACTCCGGAACCATTGGGCTGAACACGAACTCTGGAAGCAGAGAATTCTGTAACTCAGACTCTTTGATTCAGATGGATTGCTATTTTCTTTTTCATCACTTTAAGAGAACAATGAATTCCTGAAACTACTTTTTCCCACTACTTAAGCTTCCAGAGGATATTCCGGACTAAAAGTTGTCCAGGTTCTAAAATAACAGATTACTTCATGTTCTTTGTGTTTAAAGAATGAAATTAGGCTTGTTAAATAATATTTAGAGTAAAATAAAAATCACCCATAAACTTAACCAGCCAGTGAAAACCACATAAACATTTTTTTGTGTGTTTCCTTCTTATTTCTACAAACATACATATACTTTCCCAAATTTATCATAAATGTTTCAAAGGGTTTTCATATAAATCCAAATTGCCCTTCAGAAAATTATATTGCTTATAAACCATTTTCCATGAATCATGTAATTTTTAAAAAAGCAAACACACTTTAAATGTGAGAGTTGAACAGTGATGCCTCGCTGCTGTATTTTTTCTTGTCTTCCACACTCCTAAGGTTGACCACTTCTCTTCTCCAGCTGTGGTCGGTATTAGTGGACATTGTATTTACTTCTCAACAGCAATGTTGTTTCTGGAACTAACCCCAGCATGGGGAATGGGTCTTGATTAACATAAACCAAGGATGGTAATCCAATCTCTCCTATTGGTGAATGGTTCAAAATCAGAAGGTAGCATTCCTCTGACAGCAGATTTGATCCAGCCTGTTCCTAAATTGACTCCGTAAGGCAAGAGAAGGATTTGTATTTCATTGGTAGGAAAGAAAATGCATCTCTCCTTTGATGGATGGGATCAAGAAAGCTTGTTGCCTCCAGTAGTGGTTAGGTACCATCTTATCCCTGAGAGAAATCATCCTGTCCTCCTGCTTACATGAAAAAATACATTGCCTGATTGTGTAGGTCAGTTCGAGTTTGAGTTTCAATTTTTACAGTGAAATGCTGTCATAACGCTTTCTGTTCTGTGGAAAGTTTTGTTTAGTTTTTGTTAATTCTTGTTGGGTATTATTCGTATTTTGTTGTTGATGTGGCAGGAACTCTACTGAGGATATAATCTTACTTGTCTTTATATTATGAATGTCTCCAAGTTTATCACTTGTCATTTGTTCTTTACTCTTGTGTAATGTGAAGATTATAAGTTATATCCATTAAATCTATCAGTGTTTTTCTTTGTGATACAGCTATATTCCATTGCTTTTACTTTTATTCATTCATTCACTAGAAACAGAAAAAAGTGTGTGTGTGTGTGTGTGTGTGTGTGTGCATGCATGTGTGTGTGTGTGTGAACTGCACAGTGCCAGGCACTATGAGAGGCAATAAGACTTTACAATGAGTCAATAAAGATACAGTTCTTGCCCTCATGGTGTTTATACCCTAGTGGGGGATTGAGAATGGATTAGATACTAACTGAAAAGCCACACAAATGAGTGTATGCTGTTAATGGAATGGTCCCACAAAGAGAAGGTCACAACCTATTGAGGGCTATAATAGGAGGATTAGGTCTAGTTAGGGAAGCCAGAGGAAGCTTTCCTGTGGAATGGTCATTGAGCAATGAATGATAAAGAGAAGTTGGGCAGCTAGAGTCAGAGTAAGGTCCTCAGGAGGAAGCACAGGATAGATGAAGGACTAACAGAATGTAAATGTAGTCCACATCTTAAGGGGGCCTGGTGTCAGATGAAGGTAGAAAAGGGGGAGGCTGACAACTTTTGATATGACCAATAACCCCATGTTAAGGAGTTGCACCTCTTCCCTAAGATCTATGGGAAATCATTAAAGGTGTCGTCTTTGACAACCACAGTACCTTTACCTCCAATATCCAATTCAATACTAAGTCCTATAGATTTTGCTTTCTAGGTATCTCTTCAATCTGTTCATGTCAATCCATGCATTTCTGTCCATCTTTACCAACGCTTCCTCGGCCCATTCTAGAATTCCTTCTGCCTGGACTAATGGAACAGCCTTCTTAGGGATCTGTTAGCACCAACCCTTGCCCTACTCCAATCCATTCCTACATGGTTATGACAATACAGATCTGATATTGATATCATTTGATGACATCAAAAACACTGGCAGAGGACCAGTTTGTTTTTTTGTTAGTTTTTTGAGAGGAGAGGCTATGGAGTGGGCAGTTGATATGTTTAATTTTGGACCTACTGAGTTTGAAATACCCTTGGGATGTTCCAGAGAAGAAGCCAAGTAGGAGGTGAGTATCAGGTAGATATCTTCTGTTTACCCATTTGGAACCATTCTCCGCCCTTCTCTGCTCTGCTTCATGTCCAGAGAGACTGACCTGTATGGAATGCACCAAGATTCCGTGTATCCCAGTGCCCACCTCCCATGTTCTCTGGCTTCCACTTGGGTTCAGCCAATGGGAGGTACAGGCAGAAGACTAAAGGAAGAGAGTGAAGGCTGACTATTCATTGCACATTATCTGCACCCCACATTCACTCTTCCTCTTCCCCCCGCCTCCATTCCCTACCTCCTCCTCTTTCCACTACACCTTCAAATCCTCCCCCTTTGCCTCCTCCTTCCTCTGCCCTTCTTCCTCCCACCTCTTCCTCTTTACTCTTTCGTCTAGTAATCATTTCTACTTCCTTACTTCTTTAGGCCAAGGCAGTAAATGCTCCCTGAGATACTGCATCAATATGCTCTGTTGCTTTCTCCAAACCCTTTGTAAATGGCCTCTTAACTGTGGGAGCAGGGGGTGGATGGGGCAGGGGAGAGCAATGTGGGAAAATTGGGACAACTATTATAGAACAACAATACAAAAATTACTTTACAAAAAAAACAAAAAAGTAAAATCTCCTTAATCACCCATTTTGAGTGTGCCACCTGTTTCTTTCAGGGACCCTGACTAACATTCTGATAAGTAGGAAATAACTGGGCTACAGTTAAATTTAGGGGAGGTGGTAATTGGAGCCATGGGTACAGATGTAAGTACCTCGGGAGACAGTGTGGAGGAGGAATGGGCCCTGAGGAACTCAAACATGTAGTAGCCTCCAGAGGAAGATAATTCTGCAAGGAAATTAGAGAAGTAGTGGCCAAAGTGACAGAAAATTCAGGGCCGTGTGTGGCATAGGAAGCCAAAAAAAAGCAAAAGGAAGAAAAAGAATTGGTAGTCAAGACTATCAATCCGTCAGAGTCGCTGGATATAATGGACTTACACTATCCTGTATTTGTTACTATTTTGTGTTCCCTTCTTTTTAACACTTTCAATTTTTTACTTTAACTTATTTTCAATAAATACAGTTAAATTTATTTTGAAAACAGTTTTAGGTGAAAAATTAACTACTATTCGTTAGCCATTATTTAAACATAGTTTATTCAACAGTTCATCACTTTTTCTATTACCATTATTTCCTTCATCATACGCTGTTTTTAAAAGTAGTAAGAGATATTTGAGCACTTCCTCTTGGATGTTTAAGAGCTTCCAGTTTGACTGTACTACAGTGGTTCAATGATTGTTTCTTTGTCATACATTTTAGTATGCATTACAGCAAATCTATCCTCTTAATTCTTTTTTTACAATTATTTTTTAAATCCTCACCCGAGACTATATTCATTGATTTTAGAGAGAAAGGAAGAGAGAGGAAGGAAGGGAGGGAGGGGGAGAGAGACAGACAGACATCTATGTGAGAGAGAAAAATTGATTGGTTGCTTCCCATGTGTGACCCAACCAGGGATCGAACCTGCAACCTAGATATGTGCCAGGGGATGATGCTTCAACCAACTGAGCAACCTAACCAGGGCTAACCTCTTCATTCTTAATTTTCAGAGTTCTATCAATAGCTCCACTTACTATTCTTCCTTGAATTTTAGAATTGTTTCTCAATTTAAGAAATCTTCATTAGGATTTTCTTTGGGATTGTTTTAATCCTGTAAATTAAATTGGGAAGAATTTAAACCTTTTTTATATTTAGTAATTTAGTCAGAAACTTGATATAATATTTTCCTCTACTGTGTGTGCTTTTCTGACCTCAGAAATCCTTCCCTTCACATAAGTGAAAAGGACATTCTCCTATACCATCTTCAAAATTTTAAAGCTCTACCCTAATTGTCTTTCATATACCCAGAATTGAGTTTTTTTACATGTGGTATGAGGTAAGGGTTCAGAATAATTTTTTCTATATGAATAACTGGTTACCTTCAGCATCATTTATTTAAAGCCCACACTTTCTCAACTCATTTTCAGTGTCAGCTCTGATACATTTCAGAATCAGCTTTCCAAGTTCCCCTATCGATTCCTCAATGCCCACATGCCAAAATAAATATCTTGTTGGGATATTAAATGTAATTAAATAAATCTATGGATCAATTTGAAGAAGAGTGACAACTTTATAATATTGAATCTTCCTATCCATGGTGATAGTTTCTCTTTCTGTTTGCTTAAGTATTTTTTCATTTTCCTCAGTAATTTATTTTATGTATAAGGTCTTATTATTCATATTTGTTAAAATTTATTATTAGGTATTTAATATTTTTGATAGTTCCATAAATAATGTTTTATTGTATATTCTAATTGTTGTTGGTATATAGAAATACACTTTCAAAATACTGACCTTGTATGTAGCAAATTTACCTAAACTTCTCCATTCTAATTTATATATAGAGTCTTTTGTATTTTCTATGTAATAATTATCTCCTGCAGATGATGCTTCTTTATTGTCTGTCCCTCTAATCATTATAAATTGCATAGAAATTTTGTACCATCTAGTATTCCCAATATCTGACTAATGTTTTTGCTGGTGATTGTTGCTTGTTACTTTTGTTGAGTATCAGTCATGATGCCTTTTTTTAAATCTGTGGATTCATATTTCTATGGGAATTCTTTGAAGCCTAGATGGAAGGGAGTTCATTTAAAAAGGATTTATATTTGATTCTGCCAGGTGCCCATGGGTACTACTGACCAAGGGCTATTTTTAACAAAATTCTCAGCTTAAAGTTTTTCCAGAGCACCCAGGTAGTGCAACTCAGGCAGCAGAACTGACATCACAGTTGGCTTATACATAGAAACTTTCAGAAAAGATTTTCCTTCCCCTTCAACCAGTGCCGTGTTTTAAGATAAGCAAATGTCCTTGTTGTCTGCTGGGGGGGCAGTTTGATTTCTGGTGTGCCCTTTGGAGCTCTATGTAAGACACTGCCTTTGGGCCGGACCCGGGCTTTGTCACCCATCACCATCTCTCACCAGGCTGTGAACACTGGAACCCAGACTCTCCTGGTTTGTCGACAGTCCTCAGCACCAAAGCCAGAATCGGTGTCTAGAACCTCTCAGTAGGGCCTTGCTTTGCAATTATTTTGACTTTATTACTAGTGAATTGATGCACTTAGAAATATATTTCTATATTTTATTCGTCAATTTTATTTTGCCGGTGGGAAGGTTGTTGAGGGTCTCTGCTTTGCCCAGGGTCTTCCATCCACCCTTCTCGTACCTTGGAACCTTTCACTCCTGCTATGTTTCACCTCCTAAATCTCAGGTTCAGGTGCCCTTTCCATGGCCATCAGAGTGGGCACTCTGAGTGCCTCCCATGTTTATCTGCCCCCTTTCACAATTCCTCAGCCCTGCTAGGATTCTGAATCCAGTCACCCCCAAATGCTCACTGTGCACTTGCTCAGGTTCATCCTCATCCAGATTAGAGTCTCTGCAATGCCCTCTGTTACCAAATACAACATCAAAAGTGCCTTGAAATTCGTGCCATGCTGTGTTCCACCACCACAATCACTTTCTTACACCCTTCTTGTCCGTGTATCTTTCCCTGTTTAACAGCTGATCTGATCTCACAACTGTTATTAATTAAATTCACATCCATCTGCCCACACTGTTCCTGGTTCTGGGGGAAAATAAGCAACCAAGCCACTGAATTCAGTACGGTCAGCAATCGCACTCCTGTGTATTCCTCCAGTCAGGTCACTGCACACCCTCTCTGCACACCCTCAACCTCTCCTGACCCCGTGGCTTTCTCAGTGGACGGATTCCCTTTGTATTTCATTGGGGGAATGGAGTCTGACACTAGAGAGCTTCCTCATCCACCCACTACCAAACCCGCCGAACTTCTTGCACTTGTAATATATTCTCAGCTTTCCCTCTTGTAACTGTGGGTGAACTATCCTCATTCATATTTAAGGCCACCCTGTCCACGCGTGCACGCGATCCTGCCCCTTTCCCTCTACCCATCACTGTCAGTGAGTCTCTGTCATTTTATTCCTTCTCCTGCTCTAAGAATGGGCACAAGCTGTCAGGGTTTTTTTTTTTCCCACCCCAGCACAAAAACAGGAGACTGCTTCTGGGCAGATGAAGCTGAAATACTTTTTCATATTCCTCCAGCTCAGTAAAACTAAAACCCTTGGGCATTACATAGGAAAGAAAACATACTCTTGAAAGGCGAAGAGAGGAAGGCAGACCAGCTGAGGACTTGGGGACCCGAGGAAAGACACAGTGGCCAGTTTCCTGTGTTACTTGTTTGTTTGCCTCCTATTTGCTAGACGTGAGCTGAAGAAGCTGGCAGTCGTCAAACACCGACAGGTGCAGACTAAAAGGCCCCAACAAAAGCCTGCTCTGTTGAGCCAAAGAGCCAGGAAAGGGTCAGCCTAGCAAAATAGGCAACTTTTAGAATTATCTAAACTGCTCCACTCCAGCCAAAAACACAGAAAAAACTGTGGCCGTACTCCCACCCATGCCAGCAAAGTCATAGAGGGAAGCCTAGACTTCACCCCTCTGCTAGGCTGTACCAGGGCCCAGCACACCAGCTGAGATGGCCCCAGAGAGAACAAATAGATTAGCTGGGATTTTCATTGCCTCCAGGCAGTAATGACTCACACTCCCTTCTATCCCCCTCCCCAGTACCAGTGGGGACCACATAGGGACCTTGGACTTCTGCCCCACCTGAAGTCACAGGGCCCCCTTCCCCTACCAGATTGGGGTGCTGTCAGAGAAGGCCAATTGGAGCGACAGGGCCTTCCCCTGCACCCAGCAGTAACGAGGCCATGTTTGGAGCAGCAAAGAGGCCTTCCGCCCCTCCCAGACAGGAAGGTCTCAGTGGAGGCTGCGTAGGAAGCGGGAACCCACTCCAGCCCAGCGGCCATGAGGAGCCGCAGAGAGCATGCACGTTGCCTCTCTAGGTCACTGTCGTAATCCCCATGCCTGCAGGAAATGCTGCTCGGCGTAGCACAGGGGCTAATTGCATGATCTTCCACAAACCACTCATCCCTTCTTGTCTCAATGTGCTCCTCTGTACAATGAGGATGAAAAGAATAGAATCTACCTCCAGGTTGGTGCGAGGTTTACAGGAGTTGACACATGTAAAGCTGCTAGGATAGTGCACAGCACGTGAGGTGTCAGCCCTGGCCGCCGCCGCCAGTGCTGCGGTTCACCCCTTACTGACGCATCCGCCTCTCAAATGCAGCTTCGGCCGTACCTCATGAGTTGTGATGTGCAGTGTTTTCATTCTTCCTATTTTCTAAATATTCTGTAATCGCAGGCTTATTTCCCCTTGTATGCCCTAGAGATATGTAGAAGAGTATTTTTAAATTCCCAAGTGGGTGGGAAATTTTTGTTTAACTGTTTGTTCCTAATTTGTAGCTTTATTGTTCTGTGGCCAGAGACTATGTCTGTGTACTTTGTGCTTTAGGAGATTTATTGATGTTTTCTTTATAGTCTAGTACATGATCTATTTTTAAAAATAATTTCTTCAATTAAAATAACTTTCCCCTTTTTCTCATTGTGAAGGCTTTTATGCTAGGAACACATCCTATAAACACACTTTCCAACACAGCAAACTAGACAGTTAGATGAAATAAAAGCTTCAATCATGTTGAGTTAAAATGCTATATTCCCATTCAATTTGCAGTGAGCACAGTTGCAAAGTTCCCCAGAGGGAGAGAAATGGGAGCGGGTGCATTTAGCCTTCAGGTGTGATTTGTTAGTTGTTCTTCTGCTGCCTCTTTTCTCCTTCTAATTTCTTCTCATAAAGAATGTCTTTAATTCTAATTATTAGCAGGTTGTAATTTCTAAGAGTGGCCACAGCAATATTTCTCACCCCCCATGCTGTTCCAGGACCTTGCCACTTGCCATCAATAGGTGAAGTCTGTTCTCTTCCCCTTGAACTAGAGTAGAACTTGATGACTGCCTCAACAAACTCAGGATGGGGTAGAAGTCATGTTGCGTGACTTCCACGCTGGGTCAGAAATGGCAATACGGCCTCTGTCTGGCTCTCCCTTTTACCATGCCCACCCTTGGAACCAGTTACCACGTTGTGCAGAAGTTCAGGTTCTCTGGAGAGGCTGCTAGTTGGTGTGGCCACAGCCTCAGTTGAGGTCCCAGCGCTAATCACCACCAATCAGCAGACAAGCGAGTGGGCGAGTCTTCAGATGACTCCCAGCCAGAGTGCCCATCTGTCTGAATCTGTGGCCCACAGACTCAGCGAGCATCCCAAATGGTGGTTTTGTATCATTGACTTATAGGGTAGTTTTAATGCAGATATAGTAACCAGATCAGATCACTAAGGATGGAGTGGCCCCAACTAATCAGATAATTTCATATGGAAGCAGGGCGTTATAATGAGGAGAACATTAAACTAAGACCTGGGAGGCCTGGGTGGTAGGCTGAATTGGCTCATAATTGGCCTTGGTCCTTGAATAGGTCATGAAACCTTTCTGAGTTTTACTTAATATTCGGACCTTTTTGGCCCTTTCAAATTCTACATTAATTATTGTCTTGATATAGAAAATTTAGTATTATAAAATATTTCATACTGGAAATACTGTCTTTTCTTGAGCTCTTAAATATCTGTATTTGATCAATGATAACCTTGATTTTATAGTTAACTCTCAATGGGCAATCTCATTCCTCTCATTTCCAAACTGCTGGAAATAATTTTCTAAAGTATTGACAATAGAGAGTAGGATCATTTTTTTATCAATGCACTTTTGGCATGAAATAAACCAGAAAGCTGGCTAGGTGTTTGCTGCAGGACAGAGGGCTCCCCAGTCTGGTCGCAGTCATACATTAACGACCACTTTGATTCCCCACTTTTATATTGCCCTGTGATCTCTACCTACTATCGGGGCATTTTTTGTTAACTACCAGGTGACGTAATGCCAGAATATGCTTACTGAGGTTTTACTGGCTCTGCCTAGATTCAGCAGCTTGAAAATGTTAAACATGCCTTGCAAAGCTAAGTCTGCTATGGGATAAATGTCTGGCTTCTCTGGAAGTTGAATTGGTGAGAGAAGTCATCCATTATTCCACATACTAAATTCCAGAAGAAGCTGAAGCACTGTGTGATATGCTGTTTCCAGCACACAATATTCCATGGACCCTAGAGTGCGATGACATGGGACAGCTGCCCCAAGTCAGTATTCGGGGGACCTAGCCATGCTGGCAGCTTGTCAGTAACTCAAGGGGCACCAGCTGGGGTACCACCTCCACAGAGCAACTTTTCCTCCCTTTTCCTGGACTCACCACAATCACGGGCTGTTCCCCTTGCATCCTAATGCCCTCCCCCACCCACAACCAAGTTATCAGGTTTCTCTCTCATGGGAATTGTGTGCTCCTTGAGAACCAGTTCTTGTTTTCTAAGCTGTTAATGACAGTTGTATTTTGTTTTTATAATGATGTGAATGTATTAAATATTATATCAATAGATGAAATAATGAGACAAAAGAGATGATTCTCTGAAAACAAGTTGAAAACTTCATAAACTGTGAGTGATATAGCTTTAAAAGATTGTGGGGGGAATCTAGAAGGTCTACACTCAGATCACTTCCCATTTATTTATGTTTTCACTTGCCTTTAAAAACAGCGTACTTTAAATCTGAGGTAATATGTTATTGGCGTGCTTTATTCAGATGCCTTGTGCCCAGAGGACAGGCCTTGGCCTTCTGTCCAAAGATTGACCAACTGATATATACTTATTTGTTTCCAGTTAAACAAAATGTTTATGGAAAATATAATTTTTATCTTGTTAACCTACTTTTTAGCAGGCCAACTCCTGGTCCTGCTCCTGCTCCTGAGAGATGAGTCGGTCGGTGTGGACTGCACATAAATTCAGTGCATGTCTACTCTCTGTCTCATCACAGCAAATAAAGAACTGTCCAGGCTGCCCTTTCCTGCTGCCAAACTGCAAACTGCCACATGGCGACTTTGTTCTCACATCCAGGATATTCTTCAGCTTTAGCCAGAGCTTCCCCGCTCTTACCCCCCTTCCCAAGATGAATTCTAGCGCTGTGTGCTTTGTTCCATCCTGGACCACAACCGTCACCCGGATGGTTGCATGTCAAGTCATTGACCTGGGGAATCCTCTGCTAATCTAAAACGTCCCTCTACTCCTTGGCCCTGTGATTCTCTGGTACGGCACCTGGTTCCTTTCCTTCCTTGCTTCAGCCAGTATTTATCAGGCACCTACCATGTGTCAGGCTTAGCACCAGGTTCCAAGTATGCAGTCATGAGTAAATGTATCTATTGATATTGCAAACAACAGATACATACAGCAGGTCCTAGAATAACATCACTTCATTCATTGTTGCTACATGATAATGTTGATGAGATGCCGTAGGAATTTAACTCTTGTTTATATCAGTTGCCTGTGGTAAAATTGGTTTCATTATGTGTTGTTTAGCTTAATGCAGCAGAACGTAGCTATGATGTTAAGTGAGGACTCGCTGTATTATCAACAGACGAGCAAGAGCTAACCCTTTTTGTTGTTGTTGAAATATTGGTAAACTGACAGGGAGAATTTTCATAACACCCTTGACTTGGGAAGTTGTTATGTATTCATGTATGCATTTATAGATGTATTTGTTTGCATTTCTGTGGAAATTAAATGAGCTAGGGTATGTAATACTTTAGTTTAATCCAGAGACTGGCAAACTTTTAAAAGAAAGGGTGGGAGAAGAGATATTTTTGGTTTTGTGGGCCATAGGGTCTCCGTTTTGACTTCTCAACTAAGCAAACTGTTGCAGCATAAGAACAGTCATAGCTTAATACATGAATGAATGGGAGCAACTGCATTCCAATACCATTTTATTTATGAAAACAGGCAGGAGCCCTACTTTGCTGACCCCTGGAACCTATCAAAATACCTCACTGGCTCCCTCACTAGCAACTAAACTTGCTCAAGTCTCTTCCCTACAACAATCAAGGAATTCCCATATCACTGCAAAAGGGTGTCTTGTACTCACCATCTCCACCTCTCCCCTCTCCTTTACCCTCAGTGCTGGTAAGCGATGCCCCCTCTGTGCCTGCTGCCCACTGAAACTGCCCTTTTCAAGGCCTCCAGCAATCTCCATGTTGCTAAATCCCTTCGAGTCTCTTTTTCTTACTCAGTCTCTCCAGTTTTCAACACAGCAAACCACTCCCTTGTTTTTCTGGAAACACTCTTGGCTTCTGAAAGCTGACGCCGTTGGTTTTCCTCCTGCAGCAGTAGCCACTCTTCCATCATCAAAGGCTCATCCCCTCTTGACTGTGAAAGCCAGAGTTTCTCAGGGCTCCATCCTGGGTCCTACTGCTTCTCACTCACTCTCTCCCTCGGGGACCTCAGCCACTCCATAGCTTTAAATGACATCCTTAGGCTGAACACCCCCCAATTCATTTCTTCAGCCCAGATCTTTCTCCCAGTTCCTTCTTCAAACACCCAGATGCCCACCTGACATTTCAAGTCTCTCAGGTGTCTTATATGTAAAGTGCTGAATACGTATGATGGGATAAAAAGGTGAGTTTACCTGGTTGCCCAAGCAGAAACCAGAGCCTAATCACTAACTCCACCTCCCTTTTGCTCCCCTTGTGCTACCCACATATAAGCGTCCTCTTTCCTAGTCATCTCCTGAATCTCTCTCTGGCTCTGTGTACCTGGTTCCCAGGCTGGTGCAGCTACATCTGTTGCTAGCATATTGAAATATATCTATACAGATGGTAAAGAGGCTGCTGGCCTACACGCCTGTCATGCTGGCCCCACCTCTGGGACCCACCTGTCACCTCTGGCCTGGCCCCACAGAGGCCTGCAGGCCCTGCTCAGTGCTGAGGCAAGTGTCCACCCGATGGCTCAATGCTCCTGCCAAACAGACTTTAAACATTTTAGTTCCATCCCTGCCGAATACTACCATCACTCAGATATGCCAGCACTAGGTAATTTTCTCTTGCCCAGATTACTGGAAAAGCAACCCAACTGATCTCTTTACCTCCTGCCTCATCCATCTCAGCTCCGCAGGGCAGTGAGAAAGTTTTGTCTAAAATGCAAGTTAGTCATAGCTCTTCCCTGCTTACAACCTTGAAACACGGATAACAGTCAAGATAAAACCCCAGCTCCCTAGGAAGCTCATCGGGCCCTTCATGATGAGACACCTCACTCTTCAAACCGCACCTCCTCAGCGATGTCACCCCTGATTCCATCTAAAGTAGGTCCTTCCTGCTCTTCTCTCCTAGCACCTTGCTTTCTTCACTGTGCCGATCACAATTCAGCATGATTATGTTGAGTGTTTTTTTTTTTTTTGCTTCCCCTCCTAAACTGTAAGCTCCCTGAGGGCAAACACCATGTCCACCTACTACACTGAGAGATCCCTTGCCCCTGAATATTTGATAAGTGAGAACATGTGGCCCCCTAAATCCCTTTTATTGTCATCCTTTACCCCTTTCTCCCTTGTAATCTGCAGATGCATGAGGTCAACATTTAATTTATTTGATAATTATCTGATAATGAAGTACTCTCTGTTCCTGAAACATTCCATAAACTACTATCCTTTACCTGGTGTACTTTGTCTACACCCTGCTATTATTTCACCTGGAAAACTTCTGCTTACCTCCAGGTATCAACACTGTCATTATGCCCTCCGGGACACCTTGCTGGTTAATTCCTCCAAGACAGAACTCTTGATACTGGAAGTCAAGTGTCCATTTCCTTTTCTGCTTTCCTCACTGGATGGTGAGCCCTGCGAGGGCAGGACTGTGTGTTGTTTTCATAGTTGCCTCTAAAGCACTCTGCTCAGTGCCTGGCACTTGGTAGCTAACATTTAGTCCTAAAGCAGACACACCCCAGAGTCCTGGGAGGGAGCCAGTGATCTACACCCATTTGAGTGGCAAGATACAAAAACGTCTTGTTTGTTTTGTTTTCTCCATTAATGTTGTTCTTCTGTGATATGCAGTGACTTCACCTGCAACCTATTGTCTGGACCAAAACTGGTTCATAGTGAGAAGTATAAAATATAGATTACTGAAAAGGTCTATAGTGAGTCTGTGTTTTATAGTGTATCAAGAGGATGTAAGAAGATAACAGTTTCCCTTCCTTGAAATAATGTTATATATATTTTTCACCCTGAATTCATGTAATTCACTTAAAAACAATCTCTTTCCCCTACTTGTTAATGGCACTTTTATAGTTTCATTCTGCTGGGCATATAAATATGTTATAATATAAACAGCCAATGGTGTAATGAATCATTGCAGTCTTATTGTGTGTATGTTTTTACTACAAATCTTGGGGAAGAACTATTCATGCTCTGCATTTTTAAATTATGCTAATGTGATTAGTCATTATGATCTTCCTTATACTTCATGATGGATTCAAGATGTTTAAACCTCTAATAGTCCTTGTCAGGGGCCTGATTAGTGCTTGAGACCCAATCAAGATGCTGTTGATGAAGTTCAAGTAACACATTAATAAGTTATGTATGGCAGAGGAATTGATCATTGCTAATATAAGACCATATAAACTAATAAAATAAGTGCAAATTATATTTATGTACACTTTTATTTTTCTGTGAAAATTTTAGCAGCTACTACAACCTTTGAAAATGTTTTACCAGGTTGTGTTCAGGCCACAGTTTTTGCAAGGGAAGTGTGAAAATGACAGAGTAAGTTGCAATTATTGTTCATGGGAAAATTCACACATATCCACATCAGTAAACAGGTGTTTTTAAAGCCCAGACTTCAAAATAGTTTAGCCATTCTTGTATTTTAATGTCATAATCAAGCAAAATGGAAAACAGAAGAGACAGGTTCTGGTTGATTATTATCCTGCCAAATCAGATCATTCCTGTGTTGTCTGGTGCAAATACCCAGCTCCGAGGGAGAGGTGGGGAGCAGGGAGAAAAATACAGGCGTGTATGAAGAGAGCGAAGGATGGTTTTATAATTTTAAATGTATCCAATAAATTAGAGACTTCCTTGACAAGCTCAAAAGAAGTCAATAGAAATAGATGGAGTATAATACACCTACCTTCAGTTTTTTAAAAAAACTTTTTTAGAAGTAGAATCCCTTCTCAGGAAGAACCTTATAAAGAATCACAATGAACAAAGCACAATATATAAAATACATAGGAAGAGTATTTTTAGTAAATATTTCATTAGTTCAAATTTATCATATTTAGTAAAATTTAATGAAAAAGCAAGACTGTGTTGATGAACACTGAAAATTAAAATTAGGGGCTTAGAGAACCGTTACCATTTTATATGTGGCTTAGCACTCAATTTATTCTTGTGACTTCTTATTGGCTGCATAGTGTCCAGATTTTCTTGTTTACAAAGATAAGTTTTTGGAAATGGTAAAAAACAAATTACCTAGTTTTTAAAAAGTCACCGGTAGTCTTGCGATAGGATTCCATTTACAGCTAACAAGAGGGAGCTTCATTGGTTCTGAGGGCTGAACCAAGACGGTGAGTCTGGTGAGACAGGCAAGCGTTTTGTTGGCCTCTCTCACAGTAACATTTGGTGTATGACACACTTGAATGTGCCTGTTTTTTTAAATATAGTTTTCTAAAAGTTAAAAAGTAAGTAAAATGCCAATGGAATGTGTTCTGACCCCTTGAGTCTGCTCAGGGACACAGCAGGGCGGGGCAGAGTGAGGGCGCTTTTCCAGCTGATTCTCTCTGAGTTGCGGGTCCCCTCCATGACACAGGAATTTCAACAACAGATGGGCCAACCTCCCCTGCGCCCCCATGTCACTCTGCTAGAGGCATAAGTGGTGCATTCCTTTTGCAGTATTCTCTATCTCAGTTAATGTCATCACCATCTTAGGGGCTCGGGTCATCTTCACCTTTTCCCTCTTCCTCACCCCTAACATTTAGTAGCTCATGAAGGTCTATTTATACCATCTCCAAAATATCCATGGAATCCCTCCGCTCATCTCGCCTCTGTCCCTGTTTGAGATGGCCTCCTGGCTGCTACCTGATGGCTTGAGCCTTGCCCTACCCATTAAAGCCAGAGCTTCAGTTCTGAGACACACATTAGATCAGCTCATTCCCCTGTTATAAAGCTGCTAATGCCCTCTTTCACTGATCTGGCTAAGGCTGAATCCCTTGCCCCGTACAGAAGGCCCTTCCCAGTCTGACCCCACTAGGTTCATCTAACCTCGGCTGCTGGCTCCCACCATTCACATACCCAGAACTCATCACACTGCATGCATCTTATGTTTTGCATCTATTTTCTTTGTGCCTGGAGAACTCTTACTCATCCTTCAAGATCCAGTTCAAACATCTTTCCAAAGCATTTCGTGGTTTCTCCAGGCAGAGCAAGTTGTAGCTCTTCAGCTTCCTTTGCACTACATATCCTTGTTTGCATTTGCTTCATTTTTTTTTTTAAACTGGATTGATCTGCTTGCGTGGCTCTCTCTTCTCCAAAATACTTAATGAACACGGACTGTGTCTCCTCTACCTTTTTATCCCAAGCATCTACCATCATACTTGATATGTGCCTGAAACATGGGAAACCATCAGTGCATATTTTTGAACTTGTTATTACAGCATTTCATGTGGAGCTTTTTTCCTGATTCTTACAGTGACACACCAGCAGAAACCACAGTGACATCCTGTAGACTCCCTGTCATAATGACAGCACACAGCCAAATTGTCAGTTTCTTTTCTCCTTCAGACTCTCCATGCCATTGGGCCCAGAAATCCTTCATCCTCCTCCACATGCATTAACATGTCTTAGAATTGAATTTCAAAACATCTCTTATCTATAGTGTTTTCTTCCCCAAATATATTTACCCCACCCACTGCCAGGTTATATGATACTCCTGTGTTTGGAATCTCAAATGGAAGTGATTTCTCCTTCTGGTTTTAGAAGGTCAGACGTTTAGGAAGGTGCTTGCTTATCCTGTTCCAAGTACCTTTGGTAGACACTCCCTTTCATTTTATTTTCCCATGGCATTTTATCATTGGCCCCAAGAAAGCTCATATGCAATTGATCAGTAACATGCAAATCTTAGGTCCTCTGCCCCCGCACTGCAAACCCTGTAGACGCTGAAGTGAAGCTGGCGTCCAATAGTTTTGTGTACTTACATGTACATGCCTACATCTATTAGTTTCTTTTCCTTACTTTTCTAATTCAATAAAAATTCATCCCATGATATCATTACTTCTAATAAACTCACTTACCTATTATTCTTGATCCTTTGGATATTTTACAGACTTTATCGTCTTCTATTTGCTTCATGATTTTACTTGAAGAAAATTTAATAATACTTGCTAGGATGGTTATTCTCCCTCATCCACTTAACTGTTCCCACCCCTTTTCAAGGCATAGCATTTCCTATTTCCAATTCTCCCCGGGTTTGAAAAAAAAATAGCTTGGCCATGGTTCACTAAGAATTGTAATTTAATCCTTTGTAATAACAGGCTTTTCATCTGTGCTCCCTGCAATGATCCGCCACACAATCAGTGCCTTAGAAAAGAACAATGCTACTCAAAAGAAAAGAAAGTACTGGCAACATGGTAAAGAATATGAGCCCTTTTATAGAATTTGTAAATATACATTAACCTTGAGAGTAGATGGCATCAAAATATGAATTACTGCTACTTTTCAAAAGAAGAATCAGGACATTTTGGCAGCAAATGCAAATGAGCCTGAGTTGAGTGTCTGTGCTTTTGATCCGGGCTGTGTAAACACAGGCTCTTAACGAGGTAGTTTGGTGTTTATATTGGTGGAGTCTCTAAAGTTATGCTTACAGATCCAAGAACAATGCAACATTCAAGAAAGAGCAAAAACAACCTTAATTCTCACCTCCCATGACCCTTGACCTTATGAGTGTTTGTCCGAGTTATTTGGTGTCTCTATTTTATGGAGCAGGTTATTGTCAAATTTTGCACAGATGCAATGCTATGGGTCTCTAACGCCACACATACTTGTTTCAAAGGGATTGGTCTGTTATGAAGTGTCCTCCTTTTGAGACAATTATAGGCCATCAGCAGTCTGCATAGTAATTTATCACCTTGTTTTCCATCATTCTCACTGCTGGTCGGCCCTGTGTTCCACAGCCTCCACATCACAGAGTTCAGTGGGACTGGGTCGGTGTTTAAAGATTCATTATCTTCACTATTATTACTACAAATCACGCCATTTATTTAGCACCAACCATCTCCTGTAGCAAGCAAGTTGGGACAACCTAAGATGGATAGGAAACGGGTCCCATGAATACAACGAGGAGCATGGGACTTGAGCTCTAGGCAGGGACGGGTGAGGGAAGATGACAGGTGGCTCTGAGGAAAAGGGGTACGTATTCTCATGTCCACAAATGCAGTGCTATTGAAGGACAAAAAAGGAAACAAAATCCTTTTTTCCTGGCAAAAGGCCTGATCGATAGAAACTAAAGAAGAATTGACGAGGAGGTATATTTAAGATCAAAGAATTGGATAAACTGCTTGTATTTTTGGCACATACAAAAAATTTTTTTCTGCAGAGCCAATTGGGACTAGAGTCTGTGTGACCCTGAAGTTGCATTTGAGCTCACTTGTCTCAGGGTCCCCCTCTGCCAGCACAGGCTTCTTAGGTAACATCAAGAGACATGATCTACCCAGGTAGCTGAGGTGGGGTGATGTGAGGTTGGCAGTCTGAGATTAGCCAGCAGAATACTGTCTAATATAAAAGGATGTATTTCCTTCTGATCTAACTGTCATTGCAAGTAATTTGAGGCTCTACTTCACCTTATTTGGAGTTTAAAGGATACCAATTATAATACTCTTTTTTTCTTTCTATAAAATATGTACATTAAAAGTTCAGTGAAACTAAGTTAAAAGAAAAAGGAGTTTTGAATGAAGCTGAAGAATGAAAGGAGTCACTTGGGGAAAATGTCTGTTCTTTAAATTTTTATTCAATGATTTCAAAATTTTGGAGTAAAGCAATAATTAAAGTTTATTTTATATGGAGAAATAGTAAGTTCAAAATCATCTTATATTTGATGGTGAATGAAATCCGTAGTTGCATGAAAATCACACATTTTTCTTTATATGTGGTGTGATATAATTTTTCACATTTTAAAAGAGCTATAGAATAATCTATTACTACTGGGGTCTGATTTGCACATAGGATAAGTATTTAGCCTTGTATATATCCTTAGGACTTCTGGTTCCAGTAATAGTGACTTAAGGCTAAAGGCACTCCATATTTTTAGCCAAAATTTTCTATAACATCTAAAGAGTCATAGTCCCTTTATTCTCCTCCACTTAGCATCTCTGCACACAAATATAACTGAGAAAGAAAGAAAACTTTTTTCAATCTGAGATTTCAGGTTGGTGTTCTTGGTGTAAGACAAGTACATTTTAGAGAAAATGGCTGCAGAAGAAAAGAATAACACTTGAGAAGACTTCTTAAGTATCTAGGAAGATTTTTAAAGTAAATATTTTAAAAAAGGAACTTGGTGGGATCTTTCAGAAAGCTAAGTGAGCTAGTATATTTTATTTCATTACCTACTTATAGTTTTGGAAAAATATTTTGTACAAACCTACATGAGCTAAAAGAAAAAAAAAAACACCTTCCCACAAAGACTGGTACCATTTGTGAGGTTGCTACAAGCAGGAAGAAGACTTTTTCAGAAGCCTGAAAAAAAAGTACAAATATTGCGGTTTTTCATTGTCTTTATGAAACATTAATTTTTTCAGACCTTGGGCCTTGGAGGGTAATTTACGAGAGCTCTCACGGAACGATAGTGCACCTGCCTTCGTGAAACAGAAAGAAAAACCTCTCTCGTTGAGGAATGCACCACATGCAAATGGGGCATCAAAGGAGCACAACAGCTGGCGCAGAGCACATCTTACAGATTCGCAGGAAGCGGCTGGTCTGGAGGCTTTCAGGACCTCCACCAGGCTGGCGAAAGTGCACTGTGCAATTGGGGCACCTTAACTCAGGTGTGAATAAAAATGGATTTTGGAGAAACAGAAAAAGGTGATGGCCAAGGTCTGAAACTCATTGGCACCGATAACTAGGCATCCAGCAAAGTGGGAAAAGCCACTAACAAGTTCATTAATTAGGATCCTCTTTACGTTCCTACCATCGACTGACATCATATGTTTAATTTGTACTCTCCTTAATTTACTTCAATCTTTATTACTAGAAAGAGGTGGACTCCCTGGGTTTCAAAGAGACATGTCAGTGGTACACGTCTTTCATGTTTGCAGGGCAGGGTGGGCACATCTTCAGTCAACGTTTGTACTAAATGGCAGTCACGCTTGAAGGCTCAGCCCTTACTTGGGCAAAGAAGTTGTTATTCACCACAGTGGGGCTGCTAACAGGACCGCAGAGGCGGCGTGGTCCATGGAAAGAGCCCTGGATCATTGGCAGCTTCCATTTGCTTGTCTGTTCAATGGGGAGAATAACTCGTCCTGTCCACGTCAACATCAAAGTCACAGCAGATGAAAGCACTTTGTAACATGTCAGATGACAGACAGAGTGCAAGAGATTATTATTGATTAATGAATTCGCTAATAACAACTCTTAACTTACAGGTATTAGAGAAGTTCCAAATCCCCAAAGAGATGAATGCATTTGTAATGACCTGACCCCTATATTTATTTTACTAATCACGTGCATCTCTTATTTGGGCAAGAAAGCTACATTTCCTGTTTGAGTCACTCTTCTGCCTTTGCTCAAGTCTGCTTTTCCTATGTTTGCAAAACTCATTGAACTCAGCCAACACATCAGCAGGGAAGTCCTTGTAATTTTGGCACTTACGATCTAAATCTAATCACAAAAGACAAGGCAGACAAAACAAACAAAGCCAATGTCCCATTCTGTGCAGCTCCAGAACCTGAGTTACCCTCGTTCTTGGCCCACTGACCAAAAAGCTACCCTTTTAGGTAAATATCTCACAGGCCGCTGCTCTTCTCGGTGAGCGTTGTGATAACACGTTCATGATTTACTAGGGAACATTATAAAATAATAAACACTTAATTGTGCTCCAGAGTACAATTGACTGTTGCAGCTTTTATTTTCTCTTTCTAGGAAATTCATAATTGGGGATCTGGTCAAGAAATTCCTAGAAGCCCTTGACCACGCAAGTAATCTTTGAAATGGAGCAATGGATAATCCTGGCATGGAACTTTCTTGACTTAAGTTTTACATGCTTATCATTTAATGACTACTTTTTCTTGTTTTTTTCCCCCCTACAGACTTTGTCATTTTATTTGAATGGAGAGAGGGCCCACTAGCTGAATATATGTTTGCAAAGAATTGGTAATCTCTCTCTCTCTTTTTTTAACAATGAACTCGAGCTATAATAAAACCATGTGCAATGCTGTCTTTCTCCACCTCTCGGGTAGTGGCCTCCAGACTTGAAGTCCTGGGAGCCTCTGCCCCCTTTTCCTCGTTGTCTTTGGGTAGCAGGGCTTTCTCACCGGTGTGCTTAAGGGAAAAGGCCTGCCAGGCTTGGCAGGCCACCTGGGGCAGTTTTTCATTTGTAAAATAAGTGCCCTTGAGTCAAGTATCAGGAACGTCCTTTCAGTTTTGAAAGTCTCCTGGCTCCCCAGCCAACACCTTCAAAGACAATGCAATTTATTCAACTCACAAGCCTGATAAACACGTTCACCAAATTTGGGACCTACTCCCCAAATGTATTATGAAACAACTACCTACCTCCTTTATTAACTTGAGTTTGCATTTCAATTTCCATAAGTGACAACCACCTAACAACAAAAAGGCACAACTGAAATAACATTTTTGCAAAAGGCCATTCAATTCCATCTTATTGGAACCATTTGTCTGCTCCACAGGAAAACATATGGAGTGTTTCACACTGAACAATTATGTTTTGAATGGCAAACATTTACTGTACTGATCACTGGAAAGCAGTCCTGATTATTAGCTAACTACTTTAGCTGGCTAATGTCTAATCTAAGCTCTGTCATTAACTGGCCAAGTGGCCTAGAATAAACTTCAGTTTCCTTATTTGTAAAGTGGAAATTGGGCAACTGCCCCAGCTCTTGAAAAGCACTTGTAATCACTCCGAGTCTCAGAGGGCAAATGACCACCTGGGACCATCTGAGACTTTGGGGGTTGCATTTATGCTTCGGGGCCATAGGGGAACCATTTAGAACTGTAGCAATGATTTACTAATGTTGCCCCAGTGGCCCCAAAGAGTTAATGCACTTTCCATATACCTCCTGCTTTCTCTGTGTAGGTCAGCTAATCTATCAGACGGTATCTTTGACAAGTCAATTTGTTTGACACAGGTGGGTATTTGACTCCTAGACAGTACTTGCCTCTTGGCTCATAAAAGAACCACAACCAAACCCCAACAGGCACCTACACGGCACTCTACAACACAGAGGACTCTGGGATTATGAAACACAGAGTTAACTGTTGTAACCTCCCAGTGCCCCTCTTGTTATTCTCTGACCTTAAGAACAGTGCTGAATCGTGGTACTGGAGTTGCCTGATAGTCTTGATTTTAACATTTTATTGTTAGTAATAGCTACAGGGTGTGAACACCTATCCACCCTCAGACATGAATGACTTTCAAGAAAGTGAGTCCTGTGTATGTTCTGGATTCCTTGTTATCTGCCATCTCCTTGAGTAGCATTTTTCATCAAACATTCCTAGTCTTTGCTGCCTCATTAACCCTTTTCTCCCTTCCAAACTGCGTGAAAAGCTCTGATTTTAAATAAATCATACCCTCTCTGGACTTTATGTTCTGTTTTGCCTCTCTCTTTCTCTTTTCTTTCTTTCCTAGTTACACTTGTGAAGGAAAAGTCCATACTTACTGTCTTTGCTTCATCACTTATTCTATGACCCACTGTAGGCCTCTCTGGATGTGGTCACCTTTGATTAGACCCTAAGTCCTCTAGGTTTACAAGAACCTATAAAATGTTTGAGTCTACAGAAGAAGTAATTGGATTAAATGCAAAAATAAAAGTCAATGATAATTTAATGTGTGCTGATTTCAAAGGGAAAATTTTTCGAGATAAAGTTAATATGGAATGTGGTACATTTTAATGCTTGCTCTACTATGGAATAAGATCTCCAAAAATCAGAGTGTTCAGGGTCTAGAGAGTTTTAGATGACCCTGTTCAGAGACGTCATAATTGCCAAATCCAGTGGACCACTTTCAGCTCTTATTAAAAATGAAACAATATTTGATCATTTTGACCACATCCTCCTTACTCTTCTCCTTCCTTGGTTTCTGTGACACCAACATCTAGTTTTTAACCAAACTCTTTTATTACTTCTGTTGTTTTCGCTGGATTCCTCTTCTCCCAGAGTCCATCTGGGTTGTCTTCTGACTTTACATGCTTTCTTTTGCAATCTCATCCATGCCTGGGTTCCTGTACTCACTTATATTCTGAACTTCATCGCCAATCCATGCTGGTACCTTCATTTCTACTTGCTGTCATCTTTTGACCTTGAAAGTCCACTCTTCCTCTCACTTTCCTGTGTGATTAAATGGTATGCTATCCATTCCAGATGTCTGGGAAACATCTTATCTTCCTCTTGTATCCAGTCAATCACGAATTAATTCAGTTCCTATTCTCTTGAGTCCACTTCTCTCCATCTTTTAAAAACACAGTTCTGGTTTTGTCACTCCTGTGCTTAATCCCTTCAGTGGTTCCCCATAACTGGGCCAAAGATAAAAATATTACCCCGGCTCATAAGAGCCTCCATGAGCTGCCATCTGCCTGCCTCTCCAGCTGCCACTCTAGCCCCTCTTCTCTGTCCACTTCTCTCAAGACAGAAGCTGCAGCCAGACTGGTGTGATTTTTCCTTCACCCTCACAACAGTCTCTTCCCCTCTCCACAAGGTGTGTCTCACCCAGGAACATTTTTCCACCCATTGTTCCCCCAGACAGGCCCCCCTTGAATCTGCAGATGGTGTCGGCAGCGCCTGTGCCTACCAAGGCTGCCACCTTACGCTCTCATTGCACTCTGGGCTCTCCAACACACTCGACATTCTTTGTCCAATGTCTGTCTGCCCCAATAAGAGTGCCTGATATTTACTGGCTACTTCCTCTGTGCAAGGCAGTTTTATATACATGATCTCATTTTAATCATCACAACTCTGAGGTAGTATTGCTCTGGTTTTATACATAAAGACACTGAAGCATGGAGAAATTAAAGGCCACATAACTAGGGAAGGGCAGATTAAAACTGGAACCCAGGCAGCTGTATCCACAGCCTGTGCGTGTCCATGATTAATGTCAATTCAGTGAATCAGTAAGGTCCATAGGGCAGGCACCAGAGTTCACACCTCCAGAGCCTAACACAGTATCGGCACATAGTAGGGGCCAACAAGGAATTGCTGAAATAATAACAGTCTAAATTCCTGGGGTGTTATACAGGGTCCTCCCTAATCTTACCCTGACATACCTCCCCAGTCTCTTCTCCCAGCAGGCCTGTCCCTTCTCCCTGTTTGCTAGCCATAGAAACAGTTTCCTGAACAGGCCGTAGTGGTTCACACCTCTACCTTCTCTGTGTTCATTCATTCACTCGTCCATCCATTCGTTCACTCACTCATCATTCATTTGCTGAATACCTACTGAAGGCCAGAGACAGAGAGGAAAGTCCTATGACAGATGTGGGCCAGAGGAACAAAAAGGGATGCCTAAATGAGACTGAGGAGTCAAAAAAGTCTCCCAAGAGAAATAACACTGAAACTGAGTTTTCATTTCCCTGGAGTGTGCCTATGTCTATGGCAAGCCCCTGTTTACCCTTCAGGGCTCTGCTCTAAGGTCTTCTCCAGTGCTTTCTTCACAGTAGACCTGGCAGATGGCATATTACATGTTTTTAGACGGTGACCTTCCCATCAGACAGTGTGCCCTTCTTACTCTCTTTGTGTATCAGTCTCAGCACAGTGGGTTCTTGGCGCAGAAGAGACAGCCCCTAAAGTACTGATAAATGAACACATGAAATAGTGACTCCTCGTTGGCCCCTGCTATGTGCCAACCCCGTGTTAGGGCCTGGAGGTGCGAGCTCTGGCCCCGCCCTGTGGGCCTCACTGGTTCCCTGAAGCAACAGTGATCATGGGTACATGTGGGCCCCGGATGCAGATTCCCTGGGTTCCAGTTTTGATTTAACCTTCAACTTTCAATTCATTGTACAACTCTACATGCTTGCTGGAAAGCACAGAATTTGGGTTTATTTGCAGAATAGTCGTATTTTCCTTAACACACAGTTTAAAGACACTGGGAGACCAACAACACCTAGCATCATCATATTTTATTTTAGACACAGATACATAAAGTACATAAAACACTTAAGTAAACACACCACACACCCACACATTCTCACCCATATGCTTTTGTCAATTTGGTGAATCTAATAACTTGAAAACAAATGAATTCACATCATCAGGCACTATCTCTGGAAAGCTCTGGACAATGGGGAGAATATTATTACATGACAGAATGTTAGTATATCTTTTGAAAGATAAGATGATACTTATGATTCTCTCATCAATGAAAAAGGACCTTTTCATGATTAGAAACAGGCCCTAAATGTTAGGCTGCTCATGTGTTTTGTGCAAGTGTGAAAAAAAGATGCCATTTATTCATTTTGGACTAACATCAAAGCATACTTCTGTCACACTGTTCTTTTTGGGTTTGTCATATGGAGGGCTCTTTGAAAACTGTAATGAGATGCAAACTCACTACAGCATCCCCTTCTCTACTCATACATGAGGGATGGCTTTGACACTCAGGAGCCAGAGCTCTTATGGGAGCTGCTGAGGACAATGCCCGGCATGCTGCAACCCTGTATCTGTCTCACCTGCCCAATGATCAGGTGGAACCAGAGCAGGGGTCAGCAAACCCTTTTGGGGAAGGATGAGATAGTAGATATTTTTGGCTTTGGACCACACAGTCTGCATTGCAACTACTTAACTCTGCCATTGTGGTGTGAAAGCAGCCATACAAATATGTTCATCAGACGTGCTTGTTTTCCAATAAGATTTTATTTACAAAAAACAGGCGGGGAGTGGGGAGCAGATTTGGCCAGTGGGTCATAATTGCAGGTGCCTGGACTAGGTGAACACTAGGATCTCTTTTAGTTTTTTTCTGCTATCATATGCAGTTCTGATCATTCCATCAAAGTTCAGAATTGGGGAATAGCTGGGGAAAAAAGAGGCACACACTTGAAAGACTCATTGGCTGGATGAGCTTACTATATTTGACTTCTCTTTTCACTTGGAATCTTTTAACTTTGTAGCATAATGTCCCTATTATATTTAGCAATTAGAGTGCCATCACAAAGTAAAATGTAAAGCCATTATTCCTTGAAAAGAGAAAAGGCTTACGGTATGAAATGATGCATGCAAGTAGTGTGGGTGATAATTTACTCATATAATCATTTCTATTTCAGTTCTATGGAGAGTATTTCTGGAGATAGCTCACACGGCAATGAGATCTTTCAGATGTGCACACCGTAATTAACCTTTTTATATACTTTGATAGAAATATCAATAGTCTTTTCTCCGTTAGCAGTTTTAACTTTACTTATGGTGTATGGAGTGACTTGAATTAAAGAATGGTGATTAGAAGAATAAGTCCTTGATGCTTTGAGTTTAAAACAAAACATGCATATTCTTCCCGCTATTTTTATTTCATGGCTAGGTTCCAGACAATGAACACCTCTATTCTTTTTGTCCTTAGTGGAGGGGATTAGACAGCTAGCGGGCTCAGAACTTCCGTGGCGTACAGGTCGGTGATTCTCCGAGTGTGGTCTCTGGCCCAGCGGCATCAGCATGGCCGCAGCATCAGCATGGCCGCGGCATCACTTGGGAGCTCGTTAGAAATGCAGATCCTCTCAGGCTCCACTGCTCCATTATTCTCAGAACGTATCCCCCAAGAATAAAGGGGTTGGACTTTTTTTCATTCAACTTTAAGTTTTTAAATATTCATCCTTGATGTTTTGTGTTACTACAGAACACTCGTTTTCCAATAGCATGTTTGATATTTAATTGACACACAATGAAATTCACCTTTTTAAAGTACATCTAGTTCAACAGCTTTTAGGATGCATACAGAATGGTGCTATCATCACCATCTTCTAATGTCAGAGTATTCTCACCCCCCAAAAGGAACCTGTGGCTGTGAGCAGTCGTTCCCACCTCGGACTCTCCCACACCCATCAGTGCCCCCTGTCCCACCACCTTGGATCTGCAGCCGAACCTGGACTCTGTATCAGGTTTGCCCACATGTTTGGGTCTGTTCTCTGTCCCGTCCTCTCACTCTCCATTTGCAACAGTCCTGACTCTGCCGAAATTACGTTGTCTTAGTTGTTACAGCTTGATTAAAGTCTTCATACCCTGTACAAGTTACCACACTCAGGTCTTTAGGAGTCTCAGTTTTTCTCAGCCCTTTGCTATTCTGTACAGATTTTTGGATTCACCTGCCAGTTCCATGACAAATCCTGCTGGGATTTTGAATCTATAGGTCAATTTGAAAGAGTATATGTCTTTAAAATAGTAAGTATTGCTATCCATAAACATGGTACATCTTTTCATTTATTTAAATCTCTAATGACTTTCAATTATTTTATTATTTTCTCTATACAAATCTTGTATACCTTTTGTAAGATTTATTCCCAGATATTTTATTTTTGTAATTATAAATTACACCTTTTTTAAAAAGGTTTTATTTATTTATTTTTAGAGAGAGGGAGAAGGGAGAGAGAAGGAGAGAGACATCATTGTGTGGTTGCCTCTCATGTGCCCCCGACTGGGGACCCAGCCCACAACCCAGACATGTGCCGTGACTGGGAATCGAACCAGTAACCCCTTGGTTTACAGGCTGGTGCTCAATCCACTGAGCTACACCAGCCCAATTACACCTTTTTTTATATTACATTTCTAAAATGTTTATGACCATTGTTGAGCAGGGCAATTGATTTTCTGTACATTAGTCTTACAGCCAGCCACTTTGCTAAGCTCTATTGTCACTAGTAATAAGTTGTTTTTAGATTGTGGTTTTCTATGTATATAATTGTATTATCTTTAACTAATGATGGGTTTGTTCCTTTCTAGTCTTTATGCCTTTATTTGCTTTTCTTATTGTCTGGCTAAAGCCTTCAGCTTTAATGGCAATCAAAACATGATTGTGAGCACACATGTCCTGTTTCCGATTTCAAATGGGATGCTTGTAACTTTTCATCATTAAGGATGATGTTTACTGAGGCTTTGGTAGATACCTTCATCCATGTAAAGAAAATTCTATTCTACTCAAGGTTTGTTAAGACTTTTTATGTTGAATCAATGATTGACTTTATTCAGTGCTTTTTCTGCTTCTATTGAAATTATATGTGCATTTTCTCTTTTATTCTGTTCTGGTGGATCACAGTTCTAGATTTTCTAATATTAAACTACTCTTGTGTTCCTGAGATAAACTGGGTCATGATAACCTATTTTTTAAAACCCCACTGGATTTGGTAATATTTTGTGTAGGTTCTTGTAGGTATTTTGACTAGTTGAATATTTTGTTGGGGCTGTTGAGTGAAATCGACCTGTAATTTCTGTCCTCCAGTTGTACGTGTTTATGTTTGGAGCCCAGATTATGCAGAGTGATTCAGGGAGTGTTTATTATTTTTCTACGTGCCGCACAAGTCTATAAAAGATAGAAGTAACTGTTGAGTGATTAGTAATTTCACCTATAAAACTACATAGGTGTAGTCTTTCCTTGTAAGAAGATATTAAACTGTTGATTTGATGCTTTAATAGTTATAGGACTATCCAGGTTTTGTAGTTCTTAAGTCAGTCTGGTAAGTTATATTTTCCTAGGAATTATTTCATTTTGCCCTAGGTTTTTAAACATATTGCCATAAAATTGCTCATGTATTTTCTTTTGAATGGTACTGTATCTCTGTTTACATTCCCCCTTTTAGTCATTATATTTTTGTATTTTTTTAAAATTGGTGTTGCCAAAGAATTATCTATCTCATTATTAGTGTTTTCAAAAACGCTAACTTTTATTTTTACTGACTTTTATGTTGTACTTTTGTTTCCAATTTTATGGAATTCTGCTCTTATTTTCATTGCTTCTTTCCATTTATTCTCCTGCTCTTTCCTAGAAAAGAATTTCTAGATACTCGGGATGAGTGCTTAGTTCATTTTCAGAGCTCTTTCTTTTCTAACGTAGCATTATGGCTGGTAGATTTTCCTCAGAAATATTAGTTTTTCATTATAATTTAGGTACAAGTACTTAAACTTTATTATGATTTCTTAATGGGTAAATGAATGATTGCTCTGTTTCCAAAAATGTGAGAACTTTAAAAATATCTTTTTGCTATTGACTTCTATATTATTAATTGAGTTGTCGTCAGAGAACACTCCTTTCTAAACAGTAAACTTTAGATTCACAGTTCCTTTAGTAAGCATCTATTGATGATTTACTCTCCATTTTTGTGTAACTACAAACATTTCCATTTCAGTCTAAGCTTAATTGCTACTTCCTCTCAACACTGAGCATTCCATTGCCTTCTGTTTTCTACTATTACTGTTGAGCAGTCTGCTGTCCATAAAGTGATCATTACTTTGTGATGTTTCTTCTCTGGCTGCCTCAAAGACTCTTCTCTTTGGTGCTCAGCAATGTTACTACTATATGATATCTAGACTTTTTTTTAAGTTATTCTGCTCAAGAGTAGTGTGCTTTCTGAAATTGCGGTTTAATAGCTTTCAGCATTCCTGGAAATTTCCCAGCTATTATCATTCGGTAATTAGTTTGATTCTTTCCTTCTGGGGCTCTTATTTGACATTATTAGACCTCATTTTACCCTCAGTATTTCAAATTATTCTTATATTTTCCAGTCGTTTTTCTTTCTAGATTATATTTTGGTTAATTTATTTATTTGTATCTTCATTAAATATCCCTTTCATATGTAGCTAATGTGCTTCTTAAAATGTTTTATTCTTTCCTTTCAACATTTAAGCATTTTATATTTATATTTAGATATTCCAGAACTGCCTGATCATCCCTGGGATAGTTTTCTGTTGCTTGGTTATTCTTTTGACTCTATATTTCTTTAAATACTTCATAAGTAGCTGTCTATTTCTGACAATTGTAACATAGAGGGCTTACCTCCTCATGTGCTTGATGATCTTTAATTGTGAACTAGTATTTGCCTAATGATGAATTGTAGGAATCTGATGGGATATATGGTAGGATGCTTTCTTGTGGAGATTTGGTTTGCTTCCATGAGAAGCTGGCAAGACTACCAACCTGGGGCCACATTAGCTGTCTTTTAGAGTACTGGCTTAATGCAGCACCTCAGGCTCAATTCTTCTTCCTTGCTGTTGACCCTAGGTTGCATTTGCAAATTGAATTTATAGTACCCCACTGGCATTTCCCCTTAGTGTAACACAGTTTCTCTCTTTTGCTTCTTGCTCAGTACATCATCCACTCAGCACGTTCATCCACTCACTGTTCCAAGCTCCCATGTTGACTCGGCTTGTTCCTTTTTATCTGGGGGGTGAAAGAGAGGAGAGGGCTCGGAGATTATTTCGCCCACATCCAGGGAGTCCAATGGCAAACCCAAATGTTTAGATAGGAGGATCTAAGTGGTTTCCAGTAGAGTGTCCTGTCTAGCATTGCTACTGGGAATGGAAGTTCTATTTTTAATCTGGGAAGCTCAATAAGTGAACACATTGACTGAAAATTCTATCTTAGTTTTCCTAGCACAAGGTACCCTATTATGATTTAAAGGGTCAAGTATTTGTAATTATTTTTATATTTTAAATTTACAAATAAGGAAACTGGGGCCCCAAAAGACTGAGTGTCTTACCCAATCATGATAAAGGGGGGAGACTAGAAACCATGTTTTATATCTAATTCAGTAGTCTTTTCAGTAAATCCTACTACTCTTTAGGCCTGATTTTAAAAGACATGTTGTATTAAATTCTACCTGTAATTATTTGTATTATAACAGGGTCTAATACTTTCACTTTTTGTCTATTTATACCCAAGTCTAGATATATAGTTCATGTGTAATCACATACATACAGAAATAAGTCCAAGCCTGTATAGAAACTATTATAAATACAATTTAATACATAGACATGCATGACTATAAGGAAGATACCTTGGGAGTACTAAAGGGAAATACAAAATCCTAATCTTGTCTTTCTCTAATAAGTATGGCCTTTAAAATAAAAAATAATTGTATATATAGGACATTTATTTTTACATATGCACAAAATCAATTAATTTCTGGTAAAAAACATAATGACCTGGATTAGCTATGTTAACCCACATTATACTATATTTCAAGTAGCCTTTTAAATGATCTCTCTGTTAAGTAAACTCATAGGTTAATGGTTAAGATAATAAATTACATAACATGCCAACAAAGAGAAAAAGTGGGATTCCTTGTGGGCAGAGCTCTTTAACAACCCCCAGGAAGTCTGTCAACATAAACAGTCACTAGCACAGTGGAGAATCAGTAGTCTAGTTCAGGGAGAGCAAGGGGGGAATGATACACAGTCAGGAAGGCAGTTGTTTCCCTCTAGGGAAGCCTGCAGCCAGGGCACCCGACAGAAGGGTTCCCTGTGCCAGAAGCACACCCTCCGATACACCAGCATTCCGGGACAGTGATGAAGAGCTCTAAGGAGCAACCTAGGGGTTTCTTACAGCCTGTCTGATAGTTTCTGTTTCATTAGTTTTGTTTAGGAGAAGTATTTTTAAAGTTAAAATAATTGGGTTAATATCCCAAACTCTGTTTTATGTATTTGGAATGTCAGGGTAGAGAGAGATGTTTCTCAAAGTTCTTTATAGATGGCATGGCCACATGAATCATTATATGTCCCTTTTAAAAAGTTTTCATAAATTTGTCCCCCAGGGTCATTTTAGTGTCTTGAATCTTTATTTCCATGTTAGCACTACAAGGGAAAATAATACACTTCCAAGATTTTTTTTTCTACTTTGACTTTCTCTACCATTCAGGTTTTCATGCCCTACCTTCCTCCCCGCAACCTCCAACCCCCCGAAGTCTGTAACATATTGCTCCACTTGCCAGATATTTCATTCTGGGGGGACTGCAAACTTTCAAAAAGTCTGTATTGCTAAGATTGCTCACAGCATGCATGGTCCACATCTGTGACTACTCTTGAAAAACACTAACAGCTGAAGATATTTATGAATTTTATAGGTGAGAGTAAGGTGTGGAGCTTGGAGGGGCAGAGCCCGCATCATCCCTAAAATAGCAGGAGACGGTAGGCTAAGTCCATCTGGAGGGACGGGGACACGGAAGAAGGTGGTTTCAGCAAGCCCCGCCTGGGGCTGGCATGCCCAGGGTCAGCCTCTGACTTTTCAGTCTGTGATTATTCATTCATCGGATGGCTCAGGGCCTTTGTGTCTTCTTTTCAACTTCTGTCTTTTCTATCATAACATGGACTGTTATAGGAGATGAATTTGAATTGTTTATATTACACATACTTTCAAATCTGCTATCAAGTGGAAGAGTGAAATTACTGATGTCTTTCGTTGCCCTGAAACTCCCCACTGAGCCCCCATGCGCTGAGACCGGTCCCTGCGCCTGGGTGGGAGCTGGCACTCCATCCCAACAGCTGCCCCACAGGGCTGTAAAATGACATACTGTCCTTCTACGTGGCCTCGTATTGTTATTTTTATTTTTCAATAGCAATGAGAGTTTCTCGTGATAAGAAAATCAGCCAGTTCTGAGTGACTTAACAAGGACAAGTGGTGTCTAATAACACAGTAGCTTCTAATTGCTTGAAGAGATGTCCTTCTGCAGTCTCCTGACACAGAGTCAGGAGTTGGGGCAGCAGGAGAGGCTCGTTACTCTGGAGCCTGGTGGGAAACGGCAGGGGACAGTGGCGCTGTCTCAGGAGAGCCGGGTTACTCATTATTTTAGTGTTTGTGATAGTGAACACCTTCAAACTGAAAATTAATTTCCCTTTTGGATTACTTATGACATTATTTTTAAGGCTGAAGTTTTCCACATCATCCTTGGCTACAGTTTTCCCCTCAGAACGACTGAGGAAAAAAATTACGTGATTGTTTCTAACAGCACATAAAATGAGATTTTGAGTTTGTTATATTCTTTTCCATGTAGACAGTCTTAATAATGATCTTTCTTTAAAGGAAAAATACATAAATAAAGGTGTTGAGTGTTTACATATTAAAATGAAAATTGTGTCTTGTTGGGGGGGTGAAGGTCTCCTGGAAAGATTCATATTATGAAAAATTCTATATAAAAATTCTCTGTCTAAAAAAATGCCAAACAAAACCCAACACTTGCTAATCAAGACTAAACTTCAGAATATTAAGGTCATTGTGGACTTGCCTGAAGTTCTGCTTGTCTGCATTACATCTGTCCCCCAAATCTGGTCTGTCCGTGAATGGCAGGGACAAAAGGCCTTTCTTCATCGACCCAGCTGCTCCCGCTCCTGCCAGAGCATCTCTGGGCTCTGCAGCCTGGGGGATGAGAGGCAGGCCAGGGGAGCGCAGAATCCACCCTGGTTTCTGCTCCTTCTCCTCGCTCCCCCGGCCCTCCTGGCTCTCCAGGGCAGAGTGGCTGGGGGAGCCCCGATGCCCACCGGGGCCCCTCTGCCAGCTCCGCACATCCCAAACTGCCAAACACTCAGTGTCACTTCCTCAGCGCTAGACTTTCAGCTGACTTTCCAGGCGGGACACATTTGGGGGAATTTTTCTGTCACTTCCTTAGGAAGGGCTTACTGGATAGGTTTTTCAGGTCCTCACAAAGAGCTGTATTTAAACTAAGTTCAATAAGTTATTAAGTAACTTTGGTAGCTAAAATGCACTATAAACAAGAGTAAAGGCTGAGAATTTCCTCATATTTCACCTTTAGTACTGTGAATGTTGTGTATGAGTGAGTTTTTCTTTAAAAAGGGTTCTGAGGAAAGAGGTGCATGTGTAAACGAGGGCGGACTGAAGTCAGAGTACCTACAGGGAAGCTGTGGGCCTGGGAAGTGTTGGGGAAACTCCTTGTGGATCAGGTACAGTGGTGTCACGTTTTCTGAGGACTTCTCTGTGTATGTTCTGGGTGGGTGAGAAAGTAGCAACTTAAGAAAGCAAATGGAGCTTTATTCTTGGCAAATAAGCTGCTTCTCCCCTTCTAAACTGAGAACCAGCTGGCAAAGGTCATTGTAATTAGCAAGAAAGGTGGGGCTTTCTAGAAACATCCTCAGAGAACTTCAGATGGACAAGCCCTGGACAGCTCTGTCTTTACGCTGGGATCTACTTAAGCCCAGGAAAACACTGAGTTTGGGTTACAGTAACTAAGAATGGCTAGTGAGGCTTTTAACTGTCCCTAGGTATATGTATTTCTTTATCCCTAGGTTTACATGTGACTTTCTTTAGTGTCTAAAATGTGGAATATAGGTTTATTTTATTAAGTGACTTTTAATTAAATAGAATGTTTGTACTTCTTATATGCCACAGTAAAGTTCTGCTTAATAATAATTGCTCTTTAGCTCATTGATACCACACCTGTGGGAAGTCCTCACCAGAATGACACTGCCCAGCCACTGGGCAGAACTCACATTGAATCATGGTGTGTCAAATGATAGGAGACGTGGGAATAACATAAACACATTAGGGCATTAGGTACTACATTCATGTAAGAGACATTGCCTGAGCATCTCTATTTATTGTACTGGGGCCCAGAGGCCAGTAGCAGAGATGTGAGAACGCTTTACCACATCCAAGAAACCAAAAGGGAGGATAAATATAGGTCAGGAGTGTCATCCCAGAGTCTAAAGAAACCTACTATGGAATTTTAGTTTAGGTCTGTATATTTTTCTCTTTTAATGTAAATCATCTTCAGCTCCACCCTCCTTTAGAATAATGGGGATAAGGTAGAAAGGCAAAAAAAAAGCCAAAAATTCTAAAGTAAAAGAAATACTTGAATACAATTATACAGAAATCAAGAAACCAAAAGTGACTATTTTCTGTAAAGAACAGAATATGACTATATGGGCTTTCTCATGAGTGCTGGGCCCGGTCATGCAGAAGGGGCCGAGGGGGCTTGTTCTGGGGAGAGCAGGAGCCTAGCGTCCCAGGATCTGTGCTTTCAACTTTACAGTCAGACAGTTCCACTCCTGAAGGTAAAAAAGAAAAAAAAGCGCTGATATATAATAAAATTAATACTATTAATATTATAGGGGATGGGAGAAGAATCAGATTTGTTTGAATGAAAATGATGTTTCAGAAGAGATGAATGTGCATTATTTGGTGATGTTTTTGAGATGACAGCTAAGCAGTAGGAAGCATTCTAAGTCAAATAGTTGGGACCAGCAACAATTTCAAGGGAAAGGTCAGACGATTTGGACCAGCCAGCTCTAGGCAAGGAGGAATCCTTTAAGGAATCTGGTACAGTGTCAGAGAAGACCACATCCAATGCTTAGCTATGAACATTTTGTCAGATTATCCCGTGACTCTTTACGTACTGGAATTAATAGCAGTTATTTAGGCCACAATTTAGTCTAGAATATGTGCCTTCCTAGCAAATAAACTCATTGTTAGTGGTTATTTAAATGGTTTTAAACTAGTATGGTTAGTATAAAGTGACTACTTTGTTCTGTGGCCATTTGCTTTACAGCCAGATAAAGTCATAAATATAAAATAAACCTATGGATTATTTTCTTATAGTGCCTTGATGTTACTATCTCACATGTATTTTAGCTGCTTGGAAAAAGTGTCAAAAACGTAGGTTACAGGAAGAACCATGTATGCCCTCTCTCCTGACCCCCCTCTGCAGTTCAGTAACTCAAAGCAGAGACCCTACGTAAAGACTGTTATTCTCAGATAAGAGATTTTAAAAATAGAAACAAGTTACTTTCAAAAGTCTCCTCATTTCCATCTCTACCCAATCCATCGTAAAAACCACGTATCCTCTGAATGCTGTATTATCTAAAATCAATAGACAATGGTGTAGTGTACCCAGGAGTAGCTCTTCACACAGACCGCCGACTTCAGGGACCCAGGCAACAATGGGCACCCACTCTCCTGAGGTCAGAGTCAGCACTGCATTGTTAAGATGCATTTTACATTGTTGTATTTTGGAGAATAACATGACAGATAAACACTTGTTATTTTTTATGTTTACTATGTGTTGAGCTGTAAGCAAAAGGTTTTAAATAAATAATAAAGACCCTGCAGCCAGTGGAAAAAATGGGAACTCTGTGTGGGTAGAGACCATACCATATTCTGCTTTGGACAGAATATGCATGAGTGAATGACTAGATTTTCTCTCCACAAACAATCTCATGAGAGACAGGCAAGAGCCATCTTTCTAATTTTTAAAGGAGGATATTGATAAACAGATGTTGAGTGATTTGCCAAAAGTAGCAGACAGCATCAGATCTGGGAGAACTCTCAGGGAGACAGGAGCCAGAGCTGCCTGTCTCCCAGATGGACTCGGGGCATCCTGTCTTTGTTTTTGGCGAGAACCACAGCCGGTTCAGACATGTGTAGTCAATCCTTAGGTACTCTGCTGAGTAACCACTGATTGAAGAGGAACCTTTTGGGGCATTTCGATTTGAGCCACTCCATTTTCATAGTACTGTATTTTCTATCAGAAAATAATTGCCCTACTAAATATTATTTACAGTCACTATTGCCAGTAGTTGCTACATATTAGTCACTTACTACACACTAGGCTTTTTGCTAAGTAGTTGACATATCATACCACCTTTAATTCTGATCTTGACACTATGAAGTAAACATTCGGCCCATTTCAAAGACAAGGAAATGGAGGCTCAGTGAGGTTATATAACTTGTGTAAAGTCAAGGAATCAAACCTGTATCGATTGAACTTTATGGCTTTTAAACTTGTTTTCCACCCTGTATTTACTTACTTTTTTATGATGTTAACAATCATCTGATGGTCCAAAGACATTTTAATACGTCATATTTCTAGACACTTCCGTTTCTTAAAGAAAACATTAGGGAGATGCCTCTGAATAATGAAGACATGAACAAGAGAGGGTAAGTTTACTTGTTGGAAAGTTATATTTCAATGAAACGAATAGGATGATAAAAGAGACAAATATAAAAATGTATTACATTCATGAATGGAGAGACATGAAAGTGAATTAACTGGGATGACCAGTGACTGGAACAACAGCTAAAGGGATGCATCTAATGAAAACACCCAAGGGGACTCCTAAAATTCACTCACATGCACACCCTGAGAGCTCGCGGATGAGAGAGCCCACATCCCCGCATGTTAGGTAATAGGATTTCTCACATTTCCTGAAACATACTCCTTGCTCCACCTGCTTCCTTAGGCTACAGTAGTTTTTCAACCTTTTTCTTGCGATTGTTCCCTCAAAGAGAAAAAAATTAATTTAAGTTCTACCTTGTAGAGAAATTACATACTAAGATAAGATCCACTGGGCAGGGCTGAGTTTTGGAGGGCCACGAATCATAATATCTAAGACACTTTTGCTTTCCCAGGAACCGATTTGCTCTGTTGAAACTGCTGGATTATAACTACGAGATCCTTGTTCCTCTATCATATGCCTGCTATTAGTGCTAAAGTGATGAGGGTAATGTATAAATAGCAAGGGCTCAGTAAAGTATGTGGATAGTCAGCATAGCATTTCATGCATGTTTCATTAACTCATTCTACGGCAAGCTGGTTCAGTTGACCCATAGCTCCTGTTAACTACCATCTGTTTAACTGCATAGGCTAGTCGGAATGGCAAAGAGGAAATGCTCTAAAGTCAGATGTCCTGAGTTCAAACCTCAGCTCCACCCCTTTGCAGCAGTGGGCTTGGACAATCATCTAACCTGGTAGTTCTCTATTGGGGATGACTTTGTGCCTGTCCCCCAAATATTTGGCAATGTCTGGAGACATTTTTGATGGCCACACTGGAGGTGGGAGACTACCAGAGGTGGGCAGAATCTAGGGATGCCACTAAATGTCCTACAGTGCATGACAGCCCCTTGTAGGAGAGAATCGCCCAGTCCAAAATGTCAGCCACACTTGACAGGTTGGGCAACTCTGATTTAACCTGTCACTCATTTTTGTCATTGTGCCAGGCACTATTCATTCCTTCACAGGTGTGTCCAGCCCATCTCCTTGCTGCCTCCACTCTAGAGGCTGGGAAAGCTGAACACTCATTTTATCAGCCTCCCCTGCCTTGCAGCCAGGGATACCCCGAGGCACAGTTCCACCCAGTAACATCTAGGTGGACATTATTAGGGGCATCAGGAAAACTTTTGTGTTTTATTATACAAGGAAAAGATTAGAGTGATGTTATCCCCTTCTCTTCTTCCTGCCTTGAACATGGACTGTGTACAGCTGTGGCGCTCATCTTGCTATCGCCGGGGGAAGCCACGAGAGTCAGAGCGAGGATGGCCTAGGCATTGCTGGGGCCATGAACCAAGGCCATGCCACCCTCCTAGGCTTCTTGTTAGGTTAGAATATATAGCTCCTGTTTGTTTAGCACTGCTGATACACTCAAATTTCAAAGTAAGTAAGTAATAGGGTATTCCCACTATTTTTAAAATTGTGGAGATATATATATAATTATATATATATATAATTATATATATAATTATATATATAATTATATATATATAATTATATATATATAATTATATATATAATTATATATATATATAATTATATATATAATTATATAATTGTGGAGATAATTATATATATTATATATATATAATTGTGGAGATTATATATATATAATGTTGCCACTTCAACTATTTTTAAGTGTAAATTCAGTGGCATCATTTACATTCACAATGTTGTGTGACCATTACTACTATCTATTTCCAAAATATTTAATCACTCTAAACAAAAACTCTGAACTGATGAAGCAGTAACTGCCATTCCCTCTCTTCTCATCCCCCTCAAAGCCCCTGGTCAGTCAGTTCTAATCTACTTGCTGTCTCTAATACTGGCCTCGTATAGAGGTTTCATACCAGTGGAGTAATACAGTAGTTGTCCTTTTGTGCCTGGCTTATTTCACTTGGTATAATGTTTTCAAGGTTCACTGATGTTTTAACATGTATCAGAACTGCATTCTTTTTTATGGTTGAATAATATTCCATTGCATATTACTCATTTTATTTATTCGTCTGTTCATGGACATTTAAGTTGTTTCCACCTTTTGGTAGTAATAGTGTTTCAAAAGGAAAAATAAAATAATAGAATTCAGTCACCTGGAACGGTGCTTGGTACCTAAGAAGAACTCAGAAAACGTAAGCTAAATTTACTACTATCACTCAACACCACCTCAACACATTCACCCTGTCAACTGCCTTTTGTTACAAGGAAGCATGTAGTGTGTGTTGGTGCATGGGCATAAAACTGTGCTCAGGGCCTGTACTCCTATGGGTCACTGGCCATCTGCAGGTGTGATGGACAACACCCTGTTCCCTCCCTCCCTCCCTCCCTCCCTCCCTCCCTTCCAGAATTTATTAAGCACCTCCTAGGGGAGAAATGTTATGCTTCAAATGTAAACCAAAGTGAAACATGATTAAACTGTTGAATATAATAAAGAAGAAAAGAAGGCACTTAATAAACATTTCTGGTGATGATGAACTAATTCTACAATCAATGATGAACTTCAACATTTTCTGTAGGAGCGGGCTGTGCTATTTCTCCAAAGTTGTCAGTGAACCAGGCACCTGCCTTATGAAGTCCTCGTCCTGCTGAGTACTTTTAAAACTGACTTATAAATGTTGCTGACTTTCATCCTTTGCCCCAGTGTTCATTCACAAAGGTACAAACTGAAGCTCCACGCAGTGACTGTTACGGCTAGTACCAGGAAGAGTGCCGTTCTCTCGGTGAGGAAACCAAACCTCCACCTCCAAGGGGCACGGCTGGTCAGGAGAGGTAGCAGGTCCATCCCCAGCAGAGGAGCCCAGCAGGCCGACTTTTTAGCTGGTGGGAGATGCACTTCTGGGAGAGAGGACCTGGTGTCCGGAGGGTGTGTATACTGAAGAACACATTACAACAGGGGGCAGGAACAGAGGAGGAGGAAAGGGCACTGAAGCTCTGTGACAGTGGTGGCAGCAAACCTCCCTTTGACACTGAAGACCTTTTAGACAAGTGTGGCTGGTCAGTCGTTTAAGATCAACAACTGGAATGATGTTCGGAAGTCAGGTATTCGTGGAGCACTTGCTAGTGCAATGTGTACTATATTATAAAATAATCATCAGCTTGCCCTGATGTATCTTACAATTTATTGAGAGGGTTAAGAGTCACCACATAATTTCTTCAGAAAATAAGTGGAAGAAACAGTCAGGAAATCAAAATGCCGTTAGGCTGCTGAGATGATACGTGAACTGCGCGCTCAGAGGACGTTAACGAGGAAGCTAGGAACCCAACTGTCTGAGCAGAGGGTGTTCAGGCAGACCAGGAGACTCAAGCACAGATCAAGAGCATTAACAGAGGAATGGCATGGCCCTAGGAAGAAGGTGGGGGCCGAGTAGGCCATACAGAGGTTGGCCTGACCGGGCGCCCATGGGAAACAGGGTCCGACAGCGAGAACTGCGCCACGGAGGTACGAAGCCGCTCAGTACCCCCCGCTGGTCACAGGACAGTCTGGCTTCATTTCCAGGGGCTGTGGGTTCTCTTCTGTTCCACTGCCCCTGCCCCGTCCGTCCTTGTCATGTCTTGTGTTTCATATCATACACTCTAATGTATGTTAGAACATATTAATTTTTAAAAAACAAATTCACTCCCAAAAGATTCTGGGGGGTTCCTCCACATGACCACTACATACCCTCCCAGTCTCCTCTTTACATGACTTTCATTTAAATTGGCTCAGTTACCTGGCATTTCACAGGGGTCAAACCTGTCTTTGGCAGTCAACCTGATAATTATTACCACTACCTGGTATTTTGTATTCTGGAATGAAAAGTGCTAAGGATAAAGCCTTTGTCCTTCGTGTTTTATATTTTGTCAAGTGCAGGGCCCGCTTCTGGCACCTGTGCATTCCAAGCAGAACAGAGCAGGCCCAGGTGCAAGGACAGAGCATCTGCTGTCCTACCGCACAGCACAGCCCAGCAGCAGGCCTGGCGGTCCCCCACCCCGGGGTGGTGATGGATTGCACGGGGAAGCAAGGCTCTTCCCACAGTCTGCGGGAAACGAGAAACAGCGCCTTGAGTGGTCTCCAGGAACGCTAGAGAAACCCAGATGGAAATAACCTACACCCAGGAGACAACTGCTTTGCTTAACACAGGTTTTATTTCCACAGTCGCTCTTTGATAGGTGTACATGGCCAAGTTCAGAAACTTACAGTTACCTAAAAATACCAGTGTGGTGAACCCAAGGTGAGTAGAGACAGTTTCAGCAGATAGTCTTTCAGTTGCGGGGGAAGGGAGAGAGAGGAATTATTGACCCTTGGTACTCATTTAACATGATGTTTTAATCAAGAAAAGGAAATTAATAAAGCTGAAGAACTTCCTTTTAAGTTTAGTTCTGGACACTATTTTTTTGTAAAATTTTGTCTAATGAAAGATTTTATTACTTCTTGATGTTATAAAGTATTTCCAAGTTGTTATTCAGAGAACAGAAATGCAGAATTGTGTCAACCAATATAACAGACTTTTTTTCTTTTCATAGACTAAATGAATGTTTTAAGAGATCGTCTGCTATTGTTTCCCCATTTGTTGAAAATGTGTATCTGTGTCTTTGCACCTGGGGGGAGAGAGTACCCACGAAACTGGGAACTTTAGAGGCTGCAATAACTAACGTGGTGACCCCACTGGTTAGAAATTTGATTGACCAATTTTCTATAAAATCATAATCTACTAGAAAAATTAAAAAGCTGAATTCATACAGTAAACTGGTTAGCAAATGAATGGACCAGTTAAATAATATTTTAGGACTTGCTTTGCATGAAAAAATCAACATGACGGTCTTCTTTTGTGAGATAAATTTTTGTTTTCTCTCAAAAGTAAAATGATCCTTTAAAAATGTAGACCACCACCAAAAGGGTCAGTGTTTCTAAACCCTTCAGTAAGGTTAGGTTACATAAAAATAACATGCCACGCCCCATTATGACATCAGACATTCAATTTGTATGGTATATATTTAAATCTATACAAACCCACAGTTTAAAAGGAGACATGTAATTTAATTAGTAGTAGTCAATGTTGATTTAATAGAAGGCAGAATAAAGTTCCCTCTGTGTACATTACACAGCAAAAAGCAAAAAATAAATTACATTAATTAATTTATAAAAAAATACATTAAAAAGCAAAAAATAAAACTCAAGTCACAATAAATAGATTCATAATCACACACCCCAAATGTAAAGACATAATTAACAATGCCTAAAAGCCTATAATAAATACAAAATATTTTGTATTAGTACTGATACAGCTTAACCGAGCAAAAGGTACATTTCTACTCTCAAAAATTTTTAAGAAGCTAAATCATTGAGGATACAAGATAAGTTTAGAAGCATTTAGGAATTGTATCATATTCTAGTGTGAACATCTGAAAGTCTGCCTAAAGGCTTCCAACACAGAGTCAAGGGCAAATACTAAAGTAGATGGGACAAGGATGGTATACAGTTCCTTGAGTAAACGGTGACTTGGTCAGTTGCCCCCTCCCTCACCACACTCTTCCTGAGCCCACGCTGTGTGGCATGAGGTTAAGCATGGAAGTGATGTTAAGATCCATTCACCGAGTCCTGAAGTAGACAAGTAAATAATTACAATGCTGTGTGTCAAGAGCCTTGAAAGAGGAGCCCACAAGATCTTGTAGAAACATGGAAGGGCATCCAGTCTAGCTTGGGAGGACTAGGAAAGGCTTCCCAGAGCCGGTGATGCCTGAATGAAACCTCATGAAAGAAATTAGGCAAAGATTGGGTCGCTTGAGGTGGCTGGAATAAACACAGCTTCCGTAGGGTACATAAAACGTTTTTTTTTTTTAAAATAAATGTCTTTTCTTCCATTACAGTATGTGTTTTGCCAGGACAGGTTCATTTTTTAGCTGCTTTTGTGAGTTCCATTCTCCTTTCTTTCTGATACTTCATGCAAGTTGACTACTAATGACTAATAAGAACAATCTGAATGCATTCTTGCTGCATAAGTGTAATGTGTGGTTTCTGCACTTAAAAGGTATTTAGATGCTCTCAGCAGTGGTTTTACATCTGCCAAGCATTGAGGGCTGGGCTGGCTTTGGAGAGAATTGAAATGACTTCATGTTGGATCCTAAATTTTATGTTTATTGTACTATAGTCCCTATAGTACATCTCACCAAATATTTTGTGACCAGAGAGGTCCAACAAACAACAACAACAAAAAGAAAGAAAAGTAAGAAGGGAAGTTCAGGGTATTCTAGGCAAAAAGAACAGACTGTAAGAATGGCGAGCGAGGTATGACCTGTTCACTAGGGCAGGGCATTGGTCCGTAGGGCGAGGACAGAGGCCAGGAGGAGGAATGTCATCAGGTGAGGCTGGAGGGCATATGGAAGCCCCTATGTGTCATAAGATGTGTTGATTCTCCAGAAGATACTAGAGAGTTACTGAAGACTTTAATTGGCTTTTTATCAAGTTCCTTCTGGCTTTACCATAGAGAATGGATGGGATGGGAGCTAACTGGATGCAGGGACATCAGTTAGGAGAAATGATAAAGGCCCAGGCTGAAGCAGGAGCAGTAGGTCTGGAGAAGAGAGTATACGCTTAAGAGACAAGCCTTTAGGATACATAATTAATCAAAGTTTATCAACCGAGTGTGGAGGTAAGAAGGAAGAAGGATAGACTCCTACATTTCTTGCTTGGATAATCTAGGTCTTGAGATGATATGGTCAGCACTTGAAACGTGGAGGGATGGATGGCTGCCGGCAGTATGCCAGCAACAGAGGTGCAGCTTTCTCCTTACATCTAGTCCTAGTTGATGGAGGGATGCTGACCGAACCAGGTCAGGTTATGTGTCTGTCCCTCAGGGTGCAGAAGCGGTAACAACAGTATGGAGAGGAAAGGAATGCCATGAAGAAAAGCAGAGCAACGGAGTGGGGGATGAGAAAAAACGTGGAGCACATAAAGACAACAGCTACCATGGTTTGTTATAGAAACTGAGAGTAAGATTCATGCGAGATGTCTCAGAGATGATTACGGATATGGAAGGTGAGGGCATTCCGGACTAGAGACTGACTTGGATGTCAGCGGTGGCAGACAGACGTGCACATGAGTGCGCAGGGAAAAGACAGACAGGGTAGAGAGCCGAGCCAAAGATGAGGTTCTGGGGCACTCCAGCATTTTGGAAGTGGAGTAAGGAAAAAAGTCCCCAATAGTTGGAGGTGAAATGAAAATGAGAAAAGAGGTGTCACGGCAACCGAGGGTGAAATCAGTTCCACCCTCGGCGGACAGTGGAATTGGCTGGAGTGGCTCGTCTATGAAGCAGGTCAGTGGAGGTACTAACCAGGGATGGGAGGTCAGGTTGCAGCAGGTGGAGGATTGAAGGGGAGGGAAGGAAGTGGAGACACAAGTACTGACCACTCTCTCAGGAAGCCTGAGTTGGAGGGGAGAGAGCTAAACACGTGTACATGACAAGGGACGAGAACTGGCTGAGTAGGAAATGTAAGATATAGAAGGGTACTAAAAGAAACATGCACTACTGCTCTCAGAAAAAGGGTCTTTTTTTTCTAAAATGAGGTCATTTAAAATACCCAAATGCATTGGAAGGAAAGCATATGCAAAAAGAAAACATTTTTGAAGGACAGGTCAAATAGGATTAATAAATTCTGGGGCAGGAATTTATGCAAACATAACCGAGAACACACCAGGGAAAGTTGGCAGCTAGATAAAACCTCAAATGAGTTAATCCACGGGACCAAAATACACTGCATTGTCTAGAAGCAGTTCTTACTCATCACGAGGACATACGTAGTCATTATGGGCAGAGCAAAACACAACCTGAAAAACATGGAGAAGACCCAAAACAGACCGAAGGCACAATTTGTAGAGGCTTGGTAAACTAAGCATTATCTTCAGCTGCATAAACACAGCTTGATAATTGGGGGAACCTACTGGGGCCTGAAAAACTACTAAAGTTGAAATTCTGTTCCTTCACTTTTGTAAAGTCTCATTTATAGGTAATTTAATGATATGTTGCATGGGTTTACTCATTCATTCAACAAATCCTGACCGAGGATTTGTCGTGGGCCATGCATAAGTCTGGCGGAATGGCAGTAGGAGAGCAGAGATTCTTAAGGGAAGTGAGGGGGTGGCTGTAGTTTTAAAAAGTGTGTTTGGTTTATCTTTTGTCTTTGGGAGAGAATATACAAAGTGAAACCTGTCAATCTCCGTGGCTGGAGGAGCACAGAGAGCATACAGTGGGGAGAAAAACCTCACGGAGCATATGGGCATTAGTTAAAAGGTGGAGAAACACAGGCCTGATGAAGGAAGCATTTCTCCTTAGAACTCTGATAAGAAGAAGAAATCTAAAGATGTCTTCCTCCAGCATTAAATTAATTTCTAATTTCTGGCTATGAAGTAGGCACAACGAAGAGGAAGTATATATTTAATTATGGAAGTATAGACATGTTTTTTAAAAAATGCCACTGACTCTTGGCTCTTAATATATCTTACCAATGTCATTCTATCCTCTTAATCATCTTCATTGCTACTGCTGCCCGTATCTTTAGGGTCAGGAACCTCCAACACCTATGAAAGGTAGAAACTTCTAGATTTGCCTCACAATCAGGAGCTAAGTCTCTTGGCAAGGGGAAGAGGAAAGCTTAGTCTTACTGTTTTAAGTCGTGTTAACTGATGGCTACAGCTGGTATGGTGTGAGACAGAAAATTAGATAGTCTGTCCCATGCCCAGAAATGCATATTGATAAACACAAATGTACTCCAACCAGGATGAGGCAGGAGAGGACACACAGGCAGAGAGTGAGTATTTAGGCTTTATCTTAGACCAAGTGCCTACCTGCTTTTCAGCATCCATTTATTTTTTCTGGTCCTGAGACGGCCTATTCAAGCGACTAAGCTAACAATGCCACGCACAGCATGTCAGTGTACAGTGTACCCTGTAGGTGTAAAATCTTGGCTTCGTTTTGCCCTTGCTCATGAACAAAAGCTTCTTGTTTGTTAGCCTCCCATATGTTCCTTGCCATTATGCAGAAATACATTAATTTTGAAACAAAATAAATTATGTACAGTTTTGAAACACAGAATTCAAAGAAAAAACCATACACTAAACACACACATGCACAATGAAACTGACATTTTCCTGTTCCTTCTTCTGTGTCTCAGAGTTATAGCCAACACCTGTGGCCACACAAGGGGCAGACTTTGCAGCTGCAAAGCCCAGATGTCAGACACTGGATTGTACGTCTCTGGCAGCAGTCCTAAGTGGGAGGTCGTCTCCTTAACTGACCTCTGAAATGGTCTATTGTCTGCTTCCCTCTCCGGCCTGGGTTGTAACTAACAAGCTGTCTGTAGGCTGGTTTGGAGTTAGCGTACTGATGGGGCTGTTCTGGATGCAATTATCCTTTGCCTTACCTTTGATTGTAAGGAATTTATTTCCTTTGTAGGGGGCGAAAATTGGGACTGGGAAAAGTCTTGACAAAGAACTATATTCAGGTTTCTTCCAAGGACAAAAATAAGACGCTTTTTACTCCCCCACCCCCAACTGAAATTGGATGAGATCAACTTTATGTTTTAGCACACAGTTGAGTTTTGGTTAATCAGAAGTACAAGGCTCCTTGGGGGTCCTTCCCCGCTCTGAAATAGGACCGAGTTTCCTCATGCCACTTCTTAAAACTATTTCTTAAAGGAGAAACTGAAACATTTATTTCCTTAGAATCTTCAGGAGCTACAACTTTGTTGTTGCTATTACTAAAAAAACCCCATCTACTATGGAGAAGAGGAGCTCTTTGTATTGTGCCTTGTCTTGATTCTTTAAAGAGGAAAATGATTATGTACTAAAAGCCTGCCTCTTCACTGCTTGGTGAAGAATAACACCATGGGTAAGATGCAATCATGGGAATGAGGTAGGAAAAGGCCAAGTATCTAAGAGAACTTCACTTACAGTGCAAGCCTCCTTGCCCCAAAGGGAAGGTCTATTGTGAACACAGTTATAGCCATGGCACATTAAGAAGAAATACATCTGATACTTATAGGAAAATGAATTCTGAGGAAATTATAGAATATATTACCATATCCAACATCAAATGATATTCATCTAACACCATGTAAAATGTTCCGGATTTTCTTTATTAACTTTTATAAAAATGTAAATATATCTCTTGGCCACCAGTGATTTATAGACTGGAGTCCCACTATAAATAAGTAAATGACTGATAGATAAATAAATAAATAAATTGGAGAAAAGAGACATCTCTCTCATAAAGAAGAATTCCAAATAATCTGCATGGTTACTAACCCCTCAAGAATGTGGAATGCCATCCCTTACCCCTTGAGGGTGGGCTGTGTTTTCTGATTTAATTGCAAAGAGGAGAGTGTAAAGAGCAGGGTGGGGAGGAGTTACCGCACAGTGGAGAAACTCGGCTAACGCCATCTCAGCCACTTGATAATGGTTAACATCAGCAGTAATGTCATGTCAATAGCATGTACGCATGATATGATATGATCTCATTGAGGGCATTTCCCCTTTGTAATATTCTTCCAAAATCCCTTAACCATGGTCTAACCATGTGAAAACATTAGATAAACCCCAGGTGAAGGACATTCTACAAAATATCTGACAAGTACTCCATAAATCTGTCACAGTCACTCAAATAAATAAAGTCTGAGGACCGTCACAGCCACGAGGAGCCCAAGGATGACTGAATAGAGTGTTTTACACAGAACAGGATGCTGGGGGAGGAACAGGACATGGGGAGAAACTAAAATTTGAATGGAGCATGGATTTTAGTTAATAGAAATATCTGGTTCCTTAGTTGTAGCAAATAGGAGAAACTAGGTGAGGGGTAGATGAGAATTTTGCACTATTTTTGTAACTTTTCTGTAAACCTAAAACTATTCTAAAATCAAAAGTTTATTTAAATTAAAAACATGATGATTAACGTATTACAATATTGACTTTAACAGAGTTCCCACACTTCAATGAATACATTTCTTTCTCTCTTGTTCAGCCATGCCTATCCACCAAACCATGTGGCATAACGAGCCATTTCCCTGTCACATAAGAATACTTTATCTTTCAGGCCACTGTAGTATGAATGTAGTCAGACCAATGCTGAGAGTGTTAGATTTCCCAATAATATTTAGGTCATGGCCTTAGTAATAAGACATAGTGCTCAAAGGATCATGTCCACAAACCCAGATTTCTCAATGGCTTTAAAAGATGTAACATCCTTCAGCTATATATGTACTATGCTTAAATTTCACGTGAATGGTATCAGTGACAATGTATTAATCTCCGAAGGTAACGTATTCTTTGCTAGATTACCAAGGGTAGTGTTCATTTACCGATCAATTTTTAAGATTCATAGGGGTAAGGGGGTTAGATCTGATGAACCACTGTTTTAGAAAAAGAATGAGATTCTTCCTTTGCTACTCCCTATCTTTCTTTTAGAATTATGAGAAATCAGGTCTCTGTATTTCAAAAGGTATTTCTTTCATACTGTTTTCAATTGATCATTTTGTTTTGAGAAAGGGAAAAAAGTGGTGATGTCAATGAATGTTTATCTCAAAGAAAAAAAAACTAGTGTGGAGTTTCTCGAGTTGTTGACAAAAACTGCTTTTGTTAACATTTAAGGATACAATTTTAAAAGTTCAGTTAATCACAATTTAATTGGCCAGAATAAGAAATTGGTCAGAATTGCCTCTCCAATTCTGTTTTTAGGAAAGGATGCAAATGCCATTTTTAAAAAGCTAGAAAAAAATACAATTTCCTGTATATATTTTAGGGATAAAAATCAGATTCAGTAAAATTGCTTGTACATTCCATACCTACAGTACTTTATAATGATAACTTGTTAAGAGGAAGAAAACATGATGCTTGATAATAGGGGGAAAAAGTATTCCCTATGGAATTCTTCACTGAGGAACTACAGAAGAGTCAACCAACATGTTTTAGAAATATTTTTCATAGTGAGTTAGTACTTAACATGGAAAAAATAATGTGTGGGAGGTTTGTACAATAAATGTAGCAGCTATTTTTTATCTTACCCTTTACAAAGTTCAGGGAATACCTATTCTGTGTTTTATTAGACTACGGTTTATACGTGGTTACTAATGAGGATTGTTAAGTTCCCTCCCCCAGAACACTGATGACGTGTCAAGTTTTGTACCACTAGGCATTGCATGTGCCACTAATGCCTTGGCGCAGGCCTGCGAGGTGCGCACAGAGACTATCTAACAAGCACGGGAAGTGAGGACACCAAAGTCGGGGACTGACTGACTCAAAGCCTGGAAGCTAGGGGCCCACTACAGACTTGTCAGCCTGCTTCAAATGCCCCAGCTCCTTCCCGCCACAGCAAGCAGCTTTGTTATAATTTCTACTGTCGCTATTAGTACTAGTCAAGTAAATGTTTATTTATCACTAATTAGGTGACGTAAGTCACTTAGCCCTTCTAGGCTTCAAGTTTCTCTTGGGCAAAATGGAGTTGGCTGGTTGATTTCTAATGTTTTCTTCCAGTTTTAAAATAGCAACACTGATTTATATACAGGATAAGAAAATTAAAATGGCCATTTCTGCAATGTTTCTGTTAATAGTAGCTTACTAACACTGGCGCTTACTAAAATCTGTGGTGATGGGATCTCCTACAGATGTTCATGTGATTTCTCTCGACTCTTCAGTCCTTTAAACCAGAACCAGTGAGTAACCTTACCATTTCAATGTCATTCCTTAAAACTTACATATAAGGGGAAATTTCATATTTTCTAACTTACACAAACTACTTAAATATTTACTTCCCAAGGAATCAATAACTCGCATTCAGACATGAATAATGCAAAGAAAATCATTTTTCTGAATGTGAAATTAATCAAAATATCAGTTTATTTTATTCATATTTATTTAAATATAACAATTTTTAGGCAAATTAAAATATGTATCAGCATATTTATATAACATAGTAGACAAAAATACAAATGAAATGTAAAAGTATTTGAGACAAAATTTAACACATATTAGCTAAATTGATGACAGGCTTAATTTGGCTTTAAGGTACATTAACATGGATATTAAAAAGGACGGGCTTTCACAAAAACTGCTGTAAAATGTTCACATTTGTGTTGGTAATAAGTCATATTTCCTAGACTGATGTTTTATGAAACTTTGTAAAGATCTAATTTAACCATTTACCTCATGTGGTAAATTATTTGTAAATGACACATATTTTTGTCAATAGAAATGTTTATCTTTTAAATAACATAGCATTTTTATCAAGAACATGCCACATTTATTAAACAAACATGCATAACACATTAAAACTTGAATAATTCATGTACCTTTATGCACAGTGTTCAGCTTTGCTGTAGTACTCTATCTTTGTGAAAAATGTACCTAGAATTTGGCACAGAATTAATAAATCACATTGCTACTATTCAGAACAAATGGGATCAAATTTTACATGGCACGGAAAACACTATCACAGTTTATTCCCCCTGCAGTTTACTGACCAATGGCAGTTCTCAGCTGTTTTAGTTGGAATACATAATGGATATTCAAGAACTAAAAGTCATAGCTAGGTGTTCTGCCTGTGCTCCAGTTGGAAATGAGTTGCTTTCAGTTTTTCTAGCAGTAAAACATTTCCATCTGTACTGTGGCCAATGCATTTCTAAATGAGGACGTTGTCGGCAGTAACATGCAGCATCCTGAGATGTTTTTCTTTGGAAGGCAGAGAGGGCGAAAGAAAGTGTGGATCCCTTCGTACTTGAGGACATATGTGGTTGGGGGAATAAATGCTAACCAAGGTAGAAGCAGGAAAGTCCTTTGGAAAGCTGGTGAGGAAGAACATTCCGAAGGAGCATCAGGCAGAAAACAAAGGCAGGAGCACAGGAATCATTCAAGGTGCAAAGAAATGCCATGGGTTTAAGGAAACAGAAATTTATCACTCAAAGAAACAGCATCCACAGCGTTCCTATTATAGCATTCTTATATCAGCAAACTCCCCCTGCTTTAAAAGTTTTTTTTCATTTATTGATTTTAGAGAGGAAGAGAGAGTAACATCCATTTGTTGCTCCACTTACTGATGCATTCAATGGTTGTTTCTTGTACGTGCCCTGAGTGGGGAATCAAACCCACAGCCTTGGCGTACTGGACAATGTTCTGTCTAACCGACTGAGCTTCCTGGCCGAGGCAAGACCCCTGCTTTTCAGGGCAAGTTTTCAATTTCCACGTCAGTGTCTATATGGAGACTGAAGAAATTAAGCTTAACTGGCAATAACTTTTTTTCTGAACTCATTCATAAACACTTTGGAAGAAGAAAGAGAATAATACTAATTCAAGCTTCCTCCAAACCAGAGAAGGGAGTTCACACTCACTCTCAGGACGGACTCAGACTTGTAGAAACCAAGGAAAATGCCTTGAAGGTGCAAATGCCTTGAAGGTTCCTTTTCACGGTTCTTCTAAGATCAGTCTGATGTGTTGTATTTTGAGGGCCTGGTTGCAGGACCCTACTCCTTTCATAAAACTATGCTTGCCTAATTTTCATATTTGTTATTCAGGGGAAAGGAAGTAAAACTTAAGTTCCAGTTTATACAAATATACTTTATTCTGAAAAACAGAGCAATGGACATAATGTTACTTTCTTTCCTTTACTATCCTTGTTTTTCCGAGGTCCTTTGGACAGTGAAGTGGCAATGGACATCAAACAGGTTAAACACATGGGCAAAATTTTGTTTTAAAGCTTGAGATACAAACAAACATAAAAATTACGAATCACAGAGCACCGAATTTTCAAGAGTAAAATCATACCAGAACCGCGACAAGTTTTCGCTGACGTCATAGGTGAGTAAGTGGTCTGGAAGGTCACTGATGGTGCCCTGCACGGCCAGCACGTGGGGGGCCAGGGTGAAGGGCACGTCGCTCAGAAGCTCGGCCATTAGCGAGCTGTTTTCCAGAGTCTGGCCTGCCTTATTTTCCGCCTCGGGGCCTGCTACAGTCACACTGGATGAGTTTTCTTTGCCAGTCTAAAAATACATATACATTCAAATCATTTAGACCTCATGGACTTGGCGGCTTAGTGACGGTAAATGTGGCACGAATATACCAAAATCATTGAGAAATGGGAGACTATGGAAATATTCCCAGATTAGAATGTAGTTACTGGCTTTACTTGAGAAATGCATCCATATAAAGCTGCACTAGACTTTGAAATGAACCCTAAACCCTATCTTACTCAGAGTGACCATCCTGGAGCCCCTCAAACACCAACTGGCATTCTTCCTATTTCCCTAGCCCAGAGGATGTCTACAAAGTCTGTCTCTGCTTTTCCAAACCTGATGTACACTTTCAGGCTCTACAGAATTACCCTATTCCCTGTGAAATCTTACAGCAACATAGTCCAAAGTAACCTTGCCTACTTCCTAGTGCTTATGGAGCAAATTGCCTAGGATATTACTTGGCATTTCCTGTATGTGTCCTTGCTAGTTGCTGTTTCATAGGCAAACCTCTTATCCCCAACTAGACACCAGGGCCCTTGAGTGCAAGCCATCTAGTTGACATTTCATTGTATTCTCTGCTTTGCATACTTGACTGCCTTACTCGAACACATCCTACAGAGTTTACCTCTAATGTGTACCGTGAGTATTGGTGCACTGTCTGACTTTCATAGGAACTAAAGTACTTAAGTTATTCACACACATGGAATTGATATATCTTGTTCAATTTGGTAGTTTACCAGAAGACGTGAGGAGGGTTGTACACAGCAGCACTCTATGTAAGCCCTGAAGTGGAATCTCCCTAAGTATCCATTATCGTAGAATACATACACTGAAATATATTTACAGCACTGGGAACAAACCACCTGCCACTAAAAGTGGCTGAAAACTAAATAAAATTTCACTCTCCCACCCAAACCTGGTCTCATGCAGAATAAAACGCCGGAGTCTCCACAGAGGCCTCCCAGGCCCTCGGTGACCAGATCCCCAGCTAGTCTGTCGGGCTCCTTCCTCTGCAGGCTCGCCGCCTCCTTGCGGTTGCCAGTGCACAGCCAGCGGGCTTCTGCCTCAGGCCTTCCCTTCCAGGCCCGCTGCCCAGGCGGTTCTGCTCCCTGATACACCCCGGGCTCCTTCCCTCACCTCCGTCCAAGCTGGCGCCCCCATGTCAGCTTCTCGGTGGGGCCTTTCCCTGGCCGCCTTATTGAAACTGTCTCCTGCTCTGGCACCTCTTCCACTCCAGCACTCCCTGTCCCCCGCCTCTGCTCTTTTCCTCTCCTAGCTCTTAGCGCCTTGTTCTGTGTTGTACAATTTATTCTGATTATAATCCCTCAGAAGCTCAAGGAGTTTTTGTCTCTCATGTTCACTGCTGTATCCCCAAATGCCCAGGTCAGTGCCTAGTGCTCAATAAACTGATGACTGGATGAATTGACTGGATGAAAGCAGACAAGATTTTTGCCTGCACAGGATTTACATTATAACCGTTATACATGCTGATAAATTCTTTATCTAAGTCTAGAGAAGAATGATTTTCTGTGTAAGAAGTAATTTTTTAAAAAACTTTTTATGGAAGTATAAAATATATACAGAAAAGGAACATCAAAAGTTTAACAGCTTGCTAAATTTTAACCAACTTAAACACCTGTGAGCAACCAGTACCCAGATCAAAAGGCCCTTATGGCGCTCTTTCAGTCACGATCAGCGTGTGCCTGTGCCCCATCACCGCCCTGGCTGCTGACAGCAGGGGTTAGTTTTACCTATTTTTGTATTTTAAGTGAAGGTAATCAGACGGTATGGACTGTAGTTTCTGGCTTCTTTAACTCAACACTATATGCAGGAGATTCATCCATGGATTGTTACATATGGGAATAAAAAGAACATATTGTTGCAAAGGAGATATACTCAGACTGATGTCTTAAAGGGGTCACTTTGGTTGCTTTGTTGACAGTATGCGGCAGAGGGCTCGTGGCCAGGTAAGGAAGCAGGAAGACCCGCTGGGTAAGACAGAGGGCTGTGATGTGGGTTAGGGCGGTGACAATAAAGGTGAGATGAACGGCTGGATTTGGGGCAGACTTGCAGGGTGATGCCAACAGGATTTACTGATGGAATGGATATGGGGTATGAGAGCAAGAGTGTCGCCAAGGATGAAGTCCAAGTTCTTGGCCTAAGCAGGAAGATCAGTATTTCAGTTCTGGTCATTCCAGGTGCCTGACATGCAAGCGGAGCTGTTAATAGGCAGGGGGATCTAATTCGAGTTAGAGCTGGGTGAGAGAGATCTGGCGGAGAAAGTCTTCTTGGTGTGTGTGTAAAAGGGTATTGAAGGACGGAAGTGAAGACAGATCCGAGAACAGACAATTCTTTGAAGACATTTTGCCTTAACATAGAAAAAGAGATACGGGCCAGTAGCTTGAAAGGAATGTGGGGTCCAGTGAGGTTTCTCTTGATTTTATTTTCAAGAAGAAAGGGAGAAAGGATGGCAGTTCACATGCTAATGAAAGACAGTCGAAGAAAGGAAAACAGCGGAGATCCGAGGAGGAGGAACTGCTCTGCTCTCTCCACAGGCACCGCCATCTCGGAGAGCAGAGGCCCTCCAGGAAGGCTGGGAGTCAGCGAGCGCCTCCCTGGCCAGCGCGCTCTTAAACGGGTGTGAAAGTAAAACACCAGAGTACTGCCTTAGGATTGCGAAGAGAACAAAAGGAACCACACCCTGTTATGCCAAAGCTGATCGGAAAGGTCCATTATGCAGTGGACAGAAGCTGCCTACTGAAACCTAAATGGGACTTGAATAACAGCACAGGCATCAGTGAGTAACGATGCCACAGTCCCAGCCTCTGTGAAGGGTTTCACCATGTGCCGGTGTCTCCAGGATTAAGTGCGCGCACCCGGCTCGGTTACCATGGAGCAGTAGGGCCGAGTGGTTAAGAGCACAGAGTCTAGAGCTCTTGCAAATCCAAGGTCTCCTGCTTATTAATAATAAACAAACAGCCTTGGACAAGTTCTGTACCTTCTGTTTCCTTGGCTGTATAATGAAGTCAATGATAGTAGCTATTTCATAGGATTGCTATGAGGATTAAATAATGTTCACGAGTAGAACAGTGCTTAGCATGTGTTAAAGTGAGTAAAAACTTTCAGAATGTCAGCCCCCACTTGGCTTTAGATAAAGACTCGGTCTGTTCATTCTCTTTGTTTTTGGCATTCACTGGCGGTTCGAATAATCATAACCTTCCCCCCTCCTCTTAAACCCTGCCTTCTCTCTTCATCTCAGGTGCAGATGTTCCCTAGATCTGTTAGTCTCATCCCATGCTTGAACTTTCTCCTCCCCCTTCTTTGTGTACAGAGTGCTGTCCCATTTCACTGGCCAAATCACCTTCCTTCTTAAACAAAAGCATTCTTGAAATCTTACCTTCTCCAATAAGGTGCTGTGCTTTCTAAACACAAAACTTGTAAGGTTTAACTTTCCTGCAGCAATATTTATTTCTTTGTTCATGCTTTCACTAATCCTCCTCCCTTTCCTTTGCAAATAATTCTTCCAGAACATCGATTACTTACTATGTGCTAGGGTCCATCTAGGCTGTTTAAGTGTATTCGATCATTTAAGTCTACAGCTCTGTGAGGTGTGTACAGTTATTGTTAATCCTGTGCTAAAATCAAGAGGACACTAGGCACAGAATGGTTCAGGAAGGTGTTCTAGGTTCCACAGCTAGTCTGTGGTAAAACCGTGATCGCTAATGCTCTAATACATTGTGAGTTCCTTCACACGTTAGACACGCTTTGGACAGACTGGCAGACTGAATGAACAGAGCCTTGAAAATTTAGGGAACAGTAATAAAAACTATGACAGTTCTTAACAAGGTATTATCCCAGCTTAAATTAGAAGGAAAAAAGACTCTAATTAATCTTTTACTTTTAGGAAAAAAGGACCGAGTCATTAGGGTGACAGATCTTCGACTGAAAGAGGATAGAAAAGCCACTGAAATTTAGCAGATATGTTTCCCTGGAAATGAACCTACCAGGACTCAGTGAGGGAAACACCATGGACTGCGAGTTGGTCACTGTCTTTGATCACTGTTGGAATGGAGAAAAGGAAGTCACACGGGGAGGGGAGCATTACAGTGTCCTTTCTTCCTCTGTATATATTTGAAAATTTCCCATAATAAAGTTTCCAAAAATTAAATTAACTTTAAAAATACCATGTTCAGGGTGTTGAGCCAAATGCCTCCTAGGAAGATCTGAACTCAGCGGCGCTGCACACGCTACTCCAGCATCTACCTCCTAACAGTTGGCTGGAGTGCAGTGTTACTGTCTCCAAGGAGGCTGCCTGCCCTCTTGGCAGCAGGGTGAGCACCATGATGCAGCTGCTGCTGGCATGCTGAGAGCTGGAGAGGGGAAGTTATAAGGCAGAAGAAGAGTAAGTCACAAAGAAAATGTGAGTCAAAATTCAGGGACCCCACACTCAGTCACGCTGAGCGCTAAGGCTCTTGGTTGGCAGCCAGCGGACGCAGAGGTGAGGGCTGAGGGCTCAGTCGCGCCTGGGCTCCCCTGCAGAACACAGCCCTCTCTCTTAGACACAAAGTCTTTCCATTTTTTCTCATTTGCATAATAAAATGGGTCTTTAAAAGGAAGAATAAGTATGTTAACCAGAAAAGAACAGGAAGAAAAGAATCAATTAACCTTATGGTTAATAGCCAGATTTTTAAAATGTACTTCAAATATCATGTTCATAAAACATGTTCCTTATTTTTGTGATTCATCCTGTTCACAGAAATGTTGCTATGATATTGTTCCTGAGTGTTCATTCCTTCATATAATCTAGCTTTAATACTTCTTTTTCAAATGAGCATTTGCCCTAACATAGCTTAAATATGAGTATTCCGTATGAGAATGGCTCTTCTTTAATTGTAGGAAAAAAACAGATTTCCTTATCAATATCATTACAACAAAGTTTATAATTAATTAGCTGTTTTCATGTGTGTTTGAAAGTTATTTCTTCTTCATCAGTTAATCCATTAAAAATGGACTGGCCAAGTTTTTCTTGTGTTCCTCACATTCTATTATCTGTTTCAGGTAACTCAGAGAGGTTTATAGACACTATTCTTCCATTCTTGCAGAAGGGCTGTAAAGATTCATGAGGTTCAATCTGGAAAATCTCAGAGCTTAGGAAAAAACACTCCAGGGGTACAGGGCACACAACACATTTTAGTGAAGGCTTAGAAAGATGAAGTCACTTCCCTGGAACTGCAGCAGGTTGGTGGCATCCTTGTGAGCCTCACTCTTGGGTATTCAGAAGCAAGGGAATGCAGCTTTAAGAACAGACAACTTCATTTTTCCTAGCACATAAGCCCTGATAACCACCAAGAAATCTCAGAAGGGGAGCCGACACTGCAAACCCACTAACAATTTGGAGACTTCATGTACTTGGCCACACCCGACTAACACATGAGCATTGTATTAATGTGAACATCACCTATATTTGGCATCTTTTACAACCTCCTGATTTCCCCCCTGCAATCCGTGCCTCAGATAAGTGGAGATAAAATAGTGTCCTATAAAAGTAAAACATTGAAGCATTAAAAGTAAGAAACCAGCCCAAACCAAAACAGTAATAGAATCTATTAAAAGAACAAGAAACCAGGTATAAAACACTCATCTAACACATTCAATTTACATGCAAAGAAAGTAGCTAAACCAAGCACATTTCTAGGAAACCAGTTATAGTAAGAAGAGGTAGTATCAAGCTCTGGCTGTCTATGCCTTTAAATTCTAATGTCTATAAATAAAAGACATGTTCCTTTGAACAACAGCCTGAACTGGCAACACTGTCACTTTATCTCCCCAGATAACTATCCATTCTATTCTGGCTTCTGCTGGTATCTGTTTGCATTACATCAGCTTCTCAGTGGGGGAGGGTTGGGGGCAAATCTGAGTCAGAAGCATCAGGGGACAAGAGGAAGCTCGATACAAGCAATGGCACAAGTAAAGCAGTGCTCAGGCTTCTTTTCTCTAAGATGCTGGTCACTAATAAATGTCTGGCTAGCTGAGAAAAGCCAGAGGACCGGTCTCTCACACCTGCCGAAGTCCCGAGCAATAGACTCCTTTCACTGGTGAGAAATTACGCTGCAAGGTAGAGACTCTGATTTTTCTGCAATTCCCCACTACCCAGAACGGTAGTATCTACACATAACAAGTGCTCACTAAATATTTCTGAAGGGCACTGAGTCTGTTCCCTTTGTTTCTCAGGTATTCTAGGTGCCCCAGATTTGCTTGGTAAATTGAGGGGTTAGGCCAAAGAAAGAAACAAACAAAAAAAGCCCAGTACACTCTGCCACTGATGCAGATGAATTAGGTACCAGAAAGCTGAATTCACTGGGAAGACACGTGTTCCCCATGACCTGGGCTCCCAGCACCAGGAGGCTGCACCTCTGAGTAGCCAACGGAGAGGCTAGGTCCGCAAGGAGAGATTTTGCTTCCTTACCTTTCTGATCTCTGACATCATTTCACTTTAAATTTTGGCTCATGATTTTTTTTTCAATATTTGTTCCCTTTCCTCTTCTTTTTCCCTCAGTATTTCCACCTCCTTGTGCTGCCTGCTTCTCCCGTCTTTCTTAAAAAAGAAAAAAATACTTCTCCTGACTTCCTTTTTTCAGAACTCCAGCTGAATGTATGCAAGCGAAGAAGGGGAAGTAAGCCGGCTGTCACTTACTTCTGTAATCTGTTCTGTGCTTTCTTGGAAAAGCGGCTTGACTGAAGCCGGAAAATCTGTACCCGCCAGCTAGTGTGGGGGAGCAGAGGAAAGAGAAAAGAAGCATTTTAGGACAGGAACCAGCAAGAAACAGTGTCTTCAATGTGATCCTGTTTATGCTGCTTTTGAAAATACAAGAGGCTATTTCAGTGATTTAAAAAAAAATTTAATTCGTTTATAGAAACTGATGATCTCTAACCTTAAGCTGACCAGAAATCTCGTATTTTCCCAGTATGCCTTCCCTCATTCTTTTTTAAAAAGATTTTATTTATGTTTAGAGAGAGAGGGAGGGAGAAAGAGAGGGGGAGAAACATCAATGTGTGAGATACCTGTCTTTTGCCAGCCCCCAACTGGGGACCTGGTCCACAACCCAGGCGTGTGCCCTGACTGGGAATCGAACTGATGACTTTTTGGTTCGCAGGCCAGCACTGAATCCACTGAGCCATGCCAGCCAGAGCCTCTTCCCCCATTCTTCAGAGAGCATATTTCACCCTTTTTGTTCTTAGCCCTACATGACCACCTTCTGGTCGCTGTCAGGTGGGCTAGTCTCCTACTTAACAGAGAAAATAAGAATCATCAGGTAAGGATCTCCTCAACCTGCCCCACCCCCAAAATTTACCTGCATTTGTACCCAGCTGTGCTTCCTTTCTGCCCTCCTCCTGTCCACAGCTAATCCCTCGCCTGGTGCTCCACATCCATCCCGTCCCCACTCTTCAAGGACACGGCGACATCGGTTAGAAGACCTCTCCTAACTGCTAATCTTTCACATGGTCACGTCGCCAGTTACAGATGACCCTCCTGGAGTCTGTACCGCCCCTGCCATCATCGCACCCGTGGACCGCTGCACTGTCTCTGGCTCGTGTTCACAGCCAGGCGGAGACCACCGTGGACACTACCCGCTGGGCTCCCCACCCCCTGCAGTCTCCCTTCCCTCTCTGGCCTCTCCTGACCCTGCTTTCTCCAAGCTTCCTAAAAATACTTTTTGCCAAACTCAGAGGTTTTGAAGTGCGAATCTGAATTTTCCTTCTGGGCTTCCTTGCCACTTCTTGGTTTTGCCTTCTGTCTATTCTTTTGCGTATTTTGGAGGTGAGGGTATTATCTCCAGGGCCTCATTTCTGTTCCTTTATTCTTCTTGCTCTCAACCCCCTTACCTGGATGAGCTCACCCATATTCATTGTGCCCACTGCCCTCCCCCGCCCCTCCCCAGAAGTAAGTCTAGGTAAGTGTGTGCACACATGCATGCATGCACACCCCAATCTCGAACCCAGATTTCTATCTAGAGCTCGTAACCCATGTATGCGTTCAACTACCATACGTTTTCTTTTGGATATTATACAGGAATCTCAAACTCAACATCCTCTCATCTCCTTGTTAATACCACCCCTAACTTAATGAGTGGTCTTCTAATATTTTCTGTCTTGGTGAAGGGCACCAACGTGGTTGTCCAACACACAGACCTGAATTATCTTTGACTTCTCTATCCTTTGACTTCTCTGTGTCACTTCCTCCATCCACTCCATCCACCCCATCCAGCAAATGACTGAGTCCTACAGATTATGATGTTTTTGATATCACCGCAAGTTTCCCCTGTTCTTTTCAAGTCCACTGTCATTGTCGGCCACTGTAGTCTTCTGCCTTGAATGTCACAAGAGTTTCCTGCATATGGCCTTGCTCCCCCTACACTACATTCTCACTGTCACTGGTGGCACCTAAAACACATGCTCTTTCTTGCTTAAAACTCTTCAGTGGCTTTGGAGAAAAGAACAGACTCCTTATTATAGAACAAGAGGTATGATCTGGCCATGCTTACCCCTCCGATTTCTTTTATTACCATTCCCTAAACTCTTCACTCCATCCATACCAAGCTACTTGCTATCCAAATACGCCAGGCTCTCTCTGTAGCTCTGACCCTTGGCTCATTCAGTTACATTTGCCAAAATTAGGACATCTTTCTCTCTTCTACTCCTTTCATTTTGCCCATTTCAACTTGCCCTTTAGGATGTACATCAAAACTCTTTAATAAAGATTTCCCCAAGTAACTCCTCAAAGCTGGGCCAAGTGCCTCTCCGTGTGTTCCCATAACAGACGGTGCACACCTCCCTCCCCACGTACATCGCACTGGAGCAGAATTCTCTGCCCCTCAGGAAACTGTGGGCAGCGCCAAGCCGGGGACCAGAGCTTTCCTCTCCGTTTCCCTCGCAATCAGAGCCACGCCTGGCTCATCACAGGGATCAACACACGGTTACTGAATGACTAAACACATTTCTTTATAAACTTTAGATTCAAACTAGCTTATTCAAAATAAGCTAGGAACCATTATGTTTATCCTGGATTTCTGCATCTGTTTGTTTTTTTCCTGACAAGATTTTTCCAACTGTTTTTCACCTACATGGTCAACCATAGATGGTATTAAACACAGAGAGAACTCAACCCCAGTTATGGTACATCTACTTCCTAACGAGTGAGATGGGTTGTGCTCGACTTGCCCAACGAACACCTTCGCAGATATGCCTCCCCAAGGAAGTTCAGTGAGGTCCCGCCACAACACTGACAGAACTGCTCAGGGAGTATTTTTACCGTAGGTCCACCTGGCACTGTGGGAGGGGAAGGGTAAACCTTATGTACTCTAAATTTCCCGTAATCATCTTCTGTCTTAGTCTATTCGAGCTACTCTCAAAAACAAAACAAAACCATGGACTGGGTGGCTTATAAACAACAACAATTTATTTCTCAGTCCTGGAGCCTGGGAAGTTCAACATCAAGGTTCCAGCAGGTTCAGCGTCTGGTGAGGGCCTGCTTCCTAGTTCGTAGACACTCTTTTTGCTCTTAGCACCACACGGCAGAAGGGGCCGGGGATCTCTCCGGGCCTCTTCTATAACGGCACTAATCCATCCATACACCTGGGTGTATCAGCCAAAAGGGAGTCATCTTGTTTCTCTGCCTGCTGGCTCTTTGGTCTTATTTCTCCATGGACCCAGCACGCAGGTGAGAAAAAAGGATGCCCTTTATTAGGACATTAAGGCCCCACCAATGTCTACTTCCCAAAGCAACTCCATTTGTATCAAAACAAGATATTAACCACACCAATCAACCAACAAAGACAACATCATGCAGATGTTAAATGATCTGGAAATTTAAAAAATAGAACAAACTAATGGTTTACATGCCATATAATACTCTATAAAACAACTATTGGTATGATTTTATCTATTTCATAATTCAGGTAAATCGGTGGGATCAGCAAAGTTCTAATCAGAATCTTGGAAAAATGACAACCAACGTTTGTTTAGTGCTTTACACAGTTTTCGAAGTAGTTTCGCATGCATTATTTCACTTGAGCCTCACAACCCACTAAATCTGATAGGGAAGCTATTGTTTCTATTCTCATCTTCTGAGGCTCAAAGTTTGGTGACTATGTAAGGTCACACCACTACTAATTGGCAATTGGCAGAGACCTGCACTCTGAGTCTCCTCATTTACAATCCAATGCCGGCCCTCTGATGTAAAGACTGCCATCAAGGTAAATAGTTTTAAAGCTGACATTTCTGCTGGTGGTTGTTTTTTAAGGGCTTAAGTTTAGCAGTTCCTCTATGGACAAGTGTTATCTGGGGTAGAAGATGAAGGTCCACAAAACACAGGCTGTGCTGCCATAGAAACTGAGTTTAAAGAAACAGTTCAACTAAGCATCTTATTACTGGGTTAAATCTACCAAGCTGGATACAATATACAATAGCTTAGAAAACTGTAGCATCTGATCACAGCCAAAGTTACACAATGGCTTAAGCTTCTGTGCATGAATTCTTCAAGCTTATTATGTGCACCAGAGGTCTGATGAATCTGATATCCCTCATTAGTCACACTGGATTCTACTTAACTTCCCATTTACGTAGTTTTATTTATTTTAAATATCTATTCAACTTTTTCAGAATGCAGTGCAACAAGATCATACATTTTCCAGATAATTTCAAAGGAAAACAATGAAAAATGATCTTGCACATCTACGCAGCACACTGAATATTAATTTCACTCAAATGGTTAATTTTCATTTTATAAAACAATACAGGGCTTCAACCAACTGCATGTACAATAAGGAAATGAAATGCTTTCTATTTTTAAAGCTCATAAGACAATATAAATATTTATATTATACTCATTTGTTTTTATATAATTTGATAACTATCACTTTTATGATATTGAATGAACAGAAATAAATGGCATAGGATATCATAGGAAATACTTAAAGAAAGTAAATTAAAAAGTATTAAGTAATAGCTACCTGCTGGGATTTTTGGCATGTGCTATGGTGGAATGCACATTTGACAAATTCATTACCCAAATATAATAGATATTTTAAGAACAAACATTTTGATATTATAAAAAATAAAAATAATTGTCATGTAAGGTGTTGTTTGAAGACAGAAATCTAATCTGTTTTGCTGCTCTTAATTTATACTGAAAATCTTATATCTTGTCACTGTTTCTACCATTATTGAAAAACATAAATATGTAATTTTTAGTATATACCTGAATTTTTGTGTCCATAGCCCGAAATAAAAGACAATCATCAGTAGGATTTCACATTCGCCCTGCATATAAATCTCTTTCTAATCTGAGGAAACAAATAGTTCTTTCAGAAAAGCCTTATTTTCTTTGTAATTCGAACTTAATGTGTGGAGTAGTCCACACACTTGAAAATACTACAGTTGGTGAATGCACAACGGTACGTTTTCACACCCAGATGAAAGTGAAAGGAAATGCATCATACCTAATTATGAAGGGAGGCTAATTAAATTCCACTCAGAGGACATTTGAGTAACAGTATTACCCACACTTGCAGCACCTAACCCAGAACTCCACTAGAAAAACAGTGTTTGGCAAACTGAAGAGGTGAGCGAAAGCTGTGTCACTTGACCTTGGCTCTCATTTGCAAAAAGGTTGTATTTCAAAATAGAAGATGGGGTTAGAAAAGTAAATACAGCTGTGTTTTCTCCATCCCACGAAGCTGCCCATTGGGAATGCAGGAGGCTGCGTCCCTTCTTGGGGCACACTCAGGGCCCACGGAGAGCCCTATTATTGCATTTATGGCTAACTCGGGGTAACTTTTTATCGTGGTAAAATATGTACAATATAACATTTATCATCTTACCCACTTTTAAGTGTATAATCCATTGGCACTGAATACATTCACAATTGTGCAACTATTGGCACTGTCCATCTCTAGAAATTTTTCATTGTCCCAAACGGAAACTCTGTACCCACTAAGCAACTCTCCGTCTATTACACTATCTATTACACTTTCTATCACTTTGCCTATTTGAGGTGCCTCATATAGATGGAATCATAAGTGTTTTTCCTTTAGTGTCTGGTTTATTTCACTTAGTATATTTTCAGGGACCATATATGTTGTATCACGTATCAGAATTCCATTACTTTTTAAAGGCTGAGTAATATTCTCTTCTATATATACACCATATTTTGTTTATCCATTCATTTGTTGATAGGCCATTGGGTTGTTTCCACCTTTTGGCTATTGTAGGATAATATTTTTAAGCTAGACTAAAATCAACTAAGTAGAAAATCTAGGAAATAATTCTAAAAGGACTGTCAGGATTCAGTGAAGATAGGAATTTAGAATATTTAAGTACGTGAAGAAAGTTAGCAATAGCCTAAAGTGAGAGAAATACACTATTTAGAATTATATATTTAGAATTATAAATTTATTTAGTATAATAAATTTATACCGTTTTGTAATACATACTTTGTCTTTAAAAACCAATTCTGCTTATTTAGAATTATAAAATTATTTAGTATAATAAATTTGTACCATTTTGTAATACATACTTTGTCTTTAAAAACCATAATTAAAGTAGGACTTGCCAACTTAATATTTTATGAATTAAAATCTGAGAATAACTGATGGCACTTCAACCCTGTTTAAAACGGCTCCATAATCTCTAGGAGCTTCCACCCACACTGGCTTCTGTGCTGTGACTCTTGTGTTATTATCAGGGCACAAGCTGTCAGTGCCTGCTCTTGTGGAAAGTCTACCCCCAAAATAGAGTGTGAATAATGCTACCAAATGATTAAAAATGAAAAGCAACAATCATGTCCAAAAAATCATGAGGAAAATTTACAATTCATATAGCTTAATTTTAAAAATTTAATTTAAAAAATTAAATGCCTCAGCAAAGTAGTAAACTATGTGACTTTGAAATTTCTCAGAAAAAAATGTAGTGTAACTGAAAAAATGCTTTCAGATCAATAATAGAAGCATTGATTAATGTATAATCAATTCTTAGGGTCACCATTTTCCAGGATTCCTAAATTCTTAGGAAGAAAGGTAATTACCGGAATATATACTGTTGCACATCAAATTGAAAGCTAATCTGTAAGACTTAATAGAAGGGGCACTAGACCCAGGTCCCAGCGACTCCTGCCTCCACTTCAACCGTGTGACCTGACGCAAATCATTGAAACTTCCTGTGTCTCCGTGAACTCCTCTGAAATATGAGCTAACCGAACCAGGTAATTCAGCTCTCAGTGCTACGATTCCAAGCAGACTTTGACCCGAATTCTTCTGCACCAGTAAAAATTTTTAAGGAAATAGCACTGAAATCAATATAAATGATAACTTCAGAAAGAAAGTAACAACTGAGGAATACACGTCCTCAGAAGAAACTCGTAACTCAGAAGGACAGTCCCAGGTTTGGAAAAGGATCGCGTCATGGAAGAATACCTGAGTTTACACTGCTCTTGCTTAGGATAAAAAACAAATACTTAGAAGCCAAGTAAGCAAACTATAGGCAGGTGCCAACCTTCTAACAAGTTATGGCCTAAAAGTCACCATTATAATTGTTAAGGTCTCAGAATGTGTTTTCTCAGACTAAAGAGTTAACAATACAGATGAAGTCCTATATATTTGTATATATAGGTACAAGAAAATTATTATAGTTAGTATAATCAGACTAACAATAAATTAGATTAAACACATTGAAATTATTTTGAATTTCAGCACTTGAGAAAAGCAAATTTAGTTGTAGGAACTGAATTTTGGTACAGAATATCAAACGTGCTTCAGAACACTTTTAAGATTACTGGCTGAGGTCTGTAATGGTGTTTTTTTTCATTAGAAATACCTAGGAAACTTAGTTGTATTCGTCAAGATTTTTTTGTTTATTACCATAAACAGCAAGGTGACAAAGTAGAATTTCCCTGAGGTTAGAATCTGGGGTTAGAATCCCTGAGGTCAGTGGCAGAATGTGGTGAAGAGATGTTTGTGTGTGTGACAGATTCACTGGAGATGGGCATGAGTGGTTATCGGAGGAAGTTTGAGCCTATGATCCACCTCCCAGCTCACAGAAGCAGAACGGGATGTGCGGGGAGAGCCTCACACAGTTCCTTTTTTGCCCCTCAGGTGACTTCGCCATGGGTCACTCTGGTTTTAACGATGGCACACCAGGGAACGGGGAGGCCTACAAACGGTGGGAGGAAGAAGTAGCGGCACGTAACTCTAGGACCCGGCCACCCGAGTGGTGCTTCCTGGTCATCGGAATGCTGGTTTTCACAGGCCTGGTGTTCAACAGAGTCTCTAGGAAGTGGGTTTTCAGAACCCACTACATACAGATTTTCGTTAGCCTTCTGGAAATAATTGCTATGGCTTCAACTGCCAAAGTGGCCTAAAACTGAGCAGCTGTAATTTCCAAAATTGTTCTTAAATGTATAGAGTCTGCAATCACAGTCCGACAGAGTTTATTTCCCCTTCCATGCCTTCTTTGCAGGTGAGTTGACATTAGGAATTCTCTGAAGAAACTAAACTGGGGTCCACTCACGAGGGTGGAAATAAAACTTAGATTATGAGCGTGATATATACTAATAAGTAAATTATATTGTTATTACTGATTCTAATTTCATTAACTTCCTTTTGAGTCAGTCTTAAAGTTGTAATACTTACCTCTTTCTACTACCACAGATGTCCGTTCACATTTAATGATCACTGATATGTCCGTCACTGTTCTAAGCTCTTTACCTATGGCAGGGGTGTCAAATTCATTTTCACCGGGGGCCACATCAGCCTCATGGTTGCCTTCAAAGGGCCCAATGTCATTTCAGGACTGTGTAAATGCAGCTACTCCTTGACAGTTAAGTGAGAGCTCGGTGCTGCTGCCAGGTAGAAACAAGGCGCCGGGCAGGATAAAAGAAGGTGGAGGGCCAGATTCGTCCCTCAGGCCTCTTGTGTTTGCCATCTGTGACCTATGTCATCTCATTTAGTTGTTCCCTTATGATGTAGGCACCATTTTCCTCTCCATGTAACAGATGGGTAGAACTGACACAGAGAATTTTGTCTAACTCTGGAACCGTACACTTAGTCACTATTCTGCGCTGCCTCCCAAATCCAGCACAGTCTAAGGAACTTTCACTTCATGCCTTTTAGAATGCAATGCAGTTGTTTCCAAAGACCAAAAGGTATTTTCTCCTTCAGAGAGAGTTGTAGAATACTTTCTTAGTGATCATACTGTTTCTCTCAAAACAAAAGAAATAAACAAAAACACATGGAATGTGGAAGACACCAAATTTTGGGGGGAAAAGAAAGTGGAAATAAACATTGGGTGTTACCTTGTCATTTTTATATCCATGGATATGCTAATTCTATGTGGATCTTAGAAGCCCTGAAATTACAGACTGCTGAGACTATTTTAATCCCTAAAAGCACTGTTGTGATCCTGAATATTTTTAAAACAACCATTTTACCTTAACCAAATATATCCTAGTTATGCTAAGTGAAATAAGCCAGGTGGTGAAAGACAAATACCATATGATCTCACCTATAAGTGGAACCTAATCAACAAAACAAACAAGTGAGCAAAACAGAACCAGAGACATGGAAATAAAGAATGAATTGACAGTGACCAGAGGGAGGGGGAGGGTCAAGTCAAGGAACATGTGTAAAGGATCCATGGACAAGGACAACAGGGTAGGGGGGAGGATGGAGTGTGGAAGGTGGGGGTTGGGCAGGGCAGGGGAGAGTAATGAGGGGGAGAATGGGGACAACTATAATTGAACAACAATAAAAAAAGGAAAAAAATTATTCACTCATCACACAGGAAAAAACCAACAAATATATTCTAGTTAAACTTAAAGAGCTTAAAGTAACCACATACTATCGTTTATTAATTAAGCTGACTGAGACAAGCCCTCTGTGACCAACTGTCCGGTGACAGGGCCTGACTGCATTGACCCACAGGTCTAGTCCATGGCACTGGGGAACAGTGGCAAGAAGGTGCCAAGTGGCTGGGACCTGGGCTGCAATCTGCTTTTAGAGAACAGCAAGTGCACCTTTAACAGGCTCAAACACGTGATCTGGGCCCGTTTAACATGATTCTTGAGCCAGCTATTCTAAGAGATTGTATCGCAGGCAAGAGAATGAGAACATTTCCGGGACTCAAATAGAGTTGCAGACTTCTGGGTGGACCCTTACATGTGAGAAAGGGGAAGTACATCATCACTATTTATGCCTAACGTGGCACAAATAAAAGTTGTGCTTTCATGCTCAAAGTGTGCAGTTGTTTTAGCGAGGCCCAGAGTGTTTTTAATTCCCAATTATTTAATTGCTTTGAACTAAAACCTAAACAAAAATTGGTTAAAGTGAGGTAGTTCAAAATAGAAATTTCACAAATGCTTGAAAAGATAAAAATATCTGGATCATCAACTAGAAAGAGAAAATTGCAAATGTAAAAATTCTGAGTAGGTAATCACTGAGAGGAAAACACAAAAATGTTTTTACTTGCTCAAAAATTTACCCACCTGATGCTGTGCCTTCATTTTTCTTTCTCACAACCCAAAAAGTTCATTTGTTTTTGCAAAGACAATATGTGTAAAGCATATGCTTTTTCATGGTATGGGTTTTGCACTGCCCTTTACTATGGTTTACATGAGTTTAGGACAAATCAATTTTTGTAATCACATAAAAAAATAAAAACTATCACATCAATAAAATAAAAAATAAACCACATGATCATCTCACAATAGGCTCAGAAAAAAATAAAAAATCAATACCCTTTCATTATAAAAATACTCAACAAATTAGGAATTGAAGGGAACTTCTTCAATCTGATAAAAGACATCTACAGAAAACCCAAGCTAACATGATACTTAACAGTGAAAGACTGGGCGCTTCCCCTAAGATCAGGGACTGGATAAGGACACCCACTCTTGCCACTTCTGGTCAACAACATGTTACTAGAGGCTCTAGCCAGGGCAATTAGGCAATCTATAATAATAATGAAAAAGACAGATAGGTAGATAGCATCCAGATTAGAAATGAAGAAGTAAAACCATCTCTGCACAGATGATATGATTTTGTATACAGAAAAATCTAAGAAATTCACTGAAATATGATTACAACCAATAAGTTCAGCAAGGCCGCAGGATACAAGATCCACATACAAAAGCCAGTTGTATTTTTATATATCTTTTCAATAAGCAACCCAGGAATGAAATTAAGAAACAATTCCATTTACAATAGCATGAAAAATAATAAAGTTTTTAGGAATAAATTTAACATAAGAAGTATAAAACTTATACTCTGAAAACTACAAAACATAGTTGAATTTAAAGAAAATCTAAATAAAAGAAATAACATCCTATGTTCATGAATCAGAAGACAATAGCATTAAGAAGGTAATACTCTTATCTATGAAATCAATGCAATACTTATCAGAATCCCTAACTATGCCATCTTGGAAAAGTTAGGTTTGTTTCCACACCTTGGTTACTTAATCCTCACATGAGCTAGTTTTGTTATCTATAATATGGGAATACCTGGACCTACTCAGTAAGCTGCTGCGATGAATGAATGAGATAACACTGGTAAAGCTCCTTACTGCAGATTCCAGAACACAGTTTCCTTGATGACTATAATGAATTTGAAAATGTCAGTTACGTCTACCACATTCAGTACTGTCCTAAATTTCTGCACAAGGAACATACCTTATTCTAAGAAATCCAACTGGTATAAAAATCTAATCATAACTTCAATAACAGGCAGACTAATAAGCCTGTAAGAATTTGGCACATGGACTTTTTCAAAGAACAAGAGGAATTATTTTATTTCCTTGCAAATTGAGAAAGTAGTTTAAATACAAAGCTGGCAGTAAAATATGACAAAATTGCCAGAGTATACATAGATTTTTTAAAAACTTTCCTTCAGAAGTTCTGATAATTTACCTAAAAATTCTAAAAGTCGACTTGACTCTCTAGTTGTCTTTTCCATTAAGTTTGATGACTAAATAACAAAAGAGCCAATTACAACTTTTATAATGACTTCCTGGCTCCCCAACCCAAGTGGTATAGATGAAGGCAGCATTCCAGTCAAGATTCCACAGGTTTCTCCCTCTCCCTTTATCAATGCCCAGAGAAATAAATAACTTTTTCTGACCAGCATTTCAGTGACCGCAAGCTTTACTCAACAGATCCTCCACTGTCATTTCTGAGACCACCGGAAGCGTCACTTGACGCCACCTTCCTTGGTGGAGGACTGCACTTGTTGGCATAACTTGAACCAAACTGTGAACAGTGTGGACACCAAACCAACTGTCGATGTAGGAACTGGAGACTTCCTGCAGTGAAACCACACATTTGTGTAACTTCAGCTCAATTACCAAATTCACTGGAACGCGTTAAAAATTGCTAAAATGCGACCCCTTCTGAAAACCTTAGTTGCACGTCATTTTATTTTGAGATGGCAAACTGAAACAAACGTTGACCATGAGGTGTATTTTGATGCATTTTAGTAGCATAACAGATTCTGTTCAATTCAGTTGAAGTTACTGTGGAAAAATAAATGGCACGGAGACTAGTGAAGTTGCAAAAGGCTTCAATAATTTAGTAAGTTAATAATAATATTAATAAATATTAATATATTAAAAATATATTTAAAAATATCATTTTAAAAATGATATGCTCAATAATACACCATTGGTTCAAAAGAGTTTTCAGTGGGATTTGAAACTTTCAAGAATCTCTTTTCTCATTTAGTAGTAAGTTTAAAAATTCCTCATTGGCTTGATTCATATTGGCCCAAATAAATAAAAGAAAATGATTCTCAGCTGAAAACATTTTCAGAATTTTGTAACTACACATAAAGGAACTAAATGGCCTTAAGAAATTTGGCCAAATGGGTATAAATAATGACCTTCATGTTTGCATCCTGATTGTAAAAATGACTAAGGAAGTAGAATATAGAGGAAAGAAATGAATTAAGAATCAGAAAGTCGACTGCCTTCATCTATTTGGAAAGCATCTGAGTCCCTGTGGCGTGTCTGGCCCAATGCGCGGCACCAGGGCAGACGCGGGGGGGGGGGGACACACACACACACACACACACACACACAGCCCCAGGGGTGCTGTGGTGAGGACTGCAGTCCAGAGGGGAGACAGGCGCCGAAGGAGAACAGCTGCAGGCCGCTGTAAGGAAGGGATGGCAGGCGGGGAGAGTGTGGTGGGCAAGAAGGGGACGAGATGGTGAGTTTTGACTGAGCATATGATTGACTATACTTTTTAAGTGACAAACCTTTAAAGTAAAATGCCACTTAATTGCCATATTTAAGTGGTAAAATATTTGAAATCTGGGAGCAATTATTATTGAAAATTGTTTCAATAATCTAACTCTGAAAACCTAAGTTTTAAAATTCCATTCATCCTTTTAACAGTATCTGGTATAGTTACCAAAGCATAACCAAAAATTATCAAAATTTCACCATGATTTTGAAAAGCCAATTAAAAAAGGAAACTACTTTTTGGATGAGTTTTTTTTTAAGAATAGATAAATAAGTAGTGATCAGTGAGATGGGGGGAATTAGCATGTTGGGGTCTTTTTAAAATTGAGATATAATTGTTGTGTAATAATATATTAGTTTCAGGTACACAACAGAATAAATCAATATTGGTATATACTGCAAAATGATCACCACAGTGTGTGATGAGAACTTTTAAGATCCACTCTCTTTGCAACTTTCTAATATGCAATGCGGTATTAGTAACTGTAGTCAGCATAGTCACTGGTCTGTATGTGACACCCCCAGGACTCACATATTTTAGAATGGGAATTTTGTGCCTTTGACCACCTTCGACCATTTGTCCCACTTTCCCACCCCCACCTCTGGCAACCTCCAATCTCTTTTTTGTATCTATGAGTTTGGTTTTGGGGTTGTTTTGTTTTTGTTTTCTTTTACCCATGTATAAGTGAGATCACACAGTATTTGTCTTCCTCTGATTTATTTTCACTTGGCATGATGTCCTCTAGGAGCATACATGTTGCTGCAAATGGCAAGACGTCATTCTTTTTCATTGCCGAGATACACACCACACACATTTTATTTACCCACTCATACACTGATGGGCACTTAGGGTGCTTCCATGTCTTGGCTATTGTAAATAATGCAACTTTGAACATGGCCGTGCAGATATTTTTTTGAGTTAGTGTTTTTGTTTCCTTTGAAAAAATATCCAGAAATGGAATTGCTGGACCATATAGTAGTTCTGTTTTTAATTTTTTTAGGAACCTCCACACTGTTTTCCATTATGGCTGTAGCAATTTACATTCCTACCAATAGTGCACTATTTTTTCCACACTGTCACCAACACTTGTTATATTTTGTCTTTTTGATAATAGCCATGCTAACAGGCGTAAGGTGATACATGACTGAAAGTTTTGATTTGCATTTCATTCATCATTTGTGATGCTGAGTGCCATTTCATATACCTGTTGCCCATCTGTATGTCTTCTTTGGGAAAAATGTCAACTCAGATCTTCTGCCCATTTTTAAATTGAATTGTTATTTTGCTGGTGAGTTGTGAGCTGCTTATGCATTCTTAGATACTAATCCCTATCAGATACATGGTTTGCAAATATTGTTACCACTCCATAGGTTGCCTTTTCATTTTGTTGATGGTTTCCTTTGCTCTGCAGAAGCTTTTCAGTTTAATGTAGTCCCATTTGTTTATTTTTGCGTTTGGTGTCAAATCCAAAACCGCTGCCAAGGCCTATGTTTTCTTTCAGGAGTTTTATGATCAAGTCTTTAATCCATTTGGAGTTAATTTTCGTATACGGTATAAGATAGTGGTCCAACTTTCCCAGCACCATTTATTAAAGAGACTATTCTTTCTCCATCGTACATTCTTGGCTCCTCTGTCATAAATGTATTAATCATACGTGTGGGCTTATTTCTGGGCTCTCTATTCTGCTCTGGTGATCTAATTGTCTTGTTTCTGAGCCAATACCCTATGTTTTGACTACTACAGCTTTGTAAAAATATGGTTTGAAATCAAGAGGCATGATGCCTCTGGCTTTATTGTTCCTTGTCCCGATTGCTTTGCCTATTCAAGGTCTTTTGTGGTTCCATACAAACGTTAGAGTTGTCTGTTCTCCTTCTGTGAAAAGTGCCACTGGAGTTTTGATAGGGGTTGCACTGAATCTATAGATTGCTCTGGCTGTTTGGGGCATTTAACACTTAATTCTTCCAATCCATGAGCATGGCATATCTTCATCAGTTTCTTTCATCAATGTCTTATGGTTTGCAGTATATAGGCCTTTTATTTTCTTGGCTTAATTCACTCTTAGGTATTTTATTCTTTTTGATGCAATTGGAAAAAATTCTGTCTGGATGGGCTTTTTAACATAGTTTGATCTGTTTATATTTTATTTCATAAATGTTATTTTATGGAACTAGATTTATAATGAGAGTATCTCCAGTTATAAGTGTTGTAGGGAATGTGAAGTCAACATGAGATATTGTGAAGCATTATGCCAAACATACATGCTTTACGTGTGTGTCACTCACATCTGCAAAGTCACCCCACAGAAGGGTAGCAGTGTTAGCCCTAAGTTACAGACAAGGAACGTGAGGCACAAGAGACATTAAATAACTGGTCCAAGGTCACCCTTTGTACACCACAGAACATCACTGAGGCATTACTACTAAGATGCTGTGCGACTTAAAGCAAGTCACTTAATATCTCGGAATTCTATTTGGTTTTCCTATCTCTAAAATGAAGGGGCTGGATTAGAGGACCAGTCCTGTTAAACAGAAATAAAAGAGAGCCACATACATAATTTAAGTTTTTTCACTAACCACAGTAAAAAAGGAAGAGGAAACAGCTTGAATTACTTTTTAACAATATATTTTATTTAACCCAATATACATAAAATGTCATTCCAACAAATAATATAATTATTATTAATGAAGAATTTAGGTCCCTTTTTGCATATCAGGTCTTTGAAATCTATTGCATATTTTATACTTATCTCACATTTCAATTCAGATACCTATATTTCAAGTGCTCACTAGCCTGGCTACCATATTGGACAGTGAATTCCTAGAATTCTAGTCTCCAGTAATTATATAAAATTTTTCAGGAGTATTCATTATTCAAAGTAAGGCAAAATTCAGAACTGGGTGTAATGAAAGGAGCTGTCCACACAGTGTGGCTTAAAGCAAAGACTGTGAGGGTCTCCAACCTCAGAGGCTGAAAATCCAGCTTTGATGGCATTTCTTTGTAGAAAAGAGAAATCACCCATGTTTTTCAATGATTGAAAATATAAATCATTGAACGGTAACAAATTGATAAATTAAGGTCTTAGTGCAAACTGAAAAATCTTTTTAGAAGCATAGGGGCTAGCCCTGGCCAAGTAGCTCAGTTGGTTAGAGCATTGTCCCAATATGCCAAGGTTGTAGGTTTGATCCCTGGTCAGAGCACATACAAGAAACAACCAATAAATACATAAATAAGTGGAACAACAAATCAATATTTCTTTCTCTCTACCTTCTTCCCTCTCCCCTCCTCCCTCTCTCTAAAATAAATAAATTTTTAAAAATTTAAAAGAGAAGAATATGGGCTATACATAGTAAATTAAAGTGTCCTTAACACTTGATGTGAATGAGTTTGAGTTTGTCCTATTCGTTGGACCACTAGCACCTTATATAACTTTGGGGGTGGGGATCAGAAATCTATGCAGGGCAGATACCTAAGAAAATATTACCTACTTAGGATTTAGCCTTGCATTCTTATAGTCTAACCTTAAAGGGAACTTATAGTCTGAACTAAAATGAAAAACAAGATTTTTAAAGACCCAGATAGTCACATGGGAGGTGACGTTGCACCAACAGAAAGGCTGTCATTTTGACCTGAGCATCAGTTAATGACAACTCAGTGACAAGAGTGATGTCGAGGAGGAAGTAGCACCAGCAGTCTCTGTTGGACAATGCACCAGGGCTTCTCTTAAGAGAGGTGTTAACAAAACACCTTAAAAGTTATGGACAGAGGCATAGTTAAGCAAGCCACTTTAAAACAACCAAGCCCTAAATTACAGGTGAAACTCAAATCTCAAGCTGCACCTCAAGAGGAAAAATGGTGAGACTATAGTATGGAACTTGCTGAAGACAAACGTCTGTGCATAATCTGTGCCCCCTGCCCACCAGTTCCCACTCTGCGGTTCAGATGGAGGTTCTGCAGCAGTCCCTCCTGCAGGCGGCCACAAGACGGCTGCCTGGGAAGGCCAGATCAGCCTCCTAGGCCAAGGAAGCAGGAGGAGGTGGGAACCAGCAGGCTCACCAGACAACTTCAGCCATGCATTTTCCTTCAGTCAGGTGGATGGATGGAGGCTATGAATCTAGGATACGTGTTTCATGAATTACATGAAAGCATTCATTCCTTCCTCTTGACAAGCAGGAAAGGAGCGATTTTGTCCTAAAACAAAAATTAGTATCTCACTCAGCGTACTCTTATAAGCAAACCTCCATTTTCAACTTACAAAATTTTATAGAAGTGTGTATTGAGGGAGAGACCCCTCCTAGTCTGGGAGGCTGGGAGTAGGAAGAGTTTGGACAATTACTGAACAGCCACTGTTGAGCCCGGGCCCCGTGAGCTGTGCATGTACTGTCAGTTCGGGGCATTATAGATGTGGGGTTGTAACCTAGGTCCATCTGGCACCGAAGCTAGAACCTTTTCCTTGATGGAAAGGATTTTGTCTGAGAACTGTGAGGTGGTAAGGAATCCCCACTGCAGAAAACAGAGCAGCTCTTTTGTGAAGTCTTTTTCCATAGGCTTGTAAGGCTCTCCAGTAGTCCCACGGTCATGAACAGGTTTGCGCTCAGCTCAAATACACAGCACAATAAGATGTCAGATAATATTACATCCCATGGCTACAGGCAGATCACTTGATCTTCTTCATTTTCTGTGTGTAAAAACAGGAGTAGTATCCCTCATTGCCAATCCATGCTGAGACTGGTTAAAAGAAATAGGGATGTACATAAAGCTCTAGACACAATCAGAAGTTCTGAGGATCTTTCATTTTAAAATAGGTTTACCATTCCTCACAGAAGAGTCTGCCGATCTTTAGCAACCATTTTAGTTCTAGGAGCACCCGATGACAAATTGAGCCAAGAAAAAGGCTCCTCTTGGCACTGAATCTCAAGAACAGGCAAGTGTGGGCCCTGACAGGGACACCTGCACGCCCAAGCAGTTGACCTTTTACAAACTTTGCGGTCAAGTGCTTGACTTTAAAGGTAGGGAGGGGGCTTAAATGGCATCTTGTGTTTTTTCTTTGTAAAGTGGCAAGGCTTTATTTAGTTTCTGCAAAGTAGATTCACTGTAGAGACTTTTAAATTTGTGCATCCAGACTGCTGTCTGAGGAGCCAGCTGTATGGGATGGAAATACATTTCAGAAATGGCAAGTTTCTCCACTTGGCAGACGATGGCCCTGACATACCCCTGCACTGTGTCGGACAGACTGTGCAGGGGTCTTGTGGCCGCCGTTGTCCCCCACAGACTGAGAGCTCTGGGAAGGCGCAGGCCACGTCTGTCCTGTTCATAATTGTACTCTGTCTCCATCCCTGAGAGTGATGCCTGGCACAGAACAGGTACTGAGGAAAGGGAGGAAAAGGTGATTATTTCAGGAAAGGCTGAAAGAAACAACAGTGGACCTCCAGTGACCAAGAGTTCTGAAGAATATGCATTGACTCAGAGATGTCCTCTACTTTTTCCTTAGGGTAATGATAGCTTTCTTTAGATAATGACCTTTCTTCTCTATGAAATATCTGCCTTGCTATATTTCACTCAACACCATCAGGGACATGCCCACGGGTTATCAGATAATATAATACTATATTTTTTAGACCTTAATAAATCATTCCAAATTTCTGACACATCACACTAAAAAGTTATAAATGTCCTAAGTTCTTATGCTCACATTAGTGATGGCAGATCAGGTTTTACACCTGTCTAGGTCTTGGTTATGCTTCTCAAAATAAGTTAAGATCCACCTTTTACATTAGAAATGTAGCTATCGCAACAGCAAAAACTGAACAATGACTACAAAAACCATTACATGTAGCAATTTCTAATTTACAAAGTATTTCCACATCCATAACCTCATTTGCTCTTGATAACAACCCTGTGAAGAAGGGGGGAGGATATATACATCTATCTATCTATCTATCTATCTATCTATCTACCAACCATATTTTTCAGACTATAAGATGCACCCCACCCTGCCCAATTTGGGAGGAATAATGGTTATTAATGCTGCAGTTGAGTTCTGTTTATACTTACATTGATGAAATATTATGTTATTAAATATTTTACCACATTTTTTGCCTCAAAATTTTTTTTCCTATTTTCCTTCTCTAAAACATAGGTGTGTCTTATGATCTGAAAAATAACAGTGGGTGAGTATGTGTGTAGAGAGAGAGAGAGAGAGAGACCCTCATTTCACAGAGGCAGAACTGGAGCTCATACAGCTGTCACTGAGCATCATCCCTTTGTAGACGAATAGTCAAGTATTTCAATGTGCAAAGGCAGAAACGCATATGAAGGTATTTAGAAGATGACTGGTTTATAAAACCTAAACTTTACTGATTTTGCTTCCCTAACATACCCAACAGAGACACCATACAAAAATCACATTCTTTACTGTCATCATCATTTCTGTTTTATACATGGCCATGGAGAAAAGTGTGTGCCTTCCTGTACTGGATGCTAGGTTCCTGATGAGCTCTTGTATGCATTTACTGATGTAACACAAGCTGGTAAGAACTATCATGGAGGACGGAGAAGACTGGGAACAAAACATAAGGGGTCATGTTTTTATAGCAAATGAAACTCTGGTTGCATATAAAGAAAGATGTATCTCATTCTTCTTCAAAATAGAATAGAACTAATTCAGAATGTTCCAGATGGGAATATTGCCCAATTCTTTCTTTGACATTCTCTTTTCTAATTCTCTTTTCTACTCTCCTGCCAGCTTTGCCAGTGATCTGGTGAGTGTATGTGAAAAAATGGTTTTGTAGCAATAACACAAAAATAAGATGATTTACCTTATGCTGACAGTTTATACCAAATAGAAATTCCTTGAATTCTGTAGGGACACTAAACTTGAGGATTCACTAAAGCACGGACAAGAACACATTAGCTTTAAACAGTACTATTTCCCCTGACTGATAACTCTTTCTTTGGACAAAGGGGGTTAAGAGTGTAAAAGATACATACAAAAATCTCTAGAGATCATCTTCAACTTCCCACCAACAAGTCTACCAACCCACTTGCAACTGTACCATACACTTTTCCCCCCACCTCCATGAAATTGGATGGACTGTCCCAAAGGCCAAGCCACTCATTTGTACACTATATCATTTCTCAAGAACTTTGTTTTTGAAAACTACCCCCTCTTTCTCCTCATTATGACTTTTCATTTCTGTACTAAATCACTCCTATTAGTATCCAACATGGTGTAACATCTATTACAGTTTTGAATCATTTTATCCATATCTGCCTCCTCCTATTGCTGTATTGCCCTGCTCTTCTGTATAGTAAAATGCCTCAAAAAGTTGTCCAGCCTTGATGTCTTCCTTCCACCTCCCCAGTTTATTTCACGTCATTGCTTAAACAATGAGGAAATAACATAACATATACATAAGGCATAAGGAATAAAATACAGCAAGCACCTGGGTTTTGCCACTCAGTTTAATGTATAGAACATTACTAGTAACTATGAAGTTTATTCTTTAACCCTCCATTCCTTTCCCTTACTCACTAGGAAGTAAATGCTACTCTTTTATTCCCCTTTGTTGCTTATAACTGACATATAACATTGTGTGAGGTTAAGGTGTACAACATGATTTGGTTACCTATGTACTGTGACATGATTACAGCAAGGTTACTTAAGCCTCAGTCACCTCACATAGCTACCTGTGTGTGTGTTGAGAAAATTTCACATCTACTCTCCTAGCAACCTTCACGTACACAATACAGTGTTGTTAGCGCCAGTCACCGCGCCATGTGTTAGATCCCCAGAACTTATTCATTCATCTTCTCCCTGGACATCTGTACCTTTGACTGGCATTTCCCCATTTTGCCCACTCCCTAGCAACCTCCAACCTATTTTTTATTTCTACGAGTTTAGGTTTTGTTTTTGTTTGTTTTAGATTTCACATGTAAGTGAGGTCATAGAGTATTTGTTTTTGTCTTATTTCACTTACTCAAGGTTCATCTATGTTGTTGAAATAGCAGGATTTCCTCTTTTCTTAAGGCTGAGTACTATTCATATGTATGTGTATAAATATATATACATATATATAAAATTTCCTGTATAAAGACAACAGAAAGCCAGTTTTAAATATGTAAGAACTTATATCCAAGCCATTTAAAAATATTTACCCAAAAGATGTTTAACATGAAAATTAAGAAATTCAGGAAGATAAAATTATTGCATCAAAATGGATGGTAAGCATTAAAGGCAGTTAAATATAGAGGTAAGTCTAATATAGTGTAATTGTTGTAATTATGAAACCAGATTAAGAAGACTTATTTAATACAATTAACAAAATCTAACCCTTAATATTATATTAGTAAAAATGGTAAGAAGGAATGTGGAGGATTACATGTTACAAAGAAAAAATCAAAAGACATAATTTTTGGATTTGACAGTTAAGCAAAATTTAGATTACAGAATGTTAAAAATAACAATTTACATAAATAAAAACATCTTCCCTATCACTGGATAAAAATCAAACAAAAAAGCAAGATATTACCCATAGGAATAAAAGAATACAAATTACTAAAATGTTGCAACTCCCCCCAAAACATAAAATAACTGATAAAAGGTCACACAGATCGGTCATTTCAACAAATGTTTTAAATCCTTTACAAAAGGACAAGTAATCTCCCCTTCATTACCTAAAAGATAAGAATTTTATCTTATCATGCTGCCTGTCATGCCAGCACACAATTCTGATTTATTTTCTTCTCAGCACTGATCGCTGGTAGAATTATTTTATTTAGTTATTGCCCAGTTCTCTGTTCTGTTACAGAACATAAACCCCGTAAGGGCGGACCAGGCTGTCTTATTCATGCCTGTAGCGCAGGAGCTCAATGCACGTGTTGTATCAGTCAGTGAAGTGAACACTACACATCTCAAAGGCAGATTAGATATAAAAAGGCAAACAAAAAGAAAGCAGAGATTACAAAAAGATGTCATTTAAAAGTAACTGAAAAATTCCTTTTAAAATATAGAGAAGATATTTTTGTTAATAAAAGACAAAATCCATAATGAAATTTAGAAGTCACAAAACTTGTTACATCAAATACCAGAATCAACATAAACATAACAAAAACATAGAAATACAGAGAGAAATTACAGAATTACAATGAAGATGAGTGACTAATCACTTCTAATAATTTTTGATTGAGTATTTGAATAATTTACCCACTTGAATATATTTTACATGCATAAAAATAACTCTGCACCCAACAAAGTATTTTCTAAGTAGACATATATTGTTTAGTAAGAAAACCATCATCATTAAAAAGTACTTACTAGATTCCATTGGAGAAAAGCTTTTGACAAGCTTTCTTCCATAAACGCTGTTAGAAAAATAATTTGTGGAACTGAAATAAAAATTCAGAGTAGATATAAATTTATCTAGATGGAAAATATTTTAAGTTTAAGTGTCTGGAAACCATTACCAAGACTGGTCTAACATTTTTGTAAATGCCAGATTTATTTAATTCCCTCTAAGTAATACAATCTCAAACAGACAAATTGCAGGAAGATCCCCTAAGCCTGAATGAGTGGCCAGAAAAATGGAAGAATGCTTTCTGAGGGCACCAGTGTACTACAGTTGTACAGCCACATATTAAATAATGGTAACTTTTGTGCACAAGACTATGTTAAATTTGATTTCAGAATGCTGTGTGCAAGTCTATATGCTATTCTTTAAGAAATGAAAGGGAAAGAATGAGTATTGAGCAAATATCTGGTGTTCTGATATGTAATTGCATTTAATAATCAGTGTCTAAAAGTATGGCTGTGTTCATTCGTTCAACAAATATTTGCTGAGCACTCCCACTGTTGCCAGGCATTGTTATGAGCACTGGGATGGACACATAATAAAATTAGGTGAAATATGTTGCATAGCAGTAGATGGTGACAGGTACTATGGAGAAAAATAAAGCAGAGCCCTGGCCAGGTGATTCAGTTGGCTGAACACTGTCCCAAACACCAACAGTTTGCAAGTTTGATCCTGGGTCAGGGCACATAACCTAGGCTGCAGGTTTGATCCTCAGCTGGGGCGTGTACAAGAGGCAACTGATAGATGTTTCTCTCTCTCACATCTTTCTCTTTCTCTCTCACCCTCTCTCCCTCTCACCCTCTCTCCCTCCCTCTCTCTCTCCCTAAAATCAGTAACCATATCCTTGAGTGAGGATAAAAAACAATTAAACAAAAAGGAGGGATGGAGAGTTGATGGAGTGGGGAGTTAAATTTTTAAATAGGAGAAGCATTCTTGAGATGATAACTGAAGAAACACTTGTAGGAGACAAGGGAAGGGTGCTCCAGGCCAGGACGGCCAATGAAAAGGCTCAGAGGCAGGAGTAGGAACAGGCAGGAGGCAGTGAGGGTGGAGCAGTGGACAGAAATGGGAGTACCACAAGGGGCTACTGGGAGAACTTTGAGGTTTGACTTGAACTTGAAAGTGATTCTGTCTTATGTTTGAAATCACTGTGCCCTTTGCATAGTTGATAATAGGAAACACACACACACACACACACACACACACACACAGAGCGGGGGGAAAAAAGGGAATAATAGACTGTTGTGGACCAAAAAGGAGTTCTACAGAAAGTAACCTCACAGAGTAATCTGATCATAAATTCCTAACCGGGAGGGTCAAGGTGGGTAGCCACTCTGCAGCAGGCATATACACATATTTTTAAATAAGAGTCATCTTTGCCTTAAGCAAGGCCTGTCCATTGTTTCTGGGCACCTAGTTTAACATCCCTTTGGATCACCTCTTTTCAGGCCCCTCAAGCAAAACCAGCATCCAGAGAGCACATGATCTTGTTAACTGTCTTGTAATAAATACAGTCCATGTATCTATTAGGTGGTTTCTTCCACCTTCACGTAATCTTCTTTAGGGCTCCCTCCTTAATTCCAAAAGCATAAAGGAAGCTGTAGGCTGCTATTCTAGGAAGCATGTTTCTCAGTGTGTTGAGATCTTGCTTCTAGGTGTATCCTCTGTTTGGATCAAATATATTTTTATAAAAATTCTCCACACATTTGGACACTATCACACTGACACTGCTGAGCAGCAACAATGGAAGAAAGGAGTTAAGAAGCTACTACGGTAATCTAGGAAGGAGAAATGGTCGCTTAGACCCAGGCGGCCGTGAAGAGGGCAAGAAATAACGGTGTCTGAAGGTGGAGCCCACAGGATTTGCTGAAGGCTGGGAGGTAGGTCTCAGAGATAAGAGGGGCCAGCACAAGTCCAAAGATTCAGCCTGAACAACTGGATACATTTTCATTATTTGCATTTTACAGAAAAGATAACTAGATATTATTCCAAAGTTTATAGTCTTCCCACAATGTCTCATTACTTGAGGAAAAAGGCAACTGAAATTCTGTACATAGAGTAACTAGCAATATGGATTACAGACTTTTCATTTTACAAAGGTTGAGAAGTTCATTTAATAATTGGTAATATCTCCCTTAATTATGAGATTTATTGTTCAGTGAAATGGTACAGCTTGAAAATGTAGAGAGGCTGGAAAGCAGATAGGAAATTTATAGATGACAGAATCGTATTAGATTACCCAGGGCCGTTAGGGACACTTGGGTAGAGCTCCACATTCTTGAGGCTGATGGCATGATAAATTATCCATAGAATCTCCCTGGAAACCGGGGTTTGACAGAAGGAGACAGAGAACAGACTTCCCCAAGATTAGATGGGCGAATACTATTTTGCTCTGGCTTCTTTATTTCAAGTGTCTCCAACAGAAACTTGAAAAAGTAACCACCAAAGATATCTTTCAGCAGATACGCAGAGCTAGGTTTTGGACATTTAGCATATGTGTATAGCTTTCCAATTAGTTTTTCATACTGTGAAGGTTAATAGACTCTTAGAAATGCATTTAATTCCTTTAAGCTTCTGTTTATATTCTCTCATTTGCCGTAATAATAAGATGCCCCTGCAACACAAGTTGATTTTGTTGTCGCTGACAGAAAATGTAATTCTTTTCCATAGTTCTTACTGGAAACATTACACTGGATGGCTAGAATTAATCGTCTATCTGGCTGTCTCTGCCCATGTGTATAAACACAACATGCTGTGGTAATTCCCAAGAGTTAGTTCTCTTACAACTGTCCCTCCCCTAGACCTCCCTATTTCAATGAACAGTACGCCCCTCTTTCTTCCCAGTCATCTTGACCCAACTCCTTGCGGTCCTTCACCTCTACGTCAGGACAGTTGCCAATATCAAGAAATACTAACTCCGCAGTGTGCCTCATGCGTGCAATAACTCTGTTTGTTACTCCCAGTGCTAACAGTGCAGAGACGACTCTGGTCCGGTTTCGGCACCCTCTCTGAATGCCTCTCTCCTGGAGTCCGTCCGCACTGCACTTCCTGTGGCATGCTGCAGCCTGCCGAATTTCAAAGCCGGGCTCTGCTCATGTCACTCTATTGAAACCATAGACTGGCTTCATACTGGCAGCTGAATGAAGTAGACACTTTTCTATCTACATTTCTGGGCCCTCCACAGTGTGGCTCCAAGCTGCCTTTCCAGTCTTACCTCCTGGCACTTCCTTTTCAAGGTCACTACCACTGCAGCCAAACCAATCCCTCTTCCTGAACTTGCCTCTGTTTTAGCAGCTCAGACCTTTACTCACACAAAAACATTCCCTCTTGTCTATCAAAAGTTGACCTGTCCTTCTGGTCCTCTCTCAAATGTGGTTAATAAGAAGCTTCTGCTGCCACCCCTCATCACTGTGATTACCACCCTCACCCAGTTTGTACGGTACTCACTGTGGTCCGAGGACCTGAGCACCTTCCTAATCTCCAATTTATTCCAAGCTCCTAGAAGGTACAAGTGTGCTTGGCCCATCTCTCAGTCTCCCATGGTGGTGGGATGGTGCCTTCCACAAAGTCAAGTTCAAGGATTATCAGTGCTGGGAAGTGTTAAAGAATAAAGACATCTTAAAAGAGGCTGCTTTTAAACTTTACTATTAAAAGCCATGAACATTTCCTTGTCACTTAATAACAGGATATCAGTGGAGACAAACGGATACAACCATATCTTCCTGCCCCTTCAGTGTTCTTTCTACTCTTCTGCATAAACAGAATGTACATTACAGTGATTAAAAGGCTCCTGTAAAATGGTGTCACGAGGCCATATCTGGGAAGAGAGGATCAGTACTAATCCGTTCCTTACTCACTATTTAGTAAGGGGAATAGGAGATGCTATGTTTGGATCAGAGACAGAAAGGAAATGGAGTTTTCAAGGGAGAAAAAAAAATTACAAAAGAAAAACCTGTTTCACAAAATGCAGTCTGTGGAAAATCTTTCAGCTGAATGTCAAGATTAAAAAAAATCAATAAAACCTTTGAAACCAAAACTATGTGAAAGGCTTTTTAGGCATGATGGCAAAACACAAAGCTAGAGCTTCAAGAAAGTAAAACCCTCCAGTAACCGCAAAAGCAATTCTTCAATATTCAAGAGACTCCCTGGCCCCCAAATATGCTCAGCACAAATTGCTTATTACAGAGATAGGGACAGTCCAGATTCAAAGGGCCAGCGTTTTCAAAAGGACCTTTTACCAAGGCTGTAATTAGTTGTTCTGGCAAAAACTGCATACACGTCTAATTGCATACACAATTGGCTAATTGTATCTTCAAAATAAAGGGTAAAGGGTTAATTGTATCCACATCTGGCCACAAAGAAAAAGAATGTCCTTTGAAAATATGACACTACACTTAGATGAAAATTTGCATTAAACAACCATCCCTATTACTACTAATAATTATAATAATACCACATGCTTACAAATTAATACCTTTCATCATGATCCTAGAAACACTTCACAAACATTAATTAATCTCATAATACTCCTACTAGGTATGAAAGGCGATTATCCCATTGGTGTCAATGAGGAAATACAGGAAAGTTAGGTAATTGTCGAAAGCCACAGAGGGAATTGAAGTTCCCAGCCCCCAGCTCTGTACATTGGCCTAGGTCACCAGGGAGGTTCATTGGGGAGTCTGGTTCACATAATCAGCAAAAAAGCCTAAAACCAATGCAAAACTAAGTAATCAAATTTCAGAATAGTCAAAACTGGCCTGTGATTTAGAAACTACTTTGACTTCCTTTATTCAAAGGAACATAGAGCACATCAAGAACGGAGCTAACAAGTAGAACTTTTTTGTTCCTGGTTTTGATTTTATGATCAAATGTTTCAGATAATTTAAAAAAGTACAGAGACGCAGACAATGCATCCCCAGCTGGTACTTTCAGCAGCATGTAAGAGGAGTAAGTTTCGGGAAGAGATGGCTACTTGGGACGTTCTGGCTATTGCAGCTGTGAGATGCGGACATAGAGACATGCGGTGAAGGACCAAATCACAGTAAAATAATGTAATCCTAATTCAAATCGCTAGTCAGGAGCATCCAATTTATACTAGTCCAGAGTATCTAACTTAATACAAGTGAATTTCCTTATAAATGCATACATACTACATCATTAGTATTTGTGTAATCTTAATACGTTCATTAAGAATGAGAGAAAGAGCCCTGGTTGGTGTGGCTCAGTTGGTTGAAACGTCATCCCATAACCAAAAGGTTGCAGGTTTGATTCCCAGCCAGGGCACCTACCCAGATTACAGGGTCCTGTCCCTGTCTGGGCACCTACAATGCCTGGTCCAGGTGCCTGTGTGAGGCAAACAATGGATGCTTATCTCTTGCATGGTTTCTCTCTCTGTCCCCCTTCCTCTCTTTCTAGAAGCAATGAAAAAATGTCCTCAGGTGAGGTTAAAAAAAAAAGAATGAGAGAAATATAAGGGTTCATTTTTAATAATGAAAAAAATATACATCTTAAGGACTTATTTATTTTTTATAATTAAAACAAATGTTCTCATATCCATACTAGAGAATGTTTGGGTGACTTCCTTACTCATCAAAAATGATAAATCCTTTATGCAAATACTTATAAAGACATGGAGAGAGAGATATGCTCCCATTCAATTCCATTTCTTTACCCGGTGAAGCCACCCGCTGGAATACAAAGCTGAGCAAGACAGTTCCTACTTTCTCAGAGAGGATGCGCACAGTCTGTGTATTTACTTACATTCACTCAAGGCCTACTGTATCTCTGCCTACAAAGACTGGAGGCAATATCCAATAGAAGAATAAAGAAAATGTTGAAGCAGGAAGTCAGGAACAAGGAAAATAGAAGCAAAATAAACTGGAAATAATCAGTATGACTGTGTTTCTACACCGCAGAGTTGTCTCCAAGTTACTGGGGACCCAGAGCAAAAAAGACACACGTGCTACCAAAAAGAAAGAGGGGGAGGGGAGGGGAGGGGAGGGGGAGGGGAGGGAGGAGGGAGGAGAGAGAAGAGAAGAGAGGAGAGACAAAAAAGAGAGATGAAAAGAAGAGACGAAATGCATTCTGGGCTGGCCTTGAGGGTCAGGGTTGAGCTCCATAGTGTCTGTGGTAGAAAGGACATTCCACGCTCAATACGCAGCCAGCAAAGAAGAGCACTGTGCAAGCAGAAGGCATGTTTGGGAAGGGGAAGTAGATTCTAGTGGTGAGTACGAGGTAGAATGCCGTCCTACATGGGCCTGGTGAGAACCCCAGCCCCAGGGGCAATGCTATGCTAAGCCCTGTGTGTTTCTGTTCACTACAGGTAACACTAGATTTCTGGGCGAAAGGATGGGAATACTTTTTCTTTCTTTGTTTAAAGTATAAGCCTCTGACACCATGTGAAGGATGGACCAGAAAGGCAAAAGTCAGGAGGAAGAACAGTCTGTCATGAATCTGTAATAAATCAGATGAGGGACGAGAAGGGCCTCCTCTCTGGGCCTGGCACAGGAGAGGTAAAGGAAAGGACAAACAGAGGCTCTCTGACCGGACTTAGTGAATCATTAAATGTCAGGAAAAAGATGAGTCACACAGGACTCGAGCCCCTAAACCCTACCTGACCAAGGATATCCTGAAGGCTGACACTGAAGGTTTCTTCTACTGTTTTATTAGGGCTGGCATCAATTAAGTCAACATATACCTTTGCATCACACTATTTTCATCAATGAAAAGTATACAAAGTTGTTTTTTAAAATTATGTCAGAATGTGAAATGTATCTTTCTTTAAAATAAAAATGGAGTGTGCTGTCAGCCAGACCCATGGTTACATTTCTAGCTCAGGTTTCAGCATTATCCTTTCTCTGTTCATTTACTTTTATAAAAAAGAGAAAATGAGCCTTAATTTTGTTTCCAGAGATGCACATGATTTGTACTCACTAAGTGTCTTTGTATTCCCCTCCCACATGGCCAGGGGTAATACAAAACTGTGATCAAAGTAAATGCTTAAAAATCACTTGCTGAATGAATAAATTTAAAAATTAAAGTCAAATAGAAATTACCTGTTCCCAAACTAGTAGACAGTTATCGCCACCAGTATCAGACTACCTGTTAAATGCAGGTGTGTAAGGGATTGCTGCTGTTCATTAAATGACAATTTTAAAATTTCACCAGGAAAAATACATTTCCTAAATAACTTACCCTTATCACCAAACTTGTTATGAAAACTTGTGAGCTGCTATATCAAAGCCCAGCCCTCATTAGTGCTGGTGCTAAGAACTGCCATAGATCGAACATGAAGATGTTGGGAGATACTGCAATGCACTTACAACGTTTCTGTAGATAGTGTCATGACTATATGGTCAATATAATACAATTAGAAACTTTACCCCTTATAATAGTGTTTCACTTTTGTGTTTTGAAGGCAAACCACTGATTTTTATCCACCCTAATTTAAAAACTCATTATTGTCAGTGACCTCCTAACACATATAAAATAGAGGTCCAACTTTTAGATTTGACATTCAGTGGCCTAGGTGATCTGGGCCAATCGACTTCTAGTCATAATTCCCTCTTGTCCAGCTAGTGATTGGTGCAGAAGGCAGGCCTGTACCACCGACTGTGCAAGTGCTGAGGAGGAGCGGGAGCGCTGGGAGGCCAGGAGCAGGAAGGAAGGCAGGGTGGAGGGCAAGGCAGGTCAGGGGCTACATACATCCTTTCTTTCCTAGATCAAAGCCTTCGGTGGCAGCCTCGCAGCCCCTGCACGTGCGAGCATGTGTGGATGCACAGAGGTCAGCCGGATGGGTCCCTGGGGGTTGACCCAGCGGCAGTGAGCACACCACAAGGGCTCTGGGAAGTCTAAGGCAGATCTGCAGCCCTGAGTCTGACTCAGTGACTTGGCAGTTAAGTGTTGGGATCGAGCCCAATACATCACATTCAACTGTGAACCACATGTTAGTTAAGTGACCTGGGCAAGTCATTTCACGTTTCTGAGTGTCAGTTTTTTTCATTATAAAAAAATGGGAAAAACTAAATGTGCATACTCTGCACTCAGCACAGTATGTAAGGACAGTAGAAAAGGAATAAATAATAGTTGCTGTCATTATTCCAGAAGGCCAGCTCCGGCCTAGGGCCCCAGAGCTCTGGCAATCAGGCTTCTAACCTCATTCATCCATTTCACTGACCAGCAACTATCAAAAACCCCTTTGGTTCCTAGAACACTGGGCTGCAAACTCAAATGAAGAAAGAATTCAGTGACAGTATTTTGAACTTGATAAAACACGTTCATAGGTTTTTTCCCCAAACAAGATGGCAGTGGTAAACGGCAAAGGAACTCTTTTGTTCTACCACTTCGTAAACATTATTCAATAACCTGACACATTCAAAATGGCCTGAAGATGGCTTCCTGAAACAAACATTTGCCCCCTAAAAGTCATCTACTCTATTTTGGTTAAAAACCAATTGTACGAACAACCCATGAAAGATGGCATTAAACATATGTATGTGTTTCTAACTTCACGTCCACGTGAACGGGAGTCTCTGCTTCTGGCTAACACGAACGCTAGGAGCCGGAGCTGTCTTCCCGGGCACAGAGCTGCACCTGTGTCTCAGACGGCATGCCGTTGGGACTGATGTCCCTTCACCACTGACTCACCACAGAACGCTCCCTTTCCCTCTAAAAATATGTAATCTGGTTTAGGTTTACTATTTCTTCTACCTCACCATGGATTTTAAAATTTTAATATCAACATTTTCTTAAGTTACCTTTTAGTTGACACGTGGTTTTATATTTATGCTAGTGGACTGAAATTTTCTCTTGAAATATATGTATTAAGCTAAAACAGATTTGTTTTTAAAGTATAAACACAATATTTTACAATACTAAAATATTTAAATAATATAAGAATATTAAATATATTAACATAAATATCCTCAAACAACAAGTGGTACAAGTCAGAGGCGAGAGCTTGCCCCAGCCACTCCTGTTTACCTGTTCAAATCAACTTTCTCCTACCCGCTGTAGAAGGTCTTCTTTGGCCATGGCAGCTATAGTGATGACGATAAATACTACATTTCTCATACAGAATTTAGTCTATACCATAAGATTGAGTTTTTACTGTACGCCTAACACAATAACATACCATAATACACCATCATTTACATTTTCATGTGTCTTTTTGTCTGGACTATTACACTGATGAAACACTTAAGGGTAAAAAGAATCCATTCATCTCCTTGGCACTGAGTACAGCGCTATGGACACAGTGGGAATGCTAAAAATATTTTCTGAATAGTCTTACAAGACCTTATGTTATATTAACTAAAATAAACTGTTAGTTTGAAATACATTTTAAAGATTTTTATTTTTAGACTGAGGGGAAGGAAGGGAGAGAGAGAGAAATATCAATATGTGGTTGTCTCTTGTGCACCCCCAACTGGGGACCTGGCCCACAACCCAGGCATGTGCCCTGACAGGGAATTGAACCAGCAACCCTTTGGTTCTCAGGCTGGTGCTCAATCCACTGAGCCACACCAGCCAGAGTAAACATTTTATATTTCAATGATCTTATAAAGGCAAAAGATAATAGACCCTATGCCCTAATTTGAACTGTTTTAAGATTACAAGTTGTATGTCAATGGGCTTTCCCCTTGTTCCTGAGCTATACCTACGTATGTGGCCATGTGGTTCACAACAGCGGTTCCCAGCCATCGTTGTTGGTAGAGGTGGCCAATGAGATACAAATGAAAGCTATGGGATAGGGCTTTTGAAAAAGTTACTTAAAGGGGTCTTGCTTTTGCCTCAGTCTTCTTCTGTGGTTGGAGACACAGCAGTCCTCTTGATTACAACCTGGTACACAGAAGCCGCACCATTAAAGGTATGGAGCAAAAAAACAGCAGTCTAGGGCATGGAGAGTGCGGTGGAGTCATCACACTGATCCCTGATTACCTAATGTGGGACATTTTCAGATGAAGAAAAACAAACTCCAATTTATGCAATCAAATGCTATTCCCAACTCAACCGTGTACATACACATTACAGGCAGCACCTAAGTAATATTATTTCAGTGGTGATTAAAAGTTCCCCAGATTTTTAAGAAGCACTTTTTCCTTGCTACTGTAACATATATACTAGCTATATACTTGCTATATATCATGCCAGGATTATTCATTCTTTGGAAATTGGGATTAAAAGCATCTATTAAAATGCAAATGCTATCTGAGAAGAGTTATACTTTAAGCTATCAATATAAATGAGTATCTCATTGTGAATTAATTTATTAACTAACTTCCATAATTGGGTACACCCTGAGGGGATAGAACACAAGACAGATAGGTTTTCTTGCAGGAAGACTAGTCAAGGAAGGAGCGCTGTCAGGCTGCTGCAGGAAGGGCTTCCCCCTCCTGTACCCCACCCCAACCCTGACTCCATTCCTATCCCAAAGAAACCGACGGGCAGCCTTACGGGTAGAACGTACAGAAGTGAAAGGAGAGATACAGAACCTGAAGGGAACAGGTGCCAAAGGTAAACTTGCATTTCTTTATTATTCATAAGGCTGCCCGTGTCCACCCCTCTATATGGAAATACTTAATTTACTCTACAAAAGTATTACACAGTTAGCTCGTGTGCAGTACTGGTACACCAGCTATCCAGCTGAACGTGAAGAGTCACTTTTCATTAACTGATGTGAAAGGAAGGACAGAACTGTGGTGGTGAGCAGCTAGAGCACAGGACCAGTCCGTCGGGGCTGGGTTTGCCTAGAGCTTTCCCTAGGGGACAGTGGATGCACTCAGGCACTCACACACTTCTCAAGGGCTGTTGTTTTGTAGGCTATATGCTAGAAACGGGAGATGTTGGAAATGATGATAATAATGTCTTGATCTCAAAAAATGTGTACCCTTCTACAGGAGACAGACCATTACAATACACTGTGATGCCACAAGTATACAAAAGCTGGCAGAGAGCACAGTTCACCCTAGAGACAGTGAAGGGTGGAGGTCAGGGAAAGCCTCACAAAGAAAATGGTGCCTATAGAGAATTTTCCAGGATGAACAGGATTTTGCTAAGAAGATAAAAGGGGATATGCACTCCGGTCAGAGGGACCAATGCACAAAATGCTGGATATTCAAAGAAGCATGTTGGAGGCGCTACAAACATTTGTTACCACAGTAGTATCACGGGCTGAGGAAGGAGTAAAAGAAGGGGGATTAAGTAGAGCCCAGATCAGGAAGGGCATTGAATGCCATGCTAATCAGCATGGACTTTAAGCTGTGAGGTTAGTCACTGAAGGTGGGCCAGTGGTACTGTAGGTTCACTGCTGGCTGAGAATTTGGAAGGGAATGAGGCTAGAGGAAGGAATATCACCTAGGAAACCTTAGTAACAATACAGGTGACAGGGATGAGGATGTGCATGTTGACAAGGGATGAGGATGTGCATGTTGAGTTCTCAGGACTGGCTGTGTGGCAGGCAAGGTGGGGGGACACAGGAGATGAAAGGGAGATTAAAGTTGTTCACCTGGATGGCAGTGTTCATTTCCGAAGTCATGTTTCAGCTCTCTGCCCTCCACATTTACAAAGAACACAGGAAATGCATTTTCTCTCTTAAAGATTTTTAATATGTAATTGTACTGCTAGAGATTTCATACTAAATGGACCAAAAAACAGAGGTGGGGGTCAGAGAAAGTCCCAGTTCTGCTACAGGTGTCATCTGAGCTTTCAGAGTCGGGATTGCCACTTTATAACAGTATTGTTTTCTTTCTTCAAATGAGAAACAGGCAAGATGAGAATAGAGTGTGCCTCTTTCTATCTCCCCCAAAATACGTGGATAAAAGGGAAAAGATACGTGAAGCACTTGAGCTTCAAAGAATTGTACCTATATTACACGTATTTCTAGTACCAGATTGGGACAGCACGTGGAACAAACAGCACCACAGACGGGCTGAACATAGAACAGACTTGACTCAGATTCTCTGAGCTCACAAGAGAGCTGAGTTATGGTTATGTCTGCAAGATCCAATATAGATGACTTTCTAAGTCTAAGTATGACCCAAATATTATATGGGGCAAATTTATACTAAAAAAATTATCTGCTTATTTGCAATTGAATTTTAACTGGGCATCCAGTATTTTTATTTGCTAAGTCTAGCAGTTGTAGGGAGGAAAAGTGGCTCAGTTAATGGCCTATTTATCTTATTTGTGGAATTTTGGTTTATTTTATGCAATAGGAAATGTTTCAGCAATGTATAAAGGAATTATGCAGTAAAACAATACAAAATGTGAGGATACATGACTCAAAAGTTATAAAAACTATCCCAGCGATATTGAGACCTCATCTTTTAAAACTTGTGCCTTGTTTAAAACAGAGGAAGTCCCTCCTAATGTATAAAAAATGCATTAACACTTCTCTCAAAAAATAAAAATGTTCACTGACACACTAAGTACTATAACCTCAGAGACAAGTATTTCTAAAAAGCAAATAGCCTACAAGAATATAGAGGCAAAGAATCTTTTCTAGAGATAGCATCTAGGAAAAAGATGTTAACAAAGCATACTTTCATGATAAAGGACAGAAAAGGCAATGCCCCTCCCCCCCACCATGTGAACATGAAGTATTTCATGTTCATGCAGATCTTACTAGAATGTCTTCAGGTAACTGCCAGAAAGAAGAGGACTATCTCTGGAATCCAGGGCAAGGTGAAAAGACCAACTGTCCAAATCTGCAACATTTGCATACATTACGGCAGTGTGGCTACTTCTACTGCACATTAAGCTCACTTGTTTTACTTCCAGACCTCCTTCCTCACTGAGGCACAGATATAAACTGGGAGCTACTTCTAGGTAGATAGCAAATACCCTGTCTGCTGGTGAGATACAGCCTGCAGCTTGCATGCATATCAGCTGGAGAAAAGAGGGCCCATATTCATCAAATTTAATTGATGAATATGGGCCTTCTCATTTCATGCTAATTGTATGGTCCTTTGCATGTGATACAAAAGACGGCCTAAGATGAAAGGTGTTAAAAGAAAACTACCCGCCTCAGATGTTTCTTTGGAACAAGATTAACTTATTACTTTTTTAGAGAAAGTATATGACTGACTAATTCAAGTATTACATTCATCTTCACAGAATGACCTTTACAGGTTTTATTATTATCCAAGTCTATTCAACTGCTTCTCTCTGCCCAACACAATGTGACTTCATTCTACTTCTGTCAGTGCTTCAAGACCCTTTAGGTTGGTGGCAAACAGTTCATAAATTAAAGAATTTAAAATAAAGTATACATATATTTTATATGATTTTTTTTTCACAAGGAAGTAGTTAAACCTCCGTGGAAAAGAGAGGCTGATTTTTAACAAATGCTTGCTTCTTAGCACCAACATGAAGGTTCTGCTTCTGCTGGTTTCTTGTAAAAGATCAAAACCAAAAACTCATTTTTGGTTATTAATGTTATCTGTGATATGGTGACAAAATATTATTCAAGGGTGGTAAAAAAGATAAGCCATGATAATTTATGACCTAGGATAATGTATAAATTGGGTCTTTGAAAACCTGCATTATTCAGATTTATGTTACTGTAATCAATTATGAACCATGTAAAAGCTATTGGGGAAGAGGTGGAAATTAGAAAAACAGTGGGTGTGGTTCATTCACTTGGGCTACACAACAAAGCAGCATTTTTTTCTTCTATAACTGTCTCTTGATTGCTATCAGTCAACTGAATCAGTGTTGGCTGTTCCAAAGAAGAGCTGCTTCAACTTTGAATAGAGCAGAGTAACTACACTTCCCAGACTTCCAAAAGGATTGGTCTTTCAAGAGAATCAAATATGCAGTCTGTCTAGAAAAAGTCCAACCATTGTTAATATAACATGAATGGTTTGCATGATCTTGATGCAACCTGGCAGCTAACGAGAGTGGTCTGGAATGAGCATGGACTGGAATGGATTGGAGTGAACAATGTTGATTTCACTGTGCTAGTCAGTGGGGGTGGTAGACACTGTGGAGTGAGCATGTGTACTGTGTGGCTGTCACATTCAAAATGATTGAGCATATAGAGCAAAGAATCTGCATCTAATTTTGCCTTAAGCTTGAATATTCCTCTGCAGAAACTATTTGGATGATTCAGAAGGCTGCAGCTATGGGCAGCTGGAGATTGGCAGCTTCATCACAATACACCTGCTCATGCGTTACATCTTTGAGCAGAGTTTTTTGGTGAAACATCAAATCACCCAGGTGACTCAGCCCCTACAGCCCAGATTTGGCACCCTATGACTTCTGGCTTTTCCCAAAACTAAAGTCACCTTTGAAAGGGAAGAGATTTCAGACCGTTGATGAGATGAAGGAAAATAAAACAGGGCAGCTGACGGTGATTGGGAGAACTGTGTGAGGTCTCAAGGGGCCTACTTTGAAGGGGACTGAGGAGTCATTGTCCTATGTACAATATTTCTTGTATCTTCTTCAATAAATGTCTTATTTTTCATATTGCATGGCCAGATACCTCTTGGACAGACCTCATATGCTGTTAATAACTAATATTTACTATATATATTGAGGATTTTTTAAATCTATTAGATTGGCATTATTCAATAAAAGTATAAGATGAACCACACATGTAATATTAAATATTCTAGGAGGCATTGTAGAAAGTTAAAGGAAATAGGTGAAATTGATTTTAATACTCTTTTTATTAACCCAGTACATACAAAATATTATCATGGCAACATGTAATCAACAAAATGTATGAGATATTTTACAATCTTTTTAAATACGAAGACTTTGAAACCATATATATATATGTATATATGTGTATATATGTATATATATATATACTTATAGCACATATGAAGTCAGACCAGTTACAGTTCAGGTGCTTAATAAGTATATGTGGCAAGTAGCAACCATGTTAGACAGAATAGTTAAATTTTCACAAACTAAAAAAAAAAGAAAGATAAAGAAAAACCTCATTCTTAATTATTACCTAATGTTTTCCTGTGAGACAAATCTCAAGCCACTTTTGAGGATACTTGTTCTTTGTGTTAATGAACACATTAAAAACACACAAAAAGCTATACCACTAAAAACATGGATTGAATCCTAAGAAGGTCATGCTTAATTTTTATTAATAACAGGTATTTACATATTAAAGTACTTCCCTGGCCACATTTCTGATCTTATCTTTAGTTTTTCTCTGAGGATTTAATTCCCACCTTTACCAATTGCTATTTGAATCATAGTGTTCCAAAGTAGTAAATTATGTAACTCCTAAATCCAAATTGGTTTATGACTAATTGGTAAGAATCATAGAGTTTCCTCATGAAAAGAGTTCCAAAAAATCAAGAAAAGAATAACTAAAAACAAATTAGTACCAAAATACACTAAATTCCAGGCTAACAAGCTCTTTGGCCCTCAGGAAACCACAAAAGACAGCTTAAGGGCTTGCGTGCTAACGTGCAACTCCACAAACCCCTTTAAAGAGCTGAAGCAGGAAAGATCATTAGTTGGAAAATAAGTGACAGAGAGGTGCCGGTATTTAATCCTCAAATCTGAATATACAAAATTTGAAAGATATAATTTTAAGAAAATGAATGCTAGTTCATTTGTTTCTTCTCTCTCATTTATTGTTAGAAAATTTTAATTTCAAGTTTGGGTTTTGATTTGACTGCCAATTCCAGGCAATATAGTAGAAACCAAAAAGTGGAATTATAAACACCTAGAAAGATCTTGAGATACAAAGAGAATATTCATGGTAATCACTTATGATGAGATTAAGTATTATGTTAAACATATCAGGAAAACCCTAATATACTCATATTATGCTTTTAGCCATAATTGATCTATAATTTATAATCCATAACACATCATTCTCGGATCTCATACTCTCCTTTAGCACTGCCACCTTTCTGCATCAGCAAAACTCCTTAACACCTGGCCGAGGAAAACAGCTGCACGGCTAACTGGTTCATTGGGTTCATTCGCGGCTGGCTCGCTTTGTGATGCCCTGAAATTTGTCTGGGTGATGGTTACCTCTGAAAGGCACAGTTGCAGCCTCCAGTCTTGGAGTTCAGCTATGGTCAACTGCGTTGCCTGATCTTGCAATGATGAGTTGTTAGAAGTACAACAGCAACAAAACAAATAGGTGTTTGAGAAATATTTACAGAAATCAATGAAATGGTCTGATAGTTCAAAAACATACTTGGATAAGGAGCTGGGAATTATAATCTATTAACCAGGCTAATCAGCTTTTACTTAGGCAATGATAAAAATGCAAATGCAAAGTTACTCATCAGACCTTTTGCTGATTAAATCACTCTATACCAGAATTTGAATCCATGTTTTTTTCAGAGCAAAACTAAAACTACTGAGGCTGAAAGCACGAAAATAGGCATGGAGTGGAGGTTTAGGAAAGTAAACAGCTCACTTCCATGAAGGTTTATCCAACTAAAAATGGTGCACCACTTCTGATCTGACCCTGTGGCCCTTTTGCACAAGTATGATTTCTGCAGGGTCTTTGTAGGTATGGTGTACAAGGGCTGATGTTTTCTTTCATTGACTTTGGACTTGCAAGTTCACTGCGGTACTGGCGGGCCAGGCACCGGTGAACTGAAATGCTACTGACATTGCTTGCTTCCTCTCTGCTTTCACAACTGTTGATTTGACACTTAATATAAGTATTGCTTTTTGGCATTAAGACAGAGAAGATTCCAGCTTTCAAGACTCTTACACCCTTCTAGTTATTGCCTTTAACTTGTCATATAATACAATATAAGCAACTATTGAATATAAACATTATTTGGTGCATTAAAAATTGGGAATTAAAATTAAGAAGTAACAATAATATTTGTGGTTTGAAGAAAATCTTCAGATGCTTATTATTTACTTATTTGTTAGCTTCTTCATTTTGTGCAAGAAAATCTTTTACTAAATAGCTGAGGGGGGGCAAAACACACAAAAGATACTTAGGAATCACTACTTAAAAACAACAGAAAAAACTTTTTGAACCATTTAAAATGTACTTTTAGTCAGGAATGGATGCCAAACAGTCAATAAAGAGAAAAAACATCTCAAACACAACTGAGCTGTGAGGAAAGGCGGAGTACAAAGCAGAGCTGAAGCCTCTTTAGGACTTGGGAATCAGAATCATCTTGGAGCTGGCTGAAAGGAAATGAGTAAAGATAACCTGCAAAACTAACAGAAATGGTGGAAGAACCTGGAAGAATAACTCAATTCAGAGGGATGGAGTCACTTTACGAAGACTCAAGTACAGAACTGAACAAGTTATTTTGCCTCTGGGCCGTCCTACATGCTCGTTCCTGCACACAACAAACAGTACACGTTGACTGAGTGCTGCTGACACGTGCCGGGCACAGCGCTAGGCACAGGAACACAGAGCCGCATGGACCTCGATCCCCACCCCATGAAGCCCTCGGTCACGGTGCAAGCGGCTAGAACACACAGGCCTGTAAAGGTGCTGAGGGAGCAGAAGGGAGGACTTGACTCTGCTGGAGAGAGACAAAGATGGTATCCAAGACGAAAGGAGTTTGAGCAGAGGTCTGAAGGATGAATGGAATTTTCCAAGTGGAAACGAGGGGAGGGGATAAAGGAAGCTCTGCAGGAAAAGGAGAGAACTGCACAGATAAAGCCCAGGAGAAAGGACATGCTTGTAGCCTGGAAAGAAACTGTGTGGTGACACAGAACAGACCTGTATGTCTGCACGGGAGGCAGGGCAGATCATGAAGGGACACGCACATCCCACACAAGAGTTACCCTGTAAGCAGCCGAGGAGCCCCTGATGTCATCAAGTGAGGCAGCTCCGCGGTCAGATCTGTGGGGAATGAACCTAATGAAAGTAAGACTGGGGATCAGTAGGCCATTCAGAAACTCTGCAGCAGACTGGGAGACAGTGCGGCCTACACGACTACAACTACAGTGGGCCAGGAGAGAAAGGACACACTGAGGCAGAAACAGAGTGGCTTGGTGATCAGCTGGGCTGGAGTGGAGGGAGAAGTCCAGGGTCATTCCCTGGCTTCCGACCTGGGAAGTGACCTGTCTCCATGCCAAGTCATTCTGTCTGCTTTCAGTTTGGGGTTCTGATGCCCTGAGATTGGTCACTGCTGCTCTGCCACAGTCCCTTTGTTCTAAAGAATGTTCCTAGGTGCTAATAACCCTGGAGGCAGAAATACAGAGGCGGCCACCACCACCTCTGAGTGGTGGTGACAGGAGGGAAGCAGCCCCTGAGTCTTTCCCAGCTTCCTCTGTACACTTTTCAACAAGCAACAGTGGCCATCCTGTACAGGATGCTGTTTAATCTGGTATGGAAACACAGGCAACAGGTAGTTAGAGTGGACCCTAGTAGCACAAGGGACTATGGAAAAGAAAAAGTGTGATATCAGGTTTCTGCCAAGTTATGCAGGAAAGGAATACAATGCAAAACAAAGGTTTTGTGGTCAGTCAGGCCCATGTCTGAATCCCGGCTCCACTATGATTACTGGTCATGTGGCCTTGGCAAACCCATTGTGTGTGAGCCCTAGTCAACTCCTCTGGAAAATATATAGATAATACAGCCTACCTCACCTGTGAAAATTAATGAGATGGTATATATGAAGTTCCTACCAGAATCATGCCTAACTTATCACAGATTCAAAATATGATAATAAAGTAAATATCCTTCTGTATTTCCCATCCCCCCTTGACTACTCAAAGACCTCCTTACTCCAGAGAGAATCCAGTTATCATCAGTGGGTGTTTCTCTCTAATTCCCCCCAATGCCTACTGTCAGAAAAATAAAGCTTCTAGAAGACAATGGGATGATACTTGTATCAGGGACTGCTTGCAGTCTATCCAATATTTATCTTCTCTTTCCTCCTTATTACTGAACCCTGATTTTTCTGGGCATAGCAAAGTACAAAGCTAAAGACATTTCCCAGGCTCCCTTGCTGTGATAGGTGGCCATGTGACACATAAGGGCCAGTAAAACTCTGTTAGAGATTTTTTGGGAAATTTCTGAACACAGGGACTTCTATTCTCCCTTCACTGTCTTCCTCCTCCCAACTTCCTAGAAAGTAGCTACGATGGCTGGAGCTGCAATAGCTTTACAGCAACTACAAAGAAAAGATCAAGACTCATACGACATTGGCCTTGACATACTTGAACTCCTGAGACTGCTTCCACCAACTCCCACCAGACTTCCATAACCTGGGTAAAATAAAGCCCTAAATTTAAGCCTCTGTCTTTCAGGTCTCTGTAACTCTCATCTGAAAGTAATTCCTACCTAATTTAATCCCTTCAACTGTACTTGGGCATGACTTTCCAGGCACCAGCCATAGTTTCCTTCCAATTTAAGAAGAAACTAACACTTGTCGAGTATCCAGTATATGTCAGACAATGTTTATATAGACATATAAATATTACATATTAACTCATTCAATTCTTACAGTAACCCTGCAAGGAGTACTACCATTCCCATTTTATTGCAAAAAGAAACGAAGAGGTTGAGTACTTTCTCAAAGGTTCCAAACTGGTCCACAGCAAAGCCAAAATCTGAGCTCCATGCCCGTCTGAAGATAAAGTTCATGTTCCGACTGCTGTCTGTACTCCCACAGGGGCTTTGTGAACTCAGTACTGTGAGGAATCATTATTCCCGGGTTAATGTCTGTTCGAATTAGGTAGTCGCTTTTCCTGGGCCCTCTACACTGGTATCTAACGTCCAACTGGTAGACCATCTAAAAAGTATAGGCAGAGCATGAAAAAAAAATGGTGTATAGAAGGGGACCGTGAAGTGGCTGATGTAGCAAGTGGTCAGAGTCCCAGATGCCCGAGGGCCACTCTGCCTGAAAGCAGCTGGACAAAGGCTCCGTTCAGGGTGCCCTCCAGTCAGCACGGATTCCGAGGGAATCACAGTGGACTGGAGGTCAGCATGTGAGCCCGAGGCGTGCGGGAAAGCAGTCGGGTAAGGTGCCCGACGCCACACACTCACAATAAAACCTCCTGGATGATTTTACCAAGTAGCATTTTTACAAGGAAGAGTGAAAGAAAATTAAAATTGGGAGTTTTATATATCTCATAACCAATTAAAAAGCATACTTTACATAGAGACTTATTTTATATAAGTATTATATAATATACTTTTATATGTACATGTGTTAACTCTTCTTCTACACAGTGAATCTGAAACAGCTAACAAGACAATTCACAATAAATTTTAAAATTCCCAGGAAAAATACAGAATAGGAGCATGATGAGATTAGAGGAAAGTAAAGTATGCAGATACATAGCCTAGAGAGTCCTAGATAATTACTAGAATTGGGCCGTAAATTTAGGTCTGCACATCCTCCTGCCAAAAAAAAAGGAAAAATGATTTGATATAAAATTCACAGTGGCCATGAGAAAAAGAGTATCACCTCAGTAATATTACCTCAGTAGAAACAAAATATTGTCTGTTAGTATAAAAGCAAAAAGAAATCAGAAGACCTAGGTGGGACTTCACACAGGAGAAACGACGCCACGGAGTGGACGATGTCTTGGTAAACGTGCGCCCATAGTGAACGTCAGAGTGTGTCCCACACAGCAGTTTCTCACCGAGTTACTCCATCGAGCTGAGAAACAGCTCAGAGAAGGCAATGTGTGCAGACGAAGGTGATGAGAGAGAAGTACACAGCTCTTTCCGGGGCTGGCTCAATCCAGTAATAAATCCCAGAATATGGAGATGAACAAATAGAATGTTCCTCAAATTATTCTCCAATTGAAACCAATTTAAGGAGTAGGATTATGCAACAGTTTACTGACTCTTTTCAGTTCAGAATTTCTGAGGAAGTTTTCATGGGCTTTTGATTATTATGTAAATTGTACTTCAGTCCACGACCACTGTGCTCTTAGGTACAATCTTTTGTCCTTCTCCAAGAGGAATATAAAGGCAGAGGAAATGTGGGTTGCTATTACTTGTTAAAAAATTACTGCTTTCGGCTTTTACATTAGGAGGTTTTCTAGTACATACATTTTTTTTCTATTATATAACTGGTGTTAGAGAAAATTTTTGAATTCACACCATAATGATTTCTTAATTTAAAAGGCATTGTGTGCAAGGCATGTCTAAGAACATGACATCCCCAAAGTGGACATTAAACAGTCCTTGAATGGGTAGAGATTAATGTCAATTACTGAACAGCACAGGAAGAACACATAAGTTTATTTAACTGACACAGATAGCAGTGGGGCCCGCTGGCTCTGGAAAGAACTGTAACATCGATGTGAATTCAGCTGAGCTTAACTACAGTGTGCATTTTCCTGTGTGTTCACATTGGTGTACTCTTATGAGCATAACTCACCAAAAGAATCCCCGATAAGGTACAGAGTGGAATATTCAGAAAATGCCTATCAGTCCAAGTACCCACCCGCCTGCACGCTACTTTTCCACTGCACAGAATCAGATGAAATTTATCCTTCAAAAAAGAATCTCTAGCTGTGTGAAGACAGCATAAACATGGTTGTGCTTTAATTTAAAACTCTCTCTATAGCCTCAAGAAGTTACGACTGTAACACGATCCAAAGGAGGAAAAAATAAGGACCATTTGCTACTAATTAAAAAACGGGATTAGAAAAAGATGGCTGTGGGAAATAGGGAACAGTTGTTCTCCCAACATGGCCCTCTCACCCTGCTGGTTTGGTGGTTTTTAAAAGTACAAAAGCGAAAGCTGGAAATAGGACAACAAAATGAGTACCAAAACATAAACAGAAGATTCCACATGTTCTTAAAACAATAATTTCTAAATTGGAGATAGAAAACTACATTTGTTAAGCAAAGAGCTACATTTCCACATTAGGATTCCTCCTAAACATATAGAATAAACACACCTTAGATCTAATGAATGTAGTAACGAGGTTCCAGTTCTGATTTTAATTGCAATCAACTGCAATGAATCAACAGCTGAGGTAAGTGGTTAAAGTGATATAACTTAAACAAATTAAGATTGCTAAAGTTAGATAAATATCATTGTGGTCACTTTAAGCTACCTAGCTTCATCAAGCAGAGCTACAAAGCAGCAGGTTAGCAGGTTTCTGGCAAGGAATAATTGGTGCTGAGCAACAGACTGTGTACATGAGCAAGAAACATTGCGTAAAACTCACATTACTGGCTTACCCACACCATATGTGCGTTTTGGACGGAAGCAGGGGCGGCTCTCACACACCTCACACAGTTTGGCCTTGCAGGCTGGGATGAATGAACATTATGTTTCACTGTGCTAGTTACCCCAATGGAAGCCAGAAAAATACCAGAATTGTGACCTTTCAATTATAACTTTTTCCCAACAAAACTGAAATTAAGACAAAGATGCAGTGATAATAAAAACATTCAGATTTGAAGTTACAGAAAAGATCTTCACAAACTCCAACAAGCTTGCCTCCAGTTAATTTTTTTTTTGCCAGTGTTCTGAGCGACCATTAAATATAGAAGTCAAGAATTTATAGATTTAAAGTAGCCAAATATATCACTTCCCAAGACAGACAGACTGTAAGCAAGAGCAAAGACCCTCGAAGTGGTTTTTGCAGTCTGACACTTTACCTACAAGGACTGTTGGACTATTTCTTCCTCACAAGCATGAAAGCTTGATTAATCAATGCTGAAGATCTTCATTATGCAGCAGGTCCCCGCCCCGGACCTCCCATCAAAGTAGTGGTGTGAAGGTTGGCATTTGGCGGCAAAATCCCAACTCACTGTTCGAAGAGGTAAAGAGCCAGGACTTCTAGGGAGGAAAAGGGTAGGTTGACACCGTATCTAGTCAACCTGCTCCACTAAGAGCTGAAGTTGAAGAGAAGCTCAGCAACTTGTTTTAAATTACAGACTTGGTAAGCAGAGGAATCCAGCAAAAATATACTTTCTACTACATTTATATGGCCCAGTAATTCATATGAAAATAAAGTGTGGAGAAATGTACCTTACAAAATCTTCTTCCCAAAAGGTATCTTTCGTAGGAAGACAAACACATCATAAAATTAAATTTACCATTTTAATGACATAAAGAGTGCATGCAAGAATCCAGCTGTGCTGCATTTTCCAATAAATCAGAAATTTGAAAGGGTTTTCTGTTAAGAAAAACAAAAAACAAAGAACCTCACACTCCTCTGACAAAGCTGTATTCTCATGAACTAATTATTACAATGGCAGAAAATTATCTTCAAGAGTCTCAGCAGCATAAACATAAAAGAAAAAGCCAGACTTTTGGACAAATACATATTCAAACCAGCAGCCCACAACCTTTTTTGGAGGGGGTGTGACTTCATGACGGACACGATGACACTGACAGTCAGGGTGGCTCAGTGAGAGAAGTGTGGGCCGTGTGACTTCCAGTGAGATGAGAAAAACGACCTGCACGTCACCTCGCTCTCTCCTCACTGAAAAGTCCTCTGATAGGACAGATAGTTTGACAAATTGTGATCAAAATATGGTGCTCTGTGATCAACTCATGAAGGGATCTCAGACCTACACGAACCAAGGCAGAGAAGTGCCAACATCTCTCCCAAAGATCATCTTCAGTCGATCGCTCCACTGGTGTCATCTCCACACAAAATAGTTCTTCTTTAGCAAACACTGCCCTCACGTAAATGAATACATCGTTTCTTCGCCACCAACTTCACTATCATTTAAAATATAAGATACACTCATTACAGACACACTGGAAAATCAGCACTCTGGAAAGAGTGATCATCCCAAAGGCAACTACGCTTAATGTTTTCATGTATTACATTATCTTTTTTCTGCACAGTTTTTACATAGCAATTACACTTTATGTATAAACTTGTACCTCATATTTGTAACTGAAATTATGAAACCAAGAGTCTTTAAATTATTGAAAACTAATCATAAATTTCATTTATGAAAAGTGAAAAATATTCCATTGAGTTGATTGACATCATTCTGCCCATAGAACTTCTTGTGGATTTAAAAGATTATTTTCTTAGAATAGAATCCCAAAAGTGGAATTACTGTCAAAGTATATTAACATCTTTATGGTTCTTGATGCTTATTGCCAAAATGCTTTCCAAAAGTGGTTGTACCAGTTTAAACTGCCTTCAATATCAATACCCATTATACCTGTATTTGGACTATGAATATGTTGTGAGAATAAACAGTTTCATAATCATCTTTAACCTCCAAACTTTAAATTTATACACTTCTCTACCATGTTATACTAAAAAATTCTTAAAACCGAAATCCTAGCATTCAGTAAATGAATGAATGCTAGTCTTAACACCATGTTTGAAAATCACTCTCTCCAGTCTTTTTCCTACACCACCCAACCCTGATTCTTTTCTACGCAGAACTCAGTTTTAAATGAGATAATCTTAGTCCCCTGTGGAAGGGGTGGTCACCAAAGTCTACATCACAGGGCATTCACAAAGCTCAGAGATATGTTTGCACACTTTACTGATGATCTGAAATAAACGCAACAAGGAAATTAGCCCCTGTGGAGCCCAAAGGCTCTGTTAAAAGACAGAGAAGTATGAAAACACATAGAAGAAAAATGAATGTTTCATTGATATGTGCATTCCACACCTTTTTCAAAAAAATCAACTTTTCCCTAAATTACTGAACTATGAATTCCACATGTAACTAAACTATTCACAAATGTACAAATAAAACATTACAAATGCTGTGTACTAGACTGAGAAATGTGCTTGAAATGATCTGAATAAACACGTCCCTGAAGTCCCTACTTTATTTCCCAGGGATTCTAATATTATGCACTTAATTTTAACCGACATTGTGTTCTTGTTACTGCTACCTTAATTACTGTCTTTGCGATTTCTGTCTATTGCATTTCCTAGTACAAATTGGCTGCATGATTGTTTTAGGTCTTCATTAAGAAATTATATTAAATATGCAATAAGCTACTTTGGTTAACAGAAGTTGGGGGATATTAGTGTCACAGTTTATTATTACAGTAATTTTTGTGTCTTCTGTCAGTGTAACCACAAGAATATCCCACTACCACTAGCTGATAATAATCTTTGTAAATCCTGCTCCGCGGCTATGCCATCTGTTATTAGTATTTTCTGTGTGGCTCCATGTGCACATGCGAGTGAGCTGTCACTCAAGACAAATATTCAGATGGAGCCGTGGTTTTGTGTGGAGTTCCTTATTGCCTTGTTTTTGTATTTTGCTATCTTAGGCCAGGGAACTAAATAAATAAACATATTCCTCAGCCTCGGAGACTAAAAAGAAATGCAAATTAAAAAACCATTTTAGTGGCACAAATAAAAGAAATTTAAGCTCAACAAACAACGTAAGAGTATGTGTTAAAATTAAGTGACCAAAATACAATATAATTATATGAAAAATGGAAATTTACATATTTGTAGCTCTCAAAATGCACCTACAAAACCAAACATGGATAGGTCCACCAGTAAATTAGTAGCTTATATGGTCCAGTATTCACAATATAAAGCACTTTCCGTGGCTGAAGATTAGAAAAGAATGACTAATTACTTGCTTACTTATAATGTTTATTCCCTGAAGAGATGAGTCATAATGGCACAAACTGAAACCAGGCCTCCCACGAATCTGCGGGTTCGTCTCCCTTGAGCCCTGTCTCACAGGCCCCTAGGCTCGCGGAGGGCACCGAGCAAATGCCGGGCCACTGCAGCTCACTACTGAAGCTCACCCAGAAAGGCAACCACGAACAAAGAAAAAACAGAATGAGGCGGCTAGTCCTGCAACCGGATAATTAGTTACAAATCATAACTTTTCCTCCAAGTACTACTAGAGTCTAGTGACTTTAATTTTAATAAGCCCAAACATGGGTTTACAGGAGCTTACACTCTCCACACACCAAAAACTTGGTGAATTCTGTAAAAAGTTACCAATGGCTCTCAAAATGTAGACTAAAGTACAATGAGAGAAACTGTATTAGTTGGGTGTTTCCTTAAGTTATCCTATTATAGGTGGTGACACTTGGGGATCAGGGACAGAGAACACCACGGGAAAAACAGTGGTGCCTAACAAGTCCTCACTGAGAGGAACTCTGCAGAGGGGGATGAAGAAGAGAAAAACATACCAAGAAATTATGCTTTTCTGGAATGAATGCTGTATTATTTTTCTTTACACAAACTAAAAAGTCCCACTAATTACTCAGTGTAAATAAATATGCTGTTGATCACAGTATTTTGTGTAAATGTATTAAAATCTCATAATCCAACTCTGTAAAAATTAAATTATTTGATGTCCAAACTAGTTCTCCTTTTTCCAAATTCTGTTCCACCTAGACGTTAGCCTTTCCTTGATGTCAGTGAGACAGTTGCATCCGGGGAGGGACCCTGTTTTGAGGTACGCTTGGGCAGCAAAGTGCAAGGAGAAAGGTCGGATCCTACTGAACAGAACATTTTAACTGCCATTTAAAAAACAACTATCGTGTAACACAGACACACTACATTTACCTTTTAACCTTTTATTATCCGTCCCTGAGATTCACGTGTGGAAGGAATTTTCATGCCATGGTACACATGCTTCTGTATTTCTAAAATGTTTGTAATGAAGAATTTCATTTCACAAAGTTTATCTTAGTAATGTAAAAATTGACTGTAAAAATAGTAAGAAAAATTTTTTCATGGTTCACAACACATAATGCATGAAGTCCTTCTTGACTCTCTCTAATGTTATTTCTTCCTTTATTGAAATCTCAGATATGTTTGTAGTGATGCAGTTTAATGAATGTATTTATCCACTTTATACTACAGTAACTTGTGGAGTTTTCTGATTATCCAGGAATAGACTGAAAATTTCTGCTTCTCTAAGTGGAAGTCATAGAGCCTTACGTATCTCCGTGCCTTCTCCATCCCATGTCCAGTGACTTCCTGAAAATAGCAGGCAATCTACATGTTTATATAAACTGTCCAAGAAAAAAACTTATTCTCTTCTACTAAAATCCACCTCTCCAAAGGGTCCTTAGGAAAATGAGTTATATTTTAACATTAAGAATTAACATTATTGTTAATCCTAATGAAATCCATAATTTACCAAATATTTCTCATTATAAATAATATTTGAGCATTTTTTATATAGCCACTAAAAATAAAATAATGAGAATCTTGCCTTCCAGGTATAAGAATTCTTAATCAGATGTGTATCTTTTAAAAAACTAACTGAAATCATTATGCTTTTCCTTGCTAATGTTGTCAGAGTGCTAAAAATAATGTAAAGCAACAAATTTTTAATGGGTAACTCCTAGGAAAGAGAATTATTTTTTATAGAGTGGGAAAATTGTGTGTTTATGATATAAGGTGAAAAACAGAATCGAATGAAGAGATCTACTCACAAAACAGCGTCTGCAGAGGACTGCTTGTTTATCCACTCACCGTCCAGAAATCACTGATGGCATCTGTGTCACACCACATGTGTGACAGTTTGTCAGTGACTGAGGCTCTGACGCTAACTACGGTGGCTCTCCACCTTCCAGACAACACAAGTGGGAACCGCACTTCATGGTTATCTCTGGCCGGGGGAGCAGGGAAAAGAGTTTGCAAAGGAGGGCACGTTTGAACAGGGTGTGGGGCTTAAGCTTTATTCTGCAGATTTTGAGACATTTGAGGGGCCTGAAGCAAAAAAATATGCTCTTCATTTTTAGAAAGAGATTTGGGAAAGAAACTGCTTATCTAATAACAGTCTGGTGAACAGATGAGGTTCCTCATCTTCAATGACCTAGCTGGAGGATGAGGAACCAGATTTGGAAGATATCTGAGAGGGAGCATCAGTAGGACTCGATGATAGATTTGACGAGGAGGGTGAGAAGAATGGGCCCAAATGGTAACTTCAGGCCTTGAACCTGGCAGACAGATGATGACATGAAACGAAACCTAGATCATCAGTTAACATGTATTTATCAAGCACCTTCTATGTATCAGACACTATTCGAGGCACACAAGGTCTGCTGTTGTTCTCATCAGGGGAGACAGACAGGAAACCACGAATAATCTGGGATGAGATAAACAAGATGGAGGAAAGTCAGTCATGGGAAGTGGGACCTGAACTAGGACCTGGGTAATAAGAAGGCGGCCGAATGCAGCCATGGTGCAGAACAGGGAGCAGATGCAGAGGCCGAGATGGGAACAAGCTGAACGTGATGGAGGCACGGAAGGGCGGCTGGGGATGGGAATGGGGTTTGAAGTGTGCAGAGGAAGACGGGACTGCACAGCACATGAAGCTCACTGTCAGCAGCTCAGCCAGCAGATTTTAAGTCAAGGAATGATGTGATCTCATCTATATTCCGGTCTGCCGTGTGGAGAATGGACTTGAGGAGGAAGAATGAAGGCAGAGTGTCCTGGAGAAAGTGGTAGCTTAGACTTGGGTTGGAGCAGTGGCAGTGTTGAGACGGGGTCAGGTTCTGGGCACAGAGGGAGAGGCGACAGGACTGACTGCTGGGCTGAGCGTGGAGTGTGACGGAGAGAGAGGAGCCTGGGGGTTCTGATTCTAAACCACTATGGAGAGGATGGTGACACTCTACCGAGAGGAACATTAAGCAGAGAGAAGCTGCAGGGGGGCGGAGCCAAGTCTTAATAGATCTTCCTTAGTCATGTCAAGGCTGAACTGTCTGGACACTTGTACGTGAGACAGCACATAGGCAGTGGGATGCAGTGCAGAGCGCGGGGCATGGGTCTAGGTGGAGACACACTTGGGGAGCCATCAGCCTCTACGTAGAATTTTAAACCACGAGGCTGGATACATCTCACCTTGACTGATCAAGGGAGACTATGGGGTGGCGGGTAGCTGGGGAACATGCTGCAATGTTTTTGTTTTGGGACCTTTAAAGGAGAGGAATAATGAATTCCATTTTAGACACTTAAGGTCGAGGTAATGATTATTTAGCTTTTTGGTGTCAAATCATACATAGCCTCTAAAAGTATTTCACTATGCTCTTGTGCTGGGATTTAACCCTGTGGTCTCATCTGCAGTCTCCCTGTTTCTTTTTTGTTACATAAGAAAGCTCTCTTGATAACAAACACTACCCTCTGAATGTCCAGTTGCTATGCTAATAGTGGGCACTTCTGAAATATCTGTTACAGCATGAACACATAAATCCACTCTTTAAGAACTGGTTGTATGTAATAGAGAGACTGTAAAATGGCACAATAATGAGCTAGTTTGCAATGCGGGAAGATCATAATCTCAAAAGCTTCTTCAGAAATATTAATCTTATAATTCTTTCCATCAATGAATCAACTTTGAAACATAATTAAGTATCACAGACATTTTCAGTGAATCCCACAACTCAGCAATTAAACTCAATAATCATGGATGATTTCTAACCCATTCTGGTGGCTCTTTGCTGAACTTCAAATACATCAACCTTTATTTCCCACGAAGGATGCTACTCGTGGTCATCACTCACTAAATGTTTGAATAAATGAAAGAGATCAAGTTGCTTCAGTGTATAGACTGAACATATTTCTTTGTCCTTGTATCTTTTTTTCACCACTAGAGACTCAGTGCCTTTCACAGCATCTTGAATACGATCAAAGCTTAATAAAGTGTGTTGCACGTGTGAATGAAAGACAAATGTGGTTTTATAGGAAATATGATGCTTTTCTTCCTCCACATCAATTTGCTCCTATATCATTTCTTAAAATAAGTTTTTTCTTAATTATAAAATAATCATTCATTGTGGAAAATCTGAATATAAAAATTAAATTCTTCTTCAAATACACATTACAAACATCATTTATTCAACACATCTTTGACTCCCTACTCTGTGCTAGGCTTCAGGGGTATGGAGATGAACCAGATCAGCCGGGCTCCTGACCCCGCCCCAGGTGTACACAGGGATACCCACATGCGCTACAGCAGAGTGTGAGGAACGGTGTGTCACCGTGTAGAAAGTTTCAAAATGTATGGGTATCCCTTCCACCCCAAGAATTAACATCCGCCCTAAGTCTTAAAAATTGTTTCAGCAATTAATCAGTGTTCATTTCTACATAGTATATGAAAGTGTCCTAATGACATTTTCAAGTACCCTCAAAGGGCAAATAAGTTTTTCATGTGGAAAAGAATAAATACCCTAGTCTCTCTACTCAGCAATGTTAAGAACTGCATTTTGATGCTGGAAATGGTAAGGTAATATAGTCTGAATAGATTATTTTCAAACCTTCCCTTACAGGTTCATATATTTTCAATTTCTTCAAATGTATTAGAAAATAACCACTCAACTAAAAATATTTCAAATGGTTTAACTGGAGTGTTCTATTTCTCTTTTTCCAACAGAAAGCTTCCATTCCGGCATAAGGAAAAGCTCAGCACTTGGGAAGCCACGCCCTGTACTGCGCCCCCTGACCTTGAGCAGATCTCCTGGTTCCTGCCGTCTAGACCCCGGGCTGCACAGGGAGAGTGGGAGTCACTGTTCATCCTCAGAGAAGTATGTAACCCTCGGGACTGGTTCCGTTCACCCGGAAAGGACTCTACGGAGTTTCACTTACCGGTTGATTGCCTTCTACTTCTGAAGTTTCACCCCTTGCTGCCGCTCTTTGCTCATTTGCCGTATCTCCTAAAAAGCAAAAGAACAAAATAAACAGAAAACTTTACCATGTTACCGAGGCCAAATTGTCTTCTACTTCTTTGAAATATCTTTTGTTATTATGTTTCACATTATGGAATCAACTACTCTTTCCTGTGTTACAAAGTAAGTTAAGTGAATTTTTAAGAATAGCAGTTTTATTGAGGTCTCAGAAATCATCCACAAACACACACACACACACCCTGAACCAGAAATGTATCCTGTTTTATAAAGGTTTATACTGGAAGAATGATCAAGTCATATTTCAAATAAACTAATAATGCTTACAGCTTAAAAAATAAGGCAAATTGGTTTCAAATTAAGTTTTTATAATATGACTAACTGTCCTGAAAATTAGTTCTTTTAATAAGAATTACTCTTTATAAGGTTTGTATCTCTGTGGATTTGCCTCAAAGTAGATATATATAGTTGAGGGTAATAGTTAACCAAATGTGGAATAGTCTTTACAGCTGGAAAGAACAGTGAACAAATTCATAGACTGGCCTTCAGTTACACTCTGACACTCAAGGCTGGTGCCTGGGCGAGCTATGTCACTGAGTGAAGTTGGTGACTGGGCCTGCTCCGAGGACAGGACACACACAAACATAGAGTATAAGCATAATCTAATTATTAATGGCCTATTTTATTTATTAATTATCACCAATGAGCTATGATTAACACATGGTAAGTGAAGAAACAATTAGCCTATTTCTTTACAGCATAATGAGAGGTCAATTTAGTAATTTGTAAACTGCTCTTCCTGTAAAATTGGGCCAGCTCAGGAATGCCCACGACAGGGTACACTAGGGAACGCACAGACGATGACTCGGCTGGCGCCGAAGGTCGGGAATTTGTTCACAGGAGGCAGGTCACAAGTCTTGGGTTGGAGATAAAGTATGAAAGTAAGGAAGGCTGAGGTTAACTTTTCCACATGAAATACAGAAGTTGAGTTTACTGAGGGCTATAATCAAAGAAGAACCTCATGAAAATGTTAAAGGATTTAATAAAACTATGTTAAATTCTAAAATTATGTTAAATTCTGAAGCAAGAATTAAATTGGTAATTTATTTACTTAAGAGTTATTTTACTTTAGATATAGGAATGCCTCAAAGATGTTTAAAATCCAAGCAGCACATCAATACATATTCCAGCCTATAAGATTTGTTCTCAGTTATGCATAACATAACAGCTAGGTGGGAAACAGCCCATAAAAGGTGTTTAATAAATAATAGCTGAATTAGTGTACTTCTCTTCATATTGCCCAGTCTATAAGATTGACAAGTAATACCAAATGGTATGTAATAAAAACTGTATTTGAGCATACAGTTAGTTTCTTTCTTCTAAAACATATTTGTGAAACTTAAAAGGCAAATTTATGAACTACCACTATAATGTACTGATCTCTAATTGTGGAATAACTTATTAGATTTAAAAAAGTTAATTTGTGAGGGGAGGGCTGGGTGGGTGGGTTGGGATGGGAGTAAAAGATAGAAAATTGTACTGCAACAACAATTAAAATAAATTTTTTTAAGAAAAGTTAATTTGTAAAAAAAATATTGAAACAAAAGCGTTAGGAACTTTTGGGTAATATCTGTAAGATGATAGAGTTAATAAATTTAAGTGAAAAATTAATTCAGCCTACTTTTGTGACCTAGAACTTCACTAAACCATTTTGATGGATTTTTAAATGATTGTTTAAATAGACCATTAATTTGCATATCAAGAGTCTTATTTTCAGAAATTCACTTCTCTCTGAAAGTTAGAGAAAAGATAATCACAAGTGGAAAAATCCAATGAACAGTAAGTTGAGTAAAAACCAATGAACAATGAGTTTAGTTTCCTTGATGGCAGGCGGAGACCATGACAGCAAGAACAGCCAAGGCACCAACGCACATCTCTGTACAATGAGGTCAGAGTGTGTTCAGTAACTCCCAAGCGTGATGCTTATAGAAAATATGTACCACCCAAAATGAAAGACTTGTTGTCTTTTAGGTTTAAAAAAAAATCAAGAAAGATTTTTTAAACTTTTAAAATGATTTCTGCTCCATCCCATAGGCATGCAAATACTGTATTTAAAATCATTTGGCTAGAAGCACTGTGTTTCCATTGCCATTTTCTGACTTTGTGGTGCGTAGCTATATGAAACTGTCCCTATTTCTCTCTCTGCCTGAATAACCAGAAAGATGTTCAACCAGTGCCCCCAACGGCACACAACACATCTGCCTGGAAGTGATTACAGAAGCACTATTTACCGAAATGCCATGTCTGGCGATGACTCAGATAGGACAATAACTGATTACAAGGAAAAATGCCATCTGCAGGATTATTCCCTATAAAGAAAGGCACAAAATGAAAACTATACAACCAACAGAAAAAAAAAGTCACAAAGAAATACAATCTTTGATGTTGTTTTCCTCCCACTGCCAAATTATTCTGTTATGGTAGAAATTCAGTTATTTTATCCATTTTTTAATAATCCACATGAACATTAGGTACTTTTTAAAAGTCTTTATTGTATTTTTTCCCATTACCATTTAGTACCTTTATACACACACACCCCTTCCCCCAGCAATCACCGCGCTGTTACCCATACTTTTAACAATAAATAAAGATGCATGTGACAAATGTGAAACAAGGTACATCAGTTTTCAAACACCAGTTCACTATCATTTACATGCTGGACAGATTCAAAATTTCATTTGCAAATCAGCTGTTTAAAAAGAACAAAATAACCAAACATCTTCACAGTACTTCACATCTCATAAAGCCTCTTTTTAATACCATTACAATGAATTCTCACTATGGTGCAGTAAACATCCCCCTCCCCCAACCCCAGTTACAGGTGAGTGAACCCTAGGGGCCAGAACACTCAGTGACATGCCCAAGGCCTCCCAGGTAGAAGACAGTCTCGGGAGGAGCAGAACCTGGTCTCCTGACATCGCTGGGGATTCTGTCGAAGGTTCTAAGGAATGGGGGCTGCGGTGGGTGGAACCAAGTCTCCCAGTTAGGGAACAGGGTGTGAAGGGGAGCCCGGGGCTCCCACTCCCTGAAGGAAGGATCCTGTGCTGGGCCATCCCCCGGGCTCCTAGACACTTCTCTACGTTCCTTTTTTCTTCTGTAGGCCCCGCAGATGATCTACCCTCATCCCTCTCCACTGGTGATGACAAATACTGCCAACCAGGGTGAGCCACTGGCCTTCCTTCAGGTCCCTCAAAGCAAACACACAGTCAGTCCCCTGCACACTTTTCCAGAAGTTTGTAAGGAGAGAAACAATTTCATAAGGGGCGAAATCCCTCTCATACTACAACATGCACTTTTCTTGGTTTAAGATGTCGTTTTTATTTAGAGTGCATACATGATAAAGGCTACATGTACATACAAATGAAGCTCTTTCAGGACTAAGGAACTGAAATGAAATTCATCTGTATTTTAGATTAGGGGTGGGCAACTTTTTTTTCTGTACCAGGCTGGGTAGTAAACATTTTAGGTGCTATGGGCCACATCATCTTGGTTGCAGCATCTAGACTCTACCATTGTAGTGGTTGAAAGTAACCACAGACAATATAGACACCAATGAGTGAGGCTGTGTCCCAATAAAATTTTATTTACAAAGACCACTGCCATGTTGTAATTTCCTGATCCCTGTTTTAGAGAATACACACACTCCATTTTTTTCAGATAACAGAGTGAATTATGTTGAAAATGTATAAGGAGACAAGAAGAGACAGTCACTAGACTATCACCATGATCCCCTTCTACTGGGTGAACTGGGTTGAGGGAGGGGAGAAATGGGGAAGAGTGAGCACTAGGGATGAAGGAGGATGGGAGGAGAGAAAACCCCAGTACAAGAAGGGAACCCAAATGCCTATTTGGGTCACCTGGAGGAGATGTGTCTGGGTGGGGGCGTGGGAGTGGGTGGGGGAGGGAACATCCACACTCATCAGGAGGAAGCTCTGGCAACATCACCCCAGGCCTCCCTCCACTTCAGTCCAGGAGGAGTTGGCAATTTGGGAGGACGTGGCTGCTCTGGTTCTTCCCCGTCCCCTGAGAACTGGAGGGCCACAGAGAACAAGTGGCTGTCTCTGCTCTGACCCTCCACAGGGACCACCCCCCACCTGGGGAAGCCTGACCCAGGATGGAGCTCAATCTAATTCTGGGGTTTAGATTAGGAAACCTCTTTGCTTCTTGAGAGAAGCCACTATTCTTCAATATCAGCTTTATGGGCAACAAAGATGAGAATTTGGTCTTTATCTGTTTTATTTTATTTTTTTCCCCCCAAAACTGGCCAGATCTTAACTGGGAAACAGGGGTGCTGGTATTGGAAAGCCCTAACCCTAGCAGGACGAGAACCGGGCTGGTGTGGACAGTGTTGGGGCCCGCCCACGTGAAAAGTGTGAATACAGAAAACCATTTTCTTTCTTTTCTTTGGTTAGAGAAGAATTATCTAGAACTCAATGCTTGAGAATGCAGTCTACAAAACACTAGTTTCAAGGAGCTCACCTGGGAAAAAATATTTCTATGGTCAGAAGTATGAGGAAAACCTTCAGAAGAGTTCCCTTTTAGTTGATTTCCAATTTACTTTAACATATTAAAGGCTCTGAGAAATTCTTTAGTAAAGACACTTTAAAATTTATTTCACAGTATATTTGGCTACGAAGCCAGTTTACTCACCTAATAAATATTAAACATCTCGCAGGGGTCTATGAACACATAATGGAAAATGCTGATATATCATTTCCAAAGTTAAAATTGATTATGAAATATACTTTTACTTGACCCTCCAGAAGACGCTCGATATTGCTATATTTGTCACTTAGCTTTTGAATATTCATTTTATGCAATACTAACCCATACTTCCTCAGGTGATTCTCTCCACAACTCCCTGTGCACCCAGACAGTTGCATTTGGGGCAGACTAGCATTATGTGGCTGCATGCTACCACATACTCTGATGCCAGAACAGTTGATAATCTACAGAGGAGAAAAGGGTAGCCAAGCACCTTGAAGACACAGGGGGAAACCCCAGTGCTCTGAAATATCTCCTCCACGAATTCCACCAATTAGAGATTCATTAGGGTTAATGAGCTCCTCTTTTACATGCAAATACCCTCTGGGAGTGTTTGCTTATTAGTCATTCACCCAGTGAAGTAGTGGAAAGAACAGTGGAATGGCCACTCCATGAACTCCTTTTCATTCCTCCATCACACACTCATTATACAAGGCTGCCTGGCACTGTGGCGAGAGAATGGCTTGGAATCTGACAGATCTCGACACAAATCCTTTACCAAATCCGTGACCTGGTACATGTTACTTAACTTCTCAGAGCCTCAATTTCCTCATCTGAAAATGGGAATAATGATACATAATGAGGTTGTTACAAAGATTAAATGAGAAAACGTGTTAAACCCTAATTGCAGAGAAGGAAGAGGAGCTGGGGCAAGATAAGGTTCTGTCTTGCTGTCTACTGCTGTTCGGCCTTTGTCTTGTAGCTGAGGCCATTATCTTCAGCTTGGAGAGGCTCTGGGAGGGTCATTTAGTCCTCAGGGCAGTGCTGTGAGCTGGCTTTATTATGTCTACTTAAGAATGGCAAACGGTGTTAAAATCCAAGTCTGCTGACAATGCCAAGCCATTATGTAATACGTGGCTTCCCATTACCTACCAAAACTTGAGTTGTTATTCAACTCAGTTTAACACACTTTACATTAAAGTCACCCCCAGTTCAGGTAGTTTTCCCTTCCTCTTTTCCTAGAACTGTCCACTCACTGCCCATTTTCCACCACAAAAAAAGAAGGGAGGAATGAAGAAAAAACAAAAGTACTAAGTGCTAAGACGTGCCCTTCCTGGGAGCCTCCTGCTGTTAGGTCAGGATTCTGATAACAACCGTTATAACCCCTCAAGAAAATGAGCCAAGAATGGGAACAGCTAAGACATAAAGGGAAGAATACAGTCAGCAAACAAATAGAGGAAAAGGCTGGCTGGGAATTAACAAAAAGCAAGTTAAAATTATTACACCCCAAATTCACTAAGGATGGAGTCACTGGCATCATTCTGATAACGAAGTAAATACTCAATAAACATCTATTGATTTGACCGTGTGTCAGGGACAGAGGGGAGTGAGCAGTAAGAAAGACAATTCTACATACACACTTACTAAGGGTTCAAAAGAACAGGCAACTTACTTTGTGAGGTATTAGTGTGAATCTTAACTTTAATATTGTACATACTTACACACAACTTCTAGGCATCATATTAGAGTTTAACCTTATGAATGCTACTGAAATCACAGCTAAAAACCTTCCTTGCTACCTGCAACTCTTAAGGTCACACTGAATTCTTAAAGGCATTTTACTCAGGGAAGTAAGAATACCAGCAAATTCAACTGAGGTCAGACCACTTTTAGCCCTACTGGCCTGCTCTTAATTAACTTGTCCTGGTATTCCACAGATGTCTTTAGGTCTGAGTCTTGTTACTTTGTAGTTATGGGTAATAATTTTCCTGGAAGATCTTAAAGCAATCTGAAAACATCATTTAAGCATTTAACACTACATTAAACAGTTAAGTCCAGACATCCTTACTTTGAGGCTGGGAGACGAGAAACACAAAAGGCCAAATTCCTTTTGTACATGTACCTTTGTACAATATTGTATCATGCTGTACAAATCTGCCTTCAAAGGGTTTTTGTTGATCTTTCCTAAATCAGAGTAAATTTATATACCGCGAGAGTAAGCTGGGCTGACCATTCCTGACCCTGGATCCCAAAACGCTGCTGAAAGGAGTCTCTGCAAAGGGCCGCCCCAAGCAGCGCGCTGACCACAGGTCCTGGGGCTCTGCCGGAAACACACAGGGCCGACTCAGAAGGGGTTTCAGTGCACATGGCTTGGAACCTAATGCTCTAAAGAGAAAAAACAGAATGGGCTCGCTCTACCGGGCCCCCAGTCTCCTGGAACAAAGACCCATACGCGCTGCCTGCTGGGGGTGAGCCGGCATCGGTCCCTCAACAACAGTGCAGACCTGGGTCAGAGATACACGAGATCAAGTCGGGCACACGCAAGAGTGTTTAGTCTCCTTTCCATCCAGGAGAATAAACTTGTGAAATTATTGTCTGGTGTCAGGAATTCTGTTCAGTCAGTTTTCAACACAGAAAAATAAGTGACCCCATGAAATCAAATGTGTTTCAACCTGTAGCATCAATTGGTCCAACCAGATATAGTAGGTAGGTAAACTTCTCAATCTCTAGAAATTTAGTTCATAGATTGATACAAGAGTTGCAATGTAGCTGAAAACTGCAGAGGAAATTTCTAGCAGAAATGATAAAAGCAATATATGAAATATATTACCATTGGTGTCAAGCTAAATTTCATTCATTCAATAAAAATTTGATGAACTCCTCCCTGGTGCCATATATCATGCTGGGTACCATGTGAAGGACAGTAACAGCATCGCTGCCCTCACAGCATTTACATTCTAGAAGGAATTTCAAACAAGCAAATGGAAATCACAAGAGCTGGATGTACAAATGAGCCAAAAGGAAAAATTATGGGAGCACCAACTCTGTTCAGGCATGGAAACTTGCGTGGAGCACACTGTGAAAATGTGACCCCGTGTGACACCAGCATGTTTCCTCCTGAGGGCTTTTCTTCCCTTTGCCCCCAGCTCCAGTCATTTAAAAAAAAAAAGGTATGTCATGAGCCAGTATTATTACTTTTAATGAAAGTCAAATATTAAACACGCTCTTCTATCACAAGTTTGAAGAGTATATTTCTGAAATTGCATCAACATTACTTGGAGAAAAGTTGATATTTAAAAAGTAAATCTCTTGCAAATCACAATTAGAAGCAAAGCCACATGTGGTTGATATGCTGTGGTAAGTAGGTGAAGACAGTTTGATTTTAAAATGCAAAAGATTCTGGTTTGTTTTATTGAAGATGTCACACCTGTCATTCAGTTATACAACATAAATGTGTGAAATGACTTTCCCGAAGGTCACAGTGTACGCATATGTCCTACTGAAAATGTTCATGAGAAAAGAGATTTGATCCCTTTAGGAACTCAGGTAGGCCCAAACACCCCAAGGCCTGAGGGAGGAAGCCCCAGCCTCTTCACCAGCCCACTGACTGGAGAAGTAGGAAGACAGCAACAGTGAATCACCAATCAGCATCCTGAGGAAGGACCCCGAAGGGGCCTGGATCAAAGCTCAGGGTTGTGAAGCCGGGCCTGGCCATCCTTTGCTAAATTTATGAACTTTGAGTTGGGCTGCAATGTACAGACAGAGAGAAAAAAAAGTGAGTCACAGCCTAGCCCGGATGGATGAGCCCCAGAGGACAGCAGGGGCTGACAGCGGAGGGCAGGGCCTTCCTGTGCGTCCCCAGTGGACGGCTGAGATCTCCTCGCCAGCGGGCAGTGCCTCGCACATTTTGGTGTGTGTAAGAATCACCTGGATGCCAATGCTGGAGTCTCACAAGAGATCCAAACGTGTGAAGTCTGGTGAAGGGCCTAAAAGTCTGAACTATCAGCAGGCGTGCCAGGAAGCCCTACTGCAGGGGGTTGCTGAACGATACTTAGAAAAACACTGAAACCAACTGAGATAACCTTGCATGACTGACGGACTATCATCCACCTAATTTTTGAAATGGCTGTCCCCTCCCTTGGTCTCTCCTTCCCTCCCACTTGTTTAAATAATTAAGGAGTACATATCTCTGTGCTAAGGCTGAGGCACAATAAGGTACGTTCCCAAAAGAACTGAAAGCAGGTCTTCAAGAAATACTCGTACCTCCATGTCAATGGCAGCATTATTTACAAGAGCCGAAAGGTGGCAGCAACCCAAGTGTCCATCAACAGATGACTGGATAAACAGGATGTGGTGCATATATACCTCGGAATAGTATTCAGGTGTGAAAAGAAACTGTGACATATGCTACAATGTGGAAGCCCTGAAGACATTATTATACCAAGTAAAGTCAGTCAGTCTCAGGAAGACAAATACTGTATGAGTCTATTCACATGAGGTTCCTAGAATAGTAAAAAAAAAATATATATATATATATATATATACACGTTTTATTCTCACCTGAGGACATGCTTACTGATTTTAGGGAGGGGAAGGGAGGGAAACAGGGAGAGAAACACTGATTGGCTGCCTCTCATACACGCCCCGATGAGGGATAGAACCTGCAACCAAGGTATGTGCCCTGACCAGGAATCAACCCACCACCTTTCTTTCTTTCTTTTTTAAAATATTTTTTTGCTTTACTTGTCTTTTAAATAAATCTTTATTTCTTCCTATTGTATTTTTTTTCCACTTATCCCCCTTATACCACAAACTCCCGACTCACGGGACAGTGGAACGACCAACTGAGCCACAGCGCTAAGGCAGGACAGCCGAACTCACAGAGACAGAGGCAGACAGAGGCCGCCGGGGGCTGGGGGGCGGGGCGGACAGGGCCCTTCAGCGGGGCCAGTTTGGGTTTCCAGTGTGAACAGAGTTCTGGAGACTGGTTTATAACACTGGGAATGTAGTTAACAGTTAATGCTGTGGAACTTTAAGATGATAAAACTTGTTTTACTACAATTAAAGAAAAAAATTAAATATAAGATTGTTACCCTCTACTTAGAACAATAAAATGGTGGAAGTTAAAGATAACTCCATACTGTTCAATACTATATTTTACAATCTATTTTAGCTTTATTCTAATAAGTGTTGACATACAGATACTATAATCAGTCTTCACCCCATATTCCTATTATTATATTAACATATATAAATAAAAAAGGAAAACTCAAGTGCAGGAAATTGTTTCCTTTCTCTGCCACAGAGCTGGCTGTGGCTCACAGAAGGGCCTGGCTACGGTAAATGGTGTGGCCGGCCGCTGGTTGCAACGGCCTGCAAGAAAACGGCGTGCTCGGGAGAGCCCACCTCGGCCGCTCGGTGCCAGCACAACAATGTCGCTTCTGCTGCTGTGTGTCTGTCTGCAAGCTCACTGTATGTACATTATCAGGTAACAACATGATGTTAGCCATACTGAATATCCACATGCTGTGCTGTATGAAAATCTGAAATATAAAGTACTGGATAAACAGAGCATAGTGACAGATTATGTGAAACTTCAGAGCTAATGTGCAAAACCTTCAATGATCTAGAGCAAAATACCTAAACTTCCTCTAAGGAAGAGCCATTTTTCAATCCCCTTAGGCCCTGAAGCCACTAGGATGCTGAAAATGAAATCCAGGTGTTTTGAAGGGAGAGGTTTAAGATCAATGAATAAATTCTGAGGTCTCCACCGCTGCCTGTGCTTCTCTCCCACAGAAATCCCCCCAAATCAGAGAAGTTGAGGGAAGGAAAAGAAGAGGAGAGTGACAGGGCTGGAGTCAGTGGACAAATCTGACTTTGAGAGCCTGCTGCTGGCAGCAATTGCTCTACCAAATCGGGGACATTGACCTCAGGACCTCCGAAATAAGCTGACAGCACAAAGTCAGAAAGGTGACAAGGCAAAAAGCCCACGGAAGGACAAAATGCCCCAGTGAGGGTGAGCAGGCGGCATGACCAAACTGTGAGAATTTGCTTGATGACAGGGTGGAAGTGATGCAGGGAAAAGCAAGGACTGCTCTGTGCCCAAAATTTTCCTCAACACGGACCTCAACCAGGTAATATGTGCTCGATTTCCCATCTCAGCTCCAACCTCACTACCTCAAGACTCTTCCCGCAGAACCCACGCCCCCTGCATGCTCCAACATGCTCTCATTCTTCAACAAAGCGCTTTTCACACATTTGCAATCACTCAATTATATGCACTCACTTGTTTAACAGCTGTTGTTCCCACTACCAGACTCTCAGTTCCACCAGGACAACCACGTTTATTTTATTACCACAATATTCCCAGCATCAAGTATAGTGGCTGCCACCAAGGAGAATGTAGCAGGCCCTCATGAAATGGCAGTCTTCTGACTGATGCACCACAGCAAGTGTGGTATTGTCGAGGGGATATGGCAGGTATTCTCAGAAAACTAAAATGTTCTGATGAAACTATAGAAAAAATAATGGAAGATGAACAGGATGACCTACGATTGGTAAAATAAAATAAGTTTATTAATAGCACTTAGAGCTGGGTAAAAGGTAGAAGCTGAACAAAAGGCTTAAGGAGAGGTCAATAATCACAGTTCTAATGTGACGTTTGGACAGGTTTCTGCAATAAGGAAGGACGAGGTAGGCCAGCTGTAAGAGACTTGGAAACCCTTCCCAGCAGTTGGTAAGGGGAGGAGAAAAAGGACAAAGAGTCAATAGTGACTTTGAAATCGGGGAGAACTTATGAGGTTGTATGTAGTTACAGTGAATTTGAGATAATAGTGTGAAATATGAGAGGTGCTGAGATTCCAAAGCAATTCTGATAATTTTCATTTATCTTATTATGTTTAATGCTATATTTAAGTTTACTACTCACATGGATTTGCCTAATTTAAAAATACCTTCTTTAAAAAACACTACAGTAGAAATATATACTAACTTATTTGTGGTATTTTTAAAATTCCTCTGAAAATAGTTTCAGTGTTCAAAAATGTCTGCAGTTCTTTCAGTTTGTAAAGGAGTCACTAATTGCAAGACTGGTTAAACAATAAAACCATTTGTCATTTTAAAGCAAAAATTGTAAATTGCATATGGTTTGTGAACTTTAACTTCTATTTCTAATTTATTGCCACCAAATTCCATAAAACTATTCAGTTTCATAAATTCAATATTCCTGAAATTAGGATTCAATTATAGATTCCCACTACATACTTATATCTTCATGACTCAGTGATTTCAAATAAATACAGTAGTCTTCTAAGGATAGGTTCAGCAAAATTAGAATTCATCTGGATATGTGCCTAATTGCAACATATTAAAAAACGTTCCAATCTCCAATAATGTTTTTTTTAAAGCTTAAAGGACTAAGATGGAAAAGACAAGCATATTGACTGACCAGCTGTTATGCAAAGTTGTCTAAGCGTAGTTGCTTCATTCAAATCAACCTGTCTCAATCAAATTCCTCCTCTTCCCCCAGGCGCCCACTTTAACCACCTCCAGACTTAATAAAGCAAACCATTCCCTCCTGTGACTATCAAATGCACTCTCTTCATCCTTGGAGAAAGCACACTAGTGAGAGCAAGGCCCCTGGCATCCACAGCCCAGTGGCAACTGGGAGAGCCTCTCAATCTAAGGAAAAAACAAAAAGTAGTTGTCCCAAAAAGGCTCCCTGAAATACTGACTGCTTCTCTGTACAGTGCCAGCTGATCAGTAGACCATGCATCTACCTACCTGCCCATCTGACAGCAAAACAAGTCAGGAAGAAAAGCTTAATGAATATGCATGGTTCCTTGTTAAGCCTGATTCTAAGGTTATAGCAAATAATGTGTTCAATAAGAAGTTTCTCCCATGTGAAATAGTATGTAGACATAATAAGGTAAAAAGCAGGAGAACTTAGGCTGGTTTAGGCCCTGAAAACAGGAAATGGACCCATACTGAAATACAAAATACAGCAGAAAACAAAAACATTCAACTATGATCTGAATGTGTCTCCATTCAAATCCTAACCCCTTCAAATGAGGATATTAGGAGGTGGGACCTTTGGGAGGTGATTAGGTCTTGAGGGTGGAGTCCTCATGAATGGGATTAATGCCCTTACAAAGAGACCCTGTGGAGACTCCTAGACTCTTCCGTGACAGGAGGACAGCGCAAGAAGGCAGGAACCAGAAGGAGGACACACACCCAGAAACAACCATGCTGGGGCCTCAGTCTTAGAGTTCCCAGCCTCCAGAACTGTGATAAATACATTTCTGTTCTGTATAAGCTGCCCATTCTCTGGTATTTTGTGATAGCAGCCCAGACTGGACTAAGATACATTCAAAAATTAAAATAAATTATTTGGGGCTTATCCATCATTTCTGATTATGCTTCAAATATGTTTCCCTATAAGATTGGTAAACCAAGTCTTTTTATTGCCCAATTTGTATGGGCAGAACTTCTTTTTAGTCAGTCTATCTATTTATCTATCTATCTATTATCCATCCACCCATCTATCTATGTCTTTCTTCCTTCTTGTTTCTCTTCCTGAATAACTGAGTCCCAGCAAGTAAGCAGTGGCAGCATTTTGGAACCCAAGTGAGGACAGGAGGATGCGGGGAAGCGGTGGCAGCAACGGCCTGGTTCAGGCTACTGAAATGCAAGCAGGGGAAAGAAATGCTCAAAGAATGAGGAGGACAATTGGAAGGTGCTTCCACTGGCAAAACTGGGACAATGTAAGTATCAAAATAATTATAGTAAAATAATAAAATACCTATAAATAGAATGGGTTTTAAATCCATGTACCCATACTGATATGAATAAAATAATAAATAAATAAAAGAAGGAAGCTTTTCCTTGCAGTGGATTGACAACTGATGAACGGAGAAGGGATGAAGGAATTAGAAAATCACTATTTGGAAACTATCCTAGTTAATTCAGCCAAGAAACATAGATGCTAAAACCAGTGAGTGGGATGTTGATAAGGAACAGGATGTTATACAGGGTTGGGCACAAATAATGCCCCTTTTTAATTACAAAATCTTTTATTACAAAATCATAAGCATATAATTCTGTAACACAACAATATAACACTCAAGTACACCATATGACATTTTAGGTGAAATGTTCAAACTAAAACTACAAATTATTACACCCATACTGTTACCCTACCAGCCACACTCAATTTCACATTACTTCTACCAGACCCTGTATAGTTTCAAAGCACCTCCCCCCAAATACTGACTATAAAGAGAGAACAAGTAATTTTATAAATCTGATAGACAAGACCTTAAGTATTGGTCATGGTTAATATTTCCAATAATATAAACAGGAATTGTGCACTATCCAATAGTTGTATGCAATGAGAAGAACACAGCACTCCTGTGACATTCCTAACAAAATGCAAAACCTAAATCTGATTTCGAGGACGTGTCAGACAAACCCAAACTGAGGGATATTTTACAAAGTAATTGCCCTGTAATCTTCAAAACTATCTAGATATCTAAAGTTAAGGAAACACCAAGGAACTATTCCAGATTGAAGGAGATTAAAGAGATGAAAACTAAACGCAACATGTGATTCTGAACTACATTTTTTTGCTATAAAGTCCATCATCATTTGGACAAAACATAAATGGGGGGGTCTATGGCTTTGATGGCTAATTTCCTGATTTTGATGATTGATACAGGAGACATACCTGTTTAGGAAACATACACTAAATGTTTGGAAGCAATGACATGTGTTTGCGGGTAGTTTTTATCACACGCTCTACTACCAGTCAACGTAAAACGTATAAATACATTTCCTGCATACAATGTGTTAAAATTATTGCAAAAGAGAGATATAGCTGGGATGATTGGAATACATATATATGATATAAAGGCAGAGGCAGAGGTAGAGCTAGAGATCTCCTTCCCCCCCACACCCACAGAACTAATCCTTTACCTTTCACCTTTTCTCCATTTCCCTTGTCAATGACTATACAGGAAAGCAGCACATAGTTACCAAGATAATTAGGGAACCTTTCAACAAGGAGAGGCAGAAACTAATTTAGAAATACATTCAGAGGAATACAACGATGTGTAACCAGGCTCATCCTGTTTATTTTCTTACATAGTACTTTTTCTCAAAAGATTTTAAATAATTTTTTTCTATTTTTCAAGGAAATTGTGACAACTTCATGAAAGGAGACAATCTCTTTACAACAACTTCATAAACTATGAATAATTTTGCTTATTTAACAGATGAAGAAAATAATGAGAAGGAGATTTTAAAGTTCCCAGCATCACAAAATGTCTGATTGGCACAGCCAGTGTTCAAGCCAAACTCTTTGGGTTCAAGACCCATGTTCTGTCTAATACAATTATAAAAAGGAGTTCACTTTAAATTCTCTCCATAAACAATATCTAACTTCAGGATGGCATACTGTCATAGGCAAAATGGATCCATTGTCTTAAATTTCTTCCTCATTTGCCTCCTTTGTGTGGAAGTACTGAATCAGAGTAGAGAGAAGACAACATCTACCCCTGGTTTTGATTCACACGCACCAGCCATCTGAAAGCACTGGACAGACCAACTGAACACCACACATACCAGGGGGCCTGTTACAGCAGCAGTTCTGTCACTGGTTTTAGGTCTGCCATCGGGGCGATTACTGATGGCTCTGACATTTCATTTCTATTTTCTCTCAGAGAACTGGAACCAATTTTACATCTTTCTGATGAAAGGACATTACTTCACCTCTACAATTTTCAACAGTTCACTTTTTAAAACTAGAACTCTTGGTAGTTAAAACATGGAAGCCGATTTTGGGTTCATCTGGCCTGCTGTCCCCCATCCCTGCTTGCAGACCCATCCCGTGAGATCTGCAGAGAACATGATGTCCTTCTGGCTCATTGTCCATTCTCCCTCTCCCCTCCCAGCCCCAGAGTTTAACCAACACCCAAGGGCACACACCCTCCAGCATCCACTTTCTTAAAGTATAATTGCTGCTCCACGAAAGAGAGGTTTCTTAACTTCTCATACTCCAATTCTGCCACCATTATAGAGATAGCGAATACTTTTTATTTTGACAGAGGAAAGATGCATTTTAATAACACTAGCCTTGAGAGCAAGTTACAACTATCTGTAATTGATCTGACCTAGTTTCATTTTACAAATTAGATAAGACAGTGCAACCAGCCTGTCTTATAAGGATTAAACAAGATCCTAGTTAGTATCTTCCATCAAATTCCCACCTCAAAAGAGGATACTTCATTTCTACATCGATTTGGCCAGTGAGTCTGTGCAGCCACACAAAAGATTATGCACCAGACATTCTGCTATTGTTGCTGATACAGGCACAGAAAGTCAATAAGGTGGATTAACTAGGATTAAAGTATTATTCTGATTACATTTGTGGCTCAAGTTTCCAGGTAGTTAAAACTGAAAACTTACAATTTAAAATGAATTAAAAATAAAATAAATTTAAAAGTTTTAAAAATTAAAAGTTTAAACTTAAAAGCAAACTATTTAATTAAAGAAGGTTATTTATTATCTATGCAATAGCATGTACATACACGTCCTAGACATATTTTCTTACCTCTGCTGTTTTATAAGACAATACATGACACGAACACGTGCATCTCACATGCACACATATAAAAGCTTGAGATAAGTAAACAGAATAAGGAGATAGACCATCATGAGAAATATCCAGAAAAACAGAAAGGTACATGAGACTACAGGGGGGAAATATCTGAAAACAAAACTGAAATATTTTCATTTTTCCCTTATTTACTCTGAAGTTTATTTTCTATTAGTTTTTAGAATAAAAAATAGAATTTTTTATTCTATTAAAAAATTCTTTGCAAACTGTCACATTCCTAAGAAGAAAGAGAGTAGCAAAAATAGAGAATGGATAAGAAAAGAGAAATCTAAAACACAAGAGAATGGGAAAATAAATGTAGAGTGACACGAATGGTACATAATGTGGTTTTGCACTGCATGAGTAATTTGCCTAATGCAATGATAGGTTATTTTCACATTTTAAAATTTCTTCATTAACTGTATATTTAATTCTGTGACTTCCTTCTTCATTCAAAATACAAGCTTAGACAAAATGGTTTGGATTTGACAAAAAAAAATACCTCAATGTATAAAAAAACTGAGTTTTGCAATTAACAGAATTCTACATTTTAAAAATAGCTTTTCAGGTTACTGTTTTTCTGTTTCTTTCCTTCAGATACCAATTTCCCCCTCTGTGAATTGAGAAATTAAATGATTCCAAGCTCAAAAGAATGGTTCCAAACTCAAATAAAAAATCATTAGCATTAATAACAGCGAGGATGAATGCAAAATTAATAATAAAACTCACTAACTTTCAAATAACTAGTTATAAAATATAATGAAAAAAATTAACTCCCAATAGACACAAAATGCAAAATACTTGGGGATATATATATATCTATCTATATATATAGATAGGTAGCTATCTATATATAAATAGATAGATCGATATTTAAAAACCAGGCCCTATATGAATAAACCTATAAAATTTTACTGAGGGACATTTGATAAAAATACTTGAATAAATGAAGAATTCTTCCTGAATAGAATTATATACATATTAATATGTCAATTCTCCCCACATAAATGTATAGAAATACCAGTAAGGTAATTCCAATAAAATCCTCACTTTCCCCCCTAAATTTGGCATCATATTTTAAAGTTCTACTAGTAAAAATTTAAAAAACAAGGATAATCAGATAATTTTTGGAAAAAATAAGGGGAGAAATTTGTGTCCTATATTCTATAGTAAATTTTCAAAAATCAAAGTTAATTTAAAATAATAATCTACTAGAAAAAAGACAGATTAATGACACAAAAAATTCAGAAATAGATCTGAGGAGATAATTTAATAAAAGGCAAAAGATTTTTACAATCTGAAGAGAAACTAGAGTATACCAGGATATAATTTACTACATTCAGTACAAGTCAAAGAAAATTTATTAAATACTTATGTGTCAGGTACTGTGTTAATAGGAAAGTAAACTGGTATAATCTTTCTAGAAAGCAATTTGGAAATATGTATCAAGAAATTCTAAAGAGTTTACATATTTTTAACCAGCAAATACACTTCTAGAATTTATTCTAAGGAGTAGTCATAAATTATTATAACTATTTATATAAAGATGTCCATTATAAGGTTATTTCTAATATGTAAACCTGACAAAAATAATAGAATAAATTAATCATGGTATATGCATACAATGGAATAATATAAGCCATTAACATTGTGTTTAAAACTTAATGTGTCATCACACAATAGAACATTATATAACAAGGAGAATAATGAACTATAACTGTACACAATATGGATGAATGTCATAGACAATATCCCATTTCCACACATGCCAGACACACAAAACCATCTATGATGCTACGAGTCAGGACAGCTTTGGGGAGTTCAGTGAAGTGACTAAAGGGGGTAGGTTGGGAGAAGATTCTATCAACCCACCCCATTTTTATTTCTTGATCTGGATGCTAACGACTTTAGGAAAAGTCATTGAACTTACTTCTGTATGTATGCTATTCATCACTAAAAAGCTTTGCAAAATTAATGATATGAAAAAAATGTCCATAATATTAAAGTAGAAAAAAATTCAGGCTACAAACTCTAAATAAAATAGTCTCAGTTTCGTGAATAAAAGAATAGCTTATAAATATTGCTAGAAGGAAAACAGGCAGTTGGGGGTGTAAGCTGCACAGGTAAGGGCTAGGAGAAGTAAGGTGAGCTAGAGGGAGACAAGAAATGAACTCCCAGTATCGTATAAGAGCAATTTTTTAGGAAAGCCTAGTTTGAAGAAGAGATGGGGGTGGCCAGAGGCTGTGTGGAGGAATGGGTGATAGTTTTACGATGGGAAAAGCTAGAACCTGTTTAAGTTCTGATGGAAAAGAGACAATAGAGAGGGAAAGGTACAGGAAATATACAGAAAAAAAAAAAAAAAAGAATAGGGACCCTTAGCAGGCTGGTAAGTGTATTAAAAAATTAGCAAACCAGAAAATGGGAAGGAAGATTCTGAATACAGTATGTGCACAAAGCAGTTGTTTTTCATAGAGCTTTTTGCAAACTAACGTGTCAAGGAACTTGTCAGTTTTCCTGTCCTGTATATCCATGTATACTCTTTCATGAGGCCTTCATATTATTATATTATCTGGATCAGATCACTGTTGTAAGAACTTTAACCAGAGGATAACCTCTCACTTTGAAATGCTTCAGGCCAAAATAAAGTGCGGGTCAAATGAAACCCAGGTCAAGTACTTGACAGCAGGCCTGGTGGCAAGTAGCGTCCTGCTGCAGGCTGGCAGTGTGACTGGTGCAAGTAATTTAACCTCGCTGTCTGTGCCTGAGTGTCCTCATCTAAAAAATGAATATAACACAAAAGGCTGACAAGAGGCTTAAATAAAATCGTCCAAATAAAATGCTTAGCCCAACATGTGGCAAAGAGGAAAACCTCAATAATTACAAATGGCAATCATTACTTTTTAAAGAAATCCGCGGGTACAATTCCTAAAATCTCTTCAGATGTAGAAAGGGCAAAACAAAAACCAAGAACATAACAGGTAATGAAACAGCACTCCCTAATTCACAGTGAATAATCCTGGCAAAGAATATGCTTTCTCTTAACTTTTAATTTTCAAAAATGTTAAACCTATAGGAAACGTGAAAGAATAGCACATGCACATCCTAGATTATCCACCTTCACCTGTATCCACCAATTATTACATGCTGCTGCATTTACTTTCTCTTTCATACATACACACGTACACATTCACAATCAGTGCTGGAGAAGCCTGGACTCCCATTAGTTAGTTAGTTAGAAGCCTGGACTCTACATCTTCCCATAGAAGAGCATATTCCATCTATTTGCCATGCGTACAAAAAGTCAGCGTTTTGCAGAGAACATAATATACTGCATAAGACATGTAATGTAGTAATATTAAAGAGGCAATAATTGTGAGGACCAATGGAGATAACACTGATAGCAGAAGAACAAGATAATTTTTTTGCAACGTCTCCTTGGAAAAGATAAAGGGCCCAGAGCTCTGTTTCTAGGTTGGTATTAACAAGGAGAAAGCCAAGGGTTTCGTTAACAGGCAAGGAGGCCTGATGGAGCTGGGTGAGGGATGGAGCCAGACATCTTACTGAATGAAGCTACTAGCAAAGGACTTTGAACTCTATTCCTGTGTGTGCACAGGTATTTTCCCATTAGCCATAAGGAACAGAACATTAAATGAAGGGTTTTTACTCACTTTTTCAAGTATCCAACTTATTATGCATATCTGGTGATGGATCAGAAAATCAAAAGGACACAAAACACTTTGTCTCAAATAACTACACATCTGAAAATGTATTCTACAGAATTTAGGATGAACACCATAAAACTTTTCTAGGTTAAAAAGTCAATATAAGCAATTTTGTATATTCATATATATTTGTTCAAGTGGGAAATGGCATATGTATGGGGGTATTCACTGCAGTGTTATTTACAAAAGTGGATATCTGTAAAGAACCTAAATGTCAATAGACAGGGGCCAGTAAATAAAGTGCAGCACAACCATGTAATGGAATATTGTGCAGCTGTCAAAAGAAGAAGAATTAAGTAGCTGTCTATATGATACCTGGGAAATTCCTTAAGATACACTGTTAAGTGAAAAATGTATGATGTAAAATATACAGTAAACCAGTTTTTGTGCAGGGAGACTGGTAAAAATATACAGTCATAACTCGATTGGCTTCAGAACTCATCAAACCTGGACCTATCGTGTTTTGATGAAAGAAAATGTTTCAGCACTTGGCGCCTGCTCAGAACTCAACGTACTGGCTAGAGTTTGTATGAGTCACGATGCTGCCCCATGAGAAAAAATGCTTCATTGTTCGGTACTCGCTGGTTTCTGCCCTTGTCACGAGTTCCTGAATGAATTAATGATTAAGGTACCAAGGTACCACTACACTTGCATTTGCTTATATATACACAGATTCCAGCAGAATATGCAAGAAATTAATATTAGTTGTTTAATTTGGTGGGATTATGAACTATGTGGCTGGAAGACAGATGTTGGAGGAAGACTTTTCAGTGTATCCTTTTATGTACGTGTGAACCAACTGTACATCATATCTAGTTAGAAATTTTTAAATAAAAATCTCTGGGAAGAAAAACTAAGGTATTAAATGGTCATCTGTAGAACCAGAAATTGGAAAATGATTCTTGCGGTGTCTTCTACCTGCAACAATGCAATGTTAAGTTGTAATCATCTCCATGACAGCACTTTCTGGTGTTCACATGGTAACCATTATTATTTAAGATATAAAAAGATGATTTGGGGGCATGATAATTTTGTTTCACTGTAGAGAACCCAATAATATCTAAAAGGCATTTTTTAAAGAAATTTTTGATTTTTGAGATAGATTCATGTGTGTTATATAGTTGCAAAAGCAGTACTGAAAATTTCCACATATCCTTCAGCTAGTCCCCGCCCCGCCCCAGCCCCCAATACCATCCCCAGCCCTGGGCAACCACTAATCTGTTCTCCATCTCTACAACTTCGTCATTTGAGATTATATAAATGGAGTTATACTGCATGTCATCTTTTGAGACTGGCTTTCAATAATTTTTTGCAACCTCAATCCCGTATTTTATTTTCCCATATGCTCTTTTCAAGTCATGGTTATTGAGAGATAATTTACATGTTGTAGTATTTATCCTTTTCAGTGTACAGTTGTGGGTTTTTCCCAGTCTTATTGCAGTATAATTAGTGTACAGCAAACCGCACATTTTCAAGTGTCAGATTTGATCAGTTGTGACATGTAGTGGAAGCATCATCTCAATATGACGAGTGCATCCATCACCCCAAAATGTGTCCTCGTGCTCCTTCGTGACCCCTTCTGTCTACACCACACTCCCACCCCCAAGCAACCACTCTGCTCCCCATTCCCACAGGCTTGCATTTCCTAGGTCTTTATATAAAGGGAATCATACACCCCATTCTTTCATCCTCTTGGAATGGAGTGGGATGGCTGGGTTATACGGTACGTATATGATCGACTATTTTTTTAAAAAACTGCCAAACTTCCACAATGGCTACAGAATTTTACATTCCCACCAGCAGTGTGTGCAAGTTCCAAGTCTTCCACATCCTCACCAACACCTGGGATGAGCAATTGTGACTTCAGCCATTCTAGCGGATGTAGTGGTATCTCACCGTGGCTTTAATTTATATTGCCCTGGAAACTGTGAGGCTGAGTTGTTTTTGTTTGTTTGTTTGTTTTTGGTGTCCTTGTGTACCATCCAGATATCTTCTTTGAGGAAGTTCTATTCAAATCTTTTGCCCATTTTTAACATTTAGGCTGTTTCTTTTTATTGAGTTTTGAGAGGTCTTTACATTCTGGATAGAAGTCCTTTATCGGACATGTGTTTTATAAATATTTTCTCCCAATTTGAGGCCTTTCCATCTTCTTAACAGTGCCTTTCTAAAAACAGAAAATTGAATTTTAAGTAAGTCCAATCTACCAACTTTTTAATTTTTATGGATCATGCACTTTAGGTTACACCTAAGAAATCTTTGTCTATGGTGACAAAGATTTCCCCTAAGTTCTCATTTACCAGTTCTATAGATTTAGTCTTTATATTTGTATTACCCAATTTAAATCCTTTTTTGTACAGAATCCTCGGGAACATCTGCTCTTAGAGGCTGAAAGCAAAGAGGAGAGCAGTCAGTGTCAGGGTTGGGAGGGAACAGCAACACACCCACACACTGAAGCCGAGAAGGGAGATGGGTGCAAACAAAGGAAGGCTGAAGGCTGACAGAGTCTGCACGGAGCTTTGCATGGAAACCAATGGAAGCAAATGCAGAGTACTGGTCACTGGATTTGACCATGAGGTCAGGACAGACAGAAGTCAGACTGCAATAAATCAAAAGGAAGCACGGATAGTGAACAAGGAAAGAGCTCAAATCACTCTCGAAAATTTCAGCAATGAAAACGAAACATATACGACACTGAACTCGAAGAGAGTCTTCCTGACTATGGAGAAAGACCTGGTAGAGAGAGGTTAAAAGAACAAGGGAAGAAGCCCTGGCTGGCGTAGCTCAGTGGATTGAGCGCGGGCTATGAATCAAAGCATCACAGGTTTGATTCCCAGTCAGGGCACATGTCTGGGTTGCAGGCTACGGCCCTCAGCAACCGCACATTGATGTTTCTCTCTCTCTTTCTCCTTCCCTTCCCTCTCTAAAAATAAATAAATAAACTAAAAGAAAAAGAACAAGGGAAAGATATAATTGAAGAAGCAAGGGTTGAGATGAGACAGGATGAGAATGTGCCCCGACCACAGCTGACCTTTTGCAAGGAGGAGACAGAAAATAAGAAGGATATTGTGTAAAAACAGAGACACGTAGAGATGGTCACCAGGGAAGCTCAATAACCTTGCTCAGCATTCCTGGCAAAGTAGGGGAGGAGTTATTTAGTGAGATTAAGGAAGGAAGGGCTGTGGCTGGGGTGGGGCTTGAGAAGGTGAAAGAGTTTGGAATTGGTGTGGTGGGGAAGGGGTGGGTTGGGGATCAAATAGAGATAAATAAGGGGGTTATCAAGGAGCTCTAGGAGTACTCAGAGAGAAAGAACCTCTGTAATATTTGGTATTTGCTTCATTCCATTTCCTTGGCTGCCTACAGTTCCAAAAAGAAAGACACAAATGGGTTGAGTGGTTCCATACCCACACGGTAGGACTTCACTGCCTCACAACACTTCCTCCCTCTCTCTCCTCACAACCTGTTTGGTATGTAGAACAGGTATTGCAGTTCCACTTTACATGTGAAGAAACAGAAGCTGAGAACACAGCTTTCCTGAAATACTCAGCTAGCTGCGACTTGAATCCAGATCTTTTGATTCTACTTCCAGTAATTTCCTCACTGCATCACACTGTCCTCTACCATCTGTGCACTTCATCTCCATTCTCAGCAGCTTAAAACCTTGCATCTGACAGTTTCTTAGTTGCTACTCCATCTCTCCAATCCACAACACCCTCTCCTCTATTCACCTCCCAAAACTCAGCTTTGCTCATGCTCTGTAGAGGTGGGGGTCTGCAGAGGAGTTTGGTACCCCCAAGGGCTCAGTCTGCAAATAGAAAAACCAACTATCAAGCTGCAGTCACGATTTGCCATCTAGACACACTCAGGCCTGATCCTCAGTGTCTACACTTAGGGTCTCTGGTGAAGAAAGACACGAGGAATCAGGAGAGAGCAGGCACTAGAGAGTGAGGGAGATTGACAGTTGGGGTTCTGGAAAACACCCAGTGCAGAGTTCTCCCCCTGTAATTCCCTGGATAAGGGCCGCGGGACTGGAGGCAGCTGGAGTCTTTGGGCTTTAACTCCCTGCCCACCCCCTCCTGCATCCAGATTTCCAAATTCTCCTATCTGAAAGCAAGTCTAAGAGGTTACCCTAGAGACTCATCAATATATGATAAAGCTGAACCTGGCATCTTTATTTTGCTGAGGGTGGAAATGTTGGCTTTTAGTGTTTGGGGCAATCAGTGTAAAAACTTGTTATGGGTGAGTGTCTGGTATGAACCTTGGTTACTTGCGAACACAATAGTTTTTTTAAAAAACATTCAGCTCCCTCTGACCTTGTAACAGTTATTTTGCTACTGTAGACTGTAATGCAAATTAAGGCATTTCTATTCTTATTTCAAAGTCTGCTGCATAAAATAAGTGTATGCTTTTCAAAGCCATTTGACAGCCTAATGTTCCACATTTAACTATAACAAATCAACACTTCACCAGATTGTTTCATTATTATTCCACTAATTCATTTAAACTTTATCAAGAAAAAGTGTGATTTTCACCTCTCACAGTTTCAGGTCTTAAAAAACAGATAATTTTCCAACTGTTGCAAATTATGTACAAAGTGAGTCTAAAAAGCAGCCTCAAAATTTTCTTTTCTACATAAATAGATCACCAATTTTTAAGTGCATTGGAGTTAGCATAAATATAATTGTGCAATTCCTTATTTTGGAGGCAGACCCCTCACAAGCTAAATCATCCTAAAACCTTTATGTTTTAGTTTGCATTTGTTATAAAAGCAAATGACTCTTCTGTACTACAGCATCTTCTATTTCCGAGAGCTAAACAATATTGTGAAATAGCACAGTCTTGTAGATCAGAATTACAGTGATATGTCTGCTTTTAAGCATTAAAGAAAAGAGGCTGAATTTAAGGTGAAAACCTCACCCCCTTCTTTTAAGTTTCTTCTGTTATATTTAATCCACTTTCACACAGTTTTTCTTAATTACACTACAGCTGTCTGGTAAGGCACAACTGACCACTTCCATCATGAAAACAAACTGTACCCCACCATCCAAAGTTCTTGATTAAAAAGCAAACGTTTTGTGAGCCCAGAGAAAACGGCGCAGCTGCTCCATTTCACGAGGCAGACACCTCCACTCCATTCAGCCGGGAAGAATGGCAATGACTGTAAATTGTTCCTCCTGATCAGTTCCACAATAAAAACAAACCACACTACTTTCAATTTTTCAAAGCCAATTTTTTTAAGCCTCCAGTACACTAGAAACAAGAGTTGTGTTCTTCTGATTCATGGCCTTTGATTTCTACATAAACGTCCCCGTATGCATGTAAAAACAGGTCCCTGCAGGATACTCACACAGACTGTATATATTAACTTACCAGATGTACCAGAAGATAGAAACGCCATCAGCCTACCTTTTAGAGCAAGATACTCTTTAACAGCTTAAACTGCCTGTGACTAAAGCACGACTGTAAAGAACATACCGTCTGGGGAGAGGCCGGCATTAGGTAGTTCATGAGAAAGCTGCAGTGTTCACAAAAACGGCAACAAATGGTTTTGCAGTGGAGTTTCAATGCTCTCAGTTGAAACCCACACTGTGGACTCAAGGTCTAGTCACACATCTGCACTTGCAACTCAAATGCTTGGAATCTGATTTATATAAATGTGTAATTTACTTATCTATGAACACAGAGCACTGCGCTAATATCTAATGCACATTTGAAACATGCAAAAATAGACAGTTGCTTATTAAGAGATGGGATAAACATAATTTATAAACAGGAGTGTTAAGACTTTCATTGCCCGCCTCCAGGGGCCTCCCTGCACAGCCCCTTAGGCACAGACCGCCCACCCCACCCTCATGGGGGCCCTTCTTGGTTCACAGCTAAATGAATGTAAATTTCGACCCCTGCCCCCAAGAAGATTTGTTGTGGAAACATAAGGATGTAATCTAGTTTAGAACAGCTTTTAATTCTGACTCATGACTAGGCAGTTACAATGGAACTTAAATGCAAGCAAACATTATGGAGATAAAAACAAGAAAGTGTTCGTTCCAATTTGTGAACAGCCACATTGGTGGCATGACGCTACCAATGATCCCTCTCCGACATAAAGACAGTGGTCAGTACCTCCAACATCGACAACCAGGTTTCCATTGAAGACAACTTCCTGTGGCTGCCCCAGTGACTGCACCCCCAACCACACTGCTCACCAGCCTCTCCACATGTCTCCTGTTGATACTTCACCATTCCAAACTATCTGGTTTACAAACCTGTTCCATCCAGAAACCTTAACAATACCTGATTTCAGGTCGAGAAAGCTCCCACCCAGTGAGGACACTTTGTTTTCACTGAGCCCCGTCAATAACGGCATGCGTTAGGTGTGTATTGAGTCTGCACAATTTTACCAGGTTCTGCTAGAAGCTGGCCATACAATTATTCTTGTCTTCATGGAGCTAAAAAAATAATAACTTAATAAAAGTCACACACACACGCACAGGTACTTCTTACCTGCTGTCTTTCTCTCTGGTCATGGCTCGGTCTCCTTCACAGGTTCCTCTTATTCTATCTCTTTTCTTATTCACCTGGCTTACGAGGCATTCCTCGTCCTATTGCACTTTGCATTATTGGGTTTCACAGGTGTTGCCTTTTTTTTTTTTAACATACTGAAGGCGACACACCCCCACCCCCATAAACATGACCTGCTTTACTGCAATACTCAGTTATGGTGGTCTGGAACCAGTCCAGTGGTATCTCCGAGATGTGTCTGTATTCTATCCTCACTCCACCTCTGGCAGATCTGATCCAAAACTGTAACTCAAGGTAGACCAACATGTTGTTGAATACCAAAATCATTTCTAAAGAACATTTTCTTGAGCTAGAGACTATACTTCCCATACTTCCAACTGCTTACTTGGTATCTCCAACTCATGCCCCAAGAGTAGTTCACCGCAACGAGTGCAAAAGGGAACTCATTAACTGCTCCATAAAACGTGCTCCTCTTTCTGTCTGTACTTACTCTCTCGATTCATGAGGTCATCATGGTTTTCTCCCTCTCCCTCAAATTGCATATCCAGTCATTTCGAAGTCTGATCAGTTCTACTCCTTGATGCCTCTCAAACTTGTCTGCTCCTGTCCGTGGCCATAGCTTTAATTCGACACCCTCCTGATTTAGCTTTTCCCTCAAATTTCTGCCCTGCTGGGCTTCCTCCTCCACATCGCAGCCATTGTTCCAAAGCAGGCCATTTCCCACGCTTAAATAAGGAAAAATGGAGGGCATCTTGAGGAAAAATTCAAGTCAAAGAATGAAGTTGTAAGGCTAGCGAGATTTGGGAATTCTATAAGCCGAAAGGAAAGAGCCTGGAAATAAGAAAGATCATGATGAATCAAGCAAGGTGCCAGAGCACAAGGCAAGCTCACAGGCATTGGAGGAGGGTCAGCTCTAAAAAAGATGCAGACATACTTCTCTCAGAGAGAAAGGAAGACTCTAAGGGTGGCTGGAGGGAACACTGGATGTGTAGGGAGGCCAGCCGAGGAAGCAGATGCTGCATATGACCTATTTCTTTAGGAAAAGGACAAGGGAGATGGCTCATTACTTTTTAAAAAAGGGTCATGAGAGCTGAGCTTCTGAAAGAGTTGATCCAGTTTGGGATAATCACTATAGATAATAGAAAGAGCAGCTGATTAGGAACATGTTTGAAGAAAAAGAGAGAGGCAAGTCATTCTGGTGCTGTGCTTTGCCTGGAAATCATAAATCTGTAGCTGAGTCCATCAGCACAGTAAGAGGAAAGCTAAGTGCAAGGGTGGTGGGCAGGGGGGGAAGAGTGTGATCACGGTGCTGATGGGGTCTCAACACCCACCTCCATCCACTGAGCTCAGTTTCCCCCAGGCCAGTGCCTTTTTCTTCCTCTCCCTCTCCTGGGACGTGTGTCCCAGCCATCATGAAGATGCCATACCATTTCTAAAACATGACACGTGGTCAGAACTCTGTCTGAGGGCATGCTGCTTCCTCTCCACGAATGTGCTTCCCTCTACCTCTCTCTACTTCCCTCCACTAGTTATGGAAACAAAAAGGAACACTCCAAAATAAATTTGATTGGTCAAGTTCGGCAGGCCACCCAGCTGATTAGCTGAGTATATATTGAGCACTCGACAGGAATTTGATTGGTGAAGGGAATCACGTGATATACAGGAAAAACCCATCCCATGGGTGAGGCAGGCTCTCCAAGGCATGTTAGGAGAAAGGAATAATGTGTATTTTCAAATTATCTCCCTCCTCACCATGTATAATGAACTTACATATCATTTCTGGGGTCCTTGGTCCCATAACTGATTCACTCTAAAACTTAAAATTCAATAAAGTTCTCTACATCTTTAAAAATTAGACAATGGAGGATGCTTGGCTTTTGTTTTTGGGGTTTGAGGTTTTTGTGAAAGTTAATCCCACTCAAGTCTCCCTAATTGACAGAAGCACATTTATACAGTCTTCATTGAGGGTTTCTATCTCTAAAATCATTTCCCGTACAGTGTAACCCAGAAAGACAAATGAGTATCTGGGACTCATATTGCCTTAAAGATTTCATTTTATTTATTTTTAGAAAGAGAAGAAGGAAGGAAGGAAGTCGGGGACAGAAACATCGATGTGAGAGAGAAACACTGATCAGTTGCCTCTGGCACATACCCCAACCAGGGACCAAACCAGCAACCCTGTCCTGACCAGGAACTGAAGAGGCGACCTTTCTTTTAGCTTTGTGGGATGATTACCCAACCCACTGAGCCACCCGGTCAGGGAGTATCTGGGACTCATTTTTTTAAAGATTTTATTTATTTATTTTTAGAGAGGGAAGGGAGGGAGAAAGAGAGAGAGAGAGAAACAATAATGTGCAATTGCTGGGGGTCATGGCCTGCAACCCTGCCATGTACCCCGACTGGGAATCGAACCTGCGATACTTTGGTTTGCAGCTCGCGCTCAAACCACTGAGCTATGCCAGCCAGGGCTCTGGGACTCATTTTGACTGTTATGCCCAAATATGCAAATTACAGACATGTAAAAACTTAACTTCTAGACAGAAGAATGAAAGGGGACATCTGTACTTGGTGTTTCTGCTCCTTTTTTTGATTCAGAGTTCAGAAATTCCCAATGCACTGGTCCTTTCAGTCACTACCCATTCTTGCCTCTTTTTAATCATCCCCAGCCAGTACCACAGAGATGGAGAGGTACTAATTAGTCATTCATTCATTAATTCAGTAAATATTTGCTGACTACCTAATACAATATAGACAAGGGGGAAAATATGAAGATGAATAAAATGAGAGGCTGACAGTCTGGAGAAGGTGAAAAACATGTACAGGTTTATTAAATACAACGTAAGTGCTAGAATGCAGGTATGCATTCATTTGACAAGCAGCAAACACCTAATACATACCTGGCACTGTTTGAGATTCTGAGGACTCTGCAGTGAAAGAAACCAGAAAAAACAGACAAGCAAAAGAAACAAAAGTTGTCCTTAAGGAGTTTAATAACCGAATGAGCAACGAAAATGAAGCTGACACCCTAAAGGCAGCAGCACCTCCTCCAGAGGCGCAGAGAGCATGGGTCTTGTCGTGACACGGCCGTGAGCTGACCTTGGAGGGCGAGCAGAACCGAAAGGCAAGGACAGGGGAGGACGGTGGACCAGGAGGCAGAGAGCCGGGACCTGTGAGACGACCGGGTGTGGAGGCAGCACGGCCGAGGGACTGGCTCTGGCAAGAAGCCCAAAGGGGGAAAGGCGGCAGAAGCACTGCAGTGAGAGGTGGGGGAAGCCTGCTCCAAACGTGGGGCTGGCAAAATGGCGCTCTTTCTCTTCCCGGGAAAACGAAAGCCGCTCTTCTGTGTCCAGTGTTTTCCAGAGGGCCAGGGAAATAAAATGTTGCCTGCTCTGAATTTGACAGAATTTTCATTTTTATATTTGATTAATCAACAAATAAGCAAAAGAGAACTAAGCACCAAAACAAATTAGCTTCCATGTTACTTACTACCTGCTAGACTTACAATGAAAAAAGGAAGTTTTACTGAGATAGGATAGCTATGAACAAGGAAGCAAATCATAATACAAAAGCCACTGGGTTCATTTGCAAATTCAGAGTACAGTATGTGTTAAGCAAATTAATAGTTTCATATCTGAGAGAAGGCAAATTACTACAACCCAAAAAAGCAAGGAGGGAAATAAGAAAGTGTTTATTTATGTAGAGAGGAAGCAGAGAGAGAGGCTGAGAGCCAGACTGCCGGGGACCTCATCTCCGCCTGGCCTCTTGCTAGCTTTTTTTTTTCCCCCTTTAAATAATCTTGGGCAACTTAACTTAGTCTGAGCTTCTTCCTATGTAATACAGAGGTATAATAACAGTATCTACCTCAAGGAGTTATTTTGAGGATGGGCTAGTAAATACATGTAGAGCTCTTAAAATGAGACTTGGCACCTAAGGATAAACAGTTATTGCTGTGTGTGGGTGGGCAGGGTCGCCGTCATTTTTATGACCTGGGGCTGAGCACTTTACTGTGGAGCCCATGTTAGCTGCTGCTGATTCCTAGAAAATTGTTTACCCTCTTATTAAACTGTATGAAAATGCTGCTTTATTAATGAAATAATTTCAGCCACTAACACTCCAGAGTCGAAGCCTAGAATAAGCATGCTTAGCAATGCAAACAGTTTAATCCTACATTTGGTTAAGAGCTTAATTTCTTGGAATGTCCTCTGCTCACAATAAATAGCAACAGCCGTCTCTGAAGCAACACACTCATGCCATCTTTTTAAGGCAAAAGAATTTTAAAAGACAGAACTTGAAACAGTTGCCTAGCGGTCCCCAGACCAGAGGATCTGTGAAAGCAGAACAGGCAAGAAGGCGAACAGAACCCACCAGAATGTGAATCCCACCAGGCTATGAGTTCCCGTGGGGGCAGGGGCTTCGGTGGCATTCGCCAATGCGTCACCCCCATCTAGACGTGTGCTGGGACATGGCAGGAGCATGATATTTTTGAATGAATGAATAACATGATAGAATAATATACGAACTGTACAAATCTTAAATCAATGGTCAATTACACATCTGTAGGAAATTACACATATATTTAAATGATGAAAAAAAAGGAGTATTAGGTAAGTTTTAAAACAATCACACCTTTGAGCTTTAAATGAAGTGCTGAGTTTATCCCCAACACTAACCAGTCACAATATAAGAAGGGGAAAAAATTAAGCACCCCCAAGTTCTTACAGATTGCCTAAAGAGGGTTGCATGTTTCAAACCAAAGCAGCACCTGCACCATTCAGAAGAATAAATTCAACAAGAAGTGGTTATAAATCTATAAATTATAATGCTTTGGGGGTTCTTTTATTACGTGAGTAACAGCAAGTGTTTTGGGGACTTGCAGCTGGTGCACTATTTCTAAACAGCATGAGGACCTTTTTCATTCATGACAAAGTCTGAAACCTGAGCCAATATCAATTTATCAATCAGATGAACTTTAATGTTAAACAGTAAAGTTTTACTTCCTCGTATGAATTCCTGGACTGCAGATATAAGTAACAAACTATACGTCATCGGGCTTGCCTGCAATAAGCAATAACTTGCAGTCAAAAATATTTTTAAAAATTAATTGAATTTAACCACATATGTACCCTGAAAGAAAAAAATGGACAAGTAAGCTTTGCAAGGTTGTCCTATTACAATCTGATGCCCTGGCACAATCACTATCGTATTAAAATGAGAAAAATCCTGCTTTGGGGTTCTAACTGCCATATTTGAATTTCAATATGAAGGTATCCCAACAAATGACCAGAAGGCTAATTCTGATTAAAATTATTACCATTAAAGTAACCTGTAACTGAGGAGAACTGTTCTACTTATTTTACATATATTACATATATATATAAAATACATATGTATTGTATACACACACATGAGTTTCTTAGTTAAGAATTTAGTCAGTATTCTGAAAAATATCCCAAAGTTACTAAAAAGGGGGAAGATAATTATTTCTAAAATTTTGGGTAGGATATTTTATTTCTACATCATCAGATAGATATGTGCATTAGTAAACGGGCCTGTAGGAGTCCCAGGTCTCCCTCTGCCTACCAGCACTTTTCCCTCTTCACCCATCACACTCACGCTTCCCCAGCTGAATCTACAGCAAATTCATACCAACCTTTTTTCGGTTCTACACGTCCCCCGTGCCCTCCGGCACTCTTCCCCAATGTCAACCCCAACTTCCATCCTCCAACAGGTCCTGCTCACTCACCTGTTAGGTTAAGTGCCCCTGAGTATACAGCACCTCTCGACTGCTGACTCTATGAAACTGTTGAATGATCTGTCTCCCCCGCTGACCAAAAGCGGGGAGAGACAGACATGTGGGCAGTGATCTTACATGTCTTGCTTAGCACTGTATCCCCAGACGTTAGCACAGAACTAGCATAGGGTCAGAGCTCGATAAATAAATATTGAACACAGGAATGATTTCCCAGCCACTCAACCAAAATTATAACCTATAACAAAAATGTAAACTTTTTAAGGTCAAAAACCATGCCTTGGTTATAACCCTCAGTGCAGCCTTAGCTCAATCTCAGACACCAAGATGGAACTTGAGAAATGATTGATTGTTCAGTAAAAGATACCTCAATAACTTAACTGATTCTCAATTTTAAAAGGCAACTTTTAGGGCTTTAAGCTACAACTATTAAATTGTACTTGAGATACCTAATTTCTTTATCATATGATTTTAAGCTAGAAAGTATCAAAAACAGAAATTTAACCTAAATTAGAAGTGTTTGTGAGTCACTGATAGTTTCTGAAACAATGGTATGATTTAATAAATAGTATTATTATTCAGCAGTGCAGTATTATGCAAGGAACAAAAGGAATATTTTGAGAGAAAGATCTCAAGACTAGAGTAAGAATTTGGCCACCAGAAGAAAAGGGACATAGATAAAAAGTGGTTAGAGATGAGACAGGAGTGAGGGGCAGAAGTTCAGGCTCTGATCGGTGAGATGCTGTCCTCACTGGCCTCGGGGAAAAGTTGGGCATTTGCTGGATTTGGGGAGGGGAAGACTAGGTGCAGTGCTTCAATAATTTAAGCATGAGAAGCCAACACAACATCTGATCTGATGTGCCCTTTCAAAAAAGTTGATAGTGAGAATTAGAGCAAAGAGGTGTCATCAGCAGTGGGCAGTGACAGCTCCAGCACAGATATGATCACTGCTGAGACAGGAGAGCAGGTGTACACAGGGAAGGAAGTGTTTTCAGAGGAAACAGAAGGCCAGTCGCAGAGATAAGATGTAAACCAGTCAAAGAAATTCTAGAAGCCAAAATCAAAAAGGGTGCACAGAGAAAGGGCAGGGTACCCTGGCAAAGACATCTGAATGATCCTAGAGTATAATAAACTCAGAGCCACAGATTGTAAACAATGAGGCAGAGTAATCTGATCAGTATAGACAACATTGGAAATATGACCTCATTGTTAAAACAAGCCGTTTCCAATCAATTCTGGCACTGTCACCTAACAGGGTTTCGTGAACTGCAAACCTACCTCAAGGGATCCAGCTCCCATCGCTTTTTTTTTTTTTTCAGATGCTGTTTTGCGATCTGCACAACTGGCCTAGATGTTGAGAAATGCCTATGAAAGTGTTCACATCGCTCCAAGCTTCCACTGTCTCGGTTTCAGCTAAATAGATTTGTCTTCCAACAAGTTGCTAATACCCATCATATAACTTCCTATTGTTTATTACTTACCCACAGAGAAGACACTTTATTTTTAAAATCGTTTTTATTTAGTTCAATTCTTCCCTATTCTAAGCACTGTAATATCTATTTTCTGAATTACTCAAAATGTTAATGGCTACTGGTTTGGAAGTTCTTGGGTTGGTGTGAGACAAATGTGTTCTTAATACTGTCCATTTGTAAGCAGTTTCTGTGTCCTTTCTTTATTGTAATGAGTTTGCAAGATGACTCCCCATAGGCGATGGCTCTGTGCCTGCCCTATCCCATTGCAACCCATCCTCACCTTGCTGTCTGATATCACCTTGGCTCCTTTTCAGCACTACGAAGCATTTTCTCCCGCTCCGTATCTATTTCAGATTACTTGCTCTCAGAAGTGTTAGCTTGCATTTTCTTAGGCTGCATCTCGCTTACTGTGATACTTCTAAACCTTTTTAGGCATTTTGGTGATACTTTTCTTATTTCACTGTTTGAGATGCTTCCCAATTTACTATCATCTGTTCCTTTTTGCTTTTAGAATTTTAAGGAGAATTAGACAATATACCTTCATGAAGCAGCACTTCATCTTAGTAAGGAGAATGCATTTCTTTAGTAAGAGCTGCAAATCAAGTTATTAAGTCAGTAAATCTGAATAGTTTACTTATTACACAAACTGTACATTCTAAATTGTTTTACTTGCTTTAAACAAGTTAAAATAATTTTTCAGTAGCATTTATTTTTGTATAATGTGTATAGTTAGTTCTACTTCACTCATTCATTTTTTTTTGAGTTGAGATCCCGTCAAGTTAATGATTTAAAAAAAAAAGCAAAATTAACATTTTTCTTTAAATCTCAAATGCTAAATATACAATGTGGGCCAAAAGTAGGTTTAAAGTTGTAAGTACATGAAACAGTTTATTCTTTTATTATTTATTAATTATTGTATCATTTTCCATATGAACATCTATAAACATACTTTTGCCCCATCCTGTATTTAAATTAAAAAATCCAAATGTCTTTGGTTCTCCAATAACTGTAAAACTGTCATTGGTTTTAATTAAAGTCACCTTAATTAAGCAGCAATGATTCATTTGTCAAATATCTCATTGTATTTATGAAAGTTATATTTAGTTTTTCCTACTATGCTGTTTCTAACATTTTTTCCTGTGCTCAAAACATATTTTAAAATATAACTTGGCTAGAGAATTTCAGGATTGTTATTTCCTGAATACTGGGATTGTATAAACAAAACTCTTAGTTTATATTCTTGTTTATTTAGTATGTCTCTAGTTTCTTTTGATAGTGACAACTTAAAAGCATTTTTAAAAATCCAGTATGCTAAACTTGATGTTATTCAATGTATTTTGAATTAAATTCTGACCTTAATTATCATAATATGCTTGTGAAAAAAACACATTCTAATACAACTCAAGTAAGTTAAGAGTTAAGCATGTGCAATTTAGAAACGAAATATGGCAAGCCCATGTATGTGGCTCAGTCTCAGCAATGTTTACACAGGGAACCCTGGCCCTGCCTGCACTGTATTATGACCCTTGTCATCGCCTGCCCTGGAGCAGTTACATGTGTGTCTACTTCTCCTATTAAGCCAATCTCTTCTGAAAAGCAGAAGCAATCTGAAACCTTTGTATCTTCACTGAGGCCTCCCACAGCACAGTGTACAAAACAGGCACTCAACAAGTGTTTGAGAAGTTGTATCAGAAGAGCAAGATTCTTGGGTTTGCCTTGATATACAAGCCCCATGAAAAGTGAAAGCAAAAGTACCTAGGTGAATGGGGGGTGGAGGAGGTTGTGGTGGTGAGAATATTAGCAAGTAACCTCCAATGGAAATATGTAAATGTCATCTTAACCCCTCGCTAATGTACTTGAATAAGAATGGAGGTGAAAAGGGACAGAGAGAAATAGAGAAGGAAAGGCGGAAGGAAAGGCGGGAGGGAGGGAGGGAGGGAGGGAGGGAAGGAAGGAAGGAAGGAAGGAAGGAAGGAAGGAAGGAAGGAAGGAAGGAAGGAAGGAAGGAAGGAAAAAAGAAGGAAGGAAAGAAACTTTTCATTCTTCCCAAGTTAGAAGCTGGGGAAGCTTGATTATTTTGTTTGAAAATATTTTCTGAATTATACACACCGGCACGACACAGCCAAATGTAAATAATTTGTTCTCCGGATGTTGCCACTGCTGAACAGTGATGAACAGATCAATAAAGAGTGACCCACTGTGGAGAAAATAGATACAAAAGCAAGGAACTGCATTTAAGATAGGTTTCTACTTTCTGGATTCTGGCACACCCTTAGTCCCTAGTGTCTATGAGTCAGTCTCCTGGTAAACCTGCAACGGGTCTTTCTTTTCTTTTCTTTTCTTTTTTTTTTTTTTTAAGATTTTATTTATTTATTTTTAGAGAGGAAGGGAGGGAGATAAAGAGAGAGAGAGAAACATCAATGTGCGGTTGCTGGGGGTCATGGCCTGCAACCCAGGCATGTACCCTGACTGGGAATCGAACCTGCGACACTTTGGTTCGCAGCCTGAGCTCAATCCACTGAGCTACGCCAGCCAGGGCCTCAATGGGTCTTTCAAAGGCACAGTAGTTCAAGTCAACAACTACTTATTGGGCACCCACTGTCTGCAAAGGCACAAGAATGAAAACCAGAGAACAAAGGGTCTGCAATGGAGCTTGGGAAGAAGCAAGGATGAGGGAAGAAGGGGAAGATGAAGAAAAGGCAGGTATATGGAACCCAAGAGAGAAGAGGGACTGGCCAACATTCTTAGATGTCACAAAGGGTAGACAGCTAAGACTAAAAGAAAAGATAACAAAATTCTTACTGAGTAAATGCAAAGTACTGGGATCAAAGAACAAAATGGTGGACTTCTTGAATTTCCCATATTTAGAATAATTCTGTTTTGTGAACCTGTTCCCTAAGAATAGATTCCAGTTCACTTCATGTTTTTACCGACCTTCCTACCTCCACACTTGAAATTTCTTCCTTTCCTCTCTGGTACTAATGCAGTCAGTTACCAAGCCCTTCGCTCACACCCATATGATGGCAGTCACGGGCATGGTAGTTCGGGTGTGTGCTGCACAGGAGTGCCGCGTCTATGGGGCGGAGTGTGTTTATTTTAACAATTTTCCAGTAGATGGCAGTCAAGTGTCTTATTCTAAATAAATAAACATAGTACAACAATTCAACTGAAGTAAAATGTTTTGAAGAAGGGGCACATTTTTAATCCCAGAATGCACTGAGTAGATTAGCAGTGGCCTGCCCAAAGTATGTGTCATCTCTTTTCTAGTCTTCACTCTGGCAGCAGCCACCACCAATCAGATTCACGTAACATCTTGCAATGGCTTCCAAATTGATGCTCTAACTTCTCCACATTTGAGTCCATCCTACAAATATCTGAAAAAATGTCCTAAAGAAGAGTTCCACTAGTATAACTTCTCTTTCCAATAAGCCTTCAGTGGCTTTGTCACACTGCTTCTACAACTTCACATGCAGGGCTCTTTTTACCATGTCCTTAACTGCCTGTATGGTCCAGCCTTTCCTCGCTCCCTGAGAAGGGACTTTCTCCCAGTCACATCGAATTACGGTCTGCCTCACAGATGTTCTGTCCTTCCCAACTTGCCATCTTTATGCATGCCATTTCCTCTGGCCGGAATTCTCTCCAGACCCAGTCTTCCTGCTAGGAGTTCTAAATTACGTTCAGTAATATATTTGGGGGAAAGGTTTTAGATGACTAAATACTGTCTTCATTCAGCAAGCATCAAAAAAAAAGTATTTTCCTCCTTGGCTTGGGGTGTAACAAAAACAACAACTGTTTTTATTACATCTCACAAATTGGTGGGCCAGAAATTTGGACAGTGCTGAGCACTTCTATTCTGTGTGGCACTGTTGGAGCTGGTTCTGGTGTTGAGTGGGGTGGTCTGGAGGGTCCCCATTCCTCCCTCTGTCACAGACCTTCCAGGTCTCCACTCTTTAAGGCTCAGTTAAATTCTCCTTCTTCCAAGAATCCTTTCCAGGTCCTGCAGTCAGGTTTAATCTCATCACTTCAGATCCTCTAGTACCTTCTTCTTCATTATAGTACTTTCCTAGTTATAGCCTTATATTAGGTTTCCCTTTATGTGAGGAGTGAAAGAGAGAGAAAGGCAAAGGGAGCAGTGGAATGCTGTGACCCTATAAATTCTCATTCAAGTTCAAAGGACACAGAGTGCTCAGTGTGACTGGAGTTCGTGGAATCAAGGAGAGGGCCTGAGTTCTATGTCTGGGCTAATGCCAGAGGAGGCTGAATGAACACATGTACACAACATACTTTACATATGCATATACTTATCTTTATTCTAAATTATTGGCATTTGTAATTACTATAGATTCCAGGTAAGATAAACAAAATTGGGGAGGGGGAAGTTTTCGTGCCTAGGGTCATTAAGCCTAATGATCATTTCTAACATTGCATATATTTTTGTCCTCAAAAATGTTCAAAATGGAACTTTCTTTTGAAAAATGAAAATCCATATCCTACAGAAAGTACTGAAGAGATACACTAATGCGAATGTGAGATTATACTAGTAACAAAATCCAATAATTCAAACTATCCAGTTTAAATAACCTATGTAAAAAATGCAATTGAGCAACAACATTTATAAAGAATGTAGTTCAATCTTATTATAATGCTGAAAAAAAGGAGGCCCAATAAATGTGAATGGACTAAAATGAATTCATTTCCTGTTTAAAAACAAAACCAAAACCAATGCCATAAGAATCTGTGAAGCAAAATGTATGTAGAAATATTGGTGGCAGCGGCAACTGTGAGAGAGAGACTGTAAATGCCCATTTCCAGGACAGGGGATAAATAAATTATGGAGTCTTCATGCAAAGAAACACTACACATCACTAGTCCAAATGAATGAACTAGACATACAAACACCACCGTGGATGAATCTAACAAGTAAAACAGTGAATAAAGAAGACAGCAGCAGAAAACAAAGAAAATGACAGCACTTACATAAATTTTAAAACAAGAAAATCAATACTGCATACAGTTTGGAATGACATATCATATGTGGTAAAAGTATTAAAAAATGGTGCGGGAATGAGAGGCTACTTCTATGGGGGAAGAAGCGTTACACAGCTGGCTTCTGTGGTATCCATCCACAGTGTTTTATTTCTAAAGCTAGTAGAGGTAGGCACATAGGTGCTGGTTGTATTATACTTTATAATGTTTGTAAAACCTAATTATCATAATAAAATTTCAAGAAAAAATAATCTGTAAAAACACTTCTTATGCTTTAGTTGAGATATTTACTACAAAAATTCAGCACAGAGAGAAAGAGGTTAGGCAGTCTCCATGCTGAAGGGCAGAACACTGGGACTGATGGTGTGAAAGAAAGGAAGCGAAGAAGTCTCTGCTTCTTAAAATAAGACAACAAACCAAAACCCCAACTAAGCAAACACATTTTAAAAATTTTTACATAAATCACACTCCAGATGCTACTCAACTTTCACAGGTTGATTTTAAGGCCCTCCCCCACCCCTACCCCACAGTCTGCACTCCAGGTAGACCATGAGGAAATAGGATGAACCACAGTACAGACCCTGCTCAGCCTCTAGATGTGTGGCAGAGAGAAGCAGCAGCATAACTGAGATTTAGTGAGCACATATTATGTACCAGGCATTGAGAGATTCAAGCTTTATTCACATTCTCTGAATTTTCTATTTAATCCAAATAACACCACAACAAAATGGGAATTACTATCATGTTCATTTCAGAGAGGCCAAAGGATTTACCAAGGCCACACAGCTAGCAAGTGGTGGAATGGGAATTCAGCACAAAGGTTGGCCCGTAATCAATGTTATTCTGTCTTGCTGTCTATCCAAAATTGTAATTACCAAATATCTGTAAATCAACTCATCTTCAAAAAGAGTTACCATATTTACATCTGGCTCCAAAACACGTTTAATTACTTATAAGCAGACACAGGAATATAGTTAAAAGAATAAAGGGGCAATAAATATATACCTGTAAGTAATCACTTTAAATATAAATGGCTTAAATGCTCCAATCAAAAGACAAAGGGTAGCCAAATGAATAAGAAAACAAGTCCCATATATATGCTGTCTCCAGAGTCCCACCTCAGAATGAAAGATTTACACAGACAAAAAGTAAAGGGATGAAAAAAGATATTTCATGCAAATGGAAATGAAGAAACAATCTAGGGTAGCAATACTTATATCTGACAAAATAGACTTTAAAACAAAGGTTGTAGTAAGAGACAAAAAAGGACACTACATAACGATAAAAAGAACAGTCCAACAAATATAACCCTTTTAAACATTTATACACCCAACATAAAAGCTCCTATCCTTCTCAAACTATTCTAAAAAGTTCAAGAGGAGGGAAGTCTCCCAAGTTCACCTTATGAGGCCAGCATTATCCTAATTCAAAACCAGACAAAGACACTACAAGGAAAGAAAATTATATGCCAATATCCCTGATGAACATAGATGCTAAAATACTCAACAAAGTATTAGCAAACTGGATCCAGCAATACATAAAGAGATCAGAAACCATGAACAGATGAGATTTATTCCAGAGATGCAAGGTTGGTATAATATCCACAAGTCAATAAACATGATACACCACATAAAAAAATGAAGAATAAAAACCCCATAATCATATCAATTAGATACAGAAAAAAACATTTGATAAAGTCCAGCACTCATGATAAACACTCTCAGCAAAGCGAGAATAGAAGGAACATATCTCAACACAATAAAGGCCATACATGACAAATGCACAGCTAGCATTATAGTCAATGGGCAAAAACTAAAAGTGTTTCTTTTAAGATTGGGAACAAGACAGAGGATCTGCTTTTACCTCTCTATTCATATAGTACTAGAAGTCTAGGCACCACAATCAGACAAGAAGAAACAAAAGGCATCCACATTGGAAAAGAGGAAGTAAAACTGTCATTATTTGCAGATGTCCTGATACTGTACATAGAGACCCCTAAAAATTCCACCAAAAAGCCCTACTAGAACTGAAATAAATTCAGTAAAGTAGCAGGATACAAAAGAAATAGTCGGAAGTCAGTTGCATTTTTATACATCAAAAATAAACTATCAGAAAGAGAAACTAAGAAAACTCCCTAAAATTCCATTAAAAAAAAATAAATAAAACACCAAGGAATAAATTTAACCAAGGATGTAAAATACCTGTATTTGGAAAATCACATGACACTGAAAAAAGAAACTGAAAAAATATAAATGGCTTATTTCACAGAACTACAATATTCCAAAACTGTATATGGAACCAAAAAAGACCCCGAATAGCCATAGCAATCATGAGAAAGAAGAACAAAGTTGGAGGAATCACACTACTTGTTATCAAACTATACTACAAGGTCACAGTAATCAAAACAGCAGGATTCTGGCATAAAAGCAGAGATACAGATCAATGGAATAGAACAGCAGCCCAGAAATAAACCCATGCCTCTATGGTCAGTTAATATTTGACAAAGGAGGCAAGAACATACAATGGGGTAAAGACAGTCTATTCAATAAATGGTTTTGGGAAAATTGGACAGATACATGCAAAAAAATGAAGTTAGACCACCACCTTCTTAATCATCAGAGAAATACAAATTAATAGCACAGTGTGCTATCACCTCATACCTGTAAGAATTATCATCAATAAATCAATAAACAACAAGTATTGGTGAGGATGTAGAGAAAAGGGAACCCTGGTGTGCTGTTCGTGGGAAAGCAGACAGGTGCAGCCACTGTGGAAAGCAGTATGGAGTTTCCTCAAAACATAAGAAATGGAATCACTTTATGTCCCAGTGATTCCACTTCTGGGAATATATCTGAAGAAACCTGAAACACTGATTAGAAAGAATATATTCACCCCTTTGTTCACTACAGCATTATTTACAATAGCCAAGATCTGGAAGCAGCCCAAGAGCCCACCAAAAGGCTTTGCTACATTTACACAATGGAATGCTACTTGTCCGTAAAAAAAAAAAAAAAAAAAAAAAGGAAATCTTATCTTTTGCAACAGTATGGATGGACCCAGAGAGTATTTATGCTAAGTGAAAAAACAAAGCCAGTCATAGAAAGACAAGTACTATATGATTTCACTTATATGTGGAATCTAAAGAACAAAATAAGCTAACAGCATAGAAACAGACTCACAGATACGAGGAATAGACTGACAGCTGTCAGCAGGGAAGGGTGTTGGGGGGCTAGGTAGAAAAGGTGAAGAGATTAAGCAAAACAACAACAACAACAACTCATAGACACAGACAACAGCATGGTGATGACCAGAGGGAAAGTGGAGTGGGGGAGGTAGAAGAGGGCAAAGGGGGAATAAATGGGGATGGAAGGAGACTTGATTTGTGGTGGGGAACACAGTACAATATACATAGGATGTGTTATAGAATTGTATACCTGAAATTTATACAATTTTATGAATTAAAGTTACCCCAGAAAATTCAATAAAAATTTAAAAGAAACAAACTAGTAACTCATCAGTCAAAGAAAGGCAAAATCCTATTCATTTAAAACAACAAAAAAAATGTTAGTACATATTAGTTTGTCACAAAACAGATCAACATGAAGGTGTTCTGTCCAACTGGACATTTCTTCTGGGATAAGCAGGTACCCCGTGCTGTGGCAGTACCCAAGACTCAGTACCATCGAGGCAAGTGGTCCTCAACCTCAGTCAAACCACTCACAAACATAAGAGGAATGCTAAGCAGACTATAATTCTAAACGTAATTGGTCAAACAGTAGTGTCTAGAAGATGGAATAAAGGACTATTTTCTTCATCCTGGGGTAGGGAAAGATCTCTTACACCAGACCCAGAAAGTGCTAACCAAAATGGGAAAATACTGATCAATTCAACATTAAAATGAAAAACTTGTTTTATTTTTTATTTTAAAAACAGCATTTATTTTTTAATTATGAAACCAGTATGTGTTCTATAAGGATGCTTGTAAAATACAGAAAATCACTAAGTAAGCATTGCCTACAATCCTACCCAAAGATAACCATGATTAATATTCTTGTATTTGTGCTTCCAGCAAATTTTTAATGCAATACTTTTTATTTTATTTATTTATTTACTTATTTTTATTGTTGTTCAATTACAGTTGTCCCACCTTTTCCCCGTTGCTCTCCCCTGCCCTTCCCACCCCCGTTCTCCACTCCCACAGTCGATCCCCACCCCATTGTTCCTGTCGCAAACCAACAAGTGCTGACGAGGTTGTGGAGAAAAGGGAACCCTGGTACACTGAAGTATTTGTTTAAAAAAAAACTTGTTTATCAAAATACACCCTGGTAGAGTGGGAAGGCAACCCGCAGTGTGGGAAGTCACAGTGACCACTTACACGTCAAAGAACAGTGTAACGGGCTTGGGCTGCCAGAGCCGTTCTGCCACGGGGGCTAGGGTGGGGAGAGAACGGGGTCTGAAGACCAGGCTTCCAGGGGAAGGGAAAAGTGCAGACGAAGATCCCAGACCATCTTTGGAACCTTCAATCAGGGCACACTTAAGTCAGCCCAAAGCACTGACTGTTTGATTATATAAGCCAATAAATTCCCCTTTTCATTTAAACCAAGATAAGATAAATTGGCTTTTCTGTCACTTTTTTTTTTTTCATAAACAGTCTCAAATGCCACTCAGTTCCGACCCACTTAGACTTTAATTCTCCACTTCTCTCAACACGCTGACAAGCTCACTTTGGTCACCTCGCCAGGTGTGAATCCACCCACCACGTGTCCTCATTCCAATTTCATGAAGACCTTAGTCTTAGAGGCCCGATACCTCCACTTGCCTAGTGTCATGCATCCTGTCATTTCACAATCATCGTTCACCCTGCTCAGTCCTCCTCCTTCACACTGTCTTCATTTTTCAGGGTTTACTGCTTCTCTGTCATCACTTCATATTCCTTTCTTTCTGCTCAGGTCCCCCTGATTTCCTCAGCCCCCCGCTCCACGGTGCTCCAACAAACACTGCTTACTGAAGGCAGCGCGGCTCCCTGTGCACTCGTTTGTTCACCCAGCACGTTCATTCAATGACAAGTATGTGCCAGACCACACATATTTACAACTACCACCACATTTTGCACCACAATCCGTTCAGCTGTCAATAATCCCCCCAAATGCTACGTACGTGAATTTTAAGTGTCAACAGATCACAGGAGTCTGCCTGTCCCTGGTGCGCTGGCGCACTGACATTACAGACACACTGAGTCACGTCTACGTTTCATTGTTCGACTTTAAAAACTGTTTCTGACTTTGTGCCACTCCAATCAAAAAAGAATTCTTAATATTTTTCTTCAATACTCTTCCTTTGCTTTTAATATGCTTGGAAACCATTTTGGAGTTTCCCTGCCAACACAAAAGGCTTTTCCTTAAGCCTGGCATAGCCTGGACTGTAGTGAGAAGTATGGAGAGGAAGAAGACAGATTTTTCTCCTTTTTTGCACAACTGATTAAAAAAATATCAGCAGATGTGAAAGGGAAAATTCAGACTCTAAATTCTGAAATTTAATCTAGCAATAAAGAAGCCCCAAATTCCTAAGAAACAGTGCACTTCAGCTAGCTGCCAGAACACCACTTCCTCCTTCAAATGCGCTCCTGATTAGAAAGGCCCTGAGACTTTTTTTCACCCTTTGGTGAACAAGGTTTATTTTACTTCAGCGGGCACTACTGATTTGGAAAATTAGGATTTCTATGCTTTTAAAAGGAGCTGGTGGTGGTCAGATAAATGAAAAACTAAGTAAGACTACATTTTGTAAATGAAGAAACTTTGCTTCACTGGTACTACTTCTGACAGACTTCTTAGAAAGAATGAAGGGCCCGTGTTTAATCCGTACATTACAGAGTAACAGGTGAACACCCTGCCCTGAACTGAGCAGCGCAGTGAGGGAACAGACCAGGCCTTAGAGGCCAAGTAAAGACTTGGAATTATATATCAAGATAGATCTGAAGCCACAGGAAGGTTTTGAACCCAGGAGTGAGTGATATGATCTCACTTATAATTAAAAAGTCACTCCAGCATCTGGGGGGTGGGGGAGACTGAACAATTAGAACAGAGCATTTTGCAATGAATAAATGAATGAGATAAATCTGTAAGTTTCAGGGGAAGATATACAAAACACATAAGTTAAAGAGCTAAGATGCAAAATAGTATATGCAAAGTATAATCCTCTTTGAGGGAAAAAGTGTATACACACACACACACACACACACGCATGCACGCACATGCCAATGCCATGGTTTAGATTTCATGAAACTTACAATTTAAGTAAATTCACATGCCCAAGTTGTTGTAAACACATTTTGAAAAGTCTTCCAGTTAATGAATCGAGTATTTATTTTAAATTTAACTTCATTACATTTTAATGAAATTTAAATGAAGTTAAAAATTCAGGACTTTAGTCGCATTTCAAATGCCCCAAAGCCATGTGTGACTACTGTCTACTTTCCTGGACAAAGCAGATCTGAACAATGAGAAACAGTACACAGGGACGGTGGGTCCTGTTTTCTTCTGGGGCTTAGAAATGAGGGCGAGGGAGGGACCTCCTACTTCTCACATCATGCCTTCTGGGATGTTTGCCATATAATAAACACATCTTTTCACATTCAAAACTATTAACTACGGACAGGTTGTGTGGTCTGAAGTCTTTATAACTTTTACAGCCCTTTCAAGAAGAACACAATATTATGAATGCAAAATTATATAATAGACTGAAAATATATTTAGGATAAAAAATATTAAAATTTACAAATTTTTACCACTTCAAAATACCATAAGCTTTTTAAAACCCAGAAAATTACCACCCTATTTTTATTATTTAATCATCTGGCAAACCTCTATAGTAGTTTTTTCATAAAATTTTTGACTGCACATTTTAACAATGACAATTTTATGGCATAATTTCCCTTATACAAAATTGAAGAATAATTTGCTATTTCTTATAATCATGATATAGAAACATATGATATAAAAACATATAGAAATCTATGTTTAGGAAAGTTTCTTTTAACATCACAACTCCTGTGAAGTCAATTTTTAGGATCAATGCCAAATTTAAGAAAATTTCCATAAAGCTTTTTACATATATGAGGTGCAAAATTTCAGGGCATTTCTGTTTCTTATGTGGTGACTAATTCCAAGTACTCTTTTAATTAAAGACACTCATTTACTATAAAGCTCACTGTAGTCACATCTTTATGGAGTTTTGTGTTATCATCTTCCTCCATATCAGTATTTTAAGAAACATAACTCTTTTCCCAATATATTCATATGATTCATTCCTCTTCATTAACTAGATTTTCAAACCATTGAGCCTATTTATTACTTCTATTAGAAATGTATCTCTTCCCTTCAAATGAATTACTGCTTTCACAATACAGTTTTTGTCATCAATATATTTCTATTTATTTCATCATTCATCTTTATTTCTTTAGTTTTATGTTCTATTATCTGGAATTTCTTAGTTCTTTAATAAACAAAGGTATAGGTAAAGAAAAAAAGAGGTAACCCTTCATATATGTCTAGATGAGGAATCTGTCATTTCTCAGTTGGTTTATTGAAATGTTCCCAAAACATCTTTCAAACTGCAGTTCAAGTTGCATTTTCCCAGCGCAACTTCCCTCCAGCCAGACCTGGAAAACGCCTGTAATCACTCCCAAGCAATCCAACCTGTGAGGACTTGTGATGGGAGGAGGGTGAGGGTAGGAAAGAGATGGCAGTCTCAACCCTTGTGGTGGAAGCATCTTAAAATTCTTCAAATTTGGCAAAACCACATGACCATGTGAATACATAGCTAGAGATCTTTCCAAGGCCTCAGAGGGGGCCTATGTAAGGCAGGGGTCCTGAAACCTAAATCCCAGTAAATTAGCTCCTGGTAAACTACTCTGATTACAGGTAAACAGAGTAGTTAGAAGATCCAGCTTAAGCCAAAGGGCCTTAGCCCTACCCCCTAGGCAGCTGGCTGGTTCTCCCCACCCTGCACTCCCACACAGAATATTCAATTTCAGGCTGCAGTATACTTCTAGGAAGTCTTACTGCAAACTCTAACTTAATTTTCCACGCTGGACAACTAGAATTGCCAACATTGAGATTTATACAAATTGAAATCTTAATTAACCAAAAATTTCTAACTCTTTTTCAGAAACATCTTCAGTTTCAGTTTCACCAATCCCTTGTTTGGAATGACCAGTCTAGTCTCACTCTCCTAAAACTCTGGAAACATCAGCCCTATTTTAACATAACTCTAAAAGTCTCATTTGCCCCACAAGTCCATAAAAAGTATCTCTCATTGATAACATACAGGCTACAGTCATGATACATGTAACTTGGGGGGACCATCATCAGAGAGCTCAATGCTTCATTAGTCTAAGCACTACAACTGGGGGTACAGTGCAGGAAACAATAATGATGACATTATGTTTGCACTGTGCAGCTGTATGCACAAAGGGAAGCCTGTACAGCATCTCTGAAGTAGGAGTCCCACCCTGGCTACTGTGGTTCAGTGGATTGAGCACTGGAATGAGAGCCTGAGAACCAAAGGGTCCCCGGTTGATTCCCAGTCAGGGGACATGCCTGGTTTGAGGGCCAGGTACCCAGTAGGGGGCACTCAAGAGGCAACTACACATTGCTGTTTCTCTCCCTCTCTTTCTCCTTCCTGTCCCCTCTCTAAAAATAAATAAATAAAATATTTAAAGTAGGAGTCCCAACTGGCTTTTAACACAATTAAAGCTGTTTTCAGTTCTTCACAGTTCATCTTTTATTTTTAACATCAAGGATTCCGAAGTCTTAATAGGGTCATTACTTCCTACTCAATACAGGGGTGGGCAGAGTAGATTTACAGTTGTGAATACATGAAATACAGAGTTTATTCATGTATTATTATTTGTTATTGTATTACTTATTACGAACAACCATAAACTTACTTTTGCCCACCCTTGTATTTCATTTACTATCACCATTTACCCTCTAACACTTATCAGTCCAGCAAAAGGTTTCAAACAATTACTGTCTTCATCAAATTCCATTAAATCTGAAAAATACAGACAGTTCTGAGCACAAATTCTGGAGCCAAACTGACTGGGCTCAAATCCCAGCTCTGTCACTGTGATTTTGGGTGTCATATAACCTCTCAGTGCCTCAGTTATCTTACCTGTGAAATGGGGATAAAATGATACCTATCTCTCAGGGAATGCCATGAAAATTAGAAGAATTCATATTCATAAATACTCAGAGCAGCAGGTGACACACACTAGGGCTATATGCATGCTTGTTAAATATAATAAAAATATATATCCATATGTAATATATCACTCTGGGGAGTGATCAGAGAAACTAAAGTCAAAATACTCATACTAATGAGTTGTTTTACTATTATATTTTCCAACACGTTGTAAATTCCAAACTGCTAAAATAGTTAACTCAAATTTAAAAGCATAAACACTTTCTGAGCCAAATAAACAATTTGTGCATTATTAATACCTGTCTTTCTCTGGTCATGAGGCCATCAGACACTGACAAGCAGCTTGATTTAGTGGAATCTGAGGAATGTAAAATAGACTCTACCTGGGCAGCTTTAGGCACATATTCAATTTCTTAGAACCTCAGTTTCCATCCTTGGACAAATGGATATAATGCTATCTGAACTTCTTAAGATATCTGCTAAAAATCACATCATATGAAACATACATAAAGAGGTATTATTATGTGGCCTGGCATCTAGCAGATGCTCAATAAAGTCATTATTATAGTTGTGATTGGCATTACCCTTCTATTCTGTTACTATTGTTCTCTAGATATTGCACTTCATATTAAGGATCACTGCCCCTCACCATTCTAGCAGTGTAATTAAGAAAATCTATCTTCCCCATTCACTTTCGTGAAGATTGTCAAACACGATCAAGGCCTGACCTTGTCCTGGGCTAAGACTGAATAACATTGGTGAAAGAGATCCTTCATGGGTACGTACCAGTGCAAATGTGCCACACAAGGTCCTTTCATTAGTACTTAACGCTAGGAAAGTTTTTACATAATTTAGATAAACTATCATAGAAAAGAATAATTATGTCTTAGATGTTTTCTGCATAGCAGTTTCAGTTTATAGCAACTTTTGTGAGAACTTGCAAAAATCTTAACATATACTCCTTTATGAATCTTTTCATCCTATCTGCATATTAGATCTCAGCAAGTATCAATGCCCAGTTTTATTTTAGAAAAATACAAGACTAAAGATTTATGACTTGCCCTCCTAAACATACCAAGAAGGGAATTCACATAATTTCTCACTATTTCTGGAGGAAGCCCTTGCCTCCAGTACTGTGAATGCTATAAAATCAAATATTAGAGGCTCAAATTGCTAAATATTCTATAAGCAAGGAAAAATATGCTTACCTACTCCCATTCCTGGAAAATGCATTAACTAGTGTCCCTCAAATATTTTTCCTTGGATTAAATGGAAACAGTTCAAACCCCAAGAAGGCACATAGCTTTAACTTGGAATGTTGGCTGTTGGGGTGCACTGTGCATTGCTGGAAAGTAATTAACCATACCCTATCCTCCCTTAGGTGAGATTAGAAAAGCCCAGAAAAGAGTCCTTCAAGGAAAGACTGTCAAAACTCTTTAAATTAATTAGCACATTAAATTTCACCAAATTTATTGTGGAATTGTTAGGCATTCATTTTAACTTCAAAGAAAGAATAACTGATAAATTGAATTTGCCTTGGAACCCCACATAATTTTTCTTCAAATCTACTGTAAAATACCAACAACCAGTATGGAAAAGCTACAGGCTAGAACTTTCAAATGCACTAACAAGGGATGTTTTTGAAAAAAGAAAAAATGACAAATAGCAAATAGAGAAATCAATGCAATTACATTGGTCTGGGTGCAGAGGAGCCCAGGGTAAAAGAAAGGCCTGTGTGATGGGATGTCTCTAGCACAGCAGTAAAAGGGGACATAAGGTGGGATCTTAGCAGTGTGGGAAGTTTGGTGGTTCTGAGGCTTTCTGATGACCCTACCTGGTTCTGGCTGTAGAGCTGAATCCCAAAGTATGATTATGACCAAAATATTGTTTTCCCAAAGTTTTTCCTTCTAACAAATAATAACAAAAGAAATTTCAATTTGTAAACTACAATGTCCTTCTAGTCTCAAAAGAGCAGCATGATATATAGTATTTAAACAGGTACGAAAATATAATAGATATTTCACAAAACTTGGTAAATGGGTAAATTGCAATATGAGTATATATTAATATATTGCCACAGCAAAATGTTGATTAGTTTGCTCTACATATAAATCTAAGGCATAAATAAGTCCTATCTCACTGTGCTTCCCTCAAAAAATATAGCAGCTCTAGTAACCAGAATAATGTAATTAACATTCCAATTCTGGGATTGGTTATCTGGTTCTATAGCAGCAACTATTCAAAATATCATTGTTCATTTCATAAATTTCTATGAATCTCATATGTCCAGGATTTATAATCTATTTTCAGCCATGGACAGAATTTGGTTTAAGGAATTTTTGCATCATTTAATTTTATGACCTAAATAAATATATAGTAAAATATAAATTAAAATGTTAATATAATGTATAAAATAAAGCATAATGTATAAAATAAAATAAGTAATGCTTTATTAGATGATTATACCTTGTTTTTCTATTTTTGGGGGTGGGGGCCCAGAAACAGCATATTCACTAATAATTTAATGGTTGAGATTTAATTCCTGTACTGTCCTCTAAAAACACAGGCAAACCTTCCTTTTTCTTTAAAGAAAAATATATGTTAAACTGAAAATAATGAAGACCTAGTTTCCATTATGTAGAGAAGCAGGGTAACTCAGCAAGCAACAAGGACGGCTTCCCATTTCCCGAAACCTTGACCTAGTGGGCTCAGCGCTAGAGATGAAAGGACCCAAAACCTCCATCTCTGCTGTTTTGAGTCACTACCCTGGCAGCTTTTCTGGCAGTTTCAATTGGTTAAAGGGCTTATTATTTCTTGGCAAAAACATATTTCATAATTGCTAAGAATCACAATAACTTAAGATCTGAAGCTTCCTAAGTCTCACTGTGGAGCAGTAGAAAGAAAACCTTCCTCTACTTTACTACCTGGTGACCTTTATCAACTCACTGGGTGTCTCTGAGACCCATTTTCCTTATCCACACACTAGGTTAAAAGCATTTCCCCTGCCTTTTTCTAGGGACTTCTAAACCTAGGGACTTCTAAAAAAGATTGAATAAAGTAGCATACACAAAATGCTCTCTAAGACAAAAAGTGTTCAACAGAGCAGTATTAATATTAGTAGCAAAAAATAATACTGATTATTAATGAGATAAAATGCATTTAAATATTATTGGGCTTTTTAGGACCCCCTACTTTTAAGAATTTTAAGAATTACAAAGGGAAAAGAGTGAGTGACTTTTCCAGAAAGCAACTTAACTCTAAAAATGTGAGGTCTGTCCTGAAAAAGTCCAGCCATTGTTAGTTAATATGAGAACAGTTTGCAAGACATCGATGTAACCTGGAAGCCAAGGAGAGTGGACTGGAATGTGCATGTGTGAACAGTGATGACTTCACTGTACTAGTCAGTGGAGATGGTAGAAGCCATTGAGTGAGCATGTGTACCATGTGGCTATCACATTCAAAATGACTGAGTAAAGCAACAAATCTGCATCAAATTTTGTGTTAAGCTGGAACATTCCTCTACAGAAACTATTTAAATGATTCAGAAGGCCACAGCTATGGGTGACTGGTGATTGGCAGCTTCATCATGGCAACACGCCTGCTCATGCATCACATCTCATGTGGAATTTTGGGGGTAAACATTCAATCACCCAGGTGACTCAGCGCCCCCTACAGCCCACATTTGGTGCCCTGTGATTTCTGGCTTTTCCCAAAACTAAAATCACCTCTGAAAGAGAAGAGATTTCAGACTGTTGATGATACGCAGGAAAATATGATGAGGCAGCTGATAGCGACTGGGAGAACTGTGTGATGTCCCAAAGTGCCTACTTTGAGGGCAACCGAAGCATCATTGTCCTATGTACAATGTTTCTTGTATTTTGTATCTTCTTCAATAAATGTCTCTATTTTTCATACTACATGGCTGGATAATTTCTGGACATACATCTTCTGAGCAAAACCAGGACAGAGCTGACCCCTGCTCTAGGACAGACATGAACAAATCACTACACAATATGGTCTTTTCTCATCATGGCAACTCCAAAACAATAATAGGATTTATCAACTCCTTCCAACTCTGTTATTTCAGAAAAAAGACTTCATAGCTAATGAAGGTATCTCATGACTATTTTTCACCTTGGACTTGAAGCCCATTTTGCCTACTTAACAATCAACATCATTTCTAATTAGCTATATTAAATATCTAAAATTAACATGGCAATAACTTTCAGGAACAATTAACACATACACACTCTACTTTTAAAAGGAATGTAAATATTTTTTTAAATTCTTTTAAATCTATAGGACCTTAATACCAGAAGATAGCAATAAAAAAGAGGGATTCTTTGCGTAAATTGCACCAAAATAATGAGACACTTCCACGTTTGTGTTTGAAGTTCTTTAAACAAGGTGGCCTTTTTAGTGAGTTGAGATAAAGGTTTGAAACATTTTAGGGACAGAGCATTTGGCTGGCATACTGCCACCTTCCACACCAGATAATTTTGGTTGCTGCTGTTTGTCTCATATGTTTTTTATTCTCCCTCTAGGGAAGTCAAAGCCTTTTCACTTGCAGGCAAATTTTACTGCAGCTCTGGAAACTGCTTTACAAGGTGATAAGCATTCACAAGAGGCTTTCATTAGGTCAGTAGCTAAAGCAAAAACTACGTGCACATATTTAGACAACATGTGTGAAATGGAAAACTTTAAACATGTGAGACTTCCAAGTTAGTCTACTAAAACTGCGTACCCCATGAAAAATCTGGAGCTAGAAGAAATGAACATGCTAAAGAGCCTAAAATACAATTGAACTTGTGGATTTTCTTTGCTTTCAATTCAACATAACAGCTTGTTTCATTACCTATGTCAACCCCTGCATCTGCTAACCCATTGCTGTCTGATTCTGTAGAGTATGTTTCCTTCGATCACTTTTCCAAAAGGTTTGGTGAAATTGGAACAGAAACCCGTGTCTTTTCATTTTTCTTCCATTCAGTTCCATGAGTAGCATCCCAAAGTTAATGGTCTGAACCCTATGGTACATGCAACCTATGAGGGCATCTAAGTATTCAAATATGAGACTATGAGTTAAGACAAAATTAAGATGTCTTAACTAGTCAGAGAAAAAAACCATCAGTTATCAGAAAGGCACCAAATCATGAGGTGCCTTAAGGGAGGCCTTAAATACCAGATAAGATTTGGGTAGATGGAGAGCAACAGCATGGGATGAAAAAATAATGACCGAACGTGAGTAGCTTCCAGAGCCCAGAGAGGCTGAACAAAGAGCTCTGACCAGGGACAGGGGAAAACGTAGGGAAGAAGATCACTTGTTGGAAATCACTACACTAGACTGGGTTTTACACACCATTGAGTAAAATATACTCAATGATATTCTAGTTTCCTTCAACTATGTGCAAGTTTATATCATAAATCTAACAAAATTAAATCTTGGTTTGCAAAGACACAGTGCTTTCCTCAACAGTATAGCTTTTTCTGACCTGTCCACTAGATTGTAAGCTTACTGAGAATGGGTTCACCTTGTACTCCCAGGAGTTGATCCCAGTGTCGAGCACATTAGCAGGCACCAAAATAAATGCTTCCAGCATGCTGCAGCACACAGGGCAGGTTTCAGAAATGGACTTTGTTAGCACAGAGGAATGGAAGTTAAGCCTTCCTCTTTGTCACTGATATGCATATCCTATAAGGAGTTCAGAGTTTGCCTAAATGAAGTCGCAATGTAATTAGAAATCAGAGAGAAGAAGCAATTGAATCTCAGAAAGAAAGTTTTATGAAAGACAGCCTACAGAATTGGAAAAATCTTTATAAATCATATTTGGTATGAGACTTGTATCCAAAATATATAAAGAACTCTTAGAGCTCAATACTAAAAACACAAACACCCATTTTAAGAATGAGCAAAGATTCTGAATAGACATTTATCCACTGAAAATATACAAGTGGCCAATAAAATCATAAAAAGATGCTCAACATCATTAGCCACCAGGTCAGTGCAAATCAAAACCACCACAGGTCCCACTTCACATCCACTAGGATGCCTGCAGTGTAAAAGACAGTAACAACTGGTATTGGCCAGGATGTGGAAAAATTGGAACTTCCGTACACCACGAGTAGGACTGTAAAATGGACCAGCTCCTTTGCAAAACAGTCCGACAATTCCTCAAATGCTTAAACATAGTTATCATATGACCCAGACATTCCATTCCAAGGTATATACCAAAGAGAAATGAAAACATGTCTACACAAAAACCTGTATATAAATATTCATAACAGCATTAGTTATAAGAGCCAAATTGTGGAAACAACCCAAGTGTCTGTCCATCACTGAAGAACAGATAAATAAATAAAGCATGGTATAACTGTATAATGGAATATTACTCAGCAATAAAAGAAATGGAGGAATGATAAATGCTCCAACATGGATAGACCTTGAAAATATAAAAGTCGAAGAAGCCAGTCACAAAATGTCACATATTGCATGGTTTCATTTATACAAAATGTCCAGAATGCACAAATCCATAGAGACAGAAATTTGGGGGGAAATGGAAAGTGATTGCTAAAGGTGCGGAGTTTCTTTTTTTTTTTTTTCTTTTCTTTTTTTTAATCCTCACCCGAGAGAGAGGGAGAGAAACACTGATGAGTTGCCTCTCACACATACCCTAGCTGGGACTGAACCTGCAAGCCCAGCATGTGCCCTGACTGGGAATTGAACCTGTGACCCTTTGGTTTATGGTACGATTCTCCAACCAACTAAGCCACACTGGCCAGGGCCAGTTTCTTTTGAGATGGTGAAAATGTTCTAGAATTGATTGAGGTAATGGTCATACAACTCTGATTATGTTTAAAAGCCAGTAAATTGTACACTTTAATCTAATGGTATTGTATGTGAATTATACCAATAAAATTTCTATCTTATAAATATAGTTTCTCTTTGAGGTGATGAAAAATTTTTGGAAATAGAGAGTAGTGATGATTTCATATCATTGTCAATGTAATTAGTCCACTAAATTGTACACTTAAAGTGCTTAAAATGGAAATTTTTTGGTAAAAATATATATATTTTTTACAATAAAAAATTTAAAAATCAGTGCAGAATGGAAAAAATATTAACTTACTTTCCCCAATTTTAATTATTAGTAAATTCTTTCCCCAATAGACTCACTTTGTCCAAAATAGGAAAATCCCAGATCTAAAAGATTTTAAAAGTATATATATGTATACTTTTGTATATCCATCAGCCAGAATAACATTAAAAAACCTGTAAAGAATATAAAAAACAAATGCTATTGACCATTGTTTTCAATTTTATAAATTATAAATTTCCTATTTGTGGTTCTTCAACTTGCCTTAACACTGTTTTTGGCAGGTGATGTTTGTTAACTGCTTTGCTATTTCCTGTTGTAAGGAAATTAATTGACTGTTGCAATTAGGTTTTAACAAATAGCATTTCTACTCTCCTTTGCTAATTATGCTGAGCCTGGATTTTGCGTAACATTTCACACTACATTTATTCTCCTACTTCGATAAGAACGTGAATTTGTATACACTTCATTTTGAGTCACTGAACTAAATCTGATTGTGTTGCTTCTAAACCAATTCTGGACAAATACTTAAACTGAAATGCACATTGATGTGAATAAACTCAAAATAAGATAATGTTTAAATATATCGCATCTCTTTCAGGTTTCAACATGAACGTAAACACACACACACACACACACACACACACAACAGGCCAAGGAAAAATACCCTACTGTATGGAATGTAGACCCTGTGTGCTTTATAATAAACACTTTTCTAGAAGTCTTCTCTAATACACTGAGAATTATTACTTTAATATGAATTCATTAGAATGTACAGCACTTTGATGGGTTTAAAGCAAGTCTATTATGGCAGAAACAGGAATAAATATTCCACCACAGCTATTTTATGTAAAATAAAGCATTATTATTAGAAGCCAGAAAAATTTAAATGTCAAACAATAGTAACTTTCTCATCAATCAAGCATCTTTTAGATAAATGAATACAGAATTTCAAATCTGTGATTATTCATATTAATTTTCAACTGACAATCATGGAAATTGCTTCATCTAAAAATTTTGGTTCAAGTGTTAGGCTCATTAATTAATAGAATTAATCCTTTTAAAAGTTGTAACTTGGAAAAGGCACCTTGGGAAGCTGAATGAGAAATACTAACATAAATTATCCCTTAATAAAATACAAATGATATTATGTATGATGAAATCAGTTTCTGTGATGAAAAAGAAATGTAATCTTTTAAATAAGAAAAATAATTACTGATGAACATTAGGTGCAAGGACTAGGAGACACCAGAAACTATATTTTAAATAAAATTAAAAAATATATATATTTATTAAGTGCATGCTTTATAAAAGATATTTTCCTTAAGCATTGTACCTATTTAATTTCATTTATCTTCATAAAAATATTTGTAAGGTAGGTATTCATTACATATAGGCATTTCATATGTGTGAAAATTTGATGAAGTGATTCTGCAGCCTGTACAAATTTTCTGAAGCATTAGACCTGAGACTGAATCCAAATCCATGCTCTCTCCATTTTATTATTCTTCCAATAGGAAACATCCCATCATTTAGCAAGATAATTCAGCCACATGAGCTACTACAAATGTAAAAGGGCTGAGGAATACAGACATATCCCTAAGATTTGATTGGTTCAGGGGGAATACAGACATATTCCTGAGATCTGATTGGTTCAGCTACATTACCCAGCCAGGAAGCAGAAATAAAACACTTATACACAGCAATTCCTACCTTTCCAAGTTGTGAGATACCAGAACAAATATACAATCAAAACTAAATTAAATGCAACCTTGATATTTATATTTCTTAAAATTCTACTAATCCAAACAGCAGAGGCAACTTAAAAAAATCAGGTCTTATAAAAGTCATGTCTCCTTGCACTCTGCATGTTGGACATATATTATCCACTGTGTATGCATTTAGTATGTGTGTTTAAACACCTTTTTAGTAGTTGTATGTTAAGGAAAATTAGTTTAAAAGAGTGTTCACCCAAGGTTATATCACTGGTTCACTTAAGTTAAAGTGTATTTTGTTTTTTTGGATACCAATACATAAAAAGGCATTGTCTAGGAAAAAAAAGAGATGTATATACACATACAATTTTAAAAGTAATGCAAGCTTATATGACACAAGAGTGGGTCTAATTCTTACTGAAAAACTTATTTGAACTTTCATAGCATTCATTCCTGTCAATATTTTCCTCTTGCCTCACTAGCTGTTCTTTGTCAGTCTCTTTTGTGAGCTTCTCCATACACAATCTAGTCAAGCTCTAAATTTTAGAGTTCCCCTGGGTTAGGTCCTGGTTTTCCTTTGTTCACCTTCCCTCCCTAGGTAATCACATCCATTCACAAAGATATAAATACCACCTGTATTCTAATAATCCCCACATTTATACTATGAACTCACACATCTGCTAAAAATCTCCACTACAACATAAAAGTTACTTCATCCAGAAACTAAATTCTTGATCTTCCCACCAAACTTGCTCCTTTCTAGAGTTCTTTATCCTCCACCCTGTGGCTCATGCCACCAGACACTGAGATTAATTCCAGAGTATATCCTTGTCCCCATATTTAATCCATCATCCAATCCCCAAATACTCGTATATACAAAATGTGTCCACTTCTCTCCATTTCTACTGTCACTAGCCTAGTCCACATCAGCGCTACCGCTCAGCTTGACTGTTTATTGTTGCTTTAGGCCACTCCCTACTCATTCTCCTCTTCACCAACCAGTGAGATATCTACATGAAAACAGAAAACAGATACTATAATTCCTCTGCTTAAAAATCCTTCAATAATTTCTCCTTGTACTTTGGAACAAAACTCAAAATAGCAAGTCTTGTATGTTCTGACCTGTGCATTCTCCAACTTCACCCACATTCGTTGCTCCCCCTCTCTGCACCTGAGCAGCAGCACTGGTTTTCTCTCCCGTCTCCCAGTAAGCCAAAATCCTGACTGCCTCCAGACTTTTGCACATGCCGGCTCCTCTACCTGGAACATTTTCCTGCTTATGCCTACCTACCTGATTCATCCCCTCAAGTTTTAGTTCAAATACAACCTCCTTGAAGGGGCTTCCCTCAACTGCCCCTGCCAATTAAATTAGTTCCCTCTTGTAAATTCTCTCACAGCATCCTTTTCTTTCAAATCACTCATGACAATCTGTAAGTAAATACACACACGCACACACACACACGTTAAATGCCTTGCTTGTCCACTAGATTGTAAAATTTATAGACAAGGATCATGTCCCTGCATCGTCAACATTTTGCGTAGCATCTGGCTCAGAATGTGTACTTTATAAATATTTGCTGAATTACTTATTTAGAGAAAAGTCCCCTTCTCCAGCTCCCTGTTTCTAGGCCCTGAAAAAAAAATAGTGTAACTGTTTCTTTCTTTAATAGTTCAAGATATGAAAGTATATGTTTAAAAGGGAAAGACTTCACACATGAACATATTTTAGTATATCTTCCTAGTACAAGTTTTGACATTTGAATTAAATCTAATAAAAATAGTTTTAAAAGACAAATAGAAGAACAGTGTAGCTAATAACTAAAATACAGTAAAAATTGTTGAGAATTTGACTACAAAGGAAACATTACACAGAAAGAGGCTATTACCACGTACACCCTCAACATACCAATAACCACTTGCTGAGCATCTATCAGGTAGCAGTTCCTGGGCTACACAAGGAGCTGCCTCATGTCAGTGATGGTGTGACAACAGCATTTTATCACTATGATTGAATTTTCGGAGACAGTTGGTAGGAAAGTTTTCTTCAATAGAGCCATAATTATAAAATGGTTAATTTTATTACATCAAAAATTAAAACATTTGATTTAGGAGTAGAAAAGTAACTTTATTTCATCATTTCACAAAGGTGTTAAAATTTGTAATGTTAATTTAAAGCCTTAGAAATAATAGTCCCATTTTCAGATGAAAGAGAAATGCAGGTTTTGCTCAGTACTTACTTATCATATCAATTGCAGTTAACCGAGAAGTCCACACCTGTTTTTCAGTAAGCCAGTGGTCATGATGATTCAGGTTAACATTGGCTCAATAAGCATAGAGGACCTCAACCAACATTCTGTTTTAATTCACAGCATTAAAAATGTTTTTTAAACAACAACAAAAAACCTTTATTTTTTCCTTGCACTTAAAAGGAATTCAAAGTTCTCCCAGAAAGTTCAACACCTGGGGAAACTTCATTAAGTGTTACTATTCCCTGAAATTACTGCTTCATCGAGAAAATAGGGGCTTTAAAACCTGAAGAGGTTAATAATGTGTGCTATTGCTCAGGGACTGACTCAGAGTGGCTCTGGGAGACGCTGCCCTGCCATTAGCTTAATTAATGTTTCCACCAAATGAATGGAGTGCAAAAAAAATTAGTCTTAAAAGTTAGAGTTTAATGAGGATTTACAGAAACAATGAATTCCTGATTTCATTATCAGGTGAGGAAGACTGGAAGAAGCATATTTCTGCTCTCAAATTGTCTTTAATTTTGGTAGTTACAAGTGAAGACATAAATGGATGCTGGGTAAGGTCCAAAGAAAATAAAATGATTAAGGAATCTAGTGATTGCTATGACTATTATCTTTTCAAGGTTGTTATTGCAAAGGATAGTGATGAATCCATTGAGGTAAATGCAAAAAATAAAAATAAATAATACAGGTTTGGACCAAATGGAATTTTTTTGTTTGTTTCATATTAAAATTTGCTACTGAGCAGTTTTCAAATGAAAGTTTTAGCCTGCTGCTCAGAATTTCAAATCTGCCTCATGTCTTAAAAGTAGCTGCAATTCCAGGGTTTCAAGAACTTTTAATAATTATGCTCTTATTTAAGGGAAGAAAAGGGGGTTCACCATATAGTAATTAGATGCTTTTAACAGTCCTGACTTATTTAACTGTGTTCCCATTTTCCCCAGTGACACGGGACCTATGAAGCTTATTCATTTCTATTCAGTAAAGTCCTCTTAATCTTCCTGTACTCCCCTATGTAGAGACAAATATATAGAATCTGAACGTCTTTTTAAGTTTCTCTAACTAATCAATGGCAAGCTGGCTCATTTTTTTTTCTCTCTCTCTCTCCCTTTTTAAAAAACTTATTAGAGAGAGGAAGGGAGAGAGAGAAACATCAATTTGTTGTTCCACTTATTCATGCCTTCACTGGTTGATTCTTTTATGTGCTCTGACCAGGGATCAAACCTGCAACTGTGGCGTATCAGGATGATACTCTAACCAACTGAGCCACGCGGTCAGGGCAAGCTGGGTCATTTCATCTGCTCTTCATGAGTTCATCATCATTCCAAATATTTATAAATCTTATAATTTCTCTGAAGATCATGAAATACCTTGATTAGTGTAAATTCAGGTTCCATTTTTTATACACATTAGTTCAAGAAATACTAAGTGCTTTTAACCCCAATATAAATTTCCAGATTTTCTAAAGTTACTGCTTGATTTGCCATGTCATTAGGAATGCCAATTAGTTTTCTTCAGAAAAAGTAGATCTTGGAGGATTTAAGTTTTTAAAGTATTTCTGATCATTTTTAGACAGCAAAGTTGTGGAGGTTAAAATCATACCACACAAAAGTAAATAATCAATTAGTCCAAAGAAATGCTTGTTGAGCTACTGATGCTTGTTACAAAGAACTGTTCTACAGTTGACCCTTGAACAACGCTAGGATTAGGTTAGGAACGCCAACCCCCATGTAGTTGAAAATCTGTGTATAACCTTTGACTCCCCCAAAACTTAACTACAGTCATTCTGGTATCCCTGGGTGAGGGCTTCCAGGTCCCCCCGCTCCCATGGGAACCAAAATCTGCGGATGCTTTAGTCCTTGAAAAAAGTGGCATAGGACGATGCATACAGTCAACCCTCTGCAACCATGGATTCCCAACCTCAAATCTAAAATACTGTTCACAATCAGAGGTTGGCTGAATCTATGGATGTGAAACCCAGAATAGTACGGAGGGCTGACTATAAATTTATGGGGGGAAATCCACATATAAGTAGACCTGCACAGTTCAAACTCATTCTGTTCAAGAGTCAACTATATTTTGTTGTACACTACATGAAAAGGGCTGTCATTAAGAATGGGAAAAAAATACCTAACCTCACCTGGGGTTACAGGAAGTTCCTGATAACATGGTGAATTTCACAAGGACCAGGTGAGGTAGATACTGCGATAGAGATTGACTATGTGATTAAACCTCAAATGCCTGCTGATGGCCACCATTCCTTACTAAGTATTTACTATATGGTCCCATCTGTGATCTGTCAAATTAAAATTTGATATTTTAACAAACTGCTAACTGCCTCCTTTAAAAATACATTAACCAAGATTACTTAAGGTATACTTATGTCACAATTAAGCAACACCAGAAATATTTTAGAAGTTTATAATTTGGTGGGACTGCAGACTGGTACAACCACTATGGAAAACATTATGGAACTTCCTCAGAAAACTAAAAATGGATCTGCCTTTTGACCCAGCAATTCCACTGTTGGGACTATATCCTAAGAACACTAAAACACCAATACAAAAGAACCTTTGCACCCCGATGTTCATAGCAGCACAATTTACAATAGCTAAGTGCTGGAAGCAACCTAGATGCCCATCAGTAAATGAATGGATCAAAAAACTATGGTACATTTACACAATGGACTACTACACAGCAGAAAGAAAGAAGGAGCACCTACCCTTTGCAACAGCATGGATGGAGCTGGAAAGCATTATGCTAAGCGAAATAAGCCAGGCAGTGAAAGACAAATACTATATGATCTCACCTTTAACAGGAACCTAATCAACAAAACAAAGAAACAAGCAAAATATAATCAAAGACACTGAAATGGAGGACAGACTGACAGTGACCAGAGGGGAGAGAAGAGGGAATTTCAGGGGAGAATGGGAAGGGTTTACAGGAACAAATTTAAAGGACACATGGATAAAAACTAGGGGGAGGGTGGTAATGGGAGGGAAGTGGGGAGAGAACAGTGGGTGGGCTGGAATGGGAGTAAAACAGAAAAAACTGTACTTGAACAATTATTAAAATAAAAAAAAGAAAAGAAAAAAAAAGAAGTTTATAATTTGTTCAGATATTGTGCCTAAGTAAAGGTGCTGAGAAGTAAAAATAATTTCTTACCCTTTTCCCTAAAGTTTCTACCAGTTCTTTCAGGAATCCAAACCACAGGATTTCATTCCCTATACCCTCTCTTTTTTATTTCCTTCTCCCATTATCTATCTCACCTGGGAACACTGGCTCTGAAACCAATGGCTCCACCTCCTCCAGCTACAATCTACTGTATTTTGCCATATATAATGTGCTCCTGTGTATACTGCGCACCCACGTTTTTGGTCCAAACTTTCAGGGAAAAAAATCTTCAATTTTAATTTTTTAATTCATTCATTCATTTATTTATATTTAAAAAACAAAACTGATTGTCATATTCCAGGGTATTATTTTGCATGTGAATATTGTGATTGCTTTCTACAGTTATACTTTTAACACATAAGCATAAATAAAAGAATTAAAAACATTTATATAGATACGGAATTAGTACTACCCATGTATAATGTGCATCCTTATTTTTCCCTAAAAAATTTGGGCAAAAAAGTGCTCATTATACATGGCAAAATACGGTAATTCCAAATGCAGCCATGTCAAGGTAACTATACATGGCAGATGTAAAAGAAATGTTGGCATTTCACCATCCGCAGTAAAGACAGTGATGTTTTTGAGCATCAGCACCATCCCAGACAGGAGAAAGGCTGAGGGTTCTGATCAGCAGGAAATAGGAAAGCAGGAAAAACACATAAAGAAATGCTTACATGCGTTGTTGTGAGATAGCTACAGCTTTTAATTCAGAAAATGGAGAAATTATTAGTAAAGCTAATGCAAGAAAATTTTCTGATGCATGCCATTTGATTATTTAACCATAAACTATACCATATTTGGTAACAATGACAAATAATGTTCATTCATATTCGTTGCTTAATAGAAGTTTTTACACTCCATATTATTGTACAATACTTTAATATTGATGCAACAACCTAGTGTCAACTGACCTTGAACAATAGTCCATTAATATCACCAGGTCCTGACTGAACTAGTGGTTAACAGTCAAATACCAACTGGGGGTATCCAACTCAAATAGAGATGATTTAATTTTTGACTTGGTGAATACAGCAATGATTTACATTTTGGCACCATGGGTACAGGGAGACCAAGTTTCTGTTTTGTTTGTTTCATTTTCAAGTTCAGCAAGACAGTTCCCATACTGGAAAAAATTCATAAAGCACAATAAATTTTTCCAGTGCTTATACTGGGTCTTGGTGATATGTTAAATAAACATCTTTAATAAACTGGATTAATTCCTTCAATAGTTAACTATTGTTTAATATTTTATAGATCCTTTTATCAATTCAAAGTAATTATAATCCTCTATACATCACAATGACCATTCAGGGGAGCACCATTCAGAAAGGAAAACCTAGATTACACTCCAAAATGAGTTCTGTAAGTCAAATCAATAGATGTTTATCTGGAACATGCAAAAGAGATGAGAGGCAAAGCCAAGGAAACTGATTTCATTTCAAGAAAAAGAAAATATTCAAGATTAGTTAAAAAGAAGCAAATGTACCAACCTTATGTTGTTTCAACATTTTACCTTAAAATTTGGCTAATAAAAAAGTATGCTACCTGCCCACATTCTACACTCTCTTAAGTTACTACACATACAAAGACAATACACCATGCTTCCAGGAGACAAATGTAGCAAAAACAAAGCAAAGTCCACCATTTTCTGATAGATGAAAACATAAGCACAATTAAAACTTCATAAATCTCGGTCTATACATTAAAAGTACAGCCACTGGTGTGTCACCAAAACAAAGAAAGAAAACCGTCACAGGGGAAATGAACTCAATAGTACTGAGTATTTCCTACTGATTTTGTGTTTAGCCTATATTGTGGTGGCAGTTGGTTTTCTCCAGGCTTTTCATCCCACATGTGACTAAACGTTATTTGCTCTAGAGATTAAATGAGCAAAACCAAACCAAACCCCAATTTAAGATGTGGTGGTGGGCTTGGCTCGGTGTGGGGCGGGGTGGGCGGAACCGCAGCTGTCTGCTGGTGAGGAGACGCTGCTCCTGAGCGAGCACCCTTCGGTGACCAGCACTGGGGTGTGTATTTCATGTAAATGATCAGACCCACAGCCCTACTGAGACCATGTCCTCATCCTCCTTTGACAGCTGAGGACACTGAAGCCCACTGAGGTTAATTAAGTCACCAAAGTCTCAGCTGACAAGTAGCAGAGCTAAGATTCAGATCCAGATGCCTGAAATCACTGAGACAATGGGGTTTTCCCCTAAATTAACATGCAATAATTATATATCTTTTTGTAAGCTTAACTCCCTTCTTTCCAAATGCTACAGGATTCTCAAAATGTAATTTTAAAGAACTGTGTGGGCAGGGGCATGGCCCAACCGAAGGACAGGAGTGTCCTCACCGAGGATGGAAGCTACCATGGCTGGAGGAGCAGTGGGCTCTGTGGGGAGCCCCGGAGCCGTGTCACCTCAGTCCATCTCAGTTTGTTTCCTACCGTGGGGAATGGAATGTCATGGCTCTGTGGGCAGCCGCTGGCAGCCTGGCTCCCACTATCCTGGACACATTGGTGGGGAATGACACCTGACTTCTGACTTGTGGGAAAGCTCTGTAGACACAGCAGCTCCCATCTCAATGCATTGAGAAATGAGTCCATTACTTCATATTTTGCCCTGTTACTCTATATGAAGACATTAACAAAGAATGCTAGGATTCAAAGAGATAAGCTCTCACAGATGATGTATTGTACACTTGAAACCTATATAATTTTATTAACCAATGTCACTCAAATCAATTCAATAATTTAAAAAAAGTTAATATCCTTTTATTGTATTTTTTCCATTACCACTTATCCACTTTGTATCCACATCTCCCCTGCAATCACCACACTGTTGTCCCTGTCCATAAATCCTTTTCCCTCAGTCCTCTGACCCCATAATCCCTCCCCACAGCTGTCACCCTGCTCCCTATCAGTCTGTTTCTATTTTGCTTGTTAGTTGTTTGTTCATTAGATTCCACATATGAGTGAGATCATATGGTATTTGTCTTTCTCTGACTGGCTTATTTCAGTAGCATAATGCTCTCCAGGTCCATCCATGTTGCCACAAAGGGTAATTTTTTTTTATGGTCAAGTAGTATTCCATTGTGTAAATGTCCTATAGCTGTTTTACCCACTCATCTACGGATGGACACTTGGGCTTCTTCCATATGTTGGTGATAGTAAATAACGCTGCAGTGAACATTAAGGTATTTGGAAGAAACACTTACAGGAACTATATTAGCTGAATAAACAAAACACATATTGTGCAAAATGAAAACAGTAAGGGCTATCATGTACATCAGACCACCTGCATCAGTAAGATGATTTGAAGAGCACAATGTAATAAAATAAAAGCAACTGAATCCTGGAAAGGACTGCATGAACAGACACAATTTATATAAACAGAACTCCTCCATCTAAGGGCAGAAGTAGGAACTCAACAGCTGAAGAGGCATTTAAATCTGCCTTCATCACACCAGGAGGTGGAAACATAGAGCTGGGACTTAAAGACACTGTACACGGTTTAGCACAAAAGGTGAAACTTCAGGGGAAGAAATGTAGCAATCTCAAAACTGAGATGCAAAAATCCAAAAGGTTCAGTCTCAAGAAGAGGATCTGACCAGCAGACATCTCCAAAGACCAAACTTTTCAAATCACGATATGTAACATTCATACTGAGGAAAGAAATGACTGATTTATACTTGGGACTTAAATGCAGCTGAACTAAGGCCTGAGCACACTGAAAACCACAACTACAATCAGGGAAGCCTTTGCCCCAAAAGGATTCGTTGTAGTAATTGGAAAGGACACCACAAAAATCCATTTGATGCACTTTACTGCAATGTTCAAAAGGTAACACACTCTCTCACCAAATGTCAAAGTTCTTTGTAAACAATACCACAGTTTCCCTTTTACCAGGAGATATAAGATTTTATCAGAGAAAGCAGTTCTCCAGTCACGGACAGATGAGAGATTCATTCCTAATGCTGACACAATCTTCCACGACTACCACTACTATTGCAAAAATTCTATGGAAGATAATTCATGGGTGTTCCAAAGTCCTCCTGATTGAGTGAGGCAGCTTTTGGGGAAACTAAGAGTAAAACTTTTGAATCAAAATATTCAAAACTACCTATGTAGGAATTAATATCTGCAGATGGGATGAGGATGTGGGGTCCCCAGTGGTTCTCCAAGAATTGTATATAACAAATTAAGAGGGCCTTTTATAGACTTTTAAATGTTTGCAGAAGATTTCAGTGTGTCTGACTGGGAAAGGTTCAGCCACTGTTAATATAATGAGAACAGTTTCTGCAACATTGATGTAACCTAACAGCCAAGGAGAGTGGACTGGAATGCACATGTGTGAACAATGACAACTTCACTGTACTAGTCAGTGGGGGTGGGAGATGCTGTTGAGTGAGCATGTGTACTGTGTGGCTATCACATTCAAAATGACTGAGCAAGGAGAGCAAAGAATCTGCATCTAATTTTGCATTAATCTTGAATATTCCTCCACAGGAACTATTCAGATGATTCACAAGGCCACAGCTATGGGCAACTGGTGACTGGCAGCTTCATCATGACAACACACCTGCTCATGCATCACGTGTCATGCAGAGTTTTTTTGCAAAAAATCAAATCATTCAGGTGACTCGGCTCCCCTACAGCCCAGATTCGGCACCCTGAGACTTCTGGCTTTTCCCACAACTAAAATCACCTTCGAAAGGGAAGAGATATCAGACCATCAATGAGATTCAGGAAAATATGACAGGCAGCTGGTGGCAATTGGGAGAACTATAGGAGGTCCTAAAGTGCCTGCCTTGAAAGGGACTGAAGCATCATTGTCCTATATGTATGTTTCTTGTATTTTGTATCTTCTTCAAGAAATGTCTCTATTTTTTACATTACATGGCTGGATACCTTTTGGACAGACCTTGAACATACACACAGACATATACATATATACACCTGTATACATATAAAGTTTTAAGGTACAATATAGTTGCATATTTAAATATTACCTTTAGATTATAATCTTTCCTTCAAATCTGACACCTTGATGGGTTATTTCTCACTGCAGTATCTGGGCCCTCAAGAGTTGGTATGCTGTCAATCACCCAATGTCAACTTTTCTCTTTGACTGCCCTTGCAACAATATTCACTTAAGGCATAATCACTCTTCATGGACAAATTACTGTCTATTAAATAGTAATTTATTTGATGTGTTCCTGGAAATTTTTTTACACCATTGGTTTTATGAAACCCAAGTGTTCCACAGTAGAAAGTGCTAAAATAACATCACCCTGTTCACATACACTTACATTTATTAAGCACATTTTAGAAGTATAAGCAAAACACTTTATAATATTATATTTACTATACCATACAATTCAAACTGAATGAAAATGCTTTTCAGTATCAACCTTAAGCCTTGCATATTTCCTGAACATTGTGAGAGATTGCAAAGCGTTTTTAGTTAATACATTTGGGATTCAAAACATTGCTATTTAAATGAAAAACAAATTAAGTCAGTTGGCATTTCATTTGGCTTCAAAGAACAAATATATATCATAAGGTAGTAACAAAATTTAGTGAAAATAATGGATAACTCTTTCATTTTAAGAGGGAGAATGGAAAATGAGCAAGGTCATAACATCCTCTCAGGCTAGACATTCAGTTTCAGCATGGCAGGATGACAGGTTTCATTTTAACCATGTTCTTCACAATCTTGAGTATTTATGATGAAATCTCGAATGTACAGTAACAATTCTATACTCTTCCATAAAATGAGGAGTAATAAATCTTTCTGATTTACTTAAGTGAAAGCTGAATAAGGGGAGAGATGTAACTCTGGTAAATAAAAGCACCAAAATATAGCTTGATGAATCAGAGAAGATAATTTCAAAACCGTAAGATTTTTATATTCATGAACTTCTTAAGGGTTATTTAGTTCAAATTAAAAATCTTAACAATAATAAATGAACGTTAGCTACAACCTCAAGACATAGGAACCAAAGAATTTCTGGGAACTGAGAAAAGCTTCACATCCACACCAGGGTAACCCTAACAGCTTAATTTGGGCTAACATTCCTGACACCACACCAATGCAGACTCAGCTCTGAGTCTCCAGGAGCTAACAGCTTACAGAACTAGGACAATTGCAGAGCTAGAGATGTATCTCAAAAGGAATATTTTCTAATGTAAGCTGACAGCCCTACAGTAATTTCAGAGTAACTGTGATAATAATAACGTAGATCAAGAAAAAAAATTTAAAGGTGTGGAAGAATAACCCTATACCTGGGATTAAAGCATACACTGCTAATTCTTAATAATGACCAAAAAATGAAAACAACAATTACAACCCTTTGAAAAATGCAAGGAAATTAAAGTCCAGGATTACCTAAAAGAACCAGAAATTATACTCATATATCTTCTCTACATAGAATACTCATATCATGTATGAAAGAAATCTATAATTTTATTAGTAAATGGGAAATCTATCTTCGTGTGTGGTATTTAGCATCAAGATAGTTCCAAATACAAATAGAGCATGTTAAGCATATAAAATACATAAGTATAAGCAACTCACATGTTTTCCATACATTTAAAGAAAGGTTTAGCGACAAGAGTTGAGAACCATTGAGGTATTTTAGCAGAATATCTAACTTCAATTGACTTGACTGTCTAGCAGTAAAAATTTCCCAGGATTAATCCCGTCAAAGTCTGGCAAAATGACCAGCCTGTGCTGGCATAGTCACCACACACTGCTGATGTCTTCTGCTGACCATCCATTTCATGGGACCATACTAATTTCAAAACATGACCAATGTCTACTCTAACAAGGGGACCACCATTCTAATTGGGAATATGAAGTTTGTATTGGTTTGCTTTGTTTTCTAGGATGACAACAGTCATGGCTGAGTGAAAGACACTCCCACTAAACCAATAAATAAAATTGACAAAGGAAATGCATCAGTGAAGCACCAAAATCAGTCTTCAGTGCAAACTTGCAGCCTAGTGGTCTCTTCAGAACTGTACACCAAGACCACTGGTGTTTTCCTGAGATTTAACATGGCGTTCAGCTGACTACCCGGAGATTCTGAGTTTCCTGCCAGATACAAGACAAACACACCAACTGGGTATGGTGTGTTACTTGCTGCTGTTTTAGAAAACAATGCCAGATTATAACAGTCTTTGTCCAAACAAAATGCCTGACATTTCTGGCTTAAGACCTTTTGGGTCTAATAAATAACTCCATTTCTCATGACAGAAGTTTCTTTCATTGATGGATTTATTAAATAAATAAGTAGTTCATCAGTTTACAGAATGTGTTATTTCACACAATTTAATATGAAAGAACTAGCAGGTGGTACTATTAAGAACCATCAGTAGCAGGAATTGTTTCATAGATGACCAACTTAATCTATGCTTGGAACACTGCCATCCTTTATAAGGTTTTTCCATATAACACATTCAAAGTTTTAGTGCCCATCTACTCAGGGTGTTTATGAAATCCTTGTGCAACTTTAAACTTGACCTATCCCACTGAACTATATTTTATGGGACTCTGTTAAAACTGCTGCGTATTCATCCAGACCGCATTCTTTAAAGGAACTTCGAGCCAGGATCATGCACGCAGTTGACGAAATCCCTCAGCAGCAGCTGGGGAATGTTTTCAATGAGGTGGAAAATCGGACTGAAATTTGGATCACCAAAAAATGGTGATTACGTTGAAGTCCATAAATTTAAACGGCAATGTTAAAGTCTTATTCACACTGATTTAAGCCATTTACATTTTTTTCTGTCACAAATACAACAAAGATTAAGGTTTAAAGTTAACATGAATATTTAAAAGCACTCAAAATGGCTATGTTGTTATATAATTAGAAATTTTATTATCTTTCCCATGTTAGGGGACTAATGGTGACTCATTTCAAAACACTTTACAGCATCCTAAAAGACTAACATGTATTTTAGAAATCACTAAATCTCCGATTGACTTGGTCTATATTTTTAAAAATATTACTACTTATAAAGATGCATATTCATAAGTAAGCCATTTCCTAATGGGTTGTGAAAGGAAAACAATCAGAATAAGAGAGATTGGCTAACATGTTAAAACAGAAGGTGGCTAGAGACAATGTAATACCCTGGATTCAATCCTGGTACAAAAAGAAAAAAAAAGACAGTAGTGGAAAAACTGGTAAAATACAGATAAAGTGTACATAAAATGTGAATGAAAGACACTGAGAACACCCTGCACACACAGGGTACTATTTTTACAATTTTTCTGTAAATCTAAAATATTCCAAAATAAAACATGTTAATTTTTAATGTGATAAGAATATTGGTAGTTTCTATAACTTCTCTACCTTTCCTCTTCTCACTGATTGTGACAAATTTTAGTTTCTAAAGCTGGCCACACTACCTCCCATCGCGTGTGTTCTTTAGCAGCACTTCCTCACTCAGAGCCGGTATTTATTCTCTGCACCCTTGAATCTGGGAACACCGTGTGCTGCTTTGACCAAGGCAACATGGTGGAAGTGACGCTTGCCCCAGTACCAGGTGTGGCTCTTAACGGGCCTGGCAGCTTCTACTTCCTGAGTTTCTAATTGCAGCTCTTCTTAGCATCCAGCCACCATTTCATGAGAAAATCAAGAAATATGAAGGGGCTATAGAGGTATTCTTTTTCACAGCCTTAGCTTGAGGCAGCATCAACTGGCTGCCATGTGAGTAAACTACTCTGGACATCAAGCCCAGTCGAGCTCTGTAATGACAGCAACCGCAGCCAACACTTGATTACAACCACATGAAAGAACACCACCAAGAACTGCCCAGCTAAGCCCACTTAACCCACAGAGACGTGACAGATAACAACATTACTATTGTTTTAGACCACTAAGTTTCTGAGCTCATTACACAGCAAAAGATAACTAGGACACCGGTAATCAACAAAAAGGAAGCTATTGCCAGGATGAATTCATGGAACTATTGGAAATAGAAGGACTGGAACACAGAAGATCCAAAATATACATGTACTTTTCCCTTTCCTGTTCTGCCTACCTTTTTGCTTTTTGCAGAATTTGTTGACTAAAGCCATCAAGGACAACACAAAAATTTCAGGAAAAAATGCTCAACTCCAACTTCATAGGAGAATCAATTTGTTTTACGTTTACCAAGAGTCAAACAGATCAGTTTGCAAATGCTTGGCCAATAAATATTTTCCTAAAAGGGATATGAATTACTCATAGCATTTGCTTACTAAATAATATTCTAGTGAATCTCAATGGCTAGAGCAAGTTATCCAAGCTGAATCTCTAAAATCGACTATGTAACACAAAATAATAGTAGCTAATATTTATCCCAGATAGTCCTCTCAGTCCTATGAGATGGATCCTCTTACTTTCTCTACTTTACAAATAAGGAAAATGAAGCTTAGCAACACTGAGCAACTTGCCCAAGATCACCAGGTTAGTGAGGGTAGAAGTCAAACTTCAAATCCAGTTATGGTACAAGCCAAGTTTCAAACCCAGTTTGTGTCCACAGTCTAAACCTTTCCACTACACCTCTCCTGATCATGATATTTTTATACTAAAGGCTTCTTTCATACATTTTAATAGACCACAAAAACATTCTCCAACAGTAATCGAATTAGCATATTTCAAATTTGGTCAAACATTACATTCCAGAGAAGAGATTTATATTCTCAAAAGTTTTTTTTTTTTTTAAAGAAAAGTCTCTTTTATTGGGGCAGTGCTATAGATGAAATGTTTGTGTCTCCCCAAAATGTGTTATGTTAAAACCCTACCTCCAAGGTGATGGTATTTGGATGTGGAGCCTTTGGGAGGTGACTGGGTCATAATGTAGAGCCTTGCATATGGAATTAGTGCCTTTGTAAGAGACCCAGGAGAGATCCCTTCCCCCACACCAGGTGAGGACACAGCTAGAAGATGACTTTTGCAAACCAGAAAGTGGGATCTCACAGCCACGGAATCTGACAGTACCTTGACCATGGACGTCCTATCTTCCAGAACTGTGAAAAATATATTTCTGTTGTGTATAAGCCACCTAGTTCATGGTAATTTTGTTTTAGCACCCGAACAGCATATAAATAAATAGGCAATTTAGCAAAGAATCTTTTGGGTTAATTACCATGTGCTCACATACTATATGTGAGTCTTTGACATAATTAATACTCTGAAATGTAAAATGACCCTGTTCTCTTGATTCTACCCCTAAAAATATCTCTAGAAGCTGTCGTCCCCCTTTCCTCTCCACTGCTACCCATCCAGCCCAGGATGTCACCACTTCATGCTTCGACCACTGCAGATGGCTCCCCATCTCAAACCTGTTTCCTCTACAGGTCATGCCCCATACTGCTACCACAGTTCTACTAACACATGTATTTGATCATTATCTTCCACTACGAAGAGAAACACTTGCAAAGTATTTGAAAATCAAACTTCCAACAATTTTAGTATAACATAGAAAAAGCCCCCACTCCCATAGCTTCCCCTCCCACTCCAAACCATCTTTCAGCTATCACTTCTCACTATATTTCATCAAATGTTATTTGTGTTAAAAATCATTAGCTTTCACTATTCTGCTTCATTTTGTTTCTAAGAGAAAAATGTGTGCTTATCACTACATGCCTACTTTTTATATATTTATTTTTTTTAATCCTCACTTGAGGACACGCTTATTGATTTCGGAGAGAAGGGGAGGGAAGAAGAGAGGAACAGCAACATCAATCTGAGAGAGCAATATTAATCGGTTGTCTCTCACAGGCACCCCAACCAGGGGATTGAACCTGCAACCTAGTTATGTACCCTGACTGGGAATCCAACTCACGACCTTTTGGTTTACAGGACAACGCTCCAACCAACTAAGCCTCACCGGTCAGGGCTACATGCCTACCTTTTGAACCTACCCATTCAGATCATCCAGCTTAGATCAGGAGTAGAGGAGGAGAAAAAAGACTAATACCCAGTGACCTTTGAAGGGGTCAAATATTAGGTTGTAGGCAGTCTGTTTTTACTCTAAAAAACAGAAAGAACTAGGCAAGCAGGGATACAATTAAAAGCAAATAAACGTAGAAAAAGAAAGAAAGGTGTGATGAGGTAAGATGATCTGCTAACGTAAGCGTAGGCAGAAAGCAAAAGAAGGAGACGTGTCCACAGGCCTCTGCGGCCATGTTAATGCAGTGGCTCTCAACCTCGACTGCACGTTACACTCACCTGGGGAGTGTCTAACAGTCACTGGGCCGTGCACTCCAGGCCACTTACATCAGAATCCCTAGGGATGGAACCAAGGCATTGGTATTTTTTAGAACACTCCTAGGTGATTCCTATGTGCACCCACTCTGTTAAGATTAAATTGATGAAAAAGGACTGAAGAAGAGAGTTGATGCTCAGATAACCAGAAAGCAAAAATGCATTATAGTGCTCATAAACATAATTATGATTTTCCTCGGGAATGATCAGCAGTGTGGGAGCAGGGGGATAAAAGGGAAGACAAGGCCTATTCAGAGCTGAAAACTGGCAGGGACCTAAATAATTGACAGACCTGATCTCACAGTACCACAATGATCGACCACAGGCTCCAAACTGGATATGAAAAGAAGGCAGGAATGTGAGAGACTGAGCACATAAAAGCTGTCAATGAGTTAGATGAACAAGCAGGAGTAGCGGCATGAGAGAGAGACAAGCTGACATCTGAGAATAGGGTTTCTGGGTTAAAGATTTAAGACTTCAGAGGAAGCACGATTCTGAGTGGTCACATAATCTAGAGCAAGGCCACAGCAGAGAACTGCCAGAGCAGAGAAGGTACAAAGTCATTGGTAAAGAAAGTCTTTGGAACATAAGGGATTGAGGCTGGAGCGTTAGTGAGGGCATCGTCATGGATGTCAGAGCTGCCCAGTCTGACCACAGGAGCTGGGAAAAGGAAGAAGCCCAGTCGAAGGGCCCTGTGAAGTCTGGGGCTCCGTCTGGAGTGGGCAGAGGACGGCAGGTGGTATGAAACTCAGAAGATGGTGTCTTGATGAATAAGGTGGAAAAGAAATGGACCAAAGTAGCAGCGTGGCAGCAGGAGAACGACAACGACAACCCTGACCATGCAAGTCCCAAGTGTGTGGGAAAATTAGCAGCATCCATCTGAGAGGCATAATCCTTTCCATTAAAGGAAGAAAATGGAAGAGCATATTTTAAAACCTATACTTGTTCCTGTCACTCTCACCCATGGCTTAACATTCATCAATGGCTCCCACTTCTCATAAGATAAAGGCATTATCAGGGCCAACAAAGTCTAACTTGATCTGGGACTGCCTAACCCTACAACCTCATCAAGTTCAACACTCCCTCCTGGCTCTCTGCCCATCAGACTAAGGACCTCCTTTCCAACTCAGGAGTGCTGTGTGCCCTCCACCCAAGGGACATCATGATTTGCTGTGCCCTCAGTCTGGAACCCTCCCTCCCCTCCCTCTCCAACTAACTCTTCCACATGTTTCCACTGCCAGTTCAAATGTTACTTACTTAGGGAAGACTTCCTCAAACTTCCACATGGGGTCATTTGCTGTCACAGCACAATACCAATGCTATAGTTTTACATTTATTTGGGTGATCATACAATTGATGTCTGTCTCTCCAACTGGACTGTAAGTAACCATGAAGGCTGACTGTATCTATCACAATCACCACTTATTCCCAATGCCTAGCAAAGTGACCAGTCCACTTTAAATGCTGTTGAATTCATTGATTGGTTAATGAGTTAATTAATTGACACATATTTGAACATAGTGAAAAGGATGATGGAATCTTGGTACTATTCTTATAGAAGGCAGAGATACCTTCTCAAGTGCTTTCTGTGTGTCAGATATGGCTACTCATGTAATCCATACATCCACCTCTAAAACAGGTTTTATAACCCTAATTTTATAAATGAGGAAATTGACACTCAAAGAGACTAAATGGCTTGCCTATTGTCCTCTACTAAAGAAGTACCAGAGCCAAGATTTTCCCAGGTAGAGGTATTCTATGCAGAGGTGGCTGTAGGGATATCTACAGTTAAAGCCAAATTATTCCTCAAAAAAGCAACTCTAGATATGCAGACATATCTGACCACATATCAGTGTGACTGGATTCGAGCTGGTGCTCTTCACCATCACGTTTTACAACAGAATGGAGGCCCTAAGGGTTGGAAACTGGGTCAGTGGAGAATAGGTGTGGATGCGGAGCTTGACAAAACCATGGAGAACACAGCAGCCAAAGTCAAATCCTCATGGGCAGTCACAAAAGAGCAGAGAGAGGAGGAGGTTGATTCACAGGCTCTGCCGAGATCTTCCCTGAGGCAGAAGGAAATTTTCACTGTAGTGGGCAGTCCCTACTGATGACAAAATCTTTTCCATATCCTATAGGTCAAATCTTGAATATGACCATTTAGTACTCATTCAAATACATAAACTTCCTTTTTATGGAAAAACTGGATTCTAATAGCAGAAATCCCTATGGCTTGTACTCATATAGGTATAGAACAGATCCATCTGATAACCACACTAGACCAGCTCCTTGACATTACAAACAGAATTCCAACTTGCCCACGATGGCAGGTCCAAAGCGTGTGTGTGTGTGTGTGTGTGTGTGTGTATAAAATATGTCAGAAAAGAAACCTTAACATGTCTTTTTCTATCTAGTTTTGGTCAAAAATCCAAATAAGAGAGGAGACATTCACATGTGCATTCGTTTCCTAGGACTGCCATTGAAAAGTACCACCAACTTAGTAGATTAAAATAATAGAAATTGGTACTCTCACAAATCTGGAAGCAGGAAGCTTTAAATCAGGTGTCAGCAAGGCCATGATCTCCCAGAAGTCTCTAGGGAAGGGCGCTTCCTTGCCTCCTCCTAGCTTCTGGGGGTGCTGGCAGTACTTGGTGCTCTCTGGCTGGGAGCAGCGTCACTCCAACCTCTGCCTCTGCCATCAAAGGCCCTTCTCCTCCATGTGTGTGCATCTGCATCCAAGATTCCCTCCTCCTACAAGGACACCAGTCATTGAATGAAGATGTGCTGTAATGAGTGTGACTGCATCTTGACTTGATTATAGCTTCAAAGACTATGTTTCCAAATAAGGTCATGTTCCCAGGTACTGAAGGTTAGGTTTTAAACATATCTTGTTGGGGGACACAAGACAACCCATGACATATGCTAACCACACAGTTCTCCAGGTAGGCTCAATACGATGTTTCTACAAACTCAGATTACTGGAAGGCAGCATACTTGCACTCAGCTGACATCACCAAAGATTTTTAATTCTTCAGTAAAATGCCCTTTATTTATATCAAGAGGTTAAATAAAAATGTATGAAAACATGTATTGGCTGCTTCTATAAAATCACAGTTGAACACAATAATTATGTTTTTTTAAAAGCCATTTATAATTACCATGTGAAAAGTTTATTTCTCCTAATGGCAATGAAAATTTTTCTTTCATTTGTAAATTAGGAAGCTTAGTAATCTATACTATAGTAACACACTTATACTTAGTAGTCTATAACACTATAGTTGTCTGGGTTAAAGTTTCTCTCATTTTGGTGTATATCAAAATCATTAAGTGAGAGGGCTAGGGAGGGAGATGATTAAAATCACAGGTGCCTGGGACTCACTCCAAGCCTACAAAATCCAAATTGGTGGGAGGAGGCCCAGGCATATGCTCTTCTGACAAGCATCCAAAACAATTCTAATGTACACTAAGTTCAAGTATCATCAAGTATGAGATTTTTACACCCCTTTTCTCCCTTTAATTCTCAGGGGTATATATTTAGCAAATTCTATTTTAAAGGCCTCATGGAGTTCATGTCCTTTATTTCAAGTATATCTTTTTAGTATTTAAATTTAAGATTAACAAGCAATTTCTAAACATTCTATTTCTGAACTACTCATTTGAAATAATACTTGTGAGTATATGTTAGGTCCTGTCACACATTTTTTTCCAAAGATTACAAACAGATGGTTTTATTCATCCTCACCACATCCCTCTGTGCCACACTAGAAGAAGAAACATTATTCCCCTTAAGGATGAAAAATAAAGGCTCAAGTCCAAGTCAAACTGAGTACTTATTAAACACCTTTAATGTTCAAAATACTGTTAAATATCACCTTGTCAGAACAGGTTATATAGCTAAGAAGGTGTATCTCTAAATATGGAAAGGTTAGGTACCACCAAAATACTGATTCACCACCTCCTACAGAATTAAACAGTCTGGGCAGTTCAATCATTTTAATTGATCAGTGTAAGTAGCCATGAAGAGTTCTGAATAAGAGCTCCAAGTTCAAGTACTTTCTTCTTTTCACATTGTTTTTCTCATCTTCATTTCACATGTAAAAATTAATTAAAACTTTCCAAATTTGAGATCACAAGATACTACAAGTACTATAGTTACTAAGGTGAAAAAATATATATTAGTTGCCATGGCCTTCTATAGTTGAAACTATTTGAAAAAAACACAAGAGTTGGTTTGAGGTCTTTTGTGAAATCCCTTGCGAGACTCAACTATTGACTGTGGTTAGAATACATTCGAAAGTATAATCAGATTGCATCATCCCCATCACCTGCTCCAAGGCGAGCTGCAGAAACACGTGCTCATGAGGCTGAAGCTGGCTTATTGTACTGCACTCTCATGAGGGCTTGCCAGAGAGATTAGTCACCATTTTGCAGCTGGTTTCAAATTCAGTTGCTGCGACACAAGTGCAGATGCAATGGCTTACCCTAATTATACAGCTCCAGTTTAAGCTTTCCATTTGCAGTATACTACATACTGGATAGAATTCAAGACCCCGAAAATTGGTTTCAAATGGAAGAGACTTCAAAATCACACATTTGTGACCCTCCACTACAGCTTGCTAATCACATTTCACCACTGTATCTTTTGGGTCTTCTGAATCCATCCTGAAGGTGATTTTAGCCAAGTCATCACTGAATCTTAACAGAAAGGCAAGAGACACTGTTCTTAAAAACACATTCTTTAAATAAAACAAAAGTTATGTCATCTCCAAAGATTTTTTTTACTTAAAATAAAAAATTTCCACTTTCTCCCTGTTTCAAATTAAACATTACTAGGAAATTAATCATAATTAGTAGTTTCTAAACTTGACTGATGATCAAAATCACCCAGGAGGCTTAAAAAAAAAAAAGATTTCCCCAGCTTCACCTTATAATCAATGAGTTGTAATTTAAAGGGGTTTCTTTTAAAATTAACTATACATTAAAATAAAGTTTATGCTGACATTGCTTCTGAGAGTCAGAAGAAAAGAGGTTTCTGCCTATCTCAAGCAGTCTTTTTCCTGACTGTTATTGTCTGTATTTAATTAATGTCTTGTGTAAATAATGATATCTATACAAAAAGATGAGGTAAATCAGAAGAACTTTTACAACAAAAGAAATAAAATCCCAGCATCATCAGAGCCACAGAAGCTAATCAGAAAAGAAGTTCAAAGAGGATGTTTTTGGATATAGACAATAATAAAGAAGAGTAAAATACGTATTTCCAAATAGTCTTAATTTTGTAAGCTTCTAGATTTCAATTTCTTGGAGGCAGATAGTTTTTCTTCTTCAAAATAACTTTTCTCCAAAATAACATTAAAAGTATGATTTTGAAGGTATACATTTTAAAGTTTAGATTGTATATTTCTACTCCCGTTTCTTGATAATCCATTCATTTCCCTTGAGTGCTTGGAATGCAGTCATACACCACAACGGACAACCAAGCCCATGCCCTCACCACACATGTACCATCATGTGTAACATGGAAATGAAAACTATTAGAACAGTTAGTTCTATGATTAAAATTAAGTGTATTGTCAGAATTTTACATCAATGTATTTCATGCACCCCAATGTTCATAGCAGCACAATTTACAATAGCCAAGTGTTGGAAGCAACCTAGGTGCCCATCAGTAAATGAATGGATCAAAAAACTATGGTACATTTACACAATGGAATTCTATGCAGCAGAGAGAAAGAAGGAGCTCCTACCCTTCCAAACAGCATGGATGCAACTGGAAAGCAGTATACTAAATGAAATAAGCCAGGCAGTGAAAGACAAATACCATATGATCTCACCTTTAACAGGAACCTAAACAACAAAACAAAGAAACAAGCAAAATATAACCAAAGACACTGAAATAGAGAATAGACTGACAGTGTTCATAGGGGAGGGGAGAAGAGAGGGAATTTCAGGGGAGTTTCAGGGAAAAAGGGGAAGGGTTTACAGGAACAAGTATAAAGGACACATGGATAAAAACTAGGGGCTGGTGGAAATGGGAGGGAGGAAGGGAAGGGCTGGGTGGGTGGGCTGGAATGGGAGTAAAAGATAGAAAATTGTACTGCAACAACAATTAAAATAAAAACAGCTTGGTTTTTTTAAAAAGTGCCTTTGGGGATAAAGATAACACATTGAAATTACAGTCAACACATTACTTGGAAAAATCACGCAGTTCTGAAATATTTCTCCTTCCCAAATAAATGATGTCAGTTTGACTTTATTACCTGATCTAAAATTTATAATTTGTTTATTTAACAAAAATATGAAATTAATAGACATTCTGCTACAACAGGTTCTTCAACACTCTGCTCAAATAAGGAATCACTGTGCTCATTATAAAAACTGAATTTCCTTAACATCTAAAAGCTACACTGCTATGATAAATCGCATGTACAGTACATTCAGTTACTCTGCTTAATATTCTAAAATAACCATTAAACATTGAGCTTAATTATTAGGCAATTCTCCAAAAAGAATTTCACATGACAGAAATGTTAATCCAACAGTTATTTATGGCCAGCTATAAACTTAAGCATACTCAGCAGTGGTTATATTTAAACAAAATCTTTATGTCAAAATTTCAATCTCACTCTTATCCAAGCCACAGTTTCCAAACCACACAATGAAAAATTAATTTTTTTATTTAGCATCATTTTATTTGTTCAAAATACAAGTTGTTTTATAAACACCCCATATTATTGGTGCCCTAAAGTGGCAAAAAATGGGTGAGTTAAATAGAGTCCATGTTATCCCATGTGATTGGAACCATGTCTTCATTTTTAAAAACTCCAGTGTAACAGGAAATCATTTAAAAATTACCCTAAACATTACATTTTCATGCAAAACAAAATATCCACTTAATGAAGTGAATAAATTGAACTTATTTAGAAGAAACACAATCTTTCCCAACATTTTTCCTTCTTGTATTATAATATTACTGAATGCAGATTCAGGCTATTATTCAACACAACATAAAACTATTTCTAGGGCATCTGTAACTATGACCTGAGTAATTTTTGGGTCTGGATTGATCTTATCTTGACCTCCTCTTTATATTCAGATCCATCCTTTTCTGTCACAACCTGTATGGTTTCTGTATCATCCATAATTTTATTTAAAAAACAAAACAAAACCCTATAGCCCTGGCCAGTGCGGCTCACTTGGTTAAAGCGAAGTCCCATAGATCTAAAGGTCGTGGATTTGCTTCCTGGTTAGGACACATGCCAAGATTATGGGTTTGGTCCCAGGTTAGGGAGCATGCGAGAAGCAACCCATCGATGTTCCTCTCTTGTGCTGATGTTTCTCTGCTCCCTCTCTCCTTCCTTTCCCCTCTCTCCAAATCAATAACCACGTCCTTAGATTAAAAAAGAAAAAAAGAAAACGAAAACTGTTGCTCTTAGCTCACCGTACATTACTTTTACTAATGAGAAAAGTCTTCGCTTTGTCTGAGATCATTAAAAACACACACAACAACAAACTATGTTCTTTATTATCTCCTTGCAATTCAGGATATTCTTAAATTTACTATATGCTTGAGTAGAAATTTGCTCTATATTATCACTACACTATTTTTTCTTATTTTGAAAATTTATTTATTTTTATTGTATTTTTTTCCATCACCATTTAGTCCCCATACATGCCCCTCCTCACCGCAATTACCACACACTGTCCATGTCCATGAGTCCTTTTCCCTTTTTGCTCAATCCTTCCACCCCCTACCATATATATGGGTCTTGCTTGGGATAAGAAAACAAGACCCATACATATGCTGCCTCCAAGAGACCCACTTCAGATGGAAAGATACACGAATACTAAAAGTACAGGGATGGGAAAAGATATTTCATGCAAATGGAAAGGAAAAACAAAAGATGAGGTAGCAGTGCGTATGTCCAACAAAATAGACTTTAAAACAAAGGCTATGGTAAGAGACAAAGAAAGACGCTACATAATGGTAAAGGGAACAATCCAACAGGAGGACATAACCCTAGTAAACATTTATGTACCCAACATAGGAGCACCTAAACATGTGGAGCAAAGCTTGATGGACATAAAGGGAGAGACTGACAGAAATGGAGTCATTATTAGGGATTTTAACACCCCATCGACTTCAATGGAGAGATCTTCCAGACAGAAAATCAACAAGGAGACAGTGGCCTTAAGCGACACACTAGATCAACTGGATTTAATTGGTATCTTCAGAGCATTTCACCCAAAAGCAGAAGAATATATATATTTTTTAAGTGCACATGGAACGTTTTCTAGGACAGACCACATGTTAAGGCACAAAAAAAGTCTCAATAAATTTAAGATTAAAATCATATCAAGCATCTTCTCTGGCCACAATACTATGTAACTAGAAACCAATTACAAGAAGATACTGAAAAATATACAAAGATATGGAAGCTAAATAAAATGTTATTAAACAATGAATAGGTCAACAAAGAGATCAAGAAAGAAATCAAAAGATACCTTGAAACAAATGAAAATGAGGACACAACAATCCAAAATCTATGGGACACTGGGAAAGCAATCCTAAGAGGGAAATTCATAGCATTACAGGCCTATCTCAAAAAAACAAGAAAATGTTCAAACAAACAATCTAACTTTACATTTAAAGGAACTTGAAAAAGAACAACAAATAAAGCCCAAAGTGGGTAGAAAAAAGGGAATAATACAGATCAGAGCAGAAATGGAGTCTAAAAAAACATATACTATTTTTTCAATATTTGATGTTATCTATTTTATATGACTGCTAGTTCTTTCTTACACATTTCTTCCAAATTAAAACTCAAAACTCTGTGTTTTAATCTCCTCTAAACATTGCAAAATGTTCTGATTCAAAGGTTAGAGCAAGGACATGACATTCAATGGCAAAACCAGAGCTTTCAGGTGCCTTTCTCTAAGGTCCTCAGAGCAGAGAGCACAGTCATTTCAGGTCAGTTTATTTTCGAATGTTCCTATCCTGAAGGTACATATTAATGGGGGGAAATTCTATAAATAATTTAGAACCCATCTGGTAAAAAACTAAAAAATGTATAATGTATATTTTTCTAAAGTTCTAGGGTTAATATATTTGCCTATAACAAAAAGCTATAGTTTTTTAGTTCTAGCTGTACTGCTGCCTAAGGCAACTGTAATTCCACCTTTTCTTTAAATCTATTTTTTTACTGTATTTTCTTACTATATTGTGTCCTGCTCTGCTTTTCTATGTCATTATTTTGAAGAACTGTTTCAACTACATGTTATAACTGACTGCAATAAAATTGTCATTATCAATAAAAAGATAGCACAAGCAAGAGCTAAAAATAATATCTGGTAAGATCTGTCACTTTAACTACCTTATTCCCAGCTTGTCACAAAAACAATAGTTTGGGTGGAGGCTTTTATGTGCAATAGAGCCACCTGATTAGAGTTCTGAGCCTTTCTTACATAAGCTCAAAATATCATTAATTGTACACAATCTCCAAATGTTTTTTAAGCAAATGAGAACTTAAATCAGTCTGATGCAGGTTCCTAGATTCTCTTTTTGGTAAAAATAGTTACTCCTTTTTTATATTCACATATTTATAAAATTAAATTGTGTGATTACAGTAACAAGTACACACAGGAGCAAAGAGTATGCACTTGGACAGAGCACCACTCACTCCTTCAGGGGAGCAGAAGCGCGATCACACCCCAGGGAACAGGGACATGAGGCCAACGTTCAGGGCTTCACAGAAACTTGGAGAGTATCAGTCAATCTGTAAAGCCTCTTAAGTGAAGGTCAGTTAACCCTTCCCTTGTACACTTTTCCTTGAGAAAAAATGGGACCCCTCTTTTCCAAAGTAATAGCTAAAAGAGGCACTGAAAGGGAAGCAAAGGTACTTGAAGGATAGTAAAGAAAAATAAATATTTACTCTTTGAATCTATGTTAAGGACCAACCCTATACTTCCCATTCTTACTTCATATTTTTAAATAAAGGCGTCCCAAGAAATTTGATTAGTGTATATGTAAATAAATAATAAATGTCGATCATAATTTTTAAATATTATTTCTCTTAGTGAAACAGAACTCATTTTCCAAGTGAATCATACAGTGAATATATTTCTCCATTTTGATACACATAATATTGTATTTTCCTTAATAATGAAGTCTGGCCATCAGAACTGTACTAGTCAAACTAAAACAGCTAATGTTGACCATCCACAAAACCATAAGCAGCATAGGAGAACATGAAAATGCTAACATAAACAAGTAAAAATTTCAATTAATTTTTAGTACAAAATGATAGTACAATATCACAACCAGGATACTGACATTAATATAGTCAATACACAGAACATTTCCGTCAATACCAGGATCACTCACACGTTGCTTTTGTTATAGCCACACTCACTTCCCTCTCACCTTAACTACTGTCAACTTCTAATCTTTTCTCCATTTCCATAATATTATGTCAAGGGTATTATATAAATGGAATCCTATGTTACTTTTAGGGACTATTTCACTAAGCATAATTTTCTGGAGGTCCATCGAGGTGGTTGTATGTAAGAATAATTTGTTCCTTTTTATTGCTGAGTATTATTCCATTAAATGGTCATACCACAGTTTGATTTAACTATTCACCTGTCAGACACTTGAGTTGTGCTGGTTTGGGGCTATTAGGAATAAACCTGCTATACACACTTCTGTACAAGTTTCTATGTAACCACCCATCTACAACTTCTCTGGGATAACTGCCCAAAAGTGCACTTAACTGGGTCATACCATAATTTTGTGTTTGGTTTTTAAAGAAACCACCAAATTATTTTTCAGAGTGGTTACATCATTTTACATTCCCACCAAAAATGAGTAATCAGTTCTCTGCATCCCTACTGGCATTTGGTAATGTCACTGTTTTTCAATTTAGCTGTTCTAAGGTGTGTGCAGAAATACCTCACTGTGGTGTTAATGGACGTTTGCCTAATGACTAATGGTACTGAACAACTTTTCATGGGCTTACTTCCTATCAGTATATCCTCCTCAGTGAAGAGTCTTTTCCTGTCTTTTGCCCATTTTCTAATAGGATTGTCTTCTTAGAATTGAGTTTTAAGAGTTCTTTATATATTTCAGGTACCAGCTGTTTTGCAAATGTATGGTTTATAAATATGGCGCCCCTCTCTTCCACTTGTCTTTCACCCTCTTAGGGCCTGTCACAGGGAAAAAGGATCTAATTTTGATAAAGCCTACTTTTCCGTGTTTTTGGTGTCATCTAGGAACTCTGCCTAGAGTTCTAAATTTCTCTAGATCCCCCCAAACATTTCAACTTTTATGGTTGTATAGTTTTATGTTTCATATTTAATTAAGCCCATGGTCAATTTTAGTAATTTTTGTTTAAGGCTTAGACTTAGATGAAGTTTTCTTTTTTTCTTTTTTGCCCATGAATGTCCCAAACAGCACTGCTTAAAATAGTAAAGCAAAACAGAAAAATACCCCAAATGTTCATCATCAGAACACATGTGTAAACTATGGTATGTTCATATAATGGAATGGCAATGAAAAGAAAGAACTAACGGTACATGCAGCAATATCAGTGAATCCCAGATATTTGATACTGAATGATAAATTGTTCCAGAATATTGTATACACATTATGATTGTGATTCCATCTGTATATGCTTCTAGGACATACAAAAATAAATTAGGGATATAAAAAAACATGGTAACATATTTTTTTAAAAGAGAATAAAAAATGAGAAACAGAATTTAGAGAGGGAACTTCATCCCTGAGGTGGGAGTAAGGAAGAATGGGATTGGGAACTTCAAGGTTGATGATAAATTCTATTTCCTAAATGGGGCATAGGAGTATTTACTACATTGTCATTCTGGATACCTTATAAGTTAAAAAAATAATTTTAAATGTTATTTTTTAAATTGAGATTTGCATATGCAATAGATGGAATGTTTTTGTTCCACTCCCTCAAATTCCCATGGAGGAACCTAATCCCTAGAGTGAAGAGATTTGGAGGTGAGGCCTTTGAGAGGTGATGAGGTAATGAGGGTAGAGCCCTCATGAATGAGATTTGTGCCCTTATAAAAAAGGTCCCAGAGATCTCCTTTGCCTTTTTCACCATGAGGACAAAGTGAAAATGAACGTGTGAACCACCCATGAACCAGGTGAAGCTGGCCCTCAGCAGACACCGACTACCGCACCTTAATGATGGAATCCCCAGCCTCCAGAACTGTGGAAAGTAAACTTCTCTCCATTACACACTACCCAGTTTATGGTGTTTTTTTGTTACACTAGCCCAAACAGACTATGACAGCATAAGCAAGAACTAGAAATAGTATCTGCTAAGGTCTGTATTTTAATGACCTTATCCCCATCTGGTCACAAAGCATTACAAAACATAATATAGGGACGTGGCAAACAGACACCCTCATTGGGACAGATGACTTCTGAAAAGCCCTACCCATCCCACAAGCCTCCCTCTGTCCTTGCAGGCTCAGTGCCTGACTTCTCTTTCAACTCTAGGTTTCCCAACTCCAATTTCACCTAGGTTCACCTTGGCTCCGGTTTCCTCTGTGTTGTTTTAGAGTATCCTAATCTCCTCGTCTGGCACTGCTTGGAATGAGCATCAACATCTGACCTCTTCATCTTATCCTCAGGACTCATCTTCGTAAAAGATGGAGAGGTGACAAAGGATGAGTCTTCCCCACTCTCAGTGGTGAGGATCCACAAATGAACAAGTTTCTAATGTGAAGATCTACAAAAGCTAGCCTAGACCCTCATTTCAATCTACATTGACAGTAACTTCCTCAGCTATATAAGTATTCACACATATATTATTCTAATAAATTTGAGAATATGGATATAAAAACAAAAATGGAAGTTCCCTTTAAAGAAAGAGGAAATAAAAGTCTTTAACCATGACAAGAACTTCGCAAAATACATAAATTATTATGCAAGGCACCAAAAGACTGCTTATTGAATAGGTAATTAGCCCTTCTAATGGGTGGGACCCTGGTTCCCCCTCTCTCTTGCCATCCTCTTCCCTCTCCCTCCCTCCTGCACATGCACACACATGCTTTTTTGCTGGTTAAGAAATTCTTAAAAATGATCCATACAATACAACCACTATATTAGCATATGCACATGTGTGTTCAGTATCCTGTATTGACTTTATACCAAATATTACCGGCAAACTAACATCCTAATGTCTGTGCCAGCTCGATCTGTCGAAACCCTTTGTCCCCAGTAACCGTAGTCACTCGTTTCAGTCAAATGAGTATGGTATTTACTGATTATAAAATATAATTTTAAGATGGCCAAAAACAGTAATTCGAAAAGCAAAATTTGCTTCTATTTTTGAAGTTTATCCTACAAAGGACAAATATATTGAATTATTTAAAAAGATTTCTTTTAAATGTTTCAAGTTCTAAAGCACAACTGCTTTTGTAAGAGATATCATTAATTTCTTAATAGAGCATTAAACCTGGTCCCATTATATCCACAATGGTAAATGCTGTCTAATAAATAAATGGGTGATTAAATCAGGGTCACTGTCACTCGGGTAACTGTTTAATACAGAAACAATTTATTATACATATACTCTACAAAACTAAAGCTGAGCAATCAATAATTTTGTCTTCCTTCATCTACAAGTAGCTTATTCAACTTTAATGAGTAAAATCAAAGGTGAAAGGGAGGGTTGTAAATCACCAAGATTCATTTTCTTCTTAATTCCCACTCGAATCTATGCAAAATGTTCAGTTACAGACAGTTAAGGAGAAGCTGCTGTTTTTGAATATATAATTGCTATTTAGATGATAATGGCATGGATGTCCCAGCAGAACCATGATCCAAATTTGAATAAGGCCTTAATGAAGGAGGCTAAAGAAGAATGGCGAATGAAATACAACAGTGTCAGCAACGGACCTTAATGAAGCAAATTACTCCAGTACCTTTGTAATTTAGGAGGAGCTGCATAAAAAAGTGACAACTAAAGGATCAAAAGCAGGACCTTTGCAAACTAAACATGCTTAAAACATGACATCACTGTCTGGGCAACCAGGCCTGTGGAAAGCAGCCTCGATGTTTGGGTTTTACAGCTCACATCACAAAATAACTACATTAAAAGATCTGGCGAGGCAAACCAGTTCCTTAGAAAGCATCTTTATATTTCAAGTTAATTACCTTTCTGAACAAAAGGGAATTTAAATATCCAAGGATATCCCGGCTGATTTTTAAAAAGCACTAGATGTTAACACCAAGAATAGATTTAAGGCAAAATTAAGCTGATTTCTGGGTCATACAAAACTGAAAAGGTCCTTTTTTTAAGTTCCAAAAAATCAGCTATTCTCTTATTATTTGTTAAATTTGTGAAGCATACAATGCATACTACTTAGTAAGTGATTGAATCATTTTACACATTCATATTTTAAGATCAATTTCAGTTATGCAAAATTGCACTAAGGCATATGGCATTCCCATTGCCAAATGAAACATACGTTTAACATGCTGAAACGATTTACCGGAGGCAACATTGATGATGGTGCTAGGAATGGAACACAAGGCTTCTGGCTTCCAAGAAAGCCGTTCAAGGCAAGTAAAAAGTGCTGTAGTTATAAATTTAATTTGATACCCATAAGGATATTTTCTCAAGTCTTCTAAGTTATAGTAATTTGATAATAAAATTCATTCCTTATTAATGCTACAGGCAGGTCAGCGAGCTTACTATTATAGCAGATACAATTTTTGTTACACAGACCAGTATTCACAGGACTACAGAACCTGATTTTTGCCTCTTTATCCCAACTATTCAAATATCTGCAGAAATTGTAACCCTACAATCCAAAGAATGGTAGTTATGTATTTATGACGAGAAAACAGTTTCTCAAGATTAATTAATGACTACCCTGACACAGTCGTGTTACTGTTTGTAGGGACTGATTAAAAGTGTTTTGACTTCAAAGATAAAAAGGAGACAAGAATATAAACCTGGCACTAAGAATGACTTGTCATTGTCCTGAGTGGTGTGGCTCAGTTGGTTGCGTATCATCCTGTAAAGCAAAGTTTGCTGGTTAGATTCCCTGTCAAGGCACAAGTCTAGATTGTGGGTTCAGTCCCTGGTCAGGGTACAGGCAAGAGGCAACCGATGGATGTTTCTCTCTCACATCACTGTTTCTCTCCTCTTTCTCCCTCCCATGCCCTCTCTCTAAAAATAAATAAATATTTTTTAAAAAAGAAACAGGCTCACCATCATTTTCCTGGGCCACTCTTAGGATCCTAGGCACCATCACCATTGTACTGTACTGAATTATCTTTAGAATCTAAGTCAAGATGTTCTATTTAAAAATAACAGAAACAACAATAGGATGTAGAACGTACTGGTTTGGAACACAGACAGTCTAGTTTGAAATCCCAGCTCTGGCAACCTTGGGCAAGTTATTCAGCCTCTCTCCCAATTAGTTTCCCCATCTGTACTTGGGAATAATAGTACTAAGTTCTTAGAGCTACTATGAGGATTGAGTTAAAATTAGATATCATCATTGTTATTTTTATTACCCACTAGTGTGTGTCTTTGGATGGATTATTTAAGCTTATGTACCTCATTTTCCCCAGCTCTAAAAAATAATGTTACCTAATGTTTTTAGGCATAATTTAAGTGAGCTTTGGAAACTGCTAAAAAAGACCAAAAATATTCTATATGTTGTTAGCACCATTATTAGTTTTAACTTGCCTTCCTAGAATCCCTGAACCGAGTGCAGTGCTTGTGTTCTGCTGCTATTTCCTGAAGTCGTCCCTGGCTCCTCCCATCAGATGAGCTCCAACCAGCAAACCTAGACTGGTGTGACGACAAGGTTGGCCTCACTGTGTCCACCTCTTCTAGATTTTCCTCAGCCTTTACATCAATAGGTTTTTTTAGACTTCTTTGATGAGTTCTCTTCTTTAAAAGATGGTTATCCATTCTGTTTTAATTCAACATGTATTTCACTTACGTTCACTAATTTCTACTCTTACTCTTCCAAAAGTCACTCAATACACACAAACACTACTGAGCATCATCTACTTTCTTTTCAACGCTCAGACTCCATGATCACTTTGATTGGTGACTGTCATAGCTTATTTTAAGAAATAATGATTCCATGTATGTTTTTCTCCATGTAAAAATAGCAACAAAGATTTCTGATAATGAATTATAGATCACATACACTTTTCTGTTTTTAAATATGTTCAACAGTTTCAGCCTGAATTATAATTAATTGTCTTATAATAGAAATATTCAGATGATTATCAAAATAATGGATTAGATAAGTATAGTACTTAGAATCAATAACATAAAATATGTATTATGTATTTTGTGCTAATATACTGAATATGGACTCTATGTGTAGGTTACATTGAACAAGTGACCCAAACTCATTGTACTTACTTCCTCCTACATAGTTATTTTATTATGCTTACATCATGACTTGAGTACCTTTTTAGAACATTTAAAGTTACTTTTCACTCATTTCATTCATTGGAGTACTTCGAAGCACTATAATAATGTAAGTGGTAATTATGATTAAAAGCTGCAAAGATTATATTTTTTATAAGCCAGTTATTGTTCCAAAACACAATCTGAATAATGAGAAAAACAAAATTGTGGTGCATCATGTATACAAACTTCATCACAATCATCTTCAAGCTCATACACTCATTTCTTATGGCATACAGTGCAGTAAAAGCTGATGTAAGTTGAGTTCTCTTCATACCAGTGCATAAAATGTTTTAAAAAACAAAGACTGGGCCCTGGCTGGCGTAGCTCAGTGGAGTGAGCGCGGGCTGTGAACCAAAGCATCGCAGGTTCGATTCCCAGTCAGGGCACATGCCTGGGTTGCAGGACACGGCCCCCAGAAACCACACATTGATGTTTCTCTCTTTCTCCCTCCCTTCCCTCTCTAAAAATAAATAAATAAAATCTTAAAAAAAAAAGACTGGTTTACAAAACATGTGAGAACTGGGGCTCCCTTCAACTTAGAATAATGACAATGTCAGAAAGGGCATCAGCAGTCTTGTGTCATGGATGCCAAGGAGCCCTGTGGTTCATGTGATGTCATACTTCCTCAGTACATTAACCTGTGTGCTGAGTAACTCCCTTTCCGTTCAGACAGCAAGTACTACTTAGGATATGCCCCATCCTCCCTGCCTATTTTACTTATACCCAAATAAAACACATCATTATTTTTTTCAGATGCTGACCTTCTGTGATTAAAAACTATAAATTAAACTGATTCTTTGGTACAGAAGAAATTTTCTAAAGTAGCAGTTCTTAACCTTCATAATCTCAAGGCTTCTTCCCACTCAAAAATTACTGAGGCCCTCAGAGAGCTTTAATTAACATCAATTACATCTATTGATATTTTGTCATATTAGAAATCAAAACTGAGAAATTTTAAGTATGTATTAACTCCTTTAAAATTGTTTTACATGTTAACATAAATAGCATGTTTCATGAAAAACAGGTTAAAAATACAAAAGTGTAGTGAACAGGGAGGCATTATCTCTTCTGTATTATTTGCATTATTTTTGAAAATCTCCTTTAAGTTCTGGCTAATGAGTAAATAACTGGGTTCTCCTTTCTGCTTCTACATTCAGGCTGTTGTAATATGTTGTGTGGCTGAAGTATCTCAAAACCCAGGGGCCCTGCCCAGGTGGTTCAGTTGGTTGGAGCATCATCCTGTGCACCAAAGAGCTGCAGGTTTGATTCCTAGTCAGCGCATATACCTAGGTAGTAGGTTCACTCCCTGGTCGGGGCGTGTACAAGAAGCAACTGATCAACGTTTCTGTCTCACATCAATGTTCCCTCTCTTTCCCCCTCCCTCTCTCTCTAAAAATCAGTAAATATATCCTCAGGTGAGAATTAAAAAAAAAAAACAAACACCATTACAGACTGAGATATGTAGTTGGAAAACAGAAGACTTCATAGACCCCTTGAAAGTATTTCTTTGATAGTTTCTGAGGCTCCAAGGCATGTCTGTGTTTCATAATTAAAACATCTTACTGGCCAAAGAAGAAAGAAGTGAAAAAACTTCTCAAGGACTCAGCCTCAGCCTCTGAGCTGATTAGCACAAATTGTTGGCACTGCCTGCATTGTAGGCACTTGTATTCAGGGGTGGTTTAAAACCTGAATCTAGACCTCTAGAATTCAGAATAGATTAGAAAAAACGTTTTTTAAATTACTAAGATATTTTTGCCATGTGTGTTGTAGGTCCATACAATGGAGAAATTTTCTTTTTCTTTTTACTTAATAAGTGAAAAATTAGAGTCCTGTCAAAATGGTAGTTCATATTAAAAAGTTTAAAATTACATAGGTAAACTAAATTGGAATGGTAACTTACTCTTTATTCGAAACTTTGATAAAAGATCAGTTTAAACAGCAACCTTAAACAAGAATGCACAAGTTAAATAATTCAAGGAACTGACAGAATTCTCACTGCAGAAGCCACATTTTACGCACATTTTCCAAATCTTAGCAAAAACAGTTGCAAACATCAAGGGGATGTTAATCGCCATTCTAGTGGGCAACAGTAATTATTTTTGGCAAATAAAAAACCCTACAGCTGTACTCAATTATATGAAGAGCCATTCAGTGAAAGCTTGGAAAGCAAGAATTTTAAAAGGAGGCAGTAAATTCAATGAGTATAGTGCTACTAGAAGACCAGCTGATGGCATTCTCTGTGAAATTCTGTTGTGGCTGGTCTTCCAACTTCAAAGAACACATAATAAATTCATATTATAACTGAACTAGAGAATGATATAAGTAAAGACTGAGTGTTTTTTGCCCCTGCATCTAGGGCCATGAGCTGTACAAGTGGGCACAGCAACTGTGGGTTAACACACAAACTACTGGCTTACCTCTCAGCATTTTCAAGAAAAAACAAACAAAAACCAGGGTACTCATGGTCAGATAAGGTGGGCAGGATAGCATCTGGACTTATCAAGTTTGATTCATGGGAACACATTTCAGAGATTTTAATAGAGGTCAGAGGAAAAATAAGACTCAATTTAAAGAAAATCACTTAAAGTAATTTATTTAAAACTATTTGTTTAATATGTTAAAAATATTTGCCTTGTATTTTCACATTGGGTTGGCCAAAATGTTTATTTGGTTTTTCCGGTAAGATCACTCTAGTAGCACTTAGTTGTCCTTAACTTCATTTGAAACAATTTTGTTAGATTGTATTGTGACAGATGTCGTATCAGCATGCATTTTTTTTAAAAGTATCAAAATTGGTACATTTTTGTGCAGCCATTTTAATATTCAAGATTGAGAAAAACATGTAACATTTTTGGCATATTATGCTCTATTATTTCAAGAAAGGTAAAAACACAACTGAAATGCAAAACAAGATTTGTGTGTAGAGAGAAGGTGCTGTGACTGACTGAAGGTGTTGAAAGTGGTTTGCACAGTTTCGTACTGCAGATTTCTCACTAGACGATGCTCCACGGTTGGGTAGGCCATTTGAAGTTGGTAGCAATCAAATCAAGGCACTAATTGAGAACAATCAACGTTATACCACTCTGGCAGACTCAAAATACCCAAATCAATAGTTACTGTGAAAATAAAAATGTATCTTTTACATTACACAAAAAACTAAAATGGACTTTTTGGCCGACCCAATACTTGAGGGCTATTCACATGGAAATGAAAAAAAAAAAGTTAAAATACATCAGGAAAAATACTGACAATAAGAATTTAAGTGGGAATACCTGTTTCAAGTATTAGAAAAAGAACACCCAAGTTTATATAAAAGCCATTTGAGTGTGACTGAAACCTAGGTATCTGATCCCCCAGAGCAGGATTCTATCTTACTTCATAAATAAAATACCATATTTTAAAAATAAATCCTAATAAAACATATAACATAAAAACAGTACCGAACTGTTTCTATCTTTCCTTGAAGTTTGAGAAGCACAGGAACTCCACACCCTGACGGAGAATATCAGTTATAAGGGGGGACCCAAAAAAACCTGGAATTATCTTCTGCAGGGCAGGCTTCTTATAGTACAGGCTTTGCCTGCTAGGTGAGTGCTCTAGGAGCCCATCTGTATCAGTGTGCTAGCTGGAGTTGCTGTGAGAGGCTGTGCACAGCTTCAGTGATTTTTTTTTTTTGAAGACTCTTTCAATGCATTTGCCCATTTCCTGATGGGTGATTTAGGGAAGTACCTGTCCACAGGGTGCTGAGTATTCAGCAGTTTTGGACCAAAAGCAGCAATGGTTCCCGTGCCTCATGCTCCCTATTCACCCGATCTCGCCCCAGTCCACTTCTTTTTGTTCCCCCTGATAAAAAAAAAGTCCTCAAAGGGAAACATTTTGCCTATGTGCAACAGGGGAAAGAAAAAAGCAGCAGAAGCTCTAACAGGCATCAAAATCAACAAGTTCAAATAACACTTTGAGCAGTGGAAAAAATACCTTGATAGGTGTATTGTATCAAATACAACTTGATACAAGGAGAGCACTTTGAAGGTGACTGAAGTTTAAACATGTAAGAATAAATACACAATTTTTTATAAAACATTCTGGGATTTTTGGGTCCCCCTTCATATATTTCCGACCTGTTAAACAGCTAGCTAATAGAGATTCAGAGTTTTAAAATGTGAAACAGCCTGCTATTATTGTACTGACTGATATTATCAAATGCCATACTTTTAAAGCCAAGCTATGAATAATTTATCCTATAAAATACAGCTTTCAATCACAAAAATAATGGGAAAGGGAGATGATTACACATCTATACAGTAATCACTTCTCTAGTTTGAAATCCCTTCTACAAAACCCAACTGTATGTGACTATATTTCCATGTCCCTTTTCTGCCTGGATTTCAATATGAATTTCAGTTCTACTTTTTACAAATCATGACCCTCTCTTGTTGGGAAAATTCATAAAATAGGAGAAGTCAGAAACAGAAAAGGGACATATAGATGATGGCAAAGAAGTAGCAGAAATGGTCACAGTGAAATAGTAGAAAAGATAAAGGGAGATGGCAGGAAGTAACACACTTGGGTACACCGGGAAAGCAAAAGATCAGAGGCGTGGGTAAAGGGGTTTGCTGTGAAATAAATGGGGAAAGGCCCACGACTGCAAAAACGTGGATATAAGGAGGAGGAGCTGATAAAAAGACAGGGAAGTAAACATCTACACTTGTTCCATTGATCATCCTAACAATCAGCCTCCAAATCACATTTCTCTGAGACCATAATCGAGCAGGGCCTGTAAGGCAGAAGACCAAGGTTAACTCTGAATCATAAAAGCAGAAAGACACAGTACATTTAAATGACAGGGGTGGCTCAGAAAAATGTTTCTTTATAAAATTTTATCTCTGCAACAAAACAAAAACAAATTTACAAGCCAGAGACAGATCTGGGAAAGTCCCTAGCAAACAAGGAATGGGAAGTGGCATCGAGCAGTACAATTTCCAGTATCAGTAATTTGACATGTGTAAAATGTCACGTAGGTCATCTTTGGTGTGCTTTACTGTTTTCCTACAGCAAATGCAAACACTTCCACAGGTACACCTCCAGCTGAAGGCCTCCAACCTTAGTTTGCCCTTAAATTTTTAAGTTATTGGCCACAATTTCATCTTTATAAGAGTTCAGAGCCCTAAGCCCCACAGTTAGCAGAAAAACATGGTTGAATCCTTTAAAATGAAATGTATATATTGAAATAGGTTCCATTCTACCTCACATGTTTTTCTCTAAGGATACAGAACATGCTTATTAAATGCTTGATACATAACTGAAATATTAACCAAATCTCCATAGAGATCCAAATGTGAATGATACATAAATTATTTTTTCTCAGCATAAATTTTTGGGTTTGGAGTTTCCACCATCAGAAACAAAAAATTAGTTACTTCAGTGAGCATCTCTAAATATCTGAATGGTTGAAAAATACTGCCACACTTCATGAGAACAAAACACCTCATTACTTTCTTTTTTCACTTTACTTCAGAACTTAACCCTATTTTTAAATCTCTTTTTTCTGAGTATAATCTGACTGCAAATAAACAAAAGACTTATTTCCACTTATGTAAATAGTATTATTTATAACCCAGAGCTCAGTTTAGAGGTCTTACCATGCAAATCCATCCACTCTCTCTCACGCAACAAACATTCACTGACCACCTCATATTTGTAAGGCGTTACATGAGCACTAGGGTTACAGAGCCTCACAAGGTGTGGTTCCCCAGCAGTTGTGGAATTTAAAAAATACACCTTTCCTCAGTCAAGACAGCGCTGGTGCTAAATGGGAAAAGCCTGGAGGAAGGAAGTTGTCTTTCGGGTCCTAAACTTAGAACGAAATCTATTTCCAGGATAACCTTACAGACTGTAACATCACATCAGGGATTTGCTTTTCCAGCAGAGTTTCTGGAGTGAAACTTTCCAGGGCTCCTGTTTAGTTCAGTCTGGTGACACTATTTTTAAACAGTTTAATGATTTTCTATTTTAATGTAAGTAAAAGTAAATGTATACTTCTATTTCATGATTTCTTATACAATTCTAAGGCTTTAAAGAAATTAAAATTTTAACCTGAGGCCTAAGTTTATGAATGGTGAAAGCACAAACATACTTAACCTTTTTTTACTTTAAATAACTTTTTATTTTTCAGTTACAGTTGACATAAAATATTGTATCGGTTTTAAGTGTAAACCCAGTAACGGATAAAAATCCCAATAAATCTCATACCCATCTGACACCACACAGAATAGTCACAGGGATGCAAAGTACAGTATAGGGAATACAGTCAATAATATTGCAGTATCATATTTAACTTTCAAATCGTCAATTGGAAAAAGAGTCTAAGAGACCTAAAAACTCATTCCATCACCTTAAAGAAAAAAAACACATTCTATTATCTCAAAAATTACCTAAGGAGAAAAAACACAAAGCCACTGTAAGAAAGATCTGACATTCCCATAATCAGTGAAGTCAGCGCCCCTTAGAGCTGGGGGAACCCATACCCACAGAGCTCAGCATTTACATGCCGCAGGAAAAACCAGGGTCTGCTTTTGGGCTCCAGCTCCCTTTGAGACGAGTCCATTTTAAGACAAGATTCTCATTCACCTTGCCATCAAATAACCACTAAGGAAGAGGGGCAGGTAACAATAAACAGGGCTGGGGGAGGAAAGGTGAAAGAGGTCACCGCAAGCAGAACTTGAGAAGTTAAAGCTGCACCATCCACAGTAAAACTGGTCACTTGATAGTCACAAGCTTGGACTGAACTGGCCGAACAGGATCTCCAGTTATACGATATACCACAAAATGGGAAAAATATTCTGAAAGAATCAGGTCTGCAATGATTCACTCTCAAACACTTTTTGTTAAGTCAGGTGGGGTCTGGGTGAAGAAGTGATTTCTAAGCAAAGTTCTAAAAATACTGAAAGTCTCCTTACAGCCATTTCTCAGTCCAAACTTCCACTGGTTTGGTTGACACTGATGGCAGAAATACAGGGGGAATGTACTCACATAATACTTGCAAAAAGCACTACAGAAAATGCTCTATCGTTATTTTTAAAATGAGAATTATTATTTTGCAGCCTTCTCACAGAAAATTGATCTATGTATATCTTCATTAATGTCACCAAAAAAATATTTGATGATGTTTATAACAATTCATTATAAATAAAATCCCTTCAGAAACAGAGATGTGTTTATTCTTAGTGTTTAGCAGCATGGTGTCTAAACGCTGGGCACTCAGTATTTGTGTAGGAACTCAATAAAAATTTACTGAAAAAAGTGATTAACTGACTAGAAAGCCATGAATGGTTTATAAGGATGCTATGAGTCTCCTGAACTTGTAGGTGAAATACTAGGCCCATGGATATATGGGCATTTTCCAACAGATTCTCAGACAAAAAAAAAAGGATAAGACATATTTTCAGCAATGAGTGAATTATTTATCTTTCAGGGAGTCGACCATCAGTATTGCTTGTCACTGAGATTTTGAGAAGAACTTGACAACAAAAAGATCCTGATAACATATTTTCTGGCAAGAACTTGAAGTGCAAAATCTTCTATTGCCAATTAAATGTGGAATTGTCTGCTCTGACAGACAAATGGGCAGAGAGTCAGCCTGATTAGAAATCCACTCCAAGCAACTCCCCAAACAAAAGGCCATTTAACAGCCCTTATGAAGTGGGCTGAAGGAATACCAAAATTATCCTCTAAAACACTTCTGGTCTCATTAGACAGAGTCATGTAAGCAACTAAGGAACTCTGATTTATACTTCTCCAACCCGAAGATGAGCACCCCCAGGAGTCTATGAGGCATGTAAGAAGATACGTGACAACAAAGGAAAAACACAGCAAATCTCCCAGCATCTAATTTACTGTTTGATGCTAAATAATTTAAAACATTTTATGTTAAAATAATCACAGCTATATTATGCACTGAGTGAAAAAATCACTTGAGTTTAAGATAACAACAGCCCCAAGGGGAAAAACAATTCCTTAAAGCTAAGCGCCCAACCCAGAGGTTTTTAGGGGGTGTGTATCCATGCTCCTTCATTATTAGAGTACTTTGGAAGAAATGCTTGAGCAGAACTGCCACGAGAGAGGTCACAATAATTTTTTCAAATTGTATTTTATGTTAGCCCTTTCCTAAAGTCTCTAAAAGGTACCCATAAGATATTGTTTCAAGCAGACAAATGTAAGGAACACTTACAGAGGGTTAAATATACGGTGACAGAAGGAGACTAGACTGTGGGTGTTGACCACATAATGGACTGTGCAGATGTTGTATTATGAAGCTGTACACCTGAAATGTACATAATGTTATTAACCAATGTTACCCCAATAAATTTAATTTAAAAAGATGAAATGAATGTTACCGGCTTCATGGGTCTTTAAGAGATAAGCAAATTAAATACTGCAACTCCCTGGCAAACTTGATAATTCTGATGTTAAAGCAAAAACTATTAAGCAGTTCTTTTAGAGAAAATTTAGACAGAAATACTGTGAGAGACCTGTCCAAAAAAACCTACACAATAAGCATTGTTGTAAAAAATTAATCTCTCCATTCAGTCCAGCAAAGAGTCAGGTACGCATTTCATTGAGAAAAGATATGTGTTCATCAAGATTTTAATGAGTGACAAAATAAGGAATATTTTTATAAGAAATAAGGAAAACTAGAAATAAGAATTAAGACTAAATAGAGCAAAACAATTTGATATCCTCACTGAAAATTATGTGATTTACCACAAGACTATTCCTACTGGCTGCGCCTGGAACTCAGACTAAGACTGAAGTTCTACAGAATGGGGAGCATGGGAGATGGTGTTCACTGAGCTCACTACGCTTAGTCACAACCGGTTCCACCTCACATAGTCAGATGCCCAGGAAAAATCAATAAATCTGGGACCAGTTTTATGTTGCTCTTAAAAGATTTCAGATGAAATGTCTGAAAAGGAAAGTCTTTAAAAAGAAAAAACGGGAATGTCTACATTATTAAGTAAACCAGTTGGCAAAAAACACAGCCCACTACTCAGTGCCCACTCGGAGCAGTTTGGAAGGCAGAAAGTCTGTACAGAGCGTTTTATTTAGCTCGAGCTCATGAGTCATTTGTTCTGTATGAGGGAGAGTTACTGGCAACAAATGAGGAAGAGCATTGAGATCAATAAATTTCAGGCAGCTGACATCAGTTAGTAGCTGGGGAAAAACACTTCCCCGTGGTCAAACGGGATCTGAATTTCCACAATTTCACTTACCAAATTCATGCCACAAGTTATTCTATTTCCAAACAGGCCTTGAGGCTAACTCTAGTGGCTAGACTCAAATCTTCTAAACAGTATTTTTTTAAGAAAATTAAATTTTTATACTAAGACACATCTAATAAGTTCCATGTAGTTTTTTCCAAATTATAGTTATCATGATACTTCACCAATCAGACCATGTTCTTTTTTTTTGTTTTTTTTTTAAACTAATTACTGTTATCAGTTTCAGCATTCAGAGGGTGAATCTCATATGAGCTCAAGCAGAAAAGTAATCATACTGGTAACAGTTTCATCAGAAACACATAGAGATACAGTGGAGTTCCAAAGAGTGTCATATAGCTAAAGGTTGACAATCCACCTCACTCATTCGCACTCTTGCCTTACAAAATCCAACTATGAGTGCAAAAAAACCCAGGAGGAATGCTGCTTAATTTATAATCAACATTTATGATCATGTGAGAAGACAAACATGGAAAAATAAAGAATCTAAAGGTGAAACTTGAATGATTCATTCCCGGTCATAGATGTAAAAGATGCTGGGTCTTCCTAGAATGAAAGTTGAAGGTCTCAGCTGAGATGCACATAGTCAGAAGCAAGGTTTCTTGATTCAGGGCCATAATGCAAGGGGTCAGATTCTGGCAACTGCAACTCCACTGTCAGAAATTCAATGCGTTACAGCCATAATGCCAAAGAACATGAAAAGCGTGAGTGTTCTTGCTCTGAGACTAAACATTTAGGAAGTTCTATGCCTCAAAGTAACAAGGAAAGGGCATGGTTGAGAAGCATGTGACAAAAAATGAGAGAATTGGAGTAAAAGTGAATTTAGGTCCAGAAAAAGACGGAGGGATAAAGTTAGTAGAATTTTTCTCTCCACATCCTTTCTTATCTAATAGAACATAACCATTACCATAAGTCAAATCCTAAAGATGGCAGAGACTGAAACTTCTGTCTGCGATGAACTGCGGTGGGAACAATGTTGACGGCAGGTGAACAAACTACTGTACGCCTACCTGGTGGGGAACAAGGGTGCTTAACTCTTCCTGGGAAATAACAAAATTCCTTGTTCCAAATGTTCAGGCTCAGAGATAAACTTCCAGCTACTTAGTAGTGCTCCTCTATATGGAGAAAAACCAAAGGTCTGTTTTTTTTATTAAACTTTTTGATATATTTGCTACAAGTGACTAATGACTCAATTGAAATAACAACTCAGTTGCCTTCAGCCAAAGAATCATGAACATGCATTCCAGGTCACCTGACAATAATAGCAACAAAAAAGGGATCTCATTCCTCAGCGAGAAAGACTTTTTTAAACAGTTGCTGTGTAAAAAATAGTATGATTCTAACTTTATTAACTAAATAATCAATACAAAAATCTACTGTGAAGGAAAAATTATATGTCACAGTGTGATTAGAATTTAAAATTTTGAAGTTCCAGAGAAACATCATGCAAGATAATTTACAAAAAGGAATGTGACTTCACATTCATATTACTAAAATTGCTGAGTAGATTAGACTATAATAAAATAGGGTACAGGCCTGTGCAATCCATTAAGAATGATAGTTTACAATAAACAATAGAAACTTCATCTTAAAATTGACCTCAATGTTTGAAGGATGCCTCCTAAAACACTCTAACTGCTGGTTTCATGAAAGTATTTAGGAAATAAAGATTGTCAACATTCAGGAAAACAGGAAAGAAAAACTTACAGAATTGGTTACCTTCTTTCCCCAAGACATTGCTTACTCTGAGAAACACTATAAATTATGAAGTTATTGCAAAAATGGATGAAAAGTTTAAAATGAGATTTCCCTACATTATATTCTGGCCTTCAATCTATCAAAATTATATTTATATCTTATTAATATAAACATTTTAAGAGAAACTAACAGTATTTATATTTAGTCAAATATTTGGTGAAGTCAAAACAGGAAGCACAATGCAAATTCTTCACAAAGAGTAAAATGCACATCTGCTTTTGGAAGAACTACAGTTTTCATGGCAGAATCAAAGATTCAGGGACATAGGAAGTCTGTCCAGAGAAAGTCCAGCCATCGTTATTAAAATGAGAATAGTTTGCACACATTGATGTAACCTGGCAGCCACGGAGAGTGGACTGGAATGTGCATGTGTGAACAATGATGACTTCACCATACTAGTCAGTGGGGACAGTAGAAGCTGTTGAGTAAGCAAGTGTACTGTGTGGCTATCACATTCAAAATGACTGAGTGAGTAAAGCAACAAATCTACATCAAAGTTTGCCTTAAGCTTAAACATTCCTCCACGGAAACTATTCAGATCATTCAGAATCCTGCAACTATGGGCAACAGGTGATTGGCAGCTTTATCACAACAAGGCCCTGCTCATGCATCTTTTCCTGCAGAGTTTTTTGGAGCAACATCAAATCACCCAGGTGACTCAGCCTCCCTACAGGCCCAATTTAGCACCCTGCAACCTCTGGCTTTTCCCAATACTAAAATCACCTTTGAAAGGAAAGAGATTTCAGACTGTCAATGAGATTCAGGAAAATATGACAGGGCACCTGTTGGTGATTGGGAGAATTGTGTGAGGTCCCAACGTACCTACTTTGAAGGGGACTGAGGCATCACTGTCTTATACACAATGTTTCTTTCTATCTTCTATCTTCTTTAATAAATGTCTCTATTTTTCATATTATGTGGCTGTATACTTTCTGGACAAATTTTGTACCATTAAATATCATTATAACTGATACAATTAGGTAAATACAAATAATCAAAGGGAGAAGAAATTAAATCACCTGCAATCATAAGATCCAGAGGTAAATAAGTGTTTTTCCTCCTAGAGACTTTTAGACACATAAACTACATACAACAAAAAGGTTCATGTTGAATATACCGTCTTATAAACTGCATTTGTTTACATTTTGAGAATAAATTCCTAAAAGAATTTCTAAGGCAAAAGGGATCTACTTCTTTTTTTAAGATTTTATTTATTTCTTTTTAGAGAGAAGGTAAGAGAGGAGGAGAGGGAGAGGAACAGCAATGTGAGAGAGAAACACCAATGGGTTGCCTCTTGTATATGCCCTGACCAGAGACCGAACCTGCAACCCAGACATGTGTCCTAACTGGGAATCCAACCAGCAACCTTTTGCTTTGCAGGACAACACCCACCAACTGAGCCACACAGGTCAGGGAAGGGAGGATCTACTTCTTTAAAGCTTATGATACCTATTGCCAATTTGCCTTCTGGAAACACTGAGCAAATATGAATTCCCACCAGCTGAGGGGATGCGATGTACAGCATAGGGAATATAGTCAATAACACTGTCATAACTTTCTAGGGTGACAGATGGTAACTAGACTTATTGTGGTGAGACCACTTTATAATTATATAAATATGGAATCATTATGAAATACACCTGAAACTAATAGGATATTGTATGCCAATTATACTTTAATTTAAAAAAAAATCCTCACCAGCTGGCAGCAGGCTGGCGCACATAGCACTCAATCCCCTTGCATGTCTGTCCTGGGCGTTCACCCAGTGAAACTCTTCGCCATTAGGATGTCTTTTTCCTCTTGTTGCTACCACCTGGTCCTTGGGAGTACATTAAAAAAATTAAAATTTCCAACATCATGAATACTGACACCAATTTCCTCTCTACTCCTGCCTCTGTTGTTTTGCGGGTGGGAATCTGTCTCTTCTTTTGCCCTCCAGCACCACCCTCCCTCCTCCACTCGCCGGCCAGCTGTTTTCCGGAAGACGGTGATGGGTGTGAGGGAAGTGCATGACTAGGGAAAAAAGGACTGTTTCCTCCACAGAACAAACCTCAGGACTCGAGAGGATCTGTCTAGTTCTATGTTTTTAAGATGTAACTAACTCTCAACATACTGTTCCCTGAGTAGAAGGTGAGCTAGTTTTGTCTCAGCCTAACTGCATCCAGGTTCCAGCATTAAGCTGTCGCCACCCTTAAGTTTTGGCATGGTTATAAAATGTTTCCCTCTGCCTCCATGAGTATTTTAATAAAAGATCAGTCAGGGCTAAATTAGAACTACTAGCCAGATAAAAATGCTAACTAAAAAAAAATCTTCAAACTGTTTTGTCGCTGGTAAACTGATTACACGCTTCTGAAGAACTCGATATAACAGAAAATGCTTTAGTACCATCCACTTACACGAACAGAGATTAGAATAAACTGAAGGATCTGTCAGTCTCTTTAAATATACAGAACAAAAAAAAGTATCACTAAAATGTTAAGCTATTAGAAACAAACTAAAACTTTAGAAATAAAAATCTAATCTAGTCTCCCAGTCACCAGATGATGACTCTACGCCCCTGTGAAATCTGATCTGCATAAAATGAGAAAAAGAGACAGAGTTCCCGTCTTCTTTCAAATGTAATTGTTTCATACAGTGAATGTCTCGAAGTCAAAATGCTCTTTGCAAAATATTATGAAATATTGATATTTTAAATTTTATCATACAAACTATAATTTTAGGAAAAATTTTATGTGTAGTAACTTAAGTTTAAATTGCTGTAAATATTCGATTTGTTTTACTTAACAGGTTATAAGGTAGAAATATAAGACCATGACTCTGACTATAAATGTTCAAAGAACAAAACAGCCATACAAATAAATGTGATTGTCCCTCTGCAAATTATTTCTTTAATAACCATTTGTTCCTTATTCATACATGTTATCTGCCTAATACCTGCTTGTAAAAATTAATGTTGACTCTCTCAAGAATTTAAGGAAAATTTTACAGAAACCCCTGAAATTCCATCAGCTCACTTTTTCCCTACCAACTGTGAAAGGACAGTTTGGCAGTACAACATCTCCGTCTGGTGCCAGGAAGGTGCATACAGAACACAACCTGAGAAATACAGGCTTGTGCCACGCTGAGCTCTACGTGCTCCAAGGGCCTATAACCCTGGAGACCTAGAAATAGCTGAAAGAAACTGCACTCCTTTGGGGAATGGGAAATGTTTAAGTATATCTGAACTTAACATATGAAAATATATTTGAGTGCATTAGCATATTTTTGTAACAGGTAGAAACCATAATTGAATTTTTGTGGTGGTAAATTTAAACCAACTCTAGCAATAAAAAGATGCCCACAGGCTAGAAAGGCATTTATATCTCGCTCTGAAGGCAATGCTTTTACTATAATTGTTTCATACCATAATTTGGTATTTTATATAAGGAAGCTTCTATACTATATTTATCTTCCTTTCTCCCCTTAACAAAAATAATTTACATACTTTAAACTATTGTGAATATACAACTCTCAATCAGAAATATTTGTATATAAGGCTGTTTAGAATTATCCCCAAGATGTCCTAAAAATGGTATACTGTATCACTCCTACCCTTTAATGCCAAATGTTATCAATCATAGCTCAACTGATAGGAAAAATGTAAACATTTAACAATAAGATTAATGACATTTTTATCATCACCTTTAAAAACTCTAAAGTTTGACATATTGAGCAAGATTAACATGCCATTCATGTAAAAAATAATATATAATTGTTTTTAAACTTTAAAAAGTGACTTTAGAATTACAAATTTGGGATGTAAAAGTAAACATTTTTTCCCAAATTTTCATGTTTAAAAAAAAGATTATGATTTCATTTACTGCCTTTAGCATTTTTGGAAATGGTACATTTCTAAACATGTAACACAAAGATATGAGAGTCATGTTTGTGGGTTGCTTTAAGACTGTATTAACTTACAACTATATTAAGTTGAAGACTCTGTTAGGTATTAGCACTAGCAGGATTGCTGACTTAGTAAAACAGCTAGTTCAGGTTAGTACAGGAATGTCTTACTTAATGTCAATCAATCCATTGCTGAAACTTGGACATGTAAGAAAATGCCTACTTTCCATTGCTGTAGATGGGAAAAATTACAATGTGTTGCCTATCAATCTAAATATATCAATTGATTTCTTAAAACATAAGTAAAACACAGTAAACAGACTATTTTATGTTAAGTATGCAGACTATTATGTTAAGATGTTACAGTTTCCTGATCACCCAACAATTAATATGCCTGTTCACCACCTGACATGTAGCAGTAACATGGCCTCCCTTGGTACCAGCAACATCCAAGATGCATGTCCTTTTCAATGCCACTAGGCATGCCTTTCAAATTTGACTGACAATCTACTCATTTTATTGGAAATGTAATTTGAGGCTATTTCCACACATTGTTTGGTTAAAAATTGACTTTTGGAGAACAGAAATATAAATTTTCCCTATACAGATATCAACTGAAGAACACTACTGAGATGATTGATTGACTGATTGATTGATTGACTGATAGACAGATAAATAGCTCCATGAAGTCTGGACACTAAAAACTAAAATGGGCTTCACCAAAAAGAAGATGTAACATTACAAGCACACCTGTTAAACATCAGTCTAGACCAGTGATTTTCAAATGGTGTGCCACAAGAATTTTTAAAACATGCAAACCTGACTATTTAGTCAGGGACACTGACCTCTTTTCCCTTAGATTGCCAAATTTAACAAAATGACAGCAGCCAACACAACAATAGCCAACTGATGTACATACCCTGTCTTGAACCAAAAATACCAAGTTGGCCAAAGAGTCTGTTTAGTTTTTTTCCATAAAATAAAAGACACTTTCTTCATTTTCACCAATAACTTTACTGATTTGGATATTTGAGCATGTCAGCTATCTCCCACATGACATAACATTAATTGTTCTCAATTAATATCTAGATTTGACCACTATCAACTTCAACTGGCCTACCCGATCAGTTGTGGAACATCATCCAATGAGAAATTTCCAGCATGAAACTTTGCGAAACACTTTTGACACGTTTGATCAGTCACAGCACCTTCTCCATACATCGCAAAAATCTTTTTCTGTGCTTCAGTCGCATTTGTACCTTTCTTGAAATAATAAAGCATAATATGCCAAAAATGTTGCATATTTTCTTCCATCTTCAGCATTAAAATGGCTACACAAAAATTCACGAATTTTGATGTGTTTTCTTTTAAATGCACACTGACATTACAGCTGTCACAGTACAACCTAACAGAGTTGTTTTGAATGAACTTAAAGACAACTAAGTGCTACTACAGCCAAATTACAGAAAAAACAAATGAACTTTTTGACCAGCCCAATAAGTAGGTCACGTAATAGAGTTTCATCTTATTGGTCACATCACATAATAAGGTTGTCTGATTGGTTAATTCTTGGTATCAGAAATGCTTACATACAAATATAGGTACCTGATTTTCTAAAAAGTCACTTCGGAATAAAAAGGGTAGGTAATTGTTATTATTTTTTTGTAAATCAATCAAAATTGTATCTATTTTTGTCAGGTCAGCAAAAATATATATTTCTGTTGTGCCACAGAATTTTAGTAATTAGTTTATATGTGCTGTCAGATGAAAAAGGTTGAAAATTGCTGCTCTAGACATAGAGTTGCAGGTAATAGAAGCCTATCTAGAAGTGGCTTAAACTTTAACCAGGGAACTTATTGTCTCACCTACAAGAAGTCCAGAGGTTGACAATCCCCAGACTAGTAAACCTATCAGTTCAACAATGTCATCATAGGCCAGGTTGCTTTCTCATTTTATCCTGCCGTCTTTAACATGTTACCACTGTCTGAGGCGTCCTGTCCTCAGCAAAGATGGCAGAAAGGGATGCAACATCATTAGGTGTTTCATCCAGGTAAAAGAGTCTCCAGGAGAAGAGGAGGATGGATGTCTCTTTGGTATCTGCCGATGATCCCCTCAGCTGACCTTTGTCCACATCCAATTAGTTGAACTGTCACAGGTATCCATTCTGAACTATGGTAATCTCCAACAAGGCAGACTAGGCCACCCTTACTGGCTTACACAAATGAGAATGGGCCCCTCAGGACTGAGAATAAAGTCAGCCTCACCTGAAACACATGGTCTTGCAGGTGAATACTTTATGCATAAATCTGGATAGGCAAACGTGCTCTGAATGCTTAGTTAAGTTTGCATTAATACAACAACTAATATTACAACACTTTAAGTTCAGGTGATAGGTGACAGAAGTCAAACAGAGAAGTATTTTCACTGGAAAAAACACCTTAACAGAAGACATTACCAAGTTTTCTAACCAAATATAAATGATTTAGAAGTCACTCCCAACCAGTTAACAGTAGGTGGATTGAAGACCTACTTTATGGAAGTCACTGTGCTGATTATTATGTAAAATACCCAGCAGACAAGATGTCCATAAGGAGGTTACAACCCAGTAGCAAGACACACAAAAATAGAAGTTTCAATAACATTACAAAACACTAATATAGGAGCCGTTATACAATACTATGTGATTCAGAAAGAAATGATAGGAGAAAACGTACAACATGAGATCAAAGACAGAGCTGTCTAGAGACCACAGAGACCTAGAGACTGAATTTCATCTGAGATTTGAAAACTGAACAGGATATAGACAAAGTGAGAGAGGCCAGGCGCTCAGTATAAGGACATGCTGGGCTGTGGGTCTGGGGGCAGACAAGCATGCTGGTTAGAACAGTGAGAGGTTCATGCAAAGGCAAACCAAGAGCAAACTGTCATTACTAGTTCCTAGTTACATGTTTAATATTACAAGTAAAAAGTTCAATCACTGTTTGGGAGCTGTACATCCCCATTATCATCTGCCTATTTTTTCATGAAAAAATGAATTGTAGCCTCATGCCCTGACTGCATCACCCACACCAGATTGACACATACAATAGAGAAACAACAACACACTAATGAACTGTAGGGGGCCACCGTGCTGTGAGTCATTCTATCAGACACCTTAAGTGTTTGATATCATTGCTTTATAATGTTATCTAAATTTTTATTTTTCTATGTCTTGCCACGTAGATTGTATCCTCAATGAATACATCATTGCTGTATCATTTGCTGTATTACCTTACATTATAGTAATTATTCCCTAATTTTTATGTAGGTGCTCTAAAGTCATTTGTTGTCTAAAGACAAACCAGTAGAACTGGCCAGCGATATGTGCCCTCCCTCTGACAATGACTACGCTCCCTCTGACATTAAGATAAAATACCCTATGACGCCACAGTCTGAGTGGCTAGTAAACAGTGGTGTACATAGTGACATCTAAAAAAGGGGTTCTTTAACCTTTTTAGTCATAGACCTTTGAGAATCTGATTACATGCAGAGGCCCTTCTCCCCAGAAAAATACAAATACAACATTTTGCCTACAATTTCAAGAGGCTCATCGACCACTCCACTCAGCCCCCAAATTCACCATGGCCGAGAACCCCAAACACAGCAATAGCAACAAGGGGCAATGGCTGGTTATCACAGTCTTCAACTCCTTCAAGCAATCCATCAACAAACTATTTTAAGGGTTACAGTTTTCCTTTGGTGCTGCCAAGCATATTTTTGGCTTGTGTTTCAGGAAATAATAAATAAAAGAAATAAAAATAAGTTGTTCCATAACTTTAGAGCAGAGCTATTTAACTTAGAATAGTGAAAAGTTTCAGAACAAGAACTTCTTTAAGTTGTTAATACTGTAAGGCATCTGTATAGTACACTTAATATTTATCATTAAAAATGATACAAACACACACATATATAGTCATAAAAGTATGTGCCATTTTTTGATGGAAATAACAATAGTAGGAAATGAATCCATTTCTAATTTGACTGATAACCAGAGTATAGCAGCAATTCTTAATTCTTTAAAAATGTCTCACTAGGGCCCTGGCTGGCGTAGCTCAGTGGATGGAGCGCGGGCTGGGAACCAAAGTGTCCCAGGTTCGATTCCCAGCCAGGGTACATGCCTGGGTTGCAGGCCATAACCCCCAGCAACCGCACATTGATGTTTCTCTCTCTCTCTCTCTCTCTCTCCCTTCCCTCTCTAAAAAATAAATAAATAAAATATATATATAAAAAAGAAAGTGATAATTATTAAAAAAAAAAGTCTCACTAGATAATGAATCATTTAAACCCTTCGGCTATGAATGGGCATTCCAGTGAACTCACTGCACGCACATGCAGCGGCCTGTGAGTCTGAGCTGGCAGAAGGCCTATGTGTGGCCGCAGTAGAATGCTCCCCATTCCTTGGCCTGTCATACATCACTGATGATCGGGCCCCTCTTTCCAGCTACGCCTAGATGATGTCTCAGAACCATTCTCTCAAGCATTTCATTGAATATATCAGAAATGGCAAATGAATAAAAGTTCTTTGTACTCACTTTTGTCAATAAAGAAGTCTGTGTATAGTTCCCTCTTATTATCTCATCTAACAATGTGATAAGGAAACCATAATGTTATTACATTTTATGGGTAAAGAAAATCAGGTTGAAATAGTAAGTAGCTTGCTTGATCATACAGCAAAGATATGATATAAATTAGAATCCAAATATTATGATTTCCTGTTCAGTACCAATATTCATTAGGATTGGGTTCATCTGCAAATGACAAAACAGTGACTCACAGAGAACAGAAGTTTATTCCTGTCTCACATAAAGAAGGTTCGCAGGAAAACATATAAGGCATGTGTGGCAGCTCCATAGTCTTCAGGGACCCAAGCTTTTCCCAGCTTACTCTGTGGTTATCCTCACAGTGTACTCTAGTCCTCGTGGTTCAAGGTGGCAGCCAGTCCTCCACCACCTCATCATGTCTACTTTCTACCTGCAGTGTTCTCAAAAGGTCTCCTAGAACCTACAATCTAATGTTTCCTCTTATGTCCCACTGGCCAGAAACTTCAACTGGAAAATGGCCACATGGCAATGCAATATGCTACTAAGAAGAAAAAGGAAACAGACACTGGAGGACAACTAGTAGCTCTGGTCCCTATATTGAAGCTAAAGGATATTGGAAAAGTTAGACTTAAGTTGTTTGATAGAATGACTTGCAGCATGATGGTCCCATATAATTCATTGGTTTGCTGTTTTTTCACTGTCTTATCCTGTCAACCTGGTATGAGTATACTTGCACACTTTTTCACTGATGTGCTCAGGAGATGATGTTGCAATCGTCTTTAAAAATATTAAAAATGAAAATTTAAAAATAATTCTCAGTTGTAATGAAACTAACAATTATCTCTGTTTCAAAAGATGTTAATAAATTTCTGATAAAAAGACAAAATGAAATACTAGTTCACTGTTTTAAAATGGACAGATATCCGATAGTTCATTACTGTCAGTGGGATAAAATGCTAATGTCTCAGAATGGCTCAAGTCTCAACAACAAACCACCCCTGTAGACTCGTTTCTTGTTTGAGTATGAAGACATACTCTCTCTAGTTAGCCCAAAACTTTTCACTGGCCCTGTAAATAGCCCAGATTCTTCTTCGTCTACATACTTTACAGTCTGTCTCACCTCTTAGAAGGTTTTCTTTTCCTACCACATGTTATAAAATAAGTATTCCAACAATTCCCAAACATTGGCACACATAAAAATCACCTGCATAGGTTTAAAAAATGCTGATTCTCGGGCTACAGCTCCAAAGATTCTGTCTCACTTGCTATGGGTTAGGCCCAGGAATCTGCAGCACCTTTAACAAGGAGCAGAGAGCCTAGGGCAGACAAGATGAACATCAGGAATGTTTATCTGAATGTTTGGTGATTCTACAAAATGAAAAGATTGCCCTGGCTGGTGTAGCTCAGTGGATTGAGCATGGGCTGTGAACCAAAGGGTCGCCGGTTCGATTCCCAGTCAGGGCTCATGCTTGGGTTGTAAGCCAGGTCCCCAGTGGGAGCCATGTGCAAGGCAACCACACACTGATGTTTTTCTTTCTCTTTCTCCCCCCCTTACCCTCTCTATAAAAATAAAATATTAAAAAAAATAAAAATATTTAAAAATATATGAAAAGATTATATCACACTAATTTAAGGTGTTTTTCTTCTGGTTTAATTTATTAGATAATGCTATTCAGAGGTAATGCCATAATTCTACCATGATATAATAAACAAAAAAGATGCCAAAAAATTTCATCATTTCACATGTATAAAGATTAATGTGTAACCCCAATAGGAATTTTTCCCTTCATAATATGCTTTGGTTGCCCTCAAAGGGGAAAAAAAACTAGAAGATGAATGACATGACCACTTAAATATAAAAGACTACTGCAGTATTACTAAGATTACCAGGAAGACAATAGCTAGGTCACCCAACCCTACACAAATTCTGGTATAAGATACAATGCTCATACTGTGTACATTTTACTTAAATTTCACCCTCACTAGTTATTTCCTCAACAGAAAGAAATAAGAATAAACTTTAAGTTAAAATATAAAGGTAGACATCACAATTTCCTGGTTACGTGGTCTCAGATGTGGAAGACAGAGCACTATGAAAGCCTCTACGGAAATACTCGAGGATACTCCATTCATGTAATAGGGTGTGCATACTTACATTTTCCCACTGAAGGAAAACAGGACGGGTAGTAAACCAGTCAGTTACCCCTAAATAGCTATGCTAAAAACACAACTGCCTGATGTTTTTAGTTCAAAGAAGTAACACCTCAGAATTGCTCAGAAAAGTTTATGGGTGCTAATCTGTCAAATAATTTTACCTCAAGTCAATCTACACTGTAGCTAAAACAAAAAGAGTCATGGTCCACCTGGAATTCACATTTGTGTAATTAATTTAATAAAATACTTCCCAGCTTCTCTACTGACTTAAACACACATATATACATTTAAGGTTCCAAATATATTACTCTCAGAAAGCTTCATTTCTTAGAATTTTGAAGCTTTCTGCTCATTGCCTATTTAATGTTTGAGAGGAAGTGTGTTTAACCTAGGAATTCTGTGGTTTTATTTGCTTTTTGTTTGTTTATGGCTTAACTACAGTGGAAGAGAAACTGTAACTTTGTATTTTTATGAGGTCTTTTTCGAAGTGTCTTAAACACATTATTGGATGGTGTACAATTACTAAATTACAGAGAGGGGACTGCAGTGGCTCTCAGCCCTGCATGCACACTAGAACTACCCTGGGGAACTCTGGGGGGAAAAAGTGTCTGGGCCAAACCCCAGGCCTATCTAATCAGAATTAGGGATGTGGTCCCAGGACCAGAGTATATTCAAAGTGCCCCCTACTGCACAGGAGGATTAGAACACTGCAGTTAGGGAGACAAGAGTCCTAATTTACATTTGTGTCAGCTGAGTCTATTGAGCCCCAGGAAGAATGAATGACTTTCTCACAATAAATTACATGAAACAGGGGACTCAGTTCTGCCTCTCTGTACAATTGGCACCTCTCCCTGACCCATCAAGTCTCCTCTCACTCTGCATATTCAAGAAGACAAGGAAGGATGGTACCCACCTCACCCCCCACCCCTCGGGACAACGTGGCCTGCACCTTTTCATCTCTGAAGTACCCCTACTTTAACAGGTAAACCAGAATTAAGAACCAACAAATGTGAAAATTCTGCTAGTTCTATCCATTAGATATACAAGTCCACAGTTCTTAATGGGAAATAAGCAACTGAATAATGAAGTTAGTTGAAAAATCCAGCACACATTGTTTTAGAATTGAAAAGCCAAAAGGTAAATTGTCATTTGCGTTTTAGTGGATATCAAATACATGGGTAAAGGGATATGGAAAGAGTAAGTTGCTTTTTCAATCCATAAACAATATATTTTTTGAAGATTTGGTATACTTCTATTGTAAGAACAGGGAGTAAAAACAGGAAGCATGTGCTAAAAATCTGTTTAGCTTTGTCGTTGTTTTAATTAAAGCCTGCCGTCCCACACATGATCAAAGTCCCTCATTCCTTGGAATGTAAATTTTTACTGTACACAATTAAATTTCCACTTCTAAATAAAGAAAAGAACACAGATGAAGAGATTATCTAAAAAGCTCCATATAAAACCATAATAGTTTAATTTTAGTGTGCATACATGGTTTGAATGATTCCCAGGAAGAGAAATTCAGTAGGAGACAATCTTAAAAATAACTCACTGCATTTCAAAATCTGATTTACAATTTAAACTGGAAAACAGAAGGTGAGAATAAATTACTTATTTTAATATCAATACTTAAAAGATAAAATCCAAGCTGCTGTGATTTACTAAGCTATGATTCTAAATTCAATGACTTTTACAAAATAATTAGAGTTATGGAAACTAGAAGTGCTTATGCCATACTTTAAAAAGCACCTGCATATTCTGAAAAAGTTCAGCTGAACTACAACCCAGTTCCTTTAATCTCTGAAATAGTTCTTGCCCAATTCACTTTGCCTGCTTCAAAGTTATATTCAATATCTGGTCAACAGTATCACTGAACAACAGTAATCTAAATCATCCCTTTTCATTTTATATTCTGGGGTAGGGGATTGTTGCTGTTATTTTTCCTTCGTTTAACTATAGCAGGTTAAACTAATTCATGCTTTTGTCTTAGTTTTGAAAGCAATTACATGCCAATATCTAGGCAATAGATATCCCTTTGTCCTAATTTAAAATAACTATGAGGTTGTACACTACAGTAGCAAATTTGTAATCAACTTAAAGATAATGTCTTAAAAGTACAATTAAACATGTCATAACATAATAAAAACTTGGTGATTACAAATAGTACCATGCTTGTTGGGGCTTTAAATAGCAGCATAACACTAAGAAAAATCGCCACCCAGTGATGCAAATGAAAACTGCAATTTGTTTTTGTGTAAAGTGAGCACCCTGGAGGATTACTTCAACTTCATTTCTGAATGAATGAATGAATAGCTATTACCTTCTTATGTGAATAGGAACTGGTTACAAGGGTAAAGATATTTTTCTACTAGGTGTTCCTTTTTTCTTATTATTATTCACTACACTCAACATTTTACAAAGACTAAAAGCTTTGGAAACCTTAACAGAGAAGCTTTACATCCCAAAGTGAGCTAACTGTATATGAACAGTCCAGATATTCCTATTATCAACAAAAGTGCCTAGGCTCTGCCCTGACCCTGAATTTCGGGTCTCAAGGTGTTGACTTTAGCAGCTCAGCAATGCCATCTAATAATTGTGACCTAAAACCTGTCTGTCTGTGTTAAGCAGGAAGATTTGTCTAGGGGAAAAGATTCAAGTGGGGAAAAAAAATTTTATACTTTTAACGACATAATTTACTCTGACCTTGTTAAAAACAGGTTATAAAGGCCACATACAATGATAATTTTTAAAATTCTGTAGACTACATATTGATGTGAATGATTGCCATAAATATAATCATGTTTCTAAGTCTTCAGTTAGTTGCATCAGTTAGAAATTATGCCAATCATATGCATTTATTTTGCTGCAGTGTTACCTGCTGCACATGAGGAAAAGAAAGTTGTATGGATACATAATAACCAAAGTACATATGTGTAAGTATTGGGCCAAGTTAATAATAGCATTTCATATCTACCATTTGCTCCATTTGACATTTTCCAAATATCCCCCACAGTATGCTCTGAGACTAAAGGAGAATGTAAGTCAGTACAGAACCACACGATAAAAAAGAGCAACTCAGCGGAACAAATTCATTTTTTTAAAAAGACATTACCATTCTATTTTTAAAGACAATTAACTATATTCCCAATATTCTGTCCTGACTTTTATCAGTCGATTCAGTTAAGTCCTTCTCTGCTGAAGGATTTTTTTTGCTAACTAAACAATGTATACCATCTTCCAATCTCAACTTCATTAACATTATAGATTTCTATAATATTTTATATATTTAAAATATTAAATAGTGAAAATTTTGAGGGTAGCCAAAATTAAAGCCAAACTTTAAGAATAGTAATAAGCCAACACTCTTTTATTAAAACAAAACAAAGAAAATCAGCACTCTCTCTGAAACAGTAAGGAACACAATTTTTTTAATCTCAAAAATGTCAATAATGTCTTAAAATTAAAAATGATAATATGATATTTTAAAAATGGACAGCTTAGCGTTTAAGAGGGTAAGAGGTAAGCTCTGAAGTCAGACTGGGCGAATTTCAGATCTGCTGTATGTTAGCTGGAGGAACTTGGAAAAGTTAAGTTCTCACCTGTATATGGAGATATTGTTACTGAACCCAACCAGTAGGTGGGTTCCCACTGCTTGCTGCCTACCAGGCAAACCTCGAAAGACAGAGTTCAGTGGAAAAGAAAGGACTCTTATTTAATCACAAGTTTCTGTCTAAAATATCTGGGTAACAAAATTAAGAGGAAAGAAAACGTAAGAGTATGACATCAAAAATAGCTATTTAACTATTTGCCATTACAACTTCTACATAGGTTCAGGAACTGAAAATAACACAAGAACAAAAATCTGTTCACAGTGCTATTCAAGGTCTTTGGAAATAACGGCACATTTCTGCCTCAAAGCCCATTCCCTCTAAGACACCCAAAGAAAAATCATTGTCACCCTCTGTCAGCTCAGTTCAAGAATTGTGCCAGGAACCTCTTTTCCCACCCAATATTATAAACGTAGGAGGCTTAGCTGGTCCCCAGTCGCTGTCCAGCTTCAGGCATCTGTCCGAGTCTGTGCCCCCAGACCTCCAACACGTGAGACCCTCCTCCTACTGCAGCTCACAGGCCTGCACTTGCCACCACTGATACAGCCACCCGCATCAGGGAAGAAGAAAGAACTAACTTTTTGCTTCCTGGCACTCCATTTAAAAGTCCTCTCCCAGAATCCCATTCGTGCTGAAAGCCACTGGGAGTGTCCAGCCTTCCAACCAATGAGGGCCAGCGTTCGCCCTGTTTGCTGTTTCCCCTCCGGTGGCTGCCTGGTTCAGCAAGGGGGCAGAGTGTCCAGGGACACATGTGCAGCTAACGCCCCTCCCCCATTTCAGGGGGTGTCCCCCCATTACAATGTAATACCAACACTCCACTCATAGCGTTGTTCTAAGCATTTTACACACACTAACTCATTTAATCCCCTCCATAACCCAGTAGGGTTCGTACTATTATGCTCACTTTCTAGATAAGGGAAGTCACACCCAGGAGGTGACATAATTGCCAAAATGGTGAAGGGTGGAAGACACACCACCCCAAAATATGCCACTTTGGCATAAGGATGATTTTGAACTGAAAGCAAGAGATTAAACCCCCCTATGAAAGATGCCAGGGGGAATGAGCATTCTTATCACCAGTGATGGGGAGTCGAGGCCAAGAGAACTACACAGACAGACGTTGTCAAAATCCTCTTACCTTCTGTTAGTCTCCCCACATGTTTTAGTCTCTCTTCCACAACTACTTCGTTATTCAACCTGGTATACAAGCACTTAGGTTTCACTGTTTCTTTTGGTCTTCATTTTTCTGTGACATGTAAAAATCTGTATGCTTTTCTCCTGTTGATCTGCCTTCTATTTAAATCTCTGTACACTAAAATCACATCCTTTCAATGGCAATTTAGTACCAAAAAGAATAATGTAGATTTCTATTCATGAAATAGAATAGAAAAATGCAAGATTCTCTGCCTATGTTAAGATTACGGAGGTGTTCTAGAAGAAAGCATACAAAAGAGTTTGGAAAACTAGGCTTTATTGAAGCAGATTTCTGAGAGAAGAATTTATTGTGAAACTCCTGAAGAAGCAGCAACTTCACACTTTACAGGGGACCAGAGACATCCCTGAAGTTCTGCTGTTAGTGAGGCTAATTCATTCAGTGAAAGGGAAGCAACACTGGCAGCTTTCGAGGAACAGAAGTTGGTGTTGACAGAGCCAGTTCTGACTTTGAAGCCAAGTCACTAATCCCTGACATGCTAAGAAAGGCCAGATAAGCAGTCATGTCCGCAGCACCCCACTCTATTCCAGTCAGACGGCGCCCTAGAAAAATCACAGGCCCTATGCCCCAGTATTTTGCTTCAGGTATAGGGGAGCTGGTCAGGAAAGAAACAACTCCGACCACCAGCTACTGCCCCATCCCAGGGTATACGAAGCAGATCCAGAAGAACACATAGGCCTGCCAGAACTTGACTGTGGAAAAGATGGGATAATTGTAGGGGAGCATTTAATTAGGAGAAAAACTCCACCCTGATAGCCCAGAGATCAAAGCCAAGAACTGGGGAAGGGCCAGAGAGATAAAACCTCTGTGTCCTTTCTGCAAGAGATCAGATCCTAAAGACAAAGGTGAGAGGCAGAGACCCACCCACCGTGCTTCAGAATGTGTGGGGTCGCAGGCATGGCAGAGCTCTGGGAGGGTCTAAGATGAAAATTCCGGATCACTCTTCAATCCTACCGATGCCAGGGGACCCATGTCTGACTGGGCCAGGACAAAGGAGGAGGTGGGAAACCAGAACCTGAGAAACATCCCAGGGAGTAAACACCCTATGAGTTCATGCAAATCCTGTCAGAGAAGGGGCCCAGATTTGGCGGGAGGAGGTCGAGGGTGGAGGAGGATGCCTGCCTCAAGGGGAAACGAAACCTGGTTTTGGTTCCTCCTCAGCAGAATACAAATGCCTTCCTCGGGGAAATGCACAATGACTAGAAGAAAATGTTATTTTTCAGAATTCCCCTTAGGACAAATGCAGTATTTAGTTGAAAAATATTTTTAAACCATTAAAATTTTAATAATTTTAAGTAGTATTATTAATTTTATAATAGGAAATAAACTAGGCTTAAACATTTAGCAGACACCATTTAATATTGGATTGAAAAACATACTGCAGTCAGCAAATATTTATATTTCAGATGCCTAACTTAAGATGCTAATTTAAGAAGAAACCCTTGCTATTTATAAAACAGAACTTGAAGTTATAAGCATTCTTCAAGATTTCTGGTTTTCAACAATTAAAAAGGTTGACTAGCATATCACAGAGAAAGAAAAGGGATAATTTTACAAACTTAATTTGAAGGACATTCTAAACCAATACATAAGAAGAGTCTGACTTGATGACAATATTCTAAATGATTAGTGAATTTTATTGTTATAGATTTCATAGAAATTAATTCTAGAATCACTGGGAAATAACTTGAAAAATGAATCCTACAACTTTCAAGTAATTTTTGAAAAGAAAAATAATCCATGTAATTACGATTTCACTTCTTAAACAGACTCACCTAAAAGGACAAATCCATCTGCTTCTTTCTCTGGGGCCGAGGGCGTCTTCGACTCTGGAGGCTTCCTGAAGAAGTGAAACATGGCTGCCGCTGGGGTCTGAAACAGAGGGAAAGTTCGGGTCAAGTGAAACCGCACAAGTATTCCCCTTGCCAATAAAAAGCCAAATATAAAGATACCGTAATATCTATTGTTTAGGAATTCTACTACCAGACTTAAAAACAAGAGCGCTCCTCTCTAGGTGTCAGAAGACATAGCCAGAAATTGCAGTGTAAAATCAAGTGTGCCTGGAATCCTGTCAACTCTCTCAATTTCTGAACATGCAGGAAATAACCCAAGAAATCACTATACATAAAACTCAGATCAACAGATAATACCAGGACCTGGAAGGATCACGCTTAACATAGACATAAATCATACACTTGATTCGATTTGAGGAAAGGGGAAAAAACCTGTCACGCCATAACTAGCTTAAGCCTCATGAAACTAGGACCACCTGAAAAAAGAAGGCACTTCAAACACCCTCCACAGTTGGTTATCTGATTCAGACGCTCAAGAACTCCATCAGCTGTAAAACTGCAGCCAACTTTAAATCCCCATCAGTGCAGATATTTGTGCTGGTGAGATAATTGTGCTCTGCCCCCAAACCACACATACACACACACCCCGTCCCCTCTTCCTCCTCCCATCTTTGCACACTCAGGCAGGACAACCATTCCTAGAAAACAACTGGGAAGAAAGTGGAAGGGACCTTGCAAGGACACATTACACTCAGAGGCCAGTCCTCATAAACACAGCAGTGTAACAGACAGCAAAGAAAGGAGTAATCCTGGTGGCAGAAAATGCTCTACATTGTTTTCATATTTCCCATCCAAACCAGAAAACCGAGGAGGGAGGGCTAATAAAGACTTTATCTGAGCAAAAGCCTTTGAGAAATTGAGAATTGAACATGGGATTTGTATAGGCCGACCTGCCCTGGGCTGTAGATCAAAGTGGAAGGTAAAGGAGCCTGTTTGTTATTAGAACACATACCTGGCAGATTTCACGTTTTAATGGAATAAAAAATGGAGAAGGAAAACACGAGCCATGTGAAAAAGGAAATGTTCTGGAAGAGCAAAGGAACAGCCTCTGGAATCCTCAAAGAAAGGGCTTACTGGATATAGCAATGTGGATGCAAAAGAAAAGTCTGAAAATAGTCTGGCGCCCTCAATAGAGTACAGGAGACATGGCCTCTATGAAACTGGTGAAAAACAAGATTAGAGAAAAAAGCAAAAGGAAAAGATGAAAAGTCAAGGAATGTAATGAAAAAAAAAACTAAGATAAAAGAAACTCATGCAAGAAAGAAATATCAAAAAATATTTGGTTGGCTTATATCAGGAATGTTCAAGTTCAGACTTAAAAGACTGGAAGAAGCACTGACTTCTCAACCCCAAATGGTTAAAAACAGAATGAAGAAGGCCTCTGATGGAACAAAAGCTGATTAAAACTCACCCTCGGGTCAGGATCAAATCCAGGGTATAGCCATCACACCTGGCATTAAACCCCCTGTGTGAATTCATGTGGCACTCAGTAAATTCTTTCCCTCAGGATAAATGGTTCAGGAAAAAGAGATGAAGGGAATAGGTCTCCAACAGAAAGCTGGGAGAGAAAAGATAACCTCAAATAAAGAAAAAGGAAGCAGGGAACACACGTAGAGGTAAAAAAGATGAGAAACATAGAAAATCTAAGAGTCACATCTAGCCAAAATTTTAGATCTGGCTATTGATACATGAGGCTGACTAGAATCAGAAAGAAGTCAGCAAAATTTTTGAACGTTGTAGCATTACAGTAACAACCATTCTGGATCAGGAGAGGACCTCAACCCAACAGGCAGGAAGCTGCCAGAGAAAATTGCTCAGCCCACAAAGAAGGCCTATTCTCAGTGCCAGCTTCAGTGGTAGCCAAAGTTACTAGAAAAAGAAGAAACTTTTAAAAAGGGTGGAGCCAATGGGCATGGAGAATAATAGATTGGGGTGAGAGGCTCTTTCAGGAAGCAGAATCTGGGCATAATTAATGAACATTCTCCAACTCAAGGTGGGCATCCCCTGAAATGCCTGCTCAGTGGGATTTCAGAATTGCTTCCACTCTGACCGTTGTATTTCCCATACTTCCCAGCCCATGGGAGTGTTTTTGTCAGTTACCGTATTTTTTGGACTGTAAGACATAGGTTTACCACATTTTTGCTTCAACATTTTTTTTCTATATTCCTCCTCTAAAACCTAGGTGCATCGTATGGTGAGGACCCCAGATGCACCTAGGTTTTAGAGAAGGAAAATAGGGGGAAAATTTTTGAAGCAAAAAATGTGGTAAAAAAGTGTGTCATATAGCCTGAAAAAATATGGTATCTTTCTCAGTTTCATGAGGGTGAAGCAGGACAGAAGGGACAGACTACTGGTCTTTTTAGTCCCTTTAGTCTCCAGACCAAGGGGTGCCTCATCCCGACCAGGTGAAGAAATTCTGAACTTTGAGCACGATGCTATCGACTGAATGGAGCAACCTGGATTACTGTCCTCAGGGTAGGGGGCATGAGTCATTTTTGCCCATGGCAGGGAGAGAGAGCTGAGTATGTGGTGACCACAAATGAGAACCCCAGAATCATGAGGGCAGTTCATGGCCCTTTTCCTTAAGGAGATATATCAGGACTGCAGAGTTTACCCTCTCTGAGGTAGGTGTGGCCATGTGGCTCGATTAGTTCACAGTGTCACATGCCATTACAGTGCTATAACAAGGAGCTTGGTGGACAGAGAAGGGGGCCCTTTAAAAAGTGGCTCTTATTCTAATGAACAAATAAAAGCCTTTGAATAGAAGGACTCAAATTTCTAATACCTTTTCACGTCTGGCTACAAAACAGAATGGAAAGAGCATAGGAAACATAAAGCTGTTCTGGTATGTCATCCTCAGGCCCCCAAAGTTTAGACAGGTTGTTATGAAAGCCAGACCACACTCAGCTGTAGTGTGAGAATCTTTTTAATGCAAGTATTGTGTACAGAATTTATACCTTACGTAACTAAGTGAAGCATTAAGTTTTTCATGACCTAAAACATAAAACTGAAACTATCTACAGGCTGCAGCACTTTGTGATAGTATATTGCACTGACAATGTGTAATGTTACATTCCATCCCTTTAGAGCATAAAATTCAAGGCACATTTAGAGAAACAGGGATAATTTAGGCTCCAAGAGTCAAGACACTGCCGGGTATGGAAGAAACAGGTCAGAAATAAGAGAAAGGTGGCAGAGTTGGTAAAGAGCTCGAATGGCAGCGAGGACTAGTTCACTGCAAATGCCCGTTGGAAGCAGCCCTCAACTCGTTACAGAAGTACCAGTCCCCCTCACACCTAGCATTCTGCCCACCTGACCACCATCTTAACTCCTTCCTCAACAATGGTCCACCTCAAGATGTCTTCCCATGGGACCATGGTTCCAATTTTCCGAATCAAGTCTCAGAATTCCCTTGTGTGACCAGTCCTGCTGCTGACATTAACAATTCATTCCACTAAAGACCTAAAGTCAGTCAACAGTGTGTCTTTACAGGAATTGCTTCGTGCATCAAAAGACTATGCCTGAGACACTAAAATCTATAATCACGTTATCTTTATGCCATGATATTTTTTTCATGTCACTGAAAAACACACACAGTGCTAGAGGTTTATCCTCATAGGGCTGGCAACTACCATGCTAAGATCTTCCCTCTGTGAACCAGCTCGCACAGTGGGAAACCTGCATGGTTAGCTCCCCACCCCAGCAGCCAGAGTTAGATGCCCTGCTTAAGACTAGAAACTGGGAAGGAAAGGGAGAGAAACTCAAACCCCACTACAGTATGTCAAAATGCATTACATACTCTATCTCCTATGATGTTATTACAAGCACCGACCAGGCACACGTAATTATTCACAATGTGTAAAAACTGAAGGTTAAGTATTGGTCCAAGTTCACATGGTTAGTAAATAGCAGTGCTAGAATTTTTTTTTAAGATTTTATTTATTTATTTTTAGAGAGGGAAGGGAGGGAAATAGAGAAAGAAGCATCAATGTGTGGTTGCTAGGGGTTATGGCCTGCAACCCAGGCATGTACCCTGGCTGGGAATTGAACCTGCAACACTAGTGCTAGAATTTTAAACCAAGTCCCTCTGGCACCAAAACTGGATGCTTCTCATCAATAAAGCACCAGAGAAAAGAAGCCCTTCACACTTACGACATTTCTGTTGGACTTTCATATAGTTGCCAACATTAGTCAAATACATGTTATTAATTTCATTTTAGTCTTGATTAATCCCTACTTTCCCAAGCCTGGCACAGCTCTATGTTCTGAAGACGTCTGTGACTTCATCTGTGTTCAAGACCTTTATGACAACATCTGTGTTAAGAGCCTCACTGAGATTACATTTTATAAGCATTAAGTGCTTAGGCCAGATACTGACTGAGCACTGGAGATGCAGCACTCACCTTATATTCGGGGGGGAACAAACTGCAACCCCAGCCGACTACATTTCTCAGGCATTCCTTGGCAAAAGGGAGAGTCATTTAAGAGCCCCATCCCCAAAGCGCAGGAGGCCTGTACTAGTTCCGCTACACCAAGGCTAGTGGGTGGTAAATATCGAGCCCTCATGCTTCTGATGCACACGGCCTTGACAGGTGGGCTTCTTTTGCTTGGAGTTCTCAAGTGTACTCTAGTCTCATTTCCTTATTTACAATTACCAGTATTTTTTAAATTGTCTACAATGAGCAAATTTTTTTTAAAACAAGCAAGTTTTACATTTGGAATCAGAAAAAATTACTAATATTTATTCTGAAAAATGCATGATCATTTCTGAGCTGGGACCCACCTTGGAATACCTAATTCTCACACTGAGAATCCTGGAGTTGCCCTGATATGGGAGATAAAGAATTCACCTACACAGGCTGGGGAAAAATAAAAAACACTTGCAAATCACAAATCTGATAGAGGATGTGTGTATATAAAATATATAAAGATCTGTGTAAATAAAGAATATAAAAACTCTTAGTCCTGGCCAAGTAGCTCAGTTGGTTAGAGCATCATTCTGATACTCCAAGGTTGCAGGTTCAATGCCCAGTCAGGGCACATACAAGAATCAAACAATGAATGCATAAACATGTGGAACAACAAACTGATATTTCTCTGTCTCTAAAATCAATCAATAAAAATATGTTTAAAATATAAAGAACTCTAAAAACTGGGCAGAAGACATGAATAGACATTCCACCAAAGAAGACATGTGAATGGCAAAAAATGACATGAAAAAACACTCAATATCATTAGTCAATAGGCAAATACAAATTAAAATCTCAATGAGATACCACTACCTACCTATTAAAATATTTAAAATTAAAAAGGCTTTCCATGCCAAGTGTCGGCAAAAATGTGGAGCAACTGGAACTCCTGTACACTGTGGTAGGTGTGTAATATCATACAATTACTCTAGATAACAATTTGGTAGTTTCTTAAAAGCATGAACATACACCTCCCATATGACCCAGACCTTCTCATTCTAGGTATTTACCTAAGAAAAATTAAAGCACATGTCCACAATTGTACACAAATGCTATACAGCTTTTTTTGTAACCAAAAATTGGCAACAAGCCAAATGTCCAACAACAGATAAATGGATAAACAAACTGTGGCATTTCCATACTACTCAACAAGAAAAAAGAATGAAGTCCTAAGATATGCAACATGCATGAATGTCAACAAAACTGAGTGAAAGAAGCCAGACTAAAAAGAGTTTATACTGCGTGATTCCATTTATATGAACTTCTAGAAAATGCAAACTAATGTATAGTGACAGAAAGCAGATCAGTGGTTGCCAGGGGAATGGGAGGTGCTGGGAGGGATCACAAAGGAAACTGGTGAGGGTGATGGATACATTATCTTGCTTTGTGGTGATGTTTCAAAAGTATAAACACATGTCGAAATTCATCAAACTCAATACTTTCAACATGTGCAACTTGTATGTTGATTTTTAAAATACATTAGCACAATATTCTAGATGTCATAAATGGTCACATTCAGAAAATTACCCCAAATCTCTTAAGCCACTTTGTGTATAATATAGCTATAGTCTTTGTATTAAAAAAATGCATCTTTTCTCCAAGAATTCACACAAAACTGAAAATAAAAGGTATCTTCACTATTCAGATGGTACACGCAGGCTGCACATACGAGGGCTAGCCTGATTACTAGGCAGGGCGATCCTACAACTCTGAAGGGGAGGAAGGTGAGACAAGTCATATATTTGTGTTTTCCTAGTATTCTAAGGCTTACCTTTGAAGTAATACTTCCTAAGACAAAAAGATTAAAGGATTAAGGTGACCTTGTTTTCTAAACTTTAAAGATTTTATGTATTTATTTTTAGAGAGAGGGCAAGGGAGAGAGGAAGAAACATCAGTGTGTGGTTGCCTCTCATGCACCCCCTAGTGGGGTCCTGGGCCGCAACCCAGGCATATGCCCTGACTGGGAATCAAACCTGCAACCCTTTGGCTCACAGGCTGGAACTCAGTCCACAGACCAGCCAGGGCATTTTCTCAACTTTATAATCTTCTTTCCATTTCAACAGACTGCTAAGTAACGTAACTATATTGCATAAACTGAAATTTCTGTGTGATCAATAAACAGCAGCTACTTAATGACAAAAAAGTAATATGTATACCTATATATTTTTCTTCACGTTGTGCCCAAATCCAATAAATATGTGTATTTCATACTGCTAAAAAATTAAAATCTTAAAAAAGGTTTAAATCTTCCTCCTCTTCTTCTGTATGGTAGATTATGAATTAAATGATTATATAAGAATAATATAAATTTACTTAACAAGTTTACTAATTTATTCTGAGAGATACCAAAAAGGAGATGATCCATGCTTTTGGTAGTTTTAATCTTAGGAGACAGGATTACATTACACTACCAAAAACATCCTGAGAGAAACCTCAATGTGTGGTTACCTCTCTTGCACCCTCAACAGGGGACCTGCCTGCAACCCAGGCATGTGCCCTGACTGGAAATCAAACCAGATCCTAAATGTACAGTGACAGAAAGCAGATCCAGTGACTGGAAAGCAAACCAGATCCTTTGGGTCTCAGGCTGGTGTTCAATCTACTGAGCCACACCAGCCAGGGCTGAACTGTATTTCTTAATTTGGGTTGCCTGCAAAAAGGTTTCAAAGCTGCTAATCATACTTTGGTGCTCACATATCCCCTAAAATAATACTGAAAAAGTATGCACCCCACCCGGTACTTTTTAAGTTGACATCTAAAACTTTCCATTGACAATCATTAAAGATTTGGTTTCTAGCATATTATAAATGTTTATATGTTGAAATAAAACCAAGATATCATTCTTCTATGTTTAGCCAATGGATTATAAACACCGTAACATTTTCATATAGACCATCAACCATTTAAAAAATAGATGTACAAGTTCTTTTCTAACAGAAGAAAATTCTTTGTATTGTTCTTTTTCTCCTGGAACTCTTACTTCCATCCATTTCCACTGGTCTGCAGTAGCTCCGAAATGCCCTCACAACACACTAGCACAGCTTTTCCAACATATCCAGATGAATACAAAGGCAGGGTGGCAACCTCATTTTTAAGAGCCTGTCCTCTAATTTAACACTCTCAATAGTTCACTAGTCACCTAACTGGAAAAAAAACATCAATTGCATATATAACAACCATTAAAAGTGGAAGTTACATAATTTAGTAAAACACACCTCTCTAATATGACCAAATAGTTGCTTTTACCAAATTGAGAAATTAAACACATATTATTTGTAGCCAAAACAGAACATCCAAAATAGAAAGTCGGAAGGTCTTGAGCTACAAGTGAATGCTCATAAGCATCAGGCAAGGGAAGGTTCTGGAAGAATGCAGAGGTGCTCCAGAGAGCTTCACAGTATAGATTTCAACAGGTGCCAGGCTAGGATTTTTTTAATTTTATAGCTTTTTCTTGATCCTTATAGTTTAAACCCTATTTTATTTTATATTAAACTGAAGGCAGAAAAAGCTTTTCAGAAACAGGACACAGGAGTGAAACATGAAATTCTTAAACAGAATATCAGATGCTCGGTTAAAAGACTACTGGTGGGGGGCAGGGATTGTCTGTGTATCACAACGTGATGACTTTTAACAGTTGGCTTTGTCTCCTGTGGCAAGCAGCAGAGGCTTCACTTGCTAATCTCAACTGCCAGGTGCTCAGCACGCGTACCTGGTGCTCAGCACTAGTACCTGCCACGAGAAACTGCCATCATTAGCTACCACTATAACAATAAAATCCCGTGATCATGGAAGCATTACAATATCTTGAATTACTAATATTCTGAAATTTTCTCTAGCAGAATTGCTTTTTCAGCATATGATGAAGGTATCTTGAAAAATCGCAAGTTGGCCCAAGAAAACTTTTGATAAAACTTTCCTTCTACTCAGACCCTATTCCCATCACTGAATACAATCTCACTAGGGTAAAACAGACCTCATAGGTAGGAATTTCCTCTCCTCCATTACTTTGTATATAAGTATGACTTCCAAGCCTCTATTAGAATCATCAGGAAAGTTCTGTGTAGTTTTCTTGTTGTTGGATTAAGGGATTTTTGTTTGTTTTCCCTTAAATTCTCTATAATTTTCAGAATCCAGAATGACAGTGATAAAAAGAAACTTTTTTCCTTTATTGTCCCTTATCCCCTCCTCCCGCCACCTGTATTAGTAGAATCAGAGGAGACTTTATTACACTGTTCTGATAAGAAGAAGAAGAAGAAGAAGAAGAAGAAGAAGAAGAAGAAGAAGAAGAAGAAGAAGAAGAAGAAAAGAAGAAGAAAACAGAACAGTGTAATAAAGTCTCCTCTGATTCTACTAATACAGGTGGGGGGAGGAGGGGTATCTCCCATCCTATTAGACCTGGATGTCTCAGTCTCTTTGCTGTTCGTGCATTGGTCCAGATAATTCTTTGCTGTAACCTACCTCTCTGTGGATGAGTGTGATCATCTGGGATATGATGAACTCTAATCAAAAGACATCTTAATTCAGGAGGTTTTATTTTTAAAAGAAAACAACAACAATTTTTCTCTTTTTAATGAAGTACATGTGAACACCAAGGAGATATAGAAATTTGGAAGATAAAGTTCCTGACTTCTGGGAGCTTATAAACTTTACTTATAAATTGTACCATTTGAGTCTCATTCATTGACCAAAAAGGTATTTTAAAGACTTTAGTGTTATTCTCGACTCTTCTAAATAAGTAATACAATGATATATTTTTATATTTTAATGAAGTTACAAACATAATTCTACATAACTGTCACATATACACACATACAAAAAAAATTTTGGTTTTGGCTTAAATAACACTGACCCTACCAATACAATACTAATTTCTATCTACTGCGTTCGATGTTGCAACTCTGAAATGAAAAATAACACCTGGAAAAAAACCCCAGACAACTCTAACAAAAACCATCATTTCATATTAAAAAAAAAAGTATCTCAGGTGAGTAAACACATTTAAATAACGTCCTAAGGGAGAAGGAAGTCATCCGATGTAAGGCCACACCTTTTTACAACTCTACAGCACAGGGAAACCTAGAATGAATAAAGAAAAAATAAAACATTATTTAGCGTGGGTCTTTAAATCGTTCTATTTGCTTACCTACATGCATTTAACACACAACAGGAACCACCTTTCTGTTCCTGTTCACCTTTGAAAAGGACACACTCCCCAAGTTGCCCACTCAAAATCTGTATCATTTGATTTTCAATGTAATCTAACTGCATCATCAAAAGTCTTTACTTCCTGCCCAAATAAAAACAAACTAAAATTCAACTGTTTGTTCATTTGTTCACTTTTAACTCATTCATGTTACAAAGGGTCCTTGCCAATAAAGAAACAAAACCACACAAGATGCTTTCTCCAAATTCAAGGAAATACCCAATCGACTTGCTGCCTCTTCGGTCTGCTTCTCCACCAGCGCTCACAATGCCAGTGACACAAAGTATAGTGCCGAGCCCTGTGTAAAACTAGCACCAGCCATGCAAGAGGCTAACAGGTTGCTAACAGTCTAGTCAAGGAGGATTGCTATCTGTCTGGAAACTTACTTTAGAATCCTGAGGAAATAAGAGAGGTGACTGTTTTATCTCCTCCCAATTTTTCATCAAAGGGCACACAAAGATAACATAAGACAACAACTGGCAATAGTTCTGTCAACCCTAGGCCAAAGCCTGAGTCAAACTTCCAAGGACAGCACCATCAACGTAGATAGACCAAGAGGTGCAACTGACCAAGAGTTCATAACTACTCTCTGCCACATGCTACATCTTCCATCCAAGGAATGAATGAATAGGTGAATACACAAGCAAACTATCATAAATCAGGAGAGCGAACTGCAAAGATGGGCAAAGCATTTCGTCCACTCTCATTTCCTAAACTTAGTTCTAAAATACAAAAGTTGTATCTACCAGAAAAACAAACAAACAAAAAAACAGGCTGCCAGACATCCCACTGCCTAAAAACTCTTTCTAAAGTCTGGCAGAACTAGATTCTCTCCCCTATCCTTACCCCTCCCCTAGGAGATCTTCCATATCCGTTTGAAGGCCAATGGTTTGTAAAACCTGCCCAAGGAAGACTCTGTAAAACAGGGTCCCAGAGAGAAAAAGCTCCATAAGCAGAGCACACAAAAGAGGCCTCCTTCACGTCCAAAGAATTACAAACCACTCCTCATGTCTAATTCATTCAGAGACCTCGACAGTCTGAGCCACTCAATCTCAGCCCAGCAGGGTCACATCTGGTGAGTGCCGGTAGGCTGGTGGGAATTGAATAAGCTGAGGGATGTGTGCAGGTAAGAAGCTGCATGCAGTAAAGTTCAGTGAGGCAGACTGAGGCAATCTCACCCACCCAGTCTCTCCTTCAATACAGGTTATCAGAATAGGATCAACATAAAGTATGGACCCAAAGACTAAGAAGACTATCGCTCTGATGATTATTTTCCACAAGAAACTGTTGAAAAGTAGAGAAAGCATTTTGGTGATACTCTAGAGGTTGTATGAAAACACAATCTCTTACATCCAGGCTGCCGAGCAGAGCTGGGTAAACCCAAACGGATTCAGGATCTGCACTCTCAGACAAGCCCACGCACTTCTGTCCTTCTGGGGTTTTCTTCCCCCTTCACTATCTTACTTTTCATCATCACTAAGATGTCCAACAGATACTCAATGACATTCTGGCCATGCTAAAAACAGTTATTAGTTGTAATTTGTACTGAAGTATTTAGTATAACAAGGCACTGTGCTCAGTGCTTTAAATACACAATTTTATTTAATGCTTACAACCATGTGAAGTTTCATCTCCCATGTTAATACCGAAACTGCAACTGTGAAAGGACGAATAATTTGTCCAAAAGTCACTTCAATGAAAGTGACCTTGGTATGTTACATAAGGAAGGCATTCCAAGTTCTGGTCTCCACGTAGCTTTACCCTCAATTCCTGCCATACCTCTGTACCCTAACTATACCTTCACCAGACCCTGTTATTCTCAACAAGTAATAAAATCCCCACACGGGCTCTCTAAAACAGCATCTGCCCTAATGTCTTCAATATAAATAAGTCTTTTTTAAATGTATGGCTAAGCCAACAAGAAAATAAAGAAATTCTATAGAAGCCATAAAGGACAAAAATCCACAAATCCACAAGGATATATGCAAATAATAGAGTTGATTTCAAAAAGCTAAAAGACTGAATTTTAATGGTCCATGACCCACAGGGAACAAGGATAAAACTGGAGCCCTAACATCTTAGATCGAAGGAAACACAAATCTCAGGAGAAAGACACCCTTATACTAAACTTATGAGAAACCAACAAAAAAGTTCCAAGAAACATTCATTCATAATTAAAAATGACCATACAAATGAAGAAACAAGCTACAAGGAAGAGTTAGCAAATAAAAACAGTACAGAATCAGACCCATAAAGACTGTGGGTATCAAAACTAGATTATAAGCAGACTTACTTTACATGACAAAATAAAGGGAGACCTTGAACAGAAAAGTGGGTATTTGTGCTGCCTGTCACTACCAGAACCAGTAAGTAGAGACAAGGACTGAATCTTCACGGGCGCCTCATTCAGATGCCAGCAACCTGAGATGCCAGGTTATGTACCCTCAAAAAACCATTTTAACATCTCATCTCAAGCTGGCCTTTTTGTAAGAAGAAAAGGTAGGCAAGAGATTTGGGAAAAAAATTGAGTTGTAGTCCAGGGATGATTTTCCTCCTCCTTTATCTGTTGATCAACAACTCAGATACCATCTCCATCACTTGCAGACGCCCTGGGGCACAAAGGTGGAACTGCCTGTGGACCTCCTGGAGCCTTGTAGGCCCTGCACTCCAGTTCCTGGAAATACTAGATTTCCACACATGTTAATCACTTAAGCCTATCAACTAAGGCTAAAATCTTTAATTCTTGAGTTCTCTTATCAATTTGAGACTAGGAAAAAAATCAGTAACTACTAACATTTGTAGAAAGAACTAAACAAAACTTCTAGACACAAATAAATTAAAAATGGTATTAAAATTAGAGCCAATGAGTCACAACTGAATGAAGAATTAGTGAACTGGAAGGTACAAATAACCTAGAATTCAGCACACAGAATCAAAATAATTGAGTTATATGGCTAAAACAGTGGTCAAGAACACATGAGTAGGTCCTTCTTACTTCTAATTGGAATTCCTGAAGAAGTTAGAGAGTAGGAGAGAGGTGTTAGAAAAAAACAAAATGAAACAAAGAAACAGAAAATCCTTTTGAGGCCAAAAGTTTTTCTGAAAGAAAGGGTTTATGGGGCCAAATGCTAGCCAGAAAAGGACCAGGTCCTGGGAATGAAGTCTAAACCACCAGCATCCGCACTAGATGGAAAAGGTAACATGTCCATCACCCTGGATTGAAGGGCTCTTGCATAGAATGAGTTTGCAGAAGAAGCCTGTTTTGAAAGAATTAACATTGGTGATAAAGGGGCTGGGGAAAAGTGCAGCAGGAAAAGCTCTGGGACAGGTGAACAATCCATATGGAAGAAGTATTTGATGTTTCTGGGTTGGCTGTGGGCAACAGTGCCAAAAGTTCATGTGTAAATAGGGTGTAGTGACTTGGCTGTTCCTTTCAGGTAAGAGCTGAAAGAGAGGCCTGAGAGTTGATTCCAAATTTCAACATACATTTCAGGAATGTGAGTAGTCTTTAGTTGGTTTTGGCCCTTCATGGTTAACTGATCAACTTTGTCTCTTCCTCTTACCCTGAGGCCTGCTGTAATTTCATTAGAATATCTCAGAATATTTCTTTTACCAGAGGCAAATATTTCTACCATTGAATAATTGTGGAAAATATCTCAGTACTGATAATGATAAGGATGATCAGACTCACAAAGCACAACATATTTACCAGCCAACTGAGTAAGCAGAATCCAGCAGAATTACAGAACAGCAAAGATAAACTGAAGATCAAACAGATAAGGAAACATGAAACCTTAGAACAGAATCACAATTTAAAAGAAAACATTACAAAAGTAAAACACTATCAAAGTAGTTTTGAAAGAAATTAACTGTCCATTGAGAATTCTATACCACAGAAAGAAATAGTAAAGCTATCTTTTCAGAACAAGGATGAAATAAACATTCAGAAAATGCAAACCAACAGTTTATTGCCAAAAATTCTCACTAAAAGAGCTTCCAAAGTTATCACAAAAAGAAAAAAAAATACTACCAGAAAAAAAATTGGGTTATAAAAATAAATAGTAAGTAAAGAAAGTAATAAATATATGAATAATTCTAAGCACATATTAAATGTATAGAGCAATAATAATGCCTAATTTATGGAGTAACAAGAATTCAAGATAAACCTAAAACTCTAGATAATAGTGTTCAAATGATAAAAAAATGGAATTATAGGCTCTTGACACAGAATAAAGAAACTTTAATATGCATGTTAAAGGGTGACCACAAATTTTTTAAACGAATATATAGCATATGAACTACTATAGTGGAATAAACTGCAATTAAGGAAAAAAAAACAAAAGTCAATTCAAAGAAAGCAAGAAAGGATAATTTAGAAAGCAGAACACAGGAAGCACAAATGACTATAGGAATGATTCTAAAAATATCTGTAACCCCAAACAATGCAAATGAAAAAGAATGAAAGGTAAACCTCTAGGTACAGGCAATATTTACAAGAGACACACCTAAAACTTAAGTATACAGTTCCCGTATAGAGGAATCCCGCCTCCACACATTCGGACGATTGTTACACTGGAAGCCTCCTGGTTAAAGAAGTACCTGTTCTTCCCTTTAGCTAGGACCTGCCAAGTCAGCCCTCTAATAAACCACCAAAAAGACGAGGGAGTGAGCATCCAAACCCACAGACCTTGTCTCCCTTCAGTGAAGTACAGATGGAAAAAATAGAACAAAAAAACTCTAGCCAAAAGAAAGCTGGTGTGTCTCTGGTAGTAGCTGAGAAAATTAACTTTAAGGCAAAAAGCGTGATCTGAGAGAGTCACTACTTTATTTCATCATTTGACTTCACAATCCTAATCTTATATGTATCGAAGAACAAATCTTCAAAAATATATAGTATATACAGTATATAAATATAGTATATAGTATATAGTATATATAGTCATCAGAAATTCAAGGAGAAACTGCCAGTGCTACCATCTGTAGGATGCTTATCACAATTATCTCAACTGAGACATTATTCAGACAAAAGGTAATAAAACATAAATATTTGACCAGTGCAATTAACAAGCTTGATCCAACAACTGGAAAATGCAATTTTTCCAAGCATACATAAAATATTTACAAAAACTGCCCATGTACTTGAGAAGCCTTAAAACAAGTCTCATTTACTTTGAAAGAATTAGTACCAGACCTTATCATCTGATGATTAAGTAATAACATTAGAAAGTAATCATAAAACAAAATAACTTCAATGAGGTAAAACCTATACGTCTAGAAACAAAAACCTAAAAGTCAAAGGAAAAATGTGTTGGACACTAGAAAATATTTAGAACTTAGTGATGTTGAGCATCTACTTACGAAAACTTGTGGGGCATGCCTGTAGCAGTAGGCACAGGGAACTGGGCATACCTAGGGATATCGAGGGTTCAGCTCCAGACCACTGCAATAAAGCAAGTGTCGCAATAAAGTGAGTCATAATCTTTTTTTGCTGGTGGACGGTCTCACCTTCAGTTCATAAAAAACACATCTGTGAAACTCAATAAAGCAAAGTGCAATAAAACATGGTATGCCTATATTCCAGACCCAGAATGTTTTACAGGTGCATTCTACTGAACAGTCGACAAAGAGATCATTTCAACTTTACAAAGAATCTAAGAGAACAGAGGGAACACTCTACAACTCATTTCATGAGACTAGTATAACCCTAATAATACCAGAATCTAACAAGGACTACATAAGAAAGAAAAATTACAGACCAATGTCATTCATGAATTTTTAGGATGAAAACTCCTAAACAAAACAATAGCAAATATAATCCAGGACTATGTCATAAAAGATAATATATCACAACCAAGTTGTGTTTCTTCCAGGAATGTGAGCATGGTTCAATACTGGAAAATATATTAACTTCAATTTTCTCAATTAAGGCAAAAACATTTGATCACATTTCAATGAAAACTCTTATCAAACTGAGGATAGAAGGAAAAGTCCTAACCTAGTAAGTAGAACCTCAAGTTGTGAAGGACTTCCAGGAAGGCTCCTTAAAGGAAGCTGAGTCCCATGAAGGCACACCCTTTTGCCCACCCACTTCTCTGCTGCCTGGAATGGGAAGTAGATGACTGATGCTCCAGCACCCATCCTGGCCAACGAGGTAACCTTAATGATGGAGCCTGGTTCTCTGCACAGAAGAGGAGGAAGACATAAGGAACCAGGGTCCCTGATGTCTTAGAGGCACTACCACACAGTTTCATGCCAAGTTGCACATCTCTGGACTTCTCTGATATGTGAAACTAAGCCTCTGTGTGTTTAAAATACTTTTCCTTATGCAGTCAAACCCCACCTTAACTGAAACACCACTTCTATTCAAAATGATACTGGAAGCCCTAACCTGGGCAAAAGCAAGAAAAATAAAATATTTAAGAACTGTTAAGAAACAAAACTATAATTATTCACATATAAATAGAAAATTAATCTTATAGAAAATTACTAGAAATGAGAGATTACCAGCACAGCCAGAAAAAATGTCAAATACATTTCTATATACCAGCAACAATCAGTTAAAAATATTTAATTTTAAAAATACTGCTTATAATAGCAACAGAAACATGCTACCTAAGAATAAATCTAACCTACAAGTCAAAACTTCTATGTAGAAAATTATGAAGCTTTTTGGAAAGATTTTAAGAGGACCAAAATAACTCAAGAATAGTAAAAGCTGTCATTAAGATGTTACTTCTCCTGAAATCAATCCAAGGATTCCAATGCAATTGTGATCAAATCCCAACAGTTTTCCATGGAACCTCACAGGCTAAATGTTACATGAAGTAGCAAAGAGCCAAGAACAACTATGACATTCCTGAAGAACACAGCAAGGGAAAAGGACTTTCCATCAAGACATGTAAGTGATAAGGACACATTATCTAAGAGAGTGAGTACTAGCACAGGGAGAGAAAAGCAGACCAATGGAACATCACCAAGAGCCCAGGAACAACCCACACATATATGTAAACTTAAGGTGACATCAAAGGTTGGTGGCAACTGATTATGGTCAAAAATGATGCTGGGACAAATGAAATGAAAACAAAAAGAAATTGCCTATCTGACAGTATACATAAAAACTCAATTCTAAGTGATGGTTCACTTCATCTCTCTGAAAAGTACTGTATACTAGCCATATACACTTTTCCTGAACATTATATATTACATGATGAATTTTAATACAAAAAATATATCGAAAAAGCTGTTTTAAATCATCTTGCTCATCTTGCTGTTTGTTTCTTTAAATATGCTGTTGGTAAGTGAAAGTGGTCTTTTAACTATAATAAAAAAATGATATTAGTTAGCATCTGGTACATTAAAGGTTGCTCTTTAAAAATCGGTATTACAGATTACATTAATCTGTACCCTACCCTATATATTGTACATCGACTTGTTTTCCAAAGCAACACTAAGACGCAAAAGACGTTGTCTTTGGAAGAAGAAATATTAGACTTTACTGACTTGCACCAGCATAAATACAACTTTTTAATACACCACAATACATGTAAACTGCATGTGTTAACAAAATTCATTAAATTTGTTTTAGTGATAGCAACATTAAAAGACAATTATATTTAGTGCTAAGTAAACACTGGGAGAGGCTATCACTTAATTATGGTACATTAGATTTCCAATTTAAATTGCCATGTGAAGTCTCAGAATGATCCTATTTGCTTAAATTGGGGACTCCAGCTAGATACCTGAATTTGAACGACGACAACTAAGGTGCCTTAGGCCAACTCAAGGATTCAGTTTCGGAAAAAAAGTAGTAATATCCAATAAAAAGGGTTTTCCAATTTCTGCAGCACCGCTGGCAGGTATTTTTATGAGCGCTCACTCTGGAACACCCCTGGCAAGGCAGATACCAATTGGGAAGTAAAACCCTTAAAATCAACAGCCATCTGAGTCAGTGAGAGATTTGAGAATCCTCCTCCCCCATGCCCCGTCCAAATCTCCTTGAAACAGGTAATCTTCCACTCCTCCAGATCTCCCCTTCAGAGTCCTGGGGAGCGGAGACCAATGGGGGAAAGACGGCTGTGGAATTAAAAAACGGTCCGCGAACCATATGGACAAAAGTCAGTTGGGACTTAGCAAAACATTACGTACACTCTCATTTTGCGGATGGGGAAATTACGTATCAGAGAGAAGCGCACTTGCTCTGGATCTAAGTAAATTATTCTACCCTAGACCAGTGGTCCTTCCCCCACCCCACTCCCAGATGTTAAGATGGAGGTGAGAAAACCCCACAGCCGCAGTGGGGCCAGATTGCCGGAACTAGAAATGGTTATACAGGTAATCATGTCCATCCCTCCACTTACCGGGGCAGGGGGTGGGGGAGAAACTGACAAGGGAAAGTGACGCAGCCCCGAAAGTAAATAGCCAACCCTCTGACACCGAGCTTAAGGGGGCCCACCAAAAGTGGTTGAGATCACTGGCGACCCCACTTCCTGTCTCTACAGGGGCGGGTGTAAAACAAACAAACAAACAAAAAACCCATCCCTAGGTTTCATTCAGCAAGAATCACGCACTTCCCACGCAGAACCAGGAAGAGGGAGAGTAGGGAAATGGGAACAGCCAGTGCACAACACCGACTCCCGCCTCTCTCTTCCGCATCCGTCGGCGAGGAGCTGGCTAACAGTAAGGATGTGGCGCCTCCCGCGAGAAGAGATACCTGAGGCTCGCACTGCAGTCCCCTGCCGCATCAGCACCGGAGCCCGACACCTTGCTTCCGGGGTCAACTAGCGGCGGGGAGGATAGAAATCCGGGGAGAAAGCCCCAGGCCCCGCCCCATCCTTGCACGGCCTCCACTGCCGTCATCTGAGCGGACAGGGGCAACTTCCGGGACGCGGGGCGTCACTAAGCAGCAGATCCCCACTTCCGGACGCATCCCTCCTTTCGCTTTCCCCTAGCCGGACAGCACTAGTCGGGTCTAGATTTCCGCGCGTTTGATTGGTGGAGCGAGAGTGCTGCTCTCCGCCGATTGGTGCCAGAGAAATCTGCCCCATAGACTCCCGCGGGTAGTTGCTTCGCTTCTCCACTAGTTTCCCGCCGGTTGCCCGTCTTACTCGGCAAAGATGATGGAGGTGATGGAGTTGCCCAAGTCGCGCATCAACGCCAGCATGGTAGCTCAGTTCATCGACCGGCCAGTTTGCTTCGTAGGGAGGCTGGAAAAGGTGTGCACGCTCGCCGCCCTGAGCCCCCCGTCCGTATTCTTGAGTGGGGGTGGGGAGGGTGGCGGTAGGGAAAGGGACCACTTCACCGCCAGGGACGGCCCTGGAGTGGCTAACGCAGAGTGAGGGACAGAAAGCTTGAGCATCACTGCGCCTCTGATTGCTTTACTTTGGCACATTTTTTTAGCTCTTGCGGCCCCATTTTGGCGCCACTTTTATGACGCGGAATAGCAGTGTTTGCGAATGCGCTCCGTTCAAAGTTCGAGCGCATTCCACCCTCGTTCTGTTTCAGTTTACTTACGAGAAATTATAGACACGACTCGGACATCAACTTTCTTGATATTTTAGTTTAGCCAGACTTGACAGTATAACTTTCTTGTTCTCCTGCATTTCTCCTTCCTAAACCTCCTTTGTCCTTGAAATCGCTTTTTCCTACAACATTCCTCGATGGTCCCTTCCAGATCCCGTAGCAGTCTCGTGTGTTATCCCAGTGTTAAAGAGTATAGCCTCTTTATCCTTCTGGTGAAAAACAGGCCCAAAGACTCAGAAATCAGTGAACCAAGAAAGCTGAGAGAAAGAAAACTAGTATTAGGTAAAGGGTTATTTAGCCTTTTCAGCCACACAGTCTCCTTTGGTGTTACTCTGACTAGGGAAATTGGGTAAAAATAGTGTGTGGTTAAAATGCTCAAGACCGACCACATCAAGTAGCAAAGCTGGCACTCAAACCAGATCTGACTCACGCTTTGCAGCTGTCTTGCAACTAGAACCCAGATCTTTTGACAATTCTTTTTCCTTCATCATGCCTGATTTTTAGAACATACCCTCAGTAGGACATGTACTATTTAAGTTGTGGGTCCCATAGATCTCACTTTTAGATAGTATAGATCCCCCTTTATTTTGTAGCATAAAGTTGTGTGATACAGCAAATAAAAATACAGGACATATTTGTACTGAAAAAAGTGTTTATCTGAAATTGAAATATAACTGGGCCTTGTTTGATGGATATGGTAAACAAGATTATAGTTTGAACCAAATAAACTGTTCAAAAACAATTTGCTATGTGCGCATTTAGGTCTGGTCCAACTTGCCCATCTTTTATCATACTTAATATTTTTATTTTAATAAGACTTTGTAAAGTTTTATTTATGTGGGATCCATCATGTGTTTCTATTTTAGATTCATCCCTCTGGAAAAATGTTCATTCTTTCAGATGGAGAAGGAAAAAGTGCAACCATTGAGTTGATGGAGCCTGTATGTTTAAGTATTCTATGCATATTACAGTTAATTCTATATCTTGTTTTGGTTTGTTTCTGACATTTCTGATTTCTTGGAGTGGATGTATAAAGGATCAGCTTATAAAACTTCCCTGGCTGTAAAATGCAATTTTTGTCCTCTTATTATATATCCTTTTACGTGCCTAACCAATGATTCTTTGGGCTCCATTACTTTTTATTGCATCTCTTAAATACTGAGTGATAATTCTCATGTCTTATGAAAGACCATAAGCCTTGGCCTAGTAGCTCAGGTGCTTGGAGCGTCATTGGGATAGGCCAAGGTTGTGGGTTCCATCCCTGGTCAGCATGTGCAAGAACCGACCAGTGAGTGCATAAATAAGTGAAACAACAAATCAGTGTTTCTCTCTGCCCTGCCCTTAAAATCAATAAATTTTTTTAAAAAATTGAGAGACCATAAAATCCCATAAGGTAAATCTTTCATTTTTCTTATTTAAGAGTTTTATATTTTTTTAATTCTGTCTTCTATTTTTGTTTACATATTTTTAATTTCTCAATTTGTTTTTATGTTTTGTTTCCTTTTGTTTTGGGGAGGTGTTTTATTAAGACACATGCTTGTGCTGTTTGGTTAATGTATATAGAACACACTGCAACATATGGTAATAGAAAGTTCATTTCAATGGGTCTTTTTGAACAAATTACTTCTCAGTATCTTTTGTTTTTAACTTAAACATTTAACTGTCTTTGGACCTGGAGATACTGCTGAAGGTAATTAGCACTTGTGACATGCTGATAATAAGTACTCAAACATTTTTTTAACAGGTTGTAATTCAGTTTTTGCATTGGTAAATTTTTAAACTTTTGTTACATGAAGTTGGAGATTAGTGGATTGTACAGCAATTTGCCAAGTTAATTATCAGCTGAAAATGTGATGATGTGAAGTTAATATTTTGTTCTTTGTGTCAGCTTGATGAAGAAATCTCTGGAATCATAGAAGTAGTTGGAAGAGTAACAGCCAAGGCAACCATTATGTGTGCATCTTATGTCCAGTTTAAAGAAGATATCCAGCCTTTTGGTAAATAAAGCATTCTAGTTTCATGTATTTAGGAGAAAAACAATTTTATCCTTAATTTGACACGGCTTAGTCTTAACTTTCAGTCCTGTCACATTTTTAATTTCTATAGAATTTTCTGATCTCAAAGGAAAATTGGAGGACATTTTCCCCTGCTTCTAAGTAGCATGTGTATATATAGGAAACTCACTAAAGATTAATTAATGTTTGAGGAAAGAGAATTTTTAAAAATAAGACAAAATAATACTAATCTTTTGTTTTAATATATGGATTAAAGGCATCAAATAATGCATAACCCCTAAAAAACAGTAAAGCAAGAATTGTGCCTGCACAGTGGATAATCTCCTGTAACCCATATCTTATTTTTTTTGAACCACAGTTAAATAAATGGTATGGTCCATATCTCAGTTTTAGAAGATGGATTGAAAATAAGTTGACCTCTAAAAGGGAGATAAAAGAGGTAGAAATCCTTTAAGTAGTAATTGATCTTATAACTTTTCACTATAGATTAAATGTTTGCTAAAATGTTTCTTTCAGATCTTGGACTTTACAATGATGCTGTGAAAATTATCCATGAATTCCCTCAGTTCTTTCCTTTGGGGGTTGTGCAACCTGATTGATCTTGATTGCAAATGAGCTGCACCGAAGACTATTAAAGAAGGCCCCTGTATTTGAGGGAGAGATTCCTGTTATTTTAATAATATTTATTATGTTTTCTTTCATTTCATTTACCTAACTTAATTGGGTATTCCAGTATGCCATTTTTAATGGAGCTGGTATGTTGACAGTTCTCACCTACATACTTGTAAAGAATCCCTGCTCTGCTGTATGGTCAGATCAGATGCAAAAACAAAGTAGTTGTCTGCATTTAGTTTTCTGTTTTGTTAATAAAAGTTGAAATGGTACACACTGTTGGTGATGTTACTGGTTTTTTGGTCAGACAGTCAAGCACAGACTTGGAATGCCACAGCTATAAGTGCGGTCACTTCAGCTCGAATGAGAGTACTCCGAATGAATATAGCTGCCCTGCCGTGCGTTCCCTGATTTTCTGGCAATAATTTTATTAAAATATAATTCACATATTTTAAGTATACAATTCAGTGGCTTTTTGTATATTCACAGAGGTGTTCAATAAACAATAATTTTGGAACATTCTCGTTGCCCCCAAAAGAAACCCTGTACCATTTACCTATTAAGGCCCATTCTGTCTACCAGTACCACCCACCCCCGCCCCAGCCCTAAGAAATCATTAATCTTTCTGCCTCTATAGATTTACCTGTCCTGGACATTTTTGTAAATAGAATCATGTAGTTTTTTGTGACTGATTTCTTTCACTTAGTACAACGTTTCCAAGGTTCATGTATGTTGTAGCATGTATCAGGGCTCCGTCCCTTTTTATGGCCATATAATATTCTGTTGTGTGGGTAGACCACATTTTTTAATCCATCAGTTGGTGGGTAGTCTACCATTTGGCAATAATGAATTATTATGAACATTCTTGTATAAGTCTGTGTATACATATGTTTTTATTTTTCTTGGGTATATACCTGGGAGTAAAATTGCAGCATCAAGTAGTAAATATGTTTTAAGTTTTTGAGGAACTCTTAAACTGTTTTCCAACTCCACCATTTACATTCCTACAACAGTGTTTGAGGATTCTAATTTTTCCACATCCTTACCAACACTTGTTACTATCTGACTTTTTTATTACAGCCATCATAGTGGCCTTGAAGTGGCATCATTATGGGTTGTTTTCCTTTTTATTTATTTATTTTTTCCTTGCAGGACAATGCCCAACCAACTGAGCCACATTGGTCAGGGCACTTTGTGCATTTTTATTCATTCATTCATTTTATGTTTTTAGGGAGGGGGGGGAGAGAAACATTGATGTGTGATACTGCTTCTCTCTGGCCCCCAAACAGGGACCTGGCCTGCAACCCAGGCATATGCCCTGACCAGGAATGGAACACCAGTGACCTGGTTTGTGGGATGACACCCAACCCACTACACGAAACCAGTCACAGTTCATTATAGTTTTGGTTGCCCTATTCCTTTAATAACTACTATAAGTCATCCCTGATGCCCAGAAAAGCCCAAATACCTCCAATCCTTTTCACTACCATTGCCACTACCAGATCAGGCAATTGTCATCTCTCACTTGAGTTACTGTAACACCCCTAATTATATAAGGTGCTCCTGTTTCCAGTTTGTCCCTATCATCTAGCCAACTGGATTCCATAGGACACGATGATGGTAGGAGTTTTAACAGACTAAGACTGAAGGATGAGGTCAATTGGTGAGGAGATAATAAATTCGCTTCAATATAGATTTAAGTAATTGATAGGCCCTTTAGTGAAGATGTGTAGAAGGTATTGGAAATATAGGACCAGGTAGAGATTTGAGATATACCCTGCCTGAAATATTTTAAGTAGTTTATGATCTACCAATTCTTTATCTGCACTTTCAAAATTTAAAATGGTTTAAAACCAAAAAGCTTTTCCCTAAGTTTGGGACAAAACTGATTTGGAAAAAAAATTCTAAGAATTATAATGAGGCTATAGTCTATACCACTTACTGTAAGTGCTCATGTTTTACTGCATAAATATTAATATGTTCAATTTGAGGGGGCTGCCCCTCTGGGGCAGGTAGCACAGAACCTATGGTAGATACACCCTATGACTTATTCTAAATTCCAAAAATTCTGAATTCTGAAGCACATCTGGCCCCAAGGGTTTCAAATAACGGACTGTGTTTCTAAATCAAGGGACAGCACAAAGAGCAAGAAACCCGCAGAACCAGTGGGAGAACCTGGGGGGACCAGTACACTGCAGAGCAGCAGTGGGTGAGTCAGGAGAACCCCGGCAGTGCCTGACGCCTGGTCAGCGCTCAGTATTACTGACGAAAAGAATATCATGAAAGGAAGGCAGGCGAGTTTCAAAGAGCAGTCAATAACATTGAAAGTTCAAAGAACCATTGAAAATAAGGACTGAGAATAAAACACTGACTTTCCTAACATATATCACCTTTATTCCTAAAAAGGACCAGACTACAAACACGAAGAGGGAAATGTATTGAACAAGGGGATGATAACTATAAAAACACTCGATAGGAAATACTTAGGCATTAAATTTAGCTCCATGTGTGTCTGGGAAGCCAGGAGAAAGAAGGAACAATAGGCCAAGGAATTGTAATAGCCTTAAATTCATTAGGGCAAGGAAACTTTCCCTAATACTAAATTCTAAAAGCAACATCACACAATCTGATGTGAGGGATAATGAACTACAAGTGGTTGTGTTCAGTAGTAATTTTAGAGCTGTTCTTCAAATGGTAATTTTTACTTTCATTTGACAAAGACAACATTAAAGTAACACTGGAAGCATCTCTTCATAGGGTGAATTAAATGCTTTGAGTGATAAACTAGTATGATTACTCAATTCACCAAATTTGGAGATTATCTTTTAAGGTATTGATATTTATTAAATCACTCAAAAAACATTTTGTGTCAGGTCCTGCTAATTATTGGAGATAAACAAACTTTCTGCCATCTGAAAATCTCACTCTATGGCAGTTTAGCATAGGCTTAGTCTGATGATGTCTCAACTCAGATTTAGTTACTATTTAATTGGTCTAAAGTTTTGAAGAAATCCACCATCATTAAAAACAAACAAATTTTGCAGGTTCTATTTGCAGAAACTCCAATTTGGCTCCCTCCCTTATTTAATTGACATGGAATTTTATTTTGATCTATTGCTGAAAAACATAATAATAACCCTGCCTGGTACCACAGGTTATGTTTCCTAAAACGGTGATGTTAGATCTAGAATATTAATACAGCATATGTTTTAAGTTACTGTCTAATTGTGACGTTGGTTTGAGGTAAGCCACTTATGTTCTTTATGACCCCATTTGACCTACAGCATAGGGTTTTGAGATGGCTAATCAAGACCAGAGGTGTAGACTATGAACAATTTATAGAGGAATATATTCATCTTGACTGCAAGGATTAAATTTATTGTTAGCATGCTATTGTATCTTCTTTACATTTTACAGAATGTCAAAAGCAGGGAATTATATTCTGTAGTATTTTCTCAAGTTTTTTAGAGATGTGGACTGAAATATAGCGGCTTTCACATATATTTAAAAAAGCTTTCAACATGATTATTTTTGTAGGTGGGCAGGTAAAGAAGAACAACATTCTCTGTGGATTCTATATAATGTGATATTCATAATAAAAAATTGAGAAAACTTTAAAAACAATTTTCAAAAAACTGTTAAAAGTTGGAAGAAAGAAAAATAAATGAGCTGCACAATAGTTTTGATTAATGTCATAGATGACACTGTAGCTTAATTAGTCCCACTTTTTAAACGATTATTTTTCACAGGAGTTTAAAATATAAGCCAGGAAAGTAAGCCAATTATTTTGGCCATTAAGATTCTCACCATAAAATGTGGTGTTAGAGTAATAAAGTTTCTTTCATAATAGTAGGTTTAAATGAATGGTTTCATTGAAAGGTCTTGGTATCATGTCACCCTGCATCTTGACACATAATGAGCAAGGAGAAATTCTTCTACTGAATTATTACTAATTAAAAAACTACATAATTTATATTGTTTTTACCTTAGACATTCATTTAAAAAATAAATATTTAGATCTTAATATCGCTTTTCATTAATTCAATTCCACTTAATACACAATCATTTAAAGCCAAATTGCATCAAATAAATTTAGCATAACCCTACAGAAAATCAGAAACAGTGTCATATTTCACTGAAACATTGAATTTTTATTTAGCTTTTGAGAAACTTTGAGTATTATGAAAACACTGGGCTTAACGAGAGATACATTTCTTTTTAAGGATTGCATCTATTCTTTCAAGTGATCAGGATCCCATTGAGCCAATTATTTCTTCCATATGCTGCAGAAATGTTATGCCTTTAGCTGGTCATATATTTGACCTTTTATGAGAAGCAGACAGTGGACCAGGCACTGCGTCATTTTGGAATCTCCTCAGAAATGACTAAATGTTTTCCAGATGAACATACTGTGGACTAAGGGAAGAGCAAGGAATTAGAAATCATTGCCTCCGAACAAGGGATATTTGTAGACTTCTTTTTCTTTTGGAACCTGCTGACCTAGAATTGATCCACGCAACAATCTCCTTCATTCTCAGCAGTATGATTAAGTCATAAAAACAACCAAGGATGAGATATGATATTTATTTCTACCTTGCTTGTTTCCAAAGAAACAAAAAATGTAAGACAAAGATTTCTATCCTTTCCTTGTTTTCTTATCATAAATTCAGACAACGTGACTTCTCCAAATATAAACTTGAGTTACCAGTGAGGGTGGAATGGGACAGTCACTTGATTACTGGCATTTGTCACAGGCACATCAGTCTACTAAAATTGGCACTAATACCCTGCTTTATTCCTTCTCGAGAAAAACTTTCTAATAACATTTCAAGATGAGTAAAATATGATCTGTGTTGCTTTTCTCCCTTTATCTTCTATTTTACAACCTAAACCTATTTGAGGTATAATTTTAAGAACATATTTTCAACAATACAGGGAAAATACATTATCAATACATGGGAACTCAAACTATACCGAACATAACGTACACAAAAATAACGCTTCCCTGTTTAATATGGGATTCAAGGTTGATTCTGTCAGCACTTTTGTCTAAAGAAAAAAATAACCCAAAGAAATATTTTTAAATTCTATCTATAATCATTGTAAAAGACACCAGTTACATATACAGCTATGATTTCTTAATCAAAGCCAAAAATGATTATAAGGTACCATATGCCTCCAGGTACGATTTCCTAAACAGTCTAGAATACATGACATTTGGCTTCTGATAATTTAAAAATTAAGGCCTAGAGATAAGTCATCTAATAAATGATCTCATTGGAAATAAGGTTAGCAAACTGCAGGGATTTGGGGTGATGTGATGCACAGAGACAGCCATTTGCAAGAACAGAACACTGAGGGTGTTATCTAAAGTGCATTTTGGAAATGAATGATTTGGATTGATGCATTTAAACTTCAAAAACTTTTACGAGTTAAAATCATTAAGTCAATGGCATTTAGAAACAGTTATACTGCCTTCTGTGTTCTCAACAGATTCTAAATCCAGCCACATGTGCCTTGTGATCACAAGATCTGATTACAAATAGCAATAATTGTTGCAAAGCAAATTACATGGTGGCACAGAAAAGCATTTCCCCATCCAGAAGAGGGGGAGAGTGGATTACCTCACTCATATAGCCTGCAGGTTATATAATGAAGATTACAGACTTTAAAATAAAAAAGGGATGAATGCTAAAGTAGAAAAACTAGTTCATGAAAAACAAAAAGACCACTTTGCTTAGGGAAAAACCTCTAAATCACTGATGAGAAACTTTAAATACAAATATTTAAAGTGTTTATGGGCTATGAAAACTAAGATAGGAATTTATTCATTTCTATAATACTTACAAATGCAGGCATCCAAATGAGAGTTTTATTCATATTGGCCTTGGATGTATTACAACATACATTGTACAATAATATCATATAACAAATGGTATACATTTATCCAATATTACATATAATGTATTACATGCATATACTACATATATAATTGTAACAATATACTATAATTATATACAACACATTACAAACTGAAAATTGGTAATTTCTATTTAGCTGGATTTAGTGTACAAGTGAAAGTATTACTGTTTGTTTTGACCCACACACTTTAGTGGGAAGTAGCCAGAGCATACCAAATTCAAACTTCTTCAGGGTACATTTTCATATAAGTAACCCCCTTGAGGTTGCCATACACGTGCATGATTATCACAGCAGAGATTCCTACACATACATACCTATGATACAGTTTAATTTATAAATTAGGCACAATAAGAGATTAATAACTAATATTAAATAAAACAATTATGATGATATATTGTAATAAAGTTATGTGAATGTGTTCTCTCTCAATCTCAATGTATCTTAAGGTACTGCACTCACCCTTCTTGCCATGATGTGAGGTGATAAAATGCCCACGTGATGAGATGAGGTGAGGTGAAAGACGCAAGCACTGTGACGTAATGTTAAGCCACTATTGACCTTCTGATGATTCAGAAGGAGGATCATCTGTTTCGGGTGCTCCTGGATCATTGAGCCACGTGGATTGACTGTGGGTAACTGAAACCACAGAAAATAAAACTGAAGCTAAGGAAGGGACTACTGCAATTTTTGACTCCACAATTCCACCTTTATAATTTATCGGACAGATACACTTACTCACAAGTATCCAAAGATGTACATGCAAGGATGCTCACTGCAGCATTGCTGGTAAAAACAACAAATACCCTAAATGTCTATCAACAGGAGGATATATTCATATAATCACGTATTGTTCCATTGTTGTTTTTTTAAGTAGGTGTACATGGACTAATGAGAACTCTAAAACATTTATTTTTAGGTGGAGGAAAAACACAAGGAGAATTTATATATTAGGACCCTCTCCATGCACAAGCAGAAAGGCAAACACTGACACAGAGAGACACAGATGTCATCTGTGTACAGAACTTCTCTGTATGTGTACACGGACTTTAAAGCAGCTTCCCCTTGGGAAGTGAGAGTTGGAGTTGTGGGAAGTAGGGCACAGAATGTGGGGTTAATGAAGCAAAGGGCTGAGGCATTTCCATTTTATGCTTTTACCTTATGAGGTTTTTAGCATGACTCTGCATTATCTTTATAATAAAACACTAGCTTCAAAAAATCACTGAAAATGTGCATTATACACATTGCACTATCAAGGAAAAATTCATCTGAGCCAGTTTATCTGTCTATGAAACAGAAAAGTACTAAACTTCAACCAAGAGCCCTGAGATCTAATTCCAGCTTTACTACACAGAGTACCTCCCTGACTGCTCCTGCAGCTTTCTTCCGGTTCTAGCAATTCATGATGTTACATATTTTCCAAATCACTGGTTAGCTAAAAATGGTAAACAGGTGAATGCTGACCAGTTGGTATTTGCTGCCTGGAGTACTATGCTGAAAAGGGAAAGCAGGTAATTGATAAGCAGCTTGTTTCAGGGTAAGGAGGGGTGTTTGTTAACTCCCACTGCTAGGTCAAGCACACCTAACCTGTTCATTTCATGACTAGAAAAAAAAAAGTTACCTACCAGTGGAGAATTTTAATGCATAAAGAAAGTTTGTTATTGGCCCACTTGTAGAGTTCTTGTTCCCATGTGTTTTTTCCTGTCCCTGCAGTGTTTCCTCTTCCTATAACCACATTCTGCCCGTTTTCTAAAATACAGGTCTCATTTATCTACACCAACTGATGAGTCAAAATGCCTTTCATCTAGAAGTCTTCAAAGGTTTTCTAGCTTCTTAAAATATACACAAGCCAGGAAGAGATGAAAATTCACTATGCTGTCACTAACAACCTAACTACTAGAGTCTGAAAAGAATCTTCTTCAAACACAGGGCAGAAGCAGCTGGATGGAGAAAAACCTACAATGGCTCCACTTCACTGTATAACTCAGCTCCGAAGAAAATGCGCACACGCTTCAATTGGGCAGCCAATTTAATGTGGTGCAGATAGTTGTCTTAACTCAGAGGCAGACAGTTGGTCCCATGAAATTCAGAAGAGAGCAGAGACAGGAAACTGACAGAAAATTTAAGGGGAATGTATAAAAAATGTCATGCTGGAAGACAAAAGTAGATGAGGAGGGAGTTTAAGTGTGGTACTGTTGAGAACTTGTAGGCAGGAATCCCAGGGACAGAGATGCTGAAATAGAAGTTCTAAATTCTAGTCGTTCTCCTGGGGTGTGTCACTTCACCCAACCACAATCTGCCACTTTCTGGTAGGCCCATGCAGACCTTCCTCCTCGGCCATCCGTTTTAGAAATGCAGCCCCTATCCCGAAGATATCTAAATGGTGTTATCTCCTCATTTTCACCTCTTGCCTAATAAGAAGAAAAGCTTCTTCATTTCAATGTATCTGCATATCATTTGTCAACTACTGACTAGATCTTTGAACTTCACTCCTTTCTGGACTAATTCTGACCTTTCAAAAATGTCTAACGCTCCCTTTTACTTTTTTCTCTGGAGGCAGTAATTTGGCATCTGCGTTTTCACCATTGCTTGCAAGTTGCACAATTTCACAAATTTACATTTCATACTATGTGACAGTGATTAATAAAGAGAATGGGAAAGTTTGACATCGTAGTAGGTTGTAATAGAAACAAGAACAACTTTACTTCCATGCCTTCCATCTTCCTTCCTCAATTTAAGGCTTTATGATGCTCACAGAGTGACTCAGAGGAGATTATTTTGTGTTATTTTTAATGTCATAATTTAATTCTTTTATTTAAACGCTAATCGATTGTCTTAGCACAACCCTCCGGTGGCAGAATCAATTTCAGTAATGATGCTGATGGCTGCAATATGATCAACTGAAGCCTCCACCATTTGCTCTGAGAGGACTGGAAATGACAGGCAGCTCATTAATCATTTATCCCAGAGATGAATGTGTTCAGTTGCTGATAGGGGGCCATAGGTGAATGCTGCCAAAATGAGAAATGTCAATTGTCAGGCCTCGTGCATAATAATGGTGGAGCTATTTTTAAGCGTCTTTGAAGATTAAAGTTATGCTCTCTTTCCCTACAGTTCCGCCACATATGCTTGGCAATTTTGTCCTATGAGAATTCATTTTCACTCTGCTCAGATGTCTCTGCTTGAGCAAATCTACACCACTCAAAGGCTAGCATATTTTAAAAGTTTAGAAATCTGCAGAATTCCACATATTGGGAATGAACTCTGAAAGAGTAGAGAAGTAAAAGAGACAAACCAGATTAAGTTACTGAACAACTTTTAGGCTAATATTCCCCCACAGGATATGTTTTATTAGGGAGGATGATACATGTTTTTAATTTCTTAGTCCCCAGAAGGAACAGGCATAGTCTATACTTCATATAACATTTTCTGAAGATAGAGATACCAGAAGAGTAGTTGTCCCAAATGATCTCAAAAATCTTTCCCAGATTAGTTATCTCCAACTTGTGTCTGATCCTTCCAGGGAAAATAATGTTTCCTGCCTAGAGGAATATTCTCTTTGGAAGCCAGCAGTACCTTATTCACTGAGAGAATTATAATAAAGAACAAACTGACAGTAACCCGAGGGGAGAAGGGAGGGAAATAACAAGGGAAAGAAGCGAAAGGGTCGTCAAGGAACATGAATAAAGGACCCATGGACAAAGCCAAAAGAGGGGAAGGATGGAGGGGGGAGGTGGGGATGGGAAAGTGGTGGTGGGAAAATGGGGACAACTGTATTCAAACAACAATAAAAAAAATTGAAAAAAAGAATTGAATGCATTTCAGAAATCTGTCTTTAAAAAGTTATCATTTGTTCCAAGAGTCACAACATCCTACATTCCATTTTTGAGGAATAGAAGGAAAAGGTCAGAAGAGAAGATGTATTACTTTTGCAAAAGATACTTATCCCACATTTATCAAATTGCTGAATATTTTGCCCCATGCATTATACAACTTCATCTATTCTGGGAACATTTATGTACAATGGAGATATACATGCATAGCTACATAAACATTAAGTGTATCTGCTTAATGCATAATACAAATTTCCAAATTGACAGAGAAAAATGTTTTGACATGATATATGTAGCACAAGAACTTTGTACTGTTCACATTTTTAGCATGAAATAATCAGTTATCAAATTACTTGCTTCTAAAAAGGATACTTCGTTTTACCATGTCTGAGAGTGGCAACTTCTTAAACTGTCATCAGCGAAATATGTGGCTGCAATGTGACAGAAATCTGGATAAGCATGAATTTTGGCATTTGCTATTTCAAACGCCAGGCTTTCTTGCATATACCTGCCCCCCCCCCACCACAACACATGTATCTATGTATAAGGGGAGCTAATATTATCTAAATAAAAAGATGTAAGACCCCAAGATTTGCATGAATTCTTACAAAAATGCCAGTTTCAAGTTTATAGGACATTAGTCCCCTCAAATACTCTTCCAGACTACCATGGCTCTATGATTTTATTGTTTTAAAACCCAACTAATTAGATTCCTATATCTGGATTTCCAGTTATGAAATTATGTTGAAGCAACATGCTTTTCATAAATTGAATGATGAAAGACTATATCACTGAATTACTATTATTGCTGCTATTTCTGACATTACATAAAATATCCTTTCATCCTGAAGTTACCTTTTTAACCAAGTATTTCCAAACATTGTACTATTAATAGGTCAGGAAGAAAATTGCACTTCTGAAATGGACATCTACTTCCTCAAATTATTTCTAGTTAAAAAATAATTTTTGGAAGTTCAAAATTAGAAAATTAAATTAAAAACTTATTTTTGGCTTGCAGAGCAAGATGCTAAAATGATATTCTTTCAGTAACTATAGATATTAATCTGCACAGCCTTGAGTCTGCTAAAAACTATGCTTATGTCTACCTCTTCCATTAGACCCATGTCCCCTCCAGGGCAGCTATGATGCCATAATTTTTTGAAACCAGAACCTTGAACAGAGTCTAGGCATGTAAATGGTGGTTTGCTAGAAGTGTGGACCTGCATGCAAGTTTAGAATTCACAGCTTAAACATAAGTAACTTGTTAAATCATTGGATATAAATCCACTCTAGATTGGATTGGATAATCAATGAAATACTAAACAGAGAACCGTTTCCTGCCACAGGCCCAGAGCCAAAACAGAGTCAGAAAATCTCATGAGGAAGATCTAGAAGAGAGAAAATTGAAGTAGTCATTAATTATATAACACTGACCTCAGGGAAACCGGCATTCTTTTAAGGACCCATTACCTAACATGCTTAATGAAGAACAAAATGCACTATTTCCAAATATGAAGAGATATTAAGAGAGGACCATATCTTTTTGTTATTCCTACATATTGCGTTGACCAAAAAGTTCATTTAGTTTTTTCCACACAACGGCTCTAGTAGTGCTTAGTTTTCTTTAACTTCATTTGAAACAATCTTGTTAGAGTTATATTGACAGCTGTCATATCAGTGTGAATTTTAAAAAACACATCAAAACTGGTGAATTTTTGTACAGCTATTTTAATATTGAAGATAGAATATGCAACCATTTGCTGAAAATGTTATGCTTTATTATTTCAAGAAAGGTAAAAATGCAATTGAAATGCAATAAAAGTTTTGTGCAGTGATGGAGAAGGTGCAGTGACTGATCGAATGTGTCAAAAGTGGCTTGTGAAGTTTCTTGGTACTACTGACATTTTGGCCAAATAATTCTTTGCTGTGGGGCTGTCTCATGTATTGGAAAATGTTAGCAGCACCCCTGGCCTCTACCCACTAGAATCTAATAATGGGAGATAGCCAACATACTCAAAATATCCAAATCAATAAAGTTTCTGGTAAAAATGAAAAACGTCTTTTATTTTACACAAAACATAAACAGGCTCTTTGGCCAACCCAATAGTACTATAGAATATGAAGTCAGAAACGTGCTTTTCAAACAATTAGACTTTAATACTAATTTTCATAATAATTTGTATTATTTCTTCACCTCACATACTTCCCAATATCTGACTGTTCATTATGACAAGAACAAGACACAAGTTCCTGAGTAACTTACTGTGTATGTAATATGAACATTCATCATTATTGTAGAAAAACTGGAAGGTACAGATAAGAAGACAAATGTCACTTAAAATCCCACTGTTGATGACCACTGTTAACATTTTTGTAAACATTCTTCAACAGTGTTCCATGAATCTATATTGATCTACTACACATCATCCTATAACTTGCCTTCCCCTCATCAAGCTATCACAAATCCTCCTTTGTCAATAAAAATACCAGTATACCACTTAAACAGTATTCCATTGTATGTATTCAACAATTTATTCTTATTACTGGACATGAAAGTTTCCAGGTTTTTTTAATAAATACTGTGATCAACCACTTCATAAAAACATACATCTTTGTATGTGGACTTATCCAATCAATCCCTCCAAAAATATCCCTAGTATACTAGCTCAAAGGGTAAGATCCTTCAGCTTCTTATATATTGCTCGCTGGTCCTCCTGTACTGATGATAAACTCTGACAAGCCATTATCCGACCATGTTCTTTTCCTGCATCCATGAAAATGCACATTATTCCTCTCCCAGTTGTTTGGAGAAATGCATTAACATGATGATAAGTTTTTTGAGGGGTACACTACAAGCTCGTTTAATTTCATCGGCTTAGCAGCCCATTCTGGCAAAAAGTGTCTTGACTCACCTAAAGAAGCGCCGATGAGAAGGCTACTGGGCCTGAAAGTTTATTGCGCTATTACACTGTCATGAACTCATGTGGCTGCTGCTCTACCAAATTTTGATTCCTTTCTTGAAATGAAGAAAGTATTTTTAGGGCAAGGGCATAAGGTAAGTGAGAATGATCCCCAAAAAATGTGAAAGGAAAGGAAGGTGCTGTTACTAGCTATCAGAAAACAGCATCTTATTGCCAGGAATAAAAATATTTGTTTTCTTTATATTGAATTTATTGGGGTGACACTGGTTAACTGAATTATACAAATTCCAGGCACACAATTCCTCAAAACATCATCTGCATACTGCGTATTCATTACCCCAAGTCAATTCTCCATCCACCACCATTTGTCCCCACTATACCCTCCTCCACGCCCCTCCTCACCTCCCCCTCTGGCAATCACCAGTTGTCCATGTTTTTTTCTCAACTTTTTCTTTTTTGCCCCAAACAAGCAGGTGAACAGAGTCCTATTGTTTTAGTCATTACTTTGTTACTGATTTAATATTTATTTGTATTTATTGGCCACTTTATTTTGCCTGTAGAAGTCCTTGATTAACATTAACTATTGGCTTTGTGTTTTTAAGGATGCTGTTTGTGAATTGGGGGTATTAAGTGTTATGCATGTTGTTTATCACTTTGCTTGCCTTTTAAATGTTTATGGTACTTTTGCCATACAGACTAAGAGCTTTAAGGACTTGAAAAAGCAGCAAGGGTGTGCCTCATTTCATTTTGCTCTTTTGTATTGCTATATGGAGAATTAGAGGTAACAGGACCCTTGTTCCACTCCTGTCTATAGTGGGAAGGGTTCTAGAATGTGTCCATTACGTATGATGCCAGCTGTTTTAGATAGTAAAATAGGAAGCAAAAAAAAAGAAGAAAAAAACATTTCCCTTGCATAATAAAAACTAAACCTCAAAAACAGACTCAATTTTTAAAATTTTATCAAGTGTCTTTTATATCCAAAGAGCTAGTAACATGGTTTCCCCCTTTAAGATATCAATACTAAATAAACTCTTTGTCATGATGGATTATTCCGTATATAGCTCACAGAGTACTATATACAAGTACAAAATAGTAATTAAGAATACAGGTTGGGAACCTGTGAGACTACTGGAGTCCAAATCTTGGCTATGCTATTTACTGGCGGTGTAGTCTAGGACCGCTGACTTGATGTCCCCACACCTTCACTGCCTCAGGTACAGAATGGACACAGGTATAGATAGCACACCTGCTCATAGGGCTACTGTGAGGATGAAGTAGGATAATGTGCCTGGTACCTGGCACATAAGTACCAACAGTAACTATGATTCTCATTAATATACTTTGGTTTGATATTCATTTCACTCATGAATTTATCTTGTATATCCCTAAGTGACACTAGTTGTTTTGGTTATCTATGGTAATTTGACATGTGAGTTATGTTAGCTTTAATAAACATTTGGAAAGCTCTCCTGTCTCTTTACTCTGAAATAATTTGTTTCATAAAAATAATATTTTTGTAATGTACTGCTTTTCATAATTAGCAAAATAACATATAATTTAGGGGTAGGAGGGAAAATAAGCAGATAATGCAGTGGAAGGACTTCAGATGGACTTAAGATACTAGATGGAAGGGCAGCTGTCCAGCTGGCCCCACCTCTGCCACGGCCACATGGGTCACAAAGACTCAAAGTGAGTATGAGGGTGCTGAACTAAAACATGTGTCTTCCCAGCTCTCAGAGCTTTTACCTGAGCAGGTATTAGACATGCACAACTGACTAGTGCCACTTGCTTTGGCTACGGCTATCCCAAGGGAAACAAATCTTGCAGTAAACTTCCTTTTTTGTTACCACCCCAACATGTTAATTTAGATGAACACCAGGTGTGACTGAATGGCAGAAGAGCAAAGATTACAGAGATAATAGTGGATGCTTTCTCCCATGAAGAACAGGATTTAAGAACAGAATATAGATATGAAAACCTCAAGTTTTAAAGAGCTACTGGTCAACTGTCCAGTTTTACCAAATTTTAATTTCTTTCCTGGGTTTACACTTATATTAAACTTGTAGGTACTTGTTCAGAAGATTTCATACAGTAAAAAGTAATATTCTAAATATAGGATAAACAAAAGTACCTAAGTCCTATCTCCAAAGAAAATGCCATAATTTATCCAGATTTGGGAAAACTAGCTCTTGGTAAATTTCCACTCTTGAGACAAATGCAGAACCTTCATTTAAGTTACACTATATTCAGTATAAAAATAGTGACACAAAAGAAGCCAATAAAGATTAAGCTAAGGACGATTGTTAATCACCTCTTGTGGAGCACTTCGTATTTATTCCATCACCTATCAGTCCCATCACCCTGCAGAGTAGGTATTTCTGTACCTTGCTTTAATCATATGTGGAAGTTGAATATCAAAACAGTCAAGTCACTTGGCCACAACAGTAAGGGTAGGATTATCATTTAAATTTCAAAGCCCATACTTTAAATATCTGTAGTCAAATGAGTGACAAATTAAATTGAGCCATACAATTAAATGTAAAACTATATTCTCTCTAACTATGGTACTTACCATGTGTAGCACTGACAATGCAAAGCTGCTTTTTGAATAGGTGGTTTTTAATGAATAACCACACTGGAAAACATATTAAACTGAAAAAAAAAACAGACCCTAGAAAAAATTACTTCTAAGATTAAGTATCAAATTTGCCATCAAATTAATACTATTACTTTATTGAATTATTTTGGAGGAGTCATAATTTCTAGATTAGACATATTGACTTCAACCCACATTTATTGAATTTTAAAAAAATAATAAAACGTTTTTATTGAACACTTCTATTGAACATGTTTAGGTAAAATATCTTGTTGAGTTTATAAACCCAAATATCAGTGACCTACTAATAAAAACAGAAAAATAATTTTAGTTTATTTTCATGGTCTACATATACTGAAATGCAAAACAAGCATAACAGTTGACATTTTACGTGAATATTTGGGCTTCACAGAAAACATTAGGAACCTGACACATAGGTATAAACAATTCATCTTAAAAATGTCACCCTTATAATTACAAACAAGCAGGTTATTTATACATTAGATTCTGTCCTATTATATTGTATTTCCAAAAATTATAAATATCTTAGATATAACCCTATTCTAAATATACATTCAATAATTTTACCTTACTTGAGTTAGGACAAGTTGAAAATGTATAAGACAGTCTGACATTACTACTTAAAGCTAACTTTTCATATTTAGGACACAATAAATTTGAAAGGAACATTTCAAGTGAAACAATGTTAAAGGTAAAGATTCTGTTTTAGTAAAATTAAATCTGGAATATTTACTTAAAAGATGACTGGAAAATATCCCCTTCATGGCAATCATAGTAAAAAAAGAAACTTAATATATAACTATTCCCAATTCTTGTCATCATCTAGTTAAGACATTTAGAGCAAATATGGAATATTTTCCTAGAAAAGTATTTTTTGTACCATATCTCATAGTAAAAAGAAAATTATAATCCACTTTTGTTGAACACCTCAAAATATCAGTTTCTTGGCGCTTAGTTTCATTAGGTAAAAATATTAACATGAAAGCTCTTGAAATTCAAGATATTTCTCCAAAATCCAAAAAATAATTTTTACAGTACTTTTTAAAAAATCTATGAACACAACTTCAACTATGAAAATCAGTTCAGTCCCCTGAACATTCAGATGACAGAGAAGCATGCTACAAATCCTTGACATTTCTCTTCCAACTATCTACAGCTGTAAAAGGAAAAAATTTTAAAAGCCCTGAATTAGCCCAAGTATGCTTACCTTTAGAAACTTACATATAAAGTAAAATTGTCTCCAGAGTGACCCGTTTTCCCTCAACATCTCCAGTTCATCTTAGGAAAGAAACAGGGTATTCTAAAACAGAGGCAATTGGACAGAAAGCCACACCGGCACAGACTGTTGAATGGTTGATCATGTAAAATCTCGCACAGACTCTGTGTTTACTAAAATGCTCCCGGATGATGAGCATAAGATGATGAATTAAAAGGGAGAGAAATCTTTCAAGACAAATCAGGACATTGAAAAGCAAAAGGCTGAAACTGAAAACTTTTGATAGCATGTTACCCTGAAATGATGTTTATTTTTCTCTTCAGAAGAGAAAGTTTGTAAGATACATTCTTAATTTTGGCTTTTCTAGGAAGATAATGAATGGTTTATGCCAAAAGATTTTTTTACCTTAAAATGAAAGTGTACGAGGGCAAAGCCTCCTTAAAATATACATATATGTCAACCATACCTTGACAAAATTTATTCTCCAGTGTGGGGTAGAAGCTCTCTGATTCTAGAAGTAAAAATCCATAGTTTTAATTTTATTTCAAAGGAATCTAAGCAAGGATGAGGTTTAACTGTCATCTGAGTCACTGAATTGGTCATTTTATTCTATTTTCAAAGTGTACTGATTTTACTGATAGATATCCACTTTGAGTTTGGAAGATAAAGGTTCGAGGTCTGTTCTTGGTTATTCCAGAAACTCTGCTTGCACAGTATTTACAATTTCAACAAAACCCTAGAAAGTTCTTCCAAAATGAACTTTTTCAACCTAGTCAACAGCATCCATCCCACACTCTGACACCTGTTTCAGCAGCACTAGTCTCTGAAGCACATCAAATCACTCAAACATCAAACTGCTGATGTGATAGAACGATTTATTTTCCCATTACAGGAAGGTCATAAGTGACTTGTTGTGAGGTATGTTTTTGAGCGATGCAGGACATCCATTAGAAAGCTCCACACTCGAAGGCTTCTGTTTAGGTGATAACGTTTATGGCTGGACAGTCTCTGCAGGTACCAAATTCCCTGTCGTATCCAACTGCATACATTTACATGTGCATGCAGACACGGGACACTCTGCGTGGTCCCTAAAAAAACAGGTCAAGTGACAGTTAAAAATCTAAATTATACATATATACACACACATACATACATACGTACATTTCTATATCTATAATGCAATTTTTCAAAATGGCATTTGGAAAAATATAGCAATTAAAACCCAAAGACAAAGAACATTAAAAGCATCAAATTAGAAATGACTGCCAAGCTGAGCATGGGGAGAAAGTTACTGAAAGATTAATAGCTTTACTTTATAAATATATAACAATACACCTCATTTACAGTTATGAGGGTGAAGGGATGTGCTCAGTTTAAATTAAAGTCAGTGAGACAAACTGGGAGTAAAAGCTACAGCAAGGAGTGCAGGGCCACCGGCACCGCTCAGCCTAAAAGTTAAATGTGGTCCTGAGAGTCTCCAATGCATGAGGTGCTTGCTTACTGCATAACCAGCTGATTCAGAAGACGTTAGACATTACATATGACAGGATTCACTTGGCTGTGAAAAATTATAATCATATCTTCTCCCCAAATAAAGTTAAATAATGCTATTCAAATACTTAGCCCATACATCATTTAAACTACTTCTTACATACGTTTAATTTTATAGTTTAAAATTACACAGGATATCTAATCTAACAACAGAAATGTCACCACCTTTGTTAACTCAGGTGACAGGAAAGAAGAAATTCATCCTTTTGCTATATAAACCTGAAGTATTTAAAAGGTCATCTGCTTTACCTCCTCCGACTCCAAGCCTGTTAAAGAAGGAAGGTGTCAATTACCTGAACCAGCTGAGCATGTGTCCAGCATGCCCGCCGTGCCTGCAATTGTGACACCATGTAAACCAGTTGTTAAATTGAGCTAATTTTTTGTCCTTGCTCAGGTCTACTTTTTCATCTGATTTGGATCCTCCTATGGGTTAAAGAAAATGATCTTCAATAACTATATCACAATATTTTATTCCAAGTTTCTTAAAAGGTATTTCTAAAATTATATCAAAATATAAATCATGTATCATACTGAAGTAGTAACTTTAATGCTAGGATCTAGTTAGATTGAAAAGATATCAAGTAACAGGAGTTCCTTACATTTTTAATAGCTAGTAAAACTTTGAAAAATATAAAGTATCAATTCCACTAAGAAGCAATCTGAATTAACAATTTTAGAGAAATAACCAGTAGTTTAAAATCTTCCCACAAAGAAAATACCAAGCCCAGTTTGCAGGTGAGCTCCACTACACATTGAAATAACGGGTAATTGTTATCTATACACACTCAGAGAATAGGGAAAGAGGGGAGATTTCTCAAAGCGCTTTATGAAATTGGTATAACTTTACTAACAAAACCAGGCAAAAATAATGTAAGAATGGATGGTTATAGGTCAATCTCTCTCCTGAACAGAACATAAAAACCCTAAGTTAAACATCAGCAAACAGTATGATTTAGCAATTCTACTTATAGGTAAACACATCAGAGGAACTTTGTACATGCTAAAAGGACACATATGCAGGAATGTTCATACTAGAACTGTTCATAGTGGTAAAAATCTGGGAACAACAAAACTGTCTAAAAATAGAATGGAAAAACTGTGCTATAGTCATGAATGAAATTCCAAATAATAATAAAAATAAACAAACTACAGCTACATTCATCAGCATATTTGAGACACACACACACACACACAAAAACCCTAATGCCCAGCAAAAAAGGGCAAGCCAAAAGGCATATTCCACATAATTCACTGTATGGAATTTAAAACAGATAAAACTAAACAGGTGATAAACCATACAGACATGCTAGAGACTGAATAACACATAATTCAGAATGGTGGTTACCCCTGGGGAGGAGGAAAGAGGTGAGATGAGGCAGAGAGAAATGATCAAAGCCACTAGTATTGACAATGTTAGCTTAAGCAGGATAGAAGACTCAATGATGTGTATCACAGTACATGATATATACACTCTTACCTTGTTATAGCTCACAAAAAATTTTTATTTCCTATTTATTAGTATCAGGGCTATAAAAAATTGATCAACATGCAATGTATAAAATGAAAATCCTTAACTAAAATTTAAATTGAAACTAACAAGTGCATCTGAAAACATTACATATTTGTTTTTAAAAAGGCATCTAGATTAAAAATAATTACTCAGTCAATGAAACAAGCAAATCTCTTTCACAGATGTTAATATAATAAAGCAGAATACTTATATGAATCAGCTGCAGAATGAAATTACAAAATTTCATAACTAGGATGAATCTCCCAGTTTAACACTTTATATGAAAAAGGGGTAAAGTGACTCTCAATGCCAGACTGAATTTCAGAGCTCTTGCTAAGAGTCAATCTGACACCATGTCTAGTTCTTTATTCATTATACCACTGTGCCAAATATTCAAATGTTTTTAACTGAAATTTCTGCCACAGAATCATAATCAAGTTATATAAACAGCTGGAATATTTCCAGCCACTGGATACATTATTTTCAATGATCTATTTTCTCAATTTTTTATATATACCTACTATAAGCAATAAATAATAATCCTAATATTTCTAACTATATACACACATACATATATATATACATATAAAATACATGCTAGGTAACTGACAAATATAGGAGAAACAGCATCAAAACTTACAAGTAAAGGAATCTGACTTCCAAGTTAATACCTGTTCTAAATATTTCAGAGGGAGATTTTGAAGATGAAATAAAAGGAATTGTGAAAGTGCTTTGAGACAAAAACTCTTTATGCATACAAGATAGTTTTAACAGATGATGGCACGTGACATTTAAATATAATATTTGAGGGAATTCCCCTTATAAAGAGTGGTAAGAAAATGATATTATAAGATTACATAATATTCAAGCTCTTCTTACTTCAAATTGGCTCAAATTTGTGAGATTACCTGAGATATCATGGATAAAGATTTTACTTTTAATGTACAGATTTTATAAACTATAGGGAGGGAACAAAAGCCAGCAAGTGGCTTGCTCTTAGAAATAATATAAAATCAAGCTATTATGCCTTTTATTCACAATATTAAATCAATTAAGGAGGAACGACTTTAGCTCAGAACAGTGGACTGCAGAATTGTCGTACCAGGGCAGCTAGAAACAGGCGTTCCCATATTAATGAGACAGAGTGCACATCGAGGAAGGGGTTTCCGACAGCCAGGGCAACTGGTGACTTTGGATTTCGTGGGCGAGCCGCTGACACCATACTGACTGAAGCCCCTGCCCTGATGAGGCACAGTTGAGCAACTGTAAGAGATGGACTTGCCACAGAAATTGCAACTCACAAACACCTATAAAACAAGTAAAAGGAGGTAAAATACAATACAAATTTTATAAATAAATAAATTCAAAGTTTTATCCTAACAAATTACTTTACAATAATTTTTAAACATTTTGTATTATAAAATAATTTATCTGCTAATTTTGACTAGCTCTCATTTAAGATTTCCACTTAGCAGTTACACTGAGTACTTTTCTGTCACCTCTGGTTTAGTTCTATTCTTCCTAATGCCACTGATATGCACAGAAAAAGTGGGTAATGTTAGATCCCAACATTTTAGAAATAAGGAGGACTATAGAGTTCACATTAGATACCAATATTCTATAAATAATAAGGACTTGGTAACATTAAATCCCAACACTTTAGAAATAATAGAAACTTTAGAGACATTAAAAAACATCTCAGTATGGCTTCTAATCCAAAGTTCCATGATACAATCTCCTGAACAAATTTTCTTGTAAAGAAAACACTCATTTCCTAATATAAGAAGTAATTAAAGATCCTGTAACAGTCAACAGTTAAAAACTTTAGAATAATAACAATAGTAACTGTTAAATCTGCTTTAAAATTAAGCTCCTAGACTCTTACATACTTACCATATAGATCAGTAACAAATATTATCATGTAATTCTATTTTACTAATACTCAGGTTGTTTTAATACAATAGAAGCACTATTTTCTCAACTTTCTAAAATAAGAAAACAGCACCATCCAGTGCTCACATTGAGGATATACCTGATTATTTAAAGTCTGAATTTAGATATACAGTGATCTTATGTCATGCGATTTATGAGATAATTGACCTCATGTTTTTTGAATTAATGCTAAAATAAAAAAATTTAAAATTTCCAGGAGTAATCAGACATGCAGATATAGATATATATTTCTATATATACAGTGTTAAAAAATCCTGCCTTATTACAAATAAATAGTGCAGAAAAACAATACATAAATGGCCCTGGCAGGTGTGGCTCGGTGGATTGAGTGCCAGCCTGAAAACCAAAGGGTCACCGGTTTGATTCCCAGTCAGGACACATGCCTGGATTGTGGGCCAGGTCCCCAGTTGGGGGTGTGTAAGAGGCAACTACACACTGATGTTTCTCTTCCTCTCTTTCTCTCTCCCTTTCTCTGAAAATGAATAAATAAAATCTTTTAAAAATACATAAGTGGAATTTATAAGACCATAAAGTAGTTTAGATTCTGAAAGGGCTTAGAACATACTGGACAACCTCAGATAGCCCTAGGATTGATTCAGTTTTGCCTAGATCCTCTAGGCCTGCTGTGGTTGGCTTTATGTCGGACTACAGCTCAGGCCACTGAGATGACTGTTAGAAAGTGGCAAGACCCAAAACAACAGGAAGATCAAAGACAAAGTGCAGTCCAGGATAAAGACATCAATGGGAACTCAACACAAGCAAAAGAGTGACTAAAACTAACTTATTAAATCCAACTGAACTCTCAATGTACCCTATAAAATATGCTATAAATACTTCTACTTTTGGCTAGACTATTAGGTAGATATTATTTGATTCTCTCCAAAACAAGGTACTTACCTGTGCTAAAGGCTTGGAACTGGGATCCAACTTACTCCTATGAATATCAAATTCAGCTCGTTTGTGCCAAAACCTCCAGGCATCCAATAAATTTCTGTAATTCTCAATCCAGTACTGAACTCTTTCATCTTTAAGAACATCTAAAGGAGAACCCTAAAAAGAAAACATGAATTGTTTCAGTTGTTTAAAAATTTCCTGGCTAAACCAGAAGATTCTAGGTAATATGTGAGCCACACTAAAGAAATAGGCCTCCTTTTTGCCAAAAGCTGACTCTTAATGAGAATATATATAAAATAATTGATGGAAGCTCCACCACTAGTTTACTTTAAGCTGGTTTCTACTAATGACAGAAATATATACTGCACATGTATGTAATGTATGTATCATTAGAATTGGCCAGGGCAGTGTAAAAAGTTTAAAAGCCCAAGAATAAACAAGTCACCTTCCTTGTTGAATAAATGCAGTAAAAAGGGAATACTCTTTATCCCAACAATTAAAACCTCCAGGTTTACAAAATCTGTTTACTACCTACTCCAAATATGCACCAAAGCAGCTAATCACATTTAAAATAATACTGAGCCTGGTCCTTCCTATCTAGCAATGTATTGTGAACTGAGATGCTATTTCTGTAAACCTATTTATCTGAAAGTTAAACCTGCATATCCTCTCTTACCTTCAATTAAAATATACATTACCTTAAAAATTAAAAAGAAAAACACTAAACCCAAATGTTCTTAGTTCTTATGCCCCTAAGACATACTGAAAAGTTTCATTTTCCTTAAATTTAGAATTTCCTTAAAATTATTCTCATTAAAAACTTTAATTTCTTGCCAGTAAGACTTTTCCTAAAGCTGTATTTTCCCTGGCAGCTGTCACATTCCACATTTCACCATCCTTGCTTTGGATGGTCTGCACAGAATGCTGATAGCTCTGTCCAACATATATCTTCCTTAATTTATGAAGAAAAACAGAATAAATCTCCACCTACAATGAAGCCATGGGCATCAATACAAAGCCCATTTTTCTCAGTTCTATTTGGGAGACAGACAGAACACTAAAATGTTAGAACTTAGCATGTATCTTACTTATGGAAAATGGGAAGAAACTTGTAACAACTAATAAAGGTAATATATCTTTACACATTCCATTAAAACAGAAAGAGCATATCTTTTACCTATTTATCATGTAGTAATTTCAAACCAGTGTTAATTTAGCTATAGGAACATGTGGAAAAACTCTTACTTGACAAGTTCATTTTTTTAAAAAGTAAACATCTACTCCACTCTTAATTTTGACCAACTCAGCTAGAACTATGTACTAAAGAAGAACACAATCCCTGGCTTTAAAAAAAAAAGAAATCTTCATACCGCCACTCTTGCCCCTTCCATGGCACTGAGGGTCAACTAAGAAGGAATTTGGCCAGTTCACAAGCACTAAGTTTCCTCTAGATGGCCCCTATAAAACCTAAATTCAAGCTCTGACAAAACCTGCAGAGGAAACAGTTCACATTAGGTCTGACCAAATTAGAAGTGTTTGCAGAATACCTTGGGCTTTGCATAGATCCATAGTAGTAAAATGTAAGACAAAGAGAACAGGAAGTTCCTGACCTTTCAAAAGCATTAACCAAAATTCTTCAGAAAAAGGTAAAAGGACTCATTATAATGTACTGTATACAGCATGTAGTACTAAATAAAAAATCACTAGACATATAAACAGGTAAACAGCCAATGTCAAGGAAAAAGTCAACAGAAACTAAACCTAAAAAAGTCCATGTTAGAGTTAATTGACAGAATTCAATGCAACTATTACAAATATGTTCAAAAACTTAAAGAAAAAGTATTTTAATTAGTAGGGATCTTGGCTGAAAAATATAAATTATAAAACAACTGAGATTCTAGAACTAAAGTACAATAACTGAAACTAAGTATTCCCTGGAAAAGTTAACATCAGAAAGAAGGTGACAGAAGAGTCAATGAGTAAATGAATAGAGTTTATCCAATTTGAGGGACAGAAAAAAAAACGATGGAAGAAAAATAAATAGAGTCTTGGATACCTATTAGATATTATTAAATGATTTAATATATGTATAGTAGAGTTCAAGAAGAAGAGAATGAGATTGAGGCTAAAAAAAATATTTAAAGAAATAATGCCCCCAAATTTCCCAAATGTGATTAAAAATACTGACTGCAGATCCAAGAAGCTCAGTGAACCACAGGCAGGCAAAACAAGAACCACATTAGGCATCAAGGTTAAACTGCTGAAAATCAAAAAGAAAACCTTTAAAGCAGTCCAGGAAAAAAATAAAGTTACACAAGGGAAACAAAGATAGGAAGAGCTGACTACTCATCAGAAACACTGAAGGCCAAAGGACTATGAAACCAAATCTTTAAAGTGGGGAAAGAAAAACAAAAATGAAATGGATATTTTCAAGTAAAATTAAACTGAGAGACTCCGTCACTAGTAAAACTGTAGTATAAGAATGCTAGAGAGAAAGACCAAAGGATACCAGATAAAATTTGGGTCTACTGGTTTAAAGAGTACCTGGAATAGTAAATAAGCAAATAAATATAAAAGCTCACGGTTTTGTTTTTCACATAATTTACACAAATGACAACTAAATGTTCAAAGCAAAAGTATAACCCTATGTTGGAGTTTACAACATGCAGAGGTAAAATATATGAATGACAACAGGACAAAGGAAGGGGATATAAATGAATTACACCATTTAAAATTTGTGAAACATGAAATATGAAGCAAAAAGCATAAAGTGTTAGGGGTGAGGTATGATGTACAAAAGACCAAGGGTGGAGGAGAAAGCCTGATGTACCCGGTGTGTGAAATGTGAAGTATCAGAAGTAAAATGTTTAACAAAAGACAATGAAAAAGGGGTTTAGCTAAAAAGCCACTAGATAAGTGAAACACTGAAATATTCAATTAGCCCCAAAGAAGGCAGTAAAGGAATAGTAAACAAAAGGAAGAAAAAAAACAAACAAATGGAAAATAAATAGCAAGATAGTAGACTTAATCTTGACCATATAAATATAAGTGGAGAAAACATCCCAAATGAAATGTAGCTGAGGCCCTGGCTGGATTAGCTCAGTGGATTGAGCGTAGGCTGCAAACCAAAGTGTCGCAGGTTCGATTCCCAGCCAGGGTACATGCCTGGGTTGCAGGCCATAACCCCCAGCAACCGCACATTGATGTTTCTCTCTCTCTATCTCCCTCCCTCCCTTCCCTCTCTAAAAATAAAAATGAATAAAATCTTTAAAAAAAGAAAAAAGAAAAAGAAATGCAGCTGAATGGATATGAACTAAGGAGGTGGGGACTGCTGAAGGGATTGGGGAATGGGGGAGACAAGGGCAAAGGGGGAAAAACTGGGATAAATAGCATAAAAATAAAATATATTTAAATAATAAAATAAATAAAAATAAAAACTGGCACTATACTCAAGTCATCCAAAAAAGAGAAACACAACTGAGTATCAGACTGAAACTTTTTAAAGAAGATTCAACTATATACTTGTCTGCATTTAAAGCATATTTTATAAATTTTGTTAAGAGGTTACCAACTCATTTGTACTCTGTAGCCATATATTGATTTAATCCCACTTTGATAAGAAAAAAAATAATGCATTATGTTACAGAAGGACACCTTTTCTTCCATGGGCAGTGGCTTGAAATCTTGGGGTAAATTTACATTGCAGTTTGTAAGCTAGTATCTACATCTGTTCACAACGAAGGGTGAAGGAGAGAGCACTTTATTATATTTTCCCAGTACATAGCATGCTCTCATAACAAAGGATGAAAACAGGAAAGGGGACACCATGAAAGGATGAGATGACCTGGAGGGCAATGGGAAATCTCAACAAAATAAGGAATCAGTAGAAGGAATCCTCTACCAGGAATCTGTTTGTAACCACTGGACAGTAAAAACAGAGAAAATAGATAACTGGTTACCCTAAATCATGTCCATTGATAACAAAAAGAGAAAATGAAAGTTAAGAGAGTTGTGGTATAATTTGCATTCTGCATTTCAAATGAGACTATAGTTCAGATCAGGGAACTTCAGCCTCTTTTGTATAAATTGTAGTTGTATCAACATTTGGGGGAAGTAATCAGAGGTTTCTCAGCTCCGTCTGGTAAAATAAGACTGATACTTCCTCAAGTAAAAGAAAAACTAGATAACCCAATGCAGGCAGCTTAGGGAGAGAAAGATGAGGCAGAAGTCTCCACAGATCTACTGATTGGGCTAAAGCTAAATGCCTTCTAAAGATCCTAAGCCAGCAAAGAGCATATCCATTTAATGAAGGAAGAAAATACAGAAGGTGGTTAAACATTTATTTTTCTTTAAGTTGCTGCCACACTGCACTAACCTGTAACATGCAGTAACTTGCTGTTTGGACATCTCCAGTTCTGTCAACATAACTCTCCATTAAGTCCACTCCATCCTTAGTAAGGCCTGTCAGCAGAATTCCTTCCAAATTTCCAGCCTCTTTCATTTCATTGGTCAACTTTTCAATATATCTGTTTAACTGGAAAATTCAAAGTGATTCTTCTGAAGCAATCCATTTCACCCTATCTCTTGCCCTTCAAAACTTCTCTACATGTGGAACAATTTATTCTTAATAGAAAACATTTTAAAACAAAAGCCTGTGGAAAAATCTAGATGCATGATCTTTAAGAAGTCTTTGCATCTAATATAAATTACAATGAAGCATTTATGATCACTTAAAATGTTTTTTTAAAAAGACAAGGCATTTGTATGTTTGATGATTATTCTATAAAATAACTAGATGGTTTATATACTATTACCAATTTAAAGAGGACTGTCCTTATTTTTCTGCAAAGTTCTTGCTGTCTTTTATAGTAGGATATATTATAACAGTATATCACAGAATGAGTTAAAAGGGAACTTGAAGACTATGAGAAATAACCATCTCTTATAAGGTCTTCCCAGACTTCCTTCTACCCCAAACTTTCACCAAGATTTATTTATATTCCCTCCAGCACTTCTTCATTATGATAGCACTCACCACATTGTAATGCTAGTTATTTATGTGCATTTCTCTCTCACTATATACAGGGTCCAGCAGAAGTTAACTCCTGCTTGAGTGTGGTTGGTAGGGTAATAATATAAGTGCAATAATTTATAGTTTTAATTTCAACATTTCACCTAAAATGTCACATGGTGTGCTTGAGTGTCATATTGTTACTTTACAGAATTACAAGGTTATGATTTTTGTATTAAAAAGGGGCATTATTTGTGCCAGACCCTGTATATAGCATATGTATTCAGTTCCTATTTATTATCTTAGAAAACAAATGAATCTGTTTATGGCATCCCTAAGAGGCGAGCTTAACATCTTTATCGACTGACCAATCTCACTCCCAAAAGCAAAAATAAACTAAAATATTAAGTCAGCATTATGTAAAAAGAAAATTTAGTTATCATGTACATTTATGATATTTAATCTAATAGAGATTATTTACTTTTTAGACTTTATATATATCTCACACACACAGTTATACATAAATATCAGTTTTTTAGTCCAGTGACAATAAATAATAATCACTTCAAGCATGGAATTATACCAGTTCTTACCTGATTGTCACTAAGGAATTTACAAGCAAATGCTACTCTGTCACGTACAGCAACTTTGTTTTCATACTGAAAGGAGAAAAGGCAAGGAGTTACTTGTAGATGCTATGAGTTCTAAATTTTTGAAGACTAAGTATTTTTTAAAGATTTTATTTATTTACAGAGGGCAAGGGAGGGAGAAAGAGAGGGAAAGAAACATCAACATGTGAGAGAAATATCTACCAGTTGCCTCTTACATGCCCCCAACTGGGACCTAGCCCACAGCCCAGGCATGTACCCTGACTGGGAATCAAACCAATGACCCTTTGGTTCATAGGCTGGCACTCAATCGACTGAGCCACACCAACCAGGGCTGAAGACTGAGTATTTTATACACAAAAAGTATAATTTTATTTTCAAAGGTATTAATAATTATTGTGTATATCCTGGCAGAGCCATTGATCCCCTAAGACACGTTTTTAAAAATTTTTTAAAAATTCAATTATAGTTGACATTCAATATTACATTAGCTTCAGGTGTACGGCACAGTGGTTAGACACTTACATACTTTATGAAGTGATCCTCCGTAAGTCTAATACCCACCCAACACCACACATGGTTATTACAAAATTACTGACTTTATTTTCTATGCTGTACCTTAACATCCCCATGACTCTTTTCTAACTGCTGGTTTGTACTTCCTTAATTACTTTACCTTTTTCAGCCAGCTCCCCAACTCCACTCTCATCTGGCAACCATCATTTTGTTCTCTATATGTGAGTCTGTTTTTGTTTTGTTTGTTCATTTACTTTTTTAATTATTATTATTAACTAATGCCCATAGTTTATTCTGGTCTGTTTAGTTTTCGCATAACGTACTTTTCTGTTTGAGGAGAGCATGCTGTAGTCACTTGCCATGTCTCCTCAGGAGCCCGTTTACTTTTTTCTTAGATTCCACATGTATGTGAAATCATATGATATTTGTCTTTCTCAGTCTGTCTTATCTCACCTAAGATGCTTTCCTTAATGTAACTCAAAAAAGTTACTGTTTTTACAGAGTAAAAATTTACCTCTTAAAAACTGAAGTGACCAATGCTTTCATACAAATTTAGGTATAAGAAAAGAAGGGTCTTTATAATAGGTCACTTAATTTAAAATACAAAATTAAATGTTTAGACAATGTACTTCTCTATCAATTTAAAATTTGAATCATCTGCCTTCTTTTTTTTAGTCTTTATCATTCTCTAGCACTTCCTGAAAGCATCATTTTATTTCTTCAATATGCAACAATTAAAGTCTTCTGTTTAACAAAAAGAGTACTGACAAAGAAACAAAAAGAGCCCCAGCATACTCTGGATATCAATCTGAAGTTGTCAGAAAAGTTCAATAGCAATTTATTAAAGTAATGAACAAAATATACAAACTAAGGAGTTGCCAAAATGGACACTAACATTTATTAACATTTTCATTAAGATACCTCAATAAAATACATGTTTTTATAAACTCTTAGGGACTAACATTAAGCCAATTATTTGAGCAATGTATATTTTATAAGAAATGCTATAATGTCAAACAGAAATAACTCATGTTAGAAAGCTCTTCTCAGTGCTAGAAAGAAGCCCGACAGGACAAAAAAAATTGTGGTACCAATGTGAAGTTTAAAACTCAGTAACTAAAACTGATAAGCAAATCTCACTTTATTCTTTCTCTCCCAATTTTGTCATAAAGAACCTATGTGGTAATTGTAGTTATAGGTTAAAGCAGAAGAAAAAGAAATAGCAAAAAAAAGACCAAGTAATAAAAATATGAAATAGTCACTATAAGTAGTATGATCATATAATTTATCTTCCACACTAGAATGTCTAAGAATGACAAATACTAATTCAGACAAGACATGGCCATCCTGATCATGTGCTGGTTTACGTAACAAAAACAAGAAACATACACACACTTTAAAAAATTATATTTTAATAAAATATTATATAAAATAAAATATTTACACAGTTGTAGAGTTCTACAGCTAAGTTCTTAAGCTAACAGGAAAAATCCTATTCCATGTCTGTAAATTATATTACTAAAACTGTTTTAAAAGTCAAGTTCAGTTTGTTATCAACTAACTAACTCTAGGTTGGCAGTCATATTCAAGGAGGACTGCTCAAAAAATGTTTAAGGTACTTTGTTTTAAACAGAAAATGCATTGAACCATAACAATATTTTATGCAACAGATATTTGAAAATTTTAACAAAGTTAGATAAAAACTCCGACCTCAAAAAGAGAGCCTTAGGAGACAGAAATAAGCTTACCAACACTCCGTCGTAAGATCCTCCCTCACTCGTCAGAAATGCAAACATGACGCACAGATAGGGGTTGTTTAACTGTAGCCGCAGAGTGCTGCACATCTCTCTCCAAAGGGAGTTCTTCTCATCAGTGTAACCTGACAGTGCCATTGCTACCACATTGAGATTCAGATCACCTGCATGTTAAAGACAGCCAGCTAGATCAAAGTGACCCAAAGCTTAGTATCTCCTTCTTCCCAGTTCTTAACCTATGAACAAATGAAGACCAAAGGGTGGATTTTACTCCAGAAAAATAAGCCTACTAGAATAAGGGTTTTGATACAGATTGGACAATTTGAGAAGGACCAACAAGCAAAAATTTCCTAACTTTTTCCCATATCACAAACCCTGTGCAGGACAAGTGCCTCTTAATTTCCAAGTCCTTGTTCCAGGCAGGTTCTCATCTACTCAGGAACTAGCTGAAGAAAAGTGAAGCCATCCTACCAGAATCATTTCCAACTTTACCATCAAGTTCATTTACATTAGTTGAGATGTTTTAAAGCATTGATAGTAAGTAACTATACTATGTCTTGGGACAGCAATTTTCAAAATCATTTTATTTTTCTATTCCTAAATATATAATGCAGATATTTATGTGTATGCTTTAACTACAAGGTATTAAAATCCATTATTTTAGCATCCTTATTAGAGTATTACACTTTTAATTTTTCTAGGACAAAATTAACTATCAGTACTACCACTGAATTATAGACATACTTACAACAAAGCATTTGTTACTAATAGTCTTTTAAACACTGATGCCTAGAAGTTTATGTGGCTGTGGATAAGCTCCTAACCAAGAAGTCAGGCCTATGGCTGCCCTGCCTTCTAACAAGTTTAGCGTCCAAAGAGAAAACTATATTAACCTTTAACTTTTACTCTTAAGTATTTTCTACATTTATTATGGCAGCTATTTTATTGTTTCCTAATCCTAAACATTTTCTTTCTTTTCCAAATAAAACAAACAGTATTTTTCCCTTTCCCACCTCATATCCTTAATAGCCTTGTTCTTCATTTCTATAAACACATTCCCCAGTTACTTTGTGCCTGGTTCTCTGCCTACTAGTAAAGTCTTTAATTAATACCAAAAAAAGGAGAATCTTCTCTGAATCCTACTTAGAACAATTTATTTCCAAATGGAAAAGAATATTGGATTCAGAGAAATCTTTCTTCAAATCTTAGGCAAATTATTAAAATCATTAGAAGGATACTTTCCCCTATTGTTAGTTAAGTGCTCAAATCTAACACCAAATATTCCAGGTGCACATGACAGGAAAGTATCATGCTCTCAGGCTGCAGCAAAATTATAATTGAAATGGCTTTAAATATCAATTCTTTTTCCCATCACCACATCTATTGCAATCTCACATGGGAAAGACTTACATTGTAACAAAAGTGAAGAGAAAAAGAGGCCAATCTGGACAGAACATTAGCTTTTTCAACCTTTAGACTGCAAGTAAATATATTACAGTTAATTTTATATTTTCTTCTATCAGACAACAAAGCTGTAATGGTTTCTAAATGGACCAGAAAATAGGAATTAAGTACCACATTTTTTGGGCTATAAGATGCACTCCTCCCTCCAAATTGGGGAGGAAAATGAGGGTGCATCTTATAGTCCGAATGCATCTTACCGGGCTAGTAAATATAATTTACATTTACATTGGTGAAATATTATATTATTTATGTTATTAAATATTTAACCACATTTTTTGCTTCAAATTTTTTTTTCCTATTTTCTTCCTCTAAAACATAGGTGCATCTTATGGTCCGGTGCGTCTTATAGTCCTAAAAATACAGTATTCTGAGAACTCAGAAATAATGTGCTAAGTATATTAAAATTCAGTAGCCACATACATTTAGGTATTTTCAAGTAATATATTCCTGGTAAGAAAAAGCTGAATTTCTGGATTAAGATTTATGTTTCTGAGTATTCTCTTGCAAAATGTTAGAACAACAACTATCACATTTCACTTTTTCTTCCTTTCTAAAAAATATTAAATGGAAACTATGCTTAAATCAGCAGATTCAAACAGAATTACATTAGCAAATCAAAATGTCCTTTTTCTAAGAACTTATATTATTCTAACTAGAACTATTGTGCAAAGTTTTCTAAAAGTCAACCAATAACTATTCAAAAAATAAACTATAAAATGAAATACATTCAAATGTTCACCATAAAAATGCCTGCAAACTAAAGTTGTACTAATCTCTAAGAAAATATTTTAAAAATGTATGTGAACTATCTTTAAAAGAAAAAGACCTTGAAAATGGACACATTTGAGCATTCCTTAAATGACAGCTAAGACACATTCTCTTTCTTAAAAAAAAAAAATTTTTTTTTGTCCTCACCCAAGGACATTTTTTCATTGCTTTTCAGAGAGAGAGGAAGGGAGAAACAGAAACATTGATGGGAGAAACATCGACTGGTTGCCTCCCACACCCGCCCAGACCGGGGATTGTATAGGCCTAGACCAGGGACTGAACCTGCTACCCAGGCAGGTGCCCCAACTGGAAATCGAACCGCAATTTAGACTCTTAGACTCTTAGAATATAAACCCAGTACCTTTTTCTGAAGATGCCCCTTCATTTAGGATTTGGATTGCTCGTCGAATATCCGAGTTGAACAATGCCACAGCAGCAGCTCTCTCCCATTCCCCTTCTTGTACCAGGGAGTTCAAAAACGGCCCCACATCTACATCTGTTCCTTTCTTTATCCAACCACAAAGCTGTAAAGCTAAGATTCTCTCTTCATTTAAATTCTGTATATCGCTTTGCTTATCCAGTCCACTCCAATTATGCCTGCTGCTTTCCACCATTCCTAAAACAAGAAACATTTTTATATTAATTGCTTTATCATGTATTATTTTCTGAAGTATATTTGGAAAATAAGTCAGTTTTACAGATAAATATTTCAACGTCAGATTTTGAATGTTCAACTTCTCAGCCACAATTTGATGACAGAATGTAAAATATGCCAAACAAAACATTTTACATATTGGTAAGTAAACAGTGTCTTGAAATATCAAAAAGACCTACTAGAATAATAGTCACTGCCTGACAGTCTAAGCTGAGTCACTGCTTCAAAGAAGTCTCCCTGGCCAACTAATCTAAAGGGTGCCCCCTGCTATTATCTAACTTACAAGTGTTTCCTCTCTTTCCTTCAGCACTAACATATGCTCCCCTTTTAAAAAAACATTCATGTTTTAGTCTTATCTCTTCTTGTACTTTCTTATACTCTAACATGAGTTCCAAAGGGGCAGGCATCTTGTCTGTTTTATTTGAAAGGTATTGCTGGTATTTGAGATTCAACACATACACTCTCTCTCTCTCCCTCCTCCTCTACTTTCTGTCTCTCTATGTGTATACATATACACACATAGATATGGAAAAATGAGATCATAAACATCAAAATAGTTTGAAAGTATAAGATAAGTACTAAAGCTAAAATACAATAGGAGTGATTTGAAGTCCCCCCCTTAAATCAGGAGACTTTATATTGTCATTCTCTCTTTGGAAGAAATCTAAATTCTTGGTAGCATTATTAAGACTGCAATCAAGGCAGTTGATCCTAATGGCAGGATAATTTCACTCAGAATTATACTTGGTGTCAAGTAAAAGTTAAACAAGTAAATAGAAAATTTAAGGACTCTATTAACTGCAACTCAAATTCTTCAATGTTCCAGAAAGTTTTACCCTCAAAGTTTATGAAAAAGTTTCAAGATGGCTTATTTGTAAAATTTGCAATTTAAAAAACAATACACTTGAAATAACTCATTTTTAACCTTACTATTGGAAGCTGTTGCCAATTCAGGTCAAGGAGCTAGGAGAAGACTTCTGAAAAGAAGTTATCTTCCTTTAAGAGAGCCTTCTGCCCATCAAAATAAGGAAGCATTCTGCTCTATTAGTAACTATGATGGAAGTCAGTTGAGACAAAAAAATCACCTTTAGTTTCTGAAAGTGAAATTTTAAGAACTCTGAGAAAACGTTGAGTAATTAGATGTCTAAGTTTAAAAAAAACCTGTTAAAATTAAACAAAACATTACTTTTCTGAATAAATTACTTTTCCAAATTTAAATTGTTTAGATAGAGTGTAATTATTAAATTTCAGGTACAACAAGCTGTACTAAGGTATTCATTTTCATATATCCTCTATAAATTTTGGATTCAATGCTGATATTATTTAATTAATGATAAAAATAACAATTTTAAACAGATGGACAAAAAGCAGCTATTATTCTTTAACAACATTACAGTTTAACAACATTCCAGTTTCTTAAAAAATTTTCATTTTATAGAAACTTTGTCATGAAATAGAATAGAAAGCACTACTCATCAATCCAAAGACTTCATCACGGGGAGGTGGAAAACTGTCACATATTTAGGCTGCTCAAAGACATTCTTACTCTTGGTAACTATGCTATAGGTACCTAGGGTCATCAAATATGAAATGTCGTATTATTGTGGGTTTTTAAGTACATAGTCATATTACGATTTCCAACATGTATGGATTTTTTTTATATCCAGTAAACAAATATAAACTATTTTGTTACTTAATAAAATTAATTGGGATGTGAACTTCTAAAAAATGAACTTAAAATATATGATTTTAACATAGCTCTGAAAAAAATTAAAATATATTTATGTATGTTATACAATACTAAATGACAAAACTGTATCCCCTAAATTTGATATGAATAATAGAATCAACATTTTATGGATGGTTGCAAGAGAAACAAATTCACTTATTAAAAAACATTAAAAAGGCTTTTTCCCATCTTGCAAGATGGCGGGTGAAAAAACTGAGAAGTCAGATACTAAGGAGAAGAAACCCCAAGCCAAGAAGGCTGATGCTGGTGGCAAGGTGAAGAAGGGTAATCTCAAGGCCAAGAAGGGGAAGTCCCACTGCAGCCGAAACCCTGTCCCAGTCAGAGGATTGTCAGGTATTCCCGGTCAGCTAGGTATTCCAGAAAAGCCATGTACAAGAGGAAATATTCCACAGCTAAACCCAGGATTGAAAAGGAAAAAAAGAGCAAGTTATGGCTACTGTCACTAAACCAGTTGGTGGCGACAAGAATGCTGGTACTCTAGTGATTCAACTTTGCAAAATGCCAGATACTATCCTACTGAAGACGTGCCTAGAAAGCTGTTGAGCCATGGCAAGAAACCCCTCAGTCAGCATGCGAAAAAACCGCGGGCCAGCATCACTCTGCAACCATTCTGATCATCCTCACTGGGTGCCACAGAGGCAAGAGGGTGGTTTTCCTGAAGCAGCTGAGCAGTGGCTTGCTACTTGTGACTGGACCTCTGGCCTTTAATCGAGTTTCTCTGCATAGAACACACCAGAAATCTGCCATTGCCACCTCCACCAAAATTGATATCAGTAATATGAAAATCCCCAAGCATCTCATTGACCCTTACTTCAATAAGAAGCAGCTGTGCAAGCCCAGCACTAGGAGGGGGAAATCTTCAAAACTGAGAAAAAGAAATACGAGATTACAGAGCAACGTAAGCTTGATCAGAAAGCCGTGGACTCCAAAATTCTGCCAAAAATCGAAGCTGTTCCCCAGCTCCAGGGCTACCTCTGCTCTGTGTTTGCTCTCACAAATGGGCTTTATCCTCACAAAATGAAGTTCTGAATTTCTTTTGAAAAACCTAGTTAAATAACTGATCTGTTAAAAAAATAAAGAAATAAAAAACATTAAAAAATTTTGTTTCAAATACTATACCATGCAGTAAGACACTTTGCTATTTGTACATAATAACTTGTTGTATTTTTATACCCATATAAAAAGAACACAGTAAAATTATCCAGTGTTTATAAAGAATATTTTGTGGGTAAAAACATTAAATCCCCAGTCTGTTTGCCCCTTCAAGTAATTCTGAATAGATAAGTTTTCTAGACCAGAGTGTACCCTTTAAGCATGAAAAATATTTTTCTCATGCTGGATGGAAAGCTGATGAAAATTTATTACACAATTTTCTGCTATCTTAAAAGGAAGAAATTATACCTATTGGCAACACTGTGAAAACCGCTATTCAAGACTGTGTAAGGCATTTCCTCAGAGCACACATTCTCTTCATACTGGTTGATTTCAACACTTAGTCCGTCCCATAAAGTAGTTTCTTTGCTCCTTTGCTCCTTATCTCCAATGGTCAACATCCCCTTTACCCACTGCTTTCAAGTGCACTCTCTAAACTGCTCCTCCTCCTCGAAAAGAGCCCCTTCCTAACCATGACCTCAAAGCCTTCCTGAAATCTCATTTCCATATCCTTCAACCTCACACTCTCCTGACCACTCATATTTTTACTTGCCAGTCCTCTCTCATTTCCCTTCCTATCCAAGCTAGATCCCAAGGATCAACAAATGAGTCATTCTCTTGCCAGTACCCTTCATTCTCCTGCACCACTGTCTTTTATTCTTTCCTCTGGTAAAACATCTCCCCACAATCTTCCCATGTTTCTTAAGACAACTCTCTCTCCTGTTCTCTGCATCTTCTCTAGACAACCTCTCTGCTCTTTGTCAACAAGTAAACCTACTACATAGAAAGTATGAGTCATCAGGTGGAAAATCCCTCAGCTCTGGTCACTGAATCTTAAACAAACTGCATGCCTTTCCCCTTTCCCTCAGGCTGGTACGGAAGTGGTGTACAGCCTCCTATCTAAAGCTCTGGATCACTCTCCCTCCCATTCCTGGGACTTTTGCTCTTCACCTCCTTTTCCGTACATTTTCAACCTCGTTCTATGGGCTTTTACGTATCAGCATTTAAACATGCTTAAGTTAATCCCATGTGCAAATAAAAAACAAAACCATATACAGGTCCTCCCCAACACTAAATTCACCTGCTGCTACCATTGTATATACTTTTATCTTCCTTCATAATTCAAGTTTGTTGAATTATGTAAAATGAATGACTTCACTTGTTCAACCTACTCTAAATTGCTTGCCCAGTGGACACCTCCAACCAGCTATCTCAAATTCAACTTATTCCAAAAAAATTCTTACTCTTCTCAAAACACTCTTCCCATGTTATTCCTGTCTAATTAACTGATACCAATATTAACCCAGTTTCCTAAGCTAAATATGTGTGCTATCTTTTCACTTGTCCTTCTCCATCCTTTATCCAACTAATCATTAAATTATCTTTGAGAGATACCTCTCAAAGTGGGTCTTTAAAAAAGAAACCCAAACCATCAAACAAATGAGTAAATAAATTTAGAAAGTCAGTGCCACTTTTACAGAACCAAGTTGCTCTCCAAAAAGTAGTTTGGACATAAAAACAATTATGCATTTAATTAAACATTCACTAACATATTACTTACCCTCCCCCAAAAAGAATATTTATGTATACTCTCCTAAAATACATCAATAATGGGGGAAATATAAAAGTACAAAAATTATAAACAGATATTACAGAAATTGGAATTTTCTTACCCAAAGATGATTTTACAATTGATTTAATTCCTGCATAAACCAATGATCCTTTGTTGCCTGGAGATTTCTGGTCCATATCTTCTGTATACTGCTTCATGAGTATTTAAATGCATAGGAAATACTAGTAATGATACATAATAAAATATTTCAAAGTTAAATTTATTTTGATTTGGAGCCAATTCATAATTAGGCATCAGTGCAAACAAGGTGGTTCTACTCTATTGTAGAGCTATACTTTCTTCCTCCCACACAATCTGCAAAGCAGTATTTCAAGTTCAACAGTTTTAAACACTTTTACTTTGTAATATGTCTTATGTAACTTGTATTTGCATATAAAACATTCAACACATTTATTGAATGACCCTTCAGCAAACTTTAAGAACATTTCTTCCTGATTCATCTAAAAATTCACAACACAAAGGATATAGTGTAGAGTATACCACAATGACTTGAGCTGTGGATCTTCGTTTCCAGCTAAAATATGGTTTCTCCACACCTGTTCTGTATCAAGTCCGTACCTTGATAAAGCCCGAAGGCGCATCTTCGTTGCGATATCTTTTTCTAATGAATTATCATTCTCTTCTTCTGCACATTCATACAGATGACGACCACAAGCCCACATTAAAGATGTAATTGGGCTCCAGGCAAGAGATATCCTTTCAAAAACAGTGAAATCAGACATTGTTCGGTTGGGAGTTACAACTATCATTCGATTTTGGCTTGTAGGATGCCAAGCAAAGGAAGCAATGTAATTGTCACAAGGTTGAACACTTCTTTCAATTATTGTGGGCTCAGTTTCATCACCAATGGGAGTGGGTGTGTGCTGCATATCATATAATCTAATAATATTACTATCCCTTGTTAAAGTGGCAAGCAGCCCAGTCCTAGTTGGACACCATGCTACTTTTGTTAAGGGTTTGGGTTGCTCAGTCAAAGTCAAAACTGGCTTCTCAAACTTCCTAAGATCCCATATTGCAACCTGACCTTCATAGAAGGAAGCAACACGATCATGGAAATATGGGTCTACTGTCACCCCCTGAACAGCTTTTGTATTTACAAACATTTTTTGGCTTGTATTCCGAAGATCAAATATGGCTAGGTTACGATGCATACCAGCAAGGAGAAGTTTCTGGTCCCGTGGAAGCCAACAGAGAGAGAGACAAGCGTCATTCTGTCCTAATTCATAAAGTGGTTTTGTTACTAATAATGTTGTTTCAGTTTCACCTGCTGAAAGTCTTACTTTCTCCATGGGGACTATATCAGGAGTATATTTGCTGCAGATATCCCAAATCAGCACTGAAAAATCAGCTCTATGTTTATCTAGACCAGCAGCAAGCCAGTTACTATCCAATGGATTCCATGCAAGAGTATTGCATTGTCGTGCATGTTTTGGAACAAATTCTTTTCCTATCAAATCTTTGAACTTTGAGTTGTGGTCTTGACCAAGACTTGTAAGTACAACTCGACCATTTGCTTGTCCAACTGCTAGCAGACATTCAGGATCGTAATTGAGATACCAGGCAACACATTTCATATAGGGTGTATCTGAATTTATTGATAGCAATGTAGCTGCAGAGTCTTCAGATAAACGTAAAGATCCAGCTTTGAGTTCTGAATTCACAGTAGATTCCACATGATAAAGGCTCAGTTCTGAGTCACACACAACAAATCTATCAACCTGGTGTGGTGCCCACAATATGTCAGGTTTGGTACCGCTCATGTTTATCGATGTGCTCAAAGTGTCCAGTCAGGTCCATTCACTGAGTATCTGTTTAAAAATGAAAAGTATAAAATGTTAACAAGATATAATTCTAGGTTGAATCAACAATTCAGAAAGTAGGAAATTGTCTATACAGGTACTCTGTTTTTCAATCTATATACATTTTTTTCTGTCTATTGCTATGAATTCAAGACAGTATTTATTGACAAAAAGAGAAAAAGAACTTCCTCAAAGAAGATGAGCTGGTAAAAACCTGAAAATTCCATTCCGGTTTTATTTCCCATGATCAATTATTTTAATTACATATTACTAGTACCTTCGGCTTAACCTTAGGGTTAAAATAACTTCAGTGTGGTCAGCAAATGACATCATCCATTTGAAGAAGGTAAAATTTTAAAGAGTTATGAATCATGTTCCTAAGCAATAGTTTAGATCAGTACTAGCCATTTGAACTTTCTGTAGTGATAGCAATGTTCTCCATATGTCCTGTCCAATATGGTAGCTAGTAGCTACATGTGAGCCACTGAGTACAGGAAATATGACCGGTACAAATTTTAAATTTTAATTAATTTTAATATAAATAGCCATATGTAGCCACCATAATGCAGATTTAAAGTGCAATGTAAGACAGAGGCCTGCTCCCCGATTTCAACAATAAGAAACAGCCATAAGGCAGAAGAAACACTGAAATGCCTTGAGCAGAGTTGAGTTCCATTTCTAGCTGACATGTGTCAGCTATAAGTCTCGTAAAGGACTTTGTGTTTGGGGGTCCTTTTGTTTACTCACCTATACAGCATAAAAGTTGGTTTAGATTAGGGTTTCTTAAACTTTAGTCATTTAGGTACCACCTCTGTGGTTACTTAATATTTTTATTTAAATTGACTCATTTTTAAAATCTAAAAATTGATTTTAACCTCATAATAAGGTCCATGAATTATAGGTATGATATGCTAAGTATATTTTTCTAACATATATTAAAGTAAATAGATAACTATTAAAAAATGCTTGACTGTGTTTTACCTAAAATCATCCTGTTTATGACCAGTGGTACATACATGCACTTTGGGAAACTGAATCAAATAATCATTAGAGGCACTTTCAGTTTTCAAATCTATAAACTTTAAGTGCCAAAAAGACATTTTTGAAAAGATATTCTAGGAACTTAAACACAAACTAAAAACAGTTATGTTAAAAATGATACTTTAATCATAAAAGTTACTTACAAAAGTGTAAATGTCTCTTTCCAACCAAATCTGGCTAAAGCAAATTGTTACCTAGATTAAAAATGAACAAAGATAGATACAATCTTCACCCCAATTGGTATGTGTACAACTGTGTTGTCAGTTCTTAAAGGATGAAGCTATGGTTCATTCATTTCTCTAGACACAGAGCCTGGCACAGATTCCTTACAAAGATATACTAAATAAATTCAAGTCAAACACTCTTGTTTTACTTTTTGATTTTGTAAACGTTTCAGTCAGAAAACATCAATCTAGAATTTCAATAGATGCATAAAATTTAGATGACTGGGAAAAAACCTTTGAGAACTCTAATGCTAGCTTATTTCCTTCCTTAATAGATATGAAGCTCAACATCAATCATTTCCATTACATTCTTATCAGCATCCTTGATTTCTTCACTTCTGTGCCACTTTGGGTTTGCCTTCTCAATCTGTGTCAACCCAATTACTTACTGTCTTCTTTTCTCTATTCAGGTTGCCTAGTGCAATGGCTCTGCAAACCAACTCCATAAGAAATTAAGGTATACCACATGTCTGGCCTGTGGTGCTGGTTCAGCAATTGTCTGATTCATCTTTCTGCTCTGGCTTTTACAAAATTCATCTTTATATAATATCACAGTGATCTTTTAAAAATACCAACTTAACCAAGCGATCCAACCCCTGCTTAAAAGCCTGTAATGGTTTCTAACTGCTTAGTATAAAGTTCTAAATCTTCAATATAACCTATAAAACCCTACATACTTTGGCTTCTATCTCTTGTTCCGGCCTCACAACACACAATTCTCCTCCTCCTTGCTGCACTGGGCTTCTAGAATGCAAACTGCCTCTCCATCACCTTTGCAAATGCTATTCCCTTTGGTTGGAGGATTCTTCCATTCCTTCTTGACTAATAAATTAACACCTGCTCAAGCCTGACACCAACTATCCTCTATCCCTTCCCAGTCAGCTTGTTTCTTCCACTAGATTATAAGCTTCATAAGAGAAGGTAAACTTTTGCTCTCCATTTGTACCTCTAGTACCCAGCAGAGTACTGGGCCCTTAATAATTATTCATTAACTGAATGCACTTGTTAAATCCTCTCTGTGATACTTATCACTGCCATCTCTAAGCTTTACAAATCTCCTCATGCTTCTACCCATTACTCTTCCAAATGGAGGCTGGCTCCAGTCAAGAGCAAAGTGACCAAGGTCATAACTGGTTCCAATGAAGGGCAAGAGCCCAAAATAAGCCACCCTAAGAGAGGATCATCCTAATATAGTCTTTCATTTACTCTGTAAATGTTTATTGGGTATCATCTGTGGTCTAGACACTGTTCTAAATGCTGTGAACACAATAGTAAACTGGGACAGATAAGGTCCCTGGTTGCTATGGACTGAATTGATTCCCCCAATACTCAAATGCTGAAGATCTAATCTCTCACGTGACTCTACTGGAAATAGAGCCTTTATAGAAGCCATTAAGGTTAAATGAGGTCATAAGGGTGGAGTCCTGATCTAACTGGTGTCCTCAGAAGAGGAAGAGATTCCTAAACTCTCTCCCCACCATGTGAAGACATAGCAAAAAGACAGCTATCTGCAAGCTAGGAAGAGAGCTCTTACCAGAACTGAACCATACTGGTACTCTGATCTCAGATTTCCAGTTTCCTAAACTACGAAAAAAAGTTACTTCTGTTCTTTAAGACACTGGGTGAATGGCATTTTGGTATGGCAGCCCAAACAACACTGCATTCTAGTACTGAAGTTACATCTAATCTTAAAGAGAATTTAAAAATTTAAAAACGAAGAGGAAGAGGCACCTCATGTAATAACTAAGACAACAAAAAGAAGCAACAGATACTCTCAAGTAATGGTTCGTACTCTTGCCCTTACAAACAGAGGAAATCTCTAAATTGGAGGTATCCTGAGATCTGGTCCATCTTTCCATTTCTCTGAAAGACAAAGGTTTAACCAAGTACACTTTTTACCCAGGCGTCTATTCCATAATACTCTTTACATGAATGATACATGGTAAGAAAACAGTGCCACATGGAAAAATCCATCTTAAAAAATATAAAGTGTTGCCCTGGCTGGCGTAGCTCAGTGGATTGAGCGTGGGCTGCGAACCAAAGTGTCACAGGTTCGATTCCCAGTCAGGGCACATGCCTGGGTTGCAGGCCACGGCCCCCAGCAACTGTACATCATTGATGTTTCTCTTTCTCTCTCTCTCTCTCCCCCTCCCTCCCTTCCCTCTCTAAAATAAATAAATAAATACAATCTTAAAAAAAAATAAAGTGTTACTGTAATTTAAAAAACTATTTGATTTATATGACATTTAATGGAGAATCATCAGCATTTCTTCGATGTTATGCCTGTAAAATACTTACATTATCATCCACAAAATCTGATGACAGTAACTCATACAGAATCAAAGAACTTGAGTTAGAAACTAGCCAACCCGTCTCATTGCAGATGGCTGTGAAGACCAGATATTCTGGTTCTTGTCCAACACCTCTGCACTCGCACTCTAGTTTACTGCACACAGAAAAAAACAGCTACATCATTTGCAGGGCCCAGCCCAAACAGAAAATACAGGTCCCCTTGTTCAAAAATTACTGGCTGGAGTAGCTCAGTGGATTGAGTGTGGGTCTAAGAATCAAGTGTCGCTGGTTTGATTCCCAGTCAGGGCACATGCCTGGGTTGCAGGCCAGGTCTCCAGCTGGGGGCACATGAGAGGCAACCAAACACTGATGTTTCTCTCCCTCTCTTTCTCTCTTCTTTCCCCTCTGTCTGAAAATAAATAAATAAAATCTTTAAAAAAATTATGGTGACAACAGAACATTAAACCAACTACCAGCCCTTCTAAACGACTGGCCTTGTGTGACCGCACAGTTTGTGTACATGAAACTAGCCCTGAACAGAGATGTACAGCTACAAGCACCCTCTTAAAAAATATATTTCTTTATAATCCAACACGCAATATAGATGGAATCTGCCTCATGAACATAGCTCAATAGGAGTATGGTGCAGACCAAAGGAAACCAAACCTGGTGTCAGAAGACCTCCAGCAACTTACTGGCTGGACCCCTACCAAGTCCCTTAATATTCCAAACTACAACATGGAGACAGAACCTAGCCTATTTCCATTTGGCCAAGTGTGGCAATCAAAGTGAGTTCTTCACTACGGTTCCCTTAAAAATCCTTGGCATTTAATGTTTTAAACGTTGCAGATATTGAAAAATTGGGGGTGTAAGGGGTAGAATCCGCAGTCATTACAGCTTCTATTTAGATCCTCACCTTCAAGTTTAACAAGTGCTTACTTCCCATCAACCGTGTCAGAAGAAAGAAAAGCCATGTTGGTTCTGTGTTCCTCACCAGAAGATCTGTAACAGCATTATCCAAAAGAAATACCGGGTGAGCCATATGAATTTTCTGGTAGCCACAATGAAAAACAAAAATAGATGAAATTAAATGTAACACTTTTATTTAACCCGACACGTCAAAAAAAAATCCTTTTCAATATGTAATCAATGTAAAAATTATCGAGCTCTTTTTAACTTTGTTTTGGTAGCAGGTCTTGCAAATCCAACGTGTATTTTACCCTGACAGCACATTTCAACCCCACGTGGCTACCGGACTGTGGAGATCTGCATTATATATCTCCTGTATTAAGTGTACCTGGTGACCACTCATCCTTTTACATCCTCCCCTACCTTTTTTTTATCGTTGTCTTTCACTTTTCTTACCAGAACCAATAACAACAGTTGCAGTTTCAAAAAATCCCCATCATCACCATCTTCAAGGAGATAGCTATACTTAAAAGTTATACAAAAGGCCCGCACAGGTCGTCATTTGCTAGGCAACTGACTTGAGAGGTTTTATCCTCTTGTGGAATTTCCACTACTCCCACTTGCAGAGAGCAGAGCTAATCCGTGACAGGCCCTTTAAGAAGTATCTGACAGTACAACCCGCGCTTGTTGCTATTCCGGGTAAACCGGGAATCTGAGGGCAACTCCCACGCTCCAGGCACCAGACTGTGCCTCTGGCCCAAGGACGCAGTTCCGCGCAAACCCGCCGAGACCAAGGCTACAGCGTGGCCCCAGTGCCTGGGAGGAAGTCTCCGGGCGCTCTCGGGCCGCCCCGAGGATCCCTCCGAAGCCCGGCGCGGAGCGCGACTGCCCGCGTGCGCTGGCTTCGAAAAGGCCCCCGGGTCCGCCCCCGCCTGGCCTCTCAAATGCGCTCTTGAGCCCTAAACTCTGACCTTCCTTTCAGGAGTGCGGAGACTCGGACCCGGCCGCAATCACCAACCTGGGGAGGCAGCGCGTCCGCCGCACAGCAGCTTCCGGCCCAGTAGCCGCCCCCTTCGCCCCTGGAGTCCAGACCCGAGCAAGATGGCGGCGCTGCCAGTAACTTGGGCCCACCCAACCGAGGTCCAGGACCCCGCTGCCGCCGCCGCGCCTCCACGACGCTCGGAAGGGGGAGTTTCTCTGCTCGCAAGCCCCGCCCTTCACTAGCCCGGGAGTCGCCCCGCCCTGGGGCGGGGTCACTGCTTGGGAGGCCCCGCCCTCCGGAGCCCCTAAGTAGGTTCCCACGCGCCTCGAGCCTGGAGCTCGCTGGCCAGATCCCAGGGAGGCGGACCTTGGTGACCCTTTAGAGTCGCGTTACGGTTTCAAGCACTTCAAACGCTTTAGTTCGTTTGATCAGTTTAAATATCAAGTACAAATGGGTGGCCCTCGATGTAGTAGAAAAGCCAGGGTATTTGGTTCACGATTTATTCATTTTTCTTATTCCACGAACACGTCTGGCGTGCCTATGGTGTGTCTGGCACCACAGCTGGGGACACTGGAGTGAACCAAAAAGACAAGGTCCCGGCAGGAAGCAGGCAATTAGAGTAATGCCTCTTTGGGCCTAATACAGTGCTCCACCGGGGGGAGGGGCGCCCCCTTAGTTTTGGGGAGTCAGGAACGCTTCCTTGAAGCCCTGTAGCTTGAGACGTGGAGGATGAGTATGGGGTTAGCCGGGAAAGGGAGTAGGACAGAGAAGGTTGGAAGAGAAGAGCCCTCTTGGATGGAGGAGGAGCCAGCGCAGGGTCTGGAGGGAGGGCGTAGCAGTGGGGAAGCAGTGGAGTATGGATGAGTGAGCAGAGGAAGTGGGGAGAGATTAATTAAGATGCTGTATCAGAAAGGCATTTGGAAATCAAGTCAGTGAATTTAGATGGACTTTTTCCTAAAGGCATTGATGGAGTCATTAGAGTTTTTAATCAGGCAAGTGGTGTTTTAATCAGGCAAAATCAGTTTTGTGGAGAAAAGGGAAAGGCATTGGTTAAGTATCCGAATGAGAGATGATGGGAACCAAAACTACCAGCAGTGTGGAGAGCGGGGATGGAGAGAATTGTGTGGCCTAGGGAATATTTATTAGGTGGGGTGATTGACTGAGTGAGTGAGGGAAAATGGGGAGTCTAGATTTCTGGCTCCCATAATTGAGTGAATGCCACAATTGAGTGTAGCATAGGTGTTATAAATCTGACACAGAGGCTTTCTTCAGATGCCTGCCGATCTTTGCTTGTCCTGTTCATACTTGAGAGTGGATGGTGCTGGGCTTTTGGTGACTGACATAAATTATCTTGGTCCTGATGACCTTTAAAGCAGATCGTTTTGGTGAGAGGATGAGTTTGGGGAGAGTATTGCCTGTGGAGGTCTCAGGCTTCTTTTCACCTCGCCATTGGAGAAGTGGAGGCTGAAGAAAGTGCTATATGACTTAGGGGAGATACCATGGGATTCATCACTTCAAATACTATCTTGCCAACCTTCTCAATGGTTTTGGCTCTGGCCCCAAATCCCCACGTGCAACCTCAGATCAATACAAGTCTCCTTCCTATCCACTCCTACCACACATCCCCCACGTGCTCAGAAGGTGACTTTACTTCCTAGTTCAGAAAGAAAACTGAAACTATTAGCTTTGAATTCCCACAGTCCCTGTTTTTTCTTTTTGCATTCCTCACATCTTCATTCACACCCATTCTTACCTTCTTCTCTCTGATGCAGATGGAGAGTCCTGTAAGTTTCTCCTCTTCTGGTACCTTACAGTGTAAGGGGTCCTGGTCTGGGCCTGTTAGGACCTGGGCCACAACACACAGCAGGAGGTGAGCCTGAACGTAGGGCGCTTGAATCATCCCGAAGCCATTCCCCCACCTCCCAGTCAGCGGAAAAATTGTCTTCCACAAAACCGGTCCCTGGTGCCAAAAAGGTTGGGGACCAACTACACCATCAATTTTCTCCTCTTCCATGTGTCTTCAACCTTTCCATTTCTACTCCTTCTATACCTTCAACATATGTTCGAGTCATTCCCACTTTGCTTCTCAAAGGAGACGACAGTGCTTGCTCTCTCTAACCCCACATTCTCCTGTCTGCCTTGAATTCCCTCCACTCAGGATTTTATGCCCACCAATCTACCAAAACCTTCACTTGCCTATTGTTGTCTTCCCTTTCTAGAAGGTATGTGCCACGTCACCAATTTTCATTGTTATACCTCCACCTGCAAATGTAAGCAAGGTGTCTGGTGATCCAGTTAGAGATGACAGTTCCTTGGTCTTCCTTTCAACTTGTTTGTCTATATCACAAAGTTGTGGCCCGTGACATGTGAGTAGAACTGGATTATGTCCCTTAAAAGAGAAACTGCTTGCCATCCACTTCCTTTTCTCCTTTTCTGCTGTTTGGAAAATGGCAAAAAGTAACACAGGCTAGAGACGGAAGCCATGTATTATATTAAGGAAGGCAAAACTACCCCATTAGTCTAAGTGCGGTCCTAATTCAGGGAGCTGAGGTATCCGTAGATCAACCACAGCCTTTCTGGACAATTACAAAGGACATACTAAACTGTGTTCTTTTAAAAATTAGTATTTGTTTGGACATATTTGTCATTGTGTTTTAGCCTATTTCCTAACTAATTCACAGGAGCTTTGTCTGCTTTAACCTCTCATAAATCTCCAGAACCTAAAAGAGTAACTAGTACAGAGTGTGTGCACAGTAAAAATTTGTTGAATAAATCCTAAAATAATTCTCTACTCTATACTCTCCTCCAGCTAATATCTTTCCTATTGCATCTAAGCTTTTGTGAAAGTGTATTCTTCTCATGTGTCTGCCACTTCCTTGCACTTTAAAGTCCCAAAGGAATAAGCAGCACTTTTTTTATTCTGCTTGGAAACTGATTCCCCTTCTCCAATAACCTGTATTTCTTGTGAGTAATACTGGATTATGTCCTTTAAAAGAGAAGCTACTTGCCAATCACTTCCTCTTCTCACTTCTTGCTGTCTGGAAAGTGACAGACAGCATTTTCCTTATGGGTAGTGAACCTGTAGTATAGAACTTTGGATTTCTTGTAGTGACCCCTGTGTAATAAATATTCTAAAATATTTACTGTCAGAATGCATTGTATTTGTTGGAAGATTACACTGTATCAGAGAATTTAACAGAGTGGTCTGAGGTTACACTAGTTGTCTTTATCAAACAATGCATTTTTAAGTATATTGTATTGATTATGCTATTACAGGTGTCCCATTTTTTTCTTACCTTTATCCCTCTCCACCCTGTACCCCTCTTCTTTCTAGCATCCCCCCCGCCATTAGTTCACATCCATGGGTTGTACATATAAGTCCTTTGGATTCTCCATTTCCTATATTCTTAACATCTCCTTGGTTATTTTGTACCTACTATTTATGCTTCTTATTCCCTGTACCTTTCCCTGCATTCTCCCCCCCTCACTTTCCCTGCTGATAACCCTCCATGTGATCTCCATTTCTGTGATTCTGCTTCTGTTCAAGTTGTTTGCTTAGTTTTTTTGTTTGTTTGTTTTTAGGTTCAGTTTTTAATAGTTGTGAGTTTATTGTCATTTTACTGTTCATAGTTTTGATCTTCTTTTTATTACACAAATGCCTTTAACATTTCATATAATAAGGGCTTGGTGATGATGAACTCCTTTAATTTGACCTTATCTGGGAAGTACTTCATCTGCCCTTCCATTCTAAATGAGAGCTTTGCTGGATAGAGTAATTGTGGATATAGGTCCTTGCCTTTCATGACTTTGAATACTTCTTTCCAGCCCCTTCTTGCCTGTAAGGTTTCTTTTGAGAAATCAGCTAATAGCCTTATAGGAACTCCTTTGTAGGTAAATGTCTCCTTTTCTCTTACTGTTTTCAGGATTCTCTCCTTATCTTTAATCTTTGGCAATTTAATTATGATGTGTCTTGGTGTGTTCCTCTTTGGGTCCAACTTGTTTGGGAGTCTCTGAGCTTCCTGGACTTGCATGTCTATTTTCTTTGCCAGATTGGGGAAGTTGTCCTTCCTTGTTTTTTCAAATAAGTTTTTAAATTCTTGCTCTTCCTCTTTTCTTCCTGGCACCACTATGATTCAGATGTTGAATGTTTAAAGTTGTCCCCGAGGTTCCTAAGCCTCTCCTCATTTTTTTGAATTCTTGTTTCTTCATTCTGTTCCAGTTGAATGTTTATTTCTTTCTTTTGTTCCAAACTGTTGATATGAGTCCCAGTTTCCTACCCTTCACTGTTGGTTCCCTGTATATATTCCTTTATTTCATTTTGTATAGCCATCACCTCTTCCTTTATTTTGTGGGGCCATACTTCAAACAATTCTGTGAGCATCCTAATTACCAGTGTTTTGAACTCTGCATCTGATAGGTTGTCTATCTCCTCATCGCTTAGTTCTTTTTCTGGTGTTTTGATCTGTTCTTTCATTTGGGCCATATTTCTTTGTCTTGGTGCACCTACTATGTTGAAAGGGGCAGAACCTTAGGTATTCACCAGGGTGAGGCAACCCATGTCGCTGCATTGTGGCACTGTATATGGGGGAGGGGTCAGAGAGGGAACAGTGCTGCTTACTCAGCTCTTGCCCCACTCTCAGTCACTTCCCTTGCTACTCATAAGCAAATTTTGCCTTTGTGGGTCTGATTCCTGGGTGGGTGGGATAGTGTATGTTCTAGGACCCTGAGGGCACCTCCAATGGACTATCTTGTGAGACTGGCAGTTTCTACCATTGCCTCAACCCTCACAGGTATTTACAGCCAGAGGTATTGAAGCTTTCCTTCCTGGTGCTGGAACCCTGGGTTGCTTGGTCTGTCTAGCTCCCTAGTTGTTCCTGCTGGTTTATCTACACACAAATGTGCAACTGCTCAGTCCTCCAGCCACAGACTTGCCACAAGTTCTCTCTGCCCAATTGCCCATCTCTGCCCCTCCTACTGGTCTTGATGAATGTTTGTTCTTTAACTGCTTGGTTTTGGGCTTCCATACAGTTTGATTTTTTTGGAAGTTCTGGTTGTTTTTTGTTTTTAAATTGGTTGTTATCCTTCCTTTGGTTGTGCGAGAAAGTGAAGCATATATGCCTCCATCTTGGCTGGAAGCCTAAACCAAGATCCAAACAATGCATTTTGTAACTGGATGCCAGAGTTGCTAAATTTCAGTTTCAGGGTGTTTTTGTTTGTTTGCTTTTGTTTTTAATTTAAACCTTTGGGTCTCTAACAGAATGTTGGTTTTTTTTTAAACTCCTTCATTTATATTGTGGTGATCCAGGATAGGATTTTTTGGTTGTGGTTTTAAACCAATGAAGGACTGCAGTTGAACTGGTAATGTCCTTCCTATGACTGCTGCTCTCCCCAGCCATTCAGTTACTGCTGTAACATTCTGTTGGGTGAGTGACTGGCTAATCCAACTCCCTTTATTTCCACATGTACAACATCAGTCTTTACCTGAGAGCAAGTTTTGCTATTAGGCATCGAGAGGAAATTTTGGCCCTGTAAACATGTAACATAGCTTTCTAATCTGTTTTCTGACATTGAGGAGGAAAATGGTGCTTTTTAAAAGTGTTCTAGCATACTCTCAATTAAATTTTGTAAATCAATGCACTTATTCAAATTTTTTGAAATTACGTCTAACATTGTCATGATAAACTTACTTAGCTGTCATAGTTATGATTTTTAATATTTTTTAACATTTAAATTCTAAATAAACTGTTGTATCACACTAAATGTCCAACAAAATTTAAATACCTTAATGAGACTTTCTCACTATCTTACATTTAAAATTTTTGTGAATAAGCTATTCTTTAGTTGTAGAAAATTCTATATTATTCTATTTTTTTTTCTTCTTAAACTTATATTTCCATTCTACTTTCTCCCACTGGATTGTTTTTTTTGATAACAAACAATTATGGAGCACATACTATGTGCCAGATACCCTAAAGACAGAGTCACTTAACACTCTGCCTAAGGCTGCATGCCCTGAGAACCATATTTCAAGATGGAGATTAGGATATAGGATACTTATTAGGGATGTTCTTGGGATCAACACCTGTGGAAGGGAGGAGAAAGATGCAGGACTGGGCAGAGTGAGAAGATGAGCTCTGATTCAATACCAAAGAAGGCCTCAGCCAATTCATGGGAAACTTTAGAACTGGACTAAAGAGAACTGGACTATTTCAGAGATGTCTTGCATTGGGACAAGGGACCCAAGCCTTTATACTACCCACTGACATGGATGTGTCATCAAGGGGAGCTGTCCCTTGAAGGAAACGTGCTTTCCTGGAGTTAGTTCTTCAGTCAGTCACCAGAGTGATTTTTCTAATATGAAAATGTGATCATGTCACTCCACTGCTTAAAATCGTTTAGTGCTTCCTCAGTGCATTCAAGATGAACTCTAACCCTTTTAACATGGCACGAGAGAAACCCTACTTATCCTCTGGTGCCTGCCTTGCCAACTGCTGCATCACAGCTTGGGCAAGGTGCCCTCTTTTCTGCTCTCTTTTACAGGTAGTATCATGCTTCATTGCCATTGTCTTTTTTGCCTAATATTTTGTTATGAAAATTTTCAAGTGTACAGGAAAGGTGACAGAATGGTACAGCAAATCCTCCATCTACTACCTAGATTCTGCAATGAACATTTGCTATATAATTGACACATTTTCTCTGTCTATTCATGTACCCATCCTGCTATCCATTTTCTTTTTTTCCTGATGCATTGTAGAGTAAGTTGCAGACAACTGTACAATGTGATCCGTAATATTTCAGTATGGTATCATTAACTAGAATTTGATATTTGATTACTTAAAAAATTTTTTTGGTAAAATTTGCCATTGCCTTTTATTTGCCTATCTCCTCCACTGAGCTGAAGAGACTGGGTCTTATTTGTTTTCTACCCAATGCCTCCCTATAGTAGAAAAATTAACGTTTGTTAAATGAATGGATTTTAGATTTTATCAGATGTTACTTAGTTTCTTGATTTATATATAAAAGTAGTTTATCACTTCTGTGATTCATCTCATTATTCATCTACCCTAAAAATTTGCAGAAAGCAACTTACATTCTACTTGTTCAGCGTCAGGGAAAATTAAGAATTTTAATTTGTTAATGATAGATAGTAGGCAAGTGACCCTCACATCATGTCTTTCTACAAAGCCCCACAAGGTGGTGCCCAAATATCTTTTTTCAAGCAATAGTCCCTCAATATTCACTGTCCTCACTGATTTGCATATTTGGCATTTCTGAATTTGGCCAATCAATATAATAGAAAATATATACTGAAGTAAATGTTATTTTACATTAAATAAAATTATACATGTGTGATTTCAGAATCTGTAGTTCTGGATGTAAACAATGAATAATGATTGTAATAGGTACCTTATGTTTGCATAGGGTTTCATATTATTAAATGTTTTTTATATCCCCAAATAGCAAAATATTAATTCATCTCAAGCCATTTTCACTGCAAACTTCATCCCTGGGTAATTCACCCTTAGTATATAATTTAAAAGGATAGAAGAAGAAACAAATGATTGTCCAGGAAGAACTATAATTTAGGTATAATTCAAAAAACAGATGACTCTATTACCTTAATTAATAACAATGTTGTATAAACCAGAGTTGTAATGGGTTGACATAATGTGAGATAAGTTGTTTAATGTTCTTAAAATACTTTGTTCCAGGAATTTGATAGAGTTATTTTTTAAATGTTTTTGTTGGCTATTCCTATGAAATCTCAAATGGGCTGACCAGAAACTCAAATGGGTGTTGAATTTCTGAAATGTATTCATGAAAATGATATTTACTTATATTACTGGCTGTAGTTTGATCAGGTGTCAATGACATGAACCATAGGTTACAAATCCATTTAACAAACCTACCCAAACCTGGAGTTCTTCAGCTCAGGGTTCTAAGAAGTGGTGTTCGTTGCCTTTATGACCCAGGCGTTAAGATTTACACAGTGATTTATGAGAGTCAGTGTATGATGGAATTTAGTCCAAGGTAACTTGCCCTGAGCCATTTGTCGCTAAAATAAAACCAGTATTTTTCAAACATAAATTGTTGGCCGTAGACTAGCCTCATTTTCTTCTGCTCTGACACAAGCCTGGATGGCGCAAAGGCTTAGAAACTTCCCGAGGTATTTAGGGCACTGAAAGATGGCCAACTGATTCACAAACATCTAAATTTTATTCCCTCACTGACTCATGGTATGACCTCTGGGTGGGTCATGACATCTGTCCTCTATTTTGTCATCTGTGAAATGGACGAAACAAATAAAAGTGTTTTCTGTTTCCTTTCTGTTCTGAGATTCAATGCTGTCATTTGTCCCCAGTATAAGAAAAGGTCAAATACCATCTAGTGGGCAATCAAAGAATTCACTAAGTTACAGTACAATACTTTCTAATGTCCGAAAGTAAAATCAACTAAATGAAAAATAGAAAATACTTCCCCATTAAAAGTAGAACTTGACCAAAGCTTAACTAGATCTAATCTTTCTCTTCTGATGAACTCTACATGAAAAACTTATGATCGCTCTATCCACTGACTGAAAAGAATAATTTTTAGAAAACTGAATATTCAAACCTATAATAGGAGAAGACCAATCCACTTTCAGATGTTTCTTTTTTTAAAAAAAGATTTTATTTATTTATTTTTAGAGAGGGAAGGGAGGGAGATAGAGAGAGAGAGAGAAGCATCAATGTGCGGTTGCTGGGAGTCATGGCCTGCAACCCAGGCATGTATCCTGACTGGGAATCAAATTTGTGACACTTTGGTTCGCAGCCCACGCTCAATCAACTGGGCTACACCAGCCAGGGCAGAAGTTTCTTAGAAAGGAAAAGTGTACATGTTTCCAGAGAGCACTCAGTTTTTTTTTCTTTTTTGGCATAAAATAATTTGCTCTTACTAAAGAATAAATAACACCAAATAGGCAAATATCAATTATGAAAGAAAATTTCAGAGACAAATTTTAATAGTCCTAAGATTGGTACAATGGGAATTACATTGTTACTGTGATTTAGGACACTATATGACACATTTGTTCAAGCTGGGGACCAAATGACAAATAATGAAGCAAGATATATCAGGAGTAAACAATACAAAAAAAAACAGGGGGGTAGAGGGGATGCAGAAGAGTCAGCTCGGTCCAAATTTGGTGAGGGCAGGGGCACTGGAGTCACACTGCTCCAGTCTCAAGCTATGCCACATTTTTTACATTTGATCACCAATGATAATTTCCACTTCCTTGTCTTTGAATACCTTTAATCCATTCCTAAATTGTTAAATAAACCCATCATCTTAGCATTTCTTTAACTTCCTGAAGAATGACAAGATAGAATGGCCAAGTCATACTTTTGGAGCCAAGAAGTATAATACATCTCAGAAACTTCAGAGCCTTGGGGCAAATGTTATACATTCTATGGCACCAAGATTTTATACTGAAAAAAAAAAAATTGAAGAGAACCTCTAATTTCTCCAAATTGGGTAACAAGGTCATTGACTTCTTCCTTATTAGTTGATAATGCTCTTTTCTATTCTGTTTAGTCAATATGGAAGGTGGGCGAGACTGGGAGATTGTGAAACATCTCACTAAACCTTGATCTCAGCCCAGATGTATAACTGATACAAGCTTGAGTTGATATGTTATTAGCCTTTTTTTGTGTTTCTGTAACCTCATGCAGATAAAACCTTCTGATATTTACAAGTCATCCCATACTTTGATTCCTCTTAAATGATCCTAGGACCCCAAAATACCATCACTACTGAAATGGAGATCTTGGCACCAGTATCAAAACAAATAAAGCCTACATAGATTCTGCTTCAGTGGAGTTTTAAAATATTTTGGAAAAGGCTGAAAAAGATTCACTGTCTAGCAGTGCTCTGGAGAGCAATCCATTGTATCATGGTTCTCAAGTGATTGAGGAACACTAAAAAATCACTTCTAATAGTCATTTATTTAACAAGTATTTATTAAGAACAGTTAACAAGCAGGAAGGCTTTAGCCCATTTCTCCCCTCCAGGAGTCACCTGTTTGCTTCTTAGAGGTATCACTGCTCTTCAAGTTGTTAATCTACCTCAGGAAAAAGAGAGCTGACCTTCTGAAAAATGCCACTTCCTTATCCCATGATTCTCATCTCACAGAAGTGACAAGTGTGGCTAACACCGACAGGCTATTTAAACTGTGTATGTGTAAATCTATAAATACATATGTTTTCTTCCTGGGAAATCCTGTGGTTACTTCTGCAATACACCCACTCTTTCTTTTTTCTGTTACCAAAGCCCTACAAGACTCCTTCTGTTCCTCAAGAACTGCTTTGTGGTGGAGAAACAGCGGAAGCATGAACCTTCGCCTGGATGTTTCACTTAATGGTATGATAGTTGTTCTAAGTGAGTCTCAGTGGTCAGACAGTTCTGAATTAAGACCTGGTTCTGGCATTCTCTAGTATTAATGTAACAGTGGGCAAATGACTGAAGTCCTCTCTGCCTCATCATCCTCACCTGCAAAATGTGGATTCTTATAGCACTTATTATAGGTAGGTGGTTGTGCTTTTGGAGGGCTAAGTGCCATAATGTGTGTGGAGCAGTGAGCATAGTACCCAGCTTGGTAAACTGTCCACCAAATAGGAACTATTGTTGTAACAATAAGCAGATGCATAAATGCTAAAATGTATTCCTAGGAAAAGTGATTTGAGACAATTATATTGTTTTCTCTGGTCATCTTACTGTTCTCTGTCTCCGAGGCAGTCCAGAGAGAAGCTGTCCTATTACTTGTCTAGGGGTCAAGTGGCTTCTAGGCTGTATGTTTTGTACTGATAAATGTAGACTTAATAAGGGCTGTAACCACAAGGCAGAAAAATAGGGAGGGGGAAGGAGGGAGGGAGGGAGGGAGAGGGAGGGGGGGTTGGAGAGAGAGAGAGAAGAATGAGAATGGGACCACTACAGTGACCACATTTCCTGGACAGAGACCTCAGAATATTAACCCTTGTAAACCTACCTCTTAAGTTACAGTTTGAAAGGATGTTGGTAAGTAATTCAGTCTAAGTGGGAACCTGAGGTCCTTATGTTAGAGACAAACCAAGGACTGAATTTAGATCACTCTTTCCCTATATATTATGTAAACCTTTTATTATGAAAACTTTCAAAAATCACAGATATAGAAAATCTAAACTAATGAGCTTCTATATACTCATCATCTAGCTTCAATAATTATCAACCCATTGCCTCTCTTGAAAAACTAGGTTTTCATCTGAGTCTGGATCATTTATACTCCTTCACAGAACTATTTAGAATCAATCTCTAACAGAGCACATACTCCAGGCAAAGAAATGTAAAAAATAGAAAGCGAAGAACACAGCATGAGAACAAAAGCAGACTGTCAATAAATGCCTAAAATGTTAAAAAAAAATTACTCTAGTTGTTTTTAAAACAGCCTGGAAAACACAGCTTGTTCCAAAAGGACACTATTCCTTTAAATTACTTACTGATCCCACCCAAATCTTGCACCCTGGCCAAATGCCTCACCACTCTTTAACTTAGTCCAATAAACATGAATGAAAGATTGCAAAAGATCCAAAGCAAAGACAATTTTTATTTCTCTCAGAACGGAGAAATATTCAATAGCCAATTGAATCCCCAACAATGGTTCTTGCTATTGGCATTTGCTTAACCAGTCTTTAATTCCTGTTTGACAAACTTGATAAGGTAAGACATAACTGCTTTGTTTTAATCACTTGTAATTGGACAGGCCATTGAGAACCGTGGAAGTCTAAATGGTTTACATACTTACTATGTGAAAAAAGCTTATCAAAAAATTGTATCCTCTGTATTATCTTAATTATTAGAAAATATGGATACTTGTAGAATTTTAAAATGTAGAAATTTAAATTGTATTTTAAATTATTTTAAAGTTAATTTTTAACTTACAGTCGACTGCATAGCACTACAATGACGTTAATATCCTCTTAATTTGAGAAAGTTTTTATAATTAAGTATTAACTGCAGAATATTTTAAAACTTGGTTAGTTTGGCAATTTGAACAAAGTATTTATTCATCATTTTATCTTCAGGTAGAAACAAATGTGATGCAAATACTCTGAGTAAAATTGGTAAACTCTGTTGAAAGATAATTTCATTTGTGAATTTATCTTTAAAGTCTGTTGGAGTTATTGATCATGCATTTATGCAAAATAAATTTTAGGAAAAAGGGCAAAAATATGGCATTTGAATAAAGATAATCATTGTTTCTGAATTTATAAAAGTTAACCAGTAAGTAAACATAGAGATTTTTATTCCTTTCATTTAACTAATGATATTTTCCCTGAAACCTATTTTACTTGTATATGATATTTAAATGAGAGAAAGGTGGGAATTTATTAAAAATGCAGACAAAAATCAGAATTGGTAAAAGTGATTAGAAATGGGTGGGCTCTTAAGATGCCAAACTAAACAATTTCAGGAAGATGGAGAAACTAAAGAACCAAAGAAAGAAAAGCGGAAAGGTATAAGTGTGTCCTCTAATACCAGAAAACAGAAAGGAATATCAAACTTTGGTTTGGGGGAGCTAAATAAAAAATGTTGGAGCAAATAGTAATAAAATACGAGATCTTGTGATTATTACTAAAGGTTAAGTTATGTTAGTGAGCATTTTCTATGCAGAGGTTCAAGTAGGAATTCGTGATTATATGCCAAGAAAACTGTATGAACAGGTGCTTAGTTTTGGAGAAAGATAAGTCTTTATTTAAAGTCAGCATTTTGAAGGCCCAGAATGAAGTCTACAAATGAGAAGAAAGTAGTTTTCTTCTCATGTTCCTGCATGGTTATCATTTTCTTTAGGGTTTTGAAGAGTCATCTTGATCATGTAGCTTGTAAAATCTCTCTTGCTATTAATGAAATTAAGTTCTCAGTCTCCTATTTAAAGAACTTCTGAGCCCTGACTGGTGTGGCTCAGTGGATTGAGTGCTAGCCTGAGAACCAAAGGGTCACTGGTTTGATTCCCAGTCAGGGCACATGCCTGGGTTGCAGGCCAGGTCCTCAGTAGGAGGCATGCGAGAGGCAACCACACATTTATGTTTCCCTCTCTTTCTCCCTCCCTACTCCTCTCTCTAAAAATAAATAAATAAAATATTAAATAAAATAAAGAACTTCTGAGAAGTTTCTTCTGGTATACACTCAACAAAAGAGAAAAGTCATATGTAATACTAGGGACATGGTGTTACTCCTTCCCCCCTCTAAAAATGCAATAGCAGCTGTATTTTGCTTCATAGCCTTATCCTTACTCTAATCTCCAGAACTAAATTTGGACATCTTTTTATATTCTTCTCCTTGTTTGGCAAGGGGATTACATCCAGAGGATCCTGAATGTCCTCTTTGTATTCTGTTTCCTTAGCACAGTTTTTGTTCTTTCTTTTAACACCCACCTGTCCTCAAACCCTTGCATACTTGGCTTGGACAGTAGTTGAGATTTGATCAAGTGCAGTACTTGCTAGCAGAGGTGCTCCGCCATACTGATAGATACGAAGTCAGCGTAATAAACTTCCTGCTAGATGGTACTATTTGAGAAACAGACTGTGGCACAGAGTCATTCATTGGTTCATCCCCAACTCAACAGCTTTGATTCACTTGGGGATTTCTCCATGGGGCAGGTATGAAAGAAGTCAGTCACCCATCTCATTCTTCACTGCTTTATATATATTTCTACCCCCTACTCAGAGCCCAGAAAAATTGTGCTCATGATTTCCCAATTCCCATTCCCTGAAGGCGAGGTGCCAAAGAAGGAAAATGTGATTCCTTTCCCAGAGCTTCTGAAGTCAGTATAGTTCAGGCAGGCAAACATTTCCAAACCATGCAGAACATTGGTTCAAAATAAGCTTTCTTTTATCCCCATTCTCAGGTATACTGAGTTAGCCATATCTGAGCCAGGGAAGTGAGTGACTTTACAAGTCATTTGGTGTATAGCTGGGCATCCTGAGTGATGGAGATGTGACTGAAGATTTTAATACAGGATTGAATTTTTTATTGCTAATCTACCAAGAAAATTAGTTTCACAGGGCTGTTCAGAGGGGGTACTTCCTGATTTCAAGCCCTAATTCTGTCCATTAGCTAGAAGAACATTGTTATTTAGCAAATCTATGTTTGCTCTCATATTCTTTTGCTTTATTGGATATACAGTTGTGTCCAGCTTGGAATTCTGGTGGAGATACAGTTTCCAAAATAAGAGTAGGAAAGAGAAATAGGATTCTATGGAAACAGAAGAGCAACTTATGATAATTTTTAACTTGAGTTCTGAAACTCACTAAAGTTATGCATGAAAATAGTAAGACCGAGATGGCGGTGGTTCTCTACGACCCTGTAAAAATAGTGGGATCATCAGGAATTTGTTATAATGTAAATGAGTGGAACAACCATTGATGGTCTGAATGTGGGAATGCCGAAGCAGACCCTGTGATTGAACCACAGTCACCATATAGAATGGCCTGAAATGTTGGAAATGTCTCTCCTGACTCCCACTTCGCACAATAAAATGGGAAATACAAACTACTTACATGTAACTCTTTGATTTATTGAAATATTCACTAACACATGTTTGGGTATACTGCCATGATTTATTTGCATTAGAAACTTTAAAAATCTCAACGTAAATATTTTTCTATAAATATGAATGAAAACTTTTTTCTTCTGTCAAATGCCAGTTTTCAATTCTGCTAGACTGGAATTAAAAATAGCAAACACTATATTTTATTAAAGTATTTATAACTGATTTTTCTATTGAAGGTGCTACAGGCAGATGATTTTTCACCATCTACCAAAATGTGGAACAGACATGTTGTCTTTTATCTCCTGTTTTCATCAGCTTTTATGAGTCAAACAACATATGGACAAAGAAAGAAAGGATCAAAGTCCAACTTACTTGCAAGGAAAAATAATCTCCAGGGTAAAAAAAAAGTTTTGTTTTTGTTTTTATTGATTAATTTTAGCTCCTAAAGACACTAATATGCATTTTTACCAATAGCATTTGATTTAAAAAGCAAATCACATGCATATGCATATGTGACATTCAACTTTGATATGATTATATTATGATAATGATACACCTTACATACTTCTATGGCATACCTATAAAAACATCAGAATTTTTAAAGCCATTGTGTCACAGATGGGCACAGGTAACCAGGTTCTTGGTGATGGGGACAAAGAATTGAACCGAACACCCAGAGTTTATAGCAGAGAACATGGGAGCAGGCCAACTCCAAGCAGAGCTTGACCTCATGGGCTGGAGGGACTCTATTCTTATAGGGCGGATCCTTCCTGGCTAGTTTTGGTGGGCTTTTACTGTGCATGTACAAGTAGTTGTATTACTTTAAAGCTACTGCACATGTGGTCTCCCATGATTTTCCCTGACTGGCCTCCAGAGAAGAGGGTCCCACAATGCTACTGAATTGACCCCCCTTTTTCCTGGGGTCTCCCTGTACTAGGTTCACCTTTCTCTTCGCCAGAAAGTTATAGCTCTCCATGTTAGAGATTGGTGAAAAGGAAAGGAATTATTTATTCAAGTTATACAGACTTAAGAGTAATGACTTAATGTCTTTATCAAGATCCCAAAGTCCCTTAAAACACCCACAAACACACACAGTCCTTCCTTCCCTTCTTTGCCCAGTCTGGGGTACGGTATCTCAGGAAAAGAAACAGAAGTCCATGGCTCAGGCAGCCCCTGGTTCTTCCCAGTAATCCGTGCTCAGCTGGTAGGCCTCCCTCGGTTCCCGGCACCATCAGCTGTGTCACCGGGATCTCCAGCTAAAGCCGAGTGGTGGTTCTTTGCTAAAGCCACATGGTGATTCTTCTCATGGCTGAGGGGGGTCCCTACTCTGGCCAAAGCCACGTGGTTCTCCCTCACCAAGGCTGCAGGGGTCCCCACTCTGCCAAAAGTGTGTGGTTCTCCTTCACATGGCTGCCACATCTGGGTTTATTAAAATCCCCGTGTCAATCTTCCTCTGCAGCCCCATTTTCCCACTCCTTCCACAATCAGCTACACTTGCCAGCACTCCTGTATCCTTCCAGCTTTACTGGGTTGCCATAGTGTAGTGCGTCTGGGCAGGTGTGGCCCCATGGTGTGAAGCCAACCATCTCCAGGCTCTCATGCAGGTGCTGTAACCAGGGGGAGTTGCCTCCCAGTTATGTCCTGGGTGGAGGTCACTCCCTTCTCCCTGGCTTAAAGCAGGGCCACAGCTATTTAACATATCCATGAAACCACTTAAAGGTTATAGATATGTTAAATGACCATGCCAGAGGTTAGCTGCAAAGTTGGTGCTATGCAAAACAGCTCTCAACGGCTCCCCTCCATGTGTTCCATCCCCCAACTCACCCTTTTGGGGGTGGGGTAAGGACATCTTATATATCTTTCTAATATTTCCTGGACACCTTGAGTTCTAGACCCCATTACAAATCCTTCTTTTGGGGCCCCCTGGCTGTGCCCTCCTACACTTATACATTTATTATGTCACTTAAACTTCACAGTAATCTTATAAAATAGGCATGACAGAGATTGCCACTTTCATATTATATAGATAAAGAACTGAGGCCCAGAGAGATTAAGTGGCACCCTCCAGGTTGTAGGTAAATTAGTAGGTAAATTTAAGATGTAATCTTAAATTTTCTGTTTTTAAGTTCCTTTCTCCCTTACTGTTGCTACAATGTGATGTATAGTCATTTTCTCCCTTAATTTCAAAAAGTTAAAAAAACCTGCAAAACAATATGGGGCCTCACCAGTATGACACACAGCCTAAGAAACCGGTAGAGTATCATTTACTTCCAGATAACTTGGTCCAATGTTTGTTGAATTTTTAAACCATGATGCACTCCCCCCTATCCCCATTTCAAGCAGGCTTTAATTTGGGAAGATGTTCAGAATATATGGTATTTTTTAAAATTATCATTTTTGATTTGCATGATTTTACATGAGAAAAAGAATGTATAGACTTGCAAAGAGACTTAGTTCTTTACACCTTAAACCCTACCTACAAGGTGCGCTCTTTCACTTCCCTCTGCTTTCAACAACAAACAGCAAACAGCACACTACTTATCACCTCAGTACTTTCCTTATGCAAAATTGTCTCTCCAGTGGTCCCACTTATTTTGCCTAATCAATTTGTTCTATTTCCAGACTCCACTTGCTTCATAGATGTTGTCTTCATCGTGGACAGCTCTGAAAGTTCTCAAATTGTCCTCTTTGATAAACAGAAAGATTTTGTGGCTAACTTGAGTGACATGATTTTCCACTTGAACCCAGTTCACTACTTGAAATACGACATAAAACTGGCAGCTCTGCAATTTAGCAGCTCTGTCCAAATCAACCCACCTTTTTCTTCTTGGAAGGATCTACAGACTTTTAAGCAGAGGGTCAAGTCTATGAATTTCATTGGACAAGGTACTTTTTCATATTATGCCATCTCCAATGCTACTAGGCTACTTAAGAGAGAAGGACGTAAAAGTGGTGTAAAGGTAGTTTTGCTGATGACCGATGGCATCGACCATCCAAAGAATCCAGATGTTCAAAGTATTTCTGAAGATGCCAGAACTGCAGGGATATTATTTATCACCATTGGACTTTCTTCTGTAGTCAATGAAGCCAAACTTCGTTTGATATCTGGGGATTCATCTAGTCAACCCATTCTACTGCTGAGTGATCCAGCCCTTGTAGATAAAATTGAGGATCGCCTGGTAGGTATCTGATGGGTTGGTTTTACATCCATATTTCTTGTTATAATAGTAATATTTCTATTATGAAGTCTATAAAAATAGATAATGAGTCAAAATATGAAAGGAAAATAACCCACCTTAGAAATGGAAAGAAGACTCTCTCTAAAGCCTTTCTCCATGTCCTGGATAGTTTACACCAGATGAACTGAAGCAGTACCAAGCTCATTCTCTGGAATTGCATTCCTAACTTTATTGCTAGTCAACGCTGAAGATTTGGGAAGAATTAATTTCTAATCACATAGCTCAGACTTCTGTTTATACATCCTGGGTTCATTGGACCCTGCTGACTTATATTCAATTTGAGGTCAACTTATGGTCTGCTGTACTTGTATTACACTGATCTTTTCCCTTTCTAGATATACAAACATAACTTTTGACTTTGTCTCACCATGCATTGCTCTATTATGCTCAAGCAGAGTTCATAGACTTCCAGTTTTTTAAAAAATTATCTCATTGTTTCTTAGGTATTGACTGTAAAATCACCTACAACCTGCAGTCACCCAACAGTTTCTCCTATCAAATCAATGAGTCCCTTTTGATTGGTCTGACTGGCTGTGTCCATGCTTTTTTCCTTCATTGGTGCTCAGCTGCTTGTAAGAACCTTTCCTTGCAGCTCTGTAAAATACAAGGCGAAGCCATGCAAACAAAATCCCCCTTCATAGTACTTCTCAAGGAAAAACACTCTGGAGAAATAGTGGCTGATTTGTTAAGTGTTAAAAATTGACTTTCTTAAAAGGATTGATTTTCTTTGATTTCTTAAGAAGAGGGCAAGACACATGTGTCCTTCAGGTACTGAGCATCTCCTGTGGCTGTTTTCCAGAGGCTGGGCAAAGCCTCAGGCTCCATTTCAGAGACTGTTTGGCTCCTTTGTCCCTTCCTCCAGTCTTTTCCCCAACATTACTCTCAATTTTTTTCTCTTTTTTTATTTTTATTTTTTTGTTACTCTCAATTTTTTTACTCAGTTGTTTTCAGCATGAGACCCTGAGTTTGTCTTATCTAAATAAGAATTATCATGTCTTGAGTGCTCTGTGTAGTAGGCATTGTTCTGAGCACTTTGACTTATTTTATTCTATTCACTGTTAACAACAATCTTGTGATGTAGGTGCTGTTATATCATCATTTTATAACTGAAAATTTAAGGCCAGGCAAAGACCCTAGAGTCTGCATGCTTAACCCTGTAAAGTCTTATTGAGAGGGGAAATAGTACAGTAGCTTGGGGTGCATGCCTCCTCAAAGCATCTCTTTTGTGAGAGAGAGATGTGCAGGGTGGCTGGCAAACTGCCTAGTCCTGCCTGTGCTGTTTAAGGAGTTCTCACTAGTGAACCTGGAACAGAAGTTTCCAGCATATTCAGGAGAGAACCCTGGAGGTGTGATAATGAGTTGCCTGTTGCAGACTGTGGAAGATGCAGGACAGGCATCTCCTTGTTTGGCCAGATGTGAAGGCTCGGAAGGTTCATAATCCCTCCAGCCACACCCTCACCAAGAGCTCCTGCCTGACTGAGAACAGAGTCTTGGCAGCAGACTCGAAGCAAGACTGCTCGTTTCTGGGGAAACCAACAAATGACCAAGCGTCCTAATGATTCTGCTCTTCCTTAGCATCCTGTGATTTCAGCTGTTTGTTCAGATGGAAGCTCTGTGAACAAGCCACTTCTTAGAAGGAGATGCTGCTTTCCAAACACTTCCAGAATCCAAAGGGCTTATCAGGCTCTTCCAAGAAAGATATACAAAGCTTCAGTGTTTCAGATCACCACTTCTAGGAAGCAGAACTTGACTTTTCATCAGACCATTGGAAACATTCCTCATCTAATCAATTTCTATTACATCCTTGGCTGAATTTTTAAATTTTTATTTTGAAATAATTAATTAGTTGACTTTTAAAAATAGGTTAGTTAATTAGGTATAATTTCCTTATAAAACTGCATTTACCTAAAGTACACAATTCCATGAGTTTTGAGAGATGTATACACCCAGGAAACCACCAACACCAGTAGGATACAGAACATTTCTGGCACCCCCAAAGTTTTCTCACAAATCTTTGCAATGCATTCTTCCCTTGCCCCTGAGCTACTGCTGATGTTGACTGCTCACTCTAGACTAGTGTACACATCCTAGACTTTTACATAAATAAACTCATACAGTGTGTACTCTTTTTGTAGCAGGTTTCTTATTCCCAGCACAATGATTTCAAAATTCATCTTTTTTTTGTATTAGGACTTTATTCCTTTCTATTGCAGAGTGGACTTTATAGTTGAATTTATGGACATGACTGTCCACCACGAATAGAATTTGCAGGAACCAAGACAAATTAAGGAAATCGTTGCGCATTCTTGGCACCTCTGGTAGGAAGTGTCATCTAAGAACCCCATGAACACATTTCTGTTCTGAATCATCCAAGGGAGACCTCTTGGTTCTGTTGAAAAATATTTTTACTGCTGTTGTATTATGATTTACATAACAATCTTGAAACCTAAGAAACTCAGCCCAATCTCCTGAATATATTACTTGGTCCTTTAGGAGAGCACGAAAGAGTATGTGAGATTAAAAAAGTACTTTATTCTATCATCTTTGATGTTAAATTTTTTAAAAAGCCTTTATGGGAATAAACATTGTGACAAAGTGGTGTCTTTCTCTAAAGATTGTTAAGAAAAACATCAGTTTGGTGTATCCCCTTCTTTACCTACCAAACAAAGATCAACTTGATAATTATTGTATTATTTTTAGAATCCTATGCTCTAGACATTTATTGATTATAGGTCACTTCCCATTTTTTTCAAGTCTTCCTCTCTTTAGAGCCTTATTTTATTCTCTGTTTAAGATTTTGTACTTTGTTAAAGCTGCAAATTTTTTTCTTCAAGTTTGCAATCCTTGCCTACTGAGTTTTTATTTTCATCCCATTTGCTGTCCTGCTATAGCACCTTCTCACATTTCCTCTCTTCCCTTCTCATAGCGTTGACCTCACAGTCATTCACAAAACTGACGATTCCATTCCAGCCTTCTCCTTACACATATATGCCATCACAAAGCTCCAGCTCCATTAACAAAGTGTACTTTCTTTTGCTCTAGTGAGGGCCTTTATCTATTTATCCTTTTCATTTAAAGTACAGTATCCATCCAGACCTTAATTGAACATGCCCTTCCCTCTGGCTTTGACCATGGTCCCCATGCAGCCTGCTGCCCAGTCTCAATGAAAGATCTCACTGTGCCCCAAGACCTCCAGCTCTGTCCATGTGGATTCCACTGTCCACTCTTTCTAAATGTCCTTCCTTACTGCTTCTTTTGTCTATTGCCCACACTAGTTTGGATGACTTTTTTCCTCATAAACTTTGACATACAGCACAGCATTCCATCAAAGAGTCGGTCCTTTGCATTCCTCCCTTCATAATTTCCAGAAAAATGCACCTATTCCAAGAAACTATCTTGTTAATGCCCCCGTTCCACCCCCCAGCTAGGATCTCCTTCCCACGCTGCTTGCTGTGAGCTGTCTGTTTTCTGTCACTGGGGCTTAAGACCATAAGTGCCCTTAGGGATGGAGCTTTGTTCATTGTTTGAAACAGTCTTATTTATTGTGCAGTTTTGGGTCCACTTTTGTTTCCATAGAAATGTAAATTCCAAAAAACTCAAATCAAATGAGTTCCAAAAATAATTTGTTAGTTGTGTTGTTATGGTTTTAATCCTCATGGCACATATTTTTAGACAGTAATATGGCGAGTTAGAAATTGAATTTTCAAAAGCAGGGCTAGAAAAGTATAAATTTGCACATTAGGCATGGTAGCAGCTAAATTCATGAGTTTAAAATTGATAAGGACATCCATGTTTGTTATGAAAAGATTGCAACATGACAAAACTTTGGATTTTTCTATATTTTGCTAGTTATTAGCAAATATTACAATTTGACTTGCATTGTAAGTTGTTTATTGTGTCTCTTGAACTCCTTTCAAATTCCCTTTCCCTCTCTTCCTGCCGGAGGAAAGCAAGCTAATGACATGTTTTAAATGTTTTCATAATTTGGTCACAATGTTGTTTCACTCAGTGTTCTTGGAAACCTTTTTATGTTGAAATATGTAGATATAATATGCTTACTTTAGTTGCTGAATAGTTTTTCATTTATTGATCCATTCTGCTAGTGGTGGATACTTTAATTATTTCCAATTTTTCACTATTAGAAACAATGAATGCAGAAACGTACGCATACAAGAATTTCTCTGTAGGGTATGTCTGGGAAGGCTGTCAGGACATCAGGTGGAAACTAGGGCTCATGCGGAGCAGCCTCGAGACAAAGCACGCTCATCTTCAGCTTTCTAGGCACAGCCAAAGGTTCTGGAGGGGGCAATGCTGTTCTACATGCAGACTGTCATTGTATCTCAGTTTCTATTTTTTCACGTGACCTGCCAGGTCTTAAAGATACATCTTTAAGACATCATCTGCTTTCAGCCTGGATTTATGCTGGCTAGTAATTTAAAATCACTGGGTGGGGAAGGGGTGGAGGAAGGGGACAAAGAGGACCACAGGTGAAACCCTGAATTTTGTATAGGGTCTGGGGACAGACTTTTACAGCTCTCAAACATGTGCAGGCAAACTTTCTCATTTTATATAGGAAAATGACCTGGAAAGAGTATAAGACTTGCCCAAGGCCACATGAGTAGTGAATGGTGGAAACACCATGAAAACCTTGGATGACACTTAATGCCCAGGCTCATTTTTCCTCCCATTAAACTGAGCTACTTAAAGCGTGCTGCTGTATCTTCCCTCTATGTTACTAGTTTGTATGGAAATAAAAATAAGGTAAAAAAAAAACTACAGGGATGTGGATCCTCCATAAAAGTACAACTCTGACTTGTCTTTAACTTCCTCACTACACCCTTCATTTTTAATATCTTGCAACCAATATGCTAGTGCTTCTTACTTCCATTTCAGTTTTATCATACACATGTTATACCTTCTGATTCAGTCACAAGGCATTCATCTGACACATAGTATCTACCTTAAGAAAGCAATAATTCCACCCATAAACATAGGTTAACTTTTCCTCAGGATTTGACTTCAGACAGGGCTTTCAGGGCACGTGTCAGATAAAACCACTGAACTGTGTTGTAAGGTGAGGCCTAGATAGTGGACAAAACACAGATTGAGAGTTTCTCTGAAATTAGGAATTTGAAGTAATTTTGAAAACTATTCTGGCCAACTCACCTCTGTGTGGATAAATATGAAGCAGTCCCAAACCTTGTCAGGTGACTCAGCCCAAGTGTGTGATTTGGGACAAGTCACAGCACTGGAGATCAAGTTTCCTTATTGCAAAATGAGAGGTTCGGCTTCTAAGGCTCATTAATACTTCCTGAAGTTACAAACCTAAAACGAATGTTTTGATGCCTAAGTCTTTGTAACTGGAAGTAAAAAATTTCTCATTGTGACTGATTAAACTTGTAGCCAAATTAAGCTTATAGTCAGATCATAGAGCTGACAAAGGAAATCAAAGGTAAGCATAGGATGCAACAGGATCAAGTTCCCAGAAAACAGAATAATTTTAATGTTAGTACCTTTCATGTCTCCTATTTTTATATGGCTCAGAGTATTCCTTGGGTCGGTGGCTGGTAGGCTTTATTGCTTTCACAAGGTTAGAAAGGCTGACTTGTTATTCTTCTTGGAAACTGCAAATCCCTTAGGGAATAATTAAGACTAATAAGAGTTGGAAGCAGAACCATAAATTGAGTTAATGTTTCATTCTTTTTTCCCTTCATAGGATATCTTATTTCAAAAGAAGGTAAGTACCACTTGCTTTGATTACTATGAATTACTCTATAAGCTTGCATTATCAAATCAGCATTGTAATTCTCATTGGAAGATAGGCGTGACTAAATAAAAATGCTTAACTATTTTTAGAAAGAGCCACACTATTTCTAGGCTGCCATCTGATTTCTTTTAGGCTACTATATCCAATGCAGGTTGGAAAATTAGAAAAAATTTAATGTGATTCTACAGACTGATTTTAGAAATTAATGATAACCAAAGGACATAGCTTTTGCTTAGTTTGATATAATTTCCTTTATTCTAAGCATGTCTCTGATACTAGTCACTTGCGGAGTGGGGGGTCCTCTACTTTGGGAGGTGTGCCTGGTGTTGGCCAGGGTTAGTTAGGCAGAATGCTCCAGTCTGAGACAAAGCTCAGAGTTGCCCCCTGCTGCCTGCTGATTGACTAACCTCATTCTTTCTGATGGTGGCAACCAGAGCAAGTGGCCAAGGAAGGTGGCCAACATTGGTTGGATAGTACTTAGCACAATAGATGACCATCAGCTTGTTGAGGACTCCTGAAGTGAACACGTGTTTCTTAACACAAAGAGTTTGGAACATCTGAACTTTGATAAGCTGCTTATTTAACATCAGAAAATTTACATGTAATATTGCATAAAATAATAGGAGCCAACCAAACCTCATGGAGCTGCAGTCCCTAACCTTTGTAGCACCAGGGACCAGTTGACTCGCTTGCCAGCCACTCACCTTCTGCTGTGTGGCCCAGTTCCTACCAGGCCATGGACCAATGCCAGTCCATGGCCCAGGGGTTGAGGATCACTGTTGTAAAGCACGTTTCATTGAATTGTATATACATGGTCAGATATACCATTATTTTATGTGCCATTAAGACAAGAAAAAACTCTGGCGATTAAACTGTGATATAGTTGCCTTATTTTGATTTTTCATTTTATACTTATGTGAAGAGTCCTTTTAGTTTTATTTAGATAAAGATTTTAAAATCCTGTATCACTTTTATACACACATATATGAGAATATATAAGCATACTAAACTGGTTATTTCTAAAACTTCACATTCAGAATCTATATCTTCTGAATCATTTTAGTCTTAGAGTCATCAATGTAGTTGTTTTTCTATAAAAGAAGTACATCAAAAGCATGGGTGATACAGCATTTCTTAAGAGTGTTCCAGTAGTGTCTCTGGAGTTTTCTTCCATTTCATTCTGTATGTTTTGAAGTGTAAATGTAGAAAATAGCAACTTCATCATGATTGGGTTTACTCTGATTTCAGAGGTGTTATAATAAGGAAAAATGTGCATCTTAGAATTGATTCAATATGTTTTAAGTCAAATGCTTTCCTTTGCTGAGTATTTGATATTTGTATATTATTTAGCTCTGATGTGTTATATAAAAGAGAAATAGCAGAAATTCTGAGTCCACTGAAAGTATTTATCTTTCCCTTTTTTAATTAGCAACTAGATTATATATATATAAAAGGAGGTCTCTTTAATTTAACCATGGCAATATTTAATAATATTTTATTACCTGGTTCTTATTAGATATGAATTTTCCTATAAGAATTTAATAAGAAGAGCAAAATCTCCATAAAATTGCAAAGTAAAATTTCTTCGAGGGAGTGTTCTATTTAGTAATGTACTGAATGAGATTTGAAATTCTGCCTTTCAGTGTGTGTTAATACTATATTTCATTACTGATTCAGTGTGAACGCAACATCTGTGAATGTGAGAAGGGGGATCCAGGCGATCCGGGGCCCCCGGTAAGTATATTTCTTCTTTGAATTTAGGATCAGTTCAGGAGTCCCAGGGATGATCACGCTACTCACACTTGCAAATATCAGGACTATTTCATACTGTCAAAAAGCACTTGTGTGCAAATAACAGCAAAAAAAAAAAAGGTTTTCTTTCTTTTTTTCCTAAAAGGATACCTTCTATCCTTAGGAATAAGCCTGGGATTTTACTGACTTGAACTAAGGGCAGACTTGGTTTAAAATGACAAATTTGTTCCCACAAAGGTTATTTCAGCATCACTTCTTATGTGACAGTTAGGGCCAGAATTTCTCAATACTAAAGTGCAAATATAGAGATAATCCAAATCTCTATGCTTTAGGCAAAGCTTTATTTGCTTCACCCAGAGACAAGGACCAGAGACCTCTCCTGAAGTCTCTACACTCATCCAAGAGCAATATTGTGGGGACTTGTGCGGAGGAAGCTCTGGTTAGGAAGCCTTGGGGATTCGAGTGAATTCTGTGACTTCAAATGATATCATTATGACTGGAGATGCTGAACATTTCTCTAACATCAGATCATCGGGAAGCATCCATGCTGCTTTTTCAGTATTTCATTTATTTATGGTTCCAAATCTTAATGTTCAGAAACACATTGGAGATATTTCACAAAAGTGCATGGATAAGATTTTTCAACTAATGCTTGTATTGGGGGGATGGGACAGGAGATGCGTACTGTGAGCTTCTTAGACTGTGATGGATGCATTTTACCCTGAGACGTGAGGCTGAAGCCTATCCTTTTTCAACCCTTCCTACCAATTAAGGCATTAGAAAGTAGGAATGATTGTCTTTTTTCTTCAAAATATATGATATGAGACATTCCATGATAATGTGGCAGCCAGTAGAAACTGACTTGAACCAAAGCAAAGGCTTGAATATCCCTCCCCATAAAGTCTTAGTTTATACTTATGACCCCAGGGGATTACCAGTGGCCTCCCACTGGTAATTGAATTTCACTTGTGATATTCAATTATGTTTTAGGATGACCAGTAACACAACTTGCAATTGCTGAGCTAACCTGACAACTTTAGTCAATCGATATTGTTAGAAGAGCAACACCCATGTTTTAATAAGGGTAGCCACAGAACTGTGTTATGGAACAGTTATTGGGTACCCCCACAACCAGTTCTCAGAAAAGTGATGCTTTTAATTATTTGAGAATAGAGAAATGGAGAGTCTTTCTGGAACAGAATTTGGAGAATTCTCTTCTTTCATCTTTTATGATTGTCCCTTGAATTTAGGGTCAATTCAGGAGTCCCAGAGATGATCACTTTACTCACGCTTGCAAATATCAAGGCTATTTCATGCTGTCATGGATGGAACTGGAAAGCATTATGCTAAATGAGATAAGTCAGGCAGTGAAAGACAAATACCATATGATCTCACCTATATGTGGAACCTAATCAACAAAAAAACAAGGGAGCAAAATAGAAACTGAAACATGGAAATAAAGAACAAACTGACAGACCAGAGGGGTGAGGGGAGAGGGATAATGGGGGAATGAAGGGGAAGGGTCAAGTCAAGGAACATGTATAAAGAAAGGACCTATGGACAAAGCCAAAGCGGGGAAGGATTGAGGGTAGAAGGTGGGGGTGAGTAGGGTGAGGGGGAGTGGTGGCAGGAAAATAGAGACGACTGTACTAGAAAACAATTTTAAAAAAGCACTTGTGTGCAAATAACAGGGAGACATTATCCTCTTTTGGATCATCTAGAGAATCTGTCTATGCAAGACAGTGCCACCTTCCCGATGTGTAGGAAAGGAGATAGTAGAGTTGACTCTCTTCTTGGTAGGTAAAGTTATTTTACAATCTTCCTTCATTTTATATCCTGAAGCTGTTTGGAAATTATTGTAAGATGTAGGAAACTAATGGAATGGCTGCTCAATATAATCTTTTTTCTTTTGCTTTCAGGGTACCGATGGAAACCCAGGTATCAAAGGAGAGCGAGGGCCAAAAGGAAACGCGGTAAATGAATAACCATCTTTCCTTTAAACAAGTGTATCTTCTAAATTTATTTAAAGAACAAAAACAAAACAAAGAGCATTGAAGTATATGTCAATGTCAAAAAATCTGATGATTTCCATGAAAAGTACAGGACGTTCACTTCCTGTGTTATCTGTCTGGCTTGTTCACATATGATCATGTTAGTCAATACACTAAGGAAACCTTGGGACCCAGTAAATAGAGACTTGTAATTAAAATTATGGCATTAGAAAGTAGGAATGATTGTGACTGAGAATGTCCCATGAATTATTAACATATGTTCCATATCAGATTGACCTAGACACATGTTTTTAATGGGTCCACTTTGAATATAAGTCATCTATAAGAATAATAGAAAAAACACCAGATTGTCTCTCACTCTCCAGCCATTTCCTCAATTCTTTTCTTTGTGTACCCATCACAAAATTCTAGATTATTTTTAATTACCTGTTCAGATCATTGTTGGGAAAATGGTGTTCCAAGTTTTACAGTAACCGAAGGTATCACAGGACAGAGACTAGCAGACACCCCAATGTGAAAATTTAAAGCAAAATTCTATATAATGAAAAATAATACTTAAAATAAAGAGGAAAACATATAGGGAAATGTTTTCATCAAATAAAATGGACATTGGGTTAATTTCCATAGTACCTAAATACAATAAAATGGATGAGAAAATATCAACCTTCTAATAATTAAATGGTCAAAGGACACAAATAATTTTCAAGAGAGGAAATAAAATGAGTAAATAAAGAAATAGAAAAACACTTATTTTCACTATATAATGAATAAAATTTGAGACAGAGACATTGAGGTACCCTTTAATACTAATTATTTACATTATAGAAACTTGAGAGTCCATGGTTGTTGGGTTGTATTTTGGGGTAAGGAGGGGATACATTTTCTAATTCACATAATTTGGTTTATGCTGTGTTTCAAATTAAAAATAATTTTTCATAACAGCTAACACAGCAATATTAAAATAATAATAACTAACAATAGAAATACAGTAGTAAAACTGGTTTGCTTTTCATTGCAAACGTAAGGTGGCACATTTTGGAAAGCAAATGGGCACTACATAAGAGGCATTCAAATATTCAAAAAATTAACCCAATAATTAATTTCTGAGAATATATTTGGGGATGTAATGACAAATATGATAAGTTAGATGCATTAAAGTATTTTTTGCCAATTGCCTGTTCCTCAAAGAAAGGGAATGCAAAGCATCTTTGAGCTGCTTTATAAGACACACACACACCTCTACACTCACTCACCTTACATGGGTTCAAATTAATGCCATCATATCTCATCTTGTTTTATTAAATACCTGTGATAAATCTATGTTTACATTTCATTTATTTGGCTTGTAATTTTGTGCCACATAATATATTTTCCTAAGTTTTGCTGAAATCAAGCAATCAGTCTTTAGGACATTTTGGAAAACATTCCACAGCCCCTTGGAGAAAGGCCAGAGGGGCTGGCTCCCAGTGGGTACAGTGCTGTGTTTGAGAACAACGGCTGTGCTGTTAAAATGGGATGCAAGACCCCGCCTACATCATGAACATGTACCTGGATTCAGCGCCGTCTACATCTGGCTTCACTCCAAAGGGCAAAGGCTATCTGAGCTGCTGTTTTCTTCCCTGGATTGCATGGTGAAAATGTCAAAGGGGAAGGCCAAAGATTTTCTTTCTCCATTGGCTTAATTTATTAATCTGGGAATTTTGAATAACGCAAAATCAGTCCTTTATCAAGTAATCAGTTCTTCTGCAGGGTGGTAGAATTCTGACGGAGTTTTTTGTTTGTCACAGGGTGATGCTCAAAAAGGAGACCCTGGAGAAAGAGGCCCAGGGGTATGTACACAACGGGAATGCCTTCCTAAGAATGTAATCCCAGGTGCTAGATTCTGGAATTGATCATGTTGACCCCTGGAGTGTGAGTGTGAAAATGATTTATATCTATGTGGGCTAGTTATATCACAGACAAGTCAGACAAAAATGACCTTAGAAGTGGAAGTGTGAGAGGGCCATACTCTGTTCAATGGGAGTGATGATGGGACAAGTGGTCAACCACATGACATTCCCTGACACTAAATTTGACACTTGTGAAAGGCTCAAACAAGAAAAACATTTTGCTTTATTTCTTCTGGTTTTTTTTTCCTTTTTGTTTTTGTTTTTGTTTTTTTTTTTTTTGCAACATAGAGGAAATTAAAATTCTGGGGCCATAAGAGTTACATAATCTAAACTACACTTTTGTAAATCTGATTCTACAGATCAAAAGAGAGAGAGAGAGTATGTATGTGACAGAGAAAAAGAGATTATCCCAGTTGATTGATTATCCCTGTAATTAGAAGATAGAAGATACCAGAGATCGTATGAGAAATAATTACAGAAAAAATTTTCATTACTGGTGTAGAAAATATCCGATGAGTACACAGTGAATGAAAGGGAACCATGTTGCATCTCTCCTCTTAGTCTGTCTCCTTGGGTCAAAGCCCAAGACTCAGACCCAGAGGGGGTCTGGTTTTACACTCTGTTCTCTTGATGTTTTTAATCAACCTCATGAAAACGTCTGATAGGAAGCTTGATAATTTCAATGGAAATCCATTCAGAATTTGTGTTATTTTTTTCAGGAAACATTTCTTTGTTATCTTCATACAATGCATACTATTAAGTGAAAATAAAATTAAGACAAAGCATTTATATTTTTGAAACACTTATTTTCTCATAGGAGAGATAAGATATTTCAGATAGCTACTATTTGAAGCAGAGTGTCAAAATACTGTGAAAGTTGCATGTGCAAAGCATTATAGGAATTCGGGGATTGGAGTTGTTGGGGTAGTTTTACAGGGTAACCCCTGAAGGGTGTAGTATTGTGACAGGAAAGGACAGAATAGGAAGGTGGAAGGGGACAGGTATTCCAGGTGGAGAGGGCCTTGAGCAGCTGCCAGAGGGAAGGCAGTGTGTTGGGAAATGGTGACATAGGGTGCCTGAAGGGGAGTACTGTCAGACACAGCTTGAGGATCAGAGTGGGTGCTCTATGCTGGTTGTAAGGTCTGGGCTTTGCCAGGTGCTGAGCACCCTCCAAGATTTTAGATGAGGCATGTAACACAGGAGCTACCTATGTATATGGAAGATTAGTCTGGCATGGCTCTAAAAGAAAAATTGAAATGCGAATAAACAGAAGGAAGAAGCACTTAGACGGTCTATTGCTATAGCTTATATGAGAAACAACAGGGAGATTGGCTACAGCTGCTCTGGCCAATGTGAAAGCCACTAGCCACATGTGCTTACTGAGCAGTTGAAATATGAAGTCATGGTGTGCTTTAGAAATAAAACACAAACAAAATTTTGATGACTCAATATCCCCCAAATAGAAGTAAACTATCTCATTGATAATTCTTTATATAATTACATGTTGAACTGACAGTATTTGGGACCTATTGGGATAAATAAAATATATTATTATAATTATTATAATTAATTTCACTTGTTCATTGCTTTTTTAATGTGGCTATTAGGAAATCTAGAGTTACATATGGGACTCCCAATTGGGGCTCCCATTATATTGGGCAAAACTGGGCTACAGTGATGACAACATAGAAGGGACGAGGACATTGTGAGAATCATGAGAGGGAAGCAATGATAGAGTGTGGTGATTAATCTAACTTATATATTCAGCAAATATATATTGAGCACCTTCTACATGTTATGTCCTCTTTACGTGCTGGGATACAGGAGTGAGTGAGAGAATTCCTGTTTTATAATGTTTTCCAACAGGGGGAGGCAATAATTAGGCAAACAGATGAATAAGAATTCGGTCAGTGAGAGGCTTTATGGAAATATAAAACGAGGTCAGGGGGGTGTTCTAAGTAGAGATAGCAGTAGGGACAAAGGCTCTGAGGTAGGAACAGCCCTGGCAGGCACAGGAAATGGAAAGCAAGCCAGAACCTAATGAAGAATGGTGGGAGATGAAGCTATAGCTTAGGCAGGGGCTAGATCAACAGAGCTTCGTTGGCCAGGGTCGCAGTGGGCTTAAAACAAGTGCAGTGGAAGCTGCTGGGGAATTTTAACTGGTTGGATTAAGGAATTGTAAGGGGCAAATAGGGAGAAAAGATAATTGTAAGTTTTTGAGACTGTGTAATTTGAAATATGATAGCATTAATAGAAATAAGAAAGTCAGAAATAATTTTGGCAGAGAACCAAGACTGCGGTTGTGGATATGTTGAATTTGAATATTTTAAAACTAGTCATTAAGATGCCATGAAAGGAAGGAAGGAAGGAAACTGATAGCAACTAAATAATAAATAAATCAGAGATTTCAGAGAGGAAAACAGGGAACCAAAAGAATATTCCTTTAAAAGTAATATTCCTTTATTTTCGTAAACACTACTGGCTCCTTCCTAAATACAATGTAACTCTTTTAACATAAAGTAATGATGGGAGCAGACCCAAGATGGCAGAGGAGTAAGTGGAAGCTACGTCAACCTCCTCTCAGGGCCAATCTGGAATTACAACTAAATTGTAGATAAATCATCCTGAATAACTAACTGAAAACTATCTGGAGAGAAGCCTTATATCCAAGGACAGACAGAAGAAACTACTGTACCACAATGAGGCTGGCAGGGAGTATGGAGGAGGCACAAAAAGGCTGTCTGGGCTTCCACAGGGGGCAGCTGAAGTGCCAGAGGGATATTTCAGTGGCCATAGGGTTCCCCTGAGAAGTGTGTGGTCTAAACCCCAAACTGGGCTCCCCAGTCTACATTACCAGGGCTTGTAAAGGAACACAGATAACCTCCAGCTGTGTAAAGCAGTGGGGTTTCTGTCTACAAGGGAGAGATGGCTGGAGATGCAGAGAGCCTCTTAAAGGGACAACACACAAAATTCTGCTGGCAGCCACTTTCCCTGGGCTCTGGCAGAGGGAGAGCAGATTGAACTAGGGACACATGAGGAGAGTCTGGGCCTCGTGGCTCTGGGGAGAGAGCTGAGGGAAGAGCTGCCAGGATTCCTGTGCTGAGTCATTCCCCATACTTCAGAGTCTATCTTTCTCAAGCAGAGCACTCACCTCTAAGTTGCATCAGTCTGAGGGGAAGCAATAGCCCTGCCCACAGGATTTACCCTGCCCCATCCTGTGGAGCTTAAGTTGAGCTGCTGAGTGCAGCTTGAGGCTATAACATTGATTAATTTAACAAACTAAAGTAGATCTCTGGGAGCTCTGAAACTTCAGCTGACCCTCTCCTGGGCCTGGTGCTGATAAAAGTGGTCCTTGGTGCATAGCCTAGTTCTTTCTGCAAACAAACAGGCCCAGCACAGGCAGCCACATGCTGTGGATCACTGGTAGCTCCAAATAGGTTGACCAGGGCCAGTAACAAGCAGTGTTTGACAAAGGTCTACCCCACAGTCTTCGCAGATCTACCTAATACATAGAATCAAATACAAAGAAGCAGCCACAATGGGAAGACCAGAAACAGACTCCAAATTAAAGGACAAGAGAATTCTCCAGAACTAGATGCAATGGAGGCAAGCAATTTATCAGATAGAGAATTTAGAGTAATGATTATAGGGATATTCAACAGCATGAAAAAAGACATAGAAACCATAAAAAATGACCAGTCAGAAATAAAGAATGCAATATCTTAAATAAGTAATATACTGGAAGGAATACACAGTAGGTTAGATGAAGTAAAGGATCAATTCAGTGATTTGAAAGACAAGGTAGAAAAAAACACCCAGGCAGAGCACCAAAAAGAAAATTAAAAAAAATGAGAACTGAAGAAACATTTTGGACAACATGAAGTGGAACAATATCTGCATCATGGGAATACCGGAAGGGGAAGAGAACAAGCAAGGACTCAAGAACCTATTTGAAGAAATAATGACCAAAAGTTTCCTTAATTTGGTGAAGGAAAAAGACACACAGATCCAGGAAGCTCAGAGAATCCCAAACAAGTTGGACCCAAAGAGGCCCACATTGAGACACATCATGATTTAAATGGCAAGGCTTAAAGATAAGGAGAGAATCCTAAAAGCCACAAGAGAAAAGCAGATAGTAATCTATAAGGGAGCACCAATTAGACTGTCATCTGATTTCTCAACAGAAAATTTCAGGCCAAAAGGGAGTAGTGTGAAATAATCAAGGTGATAAAAAGCAAGGACCTACAACTAAGCTACTTAACCCAGCAAGGCTATCATTTAAAATTGAAGGAGAAATAAGGAGCTTCCCAGACAAGAAAAATCTAAAGGAGTTTGTTAACACCAAACCAGTGCTGCAACAACTGTTAAAGGGGTTACTTTAAAAATAAGAAGAAAAAGAGAAAGGAAAAAAACCCCAGAGGAAAACAGTCTAACAATAAAATGGCACTATATACTTATCTATCCATAATCACCTTAAATGTAAATGGCTTAAATGCTCCAACCAAAAGACATAGGGTAGGTGAAAGGATAAGAAAACAAGACCCACATGTATTCTGCCTCCAAGAGACCCATCTCAGATTGAAACATACACACAGACTAAAAGGGATAGAAAAAGATATTGCATGCAAATGGAAAGAAAAAAAATCTAGGGTAGCAGCACTTATATCTGACAAAATAGACTTTAAAACCAAGGCTATAGGAGCAGACAAACAAGGACATTACATAATGCTAAAGAAAACAATCCAACAAAAGGATATAGCTCTAGTAAAACATCTATCCACCCAACATATCCACCCAACACCTCTTTTATAATGTTAAAAACTCTCCCAAAACCAAAGTCCTGGACTGGATGGCTTCACAGGTGAATCTTAACAAACATTCCCAGAAGAACTAACACCTTTCCTTCTCAATCTATTTCAAAACATTCAAAAGGAGGGAAGGCTCCCAGGCTCATTTTGCAAGGCCAGATGTATCATAATTCCAAAACTAGATAAAGACAACACAAAGAAAGAAAATTATAGGTCAATATCCCTGATGAACAAAGACACTGAAATTCTTAACAAAATATTAGTAAACCAAATATAACAATGCATCAAAAAGATCACATGCTGTGATCAAGTGGGATTTATTCTGGGAATGCAAGGTTGGTACAACATTCATAAATCAATAAATGTGATTCACCATATAAACAAAATGAAGGATAAAAACCACATGATCATCAATCGATGCAGAAAAGGCATTTGATAAAATCCAGCACCCATTTATGATAAAAACTCTTAGCAAAGTGGGAATAGAAGGAACATACTTAAACATAATAAAGGCCATATATGACAAACCCACTTCCAGCATCACACTCAACAAAAACTGTAAGTGTCCCCCTCAAGTTAGGGAAGAAGAAAGGGACATCTTCTTTCACCTCTTATTCATATAATATTGAAAATTCTAGCCACAGCAATCAGACAAGAAGAAATGAAGGCATCCAAGTTGGAAAGAAAGTAACAGTAACAGAAAGGAAGACAGTAAAACTGTCTCTATTCACAAATTACATGATACTGTACATAGAGAACCCCAAAGGTTCCACCAAGAAACTACTAGAACTGTGAATTCAGCAAATTAGTAGTAGAATATGGAAATTAATATCCAGAAATCAGTATCATTTTTATATGCCATAAGAAACAGAAATGCAAATTAAGAAAATAATCCCATTAATAATTGCTTCAAAAGGAATGAAATACCTAGAAATAAACCTAACCAAGAATGTAAAAGACCTGTTCTCAGAAAATTATAAGACACTGAAGAAAGAAACGGAAAAACATACAAATAAATGGAAGCACATAACATGTTCATAGGATAGGAAGAATTAACATCATTAAAATGTCCATACTACACAAAGCAATCTATAGATTCAATTCAATACCTGTCAAGATTCTACTGATACATTTCACAGAACAAGGACAAATATTCCAAAAATGTATATGGAACCACAAAAGGCACCACATAGTAATAGTGATCCTGAGAAAGAAGAACAAAGTTGGAGGCTCATGCTCCCTAATATCAAACTATACTATAAGGCCATAGTAATCAAAACAGCATGGTACAGGCATCAAAACAGACACATAGATCAACAGAACAGTAGAGAGAGCTCAGAAATAAACTGATAATTTTCTAGTCAATTTATATTTGACAGAGGAATGGGCTAAAGATAGTTTATTCAATAAATGGTGTTGGGAAAATTGGACAGATATATGCAGAAAAATGAAACTAGATCACCTTCTTATACCACACACAAGAATAAAAATTCAAAATGGATTGAAGACTTGGGCCTGACACTATAAAAATCTCAGAAGAAAACATAGGCAGCAACATCTTGGATGTAGCTTGTAGCAGTTTTTTATCGAATATATCTGCCCAGGCAAGGGAAACAAAGGAAAAAAATAAACAAATGGGAGTACGTCAAATTAAAAAGTTTTTTTCACAGCAAAGGAAATCATCAATAAAATAAAAAGACAGCCCACAGAACTGGGGAAAATATTCACTGATACATCTGATAAGGGGTTAATATCCAAAATTTATAAAGTACTTATGAAACTCAACACCAAAAAACAAACAGCCAAGTTAAAAAATGGGCAAAGGACTTGAATAGACACTTCTTCAAAGAGGACATACAGATGGCTAATAGACAGATGAAAAGATGCTCAACATCATTAATCATAAGAGAAATGCAAATTAAAACCACAATGAGATACCATTTCATACCTGTCAGAATGGCCATCATCAATAAATCAACAAACAACAAGTGCTGGCAAGGATGTGGAGAAAGGGGACCCATTTTGCACTGTTGGTGGGGTTGCAAACTTGGGCAGCCACTGTGGGAAACAGTATGTAGTTACCTGAAAAAATTAAAAATGGATCTGCCTTTTGACCCAGCACTTCAGCTTCTGGGAACGTATCCAAAGGAACCCAAATCACTAATTTGAAAGAACATAAGCACCCCTATGTTCATTTAGTGGGAAGTGTTATTTCCTCCCTGAAGTTTTCTTTTTTATCATTAAAAAAAGTCACACAGAGAATGAAATTTTATGGACAGACTTACATGTAACTGCAAGTATGGCTTGTCTATTCCACTAGTTTCAGCAGCTCACTTAAAATATGTCTTACAATTCTATTTTCATGCTTGAAAACCACAGTTGTATGAAGAAGCCATGAAATCCTCTTTTTTTAAAGATTTTATTTATTTATTTTTAGAGAGGGAAGGGAGTGAGAAAGAGAGAGAGAGAGAAACATCAATATGCAGTTGCTGGGGACCATGGCCTGCAACCTAGGCATGTGCCCTGACTGGGAATCGAACCTGCGATGCTTTGGTTCTCAGCCTGCACTCAATCCACTGAGCTATGCCAGCCAGGGCATGAAATCCTCTTTGAAAAGGACTTTCTGTTCCTTAAACTTGGTAACTTCCCAGTCCCTTTAATACTCAGTATCGTGTCATTTAAAGGGCTTAAGTGCAGCAACACAATGGAGAGGGCTGTGCAGGGTTCCCAGGAGTGACACAGAAAAGGAGCAGACACTCTGGCCCCTTATTTAGCAGGAGATAAAATATGGGTAACTTAAAGGTCACTGACTCATTAAGATCGAAAAAGGAACCATTCATTTCCTTGATGTTTACATTCTAGACTGAGTTTGAAAGGAGGACCGTAAAGAATATAAATATTTATGGACATTTTAAAGGATATTACCCCAAAGCAATTTTCACTACCAGTCTCTGTGAAACATTGTCAGCCATGATAGTTCATAGTTTAAAAGTCAATGCAACAATTTTGAAAAGACAATTACAGGTTTTCAATTCTACAGTGAGGTTCAGTGTATAGTATCTCTTTCTGGTTCAGGCCAAAGGGTAAGAAAATTGGGTTTGAAAAAAACCCCTGGTACTGAGAATAGAATGTAATAAAAGGAAAAATAGGTCCTTTTCTTCTCCCTAGTAAATGTACAGTCCCTAAGTGCAAAGTGAAATAGCCTATTTAGATATGGTCTTATTTTCCAAGACTGTACTGATGTGTTTTGTAATATCACAAATGAAAAACATCAAATACTTCCTCCAACTATGCCTCCTAATATCACATTTTACTTTTTCTTTTCTTTTTTTAATCAGGGAATTCCTGGGTACAAGGGTGAGAAGGTAAGTTTGTAACAACCATAGACCAGAATTCCAGAAAGAAAACCAGAAACATTGTTGTATTTATGCACTAAATCAAAGCTATTTTTGTAAGTCTGGATTCCCTAATTCATAAATATAAATATAAGCTCTGTTGACACAAATAGTAACATAAGATATGGGTGTGTACTGTAAGGGGTGGAAGGAGCCCTGAGGTTACTAAGATTTGGTGCCCACTCTCCCTGAGCTCTGCAAACGCGTGTTCAAACTGAAAGTTTCAGTGTACAGATGGATGCAGGAACACTGCCATGAGCTTGTTCCTTTGGTGCATAACTTCCCAAACCTCTTATGTGGAAAAGAGGATTTATCCTGATTAAGCAATATAGAACCACTGACTTCATTCAGTTAAGCATCTGGGTAGAGATTGTAGGGGGCAATACATTTGACAAACAAATAAAAGGAATGGGTTTGTAGATTATTTGCAAGTTACACATTAGGAAACTGATACAACTAATTCAGAAGAAGTTAACAGCCTGATTCAAAAGAAATAAACAAGTTGGCTTGGGACTCAGGAACCTCTGAGAGTGCTCGATGGTTCATTAATAAGTCCACCACTGTTCTATGATCAGATTTTCTCTCTGAAACCTGAAGAGGTCCCTGCCTCCATTCTGTCCTACAGGTTGTACAACTCAGACCTGGGCAAGAGGCCTTACCCTAGAGGGTCCTGCTCTGGGTCTCTTCTGTCCCCCATCCCCAAGCCAGGATTTGCAGGGCAAGAGGCCTGTGCCCCCATTGCCTAGGTCATGCTTTGGGTAACCAAGACCCAAAATGTCCCTGTAAAATGATCTGAGCCTGCATTGAAGGCATACGCAAACCTCTTTCCCATGTCTACTTTCTTCCCAGGCCTGGGGGTGGGGGACCAGGTGGAAGCTGTTTGCTAGAGCAGGAGGGGGCCTGGAGGCAGCTTTGTTGTGCCGTGTGGGGCACCGTCTCTGCTCACACACAGCATCTCTCGCTGTGGAAGGAGCTGGAGGTGGGAAGTGAAGTGGGCTGTGCTCCTGCACGGACCTCTGAGGACCCCTCTGCTTCTTTAATTTTTAAATTTCTTTTGAAGATATATTTGTCAAGAAAGAGAAGCTAGAACATGACTACTTTATTAGCTTGATTTTTAACTTTCCACTATTTAGATACATGGTATATGGGCTTCTGCTTGCACTCATCCTTTGGCCCTGCCAATATTAGGGGCAAACCTCCATACAAAAAATAAGCATATCTCTAATTAAGAGGAAGAGTGTCAGAATGTCACGATTCTGTCCTTAGCCATAAGAACCTGGGCTCCTCAGCCTCTTGGAGTGTCTATTTCACCCGCCATATAGAACTGGATTAATACATGCCTCCCTCATTCTCAGAGAATCAAACAGGATAATGAATGGGACAGCATATTCCAAACTCTTCGCTGGCCTGTAAATGTAAGGTGCTATTAGGAGGAGACTGGACATACATGCTAATATGGGAAAGTTGAAAAAGTTCCATGATACCCAAATTTGCCTATATTTGAGAAGAATTATGAACAACCTCTACCTCCATTTTGATTTTTACAGTGAGCTAATTATTAACCCCAGGAAGATATATGTATTTCATGTATACATGAAAATATTCATTGAAATCTCTGGGGAAATGTAGACTCTCTGGAGGAGATCTCACTTGGAAAATACACGCTATGAGAGAAAGTGACTCTGACCCTGACATTCAAGCCAGGATTTTGCCAGAAGCAGCAGCATCAGGAGTCAGAGGCTGTGAACAGAGCTAATTTGTTCACAGCTTTCTGAAGCCCTTGCTCCCTGGAACTGTCACTGTGGCCATTCCACAGCGATTAATGAGCCCACCAAAAAGAAACCGCCTTTGCAGAGGCAAATAACACTAGTACATTATTTTCATTGATGGGAATCTGCCCCCACCCCAAACAAATGCTGTTCCTTAGGACCCCATAGATAACACATCTGTCTGGGCTAACAGAATGAATTCTGGCCAAAATAATTTTGAGTGCATTTATGGTATTTTTCTGTTTTATATTTTGGTGATTGACTCATTTCATTCCCATCCAACATTATTACATTAATTGCTTTCTGATTCTTCAAGAGTGATTTTCCATTTGTGTTCCGAAATAAATATGCAACTTGTTCTAAGGGAAAGCTCAGTTTTTCCTGGGTCAGTGTGACTCACGTGATGTGGGGAGAGAATAGATTGCTTTTGAACAGAGGCATAGCTGGATCCCTCTTTCCGCTCCCATGCCAGCAATGCCCTGTGCAGCACCCAAGGCAGGAGTGTCAAGTCAGTGGGCAGTAACTTACAGACCATGGCAGTGTGCTCTTTTCACCTTTGGGCGGCTAATGAAGAACACAGGCCTGAGCGTCTACCAGACTCAGTTTGTGGTCCTGGGCAAATTACTTAATCTCTCTGAGCCCCATTTTTCTTATCTGTGAATGAAGATATATATCTACCTTGCAAGGCTGGTGTGGGGATCAGCAATAGTGCAAAGGCCTTGGCACATACTTTGCACCCATAATTCGTGGTTACAACTGTGATTTCCCTTCTTGGAGCAGTGCTATCCAAGATGTGGTCTGCAGGCTGGCTGTCAGTGTGTGTTAAAAACAGCAACCGTTTGTTGCTATTTTCTGATAAGATAAACTTTGCACCAGAATATAAATCCATTAGATCATTAAATATACTCTTTAGCTCAGCTGACCTTTATTTTCCATAGCAAGACTTCCCCGATGAAGGAAGCAGGGCACTGAACTGCATGTTAGTGCCATCCCTCATGTCATGTAGTGGCATTTCCAGTAGCACACCTCAGAGCATCACATAGGAAACACAGCAGCAGCGGAAGCAGAAACCAGCAGTGAGGGCGCTGGACTAGGAGTCACTCACTGGCTAGCATGTACATTGAAGTGAACCATTTACCTCTCCAGCTGAGTTGGCTTATCTTAGAAATTTGAATGGCTTTGAGGCTCAAAATGTATATATATATATGAAAGCACTCTGCAATTCCAACTTTACTTGTTATTCTCAGTGGCTCTGTTACATTTTAGTTCAATTTTTTAGAAGTGTTAGAAGTCCTGAGCAAGTTACTTAACCTTTTTGAGTCACAAAATTTCAGACTGTAAAACTGGGCTAATAATATCTACCTCAGACAGTTGATGGCAGATAAACTGAGATAATTTCCATAAAATAGCATTAATGATAAACTGTGAGGCATAATGTATATGTTAGGTTTTTTTCATTAATACTCCAGGACAGGCAGCACGGTGGAGAATGAGGATGGAACATACACAGCATGCTGGCCACCACGCTCCACTCTCTCCCAGCCAGCCTTGCTAGTTCATCTTGCCTCCTTTCCCTACCAAGTCAGGACAGGGTCTCAGAATTTTTCCCTCATACTCTCGAGGCAAAATCTATCTACTTCTTGCTTTGTTTTAATAGAGATCAAAAAGATGGAAGTTGGTGCTGGGGCTGGAGGATGGTGTTGTGGAAATAATAGGGATTCGGAGTCCAGGTAGACCTGGGTTCAGACTTTGATACTTACGAGCTCTGGTGGGGAGACATTATCTCATTCAGCTTAAGTTTTCTCATCTATAAAATAAGAATTGTAAACCTTATCTCATTGGGCTGTACTGTGGATTCAATTAAATCATACATGCAAAGGGTGTATAATACATAGTAGATGGTCAGTAAGACTTTGCTTCTTTTAATTTCATCCATCAAAAATGTTAAACCTCATTAGGTGGTATCACTGATTTCATTCTGTTGAGTTAAAAATGACTTATGGATACAATTTTTCAGACTTCAATGCCCAAAGAACCCATAGGACTGAGGATAACACTGGGTATAATCCATCACAGTTCTTATGTCTCAAGGTTCTGCTGGGAATTCTTAAAAGAAAATCCTAACACTGAATGGCTGCAAATGTCCTCTGATTTATTTTATTCATTTATTTTAGGGTGTGCCTGGAGAATGTGGTAAACCAGGAATAAAAGGTGACAAAGTAAGGAACATGTTTTTGAAACACTAACATTTTTTATCCTTTGGGACTGAGTTTCCTTAAGATGAAATTCCTGTTTCTATGAGTCTGTTTTTGTTTGTTTGCTTGTTTGTGTTGTTTTGCTTTAATAGAGATCAAAGAAATGGTTAGCAGAAGGGAGGGAGTGGAGGATGAGTGAAAAGGGGAAGGGGAATATAGTCAACGATATTGTGATAAGTTGGCACAGTGACAGATGATGGCTAGAATTAGTGGGGTGATCACATTATAAGTTACAAAAATGTTGAATCACTATATCATACACCTGAAACTACTATAACCAATATAAGATTGTATGCCAACTCTACTTATTAAAAAACAAACAATTTAAAAAATAGGAAATTCCTGGGATGCACTGTGTTGACCTTACTACTGAAGTGAGAGTCCTTGGCTCAATTTTCTCATCAGTATAACATGAAGCAGAAGACAAAGCTAACTTTACCTAACTTTAAGTAAGAGTGTCCCCAGATGCCTTTGTTATGTTCCATTAAGACTTTGCTTCATGGTACGCTAACCTTTGAGGCCAGGCCTACTGAATGTTATGGTGCAGAGAATAATTTAACCAGCAGAAAGTCAATTCAAGCTCCACTGGCAAAAAGTAGAATTGTTTTCCAGATGTAGACACTGAGACCAAGTGCTTCCCAAGCAGAGTGAAGAACTCGATGGAAGAAGTTAATGAGATAGTTATAAATAACGTGACAGAACCAACTCAGGGGTTTGAAATTTTGAAAATCCAGCAAGCTACAGACAATTGAGTACATATTTCCTTTTCATTAAAAAACAAATATGAATAAAGTATTTAAACTGGAGACAATATTAATTATGTTAAGGAGTTCCTTAATGGGCCAGAAATATAGACTGTATTTGAAATATAATAATAAAGGGTCAAAAAAGCACAGAGTAAAAGTAGTTTTTGTTACAGTTAAAAACTATTAAGAGCATGCCAGGAAGACACCAAAGTCTTTCAATATCTATGTTTTAATTATGGCAGGGAGTCAAGGAGAGAAGGTGAGGCAGAAGGTGAAAAGAAAAGGGTAAGACAATGACAGTGGCCCATGTAACTAAACACTTTAAATAGCCTGAGATTTTCTGAAAGCTTTTTAAACTGTGGCAGAGTGAAAGGTCAGGTGGATCTGAAAAATGTAGGTTTGGTAATTATCTCTGGGCGAAATGGGAAGTATGATAATGAATGGATTTTTCCTGGAAGATAACTGAGAGTGAGAGATGAACTTGGGCTCAAAAATGCAGGACGGGCACATACAGAACAGAACAAAAATGAAAATCAGATAATAACTAGGAAAACTATTTGAAATAAAAATGGCTAACAAAGAGTCAATGTCATATTTTATTGACTAAGATGCCAAGGATTGTTAAATGCCCTATTATATTCTGTGCCAAAAAGAAAGAAAAAATGCTGTCAATTATAAAGATGCAATTGATTGTAATATGTGTCCCAATGTCAGAGAAGTAAAAATTTGAAAAATGCATGTTCAGAGTCAATGGAAAAAGAGTACTTGACATGAAGAGAATTCACATAAGTTCATAAGTAAAACAAAGAATCAGAAAACCCCAAAAAGAAAATATAGATGGCTAATAAATGAAAAATATCCAATACATTAGCAATCAGGTAAGTCAAATTAAAACATTAAAGTATTATTTCACCAATCAAATGAGCAAACGCTGAAATAATATATAGTACTCAGTGTTGATGAGGACTCTATAAGATGAAGATGTGCTCTCTCTACCTGGGTAATGAGAACGGAAATCTGAACAAATTTTATGGAGAAAAGTTTCATGATTTCTTTCCATAAAAGGTGTGAGAGACAAAGAGAGTGAGAGAGAATCTTAAATGTGCTTATTGCCTTTCTCTGCATCGGTCATCCTCTTCTAGGAAATTATCCTCGGGGATGAATCAGAAGTTGGACAAAGATGTTATCTATAACATTATTTAAATAGTAATAATCAAAAACACTTTAAATGTGCAAACTAGTGGAATGAGTAAGTAAATCATGATGGGTTCATATTCTTGAATATTATTCAGTTTACTAAGAGTTATTAATGACAAAGAAAAATATTTTTGACACAACAGAAAACTAAGTAAGTAGGATACAAAATTGTATACATACTTTGATAAAATTATCTGAAGAAAAATTGATTGGGAGTAAGAATAAAAGTAGGTGAGAATACACTAAAGCAGTGTGTAGGAGCACATACAACAAAAGCAGGAGAAAAAGTGAAAATCTGAGAAAAGACAAACTAGATTATATTATCCTCTAATAAAAATAAACTTCAAAGGGTTTCCTAGTTATGAAACATACTGAAATATTTTTATTAGAAGAGTGTTTAGTATGATCAGTGTTTTACTAAGTTCCATGTTTTGAAGATAGGCAAAGAATGATTTAGACATCAGAGAAACTTGCTAAATTAATTTAACTGACATTACTTGGTTGGAAGAAAACAGTATTTCACCAAGTTTACTGCTTCCTAAGGAATCTTAAGTAATCTTTTACTTTGATCAAAATGTCAATATATAGACCAAGAACTTATATCTAAAATTATGTTTTCATGGAGTTTGTTCACTACAGGGAAGTTTGACTCCCCATTTGACTTGTTAATCAGGATAATTTCGTTAACAATGAATATGTGAGCTTTGATGTTTGGGTAACCAAAGAAGACTGGCTATTACTGAAAACATATTCCCTTCTCTTCTACCTAAAATCATTGCACTTTGAAGGTAGATATTTTGAGTGACTTACCATTAATTTTATCCCACAGGGATCCCTGGGGCCATATGGACCAATAGGACCCAGAGGACTTCAGGTAAAGAGGCTAAAACCAAATCTAAGTCTGGGACTAGAATCACCCAGGGAGCTTTTAAAGTCCATTTGCTCACATGGACCCTCTACCAATTCGATGACAATATCTGGGGATTGGAGCTAGGCATTACTATTTTTAAAGATCCCCAAGTGACCCCAATGTTCATCCAAGTTTGGAAACCACCACACTAATGCTTTAATAACTAATTCAGGCTCCCTCAAGATAGGTACCAGCAGGGGAGTCCACTTAGTAAGTAGTTGAAGGTAAAGCTTTTTGAATTAGAGTCTAGAAAGACAGATAAAGTCCAAGTAATTACAAGCAGAATGTAACTGTTTTTGTAGTGCTACTAAAATGTAGTTGAAAGAGTTATGCATTTTATCTAAATTAAGTATTTGTGATGCTCAATAACATGGACTGATTCTTTAAGGCATTTATTTAAGACATATCTTAAAAAAGAATAATTAGGATAATATTTGTTAGTCTATGAATTTTCCTCTTCTATAGTAACAATGGTGGGGAGGGTGTGTAAACAGTTGATTTCAATATTTCAAAAAGTCTTCTGAAAATGGTATTTTTGCCCAAGATTTCCTAGATAGCATTTCGTTAAACACCAACTCCTTCACTGTGGCCTGGACTTGTGTCAAGGTAGGACAGTCACTCTGGCCATCATAGGACCCTTGGAAGCTCCAGTTTTCAGTTATAGATGTCTTAGATACATTTTAAAGTTGTTTATTTGAAATCTTTCAAAAAAAAGGGTCCAATACAGAAATAAGGTTGGACACACAGGTTTAGAAAACAAGCATCTCATTAATAAGGTTTGCTTTCAGCTTACATACTATTTTAGAAACCACGTATTTGACACAAGGAATTTTATCTCATTCCATTTCTCAATCCCATGCAATCATTATTTAACTGAGTTATGGTCTGAATGCTAACTCTGGGATCTCCACGGACCGTAGTGAATGATTCATTCCTGCTGGACCTTGGACCCAGAACTAATCCTTGGTTTTCATCTTGGAGCAGGGCATTAGCGGACCTCCGGGAGACCCAGGCCCGAAGGGAATTCAAGGCAATAAGGTAATCCTATCCTTGGGTTAAAGATGGGCAGAGTGCCTTTCCCCCGGTGAGCCATGGTAATGCATATTTTTATGAGGCAGAAGTCAATGGACTCTTTCAGGAAGTATGTTTGGCAATACAAAATAACCTGCAGGTGTGTACAAAGAAGCAAGATTGTTCAAATACCTGGAGGAAGTCACTGGCATAGCTTTTTCATTTACTGTTATATTATTCAAAGGGGGCATTATTAAAAACAAGCCATCATCAGAATCTTTGCAGTGCATCCCACTTGACTGTACCCTTTAGTCATTATATGATATAGCTCACTACAAACTGCTAAGTAGTCATGAGTAACTCAATTTAAATGACCCTATTTCCTACGTGGAATGCCAACTTGATCTACAGTTCATAAGGGAAAAGAATTTATAACTCTTATAACAAAAGAAATCAAGGTTTTTTTTGGGGGGGGTGTTTTTTTTTGTTTGTTTGTTTTTAACAGGGGCACAACCTCGGTCATCAGTGCCAGGCTCGTAATGTCATTCCCCAGATAAGCAGGCAAGACAGATAGGGAGGGCTGGATGGAGCCAAGCAGAAGCAAAACATGCAACGAGAGGGGCCTGCAAAAGAGCCTTTATAAAGCTCTGCTTTCCAATGAGAACAGCCACTAATTTGCTGAAATCAAGCCCTCAAGTTCCTTTTTAATTCCTCTCAATGCTTGGTAAATTTCACCACTGGATGTGGTAAACACCCAGTAAATGGAGTCGCGTTAGTGACTGGAGACCTGGGAAATTTATGGCGGTGATAACTGCAGAAAGTGCTGTCTCCAGTGGACCCTAGATAAAGCCAATATTTTAAAAGTGCTATTAAATTTAAGTTGTGGGGAGTAGTTGGACTACTCGAATGAGAGTAAAAGAGTGACAAGAATAGTATTTTTAATGAGATAATGACAGTGTGTGATTCCCCAGGCCACTTTTAATTGGCAATTAAAATAGACTGGGCTTCTCCGCAGGAGCATGCCTCAGCTTTGTCTGGGGAAGGTGTCTTCCTTGCCTACATTTCTCTCTGGGGGACAGAAATGGCTTTTTTGCATACTGAGTAGAAGGATTTTATAACATTTCTTTGGCTGTAGGTAAAATCCTGGAGCAAGGGAAAAAAATATTTTGACAGTTCATGCTTATTTGTAGGATTTTTTGTTTACTGAAGATGATGATTTTCATTTGTTCGTGAAAGAGAGGCTTAAAATCAGGTTTCAGGTTTTGGAGTTTGTGACAATAAGAGAATTATGGAATTTTGAGGCACAAGGGGTAGGGTGATCACTTTGGCCCAAAGTTTTCATTTTTAAGGATGAGAAAGTCTGGAGATCCAATGCCTTGCCTGAGGCAGAGGCAGAGCCAGGCCCGTCAGCTCTGGTGGGCACCTGCGGAAGTGCTGGGCTGGGTGCAGGACGCATGGCATTGGGACATGGTTGGTGGCGGTCCATGAAGGGGTGCCATCGTTTGATCATTCCTCTTTATGTCTCACACAATTACTACTATGGCTTTTCTTTTTAAATGCATTTATTTTAACAAAATTTATCTTTTCATCCAGGCATGCATTAATTCTTAGAAAGAATAAATAACAGAGTTAAGTGTTTGAGGGAGGTTGTAATTTTCTGACATAATCACACTGCATGCTTGACTTTCACAGCAACAGCATAAAAAGAGTTGTGTCAAAAGCATTTGAGGACTGCATTAATTTACAAAAGGGACTCTCAGGTTTTTTAAAAATTGTGGTAAAAGATATGTAATGTAAAATTACTGTTTTGATGCTATTCACTGCCAGGTGAACATACAACATTCATTGCCAATCAAAAGACATAAAGCTCACTGTGAATTTCTAGAGCATGTTCAAGGTTGTGGGGAAGAAGTGAAGTGAGAAGGAGCTTCTCTTTTTTCCTCTAGTTAAATTTGGCTTAAAGTCACAAATGTAGTAGTCCCTTGACTCTTAATTTGAAACTCCTACTAATTTCTACTTGTCTTTGGATCAGAGATGCATCACATTGAACATTATTTTTTAAATTTTATACATTTATGAGTGTATTGTATTAAATGTCAGCTTTCAGGGAATACTTTCATTTTACACCCCAGAATGTACTTCTAAATCTTAAAGACCAAATAAACTCTTTTCCCTCTATCTAAAAATAATATTGTTTTATAATGACATTTCTTTTCATCCATTACCATTTTATTACAAAATGCTTTTTAAGAAATTGCTACTGCAATTTGTATAAAAACAGTATCTAAAATCCAGTAATTCTGTGTTTTCTAATGGGCACAGGGAGGATTATTTATTTTAAAACTTCTGTAATGATAGGTAACAGTTATTTATTGATTATCAGCAGATACAGTTCTAAATGCTCATTTAACATAATCCTGCCTTTTGAGGCACGCTCTTTTCTTACCCCACGATTACTTACAGATCAGGCTGCTGCACAGGGAGTTGAAGCAATGGGGCCAGGTCTACACAGCGAGTCAGGGACAGAGCCACGATTGAAACCCAGCCAGTCTACTCTTAACCACTATACTATATTTATCTTCTTAGGAAAATCACTTAGTCTCCTAAATAGTCAACCTGAGGGAAATACATTTCTTCTGAGCAGGATGCAAATTGCATCTGTGTCCGCTTCTAATGTACCCTAACAGAAACATCAGTCTGTTAAGGGGCACCTTTCTGCTTGGTTATAATGTTTATCCGGAAATGCAGGAAAAGAAGGAAGGGAGTCATATGAGGAAATAGAAACTAGTAATGTGCTCTTTGAATTGTTTTATTTCTTATAAGGCCTTCTAATGGAAACCTTTAGATTTGTAACATTTGTGAATATTCCCTGAGAGATTCCCTAGATGGGGTCTGCCTCTGTCTCTAAATGTGTGAGTGGTCGCTCTCATGAACGACAATGCCATTCTGTTGCTCTGGAGGTTGGATTTTCTTTTTTTTTTTTTTAATATTTTATTTATTTATTTTTAGAGAGGGAAGGGAGGGCGATAGAGAGAGAGAGAGAGAGAAACATCAATGTGCGGTTGCTGGGGTTTATGGCCTGCAACCCAGGAATGTACCCTTCGCTGGGAATCGAACCTGGGACACTTTGGTTCCCAGCCCGCGCTCAATCCACTGAGCTACGCCAGCCAGGGCGGATTTTCTTCATCAAAGGGTTTGCAGTGAAGGTGGCCAAAGAACAAAAGGAAAAAAAAAATAGCATGTGACAAATCAAGGAAAAATGTGACTCTGGCCTTGTTTCCACAAATCCTTTCTGCCCTTAATCTTTTCCACATGTAAAGTAGTTCCTCTTCTGCCCTGGATGCCCTTGTTTCCTTGGAAACAAAACATAGATGTTCCTCACAGTGAAGCCTTGGCTCCGAGGGCACCTCAGTCTCTCTCACACATGAGGGCCACGCAGTGGCATTCCTCAGGAGGACATCCCCTCCATTTCTACATTAACTTGAATCATAACCACATTAGTTACCCAGGAAGACTTATCCCTAGGATGGAACTGGAAGTGTGACTCGAAGGAGCACTGTGCTCTCTCTTAGTAAAAACGGAGTACCTAAAACCCTATGCCAACTTCCAAGCGCTGCCATGGTGGTTCAGGTTGCAGTCACATCTGGCCACAGAATGGGCCCTCTAATAACTGGAAAGACCGGCTCAAGATTGGCAAGCCTTTCAAATCACGGAGAATAAATTACCAAAATTAGTTTTGAACAAATAAGCATAGAAGGCTGGATGGACAAGCCCGCATTAGGTAATTTTTGCTATTTCTTGATGTTTTTCTGTGGTTATGTCTGAAGGGTATTTTTTTCTCAGGTCTCATGCAAATTTACTCTTTCTGAGACCCTCTTTGTGTTCCTGGAAGGAGAGACAGCTTGTTGTGGCTGGACCAGGAAGCAGGTTGTGACCTGTTGAAGTCTCCCAGTGCTAGGGCCAAAGGATACTCGGAAATAGCCCTGATGTATTTTCCCAAGGCAAAATACCACACCTTAATCCCCAAACCACTAAAAAGTACCATGATGTTATATATTAATTTATCTTAATATGTGAATTGCCTCCCATCTTCTAACCTCTTCCATTGTTTTACTCTCAGATGTTCATGTACTTCCTGCAGGGCTTTCTCCCAGCTAAGTGTTTTCTTCTTGCGCTGCACTCAAGTATAAAATTCTTCAAGTCCTTTTGTCTGTGAGACTTGGTCTTACCTTATGTTCAGTTTAACTTCTGAGATGTTAAGAAGACCCATAGAGGTGTCATCTGTCTGGTCCAGTTTAACCAATTGCATGTGGTCAGGGCAAAAACATAATCTCCAGTGAATTAAACATCCATCATCCATCGAAAATGAACAAAGGACCTAGTATTAGTAAAAAGACAAAGCTTATGTTTCAAGAGGGTAGTGAGGGCAAATTCAGCACTTAGAACCCAGTGCTGCATCACCCCATGATTCTTAGACACCCTTCTCCTCCTTACCCAACTCTGTCCAGCCTCCATTTTTTTATCCCATATTTTGAGGTTCCTAAGCACAATAGTTATTTTTCAAGTAGCTGGAGAAATTAAGTAATAGCTAAATATACAGATCCTAAAACTAAAACCGTAAGCCTAGTAAACATCCCTGTAGAACATCCTGTTTTCTTCAAAATGCTCTATGAAAAAAGGTTATTTTTAAAAAGAGGGCTGCTCTGGCTGGTGTGGCTCGGTTGGTTGGAATGTCGTCCCATAAACTGAAAGGTCACAGGCTTGATTCCAGTCAGGGCACATACCTAAGTTGTGGGTTTGGTCCCCAGTCAGGCACATAGGAGAGAGCACAATGGATGTTTCTCCTTGCACTGGTGTTTCTCTCCCCCCTTTCCTCTCTGAAATTAATGAGCATGTCCTTGGGTGAGGATAAAAAAGAAAGAAAGAGCACTACTCGTCGGCCCTAAACATAGCTCCTAGGAATGCATATGCAGGTAATTTTGGTAGCTGCCCGTGTACCAATCAAGTTTTCTTTGAGTTTCCATGTGTTACGCCTTTATACACTGCCAGACTTCTTTCAGATGTGGACCGTTGGCAGAAGAATTGGACAGATAGATGCAGGTCCATCACTGTTTTAAACTAAAGCAGAAGATCCAGTGATAAAGGGTCAGGAGCACCACACTCATATCTGAGAGATAAAAAAAATTACACACACCCTCAAACACATTTCAGGTAAGCCGAATGTAAGTATTTGTTGACTGAATCCATGAAGGAATGAGGGAAAGGTTTTAAATGGGATGAGCTGTCAGCAGGAGCATACTGAAGATAGAGGTCAAACAGGCAGGAGCCTAAGGAGTCAGTTCACCAATTCTGAGGTCACTGGAAACCTTGGAGAGAGCAGTTTCAATAGAGATTGGGGAGGTAACAGTGGATTGTGGAAGGAATCAGAGAAAAGGGTGCAGTAGGCAGGAATTTTGGCCATTCTTCCGAGTTAGTTGGATAATGAAGAGAAATAGGACAGTGGTTGGTGAAAACCATCAAGAGCTTCTTGTGCATTAAGTAATCTAGTGTATTATTTATACTTCCACTTTCTTCTCAGAGTAGCATAAAGACTTGGGGCTTAATTTTATTTTCTTTACAGTTCATATATACAAGTTAGAGTCTCATGTTTTTTATAATGTCATTATTTTCATTAGAACATAAAAATCATTGATGAAGATTTAGTACAATAATTTCAAAAATACATTGCTGTTTTGGGAATTATTTAAATACTTGATTTGACTCAAAGCTAGCTTAGTAGCTTTAGTAGGTCACCCTACTAAACCTAACTAATATTTCAGTTGTGGTTTGGAAGTAGTTCAATACCACAAATACAAACAACTGTGAAGAATTTTAAACTTTCTCCTTATTTCAGTTCCCATACAACTCAAAAACCTAACAATTTCCTGACATTATAATGTTGCTTTCAATCTTTAAAAAGTCATGATTTGCAATAGAATATAATTCCTTATAATTCAATAGGCAGTAAATCAGTTGAAACATACATGACATTGGCAATTCCTACTATAGAATAATTAATCACACAGAAAACTTTCTTTTTAAGTCCATAGCTCTCCTAACTGAATGACTATATTACTGGCTTCACATAAAGTATTTTAAGTACAGGATACTGGAACACATCAGCTTTAGCAGCTGTCCAAAAACAATAATGGGCCTTCTGGTTCAGGCTAAGAACTTTGAGCAAGGTTGTGATGGCTCAGTGAATAGCACTGCAATGGGAAGAATCCTTTACAATTTTAATCGCAAATATCTGTTTAATAACCAGAACCATGCCGCCAAACCATGTGAATATTTTTCCTTCAGAGATGTCAAAGTCTAAATGCTATTTCTGTCCTGAGCCTATAATTAAAGGGAAAGAGGCATTAGTAATCCAGCAATTCTTGTTGCAGGAAGGGCTTTGACCTACATGCACACCTGCCTACCAGGACTCTAAATTAGCTTATTAACTCACTTGGCATGAGACAACCGAAAGTGACAATGTGAAATGTCTGCCAGAACATGCAGGATGTCAGCCAATGGCTTCAAGGTAGATGATGTTCATTCCCAAATCTCTGACGCATTTGGTTCTCGGCAGATGGCGTACGCCCTGTGTGAATGTGTGTGCAGGTGTGTATGCAGAGACTGGTAAGGTGAAAACGCTGACAGATCAAGAAACCAAAATGCTGAGGATATTTCTCACCAAGGCACTGAGTCTAACCCACATGTCCAGTCAATCTGGCACTAATGTGGAACAGAATCAGTTTCTTACTTAATTCAAGGGGCAATAGCAACATTGCAACAGGGAAAATCAAGTTCATTCCATGGATAAGGTAAAATATGACTAACGTAACCTTTATCATTTTAACCATTTATAAGTGTACGATTCAGTAGTATTTAATAATTTCACAATGTTGTATAACCATCACCACTGTCTATACTCAAAACTTTCTCATCATCCCCAAACAAACATTGCACCCTTTAAACAATAACTTTCCTCATTTCCCCCTGCCCCCTATCTCCAAGGTAAGATTTCACTGTCATATGAACCCATCTTCTCTCCTAAGTCAATGTTTTGTTCTCAGATTTGTGGAGAGGGTTCACCCCGAATATGTTCCAGCAAAAATTCTGTGCTGGAGGAGTCCAACAATGGCCACCAGAGTGTGATTCTTAAAAGCTCTCCTGATGGGGTGCTGACTGGTCCCCCCTTTTAGAGAAATAACACACAATGACTTAGACTCTATTACATGGGATGAAGTATGACTTTCCAGTTAGACTGAACCATGTGAGTTGCCATTTTAGTAGGTCAAACTTGGTTGGATGTTGTCAATCGTATGGTTTAACCTAAAAGCATTATAGAAAAGGAGTTAAGAGTTACTAAAATCTGGTGCAGCAGTATAGTTTTAATTACTTTATTCTCCAATTCTTTGTTATTTTGAAATTTTTTCTTCTTTGGAAGGGACAAGTAGGTGGAGTATATGAACTGTGGTCTTTTCTCTTCCCCAAGTAGAGGTATTCAAACAGGCCTGTAATCGGAGATTTCAATGTGATGGTGGTTCCAAACTCAGATATGGGTTTACATATGTAAAATTACATTGTGTGGTCACAGTCTTGCCAACTGTAATCTGTTACCTTCACCCCGTTCCCAGTGATTCAGCGACAACATGGACGCTGGGGGAACGGCGTGTGAGCCAGCTTGTGCAAAGTGTATTTCCTCTCGGCCCGTGTTGTGTTTCAGGATTCTTGGCTGTCATATGATGGATCTTCAGCTGTGGGTAGATTGAAACTAGCTGACTTTTGTGTTTTTCATCCTATAACAAAGACATGAATTTAGTCTGCAATGAGATGATTTTTGAAACAATTTAAGAAAAGAACTGAGAAGTCCCAAGGGGCAGTTTTTGGGGTGGCTAGAGCACAACCTCTAAAACCAGACGCCTGGGGTTCAAACCCAGCCCACTATTACATTAGCTGTGTAACATGGGCCAGTCACTCCCTTCCCATGCCTTGCTTTCTCATGTGTTTAATGGGTTAGTAATAGTACCTACCTCTCAAAGTCATTTTGAGGAGTATATGAGTTACCTTAATATATGTGAAGCACTTAGAATAGCCTTTGTTACGTATTAAGTGCCATATATGTTGGCAATAATTATTAAGCAGTTAAGTACCTTAACAGCCCCTTTTTTATTAATATAGAAAAGTCTAGCTGGATATGTTTTCTAAAAATATATCTCTTATTACATAATACTTTCTCTCAAACAAGAGAAATTAGGGACTAAAAATGGAGCTTAATTTAGGAAGCACTTGATAAATATAGTTTCCTGTCCTCTTTTACCTTCTTTCCAAAATGGGGGGGGGGGCTTTCTTGACTTTTTTCCAAGATTACATATACAGTCAACCCTGCCCTGAGTTTTAGCTGAGCATGTATCTTGGCCATAGTTAACAATTTTGCACTTGCAAAATGCTCGTCCATCCTTTTCTTCCATTTGGAAACTATGAGAATATTTGTCACAAGACAAAATATTTAAGCTGGTGCTACACATTGTGTGGGAAATAACAAAAAGCATTTGCTGAAACATCTTTCTAATGTTAAGAAAATCTCACGGTCTGATTAAATTGTTCGCAACTTTATTAACTAAAAAAATGGTAAAAGTTCTGTCCTCAAAAATTTCCAAGAGTCTTAGACAACCCTTCATTATTTGTTATCTTAGGGAAGGAAGGATGTTGGCTTTGGTTAGCGCCAGAGCCAGGAAATAGGAGTGTTGGGTTTCTCTGGCTGGATTTTCCACATGGTGTAACCTTAGGTCATCTATTAGAATTTCATTACTCCTTCAGTTGGGAAAAAAAAAAGATTAATTGTATCTGGGTCAGTTTGCAAGAGTAACTACATCATTGGTACTTGATATCACTGTGTAATTTATATACAGTTGCCCTTGACTGAAAACCTGAAGAAACCAGGGGCAACTCCAGAGGCGCATTTCTAGACTCCCAGCTTTCCCTGCCTAGAAAGGCATCCGTTTTGCTCACCGCCAGCAGCTGGCACGGCACCTGCTCCCTGGTGCTGCTCCATAAATGCTGCACAGATGCACGAATAGCTGAGTGGATGATATCAACTAGCTGAGCACTGAAAATGCCAAACTGAGCAAAATCACATGACATCCTCCCCATAGTCTAGGGGTGGAGCCATACTAACTAAATGCAATTATAAAGAATGCTCAGAAAAAGAGGAAAATGGTGCTATCAGTGCCTCTGAAACAGGGATTTCACCTGATCAGAGAAGCCCTCCCTGAAGTCATATGGCTTCAAAGAAGATCTGAAGGATGAGTCAGGATTGGCTAGGAAAATAGGGAAGCAAGAACATCCCAGATAGGTAAAAATGCACGGGTGGCTCAGCTGGTTGGAATGTTGTCCCATGCGCCAAGAGGTTGCGGGTTTGATTCCCAGTCAGGGCACATATCTAGGTTGTTGGTTTGATCACTAGTTGGAACTCGTATGGGAGGCATCTGATTGAGAGTTCTCTCACATCGATATTTCTTCCTCTCTCCCTCCCTCTACCTTCCTATCTTCTAAAATCAATGAACATATCCTCAGGTGAGGGTTTAAAAAAATAGTATGTATGGAGTTCCTGTGGCAGAAGGGTACACGACAAGGAACTGAACAAAGGCCATGCTGCTAGGGTGGTGTAGAAAGGAGCAGCGAATAACAGAGGGGGCTGGAAAGGCCACAGGACCATGCCTTGCAGGAGCTCACCAGCCTTGTAAGGAGCTCTGTCCTCATCCTAAGAGCTAAAGGGAAGGCTTTAAAGGGTTTTACTCCGATTGAAATGAAAGTAGAAAAGACTGCTGTGGCAGCAATGGGGGAAATGAATTGGAGTGTGCTAGAATGGATCCATGGAGAGCACTAAGGAAGCTGTCGTAGTCTGAGCAAAAGCTGATATTGATTTTGGGGAGGCCATGGAGACGTGGTAGAGAATCAAGGCGGTAGATGGATGAGAGATTTAGGAAGCATATTGATCGACACTGGTGATGCATTGCATATGGTGGATAAGGGTGTGAGAGTCGTCGAGAGTGACTCCTAGGTTCTGGTGTGACCCCTGGAGGGGTTGGGGTGCCCTTTCCTGAGAGAGCATGCCGCGGGATGACCACGTGTGCAAGTGGAAGATCATGAGTTTGTCTTTGGGAATTATGAATTTCTTTTAAAATTCTTTTTTCGACTTCCTTTACACTGTTTTTATCTTCCCCCTTCTTTTTCTTGGCCACTGCCTTCGCCAACTTCCCTAGGACATCTCTGTGCTCTTCCACTCCTACTTCATTCAAATGCTGGTGTTCCCCATGGTTCTCACCTGAGCTTCCAGCCTCTGTAGTCACTCCAAACCTGCGCTGGCCAATACAATGGCCGTATATGGCTACTGAGCACTTGCAGTGTGCCTCGTACAAATAAAATGAGCCCGAAATGTTACATACGTGTAGGATTTCAAAGGTATAGAATTAAAAATAATACAAATAAAATCATTAGTAAGATTTCTAATTGATTATCTGTTGAGAGGGTAATATGTTGGATTAGGTAAAATGTTTTATTACTTTCTCACTGTGGCTACTAGAAAATTTAAAATTACATTTGTGGCTCACTGTGTATTTTTAGTGGATGGAACTGCTCCAGACAGTGACCTGTTGCCTCCCCATTCCTGCCCACCTGAGCTCACAGAACTGCTTACTGTAACCAGAGCATTTCAAATCACTTTATGTCTCATATGCTTTCCTATTCCTGAACTTTAGTTCCTTTCCTTTCCTACCAGATTAGATGTGATTCCTACTTTGTTCAGAGCAAAGATCTCCTCTGCTATATGAAAATGTCCCAATTCCTTAAGGTAGAATTAAATATTTTTGCCTCAGAACCTTACATGCTCTGTTAATGTCTTTATTGCACCTAATTTACATGCTGGTATTTTGTTTTATGTTCATTCGTCTGTCCAGCCAGATTGTAAGTGTCTGAGAAGTGCAGGTGCAACCTGATTTACGTCTGTAATTATGTAACCAGGTACTCGTTGTCCGGCTGGTGCCCAAGGAAAGCCTGACGAATAACAATGAAATCTGCACATATTGAACAGCTACCACGTGACTGGTTATGACTTAGATGTTCTGTGACAATATCTTGAATCCTCTGAGCAACCCTGTAAGGTAGACATAATTATCTTCATTTTGCATGAGGATCTTGCAAAAGCTTGAACTGTTCGTAAATTATAGAGTGAGGATTCAACTACGATGAATAACTCCAAAGCTATGTTTTTTCCTGTGATTTCATACATGCTGAAAAACATATTTAAAAAATGGAGATTATATTCCTACCTCATAACAGAAAAAATACCTATTTCCTAGGATTGTTAAAAAATTAAATGAGATACTGTATATAAAGTGCCAGGGCAATGCTTGGAAATAGTTGGTTTAAGTAAACAGTAGCTTTCTTGGATCTTGAAGCCCACAGCATAGAGGTCCTTAATTTCTGAGGAGGACTGAAGCGGTCTGTCTAACTGCCGTGACCCCCTTGCACGTGCTCGCACACACCCACACTTGTACGGAGGTCCTGAGAAGCAGAGCCCTCAGGGGCCACCACTTTGACCCAGCCCCTTTGCACATCCTCTGATGGTTAGAGAGAGTGGAGTAGAGAAATAAGTAATACTGCAGCAATGTGTGTGTGTGTGTGTGTGTGTGTGTGTGTGTGTGTGTGTTGGTGAGGGCTGGGGAAAGAATAGCAGAAAAGGTATCAAGTCTGGAGTCTTACTAGGGCTATGTGGCCTTGGGGAATTCCTAGAAAGTCATTCTGAGTCCAGTGCCGACTCTCCTCTTCCTGTTCTGTCTTACCCAACTGTAGAGCTGTACAATTGGGACCACTTTTCTAGCACCTCGGGAATCTTTGCAGGAAAGGGAAAGGGGAAGTAGGAAAAGGCAAATATTAATTGTAGGCCAACACTGGTCTGCAGATCTTTTGTTGAGATGCTAGGCTCCTGAGAAATTAATTTAAGCACGTGAAATCCCTCTGTATGCTTCAGATCCCTTTAATTTCCCCAATATTTAAGAAATATTAAGACATCTCTCAGTTGCTGCTGGTACTTGACCAAGGCTAAATGACCTGGTAAATGACCAAAGTGTTCATTTATTGAATAATGGAACAGTCACCCACATGCAGTGTAATTGACTAGGAGATTCCAACTTGAGTGGACAGCAAAGAAATTGTAAGGAAATGGTTCTTTGAAATAAAAACCTTGGAAACTGAATATTCTCTAGCACTTAAATCAAACTTTGAGATTAAGAGAACAACTTACCTTGGCTGGTGTGGCTCAGTTGGTTGGAGTATCTTCCTATAACCAAAAAGTTGCAGGTTTGATCCCCAGTCTGGGCACGGAGGGGAGGCAACCAACTGATGCTCCTCCCTGGCATCAATGTTTCTCTCTCCCTTCCTGTCTTCCTTCTACTTTCTCTAAAAGCAATGAAAAAATGTCCTCAGGTAAAGCTAAAAAAAAAAAAAGAAAACAATTTTAAGTTTAGGGAGAACTTTTAATCTGATATTATATAGAGAGAAATTCCATGGCCAATAGCATGTAAAAATTAACGGCAATGACATGGCTGCTGCAGAAAATTTAATCTGTATAGAAAAATAAGTACAAAATTCTATTTTAAAGGAAAAAAAATTAAGTTGATTTATCTTGCAGATTGACTTGTACTTAAAAGGATGAAGAGAAGGTACTTTTAAATTCAGTCCAGTCAAATGCCAAAGCATCATAAACTTTCCAATCAACTGATTTGGAGGTAATCTCTCTGGGACTAACACCTGTGAAATGTACGAGCCTGATGCTCTCATTCAGTTCTGTAATGGCCTGAATTCTACGCCAGGCCTGCTGTGTAGTAGATAGTATTAACTGAAAATTAACAGACACCTGGACTAATAGTGACTTCATCATAAGCACTCTTTTTGTTGAAGAATGTTTGAAAATGGGTAGTCCAGGACAAAATCAGTAGCTTAATGAGGTTCTCCAGGCTCTTTTAAAGTTTTTTTGCATCATCCTCTTCAATTGTTGGCATTCATATAAGAGGTTGTAGCCTCATCACCATAAGATGGCTATTACCACTTCAAGTAGGAAACAAGAGCCAGAGGCAAAAGGTTCTGCTTTGCGTTAAATAAGACCCTTACATTTGTCGGAGCTCAGCCAAGGACCAACCTAGAGGAACCAATGGCAAAGGGAAAGGAGACTCTAGACTTGCATTAAACCAATCACCATTCATTCTATACCCCTTAGGGCAAGGAGTAGCTGCCCAGGACCTGAACGGGTCAGAGTTTTAACAGCAAGGAAGGACAGAGGGTAGAGCATCATCACTGGGTAGAAAATAAAATGTGTCTGCCAGAAATACTTAATGAAGGTTTGCTGACTGAACAAGTGAGGGCTGCTCTGTAACTTTCACGGATCCTAAAAACTTTGTTTTTGTGGGTCCCTTCGTCCAAAAACTATGTTAAAAGTAGTGTTTTACAACTGAGTTGATATAAAGACAAAATCCGGACTGAATTCATTGTTATGTATTCATTCTTATTATGTTTAACTTTAATTCTGATTTTTAAAAATGCAACTTGAAACACGTTTGTCAGCCCCAAGTACTGTGCCTACGATGCCCAGTGCAGAATTCCGCGGCAGGTCTGTGCTGTTTCCCACTGGTGTGTGAACTTGAGGGAGTGACTGTGCACTAGGTTTTTTCGTTGTCCTCAAGCCCCTCTCACATCACTATGAATCCCAGAGCTGCTCCACAAATGATGCTGAGTTGAGCTAACATATCACTGTTTCTTCCTCTAGGGTGAGCCAGGTCCTCCAGGTCCTTATGGTCCTCCAGGAGTCCCGGGTATTGGACAGCAAGGTATTAAGGTAAAGATACTTGTCTCTTTGCCCATTGATGATTTTTGCATTTATTGTGGGGGCTGGGGGAGCTGTGATTTAAACTCTGCTCAGCCTTATCCTCAAAGACACAAAGAGGCTGTTGCAGAAGTTACTTATAGTCTGGATGCTTGGACGCAGCATGTCCTGGTCAGGGGCAGTTACCACAAGAATAACCAATGTGCGTTGTTATCTGATGGAAGTGAAAAATTTTCTTGTCTCCAAATACCCACCCTTTTGCCAATGTACATCTGGGTCTGTTGAGTTTTCATGGACTTGAAAGGTTAAATATGCAAAATGCTATTGATTCATGAAACACTTTAACACAGCAATTATGATCTGTGCACATTAAAAAAGCCACAGGGACAGAAACCAGGAGAAGCACGGCACTGAGAAGTAAATGTTGACAGAAAGGTCCATAGGGAGCTAGAAGGGACTGGAGCACCCACACCCTGGGTCCCCTGCACATGAAGGATGTGATAGAGCAAAGAGTTTATTTTAAATGAATTTTCTAAGTCATTAAGACAAAAGGACATTGATGCAGGACTAACACAGAGAGCAGTTCAAAACGGTGCACTTTGGATGTCATCGAGTGCCACCACGGATGCCAGTTACACAAGAGCACGTGAGACTGCAGGGAAGGCGGAGTTTGTATTGGCAGAGCTATTGGAGAAGGGCTCAAAGGAGATGGAGTGCGAAACAGAACTGAAAGGAGAAGTGACAGGGAATGGAGTGGGGGCGGGGAAAGGGTGGCATTCCACGAGGAGATGACAGGCCAGGAGCAGCATGAGCACTGTCAGCGTGGTCATCTCAGTGACCAAAATGAGTCACTCACGGTCCATCCTGCCAATCACTGCACAGTGGTTTCCGAAAGCCGAAAGTGCAGATTGCATTTAGAACAGAAGGGATGTTGAAGATTTTAGGGTGATTTCTTCACTGAAATTCAAGCCATTTCTCCTCTTTCAGAATTTTTTTATCTTCATGAATGAGAAAAATTTGGATGTTTTGCTATTTATTGTTATTGAAATCTTTAGAGTATTTTGTGCTATGTTTCTTCTTTGTTTAAAAGCTCAAACTTTCATTTGACTATTTCTTTCTCTTAGGGAGAGAGAGGCCAGGAAGGAAGAACTGGGGCTCCAGGACCCATTGGCATCGGTGAACCAGGCCAGCCAGTAAGTTGCTAGCAATTCTAGATGGAAGAAGAAGGACAAATATAGTACTTGTAGACTATATTACTATACTATAGTACTATACTATATAGTACTATGTGCTCCTTCTGGTTAGAATCAATGGTTCGATTAATCCATCGTGTGTCTTTCTGGACAACAAGAGACAATAAATATGCAAGAACAGATGCAAGTCTCATTTTTCATAATACTTGAAATGGGGACACAGACACACAGACGGTTGCACAACTGGCTCTCTCTCACTGCAGTCTCTTACAAGACTAATCAGCTTGTTCAAGAGAGAGTTCTTATGTGTCAGAATTTCCTGGGAGATATGAGATCTGAGTTCTGGTCTCATGTCTGTACTTTGTAATTTACTTTCCTGCAACCATGAGAAATTCATGACAAAGAGGACTTCACTCATCAACTAATCCGTGAGCACACTCAAAAGGCAGAGAGGTCACACCTGTGTTATTTGCAGAGGTATGGAAAAGAGAAAAATATTTCTATCCAGAGATATTTGAAGAGGAAATCAAGTGTGATCAAGTGTGACTATTCTAGCATAAACAGTTTCTTAACTTTTCAAGTAATCATTCTCCTTGCAAAGAACAGTAGCTAAATGAAAACATAGCCAGGCTCCCAATTTCATTCTGCATTGCAGAGGTCCTCGTATGTAAATGGAACAAAACTTGTGCCTCCTGGCTGTACTCCGTGAGTGAAATGGGAGCACACTGCTTGAGGGCCAGGCTTTCCACTAATGCCTGCGGGCACTAATTCAAAGCCAAACACATCTTATGGAGGGAAGATATACTAGACTAATTATCTAGAGGTCAGTGGTCAAGTCTCAGTTTCCACTAGCCAGACAGTGGACCTAAAGGGAAACCGCTGGGAGAGCAGAAATCAGCTTCCTTGCAGACACCGCTGGTTGTTCACTGCACAGGCTGGAAACAGAGAAGACTGGAAAGACCTCAGCTGGAAAGAAAGACACGTGTGCACAGGGAGTACAGCAGAGAATCCAGGGATTTTTTTAAACAGAAATAAACAAGAATCTTTTCATACTTCTGTGAGGAAGTGGGATTAAAAATGAGGTAAATAAATAAATTTTAAAAAATGAGCTGCTAAAAAACACAGAGAAGAATTTAGTAAACTTCCACTAGATGGACACATCTTAGTATTTTGCTACACTAACTTTAGATTTTCTTGAAAACCCATAAAGTATGGATACAGTCAAGTTTACATAATCTCTTTCAGAAAATAGAAGAGGGAAGACAGCAAAACATTGTTTCCCAACTTATACAGCAAAACAATGACAACACCTAAAGAGAAAACTATAGAATATCCTTCATGAATCTAGATATAAACATCCTTAACAAAATATTGGCGAATAGAATTCAGCAATATATAAAAGCAATTATACAGCATGACCAAATGGGGTTCATTCCTGGATACAAGACTGATTTAATAATTGAAAATTAAATAATATAATACATCATATTAATTGGCTAAAAATTGCATATAAGATGAGACAAAAGCATTCACAAAACTTAAAATTCAAAACCCTCATGAACTCTGATAAAAACTATCAGAAACTAGAAATAAAAGAGAACTTCAACTTCTACAAAAACAAAGAAGAAAATAAACAAACAAAAAACTACAGCTAACATTGCACTCCATGATTAAATGGTAAAATAAAAAATAAGACGAAGATTTCTGTTTTCAACAATCTTATTCAGTGTAGTATTAGATGTTCTAGCCAGAATAATAAGGCAAGAAGAGGAAATAAAAGGCATATACATCAAAAAGAACTAAATCTGTTCCTATTTGCCGATGACATAATGGTATTCATAGAAAATCCCCAGAAATCTATACCAAACCACCTAGAACTAATAGATGAGTTTAAGTTCATAGGATGCAAGTGGAACATAGAAAATCAATTTTATTTCTATATTCTGGTAGCAAATACAGAAACTTCCATCTTTAATTACATTATTACCACTCATTTTGTGCTTGTCACAGATGACTGATTCATAAAAACTAAATTGATTTTAGACTCTCAGGGTGATCGGTTTATTTTTTGTGCAAGGTTATTCAGAGCACTGTCAGTAAAAAATAACCCCTGAAGTAGAACTTGTAATTACTTTGAGGTTTAAAATAAAGTACATGCCATGTGTGAATATTATAGACAATTTTTATTATTACTTAATATATTTATCTTGTTTGCAATGTACATTAAAAACCACTTTATTGATTATCCACACTATTTAGATTATTAAGGAAGTAATAACATAATGGATAATTATACTTTATCATGCTAATGTCTCAGATAAAGCATTTCACTGACCAGACTGTGTTAACTGATAATTAGTTTCTTTCATTATATCTTTTCTTAGAGGTGTTTATTAGGCACCAAATAAGTATGTCATAGTTATAATTGATTCTCATGACCTTTGAAAAAGATAGTTTTTAATAGAAGCATTCCTGTCTTTAAAAAATGGTCTGTTGGTACTGTCTTCATAAATTAAAAATATATTGGGTTGGCCAAAAAGTTCATCTGTTTTTTTCCATAAGGTGGCTCTAGTAGCGCTTAGTTGTCTTTAATTTCATTTGAAACAATTTGTCAGCTTGTATTGTGACAGCTGTCATATCAGCGTGAATTTTAAAAAAACATCAAAATTGGTGATTTTTTGTGTAGCCATTTTTATATTGAAGATGGAAGAAAATAAGCAACATTTTCAACATATTATGTTTTATTATTTCAAAAAAGGTAAAAACACAACTGAAACATCAAAAAAAAAAAAAAAAGATTTGTACAGTGAACAGAGAAGGTGCTGTGGCTGATTGAATGAGGCAAAGTGGTTTGTGAAGTTCCGTGCTGGAGATTTCTCACTGGACGGTACTCCCCGGTCAGGTAGACACCAGTTGAAGTTGGTGATCAAATCAAAACATTGAATTGAGAACAATCAACGTCACAGGGAGATAGCTGACATACTCAAAATATCTAGATCGATAAAGTTATTGGTGCAACTGAGAAATGTGTCTTTTGTTTTATGGAAAAAACTAAATGGACTGTTTGGCCAACCCAGTAGCTCATCTAACCCAAGTGCCTGTTCTTTCTCTCTGGGGAACAATCTTCTCAGTCCTGATTGCTCAACTAGAAAACTTGAGAATATACTGGTGGTGTGGAATATTACTCTGACCGTTGACAGTAATTGAGCCTTGGCTCGCTATTTCTTAAAATGTTCCCAAGTGATTGCTCATCAGCATTAACCCTCTGTTCCCAGCAGTTGGGACCACATGGCTCCTAAAAGCCCCCATTATTTTCACTTTCACCTTAGCTGATGTATTCTAGAAATGCAGAGACGGAAGGAAGAAGGTTCAGTGTTTATTCTGTGTAGCATGCCTCTCTCAATATGTAATATCAATGATTCACCCTGAGACCAACTTCTTTATTAAAATGTCCATAAAAAGACATTCATAGCCACTGCAGGGCTCAAGTAAAATAATTTTTATAGCAATAGCAGATATATTCAATTCTTGTTATGAAAAAGCTTTAAATCTCTCTGACTTAATCCTCACATTAATACTTAAGTTTAAGGTAGGTACTATTGTTAGCAACATTGTGATGCATTTTCTGAGCTTTAAAGAGATTATATTATTTGTTTAAGGCCACACTGATAATACTATGTAGCAGGGCTGGGGCTTGAACCTCAATCCAAATGACACCAAAATCTGCTTTTAATTATCATGCAAGACTATAAACTCCATGAGACAGAGAGCAGGTCTGTCTGCTCTTCTTGGAACCTGGCTCAGAGCTTGCACCTGCTAGGCATTTGGTAAATATTTGTTGAATGGATGAAAAAAATGAATAAACCAGAAAATAGACTTCTTGCCCTTTAATATAAATTGTGTTATTTCTATTTTTCATGTCATTGGAGAATAAGATAATTGGCCAATTTTTTTGTTAGAGTGTGTAATGTTAGCTAGACATTGTCTGTTTAGTTTTCAATCTAGTTTTCATTCTCGTATTTATTGTCTTCCTAATTAATTGCTCTAGCATTACAGCAAGCTGTCCTGAATATCAATGCTTTGTTAAGGACTCGGATTATTTAAAAATAGGCTTTCCTGCCCTGGCCGGGGGACGCAGTTAGTTGGAGTGTCATCCCATACACCAAAAGGTTGCAGGTTCTATCCCAGGTCAGGGCACATACCCTGGTTGAGGGTTCGATCCCCAGTCAAGGTGCATTTGGGAGTCAACTGATCAATGTTTCTCTCACTGCCTTTCTCTCTGAAAACAATAAACACATTTCACATCAATGTTTCTTTCCCTTTCTCTCTCTCTAAAGTCAATAAACACATTTTTGGGTGAGGATTAAAAACAAACAAAACCAAAACACCTAGATTTTCCCATAAACATAGCAATTTAAATTGAATTAAATGTTAGCTTTTAATTTTAATTAAAGTCTTTACTAAATTGGCTATGCATAAATACTAAAGAAGATGGCTTTTGGGAAAACAAAAAAAAAGAAAAAGAAAAGAAAAAAGATACTGAGTTCTTTTAAGCTTTCTTGTAAGCTTTTTTCCTACAAATCCATAACTGTGCTCGGTCACTGATTAGCATGATGCTCTGTCCTGGTTCTGCTTCCAGGCTTGGGTAGAAGGCATCCCTTAAATTACCCTGATGACTGCATACCCAGCCCCCACACCGGTCAGTGCCAGGCAGCGTTCTGGCTTTTGAGCTTCTGGGCAGCTCCGTAGCCCTTGTTCTATCACAGGTGTACTTCCCCCAGCAAGTGAGCCCTAATTATTTTTTTAGGTCAATTCGAGGAAAAGCTCCAGTCTGTGCTTCTAAGATTCCTGTTGTTAGTCCCTTTGCTACTTTTTGACCTGCTGGCCAAGAAGAACAAGAGAATCAATTTGTGGCCTTTAAAAATTCCTAGTGTTTAAGTGAATACCTTACTGTTGTCTTATTTTTCAAATAGTATATTTCCTGCCAGTCTACTTCAAAGCCTGAGACGGTGTTTTCTTTCCTTATGTGATAAGTTCTCACCTTTCCTAGTGCCTTTCTGAACAATAGTTACATGGACTTCTTAACTTTAATTAATGCTTCCCTTAATGATTCTATCAAGATTTCTATTTACACATAAATTTCCAGTACATTCAACTAGTTCTGGAAAGAGTTCAAGTTTGAATCCAAATTTATCAGGATAGAAGTTTAAAATATGTAAATAGAAGCCGTGTTTTAAAACAGCTGTGCAGTGATTTCTTCACGAGGCTCTCCTCATAATTAAACTATTAAGTCACTCTGCATCCTTCCCCAGGCCCTGCAGTCCTACATTTTAGCCTTTCCTTAGGATTTATTTTCTACACCTTATTCTGATGTCTCCCTTAATTTCCATTTTCCACTAACTTGAGGATACCAGAGTAGAACATCGTATGCCAAGCAAGTGGAACAAGTATTTAATACAATGAGGATATTATTCTTCACAATTCTATGATTCTACTGATTAGTATGAAACTTACCAGGAGGATTCTTACTAATGACTTAAATAGGTAGGGCTCCATCATTGCTGTGCCCACGTGAACTAAAATATAACCATTTTCTTTCTTCTTCCCTCCTCTTCTCCCTTCCTTTCCCCTCCTCCCATTATCCTTTTTCTCCTCCTGTTCTTCCTTCGATCCTTTTCTCTCTTCTCCAATTCTTCCTGTTATCCTACCCAGGGTCTCCGTGGTCCTGAAGGAGCACCAGGAGAGAGGGGCTTACCGGGAGAAGGATTTCCAGGACCAAAGGTAACAATGCCTTCTGTACCAGGAAAACGTGCTTTGTCTTGCATAGTCATGAGTCACAAATTTTTAAAAATGTGTCCAATTATCAGAGGTCAAGTATTTTCATTACCAACTTCACCCTATTAAATGAAGGAATATGTAAATTTCCTCTTAACATGAAACCACAGTGAATTTTTCAATCATAAATAATGGACGGATTTCTACTTTATATAATCATTGCTTATGGAATTAGAAAAATCTCTTAGCTTGTAGTCATTAAAGCCACAGTGATAGCATCTTTATGCCCAGTTGTTAAGTTACAGAGTATAGCTATATGATAAAGCTTTACTCACAGATTTGTTTTGTGAAGCATAGAGAAGAAACAGTCTAGTAAACCAATTGATTACAGCATTGGCATTAACACTGAATATGCTAAAAAGGAAAATGTAGTGTGAAGAGGGAACTGGAATTACCTTAATACCATAAGGAGCAATTAAGAATTTAATTGTTTCCACTGCTTTCCACACATAACTCTTGGAGCTCAAGTTCCTCTAGACCAGGGGTTGGCAAACTTTTCCTGTAAAGGGCCAAATAGTAAATATTTTAGGCTTTGTGAACCATATGGTGCTGTTGGAACTACTTCACTCTGCTGCTGTAGCATGAGAGCAGCCATAAACGACGTAGCATAAATGAATGAGTGTGGCTGTGTTCCCACCAAGCTGTCCTCATGGAACACAGTTAGCTGTAGGGCTACAGTTTGCCGATCCCTTGTGTAGGCCGTTTTCTCACAAATCTACGTCACATTTGCCAAAGGCCACATGGGAAATGATTTTCCAAGACACTCTGGGCAACATCCATAAAACTCCAGAGCAAGTGAGGATATGTTTTGGAGTCTTTCTTCCTTCTTTTGGAAACTCTTTCCCCCAGCACACATATAACAACACCCAGAGAAGCACACGCTCTCTCTAAGTGACTAAGGCCTTCCCCTGTGTTCAGTCAGGTCACTGCGTTCCGACCTTCTCAGTGTAGCCTCCCGCTCTAAGACCGCATCTCATTCTTGGCCTTTCCGTCATGAAATATTCAATGATCCATGAGAAAACCGAACCTCAGCTAGAGGAAAATTAATTAGCTAAAGCAAACAATTCATACGAAGTTTTCAGAGACTGCCGGGTTGAATTTTCAGAGAGGCCCCTTTTAACTAGCAAAATAAATTTGTCATAATAAGTGAAAATAATATCAAATGTTAGATAAAGGGGACATTACTAATACCCTTCACTAACCAAAATGTCACTATCCAATACAGAGACTAGCAATTTGGCACTACATATCAGAAAGATTTCTAGTGCCTAGTTTCTTGAATTGTTTTCTGTTAATTTCTATTTATGTGCAGTCCAAAAACCCTGGAAAATTTAAATAGCCAGAATTATTTCTCTGTATCATCTGTTTTTTAAGATAAAGAAATAAATGAGAAATGGATATGTGAAACACTAAGACAGCATGTAGGAGAGCATGTCCTAGTGACAAGTTCAGCTGTCTGATATAATGACACACCCTTGTTCATAATAACCCACGACACTGCATTGCCCTTCAGCTCATCAAAGAACAAACACAATGCATCCACTGTTGTTTTAGGGTCGACTGCGTGAATTATGCTGTGGAAATGATCAGAACTCACTGTTCAGAATACTTTATGCCCCAACCAGCAGGACCAAACTACTTGGGGCTGCTTTGCAATGATGTAAGGCTCAAAGGAATATATCATGAATAGAGGGAGACACAAAGATATATTTTCCTGTTGCCTAGGTTTCTTGCAAATGTTCTTTGATTTTACTCTTGGTTCAAATAAATTCATGAAATGAATGCTATTTCGGATTGCTTACATGGTTTATTTTTCATACATGTGCAGTGTTATGACTTCACTGATATTACATTACGATTAGAGTTATTCACAGAGGTCCTGTGATTTGATCCAAAAGGATTTTACATTCTTTTAAAACCAAATTTTCAATGAATATTTATAAATCCTGACACAAAACATTTCATAAATAATTCAACCCTAGCAAGCATTAGTTCACACACTAATATGAGAGACACATTTTCATTGTGTGGTGGCAGCACTGCTGGGGAAACGGAGGGATGCTTCAGTTAGACGTGCTATGTGATTGATTAGGCCCCCATCTCCAGATATTTCTGGTTATAGAGGACTAGAGCTCTTTTCTAACTTCAGTGATATTGCATATGTGTTCTGCTGAGACAAAGTCCTTCCTATAAGGCAAAATATTTTTTTTGCAAATTACAAATCTTGGAGTCCATTACAATTACCCATTTGCAGTGATCAGCGAATTTGGTTGCTTTGAATGCTTTAACCGTTTTAAAATTCTGATTTTTATTAGCTCACTGATGTCTCTCCCATATACTTTCAGGGTGAAAAAGGTTCTGAAGGACCAATTGGCCCACAAGGATTACAAGGCCTGTCAATCAAAGGGGACAAGGTACTGAAAATAGGACATATAATAGAAGAGATGCCAAGAAAGTTATTTTTAAAATGTTTCATTATGTATGTACATTTATGAACCGCACACAACCTGACATCCATACCACATGGGGGCCATGGGGTCAACTTAATTCTAAATTATGTATGTGCAAGGTATCTTAGTGTATAGGATGAACTGTGATCTGGAAATTCCAAAATTGTATATTTATAGTAATGTCTCATTTATTTAAGTCCTGACTTCCAGTCACCCTATCTCCAGCCAAGCAGCTTTGAAGCCGAACATTAGCAAAAGAGACCTCTGCTTAGTAAAGAAAATAGCTGTTAAAAAACATGACCTGACCTCATTACAGAGGCATATATCCACCCTTAGCTGCCCACTCAAAAATCTCACCTTAAAACGGGCGAACAAGAGATGGGTCATTTAAGAACACCAGCACTCATGCCCTCCAGCAAGGATCAACAGAAATCCGCCTATTGTTGAACAAATTTAGGATTATTGACTCACTGCAGTGGGAGACCACATTCCATGAGGAACCTATTTCAATGCAGTAAGAAGATGAAAGATTTTTTTTCATAGGATTTGGGCTTATATTAGGCGATTTGGGCATGTATTAGGTGAAGTGGATGCTATAGGGAAGTGAGGGTAATTTTAAGTTTGGGCATTTTAATGAATCTTACCTAGGAGGTGAGAAAAACAGAGCCAGGCTTAGTTGTAACTGGTAAACACGTAGCACATACTCATTTTAGCCAGGATAGGAGAACGTCTGATCATTTTTGAGGGGTTCGGACATTGTTTTTTTGTTTTTGTCTGTGCTCAGACATAATTACAGTGAGGTCTTGTTTTTGTCCTGCTTGCTTCATCACACAAAATGGCCATGTCTGATATTGGTGTTCTGCGACATATTTTATGTTCAACACCATGGCCTACCTGGCATAGCTTTCTTCTTTCTTATTAGTTACTTGTTTTCTTTAAAACAGCTGTGAATTACTATACCCAGACTCAAAGTAGGGATAAGGCCAGTGATAGTAGCTACTGGAGGCTAAGGCCCTAAATACCAGTGGGAAGGGAAAGCTACCAGAGGGGGAAGGGGTAAAAAATGTACAAGAAACAGAGACCTCATAAATATGGAGTCATTTATACATCAACCTCTGAGCATATCATTATATTATATATTAGGATAATGAATGATATTCAAGATTATCTTAGGTATTGTGTTTCTAACTTGAATTACTTATTTCTTTTATTTATTAGTAGCTGACTCTTCTGGGAATCTGTATTTTAAATAACAGAGATAGTGGTAAATAGTGAGTTATATAAATTTTAGGTATAATATAATTCTTGGTTGTAACTTCAGTTCTAAAATACTCTGAAAATATGTAAGATGCTCTTTCTTCCTTTGGAGCAGTGCAAATTGAATACAACTGAACTTTTTTTTTCCCATGTGTTCAGTAAATTAACTTTTTAAGGTACTGTTGACATTGCATTTTTTATTTTCACACCTGGAGTTCATGCAAAGAAAACACATCAAAATATTAGGACATTTTCGCAGAGTAATTGCAAAGCTTTCACCTGCTGTTCCCTTATTAATTCACACTGACTCCCTTTTCCCTCCCCCCTTTCTTCCTTTTCTATTCTTATATACATTAGATTCACAGACTTTGCTGTCTGTGCTTCAAGTGGTAAGATAAATACGTCTATGTTAAGGGCTCTCAAATACATATAATTGGTACAAAAAAGAAAGTGGTTTTGGTATAGATATTTAAATGTAGATAACAATGCACAAAAGACCCCCCTTGTGGGCATATTGGATATTTGCAGGATAGTGGTTATGAGTTGGGTCCTGGAGTCAGCGAGAGTGGACTTGAATCTTGCCTCCGCCATCTAACAACTGTTGTGTGGGTGTTCCTCAGCCTCATCTGGAAAACAGGAATGCCTGCTTTCAGAGGGTTGTTGTGAGGATTCAATGAGATGAAGCATGGACAGCATTTAGCACAGCGCCTGCCACAGGATGAGCACTCAAGTTATGAATCGGAAGGGTCCAGTTCTGAATTAGGACTTAACTCCATTACATTTTCCTTCCGTGATATTTACTTAGACTGGAGACTGATACAAAGTGAAATGTTAAAAAGCGTATTCCAGGGCAAGTTTTAGTGACAGGTCCAATATACTTTTTAATATTGCATAAAGTATAATCTGTCGATATGCTTCCATTCATAGAAATATGTTTGTTTGGCCGAGGCATTGGCACACTATGGGGCTGGCTGCCTGTTTCTGTAAACATAGTGTTATTAGAACACAGGTTCATCTGCTCACTCATGGACGGTCTGCGGCTGCTTTCACGCTGCCAAAGCCACAGTCAGTAGTTACAAAAGAGACCTTATTATGCCCGCTAGCATAGAATATTGGATGGCAGACACAAAGAATGGATGAATGATGTTGTTCTTCTTAGTGATAGCATTCATTTTGTTTCCCAAGTTTATTTCATGGAAGGGACAAGTAGCATTCTTCAATTTTATTGTATTTAACTTAATTTCTTAATTTTCAAAATACATCTTTAGTAAGATTTGAAGGGAAAAGGTATTTAGAAAATTTTAAAACATTTTTCTTCACTTTCTCAAATCCTAATTTCCTTGTACCCTCTGAATGTTATACTCTTAAATATTTCTGTTATAATCAGAGCAGAAAGTATTTGTGTCATTATAATAACCATTCAGGAAATTTTGGTTCTTGTGAGAAGAATGACCGATAAATATACACGGGTGCAAATTCTCATAAATTTAGACTAAACAGTAAAATCACCATTAACTATTTTGGCAAATTTGAACTGAACTGCTTAAAAGGAATGGAGTTTGCTAACTTTCCATGTTGAACTTTTATATGATGTAAAGATAGATTTTAATCTAGTGTAATTCCAGAGTAGCAAAGTGTGAAAGAATAAGGCTTCACTTTATGGCTATATGTTTGACTTATTTTCTGTACAGGGGGACTTGGGACCTGTGGGACCCCAGGGACCAACGGGCATGCCTGGAATTGGGAGTCAAGGGGAACAGGTAATCGATGCGTTCACCCTTTCCCTGTGGTACAGAATAACCAGCCCAATCCTGCTGTTCAATGAAGGCCAGTCTCGCAAACATCAATGAGTATATTTGATAGCCAAACTGCAATGGAATTCACATCCAAAGTGAGTGTAGGGAAGAATAAGATGGTTTCATGAGATCCGATTTTTCAGAACTTCCAAGACTTAAGATAAATAGTGTGTTTCTTGGTTCTTTAACATTTTTGTTTTTATATGCTCACCTGAGAACATGCTTTACTGAATTTAGAGAGAGGGGAAGGAAGGGAGAGATGGAAGGAGAGAAACAGCAACATGAGAGAAACATCGATTGGTTGCCTCTCCCACCTACTCACCCCAACAGGGGACCTGAACCCATTACCCAGCCACGTGATCTTACCTGGAATCGAACCTGTGACCTTTCTGCTGACAGGTGATGCTCCAACCAGCTGAGCCACACTGGCCAGGGCTTGGTGCTGTAACTTTTAGCATCAAAGCCTAATTAATAGCATAAGAGTTTTCGGATAATATTTTATATTTTTATATTTATATTTATAAAAATATTTTTATATTTTTAGCATCCCTTTGAAGCAACAGTTTATTTACTTTCTGGTCTGTGTGTTTATTTTTCCCCTTCTCAGCTTTGAGAGTGATTAAATCCCACTTTCTTCCAATGCCAGTAGGGTAGTACTTCTCACCCCCAGCCATGGAACAACCTAAAAAAGTATTAAATTTAAAACAAGGTCCAGAATCAGAAGTAACTGCTTAATTTTAAGGGACACGATTCCTGAACAGACATAAGGCACAAATAGAGTTTATAAATGACATTTGGCCCTTTTTGGTTAGAAGAAAAAATTCTCAGCTGGTCTCTACATTCATGTCTGAAATCACTTCCCAAATCTGACCAGAGCTAGAAGAAAGCTGGGTACACCTTGTTAGAGCTAAGTGATATAAAGGTAACATAACAGTACTATCTACAGGTGTTGCTGACCATGTGCTTTTACCCACAATTTTCATTTAATCAAGTGACCAGTAAATCCAAATTTATATCCAACACCCTCCTGCATAGAAAATGACAACCCTCCATTTGATTAAAATTTATGATTAAGGTTTGAATTATTCTGTTGCTTAGAGAATGAACAGTAGCTCCTTTATCTAGGATAGTGGGAGAAGAAAAGCGTTAAAAGAAAAATGAAGTAATTTTTCATTTGGCTTTTTGTTGCCATTAACTTTGAGTTTATTTCTAACCATCTTCTAATTAATTAGTATATTTTTTATCATTGTTAATCCAAGCAACAGCAAAGTTGGAGTTATTTCTTTTCCTTTTCCTTGGTAGAGGGCCTAGTGTTAAAAATTAGAAGGACTAAGGGGCAAGAGAAGCCAAAATAAATGTGTCAGTAAATATTTAGATGATAATTAAGAGCTGGATACTTGGACTAAGTATGGGTTGACTATGTGACCACGCATCCTCAAGTGTTGTAGTTTATTTGCTCGCTTTCCGATCCCAGAAGTGGCTGGACAGCACTGTCACATCCTGGGTCAGTGGTGTTTTTGGTGTTGAGTCACCACTCTAAGGCTGAAACTGAGGTTCAAAGACAACCAGTCTGTCCAGATGGCCTGTGGATTCTGGACCTCCCACCTGCAGCTTCCTGTTGCCTGCAATGCTGGTTCTTCCCGGAGGTTGTTTTCCCTCAGCTTAAAAACGCCCTCAAACCTCCTTGACTTTTGTTTTTCTCATCCCCTCTGTTCTCTTCCAAGAGAAAAACGCTTCTAAGCTGGACATTTCCGTGTGGAGCTGAGCCCTATCAGATGGGAGACTGAATGGAATGTGCCATTTGTAAACTCCTCTGAACAAGAAAAAAATCTGTTTATCCTTCTAAGATAAATGATCTAAAATCTACTTAAATTTAACCTTAATCCATGCAGTTATTCATTTTTCTTCTTATCCTTAATTTAACATGTTTATCCATTGAATTCCTGATATTTTAGGTATTCCTATTTCTCTCGCAGAAGTGAATTTTCTCATTCATCTATTTTTGAGGAAACTTCTGTTTCCATTCCAGCAACGAGTATATAATATCCTGCAGATTTTCGTTAAATATTTGGAGACTTGACAACCTCCAATCTTTTCTTTTTTATTCTCACCTAAGGAAAAGTTTATTGATTTTAGAGAGAAAGAGGGAGGAGGGAGAGCGAGACACAGAGACCAGTGAGAGAGAGAAACATCAGTAGGTTGCCTTACATACATGCCTCCACCAGGGATCAAACTCACAACCTAGGTATGTGCCCTTGACCAGGAATCGAACCTATAACTTTTGGTGTACGGGACGATGCTCCAAACAACTGTAACACCTGGCCAGGGCAACAACCTCAAATGTTATAAAATAAAGGAGAATATAAGTAACCGCATATACATGTGTAGGCACATCCCTTTGATTTTTTTTGGTTCCTTGTCCTATTGTATGCTACTTGGGTTAGGAAGGATTCCTTCTTATAAAGGTTCAGTGTTTTCAAGCTTGGCTTGCTTAAATTGTTCAGATTGCTTCATCTTTATAAACCAGAGAAAGGGAAATACTATTAGTAATTTTAAAGTGAACAGCTGTTGTATCATCTAGCCAGAGAAAGGGCCTAACATTTGTAATAATCATATTTCTGTAACTGCTATACGTGCAGACATGGCTTGTGGGGTCTGAGCAAAACCAAGTCTTAGTTTTTTTTCTCTTTCATCCCTTTAAAAAAATTTTTATAGGGGAAAGTTTCTTCTTTGTCCTACCACAAAAAGAAATTATCACCAGGCGATAGACTTTTCTTATTGTTTTTAGTTAATAGAAAGTTACAGGATCCTAAGCTGCAAATCCCAGTTTTCACTGTAAAATAAAAACTCTCCAGTCACCATATAAATCTTCCCTTCGATCTTTGTTCACCTGGTGTGAGCTGCACAGAGAGCCTGCGGTCCACGGGAAGAAACGTGCTTCTCCTTCCTCCCAGGCTGAGTTAGGGCTTGGAGGAGCGGAGGGGTACAGGAGTTCTTTGACGCCGACACTCTTTCTCGCGGGGTCCTGCACTGGCCCCTGTGTTTGCCCCACTTAGGATAGGGATAAAGGACTCTCTTCCTCCAGCTATTTCTCCCTGCCAGCCTCTGCTTTTCTGGGGGTCTACTCTGTCCAACTCTTTTCGTTAGAGTTCCATTACTCTTCCAGGCCCTCTTGGACAGGCTTCAGAACAGCTCTGCGCCTACTGTCTCATGCTTCAAGTGCATCTGGTCCATGGGAAAAACTCGTGCGGCCTTTGCACAGACACTGATGCTCAGGTGGATCCCACCCCAGCCCTCGCTTGGCTATCACAGTCTGGTTAGCTTCCTCAGGCGCAAGTCAGACACTGGCCCCTGTGGGTGGAATAGGTGAAGGGATCAAGCACAAGAAAAACTCATAGACACAAACAACACTGTGGTATTGCCAGAGGGAAAGTGGGGGTGGGGCAGGCAGAAGAGGAGAAAAGGGGGCAAATGGTGATGGAAGGAAATTCAACGGGGGTGGTGGACACACAATACAATACACAGATGGTGTGTTATACAATTGTACACTTGAAATTTATATGATTTTATTAACCAATAAATTCAGTAAGAAGAGTTCTTAAAAATAAAATGTCGTAATTGTTTAAAAAATTAATTTCTCCAAGTAGTTTCATTGAAGTTCCCTTTGCAGAATGGGGTAAAGAGTGAAGCAACCTAAACCCTTCTCATTTTCTCCAGAGAAAGATCTTCATGGCTCCTTTGTCCAAAGAACAACTTTATAAATGCTGTCTCCTTTCCCTTTTTACACCTACAACACGAGTGAGAGGCAAATGTTCGAACATCTGTCAGTTTGCTGTCCACTGCCGATCGCTTCTAACAGCCTAGGTCAAGCCTTCACTGTAACATCTTGACATGTACCCATCGGTACAGCTAGGGCACAGGTGTGCTCGCGTGTGATTGAGCGTGAAATGGGTTAACAAGGTGAAATGTCATTTATCTTACTCAGAACTCCAAGCTGCTGTGGCAGCTCTGTTCCTCAGGGCTTCAGGCTTCTTCATTATGGTTCGTCTGCCATCCTGAAGGTGCTTCCTCCTCCACATAATCCAGGAACAACACCACGTCTTCCCTTCATCCACTGGAGAATGGGCGGAGGGGAGGAGGAGGCACGCGTCCACCTTTCCCATGGACCAGAAATTACACACCTCACTTCCGTTCATATTCCAGTGGCCAGAATCCAGTCATATGGCAACACCTGGCTGCCACAGGGCCTGGAACATGTGGTCTTTATTCTAGGCAGCCATGTGGGCCGGCTGAAATTTCTCTTCCCACAGGAGCAGGGGAGAGTGTATTTTATGATTCAAGTAGCAGCCTCTGCTATCCCGTCCAACTAATATAGAGTATTAGTAATTCATTATCACTTTAGAGGATTTGAAGTATCATAATCACTTTAGAAGATTTAAAACTGCTCATTCATATTAATTCCTATTTTTTCACTAATACTATTTTTTTAAATTTTATTTTAAAGGGAATCCAAGGTCCTATTGGTCCCCCTGGTCCACAAGGACCCCCAGGACAGGGATTACCTGGTTCCAAGGTAACGTTCTCAAGGAGAGAGGCGTTTAATATGTCTATTGTCTACCTGCTGTTTTCTGGGCAGTGATCGGGCATGTGGAAGGCAGCAGCTGACATGAACTTAAAAATCAGAGATCTCTACTTAATGTAAAATATTACTGTTGTTCTTAGTGGTTTAGAAACTGTATTGTATATCCTTCATGCTCATAGAAGCTTCTATTTATACAATCGTTATTTCCTGTTTTCTTTATTACTCTTACTTAGGAGGCCCTGTTCTAGCAGCTGCAGTAGTGATAGCAGCAGAGACCACACGTGGTTGCATGGCCCCTGGGCAGACTCATTCTCGTTCTCACCAGCAGTCCAACCTCTAAAACATTTAGCAAAAGATGTGGAGTCAGAAATGACCCAACAAATAAACATTTACTATAAATTTAGGAAATAATTTACCTCCTAAGTTAGGAGGTATTATTTCACCCTTGGGGAGAGGTATGGTTCTCTCATTAGCTGTCCTTCACGTTGCTTCAAGGAATCGCTAATCATTGTTCAGTAAGTAAATCCTTCTCTGAGAGGTCTCACCGTCAAGCATACTCCTTCATGATGCCCATGTGAGAAGCAGCTCAGTGGAACACGGTTACTGTCCTTGAGATTTCTGCTTTGGGGCACATCATTGAATGCTCAGGCTATTGTCTCTGGTCATGATGCTGCCCTTGATCATCAGTCGTCTTGGCTTCTCATGTGTTGGGGGTGGGGCGCGGGGGCTCCATAAAATCAATTTAAGTATATTACATAGCCTGTATTTTAAGCCAAACCATTGTACATGTACACATTCCAGATATGGTGGGGGAATATATATATATGTGTGTGTGTGTATATATATATACACATATATAGCACCTGAAGCTCAGTTTTCTCTTATTTGGTTGATATAAGACAACTCTTAGGAGACCAAATACAGAAATATATTATTTTTATTTTCCTGACCTAGTCAAATATCCTTCAAATGCTCTTTCCACATCAGGGAGAAGTAGGCCAGATAGGACCTACAGGCCCTAGAGGACCAGTGGGGGTTGGAGTACAAGGCCCAAAGGTGAGTTGACTGTGCTGCTCGGAAGCATTTAGATAATTTATGTAATATTATGTAAAGTTTCACTTATATCCAAATGGAATACAGATTATGCATGTGTCATCTGTTACTTTACCAAAGTATTTATTTAGAAAAGGGTCTGATACTCAGTGTAACTCTTATTGTTTAAAAAAAACCCAAAATTGGTTTATTTTAATGACGGCTGTTCGTTTGTTTTTGTTCATGAATTTATTAGCATCAGAGGCCCTCTTTTTGGATAGAGTGGTTCTTTAAGAACATTATCACGTGCCATATTATAAGACAAAACCCCTAGTAGTTAGGATTTCAGTAAAGGTCACTTCCCTTCCTTTGTTTTATGGCTTCCCAGGCAATCCGTTCCCTAGGTCTAAAGTAAGTCCAGTCTACTTCTGTTACCCAGTAATTTTGATATCTCAGCACACTGTGTTTTCCTTGCTTTTACCACTTACCTCAACTTGCATTTAGTTTGCATGTTTTTTTGAATTACTGTTGACCCTTGAACAAGGTGGAGCTTAGAGGTGCCGACACTCTGCAGTAACTTTCAAGTCCCCCCAGAACAAGTCATCCCTTGGCATCTGTTGGGGGAGGGGTTCCAGGACCCCTGCAGACACCAAATTTTTGGAGGCTTAAGTCCCTCACATAAAATGGTGTAGAAGAATGCATACAGTTGGCTGTCCACACCCACGGATTCCCAACCACAGAGTAGTTTTGATCCACGGTTGGTTGAATCTGTGGATGCAAAACCACAGATTCAACCATTGTTCTCTGCCATTGTCTCTGCCAGTGATGCAGAGGGCTGCATCACTCTTTTATTGAAAAGATCTGCACGGAAGTGGACCCAGGCATTTCAAACCCGTACTGTTCAAGGGCCAACAGTACTTTTCATCTTACTGTACCCTCTAGAAGTGTACTCTCCAATACTGCAGCTACTAGCCACATGTGGTTACTGAGTGCTTAAAGTGTGGTTGGTATGAGCTGAAACGTCCTCCAAGTGTAGTGATATTCACACCAGATTACAATGCTTGGTACAGAAAAAGAATGTAAAATATGCCATTAATACATTTGTACACTGATTAAATATTGAAATGGTAATATTTCAGATACAGTAAATAAAACTTATCAGAATTATTTTTACCTACTTCTTTTAACTGTATAAATGTGGCTGCTAGAAAATTAAAATTACATATAGATCTTGCTTTATATTTTTATCAGACATTGCTGCTCCTTTGGGGCAGGAACCTGGTTTCCTTCTTTTTACTAATTATTGAATCCCCAGCTTGAGGGACATGATAGATACTCAATAAATGCTGCTGAATAAATGAATGAATCCTTACTTCACATTTCACAATTTCTATAACTCATCCTGAAAGCATATAGGGTCTGGTGAGCCACCCTAACATTTAAACTTCACCATTGTTCTCTGCCATTGTCATCATTCTTAAACACATTTGGTCATTAAAAGAAATTTAAGATGTAGGTCTAAGAAGAACATGCATGTTCCATATATATAAACATATAATTACAGGGGATAAAAAATGTACTAATGTAGTAATAATTGTTGTCATTTGTTGAGTGGTTTTGATGTGCCATACAATGTGTTAAGTGCTAAATATGACATATGTCCATATATGAAGTGTATACATTTGTGCATGTGCATGTATGATGCCATACAGTTGTCAGTTTCAGAGAGGCAATGTAGAGTAGAAAGGCTCAGTGGTTAGACTACCTAAGTTCAAATCCCAGTTTTGCCACTAACTAGATGTGCAATCTTAAGCATCACTTACTTTAAAAAATAAAATATTTCAAACATGCTACTGTATAGAATAATAAACAACACCCAACTATTCCATGACCCATATAGAATACAGTCATAATAAATTTTTTAATGTTCTTTTTTTCAGATGTATTTTTTATTTCTTCTTTCTTTAAAAAAATTGTTCAAGTACGGTTGTCTCCATTTTCCCACCACCACTCCTCCCTGACCCCCCATCCTCGCATCCTACCTCCCTTTGGCTTTGTCCATGTGTCCTTTATACATGTTCCTTGACAACCCTTTCCCTTTTTCCCCCTGTTATCCCCTCCTTCCTCCTCTCTGGTTACTGTCAGTTTGTTATTTATTTCAATGTCTCTGGCTATATTTTGCTTGTTTGTTTGTTTTGTTGATTAGGTTTCACTTATAGGTGAGGTCATATGGTATTTGCCTTTCACCGCCTGGCTTATTTCGCTTAGCATAATGCTCTCCACTTCCATCCATGCTGTTACAAAGGGTAGGAGCTCCTTCTTTCTTTCTGCTGAATAGAATTCCATTGTGTAAATGTACCACAGTTTTTTGATCCATTCATTTACTGATGGGCACTTAGGCTGCTTCCAGCACTTGGCTATTGTAAATTGTGATGTTTTAATGTTCTTATATGCTAATTCTATCACGTATCATTTTCTGGATCAGTTTCAATTGACTGATTTTTCTCAACACACAGGGCTGCATTATCCAGCTTTTTTGAATGCCTGATAATTTTTGATTGGATGCCAACTATTGTGGATTTTATCCTTTTCTTGGGAGGGGGGTGCTGGATATTTTTGTAGTCCTACTGATACTTTGGCTTTGTTCCTGGATGCTTTTTAAGTTACTTGAAAAGAGTTTGAGCTTTGTGGTCTTGCTTTTAAGTTTTAGGAGGTAGGAAGGGCAGCATTTAGTCTAGGGTCTTCGCAAATCCTTTAAGTTGGTTGTTTCCTCCTGCCTTGGGTAGTTTCTTCACACTGTGCTGTACAGTATTCACCTGAATACTCCAGGGGGAAGCTCAGCAAATCATAGTTCTCTCCATGTGACTCCTTCCTTTTTGGTAATCTATTGTGTGCATTTTTCACACCTGGCTACCTTGTCTCCTTAAACTTCTGAATTTTTCCTGGGCAGCTGCTCTCTGCACCATAACTGGGAAACTATTCAGGCAGTAAACTGGGGAATTTGAAACTTTTACTTTATTTGTTTCTCCTTTTGTAGGGATTATTTTCCTTCTTTATTTGGTGTTGAATGTCTTGAGACACCCTGTTTTATATATATTGTCCAGTGTTTTAGTTGTATTAGGCAAGAAATTAAATCTAGTTCCTATTCCTCCATTCTGACTGGAGTCTTAAGTTGCATCTATTCTCACAAGTAGACTGGTCTATAATCGAGTTTTCTTGTTATTGTGTGTGTGTTTTTAAATCAAAATGATATTAGCCTCATAAAATAAGTTGTGTAGACTTCCTCTTTTTTATTTTTCAGAACTATGTGTAAGGCAGGAAATATCTGTTCTTCAAAGGGTTAATAATTTGGTAAGGCTTGACTGTAAAACCAGCTAAGCCTGTGATCCTGAGAGGAAGTGATAACCGTTGAATTACTGATTCAATTTACTTAAAGCTCTTAGTTTATAAAGCTTGTCCACTCTATCTTATGTTATTTATGTAATTTATATTTCTGTTGAAGATTACCTATTTATTAACATTTTCCAACATATTTTTGAAATTGTCCTAGAAATTTTTTATGATTTAAAAATATTTATGTTGTATGTATTTATATCTCGTTAATTAATACTGTTTATTTGTGGCTTTTCTTTTAAAATATTAATCATTTCTGCTAGACATTTATTTTAGGTTTTTTTAAAATATTACCTTTTAACTTTGTTATTCTGCTTACTTTTTGTTTTCAAGTTTATATTTTTCTGTTCTCATCTTTGTTATTTCCCTTTACTTATTTTTAGGTTCATTGTGCTTTTTTTTCCAGTAGCTTTTTGAGTTTAGGTTAGTTGAGATGACTTTCAATTATCTTTAATATTTTTGCTTCTAATAAATGCAGTAAGCACACTTTTATACTGTTTTAAGGTAGGCTGTCTTTCCTCTGAATATATTAAAGAACTTATTCTTAATTATAAATGAACTCAAAAGCAAGTGAAATTGAGTATTAGAGCTGAAAGTGATGCTAGGTCCCAAACTTTTCATGTAACCTTTATATTAGTGTCTCAGGATCACTGCATCAAAGTACCACAAACTGTGCGTACTACAGGAGGAATCTGGTGCCTCACAGTTCTGGAGGCTAGAAATAGAAAATCAATGTGTGCACAGGGCCATGCTTCCTGCAGAACCCGTAGGGAAGAACCCTTCTTGGCCTCTCCTTAGCTTCTCAAGGGGGCCAGTCCTTGGCATTCCTCAGCTTGCAGCTACATCACTCTAATCTTTGCTACTGATGTCACTTGGTGCTGTCCCTATGTGTCTGTCTTCACAAGGTGTTTTCTGCTTTTAAAGGAACACTGGTCCTATTGGATTAGGGCCCACTCCAATGACTTCATCTTAATTTGATTACATCTGCAAAGACCCTATTTCCAAAAAATGTCACGTTCACACGTACCAGGGGTTAGGACTTTAACATATACTTTTTGGGGTCAATTCAACCCGTAACAAAAAACATAATCCAAAACTGAGACCCAGAGAAGTTAAGTAACTTGGTCAAGGTCAAATAGCTTAATTACTATTTAGATTTCTCAGCTCAAAGGCTTTTCATAGACACTATTAAGATATATCTAATTACAAGTAGCTCAAAATGGGGGTGCATGATAAACATGAACTGCTGGAAATAAAATCTTTTCTCATCCACCAGGGGGCTCCAGGAACAATAGGGCTCCCAGGCCACCCAGGAGTACCAGGAGAGGATGGAGCTGCAGGGAAGAAGGTACCTAGGTTTTTCATCCTACAGGAGTAAAAACAATTGGATCACACTGATACCTTGGCCCTGCAGGACATCCAATTAAACTATCCAGGGCAAACATAGTCTTTTAAGAAAAAAACATACCACAATCTAAATTTCCTTGTTTACTTCCATCAGAGAGAAAAAAAGCACCAATTCAAAGGATGAGTAGTATGTCATGCCTCCTGCCTTCTCTCTGGTGTTTGCCAGGACATTCTCTAGTGACCCGGGCTTTTTTGGATGCCTAGAAAGCACTTTAATTGAAACTGAGACAAAAACACTTTGTTTCCCCCTCTAAAAGAAACATCTGTAAATGTGTTTGGGAAGTAAAACCATTATAAAGATTTCTTGAAATATTTTAAGTGGACATGTGAAATATTTATTTTTCAATACAAGTAGTAAAAAACATCAGATGAAAAAGCTGAAGGCCTTGTTTTTCAAAAAAAGTAAACAAACCACCAAAAGTGAATGACAAGCCAAAAGGAAAGGAAGCTTATTTCTTTGGAAATTGGCTGAGAAATTGGACTTTTTCATATTTCAGCTGCTCTCAGCTAAACTAGAGTTTGATATTAATTTATTCAACTTGACGAACTTCTAAACTAATTTTGTGAGTAGAGTTAAGGTCTGGTCTGTTTTGGAGGGTCTCAGCAGAGAATCCGCTGGCCATGAGAAGAGACACGGAGGCTGATAGAGAGGCTGTGGCACAAATAATGCCCCTCTTTTGTTATGCAATCATAAGCATGTAATTCTGTAACATAATGATATCACACTTAAGCACACCACATGACATTTTAGGTGAAATGTTCAAACTAAAACTATAAATTATTACACCCATACTACACCCTACCAACCACACTCACGCAGGCGTTACTTCTGTCACACCCTGCACACTGCCTGTGGAAGGTCAGCTAAGCCACGGGTGTCATTTTCCCCAGGGAGAAGCAGGGCTCCCAGGAGCAAGAGGCCCAGAAGGACCACCTGGAAAAGGACAGCCTGGCCCTAAGGTATGGAGTTGACAGTGTCGGGCGAAGCAGACTGCCTGTGTTCTGGTCCTGATGCTAAGGACCCAACTTGGGGAAAATGCGATTGTTATTCTTGCTGTGTCAAATGTGTTTACTTCTGGCGTAAAGTTATGGACACTAGCTTGTGAGCTCCAGAAGAAAGCAAGTATGTTATTATTCATTTTTATTTCCTAACATCTATTCGAACACCCAGCTTATACGAAGAGTTCAACACATGTTTTTCTTAATAACCAGATTGACATTTAAAAAACACAGAGGAAGGGGGAAGAAGCCTTGAGACACATCCTTGAGATTTGCACGTCCATAAATTTTCTTTAAGTATTTACAGAATTTCACACAGCAATAAGAAATATCACCTTATTAAGTGGCAATTCTACTTTCACAACTTGGAATAAATTTATATTTATACATTGTAGAAATGCTAGTGGATACCATCTTTATACGTCAAGATGAGAATATCCACACTCATCAATAAGACCGTTAGTGATGTAACCCGGAGCTCTAAGGTGCCAGATGTTCCTGTATTTTTTATGCACAGCCATCAATGCGCTGTAAAGATCCTGAAAAAGTCTACATGAGGAGAGTAAAAGTAAAATCTGTATACGATTGTGTTGAAATAGTCATGGACGGCTTAAGACGTCTTTGTTCTTGAAAAATACTGGCTAAAACTGAGTCCTTAACCTTAAAAGTGAGAATTTGACATTTAAGTATATTTGTAGAATTTCAAACAATTTCATTTATTGACTCACCAGATTATGAGATCCTTGGGGGGCAGGGGATGAGGAGTAAAGACAGAAAATATCTTTTTAACATCATACAAAAATACTTATAGAAATGATTGCCTGTTAACATTCAGGAGGACTGATGTATTCTAGAATATGCTTTTGGAAGGCAGACCGTTGAGTAACAACCGAAGCTATAAGAATGAGTGATATCTCTGAGAAACAGAGCTGGGGTTTGACTTTCACGCTGCACAGTTGCTAGAGAAAGAACATTCAACACAGGACAAAGGCAGGCACAATAGTTACCACGTTAGGGAACCCAAGGAAAAAGCATTTCAAAGGGTGTCAATGCCACCACCAGAGCAAGGACAATGTGCTGGAAAGAGAGGCCACTGGATTTGTGGCTTTGAGGTGGTCTGCGGCTTGGGAGGGATGTGACAGCAGAAGAGGGGTGGGAATACGCAGCCCAGCGTCCCCCTATGGTTCAGTGTTGGCACTTTCTTATTTGGTTGGGCTCCTGTTTTCATCTTCTGGGGTGATTTCGGTCAATAAATTGAATTTGGTAGTGAGTGTAAGAATAAATAGTTTTGGCTAGATTTTTTTCTCCATTGGGAAATTTTGATACAATAAGTGATATTTAGACATTCAGCTGATACTTTTTTTATTACCTGTGTTTCTGCTCCCTGTTAGGGACCTTGGGGAGTTAATGACATCTGTCTAGATACCACGGGAGGCCACCTCTTCTTCTCAGAGGTGTTCCTGCATTGCTGATGACCTTGGTATATAGTCCAGTGGTTCTCAAGGCATGGTCCCTGGACCAGCGGCATTGACATCCCCTGGGAATGAGTCACATAGGTGAATCCTTGTGTCCCAGTGCACACCTACTAAATCAGAAACTCTGGACGAGGGCCCAGCAATCTCTGGGCTAACAAGCCCTCCAGGGGATTTCTGATGCACACTCAGAAATGACTGTAGCTCAGGTTTGAAAACCACGCTATAGTCATTTATGTCACACATGTTTACATGGACTCAGTTGCAAAGCCCAAGGAGTTATTCCTTTGTTGAGCTGGGCCCATGCTTGGATATGGTGCCTTGCAGTTGAGCTCTAGTTTAAGGATAGTTTTGTAATGCTCGGAGGCTTCTGGGTGAAGGGAAGACAGTTCTTTTGGGGCTGCATCAGTGTACACAGCCAGGCTGGGGTACAGTCAGTAGGCAGTTTCCAGCTCTGCACCAGGTTAATGCTCACACATCTTTCACCAGCAGAATCACCAGTCTCCTGTGGGGGAAAGAAAGAGACTCCCCACTGAGGGAGAAATGGGGCTGGATTTGAAAGATGTCCCATTTTATGTTTGAAAACTGAAATTGCATGAATGCTGAAATCCACCAAGGAAAAGCACAGATAAATCTGTCCGGTGGTACTGTGACTTTCTCAGAACCGTCCATTAATAGGCCAAGATGGCACGAGAATTGGAGATTTAAATAAAAGTCCTCAAAGAAAGATACTGAACTTAGGTTTTTAAAAATATTAAATTGTATTGATTCTGAAGCACCCAATCTGCTCAAGAACCTTGACAAACCCTGTATAACTGAGCTGGGCTTGGGGCATCTCTATCCCTTTAAACTGAGTATTAGTTGAGAATGAGGCCCTGATATGGTTGTTGTGTGATTGGGGAGGGTTTGTTAATACAACAACTATATTTTTATAATTATTTTGCCAGGGTGATGAAGGAAAGAAAGGGAGCAAAGGAAATCCAGGACAGAGGGGATTTCCGGGGTCTGAAGGGCCAAAGGTAAGGCTCTCACTTTCTCTCTGAGGGGGTTATAATTGTGTCTGGTTTTAATAGAATATTAGATTTCTACCACAAATTTGATTTCCCATTTTTCTTCTGAACAAATACAAAGCAAAAACCTCAAAGTGAAAAAAGTCTTCAGAAAATATACTAATCCAGACCATAACAGAATGGAATAAGAAGGTTGCACAACATACGTGTTCTTCATTGGACTATTGATGCTTCTACGAGAGAATCTGGGTGTCGCCCCTCTCTGGGATACAGTTAGGACCGTAGGAGATACCAGTCCTCCATCATCTCGTTCTGCGGAACAACTTACGAAGTCCCAGGCTGCGAGGCAGTTGGAGAGAGGGCTGCAGAAGGCTAGAGAGGGGCATTCTCACCCTGCTCCTCCCCAGAACCTTCTGGGGCCCGTCGTTTCAATCACAGAAGGAAAGTGATACTAAGATCTATTTCACAGGGTTGTTGGGAAAAGTAAGGCATTTAATAAAATGCTTAGTACAGTTTCTGGCACGTAGCAAGAGTTCAATACGTGGAGTTATTCAGAGAGAATGTGGAAATGAAAAGTAGGGGACCCATGTCCTGCTAAACTGTCCAGGACAGGGAGCTGAAGAAGTAAAGGAAATCGTGAGGCAAGCAGTTAGGTACATGTTCTGCCTTAACAGGAGAGGATGTTGAGGTTACTTGTATGTGTCAGGAAACAGAAATTTGCAAACCTAAGAGTTCATGCCTCGAGGAAGGTGCTAATTGTAAAAAGAAACAAAGACCAGACTACGAAAGAACAACTCAAAAAATGGCGTATTGTGATGATGGCAGGTACAAAACACAGCAACCCCTGCAGGCCAGTGATTCTGAAACATCAGTGCCCCTCAGTGTCCCCTAGGGGGCGCGTTACAAATCCCTGTTTCTTAGCACCACGCCCAGAGATCGGGGTACCAGGAATCTGATTTTTCTTTTTCTTTTTTTTTTTTTTTTAAAGATTTTATTTATTTATTTTTAGAGAGGGAAGTGGGGGAGATAGAGAGAGACAGAGAAACTTCAATGTGCGGTTGCTGGGGGTTATGGCCTGCAACCCAGGCATGTACCCTGGCTGGGAATCGAACCTGGGACACTGGTTCCCAGCCCGCGCTCAATCCACTGAGCTACACCAGACAGGGCTTGATTTTTCTCTGTAAGTGCCTTCTGCGGCAGGTAGTTCAAGGAGCCCACGATGAGAAATCCCACTTTATAAGAAATGTGTTGTATTATTATTAATAATAGTGATTACTCTTTACATCTTAGTTGCTCTTATTCAAAGTGAATATTTTTCTGTATTTTGAAATACAGCTCTTTTTTATGAAGAACTGCTATATTTGAATTCATAATCACACCTTAATAAAGGGTCTTTAAACAATTGTATACCTTCTATGTATATAACTTTGTATTTTAAAAGTACAGTAACTGGCCTCTTTAAAAAGAGGTGGAAGAGATTAAATCTGGAAGCATAATCTTGCTTACCCTGGTCTTTGTGAAAAATGTAACAGGTTAATGCTTTATCCCTTTGTCAAAGGACTGAGTGGGGTGGTTACGTGTTACCAGAGCCCTGGTTTGTGGGGGGCCGTTGACCTGCAGGTGGGAAGTGCAGAATCGGTGCACACCTGCCTCGCAGTGGTCCAGGCCCTCGCAGGCCGATGCGCTCAGCCTGTCCCTCACGGTGGAGACTCAGCAGAGCAGGGGCCTCAGGCGTGAGGCGGACGTGGCCCAGGGCTGGAGTCCTTACCAGCGATTCTCTGGACGGGAGGCGGGGGACCCAGGGGGCAGCTCCTGACGGGAAGAACGGCTTGTTCTTAGGTCAGGAGGAGGCACATTTTTGGTAAAGGGACAGGTAGTAAATATTTTAGGCTTTGAGGTCCAAGAGGCAAAATTGAGAATATTATGTACCCGCTTATATCACAATCATTTACACATGCGAAAGCCATTTTTAGCCATCAGCTGTATGAGGCCAGGGGGCAGGTTGGATTTGGCCACAGGTAGCAGTTTGCTGCACGTGTTCTAGATCCTTAGTTTCCAAACTGTTCAGTTACAAATCTCTAATAGCATGCCAATATAGGTTTTGTTTAGTTAGTTTTTAATTGTAATTTTTATTCAGAGACTATCATATTAATGTTATAAGATTTATCTAAATAATTGAAAATTTAAATGAGGAGATACAAATAAATAGTGTAGCCCTAATATTTTCTTCTAATAATGCCAAATGGGTCCATTCAAACACCCTGCAGGGTGTGTGCACCCTGTTACTTATATCAGAATCCCCAGAGGTGCCTCATAAAAATTCATATTCCTCTACCCAGCCCCTACATCTATTAAAATATCTGGAACTGATCATCCATAGACAACTGAATAAAGAAGATGCAGGCCCTGGCCAGGTGGTTCAGTTGGTTGGAGCATTGTCCCATGCACCAGAGGGTGGCAGGTTTGATTCCCGGTTAAGGCACATGCCTGGGTTGTGGGTTTGATTGTCAGTCAGGGCATGTACAGGAGGAGACCAATTGATTTTTCTCACATCCATGCACTCTCTTTTCCCCTCCCCTTCCCCTCTCTCTAAAATCAATAAACATATCCTCAGGTAAGGATTTAAGAAATGAGAATAAAAGCTTAATTTAAAATACACAGTGGAATATTATTTAGCCATAAAAAGAATGAAATCTTAGCATTTGCAATAGCATGGATGGACCTAGAGGGTATTATATTAAGTGAAATAAGTCAGACAAAGACAAATACCTTATATTTCACTTATATGTGGAATCTAAAAAACAAAATAAACAAACAAACAAAACAGAAACAGACTCATAGATACAGAGAACAAACTGATAGTTGCCAGATGGGAGGGGGTGGGGGGCAGGGTGAAAATCGTTATGAGGTAAAGAAGTACAAATTGGCAGTTACAGAACAGTGACGGGACCTAGAGAACAGCCTGGGGGATACAGTCAACAATGTTGCAGTAACTATATATGGCAGCAGTTGGGTACTAGGCTTATTGGGACAATCAGTTTATAAATTATGTCAATACACCTGAAATTAATATGATATTGAATGTCAACTGGAATTTTAAAAACTTTAAAAATATCTCTGGGACTGAAACCCTTGACTCTCTATTTTATCAAATTCCTCTGATGATTACTCCCTAAAATTTGAGAATAATGGGTCTAGAACTAGGTGGGACAGAGATACTACTTGCTATTTCAAATTGAGTTTTTATTGAGAGTCAGTATTGAGACATGCCCCCAACATTGAGAAATGTTTTAATTTTTCTATTTGAAAATGTATCTATGTGTTTGTTTGTTTGTTTGTTTATACCATAAACTCTCTACTTCTAAAAAGGGATATGAAATACTTTACAATGGAAGACTGACACATCATGGACCACAGAACAAAAGAACAAAGGAAAAAGTTACAAATATAAGAAACATTATTTATTTTCCAATTATACCAAAAACTTATGCTGAAGATAATTGTTGGAATTGAACAAATATTTCCCTCTGAACTTTCTGGCATACAACGAAAGGGAAGCATCATTAATTGCATAATTTTTATTAGCTAATAAAAGGATACACAAGAGATAAAATGTGCCTAATACTCAGGAATTAACTGAGTGCATTTATTAAAGACATTGAAATCTTAACCATCAATAACTTTAGTAGTGGTTTAACAAAGATGTTAAAGTGTTTTCACATTGGACTGTGAAACAGGTCATAATATTTCAAAATGCTGGAAACACATTTCTATGCTTTTCCTAATGTAATTCCTATATATAGTTTTTTTTTGTTTGTAATGAGTATTTTGCTTTGCTTTTAGGGTGATCCAGGGGTTATGGGCCCTTTTGGGCTTCCTGGAGCATCAATTCCTGGGCCACCTGGGACAAAGGTATGCATTCTTGTGAATACTTTTTTCTTTTTCTTAGATAGTTGGAGAAGGGGAAAAATTCATGATACAAGTCTACTAGAATTTTAGCTTTGGAAGAACCCAAAAATGTTATCTACTTCAACCCTGATGCATCACAATTAAGCAAACTAAAGGCCAACCACAAATGTAAGATTAGAGACCAGATTACTTGCTCCTGGTCTTGAACTTGTCATTTCATCTAGAACTACCTTCCTCAAATCTTAGACCTCAATACAAGTAAGAATTTATTGCATCTATTCACAAGAATTTGCTAAGATTTATCATCAGAAAGTGTGACAGAAAAGAAATTCACTCAGATTTGAGACCATTTCCAGACAGTCTTACGGTCCAAACATTTGAGTCTAGATGGCCACCTCCTACTTCAGAGGCCTTTCTCTAACCAGCCTGGTAGACTTTACGGACAGGTTTTATCTACTTAGGCTCTGACATTCATCTCAGGTACATTAGAAGAATGTACTCTCTCAAAATACGAGACTGATCGGTTAACCCTTTACAAACGGGCCAGTCACTTTTGTCCCTGCCATTATGGTTTCTCATGCAACCTCAAGTCTGAAACTTGGAACATTATTTGAAATGTACAGGGAGACAGAGGAGGACCTGGGGTGCCTGGGATTAAAGGAGAACCTGGCATTGCTATTCGAGGACCAAAGGTATGCTTTGTGCACGTTCTTTCATTTATTTTTTTCTGTATGTGAGAGAATGAAAGTAATTTAATGCATAGTAACTTGATGGCTGCAATGGTTCTACTTCCAGTATTTATGTTGATGAGCTCAAATGTAAGAATACACTATTCCCTTTATGAAACTCAAGCCAACAGGTCGTTTCTTTTTCTTTTTTCCTTTTTCAGTTACAGCATACATTCAATATTATTTTGTATTAAATTCAGTAGTTAGACAATCATATACTTTACAAAATGTTCCCCCCAAATATTTTCAGTAACCACCTGGCACCTACACAGTTATTACAATATTATTGACTATATTCCCTATGCTGTACTTTACATCTCCATGACTATCTTAACCACACCGAGCTTGTAGAAGTTCCCAGAAGCTGCTGAACTCTTTCCGGCTTCAGTGTCCTTGCAAATGCTGACCTTTCTGCTTAGAATGCTATTACCATCAGTATGTGCATAACCTACGTCTCATCTGTTCAGTCTGAGCTCTTTAAATACCATATCTAAAGGCATTTCTACCAATCTAAAGTAGGCCACTTTGACTGCTCTTTAGATAGCCATTTGTTTCCTTCATAAGACATCATTATTGATAATTATGTTTGTTAGTAGGTCTCCTAGTTGTTGTTACTCTATCTTGTAGATAAGTGAGGAACAGAACAGATTTTTAAGTACAGAGATATAAAATAACTTATTCAATTAGACTCTAAGTATATGCCGGGTACTGTGGGAAATGAGACAGAGAAATCATTTATTTTTCATAAACAGTGGAATTTTTGCTGACTAAACAGTTGTTTGAAAATGCCCATTTTGTAATATCAGTGATGTGAGATTATATGGCCTCTAGCCTTTTTCATTTACATATTAGTGGCCAATGCATCTCTTCTGCAAAGCATTGCCAAAAAAAAAAAAGTTCATGTTTGGAAGCTTTATTGAATCAAATTTCTGTGTTTTGTTATCCATCTTTCAGAGTTATTTTAAATTAAAATGCAAAGAATTATAGGAAAAGACAGCTTTAAGTAGTCATTTCTGTTTCTCCATGGCAACAAAGCGCCATTTCCCTCACACAGCAGCTAGCAAAGCACTGCAGCAGGTGCCGTTCCCAATGTCAGCAGCACATCCTGGCGTGGAGAACAGGTTTCAGGGCCCCACAGTCAGTGCTCAGTGAACCAGTAGCATGTTGTTACATGGCTTTGAAGCTGGCTTCAGTTCTACCAAATTGTCTCTTCTGGAGAAAAGGATTCATGTACTGACATCAGTGGTTTTCAAACTTCAAAAAAGACAACTGAAAACGGTCTTTGAAATATAATGCAAAACCTATTATTTACTGATACATGCAGTAGGGGTTCTTTTTGAAGGTCAAAGGAGAATCCTGATCCTCATTGATCTTAATCACTTTGTTGTCCTTGCTAGAGTGACAACCTTCTTGTTTACTGGGGACAGGGGAAGCTCCAGGGACATTCAAGCTGAGACAGAGAAAGTCCTAGACACACTTGCTCCTCAGACTTTGAGGCACTTGGGAATCCAAGTTCCTGAAAAGACTCTATGGGAACCCAAATTATGTGCAACTCAAGGAGAAAATTCCAAATTTCCTAATGCTAAAACTATAGATGCAACCTTGATCAAGAACATTTGGGTGACAATTTTCATATTGTTTGATAACTTCTTGGATCTGTGTATTCCTGGGTTTATGATTTGCAGTTACTTCTCTCTACTTATACTATTGCTTAAAATAGAAACAAAATCTAATTAAATATGCAGCTAGGGTTTATAAGCCCTATCTGTTTTCTACTGATCATCATTGGACATTATTGGTGACATATTTAAAGTTATTTTCCTCTTCACTCTTCTTTCTAATCTCTTGGCCTCTAAAGATGTTCTTTCTGTCATTCTTCCCTATAGCAATTTTTTTATCCTCACCCCAGGACATTTTCCCACTGCTTTTAGAGAGAGGGGGAGGGAGAAAGAGAACATCTATATGAGAGAAAGACCAAATGGCTGTTTTCCCTATGTGCCCAGACCGAGGACTGAACCTGCAGTCCAGGCATGTACCCTGACTGGGAATCCAACCCGCAAGCTTTTGGTTACAGGACAATGCTTCAACCAACTGAGCCACACCAGCCAAGGCTAATGCATTGGTTTTTATGCTTTGGGGGGATTAAATGCCTGATGGAAGTTTTAGCATATTTGTTCAGTTTTTCTGTATCAGGGAACTCCCAGGCCTGCCCCCCAAGCCCATTTCAAAATATCAGATTAAGATTTCTGCCCCAATTTATGCTGAATGAGAAACACATTTTCTTGAATCCAGGGCAAAGAAACCAGGTGGCAAAATTCCATCTAAAATATGCTGTGATGAGTCCAAAATAAAAATCTGAGAGAGAACACTTCCTTTATCCCCATCTCCTGATATTCCCATTAATATTAGAAGTCATAAGCTAACTACAATTTTTTGCAGGAGAGAGGACAAATTTCTCTAGGAAAAAAATGTTTGTAAACTATTAATGTTTTTGATGTTTTTCCCCTAGTGTGGGTGCCAGAGGATAAATGACAGCAGCTGCTGATAATTTGTTATGGGCTTGGAACTTATAACTAAATGCTGAAATTGAATTTTTATTCCAATTTTCTTTCAACTTCACCAGGCAGCAGTTCCTGCTGTGTTGTTGGCCCGCTCCTCGTGTGAGCGTGCAGAGAAATGGACGTCTTATTCTGGGACATATCCCTTGTGGATGTGTAAAGCTTTAATCTTAAATGTAGTTGGAATAGAATAAGAAATTGCTTCTGAGAAGTGACCAGTTTCCTGCAGTTGGAGGTATACCCAACCCCACCTCTCCAGACAGCCTTGCTTTGCTCTCTGTCATACAATTTTATGCTTTCCTCTTGAATCTCTGTTGCTGACAGATGGTAAATTAAGTTTTCAATAAATGACCACTGTGTTCTGAAGATGGGCCCTCTTAAAAAGGTTCATCATACAGAACTAGTCTCTTAGATTTAATAGGAAAAACCAGTTGCTGCACTCATGGTTTTCTAAACAAATCCAACTTCCTTATTGCTTAAAGTTATACAGATTTCCCCCTATTCCAATCAATCATTCTTTCATAGGAGTAAAACTGGGAACATTTTTGGGAGTTGGATTTTAAGAAACATTTTGGTTTGGAAGAATGGCAGTTGGATTTCAGTGTCTGCCTGCATATGAAAGTATTGAGAGTCCTGCTACTCTTTCCAATCTTGGAAAACAAAGGTCTGTCTATTTGTAGGGTTTCTTTCTAATGCAAAAACCATAAATACTTAAAAACATGAAGAGCTCGTTATCAAAATAATTGATGTATACTGACAAGGACCATTGCAAGAGTTATCATAGTAGCAGAATGGCATGTGGTGTAAAAGGACTATTACAGGTTTTAAATACAAGTGCAATAGACGTATGTTGAACAAATCTTCTAGAAGTCTTCCTCATTTTTCTTTCTCTCTCTCTTCATTTTACTTTGGCCAAAATTTCTTTAATTTCCATTTGTAGAGACTTACACATCTCAAAAAGCTATTGTTCAAAAGGCAATAATCACCCTCCTCTCTATTCTATATAGGAGGCCAGTAGTTATTACTAAAAAGTTTTTGATGCCTAAGGTTATCACTCTAAAGCAATATTTATAACTTTTTCCTAGGTCTCAAGATATAAACCACAAACTCTGTGTTTTATCCCCTTTAACTTTTAAAAAAATTATTTTCAATATTTTATTTGGGATTATTTAGTCCCCATGTAATTTGAGCCCTACTGAGGAAGACAAGAGATGTAACACGATTATAGGCAAAATACAGTTTATCTTGTTTTTACACATTTTTATGTATGGGGGGGTCCCCAAAAACCTGAAAGGTATTTATAAAAATTGCATATTTATTCTTCCATGTTTAAACTTCAGTCATCTTCAAAGTACTGTCCATTTGATGTAATGCACCATCAAGATGTTTTTTCCACTACTTAGAACAGTTTTTGAACTCATTGATTTTGATGCCTTTTTGCACTTTTGCCACTTTCTGTTTCACCTCTTCCACATTGGCAAAACATTTCCCTTTGAGGACTTTTTTGTCAGAGAAACAAAAATAGTCGCTCAGAGTGAGAGCAGATGAATAGGGAGGGTGGGACACCAGGGTCATGCTAGTTTTGGTCAAGAACCACCGGGCAAGTGTGCCCACAAATCACCCATTATGAATGGGCAAATGCGTTGAGTCTTAAAAAGAAAAAATTTGCTGAAGCCAAACGCAGCCTCTCACATCAGTGCCAGCTGGAAGGTGATACAGATGGGCTCCTAGAGCACTCACCTAGCGGGGGAAGCCTGTACTATGAGGGACCTGCCCTCCAGAAGTAATTCCATTTTGTGGGGGTTCCCCTGCGTATTCTTTTCTACCCTTGTTCTCACATGGTGCTTACTAAATGTTCTCATTTTTATACTTTTCCATGATCTATGTTGCAGTAAAAATCTGTCATTTTAAAAATTAAAATATCAGCAACCAGCCATCTTCTAATCCCTCCATGTGTGTGTCCTGTGGAGCCCTTGGCAATGGTCCACACACATTGCCTACGTGCATTCCATGACTCCCACCACACACAATGGGTAACACTTAGGGAGAGATAATGAGTTACCACTTGTGGCAGGGTTTTCTTCTAAAAATTTTCAATTCAGTCCTTTGTACTTACCAAATCCACCTTTGGCATATTGAGTTGGTACTGTGCATAAGTTTTGCCAGGTGTTTCATTGTGTAGTCTTATGACATCACCTGGTGTTGGAATTTACCCAGGGTGCCCAAGGCCCTCGAGGACCAGTGGGTGCTCCAGGACTCAAAGGCGATGGCTATCCTGGTGTGACTGTAAGTTTGAATAATGTATTTAAAATTTATTTTTATTGTATTTTTCCATTATCAGTTAACCCCCTTATTACTGGCCCCCCATGTCTGTGAGTTCTTTTTCCTTTTTGCTCGATCCCTCCACTCCCTAACCACACCCGCCCAAGTGCTGTATTTCTTTCCCTCTTACTTCACTCCCTTCATTTTTCCTTCCTCCCTCCCTCCCTCCTTCCATCCCTCTCCTCCTCTTTCTTCCCTTCTTTTACCTTTTATTTCTTTTTTTCTTCTCTCTCTCCCTCCTTCCTTCCTTCTTTCCTTCCTTCCTTCCTTCCTTCCTTCCTTTTTCCTTCCTTTCTCCTTCCTTCCTTCCTTCTTCATGGACACTGCAAACAACACACTTGCTGACTCGCTCCCTTATTATGTCATCTAGGGACCTCGAGGATTACCAGGACCCCCTGGACCAATGGGTTTACGTGGAGTGGGAGACACTGGAGCAAAGGTAAGATTTTAAAGTAGGTAACATAATAGCATCTAAAATAGGTAGGTGATTTTGGTAAAGTTTTCATCAGGCATTATAGAAGAGTAGATATAGCTAAAGAATTGATGAAGTTATTTATCCTCATCTATGGATTTCCTGGCGACCTTGCATTAATTTGAACACGTAGCTTACTTTTATGGTTTTTCTCTTGCTTTCCTTGTGGTGACTCTCATGTCCCTTGGCTGCTTTATCTTTCTGTATCAAGATCAGAGTCCAGTTCAGAGCCCTCCTCTCTCTCCTTGGTGCTCTTTTCCCGTCCCATGGCCTTAACCACTATCCACGTGCTAATGGTGCCCAAATTTTTATCTTCCCTCTCACATGTTGTTTCTTCCACATAGGGCCTCCAGATTTCTCACAGACATCGCTACACTAACCTAACATCCAAAATTGAACCTTTGATTCTCACCCTGTAAGTCTGTAAGTGGCACTGCCGTGCATCCCACACTCATGCCAGGAAATTCTTGGTCTCTTCTTTCTCCTCCCTCCATGAGGAGCCCTATGGTAAATCCTGTCAGTTCTACCTTCAAAGTATATATTGACTCTGTCTGGTTTTCTCCTGCTGCTTCCACCTGGGAAATCCACCATCATCTCTTGCCTGGGCTATGAAAATACCCTCTTTCCTTGTGTTCCCTCTTCTACCTCTGCCCTTCTATATTACCTGTACGCAGAGGGGTCTTTTATAACCACAAGTCAGATTGTACTTCTTTCCTTCTCAACAAACACTCTGGTGTTGTCTCTGTGCCGAGAACAAGTTTGAACCATATTCCATGCCTGTGAAGCCCTTCACAACCTGACTATGGCTCCTGCCCCTTCCTCTCTTGCTGCTGCCCTCCCCCACCCCTTCCGGGAAGCCACACTGGCCTGTACTGCACACTGATTCAGCTCATTCCTGCTTCCAGGCCTTGGTTCTGTGAGGATGGCTCACCTCCCTGACCACCCACACAGAAGCAACCCTCCCTTTCTCGCTTCCCTCCCTCCTCCTCACTATCACATCCCCTTGTGTATTTCCTACCTGGGACCCCCCACCTCTTTCTGATGTCACCTTGCTCATTTCCTGCCTTGCATATTCCACAAGAAGAAATTTTCTGGAAGGCAGGCTCTTTGTCTTGTTCTCTGCTAAATTCCTGGCTCCAGAACTATGTGTGCCACCCTGTGGGAGCTTTGTAACATGTTGAATGAATGGAAAATGAACAAGCGATCAATAGAACCCTAAAGAGAACATTTTCCCTTAGAAACACACCCACTCAGTTTTTCAAATGATTCCGGGTCACTAGAGAGAGATGTTGGAGGTCAATGTCAACTTTTTGTCTTTTTGTTTCAATTGGTCTGCCCCATCACTTAGGAGTGTGACACCTTGACAGTGCTTCTGTCTAGTGAATGGGGCAGGAGCTCTTCCATCCTCTCCTGGTAGAATGAAAGGTTGGGACCCATGCACGGAATATCATCTCCAAGGGAGATCTTGATTCCTGCCCCATGTCCGTCTGTCAGGGTGACCATGAGAGCTGGGGACAGGCTGTGTCTCAAAGTGCTGAGTGAACTGTGCAGAGGAGACACACTCGAGGTGCTTTTATCAAGGCTCTGGCCTGGTCAGGCCAAGGACCGAATCCGACCCTCTCACACACCCCAGCATGTCAATAACCATGCTGAACCTGAGTATCCTAGTATTCTTTATTCTTTAAGATGACATATCTGTCCAATGCTAATATTAACAGTAGAAAGAGAAATTTCAATACGTAAATCTCATTATTTTCTGTTCTGAATGAAACATTAGTAAAAACTTTTGTTATTACACTAAATGTTTCTTTAGAGAAATAGAAGCTTATTTCTATTTAAAATAAGACATGATATAAAATGTGTGAAATATATAATGTACTATAACTGTATTCCAGTGGAACAGTAAGGTCATTTACATTTTTAGAGTAGATTATCATAAATATTTTATATAAGAATATGTTGTATTATATTAATTATACTATTACATTACTGTCTTATAGGAGCAATAATAATAATGCAGGACTTAGGCACAGATAGGGAGCATTTAAAAATTTGATTTTTGTAAATATTCATTATGTCAGCTTATTTAACATATAGACTAAACCATTTACTAAAGGATTTTATATACTATTTCTCTCAAAGTCCCTTGTACTTGTTTTCATACACATTTTTTAGAGAGAGAAAGGAGAGAGAGAGAGAAAGAAAGAGAGAGAGAGCCATCAATTTGTTGTTTCCCTTATTCATGCCTTCATTGGTTGATTCTTGTACGTGCCCTGGCCAGGAATTGAACCTGCAACCTTGGCGTATCAGGAAAACACTCTAATCAACTGACCTACTTATCCAGTCAGGGATCATAATACATTTTAAGGGGAAAGGTCATGGGGAAAAAAGTGTTCTTTCTAAATTTTGTCTTTTCTATTTTTAGTGTAACTGTCAACATGTTGCCAAAAGCTGTATTTTAAGTGAAACACATTATCCCTGTCGGCCCGCACTGGAGGCTGAGCGGAAGCAGCAGCCCAGATGCTCGCCTCCAGCTGACGGGAGAAGAGCACCTTAGCTTGAACCCGCCTCTGTTGGCCCACCTCCCTCTCAGCCGCCGTTTCCTTCTCTGCGGCCTCTTTCTGTGGGTGCTGGGAAAGCATGACATCCTGGCTAGCGCTAGCCCTGCAGGGAGATGTCAGGAAGGTGAGCTAGTGTTAGAATCAAAGATTGTGGATCATACACTTAAAAGTCAAGGAAATTTTAAAAGCAAACATCGGCTTTTCATAACCTAAAATCATCTATCCTCTTTTAAAGAAGTCTTAAAGGCTCTGTGTGGCCTTTTTTATTTTCCTAAAGAAAACTTGGTCACAAGCTCAGAAATGGGTAAAGCAAGGAAAATATTGACAGAGGTCAGTCGGCAGAGCTAAGGTGAAACTCTCACAATGCCTGAAATTGTCAGTGGCAGCAGAATTGCAGGACTTAAGTGTGTGCCAGATTTCTTCTCCTTCCATTGTGACTTTTAAAATGGCAGAGAAATTATGTGCGTAGTTGTATGGACATATAGATCTGATGTTTTTCATTTAAATTCTGTGTAGTCACCTTAAAATATTGGCCTTAGGGCATTAATTTATAAAACAAATGTGTTTTGAAATGAGGAAACCATTAAGGTTGACGATTAATTTATGGTGGGCTTTTGTGATATTTAGTTAAGAGCACATGTGTTTAGCACATGACACAGATATTTGAATCAAAGCTTCTGTGTTTCAAAACACATAGAAGCCAGTTCCCGACATCTCACACCCTTGTGGTGCTCTGCGGCTTTTTTCCAGGGGGAAGAATTCCATATGACATCAGTGCTACATGGTACTTCTATATCTATTACCTCAAATTTAATCCAAATTTTGACAAGGGCTTCTGAGAGAGTTCTACAATTTTTGTAAAAATGACAATGTTCAAGGAAACAGTAGATAGAGTTTTTAAATCTACTTTGGGAACATGCCTTGAAGAGGAACAGGCAATTTGGTTTCTTGCCAAGTGAGAAGTGCCCCTCCAGTGCCCTGACCCTGGACTCAGGTGCCCTGCTCATTGACAGGGAAGGCGGGTTCCAAGATTCCATCTAACACTGCCTGCGTTTCTTCAGGCATGCTTTGTGCTTTGGAGACAATCATTACATAAGACTCATTTCCCTTTGAGAAGCTCAGATAACTCTTTGTCCCTGTACTTTCACCACCAAAGGCTCATGAGGTGTGCATATTGCCCCAGGGCTGACTCACTGACGTTGCTGAGGGGAAGAGTTTGTTCTTGGACTCTTAGCAGAGGAATCAATGCAGAGGAATCAATGGCTCCCCTGAGCTCTGTAAAGGCAGGTGCATGCTCCATGTTCCTCTCTGAGCTCCTTCAGCCCCCTCTGTCAGTGTGCTAGTTCCTCACAGAGAAAGCCATGGCCTCCCCCAAAGCTTTGGAGCCATTGAGCTCAGCCAAATCTTGCACAGAGATCGAATGTGGCTTTTGGAGCCTTCAAGGGACCTCTTCACCATCAAGTGGCTGGAATAAGGTCTGCGGGCAGAAAAACTTACGGGGTTGTTGTTGTTACTATCTAAATAGTTCCAGAATATTGTGACATTTTTAAACAACCCCCTTATTTTATAGATATGGAAATCAAGAACCATAGAGGTTGGACGACTTGCCCCTTTATAAATAGTTTCGATATTATATTGTGTTCTCATGTAAGAGGGAACTATGAATCTAGGCGAATGAATGAAAGACTAGATGGATGAAGAGATCGGAGCAGAAAGAATGACTTGACCTGACTTGTAGATGCTCATTCTCCAGAGCTATCCGTCTTCTGACGATCATGGCACCATCCCGTGCACAGTTGGATCGTTTCTCTTTCCATCTAGTTTTTCCATCGTCATGACTTAAATAATGTAAACATTAAAGAGAAGCATAAACCTAACCTGCAAAGAATTAAACATTTTTAAAAGCTTTAAATGTTTAAAGATTCTAAATACATACTTTATTTGACAAAAGTGGTCCACTGTCATAAATTAAAATGCAAGTGTATGTAAAATTCCACTGAGTGTCATTATTCTAAAAATGTTCCCAGCTTCTGAATCGCCCCTCTGTTCTCTGCAATGGCTCACATATGTGCAACAGGCAGTGGCGGAACAGAGGCGCAATTCACCCAGAGATGCATTAGGAATTTGTAGATTCCATCAGCGGACATGAACTGGACGAGGAACTGCATTTTGAACAGTGTCCAACAAGCAGGGCTAGCCCAGGACACAGCCTTAATGTTAGCAAAGTGAAGGGTCCATGATTCCAAACTGGAGTTGAAGACACCCACCTCCCATAGTGCGACTGCAAAATTGCTACAGGCAGGACAATCAGCTCAACGAACAGGACTAATTAAAGCCAGAGCCATACCAAATTTACATGCCAGACAGCGTGACCTTTTGATTTGAGTAAAGGTCACATTCCAACCAGGAAAACTTGACTAGGTGACTGTTCAAGGTTACTTCTGAACTCAGCTCTATGCCTGATCTCTGAAATCTGAGCTGTACTCCAGCCTCTCATTATGTTCAGTATTGCCTTCCCCCCTCTTTGCACTTGTTTTCCTAGTTCTGCATTTCTCTCCCCGGGAGTCCACACGTACCTTCCCTGTAGCCCTGGTGATGCACACGGAATCTTAACATTCTCCACCCATGCCACCATCAACATATTTTTATTTTTGATCATGGAGACTGGAGGAAATTTCCCCCAGCAGAAAGTTACATTGAATATTAGTCCAAGAGAGCCTTTTCTTCTCTGTCATTAGGGGTGGTGACAATAGTTCAGTTTTCAAGGTTTCAAACTCGGCTCCCCAGATGTAAGACTCTCCCTCCCCAGTGAGAGTCTTGGCACAGGAGAATCATTTGCTCATCGTTGAGGAGATGATTTTGAGAAAAGAAAGAAATAATCAACAACAAATCCCTAAATCCTAAAGAAAGCTTTTAAATTATCATTGGTATTGATTCATTGCTGCTTTGGGGTGAGTATTAGATCTCTAGAAGAGAACTTGAAGAATTGAAATCATTTTAAGTAGTTTGAAATTTAAAGCTGGAAAAATACACTAAAGGAAATGTTACAGTGATTTGAGTGCTTGCTTTCTAGTATCTTATAAATTTTTTCCTCATCCCCTGATATTTATGCTAGGAATTGTTACTCTCCCTTTTCAGTGGGTGTCAGTGAAAAGTGGCTGAGCAATATGACAATGGCCAGTCAATAATCAATACACATTATTAATATTTGGGTTGTCTGTCTGTAAGCTTAGAAGAAGGACTCTAAAATTTTCATTGACATTCTGACAACCCAAGTGAGGTATTCAAGAGTCACTAAACCATTGCCTGTACTCTTTACGTAATTCACTTCAGAGTGGTACTTGCATTTGTGGTGGTTGGAACCTGAGTACTTGTATCTTATTTTTATGTAAAAGCCAGACAGAAAGGAACATTACGCAGCTGCTAATCATCACTTCAACATCTACCTTATTTTAAAACTCAGTTGTTCCTTGGTTTCATCATTTAGTACAATCTTCAGTGTACCATTCCTTCAAAAATGCTTAAGAAGCTAATTCTTTTCACAGTAAGTTTAATTTGCATTTCATTGTCCCCGAAGTAAAAGAAAAAAGCATAAAATCATTTATAGAACAACTGTAACTTGCTTCTGTAGTCTTCTCAAAGAGTGACAGTAATTTAATCGACACAAAGGGAGAAATAACGATTAAAGCTTCACTTACGAAGGTGTGTGTGGGGAGAATAGAATGGGCTCTTTTGTTTCTAAGAGCGCTAGCTTCTCAAATATTATAGTTCAAACTTATGATGTATAGAAAATATAACAGATTGTTTCCTTATCACTAGTCCACTTAAGACTTCTGCCACTTACTAGCTATGTGACCTCAGCAAGTCATTGTATCTCAGACTTAGCCTCCCCATCTTTGACTTGGGACAAGAATGCCTAGTTCACGAGATTACTCTAAGAAATTAGTGAAATTATGTCTATAAGATTTTTTATGAATTCTAACATACTAAAGTACTATTAGTAGTAGTAGTCCTAGTATGCATTATTCTGACGAATCAAATATACTGCAGTATGGATAAAAACAGAGAATAAGAATTTGTGTAGGCAGGAGATCTGGAGTAAGACCAATGAAAACACTGGGGTAAGCCACAAAATTGAGGCATGGTGACAGAGGGAAAATTGAAAGGGAAGCCTTAGACAGCTGGGTACTTGTGAAGATTGCTTGGGCCTCTTAGGAGTCTTATAACCAAGATATTTTCTTTCTTGCCCTTGAGAGAGTGTGATTGAATCAATGTAGGGAAAAAAGTCTGACTGCCACATAGCCATGTGTTTGCGTTCAGGGGCTTCTGGAAGCAAATCTATGGAGAAGTCAGCCTGGTCCATCCAGCCCCAGCTAATGCTGAGCTGAGAGGTGGACTCTGCACTCAAACCTTGAGTTTGAGCTGTTTCTGGCTTTTCGGCAAATCCTGTATCCTCTCGAGCCTCAGTTTCCTCATCTGTAAATTGGAGTAAGTTAATATTAATAGGATCAGATAAGATAATGAATGAAAAGTACCTGCCATGTAATAAACTTAATGTATTTTAATTATTATTTAATTACTAATTACAATAGTTTTAGGATGAACCAAAGCAAAGATTTACTAAGGAGAAAATGAAAGACAGTGATAGTGGTTTTGTTTTTTTCTTCCTTTTAAAAAGTAGAAGATTCAACAAATGCTTGATAGGATCATTATAAGGTTATGTATGATTTTTAAAGGAGTTGAAATTAACCACTCTGCAGGTTATAGTCTAAGTAAAACCTTCACCAAATCATTTGCTAAGTTCACATATATAGGTATTGCAGATAGTCTTAAACTTGACCATTTCCCGTCAAAATGAAAGGCATATCTTTTCTAGAATCCCTTTGTGGGCCAAAAGGAAGCTGTGGGCAATCTAAATAGTTAGTTGCTCTTTTTGGGGGGAGTGGAGGTAAGCAAGTAGGGGTATGACTTAAGCTAAGCGTCTTATGAAATTGATGGATATAGTTACAAATGGAAAGTCCAGAATTTGCTTTCGGGTTTGCTCATTGTCTCCTAGTGCAAGGGCTCCCTCTGCAGGTTCTAGCAGCCCTCAGATTGTGCACGGGAAGCTAAGACCAGCTGTGCAAGTACCTGCTGCACTTCTTCTTAGTTGTGAATGTCACTCTATCCACTGACGACAGAACTGAAAACGCCATGTAAACAACTTCTTCATTGCATGGGTGCGGCATGGTGGCAGAGCCGGTGCTATCAGGTGGTGGAGTGGGTCCTGACGCCCCTCCTCTCACACACACTCCCCCGATGTTGTAGCTGTCGCCCAGGGGACAAAAGACAGGATGCATTTTTAAGGCCCCACCCTAGTAGAGAGACACTGCCTCTGAGAGGAGACACTCCCTTCTCATTAAGATGCTCCCACCTGTTGAAAGGTGTGGTACTTATGCGCCAAGGAACGACCCTCACACCTTGTTACTGACCAACTCATATACCTACAGACTACGTTAAGACTGGATTTAAGGTCTATCAGATCATAAAAGCTTGTATCAGATTATGTTCACACAGGTCAAAAGATACAGAAAATATTTTGTATAGATAAAACATGGCTCTATATCAACAACTACGTGAATGAAAGTGGACAACCTGGTTGAGGTAAACACTGCAGTGCCACATGTAACGTGGGGTCATACCCTCATAAAGCTCAGTTACCAGAGTTCACGTATAGAAAAGGGCCATACATTGTCTACAGGGCAGCTATACTATTGCATTTGCCTTCAGACATTTTTAAATGGTGAGGGTCAGGAGAACTAAGCGAGAGAGTAAAAGGACAGCAACAGCAAGAGTGGCCTAAAGTGAACTCACAATGTATTGTAACTATTTTTCCCACTTACTTTCCCATCTGGGATGTGTGTGTGTGTGTGAGTATTAGTATGGTAAATACTAATTGAGAAGGTGGTTTTAACTAAAATCATCACAAAGAAAGTATCATGAATTAGAGCATCAAATTCTTTGTCAAAAGAGATAGCACTTTATAAAAAATATCCATCTGCCTTCTTACCATGTCCTTAGTTTTTTTAAATGATTTGGCACATACCAAGAATATATGAAACACATGTAGGTTACACTAGTGATGACCGAATCTACCACTGTGCTCCTCCTCCCCTTCGCCCATCGTTCCTTCTTAAAAATCCCAGCTCCTTCTCCTTATTAAGGCGGAACATCACAGCAAACTTTCCTCACCCTCACTGGTGAGATACTTGTTAGTATTGTTCATGAGTTTTAAAAGTAGTTTATTGAAGTATCACGAACATGAGCAAGTGTATACTAAAGCAGAAACATTAGTAAATTCCCATGTACCCTCATGCTTCTTCAATGGTTACCAGCATGGGGACGTTCTCTAGCTGTGTCCCCCACTCTCACTGCTCCCCCCACACTGCTCACCCCCATAAACCCCAGACGTCGTCCCTGTAACCCTTGGGCATTTGTCTCTCTGATGTAAGAATTCTTTTTTTTTAAGATTTATTTACTTATTTTTAGAGAGGGAAGGGAGGGAGAAAGAGAGAGAGAGAAACATCAATGTGCAGTTGCTGGGGGCCATGGCCCGCAACCTAGGCATGTGCCCTGGCTGGGAATCGAACCTGCAATGCTTTGGTTCACAGCCCGCACTCAATCCACTGAGCTACACCAGCCAGGGCTGTAAGAACTCTTTTTTAAAAACATAACTCTAATACCATCAGCAGACCTAAGAAATATTAATAACATTTCCATAGTATCATCCTATTTTGAACATTAAAATGTCCCAGTTTGCCCTGTAAATTTATTACAGTTGGTTTGTTTGAATTGGGGTTCAAGTGATGTCTACACATGGTGTTCGAATTCACATCTCTTTTTAAAATCAAAGGTTACATGTGTTTTGTTTTGTTTTTTGCACTGTCTTGGTGGACTTTCTTTTTTTTTAAATTTGAGGATTTTGCCAATGGTACCCTTCTCGTGTTGTTCAACATGTTTTTCTATTCTTTGTTGTTTTTCTGTTTTGTTTTATAAACTGGTAGTTAGATCTAGACAGACACCTGCTCAGACACAGTTTCAATTTTTCTTAGCGAGAATACCTCACAGGCGGGGCCATGTGGTCCCATTCTGTCACATCGGGTGTCTAAGCTCATCGCGGGAGGGTGGAGAAAAACAGAAACACCAGAGAGGGATCCACTGCATCTGGGGTGGGGTTAAGGGCGACCAGGCAAAAAAGACAATTATTTTCTGATAAAACATTGACTGATTCTGGATAAAATCTCCTTAACTAGATTTACTACTTCACTGTGCTCGGCGTTGCTGGAGGGGCTCAAAAATGTAGCAGGGGGGTGAGTCCGTCAGGTGTAGCTGAGGCCCTCACACGACGAGCTTGTAGACACTCCCTGTAAAGGACTTCACAGGCCCTCCAGAAAAGAGAGGTGATAAAAATCTATGTGATGTCAGACACATTCACGTTCTCTACTCTCCACTGCTGGTGATCGGAGTGGTCATTTAAGCTCGGAGAACCATGGGGCCACTCGAAGCCGGGAGTCAGCAGGAGAAAGGGGTCGAGGAAATAATTGGTGTCTGTGGTCTCAAGAGCAGCGAGGTAGTGAGAGGAAGAGAGGGGGGCTGGGGACCAGAGCCAGAGGGTGGTATGGAAGCAAAAGGGAAATATGTAATTATAAAAAGAGAGATGAAAAGAATGAAGTCAGTAATAAAATATAGTCTAAAAGTTTTCTTCACTCTTTTAAGGCCTTCTTTTCTCTAGAATTATTTTAGGGTTTATAAGTGAAAAGTAAAGGATGGGCTGTTTTTCTAGATAAACAATGTCATCATTTCTTAAAATCCATGACTTTTGCACTGTTGAAAGCTATGAGTTATTTAATATTTATCTCCTAACAGGACATGGACACAACAAGGCCCAGGGCAAAGAGCTTGGGAGATTGAGGTCCAAAGCCTGGTTCCTTTTTTTTTAACAGCTTTATTGAGACATTTAACAACACAGAAACCACCCACTTCAAGTGTACAATTCAGTGACTATTTAGGAAATTCACCAAGTTGTACAGCCATCGCCATAGATCAGTTTTTGATCACTTTCTCCCTCCCAGTAGGACCCCTCATGCCCATTTACAGTGAACCCTGCTCCTGGCCCCAGGCAACCATTGATTTACTGTCTCTATGGATTTGCCTTTTCTGGACATTTTATATAAATGAAGCCAAACAATGTGTGTTCTCAAGAATCTATCTTCTTTTACTGCAAATAATGTTATGGGAGTCCATCCATGTCAAAACATGCATCTGTAGTTCATTTCTTTTTGTTGCTGAATGTCCCACATTTTGTCTATCCCCCTTATTGTACCAGCTGATGGACGTTTATGTTGTTTCCATTTGGGGCTCTTATGAATAGTACTACTAAGTGCATTTGTCCATAAGTCTTGATATCGACATATGTTTTCATTTTCCTTGGGTGTATACCTAGGAGTGAAATTACTAGATCAAAAGGTAAATTTATGTTGAGCTTTTAAAGGAATTAACTGCCAAGCTTTTTCTAAAGTGTCTGCACCAGCAAGATATGAGGATTCCCATTTCTCCACATCCTCCTAGCCCCGCTTCTTACTAGCTGCACTGCCTTGGGCAAACTCTAGTTTCCTGCTAACAAAATAGGTGGGGTGGGGAGTTAATATTTACCGAGGGCCTGCTCTAGGCTTGACTCTGCAGTAGGAGCAGCACATTATTTGTTTCGCTTTGTCGCCCTCCCCATGAAATGCGAACATGATTTTCGATACAGCTGATGGACTTACTGAAGCTCGAAGGGGTTAGGTAAATTAGTCATCACTGTAATACAGGATCGTGGTAAATACTAAATTACAGCAAATAACATATATGAACATGCCTAGTAAAATGCTGGGCATGCAGAAAGAGGCTAATGAAGAGATTTTTATTTCTGTTTCTTCCCATCATAATTCATATCTTAAATAGGTGTAACCACAGGGCTGGACTTGTCCCAATCAGGCCCCACCACTTCTCTGGTGATAGTCCCCTGGTGTGAACCTGTCATGCTTTGGAGAGTCTGAAAAGCCTTTACAGAATCTGCCCTGCCCTCACAGCCACTCCAGTGGCAGGAGTGTCGCAGAGTCCAGCCCTACCTAACCCGAGCTGCGTAATCTTTGCTGCGCAAATCACTAAGCAGTAGTCTGGGATGGGTCACATCTTTTCGTGGTTCCTTTTGTTCATGTCTCTTTTCAATGGAGGTAATTATTTGTCCAAATTCCAGAGAAGGGAGTTCTGAAGAAAAAGTACATATTAGGGTTGCCAAGTAGTTAATTGACTTGGTTGCTTTGAAATGGACCCAGCTGGCTTGCAGGTTGAATAGATTGCAATAAGAAATGAAAAGAGGGAGGTAACACTCCCTTGGTTGAGTTTAAGAAAGTGATGTGGCATAAAAGGACTTCATAGCTTAGTCAAGTTCAAGAGTGTGGAGTATTAAAAATATTTTTGAATATGTAAATTTATATAAAATATTTATATTTTATGGTTTTACATATACAACATGCAGGGTTTTAAAAAATTAGTAAGTTGTCACTCATTGTCTTTTCAGGGAGAGCCGGGTGTCAGAGGACCTCCAGGCCCCCCTGGGCCTCGGGGCGTGGGAACCCAGGGGCCAAAGGTGAGTCCCCAGGGCTGTGCTCTGTGTGCAGCTCAGGCACTGCCAGTGGCAACCCAGTGAGCATTTAGCTTCATAGTAAGTGCTCGTTTTGGTGCTTACTTGTCTTTTCTTGATTACTAATGGGAGCCTTCTTTTCTCACATCATATGAACTTTTAGTAAATAGAACATTTACGTTTATAAAGCCATTCTCTTCCCCCAAAGAAATTGGGAAGCCAGTATCTCTTTAAAGACCAGCTGAAAAGTGCTCAAAATATTTCTAGGTTCCTTAGTGGCTGTGCCACCATTAAGAAGCACACTGTTACTTTAGCCACAGGTGTGTCAGGTGGCCTTTTAACAGGATACCAGCTAATTTATCTATTGTGTCATGTGTGTCTGGTACCCTGTCAGGGACTCAGTTCGAGGTCTAGATTTATTGTCTCCATGGAAGGTAAGAGAAATTTCCTTTGGCTCTCTTTGCTATCATTTCTATTTCACTTCCTTGTGCCACCTCCAATTTGGTGACTATTCATCCTTTGGTTCTTTTAAGCCAGTGTTTCTTAAGGAGGGAGATTTTGTCCTCCTCTCTCCACCCCAGGAGGACATTTGGCAATGTCTGGAGCCATTTTGGGGGGTGGGGGTCACAAGCGGAGAAGGGTCGCTGCCGACTTCCAGTGGGCAGAGGCCTGGGGTGCTGCTAAATGTCCCACAGTGCACAGCCAGCCTCCCACAGTAAGGAAGCATGCAGCTCAAAGTGACGCTGGTGCTGAGGCTGAGAAGCCCACTTTAATTTTCCATTCACCTGCTCTTCAAACACCTGCTCTGCATTTTTTTTGAGTTGTTCAGAAAGGAAAGTAAAGAAATATCAGGTATGTTTATAGGGAAAACAGGTATTAATGAGCTGTCACAAATTCAAATTTTAAATAGATGTATTCACACTCAAAATGCCCAGAAGTGAATTAGAATCCTGTTACCAGAGGGGAAAAGGGAGAGGCTTTGCGAGTCAGAGTTACTGAGGACCTCAGCATCACTAAGATTCTTTATGTTTTGGTGCCCATCAGCTCCATTTGGGCAGTGGGCTATTTCTCAACCTCACAGATCATCACTCTGTGTGGGTGAAGATCATTTCAGGATGTCAGTGCTTATTCTCACTGGGTGATGGGAAGACAGATCTGTTTTTTCTTCAGTGTCACCTTTATTTCTGTTTTACTTTATTGGTTCATCAACTGATTGATTGATTGCAATAAGCAGGTAGTCCTCTTATACTCAGAAAAAAATAAAGCTTTTTTTCATACTGGAAAGAAAAAGTCTGACTCATAAGTAACTTATATTTTAACCCAACATTTCTACAAAGTTTATTCTATCAAACATTAATTTGGGAACTTCTGGGCTAGTTAAACTAATATCTCTATTTTGGGGCTTCCTGGAAGCTTTAATATTGGTATTTTCATGTGCGCTGGAGCTCTCCAAGGAGAGGCACATTCTGTGGTGTAGAGCATTTCCCAGTCTCATTTGACCACAGAAGTTTTTCCTCAGGAAAAACGGGGTCCACCTATGCTGTAAGGAATACATACTGTGAAACTGTGCCCTTTTTGCTTCATTTACATATTTTCTTAAAAATTCAACAGGGATCCACGTCAATATCCACTGAATCTTTAACCGCAACCCCGGTGAATCAACACTCTATATTGAAATGCAGCAGTAGATCAAAGTCTCCATAGATGGTCTGGGAGTGGTCTTCAGGCCCCCGGTTTCCAGGGGTTGTTGGTAGGGCAGCTAAAGGAGCCCAGGGTGACAAGGCTCCCAGGCCAACACTTTTGTTTACACCAAGCAGCTCTGCCTTAAGTCTTTACTGATATTCCGATTATACATAAGATTTTTGCAGAGGATTCTGTGGCTTAAAAATTTTAGAAAACCTCTGCTTTATATAAAATATGACCTAGCTTATAGGCAGCTTGGATGAAGGTCCTGGTCAGATTGAAGTAAGAACAAAGCTAAGAGCAATAATCCATTGTCTCTCCCTAAATCTTCTTACACTTGTCTGATTTCCCTCCATCTTCTCACAGGGTAATATTGGGCAGAAAGGCTTGCCTGGCCCTCCTGGCGCCCCTGGCTATGGATCACAAGGAATTAAGGTACGTGGACACGACTGTGCTAGAGTCACCTCTTGATACTCGAGGGTGATGGAGATAAGAGGCTGTGGACAATATAAAATAGGATGATTATGAAATGAATGTAATGTAAGTTTAGCCATTAAAATTGCATCTGGTATTTAAAGACACCATCCAGAAGTGCAAAAATGCTGTAAGTACATTCATTTTGGGAACACTAAACATGACATAAATTGCTTGGCGAACAGGTTAACTGCTGCAGTGATCTGTGGGGCTGCTGCTGTGGCATCCCTGGTCCTGGGAACCCTGGAAACACGATGGGCTCACTCCATGGGCCCCAAAGCAGCCCCCCGCCCCGTCTTTCTTATGCAGTCCCCATTGTGGCCCTACTGGCCATGCCCTGCAGAGGTGTTCTGGCTCTGGAAGACCTTGTCCATGCTTTTTCCCAGCCACAGATGTCTATTGATTGCGTAGATAAATGTGGGACTCTGGCTCTTTGGTCTCTAAGTGGCCTTGGTGTGTCAGGTTCACAGCACAGGCCAGCAGGTTCTATGATGCCATCATGTTGGCCCACTGGGAGCCTCTAGCACCGACCTTTCCCCTAGATGTGGACTCTAGATATGCTGGTAATCCCCAGGGGAAGTCGGAAGGGACCAGGGATGGGACTGGGTCTTGAGAGAATTCCTTAATATGTCAATTAGCCCTGGAGGGGCCAGTGCTTACAAGGGCCTAGAGGGTTATACTGAGAGGGTGGGCCATTTCAGTTAAAAAGCCCAGTATGGGGACAGACAGAAATCTTCATTTCTACTCAGGAATCATTCCAGTTTCTCTCTCTCCATCTTTAAGTCAGTTTCAGAGTCCTGATCAGCCCTGACATTTCTGCAGTATTTTTTCTTGGAGGATCAGGAGGTCCCTATAAAAATAAAATTCCTGGTGGCCCTCCCTAACTTTAGGACTCTGAGGAACATTTGCAGAATGGGACTATCACTTCTGCTATGCATAAACCCTTTATTCATTAGAAGAATGCATTTCTACACCACTGACTTCCATTCTTTGTTTAGGCCTGATCATGATCGATCTAGTCCTAGCTGAGGGAACCCTCCCTGTGGGCTGTGGCTAAGGATGGGTTGACTAGTATTTCAAGTCTAGCCGGTTTATTATCAGTGTGAAAAAATAACTTCAGTGACATGCTAGGGGAGTCAGGTGAACACTATTGGGCAGAAATCCCAACGTTTCCAGAGCTGACAGATAGTGTCGAGTGCAGTTGTCCCTCGGCCACAGAGCTAACGACTCAGCCTCCGAGGAAATGAAGGGAAACTCATCCCGAATGACCTCTCTTGTCTATCTATATTCTGGCTTCAAAGGTGTGATGGAAAGAGAAGGGCTTTAGAGCCGCTCAGACCTTTGCCTGAATCTTTCCAGTTGTGTAAGCTTGGACAAATCATCTGTCTTTGTCAAACCTCAACTTACACATCTTTGAAATGGGGATAATAAAGCCTAGTTACAAGGAGTTGTGAAGATGAAATTGTATAAGCTGCCTAGAACATAGCAGTGGGTACTCAACTAGAGCTTGGGCTATGGAGTCAACAGATTTGAATCATGGCTTCCTGAGTAAAACATCTCTGCCTCAGGTTCCATGTCAGAGTAATGGAGGTAATGACAGTACTGTTTCCTAAAGTTGCTGTGAAGCATAAATGCAATGACATGAAACAGTATGAATAATGCATCTGTCACAGTCTCGGCACATGGCTACAGGCAGTAAATGTTGTAGTTACTCACAACAGTACTCTTTCCTGCTTCCCTCCCCTTTCAGCTAGTATTTCTTGCATTTTCCAGGATGAAGCTCCAGAGCTCTGACATCCAAGTGATTCAGTGCTCTAAAACAGTAAAACTGGTTGCACTAATTAGTGTAGGCATGGTTTCAGAACCCAAAAATACCCCAAAATGTACAACAGCTCAAACACAATAGAGGTGTTTATTCACATAATAGGCCATGTGAGTGCTCTGTGTTGGTCGTCAATTTTCTCCCACATAGCATTTCAGAGAACCCCGTCTTCAATTTATGGCTCCTTCATCTGCTGGGCTTCTTTTCCACTTCCACCCAGCAAACAGCAAGAGAGAGTGTGAAAGAGGCACACTTGCTTCTTAAGCTTTTTGGCCAAGAAGTGACAGGCACCACCCCTGACAACATGTTACTGGTGCGAAGTAGTGTCACAGAAAGGGAGTTCACCTGTGTGCCCAGGAAGACGGGAAGCAGAGGTTTGGTGAGCCTTTACTGCCACAGATAATTTAACCTATTTCTAGATAAGATGAAGGAATTGGTTGCTCTGTAGTATGTTAGTGGTTCCAGAAGAGAAGAGGACACAGAGTGGTCTCCATGACAACTTCCAGAGTGCCTCGTCACTCTCCTGATACTGTGGGGCACAGTCACCTGGGCTTTCAAAGCCTGAGTCCAGCCCTATGATTTCTTTTATCCTATCTTGAAAAGAAAACTTGACAGCCTTGATATCTTCTTATTTATTTCAAGCAGCATCAGGAGCACCAGTGGGTGATTTAGAAATTGTTTTGAGTAGACAGGCTGAGTACCAGATAGAGTTGGACAAGGCTTGGGGTTCAGTCGGACTGGGACATTTTCATTTCTGTCTATGACTAAGTCAGGGTCAGAGGAGGAGGGACACCTGAAACCTGGAAGAGAGCCGCAGTTCTAAGGCTGGGGGGATGGGGGGAGATGGGCGTGGCAGCGCAGGAGGGCGGCAGAGCTGGCAGGAAGAGACTGTTGTCGGGAGATGAAGAGAACCCAGCAATGAGGCTCACGTGGACAGTAAGGGAGGGTGAGAGTCCTGAGGGATTACTTGGGACACCCGCAGCATTTGAGACCAGGAGGCGTGTGCTGGTGGGTGCGTCAGCCCAGCTTACGGGGCCTAGCGAGGGGACAGTCAGAACGAAAGTGGCTTCTCCCACCAACGTGCTCTGATGAGAAATTTAGGGTAGAAGCTCGGATTCTTGGCTCAATGCTTAAGGTTAATATCATTTCTTAGGCAGATTTTTTGTTTATTTCAGCTGTGTAACTCTGGTTCTGTAAACTTCAAACGTGCTTTTTACTGCATCAGGCATTTTTGCTCCCTTTGGTGTCCCTTCAGCAGAAACAGTAAAACTTGAAAGAGAGTCAACATACGGTGGTGGAAATCTCACACAGAGCCTGCCAGCCTGCTGCTGGGCATCTACCTGAGACCTGATCTCTTTGAAAGTGTTCCAGAACCTATTGGACTAGATTTTTACAGAGAGGACCCATTACAGCATGGAAAATCATGCCCTTAAAGGCCAAATAGAAATGATATAGTCATTGAAATGAAGCTGACCTAAGGGGGAAGGGAGTCCCATGTATAAAAAGGTCATGGGTAGATTCAATATGCACTAAGTTGCGAATACCTGCAGAAAGATTAAGAGGTAATGACATTAGGAAGTTTTTCTAGTTTTCTAAATGTATAACCATGCATATAATGTTAATATTACAAGAGAAGCAATAAACACACACATTTTAATAGGACAGCTTTTTGGTGTTTTAATTTAAAGTTTTCTTCCCCCTCCTGATTGTAAACAAACGAACAACAGCAAAAACAGAAGACAAAACCAACCGTGATAATAGTATGTCCGCTGCATTCAGCCTGAACACACCTTAGAAATTAAACTGAAACAGTAAGGAATACTGTAGTTAACATCGTAACATAGACTGTATATGTGTTCAGGCCATAAACTATCTTTGAATTAATTTCTAATACTTTTTCTGTGTTACAATTTTCAAATTCCCATAATGATGTCTCTACATAGAAAGGAGTCCTCGGAACCACATGGGAGGTTTATATTCTCAAACAGCTTGATGTTTTGAGATTACCCCTGTCAAAATGCCTGTGGCAGAGAGGGCTATGGCTAAAAATCAATCCTGGTTATCAAAGTCACAAACCTAGTTACAGACATTGAAGTCCTCCCCAATATCATTATAACCTTTATTACTTTTAAACAAAATTAAAAGCAGTGATATGAGTTACACACCAAGCTAAAACTGCTGAGGCCCCACCCCCACACCTAGGTAGCTTGTGGATGTCAGGGAAAGTGTGCGGTAATTAACTGGGGCGGGCTCGGGGGTTGAGTGTATTACTCACACCTTAGTTTTTACACTTTTATTTCCTCCTGGGTCATTTAGGAAAGAGGATTTTTTTGGTCTGTTTTTAAATTTTTGAATCTGAATCTGGGGATGTGATAGGTCATTTTCCTCTCTCAATCTCTTTACTAAAATTTTCCTTTTTGATAACCAGTTTCCTAAATGAAGACTGGAATGGAAGCTCTAGGCTCTCCATTCAGTGGGGCCGAACCCCAGGAGCAGCGTGCACTTATTGTCCACGTGCCATGAGCAAGGCCTGAGGCAGTGGCTGGTGACTGTGTTCCTTCCCTGGCCAGGAACCTGAAAGGAGAAACAAATCTCTAAATCGTGTTTTCCCAAGTAAATATTGAATCCCACCCAAGATTTACTATGGTTTCCGCAATTCCCAAGAAAAGTCAGAAGGACTGCAGGCTTGGTAACAAAGACAGTGTGCAACACCATGTGCTGATGCTGCTGATCAAAAAAATAAATTGACAAACAGATTTAAATTATCACCAAAAGTAAGAAGATCATATGAAACATTTTATGTAAGCGGTTATCATGAATTTCTGTTGAAAATTTATAAAGGATATTTTATCTTCTCCCACCCATCAATGCTTAGTTACAAGTAAGTTACTAGTGCAAAATTCCCCCTTTTCCTTTCAGCAAGGGAGAAGTACCTTTCCTACTCAGAGCTCTGAGCTTGAGGAAAGAAGTGGGGCCATAATGCTCTTCTCTAAGCTTCATGCATTATCTTATGCAAGTCTCACCGGCCTGTGAAGTAGGCTTTAGGGAACTAGGGCACAGAGATGTTCAATAAGAGTCCAAGGTGACTCACAGGGGCATTTCGCTGAAGCCTCCCGGGAGAAATCATGTGTTGGGTAATAAACAAGTCTGGGTAGATGCCGGAGAGAGGAAAATGATCACCTTGAGACTTTCAAAAGAAAATGCCACTCAAAATTGTATTTGCATGATGGAATTAAAAGTTGACCCTTTAAGATGAGAGATATATTCAATGAGGTCTTTTTTTTCCCCTGATAATCTAAACTTTTAAAAAAGTATGAAGGAGCACTTCTTTGCCCCGGAGTGCATTCCTGTCAGGAGGCAGGGGTTGCTGGACTTAGTGACCTTTTGAAATCAGTTGGCAGGCACAAGACTGGGGATCACAGCCAGATGTGGGCTGGCCCCTGTGGCTGCCCCGTGAGGCTTAACCACCCCTATGCCTGCACGCGTTCAAAAGCTTGCTTATCTATCCAATCTGGTTTGGCTGGTTGATGGACATACTATTTTGTACGGCACACCTCTGTGACAAGCCAGTGAGTAGCCACCTCGTCAGTAATATAAATCATTCTTATTGCTTTTACAAATATCTTGACTTTATAGTCATTGGCTTTTTATTAGCAGTACCTTTGCTTATCTAGCTGCAGATATGACTTAATTTTAAATATAAGAAATGATGGGAAATGAGGTGAATTACCTGTCAAGGTTACTCAGAAGAGTCTCTAACAAAGCAAAGATTATGGAATTTTCTGGGTATTTTGTGGCTCGAATGGACAGGCTATGATAGCCCCCAGAATAATTTTTTTTCATTCTGTGAAAAATTCGTCAATCATAAATTCTTTAGAAATGCTTCTCACATTATCAGGGTGGGAACCACTGGCCCCACTGGTGTTCATTCTGCCCTCCAAGGGAATGGTAAACAGTGAGAAGAGCAAAGAGCATCGAAATGGAGAGAAACTGGCAGAAAAATCACTTGCTTCTGAGACAGAGAGAGAGATTTAGGAGGGAAAGGAGAAGGCAAAAAAAATTTAAAAAGGGAAATTGGTTATTATGACTTTTAAAACACACTATGGTTAGTAAGACTTTTGTCCATAAACTCTTCTATTGCCTGGAATTAATGTAGTTATCACCTTTTGGTTCAATTTTACTGGTGTTTTACTTTCATCATTTTACTTCCGTCTTTGTGTGTCCTTTTATTTTACATGTTTCCCTTAGACAACGTGTATTTGGATTTTTAAAACTCTAGTCTGACAATGTTTGTCTTTTGCTAGGAGAATTTAGTTTATTTATGTTTATTGTAATTAGTAAACTTTAAAATTTTATCTTTCAATTTGGGACTATTAGTACCACTTGTTCTATGATTTTTTAAACTCAATTTTAAAAAATATTTATTTATTTATTTATTTATTTTTAGAGAGGGGAAGGGAGGGAGAAAGAGGAGAGAAACATCAGTGTGTGGTTGGCTCTCATGTGTCCCCTACTGGGGGCCTGACTTCCAACCTAGGCATGTGCCCTGACTGGAAATTGAGCGGGAAACCCTTTGGTTTGCAGGCTGGCACCCAATCCACTAAGCCACACCAGCCAGGGCTGATTCTTTAAAAATCTTTTCTTACTCTTTTTTAAGATTAATTTTTATCTATTGCATTTCCTCTTTGGTAGTCTTGAATTTGTACATTATTCTCCCTCTTTTTTCAATAATTACTCTTAAAAATATTCATATTTGCCTTGTGAAATAACCCATATCAACTTTCTGGTTACTGTAATAATAGCTCAGAACACTTTAATTCCATTTACCCCTATGCTAATATTGTTATTCTTATTTTCTATTTTAATTAAGTTTCAATCCTTCAAGACATTTTAAACACCATTAATGCTTATTTAGATTCATCTACAGATTTTCTACTCTTTTTCTCTTTAATCTGTCTTGCACCTCAGGCTTGAACTACTTCTGCCTGGCTTGAATTATTCAGAATTTTCTTTGGTGAAGATCTACCAGAGTAAACTCTCCTCATTTTTGTTTGCCTGAAACTATATTTATTTCTCCTTAATATCTTCTTAGAAGATATTTTTTAAGTATAGAATTCTAGAGACACAGCTTTTCCTCTCAGTACACATGAAGATTTTCCTGTCATTTGGCCTCTGTTTTTGCTCATGAAACGTTATCTAGACTGTCTAGCTATTCCTTTGGTGATGATTTGTCCTTTACTCAGTGGTTTTTAAGGCTTTCTCCTTTCATTTGGTGTTATGCACTTTCACTGTGATGCATTTAGGTGTAGATTTCATTTTATTTATCCTGCTTAAGATTTGTTAGAATTCCTGATTCTGTGAACTCATATTTTTTTTAATTGTTTCTGGGAAATTCTCTGCCATATCTTTTCAACAAGCAATGTGAAAGGATCTGCTCTAATCTTCCCCTCTGTCTTTCTGGAACTGCAATTAGTTAAACCTGTTTATTCTTTCCTTCTAAGTATCTGTCCTTTCGTATTTTCAATCTTGTCTGAGTCACATTATCCGTAAGATTTTTCAGGTCTGTTTTCCAGTTTGCTAAATCTTTTTTCAGCTGTATCAAATTTGTTGTTTCTAAATGTCATATTTGAGTTTTTAAAATCCACATAGTTATTCTATGTAGAGTATTCTTTTAGAAAAAAATATTCAGACCATATCCCTTCATTGCTTAAAAAGCTCTAAAGTCTTCCTGTAATCAATCTTTCTCCTTCTTTCCTTCCATCCTTCCATCCTTCCTTCCTTCCGCGTATTTTTTCCATTACCATTTAGTCCCCTTATACATGCCCCCAGCAATCTTCCTATAATATTTTTAAAAATTAAAGAAAGAAAAAAAAAGAGGGAGAAAAGCTCAAAAGGCTGTCTATGACCTGGATGCTGCCCACCTCTGAGACTTGATCCTGCATCTCCCTTTACCCCACACAGTACAATCAGGGCACAGTGGTTTTCTTTTGTTTTTCAGAAACAAAGGTCATTCCTTCCATAGGGCCTTTGCACTACTGTTTCTCCTATTTTATCATTTCACATGGCCAGCTCCTTCTCTTTATAGATCTTAGCTCCGATGTTATCTCCTTGGAGAAATCATTCCTAACCTCACCATTCCATCTCTACCCCATTCTCAATCATTCCATGATACTGCCCTGTTTTATTGTTTTCATAACAATATCACCATATGGAAATATTTGTTTCTTTGTTTACTTGTATATTATCTGTCTTCTCCCGGTTTAAAAACAAACAACAACTCCTTGAGAGCACTGGCTTTGTTTCTCTTATCCGTCTCTAATTTCCTAGCATCTAGCAGAGTGACATATCATAGGCACTAAACAAACATTGATTTAGTAAATGAACAAAGTAATGAGCAGTGGAATGAATGTGTGGAGGTTGGTGAGTGATGGTAAAGTTCTGCCTGTTGACCCGCAAAGGGCTTCATTTGTATGCACTTCAATTCAATAAACCATAATTAAATTCCATCATTAAGAGAACTCTAAACTTGTGAAATGATAACTTTTTTCCTAAATCCTAGTATTTAGTAGAGGACATAATAGTACCTTACTCTTACAGTTTGGTATACTTGGTTGATCTAATAACAAATCTTGGAAGTGCTGGATTTGGCTTTCTTGAAAGTATATATTTGTGATCAATTACCATAGTACAACGGTATCACAATGAATGTTATAAATGTGCTTGTTTGATACGAATAAGTCACTGGGTATTTTATCTGGTGGTTGTTTTATATACTCAGTGGATTCTGCCCAGTGATAATCAGAACACATATACAAAAATTCTTGATTGAGCTGATCTAGGTCTTACTTTTAAAGACTCATCAATAGATTAAAATAGTCACAGGGATGTAAAGTACAGCACAGGAAGTAGAGTCAAAAATATTGTGATAATTATCTCTGGTGCTGTGTGGGGACTACACTTACCAGGGGGATCACTGCCTAAGTTATACAAATGTCTGACCACTGTGCTGTACACCTAAAACTAATATAATATTGAATGTCAATGGTAATTGAAAAAAAAAAAGCTAAGGGGAAGAAAGCACTGCCTATCACCTGACCAGCCCGTCACTATGCCACATCATGACACGGGCCTCTGAAGTTAACAATTAAGTTAGAAATAAATGACAAACCCATGCTTCACAACTTTGTAGTTCTCACCAGCAAGTGTAAGTCTTGGAAAGGGACAGGTTTTCTTGTGAGTTCATATTGTAGACCTAACATTTAAAGTGTAGTACTAACACATTATCAATGTCTATTCATTGGTGTAAAGAAATGAGCTTTTTAAATACTTTTTTTTTTGGTGTATGCCAGTATGCCTTTAAAGAGTAGCTCTTAAATTTCAAAGTTGAAAACAGATTCTTAATTTATTAGAATACTAGTCTTCTGAAAGTTCTCCAGCTGGCTTCTGTTGGTTTTAAAATGAAATCTGATGAGTCAATAGTTCCCACTGTGATTATTATGCCAGTTTTAGAAAGAAATAAATCTTCCCTGGACCTCAATCTGTCCTTTCTTCTTTAATTACTTTTCTGTGGTGATTGCATACAACGAGCATACTGGCTGTGCAGTTTTTGCTGCACATATACTTAAAAAATAGTGCACACAGACTCTTTGCCAGGATTGTGATGAGTAATGCTAGTATATCCTCACTACAGAATCTGTTTCTGTCGTGCCTATAAGGAAAGTAAGTTTATATGCAAGTTTTTTTTTAATTCTCACCTAAGGACATATTTTTACTATTGGTTTTTGGAGAGACAGAGGTGGGGTGGAGGAGAGAGAGAGAGAAATAGAAACACATCGTTTTGAGAGAGAAAAACATCAGCTGCTTGCCTCCCATAAGTGCCCCTATTGGGGATCAAACCCCAAACCTAGGTATGTGCCCTGACTGGAATTGAACCACCTGTTCATTTCAGCTTACCACCTGTAACCTTTCAGTTTATGGGATGATGCTCCAACCAACAAAGCCATGCTGGCCAGGGCATTTATATACAAGTTTTTAAATCAGATCTTCTTTCTGCCCCGAATTAAGGATGCTGACCCTAATATTCAGTCCTAGCTAGTTGTACAAAATTCTATATTAGCAATTCATTAAATATGTATTTATGGGGCATATATAAATATGCCAGGATCTGTTCTAGGTGCTTGGCATGTATCAGGAGCAAAAGAAACAAAGATGTGTCTTTATGGAAGTTGCACTCTATTAGCAACAGATAGCATAAATAAGTTATATGTCTGAAGATGGAACTGCTATGACCAAAAAAGGGGAACAGGGCAAGAGTATATTGTGGGGTGGCCTCAGGAGACCATACCATTTGAGCAGAGACCCGAGGAAAGTGTGGGAGTGACCCTTGGGGATTTCTGAGGGCAGAACAGTCCAGGCCGAGAAAGGAGCTCATGCAAAAGCCACTGGATAACAGGAGGATGCCTGGCACGTTCCAGGAAGAGCAAAGAGACCTGGGTGGTCGGACATGAGGTCAGGGAAGTAACAACATGAGGTTGGAAGAGGGCCAGGGCAGGTATAGCCACGTAAGCACTTGTAAGGACTTTGGCTTTTACTCAGAGTCAAGCTGATTTCTGGGTTTTGATTTCTGGGTATGGCCTGACTTACTTTTTAAAAGAATAACTCTGGCTGCTGGGCTAAGAATAGAGTGTAACAGGACCAAGACTGAACTAAGGAGGCTATTCAGGAATTCAGGCACTTACAAACGGCATGTGAAAATCTAAGCCTTACAATCAATTCACAAAAATTTAACTCCCTAGGGAAGGATTTATATCTAGTGCCCTGTGTCTGAAAACAGGAATGTGTCATAGAAAACATTATGACAAAAATTGATGCCAGATATATAAGTCTGATTGCAGATCTGCCAATTGAAGTTTGGGCTATTGGACCATACAGAACTGTACTTCATATATGGAAGGTGGCACAAAAAGTAAAAAAAAAAAATCCTAAATCCTAATCCTAGATACATTTCTCATCATGCACTGGGAGAAAACAAAGGTGGAATTTCCCTCTCTCCTTTGCCTTTCTCCCTTTCCCCTCTTTTTCTCTCTCCTCAGTCTGTGATAATTGTATGTTTAGACATCGTGGGTGAAATTATGCAGTTTAGGACATATGTGTGACAGACGTACCAGTTGTTATCACCCAACTTCCCTGCCAAAGTCCAGGGAAGGAGGTGTCTGCCTTCTATGGGCTATTAGAAAGCTTCCATAGTAAGATGTAGACATAAGTACATTCCAAAAAACCTAGTTTATATTTTAAAAACCTTCATATATTTTCATATCAACAAAATACATCTCAAGAGTCATTAAATACATCCAAAGAGATCAGCTTCAAAAATCGGCAAGACTCCAGTTGATCTGGACACCCAGTCTCACATCGTCTCAACACTGCCCTGCCGACACCACCCTGCTCTCAAGGATGCAGTCCTACTGAAAGCTGTTCAGTTTCCTGTGAAAGCCGCATTTCCTGACCCTGGTGCCTTAGCCCATGCTGTTCCCTCTTCTTCAAGAAACCCCTGTCACTCCACACTTCTACAGGCTCATTTTTACTCCTGTGTCAGGACTTGTATTAGGTAGGTTTCCTCCAGGAGCCTTCCCTGTCTCCTTACCCTGTGTTTCCTTTGTGTTTTCCTGGCACACTGCACAATAGCCCTGTCACAGATCTTTCTACATTGTTTTGTAAGCACTTTTTTCCTAACCTAAACACCAGATTCTGTGAGATACGTGAGATTAGTGGATATCTTGTGTTTATTTTTTTGTTTCCTGAGCACCTACCACATGTCTGGCATCTATTAGGTACCCAATAAAAAGATGAATAAGTCCTGTCTATAGCCTTCCTCAATATCGACTCTCTAGCCTCTCTTCCAGAGCATTCATTCAACAAATACTCCTCAGCAACTACCATGTGCTGGACACAGTGCTAAGTGCTGGAGATAGAAGTAACTATGAGAGCTAAAGCGTCTGTACGTGGAGATTAGATTCTATAGAGTTTCTGTTTGCATTCCCTTATATCCACTTAGTAAAAAAAATCAAAACATACAGTGGAGGAGAAGAACATAGGGACCTGTGGATGGGGTCTATTGGCTCTTTACCTTATAAAGGACAAGATGGCTTTGTTTTGCAGTTTGATTTGATATTTATTTCAGTCAGAGTGAAAGCTACAAGTCTACATAGTCTTATTCTCTAAAGCAATTTGCTTTCACTCTGTGACATCTGCTACATACAGTCTCTCTTATGCCTCCTGAGTAGTGGAATGTCTTTGTGTTGAAAGTATAGGATGAAGAGTGGTATATCTCGTGGAACTGGGAACTAGAAAGACTGAATCCACATCTCACACATCGATGTTATTCCATTTTTTCTGAGCTACAGAATATGTGTATTTATAATTTACCACTTCTTACTGCATAGGGCAATGTCGTTGTAACCAGCCTTGGCAAGAAGACATGAACTCTCTCCAAGTTTAACCCTGGTACTTTGCTGATGAAGTCATGAACTGGCACTGAGTAAAGTCAGCCAGTGTAGACCATCTGTACTGATGGTAGATTCCAAAAGATGAATTAAAGGAACAAAAGACTCAGGGAAACACTTCTCCCATTGGGAGAGTCCCTTTACCACCTGCTTTTGCTTCCTTTGTCAAAAATACTTCCTTATTGGCCGTGTTCTTTGTCCTTCACCTGGCATTCCTAGATCTTGACATCCCATACTGCATGTTAAAAAGTGGGAGAGAAGCTCAGACCGTGGGTGGGAAAACTTTTGGTGTTCTTAATTAGCAGTTTGGGATATGAGCCCGTGGCTGGCACACTCAAGGAATGAAGTGAGTCATGAGGTGAGAAGGCTTTGCACAGAGAAGTAACCCGGCATAAATCATGTTTTAAAAGGATGGTTCTGGCAGCAGGTAGCAAATAATCTACGGGGTGCGAAGACAAATAAAAAGCTGAGATAGGAAGATGTTGCCAGTGTTGGATGAGAGATGGTGATGGGTTAGCCCAGGGTGGTAATGGTGGAAATGGTAAGGACTGGTTGGATTCTGGATTGGATGTGAGGTGTGAGATGACGCAGTTAAGATGACGAAGAATTTTGGCCTAAACCCCTGGAAGGATGGAGTTGCCATTTCCTGAAATGGGAGAGTCTGTAGGAAAACAGGGGCAGGGAGGTGTGCAAGAAACCACTTCACATGACCTGAAATTTAGATTCGGACATGGAAAGCTAAACCTCCAGTGGAGCTGTAAGTAGGAGTTTGGGAATTGGAACCTAGAGTTTGGAGGGGAGATCCATACAGGAGGTATGAATTTGATTTAACAATATCGAGACAGTATTTTAGCTTTGGCAGTGGATGAGAACATGTGGGGAGTTAATGTAGATAGAGAAGGAAGAGATCCAAGGACTGGGCCCCGGGCCCTCTCGTATTTGGAGGTGTTTATGATGAAGACAGCATAGGAGCAGAGGAGCCTGAGCAGTAGTAGCCAGTATGTGGAGGACCAAGAGGAAGTGCCTCCTAGAAGCCAAGTGCGAAAGAGTTAGAAGAAGGAGGGAATGATCTGCTATTTTCAATGCTGCTGATGGGATGAGAGCTGGAAAGTGATCATTAGATTTGACAACAGGAATGTCATTGGTGACCATCGGAGACAAGTGCTGTGAACACACAAACACACACATGTACACACTCCTGCACATGCACACATACACACAGGGAATAAAACAAACAGGGAAAAGTCTTAACAACTAATGGATTTGGGTGAAGAGAATATGGGAAATATATGTATTATTACCATTCTGTGAGTCTGAAATTATTTTAAAATCAAAATTTTATGATGGTGAAAGGAGACTTGAGTTGGGTTCATGAACATACAATCCAATATACAGACAATGTATTATAGAATTGTACACCTATAACCTATGCAATCTTATTAACCAATGTCACCCCAATAAATTCAATAAAAAAGGAAAAATAGTGGTAGGAGTAGATGGCTCTAATATTGTTATAAATTTTAGCCATATAAAAGAAATAATTCAAAAAATAGTTCTCTGAGATTAGACTTTGAGAAGATAACTAAGCTCTTTTCTGTTATTAGAAATGTTATTGTCATACCTAAGACCTGAGTCCCAAGGGCTGGTGAGACTTACTAGTTTCTGCATTGTGGGGCAGAGAAAGGAAAAGGCTAACAGACAGTGTGAACTTTGAGAAGTTCCTGTTTAAACATCACACAAGCCAGTCTGGTGATGTTTGCTTGAAAACTTCACCAGCAGATATAAACCAACACACTTGTAGTCAGACCTTTTAGAAATCACAGAAATATATGTCATTCCTAATAGGAATTCTAAGGTAAAAATGCAGAAATGTTCTGATTACCCCTGAAGCCAACATGTGGTTTAGTTTAAGCTTGACAGAGCAAATAAAAATTAGTGAGAAGCATACAAAGTTATACTTAGGTCTTTATATCTTTAAAAGCTTGCTTTGAATGACTAGTTATTATTATGTTTATTTTGTATTAAATTTTTGGCAGTTTTATTTAGAAAATTTACATAAGAAATGCGAGGCCAAGCCCAAACTTCTTTGCCTCAGTCATTTACAAATAACTTTTATTGAGCATTTACAATGTGAAGCTTCCCTGGAGGCACAGGGTAAAATGTGGTCAATGACTGACCATAAGGTCCACGCAACCTAATGGTGGAAAAGAGGCCATTATATAAAAAATGACCAAATCCCTTTATTCCTTCTGATTCGAGCTGGTCTAATAATTCCTGCTGTCTCAGCTCGCTGACTCGTTCTGACCTTACTAATATCAGTGCTGCTCTGAGAGATCAAGCAAGCTCATACTTGTAGGCAAGCACTTTGAACTCTGTGTGTTCAACATCTGGCTAGTTCTTGAGGATATGTCTTATTGACAAGTTCAGTCCTGCCCATCCTAAATTTACTTTCCTCTCTTTATGGGTCCCCATCTCATAGAATACGTACCTGTGTGAAAACAGGAATTGCCTTATCAGGCTACTCTGAGAATCAAAGGCATGAGTCATATTTTGATCATTACAAATTGGCACACAGATAGTAGGTATTATTATTCATATACAATGTAGCAGAGCGGTTAAGTCTTTAGCTTTTGGCATCAGACCACCTGGATTCAAACTTCAGCTCTGTCTAGAGATGTGTAACCTTGCACAAGGTCCTTAACCTCTTCAGATTCCTGTTTCTTAGTTTATCAAATGAGGGTAAGAATAAAACCTGCCCGATTAGATTGTGTAAAAATTAACGTATAGTTCCACTGTCATGTTTAGTTTATAGTAAGCACCCCATACATGTTGGTTATAATGGGAATTAAAAAGTAGGTGTATTGGGGTGATCACTTTGTAAATTATAAGACATCTAATCTCTATATTGTACACCTGAAACTAATATAATACTGTATGCCAACTGTAATTAATAAGTACTTTTTAAAAAAAAATTTTTAAAGAGTTAATGGTGAGAAAGGAAATGCAGACAGAGCACACAGGCAACATTTTTGAAAGGAGAACATGGAAATGGAGTGATGGAGTGACATGTGAGATTAAGTAAATTTATATTTAAGATGAAAGATATTATGGTATCATGTAGGCTGTTGGGAAAGATCTAGTAAACAAGGACCTATCCATGATGCCAAAGAGAAAGGAGTTGCCAGAGGTCATGCCCTAGATCTTCTGAATCAGAAGTGGCTCTACTAATACCCTCCCATCCAACACAAGAGTCTACTCTAAAATTCTAAAAGGCATCTGATCATCCAGACTCTGCATGGACATTCCAGGGAATGGAAGCTTTTCCTTTTTCTTGTATGTTTTTCAGTGACCTTGTAACAAATTCAAGAAGGTTTGTTGCTTTTTAAAATGAAAATGATGTATACTTGTATTAAATCCAAATACCTTGTAATCAGGCAAAGTTGTGAAAGTCTCCTTTCTCCTTCAGTCCTGGAGGCTGCCACTGGTAGGAGTTCGGTGTGTAGTCACCATATTTCCAACAGATGTGTCAACAGACACATGCATAGCACAGTGGCCTTTAACACCATTCTCTGCAGAATTCCCCCAACCGCTTCCTACCCCGCTCCACCCCTGGTTAATAGAGCAAGAATGGCCCTCCAAATCAATACATAAACATTTACTGTATTTTAACAGCTATGTAGTAACCCATAACATTGCTGTAATATAAGTTATATAACTTATGTTTGTTTCTCTTCCTTAAACAATGCTGCAGAGAACATTCTCGTAATTTCCCATACTTGTAGTAGTATTTCCGTTCCATTGTGTTTTGAAAGTCTTGTTCTATAGCCATGATTGGTAGGCTCTCCTTCTTTATATTGAACTGAAATCTGCCTACCTGTGAATTTTTCTGCTGCTGCTGACTCTTTGATGTGGTTTGCTGCTTCACTTTGAGCATGAGTCTAAGCTTATAAAAATTTGTAAATGCAATTCTATTACACATTATTTGTCTCTTTTACTGTTAGACTTTAACTTACATTTTCTTGCTTGAAGCAAGCATGATGCAATTAAAACCAGAGCTAACTTTGTTAATAACAGAATTTTCTTGAATGCCATATTTTTGTAAGAGACTGTGACTTTGTGGATCTTCTCACATTATTTTATTCTGTGTCTTTGCCACACATCCGTGTGTTACGTGGTGTATTAAGGCCAACTCTTAGGTTGTCATTAAGCAGCTTATGAATTCAGTCTAAAAGAGCATTGCAGAGAAAACCAAGAGAAAAGCTTCCATTATGAGTAAGCTCTGCCCCTCTGAAAGTGGCATTTGAATTGTCAGGAATAGTTCCTATTGTGTTAAATTGGAAGCACTGAGAAAGAAAAATGGGGCATAGAAATGAATGAGGTTGAGGGCTGCCCGTAGAAACTATTAACTATAAGGCTTTATTACACGTGCATTTTTCCAGCTTTTAAAAATGAATTTTCTGTATATTATTAAAAATACACTTGAATATTTGTCATTTCCTTTTTAAACAAATTTATTACTTTTAGCTGTTGTTTTTAAGTGTACAGTACAGTGTTGTTAACTACAGGCAGTAGGTTCTTCAGAAGGTCCCCAGGACTGATTGGTCTCACATAACTAAGACTTTACACCCACTGAAGCACATCCCATCTCTTCCTCCTGGCCTCATCCTACTCTGCTGCTAGGACCCTGACCATCTTATTCGTCTCACATAGTGCAACCATGGAGGATTTGTCCTTCTGCGCCCAGCTTATGTCACTTAGCACACACACCTCTATGTTCACTGCAGCACTAGTCACAATAGCCGTGATGTGGAAATAACCTAAATGCCCACTGAGGGATGAGTGAGCTAAGAAAATGTGGTATACACACACAATTGAATATTATCCAGTCCCCCAAAGAAGGGAATTCTGCCATATACAAGAACAGGGATCAAGCTAGAGGACATTATGCTGAGTGAAATAAGCCTGTCATACTTTCATTTAAGGAATTCATAGAACCCTATTAACATTACTTCTTTAATCCCCATAGTATGTCCAGAAAGAGACCCATAGAGGAGCTAATGCTGAGAATTCTGGTGGAAGGCATCTCTCTGAGCGGGCAATGCGCTGTTAGTTCTTTGAGCTTCAGTTCCTGGTAGAGAATAACAGGTTCAGAGAATGCTGCTGTCTTTCCGCAGCTGCAATCCTGTTGGACAGGAGATGAAACTAGGAGAACAACACAGAGGCATATATCCTGGAATTCACATCTCAAACACAAGAATTTAAAAGCAATATGCTTCCGTTATGGCTTTTAGATGTCAGTGTCAACAACGTCTCCAGAATTTCTGTGTGGTAGGGGCAGCAGCCTGAGTGTCCTGGCGGCTGGGGGCCTGGTCTGGAAGCGTGTGGGTGTAGCAGGCGCTCTGCTTACAGTGAGTTGGGAGTCCCTAGCATGGCTGAAGGGACCACAGGATGAAAGGGGGGGTGACCCGCCCCTTGGTCTGCTCTTTGGTTGCACCTCACAAGTTAACGGGCCTCACCAAATCTACTTATAGGAAATAACTTAGGCCTAAGGGAAGACCTGGATGAATGTCACATTGGGATATTCTTGATGTAGTTAAACATGTGACCTACAGCCTAAACAAGTTTGCCTTTCCCCAGCTTTCACACCTAAATATGTGACAGTTAAGACACATTCATTGTGACAGCAGGAGCTGCTACCTTCTGCTTATGTATAAAGCGGTCTGCTATACTTTTCGGTTCATCTTCGTGGAAGGGACTCCCACAGTACATTTCCTTGTGGTGGTTCTCAAGTCTATGCACAGCCGAGCCTGTTTAATTCTAATTAGAATCTTCCCTTTGGCTACATGTCCAAGGATGCATGACCATGACATATATTTTAGTATATTTGGAATTTATAGGGCTGTCTTTTTTGTTTGGTGTGTGTGTGTGTGTGTGTGTGTGTGTGTGTGTGTGTAATAGATTACAGATTCCAGGCACTGGGGCCTGCATATCTCTGGAGCCATTAGTGAGCCTACCCCAATGTTAAATCAGCTCAAGGGAGGCTTTGCCTTTCATGCTTTTGGGCCCATTCTTGTCTGTTAATAAACTGATACATGGAAAAGAGAAATCTGAAAAGCATACAACATTTCACAGAATCCTTTCGTTCAGCAAATGTGTACACAGGGACTGAAGGCTGTGTTAGGAGTCCCTGAAGAAGGAGCCCCGTTTCCTGATGCCATGGCAGAGCTCTGGCCACCAGGGCAGCACCTCCCCCATCCCCACACCCTGGCAGCAACGTGGAAGGGGCCTGTGCATTCATTCAGTGGGATGCTTCTTAAATCACTTACGGCAGTTTTCTAACTGCTGGCCAGCCCTTGACTCCTTTGTTCAGTGGTCTCTGGGGCCAGCACCACAGGAGCTGCTAATAAAGTGGGCCTGGATTCAGCTCCAGACCCCAGGCTAGAAGACCATTTATAAATACCTCCTTCATCACCCACATTGTGAAATCTCGGCTGGCAATTTTCCTTGTGTCTCTAGGCTGTTATCTCTGGTTCATATTGATCCCTAAAAACTTATCATGAAATTTGCCTTGAAGGAATCGGAGAAGCACTAAGTACCTGTGGGGGTTTGTAAGGCTAGATAAGACTGTGTTTAGGGCACAGGGTCTCTGGGAAACTTCTACCAAAATGACAGCCAGCCTCCACACCCACTCCCTCTAGCTCAACGGGATATGGAGGGCCCTGAAATAGGTACCTCAGAAGGTGTAGAGATAAATAAGATGAAGAGCCTCTGCTTGGAGAATTTAAGATAAATAGGACAGAAAGGGTGTGAGCACCCACACCTGTTATGAAACACTGCTACAGGAGAGGTGCGGGTTGATCTATAGGGGTATTACTCTCAGCTAGGGTGAGTAGGGGGCGAGTCAGGGAAGACCCCCTTGGAGGTGTTTTCTGGCTGGGACAAGCCAATGACAGTATCTAGGGAGCACAGACAAGGTCAGAACAAGAAAATCCTGGAAGACTGAGAAGTGAGTTAAAGAGGGAAAACCAGGCAGATAAATAGATGTGGCTGAATAGAATTTCTGTCTTTGATAGATTTGGTTCTGAAATGGCTAACACTTGGGAAGGTCTGGAAGGCAGATACAAGTCAGGCCTGGTGCTTAGAGACTGGGATGGGACTGGGATGGGACTGGGGATTAAAAAACTGGAGATTATCCCTAGAGGATCACAGTTAATGCCATGGATGCGAACAAGGTTGCTAAGGATAACACAAAAGTGAAAGTGAGGGGCCAAGGCAGGGGCACAGACAGCATGAAGAGCAATGCAGGGGTTCAAAAACCAAACTGACAAAGAAACGGGCGAACCAGGAGACGCGCTGCACAGACACCGAGCAAAGGGGGCATCCCTGAGCCCCGTCTCCAGCAGGGCAAATGCCATGAAGCCAGCCTTGTCATTTCCTGTTTATCATTCATGATGCAAGTAATGCAAATGCCTTGCAAGATATTCATGAAATTTGGCCAATTTTACAGAAGAATATTTAGGCAGAAGGGCAGGACAGGTCAATTCATAGAACTGATTCCAACTGGGAAAGCCCCTAGAAGCCATGATACTCTGTGTTGTGATCTATCAATGTATTTAATTCTAGTATTTATACCACTAAGAATCATTTTATTATCAGACAAGCAGGACTAAATTCTGTGATCTGGAGAGAAAATCATAACAGTGAGCACACGTGTCCATGCAGTAATCAAATGGTCAAGTGGCTTCTGTTGCTGAGATTATTTGCAAATATTCACGTACCACTTGTCTAATCAGTATATCATCTGCTAATAAACATAAACAGGAAAATGAAAGCAGAGACTAAAAGTTTAAGCAAAATGACTGGGTAAAAATATGCCCAGATTGAGCACATTGGGCTGTAACTGTTGTCAGCTAACCTTGGTCAATTCGGACATTTACAATTTGTCACATTCTTCTCGATGACTGTCTGTAGCCTCTGAAGATTAACAGTCAATAGGAGTTACCTGCACCCTCCTCGACACCCTGGCCATCAGGTGGCATGTTTTATTTAAAGCCAGTATTAGAATCCTACCCTACGTTCAGCTACTTACTAACATGCATGAAAAGAACATGCAGTGATAGCTTGGTCCAACTTCCAGTTCTCTACCTTTTAAAGCACTGTGACAAGCATTTTGTGTAAAATGATCACTCTGTGGGTTTCTCCCTACCCAGAGACTTTTGCTCTTTTTCTAATATTTGTGAAATGATCACAAATATAAGAATATTCTCATGATGGAACCAGTTAACCAGTTAGTCAGGTAAGGTGAAGGGATTCGTCGTTATGGGATGAGAACAGGAGGTGCCGATTCTGAATGAGGGTAAATCGTTTTTGTCTTCCCTCTGGAGAAAATTCAAATAGTAGTAGTTGAAGCACATGTCTTTGAAGTGTGGACCACTGATTATGGTATTTCTAATGTTAACCCAGCACCCCTAGAGTGTGCATTAAATTCATTTGCACATACATACATTCATGATACTGTCTAAACCAAAATACAGGGTCTGGCAGAAGTCATGCCTGCTTGAGTCTGTTTAGCAAGGTAATAACATGGGTGTAATAATTTATAGTTTTAGTTCAAACATTTCACCTAAAATGTCATATGGTGTGCTTGAGTGTGATATTGTTATGTTACAGAATTACTTGCTTATGATTTTGTAATTAAAAAAGGGGGGGTGCTATTTGAGCCACACCCTGTATATCAATATGAGACATTAAGGTACAAGAACTCAATTCCACAAAGGAAAGGATTTGACAAAACTGGAAGCTCTTGACTGATTTTCATGTTGGACTTGAGCGGACTTCCACTCTGGCAAGAGAGAACTGAGAAATGAAAGTCAGGGGAGCCTGTGGGGGTACCAGCAGCTTTGTGTTTAGAAGGCCGACTTACTGGTCAAGGCTCTGCTGTGAGGTCAGATGCAATCTGAGATGATGTGGAAGAACTGTTGAAGTCTCAGTTTTATCATTTAGATACTTTCTCCCAGGGTTACTACAGAAGTTAAACAAGAGCGTGTCTAGCTCTATCATTAGCTCAGTCCTTCGCACACAGGCACACAACAAGGGGCAGCTGCTAGTTACACAGGAAACTGTTAGGACTGGAACTTCAGGGAGGAGGCGAATGCCAAAATGCCAGACCATTTGGTTGTTCTAGGGGTCTCTGGATCACCTTCAACTATGTGTGCAATGATAGGGTCTCCATAAGCCACCTGAAAAATACCATTTTCCTTTTAAAGTGAACCAGCTGTGCCCACCAAGTATAAGAAAATAATCCCTTTCAATACAGAGTGGTTCCTGGATTCCAGGCCAAACACTGCATGCTTATTCAAGGCAGGTCACTGGGACGTGCTAACTCTACCATTACCCACTAAATCAACATCTTACCACAATACTGGCTTCTTTTTTCAAGCTGGCAGAAGGCTGCTTGTCTCACTTTCAAATTTTACAATTCCCCCGGTTCCTAATTAGCAATACTCTAATCACCATCAGGAACAAAGAAAGGCAAACAAGGAGAAGCAAAAAAAAGAATGGTAAATTGATTTATTCTAGGATGTTTTGGGGGCTACTACAAAAAGATGGGATAGGTTTAGACTTTTAAAATAGTTGCATGATTGCATCCTACAAAGAAAATATAGTAAAAAAATAAAATGCTTTCTCTTCTCATTGCTTCTACAGCAAGAGCTCTCAACCTAGAGTGCTCCAGCTGACCTATGATGGGAGGTTGGCCAGAGTTTCCCTTTGTTTTCATATGTAACCGGGCCTCCGCAATTTCTTAGGACCACAAATCTTGATAAAGAAGAAACCCAAACTTCTGGTTGAGCTGGAAATACTGGAGATACATTTTCCAATTTTTACTTTAACCCTTTTCCTTTTAGCAAGAAAAGTGATAAGGAAGAAAGCAGTTCAACAGTAAAAGAAAAAGGGTGTCAAGTTTGAGCCCAAGTCCAACTTAGGTGTCATGTTTTTTGTTTTGTTTTGTTTTGTTTTTCTTACCATCCACATTTTAGCCTGAGACAATGGGCAAGTGCTGAAATCCTAGAGGACATTAAAAAATTTCCCCAATAGTGGACTCTCTAGTACTCTTCAGAGGCAGTAACTCAAACAGGAAGGGGAAATGGTAGCTGAGGGCTTCCTTTCTGTTTGTGCAGCTCAAATGCCCTCCTTTCTCCATTAGCGTTTATGTAATCCCCATGCAGATAAAGTCACAGTATGGTGGAGTCAACCAATATCAGGCTTATAAACCGGCTGTGTCCAAGTGTGGCAATGCTACTGCTGCTTTAAAGGTTGAACTGAACTTAGTATTGTATGAGTGTAAATCCTGGGACAATAGGTTTTTGGTAACCTTGTAAGCCTCCTGAATTTAAAGAGCAAAGCTTTCCCTGGCTAGTGTGGAGCAGTTGATTGGAGTGTCATCCTGTAAACCAAAATGCTGTAGGTTCAATTCCCAGTCAGGGCACCTGCCTAGGTTGTGGGTTTGATCCCCCGGTTAGGGCAGGAAGCATCGATGTTTCTCTCTCACATCAATATTTCTCTCTCTCTCTCTCTCTCTCTCTCTCACACACACACACACACACACAAACACACACACACACACAAAGCAATTTTAAAAAATGTCCTCAGGTGACCATTGAAAAAAAGGTCAGAAGTTGTCTCTGGGTAGGGAGAAACCCACAACTGTGGCTTTACTTTAGGACTCTTGGTGTTGTTCTTTTAACCTGTGGGTCCCCAATTTTGGATAGGTAAAGTACCTGTATACTCATATGCTTTAGTTCCTTTAGCGCTGATAGATGCTATCTTTTTTGCAACCATTCAGTGCATTCATCATTCATTCATTTTATACAGTATTTTAATTTTGACTTTTATTTTAAAATAATTTCAGTCTTACAAAAAATTTGGAAAGATAGTCCAAAGAATTAATTCCCATGCACCCTTGACCCAGATTTCTTCAAGGTTAACATACCACATTTGCTTCATTAAAGTCTGTGTGTGTATATACAAACATTATTATTTTTCTGAAACACCTGAGAGTAAGTTGCAGTATTTACCCCCAAATATTTTGTGTTTCTCATACAAATAAGCATACTCTCTCATATAACACAGGAAAGTTATAAACATCAGCAAATTACTGTGGTCATGTGTTGCTTAACAACAGGCATGTGTTCCAGGAAATGTGTCACTAGGCGATTATGTCATTGTGGGAACATCACAGGGTGCACTTGCATGAACCTAGACAGTGTAGCCTGCTACATGCCTAAGCGATATGGTGTCGTCTAGGTCCCCTAGGCTACAAACCTGTACAGCACGTTACTGTACTGAATATTGTACGTAATTATAGCACAGTGGTATTTGCATATCTGAACATCTAAACATAGAAAAGGTACAGTATAAATATGGTATAAAAGATAAAAAATGGTCCGCCTGTGCAGGGCACTTACCAGGAATGGGACTTGCAGAACTGGAAGTTGGTCTGGGTGAGTTAGTGAGTGAGTGAATGGTGAGAGAATGGGAAGACACAGGGCATCACTGCACACGACTGCTGGTGTTATGAACACTGTCCCACAACCCCCTCCTTCTGGCAGCGTCAGAAAGAGAACATGAGCACTATCAGTGCTGGTCCGTGAACAGGCGTGTGGGCTGGACTGACCGGGACTATTGAGGAGGAACTGGCTGGAGAAGGCACAAACCATCATAACAGTGACAGTTGGAGGGCAGGAGTGAAAGGTGGCCTGAGGGTCGGTGGGAATAGGAAATACAGATGGAGAGATGAAGGATCACGGGGGGCTGCCATGGCAATGTGGTTCTGGCTATTGCATGTTGGAGCAGTGGTCGGGTGAAGGAACTGTGTGCTATTCATATAAATAGAGGGTGCTTAACGTGGAGGGGTCTAGAACTGAGGACTCAATAATTTGACTTTGGAAACTTGTTTTTGGTTCCATTGACTCCATGCAGTATAAGGTGATCTCTCTGGCATTGAATTGATGGAAGAAATAAAACTTATCTATGCTTCACATCATTACAATACAAAAATATTTCCAAAGTTCAGGGACAGACTGGCTCCACATCAACCACAGAAAGCTTTTACTGCAGTGGCAGTGACACTTAGTACTTGTTAAGGCAGCTCTCATGGTCCCACGTCCTTGTACGGAACTGTAGGTCCTTAACAAAGAATGTCCAGCAGTGCACCCTGCAGACCATCAGGCCGGATCTGGGAGGGCGGTAGAGCCCTCTGAGTGTGCAGTGTGTGGGGGCAGGCTCCTCCATGCTGAAGCAGGTCAGGAACTCACTGGGAGGAGATCTGTGCTCTCAAAACTAAGGCACTGTGAGTGAGAGGGAATCTGTTCCCAGGCCCCACAGATATTGCTCTCAACAGAACAACAACAACAAAAAAACCCCTCCTGAACCACATATCCTTCCATTTCTTACAGGAAGTTCAGCTCCATCAGTACCTTAAGTGACCACCACCGTGTACTTGGTCTGCGGTTGACTGAATCATCTTTAGTGGCATCTGACTGTTGATAGACTACTATTTAATCTACAGACCTTAGTCCTTTTGCCAAGTGTTCTGTTAATTCTTTTTAATTAAAAGTTTTAAAAATTTTTAGTAAAGGATTAAAAAAGCCCCACCCCTTTCAAGCACATATAGTTCTGTGAGTTCCAGCAAATGCATAGGAGGCCTCTGCTGGTCCGGGCTGAGGACGGTCTCCTGACCCTCCCCGAGGAGGAAGGTGTCTCTGAAGTCTGGGCCCAGGATGTACTTCTGCAGGTTTTATCTCTCTCCTTCTCCCAGCCGCTATGGGCTGTCATCTGTGGCCTCAAAGTGACAGTGTTGGCTGCGACTACCCCAGCAGCTGAAGACTTTTGTCCCAGAGAGGGCTTTGTGCCTTTCTCCAGAGGACGGCTGCCCTCCCTGAGGCCTGGTCCACCAGGGAGCTTCGGGACTTGCCCTGTCTCCAGTCTCTCTCTTGAGCACTGGGGAAGTCCCCAGGGAAAAGCCTGTGAGTGGGTATGAATTTCCCTTGTGCCTGAAGCTCCCAGGGATTCTAACCTCTCATGCTCACCACACTCAGCCTTTAGCAATTTGTTAAAAATGCTAGTTGGATTCTTCCTACCAGCCTGCATGATATCTGGCGTTTCTGGCAGGTAGGTGAGTGCCAGGGTCCTGTCTCTCCTCAGGGGAGCCTGTGTTTTCTTAGATTCTGAGCTAGTTCGTTGCCTTGTAGCCACAACCACAGCTCTGTCATGGATTCAAGGAAAGGTGTGACTTCATTAGTAAGCATTTTTTGTTGCTGTTTTAAGAATAAAAGCAGCTTTTTTTCTGGCTTTCTACACCCCAAGTAGAAGACTGACATCTATTTTACATTTTTGGTCATCTATGAATTTTACATCACTGAGAAAACATTTGCAAAAAACCCCACAAAAACCCAAGACAAACAAACAAGTTGTTTCCTGAGATAACAGTAACGAAAACAGATTTATTAAAATATTCAGGTACTTGTGCATCCTCCTTAAAAAGTTATCTCCCAGAAAACAAGCAATCATATGAAAAAGCTAAAAAGATCACATCTTTAACAGGACAGATCCAAGAGTAAGATACAGTGGTTAAGAAGCCAGGTTTGACATTTTGATTTAATTATACCTTCAGAGAGACAGGTTCTTTCCTGCAGTTGCTTCTGACCCATGCCAAAATCACAGTATATCATTTTCCTGACATTTGTAAAGAAAAAAAAATCTGATTGGATAGCATTCACCTCTGCCAAGCTAAGGCATGGACTCACTTGCTAAAGGCTTTTAGCCAGATTGTCTGCTCGGAAGATTATAGAAAGCCTTGAACTATTTTGAAGGGAAACTGGTGATTAAACAGGGGGAAAAATCTTTATTATAGGGAAACCCAGCTGCTTGGAATAGCTACAATGTTAACAATTATATATTAAAATTTCTGTATTGTGAATAATGCAAAATAAACCCCTCAGCATGGAGCTGGCCCTGACCTGATAACGGGCTACTCTGCAGTTTTCTGCTCAGGGTGCATCAGTGAAGCCATGGTGGCTGTTAACCTTGCTAGGAAGTTGTGTCATTTCTTAAAAGCAGCTAGTTAGTAGTGGACACTGATTGAGCATGCTGCATCAGCTGCTGTAGGAATCTGAAAGTTTGTAAGAGAAATAATTGTTCTGAATAACAGTCAGAAAGGTTTTGAGTCCTTTCTGGACCCACTTTGTCTAAACATATAATTCCTAGTGATAATTCACCATCGCACTATGATCCCAGCTCCTTTGTCCCGCTGTTCTGTCCTTTGGGGCAGGGACAGAGCCAACCACAGATTTCCTTTTCACATTCTCCCATAACCTTAGTATCTCTCACACTGGGCCGGGAGCCCTGCTGACCCCCACACTGGTGACCTCATACCATCGACAGCCCCAGCTACTCTTAACCAGGGACATAGTTGAATGAAGAAACCTTCAGCCACCTATACACTCACACACACACACACACACACACACACACACACAAAGAGAAAAATCCTGAGAAAACGAATTTATGTCAGAGTATCATTACTGATACATCTTTCTTAAGAGCATATTTTCCTATACTTTTTTTATTTTTAAATTTTCTTTCATTAGAAGAGTGGGAGACTATCAGGTGGGTATCTGTCCACTGTCCTTCACAGCACTCTGCAGGCCAGCCGCCAAGTCTGTACGTAGGCAGGTGCTTCTACCCTTCAAGCTCAAATGAGGCTGTAGATCGACTGGTAGTAGAGCATGTTGCCCAGTAGGTGTGATGAGTTTGGGCTGTATTACCCACACGTTCCTGCCTATTCCTTTTTATTACACCAGTGTTAGCAGTGCAATCTTTGGAAGTAGGGCAGATATATTTCCTCTCATTCCTTCTGCTCAGATCTCCAGCTTGGGATCTGAGTGTTGGCAAATTGTACAAACAACTCCTTGACATTCATCAGATGCTATTATATCTTTTTTGTCCATTGTTAAGATAATTCATGCTTTTGACATATAATAAAATTTAGACAAAATATAAAGACGATTATAAAAATCACCATCAATGTCACAATGGAAATAACAGCTCCTCACTATGTGTGAACTAATTGATATGAAGTTCATAGTTTGAAACATGCCAGGGTGGCAGTATTTACACCACAGAAATAGGCACGTTTGATAAACTAGCTGCCTCGCTTCTGCTGCACTCCCGGCAGCTCGACTTTTACTAGCAGAGCATGGAGCCCATCTGACATATGTATTTTCACCCCAGGTTTAGATAATGCTGTAATGCAGTATTGAAACTGCAAGTATATACCTGACCCAAAGAATGTTCTGAGTTTTCTCGGAAGATTAACAGGAACATCCTTTTCTCACATCGCGTGTAGGGAGAGCAAGGACCTCAAGGCTTTCCGGGGCCAAAGGGCACGACCGGCCACGGCTTCCCTGGCCAGAAGGTAAGTATTTCAGGACCTTGAAAACATTCGTAGGCTTAGGATCTCAACCGCTTGACTTGAACTTTGGAAGGGCTCTCATATACTTGTTACTGTTCTTTTTATAAAACTCTCAGAGGAAAAAATCCATTTGAAAGTGAATCCTTATACATTTTCTTTCCTATCTACAAACAAGCTAACTTTAAAAAAATCCCATTTTCTTCATTCTTGAAAACCAGCTGACAAAGAAATAAATCCTCACAACATAACATGTAGAAGATAGCAGATAACTCAGGTATAAAATATATAATAGTTAAACTTCCTGAAGGCAGTCAGCTGACCTGATGGTATCTTAAGGTCTCTTCACTCTGACATCTTTGGTTCATGATGAATTAGATTATGGCACCTGGGAAGGGGGTGGGGGTGAATAAAATGCCCACTTTTTTCCTATCATACATTTGTATCATCAAGGACTACAGCTCTTAACGAGATACCAGTTCTAAATAAACGTTTCAGAGTTGTTCTTATTTGGCTTTGCATTTCACCTTCTAAACTTACCTTTCATTGTATCCTACAGGGGGAGCATGGAGAACGGGGTGATGTGGGGATAAAAGGCAGTAAAGGGGAAACTGGAGAGCCCGGGTTGCCAGGAAAACAGGCAAGGAGTGACTTTTAAAGCCTTACTGTAATTTTACACATTAACTGGTTATAACCTATACTGACTGTTACTCTTCTTCTGCTAAGCAGGGGCTACAGGGACCAAAAGGAGACCAAGGACTTACAGTGAGTATCACTCCTAGAGGCTAAATGGGGGTACTTGCAAAATTATTACACTCGGATTTTAGCTTTAGAAGTACGAGTTTTTTTTGATGCAGAGTTCCAGCTGCTGTTTAAATGACAGCACTGCCAATAACTTCAGTGTTGACTTAGAGGCACCAGGTAACTGAATCTGAGTGTGAGGGAGAAATGTCACCCAGCAACCCTTATCTGGCCTCATGGTAGGGACTGGTGACTATCCCCCTCTGATTCCTGGTAGGAATGGTAACAAGGTGAGCTGTTTACAAGAAGCCAAATGAGCAAATGACTTTGTATTTTACATGATGCTTCGCATTTCAGAACTGGGGCTGTTTTTTCCTCAATTGGTTTCTTTAGGACGTGCCCTGAAAAGAACGGCAACCCCGGTATTTTTCTGTACTGATCCATGAAGACAAGTAACTGGGAAGCATCTACAGTCTGCTCCCTACTCTTCTCCCTGCACCACTGCAGACAAAAAACTCACTCTTTGAAGTCCCGCGGGGTGGAAATGTCCCAGAATTTTTATAACAACGTCTAATTCTTCCTTTCTGACTGGAAGGCACTCTATCTTCTAGAATGGAGAAGAAATACAGACCTTCTCTTTTATTCCCTTTCTGATTTGGAGGGCATCATGGTCTGGGTCTGGGGATGCTGATTCTAGGGACTGTGCTGGGAAATCCAGGTGTGAGGGGCGTGGGAGTTCCAGTAGTAAAGGTGAGAGATGAGAGCCGGGAGTGTGACAAACAGGACTACATGCTTTTTTTTTTTTAATGGCCCAGCTACCTTCATTTCTTTGTTCTTCCCTACCACAAGTCAACCCCTTCTCCACACCCAAGATGTCTATGGTGAATGAAGCAGCGGCACATGTAGCCATTCTGCCCCAAAAGTAGCAGGGGAGAATGTGCACAACATGCCCAGACAAATGGACCCGTAGGTTTAGACCCTCCTTCCTATTCCACCAAGGGGAGGGGCTGGTTTCCTCATCCATTCATTTGTTCATCCACTTCGGTAACATGTATTGGGCGTGTGCTCCAGGGCAGGCTCTGGGGGGACGCTGGGAGAATAAGAGAGAATAAGAGACTGCCTCTGCACCCAGGGAGCTCGCAGCCCAGTGGAGAGAAAGACAAGCAAAGCATATTCATGTACAGCTTGATGAATGCTGTGACAGAAGAAGATACGTGGGTCCGGAGCAGGCACAATGATGTATGATGACGTCTGGGGGCAAGATAGACTTTTATCTCTTAGATAGAAAGTGTTTAGCCAAGAGGCAGGAATCTTGGAAATGGGGATATGATTCTTCTGACTTTGGCTTTCCAGATTCTAGAAAAGGGGATAAGCAGGAAGGGAAGGGTGAAGGAAAACAGAATTTTTAATAAGTGAGAATTTAGGATAAATATATAAATTTTCCCTTTCTCTATCCATTCTAGTTTCAGATTTCTTAAATGCCTCAGTAGATGTGAAAAAGCTTGCCAAGACCTGAAAAAAAGGATAACTGTTGACATTCCCATTTTATATAATGTTTTAATATCATACTGGAATTGCTTTTTAAATAGCCACTTGGAATTATTGGCTTCTACTTAATTTATGGTAAAAAAATTGAATTAAAATGCCCTGAACATTCCCACATGTGCTCTATTAAGTCTTGACACCAGCAATGTCACTGCACCCCAATTCTGCCATTATAGATTTTTTCTTTAAAACTTTACTTTTGCAACTGTTAAGTTTCATCGTCTTAGATTAGGTCCACTGCTCCTTCCTGTTGAGATTTGCTGGGCTCCTGTTTCTTTCATCTATTAGCTAACCATCCCTGTCAGCGTCCTGCCTTTGGCAAATGTAGAGCCCACCTCCTCTAGTCTCAGGCCAGTCATTGGTAAGCATGCTACTCAGGGCGGGGCGTTGGCAGATGGACTTCTAGTGCCCAGTTCCTGCTGGGCCCTTTTGACGGGGCCCCTGGGCATCAGGACTGAGAAGGAGCATTTGAACACTGGGACCTTTCATGAAAGAGCCAAAGAGAGAGGATTAGGAACCTGGAGAGGGGACTTGCAAAACTGGGGAGTGGTACAGAAAAAGAGGGGCATACAGCAAAGAATACATTCTCTTTTGGCCATGATGTGTATCCTAGTTGCTCTGCACATGTGGGTTAAATCATGGAACCAAATATATGCACCACCCACACCACTGTAGGGAGCATTGGTGGTTCCCTCCTTAGCCAGGGAATATATTCCAACACCCCCAGTAGATACCTGAAATCACACAGTACCCTATATATACTATGTTTTTCCTACACATGCACACCTATGATATAGTCTAACTTATAAATTAGGCATAGTAAGAGATCAACAATAAAACTGATAATAAAATATAATAATTATAATATACTATAATCAAAATTATGTGAATGTGGTCTCTCTCTCTCAAAGTATCTTATTTCACGGATAGAAGATTCACTCATTGTAGATCTTAGCAACTTCAGCATAGGATATTTTTTCCTTATTAAGTCAAGAATTTTTACCTTTTCACTGAAATGAAGCACCTTATAGCTTCTCCTTGGCATATCCAGTTTCCAGCATCACTACTCTTGTGCTTTGGGGCCATTAGTAAGTAAAATAAGGGTTCCCTGAACACAAGCACTGCCATATCATGGCAGGCGATCTGACAGCCCAGGTGGCTACTAAGTGACCAGTAGGGGGCGGGGCAGTGAGGGGGCAGGGGAGTGTATACAACATGGATGTGCAGGACAAAGGGATGATTCCTGTCCTGGGCAGGATGGAGTGGGACAGCACTAGAGTCCATCTTGCTATTCAGAACAGCGCACAATTTAAAACCTATGACTCGTTTATTTCTGGAATTTTCCATTTAATATTTTCAAATTGCAGCTGACCGCAGGGAACTGAAACCATGGAAGGTGAAACCATGGAAGCGGGGCTTACTTTGCGGGGCCAGACCCTGTGCAAAGAGCTCTGTTCATGTTACCTTGTTTGATCATCCATCCCCAGCCCGAAGACACAGATACGCTAAGTCACCTCATGCCCAAGGTCATGCAGCTGATAAAGCTGGAGCCACAATTTGAACTCCAAAAGTCTGAGCTATTACATTTCACAACTCAAACACATTTCAGTTATGTCACATTATAGCCACTTTTTAACCTCTGTTAAAATTTATTTTAACAATTTATTTATTTTATTTTCTGCTCTGGGAGGATGAAATCGAATGACTCCATGCTTGTTGTAATAAGACATATCTTTTATGAGGGTAGGAAAAATATTATGGCCATACAATTAAGGCATATTCCTTTTTTTTTCCAGAAAGAAGACATTATCAAACTTATTTTTGAAATATGTGGTAAGATTTGACTATTGAGGGGAAAAAACGCAATCCTTTAAAGTTTCAACCTCACTATGTTCTGTGTTGGTCAAGATAATGTGCTCACCCAGAAATTGTATACTGTGCAGCTCATGAGAAAGTTTAAAGCTCATCTGAAAAGTCAGTGGGAAACTGAAAGGAGGCAGTGAGAGGGGCTGTGGGAATCCTGATTTAGGAGAAGAAAGTCATCTTCCCAGCTGGGTGAGAAATGTGAAGAAGCCTGCCTCGTGTCTGTGGGCAGCCGGGGCCTTTGTATGTATGGCGTTTATTTATATTCAGTGACCTTTACCTGAGCTTGGAAAGAAAAAACAACAACAAAGGAAACAGAACCACAGGGGCCCAGCTGGTATTTGAGTCTGGCCTGGCTGGTGACTCTCATGTCTGCATTTTTCCTGAAGCCAGAAGTCTTTCTGTATTTTGTTTTCAGCACCGTTTCTAAAGTGCATCGCGTCTGAAAGGCAGGGGACAGAGTCAGGAGGTCCTCTTGCTTCACATCTATATCTAAATGCTTCTACATATTTGGCTAAATACCTTAGACTTGAAAATAGAGTTACCAGAAAGAGGAAGTAAAGAAAAGAGATTAGCCCAAAAGCAAGAGATTAAATGGAATAAGAAAGATAGAGGAATCTTCTGTGTTTAAAGAGGATAGAGACAGGAATACCATTGTTCTCCCATACAGAGAACTGCAGAACTGGTTTGTCACCCGAAAGACTTCTGGACCATCCTGGGACTCTGTGTGGTGACAGGCCAATTTAGATGTGACTTCTGAGTTTTAGAAGCTCTATAAAATCAGGACCAAGTTTTCTCATGACTTTTGTGGTAGGGTTGGTGGGTGATAAGAGGGTTGTGGATAAACCAATGGGTCCCTGATAATTCTGATTGCCTGGGGACTCCGGCAACTGCTCTGAATGGTAACCCCTAAAAAGAGATTGTTTATTGACCAGCATTCTCGATGCCCTCAAAAGGCCTCACAGTACAGATGGAAAGCTGGCCTCATTGGTAGGATGGGAGCCACCTTAGTTGACATTGTGGGTGACTGGGGACATAAACTAGAGTAGCTATTCTTTATTCTTGCACAGTTAGAAGCTCTATTCCTTCTCTCACAATTAAAATTTTTCATCCCATTACTTTACCCAGTGCCCATGCCAATGAGCCAATCTCTATTCTCATACAGGGATGTGGTTGAAGACTGAAGTATTAGTTTTCAGATTCAGATTAAATGAAAACAGTGGAATAACAGTTTTAGGCTAGTGGTTATCTCTTGGGAGAGGGAGGGGAATGGAATCAGAAGACAGACAGACACCAGGGATGCTGACTCTAAAAAAAGTTTTCATTTTTAATCTGAGAGATTGGCACCTACTGCTTATTATTTTGTCATCTATAGTTTTCTTTTCAAAGAAATTATTTCTTAAAAAGAGTCAGGTATAGAACCAGAAGGGAGACGGTTGTCAGCTATGTTCACGGTCACAGCAAAGGAAGGTAAAAGTCCAGGTCTCAGGTTCATCTGCGCCCGTCTCTCGTCACTGCCCCCCCTCCACACATATAACCATCTGCTATCCGTGAGTGGTGTTTTGCATCCCATTCTGCAATGTTTCTGTCTTGACATTCACCTTCTAGGTTGTGGACCAAAATGTGAACAGGCTCCGTTGGAGCTGCTGTTTGTGATTGACAGCTCAGAAAGTGTGGGGACAGTAAACTTCATGATCATCAAAAATTTTGTGAAAACCCTGATCGACCAGGTCGCTCTGGACCTCACCATAGTCCGCATAGGCATAATCAACTACAGCCACAAGGTGGAGAGTGTGGCACATCTGATGCAGTTCTCCAGCAAGGACGACTTCAAGCTGGTGGTGGACAACATGCAGTACCTGGGGGAAGGCACCTACACGGCCACAGCCCTCCACGAAGCCAACCGCATGTTTCAAGATGCAAGGCCGGGTGTAAAGAAAGTGGCCTTGGTCATCACAGATGGGCAGACAGATAGCCGAGATAAGAAGAATCTGACAGAGGTGGTGAAGAATGCCAGGGATGCTAATGTGGAAATATTTGTGATTGGGGTGGTGAAGAAAAATGACCCCAACTACAATATGTTCTACCAAGAAATGAATCTAATCGCTACGGATAGTGGGCACGTTTATCTGTTTGAGAACTTCACTGCCCTGCAAGGTAAGACTCAGCTCCAGGGCAAAGACACTTAGGTTGTTCTTCCAGGTACCATGTCACTGCATCACCCTGAACAAAAATGGAAGCTGGGGGCTAATGAGGCTTAGGCAAACATTAAATTGTAACATAAACTTCAGAAGGTAGAAGCATTTAGTATTATCCTCTCTAGAGAGCATAATCCCTTGTCTTTATTCATTAGGGACGAGTGCTGAGTTAGTCTTGGAGTTCACTGATGTATCTATGGTCAAGGAACATGGATGAATAGAACTTGGGGGTATTGCTAAGATTAATATTCAGAAAGTTACCTGACCTGAATAAGAGATGGAGCAAGCCAGCAGCAAGGCACAAAGTAACTGTAGAATCAATGAATTAGGAAGTGCATGATGAATGAAGAAAAGTTATAGTAATCTAAAGGGATGAGAGACACAGTAACTAGGATTATTCTATTGTATTATCTGTTCTTATAAAAACAGAGTATGTTCTCCATTACACTGGAACAGAGTAACCCTGTACTATCTCAATTACCCACTCACCATTCTGTGTAGATTCCTTGATAACAGGTCACGACTCTTTCTCATCTGTCTGTGTACCCACTGCCCATTTTTGTACCCTCTCAAGTTTCTTCAAATAGCACATTCTCCGTTTTTATGAAAACAGATAATGAATAAATAGGTGGATATCAGGAGCTGATCTCACAGTGGAGCAGCATTTCGAGTACACATCCCACAGTCAATGCTGAAGCGATGGGTTTCCGCATACCACTTTACCCTCTCACAGGAACGGGTAGTTCCTAAAGAGGCATTCTCAGACACTCGCCCATCTAAGACTGAAGTGTGGTTATTACTGCTTTACAATGATATGTGTTCCAGCTCTTTGGAAGCTGATCATTCATTCTGGCAGAGCCCACACCCGGCAAGCTTGTGAAGGAGGTAAAATTGGTGCTCCACGTGTTTGCAGGCTTCCATTTGGCATCACCCTTTCTTTTCCATCCCCACGAGGAGGGCCTGACAGGGTCTGGTGCGACCCTCCTTGCCTCATGCTGTTCTGAACCCACTCTGGGTCCCTGCACGGCCGGCCGGCCCTAATCATAGCATACCATACTCAGAACCTTCCCACTTTCTGATCACCCTTTTCTTTAGATCTTTCTAACCTGGTGTCCCATTTCCTTCACAGTCAGCTGGGTGACTAATGGGTTTGTCTGATACATTCAACCTCACTGGGCTGTTAACGTGTTAGAATGATCAGAAGTATTGCACATTTAGAGACAAGTTAATTGAAGAGCTTTATCATCTAAACTGAAGGAGTTAGTTATTTGTTCCAGCTGGAGAGGGATATGTTTTTGGGCTGGCTGGCCTTTTGCTGTCCCTAAAACTGCACGTTAATTTTATCAAGGGTGAGACTTGCCCCTTCCACAGAGTAGTTCACAATTAACCGATGCTTTACGTGAGCAAGCACTAGAGTTATCCTTTTGCTTATGTGGGCCTTCACATATTATTAAATTTAATTAAATTAGTTAAATGGCCTCCTACTAATGATGTAAAAATGCTTTAAAACTTAGTTCACCTGGCAGTTGACTTCAAGTGATGGGAAAGTCTGTTTATTAAAAGGAGAATGTAGACCTGTTCAAACAGGTTTTGAGTAATGTTTCCTTTTCCTGCTACCTCTCTTTTCTACTTCTCTTTTAAAAGACAAGCTAAAGCAAAGACTGTTTAAAACAAATTGTGGGAAGTTTGAATCCTACCTCTTGGAAGTTTTGGGTTCATCACCGCTTCAACCTGGACTTGGCACGTCAGGGGAAGAACTCAGCATTCCCACTCCAGAGCCTCGGAAAGAAACTTCTGAGTCAGTAAGTAACCGTCTTGCTTAATTTGCAAGCTTAACATTGTGTTTTCTGTCTGCTTGACACCAAAGAACATCTTGCTTTGCACTGCCAAGAATCAGCTGAGGCATCTGTAGTTTCAGGTCCTTGGCTCTAAATATTAGCACTTTTGTCTCCAGATTTCTAGTTCTGAAATAGCTCTGGGGCTGGTGAGAATGAAGACAAAATTTAAAAATATTTCTATATTTTATACATAATTATTTATTAATAATAGTTTTATTAGACGCTTGCCACCACCAAAGTAATTGTATACACTAGAACGGATTAATCCTGTACTAGCTGAATCACCCACTCACCATGCTACGTAGATTCTTTGATAATAGGTCACAGCTCTTTCTCATCTGTGTATCCACTGCCCATTTTAAAAAAATATTTATTTATTTATTTTTAGAGAGGGGGAAGAGAGGGAGAAAAGGAGGAAGAGAAACATAAATGTGTGGTTGCCTTTCACATGCCCCCTACCAGGGACCTGGCCTGCAACCCAGTCATGTGCCCCGACTGGGAATTGAACCAGCAACCCTTTGGTTTGCAGCCCCATGCTCAATCCACTGAGCTACAGCAGCCAGGGTGTCACTGCCCATTTTTGCATCCTCTCAAATTTCTTCAAAGTGCACAATGTTCAACTTGCCACTATGACTCAATCCAAGCCATACTCTTGCTCATTTAGCTTCCACTTTCTGTGCTCAGATGGAGACTGGGAGTGGGGCTAGACATGCATTTGGTGCATGGTGGATGCTTTGTTTCAGATCAACAGAGAACTACCTCCTGAATGTACTGTGACAAATGTGACTATCTTCATAGACAGTTTCTGGGCACTGAGCTTAGCCAGTTAGGTTATAAGAAATTGTTAGGTTCTTTTAGGTCAAAATTGGAGAGCCTCCCATAATCACTGGTCAGTGGGTATTGTACTCTTCCCCACCAAGTTACAACAAGGCAGGTCTAGACTTATCTTTATTACACATAAGGACATCCTCTAGCAAGCTGGCACATATCTGCATGACCCTGTTCTGTAAGCTCAATGAAGTCCCTGTCTTGTCCTTTTATGAAGTTTTCATGGACATGAAAGGTTCATTATGAGCATGTGCAACAATATTCTAGCATCAGGATTCAGCTGCCTAGCTGGACTAAGACCTTGAGGAATCTCCAGATCAGTAGGTAGATCCAGGATCATTCAGGAATCAGACCTAGGAAGCCATTCCTAAGGGGACAGACTATAGAACTCACTAGATTTTTATAATCTGTTCCAGAAAGAGAACAAAGGCCTCTAATATATTTCTATTTAGTTAAATATTAACCATCTCTGAGATGGGTAATTTCAGTTAGGGCAACAGGCTGCCCCTGAACTATTGATTGAAATTACATACACATTTATTCCACATGGTTTATATCAGCCAGCAACCTCTTTCTGTAAAAGGCAATATAGAACATTTTTTTGCTTTTGCTGGCCCTTTGATCTCTGCTGCACTTATTCAACTCTGTCTGTGAAGAGCAACGGCACCACAGCCAGTACTTAATGAATGAATATGGCCGTGTTTGGATAAAATTATTTCCCAAACAGATGAAGACTAGAATTTGGCCCCCAGAGTTTGCTGATGCTGGTCTTTACTGAGCATTTTCAAATAAATTACAGACAATAATGTACACAGTCTATCACTTTGTCCCTCTCCTAGTCGATTCATGTCCCTTTCTAAAGATTTCCCGAACAAGGGCAAACTCAGGTTTCATCCAGCAAGTGGTGCTGAAGCTGAGTTCACCTTGTAAGTCATGAATCCAGTATAATGTATTGATCATCTACTGCTGTAGTAGGTGGTGATCTTTAAGACACAGTTTTTGCCCAGGAAAAGTCCAGGGTCTATCGGGGAATGGATAAGTGTAAGGAGTGTTAATAACTTTAGTAGAGCTATGGAAAAAGCACAAGAGGTGGTACAATTCATTTCAGGGCAGGGAGATGGAAGGCTTTGTAGAGGAGCGGTGGCAATGGGATGAGTTTTAAGAATAAGCAGGAGTTTTTCAGGGTGCTTCCTGCAAAAGGAATGTGTAGGCAAAGGGACACTCCAAAAGGCAGGGCATTTCAATAACTTAGTACAAGTTAAGTCTAACTAGATCCTAAAGTGTGTGTGTGACAGAATGGTGAGAATTAAATCTGGATAAATAACTTGGGCTGTCAAGCTAAAGAGTTTGAACTGCATCCATAGGCCAGGCAATCAGGAGAAAGCAGAGATATTTTTAAATCAAGGGTCATATGGTCATAGTGGGTTCACAGGAGGAGTAACCCCGGTTTCAGTGTGGCAGATAAATAGGAGGAGCAGGAGAGGAGACCAGAGACTGAGCTATGAGGAGTGATAGTCCAGGTGAGAGATGATGGGAGCATGAGAAAAAAAGGAGGCATGGACTGGAAAGCCATTTCTGGGGTTGAATGAACAAGATTTGGGGATGCTGTGGATTGGAGGTTAAGGAGAGGGACAGGCTTGGATATGACAGCTGGATTTCTAGCTTGGAGATGGAGCGAATTTGAGCACCATCTATTGAGATGGGGAATGTAGGAGACAGGATACAGTTTTTTGAGGGAAAATAATGAGTTTAGTTTGCAGGAGGTAAAGTAGAGTTGCTTGAGGGAAATCCAAGGCAGTTGTGACACAGAATGAAGAACAACAAGACCCTGTGCCTCATATCATGACCCAAGAAGTCTGATGGCCGGGGAGACCAGGGATGTTAATAGGTTATGACAGCTGATTCACTCTAGTAGCTGGGAAGGGAAGGGCATTAGAAGAATATATCCAAAATAGTTCGGATTTATGTCAGAGACACATAGAAAAGAACTCAGCATCAGGTAGGTCTCTGTAGGATGCCTGTGACTGAGATGATGGCAGTCCACAATGAACTTGAGCTTCTTGGATTGCCCCCCTTCTCTCTAGACTTTCTCACCCTGACTCTCTTTTCAGAAGCATCAAGACAAAACTGAACAATGAACATTCTTAATAGACATTCAGTCTAACAAACATATATGCACTTATCTCTGTCATTTGTATAGATAAGACATATACATACACACATTAATACCAAAACATATTTATAATATATCTGCATGTATACCCACCTTTATCTTAAAGTATAATTATTGTACCCAAACATCTAAAGTAAAGTGAATCCATCAAAACTTTTTGATTCTCAGATTGTTCCCAAGCCTACCCTAGGAAACACTGCAAAACAAATAATCCCAGAAGTTCCTTCCTGTGCCTCTATTTTCTTTCTCTGTTTTCCCTTCTGCCTACTCCTTCAGACACCTATATCTAGCCTTCTTTCCTCTTCTTTCTGTCAAATCTCTTCTTAGGGAAAAGTTTCATATTGGTTATTTACACTTTTGTGTGACATCTAAGTCAATAGGCTTCCACCTCCAAGAAGGACTTACACTTTAAGCATTTTATGTAATTATGGAATGAACTTGATATACACTGAACATCTGGAACAGTGTGTCAAGAATTAAAGAAAGTGGAAGGACTTCCTAGGTTCTGTTAAGTTCACAGCACTTCAGCAACGCCCTTCACTGTTGCCCTTTCTGGTCAGTTCCGGGGAGTACAACCTGTACATCCATTTTACCATCTCTCTCCTGAAATGCCAGGTCATTTATACTTCTTCTGGAATTTATCACACTTTACATTGCTAATAATTATTTATATATGCACCTTAATTTTTCTAATGGACTTACATTCCTTGAGGACATGATCTGTGTCTCATTAAACTTTGTGTCCCATTCACAACCCCAAATTGTGCCTCAGCAAATACTTACTGACCAAATGAACACTATACCAGCTGCAGGACTAAAAACTCTTAAGTATTTTCTTCAATGAAAGGCATAAATTATATTGTTATATAAAAGACTGTACACATTAAAAAAAAACCTTGCCTAGATGGGTCAGTGGGTTGGGCACCACCTGGCAAATCAAAAGGTCACTGTTTCAATTCCTGGTCAGGGCATGTACCTGGGCTGTGGGCCAGGCCCCAGGTTGGAGGCATGTGAGAGGCAATGGATCAATATTTTCCTCCCTTCCTCTCTCTCTTAAAATAAATACATAAAATCTTAAAAAAAACACAAAACACTTGTTTTCTTTGGGACTAATAATGCTGGCACTCCATGTTCCTTTATTCTTTCTGGGTTTGGCAAGTTGGGTTGAGATTTCCAAGATATAAGTGGGAGTAGAGCAATAAAATCAAGTAAACATTATTCAACCAGACCGACTGATAATAACCATAATGATTCATTAAGCAAATCATTTTAATTTCCTGCATGAAGGCATCTTTCATTATTCTAAATGCATTAATAAATAATGTCAACAATGATGAGAAAATTGAAGATGACAAAATAAATGGAATACCCATGGATTAGAAGAATATTGTATAAAAATATTGTTTAAAAAATACTACTCAAAGCAATCTACAGCTTTGATACAATCTTCCTCAAAATACCAATGGCATTTTTCACAGGACTAAAACAAATAACCCTAAAATTTCTGTGGACCCATAAAAGACCCTGAATAGCCAAAGCAATTTAGGAAAAAACAAAAAAGTTCAAGTTATCATGTTCCCCGATTTCAAATTATACTACAAATCTATAATAATCAAATCAGCATGGTACTGGCATAAAAACAGAAACATAGATCAGTGAAATAGAATAGAGAACCCAGAAATCAACCTATGCATATATGATCAATTAGTCTATGAGAAAGGAGATAAGAATATACAACTGGGCAAAAACGATCTCTTCAATAGTGATGTTGGAAAAACTGGACAGCTACATACAAAAGAATGAAACTGTGTCTTACACTATATACAACAATAAATTCACAATCAATTAAAGACTTGAATCTCTTTGACATCAGTCTTAGCAATATTTTTTTGGACCATTCTCCTCTGACACAAGTAACAAAAGGAAAAATAAGCAAATGGGATTACATCAAACTAAAAAGCTTTTGTATGGCAATGGAAACCATCAAGAAGATGAAAAGGCAACCTACTGAATGGAAGAAGATATTTGCAAATTGTATACCTGATAAATGATTAATGTCAAAGATATATAAAGAATTTATACAATTTAATATCAAAAACAAACAATCTGATTAAAAATGGACAGAGGACTTGCATAGACATTTTTCTGAAGAAGACATACAGATGACCAACAGGTGCAGGAAAAGGTGCTCAGCATCACTGATCATTGGGGAAACGCAGATCAAAACCACATGAGATACTGCCTCAAACCTGCCAGAATGGCTCTTGTTAAAAAGATTTGAAAAATATCAAGTGGCGGTGAAGAGGCATAAAAAAGGAGATCCTCATGCACTGTTGGCGGGAATGTAAAATGGTGCAGCCACTTTGAAAAACAGTATGGAGTTTCCTCAAAAAAAGTTAAAATTGACAGCCATACAATCCAGTAATTCTACATCTGGATATTTATCCACAGAAAACAAAAACAATAATTTGAAGAGATATATGCACCCCTATTTTTACTACTATTTACAATAGTCAACATACGGAAACAATTTAAGTGTCCATTGATAGATAAATGGATAAAGAAGAGGTGGGAAATATGTACAAGGGAATATGACTTAGCCACAAAAAGAAAGAAATCTTGCCATTTGCAACAACATGGATGGACCTAGAAGACATTATACTGAGGTAATTCAGACAGAGAAAGACAAACACCATGCGATTTCACTTACACGTGGAATCTAAGAACAAAAAAAATGAACAAACAAAGCAGAAGCAGACTCATAGACACAGGAAACAGACTGGTGGTTATCTGAGAGGGGAAGGGTGTGGGGGCAAAATAGGTGGAGGCAATTAAGAGGTACAAACTTCCAAAAAGTAAATAGAATGTACAAACTTTCAGTTATAAATAAGTCATGAGGGTGCAATATAGGGAAGACAGTCAGTAATATTGTAATAACTTTGTATGATGACAGATGGTAACTAGACTTAATGTGTGGATTATTTTTTATATATATTTATATTAGTTATATATATATATGTTGTATCTATAAAACAAATATATATATATACACAACAAATATTGAATCACTATGATGTACACCTGAAACTAGGTACAAATAGGATATTTTATATCAATTGTATGTCAATAAAAAGTAAAAAAAATTTGTTTATTCACTGGAGCTGCTTTCTCATAAAAATATTCTAGATCCCCTCAACACACACATATATGCAAAAGACTAGGAAGGAAAGAAGCCCTGTCTACCCTTTACATAAAACTTTATTTTTTTTTTGTATTACAAAAAAATTGTCCCCTGATTGCAAGTAAGTTAAATAACTAGCAGCAGAGATTCTTCCTCTCCACAGAAAGAAGGCTGTGGGACTCCTTGCAGAGAGCTTCCGCAGCAAACCAGTGATGGCAATCACCAAGCTAGAGTAGGAAAAGTCCCTCTGGTCTCTCCTGCCCCAGGTGGAAAGGTGTGGTGGAGGAAAAGGGGAGTTAGGAGTCTCTCCTTTCCTTCTGACATCACCCTGAAATGTAGCCTTAAGTGTAGAATGCAGGCTCTGCATCTATGGAAGAAATGCATTTTCTATATCAATGTATATTACGAAAAACTAACCCAGCAGGTTAACTTTGCTGGCTGTCCCACCCTCTCTTGGTCCATCCTCTTACTTTTAGTGAGACCCCAGCCCTGGTCCTCACTTGCCTCATTTCTTCCCCTTTGCCATTACCGCACAAGCTGCTTGGAGGGCTCCATCTCAGTTTTCACTTTTGCTGTTCTTCCCATCTCATCCTCTCCTTTCCCCACAACTCTCTCTCATTCTATTTTGAGATCCACCTAAAGAAGGCCCCTTCTGATAGTGTGGCTCCACTGGCAGTTTTTTGAGAGCTGGAGGCCTGGGTAGGTTCTGACTTGACATTGGAATTAGATGGGGTCCTTCACCCCATAACCTGGTCCTGGGCTCTACCATCCTGAACTCTGATGGCACGGGTAGTCCCCTACCTGTGCTCTGGGGCCCATTCCCTTCCCTTCTCTCCAAGACCAGGACCTTGCTTCGCTGTTGTGCTCTTTCCTGGCAATATTTTGGACTCCTGCCCCATAGTCAGTGAACGGGCTTCAGATTCTCCCATCTAAAACATTCCCTAAGCCTCCTATTCACATACCCTTCTTTCTACTATCCTGTCTCTTATTTATAACAAAATTATTCCACAGGCCAGTTTCTGCTGTTGTTTTCTCTCTGTGTCTCTGCCTCTCTTTCTCCCTCTCTCTCTCAGACACACACACACTCAACTTCCCTCTCCCTCTGGCTCTCGCTTTCAACTCCTTCACTTCTACTTACTGCGGGTACCCTCTGAAGTCAGGCCACTGCCTCCAACGTGGCACTGGCACTCTGCTGGGAAAGCCACCAATAACCTCCTAATTGTCAAACCTTTATCGCCGTATTCTTACTTCTTTTCTCTTTCACATGTAACACCAGGCCGCTCTTTTCTTTGATTCTGAGCATTCTCTCACTCCTTCTCCTTTCACCCTTCTGAACGTTCTCTTAATTACTTTTGAAGCTTCTCTTTCTTTCTTTACCCCTTGAATATTAAACTCTTAATTTGTCTGGGATTTGTCCTTAGTCTGCGCTTCTCCTTGTTCCACATTCTCTTTCTCAGTTCCAAAGCTAACCACTCTCCACTCTGCCTCCCCAACCCAGACCGTTCTCCTGGGCCCGGGGTTGACGTCTTTGATGGTTTCTGCACACTTTAGTCTCCCCACACTCAAGATGGACCATGTTCATAGTGCTGCTCCCCCAGATTTCCCCCTGGGGTTGCAGTCCCACCAACCAGCCAGGCACCTGACAAGAAACCTGGGACACATCTCCAGCTCCGTTCTTGCTTTACCTTCCACAGTTGTTGGTGCTGTCCTCTTTGGTCAGATCATTTCTCTGTCCACTCTCTCAACTCTGTTCTCCTTACCCATATCTCTGCTGACTCATCACTCTTGTCTACATGGCTTCAAAACACTGGTCCCATCTTTCTTTTCTATATCCCATTCAGTTTATCCATGACCTGTTGATGGTATAATTTTATTTATATTTTACTTGTAAAAATAACATCGTTGAATTATTTTTCTTATATGTAATTCCATTTGGGTGGAATTTTCTTTTTTTTTTTTTAACTTTACCTTTAGAGGGGGGGAAGAAGGGAGAAAGAGAGGGAGAGAAACATCAATGTCTGGTTGCCTCTCACGCGCCCCCTACTGGGGACCTGGCCCGCAAACCAGGCAAGTGCCCTGACTGGGAATCAAATCGGCGACCCTTTGCTTCACAGTCTGGCATTCAATCCACTGTGCCACACCAGCCAGGGCTGGGCTGAATTTTCTTAATTATCTGTTATAACATGGTATATATTTTAATTTGGTACTAAGCCTCCATGACAGATTTGGAAAAATAACATAATATTTCAGTACATCTATATTTTCTCCTAATGTCCTATTCAAGTAAAATGTAGATTGCTCAATCATATTATACTCACTGTTAAATGAAGTAGTCTGGTCAAAGGCCATACTTAATCCTTTCAAATGACATGAACTTTTCAAACTTTCAAAACACTTGGGACTGAGCCTACTGTTAGTTTACTGTCTCCACTAATGGGAAAATTAGGTTGATTTCCTAAAATTAGACTTAATTATTTATAAATGGCCTTGATTAAGCCACATTTATACAGATATGGTCATACCAGTCAATATAAATTATTGTTTTAATACAAGTAACACTCTCTCATTGTGGTGGTAAAAACAAAAACAGAAACAAAATTCAATTCTCTTTGATAAAATCCTACCTAACAACTAATTCATAGCATTGCTGTGTAAAGTGTTGTGTAAGCATCCTATGTTGCCAATAATAGACTTATTACCTTTAAGATGCTTCTATCCTATGGTGGAGAGAAAAAAAAACAAAAAAACAAAAAACACTGCAAACTGTCTAGAAGAAATATCCCAGACCTGGAAGTCAGGAAATGTGGTAATCTCAATGCTAAAGCTAAATATTTATCTTCTTGTCTCCAAAGTTTATATATTTTTTATTATATTATTTCAGAGATTGGGATATGTCTAGTTAGTGTGTTGTAGTTTTTTTAAAAAAGACTTTTAAAATGTATAGTGTATTTCACAATGAACAACATCCTAGAAATGAAATCTAGTACTTGACATTGGATGAAGTACCTATTTCTTTTTTTTTCCTTTTATCCTCACCTGAGGACATTTTTTCATTGCTTTTTAGAGAAAGGAAGGGAGGGAGGGAGAGAGAGAGAAACATCAATTTATTGTCTCTCCTATGCACCGTGATGGGGGAATTGAACCTGCAACCTAGCTATGTGCCCTGACCAGGAATCATACCCACAACTTTTTGTCATACAGGACGACACTCTAACTAACTGAGCCACATTAGCCAGGGCTAAAGCACCTGTTCCTTAATATTTCCATTTCCTAATTTATAAAATAAGGAATTATTACCAGAACATTCTTCCTTTTGTAAAAGTATATGATTAGAACAGTCAAAAACATGATGTGGCCAATGTCATAAACATTTACTATTAATGTATGAGAGGGTTTAAACAAAATAAAATTCTGTAGTTTTCCCTCTAGGAAGGCTGCAGAAGATCAGGGGAGATGCAGCCCCCATACTCAAGGTGTTGCTGACAGTCCTCAGCAACCTTAAATGCAAATAAAGAACATTCAGTCTAAGTATGTAAGTGCTGAAAAGTCCTGGCAAAAAAAGTGCTATCACCTGGGAAGTCAATCAAGGTCAGAAGCCTGGGAAGCCAGGCACCTTGCAGGCACTGGCTGCTGAGCCAGCTGGCAAGAACAGAATCCCCACAGCCAGCTGGGAGAAACTTCCACCCGCACTGCTGGGAATAGCTAAGACCGAACACATGGGCTAATGTAGACGATCATTTGTATTCGTGCAGAGACGACATGAGCTCAGATTTGAAGAGTGTGTCTGTAATAGATGCAAGATTCTGTGTAATGAATTATGAGGGGACTGTTTGAAAATCAGAAACCAAATGGCCTTTTGGAATTGTGTAGAGCCTGGTTAATAATCCTCCTTTGGGTCATACATCCATCATGTTCCTAGGATGCTGCTTAAAATCTGTTTCCCTCGTCTTAAACACCTGCCTGAAAACTGAAAGGGACTGACACATATGCTCGTCCAGCTGCACAGAGCAGGCCCAGACTCCACGCGCTGGCCATTCACATGCTGGCCATTCATGTGCCCCTCATCTCCTGTTCTTTGTCTTTTCACTGTGCTGAGCCCCTGCTTGAAGCTGGGCCCATTGCTCTCCTTGAAGGCAAGCCAGTGTGGTGGGAGTGGAAATGTGTGGGGCTGGTAGGCAGGCGCCTGTTTAGGCTTAAGATTCAGAGAACAGAGAACAGAGAATACATTAAATAAACATCTGAGTCCCCATCTCCCAGATGTAACCATTGTTTACATTTGTTCATTCACCCTTGCTTCAAATAAAGTTCAAGTCCTTCCTTGTTTTAAGTCTCTTCCTCCTCCTCTTTCCACCGGGAACCACTACCATGAATATGGTGTGTGTTTCGCCAGTCAAGTTTGGGGCTGCTTAACTCCCACTTGTAGAACTGGAAGTTAGTTAGGGTTTAAGTTTTCTTATTTTAAAATGATGATATTAAAGCCTAGAGGAATTAAATAATCAATCCAAAGTCCTTCGCCCTCCTTCTTCCTCTCTCTTTCCTCTTCCCTCTCCTTTTCTTCTCCCCTTCTCCCTCTCCCATTCTAAATTTATTCAGTGACCACTATTTGCTTATCTATGCTATAAAGACTTAAAAAAAAAAAGGAAAGAAAAAATAAAAGGAAAGAGAAATATGGTGTGGCTTAATTTCCCTTATCAGGAAAGGGATGTTTACACGTGGGAAACAGGAAGTGATGCAAACAGGAAGTATAGGATTAAAGGTTAACTTCCACAGGATCAGGGCCAAGTACAGAAGCCTTACAAGGTACTGAGCACCAACTGGAAGAGGCACATCAGTACCAACTAGGTTGTTGGGGAAGGTTCTGTGGCTGGGGACCATGGTGGGAGGGTTCATTTTGAGCCAGATGCAGAACAAAGAGGAAGTACTGAAAGAAAGGTCATGGCCAGGTGTGCTGGGAGCAGTGGAAGGTGAGCTTAGGAGAGTGTGGAGGAGACAGAGTGCAGCAGAGCCACGTACCAGCTGAAGAGTTTTTTTACCTAACAAATTGGTCATTATCTTTTTTTCAACCATGATATCTAATAAATGGTGATAGTTTAAGAAAGATACTCAGTAGTGAGAGTGCACGTTGCTAAAGCTTTTAGGAAGAGGACTTTGTCTCAGAAGCTCAGATACATGATTCCTTTAACCAGTAATCAGCCATGTGGTTTCTAGCAGGAAAAAAAATAAATAAACTAAATGTTTTAAAGGGCCATTGTAATTAGGTATGTTCTATATTGAAAATGGTATATAGAGTCACAGTAAAATATATGGAACCAGGATATATTAAATAAAAAACATTAAAGACCCAACATAATACAGTAAATTTTTTTTGTTACAAAAATATACTGAGGGAAAAACAGTTTTTTTGTTACAAAAATATACTGTTACAAAAAGACTGAGGGAAAAATGCACCGGAATATCAACCATGATGATTTCTGGGAGGCAGAATCAATCATTTGTGACTTCTCTGTTCTTCTTGTTGCTTGTTCAGGTTTTCTAAAATTCCTTCAATGAACATGTTTGCTTTTGTAATAAGGGAGAAATTATAAAAATGGAAAACCATAATAGTTATGTATTTTTAAAAAACAATCTGAATCTCATGGAGCCAAAAATAAAATTATTCTCATTTATGAAAAATAATTTCACTGGTTCTAAGAACCTGGGGTGTGATGCTCTCGGGGTCAAAATTCCCAAATGATGACGTAATTGAAAAAGAAAACACACACTCCAAAAGCATAAGCGGTAAAGAATAACTGATGAGGCCTCAAGACTTGAGTAAGGTAACGATTTCAAGGCTGAGTTAACCCCTTTCAGAAAGCCGAGCTGCCCCGTGCACTTCTTCAAAGACGGTCTTGCTTGAGAGGTGGTGTATCTGCAGTGTCGTCTATTGTAGTCCCTTGACATTCTTATGTTTGATAACACTTCTTATGTTTGATAAAACTTCAGGCAAACTTTTCCTTTAACTGACTTTATTTAAAAAGAAATAGGTGCAGAAAAAGAAAACCCAACAGTATTTCTTTAGTGAAATAGGCATTTCTCAGGTTTTTGCCACTAGCTTACCAGTAATTTAGGGGAAGCTCCTTAATTGTTTGGAACTTCAGACCCCAACCCGCACCAGGAAATGAAGTACTGAGAAAGTTTTCCTCTAGCCTTAAAATTCTCTAGTTCTGTGATTATAACAAAAGCTCTCATTCAAATTGTCATATGTATATGCAAACCATTCTCAAAGAAATAGGAATGCCTCAGTTAAACCACAGTTTTACCTCCATTTGTACCAAAAGTTGTGTTTTGAGGCTAGTGAAAATCTACTACTGTATTTGAATTGAGTGTCCATTTATATGTGGCTGATGACCCGATCAGTCCCAATGGAAATATTGCTTTGATTTACTTGGTAGGACTTTAATTGCTGTGAATACATACACACCAGCAATAGACTTGATTAGCATTCCCCCCATGTGTGTGCATGTGAGTGTGTACAGAATCAAAAGCCGCAGAACGGCTTCGGTGGCAGAGAGCAGCGAATGATGACAGCTGGCTCTCGTCACGGAGTGACGAGAAACACGGGTAAGATCACGTCGAAAATGACCTTTACCTAGTTCACAGATGTGCCAATTTAAATAAATTTTGAAAAAGCAAACAAATTTAAAAAATAGACAAGAGAAGGCCCAGTATAAATTTCAGCATAAATGACCATACTGTGCCAGGACTGAGATGAATAATCAATTCAACTCCATGTGGATGACAATTACATCTGTAACCCACAAAATTTGCTTTTGAAATGATAATCCTTTGTTCCTTAGCTAACATTTAACTTCTTAGAAGCTAAGCATCCTGTCGTATTTGACACATGCTGGGGTCTGGATAACAGGATGAGATGAAAAGTGATTGCTGTTGTTTTTAATTTAGCATATTATTGTCCTTGCCACCCCAATTCCCATTCTCAAAATTGGTTGAGTTCAGGTAGATATTTTGGAATAAACTTTTAAATTTTCTAGTATTAGGAAATGGAGAGAAAAAGATGATGAAAAAAATGGTCAAAGAAATTAATGATTATCTTCTCTCCTCATACCAATGACTAAGAATGAAGATATAAACTCCTCCCAACCTCCCATCTTCTGCGGCCTACACACGGACCCCTCTGAAAGGCTCAGCACAGAAGCATGTGTGCATGGGAAATGTGTGTGAGTGTGTGCACATACACCCACATAGAGTGGTAGGAAGATCCATATTTAGGTGTTCAGAGATGTATGACCTAGAAGAGGGGCATCATTTCCTAAGTTTTTATTAAAAGAATTAATATTGGAGAGTTGGGAGAAGCAGCGTGGTGAGTTTTTCCTTAAATGTTCCCAAAAGTGAGCTCAGTTTTTTGCCTTCATATCAGCAGAAACAAAAATGTGAACTTTTGTGTAGGTCAATGTCTTCGGAGCCCAGGGCAAAGAGAATGAGCCTCCAGAGCCTACTTGGGCTGCCTGGCTGGCCACCACCCCTTCACCTGAGGCTGCCACCACCCCTTCACCTAAGGCTGCCACCACCCTGGGGCCATGGCTCAGCATCCCCAAGGCTGAGGCAGAGGAGCCAGAAACAAGAACACGCAGTCCCATTTTGAACTCAGAGTTGGAAAAGTTGGTGCACAAAGGTAAGCTATCTGTGGATCAGCTGCTGCATCTGTGTGTGAAGAAGGCACAGAGTCGGTCTCTGTAATCTCCTTTAGAGAGGTTGTGTTTTAATTGTAAACAGTGTGGGACAAAAGATAATTTTAATTTTATTTATATATAAAATTGAAAAACTGACTGGCTATAAAACTTTCAAAGTTTTTTAGTGTTTGTTATTATTGTTTTTCATCTGAATGTCTTTACAGAGGGCTGTGTTCTTGTGTTCGCCATAGTCCCTACCACTCCCTATTATCTTACACATGGCCTTCACACATGGACACATTTGAATTTTGAACCCTAGACTGTAGAAGAGGAAAAAGAGCTAGAACCTAGATTCATTAACATATTTTCTATGGAATTAATATCTACAGAAGTTCATCATTAGGTACAGTTTCTGAAGAACATGTGAGGAAGACGATACCCTTGCTTAAAAGAAGACAAGACTGGCTTGAAAACAAGTTACACGATATTATTTAGTTATCATTTTTAAGAGGAAATGTAGTAGAAATCCAATGCTCCTTTCCAATTGGTTTAAGGAGTGTTTGTTTAGTTTCAGAAGTAAATGAATTGAGACATAGTTCACATCTAGGGAAATGATGATGAGAGATGGGGGGAGGGCTGGTTGTGATACTGAGAAATGAGGCTTATGACACATAACCCATCTCACAGAACACAGAAAGCCGCAACTATCTATTTGGTCTTTTTGTGGCTTCTCTCTTCCTCAGGTAAGAAATATGAATAGTAGCACTAAGGAGCACCATAAAACAAAAAGGGATTTAACAAAGGATTTATTGTTGTAGCTTTTCCTTGCTTTTCACAGTGGATGTGTTCCTGAAACTTACTTGTATACTGACATAAAAGGTCATGTCTTTATTACCCTGCAAGAGCTCCTATTCATAGAAGAAAATTGTGACTTGAAGGAGAGCCCTTTGCTTTACTTTTTTTTGAGACTTAAAAAGATCTTTCTTTTTTATTGGTACAATGGCATGTGATTGTGGTGGTGCTTTCTAGAAACAAACTAGAAGGAAGTGTGTATGGAACGCCAAAAATCATCTTTATTCCAAATATTAATTTAATTTTTAGTCAATTGTGAAGTAAATTACGGAGTTCTATTTTTACTCCTGTCAATTCATCCTCACAAGAATATTAGGCAATGAAGGCTCACAGTGTTATCCTTTCAGGGAAATAGGAATTTTTAATGGGGTTTCATGAAGACGAAAAGTTTTTATGTTTTCAAAGGACTGTATATTTAATGGTGGAGTTTCAAGTGGTGGAGGAAATGTTTTGGATGTTAGAGAACTCTTCTTTAACTTAGAACAGTATTTTCCTAGTTGGTATGTTAGCATACACAGAGAATAATTTCCTTTAAGATTTTATTTATTTATTTATTTATTTTAGAGAGGGAAGGGAGGGAGAAAGAGAGAGAGAGAGAGAAACATCAATGTGCAGTTACTGGGGACCGTGGCCTGCAACCCAGGCATGTTCCCTGACTGGGAATTGAACCTGCGATGCTTTGGTTCACAGCCCACACTCAATCCACTGAGCTACGCCAGCCAGGGCTGAGAATAAATTTTATAAAGCTTTTATTTTTCATCTTTTCAGTGAACGAAACACCTATAATAACACACTGTCCTTTTCTCTACCTAGACCCTAGATGTTTTGAAGACCTAAAGCCTGGAAACTGTACTGAATACGTGGTTCGGTGGTATTATGACCAACAGGTCAACTCTTGCGCCCGCTTTTGGTTCAGTGGCTGTAATGGCTCAGGAAATAGATTCACCAGTGAAAAGCAGTGTCAGGAAACCTGCATTCGAGGATGAGCAGGTAAGCCCACCTGTAATGAGACAAATCTACATCTCTATCAACAAGTCTAGAAAGAACCTTTATAATTTCAACATATTCACCCAAGACAAACAAAGCACCATATTTGGTTGTATACTGAGTATTTACAATTTATAAACATTGAATCCTGATAACCACACTGGGGTGCAGATGTTATTACCCACTTTCACAAATAAAGAAGCTGAAGCTCTGAGGGGTTTAGTAATCTGTTAACAGTGACCCAACTGAACGATGGCAGCGCTGAGGATTTGACTCAGAGCCATGAGACCTCAATACGTAGGTTTTAGTATCTACTTCACAACCTGCAATGTGGTTCTGATTCCTGTTCATTCCTGTTCTACGTATTATGTCGGGTTAAACTCCTTCCCCAGCCCAGCCCCCCATTCCTCCCTGGTCCCCTGGTCCCATCCACCCACTTTAGTCGCTCAAACGCCTCACAGCCATGCCAGCAGCAAAGGGTAGGTAGGTAGTGCAGAAGGACTTGGGTTTGGGAATCAGATGTGATGGGAGTATGTTTGTACATAGGAGGCCATAAGATAAAGATGTCCTGCTTGAAGGAAACCAGCGAGATGGAACGGTTCTGAGAAGTGGGAGGTGCTGGGATAGGAGGTGGACTGGTGTGGTTAGGTTTTTCCCCACTTGCCGTGAAAGTGAATAAAAAACCAATCTGAATTAAAATGACTTAATTCACATGGATTAACAGCTGTCGCTCCGCACTCCTCCAACGTGTTTGGTAAAAAACCTTTATTGTGTGCTAAGACTATATGTTGAAAGCAAAAATTGGAATTTAAATGAAGGAATTTTTGTCTTCCTTCCTTTGAAATGTGTAAATAATGACTTTGAATTCTAGGAGGATAGAAAAAGAAGGCACTTGACAGCCAGGAACTACTTGAAACCCACATCCATTCTCGAGGAGGGCATTTTCAAGAGAGGCCTTAGGCTGAAAAACGAGCCACCAAATTGAAATATGACCCAACAGAGTAATAGATAACTGGCTGTGTCATTTTACAATAATTCTGTGATGTCCCATCTGGGAAGATCTTTGGTTGTGAGCTGTGCTCAGACAGCACTTGTACCTGTCTCACGCACCCTGTCTTCTTCTTTCAGGCCTGTGACCCTCATTCAAGGTCAGTGGTGCACACACAGACACACACACACAAACGCTCGAGGAAAGAGGTGCTGGAAGAAGAGCCATCTTAGTAAAAATAATTTTGTGTAGTTTGGTTAAATTTTTATGATGTAATATTTGATGCTACAAAAGAATACAAGCAATATATTCTTTGTCAGCTTAAAAATATCATCATAAGATGAACACCAGTGAATACTTCACCCAGAGAATGACCAAGCATGGCCGATTCCACTGGGACTTCCTGTGTACCCCGCTACCATCCTAGCCCCCTATTGCCTGTCAGGGATAATTCATCTTGAATTTTGTGTTTACCATTTCACTTTGCTGTTGTTTTTTACATGTAATTTTACATGTAAAGCCATATATATCTCTATGTATCCCTAAACAATACATAGTTTTCCTTATTTTAGAATGTAATAAAAATGGTACCATACTTGAGTCTTTTGCAACTTGCTATTTTCATTCAATATTATAATTGATCCATATGTCTTACCATATGCATTCCTAAAAATATCTCAATGTGTTCTTACAAATTTATTATTTAGGCATTTTGAGCTTTAGAAAATTTATTTCATAATATAATTCTTTGCAACTTGGTATGTTATTACGTTATAATTCATTTACTTTCATGGTTGTGTATTTGTGTGAATATATCATATTTAAAGATTGTCTTGTCTACGATCAATTACATTGTTTCTGTTTATTTACTTATTTTTTTTACTGGTTCATCAGCATCGCTATAAATACTCCGATGCACAGCTTTGGGTGCACATGTGCCAGTGTTTGCCTAGGATATATACCCAAAAATAAAATTGCTGGGTTGCAGAATATGTAAACATTCAAAAATAGTGTATCATACCAAATCAAAACATTTTCCAAAGTGTCTGAACCAAATTATCATAAACTCTCACCAGTTGTGTATGAGAGTTCCTTTTGCTTGATACTCTTACCAATACTGAGTATTCTCAGACTTCTTCATTTTGCTAATACTGTATAAAGGACATAAGCAATACATATACAAACACCCTAGGTGACTGGGCGTTCTCGGGGGTGGACATTTCTGGTAGCACAATGATCTGAGCAGCCCCGTCGGTCTTTGGATAACCCCACCCTTACTGCTGCGCATGCGCTGGGTGTCTCCTATGGCTCGCACCCTAACAAACTCCTACTCCGACCCGTGGAGCCTTTTATAACGATTGTGTTATTGTAAGACTGGCGATAATGTCCTCTTTCCTTCCAGCTGCTTCAGCAGCTTCTCCTACTTCCAGGGCTCTCTGACCATCCCAGCCTCTCATTCTGAGTGTGCCCTCCAGTATATGAGGGTTTCACAGTGACGGAGTAGGGGAAAGGAGCAAACTAACACATCCCTTGTTCTGAACAGTATATTCCTATAGAATATTAAAAACCCAAGATAACTGCCACATTAATAGAAGACATGGGAAAATTGACCTCTACCTTGGAAGCAGAAAGGAACAGAGGAATTACATTGCAGGAATTCTAAATGGTAAAACAGTACTTGGGCATTGCAGAGACAGCAAGGCTTCTCTCCCTTTTTCTCTCTGAAACTGGCTGCAGGCTTCAATTTTATTTTTACCGGTCTTCAAATTTGCCCTTAACCTCTGCACTCACAGTTTCTTAACATTATTTTTTAAACTCCTAACAGAATTCTCCAGTTATTTCCTCCTTAGCACATTAGTTGGTGTTATCTTAAATTTATTATTTGGCTGTTTTCCTTCTCTTGCATCTTAATGAAGAGTGCTACGGTTTTGTCAGTATCTGCAAATTGGCATTTTTTTCGAATTCTTCTGTTATGAATAAGTCTCTGCTCAGACTTGCTTTCAGCTGTTTAAAGCAAAACAGAACATGTCCCTTCTGGAGGGCAGAGACAAAACCCTTGCCTTATGTAACTGTCTGATCTCCAGTCTTCCAGGAAATAAATACTGGAATGTGTAGACTTTCCCTGTGCAGCATTACTTTGTTATTTGAAAAATACTCACAAATACAGTAAAATGGACTAAAATTGTGCTTCTTCAAATTTTAGAGCATTACCAGAGCTCTTCCCATACTAAAAGTGAGAGGCTAAATCTATTAAACTTACTTTGGACCCCTCTACACCTTCATCACAAACAGAATCCCTCTGTGTTCCATGTCTGTCAGTGGCGCAATCACCCAGCCAGTGACATTGTCTGGCCTTGGTGAAACACCCCCGACTCTTTCCTCTCCCTCACTCCCCTAATCCGATTGCTCAGTGCACCTGGTCTATCTTTCTTCTTCCTCTTCTTCTCTGCCCTGCTCCGTCATTTCTTCAAAGCTGGCCTCGTTGTCTCCAATCTTTATCCACCCAGCGCTGTGGAGTTATGGTAAGTGGGATGCAATCCTTCTCTTTACCACACTTTAGACATGCTCCAGCTTCTTTAAGATACAGAGTATACTTTGTAGCACAGTATTCAAGGTCTTTCAGGACCTCACTGCTGCTTACATTGCTAGTTTATCTCCCTTCAGGTCCTTGTACATGTTCTTCAATTCAGCTACTCTCAACCATTTGCTACTTTCTGAAAACACCATCCATTTCCTTTTGGGAATCTTCTCTTCCCTCCTTCTCTCTCTTCCTTACATCTACACTTAGCATTATGGAATTCATTCCTTAACAGGAAAGATCTACCTGAGTCTTTTAAGACCTTCACCGCTGTCCAATTTAATCAATTCATTTTGGGGGGCCCTTAAGTGTTTCCAGTGTTATGTTATTATGACCAAATCTTCATTGAACATCCTTGTGCATGTTAGTCTTTGTGTAGGGACAGTATATCTGCAGGAGATAGTCATACATGAAAACTGTAAGGACAAAGAGGAGATATTTTTGATAGGGATTTCAAAGCACCAAGACTGCACCAATGTATATTCCCCCAACCTAGCAGCAGGCGTGCTTTCTTACTTCCTCACCATCCTCGAGTGTTGTCAGTTAACCGACCTTTGTTTATGTGATGGTTGAGATGAAATGTCCCTTTGGTTTTAATCTTTATTTCTCTTTCACTTTTTCATTTCTTAATATTGTGAAGTGTCTTATATATGCAAAAGAATGTATGTTACATACAATTAGATTTTCAGGTAAAATAATCATATAAAAGCCTGTGTATCTAAAAAGCCATCCAGCTAAAGAAATACATTATTACCAATATCACTGGAGTCCCCTCTAAGTTTGCTCCCCAAACAAACAGAGCCAAAACCAACTTGAAGATAAGCAGTCCTGGTGATTTGGGATACCTGAGGATATGCTATGAGTTTCCAGAAATTACCGTGGACAACAATGTGCTCTGTGGATCTCAGAAGTTACTCTATCTAAGGACATGCTGTGAGTCCCCGGAGTTCGCTCTTGGATGCAGTATACAACAGGTTTTCCTGGGGCAGCCAGCGTAGCATGAACCACAAATACTTGATATTGAGGTACTAGAACTTTGTGGGTGCCCAGCTTAGCCCTGTAGCCATTAGGAATGCAATGCCAAGTTCTAGAGACCACCAGAAACCTCATCCCACACAGGAACTTTGATCTTTTCACGTGTTCTACTTCCCTGCTGCCACTCAGGATGCCCAGTGTAAAAACTGGGTGTGCTTGTAGAATGTATTCATTTGGCATTACATCAAGAACCCTGGAATGCCTGAGAATTGCTCCAAACTCCACCACATCTGTCCACAAGAATATGTACAGAAAGGAACAGCAAGAGAAAGGAAAGCTCCTCATCATTTTCTATACTTGAGTCAAATGCCAGGGCTGAGCTCTATGACATGCAAGTCTAGATTAAGTAGCCTCTTTTGGTCCTAGGTTACTTCATCCTAAATGGTTTCTAACCAAATGCTATCTAGAACATTCCTTAGTATTTTGGGAAAGTAAGCAGAAAAAGACAATCATTCATTCATACAACAGTTGCTGCCTACTATATGCCAGGTACCATCTCTGCCTTTATGAAGCTTGTTTTCTAGTGGAGGATACACAGAAGAGCCACATAAATGTCATGTTGAACTTAATCTGTGAAATACTCTGATGTCCTCAGTGCTACGGGAAAAAGATCCACCGTCCTAGCAGAGCACATAGCAGAGAAAATACAGCGAGAGAGAGCAAGTCTTCAAAGCTATGAAAGATTATAATTGTTTGATCATAATCATTATTTATTTTTCAGTCCTTGTTATGGTCCTTGTAGGGAGGGTGTACTTTCCCACACATTTGATTTTGGGCTTGGCTATTACCTCACTTTGGACGGTGGAATGGCATAGATGTGAAGTGAGCCGTGGCTGAGCAGAAGCTTTAAGTGTGTTTGTATGCTTTGGCCCTGTGCCTCTGGTTCTGGATCTGCACCACGACACTGGCATGTCTCCTTCACCTGGGCTTCTGGGACGAGATGCACGGAGCTGGGCCCAGGCAAGCCCAGCTCAGACAAGCCGAGCTAGTTGGGCCCAGCAGAGCTGGAGCCAACTGCGGCCCTCACGTCATGTGAGCAAGAAATAAACATTTTCATCAGTCCTGATTCGGGACTGTTACAACTGTGAAAGTTGACAAATACAAATTTCCACCCTCAGGCTTGCCTTGGCTGTGGATGGGAGGCTGGAGCCCCTGGCCTGGCTGGCGTGTGACAGAGGAATGAGGTTACAGGAGATGGCTGGGGCTCTTCCTGTGCAGGGAAAGGCTCTGACATGGCTGCTGCTGCAGCTTCTTAGAGGTGAAAGAGATTGATGGAGGATTTCGCTTCCCATCAGGATGTAATAACATGGACCATATTTATCCACATTCCTAAAACAACCAAAACAGATAAAATATAGGAAACAACAGCCTGCAAAACACGGTAAATCAGTTAAGAAACAGCTGTGATCCCCAATAGGTAGGAAAACCTGCAATTGCCCAGCCTACTGATTTGAGAGTTTCCAGGCTACAGCAGAGAAGGGGAACTCAGGCAGAACCTGGCAGACTCCCTGGACTGAGGAAAAATTGCTGCGAGTCCAGGAAGACCACGGTGACTAGAAATCTGAGGATGAGGACAAACTGCTGGAAAGGAGAGAAGTTCACAGAGCAAGAAGCTGGGAGATCTGCGGAGGGTTCCTCTTGAGTAACGATGAATGAATGCACACAAGGAAACTACCCAAAACTGGGAACAGAACCAACTGAAAGGATTAGAGGCAGCCCGGCCAGGTGTTAACACTGAACCTGGAACAGCGCCTGTAACACCAGCCTGACTGGAAAACCTTGAGGTTCATGGAGTATGGGGTAGAGAACATATTCTGGGCTGCAAAATATGAGCCAATGAATTTAAACACACTTGAATCATACCAAATATGTTCTCTTATCACAATGAAATTAAATTATAAACCAAAACCAAATATATATTTGGAAAAAATCTCAAGTATTTCAAAATTCAATAAAACACTTCTAGATTCATAGGTCAAAAAAGACATCAAAGATGAAGTTAGAAAGTATTTTAAATTAAATGAAAATAAGTACACAGTGTATCAAATTTTGTGGCATGCTACTAAAGAAGTACAGAGAGGGAATTTTGTAGCACTGAATAGCTATTGGAAAAGAAGAAAGGTTTCAAATCAAGGATGTAAGCATCTCCTTTAAGAACCTAGAAAGAAAGAGCATATTTAGTGTGAATTAAGTAGGAGTAAAAAGACCAAAATGTAAACTGATTTTGAATAGGATAAAATAAATGGGTATATACATATTTTAAAACTTATCAAATTGTATACTTTAAATAGATGCAATTTATTGTAAATTAATTATATCTCAATAAAGCTGTTAAATATTTTTTAAAGTGTCTTGTGGGAGGAGTAGGGGGAGGAAAGGGGGTAGAGGGGGAGAGGGAGAGGGAAAGGGGGAGAGAGAGAGAGAGAAAATTTTCCAGAGACTAGATATCCCTTATGTGCTCAGCATTATAATATTTTAACACTATGCATTGTCCCTGTCTAGAGGTAGATGTGACTACATCGGTGACTTGAGTGTGATCAGTCAAATTAGCATCCCTGTTCTGGAGAGGTGCTGGAGGATATTGGAGAGGGGCTGGAGATCTTATCCTCCTCTTACACTATGACTTAACCCCTAAGTGTGCTGGCATAGTTCCAACAATAACTGCAAGTCTTTCTGGAGCCCAGCTTCACTGCTGCTGGCCCCGTGTCCGCCAGTGGCATAACAATGCAGCCAGTCTTCCAAGCTGACCTTCAGCCCTCCTTTCCTTTCACATTCCACAAGTCCCTGAGTCCTGCCAGTTAGCCCTCAGAAATCTCCCTCTAATCTATCCCCTCCTCTATGTTCTAACTTCTTTAAATGTTCTCCTTATGTTTATTCATTGCTGGGCAATTAGTACTTCATAGAACTATCGGAAACATTCTCTCTAGGACACAAGTCAGATTATTTTCAAAGCATTCCCCATTAATTACGTCATGCATAACAAGGTCTGGCCTTTGCAGCAGGGTTTATAATCCCCTTCACAATCCAGCTTCCGCTCGGTTCCATCAGTCCCTCCCGCCTGGTGCTCCAGCCATTCTGCTTCCTAATCCCAAATGTGCGAGGTTGGGTTTGATACTGATACACTTGCCTTTGTATCTTCGTGCCTGCTGTCTCCTCTACCTCTTCTCTGCATGTCCGACTCTTGCATATTCTATAAGATTTAGTTTCAATAGCACATCCTTAATGAAGCATTTCCTAATAGTCCGGAAAAAATGACCCCCCCATTGTTTGATCCCTAAATAGTATTGCCCTTATGGCATCTACTAATGGCACGAGTAAGATGATAACTAACTGTAACCTGGGGCTGTGGACTTGGACCCCTACAGCTGTTTGGGCTGGGAGAAGTCACAGAAATGCTGATGTAAAAAGCAGTAGAAAGAAGAGCAGGGACTGCTTAGGTTAGAGGGTGCAGTATCACTTTTCTTAGAGCCACTTAAAGACTAAGAACATTTTTAGAAAGATAGCAATAAAATATAAAGAACAGTCACTTTTTCTTAGAATAGACATTGGAAGCAGACAGAAATATGTTCTGGGCATTTAGAAGCTTGCAATTATTAAACCCATCCAACTGGGAAAGAAATAATTTGTTTACTGACAGAGGGACTTGTATTGTTCTGATGAAAACTATAATGAGGCATTTTTAAAAGGGGCTTATTACCTGGCCAGTGTGGCCCAGTTGGTAGGACCACCAGCAACCAAAGGGTTGCAGATCCTATTCCCAGTCAGGGCACATACCTAGGTTGTGGGTCCGATCCCCAGTCTGGGCGTGTACAGGAGGCAACCAATTGTTTCTCTCTCTCTTTCCCTTCCTCTCTCTCAAAAAGCAATTAAATAAAAGTCCTAGGGTAGGGATAAAAATAATAATAGTTAATAATTAATGAATGGATGAATAAATAAATTTTTAAAAGGGGGTTCATGCACCAGGGACAAGAAGGACACTTCTGGTCCTTTCCTTCTAATGACCTGGTCTGGTCATTTCCTTCTAATGGCCAGCATGGCCAAATGCTAATTAAAAGCCCGTGTACACTCTTTTTAGTTAGTGTGGACATTATAATTCATTTTAATAAATATCCATCCCTGTGGAAAACCAGTCTGGTGTAAGCAGAAGTCAGGAGACAAGTTTCTTAATTCAGCTTTGCTAAAAATATTTGCAAATTTTTTATCTGGTGTGTTTAATTAATAATGAAAAAAAAACAATTTTTAACATCTTAAGACAATGAAGTTTTTAAACTTAACTCTATAGAACATATTTACATTTCCAGCACTAAAAGGTCTGGTAAATAATTTTTAAGTGAAGCTTTGGCACAAAGAAGTGGAAAGTTTTGACCATGATATGCTTGTTATCTGCGCTTGCCTAGAACTGTTAGTTTAAAATTAATGAATCTCTCTCTTACATTTCTTTTCCCCAGTACAGATCCTAACCCTCCTCAGGTCATTTTGTTTTATATAAAGCTTCAGTGAGCTTTCCAAATGAATGAATATTCCATAATTTTATTTTGCAAAAAAGATTCTCAAAGTAATTGCTATAGGATATTGGACAGTATTATTTGATTTTCTGAACCATCAGCTATAAACAGTCATGAACATGTTAAAAGCCTTGAATTGGATTCTGGTACTTTACAGATGGCTCTCTTGAGTTTCCATTTCCACCGTGGAAAAATCTGTTTTCTTCCCAATTCGAACAACGTTGTATGGCCTTTCAGAGGGAGGGCTTTTTTACTTTTCAGATTCTCATCATTTTAAAAAGACTGTGTGTCATATTAGAAAAGTTCTCTACTAAATATTTGTGCTTATTTTTAAAATTAAAAAGCCCAGATTTTGTCTAGATTCCTCACTAATGAACACCCCAACCTTGCTTAGGCTCCTTTCTCATGAGCACTCTTTTTGTCCTGTGAATTCTTCACAAATTTATTGTTTCTTTGTCTAAAAAAGTATAAAATGCTAGCTAGTTCTCTCTGAACTTCGTTTATGATTCCCCCACGCACATAGTGTCAAGTTGGCATTTCTCCTGTTACTGTAATCTTGTGTTTATTAGTCCAGCCGCTAGAAGTAGGGGGCCGGGGGTGGATTTCTTCCTTCCCCAACAGTACCTCCTTGTAGGCAGGGACCAGCTGGGCTGATTAACTGGAAGGACAATGGGACAAGGGTGTCAGAAGAGTGGCAAATGGCTCATAAAATGCAAATCGGACTGAAAGAAGCACATAACAGAAGGTGATTGTGCACTCTAGATGGTTAAACAACAGAAATTTATTTTCTCACAGTTCTGGAGTCTGGAAGTCTAAGATCAAGGTGTCAGCAGATTTGGTTTCTTCTGATATGTCTCTTTTTGGCTTGCACGTGGCCACCTTTTCACCGTGTTTTCACATGGTCTTTCCTCCGGTTACACACACACACACAGGTCTGTGTCTTAATCTCCTCTTCTTCTCCTCAGTCAAATGGGATTAAGGCCCACCCATACAACCTAATTTTCCTTAATATACCTTTTCAAAGGCTCTATGCCCAAATGCAGCCACTTTCTGAGATACTGGGGGTTAGGAGTTCACCATATGAGTTTTGGGGGGCAAGATTCAGTGGAAAACAGTAGTGATAGTTGGGAAGTGAAGGGATTCAGTGACGAGTGGCTTTGTTGAAGCCCAAGAACCAATGTCATGAGAATGAATAAAAAAGAATTGGAAGAACATAATTTTGTGCTTAAAGAGTGGAACGCCTAAATTTATTACCTTGGAGGGGCTCCTTAGGCTATGACAAAGTTTAAGTCAAGGTCATGGAAGTGGGTAGCTGGAGGGGAAGAGTGGTCATGAGCTCACGAGGCAAGGATTCCACATGAAAATTGAAGTCACTCAGGTTGAGGCAAGACTTGGGTGGCAGGTACCGAAAACTGTGGTGTGGTTTGTGGGAACTGCAAGACCGTGAGCACATTAGTCCTCAAGGCCCTCCCTTCAGAGGGCCTTTGAAAAGGTTGAAGGTAAAGTGGACAGGGAGACTCTGTTCCCTCTGGAGCTTCAGACTGGCTTGGATATGAGCATTCAGGGGAGAGGCCCTGGGCTCAGGATTCCTGGATAACAGACTCTCTGGGGCTCAGCGGTGCTCCAGGAGTTTGAGGTCTATCAGGCAGTTGTTACCTGTGGAAGGGAGTAAGTGTGAGAGCCTCTTAAAGCTGAATTTAGATTGTAACACTGCTCCTCACTGTATACCTTTCCTGCCAGCACACAGCCATAGAAGGCAAAGAATAAATACTGAAATACTGGGGAAATAAATGCCACTGTTCATGTTGTCGAACACATATTTTGAATCCTATTCCACAGATTTACCTTTTTAGTGCCTTATTACCATGGATACTGTAGTAACCATAGTAAAACTATGTATAACCATATACATAATTATGTGTATAAGACATATAGGCTGGGAATAGAACAGAAATTCAAAATGGGGAGTCCTGAACTTTTGTTCTAATAATACCAATAGCATATATGAAATGAATGCACAGTATATGCCAAATCCTATTCTAAACCATATTAATTTAATCTTCATCACAATCTGCTTTTTACATTGACTTTTAGGTGCTCTAATATTTTGAATTTGAATCAGTTGTATGTATTGAAAAAAAAACCCTCTATATCTTACTCTGTGGATTACCTGCTTACTCTTTTTTTAAAGATTTTATTTTTATTTTTAGAGAGAGAGGAAAGGAGGGAGAAAGAGGGAGAGAAACATCAATGTGTGGTTGCCTCTCACACACCCCACACCAGGAAATCTGGTCTGAAACCCAGGCATGTGCCCTGACTAAGAATTGAACTGGCAACTCTTTGGTTTGCGGGCCAGTGCTCAATCCACCAAGCCACACCAGCCAGCGCCCTGTTCACTCTTAATGGTGGGACTTTTCACGTTCATGTTATCATGTAATCCTATTTGTTAGGTTTTTTTCTGTTCCATTTAAGAAATCTTTGCTTATTTTTAGATAATGAAGATGCTCTATTATTCTAAAATTCTCGTTGCATTACATTTCACATTTAATTCTCCAGTCCATTTGGAATTGACTTTGAGGTATGGTATGCAGTGGAGATCCAGATTTTTCCCCATGTTTCTATCCAGGCAACTGAATCCCATTCACTGAAGTGACCATCCTTTTCCACTGCACTGAAGTGTCATCTCTGTCATAATCTTGTGAGTAGATCTGGGTGATACATTTCTGGGTTCTTTATTCTGTTCCATTGCTTTACTTGTTGTTGTGTGTTAGCATTATTAATGTAATTTTGCACTTGAGGAAACTTAGCACATGAGGGTTAAGTAACCTTAGGCTCTAGGTCACAGTACTAGGTAATAGTGTGTACCCTGTTAATTATATCATATGCGTGTCTTAACAGCAAGTTTTCTGAAGTCACTGTGTCTTTCTAAGGAGGTTCCAGAACTGATTCTTCAAAGAATACTTCCCACATTGGGAACAGGTATTAGGATGGAAGAAGGTTTTTTAAGTCAAAGAGATGTGGGTTTGAATCACCGTTCCATTCATTAGCAGGGAGAATATAGACAGTTAAGCTCTCTGAAATGTTTCTTTGTATAAAATGAGAAAAATAATGCCTATCTAGCAAGTTGAGACAAAAACCAAATCAAGACTGTGTCTATGTAACCTAGCATATAGTACTGGATAATGTTACTTGTCTCCTAATCAATCCCTTGACAAAACTGCTTAAACCTGAAGATATAGATACATTTTCTAGCCTATTACGTCCTAGCAATTTTGATGCATTCAGGTGGATGTCAATACCTAATGGCAAAGGAAAAAGAGAAGGAAGGACAGAGCTGAGAAAAAAGAAAAAAAAAACAGTAGCTTTTGCTGGATACCATCACAGCTAGTCATGCTTCTCTTTATTTTCATTCTGCTTTGCAAATATCAGTGGTTTGTGATTAGGGATGAAAAATACACAGAAAGGTAGCAACCTGCTGAAGGCATTCTTGTTAGATCAGCGTAGGGAGAGGATGCAGCCTTGTTCTCCAGCTCAGCCCCTCAGGGAGCCTAAATTGCCATGAAGAAACCGTAATCACTGAAGCTGTGTTTGGAGGCAATCTAAACTTCCAACAAAAACAGGTCCTCTTACAAATCACTTTTTTCTTCCCTTTCCTGCCTCTCACCTTCTCACCTCTTCTATTTTTCTCCCCATCCATTTTCCCACTTCATCTTTGTCTTCTTCCCATTGTCTGGACCAGTCTAAGGAAATGCTGCATGAACATCGGCAGCACTGGGAAAGGGGACCGACCCAGACAGGAGAGAAGCACTCGTAACAGCAATGATAAATTCTACTGGCTGTGTCTCTGCAAAACTATCTCGAGAGAAATTTCATAAATCTCAATAGATTTGTACAACAAAATTATTTTAAATTTATCTTAAAACTGCATATGGGGGCACCGCACCCATCTTGTTCAGGCAGAGGAGGTGGGGGTATACCAGCTCATAGCCACGCCCAGTGACAGAGTCACCCTGCTGTGGACAGGGGCATCAGGCTGTCGCAGACTCATGCCCACAGGCGTTTGCCTCATCCCGCCAAGTCCCTTACTCTGATTCAAGGCTGCTGAAGCATCTGTCTAATTATGATTCCCACAAGATGTGCCAATGGGGAGAGATGGAACTGATTCTGCATTTCTTATTTGCCTGGTATAAAATAGGAGTGACTGCAATTTCCTTATTACGGTGGTTTTTTTAATGACTCAAGCTAATGTAATTTCCCTGAGGAACTGGGGGAACAAAACTTGTGAAGAGAAGCACCGAGTATTTGCCCTGGGGTCACATTTCAAAATGATGGTTAATGTGAGGGAGTCATCTAAATGTAATGAAACATTTAATTTCAGAATACATAAAGAATGGGTAAAGACTATTTTAAAAAGCCAGAACATGTCTTACATTAACCATTTTTTCTTTCCTACTTGCAGAATCTGGGGCTGTTTTGTAGTTGTATTACATTATATATGCCTCTGGCTCTGGTTTTCAGTAATTGCATTTCCCCTGGAATTTTCACTCTGAACCATTCTAGGATCTAATGCTACCCTGGAATTTGAAGCATGTGCTGAGGATAACTGAGAAACTTAGGTTCTGTTTGTCTCCCCCAATACTTCAGAAAGCAATTACAGACATGCCTGGCACCATCGGAAATCCAGAGCTGTCCACACTGAGCAGGTTGCAGGATTTCTCAACCTCTGTGTCCTGGCCAGAGAGGATGAATGAGGCTTATGCCTGGGAGCAAAGACAAATGTGAACAGGGAAGTGGTAGGGGGGCTTTTGAGTTGGAACAGGGAAGGCCTCTCTCCGATCTAGAAGGGGTAAAACCGATAATAGCTTTCTTCACTCCCTTGACAGGGTCTAGCAGGGGTGTCCAACCCTTTGGCATCTCTGCGCCACACTGGAAGAAGAAGAGCTGTCTTGGGACACACATTAATTACATTGTGACACATAATCACAAAAAAAAATCTCATAATGTTTTAAGTGGAAGAAGAAGAGTTGTCTTGAGCTACACACTAAAGACATTATGACATAATCACAAACAAAAATCTCATAATGTCTTAAGTAAATTTACGATTTTGTGTTAGGTCATATACGTAGCCTTCCTGGGCTGCAAGTAGGACACCTCCGGTACACAGTAGGACTAGAAAGCAAAGGTGCTATCTGTCTTCTAGACCTGGATGTTTCTGAAATTTCCAGGTCTCTGTCCATGACCTTATCTGCCCCGAAGCCCCTCTGTCTGTTCCTCACCACTGACACCAATGACGGGGAGGAAGGCCTGCCAGAGCCACTGTCAAATGCTCCTGATTCCAGGAGCTATGTGTGCTAGAACGCCAGTTCCTAGAATTCACTTCTTGTTGACAGTGGCTTTGCAGCACTGCCTGGAGGATAAATGCCAAGTTAAAAGTCTGGGCTTCAGAAATAAAACCATGTCTCTACGGTCAATTAACATTCAACGAACGGTGCAGAAACATAAAATGGATTAAAAATAGCCTCTTCAACAAATGGTGTTGGGAGATCTGGACAGCTACATGCAAAAAATGAAACTCAAGCACCAACTTACACATACACAAAAATAAACTCCAGGTGGATAAAGGTTTAAATATAAGTCATGATACCATAAAAGTCCTAGAGGAGAACATAGGCAGGAAAATCTCAGATATTCCATGCAGTAATATTTTCACTGATGTGTCCCCTAGAGCAAGGGACATAAAAGAAAGAATAAACAAATGGGACTACATCAAAATAAAAAGCTCTGCATGGCTAAAGAAAACATCAGCAAAATGAAAAGAGAACCAGCTGCATGGGAAAATATATTTGCCAATGATACCTTGGGCAAGGGTTTGATCTCCAAAATATATAAAGAACTCACAGGACTCCACTCCAGGAAGACAAATAATCCAATTTAAAAATGGGCAAAGGACCTGAACAGACACTTCTCCAAGGAAGACATACATGTGGGCCCAGAGACACATGAAAGGAAGTTTGGCATCACCAGCCATCAGAGAGATGCAAATTAAAACCATGATGGGGTATCACTTCACACCGCTCAGAATGGCCATCATAACCAAATCAACAAACAAGTGCTGATGAGGTTGTAGAGAAAAGGGACCATTAGTGCACTGTTGGTGGGATTGCAGACTGGTATAGCCACTGTGGGAAACAGTATGAAATTTCCTCAAAAAACCGAAAATGGAACTGCCTTTTGACCTGGCATTTCCACTGCTGGGATTATACCCTAAGAATCCTGAAACCCCAGTTCAAAAGAACCTATCACCCCAATGTTCATAGCAGCACTATTTACAATAACCAAGTGCTGGAAACAACCTAAGTGCCCATCAGTAAATGTGTAGATCAAAAAACTATAGTACATTTACACAATGGAACACTATGCAGCAGAGAGAAAGAAGGAGCTCCTACCATTTGCAACAGCATGGATGGAACTGGAGAACATTATACTAAATGAAATAAGCTGGACGGTGAAACACAAATACCATATGATCTCACCTATAAGTGGAACCTATAGGTGAACCTATAGGTCAACAAAACAAACAACCAAGCAAAATATAACTGGAAACATTGAAATAAGGAACAAACTGAAAGTAACCAGAGGGGAGAGGAGGGTAGGGAGGTAATGGGGGAAATAATAGGAAGGGTTGTTAAGGAACACATGTACGGGACCCATGGACAAAGCCAAAGAGGGGTAGGATTGAGGGTGGGAGGTGGGGGGTGTGGGGTGGGGGAAAGTGGTGGTGGGAAAATGAAAACAATTGTACTTGAACAATAATTTAAAAAAAAATCTGGACTTAACACCTCACTGGCTCTGAGGGGCCAGGACCAGAGCTGCACGTTCAAACCCCAGTGCTCCTGTGAAGAAGGAGTTTTTTTCTTGACCTCAGTGACAAGGGTTCACCATTGTCCACTCCATCACAGGCACAACTCCATCGACTACAGGTATAGCCATAAAGTCTACATAAAAACATGGAGCTTGCCCTGGCTGGCATAGCTCAGCGGATTGAGCGTGGGCTGTGAACCAAAGTGTCGCAGGTTCGATTCCCAGTCAGGGCACATGCCTGGGTTGCAGGCCATGGACCCCCGGCATTTGCACATTGATGTTTCTTTCTCTCTCTCTCTATCTCCCTCCCTTCCCTCTCTGGAAATAAATAAATAAAATATTAAAAAAAAACAAAACATGGAGCTTAATTCCAGACACAAAAAGACAAATATCATTTCAATCCACATATACGACACACTTAAAGTGGTCAAAATCATAAAGACATACAGCTTAATGGTGGTTGCCAGGGGCTAGGAGGCCGGGAAAGTGACTGTGGAATAGGTACAGAGCTTCAGAGTCACAAGATGAAAGAGCTGTGGGGATGGGTGGTGGTGACAGCTGCACAACAGTGCAAATGTGTTTAATGCCACTGAACTGTACACTTGAAAATAGGTAAGGTGGCTAATTTATGTGTATTTTAACACAATAAAAAAAGAAAAAATATTGGGAGCTCAATTAACAAAGTATGAAGTGAAGTGTAAAGTCAAGCAATACTAAGTGAAATAAGGAAGACAGAGAAAGACAAACACCATATGATTTCACTTACATGTGGATACTAAGAAACAGAATAAGCAAACAAACAAAACAGAAACAGATACAGAAAACAAACTGATAGTTGCCAGAGGGGAGCGGGGCTGGGAGGCTGGGTGGGAAAGGTGAAGGTGATTAAATACAAAAGGCAGTTACAAAACAGCCAAGAGGATGTAGAAGACAGCATAGGGAATATGGTCAATAATATCACAATAACTACGTGTGGCACCAGGTGGGTGCTAGACTTATGGAGGGGATCACTTCATAAATTATATAAATGTCTACAACTACGTTGAATACCTGAAACTAATATAAAACAAAATTGAATGTCAACTGCAATTGGAGAAGTAAAAACTAAAAACAAAACTAGACCCAACCATCAATAGATGATTGGATAAAGAAGATATGGTACATAAATGCAATGAAATATTACTTGGCCATTAAAAAGAGTAAAATCTCACCATTTGTGACAGCATGGATGACCTACCTACAGGATAGTATGTGAAATAAGTGAGAGAAAGACAAATATCATGTGATTTCACTTACACTTGGAGTAAAAAAGCGAATAAATGAACAACAAAACAAGCAAATTCATAGACACAAATTACAAACTGCTAGCTGCCAGGTTGGAGGAGGTGTGGGGGCTGGGTGAAAAAAGTGAAGGAATTAAGTACAAATTGGCAGTTACAAAATAGTCCCAGGAAGGTAAAGTACAGCTTAGAGAATAGTCAATAATATGTATGCTATCAGGTCGGTCCCACACTTGTCAGGGGATAACTTTGTAAGTTATGTCGGTATCTAACCACTATGTTGTATACCTGAAACTAATAATGTTAAATGTCAACGGTAACTGAAAAATAAAATTTTTAATGAATTAGCCAAAAAAAAAGTTACAAGCAAAAGTGAAGAGAAAAAGCCATTGAGGTAATTTCATTTCCTTAGGCAACAAGTTTTATGGGGAGACTAAATTTATTTAGTGGAGTGTGCGCTGGGGAGATGCGGCTGGATAATGAAATAACAAACCTTTCTAGGTCATATGACCTCAGCCTCCGCTCCAGGGGAAATCAAATTTCTAACTGCTCTGCAAGGAGGACATGCGTACCACACAGAAAAAACCAACAGGACTGGCAGAGGCTAGCACTGCCAATGAGCTAACTCATTAAACATCTGCTTCCTCTCTGGTCCTTGCGCAAGGACGGGCAACTCAGAAAAGTGAGCACACCGCTTGGCCACAGTCTGCTGCACACCCTTCACAGACAGTAGCTCTGTGAGGGTCAGAAAGCATGCTTTTCCTTCTGTGCATCTTGAGCACTGATGGATAGCAGTTACAAAGGGAATAAACATCTTTTGAAGTAGAAGTCAGGGAGAGGAGACCATGAAAGGCCAGAAAGCAATGTTTTCTTTTTCAAATCAGAAAAACCATGGACATAAGTATTATTTTGTTACTTGTAGAATATTTTAAAGAAATAAAGAAATTAGCCCTGACCAGTGTGGTTCATTCAGTTGGGTGTCGTCCTGCAAAGCGAAAGGTCACGAGTTCAATTCCAGTCAGGGCACATGCCTGGGTTGCAGGTTCCGCCCAAGGTTGGGGCAACTGTAAGAGACAACCAATTAATGTTCCTGTCCCTCTCTCTCTCCCTTCCCCACTCTCTAAAAATAAATAAAATCTTGTTTTAAAAAGAAAGAATGAATGAAATTAAAGAACTTGCAGGAGATAACAGCAGTAGGTCAAAATCGTTTTTCTTCTTTGATGTGTGTGGTCAATTTTGTGTGTCAGCTTGACTTGGCTTTGGAGCCCAGATGTTGGGGCAAACACTAGTCTGGATGTTGTCATGAAAATATTATTTTTTTAGCTGTAACAGTAAGATCAACAGACTCTGAGTCTATTGCCCTCTGTGGTGGAGATGGGCCTCATCCAATCAAAGACGAGACCAAGGTCCCCCCGCAGCACACCCCCTCCCCCAGCAGCAAGGAACTAGCCTTCAGATGGCCTTCCGATTAGACTTGAGCTGCATTATCAGCTCTCCCCTGGGTTGGCCCACCTGCCTGACCCTCTGATTTTTGATTTTCCAGCCCCTATAATCAGTGAACCAATTCCTTAAAATGAATCTCTCTCTCACATATACATCCTATTAGTTCCATTTCTCTGAGGACCCTGACTAATCCAATATGTAACAGTTACCTTTTGAGAACATAAAACTGGAAATTGACAATGAATGTATGTGTGCTGCTCTTGAAATGCTGAGACTGTAAGACAAAGTTCTAGGGAGAATGAGGGAGGTACCTAGACTTTCATCTCCCTGATGGAGTATATATAAAAACCCTACTGATATTTTCTCGCTGGGCCTCATTATCAGCCACTGACCTTCTTTTAGGGGGAAGATCAAATGCACCGCCTTTACTTTACTGTCTGATTAGCGAGAAAGGCAAAAGTGGAATTTAATCAGAGGGGCATGTTCGAACAAGTAGCAATGTCCTTCCCCCCACACACCACTGTTCAGTCAATAATGACATTTTTATTGAATGCTGACTATACTTAGAGTACTGACTTTGGTGATGTTGGAGCCGAAAAAGAAGTAAAAAACATTGTGTCCCCACTGAGCCTACTTACTAAAGGAGTAAGTTTAAGTCCACTAGTGGACAGCAAATCAATCACAATATTTCATAAAAACCTATCATTGTCAGCCATTCACCAAAATAACTTTTCTTACATTATAAACATTTTCATCCAACAGTGAAATTTTATTCTAACTTTATTTCACTTATTTATTTTTTAAATCCTCGCCAGAGGACATTTTTTTCATTGCCTTTAAAGAGAGAAAGGGAGAGAGAGAGAACTATCCATGCGAGAGAGAAGCATGGACTGGTTGCCTTCTGTAAATGTCCAGACTGGAGATTGAAACCATAACCCAGGTATATACCCTGCCCAGGAATCGAACCCACAAACTCTCAGTTACAGGGCAATGCTCCAACCAACTGAGCTATACTGTCCAGGGCTAAATTTTATTCCAACTATTTTTTAAAATTAGAGTTTTTATAAAGTAGCTATATTATCATTATTAAGGAAACCCCCGAAAGGTCCTATATCAGTTTTAAGCATCTTTTTGTATTGGGTTGGCCAAAAAATCCATTTAGTTTTTTTTCCTGTAAAGACGCATTCTTAATTTTTATGAATAAATTTATTGACTTGGATATTTTGAGTATATGGGCTGTCTCCTACTATTGGCTTCTACTGGATAGAGGCCAGGGTTGCTGCTAAACATCTTCCAATGCATTAAACAACCCCACAGCAAAGAATTATTTGGCCAAAATGTCAATAGTACCAAGAAACTTCGCAAACCACTTTTGATACATTCGGTCAGTCACAGCACCTTCTCCATACACTGCACAAATCTCCCATTGCGTTTAAGTTGCATATTTACCTGTCTTGAAATAATGGAGCAAAATATGATAAAAATGCTGCATATTTTCTTCTGTCTTCAATACTAAAATGGCTGCACAAAAATTCACCAATTTTGATAAGTTCTTTGTAAATGCACACTGATATGACAGCTGTCACAATACAATCTAACAAAATTGTTTCAAATGAAGTTGAAGACTGCTAAGCACCACTGGAGCCATCACATGGAAAAAACTAAATGAACTTTTTGGCCAACCCACTATAACTTCAATGTTGACTTATTTGAATCATTTGGGAAATACCTTAAGCAGTTTCAGATGAATTAGGCCCAGGCTTTTCTTCTCAAACTTACTTCCTAAAAGTTAGTGTTTCTTGTCATAAATCTTCATAGAAGTTTAGCATTGACTAGTCATTACTGAGTCTAAGGCCTTCACTTCACAAATGTCAGAACTCAGTTGCTGGATGTGGAATGATTTGCTCAGTCATTTAACAGAGCTACATTAGCTAGTTACTCTGGCTGGTCCCACTGCTAGTTACATAGTAAGTTTGCCACTCAAAAACAGTTCTTCTGACTTTAGGAAATGTGTTTCTGTTGCTCTAACTGTCCCCAGGTTGTGTCTACAAATGGGATAACTGACCTGCGAGGCGTCTTTGACACACGGCCCACTTCCAAAGGCTGATTCATGTCTGGTGCAACCTCAGAGTGCTGTCCATTCTGTGGTTTGTGAAGGCCTCTGAGTCTAATAGTGAAATAACAGTAATTTCCAGCCTTTATGGCTTTAGGTCATTCCTAGGTTACAAGTATGCAGAAGGGTGGATCAGCTGTGAGTCAGACCTGTGGGTTTGCTTGATTCTGGGCAGCCTAATTACTATAACAGAAACTCAACCTCTGTTCTGCACAGGGCATATAGGAAATGACATTAGAAATAGGAGTCAGTCAGCAGTAGCTACTTGCAAAACTTTTTGTGGACTATTAATAGAGTGTCTTTTAAAGTGGAGTGGAAACTGAAGAACTGTTCAAGGAGTTCTCAACTCAAGTGTCTTCGAATTTTAAACCCACAGTTGATCAAACTTCTATCTCCCTTCTCCACAATCTCAAGATCCAAATAGGCCGTCCCCAGCCCTCTGTGCTCTAGAGAAAGACTGTAATTCAAGAGGGATCCAAAACAAGCTTCATTAGGATTTATAACCATTTCTATGCACAATGCTATAAGTACTATTTTACAATTACCACTGACTATTTGTAAAACACCAATTCCTCTTTACATTAATACTGAATCTCATCTGTAACTTGCACAATGAAATTTCTTCTAATTCAGCAGTAACTCCAGAGGCCCTTAGAATCTGCTCTCCACTGTTAGGGAGGGAAACGGATGCTTCTCATAAGGGAACCCAAAGGCCTTAGGACATAACATCGTTGGTGGAGGTGGACAAGAATGGTCCATGCTAACCTAAAACTAAAAAACCAACAAACATTTATTTGAAATCAAAAAGAATAACTATTCAGAAAACACTGTTTCAGGCAGAAACCCAAATAGCGTTCCAGTTAGGGGGTGAAGGCGAGGGATTTTTATGAGAAAGGGAAAGGGAATAATTACATGAATAAAAGGAGGAAGTTTATGTTGGTGTTAATAAGTCAAGGAAGGACTTCCTACAAGTGCAGATAAGCTAAGTTATTCTTTAGCTATACACAGTGGTGGTAATTCTAAAGAATGTCTTTAATTTGCAGTTAGGTAATCAGGGTGTCTGCTTTCCTTTGGACTGGGCAGAGCAGCACACCTACGTTTAATCAACTTCTACCTCCCTTCTCCTTCTCTGAAGCTGTATTGTTTGACATACAGTGTCGCTCTGGCCCAGTCCAAAGGGCATTTTGCTCAGTTCAGGTATTCCAAAGGCTGGAGGGGTAAGATGTCCAAGGCAGTTCCTCTGGAATGGCTGGACTATATCTATTTAAAATGGCTCGACTTATGTCAACTTTTCTCACCCAGTAAACACTTTGCATCTTCTACAAAGTAAGGGGCCAAAAACCTGTTTCAGGGTGGGGGTTTGCTGGATGTTCCCCAAGAAGGCATGTCCTGTTGGACCCAAGGGGTGACCGTGGAACCGAGTAGGTTTACTCCCCTGTGATTCGTCAGTGTTTATCTCGGTTTGGAGTGGGGCTAATTTTTGAGTGCAGCTCTGATTTTCTTGATTGACTTACCGCTCAGGGCACTGTGGGTCCCTGGGTCTTTGTCTTCCACCAGGGAGGCCCCTCGTACAGAGGTCTCCAAGGGCCTCTTGTCCTCATGTGATACAGAATCCAGCCCTCCTCGTTCTCAGCCCGGTGCCCTTCCCACACTGGCTCTGTGCACCACACTGCCATTCAGCCAGTTACCTCAGTGACCCAAATGAGAAGAGAATAAAATGACTCCTGATATATTGAAACATTTGTTCTACAGTATCATAGAGTCAATACACTGAAATGCTTATTACACCCATTCTCTCATGACAAAAGAACATTTGTGCATCTGTGATGAACTTTGAATTTTTACAAATTTTATCCACGTGCCTTTCTATCCCAAGTTCTTTTACATCCCCTCTTATTATAAGAGCATACACTTAAAGTGTATGCTCTTCAATCCTTGCCATAAAAACAAAAGAACAAAAACAAAACACTACAAGCTTGAAATCCCCACTTCCTCTTACACCCTATAGGAAAGAACTAACCTCTGAGTCGTAATTTTCCTTCTCTCCCTACACACAGGGAAATGATCTATCAACCATTTGGTGGCTTGGCTCCTAGCCTTGTAAAGAGTGAGACAGTCATGCCTGCTTCTGCTCAATTTGTTTCTCTTTAATTATATTATTAGTTAGACTCTATCAAGCAGCAAGGAAGAAACTCGCAGGTGTAGTGTAGACAATGGTCTGTTCCAAGCGCAGCACTTCTGAGGCCAGATGTCCAGAAAGTGAGGGGGGGAAGGGAAACCTTGTCATTCAAGAAACAGGTGTTGTGCTGGTGACTCAGATGTGATACTATCTCCTCCTCGATTTCAGTGGCTGTTTGAGTAAATGTGTTTGTTCAAGTTGAAATCATAAAGCAATTAGTGGTATTTGAAAAGTGATTGTGAAGAAATGAGGCTGCTTTCACAAGCAATGGCTCTTTACACATTCTTTTTACGTGTGTGAAATGAAGGTCACAGCTTAGATCTAATTTTCATGCTGGCCTTGGGAATTCTAGAATATCAGAGCCAGCTGCGAGTCCAGTTTGTATGAGGACTTACTCAGACTCCTGGGAGAAAAGGCAAATGCAACTTTAGGTCTGATGGTTGGATTCCTGGGGGAGGGGGTGACTCAGCTGGGCAGGGCAGTCCCCAAGTCTTCTTCACAGGGAACTGGGCCTCCGTTACACAGCTGGGGCTGTGGGTAGGCTCCATAGTGACAGAGATGGGGAAGGGACAGACAAACCAGGTCAGAGGTCCTTAGGGGAAGCTGAGGGTCAGAAGACAGAAACGCCATCCACAAACGGTCATTATCGAGGATAACAGTCATGTCCCCAGGGTGTGGGGTTAGAATCACAGGACAGGAGGTTGAAAACAGGATGGGAGTGAGTGAGAACACAACTGCTGACTCCAGGGTGTCCATCACTGCTGGGCGAGTGGATGGAGGCTTGGCTGCAGCCACGCACAGCACGAGAGGCAGGACAGCCCCACAGCAGAACACTGAAAGCTACGTTCCACGTGGCTTCTGCTAATGACGTTCAAATGCTCTCTGGCCTGGATTTTAGGACATTCTTGCCAAGTGAAGTTTCTCTCATCATGAGGCAAAATCCCCAGCATTCCCTGTTCCCGGATAGTCTTTGCAGAAGCTGTACAGCAAGTGGTGGCAATGTGAGAAGCAGAAACAGGGGTATACAGATGACAGCAGGTGTTGCTGGGTGGTTAGTTAACGACAACGAGACGACGGCCACACACCCTCAGCACAAACACACACGGGCCCCTAAGGGAAATCAAGCCCCTCTGGGGACTAGGGAAATCAAGCAGTTCTGGGTGGGAATGAAAACAGCGCCTGCTCCCCCAGCACAGGGCTGCAAGCCCGAGGGAGGAATTCCTCAGTTTCCCACAATCACCCTCCATTCCAACCCCTCCAGCTCCAACGCACAATGCACTATTCTGTGGCTGCTCCAGTGGCCTTGGAATATATATATACACACACACATATATTAATTACATCAAGCTACTCTCCCCTGCGCAAATCTCAGTGGTTTCTCACAACTCACACAACAGGGCCCAGCAGGCTTTGGCGCTCACCTGCTGACCTGAATCTCTCACACCTCTCCCTGGTCACTTTCCCACACTCCAGCCACACTGCCGTCCTTTCTGTCTGTTCACAAACAAGGCTCTTCCCCACCTCAGAGCCGCTGTTCTTGCTGGCCCTGAACCCGAGGCCCTTCCTCCAGCTCTTCGCTTGGCTGGTTCCGTCTTCATCTCCCCAAGGTCTCCACCCCAGTGTCCTTCCCTGACCTCCCTGTCTAGTCACTCGTCCCCCAGTGACTCCATTACATTCACCAGCCTCCTTACAATGTTTGTTTGCTTCCTATCATCTCTGCTGAGGGCAAGCGCCTTGCATGTCTGGCTCACTACATAGCCAGAATCCAGCATAGCTTGGCACTGCGATGTATTTTATAAGTTGAGCAGATTAATGAAAGAATTCTTAGTTAGGTGGTAGGGGATGGAAGGGAGTAGGGCCAGGAGGTCTGTGCTTTGTGAGGGGATTTTGGGTCATCACCACCTCACTCTTCACTGCTCATTGCCATCCCATTGTCCCTCTGTGGTGCTAGGCCCCTGGAGCCAGCTAAGGGACCAGAAGCAGCAGCAGCCTCCGCAGGTGCAGGCTTCAAGCATAGGTGGAGCGGGTTTCAAGGTGCTGTGATAGGAAGAAATTGGCAAGTGTTTCTGGCCCTAAAAGACCTATTCCATCTACTTGTGACATTGTCTTTTTCAAAAATTGATATATAACTGACATCACATTGTCTGAAATCCTTCCATTGGCACAGTCATGCCTTTTGGCTAAGCCATTGCCTCCAGGTCCTCCTTCTCCAAATGGAAACAGCTCTGGGCAGGGCTCAATAACACAAGAATGGCGCCCTGCCTTTAGCTGCACAGAGCACTGTCTAGAGCTGCTGGACCCCAGGGGCTGCACAGTCCTTCCCAGGAATGAAGCAAGAGGCTCCTCCTTGCCAGATATAGAAAGTCCCAAGAGGCCACCACTCCTACTCGAACAAAAAGGCCATAGTGATGAGGTACAAAAATCATTGTTTACAAACAAAACAGTTAAAGAAAGGGCTGAACAGAACCCAAGTGATGCCCAGCACCAGCTCAACTGCAGATCAGGCTAGCTGGGCCTCCCCACGAGTGTCCCCCAAGCTGTCAGCCAGCTTTGAGGGTTCAGCCTCATCTGAGGTCTTCTGTAGAGATGAGACTTCCTCCTCCACACTCCCATAGGAACAGGAGAACATATTCACCAGTGATACATCAGATGAGGGATCAATATCCAAAATTCACAGAGAATTTATACAACTCAACAACAAAAAACAAACAACCCAATTAAAAATGGATGAAGGACCTGAATAGACACTTCTCTAAATAGACAAAAAAAGATGCTCAATGTCACTAATCATCAGAAAAATTAAAATTAAAACCACAATGAGCTATCCCCTCACACTAATCGGAATGCCCATCATCAATAAATCAACAAACAACAAGTGCCAGTGAGGATGTGGAGAAAAGTGCACTGTTGGTGGGAATGCAGACTGGTATAGCCACTGTGGAAAGCAGTATGGAGATACCTCAAAAAATTAAAAATGGATCTGCCTTATGACCCTTCTGGTAATATCTCCAAAGAAACGTGAAACACTAATTCGAAAGAATATATGCACCCCTATGTTCACTGCAGCATTATTTACAATAGCCAAGATCTGGAAACAGCCTAAGTGTCTACCAGTAGGTGAGTGGATAAAAAAGCTGTGATACATTTACATGATGGAATACTACTCAGCCATAAAAAGAAGGAAACCTTACCTTTTGCAACAGCATAGATGGACCCAGAGAACATTATACTAAGTGAAATAAGCAAGTCGGAGAAAGATAAATACCATATGATTTCATTTATATTTGGGATCTAGTGAACAAAATAAACTAACAAACAAAGTCAAAGCAGACTCATTGATACAGAGAACAGACTGACAGCTGTCAGAAGGGAGGGGGTAGGGGGGCTAGGTGGAAAAAGGTGAAGGAATGAAGCAAAACCAACCAACCAACCTTGTATACAACAGTATGGTGGTTACCAGAGAAACAGGAGCGGGAGAGGCAGGAAAAGGTAAAAAGAGGAACCAATGATGATGGAAGGGACTTGACTCGGGGTGGTGGGCACACAATAGAATACACAAATGATGTATTATAGAACTGTATCCTTGAAACCTACATAATTTTACTAACCAATGTCACCCAAATAAACTCAATTAAAAATAATTAGAAGGAAAAAGGACAAGTTTCTAACAGGAAAAACCCACTCTTGGAACCAGAACCTGGTATGCTGGCATTTCGGGTATCGGCGGTTAGAGAGACGCTGAAAATCACTGACTTCCAGAAGTTACGCTTTTCCCCTCCGGCTCGCTCTCAGGCTTCCCGTCTCTCCTTTGTCCCGCCCCCACACCTCTCTGTCTCTCCCTCTCTCTTCCCACTGCCCACTGGTTCCAAAGTTAACCTCACTGACCTGAAAAAGAAGCATCAGCTTCGAACAGGAAGCCAGTTCCAGTCCAAGTGCACCAACACAAAACTGCCCATTCTTCTTGGAGACAGGTAGCCCTGGCCAGTGTCTCTAGTCCAGCAGTATTACTAGAGTCTGCTGTAAAGCCACACCTGTGTGCAGCACCCGGCCCTCTGAAACAGGTGTTTTGACTTTATAATGCAAATCTAGGCCTTTAATTCCATCAGGCCTAATTTTTCTTTTCTTTTTTTTATTTTATTTTAATCATTGTTCAAATACAGTTTTCTCCTTTTTACTCCCAGTCCAGCCCCCTCTCCCACCCCTCCCCACTTCCCTCCCATTACCACCCTCCCCCTAGTTTTTGACCATGTATCCTTTAAGTTTGTTCCTGTGAACCCTTCCCAATGTCCCCTGAAATTCCCTCTACTCTCCCCTGTGGTCACTGTCAGCCTGTCCTCTATTTCAGTGTCTTTGGTTATATTTTGCTTGTTTCTTTGTTTTGTTGTTTAGGTTCCTGTTAAAAGTGAGATCATATGGTATTTGTCTTTCACTGCCTGGCTTGTTTCACTTAGCATAATGTTTTCCAGCTCCATCCATGCTGTTGCAAAGGGTAGGAGCTCCTCCTTTCTCTCTGCTGCATAGAATTCCATTGTGTAAATGTACCGTAGTTTTTTGATCCATTCATTTACTGATGAGCATCTTGGTTGCTTCCAGCATCTAGCTATTGTAAATTGTGCTGCTATGAACATTGGGATGCACAGGTTCTTTTGGATTGGTGTTTCAGGATTCTTAGGGTAGAGTCCTAGCAGTGGAATTGCTGGGTCAAAAGGCAGATCCATTTTTAGTTTTCTGAGGAAGTTCCATACTGCTTTCCCTAGTGGTTGTACCAGTCTGCAGTCCCACCAACAGTGCACTAGGGACCCCTTTTCCCCACAACCTCTCCAACACTTGTTTGTTGCTTTGTTTATGATGGCCATTCTGACTGGTGTGAAGTGGTATCTCATTGTGGTTTTAATTTGCATCTCTCTGATAGCTAGCGATATTGAACATCATTTCATGTGTCTTTGGATTTTCTGTATGTCCTCCTTGGAGAAGTGTCTGTTCAAGTCCTTTGCCCACTTTTTAATTGGATTCCTTGTCTTCTTAGAGTGCAGTAGTGCAAGTTCTTTATATACTTTGGAGATTAAACCCTTGTCTGAGATATCATTGTCAAATATGTTTTCCCATACAGTTGGTTCTCTTTTAATTTTGATACTGTTTTCTTTAGCTGTGCAGAAGCTTTTAATTTTGATGAGGTTCCATTTGTTTATTGTTTCTTTTATGTCCCTTGCTCTAGGGGACAAGTCAGTAAAAAAGTTTCTTCGTGAAATATCTGAGATTTTCCTACCTACGTTCTCCTCTAGGACTTTAATGGTGTCACATTTTATATGTAAGTCTTTTATCCACCTTGAATTTATTTTTGTATATAGTGTAAGTTGGTGTTCAAGTTTCATTTTTTTGCATGTGGCTGTCCAGTTCTCCCAACGCCATTTGTTGAGGAGGCTATTTTTACTCCATTTTATGCTGCTTCCTCCTTTGTCAAATATTAATTGACCATAGAGACTTGGGTTTATTTCTGGGCTCTCTGTTCTGTTCCATTGGTCTATGTGCCCGTTTTTATGCCAGGCTGTTTTGATTACAGTGGGCATCAGGCCTAATTTTTCATTCACACCTGGAGTCTTTGCTCTTGGTTTGCTTTGCTTTACCAGACTTGGTTTTGAAGCCACTGGAAGGCATGTAGCCTTCTATTTTCATAGCTAAAGATCTGTAAGAGTTTATTTTTTATTGTTGCCCATGGATTCTTTCCCACAGACTCTATCTAGTCTGAGTTCCAGAGATGCAATGCATTCACATTTACTTCAAGCAGGACAATGAGTAAGAAAAAATTAATTCTGAAGAAAAAAACATAAGGCCGTGAAAAAAGGGCAGGGATTGATGACTCTTCTCACACACCCATTTTACAGACAAGAAAAGACAAGTCTGAAGTCTGTGCAGTCAATTTGACAAAAGACGCCCTACTGTATCTGAGTAGCACAGCCGGTCCCAGAACCACAACCTTGCCTCCAGCCCCACATCGCTTCTGCTGCATAGCAGGGATGGGCTGCTTCTGCAGGGAGAGCCAACGGAAAGGCTGCCCAACCAGTGTGCCAGTTAGGATCAGGTTCCGTTGCCAAGTAACAGAAACTAAATGCAAGACAGTTAAACAAGTTAGAGATACAATTTTTCCCCCACAAAAAAAGGAAGTCAAAAGGTAAGTAGTCCAAGACTGGCATCCAGGTTCCATATTGTCCTTGAGTGATCTGGGCTTCTTCCAGCTTCCATGCACCTTCTTTACAGGGTGTCCACAGTCCTTTTGCTGTCAGGATGGCCACCAGATTTCCAACCATCATATCCAGGCTTCAGGCAGGACGAAAGGGATGCACTATGGGAAACAGACACTCAAGCCTGCTGAGTTAGTCTGCTTTGAAGACTTAACAAAAATCCTCATTCTGTGCCTTCTGTTTGTCCTTAATTGTCTAGAGCTGTGCTGTAGGATTATTCCTAGCTTCAGAGGAGGTAGACACATTACCACCCTGGATAAAACTGGGGTTCTGTGAGTAAGAAGGAGGAAAACATCTTCAACAGGCAACTGGCAGTGTCCCTGAACTGGGAGGGTGCCCCAAGGGATCCATCCTCTTCCATCACACGGAGCAAGGAGCCAAATCCAGTGGAAACCCTTCAGGCCTCCTGTTGCTTAATCTCTAGGCAGCCTTTCAAACACTTGCTCACTCCCTCCTTGTTAAGCCCCTATTTTTCCTTTGGCTTCCAGGAAATCATATCCTGGTCTCCTGTTCTGACACTGCCCTTGATCTCTACTATTGTCTAAGATTGGAGAGATCTAGGGCTCAGCCTCAGATCACTAAGCCATCTACTCTTCTCCCTGGAAGCCTCCTGCAGCCTCTGACTTTATATACTCTTCCTATGCTAAAGACACCCCAATTTTTATTTCTAGCCCTGTCCTCTACCTTCTAGTCTCATCTGTCTGCCTGAAGTCTCCACTTAGATGTTTAATATGCCTCTCAAGACTAATAGATCCAAAGCCAAATTTTGTGTTCAGCTCCCAAAGCTGATTTCTCCCCCAGTGTCCTCCATCTCCCTAATAACACCATTCACATGTTGATGCTGAAATCCTCAGTGGAACCCTCGACTCCTCTCACCCCCATGCCAGGCCTTTAAAGTGCACCTTCAAAGAGCATCTGGGATCTAATCACCTCTCCCCAGGTCCAGGCAACATTCCTGGTCCAAACCACTATTAGATCAGCTCTGGCCAGGTCTATGCATGGCCTCGTAACTGCTCTTCTTGGGTGATGGTTAATTTTATGTGTCCACTTGGCTGGGCCAGAGGGATGTCCAGATATTTGATTAAACATGTTCTGGGTGTGTCTGTGAGGGTGTTTCCAGATAACGGTAACATTTGAATCGGTAGACTGAATACAGATTTCCCTGCCTGAGGTGGTGGATCTCACTAAATCCAATAGAAGCCTGAAGAGAACAAAAAAGGCTGAGCGAGAGAGAATTTCTTTCCTGACTTGCCTTTGAGCTGGGGCAATTGTCTTCTGACTGTGGACTTGGACGTAATGTCTCCAGCTTCCAACTACAGATCTGTCACTTCTCAGCATCCATAACCATGTGAGCCGATTCCTTACAATTCATAAATAAATACGTACATAAACTCTACTGGGTCTGTTTCTCTGAAGAACCCAGAGTAATACACCTTCCTTTCATTCCTTCCTTTCTATAATCAGTTCTTCACACTGAAGCCAGAGCAAGCCTCTTAAAATATAAGTCAGGTTATATCTTTTTGCTCAAAACTAGCCAGCAGCTTATGATATTTTTACTATCCTCTCTTGCCACATCTCTATTCTTTCCCTCACTCATTTTTCTCCAGCCACATTGGCCGCCTTGCTGTTTCTTACATGCACCCAGCACGTTCCTGCTGCAAAGCCTTTGCACCAGCTGTTTCCTGTTCTTGAAATGCTTTGCCCTTGGACGTCCACATTGCTCACTTGCCCAGTTAATTCAGGTCTCTGCTCCAATGCTGTCTCTTCAGCGAAGTCATCCTTACTAGCTTGATCCTCGTCATTCCTCATCCTCTTATTCTGCCTTATTTTGTTTTCACAGCACCTATTACCACCTAATATTATGGCATATATTGATTTATATATTTCTCCATGACAATGTATACTCCACAAAAGCAGGGATTCAGTTTTGTACAACACTACTCTATCCCCAATGCTTTTCTGTGTAGTAGATTGCAAGGAATGGAATGTCTGTTTCCCTCACCCGCCAGGGTCATATGGTGAAGGCCTAATGCCTGATGTAATGGTATTGGAAAGTGGGGCCTTTGGGCTATAATTAGGTCATCCCAAGCTCGCATGAATGGGATTAGCATCCTTATAAAAGGGACCCCAGAGAGCTCTCTCATCCTCTTTCTACCATGTGAGCATACAAGAAGATGGCTGTGAACCAGGAAGCAGGTTCTCACCGTAACCTGACCCTGCTGGTGCCCTGGTCTTAGGCTGCTGGCGTCCAGCACTGTGGTTTCTTGTTTAGGCCACTCGGTCTATGGTAATTTGTAATAGTAGCCCAAACTAAGGTATAGATACTCAATGAAGATATGTTGAACGAATGAATGAATTCAAATTAGGGGGAAAAATCAAACCCCTTGGGAGACACAGTCATAATAAGTCTTTTGAGTATTTCTTAGGGATGATTATATGGAACTTTAGAACATTTAGAGCCTACAGAGAAATCCCAAGAGACAGGTGGATCTAGCTGGCAATAGCCCAATGGGAATCCTCTGATGAAAGACATAACCTGTCCTATTTATGTTAATACTAATCCCTTCCATTTTATAATAGCCACTGCTGACTTCCAAGAATATAATCCCTATCCAGTAGGAGATGGAAATTCTGGAAAGTGGAACATAAAGGTCTTATTTTATCTTCCAAATGGCATTGAAAATGTAACCTAAGTATGAGCCCAAGAAATATGACTAAGGGTTCTGTTCTAATCAACTCAGGCTGCTGCTGACCTCCAATTTTGGGAACTCCCTGGGTCTCTAACATCAAACCCCCTGCAGCAGGAGGAGTCAGGAGACCGTGGGCTTCCTGACCACGATGTTTCCTGAGCAGATGTACCAGGTGACTGTAAGAAGGCACCCGTGTCAGTGGGAACCAGTGTATGCGGGTGGCCACGTGGAAAATGGGAGCAATTAGCCTGGAAGTCACGGTCCCAGAAAGGCAGTGGTCCACAGCAAGTCAGGGCTGCAATGAGAGTGAAAAAAAATGCCTACGCATGAGTGGAAAGTGCTGGAAGAAAAAGTCACAAAGGTTCCTTGTTGATAGAGCAACAGCGGGTGCTCTCTCTGAAAGTCCATTGTGTGTACTTCTCAAGATGGCATTTATAAACACGAAAAGAAAGTACTGAGCAAGATACAAACCCCAGTATTGACCAAGAAAAATAACAAATTATGCAAAAAAATGTACAGGAAAAGTTCATTAAAAAGTATAACAAACCAAAGAAAAATACTTGTCCACTCTAGGACCAAGTGTGAATTTCCCTAGTATATAAATATCCCTCAATTAATAGATAAAGAAAACAGCCAAATAAAAATACAACCAAGGACAAAAGCAATCATTAAGCTGCTTATAAACATAATTATTTTGAGTGAGCAAGCACAAGTCACTGGTGTATAAACAAAACACAATTTTTATTTTTCCAAAATCTGCTGTGAACTGTACTTGAATCAGCACCCCCCTCCTCTCTCCCCCATTTACAGCTGTTCATGGAATAACTTAGCAATATCTCAACCTTACTTCCACATTTTTGTCATTAAAACAATGTCATTCTAGTTCTTGTAGTCTGACCATGTTTGTTCACAAAATTTCAATCTCCTAAAAGACTAAAGTAATAATTTATAAAACTTTAATATCATATTCAACCTACCACCTGCCTCTCCAGCACAGGCTGAGCGAGCGGCTGGGAACCGAGGGGCGTCACCTGCCCTCACACCACCTGCTCAGCCGTCTGCTCTGTGACTGGTGAGGGGACTGGGGGGAAGGCCCACGGTGAGGCCACTCCTTGCTCTTGGTTGTTGCCACCTCTTCTCTGACTCTGACTGACCTTAGTTTTCGTAGATGAGGAAGGTGGCCAGAGCCAGAGCTCTCCAGGGGACAGGTTAGATTTTTTAAAGGAGACTCCTGTCAGGGGCTTCCTCTAAAGCAAAGGTGGCAAACGCAAGGCCCGAGGGCCAGCTCTGCACCCTGTTATTTATCACCACCCCTACCTCCAAGCCCCCGCACCTTGTTTCTACCTGGCAGCAGCACTGAGCTCCTGCTTAACTGTTAAGGAGCAGTTACATTTATCCAGCCCTAAAATTACATTTGTCCCTTTGAAGGCAACTGCAAGGCTGATGTGACCCCTAGTGAAAATGAGTTTCACATCCCTGCTAAAGAGTCATTGCTCTGGAAGGTCTGGGTAAGGCCTGGCCCCTTTGTACCCCCCACATCCTCACGTCAGCTTCAGGGATAGTAGGTCCACTTCAGCGGCCCTTCCTGGTGAGGTTCCCTGCCTCTACACCCTCCTCCCGTTCCAAGGGAACTTCCGGTGAGATGGGAGGTTGGAAAATGCTGCCCATTATGGTGAAGATTTTTTAAATAATTTTTATTTTTGAAACTCAGGTCTTAAAAGCTTAAGATAAGAACAAAATGTATTAACCATTTACTAGCAGGCAGCAGGTGACACAGGTATGGTCAGCAGGGAGGGCAGAGCAGCTGGGCTACCACCTGCTCCAAAGGCAGAAAAGCCTTAAAACGACTCTTTTGGTTGACAGGTCAGTAGCCTTAAATGTCTGATGGTCTCCACCATAAATTTCTCTAGTGAGAAACCCGCTCTATTCCCAAAGCCTCAAGCTTTCAGTTTGTATTTAGGTAAGATTATAGCTGTGCACTGACATCAACCTCAGTTTACAAAATCAAGTGTATGAGAAATGTCATCTCTGCTTTTAAAGTATGTGACTTGAGTTTGATTCTGAGTCCCTGTGCAGCTAACCTGGCAGTAAATCCAGGCCAGGCTCTTCGCTTCCATTCTACTCTGAGGACACAGGAATCTTTTTGGTGCTACCGCTTAAACCCCAAGGACCACGACTTACTCTACGACACGTTCCTGTGGCCTTAGCACTTCCTCAGTACACCGTCCCTGAAGCCGAACTGTGGCCCCGACCCTCTGGGACCACAGATCGTTTCTGAAGCCGAAGGACATCACTCCTCAGACTCGCTCCTCCTCATTGATTTACCCCTCCCCCTCAACCTTAATCTCCACAAGGGATGAAAGCTTCAGGAAATGAAATCCAAGAAGTCTCCAAGCTCCCACAGACCTCTGCTTTCAACTTGTCCCCTTGGATACGATGGAGCACAGAACTTGCTATGAGCAGAGATGGGGGAGGGGAAGGTAAGAAAAAAGAAAATTATGAAGAGAATAAAAATTTTACAATTAATTCGCAAAAAGAAATCCAACCAAGTCTTGTTCTTCTGCCATGTTCTCAGTGCTTCAGATGACCCTAACCTGCACGGTGCCCCCTTCCAAAGTGACATCAAGGCACGTTTCCTGGACGTATGATACGCTGGCATGCAGTTTCACACGAGGTGGTCGTAGTTGTCGATCTCAGTGTGAATAAGGCTCCTAGCAGGATGGTAAGAAGGAAACCATTTAAATAATCACTCTTTACTCCTGAGGTCTGTGAATTAATCTACTAATCTATCTATTTTGAAGCTCTCTCTTTGGTTGGATGCACAGGCATTAAATCGTAAAGTAATTGGACATGAGTAGATTAAGTGCACAGGTAATAGAGTTTAAATGCTCCTTTTACACTTTCTTCTCAGCTTGCTGATTAGATGTCATTCCTGGTTCAGGATGGGACTAATTGATGAATAGGTAGGCTATAGCATCATGTTTGTGTGATCTAAGGAATTCAAAAGTTTCACCCCAAAGAGCAAACTTTTTTCTTTATCTACCTGTCATTGCTGTCTGAAATTCTACCTGTTAACCATTTATTTCTTTGAATAAGCAATATCTCTGGGGCATCTACTGTGCCCTTTTAAAAATGCAAATATTAACATGGGTAAAGAGGATACTTTCATGTGATGTGACTTTGATTGACTTTCATTTGAAATGAGCAGCTAATACTCTGAGCGCACTGATGCCCGAGGTAATGCAGACAATGACTACTGAGAAAACAGTGTGCAGTGAACATTTCCCCAGTCTTCACATGCCTGGGGTTATCCAGTAAGGCCACCTTTATTAGGACCCATAATATCAAGACACAGAATCTTCATGCTTTAGATTCTAGAAATTCCTTTTTTTTTAACTGAATTTACATCCTCAAAATAATCTCTGGAAATCACTGAGAAATGTTTACGTATATGGTCAACATTATTAACCAGTTATGTTGGTGAAGAATGGAGCAAAAGGAGAAAAGAGACTGGAAGTAAAAACACTGGCTAAAAAGAATTGTAAGGGAAATGAGCATGGACACACGAGCAAACTTTCAGAGACAGAGGATTTGGAAACTCAGGAACGGGGAAGAGGAAAACATATCCAGAACCATCGTCAAAATAGGACAGTTGGTCGTAGCATTTTTGATGCACATGGAAAAGGGAAGTAGTAAGATAAGGGGCTTATCTTAGCCATAGGTTTGGCTTTAAATGTGTCCACCCTGAATAACCATGAGGACTTCAGGGAAGAGGTAACAAGTAGGCAGGTGGAAATTTGTATCTCAAGTTCATAAGAGGGGTCAATGCTGACTTACTTATGAATACATTTTAAAAAATTCATGACAGCCTAAAGAAGGAAGAGGGGAAGGGGGAAAATAATAGGAGTAGAAGCTAGATTGCAAGAAATTAATGCAAGTGGGTGAAGATGTTGTGAATTATCCTTTTAAAAAGTGTAAAGAAGAAAAGAAAGTGCACTGGTAAGGTGGGTCACTGGGAAAGAAATGTCAAAGAGAGGATTATGCTAAAAAAAGGAGAACTTGCCTGTGTAATCAATAGAGGGAAAGGATCAATGAAGAAGGAGAAACTGAACATTAAAAAAAGGGTGAAGAATGACTGAAGGGATAATATGAGATCCAGGTTGTAGACCAAAGAATTATTCTTACAAAGCAGATGTTTCACCCCTCTCTCCTGAGAACACGAGTGGAGATAGGGTAAAGACAGGGTATGTGAGGCCCCGGGCAAACCTCTTCCTCAAAGTCCTTGTCTCTATAAACAAACTGCTTTAAAATGTATTACAAAATTCATGGACCCATGTGAGTAATCTATCAATGAATATGAGGTCTGTCTGGAAAAAGTCCAGCCAGTGTTAATATAATGAGAATGGTTTGTACAACCTTGATGTAACCTGGCAGCCAAGGAGAGTGGACTGGAATGCACATGCATGAACAATGATGACTTCATAGTACTAGTCAGTGGGAGCAGTAGACACTGTTGAGTGAGAATGTGTACTATGTGGTCGTCACTTTCACAATGACTGAGCGAGTAAAGTGACGAATCTGCATCAAAATTTGTGTTAAGCTTGAACATTCCTCTGCAGAAAATATTCAGAAGGCCACAGCTATGGACAACTTGTGGTTGGCAGATTCATCACAACAATGTGCCTGTTCATGCATAACCTCTCCTGCAGAGTTTTTTGGTGAAACATCAAATCACCCAGGTGATTCAGCCTCCTTACAGCCCAAGTTTGGTGCCCTGTGACTTTCAGCTTTTCCCAAGTGGGGAAGAGGTTAGAAAGGAAAGAGATTTCATACTATTGATGAGATTCAGGAAAATACAATGGGGCTGCTAATGGTGATGGGGAGAACTGTGTGAGGTCCCAAGGTGACTACTTTGAAGGGGACCAAGGTGTCATCATCCTATGTACAACGTTTCTTTGTACCTTGTATCTTCTTCAGTAAATATCTCTATTTTTTATAGTACATGGCTGGATATCTTTTGGACAGGCCTCATGTTTAGAATAATGGTAGAGAAGAAGTTTTTATGGGTTTGTTTGTTATCCAATCAGCACACATGAAGATCCTTGTCATATCTGTCCTTGTTCAGATCCGGGAACCATTTCTTCGGGTTCTCTACTGGTAAGCGCACCATTCCTGGACAGTTTCCTACAATGCTATGGCTCTTTAGAACCTATTAGTATTGAAACAATATAGATATTCTTGCTTTTGCTGTTCCCTGACACCACTGACTTAGTGATGTTTGTTGTGTAATTACTCGTGGTACGGCATCGCCCCTCATGCCGCCCATGAGCACTGTCTTCCAGTGGCTTTCTCAAAATTGTTACCATGTTTTGTTGATGACGATGAAAACAAAGCATGATCATTGTCTGGTCATGTTAAATTTATCCTTTGGAGCTTTATAGCATATATGTTGAACAACATGTCTTCCGACCATGGCTTTTCTTTAACTCTTTAGACTGTAATCACTGCATTTCTAGAATGTGATCTCTTTTGATCTTAACAGCACCACTTCCTTCCACCCATCACCAGCAACAAGGAGGATAGAAGAAAGACCTGTGGGCAAAGCTATAATAGAAGCCCCATTCATCCAAAGAATGTCCTTCACTTGCCTGGTCACCCAGGAGAGTATGGTGTCACCGTATCAGTGGAAGGCAAGACCTCGATCAAAAAGACCCCTCTGTCTAGTGGGGCAACGATTTCAAAGGCCCTTGGAGCAAACACCTGTTGCCACCGCCAGAGCTGACTGACAGAGGGTGCCAAGCCTGTGGAGGGTACGAGATGGCCACCCTGGTGCAGCGGTGGAAGGCACACAGGAAAAGAACACTTGCCACCACCCCCCACCCCACCCCCCCCGGTGCTGTAGACTGGATGAAGAATTATACAGTTAAAACACAGACGGGCAGGAGCCCACATGGGGGCTCCCACATGTGGCTGAGGGCCAAGAATCAGCAATGAATTTTCAAAACTCCAAGTGCCACGTGTGTCCTTTGGCCATGGCCACGCCTCTGTGGGTGTAACTAAGAGACTGTTTGCATGGGAGGAAAAGGTTGGAAAGAAAATGCTGGGGCCCTCCTTATTACCTTTCCCAGGGCCAAGAAAATACATAGTTCTCACATCACACGAGGTGTTATATAGACAGTTTTATACCCCTTTTCCCTTTTTTTAAAAAATGAAAATGTGAAAAAGAAGCAAGGACTATTTGTGAACAAAGAGAGACTTTTGATAGGAAATTTGCAGACATGACATCTCCTGTCTTTTGTGGAAATGCAATTATCTCTAAGAGGCATGTACCTTGCTGAAGAACCCTAGACATTAATCAGCTGACTCATCGACTTCCCAGAGAACAGGAAGATTGCTGTCGGTGGGGGTCAGGGGGCCTCCAACTGCATACGGTGCTCTTTCTGAAGGTTTTCCACAAGGGTGTCAGCTCAGGGATGTAAGATATTCCTGTAAGTTGACAGACTTTTACAAAGAGTTGTCTTTATAGAGGAAGCAGTGTGAGTAAACATAGTGCTTCCCTGGAGGGGTGACAGGGCTAAGGTTGGAGCAAACCTCGAGTTTCAGGGAGGAAAGAAAGAAACACATTAACAGGACAGATCGTAAGCAGAGATCTGATTCAAAGGACCATTTCAAAGTCACTACTAGCATCAGACCCTACATATTTTTGAAAACAAGTTTCTACCCTAAATCTCTACAGTGAATAGGTCTAATGTGTACATTCATGAAAACAAGTTATTTACAATATGCAAGAAAGCAGATTAAATCTAGGTAAGTGGCAAAACTAAACCCCAGCCAACCCTGTCAGTAACTTACATTCCCTGCTTTTGGTCCTAAATTAAGAATCTGTTTTTTCAAAGAAACAAGCAAAATATAACCAAAGACACTGAAATAGAGGACAGGCTGATGGTGACCGGAGGGGAGAGAAGAGGGAATTTAAGGGGACAGTGGGAAGGGTTCACAGGAACAAACTTAAAAGACACATGGTCATAGACTAAGGGGAGGGTGGTAATGGGAGGGAAGTGGGGAGGGTGGGAGGGGGGACTGGATTGGGAGTAAAAAGGAGAAAACTGTATTTGAACAATGATTAAAAAAATAATAATAAAAATAAATAAATTAATTAATTAAAAAAAAGAATCCATTTTTTGAATACTCAGGGCTACCATCATAAATAGAGAGTTCAAATACATCGAATCGGTTTGTTCATTCAGCCAAAAGTAAATTTCCCACAAACAAGCATTTTTTAGGACCGGAGAGTCCTAGGCTGCCTGCTCTGTGTTAAACACACCGCGTTCGCCCCGGAGGCGCCCTGTCTGCGCAGGGAGGAGAAGGTGCTGCACACGCTCATCATCCACGGCCTTGATTCTAACCCACTTTCCTTCTCATTCCTGTCACCTTGGTCCATTGAGCTTTCGCCACCTTAGGTCATACACATTGCTTCTTTTTCTCTCTCTGTTGCACTTGATGTGACTGGGGCTGTATTCAGTTTTCTGGGTAAGATCATTAGTTCTTCTTAAGATGGTAATCTCCTCTGGACATAAACATGCGTTCTGCCTTGGTGCCGGCCCATTACCACAGGGCTCCCTGTGAACAAGGGACAGTCTGGGCAGGAACCAACACACCTTTTGTTTGAAGGAACTGTCCCTTTGGGGTTGCTGATGGGCAAGTAATTTATACTAAAAATATTGCTTTGGCAAATGACCAGAATAGTCCTTGGACTAGGATCCAGCCAGAGATGGCATGCAGTCCCAGGCAGTGTGCAACTTTGGAAAGGAAAATTAATTTAAAAGCCACCTAGTTGGTAATGGAGAGGTCACGCCAGCATAATTCCTATCCATATTCATGCCTCCTTCTACAGGAAATTGCTCTGCCTACAGCCTTGCTTCCTAAGTGGCCACGATTAGATGACATTGCCCTAGTCCCTTGGCCACAGCTGACTGGGCAAAGAGTGAATTTCCCACCTGAAGTAGCCTCATTCCAAGGTTGGCCGGGCCCCAAATGATAAGCTGGGTGCATCCGCTTTCAAGGGCTGTCATAGCAAATTAACACAAACTGAGTGACCTGAAAAAAGAGAAGTTTATTCTGTACAGTTCTGAGGCCAGAGGACTGAAATCAAGCTCCGAGGGCTCTACAGAAGTTTCCTTCCTTTGCAGTGTCTGGTGGTTGCCAATAATCCTCTCTCCTTGGCTTCTAGATGCAACACTCCAGCTCTGCCTCTGTTGTCACATGGCTTTCTCCCTGCGCATTTTTTTTCTGTGTCCAAATTTGACCTCTTCTTTTAAGGACACCGGTCGTATTGGATTTAGGCGTTCTCTAATACAGTATGACCTCATCTTAACTCGATTACATCCACAAAGATCCTATTTACAAATAAGGGCCCATCCACAGGTACTGGGAATTAAGACTTGAATATATCCTTTTGGCACACACAGCTCAACCTCCAAACACTGGGTCAATTAAAGTTTTTATCTTAGAACTATGGACTAAGAGACACACAGAGCTAGCCAGTTGGAAGTGAAATTCAAAGTAAAACGAGACCAGGAGCTTGAATTAGGGCCTTGGCTGGCGAAAGCTATGTGTAAGCAGGAGTTCTTTGGAGCAGGTCAGGCACAGGGGGAAAGCCAGGGGAGCTGGGAGGAGCGCACTCAGAGGGGAGGGGAGCTCCGGGAGATGGGGATGGGTTCTGAATCACCCCTGCATTCCCTCGACTTGCACTTCCAGTCCGCCCTAGCTATACATTAACCCCATGTTTTGAAGATAACTACACTACCAGTTTATTCCTTGAAACTACTTGTGCTAAGAGAAAAAAAGTCCAAGGAGAGTCCTTTTAGAGGTGAGAGAACAGAGGCTCTGAGGGAGGTGGTGACTCCAGCCCACCAGCGCAGCCTTCTTCCCCAGCTGGTGCCTTCTGGTGCTCAGGGCGCCCAAGGGCCCTGTCTGCCAGAGTGATGATTACCCACAGGCCACCAGGAACATGTCACTTGTCTTCTAAGGTGACCCAGAAAGCACAAGAATAGCACAATAGAAAGCTGCCTTTCTGTTTCTCTCCCAGATTCCGGAAGCCAGGCCAGTTCCTGGGTGGCTATGCAGATAGCCTGGGGTATGCTGACTGCTGTTTACCTTCCGCACCAACCTCACCAACGTTAACAGGGAAGCTGGCACAGGGCCTGGAATAAGCCAGAAGGACTTGGTCAACATGGATTCCCCTGAGCAAGTCTTTCCCCTAGTGGACACAGGACAGACCACTCCATAATTTCCTAACAGTGGTAGAAATCCAATTATCTGAGCCGCTGAAAGGAAGAGGGAGAAGCGGAGAGGAGAGCAGGGGAGGGGAACGAAAGGGAGAGGAGAAGGGGTTTAGTCTGGGGTTATATTACATTCTGCCTTACTCGTTCCCTGCTTTCTACCACCTCCACTAAAAAGTTATATAAGCATATAATAATTTGTTGTTCCAGGGAAATACAATAGATACTTGTTAAGAACTTCCTTTATAAAGCTCTCAACTGTGAATGTCTGAATGATTGATAAGTTCACTTTATTTTAAATTTCAATATCAGGTAAGAGGAGAAATCCAGTTTGGAAACCAGAGAAGCGGTTTCTGGTTCTGTCGCTCCACTAAGCCATGGAGCTCTGAGAGGACGTGGACAGAGGAGGACCCTTGTTCCTTCACTGACCCATGGCTCTCCTGGGATGGACCGGGTTGTCCGCTTAAACGCAGAGGTTATGGAGAAGGGGAGGAAATGTGTTCAATCTGAGTGCCAACTATCTGTTGGAATTTGTAGGAATTTACTGCAGATTGTCTCATTTAATCCTCAGAAACACATTAAAAAACAAGTTTCACAAATGAGGAAAGAGAGAATCAGAGAGACTAGGGGAATTTCCAGTACTTGAATTTCTGGCTGACCAGGAAATACCAGAAGGTCAATTTCACTCTGAAATTTTTATTTCCATCAGCCTTTTTCCTTTAGAAAGAACTAGGAAGTGGAAAAAAGAAAGAAAGTAGTGCAGTGTTAAGATACAAAATGTTTACCAAGAGTTTGTAATAATGTAGAAGAATGTTTATGTTAATTATTACATCAAAAAAGCCAGATGCAAAATACAAATACAGCATCATCCCTGTTTTACAATTCTCCTTATAGGAGCAAACCTAAGCCAGCAGAAACAGGATTACCTCTCCCAATGCTGGAGATAAATACACCAAAATGTTTAACAGTGATGGGGATATGAATCATCTTTCTGACTTCTTTTCATTTTCCTAATTTTCTATGATAAACTATTAGTATCTCTAAAATGGAAAAAAAGAATTATAGTTATCTTAAAGGAAGCAATTGCCTGGAGTTGTGTTTAGACAATGGTGTCCTGGCCTGAATCAAGGTCATGGAAGGCGGATATGCTGACTCCCTCTCTCCCGTTGGAGTCCAGAGAACTGAAGGCACAGGGCTCATCTCCTATTCCCCTCAGCACTGTCCCCACAGGAGAGGTGAGCACCACTGCGAACTGGTAGAAAACGAGGGAGCTGTTGGAAGGCCATCTCTCCCTTTCCAGGCATCCAGCCTAAGAAACAGGTCCTAGGTACTGTGAACACAATGACAAATACGTCCAGGTCACTGCCCTCAGGGAGCCACCACCTAATGGAAGAGACAGTTAATTTCAGAACAGCATGACGAGGGCTGAAGCAGTGTGCCCAGGAAACCATGCACTGTGTGTACGTGATAGCCGCAGTACCAGCCTGGGGTGTGGGGCGGGCTTCCTGGAACGGGCGTGAGCTAGCCTGGCAGCGAACACATCACGACACCAAAATGTTGGACCAAACTCAGGCCCATGTTCAGTCTGGGCACGTGCTGCTGCTCTCCCATTTTGTCCACCTCTCTTTGCACCTACAGGGCAGAGCTGCTCGAGAGGAGGAGCTATGAGCTTGATAAAGGTGAGAGGGAGAGAAAAGGAAGCAAGCCCCAGGCTGAGGGAGCAGCTGTGCAGGGGAGTGGTGGCAAATGAGTCTATTTAGGGAACTGCAAGTAGTCTGTGTGGTTAGAACTTGGGAGGCTTCCATTCTGAAGCTTCTAGGAAGCCACTGAAGGGTTTAAACCAGAGCGACATCAAAGTCAGATGTGATTTTTAGGAGGATCACTGCAGGACAATGTGATCCTCTGGGTGGCAGTTATCAAGGCACACAGGGTGTGTTTTTCGCCTTGGCCGAGGAGGCCAAGCTCTCTCTTCATGTCGCCATCACACCGTTTGTGTCCCTGAGCCCCATCTCCAATCCTGGGTCACTGTACAAGAGTTTATGTGGTATATGTGTCAGCATGTGGGGTGAGTGTGTGTTTGTGTGACATATGTAGGGAAGTATGTGGTATATAATATGTGTGGTCTGTATAGTATATGGGTTGTGTATGTGTGAGCATGTAGGGTATGTGGTATGTGATGTGTGTGTGGTGGGGGGTATGTGTGGTGTGCAGTGTGCTGTGTGGTATGTGAGGTGTGTGGTGTGGTGCAGGGTGGGGTATATTTTGTGGCATACTCTGTGGTATACAATATGTGTGTTTGGTGTGTGCTGGGTGTGCGTATGGTATATGATGTGCGTGGAGAGCGGTATGTGTTGGTCAGGGTTACTGGGAATGGATGAGTATTAACACACATAGGCTGCTTACTGGGGAAGACTTGCCTGCTGGTGGCTGTCGGCTCTCCCCATGTCTGTCTCTGCACAGCGCTCTTCTTCCAGGCTTGAGGTCTCTCCACTCATGCTCTCCAGTCCCCAATCTAATTTACTTGGTCTATGCAGGAAACAAATAGTCTATCACACGTATCTGAGTCTTTAGGAAGCATTCTTATCCCTTCTGTTTGCAGGTCAGATGGTGAGTGCTGAGTGGAAGAGAAGGGGGCTGTGTGAGAGAAGTTGGTAGTGACTGAATGGTCCACCCCAAAAAGATATGTCCAATTCCCAACCCCCAGTATCTCTATGAATGTGGCCTTATTTGGAAATAGGGTCTTTGCAGATGTAAGTAAGGATCTTGACATGAGATGGTTTTGGATTTAGGATGGGCTCAAAGTTGATAACTGGCAGTGAACACACAAGGTGCTCTTATCAAAGAAAGAAGATTTGAGGCACAGAGACACACAGAAGAGAAGGCCATATGAAGACAGAGCCAGAAGTCTACGTGCCAAGGAATGCCAAAGAATGCCAGAGCCATCAGATGACAGAGGCATGGGATGATCTCTTCCTCAGAAGCTCCAGAAGGAACCAATCCTGCTGTGATTTTGGACCTCTGGCCTCTAGAACTGTGAGATAATGAAGTTCCGTTGTTTTAAGCCACTGAGTTGTGGCAATTTGTTATAGCAGTCCTAGGAAACAAATACGATGATACAGTAGAAATAATTTGGTGAGAGCAGAGAAAGGAATAAATATCCAGTCACTCAGATTACTATCCCCTACACGAGCAAGAGACAGTAAGATCTACAGCAATGTCAGGGCAGTGAGAATGGAGAGAGGTAGAGAGATCTAAGAAATCTGTATTTCCTGTCTTTAAGAGCAGACTCTTCCCTCTTAGACTCTGATATCCTGAAGTGGTGGTACCTCACTTCCTTGACTGTTACACACAGAGCACAATGCTGCTTCTCTCTCCCTGTCACTTATAAACTTTTACTACATAGATAGTGTTACAAAAGATAGCACCTACATTTCTGGCCAAGATGGAAATATAGGTTGACACACTTCACCTCATGCAACCACAGAAAGAATTACAACCAGATCTCAAAAACAACAACCAGAACCATCAGAAAATCAAGCTGTATAGAAATCCAACAACCAAGGATTTAAAGAAGCCACATTCATCCACACAGGTAGGAGGGGCAGAAATAAGGAGACAGAGCAGAGAGGCAGTGTAGTGTGGAGAGGTGGTGGTGGCAGTGGAATGGACTGTCCCTCATTCCCCCATTTACCTCTGGCTATAAAAACCATTGGGGTTTGGGGAAGCAGAAGAAACTGCCAGATTTTCATTGCTTAAAGGGCCCGCATGGACTTAGAACGTATACAACCCCCATGGCAGCAGCTAAAGGGGTATCAATCGTGTACAGGAGGTGGGTAAGATGAATGGAAGCAGGGCAAGTGCCAGGCAGGCCTCCAGAAGCCAGGAAGAAACACTGACCCCTCTCTGACCACCTGCCACACACAGAGCCACAATGTGGTGAAGCGAATTTCCCCACCCTGACAATTACCTAAGGCTCCACTCCACATAATTTACAGGTGCCTTTTCTACATAGGCCACACTACTAAGACAGGGAGTAAAAGCAGCTCTGCCTAATACACAGAAACAAATGCAGGGAGGCAAAGAAATATGGCCAAAGAACAGAACAAACCCCCAGAAAAAGAACTAAATGAAATGGAGATAGCCAACCTATCAGGCACAGAGTTTAAAACACTGGTGGTCAGGATGCTCACATAACTCACTGAGTATGGCAACAACACAAAGGAAGAAATGAAGGTTACACTAAGTGAAATAAAGAAAAATATATAGGGAACCAACAGTGAAGGGAAGGCAACTGGATTCAAATTAATGATTTGCAACAAAAGGAAGAAATAAACATTGGACCAGAACAGAAATAAGAAACAAGAATTCAAAAAGATTAGGAGAGGCTTAGGGACCTCTAGGACAACTTCAAACATTCCAACATCCAAATCATAGGGGTATCAGAAAGAGAATAGGAAGGGAAAGAAATTGAAAACTTGTTTGAAAAAAGTAATGAAAGAGAACTTCCCTAATTTGGTGAAGGAAATAAATATACAAGTCCAGAAAGCACAAAGAGACCAAACAAGTTGGACCCAAAGAGGACCACACCAAAATACATCATAATTAAAATGCCAAAGTTTAAAGATAAAGAGAGAATCTTAAAGCAGCAAGAGAAAAGCCCAAAGGAGTCCTCATAAGACTATCAGCTGATTTTTCAGAAGAAAATTTGCAGGCAAAAAGGGACTGACAAGAAGTAGTCAAAGTGATGAAAATCAAGGACCTACAATCAAGATTACTCTATCCAGCTCTGGCTGGTATGGCTCGGTGGATTGAATGCCAGCCTTGGATCCAAAGGGTCACAGGTTCAATTCCCAGTCAGGGCACATGCCTGGGTTGCAGGCTAGGTTCCTGGTGGGGGGCACACCAGAGACAACTGCACATTGATGTTTCTCTCCCTCTCTTTCTCCTTCTCTTCTACTCTCTCTAAAAATAAATAAATAAAAATCTTAAAAAAGAAAGATTAGTCTATCCAGCCAAGCTCTCACTTAGAATGGAAGGGCAAATAAAGTGCTTCCCAGCCCAGGTAAAGCTAAAGGAATTCATCATCACCAAGCTATTATTACATGAAATGTTAAAGGGATTTATTTAAGAAAAAGAAGATCAAAACTATGAACATAAAATGATAGCAACTCACAACTTTCAACAACCGAATCTAAAAAACAGAAACAAAATAAGCAAACAACCAGAACAGAACAGAATCATATATATGGAGATTATTTGGAAAATAATCAGCTGGGAGGGGAAAGGGGGAAAATGGAGGAAAAGATGTAGGGATTAAGAAGCATAATTGTTAGGTACAAAATAGAAACAGGGAGGTTAAGAATAGTATAGGAAATGGAGAAGCCAAAGAACTTACATGCGTAACCCATGGACATGAACTAAGGAGGGGGGTTTTGCTGGAGGGAAGGGGGATACCAGGCAGAGAAGGGCAAAGGGGGGAAAATTGGGACAACTGTAATAACATAATCAGTAAAACATACTAAAAAAATAGTATCTAAAAACTGAGAACATCAAGTACAACAAGTTGTCTTGAAACTAGCAGAGGCCTAGTGTTTTGAAAACAAGTGCCAAGTACTTCCTTGTTCCAAAACTAAGGCAGTGGATTGCCTACACAGGGCATGTGAAGAGGATGTGGGATGGTTTTGCCATCACTGGCCGATCACTCACCTGTAGATCATGAAAGAGAAGGTGAGAATCACTGGGAGGTGGAAGAGCCTCCTGTGAGGATTTCTTTGCAGGGAGGAATCAGTGTGTTCCTCAAAATGAGTGTTACCTACTTACTTTAAGCTAATGAGAGGAGCTTAGAAAAAAAAATCACTTGGAGATTTGGACTTGTTGTCTTCGTGTTTGAGAGTCATTGTCACTGTCGTCTGCCTCCTGCCTGGGAAGCTGAAGTCAGGAAACCGTGCTGGGAGCTGGCTCTGCCTGGCAGCAGAGGCAGCAACAGGAGAGATGGTTGCCTAGGAACGCCCTGTGCTTTCATTTTGGCAGGGCAGGAATGACTGTGCACTGGGGACCACAGAGAAGCAGCTGGATTGGGTCATTCTGAGAGGAACCCCCATCCAAACAGACAACCTAGTGGGAGTCTGGGGACTGGGAAGTGGTTCTAACAAATGAATGAGCCTTTTTTGGGAACCTGGGGGTATGTGGAAATTCAGAAGCAGACACCTGAAAAAGATATCACTTGTCTCCAAAACTTTTTAGGCGAGAGACTCGCCAGTGACACGAGATCTCCAGAGAACCTGCAGGCGACCAAACTGGTTATGGTTTCCCCCAAGCCTCAGAGGCACAGATAATGCTTAGAGCTGTAACCTTTAAGTTAAACATTCTGTGCCTTCCCTCTAATGGCAGATTTCCTGGTTCTCTATCCATGCATAGGTCCAAAACAGTATCCGAATGGTGGGAAGAAGGTAAAACAAACACTAAAGAAATAAAACTAATTATCCTCCTGGCAGTGCATTTCTCATCATGAAGCAGGCTTGACCCAGGAAAGGGGAAGGTTTAAATCAGAAAGAGCTTTTGAGTTTTACTAGTACCCTGGACTGGACTTTGTATTTCTCTTTTGGACAAGTTTTTAGCTGTGACTTTATTCACCTTAGTTCATTAAAAATGTACTTGTTTTAAAGATTCTATAATTAAGGTGACCACGGACTGATGTAGGATATAAGTCACCTTCCTCCGTGTGGTATTTTTTTAAAGCAGAATTTCTTATAGGAATTTTACTGATCACACCATAGTAATAAGAATGTCAGATATAATGGCATATGCAGTCTAAATAAGACAGTCTGATTAGGACTGTATGTAATGTAAAAACACACATGTAGACATTAGTCATGTGGACAGAGGCATGGCATAGGAAGAGAATGAGACAGGAAGTTGGGGACCCCTTTAGGATCAGTTGTGTACCCATACACAGGGAAATTGCCTTTCCCCCTCCACCTGAGTAAATAAATTTCATTAACAGATTCAGGTATTCTACACACAACCAAACACACAAAGATGTGTTTTCACCTGCTACACAGTCTCAAGCCATGTTACTGTGAATTTTCTGTGAAACTCCCGTGGAAATAGTTGAGAGGAAACCCCACCCAGGTAGCAGGAGGCATCAAGTCTTTTATGCTCTGTTGAACCTTAAAGACACTTAACTCTTGACATTAATATTCCTAAAGAGCATGTCTCCTTTGCTACATTTCCCACACAACTGACATGTCATTAGAATGGGGGGATTTTGATGGTTGTTTCAGTAATACTGATAACTGAAGTACTCTTACAAATGTGAGAAAAACTTAATAATATATTTCAGTCATTCACTTAAAATATAACAGGAATCATATATAACTTTGAACCAGAAGGTAGGAGGGAATGTACCTGAATTGTAATGCTTTTAGTTTTTATAAGGTATGGCTTCTACCACTAATGAAATGGATGCAACTGCTTGTTTATTTAGGAAACCAAGCAGTAGTCTGAATTCTCAGAGAACCCAGAATCAGAAAGACCCTACTCCTTTTTCCTCTGCGTACTTTTTAGAAGCTAGCCCCCAATTAGACATTTTTCATTGGTTCCTGTTAAGCCATGCTTTTGTGTATGTGTGTGTCTAAGCATCAGAGAGCAAACTAAGTAAGAACTTGCTAACACTGAGAAAGTTAACTTTTGGTGTACGAGGGGGGACCCAAAAACCTGACTTTATTTACAAAAAATTGTGTGTTTATTCTGACATGGTTAAACTTCAGTCACCTTCAAAGTACTGTCCATTTGATGCAATACACCCATTGAGATGTTTCTTCTGCTGCTCAAAAGTTTATGAACTCATCGATTTTGATGCCTTTTAGTGCTTCTGCTGCTTTTTGGTTTCACTTCTTTCATATCGTCAAAAGTTCCTTCAAGGACTTTTATCACTGAGGAAACAAACAAACAAAAAAACAGTTGTGCAGAGTGAGATTGAGTGAATAGGGAGGGTGGGGCCATTTTTGGGGTCATGCCAGTTTTGGTCAAAAACTGCTGAACACCCAGCATGGTGTGGGCCGGTGTGCTCATAAATCACCATCATGAAGTGGGCAAATGCATTGAGCCTTCAAAAAAATTCACTGAAGCTGAACACAGCCTCTCACAACAACACCAGCTGGTACATTGGTACAGATGGGCTCCGAGAACACTCACCTAGTGAGGGAAGCCTGTACTACAAGGGGCCCACCCTCCAGAAGATAATTCCAGGGTTTTGGGGGGTCCCTCCTCATACTCGTTATAAGAAATCAGGAACCCTGAACAGCCAGAGTCAGGATTTTTAACAAAAACACATTCCTATACATCCTGTTTTGTGCTAACTATTATGGCAGATGAGTTTTGGAGGGTTATGCCTGGTAACTTATGCTTAAAGATCCTCGCATGAGGATGTTTCTAGCTGAACAGAAACCTTTCTACAAAAAGCCAGTGGGTTCTTGATCCCAAAGACAATCTCTCTTTGAGGGCCTTAAGTTTCTGCTTGAATTGCAAGTTTCTACTGGGTGAAAAAAACATTTGAGTAACTCCAAGGCTGTGTTATTGGCAATTTAAGACACAAAGTGTTTTATTTTTAAACTTCTAACATTTGAAAACAAGAGCCTAGGTTAAATAATGCAATTTTTCCAAAACTGAATGTGCTCATTTGAAGCTCAGTTTTTCTGCTGGAACACTACCGCCTTGATGACCTGTGACTGGGTGATTTGATCAGTCACGGTAACACTCCCATTGTCCTTGGTAAGGGTTTAAAACATTCTAGACGAGATGGATTTTACGGGTCTTATGTGGGCATTTTCATTCTGAAAGTCTCCTGACAGGCGTATCCCACGTGCAGGAATCCATCTTCATCATTCTCATTTTTCTACACCAGAAATTGCCATGGAAACACTCACCGTTCAGTGTCCCTGCACCAACAGGAAGAAGGCTTGATTAGCATTCAGCTGCATGTCTTTCAAATTATTCTGATTAATTACTCCTGTGGACATGATCTGGTCCAAGGAGCTTAGTTTTCCCCAGTACAGGAGGCCGCTTCTCACCTTTGTATCTTTCTATGATTCCTGGGATTTTAGTACAATGCTGTTCTTGGGTCAGTCTGTCACCTGCTACTCTTTGTGGGAAGCTGCTTCAAAGTCTTTTCCCACCACAGGGAGAGGAAAAGTGGGCTGGTGTGAGACTGGTGGAGGTGGCGGCTTTGACTCAGGCAACAGCGATGTCCTTTGTGCCCAGCCCCAACTCCATACTGGATTGACTGGAATGGACTTTTTATTATGTGACAGTGACCCGAAAGGTGACAGACTTGCCCGAGATGTCTTCCAGAGTTGGCCTGGAATGGGTCCAGGGGCAGGTTTGAGGGGGAGAAGGGAGATGGAAAACCATTGCACCCAGTTTGCACCTATCAAGCCCATTTCATTCAGGAAACCAGCCACTACAGGACCAGGAGGATTTGGGGACTGAGTGGTCACCTGGCAAACAAGGTGGGCCTCTTTGTGGCCACCATTTATCTCACGTCAGGGTTCAGGACAAATGCCACAGCAGCACACAGCATGGGTCCAGAGAGAGGCTTTACTGGGAGAAGGGAAGATTACTGGGCTGGGTCACTAAGGGGAGAGAGGGCAGGAGGCATCTGCTCTCCAGTCACCCCACAGAGAGGAGTCTCGGGCAGGGCCTCTGCGGGGTATGTGGCGTGGTCTACCTGCCTCTGGAAGGAACTGCCCCTTGATACTTGGGGGAGGAAAAAGTTTTCCTGGTCCCTCTTAGGGTCCCTAGTTCAGTCTGAAAATCAAACTAACAAAAACAGATTATGAACATATAAATGTATTTAATATAAATTGGATGTAGCATTGAAGTCTTCATGAGGAAATGAGGACCCAAAGAAACAAACCTGAGTATTTTTGTTCTGGGTTTGGTGACAAGTGGGCAGCTGTGGAGAAATACGACAGGTTAAGGAGTGTGAGGTAAGCACAGTGACCTGGGGGAAGCTAAGCAAGGCCTGTGTGTTAGGGTTCTCCTTGATGTCACTTCGCCCTGGGAGACGAGGGTGCTCCTTTCCTCCAGTTACAGGGAGGGCACTTCTCCAAGGGTGGGGGAGAAGAGGGTGGGGAAGGTCAGAATGACTTCCTGCTTCTGCTATTTTCTCAAACTCCTCCAACTTAAAAAAAGTATGCCAAGGTGCCACGTTTTGGGGTAGCAAGTCCTGAATCCCATGCATACCCTTTTTTGTATAGGGTAGGCGTGAGAAGCAACCAGCTGCAAAGGGAGGCGGGACACGCCGGGAGGCTGGTATTCATAGAACTTGCCTTGGAATGCCAGCAGTCCAGTGCATGGGGACCTCAGGCCCATGAAAAGCTACCTGAGTTGGGAGGAAGGAGTGGGGAGAGGGACTGCCCCCCTTGAGCAGCTGGTGTGGGCACAGCCTCTTCTACTAAGAAGGAGCCTCCCATCGTCACTGACTCACTGTCTTGGTAGCCAAGAATGAGCACGTGAGCTTACTGCTAGCTCTTTTGACCCCTGCACTGTGACCCAGGGGTGAGGGAGGAGGAGGAAGCAGGGACAAAACACATCTTTCAGGCCAGGGCAATTGGACATCTAAAGCAGGAAGAGGCAGGGAGCAGGAAGAAAGAGAATGCAGAGGAAGGGGGAAGTTCATGGAAAAGACTTGAAGGTGTTGATATGAAAAAGCACCCACTATTTCCTTGGTGCACAGACAAATGAGAATGTGTTGAATACCTGCCAAGCTTAAATAATTTCATCAGCTATTCTCTGAAAAAATGGATTAGAAAATAAATACCCACCAATTTATTTAAGAGAATTTTTTAAAATCTGCTCTTTTGTCCTCATCCCACTCCCAGAATAATGGAAAAGGGAGCCAATCATTTCAGGGTCCGCCTGAGTTTGGACTGTGAGCCAGTTTAGTCCTCCGTGCCCTCTGGCTGGCCCCTCGGCACGTCAGGGCAGTGGGTGACCTCGGGCCTGAAACCCTGCATCCAGAAAGGATGTGTGAACAAGATTATTCATCACAGCATTTTTTTAAAAAAATTAGAAGTAATTGGAAATAACTGAAAATGAGTATCGTAAGGGAAGTCATTACATAAATTATGTCACACAATTTCCTGCAACATAATGTAACTATAAAAATAATACTTTTTTATATGCTGAGACATAATAACATTTACAATTCAGTGTTAGATTAAAAAAAATGGCATTGTTAGCCAAACAGTGTCTATTCCATGCTATTATTTGAGTGAAGAAAGGTTTGGTGAGAGCATACGTTGTACGGGCAAGAACATTTCTGGAAAGATGTACGAGAAACTGGTAACACCGATTGTCTTCAGGAAGGAGCACTAGGTGGCTGGGAGCAGAGGTGAGAGACACTGCACCAAAATATAGTTCATGTCTTTTGAATGATGTAAATGTATTATACATTCTGAAAAAAAATTATGGCTTAAAAACAGCATATAAGACCTTAGGTTTGCTACCTCTTTCAGACAGCGTCTTTCTGCATTTGCTGGTGGCCTTTTGTCAAAATTTGTTACGTCGTTTTTCCGGACTCTTTTCTTCCAGGCAGTAGAGTGCATGTTTCTTCTTTTGAGAGTGTGGGTTTGGTGTCAGATGGACTCAAGTTGGGAGCTTGCCCCACCACCCCCTGGCAGTGGGAATTTAGGCAAGCCGCTTTACTGGAAGCCCAGAATGTTCACACATGTTCCCAAGGTGGCATCTAGCCTCCCCTAGAATGATTGATCCACGAGAGCTCGAGTGCCTCAGTTTAATGACCTACCCCAAGGCCGCACACCATCGCTCCCACCTTAATCTGCTCTTTAGAAGCCAGTCACTGATCCAGGCCATGGGCAAGGGGCCAGACCAGGTTTTTCAGGACCGTTCAGGACTAGGTTTTTCCTGAACAGAGGAACAGCAAAAAAATTGTGGACATATTTTAAAACTGCCATAAAAAACATAACCACATAATTTATCATTCAAACTCAGACACTTTAAAAGTGGTGTTATTAATAACCGAGTCTGGACAGTAAAACTGGGACTTTCCTGGACAAATTAGGATGTATGGTCACTGAGCTATCAGTCTTCCCGTCACCTCTCATGGAGATGAATCTCAGACCAAGACATGTTTGCAAATACCTATTGCAAATTGACCCCCAAACACTCACTCATGCATCTTGCTCTGCAAGCTGAGTGAAATTCTAGCTCCCTGCTCATCTAGGAACTCTGACAAGTGCTTTGCCTGAAAGGCTATTTTCCCAGACAAAATGAGAGAGTGTTCTGACCGAAGATCATCTAAGCTGCTAATTGCATTAGGCAAGAGAATCCTCTTAAGTGAAGAAATGCAGGACAGAAATATAAATCTAGGAGTCTTTCCCAAGGCTGCCAGGCTCCCCAGATTGCACATCAGTCATTTCTCCATTGAAAAGGGCTTATGCTATCCCTTAAGAATCCCACTGTGTGCAGGTTCAGAGAGCAATTTTTGAAGCTCTTGCAGAAATGTCATCCAGAGTGTGGCACCTTCTATGTGTCACCTACCTTTCAAGTGTGGATTATGATTAGAACACTTCAGGAGTTAACAAACATCTCCTTGGAGATAGACAAAAGCTAATTTAAACAGACATCTGCACATCACACGACTTCTGCTGAAGTGCTTGAAAGTAAATTTCAGACAATATGCAAAACGCAATAACTGGGCCCCTCAGTAGCCTTAGGTTTTTAACAATTCTATTAAAAACTACCATTTCAAGGGGAAAATAAAGTTACAGAGAGGAGAGATTCAGACTGGTAGCAACACACATTTTTCCAATAGAAATTTTAATGCTAAAATATTTTCTTGAATAGCATGTTGCTATAAAATCAAACCCGGAACAGGATCACCCCTGGTTTTTCTTGCTAGGGACGCCTCTCCTTGGACCTACCGGTGCCTACTGTCAGCAGTGCCTCTGTCATTCATTTCTTTCTTTCTTTTTTGTTTTTTATTGTTGTTCAAGTACAGTTGTCTCCATCCAGCCACCCACTCCCCCAGAGAAGCTGTTGCCCAGCCCTTTCCCAGCCCTTGGTCCTGGTTCCCGATGATGATATTACAGTAGCAGCGTGGGCCCAGCCCCACTGATAGTCTCATGTCCACCTCACGTTGGTAAAATCTAGTGCTGAGGGAGAAGTGTTTTCAGACACTTTGTCTGGTATTCAAGGTATGCCATAATTTGCCCAAGCACTATCCTGTAGAAAAATAATATTAGCCACATGTGTAAGTTAAAATGTCTAGGAGTCACATTACAATAGCAAAGAAGAAATAGGTGGAGTTAATTTTAGTAATATATTTTATTCGATCTAATATATCCGGAAGGGGTTCAGGGTCTGCCACCCCAAAATATGCAAGGATGGCATAAGGATTATTTTGGCTGAAGGCAATTGGAAAGAAGCGGACACAAGAAAATCTCTCTGCCTTCTCTCATTCTCTTAGGATGGGCAGAAGGATTTTAATCACTGGAGACAACTCTAGACTCTTTCTTGCTAAAATAACCCTTCTCTTCTGTGAGTTTCTCCATCCATATATTTGTCTTCCCACAATTTGTTGTCCCCAGAAGCTTAAAGTCCTTTTCCTTTGTCTTGTTACTTCTCTACAAATTTATTGTTCTTTGTTAAGACACTCTATAAGTGCAAATTTGAGTTACTCATCACTGAGTAATCCTGTTTATGAGCAATGCATGCATTAATAAAATTCTGTTTGTTTTTCTCTTTTTAAATTGTTTTTAAAGATTTAATTTACTTATTTTTAGAGAGAAGGGAAGGGAAAGAGAAGGAGAGAAATTATCAATGTGTGGTTGCCTCTCACGTGCCCCCTCCTGTGGACCTTGCCTGCAACCTAGGTATGTGCCCTGACTGGGAATTGAAGTGGAGACCCTTTGGTTTGCAGCCCTCACTCAATCCACTGAGCTACACCAGCCAGGGCTGTTTTTCTCTTGTGAATCTGCCTTTTGTCAATCTGATTTTTAGGGTTTCCAGTAATGAACCTAAGGTCAATAGAAAAAAAAAGAATTTTTCTTCTTTCCCTACAATCCAAATATGATTTCAACATGTAAACACTGTAAAAAAATCATAAGATATTATATTTTTAAATTAAGTGTTCAAATCTGGTGTGTATTTTACATTTACAACCATTTGACATTTACAGCAAATTTCCGTTTGCATTAGACACATTTCAAATGCCAAGAGGCCACCTGTGGCTAGAGGCTACTGTATTGGAGAAGACAGACCAGTTGTATGAGAACTTGAGCTCTTAAATTCCTGTCACCCACAACACCTGTTCTTCCTGAAAATACTCTGAGATTATTTGCCTCTTATCTTGACTGGAACTGTGCCCTTTTCTTGGGAATTCCTTTGTCTATCTGGCCGTGCCTTATTATTTAAAATGATGACAAAGCTTTTCCACCTGGACCAGCTGTGCTCACTCACTCATCTTACTCTGTCAGAGATGATTGCAGTGTATGCACACCGGTTGTCTTTATCTTTATTGTCCTCTTCTTTTTTTAATGTTATTTTAATCATTGTTCAAGTACAGTTTTCTGTCCTTTACTCCCATCCCAGCCCACCCACCCATCCCTCCCCACCTCCCTCCCATTTCTACCCCCCCCCCCCCGTTTTTGTCCATGTGTCATATTTGTTCCTGTAAACCCTTCCCCCTTTCCCCTGAAATTCCCCTGAGATTCTCTTTCCTCTCCCCTCTGGTCACTGTCAGCCTGTTCTCTATTTCAGTGTCTTAGGTTATCTTTTGCTTGCTTGTTTGTTTTGTTGTTTAGGTTCCTGTTAAAGGTGAGATCATATGGTATTTGTCTTTTACTGCCTGGTTTATTTCACTTAGCATAATGCTTTCCAGTTCCATCCATGGTGTCACAAAGGGTAGGAGATCCATTTACACAATGGAATTCTATGCAGCAGAAAGAAAGAAGGAGCTCCTACCCTTTTTTGTCTTCTTGAGACTTATTTTTTGTTTCACTTCTCAGGCCTACCAGACTGCACTGCATATGCTAGGTACTCAAAAGAGATTTGTTGTTTTGAAGTAGACTGCTTTGGATTCACTGCAAGAGGAAGGAACTTATGTATTTAAGATCAAGCCACTGATAGCTAGTGAAACATCTGCATGGCAATATGTTTCCTACCTACAGGGAAACCAGAAGCCCGCTGACTGAGTCACTCCACATCCAAGCAACGATTAATTATATAGAAATCGCTCACATTACATGGCAATTCAAGAAAGTCCTCACTATTCAGTTGATCACTATATTTAATTTAGCTCTAATCACTTTACGGCTGTTCAGGGCTCCCTGTCCCTTTTGGTATGTTGTCTATTAGCTTAGCTAGAATATTCTTTGTCATGTCTTGGAAAACTTCCAGTTAGTTCGCACCAGGCACCAAGGATCATTGGAAGGAAATGGAAAGAAGGTAACTGCTTTGACTAAATATTTATGAAGTGCTCACTCACATCTCCCTGGTCCCGTTTGATCCAAAACAAGAATCCTCCCTGTGCTGGGAACAGTAAAGTGGCACCAGAGCACTGGACTTCCTCCTCAGAGCTCTCCCTCTCCCCTCTGCTTGTTTCTGCTGCTGTGAGGCTGCGAAAAACACCAACCTGCCTTCTTTATAGAGGTTTCCGGGCTGAGATTACTTGAGTTTCTTCCACAAAGAATATAAAATATTACTCCATACCAAAGACTATTTACCGACACTATCTAAAGTGTTATTTCACATAGGTGTTTGCACTGTGCTTATTTCCCAACAGAAAGGAAGCCCTGTGGGTCTCTGACCTACCCTGAGCCACACCCTCACCTGTGGACTCCCTTAGCTGTCTAGAGACCGGCTTCTCATTTGCCTCTAACACTAGATTTTGCTGAATGTGGGGACCTTCAAGTAAAATGAGATCACTCCATGTTAAAAACTTGATCTTTGGCATGAAAAACCCTGGGTTAACCAACCACACACCATGAGATATTGGGCAGTTAATAAACTTCTCTGAACTTTGTTTCTTTGTGGATAACACTATTTAGCTCATAAAATCATGGTGAGGTTTAGATGAGATAAGGTATAGTACCTGAAGTGCCTGATGCATGGCAAATGCCAAACACATAGGATAGATAACTTACAAAACAGGAAGTACCTACCGTGCCTTTTCATGCGGGCTGTAGTCCAGACCCTATGCTGGCTCTTCCTGTATGGCCTTTTTCATGACCCACGTACAGAATGATTGTGGCTGTACGCTGGGGCAAACAGGCGAGGCTGCCCATGGCTGAGGATGAGCAGCCCGAGGGCTCTGGCCAGTCTCTTGACATCCTCGGAACATATCTGTGAAGGGGAGCAGCATGTTCCACCTCAAAACATGCCTCTTTGGCAGAAGGATTATTTTGAGCTGATTATTTTGAGATGCTCTGAAAACAGAGTAGAAGTTACCCATTTATAAGGGAAATTTACATTAGAATGTGAGTCCCTAACAGAAGGAGAGCTATTACCAGAGATAATTTCTCACCTGAGAGACTTATCTATAATGCAATCTTTGTTTACCAAATATTTTCTCTTCTTACCTTCCTGTGAGTTGACTTCTCCCTTTGAAATCCCAGACCTTAGCTCGGGATGCTATATAAGCCTCAGTTGTCTGGCTGCCTTTTGAGTCTCCTATCTTTGTGGGGCTCCCACAATTAATAAATTCAATTGATTTAAATTTTAAATTAATTTCATTAACTTAATTAAATTCAATTTAAATTGTCTAATTTTCTTCTGCTAATCTGTTTTTATTACACGAGAGTCTCGCCACAAACCTAGGAGAGTGAAGAAAGAATTATTTCCTCTCCCCTACATTTGGCATATGACCAGCGTTCCCCGTGGCATCAGTTGGAAGTTTTACTATACAGTAGTAGTTCCACCCAATACACAGGAGGAAGTTGAAGACTGGAAAAGCTAAGGCTGGATAACTATTAAGTACCTTATAAACCCTGGTGCTATTGTGAATAAGGAATGGTGCTGAGGTTTCATTTTCAATAATCCTGGAAATATTTACTCAAGCCAACATATGCTTATTATAATATTCATGCATTATCTTTTCATTAAAAGTTTTATTTTGAGGCAATTGTAGATTCATATGGAGCTATAAGAAATAATACAGAGAGCAAGAGAGCGATCTCGTGCACCCTTTATCCGTTTTTCCCCAGTGGTGACGCCTGATGAAACCGTAGCGCAGCATCACAACCAGGACAGCCATGCCGATGCCGCAAACCATTTCCATCAGCAGCACGATCCTTCCTGTTGCCATTTTATAGCTGCACCCACTTCCCTCCTTCACTCCCACCTTAACCTCTGGCAACCACTAACCTATCCTCCATTTCCATGATTGTGTCACTTCAGGAATATTATATAAATGGAATCGTATGGGTTTCTTGTTGCCCCAGCCTGTAGTAGATTACAGTTAGAGCCATAGTACGAGTAGAGGGTATGTTAGAGGCTGGAAGGTTATGAAGTTCAAGAAGTGGGCAAGGGCCAGATCATATATGCCATATGTAATAATTTGGACACTATTTCATAGACCATGGAAAGCTGTGTCAGGATTTTAATGAGAAACTGACGATTTCAGATGTGTGAGCTCACTCTGGCCGCTGTGTGCTGGATCGGTGTAGGCTGGGAGCAGGAGGAACAACCAGAACATCATGTCAGTAGTCCATGGGAGAGATGGTAAAGAGCCAAACCAAGCAGTGGCAGGAGGAGGAGGAAGAGGACACGCACAGAGAAGATATGGGAGAGAGAGCGTGGAGGTGAGGGCTGAAAGCCAGGACTCTGGCTGGGTGACTGGCTGGGGAGGAGAGCCACTTGCCAGGACAAGTGAAGGACAAGATTGGGGGTGAGAGGATGACTCAGTTTTCAAATACTCATTTCAAGGTACTTGTAGGACATCTGTGGACACCATCCAGGAGAATATGTGGGGTAGGAGCTCTAAAGAGAAGTCGATCCTCCACCCGCACGTTAGAGGTAATAGAATCGATCCGCAGTGACAGAGAGGCCCGCAGAGACTGGGACGCTAAGAGAAGACAGGGGGTGAGGCAAGTTATTTCCCTTTTATTTATTTTCTTGCCTTCAAATTAAGTATAATAATCGTCATCAATCATACATCATATTTCCAGGGGAGAAAGAATGCAAGACAAGGCTTAAAACATCACAGAATTTTGTAAATTCAAGGCATTACTACTCCAATAAAGATAATCTTAAAACATAGAATTATAATAAAATACTAGCAAGTTTTTAGCTCTTGTTATTTTTTAGCACCAAGCACTTTTTAAACATTTTTCAAGCATGTAAGTCATGCTCCTATTTTTGAAGACCTCAGAGAGGAAGACATACAATTATAGTGATATTTTGAGTGGTTGTTTAGGCATAAACAGCAGCTTCTACATCCAGAATGTTATAATTAGGGCAAGTCCTCGGCCAAGTTCCAGAACAATTGGGATGGGACCATGTAAAGCAAAAGGATTAGATCCTCCTTGGAAAAGTTTAAAAGCAACATCCAAATGTAGCCTTTCTTCCTCTGGGCATCCATTTCTGAATTTTCCATTTGCACACTGCTCTGAATGCTTTCTGCCAACACAAAGTTGAGTGAAGGTGAGCCCTCTTGCAAATCAGAACATATATAACCAGATTTAGAAATCTGTCCTTCCCTCTATTTTTAACACCATCTCCAGCCTCCAGATGGGAGGGAGTTATTTCCTTCATTTGAAATATTTTTTTATTATTAACAGGATTCATGAATATTAGTGTGAAAGCACAGAGAGGACTCCAAATTGGTTATTAAAGAAAATACACAGAAGTGCCTGACTGCAAAAAATTTGATGCTAAACCATAATATACTCTGCATCTGAGAAATAAAATCACAGATTTGCAAATACTCGAGAGAATTCACAAATTCCATTAAACCTACACATGTATTTATCAAGCTGTTTCCCTCTTAGTAGGCTGAAGAAAACAGGAATCATTTATTCAGATTCTTCCAGTCATATTGATTGATGAATGCTTTCACTCATTTAGCCAGTGTCTCTCTGGTGAGGACTGTAAGCAAGTCACTGTGTGAGGCTCTGGATGAGGTGTGGCACTTGCATGGGGGCAGGGGGCGCAGGGAGAGGAAGAGCTCGAAACATTTAGTCTGGTGCATACCAGTGATTTAATAAAATCTTGACAGTGATGTTATCAAAGTCTTTCCACATTTTCAAAGAATTCCAAATTAACTAAGGTCCTCAGGAAACCACAGGCACAGGCACTGTGGATTCTCCACATTTGCTAATTCTTTTTTTAGATAAAGGTATCTATGGCGAATTAACTTATTTATCGCTGCCTAATTTCAAAGAGGGTGTGAGCTGTCAGCTAAGGGTCCCAGGATGAGTTGAATAAGGGAGACCTGAGCAAGTATAGTAATGCATCCTACATAACCAGATGCTGTGCCAAGACTACACCTGCCCAGGGGGGAAACCCTAAGTATTACTACACAAAGTCATTCTGTGTCATTCTGAAGCTTTGCTGAATATAGTTGTACACCATGCCAAGGCATTCAGTCAGTAGGGCCAGTTTGTGGTTTAATTATGAATGAAATTCAGTAAGATCTATGTGTCCTCCATGAAGGCCCCATCCGACTCTGGCCCAGGTCTCCAGCTTTCATCTAGGCTTCATCTGTGTTGGGAAGAATTACTCTCAGTGACCAACGAGCTTAGTGGTGCTGAGCTCCCTGCGTGAAGGAGCAGAGTAATGCCCCGCCACATGGTACAGCAGAGTTGGGTGGGGTGGGAAGGGAAGTCACGTTGAGGCTGGTGTTGGGAATCAATGTGAACAAAGAGACCTTTTGCAGGTTGGGGGGTTGGGGGGAAAATAGTGTTGGGAACAGGGAAAGGTAGAGGAAGGAAGCAACCTAAGAGTGGTTCTCCGCTATTACTGAAATGCATGGCTTCTTATTGCTTCTAAAAGAAGAGTGGGTTTTGTAGGGTGCCTGGCTCTTCATCTGTCCATGTGAGTGAGGAATACCAGCCAGTTTTATCACGCATTCAACACATATTTACTGTGCACCTGCTATGCGCCAGGTTGTTCCAGGAGCTGGAGAGCCAGGACTGAACAATTCAAGGAGCTCATATTCTGGGGTGGGGTGGGGGTGGGAGGATAAGCATTCTAAAGAGTGAAAAGTTAGCATCCCTGTAGCACTGATCACTGCAGTGCCCTTGACCCAAGTATTCACCATTTCACATGTCTGCACAGCCTTGCTCTGCCTATACAGGGCCATTGGCATGACACGCTACTCATTCTTGACTCCACACTGGCCTCATATTCATCCTCATGTCTGACTTTATGGCCCATTCAGTCCTATGCATTATCTACAACAGAAGCACACAATGAGTAGTTTTTAGGATTTAACCAAGATGCTTGTAGGTTCCACTCCCTACTTTCCATTTTGATGGACTTCCTGGTACAGCCACACCACCTGCTCAGCCTTTGGTTTGCTACAAGTCCTCAGCTTTTGTACGTGCCCCTCCCAGTGTTCACTTGTGTATATACTCTCCTCTGCACCAGCTGCTACGAATGACCGATAGATGACTCCCAGCACACTCCCCACTCTAGTGCCCCACACACATGCCTGTGCTGAGAAACAACAGTATCCGCCCTCCTTCCCATGTGCAGTAGGCGGTACTACACCTACAGGCCCCAGAAGGGGCAATGCCAGCCCACCACACCCTGAGACATCCCTCGGCCCTACTGGAGCTCTTCTCATGGACAACTGCCCTTTTTAAAGACCAGAAAAACCAACTCTCTGGGACTGGACCCAGACACCCTAAGGAGTGTGGAGGAGTGGGAGTGAAAGCCCCCAGCCTCTGCACCTGGGCATGAAACTACTGGAACTTGAGCTAGGACATTTGTGAAGCACTTCTCTGTCACTCTTCTTATTTGTTATTACCATCTGAGGATGCTGTTTAGGCACACATCATTACAAGCATCTTTAATATTTGTACACAAGATCATTTTACCCTAAGGTAAAAGTAAGTGGTTGGTGTTAGTTGATGACCAGCTCTGTGTACCGGTCCCTAACAGATGGTAACTCCTAAGAGGAAAAGGTTTGCTGTCTAGCACCCTCCCCCTCTTCAGGGGACAGGTATTGTGGCTTGTCTTGGGTCTCACTTCTTCCCACTTGCTTCCTTCTCTTCCCCACTCAATAATTTAGGTCATTTGCTAGTCCTGCAGGAGAGTTTGGGACTCTGGTGAGTTCCTCTGTGTCAAGAGAATCAGACCTTCCTGGCACTTGGATGTCCTGGGGAGATCAGACATAGCTTCGTGAAGTAGGAAAAGGTGTCGTGTAAAGCAATACAACAAAGAAATGCAAATAAAAAATCATAGGGCTATGGATTCTAGAAGGATCTGGAATAGAGATGCACTACAGAGATGACAATGAAAGAAGGCTTGCTGGACACAGACCCTGCAAGACACTGGGTACGGTGCCTGCTGGCAGTGAGCACCACGTCACTCACCAGATAGAAGGAAAACTGGCCAGGGATGCTGGGAAAAGCCCAGTGTGTGCGGTAGGCCTCAGACAGCCGTTAGTATTCCCCTGCCCACAGAGGAGCTCCATTTGAAGTTCTCACCTGACGGGACACACTTTCTGCATAACCAAGTGTTGAGCCAACCCTTGGGGGGAAACCCCTGAAGGTCTCCTTGGTAACTACACTGCCATTTGCAACATGTCATATCCCCATCTGGATCATTTTCTTTCTTAAACTTCAACCATTACAGTGGAAGGAAATGACATTTTATTTAAGTTGTAACTGACATCTGATCCATGTTCTTTCTTCCAAGGTGGGTAACAGAGGTGTTGGTATATCTCATGTAACAAATAGTATTTAAATTGGCCTAATACCTTTCTGAAGGTATTAGAAAGTAAGATAATCATAAAATAGGTCATTTAATTAGAACTGATAAATTTGTTTTACCCACTTGTACATTATGTATATACTTTAAATGCATTTGCTCTCCCTCCCCCCAAAGAATAGAAACATCATTTTTTCAATTTGTTGTCTAATTTTTAGAGGCATATTCTTTTGACTACATATTAGTGTTAAAAAATTTATACTCAAATTTCCTAAAGGACGTCACTTGGAAATGTGTCCTATGTTCATTCTTATTGCATTATCAAAAGTACACACTATGTTTACCTAAGGTGGGTCGATTCTATGAAATAGTATGACTCAGGGATGAGAACTACTGGGTTGCCATCCCGTTCCCAGATTCCCAGGAGTCTGTAATTAATTTTCCAAAGCTCATCCTGGGTGTATACTGTTAGGGTTTGTCTGGACAACAAAGAGTTGAAGGAGCTTACGGGGTGAATAGCGACATCGGAGGTGTTTGATTCTTACCCAGCTAACAACTTCGGTTCTGAGAGGTCACACCCAAGCTGCAACAGCTGCAAGGAAAATGGAACCAGCGCCTGTAAGACAATGGCTGCTGGGAAGTGTACATCCCTGGGCTCAAAGGCCTAAAAGATCATAGCACAGCAGTGTTTCCCCATGCAGGCTTGGGTTCCTCAGCACACCCAGGCAGCCCTGTGTGTGGTGGAAGAACCTGAAACCTTATACAGAAGAAAACAGGAGTCCTTGGCAGACTCGGGTTGTACGTACACTTAGGAAAGTGCCTATATTCTTAGGTTTACTAAAATTTGCCAACAAATACAGAACTCGAAACAGAACTGTTCATATTGTTTTCTCATTTGATATGAATAGTATGAGTCATGTACAGTTAATTTCCATTTATCGATCTTTGCTCTCTGGAACTTGAACTGGCTATCCCTCTCCTATCTCCCCATTTCAGCATTAGGAGAGTCTGATTAGTTTTACTTTGTCATAGACGATCTGTTCAAAAGGAGTACCTTTTTTTAATCTGGGTGTGTCTGTTCTTAAAGGTACCCTACACTCTATTTAAAATGTACTCTGCTTCAAAAAAAAATGCAGTTGCCGCAGGCTTTCCTCAGGAACCATGCACCTTCCACCTGTCACCTTCTCCAGTCCTTAGTCCCAGGATTTTCTTCCTCACGGTTGCAAGATGGCCACTGCATCTGCAGCACCGAGACCGTGCACGAGGCTGGGAGGAGGAAGAGCAACACGGAACGCCAACGTTCTTTTCTTCTGGTGGCCGTTCATAGGGAAGGAAAGTCTGGAGGGATATTCTCCTACATCTCATTGGTGTCACATCACACCCTCAGCTGAAAAGGAACCTAGGGAGGCAAGAATTTTTAACTGATGCTATTTCTGCCCTAAGCAAATGAGCATTTTGTTAGTTTGCAAGGAGAATGTGAAATCCAGTGCATGGCTACCTATATTTGCTACAAATATTGTTCTGAATGTATAACTGTGAGGTGCTTGACTTCTACCCCCCACTTCCCATTGCTCGCCTCTTTGGTATCTTTATTTGCATAGTCCCTCAGGCTTTGTTCTTAGGCTGAAGCTACTTTCAGTTATCTTCTTTTATGTTTCCAGTGTTCCACTGCAAAAATCTCTTCCTTCCCTGCCAGCTCTCTCTGCCTTTTGTCTATGCCAATTACTTTGTTTCCTTCCTCTCCCTGTTTTCTGAGTACCCCTAACAAAAGCTGCTCCTGATTCGAAATTCTTCTGTTGGCCAAAACATACTCAGAAATAATTTCATGTTTACCCTCTTCTAAGTCTCTCATTAAATATCAGACATGAATCAGATTTTTTAATCTGTAAAATTCTACCCCTATAACATTGGCGTGAGCTTGCTGACAAGAGGGGCCGTGCTCAGGTCTGTCTTTGGTTGCTGAGGGAAGGGACTCAAAGAGGCATCACTGTGCCAAAGAGGCAGAGTCTTAGTCCAAACCAGGAAGGTCTAAGTGGACAGTCTCAGACTCTGGCAGGAGCAAGGGAGGGTGGAGATTGGAAAATATCTGCCTTTGCAGCATTTGTAAGCACACTGCAATACTTTGCTGATTTACTGATAAAATTGTGACAAGAGAGTATGCACATCAAGTGCCCCATCTGCTGCAAGCACTTGCGGGTGGCCGAGGTGTTGAAGTGGACAGCCAGACCCGGCCAGGGACACACAGAAATAAAAATGTAGGGTCAGCATAGGAGAACCTCTCCGCCACCTGCAGCAGCGGGGCAGTCTGGGAGAATTCCACAGAACTCCACTCCCAAGAGCAGGCTCACACACCCCCATCAGACAGCTAGGGACCTGAGCATGTAACTGTTTGAGACAGACTCTCTTCTTGGGAGACTCAGACTGTTTTTTGGCAGTAAGACTGATTTTTAATTCAGACAATCTTTCTTCCTGCGCAACTCTAACAGATGTACAATTTAATAAAATGCTATATGTGTAAGGATTTTCCATACTACCTACAACTTCTCTGGGTAGAGACCTTGAACGTGAATCTCTGGTGCCCTGTTGGAACATAAAAAGAGGTAATAATTGGACAAGAGAAACAGCAAGGAGAGAGAGAGGCCGAGATGCTGGGTGTGGGCCCCATTGTTCTCAAACGGGACAGATCACCGCCAAAGAAGGGAAAGAAGCTGTCCTTGGCAGATGGACGTGCAGGGACGGCCCACGGGAAAGCACTGCAGCGAAGGCGAATAACACTGAGCTAACACATTAGACATGGATGTGCTGAGCCGTCAAGATCCGATAGCTTGTGCTAAGAATGTCTACTTACAATTTCACATTCAACATGTACTCTTACAACTTAGAGTTATTACATTTGTTGGATAGCAACGAGGGCTTTTTATTAAATTAATATGCATGACATTCTGTCCAAGCCTGTAAGACAAAGTGTAACATGAAAGGCAAACAGATGCCCTCGCTGGGCTTTGGTCACATCTAGAGGGCAGTGGGCTTGGCGTTGAGGGGCTGCTCTTGGACATGAGCACCGGATCTCTGGAAGGCTGTGCTGACGTTTGGGAACTGAACCCTGGTCCTTAACCCGATGGCCACTAGCATCCTTTTATTCTCACATTATGTTCTTACATCATGTATTACAAACCCCTGAAAGAGAATAAGACTTTTAAGATCATTTTAACTATAAAATCAAATGTAATTAGTACTTACTATAATACTGAATTAATAAGAACACAGTAAAAGTGTAGCTGCTATTCAAAGATATTCAAGAGATAAGGACATTGTACTTGGAAATAACTATATTTATGTCATCAGTCTCTAGGCCTTTTTATTTCAAATGTATAAGTGAGAAGATCTAAAATCATAAAATCTCCTTTGCTGTCTTTGCCATTTGTAGGATATGCTATTCAAATTCACTAGAAATTCCCAAGGCTTTTTTGTTAAAACATACTCATTAGGTCATAATTTAATCAGATTATCTTTTATATAGAGGACTATCATTGATGCAATTGAGATTTTTCAAAAAATGGTTCTGGTATCCTTAGTTTTTTGTTAGTTATTTCTACATGAAATCTCTAGTGGAAAATCCCCGTGAAAAGTGTCACACAATTGTTGCAAATACATTGTCACATCAGTTGTGATGGCCATTTCTTCATTCTCTAAAACCTTCTCCAAGAAAAGGAAAGTTATTTCAGCATGCTTTATCCCAAGTAGAAATTTACTTATAGAAGCAGATAATTTGCCTTTGGCCACACCATGTTCTTGTTAGATCAATATTAAGATGAATTGTGTTCATTTTTATGTTTGAGTACAGCTACTGAATACGCCAGGTGAAGGACAAATTTTCTACTTTTTTAATTGTCAACTAAAATACTATTTTGGCTGTAACAGACTTTTATTTCTCAAGGCTTTTAAAAATAAACATAACAGGGTTACACATTTAAATTACACTACAACCAAAATTTGTTCCCCTTGACCTCCAGTGCTGGGGAAAACTGGGTGAAATCTTAGTTCAGATGAATAAAGGAAACCATGCCCTTAGATAATGCTGAGCTTTGGGGGAAAAGACAAAAACCAGCCTCCCAGGTCTCTTATATGGCATGTCCCCCTGACTTAGGTCCAAGATGGTTTCTATGGCTACAGGGGAACAGGTGTGGTTTTCACAGTTCGTGGGTTGAGGGGGAGAGTCTTGGGCACAGTGGACGGATGATGGACCTAGTTCACTTGGTTAGTTCTTGCCTGGTTGATGCTTGTGGCTCAATTCTGTGGCTACTATATGAAAGGGCTGCAAAAGTCCCTGTGTGTGCTGGTTTGCCACCTGCACCCTCCCCTCCGCTCTCCACACAGGTTTTGGCTTTCTCCGTATCCTTCTGGACCTCTTCAGTGCTGATGGCTAGGAACCATTAGCGCAGTCCCTGAGAGCTGCTCTTCGGTCTTCATGTGGTTCATCCATGGGACTTGTGGCTCTGTCACCCGGCCTCTTGCTGACTTAGCCCCATTCTGGTTCTTCAGGGGCTACAGATATTTCTGAGTCCCTGGCCAGGCAGCTTGTTCTGTAACCCCCTCTACAAGCACGCATCCCCACCACAGCAGCCCCCACTGGGTTGTTCTCCACCCCAGACTCGGTGACTGCAGGATCCAATATCACGTGGGAACCAAGGCCACTTGAGGAAACCACAACCTCCTCCTGACCTTCTGAACTGGCCAGCGATGTGGGTTCTCTCCAGGTTGGGCAGAACAGCCTGTGAGCTATCCTTCCCAGAGTCTCAAGTGGAGAGTTGGGCAAGAACCCCTTCCCCCTTCTACTTCTGAGTTTTCCTCACTCATCTAAGCTGGGGTGGGGGGGTGGTGAGGGTTGGGGGTACATTTCATCCCTGCGCGTTGCCTTTTTTTTGGTCTTCCTTGTCCATCTTGCTTCCCTCTTCCCAACATTCCCTAGAAGAAAAATGGGTGGGTTATCTTTTATTTTGTGAGGCTGTATGTTTTTCCATACAGCAGCAGGTCTTGGAGCCTTGTCATCACAGAGAGCAAAGATTTCTTCTCTAGCGCACAGAGGCCCTCCACAAGCTGGATCCTGCCGGCTGGGGCTGGGATGCGTTCAAGAAGAGAGGCAGGGGTATTTGGAAAATCCTCTCTCGAGGCAATGGCCTGACTTGGAAGTCTTTTTCATTTTTCCTTCATAATGTTATTTCTTATTCCATAACCTGAATAATATAAATGTTTTGCATTCCCTCTTCCTATAAATCCCAATGTCTACTGCTGTACACACCCCACCCATTCAATTAGCTAGACACTCAGGCTAACTGGGTAAGTACCACCCTCTCAAGAGAGACAGAAGAAAGAAGCACTTTACTAATTTTTGTAATTTTACTCTGTTACAAAATAAACACGCTGCTATGGGCAATTCTAGTGTATGTGGAAATGAATGATGTATAAAAATCATGGAATATGCAGAGATCTGGTTTTTATCTCCTGGGGGAATTTTTGTCACTATAAAAAAAGAGTGAGCATTCTTTGTTTTTGCAGACAAACCTCTGCACCAAGTGGATGATAGTGCATTACACGAATAGCTACTCCTTCCTGTGTGTAGGCAGCTAGCTTGAAGTTTTACAGAGCACAGCAGGGGGTACCCAGCAGCACAAACTGACTCACAAAATGTTAGCTTGTGGTTCAAATGAACTCTGGGGTCAGATTGAACACATCGACTCCTTTCACAGTTAAGTGAAGCAGTTCACAAAAGGGAGACTCATCCACTCCCCTTCCTGAGTAACTATGACAGCTGACTGCAGCCATAGCTATCATATGGCTTGTCAAACTAGTAGCTACTTCAAGGGGAATAGGTTTTGCCCAGACTGGTGTGGATCAGTGGGTTTGGCATCATCCCGCACACAGACCAAAAGGTCACCTGTTCAATTGTTCAGCCTGGTCAGAGCACAAGACTGGATTGCAGGCCAGATCCCTGGAGGGGGGCGTGCAAGAGACAACTGACTGATGTTTCTCTACCTCTTACTCCCTCCCTTCCCCTTTCTCTAAAAGTAAAACATATAAAATTAAAAAAAAAGAGGAATAGATTTTGCAGCCCCTAGCAAATCTCATCATTAGACAAAGAAACATTCTGAAGCTTCTTTGGTGCATCTCCTTTCAATTCAATTTCCTCAAAAACATTTCAATGGACAGAAATTTACCCAATGCAGGAGCTTCTTTCCCTTGGCACGTGAACTTGCCACTTAATAGGATGTTTGTATCCAAAGCTTCTTAAGTCAAACTCACATGTCCTCAGGGTTTGCTATGATAAAACCACTCTATTGCACATGCATGATAACAAGGTGTATATTCTCACATTTAAAAAAATTATGTTTCAGACAGTTTGAGTGTTTGGAATTACAGGGTACAGAACACGCTGCAGTTGTTGAGTTCCACCTTCTCCAATACAAAGGTAAAGATGAATAAAACATCTGGTTCTGGTTCTACTAGTGTGTACATAACACAGCATACAAATTTAAGAAGATACAGAATTCTGTTATGGGATAAACTGCAATCAACAAATTAGCCATTAGTGGCTAACCGCTCAACCCAATTTACCTCTTCCGCCAACACGCCATTATTTACACATGCATCTACACATGCATTTACACATTACACAAATGAGAATTGCCCCATAATGTGGCAAGACAGGTGAAGCCACAACAGAACAGCTCCATATAAGTGAGTTAACTCACCAGCACACTATTATTGGCAATTGCTTTTCTATATTTTAATTAATAGCCGAGAGGTGTGCTTGACTCGGGGACACTGGTGAATTGGGCACTTGCAAGATGTGTGACTGGTAAATCTATGTTCTTGATGGTGAAATCTGGTATGTCTCCCTCTTCCAGAAAGGGAGCTCCAATAAATAACCTCAAGTGTATAGGATTAGAATGTAACAGGCAACACCAAGACACAGCGTGAATTTTAGGTGCATCATCCCAGGTGATACTCAGAAATGTTGTAAACCAAGACCTGTGAGTGAGTACCTGGCTACCCCATTAAATTTTATCTCCCAACACTTATTCAACAATTCTTTATAGCTGAGACCACACTTTGCCTGGAGAAAGGGTGAAGAATGAGGGACACTGGCAGCAGTGCCAGTTCAGGTTTCGGTCCCTAATACCACAAGAGCAAAACAGTACGTATCCAAGTGAACCAACACTCAGTATTCAGGAAACATGTGGTGTGACTTCAGAATGCTCCTGGAGGCCTTAGCTCTCATCTTCAGCAGTCATTCAAGTATTCCCTAGAGAGAGTACTCTCCCTAAGGTGAGTTCTGGCTAGCGGTTTTCTTAACCTTACTGTCTCCAACAATGTTTTGGTGCCCCTTATACGCAGGTGCCTCTCTCTGCCAGATGCCCAGTGGACCTCCTCCTGACTCTGGCTCTGAAAACACCTAGACCCTTGCCAGGCACATTTTCTCCTCGACCTGGGTGGCCACGCTCAGAGGGTTTATGGAGGAAAAAAATGTGGAGAACCATTGCACAGAAGGCTAGAAACCCTTTTAACTGGTGATTCATGAGACTGGAGAGCATGGGGGGATGTGAGGCTCATACAATCATAGAATCAGGGAATCGTACATAAGAAATGGAAATAGAGGGTTACCTTTTTCTTTTTCTCCTTCCTTTCCCTCCCTCCGTCCCTTCGTCCCTCCTTTTTTTGGTAATATAAAGTAGATGCCTTTATAACTTGTGATTCATGGAGACTCAGCAAAATGTTAATGACATTTAAATCACGTATATTAACAAATGAGATTCTTGGGCCCCATCTTCCTTCCTAAGAAATAAAACTCCAGTTATGTAGGGTGAGGGGAGAGCTAAACCTTGAGAACAAGAATGTAAGAAACTGGAGCAGAGGTCCTTCTAATTTGCTGTTTTTCAGCATAGATCCAATCTAATTGGTTCAAGTATACTACTTAATAACAGTAAGAGAATTATTAAGTTCTTACATGTCCCAGATACTATGCTAAGGAACTTACAGGAACACTCATGACATTGCTCATTTCTACTTTAGAGGAGAAAAGTGAGGTTCAAAATCTCAGCTTAAATTCCTTAGCTGGTAAGAGGCAGAGCTAGTATTCACACACTAAAACATTTCTTAATCTTGGTGTCATTAGTAAATTGGGATAATTAGAGCTACTTGCGAAATCATTATTAAATAAATAAATAGCTGGGAGGTTCCTGGCATCCGGCACTAGGTATTGAACCACACAGAGAATCTATTTTTAACTTGCTTTCCTTGAATGTCTTCTCTTCAGACTGAGTTATGGTTTTTGTCCATTTCACATCTTCTCCAAGCTATGGAATAAAACTCATGTAATATTCTCCCCCACTGTTTTATTCTCCTTTTAAGCTACTAGATTCTGTACTGTCCACTGTCCTATACCTGTCCCTATCACATCTTCTTTAAAATCAGATATAGAGAAGGAAGATGTGTATTTTTTTTCTGCATTCTCTTTTCCTTTAGAATTTTATACCATGCATACGTATTAACTCTTCAAAAAGTAAACATTTAAAAACTCAGGTGAAAGCATGCTGAAAATACTCATGCCTACTGTACCTCATCAATGATGTGATTTTCATGTCACATTTCTGAGATCCACCCTTGAACTGAAACACAGGCATTTTAGGGTTGGTAAGTTCCTTACTAGTTAGGCTTGTTTTCACACACCTAGCCCAGCATTTAAGGGGATATATTTTCATCCAGAAAGCATCTATGCTACAGAGTACCATCAATACACACGTCTCTGGACACACCAGCAGACACATGCACGCACACAGTTCCCCAACAGTGGACAGCCAGGTTTGCGAAGACTTGCTCTTTGGCACAGAGATAAACTTCTTTCCTAAACCAAGGCATAGTTGATTTCTATTGGCAAGTTTAAACAAAACGTTTTTACTTGCCCATCAAAAAGTAACACCATTACTCCAGGAACTCTTACTTGGAAAATTACCAGTGTCTCTTTCTAGGTTCTCAGTATTTCTCAGGCTTTGGCTATGAAGGCCGCTAGCCTGTTCTGTCTCTTCCTGCTCAAGCTCTTCTTCCGGGTTGTGCCAAGGAGTACAGAACCAGGCCTGTTCAGAGTTAGGATTTAAAGAACACACAACCACAAAAAATTAATAATTTTAATCTGACACAGATGCAGCTGTTCCTCTTCTGCTTGTATGCCCTTTATTCTGAGTTTCCTGATGGCTCAGTCATATGCAGTGCTGGCCCATGATCGGTCCTCGGTAAACACATTCTTTCAACACATGCCTTAATCTCAGTTTGAGGTATCTAGGGCAAGTAAATTTTAAAACTCACTGTAAATAAAATTTAAAGCTCAAACAATGGATGAAATCCAACTTCAGCCACTCCCCATCTTTCACAAAAAGAAGCTAACCAGGGCCTGGGTGGTTGGGAGCAGCTGGGGTGTCAAAGTTGTTCTTGGGACTAAGGGAGGCAGGGGCCACAGGATTAGGAGCCCCTTCCTACAGGGGCAAGGTTGTTCTGACCAATTTAGGTCAGATAAACATTCAGACAACCAACATTTATGACTATAGCTCGGGTCCAAGGCCTTGTCCTGGCCATTGGAGGAAGTGCAAAGATACAAGCTGAGTCCCTGCCTTCTTAGATGTGCCAATCTGTTTATTAAAAGACATGAGGCTTATCTAGATGGTTCTAACAAGTGCTTGAGAGGTACAGAGAGGAATGGTAAAAATTCTCCGGAGGCATTTGAATGGAGCCTGGAGAGACTAGGAAGACTGGGACAGGTGCAGATGGAGGACATGTGGCAGGTACAGAGACAGACAGAGAGACTAAAAGGGAAACACCGCGGGGGTCAACGTGCAGTAAAGAGGCCATCGGCTATGTTGTCATGAAGCACATCTCTCCGCCCAAGAGCAAAGGGACCCCAGCTCCCTGTGACTTGGTGTCTCCCAGGAATGAGCAACACTGGAGGTGGGGAAATAGTGTAATTAGCTCCCCACAGACTTGTCCAAAAGTGGATTGTCAGCTATGATTTAACAGGGAAGATATGTCAGTTTTAGTACTGTGCAGGGGACCATCTCAGGTTCGAGAAAACATCTTCAATCCATTACAAGGAATTTCTTGTCTCCCTAGGTGGTCAGGTAGCTCTTTCGATGTTGGAGCAGTTAGAGAAAAGTGAAACAGAGCCCTCTGTTTGTTTTTCAGCTTATAAAGTTTGCCTGAGGTTAAGAAATATCTGATGGTGAATCTTAAAAACAGACTTAAGTCATTTAATTCCTCTTAAAAATTACATTCATCAGGGTGCTTTTTCAGGTGTACAATTGTATACTACGCCATCTGTATGTTGCCTTGTGTGCCCACCAGCCAAACATACATTTGACCCCCTTTACCCTCCTCATCCCCCGCCACCAGCCCCTTCCCCTCTGGTAACCGCTATACTGTTGTTTATGAGTTTGTTTTCTTGTGTTCTGTTTTGTTTTGTTCTGTTCTTAAGACCATTTGATTCTTTGGAACCAATGAAGTGAGAAGCAGCAATTTGGAAACATTTTTATTTGCTATGTAAGGTCTGCTTGTTGGTTTCTATCCTCAAAGGAGCCAAGTTTGAACAGTGCTGACCGGTTTGGAGTGTCTTGTGATGTGTGCGATCAGAGTATGTTTTCCCATATCCTAAATGTCTGAGCCAGGGCAACTTTTGACCATGTTTCATTTCATTCATATTTTAAGAAAATATCTGTAAGCCTGTTTTTAAATTTTAAGATTTTATTTAAGTACTTTTAGAGAAAGTGGAAGGGAGGGAGAAAGAGAGGGAGAGAAACATCAATCAGTTGCCTCTTGTAAGTGCAACCCAGACACGTGTCCCACGGGGAATCCAACTGACTGATGATGTTTTGCTTTGTGGGACTTTGCTCTAATGGAACTACACTGCTCAGGGCTGCAAGTCTTTCTCTTGTTAGCTGTTGTGGACCAGAACCCCTACTGCACTCAGGACTGGACAGGAAATGGCCAGACATTTCTTTGTAGATTTAGAAAGATGCTGATTTTTTGCTATAAAACACTGAACTGGGATATGAAGAAGGCGAGGTGAAAGAAAAGGGCCTAAACACTTGTACTTTGACATATTAATGTGGTGAATGCAGACTAAATTTCCATGCACCAGTCATTATGCTGCATTATGATGCCCAGTAGCAGAGTTGTGTCTCTTATCTCAATGACATTACATTCTAATTACACAAGAGGAACCTACTTTTTATTTTTTACTTTTAAATGGCAGCATGTTATTTGCTTAGGGTAAACAGTCACCTTCCTGTTCCATGTCATCTTCACAGGGAAGATAAACTTGATGTTGATACTGAAGGCTATCAACATAAACTTGATGTTGATACTGAAGGCTGATGTGTGAGGAATGAACCTGGGAGAACGAGCACACAAATACAGTGAGCTGGCTCTGCAACTCCTCAGCTCTGCGACTCCTCAGCTCTGCGACCTCTGGTGCACTTTACTGTACTTTGATTTTCTGTGTTTTGGGTCCTGTCCGAAAGAACGAGCTGATGATATATTCCAGATGCCTCTCAAATACCAGTTCCCAAGAAGGTGTCTGCCTTCTGGGTCTTTTGGGACCTTGCAATTGACATTGGATGAACACTTCTTGCTAAGTTCAAAGCACTGTGTCTTAGGCAATGGACAGGGCAAGGCACCAGAGAGGGAGGGCTGCTCTCTTCAGGGAACTCATGTACAAGTTCCTATGCATGGAATCATTTCCAAATGGGAAGGGGATATTAGAGCCAACTCTAGGAGTAATGATAAAGATACAGAACACTAAAATAAGAAGTCTGGAAGCTTTCTTTTAGACAAAGAAATTGTGTCCCTACATATATTATTAGGGTATATTCTTATACGTGGAGTTAACATATTTATGAAGAGCTGTGCAAACTGATTATCACGAGCATTTTCAGAGACTCTGGGAGCTGCTATCCTACTCCCTTGTCATGAATGTGGAAAGTGGTGCCATCTTGGCTACCCACTCTTTTCCCACCCCCCCCCCCATACACCCATTACTTCCCAATGTATATCAAATAGGATTTTACAGCTGGGAGTTCTGTTTTTTTGTTTAAACAAAAATACTTGTAGACATGTTTTCTTCAAGTTATTTCCTTACTTATTGTTTTCTGATATGTCCAATACCAACATTCCCACGGGAAGTGTGATAACCAGTGAGGAATACTGGTGTCGTTCCATTTCTTTGCAGTGAAGTAAACTGGAAAAAGCAAGAGCCAGTCAGAAGCAGCTTCATCACTTCCTGGAGAGGTAAGAGCAGTGTACTCAAGTGGTCAGGCGCAGAAAGAATTGGGTAGTTGTTAAAAATGTGAGTAGCCCAAGCCCCATTACCAGAAATGCTGATTTGCATTCTAAACTAGCCCTGTGCACTTAGGAATGCTTTCAGCAGCAAGTAACACAATACCCAATAACAATCAAACTACCTAATGTACGTCTCCTCGATGCAGCTCAATAATGTTATCAAAGGTCCAGGCTCTTTCTCTCCTACCTCCTCAGCACAGTAGCTTTTTATCGTACATGTCTCATCTCACGGCCACAGATCACTGCTGCTCCTACTAGCACATCTTCCCGACTGTGCCCAGCAGTGGGCACCAGACAGCTCCCCTTGTGTACCTTCATCTTTTTTCAAAAGCAAAATCTTTCCTAGAAACTCCCCATCTCTGGTAGAGTCTCCTTACATGTTTTTTTGGCCAGAACTGTTGCTGGTGGCCTCCAGCTGAAAGGAGATGGCAAGGCATCTAGGAGAGCACGATGGGATAACAGGACTAGAGTATAAAACTAGTGTTTGCCTGCTAGCACACTGCCACCTGGACGTAGCCGGGGTTCTGTTGTAAATGAAGAAGCAAGGGTCGACCACTGATGTTGGCCCAGGCCCTCAGGCGATTCTGAGGCAGGGCCACACTTCAAACCAGTGGCTGTCAGACCTCATCTGGGTCACATCAGAACTATCCAGGAAACTTTAAAAAAAAAGCACCAGAGGCCTGGACTTCAATGATTCAGTGGATCGGGGATGAGGCCTGAGCATCAGGATATTTTTAAAGCTCATTAAGTGATTCTGGTGTGCAACTAGAACTAAGAACTTACTGGACTGATCCATTTCTCTAAATGCCAGTTAGGAGACCCTGGAGATACTAAGATTATACTAAGATTATAATGGTTATTTGCCACAGAGGATAGGTATTAGCTTTGGTACACATACAGTTGCAGCTCAAGCCAGCACATAATAAATGCACCAAAGCTTTGGATCTCTGTCCATTCTCTTTGGCTAGATTGGCTTTAGAGGCAGATTTTAGTTTTTTTTAAAAAATAATACTTATTTTTAACTCTATTCAGGAATAATTGACAAATATAATTGTATGAAGTGTACGATGGGATGGTTGGATACACATACAGATTGTAGATAATTAGCACATCTATCACCTCATATATTTAATAGTTCTTTTTCTGTGTGGTGAGAATGCTTAAACCCCACTCTCTGTAACTTTCAAGCACACAGAACTGTGTTACTCACTATGGTCACCACGCTCTACTTGAGACCTCAGGACTTAGTTGTCTTGTATCTGAAAATTTGTACCCTTCTGACTACTCATCCGTTTCCCTCTCCCCCCAGATCTTGGAAACCATTCTATTCTATGAAATGGGCTTTACAACTCAATAGCAAATAAAGCAAAGACTCCAATTAAAAAATAGACAAAGGACCTACACAGACATTTTTCTAAAGAAGACATACAGATGGGCAACAGGTACTTGAAAAAGCACTCAATATCACTAATCGTCAGGGGAATGCAAATCAAAACCACGAGATACCACCTCACACTTGTTAGGAAAGTTGTTCTCAAAAAGAAGTAAGTAATTGGTGAGGATGTGGAGAAAAGGAATTCATTATACACTGTTAGTGGGAATGTAAAATGGTACAACCAATAGAAAAACCTGAAAACTGAACTACCATATGATCGAACAATCCCACACCTGGGTATCTGTCCGAAGGAATGGACGTCAGTTTCCGGAGGAGACATCTGCACACCTGTGCCCGTTGCAGCATTACTCACAACAACCTGGACACAGACACAAACTAAGTGTCCACTGACAAGTAAACAGAGGAAATGTGACACACATGAACCACACTGGTTCAGGAAATTACTCTTTTGGAGCAAAGCACACTGTGTCCAGTGTATATTTCAGGAGTTTTCAGACAAGTATGGTTTTAACCTGATTTTCAACTTCAGGAAAATTCCAAAGTATTGAAAATCAAAGTACAGAGAGTACAGAGTGTGAAATCTGGATAATCTTGAGAAGTCAAAACAAAAAACATTAAAGGCCTAAAGACAGAAGACATGGGTGAACTTTCAAGGCCATGCTTTATAGTCATTCTATAGTGGACACCATGGGGTGTGGTCCAGTCCCCCCTTCAAGTTTGAGGCCCCCATTCCCCAGCTGCTGGGAGTGTTGGCAGCCGACGGCTCTCAGCTGAAGACAGCTGCCTTGTTCAAGGTCATGCCCGCTCCCTGAGCAGTCCTCATCCAGTGATGGGTAAATACTGCTGTGTAAAGGCCGGGCAGCCTGCCCTAAGCGGGACAAGACTGAAAGGTTTCCCCAGTTGCAGAGTTTCCCTGAGGGATTAGCTTAGGCCTTACAGGTTCAACACCTCCTTCTGCACAAACCTGTTTCTCCTACTTCCCTATAGTTGTGAATCCCAAGGGTACCTCCCAAACACCTTCTGGCATGTCCACCTCCAGCCAGCAACAGATTCCAACAAGTCCCATCAGCCCTGAGGACAGACTGTTCACCAGAGGCCTCCAAAGGGGAGGTACGTGTATGTATACATACAGGCACAAATGTGTGTTCTTGTGTTTCATTTGCAAAAATAAGAAAGGGCAAATGATCTAGCAGTTTGAAATATGACAGAAAAAATAAATTTACTGGATTTTAAAATTCTATCATGAGCTTCAATTTTTCTTTTGAAACTTTCCAACACTACCAACAAAACTTTTCATTACAGAAGTTATTGCTTAACCTCCCTCAAACTATAATCTCACAAAAAGCTTAGCCTCCAAAAGGCAACCTCATTTGCCCTTACAGTTCACCTGGCAGGGCTTCATCTCAGGTAACTAGGCATCTGTGGTCTTGGAGGTCTGCTCTTTACTTCTAAGTCCTTAGCTTTCACCGCTCATTTGGTGAGGCAGATTTGAAGGCTCACCATCTCTGCTACGGTTAAGTCATAAGAGCCTCTCTAGACACTGAGTTCCTGGAGCAGGACTGTGTCGTTTCCTCTCTGCAACCCCAGGACCAATGAAGTACCTGGGGCAAAAATAAGTCATTCACATGAATACAAGAACTGGACTTCTAGGGTAGAAGGAAAGTGAAGGAAGGGGTAATGAGAAAGATGTTGAAAAATACAAACCCTAGGCAAAGGCCTGAACTACACAACACTTGGAAGTTGCTTCTCATCTCCAGGCAGTTTCTTCCCCTCACTCCTCATCGCCACCCTCAACCTGGCCAGCCCGCCCTTCACAATGATTGACAGAAGTGTGACCCTCTTCTTATTACTGAAAGATATGTTTGTGCTCTGGGGGAGTATAATAAAATGGGGGACTGCGCCCAAATCCTGACTGCTGGAGATGGAGCAGGGGTCTATTTTCGTTTCCACTTCTCTAATGGTTCTGTTCCTCCCATCTTATGTGTTTAGCAGAGGGCTCTAAGGTACAGCTAAATTGTATCCAACGGGAAGGAAACCGTGGGATTCACTACTATAATACTGAAATAGCAACTCTTTAGTTATGTGGACTCAAGGCTAGAACACTGAAGCAGAAAAAAGCAGTGAACCAAGTTAACTGATCTGGGTGCAATACAGGAGGGGAAAAGTGAGGTCACTGCACTTGTGTTGCCTCAAGATGTATCTCCATTCTCCATTCAAACAGCTGAACTGAATGAAGGGTAAGGTCCTTGAAGAACGCGTTTTGTTTCCTGCTTCGTTAATGAGGGCGACTATTCCTAAAAGACAGTTTGGAAACGTCAGAACAGTCAAAATTTAATTTAACCACAACATCCTTGGCTCTAGAAGCCAATCTATAACATGGCAGACTGACTGTTTCTGTGTGGATTGACTGGTTTAGAATTAGGGTACTAGGAGATTTGACCTCTACGTTACCACACCTGTCTCCTGGGTGTGAATCTGACTTACATAAAAGCTAACAGAATAAATTATTTGCTGACCTTGGGTGTACAGATTAGCCTGGACTGAATCTTGGGAGGAATTACCTGTGGGTCAGGTGAAAGGAAATAACTGTTAACAGCTCCTGATTTTAACATGCCATGGCAGGGGTGAGATTAATTTCTAATTTCTAGGTGTGAGAAGCACAATCATCTCACAGAGGAAACCACTATCATCCTGTCACATAAGGTGGAGTTTGGAAAATAATGGTACCAGTTCAAAGGAAACCAAGCTACAGGGTACGGCACAAATACAGAGTACGTTGTAATAACGCCCCTCTTTATTACAAAATCTTTTATTACAAAATCATAAGCATGTAATTCTGTAACATAATATCACAGTCGAGCACACCATGTGACATTTTAGGTGAAATGTTCAAATTGCTGTCCATCTCATGCCAGACATTCATTCACATGCCCTACCAACCACACTCGAGCAGGCACAGCTTCTGTCAGACCCTGTACTTTAATGTCCTTTAAAAGAACCATTAATCTCACTGATACTAGTAACTGCTTTTGGGTAAAGTCACTGCTTCACATTCTCACGGCATCTATTTCCCTTGCTTCACTCTGTTCAGTTTCAGTAACAACAGAAAGTTTGAGTAACGTATTTTTGGGCCATAAGATGCATGTAGGTTTTAGAGGAAAATAGGAAAAAATTTTGAAGCAAAAAATGTGGTAAAATATTTAATAACATAAATAACATAATATTTCACTGATGTAAATATAAACAGAACTCAACAGCAGCATTAACAACCATTATTCCTCCCAAATCTAGGGGTGGGAGGAGTATGTCTTATAGTCCAAAAAATATAGTAATTATCCATCTAATTATAGATTTATAAAGGAAAAAAGAAAATTCTGTAAAAGACACCCTTACAAGTGAGTTTCAAATAACTCTATTCAGTGATCTAGAGTTATCAAACAGCAAATTTAGAAAACATCCAGTAAGGTTAGGATTGGTAAAGACTACTGACTTAGTAAGAGGCCATATAAATTTCTACTGCTTAATATACAGCAAAAATTTTATATGAAGACATTACCTTACATTATTGCCAGGTAATCCATTGCCCTAAATGAGGTCATTTGTGATCTCAAATTAAAATCTAGGAGCACGCAGCTGTTTTTCATCTCCTTCCACCCTCTAAGTCAGTATATTACAAGGAGCACTGGATACTGACGAATTTTGAACTTCAGACTCAGGTTGAATTTCACCCCTCAGTTCTGCTTCACTTGTTCTCCCTGAGCCACTCGACCTCTGAACACCAGTTTTCCATTGGTAACTTTGAGGATTTCATAGCCTAAGAGGGTCTAAGAACAATAAAACATAGAATGAAGGTCTAACCTAATAAAGATTATGACTATTTCAGATGGGAAAAAAAAACACAAAAAACAAAAACTCACCAAATACTGATTACTTAAGGATCTCAGAAATAGCTGGTCACATGTCTAATTTAGGATCACTAAGGAAACAGAGTTATTTATTTCCCAACTCTTTTTCTTGTTTTCACTTGACGAATCGGTTCTCTGGTGGAAATGAGTGAGAGCTTCAGACTGGAATGAAAGGAAATCTTCCTCATTTTTTGTAGAGTAGATATCAATTTGGCTCAGACTCTAAAAAGGTAATGGTACCCGGAATGCTTCTAGCGTGGGTGGGTGGGGGGGCGGGTAGGGGAGGTTCTGCTACTTCTGGCGCCTTGGAAACAGGTGGCCAAGGAAGGACAGCTTGGTGAGAAGTAAGAGAATCCCAATGGGTCTAGGTGGCTCTCATAAGTTACTCTGGAATTCTCATTGTTATTCTGGAACCCCCATGAAGACTGGTCTGTGTTGTGCTGTGGTAGAAAGAGAAGACAAGTCCATCCCACGAGGCTCCATCCCAGTCAGAGCAGAAGATAACAGTGCCCAGTGGACAACTATATCCCAGGAGGCAACGGCAAAGCACAGGAGAATCCTCAGCCTCACTTTTCAGAAAGAATACTTGTGATTTTGTTCCCAGGAGCTATCCTCTGCCACAAGGAGTGCCATTCAAAACGTCACGTAGCACTTTTGCTAGACAAGATGACATTAACTTGGGGTTAAAAATAATAAGGCAAAGTCTTAGTAGTTTTCAAGTTTTTAAAAATGTGCCCGTATTTTTGCTGGGTAGGTTCTAGAAGGAAACACTGCCAAAGGCAAGAGGAAATTCTAGGATTATGTGGGCATGTATTTTCTGAGTCGTGTCTCTTCCTTCCCCTTTTCCGTTAATCCTAAGAAAGTTTCTTTAGCTGGTGAGAGGGAATTAAAATTCTCAAAACATATGTAATTCTTTTAAAAGTCTTCAAAACATCTACTGATAGAAAATGGGGGCAATAAAACATCTTGAACTAAAGGATTGCTGCCAATGAGAAGAAAAGAAAAAAGAAAATACATGGGATGAGAGAATAAAAGAATAGGGGAATTCAAAGAGCCAGAAATTCCAAGGCAAGAAGTGAGGGGAAATTCAACCAGGCAAGTATGTTTGTAAAAACTATTTTTATGAACAATTAATCATTCTATTCCCCATTATTCTAAGCCCATACTGTCTCCTCATCAAATACAAATACTTATTATATAAATCTAATTATATGAAAAAGCAATAGTTTCAATATTTTAAGAAAAATCCAACTACTAAAATAACCATAGCTTTCTACTCCAATTTCTCTCTCCCTCTCTCTCTCTCTCTCTCTCACACACACACATGCACACACAACTGAACAGTACAAATACAGAAAGACAGCTTTGTATAGATCTAAAGGAGCCCTGGCTGGTATAGCTCAGTGGATTGAGTGCTGGCCCGAGAACCAAAGGGTAGGTGGTTGAATTCCCAGTCAAGGCCCATGCCTGGGTTGCAGGCCAGATCCCCAGTATGGGGAGCGTGAGAGGCAACCACATATTAATGTTTTTCTTCCCCTCTTCTCCCTTCCTTCCCCTCTCTCTAAAAATAAATACAATCTTTTAAAAAGACTAAATAAATAAAATCTTTAAAAAAGACGTAAAGGAAAAGTTGAATTGTTGCTTCTCTTTTAAACTTCTTTCTGGATTTCTATCACATGATTCCTTTACAATTTAACAACATGAATGGAAAGTGAAATTCAACCTAAATGCTACCAGGTGTATAACTCCAGTGTTATAGGTGTAGAAGGAGAAAAGACAATGCAGTTTATTTAGGGTAAGTTCTATGAAAAAAGATTTGAAGCTGACAAGAGTCAGAACTTAATTAGCTGTGCAGACTAAGACGCTGTACTCAAATCAGTTGTATAATGGCATACCATCAAGCACTTCTACAAACCAGAAGTACTGTGAAACTTCCATCAGACATTCAATAAAGAACCCAAATAGCTTACATCGTAGAACTGAATCTCATTAAAAAAAAAGACAGTATTTCATTATTGCAAAGTAAGCAGCTGTATTCAACTGCACTAGACAGAGGCAAAGCGTAAGAGAGTTATGAGTGCCCTACACAAACTTTCAGCCCTAAAAAAGAAATATTAATAACAATACAAAAAACATTAGCACAAACAACTGGTGCTTCTTTCAGTAGAAAAAATGATGCACCAAAAAAAATAATTTTGAGAACTTGCTGACCTAAAAATAAAAGGCGAAAGTGAGAGGCAACAAGTGAGATCAAAAAGAATACCTACTTGGGAAGCACTAATATAGGCAGAAACCTAAGCAAATAGTGTTTTGATTGGGTGAAGGCAAGTTTTTTTTGTCATTTCCCTTTCCTGGAAAGGAAAATAATTACATGAGTAGAAGGAGGGAATCTGTATAGGTGCACATAAGTTCAGTTATCCTATAACTATACATGGTGGGTGCTAATTCTAAAGTGTCTCTCTCATGTTCAGCCCATAATCAGGACGTTTGCTTTCCTGTTAGCTTTGTAAACAGCTGTTTGAACTACAATGCTGGTGTGGCCCAGTCCACGTTCAAACATTCCAAAGGTTTGAGTAGTGAGACATGCAAGGCAGTTGCTCTGGAATGGCTGCCCTAGCTCTATTTTTAAATGGCTCCACTTACGTCAACTTTTCACAAACTACAGTGAAGTTCTAGGCAGCAATACTAAATTCATTTATTAGTAACATATCAAACTCATGGCAAAACAAAGTTTACTTCCATGTGTTACTAATACTGATGGATTTATCTGGAGGATGTCCATGTTGCTGAACTTCAGTTGTTAAATGTTCATTAGGTCTTAAACACATAAAGAACTTGTATCTGGACAACCTATGTTGTCAGCATTATTAGATCTGATGTAAAATATGTTTGAGACAGAGCCCTTCCCTTTAGCAAGAAGATAAATTCAGCAATAATCTTGAATCATTTCCAGGACTATACCTTAGGAAAACCTGAAATAGGTGGTAAATCTGTATGTATTTAGATAAATAAATCTCTTCTCTAATGACTTATCAATAGGTTTTCCTAATGACTTAGGAAAACTCTTTAGTTTTTCTAAAGCTGTTAATCCAAATGACAGTGTATGTATGTGTACACACACATACATACATAAATGTACATATAGACTAAGAAGGAACATGCTGGGTAGAAGGTTACTGAAAATTGAGACAGATAGGCTGACTTGAGGGCCTTATCAACACTTGTAATCATTTCCTTAGGAAGAGGTATGCCAATCTTTATTCATCTTTTAAAAGTCCCAGACTAATCTAATATCAACAGATCTGAGCTCTGGATGAAATATGTCTAAAACCACCAAGTTATTGGCCTATTGATGACATTTCAGTGAGCCTCCATGTATGCCCAAAGCAAAGGTGGACATGCTATTTTTTTTTTACATAGTGGGAGCAAAGAACTTCATAAACATAAATACCTTTTGAAGTGTATAAAATATCTGTCATTCAAGTCTCAGCTCAGATATTACCTCCTCACAGGTCTCAATGACACCCCCCTCTCCCCAGAAATGTGCTCTATCACATCACTTCTACTTTCCTAACAGCACTCTCTGAACTATCTTGTTCATTCATCTATTAACTTGTTTTGCTGGCTAACCATAGAATTAAGGCTCTGTAAGAACAGGAATCCTGTGTGTCTTGCTCACCACTGTATTTCTAGTAGGTGCCGGGCACAATTATTTGAATATATACTTAGTTGAATAAATTATTTTCTCAGTATATATGACAGATCAAAATATAGCAAGAAATAGGAAAGCAATCTTTCTCTCTCCCTCTTTCTACACACACACACACACACAAACGCATCTAGACTACAGAGTAGGTGTTTATAATTTTTTTAAGGTACATTATTCAAGATCTGAGGTAGAATATTTTGTTGCTTTAAAAAATATATATATTACAGTAAAATTACTTAAGCCAATTCAAAGTGAATAACTTTGGCAGAACAATTTAAATTATTATTTTTGGTAAAATAACCCCCAAAATACCCGTAAAGACAATGTTTCTCCAGTAACTTTTACATAAGTTAAAAATAATCAGATAAAGCAGCTTTAAACATGGTGATTTATTTTATGCAATTGTTTAAATCCATTGTCTAAAAATGTTCAAAAGGCACTTTAAAAAAACATATTTAAAAATACATTTTTTTCTGACTTATTGGTGATCACTTAAAATAAGCAAGTCACCAGACATTTTTAAACCATTCATGATACTATTACCTTACATAATTTTTAAACTCCAAAACACAAACATTCACTGTGTAATATAGCACACTGCTTAGCAGTAAGATTAGTTTCCCTGTAATATACTTTATTAATTTGCAGGGCTCTGAAAAGTTATTTAAACTTAACTAATATAAGCTGAAAATTAGAGAGGAAAAAGGAGTTAAAACAGAACACTAGTTTTAGGTTGGTTCCTCTTTAGAGAATTTGTGAAATTTCTTGTTCTAATCTTTACTAAAGTTTGTATTTCAACTGAAATAAGTAATTTTTAAATCAATAGTTACATTTAGCATAAATTAAACCACAGGTTGTCCCCTAGATTTATTAATTATTTCTGTCAGCCTTACTCTAAAAACATAGAGACATCAGGCAAATGAGTTTTTTGTTTGATTTTGAGAAAACTAAGGGGGCGGTGGTAGAATCCAAATAACTTTGCTTTGTTTAATAATTACATATCTAGAATTAGTTTAAAGTTGTAGACTTTTAAGGAGGGCAAGTATCCTGAAAGCCAGCAGGCATTATTCTTAAGACAGATGTTTTTACTTCTAAACTCATAGGGAAACAAAGTTAATAGCTATATAAAATTATCAGTAAGTGATACAAATGCTAATCACTAATGACAGCCAAATTAACCTTGTGAAGGTAGCACTAAGAGTAGTTAGAAAATGGAAATTAGTTAAAAGGAAATTTAAAGAGGGTAATAAATACAAAGAAGCAGAAACTGTCAAAGACATAGTATTGGAAATAAACAGAAAATTTAAATGGAGAATAAAAGGATAGACTTGATCTAATTAATCAAGTGAGGGATTTTTGAAGCCTCAATTAGATAAATATAGTTTTACAGACTCAAGGAAGTAAAAAATTAATACTAAAAAATTATGAAAATAATCGGCAAATTTAATGCCCAAATCCTATTACCATACTTCAAAAAAGTATTAACAACTAGTCAGTGATTTATTTTCAAATCTCACAGAACAAAACTCCTCTGAAATTTAAGGTATTTGAAAACAAATAATTTAACTCAGGGACAACAATCTTTTATATCATCTATGAACTTTCCAACTGAAAATACAAGTATATCGTTATGGAGAACATAAAATAGTAAAAGCCATATGTTTTGACACTACATTAAAATCACTTATCTAAATAGCAGAGATCTTAATTTAAAAGGTAAGTCAGTATCATCATGAATCTAGTTTTATGTGGTCCATCAAATACTTGAATTTCTTTTATTAGGTTACATAGGACAGTCAACTGATTCTTGAAAGTGATGTAATTTTGATAGTATGAATTAGTAAAAAAAACATTCTGCATATAACAAAATATTTTTCTATCTATTTAAAAATTTTTATTAACTGTGGACATTTTTAATGACATTCATTTACATATGCTTTTAATGAAGTAATATGCACTTACTTAATGAACTGTTCCTGCCCCAATGTGAAATTACTAAATTCGAAGAATTACAGATTTTACTCTGTAGGTCCTGATATTAGCCACTCTAAAAAAGTTAAAAAAATTCTGTCAAAATAAATGATCCACTGACCCTTTAAATCATCTTTAAAGTCTTTTACATTTAATACAGTGTAATCTTGGACTACACTATCTAAAACATGCTCTATCTAAATCTTTGAAAGATACCTTACTTATGCCGTGATTCTTTGCATGTTTGAAGGATCATTTGCATCAGAATCACTTAGATCTTAGTGTAAAAAGGTTCTCAAACTAGCACGAATGAGCCTCACCTGAAGGGCTTGTTTAAATATAACTGCTAGCCTCCAGTCCTAGTTTCTGATTCAGTAGGTCTGAGACAGGGCCCAGGAGAGATAAGATCTCCAACCGGTTCCCAAATGGCCCGGAAACTGCAGTTTACACCACACTTTGAGAACCACAGCCCAAGGGTAGCTCTGAAGAATGACTAGTGTTGGGCCCCATGCTAGATTCAGAATTTCTGGGCTTGGTGTAAAATTTGAGTTTTAACAAGCTCCCAGGCGAGACTATAAAAGCCACAATTTGAGAAGCATTATGGCAATCTGGCTAATTTTACTATTACTGGCCAATGAGTAAAAGATGTCACATGTCAGTAAGTAAAAGTGGAAATAATGCTAAATGACTAACCTCTGAGCTGACGTGGTACAAAGAACATACTGGCTTTGAGTAGAAATCTCATTATTAGCTTTGTGACAGTGGAAAAGTTACTTTAATTCTGAACCTCTGTTTTCTCATCTATATTATGGAAGTAACACCCAATTTGTGAGGATTTAACACTAATGTACACAGAGTATCTAAGCACAGTACTTAGCATATAGTACGCATCAGATAAAAACTAGTAATTACTGATAAGAAATGTACAAAATAGTTCCTTCAGTATCTGATTCCATTAAAGTAGATTTTTCATTCATTTGAAACAAATATTTACACTCCAAGTTAACCATAAAACCTTAAACTTATTGCTCCATCCTCTGGGCCAGACAGTGTTCTAAAAGCCATAAATATATTCACTTGTTTAATCCTCATAAAATTCTTGTGAGGTAGGTAATATTATTGTTGCTAATTTACAGATGAGGAAATTGAGGCACAGAGAGATTAAGTAAATTGCTCAAGGTTACAAGACTAGTAAGTGATGAAGCAAGAATTTAAACCCAGGCAGTCTGACTCTGGACCCCAAGATTTTTCACATGCTAATTTCCTGTGAGTAAATTCTAATGCTTTTGGATGTTTATGATAAACCATATATACTTGTAGTAGCACAGAAAAGTACAATAGCAAATATGGACTCAAATTCATATGCACACCAAGGTGAAGAGCTGCTCAAAAAATAGAATGAATGCCTTGAAATTTTGGCAGGTGAAACCACCATGAACACCATGAAAAACAATTTAATAGATAAAAATTGGTGTAAAGTTTCTACAACATGGGCAGAGTATCCATAACTGGCCACTAATATGAACATCCTCTCAAATACACCATCAAAGAGGTCACGGTTTTGACATGTTTGGCACAATAAACTACTTAGTTAAGCATCAGGGTCAATGGTGTGACAGCCATGTAAAATTAGCATAATGATAAACATAAGGGAAATGTAAACCATCTGTAACATGTAACATAGTATTACAGAAAGGCTGTAAAATATTGTTATGATACACTCAGGTAATATTGTTAAAGGTAACAAAAATGAAAAGAATTTTTCCTTCCAGAAACTCTTTAGATAGTCACTATAATTAGAACAAAACATTCATATGTGTTTTTGATGGCAGTCTTAAATGGGTATTCTACTCAACTGAAATTATCTACACATTAGCAAAACAATCATCCCAAAATAGAGGGTGCTGCAAAAGTAGGTTTACAGTTGTAAGTACGCAAAACAGTGTTCATTCTTGTTATTCTTTATTAATTATTGCATTATTTCCCATATGAACAACTGTAAATCTACTTGTGTCCCACCCTGTGTATGTAAGCCAGCAATCAAAATTCAGATGCTATTCACAAATTAAGTATTTGGTCTTTTAATATCTGACATACTTCAGCTTAAGAACTTTGTGTTTTCTAATGTTTTTAATTAACTCTGGGTAAAATCCTACATTTAAATTATTTTGCCAGTGTAACTAATAACCACCTCAGATTCTAAAAATAAATTCAAAACTGCTTTAAACAAATTATGAAAGGTACAAACAAGTGTCTCACAACAGGGTAAGAATAAAAGGAACTACAGTTATATAATTGGAAAGAGTTTTAAATAATCAATTAAAAATGTTGCTTAGTAATTCCTGAGAGTGGCACTGACATAAGAAAAGCATTCCCCCCAAAGCATTACAGTAACTATTAGTTACCCACAATTAACAATGGGTAAAATGGGAACAAAATACTTAAAAATCCATGTTTACCAAATGCTAGCTGAAAATAGTATCCAAGAACGGTTGAACATACTTAGAAGAGACAGCAGGGACTCAGTGTAGGCATACTTAAGGGATATTGTGGGTTCTGTTCCAGACCTCCTCAATAAAGCAAGTCTCACAATAAAGTGAGTCCTAATCTTTTTGCTTATAGAGGAAATCTTGCCTTCAATTCGGTTTGAAAACTAAATCTATGAAGTGCAATAAAGCAAAGCACAATAAAATGAGGTATGCCCGTATAAGGTTAACTATTAATTAAAACCAAGTATGTATATATTACAGTCAAGGACCATGATCATTTCAAAATGTGATTTTATTAATGCACGTTAAGATAAGTGCATTCTTGTTCTACCTACTTCTGAAAGAAATACTGCCAATTTTAAAGTCACAGCAAAGTTTTGATTAGCCAAAACTGCACACTGGTGTGTGTATGGTGGGGGGAGGGGTGGCAGGGAGTTTGGTTCCTTTATACTACATTGCAAACATAAACTCATGTCTTGAGTTTACAAACACCACCAAAAACAACAACACTTCCTTCTAAAATTTTAAGGCAGATCTGTTTAACATCATGTGTGTGTTACTAATATGGTACAGTGATGTTTTAACAAATTTTACTGTTTTAGCTTCCCGCTGAAAATAATACATGTGGTCAGGAATGGGCAATAAAATCTCTTTTCTAGTCCCCTTGCCTGGCCAACATTATAAAATCACAAGTTTTTCATATATATATATTACTGTATCAAAAACACATTTTAACAGACCTCACAGCTCATTAAAGCTTCAGTTGACAGTCAATTCATATGAAAGATTTCTAATAAGGAATGTTCACTTAGAATTCTTCACTGGGAGTCCAGTGTTCTATAAAAGAAATGCAGAAGTTCTTCAGTGCAATGCTAGACATTTTACCTCTGTTCATTCATGTTTTCTTTCAAAGTTTCCCAACTTTACTTTTGTATCTTCATTTTTGTATGCTCGACTTCTTTCCTTTAGTATATTCTCAGGTAAGGCAGGTTGATATCTATATAAATATCCATATGGACGTAGATGATAAACGAGGTATTCTAATTCATACATAGTTGTAGGATCAACATAGTGAAAAGAAACTGCAAGATCAGAACAGCAACCAGGCCCCTAAAAAAGTAGTGGAAACAGGCATTATTAATAAGCAGTACATTGTTAAAATACAATATGCACATAGTGATAAAAGAAACACTAATTTTAACAGAATCCAGTAATTAAAGCTGGCAAGGTTTATTAAAAGAGGCACCTAATTTATTAGACATGTGGAAGAAAGGAATTTATAGAGTTCCTAATAATTTGAAACTACACATAAGTATTTCTAACTGAAATAATATTCTCTCATACTCTATAGTGTTTTAGCAGGAAAACATCTTGAGAGTTTTTTTAAGTGAAAGGAATAGATATACAAAGGATAAAGCTCTATTTCTTCAAATTTCGCTTTTTCTTCATAATTTTCTCACTGTAAATTTTTGCTGGGCTCAGCCTCAGAAAAATACCGTTGGAGCATTCAATGACTAGAAAGCTTTGCCCATAATGTATCTGCAACCTAATACTTTATCTGCACATTAACCCAAACAGTATAGTATTTAGGAAAGTTCTGAATCAAACCTAGGATTGAATTCAGATTTTGCCTATTAGTGTATGCCACTGGGCAAGTTACTAAATCTCCATAAGCTTCAATTTCCCTATCTGCAAAAGATGGTTAAAGGAGATTATGTGTGTAAAATGCCTGGGACTAAGCTTTATATATCATAAATGCTCAATATGTGAGCTATTATTGCTAAAACAATAACATTCAAGTGGCCCTCCGTAACGGTTAAACCATTGTTCACTTATGGAATTCTCATACATTCCTAATACAGCTGGTATGAGAACAAGTTAAAAACTAGACAAAAAATACAACAAATAAGAATGAAAAAGCATGAAAATAAAGAAAACAAACAAAAAAACTGGTCACAGAGTTAAACAGTCACAAGGTCATTTTTAGGATCAGAACTGATATCTGGAGACTGTTTCATCCAGGTGAGTCCAACAAAATTCAGATTCTATATGCCTTTGCAAGGATCCAGGGAGAAAGACAGTTTGACAAGTTCCCGGAGAAGACTGATATTGACCTATTAAATTGAACATTTAATAATTCATATTTGGAAATATGTAGCTTACAATGCAGTAAAAATTATCGAGAAATTGTTCATTATATTTTCTCTGGCCTGATTCTCAACTTTTCCTTTGAAACAAACATTGTTTGTGAGATCTTGGACAACTATGTAGGCACTGAAAAATTACCTAGTATCTATTTTTTATGTCTTTAGGGAATGTAATACAAACAAATATATGAAAATCACAAGTATGACTTACATGTTTATAAGTCATATAAACATATATATCACATATATAAACATGTAAGTCATACTTGTGATATAAGTCAACTTGTGATTATCTAAATCAGCTCTGTCTGATAGGTATATATAAATCACATAATGTAGTTTAGCCCTGGCTGGTGTAGCTCAGTGGATTGAGCGTGGGCTGTGAACCAAAGGGTTGCCGGTTTGATCCCCAGTCAGGGAATATTCCTGGGTTGCAGGCCAGGTTCCCATTGGGGGTTTGAGAGAGGTAACCACACATTGATGTTTCGCTCCCTCTCTTTCTCCCTCCCTTCCCCTCTCTCTAAAAGTAAATAAATAAAATCTTTTAAAAAATAAATAAATCACCTAATGAATCACATAATGTAGTTTAACATTTTCTAGTAGCCACATTTAAAAAGTAGAAATAAAAATAATTAATTTGAAGGTATTTTATTTAGCTGAATAAATCCATATTGTTACTTTTTCAGTATGTAATTAATACTTTAAAAATTATTAATGAAATCATTCTTGTTAGTTGTGCTAAAACCGTGAGATCAGGTGTGAATTTTACACTTAAAGCACATCTCAGTGTGGACCTGCCACATTTCAAGTGCTCAAAAGTTAATGTGCTTAATGGCTACTATACTAGCCAATACACAGTAAACTAAAAAAACCCTGAATAATAGTAGTTAATTTTAAATTGCTGATCCTCTGTGGAAGCAATTTTGACTCTGAAATTGTAATAATATTTTTATAGGGTTTGCTGTATTGTTACACCCTATTGCATTATTATTTTCTAATGGATGGCCAGAATACTGTTATTATTAAGCATTATAAGCAATAAAAGATAGTAAAACAGCTATAATTATTAAAAATAAAATAGTCTTTTGCATATCGTTATGGTTACCTCAAAAACTCAAAAAGAGTCGAGTGAAAAATCACCTGAAATTAAGAAGCCAAGAACACAGCCAGATTTCAAAGATGCTTTAAAAAACCAGAAGCTTTGATATATACCAATTAAGAAGTTTTAAGAAACAGCCTAAGTGGAACAGTAAGAAAAATAGTAAATATCTAGGAAAATACTTAAGAAGAAATAAAGTTCTGAAGAAAACTGTAAAACTTCACTAGGGGACCTAAAAGGAAACTTAAAAACTCCTGAGTAAAGATGTCCACTACCCTAAATTAATAACTTTATACACAAGGAAATGACATACGAGCTGCCAGAACAATTTAAAAGAGAAATACACACTCTTAGATTAATAACTTAAATATGCTGTAAAGCTACAAGGTTAAAAACAACATGGCACTGAGCCAAAACCAAATGGAATGGAAGAGAACTGAACTCCAGGCACCAATCCCTCTATAAGTATGCAAGAGTGTATGATAAAGAGGTATTTTAAATCAGTAATGAAAGTAAGACTCATTAAAAAATGGTATTGGCCCTGGCTGGCGTAGCTCACTGGATTGAGCACGGGCTGCAAACCAAAGTATCGCAGGTTCGATTCCCAGTCAAGGCACATGCCTGGGTTGCAGGTCATGGCCCCCAGCAACCGCACATTGATGTTTCTCTCTCTCTCTCCCTCCCTTCCTTCCCTCTCTAAAAATAAATAAATAAAATCTTTTTAAAAAATGCTATTGGAATAATTAGTTAACAATTTTAAAATTCAGGAACTCTCTGCCTAACCAGATACCAGTAAATTTCAGATGAATTAGTCTAAATAAAACTGAAGAACTAAGAGAATTAAGTCTTATTTGATTATTTCTGACCTATGAAAAAAGCAATTTCATATATAGAAGCATATATATTTATATATAGTAAATACACATCTATTTTAAATCTATTGTGTTATGAATGCAAATTCTCTGGTGAAAAGCCTTTTTCCAGGGAATAGACTCACTTATAGGGAAGTAAGCAGGCAGTATGAAAAGTTCTGAACAACTACCTTAAGAATGTAACTCTTTGACAACTAGAATAGCGGTCCCCAACCTTTCTGGCACCAGGAACCAGTTTTGTGGAATACAGTATTTCCATGGACTGAGGTAGGGGGATGGTTTCAGGATGATTCAAACACATTACATTCAAGCTCACCTTCTACTGTGTGGCCCCGTATAGGTCCACAGGCCAGAGGTTGGGGACCCCTGAACTAGAGTATCTCACTATGACTCCAAAAAATTTTCTACACTTTTATTTTTAGTGATTACCACAGAGAATGTATGTATAAAATTTAGGATGGCTGTAAAAACAGTAACTCAGGAAGAAAATTTATTAAATGATGGATGAGTAATAACAGAAATCTAATAAGAGCGAAGAGACAACATTAGAAAGTTGGGTCAGTTTTGGTATTCCCAAGTCTATTTTATAACCTCTAATACAACTGAATAAATTTTTACAGGAAAAACATATATTTTGCCATACATTTTAAAAACTACTACAATTTAAATAAAAGATGCACTACAGAAATATTTATTTTGTTCATATAAAGCATATTGTTAGGTTGGTGGGAATTCCCATATACATGTTGGTGGGAATTGTGGGCAGTTCTCTTAAAGGAAAAGGAGGATATTTTACTGGTTACAAAACAATGAACAATTATGATACCCCTTTGCTGTATGTGTACCAGATAATTTTGGGGAAGTTTTACACCTTTAGGTGTATTTATTATATCATTTATTATGTTTTTTGAGTTTGGGTATATTTTTTGTATGCAAAAGGAGGTAAAATTAAGAAGGCAAGCAACCAGGTAACCTTGGAATAGTCAGAATACAGTAAGAAAAGTTTACATCAAAAAAGCACCCAAAGTAGCACCTCATTAAAACAAAACAAAAACACAGGCTTGGGAATGCATCTGTTTCACAGTCTAAAAATTTTGCATCTACAATAGAAATAAAATGCTAGTATAAGGTTTCAAACAGGCTCATTACATACAACTGAACTTTAAAAAGTTTATTTAGGAAAGTGGAATTTTATCCCAACAGAATACTTATTTTAACATATCCTCCTATCCCCACCCTTGTGGGGTAGATACCCCACTAATCATACAGGAGAACTCAGGATGAAAATAACAGCTTTTAGAATCAAGGTGGTTTGCACTAACACTTAAACTACTTGTTAGGAGAGGCAGGTCACTTTAATTTCCTGAGCCTCATTTTTGTCACCTATTAAATGCAGAGTTACTGTAAGGATTAGGTATCATGTCTGTGTAAGTACCAAGAACACACTGCTCTGGTGGGTGATAGTAGTAGTAATGGTTTCAGTTTCCTTTAAAGTTGATCATCTAAAGCTTGGGTCAGATGTTCTAGGTCAGGGTTTCTTAACATCAGTGACACTGACATTTTGGGCCAGATACTATAATTCTTTGTTGTTGGGGGCTGTGCTGTGTGTTGTGGAATGTTTAGCATTCAGTGAGTTATATAATCTTGTGGGTTTCTACCCACTAGATGCCAGATGGAACCTCCTGGTTAACAACCAAAATGCCTCCAGATTTGCTAAATGTCCTCTGGGTGAAAAACAGTCCTCTGGGGGGAAAAACAAAACAAACCCTGGTTGAGAACTAGGTGATGATCTGAAAGTGTTGACTTGTGAAGAAGGGAATGATAGCACAAAGTACTTACTTGTATTTCTGGGCCAGAGGGAAAGAAGGCAAAGTGCCAGTAACTTGCCTAAAGGCATTATTAATTATTGGGTTAGCCAAAAAGTCTATAAAGTTTTTTCCATAAAATAAAAGACATTTTAAATTTTCACCAACAACTGTATTGATTTGGTTATTTTGAGTATATCAGCTATCTCCCATGTGGTATGTTGATTGTTTTCAATGTCTTGATTTGATCACTATCAACTTCAACTGATCTACTGACTGTGGAGCACTGTCCAGTGAGAAATCTCCAGCAGGAACCTTCGCAAACCACTTTTGACACGTTTGATCAGTCACAGAACCCTCTCAATACACTGCACACATCTTTTTTTTTGCCTTTCAGCTGGTTTTACCTTTCTTGAAATAATATAGCATAATATGCCAAAAATGTTGTGTTTTTTTTCTTCCATCTTCAATGTTAAAGTGGCTGCACAAAAATTCACCAATTTTGATAATTTTTTTAAATGTATGCTGATATGACAGCTGTCACAATACAATCTAACACAATTGTTTAGAATAAAGTTAAAAACAACTAAGCGCTACTAGAGCCATCTTACAGAAAAAAACAAACGAACTTTTAGCCAACCTAATAATAACAGAACTGAGATTAAAAGCTGGGTTTCATGATTCCTGGTCTCCTTCATTCACTGCTGCAATGCTCATAACAGCAAAAAACTGGCAGCAACCTTTTATCACCAGGAGAATGGATAAATTATAGTACATTCATATATTGTATCAGTACTTTTCAACCTTTTTCATGTCATGACACACATAAACTAATTACTAAAATTCTGCAGCATACCAGAAAATACATTTTTGCAGATCTGACAAAAAATAGTTATAATTTTGATTCATGCACACTGGATGGCTATTATGTTGGATGTTATCATTTTTTTATTTGACAATTTAAGGGACAAGGGGTCAGTGCCCTTACTAAAATAATCAGGTATTGCATGTTTTAAAAAATCTTGCAGCACACCGGTTGAAAATCACTAGATCAGATTATCACACAGCAGTTTAAATTAATAAATAAGCAGATACATAGATTAATGGTTTGGAGAGGACAGAGGCCTCAGCTGTATCTATACCTTTTTATTTTAAAAAATCTAAAGCAAATATAGCATAAGATTAATATTTGGTAAAGCTGGCTTGTGGGTACAAGACATTATACTCTTCTCAAACATTTGTACATCTGATAAATTTAATAAAATAATGCACTTTATATAAAGTTTTCAGGAATGTAAGTTAAGGTGTCAAACAAGAGCTAAGGCTTATTAGATGCTTAGTGTGTGGCAAGCACTGTATTACACCGTAAGGACAACTGGATGAGACAGGTAAATCATGTCCATTTTACAGATAAGGAAACTGATGCTAGGAAGTTAACCAAATTCTGCCCATCCAAGGTCATTCAACTATTAAGTAGGAGAGCAGGACTTGAACCTAGGTCTTTTTGAACCTCAAAGTCTTTTGATGTGTTGTTCCTTAATCACTCAAACTAGAGTATCCAACTCTACTCTGAGTCATGCTATATCCCCTTACCCAGCTTTTTTCTTTCAGGGCAGTTACCGCAACCTAGAATCATATTATAACTTGATAGTCTTTCTATTTATTGTAGATCTCCTCATCTAGAATGTAAGGTCCATGAGAAATGAAGATTGGCCATATTTACTGCTACAGTCTTAGTGGCTGGAATGTCGTAAGTACCAATATTTGTTGAATGACTGACTATTGCTGACACTCTCATTCTAATTTACTTTGTTAGACTGTTATTCTATGCAAAAAGACTAAAGGAGACAGCAATGCTAAAGAAACATACACATATTAGGTACTTTTTTTTTAAGTAAGCAAAAGTCAGTTGAGTATTTATGTTGTAATAACATTTCTAAACTTACCTCTACAGGAGGATAATAGTTATAATTCCAGTACCAAAATGTTCTAGGTAGATAACCCTTGATTAAGTGGTGTTCTGGTACAAAAGGATGAAAAGTTTCTTTTCCAGTGGTATCTCTGGAATCTCCCGCTTCTACATTTATAATTTCCATGCATCTCCCCAGTGCTAAGTCTTCAATGGAGGAACTATGTGTACATTTCTCTGTTTTAAATGCATCAACAAATCTCTTCAAGGCTTCTTTGCTCAGTACATATCCTGCTCCTCCACTCATGTAGCCCTGCTTTACATAGGGCTTAAACCTTCTCCCAAAGTAAATGGGTTCTTCAGGGTTGTGTTTTGAGAGAAGCCATCTCAAATTGTCTAGTATAACATATGTATCATCATCTGCTTTCAAAAACCAATCAGCATCTTCTAAATAGTGATCATGAACATAATGAAAAGCTTTAATTGTTTTCCAGTATAGCTGGTCTCTGCCTTCTCTGGTTTTTAATCCCACAGCAGGGAAGTCTTTATTTTCTTCTGAACTCATAAACAACACTTTATTACAGCGTTGGGCCCATGTAGCTTTGACATGTTTAGCCTTTTTCTCTAGATTTTGGGGCCCTGTCATAACCCAGCAAAGAATTTTAACCTTCTGATAGAGGTTTTCAGCAATGTCTGTGTTCTCATCTATTAAACAAAAAAAAATGTTTAAGTTATATTTACATATATCTAAAATCCAAACAAATTATGCTTAAGAAGACATTTTCTTAAACAATTTCAAATAACCACCCCCATCCCTGCTTCTACTTACCAACTGCCATTTAGTGATTTAATTTGAAAGGAAGCAAAACTCAACCTAGTATGAACTGACATTCTGATTCACTGGTTTCTTGTCAATCTTTAGGAGATCACTGGAGCTAACAAGAGTTGTCACTATGAATTAAATTCTTACTCTTCCTTTGATTCATTGACCAAATAGCATCAGCAACATCTAGGAGTTTGTTAGAAATGTAGTATTTCAAGTCCCAACCCAGACCCACTGAATCAGAATCTGAATTTTAACAAGTTCTCCTAGTGATTTGTGTGCATTTCACCACCTTAAGAGAGTCTGCTTTTCACTTCATTCTGCAAAGAAAGCTCCAGCTGGTTCTTAACCAGAAAATTGACAGGAATTTTTCATTGCTCTGAATAAATTCTGAAAGGCAGGGAAGACATACTGCTGAAGTGGCAGTTCATTCTGAAGCTCACAAGAGTCCCCTGGAATGAATTTCTACAAGTACTCTCCGAGATGGCTTTAAAAAGGCTTTCCCAACTACCCCAGTTTGATGAAGAGGCATTAATGCACAGTTGAGATTACTTCTATTAGTAACACACCTCATTACAAATTCAAATCCACCAGTCAGAAAAAGAACAGATGAATAGGTAGAGGTAGTATTTTCAATATTATCTAGAGAAGTGTTTTCCAAAGTATGGGTTTGCAAATAAATGTGTAAGGAGCTTACGCTGGAATAGAAAGCAGCATGTTAAGTTTTTCATTGAGGAAGTCTTGCTTTCCCCTCTTCCCTCAAAAAAAAAGTCCTAAAACAGTGAGCTTAAATGATTTACATCCTGTGCAAGCTCCTTATCTGGGTGCAGACAGGTAACAATTCACAGGCTGTCATGCCAGGACCACATTTTGAGTAACACTGGTACAGAGGATGAGTCCAACTACAAGATTCTAGATCAGTACTTGGTGAGGACCAATTTTTATTTCCAATAGTTAGAGACCTATACTTTTATAAACATGCTAAAAGTGAAATACTGAAAAATAAAATTTTAAAAAAGAAATATAAAATACAAGCCCAAGTAAGTTTTTATCTTTAGATTTAGGTAAAATTACTTCCAAATTACCATAAAGTTTCTAACTGTTTAATTGTGATTTCAGCACTAATTGAAGTCTGAAAAATATGTATTACGCTTTATAGCAATCTACAGCAATGCTCTAGGTAGAATCCTCAGAAAGCATATCCTTCAGGTTAAGGTCAACCAGTGAGTTACAAAAGCTCAGTCCTATGAAAAATTAACAACAAAGACATAAACTTCTAGTTAACTGATTGAAAGAGTCTAGAAGGCAAGGTTGGTGCAGGGTATAAAAATACACTCATGCCCCTCTAAGTATCAAGAATCACAATCTAAAAACAGACAAAATCACCCTATTTCCAGTTAGAGCGCATTCACAATTCTTATACTTGGGAGCCCAATCTCCTAGCTATACAGATATATCAAATCCTCACTCATTAATTACTCTGTAATAAACATGTGCTAGCACAGGAGATAAGTAGATGAATAACACACATGTGCAAACCTATACTTGCCACATATCAAGGAAATAAAAAGATGCTACAATTTAGGAGGTAAATACAAAGGGTTTGATGTGCTGTGGGAAAAGAAAGTTGAGGGAATGTGGCTAGAAAAGAGAAGGGAAAACAAAGCAGTATCTGCGAAAATAAGAGATGATGCAGAAAATAGAACTTTAAATGAGATGTTCACCAAAACAAAGGACAAAAGGCATGGTAAAGTTTGGCTGCGTGCAGGTTAATGGGTTATACTAAAGATCTGAACTAGGAGAAATGCACTATGGATTGAGAAAAGAAATCTGAAAAACGGTACAGAAGGTGAACTGTTAGATTTAAGTCACAAATGAGACTGAATGGTAAGCAAAGAAAAGCATCTACTATAACTTAAGTTTCTAGCATAGGCAGGTAGTAATGAGCTATATAAAATAAGAAAGGAAGTATAAGTTTTAGGAGTAAGAAGGAAAAGAAAAAAAGGAGTTCATATGCACATGTTAAGTTTGAAGAAAACAGACAACTTTTAGCATCCCCTTCATTTTGTGTATGTTCCTGCAGTTAAGGACAACCTAGCATAGCCTACTAGTAGTAGAGGAGCCTCAATCCAATTGATCATTTCAAGACCTGAAGCAATGCTACAGAGCAAGTGCACAGTGATCAAACTGCTTTCCAATAAGACCACAGAGCACCTGCTTGGAGTTAACTCAGTTACATAAACATTTACACAACATAATACAATTTGTAAAGGTATTCATGTGCTTGCTAGTACACAAAACTCAACCAAGATTTGACACCTTGCCCTAGAACCTTTGCTTGAGAGGTAGGAAATAAGTAATTTACAGCCAGAAAGGTAAGAGAAACAACTCTTAATACGGATCCTATCCATCCTAGAGCTCTAATTATTTTCAATCTGCTTGTATTCTTTTCTGTTACATAAACCAGAACATTTGCAGAGATCTTTGAACTGTGTTGATGCCTTATAGTATCTAAAATGGAGTTGAAGATGATGACAGTAAAGAAGAGATGGAAATGAAAACTATAGGGGCTAATGACATCATGCAGGCAAAGAAGAGCCAAAGGACAGAAACTTGGAGAAAACCTCCATTTAATGGGCACCCAGAGGACTCAAGTTGAGAAAATCTAGTTAGAGATATGAGGACAGGAAAAAATGAAGTCACAACACATACCTAGCTTTCTAATTCCTTAGTTCTTTATTCTTCTCAAAAGGAAAAAAGATTAGTGATATTAACTATTAATAAAAATATAAACTGAAATTTATATATAACTCTTGCATTTCTCTAAGAAAACATGGTAAGCAAAAACTAATACCAAAATAAGACAAAAGCAAAATCCAAAGATACAAATATAAACACGATACGAAAATTAGACTAAACAAAAATTTTCAGAAACAAATCTAGTCTAAAAAGTTTTGCCTTTTCCCAAATTACAGTTTCTGAACTGTTCCTACTGAGAAATAAATTCAAAATTAATATTTTACTACCTAAATACATCTAGGTTTTAGCAATTCCTTTTCTGAGGCAAACCAAGAATGTCATCTAATACCTGGAATTAAGATCATTTTTATCAAAAAATACAGTGTGGTAAATTAAAATATAGTGTGATATAATTAAATTCATATATCTTTTTCCAATTTTTTCAATACTTACACAGACTAAAAAATATGATTTATGTTTACTTCTTTAAACTATACCTTTATGTTGGCTAGCATCTGCATTGAAGTTCATCTGTCCTTCTAGATGATTCTGTCCATTATCATCTGAATGCCCAGCATGAGGATCATTATGAAGAATCTTAGGCTGGGTATCACCTTGTTCTCCCAACAAAATACTAAGTAGCTGAGAACATAAAACAAATCCGATTGCTGATCCACAGAGGAAGATTAAAAAATTCAGCCAAGATTTAGAGGCCATTTCCCGAAACTGTATTTCTGTAAGAAAAAAGGAATAGCAGGATGTTATAAATTATAGAGTACTATACATATCAACAGTAAAAAGTCTGATAACTTAGCTACACTGGAAAGTTAATTCCTTTCCTATGAGAGTATATCTAAGAGTATTTAACTTTTACCTACGAGTTTATCCCTTTGTTTGCTGCTAAAATAGCACATTATGGACAAGTCAATAAAATGAATAATCACTGCTGGGGTGGGACATGGGTGAATATGAGTATGAGAAAACACGATTCAATTAGGATCACTTGAGAAGCATTTTAAAAATACAGATTTCCAGGCTCAACGATTGAGATTTCAGATACAAAAAAAAAAGTGCTGGGACAACTAAAATATTTATTTTTACTTTATTAAGGAAAAGCTTTGTGTTATCCACTGTTAAAAAAAAAGCACACAATAAAGCACTGCATTAAGAAAGAAATTACCCTAAATCCCATCAACCAGAAACAACTCTTGGTGAATACCATTACAGATATGAATAGCATCTTTATAAGTAACAGAGAAAGAAATAGAAGGAGAGATAATTATAGCTAACATTTGAGTCCTGTACCATAAACTAAAGACTATGAATCCTATTTCATAGATGAACTTAAGAGAGGTTAGTAACCTTCTCAGGTTCACATTAGTGGTCTAAATCAAGAATTCAGACTCTTCACCATTTTGCTATAGTTTTACAGAATTTAGATTATACCAGTTACGCTTATTTTAAAGACTTAACATATTAAGTTAGATTTACTTGAATGTATTTTTTTAAGGGGGAAATGACGCAAATCTAAACAAACTCTGATTGTCAGCTATGCATTTCTGACATTTACCTCTCTTGAGCAGTCCTACTTTATATGATCCCTTTGAAGATAAAGATTGTGGAAAACATAAAATTAAGGCATGCACTAACCTTGTATGATTAAAAACTAAATAATGTTGATAAGAAAATCAAACAAGACCTAACTAAACAAATGGGGAAACAGCATGTTCATGCATTAGAGGCCTTAACATAGCAAAGATGTCAATTCTCCCCAATTGGATGCATGAGTTTAATGCAATTTCTATGAAAATCCCTTCAAGATTTTTTATACAGATGAGATTATTCTAAAATTTACATATTAAGGCAAATAAACTAGAATAGCTACAACAATTTTTTATGGGAAGAATATGGGAAGAATCAGTCTACTTGTGTTTAAGACATCACATAGTGACTAAAACAATCTCTGTATCTATGATTCTGTTTCTGTTCTGCTTGTTTTTCTTTTTTAGATTCAATTGTTGATAGATACTATTATTGCCATTTTACTGTTCATATTTTTGATCTTCTCCTTCTTTAAAGAAGGCTCTTTAACATTCCAAATACAGGTTTGGTGGTGATGAACTACTTTTGTTTTTTCTTGTCTAGGAGGCCCTTTATCTGTTCTTAAATTCTAAATGATAGCTTTACTGAGTAGAGTAATTTTGGTTGTAGGTCCTTGCTTTTCATCACTTTGAATATTTCTTGTCAATCCCTTCTGGCCTGAAGTTTCTTTTGAGAAATCAGCTGACAGTCTATGGAAGCTCCCTTGTACATAACTAAATACCTTTCTCTTTCTGCTTTTAAGATTCTCTGTCTTTCATCTTTGGCATGTTAATTATGATGTATCTTGGTGTGCGCCTCTTTGAATTCATCTTATTTAGGACACTCTGTGCTTCCTGGACTTGTATGTCTATTTCTATCACTAGGTTAGAGCAGTTTTCTGCCATTTTTTCAAATAGGTTTTCAATTTCTTGCTCCCTTCTTCTTCTGGTACTCCTATGATGAGAATGTTGGTACATGTGAAGTTGTCCCAGGAGCTTCTTACACTATCCTTATATTTTTGGATTCTGTTTTCTTTTTGCTGCTTTGATTAGGTGTGTTTTGTTTTGGGTTTTTTTGGGTTTTTTGCTTCTTTATATTCCAAATTGCAGATTTTAGTCCTGGCTTCTTCCACGCTACTGTTGATTCCCAGTAAATTATTCTTCAATTAGTGTACCCTTCATTTCTAACTGGTTCTTTTTTATGCTGTTGATGTTCTAAGTTCATTGAGCATCCTTATAACCACTGTTTTGAACTCTGCATCTAGAAGATTGCTTTTCTTCACATTGTTTAGTTCTTTATCTGGAGTTCTGTTCTGTTTTTTCATTTGGGCCATGTCTTTTTGTCTCCTCATTTTGACAGCCTACTTATGTTTGTTTCTATGTATTGGGTAGAGCTGCTACATTTCCCAGGCTTGGTAAACTAATGTAGTACGTGTCCTGTAGGGTCCAGCAGCACAGTCACCCCTATTACCCAAGCTGGGCAGTCCCGATGTGTCCCCCATGTGGGTTGTATACCCTTCCCCTTGTAGATGAGCCTTGACTGCTCTTGGCATGTGAGTGGAAGGGATTTACCTAGGCTAATCAACTACAAGGACTGGCTGTGACCACTGACCATCAACTGCTCACCACCATGGAGGATGAGCTGTGCAGAGGCTCAACCCACACAGCAGGACTTACTTGAGCAGGCTCTGGTGCCTGATGAATCTGCCCCTTGAGTGTGTCTCTTGTGGAGTTAGTTGGGTGGTGGTGCTTCAGTGTAGTCTGAAGTTGTCTACTGGATGCATAGGCTTTGGGGCTTCCCAGGAGGTACAGGCCAAGGTCAGCCACCACCTGTATTCTGCCCAGGGCCACCCAGCATAAATTACAAAAAAATATGCAGATGGCTGCTACTTGTGCTGAGCTTGGAGCTGCCCAAGTAAAACCAAGCTGTGAAGCAAGGCCAGCTGTTGCTAGTATTGGGCCTGGGGACACTTAGTGAGAGGTACAGTGCTCAAACACACAAGCCATGTGCTGCCTGTTTGAGAGAATTTAGGAAATTCTCAAGTATGAACCACATAAGCCATTCATATGGAAAAGCCACTGGAAATAGCTTGGGTGAGCCCCAAAGCTGGGTGGGGCAGGGCCTCAGGGAATTGCCAGGGAGAGGCAAACAGAGGGAGCCAAACTGATGGAATCTCAGATATGGCACCCTCCTGCTGGCTGTCGGGGGGAGGGCTCATCAAAGAAACAATGGCCTGTGCTAGTACTGTTGTCTGAGGGAAAGCTGCCCCCTCAGTTCTCACCCTGATGCCAAACAATTCAGCTCCTCCCTATATAACTATGGTGCCTTTCAAGTAGCTGTCCCAGCACTGGAGCTTAGAGGGAGTGAGTCAGAGTAAGTCCACGTGCCAGCCCAAAAGTAACTGCATGAGACTCCAGCAGCTTCCATGTTCCTCAGCCTCAAATCCTGCTGGATTTTACAACCAACAGTTACGGGGACTTTTCTTCCTGGCAGTGAACTCCTGGGCTGGAGGGCCCTGTGTGGGGATAGGACCCCTTACTCCTCATAGGGACTCTCCACAGGCAAGATATCCCTCCCACTATTTATCTGCCACATGCAGGTGTGGAACCAGCCTTTCTGTGTCTCCACCCCTACCACCAGTGTCAGTGTGGCTGTTTCTTTACATTCCTAGGTGTATGACTTCCATTCAGTCAGATTTCAGGTTGTTCTGAATGATGGTTGTTCTGTAGTTTAGTCATTTTGATGTGACTGTGGCAGGAGTTGAGTACCACATTTACATATGCTGACATCTTGACTGGAAGTGAGATCTGAATATTAAAGGTCTCATATATAACCCAGAAAAACCTAATACAGATGGATCAGTACTGAGAGAGATACTGAACTTCACACTTAAAAAAAAAACATAAAAACTCTAATTATCCAAGGAAAAAAAGTCAAAGTCAAAATATTAGGCAAAACTACAAAAGGAAAAATAATAGGCAATTTTCTCCTCTTTTGGCTAAAAAAACTAAACTAAAAAACCCTGCAAAAAAACCCAAGCAGGCCAACAGACTTAAATTATCAAGAATTTGTCATTCAAAAATCAAGAGAACAGAAAGACATTTTCTAATATGAAATGACTCAGTACGCATATACACTAAGTACCACCACCTACTTAACAGTATAATTCATCTGAAAGTTAAATTCAGATTTAAAGAAAAACACAAAATTCACAAATAAATAAATCATTCAACGAAAGTGTTAGCATACAACATGAAAGGCTGTAATCCTTTCCAATATAAAACTGGAGTAACTGTGTGTGGTAATTATGAAACAAATTTATTCAGAGAATAAAATATATTTAACTATAATACACCTGGGCAGCAAAGACATAAATGAAAAAGAAGTGGGGGTTGGAGGGACTATGCTAAGAAGTACTCTGATTACATCACAGGGGTAACAGTTTTGTTTTTTTAAGTTTAATTATAAAAATCTTCAAACACATATGAAAGTATAATAATGAACACTCATAAATCCATGACATAGATCGAATTATAATATAAAATGTGCTATATTTACTTCATTTGTTATTTTGTCAATTAGAATTTTAATGCTTATCCCAGACATCAAGTCATTTCATCTCTACATACTTTAATATACTTGTCTGAAAATATGAAATGTTCTTAGATGCCACAATGCCATTATGAAATGCCTAACAAAATTAACAGTAATTCTTTGACCTTATCCAAACCAAATTATGCCATTATGAAATGCCTAACAAAATTAACAGTAATTCTTTGACCTTATCCAGACTTTGGTCTGATAAAATTTACCCCACTGTCTTCTACAATCAAACTGCATCAATTAACTAACAAATGTCTTTTTTTACAGTTGGGTTCCTTCAAATCAGGATTCAAACTACATCAACATTTACAGATACTATGAAAAAAACAAAACAAAACAGGAAAGTACATTACACAACAAACAGTTGTTAAGGATGAAAGCCCAAATGAAACACACATTTTTCTTAAGAAGCAAATTATCAAAGCTGACTTAAGATATACACCTAAATGGGCAAATAACTACAGTGGAAATAAAGAATACTGTCAAATAGTCAGACTTCAAAAATATCCAGGCTTCTCCAGGACATTTCAATCTTCCAAAGAACTTAATTTTTTGGCTACATAAATCATTCTAGAAAATTAAGTCATAGACTTTAACCAATTTTTTATATAAAAAGCTTGATATCAATATTTGACAAAATGAGTCCTCAAAATCAACAGCATAGTAAACCTCAGTTCAATCCTTCAAAATAATATATTATCAAAGAGAATGTAATCCAATCGTTAGTGGTCATCTTAAATTGGGTTCTGTGGAAGCAAACTCTGAGATGAGGCATTTGTGTTAAAGTGACTTATTAGAACTTATTCCCTGAAAAACCAATATTTCATGGAAGTTTCTAGACTGAAAAGATCCAATGATACCCAGCACAGTGAATAAAAAGGTCCACAAAAATACATTATCGTAAAACCTCAGAAACTATTCTGTACATTGGCAAAGTAGGCTCTGGCAATGTGAGGGCAGCCTGGCAACAAAGAACTTTAGGAAACCATTCTGTAAGCTTTCAGAGAAAGGGGCAAAAGGCTATATACAAGAGATCAGGAATTAAATGGTTTTGTTCTTTCACACACAATAAAAGCCAGAAAAAAAAATGTAGAATTGCCTTCAAAATTCTGAGGAAAAAGGATTTCCAATCTAGAATTTTATACCCAGGCAGACTATCGAATAAGTAAACAGGATGAATAAAGATATTTTAAAGACATGACAGACTTTGGTTATTGATTCAGTATATCATACTGTGTCTACTTAAAAGCTCTAGTAATAAAGCACTGATGCAGAAATGTCAGGCATGCTGTTTGAGATGCAGGTCTGGAGCCCTAGGAAAATGCTCACATTCGGTCATTTGTATATTTGGATTAAAAAATTATAAATAACAGTCAAATCTAAAGTACAATCTAGCAAATAAAAACAGGTAACAGTGAGTTATTAGCCAATGTAAAAATTATCCTTGTAAGTGCTTTAAGTTAATCACTTAATCATTAATCACTTAAACATAATGCAGGATAAAGAGTCATGTAAATTCCTAATTATTATTATTTACTACCTTTTAATAATTACTTAGTAATTAATTAGTAATTATTAAAATAATTACTATTGTTTTTTAATAGTTTGCCATGTGTCCTGACACAACAAAAAACTCAAAAGACAAGTTAAGGTTTTCTTTAGCAATATTTCCTTCTTTGCCTTCAAACGGTTATTTCAGTAACTCAACTCTGAGATGAAACTTTCATTCCTTAACCATTCTTCCCTAGGCTGTTATTTTACTTCTCTTCACTAACAATTTCATAGAGTTTTCACATAGCAGTCTTACTTAAAAACATAAAACTTTCTGTTCTGGCTGGAGTAGCTCAGTGGATTGAGCGCTGGCCTGTGAACCAAAGGGTCACCAGTTCGATTCCCAACGTAGGGCACATGCCTTAGTTGTGGGCCAGGTGCCCAGTTGGGAGCGTGTAAGATGCAACCACAGGATGTTTTTCTCCCTTTCTCCCTCCCTTCCCATTTCTAAAAATAAATAAATAAACTCTTAAAAATAAATAAAAAACATAAAACTGTCTAAAGCCACAGGATTCAGTCCATAGTTTATTTGGCACACAAGATCTGACTCTAGTTTACTTTCATGCTCTCTCACTTCTGATACTTCCTATCCATAAAGCCTATATTCACCCATCTGCCAAGTCTGTCATGGCCTTTTATACGGAAGCCTTTGGCCATTTTATTTTTTCTTCCTGAAGTGCCCTCTTTGATTCTGGACAGATGTGTAATTATCTTTCAAGGTTACCTACCCACAGTGATCTACAGATTCACTTCAATCTCTATCAAAACCCAATAATTTGGTAGAAATAGAACTATCCATCAAAAAATTCACATGGGATTTCAACGTACCCCCAAAAGCCAAAACAATCTTGAAAAAGAAGAACAAAGTTGGGGGATTCACATTTTCTGATTTCAAAACCTACGACAAAAGCTACAGTGACCAAACAGTGTAGCACTGGCATAAAGATACTCGTATAGACCAATGGGATAAAATAGAAAGCCCAGAAATAAGCCCTCATATTCACTGTTGCCAGATATTTGCCAATAGGGCCAAGTCCACAGAATGGGCAAAGGACGGTCTTTTTAACAAAATATGCTGGGAACACTGGACATCCACGTGCAAAAGAATGAAGTTGGACCTTTACCTAATACCATATACAAAAATTAATTCAAAATGGATCAAGACCTAAACATAAGTCTAAAACTATAAAACTCTTAGGAGAAAACACAGTACTAAAGTTTCCTGACACTGGAAGTGGCAATAATTTCTTGGATATAACATCTAAGGCACATGTGACAACAACGTCATCACACTGAACTTTATGAAAATGTTAAAAGTTTGTACACCAAAAGATAGTAACAAGAGAGTAAAAAAGCAACCCACAGAATAAAAGATAATACTTTCAAATCATATATCTGATAAATGGTTAATATCTAGTATACAGAGAGAATTCTTAACAAAAAAACCCCACCTAATTAAAAAATGAGCAAAGGAATTAAATAGGCACATCTCCAAAAAAAGACACACAAATGGCAAGTATGAGCATGTTGAGGGTAAAATGATGCTCAACATCACTGATCATGAAAATGAGATCATCACTTCACATTCATTAGCATGGCTACATCAAAAAAAAAAATCAGAAAACTAGTATTAGTGAGGATGTGAAAGAATGGAAACTTTTGTGCACTGTTGCTGGGAATTTAAAATGGTACAGTCACTGTAGAAAACATTGGTGGTAGTATGACAGTTCCACAAAAAATTATAACTAGAATAACTATATGATCTAGCAATTCCACTTCTGAGTATATGCCCAAAAGAATTAAAAACAAGGTCTCAAAGAGATATTTATATACCTATGTTTACTGAAGCATTATTCAAAATAGCTAACATGTGGAGGCAACCCAAGTTCCATCAATGGATGACTAGACAATCAAAGTGTGGTATATACCTACAATGGACTATTATTCAGCCTTTAAAAGGAAGAAAATTTTGAAATAGGCTGTAACATGGATGAAGCTTGAGGCCATTATGCTAAGTGAAATAAGCTAATCACAAAATAACAAATACTGTGTGACTTGACTTTATGAGATACCTAGTTAAAATTATAGAAAGAAAGTAGAATGGTGGTTGCCAGGGACTGGGGAAGGGAAGCAATAGGGAGTTATTGTTTAATGGGTAGAGAGTTTCAGCTGCACAACAATATAAATGTACTTAATACTATTAAGACTTACACTTAAAAATAGTTAAGTTGGTAAACCTTATGTGTATTTTACCACGATAAAAAAAGGATGGAAAAAAACAAATCAATAATAAAGATGTTGATTTCTTCCAAAATAATCTACATTATTAATGCATCTCAACAAAAATATAAGATTTTAAAAACTTAAATAACTTGGTAAAAAGTATTGAAAAAGTATGGAAAAATAAACATGTGAACATGAGAAATTCTGGAGAAGGGTGTAGGGGGTAAACTAAATCTACCAAACCCACTTAAAAGATAAGATTTTAAAAAGTTAATAATGTAAAAATTATTCTAAATGTTGTTTGGAAAAATAAATACGTGAGTACACTGGGAAATTTCTGAACAGGCACTGGGAGTGAGAGGGTAGATTAGATTGGCCAGATATTGAAATATATCACCTAAAATAAACAGTGGTAAAGTAATAAAAATAATTTTACATTTGGGTGAAAAAGGCGTATCAATGTATCTGAATATGTATAACACTTTTTTAAAATGTGTGTTAATTAATACAAAAGACTTAGTGCTGAGAAACGTTCTTTTTTTCTCTACAACCAAACTGTCAAAAAGTGTATCAATGATATTACAACATCCTATTCTTGTACAGATAATGGATCACTAATTAAACTGAAGCAGCCTCAATTTCTAAATTAGTCAGACAAAGGTTTCCCAGACAGAACATTCTGCATTTATCTTAACTTTGTAGTCTCCAAGGCAACAAGTGTGATGTTAATTAACCCCTTGACACATAGTCTCCCTGTGCTTTAAACCTACCAAATATTAATTCATTTAAATTTTACCTAAGATCAAATAATCTGTTAAAAAAAGCAAGTACAGCCCTGACTGGTGTGACTTAGGGGACTGAGTGTCAGCCTTCAAAACAAAAGGCCGCTGGTCTGATTCCCAGGCTAGGGCCCATGCCTGGGTTGCGGGCCACGTCACCAGTTGGGGGTGTCTCTCATACATGGATGTTTCTCTCCCTTTCTTTCTCTCTCCCTCCCTTCCCCTCTCTCTCCCTTCCCCTCTCTCTAAAGATAAATAAATAAAATCTTTTTTTAAAAAAAAGTACATATGGAAATTTAATACAGAATACACATAGCATTTCAAATCAAGAAAAACATGGCTTATTCAAGAAATGATACTGAATTAATCTTTTGGGAAAAAGTAAAAAGCAACCAGCTGGATCCCTACCTTTCTCTTTCAAATTCCAAATATTTCCAAGATTTCAATATTTAAAAAATAAAAACAAAACTAGAAAACATCATCTTTTTACATGTTTACATCATGAATTGAGATCTTCCCAAAACTCAAACACTGTGACTATGGAAAAACTGTATGAGGTTATTCATTGTATAAATTTCTGGTAGTGAAATTGCTGGTTCAAAGGTCTGTACAGGAAAACAAAAGTGTCATAGAGAAAAAACAAAAAAATCAACCTAATATAAAAACAGATTTTAGCCCTAGCTGGTATGGCTCACTGGATTGAGTGACAGCCTGAAAACTAAAGGTTCAGGGGTTCAATTCCCAGTCTAGGACACATGCCTAGGTCCCCAGTAGGGGGCTCTGAAGAGGCAACCACACAAACTGCTTCTTTCCCTCCCTTTTTCTCTCCCTTCCCAACTCTCTAAAAATAAATATATAAAATCTAAAAATAAAGTATAAAAAAATAAAAACAGATTTTAAAAAAGCACTTACAGAAAAGGAAAATACAGTGGTCAATAATGTTTAAATTTCATTCATACTAAAGAAATGTAAATTAAATGAAGATACTGTTTTTAACCTAACATACTGGCAAAACAAACTGAAGTTTAGTTAACACCCAGTATTGACATAGATATGAGAGAAAACTGGCACTCATACATTCTTTCTCACACTATTTACCGTCTTTTGGCAGTACTTCTTAAAATTTTTAAATAAATATGCCTTGACCCATCATTTCATAATTAGAAATTTCTCTTATGGACATGGTCTGAAAGATGTTCATGCCAGCCACAGCTATGTTTGTTTATTGACAAGGAACTACTTAAAAAATAACACAATCCATACCATCAAACACTCTGCAGCTGCTGAAAACAATGAACCATAATGCAGTAATAAAAACTTTGCACTTCTGGCAAAAACCATCACCTTTTGTTAGTAAGGTAAAACAAACCCAGTTGAAACCATAGAAAAAAAATAAAATATACAGAAAAGAAAACGTTTTCTTTCCCAACTCTACACTAGTTCTCCCCAAAGGTAACTAGTATCACTTCTTGTATATCCTTGGGGGGAAAAAAGTAATGCCATATCAGCATACATGTACATGCATCCTTTAATTTACATCAAAGAGATGATGCTCTAGATACATTAATTTCCACTTTACCCTTTTCTCTTATTTTCTCCCATAATACAACCTCTTTTAACAACTATGTAACAAGTGTGTAAGGATTTATTTTTTAAGACAAAGCACTACTACCGTCTGTATTGTATGACTGCATTCAGTTTTTTAAATGCTTCTTTATATGTCAAAAAATTCTAAAAATATAAGTATAGAACCCCTCCCCCAATCCACTTTCACTTTCTGTGGTTTCAGTTACCTGTGGTCCAAAAAAATTAAATGGAAAGTTCCAGAATCAACAATTCGTAAGTTTTAAAAGGCACACTGTTCTAAGTAGCATGATGAAATCTCGCGCTATCCAGCTCTGTACCACCCAGGATGTGATTCATCACTTTGTACACCATCTAGCCTGTATATGCTCCCCTTCCATTAGTCACTTTAGTAGTAAGGTTATCAGGTCCATCGATATTGATTAGCATGTTCAAGTAATCCTTATTCTACTAAATAATGGCCCTAAAGCACAAGAATAGTGTTGGTCTCAAAGAGAAGTGTAAAAAGTGCTTTCCTTAAGTGAAAAGGTATGTATGTTTAGGGAAAAAAACCCCAGTAATATACAGGCATACCCTGTTTTACTGCACTTTGCTTTACTGTGCAGATGTTGCATTTTTTTACAAATGGAAGGCATACCCTCCACCAGCAAAATGATTATGACTGGCTTTATTGCAATGACCTGGAACCGAACTTGTAATTATCTCCAAGGTATGTCTGTATAACAGGGTTTGGTATTATCCACAGTTTTAGGTATCCTCTGGGGATCTTGGAGCACATGCTCCATGGATAAGTGGGAAGTACTGTGCACAAAATATTTTAACAAATGGTATTTCTGGGAACTAAGACCCAGTCGCACAGGCAGGAAGGACAAATTTATTTTCATTTTATAAGCTTTTTATGTTTTAATTTTTAAGTCAAGTACACACCTATTACTTTTCTAACAAGAAAAATAAAGGTAGTCTATTTTATATACAGAGTGAAATAATATAAGAAAAAAAATTGCACTAATCTTCCTACACTTGTCACACAAAAAGATCTGTTGATCCTTTTTAGACTTCTCCAAGTTTCAGAATCATATATACACAAGAAATTTCCACCTGGACCACAGGCATCTCAAATTCAACATGTCCAAAACAGACTCATTCTCACTGCCTTCCTCGCTTAAGTCTGCTCATCTCACCTAAATTGCTGGTAATTACCTAAATTACTGACCAATAGGTTCCTATTTTACCAGGAGCCGTCTGATTATCTAAAGTAGAAAATAGGGAGACATTTTTAACACTCCCCTTACCCTTACCCCACATCCAATTACCAAATCTTGCCAATTTTATTTACTAAATATTTTTCTAATCCATCCTCTCCTCTCCATTTCTATTACTTATCCTATTTCTCCTATTACTTGTCCGATCCTCCTCTCTCCCCTAAAGTACTGCAATATTTCATCAGTTTCCCTGACTCAAATGCTGTCTCTTCAACACATCCCCATTCTGACACCAAAATGACCTATCTAAATGTCACTCCATGAATACTCCATGGAACCCCATTGCCTATAAGACAAAAACTACGCCCATGATAAGTCCTTAATCTAGACTCTCTCCAGGTTTGCAGACTCACATTTGAATATTCCATGCCTTATTAATTTATGCTTCAGCAATCCTGAACTGTCTAGCTTGCTAAACATCCCAATGAAGTTAGCTCCTCTATTCCTACTGTCTTCTCTGTCTACACAACAAACACCCTCTTCCATCCACCACCTATGCCCCAACTTACGGAAGTCCCATTAAGCCAAGATTTCTTAACTTGGCACAAGTGTCATCTTGAGCTGAATAATTCTCTGTCGTGAGGGCTGCTCTGTTTACTGTCAGATGTTTGGCAGCATCCTTGGCCTACACTAACTGGATACCAGTAGCACTCCCCCAAGTTGTGATGGGAGCTTTTTTTCCTCCAAGGGACACTTCATATTTTCACACATTACAGATTTTGGCATGCATTTTCCCCTTGGACATTTGAATCAGCTGCAAAGTGAAAATTTAAGTACACATTAGAAACATATTTAGATTTTAAGATAAAATGCTAATTTCCCTTTCTTCCCTTCTCCTTTTTAAAAAATGGCCTTAATCCCACTGTATATTGGGTAAAAGAATTTTGTCATACCTTTCTTTTCATCCTGCTAGTTTGTACACTAGCCTTTCTACTCATATCTCAACAAATCTTAGTCACACAGTCATACTGGGAAGCTTAATATTTTAAGTGAATCTTAAGTTCAGCATGGTTGTCCATTTTCCATCTAATGTTATACCTGCACTGTCACAAGAATTCCAACCAATGATTTTACGACACCAAGAACACTTTAAATTACCATTTGTAAGCTGTATACAGTGCATTTTTTATCTTAGTGAGCACAAATCAATACACAAATAGTAAAAGGTGTATGTCTAGTGGCAAACGTTTGTATTTCTGTGACTTAGCTGAACATTAACTCATTATACGTACTCCTAAATAAGTATATGAGAAAATTCTAATAATTTCTGAATACTGAACTCACTCAGAAATATATACTCTATACCAAAAAAAGTATATTAAAAAAAGATACCTACATTTTAATGGGTAGTAACCACAAAACATTTTTAAAATTCTAAGCCCTAATTTAAAAGATTAATTAACACATAAATTCCAAACATATTTACAAGAGACATTTAATACTTTTCTACTAGTACTGAGAAACCAAACTCTTTTCTTGTTAAGAACTTTAGATGAGTCACACTTTCCTTAGTAAATCACTGTTTTCCTTAAAATATAGTACAAAGAGTTAACTGGTAACTCAAAAGTTTATATTCACTCAATTGCATATCAATATATACTAAGACTGACAGAAAATACAGTCGGTATAGTTTAATACTTAGAATACATATAACATCATGTGCATAAAGCTCATTTGACGATTATCTGATAAGGGTGTGAAAAGCTAAGTACCTCTTAAAAACTCAAGATTCCCACTGTCTAAACTTACACCAGAATTAAACAACTTGAAATCACGCACACTTTTTCCTGGCACCCAGACACAGCTATCTGTTTCATGCCCGGCTTTTAGTGAATGAACATATTTCTATCCCTTACACATTGGCCAATTATTCACTCTGATGCATTAAAGTCCTAACTTTATAACTAACTTTTAAATTCATAGTGAAATCAATTCACAGGTAGCAATAGTTTCCAATCTGAAAAGCGCAAAAAGGATACACCACATATCTATAATGAACTCAGAGAACTCGTTTATAAATCTAGTCAACGTTTCCAGAGCGTGTGATTTTTTTTGGGGGGGGGGGGGTCTATGTATTATTTTACAAAATAAGAGAAGAGGGTAAGAGGTAGAAGGTAAAAAATAAGTCCCCACTCCTAAATAACGTTCACCTTTTAAGAACATATAATTTATCCAAAAGCTGTAAGGCCAACTTGTCAGCAGCTATTAATCAAATGTTTGGGGGTAAAGTAGGGAGGTACTCTTTTTCTCCCTCTCCAAGCGCTCAAAGCACAACCCGGCTTGGTCATTCTGCCAAGGCAGGGGTATTTAAAAATACATACTTCTCACAGACAAACCTGATATTCCAAGAAAGCCCAGAAGTCTCCGACACTCGTGGAAGGCGCCCACTCGCTGGAAGCTCAGGTGGCGCGGCAGCCGGCAGGCTCTCGCAGAAGGTGCCCACACCTGAGCGACAGGTCCCGCTCGACCCACAGGTCGGAGGGGGCCGGGAGGGCCCTGCGGGGCAGGACCGCTAAATGGTCCCGCCGTAAACCGGGTGCAGCCAGCGTCTCACCGTCGCCGCCCGACGGCAGGCACCGCGCGAGGAGGTGGAAGGCGCGGGAAGGCAAAGGGGAAGGACCCACGGCGAAGAGGTCGCAACAATCCCACCAAATAGCGGGCGGCTGGGCAGGCGGACCCAATGGCAGTTCTCAGAAGCGCCCGCAGCAGGAAGTGCCCCGCACCGCCTTCAGGAGCCCGCACCTCGCGTGCTGCCGCGGCGACTCCAAGACACCTGTTTGGCTAGCCCAGGGTTTGGTTCCACCCTCCAGGCTGCCCCCCCCCTCCCGCCCCACACTGACACTCCGAAATGGAGGAGGGAGAGGGGAACCAAGACCTAGGACTCGCAGCCTGAGGGCGCCTCCGCCGGCCGTACCTGACATCAGCTGCGGCTCCCTCTCGCCCCTCCTGGGGGGCGGAGAGAAGGACCACACGAGACCCGCGACCTTTTCTCTCCTCAGCAGCCGCAGAAGTAAGCTTGCAGCCGCTAGCCCGGGCCGCCCGCTGCCGCCTAGATTATTCGCCGGCAGTGGCGGTGGCGGCAGCCAGGGGCGCCCAGCGCGCGCCCCCGCCCTCTCGCTCCGCCCCTCCCTGCAGCGCGTCCAGGCCGCGGCCCGCCGACGGCGCAGGCGCCACCCAGGGGTCTCCTATCGCTTACGTCGCCGCCGCCGCACCAGCCCCAGGGATGGGCAGAGTGAAAAGGGGCAGGGTGGGCGGAGCTACGGAGACGTGCGGATGCCGGGATTGGCTACTGAGCTCACGCCTCGCCCTTCTGCGTAAGGGTCTGGGAAGTCAGATCTGTGAGCGATAGTCGCAGCCCTCTGGCGGCATTTCACTGCTGGCCTTCACCTTCCTCTTCCAGCTGTAGGGTCTTGCACTAGCCCGGACCTTGAGAGGGACTAATGCAATGAAACAGCAAGGACTGAAGCCGGGGGGGGGGGGGGCGCCTTAAGGACCTTTGAGGGACAGCTCTGCCGGAGTCTTGACCTTTAGCCTGCTTTCACCCCGTTTCTCCGTTTCCCCATCCCACCCTCGTAGTCCTTTTACTTGGTATCTCTCAGGCCTTAATGAAAGGAAGTACAGCAAGATAAGGTACGCAGGCGAGTGCTTGGTAACCAGTTCTGTGAACTAGGAAGGGCTGAAAATTCAATGATAATACTACAAAGCCTTCTGTAGGCACACGTGGTCTTGGGTTACTTCAGTGCTGTCAGGCAATGGCTGGAGAAGCTTCCTCTGGGCTTTGCAAAACTTACCTCCTCTTTAATTGGCAAAAAGACCCTGAATCAGAAAGTTATCTTTAAATTAGAGGGAGAAGCCTGTCGGGCTATAGAGGCAATGGAAGCAATCAGAAAATTGGGATAAGGTCTTGGATTTATTAGGGTTAACCGTCATCTACAAGGCCTAACTTGAAGATGAGAAAGCTATCAAGCTTCCTTTAAATGCCCTCCTAAGGCAGTTCTATAGTGGCTTTTGGCAAAGCTGTTAGGAGTGTAGAATCGGCTGGAATCTTGCACCCTCTACCTATTAGTTGTGTAACCTTTGCACTGTAACTTAACATCCCTGGGAGAAAGAAACAACATTTTTAAGTTTTTGTTATTTTTCCTTTAATTTGTTTAAATTCTGCTCTAGTGTAGTTTTCCAGGATATGCCATTAAATAGATACAAAAGAAACTTCCAAAAAGAATTTTAAAACATCTAGTGATTCTTATCTAAACCTCTCATTTTTCTGATGAGAAAACTGAGGTCAGAAAGATAAACGGGTAGGCTCATACTAGAAGTGCAAGGATCCTGATGTTCAGTTTACTGCTCTTTCCCTGGCCCACACCTCCAGACTTCCCGCCCTTTCGTCCTTACCTCCATTCTCACTTCCCCGGCCTCCCCTTCCACAGCTGCTATAAACAGGGAAAGGAGAGCCTTCGGAAGTCACTGTTCGAAATAGAAAGGAAAGCAAAGGAAAAAAAAACCCCTCATTTCAATTTCATGAAATTTATAGTGAATAAGGAATAACATTTTCTAGTGAGCTAAGATAAGAAATGTCTAAGGATAAGTTCAGCCACAGCATATCTAAGAAAATTACTGGCAACAAGGCATGTTAATATGAAGAATACCAGATAAGGTCAGTCCCTCCCACCCTCTTGGGTATTTTTGAAAATAGCTACTATTTTGATGAAAATAACACATACTACTCAAACAAATAGTGTTTTCCCAAATCTCATAATCCAGAGATAACCATTTTAAAAATTCATGTTCTACTCTTCCATGCATCTCCAAGAATAAAAAATACATAAAGACATATAAATACAGTACTTTCTAAATTGGATCCTTTGTACACAGTTCTTTTCTAACTGAACAGTCTGTCATGAATAACATCACTTTTAAAACTTGCATAATATCCATTAAGTGGATATACCATAATTTATCTATTGATTGTCATTTATGTTTTTCCCCAAATGTTTGCTATTTTTAACAACTCTCTGATGAACTTCCTCATACATGCCCCTTTGTACAGCTGTGCAGTTAATTATCTTTTGGGATAAATTCCTAGAAGTGATATTTTCATCAGCCAATTCTTCAACATTATCAACTAGAAAAAAGAATGTGTGGCTGCTATGAAAAATATACTTTATACATGGGACACAAAAGAACCAGATTCTCCCATATGAAACACAGATAAACCTCAGACAGTATTGTCAGTCTGGTGCAGTGTTTCAGTAGTATGTGTCAGAGCTCATTGGGCCAGAGCAACGTGTGCTTGAGGCCCCTGGAAGCAGGGTGATTGACACTGCTGGTTGTTGAAAGCAATAGCCTTTCTTCCTTACTAGTAGAATTCTTTTTTTTTTTTCAGGGTGACAATGTGTCCAGTTAAAAATCTTTACTTCCCCGGACTCTTGTAAGCCATGTTGGCCATGTGGTCTGTAACCAAATTAAAGTGAGTATTTCTAGGAGGGACTCAAAGCTTCATGGAAGAAATATTCACTTAGTCATTGGACCTGTACCCATTCCTTTTCTTACCAGGAGCAATGGCAGATCCTGGAGGCAGAAGAGCCATATTTCAACCATAATAACAAAAGCCCCACACACTATTAATAGCATAGGAAGTCAGAGATGCCTGTTTCATGATAGCTTTGGAGGGCCAGCTTACCAGTTCTGGACTGCCCATTTCTGGACTTGTTGCATGAGGGAAAATGAATTCCTCCTATTTAAGGTTTTGTTGTTCAGCTTTTTTGTTATAAGCACCAAATGCAATTCCTAGCTGGTATATTAAGATAGGAGAAGTCATCATTTATTTAGCACTATGCAGTATTTTCAATAAACAGGGTGAGTGGAAAATGGGGACACAATGCAAACAAGCAGTAATAACCATAAGAAACCACTTTTTCTCTGATAGACTTAGTTTCTCTTTAAATACCCAAATATTACAATTAGATTAACAAATCATTTTGTAATAATTAGATTAAGTTCTGTATAGTAAATTATGTTCACTGGTATAGTAGGTTTAAAATATGTCCATAGGTTCTTTGATACTTCTTCCTTCAAAAGGTGGAGCTGAATTTCCCTCACCTTGAGTTTGAACTGTAGTTAGTGACTTGCTCTCATGGATAGAACATTTGAGAAATAACATAGTATGATTTTGGGGGTGGGGGGAGCATCATAAAACACATAGAGACCCACATTATGAGTAATTAAGGCTTCCAGCTAACAGCTGGTGCGGAACTGAGGACTCCTGACAACAGCAATGTGAGTGAGCTTGGGAACGGATCTTCCACCCTAGTCAAGCCTTCAGATGACTGCATCCCTGATCACCTTAGGGACCTCAAGAGAGAACCTGAGCCAGAACCACTCAGCTAAGGTGCTCCTGAGTTCCTGGCCCAGAGAAATTGTGAGTTAATAAATGTTTGTTGTTTTAAGCCATTACATTGGGGATAATTTCTTATGCCGCAAAAAATAACTAATAGAGTTAGGTATAATAGTGCCTAGCACAATGCCCGGCACATATAGGGTCTGGCACAAATAACACCTCTTTTTTATTACATAGTATCTTACAATATCATAAGCATGTAATTCTGGAACATAACAATATCATACTGAAGCACATTATATGACATTTTAAGTGAAATGTTCAAATTAAAACTATAAATTATTACACCGATATTATTACCCTACCAACCACACTCAAGCAGGCCTTATTTCTGCTGGACCCTGTATTTTAGTGTTTAATTATTTGTTGTTTGAATGAAAAAACAATTGAATGAAGTAGAATATTTCTTTTTCACTTTAAACAGTAACATCGATGCTGGTGTTATCTTTGATCCCTGACACCTGTATTACATAGGGTATTCTGACATGATCATAGACCAGGGGTGTCAAACTCATTTTCACCAGGGGCCACATCAGCCTCACAGTTGCCTTCAAAGGGCTGAATGTAATTTCAAATCCCTAACAGCTAAGGAGTAGTTACATTTATACAGTCCTAAAATTATTTTGGCCATCTGGCCAACTGTGAGGCTGATGTGGCCCGCACTGAAAATGAGTTTGACACCCCTGTCATAGAGAACTCAATTGTGAATCTTGATGAGATCTAAACATTGACAATCCTGGAAGAAATATATAGTGAATAGAGCAGTAGAGAACCCTTGAGACTTGAATAATGTTCTCAATTTTATCACTGATTATCTGAGTGGCCCAGGGCAATCATTTAAGACCTCTAAATCTCAATTCCCTTATCCATAAATTGGGGGAAATAATCCCAACTTGCCTCAAAAGGTAGTCAATGAGATTATATGTGACAGTGTAATCGTAAAGCATTAACATGCTTTTAATTAATTAGGCTCATGAGGTCTATCCTATTTTATTTTTAAGCAATTAAACATTAAATATTTTATTTTTTTGAAGAGTACATATTCACTTTAATTTGAATGTGTGTCTGTGAAGCCTGAAAGAGAATTTTATACAGTGGTCTGCTGGCAAATGTTTAACAACCAGTTCTCTAAAAAGTATATACTTGTATGTATACATATCTATTAATATACATTAATTTAGAATAAATCTTACTTATGTAAGGATGTATAACTCCCAATTTTATAAAAAATAATGAAATATAAAATTCTTTTTGTTGAATTTTCATATAGCCAAATGAAGTGCCTTCATTAGTTTTTGCTCTGCTCTTGTATCCAAAGTCAAATTATAGTTGAGCATCAAATATTTTAGGTGTGTATACCATGAAGACTTTTCTTTCAAGAAGTAGTAACTGATTTTACTGTGTTCCTTTGTAAAGTATTAGCATCATTTATAGTAAGCAGTTAGGGCTTAAGAATATGGCAGGATGGTAGGTTATTAAATGTCAGATCTCATTTTATTAGCCTGTTGAAAATTTATTGCACTTTTAAAAGAATGCATAATCATGACTGGCTTTTTTCTTTTCATGAATTAATTTGTAATTGTGGTTGGGTGTGTGCCCCTCTTTATGGTAACAGTGGTAGTTAAACATACTTAGTAATAAACATACATTTAACCAATAATTTGCTCTGCATCTAAGTGTTTATCCTAGAGCAAAATTTCACCCAGCAGCAAGAAAATACATGGTAGACTACATGTATTTTTTTTTTCCAGAAAGGAGGACAAAGGAACATCAGAGATAGAGATTATGTAGTTATTGACAATGCACAACTTGGAGGTATGGCTAACCCCATAGGTAAATGTATGAGGAGGAGTAAGATAGAACCTCAGCATAAGATTCAAGTCCTGATTATGTAGTGGATGAATCATCCAAACTCCTGGTTTTGTGTTAGGTATTGTTGTTCTTTCTTGCATTCTGCTATTCAGCTGTGACTCCAAATTAGCTGAAACTACAGGCTTAACTAGACAGTTTATTGGTGGTTGGAAATGGCCCCTGCTACCTATCATTTTTATTTACTGGAGTAGGAAGAATCCTAGGAAGCAAAGGGCAGAGCTTCCCTCTCTGGACATTATATGCTTTTCAGCTGAGCTTCTTGTCTCATATCAAAATATCTGCCAGGATAAAGTATTTTTACCTTATGGAATCTAAGAGAGCATTTTTCAAATAGTTTTTATTCCTTGCAGCTACATGTTCACAAAATCTACCAAGACTTTTAGAGTGTTGCAAAGGTTAGTGTTATTTTCTGAATTCAGTGACACATGAAGTAGATAAAGGTGAAAGTATTAAAGTAATAAAGTAATAAAGGTGAAGTATCTCCATGAAGTGGAGCAGAGGAGGAGGTAAAGGGAAAAAAAGTCTAGGAAATACTTCTAACCTCAAGGGAAGAGGACTCAGCATGACTCACACCATGCTAGCTTAAAAGCAGAGACAGCCACGTGCATGCTGAGGAACTCGTGTCATCTAGAGAAATAGCCTCTACTTATGAGGCGGGACTCCCTGGGGTGACTTGGTGTTTCTCTGGGTTCTCTGGAATAAGAATCAGGATGTTCTTTAACTATTTTCCCTAGTGGCTCAACAAGAGCAGAGAACATTTGTTGTAAATGGAATAGGTAAAGCTGGCTTTAGTTTAAAATCCCTAAGTAGTGGAAGATTTATAAATATGTATGTTAATTCTATTATTGTAAAGAACTGACTGACAAATTTTAGCTGCATAATGCGGCACTTTTTTTCTTCTTTTAAGTTGTATCTAAATGTATTTAAATTTAAAAATGGATTGTGACGGATATCTTTTTGGGTTTCTGTCCATTCTTGATAGAAAAGCGTCCCCCTTCTCATCCATTTCCCCCTGCATTCCTTCTACAGGTTGGGTCCCCATAGCCATGTGCATGAGAAGTCCCTTCTCATTTCCTGGCCACAGCTGATTCAACAGGTTTTCATTCCTTAAGGAATATGAATCAACTAGGTTCTCTCCTCTGGAAATTTGGAATTGGGAGAGAGGCCTCAGTTACTCTCTGTTGAATGAACACTGAAACTGTAACATGGGCTTGTAACCCAAACACTAACCCAAGAGAAGGGGAACCCAGTCTGCAGGAAGAGACAGAAATGAAGCAGATTATCTGAGAAGAATGAGGACCCAGAGCTGTGTGGTCCCCGAGAGAGAGAAAAACCGGGAGAGAGTCACTTTCTAGCTTCTCGCAGATTTCCCATTCTGGCAGATGGCCTGATTGCTTGTGAGTTCCATGAACCCCTACACTGCATCCTTATATTAAGCACACTTTTTTTGGGTAAGTTAATGTAAATGGGTAATTTTCCCGCTCTTTTAAAATACATTTCTTCCCTTCATTCAAGAGAGATCTAAATATTTCTTTTCATTTTTAAGAACTGAAAAGCATTTTGAAACCTTTGGTGTGAAGAATAATATAAGGCTTATGAGAAGCAGGCAAAAATTATAATCTTTTGTATACAATAAGCAAAATGGCAAAGTGGGAAGCTCCAAGTTCTTTTCTCCCACAGCAACTGTCAGAACCAATTTTGTGAGAACTCTAGAAAACACTTAAAAGTTTACAGTAACCAAGTGAGCAATGAATCAAGAAAAAGGCACTTCAAAGCAGAACAAAGATTTTGTGGTAGTTTTACTTGTCTTTCTCCTACCTCCTCCCCCTCATGGGAATAGTCTGATAATGTCAGTAGTCTTAAAGTGGCAGTAGTCTTAAAGCAGCAGCCTTAAAGCAGCAGCAGTCAGTCGTGAAGAAGCAGCAGTCTGAAACTGGTAGCAGTCTTAAAGTGGCAGCACCCTGTGTTCTCAGGGTGGCATTGTTCCCTTGATTCTGGAGGGAGCAAAGCTGACCTTGCTCTCAGACTGTTGTGATGTCTGTTCTAATCTGCCTGGGGGTGCTAGGAACTGAATTGTATCCTCCGAAATTTATATGTTGAAGTCCTATCCTACAGTGTGACTGTAGGGCCCATGAAAAGGAGATAAAAGTTAAATGAGGTCGTAAGGATGAGAGCCTCATCTGATAAGGCTAGTGCCCTTATAAGAAGAAGAGTTACAAGAGCTATCTCTCTCCCAGTCAAGTGAGGACACAGTGAGAAAGCAGCTGTCTATAAACCAGAAAAAAGAACCTTCATCAGAAACTGAATTGGCTGGAAGCTTGATATTGGACTTTCTAGTCTCCAGAACTGTGAGAAATAAATTTCTGTTGTCTGAGTCATCCAGGCTGTGGCATTTTGTTATGGCAGCCCAATTAGACTAATTAATACAGGGAACAACCTGAAGGACTGAAGCAAAGTGTCCTGCTGTGTTTTGCCTTACGCAGAGCTCAGGTGAAAAAGCTGGAAAACAATGCAAGCCAAATTAATAACTCTCAGACAGCTGAGGCAGGGAATGCAGTGAAATATACAATATGCTGTCTAAGGCAAAGGGTGGAGAGGATTTCTTTAGAAAGTTATGACATTCAGAAGCAATCATGGATATAGAGGAATTTAGAAAACCATATGCATGCCCAGGGTAAATATGTTCTCAGAAAAAAAAATCTTAAGAGACCCTAAGCTTTTACCTTGGGCTGATCCCTTGGCATAGTGCAGGCCTGGAAAATTGAAGGAGGGCCCTGGCTTGGAGCCAGTTTGCAAAGACTGGGAGGCTCCCAGCATTCTAGGAAATTTCTATCAAATCATAAGCTGCACACGAGCTAAGGAACACAGACTTTAGTGACCACATTGACAGGAGTACAACAGTCTTTGCAATAATAATTTGGGCAGGAAATTAAATAAACAGACTACTACAGCCTTCAACAACCCCAAAATAGTAAACCCTGGTAAGGGGGAGAATCTGTCTTCCAGTTACCACATTATATTAGTCCAATGTCCAGTTTTTATCAGAAAAAAATTACAATGGGAATCTGGCCAAGATGGAAGCATAGGTAGATACACTTTGCCTCCTCACACAACCAAAAGAAGGACAACAACAAACTTAAAAATAAAAAATAACCAGAACTGCCAGAAAATTTAACAGTATGGAAGTCCAACAACCAAGGAGTTAAAGAAGAAACATTCATTCAGACTGGTAGGAGGGGTGGAGATGGGCAGCTGGGCCAGAGAGGACTTGTAGCAAGGCAGCAGTGGGCAGAACGTGTGGTTCCACATTTATGTGCAGGTAAATCAGGAGGAACAACTGGGGAGCAAGACACATTGCACAAACCAGGGGTCCAGTACGGGAATTAAAGCCTCAAAACCTTTGACTGTAAAAATCTGTGGGTGTTGCAGCAATAGGAGAGACTCCCAGCCTCACAGGAGAGTTCCCTGGACAGACCCACAGCATCCTAGAATGCACACAAACCTACCTACCTGGGAATCAGCACTAGAAGGGCCCAATTTGCTTGTGGGTAGCAGAGGAAATGACTGAAAACTGGCAGAGAGCTGAGCAAGGGGCATTGTTCACTCCCAAACCCCTCCCCCACATACAGTGCCACAACACAGCGATGTGGGTCACCCTGCCCTGGTGAACACTTAAGGCTCTGCCCCTTACTATGTAACAGGCTTGTCAAGACAAAAAAGAAAAATTGCCCAAACGAAAGAACAGATCAAAGCTCCAAAAATAGAACTAAGCAATGAAGAGATAGCCAACCTATCAAATGCACAGTTCAAAACACTGGTAATCAGGATACTCAAAGAAATGGTTGAGTATGGTTACAAAATAGAGGGAAAACTGAAGGCTGTGAAAGTGAAATGAAGGAAAATTTACAGGGAACCAATAGTGACAGGAAGGAAACCAAGACTCAAATCAACGATTTGGAGCAGAAGAAAGACATAAACATTCAACTGGAACAGAATGAAGAAACCAGAATTCAAAAAAAAAAAAAATGAGGAGGGGCTTAGGAACCTCCAGGACAACTTTAAATGTTCCAACATCCAAATCATAGGGGTGCCAGAAGGAGAAGAGGAAGAACAAGAAGTCAAAAATTTTTTTGAAAAAATGATGAAGGAGAACTTCCCTCATCTGGCAAAGGAAATAGACTTCCAGGAAGTCCAGGAAGCTCAGAGTCCCAAAGAAGTTGGACCCAAGGAAGCACACACAAAGGCACATCATAACTACATTACTCAAGATTAAAGATAAGGAGAGAATCTTAAAAGCAGCAAGAGAAAAGGAGACAGTTACCTACAAAGGGGTTCCCATAAGACTAGCAACTTATTTCTCAAAAGAAACCTTACAGGCAACAAGAGGCTGGAAAGAAGTATTCCAAGTCATGAAAGGCAAGGACTACATCCAAGATTGCTCTATCCAGCAAAGCTTTTATTTAGAATGGAAGGTCAGATGAAGTGCTTCCCAGATAAGGTCAAGTGAAAGGAGTTCGTCATCACCAAATCCTTATTATATAAAATGTTAAAGGGTCTTATCTAAGAAAAAGATGATCATAAATATGAACAGTAAAATGACAACAAATTCACAACTTTCAACAACTGAACCTAAAAAAAAAAAAACCAACAGAAACTACACAAACAACTAGAACAGGAACAGAACCATAGAAATGGAGATCACATGGAAGATTATCAGTGGGGAAGGGAATGGAGGAGAATGGAAAGGTACAGGGAATAAGAAGCATAAATGACAGGTACAAAATAGACAGTGGGAGGTTAAGAATAGTATGGGAAATGAAGAAGCCAAAGAACTTACATGTACGACCCATGGACATAAACTAAGGTGGGGGAATGCTTGTGGAAGTGGGGTACAGGGCAGAGGGGGATAAAGGGGAGAAAAAATATGGGACAACTATAATATCATAATCAATAAAATATATTTTTTAAAAAATTACAAGGCATACAAAGAATCTAACTTTTAGTTACCACATTATATTAATTTAGTTTTTATTAAAAAAATGACAAAGAAACGAGAAAGTGTGGCTCATTCAAAGGAATAAATTGATAGAAACCTTCTCTGAGGAAGTTTGGACATTGGCACTACCAGACAAAGATTTTAAAACAACTGTCTTATGCTCAGAATACTAATGGAAAACAAGAGCAATGAACTAAAGGAAATGTGAAAAATAATGTATGAGCAAAATGAGAATATCAATAAAGAGATAGACATAAGCAAACAAGGAGAGCCTTATTATCAACCTTATTGTCTTGCAAAAGTTCCCAGGCAGCATGCAGCTGACTCCCTGAATCAGGGAGGCAGAACTGAGAATGTGGAATACATTGATGGGTCAAGTTCACAGGAGAGAGAAACTGAGAGCTGTATACAGAGAAAAATGATAAAAAGAGATAGAAATAAAAAGGAGTTAAACACAAATAGTGGAGCTGAAGAGTACAATAGTAGCCACAGCTTAGACAAAGTTGGCTCTTAGACAAAACAGATTTTACGCAAAAGACTCTGGGTCTGGTCCTCCATCAGGAGATGGTGTCCCTTAACTAAAATCATAAAATTTGTCACGGTTTAGTGTGAAGATCTAGGGCTTTGGAGTAAGATTGATGAGTATAAATTATAGCCATAAATAAAAATAACAGTGACTAACACTACTAATTAAAGTGGAGAAAGCTCTAAGAGGGAAGAACTCAGAGTCTAGGCTGTCTTATATGACTTCTGCTGCTTTCTTACTACATATTAGACACTGTATTATGTTTTAGGCACCATACTAAACACTGATGTCACTGGTTTACTTTAAACTTCACACCAACCCTCTGAAGTAGGTGTTAATCAACCATATTAACTGACAAAGAAACTAGTCTCAGAGATTAAGCACTTGTAAGTAGTATAATATGGATTTCAACCCAAGTTTTTAAAAACTGCTTCATTGAGGTGCAATTAACATGCAACAACTAACTATACATATGTAAGGTGCGTAGTATGATATTTTGTCATGTGTACACCCTACACCCATGAAACCCATCACCACAATAAAGATAGTAAACATATCTATCAACCCCAAAACTTTTCTCATGCCACTCCCTATCCCACCCCATCTCCAAGCAACCACTTACCTGCTTTTGCACTGTATACTAGTTTGCATGTTTTAGAGTTATATAAATGGAATCGTATAATGTATCCTCTCTTTTACCTGGCTTTTTTACTTAGCATAATTACTTTGAAATTAAACCATGTTGTTGAGTTTATCAGTGGTACATTCCTTTGTATTGCTGAGCAGTATTCCATTATAAGGATTTATCACAATTTGTATATCCATTTACCTGCTGATGGATATTTAACTCAGTTGTTTCTGACTCAAAACCTATGCTACATTCCTCTCTGCCCCATAACCTATGTGGTCTTAGAAAACAGAATTATTCTCACTGAGCCTCAATTTCTCTCATTGTAAAGTGGCAATAATATTATTTTCCACAGTATTGTTATTAGTAAATGAGATAATGTGAAAGCACCTAGTACTGTGCCTGGCACACAGTGGGTGCTTATAAATGTTTATTTATTTGCAAGAAAAAAATATCTCCAGGAAAGAACCAAGAAAGAATACAGCAATAATGCCTTTCTGTATTCCTTCTTTCTGCATTTCATCTCCTTCTAAAAACTTTCTCACTTTAATATCCCCTGCTTAAATTTCATCTGTGCCTGCCCCCCGCCACCGTGAATGTGATATTCCTCTCTTCTCTCTAGTACAAATATGTACAGGATACCTTTTTTCTCATTCTGTAGCATGGCTGAAATAGTGATGTTTTCACACAAAAAAAACCAAGGGATAAATTAAAAGGTTTTTGTAAAGGTTTTACAACTACATAAAACCAATCAGAAAAAAAAATAGTTTGGGTGCCTAGGTGCATGTTTCTATACTGAATAATTCCAGCAAAGTCAAAGAGTTTTACTTTTTTCTTTTCCATCTTTATTTTGACATAAATTCAGTTGTATAGGAAAGTTGCAAGAATAGTACAAAGAATGTCTATACAACTTTGTCCTTGATTATTGTTTTAAAATTTTAACAATTCACTTGAACTACTCTCTTTTTCTCCTGCTTCCAAAATGTAAGCTAGTTGTGGCTTTGACAGAAAATATTTAGTTAATTTAGTGTTAATGATATTAAATATAACAACAATAACAATTCCAAAAATTGCTTCCTGAATACTTTAGTGATAGACAACCTATGTACTCAATATTTAACTTGGAGTATATTATCTACTCTTCTTTCTAAAGATTTATTTATTTATTTGTTTTTAGGGAGAGGGGAAGTGAGGGAGAATGAAAGAGAGGGAGGGAGAGAAACTTCTATGTGCAAGATACATTGTTTACCTCTTACATGCTCCCAACTGGGGACCTGGCTAGCAACCCAGGCATGTTCCCTGACTGGGAATTGAACCATGAACCTTTCAGTTTGCAGGCTAGTACTCATTCCACTGAGCCACACCAGCCAGGTCTATTACCTACTCCTAACAACTTTATAAGATAAGTACTACTATTACATCTATGTATTAGATGAGGATATTGAGACATAGTAAGTTTTGGGATTTTGCCCAAGGCCACACAGTTATCTGTGGTGTTAGATGCAAATGAAACCAAGTGGATTCCTGGACCAGGTTTTTAATGCTAATCTTTTAATCAGGCATCTGCAAACTACAGCCTTTTGGCTAAGTTCAGCCCATGAAAGAGCTTTACTTAGTCCCAGATCTGCTTGTGCAAGGATCACCACTCCCTTACACAGGTGGGTGGGCACAACCAGGTCTGAGCTCCTTCCTAACCTGGCTTCTGTCTTTTGGTTTTTTGGCCATCTTCTCTCACTGGCTGCAGTTATTTCTTGTCCTGCTCATAGAAAAATACCAGTCCGACTCATTCTCTTTTTTTAATTATTTTTATTGCTTATTCTATTACAGTTGTCCCAATTATTACCCCTTTGCTCTCCACTGACCTGCCCAGCCCCCGCTCCCACAGTCAATCTCTATACCCTTGTCCATGTCCCTGGGTCATTTATACATGTTCCTTGACTAACCCCTTCCCCTTCTTCCTACCCTAAACCCCCTCCAACCTCCCTTCTGGTCACTGTCGGTCTGTTCCTTGTTTCCATGCCTCTGGCTCTATTTTGCTCATTTGTTTGTTTTGTTCACTAGGTTCCATTTATATGTGAGATCATATGGTATTTTTCTTTCACTGCCTGATTTATTTCACTAAGCATAGTATTCTCCAGTTCCATCCATGCTGTCGCAAAGGGTAGGAGTTCTTTCTTTCTTTCCACTGCATAGTATTCCATTATGTAAATGTACCACAGTTTTTTGATCTACTCACTTACTGATGGGCACGTCGTATGCTATTTCCAGCACTTGGCTGTTGTAAATAATGCTGCTCTGACATTGGGAAGCATAGGTCCTTTTGAATTGGTTTTTCAGTATTCTTAGGGTATAGTCCCAACAGTGGAATTGTTGGATCAAAAAACAGTTCCATTTTAGTTTTTAGAGGAAATTCCATACTGTTTTCCACAGTAGCTGCACCAGTCTGAATTCCCACCAACAGTGCACTAGAGTTCCCTTTTCTCCTCATCCTCACCAGTACTTGTTGTTTGTTGATTTATTAATGATAGCCATTCTGACAAGTGTGAGGTTAGGGTTCTGACCCTTTAAGTTCTAACTTTCCAAACACTATTTGGTCCCTCTGTTTAGGAAGGTCTAAAGGAAATTCCTAAGTGCCCAACAAAGTTGACAGGCAAAGTTAATCTTTATCAGACTGGGGCATTTTATGATGACTCACCCCATGCATCTTAAATAATACAAAACAATACTGTATATACAATCAAAGGCAGCATACCTGAGGTAGACACTGTGATGCATTGCTCTGATCCCCCTTCAGGACTGTAAGACTTTCCCCCCTAGCTATTGGGTGCATGGCCAGCAGATAATGCTTGGCTGCCAGATCTGTCAGGGAATTGCCTCAGGTGCAGACAGCTGCCTTAGCTCAAGGGTGTCTATGTCCAGTGACTGATCAACCCAAGGGTATAAAAACTCAGCTGCCCAAAACCAACTGGTGATATTCTTTATGGCCAGTCCATTATCAGAGTTCTCTATGTAGTTGAGTAAAGCCTCTGTTAGGAGTGTATGATAGCCCAGCCTTTCCCTTTGTCCAGTCCTGCCTCCTTCTCTTCCCTTCCTCAGGCATTAATCTCAAAAGCACTCCCTAATAAATTGTGTGCATGCTGATCTCTGTTCCAGAGATTGTTTTCTGGGAAACCCAGCCTATGACAAGAGGAAGGCTGTATCTCATTCCCCTTGAAATTCAACCTCCATTTTAGGTATCGACAGTCAATAGGTGATAGAATTTTGAGTGACTTTTGCCTACCGAAAGTTAGGTCTTCATGCATTAACATCAGTGCTCCACATGAGAAATGAAGAGAAATAGACCCAGTGCAACCATTCAGTCTTGTTCTGTGCCCACAAAGGAGCTTATAATAATTTCACCATGCCATTCATGGTGATTTGGACAATTACTGAAGCTTTTGTATTTTTCACATTTAATCCGAGGTGGAATTTTGAAATACTTTCACAATGTCAGCCCTTTTTATGGCCATCTTTGCCTGAGGGTAAACCTCCATAGATTCTACTTGTACACAAAGTTTAAGGATACTTGAAAGATTGCACACTAGAGAAAGTATGGAAAGGTTCCTGTTTTGCTCTCTTTCTGGTATCTTTATAAAAATGTTTCCATGGTGATTCAACCTAATGAGATACTAAGTATTAGATAAGATGTGTTTTAATCCTGGCCCTAATCCTAGCTGCTTTCAGAGCCTCTGGTCCTCAGCTGTGAATGGGAGGGACTTAATGATACCTACTGATTTTTCAGACTATAAGATGCACCCCTCAATTTGGGAGGAATAATGGTTGTTAATGCTGCTGTTTAGTTCTGTTTACACTTACATTGGTAAAATATTATGTTATTTATGTTATTAAATATTCACCACATTTTTTGCTTCAAATTTTTTTTCCTGTTTTCCTCCTCTAAAACCTAGGTGTGTCTTATGGTCCGAAAAATATGGTATGTTTTAGAGTGACCATGTTACTTAAATGAGAGGATGTTTCCAAAGGCCTACCATAATTGTCAGTACTCAGTAAATGGTAGTTTATATAGTTAAAATATTTATATATTTTTATAAACAAGTATAATGATAGTGAATTGACAAAAAAATTTTAAAGGAAGTGTCTTTTCAACAAATATTTTAATTTGTTGACATATTTTAGTTCCCTAGTAGCAAATATTAATTAGCAGACAAAGTTAGTCCCTATATAGCATACTATATTGAAATGTGCACGGTGATTTTCATCCAAAAGGCAATTATCATTGAAGTAAAGAAGTTGGATTAAGTGATTTCTAAGTTGTTGTTTTCTTTCTTTCCAGCAGTTAAAGCCTCATGAGTCTATGGCTTAGGATGACCCTCTAAAATTAGAAGCAACTATTTGGGGAAATTTCATTCTCTCTCTATTTAGGGTGGCTGCATGTCAATAGAATTCTTGTTCTAAGTCCTCTTGACTAATAGTCTACTTGCAAATAATTCAGACCTTCAATCTAATATACCATTGTTTGTACAAAATATACCTGTCAGTCCAGAAGTAGTGAATAATGATGAAATTGTTGTCAAAATGCAAGTTGCTGTCCATTACTTTGTCCTAGCCTTATAATTGCTTAAACTCTATTTAAGTTGATTGCTTAAACTCTATTATGGCTCATTTTTTTTTCTTAATACTAATTACTTCTACTGATTAGTACTGTGTCTGTAAATGGAGGCAATTCTGCTTTCTCTCTGCCATCTGTGAACATTGGTCCTGGGACTCATTTTTCTGATACAGTTCCTGCAGCGACATCACATCTTTGGACATGTCCTTGGACATGTGCCCTCTATTTCCGTCGTGTCTCTACAATGAATTGCATGTATCTCTTTGTACTTTGAAACTTATTTAAAGTCAAGCCTTACCTCCATTTTGTGCCGCACTTGCCTTCTTTTTTACTGAGTGGATCCAAACTAGCAGACACACAGGACCATCTTTGTTTTCCTCCCCTTCTAAATATTTGTCTCTACATCCATTTTTCTACTTCCTGCCTAAGAAGAGGAGTCTGACCTCCTTCCTCACAAGAAGCAGGATAGCATTTTACCTTTCCTTGTGCTCTACTTGAACCATTTAATATATGCATCATCAGTCAAGATAACATTACCTATCCCTCTATACATTAGACTTTTATCAAGGATATAAATGATGGCGGGGAATGGCAGGGGCTAGAAGTTGAGGGTAGAAAGTTGAACGTGGATGAGCAGGGAGATAACCCTTTATAGTTGAGGCCTGAAAGATCTAGATAGAAAGTGGAAATGACATTCAGAAACATAACAGAAAGAAACTTGAAGAGTTCAGAAGAACCAGGTCTCTCATGCTCTGAGGAGACTAGAATTTGTATCCAATATACAATGTGGAGAGATATTTGGGTCATGAAGGACACACATGTGGGACAGGAAAGAATTGAAGTCTTTGAAGAAATAGGGATCTCATGTACAAATAGCCATTCATGGTATTGCTGCCTTTTATTCTTTGAAGTACAGACACACCCTGCTCCCCAAATTATCAACACTGGTGAGTACAAAGCTCTGTAGGGTGTGAGAAAGGAAATGAGAAGATGTGCCACGTTCCAGTTTACCAAGCTCCCAGCTGATGACCCAAAGGCCAGTTTCCATTTCTTCCATTACATGTTAGATATGCTTTTATGGACTGTTGTGATACTGTTTTAAATACTGTTTCTGTAGAAAATCTCTTCTTGCTTCAAAATAGATTACCTTTAAATGAAGTTTTAGAATATAGCCCATGTGAAGACAGGGGACTTTTTCTAGTTTACTATCATTAAGCATATAAATGTTGCAAATAAAGAAAATTCATGATTTTCGGAGAGGAAGATGGTGATGGGGTAGGAGGGAGCAGATTCCACTTCCTCCTACACACGGGAGAAAAACATAGCTTATCTACGGAGGAACAGAGCAAACAGCAAATAGTACCCCAGCATATGAAAATAAGAGACCAAAAATTGTAGCAGATACTGAAAAACCAGAAGGTAAGGAGAGTGCTTCAGGTCAATAAGGTCCCAGGGACCAACTTGGGAACTAGGGAGGCTGCAGCCCCAGGCCTGCCACCAGGCCTGCCGCAGAGTCCTTGGGAGAGAGCAGGGTCAACTGCTAACTCCCTCCCTGGCCAATCAAGGTTTAAACGGCACTGGGAGAGACCTGGTTGCTTGAAATGGCAGAGAGGGGGATCACCCGCAGAATCTGTGGACCCCGGCTTGGGAGAGTTGAGAGTCACGCAGTGATGAGCACTGACCTACATAATCACTGGTCTGACTGGAGAATTGGGCTGTACGGAGCCACAGGCTTGAGGGGGAGCAATTTCCCAAAAAGAAAAACTGTTTGGGGAATCCTCCGTCATGAGCCACTTGGCCTCTTCCCCAACCAGCAGGGCAGTGATCCCGAGGCAGCAGGGAAGTTTGCACAGAAGGCTCTGCACACCTCCATACCATTAGGAAGGGTACACGCCTGAGCCCCTGGCACTGAGACAGCCTGACCAAGTGAGCGCGCGCGCTGTACCCCAGTCCACAGTAGTAACACCGGGAGAAAGAGCACTCTCAGGAAGACCTGAATCCAACATCCAAGGCTCTGGGGAGAGGCGTCAGACTAGCTCTGGGGAGAGTGGGTGCAAGACTGGCTGAGTGCAGAACAGGAAGGGAGAAAAGCCATACCAATCGCTCCTCAGCCAGCAAGACCAGAAAAACCAGTTTGGCCAGTTTGAAACCAACAAGAGGGCTTGTTTGTTTGTCTGTCTGTTTTTTGTTTTTAAGAAATCTTTTATTTTTTTAATTTTTATTATTGTTTTATCTTTCAATACCTTCTTCCTCTCTTTCCTTCCTTCTTATTTTATTCCTTCTTCCTTTCTTTCCAATTTTATCTCTTCTTCCTCCCGTCTTCTGCCTTTTTTTAAATACCCACAAGTGAGACAAAAAAAAAAACACACAAAAAAACATAAGACCAGAGTTGGACCCAAAGAGAGGGCATCCCAACAGTTGAGACAGTGAGACAAAACTCACTTTGCTATTACAGAGAATCTGCAAGTTATTGCATATTTGTATTATTATTTTTTTTTCATTATTCTTGCATCTTTTATTTTAATAGTATTTTTGTACTCCTCTTCTTTCTGTATAGTCTTCGTTGCTTGACTGGTTATATTGTATCATTTGACAGGTTTCCCCTGTTCTCTCTGACATAGTGTATTGCTAATTTACTGTCCTTCACATCACTTGTGTTCCTTTAGCACACTACTTAAGGTCCTATGTTCCCTATTCTTGTTATCCAGATCACATAGATTTTGTCATATGATTGTTGCTCTAATATTATTGTAAATATTAGCGGTTCCATACAATTGTAAATACTTCACAACACTCCTCACAGATCTTAGCTCACTTCACAGTTTCCTGAACTCTATTACTGTAGTGGTTAACTCTATTCTCTCACACACTATACCTATTTACTATCCTTTACTCTCACCTTACCTCAAAATCTGGCCTCCCACAACCTCACTGCTTTCTAGATCCAACTCACAATCCTTCCCTCCCTAACAAGAGTCTTATCTTCTTTCCACACTTTCTAAACAGTGGCTAGTTGGGTGGAAGAACACAGTTAACACTATACATAGCCAAAGGATCTCTTAAATCTTCTCTACTGGCTGCTACTGTAAATATCATAGAATACTCTCTTGCTGTCTTAAACCATTTAGCTTTACTCCTCCAACTGATCACAAAAAAGAGTAGGTGGAAGCTGTGAACACCAGGATATCCAAAGGAGACTGCACCACTGAATCTCACAGGTATTCTACCACAGAAGTTCACACCATAAACCCAGGCAACAAGAACAGGTCAATTTAAGAAGAAGAGGCTAACAAGAAGAGTTTCATGAACAATGGGAAGACAAAGAAACAATCGCCAAATGAAGGGAAAGGAGGAAGCCCCAGAAAGAATGCTAAATGAAATAGAGGCAACTCAACTATCAGATACTGAGTTCAAAGCAATGATTATCAGGAAGCTCAATGAGCTCACAATGAGCTATGAGAAACTACAGGGAAGCTACAATGAACTCACTGCAAACTATATCAACATGAAAAAGGAAATAGAAACTATCAACAAAGGCCAAGAGGAAATGAAGAATACAATTTCTGAACTGAAGAACATAGGAGAAGGAATCAAAAGCTGGATCGATGAGGCAGAAGATCAGATCAGCAAATTAGAGGACAAAGTAGAAAAAAACATCCAGAAAGAGCAAGAAAAGGAAAAGAGGCTCAGAAAGAATGAAGAGGGATTAAGAGAAATGCAAGACAATATGAAACGTAATAATATCTGTATAATAGGGATACCAGAAGGAGAAGGAGAAGAGCAAGGGATAGAAAACCTATTTGAAAAAGTAATGATGGAAAACTTCCCTAATTTGATGAGAGAAAAGATCACATGAATCCAGGAAACACAGAGAGTCCCAATCAAGAGGAACCCAAAGAGGCCCACCTCAAGACACATCATAATTAAAATGGCAAAATTTCAAGACAAAGAGAGAATCTTAAAGGCAGCAAAGGAGAAGCAGGAAGTAACATACAAGGGAGCCCCAATAAGGCTAGCAGCTGACTTCTCAATGGAAATGCTCCAAGCCAGAAGAGAATGGCAAGAAATATTCCAAGTAATGGGAACCAGAGGTCTGCAACCAAGGCTACTTTACCCAGCAAGGCTCTCAGTCAAGATAGAAGGACAAATAAGGAGCTTCCCAGACAAAAGAAGTCTAAAAGAATACACCTCCACCAAACCAGCTCTGCAAGAGATGCTAAAGGGACTGCTTTAAGGAAGGGAAGGAAAAGAGAGAGAGAGAGAGGAACACAGGTACATAAATGGCAATGAATAAGTACCTATCAATAATAACTTTAAATGTAAATGGATTAAATGCTCCAATCAAAAGACATAGAATAGCTGAATAGATAAGAAAGCATGACCCACACATATGCTGCCTACAAGAGACCCACCTCAGGACAAAAGACCTGCACAGGCTGAAAGTGAAGGGCTAGAAACAAATTTTCCAAGAAAATGGACAGGAAAAAAAAAGCCGGGGTAGCAATACTCATATCAGACAAAATAGACTCCCAAAAAAGGTCCATAAAGAGAGACCCAGAAGGTCACTTCATAATACTCAAGGGAAGAATCCACCAAGAAGACATAAACATTGTAAATATATATGCACGCAACATAGGAGCACCCAAATACCCATAAATAAAATCTTAGAGGACTTTAAGAAAGATATTGACAGCAACATAATTATAGTGGGGGATTTTAACACCCCACTGTCAAAAATGGACAGATCTTCCAAACAAAATATCAACAAAGATATTGTGGCATTGAACAATGCCCTAGATGAAATGGACTTCACTGATATATATAGAGCCCTCCATGCCAAAGAAGCTAAATACACATTCTTTTCAAATGCACATGGAATATTTTTGAAGATAGACCACATGATAGGACACTAAACAAGCCTCAAAAAATTCAAGAAAATTTAAATCATACCAAGCATTTTCTTGGATCACAAGGGACTGAAACTAGAAACCAACCCCAAGGGAAAAAACCCAAAACACTCAAAATCATGGACATAAAATAACATGCTATTAAACAATGAATGGGTCAAGATTGAAATTAGGGAAGAAATCAAAAAGTTTCTGAAAACAAAAGAAAATGAACTCACAATAACCTAAAACTTATGGGACGCAGTGAAGACAGTCCTGAGTGGGAAGTTCATAGTGATACAGGCATACCTAAAAAAGATAGAAACATTTCAAACAAACAACCTAACCCTACGTCTATAAGAACTTGAGGAACAACAACAAAGACAGCCCAGAGCAAGTAGAAGGAAGGAAATAACCAAGATCAGAGCAGAATTAAATGACATAGAGACTAAAAGCACAATTCTAAAGATCAATGAATCCAGGAGCTGATTCTTTGAAAAGATAAACAAAATCGACAAGCCTTTAAACAGGTTCATTAAAAAGAGAGAGAGAGAGAGAGAGAGAGAGAGAGAGAGAGAGAGAGAGAAGACCTAAATGAACACAATCAGAAATGAAAGAGGAGAGATTATAATGGATACCACAGAAATACAAAGGATTGTAAGAAATTACTATGAAGAACTGTATGCCAAGAAATTTGAAAACCTAGGTGAAATGGACAAATTTCTAGAAAAATATAATCTTCCAAAACTCAATGAAGAAGAAGGAGAAGGCCTAAACAAACCAATAACGGCAAATGAAATTGAAGCAGTAATCAAAAACTCCCAACACACAAAAGCCCGGGGCCAGATGGTTTCTTAGGAGAATTCCACAAAGCATTTAAGGGAGAGCTAACCCCTATCCTTCACAGACTGTTCCAAAAAATCCAAAATGATGGAAGACTCCCAACCTCTTTTTATGAAGCCAACATCATCTTAATCTCAAAATCAGATAAAGACACAACAAAGAAAGAAAATTTCAGGCCAATATCACTGATGAACATAGATGCTAAAATCTTCAACAAAATATTGGCAAACCGCATCCAACAATACATTAAAAAGATCATACACCATGACCAAGTGGGATTCAACCCAGGGATGCAAGGATGGTTCAATATTCACAAATCAGTAAATGTAATGCATGACATAAACAAAAGCAGAGGCAAAAATCACATGATCATATCAACAGATGCAGAAAAAACATTTGATAAGGTACAGCACCCATTTTTTAGAAAAAAACTCAGCAAAGTGGGAATAGAGGGAGCATTCTTCAACATAATAAAGGCCATTTATGAGAGACCTACAGCCAACATCATACTCAATGGGCAAAAACTAAAATCTTTTCCACTAAGATCGGGAACAAGACAAGGCTGTCCACTTTCGCCACTTCTATTAAATATAGTATTGGAAGTTTTAGCCACAGCAATCAGACAAGAAAAGGAAATAAAAGACATCCAAATTGGAAAGGAGGAAACAAAACTGTCATTGTTTGCAGATGACATGATAGTGTACATAGAAAATCCTATAGACTCCACCAAAAAACTGCTCGACTTAATAAATGAATTTGGCAAAACAACAGGATACAAAGTCAATATCCAGAAATCAAAGGCATTTTTGTATACCAATAATGAAACAGCAGAAGAAGAAATCAAGAAAAAAATCCCATTCGATATAGCAAAAAGAAAAATAAAATACCTAGGAATAAACCTAACCAAGGAGGTAAAAGACCTGTATGCAGAAAATTACACAACACTGAAGAAAGAAATCAAGGAAGACACAAACAAATGGAAACATACACTGTGTTCATGGATTGGAATAATTAACATCATCAAAATGTCCATACTATTCAAAGCAATTTACAGACTCAATGCAATACCTATTCAAGTACCAATGGCATATTTCACAGGCATAGAACAAACACTTCAGAAATTTATATGGAACCATAAATGAGCTCAAACAGCTGCTGCAATTTTGAGAAAGATGAGCAAAGTAGGAGGGATCACAATACCTGAGAGAGCCAAACAGAGAGCCCAGAAATAAACCCAAATCTCTACAGTCAATTAATAGTTGACAAAGGGAGCAGCAACATAAAATAGAATAACAATAGTGTCTTCAACAAATGGTGTTGGGAGAACTGGACAGCCACGTGCAAAAAAATGAAACTCGAGCACCAACTTACACCATACACAAAAACAAATTCAAGGTGGATAAAAGATTTAAATATAAGCCATGACACCATTAAAGTCCTAGAAGAGAACACAGGCAGGAAAAGTTCAAATATTTCACACAGCAACATTTTTACTGATATGTCCCCTAGAGCAAGGGACATAAAGGAAAGAATAAACAAATGGGATCTCATCAAAATAAAAAGCTTCTGCATGGCTAAAGAAAACAGTATTAAAATAAAAAGAGAACCAACTGTATGGGAAAACATATTTGCCAATGATATCTCAGACAAGGGTTTAATCTCCAAAATATACAAAGAACTCACATGACTCCACTGTAAGAGGACAAGCAACCCAATTAAAAATGGGCAAGGGACTTGAACAGACACTTCTCCAAGGAGGACATTCAGAGGATCCAGAGACACATGAAAAGATGTTCAATATCACTAGCTATCAGAGAGATGCAAATTAAGACCACAATGAGATATCACTTTACACCGATCAGAATGGCCATCATAAACAAAGCAACAAACAACAAGTGTTGGAGAGGTTGTGGAGAAAAGGGGACCCTAGTGCACTGTTGGTGGGATTGCAGACTGCTACAACCACTATGGAAAGCAGTATGGAACTTCCTCCGAAAACTAAAAATGGATCTGCCTTTTGACCCAGCAATTCCACTGCTAAAATTATGTCCTAAGAACCTTGAAACACCAATCCAAAAGAACCTATGCACCCCAATGTTCATAACAGCACAATTTACAATAGCCAAGTGTTGGAAGCAACCTAGGTGCCCATAAGTAAATGAATGGATCAAAAAACTATGGTACATTTACACAATGGAATTCTATGCAGCAGAAAGAAAGAAGGAGCTCCTACCCTTTGCGACAGCATGAATGGAGCTGGAAAGCATTATGCTAAGTGAAATAAGCCAGGCGGTGAAAGACAAATACCATGTGAGCGCATCTTTAACAGGAACCTAAACAACAAGACAAACAAACAAGCAAAATATAACCAAAGACATTGAAATAGAGAACAGAGTGACAATCACCAGAGTGGAGAGGGGAAGGAATTTCAGGGGAAGAGGGGAAGGGTTTACAGGAACAAGTATAAAGGACACATGGACAAAAAGTAGGGGGGTGGGGTGGAAATGGGAGGGAGGTGGGGAGCATGGGGGTGGGCGGGCTGGGATGGGAGTAAAAGACAGAAAACTGTACTTGAACAACAATTAAAATTAACAAATGTAAAAAAATAAAAATAAATTTTAAAAAAGAAAGAAAATTCAAGTGATAAACAATGACTTGCCAAGAACATTATAATGAAATGAAGATAAAATTGGAATTTCCTGTACTTTCACTCAGTCTGTAAAACTCCTTTTTTTATTGGATCTGTAAGGAGACTTCTTTGGCTTGAAAAGATTAATGGGGAAGTGGACAGAAGGGAGCAAACTACCACAGTCCAATTCTCTCTCTCTTTCACTCACCCTCCCTCCCCGCGTCCCTCCCTCCCTCCCTAAATCTCTCTAAATCTCTCTCCTGCTTTGCATTTATATTTCTTGTACAATTGATTTTCCTTCCCCTCCTCTTCCTCTGTGTGACTGTGTGTGTGTGTGTGTGTGTGTGTGTGTTAGGGGCAGGAGTGTGTGTGTATGGGGGAGGGTGTTGTTTTTTCTCCTTTTTTGTTTGCTTCCTGTTCTTTCACTGCTGTCAGTATTTGGCCTGCCTCCTTTCAGTCTCTTCCTTTTTATTTTTAGCTCTAGTTTTTAAACCTGCCCCTCCTAGTAGAAAAAAGAATGTCATCATTACTTCCATTATCTTTTAAAGTTTAAGTCTTTCTGGCTCTGTGCTAACCATTTAAAAAAAGGAAATGATACAGTCAGTGCCTGACTTCTAAAGTATACATTCTACTGTGAAACCCAGCTGTAATTTTATGATTCCTGAGTTTTTTTGTTTGTTTCTCAGTCTCATTAAAAACCTGGTGATAGCAATGAATTGCCTCCCTCAAAAAGGCCCAAATCACAAACATACTCAATTCACATACTATTTCAGCAGGTTCAAGAACTACCTGAACACCTAAGGAGTTTATGATCTCAGATAAAGGATCCTGCTGGTTGTCTCAATACATTGCACAAATGTCACACAATTTTTGAGAAAGGAAGAATATCTTGAAACATCAATTTTAATTCATTCAGTAAGAAAATCAATAGGCTATTTAAGAGTCACTTTTGTGTGGTGGGAAAGGTAGAAGAGAAAGAAATGTTATCAAGTTACAAGTAGATTGTAACATTACCCAAAAGGAACAAACATTTATTGAGCACTGTCTACTATTCATGTATCTACATATACAATTTCTGCATGATATAGCTGTTGTAAAAATTATATATGTATATGTGTATTTATATGTATGCATATATATTATATATTTGCCTAGGTAAACAAATGTGTGTATTTATTAAGTACATATAATATAAAACATATATATATAATTTTCACAATAGCTATATATATATATCATGTAGATATGGAAATTAAGGCTCAGAGAAATCAAATAGCTTACTCGAGTCACCTGCTGGTGAATGATAGATTAGGATTCAAGTCAACATCTAACTGTACTGCCTCCTTAAAGGATGATTTCTTATCTTTTCCACTCAACACAAAGCTTAGCACAAAGGAGGCACTCATGGGAAGTTGGAATGTTGATTGAATTAAACCAAACAGGGTCAAGCACAGAATACTGCAGTAGATCACTGGAGACTAAAAACCACCCCTCTTTTAATTTCATTTCTTTAGAGAAAGGAAGGGGGACCGTTCTAACCAGTTCTGAAGAATAGAGGGGGCAAAATAATTTTACTTTATTCATCAAAGAGCTATGTCAGGTCTAGCACACTTTGAGGATAGCAGGTGTGAATGTGCCAGTTTTCCATTAGGAAGGAATGTACTGCAAAGTTAATGCAATATTAACTTGAGAAAACCATTTTTGATTTAGTGAGTCCTCTGAATATTCAAGGCAGCATTTTGACTGAGACTCCTGAACTAAAAAGAACAACTTGAAACATGCCTGTGAGGAAAATACAGCAATTTTAACATAAGGAGATTCTCAAATGAAGTCTGCTTTTAAAGGAATTTTCAGGATGTATATGCACATATTCTGAGACTAGCCAATGAAGGAAGCTATAATGTGAAGAGAGTTGGTGAGGGAAATGAAAGCAATATTAGAATTGTGGGCACCTTTCAGGTATAGAGCCTGGTTCTACTTCAAAAGTATATCTTTAGGGAAGCTAAGAAATACTTACCTAAGTTGAATGGGAACTGTATTGGGAGTAATTATAATCTTAGCAGGCAGTCAAGGCAGAATTAGTGGCTGTATTACCCTGATGGATAGGCTCATGATTTAAAAATAAGCCCAGGTCAGGGCAAGATCATGATGCACAGTTTTGGATTTCTCCAATCCCTTCCTAAAAACATACTAAATAACTAGGATAGCAATAGAACAATTCTACTCACAACATCCTCCAGAAAAACAACTGACACAGCATCCCTATGACCCCCATAACACCACTGGGTTTTGCCCTACCCAGACCACAGACAATGCAGGACCATATAGGACATACTGAGGTTTAGCAGCTATACTGAGGTAGGAGAAGGGAGAGAAAGAGAGTTATGATGGTTCAATAAGCACAGCAATGTAGCAGTTACCAACAAATACTCATTTAGGAAGAAAAGGTCCCTCCTTGAATGGAATTCTCGACAAGTGAATATTGTGAGGACAGCAGTGCAAAAACAAAGGCTGCAGACTCCAACTCTGGATGCATGGAACATAAAGAGCACCACTATGCACCAAGGGACTGTGGAGAGATCAAAGTCACTGCAGTGGCTTAAGTCCTCAAATAACTGAAATAGCTGATAAAACTCCTTTTCTAAGGAGAACGCTGCTGTGGAGCATATTAAAATTGAGCAGGACTGGAACTCTGAGGACCAAGAGGAGAAAAGGATCAAGCACTGTGGGGAAGAGGTGGGACTCCAGAGAATACAGATTTCAGAAGGCAGTTGTGACCACACAGGAAGGCTGTCTACATTTATATTTATCTATGTATCTGTGTATTTATGTATCTATGTATCTATCTACCTACCTATCTATCTATTTATTGTGTAAGAGCAGTAGAGGAGAAAGCTCTCGAGCAGTGAAACCTGGAAAGCTACCATACTGCATCACAATCCCCTGCAAGAGAACCACTTTCTGAAAGCACAGAACATTCAATTTTTTTCTACATTAACAGCAGAAAAGGATATTGTTGAACACCAAATGTACTATTATAAACAAACTAAATAATGCAACAATGAATAATTAATGCATACCAGAAAATACATAATCAAAAAGTAGATAAAAACTAAATAACATAATAGAATTATCTAAAAGAAATTCAGAACACAATAAAAACTATAAGGGAACAGCATATATTAGAACTAGGAAACTCAGAAATGAGATGACTGATCTCATCTGGGGACTGAGATAATTCAGACTGGTCTTAAGTCACTGTGAGGGCTGGTCTTTTCCCATTTACCCTTACTTATAAAGTGTGTCTCTTTTTGGTCCCAATTGAAATTTATGGATTTCCTCTTTCCTGCATGTCCCTGAACTCCAATTTTCCCCCAACACCATGAATCTATCAAAAATTTTAAATTCTAATCTTTTCAGCTGCTTTTCTCTAATAGGCAAATACCTCAAATCTGAAAGCAATGCTGTTCAGCCCTCTGGGATTCCCTTGTCTTTTGGATAATGTCCACATAAATCTTTACTGCCTGGGTGATAATTCTTTAAAAATTCTTTTTTATTCTCACCTGAGGACATTTTTTCATTGCTTTTAAAAAGAGAGGAAAGGAGAGAGAGAAGTATCAATTGGTTGCCTGTTGTATGTGCCGGACTCTGGGACCAGGGATCATAGGTACCTGGACTGGGGATTGAACCCACAACCCAGGTATGTGCCCTGGCTAGGAATCAAACCCACAACCTTTCGGTTATGGGTCAACGCTCCTACCAACTGAGCCACACCAGACGGAGAGAGAATTCTCAATACCTATCACATTGTTCTGAAATAACCTAGCTCACCTTATTGGAAACAGAACTTGAGAAATACAGTTTACAAAGGAAGTAAAATAAATAAATAAGTAGAATTCGAGAGAAAAATGAGAGACATAGGAGAAGGAAAAGAAGATCCAACATATGTGTAATTTATGTTGGAACAAGAAAATGAAACCAATAGAACAAAGCAAATATAAAATTTATAATGCAAGAAGATTTTCTTAAAACAAATTGATCATCTATATTGAAAGAGCACACAACTGACCTTGGAAAATGAACCCAAAGTTGTCAACAGCAAGACTTAGCCTAGTAAAACTGGACAATAAAGAAAAAAACCCTTTAGACGTCCAGGCATAAAGACCACGTTACTTAGAAAAATAAAATCATATTTTCATCAGATTAATCCACAGCATAAAACAGCAGAGCAACATAGTTAAGATACCCAAGGACAGGAAATATGAAACAATGATTTTTATACACACTGAAACTTGTTTCTAAGTATAAAAACTATAGAGAAATCAAGTAGCTATAAATGTGCAGTAACTCATGGTATAGTGTTCCCTGAGAAATCTACCAAGGAAACAACCTTCAGACAACCAAGAAATAGGAGATGCTTTAGTTCAGTTCCAGGCATGTAACAGCATGCCAATAAATGTCAGTTGAACAAATGAATACATGTATGGATACACGAGTTAAAGAATTAATTTTTGAATTTCAGTATATACCTGGGAGGGAAAAGGAAAGGGACATCTATATTACTAGTTACCACAGAGCTAGGGATGTGAAGTCAAAGAATGTTAGTCCTGGGAAAATTTATTAGATAAAGATGAACAAACTGTGTCTTTGAGTGATTTGCCTAAGATACACAGATGGTCAATGGGTGAGCCTGGAAATTGATCCAGAATTTTCTGCTATTTAGTGAAGTTCTCTTTAAAAACTCATTCACTGATAAAGTATAATCTTTAAATAGCTTTATTCATCTTCTCTCCTAAATAAATTAATCCTGTTTTCTGTATCCCATTGTAAAATGTTTCTTGTAGACAGGGCCATAACTTTTTTTCATTAACTTTGTAAGATTTACAATAGCAGTTTATGTTTATTATAGAAATATTAGGGAAAAAAACTCTTTGTTTATAATCCCATCACCCAGACAAAACTCTTATGTTTATAAACATTTTTGACTTGCCCTTTTTAGACTTTTTCATTCTTTGAACAAATGTACATTAGCATTTAAAACAAGACTAGAATCATGTCATATTGTTTTGTAGACTGTTTCACTAAATATATCATGGTCATGTTTCATTATCAATCAATGTAGAACTAAATCACACAAAAAATGTTTAAATGGATCTTATTTCAATGGAAATATAAATTTTAATTCTTACCTTTTATTGCCCTTAGCATTTTATAATTTCAATTCATTCAATGTTACTTATATATAGTGTAACTTTTGTCTGTCCTTAGTTTATGCTCTCTGTTTATATTTGATTGTCATAAATCTTCATCATGCCAAGTGGATGAGTTACTCAGCTCCTTAGAACCTCCCGAAACCTCAAGGCAGTGCATCAGATGCAGTTTTTCCTTGGATGGGGAAAGTGAGAGAAGATAAGAGGGGGAAAGAACTGTGTCCTGAGGGCACAGTAGCTGTAAGTAAACCAGTAAGCTGGAAGTAAGTATATTAGGCCTTATAGATCAAGCCTCTCATGGAGATGCCATAATCCAGTGTGGCTCTGGGGAAAAGGCCTCTTATCCACGGCCCAGAGCTGGAGAAGTCTGAGGAAGCTACAGAGAGCAGCACAGGCCTGGCATCTTGGGGGGCAGGGGGTGAGAGGAACACCATTCAGACCTGCTTCCTGTGTTGGCGCCACCTCATTATATGTTTTTTATGAAACATACTAAAAGGCAGCCATTCCCCACCACAGATATTTGCATATAACCAAATGAAGATTTAGCTGCGGTTGGCCAACTTAACTTGATGTTACTTTTACAGATAGTTAATTAACATGAACCAATTTCCATTTTTTTCAATATTTTCTTTTATGTATTGTGAGCCCAACATTTTTCTTTTTCAAGTATCAAACCATTTTGTAGACTCTTAAAATACTTGTGGTCTTGGGCACACAATGCCCAATGCAATGGATAAGGAAGGTTCTGCTACCAACTCGTGGGTCCACTGCACTACTACATAGTGCCTCCTGTCTCCATATCTCATAGATGTTGTTATGGACAGGGCCCCCTAACTCTGGTGGACTGTGGCAATACCATATGTGATGCAAAAACATTACAGCTAGAAAATCTTTTGCTGACAGATCAGATTTTTAGGTTTGCTCATTTCAAATATGTACCCAATCCTGAGTAAACCTCATCAGGAAGAAACAAAAACATTTGTTTTTGTGATAGATAGCAACCAGAGTTATTTAGTTTGAATATTAATGCATATCGCATATCTAGTTATGAGATTGGTGTTAGATAGTTTACAGAATTAACTTAAAATTTTACCAGTAGTAGTAAGTTTGGGTGGTAGATTGCTTGGATTCTATTCCCAGCTATGCCATTAGACACTGAGTCATTTAAAAAAATTAGTTTACCTCCCTCTGAGCCTTAGTTTTCTTACCCGAAGTATGAGAATAATGATACTATTTACCTCATAGAATTGTTATAAGGACATCATGAGATAATGCATAAAAATCACTTTAATATAGAGCATGGCATGTGTTAATCCCTTTGTAAATGTTAGCTATGTTACTGTAAGTATTGCATCTATTCAAAAGGAGGCTATAGCCAAGAAATCAAAAGAAGGCTGAGATTCAAAAGGGCAGCAATGGAAGGATTAGATCACCATGAGTAAAGATGTATCCTTAGAAACCAAGTCTATGCCCACATACACCCTCATGCTTTTAATTGCTATGCATGGATGTGAAAGTTGGACAGTGAAGAAGGCTGATAGAAAGAAAATTTGTCTTGGAGAAAAGCTCAATGAATACCCTGTACCACCAGAAAGAAGGACAATGGGTCAGAGAGCAAATTAAGCCTGAAACATCACTTGAGGCAAAAATGACGAAACTGAAGCTGTTCTGCTTTGGCCACATCATGAGAGTGCAGGGTTCTTTGGGAAAGACAATAATGCTGGGAAAAACAGAAGGCAGCAGGAAGAGAGAAAGACCAATACGAGGTGCACTGACTCGGTAAAAGAGATGTAGGCGCGAGTCTACAGGAGCTGAGCAGAGCTGTTAACAGGAGGTTGTGGACCTCACTCAATCACAGTGTTGCCAGCAGGTGGATTTGACTCAATGGCCCATAACACACACATCACATTTAGGGGCCACAAAAGTGGTGAGTACCATCACAAAACATCTGAATAGTTTTTAATATAGACACAGCAAACGGAGTGATTTTGTATCAGAGAGGAAGTCACATACACCCAAAATATGGTTTGAATCACTTGTGATAATAGGCATGGTCTCTGCTCCAAACCAGGGGTTGATAAACTCCAGCCCACCATCTGTTTTTTATGGCTCACAGGTTAAGAATGGTTCTTGCATTTTTAAATAGTTGGGGGAGACATAAAAAGAAATTTAGATATAATCAGTCTTAGCATGATAAGAATAGGGTATTATTCATCGAGAAATAGAGTAAAGTGAATGTTGAAAGTAGAGATTTCCTTACTGAGGATAGGGTATTTCTACACAAAATTATCATCTCTAATGTAGTGGTTAAGGGCCATGGGGCCAAATTGCCCCACAAGCCTCAGTTTTCTTATATGTAAAATGAGACCATCAAGAGCACCTGTCATGGAGGGATATTGTGATCAAATTACATAACACGTGCAAATGGCTTAACACACTTTTTGGCAGTTAGGTTTCAACAAATATTAGGGGCAGTTGCTGCTACTGTTGTTGGCCTTGTTATTACTACCATTCTCTCAGCTGAAAGATGTAAAGTCCCCTGTTCTCCCCCACCCTGACTTCCTGTGGTTATTTGTATAATTGGTTTCACCAGGGTCTAATCTTCACCACCCTACTTTTCTGGGTATTAAAGACCCCCTTTTTCATGTTGTTTTTTTTTAAGGAAGTTTCAACAAGAGCTCAGTACTTGTTGGAATGCTGGTTGGCATCCTCTTGGTAGATTTTGGGCTGTCTTCTTTGGCTCCATTCTGATTCAGTGTCTGGTATATTGTTATCATTGTTGCTGTTGTTGATATCCTTGGCTCTTGCCCAAAGTTCAGTCTTATTCTATTGCACGCCTAGGCTTCCTTAATGCTTTCCTGAATCTCACTTACGAGGGCCTATTTAAGTGGGATCATAAAAGAAGCTGGGTCATGCAATGAAATGAACAAGGGCTTGGAATTATGCAGGCCTGGGTTCAAATCTCAGTACCACTGCTTGCTGGTTTTAGAACTTGATCTGTCACAAGATCTCTCATTCTCTCAGTATTGCTTGTATTAAAATAAATGATTCAGTTTTATCATTTTGACTTCCAGTACCATTTTAATCTCTTCCAATGTTCAAATAACAGGATTAGCAATGTGGTGGCCTATTGAGGAAGGGAGGAGCAGGTGACTCCAGGGGAGGAAATGTAGGTACACATACATATACACACAAAGTGTTGACAAAGGAGGAAAGGTCTTTGTCCTTGAAAGTTTCTAAACCCTACTTCCTTTTACCCGCCCAGGGAGGATAAACCAGCTTTTCTAAGTTCTGGGCTCTTTCTCAAAGGTGGTATAATTCTGCCTTCGGAGAAATAGGAGAACCTTGTGCCTATGGGCCTATTGGAGAGGGGATGGGGTGTCCTAGGATTTAGCTAAGGCCCAGGAAGTGTCAGGATATGTGCATAATAAAAATAGCTTCCATGAGTATTGCTTTATGCTCCCATGTGGTGGCCAGATGAAGAGGCCTGCCCAGCCCCGGGTTCCTGGAGTTACTTATGGCAGTAGAGGGATGTCTTCATCAGGCAGGAGCCAAATGAGAAGGACCCCAGAGGTTTTATGTTTCCTTTGTAGGTTCTTTGATTCTACTGGTCCCTGTGACCTGTCACACTCTAGCACGCTCACCAGCAAACACCTTGGAGACTCGTGCTGACCAGGGACCACTGATGGCTAGGGTAGTCATTCAACAAAGATTTACTGAGTTCTTAATATATGCCAAGTTCTTGGTCTGGGGTTAGACCTTTAAAAATGGGGAGGACAAAACCTAAAGAGGTTCATAATTCTCCCCTCCATTCTTTACCCTGACTTACCTTTCTTCATAGAACTCAATTGTGTATTATACTCATCTGTGTCTTTATTGTGTGTTTCACCCCATTAGAGGACAAGGCCCAAGAGAGTGGAAATTTTGTCTTGTTTGTTGCTGTCTTCCCAGTGTCTGGCACATATTATTATGTGTTTCACAAATATTTGCTGAGTAAATGAAAGAATCCCATTGTTTTAGTCGATGAAAGCCAAGTAGCCTTGTATATTACTTTATCTTCTCTTTCTAAAGTACTCTTATGTTTTCATACCTAAAATAAATAAGACCTTTTCTGTCTCTTTTCCCAAAAGTGCTTATAATGCTGCATCATTTATAGTCTACAGAGCTGTGTATGAACATTTGATCTGAAAAAGGAACACCGTGCACCTTGTACAAGTGTCTCTAGTCTGCTAGAGCCTTGTAGAGCCAATTCTTTTATGAAAGTCCTCTTAGGAAAGATCTATGCAGTTTTATAATCTTCTACTTCAATTTGTATTTGTAATTTGAAGTGAAAAAATATATAGCTTCTACATGAAAAAAAAAACCCTTATGGTAGCTATTATATATACGATATAAACAAGGAAGCAGTAACTTCAGAAGCTCCCACCCGCCTTCTCCCCACCACCATTGTTGCCATACAGATTTTTATCCCTCCTGCTGCCCCCCTCACCCAAGGGAGGGAACTAAGGGTGAGGAAAACAGAAGGCCATAGCACAGCAGGCTGAGAAAAGATTACAGGAGTATTCTCTCAACTGCCATCTTTGTTAATGAAATTTAATAAGATGTACCATTTTTTATTTCCACAGCAATTATTTGCTAATTTTCTAATAAAGGTTTCATCGATGTGCAAAAAAAATTATTTAGACAACCCCGGTGACCATGTCTGTGACTTCTCTTTCATCAGATATCAATAACAGGCTTATTGAACTTAGCTAGCATGATCTTCTTTTAATAAAACCTGTGTCAATAAGTTTCAGTCCTTTCATCACTTGGTGTTTACATACTGAGTTTCTTTATAGTGTTCTTGAACCTTAAATTGAAAACTGACATTAGCTTTTTAGCATGCTGGGTTTTTTTTCTTTTACTTTCTTATAAAGATCAGTCATTTTCTGTGTTTTGCTCTTTGGGTAGTCCTTTTGACTCTTGGGATTTATAATACTTTACTATCTTACCTAGCCCCCCCTTTATTTTCTTTCTTTTTTAAAAATTTTTATTATTGTTCAAGTACAGTTGTCTCCATTTTCCCCCAACCCTCCCCCACCTCCTACCCTCCATCCTACCCCCCCTTGGCTTTGTCCATTTGTCCTGTGTACATGTTCCTTGATGACCCTTCCCCTTCTTTTCCCCGTTATCCCTCCTCCTCCTCCCCTCTGGTTACTGTCACTTTGTTCTTTTTTTTCCATGTTTCTGGTTATATTTTGCTTGCTTATTTATTTTGTTTATAGGTGAGATCATATGGTATTTGTCTTCTGCTTGCAGTAGTCCTTTAAAATTTTTTTGATATAACCCACCTCTTTCAAAAGATCAATGCAGCATTCTTGATAAAAAAATGACATATTTAATACTTAAATGGTATATTTAATGCTCTAACTTTTCTTGGCTTTCTAATGAAGAGTTTTGTTTTTTCTTTTCCAACTTTTTAGATTTCTTTGTATTGAAAAAAATTTTAAAAACTTTTGGGGGAAAATTTTATCATGTATAATATACATATATCTGCATCTGACCCTAATTTTTTTCTTTTAGGCATTGCCTTACTAGTTCATTTCCATATTCCTTAATGTGTGACCAATGATAAATGTTCACTGAGCCTTCATTATGTGTGAACTCTGAGGTAAGGACTGTGTTTTCCCTATCTCTTTTGAGTCTCTTTTGAGTCTCACCATAATTCTGTGAGGTAGGTACTATTTTTAGATTTATTTTTCAGATGAGAAAACTGAGACTTGGATAGTGTCCCATCCAAAGGAATAGTACGTGGAGGAGCTGAACTTTAAGTCAATATGTCTGACTCAAAAGTCTATACACTGTACTCTTAACCAGAATACTACGATGCTTCTAGAAGATTCATGTCTGGGATAATTATCCATTTCCAAGTCCAGTATTTCTTCAGTTTTTATCCCATGTTCACTATAGTTATTTACACTTTCATGAAGGCAGCAAAGCCTGGAGGTTCTGGACAAGGCTCTGGAGCCAGATCAAGTGGAGCCAAATCCAGGCCACCACATACTAACATACTCGTTTGGGGGCAAACTGTTTAGCCTTTTGTACCTCGATTCCTAGTCTGAATGTGGGAAATAATAGGGCCTGCCACATAGGATTATAACACTTGGATGAATCATCAATATGTCTAAAGTGTTTAGACTAGTTCCTGATATATGGGAAGTGCCCAGTAAATAGCTAATCTTGTTATTTATTTATTTATTACCTCCTTATTTGTTAATTCAATATACATACTTACTGAGTGCTTTATTCTGTTAGTAAGTGCCAGGCATCCTACTCAATTCTGAATACAGGGGGATGACTACCACAGAATCTTTCCCTTAAGGTGCTCACAAGGGAGGTATACCCCATATTTAGACAGTCCAGAGATTTGGTGGTCAATCTGAGTTCACTAAATTTGGGGTCAAATGGATAATGAGTGATGGAATGAGAATCTGTAGCCAAGTATGTAGATCTTTCAAACTAGTGCATTCCCATTGGGGTAGATCATTTCCAGAAAGCCAGCTAACCCCTCCCAGCGCACTCGCCCTTTTGCGACATGACTTTTCCAATCCTCCTATCAAGAGGCAGTGTTTATTTCCTTCACTTTGAATTTGGACTAGCTCTGGGACTTGCTTTGGCCAACAGAGTGAGGTGAAAATTAGGAGCATGACTAAGCAGTTTTAGACTTTAAGAGGTCTTGCAAATTCCTTTTTTTGACTTCTTAGGATCTGGCCCCCACGTAAAAAAGTGGAGGCTAGGTTACTGAATGATAAGACAGGGAGCAGAGAGAGAGAAATCCAGGCAGTCTCCCCACATTTCAGTAACCCCAGCTGGGGTGTCATGTGAATAAGCCTGGCACCCTGAATCCTGTAGTTTTTGTTGAGTTGCCCCAGTCAGTTCCTGTTAAATGGCCAATTCCTGCCCAAATTGTAGAATCATAAGCAAGTAAATCAAATAAATGGTTGAGTTATCTGGGCATGGTTTGTTTCAGAGTAATAAATTTGTGAAACATAAGAGGACTTGCAGCTTCCCTTTTCACTTTCTTGGAAGTCAGCCACCATATATAAAAGCTTGGATTAGACAATGGAATAATGAGAGATCATGTGGATAAAGTTAAGTCCCTGCCTTCCAACCATCTCTGCCATGGCCACGGATATGTGCTAGACCTCCTAGCACAGCCTAGCCACCGGCTGAATGCAGCCCTATGAGGGACCTCCCAGTAAGACAAGCAGAAAAACCACCCAGAAAACCCACAGAGTCATGGTAGTTGATTTAAGCCACTACATTTTTGGATGATTTATTACTATGCAGCAATAGGTAACTGAAATACCCAGGGCTTCCCACAAAAAGGTGGGGGTGTTGAGATCCTTGGCTTATGGTGCATTTGGGGAGTAATAGTTTTTCCATTAATCAAGGATTTTCTATGTGCCTGGAGCTTTGTATATGTTTTGTTTAGCCTTGTAAAGCAGGTAATTTGGCAGGTGAAAAACCGCAGCTTCAGAGAAGTTAGGTAACTCGCCCAAGGCCTCACAGCTAGCAGAGTCAGAGCAGAATGGTAAGGTGTAATACAAATGCCTCATTTCAGGCCCCCTCCAACTTTCTTCTCTCTGTGGCAGTGGTCTTCCAGCTCGCCTCACCAACTTCCAGTCCCACATCCCTCCAGTAGATGCCATCAGTTCTCACTATTGAAGCCCATGTTATCCAATGTCTACAGGATCTTTTACTCACCCTTATAATACCCTGTTGTTGCCGGGGTGTCCAACTGCAGCCCACGGACTGCATGCAGCCAGGATGGCTATGAATGTGGCCCAACACAAAGTTGTAAATTTACTTAAAATCTTTTTTTGCTTATCAGTTTTTGTTAGTGTTTGCATATTTAATGTGTGGCTCAAGACAATTCTTCTTCCAGTGTGGCCAGAGACGCCAAAAGGTTGGACACCCATGGTAGGATAAAGTCCATCATAAACAAGGGCTCTCTTCTTGCTTCTCCATCTCAGCACCTTCTTTATTTGTTTATCTTTTTACCATGTGGAGTCACATGCACAGCAGATATTACAAACCCTGTTTTGTGTCATCCCTCTCAGCCTATGCACAGACTGCTTTGCCAGGAATGTCCCCCTCGCCTCTCCCACTTTTCCATATATACATTCATTGTCCAGGACTTAGCTCAAGCTTTACCTCGACTATGAAGCCTGATTACCTGGTCTCCTCCAGGCTCATCTGGCCCCTCTTCACTTGTGCCCCCACTGAAACTGTACACTTTCCTAGCAGAGCATTCATAACACCTTGTTGTCTTTCAGTTTTTGTCAACCAGACTGTGACCTTCTTAATTGTGTCCCTTGGACTGCTGCTCAATGGAAGAAGCGGCCAGTAAAAGAGAGAAGTGAAGCCCCAAAAGGATCAGGTCCAATTGTCAAGTGGTTTGAATGTCATGGTGGTTTAATTCCAGTGTTGGTCACCTGGATATCCCCAAGTTCTCCCCTCCCTCTGGTATCACCCTTTCCTCTCCTATTGAGATTTTCAGAATCCAACTCCTGTTCCATGTGTGGAAAGCTTGGCCTCACTGTCCTCTTCCTTGGGTTCTCCGCCAAATATCTCTGGAGCTTTAAGGAGTGAGGAGTTGAGTCAGGGGCTCCCCCTTCCCTTCATCGCCTCTTGCTTCCATTGCCTGCTTCTGCTGGCAGGTTCATTTTCCTATGGCTACTGCCCACTCTCTACCCTGCTTCTCTTGATAGATTCTGATTTGATTCTTTTGTTCTCCCAAAGTAGCTTGAGCACAAAGCTGTGATGGTTAGGAGACTTTGTTCCCTAATTATTTCAACAGTTTGGAATAGATAATATATTCACATGGTTTGAAAATCAAATAATATAAAAGGGTGCACAGTGAACATTCCTACCCGTACCCTTGTCTGCCCTATTTCCCTCCTTCCCCCATCTGAAATAGCTATTTTATTGGCTCCTTCATTATCCCTCTAAGATTTATTTATGCAAATACAATACAATGAAAATATGGAAAATGTTTTTTTTTTCTTTTTGTAGAATATTGCTGGCAAAAGCTGAGAAAAATACGCTGCCTGGACATGCTTTCAAATCTGCTGCCACTCACCCTCTATGGGGCCTTTTCCTCTTGCCCAGAAAAATCCTTTCTCTTCTATTTTCCTACAGGGAACTTGCACAGTGACAATATTTGGGGGGGTGGGGAATTGGGACACATACTTTGAGAAGTGAATTTTTGTGAAATATGGGACCAACCCTCTTTAATTTTGAAGGCCAATCCCTTTTTCTGGGATAGCAGACTTCTAGTATTATTTAGGCTGAGAGACAGCACTACAGCTCAGGAAGGAACTGAGAATGAGGTAAACTTGGATGTTAGCTGTCACTGTACTGACATGGGGGTGCATTTGTCATTAGCCGCCTTTCTTCCAGGGCCCCTGCCAGCTGCCATCTGACTAGACCTTCCTCCCTCCACCAAGACCCTCTTCTCATGCTTTTTACTTCTCTTCCAAGTCCCAGAACCCCTACTTCCTTTTTGTTTTATTTAGTCTGGTGCGAGGGGTCACATGTGGGGCACTCCTCTGGGAACTACCAGAAGTAATGGGGGGCTCTCGAACATCACTTAACTTTAGCAATTAGTCACGCTGTAATAATTTGCATATATATGGGAAGGCATGAGAGTGTCCTCTCATTAAGACTAATGAGATTAGATTATCATTGGATCTAAGTCACTTTTGGACCTAGCGCATTTTATACACTTATTCCTTGTATAGTTGCATGGCAGAGATAATTAGTGTTCCCCTCATATTCCAAGTGTTGTCCTACATTATGCAGCCTCACTTGCAGTTAAGTTGGGCCATTTAACTTGTTCTGGTCAGTGATCTATGAGCACAAGTGGTGTGCAGCTCTCCTGGACTGAGCCAGTTAAAAGCCAGTGTGCTTTTTCTGTCCCTCCCTTCCCATCAGTGGAAGCCAGGCCTTCCCGATGGCACAGCTACAGGCTGCAGGGGGGACATCTGATCCACATGGGACAGGTGTGGGCGAAAAGTACAAGTATGTGGTGATAAGCCACTGAAATTTGGAGATATTTTTATTAATATTTAATTGCATATCTGTGCTACTTGTGTCAATAGTTTTGGACATTAAAACTTAAAACAATCTATGTGTGTATGTGTGTATCTTGTTTAGGTTATGCAAATGTGTCTCCACATTCTGCATGAATTACAATTTGAAAATCTCTATACTTATTTATATGTTTGAAGGTCCTATAAATGTATAAGTGAATTTTATTAAAATATTCCTGTATGTTAGCATTCCTATTCTCAAAGCCATCAAGAACATTCAATATTAAAGATCAGCTTATCCTATGTTGCCCTTTCATTTACTCCTAGTTCTGTGAATTAAGTTACAGGTATAACTTCCTGTCTGACCCATCCTAATATCTTTAGGCCTTCCCAGATACAATTTTGCAAAGTTCTGATGGAGGATTTTTTTTTCTTAACATTTTTGGAAGTAAATTTAGTACTCCTCTTTTATTAGGGAAGTGAACTTAATTTAGAAGCTTTACACTTAACAACCTGCCCAAAGGTTCCCAATGACCAACTCAGCTCCCTGTCATCAGCATGGACAAATACCGGGCCCCACTCTGGCTGCTGCAATACCTCGTCTTCCCTTAGCAGCTCAGGCGCTCTCCCTCACACAGTCCTTATTTGAACTAGAATTTCAATCATACTCCCATGGCTGTCGCATGTAGTTGTTTTATTAGTTTTCTAGGGCTGCCATCACCAAGCCCTGCAAATAAAATGGCTTACAAACCAGAAATATGTTGTCTCATAACCTGAAGGCTCACAGCCCATGATTAAGGCATCCGCAGGACCATGCTCCCCCTGAAGACACTAGAGGAAGATCTATTTTTAAGCCTCTCTTAACTTGGATAGTTCCTTGGCTTGTACCAGCTTAACACCAATATTTACATGGCTTTCTCTCTGTGTATCTGTCTGTGTTCAGATGTCTCCTTTTTTATTAGGACACCCATCATATTGCAGTAGAGGCCCACCCTACTCCCAGTATCATTTCATCTTAACTGATTACATACATCTGCAAGGACTCTGTTTCCAAGTAAGGTCACATTCTAAGTAAGGCACTGGGGGTTAGGGCTTCAGTATATGAACTTTGTGGGATGTAGTTCAATTTACATCACCAATGTTGGTAGTGTCCCACATACAGGGAAGGGAAAAAGTAGCTTTTCAGTTGTTCGTATGGAAAAGACATGCAGGTTATGATTGTTACAATGGCTTTATTAACTCAAAAAAACATGTCAGGCACCACTGTAAACCTACTTCTGCTCAGCCCTGTGTAATCGTAACAGTTAACAGCAAAGGCCTTGCCGTCGTACTCATCTGTGCTGGAGTCCCCTTTCTGCCCTTCGTTTGTTTCTAAACCTCAGCTGGAACCTGAAATGAACTTCAGTGTGTCTCTAAAATGGGAATGTGAGTCATCACTTTAGAGTGTTGTTGGAACACTGAAATGACATTCTGTCTCAATTTGGGCCCCCAAGACCAAAGTTTCATGGCTTCAAAGACCAAAACCAAAATAAGTAACTGCAGAGGACCTTCACATTCTAAAGTGAGCTGCTAACCCACATGTGTAAGACATGCTACAGAATATGAGTCTTTTCGAGGCAGCATATGCAACCACCCATCTACCAGTAAAGCAAGAAATGCTGGTAAGGCCAAAAGGAGAGGAATCTTTCTGAGAGAGAGTTTTCCTCCTGCTCCTCATGTGGGAGGCAAGAGGAGTGCTGCCCTCTCATTTTAAGTCAGCTGATGGGGACCCTTCCAAGAGCTCAAGGGAAGTGGGAATTGATGTTTGACTTGTGTCTTAGAGATTAAATGTGGAAGGCTATGGCTGTAGTTGCCTGTCTAGTGGCATCAGGGGCCCAGGGACACCCCATGGACAGGAGAGCAAACATCAGTGCTGGGATCTGCCATACCCAGAGAGCTGCAATGCCAGGTGATAGCCAGGCCAGTTTAGAGACTTTTGTATAGACACATCTTCACCTCTTCCCTACCACCTCCCCACCCCAGAGGATCCTAAGGCAGTCTGGTGGAAGACGGGACATGGAAAGGGGAAGGGAAACAAACATCCTCCAGAGAATTGGAGCAGAAGCCAATCATTTCCACTTCCTCAGAATGACAGGCTTTTGTCCCTAAGATGGCTCAAGCTAGAGGTGTAAATAGCTTTAAATTATGGAATGAGAGCATTGGGTTGTATGCTAATGGAATGGACCTTTTAATGACTGAAATGGGAGCATTTGGGGGACTGAATGAATCGGAGGACTTTTTATGATGTGAAAGTGACTGAAAAAGTTAGAAGACCTGTCTCATTTTACTCATGGAGTGGTGGGCAGATCTACTCCCAGAGCTTGAATAGGATGGAGAAAAAAATAGAGCCGCCCCCCTGCATGTACCTCATTGTGTTTATCTTGGCAGAAAGTCAGTACTCAGTAAAAGTTGCTATTAATCTGATGATGATAGTAATTATTTTAGTTACCATTATGAATGAAACCCCACACCATCTTTCACAATGTCAGTGTACAGTTCCAGGGAAGCAAATGAATCAAACAATTATAAGTAGAAAGAAATTTCATTGGATGCTTGCAAAATAATTGGAGAGCTAGAAGAACGGCCTCTAAATGTACTTCCAGCAATAATTCCCAGGAGATAACTATCAAACAGATTTGCCAGAGAAGCTGTTGCCCCTGCCACAGTCCTAAAAGTGGGACGTCAAGAGTCTGTTGGAAAAACATCTGCCTGAATTCTTGCATGATGGCCATGGTAGCAATCAGGATCGTGAAGCCACTGTCATCCTTGGACTCACTGACTCATAACCCTCATGATGCGGGACACTGGACATTGAAATGCTGTTGTAGAAAAACCCAGTGCCTGCCTGACCCCACTTGCCAGCAGCAACAAACATCAGAGCAGGCAGGCGGCCCTGGTGTCACTCCTGCTTTTCAGGTCCCTTCAGTGTATTTAACTCACAGTCTGAACATTAGCTGTAAAGGAGTCTGGGAAATGTAACTGCAGCTTTATAGCCTGCACAGTACAAGAAGGTAGCATAGAAGGTGGTTGGAATGGATGCTGAGACCTCATGTTTTACATGCACTGTGACGATTCCATACATATGAAGACTCACAGTGCCAGTGGTCCCAGCTTTCTGTCCAGAAGACCAAACACTGGAGTAAGCTGAGTTTTTTAAAAAATCAACTGTATTGCTATATAATTTGCATATAATGCACTTATTTTAAGTGTACTGTTTCAATGCATTTTAGCAAATATAGTCAACACCATAATCAAGTTATACAATCTTGTCATAGCTCCAAAAATGTCCTTGTGTCGCATTGCAGTCAATCTCCTTTCCCTTGCCCCAGGCAGCTCTGGTCTCCTTTCTGTCTCTACAGGCTAGTTTTCCCTGTTCTATAATTTCATATAAATGAAAGTTACAGTAGGATACAGATGGTTTTAATATTTGCAAATAGTTTTTTCTTGCCAAGAAGCCAGTATGGCATGGTGGAATAAAAAGACTTTTGAAGTTAGACAAACTCAGTCCTGAGTTTGTCCACCCTCCCACCTAACAGCCCTCTACCTATTACAAATTGAACTTGCTGAACCCAGATTTCTTAACTGTAAAATGGTATTTAAAACGAACAAACAAAAATGACCATGAAGGTTAGAGATAATAAATGGAAAGTACACAGATGGTACTGCATGAAAGGTGACTGCCATTCTTCTACTTGATGGTGGCCTATTAGTTTCTGTTTATGCTGGTTTTCCAGGCAATTGCATCTAAACTACAGTGCTTCTGTGGAGAATTTTATCGTTGACTTTCACGTGTGGCTGACATAACAACAATTAGAAGTTGTTCTCAAGGGTGTCAGATTGCTTAGGCTCACATCTGGATTCGACCACTCGCTGTGTGACCTTATAAAACTTCTTAATTTTTCTATCCCTCAGTTTTCTCCCCTGTAAACAGGAATAATAATAACTAGAGTTTTTATGGAAATTAAATGAGATAATACACATTACCTTAGTATATAAATACTAAATTGGTTGGCTGTTATTATCATTGTTATTTCATATTGAAATTTCCCTAACATCCCTGAGAATGGATCAGGCTTTATGTTTTCACCCCAGCTCCTCCCGCAAGGGGAGTGCCTCATTCTTTTCTGGCCAATTGAATGTTTTTATGTTAGCCTCCAGGAACCTCTCCCCCTGCAGAATGCATTTGTATCCTCTCATTGGCACTTACTCCTTACTTCATATTATCACTGAACTGTAGAACAAGTTGGAAAAACTAATTCGCTTGAAGCACCCCCCCCCCTTTTTTTTACAGCTTGTGTGATAGAGGTCGAGTGAGGAAAAATTATTTTTCAAGGTCATATCTTTAAGACATAGACTAGATTAGAACTTGGTCTCCTAACTCTCAGTCTGCTGTCTATAACATGATTTATAATGCTTACCACATAATATTCAAAGTGCTTAGCACACATATTCCGTCATTTACTGGCTTATTGTGTGAATTCTTAAAATATACTGTGCTTAGTTGATTTCTAGAGCCAAATCCAAGGTCTTTGATTATCACGGTGAATAAGCTTTTGTCATTCTCTGGAATTAAAAAAAAATTATATTCAGCCCTGTCAAAATATAGTCAGCAAGCTTATCAGGAGACCATCTGAAAGGAGCCATGCGTCTCACCCAGTGTGAGATGGACGTGCCGCACAGCAGGACATGCTGCAGAGACTGCGTGTGCCAGACATAAATCCCTGCTGATGTTGCGGTGCCAACTCCTTAGTGACTAGCCATAAATTTATGAAGTCCTGCTATACACTTACAAAGAAAATACTTCTTATCACCACTTTAGTCTCTGGGTAAATACTTCAAAAAGAAACTTCAATGATATCTTCAGCCCAGTGAGACAAAAGTTTTATACTACTTCCACCCAAGAGACACAGAACTGGATCAAAAACTGAAATGCAGGGCAGTGCTGTTGTATTTGCACACAAGATAGCAGTTATGCAGCTTCTTCTCTAGGGCTGAAGAACTAAAAGTGCCATCTCCAATAGTGTGTTCACATCCGTGTGCCACCTTGGACTTGGGTGAGAAGCAAGTTCAATATGTACACCCTGGGAAAAAGGGAGAAGAGAAAGAGAGCATGAGAAAGTTAAGAGGGATTCCTTCTTTTATGAAAAGGAAGTTGAAGAGCTCTCCAGTAGTTCTCTCACAGTTTTTAAGATGCTGTGTATTGGGGTCCCTCAGGTGATCCCCAAGCCCAGTGATTTGCTAGAAGGTCTCAGGACTGAGCTTTTTTTTTTCCTTTTACTCATGGCTGAGATTTATTACCATGACAAGATCAGAAAAAGGAAAAGGTGCTTAAGCAAAGTTGGAGGAAACCAGCTGACAGCTTCTAAAAGTCCTCTCACAGTGGAGCAGCTTCATTACTTCAGCAGTCAGTTGAGACATCACAGCAAAGTATTGTTTGCTGGGACAGCTCATCAGCAACTTAGTACCCAAGGTTTTTATGGACGGTTGTTCAAATAGACACCCTCTGCCTATCATACACCAAAATCCCAGAGTCCCAGAAGGAAAGCAAGTGTTCAGCATAAACTGCACTGTTTGCACAAACAGTCTAGCCATAGTGAGCCACTCTGGTCACTTAGGGATAGGTTTACATTGGTGCAGGGAACTGCTTAGCAGCCAAGCTTCCAGACACCAGCCAAGGGCCAGTCTCTCAAGTAGAGCTCTCTAGGGACAGCAGTGTCAGGCCTACAAGGCCAGCTCTTTTCTGCAAACACTATTTTCTTTTTCATTCCAGCATGCTTAGAGACATAAGAAAGACTAGTATCATAACCCCATTTGAAATAAGTCATCTGTATCAAGGACAGTTTAAATGGCTTGTCATATCAAGTTAGTTGGCTGGGATGACTTACCCGAGGCCATAGGTTCTGGCTGTTAGTTGGGTTCTCAGTTCTTCCACACACTGCATTTCCTGGGGCTGTCACGCTGCTGCCAGGTTAGCTTCTTTACTCACGTCTGATTCCTGGGCTGGGATGGCTAGAACAGCCAGGTCTAGTTCTCTGTCTCTGCAGATTCACCGGACTGATATCTTGGGCTTCCTTACAGCATGACGGTCCCAAGTAGTAGTTCCTACATGATGGCTGGCTTCCCCGCAAGCAAACATTCTCAGAGACCTGGACAGAAGTCCTAGGACATCACTGCTATCACATTGTTAGTTAAGCAAGTTTGTAAGGCCAACCCACATTCAAGATGGAGGGAATTAGACCCAAGTGCAGGGACAACAAAGAATTTGTTATTCTTTAACATACTGTAATAAATAATTTATCTGAATATCTTAACATATATCCATTTCTATTATAGCCATCCACTTTGCAGGTTTTATTTATCCCTCCCACTGGACTGCAAATTCCTTTTAAGGGTAGGAACCCAGTCTGTATCAATTTTCAATTTGCTACAATGTTAAGCAGTCCTTTGCTTGTAGCAAGCATTGAATAATTATTTGTTGAGTAAATAGATGCTCTAAGTGCTTGCTACATGCCAACTACTATACTAAGCTCTTTAAATTTATTGCCTTGTTTAATCCTTATAAGAACCTTGTGAGGTAGGCATTCTTGTTATTCCCATTTTTAGATGAGGACACTGAGGCACAGATTAATGAAGTTATTTGCCTAAGAGTACATAGCTAGTGCCAGGATTTGAACTCAGCTTGACTCTGGAAAATATGCTTAATCATTGTTCTCCATGGCTTTCATTATGGACTGGGTTTTGCATGAAGAGGAAATCTCCAGAGAATCCGAACTATGGTCTTAGATGTGTGAAGCCCTTTATTTAGCTGTTTTTCCTATTTTGTTGAAGTGGGAAGGGAAACATGACAAGACAAAGGATGACGATGCACCCAAAAGGCATTCTAACTGGCAAAGCCATGTCCTGTAATCTTGAAAAACTGCATTGTTATTGTTATGTCCTGTTATTGTTTGGTGTTGAGTAATCCTGAAAAAATGCTTTCAAAAAAATCTGTGAAATGAATGCAAAGAGTAAGAGAAAGAAAATAACTGAAAACGTGGAAAGAGATCTCATACCGTGTTATAGGGATGTCCAACCTTTTAGCATCTCTGGGCCAAACTGGAAGAAGAGTTGTCTCGGGCCACACATTAAATACATTACGACACGTAATCACACACACAAAAAGTCTCATAATGTTTTAAGTGAATTTACAATTTTGTGTTGGGCCACATTCATAGCCATCCTGGGACACATGTGGCCTGGGGGCCATGGGTTGGACACCCTTGGCTTTGGGTTATAGTTGATCCTGCAAAACTGATCATTTTTATTTTTAAAATCATATGTGTTAAGATGTGGAGTTTAAGGGCAAAATGCCTGACTTGTGATTGAGTTATCATTGGAAAATAATTTAGATTAAAAACTCTTTTCCTCAGAAAAAATGAAGGGGACTGACTTAGTCCTCACCAAGGCAGCAAGGCCGTAGATGACCCTTCCTAGGGAAAGTAAATGGTTTCTAATTCCTCTCAGAAGGGATCGAAGGGGAGTACAAAGTGTCTGAAAGTAGAGGGACAGGGCGGTGGAGGGAGTCCTAAATGGAGAAGAGAGCAAGCATGTGGAGGGTGGGGAGTAAATCACTGCAGCTGCCCCCAGACTCCGTTTTCCTGTGATGGTGCCCGGGCATGCAGCAGGACTGTCAGGGTAAGTTCCACGGTGCCTAACAGAAAAGGAAGAGGAAAGTGTCTGCCACGGCTTGGAAATGTATTTCTCCCTGACAGAAAATCACGTCCGGAAGGGGGAGGTCTAGTGCTCCGTGGTGGCTCCATGGACTTAAGGAAACCCAGCTCTTCCTCTCCCTCTTGCTCTTTGCTGTGAAAGAACACAAGCCAGTTGAGTCTTGCACAATTCTTAGGGTCTTCTTGCTAAAGAACAGGTTTGAGGTGCTTCTGCAACTTTGCTACCAGGTGAAATGAAAAACAAGTCTCAGAACAAATTCTGCCTCAAAAGCAGACATTTATTAACAAAACATTTATAAGTAAGCATAAGAATATTTTCTGTTTTCTGTTCTTTCAATTCATTGAAATCTCAATTCTAATCTTCCCTAATCTCCAATCTCATCTGGAGTGAAAATTTCAATCGAGGCAGGGATGACACTTCAGGAGCAGGAACCTGTTATCTAGGACATCAGTCAGCATCCAATTTTCCCCTTAAATCCCATTTCTGATGTTTACTGAAAACATTAGCAAAGAGTCTGGTGTTGATCCAGATATTGGAGACAAAAATACTTAGTCACATCTGGGATATGGGTTTTTTCTATTGGAACTTTAGTCTCTGGAGTATGCCCTTTCCATTAAAATTTTAGCTGACTGCACCTGGGTTGTAGCTTATCCTAACTAGGACAAACAAAATATCTTAATTAATTGCCATCCTTAAAACATGATTTACACATGCTTCTGTGTAGATATCATTGACTGAAAGTTGGTAACATGGCCACATTCAGCTGTAGGGGAGGCTGGGAAATATCCTAAGAAAACTTGTTGCCAAGTACTATGTACATTAGTACCAAAGGAGAAGAGATGAACAGATGCTTTGTGAACTCTGCAAGGCTTCCTATGCAGAGGAGAGACTCACTAGGGTTGCTCAACCTTTTCACTTGCATTTCAACAATAAGTTCTTACTCCACCCTCAGCCTGTGGGAATCTTTCCAGGCCTGAGAAATTGTCTCTTGTTTTCCCAGAATTGGGTCAGGGATGTGGCAATGGCTTAATAGTAGAGAAATGTGTAAAGACAAAAATTTCTTGCATCAATTTTCTTATTGATGCAGGTTCCATATTATGTTAGGATCTCGCTATCAACTATGTTCATGGGCTAACAACTTCTGCATCACCTGGGAACTTATTACAAATGCCTACTCTATATTTTAACAAGTTTATAGATGGTTCTGATGCATGGTCACATTTGAGAAACATTTTTTGAATACTCCCCCATTCCCTTCTTCAACACACATATTCATAAACGTTCTGTGATTGGGCCCAAAATGTTTTCTTCAGCAAAACAACTTTGACCTAGAATGCAAAAGGCAGTGTGGGAGAATTCATGGACAAATGGTACATTAAAGTTTAGATCATACTCAGCATTGCATGCACGTTAGTTTATTATCCATTGCAAAAAGCAATTAACATTTTTTTGGTATTTGAGAAGAAAGTAACTAGAAGAATATATTAAGAGTAAATATGTTTAGATGATGGAACTCTGGATAGTTTATTTTTCCAACTTTGTCATACTTTCACAATTTTCTTTTATGAACATAAACTGTTTTAAAGTGGAAAAAAATGTTGTTCGAAGATTATCTGAAACATTTATGTTAGCTTTAACAATAAGTTAGTTAGCTGAATCAGACCTAAATCTCTCACTGGTCTGAGAGCAGCAATAATCTAGGATCATTATGAATCCACCCAGGACAAGTTTTTGCAGTTGCCAAAATAAACTGCTTATTCACAGGAGATGTGCAATGCTTATTTTGAAAAATTACTCTTAATTGCTGAGTTTTGCAACTCAAAAATTTTAGTGTCACTTTCTAACTTTGCTTTAAAAAATATTTGTTTTGAAACTTGGCACATAAGTTTAATAAAATTTTCTTCTAGTAATTGAAATGATTCAATTCAACTGCATTCATTGGGCAGTTGAAAGCTACATGGCTCTGAACCTGTTTTCTTTTCCTTTTGGGAGGTAATTTAGAAAGGAGTTAAAAGACATAGGCCCTGTATTTGGGAACTCACTTTGGAGGACTGTTGTGAAAATTTTTTATAAGTCTTTCAAAATTAGGATTTAAGTGTGTTTAAATAACTTTATTCTGTTTGGATATTCTTATAACTCTATACATTCTTTCCAAAACCCATGTTATATTTGATATAAAAACAAGAAGTGTTGGGAACCGCCCTGACTGGTATCAGAAGCTGAAACCCCCGCCTAGCTAAGGCTAAGGGAACGCCCTTGGAACCGTGAGCCGGCAAGGAGACAAAAGCTTATCTCCCTGGCAGGAATGCTGCTTCTGCTGCTGAACCCCAAAAAGCTTGGTCGGTTAGCCAAAGACGGGTAAGATTCCCCACGGGGGAACAACCCAAGCCAGGCATGATCACTTTGGGAGGCCCCCCAAAAGAAGGACTTGGGGGGCTGCAGCAAAAGGGGGTGATGGACCCTCGCTCCTCGGCTTTGACAAAGTCTGAGTTCTCAGCGTCCGGAAGAAAATCTCCTTATCTCTTGGTGGCCTTAGTTCCCGTGCTCCACCTAAGCCTAAAACAATGACGGGGTAGTACAGCTCGGTACTGGGAAGTGCGGATTTCCCGGGGTGATCAGGCCTAAGAAAGAACATGTAAATTACTGTGAAACCTTCTTTGTTCAAGAATGCTCTCAGTTGAATGAGAAGGGTCTTAGGAGGAAGCTAGTTTGTTCCTCAGCCTTACAGCTCTTTGACCCCCAACTCAATAGACCGGCAGAGTTCTTTGTTTTCTATAGTTCCTTACTTCCCCTAATGAGTATTGTACTTTACCTGAATTATTATGCAGGATGAGCCTAATAAAAGCAGGTATGGACGGTGGATCGGCGCGCTCCCCCACTAGGGGGGTGGCCATTCTGTCCCTACTTCCCCACAGAAACTAGTTTGTCTCTGTGCATGTTGTTATTTCTCGCGTGTTTATTGTCGAGCCATCCACAGCGTTCCGTGGTCACTGCTAGCCGGTGACCCACGCGCAACAAAGAAGAAACTTGAGCTTCGCAGGCCAAGATGTGCTGAAAGGACAGGCCTGCACCAAGACAATTTCTCAAGAGCAAACGTGGACACAGATTGAAAGCATTGGGTCTTTCTCCGGGTGCTTCTGGAGAAAGATGAGAAAAGACGAAGAAAGGAAGCAGAGAAAGCATTGGGTTTCCTTAATCAGTTTTTGGCAGGAACTCCTGTAGGAGAATTTGACTCTTGAAAGAACAAAACTGAATTTCATCAGAAGAAATTTTTACTCTAGTGGTTGGATTAGATTAAAATGACTAAAAACAGTCAAGGATTAGTGAGGACGCTACATTCTGTCACAGGATTTTTTTTTAAAGCAGCCTCTAATTCTCTTGACATTTTAATTGTGTACTGATTGATATAGATGTTAATTTGTATGCGTAACCTTTTTCATAAAGAGTTATTTCTGTTTTAAAAAAACAAAATCCAGGAATTAACATACTAAAGCTAGGGATTTTTAATATTTTTGGTTGCAGAAATAGATACCCACTCAAACTAGCTTAGTTATTACAAAGGAAGATGTAGTTCAGTGTTACTGGTATTTCACAGAATTCTGTGCATTTGGGCCTCAACAAATTAGAAAGCTGTACAGAACCAAAATAAATTTTCTCCTTCTCACTTAATCTCAGCTTCTATTCACATTTGTACCATTTTCATCTCTCTGAAGAACAGTTTCATTTGCTTATCCATCATCTTGGAAATGGCTGCCTCATCCACTGAGCTGACATGACTAGTAACAATCTTTGTGTTCTGTAGTTTGAACTCACAACGATGGGAATCTGATGGGTGCAGATGAACTGCACTAGTCAAGCCACATCAATTAGACGTCTCTGATCAACCAATGAATTGGCTGCCCATTTGGGGCAGATACCTGGCCATGGCTGGGAGAAAGAGAGATAGCATGTGATGTACTTGGCTGTACAGTTCTCCTGGGCATATTGTTACTTCAGATAAAGTAAAAAAAAAAAAAATTGACCCTGACCAATGGGTCCCTTGGTTGGAGCATTGTCCCGAACACCAAAATAGTTTGCGGGTTCGATCCCCGTCAGCATATATATGGGAGGCAGCCAGTCAATGATTCTCTCTCACATCAAGATACCCTTAGGTGAAGATTTAAAAGTAAACAAAAACTTAAGTTGGGTTTGGCCTTAGCAAGCCAATTCTATAAAGTGAAGCTATAGAAGACGATGCACATTAACTAATCAAATAATATGACTTGACAAAGTGACCAAATAAATTGTATGACAAAAAAAAAAATACCAAGGGCTGAAAACTCATTGTGATCAATAGTGATCTGAGGAGGCTTATGACAATATGGAATGTTGTAAAGCCGAAGGATTCATGGATATGCAACAAAAAAGTAGAAAAAGGATGTATTCCTTGAATAATAAGTTACAGATTAAAATTAACCTTATATTGTCTAAAGAATTCTGGTTTAACATGGCTCATTAAGCATATGCTTAGGAATAAAAATGTATAAAGAATGAAAACTAAAAGAACACAATGAAAATAGTGGGAGGAGTCTTTGGTAGAAAAGATATTTCAAAAATTTCTGGAAGGTGCAGAACAAATTGATGAGTGTTGACTGATGAAGAGGGTGGGGGAAGCCATGGCCGAGAGCACATCATGACGTGGCAGGCAGAGCCCCAGACACATTCTGGATTTTGACACAGCAGATACAAAGGGGATGGGACTGAAAAACTGCACTGGAAGGGTCTGTAGACAGCCCTGTGCCCTAGGCCAAACACTGGAAGGTGTAAACAATCTTAAGATACTACCTGGGAAGACATAGAGCAGATGACTAGAGGAAAATACTCCCAAGGTAGATACCTCCACATTCTGGCATTTAAGGTCCCTGAGTTACAGCTGGTTTCGTGTGGGCAGGAACTCTGCTGAAGCCTGACACCAACCAGCCCATGTGCCTACAGCTCCCAGGGAGCCCTTCTATTGCCATATTCTTCAATAAACAAAACAAACCCTTTTTATTTTGGCAGAATTTTAAATTTACATTAATGTTGGAGGGAAGGCACAAAAATTCCTGTATACACTGTACCCAGGTTCCTGCCATGTTTACTTCATTTCTTTTTCTCTCTGTCTTCACAGGTAGGTAGATATACATATACATTATTTTATTTTCTCCTAACCATTTCAGAGTCAGTTGTAGACATGATGCCCCATTATACTTAAATACTTCAAGTGTGTTTCTCTAACATTTTCTTACACAAACAAGTACAGAACAATTACCAAAATCAAGAAATTAAAATTGACATACTATCAGCATCTAATTGTATGTCTTATTCATATTTTGTCACATGTTTTTTTTAAATGTTCTTTTTAGCAAAAAGAATTTCTAGACTATGTTACATTTGGTTTCCTTGTCTATTTTTATCTCTTGTAATGGGACCTATTCCTTAGTCTTTGTATTTCCTGATATTGACATTTAAGACTACACTTTAATTATTTTATAGAGTGTGACTCCATTTGGATTTGTCTAATGTTTCTACAATATTAAATTCTGGTTATGCACTTTTGGAGAATACCACATGTGTATCTTATCAGGAGGCATATGATGTTAATTTGTCTCATTATTGTCTCATCCTTAATGTGGAACAGCAACTAAGGACCAATAGATATCGATTGAAAGTTTCTAACATGAAAAGGAAAACCCAAGATAAACCAATAGAAGGAAAAAAAAGGAAAGAAAAAAGTCACAGAACAGAACCATACTTCAAAATAGGACTTTCCAATTAGTAGCTTCTGAGATATAAAAAGCTATGACATATATAAAACAAGAAACTGTGTGTTGTGAAAAAGAAGGAACTCTTGGAAAATAAAATTGTAACTGAAAAAAAAACTAGAGACATTTAAAGATGAAATCAAGAAACTCGTCTAGAAAATAGAACAAAGAGAGAGAGATGGGAAAGATAAAAGACATAGCAGACCAGTGTTAGAATTTTTTATTAGCATCAGATTTGCCTGGATCATACAGCAGAAAACTATAAAGGAATAAGAGATTGACAAGATTGAAGTTTCTCACTCACATGAAAGAAACAGTTCTGAGGCAGTTTTGATGACTTCAGTGAGTTGCCAGGACCACCAGGCAGTTACCTTCCCATTCCATCATCTAGTATATGGTTTCCATTCTCAAGGCCACCTCGAAGCCCAGGAGGGCTGCTGGAACTGCAGCCATTATGTCTGAACCCAGGCCAAAAATGAAGTAAAGCCATAAGGCCAAAAAAAAGAAAAAAGGCTTTCCAAGCTGTGGCAACTATCTTTACATGGCTTTCTCATAATTATGTTTACATCTCTTTTGACAAACCTAGCTGCAAGGAACAAGAAAATTTATTCTGGGCAGCAATATGATCAGATAAAGAAAAAGATACTGTTACTGAGGTGGAGGATATTGATACTGAGTTAGGCTACTAGCAAATTCTGCCACATGGTTTAATATGCAACACAGTTTCCAGAGCAGAAAGGAGACACAAATCATTAAATTAAAAGTATCTAACAAGTGCCTAAAGGATACATTTTATACACAGTCATAACATAACAGTCTGAAACTTTAGAAATCTAAGCATACAAAAAGCGTAATTCCAAACAAAATAAAGCCTGTTTAACAAATACATAAAAGATGCTCAACCTTGATTGAAAAATTAGAGGACTGCAAATGAAAACGAAAATGAAATATTTTTCAGGATCAGCTTGGAAAAATTAGAATATTGAAAATATCCTATATTAGTGAAGGCTTTGAGATGTTTTCTCAACAACTATTGATCTAAGTATAAATAAATTCAGCTTTTCAGGATGAAATTTGGCAGCATTTGCCAAAATATAAATGTATTGGTTTGCTGTTATTGATGTAATAAATCACTACAAATTTTAGTGGCTTTAAACAACACGTGTTGCTTAAACAACCACACACACACGCACAGACATGTATTAACTGAAACTCTGAAAGGCATAATCTAGTATGTGTTCCACTGAACTAAAATCCAAGTGCCATAAGGGCTGCATCCCTTTCTTGAGACTCTGGGGAGAATCTGTTTCCAGTTTATTCCCATGGTTGGCAGATTTGTTTCCTCACAGATGTAAATCTGAGGTCCTCATTGGCTTGCTGACTGGCAGCTGAGGGTAGATCCAGCTTCTCGAGTCCACCTGCCGTCTTTGTCTCCTGGTCACTTCCCTCCATCTTAAAGCTCACAATGACAGCTCCAGTCCCTTTCATGCCTTCTGTCTCCTTTTTCTTCTGTCCCAGCTCTGGCTCACTCAGAAAAGGCTCTCCACATTTAAGAACTCATGTGATTAGGTTGGGCCCACCCAGATAATCCAGGATAACTCCCATCTCTAGGTCAGTGACCTTAATCAATGCCTGCCAAATCCCTTTTGCTATGCAAAAGAACAAATTCACGACAGGTTCTGAGTACTGGGGCAGGGACTTCTTTGGGGGCGGGGGAGTATTATTCTGCCTGTCTCAGTAAGATAATGCATTCCCTTTTGCACAGCAATCACACACAGAAACTCAGCTCACACACCTTAAAACCCAAGAGAGAGAGAAAGAGAGAGAGAGAGAGAGAGAGAGAGAGAGAGAGAGAGGGAACACAAGATTTGCAAAGGACAATTACCATTAAATGCATCAAACTTCTTATCAAGGCTTTCAAAATTCTGGGTAAAGTCATTTTAAATCCAGACTGCTATGCTTAGCCAAACTATTAATTGAGTTTAAAGGAAAGAAAAGGCATTTTCGAATTAAGGATTAGATTTTTTTCTTTGACACACATTTTTTAAAAAAGTTACTTTAGGATTGAGTAAGAGAGAGTAATCTAAGAAAGAGGAAGGCAGGAAGCACAGGAAGTAGGGAAGTCCCAGTGGGATTGCTGGGCAGCGGCCTTGGAACAGGAGGACAGAGGACCTCGGATGGAAATCGGACTGGTCCATCATAGAGCACTTGGAAAACATGAGGATAAACTAAAGGGGTAGAATACATGCTCCAAAATGAAAGCAACATGTCCTATTTTAAGAAACTGGTGCAGTATTAAAATGAACAAACAAACAAACAAACAACTAACTCAGTCTGAACCACAGTTTTTGAAGTCCAAGCAAGGATTAGTCTCTTATGCGTGAAAGACAGCTGTCACAACACTGGACCCTTAGGGGAGAGAACAATACCTACGATACTTACACACATATACGGTTAAACCTGGTTACAACCTTTCCTTCTTGTTTATCTGTATTTTTCAAAAACTTCAAGCCCTGGCTGGTGTAGCTCAGTGGATTGAGTGCCAGTCTGCAAACCAGAGGGTCACTGGTTTGATTCCCAGCCTAGGACACATGCCTGGGTTGTGGGCCAGGTCCCCAGTAGGGGGCATGTGAGTGGCAACCATACATTGATGTTTCTCTCCCTCTCTTTCTCCTGCCTTCCCCTCTCTCTAAAAATGAGTAAATAAAATATTTGGAAAAAATTCAAATCTAATCATATATTTGTTAGCTATGCAACTTAGTGTCAATGACTTTAAAAACAGTGTAGAGATGATTTGACATCATTATGCAGAAAACACATGGGCTTTGAAGATAGAAGATGGCTTTAACTCCTGGCTTCAGTACTTAAGAGCAAATAGGGACAGTCAGTCCCCCTATACTCCTTTAAGACCTAGCAGGACCAGCTAAGAGGACAAAAGCATTCAGAGCACCTTCCAGGCATACGGTCGAACTTGCTGTGTCTTAATGTGCCAAGCACTGTGCCGGGCTGGGAAATGGAGAACAAGATACAATCCCTGCCTTGAAGAACCTTTAAATCAGAGGAGCAGACCAGGAAAACTAGTCACATCACAGAGCAGAGAGCTGTGCTTCCTATAAACGTGGAATGCCCTAAAACCTTTTCAAAGTGACAGCCCCCCTCCAACTAGGGAGAGTCCAATGAGGCCAATCATAGGAGACGACATAAGATGTGTTCTGAAAGATAGACGGGTATAAGCCAGAGGGAGGACGTGGAAAGGGAGTTCTAGGCAGGGCAGTTGTGTATATACATACAGTGGGTTTAAAGGACTGTGGATATCCTGCAGATCCTGGAACCCAGGTGTTGCCAGAGCCCCAGAGTGTGGGATCCTGGGTTGGTGGGTGGGAACTGGGTCATGAAGAGGGGAATGAGACTGAGTTTTAAAATAAATGGTGTGACCTTCCTAGACTTTCCTCCCTATCTAATCAGATTCTCTCTGCCTCCCCTTACTATTCTTGCATTGCACTCTGCTGTTTCCTTCTTAGTACTTACATGTATTCTCTTAAACTTATTTGTTCACTGACTTATTTATGCCTTTCGCCCCATTAGACTGTCAGCCTGTCAGGGTGGGGACCACGTCTGTTTTATTTGCCAGTGCAGTGTATACCCTGTACCTAAAGGGTGATAAGCACTCAATAAATATTTGTTGAGCAAAGGCCCGGAATAAGGCAGCAACTATGGAGATGGGAAGGAGAGGGCAGATCTGAGAGTTAAAATACAGAATAGACAGAACCTGCTGACTGACTGAGAGAGTTGTGCTGGGGTAAGTGTTGCGGGTTGGGGAGAGAAAAGACCGAATCTTCCAGGGGGCCTGACTAGGGAGACAGCAAACTGCAGCTAGAGTGTGTAGGGTGAGTGTGGGGGGGTGGGGTGAGCTACAGAAGAAGGGGGTGGAGTGGTGTGAGGTAATAGAGAACGAGTTTCCATCAGGGAAGTGATGCAACCTGAACTCACCCCACAGACACAATTCCCCGCCTTCCTGCTCTTTCAGCGGTGCTTAGCCTTTGCTACACCTTAGAATCATCTGGAACATCCCCACACCTGGCGCCCTCCCTTGACTAGTTAAATCTGAGGATAAGGGCTGAGCATCTGAGTGTTTGAGATTTGAAGACACCGATCTTCAGTCAAGGCCTTTGTCCCAGCCCTGGGCTTCTCCATCAGCTCACTGCTGCCCCGCCCGCTCTGAGAGGCCTCAGCTGACGTCCACTCTTCCTCCTCACCAGGGTTGGGTTGTGGCACTTTCCTCCTCTACAAATGTCTGTGCCTCTTATTTGCCACTGCCCAGCATGTGTGTCACCTTGGCCTGTGTTTACATTTATGGAGGACTGCACTTAATGCTAATGGTGTGTGTTTGAGTAGGTGTACAACGTGTGAATCACTTGAGTTTCCTATTTCATTTTCAACCTTGGAAAACATCCAGATGACTCTCTTTTGCTCTTAGACATTTTCATCAAGCGTTTTGCAATTTGAGCTTATAAAAATCAATTCAGTAATGCAATATCCCATTTTAAACACTTGCCAATAACCAAGGAGAATCTTTCTGGCTGGTAGTGTGGCAAGGGGAGCCGTAGTAGATTGTGTGCCAAAGAGAAACTGGGCTGTGGTTATCTTCTGGGGTTATCTCCTGGTGGTTTTCATTGTCAACACTACCACAGGTTTCTGTGGTTATCAAAACCCCAGTTAAGCCACTGAAAATGGCTCGGGAGTGCTGAGAAACTATTGAATGAAATGTTGTTTGTAAACTAATGTTAAAAAATTAATGTACTTTCTCCTTCAGTTTGCAGGTAATTTGACCATGGAAACTGTTTACACTTTATGTTCCTTATTTGATTTATATACATACTCTTTCATCACGAAGACAAGTTTTGCACTTGTAGGCTTTGATTTATTTCATGCAAAGCTCTTAGGGGTGCTTCTGGGAGGGGAGATGGCTCTTTTCCAGTGTATGCCTGGCGAGGGGGTGGAGAAAGGATCTTTCAAGGTGATGGAGTCCCAGTGCAAAGCTGGGAGGGCTTGGTTTGGTTGGATAACTGGCTTGTAGCCAGATGGGATTTGGTGAGCAGGGTCCATACCACAGGGGTCCTGTACTCTTGTTCACTGCCCCCACATAATCAAGTCTCTCCTTTCTCCTCTGCATCACACGTTGATCTTCCCAAAGTACAGATCTGATGATTTTGCTTTTCACTTAAAAAAAAAGGAAAAGAAAAAACTATTTTACATTGCCTAATGAATAAAGATCAAATTCTTTAGACTCCTTCAGTCTAGTTTTGAAATCTTTTTCCTTCTTTCTTAAACCAACCTTATTCTTTGACCAATTTTATCATTTTTCAAATGGTTCTTATTCTTTCTAACCTCCATACTTTTGCAGATACCATTCCATTTTTTTTTTTAGAATACCCATTCTCCATCTCTTCCTAGGAAGGCTTGCCCATTGTGGAGTGTCTAATTGCAATGTGATTTCCTTCATCTAGTTGCACTATCATTCCAGGTGGAGGTGACTTTTATCTACATTTGGCTAGTTTAATTTTTTAACTTTAATTGAAGAATAACCTACATATACTTACATACTTACCTAAATATAAGTGTACAGGTTGGCAAGTTTTACAAACTGAACACACTTGTATAACCAAGGTCAGAACATAACCAGCATCCTAGAAATCCTTTCTCCCATCACTGCTCCTACTCAAGGGTAACTACAATCCAGACTCCAGGGTTAATTTTGAACTTTATGGAAGTGGAATCATAATGTTTGCACTCTTTGTATCTATCTTCTTTCCCTTAATATTATGTTTGTGAGATTCATCCATATTGTTATATGTATTTGTGGATGATTCATTCTTATAGCTGTATAGTATTCCTCTGTGTAGACATATCACAGTCTATTAATAGTTACCAGTTCTATTGTTGATGGGTTATTTGCTTCTTTGAATATTTTAGTATATCTTTTTGGTGAAAGCATGTATGTATTTCTGTTGCACATGCATGCAGCATTGAAGTGTTGGGTCACAGGGTACACATGCAGACAGTGCCAGGTTTCCCAAGTGACCGTACCTACTTGTAATCCCCCACTGTGACATAACACTCCAGTTGCTCCCCACCCTCACTGTGACCTGTCTTGTCCATCCCATCCTTGGGTTAGTGTATCCTCCAAAAAGCATCTACCCCAGAGGCCCCATTCAACGCTATGCAAAGACCCAGATCTGTGCATGAACTACAGCAAGCCCTCTTCCCAACTCTTCTGCCTCATGAGGTTTTTGTTTGTTTTTGTTTTATTCATGCTCTTTGAGAAATAAAATATTTTCCTAATTTTAAAAATTAAGGGAGCATAGAGAACTTTCAGAGGTGTGAGATGTCCTATATGTTAATCAGTATGACAGTTATGTGGGTGCATATACATGCATAAACTTAAAAACATTATTTCATAATGTATGCAAATATCAAACATGTTGTACACCTAAAACTAATATAACATTATACATCAATAAAAAAATAACACACCCACCCAGAATCAAGAGAGCACCAACATATTGGCATTCCTGACTCTCTAGTTCTACCCCAGTAATCAATGTGAAAAAGAGGCTTATGGTAGAATCCCAGCAGTGGAATGGATGGGGCAGGGGAATATGGTGGCAGGCAAATGGAGACAGCTGTACTTGAACAACAATAAAAAATAAATAAAAAGAATATTTTTATATGTGAAAAAAGAGACTTATGTGAATACATATTCAAACTAAATTCTTTTAATTTTCAAAAAGTGGGTGTATTTAAGCATACTCAGCTCATAACAGAGCAAATGGGTGAGTGGAGCAATAACTCATTCTGTAGCAGGTTTAATAAACTGACAACAGAGAAAGTTGGTTGAAGGAAAGCCAAGGACTTTGTCTTTTAAGTATTAGAACCGAGGGTCTCCATAATCACGTGGCATCCACTCAGAGTTGCGCCTATGGTTAGAAATGTACGCAATGGGAAATTCATGGATCTTCCTGATTCTTCGTTTACGGTCTTGGTCAACTGCGGTCACGACGTAACACTTGTGCTGAGTTACTCTCTGTACTAAGCAGTCATCCCCATAGGTTCCTTTGTGTGCCTGGTAATCGTTCAAGTCCTGGCTCCTTGGCAGTCTTGAAAGCCACTTGTTTCTTCTGCCCCAATTTCTCAGTTTCAGCCATTACACAGTCAGTTATACGAGGGATGCACTTGGCATAGAGACAGCCCACCACTAACTGCACTAAGTCCTGTTTAGCTTTAATGGGAAACTTGATTAAGTTGGTGTCAACCAGAATGTGGTAAGCTGGGCCCAGCTGTGTGTTATGCTGGAAGAATAAGCAGGAAGAGTATTGAGGGACTTCTGTTTCCTTGAGTGCACTGGGATTGTTCTTTTCTTTCTTTTCAGGCTTTAATCCATCCTTTTCTTGATGCCTCTGATCTTTGAGGCTAAGCATTTGTTTCATGGTCGCACACTTCCTTGTTCTCTTTTGCTTCCCCATGTTCACACCACTCTTGTTTCTTCTGGAATCACCACCAGTGCGACACTTTTCCAGGCTATATTCTTGCCATGCTGGGGAATGAAAAGGGTCCCAAGACCCAGTTCCAAACTAGAAGAGGGTGTTTCCCCCACACCAGCAAACAATTCTTGGACACCAGCAAGGTGTCTAAGAATTCAACTCAATTCTGACACTATCTACCTGGAGATAGCGTCATATCCCACAGGTTAAGTGTTCAGTCCTACAAGACTGTCCCCTCTGCACCCCCACCTCACCCACCAAACTTCAGACTCTACTAGCCTGTGCCTCTGACCAACCAGCTATGGACTGGAGGTTCCAACAACCTCCTCCAACTCAGAATGCCAGCTGCAAGTTCAGGTTGTTATTCAGAGCTTCCCACAAATAGTTCAGGTTTGATTAATTTGCCAGACTGGCTCACAGAAGTCAGAGAAACATATTACATATGTTTCTAAACATACCGATCATTAATTTATTAAAAAGGATATTAAGCAGCCAAATGAAGAGATACACAGGGTGAAGTCCTGAACAAAGGAGCTCTGTCCTCAGTCAGCTTGGGGCCCAGCATGGAGGCAGGTGGAAGTGTTCTGGTTCCCTCTTGTAGAACAGAGCTTCCAAAAGAAAGGGCCAATGAGCTGTCTTCCTGGGTTTTTATGGAGGCTTTATTACATAGTCACTATTCTGTAAAATGTACAACATAGTGATATGTAGTAAGTGGCCATTGGCAGTGGAACTCAATCTCCAGCCCCTTTCACCTCCTGAGAAGGGGTGGAGCTAAACATTTCAAATATCTAATCACAGGATTGGTTCTCTTGACGACCCTTGGGTCAGTTTAAAAAATCACCATTAACATAAAAGCTACCTTTATTACTCTCAACACTTAGGAAGTACCAAGGGCTTTGGGAGCTGTAAGCTAGGAACTGTGGATAAAGACCAAATATCTTCTAAATCACAATATTGCTATTAGTGAATTGGATGTAACTCAACCTGGAGGTTCTCAGAGAAGCAAATTTACCCCTTGCAACATAGGGTATATTTTTCTGCCTTAATCATCACTCTAGGTTTACTTGATGGGAAAGAAGCCTTCCTGGAGGAAGAGAAAGCAAGGCTCTGAATGAAGGGGTGATATTGTGAGTGCTCTTCAATTTTATTCAAATACCATCTTAGTGCCTAGCCTATTACACTGCTGTTTGTATGGGCACTCTGAGGCCTAGAGTTTAACAATGAAATAAAGATAAAAACAGATGTGGAATGAATGGACCAAAAAACTGTGGTACCTTTACACAATGGAATACTACACAGCAGAAAAAAGGAGGAACTCCTACCTTTCATGACAGCATGGGTGGAACTGGAGAGTATTATGCTAAGTGAAACAAACCAGGCAATGAAAGACAAATACCATATGATCTCTTATAAGTGGGACCTAATCAACAAAAGAAACAAATGATCAGAATTGAACCAGAGGTATAGAAACAAGAAACAGACTGACAGAAACCAGAGGGGAAGGAGGAGGGGAATAAGGGTGGAAAGAAGAGAAAGGGACTGGTCAAGAAACATGTACCAGTGACCCGTGGGCATGGACAATAGGGTGGGGCTCGATTGTGGGAGTGGGAGGTGGGCTGGCAGAGGAGGGCAAAGGGGGAAAGATTGGGACAACTATAATAGAACAACAATAAAATACTAAAAAGAACAAATGTGGAAGTCTAAAAACTGACAGTCTCTGAGGTGTCATTGTTATTGTTTGCCCCAACACAATACTGCCACCTATTGGTCAAAAAGGAGAACTTTATCTCAATGTTTTATTTTCAAGTCCTAATTATGGAGAGTCCCAGGCACTTAATTGTGGATGAAAATAAAACGGATGTTAATTCAAAATATTCACCCTGCCTCGTCCCCTACAATTTCTCCCCAGGGATATAGTTAATAGAATTCTTTAAAATATGCTACAAAATTAAACACATTGTTGACAGCACCAGGTGTTAAACAAGTGGGGTCACACGGGACCTGGGTCAGCAACCTAGGTACTTGAGGTCTGGCTAAGAAAGATTCAGATCCAAGACTCAAACTAAAAGTGGAAGTTTATTTAGAAAGTCACAGAGGTAGAAGCAGTGAGCAGAAGAAGTGGTCTCAGGAGGGACATCTGAAATAATGTCAACAATAAAAAGAAGAAAAACAGAAAGGGGGGGAGAGAGAAAGATAAGGAAGGAAGGAAGGAAGGAAGGAAGGAAGGAAGGAAGGAAGGAAGGAAGGAAGGGAGGAAGGGAGGGAGGGAGGGAGGGAAGGAAGGGAGGGAGGGAGGGAGGGAGGAAGGAAGGAGAAATGGCCTGAGAAATAAGTTACGGAAGCAAAAGAAGGGCCCTGGGAGCTTAGCCGAGAGAAGAGTGAAGGTTTCAGCAAAGGGGAGGGTGTGCTCCTGTGGGGGAAAATGCTCTAGGCTTTTAAGGGTGGAGATTTTAGGGGAGGTGCCAGGGGAAGATTCATTGAAGAATCAAGATGAATAGTCATCTTTTCAGGTGTGTCCTTTCAGGATCGTCTCCACTGATTGGTTGGTGCCAGGTCAGGGCAGCTGGTTCGATGTCAGCCATGGCATCACTTACCTGATTTTGTTGCCTTTCTAGGCCTGGACCTGAAGAACAACTGAGGCCTAGAAGTATTTGATTCAGATCAGAACCTCGTTGTCCTGGAAGCTATGCTTAAGGGCTATTCTCTAGTCCCCCTTGTTCATTCTCCCTCTAAGGGGGTCTAACCCAAGTGACTAGCAACATGCCAGGAGGGGAAGGGCCAGGAGAGGATCTGAATCCCACGACCAGTGATATGAAACATCAGGGGTCCAAACCACATGACTAGAGATATGCTAGGGGAGAAAATGTCACCATGGGGGCGAGGTGCTTCTTTTCCCATTGTTGGGCACCCGGGGCTTTCTGCCCTGGTGCCCTTCTGTACCTGGCCCATCGTCCTTGCTCCGCTCAAGTCCGTTTAACTGCCTCCCACAGCATGCTGGGGCATTACAAGTCCCTCCAGAAAGCTGAAATCACCGTGCTCTACATTTGCTCGAGAGAAACTTTTGTCGTTATATTGTTAACTATCATTTCACATAACAAGATTAGAAGATCAAGAAACTAGTTTTTCTGTTCTATATGGTAGTAAATTCTCAGTTAATCTCACACTTAGTAGTAGAGATGTGTTCTTACTATGTTTTGCTTAATGATGTATGTATTTGGCACACCTTAGGTCATTGACTTCCCTTTGTTACATTTTACTATTTTTTTTTATTATCGGACAAAATAAAGCTTCACTTTAGCTTGAAAACAAATACTTTGTAAAATGACAAGGGAAAATTACATTTTTTAATAAAATACTAAAGTATAATGTTAATAATACTAGTTATATACCAGAGATATGATAAAATGGAAATGAAACTATTAAATGTGTTCGGTAGTCATAGAAAATTTGGTGATTTAATTTTTTAGTGCATCTTTCTCTTATTTGTTAATTTGTCAAGCATGTATTAGGAACCTATTATATGCCAGAGCTTGGCTAGAAGCTGGGAATACAGAGACCAGTGAGAACACAGAGAGGCCACACTCTAGTGGGATAAGACAGATACAGATGGTACCAGAGTGTGGGGTCCATGGGTCCCCCAAGAGAGAAATGAAGGGGAACCTCTGGAGAAATTTCTGGACAAATTTTATTAAGCTAATGCTGGCACACAAGAGAGGCAGCACAGAGGAAAGGAAAGTCCTCTGAACTGACTGGGGGAGGGGGCTGTGTCTGATTGGCTGCTTTTATAGGCTATGGACAAAGAGGTCCTGCATAAAAAAGCAGGCTTTTTGGAAAAGGCAGTCTGGGGAAATTTCCAGTTTCAGAGTTGGGTGACTTCCTTTTCCGGCTGTGTTGCCTGGTAACTCTGTCCCTGCCTGCGCTGTGGGAGCAAGTCGGTGGGGTAGTTGACTACCGCCAGCCACCACAGGAAGGTCGCTCAGCTGTGACACCTTGATCAGCTGTGCCTGTGGGGCACAGTTTCACCATTTGTAAGGAAGCAGGCATTAGAAGTGACTCAGTTGGTGGAGTGTGGTCCTGCAAAGCCAAAGGTTCCCAGTTTGATTCCTGGTCAGGGCACAGGTCCTGGTTGGGGCGTGTGCAGGAGGCAACCGATTGATGTTTCTCTTGCACGTGGATGTTTCTCTTCCTCTATTTCTCTCTCCCTTCCTTGTCTATAAAAATCAAATTTTAAAAATATTTTTTAATTTTTAAAATTATTAACAAATATATTTTACATTAAATATTTTTTAAAGAAGGAACATAAAATCAGCTCCTTCTGTGTTTTTGAGTAGGCAGTGGAGGGGTGGTGACATTTTTGTGGTCAGCTTATCCAGTGTTCCTTCTGGCCACCCAGTATTTTCCATTCCCGAGCCCAAGACCCTATGCTGGCTCACAAAGACAGATAATTTTAATACTTTATAAAAAGTATAGTTATCAAAATATTATGGAGACACAGAGCAAGACACCCCAAATTCTGATGAAAGGATGGAGAACAGGGCAGCGTGGTTGGAGGGAAGCTGAATCTTAAATTAATGAGTAGGTGTTGGCTTAGCGAGGGCAGTGGTTGAGGATGGTAGAGGACCGATGTGGATTCTGAAATGTCATGGAATTTGCAGGTGGAGTGGTCAGCAGTATCGGAAACGGGAGTCAGAAGCAGGGGCATAGGTTAGACAGTGAGTTATAGATTCAGGATTTTACCCAGAAAGACTGTTTAGTGAGAAAAGACCCATGATCTGAGGATAAATACTTGAGAAACCACAGGCAGATTGGCTTTTGGAGAACCTCCAACAGCAAAAATCAGAGATCGGCTTAGAGAATGGGGATGTCCAGTCTTGGAATCCAGAAGGAATAATCTACAGGCTTTAGGCAATTGGCCAAAAGTTTCATTTTGTTGGGCTCATCAGGGTTGTAATATTTACAAAAAAACTGCCAACATTTTTTGAAGTTTTTTTAAAGAGTTTATTTATTTACTTTTAGAGAGAGGGGAAAGGAGGGAGAAAGAGAGGGAAACATCAATGTGTGGTTGCCTCACACACCCTCAATTGGGGACCTGGCCCATGACCCAGACATGTGCCCTGACTGGGAATCAAACCAGCAACCTTTTGGTTCCCAGGCCGGCACTCAGTCCACTGAGCCACACCAGCCAGGGCTAATTGCCAACATTTAAGAGTTAAGAGAAGTCACATAAAATCGGCATTTCTGACTTCCTTGAACATTGGGAAACCTGGCCATCTAGGGCCTGTACCCCTCCCAGTGAAACAGGGGCTGCCCTTCTGCTATGGGGACAGGCCCTGCAGGCCCTCATATACATCTTAGTGTGGCCTTTTTCACTCATTGACAAGGCCTGCTTGTCTCCTCTGGGCATTTGAATTTAGAGTCTTTCCCTGTAAATCAAGGAGGATGTGATCAATTAATGTCCAATAGGGCAAAGGAATGAATAAGAAATGAGAAAATCTCCCCTCTCTTTGAATCAGGAAATTATGAGTCACCTGCATGACCTGAGTAAGGGAAGATTAAGGAGGTGGTAAGGCACAGACAATCACAATTGCCATGGGTTAAGGAATGGCCAAGAGGGAAGAAGAAGGAGGGTGGGGAGTATGGAGGGGCAGGCATTTCTTTCTGTAAAGGTCCATAAAGCAGATATTTTTGGCTTTGAGGGCCATATGAGCTCTATCACAATTACTCAACTCTGTTCTTGTAGTGTGAAAGCAGCCATAGACAATATAGTATAAACAAATGAGCGTGGCTATATTCCAATTAAATTTTATTGACAAGGATGTGCTTCCTGTGGACCATAGTTTGCCAGACCCCAGATGGGCATGCTGGGGCAAGGGTCTGAATATTAAGTTGGGAGGAATGTGAGCCAGTCTGTAGATATGAGTGGAAGGGCCAGTGGAGGGAGCGATGCCAAAGGCAAAGAAAAACAAGAGAAAGACTGAGGAAGCCCCTTCCAGAGGGAGCTGGGGCCAGGCCCTTGTGGTGGTGAGAGGAGAAGAAAGACCTTGCCCACCGAGACCTGGGCAAAGTTGGAGAACAAGTTTGTAGTGTGTACAAGTAAAATAAGGTAGGACTTTGTGCTGCTGATGATGTCAGTTTTGTGGCTAAAGTAGGAAGTAAAGCAATCAACTGAGAGTCATTCAGGAGATGAGAGGAAGAAACCAGTTAAAAATAAAGAGGTTGATAAGCAGTGCTCAGGGTGCAGCTGAGACTGAAAACCACAAAATGATCGTGTAGTCACTTTGTGCCATTGTGCAAATGCAGCCACAGCACTAGTGTTTAGAGACAGAGAAGGTAGTTAGTAGCAGTGATCATGGGTTTTGATTTTTCCTGGAGACAGTAATTTAGAACAAAGGGGCCTGGGCTGAGTAGTGGAAGAAAAGAGGCCAAGAGGGTCCTGCTAATAATGAAAGAACAGCTCAAGGAATTAGAGGGTTTTATGAACAGACACAGTGGTTTTGAAGGCAGAGAGAGGAGAAAGGATAGGGGGTAATCTAAGAATAGACCACTGGAGTTTAGAATTTGTGAGTTGGGGCATTTGCAGGACATTAAGATCCAGGATGGGGGACTGAAGTGCAGTGCAGTGCAGCAAAGGAGAATCAGGAACCCTGAGGTAAAATCTTCATAAAGTTTGAAATCAGTCAGGATTCAGAGTGGAGGGGATTTTGCTCAGTGATGGAGAGTGGCCTGAAGGCAGTAGATGGCAACAATGAAGGATGGATATCTGGATGGCATGAGCATTTTTGAGAGGCAGGAACAATAGCCTACTTTCCAGGCTCTGTAGATGCCTGCCTGGTGGCCCTGCTGAGCAAGCACAACTTGGTTGCCAAGGAGACCCGTTCATCACTATCTCCATAGACCAGGCAGCCTGGGGCCTGTTGTTCAAGATAGGAGGAGCCTGCTGTTGCGCTAACCCTCTCCTTAATCCATGCCAGCCCTGGTGTGAGTTTTCTCTTGCTCTTCCATGACACACACCTGTCAATAAAGACTATGTCAGCCTTCTCTGCCTGTCTGCTTCTTTTTGCTTATCTCTAATTCCGTTCAAGTTGGATAAAGTTCAGTAATGGACATCCTATCCCTTCTCTCTTCCACCAACAAGTTGACAGGCAATCCTAACATCTGTCTAAATGCATACATGGAGAAAAGCCTGGAGTCTTTTTAAGTGACATTGGCACACCCTGGAGGGGCTGAAAGAATTGGGTTGTGGCAGAACCCAATTGGAATCTCACGTCAGGGATGGTGCAAGTTGTCAACAGTTAGTGGCCATCCTTCTCCCAGCTCTGTCCTGAGACAGACCTGGGGCTAGGGCTTTCCAGGTGGAGGACTCTCCGAGGAGTGTCCGAAGGGAACTGTAACAATGGGTCTAATGAAAGAAGACAAATATACCATGTACAGCTTATTTAAACTGCACATACTATAGTTTTGACAGCATTGTTAATCATCCTGTTCAATTTAATAAGCCCCCTTTTTTCTCCCAGAAATGGAAGGTTTGCATTTGGTACCAAGTGTGAGCTGGCCCTTATGGTGTAGAGAGAAGGACCAACAGCATTTAAGACAGAAAATACAAGCACCCAGGGCTGGGCCATGCCCTAATCTCTGGTGCCTTAGAAACAGAAGCTGAGTCAGCACTGTCAGGTGTCCTCAGCTGTCAGGACTGGATGGGGACAGCTTCTCCTCAGCTGTTGAAAGAAGAACAGCTGACAAGGAGGCCTGCATGCCCCTGGGCTTCCTCTGCATATCTTGGGCGTGAGTCATACCCAAAGGCTGGGATTTGTCCCTTCAGATGAAAAGCTATTAAAAGCCAAGACCCGCACCTCTCCACATAAGTATCTCTAAAAGCAGCCAAAATGTGGGCAAATGACCTAGGAGTGCAAGGGCCCTTCAGAGAGAATGCCAACTCTTTTTTTATTGAATTTATTGGAGCGACAGTGGTTAAACTGTAGAGGTTTCAAGTATACAACTCAATAAAACATCATCTGCACACTGCATTGTGCACTTACCACCCAAACTCAAGTCTCTTTTCATCCCCATGTATCCCCCCTTTGCCCACCTCTACCCACCCCTACCCCCTTTTCCTCTGGCTATCACCATATTGTTGTCACTTACATGTGGAATCTAAACAACAAAATAATTTAACAAACAAAATAGAAACAGAAGCACTGCTACATAGAACAGACAGCTGTCAGAGGTGAGGAGGGTTAGAGGCTGGGTGATAAAGGTGAAGGGGTTAATATATACAAATATAACACATAGACACCAACTCTTCTTAACTCTGTGGGGTGGGGGGTATTGACTCACATCCTGAATGATCAGCCTTCAGTTAAGGCAGGAAGAGGGGAGAACATTTACCCCTGGTTCTCTCTTTAGACAGAACAACCAACTCTTATGGCATTAACATTTTGGAATTTTTGATTTTTTAATAAGTCTGAAACTATCCACCTGACATATCTCATTTTACTTGCATGATAATTTTTAACATGTCAGTTAAGTCTACCTACGTTTATCTAGTAATGCTTGTATAGATGTTGTGATTCCCAGGCAAGAGAATAGAACACAAAGCTAAGAAATAATTGCATTTTCATTTAGTAACATCTGTTCTCTTTAATATGGGAAAAATAAATGGCACCAGTTTAGTTTTCAATGTAAAGCATCTGGCGCTTTAAAAAAGTTCTGACTCCCAGACCTGACCTTGCACCAATCACATTGCAATCCATGCGGATGGGAACCAGGAGTCAATAGCTTTAGATTCCCCAGGTGATTCCCATGGATAGCCAAGACCCCTGGGGAGTGTTGTTTACCCAAGTGATGATGGTGTCTCACTTAATTCAAATCGTGGTACATTCCCTGGCATTTTTACCTAGTACTCTGAGGGTTGATTTGATTATCCTGAGAATATTTCTGGAGCCTAATAAAATTATAACCATTGGAAGCAAGCAGGGATAAGAGCCAGATGCGAAGCAAAAGATGTCATGAATCAGAGAGAAACTTTTGTCAGTCTTCAAACCTAAAGGAGCCCAAAGCGTCTACCAAAGGCAGAGGTACTGAGCCCTGAGTCTGGAGAGCTGCAGGGACATGGCACAGAAGTAGTGGTTATAGTATAAGTGGGAAGTGCACCAGGAAATTCCCTGGAATAATTTTTTCCTGTAACTGTATCAAGCAAAATGTAGCAGGATCCTCGGGTGGGCATGCTCTGTTTCAAGGGGCAGGAACACAGTGCACAGACCCCCACATTCTTTGTCTCTAAGATGATGATTCTTAGAATGAATTTTTTTTCTAGCTGAGAGTTTCCTTTGTTATCATTTTGTCAAGAAGGCAACCACGCTTCTTTATCAAATACGTGTTGAGTATGTTTTCTGTGCTCAGTATGCCATCAGTTGCTAGGGATACAAAGATTAGATGGAACACAAGTGTATGCCTGTAGTAATCCATAACCTAGATGGGAAAAGGGATGCAGAAATCAAAACCTTTTTTAACAAAGTATGGCACAAAGAACATATGCTAGATTTAGACAAAGTTTTGTGAGTCTGGTATTAAACCTAATGACATCAACCCTCATTAATTTTCTTTTCCTTCTCCCATTGCTGTAGTCTGGACTTAGTATTTTTTTGTATATAATGTAAACTAATACTCTGTTGCCTTGTTCTGTTATTGTCATTTGGGAGATGTATAAAACTGTTACCAGACAAGGGCCAGGCCCAGAGCAGGTCTGCCTCAGGCTGGCAGGCAGGGTTTGGGTTCTTGACTTTGTGCAGAAAAGATTTTACAGCACACGTCCAAGTGATTTTGAGAGTAAGCTTATTAAAGCTGGGCACAGGGAAATGACGGAAGACCTTAAGGTAGAAGAAGCAACAAGAGAGAGCTTAGGCGGGGCTGCTTTGGCTTTTTAGAAATGTTGCAGGAAAAAAGTGAGCCATGCTGGGCTGCATGAACTCACTGAGAAGTAAAAGTCACAGTGATGGAAGTGAGCCAAGGAGGGGCTGCTGTTAGCTCACTGGAAGTCAGAGGAAAAGCTGGCCTTGGAGACAGGTTTGGAGGGTGAGCCCAGGAGGACCTGCCACTGCCCACTGCTTTGCTGGTTGCAAGTCTCGTGGGGACCCTTACAGTTTAGGACAAAGAGGACAGAGATACACGCCAAAGGGGAAAAGGCACAGGTATTCTCTAGGGAGAGCCTGCAGTGGATCCTTTGTGTTGAGGCTTTTTATCTTTCATTGGTGGGTATCCTAGGGGAGATCTTAGGGGAGGGTCTTAACAGACTATTCATTAGCTTTCCAGGTGTGTCCTTCAATATGTTGATTCACCAAAATGTGGGTACAGAGGGGTCAGGGTTACTTTCTGGTTAGTTTCAGGAGTGAGATCGAAGCGGGTCTGCCCTGGCACTGTCTGGAATGTGTAAACCATTTGCTACAAAGTGCCTTTGGTTAGGGAAGATAAAACTTTGTGATTCATTAGCTGGCTGTAAATTGCTCAAATTGTTTAAGCTTGTCTCAGTTTTCTTTATGCCACTTGCCAAGGATTTCCCTAGCTTCCTACTACTGGTATCCCACTACTAGTGCCTCAAAGTGCACTATAAGAAAGCTAGGAAGTGGCCTGAGACTCACACTGCTGTGATTAACGGGTGCATTTTCCAAAAGTCCTGCCCTGGACTTCCTAGTTGACTTGTTCTTTTATCTCTTATGTGATTGTTGCCACTTAACTTCCTTCAGGAAACTCACATTTTCCTGTGACTACATTCCTGAAAAATTCAGATCCTATCTGATATTTGAAAGACTTATTTTTGCTACATTTATAAATTAAGGTCATCTGCTCTAAATCCTATAGACTTAGTACTCAAACAAGGTTCTTAACACACTTTTGACAAATAAAGCACCCCATCTCCAGGACTGTTCAACTCCCTCTCTAATGGTGGGCATATAGCTTTGCCAAATATTAACTCAAGATATGGTCCCAGCTTGTTGACGCAGAGAAAACAGTCTGTGTCCTAAGTTGTAATCATTAAATAAGATAAGTTCTATCACTTTCTTGGTGCTTTGCTCAACCCATTTTAAACTCTCAGAAATGAGTTAGCATGAGATAGTATTCTGAAAAATTCAGAACAAGCTCCATTATGAACAGGCTTGAGGGTGTGAGTGGAAGGTAGGTAGTATTTAGAAACCAGTAGGGGTACAAGGAAGAAATGACGTAGCTGTCTTAGCAGGGGAGGTCAGGCAATCTGGGATCCTAAACACAAGAGTGAGGAACAACTTATCTTAGTTTGGTGTGTGTCACTAAACCGGATGAAATTCTTTGCATAAATCAACATAGACTGTATTGCTAGGGTAAGAAGTTACTTCTTTTAAATCTTTTCAAGTTCCCTATTTCTACCATACTAGAATTGGGTGACAATATCTGTTTTACTCACATCTTTCCTCCTGGTGATTATTTTTATAATCATTTTTTATTGTTATTCTATTAGAGTCCTAACTTTTACCCCTTCACCCTCCTCTGCCCATCTCACCCACTGGTCCCACAGCCAGTCCCCACTGCTATCCATGGCCATGGGTCATTCACACATGTTCTTTGTCTAGTCGCTTCCCCTTCTTTCTACCATTATCCCCTCCTCTTCCCCTCTGGTCACTGGCACTCTGTTCTATGTTTTCATGCCTGTGGTTCTGTTTTGTTCACTAGTTTATTTTGCTCATTAGATTTCTCTTATAGGTGAGATCATATGCTATTTGTCCATCACCAACTGGCTTATTTTACTTAGCATAATATTCTCCAGTTCCATCCATGCTGTCACAAAACGTAGGATTTCTTTCTTTCTCTTTGTAGTATTCCATTGTGTAAATGTACCTCAGTTTTTTAGATCCACTCGCTTACTGAAGGGCAGTTACACTATTCCAGCACTGGGCTATTGTGAATGGCACTGCTGTGAACATTGGAGTGCATAGGTTCTTTTGAACTGGTGATTTGGGATCCTCAGTGTATAATCCCAGCAGCAGAATCACTGGGTCAAAAGGCAACCCCACTTTTAGTTTTTTGAGGAAATTGCATACCGTTTTCAACAGTGGCTGCATCAGTCTGCATGCCACCAACAGTGCACTAGGTTTCCCTTTTTTCCACATCCCCACCAACACTTGTTGTTTGTTGATTTGTTTTTGATGGCCATTTTGATCAGTGTGAAGTAGTATCTCACTGTAGTTTTAATTTGCATCTCTCTGATGGCTAGTGATGTTGAGCATCTTTTCCTTTGTCTATATGCCCTTTGTCTGTCCTCCTTGGAGAAGTGTCTGTTCAGGTCCTTTGCCCACTTTTTAATTGTCTTCCTGGTATAGAGTCATGTGAGTTCTTTATATATTTTGGAGATCAAACCCTTGTCTGAGGTATCACTGGCAAATATGTTTTCCCATACAGTTGGTTCCCTTTTCATTCTGATGATGGTTTCTTTAGCCATGAAGAAGATTTCTAGTTTGCTGTAGTCCCATTTGTTTATTTTTTCCTTTACTTCCCTTGCCCTTTTGCCCTAGGAGATATATCAGCAAAAATATTGCTATGTGGGATTGCTATTCTGAAATTTTCCTGCTTATGTTTTCCCCAGGATGTTTATGGTGTTATGACTTATATTTAAGTCTTATCCATCTTGAATTTATTCTGGTGTGTGGTGTAAATTGGTGTTCTCATTTCATTTTTTTTCATGTACCAGATCACTTCTCCCAATACCATTTATTGACGAGACTATCTTTACTCCATTTTATGTTCATGCCCTTTTTGTCAAATTCTAATCCTTTGTATTTCTGTGGTATCAGTTGTAACTTCTCCTCTTTCATTTCTGATTTTGTTTGGGTCCTCTCTCTTCTTTTCTTGATGGGTCTGGTTAAAGGCTTGTCAATTTTGTGTAATTTTTCAAAGAACCAGCTCCTAGACTTATTGATCCTTTGAATTGTTCTTTTATTCTCTATGTCATTTAATTCTGCCCTGATCTTGATTATTTCCTTCCTTCTACTCACTCTGGGCTTTGTTTTTTGTTGTTCCTCTAGTTCTTATAGATGCAGGATCAGGTTGTTTATTTGAGGTTTCTCTATTTTCTTTAGGGAGGCCTGTATTGCTATGAACTTCCTTCTCAGTACTGCATTTGCTGTGTCCCATAGGTTTTTGGTTGTTGTGTGTTCATTTCCATTTGTTTCCAGATACTTTTTGATTTCTTTCTTGATCTCACTTTGACCCACTCATTATTTAATAACATGTTATTCAGTCTCCATGCACTTCAATGTTTTTGAGTTTTTTTCCTTGAGGTTTGTTTCTAGTTTCAATCCACTGTGATCTGAGCACATACTTGATATGATTTCAATTTTCTTGAATTTGTTGAGGCTTGTTTTGTGTCCCATCATGAAGTCTATCTTTGAAAATGTTCTATGTGCATTTGAAAAGAATGTATATTTTGCTTCTTTTGGGTGGAAAGTTCTGTATATATCAATTAAGTCCATTTGATCTAGATTGTCATTTAGTGCCACAATATCCTTGTTGATTCTTTGTTTGGAAGATCTATCCATTGTTAACAGTGGTATGTAAAATCCTCTGTGAGGACTGTATTGCTGTTGATATCTTTCTTGAAGTCCCTCGAGATTTTTCTTATATATGTACATGCTCCTACATTGGGTGCATATATATTTACCAGACTTACATCCTCTTGATGGATTACTTTCTTAAGTATTATGAAGTGACCTTCTTTGTCTCTTTTTATGGCCTATGTTTTGAAGTCTATTTTGTCTGATATAAGTATTGCTACTCCTGCCTTTTTTTATATATATGTTTGCTTGGAATATTTTTTCCATCCCTTCACTTTTAGCCTGCATAGATCTTTTGTTCTGAGGTGGGTCTCTTGTAGACAGCACATGCAGGTTGTGTTTTCTTATCCATTCAGCTACCCTATATCTTTATACTGTAGCATTTAATCCATTTACATTTAAGGTTATTATTGATAGGTCCTTATTCATTGCCATTTTTCCTATACCTGTTTTTCTCTTTCTTCTCCTTTTTATAACAGTCCCTTTAGCATCTCTTGTAGTGCTGGTTTGGTGGTGATATACTCTTTTAGCATTCTTTTGTCTGGGAAGCTTTAAATGAGAGCCTTGCTGGATAAAGTAGTCTTGGTTGTAGATCCTTGCTTTTCATTATTTGGATTATTTTATGCCAGTGTCTTCTGGTTGGTAGTAGTTCTGTTGAAAAATCAGCTGGTGGCCTTATCAGAGTTCCCTTATATATTACTAGCTGTTTCTCCCTTGCTGCCTTTAAGATTCTCTCTTTGTCTTTACATTTTTCTATTTTAATTATGATGTGTGTTGGAGTGGGCCTCTTTGGGTTCATCTTGATCAGAACTTTCTGTGCTTCCTGATCTTGAATAACTTTTTCCCTCATTAAGTTAGGGATGTTTTGTGCCATTATTTTTTCAAACAGGTTTGCTATTCCTCGCTCCTTTTCTTTTCCTTCTGATATTTCTATGATACAAAAGTTGTTGTGTTTCACATTGTTCTGACACTCCCTTAAACTATCCTCATTCTTTTTAACCTTTTTGCATTTTGTTGCTCTGACTGGGTATTTTTCCTACCTTCTCTTCCCGCTTGTTGATTTGGGCCTCTGCCTCATCTAGCCTGCTTTTGATTCCTTCTAGTGTGTTATTCATTTCAGATATTGTATTCTTCATTTCTTCCTGGTCCTTATTCATAGTTTGTATGTCCTTTTTCTTGCTGCCATAGTTCCCACTAAATTCCCTGTAGCTCCCATAAAATTTCTTGTAGTTTTCACTGAGTTCCTTGAGCATCCTTATAACCATTACTTTGAATTCTATGTCTGATAGATTGCTTGCCTTAATTTCATTTAGCTTTTTTTTGTGGGGATTTCTTCTTTCTTTTCAATTGGGGTTATTTCTTTGTCTCCCCATTTTAGGTGACTCTTTTTTTTCCTGCATCTCAAATTGCTCTGTTTTGACTGCCTGTCTTTGTGGGGTAGTCTTCAGTGGTAGGAGATCTGTGTGACTCAGGGGTGCAATCTCTTTTATCTCCTAATCTGAATGCTTAGGGATGCCCTTCATTCAGTTCACTTAGGCTCTCTTGTTGTACTTGGGCTTTGATTATTGATGGCTCATTCATTGGTGGGTTCTTCCCTCCACCTGGCTGATTGGGAGTCATAATCCCTGCCACGTCTTGTATGCTGTCATACAGGTGCTAGTTAACAAAGCAATACAATCCAGGAAACTGAACCTACACCAGAAAGAATGCCCATCTACCATATCAGCAATATCAACAGCAAATGAGCAAACATTAATAAAGGCAGAAAGAGATTAAGAGTATTATAAGATAGGAAAAAGAATATGAGATGACTAAAGGAGAGAAAAATGATTTTGAGAGAGAAGGGGGAGAAGGAATAATAAGAGGGAATAGAAACAAGGCAAAGAAAGGGAGAACATAACATTTAAAATATAAGCAAAAAAAGGAAGGGCAATGGCAAAATGGAGTAAGAAAAAGAAAGAATATACAATATGAAGTTTGAAATTAAAAAATAGTGAACCAATAGGAACAAAATTGCAGAAAAACTGCAACAGGGTCAATAACGATGACAGATGAGCAAAAATTAATAAAATGAAAAAAATAAGAATATCTTAAGAAATAGAAAAGAGAATATGAGCTGTCTACAGTAAAGAAAAACGGTTTTGATTGGATAGAGAGAGGGGAAATAATAAGAGTAAGGAATAGAGTCTAGGCTAAGAAAGGGAAAAAATAAGATTCCCAACTGAAATAAGCAAGAACTGGAGGAAGGCAAAATGGAGTAATACAGGGAGACAGTAACATAGGAGATATGAAATTTAAAAATAATGAACAAATAGGAATACAATTGAAGAAAAACAGCAATGACCACAATATCCATGCAAAACAAGCCACAATTAATTAAGGTAGAAAGAAAATAAGAGTATTATAAGAAAGAGAAAAAGACTGAGCTGACTAAAGGCAGGAAGAATAATTTTGAGAGGATACAGGAAGGAGAAATAGTGAAAGTAAGGAATAGGAACAAGGCATAAATAGAGGGAAAATAAAATTTACAATGAAAATAAGGAAGGGCAGGAAGAAGGCAACATAGAGTAAGACAAGGGAAGGGTACTGTGTGAGACTTGAAATAAAAATAAAGTAAAAATATGTAAAATCTAAATTAAAAAATGAAAAATTAAAGACAAAAAATAGTGAATTAGTTGAAGAAAAAGAAATGTTAAAGGGCTATGCAAGAGAAAAAATAATGCAAATTCTGAAGAGGAAAAAGTGGAATTAGTCCCAGCAGAGTTTGGTGTTTGTCTTCTCTCTTCTTCTGGATCCTCCTCTGGCTTTTTATCAGCTCAAAGTCCAGTGGGGGACGGGGGTAGGGGGGATGGGGGGTGGGGAGGGTGTCATCTGACTTCTAGCAGCACTGGCACGCACCACCATCACCTGCCTCTAGAGGGGGCTTCTATTGCGATCTGGAGGGTGAGACCCCTGGGTCTCTCCTGGGACGTGATGTTCAGTCTTCTGGGGAAATTGTGGTTGTGTTCCCCTAACCCTGCACCACCTGTCTTCGTCTGTCCCAGCTTATTTCGAATAATGTATAGTTTCTGGTGAACTAGCTGTCTGTTTGAAGGGAGGGGCCAATCACTGTAAGAGGATCAGCTCTTTTCTGCTTGGTGTTATTGGCAGCTCTGCATGAAAGCTGAGACTGGATGGGGTCCTGATTCCTCCTTGCTGTCCCGATTTCTGACCTCCCTGCCTTGTGGGCCTCAGTGGAGTAGGGTTCTAGGACCCAGTGTATTTTGTCTCCCTGAGAGAAGTTTGGAATGGGTCCTTTCCGAGGTTCCCTTCCTCCCTTTTTCCTGTGGATATGCACTCTGCAGGGGTTTCTTAAACTTGTCCTGCCTGTTCTGCCAATCCTGCAGGAGGTAGAGGCTGGGTAGTTTTTCCCGTCCCAGAGGTTTGATTTCTGCCGGGAAGGGAAGGGGGTTTCACCTGGCTGTAAATAATCTCAGGTGCTCAACTCTTGCCTGTCTAATTCCCAGCCCACTGCTCTTGTAGTACAGTGCTGAACTCTCCGTGTCGTGTAGCCCCCAGCTTGCTAGCTGCCCTAGGCTGGGGCCAGAAATCCCTTTGCTGTGTGATTTTCTGATCTCCCTGCCCAGCTATATTCAGTGGGAGCAAACCGCACCCTCAGTCTTGTCCCTTCGTTGGCAAGGGGTCCCTGTCCAGAACTCTTCAGCTCTTCTTTTAAAAGGCCTTTCTGTGGCACACTCACTGCAGCACCAAGTCACTGTCCAGCTTTCCACCCACACCACGTCTCTAAAAGCCAGAAGTCTCTCACTGGCATGGCTGGCCACAGCCTGCCTCTTCCTACCTGGGTGCAGATAAAGTCCCCCTCTCCCTCTCTGGCATTCTCCCAGTTGGTGCTGGGCACTGAGCTATGGATGTCGAGCTGCTTGCTATGCACAAACTTGCACAACTTCCCAAGTCACTCCTGCCTCAGATGTGTGGTCTCCCCGCTCAGGACTGTGTCCCCTTGCCCTGGGAGGGGAGGGAGCCACAGAGTTGCGATTTCTGATCAATCTCTGCATGTACAGGCACCACGCACAGGGTATCTCCCCTTCAACTTATCAAAGCTCCTTATCGCCTGTTGTGACATGTCTTCTGTACTTCTTAGCTCAGAACTTCATATCAGCTAAGATTCCATTGATTGTTCAGGGCTTTTTTTGGAAGATCAACCGAGAATCTGAGTTGGGGGCTAGAGTGAGTGGGCTCAGCTTTTGCCTACTTGGCCGCCATCTTAACCTTTGTCGTGGTGATTATTTTTTAATCATTTATTTTGTCACATCTTCTTCAGTAGTGATCTTTAGTCTTTTAAATTCTTGTGCCTCTCTCCTCAATAAATTTATTTGCAGTCTCCCTGTGAATTCATTGGACTCTTCCCTTTTTCTCATTTCCTGATGCTTTCTTACCCACAGCCTCTTCATCTATTTGCTGGTTTATTACACAGTTTCTCAGTGGGACTTCTTCAGCTGCCACTGGGGAGGATTCTGAACTGAACTGTAACACACTTATTAGAACAGTACTTTATACAAGGAATTATAACTGTTGCTTTTATAATCATCTGCAAGACTGAAGCAGAGAGAAAAAGCATTTAGCCAGGCACGTGAGAAGGGAATAATCTGGGTAGAAGGAAGAAGGTACTAAAACATAAAAGGATATAGATGCTCAAAACCATAATAACAAACAATATACTCTGGTAGGTCAGTGATATTTACCAGGCTAATTTAAGGCTTAAAGTGCAGGCAGATTTGCTCAGCAATTACACTGAGACCAGACAGACCCAGGGAGTCACAAGGCTAAATTAGGTGATCAAACATAAAATACTAAGGAGGCTGAGCTGCTCCTGCACAGCCTTCATTTCTGGAACGAATAAACTGTGGTAGTTATTCCTCCCAGGCGTCCACCTGAGGGGGAAGCCAGGATGAAATGAACACAACAGTTCAAACATAAACATTCTGGTTTACATGGCTTAAAAAAAATAAGAGGTTGATTTGTTTCTAGGGTGGCTCAGCTGCCTGGTTTCTCCTAACCTTATCTATGTACAATTTGTAAACTAAGCAGGGGACTTAATGTTCCTCGAGCCACCTACCCTGTCTCTAACAATAGAAACATCAGAATCATCCTACATCTCCCTCCTCTATTTGGCAGCTATTTCATGTTTATTTAGCCTGTGGACTGACCCTCTAGCCCTGTAGTCCACTCTATGTGGCTGGCAGAGTTATGCATCCAACCACCACATGTGATCATGCCACCTCCTGCTTAAAAACCCATGTCAAGCCCTGTTGTCCCCAGAGGGAGGTGTGGTGCTCTTAGCCTTGCCTCCTAGGACCTTAGCACCTGGCCCATTGCATTTGCTTCCACCACCGACCTCCACAAGCCTGAGCTCACCAGGGCTTTCCGTGATGCATCGTTACTGTTCATGCCTGAAACGTCCCGCCCTCCTATGTCTGACTAGGAAGTTGGTGCTCACTGAGTGACAGTGCAGTTCTTCTCAAGCATGAAAATGATCTGGGGGTTGTTTTCAAAACATGCACACATGCACACACATACATGCATGCACACACACTTCAGATCCCTGAGCCATGCTGCAGAGCTGTGAACCCCCAACATAGGGAAATATATTTGACAGTCATTTCCAGGGTTGAGACCACCAAATTATTTAACATTTTATTTATGGGCTTTTGATTTGAAGGTTTGTTTTTTTTTGCCTCATCTAAACTTGATAAGTATCCATATGTTTGAGTGGCAAATGCTAGTAATAATAAATATTTAAAAAATATTTATAAGCAGTTCTGTTTGGATTTAAATCTTCTCCATCCCACTTCAAGGCCTGTGAAGTTAGAATGATGGGAGATATCTGTGGGAGGAGGGAAGCGTCTGTCCCTGTCCCCACATCTGGGGAGTTGGGCTGGGCACCCCAGGTTTACCTGACCTCAGGTGCAAAGTACTGTGTTATATTTCTCAGTTCATGGCACATTATCCTTATATGGCCATGTGAGTCACTTCTCTTATTTTGTCTATTCCTTGTTTATCTCTAAAGCCCCCGTAGGTAACTGTTCTAAAGTATTTGCTGTCTATCTTTTTGTATGTGTTCTTGCATGATATGAATCGTTTGCATGCAAAAGTTTTGATTTATGTAAACTTATGCAAATGTTATTAAATGGTGTATTCATCTTGTTTCTTATGCCTGCTTTGCCATTTTGAAAGGAATGGGAAGTTCTGGAGCCCTGCAATGAACGTTTATCAGATTTTTAACGACATGCTGACTATGTGTTACTCTAATAAGGGCGGAGGGCAGGAGGGAGATGTGGCTAAGAGCCCTGGCTCTGGGTTCTGAGTGCCTGTTCCTGCCACTTATTAGCTTCCTAATCTTAGGTAGGTCACTTTAACCTCTCTGCCTTTTAGTTTAATTACTTGTAAAGTGGGGATACTTTAGCATACATCTCAGAGGCTGTTCTAAGAATTAAATGTGTCATAAGCAGATCTGGGCTGCTTCTCTTTCTGAAGAAAAAGCACACTGCAGATTGTACCACAAACCATTCATGACTTCCACTCCCTCTGGACCCTCCGTGGTGCTCAGTGGCCCCCTTAGTTGTAGCGGGTTAAAGCCTTTCAGCAGTTCTTTACTAGGTTTTCCTTCTTCTCAAACCACTTTGTCCATGGCAGGCTCACATTTGGCAGCCACACTTACCTCTTTTGCTTTTTTTTTAACAAAGAAAATACAGATCGTGAGGTAAAATCTGATGCATCTTTTTTTCTTTCCAAGAAGAGCCCTTGTGCTCCCTTCCTGCTCTCTCATTCAGAAAAGTGGACCTTCAGGCTCTCCAAGCTCAAGTCCTCCACCTACACTAGGCAGCCAAGGTCCCTGCCCTTGGGGAAATAATATGCCAAATGGGGGTACAGGCCATAAGCAAATAAACAATCCATATAGGAAGTATTTTTACCTGCCCAGGAATGCTTTGAAGATAACAGCACAGGGAGACTTTCATTTGGGTGGAAAGGGAACATCTTTCCGAGGCTGTGACACTGAAGTTGAGGCAAGGCTATCATGTGAAGATCAAAGGTCACCAGAGTTCTGAAAGAGTGAACAACCAGTGCAAAACCCTTAGAGCACCAGGAACTGGGAATTGAACCTGCAATCTAGATATGTGCCCTGACCAGTTCGAACCTGCAACCTTTTGGTGTATGGGATGAAGCTCCAACACGCTGAGCCACCTGGGCAGGGCAGGATCAATTTTAATGACTAAACTTACAGCATTTTATTATTGCTTGATGTAGAAGGTAGGTTTTCCTTCTGCTGTCGCTGTTTGCCAGATACCATCGACTTTCTCAATGACATATAAAATGGCGAATTCTTCATTCCAATGCTGCTTACCTGCTGCGGTATGTGCAGCTATCCATCCACTCCCTTCGTGCACTGACCCCTAGGCCGCTCTCTCCTGACCCTTGTCCTGCCTCTCCTCCGTGCCTTCTAAGTCCTGCTTCTGCTAGCCCCCCTCCCGGAGCTAGCATCCTCAGACTCAGCATCGTTTCTTCTTGCTTGCACGCCTGGGTACTCAGATCCACTCCACCATCTACCTTTCCCATCTATATTCTGTAGTCTCACAAATCTATAAAATAATAGCATCAGCCATTTCTGTGAGCCAGTAATGTTGCTAATCGAGTTAAACATATTATCTCATATAATCCCTCCCTGAACTCTGTGCAGTAGGTACAACTATTTTAATTGTCAGATATGGAGTTTAGGCTAGGGAAGGTGTAAGATCTCGGCCCAAGCCTAAAGAACCAAAAACAGCAGAACGTGGATGCGGCGCCAGGCCCATGCGGCTCACGAGCTCAGACCTCACACTCTCAGGTCTGTCCTTGGAGCCGCCAGGTGGACAGCATGTGCACATACTTCATGAGCCTGAAAACAGGTGTAACACCAAACTTACCATCTGTGAACCCCATAAACAAATAATAACAAACTGAAATATTATCCTCCTCTCCTTGCATTCCTTATTTGGTTTCATAGGAGAACCAATCCAGCCTTCCAAACTAGAAACATCTTTGCTTTTTACTTCCCTACCTTCCTACGTTCGGTTGATTTCCAGGCCCCACAGGGTGTATGTACTTCAGGTACCCTTCATCTAAAGCAAGCCACACTCCCAGAGTTTGAGAACCATTCTAATAGGCATTAGGATCACCGGGAAGTCTCATTAAACTTCAGACTGCTGGGCCCCATACCTAGAGTTTCCATTCACTGGGTCTGGGCTGGGAACTGAGGATGTGCCCATGTAAATGTTCTCAGGTGATGCTGCTGCTCCAGGGAGCACACTCCAGTGGTGTAAACCAGACAGCTAGTGGCCTAGAGAGAGCCACCAATCTCAGCCCACTGAGCACAGGGCAGGAAGCTGGGCTAGGCAGAAGTGCCGAGTGCTGCAGAAGCACAGAGGAAGTGGGATTCTTTTTGCCTGGGAATACAAAGGAAGGCTTTGACAAGGGGAAAAAACAGTCAACCACCAAATTACTGGGCATGGGGGCTCCTTGTTTCTCTGGAAAAACCGATCCCATTAAAGCAATATCTCACCCTGACCAGTGTGGCTCAGTTGGCCAGGCATGGTCCCAAGAAGTGAAAGGTCATCAGTTCAGTTCCAGTCAGGGCACATGCCCAGGTTGTGATTGGGTCCCTGGTTGGTTGGGGCACATATGAGAGGCAATCAACAAATACTTCTCTCTCACATTCACGTTTCTCTTCCTCTCTTTCCCCTCTCTCTAAAAATAAATAAATAAAACCTTAAAAAAAAGCAATGTCTCTATTACTCAGAGTCTTATTTCTTTCCAGGCTCACGATTATAGTTTTAACATCTTATCCCACCTCTTGTGTCTCCTCCCCCAACTTCCCAGCTTCTAATCTAAATCACAATATGCCTAACAGCATCAGACTCCATTCCCCTTTTCCTGGGCCCTTGTAAAAAGTGATGAAGGAACCAGTCTGCATTCAAACTGCCAGAAAAGCAGGGCACAAAAGGGTGGAGAGAAAGCCAAGGATCTGTGCTCAGAAGCTGCAACTGCTCTGTCCGTTGCATTCTTCAGGACCTCGCTCTGCTGCAGTAATTTGCAGAGCCCCATGAGCTTTGGACCCTGCCCTCCAGAGAAGTGTATTATCAACACTGACAAGCGCCTCCCCCTATCCTCCCCCCACTGCCCGCAGGAGGAAGCTTTTTATGGGCTGAAACTCTTCAGAGCAGCACAAGGTGGAGGATCACCTTTATCTTTTCACTTCCTCCAGCTTCTGACCCTCCTCCTCCCTCTTGCCACCAGCAAATGTTTCTTTCCAGAAAATAACAACAATAAAAAAGAATGAGAAAATAAAGAAGTAAAACTTAGAGGATTTTAATAATTGCACAAAACAACATTGTAAGAATATTGGTGGCAATGATAAAAGAAAAAAAACATAATCCCATCGTTTTAATGTGTCCAGTAAACTAGGCACTTTTCAAGAAGTGGGGCTTCTTATTATCTGTAGATATTTATGATCAAAATTTTGATCGACAGTCCTCAGCCCCAGCTGCCCATCTGAATCACTAAGAAACATGGATACCCAGGCCTTTTGGGATTGGGGCTCAGTCAGGTGTACCTCTATTTTTGTTAACTTTTTATTAAAATAAACGTATTATACCATAAATGTGAAGCTAGATTAATTTTCACAAACTGAACTCGGCAAACCAGTACCCAGATCAGGAATCTGATTGTTACCGGCAGATCAAGAGACCTATTTGTATTGTGTCTAATGAGTACAGCCCAGGGAAATTCGTCAGCACCCTGACCTGTGACATCACAAATTAGTGTAGTTTGTTTTTGGAATTTAAAAAAACCCAACCCTGGAATTAAAACAATAAATACTCTTGTGTTTAGATTATTTCCCTCAGTGTTACATGAGGTTAATTCATTTCATTGCAGATAGGTGTGATTTGTTCATTCTCGTTACTGTATGGTATTTCATTCTGCAAATAAACAACCATTTATTCATCCATTTTACTATCGATGGGCACCTAGATAGTCAACAACTAATAACTGAGATATAAGGAAATTAAGAACTTCTGTTCAACAAAAGTCACCATTAAGAGAATGTGATGTAAAGAAAAATATTCTCAAAACAGCCCTGGCTGGTGTGGCTTGGTTGGTTAAGTGCCAGCTTGTGAACCAAAGGGTTTCTGGTTTGATTCCCAGTCAGGGCATATGTCGGCATTGTGGTCCAGGTCCCCAGCAGGGGGCACATGAGAGGCAACCACACACTGATGTTTTTCTCCTTCTCTTTCTCCCTCCCTTTCTCTAAAAATCAATAAATAAAATTTTAAAAAATATTCTCAGTACAAAACAAAGGACTTGTGCCCTGAATATTATATATAATATTATCTATATACTTATCTATAATATGTATTAATTATCTATAATATGTTATATATTAATAAGTTTAAGAACCAACTCAATTAAAAAATACTAGACAGATCTCAAAAGAAAATATACAAATGACCAATAAATATATGCTCAACTTCATTAGTGGTTCAGGTTATGCAAATTAAAACAACCATCAAAATGGTTAATATAAGAAGGACAGAGAATATCAAGCAATGATGAGGATATGGAACAATGGGGACTCTCATGCCCCATTGATGGGAGTGTTAATTTGTACAGCCATTCTGAGGAACTCTTTGGGACTGTCTACAAAAGCTGATCACATGCATAGTTTATGACCTAGCAATTCTAGTCTCAGATATACACTCCATGGGGACAGGTATATATGTGTCCCAAAAGACAAGTATAAGATGTTCTTAAAAACACATCTGTTATGGCCCAAACAGGCATCTTTGTGTTTAGATGCTCTATAGGTCATTCCAAGGACCAATCAGGTCTCGGAACCATGATGATATCAAAAGCAGGTTTTTAACAGAACCCCTATGGGTTCTATTGCCTGCTGCCAAAACAAACCGTTACTCCCAATGCCACAGTCTTATGAAAAGGAAAGGAACTATTTATTCAAAAGTTATAGAGGTTCAGAATAATGGTGGAATTCTGTTTTTAAGTCCTGAAGTCCCTTAAAATTAAACAGCCCCCCCCACACACACAGTCCTGCCTCCGCTTGCCAAACCAAGCCAGTCCGAAGTACTATTTCTCGGGAAAAGAAATAGAAGCCTGTAAGTTAGCTAGGCAGATTCTCGTTTTAATGTCCCAGCTTCTGTCAGTTGTCCATGCTTGGCTAGGCTCCTGTCCTTAATCCAAAAACCACATGGCCCCTCCTCATGACGAGCCAGTGGGGGTCCTTCTGCATCCTTTCAAACTGTGTGGCCAAGACAGCATAGCTGCCCAGCGCTTGAGTTGAAATCTTGGCACAGATCTTCCGTAACCCCATTTCTGATTCCTCCCACAAGGGGTTACACCTGCCAGTACTCTAGTTTCTTCTGCCTTTCTTGGCTGTCATTGTTAGTCCAGACAGGCTTGGCCCAGTGAGGTAGGGGAACCACCTTCCTGCTCTCTCGCAAGTGCTGTAGTGCACAGGATGGGGGGCGGGGAGACACAGACTGACTCACGACTGCATCACAGGTTAGAGTCATGCCCAACTCCCTGGCTCCAGGCATGAGGGGCAGGCACAGCTATTAGCTTTACTAAAAGCTAGCTAAGTTCTTTAGATGTGCAAAGTAACTCTCAATGGCCCTGCTCCGCTTCCCCTTCCCCCAGCCATGTTAGTCGGTGTTCAGGGCTTCTCAGCCTCCTCCCCATCCAGAACCTCTTTCCACACCGGCTACACTTTTGATAGAATTTTAATTTAACATTTCATTTTATATGCTGATTTAATAGGAAAATCATAAGCCATTACCCTTATTCTTTGCATGAAATAAAGCTTAAAAGATGGAAATGACTAAAAGTAACTTATTTATAGAATATTTTATTTGTTGAAATACTAAATATTTAAGAGATATATTCTTAAGCAGTAGAGTCTGAAGAGGCCTTTGGCCCTGATGGCAGGATCCGCTATTGGAAGTGGTTGAAGTTGGGAAAAAATAATAATAATTCTAAAGTAATAAGCTTATACTGTAATATGATACAATTTGATTCTGAGTTGCATCCTGAAATTTAAAAAAAGGGGGAGAGGGCTGCTAGAAATGATTCTCCCTCCCAGGAAAGCCACTTGTTTTTTAGGTGGCATCACCAGGGCAACCATCTGTTCAGGTCAGTCTTTTAAGGCCCTAAGTGGGAGCCAGGCTCTCTGCTGGGTGTCTAATCCTCTAATTGTCCCAACCCTCATGAAAGCCCTGGAGGTAGTTGTTTCACCGCCATCTCATAAGTGAAGGAGTTGAGGCTCAGGGAGGCAAGGCCACCTGTAGGCAGTCACACAGCCACTGGGGCATCAGAGCCAGAGACACTGGGGAATGGGTGTGTCCGATGCCTGCAATGGAGAAACAGCCCACAGGTGTGTTTATCTAGGGCTCTCTGTCTGCTTGGCACCAGGCTGAGCACTGGGTTGTGTCAGGGAGTCCAGGAGGAGTGGCTACTCAGAGTGTGGCTCTCAGAGACCTCCTCAGCACTACCTGGGAGCTTGTTAGAACTGTAGCATCTCAGACCCCACCCAGCCCTACTGGGTCAGAAAGTGAAGTTCACAAGACGGCCAGGTTATTTGGGTGCACATTAGAGTTTGAGAAGCACAACTGTAGGCCAATGGTTCTTAGTCTTAGCTACACATTAGAATCATCTGGACAGATTAAAAAATGGTAAGACCCTCAGGCCCTACTCCAGACTACTTAGATCAGGCGCTGGCTCCAGCAGGCCCTTTCTGGTGTGTTTTATAGAGTGACTTGATTTGTGGTTTGAATAGATCACTCTGCTGCTGTGAAGGATAACCTGTGAGTCAGTGTGTGGCAATGGGACAGGAGGAGAAATGGAAGCAAGGAAACAGGGAGACCTTCCTCTCCAGGAGAGCAAAACTGGACCCGTGGTTTCTTTACTCATCCCTCTGGGCTTTCTTTCAAGGGAGGAAAAAGCTCCCAGTTTCATCTCATACACTGTGGCCGTCAACTCACCTGGACTCTGTGATGCTCAAGAGTGTTGTAAGTAACCTGCATTTTAAGAGGACCACTTGGCAAGAGTGGATTCTCCAGGAACACGGAAAAGGGAAAAGAGGCTGCTAAAGTGGCTTTCTAGGTATGCCGGCAGCTGGGAGGCAGGACTGGGGTGGAGCAGAAGAGGGAGATGAGAAAAGCTGGATTTGGGATTAAGCTCTGCAACACAGCTGCGGATGGGATGGATTTGGTGAATGAAAGAAAGAGGACCACTTGACATTTAAACAAAATTTTCTTGTAGTTTCTTAACATGGTTAATTATGTTCTTTTTATTTTTAATCCAGATAACATTTTTTCTCATACAATTATGTAATGCTTTGGATAATTAGGCTTTCAGAGCTCTAAGAGTGCCTGAGTACTGTGTTCTCCTCACTCTTCATTCTGTGCTGTGACTCAGATTTACTATACATGTGAAATCGACCTCACTGTTTAGTCCTGGTGCTCCTGAATCACAGAAAGCTATGATTGTGTGGATCCACTTTCTGCTTGTTGAAATTCAGTGGTCACAGGCCTCTGGAAAAGCAGACTTTCTCAACCTTAGCACTCTTGACATTTCAGGCTACATAATTCTCTGTCATGGGGGCTGTCCTGTACATTGTAGAGTGTTCCGTGGCATCCCTGGCCTCTACCCATTAGATGCTAGTAGGCCCCTCCCAGTTGAGACAACCCAAAATGTCTCCAGATATTGACAAAACTTTCAGAGGGTAAAACTGGCCCAAGTTGAAAATCACTCAACGAGGGCTGGGAGGGAGACTTAGATTATAAAGTTTTGGTTGCCTAGTACGAGTGCTCCTCAAGGGACCCTCTCTTCCTTTCTTAAAGGGGCTTTAGATCTATGCACTGGCTTACATCTGGCTCCTGATTGAGGACCTGCCATTCTTTTTTCAGTGCTCTTAAAAGCAATCATTCATTGCCAAACTACTTATTTATTTTCACTAAAATCCTCCTTAGTGGCAGTTCATTCAAATTTTTGCCTTTTATTGGCACTTGATTACAGATGTCTTCAGGTGATATTTCAAGGAACTCTTGCATGCCATGAACTACCAGCATCTCCTCTACTATTGCCTCTGTAATTGTATCAGAAAATCAATTCCAGATAACCCAAAACTAATTTAGAGAACTATTTTTTTAAGATTTTATTTATTTATTTTTAGAGATGGAAGCGGAGGCAGAGAGAGAGAGAGAAACAGAAACATGAATGTGCAGTTGCTGAGGGCCATGGCCTGAAACCTACGCATGTGCCCTGACTGGGAATCGAACCTGCGATGCCTGGTTCGCAGCCTGCGCTCAATCCACTGAGCTATGCCAGCCAGGGCGAGAACTATTCTTAAGGTTCTGTTCCCCCTGAACTTCTTTTAGTCTTAATTTCTATATCAGTCAGGGTTCAATGAGAAAAACAACCACTAAGAATGTTATGAAATATTGATTGTAGGATTTAGACTTTACACAATTGTGAGCGATGATGAAAAAGTCTACAGAAAACTGTGGCCTTTGTGTCTGGCGGCAGGTCTATGGTTGATGCAGTCAATAGGTCCTTGAGTTGGGAAGAAAAGCTAAATTTGAAGCAGGGAACAAACTGGAACCTTGTCTGTCTGTCAGTGCCTTCAACTTTAGGACGCAGATGACCTCCCCTCCTGCCTCCCCTCCCCCACTGTCTGACCCAGGATATGGAGAAGCTGGGAGAGGAGGTATTGGGGGAGCTGGAGTTGCTTCTGACCCAGCTGCTTCCCCACTCCAAAAATGGGAGCCAACAATACAAGTGATACAGGTGAACTTCGGGACAGACTGACAGCAGTCAGAGGGGAGGGCGTGGCGGGGTGGGTGAAAAAGGTGAAGGGATTAAGCAAAAGACTTGTGGACCCAGACAACAGTGCGGTGGTTGCCAACAGAGGCAAAGGGGCTGGGGAGAGGTGGAAGAAGATACAGGGGGGACAGATGGTGATGGAGGGGTACCTGGGAAAAAAGTTAAGGTGAAAAGTTATTAGCAAGGAAAAAAATTAGTGAACTGTAGCAGGACACCCCGATGTACTTTTAAAACTTAACAGCTGCAGTTTTGCTTTGGTGGTTGAATTATCATGCAAATTTTCTTTTGTCCAACCAGTGACCCACAACCACACAGGGAAGGGAATTCTGGGGAATGTAGTTCCAATTTAGCTAAATTTACACTGTTAAAAGCCACTGTAGAAGAGGTTGGATTTGGGACTGACTTTGGAAATAGTGCTAACAGCAGTTGTTGATGGATTTGATTTGGTAGATGAGGGACAGTATACTTATACATTGCTTCATTTGAACAATTTTTAAAAACTCAAATTCCTGATTCCTTTTTATAAGTAAAACAGGTTCATTGTTCTTTATAAGTTATTTCTGAGTTGTAAAAATTATCTCCCCCTCTCCCATTTGTGTTTATAATTCCTGTATTCCAACATCCAAGCTTGTCTGCCACAATTGAATAGATGGAAATCACAGGGATGTGTTTTCTTGCATCTGTACGGGAAACTTTAACAGCACATATTAACTGCTCCAAGTATGTCAATAGATGCATCGGGTTTTGTTTAGCATTGTGAGCACTGTTGTTTATGCTCTCCTTGTTAGCTCAGAGTGCATTCTCTCTTGCCATTGTATAATGACTTTGGGAATTAACCTTTCAGAGCTCTAGGAGTGCCTGAATATGGCCACCGTAGGTTGCCTTCATCCTCACATCACTCTCCAGGGCACTGTGACTCTCTTACTAATTCAGGGTCAATGTTGAGTTCCTGTCTTTAGGAATCGGGCCTACCTCCTGCTTGTTGAACATTTTCCTCCAGGGACAGCCAGGTCACCCTGTTTTCCTGATTTCCTTCTCTCTTTTTCAGACTTTTTGCCTGTCTTTCCTTCGGTTGTTTCTCTAGAATTGCATCTCCAGGGCCCTGCCTTTTATTTCTCTCTTTAGCTTTCCAAAAATGATCAATTCTGCTATCTCAGAAGATGATAACACTCTGGTGGCTTGCAATCTACATAACAGCACCTGCTATTTTTTTTTGGCAACTACCATATGCCATGTACTTTACTAATATTTTATTTAAAAAAAAACTATCATCTTTAGTAAGAAACCCTTGATGTGGGCATGAATGATCCAAATTTTCACATGAGGAAACTAATGCTTGGTAAAGTTCAGCATTTTCCTTCAGCCAGCAAGTAAGTGGATTTGAACCAAGGTTGACGGGACTTGTCAGCATTGTTATAACAACCATGGTTTACTGCTGACTAAAGATCCAGCTCAGCTCAGATCTCCTCATCCTCAGACTTAAACACCCAAGGACATGCTGAAAAGAAACATCATTTCAAACGTAATGCATATAGATCCAGTATTATTAGTCTCACCGATTATTCCAACCCCCAACCTCATCCAAAATACACATTCCTCCTCTGCTATTCCTTATTCTTTTCAAAGTAACAGTCTCCAAAATTTCCAAACTTAGAACATCTTTGGGCCTCCACCTCCTGCCCTGCCTGTATCTGGCTGCTCACCAAGTCCTCCAGGGTTGGGGTCAGAGGTGCGGTGTCTCTGCGTCACTGTAGCTCCTGCTGTCTGTCGTCTCCTCCCTCCTTCCTGCACTCCTGCCACCGCTCTCTGCAGTTCACAATGGCTCTCCAAACTGCTGCCAAAATTATCTTCCGAAAAAGAAAATCAATCTGGTCCTGTCACTTTGCTTTCAAACCTCTCTTGACTTCGTTTTGCCTGCAGAATAAATTTCAATCTCCTTGGTATGCCACCCAAGCCCTTGACGAGCAGCCCAACCTGTCTTGCAGTCAGCGATTTTTCACACGCTCACAAGACACACATGCTGCAGAGAGGCAGAAACCACAAACCTTTCCAAACGTGGCTGAGCTCATTTTGAGGTTGGGTCACATATTTTCCCAAACAATGGATACAAAAAAGTAGCCCAACTATTATTATGTGGAGTTGCGTTTTTATGTTTGGTAGGAAAGGGATTCTTACAATATAATATTGGGAACCAACTAGATTTTTAGGAAATATTTCTTGCAGATTTTACAGTTTAATTATTTCAAGTAACTTTCTTAGCCAAAGCTGTTAGAAATCTATGGACTTGAAGTTCAAAGTTGTACCTGGACTGATAAATTTGGTTCCATGTGTCTATTTGGGAGGAAGAATGGGAAGATTGTATGATAGGTTGCTGGAAGCATACTAACTTTGAGGTCCATAAAAACCAAGGAGAATTTTTTGTTCTTTTTCAAAATTTGAATAAAATAACTTTTGTATGTTTTTGGATATTTTCATAGACTCCAATAAAGGAGTAAAGACAGGGCTGGGAAAAAAGATGTCATTTAGTAATACTGTAATGTCATTCTATGAAACTCTGCCTTCTATTAAGGGAGGATGAGAACTGTTCTCCATTCCAAAGAAGTCGCTGGTTCTGCAGCAGCATCCCTGAGCACGCTGTCTATGTGGGTCTATGTGGCTGGTCTTCTGCCGGGGAAGCAGCATGGGAGGTGAGAGACAGTGGGTTGTGATTCAGACACATTTAGGTTGGAATCCTCGGCATACTATCTGATCTTGAGTAAATCAAAGCACTATTTTCTTTTGTTCTTCAAGTGAGAATAAAGTGCACATTTAAAGTTTTGATGAGGTTTACATGAAGTAAGTTTGATCTGCAGGGGTTTATACAGGTTCATTCGCTTTTCCATACTGTCACAATTCAGTCTGCTCAGTTTCAGATACAGACACTCAAAGAGCTCTTATAGGCTGTCTGCAGTTACATCAGAAAGGAGTTATATGTCCAGGACCCTGTGTTTCCCTTTTCCAGCACTGATTTCATTCCTAGTGATGAAGAAATCAAACACCAGTCAAGTAATACGAAGAGAGAAAATTGGCTGCATGTCACAAACATTCAAGAGCCTCCTCAATGCCAGTGTTGTGCCGGGCGCTGGTGGATAAACAGTCCCTTTACCTGAGGTGCTCACGGCCCGGTGGAGATGCTGACTTAATCCAAGATGGGTAGGACAGTGTTGTCTGGATTAACTGCTGCAGACCCAGAGGAAGGAAGGCTGTGTTTTGCCTGAGGAAAAAATAGAACAGCACCTAAAGGCCATGGCACTGTATTTGGGGAGGCCAGTCCACTGTGCACCATGCATTAATTCAACACAAATTGGTGGGGCAACAAATATGTGTCAGGTAACCACTGTATCATTCTACCAGGTCTGAGAATAGGAGGAGAAATTACCAAGTAATGTATAGCCACAGGGTGGGGACAGGAATAAGATGCAGAGGAAAAGAACAACAATTAAAGGCAACATTTTTCTTTAAAAGAGACATGAACAGAAGCAGAGGCAATGTTTTTTACTGTGAAGCAAACCAGGCATTCTCTGAGTAGCTAGGGTGAGGCTCTGTTCCCTGTGGCAACCCCTCTGTTATTTGGTCATATTTCTTTTCTAACAGCTAGGGGCATAGATACAGGTCTACTTCCTATCCTCTCCCTGCCTCTCTGCTCGTTTTTCCATTCTACACACGTCTCTCTCCTTCCCATCCCCGCTTCCCTCCCAGGTTCTGGCCAGAGGTAGCATCTGCCTACAGCAGAGGTTCCACCACTTTGAAGTCTTGCTGGAAGCCCACAGGAATGAGGCAATGGCCAGTCTGCACTATCACATCCAGACAAGCAGAACATGGAGGGGGAGGGGGCTAGGAATAGCCGACGGCTGCCCGCGGCTCCCCTGGTCCAAGGCTGCATCTCTTTCCGTGTCACAGAAGTGGAACTCTGGTTGGAGGTCAAGCCTGGGAATGTTTTATAAAGCTGCACAGGTGTATCCTATGATGTGCAGGTGGAGCTGAGAATCACAGGAGTTAATTCAAATTTGTATAGTATTTTCATCAAAAAGTTATTTTTGTGAGCTACCATTAGGGAAAGCTGACAAGCCAGTTCCTTTCATATACTGAAGAGCTAAGCTTAAAGATTGTCAATGGCTAAGAAAATTGTAATTTCAAAATATAAAGCATTAAAATAGCTCTTGATCTGTCCCCTTCTAAGTTTGTGGAAAACTTATGCGAGTAGCTGGGAAGTCCCCTGCTAAGATTTCTTGGTCTGGAAGTGTGGGCAGGGTATTGTGGCCCAGATGTAAGATCATTTTTATAGTTGTGGTGTCTGGATTTCAAATATTAAGTTTTTTCCAATGATGATAATAATAATGGATGAATTTTTTAAACTCCTACTGCATGCCAAATGCTCTGCTAGGTTTCATTAGTTCTTTGATTACCAGCAACAGTAAACCCGACAATAGTGCTGGGTAACTTGTTACATGGCTTCTACTTGACAAATGAAGGAACCAAGGACTATGTGATAATGCCAGGATTCTAAAATGCATACCTCTGATTCCAGAGTCCAGAATCTGAACATGAGAGCTCTTGAGAGCATGAAGCTGGGTGGAGAGGGCTGGCCAAACATGACGTAAAAGCCAGGATGTGTGAGTATACAGACCAAAGATATGGTTGGCAATAAGGAGGGTAGAACAAGGGGATGGGAAGTGGGCAGGTTTATTGCTGAGACAAGATGTGATTGTGTTTGGCCATTTCCTTCCTCCCATTTAAGACGCTGCTCCGTTTGGTGGAGCTGGTTTGTCTGGAGTGAGCCTTGGCCTGTGCTCCGATGTGCGCTCAGTGAGGAGGAGCTGACTGGGACAGTCTAGCATTCCTCTGAGATGCCAGCGGTCCACCACTTGGTAGATGGACTTTCTACTTTCCCTGGCTCACCAGGTTTCTCAAAAGTCCTCTTGGGGTTCCTGAGCTTGCTAAGTGACCACTTTTACTTCATTAGATTTTTCTTAGGCACCACCATATGCCAGAAAATTTGCTAAATAAAGGATTATGTCAGTGCATCCAGGAGGAATGGGGTCCTGGGAGATGGGAGAGGGAATAGTGTAGTTTGGGGGTAGAGGCTATTCTGTGTGAAGGGAGGTGGCAGGTTGCTCTGGGCATGCTCCATGGGGCTGGACAGGTAGCCAAGCCATGTAATCAGCTACCTGTCTAAAAAGAGTTTCAAAAGAGCACCTGTCTACAGTCTGGCACCAGGCAGGCAGATAATTGTGGGAATTTACTTGGCAGCTGGGGGGCTTGTTGTGTCCATTTCAATTAGGTTGAGTGTGGTTAAGGAAGTGGCTAAAATGAAGGCTGTAGTCATATTTTCCAGGGGCCTTTGAGACTGGGAAGGGTGGAACACGCCTGTCAGTCAGGGTTTCCCAGAGACACAGAACCAATAGAAGGTTGTCTATATACCGAAAGAGGTTTATTTGAAAGAATTGGCTCATGTGTTACATGGAGCCTGACAAGTCTGAAATTTGTAGGGCAGTTTAACACACTGGAAACTCGGGTAGGACTTCCTTCTCCAGTAAACCTCAGATTTTCCTTTTAAGACTTTCAACTATTGGATGAAGCCCACCTTTGTTAGGGATAATCTGCTTACTCAAAATCAAGAGATTGTAGAAATTAGTAACATCTACAAAATACCTTCACAATAATGCCTAGACTAGTGTTTGACCAAACAACTGGGCACCATGGCATAGCCAATTTGACAAATAAACTTTAACCATCACCATACCCTTAGATTGCCTGGTCTAAGGCAGGGGTCAAGAACTATTCAGTCTAAGGTAGGAGTCAAGTCCTGTTGACATGAGACTCATTATGGATATTGTGTCATCAGACACCCTGCTGACTGGATTTGGAACTGTACATGAACAGCAATGGTTTTGTTGGGGTGGTAGGAAACACTAGTGGGCTGTTTTTGTTTTGCAGTTGTGTGCAGCTTTCCCTAGAGAAGCCTTTGCGGCCTTTCCCATCTAAAGACTGCCCTAGATGTCAAAGGCCTTTGCCAGCATTGCCAAGGAAATGCATTCTGCTGCTGCTTGGTCTGGGCCATGCTGTTCCCAAGTTTTCAGACTGGACAATTTCCTGGGCTGGGCAGTATCCTGGATAGCATATCTGCCTGGTCTGTTCGAATCCTGGGAAGGTAGCAAATAGTGAAATTAAACTACCTGAAGAGCGTGTTGCTCAAATGAGTGAAATCAGAGCTGAACATTAGAGTCATCTGGGGAGTTTTATTTATATTATATATATGCCTAGGCCCTACTGTCTGAGATTTAATTGACTTAGGTTGGGATACTATCATACTTTTTAAAAAGATCCTCCAGTTGATTCTAATATACAACCAGGCTTGAGAATCACTGGCCATCTTAGGTCACTTTTTCTAGAAGTAGACTCCAGGCCAAGCATTTGCTCTTTATTTTCTAAGAACATGGTCTAAAAAGAAACAAGAAAGGGAGTGGGGAAGCAGGACAGGGAAGGTAAAGAAGCCAGGCAAAGGTGTCATTTCAGGGCAATCCCCAGTCTCATCCTGACCCCACAGGAAGTTCTGGAACATAAATTAGATCCCCAGGGTTGAGGGAAGGGGTAAGGTTTTCCCCACTTCCACTTTAGTCAGTCACTGGCTTCAAGCCTGTCAGGGAGAAACAATATAAGATCTCTGCCATTTCCTGCACTTTGTGCAGGCAAGGTGGCTCCAGTGCCCAAGGTCAATCATCTGATGAAGGTCATAGATGAATGCAGTTAGCAGGAAAAACCCTCAGAAGCTAGGGCTCTGAGCTGCTAGAAAGGGTTTGAGGGGGATTTTAATGGGGGACTAACAGTTTTCATACACTAAATAAGGGATTGTTATTGCTATTTCTGGGTCTGCCTCAGTTGGTAGTGGCCTATGTAAAGACATCAGGAGCCCACTATATTAATATAAAGTTTCTGCTTCAAGGACTTAGAAACAGTTTTAATTGATTAAAATACTTAGCAAATGTCAAGAACTGGAGGTTCTGCGATCCCCCCGCCCTCCATTTTCAAACTAACAGGTTATCCCGAGAGTTTTGTACCTGCTGGCAGGAGAGGTGAGAACACCGAGGCAGAGACAAAGGGTTCAATTACAGTAAGAGCGGTAGCCAGAGTATCAGCATTTTCTTGCAATGGTTTCCTGAACCCAGATGCCCACAGGGCAATGTAAAGAGAGTTATGTGGCAACTGCACAGGCCATGAGTTGGTTGCATTACAGAGAGGAATCCTGAGCTGAGAGAACCTGAGTCTTTTATAATGGATAGTAAGCTAAACTTCCCTTTGCTCCAAAGGGAGACATCCTTTGGTTTTTTTAAACTGCTCACTATACAAACATTCTTGAAAAAATAGTTGGGTACAAAGGCAGTCAGTGCCTCCACTTGGAAGACATGCAGAAACATGTGGGACCTCTGGATAATTGCCTCCCAACAGCAGGTAGGGGAAGGGGGACCGACCTTTGGTGTCTGTTTTCTTCAGTTCTGGCTCTGACTGTCAAGTATTTTTTGAGAACATCCCCCCCTAATGTACCTTTGTAGGTTTTGTCTTTGCTTTTTAACCTCTGTTAACCTTGATTTTCAGCAACTCTCATAAGCTTCCCTCCACCCCATTTGCCTTTGTAGTTATTACAAATATTACTACTTCATGTCATAATGACAGGCAGTCTACAGGACCTCTTTTGGTTTTCAAATCTGAGAACTAGGTAAGGTGTTCCAAATCAGCTCTAGGGATCCTTCCAGATACAAAGTTTGAAGCCTTAAACATATATGAGATATTTGGAAGCATAGTACTTTTAGTAATAATAATAGGGAAAGAGAAAAAATACATTAATACCCACAAGAACAACTTTATTTCACTTAAAGGCATTATAATATTGTACAATGTATCTATTATTCATGTTATAGATGAAGAAATTGAGATTCAAAGAAGTGATCTGTTCAAGATCACAGTTACCAAGAAATAGTGTTCCCAGGATTTGAACCCCAATCCATTCAAATCTAGGTTCCTTTCTCCAATTACCACATCCTGATTCTGTGCTGGGAGACTGTCCAATACAAGACAGTGTCCTGGTGATACTGCCCAAAGTTAGTGGCTTTAGCAGTGTAGAAAACAGTTTGTATCTTCCCTTTTTATGACAGGACATTTTGAAAGCCTAAGTTTTACTATAAATTGTACTGTGTTATACTGAGGTGCCGTTATTCCAATTCCCTTATTGAAGCCTACCAAAGGAGCCAAAGTTGTTTTAACCGAATTATTGAAAATAAAGTATAACATCCTGCCGTGCGTGTATAAGCCCTGGGCTAATCTCCTTTCTACCACCCACTGTCCCCCACACTGCATACACACACGTGTACACTAACACAGAACCAAACTTACTTTTCAGCCCATATACACCCTTGTTTTCAGAGTCTACGTCCTTGGAATGACTCTGCTTTAACAGAGTTACTTAACTTGAATAAGTACAGCAAGTTGAAAGAGGACTTAAAAATTATATAAATGAAGTTGGCTCCCAACTTTGAAAGTATGAGAATATCTTTTTTAACATCAGAAAATTGCAACTCCACATAACATCTGTACTTTTCTGTATTTTATTGATTGATAAATACATGAATAAAATCAGTATGAATTCAGTAAAGCTTTGAAATGAGTTTGCATTTTCTTCATCTCAACAGCATCTATATCCATCTGAGATGTGTGAGAAATGGATAACTTTTGTGAGTTTGAGTCAACTGTTCAGGGCCTCAGGGAACACATCAAGAAGATTAAAGTTTATTCTGTAGGCAAGGTGGAGTCAAAGGGGTTTGGAAGCAAATAGGCAAAATTAGATTGATTGTCTTTTCTGAAAAGTAATTTTGGCAGCAGTGTGGAGAGCCAAATAGCATGTGAAAGGATCAGTAGAAGGTCAGTCAGGAGATAGAAGATGACATCAGGAACCTCACTGATGCGGCGACACCTCTGACCCCAGTGCAGGAGGACTTGGCGACCAACTGGATGTGGGGCATGCCAGAAAGGTCGAGGTCAAGAATACTTCTACGCATGGACACACACAAGACTGATGTGTGGGCTACAGCCAGATGATGTCCATTGGGTGACTGTACGTCTGGGTCTAAGCTGAGCAATATGAGCTAGAGCTTCAGACTGGAGGACACCATCTCTCTAGGAAAAGACCTAGGGAGAGCTCGGTTTCATTCTCAGTGCAGGGGTTTATTCTTGACCCATCTGGGGAGCAGAACAAACTTACTCCTTACCTGTGACCATTTTGACCCCTGCTGGAACAGCTGAAATTTCTGGGGACCCTCTATGTTATTCCAAGTACAACTCCTCCTAGGTGATGAGAGGCAAAGGGCAGCAGGAGGGTTGATTTTAGTCTCAGTGTTTAGTTTGCAATCCCTTAAAAGCAGAGACTGAGACAAGGATTCTAGTACACACAGATTATTGGGAAATTTCAGGAAATGGGGAAAGAAGAGCAACTAATAAATGGTAATATTAAGTGAGGTACCATAGTGAGGCTGGAGCTTGATCCCACAAAGACCTTCTCAGAAATGATGCCAAATTCATGTGCAAGAGGTGAGTTATCATGTGCAACTAGGATAGTTACATACCAACTCCCAAGAGTTATCGGTGGAGGGATGCTCCAGGGGGGTTTAATTCCTCTGCACTTTTCACCTGCAAGAAACTTAGGTAGAGAGGCCTATTATGTTTTAAAAACAAAAACAAAAACAAAAACCCTAGGCAAAAGGAGGCAGATATCCTGGCAGCTGGAAGTCATCTGGAGCTCCCTGGAAGGTCCGAAGACTGTGGGAGGGCAATGACTGTCTGCTGCCCCCAGTCCTGAGGGAAAAGGTCACATACACAGGCAGCAGGACTGGCACCTCTCAACCTCTAAGAGCTTAACTAGTGAAATCAACAGGAAACATAGAAACAATGCTATCTCAATTGAACAGGAAGGGAAAAGGTCCCTGAAGCCCAATTTAATGGGCCAATGTGTTCAAAGGAAGCTGGAATAGCCACCAGGGAAATACCGATCTGGAAAGATGTAAGACGCGTGTGAGCTGAATTGCACTGGACCCTGAGTGCTCTGTTTAACAAAATTAGTTATCCAGTGCCATTTGTAATATCAGTAGTTTAGATCAGGGAGGACCCACTTTCTGTAAAGGTCCATGGAACATTTTAGATTTTGCAGATCGTACAGTCCCTGCCACAACCACGCAACTGCCATTGTTGTACAAAGTGGGCATGGCTGCATTCCAGTAAAACTTCACTTATGGATTCAAACTTGAGTTTATATAATTTTGATTTAGAATGAAATATTAATCTTTGGTTATTTTTCAACCATTTAAAAATGTAAAAACTTTTTAACTTGTAGGTTACGCAAAAACAGGTGGTGGATCAGATTTAGCTCATGGCCTATAGTTTGCTGACTCCCACGAAAGGTGATATAATACTTTTGGTTTTGCTTTATACCCAGTCTTCAAAATTACAAATATTTCTCTTCCTTTCTTCCACTCCACTCCTCACACTCACACAGTCACCAAGGACTATCTTGAGTGTTTACCTCAGCTCTATCTTTATAGCTCTATTATTATTGAGTCATTTTAAAAAGATTTTATTTATTTTATTTTTGGAGAGAGAGGAGGGAGAAGAAAGAGAGGGAGAGAAACATTGCATGGGTTGCCTCTTGCACACCCCAACTGGGGACCTGGCCTACAGCCCAGGTGTGTGCCCTGACTGGGACTCAAACCAGCAACCTTTTGGTTCACAGGCTGATGCTCAATCCACTGAGCCACACCAGCCAGGGCTGAGTCATTTCTTAACTCTTAACTTATCTCCCTCCACTAGTTTCTCCTTAAAGCATTTGTCCTGCTCTCCAATTTCAGGGTTATTTTTTGAAAAAAAAATTATATGATTATGCTTAATAACCTTTCTTGAATAAATCACTCAAGCCTTTCACAATTATTCTAGCTGGTCCTGAGGCAAGATGTTTTGTTCATATGTATATGTTATTTTCTAGGTAAGTGTAGATGCTATTATGATGAAGGAAATTCAAGTTTATATAAAGAGTTATTTAAATCCTGGTGACTTTTTATTATCTATTTCCACAATCAATGGCTGACTGAAAGTATAATTTATGATGCTTGAAATCTTTTGGTGTTATAAAAAAGGACTTCAGAATTGAAATCTATATATCAACCAAATCAAAACTTTTTATGAAAACCCTCTTTTCAGAGCTTAGAGAATTCCTCGGCCACCAGTATTTCATGGCTGTGGGTCCTGAGGCCAAAGGCATATGCTTTTGTTTAATCACCTGGGTTTGTGTGGAAGTATATGGAGGCACTAGGTGGGGAAGGAAGTAATACTAGCTCAAGTGCCTTTGCTTAGGAAGAATGAGTTCATTCTTTTTTTTTTTTAATCCTCACCCAAGGACATTTTTTTCCCATTGCTTTCAGAGAGAGAGGAAAGGAGAGAGAGAGAGAAACATCGATGTAAGTGAAAAGCAACCATTGGCTTCCTCCTGTAAGCTCCTGGGTTGGAGATCAGACCCACAATGTAGGTGTGTGCCCCAACCAAAAATCAAACCCACCGCACTTTGGTTATGGGACAATACTCCTGCCCGCTGAGCCACAACCAGTCAGGGCAGAAATTGAGTTCATTCTTAACAGCACAATTCAAAGAGTTTTTAATGTGTCCAGAATTTATAAATTCCAACAAGTGAATGGGTCAGGAGTCAGAAAAAATATTTAGGGATAATATTATAGTAATAATTTTATACTGTTAATACATGACATTTGTTCTTCTATTGTGTCCTGTAATTTTAAAAAAGGAGGGGGGATATGAAACTGGTTTCTATCCCAGTAAGCCACCTCTCTAAGTCAGTCTCATCGTACCTGGAGAATACATTGGACTTTGAATCAAGCAGATTGAGTTCAAATGCTGGACACACGCTGACAAACTTTTTGATCTTGAATGGGTTGTATCTTTGAATCTCAGGTCCTTCACTAAAAATAATTTTTAAAAGGAGTAGAATACTTAAAAATATTATGTTTTAAATGAGACAAGTTTGATCTTTTAAAGATTAACAAATAGTATTTTTACTACTTAAGCATGCCATATTTTACTAACTGATATCTATTTAGCACTTAGAATTCTAGAACTAAGAGGAATCTCAGAGTGTATTAATTAGCACTCATAGTGTAACAGATGTGGAAACCTCAGGGGGGAATGCAAGTTGCCTGTGGTCGCATCCTAACTCAACTATGTCACTGAGCTTAAGCCCAAAGTCTTACCTCATCTCTTAGCTGTTGTTTTAACTCTATGGGTGGAGAGATTATCTAGTAATTAAACATAATGAAAAATCAACATTGACTTGAACTGTGTAAATATTTGAGAGTCTTCTTAGTGCTGGTGAATGTATTAGTGGTATCAATACTTCAATTCATTCATTGTCAGAAGACACTCCCAATCTGGTGGAGAAAAACAAAGATGTCAACTCAACCAAACCTTGCTGCAGTTGGGATGAAATGAAACTTGGGGACTACAGAGGGAGGCAGGTGTGCATTTTGCCTGTGGACCAAAGCGAAAGCTGCACTAAATCTGTTGTATGCATAGTGAAAGCAGTCTATTATTCTAGCCATTTCTTAGTAGTCACCATTCATCACTTCTACACATATTTAAGGAACAAGTCTTTACCAGATATTGTGTTTAATTTGGTCGGAGGAGATGAAGGCATATAATGTGCCAAACAACTTAAAACAGTGTGTGTGTGTTCAGGGAGTAGAGGTGAAATAAGGAGAGTAATTACTACAATGGTGATAATTTCATTCTCATGTCAGCCCCAGTGAGCAGAGATTTTCATCTGTTTTGTTCATTGTGTCACCAGCGTTCAGAACAGTCCTTGACACTCGGTAAAGTCTGAGTAAATATTTGTTCAATGAATGAATTTCTTCAAAAGTGATATAAACCAATATAAAAGATACTGGCACTTACTAAAGGTTAAACCAGGCAATCTCCAAATGCTAGAAAAAGGCAGCCCCTCCTTACTCGCTGTAGAAATGAGAAACCTGCAGCCAACCCCCCCCCCCCCCCCCCGTCCCCGCCCCGCAACACCATGTCTTTCTTGACAGTCTGGCTCACAGACCTAGCATCACATGTCCATTTCCATCCTTCCTTTCTCCCATCTCTAGTTTAAGGTGACATTCTTTGGCTACAACAGATTTTTCAGACCCCTTTAATGCCTTGGTAGGGCACTGTAGATATGATGTAATCTTCAGTTTGAATTTAAAAATCCAGACATGGGAGGAGGTTGAAAATAGCTGAGGGCAGACTGCAGTCTCTGCTGCCTGCCAGCGAGCGTATATCCTGAGCGTCATCTGGCAGCCAGACAACAGGATGCTTGCCTGGGTTTGCTCTTGGGCAAGGTGGGAGATGGAAGGATCTAAAAAGCACCTCATGGGTAGTATCTGTTTTCTTATCTTGTAGACACAAGAAGAAACCCCTTTGTCCCTTGCCTTGCCTCCTTCATGGCTTCCAAGTGGATGTTTCTAGCAAATGACTCTGACCCCACAGATACATGTAACTAATATCCGTTTGCTTATTTTAAAATATTACAACAATAATGGAAACCACCATCTTAGAAGAAGTTGGCAACTGCCATTTTTCTGTGTACAGTCTCCCCTCTCATCATATTTGTACAATTTAAAAATATTCCTCTTCAGAGAGGAGGCCAGTGGTTTTCTACCCTGGCTGGTCATCAGAATCATCAGGGGACTTTAAAAAGATGTGGTCCCACACCAGACACAGAGAACCATCACTTCGGCGTGAAACCCAGCTGTCTGTATGTCTGTATAATCCCTTTCCAAATCTCCACAGGAAACTGATGTGCAGGCAGGGTTGAGAACCCCTAGGGTAGATTCAGCTGTGTGTAGAATTTAGATTTGAGAGTTTGTTTCTTTTGCTGACATTATCTACAACATCTTTCATTGCCTTTCAGATTTTTTATGAGATAATGCTTAAATAATGGAAATAGCTACAAGAAATATTTTCCCAAAAATAGTAGGCAATTTTTCTTAGTCTTGCATACAGCACTGTGAGGTAGAGCAGCAAATCCTAGGTGGTAGGTGGGAAGTGTGTCGATTTTTCTCCACAGGCCTGGGGGATGGAGTGGGCGCCTGGGGGATGGAGTGGGCGGCAGAGGCAGCAAGGCCTCTCATCCACAACAGTGGTGAGAAGCCCAGGATGAGAACCAACATCAGGTCTCACATTAGTAATCAGAGATGTTCCTTTTTTTTCCCAGCACACCTTTGTGAAAGGCACTATGTTAAGTATCTCTAATCTTCTAGTGATCTCTAATTTTCACAGCTGGTGCTGGAAAGTCATTTCTCTACTTCCAATTGACAGGACAAATAACCAAATATAGCTCCATGAGGTAAAACAACTTGCTCAACATCACATAACTTGCAAATGATTTACCCAGGATTCTAGTATTCACGTATTATCTGATTCTAAAGCCAAATTCTCCCATAGATTCAGAGCATGAACATACATCCTGGGCTGCCCAAGATAGTACTGACTTATTCATCTTGCCTTGTGATTTTTAATAGCTCTCCCATTCATTCTCACAAGTCCTGAGCTAGACAGTAAGATATATGTCTATCCTACCTCTGTTTCAACAAGAGTTCTATAAAAACACACTCTAAGCCAAATACAGGCAGTATCAGTGGGTCCAGGCAGGATCAGGGAAGGGGATGGACTACAGTGTACTCTTAGGTGGTCCAGAGGGGGCTGGCTGATACAGCAACCACGGATTTCAGGAGAATGGAAATCTGTGAGTTGATTGAAGAGCAAACAATAAATGGGAGGGAAGGCGTTTTGTGTGGACTGATGGTGTGCACAGTAGACAGATTCCATGGGGGCAGGGTGGCCCGAGGGACATAGTATCCGTGGCAAGAAAAGCAAAAGAACACCTGGCTGGTTCTCCCACTTTGGTTACTGCTATGTTAAAAGATAACTTTCAAGAAAAGGTAAGATAAGCTTATTTTAGGAGAGGAAAAAAAATTTTACCTTATCCTCCTAGTTTCTCCAGCTGGACTCTGAAAATTAGGCTAATAAAAGGTAGGTTAACAAGAGAAAAACAAGCAGATTTATTAACACATGCAGTGCACATACACACAAGATGCAACTCAGTGATGAGCGATTCAGTGAAGGCTGGGACTCTGGCTTATAGCATATCTTAGCAAAGAACGATAAATTTGTAGAGAAGTGACAGAACAAATGAAAAGAGTTTTAGGCTTCCAAGAATGGCATGCAGTAGGAAGGTAAATATAAGGGGAAACTAATGGAAGATATGTGTGGCGTTAATAGTTTGTTATGTGTTTCTCGTGGCGCCATCTTGCCTTTGGTGGCCAGGTTGTTATCTCCTTCCTGGTTATGGGAAGTGAAGGGCGGGGAGGACACCTTCGCAAGGGGAATTTATGTTCTGCTTTCAGGTGGATGCAGGGCAGATAGCTCATTCCATGTCTGTTTTTTTCTCAGTCACCTTCACTTCAAAAATAATACTGATGCCAGAGTGGCATTTTTAGGGTGGCCTACCCTGAATCTATTCTTTATACAGATGTAAAAGTGAACATTTTTGTTTAACTCATAAGGAAATCAGACAGATGTCATTACCTGTGCAAAGGAAAAGTCAAAAAAGCTCAGCTGTACATAGAGCAAAGGGATGTTGGAGTGAATCTGCAACTGGGTGTGATTTTTTCCCCTGTAGGTTGGTGGGAAGACAGTTGAATCTCTACATGACAGGACAGAATGAACCACAATTTATAGAGCTCAAGGGCAATGGACAAGGCTAGAACCTGCTTACCTGGAGGAAGATCTTACACACAATGCAGTGATCTCTTCTGAAACACAAGTTCTTTTCTACATCACACACCTGGTAGAAGGACAGCATGGAGGCCTTGAATTGAGTTCTCCAAAGCAGAGATGTACCCATGGGTCGAAGCTGGGAACACTGGTTATATTAGCAACTGGTTAATTTAGGAGTGATGTGGCAGAGGTTGGGGACCGGGCCTGAAATGGAGGCCAAAGTCAGGTGTCCCGTGTTGGGGGTCAGAGATCAGAGCCGTGTGCTGCCAGGTTTGTGCTGTTCCTGGGGGTAGTGTCAGGTCACACGCTAAGTAAGCCTCCTGCCAGTCTCACAACTACCCAACGGTCATCCCTTTGAAATCACGGAAGATAATGCTCCGTCTCCCAGGTTCCTGGGAGGAGATGGGCCTGACTTCAGCTGCCACCAGATTCCAAGTTGAAACCCTACCTCTAATCACAAACATATGATAAATTAGCCACATTACCCTGAAAACATGAATTTAATGGGTCGTACCCACTTCGCTATATGAAAGAGTAAGATTTCTTCCCCTTTTTGCCATCCCTTCAGCAAGTTGCCTGTGATGTGCATCCCATTCTGGTTTAATGGCTATTCAATAATAACATGACTTTCCTTCTATTCTACCTTTGTGGAGAGGTTTTCTGAGTTGGCAGGAGGTTTTCTTTTTAATTGTATTTCCCCCACAGCAGACACAAAGGTAAGATCAAAGTGAAGAGGCTTTTGAGTGCGTCGTGTCACCAAAGGCATTGCAGGCTGTGTTCAGAACCACAGATGGGGAGCTCTGTGAGCATGAGGAACCCACACAAGGCTGTGGGGGCTATGTACTGGCCCTGGCAAGCCCCTACCTGCCCCATCAACCCTATGACTGTCTGCTTCTTTCAGCCATCCCAGCTTAGACACCTTCCAGGGTCTGCTGAGGACAGAGACTCCAGTGCTGTGAGACTGCTGGCTGGCCTTGTGGCTACACTTTGTCAGACTGACAGCTTTCCTGGAGGGGCAGCCTCTGCTCCCTGGGAGTCCAGCGTCCCAGACTGAGTGGTAACTGGCAATTTGGACTGTTGGACACTGAGCAAATGGTGAAATTCAACCACACAGAGACAGCCAAATTCAATACATCATGTTTATTATTGTGATGTCTGAATTTTAGCAGCTTTAGTTGCTGTAAGGCCAAGGTGGTAAGACCCAAAGCCATTTACTTTCGTACTAAGGCTGGATTCTGAGAATGACAACATCCTGTCTGCACCACAGTGACCTTGCTATTCCACTGTCTTTGTTGGCTCACTTTACTTTCCAGAGTCTCCTGCCCAGGCAAATAGTTTGATTGTTTGTTATAGGAGATTCTTGGAAGACAGAATAATGTCTACCCAAAGATGTCCATGTCTTCATCCCTGAAACCTGCATTCTTATTATAACCAGCTAACTCACTTACTCTCAAGATAAAATATGTTACCTTACAGGGCAAAGGGACTTTGCAGATGTGATTGAGTGGAGGATCTCAAGATGGGGAGATTATCTTGGATTATCTGGGTGGGCCCAAAGTAATCTCGAGGGTGCTTATAAGAGAAAGGCAGGAGAGTCGGAGTCAGATTCCGAGAAGAGCTGTGATGAGGGTGGAAGCAGAGGTCAGAGTGATGTGACGAAGGGGCCTTGAGCCGGGGCATACAGGCGGGCGATCTCTAGGATCTGGAAAAAGAAAGGGAACAGCTTCTCCCCCAGAGTCTTTAGAAGAAATGCAGCCCTGTCAACACTCTTTTGGGGACTTCTGACCTCCAGGGCTGCAAGATAATAACTTTGTGCTGTTTACAGGCACTAAGTTTATGGTCACCTGCTATAGTAGCCATAGGAAACTAACACAGACCCACCAGTTCTTCAGTGGAAGCATCAACAGAGTCTTCACCCCAAATTCTTTTAATCCCTTGCCTCAAAATCATGGTCTTATTGTTTTCATTAATCCTGGACTTGCACTGTGATCCTTACCTAATCCTAACTGACCCCTCCCTGCTGCTTTGAAAGAGTTACTTTAGATCAAACTTCTAATCTTCAATAAATTCCAGTCTTTCCATTCATTCCCTATCCCCCTCCCTGAGATGCCCCCAAAGCCTGGTGAAGCTGGTGGTTTCTCTTACCATAGCAAACAATGAACTCAGCTCAGTCTTGTCAGCAGGTTGTATTTGCTGGTATTTGAACTGCCAGAATTTCACAGTTGACTGAGTAAAGCCATCACCACCGGGTAGTTTCTTAAGGTACTGCTCCTAGAGAGTAACACCAGCTTTGACTAATAACAATTCTTGTTTCCAGCTCCCTGGTCAGTAGATGAAGGGGTGGAGACCACGCATGCTGCATCCTGCTGGAATATGCCAGCCTCTGCTACGTATGAAGTGTATGCCCCTGTTCCTTTCATGGAGAACCAGAACCTGGGCCAAGGTGAATCGAGACCTGGGCTCCCCAAGAGCCGCACTTGAGATGGGATCCAGCTCCATTGGAGATCCTTGTCCAGGCAGCTAGACAGAGAAGTCAGGCTTGGATGGGTGTCATTTACCAAGCCTTAGGAATCCCTGGGTGTCTGTGGCACAAGAGTCTTTCCACACAGGGTTCATGACCACACATCAGGAATCTGTGAACATCCTGGCCCAGAGTTTCCTGGGGAGAGTGGTTGGAAATACTCCCACCCCATAGCGGTCTCATCTGGAAGGCTTTGATTGAGTCACTGACAGAGAACCTGGTTACCATCCCTACTTCCAGCAGCATCTTCCATTTTCATACCCTTTCATTGCCTTATCGCTCCCAATGGGCCCATTTATTAATATGTCTACTCCTCTACTCTATATTCTCTTTCTCCACAGATCGGCTTATGGTTTCACATCCTTCCCTTCCCAGCCCCAAACCAAATTCCATCATGTGAATGACCCTTTCACCAAAAGTCTTATTTTCCTTGGCCTTTCATCCTTTTATCTTTGCTCCAGTTTGGAACAAATTAATCTCTACTAACCAGCCATCTGCTTTCTTTGCTTCTGATGCTGACTGCCAAGTAAATGCACCACTAGAAATGAAGGGTCTCCAGCCTGACTGTGACCTCCGGAATGTTTATTCTGCCTCTCACTTGTCCCTAGTTGCCTCCTTTCCTGTTTGCTTTCTCAGGTATTCCTAACTTTCACCAATCTCTGCAAACCCTTTCCCTAACCCTGTCACTCTTAGCAGATTTCCTGGAAAAAATGGATAGTTTTTGAAGTAGAAGCTTTTCTAACTTCTCTTCTACTTTTCTCTTGGCTTACTTACAGTGCATTAATTCATTCCTAACCCTTCTCTCCTATTGAGAGAGAACAGAGGACACTCCTCTCAGAGATGAGTCCTTCTCCTGGATACCGAATTACATAGCTGCCACATTCTCCTTTTCTGACTGTACTCCCTAAAGATATTTCTTGCATTGTCCCCTCTGCCTCATGATGAGAAACTCTTGCTTTTTACATGGTCCCATCTCTAAGCCTGCCTTTGACCATAACCACAGCAAGCTGCCATCCTGTGTCTTTCCTGTCCTTGCCCAATGAACTTGCAGAAAGAAAAGTCTCTGAATGCTGTGTTTTCTTCCTCAGCCTGTATCACTGCTGTAATATATTATAGTACAGAGAGGAGGTGGCTAGACAGGCAGACAGGCTGGCTATCAGATGATCTCATGGGAATGTGTCGTTTCCTGAAGTCATCACAATCTGAGTCTTGAACCTCAGCTTTTGCCTGCACAGTGAAAATTTCCAAGTGTCCCAAAGTGTCTCAGATCTAGGCAGATAGACTCACAGTGACTGAACTCCTAGTGGCATAACATTAAAACAGAATCCAACATATGACTTTTAAAAATGAGAAATATTTCTACTCTGCACACAAGAATTCATTCCCAGTAGTAAAATTATACAAGAAGTCAAATGAAGCCCTGGCTAGCATAGCTCAGTGGATTGAGCTCGGGCTGCAAACCAAAGTGTCTCAGGTTCGATTCCCAGTCAAGGTACATGCCTGGGTTGCAGGCCATGACCCCCAGCAACCACACATTGATATTTCTCTCTCTCTCTCTCTCTCTCTCTCTATCTCCTTCCCTTCCCTCTCTAAAAATAAATAAATAAAATCTAAAAAAAAAGAAGTCAAATGATTACACAAGAAGTCAAATTGTCAGTCAGCATTTTAAGCAATGAGCTTGACTGACTTGGGTTTGATATTTTAGTGGCTCGTGGTTTCAACTGATCACACACAGAGGTAACTATTTTGAGACTGTTGGTATTTGGAGAGCTTGGATACCTGTGTTTGTAGCTCAGAGTCCTCAGAGTCCCAGGCTTGTGCTGTGCAAATAAATTTTGTGTCTTTAATTAAATTCGTGGTTTCCATGTGAACCATTTCATCTTTCTGTAAATACTGTAGGTCCATCAATGAGCTAGAGTGAAATCTTCTCTTCTTCCTTGGTTTCGGCTATGCTGTCCTAGTTAGAATTACGTACTGATTTTACCAGTCAGGCTTTCAGAGCCCCAGAGATCTAGTCTCTACCCTCACCACAGCAGGGCAGGTCCCCAGTGTCTTCCTCACTGCCAAATCCAGGGGCCAGTTTTCACCCCCAATCCTCCTTAAAGATGTTGACTAGCCTCTGGTTGTTCTGTCACGTTATTCATTGGCTTCTTGCTCTATCCTGTGCTGATTCTCTTCTTGCCTCTCCAACTTGTCCTCCTTAACGTGGAAGGGTTAGAATATGCCACTTTGGCATAATAATTATTTTATCTAAAGGCAATTGAGAAAAAGCACAAGCAGGAAAAGTGCTCTACCTTTCTTACACCTTAAAACAGGGCATAACTTTCGCTTTGTGAAGGTGTCTCCCTCTCTCAGACCAAGAAGGGAAGAACAGCCTTTATCACTGGAGGTGGAGATAGCTTCAAGGTGAGTCTAAATACACAAAACTTTAATCAGTAACTCTTATCTTCCATAGTGTCCCTGCATATTTGCCTTCCCACAGTTTACTGCCCCTAGAAGACCAAACCCCTTTCTTTCCTTTGTCTAGTTCGGTCTCCACCACTTATTGCCCTGTGTTAGAATGGTAGACAAGCCCCTGGGTCTAAATGCCTACTTGAGTCTTCACTCATTCTCTATGAAGGCCTCTGTGTGCATGTAATAATAAACATCAAATAAAATTTGTATGCCTTTTCTTGTGCTCATCTGTTCTTTGTCTAGTTCATCACAGATTAATAAAAAGCACCTAAGAGGATAGAGGGAAAGTTTCTCCCTCCCCTACAAAGTCTTCACTTATCTTCTTCCTATGTGTAAAATATTGGCTGTGTTTTAAGTTACACCCTGTCTTGCTTTTTTTTTTTAGGGCAACTGATTGTGTTCCTTGAATATTGTGTCACTGCTCAGATCTGTGCTATTATTCACTCAGCTGAAACTTGCGGGACACCTACACTGGTCACAGCCCCTAGGGAGCAATTGAACACATTCCCCATTTTACTGGAGTTTCCTTTCTAGAGAGGTGAATTTTAAAATAAGGACATAAATGTATAATGTATCATGTGGGAGTACGTGGAGTGTAGAAAGTAAACCAGATTCAGAACATATGAGAAAAATAATCACTCATAGTAAATTACTGTTTACTATGTCTTCATCTAGTGTAATCCTTATAATTTAAACAGCTAAATTTTACTCGCTGCATTTTGCAGAAGAGGCTCAGTCACCACTAACACAAATAAAAGGCAAAACAAGATTTAAACTCAGATAATCCAACTACAAAACTTTTCTTAATCAGCACACTATACTGAAAAATGCTTCAAATGCAATAAAAACCACCTGTGGGAATTTTTTTTAAAAGTACAGGTGTCTGTGTTTTAATCTAATACTATATCTCAATAAACATCCCAGTGGGTGGAGTTAGACTGTGTATTTTGGAAAAGTACCAGATAATGTAAAATCCTGTTCTTGACTGTCTCCTGAATGTCTGTCAAGAAAAAACTATAGTACATTTACATGATGGAACACTACACAGCAGAAAGAAAGAAGGAGCTCCTACCCTTTGCGACAGCATGCATGGAACTGGAGAGCATTATGCTAAGCAGAATAAGCTAGGCATTGAAAGACTAATACCATATGATCTCACCTTTAACTGGAACCTAATCAACAAAACAAACAAGCAAGCAAAATATAACCAGAGACATTGAAATAAATAACAAACCGACAGCAACCAGAGGGGAGGCAGGAGGGGTTAATGGGGGGAAAAGAGAGAAGGGTTTTCAGGAACAACTATAAAGGACACATAAACAAAACCAAAAGGGGGTGGATGGGGGGAGGTGAGGATGGCTGGGGTCGGGGGGGGGGGGGGGCGGGGGGAGCGGGTGGATGTGGTGGGGGTGAAGGCAGTCCATTGTACTTGAACAACAATTAAAAAAGAAAGAATCTTAGTTTATGTACAAAACAGAACAATTGTTTTCTCTCCAAACCTCCTCCTCTCCCTGTTTTTCATATTTATTAGTAAAATTAACATCCTTATGAATTTAATTTAGGAACTGTATATTAGTCTGGCCCCGTCCAGAGAGGGAAAGCACACTGTAATGAGAAAGTTCAATATAGAAAGCTGTTAACTGTGAAAGGGATTAGAAGTAGCAAGAGATGGGCTAGGAAGAGGTGAGAACTGACATGAATCTAGGAATGGGAGACAGAAGGAGGAGCCACTGCCCCCAGGGCTGAGGCTGCCTGCACCCACCCGCTTCCAGGCTGAGACCAGACATTGCCAGAGAGGGCACAGCCAGCTCACTGGGTGACAGAGAAGTCACTGTGGTGCAATGCTGGTGAATCTTGCCAGAAATGAGCCCTCTGGGTTGCCAAGGAAAGCTGTTCCCAGGGAGGTGTAGCAGTGGAGGCATTGTACTACAACACCTTCCAAGGGTTGGTGACCGGGGAAGCTGCTGGCCACGGGGAAACTGAGTGTGACACAGGTGCAGGTGCTGGAGAAAGACACACACACTTTACCAGAACCAGGAAGCAAAGCCCGTTCCTTCTGTGCCCTCTACTGGCAAAGCTTAATGTTGTGCCAGCTGGCAAAGGAAAAATAATTCAAGGGCCCACGTTTACTTCACAGAGCAGGCTTTGGGTGAATCTGGAGCTGAGTGGCTACCAAGGGCTAACTGGTACATGGGGAAACCATCCCAGGCTTCTGCCCCTCCCCATCTTTCTCGTCCAGTCGGTTCCACGTCCTGCAGAGCTCGCCCGGAAGACTGCTGGGCTTCTCCACAGCTGCATCATCATCTTCTGTGTCCTTACTGGTCTGCTTCTCGGTAGTTCACATTCCAGCTCTCCTTCCAGGGACATTGTCCTTAAAGTCTAAAATGCATCTCTTGATGGGTTATGTTAAGAATTCCTCCATGTACTTGTACAGGATGCACATGAAACCAAGAGGTACAGCAGCAAATGAGCATGGCAATGAACACTATGTCTGAAAACTAGAAACTCTCTCCTTGAATTTTCCATTTTGTTTTTTAACCTGTTGAATTATGGTTTGGAAGCAGCTAGTACACTTAAGGAATTTTGAGAGACAACCAATAGACTGGAGAATTAAAGATCAGAAGTTTACTCTTTTTAAATTTGCATTTCATATACTGAAAAGTCCTTTTAGACCCTGGATTGAAGAGAAAAGAAAAAACATGATTATTATTTGGGTTATTGACTAATAATTAACTTAATAATTAGTGAGTGCTTGCTGTATCCCCTGCCCTGAAGGTACGCATACCTGGGCAGGGCTGGCTCCTCCATGAGGCCCAGTGTGAAGGACTTGCAATGAAAACATTTTCACTTCTTTTAAAACCAGAAGGGGAAAAATGAACTTTTAGGTCAAAGAAAATATTTTAACATAGTATTAATATACGTGTATACCAAAAGAGTTATAAAATATGAATGTTAGTATTTTTTTATAGCGGGAAGGATCCACAAAGGCCAAGTGCTGAGGGCACCTGGGGGCCCCATGGGCAGGGACTCGGGCTGCAGCGGGGCCTGCAGTGCAGTGTTTTCTAGTCTGCAGCTTAGGGACTCACAGCTACTACTCTTGTCTGTTGTACAGACACTGGACAATAATCTCAAAAACAATCACGTGCACTTTAGTGAGGAGCAACATGGGAATGTTAAAGTGTTTCTAAAGTCATTCTTCTATGTATATTATCAGCAGTGATTGCCAAGAGAATAGCTACTATGACATAGGTCTAGAAAGGGTCCGCATAATTTTGTGATTTAGGAAAGTCACCCATAAACTAAAATGTCTGAGAAGCATTGATTTAGTAGATCTATATCACAGCCATGTCAACATTTTAAAAATCTTAGTTATTATAACTGATACTCTCTGGGCTGATCCAGACAGGATATATTCATTTAGGCCAGAGATTTTGAAGCTTTTTCTTTTTTTAAGATTTTATTTATTTACTTTTAGACAGAGGGGAAGGGAAGGAGAAAGAGAGGGAGAGAAAGATCAGTGTGTGGGTCTTTCACATGTACCCCACCGGGGACCTGGCTAGAAATCCAGGCATGTGTCCTGACTGGGAATCGAACTGGCAACCATCTGGTTCGCAGGCTGGTACTCAGTCCACTGTGCTACACCAGCCAGGGCATGAAACTTTTTCATCTCAGGGCACACATAAACTAATTACTAAAATTCTGTGTAACAGCAAAAAATATGTTTTTTGCTGATCTGACCCAAAAAAGGTAAAATTTTGATTCAGTCCCACCAGATGGCTATTGTTGTTGGCTGTTGTCTTCTTTTTTTTCTTGACAATCTAAGGGAAAACAGGTCAGTGCCCTGACTAAATAGTCAGGTATGGCATGTTTTAAAAATTCTTTAGGCACACTGGTTGAAAATCGCTGATTTAGACCGAGGGCACACATGTACCATAGGGTAAGTCAGAGAGATGACTCACCTTGGTCTTTACTTAGAAGGGGAGGATTTTATACTGAACATCCTATGACTTAGTTAAAAGACTGACGGATTCTCCTAGTCTTAACAATAGGTCCTTGGAAAATAGGTGTCTAAATTGTGAATGGAGTTGAATTTGGAGGAGATGCATGTATATAATTTCTTTTTGTTTTGTGTTTAGTTTTCAAAACAGAGGGTACTTACTGTTTTTTAAAAAAATCCTAGTTAAAGCCATCTGTTTTTAATCAATGCCTCTAGGTGAGCAGTACTGTAGTAAAATACCAGCCCTCTACCCTCCTAGAAAGTTCCTGTGGCAGAAAGAAAATGGACTTGAGATTTGGACACTTAAATTGAAATCTTTAATGAACCTTTTCTGGTTATGTGTCCTTGGAAAACCACTTAATTTCTCTTGAACATAAGTTGCTTTTTACCCTTGCAAAATGGGAAGAAAGCTATTTTTCCCCAGATGTTTCCCATTCTTACTGAGCCAACTTCTGGGTTCAATATCCTCTTGTTTTGTCAAGCACAGGATTAAAGTAAGAGAGTGAGTATAGTTTTGTCCTGAACCCAGCATAACATTTGCAACTTTATAGAAATATACTGATTTTATTTGTAAAATAAATATAGATTCCTTAAAAATTATTATTACATTCAATTTATAATTGCCAACCAAATTAATCTAGAGAATATCTGACACTTCTTACTGCTATAATATTTTATATTTTCATGCCATTTCTTTCCCACAGGCATTACTCTAATCCAGCTTCTATTTCTTTATAAAATTAAAAAAAATTCTGTACAATGTTTTGCCACCACTAATTATAAAATATTTCCCATCATTCCAAAGTAAAATCCCTCACCCTTTAAGCAGTCTGTCGCTACTCTGTCCTTCCCCCAATTCCTGACAACCAGCAGTCTGCGATCTGTCTGTATGGAATTACCTATTCAGGGTGTTTTATATCAGTGAAATGACACAATGTGTGGCCTTTGGGTCTGGCTTCTTTCATTTAGGGTAATATTACTGAGGCTCATTCATGTTGTAACAGGTATTTGCACTTCATTCCTTGTTATGCCTAGATGTGTACTTACATACATATATTCTATTGAATGTATCTATCAGTTTGTTTATTCATACATCTATCAGAGGCCATTTGATCAGTTTGGCTATTGTGAATAGTGTTGCTACAAACATTCCTGTATATATACTCCTCTGAAGTCTGACCAGGGACTGAACCTACAGCCTAGGCATGTCCTCTGACTGGGAATAAACCGGTGACCTTTCATTCTGCTTCGCCCAACCAACTGAGCCACGCTGGCCAGAGCTCTATATTTAACTTTTCGAGGAACTGCCAAAATGTTTCCCACAGTGGCTGAACCATTTTACATTCCCACCAATGTATGAGGGCTCCAATTTTTCCACATCCTGCCTTAATAAAATATTGACTTTGCAAGGTTGTCGAGTGCCTTAGCTGAGATGGGAGTTCCAGAAGGAGAGCAGTGGGCAGCCATCCCTATAGCTTCCTCTCATCTGGATTTCTCAGCACTTATGCCACTCAGGGACACACTTGGCCTTGCAGAGTTCACACCTCCACTGTGCTTGCTCACACAGGTACCGAGGTGAATGCCTGGCCTTGGAGGAGTTGAGGAGGTGGTGGCAGGACTGAGGCTTCCCTGGGATGGCACTACTTTGTCCACATCCGTCACAGCCCCCTCTCCACTTCCCTGTCCAGGCCCCTCTCTCTTGCTACCTGGTCTCTATTCAGAGGGCTCCCCCCACCCCCGAAAAATGTATTTGCAATTCAAATATTCATATAAAAAGCATACGTTTAAAAAAGTTCATAGATGTGTTTTTTAAGAAGTGTTATGGGTTTGCCATTCACTGCAATTACATTCCAAAACGTGCAGGGTGGTCCACACAGCCCCGTCATAGCCCGTTGTCACACTGACATCACTCTCGTCATGACGTCTGTACTCTGGTTTCTCTTCAGGTCATATAAATCTTTCGCCTTTTACTCTCCTCACAACTTCCCTTGGGCTATTGTCTTCTGACAGATCCTCATGGGGTCTCATTTGACTGAACAGATGCAGTAAGTAACATGTGACCACCCGGAACCTATGGGAGGCTAACAGTGTCAGGGACCACGTTCCTGTTCCACAGAGAGAGAAGGCATTTTTTTTCGGTAAACAATAATTATAATGATATTTTCTAAATTTAGTGTTCAAAGAATATTGTAATAAAGCATTTGGAAACTAAAATAATGGGCACAATTCCATCATCTTGAGCAACTACTATTATTTTTATAGTGCTTTCCAACCCCAAAGTCCTAACTGTTCTGAGCACAGATCAGTGATTCTCACTTCAAATACCCACGTGTGTCAGCAGGGAAAATCTGAAATATGCCCACGTCATTTCTATTTGAGTATTTCACATAGAAACGCTGAGGGTGGAGGAGAGGATGGTGGGGCTGCAAGTGAAGATACCTACTATCTCTCAGAGCCTGCTCATTTGTATTTCCTGACAACGGCCCCTCAGCTCTCCATCCTGCTCAGGCTGCCATGAAGTCCCCCTGGGTGTCATCCAAATGCAGCTATAAATGGGTAACCCTTTCCTGCCAGCTCTGGGGCCTGCTGGCTGTGTCAGGCATAGACAACTTTCAGGAGTGGGGCTCCCTTTCTTCTTTCCTGGAAGTGTAGTCTCTATGTTGTCTGCTGGTAATTCTGGGTACTGAGAACATAGAAAATGGTAAAATACATCTCTGTGTTGGATTTCTTATTTCCTTTATGACTATACAATTCATCAACATGTATTGAGCCTTTACAGGCTATGTGCTCAAGTCTCCTGGAAGGGGTTCCAGGCACTGGCTCTGGGGTCACACTGCCTGGGTTTGAATTACAGCTTCTCGACATTTTACTGGTGTGACTTTGAACAATTTATTCAATCTCTTTGGACCTTGGTTTCTTCTTCTGTAACACAATATGATACTAAAAGCTTCCCTTTCATTTGGGTTGTTGCTGGGATTGAAAAAATAAGTCAGCACATGTTCCATGCTGAGATCGGTGCCTGGAAAAGGGAAAGGCTTCACCAAGCACTGGAAGAAAATGAACAGATTGAAGTAATGTGACCTGGTTGGGGTGAGGTCACTGACAACTTCAGAGTTGGTGGCCATTGTTGAGGTGGTGATGTTAGAGCTTTGAGTTCTTGATATAAAGCAATTTGTCATGCTGAGATCTGAGGGTAGAGCAATTGCAGTGGAGGAAATAGCAAGAGCAGAGTCCTCAGGTGTGAATAACCATGGGAGGCTGAGGAAGAGAGTAGTCCAATAGGTCTGGGGTGTGGTTAGCAAGAGGCTGGTATCAAATGATGTCAGAGAGGAAAGTAGTCAGAGACCTACTCAGGAAAACCTTGAGGAGTCTGGATTTAGTTCGGAGTGTGAATGAAGCACCTTCAAGCGTTCCAAATGGGGAAGCATAATGATCTGATTGGTGTTTTTGCAAAAACACCTTGGCTGCTGTGAGGAACTAGGGTGGGATCAGGGAGACCAGGCAATCCCTCTTCCTAAGCTCCATGTGCTCATCAGGTCCACCCCAGTTCTGTTCTCTCCTGCTCCCTGAGGTCAGTGCCCCACTAGACGTTCACAGCTTCCACTCTTGGCTGGAGCCTCACTCACACGTGGCAGTCCCTTTCTTGGTCATTAGTGACTCTTCTCCTTAAGTCACCGGTAGCCCCTTTACTCTCACAGCAGCCACTGGTGTCTTAAAGGAAATAAAGGCCTTAGGGACAAAACTTTTGAACCAAATATCCCTTCTTTTTAGGTTTACTCATCGCCTCTGCTTACCCTAACACCCTGCTGTTTGTTCCTGGAGAAGCAGAACCTAGGTCTTTCCCAGGTAATCCCTTCACATTCAAGACCAAGAGTGAGGTACCAGTGTCCCTGAAGTTTTCATTCTGGAAGTAGGAGATGGACAATAAACAATCCAGCAAAGAAGATTATTCAGATAGCAACAGAGCTGTGCAGGCAAAGGGAGATGGAAATAGACTGTGGGAGGGGCGAAGAGCTACTGCAATTGACAATGCTACGGAAGGCTTATCTAAGGAGGTGACATCACCGGATCTGGGAAAAGAATAACAGGAAGAATGGGAAGATCTTCAGAAAGAGCACTCCAGAGAGAGAGAGGAGCGGGTGTAAAGAGCCTAAGATAGGAATGAGTTTCACTGCCAGAGGAAAAGAGAGGTGGCCATTGCGCTCCATTTGTTAGCTAAGGAGGAATGTAGGGAGAGATGAGGTCAGAGATATAGTCAGTGTTCCTTCACCTTGAACCTCTTTGCCAAAGGTGAAGATTGCATTTTAAATGCAGTGGGAAACGCTGAAGGTGTGAGGCAGGGAAATATTATCTAATTCACACTTTTTAAAGATTTCTTGGGTAACTGTAGAGAGAACTGCTTTTCAGAGGGGTGAATTAAGCCCAGGACACTAAGTGGCTGGTAGTCCAGGAGAGCGATGGTAGTAAACTGAACCAGGGTAGTAGCAATAGAGAGAACAAAGAAAAAGGAGATGGACTTGTGATTTATTCTGACCATAGAACTAATTTAAGGAGTAGATTTGGGACAGGAGGGGAAAAAAATACATGGAGTGACTCTCCTCCCATCTTTTAAAAAGTAAACCAGACTATCCTTTGTTTTGAATTAGGGTCTTCCTGTTTTGAATTTAAATTATAATCTCTAATCTTATATATTTCTTACCTGAGAAATTTATGTAAAGGCACCCCCTGCATATGGCTGCTACCCTCGTATCTCTCTTCACACTGAGGTTGTTTCAGTGACTGCTAATACATTGATAAATCTGTTACAGGGTGCAGCCAAGAGGGGGGACCCCAAATGGGCATTTGAAATGGGGTCCAGAACTCAAGGTGTCCAGGGGATTTTTGGATGTCCTCACTCCCACTCCCCAGGTGTGGGTTGGGGGAAGGGACAAATGGAGCAGGGCCATTGAGAGCTGTTTTGCATAGCAACAGCCTTGCAGCTAACCTCTGGTGTGGTCATTTAACATATCTATAGCCTTTGGCTGGTTGCTTAGATATGTTAAATAGCTGTGGCCGTGCTCTGAGCCAGGGGAATGGAAGTAACTTCCTCACCAAGATGTGACTGGGGGCAGGTCCCCCTAGCTACAGCGCCTGCATGGGAGCTTGGAGAAGATTGGCTCCAGGACATGGGGCCACACCTGCCCAGACTCATGATGACATCCAGTAAAGCTGGAAGGGTATGAGTTCTGGCAGGTGAAGCCGAGTGTGGAAGGAGTTGGAAATGGGGCTGCAGAGGAAGATTGGCGTGGGGATTTAAATGGAGATGCAGCAGCCATTGGAGGGAGAACCACACAGCTTTAGCAGAGTGAAGAGTTCCACGGCCCTGAGGGAGAGAACCACGCGGCCTTGACAGAGTGGAGACTCCTGCAGCCCTGAGAGGGAGAACCACGTGGCTCTGGCAGAGTAGGGACTCCCATGGCCTGGGGAGAGAGGGCCACGTGCCTTTGCCAGAGTGGGGACCCCTGCAGCTTTAGAAGGGGGAACCACCGCCTGGTTTTAGCAGAGATCCCGGCGACTCAGCTGAGGGTGCCGGGAACGCAGGGAGGTGTCCCAGTTGAGATCGAGTACTAACTGGGAATAACCAGAGGACTGCCTGAGCCATGGACTTCTATTTCCTTTCCTGAGATACTGTACTCTGGACTGGGCAAAGGGGGAAGGAAGGAAGGACTGTGTCTGTTTGTGGGTGTTTTAAGGGACTTTGGGATTTTGGTGAAGACATTAGGTCACTACTTTAAGTCTGTATAGCATTAAATAAACATTTCCTTTCCTTTTCACAAATCTCTGGCATTGAGAGATGTCTTTCCTCTGGCGGCGGACATAACGGACCTGGGGGCTTCTTTCAGTAATAGTATATCATCCCAGGCCCCCACTTGTTGTGCTCTGTAACAAATCCAGGGTTGATATTTAGTCCCTGTCCCCAATACTTAGTGAAGATTGGGATGGTATTCAGCTCTTCCCTTGCTTGTTAAAGCTCTCACTTCATTGGTTTCAAGTCACCAGCCTTTCCTAGTTCTTACTCCTTTTCCTTCTCACTTGACTCCTCTCTACTCTTGATACCCATGGAGCCCGCTTTGACTTTTCTGTCTTGTTTCTCAGGATGAAAAATTGCTTCTCCTGTTTGACTTGCATGGCTTCAACTTCTGGACATTTCTGATCATTTGAAAATCTATACATAATAATAATTGCACTTACCTTTGATTGCACAATCATTATGTGTCAGCACATCCCTAATCCCTATGTCCATGCTATATCATTTTTGCCATACTGAGATGTAGTATCACTAACCCTACTTTGAAATGAGGAAACAGATTCATAATGGTTAAGGACATTGTCCAAGATCACATAGTCAGCAAATGGCAGAGCTTGGATTTGAACACAGGTCTGAATCCAAAACCCTAAACTGTTATAACAACTGTGGTCTACTGCCTTCCAATATTCCCACTCATCCACCCTTCCCCACAAACTACACAAAACTCCTCTTTCTGTACTCTTTATTTGGATTCATGAGTCTATTCTCCATGCAGTCTCCAAATCTAGAAACATCCTTGACTTATTCCTCTCCATTATTCTCTGTCAAATTGGTGTTCGTGTGCAGCAGCATTTAGTTCACAAATGTCATGACAAGAATGTATTGCCATCTTCTGCCTCCTGATTTCCAGGCTGGTCTTTCTACAGCCCCACCAGTCCTGCACACCGTCACCTGATACCTTTAGATCAGTCTGATCCTGTCACTTGGCTTTAAAAACCTCTCTTGGCTCCTTGAGTTCTGGTTGCCTACCAGTCTCCACAGCATTCATCTGAGCTCATTCACAATTGGTCCCACCTATATTTTCTGTTTATATTTGTCTCAAATGTATGTCAAATATAATTCTTTCAGATGTATATAGTTGTTGTATGAGGAACAACATACAGAATAATTTCAAAGTACTACTAAATTCTAGTGACTTCTCATTGTGAATGTCTCAGTCAATGAGATATTAAAAGTACCACTACTTTTATGTGGGGTACTTCAATTTTTTTAATGTTAAAAAGAGTGTCTCATAAGTAAAAAAGACTGATTGATTCTTCCTCTTGATTACTCATCATTTTGTAAACACTTTCATTGGTGTTGGGAACAACCCTGCCTGGTTTCAGGAGCTGTAACCCGCTATGGCTAAGGCTGAGTGAGCGACCTTCAGACCATAAGCCACTAAGGAGACAAAGCTTATCTCTCTGGCAGGGGCACCACCTCTGCTTCTTTTACTTCATCCTGTCTAGCCCCCAATGCATGATCAGTTAGTCAATGACGGGTAAGATTCCTTAAAAGAAGGACGACCTAAGACAGGCATGATCATGAGGAGGCCCTCAGGGAATGATTTGGGTGGCTATAGAAAAAGGGGGTGATGGACTCTTGCCCCTGGGCTTTGTCATAGCCTGAGTCCTCATTCTGTCTGCAAAAAGTCTCCTAATCTCTTGGCCGTCTTACTTCCCCTGCCTGACTTAAGCCTGAAACAATGCTGGAGGTGGGTTCCCCCCTGTGCTGGAAAGGGTGGGTTCCCTAGGGTGATCAGGCCTAAGAAAGAATGCATAAAATCCTATGAAACTTACTTTACTAATACCCTCAATTTAAATAATAAGGGACCAAGCAGGAAGTGAGTTTGTTCCCCAAAGTGTTATGGCCCTTTAACTATCTGACCCTGACTCAGAATAAGCCCTCAGGCTTATTTTCTATTGTTTATGGATATCTATTGTTATCTATTATTTAATCATTTCTGACCAACAATGACTGATAAGCTTTATTCCTGTGCAAATTGAACCCAATAAAAGCTTATCAAGGCAAGTGTTGAGGCACTCTCCCCTCAAGAAAGTGGTTGTGCTGTCCCTTTTCCTCCACAGAACTCTACAGGACTCAGTAGTCTGTGAATTTCTCTAGTCTCATCCACAATGCCTCGGACCTCATGAGCTGGGGTCCACGTCAGCTGGTGCCAGAACAGGGACCCAGGGCTATGAGCCATCATTGTAGACAACACACACTCTAACTCGGACCCTGGCTCATGGGGTCCATGACACCCTGGGGTTTTAGAATTTAATAATTTTAATGAACATGACTCGCCACTGTAGTGCTGAGGTCATGGACCCTGTAGCCAAGGTCATATGTGGGCGGAATAATGAAATGAGGTTTTTGGGTATGCACCTGGGTGTGTATGGGGTTACTAGTCCTAGGATCTCTACAAAGTTGGGAAGTATTTAATTTTCATTATTAACAGCTCATTAGAAAGAACTTTTAAGTGCATCCATCCTTTATGGTAGGCTTAGTGTGGAAATGGGAAGGAAATCAAAAGAAAAAAGTGTTATTTAATTATAATACAGTATCCAGTGCAATTCGGTCTTCATTTATGTCCCATTGGAAGCAGGGGATGGACATTGTTTTCCAGCCTAGTGCAGCCATCTGCTTCTGGCAGCATCCCTAGGGCAACTGGTCTGTATAGGTCATTTTCTCCGTGTGCTGAATGGGGAGACTGGGCTATGGAGTTGGGTATATTGGGTGAAAAATAGACACAAGTCAAAATATTACACTTTATATTTCTCCTGTTCAATATAGAAACAAAGCCTATTTTGTAAGGTTACTGGGAGTTTAAGATATAGTTGAACTTGAAAAGATTAATAAATATTGTTTTCTTTATCCATGGTACCATGTGCCCAAATTTCTCGATTCCAGTTAGTGCTTAAAATGTAAAGGCTGGATGAACCTTAACCCTTATTTAGTCTAGCTCCTTATTTCACAAATATTAAAATACCAAGAGGCCAAGTGAGATCTATTGGTCATATCATAAAATTGTTATGTAACTGAGAATAGACTAAAGAGTCTCCTAGCCTGGTACTGTCTATCCCTACTGATGCAAAAACTGATCTTTAATCAAATGGTAATAAGATATTAAATGGATTTAATGGAACAAATAAGTGAGAATCTTCTTAATTCTGGACATGGGCAGATGCTGCTGGGAATAATGATGAATAAAAATATTTCCTTGATATGAAATGGTACTTAGGAATTCATAACACTGGCTGCGCATTAGAATTCCCTGGGGGAGGTCTTTAAACTTATCTATGTCTGTACCTCACCCAGAGTTTTACATGAGAATGTTTTAATTCTCTTGGTCTGGGGTGTGACCCATGTATTAGATCTTAACACAACTAAATAAGTACTGCTTAGGATAGAACGATGAGTGTGATGGAAATAGGAAGTGCTTTGAGAATGCAGAGAAAGGAGGGTTGGCCTGGGATCAAAAAGCAGGCTTTGAGACACCTGCTGAAGAACACTCTCAGTGAACCTTACTCATCATTACTGCAACAAATACATTTGGAACAAAATGTCTCTTTCAGTTGTATGTTTCACACCATCTGAGCAAAGAGAAATGAGTCAAACAAGTTACAATTAAGGATGGGGGGACTATGATGGGAAGTTGAATAACAACAAGAATTTATCATTCTTCCCCAAAGAGATATAAACAAATGCAGAAGCTCCTTGTTTTATAGAACAATAAACCAGGCAACCTCCAAATTTTAGGTAAGGCAGGTCTTTAGAATTAAGATCCAGATCAGCCTTGGATTTTTATTATTCTGATTTGCATCTGTATGCTGACACACTTGGCTCAAAGGTACAGCTACAGGCTTTTCTCCTCTCCCTTTATCCTTCCTCCTAACACTTGCTGCCTTCCCCAGATCTCTTTTCTCCTCATGCTATAGTTTGGAGTACAGTTGGCCTGACAGCTGCATCAGAGGCCCCACCCCATCTGGAGCCCTAGTTCATTCTTGAAGAAGTGAGGTAGTGTTGCCTGTAGCAATGAAATATCGAGACAAGCAGGAGTGGGAGGAGCAGAGGGAAGGCTGAGAGCAGCTGCGGGCACATGGAGCCTGCCCGCTCCACTTCTCCCTTTCCTCTGTACTTCACAGTAACCTCATGAATTGCCATATGCCAGCCAGTTATAGTTTTACAGACATAAATCCATACAAATTTGTATAAATCCCTAAAAATATATGAGGATTATGATGTGACAAGAACTTTCTAACATATGACCTGAGACTTCTAACAAACTGACCTGAGAACCTTCTAACATATGACCTGAGAACCTTCTAACACACTGAGACTACTTTAGCTTCCATCCTTTTATAGTCTTCCTATCCATCAACTGCTTACATTTCATTTTCTTTCCTTTCTAGCTTAAGTCCATGGTCTGTTACAACAGGTCCAACTGTAAGTGGAATTCCTCGTCCTTGTAATACAACTAGACTTTGTGACAGAGGCAGGATCGGTGGAGGGCAGGGCTTGAGGTCTCAAGTGGACAAACTTGAAGAAGGCTACTTAAAGGGGACTACCTACAACTGAAAGAAGCTGTGCTATTTATCCAATAAAATATTTAAGATTTAAAAATAATTCACAATATTTGTCCAGGGCATTGAAACATAAACACTGAAAGGGTCACAATGTTTGTTCTGGAGAGCAGTAGACTATGAAAACACTGAGATTTTATCTTTAGGATACATGATAAGATGTTCTGTTTACTACGGAAGCTGCTGTTCTTCTTCACCAACTTTCCCCATGTTGAGTGTAAGCCATATGGATACCTATACATCTCGATCTGGACAAGTCTTAAGGGCTAGGGAGAGCAGGTTGGTATGTGGTAGTGCTGGCGAGGCAAGTTTTGATTGGGTGGTGGTTGGAACTTGGCCCCTGATGGTTTAGGGTTAAAGGACAAGAGAAAGCTCAAAGGAATTCCAACCTGGCAGAGTTTGGTCAGTTCCGTATTTGTCCATATTTGGTCTAGGCACCAGATCTTCCTTATCGAAGGACCTTTTACTTTGCAAAGGGCTCTGGTGGCCACACTTCCGTTACTTGAGTTTATATACTGAAGATTCCTGGTGCCAAGGTAATCCTGAGGACAGGGTAGCCCATTCACAGTGCTGTCTCTGTGAAATAACTCAAGGATTGCATTAATCACCAATGCACTGTAAGAGAGCAGAACCAGTTTTAAGTTGGTCAATGTGATTTGTGTGTTGTTTCAGATATAGTATTCTGGAATTTCTGGAATGATCCAGCTTAAGGAATAAAGTTGAGAGTTGTCAGCATGCAAATTTTTTTTAAAGGCATGATATTAAATTAGGTTGCTGAGTGAGTGAAAAATAGTAAGGAGGTCCAGGGACTGACTGTGCAATATTAAGAGATCAAGATGATAATAAGGAACTGGCGTATCTGTCGGAGAAAGAATTATCTGTTGAAAAAGGAGGAAAATCAAGAGAATGTGTGTCCGGAAAGCCAAGGATTTAAAGGAAAGGCAGTGGTTAATTGTATAAAGTGTTGCTGATAGGACAACTCAGGTGAGGACAAAGCAATGACCTTTGGGTTTTGCAACTGTGAGAGTTACTGGTAATTTTTGTACAATGTGAGAAAGAAATCCTTTTGGAGTAAGTTTAGGAGAGAATAAAAAACATTGGAAATGGGGCATTTAGGTCAACCATTGGAAGAGTTTTACTGTTGAAGGTAAACAGAGAAATAAAATAGATGAAGAAAGAAGTGGAGTCCTAGACTCAAGAATTTGTTGTTTGTTTTGTTAGGATGGAAGAAATAATGAGGCCACCCACAGAGGGGACTGTTCCCAGAGAGGTCCACTTCGGCTGTGTTAATGCTGTTAATTAGCACCTTTCTGTTTTCAAGCTAGATTATGTTCCCTCTCTTAGAATTACACATGCCCTTTTAATAATTATGCTTTCAGACTTCTAGGAAAGCCGAATGCTCTCTCTGTGTACTGCTTCTCCCTGTTCCTCAAAGTACTCTTTGTTCAGGTCAAGAGACACATCTTCATTAGCAGATCTAATGGTTAATTTTCTGCTCCATAACTGCTTGGTAGGTTTATTCTGATCCATGCTCCTACCTGTTGCCAACTTTTTCATTGGCATCCAGGTCACCACCTCTCCTGATTTTTCTCTTCCCTTTTTCTACTCCTCAGTCTGTTTGCCTGTTTCTGCTGTGCTCGCCCCTCCAGAGTTGGCATCCCCGAAGCCCTGCCTTTAATTACCCTCTCTTACTTGCTTCTTAGGTTATCAGCTCCAATCTTTTGGCTTCCACTTCTACCTGTATTCGTGGTTCAGTTATCTATTGTAATAATAATGGCCTATAACATTTACTAAGCAATTACTATTATACATCAGGCACTTTGCCAACTGATGTATTTGCCTTGTCTTATTCAATCCACACAAAACACTCACCTGAATCTAACTGTTCTCATTTTCAAATAAAGAAGTTTATGCTCAGTAAGCCTCCAAATCTTGTCCAATCCCATGGAGTCAGTAAATGGTAGAGCTTTCATATAACCCATTGCCTCCTTGACTCTAAAGCTGTTGTTATAACCACTGTGTTTTATTGTCTTCTAAAACTCTAACTCAGGTCTCCTTAGTTTTACATTGTTATACCCATCCAACTGCCTGATGGCATTTCTACCTTAGTAGACATTAAACTAAACTCACTATTACTTACCCCTCATTCCAACCCTTTTCTTACCCTGCAAAAGTCCCTTTTTAAATATCTCCTCTTATGATACACCTTACTTTTTTTTAAATCATGGTTTTTCCTTTAGCCCATTCCCTAAGCCTAGAACACTCTGGATTTTCCCTCTTCCTCACCCTCCTGTCCATTGGTCTCTAAGTGACCGCAGAGGTGCCAGGGCATCCTTGTGCTGCCGACATTCTCTCTGCAATCGACTTCCTGCTGATGGGCTCCTGCTGCTGAAGCTGGTTCTCACCAGAGCGAGCCTTCCAGGTTAGTGTTGGAAAAGTCAACCCGATCATTCCACTTCACTTACAAACCTCTTGTGGCTCCTGCCACCTCCACTGTTATTTCTATTGTCCTTAAAATATCACTCTATCCTTGGCCCTGCCTATCAGAGAGATCATGGGCATATGTGAAGAATTATATTTCAGGATATATGTGGATGCTGTTATGCTGAAAAAACAAAATGTTTCAAACTCTTTACTACATTTTAAGTAGCTTATTACTTATTTTTCTCAATCAATGGGAAACAAAATGGACAACTATTATTATGTAAGGCTGCTCATTTTTTTGACATTAAAAAGACATTTATATTCATAACTATATACCAACTAGATTATTTTCATGTAAAATCTCTTGTCTTAGTTAATCTTCTCAGCCAGAGCTGTTCTCTGGCTGTGGACCCTGCAGCTAGGGTCTATTAATTTTACATAATAAATTTTGGGGACATATGAGTGACAGTGGGGATGGGTAAGTGGAGATAAGAAAGGTGGGGATATTGACACCAGAGTCTTTTCAAAACAGGAGTGAGATTAATTCTACATTCCTTTTTTTATGTTATTTATTTATTTTTAGAGAGAAGGGAAGGAAGGAAGAAAGAGAGGGAGAGAAACATCAATGTGTGGTTGCCTCTCGTATGCCCCCCACTGAGGACCTGGCCTACAACCCAGGCATGTGCCCTGACTGGGAATCAAACTGGTGACCCTTTGGTTCACAGGCTGGTGCTCAAACCACTGAGCCACACCAGCCAGGGCTAATTCTACATTCTTAATATATCAATTAAAATAATTTAAAAATGCCTCTCGTCCTTTGTTAGTTTTCAATTGAGAAATGGAAGCAAAGCCTGGAAAAAGATCACACTGAGTAATAACTGTATTTTAAGACAGCACAACCCAAACCTCAGCTGTACCCTTTAAGAAAAAGGATAATCATTTTGCCTGAGAGAGAATAGACTCTGGCACCAGCTCCATTTGGGCTCAAACTCTGGACACACTCCTGCATACCTGTGTGATCATGAGCAAGTTCTGTCCTATCCCTGATGGTGGTTATGTTTAAATGGGGGGGGGGGGGTTCCTATTTGCAATGTAAATGTGAGTGTTCTTGGGAGTGAAGATCAATAAGTGGTCATTTCTCATCCTACCTTGGAATGCCCTGAAGAGCTCACATCTACTTAGTTTTAACAGTTAGAACTCTTAAAAAGAACTAGCAAATTTATTTATTTCAGTCCCATTATTTTACAGATGTGGAAACACAAGAACATCACATGAATTGCCAAAGATACACATCATAAACTATATGTATACCTGGGAATAAACCTGAATATTCTACAAAGATATATTGGGTTGAACAAAATACAACTTAAAGTTGTTATTAAACTTAACATGAATTAAGTTTTTCATTATGTACATTTTTGTAGCCAATGATTGCCAAAGGAAAGCTACTATCATCATGAGGTATAGTCTAATTACTATATGCTTTCTTAATTCTAGAAAATAGATCTACCTACCAAAAAAAGAAAAAGAAAAGAAAGAAGAAAGGAAGGACGGAAGAAAAACACATTGATAAAAACAAACCTGGTTGATGTTTTAAAAAATTTTATAAACTAGCCTAAAGGTTTCATTTGGCAGAGGAGGATTTTATTCTGATTCCTTAGTGATTAAGGTCAAATAATTTTAAATGCTCCAAGGCTGCTTTTAGAGTGAGGCTTTCATGTGGAGGTAGGATAAGATGTGGGAAAATAGGACAACATAATTTAGTTTTCATTTGTGTCTAATAATTAAGAGAGGATATGAATCATCTTCTACTGCAGTTAAATCTACCACATCCTCAGTTATACCTCAGATCAATGTATCGGTTAGGGTTCTGATAGGAAGCAGATGGCACACTCCAGTAAGGACTAATTACAGAAGTGTGGGCAGGGTTTGGGAAAAGCAAGAGAGTTCAGTGCCCCAGAGCTAGCACTGAAGATGACAAGGAGATAGCAGTTCCTGGAATCTGAACAGAAGGAGGTATGGATAGAGCCAGGTGACAGGCGCTGTGCACTTCAGGAGAGGAATTTTGTGGTAAGGGAGTCAGGAGAAGAAATACCCTGAGATTTCTCCTTCTCACCCTCTGCATCTCCTTGAGGTGTCTCCCCTTGGACAGCTGCACTGGAAGAGGAGGGCAAGGGAGCCAGGGCACAAAGCCAGGTGGAGAAGGATGTTGGAGTGGCTCCGAGGGGACAAGTAGAAGATATGCAGCACAACCAACCACACTGCATAACATACCAAGTATCTGTCTCCCACGACACAGGCAGGGTGCTAAGGCAAATGGGATCTGGCTTTGTACAGATTATCATTCAGTTCTTTGTGATTTAATTCAAATTGTGTGTGTTCAACTAAATTCCTCAACTCCTCTTAGTTTTTTCACCTCTGTAAAGTGTGGCTAGAAGACCTCCGGGCCCAGGTTGTTGTCAGGTTTGAGAGAGATTATGTAGATGAGGGTAGAGCAAAGTCTGTTGGTGCTGAAAACTTTAGGGCAATAGGAACTTTAGAACTTAGTTATCTATCATCCTTATTCTTGTCTGTCAACTGCTACATGTCCAATGCATGCTCTGTGCTTACAGAATTTACATTCTTGGCAGTTTTTGAACTAGTCAAGGAATGTACTGTATGGGGATATCAAACTCGTATACTCTACAAGCACTGACTGTAGTCTGATCTTAGTATGTCTTGCACATGTAATTTTACTATTTCTCAATTTATTTTGGTGCTGATGTGACTAATGAAATACAAATTTATTTAAGAGTTCTAAAGTCATGTTACCTTGTTTATTTATTTTTTTTATCATGGTGGTACATTTTCTCTGTCAAAGTGTTACTGAAAGCACACTATCTTCTTGTGGGGTCAGGTCAAGAAAATCGTGTGTGTGTGTGTGTGTGTGTGTGAGAGAGAGAGAGAGAGAGAGAGAGATTCTAAAAGGAATTTTTGTATTTAAAATGTTTACGGACCTCTAACCTATAATATTTCGGCTATCAGCTTGACTTAGATTCTTATGAGAAAATTTTGGGCCTTAAACACCTGTCTCTGAGGACAAGTCTTTCCCTGTACTGGGTAATAAACTTGAGGGCAATGCTGGTACCAGTTAGTTCGACAGCGCCTTTAAAATGGAGACTCTCCCCTTTCAAACTCTCAGCGCAGATAATAAATAGGAAAAAAAGTCTAACTTTAGGGTCATGCTCCAATATAAGAACTGGCATGAAATCTGGAAAATAAAATGTATTTAATCCTGAATGGAAATCATTCGTGTTCAGTAAAAACAACAGAGGCTATGTCAGCCCCTTGCTCTCTGTCAGCATCTCCAGTGCAACCCAGCCCTTCTTGCCATTTTAGTCCAAAGGCAGAATGTGGTGAAAAGAGAGTGGCCTGCAGCTCCAGACAACCCTGATTTCACATCCTGGATCTACAAGTATCAGGTGCGTGAATTCGGATAATTCACTTCTAACTGGGTCTAATGTAAAAATATCAAGATTACAAGGCTATTTTGAGTTTCAATGAGCTAGATTACATTGTGGGGGTGAAAAAGGTTAATTTCCCATGGGTGCTGTGGTTCTACAGAGTTCTCACCACTTTAGTACTTAGAATTTCAGGACTGGAGGGACTTCTGGTCAAGATGGTGGCACAGGCAGCTATGGCTCATCTCTCTGTACAACCATGTCAACAATTACAACTAAAATATAGAACAACCAACACTCAGAACCATGAGAAACCAAGTTGAATGGAAGTCGGACAACTATGGAATTAAAGAAACCACATCCATCCAGACTGGTAGGAGGGGTGCAGATGTGGAATAAGCTGGTCCCACATCACTGTATGGCAGATAAAAATTTGGGAGGGATATCTGAGGAAGGGAGAGTCCTACACCTATAACAGGTCTCCCAGCCCAGGGTTCCAGTGTCAGGAAGATAAGTCTCTACAACTTCTGGCTACAAAAACCAATGGGGATTGAGTTAGGAAGAAACTTCTGGAGTCCCAAGCAGTTTCTATTAAAGATCCCACACATGAACTCACCTACTCAGACTCACTCCCTCTGAGCTCCAGCTCCAGGGTAGCACCTTGAAACACACCAGTAGTATGCAGGGAGAAACTGAAGACAGGGCCAGCAGAGGTCACTGTCTGTTTGTTAAACCCTCCTCTCCACAGAGACAGTAGGCTGGTGCTATATCTGAGCCTCCATCAACCTGGCAAACATTGTTTGAACCCCACTTGGAGATTCCCAGAGACTCTGCCCCTCCCCAGGTATGGGCTCATACAAGCTACTTCTCCATAAGAATAGCTGGTATTGGCATATGCTTCACAACTTCCTAAATTCTATCAAAAAAGCAAAAGCCAGCCTCAGTGAGCCCCAGGCCAAGCACTAGCAGCAGTCAGATTAGAATCACAGCTTGGCTTTTACTGGGAATCTCCAAAGCCAACACAAGTAGCAACCATCTCAGATTGCTTTACAGATCAGGCAGGGTGACCTAGGTAAAACACAGGTGGGGGCTGACCTTGGCCTGCACCAGCTGGGAAACCCTAGGGCCAGCACACCCAGTGGACAGCTACAGACCACGCTGGAGTACCACCACCCTGTCTTTGCACAGCCAATCCTCCACAGAAGACAGAGGCTGGGGGTCTGTGGTCACAGCCAATCCTTGCAGCTGACTAGCTGAGTAAATCCCTCCCATTAACCTGCCAATAGCAACCAAGGCTCAACTACAAGAGGAGGATGTACTCAGCCCACACAATGGGCACACCTTGAGTACCCAGCTTGGGTGATAAGGGAGGCTGTGCCACTGGACCCTACAGGACACCCACTACAGTAGCCCACACTACCAAGACACAGAGTCAAAGCACCTCTACCTAATACATAGAGACAAACACAGGGAGGCTGCCAAAATGAGGAGACAAAGAAACATGGCCCAAATGAAAGAACAGATCAAAACTCCAGAAAAAGAGTAAAACAAAATGGAGATAAACAATCTATCAGATGCAGAGTTCAAAACACTGATTATAAGGATGCTCAAAGAACTTGCTGAGGACCTCAGCATCATAAAAAAGATCCAGTCAGAAATAAAGGATTCACTAATTGAAATAAAGAACTTACAGGAAAACAATAGTAGAGTGGATGAAGCCAAGCATTAAATCAATGATTTGGAACATAAGGAAGCAAAAACAACCAATCAGAACAAGAAAAAGGAATCAAAACACAAATGGGGATAATATATGCAGTCTCTGAGACAACTTCAAAAGGTCCAACATTCACATTATAGGGGTGCCAGAGGGAGAAGAGAAAGAGCAAGAAATTGGAAATCTATCTGAAAAAAATAATGAAAGAACACACCCCTAACTTGGTGAAGGAAATAGATATACAAGTCCATGGAGCACAGAGAGTCCCAAACAAGATGGATGAAAGGAGGCCCACTATAAGACTCATCATATTTAAAATGCCAAAGATTAAAGACAGAGAATCTTAAAAGCAGCAAGAGAAGAAAAGTTAGTTACCAGATGAGTGAGGAGGGGGGTGCAGAAGAATGGATGAAGGGGTGAGGGGATTAAGAAGTACAAATAGGTAGTTACGGAATGGCCATGGGGATGTAAAGTACAGCATAGGAAATAGAGTAGCCAAAGAACATGTACCCATAACCCACGGACATGAACAATGGTGTTGGGGTATTGCCTGATGGAGGGTAGGTGCTGGGTTGGGGGGGCCAAAGGGGGAAAATCAGGACAACTGTAATAGCATAATCAATAAAATATAATGTAAAAAAAAGAATTCTGGGACTGGAGGAATCACGATCATCCCTTATTTCCAAGATGGAAACATAAGGAGGTTATAGGGCATTCCGATGGTAATATAAGCAGTTAGTGGTAAAATTCAGCAGGGAGCTCAGTGTTTTCCCGAAAATGAAATTCGTCAGCAACCAAATGTAATGAGGAATCGACTCAATACATGTTTGAGAATCTACCTAATGGTATCCACTGAGCTGATCCACGGACTCAAAAGGCGGAGACGTCAACACAACCAAGAAGGTGACAATGTGTGAACACAAATTCAGGACAACCGCATCGCAAATTTAATAGTGATCCATCACAAAATACAAATATACTGAGCTATGTCCAGAGGTAGAATATAATGAAATAAATCTAGTTTATATTTAATAAAAAGAGGATACTTTTCCAGCTATTCCTGTCTGCCTCACTGTAAGGAGGAAGTACAACACTCTTAAAGACCTTGCAATTAAGTATATGAGGACGATCTGATGACCAGGGGATACAGCAATCAAATTGGTAAGGATTTCCCTAAGAACCAAGTGTAGAAGACCCCCTAATTGACGGAACAGCAGGCAAGGTAACCCTAGGAGTCAATAGGGACCCTGGCCTGACCTCTGAGGCTTTTCTTCAGCAAGTGCACGAACACTTTAAAGAGCTGGAAGCGGAGCGATTCCTCCCAGCTCCCACGCCCACCCCTCCTCCGAGCCTTGCCCAGCACCGCCCGCCGGGCCACGCCCACTTCCCTGCACGCTCGGGCGCTGGTTGGTCCTCGCAGGCCTGATGAAACTTCCCGCAGCATTACAGGAGCTAGGCGGCTATAAACTGAGGGGAAAGCGGCCGCGCCGCCCCGTGCGCCTCCCGACCGCAGCCTGCGTCTCTGCTCCGCCGCTAGCAGCTCACCTTCCCTGTTCTAGATCAGGTAAACCAGACTCCCGCGCCCAGCGCAGCGCCCCTCCCCGAGTGCCTGGGGCTGCCCCGGGAGCGGGTGAAGGATGCGCTGCAGCCTGGCCCCCGCAGGTGGGAGGGCAGGCAAAGATCCCGGATCCCAGCTCCCAGCTCCCAGCTCCCAGCTCCCAGCTCCCAGCTCCCAGCTCCCAGCTCCGGTGGATGCTGCGGCTCCTGTCGGGTAAAGAGGGCGGAGCCGATTGTTGTGCACGAGGGAGCAAGCGCGAGAGGAAAGACCAGTGTCGTGGTCCCCAGTGTGAGGCCAGCTGCTTCGGAGAGAAGGCGGAGGCGGCGGCCTAGGTTGCCCCCTGTGAATTTTATTATTTTTTCTTATACTGCATCGAAGCCTGGGGAAATTTTTGCAGTCTGGGGGGCCTTCCGGTGCACCGGCTGGAGAGAGCACGTGGCCTCGGTGCGGTTGGAACTTCGGGTTGAGGGGACTTGATAGCGCAATCCTGGCCCAGGAGGGAGGGTCTCCAGGGTTTTGGGTCTGGGCCTCGGGGTTTGTACTTACCCCACGTCCCCTCTTCCGGCTGCTCTCTTTTACCTGGCCACCTCCTTTCCCCGACTCAAGTGACTTGATGAGCAAACCTTGTCAAAAAGAGATCTGTTAAGGGTGACGGGCGGCGTGGGATAGAAAAAAACGTCAACAGAACTGGCATATCCGTTTCCAATGGTTGTGTATTCTATAGGACTGGCTTCACATTAATGTTACTATTTTGAATAAAGGCCCAGTTTTCTTCTCTTCCCACGGCATTATTTCTTTACTGTCTGTTGCCCTGGGTGCTTGACGAATCATTTAAAAGCACTGAGAACTCTTTTTTTCTTTGATCGCATTGCTGAAATATTGATTAAAAGCAGTTTAGTCTTGCACCTGACCAGGAGTAGGTTGCTGAGATCTTAATGTAAAAATGAAGTGATAAGAAGTTTAAGTAGTTGGTAATTACAGTAGATGGCACTGAACCAACACTGCAAATTCGGTAACGGCTGGCTTAATAGCCGCATGTAATTCTAGTGAGAACTTGAAATGCTAGCTAGTCCCAATTGAGGTGTGTTTTAAGTGTAAAATATACCGGATGTTGACGTTTTAATGGAGAAAAGCAATGTAAAATGTGTCCTTGAAAATTGTTTATACTGATTACATGTTGGAATGATACTATTTTCAGTAAATTGTGTTGAATGAAATATATTTAAAATTCACCTTTTCCTTTTTTTTTAATGGAGCTACTAGTATATTTAAAAGGACATGTGGCTCACATTTATGTTGGGCAGCACTGCTCTAGAAGTTTATGAGGAAATACAGAAAATTACTGGGAACAAGGAATAGCAATGGGAAAAAGCATTGCAGTAGGACCTTTGCCCTCTAATGAGACCAATTCCAATAAAAATAGGTGATGGTTTTTATTTGTTTTTTTCTGCTGGAGAAATAAGCGTGCTTCACACACTTGCTATCTCCCTTCCCCCTCCAAGTTAGTGGTTATAGTATTCAGCTTGGCAGACTTAATAGGATTCTCTAAGCAACAATGGGAGGACTTAGGTAAATAAATGATTCACTGATGACCTCGAGTGCTTTTTGAAGCACTTTCCCAGCCCACTTTTGAAAAAATTGAAGTTTCAGTTGTACAACATAATTTGATATCTGTATAGACTGCAAAGTGATCACCCCCCAAAAGTCTAGTTATTATCCTTGACCATACAGTTGACCCCCATCACACTTTTTACTCACCTTCTGACCCCTTTCTCCTCTGGTATCCACAAATCTGTTGTTCTCAGTATCTATGAGTTTGTTTTTGTTTTGTTTCACTTATATGTGAAATCATATAGTATTTATCTTCTAAATTCTTTCACTTAGTATTATACTGTCATGGCCCATCCATGTTATTGCAAATGGCAAGCTTTCATCCTTTTTTTGTGGCTGAGTAGTATATATATACCATATTCCATGGTATATATAGTATAGAATCAAAGGTAGATGACTTATCAATAGTAATCTCACATCACAGTGAATTTTTCCACTAAATCTCAAAGTAAATATCTCATGATTGGCTATTTGGCCCAGTGTATGGAAGGGACTGTATAAGACATGTGATACTTTTATTTTCAAGTTGCTTGAGTTAATACCATATTTCATGAATTTGGTCTAGTCTCATTAAAAGGCCAAACAAAGCTTTGGTTCATTTAGATACAAATGAAATACCCTCAGAAGATTACTCAAAATGATTGATCTAACCTAAGTATATATTTTTTCTTTATGATCTTTGTCCCAAATTATCTAGTTGTTTGCTGCAAATTTGCATTTTTAAAAATCACCAAAATCGTTTCCAAGTTAATATTTTGGTAAAATAACCTTTTTGAGCTGGAAGCATCCAAATTAAAACAGCCCTTTATTTCACAGTTGAACATTTGAAATTGGGAAGCAATTAACATTTGTAGGAATTATTTATTTGCTTCTCAGCACACAGGGATGAACCCAGCTGTTTTTCAGAGATGTTATCAATGTCCCTGTCTCCCCTCCTTTTCTTAATTATTGACTAAGGCATCAATTTGAGAACATTTTGTTTTTTAGAATGTTTTGATGGTGAACATTTTGCGTCTCTGTCAATGTAATTTTTTTTGTTTAAAAAAGCCAAGATACCTGTATCCGGTAATGTTGCTTTCTTTTTCTCTCTATAATTTGTTTTGTCACATTTAGAGGTTAGCTAGAAGTTGTAAAATGCTTATAAGAGCTGTATAGCTTAATATTATACTTTAGCAATATGTATCATTTTCCATTTTACCTCCCACAATCTGTGTGTAGTTCCTACAGGTAAAGAGAGTACTTCTAATTGTCGAGGAGACTATAGTCATCTAGAGAGTCTTGTGGATTTTTGAGGGCTTTTGAGATTCTGGGCTGAAGAGAGTGGGGCTGGGATCTCTGGGTAGACTGGAGCCAGCCTACGTGAGCATCTGTGTCTTGGGAGTAAACCTGGGATGTGGAACAGAATGTGGCCTGAACACCGCCAGCTCTAGCTGACCAAATCCTAAGGTGAGAGCAATGCAGGCTTTGGGTGCTAAGGTCCGATAGCTGGTTGGACGTGATGGTCACCCATCTTTTCTGAATGCTTGTAAGTAAATAAAATTATTCTCTGCCTCTGTGTGCCTGCCAACCTAATGGAAAATTGCTGTAGATAAGATAGTTTAAAATATATACATGTATATATACATTACATATATAATCTTCATTATATTTTTTCATTACCATTTAGTCCCCTTATGCCCCGTCCACCCAAGATAGTTTATATTTTGATCATTGAAGTGGTTTATGCAAGTTTTTGGAATCAGGATTTGATACGAACTTGGGTCCGATGCTGAGTATTTAACTGGTCTGCTTTTCCCTCCACAGCCCGTTGCTCTGCCGCACCATGTGTGGCATCTGGGCCCTCTTTGGCAGCGATGACTGCCTCTCTGTTCAGTGTCTGAGTGCCATGAAGATTGCACACAGGGGTCCTGATGCATTTCGCTTTGAGAATGTCAATGGGTATACCAACTGCTGCTTTGGATTTCACCGGTTGGCGGTGGTTGACCAGTTGTTTGGGATGCAACCAATTCGAGTGAAGAAATTTCCTTATTTGTGGCTATGTTACAATGGAGAAATCTACAACCACCAGAAGGTAAATGAAATGAAACCAGAATATATCATGATGTGGTTAATGCTCATAGCTTGTTGGTTATAACCATTTTATAAATTTTGTATAATGGCTTTTACTTTTCAAAGCATTCTCCATGTTTGTGATATTGTTTGTTCCGATTATGTAGATAGGAAGCTGATGCACAAAGAGGTAAAGAGACTGGGTCATGCACAGAAAAAGGCAAAATGGGGATTACAGTTCAAGTTCCTTAACTCTTAGAATCTTTTCCCCCCTATTATGAATTTCAGTATTAAATAGTGCTAGGCTCTGTATTAGGTGCTGGGGATACAGTAATAAATCTGAGAGGTAGGTGTGCTCTGTAATGGAGTTTATTCCATTAGGATGCAGATAAAAAAATCTTTGTACATATAACAAGCATTCTGAAAACATGAATATGGAGCTGATGGATACAGAAGACCCAGGTTTAGGAAGGATGGTCAGAGAAGGCACTTAAGAAATTGACACTTGGACTGAGAACCAGTGGACCTTTTCACTTGAAAAGGATCAGCCAGCAAGGCTGGGAAGAGCATTTCTTATAGAGGGAATAGCATATGTAGAAGCCCTGAGGCAGGAAGTAGCCCTGGGATTGTGCTAAGAAAACAAGATAGAGTTGGGAAGGTAGGCAGGACCAGATCAAGCAGGACTTGTTATAGTAAGGGAATTGGAATACTATTTTAAGAAGCATGGAGATTTGAGGATATTAAGGCAGAAATAGAATTTAATAGTTTGGAGGTGATCTTACTTATAGCTTTACTACAATGCTGCCCTTAAGATATTTATTGTTACTGCATGCTACCACTTAATCAGAGTGAAAGGACAAACGTGGCCAGATGCAATGGAGCAAGAAGTAGGACTTTTGGTGGCATTGAAATTGGAAGCTTTTGAATCTGGTGACAGTTTACTTGTGGGGTGAAAGTGGGTGAGGGGATGGAAATACTGACCTGGAGAAGCTAAATTTGCTAAGAACCTTTCAGTCCAGAGTTATTTGCCCACTGTTTCATGATAAATTTTTTAATCTAAAATTTGCAGGGGTTTTGTTTGTTTGTCACCCTCATTTCTAGCTTTTACTATTGAAAAGTTCAGACTTACAAAAGGAACAGAACAGTGAAAATTTGTATTGAATAATTGTTAATATTTTGCTATATCGGCTTTATCTCTCTGTCTCTCTGTATTTATACACATACAAACTTATTTTGGGTTGTATTTAGAGTATATTACAGATATTAACTTCTAAATATATCTCTTTAAGAATAAGGATATTTTTCAACCTAACACCAGTACTATTATTAAGCCTAAGAAATCCACAGTACCATCTAATATCTATCTTTAATTCCCCAAGTGTCCCAAGAATATATTTATAGCTGTTTTTCTGTTTTGTTTTGTTTTGGTTTATTTTGAGCCAGATTTCATTTAATGTTTATACCTTGGGCTGTGATGTCTCTGGGCATTTTTTAAGCTTCCTTAATATGTGCCTATCATTCATGGGTAGGGTTTTATATGTTCTCGCCACCCTTTGGACATTTTTATCTCGGAACAGTAGCTTTGGCCATTGTTTGTTGCCTGCTTATAGGAACACTCTCAATTATAGACTTTTCATTTGAAAAGTGTTTGTAGTTTTTCACTAAGTTACTTGCACATTTGTTAAGGGCCAACTGTACATCAAGTATCATTTTTCTAGGTGTTTGGAGGTAAAATGATGAACGGGGAAGGTAACAATGAAGCATCATGCTGGTAGGAGAGCAGGAAAGGAGCAATTAAAATGTCTTTCTCACTGAGCCAAATTAGTACCAAATGCATGAAAATGCCAGGTTGTATTATGGCAATATTAGCCTGACTTTCACGTTAAATGAGACAGGACGTTCCTTGTTTACTTGAACAGCATTGCTGCTTTTGTGCGTTTGTTAATAATTATAAAAAGTTAACTGTTTTGAAGATATTTCTATTGTAAATTAGCCAAAGATGTCTTTATTTTCAAAAGCAGAGAGGTTCCATTGCTTCTATAGTCATCTATGGCAATGCGGTTTGAATAGCTAGAAGTCTGTCGATAGAGTAGAGTGGACATTTTAGGCCCTTATAAAGTATTCTGCAACATAAGCTCCAAATCCCTCCTGTTTTTGATGAAAATGAAATTTGCTACTAAAATGCAGCCTGAGGTATATTGGGAGTGGAGGGACAATAAGTCAAGGCCAGGAGGAATCGGAGTAAAGGCTGGGGCATAGAGGAAACCCTCTCCCTGCAGGGGGCAGGGGGAGCTTGCAGCCAAGTCCAATGGCAGTTTGATTTCTGGATGGTGGCAAGATATAGGGGCTTTTGTCCTGGGACAATAAGAAGTGGTACATGTGAATCATTGACCCGTAAATTACCTGTGAGGGTTAGGCCCAAGAGGGACAATGACCTGGTGTCGAGGGTGGGGAGGAGGAACAATTGCGAACCTGTTGTTTGCTGAAATCATTGGCTGCCTTAGGTTCATTCGTCCTTCAGGTACTTAAGTCCAGAAAGGTCAGAAGACCACTACCCAAACCCCACCTGCCAGTGACAGAGAGCATCCCTGATTGTCTCTTGGAGTAGGGAGAGGAAGCCAGGAGGTAGCTTCGTAGACCCTGGAGGTGGCCAAAGCCCATTTTTGGACAGTTCTGTGAGTTCTGTGTGAGGTCTAGACACAAAAGTCTCACAACTTTATAAAGCAAGCAAGATTGCCAGCATGTTTTAGAGGCCAGATGCATGCAAACACATAGACTTACCTTTTGAAATATAAAAACATGTTTTAAATGTTTTAACTTAACCTAGAATTTGCACTTGGTTTTATATGAACCTTTTTCTTTCCGTTGTCAACCAGAAATCATGAGTAAAGTACAAAGAAAGAGAGCTTGCCAAGGGCTTTTCACCCTCACAGCTTGCTGGTGGTGGAGATCCCTGGAGCGTGGGGCATAACTGACACCTCTCACTCTGTGCCCGATGACAGTGACGGCCTCTTTGCTGTTTCTTTGGAGCATGCGCACTAATAAGCTCCTCCGGAGTTTTGTCCATCAGGGAGGAGCTGCAGTCCCACTGCGGCGGTGGGAGGAGTAGATGTTGTCCTCCCCTAGGGGCCAGCAGCTTTGTTTTGGACCCTGTGTTTCTATTGTGATGGAATCATTTATTTGTCAGGGAATAGTGACAAATGCTTTTGCTTTCTGTTTTCCTAGGTAGGTCTTTAAGGTTGAACTAGAAGAAACTCAGCCAATACTATATTCCCGAACCAAAATCTCATGGTAGCAGAAGATACATTTCTATTGTCATGGCAATTGGACAACGTATTTGCTTAGCCTGCATATATATGTGTGTGAATATATTTGTATTACCTACACAATATGTCTACAATATACATTTCCATCCCTCCATGTATTACTATTCTGGTACATTGCCTCTGCATTCTGTTTATCAGAATGCAACTAAAATTTTCACAGGTTTAGCATTTATAAAGAATGTGTAGGATTGTGAGTTCAAACAAGTTGTATGTTTTTAATGTCATGGTTCTTCTAAATCACTAACATGCATGAAATGATTAGTGAGCACAGAAATAATGAAAGAACTTGGAAAAACTTATTGGCAAATGCACAAGGAATCTAACATTTTTATTTTGCTCTTGCTTCCTTAAGCTGCAACGCCATTTTGAGTTTGAATATCAGACCAAAGTGGATGGTGAGATAATCCTTCATCTTTATGCCAAAGGAGGAATTGAGCAAACCGTTTGCATGTTGGATGGGGTATTTGCGTTTATTTTACTGGATACAGCCAATAAGAAAGTATTCCTGGGCAGAGATACCTATGGAGTCAGACCTCTGTTTAAAGCTATGACAGAAGATGGATTTTTGGCTGTGTGTTCAGAAGCTAAAGGTAATGATAGAATTTTTCTATAGATTTGCATTATTATCCTGGATTTTGTGTTTTTTTTTTCTAGGTCACATCTGCAAATCCCATAGGGAGCAATACAAAATATTGCAGTTGACTAAATCAGTCATGGATCCAGTGAGCTTTGTATTTTGTAAACCAAGGAGTTGGACTCTCTTTTTTAGTACTTAACTTCTGTAATCCTGGAAGTCTACATTTGTGTAGTAAAGTCATTTCATTTTTGTTGGGCCAATGTGCGTTGCATCTACTCAGACCCCATTTGTATTGGCTGGTTTACCTGTTGTAACACTAGGGCTGGCCCTGCAAGTATCCATCGCCCTGTGGCCCCAGGCCATAGCTGTAGCAAATGTTTATTTAGTATTTTGAAAACAGCTTTATTGATAATATAATTCACATAACATATAATTAACCCACTTAAAGTATACAATTCAGTGGCTTTTAGTATACTCACAGATCTCTGCAACCAAAATTCCTGTCAATTTTAGAAATTTTTTAATGAACTCGAAACCTTGTACCTTTAGCTATTACTCCCTGTCCTCTATATGTGTCAACCATTGAAACTCGCTGGATTTTTCTGTTCAGGACATTTCATAAGAATGGGAGCATGTCATATGTGGGCTTCTGTGACTGGCTTCTTTCACTTTCATAATGTTTTCAAGATTTGTCTCGTAGCCTGTGTAGGTACTCACTTTTTTTTTTTTTTACTTTTTATGGGCAAATGATATTCCATTACATGGATATATACCACATTTGTTTATTCATTTGCCAGTGGGTGGATATTTGGGTTGTTTCTCCCTTTCGCTATTGTGAGTAGTGCTGCTGTAAACATTTATGTGCAGGTGTGTGGATGTGTGTTTTCATTTCTCGTGGGCGTATGCCTGGGGAGGCCTTGCTGGGTCAAGTGGTGGCTCTGTGTTTAATTGTTTGAGGAACCGCCAGGCCGTTTTCCGAAGCGGCTGCACCATTTTACATTGCCACCAGCAGTGTACGAGGGTTTAGGTTTCTCCTCGTCCTCACAGACACTTTCTTCCTGACTTTTTTGATTCTAGCCATCCTGGTACATGTGAAGTACTAGTTTGTTGTGATTTTGATTTGATTTGCTCCGTTGATGCTGATGTTGAGCATCTTTTCTTGTTTGTGTGCCATTTGTATTCTTCCTTGGGAAAAAAGTCTATTTAGTTCCTTTGTCCTTTTTTTTTCCTGCTGAGAAACATTTAATTTTTTTAATGTTTTTAAAACTTAACAGACTATTTTTTAGAACAATTTGAGGTTTTAGAAAAATTGAACAGAAAGTACAGAGTTCCCGTACAGGGTGGGACAACAGTAGGTTTACAATTATGAGTACACAAAACACAGAGTGTATTCTTGTATTATTATTTGTTAGTTATTGTATTATTTGCCATATGAACAACTGTAAACCTACTTTTGCCCCCTGTGTATTCCTTCCATTATGATCAGCAAGGTTGCAGAGTATATATATGGTCAATATGTAAAAATCACTTGTATTTGATACACTTGCAGGGAACACTATATATACACTTGTAATGAACGATCTAAAAATGAAATTAAGAAAACAGTTTTCTTAAGGAAATTTTATGTATAATAGCATCAAACAGAATAAAACATTTAGTATTAAGTTTAACAAAAGAAATGTAAAACTGGTACTCTGAAAACTATAAAACACTGTGGAAATACATGAAAGGTTTAAATAAGGGAAATCATCCCCCGATCATGAATCAAAAGCTTAATGTTGGTAGAATGACTGTATTTCCCGAAGTGACCTTCACGTTAATGTGATTCCTATCAGAATCCAAAATGACGTCTCTGTAGAAATTGACAGACTGACTCAGATCGATCCATGTGGAAGTCCAGGGACCCAGGATAGCCAGGAGAGTCTCGGAAAGGAACAAAGCGGGAGGACTCACACTTCCTGATTTCAGGTCTCACTATAATATAAGGGTAAGCAGGACAGTGTGGTACTGACATAAGGACAGACGTAGGAACCAGTAGAACAGAACTGAGAGTTCAGGAAGTGAATCCACACATCTATAGTCATCTGGTTTTCAACAGGGGATCCAAGGCCACTCAGTGGGGAGGGAATAATCTGTTCTACAGCTGGAACAACTGGACATACACATGCAAATAAGTGAAGTTGGACCTTTACCCCACACTGTATACAAAAATTAAAATGGATCAAAGTTCCAAATGTAAGAGCCGAAAGTACAAAATTCTTAGAAGAAAACAAAGAGGTGAATCTTCATGACATTGTGTCTCACAAAGATTTTTTAGATATGACACCAAAAACATAAGCAACAAAAGGATAGATAAATTGGAGTTCATCAAAATGAAACACTTTTTATGAAAGAGAATACCATCCAGAAAATGAAAACACAACCCACAGAATGAAAGAAAATACTTGCAAATCATAGTTAGCATATTTTGACAGTAAACTTGAGGAAGACATTCATATCTTTTATCTCTTACCTAGACAGCAGTGATGTTCTAAACTCTGGTCTGCCTGCCTGCCTTTTTCTTTATTCCTTAAGTCCTTTCTCAGCTTCCAGACTTACTATTGGCTGAAACAAGGATAATGAGATCAATTAAAGGGTCCTCAGGACCCCAGTCACAGTGTGGATACTAATAGATGTCTGAACTCGTCTGTTTTCAGGCGTTCCAAATGGCACAGAGCAAGTATATTTATTAAGGCCTATTAGGGAAGCCCAATAAAGAGAACACCAGAGAAAAAGACCCGCTCTGTCTCCTTTGGGCCCTATTAACTAGATATGTAATTATAGCCTTGCCTTCGATTTACGCTTAGAAATTTCTTGCCTTATTTTTCACATCCTTCATAACACTGCCCTTTCCCAGACAGAAGGACCTCAGCCAGAGAAGTGCAAGAGTTTTCATTTCTCACTGCTTTTAGAATAACTTACCCAAAACTCACCCGGTCTTGGTACTACTCCCTGCTGAAAACCTTTTAACTGCCCTTCCTCCTCTGCCCGCATTGTGTGGCCCTATTAAGGTATGCTAGCCGATGGTGGGATCTGAGGCTTATCTAGTCTTCTAATTGAGTGGCATGCAGTAGATTACTGGGTTAACAAACTCAAATGTTAAATCATAGTGAGTGTTGTGTGTAGAGAGGCTGTACCCGTTTACAATGAAACATTGATTTTGTATCTGAGATTCTGGTGCTGTCAGGTTGGCTCCTCCCTGGGAGAACTTGCTGACGAAATTCGTTACACTATGGGCATAATAGCTAGTTAGGGAATAAATGCCTGACTTCTCAACACCTGACTCCAGAGTACTTAATAGCAGATCATTTTTCTTGTTAAAGGGCAGGGAACCAGGGCTGTTTGCTTAAAATACCATACTGAGGACAAAGAAATGGCTGCCAGAGATTATAAAATTAACATTTCAGGTCCCGCCTCTTTGCTTAATAAATGTATCTCATTTTTTCTTTTTGTATTTGCTTGCTTTATTATAGAAAATAGATTTTCCTGATCAGAAATTCTAGCGAGGCAGAAGAAATATGGGACATTGGAGATTTTCCTGTTGCTTCAGATCGTCACAAATCGGTGCAGTTTCGCTGTGCACCTGTGTACCACTCTTCTCTCCCTAGTAACTAGATGGTAGGGTTTGTGTGGTTAAATTCATTTTTCTATTTTGATTCTATAATGGACATGCATTTGTATGAGAAATGGAAAATAAATAGGAATTTCAAGGATATTAACTAAGTATGGAAGTTCCTGTGAAGTGTTCTCCTAATTTGAATGAATTCGTCTTTTTGAATTTGCAGGTCTTGTTAACTTGAAGCACTCCACAGCTCCTTTTTTAAAAGTGGAGCCGTTTCTCCCGGGACACTACGAAGTACTGGATTTAAAGCCAAATGGCAAGGTCGCGTCAGTGGAAATGGTTAAGTACCATCACTGCAGAGACGAGCCCCTGCACGCCGTCCACGACGGTGTGGAGAAGCTGTTCCCAGGTGAGAAAGCAAGTGCCTGCCCAGCCACCCCCAGCCTCTCCCTCCCAAAGGCAGATTGTAGTCTTGCATCATTGGACTAACATCAGTTTGAAGATCTAGTTCCTATTTCCTTTGGAGGTGGCATATTGGGATCTGGCAAATGCCACTGTTGAGCAAATACCATCATGGTGGATGTCAATGATTGTTCCCTTGTTTCAAGGAGTAACTCAGCTGAGCTTTTCCAGAGCCATTTCCCTTACTTTGTGTGTTAACAGGTTTTGAGATAGAAACTGTGAAGAGCAACCTCCGGATACTTTTTAACAACGCCATTAAGAAACGTTTGATGACAGACCGGAGGATTGGCTGTCTTTTATCAGGTGAGGACTGTTAATATTTAACCTAATAAAATTAACCTAGTTGTATTTCATGTATATTTGTTTAAGCTTAATGACTTGTAGCTCTCCCTGTGATGTTATCTATAAAATATTTACTTTATACTTAATCTTTTCTGCATGATAGGATGAAGGTTTTGGTAAGCTGCGTTTAATATTTGTGGTAATTTAACAACTTAAAGTTACACTATAATTACATTATTGTTATGAGTGAGTAAACATTCTTTAGAGTTGTATGTAGTGATTTTTAACCAATTCAAATGCTGATGCCATTATCACAGGTTATATGTTAGATTTTTCTCTTATTAAAGTTGTTTTTTAGTTTATAAAACTTGGGGGTTTTAAATGATAAAACTCCAGGCTTGATACTTAGTAAGAATGTAAGCCATCTGTGCCAACCTGTGCAAGGCACGTGACCAGCACACTTGCTGTCTTGCTTGTAGGGGGCTTGGATTCCAGTTTGGTTGCTGCCACCCTGGCAAAGCAGCTAAAAGAGGCTCAAGTCCAGTACCCTTTCCAGACATTTGCGATTGGCATGGAAGACAGTCCTGATTTAGTAGCTGCCAGAAAGGTAAGACTCTGTCTCTGCCTGTTGTTAGAATGAAAATTAAGTCAGCGGATGATGATTCTGTACTTCCGCTGCTGCATCGATTCCAGTACTTGCTGTAAGTTAAGTATATTAAAATGTAGTGTAATGAAATGCCTGTTTAACATTAGCTATGTTCTATACCACATCCTGGGTACTTTTATCCACCATGGTCAGTGCAGTTCTCACAAAAACCCTAAGGTAATGATTCTCCTCTTGAAAGTGAGGTCCTGGTAACGGGATGGCAGGCTTTGGAGCCAGGCCGCTGGTCTTACATCCTGCCTCCACTGTGCAGTTCCTCACTTAGGCGACAGGAGTAATAATGTCTACTACAGGCTAGTTTTGAGGTGGAAAAATCTATGATTCATATACAGTGCATAAGATAGAGTCCAGCATGTAGTAAGTACTTGGAGAAACTTACATAGAATGATTGAAAAACAGCTGGAGAGCAGTCCCAAAGCAAGCTGATTAATGCTGAAAGAATCTAAAATGGCCTAAGAAAATAGAATAAGGGGAGGGGCCATTTCATTGAGGCATGACATCCTGGGTATAAAGTCAGGCACTGCAGGAAGGCTGAAAGACGGCCAGCATTAGAGCAGGATCACGCTGGAGTAGAGAGAGATGAGGCGGGTTAGGTGAAATAGGTGTGTGTTTGGGGGGTTACTAATTGGAAGCCCCCTGACTGTTAGGTTGAAGTCTTGGAGTGGCAGAGGCTGGTGGGAGATCTGCCTCTTGGTGGTTGAGTGGAGGGGAGGGGCCAGGTGGGGACAAATGAACTTGACCGGGTAGGGCTGCTGTGTGGTGGCCTGGAGAATCATTCCCTGTACTGTGGTGGCTTACAGAGCGATTCCCCTTGCTTTGCCTTGTTTTCTGCTATTGTTAGTTCATAACGCATTGTGAACTGCTGGCATGTTTCACTTTCAAGGGCAGTTCTGTTTCTTGAATAACAAGGTATTTCTTTAATCAGGTGGCAAATCACATTGGGAGTGAGCACCATGAAGTCCTCTTTAACTCCGAGGAAGGGATCCAGGCCCTGGACGAGGTCATATTCTCTCTGGAAACTTACGACATCACGACAGTTCGTGCTTCAGTGGGTGAGGAATTCTTTGATACCAAAAAGACTTGTAATTCTGAAAAAGTATAAAGTTTGAAAAATACTATTTCAAGCAACAGTTTAAAAAAACAATACTCAAGAATCACACAAATAAAATTCCTATGTCATCAGCTGTCTAAGACAAAACCATTTAAGAATTCCTCGAATCTCTTGGAGTGAGAGGAACAGTAAATACAGAAACTTCCACATTTAGAGTGTCACTATTTCTATGTCTCCAAAGAGTAGATACATATTTTCTGCAGTCTCTTCCCTCAGTTTCTCTGGATAAAGTTTCTTGAGCTGTACAGAGAGATAGATCTGTGTTGTAACTGACCTTCTGTAAGGAATCCTCACTTTGGATATGCCTCGGTAGAGATTTCATCACACAGCTTATCAGCCAGTAACAGTTACTGCCCAGCACGCAGTACTAGTTTTACCGTGTGGCCACCTACCGAGATCAGAAGTGGACTTCAAATCAGACTGATCCATTTGTCGAGCCTCTGGTGTGCTACCAGCCTCGATATGCTTCTCTTTAAAGAGACTCGGAATCCGATAGGGTGACCTCGCCCACAAGGGAGCAAAAATACATGAACAGATATTCATATTTTATTGGGAATGAGCAATTAGGAAAAATGTCTAAAAAGTCTCCCTAGGGAGGTGATAATGAAAATGGTTAACAACAAATACTGGGTTACAGGGATGTGGAGCAGGAAACAATGGGAATCTTTTAATAACTTATATAGTACCCTTAACTATATGTTAGTTTGGTGGGTGGGTAGTATTGGAACAAAACTGAAACTAAACTACCAAAACCTCAACTCTTACTGTTTTTGTTTACTTCATTTAAAAGACATGCTTTTGCAATGAAGTAGCCCAAAGCAAGTCCACAATTTTATATATAGGTTTTAAATTTTAATGCTTTTAGACCAAGCATGTCCAACTAAAATTTTTGCTAAACTGAACAAGGATACAAATATCCAAAAAAATTTTATACCTTTCATGTTAGTATCTCTATGCAGAAATAATAAGAGTCTAATCCAAGAGCAGAGCTTGCAGTTGTTTCCAAAAGCCAAATAAATGACATTTTTGGTGAAGCGTTATATTGACATTAATAATCATTTCTGTCTCTCTTTTTTTAAGGTATGTACTTAATTTCCAAGTACATTCGGAAGAACACAGATAGTGTGGTGATCTTCTCTGGAGAAGGTTCAGATGAACTTACTCAGGGTTACATATATTTTCACAAGGTAAGCTTTTGGAAATGGAAGGATACTGGTGTTAAATTAAGAAAAGTATGAATTATTTGACTATTTTCCATCATCTGTCTTTTCAGTTTAGCAGTAACACTTTTGAGTAGCTTGTGAGGTATATGAGGAAATCTTACTGTGTCTGCTTTGTGGGGAGAAAGAAGTCTTAATCATGTCAAATAGTCTCTATTCTTTGAAACTAGTCACGCATGAGAAGCACGTTTCTGATATTCCTTAACCCCTGTGGTGTTACGGCCGTTGCGCGGTGGCCCGCGCTGTCTGTTCTTTGCTGCGAGGGAGGCTCTGCTTTAGACAGCCTCCGCTCCCTTTCCCAGACTCTGCGTAGTTTTTCGTCTTACCCGTCTTTAGAGTTGGAGAATGTGTAAGAGGAGGAAATAAAAACTGTTTTATCTGCCCAAAGCAAATCTGTCTGTGTATGGATACTTGTAACTTTCAGCTCTTTGCTTGTAAAATAGGCTCCTTCCCCTGAAGAAGCCGAGGAGGAGAGTGAGAGGCTCCTGAAGGAACTCTATTTGTTTGATGTTCTCCGTGCAGATCGAACTACCGCTGCCCATGGGTAACTCAGGACAATGAAGCTTGTCTCTTAGTCCTGAAGGAATGAGGCTAAATTCAGAGTGTTGTGGGAATAGTGAGAGAACTTTTATAGGTCATTGTAGATGGAGTTTCCATCTTTAAAGTATAGCGACATTCTGCTCATATCTGAACAACCGAGAGGAGAGGCAGTTGCAGCTCTTTTTAAGTCTTTAAGGGCAGGGAAGATCGTGCACATCGTTGAAATGAGTGTTGAGCACCTGCCAAGCCTATTTGATGCTCTGGTGGCCTTGCTTGGGGATGGGGCAAGGAAGATGCAAGACGCTTGATTAGATCATAAACCTGTAATCTAATCAAGGTTTCTTTAGTATCATTTCTGGTTGGTTCAGGTGTTCACTTTTTTAGCTGGATATGTTGGAGAACTGAGAGTCTTGCTGTACATAATAAATAACCAACATTTAATGTTTTTGTTGCTTCTACCAATCACACTTAGATGAAAGAATAATAAAGTATGGGGTTGGGAATGAACTGAATCTGGTTATGATCCTGTGCGCTTGTCCTAGTGAGAGTCACCGGGATTCAGGGAGCAGGTGATGTGGCCTTTGAGAAAACACCGTGGACACTGGTTTATACTGAATCTTGTATGTAACTTATTAATCAGTTGAGTAAAAATTCTTTGAGTCAGAAAGGTCAAGGCCAAGGACATTCTTAATGATCAGGTCATTCAGTATTCTTTTACTGCTTTTTGAGATAGATATTTCCTTGTTCACAGAAGGGAAAGTAAAAGTGATTATTCTCATATGGTTTGTTTCACTCCCTAGATGGGGTAAGACATATAATGAATGAAGGTTTTTGTGTTCATGCACTCTTATAGGGTAGTCAGGAGAATTGTAAAAATGACAATATCACCTGAACATGACTTAGAGGCTGGTTGAACTGCTAGGAAACTCTAAATCAGAATCTAAACTGACAGGCACTAAATACTCATTTTGATTTAGTTTTCTTCTCTTCCCCTTTAAGCCTTGAACTGAGAGTCCCATTCCTGGATCATCGATTTTGCTCCTATTACCTGTCTCTGCCAGCAGACATGAGAATTCCTAAGGTGGGTGAATCAACTGAGGATATTGGGTTGGCCAAAAAGTTCATTTGTTTTTTTCCCTAACATGGCTCTCGTAGCGTTTAGTTGTCTTTAACGTCATTCAAAACAATTTTCTTAGATTGTATTGTGACAGCTGTCATAACAAGGTGTATTAAAAAAAAAGCATCAAAATTGGTGAATTTTTGCATAGCCATTTTAATATTGAAGATGCAAGATAATGCAAAACATTTTCACATATTATGCTTTATTCCAAGAAAGGTAAAAATGCAACTGAAATTTTAAAAAAAAAGATTAGTGCCGCGTATGGAGAAGGTGCTGTGGTTGATCAAACATGTCAAAAGTGGTTCACAAAGTTTCATGCTAGAGATTTCTTGCTGGACTATGCTCCACAGTCAGGCAGACCAGTTGAAGTTGGTAGTAATAAAATCGAGACATTAATTGAACAATCAACATTATACCATACTCAAAATATCCAAATCAATCAAGTTATTGGTGAAAATGAAAAATGTGTTTTTTTATGAAAAACACTAAATGGACTTTTTGGCCAACCCAATAAAAACTATCCATTGGTATTGCTTGTATTTGGAGCTTTTACTGATGCTCCTTTTGTTGCCATGTCAGAATGGGGTAGAAAAACACCTGCTGAGAGAGACATTTGAGGACTCCAACCTGATACCTAAGGAGATTCTCTGGCGACCAAAAGAAGCCTTCAGTGATGGCATAACCTCAGTGAAGAATTCCTGGTTTAGGATTTTACAGGACTATATTGATCATCAGGTATGATGTTTTTAAAAATACTTTCTGGACTGGGACAGTTTGTTTATTAGTCAAGTTTATTTTGTATTTAGTTTAAGTGTTTTGTGTCTGTAGGAGAGATTGCCTCTTTTGTAAGAATTAAGTAGCATGCAGTATTATAAAATAGCATCTCGTGTTAAAAGAGAGAGACAGTTAACCAATCAACACTGACCCTCATTTAACACATTTTTGGGCACCTGCTGGGTACCAGACATTATTAGGAAGAAGTGAATGAAACACTCAGAGCCACCACAGGTTAGAAATATGCATCCGAATGTTCTTCCGAAGTTTCACAGCTCCATGTTTTATGGTATTTAACATTTTCTAAGTGATGAGTGAATCAGAGGTGCCTGGCACTATTTACAGTCAAGCCTTTTCATATGCTTTTTTTTTTCTTTTGGTTTTATGAACCAGATTAAATACAGGGATTTCCGTGCTGTTAAAAAAAAAAAAACCAACATTTTGCTTTAATGCTCTTATTCTTACAGGTTGATGATGCAATGATGGCAGCTGCAGCCCAGAGGTTTCCCTTCAATACTCCGAAAACTAAAGAAGCCTATTACTACCGTCAGATCTTTGAACGCCACTACCCAGGCCGGGCTGACTGGCTGACCCATTACTGGATGCCCAGGTGGATTAATGCCAGCGACCCTTCTGCACGCACTCTGACCCATTACAAGTCAGCTGCCAAAGCCTAGGCATGTTCTGAGCTATAGAGTGAAAGTAAATATTTCCTCTTACAGTGAAGGGCAGAGGACTTGGGGGCTCGAAGGGTGGCAAAGAGCATCCTCCACCCAGGGGGCGAAAAAAATAAAAGTCTTCAATCTAAAACATTGCTATAGTCACTTGTATTCATACTGTGCTTTCAGTAGAGGGACTAGAAACGGGGCAGCTTTTGCCATGTGGCCGTAAGGTAGAGAGTGAGCAGGGTGGGTGGCGGGGGACAGTCTAACCTTTGCTGCAAGGACTCACAGGCACTCTCCTGGCAGGGTTGCTCTGTCGCTTGCCACATGGCCTCCTTCCAGGCCCCTCCTCATCAGACTGTGGTCTCTGACTTCCCTCCCAGTGCTTTCTGCGTCCTAACAACTGGCCAGGCAGACTCTGCAGAAGTTAGTCCTTTGCAAGACCTCACGGCAGCTCTGTTTTGTGAGACAGTAATTCGGATGTTGAACTAGTGCAAGGAGTTTTATGGAACCATCGATGGCTAATGGCACCGCGTGTTAGAGCTTGGTCCTTAAGTTTGGCTAAGAAAGAACTCAGAGTCAAGACCCAAATACCAGTGGAAGTTTATTTAGAAAGTCACAGAGGTAGAAGTGAGTCAGCTGGGCTGGTGTGCTCAGGAAACAAGGTACAGAGGCAAAAGCAGGACCCTTGGAGCCAAGAGGAGAGAAAGCAAAGGTGTGCGCCTTGAGGGAAGAAAGGGAGAGAAAGGCAGGGGTAGCACTTGCACTGACTGGGTCCTTCGTCTTAAGGGGTTTTATCTGTTTCCCAAAGGCCGGATTTGTAGGGGAGGGCTTGGGAGGATCTCAATAGAATATTCCGTTTTCCAGGTCATGTCTCCTCAGGGTCCTGGTCTGTGCTGATTGGTTGGTGCCAGGGCAGGGGGTCATTGGTCATCACAGCTGGTTCTGGTGTCAGCCATGGTGTCGCCCTGCCTGGCCTTACTGATTTTCTGGGCCCGGAACTGAGGCCTCGATGTCATCTCCAGTTTGACCAAGACTCTGTCTTTGATCAGTAAACCAAGGCATCATTCCTAAGATTATGTGACGTGGGTCAGAACCTCCCTGCCTTGAGGACTTAATGCTTAAGGAATGGTCGTGCAAGGGCTTGTGTAAGAGTCACCTGGGGCTTTTCTCTGGCCCCCTAGTTTCCCCTCTAAGGGGGTCTATTGCATGACGAGCAACATGGCAGAGGAGGGCCTGACCTGCATGGAAAGGTCACCTTGGGGGCAAGGTCCCACCCTGCAGCACTTGTTCTCCCAGTTTTGCCCGTTGCTGGGTACTGGGGCATTGCACCCTGGTGACCTTTGTACCTGGTTTATTGTTCCTGCGCTGCTCTTCTCCACCTAACTGCCCGCTGTATCAGAATTATTGTTTGTGGTCAAAGGCCAGCAAACATTTTCTGTAAAGGTCCAGAGAGTAAACCTTTTAGGTTTTGCAGAGCTGTGTTGGCACTAACTGCCACTAGTGCAAAAGCGTCTGTGGACAATGTGCCAACAAGTGGGCCAGGCTGTGTTCAGTTAAAGCTTCATAAAAAATGGCGGTGGGCTGGGTGGACGCGTTCCGTGCGCCATAGTGCTGGAGGAACAACCCAAGCCAAGCTTTTCTGATGAAAGGAAAAAGTATGTAGAACCCAGTTGGGCAAAGAAAATATAAGAAGGAAACATTTTTATGGAGAAAAAATTATCCTCTACCCTTCCAATAATCAAATGAACAGAACACATTAGCAGGAGGAAAACGAAGTTTAATAACATGTGCCTCCTGTATACAAGGGAGGGCCCCAAGGGAGAGCTTCTCCCACATCTGCCCTTAATTAAAATTAACCAGCCTAAAATAATCAATATTCCCCAAGAGGCGTATTTGAAGGTGGCAAATTCTACTCCCCTTCACATTCAGTGAACGGGTAGAAGATTGCCATTGGAATGCTCATTGGTTGTTTAGGGTCAGTATTTTGAAATACAGTCTAAAGATGAATTTCGTGACTGAACTGAAGTGGGCGCTGCTGGTGCACAGGGACCGGTGGGGAGGCTTGATGGGAAGACGGAGTGGGCCAGGGATGTAGCTGGTGAGTTGGAGGACTGGGACTGTCGGAAGCTAACTATAGGCCTTCACGTATAATTTTAAGATGTCTCTAGAAAGCTGGAGGAATGTCCTTAGTTAATAATGGATGACTCCTAATGATAATCTTGTATTTGTAGGTGCTCGAACTGCTTAAACGTAGCACCGTTTGGCTCCAGGCCCATCTATTCATGGTGCAGCCCCACCCAGCTGAGCTAAGGGATCCCAAGAAGGCTTGGGAAATTTGGCTGGCAGTGATGATGAGGCAGGAAAGTTAGAAAAGGGAAAAAGGCTTCAAGCTCTGTCCCAGCCTTCTCCCTCTTGGCTGGAACTTCACACATGAGACCTTCACTGACCACCTGTTCTCTCACTTCCCCCTCCCCGATTTCCTGTAATGGAGAGGACAGAAAAAAAATCACTATCTAGAGAGAAGGGACAAAGATGAGCAGGATCGGCAGTCACCCCACCAGTGTCAGAAGCAGAGCACCCACCTATTTTCCTCCAAGCCCACATTTAGTGCAAACCTCCCACCCAGACCCCACCAGGGTATATCTGGTTCTCTGAGGTTGCTGCCTCTCGCTCCTCAAGCGTGTGCTATCACATTAATAACTCTGCTGTCCTTTTCTAAATCCTTCTGTCGTGCTCTTGAAGTGCTCTTGAATCCTTTCTTGTTCTGTGACAAGAATTTGGACTGGGTTGAGGCCTCCCTTGGCCTCCCCGGGTGCCACCTGGCATCTACCCTGTATCTACAGTTGACCCTGGAACAATGTTGGGGTGAGGGGGGCCAACACCCTTCACAGTTGAAAATCTGCGTGTAAATTTTGATCCCCCAGCATTTAACTACTAATAGCCTGCTGTTGACCAGAAGCCTTACCGACAACATAATCAATTTTCACCTGTTTTGTATGTTATATGTATTATATATTGTATTCTTACAGTAAAGTTAGCTAGAGAAAAGAAAATGTTAAAATCCTAAGGAAGAGAAAATACACTCAAGGTGTATATTGAAAAAAAATCCATATATAAGTGAACCTGTGTAGTTCAAGCCCATGTTCAAGGGTCAATTGTACCTTGCAAGATTAAGGTATGCCATAAACCACAAACTGCCAGGTTTTGACGGTGTGAATTCAGCTTCAGATATTAAATTTTGGTGACTGAAATCCAGTGTATTTAGATACTACCCAAAAGTTTGGGAGTTTCATAGTCAACTCAGTCCCTCAGGTCAGCCATAACTACGGCAGCTCACTGGACTTTACCTTGCATGTGAGATCTACATAAAGTTTTTGGCACGTGGTATAAAGTTAACTTTTTTTTCTGCAACTGAAATAGAAGGTTTGAAGAAACTTGCCACTGGGGTGTGCACAGATGACTCAACAGTTTCGACCTGGCCAAACCTGTTTCCCTGGACAAATCCGATGTTGGTGACAAGGCACGAAAGAGGTGTGTGGTTTCCGGTCCACACAGCGTTTCTAGCAACAGGCGCTCCAGTCCTCTCTGGGTAAAGGGAAAGGTTATTAGCTGGTACTGCCCTGCTTTTCAGCCTCACTGGAGCACCCTGGTGGATGAGGTACCCCTTAAGATGTGTATTTCATTTTGCCTTAACATGGACTCTATAAAAGGTACTTTATAGTTTTTGACAGAATGATATACTTCCAACAGTTTGCAGATACCTCAAAAAATAACAGTAGAGCTGCCTGCCACATGATTCAGCAATTCCACCTCTGGGTATTGATGTGAAAAAAAACACAAACACTAATCTGTGAAGAGATACGCACTGCTGTGTTCATTGCAGCAGTATAGTAACAGCCAAGACATGGAAGCAACCGAGACGTCCGCTGGTGGATGAAGGATAAGGAACATGTGACATACATACATACAGTGGCATATTATTCAGCAAGAAAAAAGTGGAATCTTGCCATTTGTGACAACATGGATGGACCTAGTGGGTACACTAAATAAAATAAGTCAGAGAAAGACAAATGCTATATGATTCCACTCACATGTGGAATCTAAAAAGACAAATAAAAACAGAAACAGTCCCTTTAATATGGAGAACAAGCTGATGGTTGTCAAGGAGGATGGGGTGGGCAATGGGAATTTTAAAAGGCTCAGGGAGTTTGTTAAAAAATATAAATAAAAAAATAAGCCCACCTAAATCCTACCATTGCTTTACTTTAAACAGCTTTTAATACTTTCTTGCAGGTCTCTTACTATAAAGGCACAATTGTATGCCTGCAAGTGTATGATCTTGGTTAAATAAGTCCTTGAGCTTCAAAAGCCCTTTACAAGGGAAGTGTGTAATACAAAGGACGAACCCTGGGCCTCTGGTGTCAGACTGGTGTACAAATACCTTCTCGAGGCTGTAGAGTCAGAGCCTGCCCCTCAGTCCTCCTGGCCTGCAGTCACCTTCATGTGGTCTGGAGTCTGAGATAACAGGGCCCTGGAGTGGGTCCCCAGCGGGGTGGTTCCACAATTCTAAACCTGGGCTGTGGATCCGTCACACCAGGCACATACCCACTGACTGTCCTAAGGACTTTATCGTGTTTGTTCAGTCTGTGAGTTAACCCTCCCTTGAGGAAGTGTGGCAGGTTTCATTTCCTAAAACCTGCTATGGTCGTATTTGTGGCCGCACAGGCCCCTCCAGAGCCTTGCCCCTCCTCTGAGGAGGCCCTGTTTCCCCTGTCCTGGGGCCTGGGCAGGGTTTTATGTTTGCCTTGACTAAGTAGAACCTAGCAGAAGCGACACTGACTTCCGAGGCTAGGCCACGGAAGGTGATTTGACTTCTGCTTTCTCTCTTGATACATGTGAGGAAGCCCAGACCACATGAAGAGGCCATGTGTAAGGGTCAGGGCTGATGACCCCAGCCAAGGTCTTGGTCAACAGCCATCACCCACCGGGTATGTGAATGCGTGACCCTCCAGATGATTCGGGCTCTGAGGCTGAGTCTTCCAGTCGAGGCCTCGGTCATGGGGAGCAGAAATAATCCACCCAACCCTGCTGTGCTCTGTTCAGATTCCGAGGTTGTTTGCCACTATGACATTTTGGGGCGCTTTCTTATACAGGCATAGTAACGAACAGGTAGTCACTATTACCCCTGTTTTATACAGGTCACTTGAGCAAACCAAGTCGCTGAGCTGATTACTGAGTGGTGGGGCCCCGAGGGAGCAAGAGAGATGGGCTGCAGAGCCTTCCGCTCTTTCCCACCTTCCCGCCGTCAGCGTGAAACTGCAGCCTGGTCTGTGCGGTGAGGTGGAAATATAATTCCATAATTTCTCTCTAATTCTATATTTTAATGGGGACATATATTCTATTTTACGGGTAGTTCATAAGTTATTTAGCACATCTAATTAGGCATATAATAATTTTTTATTTTTAAAATATATTTTATTGATTATGCTATTACAGTTGTCCCATTCCCCCCTTTATTCCCCTCTTCCTGCACACCCCCTCCCACCCACATCCCCCCACTTTAGTTCATGCCCATGGGTCGTACATATGAGTTCTTAGGCTTCTACATTTCCTACACTATTCTTAACTGCCCCCTGTCTGTTTTCTACCTTCCATCTATGCTACTTATTCTCTGTACCCTTTTCCCCTCTTTCTCTCTCCCACTTCCCCACTGATAACCCTCCATGTGATCTCCATTTCTGTGGTTCTGTTCCTGTTCTAGTTGTTTGCTTAGCTTGTTTTTTTTTTTAGGTTTGGTTGTTAATAACTGTGAGTTTATTGTCATTTCACTGTTCATATTCTTGATTTTCTTCTTAGATAAATCCCTTTAACATTTCATGTAATAATGGCTTGGTAATGATGCACTCCCTTTGACTTGACCTTATCTGGGAAGCACTTTATCTGCCCTTCCATTCTGAATGATAGCTTTGCTGGATGAGTAATCTTGGATGTAGGTCTTCACCTTTCATAACTTGGGATACTTCTTTCCAGACCCTTCTTTGCCTGCAAGGTTTCTTTTGAGAAATCAGCTAATAGCCTTATGGGCACTCCTTTGTAGGTAACGGTCTCCTTTTCTCTGGCTGCTTTTAAGATTCTCTCCTTAATTTTAATCTTGGGCAATATAATTATGATGTGCCTTGGTGTGTGCTTCCTTGGGTCCACCTTCTTTGGGACTCTCTTGCTTCCTGGATTTCCTGAGAGTCTATTTCCTTCACCACATTGGGGAAGTTCTCCTTCATTAGTTTTTCAAATAAGTTTTCAATTCCTTAGTCTTCCTCTTCTTCTTCTTGCACCCCTATGATTCAGATATTGGAAAGTTTAAAGTTGTACCAGAGGTTCCTAAGCCTCTCCTCACTTTTTGAATTCTTGTTTCTTCATTCTGTTCAGGTTGGATGTTTCTTTCTTCCTTCTGCTCCAAATCATTGATTTGAGTCCTGGTTTCCTTCCCGTCACTGTTGGTTCCCTGTAGATTTTTCTTTATTTCACATAATGCAAACTTCACTGCTGCCTGGGCCTTTTTTATGCCGTTGAAGTACCCAGTGAGTTCCTGGAGCATCCTGATTACCAGTGTTTTGAACTGTGTGTCTGATATGTTGACTATCTCTTCATCACTTAGTTGTATTTTTTCTGGATCTTTGAACTATTCTTTCATTTGACCATGTGTTTTGTCTCAGCACACCTGTTATGTAGTGAGGGGCGGAGCCTTAGGTGTTCACCAGGGCAGGGCAACCCAGTGGCTGGGTTGTGACGCTGTATGTGGGGGAGGGGCTTGAGAGGGAACAGTGCCACTAGCTCCTCTCTCTGCTGGTTTTCAGTCACTTCCCTCACTCCCCACAAGCAAATGGGGCCCTTCTGGTGCTGATTCCCTGGTGGGTGGGCTTGTGTGTGTTCTAGGATGTTGTGGATCTCTCCAACAAACTCTCCTGTGAGGCTGGGAGTTTCTCCTACTGCTTCAACCTTCACAGGTGTTTTCAATCAGAGGTTTTGAGGCTTTATTTCCCCGTGCTGGGCCCCTGGGTTGTGCGGTCTCTCTCACTCCCTAGTTGTTACTCCCAATTTATCTGCAGACGAACGTGAGATCGCCCTGTCCGACAGCCACCACCTTGCCACAAGTCCTCTCCACTCGGCAGCCTGTCTCAGCCCCTCCTACCAGTCTGGGTGAATGTTTCTTCTTTAATTCCTTGGTTGTCAGACTTCCATACAGTTTGATTTTCTGTCAGTTCTGGTTGGTTTTTGTTTTCAAATTTGTTGTCGTCCTTCTTTTGGATGTGTGAGGAGGCATACAGTATGTCTACCTACGCTTCCATCTTGGCCAGAAGTCTACAATAATATTTTTTCAATTTAAAAAATACATAACAAACACATAAGCACGCATCACTTGTACAATTTAGACCTTACATGATTTAGAGCTTTCGTGACTTAGATCTTACATGAATTCATACTTAATTTCAGGCCCTAGCTAGCCAGCAAATGGATGTTAAGAAATTAATTCATTGCTCTCTTTGCAGTTTGCAGAGGATTAGTAACTTTGCAACTTGGGGAATTAGTAACAATGCTTGGGGGTGGGGGAAGTCATATTCAAACTGTTGTATTTTAGAATTCGGTTGTTTCAATATAAAATATTCATTTGATTTCTGAGGTCTAGTATAATAAGACCACAAGGTGGCAGTCATCACACATGATTTCATCCTCAGGCAATTTTATGTATTTCTCCAACATAGTGATGTTGGCAAAGTATTTTATGCCAAACTAGAGAGATGTTTTATTCATTTCATAAAATAAATCTCAGCACAGAAGCTCTGTGATTTACTATAGGTTATCAGTAAGTGGTTTTGACTTGCTAACAGTGTATGACTAGTGTGTAGTATATGTTTATACATATCTTTTTTTTTAGAATGTTTTATCTCCCTCCTCTTTGATCCACTGTCCTAAACACACCTGTACGAAGTGTGCCCTTAAAAGGTAAGGTCTTTTATATTCTGAAAGGTAAGAAGGAATGTGGCCACCCCCAAATCTGGTTTTATTTGCCTTTCAAATGCAATAAAATTTATACGTAAACTCTCATGTTTATAATCACCCATTCTAGCTAGCCCTGACTCATCTCAGCTTATTCTAATCCACCTACAAGACAAAGACCTTGTACTGAACACATTGTTTATACATAAAATCAGCTAACATACTGTGATGACTTACTGTGAGTCTAACCCCAACCTCGGTCTCTGTAACAATTCTGAAAGGTACCCACCATTGTTGTCATCCCAGTTTTATGGATGCAGACACAGAATGTACAAGCAACCTAGATATTGAAAGAGAAGAAGGTCAACCTGTGGCAGTGGAATTGTCTGTTGATTGTAATGGATGCCAGGGAAAGGAGTTCTCTATTGGGAAGGCGATTTTTGCTTGCAGGTAGATAATCTGTAGGGACTTGGCAAGCCCCAATTACGATGATCATTATCGTGTACAAGAAATGCCTTCTTCAGTTCTTACTAACAAAACAATAACTTCTCTCCATTAACTTTGCTGGGTTGAGCTCACTGGTCAAGCCTTTTGTGGGAATGCTGGACTTTCTGGGGCAGGGAAGTGAAGGGGCAGGGAGGGACCCTGGCTCTGTGTCGTTCCGTTCCAGGGAGTGAGAAGAAAGCAGAGGTGCAAAGAATGGGGCATTGCTGGGTGAAAGGGCAGGGGCCGTGCACACATTTGATAAGATCAAATTTTATGAACTGCTCTCTTAGATCTTTGCTGAAATGCACAATAGTTATTAATCCCATTATCCCCTAACCAAGCCACATTCTGTTGTATTTGGTATGGGAATAGTCTGTATGGTTCTCACATGGCCACAAGGTGGGGTAAGACGACAGTCAGTCAAATATGTTCCACAAGGTTTTTTGGGGGGATTTTCCTGTCAGTTTTAACATCTGAATTATGTGTATGTGTGTTCATGCATTTGTAGTCTAGCACTTCTTTTGTGGACATAGTTTAAAACCACAAACCCTAGGTGATGACCTTATAAATATCTCTGTTAATAAACCCAAACAAAAAAATCAGACTCAGTAGCTGAGAGAGGCCAGGCAGGTGTTAATGGTAAGGCCAGCATGGGCAAGGGGTGGTTTGCTGTGGGCCATGGCAAAGAAAGACCAGACCTCTGCACAGGGCACAGCTGCTTCACGGGAGAGCCCAGGTTCCAGTCTTTCCTTGAAAAGATCTACCTGCATATTTTAAAGCAATTAAAGCTGCTACTTAAGGGTCCAAACTGCAACCAGCCTGCATGCCAGTGCTGACCGAGATCCTTCCTTTTGGGACACTGACAGGTTTTGGCACACCCTCAACTATCAGGAACCATGGAGAACAAGAAAGCAGGTTGGACCATCACAGAGCAGGTTTGAGAAACAACCAAGAGTTCATGCCAGGGTGCTCAATAATGTTCATCTCTTATATGAGACCACTTTGTCAAGACAGGGCGAGGTGACTTTCATTCAATGCATAGAAACTAAAGCTTAGAATCAAGGAAAACAGAGAAAAAAAGACATATACTTTAAACAAAAGAATAATATAACACTCCAGAAAAAGACTTAATGAAATGAGGTAAGTAATTAATTGACAAAGAGCTAAAGATAATGGTTATAATGATGCTTCCAAAGGTCAGGAGAACAATGCATGAATGAAGTGAGAATTTCAACAAAGAGATAAAAAATATAAGAAGGTACCAAACAGAAGTTGTAGAGCTGAAGAATGCAATAACTGCATCAAAAAATTTAACATGAGAGTTCAACAACAGGTTAGGTCAAGTGAAGAGTGGATTAGCAAACTTGAAGGATGGGCAGTGAAATTCACCCAATCAGAGGGGCAAAAAGAAAAAAGAATGAAAAACAATGAAGATAGTAAGGGTCTTATAGACATGATCCAGTAAACTGAGAGGAGTTCCAGAAGGAGAAGAGAGACAGGGGCAGAAAGCTTCTTTGAATAAGTATGGCTGAAGAATTCCTTAACCTGGAGAGAGAAACAGACAGCCAGATCCAGAAAGCCCAGAGTTCTAAAACTAATAAAAATAATAATAAACCAAGAAGACCTGCACTGTGACACATTATTATCAAATTGTCAAAATTTAAAGACAGAATGAGAATCTTAAGAGCAATGGGAGAGAGAGAGAGAGAACAAACTGTAAGTACAAGGGAACCTCCATAAGACTATCAGCAGATTTTTGAGCAGAAATTTTGCAGGCCAGAAGGGACTAGCATGATATTTCAAAGTACTGAAAGGAAAAGAAAAAAAAAAAAACATTGTCAACTAAGAATACTCTTCCCAGAAAAGCTGTCATTCAAAATTGAAAAGGAGATCAAGTTTTCCAGACAAGCAAAATTGGAAGGAATTTATTGCAATCAGACCAGCCTTGTATGTTAAAGGAACTTCTTCAAGCTGCAGTGAAAGGATGCTAATTAGTAACAGGAAAACATATGAAAGTATAAATCTCAATGGTAAAGGGTTAATTCAGAATACTCTAATGTTATATTGATAATAGTAGTGGCTAAATCACTTATAAATATATTAAGAATGTTAAAAGACAAAAGTAGTAAAAATCATTATAACTACAATAATTTGTTAATAGATAAACAAGGTAAAATGTGTAAAAACTATAAAACATGAGGGAGGGGTATAAAAACACAGAGCTTAACATGCGTTTATACTTAAGTTGTTATGACTCAAATTAGATTGTTACAAATGTAAGTTGCTGTAAGCCTCATGGGAACCACAAAGCAAAAAGATATAATAGATACATAAAAGATAAAAAGAGAGGAATGTATAGGTACCACTACAGAAAGTCATCACATAACAAAGGACGAAAAAAAGAAAGGAACAAAGGAATTGTAAAACAGGTAGAAAACAATCAATGAAATGACAACAGTAAGTCCATGCCTATCAGTAATTATTTAAAATGTAAATAGACTATATTCTTCAATCAAAAGACATAGATGGACTGAGTGGATTAAAAAAAGACCCAATTATAATATATGCTGCCTGCAGGAGACTCACTCCAGCTTTAAGGACATGCACAGACTGAGAGTGAAGGGATGGAGAAAGTATTCTTTTCAAACAGAACTCCTCTCCCTCCGAAATGGGCTTTAAGTCAAAGGCTATAATAAGAAACAAAGAAGGTCATATGGAATAATAAAGGGGTCAGTTCAAGAAGAAGATAGGACATTTGTAAATATTTATATACCCAATGTGGAAATATTTAAATATATGAAACAAATATTAATAGACTTAAAGGGAAAAACAGACAGCAATACAATACTAGTAGGAGACTTTAACACTCCACTTTAACAATGGATAAGTCATCTAGACAGAAAATCCATTTTAAAAATTGAATTTAAATGATGCATTAGGCCAGATGAACTTAAGTCATTTATATAACATTTCATTCAGAAGCAGCAGAATATACACTCTCCTCAAGAGCACTTTAAATATTCTCCAGAATATATACAGGGTCCAGCAGAAGTAAGGCCTGCTTGGGTGTGGTTGGTGGAGTAATAATATGGGTGTAATAATTAGTTTTAATTTGAAAATTTCATCTCAAATGTCATATGGTGTGGTTGAGGGTGCTATTGTTATGTTACAGAATTACATGCTTATGATTTTGTAATAAAAGATTTTGTAATAAAAAGGGGTGTTATTTGTGCTGCACCCTGCTGTATGTTAGGTCTCTCACACACACGTACACACACACACACACACACACACAAAGCGTCCTAATCAATTTAAGAAGATTGAAATCATATCAAGCATTTTTCCAACCACAGTTGAACAAAACTAGAAATCAATTACAAGAAGAAAAATGGAAAATTCACAAATATTTGGAGATTAAACAACATGCTACTGAACAACCATTGGGTCAAAGAAGAAATCAAAAAGAAACTATAACCAAACTCATGGAATGCAGCAAAGGTAGTTTTAAGACAGGAGTTTGTAGCACTAAATGCCTACATTAAGAAAAGAGGAAGAGCTCATATAAGGAGTTCAAACTTTACACCTCAAGGAACTAACCAAAGAACAAACTAAAACCAAAGTTTGTAGAAGTAAGGAAGTAACAAAGGTCAGAGGAGAAATAAATGAAACAGACTAAAAAGACAATAGAAAAGATCAATGGATACTTGGGCTTCACTATCCCGGCTATTGTAAATAATGTTGCAGTTAACACGGGGTGGGGTGGGGAGGGAAGGTGCAGCTATCTATTCTGTAAAAGAGCTGCCTAGGGCAGAAAAAAAAAGTAAATCTCATTCTACCAATTCTTGTTTGCCACTGGAATTAAAACCTTGTCATGTGGTGTGACCTCTACAGCGATGAAGCTAAACACAGCACACCTCAGACTCCTCCCTAACTTCCTGCTGGGCATCTGACAAGTCCTCCGCTGCAGGGCAAACTATGTTGCCCAAAGCAGGGCTCACTCCCCCCCCCCCCCCCCCCGCTTTCCCTTTTGCTCCCTATTTCAGCTGAGGATCTGAGTTGGGGAGAGCAGCTTCCCTCACCACCAGCCAAGGCGAGTCACAGAATTGGGAAGGTGCATTGATGACATTCATCAGCATCAGGCTGGTATAGAAGACCTGTAATGCAGTGGAAGCCAAGGTCTAAGAAAGACACAAGCAGTACTGCCTTAGGCCATACTGACTTCCAGACACACACAAGTCACTCAGTTGTTCAACTAAGACATTAAAGCCCTGGTTGGTGTGGATCAGTGGATGGAGCACTGGCCTGCAAACGGAAAGGTTGCCATTTCCCTTCCCAGTCAGGGCACATGCCGGGCAGGCCAGGTCCCCAGTTGCTGGTGTGTGAGAGCAACTGACTGATGCATCTCTCGCATATCAATGTTTCTCTCCCTCTCTTTCTCTCCCATTCCCCTCTCTAAAAATAAATGTATAAAATCTTTAAAAAGAAAAAAAAATCCCTGTCAACAAATGAAAAGGATGCTAGGAAAATTGCCGGACTGCAGCGTTTATCTGGTTAACTTTTTTCCTGAATTCCAGATCCCTCACCTGCTCTTTTCTTCTCCTTATGAGAAAGGTCAGCTTGAGATGAGTTATAAAGTGGTCTGTTAGGGCCCATAACCTGCTGTCTTCTCAGATCACCGGCCATCCAAATAGAACGCCCATGAAGATCCAGTCCTTGTCTCTACTTGTTGGTTCTGGTGGTGACAGACAACACAAATGCTGCCTTTTCTGGTTTCAGTTTGACTCTTATTATCGGTGGGTTTTTTTTTTTTTATTATATAGAATTTAAAACTTTTAGGTTTTTAACTTTGGATCCTTGGTAGGCATGATTTAGCAAAAGGTAGAAGCAGAAATAAATATATTTATGGTCCTGTACAAATTACCCTCTAGGTTATGTTTTCCTTTGTGTCTTTGGTTTAGAATTTGTCTAAAGAGTCATAAACCACACAGTAGGCAAATTACTTATTAAATCCTTCAACTCCTAGTGGGAAAACTTTCAAAAAGTTCCTTTATTGGGAGAGAGGGAAGAATTATTGCCCTAGAAACAATTTTGAAATAATGGGAGTATTTTTGATTGCCATGAGACTGGGAGTCTCCTGACACTTGGGGGGGGGGGGAGGGTGCCAGGACTGCCAAACTTCTGCAATGTACAAAATAATGAGGAATTGCTCCTCCTGAGTGCCAGTGGTTACTGCCATCAAGGGGCACTGAGGTAGACTGCTATCCAAAGGTGTATTTAAAGGTACTATTTCTTGAACACATTATATAAAAACATGTTTTTAATTGATATACGACAGTATTTTCTCCACACTGTGTTTATGTATGCAAACTTAATGAATTGGAACAGATCAGTGTCTTCCTCTAATAACACTTAATATCCTTGAGCTGAGTATGGACACCAGACATATTTAGCATATGAATAGTTATCAGTTTAGCTTATCAAGTAAGTTTTATTGCTGATTTACTCAGAAAAGTTACAGAGCAAGCTGAAATAGGTGAATTGTATTTGCCCCCTGAGAGTAGTGATGCTCCAAAACAATTCTATTGGGGGACCCATGCATTTCCCCATCTGCATCTTGCCTTTGATTCTATATTCTCCAGTGAAGACTGTGACCTCGGGGTTGGCAACGCAACTGAGCTTTTGCTCAGTATTATCCTTCTGTTTGCTCTGGGTGCTGTCTGTTCCAATGCAAATGTGGAGCGCAGGAAATAACCAAGTCTGTCTTTATCTGTGAGTGCATTGTTCCCTGGAAATATAATTATTTTGTTCATTTGCAATTGCCTTTGATCCAATAAGTTCGTATAAACCAGAGATTTTTTTTGTTGCCTGCAGATGGCAGTGATTATTAACTTGTCATTTTAAATACAAGGTGTTGGTTTTACCCAAGAGTTCTAAAGTGTTATATTAATGACAGGGTTTATTGTGTTCTAATAAAAATTAGTAAGATTCACATGCTGCCTTTGAAGGAGAGAGCTGAATTTATGTGCTTACCATTGTGTCATTGAAAATATTAGGTAGCCAGACACGGAGCACAAAGGCCTATTAAATTAACATACTTCACCTGATTGTGTAAAACACTGCATGGTGACAAAATAGTTTGAGAGCAGGGTTTGATTATTGTGGCCCAACTCAAGTAATGTATCTTAGAAAATTAGATGCCAAAATACACTTAGATCATCATAAACATCTTCCTATAAGTTTTAGCTCCAGAACAGTATGTAAGAGTAATTAATGGCTGATTGTTCCTTAAAAACATTGGCAAGATACATTCTGGAATGCAGACAAAGACGCTGTCCAAATGGAAGGAATCATCAGAAGGCAGTGGAAACAAAACTGCAAACACCAGCTTCCTCTTCTATACGCTCTTGGATAAAATATGCAATTCTAAAGTCATAAGGAGGTTATAATGGAACTGCAGAACTCTGAGAAGAGTCTACTGAAATGGTCAAGGGAAATGAGTAGGAATCATGGGCAAGCTGACTCAAAAGATGGGTGGGTGTTCAACAAAGCAATAAAGGAGGAGCGGGAATGCAATCAGGATTCATTCTTCGTGGTCACTAGGCATTGCTTTACCTTTGACCATGGTTAATGTGGGCACACGCAGAGGGGCTGCTTGCAGGTATGTATGTCCATGGAGCCTGCTTACTAAGAGTGTGTACAAGAAAGCAACACAAACGTGTTCAAGGCGATGTATGCAAATGTGTTGTTTTCTAATAAGTGACAAAGGGAACAAATGGAAGTTTGGGGGATACACCTGTGTTCTTCTGAGGCTGAAGTAACTGCATGATAATAGCTCTGCCTTCCTGTAAACTGCCTTGGTTAGGGAGGCAGACCACTTGAGCTGCAAGGACTTCAAGGCAAACTCAGCGCCAGTGTGGGCACTCCTGTTTTTATTGGAATTACAAATCAGTTTATAAAAGCAAATCCAAAGCACTGTACTATCATAAATCTAGAAAATTCACAGACATGTCGGAGAGTCTCATTGAAAGCATTCAGAAGAGGCAGGACAAGATCTCACTGGAAATGCCAGGAATTTTTCCATTAGATGGGACCAGATTAGATTTGTCATGCTATGACTTGTACTTTTAAAAGAGAGGAAATGATCAAAATATGAGTGGCATGAACCTGAGTATGAAATGTTTTGATTTGGCATATCTTTCTGGGCAATGGAGCTAACTCTCTTCATTTCCTTTGTTACCTTCTCTCTAAGCCAAAATGTTCTCATTCTGTACTCAGAAGATACTTATCAAGCTTTTACTCCGAGTCAGGACTGTAGGCCAACAGTTGTCTCTCAATACATATTTATTTAGTAGGTAGGTTATGATAATTGCTAATAAGACAAAGAAGATGAAAATCATTGTTTCCATCCTCACGTGGGCAAAAATAAAATAAGAGGAACAGAACTGAAGAGATGAGACATAAAACTACCAGAGAATAATTATAATACAAAGAGCTATAAATTTCCCTAAGTACAGCTTTAAAATCATCCCACAAATTCTGAAATATTGTGTTTTCATTTTCATTCTGTTTAAAATACTTTTTAATTTCCCCTTTGATTTTTTTCCTTGACCCATGGGTTTCTCAGATACGTGTTTTTTAGTTTAACTTGGGAACTTTTCAGATTTCTTCCTGTTGTCTATTTTATAATTTAATTCCATTATAGTCAAACATATTTTGTATGATTTGAATTCTTTTAAATTTATTGAGGTTCTTAGCTCTTTTTCTTTTGCTGAATGACTGTATAGAATGAGACTCTTTGGGTTTGGACATAGCATATTGTCACTTAGCATATTGTCAAGGTAAGTAAAACTAGCTGCTAGTTACTGTGACAAACCCCAAGTTTCAGTGGCTTAACATAGCAAATGTTTTTATCTTCTTCATAGTCCAGGAAGTGTTTGATGGGCAGCTTTTCCTGTGGTACTTAGGAACCCAGACTCCTTCGTCCTTCAGGGGATGCTCAGATTAGCCTGGAAGGACACTGGAAACCCTGCCTTCAGATGCCCGGTGAGTAAAGAGGAAGACCATGGAAGACCATATGAGAAGTTCTAGAAGTCAAGCCCAGAAGAACTTTAAATTACATCTGCTCACTTTCTACTGGCAGGAACTCAGTGTTCACTGGGCCTAACCTAATAGTAAGCGGGGCAGGTTAGGAGTGGCCTCAGGAAGACGAGAAAGGACTAACATTCACTATTAGCAAATTTAGAATTATCTGGAACTAGGCTGCCTTAGATGAAGGCATACATTCTTCAATTTCTTTAAGATTTTATTTTTAGAGAGAGGGGAAGGGAAGGAGAAAGAGAAGGAGAGAAACATCAGTGTGTGGTTGCCTCTCATGTGCCGCTATGGATCCTGGCCTGCAAAACAGGCATGTGCCCTGACTGGGAATTGAACTGGTGACCCTTGGTTCACAGGCCAGTGCTCAATCTGCTGAGCCACACCAGTCAGGCTCCTCAATTTCTGAAATTTTCTGAAGTTATTTACTCCTTTTTTTTCTCTAAATAAAGCATCTCAGGATTCCTTTCAGTATAACTGCAGAAAATTGCAATGTAGTTCCCATAGGATTTCTGCTTTTCACCCACCGTGTAATAGCCTCACTCCTGACACCTGTTTCTTTTCTGCTACTGCCTGTTGCCCCATGTCACTACAACCATGAACCTTGCTTCCTTCATTGCTAAGACCACACTGACACAAAATGGGAAATGGTGGCAGTGATTATTAGAAAAGCATTACAGAGAACTTCAGTGGACAACCAAGGGGGAAATTACAACATGGGAAAGAAAGATGCCTGACGTTGCTGTTGCAAAGCTCCAGCAACTACACTCCACAACAGAAGTCGCTCGATGGTCGTTTCTCTCCAGATCTTGGGATCGAGCCTGTTGCCATGTATACAGAGGCCTGTGAGGCCGTGTTCCAATCTTCTCTCTCCTCCAACATCCAGCCAAACACCCAAACAACAAAACAACCAAATGGCCAGACAACCTTTTGTTTTTTCAGCTGCCAGAAGAATCAGCAAAACACTCCATTTAAGAAAATCAAACCTACTGGCCAATAAAACAAGAAAACCAATAGGAAATTGCTTCTCTGCCAAAGGGAGACATCTTTTTACCATATCATGCTGAATAATTCCCACTCCCCTGGACTCAACAGTCCCCACACAAAGCAGTCATTGGCTCTGCTTCGTCCATCTAAAAGGCTTTAATTTCTCCAAGTAACATTTTTCTCCCTGAAGTGCTCTCCAACTACCCAGATAAAACTACTTTTTTTTGTCCTTGCATTATTCGTTTGTTTTCAATCCCTCTGGCATTTTTTTCTTTTTAGACCAGTGGTTATATTCCAATAAACTTTTCATAACTTCAGGAAATCATTTAAAAAGTGGAAAGAAATCTGAGCTTTCAAGAACAGTAAGAACACAGCAGACATTCTCCACTGTCTCCGCACATTAGAGTCGCCTGGGGAGCATCTGAAATGCTTGCTCCTCAGTTCACACTCCAGAACAATTGCATTCGAGTGGGGGAGGGGTGGGGGCTCGATAGCAGAACAGTCACATCACTTGTGATTCCAATATGCAGCCACAATAGAAAACTGCAGGGTTAGAAGAAGATCCATTCTCAGTTTCAAGGAGTTAACTTTCAGATGATGGTCAAATTGCCAAGAGGATACATGTTAGAGAAGTAGGTGTACCCTTAGAGCCCTTTCTCTTGGGAAAGAGCCTACAGTTTTCTTGGATTACTGCTGTTTTAAGATATTGACCCTAGGATATGATGCACTGGCTTCCAGATGAAATCAGATTGCTTTTTCCTCGGAAAGCAGCAGCATCGATTTTGGTTATCATGGAATTGTCAAACTTGTCTCTTTCAACCTGGGAATGAATGACTCTCCTTGCCAGTTGAATTTTATCCATGGGTAATTAAAACATTTCACAATAAATGTAATTTAAAGTAAAAGAAATTTTATTAAATTTACCATGGCTAAGATTATTAGAAAAGCTTTTAGAATCAGTGATATGAAGAAAATGCAAGAATGATTAAATAATTTTACAGATACCTTAAACTCTCAGCCAACGCTGTGTATAACTCCCTGCAGTATTAGTAAATTAATTTCAATATGAATTTTCTGGGCCCAGAATTATCTTCTCAACATAGTGAAAAATGGTCCAAATTGCCTGAAGTCCACCTTTTCTACAATTCAGTAAATGTTTATAAAGGAATTAGAGAATTTTGTACCTATATATGATATACTCAAAGTTTGGCCTTTAAAAATGTCTTTCTTACCCTACTTTCTTTCAGCTCTTACTAATCAGAGACTGAGTGGCTACCTTCCTTCTGAGGTTCTCATTCTTATTCCATATCCACCTGGGGTATCGTTCCATTTCAGTCACCAAAATACACAGTATCTCATTTTGGAATACCTTTCAGATACTCTGCATCCTCCTCATTGCCACTGCTGCTTTTTGTGGATCAGGACTTTATAACTGACCTTCCTAGCTGGTGCCCCAGCTTTCATTAGTCTTCCTTTTATTAATCTACCCTCTTCCTTTTGAACTTTACCTTCTTGGTCACACCACTTTTAGCAAAGCCATGGATTCTAAACTCCTCAGCCTGCTTCTTAAGGCCTCGCATAAGCAGAACAGTCTCTGGCTTTCCAGCCTCTTTCTTACTATTCTAACACGTCCCCAGCTCCTTGCTGGAAATGTAGATTTCCATGGGAAAGTCTAAAAAGACATTTTTTAAAAAGTGGGGAGGATGCTTAAAGATAATTATTCATTATCTTGAAAATTCCTTTCAATGTAACAGAGTTTTCTGAAGATGCAGTCTAGTTGATTAACAAAAACACAATTAATTTATTTCCCCTAGCACCAACTGCTCTGTGCCTGGGGAAATCACTTTGCCACTTGCCTCAGCTATACAGGGATGATACAGTAACTCCTGATCCCCACTCACTCCTTGTAACAAAGGAGTTATGAGTCAAAAAGCTGTTATTGTTATTTTTGAACTTGGAGCATGCAAAGCTGATCCAATTCAAAGATTCACTCCCCCCACCTTCAGGGAGCCAGCACGAAGATGCTAATTAGTGTGTCAGCTCCCCTTCCACTGCTGCTAGTCTATGGACATACCTTAGTCTTCAAATACTCCCCCACCTCAGGGGAGGGTGCTCCAATCAGCTGAGCCACCTGGCCAGGGCTTGGCTGAGTCTCTTCAGAGAGCCTGGACTAAGCAACACTGAGAGGCATGGCCCAGGCCAGTTAGTGGGAAATAAGAACGCTACAGCCACCTTTGGTTCTCATATCTTTGTAGGGGTCCTTGTGTGTATGTATGTCATTAAAATAGATTTTTTTCCTTCATGTTAATCTTTCTTTTATTATAGGAGGATTTCAGCCGAGAACCTAAAAGGGTAGAGGGAAAATTGTTTTTCCTCTTCTACATAGTCTAATTTCAAATTTCACCAACTGCCCCGGAGATGTCTTTTTACAGTTAGCTTGTCTGAGTCATAATCCAAAGAAAACCTTCAAACTGAATTCTGATTATTTGTCCTGTAGGATATCCGACATTTTGGATTTGGCCAATTGCTTCTATAAGGTGTTGTTTAATTGAGAGTTAGAGACCTGAGTAGATGTTCAGATTTAATTTCTTAGGCAAGATTACTTTATTGCTACTGTTGTATATGAGGGGGACTCAGAAAAAAACAGAATTCTCTTCTAGAGAGCAGGCCCCTTGCAGTACAAGCTTCTCCACTAGGTGGATGTCCTAGGAACCCATCTGTATCAATGCACCAGCTGGTGTTGTCGTGAGAGGCTGCATTTGGCTTCAGTGAAATCTTTTTTGAAGACTCTTTCAATGAGTTTGCCCACTTCTTGATGGGTGATTTTCAAGTGCGTCTGTCTGCACTGCACTGAGTGTTCAGAAGTTTTTGACCAAAATGGCATGACCCCGGTGCCCCACCCTCCCTACTCACCCAATCTCACCCCTGAGCAATGGTTTTTTGTTTCCCTGGATGAAAAATGTCCTCAAAGGGAAATGTTTTGCTGACACAGAAGAGGTGCAGTAAAAAAATGGCAGAAGAATTAAAAGGCATCAAAATCCATGAGTTCAAAAACTGCTTTGAACAGTGGAAGAGGTGTCTCATAGGTGCATTGCATCAAATGGAGAGTACTTTGAAGTTGACTGAAGTTTAAACATGTAAGAATAAATACAAAATTTTATATTAATACATTTTTGGATTTTGGGGTCCTCTCTTGTACCCTTTATTGCACCACATTCTGAAGCAGATAATGTTGGGTTGTTTTACTGCATCACATTTAGAAATGTAGTGGCAGACTGAAGATGGCCACATGGTCTCGGTCTCACCCCACCCTGGAGAGGGGGAAGCTCTCTCCCTTCCCTTGAATCTGGGCTGCCTGCAGTGCGCTGCTTGGCCAGTAGATGCCGCTCTGCCGGTCATAGGCCTGGGCCCTGGGAAACCTGGCAGAACTCTAATGTAAGTTACTTTCAGAGAAGTTTGCTTTTGTATCTGGCTCACCCATCCTCTTTTCTCTCCCACTGGAGAGAAGCATTTTTATTAATTTTTTGGTTTATTCTTCCATCTTTTAAATGAAAGTAGACATAAATATGCACATTTGCAAATACATTTATATTTATATATATTTTACCCCAAAACATAACATACCGTAAGTAGTACACTCGTCATTGTTTATTTCACTTTGCCATGTAATCTGGAGATCATTCCTTCTCAGTATGTAGGGATCGTTCTCATTGATTTTCGTGGCTACACAGTTCACTGAATGGATTATGAAAGTCTATTCAATCAGACCCCTTTTGAAGGAAGTTAGAAACTGGGTTGTTTTCAGCCTTGTGCTCATTTAATGATGTTACAATGAATAGCCTTGTGTAGATAGTATTCTGTAATTTTTGCTAGCACGCCTTTGCAATGGATTTCGAGGAGTGAGGTTGATGAGTCAAAGGGTGATGTGTATTTAACTCCGTTAGATGTGGCAAGCAGAAACTGGGAGTAACGGAGGAAGCCTGTCCGCGGACCATCGAGAGGCAGTAGAAGCACTGTGGAAGGCTGAGGCCCAGAAAGAGCGGGCAGGTGAGCCCTCAGGGGCCGCAGTGAGAGTAGGCAGTTTCTAGGGCGACTTGAATGCCCATGGGTGTTCGATTCCAATTTTAGGTCCAGTCTACCAGCGTTCTTAAAAATCTATTTTCTTGAGGTAACTGGGGTGGATGTCTGATCCTTGGAACCAAAAGTGCCCAATTTGAACAGCAAGAGAGTGAAAGTATTTTGGCAAGGTACCGTCATTACTAGTTTTATAAATTTTATCCAATCTCCAATATTTCATTAAATTTTTTTCAAAAAGAAAAGTTGAAAGAATAGTACAATGAACATCTCTATGGCCACCACTCAAACACAAAAATTATTAGTATTTTTTATATATATGTTTTCTGTAGAATAATTTGGAATTAAGTTTCAGATATGACATTTCACCCTCTAAATAATTCAGTATGTATCTCCTGAAATAAAGACATTTTCCTAGGTAACCACAACACTATTATCCGAATTATGATAATTAACAGTAACTTCCTAAGACAATGTAATATCCTGTTCATCTTCAAATTTCTCATATTTACAGAATGATTTCATAGTTCTTTTTTCCCCCCAAGATATATACAACCAGGTTATATACACTGCATTTGGTATATATAAATAAAACATGAATTCATATTAAGGAAGTATGTTTTGCTGTGTAGTATATTAAATTCTATTAAAAATTTTTAGGTTTTTGTTGAGGAGATTTAGCATTTATGGAGATCAAGTGAACTTTCTTCCTTGGTTTCTTAATATAATGAATTTTTTATTCATGGGTTTTTCCTTTAATTTCTTCACTGAAATCTGCTTATGGAGTCAGAATGTAATTTTAAAGGGGTGCTGTTGGATGTTGTTTGCTCATACCCTGCTCGGCAGTTTCGCATTGCTGTTGAGTGGAGGGGTCCATGACTTTCTCGTGTGTGTGCGCGCTGTCTGCAGGTGACGGTGTGAGTGTGTCCTCACCTCGATGAAAGAATCTGGGAGGGGTCCCGTTTTTCTTTACCTATGATTCAGAGCATTTTACACAGACTGACATTATCCATCTGTCTTATATGGATCTGGTGCTTTCACGGGCACAAGAAACCCTTTATTTTTGCTCTTTCTTCTAGCAAAGTGACATGGTTAAACATATTTTCAAACAAATCTTTGCTCAGGTGAGTTTTAGTAAGTTAGGTTTTCCCAGAACATTTTTCATCAAAGTTTTTCGATATGTTTGTTGTTTGGCATACACTCGTAAACTATTCACTTAAGATTTTTAATTTTCTGTTTTGATGGTTACTTCCTCTTGCAATTTCTTATTTTGGATGTGTGTGTTTAAAATCTCTCCTTTTTTTTTTGGTAAGGTTAGCTAAGTGGTTTGTCTAGTTTTTATCTTTTCAAATAATCTTATTTTTTCATTTTAAATTGTTCTTTTTACTAATGTTAATTTAGGCTGTCAATAATCCTTCTGAGTTTTTGTGGGTGTTAGTTTATTATTCCTTTTTCAATTTTTGAGTTGGATGATTAACTTTCATTATTTTGTTTTACTGATATTTAATGTTATCAATTTCCCTCTGATCACTACTTAAATTGTACCCATAGATTCTGATATCTTTCAACATTTTTAAAAAGTTCTGCTGTTGCAGTTTGTACTTTATTTTGATCTTGCAACTGTATAATATTGAGTTTTTAAATTTCCGAGCAGAAAGATCTTTTAAAATTTTATTATAAAGTTCTGGTTTATTGCACTTGATTAGATAATGTTTTCATTATCTTTACTCCTTGAAACCTATTAAAGTTTTCTTTGTGAGGTAAAACACAGTCAATATTTATCTGTGCTCCATGTTCACTTGGAAAACAATGCAATAGTACTGATGTTTTTAATATTCTTGCTTCTCCTATAGTTTCTGAGTTTTGCAGGTTGCTGGTATGTTATTTGGCTAGATGGATATATTATGGATTTCTGTGAATTCTGGCCTTTTGCATCAAAACCTGTCCTTCTTTGTCTTGTTTCATACTTCTTATCCTGAATTTTACATTATTAGGTATCTAGATATTTTCTGATTTGTAAGTTCTTAGTTCCTCTTTGTTCATCCCTCCATTTTTGTCCTTTTGTAGTACCTCTAAGTGTGGTTCATATTCTGTGGTTACATTTTGCTTGTTTTTGAGTCACTGTGAACATTTAAAAGAGTCATTTTCTGATTATAAAAGTAATATGTTCACCCTGCAAAACAAGTGGGAACTACGGAAAGTATAAAGAGAGGAAAAGCAAGCATGTCTACCCTCTACTTTCAGGGCAACTGTTATTAGCATTGTGTTGTATTTCATTTAGTTGTTTTTCTATTCTTTATAAAATGTTTGTTACAAAGTATTTCTATTTCACATGTTACCTATTTTATAAAGAACATTATTTATTCTTCAGGACATGAAGTGAATTTTCCATTTGTGTTTTAGAACCATCAAGTGCAGTGTAGCCACCTTTTCTGTGCTCCCACATTCAAGTGTTCAGAATGCCCACTAGTGACTTTATACTGAAGTGCCTATATTATTGTTTTAAACTGCCATTGGATTTCTCATTACAAATTTGAGCTCTATAACTTTTGTTTGGAATGCACTCTGCTCTCTGGTCTGGCTACATGAGTAGTGGCCATGGACATTATTCTCTAAACTGTGACTTCTTTGAAATGAGGGTGACCTTATTAATACTTAGCTCAGAATAACAGGTATAAGCCTGTTATGTGTCCAGGGAAAACTGGAATTTATAATCATCATATAGATGAGAAGCTCCATCCTGAGGCTACTTCCAGACATTCCTCCTGGTAAGCTGCCTCCACCCCGATACAACTGAGATGGATGGGGCTTCAGACCTTCTCTCCAAATATTCTTCCCTCTCAACTGTCTGATTCTTGTCTAGCCAATTGATGTTTTTTTAAAGATTTTGTTTATTTATTTTTAAAGAGGGAAGGGAGGGAGATATAGAGAGAGAAACATCAATGTGCGGTTGCTGGGGGTCATGGCCTGCAACCCAGGCATGTACCCTGACTGGGAATCGAACCTGCGACACTTTGGTTCACAATCCACTGAGCTATGCCAGCCAGGGCTTTTTTTTTTTTTTTGGTTCTCAATCCACTGAGCTACGCCAGCCAGGGCTTTTTTTTTTTTTTAAAAAAGATCCAATTGATGTTTTTATTGAACTAGTCAAGAACTGTCTATTTGTCATTGATCTTGCCTTGATGTTCTTCAGTGTCCGTGTTGATCTTCATGGTGAGTGCAAGGGTTTGAAGAAGTTCTTGGGGGACCAACTTGCTTATCTTCAGCTTTGTATTATTCTACTTTCTGGACTATTTGCTCAATATCTTCCTTGCTCAAATGGTTTTTGTCACGATCTTGTCCTCTTTGTATGTATTCTTGTGTACAGAAAACCTACTGGGGATGCTGGAGGCATCTATATCAAATGCTTCTTCAGTCTGTGAGCTCAGCCTTGGCTAGTAGCTTGTTATTATTCTTGGTTACTGCACACTCCACTTCATGGACCTGAATGAGTGCACCAGGCTTATCATTAAAGTAGGTAATGAGGTCTGTGCCTACTTAGCAGAAAGTTAGCAGTGGAATTATTGGGTCGAAGCACAGTTCCATTTTTAGTTTTCTAAGGAAATTCCATACTGTTTTCCATAGTGGCTGCACCAGTCTGCATTCCCACCACAGTGCACTCGGGTTCCCTTTTCCCTACATCCTCACCAGCACTTCTTGTTTGTTGATTTATTAATGATGGCCATTCTGACTGGTGAGGTAGTATCTCATTGTAGTTTTAACTGAAGTGTCTGTTTAGGTCCTTTGCCCATTTTTTAAATGGATTGTTTGTCTTCCTGGTTTTGATTCATGTGATTTCTTTAAATATTTTGGAGATTTAACCCTTGTCCAGTGTATCATCAACAAATATGTTCTCCCATATGTTTGGTTCCCCTTTCATTTAGATGATGGTTTCTTTAGCTGTACAGAAGTTTTTAGTTTGATATAGTCCAATTTGTTTATTTTTTCCTTTATTTCCCTTGCCCTAGGAGATATATAGGAAAAAGTATTGCTATGCAGGATGTCTGAAATTTTCCTGTGTTTCCATCTAGGACTTTTATGGTGTCAAGATTTATATTTAAGTCTTTTATCCATCTTGAGTTTATTCTGGTATATGGTGTAAGTTGGTATTCTAGTTTCATTTTTTTTTTTTTTACAGGCCACTTCTCCCAATACCATTTATTGAAGAGGCTATTTTTACTACATTGTATGCTGCTGCCCTCTTTGTCAAATATTAATTGACCATAGAGACTTGGGTTTATTTTTGGGTTCTCTATTCTGTTCCATTGATCTATGTGTCTTCTTTTTATGTCAGTGCCAGACTGTTTTGATTACAATGGCCTTGTAGTATAGTTTTAATTCAGGTATTATGATTCCTCCTACTTTGTTTTTCTTTCTCAAGATTGCAGAGGCTACTCAGGGTCTTTTTTAGTTCTATGTAAACTTTTGAAATATTTGTTCTAGGTCTGTGAAATAAGCCATTGGCATTTTAATAGGAATTGCATTGAATCTACAGGTTGCTTTGGATAGTATGGACATTTTAATCATGTTAATTCTTCTGACCCCTGAACATGGTTTATGCTTTATTTTATTTCACTTTATTTTATTTACTTTCATGTCAAATATTGTATATTCTTAGTGAAGAATATAATTATTTCAAAAACATTTGAAGTGGAAAAGACAATGCACTGAATATATTTTCAGTGCATATAAACAACAGAAGGTTGATACTCAGGACATATAACTCTTACAAATCAATAGGAAGAAGCTAAAGACCTCAGTTGAAAACTGGGAAAAAGTTATGAGACAATTTACAGAACAGCAGAAGAGTAAACCTGAGTCACCAAAAAACATGCTCCATCTCACTACAAATCAAGAAAAATCCAAATAAAAACCACACAGCTACATCCACCACACTGTAAATATTAATTTTAAAAATGATGAGCCCAAGGGCTAGCAATAATGTGGGTTGATGAACTCCCTTTTTACCTGGCATGAGGAAATTTGAATTGGTTTAGCCAGTTTGGAGACCAAATTGGTGATATTTAGTAAAGTTTAAAATAAGAAACCCCCAGACTAAGCTCCTCCAATGCTGAGAATGTATATCAATGTTCTTTACAGTCCTTCTCAATAAGCAGTGTTTTGCTAGCATAATTTAGACCATGAAGATCATACTCATTTTTAAGTTAGAATGATTTAGCTATCAATATTTAATCCTCAGTGCATGTTACTATAAGATAAATTTTGATGGTCCACAAAAGAAAAAACTCTTATTGGTTCTAATATGCACATTCATTCTCTGTTGCATTTATTATGTGCCTACTATGTGCAAGCAGTATATTAGTGCTGGGTGAATAAGACATAGTAGCCACTGGTAATTAATATAAGTTTTTACACAAATGCTCCCATCTCTGCTCTTATACACATTTCTGTTCCAGAAGGCAAGTTCCAGCTTTGCAGAGAGGGTAAACTTTTCTGGATTAACCCATCCCTCTTTTTTGTTGTTTATCTCATCATGACTACAGATGATGTTCAGCAATCAGTGACAAACTTTTTGCTTACCTGTCTCCTGGGCTCTCATCTGGAAAGAGATGAAAAGCATCATTTAGTCACTAGCAGGAAATGAGTAACAGATACAGACGGTTTGTGAGATTACAAAGCACAGGCAAAAGTAATTCCCTGAAGTTTCATCTTTCAGAGCTCTTCCATTCTTGGTTTCTAAGATGCAGAGGACATAAGAATACTAAAATGTGATAAAGAAAGAAGGGAATATTACTACATTGTCTAATGCATTGCTTCTAAAGCATTTCCGAGTTAAAATGAAATGTATTTTTATAACTTTTTTTTTCAGAGAAGGATGTTGACAACATTTGTTTCCTCTTTATCAAATATACCGTCCTATATATTTTGGGATGACAAGGTGATTTTTCTTTTTTGCCCATTCACCGAATTGATGAACACTTCTTGCTAAACTGCCAAATTGGAATTTAATCTAATAAGCTTGATTTCAGTTCCTGCAGCATTCATCTCATTAAACCTGTCAATAGGATGGGAATATTGCAGGCAAGCAATGTCCTACTTCTATTTAGAGATGAGTAATTTTGTGTGAGTTTTGGGGAAAATAACCTCAGACGATAGGCAAGCTGAAAAAAGTTTCTGCTTTGACGAAATAATCCATGCCTGCAGCATATGTATCTCAACCATGCTCTTCCAGCCAGATTTCTCCTGCTGTGGACAGGAGAGATACAATGAGGAACCCAGATACATTTTGCTCTTCTTGGATTTTCCTCCAAGCACACTGGCCAGACTCAGGGGATGGTTCTTAGCATCAGAGCAAAAATTTGTGAATTTCGTAGTACTAGTGCATGGCGGAGAGCACAGATAAACTTTGAGCAAGTTACATCTTCTCAGTCTTACAGGAACACTTTGCAAGAATTTCTGCTTTTCCCTTTGCCTTATTGCTGCAGAAGGGGCCTAACCCCTAGACAATGTGTTTCTTTTATTCCAATATACTATGTGTTGTTATTACTCTGCAGAAGCAGAATAGACACCCACATAAAATTTCATTTTGAAGTCAAGAAGGATGATGCCACACACACACAGGATATTTTATTACGTACAGCACGAGGCTCTCTAGACAGAGCAGGGCCTGAGAGAGCAAAGAAAGGAAACTAGATTGGGGACTTTATAGTGGCCAGGGGGTGGGGCTGAGGTGAGCATTTCTTCATACAGTCAGGATTGAATCTCTAACAGCGGAAGCAAGAGTCCCTATAACACATGTCATAGTAATGATTCTAGCATCAGTGAATGCCCTGAACACTAAGTACATGTGGGTTACCAGGGTAGGCACAGTATTTGCATGTCTCACTTATTTTCAACTATCAGCTTATGAGGAAAATCTCACCATCATTCCCACAAAGCAAGGCTTGGAGAGGTGAGGGAAGTTTCCCAGTGTTAAACAGGGAAACAGCTAATAGGTAATGGATATGGGATTCTTTTTAAAATGTATTTTATTGATTATGCTATTACCGGTGTCCCATTTTTTCTCCCCTTTATTCCCCTCTGCCCTGCACCCCCCTCCCACCAGCATCCCCCACTTTGTTCATGTCCATGGGTCATACATATAAGTTCTTTGGCTTCTCCATTTCCTATACTATTCCTAACCTCCCCCCTGTCTATTTTGTACCTACCATTAATGTTTCTTATTCCCTGTACCTTTTTTCCCATCTTTCCCTTCCCCGTCCCCACTGATTTTCTTAGATAAGTCCCTTTATCATTTCATATAAGGGCTTGGTGACCATGAACTCCTTTAACTTGACCTTATCTGGGAAGCACTTTATCTGCCCTCCCATTCTAAATGATAGCTTTGCTGGATAGAGTAATTTTGGATGTAGGTCCTTGCCTTTCATAACTTTAAATACTTCTTTCCAGCCCCTTCTTGCCTGCAAGGTTTCTTTTGAGAAATCAGCTAATAGTCTTATGGGAACTCTTTGGAGGTAACTGCCTCCTTTTCTCCTGCTGCTTTTAAGATTCTTTCTTTATCTTTAAACTTGGGTAACTTAAGTATGATGTGTCTTGGTGAGTTTCTCCTTGGATCCAACTTCTTTGGGACTCTCTGAGCTTCCTGAACTTCATGGAAGTCTATATCCTTTGCCAAATTGGGGAAGTTCTCCTTTATTATTTTTTTCAAGTAAGTTTTCAATTCCTTGGTCTTCCTCTTCTCCTTTTGGCACCCCTATGATACAGATGTTGGAATGTTTCAAGTTGTCCTGGAGGTTCCTAAGCCTTTTCTCATTTTTTTGAATTCTTGTCTCTTCATCCTGTTCTGGTTGGATGTTTATTTCTTCCTCCTCCTCCAAATTGTTGATTTAAGTTCCAGTTTCCTTCCCTTCACTGTTGGTTCCCTATATATTTTGCTTTATTTCACTTTGTGTAGCCTTCTCTTCTTCCTCTATTTTGTGACCATACTCAACCATTTCTGAGAGCATCTTGATAACCAGTGTTTTGAACTCTGCATCTGATAGGTTGGCTATCTCTTTATTGCTGAGTTTTATTTTTGGATCTTTGATCTGTTTTTTCATTTAGGCCATTTTTTTTGTCTTAGTGTACCTGTTACATTGTAAGGGGCAGAGCCTTAGGTATTCCTCAGGAGGGCAACCCATGTTGCTGCGGTGTGATGCTGTATGTTGGGGAGGGGACTGAGAGGGAACAATGGCACTTGCTCAGCTCTCTGCTGGTTTCCAGTCACTTCCTCTGCTACCCACAATCAAATTGGGCCCTTCTAGTGCTGATTCCTGGGTTTGTGTACCCTGTTCTAGGGCCTTGTGGGTCTCTCCAATGAACTCTCCTGTGAGGCTGGGGGTTTCTCCCACTGCTGCTGCAACCCCCACAGGTGTTTTCAGTCAGAGGTTTGGGGCTTTGTTTCCCCACACTGAAACCCTGGGTTGCATGGTCTGTCACCCTCCCCAGTTGTTTCTCCCTGTTTATCCACACACAAATGTGGGACTGCCTGCTCCACCCACTGCCGCCTTCTTGTGAGTGTTCTTCACCCCGGCTGCCTATTTCCACCCCTCCTGCAGGTTTGGATGAATATTTCTTCTTTAACTCCTTTCATTATCAGACTTCCATACAGTTCAATTTTCTGGCAGTTCTGGGTATTTTTTTGTTTTAAATTTTTTGTTGTCCTCCTTTGGTTATGTGAGGAGGCAAAGTGTATTTACTTATGCCTCCATCTTGGCCGGAAGTCCTGGATGTGGGATTCGAACCCAATCGGTCCAACTCTGGGTTGGGGCTCCTAACCACTTTTCTGTACAATGGCTCCTCAAATCATACCATGTAATCCCCGTGCAGCTAACCATTTCCTGAACCCACATCCAAGGCTGGCTCTGCTCATCTTGACCACCAAAACAGCTCACTAGAAGCTGAGATTTATTTTCAGGCTCTGAAAGGCCAGGAGGAAGCACCGCTAGACAGGCTGTCCCTGGGGTAGTCTCAGGGCCAGGCCTGACTCAGGTGGGATGAGCACCTGGAAGAGGTAGATGTGGTGTGAGTGGTTGAGACGGGGCCAGATTTGAGATGAAGAGCAGAACATCACACCCGAAGCATTAAAGTCTTAAACAGAAAGCCAAGCAAGAAGTGCAGAGCTGGTAGGGTGTAAGGGCGGACCCGGAAGTGAGGTAGAGTGTGGCCACTGACGGGGACTCGGAGTCCAGGACACCTGAGTGCCTATAACTCTCTGTCCCAGGCCTGCCTGAGTTCAAGGCAGAGCATTGAGACCAACCCTATCCACTTGTCCCATCTTATCCGGTAAGAACTTGGCACAATCAAGGTGCCGTGGAATTCCCTGGGTGTGACAACTGCACACACATACAAAAGACAGAGAAGCAGGACTCTGTCTCCTTCTGCGAGGCTGACCCACTACAAAGCTTCAGGGCAGAAGGCGTTATCAGTTACTCAGGGGTTGTAATTTAGGGAAACTAACAAAGCACTATGAGCAACACACAACTCTCCCCTACCTCTCACCAATTGTCTCTCCTAGCTGCCTTTCATGGTATATCAAAGATGCATTTACTTGGATTAGAGCTTGTGTAAATGTCTGTGGAAGGTATAATGGGGAACCATAAACTAGCACTGTAGAGAAGATGGGCCTCCATTGTGAAAACTGAATGGATGAGACACAGCACAGGTAGGTTTTGATGGTGATGTGGAAGGGAAGGCCAGATTCTGGGTATTAAGAGCAGCTCTGAGGAGCCAGGCCAGGTGGGCACAGCTGTGGCCATTCATTTCAGCAACAGGCAGAATAAGGACACCGGGCTGCGGGAAGAACAGAAAAGGAGGTGAGTGTGAGGTCAGGGTGATGTGTTAGTTACCCTTAAATGGTCCAGGATGCCGACCCTTTGTTTTTTATTTTTTTCCTATTTGTTGAGCTTCATTCTGAATTATTTTTCTCCACTAACTTTTTAAAATGTATTTTAAATTCTTCTTTTGTAGTTTTGGGTTACCCCAACTTTCTTTGTGCACATTGGGTGTGACAACATTGCTTAGTTTGAGTAAGTAGGACCCAAAACTTTCCTATAAAACATCCCTGCCAATTTTTAGGGAATTCAAATATTTCACAAAGCCTAAATGTCCTTTGGCAGTAAGGGAGGAGTATTTTGCAGCAAAAAGCTTCTTAAAGATGATACATTGTGGCATAATTTCACCAAATGCTAGTACAGCTTGGGTCTTGGGCACTGGGAGCATGGGAAAATAGTTCCGATGGTGGCAGTAAAACTTGGAGCATTTTTGCCCTTAACTGTTAAACAGAGTTGTAGACATTTAAGCGGAATATCAAATGGGAAAGCCAGCTGTGCACATAAGCAAGGACTATGCAAGTAAACCAGCCACTCTGCAGACACCATCTGAGGTTTAGTAATGAGAACACTTAGTAAACGCCTGTGTTGGGAGGAATGTTTTATTAATGCCATGTTATTGGCTGTTTCAAAAATGCCTTTTAAAAAGGGCTCCTTGAAGCATTCTATGAAATTGAGATGTACCAGAGAAGAGTGGGAATAGCTAGAGCAGAGTGTCTGGGGCCTCTTTTGGCAGTGGCCAGGCCGGGTGGCAAGGTGCTGTGGAGTGGGGGTGGCTGAGTAAGGACAGAGGGCAGGGGACACTGGGAGGGGAGGTGTGTGTCCGCAAACGTGAGGAAGGAGGAGCAGGGCTGTGCGTCAAGGGGTCAAGGGTACAATGGAAGGCAGAGCATGGTCACATTTGAAGGGGTTCATGCTGGGTGTGAAGTGCGCCTTGGAAGGAGGGTGGGGACCTTACCGGGTGTTTAAGTAGAGTCTTTTCATCAGAGCTCCTGCATGCTCACAGCACTCTATTTTAGATACTCAAAAACAAAACCAAAAACAAACAAACAAAAAAACAAACCCCCAAACCCTCAATCTTTAATTAAACTAATTATGAAATATTTCAGACATACTAAAAGGGATTAAGAGGCTAATGACTACCTATATAAGCATCGCTCAGCGTAAGAAGTAACACAACACAGTTGGTCCTTCAACAAGGTGGGGATTGGGGGATGACCCCTTGAGCAGTGGAGAACCTACCCCTCTTCTTCCCAGTACAACTTCTGATTCTACAGTCAGCCCTTTGAATCCTCGGTGCAATCTCCGTGGTTGAGAATCTGCAGTTGGGAAACAACAGTTTGGAATAAGAAAATACTGTTTTTGATCCCAGTTTGCGAATCTGCGGTTGGCGATGCGAATATACTGTTTTCAATCCGTGGTTAGTTGAATCCTCGGATGCGAAACCTGCAGGTCTGACGGGCTCACTCTATTCATTGAAAAGACAAAAAAATTCACATATGAGCAGTGGACCCTGAAGTTCAAACTGGTGCTGTTCAAGGGTCAGCTGCACACGTGCTGCGGAGGCCCAGCGGTAAGCACTATCCTAAATTTCCGCGTTTACCGTTGCTGCTAAGGTTGTCCTTTTTCTATGACATATGCTGATATTTATGCAAAATATATAGTATTGGGCATATTTTAAATTTGTAATAAAAGGGTATGTACTCAATACCTTTTTATTTTCAGTATCTTATTAACAGTTTTTTGAGATTTAGCCATTTTAACTGTATAGTATTCTGTTGAATGAATCTTCACAATTCTTTATTCATCTTGCTGATAGATATGCATGAGTTTTTCTAGGGTAAATGTTTTAGAATGGAAAGATTAGAGCATAGAATTTGTGTATCTCAAACTTTTGAAGATTATTGCTGGGGGTGGGGGCAGTCATTCTTATTAATTTACAGGAGTTATTTATTTATTCTAGACATTAACTCTTTATCAGTTATATGCCTACCAATCAGTGATTTGTCTTTTCTCTTATTTTATGACGTCTGTAAATAAACAGACATTTTAATGTATTTGCATTTATCTTTATTTCCTTTTAATTACATTTATTGCCTTTTGAATTGTGAGGGGTTTTTTTGTTTTGTTTTGTTTTGTTTTTTACCTTGTGCAGCATATCCTTGTATTTATCAGGATCATAAAGACATTCTTTTGAATTATTTCCTGAAGTTTTAAAGTTTTGATTTTCATAGTGTTACATTTGGTCCTCCACCCATTTTGAATGTATTGCTGTGTATAATATGAAGGACCAATGAATATTTTTATATGGATGACCAATTGTATAAGCACAGTTGTTAAAGCATCCATTCCCCGCCCCCCCACCCAATCTGCAAAGGCAGTCTGTTTCTGTATACGAGTAGGTATATCCCCAGAACCTGAATTTGGTGCTATTTATATATTTCTCTATCCCAATGCTAATATTACAACATAATAATTACTATAGTTTTATAGTAAATTTTGATATCATTTATATATTTTTAAAAGATTTTATTTCTTTATTTCCAGACAGAGGAGAAGGGAAGGAGAAAGAGAAGGAGAAAAACAGTAGTGTGTGGTTGCCGCTCATGCGCCCCCCACTGGGGACCTGGCCTGCGACCCAGGCATGTGCCCTGACCAGGAACTGAACCAGTGACCGTTTGGTTTGTAGGCCAGCACTCAATCTACTGAGCCAGCCACACCAGCCAGGGTTTGATATAAGAGATACTTTTGACAAGATTACATTAAGCTCAGTTGAACAGCATTTAAATGTAAGTAGAAAAGGCACCAAAGGATACATAAGTATTTTCTACTTTATAAAGTTATATTGATTATCATTATTTGCTTTTTGCATTTCCATGTAAATTTTTTGAGGGAGTTTTAAAATTCTTTCATAAATCCTATGGTGAAGGGTTTGGCAAAGCTTATAGTCAAAATGTAATTACTTGTTCTGAAACAAAAATGTTATTGGGCTTAAAAGAACAAGATACTGCTACACACCTATTAGAAGGGTAAAAATCCAAAACACTGACAACATCAGATGCTGGCGAGGATGAAGAGCAACAGGAACTTTCATTCATTGCTGATGGGAATGCAAAATAGTACAGCTACTTCGAAAAACAGTTGCTAGTTTCTTATAAAACTAAGTATACTGTTATCATATGCTCCAGCAGTAGTGCTCCTTGGAATTTACCCAAATGAAAAAAAAAAACTCATGTTCAAACAAAAATCTGCACACAAATATTTATAGTATCTTTATCCATAATTGCCAAAACTTGGAAGTACCAAAGATGTCGTTCGATAGATGACTGGATAAACTGTGGTACATTCAGACAATGGAATATTATTCAGCCAAAAAAAAGGAAGAAGAAAAGAAATAGGCTATTAAGCCACGAAAAGACAGAGGAAACTTAAATGCATATTGCTAAGTGAAAGAGACCTCTGAGAAACTACATACTCTGTGGTTATAAATATGGGACATTCTGTAAAAGGCAAAACTACAGAGACAGTTACAAGATCATGGTTGCCAGAGGTTCTGGGGGAAGAACGAATGAAGAAAAAATGTTATTAAAGGACTTTCAGAACGAAGCAAGGAGATTGGACTAGACTGAGTTGGATGCCCTATTAACTGCCTCCCAAGCACCTTGTTCTCAACCAGAATATGATATTTATCTTACTGTGTTGCAGTTGTCTGCTGCTTTCCATTAGGGTATAAGCTTATCCAAGCTAGTGCCCAGTTTTATTTATTATTTTATTATAAGTGGTAGCAGAGAACTTGATACTTGGTTGGTGCTCAAGACATTTGTGAATCAAATGTGTGACTCTAACGATGCAATGTTTCAAAAATTTTAAAAGAAGATGAGGGAAGATTAACAAATGAAAAATATAAACCTAATGCTTATTTGCTATGAACAGATAGAGTAAAACTGAAACAATAGAACCCAAACTGTTTACCAATGTCACATTTTATGTTTAGACACGATTTTGCTTTCATTGGGTTCACCTGCTCTCACAGAAATAAGTTTGCAATTTGAATATGCTACCATGAATTTTTTAAAGTATTTTCCTAACAATGTCTGAGGTAGAGGCAAATATACTTTACCCTCTTAAAAAAAAATCAAAACCCACACTGGCTCAGTGGATTGAGTGCTAGCCTGCAAACTGAAAGGTTGCTGGTTCGAGTCCCAGTCAGGGCACATGGTTGGGTTGCAGGCCGGGTCCCCAGGTGGAGGCATGCAAGAGGCAACTGATCAATGTATCTCTTGCATATCTATGTTTCTCTCCCTCTTTCTCCCTCCCTTCCCTTCTCTCTAAAATTAAATAAATGAAATCTGCTAAAAAATACCCTAAAATAGCTAACTTAAGAAATGTAAGTAAGCATTGCATTTAAAATAATGTGAGTCAGGTTTTTAGAGGAAAACACTTAGCCTCACTTTTGTTTCTTTTTCACTTATATTTAAATGCTGTCTGGCCCAGCTCATTTGAACTTTATGTCAGGAATTGACTCTATTCCATACAATGACTTTTTCTTCTAGCCTCTCTTGATTTTTTATTATTATTATTATTATTATTTTGGTATTTCTTGGTGAACCACTCTGCCCTCCCTCCTACCAGCAACTAGGACCATCTCTCATTAGAGAGATGAAATGATGCCATCAAGAGAGGGATGAGACAAACCACTAACTGGGAAAAAAAACATTTGCAGAACCATGTTTAACTAACAAGGGGTTAGTATTCAGAATATATAAAGAACTGATATGAATAAATAAGAAAAAGGCAGCCAATACAATAGAGAAAATGTGATACGGATCCTGGCTCCTGTGGCCTGCGGCATTATGGATGACACGACACAAATTCACACGGACTTCTGAGTCTTGCAGAGGAAAAGGGACAGTGCGGCTTCTCTCTCAAGGGGAGAGCAAACCTCAGAGCACCTCAGCCACTCTCTCAAGAGGAAAGCGCCTCGACCCTTGCCTTGACAAGATTTTATTGGGTTCAATTTGCACAGGAATACAGGGTATATACGTAAAGCTCATCAATCGTTGTCAGGCAGAAATGATTGAACAATAGAAAACAGTCAAAGAACTCTGAGGGCTTGTTCTGAGTCATGGTGAGATAGTTAAAGGGCCATAAAACTTTGAGGAACAAGCTCACTTCTTGCTTGGACCCTTATCATTTAAATTGAGGGTACTAGCAAAGTAGGTTTCATAGGATTTTATGCATTCTTTCTTAGGCCTGATTGCCCTAGGGAACCTGCCCTTTCCAGCACAGGGCTGCACCTACCTCCAGCATTGTTTCAAGCTTAAGTCAGGCAGGGGAAGTAAGGCAGCCAAGAGTTTAGGAGACTTCTTGCAGACAGAATGAGGACTCAGGCTCTGTCAAAGCCAAGGGGCAAGGGTCCATTACCCCCTTTTTCTATAGCCCCCTGAGTCCTTCCCTGAGGGCCTCTTCATGACCATGCCTGTCTTAGGTCATCCCTCTTTTGAGGAATCTTACCTGCCATTGGCTAATGAGTCATCTGCCCGGGGCCAAGCAGGGTGAAGAGAAAGGGGCCAGAGGTGGTGCCCCTACAAGGAAGATAAGCTTTGTCTCCTAAGTGGGTTATGGTTCCAAGGTCCTTTACCCAGCCTTCGCCATGGGGGATTACAGTCTCTGAAACCAGGCAGGGCAGTTCCCAACAAAAATGGACAATAATATTGAAATGCTATTTAATTCTGAAGAGAGAGTCCATCAACTGGACAGAAGCTAGAAAGACTAATAATACCAAGCGCAGCCAAAGATATAGTAGAGCCATGTGAACTCTCATCCCTGTTGGCGAAATGCCAGTTGGCACAACCACTTTTGAAAGACAGTTTGCATTACCAAGTGAAGTCGAGCATGACCATATTGTATGACCCAGCCATTCTGCTACCAAATATATGCTCTTGGGAAACTTTGGCGCACGTACTAGGAGACAGGTAGCTGAACGTTTACAGCAACTTTGTTTGTAATAGGGAAAAAAGGTGGAACAATTCAAGTCTTTATAAACAGTAAGATGGATGACTAAGAATGGAATAGTTATATAGTAAAATACTACACTGCAGTGAAAAAGATTCATCCAGCACACACATCAACATGGACAATCTCAATAGCATAAACTTGAACAAAAGAAGCAAGTTGTAGAAGAACACGCAATCTTAGTCCGTTATAAATGTTTAACCATAGAGATACATAGGTTGTAAAAACAGAAAGAAAAACTAGAGAACAATTACAATTTCAGGATAGCAGTTACCACTGAGAGGGGTGGGGTGGAAGGATAGGATTCAATCAAAAAGAGCACAGAGCAGCTTCTGATGATGGTAATATCCTATTTCTTGACCTTGGCAGAGGGCATATGAGTGTTTATTTTATTATTGCTCTTTAAACCACACTAATACTTTCTAAACACACTTGCATGTAAGTTATACTTTACAATTTTAGCAAAAGCCACCTATAGGTGGGGCAGTAACTTTCCTCAGATTTCAGGGCAGCTTAATTTAATCTTGATGCCGTTAGTTTTGTTCTTTAGTCTTAGATCCCCCCTTTCCACTCTGTAGGCTCCTGCTTCTTTATGCATTTTCAGTTTTCTGCTGGGTAGAACCAGCTATTTAGTACTATTTAACTATAACTATGCACAGTTCACTGAATTCATCTTGCGGGCTTGTTTTTCTAAGGGAGTGGCTTATATGTCTTGTAAACGAAACCGCCTCAGACTCTGAGATTCTAACTTGTAAACTAATGATAAACTTCATAGCATGTGGGAAAAATGGCAAATAGTATTTCTGTTGTTTCCTCCTTTAAAAAGCCATTTAAAATATTAAAATACTGTAATACTATACATTGTACAAAACAAAAATCATTTTTATAGCATCCCACCTACATAGTATAATTTAAGAGAAGTGCTTTATAGCATATTTCAAATACAGCTGTCATCTTAAATATATATCCTTTATTTTGTTCCCTTAATACTGGTGAAATATTGGGAAATTTGAAAATAAAACTTGAACTTCCAGTGGCAGACAGAAAAACAAGCTAAGCTTTGTCAAGCTTGTGGGAAGCCAGTACAAGAATACACATTCCAGACAAAATCCATTTGTTGGGTCAAATGCTGTTTAACTGTATGTGGTGAACAGACATTTCTCTTAGTTATTTACTGTAGATTTTGAGTGACATTTCTCAATATTATGTAAGCATGGGTTTGGCCACAGGACTAAAAGGAAATAGTATTAAATTTTCTGTGTAATGGGATTAAAGTTGGGCATTAATGACATCCGGAGTCTAAGTATGTTTAAGAGAACACAAGTTAAAAACATCCTGACTGCTGGGTTTCCTTGGAAGTTGCTACTCTGTTGTAACAACTAGAAAGCTGAACAGGCTGAAAATTCAACAACTTTTTTTTTCTTTAAAAAGAAATGACAGCTTTATCATGATACAATTTACATACCATAAGATTCACCCTTTTAGAGTATGCAATTCAATGGTTTTGAGAATATTCATAGAATTGTACAGCCATCCCCACAATCAATTTTAAAACATGTACATCACCCCAGAAGAAACCCCTTACTCCGGAGTAGTCACTACTCACTCCCTGATGTGCTCATTCTCTGGAAACCAATGATCTACTTTCCGTTTCCCTGAATTTGCCTGTTCTGAAAATTGCATATACAGGGGTCATACAATATATGGTCATCTTTTCCTATTGCCAACCAGTGATTTTACCTTTCTAAAAAAACCTTTTTATTAAATTTATTGGGGTAACATTAGTTAATAACATTATATATGTTTCAAGTGTACAATTCTATAATGCATCATCTGTATATTGTATTGTGTGTTTACCACTCAAAGTCAGCTTTCCTTCCATCACCATATATTTGACCCCCTTTACCCTTTACTACCTTCCTTCCACTCCCTTTCCTTCTGATAACCACCATACTGTTGTGCATATTAATGAGTTTTTGTTTGTTTGTCTTGTTTGTTCATTTTTGCTTTTAGTTTTGTATTTCCCACATGAATGAAATCATAAGGTTCTCTATTTTTTCTGACTTATTTTGCTTAGCATGACATTCTCAAGATCCATCCATGTTGTCACAAATGGCAGTATTTCATGTTTTCTTATGGCTGAGTAGTATTCCATTGTATATATGTACTGCATCTTCTTGATCTGATCATCCATTGTGGGACATTTTACTTTTGTTTCCATGTCTTGGCCACCATGAATAATGCTGCAGTGAAATGAAGGGTACACATATCTTTACTAACAAAACACAACTCTTCTTAATCTGTAAGACAAGGGGGAAAACAGAGCAAACCATAGCCTCCCAAAGTGGAGACAGACAGGTGAATACAGGGAGTCCAGGCTTACCTGAGCAGAGAGTGGGAACCGAAGCAGGAACCAGGGCCGGGGTAGGAAAGGCAGAACTGGAATCGGTGAGTGGCCGGAGGCCTAGTGTGGACAACTCTGAGAAATGAATCTCAGGGGGATCCAGTCGTGGTAGGGAAAGTGGGGACATTATTGTGAGATTTATCTCTAGGAACTCAGATGGGCTCTTCCAGTAAATATTGGACAAATGTCCTTTGGTGCCCCGATTAGGAGGACGTGAAAAGGAGCCATTTTAAAATACACCAAAAAAAGCCCTCTGGGTTTTTTTGTTTTTGTTTTTGTTTTCAAGCAAGGCCTGCCCTCAGGGGAAACTAATTAACCACAGCCTAACTTACTGGGATATTATTAAAGCCTACCTGACCTGGGAAGAAAAACACCCAACTGCAGCCCACTCCAGCCTTGCTGTCCCATCGAAGGGAGGAGGAAGCAGCTGAGAAATTCTCGTGAGGTCCAGAGGCACAGGCTCCCTGAAAGACTGAGACCTAATCGTAGGGCTATAGAATGCCTCCCCTTCCCCCACACATCACCATCACATTACCGAGCAATTCCTTTTATCCAATGCATTGTGTCCAGTTACCAAGAAAAACATTACAAGGCATAGCAATGGACCGTAGGCACTGGTGAGGAGCTAGTGCAGGGTCTAGGAGACAAGCAGAGAAGATCAGAAGTTGAGCTGTAGCGGTGGAAATAGTTGGGTGGGACCGCTGCCAGCAGCAGGCCATGTCTTTTGACCTGTATGATGAATGCATCTTTTACCCAGTTAGCTCAAAAAAAGGCTCAGATCATCACTGATGGAACACTGTCTTTACAATATGCACGGTTCTCATTCGTCATTGCTTTTGTTTTCATGATGAAGAGGAGACTCAGAACACAGCTTTTTTACAGGAACAACATAATTTTGAATACCATATTTTTTTGGACCATAAGACACACCCAGGTTTTAGAGTAGGAAAATAGGGGAAAAAATTTTAAGCAAAAAATGTGGTAAAATATTTAATAACATAAATAACATAATATTTCACCAATATAAATATAAATAGAACTCAACAGCAGCATTAACAACCATTATTCCTCCCAAATTTGGGGGGGGGGGGAGTGCATCTTATAGTCCAAAAATTATGGTAGTTGATATAGATAATCTCAAACTAGACACTTGAAGTGTTCCTGTTTCACTCAATAATTTTATGTTATTTAGGTTGGGTACCTCTCCTTACATAAGGCTGTAAACCTCTAAAGTTTTTGTTTGAAATTGGGTGAGTGAGCAAGAACTTTTGTGGCTCATTAATCTGCATGCCCACAATCAGTGGCCTTGCCCTCAGAAGTGTGCGGAATCCTGACGCACCTCTGTTCAGCCTGGAGGAGCTCAGGGCTGGGCCCGTGTTACAGCAGGCTGCTGAATGGGGTGGCTTCTGTGGCAGGCAGAATCCTAAGATGATCTCCACCCTTGAGTGTGGGAGGGACCTGTCAATGGTGGGTTGTCAGCCTTGGCAGGTATGGCTCAGTTGGTTATGAAAAGGTTATGGGTTTGATCCTGAGTTAGGGCACATACCTAGGTCATTGATGTGTTAAAGGGACATTGAGAATCCTCCCTGTTTATGCTCAAGCTGTGACCTTTATTGTAAGAATGAAATGTAGGCATGCTATGTCCAAGGGAGGACTGGCCTTTCTCCCCGGGAGATTAGTACTTTTAATATTAGCTGTTCCTTTGAAGGAGACCTGGCCCTTCTCCCAGAGGGACCTGTTGGTTAGTTAAGTCACACAAGGCCCTTGGTGCATAGCCACTTTTGTCTAACACATATTTAAGCATAGCTCCCACCTTTGGACCCCAGACTTTGGAATCTCACCTGAGAGAAGGTGAGAAGGACGCTTCGCTCAGAACTTTCCCAGTCGGACCCCAAGTACTGTCTCTGGGATTCCTGGCATCTATGTTCGGGTGTTGGTGAGCTCCTGTCTGGAGATGTATGATCTTGATTCTTGCTTTCACTTTTCTCTCACTTAATAAAGTGCTTAGCTATTCACCTTTGACTTGGGGGTTTTATTGTCTGAGAATCTGTACCTCCAAATTATGTGGCCATGATCTCATACGTGCCGCTTAATGGCATGGTCGTGAGTTCAGTCCCTGGTTGGGGCACGAATGGGAGGCAATCGATCGATGTTTCTCTCTCACATCAATGTTTCTCTGTCTCTTTCTTCTTCTTCTCTCTCAAATCAATAAACATTTTTTTAAAGATTTAAGTAATATATGATAGGTTATCACTCTGCTAACTAGGTGATGTTACATGGCACAAGGGCTTTAAAAAAGAGAGATATTCTGGGTGACCTGACCTAACCAGGTGAACCCTTACAAGAAATGAGGCTCCTCCTGGAGACAGGGATTGAAAGTCTGGAAAATTTGAAGCATGAGAGGGATTGAGCCTGAGAAAGATTCTCCGTTGTTGGTTTTGAACTTTCAGGAGCCATGCGGCAAGGAGTACGTGCAGCTTCTAGGAGCTGAGCATGTCTCTCAGCCGACAATTAGCAAGCAAACAGGGACGTCAGTGTTACATCCTCAGAGAACTGAATTCTGCTACAACCACATTAACTTGGAAGAAACCCTGAGCTGCAGGCGGGAGTGCAGCTGGCCAGCACCTTGTCCAGCCCTGTGAGGGCCTGAGGTTCCTTCCATGCTGGGCCTGGACTTCTGGCTACAGAGCTCTGAGCTAATAAATGGGGGTTGTTTTAAGCCACTACATTTGTGCTTGTTTGTTATGCAGTGTGAAAAATAATATAAACAGAGCCACTTTAAAATGGAGTTGGGGCTGCCATCCAGAGGAAGTACCTTGTAGGTCTTCCCCTCAAACTTCTGGAATGTTAAAACTAGGTAGAATAATCTTCGGACTGAGCCTAAAGCAGCCCTGCAATGTCAGCTGTTTGCAAAGATAACAAGAAAGCAGACATCCTGACTATAGACTGAAAATTAAAGACATTCTTTAAAATAAGCATCACTATGTCAGCACCTGTAGAAATTCCTTCCATCTATTCGTGAATTGCCCCCCTTCCCTTTCTCATAAACACCCCTTGCCTTCACCTCCCCATCAGAACCCTATTTGGACTTCTGCTTGGATCAGTGCTTCCTGAATAGCTGTTCTTTTGGATCTCAAATAAAAGCTTGTTGCCTCTCACTTTGGCCTTTTATTTTTAGGTTTGCAATAGCAATAGAAACTAAAGCAGATTCTAAACTTGAAATTTGCCTGGGTTTCAGAAAAGCCAATATATCATATTTTCACAACTACAACTCGGTAATCATCACAGAAACTGCGGGGAAGCCTGCCTTCTCCTGACTGCCTGGCTGTCACCGAGGAGTGGCCTGACTTCTCTGGATGTCGGCTTCCCCAGCCACAGACGGAGCAGTTAGGTAAGATGCTCTCGCTGGAACACTCTGTCATTCTTTTCTGGCCACTTCTACCTATAACTGACAAAATGTTACTGCTGAAATAGTGATTCTGTTGGGAACAAGGAAATTAAGAACTAAATTTAACCTTAATAGACAAGAACCACATTGTAGCTAAAAAGAAATGATAAGAGAGCCAGAGTACAGTTAAGCAAACATCCTGTGTCTAGCAGACACTCTTCCCTGGGTAGGCTAGATAAGCAGTGCTCTGTAGTTTTTAATGAGAAAACAGAAAACTAGCTAGCTAGAGCCAGGAGATTACTAGGTTAATGAACAAACAGCCTGCCTTCCCGCCTCATGCAAGAATGCTTGGCTTGAAATTCCCGCGCGTGGTCTTTGTAAGCGAATTACTAACTGCCACGCCTGCTTCTGTATAACGCTTGCTTGCCCGCCCATATATAAGAACGTAGTTGTAAGCGCTTGGCGCGGCTCTTGTTTGCAGCTCCTTGTGGGCACTGTGTCGCTGGATACTTTGAGAGTTCGCCCCTGCACAGGTTAAACTTGGCCAATAAAGTAACATCTTTGATACCCTGAAAGTCTCCGATATTTGTTCTTGTGTTTGCTGGATGCTACATTTCCATCCTCTGCTTGCAGTACTGTGGTGGGAGGAGGATGTTACATTACTAGAAACAGTGGTGTAGTGCCTGCTGAAGACGGGGTTGTACCTTTCTGTCCCTGCTTCTGGGCTGCCTCACCTGTGCTGCACTCCTGAGAAAACTGTAGGCTGGGCATTCTGAACAGACATCAAAACCCCTCCAGGTGGCTTAGCCCTTGTGGAGGGATTTATATGTCCTTTTTAATTGAATTTATTATTAATGAAATTCATATTGATCAATGAAATTCATTGATTAATGAATTCATATTGATTAATAAAATTTACAGGTTTCAGGTATACAATTTCATAATGTATCATCTGTATAACATGCCTTTTAAAAGTTAAATGTGGCTTGTTTAGGTCTACCATCTCAAGTAGAATCATCCTTACATTATTTTATTTAAAACAAAACAAGCAAGGTCAAACTGCACAAAACGAGGAAACAAATACAGTTCAGTTGATCCATCTCGAGTATAATATCTCCGTTTTGTGGCAGACTGAACATACAGTTTGTTTCCAGTGTGAGACTCTTTGCCCCTACCCTGGGCATAAAAATGTGTGATTTGCTTTTCACACCAAGTCAGTGCCAAGAAAGAATAACGATGCCATGATTGTTGTATTGCTTTAAAAGTCAAGATCCCTGACAGTCAAAAAACTGGTTTTGTTCTGCAACTTAAGGATATTAATGACTCATTGTGTTTAGTGATTCCAGTTTTCCTGTAAATGAATGAGATGCTAAGTTGTAATATCTCTATACCCACCTTGTTGGGAACCGCCCTGATTGGTATCAGAAGCTGAAACCCCCACCTAGGCTAAGGCTAAGGGAACGCCCTTGGAACCGTAAGCCAGCAAGGAGACAAAAGCTTATCTCCCTGGCAGGAATGCTGCTTCTGCTGCTTTATTCATAACTGAACCCCCAAAAAGCTTGGTCGGTTAGCCAAAGACGGGTAAGATTCCCCAAGGGGGGAACAACCTAAGACAGGCATGATCACTTTGGGAGGCCCCCCAAAAGAAGGACTTTGGGGGTTGCAGCAAAAGGGGGTGATGGACCCTTGCTCCTTGGCTTTGACATAGCCTGAGTTCTCATCGTCTGGGAGAAAATCTCCTTATCTCTTGGTTGCCTTAGTTCCCTTGCTCCACCTAAGCCTGAAACAATGACAGGGTGGTACAGCTCTGTGCTGAAAAGGGCGGATTCCCCGGGTGATCAGGCCTAAGAAAGAATATGTAAATTACTGTGAAAACTTTGTTTAGAATGCTCTCAGTTGAATGAGAAGGGTCCAAGGAGGAAGTTAGTTTGTTTCTCAAAGTCTTACAGCTCTTTTACCCCTACTCAAAATAGACCCTCAGACTTCCTTGTTTTCTGTGGTTCCTTACTTTCCCCTAATGAGTACTGTACTTTACCTGAATTATTATGCAAAATGAGCCTAATAAAAGCAGTATGGACAGTAAATCGGCCCGCACTCCCCACTAGAGGGGGTGGCCATTTCATCCCTACTTCTCCACAGAAACTAGTCTGTCTCTATGCATGTTTTTTCTCGCGTGTTTTCATTGAGCCATCCGCAGCGTTCTGTGATCACTGCTGGCCGGTGACCCACGCATCACCACCTCACTGTGATTTGAGGTTCTTATAACACAACAATCTGGAGAAGAGTCCTAGTATTTTTTCTCTCTTATTTTTGAAGATTAAGAGGAGATATTTTTCTTGTTTAAATTATAGAATTAATTTCAAGTTCATTGTAGAGATATTAACAATGCAGTCAAATATACACACATAGATACATATATGTGTATCCTAATGATGCACTCATTGACGTGTATTTGCACAACCCTGAGAATGAGTGCCTCCTTTCTTAAATTGTTCACCCTGGGCACCTTACTGGTCTCTGCTAGTCCTGACCCTACTGCAATGTGTGTGTCATAAACATTTCTGTGGGTCAAGAAAGTTGGCAAGACATGGCTGAAGACCAGTGCTCCTCAAACTTGAGTGAGCACGAGTCACCTGTGTATCTTGTTAAATTGCAGATTCCGTTTCAGTAGGTCTGGGATTGCATCGGAGATTCTGTGTGTCCAATAATACTGCTGATTCCCAGACTGCATACGGAGGAAATTAGCAAGCCCTCAGAGGACTCTGCTCTATGCTATAAGATCAGGATCACTGTCGCTCTGTTACAAGATTGACTGCTAGGCTCAACTCCCAGAGTTGCTGACTTGGTGGGCTTTGGCAGGGCTTAGGAATCTGCATTTCTAACACGCTCCTCGTTGATGATGATGGCGCTGGTCCAGGGACCCCACTTTGAGAACTCCCACAGTACTCTGGCCCCTCGGGCTCCAGGCTTCCTGCCCAGGCTGCAGTTCCCACTTTGCTGCCAGCCTCACATGATTTATCTTAATTTTTTCACAGCATCTTTCATTAATTTAAAGGCATATTTTAAAATATTTTCCTCCTAAAAATATTTTAGGATGGTTTGAGGCCAGATGATTTTAGGGTCTCTGGTATTCCCTATTGCTAGAAATTGAAATACAATTATTATTTTTTTTTTACTTGATGGCTGTGTTGGTTTCAACTCAGTTCACTTTATTGAGGAACTGCAGGGTTCATTTTTAATTTTTCTTGGTTAGGAAGCTAAAGTGGAATATTTTAATTATACACAGACTGTCCTGTCTTTCCTTAATTTGGTGACAACTGTCACCTTCACCAGAAGCTTATGGCTTAATTTCTAACTGGTCATCTTAAAACCTAAACTTTTCTGTTCAGCCTCTCTATCAAACACACAGTGCTCAGTAAATGTATGTTAAGTAAAATAGGTAAAACGTTCAGTAATTTTAAAAAGTGCAATGAATCTTCAGTTAAGATAAAGAATATTTTACAATCTGTCAATTATAGAAATTAACATAAGACAGCCATTTGACATTTACAGGCAATACTATTAATATATTGATCAGTAAGAGACAAAGCTGAGTTCAGCGGCTCTCATTTTTCTCTGTAATGTGCCCATCACAAAGCCTAAGGCCTTGCAGACATTCAGTGAATTTGTGGCAAAAGACATGGTGTTTGAATGAACTAATGAATGACAGAGCAGTATTAGCAACTACAATTAAGAAAGTAAAGGTAAGCCCTGGCTGGTGTAGCTCAGTGGATAGGGCATGGGCCTGCAAACCAAAGGGTTACCAGTTCGGTTCCCAGTCAGGCCACCTGCCTAGGTTGAAGGCCAGGTCCCTATTAGGGGGCGCTAGAGAGGGAACCACACATTGACATTTATCTCTCTCCTTCCCTTCCCCTCTCTCTAAAAAGAAAATAAATAAATAAATAAATAAATAAATAAATAAATAAATAAATAAAATAGAAAGTAAAGGTAAAAAACAGAATTACTTTTATTAGCTTGCATTCCCTTCTGTTTTCTTGAGTGTGACTCTTTTGAGGGTAGCATTATTGGGAGCTGTCCATAATCCTCAGAATGTCCTGTCTGTGTTGTAGCCCTCCATTTAGAATCGTGTCACACGTGTTTTATGAATATTATGTGTCACGGGCCCACGGTGGAATCTTTTTGAGAACCATTGACATACATTATTTCAGTTGGCCTGATGATTTATATTATAAATCATGCAGGCAAATAGTTGTAGTTTATTTAATAATGAGGAGTAATTATCATATATTACATAAATGATTTGCTATTTTAAAAAGCATTTTTCTTAAATTTCACTAGTTTCTAAAATATTTAGACAGTTATTTGTCTGGAAGTTTTTCTTCCTCTGTTTCTTCTATTAAAATCAAGAAAATGACATCTAAAGCTCGTAAGATATTCTTAGAGTTTTAGAAGTGTAGAGGGAAATGATACTCTCTCATACAGTATTACTATAATTTTTAAGGAAATCTTGAACCTAATGTACAAAGTAAAGAGAAATTAGGTAGATACACTTAAAAACAAATAACAAGGGCTTTTAAAATATTCTTTATACTACTGTTAGTTAATGGAACTTTCTGAAAGTATTTTTTAAAAACTTCCAGGATTTGAGGAATCCACAACATTGATTCATTTCCTGGGTCAACTGTAAAGAAGGCAGAGTATTTTTGACTATTACTGAGTAATGGAAGAAATGTATGGGTAACACAGATAGACGGTGTATGTAAAATGTAGCCTATCCTGGACATTATCGGAAAGACATTGGCCTATCCTCACTAATGCGTGACATTGAAGACATGCATTTATAATACATCATAATGATGAAACAAGAAATGTATACTCACCATCTGGGAGCAGAGTTAAGATTTTTTTTCTGAGAAATCTTAGTTTTAAAAATGGGTGTTTCTTTGTTCCATGCAGTGTGTCACTGCTGGGTATTACATGAGAGATGCTCATCCACTCTGAAGTTTTCACAAGGCTATTTCTATGGTTCAGAATCACTGGTATGTGTATCAAGTCCTCTGGATACACTTTTTTCTTTGCTATGAAATAATTCTTTAAAGTGGTTCTCGAGGCTTTCAAATTATTAGTCTGATCTTACTTCAAGCCCTTGTTGAATTGTTAGCAATTCTGATGTTCTAATATGTTAGTTTGCACTTCAGTTCCTTTGAGCTTTTTAAAAAATAATGCTTTACAAGTTGTTGTACACTGTTGGTAGGGATGCAAAATGATGCAGTCACTATGGAAAAAGGTATAGAGATTTCTCCAAAAAAATGGAGCTGTCATATGATCCAGAAAAATGATGGTAGAGATTCCTCAAAAAAATTTAAAAAATGGAGCTGTCATGTGATCCAGCAATCCCACTTCTGGGTGTTTATCCAAAAGAATTGAAATTAGGATCTCAAAGAGATATTAGCACCATTATGATCATTGTAGAACAATTTATCATAGCTACGTTGTGGAAACAACTTTAAATGTCCATTGAAAGATGACTGGATAAAGAAAATGTGATATATGTACACACTGAAATACTATTAAGCCTTACAAAGGAAAGAAATGATGTAATGTGCAACAACATGGATAAACCTTGAGGACAAATAAAATCAGTGAAATAAGCTAAGTGACATAAGTCAATCACAGAAAGACAATTACTGCATGGTCTCACTTCTAAGATATCGAAAATAGTCAAATTCATAGAATCCAAGAGTGGGAGGGTGGTTGCTAGGGACTGAAAGGAGGGGGAATTGGGGAGCTCCTAATAATGGGCATCAAGTTTCCGGTGAGAATGGTGAGGTGAATGCGGAGGTCTGCTGTACGACACCGAACCTGTGAGCGACAGTAATGTGTTGTGCACTTGAGAATTTGTGAACAGGGTAGATCTCATGTTAAGTGTTCTTATGATAATAAAATAAAAATTTAAAAATCAAATTATTAAAGTAAAATTAATGTTTTGTTGCTGAAAAATATGCCATTATATTATGGTGGGGAGTTGAGAATTTATTTAAATAAAATGGTGATGTAATTATCTAAACCAGCATCCTTTTCACTTTACATCCTTTGTCATCATGTAGAATAAATGTTCTGGGGAGGTAACTGTGGTATACCTTTAAGATATTCAATAATAACATTGCTACATTTTCAATAATATTGCTAGATACTCAATAATAATGTTGCTAAATTGCTATTTTAAAAGGCATTTTTCCCTATTTGTCCCTATTTGCATATTTAAGTAAAGGAAATATTAGGACTCCCAAATGTCAAAGCAGCTCTTAAGGGATAAAAAATGTGGATGTTTAAGAAGAGTTGGTGCAAATCTGGAGGTGATATTTAGAGTTCTAAGGGCATAATGAATAATGTCAACATAATGGAACTGAAAGTGTGTATGTGAAGGCAGCTCTTTTGGAAAGGCCAGTACTCATTTGATGGATGGACAAATTTTCCCTAGTTTCTGGGACTGCATTTAGCTTTATGTTCATAGGTGATTTCTTAAGTGGATGTGGCAACACAGTGTGAAGAGGGAAGTTTAGGACCACGCTGAGGCATGTAAGGCTCAGCTGGAGAAGAACTGAATTACAGCGATCAATGTAAGATGCAGAAGCATGACCTTGGTTCTTGAAATCTACTTTGTTTATTTTCCCATAACCAGATGCTTTCACCATCAAAGCCTCGATTACATGCCACCTCTTCTTTCATTTATTTACTCATTCACTCATCCATCTCACCCCCCATTCAGCAACTATGAGCATTTGCTATGAGCCACCACTATTCCATGCTCAAGGTGTTACCAGAGAGCCAGAGGGAAATGGTCTCTGCTATCACATGCCTAATCACATTTTATTTCTCTTATGGCAATTTGATCATTTGGGCATATCCTGCTATAAGATAGTGAGTGCTTGATGTCAGTGTCATTGTCTAATTCACAACATTTTACAACTGGAAGACAATTGATATATAATGAATATATAGCTGAGTGAATGAACCAGTCTTTCTAACCTACTGTGCCTGAGTGATGTAACATGATTTTTACCTTTCTGAAATTGTAGCCCAACCTCCATCAGTATGGGTTGGAGTCACAAAATACTTGGGCACTGAGGAAGCCATTACAATGGAATTTTTTTTTTAATTCAAAAGTATTTGTGTGGAATTATAGAATACATTTTTATAGCCTAACATAATTGAATCAGGATTGAGAGATTGCAAATGCAGAATGATATAGTTACCTAATAGACTTAATACCTATTTAGAAGAGACCATTAATGGATATTAGGAAATACCATTTTATGAAATAGCAGTACAGGAAGTTATTTAACCTCCCTAAATATTTTTTATGCTACATAATGATTCTATGAAGCATCAATTAGGGATTATCTCTATACTTAATAGTTTTCTTACATGTACATAAACAGAACTTGAGGAAAGAGATGACAGAGGTAAATATTTTAAAGAATTGAGATGAATCCACACTAAGTTTAGGAAACTGAAGAAAGGTAATATCTGCTGGAAATGTCCTCTATTGAGTAATATTCCTCCTATCTGAGGGGCTGTTGATTTGACATAGGTTTCTTTCTTTTATAAAAAATATATTTCATTGATTATGCCATTACAGTAGTCCCAGTTTTTCCCTCTTTTCCCCCTTCCACATGGTACCCCCACTCTCTCCAGCAGTCCCCGCCCTAGTTCATGTTTATGGGTCGTGAATATAAGTTCTTTGGTTTCTCCATTACTATTCCTATACTATTCTCTTTTTAAAATATATTTTATTGATTATGCTATTACAGTTGTCCCATTTCCCCCTTTCACTACCCTCCACCCTGCATACCCCCTCCCACCCACATTCCCCCCCTTTAGTTCATGTCCATGGGTTGTACATATGAGTTCTTTGGCTTCTACATTTCCTATATTATTCTTACCCTCCCCCTGTCTATTTTCTACCTACTATCTATGCTACTTATTCTCTGTACCTTTCCCCACTCTCTTCCCCTTCAACTCCCCTGTTGATAACCTTCCATGTGATCTCCATTTCTGTGGTTCTGTTCCTGTTCTAGTTGTTTGCTTAGTTAGTTTTTGTTTTTGCTTTAGGTGTGGTTGTTAATAACTGTGAGTTTACTGTCATTTTACTGTTCATATTTTTTATCTTCTTTTTCTTAGATAAATCCCTTTAACATTTCATATAATGAGGGCTTGGTGATGATGAACTCCTTTAACTTGACCTTATCTGGGAAGCACTTTATTTGCCCTTCCATTCTAAATGAAAGCTTTGCTGGATAGCGTAATCTTGGATGTAGGTCCTTGCCTTTCATGACTTAGAATACTTCTTTCCAGCCCCTTCTTGCCTGTAAGTTCTTTTTTGAGAAATCAGCTGACAGTCTTATGGGAATTCCTTTATAGGTAACCGTCTCCTTTTTTCTTGCTGCTTCTAGGATTCTCTCATTAAATTTAATCTTGGGTAATGTAATTATGATGTGTCTTGGTATATTCCTCCTTGGGTCCAACAACTTTGGGACTCTCTGAGCTTCCTGGACTTCCTGAAAGTCTGTTTCCTTTGCCAGATTGGGGAAGTTCTCCTTTATTATTTGTTCAAATAAGTTTTGCACTTGTTGCTCTTCCTCTTCTCCTTCTGGTACCCCCATAATTCGGATGTTGGAATGTTTAAAGATGTCCTGGAGGTTCCTGAGCCTCTCCTCATTTTTTTTGAATTCTTATTTCTTCATTCTTTTCTGTTTGGTTGTTTCTTTCTTCCTCTGGTCCACTCCATTGATTTGAGTCCCAGTTTCCTTCCCATCACTATTGGTTCCCTGTACATTTTCCTTTATTTCACTTAGCATAGCCTTCATTTTTTCATCTAATTTGTGACCAAATTCAACCAATTCTGTGAGCATCCTGATTACCAGTGCTTTGAACTGTGTGTCTGATGGGTTGGCTATCTCTTCATTGCTTAGTTGTATTTTTTCTGGAGCTTTGATCTGTTCTTTCATTCGGGTCATTTTTTTTTTGTCTTGATGCGCTGGTTACATAGTGAGGGGCAGAGCCTTAGACATTCTCCAGAGTGGGGCAACCCAGTAGCTGAGTTGTGATGCTGTATGTGGGGACGGGGTCCAAGAGGGAACAAAGGCTCTTGCTCCTCTCTCTGTCGGATTTCAGTCCCCTCTGCCACTTCCCTAAGTAAATTGGGCCCTTCTGGTGCTGATTCCCAGGTGGGTGGGCTTGTGTACATTCTAGGACCCTGTAGGTTTCTCCAACGAACTCTCCTGTGAGTCTCTCCCAGCACCTCAACTACACAGGTGTTTTCAATCAGTGGTTTGAGGCTTTATTTCCCCGCACTGGGGCCCTAGGTTGTGTGGTTTCTTTTGCTCCCCAGCTGTTCCTTCTGGTTTATCTGTGCATGAATGTGGGACTGCCCACCCTCTCTACAACTTGCCACCTTACTGGTCTGCCAGCTGCTGCCTTGCAGTCCTTTTCACCTGGCTGCCTGTCTCCACCCCTCCTACTGGTCTGGATGAGTGTGTCTTCTTTAGCTCCTTGGTTGTTGGACTTCCATACAGTTAGATTTTCTGTCAGTTCTGATTATTTTTTGTTTTTAAATTGTTGTTGTCCTTTTGGTTGTGTGGAGAGGCACAGTGTGTCTACCTATGCCTCCATCTTGGCCAGAAGTTGTCCCTATAACTATTCTTAATATCCCTCTGTCTATTTTGTACCTGACAATTAGGTTTCTCTTTGTCCCTCTCACCCTCCCAGCTGATAACCCTCAACATGACCTCTATATCTATGATTCTGTTCCTGTTCTGCTTATTTGCTTAGTTTTTTTTAGATTCAGTTGTTGATAGTTGTGTATTTGTTGCCATTTTAATGTTCATAGTTTTGATCTTCTTTTTCTTAAATAAGTTCCTTTAACATTTCATGTAATAATGGATTGGTGATGATGAACTCTTTTAACTTTACATTGTCTAGGAAGCACTGTATCTGCCCTTCCAATCTAAATGATAGCTTTTCTGGATAGAGTAATCTAGGTTGTAGGTCATTGTTTTTCATTACTTTGAATACTTCTTGCCTACAGAGTTTATTTTGAGAAATCAGCTGTCAGTCTTATGGTTATTCCTGTGCAGGTAGCTGTCTGCTTTTCTCTTGCTGCGTTTAAGTTTTCTCTTTATCCTTAACCTTTGGCATTTTAATTATGACGTGTCTTGGTGTAGTCCTCTTTGAGTCCAACTTGTTTAGGATTCCCTATACTTCCTGGACTTGTATGTCTATTTCCTTCACCAAATTAGGAAAGTTTTCTTTCATTATTTTTTCAAATTCTTGTTTTCAGTTTCTTGTTCTTCCTCTTCTCCTTCTGGCACCCCTATGATGTGGATGTTGGTACATCTGGAGATGTCCCAGAGGCTCCTTATACTGTCCTCTTTTGTTTTTTGAATTCTTTTTTCTTCTTGCTATTCTGGTTGAATCCTTGTGTTCCAAATTGTTGATTTGAATCCTGGCTTCATTCCCTCCACTGTTGGTTCTTCTTTATTTCAAGGTTGTTTTTTTTTAAATTTCACTTAGTATAACCTTTATTTCTTCCTGGACCTTTTTAAAATTTTTTTGCTGTATTTACTGAGTTCTTTGAGCACTCTGATAACCAGTGTTTTGAACTGTACATCTGATAGATTGGTTATCTTTATTATGTTTAGTTCTTTTTCTGGGGTTTTGTTCTGTTCTTTCATTTGGGCCATTTTTCTTTGTCCCCTCAATTTGGCAGCCTCCTAGTGTTTGTTTCTGTGTATTAGGTAGAGCTGCTTTGACTTCCTGTCTTAGTAGTGTGGCCTCTTGTAGAAAAGGCACCCATGTCAATGATGTGGCTTCTTTAAATCCTTGGTTGTCAGACTTCCATACAGCTTGATTTCCTGATGGTTCTTAGTGTTATTTTTTTTTGAGGTCTAATTGTAGTTCTTTCTGTGGTTGTGCATGCAGGTGAAACATGTTTACCTGTGCCTCCATCTTGACCAGAATCTATTTCTCTCTTTCTCTTTAGCTTTTAATTTCCTAAACCTTTTGCCCCAATAGTTGTCTTCTTATTTTTTTTTTTTGTTACAAACTTGCCTTATTTTGATATAAATTACTTTGGCTCATGAGCAGATTCACTTAAAAAACTTTTATAAAGTATTTCATCTAACTCTTAACTTTGTAAATGTTTTACAGTCTCATGGGTGTGAGATAAGGGGAGGAGATTTTATTTTAGTTTTATGAGTTTGCCCAGGAATTTGGGGTCAGAGACAGCCAATACTAGGACTCACATACTCATACACTTACTTCACCCAGCCTTTCAAGAGGCAGGTTGATGGCTGCCAAATGGGAGAAGTGGGGAGATGGGAAAAAAAAAGAGAGGGTCAAGGCATCCAAGTTACCATTCAAAAATGTAATTGGAGCACTTATTATTTACTAAAAAGAGATCCTAGAAAAAAAGAGGCAGGTTGTTTTTTATAAAGACAAGGCAAATATCAGTCAGTATCACTCTGCTGTCCATTTGCAAGACTGATGTTTGGAGGAAATGTTTCAGGTGATGGAGCTATGAGAGATTCTTGTCTCATATCCAGTAACTTTTAAAAATTGTGTGTTAGTCAAATGATCAATAGAGTATTCATACAAAGCAGTGTATAAGACATATACGTATGGTTTGAAGAATGATTATTCTAAAAACTCCACTGTATCCCTGACTCATAATAAATAGAATATTCCCAGTACCTTAGAAATGCCCTGTGCAACTCTCTACTTCCTCCCCCAATAGAGGGAACCACTATCCTGTCTATGTGTTAATCATTTCCTTGTTTTTTGTTGCAGTTTTGCTTCTTTCTTGTATATCTGTAAATATAGTATTTAGTTTTAGTTTTTTGTTTTGTTTTGTTTAGATCCATAGTAAGCACTGACCGAACTGTGTAAGGAAAGGGAATATTGCCATGATTAGATGAAGGCTCTGAAAGAAGGCAAGCTGAACAATTTCAGGGCCATGAGCTACCCTTTGAAGTTGACAGTTGCCATTTCTAGGAAACCAGGAGGCAAAGTTGGAAATTAGTCCAGGAAACATAAAGAAAGCTTGCAGAAAGGTGGGATAGACCTGTAGTCACATACTAAGAAGAACTATAGTCAGAGATATGGGCTGGTCTTTATTTTCTGCTTGGTAGCTCACTGAGGCCTGACTCCAGGTCTCAGAAGTATGTGGAAACAGAACCTTGCTCTCAGCTGATCTAAGCATCATGACTTTGAGGGGAAAACAGGAATCTCACCAGCAGATGGGCCAGTTCTCCTGAATGTTCTGTTCTTGGAATTAAAGCATGGTACAATGCTAGCTGTGTTTTAGAGATGTTAGCTTGAGTTACTGTCTACCTGTTGACTAACACTTCTCTGACCTAGACAAGAAACTCTCTCTCTTATGTGTAGCTGTGACCCTGAGTCTGTGTTTATAATTCCCTGAGGGATTTCTTTCACTTGTTTTCTTACTGTATCCTAAGCTTGTTTCTGATATTTCTTAATCTTTTCCTTTGTTAACTCTCACTTTGATGAGCACAGCCAATCAAAAATACTTGAGAAATGGTCTGTAAGGCAATAAGGTTTTTTTAAAAGATTTTATTTATTTATTTATTTTTAGAGAGAGGAAGGAAGGGAGAAAGGGAGGGAAACATCAATGTGTGGTTACCCCTCACATGCCCCTACTGGAGAGCTGGCTTACAACCTAGGCATGTGCCCTGACTATGAATTGAACTGAAGACCTTTTGGTTTGCAGGCCGGCACTCAATCCACTGAACCATAGAAGCCAGGGCATAACTTTTTTTATTAACTTGAAATATTTGAAAATGTCTCTAATCTACCATTATACGTGAATGATGGTCTGGCTAGTGTCTCCGTCTGGATTCCATTGAAAATGGAAGACACAGTACCACCACACCTTTGTGGTGGGGCAAACCTACCAAGATTTAGCACAGGGTAGCTATTAGAACTGGCCACTCTTAGGTCCCAAAGCAGACGCCCAGTCCCTGTCTAGTCACAAAGTGGAAGACAAACCAACCCCTACTGAGAGGAGTCTCCAGAGGACTTTTTCTTTACTGCTTTGTAGAAAATTCTTTCTTCCCCTCTTCATGGTTTATTCTTCTTCATTGCCCCAGAAAGCTTGTCAATGAAACACTCATTCTTTAGAGAGAAGTTTGGAAGAGGGAGATGGGGGAGAGCTTTCACCCCACTAGCAGGTTGCATGGCTCAGACAAAGCCATCTCGCAGCAGTTCTCCTGAGCCTGGCTTATTTGTAAGTAATTCCACATACGGCAGCAGAATCCAGTTTGCATTATGCCCCAAACAGGCCAGTTCCTCTTTACAGCCTTCACTGTCAAGGTGAAGGAACAAAAATCAGGAAACTTTCTGTGAGCAAATATGTGAAGAAAAAGATGGACACAGTTTTCAAGAACAAATGATGCTTTCCAGGCATAGGACAGACAAATTGTGGAGAAATTCTAGGGAAAAGAACTTTCTACAGAACTAGTTCCGCTGAAGATATATTTAATTTGCATCATCAGAACAGAACTTCTTAGTCTGAAACAGCTAAATGCAAGTTAACAGAGACTTGATCACAATGGTGTATAACCATAAACAACATATGCTTAATAAAAAAAGAGAGAAGAAGAAGGGAGAGAGGAAAGGAGGGAGAGCAAAGGAAATCAATTTCTTGTTAAAGAGTTGGTGGCTGTATTTAAAGGTAAGGACAATGTCTAATAGTCTTTAGACTTTTTTTTTAACCAAACTTACTGTTTTCATGCTCCTGACTACCAAGAAAAGGATAAAGCACGATCTTATTATACTATACCCCTGTGGTCACTTTATTATTTCATGTGTTTTGAAACATTGTGTAGATGAACTGCCTAAATTATCAAAACAATGATTATTGGGAAAATTAATAGTGGCTCCAGTATTGCAACATTAGATGTAAATGATTTGATGGTGTGGTAGGCTCATGAAGTTTTTTAAGACACCTTGTGTCCAAAGTTCCTAAAAACCTCAATTTGTATTATCTGTCATGTTAAGAGAGCTAAACTTTTGCGGTAAGAGTTTTTCTTAATACAGCGATTCCTGACATTTCCCTTATAAAATTCAAACAATGTGAAGCAATGCTTTTATGGGTGACAGTCCTATTCTTTCTAAAGACTTTGCCCAAGTTCAGTGCTTTCTTAACATTTCTGTGATAAATGATTCATTTTGATTATATTTACAAAACAAAACAAATTTCCTTCCAAGGTACATTGATGGTATCTTTTATCTTTTTTACCTCTAGAAAGAGGAGCCTGTTTGTATCAATAATTCTTCAGTGACATTTCTCCATCTCAAAATAATGGAAAACCAACCACATATTCCATTAATGTTAGCACGGAATCAAGAGAGATCCTGTCTCTCCGGCCTCATCTCTTGTCATTTGTTTTGTGCTGTGATCGCGCTGAAACACTGCCCTCCTTGGCACTCATCCTGTTCTCTCACACCTCCTTGTTTCTGTTGGTATTTTTTCCCTTCATTTGGAGCGTCCTTCCTTCTCCACTCCTCTGGCAAATTTCCCATCTTTCAAGACTCCTCTTTCTCACACAAAGAATCATTCCATCAGCCTCTCAGATGGTTCCCATTTTGCATTCCCACAACTTTTCACGTACTGCATTTTAATCATTTTTTTGCTTGTGTATCTTCCCCACTATGTATGAGCTTTTTGAGGTTGAAGACTATGATTCATATATTATTTAACCATAACTGAATACAATGACCACATCTAAATATTAACAATAATTCCTTATTGTCATCAAATAACCATTGTCCAAACTTCTTGAATTGTTTCATAATTATTTTTTGTTTATTTGCTTATATAGAAGTCAAAGGATGTCCATATATTGCAGTTGGTTGGTGTGTCTTGAGTCCCTTTTCATCTATAAGTACCTCTCTCTTTTTTTTAATCTTTAGATGTTTCTGTTGAGGAGGTTAATCTTTTCTTTTCTTTTTAAAAAGATTTTATTTATTTTTATAGAGAGAGGAAGAGAGGGAGAAAGAAAAGGGGAGAAACATCAATATGTGGTTGCCTCTTGTGCACCCCCAACTGGGGACCTGGTCTGCAATGCAGGCATGTGCCCTGACAGGGAATTGAACTGGCAACCTTTGCTTTGCAGTCTGGCACTCAATCCACTGAGCCATGCCAGTCAGGGCTAGTATATTTCTTTATTGACTCCCAACAGCCTAGATATTTGTGATTGCATACTCATTGGTTTTGTCTATTCAGACTGCTATAACAAAATACTGTAGACTGGGTGGTGTAAACAACAAAATTTATTACAGTTCTGGAGGCTGGGAAATCCAATGTTCTATGTGTATACAAATCACATCTTTATCTTTTCATCTGTAGATGAATGGTTAACTTGTTTCCATATCTTAACTATTGTGAACATGCTGCCATGAACATGGGTGTGCAGATATTGCTTCAAGGTTCGAATTTCATTTCCTTTGGATATATACCAGAAATGGGATTGCTGGGTCACGTGGTAGCTCAATTTTTAATTTTTTGACAAATCTCTATACTGTTTTATGCACTGGCTGCACCAATTTGCATTCCCATCAACAGTGTACAAAAGTTCCCTTTTCTCTGCATCCCTGCCAACACATTATCTCTTGTGTTTTTGATGACAGCTATTCTTGCAGATATGAGGTGATACCTCTTTGTGGTTTTGATTTGCATTTCCCTAATGATTATTGTTGTTGAGCACCTTTTCCTATACTTGTTGATCATTTGTATGTGTTGTCTGAAAAAAAGTCTATTGGAGGATTGAATGTGGGAGGTGAGGGTAGGTAGGGCAGAGGAAAGTAGTAGGGGGAAATGGAGACAACTGTATTTGAACAACAATAAAAAAAGTAAAAAGAAAAGAAAAAATGTCTACTCAGGATCTCTGCCCATTTTTAAAAACAGATTGTGTTTGTTTTTGCTGTTAAGTTGCATGAGTTTCTTACATATTTTTGGATATTAACACCTTACTTGATATATGATTTGCAAATATTTTTCTGCTTTTTATTTTGTTGATTGTTTTACTATTATTATTATTTTATCCTCACCTGAAGACATTTAAAAAATTTCTTTTGGAGAGAGAGGAAGGGCAAGAAAAGGGGAGAGAAAGAAACATCGATGCGAGATAGAAGCATTGCTTGGTTGTCTCCCATATCTATCCAGACCGGAGATTGCACTCTGCGTGACTGGGGACCAAACCCGCAAACTAGGCATGTGCCCTGACTGGGAATCAAACCTGCAGCCTTTCGATTACAGGACACTGCTCCAACCAGCTGAGCCACACCAACCAGGGCTTTTTGATTGTTTGATTTGCTGTGCAAAGCTTTTTAGTTTGATGTAGTCTCACCTACTGATTTTTGCTTTATTGCTTGAGCTTTTGGTGTTGTGTCCGAAAACATTGTTGCCAAGACCAATGTCAAGGGGATTTCCCACTTTGTTTTCTTCCAGGAGGTTTACAGTTTCAGGTCTTACATTTGTCTTTAATCTATTACAAGTTAATTTTTGTGAACTGTTTGAGATAGGAATACAATTTCATTCTTGTGCATGTGAATACTTAATTATCCCAGCACCATCTATTGAAGAGACTATCCTTTTCCCATTGAGTATTCTTGGATTCATTGTTAAATATTAGTTGACTGTATATATGTGTATTTATTTCTGGGCTCTCAGTTCTGTTCCATTGGTCCATGTGTCTGTTTTTGTGCCAGTACTGTATTATTTTGATAGCTTTATAATATAGTTTGAAATCAGGAATTGTAATGCCTCCAGCTTTATTCTTCTTTCTCAAGATTGCTTTTTGTTATTTGGATTTTTTTTGATAGTTCCATACAAACTTTATGACTGTTTTTCTGTTTCTGTGAAAAAGTGCCATTGGGATTTTGCTAGAGATTGCATTGACTCCATAGATCGCCTTGGATAGTGTGGACATTTTAACAACATTGATGCTTCTAATTCATGAGCACAGAGTATCTATCTCCCTATTTGTGCCTTCTTCGATTTCTTTCCTCACCCCCTTACAGTTTTCTGTGTATAGATTTTTCACCTACTTGGTTAAATTCCTAAATATTTTATTGTTTCTAATGATGCTATTGTATATAGGATTGTTTTCTTTCTTTCTTTTTCAGATTATTTGTTGTTAGTGTATAGAAACACAACTGGTTTTGTATGTTGATTTTGTATCTTGCAACTGTACTGAATTTATTTATTAGTCCTAACTGCTTTTCAGTGGAGTCTTTAGAGTTAGGTTGGACTTACAAATGAGCTGGGCAGTTTCTTTCAGTTAGAACAAACTCCTTCATTGTGGTAGGTAGTTACCTGACTCCTTTTCTTCATTTTGTATCAGTTTGAGAGTGAAAACAAAATTCTTTCTTTATTCCTGGAGTATTAGTTGACATTCTCTATTAAATGCCCTGGGCCGTTACCTTTGCAGTGTCAGGGTGGGAGAGGGGTGTAGTGAATGAGTACAGCTAAACATTCGTTCCTAGTTATTGAATTCTTTTAACTGATTTCACTGTTTATAATTCCTAATATCTAAAATATATGCTTTGAGTAATATTTCAAATTCATTGATACAGCATTTTATATAATATTATCTTTAAAAATTTCAAACTCCTGTGTATTTTCAGCTATTTTCCTGTCAATATACAATTTTACCTTCTGTCCCTTTTTTCTTATTTATAAATTTCCAAAATTTTATTTTTTAAAAAATTATTTCTTTTGGAGAAGTAGGGTTTATGTTATTGATCAAGTCTACTTTTGTGTAATTCTTATAGTTTTTGTTTTATTAATATCTGACTTGTCACTTAATTCCTTTTTTCTATTTTCATTGGACTTACTTTTTTTTTTCAGTGTCTTTTGGTGAAATCTTGTTTATTAAATTTCAAGTATTTTTATTTTGTGAGAAATTCATTTATGGTTATAAATACCCACTGTGCACAGCTCTGGCTCCACGCCTAGGGCAGGCCTCCCTCCCTCTGCTCAGACACCAGTTCCCATTGCCGGCCCTGAGACTGCTGTCCTTAAAGACCTGCTGGCAAGCATGGCCCTGGGCTGCTGTTAGGGAACTTCACTCTTATAAAACGTCCCCTGTGTGATAAGGGTAGCTCACTATACCTGAACTGTTTCCACAAACAAATTCCGTGTTTGTGAGACATCTGCTTTCCTTCCGGCAGTCTGGAATTTTGGAATGCGCTAGGCAGAGGGTGCCTCTGTGACCAGCCCCCACTGCAAACCTTACGTGCCGAGTCTGTACTGGGCTTCCCTGGTCAGACACATCCCACACTATTGCTGCATTTGTGTTGCTGAGAAAGAGTGTGCACTGCGTGACCCCTCATGGCAGAGAGCAGGTATGAGGAAGCCTGAACCAGGGTTCCCCCGGACGCTGTCTTTTCCCCTTTGACCTGGCTGTGTATCCTCACCAGCTGGCTGCAATGAATCTTGGCTACAGCACAATTATGTGCTGCGTCCCCTGAGTTCTTCCAGCAAACCTCCCAATGCCAGGATGGTCTTGGGCATCCCCACCTGATGTGGTGATTTATTTCTAAGTATTTTAAACTGTTTATTCTTCTCTTTATTCCAAGAATTATTTAGGAGTCTGCCCCAAACCTTCCTGATTTTTGGATTTTCTGGCAACATATTGATTCTCTTGCAGTATCATATATGATTATAGTTTATATGAGATGAAGGTTTTAAAACTTCAGTTGTGTCCAGTTGCTCAATTCTCTGAATGCCCCACATATATATTTTAAAAGTATGCCTATTTGATAAATTTTTAAAATTACGTGTGTCTGTCTAAATTCTCTGCATGTCTCTTTGATGAGGATTCTTAATTATGTCATTCAATTCCTCTTACCCTTGCTTGCTCTTTGGTTAATTTGTTGCTTACCAAAAGAGTGCTGCCTCTCACAATTATGAAAGATGTGTCTACTCTTATACATTTTAATATTTCTATTGGCTTGCACTTTATATAATTTGAACATACCTCATATTCATAAATGTCACTACTATTATATATTTTTAGTGGATTAGTCCTTTTATCAGTATTAAACTTTTTTTTTATCTCCTGTTCTGCGTGGTAGTAATGCTATAAAATTCTCAAGTTAATATTTTGGTGGGTATGTGTTTTAATATATTTATTTTCTTTTTAAAAAACATTTATTTATTTCTAGAGAGAGGGGAAGGGAGGGAGAAACATTGGTGTTTCTCCCTCCGTGGGAGAAACATTGATGTGTGGTTGCCTCTTGCACGCCCCTGCCTCTAACTGGGGACCTGGCCCTCAACCCAGACACATGCCCTGACTGGGAATCGAATCAGCAGCCCTTTGGCTTGCAGGCCGGCACTCAATCCACTGCACCACACCAGCCAGGGCTTAATGTCTTTATTTTCAACAATTCTATATTACTTTTTTTCCAGGCTTGTCTCTGGTAAATAATAACAGTTGGATATTTTTTGCCCCACCATGTCTTTCCATTGTTCTGATAACCCTGGTCATATTTATTGTAAATATTGATAGGCTCTGATTTATTCTTACCATAGTTTTTTTCTGGTTTTGGCAACAATTTTTAAAGGTTTTCTTGCCTTCTACTAGATTGTGTTTTTCAATATTCCCCCCCTTTGATAGTTATACATTTATGCATTTCTCTAGTGTTCAGCTTGTGTACATGTTAGCTCATACACAGAAGCTTACGCCTTCTTTTTAAAAAGTCTGGAGTCAAATACATCTATATTCTACCCTTCCTCTCAACGAGACAAGAAATTTAGCATGTGTTTATTCCCTTCGGTACTCTTCTTCCTTCTCCAACTGACTCCCATGTTGACATCTTATGGGATCTTATCTCCAGGTGTTTATTTAACACATATATACTCACATACAACTGATTTCAGTTTAGCAGTATATTCATTTTTATTATTTTGTTACCATATTTCTTGCTTCTTACTTCCTCCCAGATTTTTCTTCTTGCTGAAATACATCCTTTAGTAATTCTTTCAAAATAGGTGAGTAGTTTACTTTCTGAAGTCTTACATGTCTGAAAATACCCTTAATTTATGAAAGAAGCTGAATGGCAGAATTTATTCATCTGATGGCAAGATTTGGGCCCCACCTTTTCCTCCTCACCAATCCTGCTAAATACAAATTGAGTAGCTAACAGCTGCAGAAACCTCAGCTCCAGTCTTGCAGTCCCCAAATTTCACTCCATGACTAATCCCGCCTAAATTCCCCATACCAGTGGGGACAGTGGTCCAATGGGAACAGTGGACAATTTTAAAAACACAGTGAAACTTAGACCTCCACCAATTTAACATATGAATTCTTTAGGCTGTCCGCTCTGCGGCAGAACAGCTAGCTATCTTGAGCTGTTTTGTTGTGATGGTTACAGTAAAGGCTTACGCCAACAGCTGTTTAGTCGGCTTTCTTTCACAAATTTATCCTCATTGCTGAATGGTAGTTTGGCTAAATATCATTTCCCTTAAGAATTTTTAGATTTTTTTCCTTATTTCTGGCCCCCAGTGCTGCTGATAAGAAGTGTGTGCTCTGCAGTGGTCAGTTCCCTGCCCAGGTTCGAGCCTTGTTCTGCAGCCTGCAGCAGTGTTGCCTGCCAAGTTCATGGCCTACCGCTGCGGCCTCCAGTATGCTCTTATTTAGGGACCCACATAATTTCTGGCCCACCAAAAGTTCTTACTCTGTTTTTTAAAAAATCCCAATGTACTTATTAATTTCTCTAAAAATGTCACTTAAAAATAATATATAATGATTTGGTGTTAAAAGGGGAGATTTCAGCATGTATTCAAATTATTCTGTTTGTTTGTTGGATGGGTCCATATCAAACTATATCCTTGGGGGAAAGCACTGGGCATCCAGAAGAGGACTTTTATTTTTACTTTACACATTTCTTTCTTTGAATTTTTTTCTCATAGTTTTCTTTAGATTAAGAAGTAATGCAGTATGTGGTGCATTGGGCATCTTCCTTTTCCACCTCCAAACATACCTGCCAGGTTTCTGCGCCTGCTCTGGCGCCCAGTCGTGCTGCTGACCTGCGTGGGCAGCCTTAGGAGCTCCGAGCCCTGCATTTTCTAGTTGGGACCGCCCAGTGGGAGGCACCAACAGCAGACTGGGCAGCAGGAGCAGAGGGAGGTGGGATATTTATTCTGTGGCCTCACCACCTTCTTCACCCCGCACAGACCAGACCACCTGTGTCGGTTTTGCCCCGACTGACGACAGCAGCTCCAGGTGGCCCTTTGCGCACAGAGACACTCACTTCATGTGTTTTTGAAAATTATTTTTCAATTACAGTTGACACATGATATTACATTAATTTCAGGTGTGCAACTTAGTGACTATTAGACAGTTCTATGCCTTGCACCTCGCTTCTTCATCTTGCTCCTTCTGGTGGGGGGAGCAGTGGTGCCTGAGGGGTCCAGCTCAGAGAACCACTGCTCTTGCTGGCCTCTCTACACCCTACCCAATCTTTGTAAGTGGTGCCCTTATTAAATTCTCTTCAAATGAGTCACTTTGAGTGTCATTTATTTTTGTCCTGGGCCCTGACTGAAAACCAAAGCCAAAAGCCAACAAAAAACCCAAGCAACAAAGTATTCAGGTAACTTAATTGTATAGATTGGTCTGTTTGCTGTTTTATAACAGAATAGAATATTGAAGAGAGAATATAGGTGATGAAAACTTATTCTAGTTAAAGGAAGTATGCCACAGAGGGAAAGTAACGGTGAACATTTCATGAGTACAGACTGAGTGCTGAAGTGTCTGTCCCTTTCCATACTCGTACTGTTGCTGGTTCGGGCGGAGGGAGCGCGGGCGTGAGTGAGGGTCTCACCGGTGCAGGTCCTTCGGCCTCGCTGAGGGGTCCTCTTGCAGAGATCAGAGAATCGCAGAGAGGGAAGGGGCGGGCAGGGGGGCTGCACAGCGAAGTGCAGGAATGAGCAGCAAAGTGCCACCCGATCTGTAATGAAGTGCTAGATTTAATCTGTGTGGCAACGATTTAAAACCACGCCCCTGCTGCAGCTTCTTCAGTGTGCCCATAAAAAACATGTTAGTGGTGAAAATAAAGTGCTGGTTTTCTCACTGGCATTTTGGAGAGGAGCTAACAATGGCAGCAGGAACGCTTGCTGGGTGCCAGAGACCGTGCTCCACGCTTCACAGGCGTCACGGCCCACAGCCCCAGGCCAAGCTCCGCAGTGGACAACACCGCTGTGTAGAGTAGTGTGTGGTAGTAGTGATACAGTGCTATCATCGTCCAATTTTATTGATGAAGAAAATAAGGCAGGAAGAAGTTAGAGACTCACCCGTCATCACGTCATTAAATGACAAAGCTGCGTACAGACCTGAGCAGTTCGACTCCGAGCCCCACACTCTAACCCATTACATTGTTTCTCCTTGTTATGATGTCACTGCAGAATCATATATGCAAATAAAATGCAGAAATACTGCTCTGTGCCCCACAACACACCACAGACATTGTGTCATGTCACTAAATACACCATGTCATTTATTTATTTATCCATTTATTTATTTATAAAATTGACTAGAGAGAGAGGAAAGGGGGGAGAGAATGAAAAACATGAATGAGAGAGAAACATGAATTATTTGCTTCCTGTACGTGACCAGACTGGGGATCGAACCTTGCTTCCTGTACGTGACCAGACTGTAACCTTTAGGGGTATGGGATGACACTCCAACCAACTGAACCACCTGGCCAGGGCACACCATGTAATTTTAAATGACGACATACTATTTAGTTGTATCAATATTCCAGTTTGCTTAATCAATCTCATTGTTGGATATTAATTTACTTTGCTATATTCTCTTAATATTTTTTTCTAATTTTGACTCCTCTCATAGTATAATCTCTGACTGCAGTATTTCCTTGAGTTTCATATTCTCATCTGTAAAGTGGTGATGATGACGATAATGTTACTTCCCTCCATGAGTGCTTACCTATGCACAGTCACGTGCTGCTTAATGACAGGGGTCTGTTCTGAGAAATGCATTATTAGGTGATTTTGTTCAAACATTATGTTCAAACATTATAGGGTGCACTTACACAAACCTAGATAGCATACCCTCCTGCACACCTGGGCTATATGGTAGAGCCTGTTACTCCTAGGGTACAAGCCTACATAGCATGTTACTGGGCAAAGCACCAAATTAAGTGCAAGAGAAAATGAAGCAATCAACAGACATGGTAAACACAGTAAGTGTGAGGCTGCTGCTGGCATAACACAGCATAATGTTTTACAGCAAATCTTTTTTTATAAATAGAAATAGTACACTCTAAAATAAGGGTTAAAGGTATAGCATAGTAAATATATAAACCAGTAACATAGTTTTTTCTTAGCATTATTAAGATCACATACTGTACGTAATTGTGTGTGCTATACTTTTATACAACTGACCGCGGTTTGCTTATACCAGCAGCACCTCAAACACATGAGTGATACTGTGCAGTATGATGTTATGACAACTACGATGTCTTTGGGTGATGGGGATTTTCTAGCCTCATTATAATTTTATGGGACCACCTGGTTTATGCAGTCTTTTGGTGACCAACACGTCATTATGTAGTACATGACTATATGATGATAGCTATTATTATTATAATTATTATATATCACAATCATTGTCATTGTTAAATAGAACATTTAACAACACTGGGGAATGGGGCTCTAGATGACTGGTTTTGTCCATTTTGCTTATCATAATATAATTTGTAATATTTAAATGTACTGTGTAATAAGGAAAACCAGCTTGAGTTTCTTTTAAAAACCAGGTTTTTCATTTAAAGGTAGGTTAAAATATACTTTAGCTCTCCTGTCCCACAAATGGTTTTAACATTGATCAACAAAAGTTTTGTTCATGAAGTTTTATTTCACTGAGCAATACTTCTCCTGAGTTGTTTTTACCACTTGTCAATATTTGACATTCGTGATGTAATCAGAAAATTATTCCAAGGACACATCAATTTTTCCCCTTAAATGCACAAGTCTCCCTCCAGTTGCTCTGTATTTATTCCTGATGCATATGTTTCTGCTGGAGAGTGTTACTGGTGTTAGCAAAGCACAGGCACCCTTAGAAATGCTGGAAAGGGGGCTCTTGCCTTTGTCATGGGGATGATATCATAGTATCAGCCCCCCATCTATCTGTGTGATCTTCTGATGACCTTTGCGACAGTTTCATTTGGTGTCTAAATTCTAGTGAAATTCACACACTGGTGTACTTCTACCTGGGATCCATGCAGGGCTGAAATGGCAGTGTGTGCTGATGTTTCATCCTACAAGGAAATAATCAGTGAAATGTATCTTTAAAATAGATTATTATCCTATTTGCAAAAGGGAATCACAGGCATGTACAAATAGAATTTAGCTGTTACTCTCTGGGTTTCAAAACATAATTGTTTTCTCTATGAATGATCTCATGCCAATTGACTAATCCAAGAAAAATGTGTGTGTATGTGAGAGAGAAACTGAGATTACATTGTAGTCTTTTTCTTTAAGAAAGAGAAATTTAGTAGCTTTAGGCTTCATTGTCAGCCAAAACAGCTTTGAACATATTTCATCTACTAAAAGAAAGGTTGCCGGTTTGACCTAAATGTTAATGAAAGAATAAGACCCAATTCTCAAGATATTTTTTCTTTTATTTAAAATGTCAACTATCACAACACATTATACAATGAAGTGAAGACCTTAGAATCACATTGAAAGTTTTTAAAACATCTCTATATAGTCACAAAACATAAAACATGCTGCAGGGGTACAAATAGAGTTTGATAGCAAATCCCAGTACATTTCACCATAAAAACGCGTGGAGAAGCACAAGCCTGTCTGTGAGCGTCCTTCTCTTCAGCAGGAGCTGACATGACTGCTTCCAAAAAACAAAAATGATTTCCTTCTTCAGAGACTATGTATTATTGACAGGTTTTTACAATTTCATTGAACACTGTGCTTTGTTGAGAAATTACCACTGATTTCTAGTTCTAAGGGAGTCATCATATCAGAATTAGAACACACTTTTACAACACATACTGGCACAATATGAAAAATAGACACTTTTTGAGTTTTCATCTCAAAACAATGATTATTATTAAATAAATAATTACTCCTCATAGTGCATTTCTCATTTTTTTACCTTTTGTTGGCCATTGACACAAATGAAGCTCAGTAAATAACACACTAGGTAGTTTATTTACGTCTTCTTTCATAATTCTGCATTGCACTCCTTTCATAAGCTGCTGAGAACAAAGAAAAGAGAAAGTGTTCTTTAAGAGGATTCACTGAGGGAATAAAACAAAGTACAAGACACACACAATGACTTTCAAAACTCATAATGACTTGCCCCCTCCATTGAAATATTTCCAAGAGTTTTATTTGCACATCTTTCAATCTTGCCTTGGTCTCTACCCTGACTGCCAGTGACCTAACTGCCGAATGCTTGGTAACTTTGCTCATCCATCCTGTACTGGGTACCCCACAAGCACATTTCCACAGTGTATTGCAATGTTGATTGTCAGCAGCGTTTTCAAGCAGTGGCAGACACCCCTGGTGATTTATAGGAAGGACAGTGCCTACGTTAGCCAGGAATAGTCAGAGGATGGAAACAAAACGTGGGACTTTTATTCTAGGACAGTGTCAACAAACTTTTGGCCACGGGCCAAATCCAGCCCACTACCTTTTCTTGTAAATAACATTTTAGTAGAACATGGCCCCATCCATTCTTTTACATATTGCATGGCTCACATGGCTAAAACGTTTGCTATGTGGCGCTTTATAGAAAAGTTTACTGATTCCTGTTACAGGGGTAACTTACAGTGTGACAGTTTCTGCCTGTCTTGTGGATGCCTCCTGCTGTCCTTGAGACTAAAAACAGCCCCAGTCTGTAGGTAGGACAATTGTGTCATCGAAATACAACACAGTTTCACTTACCTCCTAGCACCCTAATGTCCTGTGAAAGGTTAGCCACTGCTTCTGAAAGTACTTAACGTACACCTAGCAACCTGAACCTAACACACACTGGCTACCTGAACTGAAAAAAAAAGACCAAAGATATGATATGATGTGATGTGATATGATATACAATTTCAAAGGGGTCTGTAACCACAAAAGGGTAAGATCAGACTGCTATAATGAAAATACTCAAGTATACTTTTTCATCATTTTAACTAACATTTTATATACTAAAATTTACATCATAGTGAACTACTATGCTTTTGAATATTCAGTATGCCCTGTATAAAATTTTAAATTTAAATAGAAACAGGAGGCAGAACTCTGAAACATAGAAACCATGGGTGCTACTGCAAACACTTTTCCCAGTGTCCCAGTGGGAAGGATTTGTTGAGAGAGAAGGTAGGTCAAGTTTCCAGTGTCATCACTTCCCCTTTAACACAGAGCAGAGGGTCTTCAGCATCCACCTGTCCCGTAAGTGAGGTCAACAATAGGCTGCTTGTTTTGTCAATCACAGACCTATTTCTGGGGTAGGAGAGTCTGAGCCCCAAACCCCCCAACCTAGGCAGTTCTGAAGGAAGCAAACAGTTCATTTCTCACCCTGGCTTGTTCATATGAGGAGGAGGAGAACTAGCATAAGTTCATGTTAGGTAACATGATTCCATCCCTCAGAGAAGTGAGGTGAATGCTAATGTGAACTTAACCAAGGTAGATCAGAGGTATAGCTGGAACATCATGTCCTGTTTACTCAAAGCAGAATTTCTTACTGGGGCCTTGAACCCTCTGAAACCCTATGTAAACTTTTGCATGTATGAATGAGGAGAGGAGGGTTTTTGTGGGAAGGGGGTTTCTAGATTTTTCTAGATTGTCAAAGAGGTTTGTGATCTCAAAAAGATAAGGATCAGATGGCTGTAGAAGATGATAATAACTTTGCCTCAACTGAGTATATGAGATCTCTGATTGAGTATGGATTACATTTTTGCCCATTTTTCCCTTTTTTATTTCTTAACTAAAATAGAGGAATGAAGATTTAGTCATTAATTCTGATTCTATTCTATTTATTATTTATTACACATTATTACTTTAAGTCTATTTAATAGCATTGACTCTGCTCTGAATTGTACAGTGTCTATATTATTTGTAAAGTTAAGCATGTTCTGAAACGTATCAATTCTGGAAATGGAGAGGTGAAGACTAATGCAATCATCAAGAAAACCAGAGCTATATAAGGGCTAGCACACACTTCCGATACGATAAAGCCCGTGTGGTTTAAATTTATATTCTATTTCCAAAAGCCATGCGATAATACATATCAATGAAACAATTTTAACTCCTTGATTAGGTAGACTGGTAATATCTTTAAAATTTAAACTTAAGCAGCCCCAAAATTACTGATGAAGAAATACAAATATAGTAGTCTAAATCTGCAAGGTAGAGAACCAGTGTAAATACTAGCGGGCATCATTTTTACATGATTTTCCAGATAATTGAGAATTAAACCAGTATATCTTTGTTACATATTTCCTAGAAATTTGAAATATTTTTGTTGGACAAGACAGGTGCTAATTACTTTCTAGTTAATTACATGATTAGTATTTTACTTCCATTTTTACTCAGTATAAAATGAAGAGAATTTGAATAGTTTTCCCAAGGAAATTAAACTATTAGGACTGTAAGGCCTGAATGTGCTTAACAAGTCACTCTCTATAAAAATGACATAGGGGCTATTTAACCTTGAAAATACGATGATGAGTGAGTTTTCAGATAAAAGTATGCGGCATTTACATAGAAAATAGAAACAAAAGAGAAGAAAGGAAACATGTGGCATTCATATCAAGTGGAAGAGTTGTTCAGAATTAAATAGGCTATGAGAGAATGGTGGCATCCATTCTCTCTGAAGGCTGTGTAGCCAGGACTGATTATAAATCTCTAGGGTGATGTGACTATGTTCCTTTTTGAAGGCACTGGAATGGACCATATTATTCTCAAACATCCATCAGGATGTTTTAGAGTTCGAGCTTCTATCACTTTATGAAGAGCAAGTAATCTGTATAAATGAATTAATTTTATTTTGTTTATTTCTTTATTTTTGTGTTGGGAAACTGCCAGGTGTAATGTCTTACAAGACTTTCAAATTACCTTGGTAACAAGTGAAAATCTGTCTTACTTCCTGCATCTCCCACACCCTTAGTTCAGTAAGGTTAAATGTGGTTTATTTAACAGATACAAGGGAAAGAGTATTAGACTAGACCAAAGATTCAGGTGAGGTAATGATGTAAGGCTGGCAGTTTAGAGAGACTGTTATTGTGATATTAGCTTAATCAGCTCCAAATCCATTCTTGGATTTATTTATTGCAGTTAGGTGGTTTTCACCATAAATACTTATTTTAAATTCATTATTCCTTTTTAATACTTTGGAACTATGCCTTAGAAAGAAAATAATACAAGTAAATTTAAGATACTGTCTGTTTTCAGTCATGATTTTATACATACCAGAATTAAAAGTTCTTTTGCCCATTAGTCCAACAAAGGAATCTGTTTTATGCCCTGGAAAAATACATTTATGGGTATTTTAATATGTATATCATTGAGGAAATAAACTGTTATAGCTAGTACCAAAAGAAAACAAGCTTCCAAATATATGTGCATAAAATAAATATATATCTATTTCAAGTTTTGGTGAGTCAGAAGAAAAGAGGATTCCTAATAAGTCTTATAAATGATACTAAAATGGTACAATGAAAGCACTTCTCTCAATGCTGTATCTAAATATTCCCTTTATTCATATTATATTTATCTGTTTATCAAGTTTTAAATATTGCTGCTGTTGAAGCTAGCTGTGATTTTTAGGAAGTCAGTTTCACACTGTGTGATAGAGAACTCTCCAAGCCTACTTCCTTTTGGTAATGGGTGTGCTTGCTTTCTCAGGAACTGAACCTAAGTGAAGTCAGAGGCCTACATCTGACCATTACACACTTCTAGAAGGTCACTCTTTCTATTTTATTGGATTTTAAGTACTCCTTTTGGAAAATGTGTCAGTTTTGATAGTAATGGAGTGCATTTATTTTCATTACTAGAATTTTTCTATATCTAATTCCCTTGAAAGCAAACTCCTTATAAAGTAAGGACTGATTTATTCAGTTTCAAAGGTGAAGCCCCTGGGAAAGATCACCCTAACTCTAGTGGGAGGATGTCTCTTGTTGACACTGGATCCCTTGAAAACAGGGCTGCTTTCTCACTGCGGCCTACGCTGCCACCCAGTGCGTCACAGATCCAAGGGAGGGGGAGTGCACGGCACAGTGAGGATGGTCCCCTAGGACTGCCTGTCAGCTCTGGTTCCGTTAACTGGGGAACTGGGGTCTAATGACTGTCAAGTGTCACAGTTTTGCCATCTTCACTGCCCTAAGGAATGTCTCATTGTGCTTTGATAGACTGAGGTTTCCCACTGAGTCATGGAATAAAAAACCTGCACTTCCATCTTTACCTTTAGTAGGGATTATCTACTCAGACATTCACTGGAGCCTCTTGGCTGCTAAATCACCCTAATAAGGGATGTCATTATGGCATCCAGCATACTCAGAATGAGTTATAAGATACCTATAAATATTTGGGGTTTTTGCTTGTTTGTTTTTGTTTTGCAGTGAAAGTGGTGGTTATGGGGTGTCAGGACAGAATGTGTGGTGAACTTTTACCCCTGGGACTGGAATTCTTATTTAAACTAACAATTTATAGGAGTTAAAAGGGTTTTTTTTTAGCAGCTTAATACAACAACAAATATTTATTATCTTACAGTTTCTGTGGGTCAGAAATTCAGCAGTGGTTTAGCTGGTAGTTAAAGGATTTTTAACATAATGTATCATTTTGGAAAGTATGATATATCTAAATCACAAAGCTCTAAACAATCATGTTCCAGATGTAAATATAATGTGAGTTTCCACCATTCTTATATTGTCTTAATTAAACATAGCAAGCCCTAAGTTATAAAATAGAACAGGTGTTATATAAATTGGAACCCAATCTCTTAACATTCGTATTTGATAAATGTCAAAATAATTTTGAACTTACTTTTATGAGAGATCAGGCCATGTCCTAGAAGAAAGAAAAAAGAAGCAAACATAATAATTTGTTTCAAAGATGCTACATTGTATCTTTTAAGTACAAAATAAATAGAACTTTAAAATATGTAACATTTCCCATTCATAAACTCTCCTGAGGAATAGAGCAAACCGTAAAGGCTAATAAAATTATTGATAATAAAAACAAACTATGTTAACAAAGGAAAAATATTTTAAGTGCTTGCTATGGGTCACAGATTCAAATCCAGGACTGTGAGACGCCTGAGGTCTGTTAACAACTGTTAGGCAATGCCACCTCTGCTTTCCTGTAAGAAGTATATATTCAAGGAGGGCCACCCATCTGATGCTCAGGAATGAGAGATGCAAGTCCATCTCTTCATTAAACAGACGTCATCATGAATCTGTATTTCAGCCCATTAAAGACTTTTTTCACTTCCCTACATAAGCATTCACAATAGTAAAATATTTATTAAAAAATGTTTACCATAAAGAGCCTTTAACAGGGCCACTTGTTTTTCAGGTGAGGAACCTGACGAGAAACAATTGCAATTTGTAACAATTGACATTAGCAATTTATAGGTTCCACGGACAGTACCACCCATTCAAAGAAACTGATATTTCTACGGGAGACAAGGGGCAGCAAAGCCTGTTCAAACCCCAGTGCTTTATAATCAGCTTCCACATGCACTCATAACATCTGAGTACTACCCTGTGGAGGCCCGTGCCTTCTGCTTTGTCAGTTTGGATCTTCCCTCAAGAGAGCTAGGGGTGGTTCCTGTTCCTGGTGGTTTGGGCCTTACACTGAGAGGTGTGCTTTGCAAGGATGCCTCCCTCCCTCCTGGGGCAGGTGCCTGTGTTAGTGAGGTGCAGGCTACATGAGTATGCAGTGGGTGTGGGTGTGCTGAGGAGTGGGGGTGGTTACATGCTTTAGTCTGGAAATCTCTACTCCAAGAGCAAGAGATAATCTGGGTGCTCTGAGAATAATCAAGCAGACCAGGTGGGTTGCCAGGAGAGAGGAATGGCTGTTCATCTCACCAGCATCCCGTTTGCCCATTAATCCGACGAAATGCCGATTATGAGGCTTGAGGCTCCGGGAGATTCTCAGCAGAAGAGGGTCAAAGGGCTCGGGCAATTCCTCCTGGGGGACAGACATATGGACAAACAGTGGTGTAGCAATCTGTGCAAGGCTCCCAGAAGCCCGAGTCATTCCCGCGGTGAGCTCCAGCCTTGGGCTCAACTCAGCTGCCCGTGGTGGGACCCGCGCTGGGCCCGGCTTGAAAGATGAAGCTAGGGGTGGCCGGGCTCCCCCACCGCAGGGCTGAGTGGGGTCCTTGGCAGGGTGCTCCCTGCCTCCACCCCTCTGCGCGGAACTCGTGTTGAGCGCCACCACCTCCCCCCTAACCTCCCCCGTGTTGAGCCCCACTAACTCCCCAGGCCCCTTTGAGTTAGCAGGAGGCACAGAGTCTTACAGCCCTGCGCGGTTTTGGCTCTTTCCTCCTAGCCTGGGGACCCTCACTCATCTGCCTCTAGCCACCTGACTTTGTCTCGACTGTGGCTCGGGCTTTGGGGACGGCTCACCACCCTAAATGCGCACAGGTGTGTGTCGAGGGTAGGGAAGGGTGGCAGCGCTTGAGGCGACCTGCATGGCGTGACTTTCGCTGTTCCTGCGAAGCGCGCTCCCTTGCACCAATAGCCTACGAGTGATACAGGCGAAAACTTGCCGCTACATTCTCAGGTCCATAAAATAAATGTCACCACAGGAAGTTAGCTTCTCACCCACCTCTGTCCCTCTAAGCCCACAGCAGCTCGCCCTTGCCCCCGCTTCTGCCTGTGTCCTGCACGCCCGCCTCTCCTCCTCCCCAGCATTTCCAAACGTCAGGTCCTCGAAGCTGGGTTGCAGTCCCTGAAATCCCCCTTACCTGGGGATGAAACCTTGCGAAGTTTCCAGCCTTGGGAGGACCCTGGGCTCATCAAGGAAGGCATTATTGCTCCAGTGAGTTCCCGAGACCCGCCCATGAAGCTTTGGGGAGGAAACTTACATGGTGGGCACACAGTCTCACGCGGGACCCCGAGGGTGCTGTCGCCTTACATCCCCCCAGCCCCCATGCCTCTACTGCCTCTGGTCCTTCTGGTCATGATTGCGGGCCAGGCTAACTAGGGTCTACTGCGGGGAAAGTGACGGCTCCCCAGCTCGGGAAGAAAGGCAAGGGCCAGCTTGGGACCAGGACTCACTTTGATCTGGTCGCTGTCGGACCAGTCGGACCAATAATTCAGATCATCGTTGGCTTCGATTTCTTCTGCGAACAGTTGAGTGGAGACAAGAAAAAAGACGGCCACGGCCACGAGGATTTTCATGCTGGATTTCTGGGAGGAGTAGGGAGAAGAGACTAGGGAGGGGAAAATTACATACATTGGGGGTGGCTATCTGAGAGCTGGGGCAGCGACATTGTCGGTCCCACAACGGAATTAACCAAGATAAAAAGCCTAAGGGCTAAAGTCCCACCTGTACCCTTTAGGAGAGCGGATCATACCCCAAAGCTTCTCAAATCCCCTTTTTCCTGGATACCAACTCCACCAGCCCCCAACCCACCAAACAGTCCACACCTTCATGCCTGGAGGCTCTGCAGGTGGGAGACAAAAGAGGGACTTTGGCAATTGGGTTACTCGTCTCCCTGCTGTCCCCCCACTGTCCCTTGCCCCAGCGGCCCCATCCAGCGCTGCTAGCCGCCACCTGGGTGCTAATGGGCGGCGCGGAAAGCCCCCCTGGCAGGGCGCAGGCACTTACTGCGGCGGGCAGGCCCGCGGGGTTCCTCGGGCTGGTCTGAGCGCGCGCACAGCGCTCCGCACTGTCTGTCAGTCTGTCTGTCAGTCGCTCCGGCGGTGAAAGAGGAGGTCGCAGCGCGTTCTCTGCCTGCTTGGTGCCGCGCGGTATTTATACCAGGCTCCACGAGCCCGGAGACCCACGTGACACGCTCCCCCACGCGACTTTCTGCTCAATATTTAATTAGCCGCCTCCTTTCCTTTTCGCTTGCGTCTGATTGAGAGTTTCCGAGACGGTAACCCGTCGGTGCCCATAATACGTGGACCCAATTGGGTTCGAAATGACGCAATTTTAGGAAAATCGAGATCTCGCCATCCAATCCCCAGCGGCCAGTCTTCTTCCGTCTGCACATCTGACGCCCCCTCCCCTCACCTTCTTCCGATCAGATCAGGGTTCCATGACACCTGAGATTACTCATCAAAACTGAGCAGAATGACTCATTCCTCGGACTTCGACAACTTTTCCGTCTTTTGGGACGTCAGGATAAGTTGCACTTTTTAGGATGGGCACACAACTTCAGATATTAAGATGTTGGCAACAGTACTAAGAAAGGTGCACTTCAGATGGAGGGGGCATTGTTTTCTCTATTTCCAGCTGCAGCGTTTTAAGTGTCTCTGAGATACAACGTCCTTCCTTGTGTGAGCAGGGGCGTCCTGCTCTCATATCAGCCAGAATACCTGCCGTTCTTCAGCATTACCAAAGGATTTTTAGTCTCATAGCACTTCGGACAAGGGAAGCAGATTTATCTTACATTTTTGAGAAAGGAAAATTTGAATGTGACATTGCACGTAGATTATGTCAGTGCCGTTCTAGGATATTTTTTTGTTCCGAGATAGTTAAGTCCTCTTTCCTGGCACATGTAGGAGCAGGGTTTGGAAGAGGACGTGTTTGCACTTCTCTCCTGCCCTTTCTTGCTAAGACTCAGAAACCAGCAAAATGGTACAAGATTTTTACCAGGTATCACTGAAGGACTCTATACAGATCACTTGTAGATTTCGTATATGAAAATAAATGTAGTGAGGATGCTAAATGGCGGTCATGGACAATATGAAACTGTGAGCCTACTGACATCTGTACAGACATCACAGCTTTCCATGAAGCCATGGTTTGCCTTCCAGACACATTCTTTCATCTTTAAATGAATTAAATGACATTCCTTGGGTGGATTTGTTTTCACCTCTTAGTATTATATTTTTTCAGTTAATTCTGTTGTTTTTGGTATAATACATAAAAGAAATAATGTTTGCGACTTATATAAAATAAGCCAGTACTTTTTTCCTCTAATAGTTGTTCTTCTTAAAATAACCCTGCATTTTGAAAGTTCCATATATCTATCTCATTTTTTAGGCCTAGCTTTACAATGTGAGGCATTCTAATTTTTGTTTTTACAACTTTTTATTGGAAAATTATAAACATACAAAAGTAGAATCATTCACTTGAAACAGTTCGCAAGTTTTACCTACAAACTCTTTATTCATATTTCCCCTCCACTCATATCATTTTGAAGAAAATAACATACATCATTTTAACTAAATAGTTCAGCATGTCCATATGAGTGATAAGGATTTCTTTAAAAAATAAAAAAAGAACCATGACATTTTTTCACCTAAAGCAACATAAAATAATTCTTTACAACGTTAAATATCCAATCAATTGTTCAGATATTCCTATCGTTTTATAGACCCCTACCCCATACAGTTTACTCATCAAAATCAGAATTAGTTCATGCCCTGCCTTGGTTCTTTATCTCTAAAACCTCCCCTAATCTATAGTTCTTCTCCCTTCCACCGTCCCTCCCCAACCCCCTTGCAGTATACAAATAAAACTAATCAGTGAAGTGTACTACATTTCAGAGTCTGGCGATTGCCTCCTTATGGTTTCTTTTAACTTGTTCTTTTCTCCTTCTTCCCGTTAGTTGGTAGCTGCATGTGGAACATAGGAAGCTTCATCCCGTGTAAGTTCAGTGTTTCTGACAAGGCTACTTTACTTGTGTTGTTAGGAAGCACATGATATCTGGTTGTTTATCTATTGATGATCAATAATTAATTCACTAGTGCTTTCAAAATAGTGTTTGTATTTTATCATTCATTATTTTTGTTAGCTAGATTATTTCTTCTATATAAAGACAAAAATATTTTTCTCAACTATTTAACTACTTCATGACATGGCAAATGTAAGAAAGATGGGTTAAGTGCTTGATTACTTCTCTTTACTAATTTTATAAAGAAGTTGGTGAGTTAACACATTCAAATATGTTCTTTTTTCCCCAAATATTTTAGGATTATTATGACCTCATGAATTTAAACACATTTAAACTATTTCAGTCCATTAAAGAAAGAAAGAAATAGGTCTTCTTCTAACTGATGCTCAAATTATCTCACTTTTCTGGCCAGCAGATGACATTTCAAGTGGGCTTCTTGGACTTTGATTCACCGTAAGTAGACTTTAATGGCTTTCTTGGTTTTTGGTAGGGCAAGCTACTCCAGGTTTAACCTGTGTATTTTCTGTCTCAGTCCTGTGGTTCGCATTCAAGAAACTCTCCTTTAATTCGAATTAGAAATGATAATTAGAGCCCTGGCTGGTGTGGCTCAGTGGATTGAGTGCCAGCCTGCCACCAAAGGGTAGCCAGTTCAGTTCTCAGTCTAGGGCACATGCCTGGGTTGCGGGTCAGGTCCCCAGTTGGGAGTGCATGTTCTCTCCCTCTCTTTCTCCTTCCCTTTCTCTAAAACTAAATAAATAAAATCTTTAAAAATGGTAATTAGAGATTATAATCTGGGCATTATGGGTGCACATTGCTGCTGAGTTCTTTATGGTTTCAGGGCCAATGAATAGAGTTGAAAATCTGTGTGTGTGTGTGTGTGTGTGTGTGTGTGTGTGTAAAATGATAAATGTATACTGACACTTTCTATTCAAATCTAGACCCTATAGAGTCTTTTCTTGACCTTTTCTGTTTTGTATCTTTTCTAACATGTCCCAAAATTCCAGTTCCCAGTGACATGAACACGATTATTCACTTGCTTTATCCCAATGTACAATGCCAACATGACCAACTACATGATTATTAGAAGCAGATTGAGTTTTTACCTACAATTTTTTGTCTTTAAGATATATCACATGAGCTAGGTATGTTTGATCAATTTACTGTGTTTTAAAGTCACTTTAAAAGTTCTTCTCTGTGTTGTTACACTACCAACTCTTATAAACATGGTTTTATTTGCTTATTTTGCTCTTGAGTTTCAGGGATTGTTTTTAAATTTAATTTCATTTTTAAATTATGTAAAATACATGGTTCCAAACTCAAGTATTGAAAACATAAGGCAGTGAAAGACGTGTAGCTTTACTGCCTATCCCTACAACCTCTTCCCTCTAGTAGCCACTTCTTCTTGGGTTTTTCGTTTATCCTTCTGTTATTATTGTTATTGCTGTTGTTCTTACCTTAATATCAGCAAATATGTATCCATATGCCTGTGCACCCTGTAAAGTTCCATACTTAAAGTGGGGGATTTTAGAGTATTTACTTATTTTTGTTTCTCAGTTGTTGATGTGGGTTGTGAGGTAACAATGAAGGCAGCTCTTCCAGAACTTCTTCCCTGTTAGCTCAGTGTAAGTCGGTGTATGTGCCAGTGCCATATGCTGCCAGTGTTCCACAGCGCACAACACAAAAGCTGTTCTGTGGGATTGAGTAATAAATAATAATGAGGTAAAATTGATTAAAGAATACATGTCCCACTTTTTCCATCCCATTTGTTACTTGCTGACTCCGTGTTCTTAGTCATATCATGCAGTGACTGACACTTTTTCCTTAACACTGCAGGGGTTGGGACATTTATATTCTTTATGTGTTTTCTTTGGAATATTTGTACTTTTTATTTGTAGTTTGTTTGTTTTTATTTGGGATATTTGTAGTCTTTATTTCTTTCCCAGAGCAACAAATTTATGAAAAAGTATATTTTAATAAAATATATGTATAAGAAATAGAATAGTAAAAAGTAAGTAGTTAATAAATCATTTTTATGCTTGGAAATTTAAAAACTATAGAAAAGTACAAGGAAAAAATTAGTATTATCCATTTTCTCATAACCCAGAATGAACCACTGTTAATATCTTGACATACAAGTACTGCTTACAATTTTTAAAGGCAAAATAGTTATCCAGTTGTTGTTGTAAAATAAGATACTCTTCATAAAAAACAAAGCAAAGAAGAAAAGTACAATAATGTATTTTTTAGAAAATTACTCCAAACTCAGAAATTGCCACCCTTAGCATTAAAAGAATATCATTGTGAATATTGTTCTATCATATTATATGGTTAGAAAAGTAGAGTGGTAGTCAGGTAAATAAAAGTTATAAAAATGGAATGAGACCCTCAAAATATTTTTAATGAAAAATATTTATATTTTGTTTGACTTAAATAGAAGAAAATCAAAAGTAAAAAATGTTTATTCACCACAAAGTATTGTTTTCCATGAAAGAACCCATTAATGTTGAACAAACAAATAAAATTTAGGAATAAACATCAAGAGGCTAGCAGGTAACATTTAAAAAAATCAGTATTTAGATAATACCTATTTATTCCCTGGTTTGAAAGAGGAGGACATTGGCACTCAAACTTTCTCCCATCTCCCCTTCCCCCACCACCTCCTTGTAGTTAAATGATTATTTTAACATTATTCAGGTTTATAATATTCACATTTAGTTTTGCTGCCATACTTTCATTAGTTGTTTACTGTTTATTTAAATAGACTCATTGTTCACCACCAGTTCTTTTAACCCAGCTCCGCCATTCTTGAGTTTCTTTTTACTTATTTTTTTATATGGCTGGATGTCATTGTCAAGCAACCATTTTTTTCCTTGAGAAGAAATGAAGCAAATTGTGTTCCCTGAGTTCTTTCATGGCCGTGAATGTCCATTAGTGACTTCTGAGCTCAAGTGACCTCTAGACTAGTTGTTTTCAAATTAAATTTTGTATTTCTCAGGACATCATGGACTTTGTTCATTGTGGAATTTAGTGTTATGAAGAACTCACAGTCAGAACAGTTTTTTCCATGTTTGTATATAATTTTCTTTTGCTTTTTCCCCCCTTGAGTATCTGAGGAATTCTTTCTTTGTTCTTTTTAAAATATTTTATTTACTTATTTATTTTTAGAGAGAGGGGAAGGGAGGGAGAAAGAGAATGAGAGAAACATCAATGTGCAAAAGATACATCAGTTCGTTGCCTCTCACATGCCCCCAACTGGGGACCTGGTATGCATCCCAGGCCTGTGCCCTGACTGGGGGTCGAACCTGTAACTTTTCAGTTTGTAGGATGGTGCTCAGTCTACTGAGCCACACCAGCCATGGTTCTTTATTCTTGACATTTAATGGTTTAATTAAGGGACGTGCCTTATTGTTGATCATCCATCTAATTTTCTTGGAGTATGAACTGTTTTTGTTTTGCAAATTGTTCTCTTCCTTCATTTTAGGGAAATTTTATTGTATGTCTTTAAATACATCTTTGGAGCAGAAATCCCACTTCAGGAATATTATGGTCTTTTTTTGGATCATATTTTCTAGTATATACATAAATATTTTAATCTGTAGGCTATCTCATGTCTATAATATTCTTCCAAATCACTCTAATTCTTTGCCCTTTCTGTCTGCATTCACTTAGATTATCTTAACTCTTTCCTCTTTGTGTCAGTAATTCAGTTTTGTCTATTCTGTACCTTGTTGTTACTAATTTACTTATTATTTCCATAATCAGTTTGCATAGTCCCCTATTTGTTTTCATAAACTAGTAATTTCCTTTTTCATCTCATGAATTGCCTTATCAATTTATTGGTAGGCTCTTATTTTATTGTATTTATGTTCTTGTTAAGATATTCTTAGTGTGAAGTAATTGAGGGAATTTTCTTTTGTTTCCTGAGTTATGTTTTCTAGTTCAGTGGTAAAATGGGTGAGTTTCAAGCAAGCATTGCCAATTTTAATACTGGCATAGCCATTTGCTAGCCCTGTGACCTTGAATAAGTTACTTAAGCACTCTTTGCCTTTAAGTAACTGATTATCCTATTTGACAGATTTTCTGATCTGTCAAATAGGATAATAAACAGTACTTACCTTGTAAAATTTCCGTGGGAATTAAATGAGTAAATACATGTGAACTGTAAAGAAGAGTACCTAGCACATGCAATAAATGTCAACTATTATTCTATGTGGCTGTCTTTGTGTGTGTGTGTGCAGATGTGTGTGTGTGTGTGTGTGTTTGTGAGTGGTTAATTTTATGTGTCAACTTGGCTAGGCTGTTGTTCCATCAAACACCACTGTAGATATGACTGTGATGATATCTTTTAAGATGTAATTAATATTTAAATCGGTAGACTTTGGGTTAAGCCATTACTCTCCATTATATGGGTGGGCTTCAGCCAATCAGTTGAAGGTTTTGAATGAAAAAGACTGAGGTCCCACAAGGAAGAAGGAATTCTGTCTCCAGACTGCCTTTGGACTCAAGACTCAACTTCTTGCTGAATGTTCGACCTGCCAGGCTGCCCTGTTGATTTCAGATCCGCCAGCCCCACAATCCTCTGAGATAATCCCTTAACCCTGAATTGATTCCTTCAAACCAATCTCTTTTCCACACACAATACACACATCCTATTGGTTCTGTTTCTCTGGAGAATACTAACCAAGTGTGTAATAGCTTTACAGTGTTTCTGGGCCCTTCTTTCCAACTGGAGGTTGCTTGGGTGGCTCTGGGCAGACAGAATGGGAGTGACTACTCGACTCTGTTCTTACAGTTTGGGGGATTTTTTTTCCCTGTGAGGAATTTTGTGTTCCCTTCACTTTTCTTGGCCTCAAAGAGGGCATGGGGACTTGGATGAGGTGCGGTGTGGTCGGGACACCTAGATTTTGCTCTTTGCCCTGAGATGTGCAGAGTCTTGTTCTATGTCAATTGTTGGGTTGGTGGGTCTTTTCCTTTCTTGGGAGGTTGTCTCTTGGACTTTGGTCTCTGTGATTTCTGTGTGGCCCTTCACTCCCCATAAAGTTAATTCTATTCTCTTTTCTAACATTACTTGTCTTCCTTGCATTTTGGAAGAAAATAATGATCTACCAACTCAGTTTTCTTCTCTCCATGTAAGGCATCGCTGAGCATTCTCAGAACTTTGTCAATTTACCAGTAAAACTTTTGGAAGGTGAGGACAAGGAAAAGGATACAAGGGCTGTGAGGAGCCAGGCAGTGAGGGGCCTTTGTGCTGTGTTCTAGAATTTTCTGTTTCATTGTCTACAGGCTCTCAAAGATTATTGCATTAATTACTACTCTTGGTTTATTTGGTTGCTGATTATAGATTTTCTTTTTTTCCCCCGGAATTAAGCATTTTTTTTATTGCATGAAAAAGAGCTACCACCATAGAAGCAAAGACAGGGTTACAAGGTTCTGCACCACCTGAGGTAGGCCAGAAGAAATTTTAAGCAGTTCTACTCAAAGCCAGGTGGCAAAATCATGGTTTCGTCAGGGAATACCAGTCCCCTGTATCTGAATGTAATTGCTGCCCTTTGTGTTTCATGATGCTGCCTCTTCAAGAGTTTCATGTTTGCATTGCTGTCCTTTGTCCAGAAAGCCCCTTCTAATGGGAAACTCACTAATTCAAAAAGACACCTGCACCCCGTGGTCACTGAAGCATTATTTACAACAGACAAGATATGAAAACAACCATTGTTCCCCTATGGAGGGTTAGGTCAAGAAGATGTGGTACATATATATAATGCAATACTTCTCAGTCATAAAATATGAAATATTATGGTAAACTAATTTTAATTCCTGGTATAGTAAAGTCAGAAGTGGATACATTATTGAAAAAGGGATATAGTATTCCAACCCCCCAACCCTCTGCACATTAATTCCATAAGGAGAATTAATTCAATAAACATTTATTTAATGTTTGTTGTTTGCCAAGTAAATATGGTACTGGGAATACAGAGATGAATGAGTCAGTTTTTACCCCCAACAAAATCACGAAAGTCAGGGAGGCAGGAGAGATAATAGATGCTATCACAGTGGAGGGAGCATTGTATTATGGGAGCGTGGAATGAAATTTCCCTAGACGGGATGGGGTGGAATGGAAAGCATTCCTGGGAGAGGAATGGCTTAAGCAAAGGCAGGGAGGTCAGGATGTGCATCAGACATCTGTGGAGAAGCTGGAACCATGGAGGTAAATGCTGGAGGGGGCAGCAATTGGGACCTCAAACCAGATGAAGTCGACTGACAACAACTCTTTTTTCAGTCAAAACATCAGCAAATTCTATTAGCAGGTAAAAATAACTTGCTCTGGAAGAAAAGCAAAGCTCACAGCTATTGTTTTTTACCTAGTCACTGGTGTTCTTGAATAAAAAATGAGGAGTTTGATGGTTTTTGAACTACTTACAGTAGTCAAGATGACAGTCTTTAACATATTTTATTAAATGTGTTTTCCTTCCATTGCTTCTGAATGCAATTAAATAATTCTCATTGTATATATTTGCCAAAAGACTGAAAGTAATCTTATTCAACATGACTCTGCAGTCCTAAAACAATAAGCCAGACTAATAAGTCTACTGAAAATACTCCTAATCAGATATCAGTTTGGTTAAACTGGATCCTTAAAGGTCAATAATTCAATTAAAATTAGGTACAGTCAGCCCAATTGTCTTAGCAAAATGTCAAGTTTATAACACGTCATAGGAACACTAGTTAAAAATCAGGAAATAAATCTTTTAGACTAGATTAATGATGAGAATGTTTACATTTAAATTCAATCTGGTACACTAAGATAGGGAAGTATATATTTCAAAGTCAAACTGAGAAACCCAGTGGTGGAGCCATACCTTATTCATTTCTTTCTCTAGGCAGTAGGTTAATAGTTAATGTGTCAGGCAGTTGACTTTGAACTTTGCCAGCTGAAAGTATAGTTTTCCCTGGACCCTTTCCTTCCTGATTGCCCCAGGCCTGTGAACACTTTGCCATTTGGCATCAACAGCCCCTTGACTGACACCGATCTCATTAATGTCTCTACTAGTAAATGGGTTATGAACTCAGACTCCCTGGTTCCAGAGTCCATGGCACTGGCTCTTACCCAGCGTGTTGTCTGTATGGATGAAGAGTTGATGTCATTAATGTGCTGAGAGTTGGGTAAGAGATGCCTAAGGAAACTAACTGTCTATTCCTGTTTTCTAAGCTTTATTTCAGAATCAAATCAAGTCATTGTAAAACTCATTATTTGGGTTTTATTGTTCCTATTTTCTGTAAGATACCATCACAGGTATATGGTATAATGTCTTCGACTTTAATTGAGAGTTTGGATATAAGAATTTTTAATATATGACATTGCTTATGAGGATCATATATATATTTTTTATTGAATAGCCATTAGAGTATATAGTTTATTGTGGTCTTATTTTTCTTAATATAAAATTCTCTGAGATTTATTTCTTTTATAATTCAGTTTTTCTCCTCTGGAATGCTGATATATTCCATTATATCAGATGGGAGCTATATAATCCAACATTTTCACCTCTCCCTAGTTTTTATTTTATTTATCTTGGCTGTCAAAGAACTCAGAAATAATTTTTAGATTTCAGTGTGCTAACTTTCTGGTCTAGTCTAATTATTCAGCATTTTCCTTTAGAATTTGGCTCTTCTAATGTTTTAAGGTTTTAAATTATATTATTTATATCATTTATTTATTGTAAACAGCCTCAAATTATATGTATGTATGTCTCTTTCCAACCAAAATACCAAATGAGTTTACATTTCTTAGCATTTTTAATACTAATAACCCTGGATCAAGTCTTTTTTATATTTTTATATATGATTTTAGTAATTTATTAACAGTTTTCCCTGATTTCTTACATCTCTCTCTCTGACTTACCCAATGCAACACAGTTTATACACAACTCTGGTTACAGTTTTCTGCTCTTCAAAACTTTTCAGTAATTTCCTATTTTCACTAAAACAAGTACAATCTCCTTAGCTTATTACTTATTAAATGTGATTTCCTTCCATTGCTTCTGTATACCATTGAGGAATTCACATTGCATATATTGGCCAAAAGATCAAAGATTATCTCCTTATTCAGCATGACTCTGCAGCCTTAAAGCAAGAAGCCAGACTAATCATATTAATTCCCAGATATGGACTGAACCTAACTTTTTAGGCTTTTCTCCCCCTAGTCTTTGTCTTTGAAATTTATAATTTAGCCCAACTTGTCTACCTGTGGTCAACCTAAATGGTCTGGCCAGAAACCTGAGTTAAAGTGAATTTTCCCTTCTCTTTCATCACTGTTCCCCCCTTCATCCAACACATCAGTGAGGATCCTGACTTTTAAATGTATCTAATGTATACCCACTTCTTCCCATTTTTATTGCCTCCATGTGAATCCAGGCTGTATCATCTCCAGAAGTACTTCAGTAGTCTTCCAATCCATTCTCCTCATAGAAGTTATAATGAGCCTTTAAAACACAAACAGCACCATGTTACTATTCTGCTCACAATTATTCTGCTTAAATAAAATCCAAACACCTACCCTGGCCTTCAAAGCTGTGCATGATCTGGGCCCTACTTACCTCTTCAAGCTCATTTTAGGCTTCTCTCCTACTTACTCTCCTTTGGCCACAACAGTGTCCCTTTGGTTCCTTGAGCACAGCGGTCCCTGTCCTGTTTTTGCCCAGGTCATATTTCTGCCTAGAGTAGAAACTGGCAAACTATAATCATAGGTCAAACCTGGCCCACTGCTTGTTTTGTCAATAAAGTTTTATTGAAGCACCATGATGCACATTTTTTTAGGTATTGCCAGTGGCTGCTTTAATATGCAATGGAACTGTTGAGTAGTTGCAATGGAAAAACCAATGGCCAGCAGAACATGAAATATTCATCTTTGTTCCATTACAGAATCTTTTTTTACCTCTATGCTAGAGTATTTATCCCCTTGCTCTTTGGTCTTTTCTCATTGTTAGGTTGTCAAGTTAAATATCTCTAGATCTTCAGAAAGGCTTTCCTGATCACCATATCTAAGCAGGTTACCTCCTAAATTTCCACCATTGTACCAAGTTTGTGATTCCCTTATATTCACACAATTGTGCTTAAATGTTGCCTTACTGTGACTGTATCTTTTCTTTTTTTACTTTTATTGAAATATAAATTTATTAATTTTCTTAAGGGTAGGGAACATGTCACTGTTGTTCTTCACTTTATATTCAGGTCATAAAATAATGCCTGATCATGGTAGGTAATAAATGCTAACTAAACAAATGAATGAGCATGTCCTACCTTTTCACCTCCATTTTTTAAAATTGTTTTCCCTTTGCTTGGTGGATATATTGAGATTTTTGAGCAGCTCCTTTACTCAGCTTATCTTGTACTGAGAATCCCCTCCCTGTGTACTGCCCTTGTGAGACCCATTTTGTCATTTAATTGAGTTTCATGAGTGGATTCACACAGTAGTCCTTAAGTCTTTATTTTTGTCTTGAGTTGTGTCAATGCATTTACCTGAGCAGAATAAAGTGGAAGTCCAGAGAAACTTCCTTTATAGAAGGGTTACATCAAAATTAAAATAGAATAATTGACAGGAAAAGGAAAACTATGAAGAATCTTTAGTCAAAGCCATATAATAAGATCAAACTATATTTGCCTAGAGATAATTTTCTTATTAAAAAGTACAGAAATGTCTAACTTTAAACCAATAAGAAATACATATATAGCTAAATTTTCTAGAGTATATATTGAGATATATACATTCCCTAATATAGTATGTCCTTAGTAAAAAAATATCATTATCAACGATTCTTTAGTTTCTACTCTGATTGTCCCATTAAGATAGAAGAGGGAAAAAATCTTTACCATTAAGGATTTTAGATTTGATCAAAGCAATTTCATAGGAAAATTCCAGAAATGTTTAATTGCTTTATAATCTTATGTCTATATTTATACTAATAATTTTGATGTATTAAAAACCATGTAAAAGCTAATTAATTAATTGATGAGTTGTGAAACCTTAGACTCAAACTCCATGAAGTTTTTTGTACATTTGTCTGAAAGGAACACTATGCAAGGAGCACATGAAGGAAAGTATTTCAAAGTGCCCTGATAAAACAACTGGTGTAAACTTCAGTAAGAGGGAGAATTAAGAGAGGGGGAGGCATGGTCAAAGTTGTTAGTGGGAAGGAGTTTTGCCCGAGAACTTGGGTATGAGAGGCTCTGATTTATAAGCTGGGAGAAAGCCTGGGGGACTTCACTAAACTTTGCAAATAACTGTCACAGCGTGTAACAGAATGTAAAAGAAATAATAAATTCTTGTCTTGGGAAATATCTAGCACTATATGTTTGTGCTTCTCTTCAAAGTTTAAGGGGAAGCTGAAGCTGCTAATGCAGAAACCGTGGAGAAGTCTGATAGCTCAGTCTAGATGCTTATTCTGTGAACAGAAAGTAAAAAAGCCCACAGTCTTCCACTCTGATTGTTTTATACAGGCCATGAATCACTGTTGTGATGTATAAAAGTCGGTCATAAAGCTCTCCCTGAATGCAATTACCTGGAGTAACAATTATATATAAAATCGTAACTTATTATTTTACATCTGTGATAGCCACAAGAAGAATCAATAGAATTATGAGTAAATGGATTTTTAATTATAAGGAAGTAATTTAAGTAAAGGTCCAACTGAATTCAAGAGACCCAAAATTGATTCCTGCAAAATTAGCAAATAGCATTACCAGTTACTAGGAATTCAGAGGAATATTTAAAAATTTATTGCCAATCTCTTTCCCATTTACTTCATTTTGGGTTCTTCTGTCATCTTTCTATGGCATCAATTAGAATGACTTCTGGAAAAAGGAAGTCTAGTTATTTCTGGCTTTCAGATTTTGTTCCAGCGGCAGATTTGCTTCAACTTTGTCCTACCAACATCTCTTAAGTATATGCTAAGCATAGAGAAGAAAAGTCACTTTAATTACTCTATCAATTCTAGTTTAGTGAGATCTTGCTACTTTAAGCCATATAATGCACAGGTGTTTTAAAACTTTGAGATTCACAGGTGACTAATACATACGTACTTAGAATCTATTAGAGGTTATAAGAACATAGATAATGGAAGGGAACACAGATGTTTCAGTAAAATGGACCTGGTTTATAGAGTGTTTTTTAAAAATTATACACCAGCTGTTTGACCTTGGGCATATAGCTTAACATCTGATTCCGTGTGTATGCATGCATATGTGTGCTTAACACACCCACATAGTAAGGTTTTTTATGATGATAATGTGAAATCATATGATCAGATAATAGTAAAGAGCCTGAGAAGTGATACATAATAAATTGCAACCATGATCACAACATTATTATTTATTCTAAATGTAGTATTCAGGTGTTCTAGGGGAAGGGTGACACTTCGCTGAGAGACATAGTGCCTTGGCAAGGAGACTGTTTCCTGGGACTGGTTAGCTCTGTCTACTAAATGAAACTAGCTAACTCAAATCTCATTTTTTAAGAACCATGTTCGATGTACCTTTATTTTTCTTGTTACATATATAAGCTTGCAGCACCGGCCTGTATTTTATGAAAAATACATAAGAAAACATAATGAAGAGTTTAGAAAACATAATGAAGATATAGCTCACTTTAAACAAACTGGGACTGAGGGGTCAACATAGCAACTGCCTGAAAAGGCTGGACCATATAAGAATCTAAAGAATAGTGACAATAATGATAGTTATTTTTTTATTGAGTGCTTATCAATTGCGAGATTTATGCTAAATGTGTTACTTCATTATTTCAATACCTGTGTAATGTGAATATTATTATCAGTGTCTTACTGTCAAGACAACTGAAGCTTTGAGAGATTAATTTGATCTGAGATCACGAAGAGACTAGATGAAGGAGGCAGAATCTGTGTAGGGTTGTTAATGCTCTACAAGACACCACCTTCCCTGACTCTGGAACTACAGCTATAGTTACACAATTGTAACCTGTATTGTTATATTGTCAGTCATGATTTATCTTTGCATCGACATCAGTTCTTCTTGCTGAAGAATGCTGAAGCATGAAGTGGTGGTGCATGGATGTGAAGCTGAGTCCTTTGACTTTTATTTAATAATATTTAAAATTTTTAATTTGCATATTTCAAAAAAGGTGTGCATTCCAATATATTTTTAAAATTTATTTTTACTGTACTTTTTTCTGTTACCATTTATCCCCCTTATGCCATCCTCCCCCTCACAATCACCACACTGCTGTCCATGTCCATGAGTCCTTTTTTCTTGATCCCTCCACTCTCTCCCAGAACTATCAGCCTACTCTGTATCTATGAGTCGGTTTCTGTTTTGCTTGTTAGTTCAGTTTGTTCATTGGATCCCACATGATTGATTGAAGAAGATACAAAGGAGTGGAAGCACCTACTGTGTTCGTGGATAGGAAGAATTAATATCATTAATATGTTCATATTACCCAGAGAAATCTATTGATTCAATGCAATTCATATCAAGATGCCAATGACATATTTCACAGAACTAGAACAAATATTTTAAAAATTTATATGGAACCACAGAAGACCCAAAATAGCAATAGCAATCTTGACAAAGAAGAACAAAGTTGGAGGAATCATGCTACCTAATATCAAACTATACTATAAGGCCATAGTAATCAAAACAGCATGGTACTGGCATAAAAAAGACACCTAGATCAATGGAACAGAATAGAGAGCCCAGAAATAAATCCAGTATTAAAATAATTTGAAAAAAACAAAAAATGGATCTCTGATTAAACTTCATTTTACAGCCTGCAGGACACCTTGGACCAGCTTGGTTTTTACTTGGAATTCACTGTGTTCCCACCCAGCTGCTTCTTCACCAACATCCAAATACTTTTTCTTTCCTGCTGGTCTGATGTGCCTGGGAGACACGTCTTTCTTTTCAGTAGTTCTTTTTTTAAAATTATACTTTATTGATCATGCTATTACAGTTGTTCCAATTTTTTCCCCTTTTCCCTTTCCACCCAGACACCTTCCATTCCCTCAGACAATCCCCACATCATTGTTCATGTCCATGGGTCATGCATATAAGTACTCTATTGGGTACTCTATTTCTTATAGTACACTTTACATTCCCATGGCTTTTCTGTAGCTACAATTTATACTTCTTAATCCCCTCACCTCTTCACCCATTCTTCCACATCCCCCTCCTATCGGCAACCCTCAAAACATTCTCAATATCCGTGGTTCTGTTCCTGTTCTTCTTGTTTGCTTAGTTTGTTTTTTAGATTCAGTTGTTGACAGATATGCATTTATTGCCATTTTATTGTTCATAGTTTTGATCTTCCTCTTTTTCTTAAATAAGAGGAAGATCAAAACATTTCATATAATAATAGTTTGTGATGATGAACTTCTTTAGCTTTTTCTTTTCTGGGAAGGTCTTTATCTGCCCTTTGATTCTAAATGATAGCTTTGCTGGATAGAGCAATTTTGGCTATAGGTCCCTGCTTTTCATGACTTTGAATATTTATTACCAATCCCTTCTAGCCTTCAAAGTTTCTTTTGAGATATCAGCTGACAGTCTTATGGGGACTCCCCTGTAGGTAACTACTTTTCTCTTGCTGCTTTTAAGATTCTCTCTTTTATCTTTTACCTTTGGCATTTAATTATGATGTGTCTTGGAATAGGCCTCTTTGCATCCATCTTGTTTGCAACTCTTTGTGCTTGGGCTTTGTGCTTGGGCTTTGTGTCTGGACTTGTATGTCTATTTCCTACATCAAATTAGAAAAGCTTTCCTTCATTATTTTTTCAAACAGATTTCCAATATCTTGCTCTTCCTCTTCTCCTTCTGGCACCCCTATGATGCAAATGTTGGACCTTTTGAAGTTGTTCTGGGAGCTGTTTACACTATTCTTATTTTTTTTATCCTTTTTTCTTCTTTTGTTTTTATTGGTTATTTTTTTACTTCCTTATGTTCCCAATCATTGATTTGATTCTTGGCTTCATCCACTCTACTGTTGTTTCTCTGTAAATTGGCTTTAATTTCAGTAAGTGTATTCTTCATTTCTGTCTGGGTCTTTTTGATGCTGTTGGGGTCCTCACTAAATTCCTTAAGCATCCTTATAAAGTGTTTTGAACTCTGCATCTGAGAGATTGCTTATCTCCATTTTGTTTAGTTCTCTTTCTGGAGTTTGGTTTGTTCTTTCATTTGGGTCATGTTTCTTTGTCTCCTTGTTTTGGCAGCCTACCTGTGTGTTGTTTCTATGTATTAGGTAGAGCTGCTTTGACTCTGTGTCTTGGTAGTGTGGACTAATGTAGTGGGCGTCCTGTAGGGTCCAGTGGCAGAGCCTTTCATATCATCCAAGTTGGGTACTCAAGGTGTGCCCTTTGTGTGAGTTGAGTACACCCTCTTCTTGTACTTAAGCCTTGGTTGCCGTTGGCAGGCCAATGGGAGGTATTTACTCAGGCCAGTCAGCTGCAAGGATTGGCTGTGATCACTGACCACCAACCTCCAACATGGAGGATCAGCTGAGCAGAGGCAGGGTGGTGTTACTCCAGTGTGGTCTGTGGCTGTCCACTTGGTGCACTGGCACTGAAGTTTCCCAGATGGTGTAGGCAAGGTCATCCACCACCTGTGTTTTCCCTGGAGCCACCCTGCCTGAGCTATAAAGCAATCTGAGATGGCTGCTACTTGTGCTGGGCTTGGAGGTTCCCAGGTGAAGCTCAACTGTGATCCAAAGCTGGCTGCTGCTAGTGCAGGGCCTAGGGCCACTTAGCAAGAAGTGGGGGCTGAGGGCTCCCTGAGGCTGGCTGTTATTTGTTTTGAGACGATTTAGGAAGTTGTAAAAGCCTGAGCCAAGACATGCCATTTGAAAAAACTGTTAACCTTTTGGGTGGGCAGGTAAGCTGGGTGAATGGAAGCCTCAGGGGATCTCCAGAGCAGGTCAAAGAGTCTTAGCCAGATTGATGGAGTCCCAGATATGGCACTCACCTGCCAGCTCTGTGGCCTCTGTTTGCTATTCTGGCTGGGAGAAAGCTGTCCACTAGCTCCCACCCAGATGCTGGACACTTCAGTGCCTCTCTGTATGCTACTGGGCCGTTCAAGCTGCTACCCTGGCATGGCAGTTCAGAGGGCGTAAGTCTGAGTGAGTCTGTATGTGAGTTCTTTAAGAGGAACTGTTCAGGACTCTAGCAGTTTCTTCCACCAATTCTATCCCTGCTGGTTTTTGCAGTGAGAAGATATGGGGACTTTTCTTCCTGAACCCTGGGCTGGGGGTCTGGTGTGGAATTGGGACTCCTTGTTCTCGAGATATCCCTCCCAAATTTTTATCTACTCATGAGTGTGGAACCAGCCTGTTCTGGGTCTCCCCATTTCTGCTTCTCCTACCCATTGGGATGGATGTGGTTTCTTTAATTCTGTCGTTGTTGGACTTCCATTCAACTTGATTTCTGACAGTTCTGAGTGATGGTTTTTCTATAATTTAGTTGTAATTTTGATGTGGTTGTGTGAGCAGGTGAGCCATGTTTACCTATGCCTCCGTCTTGACTGGAAGTGTCAACAGTTCTTGATTCTTTGATGTGAAACAGAGTAGCACAGTCATTAAAATCTGATCCAGTCTCTTTGTATCTTAACAATGTTAAACAGCTAAAAGATAAAATAAGAAAGAGATGCTTGTGGAATGTACAGTGCATATTTGCCCCATTTCTCATTGGGATTCACCTGTTTGCTTCTCCATTTCAGTTGTTTCTTTGGAAGAGATTGTGAGTTTTTCTCTTGCCTCTCTGCCTTCTTCAATTTTGGCTTATCGAATTTCTCAATCTCAGCCAGATCAGAACCAGTCTGATCAGGTTCGTCTGTCACAATTCCAGGGAAAGGGGAGCCAGGCAGGTGAGTGAGTAGAATCTATTTTGTGAGTCTCCTTTGGCTTTTAAGTACTTAGTGGACAGCTAAAAGATTGGAGAGAACAGAAATAAACAATCTTTAGCAATTTAAAGCAATGTGTTGTATTATTGCCATTCTCACTAGTAAGAAGTGACTCTGTACATGGTAAAGCAGGTATGTGTAGCTATATAATTCATTTTTTTCTTGATCTCACATCTCTTCCTCTTCAAATTCCTGGCTGGGGTTTTAGCCCAACTGACTCTTCTCAGCCGCAAAGTCAGGAGCACATACTCTTGTTCTCACTGTGCAGCATGACTAACAGAAGGAACCACAGTCAACAGTTCTTACTCATGACCAAGCCTCAGCAGTCCACTTGACTTGTCCCTGGTAGGACAGACACAAGAAATGGAGGAGAGGTTACAATGGTGGTATTAAATTCTAACCTTCTGGGCTTCAGTGATGATTAAAGAGCAACACGAATAAAAAGGAAGTCATTATTCTATACACATGTAACTTAGTAGTGTTTGCCCATTGCAACTCAATGTGGCTTCAGGCAAGCAAGCAAAAACAAAAACAAAAACAAAAACAAAAACAAAAACCAAGAAACAAAAACTCTTTCCCAAAGCTTTACAAAGTTAGTAACGTCACTGAAAATCTCACGTACATATGCAGATATTTTTTTTCTAAATTTTTAAAATTTTAGTTAATTAACTTTTATTGAATTTACTGGAGTGACACTGATTCACAAAACTACAGGTTTCAAGTGTAGTCTCCACAAAACATCATCTACACATTTCATCAGGTACCCATCGTCCCAAGCAAAGTCTCTTTCTGTCTCTATTTATTCCCCCTTTGCTCACCTCTGCCTAGACTCCACCCCTTTTTTCCTCTGACTGTCACCACACTCTTGCCTGTGTCTATGTGTTATATAACATCTAAATGTTTTTTGCTTAATCCCTTCATCTTCTTTCATACAGCCCTCAATCCCCCTCCCCTCTGACAGCTGTCAGGCTGTTCCATGTATCCAGACCTCTGTTTCTATTTTGTACATCAGATTATTTTGTTCATTAGATTCCACATATAAGTGAGATCATATGGTATTTGTCTTTCTCTGACTGGCTTATTTCACTTAGCATAATATTCTCCAGGTCCACCCATGCTGTCACAAAATGCGAGAGTTTCTTCTTTATTATGGCTGGGTAGTATTCCATTGTACATATGTATCACAGCTTTTTAATATACTTCTCTACTGATGAGCACTTGGGCTGTTTCCATACCTTGGCTATTGTAAATAATGCTGCAATGAACACAGGGGTGCATATATTCTTTCAAATTAGTGTTTTGGGTTTCTTTGGATACATTCCCAGAATTGGGATCACTAGGCTGAAAGGCAGTTTCATTTTTAATATTTTGAGTGAACTCTGTACTCTTTTCCACAGTGGCTACACTAGTCTGCATTCTCACCAACAGTGCAACAGGGTTCCTTTTTCTCCACATTTGAGTCAGCATTTGCTGTGTGTTGATTTATTGGTGATAGCTATTCTGATGGATGTGAGATGCTTACTCATTGTGGTTTTGAAATGCATCTCTTTGATGATTAGTGGTGCTGAACATTTTTTCATATGTCTCTTGGCCCTCTGTATGTCCTCTTTGGAGAAGTGTCTATTCAGATCTTTTTCCCATTTCTTAATTGGGTTATTTGTTTTCTTGGTGTTGAGTTGTATAAGTTCTTTATGTATTTTGGAAATTAACCCCATATCAGATGTATCATTGGCAAATATGTTCTCCCATTCAGTGGGTTCCCTTTTCATTTTGTTGATGGTTTCTTTTGCTGTGCAGCAACTTTTTAGTTTGATGTAGTCCCATTTGTTTATTTGTTCCTTTGTTTCCTTTGCCCACAGATATATATTGGCAAAAATATTGCTATGAGAAATGTCTGAATTTTTACTGCCTATGTTTTCTCCTTGGATTTTTATGGTTTTGCATCTTATGTTTAAGTGTTTAATGCATTTTGAGTTTATTTTTTGTGTATGATATAAGTTGGTGGTCCAGTTTCATTTTTTTTTTTTTGGCTGTATCTGCCCAGTTTTCCCAACACCATTCCCTGAAGAGATTGTCTTTCCCCACTGTATGTTCTCACCTCCTCTGTGAAATACTGATTGACCATAAAGGCGTGGAGTTACTTCTGTGCTCTCTGTTCTGTTCCATTGACTTATGTGACTGTTCTTGTGCCAATGTCACATTGTTTGGATTACATACAATGTCACATTGTATGGCCTTGTAGTATAATTTGATGTCAGGTGGTACAATACCTTTAATTTTATTTTTCTTTCTCAAAATTGCTGAGGCTATTTGGTGTCTTTTATAGTTCCATATAAATTTCTGGAATATTTGTTCTAGATCTGTGAGATATGCCATTGATATTTTAATAAGAATTGTGTTGAATCTGTAGATCGCTTTGGATAGTGTGGGCATTTTAATGTTGTTAATTTTTCCTACCCATGAATATGGTGTTGCTTTCACTGATTTGTATCTTCTTCAATCTCTGTCTTCAGTAAAAGGTATTTAAAAAAAATTTTTTTTAATCCCCACCCAAGGATATATTTACTCATTTGAGAGAGAGAGGGAGAGAGAGAGAGACAAACATTGATCAGTTGCCTCCCACACGTGCCCCAACTGGGGATCGAACCCTCAGCCTTTTGGTTTATGGGACCATGCTCCAACCAACCAAGGTGCCCAGCCAAGGTGAAAATATCTTTCTTTACAGAATAGGCAATAAGGCAATTAAACTCTAGAATAAACTCCTTCCCATCCCCCCAGAAAAGAATGAGAAAAGAAATGTTTTCTTATTCATGGTTCTACATTGGAAAATATGTATATAGTCATAAAATGAAGACTTTTTTAACTTCTAAAACAATATATCAACAGAACACAGAAGATGAGATGATGGCTACAAAACAGCATACATGTTATCAATCTTGACAATATAAAATTAAAAGTAAGGATGACAGAAGTTAAGAGTTGAAAGTGGGGTGGAGGAGGGCTGAGAGAACATCAGGAAAGCCAGTATCTTACCTTACTAAATGGCACATAAAAATGCTATCTGTAGTGGATGGAATCAGGAATCCAGATAGTATCTAGTAGTCAATAATGAAAAAACAAAGCCATCCAAACTGGGACCATGTGAGAGGGGGAGGTAGGTGCTTGTAAAGTGACATAAATCCTTATCTATTATAGCAAGAAGTTAATGGAAAATATCAGGAATTGATCAAAGAGCTCACATACCATATTGTTTAGAGAGATGCCAGAAGCCCAGGATAAAATGGGCGGGGCTGAATGTTGTGGCAGAAGGAAATGGGGGTGGGGCCAGCTACCTGCGATTAGCAGGACTGCACTTATGACTGTGACAAATATTGAAAACTAGTATTGTAAAAGAGCTGTTACAGAAAATACTGTCTCGTTATATTCCTTTAAGTCCCTCTGACACTTCATGTGTGTGCATAAGTAAATGTGCACTGGGTTAGACAGCTTTTTAATGTTTATATGGGCTTGGAAAGATGTTAAATAGGCATAAGAAGAGAAGCTTGACACTTTTTAAATTACGATACAAAATGACCAGGACAATGTCCCTCTGACTGTGGATAGGCAGAAAGGACAAGCAACAGCCCCGAGAGCCTCTATACCTGGAGGTGTCGTGAGGAGGACTGACAGCAGCTGAGAGCTCCGCTGGGCCAGGGTGAGGGGGCAGGAGCAGGAGCAGCGGAGGGGGCTGTTCCTCAGACCAGCAGGCACCTTGGCAAAGATGACACACCAGGAAGCAGTTCTCTCCTGATGGGGAGTGAGAGACCCCTGAACTAATTGGGGAAACCTGGAATCAATATCAATACCGCTTTTGTATCAGGTGGAATGAAGAATTAAACTACAGATGAAGTTGGGGTAAAGAAAATTGCATTTTTTACACATTCCCGTGAGGCCAGCCGGTTGCAGAGGCAGGGGCTGGGGCCAGGCCATGTGGCTGCAGAGTACGGCCCTTCCCCAGTCACCCGGCCGCTGCTGTGGGACGTCAGAGGCTGATTTGCTTGAAGATCAGTAACATGGGTGGCAGAAAGAGGTGAATACCTGAAAACAATGGGGAAATATTTGGGGAATTTTAAAGAAGGTGATGGGGGTTACTTAGAACTCTGGAGCTGGGCAGACTTGTCTAGAAGAGATACTGGTTGAGTTTGGCCTTGAAGAAAGGGTAGGTTTTAAACCTATCCTAGTTTTATTTTCTACACATAGTTTAAGGACAGAAGTCTCATTGATATGTACTTCTGTGTCCCATTATTGGGATTAAATAGAGAAAACTTTAAGCACAAGTAGGAATTCTTAGATGTTATTAGATAATACATGGTTTTTTTCCAAAGAAATTACAGGCATGCCTCAGAAATATGCAGGTTTAGCTCCAGACCACCACAACAGAGCAAGTATAGCAATCTAGTGAGTTGCAGTCTTTGTGCTGTTGGAGGGTCTTGCCTTGAGTTTGTAAAATGCAACACCTGTGAAGCACGATAAAGCGAACTGCGATAAAACAAGGTGTGCCCGTACTGAAATACTCCTCACCAGGACTGTGTGCACTGGACAAGTGGAAGTGCTCGCACACTGCACACACTGGGAGTTTTTGTCATTGGTGGCAAATCAGACCACACAATCATTCTTTGAAACTTCTATAGTCAAAATAAGAAGCTGGAAGGTTCTTTTGACTTCAAAGATTTCTTAAAATAAAATTTTATATTTTATATTTTTGTAACTGTTGTGAAATGTGTTTGTTGAAGCAGTCTAAAAAGAGAACAGAAACTACCATTTTTATTTGGGAGAGAAGAGTTGCTTTTATTCTACTGTTGGAACAAATATAAACATACTACTTCTATATTTTCTTTGGTGTACTATCTTCCAGTTCACAAAAGAGAAATGGGAAAGCTGATGGACGTGAGAGAGTACAGGGTTTTGTGTAGCTACTTCTGGGCTGCCTCTGCTTGAAGTCCATGGGCAATTTTAACTAATCTACCAAATTTTGGGCTAAGGAAGCCATTCTGTTGTTAGCTCTCAGTCTTGGCCTACAGCTTGCTTAGTGTGTCTGGAAGTGATGTTTTCTCTAAGGGTAAAGCAAAGCTGGGTTTATCTGATACTAAAATTACCAGGTAAAAGTGGCAACTGACCAAACTAGGATGTCTTTTATCTTTCCAACTTTATTCTTTTAAACATTTTATTTACTTAGAGAGAGGGGAAGGGAGGGAGAAAGAGAGGGAGAGAAACATCAATCCATTGCCTCTTGCACATGCCCTGACAACCTGGGGACCAGGCCGCAACCCAGGCATGTGCCCTGACTGGGAATCGAACCGGCAACCCTTAGGTTTGCAGGCCAGTGGTCAATCCACTGAGCCACGCCAGCCAGGGCCGTTTGGCCAAATTTAACTTTCTGAAGATCTATGCTAACAGATTTGAGTAGTAGCTGCAGCTGTGATTTTGAATGGTTCATGATTTCTTTTCATTCAAGAGATATTTTAAGCCCCTACAATGTGTGAGGCGCTAGGGATGTAGCAAGTGGACAGACATTGCCCTTACCTTGATGTGGTCCATATTTTAGTGGGGAAACAGAAAACAAACAAGAAAGATCAGTAGATATGAATGAAACAAAAATGAATACAGATTGTGATAAGTACTTCTTAGGGAGTAAAAAGTGTGATGGATCAATGCTTAAGAAAGTGTTTTCTTTTTCTTTCTTTTTTTTGAGGATATTTTGGCTGGCCCATGAAAGATCAGAAGCAGACTGTCATATAGAATGATATGAGGAATGTTCCAGAAGCTGCAAAGATTCTGTGGTCAGTGAGCCTTGAAATAGTGGCACAAGATATGGCTTGAAAGGTTGAGTGGAGCAGATGATTTGGAGTCTGAGGCCGTGACGTGGTGTTGGGCATGATTTTAAGCATTACGAAAGACACTGAAGGACCACTGTAGCAGACACATTAGTGCCATGCCCACCTTACACCTCCCACCCTCACCCTCAGCTTCCTTCTCTTCCCTGTGGGTGCTTTCCCTTCTAAGTCTTAATTGCTGTCAGGCTAGTGGAGCAATTTGTCCTTAAGCACAGAGAGAGCCAGGAGGACATTCCTGAGAATGTTCACCTTGTCCATCCCCCAGCTCTTGGCCACTGACTACAAGTGAGGGGCCACTAAAGCCCAGGTCCCTTGCTTCAGGTCTGACTAGGACTTCTCTGAGTTGAAGTGTGACTTACAGCCCAGAGACCTCCTGTGAGATCAGTAAGAAGCTACAATCTTCAGGACTTTGCCTCAGATCTCATCATTCTTGACTCCCTTTTCCTGCCTCTTCCCCTGTCTTTTATAGGCTCCTCCTGGGAACATTTTCCTAATAAACCCCCTTTATATGAACCCTGGCATCAAGGTCTGCTTTTGAGGAATTTAGCCTTAGACAGCCACTTGGCTGTTATTCAGAGGTTGGTTTGTACAAGGAGTGTTAAAATCCCACTTCAGCCTCTTATCAGCTGTGTGTCTTTGGACAAATTTCTTAACCTCTCTGTAACTCAGAGAGGTACAGTCATTCTGAATACAGTCATTCAATACAATCATTCAGTGAATATTAACTGAATGCCTACTGTGTTCCAGGCTTTGTTATAATACTAGGAATTCAAGTGAACAGAACACAAAAACCCTGGTCCTGATGGAGCTTGCATTGTGGAATTGGGGGTAGGTGAAGCAATGAAAAAAATCCTAATAAAGAAACAGCCCCCACACAAACATATAGTATCTAAGAAGATGACAACTATCAGGAAAAAATAGAACGGAATAAAGGGAGCGAGGAATACTGCGGGGACAGAGATGGATGTTGCAGTTTTTGAAATGATCTCTTTGAGAAGATGCCATTGAAGCATGTAGAAATAGCTAGTGCAAGGACCAGGTGGGGGTGGGGTGCTGCCGAGACTGAAGGACAGCAAGGGGACTGGAATGGTTGGGGCAGGGCAGGGAAGGAAAGAGGAGGAGGAAGTCAAGTCGGAGAGAGAACAGAGGATCCTGGAGGGTCTTGTAGGCCATTGTAAAGACTTGGGCTTCTACTCAGAGAGACTGGGCACCTCTGAGAGTTTTTTGAATAGAGCAGTGACATAATCTGACTTTGGGTATTAAAAAGTCACTCTGACCACTGTGTTATGAACGGATTGGGCTTATGGGAGCACAGGATGTGGGGGTAGGCATTAAAAGTAAGATCTGCTTTAATTGAGAGGATTAAATATGCCAAGATATGCAGTCTTCAAAGAGTATTAGATATTATTGTTCCTTAATCCTGTTTTCAGTAGCAACTAGTGACTTTATTGGAAAACTCTCTCTGCCTAATGTCACTCTAGTGGAGATCTGAACACCAACTCATTGTTTTCCAGGAAAAATTACTAATGAACTTAGGGCATGGTAAAGAGCAGGGGCTCTCCCCTGATCCTTGGCTTAAGACTGCATTTGATCGAGTGAGTTGGTTTACCTGACCTTGACAGCAGACAGTTGTTCTACTTTGAGATTGCTGGGAAGAAAGAGTGGCTTGGAGTCTAGTTAAAAAGGACAGGAGAGGCACACGTGGGCAAATGTTGCTTACTTCATAATTTCCTAGGGCATGGTTAGCTTGAATAATTCAGTGACTAATTTAGATCATATTCAGAACAAGGAAAAATTACTTGGAACAAAGAAGGACAGAGGACGCTTTATCTTTCAGGTTCAGTATTTCCTGTTGTGCTCTGGAGTCAGCTTTTTTGAAAAGGGGATGGTGGAGAAAAGTCAGACCTTTATTGCAAATATGAGGGCTTTTTTACTTTTCTTCTTAAAACCTAAGTGTAAGTGTTAGGTCAAGTATATCTATTCTATAATATTTTGTTAATTGATTGAAAGAGTTCTTTTTTCTTCAAACAGCCTGCCAAACACCCAAGTGTAAAGTACAAATACAAATGCTAAAGGAATTCACAGGTACTAAGAGAATCACTGTTAACCTGACCAGGCCCCTAACCTTGGGTCCATGGACAGTACCACTGAGTTAGAACTTGAAGGAAGAAACTAGATGTGTGGAGAGGTGATAGGTCATTCCAAATGCTGGGAGGAACACAGGGCAGGGTGGAGAGGTCGGGATAAAGGAAACCTATGTAAGAGATGGCAAAGCACTGTGCTAGGACTATGAAAAGTATGGTCGGGGCTCTGGCTGGGTAGGTCAGCTGGTTAGAGTGTTGTCCCAACACACCAAGGTAGTGGGTTTAATCCCTGGTCAGGGCATATGTAAGAATCAGCTAGTGAATGCATAAATAAGTAGAATAACAAACCAATTCTCTCTGTCTGTCTCCCTTTTTTTTCTCTGTCTCTAAAAATCAGTAAATAAAACCTTAGAAAAAGAGGAAAGTACAGTTGGATAGATGACTAGAATCCAACTAACACTAGGAGGAGGCCGTTTGCAGAGCTGCCACATTTGTTTTCACTGCTAGAATTTCAGATTAAAGATGCACCAGTGAGCACTTTCTGGCCTCAGACCTTACACTTCACTTAGGAGACAGACACAATCTAAGAGGGAAATAGACTGGGTTTTATGACAGCACGTTCTCAAATGAAATTATAAGAGTTAAGAGAGGTTTAGAATCAGCGTCAGGGGCAGTGCAGCCGGAGCACACAATGTAAATGGTGTCATGACAACTTGAATGTTTGCAGAATGCATTCTTGTTTTTACTTGCTTAAGATTTTAAAAGTTTCTCAGGTTTCCACTTATTTTGAAACTCAGCATTTAAAATGTACAATCCTTAGCGTCAAAGACCAAAGTTCGGCAATCTTTTGTTAGCATTGGCATTTGTGTGAGTGACCTGCTTGACACTGAATAAGAAATGAATGCCCTATATATCAGTTTAAGAAATTTTGTTTTCTAAAATTGTTCCTTTTTTTCTTTTCAGCTAAAGAATATTTTCTGAAATATTTATGAGAGAGGCCAGTTATATATAATTTGTGGCCATATACTCTGTTACAACATCAATTTATCAGTATTTTATCCCTGATGACACCAAGTCCAGTTAATGTCCATGAAGGATTCGTCAAGTGTCTGCTCTACTTTGTCATTTAGTGACAAGACCAAAATGTATTATTTCCGCATAATAGTTCCTGGAGCAAAAGCAAAACTCTGCTATCCAATGAAAAATGTATACTGTGCAACTATGTTTGCTTTATTCAGTACGATATTTCCAGGACCTGACGTGTACAGGGCTTTCACCAAATACTTGTTGCATGAGTGAATAGAACACGTGGATGAATGGATGAATGAGTAAAAGGATGAGTGAATAAATTCCCTGGTAATTGGCTCTTCCCCCACCGCTAGACAGATTGTTTATTTAGAACGTCAAGTTGTATTTATTGCCTTTGGACCACAGAGTTTTCTTGACATTTTCCTTTACGCCTCCTATTTCCAAGTTTTCGGGAATGCCAGTTTTTTATGGGTGGAATGATATATTTTCAGTTTCCTTGAAACACTTAGGAGCCAAGTAGGAAAGTTAACAACCTCTTCAGCATTTTCAAAGCAGTAGGTTTGCCTTCAGTCCAGGTGCAGATTATATTTTAAAAGTTTGCAGCATTTTCCAGGAACAATTAAGTCAGTTAAAAGTAATTAGACATGTAGCTAAAACAAAAGAATTCTTGTTCCTAGGAATAGTTTAAATATATTTCCAGTGTTTAAAGGTTCTCTCAGGTCCTTCCTTCCTCCTGTCCTCTTTTCTTCTCCCGCCCCATTCTCTTCTTTCTTCTTCATCCAATTAGCTACCTATGTCTTGCCACTGGATCTGATAGCCTTAATTTCAGAATGGGAATATTTTCTCCAAAGACACTTGTCTGAATGAAAAGAAGCATATCTCTTAAAATGGGGTTTTCTGAAATTTAATCAGCATGCCGCCTTCTTCTTTCTGCGGCTCCCTCTGCATGTTAACATGATACGAGTTGCCCTGCTGTTAGAAAGTTGTGGATTTTATCTTCCCAAGCTCAGTCACTGGCCAGCTCTGCGGGAGTCATTTCTTAACCACATTATTTTTCACAACCAGGAAAACCATCACTCAGTAGCCTCTTGGATGTAGTCTTGCTAAGCAACACAGGAGTGGTGAGGAATGACTTGGTACTTTTCCTAGCCCTTGTTTTTCCATTTGCTCTGTCATTTTCCCGACATTTTCTCTAAGGAGGTAGCAGATGACCTTACGACCTCCTGCCCATCCTTCCCTTCTTGTTTTTCCCCATGTCACCTAACAATGAGTAGCTACCTGCTGGAGAGAGAAGAAGCTTCACATCCACAGATGTAAAAACTGCCAGTGGGGGGAGAGAGACCGGGGAGTGCGCTGTCCATTCCACACATGGCCCAAATCCACAGTGGGCTTATGCAACACTAGAATGGGGGGCATCCTGTGGAGTTTCGCCTGAGACGCTTAGAAAAACCTGCTTCCTTCATTTGGTTTTATCGTAGGTTGACACAATTCAGCAGAGTCCATGCTGGATGTTTTGGGGATGTCAGATCTGTTGTGGCTGTCCTCTTGTACCTACAAGTGGAGATTAACATGCTCATGAATTTTGGAAAATGTCACCTGTGAATGATATAATGGAGATAAGAGATGAAGAGAGTTCACCCAGGGGACACGGGGAAGACCAGGTGAAGATTCAGGCATTCTCTTTCAGGATGGAGCTATCCTAGAGGAGTAATTTACCAGAGCATGTTTGCCACCGACAACTTACTCCCCATTGATGCATTCGTTATTTAACTGTTCTAGAAGCACAGAGAGTAGACTTCTAAGGGTGCAGTTCTGAAGACAGAAACCTTTTAATGGCGCAGGTGGGGTAAGGGAAGAGTGTTGCTGGAGGAATTGGCAAAGGAGCAAGTGACTCAGGATGTTGGGTGGTACTGCGGAGGGAAGGCGTGGGATATGATGTGAGATGCAGTCGGGGGAGCAGGAAGGGGGAGACGGAAGAGAGTGGTGAGGAGCAGGTTGAGGAAAGAATTGTTGGGACTTCCCGGTTCTGGTTCTGCTGAGGTCATCGTCTCCACACAGGCAGGTGACTGTGGGCGGTAAGGAGCTGTGGACAGAGCAGCTGCTTCTGGGAGAAAGGCAAATGAATACAGCTCTTGCCCCTTTATGTGATCTTTTATATAAGTTCTTTAGGCTGCTCCATCGCCATCCTGCAGGAAGTAGGCTGCCGTAGCAGCGATCAGGACATTTTCAGAGCATTCAAGGGTTGTTTCTCAGGAGTCATTTTTAAATGTCTTGATATTCCTTTGATTTTGACATTAATTGATGGTATTTGAATAGATGTGGAAAGATTTTCCTGTAGATGATATTTTACCTGCTTTTTAATGTAAGATCTGTAAAACTCAAGTGGGTCTGGCAAGTTGACCGTGTCATTGAGGGACCTGTTATTGTCCCTGTTGAGACAGAATACCAAGTTGGTGGGGCTTTTTGTCTGCCTCAGTAATGTACTTCATGAAACCTTATAATAAAATGTGCATTTTACCAGTCTTATGATTTTTTATCTCTCTCGAGTTACTGTATATTTACACAGAAATGCCCCCAGTATTTTAGTTCTTTTGTTATTTCTCATGGAGTATGGTTTTTCTTTAACACTTGAGCCATCACTTGGAAAGATATGTTAAAGCTTGTAATTGTTTTCTATGTTTAATTGCCTTAATTTGGGCCAGTTCTTACTAATGCGGATTGGAGAAGAATGTGAGTATGCCCACAACATGTCGGAGTGTAATATATTATGCCCCGAGAAGTCATCTAAACCTACATTTAGACCAACATTTTGAAAGATGTGGAGGAGGAGGAATCACCAGTGGGAGGAGAGGAAACCTTTCTTCTTTTCGAAATCATGTAGGTTGATGTATTTTATGTCTTTTTTAGTCTATAACAGTGTAGGCTTGATAAATATTCATGGAAGAAACAAGCTAGCACATATTCCTGTGTGTTAGTAAAAATTATGGAAGGAAGACTCATTTTACAATAAATATAAAACATAAATAAATATAGATACATCACAATAAGATCTAGACACCATACAAGAACACACATTCCATTTAATGTAATTGCTGCCAATCATTGTTACTACTAGTGTTTCATGTGTATTTGTACATACGTGCAAGACAGTGCTATGTGCTGCATGGAAGGCATTTGCTATTCTTTCTAGACATTTGTGCTCTTCTCATATTTGGTGAATTCCAACTCCAGTGAGATCTACCTTCCAGTATGAAACCAGAAATCTTCTCAGTCTTCTGTTTTTTCAGGGTGCAGGGATTTGACCATTTGACTTAGGCTGGTCTACCAGTCAGAAGCTAGTGGTGAGAGTAAAAGGTGCCAAACAAAATCCATTCTGCGGGCAGCAGAGATTGCTGTGTCTGAAGTTTCCCAAGGAAGTGGAGGCAGAGGGTTCAGTGGTAACACCCAGAGCTCAGTGTTGGTGTCACCATTGCTGTCTCTGCACAATGAGGTAGACATAGTGACTTCACACTAAAGGGGCAGCATGTGTGGTGGTTGAAAGTTGTAGACTTCAGAACTGAATGATTACCTGGGACTCAATCCCGATAGACCACTTACTAGCTGTGTTGATCTTGGGCCAGTTACTTAACATCTCTGTGCCTCAGTTTCATCATCTGTAAATTGGGGGTGACAATAGTAGCTACTACCTAGGGTTGTGAAGATTAAAACAGTTAATATTTGTGTCATGTTTGGAAAGGTGTCTGAATCATAGCAGACACTCCAGCAAGAGGAGAAAATTTCTCCAAATAAGTAGGTTTCAGAGTCAGGGAAAGCAAATAAGATTGATTTGCATTTCCACTGCTGAGACAACCTTATTCTACATGCTGGTTATAGCCATCGTTCCCAAGCTGTGTGCTAACTAAGCATCCCAAGGCACAGGGGTGTGATAGGATATTTTAAATTTTTGAGGGAAACACAGTGCTCCTTCACATCTGTTAGAGATCATGAGACCTATTAGCTCAAGGTAATTAAACTTTCATATATTTTGATGATATAAAATCTTTGCAAAGCTGGATTTTTGGCAGATCTTGTGATAAAAGGCAACTACTATATGAAAAATTAATGTAGAACAGGAAATGAATGAGTAGCCTTTCTCATCGTATTCCAAGATTTAAGAGGGTGTGCAGTGCCCTGTAGATGCATATGCCCCATTAGTAAGTGACTTTGTCTATTCAAGAATAAGAAAAAAATATTGTTTCTCTCAACGGTGTATATATTTTTTTTCAAACAGCCACTACTTTGGTAGGATATAAGCATTGATTAAGTTGTTTAATCTTAACTACTTAACAGAACTGTAAGGCATTTTGTTGGATCCAAAGACACTGTCAAAATTACCAAGACACCAAGGACACTGTACTCCAAGAAATTTTGGGAACTTCTGAGTTACACTTTCAGCAACAAGGAGAATTCTCCAATGTGCACTGTCACCTCTGGAGTAAGAATATTCAGGGCCAAGTGGAAGTTACTCGAGAACCCCCTTCCCACAGAAACAGAAACCTGAAAGCAATAGCCCATCTCCAGGGAGAACTGCAGAAGTTGTTGCTGCCCTAATGACTTGAAAGATAGAGGGATAGTGATGCTCATAGTACCTCCATTTATCTCCCTTGTTTGGCCAGTACAGGAGGCAGATGGGTCATGAAGAATTATGGCTTGAGTTTGGAGGGGAATTATGTCTACTTCTATCAATTTCTGTGACCATTACCACCTCAAGATTACATTAAATCAGTTTCCAACTAGAAGATTTTTAGCCAACGTGAGAAGCATAAATTCAGGCGATTCTTGGGAGGCTTAACTGTGGTTATAAATCTCCCAGGGCCACTGCTGAGACAGGTAGTTTCTTGATGTACTAGATTGGCTCTTGCCAGCTTGGCACCGCTGTCATCAATCCCTTCTACATCCTGGGTGCAGGTTAACCATTGAGAACCACGTAGAGAAGTTGTGGGTGAGGAGATGAGATGGGAGTTATTATTACTGGACGATCGTCAGATGGTGAGATCCTGCCATGCTGGTTCTCTCTGACAGTGCAGCTGCTGCGGACTTCCGCACAAATCACAGTCGTGGGGGTGCTGCAGACATCTCCCCAGCTCTGACACCCACCTTGCAATTCCTTTAGGGTCTGGGTGCATAACACTTCTGACACTTCCCTCCCTCTCCCTTCCTCATCTTTGGCTTTTCCTCTCAGGCCACTACTTCAGGCTGAAGTGATTAGTGACTGTTTCTCTCATCCTTTAAATTTCTCCTTCCAGGACTTTATTTTCCTAGTGCTTCCTGTAACCCATCATTCCTACTTTAAAACTGTTATCCCAGTAATGCTCACTGTGGCTCCACCTCACTGACAGAACTTCATAAGGATCTGCAATTGCTTCTCTGATCTGAGTAGGTTTTTTTTAAAGGTTTTATTTATTTAATTTTAGAGAGAGGGAAAGAGAGGGAGAAAGAGAGACAGAGAAACATCAATGTGTGGTTGCCTCTCATGTGGCCCCCACTGGGGACCTGGCTGGCAACCCAGGCATGTGCCCTGACTGGGAATCGAACTGGTGACCCTTTGATTCAAAGGCTGTGCTCAATCCACTGACTGAGCTATACCAGCCAGGGCTGGTCTGAGTAGGTTTAAAAGTATTAATGACCCCATGATCAACAATAAATGGAGGTCTGGTCACCCATAGCATGCAGCGGTGTGCTGGTAAGGGGCACATACGAGGACATGGCCACTTAATTTGGAGGTTCAGTGTTGCAGACAATAAAAACCCCAAGTCAAAGGTGAATAGCTAAGCACTTTATTAAGTGAGAGCAAAGTGAAAGCAAGAATCAAGAGCATACATCTCCAGACAGGAGCTCACCAACACCCGAACATAGATGCCAGGAATCCCGGAGATAGCATCAGGGTCCGACTGGGAAAGTTCCCAGCAAAGTGTCCTTCTCTTGGGTGAAATTCCACAGTCTTACTCTGGGGCTATGGTTAAACATGTTTTAGACAAAAGCAGCTACACACCAAGGGCCTTGTGTGACTTAACTAACCAACAGGTCCCTCTGGGAGAAGGGCCAGGTCTCCCTGGAGGAATAGTTAAATATTAAAAGTACTAATCTCCCAGGGAGAAAGGCCAGTTCTCCCTGGGAGATAGCATGCCTACATTTCATTCTTACAATAAAGGTCACAGCTCCGCATAAACAGGGAGGATTCTCAATGTCCCTTTCACCTGTCAAGTGGTCAGATACTTGTATGATCAACCTGTGGTCACCTGGAGTCAAACGCTGCTAGAAGACTAGGGTGACAGGTAGTTACTGCAATGGGAAATGATAGTGAGAATAAAGAATGTAAGATTTGTGGGGGAGGGGGGCTGTTTTGTTTTTTTGTTTTTGCTTCTGTGTATGCTAGACAACTTAGACAAAGAAAATGATGGAGTCAAAACTTAAGTAAAGGAAGCTTTCGTGCCTTGAAAGAAATGTTTATTTCATGTACCCCTGGTCTAGATCCTGTAGATGGCTGAATCGCAACAAAATTGAGTTCACAGATGCATAAAATATTGAAATCCCCTATTGAAAGTTGGAACATTAACTGGGAAGAAGTGGGACTTGAAGCTTGAGATGGAGACATCTGGACTTTTTTCACATCCTTCTGAGCCTCCCTTCCCGGTAGTAATATCCCCCTGCCCTTGTTGGGGGACGTTAGCTTCCCACTACTGAAGAATCCAGAGGTCTTACGGAAATGCTGATCCTGCTCAGCTCACCTTCCCTGTTTCTAGACAGGACCCAACTTAAAACGGGATCCAAGGAGGCCACTTCAAACGATCGTCTGAGGGAAGCACCATAAACATGAAAAATTGCAAGCTTTTGCTAATTTTTATTGGCAGAAACATAGAGAATATGTATGGCAATGAATCCTGGATGTGTGAGACCAGAGTGGAAAGAATAATTTGTTGGATTAGACTGAATTTATTGATGTGAACGTGCCAACCAGAGATTCTGGTTCTAACAATTTGCTTGGTTGTTTGACTGGAATCTGGACTCGACAATTTCATACAGTAAGTGCAGATGAAATGTCAGAACATCCTTGGGGGACTGTAGAGAGAGGTATACAAAAGTTTAGGGAGATGGGATTTATTATGTGCAAACTGCTTAGCGACCCCTTAACTCTCACTCCCTTCACCAAGGCTTTGAAAATACATCGGTTTTCAAATAGAGGAGAAACCAGGATCCTTGAAAGGCTTCACAGTGGCTGTTCTCTACCACTGTGGTTCACCAGTCACAGTGGAGGCCTACGCACGTCAGCTGACTGTTGAGGTTTTGGCTCAGGTTCATCTCACGGTGGGTTCATCTCACTGCGGGTTCATTAAGCCTATAAACACATCTCTCAGTTAATTTCCCAGTTACAGAATCCAGAGTTGGTATGAACATATCCAGGAATTAGCAGAGTTAGTTTACTGACCGGTGGAGTGAGGGTCATTATTGTGGGAAGGACCATGTGGAAGTCCCTAGCATTTCCTCCATGCACCACGAAGCAAAACCAAGTGATGCCATGTTTCTGGAAGGAATGGAGAGATAAGTGCCCTTAGTAACAGTAATTATTTCACCACGTTTTCACTAAGTCCACCTATTTGGTTTACACAGATGACAGATGACAGGTGGACTTTAAGAATGTGAGTAGAGGCCCTGGCTGGTGTAGCTCAGTGGATTGAGCATGGGCTGTGAACCAAAGTGTCACAAGTTCAATTCCCAGTCAGGGTACATGCCTGGGTTGCAGGCCATGACCCCCAGCAACCACACATTGATGTTTCTCTCTCTCTCTCTTTCTCCCTCCCTTCCCTGTCTAAAAAATAAATAAATAAAATCTTTTTAAAAAAAGAATGTGAGTAGATTACAACTTATTCATGTAATTATCCCCATCGCAGCTGCCGATCCAGATGCAGTTTCTTTACTTGGAGAAAACCAACAGCTCCTAGCTTTTTCTGCTGGTGTACTACCAGGCAAACTATATGTTATATTTTACTAGATACATAAATTTTTACTATATACATATTTACTAAGTATATAAATATGCTGAAATATCTATATATTTTATTTGCATTCGCTAAGGGGGGGTTCTGCTGATATTCAGTGAAGGCAGAGAGGAGAGGACAGGCTGTAGGTATCTCCCAAGGGTCCTTCAGAGCACCTTGAAGTGTTTAGTTTGATAAAAAGTCCATCTGGATTTTTCCCTAAAATGAAAGACACATTTTTCATTTTCACAGTAACTTTATTGAGTTGGCTATTTTGAGTGTGTCTACTCTCTCTCTTGTGGTATAACATTGATCATTCTCAATTAATGTCTCAGTTTGATCACTGTCAGCATCAACGTGTCCATCTGACTGTGGAGCATCATCCAGCCAGAAATCTCCAGCACGAAACTTCACAAATCACTTTTGACATCTTCAATCAATGGCACTACCTTCTCCATGCACTGCACAAATCTTCTGTGGCCTTTCAGTTGCATTTTTACCGTCCTTGAAATAATAAAGCATAATATGCCAAAAATGTTGCATGTTTTCTTCCATCTTCAGTATTAAGATGGCTACACAAAAATTCACCAATATCAATGTTTGTTTTTTAAATGCGTGCTGATAGGACAGCTGTCACCTTACAGTCTAACACAGTTGTTTCGAATAGAGTTAAAGACAACTAAGCTCGAGCAGAGCCCCCTTATGGAAAACCAAACAAACTTTATGGCCAGCCCAGTACTCCCATGCACTGTGGTAAATGTGAGAGGAAGTCTCGGGCAGCTTCTTTCAAGCAGAACTGCAACAGAATCAGGTCCCTCAGCAGTGAACTGTGATCTTTTGTGACCTGAGGGATCAGGTCCTTCAGGGATGACCTGTGGAGCCCTCACTCCACAGGTCAATGAACCAATAAGGGGATTCTGCTAGTCACTGAATAAATCTTTCTGTCACCTCATCAGGTGAAGGCAACAACCAGCTGTGTTGCTGGTTTAAGTCTGAAAACATGCAACACACACTGTAAAAGAAAAATAATGAAACATTAACTAGAGCTTTGTGACTTGAAGAAAAAAGGACTGACGTGAAAATATATGTACTTAAATATACGTGTTTTCCTCATTTTATCCTCCCTTGTCCCCTGTAATTTTATACAGAGTGTGCTGAAGGTGGTTTGTGTGATCCGTAGGGTGCACGTTGTGTGAGCTGGGACTGGGAAGTGGAGGACGAATGCGCCCGCCCCAGAGATCCTGGGCTGAGAGTTAGAGACAGTGCACGAGGTACTGGCTTGAAAGTTCCTATCAGGAGAAGTGTGCGAGGAAGTTGAGATGCCAACCAGGGGATTGTAATCAATATTTTTCATTCTATTTGGCTTCTCATTTTTAAATCCTTTTTAAGTTTAGGGGAATTTTCACTAAATAAGTAGGCCTCTCACTGTGGAAACGAGAAACCCAGTTCTCCAACTTTATTGTGGCCTTGTGCAAATGTGTGACCCAGGCTCTTCCTGTTGGGTGGCGCACACCAGTGTTCAAAGCTGACTCTGCTAGAAAAAGGTGCCAGACACACTCTGTTCTGGTCTGGCTGACAGGTGATACCTCCGGTTTCCAGGGGCAGCAGTGGCGGAGGTTCTAAAGACAGCGTGCTGTGTCCAGAGGTGCTGCCGTTGCCAGTGCAAACCTGTGTGTCCGTGCTCAGAGCGGGCAGTGGCCCGTCTCCGGCTGCTGTCTCCGGCTGGTCTGCAGGCTGAGTTAGAGCTCTGGCCGTGTAGCCTCTGTGCTTACTGTTCTGGACCTCCTGCAGCTTGTGTAGCTATGCAAACATTTCATCAATTATTCACATGCTTAAACTGGTAGAGTTGGTTTCTCTCTCTATTGTTAAACAACTAAGAATCTTATCATACAGGTACTTTCCATGTAACATTCCTAATCTTTGTAACTACGACGTGAGGTAGACTTTATTAAGCTCATTTTACAGGTGATCAAACAGAAATTGAGTAACTCAGTCCAGATCGCAATGCTAGTTAATAAAACTAAGGGTTTGAACTCATGTTTACTTTTTATACCTTATATTTATTAACTTTCACTTAAATTGATTTTGTAAATATTATATAAATATATATAGTTGTTCTTATATAGATGTATACAGTTGTTCAATTATAAACAATAGTGAGAATGTCAATATATTAGTAGCATATATATCTTGGCTTAGTTTTCTAGTTATTTTTACTTATTCAACTTCTTCTTAGTTGTGAGTCATGAAAGATAATTCTGTTGGTCTCATTATAGTTACATATTTTGTTCTCTGGGGCTTGATATGTTCTCAAAAAGCTCAATAGTATCCTCATGCAAATATTTAATCAAGCAACATCTTCATGCCATTCATTTATTTTCTTTAACAAGATTCCTTTTACCCATGTCTTATTTACATCTTTTTTTTTCTTAGAATTACAACATAACTTTGAAGTCAAACACATTTTGGAGCACAGCTGCCTTCGTGTAGCAGGAGGCAATAGGAAATTGTGAAAAATAAGCTAAAATCAAATGGAATAGAAAAGCAAGCGCACAAATGTGCTGGTAACTTCATTCACAGTCGGTTATAATAGAGACATGTTTTTAAAATTTTAAATTCTATTTTGTGGTTTCAGTAGTGGTGGTAGTTATTTATGCATAATGAGACAATATATCCTCTGAAGGGGAGATAACTGTTAATCAACAAAATTGTTTCTGTACTATTTCATTAATATTTATATTTAAACACAATACCGTGATGAATATTTCACACACATAAGTATAGTTTGACATATTGTGTATAGAGACACATTTATGATGAGGGTTGAAGGGAATTAGAATGTTCTTTAAAATGCCCAATAGAGCAGAACTAACATTGTTTACTTTAACCACCTTTCTTATGATCATGTCAAGCTGTCAAATATTCCAGTGGTAAGGAAAACATACTATGGTTAGACTTCTTTCTGGCACATTCTATTACTGTTGTTTGTCTTACCTATGTGAAAACTGTGTTTGAGAATAAAACTATGAAGATTACTTAAACCGCCACCTTGTTTACCATTCAAATTGTACTTTAAAATTCATTAGTTGATTGCAAAGAGCAGAAGTGCTTCAGATTCACTGTCTTAGCACCTCGTGTGCACAAGGCAGCAGGTCAGCCATTCACTGAGTGAGTCAGGCAGGAGGACAGTGACTCAGTGCAGCATGGGGGGCGGGGCAGGAATCTGGGCCCCAAGTTGGAGTGAGCGTGACCAGGGCTAACAGCTCCCGCTACATCAACCCACAGGCCGGACCGCATGGCAGTGCCCCCTCCAGCCAGAAGTCCATGATATTCACTGAGATTTAGCTTTTATTTTTGGCAGACCTCTGGAGGAAGAAACTTAGCAGCCTGTTATGATCTATTCTAAGGCAGGCACCAGTCACATGTCATTTTTTTTCTTTGATAGAATTTGCACTCACCTGAACTGAGAACCATCCACGGGTGCATCCTTCAGTTCCGTGAACCAACACAGCCTGATGTTCATCTCTTAGTGACATGTGAATAAAAGGCATGCTCTTCTCCTCCCAGAGTTTTAGCGACTGTCTCCTGGTAAATGACGCCCAGATTTGTATTTTTATCTTTGGTCTCTCTCCTGAGTTTCTTGCCCTCATTTCCAATAGATAGAGCAGAACTGTCTTTGTTGCACTGTATGTTACCTTCTTAAGGAAGCATAAGAGTACCGGAGGAAGTGCAGGTTCAATGCCTAGCAAGAGGGGAAGGTGGCAACAGGAGGAAAGATGTACCCTTTTACCTTTCAAAACTATTAACCACATCTCTTCTTTAACATTATTCAGATGCTCAGGGAGCAGTTACACATCAGAAGGGGATAATATGTTTGGGTGACAAATACGGAGCTAAGGCACTCCTTTACTAAGAACCGACTGGTGTAATAGAGTCACGTCTGTGACTGTGGTTGGATGGTCTGCAATCCTCCATTGTGTTGGGAGATACGACAGAGAGCGGGTGGTTTATAAAGCTCTGAGGAGTTGCAGTGTTGTTGCACGAGGTACAAGACCCAGGCGGGCAGGTGTGCAAGTAGAGCTGAACTGCAGAGGGGCTGCTGAAAAGAAAGCAGACATTTAAAGGATATTTTGATTTTAGAACTTGCACTAAGTCAGCACTTGCCCTTGCCTACAGCTAACAGTGTAAGGAACTTCTGTATGTTGAAGTCTGCTTTACTTTGGTTTATAGTGAAAGGTTGGTCATATGCTCCTCTATAATCTCCTATTGCCTTGTCCCCTTGCCTTCTGCACCATTATTTCTGCCACCACCATCACATTTCTTTTCCTGTTTTTCTTCCTTTTCATATGACAGACATTTGCGAAGATAGGCGTCGGTGTAGGTACTATGGGGGAAGGAACTGAGAGGAGAGATATAAGGTGTGTGCTTCTCCTTTAATTATATAATGTTGACACCAGGTACCCATTCATGTGTTCATTCTCCTGTTTGAGCACCATCCTCCCCGCACTCCCTCTTGGACAAAGTATAGGAGAGGACTATAGAATTGGCCATGGCCAGAGAAACAGTTTAATCTCAGGTGGGTACCGTGGGTTATTTCTGTGTTATCCAACCCAACAAAAAGACTGAATTGTCTGGAGATGCTTTGCTTTATGGATAAACTTCAAACTATGTGTTTTCATTGATCATGCATTAATGACGATCATGCCTTAATGATGCCCTTGGCATTTCAAGTTGATTTATTTCAATTCTGAATAATCTTATATACCACTTAAAAAAGAAACTGGTAACTATTAAAAGTTCTTGTCAGTTTAAAAAAGGGAATTGAGCCCTGGCTGGCGTAGCTCAGTGGATTGAGCGCGGGCTGCTAACCAAAGTGTTGCAGGTTCGATTCCCAGTCAGGGGACATGCCTGGGTTGCAGGCCATGACCCCCAGCAACCGCACATTGATGTTTCTCTCTCTCTCTTTCTCCCTCCCTTCCCTCTCTAAAAAATAAATAAAATCTTTAAAAAAAAGGGAATTGAGTCACAAAAGGACAAATATTGTAGGATCCCACTTACGAGGTATGTAAAGTAGTCAAAGTCACAGAATGGAAAGTAGAGCGGGGGTGACTAGGGGTGGGGGAGGGGGAGGGGGAGCTACTGGTTAATGGATGTAAAATTTCAGTCCCGCAAGATGAACAAGTTGTGGCATGCTGTCACACCAGAATATAAGTGTACTTAACACTGATGAACTTCACACTTAAATATGGTCACTGTGGTGAATTTTATGATATGTGTTTATTACCATGATAAAAAATTTCTTAAAAAAGTACTTGCCAGGATTTTATAGAGGAAACAAAGCAGAGTGTTTATATTAAACCTTCAGAAAAAAACCTTGACTTCACCTTAGGCATTTCTGTTCCCTAAAACTCACAGCCAGGAGGTGCAGGAGGGTGGGGGACACTCTCCTCTGGCCCTTCCTCCTGGGGGAGCATGAGAGTTGGGTCTGGGACAGGAGGCAGGATCTTGGGGTCGTCCATGGCGTACCAATGGAAACAATAGGTGAGATCAATTTTATTGTATAATTATGGAGGCGAAAAGAATAGATATGAATGTGTTTTAAATGTGTCATCAACTGTAGAAACAATTGATAACAATTGTGCAGTGAGAAATTAAGGTTAGGAACTGTTGAGGTAACATTGAGGAAACTGAGATTTCAAGTGTTTAGGTGAGTTACCCAGGGTCAACGACACAGCAAGTAAGTAGCAACGGTAGGATTTAAGCCCAGGTGGCCAAGGGGACAACCCACACTTAGTTTAGCTGTAGCTGTTGCGCCATAACTGCTCCCCTATGAAGATACAGAATGTTGGGCAATTATAAATGACTGATCCCAGCTGGAGGATGTTGGGCATGTCAGCTGGTCACTCTTTTTTTCCCCTAACCCTTTTGTTAGGTACGGTATGATTCTGTATATTCGTGTTGCTCCCTGAGTAAATGTTTAATGGAATCAGATGGGCCTGGCATGAAGGGCAGAGCACAGTGGTCCTCATCACAGGGTGTCCTCTTATAAGTAAAGTTCCAAGCTGAGCATTGTGGATAAGATCTACTCTGAGAGCAGAAGCATCTGAAATCTTATTTATTTATTTATTTATTTATGGAAAAGGAGGGAAAAAGAGAGGGAGAGAGGTTGCCTCTCGTGCACCTCCCACTGAGGACCTGGTCCACAACCCAGGCCTGTGCCCTGACTGGGAATCAAACTGGCGACCCTGTGGTTCACAGGCCAGCACTCAATCCTCTGAACCTCACCAGCCAGAGCTTACATTCTTAAATGTACAGGGAGAAGGCCACTCATCAAATATTCTCAAGGTTTTTAGCCACTGTGATCAAGATGAGAGTTAATTATGCCCTTATTGAATATTGTTTCAAGTCTGTCACCATGGAAAAATTTTATTACATGGCTGTGCTGTTTTTATCAAGTGTCCATGTATACATATTTGTAGATCGTTGTCTCCAGGGAACCACTAAAAGTTAATTCCAAAGAACCCAATTTCCTTGACTTTAGAGACTAATTTGCAAGAAATTAGGAGCATAAAACACATTTTAGAACAGGAGTTCTACATGTCAGAAGGTCTGAAAAGCCAAGAGATTAGTATAAAGAGCTCTGTTGTTTATATGCTGTCTATGGGAACATTCAGACATAATACATTCTGTAGACAGGGAACTCTGCTTTCTTCCAATAACTTGAAACAAAAGAGTTAAGAACACAGAATGCACCTAGGGGGAAGAAGGAAGAAGGAATGATACTTTATTGCTGCTGAATTCATGCATCTGTTAGTGAAACTCATTTAATCTTTAGATTTAATGTCTTTTTTATCAACAGTGAGCCTTTACTTTGTGTCTACTGTAGAAAAATAACACCAATTTAGTTCTGTGCTTTGCCAGCCATTGCTTGTCACATTTTTCGAATTATTACAGTTGTCCATCAGTTGTGTCAAGGCAGAAGAGAAAATTGGGCTGTTAGCTGGGTCCTATTGATATACACAGATTTCTGTAAGCCATTCATAAGGATATTATTCTCATTCTTTTCTGTAGGATGATGACTATATTTTTCATTCAATTTTTGTGGATGTTTAACTTTTAGAATAATATAAAGTTTTATAGTCACAGAGATTTGGTAGAAGGTTCTTACTTTCTGAAGTTCACGATGTTGGGAGGAAGCGCTATTCCACCCACAGTTTGTTTTGTATTCCTTGAGACGAGCTAATTGAGGTCACAGGGCTCTATTAAAGGTTTTGCATGTGCAAGTAGATATTCTGAATTCTGCCCGGAGTAATGGATCGAAATAGGCAGTTAATTCAAGGTTTAAAAATTAATATAATCTGCAATTTTAATGGTGCAAGGAAATTTAAAGGTCTCTTAGTTCAACACATTTATTTTGCAGATGAGAAAACAAAGGTCCTGAGAGCCCTCGGTTTTAGCCAAGGGTCACGTAGGCGGTTAATGGCAGAGCTGGTGTCAGAAAAGGTCCTTTGCCTCATAATTCAAGTCTCTTTAGTTTTTAAATATTCAAATGGTAAGTCATAGCAAAAAGTCCAGAGATTAACATGACTAACAGCTGTTGTACCCACCACCCAGCTTGGTCAGTCCTATCGGTTTCTTATATACGGTCCCTTTATATTTTTCAAAGAAATAAAACATTTGATAAAGCTCCTTGGATAATTTTTACTGGTAATACTTCACTTTTTATTATTGTATTGATTATGCTATCACAGTTGTTCCAAATTCTCCCCTTTGCCCACCTCCACCCAGCATCCCCTGCTTCCTCAGGCAATCCCCCAACCATTGTTCATGTCGATGGTCATGCGTGTAAGTTCTTGGCTGCTCCATTTCCTATACTGTACTTTCCATCTCCATGGCTATTCTGTAACTACCTGTTTGTACTTCTTAACCCCCTCACCTCTTCACTCATCCCCCACAGCCCCCTCCCATCTGGGAACCGTCAAAATGCTCTGTTATCTGTGACTCTGTCTCTGTTATTACCTTCCATATTTGCTTTTGTTATGTGAAGTGCATAAATAGTATCTATCTGTAAAATATATGGTATTGTTTTACATGGTTTAGAACAGTGTCTGAGTTGAATCATATTTTATGTATCCTTCAGAAACTTGCTTGTTATTATTCAACATTGTTTTTGAGATATCCTTAATGCTGAAGTACATAGCTATGGCTCATTTATTTTTGCTGCTTTTACATATTGTGAACATTTTACAATGTATTTATTAATTCTTCTGTTGATGAATACTTAAATTTTTTAAAAAATTGCTGTTACAAACAGAGCTATAATAAACATTCTTTGCATGTGCCTCCATGTGCACATGTGCAAGAATTTCTTGGCAATGTAATTAGACGTTATAATACTTCAGTGTTACACATCATTGTCAAATTATTCTCCAGCGTGTTGTACAGCAGTGCTATGTAAGGCCAATCTGATGAATAAAAAATGGTTTATCACTGTGGCTTCATCAATATTTCCTTTATTAATAATAAAGTTGATCGTGTTTCCATGTGTGTACATGAACTATTGCCACAATGATACTGGGTAAACGGCCACCTGAAAACTGAGAGGCAATCATTTGTTTTTATGGGTTTGCAGGCCAGCAGGTGAGGTCCAGCTTCAGGATGCAAGTGTCTGGATCTATGTCTGTTTATTGTGTCTCTTACTTTCCTTGGGCCAGGGGGACACCTAGTGATTCTCTTCTTGGAGCAAAGGCAGGAGCAGAGTGTTCGAGCCCCAATACCCTAGGACATTTCAGGTGCTTGCTTGTGACACTTCTGCTTCTGTCCCAAAGCACTTCACTGAGTCCAACATCCACAAAGTAGGAAAAGACTCCACCCCTATGAGACCATGGCATAGGCATGAAGGCATAGAACAGGGGAGGGAAGAATCATCACCAATTATTTAATTGACCACAACACATTTACTAGTTGTTTGGTTTCATCTTCTGTGAATCGCTGGTTCATAGTCTTTGCTCCTTTGGTCTCGGGTTACTTGCATTTTGCTTATTTCTTTGCAGATATTATTTATATAGTGCATATTTTGATTTTTTATCAACCAAAAGATTACAAAACTCTTTCAGTATGTGGCATCTTTTCACTTTGTTTATGATATTTTTCTTCTAAAGAAGTTTAAAATTTTATTGCAATCTAAATACTTTTCCTTTATGGTTTGTGATCATTATGTTTTGTTCTAGAAAATTATCTCTGTCCTGAAGTCATTAATATATGATCTAATGTTATCTTTTAAAACTATGAAGTATAATTTTTACATTTAGGTCCATAATCTGCTCAGAAATTTTAAATTTTTTCTAACATTTTTCTCCCATAGATTCTCTTAGGTATTCTATATAAATAATCATATCATTTCTGAGTAATAAAATTGGGCTCTTTTTTTCCAATTCTGAAATCTTTTATTTCTTTTTTGTATAATACTAAAGTAGAAAAATGTTAAATAAAAGTTGTGCAGCAAGTAATTTTAAAGGGAATATTTTTAACGTTTTACCACTGCAGATTAATCACAAAAATAGCAATTAGAAAAATAAATGTATAGCTAAAATTCTATACAGAGCTAAAATATTTTTATAGAATACAGGCAAAACAAAAGTATTTCCAGGCAAAAAAAAAAAGGAGGGGGGGTGGTTAGCAATTGCATACCTTTACTAAAGGCAAAACTGAAGAAGAAAATAAAATCCATAAGAGAAGGATTAAAATGCAGGAAGGATTGTTAAGAAAATAAATTGGTATGCTTGTGAGTAAAACAAGGTTTGGTTGAATAAAATAACAATAATAATAATAATAATAATGGATAATTATAGGAATATCAAACAAGATAGAACGAGACACCAAACCATGATAATATAATGGGTGAGGAGATTAAGTTAAAGCTCTGAGGTCCATATATTTTTTTAAATATGTTATTTAATGAGAGTAAATATGTTGATAAAATATAGATTCTGTGATTATAGATAAGAAGTTTAAGGGTAATCACTAAAAAATAAAAATAGAATCTGTATTAACCAGTGGAAGGTGACGGGAGAGAGAAAGATTTGATCAATCTAGAAGAATTTTGGAAAGGTAAAAGAAAATCATGTAAACAGAAATCAAACAAAAAACTGTACAAAAATCTCAAAATATAAGGACAACAAGTTTTATTATTTTAAACAAGAAAGGATTAACTAGGCATATAATAACCGGGAAAGGTTGATATAATTATATTAATCTCTGAAAAAAATAATAACAAAAATAAAGATTTAATAAAGGTAATGACAACAAAAAGGAAATTGAAAAACAACATAATGGTCAAGAGATAACATAGCCAGCCCTGGCTGGTGTAGCTCAGTGGATTGAGTGCCAGCCTTCGAACCAAAGGGTCGCCTGTTCAGTTCCTAGTAAGGGCACAGGCCTGGGTTGCAGACCAGGTTCCCAGTAAGGGGGTATGTGAGAGAAATCCACACATTGATGTTTCTCTCCCTCTCTTTCTCCCACCCTTCCTCTCTGTCTAAAAATAAAAACAAAAAGAGAGATAACATAGCCAAAAATTGGGTAATTGGAAAAATAATCATCAAAACTGGTAAAATTAATCAAAACAAAGATTCAAGTGTATATTATTAGAAATGAACAAGATAATCACAAATACAACAGACTAAGAAATAATAAAAGAATGCTATGAAAAGTTTTATACACATAAATTTGAAAACTTAGACAAAGTAGACTTTTCTGAGCAAAATTCACAACAAAACTAAACATAAAAAATAAAACACCATATTAGATCTATAACCATTGAAGAAATTAAGTTAGGAGTTAAAAAATGTTCTACCAAGGTAACAGCCACTCTAAATCATATTATAGGTGATCTATATAAATATTCAAGGAACAGATAATTCCTATCTTCTGCAACTACTATGAAGAATAAAAAAAGTGGGGTAATTCCCCAACTAATTTTGTGAGGCTAGAACCTTAAATGTTGAAATAAAAAGTACAAGAAAATAATATTGTCGATCAATCTCACTTATGATCATATTTGTAAAAGTGTTAATTCAAACATTAGCACACAGAAACTAGCCATGTACTTAAAATCCATCATGACCAAGGAAGACAAAGGTGATCAATGTCAGAATACCTGTGCATGCATTTTCCCACGTTAACAGTTAAAGTACAAAGGGATACGGCTGTCTCAACTGAAGATAAAGTAGTATTCAATACAATTCAGCATCATTTAAGACAAAAACACTTACCAAAAAAACATTTTGGGAACTGGAAAGGACTTTCCTTTACCTGATAAACATATCTACCAACATGCTGGACCAAAATCTCAGGAGAGTGATATTACAAACTTTCTAAGAGAATATAATAAAGGAAACCAAGAAGAAATGGCTGGATAAATAGGAGAAAAACCTGGAGTGTGAAACAGGGAGGCCGAAAAGAGGGCAGTTACTAAAAATAGTGTGGTGAAACCTTACTGCCACAGGGCACCTGACAAGAGGGAGACTAAAGAATATCTGTTGTGCTCCCAGAAATCACTGGGAGGTATTGAAAGGGCGCGGCGGGGGGTGGGGAGGGTGGCGGGGGGCGAATCACAAAACACCTTTAATTTCATTTAATACCTTTAAAAGATCTGATTTGGGGAAATATTAAGTTGCATTGCTACCTCATATAATACTGTAAACTAAATTTCAGTTGGATTAAAGGTGTGAATGTAAGAGAAAAATATATAAAACATTAAGAAAAAGGTGAAAGCTGAATAGCACTAAGAATGAAAATGTCCCTTTTAAGTATTTAAGATTAAGGATTTTATAAAGGTAAAGATTTATAAGTTTATGCACTTAAGATTAGGGTATCCCTTCTGCATATTAATATGACTGAATATTCATGACAAGCTCTAAGTCAGCCTGATCATTATGCATGTTAATAAACCACATCAACTAAACTAAAAGGCAAATAAATTGTGAAAACTATCTTTAACATATAAGATAGACCAAGACTGAGTACATCTATTATGATTCATTTACCCCTCCCCACCCAAAAAGAAGTAGAGATGACCCAAACCATTAGAAATGCAACATGAAAGCACGAATGAATGAATGAAGCAAATGAGAATTAATTGCATTTTGAGGGGGCTAAGTTTAAAAAAATAAGAATCCATTCATGAAGAAGGGTGTGGGTAATTGTGTACTCACATGCTGAAAATTGGTACAGTCATTCTGAAGGACAGTTTGATATCACAGTACATATAACAATGCTAAGTCTCCATATTCTTTTGACTAAGCAATCCAACATCTAGAAATTGAGCTTAAGAAAATCACCGGACAATTCTACAAATATTTATGCAAAAAAATTTTAATATTAGGTCTCTCAACTAGTTTTTATTTGAGGGCAACCAATAAAGAAAATTGGATTAGGCAAAGGAATGCCAACTTCCAGGAGTTTTTATTTCATTTAAAAAAACTTAGTAGAGAAATTCTTTCCCAATGTTTTGTGTCCAATGAAGAGCAGCCAACTCCATTTCTTAGAGGTTGATTCATGGTTTGTAGTTTTTGTAGGTGTCAGTTATCTTTAGTCTCTCTTCTTTTTACTCTTTTTGTTGAATTTATTGGAGTGATACGGGCTTCAAGTGTACAGTTCTATAACACATCATCTGTCCACTGTACTGTGTGCTCACCATGCCAAGTCCAATCTCCGTCCATCACTATTTAACCCCCCTCCACCTCCACCTCCTCCCACCACCCTTTCCCCTCTGGCAATTACCACACTGTTGTCCATGTCTATGAATTCTCTCTCTCTCTCTCTCTCTCTCTCTCCCTCCCTCCCTCCCTTTTTCAATCTTTTCACACTTCCCTACCCAGCAACAGCCCCTGATCAGAGGGGGTTGTCAGTCAATCTCTATTTTTGAGTGTGTCTCTATTTTGCTTGTTAGTGTATTTTGTTCATTAGAGTCCACATATGAGTGAAATCATATGGTGTTTGTCTCTCTTTGACTGGCTTATTTCACATAGTATAAAGCTCCCCAAGTCCATTCATGCTCTGACAAAGAGTAAGATGTTCCTTTTTATGGCCAAGCAGTATTCCATTGTGTAAATGTACCATAGGTTTTTTATCCACTCATCTATTGATGGACACTTGGGCTGCTTCAATATCTTGACTATTGTAAATAATGCTGCAATGGACATAATGGTGCATATATTCTTTCAAATTAGTGTTTTGGTTTTCTTTGGATACATTCCTAGAAATAGAATCACTGGCTTATAAGGCAGTTCCATTTTTAATTTTTTGAGAAAACTTACTGTTTTCCTACAGTGACTACACCAGTCTGAATTCCCACCAACAGTGCAACAGGGTTTCCTTTTCTCCACATCTGAGTCAGTACTTGCTGTTTGTTGATTCGTTGATGGTAGCCATTCTAGTAGGTGTGAGGTGATAACTCATTGTGGTTTTAATTTGCATTTCTCTGATGGTTAGTGACACTGAGCATCTTTTCATGTCTATTTGGAAAAGTGTTTATCTATACAGGTCCTTTGCCCATTTTTTATTTGGATTGTTTGGGGGTTTTTTTGATGTTGAGTTTTATAAGTTCTTTCCAAATTTTGGATAGTAACCCCTTATCAGATGCATAATGCATCTGAAGAACATACAAATATGTTCTTCCATTCAGTGGGTTGTCTTTTCATTTGGTTGATGGCTTCCTTTGCTGTGCAATAACTTTTTAGTTTGATGTAGTCCCATTTGTTTACTTTTTCTTTTGTTTTTCTTGACCAAGAAGATATATCAGAAAAAAACATTGTTATGAGAAAGGTCCAAGATTTTACTGCCTATGTTTTCTTCTAGGATTTTTATGGCTTTGAGTCTAACATTTAAGTCTTTAATTCATTTCAAGTTTATTTTTGTGTGTGGTGTGAGAAGATGGTCTAGTTTCATTTTATTTCACGTATCTGTCCAATATCCCCAACACCATTTATGGAATAGACTGTGTTAACCCCATCATGTGTTTTTACCTCCTTTGTCAAATATGAGTTGACTATAAAGTTGAGTTTATTTCTGGGCTCTCTATTGTGTTTCATTGATTGTATGTCTCTTTTAATCCAGTACCATGCTGTTTGATAACTATAGCCTTGCAGTGTACTTTGATATCAGATAGTGTGATTCCTCCAACTTTATTCTCCTTTCTCAAGATTGCTGTTGCTGTTCAGGGTCTTTTGTGGTTCCATATAAATTTTTGGAATACTTGTAGTTCTGTGAAGTACGCCACTGGTATCTTGATAGGAATTGTGTTGAATCTATAAACTGCATATTTGGCATTGTTAATTAGTGCCTTCTCTAGAGTGTTGGTTAGCAAATAAAAAGTATTGAAGTTGAAATCTGTGTATAGTGTTAATGATATATTCTCTAATAGGGAAGATGCATTAAGTGGAAAAACTTAAAGGTATTCTACATATCAATTTTTTAATTTATTTTAGATTTTTACCATACATACTTGCAATCTCTTACTATGTGGAGAGTTATGATAAGTATTAACATCTTTTTATGAATATTGTATGATTTCAGTATGAATTACAAACGGTGTCTCCTAAGAGTTTTTTCTGAAATGTGGTCAATGGATGTAGCAGGTGCTGTTAGAACCCTGATGTATCGTCTGAGTACCCACTTTTCCTGTGTATCCTGACCCTTCAAATTCTAATGGTGGGGATGAGCAGCTCTGGCCTGAAGGTGTCTCTGACCTTTGGAGCATGCTCAGCCCATATTCAGGGAAGACCAGAAGTTCTGGGGAGAGTTAATATCCCCAGAATCAGTCTCCAACCAGTGACTATTGGGAATTAATCTCAATAAAGCTGCTGGATGGCCAAGTGTTTTTAGAAATTTGACATTAGAAATTGTTTACAGCAATTTGTCATGGCTGTGACATCCAAGAGCATGATTTTTTTTCTGGTAATTAATTTTTATTGTTTGATTGCATTTTATGAAAGTTATCAGTTTAATTTGTCTTTCTACTATAGCACAAACATCACATCTGACATACAGCATATACTTAAGACATTTACTGGACTGAAATGCAAAGGGAAAAACAAACAATGACCCATTTCATTAAATGGAATAAGACACTTTTACATATAGAAAAAGGTAGAAACAACTACATATGAATTGCAGTATTCAAATAATGTCTTATTAATTGTTTTGAAAGGTTTATGTTTGTTGTGGTGTGATAAAATGGAGGTGAGAGGCTTATTTTAAGGTGGTCCACAACCCCTTCATCTCAGGCTGACTTTCCAACACTGGAAGAAATTCTGCTGGCTGTTGTCTGGAGACCAGATGGCTGAATAGAGCCAGGGCTATGTAGGGGGTTACAATTTTTAAAAAACTCATTTATTGGGTCTTAGGAAATAGAACTGAAAGGAAAGCGTTTTGGGAGGGTTTGTTTTTTGTTTTTTTTTCTGGTTATTTCTGGTATCTCATTATTTGAAGACCCATTCTTGTTTGGCCATATTCTTGCCTGTGACCCTATTTTTGTGTATATTTCTGATATTATCCCAAATTCCAAATAAGAAAGGAAAATGTTGAAGAAAGACCATGATTACCTTTCTTTTTTTGATGTTGGACTCTGTGGTATGATTTATTTAATGATAATTATAACTTACTTACCAATACTTGTACCAACTTGCAATGGAAAAACGTAGCTCTTCCTTCTATTTCTAGTGCAGGTTCCTTGATGACCTAAGCCATCTCTGTCACATGCCACTTCCAGCACTGGCTCGTACATGGAGCTTAATGACTGCTGACTTATAATGGAGTGGGTGGGGGTTATTAGGTTATAGGATTACTTACGCATCATCTTCAAAAGAGTGGGTGGACTGTTTACTTTTTGGTTTCCTAGTTGATAACCAATTATATTAACTGAAACAGTAGTTTACTGAGAGAGAGGGAGAGAGACATAATAATGGATGAGGGAGCCAGCCTCGGTGTGCACCCTACCTTCTACATTCTATGGTGCATAGGATTGTGCACCACAACTAGATGACACCATGGTTATGTTACTCTGTAAACTTGTCTGAGAAATTTTCTTCCTGTTTTCTCTGAGTATTTTTACCAAAAGTCAGGAGTACCATTCACTCAAAGTGGCCAAGTTTTGTACCATATTATGAATTAATCTAAGTGTATACCATAGTATAAGTTAATCTAAGTGTATGTCTTAGAAAGAATATGTAGCAACAAAGTGACTTTCCTTAGCCAAATGCTCTTATTTAATAGTCAAAATCTTGTGGTCTGTTTCGTTTTTAAAAGAAACTCTCCCCTTTCCTTTGTGACAGTTACACGGGTCAAAGGAGGGGTGGGCACCCCCCTCACTGGTGGGGATGGCGGTGTGTGGGATTGCACCATTCTGGAAGTTACATGGTGATCCCCATTTGAATGTAGCCCAGAGGGAGTGGATTTATATGTGTATTAGTTCCTTCTTACAGGCTGTGTTTGGGAGCTGGGCCATTGAGACATCACCTGGAGTGTGCCTGCAGATTTGGACAGCAGTACTACTCAGCCATGAGAAGCCAAGGAAGTAAAATCAGCAAGGAGTGAATGAGATGCCAGCATTCTTCTCAGGTTTGGAAGGCAGACAATCCTAGACAAACAAGGTTGTTTAAAAAACCAAGGGAGGGGGGGACTCCACAGGAGAGATATTGTACCTCCTTCTCATCTGACAATGGGAATTTTTGAGCTAGTCTGTAATATGGAGAAAAAAAAGGGACTCTAATTGAATTCTGTGTATTGGTAGAGAAATTAATTCTTAGTTACCATGCAAAGATTTGGTTTTCTCCTTCTCTGTCCTTCTGTTCTAATGATCAACTGTTGCATAACAAAGTATCTTAAAGTTTAGTATGATGTAACCATTTATTAGGCTCAGGGATTCTGTGGACCAGGAATTTGGGCAGGGCACAGCAGGTTTGCCTGTGCTCCGCAGTGCCTGCGGCCTCAGCTACAGGACTCCAAGGCTTAGGGTGATTCATTAGCTAGGGGCTGCAATCCTCTGAAGGTGTGTTAACACTCGCCTATCTGGTGGTTGATGCTGGCTGTTGGCTGGGACTTCAGCCAGGACACCTACATGTGGCTTCTCTTTGTAACTTGGGCTTCCTCACAGCGTGGTAGCTAGTTTCCAAGGATGAGAGTCTCCAGAGAAAAATCCAGGCAGAAGCTCTATCACCTTTTCTACCCTAGCCTTAGAAGTCATACATGTCATTTCCACAGCATTCTATATTTTTCTTTTTATTGAATTAGTTGGGGTGACACAGGGTAACAAAACTATACGGGTTTCAGGTGCACAGTGCCACAGCACATCATCCCTTTATTGTGTGTTCACTGCCCCAGGTCAAGTCCTCTTCCATCGCCACAACATTCTGTTTTCTGAGGAAATCACAGGGCCTCAGTCAGGCTCAAAGTGATGACAAATAGGCCCTACTTCCTGCTGAGGGGGTGGCAAGGGTAGACAGGAGCCTGTGAAGCTAAAGATATTATTGCAACCATTTTCAAAAAACATAATTTGTCATGCCCTTTTCCACACAGCCCTAAATTTAACTGAAAACAAATTTCTTTTAAAGACCTATAGTTAAGTAAACTAAATGCTGTGATATTAAGCACATAAAGAAGCAATTTGACACATTCTGTCATTCTGTTCATCAACTGCAGCATCTAACTTTGGAAAACAGTATTTTGGGATAGAATAGTTGGTGCTATAGAATAACAGATAACAAATAAATCAACACAACTGTTATTGCTCTTAAATGCACATATATTTAAGATAAAAGTATTACTACGCCAGTTGTTTTTATGATAGGAAAAAGCTAGTGTATAACAATAAAAAAATTAGTTATTACAAAGTGGGGTTTTTTTCTTTTCATTTGACATGGAAAAAGTTGATTTTGTTCTTTCACTCTCCTACCCAAAAAAAAAAAAAATTAAAAGTCAAGTCTCTCCTTGTAAAGTTACAATATGTTATATTAACTTTAACATTCAGGCATGTCTTCCCCCCAGTTGTAAATTTCCATTTACTTATGGTCGAACAAGTCAGACCAGCTTCCTCAGGACTCCCAGACAGGAGCACAGCATTGAGTGTTACCCTAGCTGACCAGAAAAGAAAGAAAGCAAGCACATGCAGTGACGGAAGCTGTATCAGTGCTGGAAGTAAGGAAAGTCCGAGTAGAGACACCACATTTGAGGAACTTGTGTTATAGCCCGTTTCAGTCCGACAGGAAGACATGAGGGGTCGGCACAGAAACGTGCTAGGAGGGGAGCAGAAACATCATCGGAGCACGGAGTCCTGCAGGTGGGCGCTAGAGTGTGTGTGTGTGTGGGGGGGGGGGGTGTAGGACGTATTGGGAAAAATAAAATGCCCAATAGGCATATACAAATTCTACAGTCGGAAACAGGAAGTAAAAAAAATGGAAAAATAAGTAAATGTATATAAACTTTTACCCAGTTATTTTCCCTTTTTGCATCTTCCCTGAAGGAGTAATTCAAGATGTGATCAATAGGTATAGATTATTTGCCATGGAGTTATTTATAGGACTATATATTGGAAATGCCTAGAGTGTCAATAGATAAGAAATTAGAGTTCTGTCTTGCTTTCTCTCCAGTCACAATGAATCCCCTGAGGTGTGTCTTCATTTATTGAAATGGAATTGTTGTCTATGTCATAGAATTAAGTGACATTTATAAGAAGGTATGAAATTTTAATGTACATCTATTTGTTAAATGTCAACAGTTGCTAATATTAATGTCGGCAGTTATTTATGAAAGGTAGGTGATTTTACTTTTCCTTTCTACCATTTTATGTTCTGTGAATCTTTTATAACAATCACATTTCACTGTTGTAAAATTAGAAAGGAAACTATTTCTACTAGAAATAGTAGAAATAGTTTCCTTAATAGAAAATTCCTTAATGTTGATATAGAAATTCCTTAATGTTGAAAATAGAAATTCCTTAATGTTGATTCTTTAGCTGAAAAAATCTGGAAACACTGATATATTTAGATTGTCAACCCCACTGTATAGATAACAGACAATTTATTGGTCCTGTGACTAACTTCCCTCCTCCCTCAACTCCTGTTCTCTCAGATCAATGCAGAAAAGCAGGCTTTGTCTAACTTCAGTTCGTATCTGGCAAGAGGATTCTCTCTGCCTTCCATGTTGCCCAGAGAAGACACAGGCTTGTTTTCCCTTACTGTACAACCTTGGTTTGCCTGAGCAAATAACCGGAAGCAAAAGCCACAATGAGCAATTCCTCCTATGAAAAAGATATAATTAATAAATCAGCTGTTGGAAGGGACTTATTTTCATTTCACATCCTTTACAGCCTCCCGGAGATACGATGCTAATGCACACCCAGCCCCACCTCCTAGTCCCCTTTCATCTATGGCAACTGAGCTGCGTCATGAAAACAGCTGTTTCCAATAAAACATCTTTGGTCATCAACGGTTGTTCTCCCCGTCTGCTCTATTTAAATATTATGGTTAGAAAATGCCTAGTATATTATATGAATTAAAGTAAATTAACTAGAACAAATCACTTCTTGAGAATTGTAACAACATCCTTTTTGCTTATTAGGATATATCACTCAAATGTGAATGACTACCTCTCATTAATATATATACCCCATACATCCCCAAAGTATTTCTGGCAGTTTACAGTGGTGGCAGTCTTAGGCTGTAAAATAGGGTAAAAAAAATGAAGAAGATCGTTTTGCTGAATAATAGCAACCTCTTGTTTACTTAAGATCTGCTATGTAGCAATTTTTCTAGCTAGAAAAAATTAACAACCAAGCAAAAATCCTTAAAGGACAAAATAGGTGCCCCAACGTTCTGATAGCACAAAATGTTCACGCTCCCTGAGCTCACACTGCATATTCGCAGGTGGGTCCCTCAATTTCTATGACTAGTTCTGTTAACATATAGAGAATTTTAACCAATTTGGAGGTGAGGCTGTTCCACCTGGCCCAAATTAGAAGCTATATGATGTATGTAAGGTGGGAAAAGGATGCATTTTTTTAAAGAGCTCTGAGAAGCAGAAGACGCATTGACCCATAGCCTGACAGGAGAGCAGGACACAGGGACAGAAAAACATCGGACTCACGGCTGCAGAAGCGTCCAGCCTGCCCACTCTTCAGCTTTTTGAAGCATTACTGGACTACATCTTTTTATGGATTTTGATACAGATTTTAGGTTTAAATAGCAAGGTTTTAGTGCTTAGGGTATCTGCTGGGAAAGTAACTAATTCCACAGTAATGCTGGATAAACCAGCTATTACTTTGTTTTATTGGGTCATGACTCAGTGCCTGTAAAATTTCAAAAGATCTTACTTTATTTTGCTATGTTAGTACGCGGCTTTGAAAGTTAATGATTTGGTTGTAATGGCTATTTCCTAGAGGGAAGAAAACAAGTAAATTTCAATGTGGATTATTCTGATCAGACCTCTTTAAATTACAGAAAACAGACCTATGCTGAATTATCTCAAGTTAAAAAGTTTTTATTTTTCTAGAAGTGTGGCAGAGTGAGCTGAAATCCCTAGGTTTTTTCAGAACAGTGCGAGGGGAGAACCCTAGTGATTAAAGTCACTGGAAACATGGATCAAAAGAAAAGTGGACAAGTGTGTTACGTGATTCAGGGCAGGAGAGAGGGGAGTATTCTCAGTACAGTAAGAGCAAGGTTTTACGTTGCGAGAACTAGACTCAAATATGTCGATAGTGATGTGAGGAAAACCCTGAGATGTCCTAAATTAAATTATTGCAAGCCAGAGAGAAAGAGAACAAGAGCAATTAACTAGTCAGTAGCTGTGGGCCTGCTCACAAAAAAGACTGCTCGTACTCCTGAATGTCTGCTGGAACTTGGAGTCGACATTCCCGCGGCTGTCTGAAAAGGAGCAGCTGACCACCAGATGCCACTGTATCCTGCTTATGCGTGAACTTTCTGGACTGTGGACCACAACCAATCAAAAGCAGTAAATATTTCTTTCCTGCCCAGACTGTTCCCCGATCCTAGAACTGTTCCTGCCTTCATTTCCCGCCTCCCTTATCTGTAACTGATACAGTCTTTCAAATAATTTACATCCTTTTCCCCAAATCATAGTGCATACTAGAGGTCTTTATCTCTAGGATATGTGGTCTTCTCCATCTAGTGCTGCTGCTGGTGGTTCAGACTTTATTTCCAGGACCCTTTCTTTTAGAAAAGATTTTGCTATGAAAGGTTTTGTTTACAAATAGGAAGAATACACATTTCTCATGTACACCATCTGGAGATAATTCATCCTTAGGATGGTGAAATCCTACTTTCTCTAATGCCCCTTTAGCATAAAGCTCACCCCAGTTGAGAGTAGAATGCCCTTCCCCCATCATCACATACATAAAGCCAGAGCCCTCTCCTCCTTTCTACCTCCTGTGGGGTATGGTAGACTTCCCCCCTTCTGCCCTTCTTTAATTCTTACCGCTGGCCTAGTAATAAAATAATAAAATTAACCGAAGGCCATATTAACAGGAGATATGATGATAATTCAGGTAGAAAAACAAGGGGAGTCACTGTTTACCCCAACTCTTCCCTCCTCCTGAGAGGGTAGAACTACCTGTGAGTGTCGTTTCCTTTGCAGCTGACCAGGAATGGAGCTACTACGTGGGGGATATGAAGATATACGTGTATCAGATTGTCTAAAATAACTGCAGTGTGTGTGGAATTGGTGAGCTAAGCTTTTCTCTCTCTCACCTCTAAGTAGTGTTGGGAGTCAGGAGCATTAAGGAAGAATGGATCTTTCTGCAGTGGAGATTTTTTGAATAACAGTTTGAGAGTAATTTAACATGCAAAGTCTGCCTTTAAACCTGAATGTCCCAAGTAGAGTTATGGAAACCCAGGCTAAGAAGAAATTTTTTTTGCATTTTTAAAACACTTCCAATGGGCCCAGGCCAGGTGGCTCAGCTGGTTGGAACATGGTCCCACACACCAAAGGTCATGGGTTCCATATCCAGTTGGAGCATGGATGGGAGGTTAATTATGGATGCTTCTCTCTCACATCGGTGTTTCTCTCTCTCACACACATACACTCTCCCTTCCTCTCTCTCTCAAAGCAATAAAAACCTATCCTCGGGTGAGAATTTAAAAAAAAACAAAACAAAAAACTCTTCCAAAGGAAGAAGATATTTGTAGAGATCTGGCTTTTCTAATTAGCTACCTGCAAGTGAACCTCTGAGCTGCTCTAAGCGAATCTAACGTTCTCTTCTTCTTGCTCTTCCTACAAGGGAAAATAGATCATATTAAATGGTGTAATCCCTCAGTTATTCTCTGCAGCCACGAACAATCTTCAGTCTCTGAAAGGCGACTCTGTCTGACAGTGGGGACACCTCGCAGCTGGCAGCAGTCAGGCTGTGCTACCCAATAGGGCAGCCACTCGCCACCTGCGGCTGCTGAGCACAAAAATGCATGTTGGGTTTACAAAACTTGATATGAGAAAAGGCAAAATATCTCACAAACAAATTTTCATATTCATTACATATAGAGTAATATTTTGGATATATGAGATTAAATAAAATTTACAGTTAAATTTAAGTGTACCGGTTTCTTTTTGCATTTTTAATGTGGCCATTAGGAAATTTTCAATTACAAAGGTGGATTGCATTTATTTATAAAGCCACTGGACAGGTTTGGTCTAGAAATTAAGGTTTAGTGACCAAACCCAAAACAATGAGAAAAATCCAGCTGACACATTCATTTTCTGACTGATAGGTAACATAATTTGGGGGTTTTTAGTATGTTTTAACTCCTCTTTGAGAAGACACCTCTAAGAGCACCCTTTGAGTGTGCTCTTTTAAAAGGATGTCCCCTTGAATGAAGTGCATCTGGATGTCACAGTTATTACAAAATATTTTCCTACTACATGCATTTCATAGGAGTTTGAGGAGATGGTTGCATTCTAAGGTGAAATAGGTCATTCCTCTTCCTGAAAGTCTTCAGTGGCTTGCCATTCCTTAAAATAGTGCTCAAGTTGTTGGAGAAACTGTGTGGTCTGCCCCGGACTTCCAGAGCCGGCCTCTTCTCCTTCTGCAGGGCCCTGAACCCAGTCATTCTCCTGTGCCATTGAAAGAGCAGTCTGAGAATTACGTTCTACACTAATTTCAGAAAAGGGAACAGCTAGGCAAAGATGCAGAATAGTTCACCACTGGAAGACTTGCTTCTAACATGGTTAAAGGTTTTTTTTAATCAACCAGGGAAAAGACACAATGTAAGAAGAGCATGTGGTCAGCACTGGAAGCACCCAGAAGGGAGGAATGGGGGGGGCAGACTCTGGCCGTGCTCATTCTGGTCCAACCCAGAGCAGCAGACATCCTGTTAGGACTACGGGAATGTGCGGTCATCCCTGCAGTGTGCCCCTTTTGTGCAACTGGGCTCATCACGTTATGGAAATGGCACTTGCTAAAAACGTTGTAACCGTATCCCTGACTGCCCTTTTTCTGACTTCCTGTATCCCACTTAGCTTGTCTGTGGGGCGAGATGCACACTGGCTGGACAACGTGGACATCTGCTCTTCCCAGCAGTTATAATTCTTATCATAAATTTATAAATTGGCATTTGATTCATATTGTTTAGCCTTTTGGGAGTTGGTGGGTGTGAGTCATTGTCTCTGAATCTGACAAACTCTGGGGCATCAGTCAAGTCCAGCTCTGGAGCTGTGAGGGCGAGGGGCTGACCCTAGACCACTGTGAAGTAGTCTTTAAAAGGCTGTTTGCTGAGGGAGACCTCAGTCCACTTCTTGACTCAACCCCGTAGCATGCTGATTCCACTCCTGCTTGTCACTCACTTAACATTAGCTTGTGTTAGGTCAACGGCTCATACCTCTGTCTTCCTTCCCTGTTAGACTGTGAGCTCCCCGAAGGCAGAGACTGTTTTTGTCTCGATGTTTGCACTAGTATAGATACCAGGTGCACTACCCAGAAGGTGTGCAGTACACAGATGTTTGCTGTGTGAAGTGGAGGGTGCCTGATGTTTTTTAAAGATATATTTTTGATATGAAGAGTAACAGTTTCCTTCTAATGTTGATAGTATTATTTCCTGGTATTGTTCAAATAGTGTCTTATAGAAACTTTGGACAAAAGTCTTTTGAGAGGCAACATTATTCCTGTACAGTTTTCCTGAAAGTATCAATAATCTTGACAAATGTCACAGATTTGCTTCAGTTAGGGTGTAATAATTTAAGGGTGGAATTGGAAAGAGACACTGTGTAGTTTGCTTTGTTTTCAAAACTGGGAAAGGCGGGGAATGGGGGAAAAGTTACAGGGAATAAGAAGCATAAATGGTAGGTACAAAATGGACAGGGGGAGGTTAAGGATAGTGTAGGAAATGGAGAAGCCAAAGAACTTATATGTACGACCCACAGACACGAACTAAGTGGTGGATTGCTGGAGGGAATGAGGGTATCAGGTGGAGGGGGCCAAAGGGGAGGAAATAACTGTGACAACTATAATAACATAATCAATAAAATATATTTAAAAATACATAAAATAAAATATGGAAAAACTGGTTTTATAAAATATCGAGTAGTTACAAAATAATCTTTATAAAGGTTAATGATACTATGAGCATCCATGTACCTGGTACCCAGCTTAAGAAATAACACATTACTATTATGTTTAAAGCCCCCTGTGTGTGTCTCCATCATTTTCTCCCCTCTTTCTTCTACACGGGGCTCAGTATCCTGACTCACGGTGCCATTTAAATACTCTAAAATAAAAACAGAATCCAAATGTTTCTGACAATTATGACCCTTGGAAAGGCTAACCTTGGAAAGTAGTTGAATTTAATTTATGATTACAAGTTATGTTTAAGTTGATGATTATTGGGTGTTTTGAGAAAAACAATTAGAAATCCTAATTTTATGTGATTTATTTTTTAGCATGCATCCCAAAATACACAGAAAGACCCTGCTATCTCTAGAGGTGATCTCTTATCTTATGCAGGGGGCAGGATGGGAGTGGGGTAAAAGGAACATTAGGGACGTGTGTAGGAAACACAGACTCCTGCGTGTTCCCAAGGGCTGCAGCTGGTTGTAGCTGTGGGATCCCCAACTGCATGCGAGAGCAGCTGGGAGAGGCTCTGACAGCTGAGGTCAGCATAGCACCTGCAGCTGCCACTCAGCTTTCCCTTAGCATCCTGAGGAAAAGAAAGCAAGAAACACAGATTCTAGGATGTACAAGCATACCTCTCTTAGTTGTGCTTCACAGATGTTACATATTTTGCAGATTGAAGGCCAGACCCTTCCTCCACCAGCAAAATGATTATAATTCGTTTTATGGTGATGCATGCTTTATTTACGTGGTCTGGAACCAGACACACAGTATCTCCAAGGTATGCCTGTACTCTGTAGGTTTACACCCAGTAAACTGATAATGAGGTCTATGTCTCTAAAATGCAGAAATAACTACCAGGACGCAAAATAGAGATATGTTTTTCCTTAACTGATAGAACTCTTGTTAGCAGAATGATCTCCCGTTAGGCTAACCCAGTGGAAAAACATATCAGCAGCAATTGGCACTAGTCCTGGATGGGTTTCTGGATACCCTTGTTTTAGGAAATAGGAAAGCACTTATTTCTAAAAGCTAACATATATAAACTGGTAATATTATTGTAAAACATAAAATTCATTAAAAAAACATAGCATTAGCAATTTTCCCTTAAAAAGGAAGATTAATTCACTCATTAAGTCAGAATTTCTAATGTAATAATTTTAAATTCTGGCCCAAGGGGACAGCAACCTATACCAGAAGGGTAGTAGGGAAAAACACATTATAGTAATGGATTTCTGTAACCTTCTTCAAAAGGAGGCATTTTGATGATTCTGGGGACCGTCTCAGCGTCATTTTGGAAGTACAGTAATGGAAATACATGAAGCTCAAGGGCTGTGGTTAGGTACATTAGACACCCTGAATAGGGCTGTTAGCTTAAAAAAAAGGGGGGGGTCTCAATTAGAGTTTACTACCTTCTATGTTATGCCCCAGAAATTAAATAAAAATTGGCTTAAGACTTTGAAGCAGCAAAGCCTGTTGCACTTCAAACAAGACTTTGTTTGGGGGGAATTGCTGGCTTATTACTAATGCATTTAGCCAGAGCCTAGAACTTTAAAGAGCAATGAAACCTAGATTTGGAGGGAAAGGGTCTCAGCATCACACGCTGGATGAACCAGTGCTGGGGTCCGAATTATGCGCTCTGGAGCTGCTGTTACTTAGCTCAGATATTGGAGATGATGAATTGGTGACATTTTAAGGAAATTAAATTTTCTATCTTATGGATTTGTGGACTTGCTTCAGGGATTTTATCTGTGTAATTCCTTTGATGTGTATGACCTCTGGACTATAATTGTTCTTTACCCTGCATATTGCTCATTATTAAAACTGATTTGTGCCTGTAGCAATAAAATGGACTAGACAATGAGAAGTGACATTTAGAAAATAATGCTCGGATTAAATTTAACTTCCTCAAGCCCAGAACTGCCCTACCCATGGAAAGGGACATATTCCTGACATGTTCTTCAAGATTTGTATGGCAGGTTCTGATCGGGACACTCGATCTTATCCCCCATTCACTTGTATGTGTCACGTGCCAAGTGCCGGGAGTGGAAAGACTGGTGCCCATCCTAGTCGTAAAGCTGCAGCGGAACTTTGGGTCTTTTGTGGCCGTGTTCTCTGCAGAGCTCCAAGGCAGAACTATTTTTTTCCCCTGTAAAATAAAGTACACTCTTCACTTTTCAACTTTTTAAAGCTGCAAGACATGGTTTCCAGTTTCTGGACCTGTTCTCACTTTGGTTTGTGGAACCTGTTTATCATCTCTCAGATGAGCTCAAAGGAAACTAATGGTTGGTTTTTGATTTAGCAGAAATACTCTATCAGTGATTTTTCAAAGGCAAGCTTATCTCATTCTGTGTTTAACACCCCTTATTTAATGGATTCCTATGGGCACAGGATAATGTGCAGAATTCTCAATGTGGTCTCTACAGTGGGACAGTATCTGGCACCTGCTGGTCTCTCTAGTCTGATTGCCCCTGACTCTCCAGGTCCTAGAAAGCCAAGTGCTTGTTTTACCTTGGGGTTTTCACATACGTTATCTGTTGAGAGGTAGAGACCAGAAGGTTGTCTATTGTATTGGAGGGAGGGAATATAGATTATGTTCACTGAATTCAAGGGACACACAGGGAAAAAAAATTGCTAAAATGAGGAAACAGAATATTCATGTTTTGGCAACTGCTACAGAAATGGCCTAGGACAATAGCTGGTGTTCAACCCAGTGGAGCTGAGAGTTGGTTTAGACTGAATGGTTCAGATACGCCTACTCTCCTGGGTTGTTGCCTTCTCCTGTGTTACCTGTGGTATCAGTAGGAAAGCTGTATGCAAATGAGGAAACCAGCCATTGACCATCAAGCTTATGCACCTTGGGCCTATGCCTGAGCTTCAAAACTGTAGGACCCCTTACTGGTGTGGTGGTGATCAATGTGAATAAACCGGTTACTGGGGTAGCTCTAATGCAGACGTGCTGGTAGTGGGTAATGTGAGGGACAGGAGACAGCAGAGCTTGCTAGTCTGATACATGAACTTTTGCTAACTAGAGTGGATGCTACCAGCTCTGTGAGAAGTGCGTTGCACTAACTAATGGGGTTAGGAAGGTCGGAGGAGGGGAAACATGCCTTCTGCCCGGTGGGCTCTTTCTCACACTTCACCTGGGCTGGCCATCACACTGCCTTCTCCAGGCAGAAGTATCACTTCTCCTCTTACCAATGAAATTGTTTCTCATCTTATTCTGAGTAACATACCTCAGTTTTTTACTTTCCTGGGACTTAACCACCAGTTATACTCACATGTTTACTGGGGTGTTTCTTTGGGTTGTGTCTCCTTCTCTACATGAGACAAACCCACAAGGGCTGGGGCCAAGCCTGTTTCATCTGCCACAAAACCGGCACCGCTTATCGGAGTGCCTGACACAAAGAACATCTTCAACGATAAGTAAGCAGAGTCTGGTTACACATGCTTCACTTACAAAAGACAGAAAAACCCAACTCAGACTGGCTTAAGCAAAAAGCTGCACTGGCTGACATGACTAAAAAGTTCAGAGGTGATGTTGGCTTTGGCCACTTTTGAATCAGAGAGTCAGATGATATCACCAAGAGTCTACTTTATGTTGCCTGCTGTTCTCTGTGGTCTCGTTTTCCTCCTTCAGCTCCCAGTGATTGCCCCCTTGCTCTCAGTTTATTGGTGGGGAGGGGAGGCCTCACATCCCTACACTTCATGGTCCAGGGGGTCTGGGGTTCAAAAGTGGGTTTCTTCCACACTAGGTCTATTTCTCAGAAGCTCCCACATATAGATGCTTGGCTCTCGTGACTTCGATTTTGTTAAACATACATTCATAAATCAGTCTGTGCAACTAGGAAGATGAAATAAAGCAATTGATTAAAACAAAAATTTGGGTTCATCCAGGGAAACTGGGGTAAGGCTAACCCCACCCATGTCAGAAGATTAAGAATGGAAGAAAGATGGGTTCCTGAAAGCAAATTCTGTGGGGAGCAGATGTATGCTGTACAATTGATGCACAGAATGTACCAGCTTCATATTTTTTACATCATTTTCTCATACGTATTCTTCCAACTGACAGAAGGATTCCAGGGCCACCATTTTACCAAGGCATCTGGGACCTGTGCTCCACTGCCAGCCCTGTCCCAGATCCACAGCCGCTCCTAGACTCCAGATTAGCAGTGTTCAACCAGTGTGCTGCAAACATGCAATACCTGGCTATTTAGTCAGGGGCACTGACCTCTTTTTCCTCAGGGTATCAAATAAAAAAATGACAACAGCCAACACAAAAGTAGCTGTCTGGTGTGAATAAATCAAAATTATACCTTTTTTCTTGTCAGACCAGCAAAAAAAATATTTTTTGGTGTGCTGCAAAACTTTAGTAATTAGTTTATGTGTGCCACGGGGTGAAAGGGGCTGACAGTTGCTGTGCCAGGGCATACAAGGTTATTGTCTCTCTGGCTCTGTGCTCCTGCTTGGTCTTGGATTCCACTTGGGTCCATTATTTTGTGTCTGTTCTTTTTGGGATATCTCTTCCTCTTACTTCCGAACCTCCTTCGTCGAAGGCTAGAACTGGCCTAACTGACCAGTTATATTCCAAGGGGCATAATGTTTTACCTGAAGAAAGTGTGAGATAGGTCAGAATGACAGGGAAAGTCAGGGCATCATCTCAAACAAGTCCAGAGGTCAGGTTCAGTGTTGAAAACTAGATATAAGGCTGAACAGGTGTCAGAAATAAGGCAGAAATTTGAGTGGAAAGTGAGGGACCTAGGTGGTTGCATTGTGTCCAGGGCTTGCCTGTTGGGGCATTATGGTTGATGGATGTTTGATGTTCTGTACCGGCTTAAAGGGACAGGGCATGGTGGCCCCCCATCTCAACTGGTCTTTATGACCTGAGTTGTGTGCATGCATGTGTGTGTGTGTGTGTGTGTGTGTGTGTGTATGGCATGCACACTCCATTTATTACATAAGGTTTTATATTTCCTTTGATTATAATATTAGATGGCATGGGAAAAGTGCTTGGGTCTGCCTGATTCTGTTAAGATCAATCCCTGTCTGAATTTCTAGAAGTAGTTTGACATTAGGCAGGTGGGACTGTTAAGTTTTAGCTTAACAATTTGGGCTCAAAACTGAACTATTTTTATAGCCCTGCTGTGACGGTTGATTCCAGCTCGGATGAGTGGACTTTTGCCCTTTCCTTGGGTTGTGGTCTTACCTTTGATATCCTTGTTGTGGTAACTGCATTTCATGTCTTGCCCCTGTGCTCAGCCTCTTGTCTAGTTAGACTGAACATATAATTGTTTGGTCCTTCTAGATCCGGGGCCTTGTCTTGCTCTTGTAAGTCTCCTTAAAAGCAGAGTGCATGATAGTAATTGACATAGACACAGGATTCTGAGTCTCAAACTGAGGTTCAAGCTTGGTTAAAAACAAACAACTATAGTCACAATAGTATTTGATTAGCGATCTTTGGAGGAAAGAATCTGGCTATTACCACTTCCCGCACAATAAGGAACACAGAGGCGTGATACGGAAGCAGTGGCCGCTAAAGCACATCAACAAAGAGCATCTGGGGAGAGGGGTGGGCAAAGTCTCATTCAGGGTTAAGTCTCTTCATGGCCTGTTTCTTGTTACCGTGAATTATTTCTTCTTCTTGAAGTTGCTTCATTGATGTTTAACCCCACAGAAATAACCTTTATCTATAAGGTTTGTTGTAAATATGACTCTTATAAACATTTTTTGTTATAATTAATTATATATACTTGTACAATCCATAAATGTATTACAGGTAAATACATTTTTTTGTATTACAAACACTTTGTAAATAAACCACCTTGTAGTAATTAATCTGAAACTTCACTGATGAACCCACTGGTTTTATGTAAGTTGCTCAGCTCGCTGCTCTATAAAGATCATGTAGGTTAGCTTGTTAGGCAGAACTTTTAAATACTTTTGAAGACTGCTGGAGATCAAGGGCCTGTATCAGATTCTTGATTAAATATGTGACACCTGCCCTTCCACTTGATTTCCTGACAGTTTCTGGATCTCTATCTCCAAATAGTTCCTGCTTGCCATTTCCCATCACTGGGCTTTACTATCTATTAAGACCCTAAGCTGTTGCGTATCACTTCCCATTGCTCACTGTACTATTGTCCCTTCCTGATAGGTTCTATATCCAGCCTGCAGAACTGTACATATTTCCTGCCCTGAGACTGGATCTCCACCTCCAGGTGTGTGTCCAGCCCCATGTCCCAGCCTCTAACAACCTTCCATCTCAGCACTGGAAATAATGGCATTAGGTCTACTCATGACAGGAGAAAAACGGCACATTCCTCGTTCTAAAAAGCCCAAAATAAAACCTAAATTTAGTTATATTTTATAGCTCTACGATGGTACAAAACAAATTGAATTGAGAAACTGCCCAATGGATACAACTTCTATATCCCCTTCTGCAGAGGCTGACGATTTGTGGTCACTTGCTCTCCAGTCCAAGGGCAGATGGATCACCTGAGAGAGTGTTAACATCTGGTGCTCTCCCCATGGGCCACTGTAGGTTGTGGGTGGGATGTGCGGTCTTTCTTTTATACAGGCACTCCTCGTTTTACTGTGCTTTGCTTTGTTGTGCCTTACAGATGCTATTTGTAAACTGAAGGCAAGGCCCTCCACCGGCAAAAAAGGAACACAGCTGCTTCATTGTGGCACTTGCTGTGTTGTGCTGGTATGGAGCTAAACCTGCAGTACCACTGAGGTGGGCCTGGATAATAAGCTTTCCTTGTTATTTTGATGCCGGTGTTCTGGGAGCCACACATTGAGATAAATTACTGTGATGAATTAGAGAAATCACCAATGCTCTTTCTAGCATTTAAACCAGAAAAATATGTCATTGAGATTGTCTCCATTGTTGACTGATCAAAAACCTGGTCAAAGGAGAAAAAAAACAACTTCCCAGAATGATATCAGGCATTGTTTGGCATCTCAGATGGTGGGATGCCCCGTTCTCATTGTTCTTAGTGGGAAACAAAGATTTTACTGTGATGGTCACACCACTGATTCCTGGTAGAACTTGGCTTGGTGCTTAATGAAAGGAAAGATTCTTAAGAAGAATGATAATTTTTTAAACTTTAGTCCTAATAGCAAATTGCTGTTTGAGGTTTTTTTTAATGTATTCCAAGTTGCTGACTACAAAAGTGGTACTTAGGAACATAATGCTTTTCATCCATCCATTCATTCATCATTCAAATTTTTATTGAGCATCTACTTTTTGCCAAGCTATGTACTAGATAAACACCATAGACAAAAATTACAATGTAATTTTGATGACATAAGGAATAAAAAATAGAAAGTATTCCAAGAGTAAGATCTTAGAAGGTGAAGAGTAAAGAAATGAAAACTAGGGAGGATTTTTTTTAAAGGATTTCGTTTAAAGATGAATGGGACTTAGACAAACAGTGAGGATGATGTCTTCCCTTGGGTGCCTGACGTGAGGAGAAGCCAGGCCTATTCAAGGACTGAAGAGAAGGCCACTGAGGGAATTGGCAGGGAGTCAAGAGAAGAGTCAGGAGTGGTTCTTGGGGCCAGCTCCAGAGCCGTGTGCCTTAGGCTAACACTCGTGCACAGCGAAACACCACTGAGCAGGTTCAAGGAAAGGAATAATGGAATGGTATTTTCTTTCAAGAAGAAGCAATAAACAGATAAGCTGCTCTATGGGGAATGCATTGGCAGGGGGAGCGTAGCAAAAATGAAAGCAGGAGGTGTTAGGAAGCCATTGCAGCATTCCAGGTAAGCAGTGATTGTGGTTGGTTCTATGGGATGATAATGAAATTGAAGAGAGCGGATCTGAGACATACTTTGGGACTTGTTAATTTATTGGACGTGGAGGGGAGGGTGACATTCTCTGGGTTGCTGGCTTGAGCAGCTGAATGGAGGGCTGTGTATTTTATTAGGGGGAGGTGGTGTTCAGGTAGGGAACTCGCACGGTTAGCTCCTGGTGAGAGGGGGTCATCCAAGTGGAGCTAAGTAATCTAGGACTCCAGAAGAGTCATGCATTCAGACAAATTTGCTGAAGTCACATGATTGGATGGACTTGCCTGGAAGTGAGTAGAAATGGGGAAGCCATTAGATATGTTGCTTAGAAGCGGGGACCTGGAGAACACAGGGAGGGACTAGCCTTTGAGAGAAGGACATTTTCTTTCTTTTTTTTTTTTTTGCCAATATGGAAGAGGAAAGAAGAGGAAGTTCAATGTGGATGCAGGTAAATTTAAAAAAATTAAAGGGATTCTTTTTTGATAGGAAGGTAAGGGCTATTTGATGTCTTCTGTTTTCTCAGGGAAGTCAGAGCAAGGCCATCTGCTGAGATCAAGGAAGACGGAAGTGAGATCAGAGGTCTGAGGAGAGGACAGAGGATTGAGACGCAGCGCCTTCTGTGGACAGATGCCAACACCCCCGTTTTGCCTTTTCCCAGATGGCTGCCAGCTCTCCCTGGGCCTGGCCCAGCACCAAGACAGCTTACGTCTATAGCAACACATTCACAGATGGATTTGAAAGGTATGTACATGTTGATCTGGTCTAGTGTTGTCTGATTTTTATAAGTCTTATATTTTTAAAGAAACTCCAAATACACTGTTCCTTCCCTGATTAGAATGCTTTCAGTGACGTGTCAGGTCATAAAGCACTCAACTTGATGCTGCTGGGAAGTCCGTTCCGTGTGTGCCATATGGTTCTTTTCTCACCGAAATCCTGCCCTGAGAAAGGGGCCTTTGAGCTCAGACCAAGCAGGAGGGCATCCCTGCAGGAGACCCACTGAAGCTTTGAAGTGGGCAGTGGGTCCCCTGTCTTTGCTGACTGTCATGGTCGAATTGCATTTAAATAGAGACCTACCGAGAAACCTATAAAAGACTTCCGTCTAGTGTAAAGTTGATCAAGAACTGGTGCCGATGCTATGTATGTACCCTGGTGGATTGGTCTCTCAGCATCTTATCAAGCTGTAGAGTTTCATAGTGAAAACTTTGATGGTTACGTGTAGCAGCTGCTCAGAACTAGTCATGCTGTGACTTGATTTGAAGCCAACTCTGCTGTAAGTAGAATTAATGTCCCTGTCAATTTTTCCATCCCTAGTGCATATTTAACCAAATTATCTTTTTCCCCCTTGATTTTATTTACTCATTAGCTGTGTTGTAATGAAGAGTCCATGGTGACTAATTCTTCGGGCTCAGCAAGAGGTTGAGATACGTCAGAGCCGGTGTGAGGCTGTAGTGTAGAATGGCTTTCTCTTCTCTCTCGGGCTGCCCTTGGAGAAGGGCGGAATCACAGCCTGCCATTTAAATGTGAGGAGGAGCCCTCTTAGGGTTTGTAGAATGAAATGCCATGGAAGAGACTGTGGGAGAATAACACTGGTCCTTTGGTGCTATGAGCTCTGTAGCAATTCTTAAGAGAAATAACAGGACTTCACTTACTGAAGACACATTCATAGAAAACTACCCAGGGATGGTGAACAGATCTGTCCTTTCCTAGTTATTTTTGTTTTTCTTCCACTACTCATTTCTCCTCAAGCTACTGTAAGAAGGGTGTCTTAGTTTTTGTGTTATTTTGCATCTTCCAATATAATTCTCTTTGATTTTCTTCACTGTGGAGTTCCCAAAATTATCACACATCTGTCTGTTTTCCAGAAAACTCCAGCATTTGCTTTAGGGCCTGCATTTTGTCATTCTCTCTGGGCCCACATCACTCACTCTTTTTTCGCTCCTTTTATTGCTCACACATGTCTTGAAACACTCAAACTTCTACCCAGTGTTTTCACCAAGATCATGGTTCCTCTGTATGAAGAAAAGCACCTTTGAACACCTGAATAGGGATTAGGTTAATATGTTCAGATATTAAGAGCATTTGCCTTGTTAGAGAGAACCATATTAAAAGGAACAGCAATCAATATTGGTGGAATTTTATGTAGTTTGGTCCCTGAATTTGTTTCATGGGATATTTCAAGACTGAATGTTCTGCCCACATTCAAAGTTAAACTTGGCTACATCCAGAGACTCGGTCCCTGTTTTCTCAAACATGTGATGGACAAACTACATATGTCCCTATTGTGTTCTCTCTCCGAGTGGCAAGCTCTCTGATCCTTATCTAAGTCAGATCCTTATCTGACTCCCACACCGAGTTCATGGCTATAGAATGACATCCATCAACCTCAACTTCCTTATATTTTGTTTTAAATCTTCACCCAAGGATGTTTATTGATTTTAGAGACAGAGGAAGGGCAATAGAAAGAAAGGGAGACAGAAACATCAATGTGAGAGAGAAATGTCGATTGATTGCCTCTTGTACACACCCTGACCAGGGACTGAACCTGAAGCCTTTTAGTGCACAAGACAATGCTCCAGCCAGTGGAGCCACCCAGCCAGGATTTGTCTTCCTTATCTTTTTTAGTGGAGACAACACCTCGTGCCCTCTCACAGGCAGTTGTGGTATGCCCTTGGTGCTTTGTGCTCATCTCTCTTACAGTCTTTAGTAAATCTGTTGTAATTCTTTAAAAGTGGTTTTCTTTACCCATTGGCTTGAAGTTCAAGAACTTCTGTTTTCATATTTTTATGTACATTTTCCCAGTGTCTAGTACAATGCAGGCACATTGTAGGGACCCAAAACATTCTTCTAAACAAAGAAATTCAACTCCACACCACGTAAAGCCTTGAGATCTGCATGTAAAGCCTTTGTCTTAGGTGCAATGGAAATGATAAAAACTTAAAATGTACTTTGAGAGATAGGAACACAGCTAACTATGCAGATCAGAGTACAAAAGGGAGATGCTGAAGAATCATCAGAGGGAAGGATGACTTTCAATAGGAAAACCCTCAGAGCTGTTCTTTAAGGAAATGAATTTCAGCTGGCCTTGAAGGGTGGGAAATACTTGGGCAGCTGGAAGCTCACAGGTAGTCTTGTGAACTGCATAAGCCAAACTCAGAGGAGAACTTCCCTGCCCGCTCCTGTGCAGAGGAAAGAATCAAGGGGAGTTGGGCCAACTTATAATACTCTCAGCAGAAAGAGTAAAGGCTTGCCATTCATAATTAATAGAACAAATATCAGAAGTTTGTTTTTCATTAGATTTCAGAGTTCAAACAAAGATCTAATCAATAATTCATTATCCTTAAGTGTTATCTTCATCCGTGAGTTTTTCCTCGATTTTGAAAACACCTCATGGAACAAGAACCATTACCCTCCATTAATAAACATTTTCATATGGGAAATAAGGCAGGCTGGAATGATTGTTCTGCTTAGTATCAGTAAAAAAAGGTCTAATTTGGTTTTTATAATTTGACTTGTTATTTTAGAAAAACAAAGAACGCCATATGGACATAAAAGGTCAAGCTGTGTTCCAGAAGCTGCCATCCCCTGACCTTTTCCATTCATGATAGAACTGTGGTTCTCGGTGGTGAGGAAGGAAGACTCACTCTACCCTCTGCCCTGTTTTCTCTCCTGAGCCTGAACTGGCACAGGCCCTGTGCTAAGGCTCTGGGAGCCATGAAGAGAAGTCTCAGTGAGAGCTTCATGAGGCTGCCTGGGCATTCTCCAAACTCAGCAGGACACGGGTTCGGTGCATCGGGCCCAAGGCCAATTTGCAGACATGGACATGTCTCAACGAACTCAATCTCCTTCCCTCTCAGCCCTTCCTCCAGTAAAACACCCAAAGAACTTTCATCCTCAGGCTGCACAACTAGTCCTTCACCCTTGCATTGGGAAATTCTTTGCTGGCATCCCTTAACACAGGCTGATGATAAAAAATGATTTATGCTGCACGTGCTACAAGATCAGAGATGGTTCAGTGTGGGATATCAACCTGGAGTTTAGAGACTGTCAAACAGCAGATCTCCACAGGAGACTACAAATAGGATATGGACCATAGGCAGTGATGCAGGAAGAAGGGCAACTTTCTGATCCAGGTTAAGGCAACGCAACATGAATACCCTTTCCAGAGGATACAGTGGCACCCTGCCTAGATGCTTTAGGCTCCATCCTCCAGCTTCCCGGTTTGTTGCCACTAATAACTCATACCTGTGACCTTTGGAGGATTGCCCATGGAGCCAGAATTAAGAGCCAGAGGAGCCCGGAAGAGGCCCTCCTCCTTCCTTCTGGGCATCCTGCAACCGGCAACTGAGGGATGTGGGAGAGAGCAAAAGCTCAGGTTTTTGTGGCCTCCAGGTGGAGAAACTGTAAGGTGTAATCTCTGCTCCCAGCTCCCCTCAAGCTCAGGCCGGGCCTAGGACTTGCGCCCTGAAATGCACCCTTGCCTGTCTTGGCTGCCTTCCCAGTCCTGCTCCTTCGAAGCCTCACTGGTCTCTTTGGATCACACATCGTTCATAAACCACTTATATCCAAATCCCTGGCTTAGGGTCTGCTCAAGGGAGAGCCCGATTTAAGCTACCATTACCACATAAACTGGGAGGAATCCTCCCCCATCTACTTTGTTTGCAAGAAAGTCAAAGAAGAGATGTTTCATTTGTTAGCAAGATGAGCTGTTATGAAAGTTAGAATTATAATTCTGTTTATGTCTGCTACTCTGTGAAAATAAATCAAAAGAGCAATAACAGTACCGCTGAGTGCACCTAAAAGAAGAGAAGATTTCAGAGGATAAATGTAACCTACTTCCCATCTTGATTAAGCACCACATTAGGTTTTCCAGGTTACGTTAACACTGACAGCACGAGCCAAGGAGATATAAAAAGATGACCTTTCTCCATGGGTGAATAACATAAGTGTAACTTCCCCTGCTTTCTGACAGGATAATCCTTATATATCCTGCCAGTAATCCATTTAAAATTTGTCTGTGTGGTTACCGCAATTGCCCACACAGCCAAGGCAGCGTCCAGCACTTCCTGCAGCTCGTGGAGCAGTCCCGTAGCAGACTGAGTGCTAGGTAGGCTCAGCTCACTGTCGGCAACAGGGGAAAAAGAAAAGTGATTCAAGACACCAGAATGCCATGGTTGAGACTGAATTACTCCTAAGGAATAGTATCTAGATCAATCACCTAGTAAGGGATTTGGGTACAAAGAGGAACACTATCAATTTCAGGTCTTAATAATGAAGGGGGAGGGGCTAACATACACACATTTTGTTATTCCACAAGCCGTGTCTTTCCTTAATATCTCTTCTTCCATGTCGAGTTAATATGTAGTGTTTATTAGTATTTACTTGTTTAAACTCTGTGTGTCTTTCCATTGTGGGTTGTTGTTGCCACTGTGTTTCATTCGGCTCCATCTGCTGTGTTGCCTAGAAGACTGTGTTCTTTTTCTTTCCAAACTCCTGGTGGAATGCGCTGCAGGGGAATCTCTTCACTCTCGTGCAAGAGATGATTACTGTGGAATCATGTTTGCATCAAGGTTTATGATTTGAATTCGTATTTACTCTAGAGTATTTTGATATTTAAAGAAACCCTGCAGTGAGTTTTATTTATAAAGTGTCTTATTGAATTATGTGAGCAGTTTCCAGGGTCTTTTCTTTTTTGTGTGTAGCAATTAATCTTTATTGCATGGTCCAAATTTCATCAACCAGGGAACTTGATTTTAGATGTACTGCAAACAAATATTGATTTCACGCAAACTATATATTATCCAAATCCTTTGTCCTTTACCTCTAGGGATTTAGGGATAACCACCCTGGAGCCCTATCCATTTCTTCCACTATGGAAGCTGAAGGCCACACATAAAATTCCAGTAGTGCAGTGACAGAGGGTGAAAATGACCTCAGGGAATGCCTTGGCTCCTCTGCGTCTGATTTGTGCGTTTTGCACCACCTGGTAACCTCAGCTACGTTCTCCTCCACGTTCTTGCATAATTAAAGCCGTCCCTCTCATCCAGTTGTGATTGTCTGGAATTAGGGTTATATCTGACCCTCTCTTCTAAAGCCCATCAAGTTTGAAGGTATTTGTTTTTGTCTGAAACAGACTAAGCATAGGGCCTTGGTGTCACCTAGCAGATATGATTTTATAATGGATTTAAAGAAAAATATATTGGATTCTTTTTCCTTCTCCATAAAATGACTCTGCCTGGTTTCTAATCTCTAGGGCAGGGATCCATAATTTAAAGAAATAGGGATAAGTTAAGGAGATTTCTCTAAAGTGATCACTTGCTGGTTAGGTGCAAGAATTCATGAACACCTGACCTTGAAATTCTTTCTTGGCCTGTCTCCCAGGGCTCTCAAACAGGCTTGTTAGTGCTCAAATTGAGAGCTCACCAGAGTTTGCAGTGCGGGCAGTGGCTTCTCAGGATTTAACACTTGCTGGTGCAATTGTTTGTTCTTAGTCATTTCACAGTACTGTGGACTTGAGCTTCTAGTATTTGAAAATTTATCAGCCATTCATAGTGAGCAACTGCTGCAAGACTGGAGCTAGAAATTGGCTCCTTGGACTAACATTTAGGCACAGGCTGCTGGTTAGACATGACAGATTGACAAAGGTGTTTGTTTACCCCCACCACCTCCTTAAACCCAGCTATGATTGAGGGGAAAATAGCAAAGGAGATATGTCCAGAAAATTTTGGAAGATGGAAAGTATATAGAGATCTTCTCCCACCCTGTGCAGCCAGATAACTCTTCTACTCCAGAGAAGTTGAAATCAGGCAGGATATGGTCTCAAGGCCACCTGGCACAGCTGAGAACAGGTGGGGGCGAGGGGTGCATCCAGAAAACCCATGTGAAGGTCTGCGTGTAGGATGAAGAATGCCTTAGTCTTTCTCTCCTGCTTAGTATCAGTATCTCTAGAAGTCAGATTAATACTTCTTAAGCAGATGATGTGAGAAATGAGTCCAAGAGAAAGATATTCAGAGTCTTACTTGTGGGTGACCCAGAGAAATGGTCAGTTTTTTACTTGGTCAGCCTACAGTAAAGCCCACGATTCAACAAAGTCTGCCCCCACCTAGGGGGCTTCCAGTTATGTTTTTTTAAATATGAATGGTTTTTACCAAGAATCACCAGACATATGATCAAAGTCTCTAACATGATAAACACAAATCAGAACAAAGTAGGAGAAATTAGGGAGAGAGAAATTCATAGGCAATAGCAAAATGCAAGCAGCATAAGAAAACATCAGGGGGAGAAAACCTAGTATTGCCAAGGAGATAAGAGATTGCATTTATGAAATAGGAATAGGATTAAGATGAAAAGGGAAACATTCAGAGATGAAGAAAAGCTCCTAGAAGTTAAAACTGTGATAGAAGATATAACTAAGGAAATCTTCAAGAAAATAGAAATAGTAGCATCACCAACAAAGTGATGAAAAGTAGGAAATTGATAGTCTCAAATTGTGTAGAAAGAAATTAATGTCATTTGAAAGTGATATTTTTTCTTTCCAGGAATTATTTCTCTTAATTTTTTTTGTCTTATCCAATTGCTTTGGGCTGTAATACAACACTGAAGAATGATAGCAATAACAGACATCCTTGTTTAGCTTCTAATTTAACTAGTAAATATTTCTTATTTGGCTAAAGATAAATCCTTATATTCCTGACTTGCTGTTTTTAATCATGAATGTTGAATTTGGCAAAGTAGAGATTTGCAAATCTCCATTCACATGTAAATATGTTCCTTTTTCCTTTAAACTGTTAAAACAAGTACTGAATTGGCTCAGGAATAGATTAGACCCAGGGTGGAATAAATTGTGATATACATATTTTATGCTAAAGGATATTTAATATAAAAATTTTAAATAAACACAATGTTATTGATGCTGTAATCAGTACAGTTTTAACTATTACTTGTTCTTAGCATCATTTAGGACTGAGTTAATTTGGTAGGAGAGAAAGAATTGTCTTGAACCTAATTTGTTAAATTTGCTAGCAAATTTGTTGAAATTAATATGGTAATATTTTGGCATTATCAAAGCCCATTAAGTCAAAATTACAAAAACCAGCATAGTCTATTAATAACTTTAAGTTAGGTAAAAAAAATCAAATTTGTCTTATATTCTACTGTGCAGATAAAGTAACGTACAGATTGTATGTGTATTTTTACCTGTGTGAACGGGCTCCACTGTGAGCTGGGAAATACAGGTCTTCCAATATTGTGGAACAGAAAAGGCTCATGCTTGGAATTGCTTAGAGCAGAAAATGAAGAAGTAAATTGGAATGTAAGTACTAGATCTACTTATAATATCTCTCCACTGAAATACGTTAGAGCAGTGAGAAGGCTCGACTCTGGAGGCACACTGCGTGAGCTTGAGTCCCACCTCTGCCCTTGCTGGCCGTGTGACCTTAGGAAGGTACTTGACCTCTCTGAACTTAGTTTCCTCCTCTTTAAAATGCAGTTGTAACACTACCTACCTCAGAGGGATACTATAACGATGGAAAGAATTAATATTTCTGATCCCTTAGGTGTGTATAAATGTCTAATATTACTACCGACTTGTTCTAATTTTAAGTTCAAATGCAGGCGTCTCTTTCTCTTTATAGATTGTCAACCAGGACCGTTTATAGTTTTCTCTTTTCTGCCTTAGGAATCAGTATGTGTGAGCACACGTGTGTCTACAGTACACTCCATGTTCGGCAGAGCAGCCCAGCGAGTCATCTTAGCAGAGCCTGATGCTGACAGCCCCCGGTGTAATAAAACCTACAGAAATTGGGTTACCATGTCACTGAGTCGTTGCTCCTGTTCTCTTATGACAGCAAGTTCTCCACGTGCCCGCAAACCTCCCAGTGCGTTCGGAACAGAGCTCTGCGCCAGGACCCCCCTGCTCTCAATCTCCCTTCTGTCTCAGGCTGTTAGGCTTCAGGCTTGGGCTTCACTTTTATGGAGGATATTCAGAGTTTTAGAATAAAACTCGAACTGTATTGCAGAGATTTTTAGCCTTTCTGGTAATCAGACTCAATAAATCCCACATCTGTGAAAACAATATACGTCCTCTTGAGCCTAATAAAACAGCAACGACACCCTTTCTTGAGCATCGGATACTCTTAGATTTACCATTTTCTTTTTATGCCCCAAGTTTATTTACAAACACATTTAGTATGTTGAGTTCAACAGTTTTTCCATTTTTCAAAGAGACTGTACCTTTTAAAATGGTCCTCTTCGTATCTGTTTCATCAATTAACTATTATAAAGAAAAGTATGGCAAATCCAGTTCTAAAGTACAAAGTCATCATCGCTAGTAACCACCAGGTGTTTCCTATCGAAAATGGCAGATTCTCCCGTGGTCCTGTTCATAGAGGCTCCTACAGACCATGGAGGCTGTGCACCTCCAAATGCTTTGTCCTGGCATAGCACTGTTGGAAGTCCTGCAAGAGGTGCAGAGACGGAGAGCGGAGGAAATGCCTGTATCGCAGCGAGTCCTTTTTCACAAGCTTCCTCCCCTTCAACCGAAAGAGTAAGTTTACCTTTCATACATAATTGTGCCCCTCCTTAATAAACTCTAATTTCAGAATTTAGAACCAGTGGAAATAGAACACTTCATAGTTTGTATAGAGAGAAATGGAACACTGGTCATGTTTGAAATGTATGTCCTGTCTTCTCCTAAAAAGAGGAAGTTAATCTGCTGCCAGAATGATCAGCAGTTAACCTGCCTTACCACTTTCTACATGATCCTGGGGCCGGGCTGGCTCTGAAGAGAATTAGGATGGAGTCTTTGTGCTGTTTTTCGTGCAGCTTCCTCTTCCTCTCCCCAACTGGAGTCCAGCAGCTCATAGTGGCTTTGAACTCCACACGGCTCTCTAAGGTAGCCTTCTCTCTGGAGCCTACAGAGAACAGAGAGTCTCATTGACTTCGACGTGATGCTAATGTATTGGTTGTTTGACAGCATGTGCATGTTCAGGAGAGTCTTTAATTAGTTCCTAGGATTAGTGGGATTTTGCAAACTGGAAGTAATGGGAGGGCTTTGAGTGGAGGTCTTTCTAGGTTCGCTGAAAGCATACTGTAAGGGGCGAAGCGAATGCTTGCTGGTACAGGGCTTTATGGTTTCTGCTTCAAATGTATGTCATTTTTAATATTTCACTTAATCTCTGTTACAATCCTGTGAGATACAGGACTTCCTTCTCCCTTTATTGAGAAGGAAATTGAGGCCCAGAACATCTTAGTGGTTTGACCCATCAACAAAGCCAGCGCTTCCTTATGACCTCACAAAGGCTGTCCATCTCCCAGGCGGGTGTCTTGCTGTTCCTTTGGGCAGGTGGAAAAGATGGGACAAGTTGCCTTTCCAGGTCTGTTATGCCACCTATATGGACAAATACAACCTAAAAGGAAGAGGCTTAATTCTCCTTGTTGAACAGGAAGGAACTTCCCTGTTCTTTTTCTCAGAGCACTTACTTTAAAAATGCTTTAGAAAACTCTGTGCATACTTTCTCCTCTCTTTGAAATGTATATAAATCCCTTTGAAGGCTAAATGGGCCTTTTATCAGTTTTATTACCTAGCAGTGTCTTTCTCAAGGACCCAGGAGTCATTCACTTCCAAATGTGAACATTCGGAGAGATAACATCTCTATCTCCCAGTTTCTGGGGAGAAGTTAGGAGCCTGACTTTGGTGTGCTCCTTACTCCAAGTTCCAAAACTACCTCCTGTCATAACTATATGTCTGTTCCTCTGGATAAAGCCAATAGGGTAATATGATTACCAGGTAAATTTAAGTACCAGGGAAAGTTAGGATGGACCATGTGTGACAAATGGTGCTATCAGGTCCTCTTACTTGTGGACTAGCTGTCATTTACCTTGAGGATAGGTACGTGATGGGTTCTGTCTGCTTGGCTACATAAGAAGGCAAGATTCCTTTCTGTTCTAGCAATGTCTTAGGGATGCGCATCACATTCCAGTTTAATGCTTATTCAGTGATAAAAGTGTTTCTCTGTTACCACTAAGGGGAGGTTTGTCTGGATTGGGAGATCTTGTTTTTAATTATATTTCCCCAGCATACCCATGTCAGTTACTTGTTAATTTCATCCTCGTTTTAAAACCAGAAATAAGGCATTTCTCAGATAATCTGAAATTTAAGTTTACCCTGTTTATTTGCACAGGAATGTTAACATTGGATGACACTCTGACAGCTTATACACTTAGGATGAATAATGTTTTTATTAGTCAATGGAATTGGCATGCATTCTGCCTTCTTTTTAAACCTCCCTTGTCAGATTAATCTAATTATTTTTACACTTTCTCTTATTCTTAATTTTAAGTTAATTTGCCCTCTCAGCCACACAGAAAACTAGAAAGATGTGGCGACTGGTTGAACCCAAGTGTGAAATCCCATCAACTCTAACTGGCACCGTGAGCGGAAGAAGCACAGTGTCAGGTAGGATGTAGAGACCTGATACCACAACAAATTCTCCGTGTTCACAGTGATAAATGTCCCTGTTTAATATTTTCAGTGTGGCTGGACATACGTGTATCCAGATAGATCCAATCACACTGAAAATACAAAACTCCTCTGGTCAGTGGATGGCCTTCTATTGCTTCTTTTTGGGAGAAACAAGAAAAGACTGAATTTACCTGGCCAAAAGAACAGTTGTCTCCAACAGAAATAGTTTGAGTTCAAGTCCAAAGTCCAAGGTGGGAACTCACACAGATCACATACAGGGGAGATGGGAAAGATATGCCTTGGAGATGTGTTACACTAATATGTATTTATTAACTAAATTTCATCCAAAGTTTAAGCAATCTTTAAAATAAGGAATGGGTTAAAAGTCATCCTATGATAGATTATGAAAAGATTTTTCTATCTCAGACTGAGTTTCTACTTTGGCATTTTTTCAGGAAAGATAAGACACACTTAGAAGGTAGTCTACACACATTTGCACACTTCTCTGTTGAAAAGCTCCACCCTTGCTTTATATAAACCTATTTTTATTAATGTTTAGTTGTAATTTGAACAAAATGTTCCTCTTGGCTTCATTTCAGGCCCTAAAAATTTTCAGTGCATGTTTTTTTAGTACACTGGTAGATCAGATTTACTTTGCAAACTAAAATTGTGTGTGTGTGTTTTGAAAATAAAATACAATATGTGATTGACTCATGGACTATGATATAACTTTTCTCTCCTTTTATTTCCATTAGTACATAGTTCTGCAAGGGCTATAACTTTAAATTAATTAGAGATTATTTCAATCTTTCTTTTAATGAGTTTTTTCAAATATAATAAATACTCCATCGTGGCATCACAACTGTGATAAACATTAAAGAGCCAGTAGAGTGGAGTGAAATAACTGAGTTTTTCATTAGCTCTGAATTTAAAGTTTGGTTGTGTCATTTATCAGCTATAGAACTTGAATCTCTCTGAATTTCCATTGACTCCTCAATAAATGGGAAAAATAAGGATACACGCATCTTTAACGTTTTTGTGAAAATAACATTTATTAATTTCCTATTGTGCCCAGCGTATTGTAACTGCTTAAAAAAGAAAAGTGAAAGCCACTAACATTGTTACAGAAGTGGTTGGGATGTAAGCCATCTATGATTCTCTGTAAAGCAAGTCATTCAGTTGCTGGAGAACCAAATTTGTGGTTAATGTCAGTGAAATAGGGGTTGACTAAGGAGGTCTAAAGATTTTAAGTCCTCCTAGAACTAACACAGTGCTTCACAAACTGTAATGTACCTATGAATCACCCAGAAAGCTTGTTTGATGCTGATTCTGTTTTAGTAGGTTTGCAGGAGACTGGAGATTCTACATTCCAAAGCATCTCCCAGAGATCATGATAATGTCCTTTGCCTATGGACCACATTTGTGATAAAATGGGTCAGGTAGTAGGCAAGCTCTTGGGGTCATTGTTACCATGGGAAAAGTAGTTTCAGTTTTCTTCTAAGAACAATAGAATATGTTATTTTATATACCACTCTTTATTTTAAAATTAGTTTTCCATGTCATCCACAAATTGCACAGTTATAGAAAGATTAAAATATACCAAATTCAAATATCCTTGTCACTTGACCTAAATATATTTTAGATTTATTTATTTATCCAGCTTTATTGAAATATAACTGGAATATAACATTGAATAAGTTTAAGGTGTATGATCTGTTGATTTGATGCACTTTTATATTGTGAAATGATTACCACCACAGCGTTAGCTAACACCTTCATCGCGTCACATAATTACCATTTCTTTTTTGTGGTGAGAACATTTAAGCTTTATTCTTTTGGCTACCTTCAAGTATGTAATGCCGCATTGTTAACTACAATCATCAGACTGTGCATTAGATCCCCAGAATTTATTTTATCACTGAGATTTTGTACTTGTTCACCAACATTTTCCATTTCCTCCACTCCCAGCCCTTGGAAACCACCATTCTACTCTCTGCTTCTATCAGTTCAGATTTCTTAGATTCCACATGTAAGTGAGATCATGCAGTATTAGTCTTTCTCTGTTTGACTTATTTAGTGTAATGCCTTCAAGGTCCATTCACATCCTACAAATGGCAGGATTTCTGCTTTTCTTGTGGCTAAGTAATAATCCATTGCATACTTATAGTGTTTGTTCTTCATCCATCCATTGACCGGCACTTGGGTTGTTTCCATAACTTGACTATTGCAAATAATGCTGCAAATGAACATGAGGGTGCAGGCATCTCTTTGACATAGTGAATTTCATTTCTTTTGGGTGCATACTCAGAAATGGAATTTATGGGTCATAGGGTAGTTCTATTTTTAATTCTTTGAGGAACTTCCACCCTGTTTTCCATAGAGGCTGTATCAATTTACATAACCACTAACAATGCACAAAATTTCCCTTTTCTCTGCATCCTTGCCAACACTTGTTATCTCTTGTTAACACTTGTTGGCTTTTTGATGGCAGTTATTCTAAGAGCAGCGAGGTGATAATGTCATTGTGATTTTGATTCGCATTTACCTGATGATTCGTGATGGTGAACATCTTTTTGTGTATCTGTTGGTCATTTGTATATATTTCTGGGAAAAATGTTTACTCAGTTCCTTTGACCATTCCTAAATGTTTTTCTAAAAAAGTCACTTCATATTTATATGGCTCACACCTAGCATGATACTTGGCTCATGGTCAAGCATCGTTTGTTGATTATCCTGAGGGTTATAAACAGTGGTAGGTGTTGTGGTTTTCTACCTGGCTACATAAGAATTACCTGGAAGTCTTTTCAAGTGTACTTATGCTTGGCCCCTCCCCAGACCAATTAAATGAATATCTCTCAGTGGGTCTTGGTATATTTTTAAAGCTCCCCAGGGGATTCCAGGGCAGCTAAGGCTGAACCATTAAAATGAGTATCAACAAACATCAAGACATTTTCCCTAATACTTTACCTGTGGGCTCCTCCAAGTCAGTTACATGATTTTTATTACCCCATTTCCTGCTTGCATTCAGCACAAATGTTAATATGTCCTAAGAGCCCTCTGCTGAAAATGCTGAGCATAAAATGCCCCTGGGGGGATTTTAATTTTTTAACTGTCTCTTGCCATCCTGGGCTGGTCCCCCCACCCCTCCCTGCTAAATAGCTTTTAAAAACCATTTTAATGTATTTTATTTTCACTACAAAAGTAATGCAGGTTTATATATTTTTAAAAAATTCAATCAGTACAAAGTATGAAAAAATTAAAAGTTAAAAAAAAGCCTTGCTTTCTGCACATCCTTCGTTCCTACTCCATTCCCCCAAATCACCCCTGTTGCCGGTCTTTGTGTATGTTTCTAGTAATTTCCACATGTATAGCACAAACACACATTCAATTTTGCCCTCATGCTGACAACTTGCTTTTTCACTTAATAACATATCTTAGAGATATTTCCATTAACAGGTATAGTCCTGCCTTATTCTTTTTAAAGGATAGAGAGCATTGCATCATGTGGATATATTATAATAGTTTAACGAGATCCTCATTGAGATGTATATTGAATTTTTCCAAATTTGTAAGTCAAAAAACTATGGTACATTTACACAATGGAATTCTATACAGCAGAAAAAAAGAAGGAGCTCCTACCTTTTGTGACAACATGGATGGATCTGGAGAACATTATGCCAAGTGGAATAAGCCAGGTGTTGAAAGACAAATACCATATGATCTCACCTTTAACAGGAACCTAAACAACAAAACAAACAAACAAACAAAATATAACCAAAGACACTGAAGTTGAGAACAGGCTGATAGTGACCAGAGGGGAGCCCACTGGGGAGAGGGGAGAGAATTCCAGGGAAAAAGGGGAAGGGTTTGCAGGAACAACTATAAAGGACACATGGACAATAATAAGGTGGGGTGGAAACAGGAGGGAGGTGGGGAGAGCTGGGGGGTGGGCAGGGATGGGGGTAAAAGGCAGAAAACTGTACTTGAACAACAATTAAAATAAAATTTAAAAAAATGAAAAAGAAAAAAAAGTTTGTAAGTCCTGTATAAAAATAAGTGTCATAGCGATCATCCTTGTGCATGTCTTTATGTAATTGTGACACTCTTTTAAAAAATGTTTCATGTGTAGGAGCTGTCCATCTTGCACTTTGCCAGCTGGTCTTGGCACTTTTGCCTGTGCTGTCCCTTCTGTCTCGAAAGCTCTTCCTTCAGATCTGTGTATTAGACGGCTTTTTCTCCTCATTCAGAGTTCAGCATCCCCAGATAGGCCTTTTTTGGAATATTCTCACCACATTACTCTCTACTTCTGGCTTTTTCTAGAATAATGGGCAGAAATAGAATAGAAATACAGATTTGAAAGAGACTTTAAATGTCATGGGTTAAATCATCTCTCTTTTTGAGTTAAGAAAAATAACCCAATTTTTAGAGAGATAATACGACTAACCAAAGGCCTCTGAAAGAATCCAGAGTGGAACCCTATCTTGAGACTCTTTCCAGACAGCTCAATTTGACCCTCTTGCTGGTCACATGTTTGGGAATTAGAGAGAAAGCAAAGAAAGAAATGCCACCTTCTTCCTCTCCACTCATTTGCCCAGAGGATCCCTCCAGTTTCATAGACCCTGGTACATTTACCAAAATCCATTGTCACCTCGCAGAATGTCCTCACACCAGGACTTGTTCTGTGTGGGTGTGTAAGAAGGAGGGACAACAGGGAGTAGCATGGTGATCAGTTCATAATATCCGGCTCTTTAGGAGGAAAAAAGCCCTGATTTGTAGCATTTTCTGATTCCCACGTGGTAAATATTCCTGCCACTGCAGACGTCGAGCTGCTGGTGTGACATCACTGAACACAGAGTCGGGATGTGTGGAGAAGTAGCTCATCATTACATGGTTTCCCTCAGTCCAATGCGGTAAGCATAAAGCACTTTGAAAACGTAGTTAACGATAACATATAAGACACGTGCAACAGACAAATGTGATATGTTGAGAATTTGTTACTTTCATGTTAATATTTTCTTATACATAAGTATATAATTTGTAATAATGACTGTATTTAACAATGGTCTGGCAACATTCCTAAAAACTTAGCAACGGGCTCTCGCTAGCTGACTGGAGACATATCTACAATAGTACTTCACTGGACGGTGGGTGGTAATTCCTCGTCAGCAGTCACAGCAGACCTCAGTGGAGGCTTCCAGCAGGTAGGCCACTGAAGCAGAACACAATTTGCCTCCTCAAAACATGTCTCTTTGGTACAAGGATTATTTTAGGCTAATTATTTTTAAGAAACAGCAGACAGAAGGAAAACTCTGAAAACTGAGTAGAAGTTACTCTTTTATGAGAGACAGTTATATTTATAAGGCAAGTCTCCATTTGTAAGCATCTCTCTCTCCCTGCATCCCCCACCCCCACCCCAGGAAGAGGAGGATGACAAAATCTCTAGAAACCTTTATCAGTGGATAAAGTGAGTGACAAATCTGCATAACATCCTTACTCTTGTTTGTTGTGCTTTGCTTGCTAACTGCCCATAAATGGTTTCCCCAACCTCCAATATCTATATCTGTATCTATATCTACTCACCCAAGGATATTTTTTTTTCATTGCTTTTTTTAGAGAGAGAAGAAGGGAGAGAGGAAGGCAGAGAGAGAAACACTGAGGTGAGAGAGAAGCATAGATTTGTTGCCTCCCATAGGTGCCTGGACCAGGGATCATATATGTCTGGACATGGGATTGAACCCGCAACCTAGGTATGTGCCCTGACCGGGAATCAAACCCACAACCCTTCAGATATGGGACAATGATCCAAACAACTGAGCCACACTGGCCAGGGCAACATCTTTTGTCTTTAGCTAGAAATGGGATTTACAGCAGTGTCTTGGGCCATTTTAGAGATTTTCTCAATTTTCCTGTGTATCTCCCATGGATACAGGAGGTACACATGCTATTAAACTCATGTTTGTTTTTTTCCTGTTAGTGTGTCTTTTACTATGGGGAACGTGTTCAGCCAAGAACCTAGAAGGACAGAGGGAAAATTATTTTTCCTTCCCAACACAATGTGATTCTGTTGTGCAGAGATCCTGTTCTCATGTATGGTCTGGTGGGGCCTGGGACACCCAGAACCCTCCACCAGTCGGCCCTGGCTGCAGGAAGCCTCATTCCTGCAGCTGAGTCTGCTGTACAGACGGGACCATTCCCATTGTGCCGTGACATCGCCTGAAAAAGTCTGGGAAGCATTGCCCCAGAACACCCACTGCCTCATTTCAGGCCACCTCTCTCTTGAGCCAGTGTCAAACCATATATTGACTAAAGTTTATCTTTTTCTATATTTTTCCTGTAGTAATAATCTAAAAGTGCAACAGACAAATAACCAGCAAATATTAATCATATATCATGTGTTATGGAGTGTGGGAATATTAAATGCAATAAAATTCCAGCCCTGAAAGAATCTATAATCTAGTTACAGAGATAAGACTAATACCTCAAACAATCACAAAAGCAATAGAAGATAGTAAATGTGCATAATAAAAGAGGAAACGGTGTGGTGCAGACCACACTGTCATTGAACTTCAGAGGAGGAGTTGAGAAAACAGAAGGAAAGCCATCTGATTTTACCTCGTGTTACAAATACAGCACTCCAGTGGTGATTAACGCAACTGATTACTAATCAGTTGTGTGGAAGAGAGGCGGGCCCAGGGGTCCTAAATTCCAGGCCACCACTCACCACCCACTCAATACCCCAGACCTGTCTCGTCCAGGCGCCGTTCTCAGGGTGCTTCCCCATGAGGAGGTGTAATGCTGAGGGCTTACAAACAAGTTGTAATTTATTTGAAATCAGAAGAAAAAATAAAAATTTTAGGTCAAAGAAAAGATTCAATGTGTAATATTAATCTATTTGTCTTTTAGCAATGTAGTCATAAAATATAATTTTTAATAGGTTTGTGGAGGGAAGGGCCAAGGAAGGCCAAATTGCCTTCCTGTGAAAGCTGTAATGAGGCTCTAACTCTTCGAGGCACTGAAGAAAGATAAAATGGTGAATAAGGCAAACCAGGCCCTGCTTTCATGGAACTTCCATTTATTTAGCAGGAAAGACCATTAATAAGTCAATAAACAAATTAATGAGAGAGTTTCAGAAGCAATAAGGGAAAGGCTATGTAAAAAAAAATAAAACATAGATTGATAGAGAGTAATAGGGTGGGGATGTTGCAAATAAAAGGCTTTTCTGTGGAAGTTGAGCTCTGAACGATGAGAAAAAGCCAGTCCAATCTAAAGATCTGAAGGGATTTTCCAGACAGAAGGAACAGCATGGTCAAAGGAATGAGCCTGGTGGAGTGCAGGAGCCGGAAGTCTAATGGTCTGGCTTGTAATGGGAAAGGAGAGGAGAAGAGAGCAGAAGAGGTTATAGTAGGAGGGGCTAGTGCATGGAGACTTGAGGCCATTTAAGGGTATTGGATTTGGTGTTGAGGACAGTGGGTGACTGCTGGAGCTGTTTCAAGAGGGAAAGGACAGGCTCTAACATGCATAACAATAAGATCACTCTAGGTTCAGTGTGAAATGTAGCCTGGAAACGGGAGACCGGTTAAGAAACCTGTGTATTAATGCAGGTAAGCCATGAGGATCCTTAGGTCAGGATTGTTGCAGTGGAGACAGAAAGAAAAGGGTACGTCCAGGATGTATTCTGGATGGAGAGTAGCAGGAGGGATGTTGGAAGTGTGGGAAAGAAAGTATCCAGGATGGTCAGAAGCCCTAGCAGCTTTCACGGATGAGATGATTTTGCAATTTGAAAATGGGTCATTTCATAAGAAAAATAAAAACTATGTTTTTCACCAACTTGAGAGCTTACTTTAGATTATTAGACTATAAAAATACACCAAAATTAATAGGATAAAACATGTACATGCCTCAATTGTACTTATTTATAATATTTTGGTATTTAAAAGCTATTAAAGAAGGAGTTTTTTAGGTTCATATTGTTTATGGAGCAGAAGATGCATTGTTATAACTATTGTTCTGCAATATATATCATCATAAATATTTTGTACATAAATGAGCCACAAAGGAAAACCCAATTTTGAATGTGAAGAGTACTGAAAAACAATTGAAAATAATATGTAAACAGAAACAAAAGCCTTGGCTGGTGTAGCTCAGTGGATTGAGTGCTGACCTGTGATCCAAAGGGTGACCAGTTTGATTCCCAGTCAGGGCACATGCCTGGGTTGTCCCCAGGGGGAGGGGGCGGGGCGCACAAAAGGCAACCACAAATTGATGTTTCTCTCCCTTCCTTGCCCCCTCCCTTCTCCTCTTTAAAAATAAAATAAGTAAAATCTTTTTAAAAAGACACTTTCAATGAGTATTTATTCCACTTTGAAATAATTCCTGTGTATAAGTATTATAATTTGAATCCATTATGCAAAATTAAACAAAATGGAATGGATTCAAAAGTGTTTAAATTAATAGAATATTACATGTGGCAGAACCATGAGAATCATCTGGAGGGAGGCTGGAATGAACTTCAAAAACTATTTCAGCTCTCCAAGCCCCTGATTCCTAGAAGGTAATAATGCCCAATTTATAGAATAAGATTAAATAAAATAATGCACAGTATAAAATACATATTACAATCTGCTATATAAATAGAAGTATTTTTAGAGATGTGGCCAAAAACAGTTAATCAAACTAGTTATAAAATCAATTTTAATCCAGTTAGTCTTTTAAACAAATTAGTAGGATAAACCAGATTGCAGGGTAAATATTTTAACTATCTATGAAAGCAAACAGCTTTCTTTTTCCAGCTTTATTGAGGAATAATTGACCAAATTGTATATGAGGTCTGTCTGGAAACAGTCCAATCATTGTTAATATAATGAGTGGTTTGAGCAACATCGATGTAACGTGGCAGCCAAGGAGAGTGGACTGGAATGCACATGTGGGAACAATGACAACTTCACTGTACTGGTCAGTGGGGGTGATAAACTCTTTTGAGTGATCATGTGTACTATGTGGCTGTTGCATTAAAAATGACTGAGTGAGTAGAGCAATGAATCTGCATCAAATTTTGCTTTAAGCTTGAACATTCTTCTGCAAAAACTATTCAGATGATTCAGAAAGCTGAAGCTATGGGCAACAGGTAATTGGCAGCTTCATCACGACAACGCACCGGCTCATGCATTGTGTCTTGTACAGAGTTTTTAGTTGAAAATCAAATCACCCAGGTGACTCAGCCCCCACTACAGCCTAGATTTGGCACCCTGCAACTTCTGGCTTTTTTGAAAACTAAAATCACCTTTGAAAGGGAAGAAATTTCAGACTGTCAGTGAGATTCAGGAAAATATAACAGGGCATCTGATAGCAATTGGGAGAACTGCATGAGGTTGTAAGGTGCCTACTTTGAAGGGGACTGAGGTATCATTGTCTTGTGTACAATGTTTCTTGCATCTTGTATTTTCTTCAATAAACGGCTCGTTCTCATAGTTTGTGGTGGGATACTTTCTGGACAGACCCCTGTATATGTAAAGTGTACAATGTAATGATGTGATGTACATACACTTTGTGAAATAATTACCACAATCAGGTTAGTTAACATATCTCTGACCTCTCATAGTTACCTTTGTATGTATGTGTGTGGAGGGTGGGAATGCTAAAGACTTACCATCTTAGAAAATTTCAAATATACAAATAATTAACTATAGATATCATGCTCTCCATTAAGTCTCCAGAACTTAGTCATCTTCCAACTGGAGACTTGTAGCCTTTGATCAGCACCTGTCCATTTCCCCCACCTCCCACCCCTAGGTAACTACCATCCTATTCTCTGTTTCTGTAAGTTTGACTTTTTTTAAAGATCCCACATATAAGTGAGATCACGCAGTATTCATCTTTCTGTGCCTGTCTCATCTCACTTAGCATAATGCCCTCCACATTCATCCATGTTGTTGCAAACAGCCGGATTTCCTTAGTCTTTTTAGCAGTGTGATATTCTTGTGTCTGTGTGTGTGTTACATATTCTTTATCCATTCTTCTGGTACTGGACACCTAGGTTGCTTCTATACCTTGGCTATTGTGAAAAATGCTGCAATGAATACGGGAGTGCAGGTATCTCTTGAGATAGTAGTTTATTCCTTTTGGATACATACCCAGAAGGGTGATCACTGAGTCATACGACAGTTCTGTTTTAAGTTTCCCGAGAAACCTCCACACTGTTTTCCAGATTGGCTGTGTCCGGGACATTCCTGCCCACAGTGTACAAGGGTTCCCTTTCCTCAACATCCTTGTCAATGCTTACCTGCTACCATTTTGATGAAAGCTATTCCAGCAAGTATGAGTGATATCTTATTATAGTTTTAATTTGCATTTCCCTGATTATTAGTGATATCAAATGCCTTTCACGGACTATTGGTCATTCAGAAAACCACTTTTAAGGAACATTAAGACTACTTTCATAGTGTTAAGCTTTACAGAAAAATTAAAGTTGTATCCCTATTATATTTAATATCTAAATTGTATACTCTGAGAATTCAGAGAGATCGTAGAGGTCAGCAAGTCCTGTGGTTCTCAGACTTTGGGATTTCATAAATCAGTAAATTTTCATTAAAAAAGAAATAAATGAGAGACTGACATAGGGTGGGCAACCTATTATTTATTTATATGAGAAGGTAAAAATACCAAATAACTATTACCATTTACTATTAAATTGATAAAAGACATTTTTATATCAAACCTTTATTAAAGTAAAGCCTTAATGCATTGTTCCCATTTTTCTACATTTTCACAGACCTAAATATTTGTCACAGACTTAATATTTTCACAGACTTAAATATTTGATCCAGTTTGTGATTGCTGATGTCTGTGCCTATTGGCAGGTGAGATTTATCCAGTTCTTCAATTTCTCAAATGATAGGAAGCTCACCAAGGACAAATCACTTGGTTACTCTTAAAACTAAAGTCAAGCAGAATAAATTTGCTTAGTATAGTAAGATTTACCATGATATTACTTATACAGCTTGTTTTTTACATTCTTCTTGAAAATATGGATTTCATAAAACATGGATTCCATTGATACAACTTTTATTTGCTTACAAGTATAATTATAACAAACCCACATTGTTCTGTTCATCAAAGTGGTTTAACAGGATCTTGTAGGTTATGTTGTGCTGTGTGTACAACTATGTCAGAGTTACACTTTTAAAAAAACCTACATTTTTTCCCAGTTGAGATTAGTCCCTATCTTGAACATGTTTTGTATTCCATGTTCCTCTTAACAAGCATCAGTCCATACTGTTCCATGCCTCCTGGGCTGCCCAGGGCTGACAGTGGCAGGGAGAGGATGCCCAGAGGCCTCAGAATCAGGGAAAGTAATGAGAGGTTAGCCTGGGTACCACAAAATAAAATAGACGGTGGCATTTTACCCAAATGCTAAATAAAAAAACAACTGTGCTAACTTTGACAATGGTATGAATAGATGAACTCTCATGATTAAATAGAAGAACACGGCAATAATGAGGTCATGAGATCAGAACCTTCTGAGAATGACTTTGAAGAGGGCCCTTTAATTCCTTGCCATAGTAAGTTCATAACTGAAAAGGAGATTCTGAGCGCTATTTTTCTCCCTCCTCTCATTCTTGATGCCTTAACTCCTTAGTCCACTTCAGCCAAGGAAAATGTATGGGTCTCCTGGTGTAAACGTGAGTACCGATGAGGGAGGTTTTGGAAACCATAATTGCTCTGAAGAATATATGTGAAACCTTATAAAATGATAGGTTATTAAAGTAAGAAATACACCAAAATGTCAAAATTTATAATCTCTTGGCAGAATTATAAGCACTTTAAAATTTGTTTCTCTCATCTTTTCTGTATTTTTCAAATGTCCTACAATAAGCATGTATCATTTTTATAATCACACAACAAAAGTCATATATATGGGGAAAGAAAACCCCTGCCAGTGTGGACTATGCATAATGCAATTGAATATAGAGAATGTTAGCAATGAAAGTAGAATAATTTCCCCCCAAATCTTTGTATTTTAAGCACTGATGGAATAAGACATTAAAACTGAAATAGAAGGGCACTTGGTGAATTCCATAAGTAAAATGTTTGCCTCACCAAAGAGATCAGCAAAGTAATTATATTTAATATGCTTAATCCATGAACTGTACCTTCTAGTGGCATTGCAAGTCTTAAAAATGAGACAAATGAACCATGGTTAGGTTTGCTTTGCAAAACTGAAGGAAGTTTTCCAAGGAGAATGAGGTGGGAGAAGTTAGGATGTAACTACCTTTCCAGTGTCTTCCTGGGAAAGTAGAATGCTAGGGCGAGTGGCATCATATTAGAGGCATGAGGAACCACTGAGTTTGGGGTGATTGGTGTGGATGGAGACCCCCAGCAGTGGGGAGCTCCTTTCAAGAACTCCTTCAGCCTGAGTACATGTGTCCAGGGGCACTCCCCTGCACCTGGGCCAATGTGGATTATGTTTTGGCCATTTCCCATTGTCATGAGATTGCTGCTTACCCTCCGTAGCGGGCAGACTGGCTAGTCATTTGAAAATCAACATAGATGCCCTGGCCGGTGTGACTCAGTTGGTGTGAGCATCATCTTATAACTGGAAGGTTGTGGGTTTGATTCCCTGTCAGGGCACATGCCCATTCAGGGAGCCTATGACAGACAACCAATTGATGCTTCTCTCTCGCATTGATGTTTCTCTCTCTCCATTCCTCTCTCCCTTCCTCTCTCTCTAAAAAGTATTAAAAACAAATGTCCTCAGGTGAGGATAAAAAAGAAAACAAAAGAAGAAAATCAACATAGAAACATCGTAACCCAATCTTAAAGAGAGATTGAGCTATATGGAATATCACACAGCTGCTTTCCTCAGGATCTCTTTGGATTGTGTTTACTTAAAGCTCTATTTTGTATTTTAAAGGAAACATGTTTTTGCCTTCAGGTACTTAGGAAGACCCAATACTATGTTTGTATGTAATCTTAACCAATATTAAGTGGAGATGAAATTTGAGTGACTAATATAATTATAAAAATTTTAAGTGAAACTAGCATAAAAAATTCCTTAATGCCTTACCCTTTTATCTTAAAAAAAAAAGTTATGGTCAATGACATGGAATGCTACCACTGGGAAATTAATTTGTCTGTTCTTTTTAAATATATTTCTCTTTCAGCAAGAACATTAAGTGCTTATGTTAAGCAGTCTACTTGTCTGTATGTGAGTCTGTGAAAAGACGTCTGGTTTGAATCTTCTGTTCAGGGAAAAACACAACAGAAACCAAATGATCTCAAATTTAAAGGCCAAGAAAAAGTAATCACACAACAGGAACATAAGTGACATTTCTGCACAGAGAAGATTTATATATAACAACCAAACTCATAAAACTTCACCCCAGATGGCAAATCACACAGCCTCACTTCCACATGACAAGCAAATTACTCCATCAGAAAGTAATGTCTGTTCCTCTCTCATTTCAAGGATTGTGCTAGATGGGAATTGACAAGCTTAGGGCTATTGCATCATCAACTCATAATATGTCAGAACTGAGAGGGTCCTTAGAGAACCTTTAATCCAACTTCCTCCATTTAATCCATCAATTCCTTCCCTGCTTCCTTCCTTCCTTCCCTCTTTCCTTCCCTTCCCCCCTCCCCTCCCCTCCCCTCCCCTCCCCTCTGCTCTCCCTCCCCTCCCCTCCCATCCCTTCCCCTCCCTTCCCACCTCCTTCCATCCTTCTTTCCTTCCTTCCTTTCTTCCATGGGGAACATCAGAGAAAGAGAGAGAAAACTTAAGAAATTCCCCCAGATCACAAAGAAAGCCAGTTGGCCAAGTGCATAACAGTTACTTAAATGTTTAATTGTTTTTATGACATCCCTTAAAGGCTAGGTCTCTCCCTCCATCTTCACTGAGTCTCCTTTTCCTCTGAAGCCTACCATGATTAAAATACTGAGGTAATCACAGTGCATTCACAGTGCAGTGCAATTTTAATTTGTATTTTTTTACAAACAAATTTGAGTATCTTCTCATATGGTTAAAAGCTATTTTTGTCTTTTTTGTGAAATATTTGTTCATTTCTGTAACTTATATTTCCATTATTTATCTTTTTGCTCTCAATTTTTGAGTTCTTTAAATTTTAAGGAAATCAATTTTTGACAGATACTGCAAATATTTTTCTCAGCTTGTCATTTATTATTTTATTTACTTTTAATTTTTATTAAACTATAGTTGACATGTAATATTATGTTAATTTCAGGAGTACAATATAGTATAAGTACAGGTGATTCTATATTTATATACCTTACGATGTGATCACCATGATGTCTTATGACCATCTCTCATCATACAAAGTTACTACAATGTTATTGACTGTAATCCCTGTGCTGCATGCTATATCCCCGTGATTTATTTACTTTATAACTATAAATGTGTACCTCTTATTTCCCTTCACCCATCCTCCACCCCTCTGGCAATGATCATTTTGTTCTCTGTATCTATGAGTCTGTTGAGTCTGTTTTAATATTTTTTTGTTGTTGTTTTTCTTTTTTTTTTCAGATTCCCCATATAAGTGAAATCATACAGTATTTGTCTTTTTCCATCTGACTTATTTTACTTAGCATAATACCCCCTAGGTCCATCCATGTTGTTGCAAATGGGAAAATTTTATTCTTTTTTCACTGAATAATATTTTATTGCATGTGTATATATATCATTTTATTGTGTGTGTGTATATATATATACATATATATGCAATTTTATTTATCCATTCATCTATTGATGGATACCTAGGTTGCTTCCTTATCTTGGCTATTGTAAATAATGCTGCAATGAACATAGGGGTGCTTATATCTTTTCAAATTAGTGTTTTGGGTTTGGGTCTTTTTTTTTTTTTGGATAAATGAGCAGACATGGAATTGCTGTCATATGGTAGTTCTATTTTTAATTTTTTTAGAAAGATCCATACTGTTTTCTATAGTGGCTGCACTAATTTACAATCCCACCAACAGTGCATAAAAGTTCTCATTTCTCCACATCCTTGCTAACACCTGTTACTTGTTCACTTTTTATCAGCCATTCTGAACAGTGTGAAGTGATATCTCGTTGTGGTTGTGATTTGCATTTCTCTGATAATCAGTGATGTTGATCATCTTTTTATATGTCTGCTGGCAATCTGTATATCTTTGAATAAATCTCTCTTTAGGTCATGTGCTCATTTTTTAATTGAATTATTTGTTTTTTTGATGTTGAGTTGTATGAGTTCTTTATATATATTGGATATTAACACCTTATCAGATATGTCATTTGCAAATATATTCTCCCACTCTGTAGGTTATCTTTTTATTTTGTTAATGATTTTCTTTGCTGTGCCAAAGCATTTTTGTTTGGTGTCATCCCATTTGTCTTTTTTTCTTTTGTTGCCCTTGCCCAGGGAGACAAATCCAAAAATACTACTAATACCAATGTGAAAGAGTTTACTGACTATATTTTTTCTAGGAGTTTTATGGATTCAGATCTTACATTTAAGTCTTTACTCTATTTTGATTTTACTTTGTATGTAGAGTAAGACAGTGGTCCAGATTTATCTATTCAGTTTTCCCAATATTGTTTATTGAAGAGACTGCCTTTACCTCATCATATATTCTTGCCTCCCTTGTCATAGATTAATTGGCCATATAAGCATGGGTTTATTTCTGGGCCCTCTATGGGCCCATGCTTACATTCTTCCATTGATCTGTGTGTCTGGTTTTGTGCCAGGACCATACTGTTTTGATTGCTATAGTCTTGTAGTATAGTTTAAAATCTGGGAGCATAATACCTCCATCATTGTTCTTTCTCAAGATTACTTTGGCAATTCAGGGTCTTTTGTGGGTCCATATGTATTTTAGGATTCTTTGCTCTAGTTCTTTAAAAAAAAAGCCATTGGTATTTTCATTAAATCTGTAAATTGTGTTGTTTAATATAAACATTTTGACAATATTAATCTTTCCAATCCTTAAGCACAGTATATCTTCCCATTTATTTGTATATCTTCAATTTCTTTTATCAATGTCTTCAGAGTACAGGTCTTTTACCTCCTTGGTTAAATTTATTTCTCAGTATTTTATTCTTTTTTGCAAGAATAAATGGGCTTGTACATGGACTTTGATTTTTCAATTTCAACTTTTAATAATTTGTTATTGGTACCTAGAACCATATTTCTGAATATTTTGTATTCTGAAACTTCACTGAATTCATTTATTAGTTCTGATGGGATCTTTTAGTGGAGTCTTTAGGGTTTTCTACATATGGCATCATGTCATCTGCAAAAAAGTGACAGTTTCACCTTTTACTTTCCAATGTGAATGCCTTTTATATATTTACTTATCTTTTTCTTTTCTGATTGCTGTCAGTACTATGTTGAATAAAAGTGATGAGAGTGGGTATCCTTGTCTTGTTCCAGATTTCAGAGGAAACACTTTCAGTTTTTTTGTCATAAGTGGATGTTGAGTTTGTCAAGTATTTTTCTGTACCTATTAAGGTGATCATATGGTTTTTATCTATGATTTTTTCATTGTGGTATATCACATTGATTGATTTGTGGATGTTCAAATGTCCTTGCATCCCTGGAATAAATCCCACTTGATCATAATGTATGATCCTTTTAATGTATTGTTGAATTTGGTTTACTAATATTTTGTTGAGAGTTTTTACATCTATGTTCATCTGAGATATTGACCTGTAATCTTCTTTCTTTTGTAGTGTCTTTGTCTGGTTTTGGTGTTAGGGTAACACTGCCTTCATAGAATGAGTTTGAAAGCATTCCTTCCTCTTGGATTTTTCTGAATAATTTGAGAAGAATAGTTATTAATTCTTTAAATATTTGGTAGAATTCATCTGTGCGATCATCTGGTCTTGTGCTTTTGTTGGGAGGTTTTTTGTTTCTTATTTTAAATCACTGGTTCAATTTTGTTACTATAATCGATCTAATTTTCTGGGGGTTTTTTTCCTGGTTCAGTCTTAGAAGGTTGTATTTTCTAGAAATTTATCTATTTCTTCTAAGTTATTCAATTTATTGATGTATAATTGTTCATAGCATTCTTTTACAATCCTTTGTATTTCTGTGGTGTCAGTTGTAACTTCTCATTTTTTCATTTCAGATTTTACATATCTGGGCCCCTTTCTCTTTTTTTCTTGATGAGTCTGGCTAAAAGTTTATTAATTTTATTTGTCTTTTCAAACAACCAGCTCTTAGTGTCATTGATTTATTTCTGTTGACTTTTTTAGTCTCTAGTTTGTTTATTCTGTTCTTATATTTATGATTTATTTTCTTCTACTAACTCTTGGTTTTGTTCTTGTTTTTCTAGTTCCTTTAGGCAGAAATGTAGATTATTTGGGATTTTTTCTTTTTTCTTGAGTTGGTCCTATATCACCATGAACCTACCTTTCAGAATTGCTTTTGATGAAGCCCATAGATTTTGGGGAATTGCATTTCCATTTTCATTTGTCTTGAGAAATTTTTTAATTTTCTCATTAATGTCTTCTTTGACTCATTGTTGTGTCATAGCACATTGTTTAGTCTCCATGAATGTATGTTTATTCCAGTTTTTTTCTTGCTATTGATTTCTAGTTTTACACTGTTGTCATTGGAAAAGTGACTGTTTATGATTTTGAATTTATTGAGATTTGTTTTGTGGCCTAGCATGGTATCTATCCTGGAGAATGTTCCAAGTACTCTTGAAAAGCAATTGTATTCTGTAGTTTTGGTGTTAAAATGTTCTGTAAATGTCTATTAAGTCAATTGGTATGAAGTATGATTTAAGGCTACTGTTTCCTTATTGATTTTCTGTCTGGGTGATCTATTCATTGATATAAGTGGGGTATTAAAATCCCCTATTATTTTTGTATAGGGCCAATTTCTCCTTTTATGTCATTAATATTTGCTTACTATATGTAGGTGTTCCTGTGTTAGGTGTGTTAATATTTATGAATGTTATACCCTCTTCTTGGATTCACCCCTTCATCATTATGTGATGTCCGTCTTTGTTTCTTTTTACAGTTTTGTTTTAAAGTCTATTTTGTATGGCATGTGTACTGCTACCTCAGCTTTCTTTTCATGTGTATTTGCACAGGATATGTTTTTTCTTTTCTTCACTTTTAGTGTGTTATATTTGAAGTGAATCTCTTGAATTACTTCATCATAATGAAATTTTGTTTACTGCCAAGACAGATCTACCTTGGTCTGCAATATTTGTGATTGTGTACAACAGTTCTACCTTACAAACAGTAAAACAATGAAGACAAAATTAATTGGGTTAAACATCTGAACATAGCTTTTCTAGTTGTCATCATTTGAGCATTTTCCGTAAAGCAATTTATGAAGGCTTCCTGTAGACATTTCATTTTTACTCTTTTTGAGGATATCTTTAGAATGATAAAGATATGCCTAATATTAAAAAGAATTTTAATTAATTATGCAAATATATTTTGTACAGCTTTTTTTTCTGTTTTGATTGCAACCTTGACTTTTCTTTTTCTCTTCCTTTACCAAATGTAAATAAGAATTCTGTTCTATGGTCCAAAAAGCTGTTGTTTTATACACTTATCATTTAGCTCGTTCATAAAATTTTGTCTGCATGGTTTGACAGGTACACCAGTATCTTTATTTTAAAAAACAGATTGCACTGAACTTCCTTAAATCTGTTTATGAGGTATACATTTGCCTTCTAGGTTGGTCAGATTTCCTTAAGTCTTTTTTAAATGATTTTGCACTGTTAAATCCTCTTGTATTCATACAATTAATTTAGATATAGTTAAAACATTAAATTGCCCAATCACATTCTTTTCTCCTTCTTTTGCTGAATAACAGTTATGTTTGTTGTTTTCTATTAGCTCTGAGCTAAGTTCAGAAGGAAGCAACGGCAAGAACCAATTAGCGGTTCCATGGGAAGAGGCTGCTCTGGTCATGCTTGTCTTCCCTGACCACATAAGACGGGAATTCAGTCCTGTCTAATATGATCACCCTAATGATGCTTCCCTGGGCAATGAAAAATTGTACCTTATTTGGAATCGGAACATCTACCAATATTAACACGAGTCAGGTATCTGTCTAAGTTGTAGGACAGACCCTTGGGTCAACCTTGGTCCAGCGACATCATTACTTGGGCAGATGTTGACAATACAGTCAGAACTGCCTGATGTTCACGAAACTCAAAATCCATTTAGTACTAAACCAGGAGCCCATGGAGGCTTCCCCTCTACGGGTGATTTCTCTCAATTACCTGTAACATTAGTTTTGTGAACATGGGAGATGATTATCTTTGCTCATGAAGGCAAATTCCTGTTGTGAAAGGACAAGAAATCTTTCCCCCTTTTGACTGTGACACCAATGAATTCTAATGTGAACTGTAATTGTTCAACACCCTGTAATTTTCCTAAAAGCTTTCAGATTGGAAAACGCTGCTCACACTGATGGCTTCATCCTCTGCGTACTTGCACAGCAGGCAGATGTAGGAGTGACAAAAATGTGTCCTGTTTGTTTCGTTACTTAATTGCTTCGATGGCTATCAATGCTAAATGATCCTATCTCTTTATTGGACAAGTGGAGGAAAGGTTTCTTTGCTGTCATGGTTACAGTATGTTCATGCTAGCATTTTAAATTAAGATATATTGTAGCTGATGAGAGCTTTTCTGCAATTTCTGTGTAATATTGTCCTTGCCATGGATAACTCTGCAGAAGGAAGCCTGTGTCTGTTTCAAAGTGCCTAATCCAGTTTTCTTAAAGTGATTATGAAGTTACTGGATGATAAAGCAGAGTATAAAATTCAATAGTTCAAGAATGTAATTGTCTTTATTGGTTCTCTTCCACAAACAACACATTTTTGTATTATTCTTCAGAAACATTAACTATTTCCATAAATATTTTCTTGGAGAGCTCAATTAACACCTAATTTCAAACCCTAATGTTTTTTACAAAAATGTAACATTCACTGAAATGGTGCATTCTGTGCACTGTTAACCAATTTAGTCCCTCAGTTTTTATATAACAATATTTCTTAAATAACAGGCACTTTCTCTACTTTTTATCTAGTATTTAATGAAGTTTGTCTGCATGGGGTGTTTATTAAAAATACCATCAATTTTGATAGGGTTAGTCCAATTATATGTCTGTTTAGGTGAAAACTTTTGAGTGGGTTTATCTGAAAGCAGGGGTTAGGCCAAAATTACATTGACGTGTTCCTGAGAAGCTGTGCTTCTTGCCTCACTTATGACTTAGTATTCAAAGTCTATAAACTCCTATTAAACAATCACAGTATTCTGTGCAACTTTTTGTACTCCCTATGTCCCTTTGAAAACAATTGAATTAACTCAATTGTAGAAAGGGAGAAATGAATCAGAAAGATGGTAGAATGTTGTAGGTTCAAGTATGTGTTTGTATTTTTCTGTTTGTATTTTCACTGTAATGATTGTAGTCTTTTATTCATTTATTTTTAAATTTCTGAGAGAGTGTAGTAATATAAGCCTAGTTATAAACATTGTTTCTTTGAAAATTGACTATATGGCTGCTTCATGATAAGTATATTATAACATTAAGAATTTTTTTTTTCTTGAGCCACATATAGTTAAAAAACAGCATTGTTTTGGTGATTTGATAAACAAAATTTTCTAACCTTAAATGTAGATATGTATAATGACTCTTCTAAACCTGGCAAACACTTCCAGGTACTCACTTACACTCTCACTTTTAACTGTTGATGACGATGTGTTCTGACCAACCTGGGCACTCCCTACGTAATTCAGAGTGGTTTCAGGAGTTCCTTGCACACCCCTCACTGCCAGCTTGCCCTTTTGCTGCAGCATACTGCCTGCTGGCCCAGAGAAGCAAAGGCTGGTGGTCATATCCCCTTTCCCTAGACCCTATGTTTATATGTCCACATGCAATAGTGAAACATGCCAGGTGCAGTCTGCAATGGTTGGACAACATCCTTCTGTTTCCTGTGGAGTGTGAGTAAAGTGAGGGTGTGGAAGGAGGCATTTTATTAACAAGCTTCAACAGTTTCAAATTAAAACATTTTTGCTAATTCTCTTTTTTTGTAAGGATGGATTTCTTGTAAGAATAACCAGTGATCCAGGTTCTGACCTTTAGATCACTCAGCATATGGCTGTGTGTGTATCAAACCCCTGAGACACTATCGTTACAGGTTCACATGGCTGGTGTTCCATTTGCCCACCTGTTTACAGTTCTCATTACTTTCCACTTCATCCTGCAGCTGCAAGATTTACCCAGTACCATATCCTTCTGTTTGGAGGTCATTGCTTATTATTTCCTTTAATGTAGTTTTACAGATGGAATTTTCTCATTTCTTTTAGACTGAAGATTTCTATACTTTATGTTAATTTTGAATAGTATTTTCACTAGCATAGAGATAAATTCATATCTTTCAGTCCATTGAAGATATCACTGTACTTTTTTTCTGAATAATACTCATTTGAAAATAGTATCTCTTTTTTCTGGTAGCTTTTAAGACTCTCTTTTTATATGTGGTTTTGTCAACTTTTGCTATGATATATATGGTAGATTTCTTGTGATTTTTATGCTTGAACTTCTTAAATTCATGGATGATGTCTTTTATCAGTTTTGGAAAACTCATAGCCATTAGCTTTTAAAATATTGCTTCTGCCACATTCTCTGCTCTTCTAAAAAGGAAATAAATGTATATTAGGACTTCTCATTGTATTACTTATGTCTCCTACCCTCTCTTTTGTACATTACATTCATTCGTCTGTTTTTTTACTCTGTGTAGTTTCTTTTGAGCTATCTCCCCAGATAAGTGATATTTTTTAGCTGTGCTTATCTGTTGTTTATACTTACCATTCAGTTCTCAATTTTAATTATTAGAACTTTACCCCTAAAATTTCTATTTTTCTTTTTAAATATGCTATGTGCATTTTTTTGTATTATAGTTTTCTGTCGAAATATGTAATCACACATTGACTCTTTGAGATAACCAACACAGTTATTTTAAACTCTATTTAGAGTCTGTGTCTATTAGTTCAGATACTATATGGTCCAGCATCAATGGGCTTCATTAAATGTCTATTGTTTCTGCTGGATCATCTGCATATCTTCCCATCTCTTTTTGTTATCATTGGTACCTTATCATCACCTGCTTATCATTCATTGTGTTCCAGAGACTTTATTGAAACAATTGCTTTCAGGAATAACTTGAGGCATAGGTAATGATACCTTCCTCTCAAAAATATTTTTGTTGGCCTCTGCACCTGTGGGCACTGTAACCTCTAGTCTGGTATTACCTTAACCCGGTTTCAGAATTTTATCAAACTTGATGACTGGATATTGGGCCATAGATTATGAAGGGAAGAGTTTACTTCTGATTCATCCTCACTGCTATGGTTAAACCACTTTGGGTCCCAACCCCAGCGCAGAATTGTACCGGGTTCCTCACTCATGGTGGCCACTGCTTCACCTTCTGTCCTCCAAGCCCCGTAAGAGCTGCTTGGTGACAGAGCAGCCTCTTTAGGAATCAGCAGATGCCCCTGGGAAAGAAGATCCGAATGTTTATCTCCCTGCTCTTCAATCTTGTCCTGAGTCTTGGCCTGGTAATTCTTCCATAGCTTCTTAAATATACATATATGATGCCAACAACACTTTTCAAAATTGTTTATCATTGCTGGATGTCATCTGAGTGAGTGTTGGTCTGAATTATCTCACTTTCCATTAGTGGAAGGGTAGGTCTCTTTATCATTTTTTGTTCTCATGTAGATCTTATAGTCCATGCTTAGATGATGTTAGATATCATCTAATATCGACGATAGATGATACAGGTAATAAATACATGGTTGGCAACTTTTACTTCCTCAATGAGAATTAAGCTTTTGGAAGCAGGAGCTATTTTATGCATTTTGTTTCATATACACACATGTAGCACAGCACTTGTTCTATACCCAAAATTCTAATTCAGAGCTGAAATGTAAATAAACATAATTATATACTTGCTTACTTGACTTATAAATTCTAGAGTAAATTAACATAGAAAAAATGGTTTTATTCTTTTTAAAAATTTTTTTTAAGATTTTATTTATTTTTAGAGAGGTAAGGGAGGGAGAAAGAGGGAGAGAGAGAAACATCAATGTGTGGTTGCTGGGGGCTGTGGCCTGCAACCCAGGCATGTGCCCTGGCTGGGAATCGAACCTGCAATACTTTGGTTCACAGCCCGCACTCAATCCACTGAGCTATGCCAGCCAGGGTGGTTTTATTCTTATTAAAATCAGTCATTATGGTAAAGACTAGTTAAATTTAAGAAAATAATGCCCTTTTGTTATTCATTACTGTTATTTTTATTATTGCTGCTCCTGGGTGTTTTAAACATTTGTAATCACCTTCATCTCCTGCCCTTTGTCCATACCACACCTTTCTGGCATCTTTACTTGAAGAGTCATTTATTTTGGTCAATTTGCCTATCCTCCCTATGTTTCTTTTCCGTGGATTCACTCCTATGCCTCAGGCGGAGCTAGAAAGCCCAGCTCCTGGCCACTTCCTGAGCAGTGGCCATTGTTCATGAGCCTGAGGACACCTGAGGTCACATGGAGCAAATTGGGCCAATCAAATATTCTCTCCAGAGTTAGGAATTAGGCTCTAGTCCTTTCTGTTAAGCAGCAGAATTGAAAAATGACATGAAAGGGTCTGAAGCAGCATGTGTACAGGAGACATAAAAAGTCAATCTGCAGAGAAGGAGTGAGAAAAGTGGCACAGACACCGTGAGATGAGTGAAGAGGAAAGGCCGTGTTACACCTGTGGTTGAGCCTCCTGCTCCCTCTCTGAGCTTGTTTTTAATTGTGACGTCTACTTGATCAAGGCATTGTGAGATATTGTTAGAAATTTCCATTAAATCTCCTCCCCCCACATTTTTGTTTTTGGTGAAGGCCAGTATGGGCGGGTTCTGTTTCTTGTCATTTAAGTCTTGTGACACCAGAGCAAGACTATTTTGTGAAATTACTTTTTGCCCTTTTGGTCTATTTTTATGTCCATCTGCCATGAATAACTGGCAGTTTATTAAATCTTTTTTGGTCCCCAATTTTAATTTATTTGAGATTTAAGGTACTTGGAATTGTAGCACATAGAAAACCATATTGTGAGTTCCTATAACCTAGTAGGTCAGAGTACTCCATGAATACGTGATACTCTGAACTGAAGGTGGTTGTGAAAATAAAACAAAATACTTGAGTCCACAACTCATTGGGTTTCAGAAAATCTTTCCCAGACATATGCTATTATGTGATTTCCCCCCCAAGGGAAATGGTCAGATAGAAGCCGCAAATGAGACAATAAAATATCTTTCAAAAATCCCAAGGAAAAGGAGCATCATAAATCTGTGCAATCCTCGGTTGATGTGGCATTGTTTGTGATTAACCACACAAAGAACTAAGTCACTGAGTTCATAATGGAATCAATCATCTTCTTAAAAGAGCACTTTTCGGAATGTTCCAGTAAGGGGTTTTAGAGATCTCTCTCAAGCTGAGTTTTCCTATGACTTGTGAAATGCACTACACAAAATAGCACATAATTGGGAGATTTGATTTGATTTTAAAAAGGTACAGGATAAATCAGCTGCACTTTTATAAACATGCTTCTTGAAAATGGTACGATGCAGGCAGTAATTTTTAATGCCTGACAAAAAGCTGAAAATTTTGTGTTTTTAACTTATGATTTCAGAAAATGATTCCTTTTGTTTTGTTTACTTGCAAAACCAGTGGTAATTAAACATCACTGAGCAGGGACCATTCGACTTCAGGATTTTTGATAAGTAAAATTTATGGGGACACTGTCCCTTCTTGAATTTGCAGAACCATGAGTTAGCAGACAAGGAGTCTGCCATCCACTGGGAAATATGAAATAGAAACATGTGAAAAAATTAATAACAAAGGCAGCATTTATTATGCATTTGGAATCACATGCTCCTATGTCGTATTCTAAAATGCACCCAGTGGACTGAGAACACACAGAGGTTTAATCACATGGAATATCAAAAGGACCATGAAGTGCTGGGGTGCAGGGAGGAGGTAGGGAGACCTCAAGGCTTCTCAATGGGAAATGTCCTGTGATAATAGAAATCAGGAAACAAGCCAGGTGTGCTTCCCTCCAAAGCCACACTATAAATAAATAATTTAATCACTTTTTAATAAAATAATAATAAAATACAAAGTATCAGTGGGTCTCAGAAAAAAAGAATAAGTTGAAAAAAAGTTCCCAGGGTGAAATAGACTGTGGAAGAAATGATGCTATCAAGGATTTGAATGTAAATCCATGAAAAGTACAGTGTTAAAACATGGTGTTCATGTCCTGCCACAACCATGTCAAAATCACAACTAAACTACAGAACAACCATCAGTCAGAACCACCTGAAATCTGGCTGAATGGAAGTCCTACAACTAGGGATTTAAAGAAGAAGCCACACTGAGATTGGTAGGAGGGGCAGAGACTTGAAATAGGCTGGTCCCACACCCACACGTAGCAGATAAAAATCTGGAGGGATATCTTGGCTGAGGAGTAACCTCCCGAGGAGCGAGGGGTCCCAGCCCCTAGCCCAGGCTTCCAGAGCCTGGAAGAGGAGTCCCTGTAACTTCTGGCTGTAAAAACTGGCAGAGACCATGGCTGGTGACATGAAGGGCTTCTAGGGCCCCATGCCTTCCTCTTAAAGGGCCCATACATGGACATACTCAGACTCACTCCCTTTGAGCTCCAGCACTGAGGCAGCCGATGGAAAGGCACCAGTGGCATGCAGGGAGGAACTGAATTGTCTGGCATCAAGGCAAGACCCTGAGGGGCAACCAATCAATCTCTCTCTCTCTCTCTCTCAAATCAATAAACATATCCTCAGGTGAAGATGTTTTTTAAGTTGTCTAGTTTTATTTCTTTGCATGTATCTATGCAGTTTTTCCAACACCATTTATTGAAGAGACTCTGTCATTTCCCTATTGTGTATTCATTTCTCACTTGTCATGGGTTAATTGACCATAAGTACAGGTTTATTTCTGGGCTTTCTGTTTTCTTCCATTGACCTACATGTCTGTTTTTATGCCAGTACCATGCTGTTTGATTACTATAGCTGTGTAGTATAGTTTGATATCAGGTAGCATGATACCTCCAACTTTGTTCAGCTTTCAAGATTGCTTGGGCTATTTGGGGATCCTTTGTTTCTCCTGCTCTTCTCAACTGCCATGATCAGATGTAGATTTGGGGAACATGCCCAGTCTTCCAAGTGAGAAGGATGGTTTGGCAAGCAGTTCTTCCACCATGCTTACACAGAAGTTGGTGGTGAAGCCTCAGAAGATGTGAGGGGACAAAGGGAAATTTAAGATTTCTTTGCCAACTGCTTGGCTGGACCAGTGGTTCTTAACCACCTACCACATACCATAATCACTTGTAGAACCTTTTCATGTATAAAAGCCTGCTCCCTACTCCCCTGGAATTCTGATGAGGCTACTCTGCAATGAGGAGAAGAGAAGACCATCAGTATTGTAGCAAACATTTCATAATGAGCAGCCAAAAGGAAGACCTACATGGTAGTTTTTGGGAAGTAGAGAAACACACATTCATTTTTTTGCATGTAGCTGTCCAGCTCTCCCAACATCATTTGTTGAAGAGGCTATTTTTGCTCCATTTTATGCTGCTGCCCCCTTTGTCGAATATTAATTGACCATAGAGACTTGGGTTTATTTCTGGGCTCTCTGTTCTGTTCCATTGGTGGATGTGTCTATTCTTATGCCAGTACTAGGCTGTGTTGATTACAGTGGTCTTGTAATACAGTTTGATATCAGGTATTGTGATCCCTCCTACATCTCTCTTCTTTCTCAAAATTGCTGCAGCTATTTGGGGTTGCTTATGGTTCCATATAAATTTGTGAATTATTTGTTCTATATCTATGAAATATGCCATTGGTACTTTAATAGGTGTTACATTGAATCTATAAATTGCTTTGGGTAGTATGGACATTTTGATGATGTTAATTCTTCCGATCCATGAACTCAGTATATGTTTCCATTTGTTTGTGTCTTCCTTAATTTCTTTCTTCAGTGTTGTGTAGTTTTCTGCATACAGGTCTTTTACCTTCTTGGTTAGGTTAGGTTTATTCCTAGGTATTTTATTTTTCTTGTTGCTATATCAAACGGGATTTTTTTCCTGATTTCTACTTCTGATGTTTCATTATTGGTATACAAAAATGCCTTTGATTTCTGGATATTGACTTTGTATCCTGCTGTTTTTCCAAATTCATTTATTAGGTTGAGTAGTTTTTTGGTGGAGTCTATAGGATTTTCTATGTACACTATCATGTCATTTGCAAACAATGACATTTTTACTTCCTCCTTTCCAATTTGGATGCCTTTTATTTCTTTTTGTCATCTGATTGCTATGGCTAGGACTTCCAGTACTAGGTTGAATAAGAGTGTTGAAAGCAGGCATCCTTGTCTTGTTCCTGATCTTAGTGGGAAAGTTTTTCATTTTTACCCCTTTAATATGATTTTGGCTGTAGGTCTTTCATATATGGCCTTTGTTATGTTGATGTATGCTCCCTCTACTCCTACTTTGCTGAGTGTTTTTATCATAAATAAGTGCCGTACCTTATCAAATGCTTTTTCCGCATGTATTGATATGATCATGTGATTTTTGTCTTTGCTTTTGTTTATGTGATGTATTATGTTTATTGATTTGTGAATATTGTACCATTCTTGCATCCCTGGAATGAATCCCACTTGGTCATAGTGTATGATCTTTTTAATGTATTGTTGGATGCGATTTGCCAATATTTTGTTGAGGGTTTTAGTGTCTATGTTCATCAGCGATATTGGCCTGAAATTTTCTTTCTTTGTTGTGTCTTTATCTGGTTTTGGGATTAGGATGATGCTGGCTTCATAAGAAGAGTTTGGGAGTCATCCATCTTCTTGGATTTTTTTAGTAGTCTGTGAAGGATAGGGGTTAGTTCTTCTTTAAATGCTTTGTAGAATTCTCCTGCGAAACCATCCAGTTCAGGGCTTTTGTGTGTCAGGAGTTTTTTGATTACTGCTTCAATTTCTTTTGTTGTTATTGGTCTGTTCAGGCTTTCTGCTTCTTCTTCATTGAGTTTTGGAAGATTATATTTTTCTAGAAATTTTTCCATTTCACCTAGGTTTTCAGATTTCTTGCCATATAGTTCTTCATAGTAATTTCTTACAATCTTTTGTATTTCAGTGGTATCAATTGTGATCTCTTCTCTTTCATTTCTGATTTTGTTTATTTGGGTCCTCTCTCTTTGTCTTGATGAGTCTGCTTAAAGGCTTTTTGATTTTGTTTATCTTTTCAAAGAACCAGCTCCTGGATTTATTGACAGATGGCTGTATTTGTATTTGTCCTTCTTAATTAATCCTTCTCTTTTCTTTACATTGTTCATTAAAGATTTATCCTCAGCCTGGTAGATCTTGACTGCTTATATTTGTAGCACATAAAAATGTACCTCAAATTTAATCATCCCCAGTGAGTGTTTTAAGTGTTTGTTGAATGCGTCCTTCAAATGTGATGTCCATGGACAGATGTTAACTGCTTTCAATTTAAAGTTAGTAAACCTGAAAGCTTGAAACTCACTTAAATTACTCAGAAAATTACTAAAAATAGCTTCCAGGATCTTGTGTTGAGGGGAATACTATAGTATTTCACAGATAATTAGTTTACTTATCTCAACTAATAGGCCTCTACCAACCAAAATAATGAGGACAGCATCTGTCATTTCACCTTTATGGGTTACTTAAAGGAAAGTTAAAAAGCCATACTCAAAACAAACTTTAACCCATAATTTGTCTCATGCCTGCTCTCATGAAGGCCTCCAGATGGAAACATTAAGCATTTTCTGATTGTCTTCTGCCTTCCTCTTTTTAAACAGCATATTGCAATATATCTAGGCAGTTCAGTAGTTTTAAAACAAATAAATAAAATTCAAGCAGCTCTAATGGAATAAAAATAAGCATGGATGTAGTCCCTTCTTCTCTTTATTCCCAAAATTTTTACATCAACTTTGATTCTATTTATAGCATTTCAACCTTATCACCTGGAAAAATAACTAGATTGTCATTCACATTGTCTCTGTGCAGAAAGTCTAATGAGAAAACTCAATAATACTTTAACTATAGACTTAATTAAGCTTGCAAGTCAACACTTGATATAATGAAAAATCCATGTTATATTAATCTGTCTGTAAGAGGAAAATGATGTAAAAAGTCTTCAAAAAGTGATTCATATTCTTTGCTTTAAAGAGAACATGAACTTTGCTGAGGGTGTGGGGTCATATTCAGTGTTACTTTCTTGTATAATTTTTGGTTTAACTATTCATAGTCATGCTAAATTAAATTTGGGTTTACAAATTTGTAAGGCATTTGCTAAGGGTAGCTTTTAGATGTTTGTAAAAATCAGTCATCACAGGGAAATGTACCATTTGGGAACAACTCAGAATTTATCATGGGACGTAATATTCTGCTGCTATTTTTGAGAGGAGGACATGTGCTTTGAAATGAACTGAATTGTGTGCTTTGGCTCTTCACAATTGTCTCAATTTGTGTTTTGTTTATTTATAAATGTAGGTACCCTCTACAAAGTAGAGGTAGGTAAAGGCTACCCATCTTTTCTCCCACAACTTTCCTAGTAGAGGGCATGTTATAATGAAAGCAAGGTCTAGACCAAATTCTGTCACGATGCAAACATTGACTATTGGTGGGGCTAATAACTGGCCCCAGAGCAAAAATCTACCTTTTCTAAGAGATCTGTGAATTTCTGTTCCACAGTCCATTAAGTACTTCATTAAGTGCCTTGGCCAAGAGGTTTACTCCAGTGTAAAATGATGATGTTTTAAGAAGGCTTGAGTGAACTTTTAATGGGCTTGAGCAACAGAACACTCCATTAAGGGGTAGACAAATGGAACTCTGGACCCACACAGTTACTCCTAAGGCAGAGGGCTGGTGGATTTACCATTGCATGCTACCTCCATGCAACAGTGAAAGTATCAGTGCAGTATTTTAAACCAACCCACATACCTTAAACACAGTCCATTTCACCGATGAAATATTAATGTTCTAACTGATACTGTTTTACACACTTGGTAATGAAGGCCCTCATAGTAGTATCCATGTTTGAAACACTGATGGTATTTAGGTTAGGAATTTTGATGAGGGCATTTCAAAGTCCTCATCACACCCTTGGTGTGTGCATAGAATATGTTGGTGTTATGCTTAGAACACCTCAGAGGTTAACTAACTGTCCATAACTATGTAACTTACTCATGCACCAATGTATCAGACTGTCCCGAAGTGGTTTTAAGCAAATTACATTCACTCTATCAACATGGTAAGTTTTAGCAGGCAGAATTTACAGCCGTTTTTAGATAAATACATGCAGTTTTCGGTATTTACCTCAAAATCTTCCTTTCTCTATTGTAACCCTCACAGAACACTGATAATATTGTATTCAGACTCCCAATGCGGTTTGCCTGCCCTCTTTACCCAGCAGAGGCTAAAGATGATCCTGCTACCTACCATTGGTTACCTACTTATCTTAATTTGCCATATGCTGTGACCTGAATGTTGTGTTCTCTCAAAATTCATATCTTGCAATCCTGACCCACCCACAGTAATGGTGTTAGGAGGTAGGGTCTTAGGGAGATGATGAAGTCAGAAGGGCTGAGCCCACCGAATGGAATGATGCCCTTATTTTAAAAATCGCCAGAGATCTGGCTTGCCCCTGTTGCCATGTGAGGTGACAGTGAGAAGACAGCTATCGGTGGGGAAGCCACCCCTCACCAGTCCCTGAATCTGCCGGCACCCTGATCGTGGGTGCCCAGCTTCCAGAATTGTAAGAAAATACATTTCTGTTGTTACCCATTCTGCGGAATATTGTTATAGCAGCCTGAACAAGCTAATACTTGATAGTATACTGGAAAAAAGAACTTCACTTGGTGTTCTGCCACCCAAAATACCAAGGGTTTTATATACCTAGATCATTAATAAAATCTGAAAAGGAAGACTTCCTTTTGCACCAGGGGCCCAGAGCCCTGGAATAAGATACAAACTCCTTATTCTTCACCTGGCAGAAGGTCTCTGGAGGCCCCGGACTACAGCCCATCAGCTGACTACCAGTCCCCGGCAGCTCATCAGTCTTTTGGACACAAAGATGTGCTTCCTGGAATCAACCCAATGCTTACCCCGGCCTCCTGCCAAATGACTCAGAACAACCATATTGCTGTTTTGTTCTGTTTTGTTGCAGCCTACCACACAATTTTTCATTTAAATGTAACAGCTTTTATTTTCTCTTAAATTTTTACCAAAATCAATATGAGCAAAGACCTGAAAGGTGGGTGGGTGGAGAAACATTCTGACAATGGGGAAGGTACCCAGTCCCGGTCACCTGACTCCCCAGAAGGAGTCCTGGGCGCTCACCTCCTCCTGATCTCGGTTTCTTCCTCTGTAGCCCCTTCCCATGCTGGGTCAGAAGGTGTCCTTAGCGCCCTTGCTGCTCACAGTGAAGAGTGGGTCGGAACTTTTAAGTTCGAATCTAATTTGAAGGCTCTCTTTTACGGGAACAAAACATTTACCGAATACAGAAAGTACTCTGCAAAAATAAAACAGAGAACAAACCTGTCATATTTTATTGAGCTAATTTGCCTGAATTCCCAAGTAGAATTGCAATATAAGCCTGTATCACAAATACCTCAAAATATTATATAAAAACAATCTGTGCTTGTAATCCAAGTAGTTTCTGTTTGCTATGTCAGAAACTAATATGGTTTTTGAATAAATTACATATCCTTGCATTTTCTTACTTAATTATCCTTCCAATTTTTATTACAAATGCCATCAAACACCATGTTATGTAAATAAAGGGGTCTATTTCAATGTCCAACAAATCAAGTTTTAAAACTATTATTTATTTACTTATTTTATGGTTATAAAGGAATATATAATTTGAGAAGAGAATTTAGGAACTTTCAAGAGGCATGAAGAAGAATATAAAAATTATCACCTAATGGCTAACCTGTAGGTGTATTTCTTGATAATGGTTTTCTTTGCATATCTATTTATAATAAATAATTTAATAAAAATTAGACTTACATTCTATTCATTATTTATTAAATTATTTCATTTATTAAAGTAGACTCACAGTCTCTAGATCATGTAATATAACATGTACATATTTATAAGCATAGGTAGCTTAATATGTCAAATGTTACTATTTAATATGTTCTTTCTCATACTCTATACTTACCCAGTGACTTTCTCTACTTAGAGATTATCAACAAAAGAATCAGAGTACAAAATACTTTTTAATCCTTGAACACAAGGAGCTTGGAAAAGTTGTGCTAGCAGTTAGAAGCTTTTTCTTCTTCTCATACCTCCATCTCCAGACTGGACAAAAATTCCAAGGGCTGGGAAAGAGAGGGGTGTTTAGTGACCGTCTCACTGCGTCCACCTAACTGAGGTAGAAGGGGCAGAGCTGAGGGCATGGGGGATGGTAGTACAGCCCACAAGACAGGCTTGGGTTCCCACTGGGGAGGTTCCCAGACTCGTTGCTGTTTCTTGTGCCCCAGGGGCGTGGGGGCTGCTGTGTAGTTGTGGTTGCAGTATCGTGAGTCCAGGGCAGCATCCTGCAGCCAGTCCTTTGGTGCCCCCAGAGGGAGGGAGAAGAGCAACCAGCCTTCTACCTGCCCCCAGACTGGCTGCCCAGAAACTGACAGAGCTCACCTAGAAGCAACTATATTAAAATATATTAGGTAGAGAGAGCCAAAACTAGACAGAAATATGCATGTACAGATATAAATGGGATCATATATATATATATAATTGTAGTATGTATAAGGTATGACTATGAAATTGTATATAGATAAAATTTAGGATATAAATATATATAAAATATATCCTAAACTTTATATATATGTAATTATATACAATTATATATATAAGTATATATAATTATATATATAATTTAATCAGCATACAGTCCATAAACTTTGGTATGATATAGACATAGATATGATTTATGATATAGTGATATCAATATCAATATACCAAGGCTTGTGGACTATAGGACCATGAAATTTGAACTCATGACAGTCAAAAAAACTTGTCCACAGATAATTTACTGATCATATTGGCTTTTACTTTTTTTTACTTGAACTAGACAGCATCCAGCCTAGAAAACAGGAAGTAGCTACAAAAAGCTGTCCGTGGCATGAGATTTTTATAAGCTGAAGTCAGCGGGAGGAAGGAAGTCAGACTGGGCATTTGAAGACCGGTGACGGTGAAGTTACCTTCCTTATGTGTGAATGAGAGCTACTGCAGCTGGGTTAGGTAACGTGTGCTGAGTGTGCAAGCGTTGATTGCTTGACCAGCCTTCCTCTTCAGGGGGAGCATAGAAACTTAAGTTTTGAACAACAATAAAAAAAAAAGAAAGAAAGAAACTTACATTTTGGTTTGCTGATATGGGCTTAACATGAGTGACTCCATCTAGGCCCTAAGCTGGTTACTTTAACATGATACACATTTTCAAACTAAAACAAACCTTGGTATGGGAATAGAGAAGACAAAACCCCTTGTGAGCCCTCTTTCTTATAGAGATACTTGGTTAGGGAAGGAAAATCTACCAAGTGTATTCGTCTCGGACTAGCTAACAAAAAAATCCCTTAAAACAAAGCTGTGTTCTTTATGTTATCAAAAGTGAGTATATCTGTTAAAGGCTTTTTTGGTTCTGGAAGAACACTTCAATGACTCTTTGTTTACGCAGAATTAGGCTTATCTGGAATGAAAGCAGGAGCATCAGGTCAGTCTGCAGAGTAATAGGAAACTCAAATTTCCTCTGACAAGCCCCAGAGGAAGGAAATTAGATGTGTTGCACTCACACGATAGTTAAGCATTAAGCGTGAGGAGAGGGGTCTAGAGGGTGAAAATGAGCCCATCTCCCCCTTTACATCCTCACCACAAATGTCACAGACGGGGGCAGGATAGTGTGAAAGCTTCCTGGGTTAAGAGTGGCTAAGGAAACTTAAAAATGGAGGTAGTGACCTTGCTCATTTTTGAAACAAGGAAACTTTCCAAGATTGAGAGATTATATGTGATATTCGAACTAAGGAATGCGTGTACATGATGTATAACCAAAAAGTTTCTAAAATCTATGAGGAAATTATGGCTAGAACAGTCTATTTTTAGTTTTCAAACAGCTTTTCATTGTGTTAAACCTACTGTGAAGTGTTTGAACACTCTTTAGCTTAATTTGTACCATGCAGTATTTTTGCGAACTCTTTTCAGCAGAGGATATAACCCATAAATCCAACCTCTTCTCATTATGTAATGAATGCTTGTAACTTCAGGCATGATAAAAAAGAGATTATATATGAAATCCTTTTTAGTACGTCGACAGATTTGAGACTAGAACAATCTGAGACCGATGTTATTTTCTCATTCTCATAGTCACTGTTCTTAGGGGTTAATGTGGATTCCCTCTCTCTCTTGTGCATGCACACACACACACACACACACAAACACACACACACACCACTCTTTTGTAATATTGTCACCACTCACCCCTTTTTAAAAAGTGTCCTCAGAAGCAGGTTTTGAAAGTTGATATTTGCAGCAGAATCCCCGAATCCACTTGTAAACACTCATATCTCTGGTTTCTGCCCAAGACTTGAGTGAGGGGGGCGTCAGACCATTCTCACGTTTTATAAGCATGATACGGTTTGTGTGTCCTCTGAAGTTTACAGGGCCCTCAAGAGAGTCTTGGAACAGCTTAGGGCAGTACATGTACCAGGATTTCAGATTGGAAGCCAGTTTTGACTGTGGATGATTGGAAGCTGGACTCTAGTTAAAATTCTTTTTTCTGGGAGATCGTGACCTGGAGAGTTGTTGGTTACATAGGCATGTCACAACTTTACCGAGAAGGAAATAGTTGCCCTTCAAGTGCGTTTTCCTCACAGAAAGGAGAGGATCCCTCAACTGCTTATATAAATTTACTTGAAATCATTGACATTTATATGCTGAAGCATCACAAAATGCAAATAGACAGGTTTTTTTAGTGCTTCCAATATGATTATATACTTGAATTTCTACTTTGGATTATTATTTCTTTATAACCAGTGTCATCAACTGTATTATAGCAACAATGTTGCTGTATTGGATTATAACAGGCTTTAAAGGACTCCAGACAGAAGACATTTATCCTAGAGGAAATGAATCCTAGAGGAAATCAATTAGGCCAGCTGAGCAGCAGTAGTAGTAGCAGCAGCAGTAGTAACAACAACAACAACATAATAATAATAAAAGGTAACAACAACAACAACAATAGATCAGCTGTCCAGTTAAGCTAATTTCATAATCCACTGGCATTTCTAGGAATCCTAAGATATCTATTTTCTTCTATTTTTAAGGATAATTAGATTCAGTCACCTAAGGCAGATTTCTGGAAGTTTTTATTTAATTGTTATTCCTTTTTCTTTCTCTCCAGCTCATTTCTGTTTGCAAGGGAGAAAGAAAAGACTGTGACTATCTTAAAGAGACAAAATGGGCAGTGGCGGCAGGAAGTAGACTGGACGGCCACTGGGTAAATCGCCGAGTTTGTGGGGAAGCGGAACAACCAGGCACCAGGAAGGAACAGAGCCAGTGCAGCTCGGGCTGGCCAGTAGCAGGGGCTCCGCACTTGCCCAGACAGGGCCATGGAGTGCCTGACTCTTCTTATGAAGATCAGTTTTCTCTGGCAGGACTTCTCAGTTGTTTTTTCTTCCCACACATTTTCAAACAGACCTAAGTCAAGGGACCCCACTCTGACAATCTTGTTAGATCTGAACAAGGCAAGAGTTCATTCCTAGGAGGGCTAAGATTCAAAATGAGATACTGGCAACAAAAAGCCCTTAAAACAAGTGCATTCAAAACGAATCAGTCAATAATACAAATGAGAAGAGGTAAACAAAACTTCGTGTGAAACACCTAAGGGGAAAGAGAAAATTGACCTCAACCTGATTAGAACTAGCTCCAAGATGGTTTAGATTTTTAACACATTCTATGAATATAAAGTAGCTCCAATAGCACTGTGAGTTTTTCTAAAATGGAATTTCATTATCCTTAATGAAAATTTTTTCGGATGTCCTGGGACTCTTGACATTATTTCCCACCAGTAATCTCTAGACACTATCACCACTGAAAGCAATTTACACATTTGGATTATGTTTGAAAAATACAAAAGCAGAGACTCTTGGCGGCCCTGCCACATCAGCTGTGATCCCAATGCAGCTGCAGACACAATTCCTGTGCACTGTGAACCACAGCCTCCTCCTACCCCACCCCCACCCCGCAGGACTCCAGCCCCTTTCCTCTTTCATGCCTCACTGTTTCCTCTGGAGGCTCCCCCAGCCCACAGGTAAGACACGGCCTGGGCATCGGGAGGGTTCATACTTCTAGGAGCAATCCCCCAACTGCATAAATGCCCAGCTCCCCATCCTTCAGAGAGATGGTTGGTTCTTCAGAGGGTTACTAGTTCAATCCCACATGCACTATTAGGCTCTCTGCCTTCTCTGTCTCAATCACCCTGGCCCCTCATTGCTGCTTCCTGGTCTTAGCCCCACCTCCCAAGTGTCTGTGCTTAAATATTTCCATGCTTAAATATATGGGAACAAATTGAAATGAGCAATTTTTCAAATGTTTACAAAATTACAGGGGTTTGAGCTTTATTTACCTAAGAAACAAGACTTTGTAAAAAAATATATAGGTAAGTTAACTGTTGGAGAGCTAGAGAGTAGTCTCTCATTCACAGGGTGGTGTGAGAAATTCTTATGGTCCACTGATTAGGTTGAACCAAAAATGATGGTGAAGTCTTGAGGTTTAATACAGTTGTTCAGCTGTAGGAAAGTCCGAAAGGTCCTCCAAAAGGTTTCTCTCCCTCAGAGCAAATAGCAGCTTTGGCAGGGATGGTCACTGTTGTGTGTCTGTGGCCTTGTATGTGATAGCCAAAATAAGGGAAAAAGTAATTTCACAGCTATTTGTGTGGCTTAAAGTGCTTGAATATAGAAAAAAAAGGCTATAATATAGAAAATAGGGTGAACATATTTGAGCTTGGACATAGGAAAAAGGGTGAGTGGTGAATGGTAAAGTGTGAATTCTGTAGAGAAACTGAGATATAGTAGCAATGACATTATAAATAAGAGCTTTACAAGACAGGTTTGGAGGTTTTTTCAGTTCTCTGGTCTCGGCAACCATGCTTACAATATTGTTCTCGGTTCTGGGTGCGTCTGAGATATATAAAGCCTCCAAGAGAGCAGCCATCCACATGATGAGGGGACTTGGAATGAGGCTGTACAAAAAAATCAGGTAGGGTGTATCTGCTGCGTGTAATCTGAGCCGGGCTCTCCATCCGTGATGTGCTGGTTGTTTTCTTGGCCGTGAGTGGCTGCTGCAGCTCTAGGTGTTGTGACTGCATTTCAGAGAGTACACAGGTGTGGGAGTGGTGAAGGGTTGAAGGGCAAAGGTGCTTACCAACTCAAACTGTCCTGTAAACAGGAAAAAAATTGCTTTTCTCTTAGGTCACCCCAGTAGGTATTTGCTTAAATCTCATTGGCCACAACGGAGAACCATAGGAAAGACTTGTCTTCATGTTCTAACAATACAACTGGGAGAAATCTCAAGACTTTACTATTAGTTCTGGTTCAACCTGCAAGGATGTGTGAGAGAAGTATTTTTACCTGAGTTCGCTGCTGCTTTGTACAAAATCAGAGTTCTGGGACAAGGAAGAGTGACAGAATGCTTATTGGGTTGGCAACTTCCCATGAATGCCACCATGAGAAGCCAGTGAAAACCTGAAAATTTTAACCTAAAAAGAAAAGAATAAGAAAACGTGACATTTGAAAGTGTCATGGCAATCCAGAATTCTGTGGGTAGCTCTTTTCTTACCAGTTTCCTCCTATCTGTTTTCTACTTCTGCCCTTCCCTTTTTGCCCTCACTTCTACCTGTACTTCTAGGAAGGAAAGACCAAATAAGATGGAAATGAATAGAGAATACACATAAAAATAATTTTCTAAAATATGCCTGACCAACCTCACCTAGATATATCTGTTTTGCCATTTCATTTGTTATTTACATTCTTGACCATCTAACGGTAGTCTCAGCTCTAATTTTTGAGCATCTATTATAAAACACAGATGTAACTGTTCCTCTTTTGTAGATTAGGAAATTAAGATTTACAGAGGAACCTGGCTGGTGTAGCTCAGTGAATTGAGTGCGGGCTGCGAACCAAAGTGTCACAGGTTCGATTCCCAGTCAGGGTACATGCATGGGTTGCAGGCCATGAGCCCCAGCAACCGCACATTGATGTTTTTCTCTCTCTCTTTCTCCCTCCCTTCACTCTCTAAAAATAAATAAATAAAATCTTAAAAAAAAAAGATTTACAGAGGAAGCCCCCTGGTGACTCAGATCAAATAGTCAGTCTGGGGTTTGAACTGACATCGAACTATGTTGAACACTCCCGGAATGCTTGTATTAAGTATCTCATGCCCAAGGCTCTGAGCTGGGACCCTTAGGCTGCTCCGAAGCTGTGATATTATCATTGTGAGTGTCCTGTGCCAAAATAACATTTCTAGAAGAACCCTGTGCTCCTTAACCTGTGGTCCTTGCATTTGTTTTCTTATTTAAAACAGAAACCATGGAAATTTTATATTTACCTGTGATTAAGATTGCAGAGATGAATAAAGGCAATGCATTTCTCGTGATATGACTTTTATCTGCTTTATTTGTTAACACTGGTGCTGACCTGAATAGCTTGCAATTATATGTTGTTGTTTAATTCAAAATGGAGAAGGAAAGAATTATTACCTAAGCAATGCAGTTTTTTTAGTTGAGGAATAATCTTTTAAAACTTGAGACTCTTGGAGAAAATAATAAAGATCATATGGCAGTAAGAAGCTTGGGAGCATTATACCAATAAAGCATGAATTTGTGTCATTATTTGAGTGGGTTTGTCATCAGTATATCATGAGGGAATGTGAGTCGTTCAGGGGTTGAAGGTCACCTACCACTTCCTCTTTCTTCCTTTTCTCTGCCTTCTTTTAATTTTGAGTTCCAAGTTGCCTGTCCCCAGACAGCATCCGTCTCTGGCCTTCTGGAGCTGTGCCCTCCCCACCTCCATTGTAACAGGGACTGGACTGGCGGCGGAGCCCAACCAGCGGCCACTGTGCTCTCACTGATGTCCTGCAGACACGGAGCATCTGCTGGGTGGTTATCTGAGATAATTTAGTGTATTCTAAAAAGAAGTCAACAAAGGAGAAGCCAGTCATGCTGATTGTGGGAATAAGACACAACAGGTAGTAATGAAACAGCGTTTTTCTTCCGTTCCACTTAACACAGGTGGCTGTCATCCAAATTCAATCTGAGCTAAGACTTTTTTTTGTTCTCACAATGAAAATCCAAGTAGGAAGTATATACACTGACAAGGCATGTGTCTCAAGGGGTGGCTTAAAGTTCTATAAGACCATAGTTTGATTTTGCCTTACTTTTCAGAACTATGCTTGAGTACCCACCTTTCGGCAGATGGGGTCATTTGGAAAAAGAGTTTGGTATTTTCTGGTAGTTGAATGGTCTAAGATCTGACTGTGAATCCCACACAAGTTAGCAGAGATGGAGCTCATGCAGAAAGGGTGTTAAAGGATGAAGAATCTGACATCTTTCTCACTTGCGTTGGATGTAGAAACTCAATACAAAGCAATAAGATTGGAATTCTAGAATTTTGAAGCTGAAGGATCTGTAGAGATTGCTCAGCGCTCTTTGTACAACTGAATCACAGAGACTCAAACAGAAAAAGTGAGGGGGCGCAAGACCACAGAGCCATTCACCGGCTGTACCACCTCTGCTCAGTGCAGGGACACGACCTTGTGTGTCATAGGTGACACAGGAAATGGCAACGATGAGTCACTCCTGGGGAAGATACGAGATGACCCCTTTAGGCATCACCAAAAGTGGGGACAATGATTTGTGAAAATTCTTAAAGATCTTAAGAGGCTATTTAGTTCTCTTTCTACCATTTCCCAAAGATTTATTGCTTTCTATGATTTTTTTTAAGATTTTATTTATTTATTTTTAGAGAAGGAAGGAAGGCAGAAAGAGAGAGAAAGAGAAACATCAATGTGCTGTTGCTGGGGGCCGTGGCCTGCAACCCAGGCATGTGCCCTGACTGGGAATCCAACCTGCGATGCTTTGGTTCGCAGCCCGCACTCAATCCACTGAGCTATGCCAGCCAGGGCTTTCTATGATTGTTTAATTAGTATTTTTTCATTTTGAGATCATTTGGATTTGTGTGCAGTTATAAGAAATAATAGAGATCCTGCATATCTATTTTCTGATTTCCCCCAATGGTAACACCTGCAAAACTGCAGTGCAATCACACAACCAGGATATTGACATGGACACAGTGAAGATAAAGGACAATCTCATCACCACGGAGCTTGCCCCTTCCAGCCACACACCGACCTCCCTCCCTCCCTTCCTCCACTGCATCTCCGCCACATCACTGGCAACCACTAATCTGTTCCTCACCTATACAACTGTGTCATTTTAAGAATGTTATATAAATAGAATCATTTAATCCTAATCTTTTGGTTTTTCCTTTTTTTAACTCAGCATAATTCTCTGAGAATTCACCCAAGTTATTGTGTATATCAATAGTTTCTTTCTTTTTATTGCTGAACAACATTCCAAAGTACAGATGTAGTAGTTTAACCAACTTGAGTACTTTAAATTGGTCCTAGTTTGAGTATCAAATGCTGTTAAAATTTTTGTTCTGATCATCACATGTGATTTAGAAAACTCATGAGAAGGAAAGGTTATCATATATATTCCTATACTTATGCTTCTTTCATTATTCTTCTATCCTGATGCTCCAAGTTTTCTTCTTTTATTATTTCTTTTTATTTAAAAAAAACTTTTAAGCCCTGGCTGGTGTAGCTCAGTGGATTGAGCACAGGCTGGGAACCAAAGTGCCGCAGGTTCGATTCCCAGCCAGGGCACATGCCTGGGTTGCAGGCCATGACCCCCAGCAAGCACACACTGATGTTTTTTTCTCTCTCTCTCTTTCTCCCTTCCTTCCCTCTCTAAAAATAAAAAAAATAAATTAATTAAAATAAAAAAAATTTTAAAAGGGTAGTTCTGCTAGTGACAGATTGTTATAGTTTTCCTTCATCTGAGAATGTCTTTATTTACCTTTAATGCTGTGTGATTGTTTTGATCTTTGAATTCCCAGTTGACAGTCTTTTGGCAGTTGAAAAGTATTATGCCACTTTGTCTGGTGTGTGTTTTCATATTATAAATCCACTGTTATTTGGATTTCTGTTTCTTACAGCTAATGTGCCATTTCTCTCTGGCCTTTTTCAAGGATTTTTCTTCATCTTTAGTTTCCAAAAATTTAATTTCTATGTGTGTTAGTATAGTTATCTTTAGGTTTATCCTATGTTGGGTTTTTTCAGCTTTTTTCAATTTGTGATTTTATATCTTAAATGAAATTTGGAAAGTTTTATCCATTATTGTTTGAATACTCTTTCCGCACACTTCTTTCCTTCTAAGACTCCAATAATATGAATGTTGGGGTATTTATCTGAGGCTTGGTTCTTTTTTTCCAATTATTCTTTCTGTTGTTCAGAGATAAAAATCTATTGATATGTTCTCAAGTTCCCTAAATTGTATCTTCTGTAAGTTTATTCTACTGTTGAGACTATCCAGAGCATTTTTAAAAATTTTATTAATTTTTGGGGGGGGTGACATGGGTTAAAAAAATCTTATAGGTTTCAGGTGTGCAATTCTGTAATCCATCATCTGTATCTTGTACTGTGTGCTCTCCACCGATAGCCCAGTCTCCTTCTGCCGTATATTCGGCTCCCTTTACCCTCTTCTACCTCACCCCCACCCCGCCTTCCCTCAGCCACAGAGAAGTTTTAAAATTTCTGTTACAGTATTTTGGGGGTTCTTTTAAAATAATTTTTATTTATTTTCAGAGATTTTCTTTGTGTTCATTTTTTCAGGGGAATTTGTTAATCCTTGTTGAATCATTTTTATAATTGTTGCCTTAATATTCTTGTCAGATGATTCCAGCCTCGGATTCATTTCAGTGTCGATATCAATTGATTGCTTTTCATATTCAGGTTGTAATTTTTCTGTTTCTTTGTTTGACAGAATATTTTTTTTATATCAAGGACATTTTATCTACCATATTAGGAGACTCTAGACCCTATTTAAAATTTTTTTGGTATCAGGCAATTCCCCTGTTCAGAATGATCCTGCGGATGCTGGCCTGCTTTTGTGGACTGTGGTTCAAATGGCGCTCCGATGTTCAGAGGCTCTGCTGCGCCTTCTTGGTTTGCCTTATGCCACGGGAGCCCTCCCTTGTCCCTGCTCATTTACTTCAGAGGGAGGCAGGAAGGTGCTGCCCCATCCCCGGCTGCCTTAGGGGGAGGAAGGGAGCCTCCATCCCACACAGATGAAGAATGCTTTCCAGGTAGGCCCAGATCTTGTTGTCTTGGAATCTTCATGGTTGGTGCCTCACTCTGTGGTGTCTCTGGGTGGGGTGGGAAGTCCCAGGCCCAGCAGCGAAGGCGAGCGTGTCCCGGACTGGGGTTCCATGTGGTATGATTCCCCTCGCAGGTGCCTCTTCTATTTTATTTTCTGGGTTTTTTTTTCCAGTTTCAACTTAGCCAAATTTTTGTTTTCTTGTACCCTTCAGATTACCAAAGTCTCTCATGGATTTGAGTTTTAACATGAGCTGTATAAAAATTAGTAAGGTATTAATGATCTAGTCAGCATAACTTAGGTATCAGAAAGAATCTGAAAGCTTATTTTTTACATTGTAACAAGGTTTTTAAACCAGAGAGAACATTCCTTTTTAGACATTAGCAAAGGAAAGATGCAATACAAATTCTCACAAAGGAGGTATTATAAATTTTGCTGTAGTTTTGTTAAGCGTCTATTACTAATTTAGGAGTGACAAACTCAGAAAGTCAGGTACTGACATAAAATGAAAGGTGTTTGTATTTCAAAGTACTGGTGGGCACATTATTGTCTGAACATTATAGAAAGCAATTCATCACATTAAATAAATATTTAAGGTTTTTGCTGATTGTAACAGCATTGATCCAGGCTGAATAAGCTCGTTCAGGATTTGCATGCATTCCCCCTTCCTACTAAGCACCTGAGCACTGATTCTGTGCTAGATGCTGCAGTTGGTGCTGTGGGGAATTCAGACATGAATAAGATCACAGGCCCTTCCCTCCCAGCTCTGTCTCCTGCCACTGCTGATAATGAATACACCCGAACCACGTCTCACTCACTGTACACGGGTTCCCAGTACCCATCTGTGCACAGCTATACAGGTTTTGACTCAGGCTTACTCTCTCCTTAAGAATGCCCTTCCTTCCCTTTTTTGCCTTGCAAAATCCTTTACCCAACTCAAATGTCACTGCCTCTGAGAAGATTCCTCCACCTCCTTAGATAGATTTCATCACTACCATAAAAAGTGTTCACATCTCTATTAACAGGTGTGACATTTTATTACAATCTGATCGTCCAGTCTCTCCCTGCTAATTGGAAAGTACCTTAAGTTGGAGGACAGTCTTACTCCTTTGCCTGTCTTTAGTGCCTGGGACTAGGGTGACAGATGGAAAGCTCTCACTATATTTCATTCATTCACTCAACAAATAATTTTGGGGGCTACTAAATTTGGCCACATAGGTTGAACACAACACAATTTTAGGGGGTTTCAGTGCTGTTGTACAACCACACGGTGTTTACTGAGCACCTACTGTGTGCCAGGTTTGGTCCAGGAGCACAGCAGTGAGCAAAAGCAAACTCTCCAGATGCGTCTTGAATGAGTGACTTGGCCATTGCTTTATCCCTGGAGCTTCAAAAGAACCCTTTCTATTTTTGTAGTATTCTGAACAGATGGTGCTTACTTGGTGATAATCTAAATAAGCCATTAAAAGTCTTCATTTTGGCTTGAAATTGTGTCAATTCGGTGTGAAAACATCATTTTCAGAAGTTCAGGCATTTTTATCAAGTAGGTGATACTGACGTATGTTTCCTAGAATGAAAAATAGGATTAATAATTTGGTTTTTCTAGCTGCTACCTGTAGGTTTCCTTTCATTATGTATTTCTCAAAAGTCACTCACCCATTTTTAGACACCTAAAGAGCAAACTGATAAAAATAACAAGCATGGCTGATCCAAACCAACAGAATGCATTGCCTGGCCTTCCGGTGTGTATGGCAGGAGCAGGCCAACTGCATTCAAACACAATGCCATTCCTTATTTTGGATGTGAAAGTAAAACTAATTATTGGTTTCAAAACAGAACCACAAGCAATCATAAATATACATTTATCTATCTACATCTATGCATGGTTTGTGTTCTTAAAAATTACCCCTTGCCCTAAATAATCTACACACACACACACAAAACCTCTTGTGGTTCTGTTGCAAGATCAGTAATTAGTTTTCAATTCAAACAGGAGTCTTAGACTTGCCTTTTGATTTAATTTTATTAATTTCATTTTCTTCAACAGCAACTCATTTGAAAGAAAAAGGCATCAATTAGCCATTTCTGCCAGGCACAGAATAGGCAACAGTCTCAAACTGGAGAAAAGACAGTACGTCTTTTAATCTGTGTCTTTACCTCCTACTCAGGGGCTGACTTAGGCTGTGTGGGACCTGAAACTTACACAATTTGGAGTGTCCTCTTTAAGGAAAATAACACAAAGTTAGATATAAACATGAATATTTAGAATGAGAAAATAAATCACAACAAAACACAATTTTTAAAAAGCTAAAAAATACTGCAATAACAAACAACAACCGCCCGCCCCCGCAAATAGTAACTTTTCTCTTGACATTTCTCTATAATATCCCAACATTTTTTTTTGGCCATCTTGTTTTATGAAAATGGTCCTGTAATATTCTCTTTCAGAGAGAATAGAAATATAACACAATCTTTCCTTAAGAGGGTTGATCGAAGTTTGTTTTCTTAATTATTGATAGTTAGGATGCAGAGACTCGTGAATTCCCACACAGACGTACTCGTTTTTGTAGGGCTGCTGCAGGTTTGTTCCTTACAAACGAGGGAATTCTGATCAATGGTATATCCTGAAATTTCCATGAGAAATTAGAAAGTCATTTGTATTTATGCTACGTTATTGTGTATATTTCATTCTGACTAGGTAACAAGGACACTCTGCTTACAATTTCCTACCTGTGATTATTGGATGAATTTTGCATAGATAACTCTGCCTTTGGTGCTTTAAACCTTGTTTCTTCTTTCCTGCTCTGTACTCCCAATACTGTGGGAGCATTATTATCCCCGCATGACCTCTCCCCTCACTCTGCCCCATGATGCTGGGTAAGGAGGCAGGTAGAAGCATTCCTAACGGTAATGACTTCTCTCTTTGTGGAAGCAATTGACAAACAAATGTGTCCCCAAATCAACTTCCCCACAGTTGAATTTCAAAAGGCCCATGGCCATCGTAGAGGAGGAAAAGTTCTCCTTAACTCTCTTGCAGTCTCTGCCTGGATCTGAAAATTAAACTGAAAAGACAGGTTAAAAGGAGAAAAACCACGCACATTTATTTAATGCAGGTTTTACTTGGCAGGGGAGCCTTCGTAAGGAAATGAAGACCCAAAGAGACAGTTAGACCTGAGTGTTTTATGCTAGGCTTGCGGAGGAGTGGGCGTTCGTGGAAGAGTATGAGAGGTAGGATATGAGGTGATTGTAGTAAACGGGGGTAACTGAGCAAGGCCTGTTCCTTAGAATTCTGCTTGGGCTTCCCTTCGTTTTTGGAGGTTAGGATGCTCCTTTCTTCCTGGCATAGGGAAGGCAGCAGGGAGGCTCTGCTCCCAGTCATCTTTCCAGCCCTCCAGCCTCTGCATTCCTAGCTGCCATACGAGAAGGAGAAGAGTGCTCTGCAGAATCTCACATGGCCACTGAGACACTAATTCATTCGACAAGTCCATTGGCCAGAAATAGAAACATGGCCCAACCCCACCATGAGGATGGTAAGGAGTGCCCTGTGTTAGAAGGAAAGAGGATTTATTTAATAGCACCGGCTACTGACTGACTGCCAGGAATTCTAATGGTTTTCCTGTATAGGCACAAGTTTAGGATATAAGAAAAGCAGACATTTCAGTGCTGGGTCAGGTACTGTGTATTAATCGTTTTGTGTGTATCACATCTTACTTAATACTAACAACACTTTTGTTTTCCTCATTTTAAAGAAGAGAAAACTGAGGCATGAAGGATTTCATAGCAATTTTCCCAGAAAATGCATCGAAGCCTGGGGTTTGACCCCAGGCCACAGGGTCCATGCTCTTATCCCCGAAGTCATGGCTATTTCTGATTATTTGTAAATGCTGTGTTTTCCTTGAGGCATGGTTACTGAATGACCCATTGGCTAGGGAAATTCTGAGTTCAAGGCATTTCAGAGGTGTAAAATCGAACTGTTGTTAGTGTTTTGCAAGTCTACAAAAACAAAATAACAACAACAGAAATAGCCCGATCCTGAGAGCATTTATTACAGAAGGTATTTTTGTATGTTGGTATGCTTTGAAATTTCAGTGTATGATTGGTATCCTTATGGCAAGCTCTAATTTAGACTGATTTGTTCAGGAAAAATAAATGACAGCTTGCTTTATAAAGATCAACATGCAATCTGAATTATAACATGTTTATCATAACAAGGTAAAGCATTCTGGGGGGATTGTTTTGTAGTATCTGTCTATGAAGGTATGAATTTTCTGAACTCACAAGTTATGAAGACAAAGTATATTATTAGTCTACCTATGCTGTCAATAACAAAATGCCTTAGACCAACTGGTTTGAACAACAGACATTTATTTTTCATAGTTCTAGAGGCTGGAAAATTCAAGGTCAAGGTGTCAGTCAATTTGGCTCCTGGTAAAAACTCTCCCTGAGGCTCTCCTTGGGTTGCAGATACCTCTTTCCGTGTCCTCACATGGTGGTGAGAGAGCTCCGGTATTTCTTTCTCTTCTTATAAGGGTGCTAATCCTGTTATGAGATCTTGACAATTCAATGTAATCCATTTATTTCCCACTTTAGACTTAGTTTCTTCAGGGTAACTGTTCAGTTGAAAACCTGGATTTCCCTCTGTCTTGCCCTCCTCCTGGGGATGATAAAAGTAACTAGAGACAGTAAGGAAACAAAGGAAGTCTTGTTTATCATCCAGGCATCATAAGGAAGTCCATCAGTGACCAGCAGTCACTTCCCCTGCTGACCTCTGCTAAAATGTTTCTGAACTGATCCACATGGTTGAATGCTGGTGTTAGTGCCTGGTGCTCCAAGCCCCTGTGGCCCCATTTATCTGGTTTGTTAGACCCAGATGCAAGCTGTCTTCTGTCTACAGGCCCCACTCTGCATTTCTGGACTCTTTCTTTGCAGGGTTCTGGGGCTCAGGCTGTTTTCTCTCTGCTGTGTTGGGGTTCATGAGACTCTTTGAGGCTTCTCTTCAGTCTCGTCCAGCCAGGCTTCATTTTGACCATCACTTCTCAACTACCCGGGATCCTTCCCAAAGGGAAGCCATCTGTCAGCTGCACTTTGCTCCGAGACGCCCATCAAACTTATCTAGCTATTCCTTCCTTTGCATTTCTTCTTGGAGCCCACTCCAGAAGGGGAGAAAAGAGGGTGCCAGGCCCTGTAGACCCACATCTTAGGCCTTATTCACATTTGAATTCTCTCCTCCCTTCGGTAATCAAGACTTCCAGGCTTCTTGGGTGAAAAATATGTCCAAGTCATCAGCATTCTTCTCCGCTCAGTAATCATGACATAAACTCTGTGTTCTGAAGCCTCCAAGCTCTCTTAGTAATATCGAGAGGCAAGTAGTCAGAATCTCCCAATCCTTTTCTCTCTCAGAAGCCTAACTCTTGCAATTATTGGTGGAAACTATCCCCTCTGCTCCATTCTTTAATTTGGACAGAGCCTCGATTTTTGCTTTTCCTCCCATGCAATCCAGGTGCCCTAGAGAAAGCCGACCACCTACCACTACAGAGATGGTCATGATGGTCCTCACAGTTGCTTAAGGTCTAATCCTTATAATAAACCCTTTATTCCATCACTCCTCATAGTTCTGCTCTTTTGATTGGACTCTGATATAGGGGCATGTGCACTTCTCTTTCATTTCTCATATAGAAACCCACCTTATGCTCACTGGGATATAAATGGCTAACAACTTAAGATGTTACTCCTCCCAACAGTCCTGGTATTTCAACAACATGGTAAACAGATAATGTAGAAAATGTATTGAATAAAAAATCTATACGTATATGAATTTTTACCTAATTATGGTTCTGCTCAAAATTATTAGAGACATCTTGACCAGAACCCTTAACCTCTTTGGACCTTGGGACTAGTTCTGTCATTCACAAAATGGGAATAATTTGGTGTGTTGGAAAGAACACTGGTTGGGAGATAGGAAACCTAACCTGAGTTTCACTTCTGCCACAGAGCAGTCGTGTAGTGCTGGGGAAACCATTTCATGGGGAAGTCTGTGAGCTTCTGGATTTTTATTTTTAAAATGTGGAAATTGGCCTAATTTAAAATGTGGAAATTAGAAGTCATCAAATTGATGTATGCATACCTCTGCAGGTGTACAAAGGCTTTTTAAGGAGAATATGAGCTCTGTAGTTTTAAGGAAACCAATTTGTTCATCCTCAGCTTCCATTTGTATACTTTCCAGGCTGCATGTAGATTGTACTTTTCCACCCCTGCTGCACAACTGGCTTTCTCTCTCCTTATGTAAGATGGGCAAACAGCTATTCATCTATCCTAAATCTTATGATCCTACATTGCCCAGGGATATAAAGATACCCAGGGCCCAAATAGTCATTTTGGAATATTGTTTGAGGGAGAAGCTGCTTTTATTGACTTAGAAGCATGTCATAGGGCATCTTGGAGTTTTTTGCCTTATAGTTCTGAGAATGGTAGAAAATGACATTAGAATTGGGGTGTTTTAGTCTTTGTTGGGAGGTTCTGAAATCAAATATATTATAGAATATAAAGAGAAAGGTAATGACAAACTTATTTAATGACCTACCTCTGCCCTCCCTGCCCACTGTCAGAAAATACAGTGCTTTAGGCATATCTGCAAGAGTAAATTAAGGAGAGAGCATTAGTGAGACATATTCAATCCTAGAAATGAATTTTTGAATTTTTAAAATCTGACCTCATCATATATCTTCTATTTATATGCAAACAGTTTTATTTCAGCTTGTCTGCATACTCATATTTTATTAGCTGGAAAGAAGAGGAACTTAAAACAGCCAAAGTGTGTAGGTTAATGTTACTATTCCTTTCATTGCAATGGCAATGTTTAGTGGGTTATTAGATTTTTCAAACTGCACTGGATGAAACCACAGATACAAATTATAGATGACTTCTTTTAATAACAGTGTGACTTATTGAATGGTTATCAAACCATATCATGAAATATGTACACCAATCTTTTTATATTACCTTGTAAAATGTTTAATCTTTTTATAACACCTTGTAAAATGTTTAATATTTTCTTTCCTGTTAACATAAAATACATGTAGAACTGATTGGTTTTTAGTAATATGTATCTTGATTGTTACTAATATGTAACATTTTATCATTCATATCTAAAAACATTTCTGGAGTGATTTCTGAATTAATTCCAAAAGCTGAACTCACCCAACACATATTTACTGAAGAAAAACTACGTCCTTTCTCACGCTCTTCGCTTCATAATGACTCATGATTTTAGCTACATAGTATCTGCATTGAAATGAATAGAATGAAAAATTAAGGATACTATTTTGAGGATTTCCTGTTTCCTGCCCAACATTTAAAGAGCTCAGAAGTTCTTACAACAAGAAAAAAGCTTAACAAACTAAAACTAACAACTCCTTTTAGACCCATTAAAGAATTGAGTTCCAGGACAAACTGTTGCCCCAAAAAGCAGACACACAAGCAGACTCACAGAAGGACAGCTCACAGGCAGTGGAAGCCCAGGGCAGAGCCGAGCCTCTCAGCGGAAGCCAGTACTGGCGGCAGCAGGCTGACCTGTAACTGATGACTTACTTGCTAGAAAGCCTGAAGTCATCCATTATTGGGAGGGAGGGTGGTGCACACTTTTTTTCCTCCAGGAACCTTATTAAGTTCTCACAGTGAAGATCCAGCAGGAAGATGGGAAATACATTTTGAAAATACGTCCAGAATTTCATATTCTCCTTAACAAGTCCTGCCATCAGGGAAATTATTTTACCGAAATGCACTGACTGGGGTTTTTACCAAAGCCCACCTAACGGAAGGGAAAGGAAACGTGTGGTGCAGGCTCGTTAAAAGAAAAGATCTGTGCAGCAGGTTGTCTTTTTGTCCCGCTGATGCTTTCCTTTGCTGTGCAAAGGCTTTTCCGTTTGATAAGTCCCACTTGTTTATTTGTTCTTTTGTTTTCTGTGCCCAGGAAGATATATTAGAAAAGAAATATTGCCAAGAGAAATGTCTGAGATTTTACTGCCTAAGTTTTTCTTCTAGGAGTTTTGTGGTTTCAAATCTGATATTTAAATCTTTAATCCATTTTGAATTTATTCTTGTATATGGTGTAAGAAAGTGTCCAGTTTCATTTTTGTTCATGTATCTGTCCAGTTTTCCCATCACCATTTATTGAATAGATTTTCTTTACCCCATTGTATGTTCTTGCCTCCTCTGTGAAATATTAATTAGCCATATAGGCATGGGTCTATTTCTGAGCTTTTCGGGTTGTTTTTGTGCCAGCCACATGCTGCTTTAATTACTATGGACTTGTAGTATAGTTTGTTATAGTTTATTTTTCTTTTTCAAGATTGCTTGGCTATTTGGGGTCTTTTGTGGTTCCATATAGATTTTTGGATTATTTGTTCTACTTCTGTGAAATATGTCATCAATATTTTGACAGGAATTACACTGAATCTATAGATTGCTTTAGTTATTCCAGACATCATTTTAGTGATGTCAGTTCTTCCTATCTGTGAACACAGTATATGCTTTTGTTTATTTGTATTTTCTTCATTTTTTTCTTCAGTATCTTAAATTTATTCTTAGAGGTTTTTTGATGCATTTGTAAATGGCAATATTTTCTTAGTTTCCCTTTCTGATAGTTCATTGTTGGTGCTTTCACTATGGAAAACAGTATGGAGGGTCCTCAATAAATTAAAAATGGAACTTTGTTATGACCTAGATATTGCACATCTGTCTATTTATCTGAAAAATACCCAAAACACTAATTCCAAAGAATATGTGCACCACTATGTACACTGCAGTGTTATTTATAATAGCCAAGATACGGAAGCAACCCAAGTGCTCATTAATATATGAGTGGGTAAAAAAGTGGTGGCACATGTATAATGGAATATTACTCAGCCACAAAAAATGAAATCTCACCATTTGTGATAGCATGGATGGACCTAGAGGGTATTATCCTAAGTGAAATAAGTCAGTCAGATAAAAACAAAGACCATATGATTTTATTCATATGTGGAATCTAAAAACCAAAAAAATGGACAAACACAACTGAAACAGTCTCATAGACACAAAGATCAAACTGATGGTTGCTAGAGGAAAGGAGCTTGTGGGGGCTGGGTGAAAAAGGGGAAGCTATTAAGAAGTACAAATTGATAGTTACAAAATAGTCACTGGGATGTAAAGTACAGCACAGGAAATATTGTCAAGAATGCTGTAATAACTGTGCATAATGCCAGGTGGGTACTGGAAACATCAGGAGGACACTTTGTAAAGTATGTGATTATCTAACCACTATGCTGTACTTCTGAAACTAGTACAAAGTAATACTGAATGTTAAACTGTAATTGAAAAATAAAATTAAAAAGAGAAGATCTAATTAGGGAACCAATTAGAATTAGAACTATGTAGAATACCTCCTCTCTGCCTTAATAGCCTATCAGCACATTGACAGGACTTCTTTCTGTTAACAGAGGATGACAGCTAAAAGAATCGCAAGCCTCACACCCTATTTAAGGAATCTACTGGGACACGAGGAGGTAACAGGGAAACAGAAACAAAGACACTAAAGGAAATTCTAGCCTCTGACAGCACAGCTGTAACAGACAGTAAGCATAGCGCAGTCCTGAGCCAGAGGGACGTGACACCTCACACTAAAGGCCTATCTGCCTCGGTTTGCTTGCTCAGCGCATTATGTCCAGCTATTAAGAGAAAATTACAAGGTATGCCAAAAAGGGAAACAAGCAAACAAACAAACAAACAAACAAAAATGCCCCCCAAAACTGAAGAAGCAGAGCAATCATCAGAAACATACCTGGTAGGGTTGTTGGAATTATCAAACTGGGAATTTAAAAAAACTGTGATTAATAAACTAAGCAGTAAGTAAACAGCATTAAGGGGCAGATGGAAATCTTTAGAAAGAACCAAACAGAAATGATAGAGATCATGAACTCTAACAGCAATGAAGAACGCCTTTGGTGGGCTTATTAGTAGCCTGGAAACAGTCGAGGAAAGGATTTCTGAGCTCGAGTATACCTCAATAGAAATTTCTAAAACCAAAAATCAAAGAGAAAACAGACATTAAAAAAAACCAGAACAGAATATCCAAGAACTGTGGGACAACTATATAAGGTACAATGTATATGTAATGTGAATACCAGAAGGAGAAGAGAAAGGAAAAGAAGAAATATTTGAAATAACAGAGGCTGAGCATTTTCTAAAATTAATGACAGACACACACCACAGATCTAGGAAGCTCAGAGAACACCAGACGAATAAATAACCCCCCAAATCTATACCTATGCATGTCTTATTCAAACTGCAGAAAATCAAAGATAAAGAGAAAATCTTGACTAGCCAGAAGGGGAGAAAACACCTTACCCATAGAGGAACAAGGATAAGAATTACATCAGATTTTTCTTCAGAAACCAAGCAAGCAAAGAGGGAATGGAGAGACATATTTAAAGTGTTACAGAATATTTCTACATCATAGTCAACTTTCTTGACTACCTTTTCTATCTTAAAAGTTGCTGTGGTACACTGTGCCTTTGGCGGCCTCCAATAAATCATGCTTGCTAGTACTCTGTTTCATGGGCCCCTTCCACATTGACCCTGGGCTCGGCCACTGGTTTCAGTGATGTTTTTTAAGTGGTGCTTAGGTTCTAGTGATTAGTTTTAGCCAATGAAATATTAGTAAGCATAATACAAGGCTTGATCAGTGTGGCACACTGGGGTGTATTTTCTTGAAGCTTCACATGGAAATAGCTTTGCTATGAGAAGGAGGCCAAGCAGACACCTGGAGAGGCCCACATCAAGAACTGAGGCCCCTGCCCAACAGCCACACCTGAGCCCCGAGCCTGTGGTCAGTGCCACCTGCCTGTCACGTGGATGAGGCCATTTCAGACCTTGCAGCCCTCCCAGTGCTCATGAAGCCAAGGGACCACCTGAGTAACCCACGGAATCATAGAAAACAGCAAATTGTTATTTTAAACCACTACGTTTGATGGTGGTTTGATATGTAGACAATCAAAACAAATACATTTTATAATTTATTTCTTACTATTGTTTATAACATTCCTGGAAACATATATGAAAGTCAGACTTTTTCTGAGGAGTAAGTATGATTTGGCTTACTGCTTTGCCCATGAAGACTAGCTTTCCTCTACACTTAAAAAATGTATAATTAATGATCATTTCATAAGTCTTAGAAGAGTCTTTTTGGTAATCTTCCCAGGAACTGAGAAAATGAATGACTCAAATCACTGAGGAACAGGATCCTTTTGAAAGTCATGTGGCTCTTAATGCTGTGCTTTCAATCACACTGAAGGAGGATGGGATGGAATTATTTCGAACGGGGTGAATCACTGCAAGATTTTTAGCATTTAACTCAAAATGAATTCACTTACTTGAATAACATTGCTGTAACAAGACTTTTTAAAAAGAAAAAAAGACAAGACTTTTTAAAATGTGAACAAGATTTCTTAACTTATTTATAAAAAACAAAGCCAGAAATAGTTGATGTTGAACTCTGTGTCATTCTAGCAATAAGTCATTCATCCATGGACACAGGAAGGAAATGGGGAAAAAAAGAACAGCCTTCCCTAATTAAAGAATTCATTTCTGGACATTTTTAACTTATTTTGTTTTGATTTACTATATAGTAATGATTTCCATGATAACTGAATGTCAAATATTTTACCATTTAGAGAATTTTTTTGGTCACGGAAAATATTTCAGTTTATAAGCATGTGTTGGAGAGAAATATAAGTGGTCAACTAGCTATTTTCAATTGTAGAAATATACTTTAGAAACAAGTTTTAGAAGGAAAACAAGAATAATAATTTCCCAACCAAATGTAAAGCTTATTCATTGCGTTTTTAATAAATTCTTCTAATTTCTTAATTTATAAATTTTTAAACCTCTGGGAAGATTTTTAAAATAGTACAAAAAACCCTTTGAATAATTCACCAATCGTTTAAAATTTTTGCCTCACTTGCCTTTGGCTCTCTCTTTTAATGTGTCGAGGTATGTGCGCATGTACATTTTTGGATCTGCCACTTGAAGGTAAGTTGTGGACACTTTTAAATATTTCAGCATGGACAATACCACTGTCATATCTAAGAAAATTGGAAAATTAACATTTTTTTCATAATATTAGTTGTCTGAGAACTACCATCTACAGCAGTAGATTTTTTTTCTTTTTTTGATCTAGCATTCAGTGCATTGCATTTGTTGTTGTTTGTTTTTTAGTTTCTCTCTTTCTTTTTTTAATCCTGACCCCAAGAACATTTACTGATTTTAGAGAGAGAGAAAAGGAGAGAGAGAGAGAGCAAGAGAGAGAGAAGCACTGATGTGACAGAGAAACATCCATCAGTTGCCTCCTGTACACGCACCAACCAGGGATTGAACCCTCAACCCAGGGATGTGCCCTGACCGGAGATTGAACCAAAACCTTTTGGTGTGTGAGATGATGCTCTAACCAAGCCTCCCGGCCAGCTTACTATTTAGTCTTTTTCAGTTTAGAATTTCGTGCCCCCCACTATCAGTCATTTTTTGTTTGGATTTGTTATTTAGGTTAGTCACATGTATTTTTAAAAAATAGATGATAAAAGTATTAGAATAATGTAGCATTTAGATTCCTAGAATTTAATAATTTCATTTTTAAATGTCAATATTTATACTATGAGAAAAAGCACATTTTTGTGACTATGTAACTTGAAAATTTAATTAGGCAAACTTGAAAAATGTTAGATGGCAACTTTAAATGAATGAGAGTCCACAGTTTTTAAACAATTCTTTTAGGTAACAGCAAGCAAAAGTATATCTGAAAACCATTGGATGAAATAACTGTGAGATTATTTCCAACTCTAAAACTTAGGTACTTTATCTAACTTACCTCACATAACTCACACAAAGCTGTCTGTGGTTGTTACTAATCCATTTCCTTAATGGGGAATCTTGTGTCTCAGACGAGTTAAATGATTTACACAAGTTTACACCATTGGAAAGTGCCAGAGCCGAGACTTGAACTGGCTCTGCCTATTTCTGAATTCCCCACTCTTTCCTCTCTTTTGTTCACCTGTGGAAGGGTTAGAGCTCTGCACATGGAAATTAGGAAGCAAAACAGCAAGACAAAATCAAAGCCCAGTCAGAATAAGGGGTTAACAGGGAGAGGACAGAGACATGTGAAAAGATGCTCAGCGTCACTAGCCATCAGAGAGATGCAAATTAAAACCACAATGAGATACCCCTTCACACCGGTGAGAATGGCCATTATAAGCACAACAAACAAGAGGGAACCCTAGTGCACTGTTGGTGGGAATGCAGACTGGTACAACCACTGTAGAAAACAGTATGGAATTTCCTCAGAAAACTAAAAATGGAACTGCCTTTTGACCCAGCAATTCCACTGCTGGGATTATATCCTAAGAACCCTGAAACACTAATCCATAAGAACCTATGCACCCCAATGTTCATAGCAACACAATTTACAATAGGCAAGTTGTAAACACAACACAAGTTGTAAAGCAACACAATTTACAATAGGTTGCTGGAAGCAACTTAAGTGCCTATCAGCTAATGAGTGGATCAAAAAACTATGGTACATTTATACAATGGAATTCCATGCAGCAGAAAGAAAGGAGCTCCTACCCTTTGCAAAAGCATGGATGGAACTGGAAGGCATTATGCTAAGTGAAATAAGCCAGGTGGTGGAAGACAAATGCAATATGATCTCACCTTTAAGTGGAACCTAATCAACGAAACAAACAAGCAAGCAAGATATAACCAAAGACATTGAAATTAAGAACAATCTGACAGTAACCAGAGGGAAAGGAGAGGTGATAATGGGGAGAAGGGGAGAAGGGTTTTTAGGAACAACTATTAAGGACACAGGGACAAAACCAAGGGGGTTGGAATCAGGGGAGTGAGGTGGGGATGGCTGGGCTCAAGGGAAGTGCTGAGGAGTAAATGCAGACAACTGTACTTAAACAACAATAAAATAATTTTTTTAAAAAATGCTATGGTCACCCAGAACTCATCAGGCAGTTAGCCAATTTTAAAAGACCTGATTAAAGGGAGGTGACCCCTGTTCCCTGAAGCTCCTTGCACTCAACACACCAACACACGCGCGCGCGCGCACACACACACACACACACACACACACACCCTACACATTCTACTCTGCTCTGCTCATGTCTTTTCTGGTGTTTAGTTTGGAGTCCAAACCTAGCCCCTTTATTTTTGCAGGGTGGGGTGAGGGGTAGGTCAGGGGCAGCATTGTGCGTAAAAAACAACATTACATGAGATCTAATCTTTTAACAAATTTTTAAGTGTACAGTGTGGCATTGTTAGGTAAAAGCAAAATGAAACTTTACAAATTATAAGATTTGTAAAGTCATTTTACAAGCGACTGTAGCGTGACTGAAACTTTACACGCATCGAACAGTGATGTGGACACCCATGTGCATTGCTGCCCCCTCCTCCCAGCCCCTGGCAATCACCATCCTGCTTTCTACCTCAGGGAGTTTGACTGCTTTAGTACCTCATGTGAGTGGAATCGTGCAGTATTAGTGCTTCTGTGACTGGCTTATTTCACTTAGATTAACATCCTCCAGACTCATCCATGTTGCACCATATGACAGAATCATATTCCTTATGGTTCAATATCTTCATATATATACAGGGTAGGGGGAAGGCAGATTTACAGTTGTTTGTATGGAAAATGATGCAATAATAAATAATAATATAAGAATAAACTCTGTATTGTGAATGCACAACTGTAAAGCTACTTTTGCCCCATCCTATATATTCATCCATCAGTGGACATTTTGGCTGTTTCTATCCCTTGGAAATTATGGATACTGCCATGGAAATGGGAGTGCCCATATCTCCTCGGGATCCTAATTTTATGAACTTTGGACAAATATTCAGAAGTAGGATTGCTGGATATGGGAGTTCCAGTTTTAAAATCTTTACAGAAACTCTGTTACTATTTTACACAGTGGCTGCTCTATGTTACACTCCCACCAACAGGGCACAAGGGTTCCAATTTCTTCACACCCATGCCAACCCTTGTTATTTGGTGTTGTTTTGTTTCCTAGATAATGGCCAGCCTAACAGGTGTGAGGTGATATCTCATGATTTTGATTTGTGATGTTAATCATCTCTTCATATACCTGTGGGCCATTTTTATGTCGTCTTTGGAGAAATATCTATTAAAGCCCTTTGCCTATTTTAAAATTGAATTGTTTGGGTGGCTTTTTTTCCCACTATTGAGTTGTAGGAGTTCCTTATACAATATATTTTGGATATTAATCACGTATCAGTTATATATGGTTTGCAAATATTTTCTACCTTTCTATAGATTGTCTTTAAACTCTTATTTCCTTTGCTGTGCAGAAGCTTTTTAGTTTGATGAAATCCCACTTGTCTATGTTTGCTTTTGTTGCCTGTGTTTGTAAAGCTGTTTCAAGAAATCATTGTCAAGATCAATGTCAAGAAGCTTTTTCCCTATGGTTCCCCCCAGGAGTTTTACAATTTCAGTCTTGTGTTTAAGTATTTAATCCATTTTGAGTTGTTTTTTTGTGTATAGTGTAAGATGAGAATCCAATTTCATTGTTTGGCATGTGGACATCCATTTTCCCACCACTACTTGTTGGAGGTGCTCCTTTCCCCATTGTGTATTCATGGCATTCTTGTTGAAGATCCGTTGACTGTGTGATATGGGTTTATTTCTGGGTTCTCTATTCTGTTTCACTGATTCTGTTCTGTCTTTAGGCCAGTACCACACTGCTTTTATCACCGTATCTTTGTTATATTATTTAAAATCGTGAAGTGTGATGCCTCTAGCTTTGTTATTCTTTCTTGAGATTGTTTTGGCTATTTGGTCCTTTGTTGGTTCCACATCAATTTTAGGATCATTTTATGTGTTTCTGTGAAAAAGGCAATTGGGATTTTGATAGGGATTACATTGAACCATTGGATAAATTTGGGTCGTGTGGACGTTTTAATATATTAAGTCTTACAATTCATGAACATGAAATGTCTTTCCATTTATTTGTCCTTAATTTCTTTCAATAATATTTTTTAGGTTTTGGTGTGCAGGACTTTTGCCTTCTAGGTTAGGTTTATATGTATTTTGTTCCTTTTGATACTGTTGTTAATGGTATTGATTTCTTGATTTCTTTATAGTACTATTTGTTGTTAGTGTATAAAACCATAACTGATTTTTGTATTTCGATGTTATATCCTGCACCTTCACTGAATTCATTTATTAGTTCTGATGGGTTTTTAAATGTTATCTCTAGAGGTTTGTATATAAGAATATGTGATCTGTGAACAGAAATCATTTTATTTCTTCCTTTCTAGTTTGGATGCCTTTTATATCTTTTTCTTGCCTAATTGCTCTGAGTAGGACTTCCAGTACTTTCTATCCTGCCATCTTGCTGACATTACAACCTAGTCCTACTTCTTATCAAATATTTGCCTGCTGTTTTGTGTGATTTCCCTAAGAGAACAAGTGACTAAAATGGTGATGGCCTACATGGGAGACCAGTGGGGGTGGGTATTTAGGAAAGGCTAGAGCCCTTAAGCCACACTATAAAGGCTACCTCTTGTACCACTAGGTTGACTCTATCTCTAAAGCCCATGAGGTCAGCCTATTGAGCATCTCAAGGTGACATCCAGACTCTAACATATTTATGGGAAGGAAAGGGGAATTGTGTATGTGCCTCTGAAACTTCAGTTGAGCAATTCACAGACTAACTTATAATTTTTTTGAAAAGCCATCACAATGTTTATCTTCTCAGAAGTATGCTGAAGGCATTGCACAGATAGAATAAAATATGTTTCAGCAATGAAAGGTGGATGTCTTCAAACTTGAGAGTAATGCTGGCATCTTATAATGGGGTCGTAACTGTTTTAGAGTTGTAATAATTGTGCAGCCTTGGGAAATCCATCTCCAGTGAGCCCAATAATGTAATGTTTTATTCCATTTAGATGTCACGGTATGGCACAGTAAATTTCCACCCTGCATTTAACCTATATCCTTGGGCACACAGGGCTGTCAGAGAAATACTACAGATTGTAGTTGTAGCAGTACTTTATGGGTTTAATTTCAGTGTGTTATAAATAGGGGGTGCTTGATTACACCCCAGTGGCAGGTATAACATTTTCTCCTACAAGTCTACAAATTCTAGCTAATCAATTACCTTCTCCTTTGCACTAATTCTGCTACCCTCTGTTTTTACTCAAATTCAAAATTCTTTAACAGATTTATGGTTTTGTGCCTATTTGTTGAATTAATCCCTTAGGACTGAATTTCCTGTGTCCACATTTACTCTTTTTAAAAGTGTTTTCTTCTCTCTTGACTCACAGTAGTGAGTGATTTTTGAGAACAGTCATGCATTTATCATCTCTCCTAGCACCTGGCACAGTGCTGTGCAGAGGGTGGGAGTTCCACAAATGTTTGCAAATGGAATTGTTCTCCTGTTAAGAACTCAGCCATGTGGTTGACCTGTCTCAGAGTCATACAGGACCACTTAGCACAATCTCAGAATCCTGAGACATGAAAGACCATTCCTGGTATTTTTCTTCATCTAGAATAGCCATTATAATTCTGTACACGTGGTGCTGCGTGTTCTACAAAGCAAAAAGTATAAGTTTCATCAACAACTCAGCAACACAAATATATATGACAATTACAGACAGCCTGAGATAAATAAAATTGAACCTGTAGTTTTTGGACCTCACTGTTTGAGCCACTGATAATACTAACCAGTTGGGGTAGCTGGCAGGAAATCCAATAGACAAGGACAATTATTAGCACTGGAGAACTATCCAGAAATGCTCATTCTCTGTGGCTATCCAACAATCAATAAGAGTGAACTTTATTATGGGCTGCAAAAGGGAAACCAAGCTTTTAAAGTATCAGTTGCTGTTGTTTTCCAGAGTTTCCAAGTCTCAAACACTCCTTTACTTGATATCCTCCTGAAAATCTCTTCCATTCTTCCCTGATTTCTTATGCCCACAGCTATTGCTATAGGAGAATATTACAGTAATCAATCAATATCTGATTAAAAGTGTGAAGCTCTTTCATTATCTCCACTAGGTGATTGAATTCCTTCTGCCTGAACAAAAAGATTCTCTTTTAAATTGCTGCAGCAGTAATTGGCGCTGAGTGTGAATGCCAGGCTGCATTTGGCCCATGTGATTGAGTAAGTCTATTTGCTTTGTACCAGAATGTGGAGAAGAGGCCACTCAGTGTTCATCAGGAAGATGGTTACTATAGAATAACCATTGGTCACTTGATCTCTAGTCTAAATGTCTGACATCTTTTGACTCCCTATTCCAAACACATACATGCAACCTATTTGTTTTAGTACTTGATTTTATGAAATGTCACTCAATAACTATTTCTGTATATTTCATAGCTAGTTTTCTTTTCAAAAAGTTTTTGAAAGACCCTGTTGTTAGGTAAGCAGCAGAAAAAGCACATGCCTTGTATGGGATAATAAATATGTGTCTTTTAGGCAAGGTTGACTTCCAGTTATCATCAGTGGTAAAAGTGATGTGAATAGCACAAAGAATTGGAACTGTTAAGTAATAGAACAGTTTCCCATTGAAAATCAATAAATTACCTTAATATTTTCTATCCAGCTTTTTAGCAGAATGAATAAGTAAAAAATTCACCTCATTGGCCTCCTAGAGACCCTCTGATGCACAAGTTTATCATCAGTTAGCGAAGACCGTCAGAAATGGAATAGCGGAGAAGAGCATGGATAAATAAAGAACATGGATAATTTGCCCATGAATCATCATCAGTTAACTAAAAAGCAAAGCTTTTAACCTAAATCCAAGGAAACCACTTTGCATAGTTGGTTCTTTTTGCATAATGTAGGAAAAAGTAGAAATCAGATATAAAGATAAGATGCTTTCTATTCTACTTTTTGAAACCCAATGAATATTTTTAACTTTTGAGGGGTTTGGGACAGTCTGATGAGAGCTATGGACCCTCTTCACGGAGGAGTGCACAGTCACAGGGCCACTACAAGAGTAGCATGAATAGAAGAATATATGAAGACGACGATATGATTGATGCCCCCTGGAGTTGTACAATGTTTACATCCAGATAATGTTTCCTATTCTAGGGACTCCAGGTGAGGAAACGCTGTCATGTTTGCTCTCTACTGGATCTTTGGAAGAAATGAGTTGAAAATTAAGTAGGCAAGATTGTCTTCTCAGCTAGGCTCATATATCCACTCCTGTGGAAAGGCAGTCAGTTGAAGCCTGTCTAAATCACTAGGGTGAGAGTATTTTCAGGTGGTGCCAACCCCAGGAGAAATTCAGTGGCTTTGCTCAGAATGTCATATTTACTTACAGAAGGAACAAGGAGGGACAAATCAATTGGAAAATGCCGTTGCCATAGGTGACCATTGCAAGCAAAATGAATCTCTTGTGCCTTGATATAGCTTTGAGCTGACTTTCAGTCTTCTGCAGCTGGCTTTATTGAGTGTTCTAAATTTTCCTATGCATGAAAGATTTTGAAAATGTAATTCAATTGTCAGTACCACTGGAATGAAAAAAAGCAAGAAAATGGCTGGATTTTGGCTTTTTTTCTGGATTAGATCAGCAGCTGTTGAGCAATAAGTCTACCAAAATGGCAATTTGAGCCAAATAAAACTCAACTAAGTAACACTGTTAACTTCAATCAAGCTTCTTAGAATACTTGAGACAGTGTCAAGCTCAAGGAGAGCAGCCTAAAGAACTGGAAATGCCATTGCTTCCAAATGGGTAATTTCTTCTCCTCTCTCTTACTTCCAAGCTGCCCCCAGTTGCTCACATTCCCACATTTTTTATTCTGCGCTTTGATGTATAAATGCAGGGAGTACTAAAGGGAATGATCTTTTTGAAGACTGTTACTATGAGGGTGGAGAAAAGTATATGCAGTTCAACATATGCAGTTCAACCTATATACTTTCCACTTAGAAAGTATTTTTTGAAAGCTTCCTAGACTCCAAATTTGTGTCTGAGTTCTCATTTTTCTTTAGGACCTCAGAACAGTCTGTTTATCATTAAGGAATCTTAGCAGAGTGACCGAAAAGTAGTACAAATATGACTGGACACAGGACTCTTTGTTCTCACTACAGTGTATCTTTGCCTATGATGCAAAGCCTCCTTCAAGGACTCAAGGATCTTTGATGAGAAATACACAATGATGCCTGGGATGATTTTAGAAAAAAAAACAACAACTCAATATCACTGAACTTGAAAAGGTGGCACTTTTGAATTCATTTCTCACCAACGGAACAAATTTCCTAGAGAGAATATATTTTTAACAAAATTCCAAGATTTTCCATTGGAGGGATCACAATAAGTCTGATTTCTGACCATATCCATAAGCATTCTCTCCAACCTTCCTACAATGCCATGAGGAAAAAGCAACGCTATACTGATAATGTCCTTGGTTTTATTTCTCCCCTTACAGAGAGCAATGATTTATTTATAGACCAGCTTTGACAAAATGTTTTGGGGAAGCTAAGATGTCTTTAGAAGGGAACAGAAGAGTGGGGATTGGGTTGTGGGACATGTACATTTAGTTCTAAACAGAGGAATCTTTTTTTTTTTCTGCCTACTATTACATTGTCATGAAGTAGTATTAGGGGTTTTTTTCTTTAACCTTGAACTTGGAAAATGCCTGAGTCATTAATTTCTTGGGATGCAAACACACTTCCATAAAGTAGCAACTCATTTGACTAAATTGTCCAGTCAATCAAATCTATTGAGAAATGTATAATACACACAGGGAGCACAGGAAGGGCGGGGCTTCTTCCCAAGTAATATTTAGGTAAATGTGAGTGAGCGGAGTAATATAACTGTTAGTGGAGATAAAGAGTTTGGGTCCTTGGGGATAGTATCCTTTCATTGTGGGGCCTTCGTATAATGTCCTCTGTCCACCTGGACAAGAGCTGGCCCTGCTCACATTGCAGCTGATATCTGTGGCTGTCATAACTTAGTATCTTATCTCCCTATTTGGTGTCCCTTGCCTACCCATCCTCACCTGAGCTCTCTCTGGTGTTACAGATTTCCCCTCATTCCGAGACATCTTCACTATGGTGGCATCTGTAACAGGCTTTTAGCTCTAAACTCCATGGTCTATTGCTTCCACTCTGGGGCTGCAGGAATTTCTGGGTCCCTTCCCTTCTACACACAAACTGTGAGTGAGGCAGGAAAGCCAGGTATCAGGGCATCTTTTTTTTTTCTGCTAAACTACACTGTACCACCTGGTTTACTTCAGTTTGATTTCCTCCTAATTGACAGACTCATCGTTAAGTTCCGTAGGGTAGGCCAGACAAAAGGCGCCCACTGTCCTCAGTGTCTAGTCCTTTTTTTACCTTATCTCTCGCCTCATCTTATCTTATTGTATCTTACCTTATCTTATCTCTTCTCTCATCTTTTTCTAACTTCCCTCAAACTCCCAGGAATAGGGAAAAAGTGATCTTGCTCTCTCACTCCAAGTCCTATTTTCTTTTGATCAGTGAGAAGCATGTTTTATAGCCCAAAGGTGAAAGAGGTATTTTCTCCACACTCTGAGCTGGATGAATTCCGTAAACTGAGTCCTGGACCTTGATATGCTAAAGGAGGTTTTAAAGAAATTTAGCAAATTCATTCTCTGCCTCTCCCCACGATGTCTCTTGACTGAGGACATAAACTATAGAGATATAAGGCTTCAAGTGAATAAAAGTTTACAGGAAGAATGAAAATAAATGACTTTATATTCACAAAGATAGTATGCCTGCCTATGAATGGGACTGCTCATTGACTGCGCATGTATCCTTGTGTTCTGTGCACTAATGCACAATTTCATCACATGTGGACAAACACCATTAGTGCCCACAGTGAACACACAGTGAGCAGGAGTTCAGGATTTGAGGGCATGTTCCCAGTCCTCTAAGATTGAGCCCTCTTCCACCAGCATATCCAAACCTCACTGTATTTAGCAGTCTTCTTTTGTAAAGTGTTTACACAAGGGAGACTCACCTAGTCCTGAGGTCATGTAAGTAATTGGTTCTTTGCACATTTGAAAGAATAATTTAATTGGCTAGTCAAAGTATCCCTCTATTAGAGCTCTATTCTTCCAAGATGCTGCATATTTCAATCTTCTGGGTCAATGAGCATCCTCTTGTCCATCTTTTCAGTGAGTCTGTCTGTCATAGTCCTGTCATTTTTACTTCTTATCAGCATCCTACTTTCCACAAAGCTCCAGCTGGGGTGCTGTACTTACCCCTTCTATGCAATGATCACTTCCCCAGCACAAGTTCAACTGAGGACTCTGAGAAGGTTTCTTAAGTCCACAGCCATTTATACATGCAAAATTTCAGATGTTTAAATGATCATTATTTTGATGATTTAGAACTTAGAAGAATAGGGATATTTTTTGTCTTATATTTATTGGTTTCTATTAGTTTGTCTAATTACATTAATTATTTAAGCTTTTTCCGGGTTTCAGACAAACTGAAAATGTGAGCCACAAAACTTATTTTAAAAGTGCATACCCGCCCTGGCTGGTGTAGCTCAGTGGATTGAGCTCGGGCTGTGAACCAAAGTGTCACAGGTTCGATTCCCAGCCAGGGTACATGTCTGGGTTGCAGGCCATGACCCCCAGCAACCACACATTGATGTTTCTCTCTCTCTCTATCTCCCTCCCTTCCCTCTCTAAAAATAAATAAATAAAGTCTTTAAAAAAAAAAGTGCATCTCCTTCAGCCCTGAGCAGTGTGGCTCAGTTGTTTAGGCGTCATCCTGCAAAGTGAAAGGTTGTTGATTCAGCTCCCGGTCAGGGTGCAGGTGTGGTCCCTGGTTGGAGCACATACAGGATGCAGCCCATCAATGTTTCTCTCCCTCTCTTTCTCCCTCCCTTCCTATCTTTCTAAAAATAAGTAAATAAAATCTAAAAAAAAAGTGCATATCCTTTAATATAGAACTAAAACAGTTTTCATTTAAAGAGATATTTGTGGTTCTTTTTTCTTGAAGACAAGTTGTCATCAGTGATCACAGTGATGTAAAGCAGTATATATAGACATGTATTTCTAGACAGTAATTTAGGGTTCCATCATACAATGGTGACAGGAAATCCCACACCGAGATCGAAGTGAGAAATGACACCTAACTAATGGATTTGGGGGGTAGGCTGATTGGCACTGTGAGGATAAGACTATTTTGTTCCTTGTTGGGAGATTAGTACAGAAATAGATGTGTGAGTCAAACTTCAGCACGGTAATAACTTCCTGACAGGTACTCTCTCCAAACCCAAAGTACATTAAGTTTAAATCCAAAGAGCCATTACACTTCAAATATTTTCTCAACTTTTTTATAAGTTGAAAGAAAAGGGAATTTTGTATCCTCAGTAGAAACCACAGGATTTGGTTGGCATATAAGGTACTGCCTACTGGAGACCATGACAGAAGTTAAACCATGAGGATGAGCCAATTGATCGGCTTGTGGCAGAGAGCTGTGCGGCTGACTCGAAGGACCAGGCCGTGGGGCAAGGCGTGAGCTTCTGGGTGGCCCAGTGTCTGCGAGTGCAGTTGGGAAGAAGTCCCAGCACAGATGAAAAGAGATGTGCTTCTGTCTCTTCAACGGCTCAGGGGAACCAGAACCATCTTTGATACATCACAGGTTTCCCTAACTTTGAATATTTTGCCTTTCATAAACCTTGGACGAAAACTTTTTTTATTCTAGTAGCTGTCAGGCTATTGAAACAGGGCACAGTGAACTCATTTCAAGTTAGTTTCAGACACAGATCCACATGAACAGTGTCAGCCATGGCTTAGATTTTGTCCGACTCCTAAGAAAAGACAGGTGAATCATTCATCGAGTGCCTAATAAATTTAGAACAATGTTCTGGGCACTTTTATATCTGACTTAATTCTCACAACCTCCCTGTGAGGTCTGATGCCCAATTAAAGATGTGGGAAGTGACATTTATGAAAGTTAAAGAAATGATCCTCTGTCCCATAGCTAAAAATTGGAAGACTCGTTCCTTGAGCTCCGCTCTGCCAAAATTCACTTTTAGTTTTACGCTGTCAAGCTTCCTTTATGAATGACTTTTCCAGAAACTTCTCTACATCCACTGCTTTAAAAAAAGGGTCCTCTTAGCCTTGTCAGACTTACTGCTTAACCCATCGTACTACTTTTCTAGAGCTGCCATACAAAATGCCACACACAGACTGGGCGGCTTAAACAATGGACGTTTATTTTCTCACAGTTCTGGCAGTGAGAAGTATAAAATAAAGGTGTCAGCACATTTGATTTTTTTTCATTTTCTTTTCTTTTATTGTTGTTCAAGTACAGGTATCTGCCTTTCCCCCCCATCACTCCCCCCCAACCCAGCAATCCCCACCACCCTCCCTTGATGCCACCCCACCCCTTGGGTTTGTCCATGTGTCCTTTATAGTCGTTCCTGTAAACCCCTCACCCTTTTTGATTTTTTTCTGAGGCCTCCTCTCTCCTGTATGAGGACACAGCTGTCTCCTTGCTGTGTCCTCATACGGGCTTCTCTCTGTGCACACGCATCCCTGATGTGTCTTTGTGTGTCCAGATTTTCTCTTCTTGTGGAGACACCAGTCCCATTGGATTAGGGCCTGCTCTATTGACCTCATTTTAACCTAATCACCTCTTTATAGGTTTTATCTCTAAGTGCAGTCTATTCTGAGGTAGTAGGAGTTTGGGCTTCAACATATGAGTTGGGAGGGGGAGACAAAATTCAGCTCATAACACCCACTTGGATAATAATAAAAAACATTGGACCATTTTCTTCCGGCTTTGCATAGTTCTCCCCTACAGCACCCAGCAAAGAACACCAAGTGCTGTCACAAAGGGTAAATGCAACGCTTACAGTGCTAGTTCTTGTTTTGGGTTTTATTTACAATGTTTAGTTCAGGTCTGGAATTATGCCATCTTTACCCTGGAGGTGGGTTTCCTGCCTCCTATAGATTGACTTGATACATGTAGTTTAAACCTGTGCAAACACAGCGTTAAAAAAGGGGCTTCTTATTCCTGACTGAAGATGCACTACCTACTTCTGTGTGGTAATGAGCATAGATCATTTTTATGGCGAGAAGAGACCCAGAGCTTTGTTGACAGCAGGACAAAGAGGACCAGTGAGGGCCACTGAACCCCAGAGGGGAGATGAACTGGCTAGGACTTGGCAGGCTATCTTAGCAACTTGACGAGGTGAGTACCAGCAAGGTGGTAGGTGAGAGGGGGAGAGTGAGATGGGGGAGTTCTAGGGCCATGTAGTCAGCAGTCCAGAGTCAGCCATGGGGAAGGGGTTTGGGCACAGGACTGCTGGTATGAAAGGACTGGTCATAACTGAAACAGCAAGATGATCATTATACTAGCTAATGATTATTGCACATCTACTATGTACCAGGCATGTAGGGCTGCATGTATATGTCCTGTGAGCGCTGTACAAACACTTACATGTCCTCTATGATCTTTCTTCCATCCTGTGTATCAGGACCAAAGGTTTCTCTTCTCCCTCCAGTTGCAAGGTCTTCTCTACCCTCTTTCATGTGAGTAGCCACCGAGCCTTCTCTTTCTCCATCCAGAAGTTCAGACTCATCTGATTTCTGGGAGAAGCATCGAAGAATTTTTTTTAATCCTCACCCTAGGACACACTCATTGATTTTAGAGAGAAAGAAAGAGAGGGAGAGAAATATCAATGCAGGAGAGAAACATCGATCAGGGATCCAACTTGCAACCTAGGTATGTGCCCTGACCAGGAGTCAAACCCGCGACCTTCCAGTTTATGGGACAACATGCCAACCAATTGAGTCACAGCAGCCAGAGACACCTAAGGATCTTCATCTAGCTAGTAGGTCAGGGATTTCTTCCCCTCTTGGTTTCTGCTTTGTCATGGCTGGGAGGAAGAAAATCAACATTTGTGGTGCCATGAGAGAAGAGATGGGAGAGGGGTCAATATGCATCATTTAAAAAAGGAAGATAGAAATGTCAACATAGAACCCAATAACAAATCCTTGATTATTGTCTATCTCTTCCAACTGGAATGTAATTTCCATCAGAGGAGGTGCCTCTCCCAGGCGCATGGCTCCAGCTCTAACAGACGCAACCAACATGTATTTGCTGAGTGAATCAATGAGCTCTGTGAAAATTTGAGCAGTTAAAGGCATGCACATGAGAATTCTTTCTGGTGGTCATTTGCCTCAGACTTGCTTAACTTCCTGGGCTATTTTCATATATATTTTTGCTCAAAATCATAGACACAGAGGCCTTTAAGAACTCTTTAGTTTATAGAATATTATCCCACAATAGAACCTCCTACACTTTGCCCAAGAAAAAGGATGAAGGTAAGCCCTGAGAAATATCAGCCTCTCTATAATTGAAACTCTGTTTATCCAGACATGTTTCCATGTATAAACAGAGGCCAAATACTGTCTTGTGTATTGAATTGAGGCAGGTTTTTGGAAAATAAATTCTATCGTTACTCTAGTTTCATTTTTCAAGAATGCTGAAGTTCAGCAGCAAATGAGAAGCCCTTCAGACAAGATTTCATGCATTTGGCTTGTAAAGTCGGAGCATAGATTCTGAATCCAGACAACTGAGTTGAAATTCTAGCTCCCCACTTGCTGTCTTAAAGGGTTTTGGCAAGATGTTTAACCTGTCTCATTGGGTTTCAGCATTTATAATACAGGGATCAGAATAATGCCTGCCTCCTAGGGTACTGTGAGAATTACATAAGCTACGTATGTAACGCAGTTAGAATGGAGTTTGGCACACAGGAGAGCAATTAAGTGTCACTGTTACTGTAATAGATGGAGGAGTCCTTTGCTTGGCATTCAATGAGCATGTACTTGTTAAAGGGCCTGGTGTGTGATCTAAATGGGAGAGGCAGCAGACAAAGGACCTAATAAAGACTCAAAGACTCATGCCGGTGATACACATTTTATATACATCACATCATTTAATCTTTACATTATTCCCATTTATACAACAAAATCAAAATAGATAGATAGATAGATAGATAACAGCCTTAGGTTAAGTACATGTAAGTTCCTGCTCCTAGTAAATGACAGAACCAGACTTAAAGTGTGGCTTTTTCAGAGTCTGAAGCCTGTTTTGTTTGAATAGTTTAAGTGCAGAACTACTTAGAGAAAATTGAAGTTTAGAAAATGTTCAGCTATAGGATTCTGTGCTGAAAGTGTTAAAGTGGCTATGGAATACCTAATTTGGTTTCCCAAAATAAGTAGATTATCTCCCGGGGGAGAGGAGTAATTTCCCTTGTAGGATATTGTAAAACCTTATCACTTTTTTACTGAGGCAGATCGTAACCTAAAATATGGATTTAGAAATACAATTTTGGTTTCATAGAAATTTTCATAAGCAGAATGGGAACTGGTTTGGGGGTGTGGAAATCATATCAGCTGTGATTTAAGTTCCTATAGCTTACTGTTCTTATTTGTGCCTATAGTTAAAAAAAAAAAAAAGGAGCCCTACTAAGTCTTTAGTGGACCTATACTAGAAACAAGATCCCTGTCATATTATCATGACCTCCTGTGTGTGTTTCTTGGTCTCAGCGTGTCCTTTCCCCCATTTGATTTTATTCATGTGGGAGTTTTGGAACATGTGGTGTGTTTTCATGTGTAAAATGTATGTGCATGGGGAGGAGGGTGGTGTTCTCCTGTCTCATGCTTCAGTCTCTATTTAATAATTTCACCCTTTTACATTTCTCTCTCTGTGTTTACTTTCACTTGATTTCACTTTGCCTTCTCTTCTTTCACCGCAATATAGACCTGAAGTCTGTGTTATTTCTATCTAACGAAGTTTTATGTTCTCTGTTCTTACTTTAACCTATGAAAAGAATAGTTGATATTTGTCTCTGTTTAAAAAGCTGGCTCATGTGGACTTATGTTAATTTTTATTCTTGATAGCATAATAAAAGTATTTCCATCTCATTTAAAATAACTATTAAATAAACTGGGCAAATTATATAAAGTAGCAGCATTGAAACTGAGACTGAAATAACATGTCCACCTAAATAAAGGTTATAAATAAAGAGATTTGAAGATGGAAAAATGCCCTTTAAGGGAGTACAGTCTATTTAATTATTTCCAAGTAGACACTGAATTCATCCTTGGAGGAATCCTTCATTGTTAAGTCTTCTAGTTGTGCTGATGTAAAAAAGGCCTATCTGATGTTCCTGGCAATTCACCTGAAAGCGGATGCTGGCATTCAGTATTCTGTTTAGCAATGAAGTTGCATTGATAGTAAAAATGAGCCTATGTAGAATCAGAAATTGCTCTGGACCTGAAATGCATTGTGTGTTCTTGGAAGATGTGATGATTTTTGTGCAAGTATTTTCTCCCAGGAATGGAGACTTTCTTCTAGCAGACAGGATGGGCAGCCCTTATCTTCTCTTCAGAGAGCTCTGGGAAAGGAGTGGGGCTGAGCTGGCATGGGCCATTTTCTCTGCACTGTTGGTAAGGGCTGAATGAGCCACAGTTTGGGAAATGTACTGTGGCCACGACATATGGGGCAAACCCACCTTTTTCATGGGTTTGGAATATTTTCCTTGAAGGGAGTGGATCTTCCCAGTGTCAGTCATCCTGGGACAGGAAATAAGCTGTGTCTTAGGAAGAAGACTTCCTGCTTCTCTCTGCAGGGGAAGCGATTGGGCCTGGACTCCCAGGTGCAGACACACCTAAAGCTTCCTGTTGGTGAGCGCAGAGAAGGGAGCAGAGTGAGAGCCCCCCACCCGGAGGCCTGCCAGGAAACCCGCAGGGAGGCTCAGGGACTCTCCAAGTAGAGCTTCTGACAGCACTCTCAGTTGTGCTTCTTTGGTCTTCAGGTTTTCAGTAAACTCCTTAAAAGCTGATTTGGTCTTAGCTGTATGTGAGTCCGGAGAATTGAAATTCTCAGGGGGTTCTCCTGGGGGAAGACAGATGGGCCTAGAAGTGAGTCGATTACACAGGGGTCACCTGCACCCAAGGAGGTGGCCTGGCAGCAAGCAGAGAACGCAGAGCAGAGGAAAACTGAAGGACTTTCAGAACATTGCCCTGGGGAACTTCTGGGAAACCACAGGTGAAGAGATGACCATTGAAAGAGGCCCGTTCCTGCCAGGAGGACAGTGAGAGTTCATACGATCATGCTTCTGCATGTAAAGAGGAAGCCTGACCTCCTTGGGTAGTCGCAGAAGAGGAGGCCAGCAATACGTGGGATCGATCTGAAAAATTTATAGCAGTGACTTAAAATTCATGCTACACTAAAGGCTCAAGATAAATATAAATTAACAAACAACAAATTTCAGCTCACTCTATAAAATGAATCGTATGAATGTGTAAATTAATGAGAAGAATAGATTCTATCTGTTAGAGGGCTACTACCCTTTTTAAAACAAATTATTATTTTAATATGATTAATTAGCCATTCAACAAAGCAAATATTTTCACCTAAATTAAATATGTTGGCAGAATGATTAGTTTCCACACATTTGCTATGAGTCTCTTTTACATTTTTTATGAATAAATAGATTAGAATCTATTCCACATTATCTTGCCTCGGTGTCAGCATTCAGCCCCTCCCAGAACCCTGTTTCAGGCTGAAATGTTCAACAAGGCCTTTCTGAATGTAGGATAGGAAGAGGGTAAAACATTGAAAATCTAAACACTATGTGAAATCCATGCAATTTAGCAGAAATATAATAGAGAAACCCTGAAAGAGGGTCTGTTTTTGAGTTCCTGGCTGTGCCATATGGTGGACACTAATCAGTTAATTGATTCTTCTGAGCCTTGGTTTCCCCATCTGTAACCCCACAGGATTATTTAGAAAATGCAATGATACAATGTTTACAGGAAATGCTATGAAGTGTAGGCAGTCCATCACATCTGTCTTGTTTTCTTGCACTCCTGGGATTCTGGTGGGACAGGGGTGGCGGGGGGGGGGGGGTGGAAAATCCCTAATCAGGGGGCACAAGTAGAGAAATCCAAGCAATATCAGCCCAAAATATCTGAGTTATAAGATTCTTTTAAATCTTAATGTTTGGGGGGCCCTGGCTGCTGAATCTCAGTGGATTGACTGTGAGCCTGTCAACCAAAGGGTTGAAAATTCAATTCCCAGTCAGGGCACATGCTTGGTTTGCAGGCCAGGTCCCTGGTAGGGGTGCACAAGAAGCAGCCACACATTGGTGTTTCTCTTCTTCTCTTCCTCCCTTCCCCTCTCTCTAAAAATAAAGAAAGAAAATCTTTTTAAAAATCTTAATGTTTGGGGGCTTATTAAGTAGCTTCCTGAGCCAAAGCCCCCAAACCTAGCTGTGATTCAGAAAAATCTTGTGAAGATCTTGGCCCTGAGCCCTGCCCCTCAGTAGTCATCTGTGAGACTTTGAGACTCCAAAGCTGACTGATTGCTGGGCATTGCTGAATAGACTTGACTGTGTCAGATCTTGCATAGAAACTTATTGGGACCAACTCATGGCAGTGGTTTTTTGTACAATTAAGGATATACTGGAAAGTTGTGATTAACAAGATAAAGGAAAAGTTCCTGAGAATCTGTAAAAATGGCTTAAATGATTTTCAAGCTATAATACCCTAGATAGCATGAGCACTGTTTCATCTGAATGAGTATTTGAGGGCAAAGTTCTATTTTATAAAGAGGGAAAAAAGCCCTGGCTGGTGTAGCTCAGTGGATTGAGCTCAGGCTGCAAACCAAAGTATCGCAGGTTCGATTTCCAGTCAGGTCACATGCCTGGGTTGCAGGCCACGGCCCCCAGCGACCGCACATTGATGTTTCTCTCTCTCTCTCCCTCTTTCTCCCTCCCTTCCCTCCCTAAAAATAAATAAATAAAATTTAAAAAAATAAAAAAGATGTTTCATTAAAAAAAAAGAGGGAAAAAAAAACTCATGTTCATTGGCCAGCTGCATTGGGCTAGGCACTGTGCTAGACATGGAAGTAGGTACTCACACTGTTTATTTCATTTGCTTCCTATCAGAATCTTATAAAGAAGCTATTATTTTTTCATAGATGAAAAAACTGAGCTCTAATAGAACGACTTGTTCTAAGGGTGTACAGCTGATAAACTGTGGATAAAATGTACACCAGTTAAGTCAGATCTGTCTGTCTCCACAATTTTCTGTACATTCTACTACACTGCCCTTCCTTGTCTTCCAGCACTTGAAGTAAAATAAGTGTTTTGTGCTGTAGGGGCTGTCTAATATTTATCATTTTGATCTATCCCTATTCTTGTGTAGAAGTTATGAGCTTAACCATTGTGCCAAATGTCTCTGACACTGACAGCCATGACAAATGCATTTTGTGTCCTGCATTACATCTTCTCAGCCCACCTCTGATTTGCACTGCAGCCTGGTTACAACTGTGTTCCCACCTCTCTCTGACAGCATCCTGTGCCTCTGCTCTTCCCCTGTTCACCTCAAGGCTTTCTCCAAAGCTACCGAAGCTTGCTGAGCAGCCAGCAATGTCAGGGAGCTGGTTAACTCTCCTGAGGACAATCCTCAACCAGGAGAGGACAAGAATCAGAGGATAAGGGCCCCAGCCTCTGTTCTTTGAAGGGACGAGTCCCAGATGCTTCCATGCGCTCCACTCACAAGGCCCCCATGGGAGGAGTCCCAGGGGTCCAGCTCAGTAATGCACCCAGTGTTGGCTCCTTCCTCCTTCTCTGCCCCAGTGGTGCTCCCTCACTCTGCTTTCTGGAAATTTGACTCTTTTTCCAATTCTAATAGCGGGGTCATAATAGCGTGGTCACTCACTCAAAGAAACATTATCATTTCTTTGAGTGACAGACTGTTTGGTTGGAATTTATATGCCTCAGAGATTCCTCTTCAGGCTGAGGGAGAAAAAAGAGAACAGAGTAATATGGACTGAGAACAAGAGATCTGGTGAGCCAGAGCTCCAGTGAGTATTTCTCCTTCCTGTCCCCTCTCCCCACAGCTCCACAGGGCACTAGCAGAGGTATTAGTAGCAAGGTGCATTGACCAGGAGTCTGAAGAGGAAGGCAGAACTGGGATTATTTCCAAGTACATGGTAGAGGTTCTCACTCTGTAAATACCCCAAAACACTCAAGTCTGGGAAATTCCACAAGTGTCTGAATTCTCTCTGTATTCTGTGGGGCCCTAACTGCATTGAAATGTGCATATTGATGTAAACTTGACCTCATGTGTTAGTAAAACTTGGAAATTCTTTTGCTAACTAGTTTTAAGTGCATCTCATTCACTTTCCCCTTTGACTTGCACAATTAGTGTGATTTAGGAAACTAGCAGAAAAATATAGAGATTTTTGATTTGTAAAGAAATTTTAACCAGAAAATCTCCACTGGATGAAATTGGCTTTGTTATATCATTTACAACATTAAAAAGTGTTAGCTCTTATGTGGTTCTGCCCAGAAATGAAGCAAATGAGAAATCATGAATCAAAGATTACATGATAGAAAAGCATTCTTGAAAAAGGATTAAAGTAGCTCTAACTGCTTAAGTGAGTTCTTGCCTATTAGTTTACCTTTACATTTACAGTGTATGTGCTCAATGTGCACGAAACTTAAGGGCTTATACTATCAGAAGTGGGTAGAAATGGAGTGATTCTGGGAGGCTAAGTGAATGGCTTTATATGGATACTGATATAGATATAGCCCTTTACAAAATACTTTTATAGAATCTCCCATTCTATTTTTATACACCTTACGAGATAAATATTTTTCCTATTCAGGAGAGGTTCAAAGTTAAATAAAATTTTTAAATTAATCCATCTAATACATGACAGAGATGAGATTGAAATCTAGGTCACCTCTTTTGCAAAATGCTCTGTTCTTTCTCCCTTATTCTATTGCCTTTTCCTTGTCAGTTCTTGAAGTCTGCCTGGCCGTGTATCTGTACCCACTTTGCTCTACAACTTGCCTTGTTTCTCAGAGACCAGAGATTGTCATCTATGGTAAGAAAGTAAAACAAATGAGACCCTTGATCACTGCAGTTACACACTGATCATAAGATATTTGGTAAATATTTCTTAACCTGTTTCACACAGGAAATTCTGAAGACAGTAATGGAATCCCATGTAGATTTGACTAGTGTTGCCTTAGGCCATTTTGCACGTCAACACTGCAAAACCTGCATTAGATTTTCAAATTTATCTAGAGCCTCAGTCGAACTGTAAAGTCCAGGGACTTCTGTGAGTATGATCTGAAATAGCTGTTCCAGTAAGGAACATCTCAAATGCTACACATCAATGTTTATTCATCCATCACGCACATATATACAACCTCAGTTATATGTAGAAAGATGAATCTTTTTAAAGAGAAGCATTGAATTTAGTTTTAAATGATCAAACCTGGGCTCTCATTTCAGGATAAACATTTTTCTAAATTAAGCCTGCGTTGATTGTCCTGGCCTTCAAATATATGTATATTATACACTTGTATATTTATATATGCACATATGTGTTTATATATATGTATAGATGTTCTCTTCTTTTAATTGCTAAAAAGATCTTTTCATTGCCATTTGTTTCATATTTCAAAATTTTCTTCATCCATACAAAATTATATCATCTTTTATACATAGTTTATCTCCAAGAGATTCCGAGAAAATAAGCAATGAGAAACACTGGGAACAATTATAGAAAATGTGTTTAGCCATGTGAATGAATTCAAGCATTCTACTGGTGAAGGAAGGAAATTAAGAGACATAAATAAAAAAAGATACTTTGGTATTGAGTTTTACAGGGAAGGCAGAAGAGATGAGTGCAAGGTTTTACAGTTTTGTAAATACAGGAATACGGATTGTAGAAGTGTAGGCAGGATTAAGGTGCACTCTGCAGAGAGGTTAGGTGTATCAGTTTGTAAATAACGCATCAGGTACATTAGGCCAAGAGTGGAGGGTTGGTGGGATGGGGCAGTTTCCATCAAGCGGTGTTTGTGGGAAGGTATAGGAATGGCATTTAAAGATGAGATCACCTGGAAGCCCAGATACTTGGAGAAGAGAAGAGATTCCAGATCTGACATTGGGATATTTGGGAATACTGGGAGGGAAGGATCCAGCAACTGAGAGAAAGGGGAAGAGATCCGGCAAAGAAGTAGAACAGGTAAGAGTACAAACTGCATCCAGCACTGCTGGGAGACCAAGAGGCGAACCAAAAGCAGACCATGGATTTAGCCCTGTGGAGGGGGCTGGTGACTGAGCAGAAGGGAAGTTAGCAGAGGAGGAGTGGGAACTTGGGCAGTGGAGACAGGCAGGTCAACTCTTCCTGCCATTTGGCTGGGAAGGGGTTGGAGAAATGAGGTGGATGTGGGGTCAGAAAGGATTTGAAGATTTTATAACACATTTATTTTGCTGATGGTAAAGGTCCAGACCCATTAAAGAAGAAACATTTATAGTCACAGGAAGAGCTCACACACCCATCTCTCAAGAGGACTCCGGACAGAACTTGTCCACACCCCCTCATGGCCAACAGACGGACAAATCAGGCTTCTCCCAATCCAGCACCCCTCCCCGGCTCCACTCCCTTCTCACCCACATGTCATTACCCAAACAGGTATAGCCTCTAGATACATCAGGGCAACTGTTCTAACAATTCTGTATCACTGAACCCCATTCAGAGGTGCATTCTAAAGACTTAGGAACACACAAGGGACAGGCAATAGAATCAAATGGGATGACTTTTATACAGTTCTCAAAGTGAGGTTTTCAGGCCAGTGGCATCAGCACCACCTGGGAACTTGTTAGACATGCTAGTTGTCAGGCCCCACCTCAGTTCTCATTGAATGAGCCGGCCATCTGTGTTTTATAAACCCCCCAGGTGACTCTCATTCATGCTCAAGTTCAAGAAGCACAAATCTAGACTGATTTCAAGTAAGTATTTGATGGAAATTTTTCCCTATTTTATTTTATTTTATTTTATTTTAGTATTTTATTATTTATGCTATTACAGTTGTCCCAATTATTTCCCCTTTGCCCCCTACCATCCAGACCCTGACTCCCTTAAGCAATCCCAACACCATTGTCCATGCTAATGGGTCATGCATACAAGTTCTTTTACTAATCCCTTCACCTTCTTTCAACCAGCCCCCACCTCCTCTTCCCTCTTGAAGTTGTCAGTCTATCCCGTGTTTCTATACCTCTGATTGTATTTTTTTCATTAGTTTATTTTGTTCATTAGATTCCACATATAAGTGAGGTCATATGGTATTTGTCTTTTTCTGACTGGCTTATTTCACTTAGCATAATAGACTCCAGGTCCACCCCTGCTGTCACAAAAGGTGAGATTTCCTTCTTTGTTATGGCTGCGTACTGTTCCATTGTATAAATGTACCACACCTTTTATCTACTCACCTACTGATGGGCACTTAAGCTCTTTCCAGATCTTGGCTCTTGTAAATAGCTCTGCCATGAACATAGGGGTGCATATATTCTCTTGAATTGGTGTTTTGGGATTCTTAGGATATAATCCCAGAAGTGGGATCACTGGGTCAAAAGACAGTTCCATTTCTAATTTTCTGAGGAACTTCCATACTGTTTTCCACAGTGGCTGCACCAGCCTGCATATATTTGAGGGAAACTTTACATTTTTTCATATTTTTCATCACACTGTTCATCCACTTTTGAGCCAATTTTCTAATGTTCAAATAAAAAATGTTGACTAGTAGCCTCAAGCCCACTTCCTCAAGTTTATATGTTATACCAGATTCACTACAAGGGTTAAAACAATTTGTACTTTTGTCATTTCTGTCCATAAGCTCTCGGTCACTTTTTGATCTTTTAGCTTCCCTGATTCTAGGTTCTGGGGTGGGAAAGTACACGATGAGCTGAGAAGAGTTTGTGTCAGGAAGCAAGGAGTCTAATGTGGTCACAGGGAAAGGATACAGCAGCCAGCTTGAAGGGACCATTCTGGTAAAATCTGAGACAACTAAAATGAGTCAGAATAATGACAGCAATGATGACAATAACACATACAGTGATATCTGCTTTCTTGTTATCTTGGCAAAGTCTTGTTGGGGACAGGGGCTGCTTTAGGCCCAGTCCAAAGGTTGTTTTGCCCAGTTTTAACATTCCAGTGTTTGAGGGGTAAGACCTGCGAGGCTCTTCCTCTGGGATGGCAGCTTTGATTTCAGGCAGCTAGCATGTTATTTTCCACACTGCTAGTACTAAAAGAGGATGCAAAGGAGAGAAAACTTTTCTTAATAGAAGAATACCAGTTAAGGAAAGTAGAAGAAGGGACAGAATTAAAATATTACAATTTTGCATTTAATAATAAAATATTACATATAGCCAAGGATTTTAATGGCTTCAAAACAATGGGTTAAAGATTTCTGGGGAGAGGAGGTTCACAGGATCTCAAATTATTGTCACAGAGAATATATATTAATTACAAATACAGAGAAGTTCCTTTACAAAAGAGAGATCTGATAGAGAGACTACCTTGCATGATCAAATCACTACTTGAAGGTATGCAGTTATTGATGAATTCTACTTTCTTAAGCAAATATTTACTGGACATCTGATATAAAGCAAATACTATTTGAGACAATTGAGATTTAAAAAGGCTTCACAGACATAGTGGGAATTAATTTGTTATAGATTGGATAAAGGCCTTTCTGAGAAAGTGGAGTTTTAACACAGAGCTAAAGGAGTCTTCCATGGAAAGGCTCAGCTGTGGGTTTGGGTGGGACAAGGTAGACCAGTTAGATGCCAGACCACAAGAAGCAACCCTAAGGCTAGAGGGTGCCTGACTGATTGGAAAAAACTGACAGGGAAGCCGTGTGCCTAAAAGAGATGTGCATCTGTTTCTTATAGCTTCTTTAACAAATTACCACAAACTTTGTGTCTTATACAAATATTTGTTATTTTGGAGTTCCATAGGTCAGAAGTCCAATACAAGTTTGACCAGGCTAAAATCAGTTTGCCTAGGGTAGCGTTCCTCTCTGGGAGCTCCAGGGAAGACGCTGCTGTCTGGTCGTTGGAGTTACTGGATCAGTTTTGCTTCTTGCGGGTGTAGGGCTGCAATCCCTGTTCTCACAACAATCAGATCAGCAGAGGGCTGTTCCCAACTCTGGAGGCTACCACAGTCTTTGGCTCCCTGCCTAGCTCCCTGTTTCAAAGCGAGAATCCTTCCCAAGTTGCATCCCTCTGATCCTCCTCAAGTCCTGTCTCTTTCCAACCACAGCTCAGAGATGTGCTTCACTTTTAATGACTCCTGTGACTACGTTGGGCTCACTCAGATAACCCAGACCACCTCTGAGGGTCTATAACCTTATTCACATCTGCAAATTCCCTTTTTTATAGAAGGTGTCACTTTCCAGGGCTTAGGGCAGGTGGCATTTTGGGAGCCATTGTCCTGCTGCCATTAGAGAAAATGAAGAAAATAGCTCAAGGTAGAAGCCTTTCATCTCCCGGATAGGTCCAGTCAGGTTGCTCCCTTTTTCAAGAAACTTTCAATTACTCACTGTTGCCTAAAGAATTAAGTTCAAACATACTTGCTTGTCATGTGGACTTATCATGCCATGGACAAAAGCCTATTGTCTATTGTTTATACACCTATTTTCCAGCCACTTTGGACTATTTATTCAGGATTCTCTGGCAAAGCCCCATGATTTCTTGCCTTCACACTTTTTTTTCAGGCTGCCCTTTCCCTCTGGAATGTCCTGCTCCCCATCTCCATCTCATGATAGTTCTTCAGTCCTTTGAGGCTCATCTCATTCATGCCCACTTAACACTCATCTGCGCGTGCTTGCATACACACACACTCTCAGCCCTTTACAGTATCTATGACACATCACATTCTGGCTTGCATTGCACTTAGTGTGTGTGTTTCTTCTTTCTATTATATTCCCAGTTTGTGCGGGTGGGGACCATAGCAGAGATGGATATCCTGGGTGTTTGCTTGCATTCTGATCAGTCGGTGCTAGTGTCACACCAGTGGTTAAGTTTTATTTATTTGTTTATATATGTATTTTTAAATATATTTTATTGATTATGCTATTACAGTTGTCCCATTTCCCCCCCTCACTCCCCTCCACCCTGCACACCCTCTCCCACCCACTTCCCCCCATTTAGTTCATGTCCATGTGTCATACTTATATGTTTTTCAGCTTCTACATTTCTCATGCTATTCTTACCCTCCCCCTGTCTATTTCCTACCTACAATCTATGCTACTTGTTCTCCGTACCTTTTCCCCCTCTCTCCTCCTCCCACTCCCCTGTTGCTAACCCTCCATGTGATCTCCATTTCTGTGGTTCTGTTCCTGTTCTAGTTGTTGGCTTAGTTTTTTTGGTTTTGCCTTAGGTGTGGTTGTTAATCATTGTGAGTTTGTTGTCCTTTTACTATACATGTTTTTTTTTTAATCTTCTTTTCTTAGATAAGTCCCTTTAACATTTCATAAAATAAGGGCTTGGTAATGATGAACTCCTTTAACTTGACCTTATCTGAGAAGCACTTTATCTGCCCTTCCATTCTAAATGAAAGCTTTGCTGGGTAGAGTAATCTGGGATATAGGTCCTTGTCTTTCATGACTTGGAATACTTCTTTCCAGACCCTTCTTGCCTGTAAGGTCTCTTTTGAGAAATCAGCTGACAGTCTGATGGGAACTCCTTTGTAGGTGACTGTCCCCTTATCTCTTGCTGCTTCTAGGATTCTCTCCTTCATTTTTACCTTGGCTAATGTAATTATGATGTGCCTTGGTGTGTTTCTTCTTGGGTCCAACTTCTTTGGGACTCTCTGAGCTTCCTGGACTTCCTGAAAGTCTATTCCCTTTGCCAGAATGGGGAAGTTCTCCTTTATTATTTGTTCAAATACGTTTTCAGTCTGTTGCTCTACCTCTTCCCCTTCTGGTACCCCTATAATTCGGATGTTGGAATGTTTAAAGATGTCCTGGAGGTTCCTAAACTTCTCCTGATTTTTTTGAATTCTTATTTCTTCATTCTTTCCTGTTTGGTTGTTTCTTTCTTCCTTCTGGTCCACTGTATTGTTCTGAGTCCCAGTTTCCTTCCCATCACTGTTGGTTCCCTGTGCATTTCCCTTCATTTCTTTTATGGTAACCTGCATTTTTTCATCTAATTTGTGACCAAAATCAACCAATTCTGTGAGCTTCCTGATCACCAGTGTTTTGAACTGTGCATCTGATAGGTTAGCTATCTCTTGGTCACTCCAAAGGATGAGTTCTGGGGCACTGATTTGTGCTTCTGTTTGAGCCATCTCTCTCTCTCTCTCTCTCTCTCTCTCTCTCTCTTTTGGGGGGGTCTGGTCGCTCCTGTTACTGTGAGGGGCGGAGCCTTAGTGTTCACCAGGGTTGGGCACCCCAGTCTCTAGACTGTGACGTTGTATGTGAGGGTGGGGTCGAGAGGGAACAATGGCGGCAGCTCCGTTCTCTGTGGGACCTCAGTCCCTTCCCTGGGATCCTGGGTTGCGCGCTCTACCCTGCTCCACAATCGCCGCCTCACTGGGTCTGCCAGCTGCCGCCTGTGCACTCAGGGTCCACCCACTGCGATTTTGCGCGCCCCAGATGTCTTTTGTGCTCCCAGCTGCCTTCTGCGCCCAGTTCTCCCTGTTCTCCATGTGCCTCCAGCGCCGCGACACGCGCCCATCTGCTTGTCTCCACCCCTCCTACCAGTCTGGAAAAACAGGTCTATTTCAACTTCTTGGATGTCTGACTTCCATTCAGATAAATTTTCTATCAGTTCTGGGTGTTATCCTGCCTCTAAATTGTTGTTGTTCCGATCTTGGTTGTGTGTGGAGGTACGGGGCCTCCATCTCGCCGGAAGTCTGTATGTTTGTATGTATTTAAGTGAAAATGTCTTAGCGAAGCAGTGAGACAGAGTGGCTACTCCACAGACAGAGCAGTCCCTCCGTAGTGGGAGTTACTTTTTTTATTGAGGCTCATTCAATTGAAGGGTAGAACATTCAATAAGGGGGAGGGACATCCAGGATTTTTATGGAAAAGGGGTGGAGACTTCTCAGAAGAGTCCTGGGGGCCATGTTGTGTCCTTATGCAGCCTTTCTGTTTCTGGTCATGACAGCACAGGGTGTGTTGTTTAGAATGCTGATGTGTTATAATGAGCATATAGTGAGGCTAGGGGTTGCCTCGAGGTAAATTAGTAGTGTTGGATCGGGCTGGTCTTCTGCTGGTTCTAAACCCTAAATCCATTGGGGCTGGTCTTATTATCTCTTTGACAGTCCTTGTAGCCCTTATCGGTTATAGCTGTTTTGCCACGTACTCTATCTCATTTCCCTCTCAGAGATACTATTCCCCTTATTTTTCAGGGTTGTTGGTTCCAAGGGTCTATGTTCTGTAACTGCTTCTTGCTGCATTAGGGATGTGGGCCCTGCCTACTGGAGGAAAAAATCTCCAGAAACTTGATTTAAGGGGCCCAGTGGTGGGGGCTACATGAGCTCAGAGGCTACTGGTTGATATCCTTGCGTAACTATCATTTTAACATAGAATTGTTGTAATCTCTTCCTCAGTGGTCCCCGAGCCTTGAAGGGACCATTCAAGGTGTTTAACTTACAAGCAGGAAACACAGCAATAATAGATGAAGCAGAAGGCTAGGACACCAGTACCCTAAGTAGTAATTAGAGCACACTGCAGTCTAGTCTCTGAGTCTTTAAGACTGTCCATCAAGAAGGTCTCTGGATGAAAGGCTCAGAGCTTCTTTGTGCTGGAATGAAGGTATGCTGTGACAATCCAGCAGATTCCCCTGGGCCACAGCCCAGGTGTCCCCATGAACACCTGGCAGCAGCTTAAGCAGGACGTCTGTGTGGCTCCCACAGCATCAGTCACTGAAGCCATCTGAGCATGAGCTGTCATGATAACCTCTCCAAAGTTCACAGTATGGCATCTAGCTAGGGAATATTTTTAATATCATCTCTGGGGGTGGCTACTCATTCATCTTTAATTTATATCCTCCAGAGAGCACAAATAAATGTGTCCCCTCCCCACCCCTCCACGCACATGACAAGGTGAATGACTTCTTCTTGATACATAATACTTGTTGGTTCCCAGCTTGTCAGGATCTTTGTAAATTTTGATGTGGGCACATGCCACATTAATCATGCTTTCCAGACTTGTTTTTTTAATACAACCTTAATGGGATTGCAAACGCTTGACTTTATTTCTATTGCCTGTGAACATTATACTGTATACCACACACAGAATGTATTTCTTTTTTGCTCTTCTCCTTTCTCCAAAGGAGAACACACACGTACACACAATTTTAAAAACAAGCAAAGTAATCCAACTAATTTATTGTCTAAAACATATATGTTTATTACTGTCTAATAATTACTCTTGGTATCAATTTATCTGACACTAAAACTTTCATGTCCCTCTCCTTCATATCCCTCTGGCACATGCATCTCCTAGAACTGGATATGTGTGAGCTTTACAATATGAGAGACCTTTCCATTTTTGCATGGCCCTTCTCTTACGTTCTTTTCCTTTTCTTCCTCTTCCTTCAGAGCTATTTGTACAAGAAGCAGCTTTGGAAAGGTCCAGGTTAGTGCTGTACAGTTGATAGTTATTGCTGTTATAAACTTCAGCATGACTTTTCTTTGTGGACTTCGGCTCTGCAAGGAGTCCTAGGACAATGCGCTCGCCCAGCTGGTCTCCTCGCTCAGCAAACCAGCTCAAAACAGCAAGAGATGGAACCAAATCCATAGTGATTATGTGACTGTTTCCTTTGTTTTATTCATTAAACTTTTCAATGCAGGACTCTGTCCTTAGGGCAATGCAACACCAATAACTATATTTTTTAAGTCTGAAAGGAAGAATAACAACTTATTGAAGAAAGAAAGGAAAAGCAGAAATACTGCCAATTATTAAATAAGCTTTATCCATGCTATTTTAAGCTCTTGACTGGTGTGTTTGTTTTGTGTGTGTGTGTGTGTGTTTATCTTGTGGCATAATGATCAGATTTAAGATTAAATTATTTATTTCTTAACACCTTTGCTTTTTAATCTAGTAGTAGATATTTTTATTTATACTAGAAAATGAGATAATTAAATCTGGTTAGATATTCTGGGGCACAGATAACCATTTCAGAATTAGAAATGTACATTGGCGGCTAAACAGATAAAAATAGAATTGTTTTATTTTGTGAGACTTATGCCATAGACAAAATAATATAGTTATAAAAATATCCAGCAAGTAGGCTGCCCCCAGAGTAAAACAGCAAATAAATCCTAATTATTTTTGTATGCATCAAAGCTTTCGTCTATAAAACCTCATCTAGAAAACTGGGCTGAGAGTTTCACCTTTTCAAGAAAGACGCAATAAAAGATACTACCGATGATATAATAAAAGATAGTTCAAAACATGTGGTGGTCTCCTTTCTCAGTAAAGCAAGACTGAAAAAGGTATGCTTTTCAGCTGACAGATAAATGTTGACCCTCAGGAACTAGTCAAAGTTCCCACTTAATTAAAATGACAATTGTTGCATTCAGGCCTCAACGTGTGCAGGCTCCTCACCAGTGGGCGGTTGGGAGAGAAGGTCTGGGGTGGGGCACCGAGGGGCGGGGCACTGAGCTGTCTCCTGCCTCTTGGTGGGGGACAGGGGACTGCCATTTTCAAGATGCTTACGACAGAAGCTAGGAGTGCAGCGGGGCAGTTAGATCATTGTTCTCCCAAAGGCAGGGTGTGTATAGCACTGGCCTTTCTGAGATGAATGTCTTTAAAGGCTACACAGGCAAACGGTTTCATATTAATAATTATATACCTATATTAATGTGTATATATGTAAATGTATACAATTTAATATATGTAATTAATACCTCAAACCTATTGTTCAGGACATAGCTAAATAAATTAAAAATTTAAGGTAAATTGCTTTATACATTGTTGCCCCAAACTGGAAATAATCCGAATATCCATCCACCAATGAATAGATAAAGAAACTGTGGAACACTACTCAGTAATGAAATGGATGGAACTATTGACACATGTAATAGGGATGAGCCTCAAAACTTTGTTTTAGAGAAGAGAATCCAGATAGGAAAGACCACACACTGTGTGATAACCTGATCGTTTTTAAAAATGGTTTACAAGCAAAATGTAAGGCCAGGGGTGTTCTTATGCCTCCTGAGTGGTTTGGACCTTAGAGTTTCTGACCCTTTTTTTTTCTGCTGGAGATTTGATGACCCAGTGCACATGCGTAGACCTGAACCCCAAGACAAAAGGGCCTCAGAGAGGCCATCAAAATGCAATGCAGACACTCTGGTTTCTCTTCAGATTGTATAAATCTTTCGCCTTTTACAAAATGCAGTGCAGACTGTGCACTGTGTGGGAGGAGAGAGCTCACAGAGTGAAAGAAAATATTTTTTTCTCTCCTGCTCCCAACCTGATCTATAAACCTTCTGCCCTTGGGCGAATCCATAATTTTACTGGACACTGTTACACAATACAAAAAAGCTCTCTCTCCCTGTGGCACAAACAGCCGTGCTGGGTCCGTCATTAAAGGGACTGCTATGGTTTAATTACCAAAACTCCAAACGTGTTTCAGAAGGAAAGCGTTTCCCTCTGCAGTGTTGGTGCTGCTTCAGACCTCAGTCTCCAGCCACGAGGGCGGGAGGCTGAGCCCCGGTCCTCCCCACCCAGCCTTGGCTCATTCCCTTTCTTCTTCCGTCCACACCAGGCTGCCTTGGATGTTCTTAGGTTTTTCCTAAGGGAGTGGGGCGAGAGGAGAGGAATAGAACGGAAGGTCGTGTCTGGCTGGCACAAATAAAATCTGACAACAGTGTCCTGTGGGTTTGGCAGATTCCCAGTGAGAGGTGTTTTCAGGGGATTCCCAAAAGTTCCCTCACAAAGGAAGTGGTGGCTGCAGCTTCCTTCATTAGGCAAAGGTCCCTCTTCCAGCTGTTCCCAGCTGTGACCCCCAGTCTGTACTTCAAAATGGTTCATCTTCTATCTCTTTCCACCTGCCCTTCTCATGGAACTAAGGGAGGGGAGAAAAAAAAGGATCTGTTGCTCCATTCGGCCCAACCCCTTTACATTCTTGAAGAGGCAGAGAAGGATGGATAAAGCAGTTTAAAAATATCCTGTGGTGCCTCAGGCAGCACCTCGTTTGAGATGTAAGGCTTTGGCTCCTGTTGTTTTATTACTTTGTTCCAACAGCACTCTTTCTGGCTCAGAGCGTGAGGCAGAATTCTGTTTTAACACAAACAACATGTAGGTAGAGCAAACATCACGGAGGTGGACACAAATGACTGAAGATTGAGAAACACTATATCAAGTTGAAGAGAAAGAGGAAACTTTCCCAGAAGACTATTGGTATGGAGAATTTGCTTCCAGAGCGTTCTGTGGAAAGGTTTTGAAAGAGGGTGAGATGCAAAATGGCAACAACAAGGGACTGACAGGCCCAGAGGAGATGAGTTTCTGGCCTGGGTGTGGCTTGTCTTCTGAAAAGAGGAAAGGACCCTCGGGGTGAAGTGGAGAGAGCAGCTGGAGTATGTAGAACCCCAGTCTGGCCGTGGGGCTGCACAGGACGGCCCCACCCTGCAGACAGTGCTTGACTGGAGCAGAGACTTGCATTTGGGTCCAGGGACAGAGAGGGTGTTGGAAGAGGGTAAATGATGGTGATGGATCAGCACTGTAAAAGGATTGGATCAAAATGATTTCCAGGCCAAGGAGATGTTTTGAAGACTGGCAATTTTAGAAAAGGATCTGCAAGTCCTGCTTAAATCCGCCATTCCCTTCTGCAGCCCAGTGGAGAAAACCGAGCAGGATTGCCTTGAGGGAGGCGAGGGACTGAAGAGGTCTCCTCTGCTTCTAGTCCCTGCGATGGACGTGCCCTTGCTCTCATCCTCCTGTATTTTCTAACAATTCTGAAAATCTTCGCTGATAGAAAAACATTTTATGGGGAGATTGAAAGGAATTACAATGGGTTTGGGTTTTGTTTTGTTTTTTTTGCTTAGAATATATAATCAATTTCATTATTTCCCAAGTAGAGCATTCACTGCAGGTTCAGTCTTTGAAAGACAACCTGATTCCCCACTCCACAGAGCAAGTCAGGAGATCTCATTCACGGTTTTCAGGCACAACTTCCTGTTATGAAATGTTTATACCCTAACCATTTCCATATTGAACAGCAGTCTGACGAACATATAACATTTAATGTGTGTATGTGTTTTTTCCCCCTAAATACAACAATTAGAATTGACAGCACGTAATGTCATTGGAAGTAAATTGCTCTACTTAGCACCTTTGCTTTACAAAAAAATTTCTCTTTTCTTCTACAGTTTCATAATGTCCTGAACATTTTTTAAAGATTTTATTTACTTGTTTTTAGAGAGGCCAAAGGGAGGGAGAAAGAGAGTGAAAGAAGATTCAATATGAGAGATAAACATCAATCAGTTGCCTCTTGTCTGACTCTGACCAGGACCGGACCTACAACCCAGGCCTGTGTCCTTGACTGGGAATCGAACTTTCACCCTGCGGGACGATACCCAACACACTGAGCTACACCGGTCATGGCCACCTGAACATTTTAAATAAAGTGTATTGCTCTACAGTTCAAAACAAGATTATAAATGTTCTTTGAAGGAAGATCAAATCACTTCCCACATACAGTGAAGGTCATGGAACTCTTTTAATAAAAAAAGGGATGGGGCTAAGTATGGGAAATAAATATGTACATTCCTGTCTGGAAAGTCACCTTAAATTAACTTAACCTCCCCCCCAAAAGACTATGTTTTGTACATATTGAACGCCTTTTATAAAAGTGTAAAGACTTCCAACTAAATTTTAGTCAAATGTGTGCACCCTGCATTCCCCAGGTCTCCTGGCTTCAGCGTGAAGTCTGACTTCACACTGGAGCACCAGTAGCAGCTGTCCACCCCCCAGTCTCTGGTTGGGTGTTTGGTTTCTCCCCACCAGTGGGATCACGAGTCCCCAGACCCCTTACTTCCGATTGAAAGGTGCTCATGAAAGGTCAGTGCCCCTGTCCCATCCAGCATCTTTGTGCAAGTTAGGAAAAGGCACCCTTCCTCCAGGGAGAGGGAGTCCAGCTTGAAGAGGAGAACTGGGCCGGATCTCAATTCTGCCCTAATTCCATTGTCTGCGTGTCCTCATGCAGCAAGTAGTCAGCACAACCGCACAACCACGTGTGGTGGCCTGATAAGTCCCCTCTTCCTTCAACCTTCTCTCTCTTAAGCCTTACTGCTGGATGCCCTTGCTGGCGACCACCCCACGAGACCGACTCCTGCTTTCTTCTTCTGTGGCCGCTCCCCTAGTCAGTTGCTTCCATGCTAAAGGTGTGGAAAAACAAATTTCCCACAATCCGTATTATGTGCTCTTTCAAGAATACACAGAGCTGACCTGCATCCTAGATACCTAGTAGACTTCAAAGGAAATAGATCTTTTGGGGGAGAAGGGCTTGATTTTGTGTTTGTTTGTTTGTTTGTTTGTTTTTGTAAGAAACTCCCAAACTGTGTTCCCAAGTGTCTGTACCATTTTGCATTCCCACTAGCAGTACATGATGAGAATTCCTGTGGCTCCACGTCCTTGCCAGCATTTGGTGTAGTCAGTGTTCTGGATTTTGGCCACTTTAATAGGTATATAGTGGTATCTCATTGTTTTAATTTGCATTTCCCTAATGTTGTATGATGTGGAGCATCTTTTCATTTGCTTGTTTGCCATCTGTGTATTTTCTTTGGTGAGGTGTCTGTCAAAGTCTTTGGCTCATTTTTTAATTGGGTTGTTTTCTTATTATTGAATTCTAAGAGTTCTTTGTATATTTTGGATAACAGTCCTTTATCTTCTGCAAATATTTTTACCCAGCTGTGGCTTGTTTTCATTCTCTCAATCCGTGCATTTGTTATAGTTCCTTCTCCTTAAGAAACTGACATGAGTTCCATAGGGCCAAATGAAGAGAAAATCTGAGTAAATACAGCTGTTCAATCAACTGTGTCCCCTTACATACTGCACTTGGGAAGCTAATGGCTTGTTCCCCCACCCCCATTGTTGAATATATTAGTTAAAGGAGTCGGTCATTGTCTCATAGGGAGTTCAGTAGAGAGATTTTGAAAGAGGGTAGTAATGAGGTCCTTGGGCAAAGAAAATCTTTTCCTTCTTTTTATGTGAGCTGTCAGAACATTCTCAAAGATGTTGAAACTGATAGGCTCTAGGACACTCACTATACACTTTCATGAGACTTGTACAACCCAAGAATGTACATTAACCAATTGCAAACTAAGGTCATCCAGAGATAAAATTGCTTCATACATGACTTTAGTTAATCCAATGTTCTTGCTCAATATTTTGTTAATGACGATTATGTTCTTGTGGCCTCTCTGCCTTCCAGCTTCTGAGTCTAGTGTATTCTGTGTGCTGTATGTTCTGCTCTACATCAACCTAGACATGAAAATCAACATTTGGCTGGTCAAAGCCAAAAATAAAACCACACATGTAAAGATTTTCATTTTTGCTACTATCTTTTTAATTTCCAAGCATCTTTTTTGTTATTCAAATATTCTATTTTTTTTAAATAATTATTTTAGTAATATTCTTGGGTTGAAGCATATTTTGTTAGCACTCAGGAAATATTAATGATAGTTGGTTTCTGTTTGTTTTATAGTCTCAACTCTCTTCTCATTTTTAGGGGTTTGTACTTAGAAGCTAATCAAAAACTGTATGCTTATTTTCCATGTGTCTCTCTAGAACCATCCTCTACTCTTTCAACGCCCCAGACACCGTGCTGTGGACCATATCGTCTGGGATCCCTCACTACCTGGCTCCCCAGTAGGTCTGACCAGTAGACAGGAGATGGAAACATAGCAGGAGAGGGGGCCAGTCATCTGTTCTCATTGACTGCCCAGCCACAGTTCTGTCCGTGGCAGTGTTCCTCCATTGCAAGGTTTCTTAACCTCAAGCACCGCTGACATTGGGGGCCATCAAGTTTTTGTTGTGGGTCGGTCCTGTGCATTGTGGAATGTTTAGTGGCATTCCTGGCCTGTGTGTTCTGTACACCAATAGCGATCCCCTCTCCCTGACATATTGACAACCAGAAATGTTTCCAGACATTGCCAATGTCCCCAGGGGATAAAACCGCCCCTCGCTGATAACCACTTTGCTCTGGCTGAAACAGTTCCAGCCCTGACTGGACCCTGGTAGTACCACTCTCTCCCCTTGCACTCTGAGGTCTTCCCACTCACACGCATCCCTGGGCTGGTCACCATTTGGGCGGGGACATGGTCCCTTTGAGTCTTCCCACCCCTCTGTAGGGAACCTCTTCATTAAAGTTTCTTCAGTGAATCCTTTTAGCCTGTGCCACCTGTTTTTGGCTGAGACCTCATTGGTCCAGAAGTTCTGCACAGGTGGGTGTGTGGTGTTGAGCATGATCTTCACAGGAGGGTAATCTGGATGAGCTGTTGCCTTGGGAACCCACATCTCAGTATCTTAGGCATTTTCTGTGGGCCAGTTGTGGTCCTCAGAACACTTTTCTGGTATCCTGCTTAAAAAGTACATCTATGCTTGACTGACAGTGTTCTGGAAAGGGAAAGTCTTCAATATTCAGTGTAGGACTTTTCACCTGATCTTTATTTATTTATGATACCCTTGCTGTGAACTGTGCCTGATGTTTCCAAGTGCAGAGACCTTCTGTTTTCACTCCCACCAGAGAACACAGTTTCAGTATTCTACCCAAATCTTTTGAATTTTAGTGCTATCCTTATGCATGCTGCCAACATTGGCTAGCTCCTTTCGGTTTCTGGTTAGAGATCTCTTCCTCTAAGATATTTTCCTGACCATCCAAGACAGTGCTAGGTACAACTTTCACCACAGAACACCCTCTGTTTACCCTTCCTCTATGCTCTCTTCCATTCACCCACCAGCTCTGCACACATTCTGAAACACTCTCGGGGGTGCATCAGCTTTCTCAGGCTTTCAGAAAGGAAAGATAATTAACAGCTATCTGTCTGTGTAGTACTTAGAACGATGTATCCTGTGGTCCACTTACGCTGTGTCCTACAATAAACTGGGGTTCCTTGAGAACAGGGCTGTGTCTTGGTCACTGGTGGGTCCTGGGAATTGAGCACAGTGCCTGTCACATAAATGTACGTGAGTGGATGAATGCTCATTTCTATAGACATCATGCTCATTATTGACTCATTAGCCCATGGTGGGATCTCATCAGATGACGAGTCTTCTGAAGAAGCTAGATCTTTCTGGGAGCTGCTCATGTGAGTAACAGTCGAAATGAAGTAGAACATCCCACGAGTCGAAGCCCACAGCCAGGTGGGTCCCCCGACGGTGGGGGTGCCCGGAGCCATCCTGTCTGAGTCTGCCACGTTCCCCACTCCTCTGGAGCTGCTTCGTGCCTTTGAGATCATTGTTTGTTGCTTGCATCAGGAGATGAGAAAAAGTTTAAATAGCAGGTAATAAATGAAAGAATATAGTCACTGCTACCACCCCATTTTTGCCAAGTTTTGCAAATGCACAATTCTGATAAATTTATTTTGAGACAGTTTTGTGTGGCTTGCCGTTAAGGGTGAATGGAGACCTATGTAGATTGTATTCTGTTTTTCTTTTTATGAATTGCTGTCAATTAAATGATCAGGAAAGATTTGACAATTAGCATCAACGAAATGTCAAACAAGATGTTTGGATGCCAGGCCTTATTCAGCTGAAGCCTGCATTCCATTTGTAGGTAGAAGGTGGAATTTTCAGCAATCCATCAGAGCAACTGACTCTGGAAAGGCAGCCTTGAAGGTTTTTACATAAGGCACCCTTACCGGACACCATTTGTCACAGGCATCTAGGGGTTGAGGCCACATGTCGCCTTCCAGACTGTAGACTCCTTAAAGCCATTACCCCAAACTAATCATTTTTCAAATGACAGATTTCACCTCTTTCCTTCCAACGTTGGAAGGTCGGTGCTGTGCCGCTGTGGAGCCCAGTTGTAATCACCGTCTCCCCCACCCCCTGACCACACACACAGTGTGAGCGAGCTCATGTTGAAGGTGGGGCTCAGGTTGCTGTTCTCTTAGTCAGGATCCACTCCTGCCATGGTGACTTCCTGTACTCTGCTGGCAGCCCTGCTGGAGACGGTTGTGACTAAACCTCTGATGCCATTTCTGTCACTGCCTCTGTGAGGATATATGCCAAGACCTTCTAGGAAAAGGGCCAAGAGAAAATATCTTATGTTCCAAATACAGGGTCCAGCGGAATGAGTGTAGTTGGTAGGGTAATAATATGGGTTTAATAATTTATAGTTCAATTTGAACACTTCTCCTAAAATGTCATATGGTGTGCTTGAGTGTGATATTGTTATATTACAGAATTACATGCTTAAGACTTGGTAATAAAAGATTTTGTAATAAGAAAAAGGGGCATGATTTGTGCCGGACCCTGTATACCCCTCACAGCCATGTTGGAAGGATTTCCAGGACAGATGGTCCATTTCCGAGATATTTATCTTTCCACTCCCGCGGCCCCTCCCTGCCACAGTCACAAAGTCTGTCCTGCGTCTTCAGTGCAGCTTCTCCTCCTCGCCCGGCCTGCGCGTCTCATCCAAGTCCCTTGTGTTTCTTACGCTCTGCACCCAGCCACTACTGCGCACTCACTGGCTCTCGGGAGAAAGCACAGCTACATGGCCTCTCGTGTCGACTGCTTGCTTGGCTGCAGCAGCGGCTGTAGCGTTACCTCCACGTGGCTCCCCAGCCTTCTCAGCCTCCTCCGTGCAGGAAAGGCAGACAGGACAGGGGCCCCCCTCACCTGCACAGCTGGCAAGACCCATTTTAGGGACATCAGTCTCTTTGAAGGCATTGACATCAGTTTTAAATTTACAAGAAATGTCATTATCTTTCACCATAGATTCTCTAAAAATTACAGAGCACCTAAAGAAGTAAAATTAAAGAACTTATTTTAGCTCAAATGACCAAATCTACAACAAACGCTAAAGTCCTATTTTAAGTGGCTCCAGGACAGGATGGCAAAGCAATCTTTCCAGGGCCAGAAAACTCCTCCAGGTACTGGGAATTAATCTCTTTGTCACAGGATTGGGATTTACCATTCCCAGCAGCAAAAAAGTAAACCTGGGATTTTGGGGGTGCAGATCAGATGCAAAGCTCATTTACTACTGATCCCTGCCAACTCCCCACTTGCAATGCAAACCTTTGTAAACAGGATAGAGCCAAAGTTCAGCATCCTCAGGACTTGCTGAAAGTGAGTCTCTTTAATGGGCTAAATACTACTAACTTCTCTACTCCCCAGACTTTACATCACACCAGGAACACGCTAGCATTGCTCATCGAAGCTCTGCCTAACACACTTGACTCCGAAAGGCAGGGTAAATCACCCAGGAGAATATGTGAAATGTGTCCCCAGGAGAAACGGGCAATTTAATTTTAGTCTTTTACCAGTGAAAATAGTAACATCTCAAACGGGGAACTTTTCACAACTCAGGAATAAATGTAAAAATAGACTTTTAAGAGGGTGATGGGGTTTACTAATCATGCTGTTAACTGTCTCATGTTCTGCCAAGTGTTCTGATGTCAAGTGCCACCCCCACAGCCAAGTGAGAGCACCTGCTGGTGGCAGTCCGTGTGGTCACACAGAGTAATCCCTTCAGAGCTGCCGGCCAAGGCACAGGATCTCGGTGAGCAAGATAAGCCATCTCTTCCTGCCCTGCGTGAATAATCTCCAGAGCAGCCTCCAGTAATTCTTGAGCTTCCCTGAGCACAGTGCATGATTGGTCGAGTCTCTCACCCACCTCTGTTATCACAGAAGGACAGGTGTCATGGTCGTGTTTAATATCCTGTAAAGGGAAAAGTCCAGGGCAAAGGTCATGTTGGAAAAAAGCACTGGCTCCTGTAGAAATAAGACTGTCCTACAAGAAAACTAATACTTGAACTTAATAACAAGGCAGATGTTCTGTGTTTGTCATTCCCCTTTGTTTTCCTGGAATTCTTTGATGGAGAATCAGGAAACACGATGCATTTGGCCAGTGTTTTCTCTCGTAGATAGAAGAGATGACTGGGACACAGCCAACATTAATATCACCAGTGTTGCAGCCAAGTACTGTGGGAAAATTATTGATAGGGAAGGGATTCATGTCTCCCTTGTTAGAGTGCTCAGGTTATCTTTCCTTTTCTGGAAAGCTTATGTGCTTCTGACAAGCACCACGCATTTTCACTGCTGACATGTGTAAGCCATTAGGTCCTGCTGCTATAACCCAGTCCCTGTCCAGGTGAGGAGGGCGTGGGTGGCAGTGGTGAGCAGTGACGCTGCAGTTGGGAGGGCAGGCTCTGGAGCCCACTGCTCTGGGCTTAACCTCGCTGAACTGCTCTCTACCTACCCGTGTGACTTGGAACAATCTCTTTAAGATTCTAGTTTTCCATTCATCATGTAGAAAAATTAACAATACCTATTACTCATAGGGTTGTTGTGTTCCCCCAAAGATCCCTGGCTCCCACATTTGACTTGTCTCCATCTTAGCAATGGCACCCTGTCCCTTGAGTTGTTCAAACTAGATGTCAGGAAGTCACCCTTAATCATTCTGTCATCCACACCCCCTGGCCAACCGGTGATGAAGTCTGTCACTTCTGCCTCCATAACGCATCCAACATCCCCACAGATTTGCATTTTAGCCAGTGGTACTTGCATTTCATCCCTCTGGCTCCCCCTGTGCTCCTCTACCACTGCCTCAATCTACGCCATTGCCTCTGGCCCGGTCCATGCAGGAGCCACGCTCATAGGTCTCTCTGCTTCTGCTCCTGCCCCCAGCAAGCTAATCTCCCCTAAAACAGCACCTGTAAGAGTTTGGAAAAGGAAATCCTGTCCCCGCCCTGCTTAGACACTGTCGCTGCTCCTGCTGCCCTGGAAATCCACAGCGAGCTCCTCACTGTGGCCCTGGCCTCTCCCCTGAGCTCGTCTTGCTCACATCAGCCCCCCCCCCCCCCCGCTCCTGGAGCACACAGGAGCCATCTGTCCCCTTCTTGGCCTCATACCAGTGTTGCCCTCTGCCTTGAACTTCGTCCCTGTCTTTGTCCATTCAGGCTGCTCTAACAAAAATATCATAGATTGAGTTGGGTGGCTTATAAACAACAGAAATGTACTTCTCACAGTTCTGGTGGCTGGGAAGTCCAGCATCAAGGTGCCGGCAGATTCAGCATCTAGTGGGGACCCACTTCCTGGTTCTTTCTGGGTTTTCACCTAGTGAAAGGGATGATGGATCCTCTGGGGTCTCTTTTATAAGGGTGTTAGTGCCTTCTGTGAGGGCTCAATTCTCATGACCTAAGCACCTCTCAGGTGACCTACCTCCAAATACCATCACGTTAGGGATTAGGCTCCAGCATATGGATTTGGGGGGGCACAGACATTCAATATACAGCAGTCTCTCAGACCTGGCGCATCACTGCATAATTTGGACCTCAGGTCAAATGCGGTCGTCTAAGAGACGGCTTCTCTGACTACCTTGTTTTACATAGAGCATCACAGTTTCTCTTGCTTTATTTGATTCATGGTATCCATCAGAATCTAAGGTCATCTTGTTTCTTATCTTATTACCTGCTAACTGCTCCCCGTGTAGAAGATGGTATTTCTTGAGAATAGCAAACTGGTCAGTGTTGTTCCAGAGCATTCATTCCAAAGCCTAGAACAGAGAGTTCACGGAGACCCTCAGTAAACATTTGTTGATGAGTGGATAGACAGTGGTTTGTATACACACTTTTATTTACATATTTGTAAGGAGCATGAGTTGATTTTATGATGACTGAAAGGAAAGGTTTATTTTGTCTTGGCCATTGGTATTGGCAAAAGTTTAAAATCAATTTTGTACTCTTTCTAATAACATTAGTGGTTTGGGGTGAGGCAGGAGCAGGAAGAGGCCCACTGAGAGAGGTGGAGGCTTTCCGGCAGGTCCCAAAGGTTCGATGTCACTGTTTTGCAAAGAACATTTACAGTAGGGACCTGTCACTTGAGAAACAGAGTTTGGGTGGGGCAGCATTTACCAGTCTTGGGAGGCATCAGACCAGAAATGTAGGCAGGGTTGGCCTACATTTTAGAGCAATAACCAGCAGCATTATCGTTTATAGCTGTTTTTCTGGGTGGATATTTCACTGGTACACATCTGTCCCCTGGGCTACCAGCTCAAGCTTTTCTATAATTTTGGCAGCTCAAGACCCTTAAATGCCCTTTGGACTTCTATCCTACTCTTAGCTCTTCGATCTTAGAGGCAATTCAAGGAGTTTTTGTTTAGTTGTAGGCAAACCTCATGTCAGCCTTGCGTCTTTCCACCACGTCAATTTCTCTTCTCTGGACATCATTGCAAGTCCCTCAGGGCACACGTTTTCTCTCCTGAACTTCCTTTTCTCAGTGGGGGGATCCCCAGTCTCACTGTTGGACCTCCTAGGCCTTCATGGACCTTTGTGCACCTTCATGGACCTGTCCATTATTTGGCCTGGTTGGCCTGGGTAGGTGTCCAGTATCTTGGCCTCGGCTCGGCCTTTTGCTTAGTGGTGCTTGCCTCTCAGCATCTGGAGAATCAGTGTGTTCAGTAATGGCTGCCATTTGGGGAGCAACTGTTATGCCATGTGCTGTATTAAGTGCTTTATGTTTGCAATCATTAATCCTTCACACAACACCCCATGCTGGTTATTATCTGTCCCTTCACTACTGATGTTCCCAGTCCTTCCTCTTTTCAGTGTTTGCTAACTCTCCCCAGTCTCTCTCCTCAGATTTGGTCCTTGCCCTCCCTTTCAGGGAACACTGTGCTTCAAAGCCTTACTTGGGCACTCTAGAAACTTAACCTTATTTAAAATACAGTAGAGTAGGGATCATTAACCACTGTTTCCAGAAAAAGCAAAAACAAAAATGAGGCTTAATTCAGGTCAACAAAAACTTCTTTATTTGTATCCTTAATTTTCCTTAAAAACTAACTTTTATTATATCAAAATACCTTCGTATTATAGGGTTTAAAATTGAGCCCCTGATAACCACTATTATCATTTTTGTTTTATAACCTTTCACACTTTTTGCTATTCATATAGAATGGTAAGTTTCATATTTCAGTAGTATGGCTTGTTGCAATGGAATATAATTACACTTTTTAGGTCTTGAATTCCATGTAAATTTCAAGATGTCAAAGCAGGGGTCACAGAGGAACAGGAGGAGGAGAAAGGGCTCAAACCTTTATCTTCTGCTTTTTTGCATCCAGCTCTTTGCACGATATCGTGCGATGATGAGGAAAAGCCCAAAGGAGGCAAACTCGGGTGATGCCTGGACTTGAGCATTTGTGAACAGGTGCCTTATAGTCTTTGCTGTTGTCCAGTGTCTTGTTCTCTTTTCTTTTCTTATCTACACAAACATGTGGGCATCACTTTGTGAATTCATCTCAGCCTTGAAGTACAACATAAGCTAGATAAGTTTCTGTCTTGTGAGAAATTGTAGAGTAGATGATCAAATTCGGCTCCAGATTTGGCTTCAGACTTGTCTTCAACTGCTGGCTCTGACGCTTGTTTTTCCAGCAGCGTGATCTTGCATGAGTCACTCTTCTCTTCCGAGCCTTAGTTCTGCCGCGTGAAACGGAGGTAACAGTACCTGTACTGAGGATGGTGTGTGGGGATTAAGTGAGGAGTATAAATGAGGCACCCAGCAGAGTGCTGGGCATGTGGGAGGCCTCAAATAAAGAGCATGTATTATTTTTATACAATTCCATTTATTTCAAATTGAGTAAAATAACAAATCAATCGGCATGAAATGCAGCGTTCAGCATGGTTCAGTCATTCAAGCATTTAGTTCCAAATTCTGGATATATTCAAGTTAGAGTCCATGGCTCTGAGGAAAATCAGCATCAGCTTCTTCACTTTCTCCCGTATACAAGGCATGTTGTTTCCCATGAGTGATACCCATGAAAATATCACTCCTCGGAGACAAGGGCTTTAACCAAGATTTCTTGGTGAGCAAAGCTGATATTTACATTATTATTAAGTTAAACTCAGTGGTTCTTCATACATAGGGGAGCAATTTGATTAAATGAATAAGAACAGAAAATTGAACCCTATTAGTTGTTTCATCTGGAATCTTTTCCTGATAGTTCTTTTGTATGACTGCCACATGCAGTTATGTTAGTGACATAAAACTGGTGTCTCTATACAGTCAGAAACCTAGTGATCTAGCCAGGGACTCTATGTCAATGTAAACTCTCTGGAATAGATTACAACTTAGAGTATATATATGTATAACTCTACCCTTTCTTCAAAATCCAAGCTCAATATTCCAGCCTGTTGGAAAAATTGCAACTAACAAATTCCAAAGATACAGCAATTCATTTTAAAAGAATTTAATTCTAAAGAAAGAGATTTAGAATATTTCTCAACACCTAATGGTACTTGACTAGTTAATTTGTTCATTCAGTTTTATATGTGTGTATATGCATAGAAGCAAATATATATGTGTATGTATTATATATTACTTTATGTTTTATGTATATATTATACACACATAAATAAGACATGTTTCTGTCATTAAGGAGCGTATAAGCTGTTGAGCAACAAACAAAAGATTAGAGTAAAAATGTTATTTACAGTGAACCTGTATGACTCCCAGTAAAAGAGGAAGAGTAGACACTACAGTCAGCCTCCGAAAGGGCTTCACAGGAAACAAAGTTCAAGCTGAGACCCGAAGGGCAAGTGGCAGGGCGGGGCAGGGAGAGAGGATGGTGTCCAGAAACTGAGCAAGGTGCCTGGGGGAGAGAGGCACTAAACAAAGCGGGAAGGGCTGGCACACAAAGTATTTATGTCTTTTAGGCAAATAGGAACATTAAACTGAGAAGCAGTGACATGAACGGATTTCCATTTAAGAGCAGGGCTGTCCAATACAACTTTCTGCAATGATGGAAATGGTTCTATACCTGCACTGCTTAATGGGGTGGCCACTCAACTCACTGTGGCTGTTGAGTGCTTAAATTATGACTAGTCAGACTTTGAAAATGAGGTTTTACTTCTGGTTCAATGTATGTTTGCATGACCACATGTGGCTAGGGGCCATCGCGTTGGACAGTGCAGTTTTTGAAAGATCCACCTTGGCCAAAGTCGAGGAGAGATTACAGATATGACCTAAGTCAAGAAAGCACTACAGGAAGTTACTTTAAAGGTCCAGAAGGCTGGACCACTGAAAGATGGAGGAGGGTAGAGGCAGCTGAGAAGTATAGGGCAGTGTGCCTTGAGAGACAGTCTCTAATTGAACCCCCAGTTCCTGGCTCAATGACAACCACACTTGATATAAGAAATCAGTGTTGAATGGATAGATTTGATATAGAGTTTTTTAAATGCTCAAAATTAAATGTTTCCTGGGTTGATTAATGCCACATTTTCTTCTCTTCAACATATATAGGAAAAGCTCAAGTTGCCATCTAAAAATTCTCATACTTGGTCTCCAAACGTCAAAAAGGGAGAAAAGGGGCCCATGAAAGAACAGAACAGTTAATAGCCTCCTCTGAGACTGTGAACACGGATTGTATGGACCCGGTCCAGCTGGAGGGCTTCACAGAACAGCTAGGCCCCAGATGAGGAGACCGTGAGTGTGGCTGAGGAGGTGGACACCAGGCCGCATGTGCTGAACTTCAATAAGGACCTCTCTTCCCAAGTTCGACAAAGAGATCCAAAACAGGCTGGCAGGACTGCATTCTTCCTGGAGGTCTCTCCTAGGTTTCCTAGGGGAGAATTTGTGTCCTCACTTTTGCCAGCCTCCAGAGGTCACCTCCTTGTCACCAGAAGTGTACTATCTCTCCCTCCCCCACCCCCAGCGACATCTGCTACTACTGTCACACCTTCCCTTCTGACTTTAGCCCTCTTGCCCCTCTAATGAGGACTCTTGTGATTACACCAGGCCCATACAGATAATAATTACCCAGGAAAACCTCCCCATCTCAAGGTTGTCAACATATACAGAGTCCCACTTCCATGGAAGGTAGTGTCTTTACAGATTCTCGTTTCAGGATGCAAAGGTCTCTAGGGGCTACTATTCTGTCTACCTCACCATCTGACACAGGTAAAATGGTAATTATCTGTAAGAATTTTGTGTTGTATTAAAGTTAAACTATATCAATATAACTTGAAGTAAATAAACCATTTTCTAGGACTTAAATATTGTTTAGGAGCTAAAGATTGAGTTTCATGAATATTTATAATGTTGGCATTTGACTTCTAGCTACCAACTATCCCTTTGCTCTGTATTTTTACATTAACTACATTGTGTGACCTTGAAGAGGTCAGGCTCCTTGGAGCCTCTGTTTCTTCATGTGTAAGATAAGGGGGTGGAATTGGCCAATCTCTGAGGTCCCATTCAACTAGACTATAATTTATATTCTTTTCTATTATTCTGCTTTACATTATGCATTCCATTTTAAAAACCAGCCTAAGTTCTGGTTTCACCCCAGAGCAGAAAGAAAGACTATTTTTGATTTGGTTTTTGCTCTGTTCTACATGTCTACAGCAGCTTTGTAGAGTTTGTGGTTTGGGACTAGAAAAACAACACACAATTCAATTTTACCTGTATAGGCTCATGAATAATTGGCACAACTTTTGTAAGTAGCCTCAGAAGTAGCAGCTCTTGGGGGCTCTATTCATAGCAAATCATGTTATACCTGGCACTGATTGTGGGTAACAAGAAGTGCTGTATTTACATACATCCTAAGGGTATGAATCATCACCCAAATGTTTTATTGTTTCCCTGTTTTCCATAATGTCATATTTCAGGGCAAAACACAAAGTTTCAAGTGAATGTTAAGTATCTTATTCTTCCTGGAAATCATTTAAAATGAACTACTAAAGGAGGCAAACTTTGAAACTTAATGTTTTGTTTTGTTTTTCTCTTTTGAATTGGTCAAGGGACTTAGGTGGAGAAAAATACCATTTTGGGATACTTGCTATTTGAAATCTCGAATTATTAGCCTAAAATTGGTAAGTAGACATCTGAATTCATTACCTCTGCTAAGTCTATTCTTTCGGAGTTACTGTGCACTAGTCTCAACTAAACTTTATTTGGAATATGTCTAACAGGATCTGGTAGTATGATGCATTTGGAATCTGATCATGAATTTGAAATATTGTCTTGAGTGCTGGCCAGTGTGAATATATTTGTACCCTATTACACCTTCTTTACCTCATTTATATTATTACCTGTTGGCAATCATGTTGGGAACATCATGTATTGTGATTTCTAATAAAAAATACATATTGCCCTAAAAAGGTTTTTCAGTTGGTTGAAATTCATACACCAAAGGGTTACAGGTTCAATCCCCAGTCTGGGCACCTATGGGAGGCAAGTGATCAATGTTCCTCTCTTTGTGTGTGTGTGTGTGTGTGTGTCTCTCTCTGTCCCTTCCTCTCTCTCTAAAATCAATAAACACATGATCAGGTGAGGTCTACTCATCCTGGCACAGAGCTCCTACAACCCTCTGAATTTCCTAAATGATAGGAGCCACAAAGGTGTCTTTTGTTATGTTAATGAGATGTTATGAAACTTAACCTGAGACTGGGGACTGGTTGCCAGGAGAACCAACCCTGTGACTAGAGGGTTAGAACTTTTAGTCCCACCCCCCTTACCTCAAGGGAGGGGTAAGGGAGTTGAGGGTGAATCAGTCACCAATGGCCAATAATTTGATCAACTATGTCCAAATAAGGAAGCCTCCGTAAAACCTGAGAAGGGTGGGTTTCAGAGAGCTTCCAGGTTGGTGACCCAGAATGCTACCATGTGCCCCGTAGTGAGTCTCAAACTGCACAGGGACAGAAACTCCTTTGTTCAGGATTTCACTCTTTGCATTTCTGCCTCCAGCTGTTGATTTGTATCCTTTCATTTCCTTTGTAATAAACTAGGAATCTAGTGAGTACACTGCGTTCTGAGTTCTGTGAGCCACTCTAGCAAAGAAATCAGACCCAAGGAAAGGGTTATGGGAACCTCTGATTTACAGCCAGTCGGTCAGAAGTACAGGTAATGACCTGGATTTGTGACTGACATCTAAAGTGGAGTGTCATCTTGTGGGACTGAGCCCTTAGCCTTTGGAATCTGATGCTGTCTTCGTATTGATAGTGTCAGAATTGGCTTGAATTGTAGGACATCCAGCTGGTGTTGGAGAATTCCTTGGTTGTGTGGGAGGAAAACCCCACACACTGGAATTGTTGACGAGAATTTTAGCCATTAACCTCTTTATAAGAAAATTTACTGCGTTCACTTAGAATTCACAATTTCAACAACCAAACTGTGACAATTCTTTTCTCTCCCCAGCAAGATCCAACGCCACGTGTCTTGCCTGCAGTGTGTTCAATAATCAGAAAGGAAGGGGAGAGGAGAGAGAAAGAGTAGGGGGGGTGGCTGAATGATCATTGCTCAGCAAATCACTGATTAGTTCCTTCAGAGCAGTATTTCATTATGGATTATTTGCTTAAATTGCTGCAATGTTTAAATATCTTTAATATTCATTGCATATGATCTTCCTATCAGGTTCTCCTGATTCACTTAATACATATGCATTGAATACCTACTTTGTGGCAGGTCCTGTGCTAAGCTCTGGGTATGCGATGGCAGGCAAATCGGGCAGGGCCTTATTCTTGCAGTTTGTACATTTTGGTGGGAGACACAGAGCTATTAATCCTGGAATTAAACAATTGTACTTCAACTTGCATTACCATGCTAAGAACACCATGTTACACCAAAACAACAATGAAAACAACAAGATTTTTATGCTATACCAATTGATATCCATAATAGAACACATTTTAGAGCATTAAGTCTTGTGCAGATTTTGGTATCCATGTGATTTCTCTGAGAGATTTTTCCCTAAATTATTTTATTGTGAAGGGAAGTTGACATAGCAGGGAAAATTCAACAGCTTTAGAAGCAGCATAGGAAAATAACAATTAGTAAAGCAACCTTTGCCCAAGATTTCAGATCCATTAAGTAGTGATGTGTGGCACATTCTAATTAACATCCTGAAACTGAACCTTCTAATCAGGTATTGCAGAATGGGAAATGTTAAATGCTACTAGGTATTGTATTGTGCACACAGAGCAATTATAGAGATGTCTCTTTTTTTTAACCTACATTCTTGTTTTGCGTAAAGCATTTACATCTGCTACCAAAGAGGCCTTTGTCTAAATCCATTTGGTTAGCTCCAGGCAGCATGGAAAATCGTTTTTGTTGGGACATCTTCTCTTTCTCTCTGTATGTCACAAGACAAAAAGGCAAGGGAGTTGATGTTTGGACAACGTCAAATTTATGCATACAAATTATTGGTTGGACCTCCTGCCATTCCAGGAGAAAAGCAATTGTTGTTGTTTCAAAGCCCAAACTAAATCATTAGGACCTTTCATATTAAAAAAAAAATTAAGGTAGCAGGTAATAGTCTGTGTTTTCATTAAGAATCCATTCTTATTCTGTTCTTAGATGCTTAGACATGTAAGGCCAAATTCTTCTCTAGTTACAACCCCCAACCTGCCACCTCCAGTCATCAGGGGCCCTTGCCGCCTTGTTGACAAGCACATGCATCCTCACTGACTTCTAGTGTGAGAGAGTAAGACCAAAAGGAGAAAGCCTTGGCATCCTTACTGAAGTGTCTCAGGCAACTTTCCTCCATACGGATCCTAAATAGGTAACTGAAGCATGCTACAGCATGTCCTTTCTGTAAACCCTACCCTCTCTCAAAACTTACCTCAAATTCTACCTTCCACAAGGAACATTTCCTCATCACCCCAACCAGGCCATTGACTTGTCTTCTGAAAGATTGTATTATCATAATTTATACCTCTTTTATGCATATGTGCTGCCTGTGCTTTCTTTGAAATATATATATTTATATCATATATATATATTAAAAGGCAAAGACACATGATCCATAGCCCAGCTAGACTATAAGCCCATCAAAGTCAAGAGTCATATCTTTGAAGTTTCTCCAAAGACAGCTAACAGAACATGGCCTTGGACATGGCAAGTGTTCAGAGAGTTGTGTTTATTAATTACAAGGAAAAGAAGGGGGAAGCAGTAGAAGAGGAGGAAAAAGAAGAAAAGATAGAGAAAGAAGGAAAAAAAGAGCAGGGAAAAGGCCGATATGTGGGTAGACATACATATAATCTGCTCAGCCGAGGCTTCCAACGCCTCTTACAGGAGCCGTAACATGTCAGCTGTTCTCATGTAGCCTTCCTTCCTCTGCCTGTAAACGGGGGTAATGATATTATCTACACCAGTCTCCTATAAGGTCTACATCAGTCTGAAATCACAGTGCCCACCACGTCACCTTCAAGGAATATTAGGGGTTTTATTATTTTATTTTAATTCTTTATAAATATGATGTTAATTATATGAGTTAAACCTGTCTGTATTTTAAAATCTGGGTGAAACACTTAACCAAAAAACTATAGGGCCAGAGGAAAGTTGACAAATGAGAGAGAAGACTAAGGTAGAACATTAATCCATTATCTCAAGGAGAGAGAATGTTTTTAAACACAGGGAGCAGAATATTCTGACCAACAATGGTTGGTTGATTATTATTACTATTTGATGCTAGGTGGGCAGGAATCAGCTGGAACCAGGAGATTGTGCAGGAGTCACTTTTAGGGCCACTTGCTTATGCCATGTTACTATGGAAACATGAAAACCAAGTGGATAGAATTGTTGTTGGTGCTGCAGAAGCATTAAATGTGTAAATATGTTTCCATGTGGGTTGTGGAGGAATACCTCTAGGCACCACTGCTGGCAAATGGGACGAGCAAAACAAAGAGAATTTGCACCTAGTTTTGTATGTTGGGAATCTCTATGGTAACCACATGGCACAATCAAATTAGGACAATTAAAGGCGGGTTTATTTACAAAGGAACTACATATTTTGAGGGTGTGGGCAAGCAACTCTGGGCTGTGGACAGGGAGCAATTGCCACCAACCGTGGGCCTGAAGAAACCGGAAAGAACTGTAAGGAACTAGAGAGAAAGAATCACTTAGAGAAATCACAAGAAGAGAAACAATTACTTTCATTTGAGGGGACAGCCAGACCCAGGCAAGCTTCAGAAAGAGAGCCAGGTAAAGAATGCAGTGAGCTCACTCTTCTCCTGAGATCTGATCTCTTGCTGAGGCTCCACAACTGGCAGATATGATACCTTCAGAAATCAAAGGTCAAAGATTCATTGATGTATTGCATGTGGGCCAGACTTCCTAGCACAAAGAACAGGGCAAAGAAGATGAGGGAGAAGATGATGGCAGGTACCCAAAATGTGGTGCCAGGATCGGTGCCTTCCTTCATCATAAATGCCTGTAACCAAACAAAACGGAAGTTGGAATGCCTGCCACCACAGAAGCCAAACTCATGAGGCAGGAGCTGGTACAAAAAGAGGTTTTATTTAGGTGCTGCACAACCGGGGGGGATGGTGGAGTTCGTCTCAAAGACCATCCCCATCTTCCTGCTCAAGCCTGAGGTTCTTATAGGGAGAAGGAAAGGAGGATTTTTATTTTCTATCCAATTACCTTTCAAGCGTTTGGCTTCCTTGGGCCCTATCCATTCATCTTTCTAGCTTTCAGTGCTATCCATTCGCATTTCTAGCTCGTGGCACCGAGTGTAAGAACCTCCCCCGGCAGCCATCTTGGCCAACATTGGAGACTCCCCAGCACCCCCCACTGGCTGTCTATGGTAACGTGCCTTTATTAAATTTGCAAACAAGCCCAACAACTATCCGGACCCACTTCCGGTGCTCCTCCCTCAGGCCTTGATCCTGGCAGTGAGCAACTGAATTAAGTGCTCTGTCTCACCTGCCGCCAACCAAACTGTGCTTCACAACAACTCCACATTTAACTTCGCTTCTTATACTTAGTTTCTATAACCTATCTCCTTAGAGCCTTCCCTGAGCATCCCTGGACTGGACCACTTCTCCGTCCTGTGCCCCGCAGATCTGGGATGTAGTTAAGTAGGGGAGGAGAAAATGATACAGAACAAAACTCTGGAGTTGGATTGCCAAGTTATGAAACCTATCTCTGGCCACTTAACTAGAGAAACCTTGGTAAGCTTCCTCATCTGTAAAAATAGAGATAATAATAGTACCTACCCCACTTGGTTATAAATGGAACAGAATTTAGACCTGGCCTAAAGTAAGAATTTAATAAATATTGTTTACTAATACTACTACAACTACTCTTCCACAACCATGGCCACCATTAGCATACCTATTCCATTTCTCCTGTTTCATTGTATCATTAGATTTGGTGAGAGCTTTGAGGGCAGGAGCATGCCTTATGCATCTTTGAATATCATTTGCTTTCTCTCTAACCCCCTCCTCAGTGTGGTCTCTGTCCTGAGACTGCAAGGTTCTCAGTCTGGTGGAGTTAATTACCACCATTGCTGTGCTGTTTTAAGAAGGACATGCAGCTACGATGAAACCTGCATTCTGCCCTGTTCTCATATCTCTGGTTCCTCAGTGTTTGTTTGTTAAAAGCTACCACCTGAGGATGATGACAGCCCTGAGAGCAGTGGTGTTCCAGCCCTGGTTGCATATTCAGATCACCTGGGAGCTTTTTAAATGTCGATGCCCCAACCTCGCCAGAGCTTCCCAGGAATGGTCAGTGTGCAGCCAAGGATGGGAACTACTGGAGGAAGAGGGCAGTGGTACTTAAACTGGAAAGAGATCCTGGATATGTGTCTGAAAAAGACATGACGGTTGCTGTGGTGACCATATGTCGTCATTAGTGCCATGTGTGGAAGGCCTGTCCCCATTTTTTGGCATCAGTCTGCAATTGCATGAACTCATTTCACCCCCACTGGCAGCCACATCTCCCATGTCATGCTGTTTTTATTTTTCTTATGTTGATGATTCACCCAGTTCAGGCTTCTAATTCTTTTTAGAAACATCTCAAATATCAAAATAGGTTTTATTCATTTTTTTGAGTGCAAAATTCTGATGCTGATTTAGTAGATACTCCACCTTCAAGGAGGTGGAACATAACGCCTCATTCCTCAAGTGTGGGCTGCCTTACTTGCAAAGAATATGTAGTATGGAAAGGAGAGAAGATGAATAACTTAATGGTGGAGAAACCTAATAAATCCTGCCTTAGTCATGTGATCCAAATTAATGTTGTCTGTGATGAGTCATGTGGGTAGTTTGTATCTTTGATGTGATGCAAGGATGTCACTGTGGTCTTCCTCCCCAAACCCATAACCCTAGTCTGATCATGAGAAAAACATCAGACAAGCCCCAACTAAGAGACCTTCAAAAACTCAGTACCAGAACGAAGAAGGACTGGGAAACTATCACAGCTAAGAGGAGCCCAAGGAGACATGACGACCAAATGTAACGTGGTGTCCAGGATGGGGTGGTGGAACAGAAAAAGGACATAAGGCGAAATCTAAGGAAATCTGTGTAGGCTAGAGTAAGTTGATCACGTGTCAATATAGATCCATTCATTGTGACAATTGTACTATTCTAATGCAAGATGCTAACTTTGGGGAAACTGAGGGTGCAGTGAATGTGTGAATGGGACCCCCATCTTTGCAATAGTTGGTAAATATAAAACTTCTACAACAAAAAGTTCATTGAAAAAAAACCTGATGTTGTTTTAGAATGTTGTGGAATGGTAAAATTTCTAAGTGACAGGTGTTTCTGTTTAACTTTAGTTTCAAACCAATGCTGTTATCCAGTAGTTTCAAACAACATCAAACTTGAGAGAGTATTACAGTTAGCTGGCGGGCTTGTTAAACAGATTGCAGGGCCCACCATCCCCACAGCAGTCCTGACTCCTAGGCTTGGGGAGGGGCTTGAGGATTTGCATTCCTAAGAAGCTCCCAGGTGATGCTTATGGTACTGGTCCATGGGCCAAACCCACAGCTACGTAAAGTCGGTCTCAGAATTCAGACGCAAGCTTTCGCTCATCATTCTTTATCAGCCAACAAGGTAAGGTGGCTTTTTTGGAATATATGTCTTCCTATGCGACTCAAAGAGTTGATGCTATAATAATTTTAGCATAATTCTAGTTGATTTTGTTTTATTTTATTACCCTGTACCTATGTTTGGCAATCAGCAAATGCTGTTGTTCATGTCTAGTTTGGTTTTTGGAAGAGTTATTTACAACAGACAAAAGAGAATTTCCAAGTGAGGTGCTGCTTTATCTGGGAGTCTTCAAGAGTGCCATAAAAATCATTAAGAGAATTTGAAATTTGTCCTGAAATTTCTCACCTGAAAGTATGTGCCTTTAAACGAAGAAAGATGGGAGTAAGTCCATATCCGGATGTTTTTTGCCTGCGATTTTTGTCTCTCAGGGTGAATTCAGAAAAGGCCATGTGGGGGCTTATCAATTGGAAAGAGGTTGGAGGGTTCAGGGCAAAGGCCTGGATTTATCTTGGTGATTTGGCTTATGTGTGTGTGTTGGCGGGGGGGCGGAGGGGGGCGGATTCTGCAAGGAGAGCAAGCAGAAAGCTACTAATGCCTAGACTGGAGCCTCTTCCAGATTTGGCAGAAATTTGATCTTCCAAAGATTTGGCAGAAAATAATAACATCCATATCATTTCTTTAAACAGATTATGCCCTTGTGGGGAGATAGTTTAAAAAAGGAAATTTAGGTTAGATGGAAAAAATAAACCTTACCACATTTCACAATAAACTGGGTTTAGTGAGGATAGAGCAGTGGAAACCTTTGACAGGTCTGTGAGATCTTTCTGTGCACAGTATCGTTCCATTTTAGATCTTTATGAAAATGTTTTGAAATTTAGTGACTTTAGTAATTATAGGGTAGAACCTAGTATGTCACTATTTGTTATTACAATGATGTAGATTCTCTATTTAAAAAAAAATTTTAAGCCCACAGGCAGGTGCTATCCTCCCTTTCGGAAATCTGGGTAGTAAAGAGCTCTCCCACCTTGTTTGCTTGATTCTAGGGCTTGTTGTCAATTTCTGCAATAATTACCTGCATTCAAAGGTGTTGCTTTAGACTGCAGCCTGCCATTATCAGTCAGGCTTTGGGAAACTTGGACCCCGACCGCTCTTTCAGCAGGACCTGAGGTTCCCTCCGCCAGAGCTGGAGCAGTGGCTTCCAGTGTGAGGAGGGAGCAGCCGCCCTGAGGAGGTGTAACCACTGAGCTGGTTCACCTACGAGATAAGGGAGATGCTGGGAAGGAACGAAATAGCAATAGGAAAAAATAGCAACTGTCAACAGAGGGACTGACAGGATTGTAGAAAGTCCTCCCCCAGCCCTTCCTACCCAAGTTCACATACTAGTAATACAGAAAGCAATGGAGAAATACGCCCCGTCTTTCAGAAGAGTTACTCCTTCATGCCGAATATTTTTGTCATTTCCTGAGCTTCCAGGGTTCAACTCTCCTTTTTTAGTCCTCTTGCCCCTAAATTAGGAGGCTATCAGGATTACATAATGGTATGCATTTAGCAACTTTTTTTCCTCCTCTTTTACACTGTTGCTATGATTAATGTCTCAGATTTAGTTTTTATGAAGTATTTAACTTTGGTCCCTTCTGTTTTCTATTGTCCTTCTTACTTCATGGACAAGTGTGTGTGCCTCCCACCCTTCGTGCTGCCTGGCTCCCCGCTGCTTTTCTGTGACCTTAGTCATTGCAAGTGTGTCATCGCACTCCTGCCCAGGGACTGGCTGGCTCCTCTGTACCCACCACCCCCCGCCCCGCCTTTTCCATGCTTCTTGTGTTGCTCTACCTAATTTTGTTTTAAATTTAAGTTTTTTAAAATGACAGTCTACATTCACCATTATATTGTATTAGCTTCAGGTGTGCAGCATAGTGGTCAGGCAATCATACACTGTACAGAGGGTCCCCCAATGTTTCCAGTATTCAGCTGATGCCACACAGTTACAGTAACGTTGACTATATTTCCTACACTCTACTTTACATCCCCATGACTGTTTTGAGTAGTTTTTATGATAGCATTAGAGTTACTGACTTTACATGGAACAATATAGTCAGATTTCCCATTTTTCTTTTACATTAGCAACTAAATCTAGCTACTGCTTACAAGTGAAGAACAGTTTTATACTCTATTTTTTTTAGCTTGTACTCATTTCCCTGGGAATAGGACTACAGCACTGGTAAATGCCATGTCTCAGGAACCAGAAGGGAAAACATGAGAAATTTCTTTGCAGACCTATTAAGTGAGCAGCACATACAATAGAAGCATCCTGATATTAGAGGGAGAATTTGGGCTTGAACCCAGAAAAACAGGTTTCTAATCCTGGTCTTTCCATTTATTAGCTATGTAAGGTTAGGTGTATATCCAAACCTTTCAGAAACTTCATGTGTTGTTTTTCTTTTTAATCAGAAAAAATGGAAAATGGTTAATGCCCTTCTTTCCTCCTAAGGTTATCATGAGATTTTATACATGAAAACAACTTGCAAACTACAAATGCTTCTACCAAATCCAAACTTTATTCTTTTTCACCCAAGAGCTAGCTAGCATGTATTTTTATTTTTCCGTGTTGCCTGCTTTCTGCACTGTATGATGCCAGGACACCGGCTGGGTCTCTGTGGTGCATACACTGTGGCTTCTCCCTTCGCTGGAGGAGACTCTGAGGTCACTGGCCTGAGTCTAGATTAGTGCACAGGCTTTGGGACCAGACACACCTGGGCTTGAATCCCAACCTGCCACAGCTGTGTGATCTTGGGCATGTGCCCCAATTTTCTAAATTGAAATTCTCTCATCTGTAAAACTGGGGCAATCGTTCTTGAGCGTTCTCGATAGTGTCCAGCTCCTGGTAAGTGTTGCCTTGTTTTGTATATTGCAACAACAAGGCAAATGATGGTAATGAGATTGAGAAGGCAGGAAGCATTGATTGCTGCAAACCTTGTTTAATTAATAAGAAAAATGTATATCTTAAGCCCCAACGTTTAGATTTCCAATCCCTTTTTCTGGATCCTTGTCCCCGCTCAGAGGGGCATTTGGAGGCCTTAAAGGGACCCCCTACCCCGATGACAGTGGGGAGGGTAGAAGGTGTGGTGTGGTGGAGTCAACTACTGTTCTGGGGTCTCAAGCTGGGATTCTCACCTCCTTACTGCAGAAGCAACTCTGAAAGCTTCACTGATGCCTAGGGCTGCCGTTACCACAGAGAGCTCTAACCCCACTGTATAACAGCGGAGTCTCAATGTGAATTATTATCCAGTGAAACAAAGGGATGGTTTGAGGTGACAAATGATAAAGAGCAGCGTAGTGCACAGCTCTTCTTAATACAACGGGGGTGAAGGCCGAATGATGGAAACCCTCTCAGGGAGAGACTGATGTGCCACATAAGCCTCTTTGACAAGCCTTGCTCTGTCAGTTTTAGGCAAATTAGCGAGTTCAAGTAGGTGGCAACTATTCCTGTCTTTCCAGCTGTGGTGAATCTGGGGCTCAGCGTGATACTTTTAACTGCTTCCCTGATCAAAGTGCCTGAAAGCCTCGACCATCCCTCCAGAGTATGGTTAAAAGGGGATGGAAATGTACCCGCTGGGGCCTGCCAATCTTCCCTGTCTTGGGCTTCGTGTGACTGGCATGTGCCACTCTGCCTCACAGTGTGTGGGAAGCCCAGAACTTGCCTCTGGTCCGTACAGCAAATGTGAGGAGCCCTAGTCATTTTTCAAAAGAAGCCGTTTTCTAAATGAGAGCCTGCTGCTTGCTCTTACATCTCAAATTTCCTTATGTTCCTGGAACACTCAGTGTCGGATATCCTCTGAAGCTTTTGAGTTACTGCTGGGGAAATAGTATCCTATGTTTCCTCTGCCTTGGGTGGCTCTGCATCCGAGACTACGGGAAACACAGAGAATCACATTTCTTTATGTCTTCCTTGGCTTTCATTGCTGGTAACTTGGTGGCTGAGAAGTATTTATTAGTTTATTCGTTGCCTTCTCATTCCCCCTTTGGGTTGCAACTGGTGCTTAATTGCTTGCCCCCTGAATACAGTGCTTGGGTTTGTGCAGATGACACTCACGCATTGTGGAATAAGACTTAGGAGTTGGGACAAGAAGAAACCCCTCTTTTGGACTTTATAATAGCAAGTCCTTGTCAGTACACTGAAATAAATAATGGCTTAATCTTTTCCTTTGGGTTAAAAATGTTTGAGAACTAGCCAAGTGCCAGGCTGATCAATGCTTATGTAGATTTTTTTTTTCTACACTTGAGTTCCAGAACTGTTGACTAGCTCCATTAAGAATCAATACTGCTCTTCTGACTGGTGTGGCTCTGTTGGTTGGGCATTGTCACACAAAGCAAAAAGTGGCTAGTTCGATTCCCAGTCAGGGTACATGCCTGGGTTGCAGTCCCCAGCCAGGGCACATTCAAGAAATCCATGTTTCTCTCACATCAGTATTTCTCGTCCTCTTTCTCCTTCCTTTCCCCTCTCTGTAAAAATAAATAAATAAATAAATAAATAAATAAGTTAAAGACTTCTAACTGCTTCTCTGAGGGTTTCATGCCTAGCTGGCCCCATGGTAACTGTTCTGATATCTCCATGCCCTTCTGTCCTCTATCTGCATTTCTTAACGGATACCCTAGCTTCCTACTTTACTAAAAAGTCAAAGACAGACTTTAATTTCTTTTAGTTTTGTCCAATACTAATCACACACGGTATGCTTATGCCTCTTGACTGATTCTCTGAATCAGCTAGTGGTGGCCCGTGGGCCAGACAACCCACCCTGCCACCCGTTTTTGTAAACAGTTGTATTGGAACTTGGCCATGTTTGTTCATTTCTGTATTGTCTGTGTTTGCAACCCAGTGGGAGAGGGGAAGCGATGGGACAGAGAACAGGTAGCCTGCAAAGCCTGGAGTACTTACCATCCGGCCCTTGACAGAAAGTTTGCCAGTCTCCACGCTGAGGAAGCAGCGATGGTCCTTCTGACAGGAACCTCCGTCCCAGCCCAGGAATCCCGTCTCCTCCTGACTCCTGTGTCATGTCTCCATCCATCCCCTCTCCCTCACATCTTTAATTTCTTCTTTTCTAGTCAGTTCAAGGGCTCAACTTCAGTTGCTTTAACTCTAGATGGTTCAGTGCCTCACAGTGACATAAACATTGCTAGAGGGACAGTGTCTGTAGAATAAAGACTAAACCGGGGCTGTCCCTGAGCACCCACGCTCTGCAGGGCACCTCCAGTCCAGGTGTCCAGCCCGCAGGCTGAGGTGCCCACGGTGTTCCACTCTCAGGCCAACTCCTCCATGTTTTCAGGTAGGACTGTCACCTGAGATAGCCTCTTCCCATTCGCATGTTTGCTGCTATACCCTACATCTCTTTCAATACTGAGCTGAAATAACATTTTACACACATAATATGTTGTCTCCCCAAATCTAATCTCGCATCTAACACAACCACCTGCAAGCATGTGGTGCCTCGATGGTGTTTTTCCCATTCCACTTTGTATGTCAGTGCTTTGTCCATTCTCTCCTCCCGCTCCTCACTACAGGGGTGGCAGAATCTTGGCCCGAGTTAGCTTTGATTTCTTCCAATTCTTGTGCTTTTTATACCCTCCTTACCTAGATCTGTTGTGCTGGTTAGTTTTCCCTCACCAAGAATATTAAACCTTTGTGTTCGATCTGGGGCTTTCTAAGCTACTTTTTTTTCCCCTGAAATAATATGTATGGAAACCTGAAGAATATGTGTCATGCATACTTCAGGTTTTGCCTTTTGATTCTTTCAATATCCATTTATAGTATTTTAAAAATATGATAGCCCTGCTTGATTTTTCCATAAGTGAGTCTGATAGTCTATAAATTTGTGTCTTGCATGGAAATGCCAAGATGTTATATACAACTGAACATTTTTTTATAACTGCAGAGCTTTAAGACTGTATTTGCATGATAATGTCTATGGGATTTCATTTATCCTTCCTGGTGAGTGCATCAGTTTCAGTTTTGAATTGATAATGAGCACTGCCTCTTCAAGGGAATTAGCTGAAGAAAATATCAATGTATGTCAAGATTGAGGGGTTTTTTAAAATCCTTTCAGAAAGGTGGTTTTAAGTGCCCTTTAGAGGTTATTTGTGAAGGCATACTTTGTATGAGAGTTAGCTTGTCAGCTTCAATCTTTCCTTCTATCTGCCACCCTTGCTGTTGGGTTAAGTAACCTGAATCCTCTTGCTGGCTGGGCTGCAACTTAGCGGGTGCACACTGGCACTCGGGAAGCCAGCGAGGGCTCCTGTTCTCGCGGAACTCAGTGTTCTTCCGCTGCGAGGCCACGGTGGCGGCATGGCCCTGACCAATGGCCTGGCCATGTGGGCAGTCTGCAGCAAGGGAAACTGGTCCACACAGTGACTGGGTCTCCACAAATGATATATTTAGGCTGGCGGGGGGGGGGGGAACCCCATAGAGGACATATTTATCACTGCAAATGTTATTAAGGAAGATGGAAGACAAATATCCTGGTATCTTATGAGAAATATTTGTCAAATTCTACCTTTGGTGTCAGTTGGTGTTTTGGGGAAGTTCTTGAACTGCTGATTTGAGTCTGCTATTGTTTAAGCATAGTTAAATCAGCCAAGATGACTCTGACAAGAGGACAATGGAGGCACCAGGGCCCAAAGTGACACTTAAAAAACAAAACAAAACCCTAATATGCACCTAATCAAGGAAGCAGGGATCTAACTAGTACCTGGCATCAAATCATAGTGTTAAGCTAGAAGCAACCAGACAGATCAATGCTCCTTATAAACTCAAAAGGATGAGTTGCTTGATACCAAGTCACAGAGGCAGAAATGACCCAGGACTTACCCCCAGACCTGTTAACTCTGGTCCAGCACCCTGCCACTCTGCCGTACAACCTTCCCCCACCATCTGACTTTCTCTTTGTGCTCCATTAAAATGAGTTCTGATCCACTCATTGAAAGTGCGACTCTCATGTTTCCCTGGAATTTTCCTTTAAATATTTTTTTTAATAGCACACTGGGATCATCATCCTTTTTGGGTATTTACGCCCTCAATCCAAAATAGCTGACATTTACCGAATGCTGGCTGTGAGGCAGGGGGCCCTGTTCTAGGAGCTTATTTGGACAAACTCATTTCATCTTCACAGAAGCCAGTGCCACAGGCGCTGGTGTTATCTCTGTTTCCTAAGTAGAGAATGTTTGGCAAACTCCAGCAGTCTGACCAGACCCGTGCTCTGAATGCTCTGTACTGCCTGTCATATGACACTGTAGCATGCACCTACCTCCTTGGGAGTGAACCAGAACTGTATGGGCTGAGCCCGCCTGAGGTATGGCCGTGCACTAAGGCCTTACTGCATTTCAAAGGCCATTGAAAGGGTTGCTCTGAGCCTGTCACCTCCTTGCTTACATGTGGAAACTGAGATTTTTCCCAAAGCATAGTTGCTGATAACCACCAGATTAGAATTCCTTCCCCTTTAAGAAGGATTTCTTTGCCTATCGATTCAAAGTGAAATGAATGTGTGTGGTTGGTCGGCTGTCCTCTAAACCGCTGTGCTGCTGTGTGTCTACAACATCGATACCAGCGCCTTTGTGTGAAAGCTTAGTCATAGGTAGCACAAAAAGGTGGAAGACGACTCAAGAATCTGAAGAATGTCCTTCCAGTGTGTCCCTGGCTTGCACTCCCAGGAGAATTTACCTGCTTTACAATTATTTCTGTCTAGATTTTCTAGAAGTAAGTGAATTTCTCCAAAGAATTCTAAAATCACTTCAAATGGTGCCTTGCTTGTACACTCGAGAAGGTTTTTTATTTTATTTTTTATTTGGGGGGTTTGTGATTCACTTGTGATAGACCCTTAGCAGGAGGAAGGCCTGGGGCAGAGGGAGCAGGTGGCTGCGTGGGAGCAGGTGGTTTGCTCGGGGAGGCAGAGTCTGCAAACAAAGGTGGTCCAGGTGTGGGAAACACAGAGGCAGACCTGGTGGTGGCAGGATGCTGACCTCATGCTGGTGGGATAGAACTGAGGGCTTCCCGCTGAGTGGGGGGCTGTCATTGGGACTGAAACCCTTGAGCTCAGAGGAGGATCGGATAGAGTGCATTTGTAATTTGGGTTCACACAGCCAGTCCTGAGTTTCACAGAAGTTGATAGATGTTTTAATTTCTTCCAAATCATGTCTGTTTATTAATTCCTAAATCAAACTCCAATTTGTGTGTTTTTGTTTCTAGGCTGACAATGTATGCTTTGAGACCAATTCAAGTAAATTATCTTGTATCATCCCCATCCCTGGAAAATTAATAGAATCTCATCTGGATAAATGTTTTGCCTCCATTCCATTTAGTCTTAAACCTATTCGGTGGTGTTCTTATGTGGCCAGCTCTTTGGAGAAACTGTCCAACCTGCAGCCTGCAGGCCACATGCAGCCCAGGATGGTTGTGAATGCGGCCCAACACAAAATCGTCAATTCACTTAAAACATTATGAGATATTTGTGTGATTACATGTCACAATGTATTCAACGTGTGGCCCAAAAACAACTCTTCTTCCAGCATGGAGCCAAAAGGTTGGACACTTCTGATTAAGTGCTTTCTCTTCCCCCCTCCTCCCATAAATGTAGAATTTGTCAGAGGAAATTCAACAATGGGAGGGGATTGAAGGCTCCGAAGAGATGCCCTCCCTGATCTGGGGACAACTTCAGAGATCACCCTGTGACATCAAAGTTTGTGAGGGCCCTTATGGAATGGTTTAGATCAGTGGTCAGGAGAAGTAGCCCACCCTGGGACAAGGTTAACGACGACATTCCTGATGCTATTAACAATACTTCTCAGATTTATCAAGACACTAATGTCTTGATAATGTATCTTCCAAATCCTACCTATACATGCATATTTGGAGAAAGGGGGAGGAAGGAAAAGAAGGAAGGAAGGAAGGAAGGAAGGAAGGAAGGAAGGAAGGAAGGAAATCTCCTTTCTTAGCAGTTAGAATAGGACCTTCCTTTCTAGAAAAGACCCACCTTTTTATTGTTTTTATAAACTCACTTCTGGCTGGGGCTGAGCTTTCAAGGGGCCTGTATAGTGTGCTGGATTTCAGATTCAGAGAGTCCCAGTGAGCTGCACTGCTTTGAGAAGGGAGCTACAGTAGATTAAGAGGTCTGGTTTCTCAGGCCAGGCAGTGGTGGAAGAAGGGAGGGAGGTGAAAACCCCAGGGCAGTGCAGAGAGGAGGAACTGGGCAAGGGTAAGTGCCCGAAGGGGATTCTATGATTACTTTTTATAAGGGAAAATTTCAAGTGTATATGAAAGAATAGCTAATGTACCTTCAAGTAATCATCGCCTGGATATAACAGTTACCAATACACGGTCCATTTAAACTCCAGGTTCCCCTTTTCCCTCTTCCCCTACTTTTTATCCATAAATATTGCAGTATATACTTCTAAAACATAAGACTTTTTTGACAAAAAAATCCCAGTATTATGATCAATGAAGAAAATTCCCAGCAATTCCTTAGTATTATCAGATAAAAATGCTCATATTAGTTCATGAACCTAACTATTTATTGTATAGCATAAAGAAAGTGCACAAATCAAAATTTACAGCTCAATGAATTCTCACAAGTGAATGTGCCCAGGTCCTCGATGGAGTATCACCAGGACCTGGGCCCCACCACTCCCTGCAGTGACTGTCCTGACCAAAGGTGAGCGCCATCCCGATTTTGAATTTTATATGAGTGAAATCATACACTATGCTCTCTCTGTGTTTGGCTCAACATGTTTCTAAGCTGAAATTTTTAAAAATGTATTTGAGAGAAGTTTGGTATGTGCTTTAAGAAGAAAATGTATTTGGCTTTTGATGGATAGAATTTGTATAAATGTCTGTTAGGTCTATTTGGTTTAATGTATAATTCAAGTCCATCATTTGCTTGCTGGTTTTCTGTCTGGATGAGCTATCCATTGTTGAAAGCGGGGTGTTGAAGTCCCTTAGTATTCTACTGTTGTATTGTTGTTCATTACTCCCTTCAGATCTGTTAGTGTTTGCTTAATTAGGTGTTTCAGTGTTGGGTGTGGATATATTTATAATGTTATATCTTGATGAACTGACTCCTTTGGCATTATACAAGGACCTTTTTTGTCTATTGCTACCATTTTAGGCTTGAAACTTGTTTTGTACGATGTAAGTATAGCTTCCTCTGCTTTTAGTTTCCCCTTCGATGCACTGTCTTTTTCCATAACTTCACTCTGAGTGTCTGTGTGTCCCAGAGGTGCAGTGAGCCTGTTGTAGGCAGCACGTCGTTGCATCCTATTTACTTAGCCATCCAGCCACTCAGTGCCTTTGCACTGGTGAATTTAATCCCTTTACATTTAGAGTTATTGACGCATAAGGACTTACTAACGCCATCTTACTTTTTTCTGGTTGGTTTGAATTTCCGTTGTTTCTTTTTCTCTCCTTTTCCGCCTGCCTTTGTAAATTGATTTTTCAGGGTACTGTGCTCTGCTTCCCCTTTCTTTGTCTTTTGTGTATCTGCTCTAGGTTTTTGCTTTGTGCTCGCAATGAGGCTAATATAAACCATCTCAAAGTGTATTTGAAATAAGGTCTAAGCACTGCAGTTGATTGATATACCACTTAAATTGTTTTTCATTTGTTCTTTTTTTTCTTAAATTTTTCATTTGTTTGTTGAAAATGAGACATCTGCCTCATATAATTTTTTTACATGCTGAAATTTGTTTAGTTCCTCCCTGGTGTTGAATATATTTATTTGGGGGAGCTTATAGAGGGGAAGATGCAAATGGAGCTGATATCTGGGATACAAGTATATACAGGAAAGAAATGATTGAAGATGCATATCAAAATGGTAATGGTAGTGATGCATTAAAGTGATTATGGGTATGTCATCAAGAGTGTTCTTTAATGTGGTTATGTTTTATAGTAGAAACATTAAAAATCCGATAAAATTTGTCATGCTTAAGAAGCTTCTCCGGTTTGCTTCTCCCTGGCAGTCCTATCCCAGGGTGTACAAAAGGGCACAGGTGCAAGGGGCACCCGTTTGCCCATCAGACCATCCAGCTCACGGTCGCTATGTTTCCGCTGCAGCCTTCCTGGTCTTCATGTGGGTTTCTCAAGTTGGCTGTCTAGTGAGGAGAGCACACAGCCTCCTGATCCACTTGACTGATTATTTTGAGCATTCTGTGATGTGTTTGTTAGTTTGCCTTAGTGGAATATATGACTAATTTCCTAGGATCTGACATCCTTGGGTGAATGCGTAAAATTACCTTTATCAACCTCTGCCGCTGAGCTCCAGGCTCTGAGCTAGGGGTTCTGCAGCAAAGTGCCAAAAGGCCAGAAGTTCTCTTCCAAAAAAAAAACTCTCATCTAAATAAGGTGCTTGTCGAAGTAAGGAAGCTTAATAATAAATGCTTGCAGCTTTGTTTACTGTGGGGTTTTCCCACAGTAAATAGAGAATCATTGTTTTGGGAATAAATCAGGGTATTCTGTAGGTATGAGTCCTTACATAGGATAGCTTAGGGGGTCAGTGCATGGATGTATACTAAAACTGACAGGCAAATTGTAAAAAACTTTATTTGCATACATGTCTTTTGGGGGGAAAGCATTGATTACCTCAGATTTTCAAGACAGCCCAAGATTGAAAAAGATTAGTAACATAGAAATTTCAGATGTTCTTGGGTCAATGCTATATAAAATGAGGTTTGGGAGGTAGAGAGGTGGCCACTCTGGAAAATGTGGAGAGAATCGATGTATCTATACCCGGATTTACCCCAAATCGAAGTCTATGAGGACATTAGGTTTAGAGCTTGTTGGGGACGTTTTGCATGGAGAGGTAGACTGTGGCTTGCCCTGCAGGGCATCACTGCAAGGAATCAGTCAATGAACTCCTGCTCACCTACATGAGTACCAGCACCCAGATGCATCCCTCCAGCTTCATCCCAAATGGTCTCTCATGGCCATGCTGTCTTAAGTTCATGGGCAATTCTGTCTCATCTGTTTTTATGTGAGAGCAGTCTGCATTCCTCTTGGGGACACCATTCATTGTCTCCCTACCACAGGGAAATAATAAACAAAAAAGAGATAAAGAGGGTTCTACCAAAGGTAATGATCTTGTGATCAAGGTGAATTTTATCATGTGATGAAGAGACAATTGCTTTGGAATGAGAAGGCAGGAGAGTAAAGGTTTAATTAACTTTCTGCTCTTAGCAAGTTTAGATTTAGGTTTTTACTGTGTGTATTTATAATGTGGTTTAAAGTCCTATGAAATTCCCGGACATTAGTCATGTTATAAAACAGGTATAAAATGACCAACCTTGGATTGAGTCTAATCCACAGGCTTGGGAAGTACGGGTGTATTGTCATGGGTTCATATTAATTTTTAAAAAGTGGGGGACAGCCCATAAATCTATTTTCTCTCAAACAGTGGAAGACATATCAGCACTGATATGGCAGTGAGCCATGGGAGCCGCGGGGCTCCAGTGTGCCAAAAGCTACTCGCATCCGGCCTGCATGTCTTATGTTACCTGGGTTTAAACCACACACTTGGGGCCAATTAGGACTTTGTGTGCTAAGCTCGGACTGGATTCTGGAGGCAATTGGGAGTTATGAAAACATTTTATTTGGAGAAAGTGAAATGATCCAATTTATCAGAACAGGACTAGAGGAAAGTAAAACAGAAGGTAGAAAATCAGTTGAGAAGATTATTGCAGTAATCCAGAGGGAGAACCGTGAGAACCTGAACTGAGGCACGGTTGTTGGTACGAGAGAAGAGACACGTTTGAGAGCCATTAGAGAGGTAGAAGCCACAGGGCTTAGGAAGTTCAGTCTAGGAAGACTCGAAGCAGGAGGTAGGGCCACTCCCCATGATAGGTGATGTAGAGGGAAACCATTTAGAGACAATTACCTATCCTACCTTTTGAAATGACAGGATACTTCCAAATAAATGTAGCCAGAGTGTGTGGCGGAAAGCCAAGGAGAAAGCCTGTGTAATGGTGTGAATACACTTTTCATCATCCAGGTTCCAAGAGCTGGCACTGGTCTTCGGGCTACTTCTCAGGGTGTGTCAATGGCTGAACTAGTGGATATCATTACCTTCATTATCTTTCAAACTAAGAAGTATCATACTGTGGGGATTGAGAGCAGTGCTTGTTCAATAGAAAAGGGAATCAGCCTGCTTGAGAGCTTTTGTATAAATCAGAAGTTCAGACCCTCCGAATCAGCGTCTCCCGGGAGGGCCTGGACCGGGGCATTACCCGAGAGCAGAGCTCCAGGTGGTTATCACTGCCTGTGCACTCCCCCCCCACCCCCCCACCCCCACCGCCGCAGTCTCCTATCTGACATGCTGCACTTTTGTTTAATGCTGCCTGGTTACAATTACGGAGTATTGTTCCATGTCAACATAGAATACCTTCCTCCTCCCTACTTGAAATTCTTTCATTCCCATTATCCTCTTGCCTATTTATAAGAATATTTTTGTTTGTAGAACATCAGCTTTCCCCAATAAAAAAGTAAAATGTATGACTTCCAGAGTTTGTTATTGTACAATCACTCACTTGGTGAACACTGCTGACGGGCATTGACACTGGGGGTGGGGGCAGGTAGGGAGGACTCCATTGGCAAGATCGATTTGATACTGATCCACCGTGAGTTGTTCTTGGCATATTTTTTTTCTTGTGCTTCCCCATCTGAGCAGAAGCATGTATAATAAAACATGATTTACTGCTGATGTAATTTAAAGCAGCATGCAAAATGGGACGAGAGAGCCCCTGTTTTATTTCAGTTCACATACAGCTGCGTGAATAGCTTTCTGCCATTGTTGATCTGGTATAATAGGTTGAGAGGCATTGTGTGGTATTTTAATCCAGCCTTAATGCTGTGAACAAAAGCATAAAGATGACAAAACTGTCTGCTTACATAATGTCATAATGTCCTACTCTCAGAGACATATCACAAAATCACCGGTGACCCCCTAGCAGGTTATATGATGGGTTTGCTCATGGGTCCAGCTTCTCCCATTTAGAGAGAATTCTTTCATAAACTAAAGAATACCCTTAGCCATTTGTAGGCATTAGATTCTCTTCACACATATTTGAAGCATTTGCTCTTGATACCATTCTTTCTACTACATGGGGAGTGTTGACTTGGGAGAAGACTGTGCCAGCCTGAGCCAACCTGGCTCCCTCCTCACTGTTAATGGCATCTCAACAAGCGTTTACACTCAGGGGCATCAACCTTTTGTTGCGTCTGGGTCACACGGGAAGAAGAGTTGTCTTAGGCCGCACTTTAAATACACTGCAACACATGATCACAAAAAAACTCATAATGTTCTAAGTAAATTTACTACTTTGTGTGTTGGGCCACATACATAGCCATCCTGAACCGCATGTGGCCCACGGGCCACAGGTTGGACACCCCTGATTGGGCAAAGGTTGTTTGTATGTTCAGCACACAGGCCCTTTCAGACCTTTGCCAGCACTAACCCCAATGCTCCTCACTTCCGTCTGGAAAAAGGGAAGGGAAATGATGCTCCCATCTCTGGGCTCTATTACCAGCAGCAGAGGAAAGATGTACAGTGCAGCCCACTGCTTCTTCACTGCCTTTCCTCAGTGGGGGTTCTCTTCTTAGTTCTGAAGCTTCCTGATTCCTGAAAAAGCTGAAAGAGCACTGGCCAATGGCATCTTGTTGTCTGAGGGAACACTTCAGCCTCGGGGACTGGAGGACAAAGGAGGAAATGACCTTCTGAGTTCAATTTGCACACTTCCAAGACTGGATGAAGTGACCGATGATGGGTGAAATGCTGGGTATTATTTTCTTTTCTGGGGGAAAGGAGGCTCTTGACGTGAAGGGGAATTTGGACAGTTCAGTGTTACCCAGTGACCCACCAAGCCTAGTTTCTCTCCTGCACATCCTTTGCAAGGATGAGTTCTCCTCCAGAGTCCATGCTCTAACCTGAACAGCATGCCACTTTGGGAGTGCGTGCTTGTGGGAGGGATGTTTTAAGATAAATGAGTTTTGGTGCATTCAATGTGCTGCCTTATTTGCGATAAGAATGCTCAAGTTCTCCTATATGTTTAACTTTGAAATTCTAAACAGATACTTATAGTCAGATTGAACCTCTGTGAGGCAAAATGGATGGCAATTTATGACACGGGCTTTGGAACCAAACTCCCTGGTTTCTAATCCTGGTTCCACTGCTTTCTACCTGTGGCTGTGGGCAAGTTCTTTCCCATCACTTTGGCTTTGCTTCCTCATCAATAAAAACAGGCGTGCTGGAAGGACAAGTCCCACAGAAATGTGGTGAGGATAAAACAACTGCACGTAGTAAAAAGCTTGTAACTGGCACACAGTGAATACTCAGTAAAATTTAGCTCATATTGGTTAGAATTCAGTAAAAAATGAGGGGTAATAGCCAATCATAAGTCAGGAAGTAAGCCAATATGGTTAGTCTCACATAAAAATACTTACATGTAGGGAACCAAAAATGTAAGTGGCACAAAACGTTCTGCATCAGGCTCCTCAAAATCCTTTGAAATCGAGTGTGACTAGGTCCCTGAAAATCATCCATCTTACTCTCATTGTAGAGCTGAGAAAACGGGATGTCAGAGAGGTTCAATGATCTGGGTCACGACAGCACTAGCACCCAAGCACCCCTTTGAGCAGGCTATTTAAAAAAAGAAAGGAAGGTGGGGTTAGGAGCAAAACAGCTTTTCATCCCTCACCCAGCTGACATCTTCAGGATGCCAGCTGAGTGTAACCACAGGCAGCAAGCCCAGGACTGGAAATCCAGCCCGAGAGAGGGAGGAGTCACGATCTTGATGAAATCCAGTTAAGGTGTCATGGAGCTGGGGTCGTTCCTCACACAGTCACTTATTAGCCATCCAACACCCATGCCGTGTTTTGGTTGAGCAGGCTTGGGGTCACTTCTTTTACAAGGGGACACTTGAGTCTCAGACACCTTCTGTCTCAGTTCATACCTTAAGATATGGTGCATAGCAGTAGTCACAGATGAAAGGGACCTCACTGTACATGGGAAAACATGGGGTTACTGTCACCAGATATGTCTTCACTCTGCCACTTTATCATTTCATTTTCCTTGTTCATGCAGTAGGGACGAGGTTAGCTGGGCTCTCAAAGGAGGATAGAGGTGATGTGACAGGTGCTGATAACCCATTTCAAGGGACTCTACCTACTTGGTTTATTCTTCACTCCATGTTTTATTCTGCTGGTGAGAATCCTTATGATGAAGAACAGCTGATCTGATGCCATTCGTTTTCTCATCTCATATTCCGGGTATCTGAGGCACTCTCCTTGCCATTTTGCCTCTATGTGTGTGTGTGTGTGTGTGTGTGTGTGTAGGATATAGTCAGAGATTAACCTTTTAGCTTCTCCCTGTTGGCTGTGTGGGTCTAGTGCTCCTCATGTTTATATGTTAGGATACTAGGCGACAGAAGACACCTATGAATTTGAGGAGAGGAAATCCTCAGAACCAAGAATCCAGAAGCACTCAGGGCCATCTGGGGACATATGTAATGCTGACTGTCCAGGACAACTGTTCCAAGAGACCATGAACCAAAATAAGGGCACCATGACCACAGGAAAGAAAAACCAAAAGCTCTCCTTCTGCCTCTCTAGAATTCCACATTGTTTGGGGTTGTGGGGTTGTTATGTGAAATCATAGAAGATTCTCGGGAGAAGGAAAGGTGAGCAGCTTTATAAACTTCAAAAAAGAATTATTCCCCCAGAGCTGGAGTCATCTCACATGCTTCAATAATGCCCACAGGCATTGCAAGATGAAAGAACTTACAAGACTCCACAGTGGAGCTTCTGTTACCCTGAGCAACTAAAAGAAGGAGGGCAGGGAAGGGAAAACACTGTCTCCCTCACTGGGGGGTTTTAAAGGTTAAATAATTTAAGAGAAAGCCCCGGGACAGTTATAAAATATTACATAAATATGACTTGGTATTAAAACCATGAAAGATTTAATGACAATAAATGGACTAAAACACATATTATACTAAACATTTTAAGATTAGGTATGTGAGGTAACATATATTATAGATGTTTATCATTTCTAAAATTTCTTCTATATAGTCAGCCATTATTATGAAATGTATTTCATCCTTTTGTTACATTTTTGTTAGGCTTATTTGGAGATATGTTCATCAAGGCTGAACTTATTTTTTATTGAACAGAGTGGAATTCTACCTCCTATTTATTGTATTCCAGTTGATGAGTTATTTTAGGACACATTATGTAACTCGATGCCTGTAAGAATTTGTGAGGTCTTCAGGACAGATGGCATCATCCCCTGTTTGGTGACAAGGAAACCAAGGTTCCCAGACGGTAAGGTGCGGGTCATGTGATCAGGGCTGCTGAAGGTCATAAGAAGTGGAATTTGCCTACAGATTTTCTGACTAAACTCAGAATTCCTTCTGCTGCATTATGCTCTTTGTGGTAAAGAAAAACTCTTGCAGCTTCTGGGCTGCACAGGGTAAGGGCTGCACAGGGTAAAGTCTGCATTTGTCTGAATGAAAGTCAGCAAGTTGACCAGCCATAATTCTGAACTTGTTGATGCTATCTGCAATTTAATAAATTGCCCCATATCATTAAATTTTCTATAATGAAGAAGAGCTCACTTCCCAGGAAAAATCAGGTAATATCATTGCAAAACCACATTCACTTACCTAAAGCAGTGTTATAATCTCATGGTTCTCAAAGCGTGATATCCAGACCAGCTGAATCAGCATCAACTGGGAACTTGTTCGAGTGCAAATCCTCAGGCCCCACTTCTGATCTGCCAATCAGAAGTTCTAGGGTGCACCTGGTATCTGTGTGTGGGTGCACACTGAAGTTTGAGCGTCACTTCCAGAATCTAAGGGAAACAGAGGCATCCTTGTAACTAAAGAAACTGTGCCCTAATATTTCCACTCAGTCAAGGTTTGAATCTAGGTGTGTGTCCACTGAATGCTAAGCTCTGTAGTAAGCAAATGCTCAGGGAAAGAAAGAAATGGAATTTGGTGCCCATATTCACCTGCTAATGTGTGTGAAAAAGAAAGTAAAGATGTAACAAATATTTATTTTTTAAGGTGATGGTTCCCATATTAGAGAGCTTAATGATTTGTTTTAGTTATTAAAGGCTTTTCTTCCTCTATTCTTAAAAAAGCTTCTTCACTTAAAACTTTGAAATAAACTTGAATCTCTTGACTCTGCCAGAAATCCACAGAGCAAATCGGCAGATCACGATGACATAAGTATTCTTCCTCCTCTAGCTGCAGGGAGTGAAGCTGCTTCACAGGGGGCAGTTAGCTGTAATTTAGCAGTCTGGGGGTGCTGACCACCCCTCCCCCACAACCCCCACCTCAACAGCAGAGCTGGGGTGACTTGTCTAAAAGTACTGGAAAAGGTGTTCGAAATCACACCTCCAAGCCCATGGCTGCAAGGCCATCTTTGTTCAGCTTACTTGCTCTGCGGAACAGCTAGGGGTGCCTTTACCTGGCTTGGTTATTTGTTTTCTTGGGAAATTCCACCTTTCAGAGTATTTCAACGGATCTTCTAGCATTTATATTCTCCTTTCTGAAGAAGTTACAAAACAGCCTTAACTTCAGTCAATTTCATTTTTTTATTTTCTATATCCTGCAAAACACGGATTGCAATAGTATAAGTTCTTCATTCATTGCTAATTATTATATATAAGTATAAATTTAGCAATTATACATTGCTCTCTGATGACTTAAATATAAATCTCATTCATTAGATGTGCTAAGAATACACCATGATTTATAAGGGGCAGTATCTAAATTATAGCTACTAATAAGCTTCACTCCCAGGAAAAATGGGCTGTGGTCTTGGGCGGAAGCCCCCACTATTTCAGAAGAGAGGGTGAGTGTCGCAGCCATATTCATGATCATGAGTGACTGTGTAGTCATCGTGATTTTGCAGTGCAATTATGGTCCCATTTGTTCCATTATAGCAGGGATATTGCCAGTTTCAGTATCAGCAAATGATACAATAACAAGTCCACATCCTAAGGGCCTGTGTGTTTCCTGCCTCATGACCTAAGCTAAGGTTCAAGTCTGAGGTGAAGGTAAAGAAAAATCTGCCATGTACAAATGAATGGTTGTGTGTGTGTGTGTGTGTGTGTGTGTGTGTGTGTGAGAGAGAGAGAGAGAGAGAGAGAGAGAGAGAGAGAGAGAGAGAGAGGTGAGGCTAGTTATCCAAGCTGTGCCACAGCCTGGACAGTGAGGAGTTGACAGAGTGCTGTCCTTGGAAGCAGAAAATTTAAGTTCAATCCTAGCTCTTCTATTTCCTCACCGTGTAGACTTGGACAACTTAATGATTTGGAAGCCTGAGTGTCAATGGAGAGCACTAACTTCCTTAGATATTTATTAGGCAAAAGCTACTAACTCTTGGTAAGACTGACCTTTCCCAACTGTCCAAGAGCTCAACAAAATGAGGCAGATCTTGCAGATAGCTCACTGTGATCCACTCCAGCCTCTGTGTTGTTTGCTTCATCGCATGCTACAAACGTTCAAGGCAACTTTCCCAGACCTACAGTTCTGGTTTGCATGTAACTCATTTTCTGCACCTTAAGCTTAGGAGGGCAGAAAGCAGAGGTTGAACTGCTTGCTTTCTTTCCACTGCTGAGCACATTGTGAAGGCACGTGATTTTTCTCCTCAGCTGTCAGGGAAAGTTCAGCATCCAGACCTGCGTTTGATGGGTGTAGAGGGCAGTGAATGAAGCCAGTTTGCTGGCACAGATGCTGAAAGACCTCACCCTGGAGCCAGCACTACAGCAGAGCCCCGGCTCCCTGAGGGCAGCGGGGGCGCCAGCCCTGTAGCGGCCCCGTCTGTGGTAGTGCAGGCATTCCTGGAAGCTCAGCTGACCCTCTGTCCCTCTCACCCTCACGTGAGTGAGTGTGTGGCCACTTAATCTTTGAATTAAATTTCAGCAGACTTGAATTAGCCAGAATGGTTCCTCTTTTCTACAACTAAGTTCTGATTAATATACGACAGTAAGATTTTAAAGAAAATTGTTCAGCTTTATGGAAAAGTAATAAAATTGTATGTATGTAGTGTACAACGTGATGGTTTGATAAGCGGATATATTGTGAAGTGATCACACAACACATAACAGAGTTAACTCCTGGCTGGGGAGGGGTGGTGATAAAAAAAACAACTCAAGATCTGTTGTCAGCAAATTTCAAGTATATGATATCTATTAACTATACTAAGCAGTCTGAACATTAGATCCTAAGAACTTATTCATCTTAAAACTGAACATTTCTACCCTTTGGTCTACATCTTCCCAGTTCCCCTACCCCCTAATTCCTGGAAACCATCTTTCTACTCTATTTCTATGAAATTGGTCCTTTAAAAAAAAAAAAGACTCCACAAATAAGTGATACCGTACATTATTTGTCTCCCTCTGCTCTAATTTATTTCATTTAGCATGATGTCTTCCATTTTCATCTATGTTGTAGCAAATGACAGGATTTGTTTTTTTTATGGCTGAATAATAGTTCATTATCTATATACACAATATTTTTTAGCCATTCATGAAAAGGCAGACTACAAAATGGGAGAAAATATTTGCAAACCATACCATCTGTTAAGGCAATTAACATCCAAAATGTATAAGGAACTCTTACAACTCAGTAGCCAAAAAAACAAAAAATACTATTCAAAAATGGACAGAGGACCTGAAATGACATTTTGCCAAAGACATACAAGTGGCCAGTAGGTACATGAAATATGTTCTATGTCATTAATCAGGGAAATGCACATCAAAGCCATAATGAGACATCACCTCAAACCTGTCAAAATGACTATTATCAAAAAGACAGGTGCTAACAAGTGGTGATGAGAATGCAGAGAAAGGGAATCCTTGATATTCCCGTTGTTGGGTGCAATGTAAATTAGCACAGCTCTTATGGAAAACAGTATGGAGGTTCTGCAAAAAATGAAAAATAAAGCTGTCCTATGATCCAACAGTGCACTTCTGGGTATGTGCCTGAAGGAAACTATCTCAGAGGGAGATCCGCACCTCCATGTTCCCTGCAGCATTATTATTCATAATAACCAAGATATGGAAACAACCTCCTAAGTGTCCGCTGATGGACAAAAATAACTTTTAACAAGATAACTAGAACTACCTTTTGCTGTAGGATATACCAGATTTATTATGCATAAGTTAAGTTACATGTTTTTGGCTAATTGTACTTTTTAATATCTTCTGATTACCTTCTTTGCATTGTGATACATTCCCATATTGTGAATCTGTCTTTCCAAGGGAAAATAAAAACAAAAACTTCCCCAGGATCCCTTGTGTTTGAGGGCTGTGAGTAGGCACCCTGCATTCCCATAATCAGGTTTACCTGCAGGAGGCTTAGATGCAGAAGAGAGGAACATGAGAATGGGCCTGGGCCCAATGGGATCTTTCATTCAGTCAGTGAGGAAGCATCCTTTCTTTGGGGGCTCATGGTGCTCAGCACCAAGTGTGATCAGCACCTGGGAGCCAGTCACTATAGGAGGGGTGTTTTCACTTTAACCGCCCTACACTATATGTAGCTGAATGTTCTTCCTGACTATATGGTTCATTCTCAAGTAGCAGCGACACTTGCTTTCCAGGCCCTTCTAGAGATCACCTAAATTCTCTTTAGCTAACCAGTGTAAATTTTGTTGTTTGCAACTGAAAGTCCTGATTGATACAAAGGATGATCATGTAGTCTTTTTGTCTTGTGATTCTTACCCAGCTTATCTCTATACTGTATTCCACAGTATTTCTTCATGGCTCATTGAATTATAAAAAATTTGAGCTGGAAGAAATCTTAGAAAAACTACCCAGCAACCACCTCCCTGATTACCATTTTATAGATGTGGAATCTAAAGTAAAGAAAGGGGAACTGGTTTGAAACATAGTAGGTCTGGATTCAGAGCACAAACCTAGGTCTGGTGAGTACCAGTTTGGTGTTCATTCTGTGTGACACTCTCTAGCAGAGGAAAGATGCTGAGACTCAAAGGAAAGGATACAGTCCAGAGAACCTGCTGAGAGCATTAAGGGGTCTCTATTTAAGGATGCTTTAAATAAAGCATCCTTGTAAAAGAATGTCAATTACACTGTCCTGGTCCACTGCTATCCCAACTGCAATATTTTAATAAGCACTTTAAAAGTACACTGTACCCCAGAATCCTCAAAATGTTGAATCAGAAACCTACCTTCTAACAATGGCAAGTGACAGCTTGCAAAGTGTAGCAGCCTGCAGCCATCTCTGAGGTGTCTCAGGGTTTGCCAATCAAACTCTGTAGTGCTTTCATGTTATGTTTAAAGGGTATATGGTGATTGATAAATTTATGGTGGCAAGTCTTAATTGCAGGTACATTCCAAGTTAACAGCTAAACTACTTAACTCCTTAGTAATTTGCACTGTATATGCCTTGATATTCTCTAATCACACTTAATAAACTCAGGGCCCTAACAGTATCTTTTTAAATGTAACCTCTGTGAGGGAAGAATTTCTCTTTTTAACTGTTTTCTTTTTTCTACTATGGAATCTTCAGAGTCTGGAATGGTGCTTAGCAGGTAGGAGGATTTCAAGAAACATTCAGTGTTGACTTAATATAAAACAAAGTGCATTAAATCCGTCCTGATAAAATAACCTCAAAATGCAGAAACTGACAAAACAGTTATTTCTGGAATGCAAAACCAGCTGTAGTTTAAAAAATATTTCTTCCTAAACATAACAATTTGAACTTTATAAAATTGCTAATATTCCAGTATTTTTAACCCACAAAACTTACAATTTTATATAGTTCTATTTTCTATATAATATTATAGTATATATAATACTTATATATATTTATGTACATGTGATATATAAACCATGTTTTAAAAAATGCTTATTTCATGGCACCACATGTCCTATCATCCATTATTCATACATGTATCAATTACCTTTTATTTTTGAAGGCAGCATTATGTTGGTTTTATAAATATGCCATAATTTATTCAGTGTTTCTATTGCAGGCCAGTTAAGTGATTTATAATTTGTCACTGCTAGAAATCATGGTGTAATAAATCTTTGTGTATATATGTACGAGAGCACACATATCACTTACATGAGCTTACTAGTTTAAGAAGAATTTCTAGAAGTAAAATGGTGAGGCCAAAGTGACTTTACATTTTAAATTTTGACAGACACTGCAAAATTACCCTCTAAAGAATTTATAACAATATACAATCTCAACAGCAATATATGAGTATATATTATCAATCTTATTAAATGTCAAAAATCTATAATTGTAAAAAATTCCTATTGTTTGACTTGACATTTCTTGATTATTTTGAGGCTCAGCATGTGTCAAAGCATTCATTATTCTGTGTTCAGTTACACTCCACCTCTCTGCATCCTTAGGTAGGTGGGTCCTCTGAGGATGAGCCATTAACCACCTCCTCTGTCACAGGCATGGTCTGAGAGGGGACAGATGAGTTTGGGTTCACACTTTATACCTGTTCGAGAAAGGAGTTTTCTTGGCTCACCAAACATGCCAGTGGCCTCCCTCTAGCCTCTCCATATCCATGTATACCCTAAAATAATGGAAATCTGGGTGATTTTGTACTCAGATTAGGGTGCAAATGTGCCAAAAAATATCTAGACATTCTAGATGCTGCTGGGAGTCATGATCAGGGCAGGTTCAACAGGAAACAACACAGTCAGGTGCAGAGGTTTCTGGTCCAAAAAGTACATTTCGAAGATGGCTAAGGCTAGAATATTCAGGGAGTACTTGAAACTCACTCCAAGTGGGTAAACCAAAAGAGTGCAGCCAGGTAAAATCTGATGCTACCTTATGTTCTGCCCTGCTGAATGCAGTTGGCAAAGATGGTCATATCTCACAGTGAAGCAGAGTGGATAAACTCTTGGGTTCTTGGGACAGATTGTTCGAGTTTAAGCTCTGGCTTTATTGTTTACTAGCTGTAAACAGATAGTGTGTGGAGGGGAGGGGGGAGAAATGTTGTAGGAGAAAACACACACTAAACTGTGCTCTTTGTAGCCCAAGCCTTTGTAGGATGGCACATGTTCTATATTTTGTTTATTCGACAATCATTAATTTCCTGCCACATACCAACTTCAGTGCTAGGCACCAAGAAGAAATAGAAAGACTCCTAGGGTTTCATCCCCGCCCTCAGAGGAGCTCACAGGACACAAACAACATGATGGAACCCTACAGAGGGAGTAGGGGTGGGGCGACTTCCGGTTGGTGAGGGGGAGTCTGGGCCTGGAGCTGGACTCCTGGTCTTCTCCTTAGGAGCACCTGTTAGTCCATCATTTGAATGTGGTCAGTGATGATAGTATTGCTTGAGCTTGCAAAGGGGAGGATAGGTCCAGTGGGGAAGTTTCTTGAAAACAATTACTTTTGTTTCCTTCCTGAGGTACTACATGATTACAGTAAAAAGTTTCAAAAGAAAAAAAATAGATAAATAAAACTAGCCATTAACCAACCTCATTGCAGAGGTGATCATAGATCATACCTTGATGTAGTATTCTCTAAATTTTTAGTGTGTGTGTACACACATCATATATTTTAAATATTACTTTAAAATCCTTTATGAGGAATGGAAGGGTTAATTTTAGGGGGAAAAATATATGTGTTAAATTTTTTTTGCCTAAATTTTCCCTTAACAAAGCAAACAAAGCATTCTGAATACCTTACTGTCATTTAGAATTATAATTCTAACGGCTGTTATAATGGCTGTATAATAGTATATGTACATTGAGTATATAAGCAGTAATGTAATCCCCAGCTAAAGAGATTCCAGTGTCACCATTATACCACAAAAAGAGGACCCAATTTAGTTGAGCATCCTTGATAACTCTACTTAACAGCCTTGATTATTTCCTTAAGCTAAATTCTTAACAGTGCAATTGATAAATCTAAACTTTACACATTTTAAAGTACAAATTTGATTTTTTAAGAAAATACTTTTTTCTGATTGTGGCCAGATGTGCATAACAAAACTTAGCATTTTGACCATTTCTAAGTATACAGTTCAGTAGCACTAAGTACATTCACATTGTTGTACAACCATACCACCATCTGTCTCCAGAACTTTTTTGTTTTAATCATTTTTTATTGTTGTTCTATTACAATTGTCCCCAATTTTCCCCCTTTGCCCTCCTCTACCCATCCCACCCCATCCCCCTTGCTCCCACAGTCAGTTCCCACACTGCTGTCCATGGGTCATTCGCACATGTTCTTTGACTAGACCTTTCCCCTTCTTTCCACCGTTATCCCCCTTTCCCGTCCCCTCAGGTCACCATCAGTCTGTTCCGTGTTTCCATGCCTGGGGTTCTAGTTCATTAGTTTATTTTGTTCATTAGGTTCCTCGTATAGGTGAGATCATGTGGTATTTGTCTTTCACTTACTGGCTTATTTCACTTAGCATAATATTCTCCAGTCCCATCCATGCTGTCGCAAAAGGTAGGAGCTCCTTCTTTCTCTCTGCTGCATAGTATTTCATTGTGTAAATGTACCATAGTTTTTTGATCCACTCATTTACTGATGGGCAGTTAGGTTGCTTCCAGCACTTGGCTATTGTAAATAATGGTATATGAACATTGGGATGCATAGGTTCTTTTGAATTGGTGTATCAGTATTCTTAGGGTATAATCCCAGCAGTGGCATTGCTAGGTCAATAGGCAGTTCCATTTTTAGTTTTCTGAAGAAATTCCATACTGTTTTCCACAGTGGCTGCACCAGTCTGCATTCCCACCAACAGTGGGCCTCTGTTATCTACGTCCTCGCCAGTACTTACTGCTTGTTGATATATTAATGATGGCTATTCTGACAGATGTGAGGTGATGTCTCATTGCGGTTTTAACTTGCATCTCTCTGATGGCTAGTGATGTTTTTATCATCACAAAGAGAAATTCTATACCCATTGAATAATAATTCCCCATTTCCCATTCCTCTAAGCCCCTGGTAACTTCTGTCCTACTTTATGTCTCTATAAATGTACCTATTCTGCACTTCCTATTGTATATAGGTGCATTCATACAATATTTGTCCTTCTATGTCTGGCTTATTTCGCACAGCATAATGTTTTCAAGATTCATCTACCTTGTCGCATATGTCAGAACTTCATTCCTTTTTAAGGCCAAATAATATTCCATTGTGTGTCTCAAATTTCATTTATTTGCTCACCTGTTGATGAACATCTGGATTGTTGAGCAGACACTTTTAAACCAACATGTGATCTCCCTGGACTGACGGGAAAGATGCCCTGTTTTCCGTTGTGTGTTGTCCCAGCCTGCCTTGCTTCATCTGAGTAGATGAATGTGGAAAGAGCTGTCAAGGTTTCCTAGTTAAAGTCTGTATGGAGGTGAGGCAATCACTGTAAATGGTCCCATGAAGTCATTTTTAAAAAACTGCTTGCCCCAAGTAAGGCAAGGTTTTTTCAGTGAGTTAGGAAAATGGCCTGATCAAGACATTGTTAATGATATACAATCGAATTAGAGGAAATATATAGGTGTTTGTTGAAAAATTATGGGTATTTTGCCATATTTCAAATACTGCATGTTTCATAGATGTACATTGGAGCCTAATCAATTTTAGTAGGAACTAAAAATTTAGCTTGGTTCAAAAGAATTAATAAACTTTTGAGTTAAAGCTACTAGAAAGGAATACACTGTGTTTAGATATATGAGGGGGGACCAGAAAATCCCCCAGAATTATCTTCCCAAGGGCGGGTCCCTTATAGGACAGGCTTCACCTGCTAGGTGAATGTTCTAGGATCCCATCTGTATCAGTGTACTAGCTGGCATTGTTGTGAGAGGCTGCATTTAGCCCCCATGAATTTTTTTTTGTAGACTCTTTCAATGCTTTCCCCCATTTCATGATGGGTGATTCAGGAGTGCACCTGGCCACACTGTGCTGAGTGTTCAGGTTTTGATAAAAACTGCATGACCGCCATGGCCCACCCCCCCTATTCACCTCCTGTTGCCCCAAACAACATTTTTTTTGTTTTCCTGGATGAAAAACATCCTCAAATGGAAATAGTTTGCCAAAGTGGAAGAGGGGAAGCAAAAAATGGCAGGAGCACTAACAAGCATCAAAATCAATGAGTTCAAAAAACTGTTCTGAGCAGTGGAAAAAATGTCTCCCTAGGTGTATTGCTTCAAATGGAGAGCACTTTTAAGGTGACTGACATTTAAACATGTAAGAATAAATACACATTTTTTAAATTTCTGGTTTTTTTGGGTCCCCCTTCATATAATAACTCTCTTCACAAACCTTCAGTAGATAATGCTGGTAAAATATTGATAAGTGTTGAATGATGGATATATAAGGGATTCACTGTACTATTCTTTCTACTATTGTTTATGTTTGAAATTTTCCATAATTTTTTAAAAGAGTAAAACTATTTACATGGCCTTGGGTGATACACCAAAGTCACCTTGATTGGAAAACAATAGAATATGGGTTTTTTTTTGTTAGTTTTTGAAAAATAATATATTGCCACAATCTTCTTACTATGACAGAGAACTTTGCTATAATTCTGGCTTGGTATGTGAGTCTTTTTCTCTTCTGTGTCAGGGGTTGGTGCAATGCAGAAGAAAGCTGTCCAGTCCCTGCCCCCCCCCCCCACCCAGTCCCTGCCCACTCTCTTGATCTAGGAGCTGAAACCTAACCTATTTCCAAAGCACCATGGGCAACAGAGTCCCAAATAAACTACCTTGGTTAGTTTGTGAGCCTAGAAAGCCTTTGCAAATGTACACATGAACCAAATGAACACTACACAGTGTTAAAATGAGAATTCTGGGACATCCATTACAGATCATTTTAAAGCATACTGAGCTTTTAAATGTTGAACAACTTGAAAGGTGGGCATGTTTGAAATCTAAGGTTCTTCATCCCAGCACAGGAAGAGTAAAACATTTTTGAGTAATTTTTTTCTGTCAAGTCCTGACCTAGTCAGTGCCTTAAATTATATTCTAGTACAGGCAAGATGAAAGTGCTAATTTTAAGAACATAACCACAATGCAACTGATATTATGAGTGACTCTAGCACCTGCTGGTATTTAGAGCTCTTTGAAGGATGTAGCCCAATAGACGGGAGTGATGGATGTGCAGAATGTCAGCCTTTTATCCAGTGATTTTTGTGGGCCTAAAATTGGTTGTCTGAATAATTGTCAAATAGCCAAGAGATCCAAGGTGTCCCTTGACAGCCTGGGGCCAGCGATGTTTTAAAACACTGATGGTGTCATAACTGGGAGACTATACAAAACCAGGGTAGATGCTGAGGGACGCTGCACCTCGTCCTTCGGAGGAATTTGTCTGGACATCCACACAGTGCAGACATGGAATCAGGAAACATAAGTAATTAGTCCTTTATATTGCATGGAGGATTCGCTTTATGTGGAACTTTTGAGCACTGTACTAGGGCTTAGGCATTCTGTTGAAGAAAGGGGCACTGCCTTCAGATTAATCTGCAGGAAGAGAAAGAGCTCTGGAGGGATGAAAACCTTCACTTTGAAATGGACACACATGGGGCTGTCTGAGTCCCTATAATCATGGGAAGAATCTCCTCATGGCTGTGCTAGCCCTCTAGGTATCAGGTGCTAGAAACCCAAACTGTACTAGCCCTTGGTAGAAAACAGTTGGCAAGTTCTGGAACACAGAAAAGGCACAGGTGGAGCTGATTCCAGGACGATTCAACCAGAACTAGACTCTGGGATTCTTAATCTCTTTCTCTCTCCCCCTCTCTCCCCCTCTCTCCCCCTCTCTCCCCCTCTCTCCCCCTCTCTCTCCCTCTCCCTCTCTCCCTCTCCCTCCCTCTCCCTCCCTCTCCCTCACTCTCCCTCCCTCTCCCTCACTCTCCCTCGCTCCCCCTCCCCCCTCTCCCCCCTCTCTCCCCCCCCTCTCCCTCTCCCCACTTCTTTGTCTCATTATTTTCATTTGTGTTAACATTTACATAACAAAATTAACATTTTAAGCATACCATTCAGTGACATTAAATACATGTATGTTGTTCGGTCACGGCATCTAACCACTTCCTGTCCTTTTTCATCACCTCACACAGAAATCTGTACCCATTAACAGTAAACCTCCATTTTCCTCTTCTCCAATCACTACTGTATTTTCTATCTATAAATTCCCCTGTTCTAGGTACCTATACAAGCAGAGTCATAAAATGTTTGTCCTTTTGTGTCTGGCTTAATGTTTTCAAGGTTCATCTATGTGGTAGCGTGTATTGGGACTTCATTCCTTTTTATGGCTGAATACTATTCCATTGCTTGCATAGACAGCATTTGGTTTGCCCATTTATCTGTTGGTGGACATTTGGGTTGTCTGCACCTTTTGGTTATTGTGAATAGTGTGGCTGTGAACACTGGTGCACAAGTATGTTTGCGTCCCAACTTTGAGTTCTTTTGGGTATCAATCAAGGAGTAGAATTGCTGGATCAAATGGTAATTCTGTTTCACTTCCTGAGGGATTATTTCTCTTTCACATTTGCTTCATTCTCTCAGAATAACATCTCTACAAGGGTGCAAATCGTGGCTTCCAGCAGGACCAGAGAGGAGAGATTTTCTCCTAACTCAGGTCCAAAAACCTGGGAAGGAAACCAAATTGACTAATTGGCTCCTAAATCCTTATCTGAAATGGTTACTGTTGAAGGGCTGAGGCTGGGGAGTGTGGAGGTGGATGACTGGACATTCTGATGATTGGACAAGGTAGAGGCTGGGTGCCACCTCTAAACGGAAGAAGTTGGGTCATGTAAGAAAAGACAGTCCCCATTTAGGACATGTATCTAAATCTGAGAGGGAGGTACAGTCCCCCCAAAAAGGAGGGAATGGGCAGCCTGGATATGGGTACTGGAGAAGACCTTGAGAGCTAAGCAATCCCAAACATCAATCTGAACATCAATATATCATATTTTTCTGTATATAATGTGCACTTTTTTGCCCAGATTTTTTAGGAAAAAATAAAGGTGTGCATTATATATGGATTTCATAACCCCATGTGTAATGCACACAAAAATGTGGGTGTGCATTATACACAGCAAAATATGGTAGTTTTGTTGCTATGCTTTGAATAGGTAGTCAAGGCAGATACATGCACACACACATGCACAGAAAGAAACCTGTCTGAATGAAACAACTTAAGACATTTTATGCAATAGGCCCTAGTAAATCTCTCTGAACACTTGTTTAACTTGTACAGTGTCACTTTTCAGGAAAAGGCCTTGAAAATCATTTCAGACAGTGAAAGTTTGCAATTGTAAAAATCTACGCTTCCAATATGAAATTACTTTTTACCTTTAGTGCACCACTCAGAGCATCAGAAAATAAAAGCTGTTTGCCTTGACTTTTACCTCCTGTTTCATTTCTACTCTTAGCTGTACCTTGGATTTAAATTATATCAAATAGATGGAAAATGCCTGCAGATATTCATTGAGAATTGTGTTACTAGCAATTTCTTACTGTTACTGAGTTTAGAACAGCAAGCCAGGAGTTGGCATGACTTATTCAGTGGTTATATCAAATCCAATTTAGTGAACTATTGACCTGATTTCAGGATTCATGAGGTTTATTAGCTTTTAAAATTTCTACTTTATATTTATACATGCAGCAAAAGTGCTATCTTCTCTATATAATACAAGTCCAATATATCTGTTATTTATTCTCTAGCATCTTACCTTAAATAAACATTATTTCCTCTAATGATTGTATTATAATACTATCTCCTATTCAATTTTTTATTCATTCTGCATCTTGCATTTCCCATTTTAAGCATTGTTTCAGTTTCAGTCTTTAAGTGCATCATCCATTTTGTATCTTTTATTCCTTCCGAGGCCATACCCTCTGTATTTCAGTCATTGCCATGTAATTAAGAAGGATAATAGTCAAAGGAATGTCTTGACTACATGTATTTATTGGATGCTTAATTACTGTTTTTTTGTCTTAAAAACTTAATAAAAAGAGACCCAAATCGATAATGACCCATTTATTTCCTTGTAAAAACTATACTTACCCAGTTATAAATTGATTTCTAGAATTAAATCAACATTTTATATATTATGGTCTCTTTCTCTTCCTCCATCTCTAAGTCTCTCCCTCTCTCCCCCCCATCTATCTTTCTCCCCACCTCTCTCCCAAATACAAACATGTCAATTCTCTAGAAAAAGAAAATTCATCTTTTAAAAATGATTATCTAAGTCTCTTCAGTGGAAAGGAGCAGATATCAAAGGGAAGGGTCTGTTGAGTCTGTCTTCTCCCTCTCAGCATTTTATCTAGAAAGCAGGTATGCTTTTGTTCCTTGGATTTGGCTAGAAAAACCACAAATTGCTGCTTCCACTAGACTTCCCCACTGATTTCCTGATAGAATGCAGAGGCAGTCTTTGCAGGAAGGTACGCAGAAGAAACTGCAAAGCAAGAGGCATATGAAGAAGAAAGAGAAAGACTTTCAGAATTGTCAAGTACTGACTTTCTGTCTCAGTATCAGGAGATTTCTGTGTATGAATTTTCAAGTGATTCTTTGAATGTTAGTAACGAATGCCCATTGCTTCTCTTTCCCTCTCCCCTCACATCACTTTTTTTCTTCCTTGGCTAACCTCACTGATCCTTTTAACTTCCTTCTCCCCAACTAATAATAAAAAATTTCTAAATATACATTCTGAGGTGACGTCATGACCTCTTATCTATTTTTCAATCATGACATATTGCTCATCGTCATTTTTATTCACATTTAAGAATGCTTTACTTTTTTTAAAGATTTTATTTATTTATTTTTAGAGAGGGAAGGGAGGGAGAGAGAAACATCAATGTGCAGTTGATGGGGGTCATGGCCTGCAACCCAGGGATGTACCCTGACTGGGAATCGAACCTGTGACACTTTGGTTCGCAGCCCGCGCTCAATCCACTGAGCTATGCGAGCCAGGGCTAAGAATGCTTTACTTTTTTATTGTATTTTTTCCATTACCTTTTATCCCCATCATACTCTCCACCCCCCGCAATCACCACACTGTTGTCCATGTCCATGAGTCCTTTTTCCTTTTTGCTCAAACCCTCCACCTCCTAACCCCTCCCCAGAGCCATCATTCTGCTTTGTATGAGTCTTTCTGTGTTTTGTTAGTTCAGTTTCTTTATTAAATTCCACATATGAGTGAGATCATATGGTATTTGTCTTTCTCTGACTGGCTTATTTCACTTAGCATAATGTTCTCCAGGTCCATCCATACTGTCACAAAGGGTAAAATTTTCTTTTCTTTTTTTTTTTTTCAATCCAGAAGCTCACATTGGGCTTTCTTTCTGATGGCTTTGCCTGTCCTGTGTTGAGGACACGTGCTTCTTGCCACACAGTGCCCAGAAGTTCCCACAACCTTAGGCCCATCCTCGTCAAGAAGAATCTCCTGTACAAAACTAGAAAAGTATTTGCCCAAATGCCCATTCTTTAGACATGTAGTGGAAGCTATGGACTTCAGACTTTTCCTGAGAATTTAATGTAAGGTCTTTAATATTTCTAATGGGTCCCATTTCCTACTCTTTTAATTATTTCTGTTTCTTTCCTTTAAGACTTCTCATTTTTCAAGATAAAAAGCTAAAGCCAGACACATTACACTAATAAGATTCTGGCCAATGTGGATTTAATGAGAAGGTTCCCACAACACTTAAGTGCTGATCTTTTACGGTATTCTGTCGTGAACGCTTTTAAGAATATTACAGGAAACCCAGATTTGTGATTTCCAGTACTTCTACTCCCGTGATTCCTCCCGGACTCCCAGACGCTCACTTCCAGAGAAACTTGACCTTTGTGTAGTCTCATGGTCTTCTTTTTTTTCTTTCTCAGAATCTCTTCAGAAAAAACATTTCCTGTAGCAAGGACTAGAGACAACAGGGTGTTTTTCCCACCCTCCCCAGCTAGCTGGGGAGACGGAAACTCTAATGCAAAGTATCCACAGGTTTGGAAGTGTAGTGAAGAGGACTGTCTATGGGATTTGCAGGATCCAGGGCAGTTTGTAACAAGTCTATTACAAACGAGGCTTTTGGATGGATTACGTATAAAATACAGCCCTTGCCCTTAGGAACTTCCTATTATAAGGAGACAAGGCAAAAGGAAATGCAGACTTAAGTAAAAATTACTTTAAAAATGCCCATAGAAGACAACTCGGTAGCAGTTAGATGTAGTGACGTGGCATTGACTTTGTCCCATTCTCTTTTAATTCTCAGTTGTCTTAGTCCTTTGTACTCAAGCTACATAATAAATAATTTAGGAACCAGTCATTATGTTCATTCAGAAACGTCACCTGTCCTACCATAGTGCAGAGGGAGGAGGTCTTGCAGAACAGAAGGACCACTAGATTAGAAACCTAGAGATCTCGTTCAGTCCATCTCACCAGCTAATGGAGTTTATGACACATCTCTTTCCACCCTCTTTAAGCCTTAGTGTCCACACCTGCTAAAGTAAGTTTATTAACACTTTCCTGGCCACATTAGCAACATTTATTATGAGTATCAAATACAAGGGCTGTCCAGAAAAAGTCCAACCATTGGTTAACATAATGAGAACAGTTTACATGACATTGATGTAACCTGGCACCCAAGGAGAATTGACTGGAAGGAGCATAAGTGAACAATGAGGACTTCACTGTACTAGTCAGTGGGAGTGGTAGACATTGTTGAGTGAGCATGTGTACTGTGTGGTCATCGCATTCAAAATGACTGAGTGAGTAGAGGAACAAACCTGAATCAAATTTTGCCTTAAGCTTGAACATTCCTCTATAGAAACTATTCAGATGATTCAGAAGGCTGCAGCAATGGGCAACTGGAGATTGGCAGCTTCATCACAACAATACACTCACTCATGCATCATATCTCCTGCAGTTTTGGGGGGAAATATCAAATCACCCAAGGGACTCAGCCCCCTACAGCCCAGATTTCATGCCCTGCAACTTCTGGCTTTTCCCAAAACTAAAATCAGCTTTGAGAGCGAAGAGATTTCAAACCATGGACGAGAGTCAGGATAATATGATGGGGCAGCTGATGACAATTGGGAGAACTGTGTGAGGTTCCAAGGTGTCTACTTTGAAGGGGACTGAAGCATCATTGTCCTATGTACAATGTTTCTTGTATCTTCTTCAATACACGTCTCTATTTTTCATAGTGCATGGCTGGATAATTTTTGGACAGACCTTGTATAATTAATTATGTTCACATGTTCAGGGATTTTTCTTTTTGAAGTGATACAATCTGAGATGCAGACATTCCCAGACAGAGTCTCTAACTCCCAAGACCTTATAATCTATAAAAGAATTGTGACAAATACACAAAAAGCTGTAAAAGAAGTAGGAAGTACTAAATCCCATGAGAGAGTGCAGTCTGGTGAACAGACTCAGAGTACAGAGGTAGCACAGGAGACAAGCACTGGAGGGGAGCCTCGCGTGGGCTTTGTCAGAAAGAGGGGGAGGCGTCAAAGAAACATATTCTGAGGGATGGGAAGACTATTATCAGGGATGTGGGAGAATCTACTACATTGGAGGAACTCAAAAGGAGATAACTGTGACCAGAACTTAAGGATTGTGAGGGGAAGAGAAAGAGGTGGGTCGTAGAGGGCCTTGACCATGTGACCACAGGGAGAAGTTTTTCAGCATACAGTGTAGGGCCTTGGCAAGATTTTAGAAAGAGAGAACTATTATCGGATCAAATGAGATGTTGCATGTGAAAGCAGAGTTCAAGCAAATTAGGTTATGGTGTAGGCGACATTAAATATGTTGTATAGATTACATGTCCACCCATGATATCAATGTACAAGTTGGCAGTACCATCTGATACTTCCTAAAGTAGTACCTACTCCTGCCAAATGGTGTGTAGCATTTAATTCTGCCTTCCAAGGAATTTGACAAAAAAAAATCAGTGTCACTTGTTATTTCAATGACTAGAACAATAGAAAATAACCCATGTGCACAAAAGTCTTATAAATGCCAGAACTTTGAAATAATTTTGTCTTCCATCTTTGCAAATATCATTATAAAATGATCAGTGAGAGCATAGGTACTACTCATAAAAATACAGTAACAAGAACAAGTCTCTTCTCCAGAGCACTTGCTATTTGCCAGGAACTGTATAACAGCCTTAATTACATGATTAGATCTAGTCCTCACGAACCTCTGCTCACATGCAATTTATATTCTCTTTACAGGTGAGGAAAGTGATGTTTAGAGATATTAAGTGACTTAACCAAGAACACACAGCTGTAAAGCACTGGTGCCGATTTTCCACCCTAGCATGTTTTGTAACCCAGAGTCCAGCCTCTTAACCACCTTGTTGTTTGTTTTCATTCTTATTCTGTTTCCTAACTTTTCTGCAATGAGCATGTGTTATTCATCCATGGATTTAAATAATGCACTCGTTTTATTTTTTAAAATCACCTTGAAAAACAACAAGACTTGACATCAGTCGGACTGTGCTTGTACATTTTAGGGAAAATTTTGTCAAGATGGAAGACATCTTTCCATCTTTGGCATCGTGCCCACCAAGACCATGTTTTAAATCAGCCCTAATAAAACACTTCTAAGCTATTTTACTGCTGCATGGCTCTGACTTCAAGTCTAAAGCGAAATAGTAAATAAAATCTTTGATTTTTGGCTTTTGTGGAAATGTAGGTCTGGTGATGATGGTGAGAGAGGCACCGACCTGCCGGGTCAGGCACCATGCCGTCCTTACCTGAGTGTGGAGGATGGTGAGGGACATCCCTCTGCCTTTCCCTCTCAGCCTAGTTCACATTCGTCAGGTCTTCCTGCCCCTTTCATGGCCCTGAGGCCTCAGGAAAAGAGGGGAGAACAGCCAACACTGAGAAGCCTTCCTCACTGAGGATCATGAATGATAGATATAGTTGCAACTTCAGGGATGGCCTCATCCAGTTATTGCCCTTACAGGTAAGGAAGTAAAATGACTTGATCAAGGTCTCCCAGGAAATCAATGCATTTTGACAAGATGTTCTTTTTAAATTGCAACATTCGGGAATAAATACAATAAGCTGGGACACCTGCACGTACAAGGTGAGGGACAGAAAAGTGAAGGAATCAAGAGTTAAGAAAAGTGTCTTAATAGTGTGTGAAATGAACCCAGAAATAGTTGACATTTTATTCAGCTTGTGTTTGTTTTATAGAATTCAATTTTCTTAAATTGTTAAAGGCTTCCATTTCCAGACATTTGCAAAGGCTAGTGCTGGCATGCTCAACTAGGATGCAAGACGTTTGTAACCCCTGAACGTTAAATTTAGAAAGAATCTCTTTAAATCACCTGAATGTGCTTGTTTGCCTCTTCTCAGAGTCAATGCCTTCCTTTGCATGTCTGTCTCATTTGGTGGGCAGGCTGTCTTCAGAATCTTCCTCCTCACCAACTGTCTCGGTGATTGTCAGTTGAGTCTGTTAGTCATACGTCCTTGGGAGAATAGTGGGTGGCAATTAGCAGCCTCTCGTCAAGACACCTCCTGGCACATGTGGCCTCCCTGTCACTTCAGTAGGAAAATGGCTAGATAACAGTCATCATCTCCCTGTGATCTGCCTTTCTGAACATCGGATTGGCATTTAATTTCTAATTATGTTCATTAAAAGTTGTGTTGTCAGCTTACCTGGGAGAAGCAGCACTCTCCTTAGGCATGTGATTTGCCGGTATAACATTCATTACAATCTCAGTTCAGCTGGAGAAAGTAGCAACTTTTGTAGTGGGCATACCAGGGAAGCAGATGTGGGAGCTGTAGGCAGCAGCTGTTGGAAAAGAGAAAATACAGTTTGGCAGCATCCGAGGAACACAAAACGCTTGATGCCTGAAAATATTATATGTTGGAACTCAAACTGGTTCCTAACTTATTGTTGGCGTTATCTGATCCAAAGGAACAGTTGACCACAAGTGAGAAGTAAAGTGAGTTATTCCCACCATTATCAAGAACAGCATAGAGGATATCTAGAATGATATTGTCAGAGCCACTCATGGCTTAGACTAGAGTATGTTTTAGCCCATCCATTCCTACTCAGGGGTCACAGAGACCCCCTAAATTCTGGTCCTAGGGAAGCGTGTGAGGGCAGAGGGTTGATCTGCCCTGTCCTTCCTTTCAATTTGCTGCTTTCTCTGAGGATTTAAGAAGTGCCTTAACAAGTCTGGATCATCCCCACCCACCCCTGGCTAATTCCTAGAGAACTCTACACTTCCGTGTTTAGATGATTACTTGGTAATTTGGTATTGAAAGAAACACAGATATCTGGCTGTTGACTGGACCTTGAAAAATGATTAAAGTGTTAGGCATGTGGTTTTGTGGTCAGGTACAAAATCAACTAGTTTTTTATAACTCTCTTCTACTTAATTCCAGAACTTTGTCCATTGTATTCTTTCCTTTGCTCGTGGTTGATGAGAACACAAGTTGGTTCCATTCTATGTTAGATCAGCAATTTTCAACCCGTGCGACATAAGGCACACTGGTGTGCTGCAAGGATGTTTAAAGCATGCGATACTGACTATTTAATCAGGGTCGCTGCCCTCTTTTCCCTTAGATTGTCATATTAAACAGTGATGACAACCTATACAACAATAGCTGTCTCATGTGAATGAATCAGTTATACCCATTTCTGCCCTGGCTGAGAGGCCTGGATGGTTGGAGTGCTGTCCCATACACCAAACGGGTGTGGGTTTGATCCCCACTCCAGGTGCATTTGGGAGACATCATCCATGTTTCTCTCTCCCTCCCCCCTCTAACCCTCTCTCTCTACTTTTCCCTCCCTCCCTCCTTTCCTCTCTCTCTCTAAAATCACTAAACATTCTTGGGTGAAGATTTTCTTAAAAAGAAATTATACCCTTTTTGGACCAAGCAAAAATATATTTTTGATGTGTCACAGAATTAGTTCACATATGCCATGAGATGAAAAAGGTTAAAAATCACTGTATTGGATACCATCCTAAAAATTCTGTGCATTAAATCATATTTCTAATTTATGACATTAAAATTCTGAGCCCCCTTCTCAAAGAGGAAATGACAACCCAAATGACTTAAAATCCCAAATCTAATCAAACATTCTGCTTTTCTGTAATCTAGGTGTATGTAACTCAGAAGGGTAATAAGTAGGTGTCAGTCTTCATTTTAATTGCATATTTATTTAAAGCTGCAGACATACCAATATACTGATTATAGCATATATATGCTTCTCATTTGGAGATAGAATATACCCTTGAACTTGAGAAGTCAGGGCTCTGTGTAGAAATAATACAAGATTTTCTAGGAAAGAAAATACCATAAATTAGTCCATGAAGTTAGGAGGGAATATGTATTTCAAAGCCCTTGTGCACCGTGATTCTCATTCAATTTTTATGGCTAACAAGGCAGTGCAATTCAAACCGGAACAAAATATTTGACTTTCTTCAATCACCTGTATGTCTCTGGGTATTTCTGAATCGATCAGTGCACCCAGGAAAGCAGACCGCAGCAAAGCCTGCCAGTTTCTAGGACCAGATTTAAGTCATTACTGTTATCTTTCTTCATTACAAATATTTTTTAAGCCTCCAGAGTATTCCTCCACACTCCACCTCACTTCGTCTACACTCATTTTCATGACGACAGGGGTAGCTCATACAGCTGTTGCTTTAGAGAGAAGCCAGTTTCCTAAACTGAAACTGTCAAGACAGTGTTATGCATTCAGCTGTAGCACTCAGATGAAATTGTTAGCAAACTTTAAACCAAAACAAGGAGAACTTTAGACACACTCTGATGACAATACTCATATCATTCATTCCAGAGATGTGCCCCTCTCCCTGGATGGATTTCTGGACGGGAGGGGCCGTGTCACTGATATTCCTGTGCCTTTAGTTCCCTAACTGGACTCGAGAAGGTGTTTCTGTAGTAGTAGGGAAAAGAACTTACATTAGGCAATTTTACAAATTCATAAAATTGAGACAATGGCTTAATTTCAAACTTGAAGGGAACATTTTTCCCCATAGTTCAGCCATGTTACTATCTTACCACTGTGCTTATAACATCACCGATTCTTCTTTGCAGAGGAAGTTTTCATATGAAAGCTCTAAAAGAATGGGAAGTGATGGGTGGGAGAAATCTGCCTACTCTGATTGTTACAACTTTCACAGTTGACCCTTGAATGACCACGGTTTGAAACTGCTGTCTCCTTATACAGGGGTGGGCAAAAGTAAGCTTACAATTGTTTGTATGGAAAATAATACAATAATTAATAAATGTTACAATGATAAACCCTTTTGCATACTCACAACCATAAACCTACTTTCCCCACCCTGGATGTGGATTTTTTTAAATACGGTAAATGTATTTTCTCTTCCTTATGCTTTTCTTTACATTTTCTTTTCTCTGGCTTACTTCATTGTAAGAATTCAGTATGCAATACATATAACATATAAAACCAAAGGTTAATCCACAATTTATGTTATTAGCAAGGCTTCTGGTCAACAGCAGGCTGTTAGAAGTAAAGTGGCACCGGTCAACAGTTAACTGTGCATAAAAGCCTCCCAGGAGCCCTACACAAATGGGGTCCTCATGGTGCTTCTGGTGAGCTGCCCACTAAGGAGCATTTTCTCCTGGCTGGTCTGTGGGGGGGGGGGGGGGGGACAACAATATTGGGCGTGGCAGGTGGGCGGGGAGCTGACAGCTGTGAGGCCTGATTCAGCAGATTTCACTCTGGGATGAATACACTGTTACCCCAACTCAGGATTCACCTGTGTGTTTCTGCAAGCCCGTGGCTGCCTCTGCTGTCCGTCCGGTACCTTTACAGACCTGAAACAGCACTCTTTAAACACACGCGCCTTCCGTCAATGCCACGTCCAAGTGCATTTTTACAGTCATCTTCGGCAGGATTTTAAGAATCATTGGACGATTCACCCACAGAATTTAAAGAAGCAACATAGTTTTCAACTTGACTGACTTTTCCTCATTTTAGTTTCTCTGAAACTTACCTGCCGTTGGTATTCCTCACAAGGCGCACACCTTAACTCAGCTCGCATGCAGCGAATAGTACATGCATCTGTGGCAAGACCAATTGGAAATATACTAAACAAGACAGCAACAGTCACAAAGAATTTTAAATCTTAAAGTACAGAAGAATTTCATGTAAGGATTCGGGAAGACAAAGAAAATCTTTACTTTGTTTAGTAAATTATTTGTATTGTATTTTCTGTATATGCTTAGCTATGATTTTGTATAGACAACTCTCATGGGATTTTTTTAAAATTTTTTTAAAGATTTTATTTATTTTTAGAGGGAAGGGAGGGAGATAGAGAGAAACATCAATGTGCGGTTGCTGGGGGTCATGCCCTGCAACCCAGGCATGTGCCCTGACTGGGAATCGAACCTGCAACACTTTGGTTTGCAGCCCATGCTCAATCCACTGAGCTATGCCAGCCAGGGCCCAGATTTTATTTTTATTATATACAAGTTTGGAATTAAGAGATTGCTTCACCCCATGTAGACCAATTATCGGGACTCTGACAACAATCTCTCTTTCTCGTTAAGACAGATGAAATCAGTTTCAAATCCTTGTCCAATTCTTTCATGTAGGCCTAGTGTGCGTAGAAATGTCTCCTGCAAACTTGTCCCTGCAGAGGTCTCATGTCCTGGTCCCTTGTCACTACTTCTGCTTGTTAACCACTTGTTTGAGCTGTCACAGAAGCTTTGCCCCATCTTTTTTGTTTGTTTCTCTTTACCACTGATGTGTTTCACAGAAACTGGGCAAAAGGAATAACCATTTTCTGTCAGGAGAACTAAATAACCAGGTGACCTTATTGCTAGGCAAAATGACACCCAGACACAGCTATTCTTGGGATTCAGGGTAGTTGGAAAATTAGAAAATGCTTTCATTTCCCTCCCTCAATTTTTATATGTGCTATTTTCCTTTTGGGAAGATGGGCTGTCTTAGGGGAAAACAGCAACTATCTTCTGAGTCCATTTTATCCTTGCAAAAAAAAAAAGCAAACTAGTAAGAGTTCAGTAAAGAACAATGCCTCCCTGCCAACTCCATCTCATTTGACCCCGTTGCAGGACCTCACAAACTTCCAAAGAGAAGAAAGACACAAATCTAGGACATCCTTCTCATGGGAGTTCTTGTTTTTACTAGCACTTGGAGGAGTAACTGACTGTCTTATCTAGGCCTCATGCTATTGCTCGCATGGTATCATTTCAAGGCTTTTCATTTTTTTTCATTGTTGTTCAAATACAGTTGTCCTCATTTCCTCCCCAAGAAAGGGGGAGAGAAACATCAATGTGTGAGAGAAACATCAGGTGGTTGCCTCTCATGTGTCCCCCAACCGGGGAGCTGGCCTGCAAACCACACATGTACTCTAACTGGGAATCAAACCAGTGATGCTCTGGTTCACAGGCCAGCATTCAACCCACTGAGCCTACCAGCCAGTGCCTCATTTCAGTTTCAGGAGTAAAGGAAAAGGACAGTTACTTAGCATGTGTGTGTCAGCTAAGAGCCAGGGCTGTCCCATCTCCTGATTGGCCAAACACTGGGAGCCCCAGGCAGGGATCTGACCTGTGGTGTTCAGCAGCAGAGGCAGATGGTGGGGAGGAGAGAGCCTGGGTGTGGGAACCAGATGCCCCTGGGTTCACATCCCAGCTCCCCTTGGCTATGTAACCTTGGGCAACTTCCTTGACTTTGGCAGGCTTCACTTCCTCTATCTTTATAATCAGGATCACATCAACTTCCTATACAAGCAGGATGATCTTTGTTACTAGTTCCTGGGGCCCTAATAATGGAAGGCTTTACTGAGCACCCCATTTGTGTGGGAATACTTACATAAGTAATCTGACACTTCTGCATTTTGAAGACTATGAAAAGTGATTAGGAATTCAGTTGTGATCTTTAAAAACCATAAAACAGTAGCTCATCTGACTGATTTTGTTGTTGTCGACATGACAAAGAGCTCTCAAGTTTTTGGTGTCCATATCTAGAACAACACATGCAGGAGCCTTGAAGCAGATGCCGAGGCTCTCCCCAAGTCCGCATAGAAAGGATAGCCCAAAAGAGAACAAGAAACTGCATAAATGTCAGGCGGGGTATGTGGGAGAAAATGAATCTTTAACCAGCCTCCTCCTGTGGTCAGGACTTTCTGAAGGAAAGTCTAGGCAGATGTCCATACTTTTGGTCCCAAAACCCAGTGGGATCAAAGATATCTTCTGAGCAATATCTGCTTTGTGGGAAAACCTAGAGAAATAGTGACTCCTTGGCAGCTGCCTGAGATCCTTCAGGGAATAAGGAATGACCAGAAGTAGCAAGTGAAGAGAGGTGGAAAGACAGCGAGAGAGGCAGAGATGATTTGGCCTAAACAAATAAACAAAAAAAATAAAAGGAGATTTTACTTGCCCTTATTCCTGTGAAGGGATAGTGCAGAATCTGATCACTAGACTGTTTGTGGGGCAAGGCACTGGGCTGGGAATTAGAGACTAGATTTATGATCACAAATGTGGGTTCTGACCCTAAGGGTGTGAATCAAAATTGTTAGATTCAGTTGCATTCTAAAAATTTTGAATTCGTGGTAGATGATCCCTGAATTCCCTTATAGCTCAGACATCCTAGGTTCAGCCCCTGCCCTTAGGATGTTATCAATGTCCAGGAGACTACACATGTATAGTAATGTAGTGCCAGTCCAGGCTGTGCAGAAAACAACATGAAACAATGGCACCGCGTGTGGCGTTCAGCTCAGGAATGGTGAGGACCAGCTGTAAGGAAACAGAAGTCCGAAAATGTGTAATGCACTCTCTGAACATATTTAAGGTATTTATCTGCATGATTCCCTCAGCAGACCTTCCCTGAGTGCCCACTGTGCTCCAAGCCCTATACCAGGCCTGGGGATAAAGGGATAAACAGCACGAGCTCCCTCCAAAGGTGCTCCCAGTCTATAGGAATCTGGCAGTATGGGGCAGTATGGGGCAGTGTGATAAGCACAATGAAGTGTGTGCAGGGCATGCTATGAGAGCACGGAGAGAGTAGACCCGTGCCAGAAGAGAGGGAAGGGAGCCTTCGAAGACTCCCCATGTGAAGTGACTGCTCAGCTGAGGTGTAAAGGGTGACTGAGAATTAGACACCCTGTGCTCTAGAGAGAGCCCCAGAGCTTTCCCGCAGAAGTCCTGGCAGGGAGGGAGGGCGAGCGTCAGCAGCTGGGGCTGACGTCCCCAAAGGAAGCAGCTCTCCGACTGCTACTCAGGTTCCTTGAGCCAACTTAACCCTAGAGATCCCCCTTCTCCTGGCACCAGCCTTCCCTTTCAACAGAATTTTTATACCAGAGATGATCATTTCAAACACTTTATGGCAGTTAAAGTTTTGGTTGCCAAAAATAAAAACCAGCTCAGGCCAACTTAAAGGAAGCAGAGCTTGCCTCAGGGGTGTCCAACCTGCGGCCCGTGGGCCACATGCGGCCCAGGATGGCCGTGAATGCAGCCCAACACAAAATCATAAATTTACTTAAAACACTGAGATATTTCTTGTGATTATGTGTCACAACGTATTTAATGTGTAGCCCAAGACACCTCTTCTTCCAGTGTGGCCCAGACACGCCAAAAAGTCGGACAGCCCTGTGAGTACTGGGAAGCTAATGAAATCAATGGAGAGATGTGAGAAGTCCTGGAAAACAGCAGAAACCAGGGAATCCAGGCACAGCCAAGTTCATCCAACAGGACTGGTCTACTTTGAATACTGACTGGTACTATCCCCACAGGACACCTGTGGTTGTGCCCTGCACTCTGTGGCTCCTGGACACTTGCCTTGAATACTAGACTCTCACTTCAGCCGCACCGATGTGAATGATCTCCATCCTTCTGTTGATGCCTTTGTGGCATTCCTGTGTCTGTGCTGTGGAGGCCATGGAGCTCGTGGGGAAACATCCGTGTGAAGGGACTTGCCTTGTTTTCTATCTGTTTACAGATATTGGCTACACACACACACACACACACACACACACACACACACACAAAACCCTGTCTCCTACCTGGCTTACAGAAATGTTTTGAACATTTGTAATAAAAAGCACTAAATATACTGAAGCAAAGAGTCATGTAAGTATCAAGTACTATTAACCTAAGTAATTAACTAGTCAGTAAAAGTTATATATCATCTCATTTATGCTCTTTGAAACAAGGAACAGTTGTCAGTTTCTCTGCAATGATCTAAATCAGCTACATTTTTAAATGAGGCTGAATGTTGTTACAATATAATAATGCTAAACCTCGCCTTCAAAAGGAATATTTGCATATTTAAATTTAAGTGAAGTGTGAATAGGCCTATTATATGAGTGTCCAAAATGATAATAGCATTATTATTGTATCATATCTTCTACTGTTTATAGCTATTATGCTAAGCATTTTGAATAACATTTTAAAGATTTCTTCAGTTTTTACAAAATATCTAGAAATAACCATTAGCATAAAAAATATGGCATTCATTGACCTGTAGCTTTTATGTAAGTGTGGTGTTCTACTAACCTGGTGCTTTTGCTGTCCAGTCATGAGAACTGAGATCCATTAGTATCACGGTTAGTTAGGTCAGCTGTCGTAGCCAACCAAGGCAATCCCAGTGGCTTGAGATGTTAAGGGAAAATGTCTTGCTCACACCACAGTCCAGCATAGGCCCCCAGGGGTATCTTCTCCATGCAGACACCCAGAAACACAGGGTCCTGCTGCCTAGTAGCTCAGCATTACCCTGAGGTTCTCACCGTGTACTCTGCATCCTGCCAGAAGATAGGAGAGAGAGAACAGGAAGTAATACAGGGGTGGCTTTAAACATCTGCACTTATTTAACCCTGAGAGGTTTTACACAAGGTTTCTGGATTGGAGGTCAGACTACTGACTGTTTACACCAATAACTGAGCTGTTCGTAGTGTCCCACGTCCCCCTGGGGAGTCGCAGTGACGAAAGACAGACTGCAAATGAAAAAGTGGTTTCTTTTGTCACAGAAGAGGATTATGAAACTGGGAGCTTATATAGGAGCTAGACATCTATGCATGGCCTGCCCCCATCAAAAGAGGAAGAGACATTTATCTCTCTAATGTAAACAAATCTTTCTCCATAAAGGATTTGTTTACATTTGAAAAATAAGGCTTCTTTCTGTTGGAAGGAAGTTTCGCTCTAACTCACATTCCTAGGTCAGAGCTGTCCCATGGCTCTCCCTAACTCCAAGACGGCCTGGAAAATGTAGTCTTCCTGTGTTCCCAAGAAGACAGTTACGTCACGTTTGGTAAATACATAGAAACTTTCCTGTGTCTGTGAGGAGCTCACAGTAGGAGGCGTGGTGCTTGCCACAGTTCAGATGGACCATTGAGCTCCAACCTGGTGTGCAGTTACCAGGTTCCATTATGACTGGCCTACAAGAAGGTGATAGATCAGAATGCACTCCTGGAAACAGTATGCGCTCCTGGGGAATAAAGGTAAGAGAGACGGGCCAAGGCGGTCTGGACGCCCACCTCCCAGGCAAAGAATCCATTGTAGCTTCCCCAAGTCCACATGTTCCCACGGAGGCACTCCTTAGTACTCCTCGGTACCTAGAGCTAGCACATAGTAAAGTCCTAATACCTCAGGGGACACTCCCACTATGGAAGGACCATCTTTTTCTTTCAAATAATTCTTCCTTGGAGTGAGACAGATAATGTCAATAAAAGGGATGTCTTGAGTCATCAGAGGTGCCAGGCCTGGCTTGCACACCTGTAACGTGGGTGAGCAGCCCTGAGCGTGGAGGCGGCATCGGCAGGGGGAAGGTGTGCCCTGCGGACGGGCCTGGCAGGACCTCCGTGGAAAGTTGTGTGGTGTGTGCCACAAACAAGGTCTGAGCAGGCACATGGGAGCCAGATCCCGCCTGCATGTAGCTCACCGAGCAACGTGAATCTGCCTGGGAGGCGGGGAGCCTTTCCAGTTGCCAAGAAGCTGCTGCATTTGTTAAATTGTATCCTCGCAGAGTGCATCAGCCCAAAGGGGCACCCTTTGATTTTGCCTATCCAGAGAAAAAGGCATTTTTTTTCTAATATTTACAAAAGTACCACATAGGCTAGTGGGTGGCCCTAAGCCCTAAAGCAGTGACTGAGAGCAGCTTGGAAGGCAGCGGCAGTTCGGCGGAACATAGCACTGGGAGTGTTTGCCGGCAGAGGCCATAAGGTGCAAAGAAGGAAAGAGGGCAGCGAAACAGGAGTGTGGGAGAAGACGATTAGTCACACAGGCCGAGTGGCAGCAGCAAAGGGACTCCCAGCATACCATGGCTTGTAGAGTATCTGACCTTCCTTTCTCATGCATCCACCCTCGATGGGGGCTCCGGGTCGAAGGCAGCGCATTGTTTCCCACACACTGTCATCCAGCAGCTTTCAGGAGCTGAACCCCTGGATTTCAAGGTCACCGTGGTCATCTCCAACATGTAGGAGGGTTTATGAGTCAGAAACTGGAAGGAGTATGTGTGTGTGTGTATCCTTTTGGCTAGAACCCCGTCACGTGACCACACCCAACTTCAAAAGAGGCTGAGAAATGTAGTCTGTCTGAGGACCCAGAAAGAAAAGGACTGATTTTGGTTAACAGCTCAGTCTCTGTCACATAGACTTCCGTGGATTCTTTGCAACAGCTAAGAATAGGAGAGAGTAAATGCAGAGGAAGCTCTCTGCTGTATTCACTCTGAAGCTGTAAGAAGACAGGAGGTCCACTGGTTGAACTGTTCTCTGAAATCTCTATGTGGGGCAGGCCTGGCAGACAAAGCCACACTTCACACTTCATCGGTACTAGAGCTCTGCTTTTGCCCATGAGTGTGACCGGCTGGTCAAAATCCCTTCTGTTTTCAAATGCTGTTTAGGAACTGTGGCAGGCGGAGTTATGTATGTCCCCTCCCCAAATGTTCACATCCTAAATCTCAGAACCAGGAACACGTTCCTTACATTGCATGGCCAGGGAATTAAGGTTGCAGATGGAATGAAGGTTGCTAATCTGCTGGCTCTACAACTGGGAAATTAGCTTGGATTATCCAGGTGAGCTCAAGGTAATCACAAGAGTCCACGACCGTGAAAGAGAAGCAGGTGCTCAGAGTGCTGCTGTGCGAGAGGACCCGCTGTTGCTGGCTTCGAAAAGGGAAGAACTGTGATTCCATCATCAAGGGAATGCGGGTCGCTGCTGGCTGCTGGAAAAGGCAAGGAAATGGGTTTGTCTCTAGAGCCTCCAGAGGGACTCACTTGATTTTTAACCCAGTGAGATCCATGTCGGGCTTCTGACCTAAAGAATTGTGAGGTGATAAATTTGTGCTGTTTCACACCCCTAACTTTGCAGTGATTTGTTATAGCAGGAGGCATACTAGGTCATTGCTTATATAAAATACATTAGAATGGGGAGCCTATTTAAATTCTGGTCACTAGGTGAGCTGGCCAGGAAAAGATGACTGACCCCATGAGATGTATTCATACAGAAGAAAGTCACCCAAGAGGTGCTAGGATCTAAAGTGTTTTAGACTCAATGAGTGGTCACTACATCATCATCATACACCCGAGATGTCATTTCCATTCCCCTTTATGCACCGTGCTTCTGTAGGAACTCCAGAAAGGAAGTCCTCCAGGGTCCAACTGATGACTGATGTTAGGTGACATCAGAACACACCTCGGCTTGCCCCGAATCCCTTTGACCTAATTATATCCAAAATAAGAACTCGAGAAACACCGTCAAGATGTGAAATCATAATCTATTGTCAGCTAAATCTCTCTCTCCTCATGCAACACATGAACTCCAAGTGGACAGGTGCCTTTATGTCTCCACCTCCAAAACCTGCCATTTTCCAGAACGTCATGCACAAACGCTCCTCTCCTGCATTACAGTCTCATTTCTTCTCACCGCGGGTAGTCTTAGTCCTTACAGAGGTGTGCCACTGTTTCCACCTGGCGGGACACTGGCAGCAGGTTACACAGGTCTGGGGCTGCATAGTAATACTGTATGCACGCAGCTCACAGCCTTAGCAATAGGGTTTAAAGTCAGTGTTGAAATTTCAGAAGAAAGGTGCTAGATGAAGACAGAGAACATATAACTGCATTCAGTCTACTGGCCTCAGTAATGATGAACTCGAAATATTTCCATCGGGTGAAAGCAAAAGAACTGTATTGAAAATCCCATTATGCTCTTTCTGGGAAGTTAACAAAAAGAAGCCTGAGAACTAATTACAAGAGTCTTTTGTGTTGCGACTCATCTCTCAAACTGACAGAATATCCTAGTTCTTCATATAGTACCTGGATGTGGCTAGAGTTTGACCTGATTCCATCAAGAAAAAACAAACCGTGCGGTGAAGAGAAAAAATACTACAGGCAAGATTGAGCCTAGTTTTTGAGTAACAGTTTCACACCCAAGGAGCACATAACAAGATAATATGATTTCCTTTCATCATTATGAAGTACTCAGGCCCCAGGAAAGCTGGTCTGGAGGTAGCACCACCACATCGGTGAAAAGTTTCAGCCAAATTAACTTCTTTCTAGTGTAAAACAAACAAGAGTTGATATATATTTTTTTTACAGTGTGGTTAATTTCAGTTGAGAACCATTCATTCCAGAGCTTAAGGTAAATAATTAGTAACTAATTTTTAAGTGAAATGTTAAAGAGCATGCATAGGAAAACAAAGTTCATGTAAAGAAATAATGGTTATTAAAGAGTTTTTTAAAATAATCAGTTGACTTTTTCATTTTCATGACACCATTTGTACAAGAATTTCAAGCTTTTTTAGAACATCAAAAAATGGCTATCATCTGCTCCTGCTAGATTCATAAAAAGTAAGGCTGGAGCAGTGTAAATACACACAGTGCAGGTCCCTTTACACTACTGTTTCTGAGGTTTTGAACAGAAAGTTAGAAACTGCTTTCTTTATGTGCTTTGGAAATCTACCCCGATTGTTTTATAACCATATTCCTTACTTATATGCAGAATCCCTCCCAATTTCTCCAGGCCACATCTGCCTGAGAGGTAAGAAAAATAAATTGTGTGACCACTATGGTCATTTCATGCCTGGTGGCCCTCACCTGGGACATTGCAACACCCCAGTTACCCCATTCCTTCCCTCCCTGTTCAAAAACCGTGGGCCCTCTTCCAAACCATGCCAAGTCATTCCAGCCTTCCTTCCTACCTTGGAGTAAGTGGTGGGCCCTGTAGCTCATTAATGCACAGCACCACCTCCTTGGATGCCTGTGGACGATGAAGAAATGTGAAACTCGGGTTCCTGGTCTGCCTTGGAGCTGGCACGGCTGTGCAACCCAGTTCTGACCAATGACACGTAAGGGGCCAGCCATCTCCTGGAGCCGTGTTCACCCCTTTGCCATCTTCCTGCCTGGGACAGACAGGATATCTTGTAATGTAATAGCCATTTTGTGCCCATGCTAGATATGGCAGACAGGTTTTTTTTTTTAATTTATATTCAATTACAGTTTACATTCAATATTTTATGTTAGTTTCAGATGTACAACATAGTGGTTAGACAATCACGTACTTTACGTGATTGTGAGGTTTTGAACAGAAAGTTAGAGGCTGCTTTCTTTATGTGCTTTGGAAATCTACCCCCCTTGTTTTATAACCATATTCCTTATGTACTTGACAGGATTGTGGTTCCCTTAATGTTTCAAGTACCTACCTGGCCCCGTAAATAGTTACTATGGTATATTTGATGTATTCCCTATGCTGTAGTTTACATCTCTGTGACTATTCTGTAACTACCAATCAGTACTTCTTAATCTTTGCCTTTTCCATGCAGCCCCCTACCCCTCTCCCCTCTGGCAACCAGGACAGACAGGATTTAAGGGGGCTGCCATGGTCTCCACTCCCTGATCCCCTTGTGCACTGCTCCTCCCCCCCTCCACCCCTTGAGTGTGGGAGCAATAGGTAACTGGCTTTTCAGCAATAAACTAGCAAAGGTGACAGAAGGCCACTCCTGTGATTACATTATGTAAGGTTATAACATCTTCCTGAGAGCCTCTCTTCCTAGTTTTGATGAAACAAGTGGCCATGTATGGAAAGTGGATGCGGCAAGGAACTGGAGGACATCTGTGGTCAGTAGCCAGCTTAAAACTGTGGGCACTGCAGCCAACAGGTAGCAACAGAGTGTGGATTGAGCCTGTCACTCCACAAGGAACTGAGAGCTGCCTCCACTCTGTAAGTCTGGGAGCAGAACTTCCCCCCAGGTCGAGCTTTCAGATGCAGACCCAGCCCTTGCCACAGTCTTGATTTCAGCCTCGCAAAGAACCCAGCTACACTGTTCCCAGACTCCTGACCTGTAGAAACTGTAGGATAGTAAAGGTGGTTGTTGTAAGCTGTTAAGTTTGTGGGAATGATCATTGTTACCCAGCGATAGATAATAGACCAGAGATGAAAGAATAGATGTGGATGGTGGGTCTCAGCTCCCTACAGGCACTTAGAGCTGGTACTCTGGACAATCTATTCTGGATTTTTGTTGATTGAGGTAAATGAACCCCTGTGTACTTCAGCTGTTTCATGTATCAAGATTTCTGTGGCTTGGACTTAAAAGCAATCCTTCCTGGTACAAGCTGGCTTGCAGCTCAAGTTGCTTCCTCAACTCTGAGTACGATCTTCCTCTTCTTTATGACAACTGTCTGGTTTGAAAAGTTGCAGCTGCTATTCCCATAATTGTCTCAAGACATGGCCCAAATAGTATGAGTCGAACTTTTCTTTGGCTCCAGTAATGAAAGGTGAGTTGGAGAAAGGAGTCTCCTTCATCCATTATTAAAAGAGAAAGAAGAGGAGGGGAAGGGAGAAATGGAAAGAGGAAGGGAAGGTTAATATTTTTTGAGTGTGCAAACTATGGGCCCAGACCTTCTGAGTTTGTTATAAACATATAAATGTGACTATGACATGCGTTACAACTGTCATCAGACTGGATGTTTTTAGTTCTGACAGCTTTCATTTCTACTTCAGCCTCCAACTTGACGCAAGCACCTGTGTAACATTTTGTATCTACCTACTTCCCACTGCAAGTCCTTACCACTCCTAACACTATGTTTCTTCTAACCTGTGGGGGAAAGGGGCTCCACTTTTTCCCAGTGACTTGAATATTTAGTTCTGAAATTTTCCCACCAGCCCTGTCATCTTGCAAGTGTTATGCCCCTGTCGTGTGAACTAACATTGATCGGGCCAGGGGTGGGGGAGGTCCTCACTCTATCCTCTAAACTCTGGCTGCCTAGGTCAGCCTTTTTCATGAGTTATCTTTTAACCAGTCAAGGACTTAGTAGTGTTAGCTCCATTATAGAGATGAGGAAACTGAAATGCAGAATCATGAAATTTTAGCTTTAGAGGAGACTTTTAAGGGGCTCCAGTGTTCTTCTTACTGTACAAATAGTTGTTTGGTAATAAAATGAATGATGAATATAACTAGGCTTCTTGTAACAGCTTCAGCATGTACAGTCCTGTGACCTCATTAAACCCTTCACCCTCACTAAGAGCTCCTACCTGCTGAGTGCAACTTCCTGCCTATTCCACAGTACTGTGGTGAAGACCAAACAAGTTCTTGAATGTGAGCAATTTTTGGAAGCTGGAAACACTATGAGAACCACATAAACTGCAGGAGACTTCAGACCCACATACTCTTGAACACACATTGTCAACTAAAGCTGTACACTCCCCTATGTTTGATGAGACTGCAAAAAAACACAAAATGATGAAGTATATATAATCTTTGAATTGGAGTTATAGTATTTACAAATATAATTTCATTAACACAATTATTTTTTAACTGTCTCAATTTTGGAGGTTTTAGTCTTCCAGAGATCTTTTGTATTGCAGTTTTCAACTCCACAGTGATTGGATCTCTGTTTCATTAAAAAGTGAGGGGTGGGGGGGCACTAATCCACATTGGTTCACAGCTGACTTCAGATACCACTAATTTAATTCCTGGGAACACTGGGCATAAAAAAATGATATTTACAAATTCTTTTATTCAGAATAGCATTCATGAACATATGACATTTCATAGTGAAGCAATTGCTCACATATTGAATATTTTAAAATAAAACAGGCAATTGTTAAAAGGACAGCTTGAGCCTAGGATTTATGAATAATAGACAAAACAAGAACTTTTAATGTCGATTTGTCCTCCCCTTGGGCTTTAGTCTGATCAAGGAATGTCACTTGGTAACTGATGTCTAAGGATATTCAATGTGGGCTCTGACTGTAATGATTTACGCCACCAGTGAGCTTTCAGCAGCATGGGCAAACGTGAGGAAAAATAGTCTGAAAAGTTCTTCAGCATTACTCCATGCTTCTACTATAAAAGCTATTTAAAAATAATGTCAGATTTTGCTTTACTTCTGTCACCATGGGATTTACCAAAAGATGAGTTTAGCCTGTTGTGTTTTAAGCAAGAAAGAAATCTAGAAATTGCTGTTTCTCTCCCCTTAGAAGCTTAGCCCCAAACAGCACGGCAAACTGGAATACTCCTTAACTCTACTGGAATCTGAAACCTGCTTTCTCTTTCTATTTTAGTGATTGCTAAAATCCCAATTTGGAAATTTTTTTAATGGCTTTAAAGTCAGAACTGTGTGTGCAGCGTGGGGTGGGGGGAGGTACAAAACTGTCCATGAAAATCTATAATTTATGTCTCCTGGCTTCCGGTCTCACCCGAGAATCCATAAATTGGCATCTCTATACCCCCATGACGTTAATTAGTTCCTCACGAGCTGTCCCTGTGCCTCAGAAGGGAAGGCTGCGCACAACCCAGACACACGTTTGCCCTGTTTCTGCCACCACGCTGTTGGCCTTGGCTGAGAGAACCAAGGCTTGAGGGGCCGGAGGGGCTTATGCAGGAGCCTGCCTGCCTGCCTTCCCCCTGGTGACTGGGTGCAGGGGGTGAAGAGCCAGATGAGGGCCTGCTGCCTCCTGTCTCCCCCTTCCCACAGCTTCCCTGTGTCTCCGTCTGCCCGCAGAAGCTGTGAGATGGAACAGTGAATCGAAAGTGCTGAAAATTAGAATAACAAAGGCATCAGAAAAACAAGACAAAGCACTTAAGGCAATGAGCACAGCGCCTTACGCATTAAGCACTCTGTGATCATTAGCTGTTTTGTCGTTTTCAATGAGAGGAGCATTTTCCATCACCCTTTCTGGCTGTTTTACCTGGAGCTGTATGTCCTCTGGCATGCAGGCCACAAAGCCCTCATCCAAAATCCAAAAATGTGGACATTTTGCCTGCTGCTTGTTCCGTCTGGCGCCCAGCACAAGTTCCCACTATGTTTTTACATATGAGATACTGAAAAATAAAATCGATAACTACTTGAATGTCTACAAAGACATGCTGACTTAAAATTAAGATGTAAATACCACTCCTGAGTAGCAATTTTGTCTGGCATCTAATTCATGGGATTGTGATGTATAATTTGAGATGGTAGCAGAGAATTTCTATTAGTCTCATAAAATGGTCAGTATTTACACATAAAAAATAGTTTAAGGAAATGTGATTCTGCCTACAAAATTAATGCATTTTTTAGTAATTTGTGTGCAAGAGAACTAGCTTTCTATGTACTTGGGAATTATTTTATCATGTATCTGTTTGAAGATGTCGATAATATTGGCAATAAAAACTGCAGAGGTGTTTTTGAGAGCTGCTGAAACCTGTGGTTACAGTGAACTCAGGACTTGTGTGTTCATTTCTCATACCATTCAGACAAGAAGGGGAGCATTTACATTTTGCTTGGCCAGCACTGGAAAAGTGTTGGCTATTGTTTTTCATTTATTTCTTGAACTTATATCTCATGTAACTTTAGATCTTTTTAAATGTTTTATTGATTATGCTTTTACAGTTGTCCCATTTTTCCCTCTTCCCTGCCTCCTCCACCCAGCCTGCCCCCCCCCCAAGTCAGCCCCCATGTCCATGGGCACTTCCACTGCTGCCCATGTCCATGGGTCCTTCCTGTATGTGCTTTGATCCCTTCACCTTCTTTCAAATAGTCCCTGACTCCCCCTGCCCCCCAACCCACTCTTACAGCTGTCAGTCTGTTCCATGATTCCATGCCTCTGGTTCTATTTTGCTCATTAGTTTATTTTGTTCATTAGATTCCTCTTATAAATGAGGTCATACAACATTTGTCTTCCACTGACTGACTGACTTCACTTAGTCTCTAGTTTCATATATGCTGTCACAAAAGGCAAGAATTCCTTCTTTTTTTCTGCTGTGTAGAATTCTATTGTGTAAGTGTACCACAGGTTTTTAATCCACTCATCTACTGATGGGCACTTAGGCTGTTTCCAAATCTTGGTTACTGTAAATAATGTTGCTATGAACATAGAAGTACATACATTCTTTTGAAATGGTGTTTCAGGATTCTTAGGATATATTCCCAGCAGCAGAAACAGCAGTTCCAATTTTAATTTTTTGAGGAAACTCTATACTGTTTTCCACAGTGGCTGCACCAGTCTGCATTCCCACCAACAGTGGGAACTAGGTTTCCCTTTTCTCCACATCCTCTCCAACACTTGTTGTTTGTTGATTTATTAATGATGGCCATTCTGGCAGGTGTGAGGTGATATTTCATTGTGGTTTTAATTTGCACCTCTCGGAAGGCTAGTGACCTTGGGCATTTTTTCATATGTTTATGGGCCCTCTGTTTGTTCTTCTTGGAGAAGTGTCTATTCAGGTCTTTGCCCATTTTTTAATTGGATTGTTTGTCTTTCTGGTGTTGAGTCATATGAATTCTTTATACATTGTGGAGATTAGACCTTTGTCCAATGTACCACTGGCAAATATGTTCTCCCATATAGTTGGTTCCCTTCTCATTTTGGTGATGGTTTCTTTTGCTGTGCAGAAGCCTTTTAATTTCATATAGTTGTATTTATTTATTTTTTCCTCAATTTCCCTAGCCATATATAGAGCTATGTGAGATGTCTGAAATTTTACTGCCTATGTTTTCCTCTAGGACTTCTGTGGTATCACAATTGTATTTAAGTCTTTTATCCATTTTGAATTTATTCTGGTGTATGGTATAAGTTGGTGGTCTACTTTCATTTTTTTGCATGTACTAGTCAGGTTCTCCCAACACCATTTATTGAAGAGACTGATTTTGGAGCTTTAGAATCACTCTTGTTTTTCTAAGACTGATTCATACTCTCTCCCCTTCACCACCCCCCGCTCTGTTTAAATGCAATTAAGATGTCAATACTTGATTCTTTGTAACAGATGATTGATAAGTAGTATGTTCTTGTTGGATTCCTTGCAGGAAAAAAAAACTTACTATGAAGTGGAAAATTAGTTAAAATAGTTGAAAGGTGGCTTTTAAAACAAATTTCGGCTTTATACAGATAAGACTATTCTTATTCAGGTATTTATTCATGACAGGAAAAAAAAAGTAGCTAGAGAAAGCAGTGTCCCTGTTGTAAGGCAGAACATAGCCCTGGAGAAAGTGAATGCCACTCCTCATGAAGCCCCAGCTGGCCTCAGCTTTCCCAGCATGCTCTTCCCTCAGGGTCCCAGGTGGGTCAGCAGAGTCCCTCAAAGGTTCTGTTTTATGTCCTTGTTAAAGCTCCTTTTCTAAATGTTAAAAATACAAGATATGGAATAATAAGGAATAGGCTCCTCCAGGAGGGAGGTAGATTGCAAAATCTGTGCTTGTAAAGTCAGTAAGAATAAAGGCAGGCACTTAAGGTGGGATGTGGGGAACCAAGCCCCCAGGAAGGGGTCAAGAGTTAGGGTCCTGCATTGTGAGAATGATGCTTGGGCCTGTTCCTTGGCCTCGGGGGAGGTGACCTGACATTACCCCGGCCTTGTTGGTTATCGGATTGTTCCCAAGAGAAGGACAGGGAGGTGCCGGCGCCTTGGGGCGGTGCGTCCCTTGGAGTTAATCTAAACCAGGATGTTCTGTACGTGACCTGAAGGGGGTGTGTAAACTTTCTTGAACAAAGACTCTCTTCGTGTAGCAAGCATTCTATTTTTAGAACATTTCACTATATAATGACAAGAGTTTTCAATAAACTTGCCTTTTGCCACCAGAGCAACTGGTCGCTCTCTCTTTTCAGTCCGTCACTGCGCGTCTCGAACCCACTGCCTCGCTGGCCGCGGCAAGTGGCGCCCGAACAAGGGACCTGAACCAGAGGTCTTCGGGGGACCACCAGAGTCCTGAGATTGACGACAGCAGAGCCTGACAGGACCGCTGCTACAGGGGCCCAGTAAGTATACGAAACAAAAAAGAAAAACGGAAGTAGCAGGGAGCAGACGAAGAGAGCTAATAAAAATGGGGGGTTTCACTTTCTACTGAGAGGGAACTTTTTGAGCAGGTATTATGTTCACTATTGAGGGGACGGGGAATTTCCACGTCGAAAGGGCAAATCCATCACTTTGTAGATTTCATTCAGCAGATCTGCCCGTGGTTTCCGGAAGAAGGGACTATAAATATAGATACGTGGAAGAAAGTGGGGGAGCGCATCAAAGAGCATTATCAAACTAATGGTCCTGAGAAGACACCTGTAGATGCGTTCTCTCTTTGGTCTCTTGTTCGAGACTGCTTAAGGGGGGATTCTGAGCTTGCCAAGTGGGAGCGCAGCACGCGGGGCAGTCTCCGTGCTGCTCGCTCGGCGGAGAATCTATATTCCCCACCACCTCCGCCCGACCGCACCCCCCTAAAATGGGAACCGCCCAAGTATGATCAGTCAGAAGTGAACTTATCGGAGAAACCGCGGGTTCCCGGTCCAGCAGAAGTTGATTGGGGGGACCTTGCTGACCAGACAGCATCGTATCACCCCCCTCAGGAGGTGTTCCTCGCCTCGGCCGAGGATGAGAAGCCGGCCGGCGAGGCGGATCCAACCCTGAAAGAATTATTGTCTGTGCTTAAAGAATTAAGGGATGAGCGAGTTCAAGAGGGCGTGAAACCGTTAAGAGGTAAACGGGTGGGGTCCGCGCAGTCCGCCCGGAGGATTCAACCCGGCGGCGGGTCCGGCCGTGCCGGCGGCCCGGCGGAGTCTTTCCCGCTTCCCCGTGCCTCCCGGTCCCTCCCCCGCCCTTCCCCTCCCCCGCCACCCGGCGGGTGCGTGGGGGCCGGGCGGGCGGGGCCGGGGGTAGGGGTCGCTGGGGACTGCCCCCGGCCGGCGACCGGCCGCCGCCGGGCGCATTTCCGCCGCGGCGGTGCGCCGCGACCCGGCTCCAGGGACGGCTGGGAAGGCCGGGCGGGGAAGGTGGCTCGGGGGGCCCCCGTCTCGTTCCCCCCTCGCGGGGGGGTCGGGCGGGGGCCCGCCCTCCCTGAGTGTTACAGCCCCCCAGCAGCAGCGCTCGCCGCATCCCGGGGCCGAGGAAGCCGAGACCGTCGCCGCGCTCGGCCCTGGCAGTTAATTATCATTCCCACCTCGCTGACACCAACAGGCGTTCTCTACCAACAGGGTGTTTTGCAATGGCTCCATGGCTCTGCCACCCCGCGGAAAGCCCTTCTTTCCTACCCTACCCTGGTGGCGGAGCGCGTTCAGCAAGGCCGTAAATTATCTGTACAAGTCCTAGGCAGGGATCCTCCCACAATTATTATCCCCTATACTGCAGAGCAATATTCTTGGTTGATGAATTTTAATGACTCCTTTGCTCTTGCCTTTGAAGGGTTTGCAGGTGAAATAGCTCATCACCTCCCGCATGACAAGATTCTACAGTTCGCGCACGTTGCCTCTTTCATTTTTCCTAAGGTTGTCGTCAGTGACCCCATCGCAGGAGCCATTTCTCTCTTCACTGACGGCTCCTCTAATGGCAGAGCATCTTTAGTTACTCCTGATAAAACTTATGTATGGTCCACCTCCTTTTCATCTGCACAGGAAGTTGAGCTCTATGCAGTGTCCCGTGCGTTAGAGCTTTTTTCAGCAGGCAATCAATCTTTACACTGACAGTCAATATATCGTTCGTGCCTTATCTGTCCTTGAAACAGTCCCTCTGATCCATACTCACAACCCTACTATTTTCCAATTATTCCTTACAATTCAATCCCTCCTTCAATCTCGTTCTTCCCCTTGTTTTGTCGGACATATTCGAGGTCACTCCCGGCTCCCTGGTCCTCTTGCGCAAGGTAATCATTTTGCTGATCTTCATACACAAGTCTATCTGTCACAGGTACAGCAAGCTACGGATTCTCATGCCCTTCACCATCAGTCAGCCCGCTCGTTACGATATCAATTCCGCTTGACCAGGGATGCCGCACGACAGATTGTCAAGTCATGCTCTTCCTGTGCTCCCTTTATCCCCTGTTCCTCATTTTGGCGTCAACCCTAGGGGCCTTCGCCCCTAACGATCTCTGGCAGATGGATGTAACCCACCTTCCCTCCTTCGGGAAAACTTCAATATTTGCATGTTACGATTGACACCTGTTCTCATTTTTTTATGCGCTACAGCTCTTCCCGCGAAAATACCCGTAACGTTATTCTTCACCTCCTTTCCTGTTTTGCCGTTTTAGGAACCCCTCGTGTACTGAAAACTGATAATGCTCCCGCCTATACCAGCCGTACTTTTCACAATTTTTGTCTCTCTTTTCGAATTATTCACAAAACCGGTATCCCTTATAATCCACAGGGCCAAGGACTTGTTGAACGCGCCCATCTTACTTTGAAACACCAGCTTACTAAATTAAAAGGGGGGAGATGGTATGATCCTCGGTCCCCGAAATTACTGTTAGCCCATTCTCTTTTCGTTTTAAATTTCCTCACTCTAGATACCGAGGGGCGCTCTGCAGCTGACCGTCATTGGAGCCCACGTATGAGTCAATACCCACAAGTTTATTGGAGAGATCCCATTGACGGGTCACGCCATGGCCCAGACCCAGTATTAGTATGGGGGAAGAGGGTATGTGTGTGTTTTTCCTACAGACGCTGAGACTCCTCGTTGGCTGCCTGAACGCTGTGTTCGTCATGCACCCAGTCACTTGGGGAAGACAACGAGTTCATTCCAGTTTATGTCAACAACACCCAGGTACTGGGCACCCCTTCCGTCGGACACGTGATACCAGTGAGTGCGATGGTCAATTATTCAGGCATATCTACGACGCAGCCGCTTTGCTTCTCCACCTCTCTGGCAAACTGTACTCTTATTCAGAGGTATGAGGACTGGGACAGTGACTTTAGTAATGGGACTCACTGGGGTGTTGATATGCTGTATTTGAAACGCAACAATACCTCCGCCACGATTGGCGTAGGAACTCCCCCTGCCGACATTCCAACTTGCAGAAGTCGGACCCCATCGCCCAGCCAATGGGGACCGGCCTGGAGGATTTGCCATCTCAATCAAACAGTTTGCGACCAAGGGGTTTGTGACTGGAGTGACTTTCGCAACGGCTCGTTGCGGCCTCAAAATCTTCTCTACGGAATTTGGACCAAAAACAATAGAACCTATCAGACTATGTTGTGGAAAGCTGTGGCCTCTCTTCAGTATATTACCGTAGCAAAGAGAGCGGTCCAGTGGATGCACATAGGAGCCCAGGACGCCATCTCTTGGTCTGGAAATCAGAAGAATGTTTCTGTGATAGCTTGTGTACCCGACCCTTTCGCGTTCATTGCTGGAGACTTGCAGGTCTCTCATAATACTGTATATAACCTAACCTGTGATCAGTGCTATCTAACTAACTGCCTTAATCTATCTATGAATGTTAGTTCATTTGCTGTATTGAAACAACCTTCTTTTGCCTTTGTACCTGTTAACCTTTCCACCCCTTGGTATGAGGACCCTGGTTTTGCTATTATCCAAAAAGGTTAATGACTTAATGTTGGCCCGCACAAAACGGTTCGTAGGGAATGCTCATTGCAGGAATATCTGCCTTAATTGTCCTAAACAAGAAAGGGGGAGATGTGGGGGAACCAAGCCCCCCAGGAAGGGGTCAAGAGTTAGGGTCCTGCATTGTGAGAATGATGCTTGGGCCTGTTCCTTGGCCTCGGGGGAGGTGACCTGACATCACCCCGGCCTTGTTGGTTATCGGATTGTTCCCAAGAGAAGGACAGGGAGGTGCCGGCGCCTTGGGGCGATGCGTCGTGTCCTTGGAGTTAATCTAAACCAGGATGTTCTGTACGTGACCTGAAGGGGGTGTGTAAACTTTCTTGAACAAAGACTCTCTTCGTGTAGCAAGCATTCTATTTTTTAGAACATTTCACTATATAATGACAAGAGTTTTCAATAAACTTGCCTTTTGCCACCAGAGCAACTGGTCGCTCTCTCTTTTCAGTCCGTCACTGCGCGTCTCGAACCCACTGCCTCGCTGGCCGCGGCAGTGGGAGACAGCTGCCAAGGACCAATAGCAGGTGGTCTGTTCCCTCAAGGAGCCCAGCATCCAGAACAAAGGTCAGCATATTTTTTCTCTGCAGGGCCACTAGGAAACATCTTCAGCTTCCTGGGTCGTAGCACTTCCATAGTCTTTGCAGCATGAATACTCAATAGTGTGGTAATACTCAGTACTGCCTTCTTGTTTTGTAGAATAAAAGCTGCTGTGGCAATAAATGAATCAGTATGGCTGTGTTCTGGTAATGTTTTATTTGGAGCACTGAAATTTAAATGTCATACCACTTTCACCTGTCACAAACTATGATTTTTCGTTTGCTTGTTTTAAACCATTAAAAAATGTAAACACTTTTATTAGTTCAGATTGTGCAAAAATAGATGGTGGGTCAGCTCACCACTCCCCTGGTCTAGAGAGACAGAAAGGGGCCTTTATGTCACAGTTGGGGGCCAGGGCCGGAGTCAGTGCTTCTCATGTGTGGAGGATCATGTTTCTCCTTACGCTATTTGAAAATTTGGCACAGAAGCTTTTGGGGTGTCATTTGCAGACATTGCATATGATAGAATTTTTTTTATTCAGACACACGAGATGATTAGGTGTGGGAGAGCCCGAGGAAATGGCAGGTGATGCCCGCTGAGGAACAGCCAGGAGGGCTTTGTCTCCAGTGTGCTCCCTGGTGTAGCTTCCTCGTGTTTAAGGTGGAGATGTGTTGCAGTGACCAGAATATTAAGGCCAAATGGTTAGCAGGGTAATTTTTTTTTTTAATTCCAAGCTAAGATTTCAGAACTTAATTAGGGTAAGTCTTGAAAAGGCCTGACTCCAAAGTAAATATTTCAAGTGTGTTAGAAAAGGATATGCTAGTCAAATCTTATAGTTAACTTAGTAATAGTCAAAAATTTGGAGAAAGGAGAACAAGTTTTTTACTCCAAGCCTTGTTTAAAAGCTTAGTGTTAATGTAAAGTTTTTAAACTTAGGTCTGAAAATAGTATTAAATATGGAAGTATCAATGATGTGTTGTAATTTTGACTTCAAAACAGAAAAGCTATGTTATCCTCTCTCCCTTTTCCCCTTCCTATTCTTCCCTCCTCTTCTTGCCTTTCCTCCCTCCTTTCCTTATCTCCTCCTCTCCGTGTGAGCCACTGAAATCTGATCATTTATTAAAGCAGTGTCCAAACCTTGGTAATCACCTAGAGGTATCACTTTTTTAAAATATGAAATCCTTGATACCAAACAGCTGTGTCAGAGGCCAGGGGAGGGGAGCGGCATGAGATCCTCTTGCTTCGTTGTGTTTTTACAAGCTCTCCAGGTGATTCTTGCTGATGAAAAACCAGGTTTAGGAAGCATCACATTAGAACAGTGGTTATCAAACTTGAATGAAAATCAGAATAATCTAGAGTGCTTATTAAAACACAGATTGTTGGGATCCGCTCCTGTGGGTCTGGAGCGGGGCCTAGGAACATGTATTTCTAAGCAAATTCCCAGGTGCTACTGGTACTCCTGGTCTGGAGACCACACTCATTGAGAACAACGTTAAGCCATAAGACCAGGATTCCTAATTCCAGTTGGCCACTTAACCTTAGTGCAGGCTCAAGTTTTGAACTACCTAAAGTCTCATCTGCAATTGTAAACACATAAGGGTGTGTGCCAAGCATCAAGTCTACCAAATAGGACCTAAAGATAAACACTAAGAGCTGGACTTTTCTTGCATAAACATTCAGTAAACAGAAAATGCACTTAGCAAAATACTGTGGCACCGTGTACCAGTACTTGGTACTCTATGGCCAGCCAGAGCAGAGCACTCTGGAGTTCGAATGTGTCCTCGGTCATTTGTTCTTATTTGGGGGACTGGAATTCTGTCACCTTCTAGAGAGGGATGTAGGTTTCTCTGAGTCAAAAGGTGGTAGCAAATTAGACTTAATTTCTTTGTAAATATAAGATAAAAATGACACAAAATCTTTCCACAATAGAATATGTGGATCATTATTTTTATTTCCTTTGATGATTTCATAGAATATAAGATTCCCTTCTCCTCTGCCCTGGCCAGTGTGGCTCAGTTGGCCAAAGCATCGTCCCATAAACCCCGCTTCTGGTTTGATTTGCAGTCAGGGCACATGCCTGGGTTGTGGGTCTGATCCTCTGTCTGAGCACAGAGGAGAAGCAATTCTCTTTCACACTGATTTTTCTCTCCCTCTCTCTTTCTCTCTTCCCCTCTCTCTAAAATCAAAATACATGTCCTCCAGTGAGGATTAAAAAAATTCCCTCCTCCTCAGTGCTTGAATTTAATGTCAGAAACCATCTCTAGAACATTGTGTTGGCTGCTTGTCTGTACCTGCTATTGTTGATGGCTCAAACTTGGGAGATCTCTTGCCAGCTGGAGCTCGAGGATGAGGGGACAGTGGTATCTGAGTTCCCTGCTCTTGGTCTCGTCTGACATCCACAATAACTCAGTTAGGAAAATGGTAAGAGAACTGGGGCTCAGAGAGACAAACTCTCCCAAGGCCACATACACAGCAAGTTGTAGACCAGCATTCAAAAACAGTTCCGTCAGGCCCTCTCATGCCTTGCTGATACATGGACTCAGAGTTCTCTGAAAGATACAGAATCTGCTGGGAAGAATAACAAGGCACACCCTGGCCAGTGTGGCTCAGTGGTGGGAGCGTCGTCCTGTAACCAAAATATTATGGGTTCTCATTTCCAGTCCTCATGGACACATACCTCCAGTTTTCATGGCACATACCTAGGCTGTAGGTTCACCCCCAGTTGGGGCGCTGGTGCGTGTAACCCCAGGTCCAGAAGCACACAATCCCAGGTCCAGTGGGTGTGTGCCTATGGAGGCAGTTCCCGCTGCATCAGTGTTTCTCTCTCCCTTCCCCCCTCTCTCTCTCTAAAAAAGCAAAAGAAAATACCCTCATGTGAGGATAAAACAAGAACAAAGAATAATAAGGCAAAATACAATTACAAGGGGACACAAAATCTTAATTTCTTATCAGAACTTGCCTTGATTTTGCTTGAATTACCTTGATTTTTAAGGCCTGCATACATACATCAACATATTTATTTTTAAAGATACTCTATGCATCAATTCTGATTTTCAGTTAGTTGTTAGGACACACAGAACACCTTGTGATGGCAGGGAAGAAAATCAAGGCTTCCAGAGGTGCCTGAGAGCACACTGACTCCAGCGGGCTGCGTTCACGCGGAGAGCCGGAGAGCCACTTCTGTGAACATCGTGCCCTCTGCCCACATGTCAACCTTAACCTCTGCATCCAAAAGGTCATGAAAATGAGTTTCTGAAGAGGCAAGGCGCAGGAATGGCAGAGGGGCAGGACAGAGGGAGGGAGAGAGAGTGCCATCCAAGAGGGCGAATGGTAGCGAGGAGGAGGAGCTCCCCAATGTCTGTCACATAGCCGTGGAGGTCTCCTGGGGAGGGAGCAGTGGTCACACACATTCTCCTTAGGCTCCGCCCAGCAAACCCCTGAAAGGCAGCTGCGCTGCAAGGATGTTTTCATCTCCTGCCTTCTGCGTTTGGATACCTGGGTGACCAGCACTGTTAAAATAGCTTATTTGAAACTGACAGCTTTTGGAATCTGTAGTCAAGGTCCATTTGCTGGAGACCCAACTCTGGATGCAGCAGGTTTGTCTTGTTTGGAATAGAAATCTCACATTTGCCTATAGATAAATATTTATCTTTGAAGATATCTATTTCTTTTTTTAATCCTCACCCAAAGACATGTGTGTTGATTTTAGAGAGGGAAGAAAAGTTAGAGGGAGAGAGAAACACTAATGTGAGAGAGAAGTATCAATTGGTTGCCTCCTGCACACACCCCGACTGGGGATTGAACCTGCAACCTTTTGGCATGCAGGACAATGCTTTAATCAACTGAGCCACCAGGCCAGGGCAAAGATACCTATTTCTTAATGTTCAATCTTTTCATAAGTGTTTTCTTTTAAAAAAATTGTTAGAAATATTACTAAGTGCTTATGTTATTCTAGGATGTCATGCAGAGACTTTAAATGGGTCACTTGATTTAATCATCACAACCCCCTAGGTCAGTGCCATTATTACTTTCCCTATTTGACAGATGAAGACATGGGAACTTAGTGTAGTTGACCCACCTTGCCCAAGGATTCAAACCCAGGTGATTGGAATCCAGGCCCTGCATCCCTAATTACACCTTTCTGCTTCTCAGTATTAGCATGGCCAGAGAGCAGTTATCCTCAGTTCTCGGTAGTACTAGAATCCTCCCGGACAGTGCATTTGGAGGGAAAACCTGGTGCTTGTATCCCACCTGGAGAGTTCTGATTTGATGGAAAGTGGGACCAGTTGCAAGTATTTTCAAAAGCTCCACAGGTGAATTCTGACCTGCAGCTAATACTTAAACTTCAAATGCATTGATGCCTATGTCCCACCCCCAAGGTTGTGATTTCATCGGTCTGAGATGTGACTTGAACTTCGGGACTTTAAAAAGGTCTGCACCCCACCCCACCCCTAGGTGAGTCTGATACGCACATTCAGAAACCTCTTCCCTGGGGATTTTCAAACCTGGTCTGTATCAGCATCTCTCAAGAACTTGATAAAAATAAAGACACCCAGCCCTATTCTACTTCACCGGGCCCTGGCCTCTGTGGATCTCAAACTTGAGTGCATGTCAAAATCTGCTGGAGAGCTGGCTTACATCACAGTGTCCTTGGTACCAACCCAGGGACACTGATTCATTAGGTCCAGGTGGGCTCAAACATCTACATTTTTAATGGTACAGGTGATGTCATTGCTACTGGTTTAGAGATCACAAGAAAATGGAATTTTCTCCCGGGGACCATTGGTCAGTAAGGTGAGGCATTTTCTGTTGTCCCAGTGGAGGCAATGGGAGAGTGCTATTAGCTTCTAGTAGGTGTAGGCCAGGGGAGCTGCCAAACATCCTAAAATGCCCAGGGCAGCCCCTTAAAACAATTACCCAGTGCAAAATGTCAGTAGGTCCAAGGTTGAGAAACCCTGCTCTAGTGTAGACTTTAGAGAGAGGTTTGGGTCATCATAAACCAGGAGATGTGAACATAGATTTGGAGCAGAAATCTAGAACTCTTGAATTAGCATCATCTTTAAAATTGAGATACAGGACCAACTTCATGGCTTAACTGTATGCACTGCTGATAAAACATTGTGATTTCTATTTCAAAACTGTGTTCTTTAGCAAAATTTTGCTCTAGTATGAATCATCATTATTGCATTTGGGTGTCTTCCAGAGGGACCACAATTCTTTGAGTTTGCCCTAAGACTCTGTATATAAAAATCTAGACTTGCCAAAGAAACTGTTACAGGATAATTAATCTTTTTGTAAAAGTGGCAAACAGAGGACCTTGTGGAAAAACATCCAATGCCTGTGGTGTGGTTTACATGAAGTCTAAATTACTTTGAAAATATTTATTTTAAAAAGTTTTTAGGAAGGAACAACTTATTAAAATATAAAGACAGGTTTTTGTGAAATGCAAAGGTATATAAACTTTATATTCTGTTACATATTCCAAGTAGCTAAGATTTTGTATGAACTAAGCATGATTGCTTCCCTCAATATAGGCTTTGTAAAAACTAAATATTACATGGTTCCACGGTTGTGTGATTCCATCCTGGGGTATTTTATATAAATCCTGGGAATAGAATCATAGCTGTGTAAGTGTGACTCAGACATCTATTTGGCAACTAGTGTTTGCATTCAAGTGGAAGGTGATTGCACCAATTAACGATCCAGCAGCAAGGTTTCCACTCTCCCAGCCCTGCTGTCTGAAATTACACAAGACCAGAAATCAGGGGAATTGGGTCCCTTGCCCAAAGGCCTTAGAAATAACAGCACCTCTATAGACCTCCATTTCCTCATCTGTAAAAACCAAGATATTGAATTACGTGGTTTCTACGGTTCATTCCATTCCAAAGTTGCATGTTCCTGTGATTCTGATTATAGTGCTGAGTCAGTCGTGCTTGCAAAGTGTTGCATATTTAAATAATTGCTCACAAGGTGAACATTTTAACATTGTGAAGAGGTTAGAGTCACATGGAGGGGCAGCACTTCATCTCTAGTTACATGCTGAGTGTAACTGCAGTTTAAATGACTTAGTAAAGGAGAGGGGTGTCCTCCTTTGCCAGGGCTCATGCTTGTGCTGTGCATGCTCTGTATGTTAGGGCTGCTCACCTCTCCTACCCAAATAGGCCCAGACCCTGCTTGTCCCTCACCCTGGGCTAGTCACCTGGTGCGCCTGGTCTGAGCTGGCCCCATGTGTGCTCCTGAACAGGTGCAGCAATGTCTCACTTATTGTTCCTTTATACACCCTGGGGATGTTTACCCCAAGAATCTAAAGAGACAACTATAAAGGTTATTTGTGAAGAACTATGATCTATAACTTCCTCTCCACATATGAACACACTCTCTCTGTGTGTGTGTGTGTGTGTGTGTGCGCGCGAGTGCGTGCAGCTCCTAATCTGGGTTGTAGGGGGACCCAGTCTCCTGGGTAATTTGATGTTTCACCAAAAAAACCTGCACAAGATGTGATGCATGAGTTGTGGGATGGTGGTGATGAAGCTACCAGTCACCAGTTATCTATAGCTGTGGCCTTCTGAATCATCCGAATAGTTTCCATGACAGAATGTTCAAGATTAATGCAAAATTTGATGCAGATTCATTGCTCTACTTGCTCAGTCATTGTGAATGTGATGGCCATACAGTGCACATGCTCACTCAAAAGCATCTACTGCCCCCACTGACTAGTGCAGTGAAGTCATCATTGTTCATGCATGTGCATTCCAGTCCACTCTCCTTGGCTGCCAGGTTATATCAATGTCTCGCTAACCATTCTCATTATATTAACAATGGCTGGACTTTTCTCAGACAGACCTTGCCTACTCATGTATCCATCTCATGCAGGGTTTTGTGGCAAAACATCAAATCACCCAGGGGACTCAGCCCCACATACAGCCCAGATTTGGCACCCTGTGACTTCTGGCTTTTCCAAAAAATAAAATCACCTTTGAAAGGGAAGAGATTTCAGACCGTGGATGTGATTCAGGAAAAATACAGTGGGGCAGCTGGTGGCAATTGGGAGAACTGAGTGAGGCCCCAAGGTGCCTACTTTGAAGGGAACTGAGATGTCATTGTCCTGTGTACAATGTTTCTTGTATATTCTTCAACAAATGTCTCTATTTTCTCAGTATATGGCTGGATACTTTCTGGACAGACCTTATATTTAACTTTTTTTTTCCTTCTAATTTTAAGGAGGCCATGAGGTCTACAGGCTTTGCAGTCAGAAACACTTCAGTTCAAATCTTGGTTTCCATATTTCCTAATTGTGTGACTTTGGGCAAATCCTTTGGGCAGAGATAGGTATTTGCCTATCTCTGATTGGCTTACTTAACTTAGCATAATACTCCCCAGGTCCAGCCATGCTGTCACAAAAGATAAGATCTCCGTTTTGAAACTTTATTTTTATTATTTACAATATTACAGAAGTCCCCAACTTTCCCCCTTTGCCTACCTCCACCTACCTACCACCTCCCTTTCGCTCAGGCCACCACCACACTGTTGTCTGTGTCTGTTGGTTATGAGTGTGTGTGTTCTTTGGCTGGTCCCTTCTCCTTTCGTCCAGTCCCTCCTTCCCCACTCCTTTCTGACAGCTGTCGGTCTGTTCCATGTATCCATGCCTCTGTTCCTATTTTGCCCATTGGTTTATTTTGTTTATTAGATTCCATGTATGAGTGAGATCATATGGTATTTGTCTTTCTCTGGCTGGCTTATTTCACTTAACATAATAATCCCCAGGTCCATCCATGCTGATGCAAAAGGTAAGAGTTCATTGTGTAAATATACCTCAGCTTTTTTACCCACTCATCTATGGATGGGCAATTGGGCTGTTTCTAGGTGTTGGCTATTGTAAATAAAGCTGTTATAAACATGAGTGCATATATTCTTTTGAATTCATGTTTTGGAATTCTTAGGATATATTCCCAGAAAGTGGGATTGCTAGGTACAAAGGCAGTTTCATTTTTAATTTTTTGAGGAATCTCTATACTATTTTCCACAGGGCCTGTACCAATCTGCATTCCCACCAGCAGTGCACTAGGGTTCCCCTTTCTCCACATCCTCACCAGCACTTGTTGCTTGTTGACTTATTAATGATGGCCATTCTGACAGATGTGAGGTGATATCTCACTGTGGTTTTAATTTCCAATTTCCTGATGATTAGTGATGTTGAATATCTTTTCATATGTCTATTGGCCATCCGTATGTCCTCTTTGGAGAAGTGTGTGTGTACTCAGGTCTTTCGCCTGTTTTTTTTAATTGGGTTTTATTTTTGGTGTTGAGTTTTACAAGTTTTTAAATAAAATTTGGATATTCTCCCCTTATCAGATGGATCATTGGTGAATACGTTCCCCATTTGGGGCGTTGTCTTTTCATTCTGTTGATAGGTCTCTTTGCCATGCAAAAACATTTTAGTTTTGTAGTCCTGTTGGCTTATTTTTTCTTTTGTTTCCTTCACCTGATGGGCTACATCAGAAAAAATATCGCTGCTAGAAATGTCTGATTTTACTGCCTGTGGTTTCTTGTAGGATTTTTGTGGTTTCAAGTCTAACATTTAAGTTTTTAATCCTTTTTGAGTTTAATATTGTGTACAATCTAAGAAGGTAGTTATGTCTTGCACATATCTGTCCAATTTTCCCAACACCATCTATTGAATAAACTATCTTTGTCCCATTAAATTTTTTAAATTAATTTATTTTACAATTACAGATGACATATTAGTTTCAGGTGTACAACATAGCGATTAGACATTTGTATACCTTATGAAGTGATTATCCTGTTAAGTCTAGTACCCATATGATACCACACATAATTATTACAATATTGACTACATCTCCTATGCTGTAATTTACATAAAATGTATTTTGGAAAGTGGGATCCGTGAGTATTTATCCAACAATGATTACATTGTTTAATGTTTAAGAGGTTTCCTGAGTCATAAGAACATGAGAGTTTTAAGAAAACAAAGACCCATCTTCAGTGGCATTAAAGCAAAGATGCACATGTAGGTCTCTGGGAAGTGAGGCAGTGGGAAATGCTTTGAGGGTGACAAATACGATCTGGAAATGTGGTTGGTTTTGAGAGCATTCCTGGGGCAGAGGATGCTTTGTGGGAAAGGTGAAATCAGGACTGGCACCCTATCAGCATGAGCCAAAGCGAGAAACGGGACAACCCATCTGGAGGTAATGGGTGGTTGAGGCAAAACGGACAAACAAACACACTGGATGTCCCCGACAAGAAACAGGGGACTCTGAGGGGAAGCACACCCTGTCCAGTGGCTGGAGGTCTAGAACAGCAGCTGTTCCTAGGATGCGGCCCCACCCCCTTCTTCAGAGGAAATGGGCAAAGGGGTGAGCAACTGTGTGGAATTCCAGGAGTGTGGGAGATTCTGACACTTTATTGTGAACTTTATCCTGAGGCTCAGCCAAGACCCAGAAGCAGACTACTAAGGGATGCCAGCAAAGTAAAGGTTTGTTCTGAAATATCTATTGGGCAAACTCAATTATCTACGCTTTAGAAATAAAACACAAGTTCAAGGACTGGGCCACAGTTTCAGAGCAAGTTAAGATAAGACAGAATGTTGGTACCCTCTCCCACCATTCACTCAATGCATTTTTTCTCCGACAAGCGTGCCACTTAAGGTTGTGTTCCATAGTCTGTGTCACAATTACCCATCTGTCTTAATGATGGCAAAGACTGCTGTTTCTCCATGCATTTTCTTGTTTGCCATCTCTATTGAGCTCTTTTCCCGTTCTTTGCAGTCTTTTAGATACTGCATGGGTGAAGGAATGTTAGTTCTAATAAGCCCTGGTTCTCAATGAAATGAAATGGAAAGACACAATTAGGTGAAATCTATGGGCAAGACTGTCTGTCCAGGCTGAGCAGGAAGGGTGGTCACTCCTGCCCTTCAAAGCAGCATGATTGTCAGCAAGGAAATAGCAGCTGGGCCCTTTCCCTTTGATGGGATGCACTTTCTGCATCTATTGATTACTTCAAGGTACTTGTATGACTAAATTCCTCTATTCTCCCAATAAGGTGAGGCAAGTTAGAGAACTATTTTTCTTTGTTGTCAAGTTCCTGCTTTGCAACAGAATTTGCAGCAAAAGGCTCCTGCTTGATATTTAGTCTTGCTTTCTCTGAGAACTAAAAAGTTAAATAAATCTGCATTCTTTGAAACCTGCTGGCAGAGTTCTGACACTCATTTGAGTTATGGAATTGCAGAAGCATTTGGTTGCTTGAAAACCAATGAAGGACTTCAGCCAGTCACCTGGGAATTAATAAATACTTCTCTGTATTTCTCCATGACTCTCTTTGAGAGTGGGTCTTACAATCACTCTCTCAGGGTAGACAGGCCCTCTGCCTTGCTCTTTGGATTTAAGATGATACCACAAATAGAGGTTTTCACTGTGTGGATGAATGAAGTGGAAATAGCATTTTACCCGTCGGCCCTCTTGCTCACCCACCCTCCAGTACTGATGGAACAAGACATTCTGTGGGCACTGGGGAGATACAAAAGTGAATTAGATACACAAGGAGTTGAGCATTCACTGGGGAAAGGAGATACACCTGTACGGTACTTGACAGAACCCTGGTTGACTTTTTTCTTGGGGAGGAATAGAGTCCTTTGAAAATAGTGAGGAACAAAGTTCTAGAAACTGAGTGAAAAAGACCAAAGGGTTTTTCTGCTGCCCCTTTATTCTGTTGGAAACAATATTGAACAGCTTTTAGGCATCCACATTTGGTTTTAGCTGTTTCTGTAAGGCTTTCTTTCAGATTTCTGAACAGCTCTGGACTTGGAAGTTGGGGATAGGAGGGAAGAAGAGGCGGTGTCATTCTTCCCCGGGGTGCAGACGTGAGGTCATGGGAACAGACCTCACCATAACATCTCATTTAGCCAGGTTCACTGGGAAGGAATCCCACTGTGCAGACAGACAACGTGATTCTCAGCCCCGGGCGACTCTCCGAGGAGTTCTGCCAGCACCTCGTGCCCCTCTGCCGCATCGTGCCTGCATGCTCTTCTGGGAACGGCGCCAAACATTTCTGCACGTGACTTTCCAAATGGACAACGGCCACAATTGCTTAACCCATTTGTTTTTCACAAGAGGGAAAAAAAGCTCATAAATGTTTAGTGACTGTCAAGAAGTATGTTTAGGCCCCTTTCCCAGCCATAAAGGGGTTTTCTGAACTAATGTCCCATGTAGCTTCTTTGTTCAAAGTGGGTTGCCCTCCAGCCTCTGCTTGTGTGCCGCAAGTAGGTAGCAATGTGTTTAATGCTCAGGACAGGCGTGCAGACAGCATGCCTCGGGGGAATAACTTGTGACATCTTTTGTGACATCCCTAGTGACATCTTTTTAAACGAGTATACAACCCCAGTTGAAGGGTTTCTTCTAAAGGCCCCTAATGGGGGCAGAGTTTGAAAAGCATCTGAGTGTAAGTACTTGGAGCACATAAAATTCAAGAGCACAGATCATTTTCACGTGTTTTTCAAGTGCATCTAGGGGTTCATAGTGCATGAAAAGCGTGAGATCCAAGGTTTAAATATGTGGAACAATAAAAGCATTTTTATTTTTTAAAACTGAACAGTCAGTAAAGCTATCTATACATGTGTAGTTAAAATCACTGTTTAAATACATAGATTTAATTTTTTGCATGTGATAACCTCCTGGCAAAATAACCCAGAAAAACTCAGAGTTTAAAACAACTGGAATTTCCATCAGTTAGTACATGTTGTTACTAAGCCATCGTGAGGCAGTTAAAGTGTCTGGAAATGTGTGCATTTTAGAAATATGTGTTTGATTTAGGAAACAGGGCTTTTAATGGAGTAAGAACGTTCACTAGCTCCTTATACTGTGACCACAGTAGGAAGGTTTACTTTTTGTCTAGAGATAGTGAGTTCACACAAAACCCACAGACCACTGTGTCATAACCCCTTCTGGTTATTCCATATATGTCTTTGAAGCTGTATTTTCCTCTAAGTGTGAAGTAAGATTTCCTTCCTTGACCTCATACATCCTACTTATCAAGTACAAAGTAAATTCCTGTATAATTAACCAGCTACATGGGTCCCGGGTGAGCTGTGTGTCCAAAGGATGGAGGAGTTGTTTCTTCTATTTCCTATTAACCACATGCAAAATGTGTTTGTGGATTTTAATATCTGTGATGAAACTCCAAGCAAGGCTGTGATGGTGTGTGTGTGTCTGTCTGTCTGTCCATCCAGGTACATATCCCATTTTGAATTTTTAGAATCTGCTAATTGCACTGAAGCAATCACTCTATCTGTAAGGTAACAAATACTGTTGCCTTCCATTGTTCTTATATAACCTTCACCAAAAAGCATTGTTTGTTTAGAGCAGCAATTTTCAACCAGTGTGCAGCAAGAACTTTTAAAACATACAGTACCTGACTATTTAGTCAGGGGCACTGACCTCTTTTCCCTTCAATTGTCAAATAAAATAATGACAACACAACAGTAACTGTCCACTGTGAATGAATCACATTACACCAAGTTTTTTGTCAGCTTGGCCAAAAATACAGTATTTTGAGGTGTGCTGCAGAATGTTTGTAATTAGTTTATGTGTGCCATGAGATGAAAAAGGTTGAAAATCCCTGGTTTAGAGTTTTAGGAAGGTCAGGGCTTATGTACCTTACCTGGTACCCAGGCTGCAGTCTGTTCCATGGAGTGTGACCCGTGAAGAAATGGTGACGTTTTATCCTAGGTTAGAGAAGTGACAGGGTCCAGCAGAAGTAATGCGTGCTTGAGCATGGTTGGTAGGGTAATGATATGGGTGTAATAATTTATAGTTTTAATTTGAACATTTCACCTAACATGTCACATGGTGTGTTTGAGTGTGATGTTATGTTACAGAATTAAACACTTATGGTTTTATAATAAGAGATTTTATAATAAAATAACATTATTTGTGCCAGACCCTGATATGGTAAGGTAACTCCCTAGGAGGTTGTGAAGAAGGCAGATTAAATTTCTTGTTGAGAGTTTGTCTGTTTTGGAGAGAAATAAACAGACATTCAGACTTTCATTTTTTTTCTCAGACATAACCCTAGTCATATCCACTCTGTAAGTGTACTGGTCAGATTTATTTCATTTGGAAAATTGTAGGTGTATACAAAGCTACTATATTTTTTAAATGCATATATGTAAATAACTTTTCCTGACAAGTTAAAAAATGTAAGGCATACGGCAGAAGAAGTTTCTTCAATTATGTAGCTTTGGCTTCCACAGTGCTGCCACTGGGCAGTTCCCCCTATTGTCATTGCACATGTCACTTCTGTTGACACTTGCCACCAAATCTTTTTAAGTATCAGGAGATTGGCTTTGAAGGTTTTCCTCCATCAGCCTTCAGCGACCACTGGTATTACATTATTAATGGAGGCAAAAAGAATTCAGCTAATGAAACATCCTTTAAATATATCCATCCAATGAATTAAGTTTAACGAGTTCATTTAATAGATTAAATTGCAAAAAAAAAGGTTCAATGAGATTAAAACAAATGGCAAATTATCTTACTGTCCTTTATTTGGACACATAACAACTAAGCAGTTTTTGACTGATTGCTAGTTACTGTCTCTCACTCTCTCTCTCTCAATTTTCTTTAAAGACTTGATCTTCCTTTCATGCCATAATCTGAATATATTCAAGCCTAAAATGTTAACTTCTTACTAAACATTTATATTCATGAACATAAACAGCACACTGGCCAGATATTTTAACATTTTAAATGTTTTGTGTCCCAAGTTCACACAGAAATCATGTACTAATGCTGGTACTTTGTGCATGCACGTGCACGTGTGTACATGTGTTGATTTAAAAAACAGTGAAAGCGAGCTTTTCAGGATTACCAATTCCATGTCAAGCTGGATAGGAAAATAACTTTTCTGCTCCATCTGGACCATCGGCAAAGCAGCATCGGTGTACCCAGGAACAGCCTCACCCGTCACTGAGCGCCCCAGCTCTTCACTGGTCATTCACTGCTGGTTCCCCTCTAAGCTCTGGTTCCAGGCAAACAGGTGTCAGACATCAGAGTGGAACACACCAGCAGAACACCTGGGAGAGACTCGGAACCCAGTGATGCGCCGAATGGCCTTGGGTTAGCCATTCAATCCCTCCACGTGTTTCCTTGTGTTATGCTACCTGTTAACCTTAGAGATTTACTGTGAGTAATAAATGAGATAAGGTTTTGGTATAGATATTCAGAGGAATTCCTTCTGGTACCACCCCTCCAAAAGCTGAATAAAATATTGTTTAAATCTTTCTATTAACATGTAGGAAAGATCAGTGATTGTTCTAGAGGCTTGAAACTATGAAAAACTGTAGCCACACATGCCAGTGCAAGGGGTAAGAAACAGCTTGTTTCTAAGCAGAGTGGAGGAATCAAGACCAGAGACCTCCCCGACCCCACACACCCCCTCAGAACCCAAGATCTCATAAACAAACCCTCTCTTAGTGAATTTAGAGGGATGAGCGTGCACACACACACAGCCGGAAATAAGGAGACAGCTAAGATATATGCATTAATGCTCAGTGAAATGGAAAAAAGAACAATTTCTCCCAAGAATTCCTAGCCTTTGAAGATTTGAGACCTGAATCCACACAACCTGCAAGGACTGAATAACTTTGCAAACAAGTCTCAGGTGCTGGACAGAAGTAAACAAATTTTCTTTGAAGAAATACACTTTAAGCCGAGGCCTCAAAGTCTCACAGATAAAGTTTCTAGAACCATGAACTCAAAATAAATAAATACACATGAGAAATAAAACTACCATGAACAAGAATCAACAAACTACTTAGTCTGACTTCAAAATACTGAAAATATTCAAATAATGAGATGCAGAACATATTGTGAATTAAAGGAGAAAGAAAAAAAAGCAAAATTCAAGTTAGATGATAGTGAAATAATATACTCCAAATATGGAAAGTAAATAGGTGTCTACATGGAAATCTACACCCTAGAATAGCTACTGGGGGGGAAGGGTAAAATAAAATATTTTAGATGAACACCTTTGGGAACATTTAAAACCAAGAGACTCTTGGTGAAAGAACACTTGAAGAATGTTCTGCAGACAGAAGGAAAGTAATAACATATATGTTGAGAATGGGATACTTAGAATGTTCTAGATTCTTTGAAATGCTCAGAAAAGTGGTAACCACATAGATTAACTTATAAATGTAATTGTTATTACATGCACATTTAAATTTCTAGAGTAAGTCCCCAAAATAATAAAAGTAGAGTAAAATTTCCAAACTAGAAGAAGAAAAAATTTGGTGAAGAAAAACACCTCTAATTTGAAAGAACACTAGAAAAAAAGAGCAACACACACAGAGAAGTGGGACAAATGCTACAAAATAAGAGATTGCAGATGAGTGCAGCATCAGTCATCATCACAGTCAGTGTAAACAGACTAGAGCTCCAGCTAAGAACAAAGAGTTTTAGATTGTTTTTTAATTAGCTATATACTGTCTATCAGTATACATTAAAAATAAAAGCACTGAAAGGTAGTGAATAACAAGATAGGAAAATATACACCAGGCAAATATTACCCAAAGGAAAGCTGGTGCTAAAGTGATATCAAACAGAATAGACTTTAAGACAAAAGCAATATCTAAGGGAAAGAGGGTCACGTGTATATACTATTTTTTAATTTACCAGAAAGTGATAATTCTGAAGTTGTATATACCTAAAACATAGCTATAAAATACTAAAATTGGGGAAAATTGCAAGGATAAATGTACTAGCACAGTGAGAGATTATATCACATGAATTTCAGTAATTGATTTAAGAGGTAAGGAAAACAATTACTAAGAGTAAGGAAGATTTGAACAACAGAATTGAAAAGCTTGATCCACTGTGCATATGTGGAATGCTGAGCTCACTATTAGAATTTTCAAGCACATATGGATTATTTTTTAAATACATTATCAACTGAACATACAGCAACTCGCACCTCATTTCAAAAATCTGTATCAGATATATTCTAATCTCTGACCTCAAGAAAATTAAATTAGGTAATAATTACCAAAAGGGGAATTTTAAAAATATGCGCTTGAAATTTAAACAATGCTTTAATTAATGGGTAAAAGAAACCTCACAGAAATTTAAAATACTTCAAGCCAAATGTGAATGAAAACTACATATAAAAACTTCCAAGATGCAACTAAAACATCTTTATATTAGGATAATACTTTATAGCTTTAGAAAAAAAGAAAGTCTGAATGTCACAAAGGTGCCATAACCAATGGGCCACAGAAATCCAGCAGGAGTTTCTGTGGGCAGCTCCCATGAACTACTGTGCTGCCATCCCAGTGAACTCCAGCTCTGTGCGCCAGCATGGGTGAATTTCAGGGAAAAATAATGCGGAACAATTACAGAACATGAAAGTGTAGTTCCATTCCTATGAAGCTCAACAATAGGCAAATGTAAACAACATGTTATTCAGAAACACATGCATGTGATTAAAATATGATGAAACAGAATGGAGAGATTACCCCTCCCCCCCATTCAGAGTAGTGACTGCCCCTGGGAGGGAAAACAGGCATGCTGTCCTGAAGGCAACCTGCAAGAAGGCGACCAGCTGATATTTCTCTCTCTCTCTTTCCTTCCCTCTCTCTCTAAAAGACAATGAAAAAAATGTCCTCAGGTGAATATATTTTTAAAAAAAAGACCGGTGTTTTTCAACCTCTTATTTTGTATATAGTTTTGATTTTTTGTTATCCTAGAACAATGCCTTGCATATTGTAGTTGCTCAACAAATATTTGTTGCATGAATGAATGACATGTTTAAAGTTTAAAAAGCAGAGAGTAAACACTAAAAGCTGTTGGGTCAGAAGGGAGTAAGTGTTGATAAGGGCATTTCATGTAGGCTGAGGATTACTCAGCAGATGACAAGACCAGTGTGGGCGCCCGGCAGGGCTGCTGCTGGGCGCGTGGGCTCTGGCATCTCAGAGATGTGAGTGAAACTCACCTCTGCTGCTTACTGGGTTGGTCATCTCCCCCAAATTACAAAGCCTCTCTTTCACTTTTCTGGCTCTTTTTAAGACCTTTGTCTTTGATCTTCAGCAGTTTTGTTATGATCTATGGTAGATTTCTATCCTGTTTGGGACTCATATTTTCTGAGTGTGGAGATTCTTATCTTTCATCAATTTGGAGATCCTCAGCCATTATTTCTTTAAATATTGATTATACTTTTCATGTAAAGTTGATTTAGGCACAGATTGAACCTTCCCTTTCTCTTTCTGTGTCTCTTAAACTCTTTTCATATTTCCCCTGCCTTTATCTTTCCTCGGCTCCATCTTTGATTTTATCGATTTTCTGTTCCCTTGTGTCTGTGTGACCTTCCCTTTGAGACTTTAATTTCAGCTATCACTTTTCAAATCTATGAGTTCCACCTGTTGTTTTAAATCTTCTTATTCACAGTGTTCTGTTGCTATGTTTTTATTCATTTCACGATGCGTGGACTTATCTATGGGAATCTTGTCTCGTCTGAATTGGAGAGCTTTCTCCCGAAGCAGTTTTGTTTGCTTTCGACAGACGAATCAGACCCACTGCCAGCCCAAGCCCCTGTGCACTCCACTCTTAACTGGGATTTCCCATTCTGTGCGGTGGCATAGATTAGAATCTACAGCTCTAGGGGGGCAATGTTCCTAGGGTAATGAATTTTCAGGAAAGACCAAGAAAAACAAATTTCTTTATTGCCTATCTGTGCTGAAGGGCAGTTTTTTTTTCTAAATGTCCCCCTTACTGCAGGTGTGGTTATTCAAATGTTTATAAGAGTCACTATAAGGTTATTATAAGTTGCAGTTTGGTCTCCTATGAGCCCTGCGATTCCTCTGTGAGCCCCGCGTTTCCTCTGTGAGCCCCAGGGCCGTCCAAGGCTTCGTCTCCTGGGCTTGCTGGGATGTTAGACCTCTGACCCTCAGGGTTTCTGGCTAATTTCATTTCCCAATTTGCATTCCCCTTCTGGGTATTTTACTTTCTTGCAAACTCAACTATGCAGCTGAGGCCATTTGTCGTGGGAAGGTTGTCAGGATACCTACATTTCTGTGCTCCAGAAATTGGAAATCTCCTAATTTGCTAAAATGAGGTCCAAGCATATGACTTGCTGATGTTCAACCATTTTTGACCTATTCAATTTTATGTTTCATAATGTAGTATCTCTTAAATATTCAATTTAAATTCTGTCTAACCTTCTGCAGGTTCATATGAGAATTAAATGAGATCATGTGTGAAAAGTTTTTATCAGTTTGGACACACAGTAAACAATAAATGGTAACAATATTATAAACACTTGTCTATAAGTGCATGAAATATTATGGGAAAAATACATATCACAAACATACATGCTGTTGTAGGGTTTGCCTCGAAGGAGGGGAAATGAATTGCTGGAAATAGGGAAGAGAAGAGACTTAAATGTTCCTGTAAACTCTTTGGTGACTTTTGAATTTTGAACAATTTGCATGTATTTACTACCCAAAAATTATTTTCATAACAATTAGATTATAAACCCATCAAACTGCCAGCTGTACTATACACATAAGGCAGAGCATGAGATGTGGGCGTGGCTTTTGACTTTTATGTTGTATATTTCTGTGTTTGTATTTTTGCTAATAATCATGTTCCTATATTATGGTTATAATTTGAAAATTAAACCTAAGAAATTACTTGGACGTAGGCCCATAGAGGTATGATATTTTATTTTTACCTATTTGCATGAGGGAAGCAAGGGTGCCATTAGCTTAAAAATAATAAGTGGGCAAATGAGTCTGATCTGGTGTGAAGGGCAACCTAAAAAAATGCAAAACAAGGTAACTTCAAAAGCTGAACTTCAGAGACCACAGAGGGATTTTATAGTTCTAAGTTACGTTCCGTGCTTTGTGTGCTTTAGAGGAGGATTCAGCCTCAGAGTAGAGGAAACTTGTCATGCGTGGTAGGGAAATTAGTCATTGTTGTGTTGCAGTGGCAGTGGTTTCTCTTAAAACAAAGCAGCAAATGCTTTTGAAAACAGGCCCACACCACGAATCCTCTGTTCAATGTGATACTGAAGACATTTACAATAGAGATGCTAATGGGCTTTTTAAATTGTACCCTCAGTTGGGGTATTTCCATAAGAAATATGAGGCCATTAAAACATGTTTTCACAGCAGCCTGAGTGCCCAACAGCCTTCTAAGGAGTCCCTGGAAGCTGCAGGGTGGAGAGCCCACTCTGTATCTCTGGACTATGGGAATTTCCCTTAATTTTTTTGTTCCTGAGGCATTTGAGGCAACGTAGTATACTGTTGCCTTTTTTTCCCCTCCATTTGGTTCACTTCAAAGTTTGTTAACCTCCTCCATGATGACATTTCAGGCCTGATCATCTTTGCTGCGAAGGCTGTCCTGTGCCTTGTAGGGACTAGAGCAGCATAGTAGCACTAGTCTTCCTGCTCCTCACTTTTTTTCCTCCAGACATTGTGAAATGCCTCCTGCAGGCACAAAACTGCTCCTGAATGAGAAAGATTTGATCGATAGTCATCTTGCTCAATTCTTTGGTCTAAGCCTATATTGGTGAGGAAAGTGCCAAGACTGGGAAGAAACAGGATGTAGGGGCTTTATGTGGCTTAATGAAAAGGAGGAAACTCCTCTCCTAGCTTAGCCTGGCGCTCTCCCTGGAGAAACCAAAGGGAAATGATGTTGGAGGCTCACAGGGAGGCAGAGAGAGGCCTCGACCCAGGGGCAGTGTCCAGGTTCTTGTCACTGTGCAAGAAAGAACTTGAGTGTGAGACACAAGGATTCAGTAAAGCACAGAGGTTTTACTACAATGAAAGGGCACACTCAGACAAGGGAGTGTGGGCAGACTGGAAATGTGAGTTGCTGGGGAGGGTCTGGGGGCTAGGCCTCTATTTTGAGTGAGTGGGGAAGAACTCATTAAGGGTGGATCTGGGTGGAGAGAGGGCGGAGCAGGTGGGCACTGCCTTTCCAATGGGAGGGGGAGTTTTTGTCCTTATTTGGTCCTTTCTAGAACTGTCAAGACATTGGCACAAGATGGGTACTAGTCTATCTGCAATGCAAATGATATTATAATGACAGTGTGACTGGCTGTAGGTCAACTTTAGGTCAGGGTTCCTGGTCCGCTGAATAGAACTGTACCTTGTTTTTCTCTGTGGTTTTCCTCACCAGTTTGTTTCCTCCTGCAAGCCTGTTTCCACACAGGGGGTCAGGTACCTCGATCTAGCTATCCTGCCTCGGAACCAGTGGCTACATCCAAATGGTACTCAAAGGAAACTCCAATGGGGTTCTTTTGGGTACAAGCCCATATAAACTGGAGAGCACAGATAAAGGGACTGGCAGGAAGCTCCTATGTCCTACTCCTCATGTTGGCTCATTAGGAAGAATCACATTAACTCTGTCTCCTCGTAAACAGACCCTTTTGCAGATAACACAACTTACAGAGGTTTGTCTGTTCTTACTTCAGCTTGTGCATATTGGACAACTTAAAAGTTTTGGGTTGAGGGTTTTCGTTAAAACATTACCATCAGTTCATGCCGTCTTTGTTTCTAAATTACTTAAAATTTTTCACTTATGAATATTAATTCTGTTAAAGTCTAACTTGGGAAGAAGAGATAGATTCAGTTTGAGAATATTTCTCTTTTAACAAAGTGGACTAGATATTCATATTAATCTATTTTTTTCTCCTTTTCTCTACCTTCTTTAAAGAATAATAAACATTTTTGATGCAAAATTGAATTACCTGTAGGGATCCTTGCTCTGATCATAGGAAATAAACTACATTTTACAAAACCCATTGTCAAAGACCCACATTAAGAAGTGAATAATCAATCTTAGTCAATCTTAGATGCAAGTTTTTACCATTTAAATTTTACTGAGTAGGCCCAATGGCATGCATTTTTTAAATTAAAATAGTTTTAAATTATTTGGGTTATTTTAAAGTACATATAAAATTATAAAAATAAATTATTTTGAAAAACTAATTTACATTAGGATGAATTTATAAAAAGCACTTTAACTTATTTTAAAATCTTCATAACATCTTATTTGAATATATAAAAATCCATCACATCATGAATATCCAAACTAAGACAGTCATTTGAGACTAAGATGGTTTAATTTTTTCAGTTAAATTAAAAAAAAACTTTTAGCCCTTCCATCTGTAAATACATCAATCAATTCACTCCTCTCTCCCATGTTCATTAAGATTCTGCAAAACAGTCCTGGAACACTGTATTATTTGTAAATTGTGGGGGGGGGGGAACCTTGCCTTCTTTATTTGTAAAATACTAGCCCCCAAATTCTTTTTCAGGGTCAGCAATTGTGATATTAGATGGAATGCACATAACCTGAACACACTGACAAGTTAAAAAGATCTTCTGTTTCTGAAAAGAGTATGTTTGTCCTTGCTTCTTTCCAGAATCCTTTACCTGTTCTTTTCTCTCCAGGTGTAATAGACCTACTACCTCCTCTCTAGAATCTGTAACCAAAAAGCAGCAGGAAAAGGATATGTCCTAAAGATCACACATTCCAAAAGTTAAGTACCCAAACTTTAGCACATGAATGGCAAAAATTAGAATGCAAATATGAACCAATCTACAGAGAACTAAGAATAGTTCCATGAAAGTGCTCATATACTCTCCTGTGCTCCATCACTATAGAGAAGGCCCTGATGATTAGATAAAATTTTCTAGAATGTGAGAAGGTGGCAAAAATAGAGATAATTCTTAATGCCTTTTGGTCTAGAAAAAGCCTGGAAGGATTGTCTGTAAACTGATACCAGACAGGTCATTTACGGTGATGACTTGCATGCACCCGGGAGGGCCACTGCCTGTCTCCCAGCAGCGAGGCCAAGAGCCTTCCCCCAACCCGCCCCCATCTCCTGGGCAGGAGACCTCAGGGAAACTGGTGTCTCTGCCATTTAAGCTGCCTAACACATTCTCTGTGATTGGACCTCACACAAGTTTCCTGACCTCTCTGAGTCTGTTCTACTCCTAAAATGTCATGTTAATCCAATGATAGAATGGTAGTAACACATGGTAATTGGATCAACAAGTGGCAGAGAGGCAGAGAACCCTGTGTCTTGATGACTCCCCATCAATCCAGTTGCCTTCCCTGTCATTCCCACCAGCTACGCTATGGAAATAAAAGGGGAGTGGAAATACATGGTAAACAGATGCTAAATTGAAAAAATCCAAATCTGATTCATAAGACATACACAGTTGATGTGGATTATTGCTCTACGGACTGAGTGCAGTTTATGAGGCACTGTGCTTTTGACTGCCCTCCTTTTCTCCCTGTTATTATGATTGTAGGTTGTTTAGCAAAAGCCACATATGACTTGGGTCCTGTGGGAAACTGACCCCTGATGATATGTTTCCAAAAGGAATCCTGCTCCCTTCCACTGTGGAGGCTAGATCTGGAGGGTAAACAATTGGAACGCAGCAGCTCCCGGATACTGCGATTGCCTCTTTCTGCCCCTCCCTTCTGGAAGCTCTGGTGCGGAACTAGCTTGCTAGTGGCAGTAACACGCCCCACTGCCATTTGCACCCTTCAGTCAGGCAGCCCCAGGGGCACTACCTACAGGACAGGGGGGCCCCGCTGCCTGCTGTGGGCCATCCTGGAGATGGCACTGGACACTCCTGTCCACCCTGCTGTCCCTTGATGAAACTGCCACTTTCCTCATTGTCATGTCTCAGTTTTCATTTCGTTTTCTCACTGGTTTCTAGTTTATAGATGTCTCTTCCCCTTCGGTCTGGACATGTTAACTTCCATGCAACTAACTGGAAATCTTCCATATTTAAATATTGACTCAAACTAAGGGAACATATGATCCATTTCCCCACAAAATGTCAGCCTCTTACCTTCAGAGAGGATCACATTCGTAGCAATTTTTCCAGTCTTCTGTCACATCAGTAAGATACGGATGTTGATGGATTCGAGTATAGAGTTTTAAGCAACCTGGAAAATTTCATTTTCTAAGAAAGGGTGGGCACCAGTGAGGGAATATCAAGTTTAGAGGTGCAAATGAAATTTCTGAGATTAAAAACTGATAAGGAATGATTATATTCCAGCTGTAATGTTTAAAGTTTGAGTTCCAAGATTTTTCCATTAAGACTTGCTTTTAACATAAATCAGGTTTCATGAATATGTAATGAATCTCAGTTACCCATTAGTTCTTTCATCAAATGCAGCATCATTATATCAGAAAAAATCTTCTCTTGTGAGGCCCAGAGAAGTCTGTTACTCTAAGGCTCTAAAGCTCAAGCAGGTTTTATTTCTAGTCACATTTATTTCTAGGCAATGGGGGGGGGGTGCAGGGGGAAAGCCCCCATCCTGTATCATCTATGACATGTAACTCGTTGAAGTGGAGGAAAGGAAAGTAGACAAACTGCCAGTTTCTGGTGCTATGCTACAGTAAAGAACTATATTCAGGGAGCAGAAAACATTTTGGCTTTCAGGATAAATTCAAGTACATTTTTATTTATTTTTACAGTGCAGAATAATAAATTGAAGATATGTAATAAATGACTTCATGGAAAAGAATGCACAGGGTGGGGCAAAAATAGTTTGGCAGGTGTTGAGTACATGAGACGCAGAGTTAATGATGCTATTGTGATGATCACAACCTGCATGTCTGTTTCCGTACCAACAACTATAACCCTATTTTTGCTTCGCCCTGTGTTACACTCATAATAAGGTATTCAGAGTTGGCCACGGCAGTGCCAGTTTCTAACAGGTGTGCTGGAATCCTGTAGCCAAATCTGCCCTGAGTAGACAAATAGATAAATCTAAATAAATCCCAAGTTTTGGCCAGGAAACATTTAAAGGCTGCCTGCCAATCATTATGTGGAAAGGGGCATGTGTTAGCCAGACTCCAGGGCAAATGTCTTAGGGGAGAAAGAAGTCACTTGGAACCCAGTCACTTGGAAAAGACCCTCACTTTGTAGTGGGATAACGTGATCGTCCTAGCACAGCCCCTGGCCCCTGCTCCACCACCCCACTTAGCTGGAGGATGGGGAGGGAAAGAAGGGTTGGAAAGGGAAGCAGCCTCGGCTTCCTGGTTTCTCCCACCCTGAAAGACCATGAGCTCTCTTCTAAACTGGTCAGAAACAAAGCCAGTGATCACTCAAAACAATTTACTACCATTTTCAGATAGTGATAATTTTATCATTTGTATAGTTAAAAAATGTTATTGCCAGTGATAATCACATTTGTCAGCCACCAAATGTTGAAACTTTTACCTTACTTAGGGAGACTTTGGCCTGTGTAAAATGATCAAGAAGATTCATATTCCCTAAAGGAAACAAAACTTCCAAGTTCACCATAGGAAAAGCAGAGGTATTTTCCTTGTCTCCCCAGGTCCCTGTTGTCTTTGTCAGGGTGACTGAAAAGTGTTCCTTTGCCAAGAACCTGGTTATCTGGAAAGTCAAGATGGATAAGGTTCCAATAAGCACCTCGGGCAGATACATACAAATAACCAAAAGGAGCCCCAGCCAGGTGGCTCCCATAGATGGAGCACCCTCTCATACACCCCTGGTTGTAGGTTCGATCCTTGGTCAGGATGCATACTTAGGTTGTGGTTTTAATCCCCGGTGGGAGCATGTATGGGAGGCTACTGATCGATGTTTCTTTCTCTATCTCCCCTTCCTCTCTCTCTAAAAATTAATAAACATACCTACAGGTGAGGATTTTTAAACAAAGACTTTTAAAAATTATTAATAGATATGAACTTATTGCTATTTCATTGTTCATAACTTTGATCTCCTATTTCTTGAATAAGTCCCTTTAACATTTCATATATCAATGGTTTGGTGATGATGAACTTCTTCAGATTTTTCTTGTCTGGGAAGCACTTTATCTGCCCTTTGATTCTAAATGATAGCTTTGCCGGGTAGAGCATCTTGGCTGTAGGTCCCTGCTTTTCATGACTTTGAATATTTCTTGTCAATCCCTTCTAGCCTGAAGGGTTTCTTTTGAGAAATCAGTTGACAGTCTTATGGGAACTCCCCCATAGGTTACTGTTTTTCTCTTGCTGTATTTAAGATTCTCTCTATTATCTTTTACCTTTGGCATTTTAATTATGATACATCTTGGAGTGGGCCTCTTTGTATCCATCTTGTTTGGGACTCTCTGTGCTTCCTGAATTTCCATGTCTATTTCCTTAAGAACAAAGACAGCCCTGGCTGGTGTAGCTCAGTGGATTGAGCTTGGGCTGCAAATCAAAGTGTCTCAGGTTCGATTCCCAGCCAGGGCACATGCCTGGGTTGCAGGCCATGGCCCCCAGCACCCACACATTAATGTTTCTCTCTCTCTATCTCCCTCCCTTCCCTCTCTAAAAATAAATAAATAAAATCTAAACAAAAATAAAAATAGCACATTTAAATATATATATATATATATATCTTTTAAAAAAAGAACATAGACAGAATCACAGATATGGAGAGCATTTTGCTGGTTGCTGAGGGGAGGGGTTTGTGGGGTAATGGGTGGCAAGGTGAGGGAATTAAGGAGTACAAACAGGTAGTTACAGAATAGCCCTGGGAATGTAAAGTATAGTATAGGAAATGGAGTAGCCAGAGGACTTACACACATGACCGATGGACATGAACAATGGTGTGGGGATTCCCGGAGAGAATGTGGGGTACTGGATGGGGAGGGACAAAGGGGAAAAATTGGGACAACTGTAATAGCATACAATAACATATAATTTAAACAATAAATTAATAAATAAAGAACCACCAAAAGGAGATCATTCCCTCTGGTGTGATTTTCAGTGGGCCCTCCCCTCCTTTCCCCCATGTCTCTCATCATTTTAATATGGCTGCTATAATCCTATTTTGTAGTTTGATATTTTTAGGTAAATTAAATAAACTATGATATGTTATATACGGTTCTTTTTCTTCTTACATAGTGGATTTCACATTTGCTTTGAAATACGTAGAAAGTATTTAATCTGAGGAAGAAAAATGGCCAAGTGAGTCCCAATTCAGTGGGGGGATAAAGTCCAGAGCGCCACTTCGGATGGCACAGGAACTTGGCTTCGGGTAAACCATGGCACACCTTGTCTCTGCATCTGTTCAGTAGGCTTTGGGGTTGTGTTCCAAGTGCTTGGTTCTGTGGAAATAGTCATTTTTTCCATTGCAGCAATGCTTAAGTAGCTATGCCCTTGAATACTAATGGTTGTCTCTGTAAATTCATTGTAAACTCTGGGCATTGTGATAAGGCGTAGTACTATGCATGGGAAAGCCACATAGCCCAGATGTCAGAGTTAATCTGTCAAAGTTGGAGTTCAGGTTCTTGCTGCAGGCTCTCTCTGCATATCACATTCTCTTCAGAAGAGTGGCTGAACCCCAAACTGCAGGGCAGCTTAGTACAGTGTCAAGTTTACTTAGTTTTAAAGATGTTTGCATTTATTCTCACCACTCTTAGTGTAGGTAAATTGCTTAGGGGACTAGAGGAGTAATTTTTAACCTTTCTTAATAATATTATTGTTCTGAATATATACAAACCTTAAAAATGGATATGGAGAAAAGCATAAACATGAAATTTTATCTAGTTTCTCTGGAAACAAATAGTATTTATACCACAGTGTTATGCGATAGAGGAGATTGATTTTCTGAAACATAACATAGGCCATAAAATTATTTACAAAATAAGTCTAGGCTTTCATTTGTCAGTCCCATCAGACATTTAAAATATTTATCTCATTTGCAGAATGTATCCATTGGGAGGAAAAATTATACATTCCACTGCAATACTTGATACCATTTTTTTCCTGCTGCCCAAAGGAAAACAGTGTTTACTTTTCACCAGAACAAATACATTATAATCTCACACCATTAAGGGCCAAACTTGAGGATTACACATCTGAGAGATGAAATTACATTTAATTTGTTTTAAATGTACTTTTAGTGTGTGGGAATGAGCTGACTGGGTAATGTTCATGTTTCTGCTGGTTTGTGAAATATGTAAGAAAAAAACATTAAAAAAATTAAAGGTGCCCAACTATATACAGAGTACTTTGATTTCACTTTATTTGAAGATATGTTTCTCAAAATTTTGACTCATTCAAAAAAAATGAGTGTAAGTCTAAAGAAGACCCACACGTTGAGTGCATTTCCAGGGATGGATGCCAAAGAGAAAGAAGTAGCTGCGAAAGAGAGAGGGGAGCTAGATGTGTGAAAGTAAACCCCAGAAGAAACTGTTAGAAACCTTGAGTGAGATGCGCTGAAAGATTCTATTTTCTTTTCTCTTTGGAGCTGTGGCATCTTTGTTGTCTGTTCTGCCAAGTTTGGTTGGGCTAAAGTCTTTTCTTGATGAGAAGGGCATGGATGAGATCTTCAGCGTGGCTGGCTGAGTCTGCTGTTCAAAGTCACGTTCTTGCTACCTATTTGCAGCCCAACTCAGCTGTTCCTGTGGGCTCTGGCCATATTTGGAGAGCATAAATTGGAAAGATACAGAAAAGGACAGAAAGGTGAACCTGGGGGAAAATACTAAAACATTTAAGAGGTGGGCCTTCTGAAATTAAACATGCTACTTTGGTTCATCAGTCACTTCAGAGGGGTCACACATATCCCCAGTCAGAATTGCTCCCTCCTCTCTGCTCCCATAAGATTTTGTTCGTACCTCCAGTGGAGCATACATGGCACCGTGTTACTGTTCGTTCGCTCACCCGCATTCCCAGCAACTTAGGGTCCTTAAGGGACCATCCCTGTGTACTTGTAGGTCTCTTCAGCACCTGGCAAAGGGCCTTCAAACAGCAGTTGCATAATATATAGCAGATGAATGAACAATCAAGTACAAAAATGTATTTGTACGCAGAGGTGGGACTTGTCACCTATTCCCCTTGTGTTCTCAGTACCTAGCACAATTCCTGACAAGCAGGGTCTGGGTATAAATCCAGTAGGCCAGAAAGAGCCAAGAGTCTGACAGCAAATTCACCGGAGTTTGAACCCCACCTTTACCACATATGATCTATGGGAGATGGAGCAAATTACTTTAAATCTTGGTGCTTCTGTTTTCTCACCTGTAAAACGTAGTTATGACAGATGAACCAGGTAACACCTGCCGTGAAGGCCTCCGCACAGTACCAGGCATGAAGAAGGCCTCATTTGAGTATCAGCAAATCTGATGGTAAAGGTATGATATTGATATTAATCAATTCTTTACTCTTATTTAGTTTGAATGTTTATTAAACTTTTAAGGCCCCAAATTCCATGAGAAAAAGGCTAGTATGATAACAAAAAGCTTTGTACATTTGGTGTGTTTCCCATGAAACAGTTATATGAAATAGAATTACCCCAAAATCAAGAGGCTAGAATTGACACAAATAAACATCTATTGATTTCAGTTAACTCCAGATGTTTATTAAGCTTGTGCCTCTGTTCACATGGTCACTGTGCACCACCTTCACCCCAACTCACCAAATCCTTTCTATAAGGTGCTAAAGCAATGAGCTGTTATATCACAATTTAAATTTATTTATTATTTCGTATCACAACAGCCTCCCCAGAGCCTCATTCACTGGAGCTTTAGTTTTACAATATCCTTGTACCTGACAGAGGAGAGCTGTTTCTTGTTTTTCAGAAATGATGTAACTACAGTTTGGCTTAAGTAATCTGGCCTAAGGCAGTAGATATTTTTGTAAGGAAATATCTAACTAGCAGTTGGATGATAACTAGCTATTGGAAAATCCTAGCCAAGTGTCTGTATCTACCTTAACTAGGTAGGTAGGTAGGTAGGTAAGGTAGACTGGGTACACTTGGGTTCATTTTTTAACTTCTCTGAGTTTTAATGTTGTTATTTATAAAATGTGAATAATAGCCTCTGCTCCTCTTAAATCACATAACTTTTGTGAAGATCAAATGATATTATATGCCTAAAACATTTTTGGAAAATATAAAGGAAATATTAAATTTTAAATTTTATATGAGGTATATAAATACCTCATATTTGTTGCTTCTCTCTTTAAAAGAGTCTCCCCACATAACATAAAAAAAAGTATGGAATACCACCAAATGAAAACAACATCCAGACACACAAAGGAAAAGAACCAATGGAAGCACAAAACTACCAAAAAACAAAAGATAAAATGGCTATTAGAAATCCTCACACATCAACAATTACCCTAAATGTAAATGGACTGAATTCACCAATAAAAAGTCACATAGTAGCAAACTGGATCAAAAAACAAAATCCAACTACATGCTGCCTTCAATAAAACATGTAAGCTATAAAGACAAAGACAGACTCAAAGCAAAAGGGTAGAAAATGATTCTCTAAGCAAACAGCATCAGAAAATAAACCACAGAAAAGCAAGTATAGTCATAGTTACAACTGACAAAATAAATGTCAAGATAATAAAGGTAACTCAAGAGACAAATATGGACATTTTATAATGATAAAAGGGATACTACATCAGGAAGACATAACATTTCTCAATTTGTATGCACCCAATCAGGGAGCACCAAAATATACAAAGCAACTACTAACAAAACTGAAAGGAGAAATTGACAAAAACATAGTCATGGTAGAGGAACTAAATACTCCACTGACAGCTCTATATAGATCATCCTAGAAGAAAATCAATAAAGAATATCAGCCATAAATGGCACATTAGACCAAATGGACATAATTAACACACACAGGGCCTTTCATCCCAGAACATCTGATCACACGTTCTTCTTCAGTGCACTTGGAACATTCTCAAGGATGGACCATATGCTGGTTCACAAAACAGGCCTCAACAAATGTAAGAAGATTAAAATCACACCAAGCATATTCTCTGACCACAATGCTTTGAAATTAGAAATCAACTGCAAAAAAGAAATAAACCCAAATATGTGGAGATTAAACAACATACTACTAAAAAAATGACTGGGTCGAAGAAGAAATAATAGGTGAGATCAAAAGATATAGAGACAAATGGGAATGGCTGTACGACATATCAAAACTTCTGGGATGCTGTGACAGCAGTAATAAGGGGGAAGTTTATATCATTACAGGCCTATCTCAAGAAATAAGAGAAGTTCCCGAGTAAACAACCTAACATTGTATCTTAAAGAACTAGAAGGAGAAGAATGACAACAACCCAAAATCACTAGAAGAATGCAAATAATAAAAATTAGAAGAGAATTGAATGTAATAGAGAACAAAAAGACTATACAAAAAATTAATACAACAAAGAGTTGGTTCTTGAAAAAAACTAATAAAATTGAAAAAACCTGGCTAGACTCACTGAGGAAAAAGACACAAGACTCATATAAACAAAGTCAGAAGTGAGAGGGGAGAAGTTACCACAGACATCACAGATGTACAAAGGATCATATGCCACCAAATTCAATAACCTAGAACAAATGGCTAAGTTCCTAGGAATATACCTTCCTAGACTGAGTCATGAAGAATTGGAAAACCTAAATAGACCAATCAACAGTGAGGAAATTGAAGCAACTATCAAAAACCTCCCAAAATAAAAACCCAGGACCAGATCGTTTCACTAGTGAATTCTACCAAACATTCAAATAAGATTTAATACCTGTTCTTCTCAAATTCTTCCAAAAATGTTAAGAGGCAACACTCCTAACATGTTTTATGAGGCCACCATAACCCTGATACAAAAACCTGACAAGATAACACAATAAAATAAAACTACAGACCAATATCTCTAATGAATACAGATGCAGAAATCCTAAACAAAATACTAGCAAATCGAATAAAACATGTATTATTTTTTAAAGATTTTATTTATTTATTTTTAGAGAGGGAAGGAAGGGAGAGAGAGAGAAATATCAATGTGTGGTTGCTGGGGGTTATGGCCTGCAACCCAGGCATGTACCCTGCCTGGGAATCGAACCTGCGACACTTTGGTTCACAGCCCACACTCAATCCACTGAGCTACGCCAGCCCGGGCTAAAACATGTATTATTCTAAAACTATATTAACAATCAAGTGAGCTTCATTCTAGGGGCACAAGAATGGTTCAACATGTACAAATCAATCAATGTAATATAGGACATTAAAAAACTGGACAAAAATCATATTATCTTATCAATAGATACAGAAAAGCCATTTGATAAGGTACAACATCTATTTATGATTAAAATACTCAATAAAATAGGTATAGAAAGAAGCTGCCTCAACATGCCATATATGACCCTCAGCCGATATCATACTCAATGGAGAAAAACTGAAAGCTTTTCCTCTAAAAGATCAAAAAGAAGAAGAGGATGTCCACTCTCACCACTCTTGTTCAACACAGTCCTGGAAGTCCTAGCCAGAGCAATCAGGCAAGAGAAAGAAAAAGCATCCAGATTGGGAATTAAGTAAAAGTATCACTTTTTGCAGATGGTATGATGCTATATATAGAACATCATAAAGACTCCACACACAAAAATAAATATTAAAAATAATAAACAAATACATTAGAGTAGCAAGATACAAAATCAATGTACAAAAATCCACTGCATTCCTATATGCTAGCAATGAAAAAAAATTCCTGTGCTATTGCAACAAAAAGAATGAAATACCTAGGAATAAACAAAAGATGTAAAGGACCTATATACTGAAAACCACAAAGCATTATTTAAAAAGAAAAAAATGACACAATGAAATAAAAAGATATTCCATGTTCATGAATTGGAAGAATCAACACAGTTAAGATGTCCATATTACCTAGAGCAATATACATCAAAATCTCCATCGAAATCCCAATGTAATTTTTTTAAGTAGGAAAAAAAACACATTGTATTTGTATGGAACCACCAAAAAACCCAAATAACCAAAGCAATCCTAAGGAAAAAGAATGAAGCCAGAGATATCATCACACTACCTAACTCAAATTGTACGACACAACAACTATACTCAAAACATATGGTATTGGCAGAAAAACAGACACACAGACCAATGAATTAAGAGCCCAGAAAGAAAACCACATGTATATGGGCAAATAATTTTTGACAAAGGAACCATGGAGAAAAGAAAGCATCTTCAATAAATGGTGCTTAGAAAATTGGAAAGCCACATCAAAAGAATGAAACTCAAGTTTGCCCCCACGTAAAAAATTAATTCAAAATCAAAGACCTACATATAAGATCTGAAACAATCAATTACATAGGAGGAAACATAGGTACTAAACTTATGGACCCTGGTCTTAGAGAAGATTTTATGAATTTGCCCCAAAGTCAAGGGAAGTAAAGGTAAAAATAAATAAATAATAAGACTATATCAAACTACAAAGCTTCTGCACAAAAGAAACTGTCAACAAAACCAAAAGGCAACTAACCAAATGGGAGATAATACTTGCAAACAACAGCTCCAACAAGGAGTTAATATCCAAAATACATAAAGAACTCATACAACTCAACACCAAGCAAACAAAAAATGCAATTAAAAAAATGGGCAGAGAACCTGAACAGACACTTCACCCAAGAAGACATACCAATGGCCAACAGATACACGGAAAGATGCCTAACTTCATTAGCTGTTGGGGAAATGCAAGTGAAAGTACAATGAGATACCACCTCACACCTGTTAGAATGGCTGTTATCAACAAGACAGGTAATTACAAGTGTTGGAGGAGTTGTGGAGAAAAAGGAACTCGTACTCACTGCTGGTGGGAGAGTAAACTGGTATAGTCACTATGGAAATAGTCTGGAGGTTCCTCAAAAAATTAAGAATAGGGTTACCATATGACCCAGCAATCCCTCTTCTGGGTATCTACCCAAAAAACTTGGTAACATTTATTTGCAAAGATATATGCTCCCTATTGTCAATGCTGCATTATTCACAGAGGCCAAGACATGGAAACAACCAAAGTGTCCTTCAATAGAGGACTGGATATAGAAGATATGGTACAGATGTACTGTGGAATAATGCTCAGCCGTAAGAAAAATTGAAATAATGGCATTTGCGACAACATGGATGGACCTTGAGAATATGCTAAGAGAAATAAAGCAGTCAGAAAAAGCTAAGAACTATATGATTTCACTCATATGTGGGAATAAAACTGAAATTATAGACACAGAGCAACATGGGGTGGGGTTAGAGAAGGGTAAAGGGGGCCAAATATCTGGTGATAAGAGATTATTTGACTTTGGGTGGTGGACACACAATGCAATATATAGATCAAGTATCGTAGAAATGTACACTTGAAGTCTATATGATCTTATTAACCAATGTCGCCCCAGTACTTGTAATAAAAAAAGAGCGTCTCTTTTGAAACATTACCAGGACATAAACAAGTATTGCTGCTGTTTGCTCTAGAGGGATGTTTTCTCATTGGGATCAGAGATGACCAGTTCCCTAAGTCATCTAGCATGGTTATATTGACTCAACAAATGAGAAAACTGGAATGCATAAGTGCTCTAAGTCACCCTGATTTGACACAGCAGGCTGGTGCCTTCTGTGTCAAGAAACCAAGGCTAATTGCTTTTCTGTTTACTGCACCAACCACAGAATTAAGAGGCCTTTGTATTTTGTGTGCGAAGAAATAAACCCTGAAGTATTAGGCTGAGACAAATAGCCCACCTCTTTTTCCAGAACCAAATCTCTTGAGTATTCAAGTTGTACAGGGTTCGGCAGAAGTAAGGCTTGAATATGGTAGGTAGGGAATGTGAATGTCTCACACGAGATGGACAGCAATTTGAACACCTCACCTAAAATGTCATATGGTGTACTTGAGTGTGGTATTGTTATGTTACAGAATTACATGCTCATGATTTTGTAATAAAAATATTTTGTAATAAAAATGGGGCATTATTTGTGCCAGACCCTGTATAGGATTTAGCAAAGGGGAAAAGACAGGGTGAGGCAAAAGTAGGTTTATAGTTGCTCCTCTGGAAAATAATACTATAATTAATAAATAATACAAGAAGAACTGTTTGGGATATTTACAACTGTAAACCTACCTGTGCTCCACCCTGTATAGAGAATTTACATTTACTATAGGCAGCATCAAGGATTCATATCTTTCGTAACCACTTCCCTGAAGGAAGAGTCTCTCTAGAAAGCTTGTGTGGCGATGCACACGGATCTGGTGACACTTTGTCGGCACTTCCCTTTTCCTACTGCAGATGCTGCCTGAGCTGCAGTTGAGACTGTGGCTGTAGTAGGTCTGGCAAGGCCCTTCATTCTGTGTCACAGCCAAATAAAAGCAGCAGCAGCGGAGAAAACACGGGACACAACGCCAGCCACTGCCCTGCAGCAGAGGTCATTACCAGTGTTGCACATCCTGGACAGAGATCTTGGTGGGACACCTGCCAGCAGGCCTGTGAGCATTGCTCGCATAAATGGAGATGTGATTTTTCTCTTTGAACACCAGCAGGGACAGGCAATTCGTTTATGGACTGACTAATGCTGTCTTTCAGCGCTGTTGTCAAAGAGCATCAGTCAGTCGTGTTTAATGAGATCGTCTGCCTTCATTAAAGTCATTAGCATCATTAATGAATAAATACGTGGTTGGATTTCACAGAATGTGCACCTCGCAATAAAGAATAAGCTAAACAGTTCTCGGAAACTTTAGAAACAAAATGAGAAAAATGGAGTTAATTCAAGAAGTCATTTTCCCCTTGAGTCAAAAAATCACTAGTCTTCAAGGATTTAAAGATGAACTTTGGACATATAGAAAGAAAATGTTAAAATTTTCATATTCATTTTAATCTAGAAACATAAGAAAGAAATTACCCGGACATGTCAATGCACTCACTGACGCCTGCACTCTTACTCCAACTGCAAGCCGATGGCCATTTGTCACGCCGTGTGCTGAGGTTTCCTGCAGAGTCACAGGTGATCAGTGCCCTTGGGCATTCATTTACTTTTATATTCAGCAAATATTCACTGAATGTCCCCTCTGTGCCAGACCCCATTCAGGTTCATTGTAGGACACCCCAACACTCCTCTGACATAGAAAATACATTCTAATAAGGGCAGTGAGTTCAGCTAAGTGGATGTAGGCATTCTCTTATTTGGTTTTAATTGATTTAAATAATTCTACTTAAGTACACACAGAACATTATCCAGGCTAGTTCACAATGTTAAGTCTTAACAAATTTAAGCAGATGGAATGAAACTAAAAATCAATAACAGTGAGAAGATGGGAAAAATTCACAAATACATAGAAACCAAGCAACACACTCTTGAACAACCATTGGACCAAAGAGGAAATCAAAGCAATTTTAAAAAATATCTTGAGACAAATGCAAATGAAAATTATGGGATACAGCAAAATAAGTTTATGCTGATTTTTTTTTAAGTTTATACTCAGGTAAACGAAAGTGGTTACCAGTGGTGGCAGAATTTGCCCCCTTAGGAAGGGTTGTCCATGACTTTGGGAGCGTTACAAACCCCTCAGTTTGCGAGCAGGGAGGAAATGAAGCAAAGATTTTACTCCTGGTGGCGGCCCTGTCTGCTGCTATGATGAGGGGAGAGGTGCACGAGGAAGCACACCTGCTAGGAGAGACGGAGGGCAGGGACTCGGCTCGCGTTTGCTAAGAGGGAAGGCCCAAGGCTTTAACGAGTCCGCAGACAAGCCTCAGAGGACACAGCAGTTCCATAAAATGCAAGCAAAATATTGTGCGCATGCACACTTTTTCAGGGGCCCAGACCATCCAAGAGCCAATCCTATAAAAAGAGTGAAGGGGACCTTATCTTTGAGAAGTTTTGTCTCCAATAGTGTCCTGTAAGATTTTCCTGTCTTGTCCTTGTGCACACTTTCACCACAGATTTATCAGCTATACTTTCAGCCTTTTGAATGCACATAACCAGAGCCCCTGGTTTGCCCCTTAAGTTTATGGGTTTGTTTCTGTTCTGGGTTGTTGGCTTCATGGATTTGACCATAGGATTTTATAGTCATGTGTCATTTAGTGACAGGGTGTGTCTGAGAAACGTGTTGTCGGGTGATTTTGTCATGTGAACATCATGGAGTGCACTTACACAGACCGGTGAGGTACAGTCCACTGCACACCCAGGCTCAGTGGTACAGTCTCTATTGCTCCTGGGCCACAGGCCTGAACAGCATGTTGCTGTAGTAAACACTGTAGGTAGTTATAAGGCAGTGGCAAGTATATGTGTATCTAAACATAGAAAAGATACAGGATACGTGTGTTACAAAAGATAACAAGTGGTACTGTTACAGAACAAACAAGGGGGGTCCTGGGACGATATACTATTATTGATAGAAGGCCCCGGGTCCGTTATGTCCGCCACCCAAGGAAAGACGTCTCTCAATGCCAGAGATTCGTGAAAAGGAAAGGAAATGTTTATTTAATGCTATACAAACTTCAAGTAGTGACCTAATGTCTTTATCAAAAATCCTAAAGTCCCTAAAAACACCCACAAACAGACACAGTCCTTCCTTCCTTCCCCATTTGCCCAGTCCAGAGTACCGTATCTCAGGAAAGGAAATAGAAGTCCATGGCTCAGGCAGTCCTCTGGTTCTTCCCAGTTAGTACTCAATCTCGACTGGGAGACCTCCTGGCTTCCCGGCACACTCCTCTGAGTTGCTGGGATCTCTGCTAAAACCAGGTGGTGGTTCCTCCTTCTAAAGCTGCGGGGGTCCCCACTTTGGCAAAGGCACGTGGTCCTCTCTCCCAGGGCCACGGGGAGAGTCCCCACTCTGTCAAGGCCACAAGGTTCCCTCTCTCAGGGCTGCAGGAAGGGAGAGTCTCCACTCTGTCAAGGCCGCGTGGTTCTCTCTCTCAATGGCTGCCGTGTCTGGGTTTAAATCCCCCACGCCAATCTTCTTCTGCAGCCCCATTTCCGACTCCTCTTACACTTGGGCACACTTGCCCTCAATCTGCTGTCTTCTCCAGCTTTTCTGGTTGCCATCGTGGGTCTGGGCAGGTGTCACCCCATGCCATGGAGCCAATCTTCTCCCAGCTCCCACGCAGGTGCTGTAACTCAGGGGACCTGCCCCCCGGTCACATCTTGAGGTGAGATCCCTTTCCATCCCCCTGGCCTTGAGCATGGCCATAGCTATTTAACATATCTAAGTGACCAGCCAAAGGCTATAGGTATGTTAAATGACCATGCCACGGATTAGCTGCAAAGCTGCCCTGCATGTTCTTGCTCTGTGTGTCCCTTCCCCCAACTCACACCTGTGGGGGAAGGGGTGAAGACACCTTAAAATCTCCTGGACACCTTGAGTTCTGGACCCCATTTCAAATGCCTATTTGGGGGTCCCCCCTCTTGGCTGCACCCTGTAACAGTACAACGTACAGGACACTGACAATGATTGGAACTCACAGGCCTAGAAGTTGCTCTGGGCACCCCCAGGAGCGAGTGGTGAGTGACTGTGAGGGCCTAAGACACGGGGGCAAACACAAGGCCTGCGGCCGAATTGGGCCCTCCACCTTGTTTTATCCAGCCTGGCACCTTGTACCCGGCGGCAGCACCGAGCTCCTTGCCCCTAGTTAAGGAGCAGTTACATTTATCCAGTCTTAAAATTACATTCGGCCCTTTGGAGGTAACCTCAATGCCGATGTGGCCCCTGGTGAAAATGGGTTTGGCACCCCACTCTAGGGCAAGACTGCCCACTAGTGCAGACTATGGAAGCATTGTGTACTTAGGCCACACTCAATACATTAAAAAATATTTTTCTTCAATAATAAATTTAACCTTAGCTTGCTATAACTTTTTTCCTTTATAAACTTTTTAATATTTTTAACTGTTTAACTCTTTTGTAATAACACTTGGCTTAAAATACAAACACATTGTACAGCTATACAAAAGTAGTTCCTCTTCTTACTGTTTTTCTGTAAGACTTTTTCTATTTAAATTTTTTTTCTTTTACTTTTTAAACTTTTCAGTTAAACACACACACACACACACGAGCCTAGGCCTACACAGGGTCAGGACCATCAATGTCACTGTCCCCCACCTCCACACCTGTCCCCCCTGGAAGGTCTGGATGGGCAGCAGCAGCTGTCATCTCCTGTGACAACAGTGCCTTCCTCTGGAACACCTTCCTCTGGAACACTCCCTCTGAAGGACCTGCCTGGGGCTCTTCTTAAAGGGGTGTCCCTCTCTTCAGACTGTATTACTACAGTTAAAACATCACTAGGTGATAAGAATCTTTCAGCTCAGTCATAAGAGGAATTGTCTGGGATGAAGGTTGTATATGCAGTCTGTTGAGTATCATTATGCAGTGCATGATTATGCTTTCACTGTTTCATCTGTTTTGTAGAAGTTTACCTTAGTCTATTTTCCCCTTTTTGTCTAAGACATCTTATGATCTTTTACTTTAAAAAAGGAAGAAAAGTAAACACAGGAGAGATAGTCTTAAGCACAGTCCCACTATGAATAAGGAATTAATTTGTATTCTTCAATTTACTCACCAAGGCTCCCACAGTATAGCAAACACAACTGCCCGGTTAGGGGCAGGCATTGAGGCACAATCACATTTCCAGGAAAGCCTCATCTTAAACTGCCTGTGGGCTCTGGTGTGCATACGAACATGAAAACACGGACACACACACACAAGCAACACACTCATGTCATACCATCACAAGAACAAATTATAAATGCAAACATTAAACCTGCTCCTCCCCACCCCTGACACTGGGTTTGACCATAGCACAACTCTCTCTTTGTTCTTGGAGATGGCGGATATTTATCAGCCACACTGGACTGACTGCACATCAGTCATGAAGCAGTCAGTTTGTTGGGCATCTTGACGTCTCCTTTCTTGAATAGCAAGCCATTGGCATTTACTGTGCAGACATGAATGAGGTATAAATCTTGCTATGGAGATGATCACAATGTATTATGATGACGTGCCAGCCTGTGCTTGGAGCCCTCTGCCTGGCACTGATTGAGTAGGAGAGTAAATTGTGTCTAATTTTATATGCAGCTCTATCCTGGGTCTCATGACTTCTTGGCTGCCGCTTCGCTCATGCTTCCATTCATTATTCATGAGTGGTCTTATCACTGGTGTCTTCGTTTCAAGGTCCCCACCTCAGACAAGTTCCATAGAGTGGCCTGATATCAATTTTTATATTTCAGAAAGCCATTTCTTAGATATTTAAACCTCAAACTCTTTTCTGCTATAACATTTACTTCAGTTTTTATATTTGAAAAGGTATTTCCTAGCATGCTACCAACTTTTTGGGGGGGGGCAGGGAATAACATATATATATCTGTGTTTATAATTATTTTGAATTAGTCTGTACATATGACATTGATTTTAAATGATAGTTTTTGTTTACGAATTGTATACTTTGTTACCTTTGATATCCATACTGGTTGGGTTTTATTAATGTGGGCTAAATATGGTGAATGAATGGATATGTGCTTGCCTTATTCTGTTACTCAGAATTATTTTGTCCATGTATTTAACTACAGGTGCATACTTTCTCCAAACAAAATGCTTTTTATGTTTTAATCATTTATTTGATATGGGTCTATTTGAAGGAAATACAAACCATGGAATGAAGATTTATAACAGATAAAATAGAGGTTAATTCTTCATTTTACATGAAAATCGATAATAGCACTTTATTAGGCTGCAGTTTCTCTTATTCATTGTGTTTATGTGTAACTTAAAAATATATGTTAAAACTTGCCCTGGCTGGTGTGGCTCAGTGGACTGAGTGCCAGCCTGTGAACCAAAGGGTCACTAGTTTGATTCCCAATCTAAGGCACATGCCTGGGTTGTAGGCAAGGTCCCCAGTTGGGGGCACGCAAGAGGCAAGCACATATTCATGTTTTTCCCCCTCGTTTTCTCCCTCTCTTCCCCTCTCTAAAAATAAATAAAATCTCTTTTAAAAATATGTTAAATCTTAGGCAGTTACAACCCTTGCCATGTTCTATGAGGCAGGTGAATCTCTTGGCCGTGGAGCTGTGGATGGTGATGAATATATGTTCAAGAGCGGAGATGTAGAAGTGGGAAGCTGAGAGAGGACTGTAGACACAAGGAAAAGATCGGAGGGGAGCGGCATGAGAGAGCAGCAAGGGGAAACGTTTTCTGAGGAAGAGAAAGAAAGAGCGAAGGTAGAGAGACAGAAAGAGGAGAGAGGAGGGAGGGAGATAGATACATTTGCACAACTGCTAAAGAAATTTCTGTGATTTGGATAACAAAGGATTGGGAGACACATTTTTTTTTTACTGAGATGTGGTTGTAACTCTGTCCTCTACATTTTCAGTGCATTTTCAATAAACATTTTATTATGTGATTATGTGTAGATCAGATCAGGAGAGTAGAATGAGAATGTGTTTACTAATGGCACTATCATCCCTTAAATATCATAACATCTATGTTGAAAAATAAAGGTTTATAATAATAGTGAAGTCATTATAATATTCAAGATGTTAAAATGATACAAGTGTGTTTAGAGTTGTATGCATTAATTATGTTTAGCTTTTTACATGGCAGTCACACCTCAATATAGTGATTTGAAACAAAAAGAATTCAAAGTGATAAGTGGAAAACTGGCTGAAGAGGAAGTCAGTTAATCATTAGGTTCTTACCTGTTCAGCAAGAAGATAAAAGCATAACTATAACATGTACTTTAAAATATTAATACTAAATACTGAAGGACAGAATTAGGGCATATATCTTCAAAATGATAGAAAGGAAGAAAATAGAACAATTAAAATAACTCCACGATTAGCCCTAGCTGGTGATGCTTAGTGGATTGGGTACCAACCTGCCAACCAAAAGGTCACTGGTTTGATTCCCGGTCAGGGCACATGCCTGGGTTTTGGGCCATGTCCCCAGTGGGGGGTGCTCAAGAGGCAACGCACATTGATGTTTCCCTCCCTTTCTCTTTCTCTACCCCTTGCCCTCTCTAAAAACAAATAAATAAAATCTTTTAAAAAATAAATACAGTAAAATAACTCCACAATTAAAGTAACGACAAACCTTAATCCAACAAAACACCAAACAGGAAGGGAAACAAAAAGAAGATTGTGTAGTATATGAAGATTAAGTTTGGGTTCATGTGACAGAAAACTGAAATAACAGTGAGTTAAATACTTAAGAAATACTCTGAAGAACAACAGAATAACCACAGAGGTAGGCAGTCTGAAACACATGGGGTGGGTGCTCCCAAAGTCCCATGAACTGAGGCTCTTTCTCTCTCTCCCACAACACTCCAGCCCCATGACTTCTTTCTTTAAGGCTGCTTCATGACAGCAGATGGCTTCTGGAGCTCAAACAGCCTATCTATTTTATAGACCAAATGAAGAGGAAAAAAAGAATGAAAAAAGTGTACACTTTTCAGTCAGTCCAACTTCCTATCAGCAGTTTCCCAAAGGAAAGGAAATAGAGGGAAACGTCACACATGCACACAGCCCTGGACTAGTCTGAACCATTACCTGGGCCCTAAAGAGAATAAACAACTTTTTCCCTGATCCCAGTTCCCTAACTTCTAAGTTTTTGGGAAACAAAGATGTCAGGTAGGCCAGGCCTTAAGACAGAAATGCAACTACCTATGTAGAGTTAATGCCAGCCCGACTCAAGTGTGGGGGAGGGGGACAAGTCAACGATGCCCGGAAGCTCACTGGAGCCCGCAGACCTGAGACACGTGTCAGCTCTTTTAGCTTCATTGTGTCTCTTTCCCTCCCGGTGGTGTTTTTTGTGTGCAATACACACCCCTACCCAACTCCACCCTAGGCCACCCATCAAAGCAAACCTGCCGGGAGTCTGCAGCCACCCACCTTTCCCAATTACTGTCCATATATTTCTGTGTGGTTTATCTCATTAGAACGTCCATACCATAAACTAGGGGTTCTACAGCTGGAGTGGTGGAGAATGCACTATGTAGATTGCTTTTCTTAACCAAGAGTTTTCATCCTATTTGGTCAAATCTCTTTCTTGCTTTACTCTGTCTGAACATTTATAGTTTTCAAAAGTGCCAACCATTCCTTGATTGTGTCCTTGTTTTAACTAGTCTCTCTAAAGGCCTTGTTGATCTTATGTATACTAACTAAGCTTGATGCTCTTAAACTTGATGCTGTGCCCCCTCCCAACACAGAGTACTCCTATAATTCCCCTCAGTTTCTCCCTCTGATAAACATGTCGCACCTAACATACCTATGTAATACAAAGAGAAATTCCTGGAAAGATGTATGTCCGACCCTTAATAGTTGTTACCTCTGAAGAGAGAAGTCAGGCTGGGAGATGGAGCACAGTGCTGAGGAACTTGCACTTTTTTGCCAATATGCAGGCTTCTGAATTGTCTTAATGTATTCCAATGGAAACATCTTTTGTGTTATGTATTTAAAAGGAAGAAAATTTAAAATTTAAAAAATTCTGCATTACCTCTCAATGCTTTTGAGTTAGGCTTTGGGTTTTGTTGTTAGCTGTTCTATTTTCCTTTTTAATTTCTTTGTGTAGGTAGCTGGAGGGCTCATTTCCTTCAAGTCAGAGAGGGAGATGGAGAGACAGGGAGACTAAGAAGCCCAGTCTTATTTCAGTTACGTATTTAAAGCTAATATCTGGGGTTCAGAATATGAGATCTGTAGAGTTTAAAAAAAAAAGAAAAAGAACCCTCACCCTACCTGATTTATGGAGCAAAAAATAAATAAATAAATTCAAGCTAACACAAGCTACAGCAGTCATTGTAATACCACCTCAAAGCCCGAAAGAAACTGTGGAAATTACTCTGAGATGAGAATTCAACCTGTGGGGAAAATACACTTTGTGACCACGTGTTTCAGGCAGACAGCTAGATGTATCTAGGGTTATGTGACTTCAAATGGGGAAACTTCCACACAGAGGTGTAGATGAAAAGTTGGTTTCCAAGCCAGCCTGCCTTCTTACACGTTTCTTTGTACAGTGCTTCCTGAATGGGAGATAAGCTGGTGTTCATTGGCTCTACACCTTTGATCTCCTTTTCACCTAAGAAAGGACCCCAGATCATCCCATCAGCAGGCCAGAAGACCCTGTGATGGTGTCACCCAGTGTGTCCTTCTGCCTCCTCTTCCCTAGCTGCAGGCACTTCTGCTCTGGTCTGGGCTTCCCACCCTCTCTGAATCTGGTGTGGTTCTCCCACTGAGCTCTCCTTGCTCCCCAGGCTGGTCGCAAGCCAGGGGGAGGTGATTGCTGGAAGAAAAGCCAGTGTGGGATCCACAGTCCCTCCCAGGGACAGCATTTCCACAGCACCGGGAGTTTATTGATTCTTTTATTGTGCCCTTAATGGGTGATTGAGGATCTTTTATCTATTAAGATAATTACTAAATTAATATTTTAGATCCTCAGCAATTAGATTTTAATTTGGGGCTGCAGTATGGTAAAGAGTATGCACACACATACATGTATCTTTATTTTGGTGATTCTTTTATTATGTTCTTAATGGACAATGGAGGATCTTTGTGTGGGGAGTTGAGCAGGGAGAAAGTGGGAGAACAATTAGCATTCTCATGGCAGGGGCCACTTGGATGGCTCTAGAGGCAACCAGAAGCAACAGTGCGAACAGGAAATGTCTTCTTTCCTGTTATGGGTTTGTTCTGTGCTTTAGGTTCTGTTAGGTTACCTTCATCTATAGGGAAAATCCTGTCCACTGTTGTAAATCACAAGAAGACTTACTTGTCTTAATAAGAAATCGGAGCTAAGATGGTTCTTCCATAGTTGCCTAGTTCAGTGGTTCCATGCTGTCATTGGGAATATGTCTGTCCTCAGAAGTAGCTCCCCCCATGGCCCTACGATGCTACCACAGTTCCAAACTTTACATCTGGAGACAACACCCAGTGTGTAAAAGGTCATTTTGTCCCTTGTGTCTCTTCTAAAAAGCAATGTAATCTTTCCCAGAGTGCCCCACCTCCTGCAGTGGTAGACTTCTCTCCTGTCTCATCAGCCAGACCCTGTCTACTTGCCTGTGTAACTCAGTCTCTCACGGGGGGAGGGGGGCAGTGGGTGGTGGAGATTACTATAATTGTCAGATCTGTCAGGAGTTAGCCTGAGCTAGGGAGAGGGTCACCTTCCTTGTGGTAGAAGCACCTAAACAAAATTGGGACTCATGTAAAAAGAAAAAGAGGGTAATGGATATTGCAGAGACAAACATAAATTTCTGCTTACAATGATTAATAGTATAGAAATCATAATATCAGTAAGAGTAGTGTTTATTAAACATGTTACAGGGGTGTCCAACCTGCGACCTGTGGGCCGCATGTGGCTTAGGATGGTATGAATGTGGCCCAACACAAAATTGTAAATTTACTTAAAACATTATGAGATTTTTTTGTGATTACGTGTCACACTGTATTTAATGTGTGGCCCAAGACAACTCTTCTCCTTCCAATGTGGCCCAGAGATACCAAAAGGTTGGACACCCCTGATTGTACTACTTTCTTGGTAGAGAGCTATCTTAGCACTTTCTATGGATCATCTTAAGAACAAAATTTTAAATAGGTGTTAATATCAGCTCCAATTTACGGAGGAGGAAATAAACTCAGATAATGAAGCCGCATGTCCAAAAAAGTAGGAAGAGGTGAAAATGGGCAGAATCTGTTATCTTAACTCCTTCACATTGCACTCTCCTTCACCTGTTCTAAAAGAATCTCTTGTCCTTTTAATTCTTCGCTCATTTGCTTTAAGAACGCTTGCTTCTCTGAATTTATCATGGTACAGCCTGGAGAAACTGCATGTTATTTTCTGCGGCAAACACAGCTGATGTAAGAGCCTGGGTGTGCTAAGTTTGCATGCAGGAGACATGGTCACGAAGACCCTTTTCTATTACGTTCTCTTTCGAATCCCCAGTGCTAATTCCTCTCCAGCTTTTCCAGTCCACTCCCATTCCCCAACCTCTTGTAACTCCAGAGAAAAAAGCTGGAAAAAGCAGCCTCTGTGTTCTAATTCTGATTCACCTATGCTCTCCCCTTTCATCACCAGCTTCCTATTATGAGCCACTTTGTCACTAAGTGTCACCACACATCATATCTTTTCACAACAAGGACTGGTCTGGCAAAACCTGGGGTCTCATTAGGGGATACAGCCTGTGACTTCATTGGCATCCCTGTGTTGGCAGAAGCTCCTTCTAGGCCCCTGCGTGGGACTGTGTTGTGGAGGTCAGAATTTACTTCTCCAGGAAAGTGTGTATTTTATTAGATGTGACATTTGGTTGTCTGGGCCTTGCTCCAAGCTACTAATAATTAGCTATGGACTGTAAAAATAGGATTTCACAAGCACAGATTTATTTCTTATTTGAAGCTATAAGTTGTTGTTTTTTTTAAAGTTTAAGTTTGTATTTGTTGCACACTCTTCAGACATGTTAAGGCTTCTGAGAAGGGAGGGTTGAACCTTGCAGGTGAGCCGTCTGGTCTCAAACCTGATAAACAGGGGTGAAGTTTGGATATATCTGAGCGAGCTTCCCAGTGATGAATCACCTGAATGTAAAGTTTTTAATTATGATTTCTTTGGAATTTAAAACATTACACTCGCATGTGTGTGTGTTTTTATGAAGGATGAGACCAAATACTGAAGTTGTTTTTTTTTTAAGTATGCTATTTGATGAGGAGATTGGAAACTGTCATTTTAAAGTTACATGAAGTCTTCTGCCCCAATAGGAGCAATAGCTTAAATTACTTCTAAGGAAGTCTCTTATTGGATACTGGGAAAAATTGGTCTGGTCCAAAATGCTTTGTTTGTCGGTAAGAAAACAATGAAAGAGGCTACCCCAAAGTCATACTGGCGGTTAGCAGCAGAAGCAAAGCAGGACTCTGCCCTTCTGCTTCTCAGACCCAGGTGCTTTGCCTTCGCCCACACTACCACTCCGTTACTTCTGGCTCAGAGGGGCCCTGTGCTTGGGGGTTCCTACTCTACAGTCATGGTACTGAGCTTCTTAATATTTTTTATCTCTGAATTTCTCAGTGGAATAATAGCCAAACAAGTTCACGTTGGTTTTCTGACCCTTGCACCTGAAAGACTGACATATCTTATAGACCTTGATAGGTCTATGAAATATTCACACAGAAGAAAATAAAGACGCTTGTTTGGTACACTAGCTATCAACTACTTCCTTCAGACGTCAGAACTGAACTTGAAGACAGTGGTACCTTTGAGGTTTATATGCATCAGATTTCAAATCTCAGGACAGCTTCTCTTCACTGTCTAGCACACTGGCGTGTGAGCTGCTTCATCTTTAATACATGGGAATTTATAGATTGCAGTCTTTGAGAGACACAAAGCACCAGAAACCAAAACTTCATAATTTAGGTGGAACAAAAACAACTGAAGTATTTGTCTGGGGGAGATGGAGATTTGTCTTAAACACTGACGTTAGAAATAATGCACGTAAAAGGAAAGGAGCTCCTGTCTGGAAGAGATCGTGATGCGTACTGTTCTGTTAACCCTAAGGAGAGAAATAATACATTATGATGAAGAAAACAAGGTAAGAAGTAAGAATGTTGAGTGATTTTCTGCAAAGAAAGAACACACATTTTTGGAAAGTGAAGATGTGGCAAAATAATGACGTTTTCTTCAGTGAAAGGAAGACTTTCTGGCAAGCTAGCGAATTTGTCAGATTTTCAAATTGGCGCTGTTATGGGTGCTGGCATTGTGCTCAGGGCCCTCAGGCCTGCTCGGCTCTGAGAGGGGCCTTTCCTTGGCTGTCAATCTCATTAAGCAGTGTTTGGGGAAATCCCACCCTGGGACTCGACAACGCCGGTGGTTCTCATCTCGTCCAGGTTCCTACTAAGAAAGCTCAATAAAGCTGCAGCTTGCTCTCCTCTCGCAAGCAAAGGGCTGCAGCTCTCCGGAGCTCAGCAGCAGGCAGTGCTGCCTGCACCTGCACTAACCTTCCCTTCTTTTCCCTTAAGTGTGGGCAGCATTTCCCCACTACCTCCAAATTGAAAAGTTTTTTTTACCACTTGAAAAAGAAAAAAAGATCATTTTTATCTCATCTACCATAGTTCAGTGTCATTCCATAAGCACTTAGAAATTTTTCTCCCAAACAAATGGAACTGTTAAGTCTTAAATGTGATGAAGGTATGAGGAGACAGGTTTCCTTCCTGGAATTTCCAAAAGGCTCTGTTGCTTTTCACTGTAAGTCAGCACATCCTTTTTGTTGCTTCTATCAAGCCCAGGTGGGTTAGTGTCAAGGGGACTCCAGTCTGTGGTGTTTGTTTAAAAAGCAAACTAAAGCTCTCCGTATATCTAAGCTCAAGTAACTGTTTAGTCATTCACACTAACATTGTTTACCAAGCCCCTTTTGTTGACAAATTGTCTTTTCTGAATACAGTAGAATTCTTATAACATTCCTGCCCAAGAGCGTGTTCCGCTGAAGTCATTTATAGTACAGGTAGAGTGTGTGTGCCAGTGGTGCAGGGCGGGAGGTCAGTTCATTTTTATGTGTGTTGGACGTTAGTTAGCCAGTGTTTTGTGCTCAAAGAAAAGCAAAACACAGAATGCTTTTATTTTTTTTAGCCCTGGCTGGTGTAGCTTAGTGGATTGAGCTCGGGCTGCAAACCAAAGTGCTGCTGGTTCAATTCCCAGTCAGGGCACATGCCTGGGTTGTGCGCCAGATCCCCAGTGGGAGCCACGTGAGAGGCAACCACACACTGATGTTTGTCTCCTTCTCTTTCTCCCTCCCTTTCCCTCTCTAGAAATACATAAATAAAATCTTTTTTAAAAAACACTCTTTTTTTAAAGATTTTATTCATTTATTGTTAGAGGGGAAGGAAGGGAGAAAGAGAGGAGAGAAACATTGATCCATTGCCTCTTTCATGCCCCCAACCAGGGACCTGGACCACGACCCTGGCAGGTGCCCTGATCGGGAATCAAACCAACACTCAACCCACTGAGCCACACTGGTCAGGAAAAAACACAGAACACTTTCCTGTGTTCCTCACTACTCACAATTTACACCACTTGTTAAAGAAAGAACTACAAGATTGAAGATTAAGTATACTGCACATGTGTTCTGAGGTTAAAAAAATAAAAATTTAAAAAAATTTTGTAAATAAAAACAGCCTTCCATATTATCCAAACCTGGCTCCAGAAGGAAAGCTGCCCTAGGCCTTGAGAGGAAGCTTGTAGAAATGTTGACAGGATAAGTAATTATTCTGGTTGACTTGCTTAGTACTCAGGTAAGATTAAGATGACCTTGTAAATCAGTCAATAACTATTTACTAAGCGTTTACAGGAACGTGCATTGGCCATGGCAGTGTGTGCTGGGAATCTGACACATGTCACAGAAGGCTCTTCTCTGTTATCAAAACTTTTGACAAGGTGGGGAATCAACTCATAAAAACAATACACACGTTTCCAGACCTCGCAGGACGCATGTGTACGTCCAGGAGACGCACAGATCACCCTGGGATTTACTCTAAAGAACCCCAGAATTCCCTGGCCGACTACAGGCTCCAGTGCACTTAACAAATTGCAGAAGCGGCTTCCTCTAAACTTCTCTGTTCTGACTCCAGTCTGGAATGCCAGAGGCCACGTGGTACATCACTTCAGCCCTTCTGAAGCTTCTGGGTGCCAGAAGCAGCACACAACAGAGCCAGTTATGGGCACGGCAGTGAAGGTGGCAGAGATGATCTCTGATAATCTGTCCCCTTGGCCAGTCACCAGCATCCTTCCAGGCCTGTCCCACCCCCTCCTGCCTGACACTGCACTCCCTCTCCTTAGGGAATGGACCAGGTCTCTCCATGGAGAGCTAACAGTCTGTGCTAGTATGTTCATTTTCATTGCGACCACCCATAGAAAAACTTGGTAGGATTTCTGATATCATTTCTGAAAATGTAAAATAGTAAAAACTGGAGACAGAGATTCAGAGTCAGAGAAACCTGGGTTCAGATTTAGTTCCTGCACTTTGTTTGTGAGCTTAGGTGAGACGCCTAAATTGTCTTGAGTCCTTCTTATCCTGTAAAATGAGAAATGATAATATAAATCTATCTCATTTAAGACAACTTATGCAGGAGTTTTTAAAAAATGTATTTTGAGATAATTATAGATTTACATGTAAACCCATAAATGTGTATGTACTCTTCACCCATCCTTCCCCCAATGGTAGTATCTTGAATAACCATAGAATGATATCACAACCAGGAAACTGACATTAAACGGTCCGCCAACTTTCTTCAGAGTTTGCCATGTTTTCACACATTCGTGTTTGTCTTTAATTGCACGCAATTAATCCGAGGTGTAGATCTGTGTGAACACTGCCACAGCCAATGCAGGGAACAGTTCCATTGCAAGGATCCTTCATGCTACCATTTTACAGCCACAGCTACTTACTTCCTGTTCCCATAGCCTCCCTGGCAACCACTAATCTCTTCTACATCTTCACAAGTTTGCTGTTTGGAGAATGATATATAAACACTACCCAGAGGGGAGGGGGGAGGGGGACTGTGAGGAGAAGGGTTTTCAGGAACTACTAGAAAGGACACATGGACAAAAGCAAGGGGGAGGGTGGAAGCAGGGGAGGGAGGTGGGTTTGCCTGGGGTGGGGGGCAGTGGTGGGGAGAAAATGCAGACAACTGTAATTGAACAAAAATAAAGTAATTTATGAAAAAAAGAATGATATATAAATGAAATCTTTCAGAACATAAGTTTTTGAGATTGATGTTTTCATTCAACATAATTATATTCAGATCTATCCAACGTGTTGCATATATCAATGTTTTCCTTTTATTGTAGAGTAGTTTTCTGTGGTGTGAAGGTTTGTCTAACCATTCAGTGACTGAAGGACATTTGGATTGTTTCCAGTGTTCTCACTATTCTGAATAAAGCTGCTGTAAACATCCACATACAGGTTTTTGCATGAACATTAATTTTCATTTTCCTGGGATAGATGCCCAAAAGTGTAATTGCTGGGTCATATGTTCAGCCCATGTTAGTTTTTGAAGAAACTACCATACTCTTTTCTTAGGCCACTGTACCCTACTTTGCACTCCAGCTAGCCGTGTGTGAGGGCTCCAGTTTTTCTGTATCTTCACCAGCACTTGGTGTTATGACCACGTTTTATATTAGCCATTCCAATAAGTGAGCAGTAGTTCATTGTGATTTTAACTTGAGTTTTCCTAGTGGTTAATGATGTCGAATGACTTTTCATGTGCTGACTTGCCATCTGTATATCCTCTCCAGTTAAATGTCTTTTCATGTCTTTTGCCTATTTTATAATTGGATTATTTAGGTTTTCTACTGTTGATTTTTGAGAGTCCTTTGTATGTTCAATGAATTGGTCCTTTGTCAAATACATACTTTGAAAATACTTTTAACCGGTCTGCAGCTTGGCTTTTCACCATCTCCATGGGTTCTGTTGCAGAGCAAAAGTTTTTCATTTTGACAAGGTTCTGTAACAGGGTGCAGCCAAGAGGGGTCCCCAAATAGGGGTTTGCAATGGGGTCCAGAACTCAGGGTGTCCAGGAAATACTAGAAAAATATATGTATATAGGATGTCTTCACCCCCACAAGTCTGAGCTGGGGCATCAAAAGCTATTTTGTACAGGAACAGCTCTGCAGCTAACCTCTGGCATGGTCATTTAACATATCTATAACCTTTAACTGGTTTCATAAATATGTTAAATAGCTGTGGCCAAGCTTTGAGCCAGGAGGGTGGAAGTGACTTCCACCCAAGATATAACTGCGGGGGCAGCTCCCCCTGGTTACAACACCTGTGTGAGAGCTTGGAGATGATTGGCTCTATGCCTCAGGGCCACACCTGCCCAGACTCATGATGGCAACCCAGTAAACCTGGATGAATATGGGAATGCTGGCAGGTGTAACTGATTGTAAGAGGAGTCAAAAATGGGGCTGCAGAAGAAAACTGGTGCTGGGATTTAAACCAAGGCGTAGCAGCCATGCCAGGGGGTGGGGGACCACATGGCTTTGGTCAGGGACGGGGGGACCCCACAGTTTGGGTGAGAAGGGGAACCATGTGGCTTTGGGGTGCTCCTTTTTGCCACTTGGCTTAGGAAACAGAGAGACTTTTCCAGAAAGAAAAGGGGTAAAAGGACTCTTGCTGGTGGACCATGAGAAGGTGCCACATGTCTTTGGATTAACTGGAGATCGTGGCGGCAACACAGTTGATGGTGCTGGGAGCCTGAATCACGGACTTTTACTTCTTTTCCTGAGATATGGTACCCCAGACTAGGGCAGAGGAAGAAGGAAGGACTGTGTGTGTCTGTGGGTATTCTAAAGGACTTTAGTATTTTAATGAAGACACTAAGTCATTACTCTAAGTCTGTATAGCTTTTAAATAAATAATTCCTTTCCTTTTCACCAATCTCTGGCATTGAGACACGTCCTTCCTCTGGTGGCAGGCAAAGCGAACCTAGTGGGGGGGGACCCCACAGAAAGGGGGGTCCTTTTGGTAATAGTATATGTTACTCACACACACCCCTGCCCCAGGTCTCTTCTGTAACAGTTCAATTTGTAAATTTTTCTTTTGTGAATTTTGCTTTGGGTGTCAAGTCTGAGAACTTTTTGCCTAGCTCTAGGTCCTGAATAATTTCTCCTCTGTTGTAAGAGCATTTTTACAAACAAAACAGAATTACCCAGGTTTCAATGATTATGTCTCCTCAACAGCTTCTTTTCGTTAATATTGTTCCTTCCTTCTCAGAGGCTGTCTGAGGTTAAAGTTTTTCAAGAAAATTCTAAAGCAGTTCCATTTTGGTCTTGGGTCTTGGAAAAGCCAGAAAAAACAGCCTGTGTTCTAAAGCCACAAACTGTAAAGATAATGCGCTATTATTTTACATAACTCTAACAAATGTTTATGGAGTTCCTACTGTGAGTTAATCAATTTCTAGACTCAGGGAAACAAAGATGAATAAGACCCGGTTTTTATTCACCTCAAGGAGCTCAAAACAAAGCCAAGAAGGTGATCTCGGAACAGCGTGAACACTCACCCACATGGCTTAGCTATAAAAGGACAGTTTTTTTCAAATTCAGTATACATTTATTGAGCAACAACTGTGTACCAGACATGATAGCTGGGGCTGCAAAAGGAAACTAAACTTAGGCCTTGCCCTGAGGAGCTTGTTGTCAGTGACCGAGAGAAAGGTACAAGGTCCCCACAGCACGAGAGCATGGTGTGCAGTGGGACAGTCCCAGCTCCGACCTTACTAGTTGTGTGAACTCAGGCAAGTTACTTAATATCTGTGAGCCTAAGAGTCGTGTCTCTTCTCCAAGGAGGACATACAGAAAATCCAAAGACACGTGAAACGATGTTCAATATTGCTAGCTATCAGAGAGATGCAGATTAAAACCACAATGAGATACCACTTCACACCAGACAGAATGGCCATCATAAACAAAGCAACAAACAACAAGTGATGGAGAGGTTGTGGAGAAAAGGGGTCCCTAGTGCACTGCTGGTGGGACTGCAGACTGGTACAACCACTATGGAAAGCAGTATGGAACTTCCTCAGAAAACTGAAAATGGATCTGCCTTTTGACCCTGTGATTCCACTGCTGGGACTCTATCCTAAGAATACTAAAACACCAATTCAAAAGAACCTATGCATCCCAATGTTCATAGCAGCACAATTTACAATAGGTAGATGCTGGAAGCAACCAAGATGCCCATCAGTAAATGAATGGATCAAAAAACTATGGTACATTTACACAATGGAATTCTATGCAGCAGAAAGAAAGAAGGAGCTCCTACCCTTTGCAACAGCGTGGATGGAGCTGGAAAGCATTATGCTAAGTGAAACAAGCCAGGCAGTGAAAGACAAATACCATATGATCTCACCTTTAACAGGAACCTAAATAACAAAACAAAGAAACAAGCAAAAATATAACCAAAGACACTGAAATAGAGGTCAGGCTGACAGTGCCCACAGAAGAGAGTAGAGGGAATTTCAGGGGACAGTGGGAAGGGTTCACAGGGAACAAACTTAAAGGACACATGGTCATAAACTAAGGGGAGGGTGGTAATGGGAGGGAAGTGGAGAGGGGTGGGAGGGGGGCTGGATTGGGAGTAAAAAGGAGAAAACTGTATTTGAACAATGATTAAAATAAAATTTAAAAAAAGTCGTGTCTTAGAAAATGGAGATGTCAATACATTATTTTCAGTTTTGTGTTGCATATTAAGCAAAAACATGTAGAGGATCTTTCATAGGGAGTCAATATAAGTACAAATCGGAGAACACATGTCTGCTAAAGCAGGGATGTCAGACTCATTTTCACCCGGGCCCACATCAGCCTCGCGGTTACCTTCAAAGGGCCGAATGTAATTTTAGATCTGTGTAAATGTAACTACTGCTTAACAGTGAAGTGAGAGCTGGGCACTGCTGCAGGGCACAAACAAGGTGCCGGGCCGGATAAAACAAGGTGGAGGGCTGGGTTCGGCCCACAGGCCTCGCGTTTGCCACCTGTGGGCTAACGGAATGTGTAAAGTTCACACATCCTAAAGTAGAGTGAGCCACTAGACCATACTGACTGGGCGTGAAAGAGTTTCCAAAAAAGCTCCAAAGAGGAGTGAGATCCAAGTGGCCGGAGAGAGAGGAGCAAGTGTGCGTTTCAAGCAGGAGCAACAGCATCAGCCCTGCAACTAAAACTGCACCTGGTTCAGTTTTGCTCCAAAAAAGTGAGAAGGAATGGAGAGAGCTGGGGAGATAAAAACCAAGATGCAGCCAGGTGCCAGTGGGAGCAGGGTGTCCTTCCCACCCCACAGAGGATGGTTGTTGGCACATGGCAGTCAGGGACCATGGGTGCTGGACATCCAGCTGTGCAGGGCACAGTGACGTTCCCACCCAAAACTCCTGCCCGTGTTGAGAAACTGGGTGAGAGAGATGAAGAGGGTGGTGTGTGTAATACATTTGATAATGATGGTGATAATGACATAATGATAAGGCAGTCACAGCAGTGAGAGCCCTCACTGCGTGCCAGGTTCTCTGCAAAGCACCGGAGATGCAGCAACTCCCTAATCCTGGCAAAACCCTGATGGGACATGTATGATTCTTATTCTCATTTCACAGATAATGAAACCTGCAGGTCAGAAAACTTGCCCAAAATCGCACAGCTAGTAAGTGGCAAAGAAAAGGGTAGGGCCCAATTTGGCTGATTCCAGAACTTGCTCACAGGAGCTGTACAGCTTCCAATAGATTCTTTTTTAAAATTTTATTTTAATCATTGTTCAAGTAGTTTTCTGCCTTTTACTCCCATTCCAGCCCACCCACCCATCCCTCTCCTTCCTATAGATTCTTAATCCTGGATACACAGACTAAACAGTATTACTGATGCCTCATTGTCCCCCAGACCAATTAAATCAGCCTTGGGGTTGGATTCCAGGCATCAGCATTTCTTTCCAAACTTCCTAGTTGATCGAAATGGCAGCCGACTTGGAGAGCCACTGCCCTTCTCCAAGTCCAGTAGAGGCCAGAGTCAGAGTGTTTGATGCAGTAAGACAAGGTATCGTACTTGTGCTTTAGAAGGAGTGAATCCTGGTTCTGGCTGGAATGAGGAGAATGAGTTTGAGGGGAGCATTTACTAAAGGCAGGAAGACCTGTGAGAGGGCCCTTGCAAAAGTTCTGCCAAGAGATGCAATGGGTTTAGGCGAAGATCACGATGGAAACCAACGGGAGGTAAGTACTAGGAGGGAAAGTCAACAGAATTCAGTGACCAATGGATGGGTATGAGGTAGAAAGAAAGAAGTGCAGGATGGTTCCCAGGCTTTCTATCCTCACAGATTGTCCATGGATTTAAGCTAAGTTCTCTTAGCGCCAACGGAGCCCCCAGTCGTCAACATGCATACAGACCAGAGAAACAGCTTTGGTTATTTGGGGGCAGGGGCACATCTGGTTGTGGGGGAGGGCCTCACACAGGCGTGGAAGAAGATGGAGACTTGGGTGCCTATGCAGACTCCAGGAGGAAGTGCCTGAAGGGTAGTTGAAAAGACAATCTGAGGTTACATTAAAAGTCTCACCTGAAAATAAAGAGGCCAATGAACAGTCATTAGCAAGTAGTCACCCATCTTGGTAACTTAAATTATGACATCCCAGAATACCCTCTGTTTGCCTGAGCAGGCGTCTGGAAACTCCACAATTTTTCCAACGCTGGCAGCCTGATCTCTCAGGCTTCAGTCTGGGCTTGTTAAAAAATTTCTGTTTAAGTCAAACACATTTTCTCTTTACCCTATTCCAAGTTTCTTTAGAAGTATGAAGGGCACATATAACTATGTGTACTATAATCTATTAAAAATTTTCCCTTATGGATCCTGTGATTCTGGACTTTATTTAATAAACCACAACCTGCAGAATCCCTTATAAGACATGCTTCAGTTTGCAAAACCCTTTTCCATACATCAAGTCATTTGATTCCAACAAAAGCTCTTTTAAATGAAGGAAACTCACACTCAAATTGCTGAGATGGCTTGACCCAACTGACCCAGTAGTAAGGAGGACTCAAGTTCACTACTAAGTCAGCACTCCTCACCCAGTGGTGACTGGGCTTCAGCACACCCCCCTACCACCACCACCACCACCACCACCACCACATCAGACTCACAGACTGTGGACTCTGATTATTTCAACACATTTCCAAAAAGCTGGTGGGAAGTCTACCGAGCAAAAATGGAAATTCCTAAGAATGTAGCTAGCTGTTCAGTGTTAGATTGGGCTAACCTACTGGCTCAAGGCTCAGAGTAAACTGCATGGCATTAAGAAATTCCTCCGTTCCTTCCTGATTTAATCTGTGCATTTTGATCAATATTTTGTCTCATGTATATAGGACAAACGATGCCTAAGGCAGTTCTGTTAACTGCCAGTGGTATTCATTTTAATTCATTTGTTCTCTCTCTTTGCAAAAGGTCACAGTTAACCAAAGAATGTGGTATACATGAGCAGTCTGAAATTATTAAATACCTTGGAGACATGCTGCTGTGATCTCTGAACTGAAAAGTTTCCACTTGTTCTCTCTGAAAACAAAGAAAGATGAGCCAATTGACACTGTATTCAGCTTCAGTTGTTTTTGCAGAGAGCAATTTATTGTTATTATCTCTTGTCTCAGGTAGCCGTCATCTACCTGGGATTTGATGAACAGAGTATGTAAAAGTGTGGGCGTCAGGGAATGAGCCAGTGACCAGACCTGTTGGGAGGTCACGTCTCCCTTCGCAGGCCTAGTTGAAAATTTGACGTACTAACGGTATAGGATACCCCAAACAGTAACATTTAACACAAATAATATTTTGATCAGAAATTTAATACTAAATGTATTCAACAATGAAAGAAATATATTCACAACTCAAAATCTGGTTAAGATTTTAAATTCCATTCAAACTTTATTATATTACAAATATAGTAAAGTTTAGAAGTAATGTTAAGAGGCCTTTGATTAATGAGTGGTCCCAATTACAAACTAGACCTTTTAGATATTTTAACCTGCATTTATAAATATAACATTTTTTTTAAGATTTTTTACTTATTTATTTTTAGAGAGGGAAGGGAGGGAGAAAGAGAGAGAGAGCAAAACATCAATGTGCGGTTGCTGGGGGTTATGGCCTGCAACCCAGGCATGTACCCTGGCTGGGAATCGAACCTGCGACACTTTGGTTCCCAGTCTGCGCTCAATCCACTGAGCTATGCCAGCCAGGGCTAAATATAACATTTTTAATTACATTATACACAGTACTTTCATTCATATTCTGTGGACCACGCCCAATACAAGGAAACCTGGGAAATGCAGTCTGTGTTGAGTAGATTCTAGTTTTAAAGGAAACTCTGGCACTAAGGGAACACTAGCAGCCTCTGCACATCTGTGTTGCCTCTGAGGAGCAAGGCCAAAGCTGATCCTCTCAACTTTGTATCTTCCAGCAGCCCTTGGGGATCCAGGAGCTCCTTCATAGTTACTGTGGGAGCCTCAGGCACATACATATTCGGGAAACGGCACTGTCCCCGGTACAAATTCCCTAGGTGACCACATCTTTTAGATGAACGGTTAATGTAATGATTGGAACTCCCATGAAAGTACTGCTAAGGGATATAATTCCATCAAATACATCAACTCTACGTAATGAACTATGTTCATTGTGATTTTCTTCAGAAATATCTCTATATAGAGTTTGGAATGTTGAGGATTATCAAACGTGTCCCTCTGTGAGCCTCTGTATTCAGAACCTTGGTTGGCAGGGCTCAGGAAAGGAAAATTAGAAAGTCAATGTGAGGTCAAAATTCTTCACCTAAAAAAGAAAACAAAACTGCATCGAAACATTTTTACAAAGGCTGTGTCTGCCCGCCTTGGCTCAGGCCATGGAAAGAAAGTTCGCGTAGACTATGGTTGAGTGAGGTTTGTAGCTTATACATTTTACAGCAAAGCAGATCTGAGCCAAAACAATCAGCTTATTTTCTTCAAAGTCCTCAATATTTTGTTCAAAGATCACATTTCCAAACTACTATTTACCTTGAGGGATTTTTCCCTATAAATTTAGCTTGGTATTTGAAAGAGTTATTTTTTTTTTTTTGGAAAGCTTAATAAATCTGTAGTCTTTTCTGTATAAACAACCTGAGCTCAAATGTAGGAAGGAAAAACAAGGATGACTGAGAAAGGCCAGAGAAAAAACTTAAGGGTCAAGGGTAATAAAGCAACCTACTTTCCTCTTCTTTATCACAAATAAGTCTTTATTTTTAAAATAAAAATTATTTTCCATTGTTTTTCATTATGCTTCTAAATTCCTGAATCTATCTACTCCATATGAGGAATAATTTTATTTGAAACATACCTTTTGTCAACACCAGAATAAGTATTTTATATTAGATAATTTTCAGAGGTTTTGCTACTCTTTTCCAATTTTAAATACTGTAATAAATAAAATTGTCAACTTTTCTCTGAAAAAAAAAAAAACCTGAATCACTTATTTCTACATCAAGCTAGAAATAGGGAGCCGTTGCTTTTTACGTCTTACTTGGTTTCCTTTCCGAGTGGTTGAGCATGAGCATTCAGACTTTTCCTGCATCGGAGCTCTCTCCCTGCTCTGTGTGGTCAGCACGGAGGAGGGCAGCTGGTCAGTGCCAGGAAAGAAGAGGTGAATTTAGCTTTAATTCTAGATGGGTGTCAGGGGGTCTGGGAAAGACTCACGGCATTTTCTGTATGAGCCTATTTCACTGTTCTGAGAAGAGGCTCCAAAAATTTTCATTAGATTCCTAAAGGCGTGTGTGACCCAAAACAGGTTTGAAACTGCGGTCTCTGCTCCACCTGCGGGAGACGTGGTGGCGGCCGGGAGAAGGGCGGGGACAGGGGCCGGGACAGGGGCCGGGACAGGAGCGCTGGCTGTGAGTAAACAGGACCAGTTCTCAGAGCAGTCAGAGCTGCCTCACCTCGGGGGCGCCTGCCATTCTGGTCCAGCCTGCGCCCCTCTGTGACATTTGTTCTCCACTTAGTGCTCCAAGGTCTCCATTTGTCAAGTGTATGTTTGGGGCAGGAAGATGTCACCTAGCCCTGATTTCATCAGACGTGTATACTGAACTTTAAGCTTCTTGAGGACAGGAGCTATCTCTCCCTATGGTGTGCCTTCTATATAGTAAGTGCCTCATAAAGGTTTATTGAGTTGAATTAAGCATAAGAATTAGATATGTTTTATAGTGTGTGTTTATGGGGTCATTTGGGACTTATATAAAATCCTGTTTCTCTGATTTAAACAAGTGAAATTTCCCTTGGGCTTCAAGTGTTGTACAAAGTAATAAATTCAATTAAATCTAGGAGCGAAATTCCCCATAGACCAAAAAGCACATTCATACCCACTAGGGAAATCTTTTCACCTAACACAAGAATTAACCCTGTACATGCTGGATCGCCCTCCTTCCAACTCTTCTATTAACCCAAAGGCGTGGCCATGTCCAGAAAAAAGAATAACCAACAGAAAGTGGGCCGGCTTTGATCTGCTGAGATTTAAATTGAGGGATATTTATATTACTTTATTATTGGTTGTAGTTGATCGTTAACATGATACATCCACCTAATGTTACATATTTAATTGGCTTTTGCACTGGGAGTTTCTTTTCTTGTAAGAGTTCATAAATAAACCCTGAATTAAATATCCTAATCTAGAGTAATTGATAAAGAGGATGGAAACAACAAACAGAAGGAAATGAAAAGGGAAGGAAGTATATATAGTCCAAGTGCTTTATCTTATCTCCTGGGTTTTTACTTATTCTGTTTGATGTTACCACAAATATTTGCTGAGCACCTACGGCAGGCTGTGCACCAGGCAAGGGAAGTACAAGGGTGAGTAAGACGAGGATCAGGCCCTCAGCCTCGGGGGGCGGGGGGGGGGGGGGCGGGGGGGGGGAACACCAGTGACTGAAACCATGGAACTCACAGAAGCAGAGAGGAGAGTGGGTTTGCCGAGACCCGAGGGGAGGGGAAGGGTTAGATGCTGGTCAGAGGGTACAGACTTACAAGTATAAGATGAGTAAGTTCTGGGGATCTGACGCGAACACAGTGAACAATAGCATTATCTACGCGAAAGGTGCTGTGGGAGTGGAGCTTTAATAGCCTCTACATAACAACAGCAGCATGGTAATTTTTCAAGGGGTGGACGTGTTAACTAACCTTACTGCAGTAAACATTTGTAATATATACACATATGTAGTCATCACATTGTATACCTTAAACATATGTTATATGTGAATTATATTCTAATAAACCTGAGGGAAAAAATAGGATTTATCCAGCTCACCTTCAACCTCAGTATGTTGACTCAGTATGTTAACTCATATTCCCCACCAACTAACCCCATCCCAGTTGCCAAGCATACACAGACTCTGGAATCCGTGTGCTCATAACTTTATCTCCTAAAGATTTCAAGTCATCAGATTTAGTTCATGACTAACAGCTGGTGAGAACCCCCTCCCTCCCCACCCCACCCAGTTATCCCATTTGCACCATCCCCCTCCTGGAATCCGACTAGGAAGCCCCCTTCAGTTTGCAGACAGCCAAGAAAGGGTCCTGTCCTTGGGCAGAAGACATTTTAATGTTTAATGGGGTAAGGTTGTAGGAAGAAGAAATGAAGACTTTGTTTAAAACTGCATTCGCCGTTTTTAATTCCTATTTAAAATTAAAGCAAATGTTTTCATCACAATAAAAAGAAAATCTAAATGTGTTGCGCATGGGTCACCGGCCAGCAGTGACCACGGAACGCTGTGGATGGCTCGACGATAAACACGCGAGAAAAAACATGCACAGAGACAAACTAGTTTCTGTGGGAGAAGTAGGGGACGAAATGGCCACCCCTTCTAGTGAGGGAGCGCGCTGATCCACCGTCCATACCTGCTTTTATTAGGCTCATTTTGCATAATAACTCAGGTAACGTACAATACTCATTAGGGGAAGTAAGGAATATAGGAAACAAAGAACTCTGCCGGTCTATTGAGTTGGGGGGTCAAAGAGCTGTAAGGCTGAGGAACAAACTAGCTTCCTCCCTAAGACCCTCCTCATTCAACTGAGAGCATTCTTGAACAAAGAAGGTTTCACAGTAATTTACATGTTCTTTCTTAGGCCTGATCACCCCGGGAAATCCGCACTTCCCAGTACCGAGCTGTACTTCCCCGTCATTGTTTCAGGCTTAGGTGGAGCGCGGGAACTAAGGCCACCGAGAGATAAGGAGATTTTCTTCCGGACGCTGAGAACTCAGACTTTGTCAAAGCCGAGGAGTGAGGGTCCATCACCCCCTTTTGCTGCAGCCCCCCAAGTCCTTCTTTTGGGGGGCCTCCCAAAGTGATTGTGCCTGGCTTGGGTTGTTCCCCCCGTGGGGAATCTTACCCGTCTTTGGCTAACCGACCAAGCTTTTTGGGGTTCATCAGCAGAAACAGCATTCCTGCCAGGAAGATAAGCTTTTGTCTCCTTGCCGGCTCACGGTTCCAAGGGCGTTCCCTTAGCCTTAGCTAGGCGGGGGTCTCAGTTTCTGATACCAGTCAGGGCGGTTCCCAACATAAATGTCCAATGATAGGGGAATAGTTCGATAAATATTGATACCTGTATGTATTAAAATACTATGTAGTTAAAAAACTTTAAAAAAAGCATTTAACGTAGAAAAATATACAGTACATGATAAATTAAGGGAAAGAAGCAAATCACAAAATAAGATATGCAGAATGGTTGCATTACTGTTTAAAGTGCATATGTGAATAGAAAAGGATTGAAATATGTCAAAATATTATATGATGAGATTGAGTGATTGTTATTTCCTTTATACTTTGATATATTTTCCAAATTTTCAAGCATAAATAAGTGTGGCTTTTAAAGTAATCAACAGATCAAAATTGCTTTAAAAACAGGAAAAAACTTGTTTTGAAGCCTACTCAGATGCCAGTAATCTTTTAAAAATCATTACTTTTGAGGCTCACAATTGATTCAGGAAAAAAAATTGGAGTGGCTGTTGCTTGAGGCAGAGGGAGTCAAACTACAAAACCTTTTTCCCTCTTTCTTCGGGCAAAATCCCTCAACCTGTGGAGAATTCTCTACTTACCCCCCAGCGTGCCCCCATTCCCTGTCCCTCCCTATGGGAGAGGGTTAGCAAGCCCCCACCCCCAAGAACTTACTAACAGTTTTAGCCCTCCCATCCCCCAAGGGCCCAATTTCCATTGTGCCTCCTTAGTCTCCGACCCCTCAGGGAAAAACCTCTTTTAGTTCCGAGCCAAGTTAGGCACTTTAAGGAGGAAAAAATAGAAACTGAAAATACAGACACAGAAGCCTTTGGGGGGTTAAATATGCCTCTTAGAGGTAAACAGTTACTGTGCAAGGTGAGACCTCCCAGGTGCCACACACTGCTGTAATTCCACCTTCCTGCTTTTCTAGGAGCTTCCTTACCCTCTGAACCTCTAGTGCCTTTCTGTAAACTGAAACATCTGCCCAAAGGCTCATCCCATAGATGACGGAACAAACACGTCCCTTTGTTTTCCATTACTCCTAATCTAGAGTTTAAGATTTAAAGACATGCCCCAAAGCAAAATGTGACAAAAGGGTACAATGTCATTTGTTTAGTAAAAACTAATTCCAGCAAAGAAAGACCTGCCTTCCCAGTAGGAAGAGATCTTGCATGAGACATTTGCTTGTGACCTAATATCAGGTACAGAAATATTTCTTTAGGGGTTAAGTTTTTATTATCATTTTATTCCAAGATGAATTTCTTCCAGACTTGCTCACCTCCTACTCTTACTTTCCTCCTTCTAGGCACTTAGCCAATGATTGATTTCTGCATTCTTCCTAAAACCGAGCTGTTAAGGATGGACATTTTCCATGAAGTCTGAGTTTATGAATTATCTGTTCTGGGCACAAGAGCATCTTAAGAAGATTGCTCTTTAGAACAGCAACAACAAAAATCTCCAGCTCTAATAGGGATAGATTCCTAAATGTAGCATTTTAGATGCTTTGGAAGGTGAGATGGAATGAGCATATTTTCAGCAATAGGATCCCTTGTACTCCTTCAAAACATTCCTCTCTGGAAGCTTCCAGATCTGCCAGAAAGCCAGGACTCTGCTCCAGATTTGGAATCAAAAGTGCTCTGAGCTATTTTTCCAGGGGTGGGAATGAGTTTGAGTTGATGGGGCTCTTGTCTTAGTGGTCCAACTTGTCATCAGTCATGGTCTTTGTAAGACCAAAAGTGTGCACCTGGTTCCATCTTCTGAGAGACCCTGGGTACTCCCACATTTCCCAGGGATACTCCAACATTATCTCTTCTCTCTCTCTGAGTATAGTTTTCCCTTAACTTTGACTTAATCACAATGTAAACTGTATCTTTGGCCAAGGGAATTGGATGATTTAGACCAATCCTGGTACAACCATGTTCTTCGTTAGATAAACTGTCCCATCACAGAACTTTTCGGGTTGCCCAACATAAGATCAACCAAACAGTAGGAAGTCTAATAACTCCTATTAAGAAAAAAGCTGAGATTTGTATTTTTTTATTTATCTATTCATTAAACAAATATTGAGAGCCTGTTACATGTTATAAATTGTTCTAGGTGCCCTGACCACTGTGGCTCAGTAGATTGGGCATCGTCCTGCAAAGGAAAGGTCGCCAGCTCACCTGCCCGATTTATGGGCCAGGCACCTAGTTGGGGGTTTGCGAGGGGCAACCGATTGGTGTTTCTCTCACACATCAATGTTTCCCTCCATCTCTTTCTCCCTCCCTTCCACTCTCTCTAAAAATAAATAAAATCTTGAAAAAAAATTGTTCTAGGTGTTGGGAATTCAGCAGTTTAGGGCAGGGGCTGATGAGAAAAATATCCTTGCTTTACTAGAATCCCCATCTACTTAGGGAACACAGATGACAACAAAACAAATAAGCAAAATACTAGGGTGGGCAAAAGTAGGTTTACAGTTTGTATAGAAATAATACAATAATTATTAAGTAATAATACAAGAATATGTTCTGTTTTGCATACTCACAACTATAAACCTACTTTTGCCCACCGTCCCCATATGTATACATTAGTTGGTGACAATAGCTATGAAAAAAAAATAAAGAGGGGAGCTCTGACCAGATGGCTCAGTTGTTTGGAGCATCATCCCATACACCAAAACTTGTGGGTTCAATTCCCAGTCATGGCATATACCTGGGTTGTGAGTTCGATCCCTAGTCAGGGCATGTATGGGAGGCAACAGATCAATGTTTCTTTGTCACATTGATGGTTCTCTCTTTCCTCCTCTCTAAAATCAATAAACATATCCTCAGGTAAGGATTATAAATAAATAAATGAATGAATGAATGAATAAATGAATAAATAAAAGAAAGGAAGGAAGGAAGGAGAATAAAATATTTGTCTTGGAGGGAGGGGGGTACTACATTTTAAATGCAATGGCCAGGGAAAGACCACACTGAAAAGGCGACCTTTGAGTACAGATTTGCCGAGGGGAGGAAGGGAGCCATGCAAGTATCTGGGCAAGGAGCATTCCATAAAGCAAGAGCAGAGGTTCGGGAGCCGCAAGGCAGGAGTGTTCAGAGGACACTGCTACCATTCCAGCCAGGGCGGCTGGAATGGAGTGAACAGGGGACAAAAGTGGGAGAGGAGGTTAGAGAGGTCAAGGGGCGGGGCCACGCTGGTGACACAGGGGTTTAGTTTTTGCCCTGAAAGTGAGGGAAGCCAGGGACAGTCAGAGCAGACCCACTTTAACAGTGTCACTCTGGCTTCTGTGTTGAGTGTGGACTGCAGGAAGGCAAGGACAGAAGCCCAGAGGTTAGATAGAAGAGTTCTGCACAATGCAGACCAGAAATGGTGGTGAATTGGCCAGGGTGGTAGCAGGTAGGAGTTTTAAAGCCATTCAACTAAACATGCCATTTATTTGTCATCACACCATAACTACACAGAGAAGAAAATGGCTGTTGTTTCCTTGTCCCCATGCCCAACTCCAAGAGGAAAGGAATATGCTTATTGATTGAATTAATTGTAACATGAGGTAAAGCATTCATCCAAGGGTTAACTACTAGAAGGTCTGTGAGTAAATTTAAATGTAATTTTCCATAACAAACATTCAAGGAGTAACTATAATGTCCCACATCAAGTAGGTCAACAACATCATACACTTAAGGTTCAGGGTCATGGCACAATAAACCACTGTAGTTGAAGTAGAGTCCTACAGGAAATTTCTTGCAAATAAACATTTTTATGATGACAGAAAACAGAGAAGACATAAATCCAACAACAAAACATCTTCATTCTAACCTGCCCCACTGTATATATTTCTGAGTGGCTTTAAGGTAGTTGTTTATAAACAGACTCCAGACTTCTTTCCTAGCTTTAAAGGAGATGGAAAAGCTAGCTCTTTGAGAAGACAGAACACCCGAGCCTACACATTCTGTTCTTTCAAGGCTCACCTTCATTCTGCAGCTGATTGAGATCTGTCTTTCTCACCAACTCAAACACTTATCCAAGGCCGAATCAAAGAACCTGGGGCTCCTACTTCTTAGCTAGATGCCTATGCCCATCCAGCCTTAAGATGCTCTCCCCAAAGCAGGCAATGATCATTGGACAAACTGGACTTTACCTTGGAGAATTCCAACTGGGGAAGCCTGAAGGGTTTGAACAGTTGGCAACTGCAGAAATAGAGGAGAGGGAAAGGTCGGTGGAAACACATTACTGGGAGGGGACAGCAGTGTGGATCACCACTGTGAATCCTGACCAGCCAGGAAGGCCAGTCTGTCTGAAGCCACCCCATTTCAGTCTCTGTTTCCAGGGTCCTCTCCTGTTGCCTTAGGAATCCTTGCTTGAGGCACTCTGAATGAGTCTGGCTGCTTGCAACTAAAAATGCCTCCACACTGGCTGAGACAAAGACACAGTCCTCACTGAGGCCCATTTCTAGCTTATGATGGTAAGATATTTTAAGGGGGAAAAAGGGCCTTCTCTTGAAAATTTAACCTCACTAACCAATGAACTGTATGTTAGCAATGAATTTTCCAGGAGCGTTGTGGTCTTGCTCTCAGACACCACAGTGCCTATCTCAATGTCTGGCTGGAAAAAAATGTTTATGGCCACCATGGAACAGAAAAAAAATTTTTTTTGCCCTCATCAGCACTGTAAGCAATTTAACTACACTCTATAAATTACTTTCATGAACCACGTGGCCTTCTGAGTAAAACTGTTTACTGATAGCCCTTTCCTAAACGTAATAAATAATAAGGTTATTAGCTACTATTTGCCAGTGTTTAGTATGAGTCAGGCTCTGTGCTAAGAGCTTTATACACGCATTATTGTAATTCTCACAGCAAACCTGGAGGCTGTTCTTACTCACATTTACGGAGGACGGATCTGAAGCTTAGAGAAGTTTCACGAGATGCTTGAGTCACCCAGCTAGGAACAGCCAGGCTTTGAGCCCAGATGTGCCTGCGGGCCACTTCCCTCCTCCCACCAACATCAAAAGTCTAGGGGAGCACTGTTGATGGCTGCGTGGGAAGGCAGAGTCCAGGTCAGAGAAAAATGAATGAGCAATTGTCTGGATTGGTGACTCTCTGGGCACAGAGCTCGTGAGTGGCTGAGATACCACTTCTCTTTGCTGCCAGCCAATATTTAGTCTCAAGATGCCCGAACCCCCTGATGAACAGGCGGACAGGCAAGAAGTTAAGGGCAGAGGGCACCAACCTGGTTAGGGCCAGGAAGGCTCTTCAGATCATATTATTCACATTTCCCAGACGTTTATTAAGATTCACCCATGTGATTGTGCTGTAATCTAAGAGGTTAGTTTCTCCTCTGACACCAGAATCTTTCAGAATGCTAACACCTACACACAGACCTCACTTCTCTAAAAGTTCCATTGTGTCCGTCTAAATGCCCCTTGCCGCCTCTCAGCCATTTACATGAGAAAGCCTGCACAGAATATCATAAAACAGAGCTAAAGGTGTTTATTCCTCAGGGAAACCATCTTGCATGACTATGCTTTTATGAAAATAGCAAATGACACAAAAGGCTTCTTGACTCTGGGTGGCTAATTAGTAACCTGGACTCTCAGTTCTCAGCTAACATTCCAAGATGCTAAATTATTCATGGATAACTTCCCCGGATTTAAAGGCAGAGTGCAAGCCCAAGATGACTTCCCCGGAAAGCCTGCACTGGTTCACTATGCGTTTGGTGTAATTAACTGAGAAAATGGGATTGTACATTTGCTCAGGAAAGCTGTTTCGTGAGGCAGAAGCTCAGTAAGTAATATAACACAGAGCCCCAGCTGCCGGCTCTGTCACCCACCACCCTCCCACGGCGGCCCCCCTGAAACGCACAGGACGGGCTGTTCGTGCCAGGAGCAAACTGGGTGCTGGGCGAGGGAAGTGAAGAGTAAATGGCCCACAGTTTGTGCATTTTCACAAATAGCAATGAAGCACCTGAGATGCAGGGAATGAAAAGGGCTGGTGTTCGTGTTACAAGGACAGAAGGGCATGCCCGGGGAAAGCCCTTCAGAGCCGCAGAACCAGCGCTGTCCCCACAGGAGGTTTTCTGCCACCCCACTCCTTCCCGGTGAACATCGGAGTTAGCAGAAGAGAGCTGCGCTTTTCAGAAAAGGTTGCCGCGTCCTTCGGGTTTAAATAGTCTTCCTGAATATTTTCTTACTACACCAGCCATGTCCATGGCCTCTGTGCCATTTCCACCCCAGTGGGTTTACTACGATTCAGATCTGGCACTAAAATCCATGGGTTTAAGGTCTAAGTCCTCTACAGGCCTGCCCGGTGCCCAACCCGAGTTCCAGGAGTCCCCAGGCTGCCACACTCTGACTGACTTGGCTGCAGATTTGATGGTTCTCACGACCCCACTCCACCCCAGTTTTGACAATTTACTAGAATATTTCTTAGAATTTAGGGAAGCAACTGATCTGATTATAGTGGGTGTGCACAGGGCCAGTACTGGGGGGGTCCTGGATGCTGAGGCTCTGTGCCCCGCCCCATGGAGTCAAGACCCACCACCCTCCAGGCACATCCATGTGTTCACCAGCCAGGAAGCTCCACCCAGCCTTGGTGTCCAGAGCTTTTACTGGGACTTTCATCAGTTTTCATTATGTAGATGTGATTGATGAAGTCATCAGGGTATGTGATAGAAATGCAATCTCCAGCCCTCTTTCCTTCCCTGGAGGTTGTGCCGGCCCCAAGTTCAAACTCTCTAATCATGTGGTTGGTCTCTCTGGTGACTGTCCTCTATCCTGAAGCCACAGAGAGCCACCTCATTAGCATAACAGGATATTTCTCTCACTTAGGAAATCCCAAAGCCCTCCCCCACTCTGATGGAGCACTCTTCTCCCTCCAGGCCTGGCTGGTACCTCTAACCCCTCTCTGACGGTGATAAAGGAAATGAAATCACAACACATCTGCCAGAGAAAGAGCAAAACCTGCCCTTCATGTTCGAGAGGGAACTCACTCACCCGTACACAGTTCACACACAAAGTTCTAAGCGGGGAGGACTGTTTCTTACTCAGTCAATCCTGGGCCCTCACTTTCTTGTAGAAACTAAGATAATGGGTCAATTCACAGTGGCCAAAAAACAAACAAACAAAAAAACCAACAACCAACCAAAGACAGTGAACTGCTCTACTTTAAAAGGCCTACACCAGAAAAGGTAGGGGAGAGGAGTCAGGAAAAATAGAAGCCTAAATTTGAAGAATATTATTTGGTGTACTTTATGTAGAGAAGTAGAAAAAGAAAAGAACAGAGAAGAGAGTTTTAAGAACGGTTTCTAAGAAATAATATAACATAGCTGTTAAGAGACAGAATATTTAGGTTTACATCTAATCTCCACTACTTACTAGCTGAGTGACCTTGGGCAGTCATTTAATCTCCTTATAGCTCGGGGTCCTTCTCTGTAAAGCAAGGGTATGAGTAGTCCCTACCCCTTGAAGGGAGCTATATCTCACACGTAGTAATTGTTACTCATGTTCTGTGGGAAACCCCTCTTTGGCATTTTGTCAAGAAATTGAACTAAAATTTTCATTGGAAGCCAGACTGACATTCCTGCAAATGTGACACCATGGTAAGACAGAGTCATGATGTGAACCTTCAAACTGCATCTCAAGGATGACCTGGGCAGGGCCCCCCATTAGAGAATCTCACCCCTTCCCCAGTGTCATGGCAACAATCAGCTCACAAGAGATGTCTCCATTTGCTGTGTGATCCCCAATGGAACATAAACTCCATGAAGGCAAGAACCATGTGTCTGTTATTCCTCAATGCATTTCCAGTGGACAGCAGGGTGCCTGGAACTTGGTTGGTGCTCAATATACATTTCTGAATGAATGAGCAAGTGAATTGATGCCGGAAAGAACGAAGGAAGAAATAGCCAAAGGCAGGGCAGGAGCTAGAAGCACTGGTAGGTGCTATTCCCCTGAGAGCAAAAGTGAGTCTGGTGGCTAAAGTGGTAGAATACTGTGAGCACTGGACCCAAAGTGAAAAAAGAGTGGTTTGTATGGAACTGTGCCAAGGTTTTGTCGCAAAATTTTCACTTACTTTCTCTGAGCCTGTTTTCTCCCTTGTGAACTAATTAAAAAGGAGATGATCATACTGACCTTTAGGGTGGTTAAGGGGGTTAAGTAACACACAGCAAAGCCCCCAACTCTGCACAGTTAATACATGTCTGTCCACTCAGGACGGGGATCTGACACATGGCATATTGCCTCCTGGTCTCGTACTGAAGGCCATCCAGGAACTAGGTCCGGGGACGTAATAAGCAATGGCGCCATTAGCAATGCCACTCTCCTTATTTGGGACTTTTTCTTGACCCTTCAGGAACTGGTGAACCTAATAATGGGTAAAAGACCTTTAGCCTTGGAAGTCATTTTTAGATATTATCTTAAAACGTAGTAGTACAGGAAAAAAACCAAGGCAATTTTATCATAGCTAAAGACCAAACCCAGGAAAGAGTAACAAAAAAATGCATGGTAATTATAAGTCAAATACAAAAAATTTAATTAGTGTAAGAAAGATTCTACAACTTGAATATGACAGTAACTGGTGAAGACAGAAAATGAGTCCTCTGGTAAATGTAAGACATGAAATTTAACCAATGAAATATCGCTATCTCTAATTTGCAAGGCACTCGTCACAGTTACTGAATTGGGGGACATTATCACTGACTGGCAGGCAGTGTAGTCAGTACAAAAGCCAAGAATGATGAATTTGATATGATTCTAGATGACAATGTAAGTGTTAACACACTCTCAAGTAGTTATATCACTGGCCTTTAGCCCGTGGGATGGAATCACGGAAATGTTATGAAGTCTTTGTATTCTCAGTGGCTCCTGCATTTGCTGGGTTTTTTTCTTTTTTTCCAAATTCAAGAAAGATATACCATCATTTTCTCTTTTCCGAAGTTATCCTACCCTGAATCCTTTTTCTCATCAATATTTACCCAGAATATGAAACCTTATACTTAACTTGTTCAATATGGTTTGGAACTGCCATACTCGTGTTTTTTCCTTACTACCACCTCCAAAGCACCCCAAATGATCAGCCACAATGGGTTAGTCACAGCCAAATTAGTGCTTTGTATGTTCCTGCACAGACTGTCAAAATAAAGTCTCTAACCACCATTGACGAGGAATGCTGATTGACAGCCTAGGAGATAGACTTTGGCAAATTGTAAATATGTATTCAATTATTATGAGATTAAAATCGATCCACATTTCTTAATATTGTGAATTAATTTTCAGGTGTCTAGCATCCCTTGTTGCAGACTTTCAGATTCCTTCAGAAGGGGTAATGCTGTTCAAGGCAGTAGGGGTCACCTTTGTAGAGGAATAAATCACCTTTCCCCTGTCCCCATTTTATGGGTCCTGCCCCACTTTGCCTCAGTCCCGCTATCTGCTCTACTCTAAGGAAGGCTGCAGAAGGAGAGGACGCACCGGAACAGCTCCTGCAGATTGTCAGGGTACTGCATGGTTGTAATGCTGGAACAGAGAACATGTGTGCTGTGGGCTGCCTGAGAGCAAGCGGGAGCTCTGTGCTCCTCCCAGGGTGCAGCTGGGCTTTGTGTGGCATGCACCCTGGACGCCTAGCTCTGGGGACCCAGAACTGCAACTCTGAGACAGAGGCAGTTAATACAAGTTACCAGTCTCAAGGCCCTATGTATGTTCAAGGCTCTTTGCCAGGCAAGTCACATATTTGTCACGTTGACTAGTGCCAGCAACCCTATGAGGGAGATGCTACTGCTTGTGGCTACTTTACAGACAAATAAACTGTGTTAGAGAGAGTCAAAGTGATTTGCCTTAGGCGTTGCAGGCTCTCTAAGGCTCTAAGTTCTCTCCCTTTAATCACTAGACCGTACTGAGGTCCCATTTAACACTGAATATAAAAGTGAAAGCAAATCCCCACATGCTACGTCAGTTGTTCTCTCAACACGTGTTCAACACATGCTCCGAGTCCCTCTCCTGCGCACAGAACCCCATCTTCTCCCCTCCGAAGGATGCCACTCCAGCGATTCTCTCAACAAATGAATATGCTGCTATTGCGTCCATCTTAAAACAATTATTTTTTGACTCCATATTTTCCTCACCCTCCCACGCCATTTTTCTGTTCCCCTCTACAGCAAATGAATCATGTATTCTCAGTAACGACTATTAATCCAAGTGGCTTGCTATTCCTTCTGTATTCTCTACTGGATTTTGAGGTTTAAATTATGGAGACCCTTTGACACCTTTTACCTTAGCTATTTCTTTGCATGGATTGAGCATTTGGTTGTAAATTTCATTTCAAATGTGGCTGGTTTTTTAATATATTAAGTTGGAATTTAGCAGTAAAAAGGCATGAATTCAGCCTTAGAAGGGATAGTAGAATTCTGTTAATTTCTTGGCCACCCTCTGCCATTTTGCCAACCTTGCATGACACCAGAGCTGGGAGTGCGGCGCGATTGGCAGGAAGCTACTCCACAATGGAGAGGGAGCGCTTCGAGGAGGTTTCCTCCTAGTGATGTCTGCCAAGTGCTCGTTTTCTACAAATAGAGCCTATTTGATGCAGCACTTTGCTATATAAAGTTTACATATAAATTTTCTGTAAATAAAATTGTTTTACATTTAGTTGAGGAGCCAGCTGGGTAAAAAAATAAAACAGATGAAACAGAATGAGCAAAAAGAACATAGAGGCACAAAAGAGCATTATGTGAATTATTGTGGATCCCTTTGTAATCCAGAGGATGCTTTTGTGATGAAAGCATTTATCTTTGGTGCAGCTCCAAATGTTCACCTGTCACGTGTGCTTTGCCAAGAACACCTGCGTAGGAGGGATGGCATTATTTGTTAGTCTGTGTTTTTATAGATGTTCTTTTTGTACTACATGAGTCATTTGAAATTCCATAGTGAGCATATGTTTGGGAGTTTCTCTTTCAAATGAGTTTTAAAAGCAGTTTCAAATGACTCAGGAAATACAGTACATAGAAAGCAATATCATAAGGTAATTGTAATATGGTTATTTACATAAACTGAGGTCCCAGTTGTTTGTACAGTGTTCTCAGAAAAGAGGTTGGAGACTATGGACTAAGGACAAATTCTCTAAAAGTTTGATATAACAGTAAAAACAGCATAAAGTTTTGATATAAATGTAAATTGTAGTGGAAAGAAAGAAAGAGTGGTAATGAAAGAAGGAGGAGAGGGAGGGGTGCGATAAGAGGAGAGAGGGAAGGGGGAAATGAAGAAAGGAGGGAAAGCAAGAAGGAAGGTAGGTAGGCTTTTTCCTAGAATAAATACTTTGTCATCATTGAGTACAGTGAGGCCATACCTTATAAAAAAAGACATACCTGAGACCAAAATGCTAAATAAAAAGTAGCTGCTTTTTCAACAATAGACAAGTATTAAATGCTATTCTTTTTTTTAAAGATTTTATTTATTTATTTATTTATTTATTAGAGGGGAAGGAAAGGAGAAAGAAAGGGAGAGAAACATCAGTGTGTGGTTGCCTCTCATAAGCACCCTTATCAGGGACCTGGCCCATAACCCAGGCATGTGCCCTGACTGGGAATTGAACCTGCAACCTTTTGGTTTGCAGGCCCTTGCTCAATCCATGGAGCTACACCAGCCAGGTTAAATGCTATTCTTAACTTTGAATATGAAGAAGCTGTATTTGGCTAATGACATACAAGTTTTAAAATCTTTGCAAAATAGACTGTTGAGATGCATTTTCGAAATTCCTATAAATCAATAGGAAAAAAGACAGACAATCCAATTAAAATTGGGCAAAGAGCTTAAAAGCCACTTCACAAAAGTAGATAGTCAAATAGCCAATAAATAATTGTGCTTAACTCATTACTTATGAGGAAATTGCTAATTAAAACCATCACAAAATACCGAAACACACCCACCAGATGAAGAAGAACTGGAACACCGCCATGCACCAGCTGGAACTGTGGCGGGAGTCTAACTTGGTATAACCACTTTCGAAAACTGTTTGACATTCTCTAACTAAAGCTAAACACATGCATATGCTATGGCCCATCAGTTCCACTCCTCCCTATACACCCAACAAGATGCATAGGTATAGGCACCAAAAGACGTGTGCAGGAATGTTCATAGAAGCTTAATTCACAGCAGCCAAAATCAGAAGCAACCGAAATGTCCATCAGCAGAAGAGATAAATAAATCATCAATATTTATAAATACATCATAGTATATATTAGACAGTGGAACAGTAAGCAATAGCACAAATGAATTACTGCTACCTAAAAGAGCATGGATGAATTTCAGAAACAAAAGGCTAAGCAACAGAAGCCAGACAAAGAAAAGAGTAAATATGTATGGTTCCATTCATATAAAGTTCAGAAACAGAACGAAAATAGTCGATAGTGAGAAAAGTCAGGGTGGTGATCTTTGAGGAGAATAGTATAAATGAATGAGAGGGAGTACAAGGGGGCTTTTGGGGTGCTGGTAATTATCCAATTTTTGATCTGGGTGCTGCTTATATTGGTCTGTTTCTGTTGTAAAAGTTCATCAATCAAGCTGGGTAGTTATGACCTAAACACTTTTCTGACTGTATATTTCAATTAAAAAGTTAATTTAGGATAGCCCTGGCTGATGTGGCTCAGCAGATTGAGCACCGGCCTGCAAACCGAAAGGTCACCAGTTCGATTCTCTGTCAGGGCACATGCCTGGGTTGCAGGCCAGGTCTCCAGTTAGGGGCATGCGAGAGACAACCAACTGATGTTTCTCTCACACATCATGGTTTCTCTCCCTCACTTTCTCCCCTCCTTCCCCTCTTTCTGAAAAGAAATAAATAAAATCTTTTTTAAAAAGTTAATTTACAAATGGCTAGCAACGGTGAGAGACAACCACATGTGGTCAGGTTCACTGTTGTCTTTCACAACCGTGGAACAGACACGGAGTCCATCTAGACTCCTCTTCCCTGGGCCCCTCCTTGTGGGAGAAGGATGCTCCCTGCCCCGCTAGATGGCGGCTTTGGCCATGCTCAGAACTCTGTCCTTACAGCATGTCCTTTAACAAAGAAGCCCCACCCTGCCACACTGGACTCAGTTTTCTCATCTGTAAATCAGGATGAACATCCCAAAGGTTTGTTTTGAGAATTAGGTGACTGATTTCTGGTCAACACATAGAGCAATGCCTGGCTCAGAGTGAGCACTCAATAAATGCAAGTTGCTGTTATTATTGGAGCAATGGGCAGGTGTTAGATCACGCAGAGCAATTCAGACCTTGGTAAGGGTCTGGTTGAATTCAGAGTATATGGCAAGAATGGTGGGAGTAAGTGCAGAGTAAGAGGCCTACACAAGGAAGGAAGCAAAGGTGATAATCATTAACTGTGTCTTCCCGTACTTAGGACTCAACAAATAGGGAGGAACGTGGGTGCTTTGGTAGGCAAGAGCTTCGAAAGGCCTTCACTGATGCCATCTGTTGGCACCAACCCCCTGGCCAAGTCAGGATAGTATATATGTTCAGCCCCCCTAGGGTTCTACCAGTTATCCGTCATTCCCCAAACCTCCCCCATTCTTGTCCTCTTGTCTCGGATTTGACTGTTATTTTTCTAGTGGTGCCTTTAGTTAAAAAAAAAAAAATCCCCCGAAGGAATGACTGTATGGTGAGCAGGGAAGAGGCAAGGAGAGGCCCTGGGTGCCAAGAATGGAGAGAAGGTCATTGACAAAGTAAGTAGAAATATGTTCCAGATAATTAAGGCTTTCTTCACACATGCCAATCTTGCCTTGCAAGAAAGTTACTGGCATAGTCCATAGTATATATAGATGGCATAGTGCTGAGATCTCAAAATGCGCTTAATAAATACTTGTGAATCAAATCTCCACACAGATCTAATTTTCCTTTTTAAAATTGTTTTATTGATTGACTATTTCAGATAGGGAGATAGAGACAGAAACATCGATTTGTTGATCCACTTATTGATGCATTCATTGGTTGCTTCTGGTGCGTGCCCTGACCAAGGATAGAACCTACTACCTTGGCATAGCGGAATGATGTTGTAACCAACTGAGCTACTTGGCCAGGGCAAATCTAATAATTCTCAAATACGTAAATGTAGATTTGCCAGGACTTATACTGGGTGACACAGTGAATGTAGGACCCATCCATTCTGGAAGAACATGAATCTGTTTCAGGCTTAGGTTTCCAAAACAAGATTGTGCATTTATTTATTTATTTATTTATTTATTTATTTATTTATTTAAGCCATGAGTAAAATATCTTGTTTTTCAAATGGCTAATAATTTATGCAGTAGAGTAAACATTTGAAATTTTTGGAAACTGAAGAATTAGGGAGCATTCTATACATGGAGTCAGCCTGAGCCAGTGACTGAGACCTTTCACACGTCTCATTTTGTCACCATGATATCTCAGTGAGCATGGTCCTCACAGCAGCCCACCGTGCATTCTCAGGAAATTTGTTCTGTTGGCAGTTTGAATCTTCCATGATGGGAGTGTTTACATGTCAGAAAATGGCAAATGCCAACCATCAGCCTCGCCTCCAGAGAGCCAGTAGTTACACATTCACCAGCACCCCATTGCGTGGGTTATTGTCCTCATCTTGTAAACCGGGTGACTTAGGCTCAGACGAGGGGCACGTCTTCACAGAGCTACCCACCTCCTTCTCCAGAGTCAGGTGGTGGAGCTAGTTCTCCAACCTCAAAGTCCGTGCGTTATCCCTGAAGTCCTGCTGTATCATTTGCAATCATCACTAATGACCCATATTATTAGAGGCATAATTTGAGTTTAATTGAAAAGCCTAGCTTGAAATTTAAACAATCATTTTCTTACTATGTTATCCTACTATTTTATTATTTAAAAAATTATAAGGACCCTTCAAAAGGCACAGCAGAGGGAAACTTGCTTAATTATGTTTTCATTAGTTTTGCTAAACAGGTCTGTTGCCAATGACTGCATAATTTGGTCCCGGCAGCAAAATCACCTGGAGTGCTCAGGAAAAAAATGGCTCCAGTCTAATGAGAACAAAGCAGTTCACTGGCAAAAATCATATTTTTTTTTATTCCACATCAGAAGACCAGTGACCTCGGAATCATGATTGATTGCCCTGTGGACGCCTGTGGAAGGCAAAGCTGTGAAGTCAGTGACACCAAATACTGGTTTTCAGGAACTAAAGCAAAATCCTAGGGCAGTGATTCTTCAACAGTTTCAATGTCTGGGAATAATCCTAGACCAATGTAATCAGCATCTCTGGAGATGAGATGAGGTCAGTGGGTGTCTTTTTTTTTTTAACAATCACTCAGGTGATTGTTCATCCAAGACCAATTTCTATCTAAAAATGAATTGTTGCCCTGGCCAGTGTGGCTCAGTTGGTTGGAGTGTCATCCCACAACTGAAAAACTGTGAATTTGGTTCCTGGTCTGGGTACGTAAGGGAGGCAGCCAATTGCTCTTTCTCTCTTATACAGATGTTTATCTTTCTCCTTTCCTTTCTCTCTAAAAGCAACGAAAAGATGTCCTTGGATGAGCTAAAACAATATGGACTTGTTTTCTTCCTCTTTCACATTGTCATACACTTGGTCTACCTCCTTATCAACTCGAGTATAAACTCTCCAGCCGGCCCCACCTTGAATTCCATGTACCTTCTAACTGCACAGGCTGTGCCCTACCAGCAGACTTCCAAAGAGCTCAGAACTGGACAGAGAGTCCCTGCCTACCTTCCTTCCACTTCTGGAATAAGCAGGTTGCAATGCCTGCTATTGATTGAGATCTTACTGATTAAGATGCATAAATAATTAAGATCTCATTTATTATCCCTTCCTTAAGATGAACTATTTACCTTTACACTCCCCATTCACTCCCTCATTCATCATTTCTTCATTCCATCCAGCAGTGAAAGAGTACATATTTTGAGTCAGATAGTTTCCAATACTGCATCTTTTTCCACCTCTCCCTCTATTAAGTGTGTGACTATAGACAGGTAATTGACTTTCCAAGCATCAGGATTCTTTCCTGATATATGTGAGTAACAATGCCTGACTTGTACTAGGTTTTCAAAAACTAAGTAAGATGTTAAATACAAAGTACCTAGCATGTCTGGCCCACAACGTACACTCATTCCTAAAGTGACAGTGTCATCAATTGACTTTTTAAACAAATGTTTTGGGTACCACTTATGTGTATAGCATTATATGATGGAATACAAAACAAACAAAATAAAACAGATTTATGTTAAGGACCTGCCTTCAAAAAGTCTGGAATTTAATAGGACAAGTTGAGTCCATGTATTATGGTAAGATAGAAAGTACACACTTCTATAAAAGAGGCATAGAGACAAGGAGAGAGATTATGGCTTTTAATAGGGAATGTGATAAAGAAGCAAATATGTCCCTTAAGTTTTGAATCCACAGATTACAGGCTCCCAGAGATCAAGTTGAACCCAACAAGTATTTATTGAACATTGACCTTTCCAACCTTCTGCTTGCAGAAGACCATGACCTCTGCACATTAGGACAGCCTCTCCTCATTGTCTCTTCTCATAGGATGCATCCCCACCTCCAGGCCCTGGCTCATGCCAGTTTTTAATGTGAAAAATTCACCTCTCTTTCCAGACATAAAAACCCATATTATGCTTTGAGACCCACCCAACCTCTTCCTTGAAGTGTTCCCAGACAGATATTGGGCCTAAAATAGCCTCTATCCAATCGTAGTGTTCCTCAAAATGAATTACCTGGAGCATATTTAAAAATGCATATTCTCAGGCCTTAAAATCAAATCTCCTGAGTCAATCTCTGGTAGTAGGAGCCTAGGAATCTGCATTTTAGATCCATGCTAGAGGATTTCAGTGCACACTAATGTTTGAGAACCACCTACTAGTCTATTTAAGAACATTTGTGTCACTGCCTCAACAAGGATGCAAATCTTTCGACATCGAGAGAGCAGATCATCTGCAGCCTTCCGCCCCATCACAGTTTATTTCCATCACCAGCGCCCATCACTGTGCTGAGTCTGTAGCAGTAGAAAGGCGGGCACGCCCACCAACCTGTGTGTGTGCCCTTAGGTATTAGGTTGCCCAGAGGCCGTCGAAGGAGCCTAGGGACCTCACTTGGGGACCACAATTGACAGTAAAATTTCTCTAGTTTCAGAGAAAAATGATTTACTGGATGAAACTATCATCTTATTTGTCAAATGTAATTAAATAAAATTTTAGAATGATGATGGCATTATTCTTTGCTCTTAGTAACTCACTGGGGTGAATTTTTGGGAGAAACGAAGGCAAGATTTATTTAAACAAGTATGTAGATCTTGTAATGTCTCAGAGCCGTTATCACTCGGGTTTATTGCTACCGTAGTGTTTGGACCACTTGCTTCCTTAACCTGTGGGGGCGGGGCGTTCCTTCAGGAAGGACTTTCTTTAAACAATTTTTTAATGTACCTATTTCTCCTGCAGTAACATAACTGTAGGCCTAATGTTCTTTAACCCAACGTTAACTAAAAAATACGAGTGTTCAACAAGGGGCTCCACTGGGGACTCTTAGGAGAATGAGAAACTCGACCCAGTGCTTTGAGAAGGCATGTCAGGCAGGTATTGTATCTTGTTGGGTAAGAAAATGGTTAGAAACATGTACATACCAGTTGCTATGAACATTTAGTAAAATTTGAATTTCCATCTTAACCTATTTTCTAAAAGAGAGGGAGTGTTTCTCCGCAATATTGAAAGTTCTGTTTTAATATTTCCAAAGACTGTCAACTTGTAACTTTGAGGCTAAGAACATTTATCATAGGAAAATTGGTTAAAATATTACTATAATAGAAGTATGTTCACTTAAAATATAACTTACCCACCAAGTTTATCAAGATTACCCATTAAGTAATCCATTAGAGATATGCTCCAATTAACCATACTAAAAAGAGGTATTCTAGCCAGGTTTGAAATGTAAAACTGAGTTTATCCAAATCAGTTTTAAATAAAAACTTTTTTTTTGGTAGAAACACGAATGCTTTAGCTTTGTTCCTGATTTTAATATATTTATTCTTATGAACCCTCAACCAGGATGGGTAGAATGTTTAGGAAAAAAATAAAATCAATGTAGACTTTTGCTTCTTGCAACAAGGTAGACTAGAAATCACTATGCATTCTGCCTGCAAAAACCAAATATGTAAGAAAACAATAAATATTCTTTTAAACCAGTAGAACTGGCAAGATAGTTGTTTTGAGCTCCTGAAGACAGGAACTGAGGACAGACCACGCTGACCCCTTGGAGCACAGGGCCTACGAGGAGGAGCGGGGCTGGTGGCATTTGACCTGGGCTTGAAAGATGGAGCAATATGTGCAAGAGGTGATAAAGAAAGCAATTTGTGAAAGTCAGAATTATATCGGTGGGTCTTATTTCATTCATGCAGTTCTTTTCCAGTCTGTCATAAATGACAGTGTGGTTCCAACCTCTCCCTGCATTTTCCTGTCATTGCGACACAGGAAACTATCAATGGGCCTTGCAGGGTATTGCACGACCAAGAAAACAGGCTGAATCGTGGTCTTCCATCCAATGAGTGCTGTTGCTTTTAAACATCTTCATCATCCTCAGTATCCACAAAGGATCAGAAATTACAATGGTCTCAGACTTCTCAATTAGCAAGAAGAAGAAATGACAATAGAACAGAGCCTACAAAATTCTGAAGGAATTACATTATGGGACATGCCTACTGTCTACATTATAGATTTCCAAATCTTTGTAATCTCTTATGAGGACTATGTAACATAATATGTTAGTGTGTGGTAGCAGGGAGGGGTAAAACAGAGATTTAGAAAAAAAGTCCTTGTATGTCTTTACCCCAATTCATTATTAGTATGTCAGAAAATATGCTTTTTCTAAGTATATTTCAGCAGTTTATATTTCTGCTTTTGAAAAAAAGTATATTCTGACTTGTTGCATCTTCTTTTTTGTTTTTAATTTGTGACACAATTGACATTATAATAGTATGTAAGTTTGGGGTATACAGCATGTTCATTTGATACATTTGCATATTGCTTATGGTTACAACTGTGGCCTCAGTGAACACCTGTCACATCACATAATTACCACTTTTTTTTGTGGTGGAAGAATTAAATCTAGTCTCTTAGCAAGTTTGTAATATTTGAAGTGTATCATATTGAATACTTAATGTCTGTCACACAGTATTGTTGACGACAATCACTAGGCTGTGCATGAGGTCCCCAGAACTTATTTCTCTATTGGTTTTAAGTTTGTACACGGAACAGCTCCTCTGAAGTTTCCCCAGCCCCTGGTAACCACCATTCTACTCTCTGTTTTCACCAGTTTGGTGCTTTTTGGTTCCACATATAAGTGATGTCATCTAGTACTTGTCCTTCTCTGATTTATCTCACTTCAGATAATACCCTCAAGGTCCACCCATGTGCCTCAGATAGCAGGGTTTCTTTTCCTTGGTGGACTAATATTCCCGTGTGTGTGTGTGTGTGTGTGTGTGTGTGTGTGTGTGTGTGTGTACATGTGGCCTCCACCTCTTCTTTATCCATCGACAGACATTGAGGTTATTTCCATATCTCGGCTATTGTGAATAATGGGGCAGTGAACACAGGAGTGCGGATATCTCTTCAATATGCTGTTTTCTTCCTCTTGGATATTTACCCAGAACTGCAATTGCTGGATTATGTGGTAGTCCTATTTTTAATTTTCTTTGATGAAACTCCATACCATTTTCCGCACTGGCTCTACTGATTTACAATCTCACCAACACAGTAGGATGTTTCCTTTTCTCCACATCCTCCCAACCACTTGATGTCTCTTGTCTTCTAGACGACAGCCCCCCCAACAGCTTGAGGGGACATCGCATCGTGGTTCGGCTTTGCATCTCCCTGATGATTCACAGTGTTGAGCGTCTTTTCATGTATCTGTTGGCTATATGGGTGTTTTCTCTGAAAAATGTCTGTTTAGTTTTTCTGCCAATTTCGTAACAGGACTGTTTTGTGTTTGTTATTGAGTTGTATGAGTTCTTCATCTATTTTAGACATTAATACTGTCCAAATCTGCTGTCCAAATACTGTCCAAATACTGTCTTGATCTGCTATATGGTTGCCAAATATTCTTTCCCATTTTGTATGTTGCCTTCACATTTTTTAATGTTTCCTGTGCTATGCAGAAGCTTTTTAGTTTGATGTAGTCCTGTTTGTGCTGGTGCTTTTGCACACTTAGCTGCTTTATCATTTGCTGTACACGATTCATCACCGTTACATCATTTCGGAAGCTGTACTTGTTCTGATGACTCACTTCTGATATTGATACAATTGCTCGTGTGTGGGAAGCCCATTGTTAAGCTTGAGGCTCCAAATGCCATAATGAAGTCCCTCCAGTGGCATATCAATATGGGAACTCAAAGACTTTTCATCTTTCCAGATGATTCATTCCATTTTTTAAATGTGTGGCCTGGAGACATATTTCTCTCTTATTTACACTTCAGGAGGTTGGGGATAGGGTTGTAGAGGAAAATACCTCTGTTGGTAAATTGTTCTCTTTTCAACCTAACTTTTAGGAGGAGGAAAATGAGTCTGAGGGTATTTATTTGCTTAGGAAAGTTCAAGATCTGTTTTACTTTGTTATTTCTTGCGGCACAGAATTGTCAGAAGACATATGATGGAAGGTAGAAATTTCGACTGAAGTGTCAAGAAAATATGCTTCCTATCCATTGGTCCCTTGTAAGAAGGTGTCCATGGAGGTTGCCAGTTATCCCAACTCTTTCCTGACAATCTGGCTCTTAATGCAATGTTCGGGCAATTAACAATCAGACATAAGGCCTGTTGATTTCTGTCCAGCTGTAACAGTGGAAAGACAAATTGTCCTTATGATTCTATTATTCACAATGGGTTTTTTTTTTTTAAATCAAACTAGAACCTAATGGTTCAAGGCATGAGTTTGGACAGAAACTTCCTTGACTCAAATCCTCTTTCCATCCTTTAGCAATTGTGTACTTTGGGGCAAGTTATTTAACCTCTGTAAAGTTCAGTCCTCTATTTACACAGACAGGCTACAATCATTCCTATCTTGGCATTATTGTGAGCAGTAAATGAATAATGTGCTGTGTTTACACAGCGCCTGCCATGCGGGAACCTCCTAACAAGTAGTAGCAGTTGATACTGCTGTTATCAACATTGCTACTAACATCATCATACTCCTGTTTTCTGATCTTAATATCGCTGTAGCAGGAGTTCATTTAATTGCTCTCTCCTTCGAGATGTGGGCATGTAGATTTTTCTCTGCCAGCCTTCCTGGGTTAGGTTTATTGAAATCCACTTTAATTGTTGAGAACATAAAGTTCTTGCTGTCTGACCTATACCAGCTCCATTCCATTGCCAGCTCTCTGCAGCACCCAGCACTCAGCACTTATTAATTAACCCACCAAACACTGAGACGCCAGCCAGCCCCGGGGGCTCAGCCTGCCTGGCACTCATCCTCTGCTGCACCTTTGAGCAGATGGCTTTGGTTATGCTTCCAGCTCCTGAGACGGAGGGAGCCAGCCTTTTGTGTTCACTGAAACAAAATGAGGACTTAAAATGAACTCTGAACTTACACAAATCCCAAACAAGCACATTGGAAAGTTGATGTTCTTCCTTAAGAAGGTGTAAAATTAGATTTAATTGTTGACAAAAGATGAACATAAAACAGTTTAAATACTGACAGCAAGCACTTACGTTTGTGAAGAGAGGCATAAGATATACATAAGCCTAAGAAAAGTTATAGCAAAAATTACAGGGGTAGCAACTTTGCAATATAAAAATACTTTTGATATTTACGTGTCAGTTACTCTTTCTTTTTAAAAAAATGCTTATATAGATGATACAAATTTGCACACTGATCCAAAAAATGTGGAGAATATGTATCTCCTCACCTGAGGACATGTTCATTGCTTTGAAAGAGAGAGAGAGAAACATCAATCAGTTGCCTCCTGCACACACCCCAACCGGGGATCAAACCCACAACCTAGGTAGGTGCCCTGACTGGGAATCAAACCCACGACTTTTTAGTGTATAGGGTGACGCTCCACCCGGCCAGGGCAAAATGTGCCCATCTAATCAGTGTTTATTGGAGTGGGCAGTGGCCCTGTCTGCACTTCAAAGAGTCCAGGGTAAATGCTTCCACCACACAGTAAGACAAGCACTTTGTAGGAGTCCTTACAGGAAATGAAAAGAGGATGATCGCCTTTGGCATCAGGGCTGGGTCTGAATTGTGACTCTTTGCCTTATTATCTTGGTGACTTTGGGAATATTTATACTTCTTTTCTATAAAATATCCCAGTTATGCCCTGACCAGCGTGGCTCACTTAGTTGGGCATCATCCCATGAAGTGAAAGGTTGCCAGTTCAATTCCTGATCAGGGTATATCCCTCAAGTTTTGGAGTTGGCCCCCAGTTGAGGTACCTATGAAAGGCAATGGATCCATCAATGTTTATCTTCCTCCCTCTCTCCCTCCATTCCCTTCTCTCTGAAAATAAGTAAATAAAATCTTTAAAAATAAAGAAATGAATAAAAACTAAAAAATAAGTAAAATAAAAAAATCCCAGTTACTTCATCTATAAAATACCCTAACAGCTAGTTTAAAATGTTGCTGCAACCATTGGAAATGCTGCTTGTACATGGCCTGGAATGTTTAAGATACTGACATGGTAGTTACTGCAACCAAAGAGCAGCTCTATGTCAGAACAGATGTAAGGGGCAGTTAAACTTTTGTTTGGATCTGTGTGTTGCAAAGAACTCAACCTTGCCCAAAGAGGTCTGGTGAGCATCCTGCCTAATAAAAGGGCCTTTGTTTCCTTGGGGGCTTTGGGACACACAGATTTGCTAGTGGTGAGATTGCAGGTGGAGCCTTCAGGTCCCACAGTACTAGCTCAGCCTCCCGAGGAGCTGGAGACCGAAGTCAGCCACGTGGACAGCTAGCCAGGTCCATGTACCCAACTAAACCTGTGGACCCCAAGGCTCGGTTGGCAGTGCTCCATGCGTGTCGTCGCACACTGTTGCCAGTCCACGTACAGCTAAGACTCCGCGAGAGGACAGTTGGGAGCTCCACAATCTGAATGTTCCAAGACTCGCCTTCATGCATCCCTTCCCTTGGCTGATTGTAATCTGTATCCTTTTGCCATAATAAACTGTAGTCGTGAGTGTAACAGAATTCAGTGAGTCCTTCTAGTGAATTATCAGACACGATGGTGGCCTTGAGCATCTCTGAACTTGTTACTGGTGTAAGGACTGAGGGTGATTTTTGTAGACTGTTTCCTAACTTTGTGATTTGGTTGTCAAGTTTTCAGTAAATCCACAATTATTCTAAATAAAAGGTTATTTGAAAACAAAAACAAAAACCCAGAATCTACTAGAATCCACTCTGGCTAGATAAAGCAGAAAAGTGGGCTTAGTAAAGGATGTTAAGTGAAGGGTTCCTACGGCTAAGGACCAAAATCACTAATACCAGGAAACTGACTTACTGGAACCACTGGTAGCTCTATCACCAGGGCTGCTGCCGCCTCAGAAACTCAACCTTGCACACGCTGGAGAACCATCGGCACTGCTGCTCCTTCACCTGCGCCAGCAAAAACCAAAGCCCCGTTCAGTGTCCTAATCAAGTAAACCTGAGCTGCAAGGGAAGCTGGGCACCACGTTCTGACATCTCCCTTGAGGGGGGACGACGTGCTGTGGGAGAAGGGAAGGCATAGTATAACGAAGTGCGTGATAGAATAAACCACTGAGAAAAACGAGATTGCAACTCTGACTTATTCATTCATAATTACAAAGATATTGTTAACTCCATGGAGAGGCATGATTAGCAAATGTAGTGGCAAGAGAAGCCATCATTAGTTTAGCCTCTGTTACATGCCAAGCACTGTATATACACCCTCTCTGACTTCCTAGTTACCCTGCATGGGGTTTCCTACTGTCATGTACTAAGGACAAAACTGGAGTCAGAGGGGCGAAACGTGACCAGCCTCGCACAGCAGCACCTCTGACTGACCCCTTGCCCTTCTGTATGAGTCTCCTGTCAGATCACTGCCAAACAAAACACCTGCAATTAGGGAAATACATCCACATGAATAATGTAAAATGTATTAAAATGTCACTATTTATGTTCAGTTTTCTTTGAGGAATGGTTTTCATGTTGAAATTCCTGTCAGTGTCCTGTGTTTTAGGCATAGTTGTCATCAAAGTGTCTAAGGCCAGGGAACAAGAGGGTAAGAAAACTGTCCGCTCAGAGATGGTCACAGAGTGGGGAATGGTAGGTGACTTTAGATGTGCAGGGTCACGAGGTTCTGTCTGGCTTTAGGCATACACCTTTGTGAGGATGGGGAGTCTGGGTCAGTCCACCATCCCGCTGTTTAGCTCCTTATCTGGTAGAGACTGCCAGAGGCCCCGATGATAACACACAACAAAAAGAACCCTGACCGCTCAGGCTGTGTGGCTCAGTTGGTTGGAACATCGTCCCTACGTCAAAAGGTTGCGGGTTTGATCCCCAGTCAGGGCACATACCTAGGTAGCCGGTGGATCCCCAGCAGGGGTGTGTATGGGAGGTAACCAGTCGTTGTTTCCCTTTCTTTCTTCTCTCTCCTCCTTCCTCTCTCTCTAAATCAAAAAACGTGTCCTCAAGTGGGGATTAAAAAAACAAAAAAGAACCCTGGCCATTTTTTAAGCTTCCAACAAGTTTAACATTGGGACATTGCAGACTTTTTACCTTATCCACTGCCATTAGGTTTTCTGCCAAAGACTTAGAGGACATACTTCTATGTATTAGCTGAAATATTGTTTTGGAAAGGTGATGAGTTCCCAATAGGAAATTCACAAAGGTGAGAACAGGAAGGTGGCAGGATCGTTCCCTCGTTTGACCTGCCACATATAATTGCTCTTTCTAATCTTCCTCGCGATTTGAATAATGTGGACTTGTTTTTGCATAATGTGTGTGGTATAAATAGTTCAGTACCCATGAACAAAGCTTCCTTTAACATCAAAATGAAAGCATGCTCGAGTGGTATATTTAACATGCAAATTGGATCACATGATTCCTCTGTTTAAATCCCTTCAATGGCTTTCCTTCACTTTTAGAAGAAAAGCCAAACTCTGTACCACAATGAGGGAGAAAAGGTTTGCTTGACTTTTCTCTTTCTTTTGACCTTGGGTTTATAAGCCTGAATGAATTTCCCTACCCAACTCTGAGGCATTGTAGATCCAGGAAATGTAGTTCAATTTAGTTAAATAATACTCATTAGGTATCTCTCATGTGTCAAGTTCATGGTAGATGATGAGGATATAAATTATATAAAACATGGGCAATCAGCAGTCTGGTGAGGGCAGCATTATAAATCAATAGTTACAGAACAATGAGAGACATGCGAAAAAAGCGCACTCGGGACGCAGTAGTGGAACAGAGTGGGAGCGACCTGGGGCAGACAGCCAGGGAAGACCGCAGAGAAGGCCAGGTGGTGGAACTGGGCCCTGAAGGATGCAGTCGATAAGGCAGAAAAACGGTCTAGGGAAAGGAGCCAGCCTGTGACAAGTCCCAGGAGCATGAAGCCACATTATACGGATTTTGTCACCATCCGCCAACATGCCCATGAAGGGGGAGACAAAGCTGGGGATGGATCATGATGAACTTGAATACTGTGCTGGGTGTTTGGTCGCTAGTGTTCAAAGCAATGGTTTTCAAAGATGTTCAAGTCCACGGCCGAGATCTCAATGGCAACACATCAGGTTTCAAAAAATACATGAAGATATATCAAACTGTATGTAAATATATGATGAATATTTATGTTGTAATAAAGAGATGGAGTACCACAATTATTCAAAACGGTAGTTGTACATTAATTTACATTTTAAAGATGAGTCTTGAGCCTACTTATCTGGGACAAGTTGGCCCCATTCTCCCCTCCCCGGGGCCATTCGGGAAGTCACCTTCGGACCCCCAGGGAAGTCACCTTCGGACCCCTAGTGTTTTCTTTCTTTTAACTGAGGGCTTTTTCTGATGGCAAAACCGTGTCCTTCAGCCTGCACAAGGGACAGGACGGATGTGCCTAGAAGGGTCCTGAGGTGTCCCTCACACAATGAAATAAGGACTTCAGTGAGAAAAGGTTCCTGCTTCCTCCACCTTCAGGGGCAGTTCTCAGGCGTTGTCAGCAGCCCCGCAGACAGAGTCCAGGTGCCCGAGCAGCGGCCCCGCTTCCCTCCCTGTCTCCCTGCTCTGTCCCCTCCCTGGCCCCCCTCCCTGAGGGGGGGGAGACAGAGCCTTGTCTCAGAGTCTAGGAGTTAGTCTATTTTGTGCATTTTAGAAATGTTATGAGAAAAAAAATGATAAGCCTCATTTCATGTTCAAGAGAACTAAATTTTCCCTTTTTCATACATCATAAGAGAACAGAAGATTTTTAGAGAGGTTTGGACAGAAACCTATAGCAGAATGGTCAGGACCTGGTTTGGTCTTCCATCAGTGCTGTGTTGTTCTTTGGGCAGAACTGTTTACCGCTCTCACTGCGGTTTCAGGAGACACACGACCTTTCTCCGTGGCTGGCTGGACGGGAGTGTCACAGCACGCTCTGCCACAGTCTGTGCTGAATCACCCGGCCCTCTCGGCTGCTCGTTCTCTCTGCCAGACCTCATCGTGTGCAGCCTGTGAGTTTTAAAAAGCCTTCCCCTGACTTCTGGTATCACGGGGACTTACTCTAAGGGCATCCATTTGTTTGACTGCTCAGAACTGATTACTCCTTTGTTAAAGCATTAGAGTCATCTGTAAAACATCTTTAAAAAAACACTGCTTTTAAGAAGTTATTATTATTCAGATATGGTGAGGCCAGCAGATCAGGAGATGGTTACCATTGTATACACAGTCCGTTACATTTCCCACGAGGAGCGGGCACACCACATCGTGGGGGCCACGTGGGGAAGCACCAGGCTTGGGGAGCAGGGGGAAAACACGGTCAAAGAAAGACCTTTGTTGTGGTTTCTGAGGAAAGGAACTGGCCAGGCAAGGTAAGATGGCTGGGCATTGGCCAGCCTGAATAATTTCAGTGGTCCTGGGGCACAGGCACTGTCCCTAGTCGTCTGGTGCCTGGACAGGGGGTGATGAGAGTAGGGGATAGGGGTCCAGAGCGTGAGAGCCAGACAGAGGAGATAAGGGTGAGTGTTGGGGGTGGGGGGGGGCATTTTTCTGCATTTGTTAGTTTGCATATGAAAGGCACACTTCTCCCTTTCCTGTCTGTAGGGGTTGGCCAGCCCTGGCAGGAACAACTCTCCAGAGTCAGGAAGGTCTCAACATGTGTACGCATCAGCAATATGAAAAATTAAAAAAGCATGATTAATACAAACACCTTTCTTATCATTGAGTCCAGTTTAGATAAGGTACAATTCTATTTCTGAAACTTCCCTCCTCAGAGCAATTAGTTTAGCATGAAATGTCTTCTAGAAAGAGTGGTATCCAAACCACAGCAGAGCCAGCTAACAGGTTCCAGGGCTGAGACACGCTGGGGCCTTTGGTGCCAATAGCACTAATGAAGACCCTGTGTTCCCTTCCGTGTGAAGGGAACGTCTGACTAAGTAGCCCATAACGTCATCTGGACTAAATGAGAGCTAACTGTGTCCCTGTTCATGGTGATAACTACAACAGACTGACTTGTCTGGGGTTTGTGCAGCGCTCCGGGAGAACAACGCCAGTCATTGCCTCAAATAGAAAGGAATAGTCCAGCTGTCTGAGGAGTGACTTTAGCTTGCATATACATTCAAGAAACACAGCCCTTCTTCTTTCTTTCCTATATTTTCCTCCTTTCTTCCTTCTTTCCTTCCTTCCTTAGCAGAGGGGGGAAAGTATCTTGGAAGATAAAAAGGCAAAACTCTAACATAAGAAGTTCAAATTCTTCCTAGGTGTTTGCTAGCATTGATGTCGTTAGAGATATCAATCCTTCACTTTTGTTGACTGCTTTCTGATTCCCAAGTACCATACTAAGAGCTTTACAGCATGACCTCAGTTCATCCTCCCAATAACTCTGAGACAGGTATTCTCACTCCTGCTGTGTTGAAAATCAGAAAACTGAGGCTTAAAGAGGCTAGGTTACTTGCCCACAAGAGCCCAGGTAGAAGTATATATGACAGGTTGGGCTCAAAACCAAGTGCATCTGATATCGCAAACCGTATTTCTAACCTCCATACAGGTGCTTCTTAAAACTTAGCATGCATAGAAACCGCTGGAGGAGATGGCAAAAATGCAGGTTCTGATTCAACGCACTGCAGAGGGGGCCTGAGATTCTGCATTTCTAATGAGCTGCAGGCGATGCTGGACAGTGGACCACCTTTTGAGTAGCGAGACCAGGTCATGTACTGGCACTGTGGTCAGTTCTTCCAGGAAACTGAGAATCCTGTTCCTCCAAATGAGAAAAGTAAAAATAAATGGTGCAATTATGTGTTCAGTTTAAAATAGTCAGATAGTTTCTAGTTTCACCAAATTTTTTTAAAAAATCTAGTGAATTTTAAAGTTTTAAGAGCAGTAACACAGTTTTTAAAATTTATACACTTTATATTTTAGAATGGTTTCCATTTCAGGGAAAAATTTCCCAGAAAGTACATAATTCCCACATACACCTTCTCCCCACACACAGTTTTCCTTATTATTACTTCTTGCATTAATTAGTGTGGGGCATTTGTTATCATTGATGAGCCAGTATTGACACGATTACTAACCAAAGTCCACTGGCTATGTCAGGGTTCGTGCTGTCCGTTGTGCGTTCTGTGGATTTTGACCCTGCCCCCTCCTGACAGGCCCCACGTGCTGGAGGTGCCCACGCTCCCCGTGGCCTTCGGCTTCCCCAGCAGCTCTGTTTATTGTCGTGTGTGCTCTGTTGTTTTTCTTATGAAAGAAAAACATTTTTGAGGACTCATGTCTCTATCACAAGTGAGAAATGAAAGATAGGCCAGAAAAAGCTTCATGTTTCCAGAAAAGTGGCTGAGAGTAATCACATAGTTCCACTCGCATTTGTCGGCTGCCCAGTCCCAATTGGTTGAGTTGAGACGCTTGTTACAGAACATCTTCCTCCTGCAGCTTTGTCCTCTGCGCCCCCAGCCACGTAGGACAGCTGATCGACAGGAGAGCAGGGCACCTCAGCATCGCAGGACCTACAGCATTTCCTGGCATTTCCCAAGGTCCCCCAATTCCCCTCTTCTTGTCCGCTCTCAGCTGCCGCCCCCTCCCTGCCCCAGGCGGCAGCGCCGTGGTGTGAGTTTCCTCTCACACAGGTCAGTGCTCTCCTAGGGACTGTCTTGGTCTCTGGTGTAACATACAGGATACCCCTTTAAATTTGAATTGGATATGCTCATTGTATTCATTTATATGTCTGCTGAGATTGACTAAAAATACTACAGTGCTTTTGTTTGTTCAGATCTAACCCAGTGTACTGTTTCTGTTTGTGGTGCAGTCCTGGGTTTCGTTTCCTCACTAGATTTGGCAGCCCCATTTCCAGCACGCCTTCCCAGCGGCTCAGATGCCCCCAAGAGACCCCGTGTTTCAGCTCTGGCTGGACCTGCTCTGTGCTCCTTCCCATGGGAGCCCCCTCCCTGAAGTTAGGGTCCCTATTTTTACTCCAACTCCATAGTTGACTGTTGGGAGCTGTCCTGCCTGGTTTCAGGTGCTGTAACCACCCCCCACCCCCTTCCCACTGCAGCTAAGGCTGAGTGGGTGACCTTCGGACCATAAGCCACTGAGGAGACAAAGCTTATCTCCCTGGCTGGAGTGCTGCTTCTGCTCCTTTTACTTTATCCATAACTGGCCCCCAATGCTTGGTTGGTTAGCCAATGATGGGTAAGATTCCCCAAAGGGAGGAATGATCTAAGATAGGCATGATCACATGGAAGGCCCCCAAGGAAGGACTTGGGGGGCTACAGCAAAAGGGGGTGATGGACCCTTGCCCCTCGGCTTTTACAAAGCCTGAGTCCTCATTCTGTCTGCAAGAAGCCTCCTAATCTCTTGATGGCCTTACTACCCCCACCTGACTTAAGCCTGAGACAATGCTGGTGGTGGGTACTGACCTGTGCTGGAAAGGGCGGGTTCCCTAGGGGGATCAGACCTAAGAGAGAATATGTAAAATCCTGTGAAACCTGCTTTGTTTAGAATGCTCTCAATTAAATAAGGGTCCAAGCAAGAAGTGAGTTTGTTCCTCAAAGTTTTATAGCTCTTTAGCTATCTGACCCTGACTCAAAATAGGCCCTCAGAGTTCTTTGCTGTCTATTGTTTGATCCTTACTGCTTGACAATGATTAATGAACTTTATCTGTATTCCTGTGCAATTTAAAAGCCAATAAAAACCCTGCGAAGGAAGGATCGGGGCGCTCTCCTTTGAGAGAGTGGCCAGGCTGCTCCGAGGCCCCCTCCCCTTGAGAGGATAGCTGTGCCATCCCTTTTCCTCCACAGGACTTGGGAATCCATGTGAATGTATTGTGCCTCATCCATAATATCATGGACACTGCTAGCCGGTGTCTGCGTCAGTTGACTGATGAAATGTCCTGTCACTTCTTTTTTGGCATAACAGTAATAGTAGACCTTGCTGCTAATTTTCACTCCTTTCTGTCTTTCCCACGTCACCAAGACAAATACCGGACAATGCTCCATCAGAAACAAATCGGTAACTGAGCGTTCTTCCTACGGACCCTCCCTTGGCACCATCGCCTTCCCAGACGCAACTTCTTATTTGGGGGCTGCACTTTATTTATTTTGCCACATTTGTTTGCTGCTCCTCATCCCACTTTTTATTTTAGGCATCCTTGAAATACTCCCTTCCAGTCCTTCCTTTAGTTTGTTAGGAACAAGATGCTGTGTAATTACAAACTTGCCATCTTTCCTGTATCAGGGTGGTTTCTGTTGTAACAGTTTTAGAGCCCAAGTCATAAAATATGAACTATTTGCTCAGCCCCAGACTTGATGAAGCCATCACAGTGGGATTTACGAGCGTTTTCTGCGTGTAGAAGGAGTGGCCTGCAGACTTTGGCAAGGTGGTGACTTGTTTTTATGTTTGGAGGGCAACAAATAAAGGGACTCCTTTCATAATGATTTCCCCCAGAGGTTGCACAGATTTCAAATGGCTGTTCTGAGCGTCGGGGCCTCTGGCCTCCCCACGCTGTCTCCATGCCCCAGCCCATAACGGCTCTCAGACCTGCTCAGGTAAAAAGCATGTGCTGGTCTGTTCCGTCACAGCATTGCTATAAAACTAAGAGGAAAATGCCAAGAGAACTAGCAGTCGTTTTGAGAACTAGGCAATTCAAGACTTACGGCCTGTTTTACGAGTTTCAAAGCTGGGCGGGTTGGCAGTCAGGGGTGCCCAGCGAGCACTGCGCAGGCAGAAACCAGAGCCCAGACTCTCAGGGCATGAGCTTTGTCACCCACGGCCCCACTCCGCAGCAGAGCTGTCCCAGCGGCGCGGGAACCCCGTCCGTGCAGCACAAACATTCTGGACGACAAGCACGCGTCCTGTCCCATCACTCATCCACTGGAGTGGCCACACTCCACTGTTCTCCAAAGTCGTCTCACCCTCAAAGGCAGCAAGTGAACTGCCCCCAAGAGAGCCAGAAGAATTTGCCAAACTACGTTTATGGTTTTTTATCTCCGTTATCCCTGTAATCTGGACCAAGTGACTTGATGCAGTTCGGTTTTGGCTCATGAAGTTTATAAAAAAATATGCTTAACCAACTTGGGGTGTTTTCGGTAAACGATGCAGGGAGGTGAAGATCACTTGTCAGCGAGAGGATTATTTTAAATTTTCTGATTTAATCAAAGCATCAAGAAACACATTTGTGAGGAAAGCTGAACCAGTTAGAAAGATCCCAAGGTAGTGAATGAATCGCTACAGGTTGACATCATTGATACTCAACCAAGTAAATGCAAAGTTAAAATTTGTTTGGGAAAATAAAACTGGAAAAATGAAAATGAAGAAGGGTCAAACCGTGCCCCAGCATGCCCGTTGTGTTCCGGCTGGCGCACCGATGTCCCTCCGTGGGCCGTGCCCTGGAGGCAAGGGTCCCACGGAGCCTCCTTACCGGGCCTCTAGTGCCGTTGGGGTCCCAGTCTCACTGTTGCCTCCGAAGTTGATGAATGCCACCTCAGACAATATTTTTTTGTAGGTGGCAGTATTTTATCAAATTTGTTATTTTTCGAGAAATTTTATCCAAATTGTTAAAAATATGCTTAGAGATTTTAAGCTTGTAAAAGTGATTATTATGAATGTTAATTAAAGTCAACTGACTTTATACTAAGTCCCATTAGCATAAGAGCAGAAAAAATTGTTCACAGATCTGAAAATAGTACAAAGATGCAAGAGCTAAAGTTCTGACATGGGAAAGGTTTTTAATTTAAAGGCACCAATTAGGCACCGCCTGCTATTTTCTGCATTCTCCGTGGTGCTGAAGCTCAGTGAATCTGGAATAGATTTGCCCTGAATTATGGAATTATATAATGCTACAGCTAGACTAATTGCTGAAGCAATACAGTCTAAATCTCTCTTGTGGGAGGTAAGCAGGTGAAAACCACAGTGAGTGTGTGATTTGTCCAAAGTCACAACTCGGGGCAGCTGGCTCTGCAGGCCACGGCCAGACTCCCTTCACACAGTGAGACAGTGTAGTGATGCTGTGCGGCCCGCACAGCAGCCGTCCCAGCCTCCTTGTGTGGCTTCCCCGACCACAGATGCTGGAGCAGCTAAACCTGCACTTCCCGGGCTCCCTTTCAGCCAGGAGTCCGCACTTGGCCCCCAGGAAGGGAAAGAGTGAACAGCTGGACTGTAAATCTTAGTCCAGCCTCAGGGATGCTTAAGCAGAGTTTGATCTTTCTTTATTTTCATTTTTCTAACCAAATTTTAACTTTGTATTTAAATTGTTGAAGCGTTTCACAAAGAATTTGTCTCCAGGAAAAAAATCTTAAAAGCTAGTTTTGAGCCAACATACGTTACAACAGTTGCTCGCAATCAATCACTGAATATTTCAGTAGCATCGGTTCACATTTACTTGAGCAATGTTTTACATCCAGAGCTTGAGGCTGATCCAGTCTCCGAAAGATTCTTCAACGGTGTAACACTGTCTGCTGTGAGCTGAATGGACGGGGTGAGAGAGAATGAATGTCTGCCTCCAACTCTGACAGGTCACTGTCTTGACAAGGTGTCAATTAGAGTTTGATCTTCAGTCAAATTTTTAGAAATACCTGTGTGATTAAATGAGGGATCCACAGATGTCCCCAAGGGTGCATTACCTAGTTGTTGAGATTGTTATATAACCTGTAACTTACGGGCGATAGCTGTAATAAAGAGTGGGAGCTCAGCACAAGACCTTTGGGGTGCTAGTTAATTAGCAAAGTGTTTAAGCTCAGGGATCCTAAGCCCTGTGCCTGCCCTCTGCTCACATAATCACATTCCGTTCAACTTCGTTTCTTTCCCTGTGACCAGAACATACCCCATGTGTGTGATTGGGGATGTCAGGGCATCACTCCAAGGCCTCTGCCGCTTTTGCTCTGGATACTCTCTCTTCCAGATCCTCTTAAGGCTAAGTAAACATTGTGTTGGCTAACCCTGTTGTGCCTTGAAAACCTGAATGACAGCCCAAACTCGAAACCTTCTCTGGTGACCTTGCATGGGGTTCTGCCAAGCAACCCACCTGCATGCGCCTTGGAGGCTGGAGTGAGCACCAGGTGATGTGGCCCCGGCAAGGCCATCAAAGCTTCTAGTAGGCATGACGGTGGCATTATCTGTTTTTTTCTGGAGCAATGCCAGTGCCTCCTATTGTTCAGCCTGTAGCATCACAGGTGCAAGCAGCAAGCTACAGCAGAAGGGATTTTTCCATTGCAACTTACTCGGGTATGGTAGGAAGTGCTTCTCCACTCTTTGCTCCTGGCTGTGTAGTTTCTGTGGGCCAACCAAACCCTTCAGTATGCATCTTTCTACTTGGTGGAGAGCGGATTATTTTTCTGCCCATAAGAACCTTGATCAATAGAGTTAGGGTGTTTTCCTTTGGCACTGAAGGGATTGTGCTGAGTATTTTATTTCAGTTTGGCTTTTAACTTCTGTGTAAATCCCCAGTCTGAGTTAAAGCCATCCCGTCTGCAGGCTCTAAGGGACAGGTTTGTTTCTGCAGGCATTTACCTAAAATTCATGACCTGGGTGTGATTCCCTGACACCAGTTAGACAGACAGCCACTTGAAGAGGAAGGGAAACTCTGGACCTGTGGTCATTCTGCTCCAGTTGCCACTGCCATGACTTTGGGGTAATTTGGGAGGCCTCTTTAGCCTTGTGAACCTTCAAACAAGCAACCAAGGAACTCTGGAACAAGATGTTTTACCAAGAGTTTGCCCTGCTCACACAACAGAGGAAGCCAGGAAACCAGCGCGATGGGGTGGTCCCCACCCACCTTGCCAGGTAAAAGTGCCTCTCTCTGACTCTTGTTGACCACCGCCCATCACAGCAGCAATGCCTGGGCTTCAGTAGTCACTGGAACAATGGGCGAAATACATTTATTGGCCATCTGATCAATACTGAGACACTGAAAGCTGCAGAGAAAAAAAATGAAACAAAATTCTTCCTCCCAGGGAGCTATGTATAAGATGAAAAAGCAGTCTCTCTTGATGCATTTAGGCACTGTGAGAAGAATTCCCTGGGGGGAAAGAGAGATTGGTTTGGAGACTGGTGAGCCGGAGTAAGGGGAATGGGCGGGTCCAGGGAAGGTCAGGGCCCTGAAGGGGAAGGCCTCTGAAAATGCAGAGGCATCATTTGAGAGAAGAGGAGAAAGGGAGAACACTTCCTAGCGGGGAAGAAATGGACTGAAAAAGTTGAGAGGAGATGGGACCAGAGAGGGAACTGCCCATGAGTAGCTGATCACATGGACAACACAGCAAGAATGTGTTCTTTTGGAGAATACAAAGGAGGGGCTTGAACAGAGTCCTAAATGGTGAATTCCATATCAGTCTGTCCTCAGTGGAGAAAGGCAACAAAGCAGCAAGTTTAATGCTTCTAAGTGTCTCTGTACTCAGGACTGTGGCTACAGATACATAAGCACAGGCTGTAAGCCCTCAAATGAAGAACGGGATTACTGGCTATTCCTGCCACTTGTGTGTATAAGGGCATTTCCATCCATTTGTTCATTTATCTAATAAGCACTAAGTACCCAATAATAATAGTTACTAATTACATGCTTTGTACAATAGCACTTACATGTGTCTTGCTGAATGCATCCATGTTTGTGGCAGATACAATTACCTCCCACATTTTTCACTCATAGAACCCCTTTTGTCCTGGGGGTCACAGTGAGTCTGGTGGAGAGGCTCTATATTTCCCAGGCTCCTCTGCAGATGCAGGTGTGGACACAGTTCTGGCTAGGAGTAGCTGGATATAGGACTTTTCGGAAGGCTCCTTAGAAGGGATGCAGACTCAGCCCCTGCCCCGCCTTTCTGCCGCCTGTAACATGCATGCTGTGGGGCCTCTCCTGCTGCATTACATGTGCAAGAGGGTAACTTCTAAGCACTATGGATGGTGGAACAGAAAGCCTGGGTCTCTGATGACAGTGACAGTACAAGGCAGCCACGTCAGGTCTTGGATGCCTACCTCCCTTCATCTTGTTATACAGATAAAAATAAATGCCTACTCATCTTGTTTAAGCCAACCTCAATCCCTGACACATTATCTCATTTAGTCCTCGTTATGGCATGGTCTCAATGTATGTAAGGAAGAGACCATTACAGACAGATGCACAAATGACAAGCACCACAAACCTTACTACCTAACGGTTCAGCTCATTTCCAGAGTCCAAGGAAGAAGGAAAAACTGTCTGCACGTCTCCATTGGTCACTTATCAGGTCATAGTAGTTTGCTTATATGAGCAACCTAAAGCTCTCTTTTTTCTTGTCTCCTTCAGCCAGGTCCTCGCCATCTTTTAATCTCTTGTCTCTTCTCCCCACTGAGTTCCACTTCTTTTCTGGCCCTGGCGGACAGTCATCAGTACGCTCCGTGCCTTTGGTGGAGCTGGAATGGAGTGAGAGGAGGAAGTAGGTGTTGGGGCCAGTTGGGGTCAAAATGAGACCAGTGAAGGACCTCTAAGCAAAGGGACAAATGGGCTACACAAAGTACAGAGGGGAGAGGGGTGGAGAGGGAGCCGTGGGTGAGCTCACCCACTTGCTCAAAGGGGAATGGTTAACACGGAGGAGGCAGCAGAAGTCGAACACAAGGGCCAAGGGCTGGAGTGGCGTCCTGAGATTCGGCATGCAGGACAGACTGAGGACAGAACACTTCAAAGTAAGCTATTTGTTGACCCTCTTTTAGTAAAATTTATTGCATTCTTTGGTTAAAGAAAAATATTAGTCCTTTACTCCATCTTGCCACAGGACCCCTGTAACCAGCCTTGTCTGTCATGGGCCAGACCCAGGAGTGTGGGTGTGCACTCCACCTAAGGCAGGAGATGTTCATACCTTTGGTGTAGTTACTATTGTTACTCCCATTCATCATATGATGACATGGAGACCCAGGAATTTAAATTATTTGCCAGAGATTGCACAGCTGGCCAGAGGCAAAGGGAGAACTCAAACATGGAGCTGCCTCTACTGCTTCCCTTAGGGTCTGATACTGTGTGGGGGACAGTCCACATGAGACTGAGTAGAAAACAGTCCTTGCCCTGAGGGAATTCCCGCTCCACCTGGCAGTCTGCCAACAATTGTTGCGCGTGGGTCACCGGCTAGCAGTGACCACGGAACGCTGTGGATGGCTCGACGATAAACACGCGAGAAAAAACATGCACAGAGACAAACTAATTTCTGTGGAGAAGTAGGGACGAAATGGCCACCCCTTCTAGTGAGGAGCGCGCCGATTTACAGTCCATACCTGCTTTTATTGGGCTCATGCTACATAATAACTCAGGTAACGTACAATACTCATTAGGGGAAGTAAGGAATATAGAAAACAAAGAACCCTACCGGTCTATTGAGTTGGGGGTCAAAGAGCTGTAAGGCTGAGGAACAAACTAGCTTCCTCCTAAGACCCTCCTCATTCAACTGAGAGCATTCTTGAACAAAGAAGGTTTCACAGTAATTTACATGTTCTTTCTTAGGCCTGATCACCCCGGGAAATCCGCACTTCTCAGTACCGAGCTGCAACACCCTGTCATTGTTTCAGGCTTAGGTGGAGCGCGGGAACTAAGGCCACCGAGAGATAAGGAGATTTTCTTCCGGACACTGAGAACTCAGACTTTGTCAAAGCCGAGGAGTGAGGGTCCATCACCCCCTTTTTGCTGCAGCCCCCCCCCCAAGTCCTTCTTTTTGGGGGGCCTCCCAAAAGTGATCGTGCCTGGCTTGGGTTGTTCCCCCCGTGGGGAATATTACCCGTCTTTGGCTAACCGACCAAGCTTTTTGGGGTTCAGCAGCAGAAACAGCATTCCTGCCAGGAAGATAAGCTTTTGTCTCCTTGCCGGCTCACGGTTCCAAGGGCGTTCCCTTAGCCTTAGCCTAGGCGGGGGTTTCAGTTTCTGATACCAGTCAGGGCGGTTCCCAACAAACAATAACTACAGATAAATGATGCAAGGAAGCAGGAGGAAAAAACCATCTAATAGGCAGCAGTTCGTGGTCTCTCGTGGTCTGCGAGGCAAAGTCTCAGGGAAGTCATCCTCCACGCCTCCTTCTTAACCCATCCGTCAGGGTTTAATTGGGAGCCCGTGATTTCTGACAAGTTTGAAATTTCTTGGCTCATTTACTTCGGACACTGCAACAGCTAGTCACTGAGTGTTTCATGTGCAAAGCACTGGGCTCCATCTTTTTCCAAGGTGTTGCCAAATGGATCAAGAACAGTCCTGGCCTTTAGGAAGCTTACAGTTTGGGAAGAAAAAAAAGAAATATAAAAAATTATTGCCCTGGCTGGCGTAGCTCAGTGGATTGAGCACGGGCTATGAACCAAAGTGTTGCAGGTTCAATTTCCAGTCAGGGCACATGCCTGGGTTGCAGGCCACAGACCCCAGCAACCGCACATTGATGTTTCTCTCTCTCTTTCTCCCTCCCTTCCCTCTCTAAAAATAAATAAATAAAAATATGTAAAAAATATTATAATAAAGGAGTAAAAATTATAGCCTAGCAAACTGGCTGAGAATAAATCAAAGCTGAAACACAGGAAGAACACCAAGCTACTTTATGACCTTTGGTCTCCATTGTAGGTTGTATCACTCATTTACTCATTACAGATTATTTACTGAGTCTTTACTACAAACCACATGCCACGTTAGGTTCTGGCAGTTCAACAAGGAACAAGACACAGCTTTTGCCCTGGCGGGGGTGGGGGGTCCCTACAGACAAGGCATCATCAGGAAAGTGGGATGGAGAAGGTGATATCACCCATAAGGGAGTGAAATCTATTCTTGGGAGGGTGAGAAAAAAAATCTTACTGAAGAAAGGGTTGATAGAAAAAACAAAATGAATGTAAGAAGTAGCTAGAATCAATAGGACTTGATGATGGATTGCATAAAGCTGGGGAAGTAAGGAAAGGAATTTATTTCATGTGGAGATGCAATGTTGGGATTTATAAGAAATAGATATTTGATCATTCAGATGACCAAAATATATTTTTCATATATATTTGGTCTCTGTCCACAGTTCCTGGCTCTCAGCTCCCCAAACTTTTGAATTTCCTGAGGGTTTAGGACGATCAAGGACCTTTGGCTGTGTGCCTGAGGTGACTCTTGGAAGCGCCTGTGCATGGGGGTTGGGAGAGCTTCCAGACTGGTGACCACACAGAGATGTGGCGGGAGTGGTGAGCCTGGAGAGGGCATAGACGCGCCGCACCCCTTCCTACATATCTTGCCCTATGCATCTCGTTTATCTAGCTGTTCTTGAGTCATAGCCTTTGTAATAAATCAGTGATTTAGTGAGCAAACAGGTATTCCTATTCTAGCAAATTAATTGAACCCAAGGAGGGAGTCATTGGAACCTCCCACCTACATCTGCTTGGTCAGGGACACGCATGAGTGTCTGGGCTGTGGCCAGCATCTGAAATGTGTATGTGGTGGGGGTGGGGGGGTGGAATCCTGTAGACAGAGCCCTTAACATGTGGAGTGGAGTGTTATCTATGGGTAGATAGCCTCAGAACTGAGTTGAATTTTTGGACACCCTGCTGGTGTCTGAGAATTGCATTGGAGGAACCCCATACACATGCACTTTGGAATTGTGTCCGGGAGCCCAACTGAGGACGGGAGATAAAGGAAGCCAGCAGGGATGACACGCAGTCTGTTGATGACACCAGGGTGACTGAATTCATGAAAGGAAGTCCAAACACTAAAAGGTTGTGTTTTGAGCTGTCAAATGATTCCAGTTTTGAACTGTGGCTGGATTCAGAGATGCGGAACTCAAGAGGAAGAGATCTGAACTGGAGAGTTGGGAATCATGTGAATGCACGGCACAGAGACAGCCAGAAGAGTTGACGGAGCGCCCAGGGAGAGAACGGAGTGAGTAGAGGTCTGAGGCCAAAATCCTAAGAACAGAAAGTGAGGATGTTTGGTGTGGTTATTAAACAGCATTCTGAATTTGAAAGGTACCACCAGTTTTCAGATTCTGGGTCACACAGGCCCATTTGTGTGACCTCAGAACCTAGGAAGTTTGCTACAGTCTCCGCCTTTTGGGAGAGTTGCTATGTCGTGTTCACTGCCGCACCTCGGTGTCTCCCTGCGTAGGGGCCTCTAGTAGGGACAGCCCTAATTGTTGGCATGACTTCCAGGTGTCCAGTACGTGGCACTCACCTCTGAGGAAGTTACACAGAGGTGCCCAAAAGCATACTGAGTACCCTTTGAGCAACAGGAGACCCTGTGATGGGGTGAGACCACTGGAGAGCCAGTGTCTGAGGGGCCACTTGATGAGCACAGGACCAGTGGTGCTGACCCAACAGGGGATCCACCTGTCGCTTTCACCAGCTCAATTGCATTCCCTCTGGGAGGAAGTGTAACGGTGCAGTGGTTAAGGCCCAGGTGCTAGGCAAACTGAAAATGTTCGTCCTAGCTCTTGCACATCAGCTATTTGACCTCTAGAAAGTTACTTAATTTCTCTGAGCTTTAGATTGTTCATCTATCAAATGGAGAAAATAATAGCATCCCAAATCACAGGGAAGTTGAGGTTTAAGTGAGAGGACCCAGATAAACCCCAGTGCCTGGCAGAGAGGAAGCATTCTGTTAGCTACAAGGGCCGAGAGTCAGCTGCAGCTACTCCTCCTCAGGCCGTCCTGCACTGCCAGCTGTACCATAACGGAGGTCTGTTTCTCCCTTGCAGTGGGCACAGTGTTAAGCTTCGCCATTAGAGAGTTATTACAGGAGAAGGGATTTCTTGCCCCAAATCCAGTGTGATGCTATTTCTGACTCTTGCTCCTGCTGCACGGCTGTCAGCAGCACGTGTCAGGGTATCCAGTGGTTCTCTCCCCAGCAGCACGGCCAGGGTGCAGTCTCCCATCAAGCTTGTAGCCTCGATGAGCCACTTAACACGGCCCTCCCGACATGGACAGGGCCTCCCAGACCCCACAGCACCCTGCCTACAACTTGGTTTCCAATGCCCCAACTCCTGCACTTGCCACCACCCCAGCCTGTCTGCACTCCCCAGGCTCCAAACGGCCCTCTGGATGAGCAGGACCCCAATACCCCAACTTCCTCTGCAAGCCTGCTGCCTGCCCATGTCAGTACACCCACCGGGGGTAGCCTCTACTGGCCCGGCAAATGCAGACTAGCTCTAGTCTGGGCAACACAGGAACATACGTCTTTGCTGTCCCGTGGACATCTCTGGTGAGCTCTGCATTTAACATTTTCCTCTTCTTCCACCCTGGTGCTCGGTGCTCTTTTCAGTCATGCACTGTGCGTGCCGGCATTCACTCCATATGTCATTACTGGGCAGATAGTTACTCTTCTGAAGTTGCTTGGCAACAATTATTCAACATTCAGATCTTACTAGTTTTTGCGGTGAGATGATTTGGAACCCTGAAAAGGGTGTACTATTTCAGATACCTAACACTGAACTCTTATTTCTTTGCTAAAATAGCACAAGTTCATCTTAAATTTGTATAACAATAAGACATTTATTTAAGCCCGTAATTGCCAACTGACACCAGCATTTCTGTATATTTCTGTCAGACTTAGATATACACAGAACACAAAATTAGCAGAAAGAAGTACATTTGTGTTGCAAATTCACTCATCTTGGGGGTCAAGATGCATGTCTTGATCAAATAAATTCTGAAAAGGAAAGGATGAAACATAGTTAGACTAGATAAACTTCTTCAATTTTGTATGAATCTAACAGACATCACCACAGTCCTCTAGTCTTTCCTTTAGCAGGTGTCTTACCAAGAAGCCAGAGGGAAAAGGCAAGTCACTCAGTGTTGCACACGGCAAAACCACTTTTCTTTCAAACAAACGTATCAGCATAAGATGGTGCCAAGGTCTAGAAAGAAAAGTGTTACATGGTGTTATAAAAATAAAGCAACAAGTGCAAACACCAATGTGACCATTCTCTTTATTTTCCCTCTCAAACAGGTGTTCAATATGTTCTTATGTTACATATTGAACGAGTTCATGAAATGTTATGAATAGACAGAAATTGTGGAGAATTGGATTGTGCTAAAAGAGTGGAGCTAATTATGCTAAATGAAAAAGGAAAGCTGTGGTTCATCCTTAATTGGAGTAAAATATTTTTCTACTTTAGTGGACACTCAGTATTGTAATTTTAAAAATCCAACATCATACTCAATAAATACTCTTCTTTAATACGGCTCAATATGCCATGGAGGGGAGGGTTGTCAAGAATAACAAACATCCATGTACATGCCACCCAAAGTATAGAACACTGCCACCCAGCCCCCTAGAAGACCCCCAAGTGCCCATTCCCCATCACAACCTTATTCACTCCCCAGAGGGTAACCATCCCCCATTTTTGTGACTGTTGTTTCCTTGGTTTTCTTTATGGTTTTACCCCTAATATCTGCATCCCTCTCAATATGGTTTGATTTTGTGTATTTTTGAACTTGGTACAAATGGATTCATACTGTATTTGTAGTTGACTTCTTTCTTTCAATCAGTACTGTAGTTATGAAAAGCCACAGATCACTCAGTTTTACTGCTACAGGACTCACCATAACTTATCTGCTCTGTGTTCCTGGTTTAGAGCTGCTACAGTAATTCTTATATGAACATTCTTGCATCTTAATTCTCCACAAGTACACAAGATCATCTAGTGAACATATGAAGGAGTAATTTTGTGGGCTGTGAATGTTAATAACAATAACAGCAATAACAATGATAATAACATGTACTTTATAGTGTTTATTGAGTTCCACGTACGGCTCTGAGCACTTCACATGGATTAATTCAATCCTCACAAAAATCCTTTGAGGGCAAACATTGCTTCTTGGGAAGGGGGGCGTGGACTAAATCATTTTTTTTAAATCTATATAGTGACATGCTCGAGGTCATAGAATCAAAAAGATGGTATTCAAGTCCATGTCCAGCAGGTCCATGAATAACTGTTTCATTCAATGTTGTTTTGTCCCATAGAAACTTAACTTTTATTTTTATTGATTAGCCTATGATAAAGTTGGTTTCATTTATACTTTGTTTTGCTTAGTCACAGAACCTATTAATCATGTTAAGTAATCTGTAGTTGGCAGCAGAATTTGTACTCAATTACCACATCATAATGCAATAGTATTTATAGAATATAAACATCTTCAAATATATCAGACAATGTCAAACTATTTTCTCAAAAGGTGTGCTAATGTATACTCCCACTAGCAGGATAGGCAGTTTCCATGACTTCTTATCTTTGTCAACACTTGTTATTGTCACCTTATTTTAGTCAATCTGGATGTTGTGCAATGTGGTCTCATTGTGATTTGTATTTGTGTTTCTCTCTTGAAAATGAGACAAAGTATTTTTTTAGTGTTTACTGACCAAGTGGATTTCCTTATTTGTGAATTTCTTGTTGAATTGGATTTTACATCTTACTCACTGACATACAGGAGTTCTTTAGATGTTCGGAATACAGTTAGCCCTTCATATCTGTGTGTTCCAGATCTGCAGATTCAACCAACTGCAGAGCAAAAATATCAGGGGAAGAAAGTTATGTTGTTGCTAATGTGTACTGTGTAGTTACGCCTACAGTGGTTGTGTCTGTACTGAACATGTACACTTTTATTCTTGTCATTCTCTAAACAATATAAACACTTATATGATGTATATTAGGTATTATCTAGAGATTACTTAATATGAGATGTGTTTAGATTATATGCAAATACTATGCAATTTTATGCAAGGGACTTGGGCATCCATGAACTTGGGTATCCACAGGGGCTTCTGGAATCAACTGCCACAGGTAAGGAGGGGTGGCTCTTAACTTAGGATTTTGCATCTGTGTTACTAAGTGAAATTGGCCTGTAGTTTTCCTTTCACATATTATCATTTGGTATCAGGTGTTTGCTGGTCTCATAAAATGAATTAGGGAGTATCCTTCTTTTTCTATTCACTGGAAGGGCTTACATTTGGAATTACTTATTTCTTGAATATTTGGCAGTACTCACCAAAGTTGTTTTGCCTGGAATTTTCTTTCCAGGAGTATTGATTCAATTAACTTAATGGCTATAGAACCATTCTTTTGTTTATTTTGGTAAGCTATATATTTATAAAAATGTGTCCATTTCTTATACATGTTACAAATCTATCAGCTCTAGGCTCTAGATTGTTCGTGGTATCACATCCACCGCAGGAACATAAGCAGCTCTGCCCCTTTTCCACTCCTCTTTTCCTTGGTTAACTTGGCCAGATGTTTGTCACTGTGAAGACTTTTTCCAAGAATAAACTTTTGATTTTTTTATTACTTTCTGTTCTAATCTTTATTTCCTTCTATTTCCTTTAAGGTTATTTTATGCTGTTCTTCTATTGAGATAGATGCTTTTCTTATTAATATGCAGCCTTTCTGCTACACACATTTTGGGCTATCCATTTCCTCCAACTACTGTTTTGGCTACAATCCATTAATTTTATTATTTCACTGTGTTCAGTTCCATCTATATTCTAGGACGAGTTAGCACTTCTTATAGATTCACGGGTTACTTGTGTTTCTTGACCGACACATGTGTTATTTGGAACTGTGTTACCTTCCTGAAATACGGGGCTGCTTAATCACTCATTTCCACAGCAACAATCCACAGAGACCCTCCCAGTGAACTGAACCTTTCATTACGTGGAGTTTCTTTCTTTGGTTCTAATGATATTTCTGCCTTAACAATTTTCTTTAGCTATTAATATACCTAAGTCAGTTGACTTTTGGTTGGTATAACTTTTGCCATCATTTCCCTTTCAGACTTGTTGAGTCATACACTAGAAATCACATTTACATGTAATCAGTTTCTTCCTTCTCAGACCATCCGCACTTAGAGCAGTTACTCCAATCACTGCCCTACCAACTTACATAATTCTTGTTTATTTTAAAACCTCTCACTTGTTTAAGCCCATGAAACATAATTATTGTTCTATATAGTAAGTGTCCCTTTAGATTAATCGATATGTACAAGCATCTTGGTTCTCTCTTTCATCACTTTCCACTAAATCCAGCACATCCTTTGGAATTTCCTTTAGTAAGAACCTGCAGGTGGCAACCTGCTCATGTTTATTGCCTGAAACTGTCTTTAGTCCACCGTCATTCTTGAAATATATTTGGTAAGTACAGAACTTGAAGTTGGAAGTCATTTTCTTCCCACGTATTAGAGACAGCCATTCAGCTGGCTGTTGAGAAGCCAGCTAAAGAAAAGTCTAGCTGAGACTGCTTTTGGAAGGGTAGGTGTGGCTTTTGTTTTGGCTGCTTTTATAAGTTTTTGTCTTTATCATTCTACTGTTTCACGAAGATTCTGTTTGGGATAAATGCGTAGATTGGTATTTTTTACCGATTTGAAAAAATCTCAGCAATTACTTCAAATATTGCTTCTGCCCCATTATCTATTAGAAACTACTATTGGGTACATATTAGACCCCTTTGCTTCATCCTCCACTCTTTCTTATTTCTCAGGCTCCTTTTCTATGCTACATCCATTCTGGATAATTTCTCTTGTCCCAGTTTCCAGTCATTAATTCTCTTTTCAGGGCCATCCACTCTTCTGTTAAACCTGCCCATTGACTTAGTCATTCTATTGTCCATTTCTAGAACTTCTCTTTGGTTGTTTTTTCATATGCTTTGTTTCCTGTAGATATCTTCAAACTTGACTTCTATATTTAAAGAAAACAATTGTTTTATATTATGTATGTGCTAATTCTAAAGTTGTTTTCTGGTGGTCTTTGCTGCCTTTCATTTATGATGCCAGTCAGAGTCTATTAAACATGAGGCATCCGTGTCCTAGGGAGATTATTTGTGACCCTAGCGTCCTCCAAAGCTTGTTCACATGGCAGGCAGCTGGGTAAGTTTCCCAAGTGCAGGTGTAAGTGTACAAGACTCTGAAGCTTAGTCCCCCTATTTTGCATAATGTCACCACCCACATTCTTTTGAGCAAATCAAAAAACAAGGCCAGTACATGTTTGAAGAATTGGAAAATGGATAGAATTCTTGATGGAAGGAACTGTGAATTCATATTGCAAAAGAGCATGAGCACCAGGGGTGGTAGAGAACTATGGCCATTTTGCAAAGCACCAACCTCATGGAGTTGCTGGAAATGCCGAATAATGAGGAGACCTCTAGGGAAATGGTGAGATCTAGGCTGAATTATAGAATTCTGAACTGGTGAACTGGGTATATGTTAATATTATGCACTCACTGAAAAGGGGAGAAAAGTAAGTTTGATTATAAATGAACCAGAAAATCCAAACAGAATTTCAAACAGAGATCTGAAGTTCAGAAGTGAGATTTTGGTTCGTTTTATAGATGAAGAGTATAGCTAATATTTGCAGCAATGGATGTGCAAAGTAAGATTCCTAGAGATGAAATCCCAGAGAACATCAGAATTTTTAAAAACAGGAAATAGAAAAATTATAACCTAAAGGAGAGTTAGGCAGTACACAAACCAAGTAGGAGTGGTTTAAAAGCAGTAAAGAATAGTTAATGCTATCAAACCTCACAGGAACAAATACAAATCAATTTTTAAAGAGCTGACATATGCTGTATACCTTAAACACATGCAGTGATGTGTCAATTATTTTTCAATAAAATTGGGGGTGAAAAGCCTGATGATATAAATGTAGTTGCCCCTGAAAAATGATCACTTCAAAGATCTCAAGGTAACATGAAATAAAAATAATCTCAAGGTAACATGAAATAAAAATATAAGTTGTTTTAGTTTGTAATTTTTTAAAATTCATAAATATTTTAGGATGTGAATGGAATTACCATTCAATTTTTTTCATCTTATCTCCCCAAACAGTCAATAAATGAGATTCTCAAGATAACTACAGATTATTTTAAGGGGTCATCAGTTATTAACAAATACTGTAGAAATGCATTATATGTTGTATAACCTATTACACAAATGACAGAGTAATACTAAACCTGAAAGCTTCTTTTTAACCTTTCATTATAAATAAACAATGACTCAGGGAGAAGGGACATTTCAAAGCACATGTATTATGAAAGTAGAAATGATTAAACTTTCAGGATGATAGTGTAATTAAAAATCTTTTGAAAATTTCACATCTATATTATCATGATATACTTATCTGATGATGCTAAAAACACAAGGCTAATACTTGAACAAGGATAGCATTAAAAACAAATTTATATATAAAAATATTCTGGCAAAATTCCACAGGTTTTTCTTGTTTGGAGATATTCTTCCTTATTTAGTCCAAAAATCAAATCCCATCCAGCAAGTACTGTTACTTACCTCAATAATGTAAAGTTCTGTCCACTGGTGAACTTCATCTATACGTTACAGAGAACATTCATAACACCCTCAAATAACAAAATGTAATTCATTAACACCAGGTACTCTCAAAGTCCAAGAGCTGAAGAAATAAATTTTAAAAACCAATGATAGTTAAAATAAGGGGTTCTGAACTTCAACTGCTTTGTGAAGCTTTATTGTACAGACTAAAATTCCGGTTTTCTAGACTCAGAGATACTGAACTGCCTGTTGGGTTTAGTGGCCTCCTGCATCAGCTCCTGCAGCTGTCCTATTTGTTCATCCCGAAAGTCATTAAGTTTTTCTTCTGGCAGGGCGATCCCAAAGCATGGTTTCTCGGTTGAGTTTTGTCTGTTTTCCTTAGATTGTTGCCATAGCACTGCTGCATACGCCTAGTAAAAAGAGAGAAAAATGAAGATTACAGATATAAAATTAAATTAAGATCTGTATTCACTCATTTAATGTTGGAGGACTTGAACAGTTCTACTTCCAAGTACCTATTTTTCTCCATTATGAGTCCTCTGCCTTCGACGAAACAGATACAAATGATACTATAGCCATGTCTTTGCTAGTCAGTGATAACTTCAGTATCTTATTTTTTTGCATTGTAATAGACTTTTAGAAAAGGCCTTAACCTAGAAAGCTGGGCAGGGAGTGAGAGTGGTCCACAGGCGGGCTTCAGGAGTGTGTGTGAAGCAACCAGAAATCAGACCCGAATTGTATGCACACAAGCAGGGCGCTGTTCTGGGGCCGTGGATGCCGTGAGATTTTAAAAGCGGTCACCAGGATTCTGATAGGTTTAAAAGTGGGTCTCAAAATGTACTAAGTTCACCTGTGTCTTCGATTTAAAAACTAATTTAAATCACACTAGAGGAAAAAAGAAACTTTGCAACATTAAACCTTCATATTTAACAACCATCTTGGTCAGGGAAAAATTCTAGCCCTGGCTGAGGGGTGCAGCTGGTTGGAGCATCGACCCCGAAAGGCTGTGGGTTTGACTCCTGGCCGGGGTGCGTGCGGGAGGCAGCTGACTGGTGTTCTCTCACGTCGACGTTTTCCTCTCTCTAAAATCAATAAATGTATCTTTGGGTGAGGATTTTTAAAAATTCTACACTTCTCATTCTATAATTTTTCTCTCATTCTGTCAGTATCTTCAGCCTAATATTCCAACTTATCATTGCCTTAAGTGACACTTTTTTGAAGCAGATTCTCACTCAGAATTAGTCTTTTAATCAGGCAGAAAGTACCAATGTATTTCAATTCATGAAGTTAAAAGACTATATGGTTAAGTGAATGAGTTCATTAACTCTAGATAATGTTATTCTATGTAGGTTAAGATAATTAAATTGCTTAAAACTGCCAGCATCACCAAAGAAACTTTAGTTCCAGACAGTCCAAACCTTTACTTGTATTGGAAATATTTTCATGATTTACAGAAATCCATTCCATATAACACCCCCCCCCAAAAAAAAACACCCCAAAACCCTGCTCACACCTTAAGTTTTATGACTCCCACTTCTAAATGCATGCCCCGGAGGTTTCTCAGCCTTGGCACTATTAACAAATTGGACACTTTGTGGTGGGAGTCTGTTGCATTATAGGATGTTTCATGGCATCTCTTGGCTTGTCTCTATCCACTAGATGCCTGTGGCATCCCTCCCCCTCAGTCTGGATAATCAAAGATGTCTCCAAACATTGCCAAGTGATCCTTGTCAGCCAAAACTGTCCTGAGCTGAAAACTATTGTCTTAAAGAACCTTTCAGACATATAAACAAGTAGCATGCACAAGAATGTTCATTGTGGCATTGCTTGTTAAAGCAAAAAAAATTGAAAACTGTCTAGTCTCAATCGGAGAAAGGACCATTACACTGGGGTTTAATCAGATATTTAATTATAATCCATTAATAGTCAATGAACTAAATGTCTGTGGACAGGGATGAAGCTCCAAAGCAAACAGAATCCAAAAAGTAGGTTTTGCCAAAGTTATTCATTTGTAGAAATGGGAAAACCAATACTTACATTCATATGGAATTTTGAGAGGCCCTAAATAGCCAAAACAACCTTGAAAAAGAACAAAGTTGGAGCATGCACAGTGCCTACTTTCAAAACTTACCAAAAAAAATACTATAAGTAATCAAAAACAGAGAAACACATAGACAAATGGAATAGAATGGAGAGTCCAGAAATGAACCCTTACACACAGACCAGCTGATGTGCCACATGGATGTCAGGCCAGCTTGACGAGGTAAGAACAGCCCCCCCACAGACAGGGCTGGGCAGCTGCGTTTCCATGTGCAGAGAGAGAAACTGGAGCCCTCCCTCCCATGGCAGACAAAAATTAACACTAAATGGATGGAAGACCTAAAACCATAGAATGCCTAAAAGAAAAGAAGAGTAAATCTTGGGGACCTTGGATTTAACAACAGATTCTTAGATATGACACTAAAAGCTTGAGCAGTGAAAGAAAAGCTAAACTGGGATTCTTCAAAATTTAAAAACTTTTGTGTAACAGAGGACACTATTAAGAAAGTGAAAAGACAAACTACAGAATGGGAAAAACATATGCAAACTATGTATCTGACAAGGGTTTTAATAGCCAGAATACATAAAGAACTCCTACAATTCAGTGACAAAAAGACAAACAGTCCAGTTTTAAAGTGGGCAGAGGCTTGAGCAGGCATGGCTCCGAGGAAGGCGTGCAAATGCCCAACAAGCACGTGAGAAGACAGTGGACATCACTAGTCATCAGGGAGACGCAAATCAGAACCACAACGAAATACCACTTCACACCCACTGGGGTGGCTCTAATAATAACAAAGGTAATAAAAGGAAAATACCCAGTGTTGGCGAGAACTGAAGTAATGGGAACCCTCATGTCGATACACTGCTGATGGGATGTAAAGTGGTACACAGCCGATGTGCAACACAAGTTTGGCAGTCCCTCAGAAAGTCAAAGAATTACCGTATCATTGAGCCAGCAATTTCGTCACAGGTATATACCCAAAATAAAGGAAAGGAGGCTCTCAAACAGATAGTTGTGCACCATGTTCCCAGCACCATTATTCACAACAGCCAATTATGTGCAAACACCTGGTGTCCATCAACAGATGAGTGGATAAGCAAGATGTGGTAGAGATATACAGTGTTAAATTCTTCACCCGTAAAAAGGAATGAAGTTCTGATACATTCTACAGCATGGATAAAAATTAAAATCATTATGCGAAGGGAAATAAGCCAGACACAAAAGAACAATACTGTAGGATTCCACTTATATAAAATACGTAGACTAGGCAAGTTTATAGACAGTTACCAGGGGCTGGGGAAACGACTTATTGCTTAATGAGCACAGTTTGTTTGGTAAGAAAAGTTTGGGGTATAAATTCTGGTCAGAACATAAACAATCCCGAGGCACTGGAGAACCAGAGTCAAACAAAAGGTAGAAAAGAGCTGACTCCTCAGAGAATGGCAGAGATCACTGGGTCAGACCCCATTGTTACGGCTTTTTGTGAGGAAGATTGCAGCTGGTACTGGGTGGTGGCAGAGGAATCAGAGGACAGTGTGGGAAAACCACAGCAGTTGGAAAAAGGGTATTGGAAATTTCAGGGGGAAAAAAGCTACAGGAGGGGAACCCTAAATTGTGCAAGTAAAATCTGCCAAAATCTCTGGCTAACCACTCACCTGGGCGTGGCTCAGGACAGACTTAGGCAGCCCAGCTATGGAAAAAATAACTGACTAGATATTTCAGCTGCTTCATGTCGAAGGGAGCACAAAGTTTGGAATCTAAATTCTGCCAAGCTGACAGCTTAATAAAACAAAAGAAAATCAATGCACTTTGGAAAAACATAGTGGAATAATGTCTCTACAATGTAGTATCTATCATTCACAGTGTCAGGGGGAAATCCATAATTACAAGAAACATGAAGAAATAGTAACTGTGACATGTAATCAAGAGAAAAGGCAATGCATTAAAATTAGCAAAACACAGGATGATGAATATTAACTTATTCTGGTAATCATTTCACAATATATCCATACATAAAATCATTACCTCATACACCTAAAACTAATACATTGTCGTATGTCATTTATATCTCAAATTTTAATAATCTAATGAATCAAATCACATTGATTTGATGAAATGCAAAAAAGAAAACCCACGAGGAATGATCAATGAATAATTTGGGTGGAAAGACAAAAAGAAAAAAGAACCGCCCTCCCATTGCCTATTCCTCTGCCCCGTATACTTTCCACATTACTCTAATGGCAAGATATTCAGGACTCTATTATGAGGTTGTCCCCAAACAGGCCCTGGCAGCAATAAAATAGGAATCTTCCGATTAGGTACCCTGCCATGGAAATGCACCTAGAGGGAGGAAGGAGACTTAGAATAGAAGAATGCAGCACATGAGCTACAGCGTCCTTTGGTTTTAAGCTTTGATCATGCTAGCCTTGAAGAATCAAGTTGCCCCAGAATTCTCCTCAAGTTAGAAGACTTTGATGACTGATCTCCTGAACCAAAAAGAATGCAGTGCTGCCTCAGGTTAAGTAGCAGCTTCAGGTAGTGGAAAGTCATCAAAGACAGAGGCTTTGAGTGTGGTGAGAGCGGGATAGCGGTCTGAATGGTGTCCCCTAGAGGTATCAAGCCCTAATAACTCCTGGAGCCTGTGTATGTTAAAAGATTTGCAGGTGAATTTAAGGATCTTGTGATGAGGAGATTATTCTGGTGTGCACTAAATACCACAATAATGTTCATATAGGAGAGGTCGGGAGAAATGAGACCCACCAGAGGAGAAGGGGATGTGAAGATGGAGACAAAGTTTGGAGCGCTGCGGCCACCAGAAACTGGAAGAACAAGGTACAGGCTCTCCCCAAGAGCCTTCTACACTGTGACCTACACTTCTGGCCTCCAGAACATCAGAGATTAAGTTTCTGTTGTTTTGAGCTACCAAGTTGCTAATTTGTTGCAGCATTTCCAGAAAACTAAAGGGCAGTAAACTACAGAAATATAATTATAGAAATACAATATTAGGGAAGTCTTCTAATAGGAAAAACTAAACTTCATACTTCAGTAACAACTTACATTGTTACCAAAAGGAAAATTAAGTGTGGCTAACTAATTGTTTCTCACTAAAATTTTTGAAAAGGTAGAGGGCCTGTAGTACTGATTTACAAGTAACAGAAGAACTGGAAATATTTGGAAGACTGGTTCTGCCTTCACTGTACTTTCAAATTCTCTATTTATATATTAAACTTGTTTATAGCCTGAATCCAATTGATACCACTAAATTGCTGGTAACAAAATATATAAAGTCATATTCTAACAGATTCTAATGTATGTAAAAGATAAAAATAGTTTATTAAAATTATCTCTACAGAAAAGTATCAACAAACTGACTTTTCTATGGCACAGGCTTTTTTAAAGACTAAAGATGAACTGCATTAGATTTGCTTTAACAGCTTTGGGAATTAATTAAACTAAGGGAATAACATCATCTAATCCAATTTACAGAACACAGTTCCCGACTTATGATTTTTCAACTTTACCATAGTGCATAAGCGATATGCATGTAGTAGAAACCATACTTCAAATTTTGAATTTTTACAGTTTCCAGGGCTAGTGCAGTGCAGTCCAACACTGTCATGATTCTGAGCAGCAGCAGCCACAGCTCCCATCAGCCACACACTCAATGGCAAACAACCAGTGCTCTGTCATGTACTGTGTCACCAGTGCTTTCTGGATACTGTGTTCTGTGTCTTCCCATCCCATCATGTCTACTGTACAAATCACCCATCTGTGTCCCCTGCTTCTGGAGAAAAGAGGAAGGTAATTACTCCAAGAGTAATTGCCCAGCATGAAGGCAGCAAGTCATAATTACATAAATTACATGCTATATTAAACACTTCATTATAAAATAGGCTTTGTGTTAGATGATTTTGCCCAACTGTGGGCTAATGTAAGTGATCTGTGTACATTTAGGCTAGGTGAGGCTACACTATGATGTTCAGTAGGACACCTGTATTAAATGCACTTTCCACATCAGTATCTTCAACTTACACTGGGTTTATTGGGTCAAGGGGCATCTATAATATGTTAAATTTCACTAGGGAAATACAGTCAGCAAAACCCAGACTATAAAACTACAAAAGCAACCTCAGTCTTAGAGCTAATAAAGGACAGGTGAACAACTCCACAGTGCAGAAACCAAGAAGACACTGCCTTAACCAAATGATCAAGGTTAAGATCCCCACTACCAAGTGACATTGATGGCATGCACCCCAATAATCACGCACTGAGAATAGTATATCACCTCAGCATGTTCTTTCAACAACACTCAACCTCAGCCTAATCATAAAAAACATCAGACAAACCTCAATTAAAAGACACTCTACAAAATCACTGACCAGGAGTCTTCAAAAGGTTTAATGTCATGAAAAATACAGAAAGACTAACGAACTGTCCTGTATTAGAGGAAACTAAGGCAACATGACAATCACATGACAGGTGGAATATTGAATCAGGCCCTAGAACAGAAAAAGAACATTAGTGTAAAAAATGGTAAAACTGAATATACTAAAATAGTTAGTAATATTGTACCATGTTAATTTCTTAGTTCTGATAATGGTACTATAATTATGTAAGATGTTAACATGTAGGGAAGATGTACTATTTTTGCCACTCTTCTGTAGGTGTGAAATTAACACAAAGTAAAAAGCTAATTTTTATTATTCCAAAAAGACTTAACAGGCAACTAATTACAATTATATCATTTTTGGGGGGATTCTTAAAAATACTGTTAAAAAAAGACAATCAGGAAATCTTAAGCACTGATTGGATGTTTGATGATACTAAGAAATAGTTAATTTTGGAGATGTAATTAATAACAGTACTGTATTATGGAAATAATTTTAAAGAGTCTCTTTTAGAAATAAATACTGAAATATTTGTGAATAAAAGTATAAGTTTGCTATTTGCTTAAAAAGAACTCAGAGGCGAGGGGAGATGCAGCCGGGGGCACAGATGAAACAAGACTGACTGTGAATTGATACATGCTGGAACCGAGTGATGGGTACGTGATCGTTCACTACGTTCTCTCTACATCTGTGTATGTTTGAACTTTTTTCCATTAACTAAAATATACACACACCTATATAAAACATGTAATTTAAAAAATAAAACTAGGGACTTCCAGCCAAGATGGAAGTGTAGGTAGACACACTGTGCCTTCTCCCACAACCAAAATAAGGACAACAATTTAGAAACAAAAAAACCCAATACTGACAGAAAATTGAACTGTATGGAAGCCTGACAACCAAGGAGTTAATATAGAAACATTCATCCAGACAGGTAGGAGGGGCAGAGTCAGTTAGCCAGGTGGAGAGGGGTCGTGGCAAAGCGGTGGCTGGCAGACCCCCGACAGGCAAGGCAGCAGCAGTTGGACCCAGAGAGGCGGCTGACTGTGGGTGGGCATGGCAAGCAAGGTGGCTGGCAGACTGGGTGGTCCCACATTTGCATGCAGATAAACCAGGCAAGACTGGGGAGCGAGACAGACCACGCAACCCAGAGTTCCAACATGGGGAAATAAAGCCTCAAAACACAGACTGAAAATATTTGTGGGCGTTGAGGTGCTGAGAGAGACTCCCAGCCTCACAGGAGAGTTCATTGGAGAGACCCCCAGGGTCCTAGAAGATACACAAGCCCACCCACATGGAAGTCAGCACCAGAAGGGCCCAGTTTGCTTGGGGGGAGTGGCGGAAGGGACTGAAATCAGAGAGAGAGCAGAACAAGCATCACTGCTCCCTCTTGGACCACTCTCCCACATATAGCTTCACAACCCAGCCATTGGATTGCCTTGCCCTGGTGAACACCTAAGGCTCTGCCCCGCACTACGTAACAGGCACATCAAGACAAAAAAAAATGGCCCAAATGAAAGAACAGATCAAAGCACCAGAACAAATACAACTAAGTGATGAAGAGATAGCCAATCTATCAAATGCACAGTTCAAAACACTGGTAATCAGGATGCTCACAGAATTGGTTGAATTTGGTCACAAATAAGATGAAAAAATGAAGGCCACACTAAGTGAAATAAAGGAAAATGTACAGGGAACCAATAGTGATAGGAAGGAAACTGGGACTCAAATCAACGGTGTGGACCAGAAGGAAGAAAGAAACATCCAATCAGAAAAGAATGGAGAAATAATTCAAAAAAAAATGAGGAGAGGTTTAGGAACCTCCAGGACATCTTTAAACATTCTAGTATCCAAGTGGATATTCCAATATTCCAAGTGGAAAAGTTATTTGAACAAATAATAAAGAAGAACTTGCCCATTCTGGCAAAGGAAATAGACTTCCAGGAAGTCCAGGAAGCTCAGAGAGTCCCAAAGAAGTTGGACCCAAGGAGGAACACACCAAGGCACATCATAATTACATTACCTAAGATAAAAGATAAGGAGAGAATCTTAAAAGCAGCCAGAGAAAAGGAGACAGTTACCTACAAAGAGTTCCCATAAGACTGTCAGCTGATTTCTCAAAAGAGACCTTACAGGCAAGAAGGGGCTGAAAAGAAGTATTCCAAGTCATGAAAGGCAAGGACCTACATTCTAGATTGCTTTATCCAGCAAAGCTTTCATTTAGCATGGAAGGGCAGATCAAGTGCTTCCCAGATAAGGTCAAGTTAAAGGAGTTCATCATCACCAAGCCCTTATTATATGAAATGTTAAAGGGAATTATTTAAGAAAAAGAAGATAAAAAACATGAACAGTAAAATGACAGTAAACTCACAGTTATTAACAACCACACCTAAAGCAAAAACAAAAACAAACTAAGCAAACAACTAGAACAGGAGCAGAACCACAGAAATGGAGATCACATGGAGGGTTAGCAACAGGGCAATTGGAGGAGGAGAGAGGGGGAAAAGATATAGAGAATGAGTAGGATAGACAATAGGTAGAAAATAGACAGGGGGAGGCTAAGAATAGTATGGGAAATGTAGAAGCTAAAGAACTTATGACACATGGACATGAACTAAAGGGGGGAATGTGGATGGGAGAGGGTGTGCAGGGTGGGGGGAATGAAGGGGGGAAATGGGACAACTGTAATAGCATAATCAATAAAATATATTTAAAAAATAATAAAATTAGAAGCAAAGTCAAATAAACAGAATTAACTATGTACAAAACCATTCAACTAAAACCACTGGGTTGGCCAAAAAGCCTGCATGTTTTTTTCCATAAAATGAGACTCATTTTCCGGGAAATGAAGACTCACCAATAACTTTATTGATTTGGATACTTTGAGTATGTCCGCTATCTCCCACTATTGGCTTCTAGTGAGAGAGGTCAGGGGTGCTGCTAAACGTCTTCCAATGCATAAGACAGCCCCACAGCAAAGAATTATTTGGCTGAAATGTTAATAGTACAAGACACTTTGCAAAACACTTTTGACATGTTCAATTAGTCACAGCACCTTCTCCATACACTGCACAGTTTTTTTTGTTTCAGTTGTGTTTTTACCTTTCTTGAAATAATAATGCATAATACACTGAAAATGTTGCATATTTTCTTCCATCTTCAATATTAAAATGGCTGCACCAAAATTCACCAATTTTGATATTTTTAATGCATGCTGATATGACAGCTGTCAATAAAATCTAACAAAATTGTTTCAAATGAAGTTAAAGACAACTAAACACTACTAGAGCCATCATACAGAAAAAAACTAAAACTTTTTAGCCAACCCAATACTTCAATCACTTCTAAATTTCAGCTATGAATTCTGAATTTAACTGATCTACAAAACTTCCCAGGCACTGAAAAGCGACCTTTTGCCTGGTCTAACCACAAGCCTGTAACTCTGCAGGGGTGTCAAACTCATTTTTCTCGGGGGGCCACATCAGCCTTGCAGTTGCCTTCAAAGGGCCAAAATAATTTTAGGACTGTATAAATGTAACTACTCCTTAACTGTTAACGAATTGAAATTACATTCAGAGGGAAAGAGGGAGAGAGAGGGAAAGGGAAGGAAAGGAAGAGAGAGAGAGAAAGAAGGAGGGAGGGAGGGAGGGAGGGAAAAAGAAAACGCAGAGAAGTGGGCATGCTGACCTCCCTACGGTTTATGCTCCTATATCCCTTAACAAGTTTCCCCATTTCACTGAGTTAGGCCCTGGCCTTGTAATGAGACCAGTTTTCAAGGTGTGTACATAATCGCCACTGCATATAGATGATATAAGTTTTATACTATTTCCTCATACAATAAATAGAACAGGAATGTCTTAAAGAACACATATTCACACAACTGAATATTTAACTCTAAATAGAATTTCCTCAAATCTCTGTACTTCATTAGTAGACAGGCAAATTGTTAACATTACCTAAACCAGTATGCAAGGGGAAATGTTTTCAGCGTTTCTACTTTCAATAATACAGCCTATAGTATAGTACCCTCCTTTTCCAATTAAAAAAATATATTACTTTGGTAAAATACACTTAGGGAGCAATTAAAACTTTCCTGATCATATCCTTTCTTTTATAGTCTAATTATGGATTGATTTTTGAAAAACAAATAACTTGTAAATTACTAGAGAAATCATTTTGAAATTCCCAAGAGGCTATGCTTTATTCTATATTATATTTATAAATTACACTTTTGAAATTCAAGGAGTTGGGGGTTATTTTGTTTGTTTTTGGGGTTTTTTTCTTGCAGTTTCAAGTAATTGAAGTCTCTGGTATTCCACCCTGGAAATTGACAAAGGACATTGGAATTTTTGATAAATTTCATTCATTGCCTTTTCATTAATGTCTATAGGCCTGTAATAAACAGTGGTGAATATGAGAGAAGTGAAGACTGAGAGGGAAAGAAGAATGAGAAGAAATTGTTCAGGCTGATTCGGCAGAGAATAAAGCTCTAGTTTGATGGAAACTAGATAAAAAACTAAGCAGAGGAAGGCTGCTATTGTAGTGGCTCCTTCCTCTAGTCTCAACCAAGAGCAGCTAATTGTGAAGTAGAGTTCCATAGACTGTACACTATTTATTTAAGAGCTGACAAAGGAATTGGCACAAGTAGATGTTGTTACTTTACACCAAATTCCAAAACTAATTTTTTCCCATTTGAAAAAGAAAAATAGAAGTTCTACCGCACTACCTTCACAGGTTTCCTTTTACACAATGACTGTAGACCATACTCCAAACCTAAGGCCTCAGCAGCCCTTTGCTATCCTTTCTACAAATTCAATTCTAAATTCCAGTGGTTCAATGTCACCAACTCTAAAGCCTAATCTCAAACCCTGACACCTCTGCCTTTCCCCCCAGTCCCAGGCTTTCAACTGCCTCCCATGCAGCTCCATCTGGATACTCTTCCGTTAGTATCCAATGGGCGACATGTCCTTGTCGTCATCATCTCTCCTTGCCCGGTGTCCTCAGGATAAAAATCATTATCCAACTTTAAACATCTGAGGACCAGATGTCAGCAAAAATAGTGGAACAGAGAACTCAATGCTTCAACTCTCCGCAGACTACAAATACACTGGCAAAACCTGGCAAGACCAACTTTTTCAGAACTCTGGAAAAAACATGGAAAGCTTGTAACAACCCAGCAAACATTTAGTTGAGAAAAAATAGCTGAATTTCAGTCAGGAAGGTCTGTGGCATTTTAACTCACTCTGGTCCTGTCCCGTGCTCGTCACATGGACGATGGTTTTAAGACAACAGCTCACATTCCCAGTACAGGTACCCAGTATCAGAGAGAACAGAACAGACTTTATTCTCAAAGAATTAATATTTGTTTTGTGACCTGGTTGAAGTCACCAAAGGGCTTGCCTTTGTCTTATTGGACTTGGAACTCTCCCAGTGCACAGGTAGGATTGAGGGGGTACCTGGAGTCATTTGTCAAAAACATGTAAGGCAAATGTACAAGTCACTCACATCTAGGACAGTTGAAGTGAGGGCAAAAAACAGACTAGCCAAAAAACTTGGAAGGAAAGGCTGGTAAGCACGATGCTTGGGGAGTAAGAGTTTTGAAAAGCACCCACATGTTTCTGGGCATTTAAAAGGTCACACACATGGCCACGTACCTAAAATGCTCAAAGAGTCAGTGCTTAGAGAAGATCCCTTCAGGAAAGCTGCCTGAACAAGAAAATCTATACATTCTTTTCAAGAGCAAGATATAAATTTTTATATTAGGCCACTGACACTTTGGGACTATTTATTACAACAGTTGGCATTAATTATATGAATAATATAGACCTAGAGTCTAAGGAACCTAGAACATAAGCATGGTATTTTGCTATAAAATGAAGAACTTCTCTGAAGAAAAATTACTTCTTTATATTATGTTCTGTTCAATTGGACTCTCAGTAAATATAGTTTCTTTGTATTAAGTCAGTTACAAAAACATTATGAACACAAATATAGCCTGTTTACATATGTGTATGTAGCTGTATTCCAATAAGTTATTTAGAGCAGTGAGTGTTGGCCACCCTTGCTACAAGTCATTAGGTAAATGGAATTACGTATACTCAAATTTCATTTTGCTAGAATACAACTATCTTATAAAAGAATTACACCTGAGTCAAAGAGTTTTAGCATTAACATCTGGGACCAGCAACTGTGAAAATAAATATGGATTACATTCAAGGGAAAAAAGAAGAGTAACACAGTCAATATAAATCTATTCAAACTGTATTCAACACTGTGCAGTTATTCTCCCGAATTACAATGCTGCAGATGAGGAATCTATGACAAGACAATAAAAGATCTGAATAAAAAGAGAATCATTTGAAACAATGATCATTTGAAACAATGGGAAGGCACAATAACAAAATGGAAAAACATGCAAATGTTCAGTTTACCTGAAAAAAACCAAAGCCCTAAACCTGAATTCACCTTGAATGCATATTTTTTTTAAAGATTTTATTTATTTATTTTTAGAGAGGGAGAGAGAGAGAGAGAAACATCAATGTGCAGTTGCTGGGGGTCATGGCCTGCAACCCAGGCATGTACCCTGACTGGGAATCGAACCTGCAGCACTTTAGCTCACAGCCCACACTCAATCCACTGAGCTATGCCAGCCAGGGATACATATTTTTAAACAAAAAATTAACAAGTTTTACAAAGTGAGCTAAAATATATATAGCCAAAAAAGAATTCAGGAGGCAGCATCTCAAAAAATGTCAGACAGACATAAAATATTAACTTCCCTGAGCATGTTACCATATCCCATACTTCAAAGTATTATTTCATTTCCTCTCGGTAGCATCAAAATGCCTGTTACTAAATTTTGCAATGTACCACTCTTATTTAGAGATTTAGCATTTACCATTATTTATATACATCCAATTTCCTAATTAATATATAGCCCATAAATGTTGAAATAAGTAAAATTAACATAGAAATGTATTTTCCTGGTTGGTACAGCTCAGTGGATTGAACATGGGCTGTGAATCAAAGGGTTACAGGTTTGATTCCCAGTCAGGGCACATGCCTGGGTTGTGGGGCAGGTCCCCAGTAGGGGGTGCAAAAGAGGCAACCACACATTGATATCTCTCTCCCTTTCTCCTTCCCTTCGCCTCTCTCTAAAAGTGGATAAAGTCTTTAAAAAAACACAGAAATATATATTACATATATGTGTAGCATATAATATGTATATTATATATGTAATATTGTATAATGTAAAATAGAATATATTATAGCCTAAAAGCATAAGGTACATATTTTTCTTTAAAAGAATTATACATACTCACTCAACTCCAACAAAAAATGCATCATTTACTATTACATTTGAAAAATATATGGTAGCATAGATTGTCCAAGTATTGCTTTATACAGAATCTATTAACTGTCAGAATGCCCAAAGGTATACATACTCCTCACTTTATAACAAACAACATTTATAAAGTTTCATGAATCAAATTTTGAATTACAGTAAATAAACAGAATGAATGGGTTTATTCCTAAAAAGTTTGTTAATGTTTAAATCTCCCTTTGGAAATAAAATAATCAGTCCTAATTAATCACAGTTTAAGTTCATATTTGGTAGACTAGGTTCCTTAAAATAATCTTGGTCTATATTATTTTCTAACTGTTTCTTTCTAGCATTACAGCACATGTATCTTCCCATTTCAAAGAATTACTCATAAATATAGAGAAACTGGGAGGGTGTTTATAAGATGAAAAGAACAGATTTTTCTTAAAGACAAAAGAGTGGAAGTATTCAAAAATTCTATATTCCAAGAAAATATAAATGTCAGCCTCCTAGAAGTACTCTCCCAATTAACCAAAAGAAAAATTCTAAGACAAGTAATCTAGCAATGGCTTGGATTTCTATATGGATTCCCAGGTTCTCACTAACTGGATGTAGGAACCAGTGTACATCCAGCCTTGTTATCAGGAAATAAAAGGGAACTGCCTCAACAAGGATGCCGTGCACAAATGAACAGTAATTTGAGCAAGCCTAGAGACTTTAGAAAAGATTCTATTCAGGGCTGTGCTCTCTGAGGAAGAGGAAGTGATTGCTCCTTTTATCTGTGATTCCTGTTCATTAGAGTTCTATCCCCTTCTTCCCAGCCAATGTCTTGCTATTCCCATTTCATGTTATAGTTACCAATTCTTTATATTAAATGTTCCTATTCAAATTACTCTGTGGCTTTCCCCTCCTGATTGGACTCAGTCATGTAAAAAGTATTTTAAAGATAAAGACATAGACAATATCAAAAGACACTTTTAGTGAACAGCAAATTTGACTGAGTTTCATCTCAAAAGTTGAAAAAGAACTAATGAAATTAGTCACCTAAAATCAGAATTACATGTGTAATAAACAAAATTTAAACAACTTTTAACAGGTTTTGAGCTTGTAACTTTGGCCAACTATAAAAGAGATTGGATTCTTGCACACAAAAGAAAATTCAGATGGAGAGATGTTAAAAAATATTTATTTCAATTATGAAAATTTTGTTATAAAGCTGTGAGAAAAAAAACAAGATATTTTTACAAAAAGTGAAAGATCTTCAATCAAGTCATCCAACAGCTGCCCATAAAATACCTTTCCAATAATATCTTATTTTTCAACATATTATTCTGCACTTCTATTTTCATAACTTAATTTTCCTGAAGTGGTGATACTCCCAACACTTGACAGATACAAGTGCCTTGTATCATAGCTGTAGTTTTCTTACTCTTCTTCTACATCCTAAAGTTTCTTGAGGCCCCAAATCATATGTTTTCAAAGGTAAGGAAACAAAAGAAAAAAATAAACAAATGGAACTGCATCAAACTAAAAAGATTTTGCACAGCAAACTATCAACAAAACAAAAAAGAAAACCTACTGAATGAAAGAAAATATTTGCCAATAATACACTTGATAAGTGGTTAATATCCAAAATATATAAGGAACTCATATAACTTAATGCCAAAAACAATACAATTAAAAAATGGGCAGAGGACCAAAAAGGACATACAGATGGCCAAGAGATGTATGAAAAGATGCTCAACATCACTAACCACCAGGGAAATGCAAATTAAAACCACAGTAAATTATCACCTCACATCTCTCAGAATGGCTGTCATTAATAAATCAACAGGAAAGTATTGCCAAGGATGAGGGGGGAAAAGGAACCATGTGCATTGTTGGTGGGATTGTAAATTGGTACAGCCACTATGAAAAACGGTAAGGAGGGTCATCAAAAATGTAAATATAAAGCTAACATATGACCCAGAAATTCCACTTCTGGGTATTTATCCAAAGAAATCAAAAACACTAACTTGAAAAGATGTATGTACCACATTAACTGAAGCATTATTTACAGTAGCCAAGATACGGAAGTAACTTAGGTGTCCACTGAGAGATAAATGGATAAAGAAGAGATGGCATCTATATACAATGGAGTATTACTCTGCCATAAAAACAGAGTGAAATCTTGTCATTTGCAACAACACAGATCAACCCAGAGGACATTATGCTAAGTGAAACAAGTCAGTCAGAGAAAGACAAATATTGTATGATTTCACTTATATGTGGAATCCAAAGGACAAAATAAACAAAAACAACTCATAGATACACAGAAAAATTAATGGTTGCTCGATACAAGGAGGGTTGGGTAGATGTGTAAAAAAGGTGAAAGGAGCCCTGGCTGGCGTAGCTCAGTGGATTGAGCGCGGGCTGGGAACCAAAGTGTCCCAGGTTCAATTCCCAGCCAGGGTACATTCCTGGGTTGCAGGCCATAACCCCCAGCAACCGTACATTGATGTTTCTCTCTCTCTCTCTCTCTCTCCCTCTCTCTCTCTCTCTCTCTCTCTCTCTCTCTCTCTCTCTCTCTCTCTCTCTCCCCCTTCCCTCTCTAAAAAAATAAATAAAATATTTAAAAAAAAAAGGTGAAAGGGATTAAAAAGTACAAACTGCCAGTTATAAAAATAGTCACAGAGACATAAAGTACATCAGAGAGAATATAGTCAACACTGTAATAACTATGTATGCGTGGTGTCAAATGGGTACTAGACTTCTCAGGCAATCGCTTCATAATATATATAAACATCTAATTGCTATGCTGCACACCTAAAATTAATACAATACTATATATCGGTTGTAATTAAAAATAATTTGAAAAAATTTATTGAATTTATTAGGGTGACACTGGTCAATATACTTTTAAAGGTTTAAAGTATACAATTAACTCTATAATACATCATCTGTATATTGTATTGTGTGCTCAACACCCAAAGTCAAGTATCCTTCTGACACCAATTTATATCCCCTTTACCCTCTTCTACCTCCCTACCAATCATCAGTGAAATGCACCTTAAAACCACAATGAGATATCATCTAATGCCTGTCAGAATGGCTATCATCAATAAATCAACAAATAGTAAATGTTGGCGAGAATGTGGAGAAAAGGGAACCCTCACACACTGTTGGGAATGCAGACTGGTGCAGACATTGTGGAAAACAGTATGGAGTTTCCTCAAAAAATTAAAAATGGAACTGCCTTATGGCCCAGTGATTCCACTGTTGGGAATATATCCAAAGAAACCCGAAACACTAATTTAAAAGAATATATGCACTCCAATACTCACTGCAGCATTATTTACAATTGCCACAATTTGGAAGCAGCCCACATGTCCATCAATAGATGAATGGATGAAAAACTTGATACATTTGCACAGTGGAATACTACCCAGCTGCAAAAAAAGTAGCAAATCTTAAACTTTTGCCACAGCATGGATGGACCTGGGAAGTGAATTATGTATGCTAAGTGAAATAAGCCAATCAGAGAAAGACAAATGCCATATGATTGCAGTTATATGTGGAATCTAATGAACAAAATAAACCAACAATATAGAAATAGACTCCTAGCTGTCAGAGGAGAGGTTAAGGGGGGAGGAGAGAAAAAGGTAAAGAGATTAAGCAAAAACAAACAAACAAACAGAAAACCCCAACCAACCCAAGAAACCTCACAGACAGACAATAGTATGGTTATTACTAGAGGGAAATGGGGTAGGAAGAGGTAGAAGTGCGTGAAGGGGGCGTAAATGATGACAGAGAGAGACATGACTTGGCATGGTGAACACACAATATGAATTGTACATCTTAAACCTATATAACTTTATTACCTAATATAACCCCAATAAATTCAATTTTAAAAATATTTTTTTACAAACCTTGGCCCATTTAAGTTTTCACAAAATTTCCAAAATATTTATTTTGATCTCTTACAGGTCCCAGGTCATCATTCATATAATTCAGTATTTTAACAATAAATCTACAGTACCTTTGTAAAAGGTGCACACTCCTTAAAATTTCATGACAAATAGCACTGCCAAGGTGGCTCAGTTGGTTGGAGCACTGTCCAACCAAAAGGCTGCAGATTCAATTCCCAGTCAGGGCATATACCCAGGTTGCAGGTTCAATCCCTGGTTGGGGAGTGTGCAGGAGGCAACTGATCAATCTTTCTCTCTCACACTGATGTGTTTCTCTCTCTGCCCTGCCCCTTCCCTAAAATCAAAATTATATCCTCAGGTGAGCATTAAAAAATTACGACAAGTATATTAGTTTTAGTGCGAACCACAAGCATTAACAAATTTGGTAGCTCTCTGCCTTGCAAGACTGTGAACACCATAAGACAAAGATCATACTTGTGAATTATTTTTACTATTTTAAATTATCAGTGTATAGGGAAGTATATGCAACATGGTATGCATTTAATAAGTATTTACAAAATAAATTAATTTCTTAAATTCAGAGAAGACCTGACAGTGATAAAGCAGGCCAGTAACGCAACAGTCATGAGAGCATGAGATGGCCATTCAAAATTCTAGGCAAATTAAAACAAAAGAATGTATGTTGAATCAATTCCTAAATTTCTAAAATAAAGTGAAATAAAGTCCACATTTTGGGTTTCATACATTCATCTATAAATAATAAATAACTGCACTCAACTTTCCCCTAAACTGATTTATTTTAGAAAATAATACAATTATCTAAACAATTATTTAAGGCACTATTCAGGGGAAAGTCATAAAAACCTTAAAAATGGGTTAAAATGATATACTAGAAAAATATTGTATTCCATTTTAAAATTAGTGAAAAGACTTAAAATATTTAAGATGGCAATGCTATGTCTATGTGAGACAACACAAACATGAAGATTACCAGTGGAACGATGAAATGACAAATATGATTTTAGGTGAACAAAAGTACAAGTTTGACTTCCATTTGTCTTTCCAGATGTGAGGATCTTCTGCCATCATGTGGAAATTTTTGAAATTACACTTACACAAAAAAATTCCTGTACCCCACTAGGGTATTTGTTTCCCAGTACTGTAAAGGATGAATCCAGTTGTAAAGACAGCTAACATTCTTAGAAGAATTTAGTGAAAATGATTGTGCACAGTTGCTCCTAGCTTTTTTCTTCTTCCTAAGAGAAAAATGGCGTTCATCTCAGCTTACGAAAACTTCATGACAGTTTATTTTTTGTTTTCAAGACTTAGCAGTTACGACTATTCTGAGTCTCTACCAGTTCACGACCATAAATTCCTTGAACAGTCTTTCCTTACCTCTCTCCCCAACCTTAGCCACTTAAAACACTTTATTAAATGGAAAAAGAAGCAACAATATTAAGCTACTTTAACTTGTCCCGAATAATTAAGAACCACCAATGCCTGTTATAAGCTTTATAAAGACCAAATGCTTATTAATAGCTACAGAGTATAATAATAATAATAATAATAATAATCTGGAATAGCTATTTATACATCCACATGCCTAGTGACTTGATAGTCTATCTAGATAAAAATATAAATTAAAATGTTTGATATAAGCCTAGTACCCTGTGAAATATACTGAATTCTCATATACTTATAAAATACAATTTAAGAATTTTCATAGTCAGGATAAAGGTTTCTGCTTAAACTATTAATCTTTATAAAGATTATAATTCACATATTTGACTGGTTAACTTTTTTATCCACTGTGGACATTAGTATGTTTAGTCTTCATCTGAAAAATAATCACACATTTTTCCTGTAGGGAAAAAAAACAAGATTTATTGAGCATCTATTATGAGCAAAATACTGTCCTAGGAGCTTCAAAGTACACAGAGATAACAATTTTCGTCCTCAAGGAACTTACCATCTCCTACTGCCAAAGAGGATGCACACAAATAACCAAAAATAATGTAAGCACAAAAGCACACAAACAATATTTGAAGAAATTAGAAGACACTGAGTTCTGCTTTTTATTGTAAGAATTAATCAAGAAAGACTCGGCAGTAAAGGATTAGAGCTATTTTGAAAGACATTTCAGGATTTGGCCATCCAGAAAAAGACAAGAAAACTTTTACGCCAAGTAAACAGTGAAAGTCAAAGCAATCTAAGGCCACATTCGGAGAATGACGCTCAGCTGAATATGACTGGAACACAGAATACATGGCAAAGAACATGAAGATGCAAGGTAGGAAAAATATACTTGAGTCATATTTTGCACAATTCTGAACTCCAGGTTAAAGACAAGTTAATGGGAAAACAATGATTTTTTTTTGACAGGGCAAAAAATATGATCAAAGTTGAGTTTTATAAGCTGATAGTTAAAAGAGACTTAAAGGTGAGATTATTTATGAATTTACTACAAACATCCAAAGGTAATGAAAATGCAGATGGTAAGTCAGAATTCTGATGTAGTAAAAGGAAACAGAATCAACACAATTTGGCGACTATTTGGATATGGAAGATAAGTGAAGAATTAAGAATAATGAAATTACAGAAATTGTTTTCAGCAACCTCAAAGCTCTTTCCTGGAAATCTTGCTTCCTTCCTATCAATCTTCTTCCTCTCCCACACTGGAGCCAAAATAGGTAAAATTTATTGAGAATTTACTAGTTGCAAGGCAACTATTATGCATATATTATCTTATTTAATCCTTAATCTTAGAGGTATGTACTGCTGGAATTCACTCCCATTTTACTGATGAGGAAACAGAGGCTTGGAGTGTTTGATTAAATTACTTAAGGTTACATAGTAAGTAGCTGGATATTAAACAATGTCAGATAATTATTAGAGTCTTAACTGATAATAATTTAAAACAGAATCTCTCATACAGATAATTATATTGTAAATAGAAACTCAAAACATTCTAAAAAGGAATGGCAAGTGAAAGAGTAGATTGTATTAGATAGAGAACTGCCAATCATAAGTTCATTGGCTCAGTACCAAGGGAAAGAGTTTTCCTCCTGTGGTCATACTACTCATCATTTGCTCCACTGCCAAATGATCAACATTCTCAACTACTATTCTTCAGGGTATGAGTCTCATTCTGTGTTATACAGACTTGTAGCCTACTTATAAACTCCTTAACAACTCTGATCATGTATTAGTCTCTGCATCGTCTGAAAAGCAGTAGGTAAATGAATGAGTGAATAAATAAACTCAGCTGGGTTGCTTCTGTCTAGTTCCCCCTGGCACAGTGTGCCCAACATCCTCACACAAGTCAAAGCCTACACTTGGAATGTATCTCCATGACCCACCTTGAACTTGTAGCTGAAACCTCTGCTCCTGAGTCTTTACTTCCTTCACATTTTTTTAACTTAATGACATCCGCTAGATTATTCCTGACACTCAACTTCTTAAAGCTATGGACAAATGGCTGGTCCTACATATATTAAAAGAGGTGTTTCTCCTAAATCCCTGTATATTTCCAGGGGTTCCCTAACTCACTGATTTCTTCCTCAGTTATCAAGGAAAGGCTTTCGTTTCCATGGAATCTAACAGTGCCCATGTTAAACCATCTGAGGATTCTCCTTTGACTACCCAATAGACTGTACAGAGGGCATGAGAAATGGGGTCAATTTCCCAGGGCTGTCAGGTTTAATTTGTATATACTTTCCAAGATAAACAATGTAGCAAATAGTAATCAGCTCCCACACAGCCCTACAAAAAAAGTCTGTTTAATCACAGTGCAGTTAAAATATTATATAATGAAAATTACATCTTATTTTTCATTATAGAGCTACCATATTTATGCTATTCTATGAATTAAATATCTAGTTATGGTTAATTCTAGTTAACAACACTTCAGTATCCAAACTACCGGCAGTAAATGGAATTATCTTTATCACCTTCCCAGTATTAAATAGACCTTAATAACCTGGTGGGTATCATCAAAGTACAGTAAGTAGAGAGCGCAGACTCAGGACAGCAAAGAAATGGGTGGAAGCTACACTAACCTCTTCGCAGGGCCAATCTGGAATTACAATTAAATTGTAGCAAAATTATCCTGAATAACCAAACTGAGCACTAGCTGTAGAGAAGCCTTATAAACCAAGGACAGATGGAAGAAATCACTTCACCACCACGTGACTGGTACAAAGTGCAGAGGAGGCACAAGAGGGTTGTCTGGGCTCCCACAGGCAGCAGCTGAAGTTCTGGAGGGACATATTTCAGCAGCTGGGGGGTTCCCCCTGAGAAGTGTGGGGTCTAAACCTCAAGATGGGCTCCCCAGCTTACAGCACCCAAACCAGGAAAAAAACCCAGATAACATCCAGCTGTGAAAAGCAGTGGGATTCCTATCTGCCAGGGAAAGATGGCTGGAGATGCAGACAGTCTCTTAAAGGGTCAACACACAAAATTCTGTTTGCTGCCATTTTCCCTGGGCTTGGGCAGAGGGAAAGTGGACAGCAGAGTGGACTAGAGATGTGTGAGGAGAGTCTGGGGCTGGTGGCTCTGATAAGAGAACTGAAGGGAACAGCCAATAGGATCCCTGTACTAAGTCATTCCCCATACTACAGAAGGCCTCTTTCTCAGGCAGAACAATCCTCTCCAAGTGGCATCAGCCTGAGAGGAGTCAATAGCCCCACCATGTGGTGCTTAAGCCAGATGCTGAGTCCACCTTGAGGCTATATCATTGATTAGTTAAACAACTAAGGCAGATCTCTGAGTGCTCTGAGACTCTAGCAGACCCTCCCCTGGGCCCAGTACAGGTAGCAACCAGTGTTGGTGCACAGCCTGGTTCTTTCTGCACACACTCAGGCCCAGCAGAGGGAGCCACATGCTGTGCATTGCTGATAGCTCCAAACAGGGTGCCCAGGGCCAGTCATAAGCAGTGTCTGAAGGCTTGCATCAGTCTTTGCAGATCTACTGAATACACAGAAACAAATACAAAGCAGCAGCCAAAATGGGAAGACAAAGAAATATACCCAAAGTGAAAAAACAAAAGAATTCTCCACAAGAAGAACTAGATGAAATGGAGGCAAGCAATTTATCAGATAAAGAGTTTAGAGTAATGATTATAAGGATATTCAATAGCATGAACAAAGACATAGAAACCATAAAAAAAGGACCAGTCAGAAATAGAGAGTACAAGATCTAAAATAAATAATACACTGGAAGGGATAAATAGTAGGTTAGAAGAAGCCAAGGATCGAGTCAGTGATTTGTAAGACAACATAGGAAAAAGCACCCAAGCAGAGCAGCAAAAAGAAAAAAGAATTTTTTTAAAAAATGGGAGCTTGCCCTGGCTGGCGTAGCTCAGTGGATCAAGCGTGGACTGCGAACCAAAGCATTGCAGGTTCGATTCCCAGTCAGGGCACATGCTTGGGTTGCAGGCCATAGCCCCCAGCAACCGCACATTGATGTTTCTCTCTCTTTCTCCCTCCCTTCCCTCTCTAAAAATAAATAAATAAAATCTTTTTTAAAAAATGAGAGCTTAAGAAACATTTTGGACAACATGAAGCATAGCAACATCCACATCATGGAAATATCAGAAGGAGAACACAGTGAGCAAGGGATCAAGAACCTATTGAAGAAATAATGACCAAAAACTTCCCTAACCTGGTGAAGGAAAAAGGCACACAAGTCCAGGAAGCTCAGAGAGTCCCAAACAAGTTGGATCCAAAGAGGCCTATATCCACACACATCATAATTAAAATGACAAAGCTTAAAGACAAGGAGAGAATCCTAAAAGCCACAAGATAAAAGCAGGCAGTTACATAAAAGGGAGCACTAATTAGACTGTCATCTGGTCACTTAACAGAAACATTTCAGGCAAGAAGGGTGCTCTGAGTGGAGTAAAATAGTCAAGACGATGAAAAGCAAGGACGTTCAACCAAGGCTACTTTACCCAGCGAGGCTATCATTTAAAACTGAAGGAGAAATAAGGAGCTTCCCAGGCAAGAAAAAGCTAAATAAGTTTGTTAACATAAACCAATACTACAACAAATCTTAAGGTGCTTGCTTTAAGAAGAAAAAAAAAGGGGGGGAGAAAAATAGTCTAACAATAAATGGCACTAAATATGTATCTATCATTAATCGTCTTAAATGTAAATGACTTAAATACTCCAGCCAAAGGACATAGGGTAGCTAAATGGATAAGAAAACAAAGCCATATATATATATATACATACACACATATATATCCACACACACACATATATATATATATTGCCTCCAAGAGACCCACTTATGATCAAAAGATACACACAGGCTAAAAGTAAAGGGACAGTAAAATAATTTTCATGCAAATGGAAAGGAAAAAAAAGTTGGGGTAGCAGTACTTATATCTGACAAAATGGGCTTTGAAACCAAGGCAAAGACAAAGTAAGAGACAAAGAATGACACTACATAATGATAAAGGGAACAATCCAGCAAGAGAATATAACCCTAGTAAACATGTATGTATCCAACATAGGAACATCTACATATGTAAAGCAAATCTTGATGGACATAAAGGAAGAGATCGACAGAAATAGTCAAAATCAGGGATTTTAACACCGCATTGACTTCGATGGATAGCTCTTCCAGGCAGAAAATCAACAAGTACACAGTGGCCTTAAAAGACACACTAGGTCAACTGGATTTAATTGGTATCTTCAGAGCATATCACCCCAAAGTAGCAGAATATACATACTTTTCAAGTGTACATGGAATGTTTTCTAGGATAGACCACATGTTAGGACACAAGTCTCAAATCATTTAAGAAGACTGAAATCATAACAAGCACTTTCTCTGACCACAATGCTATAAACTAGAAATTAATCACAAGAAGAACACTGAAAAACACACAAAGACATGGAAGCTAAATAACATGTTATAAACAATGAATGGGTAAATAAGACCAAGGAATAAGTCAAAAGACACCTTGAAACAAATGAAAATGAGAACACAACAATCCAAAATCTGTGGGACACAGGGAAAACAATTCTAGGAGGAAAATACATAGCAATACAGGCCTATCTCAAAAACAAAAACAAAAACAAAAACGAGAAAGCGCTCAAATAAACAATCCAACTTTACATTTAAAGGAACTTGAAAGAGAACAACAAAGCTCAAAGTGAGTAGAAGGAAGGAAATAATAAAAATCAGAGCAAAAATAAATGGAGTCTAAAAATATGATACAAAAGATCAATAAAGCCAATAGCTGGTTCTTTGAATATATGAGACTGACAAACCTTTAAGCAGATCCATTAAGAAAAAAAAAGAGAGGGGGCCCAAATAAATAAAATCTGAAATGAAAAGGGAGAAATAACAACTGCCACCAAAGAAACAGAAAGAATTGTAAGAAAATGCTGTGAACAACTATATACCAGCCAACCAACTGGACAACCTGGGCAAAATGGATAAATTCCTAGAAACATACAATCTCCCAAAACTAAATCAGGAAGAATCAGAGAATCTGAACAGACTACACCTAGTGAAACTGAAACAGTAATAACAACACTGCCAAGAACCCTTCAAGAGCCCTTGACCAGGTGGCTTCACAGGTGAATTTCACCAAACATTCCAATAACTAACACCTCTCCTTCTCAAGCTATTTCAAAAAATTCAAGAGGAGAAAAGGTTCCCAAGCTCATTTTATGAGGCCAGCATTATCCTAATTCCAAAACCAGATAAAGGCACTACAAAAAAAAATTATAGGCCAATATCCCTGATGAACACAGACACGAAATCCTGAACAAAATATTAGCGAACTGAATATAGCAATACATCAGAAAGATCACACACCACAGTCAAGTGGAATTTATCCCACGATGCAAAGATGGTACAGTATTTGCAAGTCAATAAATGTGATTCACTACATAAAAAAATAAAGGATAAAAACCACATGATCATATCAATAGATGCAGAAAAGCATTTGATAAAATTCAGCACTCATTTATTTTAAAAAAAAAAAAAGCTCAGCAAACTGGGATTAGACGGAACATACCTAAACATAATAAAGACCATATATAACAAACCCACTGCCAATATCATACTCAATGGGGAAAAACGACAAACATTCCCCTTAAGATCAGAAACAAGATAGGGATGTCTACTTTTATTCCTCTTATTCAAATAGTGCTGGAATCCTAGCTGTAGCAATCAGATAAGAAGAAGAAATAAAAGACATCTAATTTGGGATGGAAGAAGTAAACTGTCTTTATTTGCAGATGACATGATATTGTACATAGAGAACCCCATAGATTCCACCAAGAAATTACTAGAACTGGTAAATGAATTCAGCAAAGTAACAGGATACAAAATTAATATCCAGAAATCAGTGGCATTTTTATATGCCAATAATGAACTAACAGGAAGGGAAATTAAGAAAGCAGTTCCATTCACAATTGCTTCAAAAAGAATAAAATACCTAGGAATAAACCTAACCAAGGATTTAAAAGACATGTACTTGGGAAGTTGTAAGACACCGAAGAAACTGAAGAAGATACAAATTAAGTGGAAGCACATACTGTGATCATGAATAGAAAGAGTTAACATCATTAAAGTGTTCATACTACCCCAAAGCAATCCATAGATTCAAGGCAATTTCTATCAAGATTCCAATGATGTATTTCACAGACCTAGAGCAAATACTTCAAAAATTTGTATGGAACCACCAAGAGTCCCACATAGCAACAGCAATCCTGAGAAAGAAGAACAAAGTTGGAGGAATCAACTGCCTAATATCAAACTATACTGTAAAGATATAGCAATCAAAACAGCATGGTACTGGCATAAAAACAGACACATACATCAATGGAACAGAAATGGAACAGAGAGCCTAGAAATAAACTCATACCTTTATAGTCCATTAATATTTAACAGAGGAAGCAGGCACAATGAGCTAAAGATAGTTTATTCAATAAATGGTATTGGGGAAATTAGACAGATATGTGCAGAAAAATGAAACTAGGCCACCTTCGTACACCACACAAAAGAATAAATTCAAAGTGGATCAAAGACTTAAATGTTACACCTAACACCATAAAAATTCTAGAAGAAAACAGAGGCAGCAAAATCTCAGACATTGGTCACAGAAATATTTTATTGGTTATATCTCTACAGGCAAGGAAACAAAAGAAAAAATAAATGGGACTATATTAAACTAACAAGGTTTTGCACAGCAAAGAAAAACATCAACAAAATAAAAAGACAACCCACAGAATGGGAGAACATATTTGTCAATACATCTGATAAGGCATTAATATCCAAAATTTATAAAGAACTTACAAAACTCAACATCAAAAAAAGCATGCAACCCAGTTAAAAAATGGACAAAGCACTTGAATAGACACTTCTTCAAAGAGGACATACAGATGGTCTATAGACATATGAAAAGATGCTCAACATCACTGATCATCAGAGAAATGCAAATTAAAACCAAATGAGCTATCATCTCACACCTGTCAGAATGGCTATCATCAGTAAATCAAGAAACAATTGTTGGGGAGCATGTAGAGAAAGGGGAACGCTTTTGCACTGTTGGTGGGAATGCAGACTGGTACAGCCACTGTAGAAAACAGTATGGAGATACCTCAATAAATTAAAAATGGATCTCCCTTTTGACCTAGCATTCCCACTCCTGCAGATATATCTGAAGAAATACAAAACACTAATTTGAAAGATTATAAGCATACCTATGTTCATTGTAGCATTCTTTACAACTGCTAAGATATGGAAGCAGCTCAAGTGTTCATCAGTAGATGAGTAGATAAAACAACTATGGGACATTTACACAATGAAATACTACTCAGGCACACAAAAAAAAAAAAAAAAGAAAGAAAAATTTACCCTTTGCGACAGCATGGATGGACCTGGAGAACATTATGGTAAGTGAAGTAAGCCAGTCAGAGAATGACAACTACCACGTGATTTCATTCATGTGTGGAATCAAATTAAGAAACTGAACTAACAAGCAAAACAGAGACAGACTCACAGATAGAGAACAGATGATAGATAGTGGCAGGGGTATGGTTAGGTGGTAGAGGCACTGAGCAAAAAGGAAAAAGAACTCATGAGCATGGACAAGAGTGTGGTGATTGCTGGGGGCAGGAAGTATAAGGGGACTAAATGGTAATGGAAAAAATACAACGAACTGGAATAAATAAATAAATAAATAAAATCAGAAAACAGTACGTAGAAAGCTAAAATATACATTATTGAAAGCACCATATACATCTACTTCTATAGCTACAAATTAGGATGAAGTAAAAATTTTAAAGAAAACCAGATTATTGAGATTTGGGGTTCCATTTATGCTTTTAGTAAAGAGAATATAAAACTCCTAAATAACTTTTAAAACTTTGTACAACTTCACACTAGCCCTGTTACTGTTTAAGAAAATATAGTTAAAAAATATAATGTAGTTCAACCTTAACATATGAACTCTTGCCACCCCTTAATTTAGGGTGTACAGCATATTTTGATAGCATTTAGTTGAAAAGAACAGAACTAAAATAATCTAGACTCTCTCATCTATCACAAGTGCCAAATCTGAATTTGTTCTTTACGTCAAACTAAAATTAAATTTTCTTCTTTTCAGACACGTGTACTGACATTTGTAGAAAAACCCCATTTAAAACAAATCTGATATATGTAAATACAGGTTTATACAAAGAAACAAATTATGAGCTGAATATCCACTTTATAAAAGGATACACTAAATAATTCTTTAAATAGTAAGCTTGCTAGTATGCTTAAAATTCATTTTTTAAAAATCAATTTATGAACTTTTCAGAAATATACTCAGTATAAAAGTAGTTACAAAACTATCAAGCTTCAAAAACTTCTATTACGATACAATCTTTGTCCCAAAAACTTGACAAATCTAGCAGGTGAAACTAATATATTAAATATAATGGCATAGAAATGTGTATTATAGTTGGTTGTTCTTAAATATGTACTTTTATAAGTCCCCTAATAATAATCATGAAACCTGAGGACCAAAGAGCAGAGAGCCTGCCTTGCCTTCTTGGTGGAGACAAGCAATACAAAAGAAGAAAAATCCAGAGATCCCCATCAATGACTGTTGCAGGGTTTTTTTGGTTTTATTTTTGTTTTGCAATTTTCTAAGAAGTGCTCTGAGATGTAGAAGACAATGTCTGGGACAAGGAAATCCAAATTTAATGGTCCACATTGGAGCATTTTGGACCAACTAAGGGAAGCAGGAAGGATCCCAAGGGCCCCAAGTGGTCACTGCTGGCGGACATCTTCCTGTTCTGGTCAGAGTTCCACCTAAGATGGAATTCACAAACCCTGGCATCTCCACTGAAGACCAGCTAGATGTGGAGTAATCCGATAGCAAAAATTTAGCCTTACAATATAAGGTACTGAGGCCAAAGGTGGCGCATGAAAAGGATTTAGCTAACTCAGGAAAATCTGATGGTGCAAAGGGGATAGTTTGTTGCCTGAAAAAGGAACAGGAAGAAGGGGAAGAGGATGACAGACAGGAGGAAGAGGAGAGGGAAGGGTTTAAGAAAGAGAGGAGGATGGAGAAATAAAACAAAGTATCTATCAACATTAATTCTAGAGTGGGAAAAGAACCATAATATACCTCTTTGAGGTGTCTCTGACTTCATTAGATTTAATTAAAAAATTAGAGTATAATCATATTGCAGTTTCCAAAAGTGCCCGAGAAATTAGAAGTGATTTACATGAACTAGCCAAAGTATACCCTGTTATAAGTACCCTGAAACTATATTAAACTTGTACATATTTCTAAGTATTTAAAATCAGTTTCTCACTCTGTGCATCTTGCTTTTAATGTAGAGGCATTTAGAGATGTTCATGGCATTTTTTAAAACTGGTGTTAACTATGATTATTAGTTAGAAATCCTGAATAATTACACTCATCTATAGCTTATAAAATGAGTAAGTAACAGATAAACTATCAAGGCCCAATCTGGGAAGTGTGAGGTAGTGAACAAGATGCCTTCTGGAAGGGTCACAGTTCAGACTAAGTGCTGTTAAGCCAGACACATTGATGCTGCAGGCTGGCGCTATTGTAGTGGTTTTGTATATATACATATATGTATTTGCCATGCCATCTGCTGCCATTCTTAGTTTAGAAGAGGGAAGGGAGTTCCTGTGAGAAGTATATAGACGTTTTTTATTCAATAGAATAGTTTTTAAACAAACTAAAGACCTCTTCATCTTGCAAATCAAAATGCAAGTTTTAGAAATGCTTCAAGTTCCAATGATTTAGGAGTAAAGAGCAAAAGGTAGTTGAATCAACACACAATGAGAAGTGCTATCTGAGTTCTTTCGGGCCCAGGAGTCAAATTAAGTAGCTTAATCAATCAACACAACAGTAGCAGTAGTAGTAGCAGTTGCAGTAGTAATAATAATAACAGTTGGACAGAAAGAAAGTGCTTAAAATGAAATTTAAAGTATTATAAACGAGCGGACTTGCTAATACATGTTCAGCACTGGCCAGGAAAAAGGGGCAGTGAAACAGGAGGACCCTCGATGTTTCCTACTGCAGACACAGTGAGGGCTGATGAAAAACCTCTCATGCCGACCCATTCCCTGTCATTTTAATTACATGTTTACCAGGCAACCTTCTAAGCACCATTCAGTTTCCCAGAAAGCTTAAGAGTAGTCCACAATTCCTTGCAATTCTGAAGTCAGAGAATTTTCAAAACAACAAAAGCTCTTTCAGAACTTATCTGGCAGCAAATCCTGACCTAAAATAGACACGAAGCCTTTATTTACTGTACTTAATATGAAGAATCTAATATTTTACTGAAGAAATATTTATGTATTTTATTACAGAATATAATAAAATACAGACTCCCAGATTCCATTGTATGTTTCTTAAAATGTAATACTATGTCTTATTACCTTTCTAAAATCTAAAAAATTCTGAATTTTGAGACATGTGCAAGAGGGTTCCCTGGATCTAAATATAAGTATTCTTTTTTAAAAAAAGATTTTAGGAGGCAGAGTTCAGCAACATGCTCCCCCCAAAAAAGATTTTATTTATTTACTTTTAGAGAGAGAGGGAGGGAGGGAAGAAGGGAGGGAGAAATAGAGGGAAACATCAGTGTATGGTTGTCTCTCGTGTGCCCCCCCACACACCAGGGACCTGGCCCACAACCCAGGCATGTGCCCTGGGAATTGAATGGGAGACCCTCTGGTTTGCAGGCCAGCACTCAATCCACTGAGCCACACCAGCCAGGGCTAAATGTAAATATTCTGACTTCAGGAAAAGGAAAGCCTTTTTCTCCAGTCTCCTGTCCCCCACCCACAGAAATGAGTAAATCAGCATTCCAATTTATACTTTAGTATTATATAAACTTAGTGTGAATCTGATGCCAGTATCCGATTGTCTCTGGGTATTCATAAAGTCTAATCGCAGACCTCCAAGATCAATTACCAGGATATATAATCACAATCCTGAGTGGCACATACCTACCTAGAATTTCTTTCCTAAGCCTACTAATTTCCAGGCCACCAAGTGAGCCTGTTTACCATCTTCCATCCTCTCTGACTGACCTGCAGAAGACAAACGAACAATGAACCAATCTCCCCTCCCACACTTACCTCCCTGTCAGCCTTCATGCAACCTTCTACAGTACTTAGAAAAAGATGCAAAATTGAAATACAACAGATTAACAGCTATTGAGTAGCAATTAATTTTGATAAGATTAAGTTTTGGAGAATCGATAAAGAGTATTTAAGTATGTCCATTATGATAGTAAACATGAGATCTGGCTGGTGTGGCTCAGTGGATTGAGTGCTGGCCTGAAAACCAAAGGTTGCTAGTTGGATTCCCCATCAGGGCACATGCCTGGGTTGTGGGCCAGGTCCCCAGTAGGGGGTGCAGGAGAGGCAACCACATATTGATGTTTCTTTCCCACTCTTTCTCCTTCCTTTCCCCTCTCTCTAAAATTAAATAAATAGAATCTTTAAAAAAGTTAAAAATGAGAAGATTCTTCATGTTACTGTAAAAAGACTTAAAACTATATCAGATGGATGGCTCAGATGATTCTTTTCTGACCTCAATTTAGAGCTCTAGAAATTCTAAATATGTCTTCTAGTGGTCAGGTAAAGAAGAGTAACTAAAGGTTTAGAGTCTACACATGTTTTAAGCAACACTTTATAGTTTTCAAAGTACAGATTCATATATCCTTTGTCTGAATTATCCCTAAGTATTTCATATTTTTTGATGGTAAGTAGTGTTTTTAACTTTTAATTTCCAAATTTTCATTACAAGTACACAAAAATACAGCTACTTTTTATTTATTGATCATGTATCATACAACCTTGCTATATTGACTTATTAACTATAGATTTTTTGTAGATTCCACCAGATTTTCTACATAATCATATTTTCTATGAATAAAGACAGTTTTATTTCTCTCTTTCCAATTTGGATGCCTTTTATTGCTTTTCTTGTCTTATTTCAGTGGCCATGTACAATGTTGAATATAAGTCTACACATTTTGACATTTTTTCATTTCATTTATAAAACTCAGCAAGAAATCATATAAAATATATAGCTGACATAATTTATTGAACATGAAGAAGTATAAGTCTAACCCACAAAATTTAAAGGGCAAAATTGAAAAATACATTTATAAGGTACTAGTATTTGACTCATTGGATGTGTCTGCCTCAAGTGCTTTGTGACAGAAGACTGGTAACCAAAACACTGAGCATATCCAACTGCATTTTATAAATAATATCTGTAGGCTTTATAATTACTAAAGGAATATATGATCTTTGCAGAACATATGCAAAATTTGAGGTACAAGGAAGAAAATGACAACATCCCTAATCCTATCACCCAAAGATGAACACTGTTTATATCTAATTGTATCATGAGCAGTTTTCCACATCAGGAATTCTTCTGAAATATCATTTCTAATGGCTGCACACTAACCCACACATCACATGGCTATGTTATAATGTCATTGTTCTTCCATCATTGGACATCAACACTGCTTTACATTTTTCACTATTGCCATAAACATGCAGCACAGCAATTAACATCTTTGAACATAAATCATTGAATGACCTCTTCCTTTTTCAAGAGGTCATTTTGTTCATTCTTTTATTAAAGCTGTTAATGCTTTCCCTATCCAAGTAAAATAAACTCTTTTTATACTAATGCTATCAGTCACATATCATACTAATCCCAAATATACTATTTGCTTTTTTATTTTAGCTATTTTTTAATTCAGAAGGTAAAAAATTTCATGTTAAGTATAAACATTAAAAAGACAAAATGCACTGTATTTTTATTACCATCCTATTGTTATAGTAACACATAACCTTAAAACCAACAGAAAATATTAAAGAAAAAAAATCAGTGGCGCCAATGAAAAGTGTAAAGGGACTAAGCCATTATATATTTTAACTCATCTCCTAATAAAATTCTATCTTGGAGGTAAAAGAGAACACTTTGGCCCATCCCTAATTTCAAGGGTACAATATCATTTCCCCTAATGAGACAACTGAGGCCCAAGGAAACCTTCCAAAAATCACACAGAAAACATGTATGTGCCTGACTAGTACACCAGTTTAACAGTTACAGCACCGTAACTTCCATTCTTACTTCATTATTGGGAAAAAATCTCTGAGAGAGAAATGTGTGACAGTTAGCATCTTGGGCTAATAAACATTAGCCCAAAATAAATCATAACTTAAACATAATTTAAGCATTTATTATGCTAGAGGTGTAGAAGATAAAAACTTGATTAAGAAGCTCTCCTTTCCCTTAGGAAACATTTTAAGAAATGGAGAAAAATTTAAATATACAAATAAACTGTAGCAAACAAGCAATTTCAAAGAAAAAATCTATAATCATTTTATACTGCAAAAGCTTAATATCTTTTGGAAACATTAATTCCCAAAACTTTAACTAGATTTTCATGAGGTTAAAGCACAAGATATTTGTCTGTCTAGCTGTGTGATACAAAGCAAGTCATTCTATTTTTATAGGCCTTAGTTTTTTCATACTTAAAATGAAAAAACTGCAGATTTCCAGTCCAAGATGGCAGACTGGGGAAATCACAGGAACTTCTTATTTCCTGTCCCTTCTGAAATCCCACTGAATGATACTGACGAAATTTGTTAAAGGGGTGATACATAATGACTAAGAGAACAAGAATAGAGGAGCCATTAGCTGGCTAAGAAATTGCAACAAATTTTTCAAGATCAATGAGAAATGCAACAAAACAGCTCAGAAAAAGAGGAAGCCACAGTTTAGAATAGGAAACAAGATAATATAGCTGAAGATAAAGCCAAAACTGCCAGAACCAACTGAACACAAACACCAGGTAGGTAAGGAAATCGGAAGTGAAAAACAAATCCACGAAAGATTAATTGAACCTCTGTAACCCTAAGAGTAATTTTCCAGTGAACAAACCTACATATATACAGTTCTCAGTCAGCTTTTATTGCTCAACTTGTAAATGGACAGATAACCAGATTCACAAGATATTTGAAATATGAAAGAGATCAGAATAAAAGTTTCAGTGTCCCCAGAAGACGAGATAAGTTAAGAAATAAAGAATACATTGCTCTTGTCCTGACTGGTGTGGCTCGGTTGGTTGGGCGGGCATCATCCCACAAAGCGAAAGATTACTGGTTAGATTCCTGGTCAAAGCTCATGCTTGGATTGCGGGTTCTGTCCCTGGTTGGGGTGAGTGCAAGAGGCAACCAATACATATTTCTCTCTCACATAGATGTTTCTCTCCTTCCCTTCCCCCTTTCTAAATAAATAAGAATATGAGATCTGTCCTGGAAAAGTCCAGCCATCGTTAACATAACAAAAATGGTTTGCACAACATTGATGTAACCTGGCAGCCAAGGAGAGTGGACTGGAATATACATGCATGAACAATGATGACTTCACTGTACTAGTCAGGGAGGGCAGTAGATGCTACAGAGTGAGCATGTGCACTGTGTGGCCGTCACATTCAAAATGACTGAGCAAGTAGAGCATTGAATCTGCATCAAATTTTGCTTTAAGCTTGAATATTCCTCCACAGAATCTACTGGGATAATTAAGAAGGCTGCAGCTATGGGCAACTGGTGATTGGCCACTTCATCACAACAACACACCTGCTCATACATCATATCTTGTGCATTTTTTGGGGGGAAACATCAAATCGCCCAGGTGACTCAGCCCTCGTACAGCCCACATTAGGTGCCCTGCAATTTCTGGCTTTTCCCAAAACTAAGATCACCTTTGAAAGGGAACAGATTTCAGACCATTGATGAGATTCAGGAAAATACTAAGAGGTGGCTGATGGCAATTCCAACAAAGGATTTTGCAGAATGTTTTGAACAGTGGAAGAGATGCTGGGAGAGTTATGTGAGATCCCAAGGTGCCTACTTTGAAGGGGGCTGAGGCATCATTGTCTTATGTACAATGTTTCTTGTATCTTGTATCTTCTTCAATAAATGTCTCTACTTTTCACATTACATGGCTGGATACCTTCTGGACAGACCTTGTATATTGCTCTTTATCATAAGCTCTCCTATACTAATTAACTTTTAACCACATGCATACATTACTTTGCTTTTTAAAAAAAGTTTAAGTGCATTAAAGTAATGTGAAGCTCCCTTTCAGTCAATTCTAATTCTCATGTACTTCTATTTTTTTATTGTTGTTCAAGTACAGTTGTCTCCATTCCCCCGCCACCACATTCCCCCACCCAACCAACCCCCCATCATGTACCTCTTTTTAAAAAAACATGAACCAAGGATGTAAAAAAAAAAACCCTAATAGTCATCTGCATTGTCTTCTCCACAAGCATAAGATTTTTTACGATTTTTTTCAAAGATTTCTTTTAAAATATTTTATTGTTGTTCAATTACAGTTGTCTGCATTCCCCCCCCACTTCCTCCCACCCCAGCCAAACAACCTTCCTCCCCTGCTTCCACCCCTCTCCTTGGTTTTGTCCATGTGTCCTTTATAGTTGTTTCTGAAAACCCTTCCCTCCCCTTATCCCCTCCCACCTCCCCTCTGGTTACTGTCAGATTGCTCTTAATTTCAATGTCTCTGGTTATATTTTGCTTGCTTTTTTCTTTTGTTGATTATGTTCCTGTTAAAGGTCACATCATGTGGTATTTGTCCCTCACTGCCTGGCTTATTTCACTTAGCATAATGCTCTCCAGTTCCATCCATGCTGTTGCAAAGGGTAGGAGCTCCTTCTTTCTCTCTGCTGCATAGTATCCCATCGTGTAAATGTACCATACTTTTTTGATCCACTCATTTGCTGATGGGCACTTGGGTTGCTTCCAGCACTTGACTATTGTAAATTGTGCTGCTATGAACATTGGGGTGCATAGGTTCTTTTGGATTGGTGTTTCAGGGTTCTTAGGGTATAATCCCAGCAGTGGAATTGCTGGGTCAAAGGCAGTTCCATTTTTAGTTTCTGAATAAATTTCATACTATTTTCCAGTGGCTGCACCAGTCTGCATTCCCACCAACAGTGCATTAGGGTTCCCTTTTCTCCACATTCTCTCCATCACTTGTTTATTGATTTGTGTATTATGGCCATTCTCACCGGTGTGAAGTGGTATCCCATTGTGGTTTTAATTTCCATCTCTCTGATGGCTACTGATGCTGAGCATCTTTTCATATGCCTCTGGGCCCTCTGTATGTCCTCCTTAGAGAAATGTCTGTTCAAGTCTTTTGTCCATTTTTTAATTGGGTTGTTTGTCTTCCTGAAGTACAGTCGTGTGAGTTCTTTATATATTTTGGAGATCCAGACAGTTGTTCTTATTATGCAACCATAAAATATATTTAGTTCATAAAATAGTAAGGAAAGTCAATAAAATTAACATCATACATATAACCCTTTACCTTAAAATATGTGTAAAAACTTACTTCAAAATTTTAAGACATACTATGTATACATACACAGTCACACACATACAGATCTGCTTTGGAACCATATTCACTAGCATACTGATATTATTATGCTATTACCATTATTTTAAATCTGTAAAATCCAATAAATTTTAAATCATTTAAACAAAAGGAACATACCTCTAGGTTCCAGTAGTATAGTTATAAAGTCAATAATATATGAAATATTGATCAAATATTGATGGTTTTAAAAAATCCTTTAGTTACTTTATACATAATCATTATTAGAACACATCTCATGACACCAATAAAAGTTAAATGTTCCTAAATAAAAACATCTTAAAAGCTTCACTAAAAATACAAATGTTTCAGAAGTGGGGGAAAAAAAACAATTTATGTTCCAAGTATACACTATTTCATATCCTCTGCTTTATTCCTTTTCAACCATTGGTTAAAGACCACAATATTACTAAAATTTTTTAAAGGTAAAGGTTAATGTAAAAAACATACATGTGTGACACATCATCATTCAATACACCACCACAAAAAATACTACATTGAATAACACTCAGAATAAAGAGTACAACTGAGAGGTCTCCAAATGACTCACTCATATTTGGTAGAGATATCTCCCACACACTGTCCCTCTACTGAACAGAGAGGTACTTCATTCCTTTTCTGCCCCAAACTAAAATACAAACTACAAATCAGGATGTTCAAAAGCAACAAAATGAGGTCTTCAAATTAGGTAAGAGAGGCATACAATTATAAGAACTGCAAAATACCCATTCAACCCTAATTATACCAAGTTTAAAAAGACTCTAAATATAGGTGACATGCAACTTAATCATACATTTTTTATCTGATCATCCACTTCAAAGTGATAAATAAGAAAAAGATGTCCCATGTGAGTTACAAATAGATGGTTACATTATGTCTGAAGCCCTTCCTCCTTTCTAAAACAAATACAACAAAATAAAACAAAAAGGCAACTGTTATGAGATCTAAACTATCACACAACTCTAATTAAACATAATCAAGAAGGAAAAAAGTATGCTCCTTCGCAGAAGTAGTTGGGAACAACTAAATATAGAAGAAGATAACCGGACAGTTCCAGCATCTTGTTTCCCGCTATCTTTCACCACCTTCTTCTGTATTATACCCAGCCTGGAACTTTCACCCATACCTTGGGACCACGAACTCCAGATAAGGAATTCCAAATCTCCAGCCACAATCTTCTCCTGAGTATCAGATCAATACATATCTCAGAACATTTCCACTTGACTGCCGCACCAGAATTTTTAACATAAAATGTACCACACTGAACTCATTCCCCACCTGCTCCTCCTATATACCTATTCTGATTATTGGTATCAAGTTCTAAAACCTGAGAGTTATCCATTCTATTTCCTCCCCTCACTAATCTTTTATCAGTCACTAAATCAAATCTCATTTTACCTTAAAAAGGATAACACCTAAACAAATCCATACTCTCCATTCTCGACCCCTCTGTCTTGGTTTAGATACAAAGATATTTTGGATTACTACATCTCTCCTAACAGTTCTCCTTACCTTCAGTCTGGCTCATTTTTCAATCATTCCTTTATATTGCTGCTAAAGTGATCTTTCTAGAATATAATTTGAATCATTTCCACCACTGCTTAAAATCTTTCAACGATTCAAAATATAAATTTTATCCTTAGAATATCCTATCTCTTGATACCTCTTTAGCTTTATCTTTTCCTAATCTCCCACATAATACACTAAGTTCCAAACACATCACTGCAGATTCTAGAAAAAAAACATACTGTTTCTTATACTTTAATACCTCTGCACATGTTATTCTCTTTCTAGAAAGTCATTTTCATGACACTTTCAAGTATCTTTGACTTGCTCAAGACTCAGCTCTGACATCATATGTGGACTTCAACTTCATCCACTCCCCCTTGTTCCCATCGCATTTAACAGACACCTTTGCATACTACATTATAATTATGGATTTATATTCTACTATTTTTTGGACACCATGAAAATAAACCACAGTTACTATTTACTTTTGTGTCCCACATGCCTAGCACTTTTCCTGGCAATAATAAGTGATCCATAACTATAGAATGTTTAAGGCCTTTGCTTTTTCTAGAACCAGAACTTCCATTATAAACATCCCCCAACAGACATAGAGCAAAGCAGCTACTTAAAAAAAATACCAGAATCCAGTTAAGAAAGCAATAGACATAAACAAGTGGGGCAGAAAAAGGAAAATTACACACACAGAGTATCTTCAGAGCAGCTCCTGGGAGCTCACTGTTTTTCACTCTGTATCTCACATTCTATCACAAATATGTTTTACTTGCTGTTTAACTTCCAGTGCTTATTCTGACTTCCAAAAAAATAACTAGTGAGAAGTTCTCTCCACAACAGGTAGACACAGAAAGAAAAATGAAAAGAACTAGTTAAATCAGCTATAACTCAAAAATTGCCATCATTAAACTTTTAAGATTCCATAACACCCCTGAGCTACCAACCTCCAATTCCACTTCTAATAGTTGCCTCCTAAAAGATTTGAGAGTAAGACTGCAATGGATATTTTATCGCCAGTTACTGACATTCTCCCTAACAGATTCCCAACATCTCATTCAGAATTCACAATCTTTCTCCTATGGTAAGGAAATTACATAAAATCACTATTTATTCTGTAAATATTCATTTACATTTTTATCCAAAAGATAAAATGAAATACTTCCCACCTACCTACTCCAACTGGTCCTTGAACAGGAACTTTCCCAGCTGAATTCCCACTAATATTTGCCACAGTTATCTGTGATCACAAATAAAGGGAACAGGAACTTTCCCAGCTGAATTCCCACTAATATTTGCCACAGTTATCTGTGATCACAAATAAAGGGAATAGAGAACTCTCCTAATACTGAAGCCTCTAACATTCTCAGTCCTTCCCCCTTGTTTTTCTCCAGTGGTACCCAACTTGGCCCATTAAGTAAAACAAATTCAGAATCCATTCAATCCATATGTAGTTTTAGAAGTGTGTGAGAGCATCCCAGAGACCAAACTACACAAAGCACAGTAAGTGCACAATTGTGTCACTCTCAACTAGCACAATATAAACATCAAGATGCAGGCATAGGTAAACATGGATCACCTCCTTGCACAACCACAGCAAAAATTACAACTAAAATACAAAACAACTATCACCCAGATTGTCAGAAAATAGAACTGAATGGAAGTCCAACAACGAAGAAGTTAAAGAAGTCACATTCACCCAGACAAGTAGGAGGGGTAGAGACGCCAAAGCCAGTAATCCCACACCCACATGTGGTAGATAAAGATCAGGAGGGGATACCTCAGGAGTGAGGGATCCCAGCCTCACACCAGCCTCACATCGGACCACCCAGGCCAGAGTCCCACTGCCAGGAAGATAAGTCCCCATAACTTCTGGCTGTAAAAACTAGTGGAGGTTGGGGCAGCAAAAGAAACTGTGTGATCTCAGGCATCTCCTGTTAAATCCTTAAATAGCCTACAACAGATTTAGGACTTACATAGACCCACTCCCTCTGGGCTCCAGCACCGGGGCAGCAGCTGAAAAGGGGCCATTGGCATAGGGGGAGAAACTGAAGTGTCTCACTTCAGAGTCAGTGCCAGGAGACAACTTCCTCTGGGACAAAACTCCAGAGGCTAGGCAGCAGCACTGTCCCCTTTCTAAGCCCTCCCAACACAGAGCCACAGAGCAGTGACACCACGTCTGAGGCTCTCTCAACCTGGTTCAAATGGGTTGCCCCACCCTGGCAATTATCTAAGGCTCCACCCCATCCAACCTACTGGTGCACTTTTCTACAATAGGCCACACTACTAAGACAGGGAGTCAAAGCAGCTCTACCTAATACATAGAAACAAACACAGGGAGGCTGTCAAAATGAGAAGACAAAGAAATATGGCCTAAATGAAAAAACAGAAAACTTCAGAAAAAGAACTAAACAAAATGGAGATAAGAAATCTATCAGCTGTGGAGTTCAAAACACTGGTTATCAGGATGCTCCAGGAATTCATTGGGTACTTCAACAGCATAAAGAAGATCCAGGCAAAAACAAAGTTTACACTAAGTGAAATAAGGAAAAATTTACAGGGAATCAACACTGGAATTAAATCAATGATCTGGAATACAAGGAAGGAAAAAAATTCAATCAGAACAGCAAGAAGAAAAAGAATCCCCCCCCCCCCCCCAAAAAAAAAGAATAGGCTAAGGAGCCTCTGGGACAACTTCAAATGTGCCAACATTTGAATCATAGGAGTGCTGGAAGGAGAAGAGAAAGAGCAAGAAATTAAAAACTTATTTGAAAAAGTAATGAAAGAAAACTTCCCTAATTTGGTGAAGGATATAGACATACAAGTCCAGGAAGCACAGAGAATCCCAAAGAAGACGGACACAAAGAGGCCCGTACCAAGACATGTCATGATTAAAATGCCAAAGGTTAAAGATAAAGAGAATCTTAAAAGCAGCAAGAAAAAAGCAGAGTTACCTACAAAGGAGTTCCCATGATACTGTCAACTGATTTCTCAAAAGAAACTTTGCAGGCTAGAAGGGACTGGCAAGAAGTATTCAAAGTGATGAAAAGGAAGGACCTACAACCTAGATTACTCTGTCCAACAAAGCTATTGTTTAGAATCGATGGGTAGATAAAGTGCTTCCCAGACAAGGTAAAGTTAAAGGAGTTCATCATCACCAAGCTATTACATGAATTGTTAAAGGGACTTATTTAAGAAAATCAAAACCACGAACATTAAAATGACAATAAATTTACAACTATTAACAATTGAATCTAAAAAACAAACTAAGCAAACAACCATAACAGCAACAGAATCATAGATATGGAGACCATTTGAAGGGTTATCAGTTGGGAGAGGGAAGGGAAAGAATGGGGGAAAAGGTACAGAGATTAAGAAGTACAAATCAGTAGATACAGAATAGACGGGGCATGTTAAGAACAGTATAGGAAATGGAGTGGTCAAAAGAACTTACATGCATGACCCATGGACATGAACTAAACGAGGGGGGATTGTGAGAGTGAATGGAGGATACTGGATGGAGAGGGGCAAAGGAAGAAAAGTTGGGACAAGTGTAAAGCAGAATCAATACAATATATTTAAAATAAATAACTTTTAAACTAAAAACAATGGAAATTCATGTTATAACTAGTAGCATCAAGTATAACAATCATCAGTTAGATGTTTTGAAGAACACATGGGAGAAAAATGACTTAAAAGGCCAAATGAGGGATATCACTCTCTGGTATCACTGCACTAGCTAGGTTTTTCTCCCTGCCTAGTCACTGGAGTTTTCCCTAGCCCTCATCCTTGGAAAGAAGGAAACTGGTTCTCTTGGTAGAATCCACCCTACCTCTTCTAATTCCCAGGCTTAGACTAAGCTGCTTTTCAACTGCAAGAATTATTATTTTAACCAAGCAGATCATTGGGTTTAACCCAGTTGCCAGATTATTAAGTACAGGGCCCTAGCCTCATTGGTCACACTTTTCTTCATTCCAAAAAAGTAAGTAGGCCTTGGCTGGTGTGGATCAGTGGACTGAATGCCCGCCTGCAAACCCAAGGGTCACTGGTTCCATTCCCAGTCAGGGCACATGCCTGGGTTGCAGGCCAGCTCCCCATTAGGGGGCATGCAAGAGGTGACCACACGTTGATGTTTCTCTTCCTCTCTTTCTCCCTCCCTTCCCCTCTCTCTGGAAATAAATAAATAAAATCTTTTTTTAAAAATAAGTAAAAATGCTAGATCAATAGCAGGGAAGAAGAAACAATGCTTGCCTACAGAACATTTCCAAGTAATAAATTCAGAAGGAATAAGGGAGACAAAGTCACCATTGTAACACAATGGGAAGATCCATCAATGAATGCTAAAATTAGTTGGAAAAGCTTAAGGACAAACAGGATATCTGTATAGCCTCAGAGTATCTCACCCAAAATATGTGTGAATTTCAAAAAGGAAAAGAGTAATTTCATAATGGAGACATCACGTTAAGCAAGTGATCATGTTTTACATCACCAATAATATCTTGTGCCCTCTGACAGGTTGTATGGAGAAGGGCACATCACCCTCGTGGCATCCTTTCCTACAATGCTTAACACCAGTCTTATCAAGAGAACACACCAGACAAACCCAAACTGAGAGACAATCTACAAAATAACTAATACTCTGCAAAATAGTGTCAAAGACATGAAAGATAAGAAATTGAGAAAGTGTCATAGACCAGAGGAAATTAAGGAGACAGGATGGCTAAAAATTGTACTATGTAGGACCCTGGGACACATAAGAACATTAGTGGAAATACAGGCAAAATGTGAATAAAGGCTGTAGTTAAGAGTACTGTAGCAATGTTAATTTGCTAGTTTTTGATAATTGGTTATGCAAAATGTTAACATAAGGGGAAGCTGAGCATAGGATGTATGGGAACTCAGCATTGTCTTTTTAACTTCTGTATGTCTAAAATTATTTTGAGAGTTAAGGGGGGAAAAAAAGATGAATTCCTAATACCAAGCCTTCTAGGTTGAACAAAACACTATTTTCACAGCTTTTTTTAATGCCCTCTCTTTCCTCCAGTCTACTATCAATTTATGAGTTCCTATTCTTTCCCTTAAAAGCTTCCAAGTTCTTATACTTCAGAACCTCTCAAAGTGCCTTTACTTCTTTCCAACACACAGCTAGACTCTCCCTCCTGTCCTGCCACAAACTGACCTGGCTTAAAAGATGTCATTTAAACACCTTGATATCACATAGTTTCATTGCAATTAATTTATCAAGTGCTTTTAAATACATTTACATACAAAAACCTTTAAGTGCATATTATAAATACTGTTATTTCACAGATAAAAAACAAGACAAATTAAGTGATGTGACATATTATAAATGTCAAAACCTGAATTTGAATCCAGTTCTGACTCCAAAACCAAGTTATGATATTAAAAGGTACTAGTTTTCATTTTATTTTTTTAAAGATTTTTATTTATTTATGTTTAGAGAAGGGAAGGGGAGAGAGAGACACACATTAATGAATGGTTGCCTCTCACACGCCCCCTACTGGGGATCTGGCCCACAAGTTCTGGCCCACAAATGGGGCCAGAACTTGTGGCCCCATTTGCCCCATTCCCATGTGCCCTGACTGGGAATTGAACCAACAACTCTCTGGTTTTCAAGCGGGTGCTCAATCTACTGAGCTACACCAGCAAGGGCATCATTTTAAAATATTCAAATTCCCTAGCTCCAGGAAGGCCAATTAATTGGGTTGGCCAAAAAGTTCCTTTTTTTCCCCTGAAAGATAGCTCTAATAGTGCTTAGCTGTTTTTAACTTTATTCAAAACAATTTTGTTAAATTGTATTGTGATAGCTGTCATATAAGTGTGCATTTTTTAAAAAGTCAAAATTGGTGAATTTTTATGCAGCCATTTTAATATTGAAGATGGGAGAAAATAAGCAACATTTTTAGAATATTATGCTTTATTATTTTAAGAAAGGTAAAAACACAACTGAAACACACAAGAAATTGTTTATTGTATGGAGAAGATGCTGTATCGAAAGTAGTTTGTGAAGTTTTGTGCTGGAGATTTCTCGCTGGGCAATGCTCCATAGTGGGTAGACCAGTTGAAGTTGATAGAGATCAAATTGAGACATTAATTGAGAATATCAATGTTACACCACATGGGAGATAGCCAACATACTCAAATATCCAAATCAGTAGTTATTGGTGAAAATGAAAAATGTGTCTCTTATTTTACAGGAAAAAAAAAACATATGGACTTTTTGGCCAACCCAGGACATCTAATACATAATATATTTAGGAAAGTTCTAAATTTCACCCTTGTCCTAAATGTCCCTTTTGCAACATTTTGCAAGCTTCAATAATTCTACAATCAAGAATTCTAGGATTCAGTGACAAGGTTTTGTGTTCACTCTAATCTGTATGACCTTTAACAACAGACTTCAGTCATCTCTTCAGCCATTAACATTTTAGGTTGACGGATTGCTTACCTGTTTTTATACAAACACTGCTTCAAGTTTTCAAATACCTGAGATCTCGCTCTAATCTCCAATTCCATTTGTTTCTTGATATTTACAAATCAGAACTAGAGGTAATCCTGCAGGGCTCCCAACCCCACGAAATATAATATTCTGAATATCTTTTTCCTCCACCCAAAGGCGGGGGGTGGGTGGTAGAGAAAGGGCTAATCCCTAGTGCAGGTGTCTGCTTTAAAGGTAATAATGCGGGGCGATGTAACAAAGTAACGTGACTTGAGACTCAGGAGAAACCAACTTTCACCTGACTTAAACTGACCAGCATTTTCTCTTTCAACGCTTGTAGTCCCCCAGGCTTAACTGATTTCTGTATCAGTCAACTAAGAACATTATTAAGACCCAACAAAGAGCACTTAAGTCTTAAAAATAGTAATTATGGAAACAAGACTCTAAGTATGAAAAGTTAGAGGTAAGGAGAAAACCATTACTTTATTAATCGGCACTTGCTCCGTGCAAGGCACTGGAGGGGACATAAGCTCTTTGAGCACCTGACGGTGATTTATCCCATCCTCACCTCTCCAGCGCCTGGCACGGGCAGATGCTGATGGAACGGGATCTGCTCCAGCGAGGAACCCGTGCGAGAAATCCACGGGCTCTGGCTGTAACTTTGGGAAGTACTGTTTGAAGAGCTTTGCGCTGTTTAATTCAAATAGAACAGGCTACCAATGGCGTGGGACCCGGAAAAACCAGCCGGTCTTTCATAGAGACAAACCGGGACACCTCTGAGGGACCCCCAAGAATGTAGGGCAGGGAAAGGGGGGCGGGGCAGTCACTTGCCTCCCATTCCTGCAAGAAACGCCGGGCTTCGTCGGAACCAACCGTCTTATGTCTCCTAAACTCGTCCTTCACGTACTGGTCACCAAGGGCTTTAAGGTCTGGGGGCAGAACGCGGTGCAGCAGTAAAATGCGGCGATACAAGGCCCGGACACGCGAGGCGTGAGCGGCCGGCATAGTGCCGCGCTTGGACTGCAGACGGCGCCTGCGCAAAGGGACGGCGAGTGCCAGCTCACGGCCGGGTTTTAAAGAACTTGCAGGAAAGCGGAAAACGGCGTGCGACCTTCATCCGGTTTGGTCCGCTCTAAAATCAGGACCATCCGGAAACCAGAGCTGCAGCGACAGGAGGAAAATGGGCCGGTCACTGCCTGGGCGGAGCTGTAGTGGAGTCGCTCTGTCACAGCCACGACTGCTGGAGGGCTGCGTCTGGGTGACAGAGGGCTCCAACGAGAGGATTGGCGTGAGCCGGTTGCCACCCCACAGTCACACTTCATCATCTTTGACTTTCATTCCCTGCCCTTCACTCCCGATAGTCCTGAGAAATCCTTCGCAGAAATCAGTCTTCTCCAGGAAGCTTCCCATGCTTAGCTCGACCCCCTTAAGGCTTCTTTACTGTTCTATGTTCTGCGAGAGAGATCAGAGTGGGATTAGCCTACTAACTTACATACTTTGCACAGTGATGTGCTTCTAATTTGTTTGAAGGAATGGCCTCTTCCTCGTAATTCAAGCGAGCCCTAAGCCAGTTTTGTTAGCCCAAGTCAAATTAGAAAAATCATGAAGATGCATTTGAAAAGTATGGTTTCCAGGGCCATGATGCTGGAGATCTTGATTAAATAGACTGAGATGAATAGGTAGAATCTGGACAAGTACAAATCTCCACCTTTTGCAAAGGCGATGAGGAGAGTATTCTGACCAGTTTTCAAAGCTGACAGCAACTTGGCCTGGTTCTTTCCTGTCACACCTTCAGCACATCCTTCTGGCTCCACTACCAAAATATATGCAGAATTCAACCATTTCTTGTCACTTCACTACAATTGCCTCTCTTTACGTGGTTATTGTGGTGGCTTCTTGTGTTCCTGCTTCTGGCCATGACTGACTTCAGTCATTATCCACCTAAGCTGTAAATCAGATGTCCCTCCTCTACTCAACAAAATCCTCCAGTGGTTTCTCTCATCATAGTAAAACCCAAAGTCTCTCCGCTTCTTAACTCACTAAATTTTCTCTTTGTGCTTTGTCCCTAGTTGACCAGTTCTAGCCACACTGACCTACTGCTGCTACTTCCTAGTTCATGTGTGAACAGCCCAGGAACAGTCCCAAGTGAGGACCTTGGTATTTGCCACACATGTCTTCTTGGCTAACACCTTTCTTTCAGTCAGCTCCTTACTTCAGCCCCCCACCAATGAGACTCTCCCTGGCCAGTGCATTTGAAATTACAACATCATTGTGCCCAGAACTCCCTAACCTTGGCTTTTCCTCCGTAACACTTACTTGCTTATTTTACTTATTTGTTTATTACCTGTCCCCACCCTCTGCCCCACAACCATGACCCTAGAATAAAAATCCATGAGGGCAGAGATTTTGTGATTTTAAAGGTGTCAAGTGACTCATGACCTGTTGGTCAAGAAGGGGCAAGAGTGTGGGAATTTGTGATGCTCCCTCCTAGACACCAAACTCTTGTCTGTGCAACCTTTTTAGAAGACAAAGACACTTTCCCTGCACCAAGGGCAGGGACTTACTCATTTTATTGCCCTATTCAGGGCCTACCACTATGCCTTACAAGTAAGCACTCTAGTATTTACTACTTTGAATGGGCTTTTTCATTTTGCTTAAATTTAGAAAAAATATTTATTTAAAAGAACACAGGGTTTTTTTTAAATGAATTTAATTTGGTGTTATGACAAACCACATTAATGGCAAGGATTGAATGCCAGTGTGGTTATTTACTTCAGGAACTTTTTTTCTAACCAGACTTCATCTCTTCACATCCCTGTAAATTGAAAATTAATTTCTTATTCCAGTTTACTTTTCTCTGGTTTCCTTTGGGGTTAAAGTACATGTATAATAAATACTTCTTTTAGAACCAAAGCTCTTCTAAAAATGTGGAAAAAAACATTCTGCCAATGAATTAATTAAAAAGTAACAATAAAAGAAGCAATTCAGCCCCAAAGAGCTGAAAAGGTGCACGGAGCGCAATCGATGCTCAGAAATGGCAAAGGATGGGTGAGAGAGAAGCCAAGACCTGGTGGTGTGGTTAAGCCATTAGGTGAGAAATCAAGCAATAATGGGGACAATAATAACAAGTGACCTTTTTTTTTCCAATGGGCTGGACAGTGAGCTATGTCTTCCAGATAAAACTGTTTCTTTGTCAAAATTTTCCATTGACATTTCAATTTAAGTTGACCAGTTTTCCTCTTGTGGTCAAAATAACCATAAACTGAAAATAAGATCTGAGGGAAAGAGCCAACTCTACGGAATGTTTTAAATGTTTACTATTGTTGATATATGAAAATGGAAAATCAACCAAAGTCCAGGTATATTGTTATGTTTGATCATTTAAAGTACTAATGATATTAATTGTTTTCTAAGGAGAAAAATACTGACCACTGCTACAGATGCTGAAAAATCATTTGACAAATTCATCACCCATTACTGATTTTAAAATAATAGTAACAAAATGGAAATCAGGATTCCTTACACAAAAGCCAGCATCTTAGTTAATGGGAAAAGAACTGACAAAATCGGCAAATTTTTGTGTAAAAGGGGAATGGTAAAACAACATATGTAATATTTCCTTCATTTTGCAAAAAAGATAAACCATAACTACAATGTGCTATGCACACAAAAATATATGATTAACTCAACTGTCTATACTTGAGTCAAAAGAGAGAGCAAGAGATTGCCTAAAGTTGATGACCTTGAGGTGGGCAGAGCTCTGGAGGACAGGCATAAGACCCTGAAGGACACTGGATTTAAAGACTAACCAGATACAGGGAAATGGGGCAAATGGCCAAATCAAAAAAGGCTCATGCTTTTGCTTATGGAGGTGCAATTGACAAAAACAGAAAAGCCAGGAGAGAAAGCTGCTTTTGGAAATGCATTTTACCTTAGTTACATTGAGTTTGAAGGGACAGGCTATACTAAATGTTGAATTAAAAGTTGCCTAATAGTAGTAGTATAATTTGCTCATTGTCTAAGTCAGTGGGTTCTCAACCAGGGCTGTGTATTACAGTCACCTGGGTAAATTAAAAAAAAAATACCGATAATCAGGCTCCACTCCAAATCACTTGAATCAGAATCTCTGAGAATGGGGCGAGGCATTAATATTGCTTAGAGGTGCCTTCAACTGATTCTAATGTGCAGCCAAGACTGAGAACCAATGGAGTACCTTTCCAACTTGGAGGCCCTTGGTTCCGGGAAAAGTACGTAAGATATCAAGGCACTGTGTTAGGAACTGATTGCTAAATATCCAGTACTTCAACTCTAAAGAGTTCCTATAACATGAGGATAAAGATTTCTATATAGCTAACAGTATTTTAAACCATAAAAGTAGAAATCATCTCTGAGGAAGTGAATGGGAAAGTGAAAAGAGGAATGATAGAACTCTGGGTTAGATCCACATTTGTAAAGCGGGAGGTGACTCGGGACTTGAGGGCTGTCTGAAGAGCTCACTCCTGAATCATCCTGCTTCCCACAGGTCGCATCCGCTGTAGCACTGTGTTCCTTTAAGGAAATGGCTTAAGCTTTCCAAATAACCAATGAACATTCATTCAGAACACGGCTTACTTAAACAAAGTAGGCACTTACTAAAAATTTATAAAATCTCTATTATCTTTATCTTCTTCCTCCCTGACCTCTTCCAACCCAAGCCTTCCACCAGAACACTTGATTATACCCTAATTCTTCTGAGAGGTGGCTTTGTTATTATCCTCTTTGTTTCTTATACTGGCACCTCCAATTATCCTCCTCATGAGATTATTCCATTCAGCTCATGAACATTTACAAGACCAATTCACAGTGAAAAAAAAAACATCCTCCATCTATCCTGCCTCTCTTCAAACTACCATCCTGACACTACACTTCTTTCATTGGCAAACTTGAAAAAAATTTCCCTATTTCCATTTTCATTCCACACTTCGTCTCTTTTAATCTATTATTGTCCCCACTACTCCTCTAAAATCACTTCCTTCAAAGTCACCAGTCACTTGCTTCTTACCTCGTAGAAATCTTGCCATGTTTTGGCTTTCATACATTTGTGCTCTGCAGGTGATCTCACCTCTAGGGTTCCATTACCTCTCTGTCCTTAGCTGGCTTTAGTTCTTCCCCCCACCAAATGCTAACACATCCAAAGGCTCAGACAATCTTCAGCTTCAAGGCTCTCTTCCTCTCTGCTGTCTCACTATCCCCAGCAATTGGTGATGCTCTGCTGCCCCCACCTGGCCAAGCCTATTCTAACCACCTCAGTGGCCTTCACCTGGAGAAGGGCCAGGAATCTTGCCAAATCTCACACATACTCCGGACCTTTCTATGAAGTTTCAGCCTTCCTCATATCTAACCACTGGGTAAGTTCAAACTGGATGTCTCACCCCTTCAGAGTCTATAGTCCACATTAAACTCATCATTTTTCTCCAAAGACCTTTCTCTCTCCACCATTCTTCACTTTACCTGGACTCAGGATTCAGGAGGCATTTACAGCATCTTCCACTCTCTTCATGTATCTTGTAATTGACCAATCCCTATTGAGACTTCTTTTGTAAATCAATCATTTTTTTCCGATGTCAGTGGCCCACCTGCCTAGACTCATTTTCCTCATTTAAATGATTACGATAGTCTTCTAACTGGATTCCCTTTCTCCAAAACCTTCCAGAGCTTTCCCATTGCCTGCAGTGTAAAGTCTGTTTTCCCAGTATATAAAATTGGATTAAAAAATTACATTATAGCTACAGGCAAAACTTGCAGCTAAGCTAGTATTAACTCACTTTTTATTACATTAAACATATATGAAAGTATTTTTCATTATAATATACCATTGTATATTATGCACTTTATCAATTGAAAGGAAAATTCTGAAAAATATATTCAGGCATATATTTCAACTTCATAATGCCATTATACTTTTAACCTACAGAAAGTAAACTCAACTGTCTATACTTGAGTCAAAAAAGAGAGGTAAAAAAGTTAACAAATGCAAATAATTGATAAGGGAAGTCATTCCTCTTCCCTCCCAAATTAGAATAAGGTCACAATATGTGTTCTTTATACTCACAAATTTAAGGTGACCAAACCATATTAATATTCAGCTAAATTCCAACTCTGCTATTTTTCAACTATATGACCTTGTACTAGTTGTTTAAGCTCTCTGGTTTAAGCTTCCTCCTCTTAAAATGAGAATAATATTATGTACCTCAAAAAGTTCTTGTCCAGCTCTGGCTGGTATGTCTCAGTGGTTGAGTACTGGCCTGTGAACCAAAGGGTCACCAGTTCAATTCCCAGTCAGGGCACATGCCTGGGTTGTAGGCCAGATACCCTGTGGGAGAGCACAAGAGGCAGCTACACATTGATGTTTCTCTCCCTCTTTCTTCTTCCCTTCTCCTCTGTAAAAATAAAGGAATGAAATCTTTTAAAAATTCTTGTTCATTTTAATGATTTAATATATTAAAAAATTCAGATTAGTTAGTCTGCAGCAAATAGGAAGTGCTAATGTGCTAATTAGTGCTAGGAATGTTGATGACAATGATATAGTAAATTGATAGCTGGTAGAAACCATGTTTCTTAAGATTTTTTAAAACTTTTTCCCACTTTAAAATAGGCCATTAATCTTAGGTGTATGAAACTTAAATGAACTGAAATGATGTAAGGCAATCACACTGTGGCTACCTAAATTTAACCAGAGTCTATACCTGAGCCTCTATGCATACAAGCATGATGGTTTTCCTTTGGGCAGCCAGAGCAGTTGTCTGCAAACTGATAATCTCTCATCAGTATGAACTGAGTTTACTGATTCAAGGTAAATCCTAGTGTGTGTTGGACTCTCAACACCTATGATAGGACATAACTTTTTAGTCTTGGACTATGTTGTGAAATCACTTGAATTGCTATTACTCATAGTGGCTGAGAATGACTTTGATAAATTAAGTGAAAAATTAATGTTTAGTCTCTGCCTACCATTCTATAACCATGAGCATACAGAAGGAGGATCATTTATCTACTGAATGAAGAGTGGGGGAGCCTGGATAATTCTGGACATTACATTATTCTGAATCAGTAACTTCTTAAAAATTATTTTCAAGGTTGCCTTAAGAGTGTTTAAACAAAGGTGCATTTGTTCTTCCTTCATAAAATAAGACCTTGGCAATAAATGTTTATATTTATTAATGGTTAGTACTTCTTTAAAAACATAACAGCAAATATCACAGTAGTCTTAGAATTAGTTAGTAGGCTCAAGTTTTAGAACAAATCATAAATTTATTTTAATTACTTTATTTAGTTGAACCTGGAATGGCCTTTTGGGTAGTCTAATAATGTTGTTAAACAGATGAGATTATTTTAAAATGGATATATGATGGAATTACAGCCTTTCTCAAGAATGTCACAACAAATGCAGCCAGTAATGAAATATTCATTTCAAGGTGAAGTCAAATTAGATCTATATTAACAATATATTTTTTAAAAGAGTAACATAAGTCCAGTCTACACTTTCTCAAGAACTGTGGCAGAATAAACATTCTACAGAGGCTCTACTGGGCCATGTATAGGTGTATGACATTAAAGACTTTTTTTTTGGTTTACAAGTACTCAATTGCAAGATGTTTATAAATGTAAAATAAATCCATTTTTCAGCTATCTAGTTATAGTCCAGAATCATTATAAATTAAATTTAGACCAAACTAAAGGAGAGACTTAAGTGGTGATTCTTTATTTGTATTCTACGTAGCAGGCTCCTAAGGAGTCCATAAAAGCCTGCCGAAGGTGCTGAAGGAAGGGTTCTTCCTACCGGAGAAACTGTATAACGCCTCAAGAAGATGGGCCTCAGATCCAGGGATGATTTGTCCAGAAAGCAAATTGACCCTGAATTGGTGCTTCTCAAACTGTATTGTGCTCACCCATTATCTGGGTATCTTATTAAAATTCAGATTCTGATTCTGCTTGTCTGGCGAGGGCCCTGAGCTTCTTTCTGCATCTCTGACAAGCTCCCAGGTGATGCTGAGGCTGCCGGGTCACAGAGCACAGTTTAAGAAGCAAGTTCCTAAAACACAATCTGTATCATAAGCTAACAGAATGACATTTTCCTTCCCCAAACTTCTTATTCAGATATGTATAAAGTGGATATTTGGGGCAACTTGTAAACATTTTAAATTTCTCCAAATTCAAGTTAATTTAAAATATTTTCATTACTGTCAAAAGGAAGTGGTATGAAAAGTGAAAAGAGAATAACTATTCTTTAAATAAAAATAACACCTGAGCCCTGGCTGGCGTAACTCAGAGGACTGAACTAGGGCTGCAAACCAAAGGGTCGCAGGCTTGATTCCCAACAACTGGGTTGCTGGCCAGGTCCCCAGTAGTGGCCACGTGAGAGGCAACCACACACTGATGTTTCTCTCCCTCTCTTTCTCCCTCCCTCCTCCCCTCTCTAAAAATAAATAAAGTATTTTAAAAAATAACACCTGAAAAGATAACATAAATTATCAAGTGCACAGAAGAGCAGAAATAAGGCTGGAGTATAATAAACTTTGAGTTGAAGAGCCCAGGCATGAAAGAACACTACACAAGTGAAGGTGAATCAGTCCATCAGGGGAAGTACTGTCTCGGGTCTGGGGCTTGCCTGGCCTCGGTAGATAGCTGTTGTGTGTGGTGGAGAGTTAAGTCTTAAGTACTTAAGGCTAAAAGTATTCACAAGGGCCTACAGTTGCCTAATCAAGTTGCTTTTATGCTTTTGGATCAGCATTACATTACCCCACAGGGAATTTAAACACAACATAAACATGTATTTAAATGAACTTAGAAGAAAGCTTGTAGTCCCGTCTCCTGTTTTAATTAGATATGTCTTATATAAGAAACATATACATGCAGACTCTGCGGTTTCCCTGGCAAGGCTGCAGCACTCAGTAAATCCACTATAATATTATTTTTGTTTGCTTTTTTTCCTCCCTTAATTAAGTTTTTAAAGTTTCCTTAGCTCTCTGTGTGGCTGCTTCAGCTTAGGCAGCCGGGCTTGTGGTGAGGGTTTGGGAGAGCACATACCAGCCGCCCTCACCCCTCCCGGCGCCTGATCGTACTACCTCCTGTGCAGGAGATAGGAAAGAAAAAGGACAAAGAAATATCCGAAATACACAATAAGTGCCCTTCATAGAAGCCCCTCATAGCATGCTTAAGAAAAGCCCATTATTTTTCCAGCCTATTGACAGAGTGAGGGATACTCAAAACTCCTCAAGTATGTGGACAGCCTTCCAAGGCTCATGGAAAACAAGGATAGCGTCCAGTTATATGATGCCAATGTATTAAAATATTTTGCTGGCCCAAGTGCTATCTTCACCATAGATCTCTGGACTGGAGGTAGCTCTAAAAGCCTGTTTCAGAGGCTGGGATCATGTCTTAACAAAATAAGCAATGCAGGGGCAATCAACGCATGAGCCTCTAACTTCTCTCTCTCGTTACAGCCTCACTGGGGAAGGCCAAGTTTGATTGATGGCACATGCTGAATAGTTACTGAGATTAGAAAGCTGACTGGCCTCAAAAAACTTGTGAGTTTTTGCCTGCCTTCTTGTTTTGTTTTAGTTTGATATTAATTAGACCTTAATTAAATGGAGCTAAAAATCAAGAGCAAAAAGCAGCACAAGCATAATATGAAGTATGTGTGCTGATACAGCAGGCTCCAAGTATGTGTGATTAAGCCGGTGGAGACTCGTGTCAGATACAGGCATGCATCTGCGTACCGTGTTTATCTCTTAGGAGTGTACTAGAGAATAAAGCTTAGTGAGTCCATGTAGTTTTCTTTACTTTATGCTTCTGTTCTCTAGGTTACACAGTTGGTTTAAATAAATTAAAATTTATATATGAACAAAGGTATACCTAGAAAAAAGACTGTAAGAAATATACCTAAATATTAGAAGTCATTATTCTGAAAAATGAAATTAGAGTTACTTTTTATTTTTTCTTTTCCCTCCACCTCAGAATTTGAGCCTTTTAAAACAAAACTGAACAAAGAAGATTATACTACAAGCAAGAGCATATGTAATTAATAATTTTTCTTGTTGATATGTGTTCCACAACTATTTTACATAAGTTACTTAACTCAAATATTCAGTATAATTTATGAAGAATCTCCTATGCACCAGGCCCTGTGCTTGGCATTGGTAGTACACTAATATACATACATGTTTTTATCAAACAAATATCTAGCTACATGTTCTTCATTGACCTATGGAAGGTGCTGGAAATGCAGGCTCCTTGTTATCTCTGCTCCTTTCCTAAATTTCTCCTTATTCTCCACCTTTTTTTGATGTCACTTAGAGTGGAATCACTCTACACAAGCTTTTTATCACTTTTTCCATCTTTAGTGACAGTAATGCCACCTGGTGCCAAGGCATAACTGCCTTCAGCCATCAAAACACAAAGATGCAGGCCTAGTGTCCATCTCTTTGTGGCTTTGTGTTAAAAACTGGTAATGGTACAACAGTCCTCACACTCCTCTGAGGCAGGGGCAGGCCTGGGGAGGTGTCAGTGAGCCCCCCTTGAAGACACTCATATTTAGGAAGCCCCAAAGAAAACTGTGTGAGATCAGGCTCATCAAACAAAGACTGAACAAAGAATAAACAAAGACTGATCAAATATTCAAAGACCAGTCTGTAAAAGATGCTTAGCTTTTTTAGTTAAATATAGGTCTTCAAAATGGAGCTTTTGTGTACACCCCAGCTTCCAGAAGAAACCACCAAGATTATCAACTTCCAGTGATCATTGAAATTCTAATGTAGCTAAGTGGTGCTCCTTCATTGTCTAGGTGTAGCATGTTATTTGGAAACATCTGCTGCCAAGCCCACCCTGCTCCTTTCCACAATAGACAGCACATTAAAGAGCTTTCTTGACTGCATAGTTGAGGTCCTTACAGTACAGACCCCAGCCCTTGTGCCTCCCACTCTTATTTCTACACAACCTTTCAGTCCAGTCAATAGGCCTAAGTAGCTAGTCCTAGAATATGCCTCTCACTTCCCTATTTTTATCTCTTTATCCTGAATCCCTCCTTTCTTTTCTCCACTTTATCCATCCTCCAATGAGAAGTGACATACACTTCTTTAGGAAACTCTATAAGAGGACTTCAACTCCAAGAATGCCTTGCATCCTTGGACTCCACATGCTTGTCTCTGCAGAAATCATTAAGCCATGAGTGGGTTTCAGGGAGAAGATGGTTTGGATTGGGTGGAGCTGTCAGTCCCTGTCCACACACTCTTAGAGCATCTTCTCTCTCCAGCTCGTTACCATTCAATACGACGTTGGCTTTCTTGTCTTTTGCCTGCATGAGGCAGCCCATCTAATAAAGAGCTTAGGTGGACCTTCAGTGGGTCCCAGGGTCCTCCTGTGTATTATAGAGCACAGAATGGGTAATCCAAGAAATGTGTAATCGTTACTTTGTGGTCTCATTGCTCTTTATCAACACTGAGTCCAACCAAGCAAACTTTGTGCCCTTAGGAGGCAAGGATCATCTCAATGTTCCTTTTATCTCTCAGAGCTCTCCAGGCAATACTTTACCTATGTTAAGTGGTCAACCGATATGTGTTTCTTGATTTCTTATTCAACACTATCAATGACAAAGTTGTCTAATAGAAATGCCACAAAGTAAAAATGTGCCTTATAAATCTGGCTATCCGGCTCCTTTTCCTTTGGACCCTCAGCTGGACCCCTTTTCTGGTCTGGGTATTCTCCAGCGATACTCAAGCTAGATTGATTGCAGTGGTTCAGATGAGAAAAGTGAGAGTGAAGAGAGCATAATGTCTTCAGTGTCATTATCCCTCCTAATAGCATTTCTAAAAAGATTCTGGAACTCCATGATAACTTTGTGACAGACTGTTTATTGTCCCATGATATTATCTTCACTTGCCCTTTTTGGAAACAGAAATCTCACATTTTTACTGAACATGTGGCTGCCAAGCTAACATCATATAATATTGTCTAGCCTTCCTTGTATCTGGCCAGAGGCGTAGGACTAACTTCCGGCCAGTGGAACGTAAGCAAAAGTGATGTGTGCAAGTTCTGAGTCAAATCCTTTAAAAAATGAATTTACTGGAATTCCTTTCTATCTAGTCTATCTTTCTTTCCCTTGCCCAGGCTCAAATGCACAGCACAAAGCTGGTGCTCCTGTTTTGAAGATGACAACAACAGGCCTAACAAGATGGAAGGAACCCTGGGTCCCTCAATTACTTCATGAAGCAGAACAACCTACACACACTAAATTGCCAATGAATTCTCAGCTGATATATGTGGAAAACATAAAATTTTATCTCATGTGAACCACTGTACTTTCAAGTCTCTTTATTAGAGTAACTTAGCCTGTATGCTAATTAATATATTTTCCAAATAAACAGGATTTGTTGAGAGCAGCTCGTCTCCCTTAATTGTACCATATACTTTACTTTTCAGAAGCTTTTGCACAGGATCTGGCTTCTGTCAGGACTTATTTCAATGTATGATGCTGCTTGAGGACACAATAACAATATACATGGTGTGTCCCCTTCACCAACTGGAACCTTGAGTGACAGGGTATGGTTTCTCTGGGATAAGTACCACCCAATTTTGGCCTTCTTTCATTTTGTCTTTCTCTTGTCAACAAAGCCTTAAATGTCACTTTATAATACACAAATGCATACATGGGACGTTTTTCACCGAAGTCCCACCAGTCCGAGGCACCAAAATTGGTGCCTCGCAAAATTGTGCAAGAGGCCTACTGTATGACACGTACTCCTGGAACGACATTACATCTAAGAGCTGGGGTCCTAACAAGAGCACTCCAATCAGAGGAGCGGGGAGCTGCCTCTCTCTCACCTCTCTGCCTCAGAAAGAGCTTCCACCTGGTTTGCTGAGATACCTGTGCTGGGGCCCCGAGATGTCCCACCCTGAGGCCAGCTGTGCTGTGAGGAAACCCAGGTTAAACCCACACACAGAGGCCATGGGGAGAGGCCTCCAGTACTATGTATAGACAGAGACAAGTGGTCAGCTTCCAGATGTTCTTGCCACCCACTGTTCCAGCGCCAATCATTGCCTGACTACAACTAGATGACAAAGTCTGAGCCAGAACTGCTCAGCTGAGCCTTTCTTGAATTGCTACTTCATAAAAACCATGAAATATTATGTTATCTTTAGCCCTGGGGTAGTTTATTACAAAGAATAGATAACTAGGAAGGTCACCAAAAATACAGAGCCAACTACTCAGTTTTGCTGGGCCCCTGAGGAAAGGGGGAATTTCTGACCAGAGAGGCCTTGCTGCCAGAGAATTTTAGCATATAGACCACAGGGTGTGGAATTAAGGGTCTTGGCCTTTATTTACCCCTTTCTCCAACTTGCTTATGAGGGATGCCTTTATGCAATTCACTTGAGTTTTTCAGATTCCACAACTAAAAGAACCCATGTGGCTCTCAGGAAGACTGTGAGGGCCAACAGGACGTAGTAGAAGCAATTCTCAAGGAAAGTATTCAATAAATGTCGCCTGTGGCTTGCCCTGGCCTTGCTCAGTTGGTTGAAGTGTCATCCTATACACCAAAAGGCTGCAGGTTCGATCCCTGGTCAGAGCGCATGGGAGGCATCCGATCCATGTGTCTCTCTCACATCGATATTTCTCTCATTCTTTCTCTGTCTCTCTCTCCGTCTCTCTCTCCCCTTCCCCCTTCCTCTCGCTCTAAAATCAATAAATGTATCCTTAAGTGAAGATTAAAGAAAATGTCACAATGTGGTTTGATTTCCTCATGCCCAGCTCATCTTCAGGAAGGACTTTAAAAAAGCCAAAGCTGCTTTTTTAAAGCTGCAAAAGTCAAAACAGGTAAAAATTTTATGAGTAGACTTTCTTCTAGTGAAACAGATTCAATAAAGCCAACTGATTCCCATTAAATGTCAGTTACCTCCTGACTTGTTGAAGAAGAGATGAAAGGCCCTCCCCTTTCCAGGATTTGCAGAGGAGACTGCTGCTTCCCATCTTAACTAGAGTCTGGAACTCCATGGGGACAGGCCCCATTGCTTTTCAGTAGCAGAAACAGTAGAAAACGTCTTCTCTCTAAAGGGCCTCTTGTATGAGCTTTGCTCTCCGTGAGATCTCAGGGAACATATGTGGTCAGGATCATTTCTTCCAGCACCACACCTCTTTTCAAAATTCCTCCTTTGGCAGCCAGCAAATCTTTTATAATCCCTCTGGAAATAACTTTTCCCTGGGGAATAATCACCCTAGCAACGAGGCAGGAAAGAACACATAACCGTGTCCCGGGAAAGCCTTGTCTGAGGCCACCATTTAATGCCAGTCCTTGCAGGGCATGGCGACTACCAAAGAGAAATGTTGCTTTGATAGAGAAATCAGGTTCAGCGGCTGCTCAGCATGGGTGGCCTGACAGCCAGGCAGGACGGTTCTCAACCTCGGTTACTTCTCAGATTCAAGGACTAAAGGAAAATATTCAAAATTAATTATTTACTTTGTATTCAGATATTTAACCTTCCTCTAACCAGACAGAGGCAGAACCTGAAATAGTTGCTATCCTACAAGCTAAAACTGAGACTGTTTTCTGAAAAGAACTATGTCTGTACTTTTACATACATGTAATGTGAATTGTTCAATCGTTGTCAGTTTTGAGCGAAAATCTTAAGGAAGCTGTTCATTAATCATAAGGCTAACCAAGCTCAATATTTTTGACAAAAGAAAGATGGGCACAGATCATTGATACTGCACTAATTAGGATTCTGGAAATTTAATTAAGTCAATATGTTGAATTTAGTGAAATTAATTTTGATTGTCTCAGGATAACATCCCATAGAAAGATAGAGATTTAGAAGGATAGGTGGTATTCCATAGGCTATGTTTTGGGTAATATTTTCCTCACCTTCCAATCTGTTTCCACAACCCCAAGTCAGAGTAGGAACACAAAGGAATTTTGTTTCTGGCTTAATTTTTAAAAAATCTAATGAAATGAAATGCAATTCTAAGGCTACCTTGCCTCTAATTTTAAAGGTATTAAAAACACTAATTGTTGGACATATAAAAAGATATATTTTTGAAAAGATTAATAGAATTGAGCTATTAGCAATTTTGAAATTGACTTTACTATTATAATTTTTAAGTGCTTCAGGCCTTTTAATGGAAGCTTTCAGAACTGCATCCTAAGTCATTTAATTTCTGTTAACAGATCTGTCCTGGCTCCTTATTGGCATTTATTCCTGTGCCACCCACGTAGAACTCCAAATGTGGATCCAAGGACTGCTGAGCTGTGAACACTCTATTTGTATAATTTTGCCAGTGACCACCCTTAAACCTCAGAAGAATCAAAGGAAAGCAAAGATATGCTGAAATGTTTAAAAAAAAAAAGAGGGGAAAAAACCCAACCTGGAAGACACTTACAAGAATGTGAGTTCTCCTGTACTGCACCCTGTCAAATCGGGTTCTTAGGGTCAGGACCACCAATGCACAGGTTTTAGCTTTGGGGCTTCTGGGCATGATCTGTGGCAAAGTTGTATACACACACGTACCAGCCTGCCCAGCGCGCCACACAGGGACCGAGGCTAACCACAGCTGAAAGAGGAAACCCTCGTTTGGTGCAAAGAATAGGTGAATTGTGAGCCCTGGGTCAAAATACCTTCTTTTACCTTCCTGCGTCCTAAAAATAGAATTCGTGTGTGAGAGCGCGCGCGCTCCCAGGCATGTGCGCCTGCATGCATGCGCTCTTGCGCTTTGTACCTTAAATCAGAATAAAAGGACGGGAAACGGTAGGGCCTTTGCACTCAGCAACTATGGATTAGGCAAGAGCTGAACAAAAACAATTTATAGTAGTCATTTGAACCTTAACTACTGACTTTCTTGCCAGCCTCACCAACAACACTAAAAGCTTTGTTTCATTTTTATTTCAATTTGCAATTTCAATTTTATTCAGTGCTCTGAATTAAAGTGAGGATAACATCAGTTAATTATGAGTTAATTTTGGCATAATCTGGAATGAATTAGATGATTACTTGGTTCACATAAATATATTGTAATCATAAATTGGGATTTGGGGCTTTGAAGGGAGCTTTGAAATTATTTCCCATCTAAACCTCTCATTTTAGAGATGAAAAAAAAATGAAGATCTAGTGTGATTAAGTGACCTGCCCAAGGTCATACGGCTAATTAAAAGCTGAGTAAGAACTAGGTTCCATGTCTCTGGCTTCCCCATCTGGTGTTTGTTTTGTCTATTGCACCCCAACTTTTGATTAGTCATAATAAGAGGCAGCAGTGACCTGGATTAAACAAAATTGCAAATAAACTTGGTGTCCCCTTTCCTTGTTCCCGGGCTCCTTGAAAATGAGATTGTTTTGTTTTGTTGTTTATTCAATTAGCTTTCTACGCTCTGGAGTATTTAACACAGTATATAGATTTTCAGCAAAGAAGGTGTTAAGTTAAATGCACTGAATCAATGGGGAAAAGCAACTGGTCTCTCTTTCGAGGAGCAGCAGATTGATGTTAATCTTCGCATTATGGACAGTGGAGGGAGACGGCCAGCCAGATGGAGAATGGTGGGGGAAGCTGGTCTGGATTTATATTTTCCGTGTCTGTTCCACAAAGAATAGACTGCATGGAAGCAATACAGGCTTAACAGGAAAATACAAATAGCAGTATTATTTATATTATGTGAATAAGTCTTTTCTTTTTATTATCCACCTCAAGTTGCTAATGAATGGTATTCTAACATGTAGAACTTACTTGCAGAGTTGTTTCTTATTTCTCAGCTATAACTTAAGTCATCTCCCCACTGTGTGTATTACAACTAGCTCTGAGCTTGTGAGGATTCAAAGTAGGTGCTAATTAAAATTTTAGCAGTGAGTATCGCATATGATCAAGAGCACTAGAAGTGAGAGTGTGGAGGCATGGTGCAGCCCTGGACCCGTCGGTAATAAGCTATGTGACTCTGGACCAGTACTGCAACCCACTGCTGTTTCCCATCTTCATTCCAGCTTTAAAATCATATGACTCAATTCCTTTCTTAATGAATTCACAAACACTTTTAGATCAGCGCCATGTTTATTGTTCTAAAGAAGATGACACCCTCATTTGGAGGGAGCAGACTTCACATACCATGTTGTCACCATCACAGATGGAAGACTGCAGTCACACACTGGGCAATGGAAAGGTGAAGACAGGATTAAAGAGCATGAAGGTGGAAGGCTTTAACAAACCAGGAGGGGAGACAGGCCCCTCATAAGATAAGTGATGTTCACACAAATCTCTTCCATGCTAAGGGTCTAATAGTGTCCAGTTGGTTTTCTTTGGTTAATGTTTTTTTTAAATAAGCACTAAACTGGGTTATATAATCTTAAACTCCATCTGCATGCTGAGAGAGAGAGATGTGACCTAGACCAGAACCACATATCCTGAAACTGGAAGACGGCTACAATTTAGCCAGCCCAGGCGCCCCCTCCAGCAGACAGGGCCAGTGAAACCAGTGTGGTCACACAGGGCCGGGTGCTCAGAGGGCCCCCCAATTGGGGTTTAATGCTCTGTGGTTGCTGTCTTAAAATTCTTAGTAATATTATCTTTGGATGTAAATGCTGTGAGTGAAGTGTAGCGGGGCAATGGGACCTGTGCCAGGATCTTGGCCCTCAGCTCCTATCCGCCTTCCTCCATCTCCCTCCACCTCCCCTGGTGGGGTTCCCAGCAGCCTGCTTCTCCACTCTTGGGCTCCCCAAATACCAGCCAGTCTCCCCCTCCCCTGCCCCATGATGGCTGCTGCCCTCCCCTGCTGGCCTGAGCCTGGACCCAGCACTGGGGTGGGGGAGGAGGGATGAGTGGTGGCCACTGCCTAGCCCTGGGCTGACAGCCCTGTGGTGCAATCTTTGGGGGGGGGGGCAGTGTGGGGGGAGAGCCTCTCCTCTGCCCCCGTCAGATCCTGAGCATATTCTGGCCCTGAGGTTTAAAGATCCTTGGGGGTCTGAGCCCACTGGCTGGAAGGAGCAGAAACAGTAGCTGTCTGGCCCCCACAGCAGGCCCCCAGACATCTGGGAGGGTCTGCCCTGCACCTGCCCCTGTGCACAAGGATGGGGGAGCCCAGCATGGGTGGTTGGAGGTAGGGGGCATCCTCTCTTCCTCCTCCCACCCTGCCTGAGTGGGTTTATATTTGTCCTTTCTCATCCCCTGGAGGCAGGAAACTTCCCCTTTATTTTTACAAGGTGCTCTGGTAGTTGCATTTAAAATTGGCATGGCACAATATAAAAATAAGTGGGAAAATTCATGCTAAATATTTAATATCTCAATTTTACTTTCCTTAGGATGACATTAAATAGCAAATAAAAGCCCTATGATAAGGCTAAGAGAAAGACTATGGCAGAAAGGAAAAAGTTTCCAGTGTACCTTTAAGGGCACTTTCCCTCTGCTTTTTAACGAGCCTCCACATTCTACTTAGCACTGAGCCTTACAAATTATGCTCTCAGAAAGAGTTTTTCATTATGTAGGCTAGAGTATTGTATGACAAATGTATTAGTAGGGTGTTTTATTGTTTTTATTACATATTACAATTGTTAGTCACAAAGAGTTGCTTACCCGCCAACACAAAGAGAAAATTCCAGCCTAAAAAAGTTCACTGTTTCATCACGTTTATATATTACTTTCAGAAGGTTAAAGGATTTCCCCCAACCCCTAGTCTTCTGCCCCCTTTTTAACTTTATTTTTATTTATTACTGCCTCTGCCATTTTCTTGAAGACTCCTCAAACTTTCAGAAAGCCTGAGTTTTTAACATCGGAGGCTTGGAAACAGTCCTCCAGTACTATGTGCACATTGGCGGTCATTGGGAGGCAAAACCACTCACCAAGGACACACTCAGAGGCAGGAGGAGAGCCCCTGGGGGGATACACAGCCCCGCTGCACAATGCAGAGCCTGCACTGCGGGAGAGCCCAGCCTGGTCTCCTCCGCTAGGTCTCACTGGCTGAGACAGCGCAGCAGCACTTGACTCTCGGGGGGCAAGACATTAGAAGTGAATGACAGTCATTGTTAATATACGTTAAAGGAAAGTAATATAGAGACAAATCCTGCTACAGTAAATCAGTTATAATGGTGCTATATGTAGATAGCATTAAGGAACTAGGAGCCGACAATTTTGTATTCTGCTGTCTTCACTTGACCTTAAAATGTCACCTCTATCTGCTCTAATTTGCTTGATATTTTCTTCTTTTTGGATTAGTTGCTTCTGGTTTTGTGCCCAAAACTCTTCTGGATTTAGAGATATTTCTTTAGAATAGATTCCCAATTATTGGGATAAAAAAGATAATACTGATAAATATTTTCAAGTAGTTTTCCAAAATATGTGACAGAAATTCCTACCCCTATAAACTTGAGCATTTTACAGCATTCTTTCCAACACTTAAGATTTGTCATCTAATGTGTCAATTAATTAGTCATTTTCCAATTTCAAAGGAAATCATACCTCATTTTAATTTGTATTGCTTTGATTACTAATAAGACTGATTATTTATTAGTCACTTTTAATACCTTTTTTCTTTTGTAAAAAAGTATTATCAAAGTACAATTTACCTTTTTAAGAGACTGTCTTTATGTCCTTCTACAAGAATGGAAAGACTATGATGGCAGAGATGGGCAATATTAGCTCTGGGCTTACATTCTACCAGCGCAGCAGTGCCAGCAAAGAAACTCTCTGTCCCACACCAACTATAAGTGGCCTGGGTAGGATCACACACACACTCTGAGCCAGTCTCCACAAGTGGAGGATAGAGCTGTACTTCCATCCGTGAGGCCTGGGTCATGTGCCAACCGTGACACCGGGGCATGGAGTCAGCCCCGTTGAGCTGGGAGCAACGAACATCATGGTTCAGTACAAGTTGCTGACCTGGACCAAGGAAAACTACACAGTGCCTAACCATAGACATCATAGCATATAGTATAAGGTATTTCCACACCTTCAATTCAGTGTGTGCTTCCAGGCTACAGAGAATTGAGGAACAAGTTATCACAAAGTGAAAAGCAGAATATACTTGCAAGTGATCAGTTATCAAGTGCTTAACTTTCCATAGACAAAAACTAATGCTCCCTTTTAGAACTAAGCATCTGCTGAAAGCAAGTATTGAACAAGATCTATTGTACACAGTATTTTATGAAAACATCAAGTTATATCCTTAATGCATGTCCAAACAAAACTTCTCTTGACAAATCAGTCACCATGACCGTTTCCTCTGAGTGAAGTTTGTCTGGAGTGAGTGAAATAGAACAATATAAAAATCTTTGTAAAAAATAATAATGGAGCCCTAACTGGTGTGACTCAGTGGATTGAGTGCTGCCCTGTGAACCAAGGGGTCACTGGTTCAATTCCCAGTCTAGGGCACATGCCTGGGTTGTGGACCAGGGCCCTGGTAGGGGGCACCCAAGAGGCAACCACACATTGATGTTTCTCTCCTTTTCTTTCTCCCTCCCTTCCCCTCTCTAAAATAAATAAATATTAAAGTCTTTAAAATAATAATAATAATAATAGAAAAGTATCTCTTTTAAGAGATGTATTTTCAGTTTATAAGGGGGTTCAGATGGATATAACCCATGAGAAGCTGATTGAAATGAATTTTGAAATCTTAAAGCTCAACACTGCAGAGAAGTATACACTGAAAGACTTCTCTGAAAGTGTAAACAGAAGGACCACATTACATAAGACTCCTTCTTAGTTATTCAGTCTTCTTAATCACACTCCTTTCCACTTATATTTTGATCACAAAGAGACTACATGTCATAAAACATTAATTCATATTTACTTGTGTTAGCCCTGAAGTGTATGTGAATATTGCATTTTTCACTGTTCCCTTTCATTGCTGAAAAAAAAATAAAAAACCTGTGGGGACAGGGGATGCACAAAGAAGCTAAGTTCTCTGAAGTCACACAATTACTAACAGAGCCAGAAACCCAAATCCTGTTTCCTCTACTCTAATCCACTAAATCCCTCCAAGAAGCATCATAACCCTCATCAATCGGATATTCAGAGTGTGCATTCCAATGGCTAGAGATCAGGCAAACTGTAAATGCCACCAGCAAGGGCTAAACATGAATTAGTGAGCACCCAGAGCTGAACCCAACTCCTCACTCTGAACACTCTGTAGTCAATCCATTTTTCACATATTTTCCTGAGTTCTCTTGGATATTATTATAGCTCTGGAAAGAGAGTTGGTTGGAAAACTTGGCAGCAACTGTGCAAATAAAATGAAATGAATAAGTTTTTCTTTTAAGAGAGTTTATTTCTCCAAAACATCGGTTCAGAAGCTGTGGAAGCAGCCGTATTTAATTAAACAAATGCTAAGAAACCTCATGTTTTCAGTGGAGCAGACGTGGTTTTTGCCATCTGTCTTTTTGCAACTGCAATCTCCAAAGAATAGATGTGGTAAAAAGGAATCATGATTGTTTTCTTCCCTAACAAACATTTTTCATGGAAATTGTTATTATCTTAACTACTGTCACAATGAGCAAAATGGATAAAAAGGAGTAGAATTTCCAAGTAGGTTTCTGAAAAGGTCCTGATGTCTGTGATAGGCTGTCCGTTTCCTCATTTAAAACGCTTGTACGGTTGTCGTCCATTCCCACATGAACAACGTGGGAAAACAGGGGCTTTTAGACAGATGGATGAACACATGTCGCTTGATTCTGAAGATAGCAGGGTCCCTGGAAGTGCCTTGAAAACCTATAGTTAAGAAAAATGCAGAAAAATGAAGTGCCACCTGTGTTATGATACAATATAAAACACATTAAGAATAACAAGGTGACAGGATTTGCTTTCCATCTTGGATGAATTATGAAATACATGCAGGTAGTCTTCTTGTATTTGCAGAGTTGGAATAGTAATAATGCTAGTCAGACTCAGAGGGACATTTTATGGTTACCAGGAAGGAGGATTTTAAAAGCAAATACTTACTAGGATTATTACTCACATTTTAGATTCTCACTTCTAAAATTATTTACAATGTAGAATCATCTAAATCCTACTTCTCTAAAATCTCTTGAATTTACATATTTGTTTTTATTGCTGTCATTATTACCCCAATCTAAAATGACATGATCTTGTATGAAGACTGTTTCAGCGCAGCTGTATCTCTGCCTCCGTTCTTGTAAGGCTGACTCCGAGTCCCAAAAAGATTGTGGTTCCCTCTCCCAACCCCATATGTAATTTGAATAAAACTGCTTTATCTTTTAAAAAGATTTTAACATATGACTATGGAACACTGTTTGCTTTTTTTTTTCTGGTCTTAAAGGCAAGAATGTGACTTACATTTGTACAAGACTATCGTTTGATACAAAAGTGTCTCTCCGTTTGGGTGTCTGGATTCTGGACCTTATTAACTAGAATCCAGAACTACATTCTGATGGATAAAAAAAGTCATGAAATTCATACTTTCTCATCCATAAATCTTTTTGAAAAAATGTTTCAAAAATTTTTAAAGATTTTATTTATTTATATTTAGAGGGGAAAGGAGGGCGAAAGAAAGGGAGAGAAACATGGATGTACAAGAGATACCTTGATCCGTTGCCTCACGCACGCCCCCAGCTGGAGACTTGGCTGGCAACCCAGACCTGTGCCCCAACTGGGAACCAAACCAGTGACCTTTGCAGGCTGTCACTCAATCCACTGAGCCACACCAGCAGCCAGGGCTCATTTGTAAATCTTAATCAAAATTTCAAGCTCAAGAATCACTACGCACAATACAATGGAAATGAAACTTATATGGCAATTTATATTTTTGCAAGAGAAAATACTTTTGAGAAGCATACATTTATTGTTTTTGCCCACTCAGCCCCTACTGGCTGTTCTTTGGGGGACCAAGCCTCACCCATTGGGTATGCCCTTGAGAGGATTTAAATCAAGGAAATGAACATGAGATCCAGGCTAGACCAATCAGAAGCTCTCTTCCTAGAATCTGAATCCTGAGCAAATTTATTCATCCTGATGACAGTGATCTTAAGAACTGTCCATTGATTCTTGCTACCCATATTCGTGGGGCTACTCTAATTCCCATCCTTTGGAGACCAGGCTTCTTGAATTCTGGCAACAATAGCCTTCTACTAATTTCCTTCTTTGTTTAAATTAGCCAGAGTTGATTTTAGTTTGCTACTTGCAAACAGAGAACTCTACTTAATACAACTTCTGGTCAAGAAGAATGAGCAAGTAAACACACCTCACCTCTAAGCACAGCAATAGCAAAAAATACAACTGTACTACAAAACAAATTTCACCCAGAATTGTCAAAAAATCAAGCTATGTGGAAGTGCAACAACCAAGGATTTAGGAAGCCACATTCATCCAGATGGATAGGCAGAGTCACAGAGACAGGGAGAGGCATGGAGATACAGAGCTGCGCAGAGAGGTGCAGAGATGGGAATGTGTGGTCCCACATCCACGTGTGGTGGATAAAAAAACAGGAGGGAAGGACTTCTGGTCAAGATGGAGGTGTAAGTAGACATATTTCACCTCTTTGCACAACCACAAATGGAATTACAAATAAATCTCAAAATAAATAGCACCCAGAACTGTCAGAAAATCAAACTATATGAAAGTCTGACAGCTGAGGATTTAAAGAAGCCACATTCATCCAGACAGGCAGGAGGGGTGGAGATGTGGAGACAGGCGGAGAGGCACAGTGTGGTGCAGAGAGGCAGTCCCACATTCATGTGTGGAAGGTAAAAACTGGGAGGGATACCTTAGGAGTAAGCAATCCCATCCCCAGGCCAGACCACACAGCCCAGGGTTCCAGTACCAGGAAGATAAATCCCAATAACTTCAGGCTGTAAAAAACAGTGGGGGTGGGGCAGCAGAAAAAACTGCTGCATTTTCAGGAACTCCACTTAAAGGGCCTATACAGTTTTAAAACGGACACAAACACACCCACTCTGGATTTCAACACCAGGGCAACAGCTGGAAAGGTGCCAGTTGTATATGGTGAGTGGGTGAAGTGACTGGAAATGGGGCCAGTGCCAGCTGAACCTCCAGAAGCCAGGCGGCAGCACAGTTCCCACTCTGAGTCCTCCCCACACACGGATTCACAAAGTGATGAAGTGGGTTGCCCCCACCTTGGCAATTACTTAAGGGTCTGCCCCACACAATTTTTTGGTACCTATTCAACAATAGACCACACTACCAAGACAGGGAGGCAAAGCAGCTCTACCTAATACACAGAAACAAACACAGTGATGCTGCCAAACTGAGGAGACAAAGAAATATGGCCCAAATGAAAGACCAGAACAAAACCCCAGAAAAAGAACTAAACAAAATGGAGATAACCAACCTCTCAGATGCAGAGTCCAAAACACTGGGGATCAGGATGCTCAAAGAACTCACTGAGTACGGCAACAACATAAAAGAAGAAATAAAGGTTACAGTAAGTGAAATAAAGGAAAATCTGCAAGAAACCAACAGTGAAGGGAAGGAAGCCAGGATTCAAATCAGTAATTTGGAGCATAAAGAAGAAATAAACATTCAACCAGAACAGCACAGAATTAAAAAAATCAAGGATAGTATAAGGAAATCTTGCACATCTCCGAACATGTCAACATCTGAATCATAGGGATGCCAGAAGAAGAAAAGGAAGAACAAGAAATCCAAAACCTATGTGAAAAAATAGAGAAAACTTCCCTTGATGCAGACACTAGCCCAAAGTGTCCGCGTCATTATGGATGAAATGAGACATTCACATAGACTACTGTGTCTGGTGGAGGAAAAGGGACAGCATGGCTTTTCACTCAAGGGGAGCAGAAGCTGCGGCTTCCGCCATGACAGGCCTTTATTTCTCTTCCCTGCACATTACATGATGGTCCTCATTTACTATGCACAGGTTTGCTTTTAGGTGGTTACATTTCACAGAAAACAAAGGAGCTAATGCCGCTAATCACATCACAGAAGAGGGATATTTGCAAATGAAAAGGCAAAAGTGGTTGAACTGGTTACACTCATCCTTGGAAGGTTTAGCATGGATTTTAGGAAGTTACTTTGCAGTAAATGTCCTCAATTCTGGGTGAGGGATTTTTTTAGCAAGAGCAAGACTAAAAGCAGCCTAGGCACATTGCAGGCCTGATTCAGCACGGGAGAACCTATCCATGGGTGTGGGTCCTGTACATCTCTGAGTGGGAGCTGGGCCCACACCATGCAGAACGGTCTCCTACATTCCCTAATTTGGTGAAGTAAATAGACATACAAGTCCAGGAAGCACAGAGAATCCCAAACAAGTTGGACCCAAAGAGGTCCACACTAAGACACACTATAATTAAAATGCTAAAAGTTAAAGATAAAGATAAAAAGAGAATCTTAAAAGCAGCAAGAGAAAAAGAAGATCAAAACTATGAACATTAAAAAAGCAACAAATTCATAACTATCAATAATTGATTCTAAAAACAAAGAAAAAAACCCCAACAAACTAAGCAAACAACTTAAGCAGGAACAGAATCATAGGTATAGAGATCATTTGAAGGGTTATCAGCTGGAAGGAGAAAAAAGAAGAATGGGGAGAAAAGTTCAGGAATTAAAAAGCATAATTGGTAAGTACAAAATAGGCAGGGTGATGTTAAAAATAGTATGGGAAATGGAGAAGCCAAAGAACTTGTATGCACAACCCATGGACATGAAATAAGGAGGGGGATTGCTGGAGGGAAGGGGGTACCAGGAGGAGGGTAGCAAAGGGGGAATAATTGGGACAACTGTAATAACATAGTTAATAAAACATACTTTTAAAATAATGGGAGAGAGACCTTGGGTTTGAGGGATCCCAGGCCCAGACCAGACTGCCCAGCTGAGGGTCCCAGAGCAAGGAAGATAAGTCCCCATAAATTCTGGCTATAAAAATCAGTAGGGGTCAGGGCAGTGGAAAAAGCTACATCCTCTTAAAGGTCCCGCAACAGACTTAGGACTCACACAGACCTCCCACACACACCAGGATTCAGCATGAGGGCAACAGCTGGAACAGCACCAGTGGCATATGGGAAGAAAGTGAAGGGCAAGTTGGGAGACAGCATCCTCCTGGGCAAAACTCCACAGGCCAGGCAGTGGTATTGTCCCCTCTGCAAGCCCTGCCCCACACAGAGCATCAGAGCAATGACATGGTTGCCCTGCCCTGGCAATTACCTAAGGCTGTGCCCCATAAAACTTAACAGATACACTAAGACAGGGAGTTAAAGTGGCTCTACCCAATACACAGGAACAAACACAGGGAGGCTGCCAAAATGAGGAGACAAAGAAATATGGCCCACATGAAAGAACAGAACAAAACTCCCGAAAAAGAACTAAATGAAATGGAGATAAGCAACCTATTAGATACACAGTTCAAAACACTGGTTATCAGGATGCTCCAGAAACTCATTGGGTACTTCAATGGCATAAAAAAGACCCAGGCAGACATGAAGGTTGCATTAAGTGAAATAAGGAAAAATCTAGAGAACCAATAGTGGAGGAATGAAACCAAGAATCAAATCAGCGATTTGGAACACAAGGAAGGAAAAGCATTCATTTAGGACAGCAGGAAGAAAAAAGAATTTAAAAAGAAAATGAGGAGAGGCTTAGGAACCTCTGGGACATCTTTAAATGTACCAACATCTGAATCATAGGGGTGCCAGAAGGAGAAAAGGAAAAGCAAGAAATTGAAAACTTATTTGAAAATAGATAATGAAAGAAAACTTTCTTAATTTTGTGAAGGAAATAGAACTCTACTTAATACAGTTGTCACACTTTTTAGTCTCAATACTAAGCTAATTTACCTTTAAAAAAAACCTAAATAGTACTGTAACCTTAATTTCACAACAAAGTTGTAAAATAATATAATTAAAAAGGAGAAAATCTGTAACACATGCAGTCTTGGTCACTCCTTTCTTTGTATATCTTTTTGTTTTTTAAAATTTTATTAATTGTATTGTGTGGTGACATTGGCTAATAAGATTGTGTAGTTTAGGTAGAAGATGGTGCTTAGACTACTCCAAGTTTTTTTCGAATACATACACATACACACCATTTGAATAGTCTTTGAACTTGCTATTAGTCTAAAGCGATACAGCTCAAACACACATTTCTCATTGATATTAAGGGTATCTACAACTGAAGATTCTTGGAACAAACACAGGGAGTAAACACTTGGGTACTCTGTGCTAGGATTTCTTCTTACAACTCTTACCATAAGTGAAGGTCTGAATGCCTTCTGCCAAGTTACCCCCTGGCCTCCAGATGGAGGGGGGCTGGGGAGACTTGGGGTTAACAAGACAGTGGCCATTTTTAGCTCAGTTGCTACCCAATCAATTCTCTTTTCATTTCATGATTGATCTTCTGAGAGACAAAATTCCTCTAGTTTCACTGGAGACTTTCAAGTAAATATTTCATTTTCTAGTATATTTGTAATATCAAACTTTAACCATAAAATAATGAGACTTTGGAAAGCAAACAATGGCAAATGTATAGATCCAAAAGAATATTATTTAAAGTAGATATTTTAAGATGCTATCCAATTTGTGAATAGAGCAAAAAATATTTTTATAAAACCTGTGTTAGAGTTAGTCTCATTATTTGTTTGACCATCACAATACATAGTGCCAAATGACTATTTTTTTGTGTCTGAAAAATCAAGTTTATCCCCAAAGAATAAAAAATATGGTCATTTTCCAAATAATAGTCAATGTTGCTGAACAATGTGCATAGTAAGATCTCATTTTGTAAAATCAAACACAAATATGTTCAAAACACATTTTTTCCCATTTTAGTGTGGCATCTTTTATTTCTAAACAGGTATTATTAAAATAATGGTTCATCATATAATTATTAGTATCTGAGAAATAAAAAATATTATACAGAATCCCAATGTCCCCAAGTATTCCACCCTACTTTAATATTCCTCACTATTAATATCCAATTCAAGTGTCTCAAATTTCTGTCCTGTGTCTGCAGCATCCAACACGCATCCCCAAGGATTTCTTAGAGCCCTATCATCATCTTTTGGTCCAAAGAGCTGCTCCAGCTATTTTTAAAAATATATTTTTCAATTACAGTTGGCACATAATATTATCTTTGTTTCAGATGCACAACATACTGATTAAACATTTTTATACCTTATGAAGCAATTATGCTGATTAAATCTAGTGCCCATCTGACTCCATGCATCGTTTTTTACAATATTATTGACTATAGTCCCTATGCAGTACTTCACATCTCTGTGGCTATTTTTATAACTGGCAGTTTGCACTTCTTAATCCATCTCACCTTTTGTCACCCAACTCCCCGCCTATCTGGGGAGCACCAATTCATCCTCTGTATCTATGAGTTTGTTTTGTTTTTTAGAATCCATATGTAAGAAAAATCATATGGTATTTGTCCTTTCCATGACTTATTTCCCTTAGCAGAAAACCCTCCAGGTCCACCCACACTGTCATGAGTGGTTCCATTTACCCATTGTAGACAGTGTCGCATCTTCTGTATCTCCTTATCTGTCAGTGGACACTTAGCTACAGCCCTTTTTGACCCACGCTCATCATTTCGCTTTGTGTTTCTGAACTTCTTCAGGTACTTTGGCACTGTCTTCATTTCCCAAGCATCATGAACACAAAACTGTATGGAAATTCACACTTCTACTAGAATATAAGGAAAACAGGGACACATTACAGGCCAGCACAAAATGGTAAGTAACATAAAACAAAATTTTATAAATATTAATTATTCTTATCCATCCCAGCCCTAGGGAGTTTCTCAATGGCAGTTTTCTCCCTGGGCTGCACTTCCCATGATATTTTGGAGGAACTGTCTCTCCTTGACGTATACATCTTTTCCCACGTTCCTCCTCGTTCAGGTCTGAGAGCGAACCTTAGAACCTCTCTTTCTAGTTGCCGGAGGAAACTCAGTATTTCTAAGGTATGTTATGCAGAACAACCTCCACTCCACAACGGATTCACAATATTATTTCATATTAGAATATAAAGCCATATATTTACTTCAGAACAATTATGGTATGGCTGAGGGGAGTTGGGGGTAAGTGGGGTGCACAGATGGAGGGGATTGGTATGTGTTGGTAATCATCGAAGCTAGTTGATAACTTCATAATACTAATCTTTCTACATTTATCAATGTAATACAACGATAAAAAAGTTTTTAAAAGACAAGCAAATACCACTTGTGGGTGAAATGTAGAGAGGAGGTTTTTTCTGTGGAGGTAAACATCTCTCCTTGGGAAGTCGGAAGGTATCTGTGGGGCAGCTCTTACAAATGGTAACAAATTGTGTAGAAGCAGGTACTTCCAATCCCACTTATTGAAAAAGCTTGTTAAGGTAGTTCCATAAAAGACATAAACTCATAAACATTACTGTTCTCCCTCCTCTTTCTAAAATTCTGCACATTCTATTCCTTTCACCTGGAACACTTGCCTGGTCTCTTCCCCCCACCTTTCCGTGCTGACTTGAGCTGTATTTCAGGTCTCGCTTTCTCTGGAAGGCAGTCTTTCCCAGACCAACTTAGGTTCTCCTGCTCTGTGCTCTCACAGCTACCTTTCCTTCTCCCTCTCAGCACTCACCACACATCACATGTTTATGTTTATGCCTAGATTGTACAGTCTGTGAGGGCAGGGACAAAATATGACTCATCCTGGGCTATAGCCAGAGTAGTTAGCATAGTGCCCAGGACATGGAAGGCATTCAATAAGCATTTGTTGAATAAATGATTGAGTTGATGGAATGACACTGGGTAAAAGCACTATCCTAGTTCTTAGTTCCTTTAAAGCAGATATGATACCTATGTGTTGAAAGAAGGGAGGTGAAGAAATAGAGATTTAGAAGCAGAGTTGTTCAGAAAGGAAAGGCAGGTCCGTGCTGAGTGGAGTGGAACGTATATAAAGCACTCAAGCTGGGAGCCCTTCCCTTCTCAGAGAAGTAAGGGGTTCAGAGCACAGGGAGTGAATGGCAAACAATAAAAACAACTCATATACAAACAACTTGGGGTTCTTTACAGATCTATTATGTTTCCTTTCAATCTATCATCATTGTATTCATGCGTGACTTATCTGTACTATCAGTCATTATAATATATAATACAGGAACAATACCTCGAAACAAAGGGCATTGAATTATATTATTTTAAGATAGAATCTATTTTTATGTGTTAATTCTGTGAGAGAATGAACCAAAAAGGTAAAAGAATGGGCAATAAATTGTTCTCTTTTGTGATTTATGTTTCTATACATCTTTGTGTATATATGTATGTTTGTATGACTTTTGAGGGAAAAGAACTCCCTCATTGGGCTGCTCTGTTGGACCTTACATAAATGTAAAAAGTAACATCAAAATTCCCTCCCCCCATTATTGAGTTGTCAAGGTTTCTCCAGCAATTTTCTAATATTCCCCCTACTGTCGCAGCAGCACTGATTTCTTCATCCCTAACTCAGAAAAGGCATTAGGGCTAGCCTTGAAATGAAGGTTTTCATAATATTTAATCTTTTTTTCTTCCTTTGCTGTAGCTTAAGTCCCATTACTCCTGGTCCTGTCCTTGTTGACTAATGAGGATAATTGGTCCCTTTCCTCCTGAAAACATCCTTTTATGTATTGGGGAGAGTTATTATGGCCCTTTTCAGCCCTCTCTTCTCCAGGCAGAACAGGTCTGATTCTCTTAACCTCTCCTCCCAGGGCTGATTTTGCAAACCTTTGATCATTTTTGTTCTTCCCCTCTGAACTCTCTCCAATTTGTCTGTCTCTTTCAAAGGTGGTGGCCAGGAGAGAATTCAGTCCTTCATTCAAATCTTAGCTGATGTGATATTAACCTGACCAAGGCTGCATGAATGTGTAATAGAATCTGAAATATTATTTATCCAAATTCTAGTACGAAAGTTCCCTTAACTTAAAGAAATAGAAATTTTAATTTGACACCCTGTGTTCTTCAGGCTGCACGATAGGAAACCACAATATATGGGACACTGTGAGATATCAAACAATAGTGAACAAAACTTGAATTAGAGATACAAGAACACTTTTAGAGTAGGTGAGCTTCCTGAAGAAAAATAAATAGAGCTTTTCAAATACTGAGGAAGATTTCCACAAAATTCTGTCATTCTGCTCTGCTGTGTAGGCTCGAATGTTTGTAAAAGACTTTATTCTATGTTTACACTGCTTTGAGAATCTCCTGGGAGTCAGCAAACTTTCACACAAACCCAGCTTGATCTAAGGCTTATTTTGTTGATTTGCATCACAACCTCACATTACACTAGTAGTTACCAAAAACCGTAGCCCATCTGCTGGCTGCACAAAAGGAGACAGGGCTTTTCCACCCAAACATGAGACAAGATTAAGGAACCATTTAGAAGAAGATAGGTTTTACATTTTCACACCATTAAAAAACTAAGGTTGTACCAAAATAATCTACTTAAGTCCTTTCATTTGTACTATTCCTTCAAATTAAGTAATTTAGTAAACCCCCACTCCCCCAAAACTGAGGGAAATACAAAAAGACATAGAAAGCATCAGCCCTTGCTTTTGCAGGGTTTGCCCTCAAGCAGATGAGACAAGATAAAGAAGCAGGAAATACAGTAGTACTTCAGTGCTCGTGGTGAATTCGTTCCAGAACTCGTCAGGAGTGCTGAAACCGACCAGTACTGAATGCATCGCCCCGTAAAAAAAAAAAAAAATGCTCTCCTGCGGGGCAGCGTCATGACTCATACAGGTTCTAGCAAGTGCGACAGGCCCCCGGCAAGTGCTGAGTGCTGAAACATTCTTTTCTCGTCCAAACGTGACGAGTACCAGGTTTGATGAGGTCTGAAGCCAACGCGCACCGAGGCACGACTCTACCAGAAAAGCAGTTTAATGCTTCACTGTGTGGGGCTAAGTATAAATAAAATAATGGTTCAGAGGACAGAATAAAGAAGAGAGACATGGCTTTATAGAAAAGATGGGCTGACAGGGAGCCTCGGGAAACAGGCAGCAGAAAAGAAAGCGAGAGAGAAGAGGAGAAACAAAGGCAGGCAAGGAGAAAATAACACGATGGGTCTCCAGAGGACAGAGAGGAAACTGACTTGACTGGCATAAAGACGTGAGTTGGGGAGCTGTGAGAAATGAGGAAAGTGGGCTGATCTGATGGGCATTTAAATTCAATGTGGCGGACAACTGGGGGCAACTGAAGGATTGATGAGAGTTACTATTCGGGAAGATCAGTCTGGTGGCAGCCTCCCGTATGGATGGGAAGAAGGGGGCGGGGGGCCGTGCTAAAGCAAAGGGAGCACCTGTGAGCATTCTATCCATCACCAAGCGCTTTGGGCTGTCAAACTTGTCCTTTTAAATATTTGAGCCCAATTATTCTCCCTTTGCTCTACAGCTAGGTGACTTCCATTCAAGTCAGAAAAATAGTCAGCTAAACATTTCAGTCTTAATCCATCAACACATGTATTTGAAGCAACTTAGAGACCCAGAAAGACCATTTAATTGTGGATATTAATAGAGATTCAACTTTAAATGCTTAAATCTGATAACACTCTTTCTTTGGAAAGAGAGAGGAAAGGGGCTGGGGTGAGGAGGAGAGAGAGAGAAAAGGGCCTGAAGAGTGGGATGCGGTGGGGGAAGAGAGGGGTGACCACTAGATGTCACTCTTGCTAGGCTACCTCAGTGGGCTTAAAATAAACTGAGTTTTCAGTGCAAGAGAAGATTTTAAAATCCATGGTATTTACAGACAAAATACTCCCCAACCCAGCTCTCCCCCACATCAAATCTCTGCCCAAAAGGCACATTCAGGTTATCCATCTGAGGGCATATTGTAATTTCTAAAGTAGGCTGGCTGTGGTTGTTGCAGTCTTGTTTTCAATCCAGCTTCCTTCCTGAGCACCGGGCACTGCGCAGGCTGTGTGCAGGGCTGGGCCGTCACTCTTCAAGCAGCATATCCAGTCATATTGACTTAGTGGGTTAGTGCTTTTTTTAGGGATTTTTAAAAATTTAATCGCTTAGTATCTGACGTGGAGTGCTCGATTTCGTTGCACATGTCCCAGGTCCATTGCTACAGAATCCCAGAGTTCTCTGCGTTGCCACTGCACAAGGTATTTTTATTTAATACGGCAGGCAGTTTGGAAACTCAAAGCACACTTTCTCATGGTTTACACAGTCTTCATTACTGAGCTTTAACGATATTTCAGATATTTAAATTACTCTACATGTTTAGGCTATAGCCTATGTTCTGAACATAACATCATACAACAACATGTTTTGTGTATCCAGTAAAGGCTCTCAAGTAGCCCTGTATGCATTTTTTTGTAAATAGACACTCTATTAAATACCTTATGAAATATTTAATGACCATGCCCTATGGCAACCAAATTGTTTTCAACCCAAATTCTTGGGATCTTTTTCTACTCTTCAACGATACTATTTAAATCAAGGTGCTGGGAAGACAGCCACACACTGGAGTGGAAGCCATCTTCCGTGTCTGGCTGTTTTGCCGTCTCCTGTTTTTGTGGGGGTAACAGATACAGGTGACTCAGCTCTTGTTTCTATCGCTGATTATAATTCCATAAAACAGCCAAAGTTGAAATATCATAAAATAGTTTCATTGAATTAAAGCGATTAAAGATGAAGATGTATTTGTTCTTCAAATTCATAAGAATGGGTGTACATTTTTTTTTATCAGAAAGGGTTTTTTTTTGTTTCTTTGTTTTTTTAAGCATCCAAGCCTGAGTGTTGTTTTACGGGAACATTGGGAGGCATATGGAGCCAGGTCTCTGTGCCTTCTAGAAAATACTGTCTTTTTTCCCAGGCATGTGCATCCCTGGAGAGCTACTTGGTCACCTCCTCAGCTGGACTCCTAATTGCACAAAATGAGAGGCCCATCTCACAGCGTGTTCTGATTCATCTCGCACTGTGATTTCAGCGCGCCAGACATTCCAGGCTCAGGGCAATGCCCAGAATTCAGAGGATTCCAAGGGCGAAGACCTTCGAGGCCCCAGATGTGACGAGCAGGCCCAGAGTGTGCAAGCAGCCAGCTCTCGGAGGGCACTGGGATGCACAAGAAGAAGCTGTTCCTCCCCGCCCCCCGCCCCGCCCCGCCTCTGCCCTCTGAAGACTTTCGTTTCTTTCCATTTAGTCTAAGTCACCATGAGGGCAGATACAGGCTGACAAATTCCTTGAACGCTCTCCGTGCAACATGGGGCTGAATGACCAGAAAAGCTGACCTCTCTCTGGTGTGTGAAGACGATGTGAAAAAGTACATCGATCTCTATTTTAAATGCCCTACAGGAACTTACTTCTCTGAAACACTATATATATGAGGGGAGACCCAAATACCCAGAATTTATTTATAAAAATTGTGTAGTTATTCTTACATATTTAAATTTCAGTCACCTTCAAAGTACTCTCCATTTGATGTGATACAGAGAACTTTTTGCTACTGCTCAAAACAGTTTTGGAACTCATTGATTTTGCCTTTTGGTGCTCCTGTCATTTTTTGTTTCCCTTCTTCCACACCAGCAAAATGTTTCCTTTGAGGAATTTTTTTTTCCTCAAAAATTCCGGGGAAACAAACAAAAGTCTCTTGGGCAAGATCAGGGGAATAAGGAGGGTGAGGTATGGGGGTCAAAAACTGCTGAACACAGCATGGTGTGGGCAGGTGTGCCCATAAATCACCCATCACAAAATGGGCAAATGCATTGAAAAAGTCTTCAGAAAAATTCACTGAAGCTGAACACAGCCTCTCACAACAACACCAGCTGGTACACTGATACAGATGAGTTCTTAGAACACTCACCAGGTGGGGGAAGCCTGCACTACAAGGGGCCTGCCCTCCAGAAGATAATTCCGTTTTTTTCTTAGGTCCCTCCTGGTACAATGTGATGAGTTTTTGTGTTGATTTTTATATTTAGATTTTATACACTGATTTAATTTAAAAGAATGAGTATATTCCTTTTTGTAAATAAAAATGAAGATACAAAAAAAAAGAAATATTTATATTGGCAAAATAAAATGAGATTTTGAAACAATATAAATAACTTAAAAATACTTTTGATACAGAACAAAAATGGGGTTCTGTTTGCCATGAATTATATATAAATCAAATGTTTATAAATCTCAAAACAAGCTTATAATCATTCAGTTATCACCATCATTTCTTCTGTAGCAACAAACCGGAAGCCTTAAGCAATCTGAAAAAACTGGTATTGTGGGATCTATATTTTAAAAAGTAAAGTATCTACCCGCTGATATTATGGAGTCTCCATTTTATAAAGTAGACTGTTTACCCACTGATATTGTGGAGTCTGTATTTTATGAGGTACAATGTTGACCCACAAAGAGAGTTTACATATTTTCCATTAATAATACTTTCAGGAGTTTGTTGATTCCATTGTAGGCTGCTTCAGAGCCACAAAAGAAACTACTTGTAGTCCCCCATTCTATCACAAGCCATGCAAAGTTTTCCTAGTTTATATGATGCAGTGATATTTCTAATGTAGATGGTTATTTCCACTTGAGGTCAAAATGTGGTAACAATAGAAAATTAGACATTTGGCAGAAATCCCAGGTTTTAAGCTTAAAGAAACAGAAGAACTTTTTGATCATTGGTATCTTGAAAAAAAAAACAACCAAAACTTTGCGTTTAGCTATATGAAAGTATCTTTGCAAATTAACAATTCATTATTGGTAGTGAAGTTGATGGAATGTCTTACTCTAAACTAAAATTTAATAGTTCAGATGGAAAGCCCAGATTAGAGGGAACAAAGCCATTAAAACTCTATGCAAGGCGTCCCAGGAGACATGTGCTCTACATGGCAACTTGTCTGGAGTTCTCTTTGGAAACGCTCTCTGTCCGGATGCTCCCACACTCCACGTGGGCCCCCTGCCAGTTGCACACCACATCCGAGCACAGAGGAGGGATGTGGAATCCAGAGCTTGACTTGGCTTTCCCAAATCTAAACTCTGCACAGTCAATAAGAGGGAGGACGGAGTTTGTGGCTGCAAAAAGCACATCTCATATACTGTTTCACGGCATTTAAAACAAATTTTAAATATATTAACTGCTACATTTACATCTGTTTATCCTTTCAGGTGTTACTGTTGGAGGGTGTGCAGGTGGTTCCCTCCATAAAGATATCCAGACCAGGGTGCTCAGGTGTGAGTAGGCTGAGCTCTGGCCAGGGCTGTGGGACCTGAAGGAAGGGGCTCCTTGCTCCAATTCAAACAAGGCAACTATACGTGCTGGCGGCAGCCTTCCGTCGTTTACACTGTGCCCGGTCCTTTCTCCTTTCCCTCTAATTCAATCCATGCACCACAAGAGAAGAGGCAACATTGTATACCAGTCTTTCCTTGCGTAAACTCCAACAATTTATCCCCTACTCCTCAGCAAATCACACATTTAGCAAAATAAGTTAATAACTTATTAAATAATAACTTTGTAAATAAGTGAGTAAGCTAGTCACTAAACAACTCTTGAGATTTACAGAAATCAGTACATTTTAGAGAGGATACTTTCAGGTTCTGTCCTCAACTGTGAGTGTAGGTGGCTAGTAACCACAGAGGCCAGAGAGAGCTGGGCTTTTTAAGTGCTACTCAGGGGCTGGGGTAGAAGAACTTCATGAAGCTGTGCCTTGAGGAACCTGAAATGCCCGAATACCACCCAGTGAACATCTTCTCCGCCTCACTGCAGAACCCTGGAAGTCCATCTCCCGTCTGGGCTAAGGGGCGTATTCTCAATGGAACTGCAATTGCCCCCCAGCAGGCAAAGATTGGTTGTTGGGGGAAGAAAAAAATTATATATAACAGATGTTCCATGAAAGGATATTCTGCTGATGGTAGTAGTGACATTTTATGGGGAAAGAGATTAGGAAAAGTTGTTTCCAAAGTCTCGTGGGGGGAGGGGGTACCATGAAGAAAACAGTTTGAAAAACACTGGTCTCAGGCATTTTCTTCAGAAAAGTTCTTTCAAGATTATGTTATCAGTAAAAACACAATCAAATGGCAGACCAGCAATTACTGAGCAACAATACATGCAGCATTCTATATGGGCTGTTATAAGAGAGCCAAATAGGTACAAATTGTGCTTCCTTTTTTTTAAAGTATTCATATGTGTATAGATTAGTTGGATAAAGAGAATCTAATACAGGATGAACAGTTGCTGATGTCGATAGCAACATCTGAGTATATCAAACTATTTAAAATATAGGGTGGGGCAAAAGTAGGCTTACAGTTATTCCTATGGAAAATGATACAATAGTTAATAAATAAGAACAGAAGAATAAACTCAGTGTTTTTTTTTTTTGTGCTCACAACTGTAAACCTACCTTGCTCCACCCTGTATTTTAATAGTGTAAAACAGTTTATGAAAAAGGGTAAATAATTGTACAACAGTAAGGTCAAGGGTAGTTCACAGGCAAGAAAGATTAGGGTGGTGATCAGGGAGGGTTTCATACAGCAAATGGGATTTGAACTGGACCCTAAAAGAGAGCAGGGGTTTGACTCAACAGAGAAGAGATGGAAAAAATACCCATTCTGGAAAGTAGCTTTGGGCCCTGGCTGGTGTGGCCCGGTGGACTGAGCACTGGCTTGCAAACCAAAGGATCACCAGTTCGATTCCCAGTCAGGAGGCACATGCCTGGGTTGCAAGCCAGGTCCCCCAGTAGGGGGCACGCGAGAGGCAACCACACATTGATATTTCTCTCCTTCTCTTTCTCCCTCCCTTCCCCCTATCTAAAATAAATAAATAAAGTCTTCAAAAAGAAAAAAGAAAGTAGCTTTGGGGACTTGCACCAGAACACAGAGTAAGACTTTCAAGCCCAGAAGGAAAATAAAGTCTCAAAGGATTGAGGAGAGAATTTAGAGACCTAAGCCAAGTTTTGGGCAGTTTGATGATTGCACTGGGACCTTCTTCTTCTTCTTTTCCATTAAAATTTTTTTTACTGTAGCAATCTTAGTGCATGTGAAGTGGCATCTTGTGTTTTTTAAAATTTTACATTTTGATTAAGTAAAATATACATAACATAAAATTTACCACTTTAATCATTTTTAAGTGTACAGTTCAGTGGCATTCCATACGTACCACCATCATACTCATCGATTTCCAGAACTTTCTCACCATCCCATGCCAAAACTCTCTTTGCATTAAATAACTTATCCTCTTTGCCCAACTCCTGCTAACCACTGTTCCTCATTCTCTCTATGTATGTGATTTTTTTAGGTACTTCATATAAGTGGAATCATACATTTATCCTTTTGTGTCTATCTTATTTCATTCAGTATAGTCTTCAAGGTTCATCCAAGTGGTAGCATGTATCAGAAATCTATTGCTTCTTAAGGCTGAATAATACCCCATTGTATCACACCCTTCCTTCCTGTTCCTACTCTTGATAACTGAAACTGGGAGACTGAAAGTGCAGGCATCGTCTCAAATACTATAGAACACTACAGTCGCGGGAAGGCCAGGTTACTCCAGGTTGACCTATCATCACTAACAAGACCCTCTAAGCAAGGGTAGGTATAAAGGCTCTCAAGAAAACACCACTTTGTCCCTGACTGGTGTGGCTCAGTTTGTTGGGTGTCGTTATCCTGCAAAGTAAAAGGTCACCAGTTTGCTCCCTCGTCAGGGCACAGGCCTGGGTTGTGAGTTTGGTCCTGGTTGGGGCGTGTATGAGAAGCAACCGATCAATGATTCTCTCTCACGTCGATGTGTCTCTCCCTCTCATTCTCCCTCCCTGCCTCTCTCTCTAAAAATAAATAAATAAAGTCTTTAAAAAAGAAAAACAAAGGAAACTCTGCTTCAGACGGCAGAGCCGAGCTCACAGAGCATGCAGACCAGCAACCTGCACCCCTGGCTTCAGATGGGGAGGCCCTCCCAGGAGAGCTGCAGGGCGGCAGCTACCACAGTGACTGAGGGAGGCCAGGCAGTGCTGGGGATTTAGGCAAGGAGAAGAAGCTGTATCCCTGGGAATAAAACCAGGGAGTGTCCCGGTCAAATGAGGCTGTTGTTTTGACACCCAGCACTCAGGGGGAAAAAAGAAGCATGCTGAAGGCTTGATCCAACTCAGACTTACAAGATGGGTTAGAAAAAAAGCTAAAAGATAAGAGGATACGGTGATTATTGTGACATGGTGACAGAAAGAAAAGAGGAAATAGGACATAAGATTACTTCTATGGGTATATCAGTTAACTACTGCTACACAAAAAAACCCCCAAAATTTAGTGGCATAAAATAGCAATATATTATTTCTTGTGAATCTGTGAGTTGCCCAGAGGATTCTGCTCAGCTGGGCCAGGCTTGGCTGATCTCCGCTGGGCTTGCTTATGAGTCATCTGTTGTGTTAGCTGGGGACTGGCCGGTGTAGGATGACATCTCCTGAGAGGACTTGAGTCTACGTGTGGTTTTCCTCCCCAGGAAGCCAGTCGGGGCTCTTCTCAAGGCGAAGGTGGAGGTCTGGGCGAGTGGACACAAGCAGTGGAACACTTCTCGAGGCCTAGGCTTGAAACTGGCATGTCATGATTTCTGCCATGTTCTCTTGGACAAAGAAAGTCACAAGTCCAGCCCAGATTCAAAAAACAGACTCTAAATCCTGGTGGAAGGGGCTGCAACTTTTCATTACAAAGGGAGTAAATACAGAGAGGGATGGGAAAATTGAGCCATCTTTGCAAGCTATTATCCATAGAAGGAAAAAATGTATTGAATAGTAAGGCTTCAAATTTGCAAATTATATGTACAAGAAAAAAAATCCTTTCTTCATTTTTTTTTATGACCAAGCTTATCTTCCCCATGAGACTTTTGCTCTAAGTATAAATCTTGGGTTAAGAAAACTTAAACTTCAAGTGTCTTAGTCTCCCTGTTTTAAAGTCACTTTGCAGTAACTCAGTCTCTTTTTGTGTGAGGTTTTTTTTTTAAGATTTATTTATTTTTAGAGAGAGAGGGAGGGATGGAGAATAAGAGGGAAGGAAACATCAGTGTGAGATAGAAACAGTCATCAGCTGCCTCCTGCAAGCCCCTGACCAGGGACCTGGCCTGCCATCCAGGCATGTGCCCCGATGTGGGGCACATCCAGGCATGTGGGATTGAACCAGCAACCTTTCAGTTTGTGGAATGACGCCCAACCCACTAAGCCACGCGAGTCAGAGCTTAGTCTCCTTTTGAAAGCTGTTTTATCATTCAAATTTTCTCTCTCCCCCGTTCCTCCCCAAGATGGCATCTCATTGTTAGCAATGCCCAGGGAACATCATGGCAATGGGGTGGAAAAGACTTGGGGTCAGGATGCAGAAATGACCTAAATGTTCATTGACAGAAAAGTAAAGGAAAAAAATATATAGACACATATATACACACATATATGTATATATGTAAATATGTATATACAATGGAATATTATTCTGCCCTTAAAAAGGGCTTTCCCCTTTCTCTCAGTTCAAACTCTTCTGTATTATATTTCTTTTCTACCTAGGGAAGAATTTTAAAGCTTACCCATCACAGGCAGAAGATAAATCTTCCTTATACTGTGGAGAAAAGCCTGTGTATAATTGGCCAAACTTGGATATAAAAGTTATAGGGCAACTAGAAATTAGGCATGGCCAGGGATAAAAAATACACCAATTTAATGTGCTCCCCCTTAAAGAAAACATTAAAAAATAAGAAAAAATGGGTACTAAAGGGTGATTGCAAAGTTTTCCACCTTTGTGACTGGGATAACTTTGGAGTCCTTCTTGCCTGAGTTGGAAGTAATCATTAAACCCTTTGAAATGCCTACATGAAGATGTATAACTGGAATTCAGGGGGGAGGTCTGAAAGGAGAAGTAGACTCAAGGCTCATGTGCATTAATAAGCTCATACACCAAAAAATTCAGCTGTATGAGATGTCCTAGGAATAGGACACTGACAGGCTCCATGTGTGGGGAGGTCAGAGAGGTGATCTTTAAAAAGCAGCAATCATCCCTGGCTGGTGTGGCTCATGGATTGAGCGCTGAACTGCAAACCGAAGGGTCACTGGTTCAATTTCAAATCTAGGGCACATGCCTGGGTTGCCAGCCAGGTCCCCAGTAGGGGGTGCTCAAGAGGCAAACATATATGGATGTTTCTATCCCTCTCTTCCTCCCACCCTTCCCCTCTGTCTAAAAATAAAAAAAATAAATTCTTTTTTTTAAAAAGCAGCAATCAGAAGAGTAAGAGAGGAACCACCAAAATGTAACATTGTTCCGCCAATGCATATCGGTACCTACCATTGAAGTAGACACTCAATACTGTCTTTAGAAGAGAGAATTAATGGAAACAAGGAAGGAAAGCAGAAAAGAAAGAGGAAAGACTGGACCAGGATAGGGTAGTGCCAGGAAAGCCAAGTGTGACAGACAGGAAAATGGCCACTCGAAGATGCCTGTGTCTCAGTCCCTGGAACCTGTAAACATGTTACCTCTTGTGGGAAAGGAGACTAAGGTTACAGATCAGAGATGCAGAGATTACCCTGGGTTACCTGAGGGAGCACAATCTAATCACATGAGCCCTTAAGAGCAGAAGAGTGGGTCAGAGAGATTCGACATGAGACGGACTCCATTCACTGTGGCTGGTTTAGCAGATGGGGCTAAGAAATAAGCTGAGGAGTTTCAGGGTTCTTAGGGTATAGTCCCAACAGTGGAATTGCTGGGTCAAAAGGCAGTTCCATTTTTAGTTTTCTGAGGGAATTCCATACTGTTTTCCACAGTGGCTGTACCAGTCTGCATTCCCACCAACAGTGCACTAAGGTTCCTTTTCTCCACACCCTCTCCAACACTTGTTCTTTGTTGATTTGTTAATGATGGCCATTCTCACTGGTGTAAAGTTGTATCTCACTGTGGTTTTAATTTGCATCTCTCTGATGGCTAGCGATGCTGAGCATCTTTTCTCACCCTAAGAACACCAAAACTCCAATTCAAAAGATGCTATGCACCCCAGTGCTCATAGCAGCACAATTTACAATAGCCAAGTGCTGGAAGCAACCTAAGTGCCCATCAGTAAATGAGTGGATCAAAAAACTGTGGCACATTTACACAATGGAATGCTACACAGCAGAAAGAAAGACAGAGCTCCTACCCTTTGCAACAGCATGGATGGCACTGGAGAGCATTATGCTAAGTAAAATAAGCCAGGTGGTGAAAGACAAATACCATATAATCTCACCTGTAAGTGGAACCTAATAAAAAACAAACAAACAGGCAAGCAAAATATAATCAGAGACATGGAAATTAAAAACAATCTGACAGTAACCAGAGGGGAGGAAGAGGGGATAATGGGGAGGGGAGGGGAAAGGGTTGTCAGGAACATGGACAAAACCAAAAAGGGGTAGGATCAAGGGTGGGGAGTGGGGATGGGTGGGGTGGGGGGAGTTGTAGGGGGAAAGTGGAGACCATTGTACTTCAACAACAATGAAAAAGAAAGAGAAATAAGCTGAGGAACACAGTGGTCTCTAGAAGCTGAGACCAGCTTTCAACTAATAGTCAGCAGGAAGCCTTGGACCTCAGCCCTTCAGTTACCAGAAACTGTCTGTTGGTCAAGCAACAACCAACCCCACAAGCAGGCAGTGAATTCCTCCCTAGAGCCTCCCAGAAAGAACTCAGTCTTCAGTCCCCTTAATTCTAGTCTGATGGAAGTGATACCAGACTTGTAACCTACAGAGCTGTGAAGTAGACTGTGTTACTTCAGTTACTAAGGTTATATTTCATATATAATGGTTAATTATAAATAATAAAATGTACAAAAATTAGGAGTAGTGATTAATTTAAATTCATATTGAAGCACGATGTTTTGTTACTACATAAACTATATAATTTATCTGTGTAATCTTAGAAACTTCATTTCTCTGGGCCTCAGTTTACTCATTATTAAAAACTATAATACCTTCCCTACTCACAGACAAAGAGCTATACCCAGTTATTTCTTGAAGCCCTTTCTCAAACCAAAAAGCTCTGACTCGGGGACTGTTACTTTTCCCAACACGTCCAGAGGGACCTTATTGCAGACCATGCTACTCTGAGATTAGGCAACAATCAAGTCAGAGTTACATTCTAGTATAATCAAAGGCTGTCCAGATGCCTGCAGCATGGACACTAGGGATTGCAAACAGGGTTCCCCTGAAGCATCATTGTCTATCACCAGTTGTTACTGTCAGCTGATTAAGGCTGCTGCCTGGAGTACTGTGATAAGAAGGATCCTGAGGCCAATCCCAGGCTAACTAAATCTTGTGTTTCAATATCCCTATCCACGTACAACGACTGCCGGGGTGTAAGGAGGCAGGATGTGGCTAGGTACCATCTCTTCAGTGTGGGGTATGGATGACTACGAAGTATAAAAATTTACCACTGACATTGCTTGCTATTTCCTGGAGGAGAAAACATTTGAACTGAAATGTTTTGAGCCTTGAAATGGGCAGATTTTGGTAAAGAGGAAGAGGGCAGATCGTGGTGTTATGCCACATATATATCATATATATAGGGAGGTGAGCAAGGACTGGTGTTAAAGCCATGGACTGGCTCTCTCAACCTCCATTCGCCTTCTTCCTACTTGTCTTCATGGACACCGAGAGGTCTTTCCACTGGGATTCTGACTGCAATGACATGCACCGTATTCCATGCAGAAATCAGACGTGAAGGAATGGCCATTTTTATACCCTCTTTGGTTCTTTACTGCTAGCTACAGGATATGGAAGTGATTTAGGGGCTCCCCCCACAGTCATGTTCTAGTGTTTTTCCTCCAACTTCTTTGGTTGAAAGGCAATTAATTGCAGCATTATTGATGGCAGCAACTTCTGATCCCTGGGTTGCTGCAATATGTTTTTGAATTAAATCTATCTGGTGACAGCCTCCATGGTACCCCAGGAGGTATATCCTTGGAGGTCCAGCCTAGATCCTTCATTCAGCCCTTTTGACACTATTGTAAACACCCAATTGCCTGGATTGAATCCCTTACTGTCTAAAACATCTAGAATGACTTCTGCTTTCTACACTGAACCCCAAACTGAGGGCAGAATGGTCAAAGTTGCAGAGGTGGAAAAGTGTTGGTATGATCAGGGAAAGAAGAAGGATTTAGTTTGACTGAAGAAATGGGATTATTTTTGGGAGCTCAAAAAGATGGAAATGGACTGGACTGGTGGGCCAGAGACAGATTCTGGAAGCCTTTCATGCTACAGTGTGGAGTTCAGACTGACCTCCTCACTGGTGAAGCATAACAGGGTAGGACTGATGGGGAGACTGGAAATAGGAAGACTGACTAGAGGGCTTCCAGTGGGGAGGGCCTCAGATAAGGTAGAGAGGCTGTGGGTGAGAAGGAAAGATTAAATACAAAGATGTGAGGAAAGATTGAGAGTTGTCAGATATAAAAAATGTGATATTCCTGACTTCCAAAGCTCATTTGATTAAAAGTACTACTTTGTCACCCTGGCTGGCATAGCTCAGTGAATTGAGCGCGGGCTGTGAACCAAAGCATTGCAGGTTCGATTCCCAATCAGGGCACATGCCTGGATTGCAGGCCACGGCACCCAGCAATTGCACATTGATGTTTCTCTCTCTCTCTCTCTCTCTCTCTCTCTCTCTCTCTCTCTCTCTCTCTCTCTCTCTCTCCCTCTCTAAATCTAAAAAAAAAAAAGATTGTTTAAAAAAAAGTACTACTTTGTCACAAACAGGTATGGCTGAATATAGGTCAATATATATGAACATTAAGTATAATTCCACGACTCATGACTTTATTCAATGAAAGTGAAAATTGGTATTCTCCTTTGGTTTCTTCCTCTTATAGGCGGGTGGGGGAAGATTGGCTAAAATAGTATTAGTCAAAGTTAGACAAACTGGTTTTGGTCCATCCAGTCTCTGTCTGCTGACACTGCTCCCTCTCACCGCTGAATCACTGCTGACAGTGTCCAAGTAAAATATTAATCCCTGAGATTCTGGAATGCTGCCCTATCCTGGCAGTGCAGACCTAACAGAAGGAAGGCGAAGAGTGAAGAAATGTCCCCTGAGAAGTCCCGCTCCCAAGCCACCGCAGTTCCTGCCCTAGTTCCCAGGCCAGTCGACATCTCCCAAGTTATAGGCATTGTCCCTCTCTGCCGAGTGTCTTCTATGCCCGAGCGCTGAGCCAAGATAGTACGTCTGTCATCTCACTTTACTGTTATGATGATCTTTATAACAAATGTTTTCTTCATAATTACACAAATGAGGAAACTGAGGCTCAGAAAGCTTACAAAAATTTTGACCTCTTCATACAACCAATTAATTTCCTCCCTTAAAACTGGAAATCAGAGTCAAGTATGAGATTTAAGAGAAGACAACCAGCTCATCCTCTCCTACCCAGACAGCATGGAATCTTCCAAGATAGGGATGTCATTGGTAAGGCATTATCTTTGTGAGATATTTTAGAAAAATATATGGGGAAAATGTCAAGGCTCTTCAATTATCATCCTTTGATTACATGATTTCCTGATTAAAAATTAGGTAATTATCCTCAGACCAAATCAATTCCATTTTTTAAAGAGGGAATCTTTCAATAACTCCAGATTATGTATCAGCCAACATTCACAAAACCTAGAAGAACTGATTCTTATTAATTGCTAATGTGTGTGTGTGTGTGTGTGTGTGTGTGTGTGTGTGTGTAAATGGAGAGGAGAAAAAGTAGAATTTCTAAATGAACTGGAATTATATGTCTGGCCTTTCAAAACAGTGATTAGTTACTATTAATCTTTATATCCAATTTTTTAAGGTTAAAGAAGTCAAAGAATGTAAGAAAATTTCAGCCACTGCCTGGTCCTATAATATTGCCTAAGTTACTCTTTTATTTCCAACTTGGTAAAAAAAGACTACTAAGTTTCACTGGGTCCCAGGAGTGTTGGGCAGACTAATTAATAGCTATAAAATGCTTTCAAATGCAGAAGGCTATATCTGTATATGCTAACTTTCTTTTCCAGTACTCATGTTAATACCCTATTCATTTCACTGGTAATTGTATAGCACCATCATTGTAATGTAATGATGTGCACCATGCAAAAGTCAGGTGAGATGATCTAATGATGTCGAGATGAAATGCTGTCAGTGTAAGTCTATAAAGATAGTATAACACTGTCAAAAATGAAAGGAAATGATAGCATTGTAAGTTCTACTACCATTAAAAGATGTTAGAAGGAAAGGGTTCCACAATCCAGGGCAATGTCTATTATGACAGATGTGCTCAAGCAACTTAAAAGACAAAACTGGCATTGCTCACCTAATTTTCTTTATCCAGAGGCTTTTTATTAAAATTCTCTGTTAATATCCTACTTGAATGTCTTCAAGCCCAGAATAGGACTATGATCCTCAAAAGCAATTTGTCTTTGAAATGTTCATTGTTCTTTGGGTCTATGGTCCAACATTAATTGTGCCCAATACTCATTTCCTTTGCAAGGGAGGGGAATACCTTTTTAAAGTTTTGTGAAAAGTAATAGTCCTCAATGTTCCACTCTTGGAAGAAACCTTGGCAGTAAGAGTGATATCTTTGTTATGCGTGGCATATCTTACAGAAGGAAAGGAACACAGCCTTCTCCCAGTCCAGCGCTCTGCTTCACTCTTCCAAGTTACTTCTCGCCTGGAGTCTGGAGAGTGGAGTCTTTCCACGTGGGCCGTGACTCACCAGAGCAAACTGGTCACATGACGTGATCGTCACACCAGCAGCTTTGTTCCCAGAGTCAGCAATCCTCTGTGATCATCACAGACCTTATGACTTTGAGTGACTTTTGTTTGCTTCGTGGAGTCATACTTACCAATAGAGAATGAAGTTTTACCATTATTAAATATTTTTGGATTCTGAATACATTCTGAAAAAAGCAGTCAGAAGCACTTTAACCAATGGCAATGTTGCCGGAGTGTGTGGCTTTGTGCATTTGGATGTCTGTGTCTAGTTCCACCACTTACTGCTGGGTAATCTTGGACAACTTTGTCTGAGCCCCAGTTACTTCATCAATAAGATGGGAGTATTAATGAACCCATTTCATCAAGTTGTGAGGATTAAGTGGAAGGCCATATGTAATGTGCCTGGTACATAATAAACACGCAAACATTGTTTGCTCATGCCTTCTCTCTTTCTCTCGTGTCTCTATAGTTGTAGGTGTTATCCATCAACACAAATAAATATGGTGCAAAGAATATGAAGAATCAAAGAAAGAAAAAGAAAAGAAATACATCCCTTTATTTAATGCATGGTTAGTTTAGGCACAGGCATTTGTTCTCTTCATACCAGGTTTTGCAAAGTGTTAGAAGGCCCAAGCCAAAAAGAAAACAAACCTCTCAGCATACTTTTATGCATTTGGGACCCTCAGGTTTCAGTTCTCTAAAGTTTTCTATTATATGGGGAATTTGAATTAAATGATTTTAAAAACATGGAGGTGTGACTTCTGCCAAGCCTATTTAAAAGATAATAATCAAAATGGAATGAGGGCCCTGGCCAGGTGGCTCAGATGGTTGGAGTGTCATCCCATGCATCAAAAGATTATGGGTTCAATTCCCGGTCAGAGCAAATACCTAGGTTGGAAATACATAATAAAATCATGGTTTGGCTAGGACTGTTCCCGCTTCTGCCTACTGTCCTAGGGTAACTATTAACATTCACTTTCAAAACTGCCCTGGTTTGAAATATGCAATATATGGTCATCTTACACATACCTTTGGAAAGGAACTGAAAATTTTGCCAGGAAGGCCTATAGATAGATGTATGAGATACATATGTGAATGTGAAAGCAGGTGGGGAGTTGTGAGTGGTGAGGGGAATGGAGGCAAATGGTGGAATAGCGTCTCTGGCTCAGTTTTATGTGGGTTGGTCATTAGTTCCAGGGACCAACTGCTCATTGACATTTAACATCAGTTATGGAATTAAGCTTTTCATTAGAGAAACTTCTTTTGAATTTTTTTTTGGCTCTGATGCTAAGGATCCACTAGATATACATCATGTCTCAATTCACTTTCCTGAGTTGTGGATGCTAATACCCAGCAACTGGATCCCAAAGAAAAGTAAGGTTCATTACAGTGAAAGGAGGTTGCTGATGTAAACAAACCTTACCCCTAAAAGGTTTATTGCACGTGTCCTTGGGTCTCTGGATACAAAGAAAACTAGAGGAGGAAGAGAAGTTATTCTGGGAGAGGGCTGGGGTAGTGGGGAGGGGCGGGGGGAAAAGGCAGAAAACTGTACTGGAACAACAATAAAAAATAAATTTTAAAAATAAATAAATAAATAAGAAATGTTATTCTGGTATCTACAGAGCCACAATTCTTTGCTTTCATTTTCCACAGAGTATAGGATTTCCAGTTTTGGAGAATCCCCATGCAATAAACCTGCTAGCCACGGGAGCGTAATTAAGGTTCTCACATTCCTCGATGTAAGTGGGATAACCATGGCACCTCCTTACAGGCTGTTGTAAAGATGAAATGAAGTCATATACATAAAACAATTAGCACGTAGTAAATGCCTAATAAATGTTGTTATTTTTTTTACCTTAAAAGAGTAGAAATTCGCTTCAGTCTTTGACCAAATTTGGTGTGGGTGCACACAGATAGCATTCTAACCATGGGAAATTTTGACGGATCTTAGGTAACAGTGCTGTTTGGTGCAGTGTGTGTGTCAAATAGGAAGGTAAGAAGTCAGGGTTGTCATACCTACACCTCAAGAATATTTCTAGGGTAAGTATTAAGTTATGTGAGGACCCTTTGGGATTTTTTAAAAAGTTTAAAACTCTAAGCAGACTCAAAGTATTATTATGGAAATGGACTCTCTGGGCCTCAGTTTATAGGCACTCAAGGAGTAGCTTTTATTCAAAACAAATGTATTTGCAAGTGGATAGGATTTCTAAAGGTGGAAACAAAATCACTAGCTGTGCTTCCTACCTTTGCTACCTCCCTCCGGTCCAACCACCTGGAGTGCGGAGGAGGTAGCAGCTGGTCTCCATGGGCGTGGGAGAGAGAGCCAGGCATCTCCCTTTCTCAGGTGCCCACTCACCTGCAGGGACTTGGACAGAGGCTTAGGCAAGTCCAGCAGTCAGCCTTCCATGCCCATGGAGAGGGTAAGGGTTGTGAGAATGTCTGTAGGGGAGAGAGAGCCAGCCAGGTTAGAAGAGGTGGCAGCCCCACCACAGCCAGCAATTCCACGCCTGGATATTCCTAGGCGTAGTGCAGGATGAAAGGGGCACTCACTGGGCACCGTTCACACCAGCCCTCAAAGACGAGGTGGTCGACTCCCAACAGCAGAGGCTGGCAGGCAGTGCCAACCCATAACGGCTCACACCCTCCAAGAGCGGATAGGGTAGGATTGCCAATATGGAATATGAACAAGTTCAAATTAAATGAAAGGCAAATATATAAAAGTTGAAGACCACCCGTGACAGCCTGACATAGCTACTTCTCAAGGCTACTGTGAAAGTAGAAGGGAATTATATATGAAATCCCTTTGGGAAAAACCATTTAAAGGTCTATAAAATTTGCAAAAGACATGCCAAATGTTCTCCATGAGACTATGAAGTGGAATAGAGTCCAACAACATATTGGAAAAACTTAGAGAACCTTTTTTCCTAAACTGTGATATTTAGGGCCATGTCGGATTTTAATGACCCTAGTAAAGATGGTTGCAAAGAGAACTGTCATTAGCACCTTGTACTCCATTTGTTCCAACTTCTCTGGGAAGTGCTCCCAGAAAGACAATCCTTGGTGGGCAGGTGCTTTTTCCTAACTGCCATCCCCATGATTATTCTAAAGCCAAGAGAGCAGGGTGGCTACTAATGCCTGGATATTTCTTTTTGCTTTCCATTCTTCTGTTTCTCTTCTAGTCTTCTTCATTGTTCTTATAAGTTAGGGAAAAATTACCAGGTGATTTTAATTACTAAATAATTTTCCTCCCAAGTTCTACACCTAATTGACTGACTTCAGAAATAATTCTATTACAAATATTAGCATTGTAGCAAAAAGGATCTTTTTGGTTCGTATTTTTCCCAATGCTAAAAAATTCCCCTAGCCCTCCAACCCCAAGTTTACTATGCAGGTTAACTACCAGCGACCTAGCACACTTACTCTGTAATATGACTCTGAAAATGTCTGAAGGTCTTAAACCACAAGTGCGAAAAAGTTGTAAAACAGTGCACCCCTGAAGCAGCGAGAGACTCAAGTAACAAAAGAGGCAATGGAGAAGTGTAGGGAAAGAATAGTACACCCATAGCACATTCTGAATTTTTCCATGTACGAATACAACTACTCTCACCTCTATCTGTTATTTATTTAGTTTGTTGATTTCCACTTTCGCTTTTTTTTCCCTTTGGAGGATTTAATGCAATGTCTGTATATATTTTGTGGCTAGCTGCAGGCCAGAGTTTCATGAAGACAAGTATCTTTTCTTACAAGATTTCTAAAACTCGTAAGAAAAATTCCAGATGTCCACAAACCCCATTTTATTTGATTTTTTTCTATTGAGGTACAATTGATATACAGCATTATATTAGTTTCATGTGTACAACATAATGATTTGATATTTGTATGCAGGGCACAATGACCATTTACCACAAGTCTAGCTAACATCCATTACCACTAGGAGCTACAAATTTTTTTCTTATCATGAGAACTTTAAGATCTACCCTCTTAGCAACTTTTAAATATGAAATATAGTATTATTAACTATAGTCACCATGCTGTACAGGGTGCAGCACAAATAATACCCCTTTTTATTACAAAATCTTTTATTACAAAATCATAAGCTTGTAGTTCTGGAACATAACAATATCACACTCAAGCACTCCAAATGACATTTTAGGTGATATGTTCAAATTAAAATGATAACTTACTACACCCATATTATTGCCCTACCAGCCATGCTTGAGCAGGCGTTACTTCTGCCGCACCCTGTATAGTAGATCCCCATAACTTACTTTTTTAAAAACTGGAACTTTGTATCTTTTGATCCCCTTCACCATTTCACCCACACCCACACCCCCAGACCCGATTTTAGATTAACATCAGTGCATGTAGACATCCGGCTTGCAAAGGGAGGTCTGTTGAAAAGTTCCAACAGCAATTAGTGTTTCCTGATATCCTAAGTAACCAATCAAAATGCATACATCAGTTGGGGGTAACACTGTGAAAATGCACCCACACCATTAGGGACATGGAGTCAATACCCAAAACTGTAAACCAGGATGCAATAGTAAATTATATAAATTTAAATGTTCATAATTCTTTGTTAAATGCACCATCCAGGAGCCTCCTATGTTGAGACCATGAAATAAAATGGAAGACTTCATGTTGCAAAAGCAGTATTTGCTGTAATTGCCCACGCGTGGGCTATGTAAGTTGTCTACTACTGAGATCTGGGTGCAAGCAGAGAGTGATGAATCTTTTCTGCCCGCAATTTTAAAAAGTCACTACATTGCTGTGTGAGCTATACTTCACTTGGAAAGCTATTGACTTTTCTTTTCTGTTGCCTTAATTTTGTCCCACGGGAGCATAGAGGGACACAAGTCCAGGTGGGCACTGTGCCTTTGACTGATTACACGGTGTGACACAGCAGGGAAGGCTCTTATCTCAGGCTGCGGTTGCCTGTTTAAGAATCTTTTTCTTTATGAAAGGTGTAAGGTAATAAACACAGCTGTAGAAAAGGTTTTATATTTTCTTGTTGTTTGTTTTCATCTATTCAAATGATATGATTAAGGCAGAGTGCAAAACATGTCTATAAAAGTACACTAACTGCCCATGTACACGTGTATGTTGTGGGCCGAGTTTTGCTCGGCCCCCACTGTTTGAATAACCTGAATGGGTTTGACTTTAGAAGTGGTTTTTTACATCTTTGCATACAGTGCTGTCAGATCATAAAAATACAGTGGCTTAGGATCAATGAACTTTAAAATTTTAAATTGATCTCGTAATTAGGATGTTATTAAAGATGATTTAAGCTTCACTCTTGCTATTTCCTGGCCAGAGTTGGATCATTGCTCTGAATTCCTGTCTGCCAATTACTTTTCTTTTAACTCCACAAGGGGTATTTTTAAAAATTGGAATATTTATACATCTTTAAGGAGAATAAGGTTTTGTAAATAGTATCACAGCCAAACCTTCCTTTCAAGAAGATGAAATCTGAGTTTGGGATGAAGACTACGCCTCAATTTCAGTTTGCAAAGACATATAATAACATAATCCCATTTACTTCCTACTTAGATGAACTGAAGTGTTTTCAGCTGTGGTATACTAAACTCATCTCATAGAGAATAGATTTGAGTGGATACTTAAAGCCTTTTCCTAGCCAGTTATGTTTAAGTTAAATCAATAAACACATTTTAATGTGTTAATAATGAAAACAAAACATGCAGAAATCTGTGATCTGCACTATCATTTGGAAATAAACTGAAAAATCCTATTAGGTTAGAATTAAGTGGAAAATAGTTTCCTCCTCTGGGGATTTTTAATTTATTCAGAATATTTATATAATTGCCTGCTAGTGAGTCTTTTGAGATTACTTTGTTGGAGAAGTTCTTTAACTCCAAACACATTTTTCTTGAGGACACGGGGGTACTTTTATTCATTTCAACATGGAAGAAATTTTTCTTTCTGCTTTTTCTTTCCCTTTCCTCCCTCCCTGGGTGAACTCATGGTTAGTTTATACAGGCTCCGAAGCACTGGGCTTGGGCCTAAGTTAGTCCAGCCTTAAGTGCATAGGAAGACCTTTAAACCTAGGTGGGGAGTTAAAGAGCTTTGCTAACTCAGAAAATGAAGCACCTCTGAATGTCAGCTCCAAGCTAGTGCTCTGAAAGTGCACTTCCAACCTTGTTCTCTGTTGGAAGATACAAAGGCCATCCAGCTGAATTGCCAAAACCAATAATTTGCGATATTTTTGAAAGCCTTCACCACTTTTGTGATCCTCACTCCTATCTTTTCATCTCATCCCAATTCAAGAAAATGTGTCTCTTTTAGACAAACATCAAATTGAATATTTCAGGGCTGTTACCTTAGGTTATTAAATGGCCTTAGTGCCTTAGCTCAAAGAACAATGAAGTCCCATTGTAAATAAAATGATTACTCAGATCTATACTCATACAATGTCCGATGAAACCAGCTCTGTGTCTGAGATCTGAGATAAAAAGTGCTTTTAGACGGATCCTGGTCAATAAGGACATAATAATAGCGAACCGCTCTAAGAGCATTTTCCCCCCACTGGACTGGTAAACAAATGGATAAAGCATTGCAAATAAAAAGTAAAGTAAACCTCAGCCCAAGAACAGGACTTTTTTTTTGAAGGTAGACCACTGATAAAGCTTCTAAAGCCAAGAAGCATTATTTATACCAAGTTTGCATATACAATGGTAGTATGATGTTCTGAGATCCTTTATCTTCCTGACTTATGTGCATACAATTGATGTGTTACAATGTTTTAAATAAACAGAACAGTAGTTTCCATCGCAAAAAAGATCTTAAGTTCATAAATTAAATATTTTCAGGTGCACTGATTTGTCTGAGCTTCAAGCCCAAAGGGAAGGTTGTTCTACTTTTGGCACACCTACGAGTACATAGGTTTCCAGATGGGGCCAGAGGGAGAATACTGAGCTAATGCAGTTACTAAAATGATCTCTCCTCCCTACTTCCCAAGGCACTTTCCCTGCGAAGTCAGGTGACACGGTCTTTACAATTTATGTGAGTAGTAACTCCCCTGCAACCTCTCTCCAGCATCTCATCTTTCTGGGGCGGGGGTCAGCTTCCTTAGACCTCGCTAGGAAACCAGGGTCACCCTCTACTGTTTCCAGTCAACACAGAGATGGAACAGAGTGAGTTATTTCCCCAAATCGCCAGATTTCTGCTGAGACCCAGAAAAAAGTGATCTCCTGGGAGGGGGAAGGAAGATTATAAATATGTAAGGAGTAAACGAAAGGAAGAAAATGGCATGGGAGTGGAGTGAAATATCTGCAGAAAGAAGAGAGACGGCAAGCCACGCAATAGTGGACTCACACCCCGAGGGCCAGCCAGCGTCGTCTGACCTGTAACTCTGAGCTTGAGAAACGTTTGCCGTTTGCGCACTGTTCCTCTAGGACACTGGGTGGCGCTCGTGGTAAACACTTGCACTGCTTTTACGGTCCGTTTTTTTTGTTTTTTGTTTTTTTTTGCACCACCGCCCACCACACACCCTACCCCCACCCCTTGCAAATTTCGGCTACTAGAAGAAATTGCTCACATTCTTCCTACGTGTCGCAGTGGGGAGCACACTTCTGGAGAAGTTTGATGTCGTGGGGCAGTTCCCCGGCTGAGCCCGTCGGTGGGTTTTGAAAGGGGCAGCAGCTTCGGTCACAGGCCTTAAGATAAAGTTCCAGGCCTTGGTGTCAGAACCACCCACAGTATCAGCAAAATTTACTACCTTGAGAGCTGGGACACCCAGCGCTCGTGCGCCTAGAGCGGGGGTCCGCAGCGGCGGCCGGGCCTGGCTGCGGCAGTGGGTAGAGCCACAGTGACTATAACGTGAGATGAAATGGGACTGTATAGTGGTAAGACTCCAGCTCCTTTAAACTTAGCACTCTCCTTTAAGGAAACGGCAGGGGAAAGTGGGGTCGATGTAGTAAAGAAGCAAACAAAGTGAAAAAGTCGAGGCTCTGGACCTTCAGAGACACACCCAGATTGGGAAGTTTCACCCAGCAGCACGTGGCCGTCGCACGCGGGGCTGGAGTCTGGCTTGAGGGCCAACACTAGGAACTGAAACAAAGAAACAGACCAAATCCTTCCCTTCTGCCCCACTCCTTTTTGTACTGTGCAAAACGTGGGAGAGAGTATCTTTTTCTGACAGAGGGAAAAGTGAAATTTAGCAAAGTCGGGACTAACTGAACGTTGTCACACTGTGTTCTGCGCCAGACCCCAAACTTCTGAATTTTGCCCAAAGTCTGCAGCTTCCAATTCCACCCTGGTTGGAATCTGCCTTCTCGGCAAGGTCTAAAACCATTGCTAGAACTCCCTTGTTAACATCACCTTATTGACCTCATTTCCCTTCATGTAGTCACTTTTAAATCTGTAAGAAATAAAAAGTGCGGGGACTTGAGGGACCAGTGGAAGGCCACTCGGTTTCCCTTGCCACTGGCCTTTGACAGTAGCTGCTTTGAACCCTCCCTGGCATTGCTTTGGGGTGCGATTGGCATTACTTTGGGGTGCGATTGGTGTAATTAAACAGCAGGGTGTGCTTAAGGCGACTCTATGGGCCCTGAGAACTTGGCCAGAGCAGAAGCCAGGACTCCAAGCCGGAAGGGGTTGGCAGTGTTTCCCTAGCCCTGTAGCTCTATCTAGAGGGGGTGAACAGCAGTGTCAAAATTGACATCGTGAAGTTAAGGATGGCAGCTGAGGTTTTCCCCGGCTCAGCCTCAGAGAAGTCAAGGGCCACTCAGGCCTCAGGCAGAGACTCTGTCAGGCAGGGGAAGGCACTGAGAGACCTCAAGTGTGACATACCCCTTCCTTGCTTTGTGTGCATCTGTGCTGAAGTTGTTCCCAAAGGCAATGCAACAATAGCTGTGGTTTTACAGAGCCCAGACAGCAGAGACAGGGAGCTGATGCACATGTGGCTGCTGTCTAGAGGCTTTGATGTTCTGGAGCGAGGCTGGCACCCTGCCGCATGTGCCAGATCCCCAGCTCTCCCTGCCGGCCTATTTTGGGCCACAGTAGCTCCATAGCCAAAGTAAGGCTAACCTAACCCTAGACGCAACTAATGTAGACTCCTCCTTTTTCAGTTGGGGTGGAGGGAATGAGGAGAGGCCAGACAGTCCTAGCCAGGATGTTTGGTGGAGCTCCCAGGTTCCCGGTCTCAGGCACTCTGGCAGAAGATGCTGAAGAGGTCCGAATCAAGACCCAGCTCCTGGAGTTGCTGATTTTAGGAGAGTGGAAATGGGGAGCAGTAGCTTGACTGATGCTAAATTTCTACACTCCCAACTGGATCACCACTAGAGCAAGAGTGACGCATCGTGAAAGCAGGCTCTGGACCATGAACACCCACTGTTTGGTTCCTGAGCATTTTGTCCCTTTGCATGGGAGCTAAGATGTCCTCAAGGCAGGAAATAAAAGGATGTAAGGTACAGGAACCCAGACCTGAGAAATGGAAAGGCAGGCCCTGGCATGCCATGTCCATAACGCTGGGAGGGGGAAATCCATGGGCTTCACCCAACTTCCCAAAGGCCTTTTATCCCTGTATGCTTCCCTGTCTTCTTGGGATTCCCATTCAGTCTGTTGGAGTGACAGGTCATACGTGAACCACTCACTTTTGCAGAAGTCTTTGGCTACTGAACATGGCTACAGACCCTCCATTCCTATGGCATCCAAAGAGATGAGAACACTGCCCACTCACTCTTCTTTGGGGCCAGCAATTTGGGCGTCATTAAGTTATTTGTACTTAATACAGTAATATTTTAAATTCATTGTAAGGATTCAGGGTTGCAGGGACTCTCGTTGCCATCAACCGCTGAATGAACAGCATGCATTCTGGAGCATTCTTAATCCAGCCCTTTTCTGAGAAATATTCATCTCATACAAAGGAAGTGCTTGTGGCAAATTTGTCTCTTTCCCCAAATTGCAGATTTTCAACACATGTAAATTACAACTTGATTCCCAGCACCCCAATAAAAATAGTGTTCTCAGTCCCTTCTTACCATCAGTCCACATTCCTGATTCCCCGTTTCAATATCGCTGTTCAATTCCACATTTGCCCCTGGTGAAGCCCACAGGGGCGTGGAGGTGGGGAGCACGGAAAGACCGTCGCCGACCTCACCTCCCAAAACATGTGCACTTTCCAAGGCTGCTGATTGGAACACATTGTCTCCAAACATTGCAAAGCTGGTGTTGGGGCTTCTGCGTTTTCTTCGGTATTCGCTGAAAACAGACTAACTTGGACCTCCCCCGTCTTCCCCAACAGGGAACAACACACACGCGCGCGTACACACACACACACACACACACACACACGCACACACTTCCCCTCCCTCCATTTTTTTCTCCTTCTTTTTTTTTTTAAGCAATGCTTTGTTGTGTTAAAACTAGTTGGACGAGTTAGGGTGTTGCTGCTGCTCTGGAGGCCCTGGCCAATGGAACCCGATCCACCCCGCTGTGCGTAAGCGCGCAATTAAGGATTTAACCAAGGCTGTGCTGCGCCTCAGTCAGCAGTCAGCCTGCCGGAGACCGAGCCTCCAAGACTCCCAGCCTCCTCCTCGCCGCCGCCGCCGCCGCCGCCGCCTCCTCCTTCTCTCCTCCTCCTCCTCTTCCTCCTCCTCCTCCCTCGCTCCCACAGCCATGTCTGCTTAGACCAGAGCAGCTCCACAGCCAACTCGGGCAGCAGTCGCCGCCACAAGAGCAAGGACAGCCGCCGCCGCCTGGGAGCGATGACAGGAGTGTTTGACAGAAGGGTTCCCAGCATCCGATCCGGCGACTTCCAAGCTCCTTTCCAGACGTCCGCAGCCATGCACCATCCGTCTCAGGAATCGCCAACTTTGCCCGAGTCGTCGGCCACCGATTCCGACTACTACAGCCCCACGGGGGCAGCCCCTCACGGCTACTGCTCTCCTACCTCGGCTTCCTATGGCAAAGCGCTCAACCCCTACCAGTACCAGTACCATGGCGTGAACGGCTCTGCCGGCAGTTACCCCGCCAAAGCTTACACCGACTACAGCTACGCCAGCCCCTACCACCAGTACGGCGGAGCCTACAACCGCGTCCCGAACGCGACCAGCCAGCCAGGTACCAGGGTGGAAGCCAGATGCAGGGGGAGCCGGGGTTCTGGAGCGGCGAGGTGGGGTGGGAGATTTGGGGCCCCGATCCACTGCAATGGGGGTACATCTGGCAGAAGGGAGTGGAGGCCTGGACTCTACACCCAGGAGAGGTTCCCGGGCCAGCACTTCAGGACTTCTTAGTAGGAGAAGCCTTCGGGGAGTTCGGATCAGTGTCTCTTCCCTCCAGCATTTTGGGGGTGGGGGACTGGGGGGCTGGGGGGGCTCTGTCTCCAGATTCCCAATTTGCCTGGTCAGGAAGCCAGCTAGGCTGGAAAAGGGGGTAGGGGTGGAGAGAAGAAAGAATCTAGCAGCCCTAGTGGCGTTTGCGTAATTAAGGGGAGGCTAGTTGTCGGAATTTTTGGTAAGCGTGCTTGGTTGGTGCGAGTGGGAGTGGAAGGCTGCCTCAAAGGCTCCGTCGGGATCAGTCTGAGTGCAGACGCGAGCCAGTGTCCCGTCGGAGTCCGGAAACGCTCGAGGTGGGGTGGGGGCTGGGGAGCTGGAATCTGCCCGCGGAGGAGAGCACCGAGAGCCTCGCGGTTGATCCAAGGCATTGCCAAAAAACAAAAAGCCGTTTAAAAGTGAAGGAGGGTTGCTGAGGCTTCACGTTATTGGAACGAATTATTTTTCTCTCTCTCTCTCTGTAAGTGCCTAAAATTTACCCCCCTCCTCTCTACCTTCTCCTTTTTTGGCTGTCTTGAAACTTAGGTGGAGGGTTTAGGAGGTTAGTGAGCTCGGGCGGTGAGAGGGAGGGATGAGGTCTCCCTGGCGGGGTTTTGCTGGTCGGGTTTGATCTCTTACCACCAGCACATTAATAATCCTGCTAATATTAGCATCCCCTGCTCTGGCAGAGTCCAGACCACAGCCCTCATCCTCCACCCTTCCTCTCCCAGGAGCGGCCACACACACACACACACACACACACACACACACTCGGGAGGTTCTCCGCCCCTTCCAGAGATGGGCACTTCTGATAAAGTGGGAAAGGGGACTTGTGGCCTCAGGGCACCTTTGTCAAACACGCAGGCAGAAAGACTTCTTCCCGTTTATAACCAGGATGTTGAGAAATTCGTCCTGATCTGCCGCCCCTTTCCTACGAAAATGCCCCACCACGGATTCCTTTTCAATGTGTGACTCTTGTTAAACTTTAAGAAAGGCCCTAGGGGTAGGATGTCTTCGCTCCGTTCAGTGTCTCTGGATTTCCTGCAGAAGGGAACGATCTTTTTTTTTTCTCTTGGCCAAGAACTTAAGTCTATTTGTAAAAGAAACCAGACACATCTGTGCCCTCACAGATCTGCAGGGAGATTATGGGGGCTGCATAATCGGCCCTCTGTCTGTGGCGGCCCGGACCACTTGCTGCTGAATTGAAGGAGCATAGTTTGCTTGTGGGTCTTTGAACTTTGGAGCCCTCGGTTAGCGTCTTCCCTACCCATGCGTCTGGCCTCTGCGGGCGCCCCAACTGGCGCTGAAGCCTCCTGGGTCACAGCCCTCGAACCCCAGGGAGGGGCTGGCCGTGATCACCCCAGGAAGGCGAGCGAGCACAGGGTGGGCGTACAAACATGTCCGGGTGAAGCAGAAAACGCTACAAAGGCAAGATCCAGGAAGCCAAGAAGGGAACTGGGCTGTACAACGCCCTTTACACAAACCCTCGAGAACCGAATGAATACAGTAGGGAGTTAATTTGAAACTGACTACCTGGCCTTTCCGTGATTTGGGGGAGGGGCATATGTCTCTGGGTCTTGTGAACCAAAGTTGGTGATATGGGAAACAGTGTAGAGTGCCTGGTAAGAAACTCCAGGACTGAATTCGAGGGGTCCGCAAAACCGCCATTGTCTGCCGACAAGCGATAACCGGTTCTGTTTTGATTATTTAGAGAAAGAAGTGGCCGAGCCCGAGGTGAGGATGGTGAATGGCAAGCCAAAGAAAGTTCGTAAACCGAGGACTATTTATTCCAGCTTTCAGCTGGCCGCATTACAGAGAAGGTTTCAGAAGACTCAGTACCTCGCCCTGCCAGAACGCGCCGAGCTGGCCGCCTCGCTGGGACTGACGCAAACACAGGTAAATCAGGCCGTGGCGAGGCTAGAGCCCCGCCTGGGCTGCATGCCTGGCTAGGCCACGAGGTTCCGTCCCCGAGGGCTGGAGGCGATCGGATAGCACCTGCGGGAAATTCACAGAAAACCACCTTTCGCCCTTCCCTTCCCGGTGTCGCCGCCATGCGACGGTGGGAGCGGGATGGAGACGTCGATCATCCCGAAATGTCCCAGCTTCTAGCTTCTGGGGGCGACGGGAAAACTTCTAAAATTGGAAACAAGTGGGAGGGTTATTTCTAGGACGTTCTGGCTTAGAGAAATTGTCTAGTGTTCTGCACAATGCAGCGCCTCTCGGGCGAGCAGGACCCGTAGTCGTGGTGGTCTCAGGACGTGTGAAGGCCCCGAGGACGTCTGTCTCCTCGGGCCGGAAAAGCTGTGGGGTCACTCCATGCTGCGGAGCCGCAGCAACACGAGGGTCGCGAGACGGGGGCGCTGTTGTATGGGGGAATCTTCCTTTGGAGGATGCCATCCCCTTTACTCCCACTCCAACTCCTATAAAGAAGAGAGAATGTTCGAGTCACCGCCCCGAGCTGCAGGCGGATTCTGACTTTACCCCGGAGCTGAGGAGAGGGTGAAAGGAGTGGGGAGGGGTTATTGGGCGATTAATGCTCTACCTGCTTGAACTCGCGATCGCAGAGTCGGCCGCTCTTCCCTTGCTCGCTGGGCTCTGGCCATTGTTTTGGAGACTTTGGCGGCGCTGCGTTCGGTGCGCGCTGCGTAGGCCTACGCTTGTGCGCAAGCCAGGGGGGGACACCGGCCCCCACCCCCGCCCCTTGCCTCCAGCCCAAACAAAAGACAACAGCCTCAGGGTCGTGCCCTCCCAGCGGCTGGGGCTCGCGGATCCCTCCAAGGCGCCCTCTGGAGCCGGAGATCCAGGCCGTGCCTCAGGCCCAGTCCCTTGCCTACAGGCTGCAAGCTGCGGGGAGACGCCAGGGCCGGGCCGCGGGGGGCCGAAGATGCCTCTGAGTGTCCTGGTAACGTCTGCCTTTGTTCCCCTACCCAGGTGAAAATCTGGTTTCAGAACAAAAGATCCAAGATCAAGAAGATCATGAAAAACGGGGAGATGCCCCCGGAGCACAGCCCCAGCTCCAGCGACCCCATGGCGTGTAACTCGCCGCAGTCTCCGGCAGTGTGGGAGCCCCAGGGCTCGTCCCGCTCACTCAGCCACCACCCTCATGCCCACCCTCCGACCTCCAACCAGTCCCCCGCATCCAGCTACCTGGAGAACTCGGCTTCCTGGTACCCGAGCGCAGCCAGCTCAATCAATTCCCACCTGCCGCCGCCTGGCTCCTTACAGCACCCGCTGGCGCTGGCCTCCGGGACACTCTATTAGACTGGCCGCTTTCTCTTGCCCTCTTTTTTGGGACTACTGTGTTTTGATGTTTTAGAAAATCATAAAGAAAGGAATTCTTATGGGAAAGCTTGGAAAACGGAAACAAAAAAAGATTCATATGTAAAGCTTTTTTTTTTTTGCATGTAAGTTATTGCATTTCAAAGGACCCACGTCCTCCCCTTTTTTTACAGACACTTTTTTGCGCAACTGTGGACACTATCAATGGTGCCTTGAAATCTATGACCTCAACTTTTCAAAAGACTTTTTTCAACGTTGTTTTAACCATGTAAATAAGTGTAGATAGAGGAGTTAAACTGTATATTCTGGATAAATAAAATTATTTCGACCATGAAAGCAAAATGATTCTTAAAAACATTTCTTTGCCCCCTTATAATGGGCTAGTGATGTTTTACCAGGCAAGGAAAGGAAGACAAGGTTTGCAGAGATCCAAAAAGGCGAAAAGGAAAACAAATTAGGAGCTGCATAGATGCAGAACTCTACATAATATACACTGGATGCTGCTTTATATGTCTATATGTATATGTGGCCTGTTTATATATATCTAGGTGTGGGTGTGTGTGTTTGTTGCCTAACCACAAAAACGTTTAGATAATTTTAAGTTCAACCCCAAATTGTTTCAGGTAGAATGCAATGATGGAATCTAAACAGGGCCCTCCTACCTTGTGTGCAAGTAAGAAAGAAGCAGAAATCCCTCAATAACGACTCTGAATTCTAAGCTCAAAGCAATTACGATGGAGAGCTGCCCAACTGCCCCCCCATCAGCCTCTGTGTATTGCTAGTGCAATTAGACAAATTACCCTCCCTTCAAAGGGAGCTTCCAGAGATGAGAAAATGAAGGGGGAAAAAAGGAAGAAAAAGAAATGCCCCCTCCTATTATAAATTTTAAAAATCTGAAATGCTTGCAGCATAGCAAATGGTAGTGCCTTGGACACCTTGGTGTTGACTATAAATTTATCTGAGCTCTTTCAGAAAGGAGGAAGGATCACAGGACTTGATAACAATGATGGGCCTAAATCAACAGGCCCAGTAGAGTATGTGGGGGACATTATTCCTCAGGCAAGAGAGAATTGTGGGATGGAGGAAAGAAGTGAAAGCATTGTGGTCCCGTGTTGATTTCCTTTCCGTGTGAGATAATCTAAATACATATATGTATATCTTTTCTTTCCATTCTCTTTAACCACTCTGGTTTTTTTTAGGAAGGAGCTCCTTCTGCTTTGCTTTTAACACAAAACAGTGGCAAAGCAGGTTCCAAATTATGGGAAATTGAATCTGTTTGCAGAAATTTTTCCCTTGTGAAGGCTTCTGTGGGGTGGAGAGGAAGGACTTGCTGCAACCTTGGCCCGAGGCCCGCCCTTCTCCCCAAACCCTGCATATAGGCATCGACAGTGTGACCGGAGCTGTGGCTGGGATCTGCAGCTGTGCTCCCGGCTCTGAATTGTGGGGGTCTTTTCGACTGTCATTATGTCCATCTGCCTCTGTTTCCTTGAGATACCAAGGGAAATAGTATGTTGAAAATTACAAGATTCAGGAGATATATTTTACAGCTAGGAAGTTGGCAGCAATAAATGTGACAAAAAGAGTCTTCTTAAAAGGGGAGTGGTTGGAGATTAGAACATTAAAAAATTGCATCCTGTCATGTGAAGATTTCTGAGAAGGCTCTTCCAGGCTTAGAAGAGACCTGAGAAAGCAAGCAAGCTGTGTGTCCAGTGGGGAGTTTACCTGTGTATTTACCTGTGCTCTCTCACCCTCTCTCTCTTTTCTCTCCCTCTCCTTTCCTCATTTTCCCATCTCCTCAATCCCTTCCTTTTCTTCCCCTTTCCTTCCCAGCCTGCCAGTTTGGACCGGCTTGGGCCTTAGGGGGATTCAGAGTTCTGGTGGGTCTTTAGGCAACACCCTACCTGGTCTCTGGTCAACTTACTGACCAGACCAGGGGTGTGGACCCCTCCTCCTTTCCCACCTCTAAACCCAGAGCAGTTGCTTCTCTTTTCAAAGGTGTCCCCTGCCCAATTTCTCCCCAGCTGTCCTTTCTCCAAAGAAGTTCTGTGTGGTGACGGGCTGGGGATTGGGGGAATCAACATGAAGCCCCACTTTGTTTTGTGTGCTTGCAAAGACTAGGGGGATGAGGGGAAGAAGTGGAGGGATCTATTTCCTGCTTTTCTTTCTTTGCTTGTAAGGATTTCGGGAGTTTCCATTACACGGAAAGCCAGAGCTTTCTATCTAGGGAATCCGGCTGGGAGAAACCCTGCAACCGCTTTTCGGAAGGGTCAGCTTTCTCCTACGCCCGGCGCCTCTCTCCGCCCCCCAGGGTGCCTGTTTGGGAAAGTTGGGAGGGGCGCCCCCACTGTGCATCTCTAACATTTCCTACCTGCTGGCTGCTAGAGAGCGGCAAGAGTGTGCTCGGAACGCGCTCTCTCCCTTTCTGCATACAGAGAGCGCACGGATATTTTCCCAGCCGTCGTGCGATCCCCCACTTTCACTCCTGACTCTGAAAAGGGGACCCCTTCATATCACCCCACATCACCCGGTGCAGTCAAGAGGAGGAAACGGCTAGTTTGGACTCTTCCCAGAAAAGGAGAGAGAAACTTCTCTAAAGACCACCCTTCCACCCCCAGCCTCGAAGCTGCTTGTTGTCCAGGACACCAAAGCCTCCTTGCGATGCGGGCAAGCAGAACGCCACGCGCAGGCTCGGTTTCAGGATTCCTCCCCTTGTGCTAACCTCACTTCTTCCACTCGCAATGGCCTCTTCTTTCGCGCGGTTTTTTTTTTTCTAACTTGGTCAGGGAGTCGTGGACAAAAATATTCTGCCAAGCCAGTCTGTAGCGGGTTTTCCCTGGCACCATGGGGATTCTCCCGGGGGAATTTAACTCCCTGCAGCCCTGCGTTCAAGGATGTAAAAATAACAGATCCTCAGCAAAGTCTAAAAATATCTGTGTGATGTTCCTCTCCCTTGCACTCCCCCACCCCCCCCTCCCCATTGTTTATTTCTATATCTAATATAAACGTACGCCAATTCCCAGCATATTCCTTGGTCTGCCAGACCCGACTTTCCCGGACCCCTGCCTGCCTCTTCCGGTGCCCACTCGCCCAGCTCTTAGTCTGGTGCTCCCGAGATGTTCAGCCCACTCCAAAAGTTCATTTTCTTTTCGTGTGCTTCGCACACCTTCACACTCCCAAACCCCGTCTCATCTTCAGACCCCCTCACAAAGCCCAAAAAGGCCCAAGGGTCCCAGAATATCCTGGTCCCCTTGGGCTCTCCTGTAAAAGATCAGATAAATTAGCCTTTGTTTGAGGCTAAGCAGATTTCTGCCCCCACCCCCCCTTTTTTTCCTGGCGGCCACCTCCTTGTGGAACAGGGGGCGGCCTGGGCAGCCGAGAGAAGCCGCATTCCTGTGGGTGCCAGGCGGCTCCAGTGCTGAGCCACAGGGCCTGAGACACACACAGAGGAACCCGCAGACCTCGATGCCCTTGATCTCGCTCTCTTTCCCCCTCTCGTTGGGTCCCCCACTCGGGAGCCTTTCCACCCACATTCCGATCCACCCAGGTCTCAGCCTCGGACAGGAGCGCGCTGACCTGCGCACCAACACAGGCACACACCCTCTCCCGGTGCCATAGGCCAGGCCAGGATCTCCCTGCCTGTGTCAATCTTCTGTTTCCCGCCCCTTATCCCACAATCCAAGACGCGCCGGCTGGCCTCCTTTGGCTCCTTTGATCCCACCGGACGCCCCACGGCTCGCAGCGACCCGGCCCCGCTGTCTTGGGAGTCGCCCACAGCGCGCCAAGCTCAGGCCGCGCTCCCCTCCTCTGGGCGCGCCCTCCGGCTTTACTCCAAGGTTGACACCAATCGGTCTCCTGAGCTCCCCAGTCCGAATCGCAAGGGATGCCTCCTGGAACACTGCCCCCTGCCCTCTACCCTCCACCCTGAGCTTTCTTTTATTCTAGGAGAGAGACTTTTAGGGCTACCCAACCGTCACCACCCATCCCGCCCCATCCCTGTAACCCCTTGGATCTCGCACCTCCCCCTGGCCACTGGGATCTCGCCAACCCCCAACTCTCCAGCCCTCCCCGAGGCACGCCTTGAGGGCAGGCGCCCTCCCGCACTTCTGGGAAGCGCGCCACGCCGGCGGATCCGCCTGCGGTCACCCCTCTCCTCCACCCTTAAGCACCCCCTCCCACGCGGCTGGGTGGAGGTTCCCGCCTCCCGGGATCGTGGGGAGGGGGCTCTGCTGCTCGCTCCAGCCCTTCGCTCGCGTTCCCAGGTAGCCCGCGGTCTTTTCGCACTGTGCTTGGTTTTTTAAGAGTCACAGAGAACTCTGGGCCTCCAAAACAGCCCAAATAGCAGTAGCACCTACCGGATTGGCTATTTTTCTTCGCAGCCCTGCCCCCCACCCCAGCCCTATCCGCGTTTTCTTTTGCATCTGACAAACTTTAAGTTCCCTCGCGGCAATGGGCAGAAAGCATGGGTCGTTTCTACTGCAGGAGGGGTTGGAGTGACAAGCGGGGGGAGCCTTCTCTTTCAAGCACCCAGGGTTGCCGGCTGTAATGTAATAACCTGTTTTATAGGTCGAGCTCTAACCGTGAAGATAGGAACCGGGGACATTTACATGAATCTCTCTTTAAAGGAGCCGGGAGTCCTGTTTGGCAGCAATTAAATGTTTCTGCTCTTTTGTTCGCTGGGACTTCATATTACTTCTGATTTATGGGGATCCAAAGGAGTCTCTTTGCCAAAAGCGCATGTATTATTGAGTCTGTTCCACATCCTAAACCAAGATTTATATAAAACCGTGAAATACCACACATTACGACCTTTCGCCACAGGAAGGAAAAAATGGCTCATAACATCATTCTCTCTCTCTCTTTTTCTCTCTCTCCAGGTTCGGTAATCATTTTCTCTGTCAAATCTCCACTATACAGAGTTCAGTGTATTTTTTTAAACCTGTGTGGATGGAGGGCAGTAAGCAGTTCACAAACTCTGATTTGTTTTAAAGCTTTTTTTTTTCCTTGCAAAGGCGAGAAGACAGAAATCTGCCAAAGGAAGCTTATTGTTATCCAAAGACTATTTCTGACCCTTGCCTTTGCAAGGTGGAAGAAGAAGGGCGGGAGATGAGGTAGGATATGAACTCCACTTTCATCCATATACAGGGGTCACTACACAGGGACATTTCATTATTGCCCTTAAGTTCACAGGAGCTAGGAAGCCTGCTTGCCACCTTGCGGGGTGGCCATGGCTGGGCAGTTCCCTGGACTGTGAGGTGGCTGGGGGAGGATCATTACCCAGTGTCCTAGCAGCTGGAAAAAAAAATGCTCAGGAAATTCTCTGTGCCCATGGTGGGAAAACTGAGCTCCTGAGGATATCAGGGCTTTAGGTATCCCTGACCAGGGTGTCCCCACTAAGAAAAAGAACTAGACTGGAGAAGTCTCAGCCAGGGCAGGGTCCACCCTCTTGGAGGCAACAGCTGGAACCTGGCATTCACTTTTATCCTGGGACCATCACAGTGCCTCAACCTCTCTCCACACTCTGTTGCTCTAACCTTCCAACTCCCTTTCTCATTGGTCCTTCCATATTGTAAGGAGACTCACCTTATAATATGGTGTTTCACCACCATATCTAGGGGCAGGGACAGTCTTTTGCCAAAAATACTGGACTTTCTGGAATCCAGAAAGAAGCACATCAGTGATTTGTAGCAAAGGAAGCAGTGGGACAGGTTTATATGGGGGGGGGTGTTAATTAATAAAAGTTAATAATAGGATTAAAGCCAGTAGCCAGCCAAGCAGAGTGGAGGAGACAGCTTCCCAGCCGGGCCTTATTTAATTAGGAGCAATTAATATATTTTCTGCTAATATCCTTTAGGACTCTCAATGACTTGTTCCCTGTGAAAGAGAATGGAGATGGAGCTCAGGAACACTTACATGCACCAGGGGCATTTTGCACTAGCTAATGGCAAGAGAGACTGCAAATTCATTTAAGAAAATGTTCATAAACAAGTGACAGGCACTCTGAGGCTGCTTTGCTGGAAACAATGGTGAAACTGACAAGTGTTCTTTGCTTGGGGGAGGGGCACTTTTCTTTTAAACAAGGAAATGCTTTAGAGAGAGGGGGGAAACCACAAGGGTTTAAAAAAAAAAGAAAAAGAAAAAATTATTTCAGACTCCAGGCAGCAGCAGATGCAGCAGACCTTGCAAACACATCAGCCCTGCACGTTTTGAAGATTTGGACATGTAATGCTTCAGACCACTGATTTGCTATTTTCTTAATTCCCGGCTCTTCTTTTTCCATATGAATCAAACAGTCTTTTGTCCTTCAGGGTTTGATTTGATCGCTACTGTTCACATTTCACTTTTGTATTTTCCTCTTCCTATACCATTACTCATTGAGTGCCCTGTGAAATTACAATCGTACATTTTCAACTCAGCAACCCATTTGCAGTGCAAAAATAGGGTCTAAATAATGGCTGAATTAGCCCTACTGGACAGTTTCAGATGTAACACTCTGTAATAATTATATTGCAGGCTGGATTAGGATGCTATTATCATAATCTGGACGTTTACAATTATCTGTAATTTGCAAAGATGCGCCAGGTCTTGATTACAGCAGTTTTTTTTTTTTTGTATCACGCTAACCATCACTAAACAGTGACAGTAATAACAGCTAATTTTGCTGGCAATATAAGAGGTGCTGGGGTGTGCAAACAATTTCACACCTGGATGTGCTCACTCAACCAAGAATATAGAGAAAGAGCTTCTGCCCTGAGACTCAGAAAAATATTCTCCTCTGCTTCTGTTCAGTATAGATTTCTAGACCCTGATCATTGCTTAAGAGATATTCTCTGGGGGTAAGTTTTTATTTCTTTCATACTTCAAGGTATAATTCATATTTCTCTTCTCACACTTGCCAAGCTATGTGTGTTGCTGTTGTAATTCATTATAGACTACAACTTTGCTTTACAGATATTTCAATTCTCACCTTTTACTCCCCTTTAACAGTATAAGGGGTGTCGTTCTGGTGAGTAAAAGGTTCAGGTGAGAACGGGATCCTTAAGAACTCGATGTGTCTTTTTTGCTTTCAGTGCTGTTGATGTGTTTGGTGCAGCTTGTGAGTGGAGACTTTGGAAAGGACCAGGTTTCTGTAAGGTGTGGAGGGACAGAGGGTTCGGGACATTCCAAGCTATAATCTCTTTGCAAATTGTTCCTCAAGTCTAGTGCTAGGGGAAATCCACTGAGTTCTTTATGTGTGGCGATGATTTCAAGTTTGGGGGCACTGAGAGAGGAAATGGAGCTGGAGATAGTGCTCCTTTACTAACACAGGTATGCGAACTTTTGCAACGGCAGGTGTAGTCTAATCTCTAGATTGCATAGCCCCTTAGACATCCTCCAGTTGGGAGAAATTTCAGGAATAACTGGCCTCTGAAACCCTTCAGGGCTGCATTGCAGGGTCTTTGCCTCAACCTGGGGAGCGGAGGCGGGGTGGGGGGGGGCGGGGGGCGGGCGTCCGGCAGGATGCCTCTCTTAGAGCTATTGCCCGCGGGGCCCCGAATGCTGCGACCTTGGGGTTGGAGGGGCATCATTGGCTAAGGGGCAGAACCGAGTTGCGGAGCCCAGAAACCAGACTGATTTACGAACGCAGGGAGGAAGACTCGCAGGAAGCGGTGCTGTTCTATCTATAGATGACGCTGTTTCCTGACTCTGTAGCCGCTGGAAGCAGCTAGAGATGTTAAGCGCAGGAGCCTGAGAAATCTTTGGCTCCCTCACCCAAGTGCAGAAAGGCCTTTCTCCGGCGGCGGCAGGAACCTTTGGACTAAATTGTGTCAGAAGATAATGAGACGCTTATTGGCGCTGGGGAGAAAGTTTCCCCTTCACCCTCACCGCCCACAGCTATTGTTCTCTTTCCTTTTTTTACACGGGAAATAGGGTCAGAACGAGGCTCTAGGACTCGAACTCCTGGGAAGTGCGAACGTGGGGAGGCGTAGTAGGCAGCGCGACTGGGCGAAGCCTTTTGCCTACGCCCCTCCTACCAATCCCTCTCTCGGGAATCAGTTTACGGGGGGGGGGGGGGGCGGTCAATACTTTCTAAAGAGCGAAAAATTAACCCTTGAGGTTCAGAGAACCCAGGAAACCCAGTTTCCAAGGAGAGCTATGTGGAGGGCCCCTTGGCAGAATTTATTTAACTCATAGTTAAGAGAGAGATTGATACAAGGCGCATCATCACAACATCACCAATGTGTTAAAATGCATTTGCTGGGTTTCAGAATTTCATGTACTCACAGTGGTTTGGCATGTGTCGGTGGATTTTTTTTTAAAGAAAAATTAGTGTTGGTTTCGATGTATGGTAGCTTTCTCTCCAACGTAATTTAAATAATTCAGCAAAGCCCCACTACCAGCTGTACTTCTGCAGCCTCTTCCATTCTTTTCAGCATTATAATTTTGGTTAATTTTCAATTTTAGGTCCTACGTCTCTGCAATTTGTGTATGAATAACAGAATAATTTCCCTCTTTTGTTTCGCCTTTCCTGTTCCTGAATCTAAATAAAGATGGCTTTTTAGTATTAAAAGTGGAAGAAAATTACAGGTAATTATCTTTGACGGTAAAAACGCTGTAATCAGCGGGCTACATGAAAAATTACTCTAATTATGGCTGCATTTAAGAGAATGGAAAAAAACCTTCTTGTGGATAAAAACCTTAAATTGTCCCCAATGTCTGCTTCAAATTGGATGGCACTGCAGCTGGAGGCTTTGTTCAGAATTGATCCTGGGGAGCTACGAACCCAAAGTTTCACAGTAGGAAGGGGGAAAAAAGAAAAGAAAACATTTTTCCTAATGTAACAATGCGAATGCTAGAAAATGACAAGACTGATCGGTTTTAAACCATTCTGAAGACTGACTGAGCGTGGAAGTTCCTCAACAAAAAAAGGAACGGGTATATTGGTAAGTAGTCTTTGCTTTGTGTCTAATTATAGTGACTGTCCTTTTGCACGACTGTATGTCGCTGTCATTATATGGAGCACTCTGAGTATCTCTATTGACTTCTGATAAATGGCTCAGTGGTTTCAAGGTTCATAATTTGAAGGATGCCCAGGTCTGTAGCCATTAATTCTCGCAGTATGGGGCTTCCTGCCTGTATGACGAAAGGACTTTTCATTTCCATTATTTCTAAGCTTTCCACAAGATCGGAGGATGTATTTCATCCAGGAGCGTGCTTGTTCCTGCCTCGCTAGCTTGCAAAGAATTGTAAGCGTTAAGTAGTCATAACTGCATTTACTTTCTGTTCTTTTCTCTTATTCTTTCCTTTCTTTTACTTTTTTATTAAAAACTGCTTCCAAAGAAAGACAAATACAGTTGTATTCCTTGAGCTGAGAAAAGGGAGAGGAGAATACTCAGTTTCAGCACTAGGAACTCCTGGATGTCTAAAGGTTGTTAGGGAATAGATCATTCTATTTTTTTTTAACTAGAAGAAATTACAATAAAATGTAATGTATAAAGAAAGCTGAGAAAACATCCATGGTGAATGTTAAAGTACTTAAGGCAAAGGCTAATGCTGAAAACTGACATCTTTGCAGGCACTTGATGTGTGTGTGTGTGTGTGTGTATATATATATATATATATATATATATATATATATATATATATATATCTTCCCATATTAGGAAATGGGAATTCTTTGAAGGATGATAGAAAATTTACTGAGAGGGAGGGAGGAGGAGGTGATGAGATAGATACATAGAGAAATATTCAAGACACTCCCAGCATTTTGTGGCTTTTACTCCATATATGAAAGAAGACAAAAACATACAAAGTATATGTACAACTAAAATTCAACAATATATACAGAAATGTTTCTTGATATAAACGTCCCTATTAGCTTAGTGAATGCCACCAATTCACCCAGTAAAGGTGTCAAAGTAATAGAACCATGATTTTGGTTGTTTCCTCTGTCTTTCCTGATTCCAGTTCAGGGTTTGGGGGTGGGGTGGGGAAACAGTGGTTTTGTCTTGTTTTGAAATCATCATTCTTTGCTTATTGAATTTTGATAAAACATGCAGCTTTCCCTTTGTGGCAACGTTCTAATATTACAGCTGATTTCCCCCTTTTCTTTAGAGAATGGCTGGTATGTGAGGGTTTTTCTTTTCTTTCTTTGTCTTGTTTTGTTTTTATCAGTCTGGGGTTGGTAAATAAAAATGTAGGAGTCTGAAATGCTTCTGTTTCATCATGTTATGTCTTTTAAGTTCATTAAACAAGTGAAAATGCTGCCATGTTTGCACAGATTCTTCTGGTGGGGGAAATGTCTGTGTGTGTTTTTTTTTTTTTAAAAAAAAAACGTTGTTTTGATGGATACTCCCAAAGAGGAGAAGAGGCTCAGAGCCTGGATTCCCAAGGGGTAAGAGAAAATATACTTACAGTGAGGGGTTTCAGGAGCGCTGGCATAGTAACCAGCCTCTCCCTCTCTCTCCCTCCCTCCCTCTCTCTCTCCCTAAGATGCAAGATCAATTACTGAGGCTGCTCAAGGGAAAAGGCAGACAAGGAAAGAAAAAGGAAAAAGGAAAAGAAAGGAGGGAACAAAGGACAAAAAGGAAGGAGGGAGGAAAAGAAAGGGGGGAGTGAGAGAGAGAGTGCACTCCGATGGTCTCGCCAGATATGAGTTCTCCCGAGCCTGCTCCTTCGGCTCGGTTTGGCAGCTGCAAGCAGGTCCCGGATCCTCCTTGCCTTGTTCAGACGTTTCCCTAGGGTATCGATTTCCCTCGGACAACTCACATCATCTGTGGTCTCTGCATCGTGTCCTGGTGTGGAGACGAGTACCAATGCGAATAGCCCGGCATGTAGCTGTTGGGGGGCATACTGACGCCCTTGGCTGAGGCGGAAACGTCCCACACTGGAGGCAGCGCTGGCGAGCGCGGCGACAGGGCCGCTGAGCCTGGGAGAGGGTCGCTCTCATGAGGGTTACTGCCTTGCTTCAGCAGTTTCTTAAACTTAGAGCGTTTGTTCTGAAACCATATCTTCACCTGGAACGAAATGCAGCAGTGATTACTAGGCTTGAAAACATCCACCCGGTGCCTCAACTTGACGCTTCGGAAGCAATTCTTTAAGATAATAATGATGATGATGAAGCAATTCTTTAAAATAATGGTGATGATAATGATAATAATAATAATAAACCCTGCAAACGCGAAGCCCTTAAGGCCCCGCCTTCCTTCACCTCTTTCTAACCTCCTCTTCCCCTCATCCTACCCACTCCATGCACTAGGTATCTTGTCTGCATACCTAAACTCTTCAGTTGGAAGCAAACCTAGGTTTAAAAGAACAGCATAAACAAGAATAAAATAAAGTAAAAATGAAGGTGAATGAGGGTTCGAAGTCTTAAAAAGTCTTTTTGGATCAAAGTCAACTGAATTCACTTTTTCTGATAGTCTGTTTTTAAAAATATATTTACCAACCCCTAAACTTGGCATCTCTGTGCATGTACAGTGAGCAGATGACTATGAACAGACTAAAGCCTGTACATTTATAACCAAATGCCTTGCATATCCCTATGCATATATTGCACATGCCACAGACTGTGCATGGGGCATCTTTCTCTCCACATAAATACATCCTCATAATCCTGTAGAGATTAAGGCCTGTACCTCCCTCATTCCATACTTTGTATGTTGCTTAGTAAAATTGTTGTCAGCAATCATCACATGATTGTTAGTGCAGTCACTTAAAGTCAAAGGGCCCCTGAAAATTAAAGGGGAATCAGGAATCTGGGAGAATATCTAAGCTAACATACCAGGTCTCCTTTATTTGAAGAAGGAGATTCTATGGCGCAGCTTCTTTTACCTTTAAAATTCCTTAGCCATAGGAATTGGCTTTTCCAAGAGGAATACAAGTTCCTGAGCAGCAGGAACCCCTTCACTTCAAACCCCAAATATTTCCAGTGGCAACATGGCAAGAGAAAGCAGGCTGAATTGAAAAGAAGAGCTTAGGAGCATCTGTTCTAAGGCACCACACAACCATTCCCTAGCAAGAGTCTCCCAAAACCTGCAGTCCCCTTGTTGAAGATCACCCACCTCACTTGAGGCCTACCACCCCATGCAGCTAAGTTAATCAACAAGGACAGAAACCACAGGTGATTGCAGCCTGACTTTATGACCAGAGTCCTAATATACCTGCCTAAGCCCCTTCCTGTGAAGTCTGAAAGGCCCCATATGTCTTTCAAATTAGTAGGACAGCAGAACTTCACCAACTGTACTTAACTGAGGCTTCACCTGCTGTAATTTGGGGAGCTTTTCTCTTTGATCTCCACTTCTGCCATTGCTCCCAAGTGCTGAGCTCTAGGGAGGTACCTCAGCTTGCACCAGCCAGTCACCCGGCATGATTTAACCACTGAGCTCAGGGCAATCTTCAGGAAAACTCAATTCACCCATCCCAGGATGAACAGTTGGCACCTTGGTCCCTCTACTAAATCCGACTGGAGCCTATGACTATTTCCCCTCTTCATTTCACTTCGTATTTCTTTCTTTCTATGTCAACGAGGTGAAATCCTTAAGTTCCAGGGCCCACAAAAGGATCCTTTAAATCTATATGTATAGGTGTATGTGTACACATTATATATATGCACATATGTATGTATATGTGCATATGTATATGTATATACACACGTCTTATTCTGCCTCCTGGCCTGAACATTCTTTTCTCTTTCTGTTTCATGTCGTTCTGTTTTGAAACAGGACTCGAATAAATGATGAGCTTGGTCACCAAAAGACACTAGACTGAGGTGGGGTCGCTGAGAGTTGGGAAGATGTGCAAATCCAATCCAGCATTCAATACCAGGTCATTTATTCCAAAACTGTATTGTCCCGGGAAGGTGCGTAACTGGAGCAAAGGCATTTGTCATTAATCTCCTTCCAGCCTTGGTTGACTAGGCCAAGAATTCCTCCCGATGTGCTCCCTGCCCGATCTGCAAGCAGGGTCAGCATTTCAGGGATATTCGGGCTCCTTGGGAATTACCTGTGTTTGTGTCAGTCCTAAGGAAGCTGCCAGTTCAGCTCTCTCGGGAAGGGCCAGGTACTGAGTCTGCTGAAAGCGATGGTTTAAAGCCTGGAGCTGCAGGCTGGAATAAATGGTCCGAGGCTTCCGAATCTTTTTCCCTTTTCCATTGAACCTGATTTCCCCGTTTTCAATCACTGTGGTTTTTTGTTGATCTAAAAGCAAAGGATACAGAGGAGCAGTCACTAGTGAGGCTACTTCTGCAGTATCCCTAAGCATGGCCGGGCCTGCGCAGGGTCGCCTCAAACACCAACAAGGGTGTTTTTTTTTTCTTTTTTGAGGCGTCCCCACGCCACTCTGACCTCCTAGGGTTCACGGTGCCCGGGTGTTCCCAGAGGCTGCAGAGCTTATCCCGGCTTCTGATTCTGTCACTAACAAAGCTCGGTGGCTGGACCGAGGAAGCGCCCTCGGGCCTCGGGCAAACAGCCGCGCTCTGCCGCAGCGGAGGCGGCACCGGCCGCTGTCTGGGGCGCGCAGCGCGGTGAGGCGGCTGCTCTCTCAGCGGAGTCCGGCCCCCCGGTTCTAGCTTTACAGTGCCTTACGCTGTGCTTGAGCCACCCCGGTGCTTATGCGGCCAGTTGACTTGATGTCACTAGCTCCAAGCCCAGTATATTAAGACCCTCGGCGTGTTCGAAATGATTCTGCTGAAAGGAACCCAAACCCCAAACAAAACACAACCACTCAGACCAGCTCTGGAGCAGACTGAGCCTCTCACGGCAACTTTGCCCCCTCGGGTGCTGAGAACAATCCGCCCTAGGCCCTCTGCTTCGCCTCCACGAACAAAGGAGCAGACAATAGTGTATCGAAAACCCAGAGGGAGGGGTCCCGATCAAGGGTGAGGGTGGCAGGACACCTCAAAGCCCACGGGAAACAGACCAAATGTCAACAGCTTAACCAGAGTCAGAGGCCATGCCACCTTTCCTCTGGGTCACCAAAGTGCACCGGGCGACCCATGCAAAGTAGGCCACTGCTGTCCAGATTGTATTGGGGAGCAAAACACGCTCCCCAGTTCTGCCCCAAAATGTCCTCAATCCTGCCAGCAACACGGGTTACAGTCCGGGGGTGAGGAAGGAGGCTAAGGGAGCATAGACCCGGCGGGCTGGAGAGCGCAGTGAGGGCCAACTCGTTGAGCGTAGCCTGAGCCGAACAGGAGGCGCGGCCCCAGCAGCGCGCAAGAGACTGGGGAGCAAGACGGGTCGCGCCGCTGCGAAGCCGGGGGTCCGCGGCGGCGCGACTGGGCCCGGCTGGGCGAGGCCGGCAGGCAGGCGCCAGGCGAGCGGGCGCGCACGAGGCCTGGCCGGGGGCGCGCCGGGCTGCCTGGGGGAGGGGGCCGGCGGCGGCCGGGGCGTTGAGGAAGTGAGCGGGGCGGGCGGGGTGGGGGGCAGCCGGGAGGCGGGAGAAGCGAGCTGCCCCGGCGGCCTCTCACCTGTGTCGTCCCCTCTCGTCTGGGCGGCCGCGCTGCTGTTGTGGTAGGACTGGAGGTAAGGGCTGTGCTGCGAGTGGCTCATGTAGGGGTAGGCGGCGAGCGAGCGGTGGTTGTAGGAGTTGCCGCCGCCCGCCGCGTAGGGCGAGCCGTGGTGGTGGTGCTGGTGGTGGTGGTGGTGCGACCCGGCCGCCGCCGAGTGCAGGCAGTGCAGCGGGTAATGCGCGCCTGCCATGGCCGGGGAGCTCTGCTGCGAGGGCGGCGGCGGCGGCGGCTGCTGCTGCGGCGGCGGCTGCTGCTGCTGCTGCTGTTGCCCGAACTCCATGAAGGCGGATTTGGACGAGTCCTGGCCTTCCAAGCCGTCAGCCATCGTAGTCATGGTCATCATCAAAACTTTGGGGGCTGGAGAAAGCCTTCTCCCGGGTTTCCTCCACCCTCCCCCCACTTGGCTTGCGCCACTCTCCCCTCTGCAGCCACCTTAGCTCTTGGGATCCTTGCAAAAAAAAAAATTAAAAAGGGGGGGCGTAGGTGGTTCTCCCTCTCCCTCGCTCTTCTCTAATGTATATATTTTTAATATAAAGAGATATAGTGAGCGGGGCCTTGTTAACTCAAAGGGAGGAGGAAGGGGGAGGGATAGGAGAGGAGAGGGGGAGGGGGGAATCTGCTCTCCCCCCCTGCGCTTCCCCCCTTGGATTTTTTGGGGGCTGGTGCAGTTTAAGGCAGAGATTTTAAGGTGGATTCTGCGAAAGTTGCGCGTCTGCTTTCAGACTTGATGCAGACGCCACGAGTCGAATGGTTTGTCTCCAAAGGGCAGCGCTTCCCCATTGGTCAGTCGCCCCCTGACGTCACAGGCGCACGGCTTCTACTGGTGTTTGCGAGGCTCGCAGAGTTCTTCGCCTACCTCCGGCAACTCCAATCCCAGCCCCGAGCTGCAGACGGGGGGCCGCGCCGCTCCGTGCACAGGGCCGTCCGGGAGGGAGGTGGCTTCGCACCGCAGGCCTCCTGCCGCAGCTTGCGCCCCCAAACCTGGAGCCTCAGTTCCCAGTGCTGCAGCCCTGGATCACCCTGGCCGGAGACTTCTTTCTCTTAGTACCCTTGAACCTAGTATGCAGCCAGTGCTCAGAAGCAATGACCTCTGCTTTTAAAGCTAGGTCCCCCGCCTTTGACCTCCCACCCCCCTCCACTACAGTCCCACGGGAGCGTCCCGTCACCGTGGATTTTTCTAGACGTGCTTTATTGAAACCACAAAGGGAAGAAGAGCCCCCACACCTGGACCCCACCCTATGATGGGTGTTGTAAAGAAAAAGGAAAATCAGACCCTGTTCTGAAGAGGTTTCTGCCGTTTCAGGCCTTATATTGAACAAAAAGGGGGAGAACTTCCCCCACCCCAGAACGCAGCAGCCTGTTCTGAAAGTGAATTGTTGGAGGACTGACAGTAATGCATTTTTTCCTATTGAAAACAGAAGCTACTGTAATGCTTTCAAATATATGCAAATGATACATGCGGTTAGTGGTTTGGCAGATCTTGATTACAATATAAACTACCCAAGTAAAAGTGCCTTCGTCCTAAATTTGTCTCTCGATTACAATTCCAATTGATTTTATTTTATTGTCAACATTGTTAATGATAAAAATAGAGTCGTTTTACAGTTATTTTTACTTTCTGGAAGGAGGCAATTAGAGCTCTAATCAGGAATACACAAAAATCTCCCATGATTAACTGCAGTACTTTGTTCAAATTGCTGCTATAAAATTCAGAACAATTTGCCTGTAATGATTATGGACTGGGTTTATTTTGGGAGGTGGAATAAAAGTGGATATAGCATAAATTATCCTCTAATTATACACCAGTGTCGCCTCAATTATCCTCTTATCAAAATGGTTGTCTAACTGCCGCATTTAGTTTCAATTCTCTCCTTTTTTTCTATAAAAAGAACTTCATACCTTGTTATTATTAATCCATTTATTATTTGCAAGGGGATTTATATCCTCACATCCAGGTGGTAGAACCACTTCTCTTTCAAAGATGGACTGGGGAAAGACATTAAGTTCGGAGCAGCCCTGGGCTGCGGATCTACTCTCTCCCCCTCTAGTCTCCAGACCAGCTCAGGTCCAGGCAGCTGAGCAGAGACAGCGGAGCCCCGGCGCGCAGCTCAGGCCTGACAACCAGGTAGGACAGCCGGACCAGAGACCAGGCGCGGAGGAGGGCAGGTAGGGCCGCGCCGGGGGCGGGATCCTGAGACTACCGGCAGGCGTCGGGGAGTCCGAACTGCCAGAGGATCTGGGTGGGCAAGACTTGCAGACCCCCGCGGGCTCCGCGCCAGCTTTCGACCTGGGAACAGACCAAAGCAACGAGCCTCTGGCCACGCGCAGAAACGTGTGATCTAGCCACTTCGCACCAACGTGTCTGCGGGTTGCGGGTACGAATCTGGGGCTTCCTTTGGGAAAACTACTGCGGGTTTCTTTGCATTCTATTCGTTTGCACTCCATAAGTTATGCGACCCAAGGAATCTGAGAAATGGACAATTTAGTGGTGCCGCTGGTCCCAGAAACTCCAGAAAATGTGGCTGCAGATTTAGCAGCTCGTACGCCATTTACATATTGCGCGGAGCTCCGCGGCAGCGGTTTATGCTAATTGATTTACTCAGCTTGCAACCTGGGGTCTGCGGGCTGCGCCAGACAAGCTTGCCTTTCTTTTTTTCTTTCTTTCCTTCCTTCTACAGTTTTATCAGAAAACCTCGCTGCCCATAGGTTTTCTCCAGGGTTCCCAGGGCAGCAGTCTTTCCTCTCCTCTCCCCTTTCCTTTTCCCAGCCCCTCGCGCTTAACTTCTGGAGCCTCGGGAGCCGGTTCAGTAACTCTGAATTCATTTTTAAGTGGCGTGCCTTGTTACCCTCCTTTTAACAAGAGGTACACTTTAACACGCGAGCCAGTAACCCGATCCACGCGTTTACAAATCAGCAGCGAATTAAAACAACAACAACAAAAAGCTTCAAGGAAAATGAAAGCTGGGCTGGGTAAGGGGGAGATGAGGGCAGGGTGTGCATGAACGTGTGTGTGAGAAATGGAAGGTCTCCCCTCCTCTGAAGCGCTCTCGGTACACCCGGCTGCGCGCCCAGCTTGTTTGCAAAGTCCTCAAAGCCAGGAGGTAGACTTGGCAGTTTTATTGCTTTATACCCTGCAGCTTGCTGTTAACACGGTGAAGGCGGTCCCCTCCAACCCCCCCGTACGTGTCTATGTTTCTGTCTTTTGCTCGCAGGTGCACTGCTGTCCTCGCTGGCTTCCCGAGTGGGACGGGTGGTCCCGGGCCTGGCAAGTTCCTGCACCCAGCACCAGATCCAGGGCAGCAGTGTCTATTTGCCATTTTTTTTCTTGTTTGCTTAATGACGGAGGAAGTCCTGATGACTGGAATTGTCCGTAGCTGCAGAGCTGTCATCCTTCCCCTATTAGATGGAGGATAAAATTCCAGTGCGGATTTTAGAGGAGCAAGGGTGCAGCCCCACTGAGGTGGCAGTTGCGTGTAGCGTAAGGTAAAGGTCCTGCTGAGACCTGCTGAGCGACCCAGCTTGGGCTCAAACAGTCGGAGGATGGGGAATGAGGCGAGCTAGGGGTCCCTCCCAGCTTGACAGAGGTCTCTGGGCACTTTCTGGATAGAATCCAAACTGCAGGCTTCATCATCCAGCTTTCCAGCTAGTCCAGAGGAATAGCTAGCTAGTGGGAGAGCTAGTCTGGCCCCACACGGTGTGCCCAGGTGTCGCACTGTGAGTGTCTGCCACGTGTGGCCTCTGCCACCAGCCAGGGTGCAAGGAGTTTGGCGCCCAGTGGCTGTCTACGGCAGGGGAGGCTCCCTGCAGCCATTTCTTTCCAGTTGATCCCAGCATCACATCTTTGGAGTCCTTCACCCAGCTCATGAGCAGCGGCAGTAAGGTTGGAGTCATCCCTGGTTTGTTCTAGCCCAGCCCCAACCTCCAGCCCTTCTTCGAGAGGCAAGCATCTCAGACTCTTCGGGGCCCTGGGGGCAACAGTGCACACCCCAGGGGCTCCAGGTCCCTGCGACCTCACGCTGCTATGGGGCTCGGGCTCCTATTTATTTCGCCTGCTTGGGGAACCCCAGCCAACCCCGGGACAGGCCAGGCCTCTAAGTCAGGATAAATCCTTTTAAATAGAAGTAACCTGGAGGACTCGGAGGCCCAAGGCTCTTGTGGGGCTTGTAGTAGGTGAAGGTCATATTCGGGAAGAAGTTTTAAGAAGCACAATCAGGCCTAAACTGCTTTTTGCTTTTTAAGGCATTGAAGTGTTGGGGCTTGTATTCTGGCTGTCAATGTTATTTAGAGAAAAATCCTCAGGGATGGCTGATGTGGGACTGTCAGTGCGCCCAAGGCTGCTGTAGAGTAGTGGGCTCTTTGGGTGAGAAAACCTCTGCTGTTCTAGCTGTGCCTCCGGGAATGCGTTGGGTGCCGCACCACTGTTTGTAGCTCCCTCAGGCCATAGAAGCACATTCAAGCTCAGCAGGGCCTGGCTGGCTTTGGTTGCTAAGTTGGGCTCAGTTATCACGTTAATTCTAAAGAAATTAGACCTGGATAAATAGCCTTTGAATGCAAAGAAATAACTCGGTATTGATTTACATAGCCATGCTTAAAAAAAAAAAAGCTTTCTCAACAGGAGACATTGATGAAAAAAAAATTCCTGCTAGTATTTTCTCCATTCAGTGTAAAATTCTGTTAATGTAGGTGTGTAGGGAAAGGGTGCTTAATATCCTGGAAACCTAGGCACCTTTTTCTCCTCCCTCAACACACACACATACCTGGGAAAGCTTGGGGGAGGGGGCTGGCATGAGAGCTGCCTCTTCACCTTTCTAGCCCAAGCTAATGATTGTATCATTTGAGCAGCCAAAAGCATCTATGTAAGAAAACGTTGAGATTGTAGCATTATTTCCTTCAGTGATAAACTATAGTGCCTGTGTGAAGACATTCCCCTCCCAGGCTCCCTAAAATTCAACTAAAAAGTGGGTCCTCTTTACTGCATACCCAGAGAGAGGCTCACTGAAGTCTAGGGACAGCATCTTCAACTCCCCAGTTCTGGGCCCCAAGAACAGGAACCCCCAACAAGTATGGCCCAGCCCACCAGGGCCAGTAATGCCCACTGGGGGCTTCACAGACTTTTTCTAGACTGTCAAACTTGGAGAATATTAACTAAGCACGGTCCAATCTAAGGCTCCTGTCTAGGTCTTTTTCAACCTGGAGTCCCAGGGAATTATGAAAAAGCAGTCAACCAGGCCATCAAATTCAACACCATTTGCCTCTCTCTGACCCCATTCCCAGGCTATGTGAACATTCAAAGCATTCTTATCAGAGGAAGCCAATATTCTGGGCCTAGAATGGATTCAGGGAGGAAAATAACACATTTCTACCTTCCCCAGTTTCAGGATTATATACAGAGGTCTTCTCTTTCTTTCTCTTTATCAAGCATAGGAACCCCTTCTCCCTAATACACAAGTATTCTCCTTTCAGTTGGGGGGGGCAACAATGTTTAGACATTTAGATTAAAACAAGATAAATGGTGATGTTTGTCTTTTTAATCTGTTGGATAAACCAAGCTGAACCCCTCTGCATTTTCCCTGCTGGGAAATATATCAGGACAAAGGGGGAAGGGAAGGGGTTGTTAGAAGTCAGCTTTAATCAAGCCTGTCTTTGGAAACCAGGACCCCCTGACCATTGCAGGATAAACACAGCCCTAGAGTGGCAGGGAACAAGCATCAACAGGAAACAGCACACTATTTTTAGGCATAATAAGGAGTTAATATAGCCGGTCAAGCCTCTTCCTAAATGCCTCCAAGCATCCTCTCTTAATTCCTGCATCCCTTCATCGGCAGTAAGAATAACAGTCACAGCAGACACCTCACCATTAAGAAGAGCCAAGCTTGGGACAGCTCTTCCAAAAAACCTGGGATGGAAAACATCTTGTTATGTGAGCTCTTACATGGCTGTCATGTTACAACAGAAAAAGAAATGAAAACCACTTTTCATTAGCCAGAGACTTGTTCTGTACCTGACTACCCTTGTGATGTAAATGTCTTGGTGATTTTGGTAGTCATATCTGCTCACCCACACCTTTTATCTCCTTTATTGTGTAACATCCCAATGTATACGGTAAGGCAATTCATTAGGTTTTAAATAAACTTTCCTTAGAGAGCAACTGATTTAAGAGTCCTTAGAAAAAGGCGAGGCTTTAAAAAAATTCTCTCAACAGTGCCCTTTCTCTTTTGTCCAGAACAAAATTCTTTTTTACCCAAATTGAAGAGAAAAAAGCCCTCCCATCCTGCAGAAAATAGTATTTTTCTGTAGGCTCCACTAATTTTGTGCAGAGAGCACAAATACTCCACCTCAGAGCTCAAAGCCTTTGCTTCTTTAAATATATGCTGAGGGCCGTGTCCATTTGAACATGTATTTGGGTTCATATTCAGGTTCCTGACATTTCTTCCCATGTGCTGTGTGGAGAGGGAGCAGAGTGGAAAAGCAGGGGTCATAGAGAGAAAGGGAGTCAGAGAACAAATACAATAGAGTGGACAAGAGAGAAAGTGAATCTGCTTCGTTTTTAAAGTACCTCCGTTCAAGTTTCCTTCTGTATCCTGTTGGCTAGGGACTGCTGCCCAGGGATGTTAAATGTACAACAACTAAGTGAAACCAAGGCTGATGAAAGGAACCCTGTTTGACCGCGGTTCTGCTCCACGTGTATTTCCATCCCGGGCTTACAGGGATGGCTAGATCCCTCCCACTAGTGTTCTCTACCCCCTTTTCTCCCTCTCCTCTGCATCCCTTCACCTCACTTCTTTCCCCCTCAAACACCTAGGGCAGCATGTTGTTCATCTAATAGCTGAGAACTCAAAGCAGGAGAACCGTAGAGAAATCACAGAAGAGGTCACCCTCCCTGCACAAAGGAGTCCTTTTAAGGACAAGGTGCTGGGGGCTCAAAGGTCTTGGGCTCAAGAGTTAAAAAGCGAGTTCAGCGTTTTGGGGTCTTAGTGCAGCAGTCCCAAACAGTCAGGAGGGCGTCCCGGGTGCTGCAGGGGCGGGCGAGGGACCGCGGGGAGGGAAGGGAACCGGGAGGACAGGAGCCGGGAAGGCAGGCAGAAGCAGAAGGCGACAGGAGTGCCCGCGCGGCAGCTGGCTCCCACGCGCCGCCGCTGTCCACAGGGAACGTGGGGCCGGGTAATGGAATTCAGCAGGCAGGGATCCTCCAAGAGCCAGCCACTGTCTTGTACAGATTTGTAGAAAAACCCTCACTGTAATTAAAACCGTACAGTCAGATTAATTCAATGTGTTGCTCAGCAGCGTTTTTAATAGTAAAAATCCGCTTTAAAATTGAATTAGGGTCGAAGAAAATTTCTGCGAGACTCGCCGGATTTGCCAGCTTTCATTGAAGCCAGCCCGAGCTGGACTTTGGCAGTAGCTGCAGTGTTCCCCCTCCCCCTTCCGTGGCCCCCGACTCGGAGTGGGGGTGGGGCTTGGGGGGTGGGCGCAGAGGTAGGGGTGCGGGGGGGGGAGCTGAGCTACAGGGGGTGCCAGTTTGGGCGCCAAGCTGGACAGCCCCAGCCAGGCCCGGACGGAGCACGGGCCTAGGGTTATCCTCCCGATCTCCGAGTTCGAGGCTGTGCTGATTTCTGACACCAAGAACCCCGCCCCCTTCCCACCCTTTGACGAAGTTCAATGCCCAGGTAGGGTTTGGGGAGAGAAGAGAGCCTTGCTGTGTCTTGAAGCAATTTCCCACTGTGTGTTCCGGGTGTGGTGGAGGTTCGAGCCCTTTCTGTTGGGGCGCTCGAGTGTCAGACAGGAGAAAGTTGGGGTTCCACCCACTCACAGCCTTTTTTCTTCTTGAAAGTCTTCCAAAAATTAAGAGTAATATTTCAGGCGCGCTGTCAAAGTCTCTCCCAAGCTTTGATTTGACTGGCCGCCCCCCTTTCTCTCCCTCCCCACCCGTGATCCTTCGCGTATCCGGTAGTTGTGAAGTAAACGTTAGTGTCATTATGTTTCCCCCCTTCAGGGTTAGGCAACTTGGAGCTAAAAAGTTGCTCCGAAGTTCCTGGGAGAGGTGGCAGCTGAGTGCTAACGGAGGGCCTCTCACTTGAGACCAGTGCAGGGCGAGGGGAGGACTGAAGGAGCTGCACCTCGCACTCTCCCGAGGCCAGCCGGGTTTTCGGGCACGCAGAAATGGTCTCGGGCTGCCCTGTCCGCCAGGGGCCCGGCCCTTGCCGCCGGCTCCTCGGCTGCCCAACGCGAGTGCGCGCGCGCGCACACACACACACACGCACAACAATTCTCCAGCCAGTTAGTCACACCATCAGGCCTGGGAAAACAAAAACCGCTGTGGGTCTCTGCTCCTCCGGCAACGGGCGCAGACGCTTTAATTGCCGCAAATTGTCACTCTGTCCCCTTTTCATTTTCTTGCTCCTTCGTTTATTTTTACTACACTTCAAGTGCCTGCAAACTTCCCTAGCAAGGAGAACGCGGAGCAATTATTGCCTTTGCCTTCAGGGCCTGCTTTGCCAATCACCGAATGGGATGGAGTAAACAGGGCGAAAAGCGAGGCGCGTCATTGGTCTTGCTTATTTCAGGTGCAGGGCGGTAAAGAACTCTCCCTGACGCGCCGCCCCCTCCATGGTTCTTGAGTCCCAATTATCTGGCGGAGAGGAGATGAGTCCCCCTCTCTCCTCCCTCCCCATCACACCCCACCTCGTGTGCGCCAAGCTTTCCTCGAATCCAGCAAATCCCGCCAGAATTGGCGGGTTTCTCAGAGAGTAGTTAAGAAAGGATAATTCCGAGGGGACCTAGCTCAATTCCGTATGAAATAGAAAGATGCAGCGTGAGCAGGCACCTTCCCCGCCCCCATGCCGGAGAAATAGGGTCCTTTTCCTCCGAGGGAGGGCCACGAGCGGTGCGGTGACTTTCGCCCCCGAGGCAGGCGATAGCGAGCACCCCCCACCCCCTCTGCTAGGGGCTCTGTCGGGGGAAGCTTTGAAGTTGGTTCGAAGAAGTTTGGGACAGTCTGTTAGGATGGCTATCGATCGACCTTGCTGCTGTTTTAAACAGTAGTCAGAACTTCTGAAAGGAGAACTTTAAATTTCGAGCTGAAGTGTCTCGAGTGCTGCCTAAGAGCCATTCCTCACCCTCGCCCCTCTCCCCTCTGGTCTTTCTAGGACGAGCGCCGCGGTCCGGGGGTGGGGAGCGAGGCAGGTGTTTGCAGCAGCCGCCCAAGGGGGTCTCTGGCGTCCAGCGGATGGATCCCAAACAAATCAGTGCAGGATTAACTTGTCTGTCTGCCGAATTGTCTCCAGTTGCAAAAGCTGCGCGGGTCGCGCCTGCTGGGCGGGTTCGGGTTACTCGCGCATCCTGGGCTCGCGGTCTCTCCCTAGCCCGGCCCAGAGCTGGCGGGCGTCGGGCCGGCTGGCAGGTCGTTTTAAAGGAACGCAGCGAGTATGAACTGCTCCATTCTCACACACACACCCTTCCTATTTCTTTTTTATGAAAACATTTACAAGGAACCTAATTTCAGATCATGGGAGCAAATTTCATGCTAGGATATATTTTACAAAACATGTAATCTTTCGGGGCCGGAAGACGTTTAATTAAAACCATACTTTGACAAGTTGAGTTTCAAAGCAAAGTCACACCAGCGCAGAATGCTAATTCATATTCAAGATGCAGCCAATAATCCCTGTTGTTTGAAAACATCAGGCCGGGCCCAGGCACCTTGTGCTCACCCTGCTCTACCTGACTGAGTGCCTGGGACTCCAGATCCCAGAAGCGTGGTCCAGAGCTTCCCACGCTCAGCTGCTCTCCTGTGGATTGGCTTGGGTTAGCGTCCTGGTCTTGGGAAGACAGAGGAAACCTTCCTGGATCACCTTTACTGTCCTTGAATAACTCCCTCGGGATGGTCATGAGGTCCCAGGCACCAGAGAGACTAATCGGAGAGCAGGCGGGCACAGAGGGCCAGACAAGGTGCTTCAGGAATTTTTCGTGGGACTGGGAGCCCCAGGCTCCCCTAACCCCTTCCTGCTTCCTGCTCTCTGCACCAGAGAAAAGGGAATCTCTCCCTCTCACACCCTAACTGCCTGCATTCCTGATGACCCAGAACACGAAGGGGTAGGAGCTTTGTCCTGGCCCAGTTGATTTGTGGGCATTGCCCTCAGAGGCTTCTGGGAGGACAAGTATTGATTCCCAGAAGCCTCCCCACTGTCACCTGCATTTTTGTAGTGGTCCTCAGTAATCTTTCTCCTTATCCTCCTTTACCATTTCCGTATAACTTCATTAGTTCCAACTTAAATCAGAGGGGGCAGCCCCACATGGGAAGGACCTTCTTTCAGCTCAGCCGGTTTGCCAACAAGCTCTGCTGGCACCGGGCACGAATGGCCAAGCCTGCTGGGATGGGCAGGAGCCAGTAGGTATTCTAAGGTGTGCACAGATGGGAGACAAAGAGACCCCAGAGTAGCCTGGCTTAGAGTTTGTGATGTCTGTAAGCAGGAGCTCCAGAGGTTGAAACTGCAGCCAAACCTGGGTTCCAGGTCGCAGTCTTGAGTCTACACTTTAATGTTCCCCCTCCGGACTCCCAGCCTGCTGGCCTTTTCTTCTCTCAGAGATGACAGTGAGATGTCATCAAAGCTAGCTTCATGGAGAATCTGCAACCTGCCTCAAGAAAGAGACTGGAACATGAAAATGAGACTTATGTTAGTTCAGTTTTACCCAAAATGCTTAAGAAAAACCCCTTATCACAGCCACTCTAAAGACAGGGAGAGAGGATTTTGCTTCATCTGGGAGCAGTGAAGATTATTGATTGACTGATGGACTTTTTTCCCCAGGTCTATATTTTCTTTCAAATGCACCATTATTTTCCCTAAAGCAAAAAGATAATCAATTATAAGAAAAAAGCCTAAAATCTGGTGTTTAAGAAGTATTTAAACAATATGGCCATCTTCTCTTGAAGGCTCATTTGATTTTATTGGGCCATTTTAGAAGAAAGGTTAATTTTTTGCAAAGACAAACCCAAAACACAATGTAATAAAGTTTTTTTACTCTTTATAGACAGTATCAGCTGGCATTTCTGAAGGTTCAATGGGTATCTCTTTCACAAATACACATGGATGTTGGCAGCTAAATGCTTAACAGTTTATGTCAACTTAATACTTTTTGGTCAAGTAATCTTAATCTTAGATTAACATGTAAAACATTGAAGCCACTCTGCCTTTCATTTTGGAGGGATAGAGTGGGAGTCTGGTTCACACTCTCAAAAAAAAAAAGGTTGTAATTGTAGGCCTGAAGGGTGAGAAAGAAAGACCTAAGAGACACACAGAGGCACTTCTGATAGTTGTAAGCATCACATCGTTTGAGTTGAGCACTAAAAAGTATGTACCTGACCAAATGCATTTGAAGCCTAATCCTACATTGGAGAATTGTGAATTACACAAAAAGGGAGAGGAACTGCAAATAATAATCCCCACCTGTTTTATTTCAGTGACATGAACAAGCAGTTTTCCTGTCACAGACAGAGAGCTCTCAGGGGTGTGGAGGCCCTTTTGCGGGCAGTAATTCTGGCAGGGATATATGGTAGGAAGAGCCTGGGGTGGTTGGGAACTGTCAGGACGGTGCTGCAGCGAGGGCAGGCAGCAGCACTGGTGTGCAGAAGGGGCTGGACTGGTAATATTTCCCAGCTGGCCCACCCCTTCTGCAGCCCCAGAGAATCAACCTCATCATTTTCAGCCTCAGAGCTTGGGTGGAGGTGGGAGAGGTCCAGACAAGCTGGAGATTCATGTCACTTCTCTACCTTTCTAGTTCCCTCTGCCCTTCTGTAATTAGCCCCATTTCACAGATGTGGGAGCTAACACATGCACCTCACCACACAGACTGCTTTGGTGTTTGGAAAGGGAGAAGGATGGAGGGCAGGTGTTCTAGCTTCCCATCTCCCTGGCAACCGTGGGGGGGCTGTGGCTGGGCGTGGAGAAAGAGCCGGGTTTGCGGCCTGTATAATGTTTCTGCCTCTGAGACTCATTTGGTCGAGGAGGTGGGTGTGATTTTCCCATGACGGACAAGGTTCAACGCTGGCGCAACTCTCAGGGCTCTATAGGCAGCAGTTCCAGCATTCCCTGACTTCCCACCAGTGCTCTTTGAACAGACTCCTCCTTTGCCTTCGAACTTTTCATGAATTCTGAATACTACAACCTTTGCTTGTAGTAAGTAAATGTATTGGTAGTCGTAAAATGTATCTGTTTGGCACAGAAATCTAGGGTGCCAACATGAGAACCAATACTAAAACAATTTTTATTTTTAAACTGGGGTTGAAAGTCCTGTTGTGGGTGGCCAGGGTGCCAGAGCGATGCGGAGGCGCAGGAAAGAGCCGGATTCTATTGGCCGCAGCAGCCGGGCCAGCTCTGCAGGAGGAGGCTCACGTGTGTGCGCCTAATCATGCAAATCCAACGGTTGGGGCATGCGCACTGCATGTGGGGGGGGCACCCGTCTCACTGGTAGTTGGGACGAGACTCCCAGATGCGCAATAATTAGGTTTCCTCATTAAACAAAAGGTTTCCCCATCACTCCCCTCCTCCCACCGTTCTCAGGCGGAGCTCTTCACAAACCACGCTGATTACCCACCCACCCACTCCCAATCTCTGCCACCCAGACTTCCGTCCTCGGCTCCTTCTTCTTAGGGTCTCCGTATTTTAGGGTGCTTTACATACCTTTTCATTATTCCTTTTCTTTTGACACGCTTTCAAGGATGTTGAGATCTGTTTTTCTCTTCATTTTAGGTCCCTACCTCATATTTCCCTTTCAACAAGATAACAAAATCCCTAGCGGTCGACCCTAAAGAAAAGAGTGTGAACACCACTGCTCCCCATTCCACTGGGCTTCGACCCCCGCCCCTGCCCCCCGGACCTTTTGGGTTTCAGTCCAAAGCTCAAGATCGTGGATGGGCCCAACGACCACCCACCTCCAGCCACCAGCCCAGGCCGCTAAGAAGCCAAGACCAGTGTCTGCAAGCCCGCCCTGGGGTGTGGGGTGATGCCCCTCTGCTCTGAGTCCCTACTTTGTGGGAACATGTACAACGGTGTCCTTTAAACTTCTCCAGGACCCCCAATGTGGGCACGAGGAACCCGGGGATTCACGTCCTTGCAGCAGAATGGTCTTTTCTGGAAAGGGATCTCAGTAGGTGAGCAATAGCCATTACGTCCAAGGCCAGCCCCACCCCACGGGAAAACTGCGGCTCTTCTACTAGTGCAGCCGGACCCGCGTGCAGCGTCGCGGCGAGGGCCGCGCCCACACGCGCTGCCGGAACAGCTCACTCTCGCTGGTCCACACCGGTGTGGCCGCTCTGGCTTCCAGTTCCTCTCATCTTAACAAAATCCCTCCTGCCTTGAATTCCCCTGGATTCCCTTAGGTTCCCCTAGGTTTCCCCTTCCCCCTTATCGACCTTAATCAGAAGGGCGAGATATGGGTTTGATTCTATGTTTGCGACACGAAAAATTGTTGCATCATGTAACTTCCTACATCTTGGTTTTAATTTGCAGTGAACCAAACAAAGATATTTGCAATTTTAAAATAAGCACTCGACTTAATAAATGGGAACATTGTGCAGGGAATACTATGCTACCCCCCCCCCCCCACCCCACCCCTTCAGAAGACGTTATTAGCTCTGACAGCATGCCGCTCAGGTTTGCGGAGAGGATTTTGTAAAGGGATGACAGACAGGAAGGCCAGCAATCATAGGCTCCTTGGGCTGAAGCTCCCCCCATCCCCCCCCTTTTTTTTATCAGAATGTTCTGTTCGATGCCATTTATCCTTGATGATAGAAAATTGCGCTGTTGCCAGGACGCTGCTGCTGCCGCTGAAATAGAGGGCAGGAGCCACATTTCCATTTTCCGGCTTGAAAGCTATTCAAATGAATTTGCAGAGAGAGAGGGGGGAATGTCTAGCGATAAACAAATGAGAATAAATCGAGTTCCCCTTTCCATTCTTTCCTGTAAATGGGTAGCTCTTCATTTCTCATATAAAGATTTTTGTTCATCAGTGTTTGGGAATACCTGGGAGAGAGTGTAAGCCAACGTACACTTTATTTTGATGCTCTTAAAAGTGACTAGCCACATAAACATTTAAAAAGAATGTATGTCTAAATATATATAAAGTAGAAGAATTATATATACATAGACCCCATACATACATACCTTCACACAATTCCAAACTGCACTGGAGGGTAAACGCTTTCAGCAGAGTTTCAACCGAATGTAATTTGCACTCAATGCTGGCTGCTGATGGTTATGGGCATCTTACTAGTTGTGTCCACGGAAGTACTGTTAGACAGGATCATTTTTAAAGCCCCCCCCATATTATACTTTTCATAATGCTACATAATTTAAGTAGCTTGTAGGTTTTAGCTGATTTAAATATACTCCCCTAAGAAGAAGGATAAAAGTCACCTTCTGCCACCTATTTCTTCTGAGTTAATTTTCAAAATTTACCTTTAAAGTTTTCTAAGTTAGCAAATACAAGTCAAAGAGTTGGTACACGGTGTTTCTAAAGAATGTGGAACAAAGAGAGGTTAAGCCTGAACTTCCCTTCCTTAAAATTTAGATTCTGCACTAGCTTAAAAAGATCATATATTAATAGAACTTAAGGGATCACATCCAAAATATAACACTTTAAAAATGAAAACTTAAGGAGAAATGCAACCACTTAGAACAAAAACGAACGTTAGCAATGTCTGGAGAGAAGCTATGAAACTTGCAGGGCTCCCGCTGCGTTTTAAATGTTAAATGACTTTTATTAAATTCTAACTTTGTTTTGTGTTTCAGAGTCAGTAACCGTCCGTTAGAAAAATTCCAGGAATATAGAGGCCTGTAAAATACAGGGACTAATTGTATTAGCGATTTCAGCTGGTACTTAAAATAAGCAAAATAATAATAATAATAACCTGGCCAATATTTTAAAACTTAACATTTTAAAAAATGAGTCTTGGGTCTCTAACAACTTTATTTTTAGCTACATGATCGTTTTTCTCTGAGCGATGGGCCACCGCTGGGCAAACCAGGGCTGCAGAGAGAATAATCGTGTGAAACCAGAAAGAAAGGTGGGGGGAGCGCCGATACTGATGTGCTGAACTTTTCCAGTAGAATTTCAGGGCGACTCCCTTCAGCCAGCCCCGGTTCGTAGTTACAGATTCCTGAACAATCCGTGTCCAGCCGAAAATGTCCATTAACAAATTAGGATGATAATAAGGAAACAACGGTCAACGCCGCCGTCAAATGAAGCTAAATAAAACAAGGAAACGGCCTAAGAAAGTCCAATTTGCTTGTGTTTGCTGTGGTTCAAGTAATTGGAGGTGAATGTAGAGTGTTAAGGCACTGGCGGAGGTGCGTCCTCCCGCATCCTTGGCCCTGGGAATTGTGTCCCGAACACAAAGCTTCTCTAGCCGGTGCTCTGCCAGCGGAGGCAATTCGCAGGGTTCCTCGGTGAATTTCCCCTCCGGGTACGAGCCTGGAGCGCGCAGCAGGAGTCCGGCGCCGCCGGGACGCAGAGGCCGGGGCGTGGGCGCTCAGGCGGGGCTGCAGGGTCCAGCAGAGTGGGCCCCCACCCCGTACCTCGGGATAGAGCCTGACATCAAGCTCCCCCGGGCTCTGCGCGGTATCAGCGTAATGGACTTTAGCTACAGGAGGTGGGACCTCCTTGGGTGCCAGGGCGGGGAGTACACTCGGTAAAGACCCCTTGTTCCCCTAGAGTCTGGTCTGATCGAGACCACTCTTCCAAGTCCATCCTGCGGGGTCTTCGTCTCGAGGCACTTCCTGGGCTTTGGCTGCATGGGGCGGACCGGTTTGGAGAGTGGCCTCCAGCCAGGGGAGGGAGGGGCAAGGGGGACGAGGTGGCGAAAGGAAAGAAATGGTCTTCCAGGGCTCACCTAAAGGAACCTGGAAGAATCAACACGAGGAAGTTTCCCGCGGGGCAAAGGCAGGGCTCAGCTGGGTGAAGGGGCTGTCGGTGTGAGGGCTGCTTGTTGTGTGTTTTTTTGTGTGGCCTGGTGTGCACAGTTCTGGAAAAGTTGAGTTTGGGATGGAACTGTGGAAACCAAGAGTGGAGACCTGGGAGTCACATCCCAGACCCAGAGAATCTCTCCCCCAACCCCTGCAAGCCGGCTCACCCTGCTAGGACTGAGTCCTGATAAAACGGCAGGTCCAGCTACACCCTGGCGCGCCCTCTTCTAGGTAACGCTGTGAAAATCACAGTCAAGTTTGGAAGAGGGGAGATTATTCTCCCCTCCAAGAGACGTACACACTACGCATTAGAAATGAAAGCCATTTTCTCCTTCACCTTCTGGGATCCCAGGAATATAGGATTTTGTCTTTTTCCCCAACAAAAGAATGGGCACTTCTGAAAGGCTGCAGAAATGCTCACGCTTTAGGGGCTCCAGCATCCTGGCTAGTCACACGCGGTGGGAACACAAAAGCTCAACATTTTGATATTTTAAACGACTTTCCCTTCTTTTAAATACTCTGCGTAAATGCTGGTTGTAGGGTGAAAGTGCTTTTGTGTGGAAACATGAGGCAGGGTTCCCTTCCCCTTTCATGTGTCCTGGCAGCTGCAAAACATTCCAAATGAGCTAGAAGGTCATTGTGGAAACTTATTACTATGACAGTCACTGCTGGCCTCATCAACTGGCCAAAAGCTTTGCCCCAGAAAATTAGAAAAGAGAAAACAAATGTTCTTAAAAATACAAACTACTCTAAATTCTGTATTGCCTGCCAAATCCCAAATGACTTTTCCTAGTTAGCACTTGTGCTATTAACCCACCCCATTCAAATTCTGGTTCCCCTGTGTTCAGGGCTGCATTTGTACTTAGTTTTAAGTGTCCAGAGCTTTGGGTGTGCACTGCAAACAGTGAAGAATCACATTAATCTTGCTTTGATCTCCAATGGGAGATCATAGCAGAAATCAGGTCACCAGGCAGACATGCACTGCTGTGAAAAAGAACCCCATCTTCTTTTTTTTCTTCTTTTTTTTTGTCTTTTCAAGATATCTTCCTTTGCTTCAGAACATCCCTTGCTAGTTGGCAAACTGTTTGTGTCGATATAAACTATGAATTACTTTTATTTAAAGCTCAATTATTATACTTCTTATATGGAACTATTTCTTGTCTTGTAGATGTAGATATTGGGGTTAATGTACTCATTTTGCCTACTTGGTTATTTACATACACACACAGGACTATGTTCCAAATCGATGCCTTGTAACCTCCCCCAGGAACTTAATTGCCTTAAAAAAACCCCAGTTATATTCCCTCTGTTTTCTTTACTCCTGAGTTCTAAAGGCATTGAATAATGCTAGTTAATTTGCTTAGATAATTTAAGACTTAAAGATTATAAGGCCTATATTGACAATTTCAAAATTCAAGTCTGAGAGCTTTGGCTAAGCAAAGCTTAGGAAATGACAGGTGTGATGAAAAGAACTGCCAAAAACTAGACTTTATTAAAACTAAAAAGTGTGATGTTTTGTGGCTTTGAAAGAAACAACTGTTATAATGCTCACAATCCAAATATGTCCCTAAACAAACAAGTAGAGGGGTATTTTATTTTATGCTAACTGATATTTAGACACAATACAGTATTTCACTGTGCTTGCATGTACAACACAGATCAATTTTACATTGCTTCTCAAACTACCTCCAATATGAGTATATAAATATAGCTAATTGGTTAGCTAGTGAGTATAGTTGAGCTACATACTCAGTACAAGTGATGTGTGCATAAGCATAAACATTTGTGCTATGTACACGTTCTTCCCCTCATTTCTCACTTTTCTGTCATAGCACGTTGCATCAACATCATATTGCAAGAGGCTGTTTCTAACACTATAGCTGCCACCTAGCTTTCTTCAGAACTTGTTGAATGGGAGGAGCACATGTAGACAGCTAAATTTGCTTTTAAAAAAGCTATTCTGCTTCAAATCATTCCTAGTATAGTTGATTATCATTTAACCTCAATGAGCTGGCCTCCACCACAGCCCAAATCCCACTGACACTGAGGCTACCCAAATGCTTGTCCATGGAGGACAAAGAACATCAAACTGCTTGCATCAAGTGTGTCCTTTTAAGGTGCTTTTAGACAACTGGTTTGGGAGCACAGCTTGGAAGGGGGAATATAATGGAAAGAGAAAGTTCCAGAGAAAAAGAGGGCAAAGAGAGAAAGCAGGTGAAAGAAAACACACAGGCACACACACACACATGATTATTTAGGCAGAGAAGTTTTTAATGGCCATAGACTGTGTCCTCAGAATGGGTGAGGTACTTTTCAGACTCAATGTCTGTTCTCACCTTGGTGGCCTCCCTTCTCCTTATCCATTCCTCTAAATCTGCTACCATAATATCAGGTTCTAGAGAATCTGTAGTGGAAGCTTGTTTATAGGATCATGTAGGATCTTGGGGATATTTTGTTGGCCATGGATATGTAAAGTATTGTATTAAGCATCTCAAGAATGCTTATTTTGATGATGACTGTTAAAAATTACATTATGTTCGTATGAACTGATTTGTGCATTGTGTTGCTTGCGACTTAACCTGGGTCTATAGTTTGTTTTATAAGCAGACTTTACACATAATTTAATGTCAAAATTCCTCTCCCTTTAAGAAAAGCAACAAATGTTGGTTACTTGTTGGTCTTTAAAGATGGAAATAAGCATTGCATCCTAATTATATTTAGAGATTTGCTAAAAAATCTAATCTCTTCAATCTGCTCTTTTCCTTTTACCAGAATCCCAAGAGCCTGGCATATCATATGTGTGTAAGGAGAGAGAATAGACCTCCTTGTCTTTTTAATTAAAGTTTATGCAGCTTGTAGAAAGTAGTAATTTTCTAGAAAATTAGATAATTTTAGATCACTGTAATTCCACTCTTCTTTAACATGGTTCTAAGAAAATCTTGCCCTTAAAAAGCCATCAATTATAAAGCAAAAAATATTGAAGAAGTATTCTGAATTTAAAGTATTAGACTTTGCAGTTGGACCCCATCCATGTCCATGAGAATAGGTGTAAATGATGGGTTGCACTGTGTGCGCACAGTGTGCCCACGCACGCACGCTGGCCTCCGTCTGGTGTATCAGGGTAGCACATGGCAGCACCCATTCCTGCCTGTGGGAAACAGCATCCTTGTACTTCCTTCCTGATTCTGGGGCTTATGATGCACACACCCGGAAGGGCCTTTTTAAGTTACCATTCTTTTTCTAAACAAGGTGGTAATCAAATTTAACCAGGAAGCAATCAAAGTATTGAACCAAAGGATTAAAAAATAATTTAGCAAAGAAAGGGGGTCTTTTTCTCATTAACAAAATGTTAGGCTTACTTTCAGGCTATTCATCTACAATTTTTAGTGGCTCCCATTGTCTCTGGAGGGAAGACGAGCCCATAGTTTGGAGTGCCTGGGAGGCTCAGAAGGCCTGGGAGGCTCAGAAGACCTCGGATTCTGGAGTCAGACTGCTGCATGATCCTGAGCAAGTTATTCATCTTCTCCTCAGTTTCCTTTTTGTCAATTGGAGTAACAATAGAACTAACTTATGTGGTATTGGTAGAACTGAATGAGATAAATGCTCGTAAAATGCTTAGTAAGGTCTTTTGTGAGAAGTAAATGTTCAAAGAATACTAGCTAATGTTTAACGTCAACATTAACATAATGCTTATTAACAAGGCCTTTTGGTTTCTTCTGCATATTCTGTTCCCTTCTTCTAGAGACCCCTCACTGGCTCAGGGCCCACCTGGCTAACTCCTCACCTCTGTAACTCTGCTCAAGTAATACCATCCTGCAATGTCTTGGATGTTTGAAATTGGGCATCTGTTTTTATGCCTTCATAGCACCCACTGCTTATTTCTTTTATAGCATTTTGTAGATTTTATTGTCACTGTTGCTTTACTTACTTGCCTCCCTGATGAGACTGTAAGCTGTGGCGAGCACAAGGTAATGTTTATCTTTCTTTGTCAGAGCTCACAACTGAGCCTGGTAGATAGTAAATATTCAATGTATTTATGTAGAATAAATATTTAATCTTTCTGTTTTGCTTGCATTTATAAATAAGTTGTAATTGAATGTGTTCTTCTATATTTAGTTCTCAGTACTTAGTATTCCTAAAGGAAAGTGCACAAAGGAACCTAACAATTATTACCATAAGTAATTTTATAAAAAGTTTTGATTGTAGGATCTGTAATGAATTGTTGGTATTTTTTAAAGATTTTATTTATTTATTTTTAGAGAGGGCAAGGGAGGGAGAAAGAAAAGGGAGAGGTATCAATGTGTGGTTGCTCACCACACACACCCCACTGGGGATCTGACACACAACCCAGGCATGTGCCCTGACTGGGAATTGAACCGGTCACTCTTTGGTTCACAGGCTAGTGCTCAATCCACTGAGCCACACCAGCCAGGGTGAATTGCTGGTATTTTTAACATAAAATATCTTCAGTGAATTTCCCATTTTAATTGAAGAACTCATGGACAAATTGGGTTATCTGTGCAAACCTCAGACACCTGACACTACTACTATTCAACATACAACTTATGCATATTCCTTGGATAGTGATTTGGATTATCTATATGAATGCCAATAGCTAGGTTTCAGCTATCACAAAGTCCTGGCCAAGTGGGCCTCCAATGAATCCGATCATGCCATTGGCTTCAATGACATATGCATATGTAAAAGTTATCATAAAGGGATTGTAAACACCTTCAAACAGTCATCTAGGCTTGTTTCATTGGCATCTTGGATTCATATAACTCTTGAACAAAAATACCGGGAAACCTTAATTGTGGAAGGCTAATTGGAGGGAAGACCAGTACAGAGGATGATATATCAGAATTACAGAATATTGGGATCTACTGTATAGTAAATATTTACACAAGCAGGAACCAATACTATGGGGCCAAGACCTCATAACTGGGTCTGCTTTAATGAGTAGGCCAGGGTTCTTTGCAATCATTTCATTAATCTTCAGCAACAGTTATTACTGGAGTGTTTGAAAGCAGTTTGTTTTCTTAAGATTAATCACCCCCTGCAAAGCGTATTTAATTAGATTTGTAAACTCTTTTTCCTCCAGAAAGGAAAAGTTAAGCCAATTTCTCATCTAGGAATTATCAAATGTTTCAAAGGCACAAGGTCCAAATTTAACTAGATTTCCCTGGAGTAATTTAATACATCTATGGGTTAAGTGATGATGATGATGATGACTTCTACTGTTCTGCTTTTGTAAACCATTACTGCTGTTTATAATCTTTTTATTATCCACATTGAAAACAAAATGAGGCAGTACAAAATTTAAAAAGAAAAAAAAAGGAAATTCCACTGCATTGTGAGAACAACAGAATTTCTATTGATGACGAAGGAAGAGTACTCTCTTCAAAGTAGAGAACAAAGTGATTATTTGATTTGGTTGCTGGTCCAGAGAGTGGGTGTCACAGAAGCTGCAAGAAAAGCTGGGGGAACATCATCAGTCTATTTTGTTGACCCAGGCAGGGCACTTCTATGCCATCGTAGAGCCAGTCCTCCTCAAAACCCAAATCAGCCCTAGCCCCACGCATTCCCATGGGGCAGTTCAGTTACCTGTTCAGATAAAGGAGATCAAGGAAAGGGAAGGAACAGAGAGACAGGAATTTATCTTTTGCACTTGGCATAAGACAATACAGGGTATGGGATCCTAAGAATAGAAAATGCTAAGTAGCAGGGAAATGATAAGGTTTACCATACAAATAGATCTTTCTATTTCTGCCACTTCTTTTGTGACACTTCGTGTTTATTAATGCTTCATATCTTTTCATGAAGTGTTGGAAGTGCCTGAAATAGCTGACATATAAAAGAAAACAAATATTTTACTCCTCCCGCTCTCACTCCTGATTAAAGCTGTGGAGTTGCCCGTAGCACACTGACCGAGTCATTTCTGCCAAAGGAACGAATCATTCGCTGGTGTTGTGATGAACACAATGGCATGCATAGAGGACACTGGCTTTGTTTTTCCCATGTAGACAGTATGGGTCCATAAAAAGACAGCCTTCTTTCCTCCCTCAAAATGTCAAAATCAGTTTTGCCCCATAAATATGGCCTAACTGGTCTACCTATCAGACGTCGTTAAGAGACATCCAAACAAGAGTCTATAACTTCTCTTGGGAGCCTATTCCTTGTGGTTGCTCAAAGGATAGTGTGAAAACTTTTTATTGTTTCAGATCAGACCTCCCAAGCCTGACTGGGAATTTTTATGCCTGAGTACCTAAAATACTCCAAGAAAAACACAGTTCAAACCACCACATTTTGCTTGCTTTCAGGTTCAAACCCTATAAAACCACCACATTTTGTATGGTTTCCACCCCAAACCATAAGTTGGCATGAGATCCTACTAGATGCTCTGCTCAGGTCTATGTGAAATGTGTACCACCCTTAACAACATTTTTGACTAACTTGTCACTAACCTGGAATGCAGGTGAAACAAGCTGAGTTCCCTGCAAAAATTTCTTCATTTGGATCCCTTTACTTGACCCCCACATGCACTGCCCCCACCAAGTTGCAGACCCATAGCAATGGTATTGTCCCCAGTCAATCATTGTTACTTCCTCTGTGACATTCTCCTAATGTTTGCCTTGCCTTGGAACTTTCTAATTCTCTTTTTCCCTTCAAAACTTACATCTTCTGTGTATTTTCCCCTCACACTGTACACTTTGAGGCTAAAAGATAAATTAGTTTTTGCAAAGGTGTTCATGGGTTTAAACATTCTAAGGGAATGCATAGGGCTCTAGATTCTAAGTTCCTTGGCAGGGGGGCCTCGTCTCTTGATGACCATTTAGAGTTGCCGGATCAACTGCAGATGTTTCTTTGCTAAATTTGGCAACTCTATGAACATTGTATCTTCTTCTTCTAGAAACCCCACCCAGCAGGTGCTTGGTGAATATGGGTTGGCTGAGTGACTAAAGAAAAGTATGGGTGATATATATCTTGGAATCTCGATTCTCTCTAAATGATATCACGTAAGAAGCTGGCTTACCCCACAGGCCTGGATCCATTCCACATGATCTCAGGCCTCTGAGTTTTTGATGGAGGCTGGGGTAGGCATGGTTCCTGACTTTCCTCATTTTGCTTTTTTGTGTGACCATTGTTCTAGAAGGAAATCCTTGTTCCTTTAAGGAGCCTGTGGGATGAAAAGGAAGAGGGAAGGAGCAATTGCTTCACTAAGGGAAGAGGAATCCTGACAACTGGGTTGGGAGGCCTTGCAAGAGTGAGAAGCCAACTGACGGCTTCCTCCTGTCACTCCTTCCCCACAGAAGTTGGGACACCCTGGATAACCACAGATATACAAACGGGGGCCTCCTGGGAGTCCATGGGTGCTGGGAGGGGAAGTGACGATAGCAGTTTGGGATTACTAAAATCTTTTATAAATAGTCCTGATACCCCCAAAGTCATTATCATGAGAATTCTTAAGGTCTCAGTGGAAGAGGGAAAACTGTGTCAATATGCTTATTTTATCATTATGTTAAACCATCAATTAGATTTGCTATTGAAACTCCTGTAAAATCATAAGGGTGCTTCTACTTTAAGAGCCAAGGGCCACTTGACATAAAGGCAAAACTGACTTTGTCTTCATTTACTGCATCAGCTGTTTTCTTCAGAAAGTCTCCAGAACTTTCCTGATACTTTGTTATGTTTCTCCTTGGTGTCCATTAGTCAGTTTCCTCCCTAAAAATGTGACTTGGAAAGTTAAGAAATTAGTGAGTAAATTGCTTACATTTCAGGGATTTCCTGAATCCCTTGTATATTAGCATGCTGCCTGTTTGTTTAGAGCTGTGACTGAAGTTTACTGTAGATCTGTTTTACATATGTCTGCTTCTGAAAGACAAGGGTGATACTTTAAGATTGAGAGAAGTCAACTCTGAGCCAGAATGAGCCCAGAATTCACATTCCTACCCCCACACACCTTAAGTTCCCTTTCCTGAGTGGATTATCTCCAGTGCTTGTTTGCTGGATTTCTAGAATCTACTGCCAGCCTCAGGCACATCGATAGAGGAAAACCACGTGCTTGTGGTCTGTCTGGCTACTGAATTCTGTTCTTCTAACAAAATAAGGTTAGAATTCCTTAAAGTTCCATTCAGAAAAAGTGCTCTCAAAGGTATAGAATTTTGGTTTTCTATACTTGATGGGTAAAAAAATGTGATTTTTGGAGTCAAATCTATCCGGAAAGGAATCCTGGATCTGCCCCTTTATTAGCTTGAATCAAGCTGCTATACTGTTCCAAACTCTAGTTTCCTAGTATTTAAAGTGGAGATAATTATAGTACCTACTGCATAGGGTTGTTAGAATCAAATGACAGCCATCATTGTTCAAAGTCTGGGACAGAAGATTTTCTTTTCAAACAGAACCTGTGTCTCCGGGATTATGCTCATGGGCCATCACGGAAACTGTGGCAATAATGTCCCTGCACCCGGATGGCCACATTCCTGGCCTCTCCCCTGAGTGTCCAGCTTCTGGTTTAACTGGAAATTGGGAGGCAGGGTCAGGACACTTGCGCCCTATAACAAAGCCCAGACTAGAGCCTGGTGGAAAGGTGGGTGAGGCCTCCCTGATGCCAACCCACATTGCCTCTGACTGTCCCGGCTGCTCCTCCGACCCAACTTTCTGGGGGTTGTTCTGGGGACAGTGCATTTCCAGGTGGTGGCTGGGCCCACTGCCTGGGGCTCTGCTGGGTTTCTGGTCCTGCCTCCAAAATTCCAGTGCTCTTCTGGCTCAACCAGAAGTTCAGGTGTGGGATGACCCGGTGGTGTGTGTTGGCCTAGGAGAGTGGGTGGGGCGCAGTGGAAAGCACTTGAGCAATGACTCTAGAGGCTCTGGGGAAGGTGTTTTTTTTTAAATTGTATTAAGTGGAATATTATATCATGCCCACTATCCGTCCTACATACTCTGGGCTTCCAAAAGGTTCAATCCCTCCAGGAGTGTAAAGGCCACTGCAAATAAATAAGCTGTGGAAAGAGAAAATCAGAGGAAGAAGGGAGAAGTTGAGGTGGGTTCCTCCCTTCCACAGTGTCTCTTCTCTTAGCACCTCTCCAACGTTCTCCTTCCTCGGAGCATCATTTCCCCTTCAGTCTTTTCAGAACAGCCGCCCGTGTCTGGCCATCTGCAGAAACAGAAGCTGAAGTTAAGAGGCTGAAGGAGCCTCAGAATTCTTGTGTTTTTTTCATCCATATTCATCCTTTCAATTCTATATTTCATCATTTTTACCTACTCTTCTTTTTTAGAGGATAAGAACAGAGAGCTTTTAAATTAATACTCAAAACATGGAAAAAGATAACTTTAGAAGAAAAACAGAGGGAAACCAGGTGAGTAAAGTAAGAAAGATAAAGAGGAGGAAGAGGAAGGCTGAGGCCTTCAATCCCAAATTTATAGGAAACGACCCCAAGTTAATACAGAGCAGGAAAGGCTTCTTGTCTCATTTAAACTTCAGAAAGGAATTTGCTGGAATTTGATAAAACTGGAAAGAAAAATCCAAGGCAGGAAAAGCCTCCCACTAGGGTAGCAATGATATTGATCAGCTCAAACCGTGGAGGAAACCTGGCCATACGCCTGCGGGTGACCCATCCGGGCAGACCAGAGGGGCGTGGAGTTGTCTCCCCAAACCAGTCATTTCTCTGTGTGAGAGCTACGATGGAGTGTACGAATAGGGTAAGAGTTATAACTGTAGGCTTGCTCTAGCAGGCTTTCTTTTCTATTGAGCATAAATTTAGTTTGTATTTATTTAATTTTAGCATATTGGAAACATCCTCCAACTCTGGTACAGTCTGAGCAAAATAAGAAAGGTGATTCTTTGACTTAGGGAAGCCAGAACGTAAGGAAACCCCCCAAATATGAAAAAAACAAGTAACTTAAGTGGTGATGGTGGTGAGGAAGTGGGGAGGGGCCTGAGGATCTAATGTTTAACAGGGTGGCTATAATTTGCTGAGAGAGTAGAACTAAGATGTTCTCACCAAAAATACATACGTACATACATAAGTAAATAAAAAATACATACATAAATAAGGTGATGGATGTGTTAATTAACTTGATGGGGGAATTTAGTATATATGTCTATCAAATTGTCAGATGCACACTTTTAATGTCTTATAATTTTAATGTGCTATATCTCAATAAAGCTGCGGAAAAACTACTGAGAAGAGCAAATGTTTTCCTTTCCCAGGATTGAATTATTTGTATGTATTTGTATAATAAACTTTCTAAATGTGATCACAATGGTAAAGAACCCTGCTTTGACCGAATCCCTGGTGTCCCCTCTCCCCAGCAGAGAGGCACTTACTTCACCAGGGAGGGCGCATTACCTGCCCCCGGTGCTGGTGCTGCTGGGCAACCAGCGGCCTGTCTCAGCCTAAACCAGGTCGTGTGGGAGGATCGTGAAGAGGGTATTTTGAGGAAAAGTCAGTACTCGTTTGCTTATTTTCTTGTACTTATTGTCTTGGAGATAATCTGGTTTAGAAAGCTATCCCCAGAATATTCTAATGTTTTAAAAAAGTTTTTTGGTCGTTGTTGAGTGCTTATTACATGTCAGGACTTTAAATATCCTGGGGTTGTGGGGGGGGGGTGGCTCAGTACTCCTCACAGGTGACATCACTTAACGCCTGCACCGCCCAGGGCTGTGGGGATCCCGACGGCTGTAGGCAGCATCTCGCTCACCGCCAGGGCTCAATGCATCTTAAACAATAGCAGCAGCAGCTGTGGGAGGAATCCAAGGACCAATTTGTTGGAATAAAGCAAAACAGGGCTTTGCCATATGGGAGATATATCTCAGATGGGTTTATTAGATGTAGGATGATTTTTCTTGTAGCCTAGGGCTTTCTGGAGGGAATCCGAAATCTTTTCACTATGTGCACATCATTGCCAGATGTGGATACAGTGAAATGAACCTCCTCCTGTGTGTGCGCGTGCACACGTGCATAGGAGCATGGGTAAAAGCGGCAAATTCTGGCTCAAATACCTAGTTTCAGTTTGTCTCATTCTCACTTTCTTATGCAAGAATTTCTCATGGGCCTTCTAACTATGCAGCAGGACTTTCTCCCACCCCCATCTGAATAAATTATGGGGCATGTCATGTCCACCAACATGTAAGCCCAGAGGCAGTAAAATAATGACAAAATGCGGTTACTTCATGGAGGACCCTGTTAGTACTCTCATGGTAGGATGTAGTGGAGTGCCCCACCTAAACTGAAAAATTCATGATGATTATCAATAGCATTAATCAGAATTTGCCATGTGACCAGATCAGGGATCTGCTGTATTAAGCTGTCATGTGGTTGCAATCATACCTTTTTAACTGCCATCAGAGGTAACTGTCGGCAACACCACGACTTCTCTCCAGCCTATTCTGGCTTCAGGTCCCCAGGGTTCCACTCGGAGTCCAGGGCTATTTGTGTGATAGTCTAATGACCCGCTGATTGTCTGCACAAAAGCAAAATCATGCACTGTTCAGGCAACACAGTGATTCCACACAAAAGCAAAGGACTGTCTGGTGTCAAAATAATATCATACTTTAACTTTGATAAAGATTTTTAAAACTGACTACAAAATACTATTTGGTGCTAACGTGTGTGGCAGAAGTAATGTTTCTTCAAATAGCTAACGAGTTGGCAGCGGGGAAATTTCAGGAATGTGTGTAAAGGATGCTGTTTAGAGAGCTCTTTCTGTTCAGATTTTTGGCTCGAATTTTCAAAGGTATAGAAACTACAAATGTATTTGTTTCAGTTGGATATTTGCTCATGTGGGTGATTATTAAGATACATTGTAAGTAATATGTCACCAAAGAGTTTTCTTACCAGGTAGTGAAAATGTGTGGTGACTACTATGATCTATCCACCTATTTATCTATTGGCCTACCTCTAAGATCTGCCTCACTGAGCAGGTTTGGGGCTGGAGGGGACCAGGCAAAGCTGTCTCAACATTCTGTGTAGGTGTGACTGCCCCACAGTGTCTCCCTTCCAAACTTGGGGACACAGGAAAGAACCTGGGCAAACTGTGGAAAACTGTCTAAAACCCTACCCTGCCTCTCCCTTTCCCGGTCTGCATGCTCCTCTAGCTTCACAGGCTGGCCAGTATGTGTATGTATCCAATGGGCTGGTTCTGCCCTGGGGGACTTATCACCAAGTCATTCATCTGTGCAGTGATGGAGAATTCCTGCTGAGATTCTGACCTGTATTCCAAGGCTTTATTACAAGACTTGGCTTCTTTGTTTGCTCATTCATTCATTTATTCTTTCACTCATTTTAAAACTGTTGTCACATACCAGGCCCTATGCTAACCACTGAAATAGTGAAGAATAAAATTTGACCTCAGCTCTCAAGACCTAGTGTACTCCTAAAGGTTCAAGTGATGGTCTACAGGCAATTACCTGTATCTAATACTTAAACCATCAAGAATTGCTTGTCAGCTCAGTCCTGAAAGGATTTAAAGAGAATGTGAGTTTCAGTATGTTGGCAAAATGAAGCCTTCTCCAATAGACTGTAAGCTTGTTGAGGACAAGAATCGAATCTTGTTCATGGAATTCTTTACAGCTTGGAGCACAGGAATCATATAGAATGTATGTTCAATAAAATGTTGGTGAATTTTTGGGAATGTCTAAGAAAAGAATCTACAGCAATGGACTATAAATTGCAGGTACCAAGAGCAGGGGCTTTGGGGCTAGTTATGGGTTTGGCCTCCACTGATATAGTTCTACTTAATAATCAGTGGGTCATTGCTCCATCATTTATTCATTCATTTCAAAATACATGTGTTTAGCACCTATGATATGCCAGTGTATGCGCTGATTGTGGATTCAAGATTGAACAAGATAAAAACAGGATCTCTCCCCACATAGCTCACAGCAGAGGGGATGGGTGGACCTCAGCATAGACAGAGGGGATTCCAACAATACGAGTTAAGCACTTCGAGAAAGAAGTATTAATGCTGCCTAGACTGCCTGAGGGGAAGGGGTGTGGATGTTAAGGAGAAGAGTGCTCCAGGCCATAGGGGCAGGGTGCAAAGGCATGGAAAGAATGATCCTGGTGCATTCCAGGGACTTAAATATATTCGCAGTCATTGAATTGTCATCTTCAATGAGAAGAACTTAAGATGAGGTTGGGGAGGTGAGCAGAGCCAGATCCTGAAGGACCTTGTGAGGAATGCTAAATAGTTTGGACTCCATCGAATAGCAAAGGGAGTCTATTGAAGGCATTTGAGCAAGGGAGTGCCCCAATGACATTTGCATTTTAGAACATTGCTTGGACTACACATTGAATGGGGGGTGGTGAGGGTGAGAGACACACCAGTTAGGAAGGCTTTTGCAGTGATCCAGGTGGAAGATGGCCTGTAGCCGGTGTGGTACAGCGGGAAATGCATAAACTTGAGAATCCAGCGAGACTTAGCTCTAAATCGTACTGTCTTGTAGCAAGTAACTATTTTACATCCCTCCCCCACATACTTTCTTCTGCAAAATGGAGTAACTGGGCCAATCTGATATTAGACTTACAATACTGCATTGTAAGCTGCCAGGTATTATACAATAGATATTTAAAAAATGTTTGCCCCTGTTGCTATCAGTAATACTCCTTCCTCCCCAATTGTATTTGCCCTCCTTTAATGTACAACTTTATGCTTTTAAATAAGATCTGTTGTTGCTGTTGTTGGTCCTCTGTATCCCTGGATAGTGTACCCAGTACAGGGACCTCCTTTTTTCCCCTTCTGCCTTTGGGACTGCTACAGTTCTCCCAGAATGTTCTGGGCCATTACAGGGTTACCTCCAAAGACGTTGGTTCTGTGGAACACTTTATTCCAGTGTGGGCAATGTTATAATCAATGAAAACCAAGTTTGGTAAGGGCAAAAATTTTTGCTGTTTTCCCTTTTGGAATTTTCTGGTAACTGCATTCTCCTCTTTACGCCCTCGGAATGCAGCCGTGGTGTTATCTTTGGCTGTCCTTGGGCTGTTTTTTAAGCACTGGTGGAGAGAGAACTTTGTATTTCCTTTTTTTTTCCGCCCCCCTCCCCACCTTTTAAAAAAATGAAACAGACCTTATTTCCACTCTGAGAATATTCCAAAATCCTGTCATATTTTCCTTTCTGACATCTCTAAAACTCATCTTTTTCCATTGGTCTCCAATAGCTAAAACTCTTTCCCATATTTTGGCTCTTTTTCTTCTGCTCCTTATAAGTAACCCCATGGTGGTTTTTGTTCCTGAGTTCTGTCTCTGTTAAAGCAGTCTCCTTGGTACCTTTTGTTCCGATATACTTTTAAAATGCCTTCATTGATTTATCTCATCTGCATTAAGTCTGGGCTTTAGGGTCCTTCACTGCTCTTCATTGTCTGGTTATTTTTTTCCCTGCTGGTTTCTGATATTTGCTCTTCATTTCTTGATACCTGACCTCCTTATATGTGTTCTTTTCCTCTCATTTACTTTTTGTTTTCCTAGGCAGTTTTCAAACTGTTTCCTCCCCGGCCAAGAACATTTTCTTTCCTTTCTAAATGCCAAACCCAGACATCCCTCAAACAAGTTGTATCCGGAAACCCCTCTCTTATTTCCCTCATGGCTCTCCTCTCACATTTGCTAATGTCTCCCTCTTCACCACGATGGCCTTTTCTTTCTCAGGTGACGTGATGGCTACATTATGGAGCGTATGCGTACACTCTTTTGACATAAGCAGTCCTGTCATTTATTAAAGGAAGGTCTTTGCTGCTAGTTGATTTAAGTCCACTCTCTTGCCTGCATTGCCACTGCCTTGTTTGGGGTTGACAATTGCCGTGACCTTCCACTTGGTCTCACTGTTTCGTCTCTCTCTCAGCTATGCCACATTCCATGTCGTTCTCAGAGATGTCTTTCCGATGCCTTCCTCTTCTTCAACAAAACAAAAAACAAAGTGTCTGCTGTCCCTGGCTTGTAGCAGAAGATTTACCTTCTTTAGTGCAACAGGAATCTTCACACTGTGGCCCTGCCTCCCCATTCCAGATTCACTCCGTCACTTTTTAACCCTAGTCCTGAATTCCAGCCACACAGAACTGCTTGAGGAGGCATTTTGCTATAGACAGTGGTTGAGAGTTGACTTCTACAGGCCAAATCTAGCCTGTAGGATTCTTTGCTGTTTTTTGAAAACCAAGGGATTTCCTATAAAAATCTATTTTTCTAATTTCTGTCAGAAAAATGTGGCAATACTGCAGCATGTGCCCACTGGACAACAGAGGGTTGGACTAGAACAGCGGCTGCCCCTGCAGATGAAGTGGGCCCTTCTCCGATTTGCTGCAGTTTCTGCCACACCCTTTTGTGTCCCCAGCATTGGGGCAAAGGGTCATTGCTCTTGTGCTTTGTTTGGTTTTATAGTATTATAAGAAAATTATACTGCATCTCCATAGGTACATAAAAGATGGGAAGACACTGTTCTGCCTTTCAAGAAACATGAGACTCACTTCATGCTTTCATCCTCTGAGAAAGTGTCTTGACACTAAGGGTCTGTGTTCAAATCCTGACTCCATCACTTCCTGGCTGTGTGGCTTCAGGCAGGTTACTTAACTACTCTCTCTGCCTCACTTTCCACCTCTGTAAACTGGAGATGACTAGAGTGTGTACCTCACAGGGTTTTTATGAGACAGTCTATGTAGAGGATTTAGTAGAGGGATTGGAACATGGAAAGCATTCAATAAATCTTAGCTACATTGTTACCACTATTCTTATTCTTCTATTTCTCTGCAGCCTAATGGTGGGAATATCAGATCTGAGAGAGGCATGGCTAGGGCAGGGTCATTAGGCACCTATTTAACCACACCTCCCTAGCAATCAGTTTTGCCACTTACTAGCTATGGGCCTGGCCAGGTTATTTAATCTTACTATATGCTTCCATTTTACCATCTGTAAAGTGTTGACAATAAGAGTGTAATACTGGCATCCACAGCTTTGGTTGTGATATATCATCTGAGATAGCCATGTACTGTGTCTGCCACACAATAAGTAGGCAGTAAATGGTAGCTATTGTTGTCATCAGCTGTCCTGGTGCAATTTTGCCTTTGTGGTCTCAGTGATGTCACCTGACAGGTGTGAAGATGCAGAGAGACAAGCCACCTACATGTGTGTGCTCTGTGGTGCTTGCACATCTACGTGGCTTTTCAAAAATTCAGATATAATTCACATACCATAGAACTCACCCCCTTAGAATGTACGCTACAGTGGTTTTTAATGTATTCACAAAGCTGTGCAATCATCACAACTGTCTAATTCCAGAACACTTCCATCATTCCCTGAAGGAACCCCTATCCCCTTAGCTGTCATCCCTCAAACGCACCCCCAGTTCTCGGCAACCACTAATCTGCTTTCTGTCTGTCTGCATTTGCCTGTTCCAGATATTTCATATACATAGGGTCATAACAATAGATGGCTGTACACGGGCTTTAGCCTGTGTGTTTCCCTGAAGAATAAAGCTGCACCCTTTTCCAGAAAACAAATTCCAACTGGGAAGATGAGGGAGGCCCTAAGTAGGAAGTAAGAAGTAGGAGGATAGCGTGGGCCAAGGCTAACCTCAGAGGGAAAAAACAGGTATGGGTTCTAGTGGCCAAGTTGAGTAGCTGGGAAGGTCGAGGGGCTACAAACCGTGAGTATAAAATACAACTAATGCTAATTCCTGTGGATTTTTCCCATCCCAGCCTTCAAAAACAGGATTTCAAATGGCCATCTGTGGGTTCCCCTGGAAACTGGTTAAAAATACAGGGCCTGAGCGCTTCCTCAGGTCCACTGAATCAGCACCTCCAGGTTGGGGGGAGGGGTTAGGATCTGCTAGAGACTCTGCCAGGCAGTGGGTGCGGAAATCACTGAGTTACAGGGGACATGCTTGTATGACACTGAACTGCGTAGTCATGTGCCATCTTCAAGGACGGGACTCAGTTGTGTTGATTCTCTTCTGAAGTATTCATGTTTGATCTTCCTAATGGGTTGTTCACAATGAGGCCTGACTTTGCTTTGTCCATCTCAGCCCTGGGCATGAAGTAGGGGCTCAGTGCCTGGTGGAAGACTGGTTACACAGGACCCTGGGGGTATTGCTGGGATGTTGCCAGCCACAAAGTCACTAAGGTCAACAGGGCCTGAGAGGAGATCTTTCTTGTGCATTTTAAGCATTCTTTGTTGGAGGCTCTGGTGTTTGCCTTCAGGGCTGTGACTTGTGACCCAATGACCAGAGCCCTTTGATCTTTAGGCTCCGGTGGATGTCCCCAGAGCAGTCCCTCAGGGGGATCTTCCAGCTGGCTTGGAGGTGCTGATAGGAGAAGAGTAACAGGTGAAGCAGGTAGGGGTGGTTCCTACAACTCACTGATCAAATCCCTCAGGGAACAAGCTCACATTCCTGTGTCTCCCCTGAGCCCCTGAATCAGACTCTTGTTCAGGAATGGGAAACCACTACTCAGATACAACCCAAATACTGTTTTAGACCTCGCAGGACACGGTCCTCCTGCCTGGGTCAGCAGCAAAGACAAGGAGTTGTGCTCCTGGGGATTTACTTGGGCTGGGCTGTGGACTGGTATTCGGGAGACCTGGGCTTTCAGAGGGTTCCTGTGTGACACTGGGGAAGCCACTCCCTTTTTAGTTTCCTTCTTTGTGAAGCGAAGGATTTGGACCAGGGTTTAACTGCCGGAATGCAGACATGGTCACTGATATCTGTAGGCGCCTTCTCTATTGGCTCACCCGTCAGTTCTAGAGGATCCTGCTCTTTGTGTGCTCTGAGGATACAGCTGCTATCCCAGGCCCAGGTTAGCAGCTAGCTGTTCAGTGCCTTTGGAGGCAAAGTTGCTGACACCCACTGTTTGGAGGTTTGTTGGTTTGTGTGGAATTGTGGTGAGATTAAACAAGCATGGGAAACGCCTCTTCTTTCCTTGCTCACTCGGCTCCTCCTCTCCTTCCCATATTTTAGAGTTTCATATATACAGCTCCATTTTTAAATTGCAAATATCCCATAAGAATGTTAAAACCACCAATCGTTAATACTCTAGGATTTGAGTAAATCTAGCTTTTGGAAGACTTTATGTTTAACTAGCATTCTGAATTAAAGACATTTGAGCCCTGGCTGGTGTAGCTCAGTGGACTGAGCATGAGCGGCAAGTCAGGGGGTCATGGGTTTGATTCCTGGTCTGGGCACATGCCTGGGTTGCGGGCCAGGTCCCCGGTGGAGAGTGCATGAGAGGCAACCACACATTGATGTTTTTCTCCCTCTCTTTTTCCCTTCCCCTCTCTCTCTAAGGGTGGATAAACAGCACATGCACACTGGGTTCCTGGAGCCCCGGGGAAAGGTCAGGGGGACACAGCAAGGAACTCATGGATTTGGTGGCATTGCCCGGTCCCTTGGCAATGGTGCTATAAAGCATCTGCTTAAAGCATCATCTCCCATGATGCCTAAAGCATCTCCCATTATGCTTTAGGCAGAAATACCCTAAACTAATAATGTTTCATCTGGACCATCTTATAATTCTGAATTACTTGTTAGTGACTCCAGAAAACACTCATTTTGGTTGCCCAGAAACTGGGTAAGGCTCGGGTCACTGCGCTTTTAACTTTTCATGGGATCTTAAATCCATGTTTATCCCCCAATATAATGATTTATTTAGTTAGTTCCTACTGAGGTCACAAAATCAAAACTCCATTCAGATTGGTCCATGAAACACTGTGAGAAAGCAGTGGCTGTTTTTGGATTCTTTTTCCTTTTTCCCGAGTATGTGCCTCCCTAGCCCCTTCATTCTACGTCTTTTCTGCATGCACACTTACTTGTACTTAATTGCAGTTATATTTCTTTCGTCTTCCTTTGGTACAGAAAAACAAAGGAATGGAGACCTCCTCAGGCGTACTTTGTGCGTTCCTGTAGTCTCTGCTGCATTGTCTGGAAAACCACAGACTTCATGTAGATGCCAATGAATCCGTCATCGGGTTTTGTTTAAGCCGTGTATTTACCCAGATCCTCACTTGAGCCATGGCTTAACTTTTTAATCTCTGATTTATAATTTTACAGTTGCTGAGACACAAGGAAAACCCACTCCTTTGGAGGAGCATGGCCTTTTTCTATATTGCTTCCCACTGCTGCCAGCGAGCTTCTTGAACCCTGGTCCTTGGACACCCTCAGCAAGAAGACCATGTGGATGGGCTACCTACCCCCGAGAAAAGAGGACCCCCAGTTGCAGTTTCTAACTAGACGGCCTTCTTCATTCCAAGTGACGGCTGCCATCAGGGTCAGATTAAAGACAGACTGACTGGACAGCTGCTTGGAGGACTAACCGAGAGGGGCACCGAAATGTCCCCAGTGTGCTAACACATCCGTGGAAACTGAAGGAGATGGAAAAGAACACCGGCACTTCTCTTAGGGACAATTCTGTGTGGGGCTGGAAGGAATGGTTTGACAAATTCCTTAGGGGTGGAAGGTAGGGAGTAATAAGAAGATTGAGGAGAACGGGGGTGTTTTACTGAGGGGTCCTGTTTTTCCTCCTGGGATGTAAAAACTGGCAGCCCCGGCCAGATTGTGTGTAACCATGGAGGGTAAGCAGACTGCCCTAGTCATCCCCCTGCTTGCCTTTTCCCCACGCAGAGCTCAGCGTGTGCTCTAGTGTCAAGATCCGGCAAGTAGCGGTTTGAAGGAGACACCAATTTATGGCCTGCACGCCTCTGCTCTGTACTCTAGGACTTGACAATGAAGACAGAGTCATAAACTCTTTATCTTTCAGTTCTAGGATGTTAGCCTTGGGTGTGTTTTCATTGCCTTGGGGGCGAGGGTTGTTAATAGAGAAGGTCAAGTCAACTGGAGCTTAAACTCTTTGCCAATGGGTCGGGTGATCAGACCCTGTGCTGGGTTAATTAGATCAATGGAGACAGCAGGTGGAATTTGGATCTTTAAAAATATTTGACTAAAGGGTGATATTGCTGGCTATTTGTAAATGAGGACATCGAGGAATGTTCTTGGAATCATGAACTATGGAACTGATGGTCAAGTTCAATAATTCAACAAATAGTTAAATACCAGCCGGACACTGTGAAGACCTAGCAGCAAGATAGACATGCTACTTACCCTCATGGAGCTTACATCTTCATTTTCTCTGCTTGACGTGAAGAACAGTGGCCACAGCAAACAAGTGACCACAAAGATATTTTCAATCCCAGGATTCCAATTAATGAAGTGATTCCTATGTCCTTAATCATGCCTAGTAGCCATGCTATTATAAGTCTGCATTCTATAAATGCTCTGTGAACCAGTGTGACTGTCTCCATAGCAAGCTGTATAAGGTCCCATGGTGTGAGGGGAAGGGGCAAGTGTCAGGAAGGTCCCTTGGGAGGGAGATATTAAGTGACTTGGGTCAGGAAATAAGAAGGGGTAGAATTCAGGGACAAGCCATTGCTTCTGCTCCATGTAGGAAAACTGCAGTGTGAGAAATGCTGGGCTGGAAAATGAGAGACCCGGGTCTTAGTCTTTATTCTGTTACTAACAAGGTATGTGGCTGTGGGCGAGTCGCATCACCTTCCAGTTGGAGGCTTCTTGGGTGACTCCAAGACCCCTTCTAGCTCCAAACATGTTAACCCCAGGCTCCAGACTACTGGACAGCTGGCCAGTGTCTGCCTTTCCTATTCCTAAACTGTCAGGTCAACTAGGTCCTCAATAGTCACTTGATTATCTTTTCTTATTTTTGGAGGGGTGTTTATCAACCTTGCAGGATACAATGAGTCTGCCTTTCTCCTTTGGAGTTGAGAAAATTCTAGAAGCATATCCTGTAGAACCCATGGGGGTGCATTCCCTCCTTTTTATCCTTTTTTCTATCCTTGCCTTTCCTCTTCCCCTTTCCTTCCTCCCATTTCTACGGAACATCTACCATGTGCTGTGTACCAGGTGTGTGATAGGTTTGGAGGTCCAAGGCAAACCTTACATTTCCCCATACTCCAGAAGCTTTCATAGGAGAGGGGACAAAACCCTTCTTCCTTTCATTTGCTGGCTTTTCTTTTGGTGAGAATCAACCATGTCCCAGGGGACAGTGCTGGTGGTGTTCCCGAGGTAACAAGCTGCAGGCAAGTGCCCCACTCCGCACAAGTGATTTCGAGGTGCCTTGATTCACACTGAGGCCCAGGGTCACCATGAAGATATCTTTGTCCAGATATAAGGAAGAGACAACCTTTTGCTTCTTGGGACACAACTATACAGGGACAGTCTTCTACACCATGACAACCACCCCCTACAGTGACGGCCACTGACAGGGGTGTCCAACCCATGGCCCATGGGCACGTGCAGCCCAGGATGGCTATGAATGTGGCCCAACACAAAATCCTAAATTTACTTAAAACCTTTTTTTTTGCTCATCAGTTTTTGTTAGTGTTTGTGTATTTAATGTGTGGCCCAAGAAAACTCTTCTTCTTCCATTGTGGCCCAGAGACACTAAAAGTTTGGACACCTCTGGATCTCTTATAACCCATCACTGCCCAGGTAGGGAGAATCTAGGGAATCACTTCCTAAACCTGAAAAGAAAAAAACACCCTCTCAATAAATAAACACCTTTCATGTGTACTGTGCTCATATATCTCCACTATGCCTGGTGGCCTCTCTAAAAAGGAAAAGAAAAAGCACTACTCAGACAAAAAGATACTGCTGTCAATTCTCACCTTGGTGTGAATCCTGTATAAGTGACCTCTGCTCATCTTTGTTTCTCCCATCAGTAGCAACTCTCCTTGATAGTGTCTCCAAGTGCAGCAAATATGTTATGGAAAAATACATTTCTAAAATCTCATAATCAGAATTGCTGACACAAATGAGAATTTTACCCTCGGTGATAGTCTTAGGGACTTCAATGTCTGGCTTAAATGGTCAAATTAATTACTTTTGACCCTCAATTTTGCTTTCCATTGGAGGTTAAGGAATGTATGACACCTCCAGTTAATGCCTATACTCTCCATAGTAAGACCTTTAATTTTCTATTTTCCTTTCACTTTGTGTACATGCACAGTATTAATACATGGATTGATTAATGCTTCATCTCTTCTCCTTGTCCTGACTTTTCCTCTTGTAAATGTGCTAAAAGTAGTGTAAGGTTCACAAGATCGGATGGCTGACAGGACTTAGAAGACACACAAAGGGCCTTGACACTCAAATAAATGGGAAATCGACCCTAGAATAATTGACACCATATTCAAATACCTTGGTGCAGTGTTTGGCCGCTTAAGCAGAAGCGGTATCAGTAAATCTGTATGACCCCAAACATTGCAATGGAAGGGAACTTTTATTTTCTTACATGTTGCAGGAGCTGTAGCAGAAAAGAGAACATTCTGTCAAGTGCCTTGCATTCTTCAATATCGGACATTGGTCATTGTGAAGACAAAAAGCATGGATGACGGACTGGTCTCGCCACCTCTGATTTCATATTCAAGTGCAGTAGCTCCAGCCATTGACTCTAAGGCAACTTACATTTGTTTTCTCTGTCCCTCTTGAGGGAAAACAAAAATCTTATTTTTCAAGCAATTAAAACTCTTCTGCTTCAGTTCAGATGAAAGAATGAGGAGTCCTGTCTCCTTGTATATAATTGCATCTTTCTTGATGATTGACAGAAAACTGATAAACTAAGACATCTCTGAATGAGGGTTGGATGTGCTCTCTTGGTGGCCCCACTGCTAATTTGTTTGAGTATTTTGCAGGATTTCTTACTCTGTAATGGAAAGGTTTATTAAATATGAGGGTGCAAAGCTTTCTGAATGCTAATGTACTTATTTGCCAAAATTTAAGTGTTCTTTCTTGTCAGTGAATGCCTGTCTCACTTAACAGGATCCAAATTGAATAATGAAGAAAATTAGACTGTATCATACCCTCAAGACAAATCATCTGTGAATTGTAATAGTGAGGGGGAAAGGGATCATGTTTTAAAAAAAAAAGTAGAAAAAGGGCCACATATGAAATGATTCACTCAGAGAAACCTGGTTCTTTTCAAAGAAACCTAGTAGTTCAATGAGTAGGCTTTCCCACTGCACAAGTGATCTATAACTTTGGATCTATAACCAGCTTGGAATAAAAGCACAGTCATAATCCTATGGAAATGAATGTTAGCTTTCAGTGGTTGTAATTCACTAACCTTTTTCTGATGTAAGACATCATATATCTGTGATGGAACAGGAAAATCAAGTTTGAAATATGAACACAGATCTCCAGATAAGGACAATAGACAGATAGAGTCTGAGAAATTGCCCTAATTTTCCCTGTAAGCATGGAGCAATAATGATGTCCCTTGGTCAGCGTGTTTACTTCCATTGCCGTGGTGTTCTCATTAGTAGAGTTGATGCTCATGATGCCTATCCTTTGCCAGAATCTTGACACCAACATTTCCTTTGCCCACAATGAAGGGTACTGCAGGAACCGCCCTCTTGACCAGGAAGGTAGGCTGGGAGAAGTGCGGCAACCACACAAACTGCTGAACTTGGTCAAGGCCAGAAAAAGAGTGTGAGAGTTGCGTAGAATAGAGCGACGGTGGGCAAGTGAGGGAGAACCCCAGCCTGAGACTCTGCAAAGATGGGAGTTGGCCCCATCATACACTTCGAATAGGAAGGTGTCACTCGAAAAAAGATGAGGTGAGGAAGGATCCTAAAGCAGACAAAATAAAGAAAAGTGTGAATGTCTCCAGAATTTGCTAAAATTAATTATCCTGAGGTTTCAGGAGTAGGAAAGAAAAATTTAAAAAAGAAAGAAAGAAAGAAGGTCCCAAAGTTTTGAAGTTTTGAAAAGTGAAGTTTTGAAAACAAAACACAAACAAAAAATTTTAAAAACCACAATCATGCTCTTCTAGGAAAGGAGGATGGGTGTTACCAGGAAGTTTGAAGACAGCAAGATTTGCATTTAAGGCTTTACTTTCAGTCTTTAAGGGAAAAGGTTTATATGATGTAAATCCATGGGCTTTAATATGTTTTTTTGGCCATGACACCAGACTTCAGTTGCTAACAGGACAAAGAGTGGTCAATGTTTTTCAGATGTACACCAACCAACTGCACAGTCTTTTGCTTGAGATTTGAATTATCAATTAACTAGAAATGAAGAGACCTAGTATGTTTGATTGACTCTGTGGGAAGGCTTAACAATTATGAAACTAGATTTCCCTCTTGGAATGAAAATTTGGTATTAAAAATTAAGTAAATAAATAGGAGGAGAGTCCGGGGACATTAAGATTGATCTCCACTGCTTGAAATCATGATCTACACCTTCAGGAAAAAAGAACTTGGGGCTGGAAAGTGGAAGAAGAGGGGGAGCAGATGACTCGAGGGAGGGGGAGCAAGGAGGGGAAAACCAATGCTGTAAACCAAATGAGACTACACAATTTGTGAGAAAGTTAAATGAACAATAGGGTTGGAAGGATGAAGAGAGTAGTAAGGAATATGAGATAATAAGACATATAAAAGTAGGAAATTACTAGGGAAAGTGAGGATAAACGATGAATTACATGGGAGAGGATTAAGGCAAGGAAGGTAGGGAGTAGTGGGGATGGAAAGCAAAATGTGACTAACGCCTGTAAGAGGCAGGGTTGGACTCCCACCAGCATGCCCCCCGCCCTCGGAGAACACGCACAACCTGGAAATAAAGGAGGACAAGAGGAAAGGAGCTCATGGTTAACGCAAAATTGTGGGGACGACAGAGAAAGCAGTGAGTATCATTAGTCCTCGGGAACGGAAGCATTCCTAGAGAAATGCTGTAGTCCGTGTTCTGCATCTGTGAATAAAACTGTCTTCATCTCCCTTTTACGAAAGGTTGAATTCTAAAATGAACACTAGGAAAGGAAAGAAATCTGAGCATTATCAGGGGAAGCTGAAGAAGAGTGTGCATCTAGAACCACTGATGTGGGGACTAAGCAAGCACAGCTGATCCCAGCCTTTCTATGAAAACTTTGAAATTCAGCCTCTTACTGAAAGAACTAGAGAAAATGTATCCAAATAGATATTTGGGCAGTGGCGAGGGTGTTAGTTTTAACTAGTAAATATTTTAGAATGTATTCCCACATTTTCCCCCTCATAAAAATAGGTGAGTTAAAAAGCTTCAGAGCGTTGCTTTAAACACTTGAAATGGAAGATTTATAGCAGTGTACATTTTCCTAGTAGTAGAAATAATATGAATTTTTCAAGAAGATTAATGTCTGGAGCAGGTCTAAATGCCCGTGATTATCCTTTTGCTTTCTTGTGTTCATGCAGGGGAATCCTTTCAGCCAGACAGCACCAGACCCCCTTCGGAGGGAAGCTGATAAAGTAATTTAGGTGGAAAGGCCTAATGAGATAATGATGCTAAGGCCAGTTAACACCTAATAAGAACATAACCACCAGGGATGATATTGTTGCTTATTAATTATAATGATGATGTGGAGGAAAGAGACAAGGTGGCACTCATTTAGCAGAGAGCACTCGGGAGTAAAGCTGTTTTCCCAAAGGGCAAGTTGCAGTCAGTTAGAGTTAGAAGTACGGCGACATTTAGCAGAGTTGGAGATTTATGGCCGTTGGGTTATGCTGGGACCACAGAACTGGAGGCCAAGCGGGAGGTGGCCAGGGCTAAAGTGGAGACGGCTGTGGTTGCAGGGCCGGGCCATGCATGGAGTCAGAGCCTGATTTTGGGGGCAGTGCCCTGGCCTTAGATTCCGCCGTGGTCATTCGTGGGCAGACGGGCAGGTGTCCAGAACTGGACTGGCTGTGCTTCCAGTTCTCTGACCGCCCCCGCCACTCCACTTGGTCCTCTGAATCAGACGCATAGCGCAGCTCTTCAATCAGTGTTGGTGCCCTGCCCCGTTGTGGGAGCCCAGAAGATCCTTTGGTCCTGTTTTTAGAGGCACAGATCTAGCCTTCGCTTGCAGACTTGAATGCAAGGCTTCCCGGTGTTAGTCACCGCCCTCGTTCTGCTCCCTGAGTTCCCTGTGGGTCTGGGCACGTCTGTGTTCACCAGGGCAGGGCCTGGGTGCTATCAGTTCGCTGTGCATACACTAGTGTCTGTGTTAGTTACTTGGGCAGGAGTCGAGGATTCCAGAAAGCTTTTGGAAATTTTGTGAGTCCCCAAGGGAGGTGTGGGAGCTTGAAAACCAGGACCAGTCTGGGGGAAGCAGACTGGAGGCCCAGGAAGGAATATGGAATTCACCATCTTTTCTCTCACAGTGTGGGTCTCTATCTGGGTCCTGGAGCCCAGGCTGTCACTAACTTGTCCCCGTGTCTTTGGTCTCCATCTCTGCGATGACAGGGATGGTTTACTATGCCTTCCTGTGCAAATTATTTTATTAGCTGGATGAGCGCCATCCCACAGGATTTGTCCTGTCTTCTGTGATGACGTCACTGACTTTGCCAGAGAAAGGAAATAACATTCTCATCATTAGGTTTTTAAAGGAAGTGTATTTTACTTTTATTAACTGTGTGGTTGGAGAGAGGCAAGAACGAACAAGCACTGGACTGAAAGACAGAAGATAGGGCTCTAGTCTGATCCTACACAAACCTGATCTGAACCTTTTGGGTAAACCTCTTACCTTTCTGAGCCTCGGTTTCCTCAACCATAAAATGAGGGTTTTTTTAAAGGGTAATCTTTATGGTTTTAAAGCTCTTTACAGCCTTAAAAATCTATATGTAACCATATATGTTGGTAAGGATTCTACATTTATTAATCCTTCATGACATAAATAATTGGTAAACTCATAGGATGACAAATATTGCCTTAAATCCATGGTGCAGGGTGGACAATTAAGGTCAGAGTTACCAATGGACCAACAGCAAAACTATTATTGAGAGCTGACTAGGTGGCAGATACAGACCAACCTTAAAGGCAGGCGTTTTACAGGTGAGGACACTGAGGCTTCAAAAGGTGGAGTAGGTTATTTCAGACCATACCGTTAGTTAATAAGGGGATGGAGCCAATGTCTAAACCCAGCTCTCCCCAAAGCTAAAGCCCTTAACTTTTTTGAAAAAGATTTTATTTATTTAGTTTTTAGAGAGGGGAAGGGTGGGAGAAAGAGAGGGAGAGGAACATCCATGTGTGGTTGCCTCTCACGCATCCCCTACTGGGACCCTGGCCTGCATCCCAGGAATGTGCCCTAGACTGGGAATCAAACCAGTGACCCTTTGATTTGCAGGCCGGCACTCAGCCACTGAGCTACACCAGCCAGGGCTAAAGCCCTTAACTTTAATCACCACAGTGTAAATCTCCCACTATTCGGAACTTAGTATTTATGTCCCTCACTTGATGGCACCAGCCTCGGAAGTTTCCTTTAGTCATGATGATTCTCAACTGGTGATGGAATGAAGGAGCAAGGCAAGGAGCAGTTTGAAAAATCTTCCCAGTTAATTCTGATACTCAGACCCTTCTGCCTGTAAACTCACCTTGAGGCATTACCTGGCTAGAGTCAGACTAACGTGATTACATGAGCAGTACCTGACTAGAGGATTTTCTGCCATGTGCGGGTTCTCATTTCTGCTTCTCTCAGTGTGGCTTTGGAGGCGGCAGGGGCAGCAGACACAATTGCTTCTCTTGTCTTCCTAATGGGAAATGGAAGCAAAGGGAATTGAATAATGCAATGTCATGCACCCACGGGTCACAGAATTGACACAGGGACCCACACTTTAAGAATCCAGCCACCCTAAGACATTGTCTTTCTAACCAATTCAATTAATAATGTGTTGTGGAGATAAAAGGGAAAATGTCACATTTTCCCCCTGGAGTTTTCTAGTAGGTTTATCATCTCAGGGACATTAATCTATTCAGAGTACCTGGGCAACCAGCAACTGACAAATACCAAACGGAGGGGAATGGCTTCTTAAACAGACATTTCCATGAACAAAACAAAGGCTTTCTAGGCTTTCAATGACTGGTCCCAGAAAAATTCTTCATCAAGGTTGTTAAGAGGGTTTAGGTATTGAAAACAGACAGGGACTCTTCCTTGTACGTATCATCTTTGGAAGTAATAACAAGAATTAATTCTTTTCTGAAAATAAGAATATTAGCACTTAGAATTTCAAATTGCTTTTCAATAATTTATTTTAAAGCCACACAGACAGTCTTAATACAGAATTCTTTACAATCTAAAATGCCTTCATTTGGTCTTCTTTCACATAGTTTGGCCTCTTCTTTTTCTTTTTGCTGAAATAGGAATTTAAGCAAAAGGAAAAAGAATTCTAAATTGTTGTGCAGTACGCTTGCCTTTGGCTAATTGTGAAAAATTAGAAACATACAGCTATAAGATTTAATTAAGTAGAGGTACAATAGGATATAATGTTGCCATTTGGAAGAATGAGACAGCTCTGTAAGGAATGATCTAAGATATATAGTTAAAATTTGAAAAGCAAGACATGGAACAGCATGTACGGTAAGCTACCATTTACATAAATACAAACATATCTATGTTTATACATTGCCTAGCTGTAAAAGGATGTTTGAGGAACTTGTAATAGTGGCTGCCTCTGGGGAGAAACTTACTGCTGGGGATTGGAGGGAGATTCCATATATACCCTGTTGTCCTTTTTATGTAGTATATCATGTTCATGTATTACCTATTCTGATGATTTTTTTTATAAAGCAGGAGGCAGAGCTATTTTTATTGAGATGGAAAAATACAAAAGATATATTGTCAGGTACAAAAAGCAAGTTGCAGAATAGTATGAATAGTAGTGTATGGTTCTATTTTTGTAATTATACATACATGTATGTATGTGTATACATACATAAACATCTGTGAGGATAAGCACCAATGGTTAACAATGGTTTCTCTAGAGAGTAGCAGGTAAGTGTGTGGGTATGTGTGTGGACTCCCATTTTTAAAGCCTATGTACTTCCACATTGTCTGATTTTCTTTCACATAATGGCTATGCTAATTCAAAATAAATAACTCACCAAACCCAAACCCAACCAAAGGATTTACTTGACCTGTACTCATCTATAATAAAAGTTTCCCAGATCCCCAAATTGCTAGCTTTTTGGTCAGTTGTTATATTTTGTTTTTCTATCTCATGGATTTGCTTCAGATTTTTCCTTGACCTCTTTTCTGAAATTTCCTGAACTTTCTGTATCTTTACCTTTGCTCTTCTATATTTCCTTTTATTAGTAGGACCCAGCTAGGGTCAAGACCAAGAAATCATAGTTACATTACATACAGTTCTTCTTCAACTTCTTTCCCTTTAAATCCATCTGGAATGATGCAGCTAACATCCTCCTCATTCCTACTGTAGAGACTTTGTTCTGGGTTAAATCTAACTACCTATTTCAAGAAAACTTCTCTGCTTTCTGGATCATTTCTATCAGTACACAAATATGCGATAGCTCCAGTCTCAAACCAAAACAAAATCCTTGGTTTTTGTTGTTGTTTGGTTTTAGTGACAGAACCTCCGAGCAACCTCTCTCAGCTCCCCATTCCCGCCAATGCCACCCCACTTCTCTGAACTCCTTTACAGTGATTTTCCTGGAACAAGTGACCTTTGCTTTGGTAAAGACACTTCCTCCCATCCCATTCATTCTGAAAGCCACTCCTCTTAGGCTTTTGGCCCTACCACTCTCCCTGACCTGTCTTGTCAAGGTCACTTAGGTATTTACTTGCCAAACCCAACGGTCAGTTTTCAGTTCTCATCTCCTCTAACTCTCAGCCAATTGGTTACAGTTGATCAATTTCTCCTTCTTGAACCAGTTTTTTTTTTTTTTTACTCTTGGCCTTCAAGAACCTCTCTCGGAGATCTCCTCCTCTTTTACAACCAGCTCCTTCTTAGTCTCTTCTTTGTACTCTTCACCTTAAAGTATCAGGACTGCTCAAGATCCAGTTCTTGAGCCACCTGCCTTCTCTATTTAAACACATTCCCTCAGTGATCTCATCCAGCCTGTTGACTTTGATGTCATTTCCACGTTGATGACTTCCACATTTTATGTCTCAATCCCAGCCTGGCCATAAACTACAGGCCCGTTCATTGTCTTCTTGATACCACTGTTTAGCTTTTTATCAGGCTCTCAAATTTAACTTGTCCAAATGATAGATCCAGCTGCCCCCACCATCCTCTCCATATTGGTAAATGACAACTCAATTGAACCTTTACTTTCAAAAGGTGTCCTGAATCTGATTGCTTTCACTATCTCCTAGTCCAGCAATTTTCAACCTTTGTCATCTCATGGTTCACATGAGCTAATTTCTAAAATTCTGCCACCCACTAAAAAATATATTTTGTGCTGATCTGAAGAAAATAGGTGGGGGGTGGAATGGGCAGAGGAGGGCAAAGGGGGAAAATTGGGACAGCTGCAATAGAATAACAATAAAAAAATAAAAAACCTTGAATTCATTTCATGGATGGCTATAGTTATGTTGGCTGTTGTCATTTTTTAAATTTGACAATCTAAGGGAGTCAGGTATTGCGTGTTTGTTTTTTTAAAGATTTTATTTATTTATTTTTAGAGAGAGAGGAAGGGAGGGAGAAAGAGAGGGAGAGAAACATCTGTTGTTTGCCTTGTGCATGACTCCAACCAGGTACCTGGCCTGCAACCCAGGCATGTGCCCTGACTGGGAATTGAACTGACCCTTTGGTTTGTAGGCTGGTACCAACCCACTGAGCTATACCAGCCAGGGCAGGTATTACATGTTTTAAAAATTCTTAGGGCACACCAGTGTGCCATAGCACACCGGTTGAAGATCACTTTCCTAGTCCAAGCCTCATAATCACTCACCTGAATTAGTTGCACAGAGACTGGGGTGATCATGATGTATCAGTGTCGGTGTATCAGTTGTAACCAATGTGCCACTCTGAGGGGGAGCATTGATAGTAGGTGAGGCTGTGCATGTGTGGAGGCCAGAGTTATGTGGGAAACCCTTGACCTCCCCCTCAATTTTTCTGTGAACTTAAAATAGTTCTACAAAATAAACTTTGAATTTTAAAATACCTTTAGAATATAAATCATATTATTTATAAAAATATAAATCCCTGCTCTGCTCAAGACCCCCCAGTGGCTCCCATTTCACTGCAAGTAAGATCAGAAGTCCGTACCACAGCCTCTGGGGCCTCTAATGCTCAATGTACTCCCTCCCCCCACGTCTCTGAACTCATCCTCTGTTACTTCCTCTTCACTATACTCATGACACATTGACCTCCTGGTTGCCTTTTGCACATGCGCCCACCTCAGGGCCTTTGCACTTTCTGAAGCGTTTCTCTTGAATGCTCTTTTCTCAGATATGCACATGGCTCAGTCCTCTCCCTTTATTCTGCCCAGACGTCACCTGGTCAGACATCCTTCCTTGAACGCCTTCGGAATAGCACTTGCCTTTCTCACTCTGCCCCTTCATCCTGCTTCATTTTACTTCTGAGCGATTACCACCATCCAAAATATTATTTGCTTATTGTATATCTGCACTGGAACGTAAGCTCCATGAGAACAGGAACTTTGCTTGTGCACCACAGTGTCCTGAATATTTAGAAAAATGACTGCTACAGAGAAAAGTGCTCAAAAATATTTGCTGAATTTTGAAGAAAGAATGTTGGGAAGTTCAGTATAGGTTCCTTTAGCACAGTCAAATTACATGAAATTTGTCTTAAGACAGTTTATTTTTCTCTTTTTTCCTCAATTTTTTAATTTTAATCATTGTTCAAGTACAGTTTTCTCCCTTTTACTCCCATTCCAACCCAACCACCCAACCCTCCCCACTTCCCTCCCATTACCACCCTCCCCCTAGCTTTTGTCCATGTGTCCTTTAAATTTGTTCCTGTAAACCCTTCCCATTCTCCCCTGAAATCCCCTCTTTCTTCCCTCTGGTCACTGTCAGCCTGTCCTATATTTCAGTGTCTTTGGTTATAATTTGCTTGTTTCTTTGTTTCGTTGATTAGGTTCCTGTTAAAGGTGAGATCATATGGTATTTGTCTTTCACTGCCTGGGTTATTTCGCTGAGCATAATGCTTTCCAGCTCCATCCAAGCTGTTGCAAAGGGTAGGAGCTCCTTCTTTCTTTCTGCTGCATAGAATTCCATTGTGTAAATGTACCATAGTTTTCTGATCCATTCATTTACTGATGGGCATCTAGGTTGCTTCCAGCACCTAGCTATTGTAAATTGTGAACATTGGGGTGCAAAGGTTCTTTTGTATTGGTGTTTTAGGATTCCTAGGATATAGTCCCAGCAGTGGAATTGCTGGGTCAAAAGGCAGATCCATTTTTAGTTTTCTGAGGAAGTTCCATACTGCTTTCCATAGTGGTTGTACCAGTCTGCAGTCCCATCAACAGTGCACTAGGGTCCCCTTTTCTCCACAACCTCTCCAACACTTGTTTGTTGCTTTGTTTATGATGGGCATTCTGACTGGTGTAAAGTGGTATCTCATTGTGGTTTTAATTTGCATCTCTCTGATAACTAGTGATATTGAACATCATTTCATGTGTCTTTGGATCCTCTGTATGTCCTCCTTGGAAAAGTGTCTGTTCAAGTCCTTTGCCCATTTTTTAATTGGGTTGCTTGTCTTAGAGTGGAGTCATGTAAGTTCTTTATATATTTTGGAGATTAAACCCTTAAGATAGTTTATTTTTCCACTTCAACTTTCTCATTTCTCTTTCTTTTAACATTTTAGCTTTTTATTCTGAAGTGATTATAGCCTCACAAGTATTTGCAAACATAGTGCAGAGAGGTTTCACATACCCTTACTCAGTTTCCCCATAAGGTTTCATCTTACTAAGTATCCTTTTAAAAATGTATTATTTTCTTCATTTCCCTCATTCAAGTTCCTCCTGCTTTCTTCTATAAGTCTACACAAGGTTTTAGAATCCTTCACTTCATATTGCATAGCCAAGCCATTGACAAACTTTCTCCAGCACCGACATCAAATCCATTCTCTAACATGACTGCCCTACTCAAGAGAGTGATAGAACACTTCAATTAAGTAGGAGAAACTATGTTTTATTTTTAGTATTGACAAGCAATCCAAAAGCAGAGGAAAGAAAAGAAAAGCTGTTTCATTTCTTAAGCTTGAAGTTTCTATGGAGAGACACTGTCTTTTCTGTAAGTTCTGAATGGCAACTTGTTTGCTGTGCTTTCCAAAGACAGGTAGTGTGTTCACTCCAGTGCATGTTCCTTGATCTCCTGTGTGCAACCATTTAGAAAGAGTTAAAAATCAAATATATAATTTATATATGTTCACATTTCTTTTTAAGATATTATTCTGTTGAGTACCTGTCATTCATTTATTGAACAATACTTATTGTGCACCCACTGTGTGCCAAAGCTTTGTGCCAACAATACTCTTTTATCCCCATGATGATCTGGGGTGAACATTACCTTTAAGACACTGTAAGCACTAAAGAATAGATTGAAACTCCTGTCTTCCAGGGAAGTAGGTTACTCTTCATGGAATGGGAATTCATATTTAGTAGACAACGGCATTATTATGCTTTAATAACTGGTTTCCAGGGTTAAAAAAATCCATGCCTTTTAATACATCTGAAATATGTAAAATAACCTATCATTTGACAAGACTCATTGATTTAATGATCAGTAAAATGAAGACATGACTGAACATCACTAATGTCTATAGTTAAAATGAGCATGTATTAAACTCCTTATAAAAGCCCCCTTCATATTAAATATTAATTAGAAACCCTCCCTATGCTAATGTTCTTCTCCCATAATCAACCTCCTTTCCTGTATTAGTAGGAGGGTCGTTTACTCTGTTTGCTTGAAACGCCTTTGTTCACACCTGTTGTTCAAATATAATTGTTAATTGCACCGCCCTTCACTCTCTAAAGAATATGGGTTTGGACAATAAACTGTATGGTCGACCTAAGTATTAGGGTCTCTGGGATAAATGGTCAAGGCGCCATTCCTATTTATTGGTATTACCTTGTCACAAGCTGTAAAAACAGTTTTCCTTTTGATTGTTTCTTCCTGAGTTGTCACAAAGACCTTCACATAAAATCACTCTGTCCCATTAAAGCAATTATTAAGACCCCCTTCCATAATGACCACTTGTTTTAGTTTTCCTACTCAGATTGCAAAGACCAAAGGTAGACTTTGCTTGTGCTGGGTCAGCATCATAATTGTCCAGAGGCACAGCCTTGCATAAGGAAGTTTTGTCTGACTAGGTAATCCACAGGAATCTGGAAGAGACGTTTTTCCATGGTAACATTATCTGGTAGAAAGAGTCTGTGATTGACTACTAATTTTAGCCCAGATGATGGGAAACCCAACATACTTAATTTCAATGGCACATACAGATTTTTGGACTGAGATACCTAATGTCTCTAGAGAGGTGCTAGAGAATGAGTAATTGAAAAGTGAATTTGGGTGGCCTCCTTAGATATAATCTCTGTTAGAACTACTTAATCTCTGTGGTTCACAAAGACAGCATTTCTCGAGCTGATGAATGGATTGATATTTCTGAGATTACATGTTTCGACAACTATAGTCTTGGCTGAGTCTAGCTAGTAGCAGCACTACCATGATTTATTGTTTCATTTTGGAAAATTGATCACATGTTTTTGTTTGTTTCATCTAAAGCTGTGTCCTCATAGTACCAAAGGACACAATCGACTCAGTGTTTATAAAATAATCCCTTAAGAAACGTGGGGTCGTGAAGATTCAATGACTAGCGAGAGAACTAAGTTGTTTTCACCTAATTGTTTGGCTGTTTGTTTATCTGTAGATTGTGGGTAATTTTGCTGTGTTTTGCCTTCCCAATGCAGTTGCTATGAGAATGAATTACATACTTAGTAAAACATTATGAACATTTGGGATAATAGAGACTGAATGACTTTTCATTCTGGATTGTAATTTGCTTGAAAAATTAAATGAACTGAAATGGAGTGGTTAAAGTGTGTTTTTCTCCTTTTCTATTTAAAAATGAAAGTACATCTTTAAAAATAGTATTATTGACATTGTCAGCTATATCATAAGACACTGGTGGACTCTGAAATGCCAATGACACTGCTCTGTTGTTGTTGTTTAAATCACATGCTTTTATTAAAATTAAGAAGGTATCATGACAACTGGCTTTGAAATTCCTTCTTAATGCAAGGGACTGAGTTGAATAACTAAAGAAAATTTTCCTTATAATTATCCTTTTTACTACTTCAGGCATCAATTTTATCTCCTTCACCCTGCCTCATCTGTGTCCCTAGAAAACCCCTAACAAAGCCTGGAAAGCCCCTTCCTTAGGAATCAGGACTGCTCCTTATCCAGGGGTTTTGGGGCCTGCTTCTGAAACATGGCCTGGACAATTGCCCCAAGAGTCCTGCAGTCCCAGGTGACAGCGAAGTTCCATGACTTGGAAGTAGCAGCATCAGGTGGTTGGAGGGGTTGGGGTGACAGACCAGGCCTCGGGGCTTCCTGGAAACCAATTCCATTGGGGTAATCTTAATAGGTCATGTTATATATCACATATTAAGAACACCTGCAGTTCTCTTAAAGGATAAAAACCTGCAAAAAGAAGGCCAAAATTTGATAACATAGAAAAAAATATGTGCGTGAATATATATATATTTTTTCTGATTTAAAATAATGGCCTATTCCCAACTATTGGACAGGAACTACCCAGAAAGTACTGTATCTTCTTTTGGCAAGGTTATGCTGAGTAATCTGTGCACATCTCTTCAGTTCTTAAGAGATTTGTTTGCTGTGTTTCAGCCAAGTATATGACAAGGATTTATTGATGTGCCAAGGTGAGGGCTTGGGTGTTAGAATTGGGAAATCTGAAACATGATCGTTGGTTGAAGAATTCTTGGTTCCTTGAACATTCTTGTTCTGTGAGTAGTTCATGAAAAGACCATACAGGCTGCCACAAGGGACACTGGGGTGGGAGTCAGAGGGGCAGAGTGGGGGTGGGATGTGTATTTCTGCTGGAGGGGTGATATTTTTAACAATATATTTTGCTGGAAGGTCTACACTAGCAGGACACACCTTAGGAAATGCTGGTAGGCAGTTCTTTAGCAATAGTTCCTTATTTTGAAACCATGCTTCCTCTCTGTGATTCCCCTGTCCAGAGGTACAGTTTCATAATCTGGTTGCCTAAGGTCCCTTCACTGTGGTCCTCACCTGAGTTGATATGCTGTGGACCTTATCTGCTTCTCATGTTGACCACATTTCCTATCAAATTCTACCTGCATCATGTCCCTTCCCCTTGGATATTTATTTCCTGCTCCAGGGAGCAGTTGTTACTTGATTATAACATATAATGAGAGTACGAAGGGTAAAAGCACTTGAATCCACTGTTCCTCTTACTACAGAGGTAGAAGGTGAGGCTTTACACTTCCATGTGTGAACAGCAGTATCTTAATTTAACCATGCGAATTTTCAGTAGTGAGCTTCAGGATATATGTTGCACATTGGTGGGAATAATATTTTGGGAGACATAGACACATTTTTTTGCCCTTTTAAAACCATGCACATAGACAAATACCTCCTCTAAGTGAGGAAGGCCCAGCCCTTGAGCCTGGGAGAGTCAGTGTCTGTTTTGCATAGCCAGGTCTCACCACTGCTGGGACAGGAGGTGCTGGCAGGGAGCGAGGCAGGCGGAGAACGAGCTAAACCACTCTGTCAACAGGAAGGCCAAGGACGGATGGTACATACCTTTCTTCTCCCAGGGCTGTTGGCACCAAGAACAATGCTCAACACCCCTCCCATGTACACACACACCCTCCCCCAGGCACCCCCATGTGCACATGCACCCTCGCCCAGGCACTCCCAGTGCACACACACCCTCACCCAGGCAATCCCATGTGCACACGCACCCTCACCAAGGCACTCCCATGTGCACATGCACCCTTGCCCAGGCAGTCCTGGTCTCATCCCATGGTTTGCCTACAGGCTAATTCCTAAAAGATCAGAAACACAAATGATTCAGAAGTGCCTGCAGCTGATTCCTACTTAGAATATGTAATCTCACAATCCGAGCCTGTTTTCTTTTAAGTGCTTATATGCCTCTGATCAAATCTTCACTCTGTTCTCTAACTGTTCCTTTGAAAATAGCAGCAATGCTTTATTTTTGATTACTTAGCAACTTAAGCCAAATAACTTTTAAAAAAATGCCTACAGCAGTTTTGATTTGACACTGTTTATGTTTTGTTTTTGCTATCCTAATCCAAGATTTTCTGAATATCTTCATAGCCTGGCCAGGACACATTCGCTGAGTTATTGACTGGGCAGAGCTCTGATTTAAGCTCTCAGAAAAATTTCCCATGTGACTTACAGTGATTTTCAGTGAGACTCAAGAGCTCACTGTTCATTCCTAATAATTCTGTGGTTTCTGTATGTAAATGCATGTTTTTCACATGCATAAGTGCACATAGGACATTGGATTTCCAGCAATGGCTGAAGCGCACATGCATGCACGCACACACACACGCACCATGAATCTCTGGCCTACACCTACGGATTGTTCTCTCATTTCAGGTAACTACTCACTGCACCCACAACTATTAAATACCAGCAGATACAGAAAGATGCTTAAGCAAAACAACCGAAAGTTGTAACTGCACAGTTTTAAGAAAGAATGGCATTGCTACTCGACACACACCACCAAGCAGGGATTTTTCTGGCAAAGTGATGAGGTAAATGCATTACAGAACTGTAGTAAAGGGCACCTGCTTTATTAGCAAAAGAACAAATAGGTAGTCCGACTGTTCCTCTCAATGGTGGTAAAATGTAAAGAAACGCCACTCAGAAGTTGTTTTTCTCCCCCAAATGCAGTGCAGATCTGTGTGTGTGGGCCCATGCCACTCCTTGGTTTCCTGTCATTAAAACAACAATGCTGATACTGTCAAGAAGTGATTACAATGGTGCACAGAGTAATGCTGCCGTGATGCTAAATTCACAGAGTGCTCAATACACCTGCTCAGGGATATATACATGAAATACACAAAAAGATTAAAACAATTTTACATTAGGCTCAAGCCCATTCTCTTCTAGAGAAGAAGTTATTGGTTAGCATTGCTGCACCACATTAGAAAATCCCCATATTGTGTGAGTCTCTGAATAATAATAGCAGATGGTTTTTGAATGCTGACTCTTCCATGCACCAGGCTTAGTACTTCACTTGCTTTGTTCTCGTTTGAGCTTTATGTTGTTTCTAAGACGAATCTGTTATCATGCCCATCTTGTATATGCAAGTGTATTTTAAAACCACCTATGTGGAAAAGCCAATTCTTGGAACATGTGAATTGGAAATTCCCCAAACAGATCTAAGAGGTGTCTCTGGGAGCTGTGTTAGGCTATGTAGAAAGGGTCATTTTTTTCTCCCTAAACTCACACCAATGTGCTCCACAGCACCATGATGATGCTTCTGTGCGTGTGCACATGTTCAACACACATTTTTATTTTTGTCACCAGTTTTTCTCCATTTTCAATTACCTTCATACTTATGATGGACAGATCTCATTTTGAAGTCTTGTGTTGCAGAATCTCTTCCAGTAAAACGTCACGGTAGTTCACATTTCCCAGGAAGTCACCTTTAGAGCTTTCAAAGGGATATTAACTTAAAAAAACACACAAACACTAAAAGTCTTACACTCACCATGAGAGCAATGTTATGTCTCCCAGTGCCATCTTCCCAGTTACTGCACATGCTATACCAGCTAGTGTCATTTCAGTCAGGGCCCCACCCTGTTCCTTTTCTGCCTTTCTTGTGGCTTGGGGCCTTTGCAGAGTTCGCATCTCTTTGCCTGGCTCTGCGATCAGGCTCCCTGACACGGTACCTCTGTGTTGCTTGGAGAGGCAACTTAAATATACAGTTTCCAGACGGGAATGATTTAGCAAAATTAAAAACAGACAGGGGGCAGAGGAGGCGGGAGGTGTCAAATGTTCCTTCTACCCCACTATCAGTTTGATGTGGTGGCCTTGTTCCTACCTAGTCCCCTTCATGCTGTCCACTACCCCAAGTTAAAGTGCCTGAAATGTTAACAGAACACACATGGGTGGAGAGATGCATACCCTTCCTTCTGCCGCTTACCCCAGCACATGGAGTTCTAATTGTGGCTTATTTCAACTTAATTTTGCTTCACCCTTAGGATGAAAGAGACTTGTTTCAATGTCTCAAGAGGTATTGTAAAACATAAGCACTTGCGAGAATCTGCTTAACCACCTCAAAAGAAAATGGTTACGTTTGGTGGATACTAAGCATTTGCTTTTGGGGTGAGTTTCCTCCCTCTTTCCAAATACATACATGGTCATACTGAGGAGTTGATATCAAAGTTGCTGAATGTATAATGCACTTTTATTCATTATTTATGCACATATGTAAATAAAATCTCTGCTCTGATTAGAAACTAATGGAGTAGAGAACAGGAAAAAGAGGTATTGATAGAGAAGAAATACCATGCAAAAATATCCTTTCCCCAGGCCTTGTCTGGGGCAAGATGGGGAATCCAGCACCTCGGTAGTGCTGGTGTCTTATTACAAATGGAGAATTTCCCAGTTTTCCCAGATCTTGCAATCGGTGTGGTTCAACATGACCCATGAAGCCATTACTAGGACCACAAGGGGAAGGGCTGGCCATCACTGAATGCAGAAATGGTTGCATTCTCCACAGCATTGCCTCACAGTTTTCAAATCTTATGTTCATTTTAAAATTTATTTAAAAAGCTGCTACGGGCTAAGCTGCATCTAACTAACCTTTTGCATGCCTCCTGAACATGACCTTAGCATGCATGCACTTACAGCTATGTTAGGCCGTGACCAACTTTTAAATTGGTTTCAAGGAGTTTCTGAGTCAGAGTGGGGATGAAAGCCCGGTGTCACGCTCTTATTTCTTGTTAGTGCCTTGCATGATTTTGTGTGTGACATGGCCCAGGGAGCTCAGCAGCACATACACAAAAATGATAAGATGTTAGGTATCTTTCACTTTCTGCAAGTAGTCTGTATTTATAATACTACTTCAGTGGTTTCTGACTACCGCTTAGGGCAATTTTGCTTAGCCTAGCGGAATGTCCTGGAAACTACTGGCAATGATTTAGCCTCCCAAATTGGAACGCATTTAGTAGAGACAGAAAGCCTATGAACAAATAGTGGGCATGTGCCAGAGTAAATAAGTGTGGTTCATGAGCTGCGGTCAGAAATGTCTCTCCTTCAGTATGCAGGGCAAAGCTTTCGCCAGCATTTGCCATAAAGTCATCACACAAAGCAGTTTTTCCTCTCAGTGAGGCAGACTCAATGAAAGAGGGCTTCTGGTCTCATAGTCACTATCTATTGTTGGCACTATGGTCACAGGTCATGCCAAAGGAGACCTGCTGTGAGGGTTCCTTTCCTCCAGCCCGCCTTCCTTACCCAGCCCGCAGCCAAGCTTCTGTTAAAAAAAAAAGAGTGAAACCAATGAGGGAACAAGGACAAGGCTGGAAGGGTTGGAAGAGGAAAGATTCTCTGTAATGTCCAGAGCTCCTCCCAGGATCCCATAACAAACCTCAGAGTCAATTTGCTTCCTCTCTTTTCCAAACCCGAACTTGGCCTTTACTTTAAAACTTCGAAGCACTCGATGAGGCTAGCGTTACTGAGAGAAGCATTAAGACACCTTCCTCCATGGAGTTCTGTCAGAGCTCAGAGGCTGAAGAAGACAAATACGGTTTCCACTTTGGATTGTTTGCATTTTCCTTTAGAACTTAACTCCTTGACCACACATCACAGAAGGATTTAGTACATTTGGATTGAAGCAGCATGATTTCTGGTGCAGTGCGCATGCTTGCCCTCTGAGCCTGGAGTCTGGTTTCATGCAGTTTTTTTTTTTTTAATTTCTATGTAGACTGCACAGTCTTAGCAACCACTGAAATCCAAGAAGAAACCGTTTTTCTTTAACTAGAGAAGCCATTAATCAATACTCCCTAAGACTCATTCATTGTGGGGATATTGTTGTAGGGGCATGCATAGTTCACTTTTTAAAAAGAAACATAATGAGAGACGTCATTATACAAAGCCTTCTTATGATCACCATTGTCATCATACCATAAAAGAGTAAAATATGGATAAATGCTTTAGAAACACCTCAGCCATGAAATCTTTAGGTACAAAGAAATGAATCTGAAATATTATTTTGGCACTAGGTAACAAATTTCCTAATTCATCTCCATAATTATGGATCCCACAGTTAAAATCAACCAATGTTTCCTGGACGCCCACTACGTGCCAGGTATCATGCTAGGTACCAAGAATACAGAGATGAAGGACAGAGCAAATATATCACAAGTTGCTAACTGTCAGTTATGAGTGGAGGGACTTAAGACTTTGTACTCTGTTCAGTTTAGAAAATTATATGTTTTTCTCCCCCCAAAACTAAATAAATAGTCTCTCATTTCAAAGAGCTCACAGTGAGTGGGTATGGAAAGGGCTGGCCCGATAATGTAAATGGCATGATAAACAGAATAACAGGGGCTGGGCAGAGATGGCACAGTCTCCTTAGGGCGCCAGCATCAAGTAGGATGTGAATCTCGTGTTCTACCATGGAGCGATGGGAACTGGGTTAAGAGTCAGAAAAGCCTAGCTCTATTTTAGACTCCCGGTTCCTGCTTATCCATGTGATCACAGACAAATTGCTTAACCTCTCTAACTCATAGCTTCTAATTTCTGTCTTTCTTAGTGATAGGGTTGTTAGAAGGATTAGATGTAAAAATACTGATAAAAGGGCAAAAAGTACTGCACACATAATATACTTGTAGGGTGCTATTTTTATTATTAATGGTCTCAGAGCCTTATTTGCCAAACCAAACTACATAGCCAATAGCACTTTGTCACACATGTCAAACATACGACACATCAAGTATATTTGACTATAGAAAGTTAAGCTTTCCTTTTCTTTATCTGAAGATATCTAAGCCCTTTCCCCAAAGTCTCATAACCAAGGACTCAGGTATGAGACTTTGGGGAAAGGGTTCAGATAACGGAGGGTTTAGACAAGGGTTTCTCTAAACAGAGAAATGACTAGACTCATGTTATTGAGGAAGTCCAGTCCTCAGCTAGGAGGAGCATTAAATGGCTTTTGCCTCAAGTGAAGCTGGGGAGACAGAGTGACCCAGTGGGATGAATGCCGGCTTTGGGGTGGATGGACCTGTGGCATCTTAACATCCCTGCATCTCAACTTCTCCTTCTGCAAAGTGGGATAACAGTATCTATCTCAAAGGTCTGTGAGGATTAAGTAACTATGTGAAACAGTTGGAACACAATAGCCACTCAATAAACGGAGCCCTTTCCCTAAGTACACTGATCTATAATGATCCCAAATTTAATTTACAATGTCCAAGTCTCCTTATATGAATAGATGCTAGAAAGTAAAATAATCTATGTAGATATTTTGGTACGAGATCTGAAATGACAATGAGTAGAAAAGGAAGAATCAAAAAACAAAAATGGAAGGACATTCACACTCACTCCTAGGAAGCAGCTGGTCCGGCGGCTCGGGCGGGCCTGAGCACTAACTGAATGTTGCAGTAGTGGGGCTGTCAGGCACGGACTAGGGCTTGCTTCCGTTTAAAACTGGGCATTACAATCCTGCTTTGCTTGTTTTTAGACTCCCAACTCACCCCCCCAAATTTCACTCCAACAAAAGGCAAACACCTTCCCCTTTCAGTGTCCCAGTCCCTTTAATGCTTGGACTTGTGTCCTCTCGTGCTGGCTCTCATAGAAGCAGTGAACATTTTGTGGCCAAACTTCAGCAAGAGCCCTGTGATCACATGGCTTCTTCATCTGCTTTCCTCCTGCCAGTCACAAAAGAACAGGATGACATGTATTCAAAATGCACAGGGCAAAACATAACAACCAGTTATTGGAAGGACAAAAAATGGTTCCATGGTGTATGTGTCATTTCCATCCACAGTTCTGAAAAGAGCTGCTCTGTTGTCCTTACTGTATTCCCCCCATGACGTTGTCCTCCCCTGCTACGGACGAGAGCCAAATGTAAGAATGGAGAGTTGCATGCCTACCACAAACATTCAGTTCTCTTCAAAATGTTTTAAATATTTGATAGTTCTCAGTTTAGTGATTTTACCAGTAGGAATTCCTTTTTCCTTAGAAAACGACTTGTTTTCTAACAATGTTATTCTAGATTACATATTAGCACATCATTTATAATAGAATCAAAACCTAGCCATCATCATTTTGATAATCTCTGTCATAGCCTATGGACCCATTAAAAATATTGACTCGATGAGTCTTTATTCCCTAAAAATCCTCCAAAGGTATAGGAAAAGAAAAAAAAAAGAAGGTGGTATTAAACCTGGTGAAAGCAAAGCACGAGATATTTTAAATTGGAACAGGCTGAATGACAGGCTATTGGTTTAGTCAAACTGGAATAAGCAAATGAGATCGTTTTGGTGAAGAAGTTCACACACGCACACACAGAGTTTCTTTACCTGTATCGTTTCCTCTGTCTCTCCTGTCCTTGCCTGAACCTGCGTATTCCAATATTTAGAAAATCTTACTCTCTATTTATTTTCGTAAAAAAACTATTAAGCTATTTCAAAGGCATAAGAGAAAACAATCGGGAAATGGTGTAAATCAAACTAACTGATCCACCTTTCTGGCTTGCAACGTGGTCGGGGTGTCTGGACATTGTCAGGGCATTGTAACCCGTATCCCAAAGTGACTTTGTTGTATGAAAGGAGTTTAATTTTTTTCCCTCTTTGTAACCTTGTGAAATTTCCACATTAAAAAGCAATCACATCTTTCAAAGTAGAAATGATTGTGTTTGGCACCCCAGCCTCCAGTGTAATGGGTTGAGCTTGTTTTCACTAAAACGAAATCAGCTTTCAAAATAAATCATCTGTAACAATATTCTACTCCCCAAATCGTATAATCCTATTAACAGAGTTTCTTTCTTTTCTTTTCTTTTTTTCCTTTATTTCTTTTTTTATCATTGTTAGTGGGCTTACAAGACTGGCCAAGTTTCAAGGTGGAGAAACAGAAGGCTTTGGAGGACTGGCCAACGCAAGGGGAGCAGCCCAGCTCCTGCCCTGCCAGAGCGTAATGAGCCCTTACATATAATCATCTGTGTTTCACCCCCACCTAACATGCTAGGTGGGTAACGTGGCTATCCAGTCACTCAGCAATTCAAGCCACTCCACAAATAGTCCAGTTGGGACAACCAAAGGACAGTGGGTTACCATGGTTATCCCAGTGAATAAGACCTTTATCAAAATTACATAAGAGCGCCAATGTGCTGAATGAAAAGGCATCCCAAATGGCTGCTGGGAGAATCTTTGCCAGAAGTGTAAATTATGTGGCAATATCTAAAAGAGCACGTTATGACTTCAGATTTCTTGGGAAAGCTTATTTTTCTTTGGTGGGGGTGTAAAAAGAAGAAAAAGAAACATCTTATAATAACCAAGTAGATTGTTTTCTTCTGCCAGCAGGAAGAAAGAGCTCCTAGAAATGTTTAGGGAGTTCCCAGTGAAAATGTACTGTTCAGCTTGGTCCTTCCAAACAGAATGGGACACTATTTGCATTTGAATTTATCAGTCGGGGAACTGACCTTCTGCCAGCATAATGTTCTTATTAAAATAATCTAGCAGTTGGAAGCTGTAATCAGTTTATAGTTTTCCACAGTAAGTGACAGGACCCAAATGTTGTTAGCCCTAACCAGGCTCTGTCTTGGATGGGCTGTTCCCTTTGGGGCTGAAATTCACAGGCAGTAAGTATACCTCGTGCCCTTGGAGACTCCTTCTTTGAGTCAGTCCTTGGAAAGAGGTGTTTCTTTCTTTTTCTTTTTTTTTTTTTTTGAGCCAGTATCATCTGGCACAACATTTACAAGTGGGCTTCAGAGTAACTCAGTTCCCCAGAGCCAATGCAACTTCAACGTTGTTCTGATTTTGTCCTTTAAAAAGCTTCCCCCAATATAGAGGCTTATGGGAGACTACTTGGTTTTCAGCTTTTGGTTTACTCTGACTCTAGAATCAGTCCTGGGTTTGGATTTTGTCTTTGCCACTTATTAATAAAGTTGGCCAAAGGAAATATTTAACTTTGTTTAGCCTCAATTTTTCCATCTATTGAAAAGGTATAGCAATATAACCAGGCCTAAAGGAGTATTGTGAGGATCAAATATTGAATAATAACTGGAAATTAGCAGTTATCCCCCAATTTTTAGAACAATTGTGAGATCATTTTGCACAAAATTAATTCACCGTATGAGTGAACAATAGCAAAGAGTAGAAACAAGCAATTTTGTGATCTCAAATCTTTGATAGCATTTCTCTCAAACTTTTATTATAATAAAAAGGGTAATCAGACGTGAATGGAGCATTTAGATATTCACCATTTGCCTTCTGTAAATTCCCTAGAGTGGTTTTCTTGCATTACAGATTAAATAGTATTTAAGAGTTGATTGATTTTGTAGATCACAAGTAAAGCAGTTTTTTTATGGGAAGTTACTTTTGGGTCTGAACTAGTTTTAGACACCTGGCAAGGATCATAGAACTTGAATGAATGATAATTGGCTTTGTAAGGTCTCCCGCTGCTTAAAATTTTATGGTCATTATTTAAAACCAGTGAAAATAGAGGTTACATGAAAGAAAGGAGATTTCTCTTTTGGCGAAAAGTTTAGTAGTTAAACTAAAATGGATGAACATTCCCCCCCACCCCCCACTACATAAGGCATCTAGTCATAGGGAAATAGGTCATACAGCTTAAAGAGACTTTACATGCTTTAAAAAAATTGAAGTACTATCTTCCTATGAGAAAGAATATAGACAATTATACTTAAAGGGATGGTTACAACCTTCTTTCTGTTACTATTTGTCAAGTTATTCTTATTCTCATTCTTTCCAATATATGAAATACTTATCCTTACTTAAGCTGTCTAGAGTCAAAACATATTTTGATTTAAAAAAACATTCTATGTTTAGTTGGAGATATGAGCAAACAAATGTTCATCTTGATTTAAAAATGGTTAATTGCGCCCCAGCCAGTGGCTCGGTTGGCTGGAGCACTGTCCCGTACACCAAAGGACTGTGGGTTCCATCCCGTGAGGGCTCATGCCTGGGTGGTGGGTTCCATCCCCCTGCAGGGCGTGAGCGGGAGGTTACTGATCAATGTTTGTCTCTCACATCAGGATTTCTCTCTGTCTCCCTCTCCCTCTCTCTTTAAAATCAAGAAATATATCTTCAGGTGAGAATTATTTAAAGGGTTAATTGTACAAAAACCAGGAAAGATGTTGAGAAATCATTTCTTATGACAAATTGGGGCATTTAGGGGCCACATTAATGGCATATTTCTTCATGGTTGAGCTGGGCCTAAAGTTAAGTCAAACTAGTTGTCAAAATATCTGAACATACCAGTTGGCTATTTATTTATTGTTTAACACTATTTTTACTGTTTTTTGTAAGTCCAAATAGTTAATGTTTATTGGGGCATATTTTATACACCATAAAATTCTCCCATTGTGAATGTACAATTATATTTTAACAGTAAGGTTATAGAGTTGTGCAACCATCATCACAATCCAATTCAAAATATATTGACCAATTATTGATCCTAGTTTTAGACTATTAGGCCAGAGCTTCAAGGATGTACAGGAAAAATGGAAAAGTCACTAGACAACTTTGCCATTCCCAGGTTGCATTCCTGACCTTTATCACACAGTGATAAAATCATCTGTGCACAACGTCTATGTCCCTGACTATCCTCTGAGCCTCCTGGGAGTGAGAGTCTGGCACAAAATACTTCAATGCAGTCCTTTAGAATATTAAAATCTCAGAATGTCATTTCTGTGGATGGTAGAGCTGGTACCAATGGCTGCTTGTTCAAGCCACTTGTGTTCAAGGCACAAAGTCCAGCACCAGGCCTGCTCTCCGGATTCCTTGTGTGCTCTAAGTTTTGGTTTACCTTTCTCCAGTGAGAACATATGCCATACTGAAAATTTAAAAAAATATTTTATTTATTTATTTTTAGAGAGAAGAAGGGAAGGAGAAAGAGAGGTAGAAAAACATCGATGTGTGGTTGCCTCTCACATACCCTGCCTTAGGTACCTAGCCTGCAACCCAGGCATGTGCCTTGACTGACAATTGAACTGGTGATCCCTTGGTTCACAGCCTGCACTCAATCCACTGAGCCACACTAGCCAGGGCTCTCTTTGAAGAGTGTGAAATAGGTGGAATTCACAACTTTGGGGTACTAACTTAGCATTTTTGAACTACAGTAAACAAGAAGTTTTCACCAGCAAAAAAACCAAAAAAACAAACGAGGTAACCTGAGAAGGTGGACATGGGCCATTTCCAAATCCCAGGACCGTGGGCAACCTGTGGGTGCACCTGCTTCCCTGGAAATGCTTCTGTCAAGGACTTACCCACTGTTGTCTTGATCAGTGTCTTCACAGAGTAAGGGCCATTATACAAAGCCACGTTGCTACTCCCAGACAGTAATCATTTTGCTCCTGTGCAACCAGATGTTGAATATGGCACTGCAGCTGTAGAAACTAGCCTCCCTCACTCTTATGACAATAGCATTCAGCTCGGGACAGGTCATCTGACCCACTCCCCTTTAGGCTGCCCAAACAATCGGTTGAAAAGTAAAAACTGCAGTCAATCAATTCCCCCTCGTCCCCAGCCCACAAGACCAAACTCATCTGAATTGGTTTTCTTCACCAAATGGTCAGCCATTTGGGTAGCTGTGGAGAGTCTTGGGGAAAAATCCTGTGGGGCACTTACTGGCCTCAGGGAGCATGATGATTTAAACCGTATGCTGCAGTAGTCCTGGTGAAGCAGAGCTGCAGGCAGGCCGGGTACTCTCATAACACCGTGCCTGACGGGTTGCTCTAAACAAAGTGGAAAAGGCTGTCAGCAAAGACTCTCACTTCTCCAGGTCTCTTTTCAGAGGGTGTCTTGGAAAACGGGATGTGTTTGTAGCCTGTTAAAAAGAGGGACAAACACTGCATTAAACATAAACTCCTCTGGTCCCCTTCAGAACATTAAATTCTGACTCTTATAGACAAAAAACAGAACCTATACACAGAGTTTACGAAGTTAATTTAGCTCTGAGCCTGAATAAGCAAGAAGGACATTACCCCATTAACCTTGGACAGACAACTGGGCTTATATCATGGTCTGGAATCTTGCCCTTAAAATCCGCAATTACTGTGTATTACATGATCTCTTGCCTGCTAACAATTACTCTCATGTGGGAGAATGACATTTTTTTCCTTGCTCATAATAATATGCCAATTTCCTTGGGGCACAGGTGTCATCCAAAGAAGGCCTTATCTTCTACAGGATTTTCTGTTTTTCAGAAGTTTGCTCGGCCAGATGGCTATCAATTACTTCAATGCCTTTATGTTTCCACTAACGTTTTCTGGCCCTAGTATAAATAAGTAAAAGAAAAACAGAAGGAAACATGGGGCATTTAACACTGTGGTAGAGTGGATGGGTCAGTGTAAATAAAACTTTTCCTTTATGAGAATTTTGGCCAGTTCAAGATGGCAGACTCTTAATTTGAGCATCTAAAATTTCCAAATCACAAGAAAGGTCCGAAGCGTTATTCTGGCTGGCCAAGTTGAAATAGAATAATGGGAAGTTAAAGTAAACTCATCAGTCTTAGAGCCTCAGATTAAATGTGCAGCACAGATGGGAAAACATAGAACATTTCTCTTAGCTTCTGTGCCATAGTGCTCTACGACATAGTGATGGAACGTGGGATGCATTTAGACACTGAGCTTAGCTGTATCAGATGCATTGCTATGCCCACGGTCACACATTTGTGTGGCTGTTCATGAGACTGTGGCTCTGTGAGAACAAGGCCTGTACCGTTGGCATTTTTGAATCCCCATCATCCAGCTCAGGTACACAGTAAGTGTTTTGTGATGAATGAATCATAGCAATATGAAGAAACTGTAGGCATGAAGGGATACGTCTGGAACAGTGCAGGACTCACATTCTGGGATTGGGGATTTCCCTAAGTCTAGATGATAGTATGAAAAATAATTCATCTTCCAATTTTGGCTAACTTCAGCCTGGCTTTAAGATGTCATGTTTGTCTTTCTTTGTGGAACCTGGATCAAATATAATTTAAGGTCACCTTTAACAGATATTAATGTAAAACCAAATTAGTTAAAAATATGTTTAAAAAATCTACTTCTGGGTTTTCAAATCAGCACAAAAGTCTAGAGACCCTATCATGGTAACTCCTTTTAGGTGAGTCTTTCAAATGCTTCAGAGGGTTGACTTTCCTGTCCATCTAAGACTAGCACCCATGGGAGCACTGTTAGGTGCCACCACCTAACACGTGACTGGCTACCGCTAAACCCAGGGGTTCGTATTTCTATGAAAGAGATAATTATTGCAGTTAGTTGCTGACTCTTCTTAGTTACTAAGTCATATCTTAAAGAGGAGTAAAGCTAATTTTACCAGTTTAATATAAGGATAATGCTACTTGCATTCACTTGAGTACATTATTGGAGTGGCTTGGGATTCTGGGTTCTAGGCAAGTTCAAGTTTTATGTAACCCAACTTCCACTGCATATGTTTAATAGGTAAATTAAAAAACTAATTGGGTTTATTCTATACTTAATTCACTATACTTTTAGCCCAAGGAGCTCAGAGTGGTATGCCACATATTGTTTTATCCATACTCTTTATATTTCAGTGAAGTGAAAATATTCTGGTGCTAATTATGGACTTAAGAATTGAAGGTAAAGAGAAATTATATTATATGTTATAGGTCAATCAGGCCAGACACTCATTCAATATATTCAGTAACCTTTCCTAAAATGTCTCCAGTATATACTGGAATAGAGAAAGAAACAACAGAAAAAGCATTTAAATTCCTGGGCTATCTCGCTAACAACATCCATGAGCCAAATATTTATAACTTGCACTAATTAGGATAATGCCAGTTGTTATAACAAGCAGGTGCTAAAATGCGCAAGGGCTTACAAACAATAGAAGTTTAATTCTTGCCCATAAATTGTCCTAAATTGTTTAAGGCAAATGGGGAGTGGGGAGGAGGGGATACTCCTAGTCATTCAGGGACCCAGGTTGACTGAGGCTGTGCAATCTTCAGCAGTTGGTTTCCAAGGTCATTGTGGGGGTTTTCTTTGTCAGTTGGCTGGAGGAATACAGCACTGGGAGGCAAGCATAGGAGATTTTATGAGCTGGCCCTGAAAGTAGCACACATCACTTCTACTCACACCCATTAGCTAGAATTCAGGCATGCAGCATTGCCAAGATGCAAAGGGGCCTTAGAAGCTACATTCCTGGCTGTGCAACCTATTTTGCCACAACTCTGCACCACAAAGGGGAAACACACATTTTGGGGAACAGTTAACTCATTGCCACATAACCTAAGTCATAGGTAGGCTTTCCTTTTTTGTCTCCTTTTGGAGTCACCAAGGTGATGATTTGATGTCAAGGCAAACCAGGGCTCTGATGAACCCCAGCAGCCACACTGAGGGTCATGGTTCTGCATGTGTTTGCTACTTGACCAATTTCTGCTGGTTAAGCCTGGGGTTTCTCGGGCCATTAGCTGGTGTTAATAGCTCCTGGTGTATGTAACTGGGGTTCAAGCTTACTCTGATACTTTCAGTGGTATTCCTAAGGCATCCTCATCAACTCTAAACTGGTTTGCCTCCCTGTCTGTGCTGTGCTGGTGAACCTGATGGTGTTTGTTTTGCATCATTTAAACTCTTTTACAAATTGCTGTCTGTGATGTAAAGTGTAATCATTTCCTACTTTTTGTTGTTTATTGTTGGTAAGTCTCTTGGGAGCTGAAACAAAGAGCTATTCATTTTGAAAAAATATATATTTTTTACTTTTAACTCTGTTCCCCCTTCCCGTCCTCTTATTATATCTTCTGAGGGTTCAATGGTACGTGCTTAGTCTGTTTTGGTTGTACCCAGGAGCCAATAAGAAGGAGTTTTGCCAGGATGCTGAATGGCTAGATACATAAATGGTGGAAGAAAAACCCACCTGATTCAGATATCAATAACTATGGCTAACATTATTGAACTTGCCCGGCAGAATGCTGGGTTCCCTATGGCATCATTGCATTTCATTCACATATCACTTTTGGAGGCCACTATAGGACTTGCATTTCATACACAATGAAACTGAGGTAGAAAGAGGTTAAGTAACTTGTCTAGGCTATATTAGTAATTAGTGGCAATGGTATAAATAGAGCGATATTTGCATAACCCCAAATCCAGTTTTATTGTCATTTTAGTGTCTTACCAGTAGATTCCATACTCAAAGTCCTATTTTCCATGGGCCCTCCATATGTAAACTCTATATATCTTGTTAGTGCTCTTAACAAGTAAATGGTACCCTAAATAAAAAATATATTTCAAGACATTTTTCTTGATCATCTTATTCCTCCCATTAAATTATGTGCACTACAGAAGGAACAGGCTTCTTAGAATCTGGACCACATTTCCCACCAGATGAGTCCAGATCTGCATATCTGCCTGAAGTACCTGACAGCATGGCTTAATAAAGAGATTTTAGTCCACCTACCACTTTATACTCATAACAGATCATACCATCCCTTAAAGGTACAAGAGTATGAGAAAAAGAGTAATGTAACTATCCCTTGGTGGGTATTCATTAGATGTTAGCATGATGAGTTTATTAGATTAGTTAATTTAGATCGGGATTACTAACCCAAGTTAAATTCACTTTGGTACTTCTGAAAAGAATCCAGGGATATGAATGGGAGAAATAATAACACATAAACCATGAAAACAATTTAAGCCTTGACATATCTTAAAGGTATTTATTTTAATTTACTTATTGTAACATTCATCTGGAGCCAGAGAGACATGGCACTGTGTGTGACTCTGGGCAGATTATATAACCTTTCCATGCCTCAGTTTTAAAATGGGGATGCATACGCTGCCTAACTTACGGGGCCCTTGTGAAGATCAAATGAGATAATGCATCTGAAGCACTTGGTGATCACCAAACAAGAGTAAATGCTTGTCTTAGTCTACAAATACCAGTGACTGATTTAAACGATAGAAACTTATTTCCTCACAGTTCTAGAGGCCAAAGGTCCAAAATCAAGCTGCTGCCAGGGAGCAGCAGCTCCCTGGTTTCGGGTGAAGCCTCCTCTCTCCCTGGCTTGCAGAAGGCTTCCTTCTTGCCGACTGTTCACATGGCCTTTCCTCTGTGCGTGTGTGGAGAGAGAGTTCTCTCGTGTCTCTTCTTAAAAGGACATCAGTCTTATTGGATTAAGGCCCTGTTATTATAGCCTTACTTAACCTTAGTAACCTCCTTACAGGTCCTATCTCCAAATACGGTCTCATTGGCAGTTAGGGCTTCAACATATGAATTTTGAGAGGATGCAATTCAATCAGTCCATAGGAGTGCTAAAAAATAGTACAACTGTTATTTTTTCATTACTTCATTTTTATCATATGCCCACTCAATACACAGCTTTATCTTGTATAGAAATAAGACATTGTAAATGTTTTCAAAGTGAAGCTCAACTTAGATTCCTTGAGGGACTTCCCAGAGCAAAAGCAGTTTAGGAATTGATTGGAGCTACTGGTCGAACGAGATATTAATTTGATCTCTGGAGACGGGGTGGTAGTGGTGTGTGTGTGTGTGGCGCTATTAAGAGAGCATATTGCAAATAAAACCTCAAAAATATTGACTCACTAGAATTGAGATTTTAGGACATCTTGCATGATTAAGGCTCTGATGAAAAACATGCTTCTTTCCTCTCCTTGCACCATTTTTTCTCAAGTTAAAGTTGAGCCAGGCCGGTGAGTTCCCATTTTGGCTGAACTGGAAATCTGGATTTGATGCTCAGCTAAATGCCTTTTTCTTTTTTTTGCGTTTCACATTTTGTACATTGCTGTCTTCCTCCTGCCTCATCCCATTCCAGGCATCTGACAGGTGGTAGGACTCCCTATCTTGAAGAATCAAGCATCTACTCTAAAGTTCAAGGCCTGAATTATTCATTTGGATTCTGGCATTTGGGGGTCATTTTGCTGACCACCAAAGATTGACAACACAGAGCAAATGTTAGCAAGACGACAGGCTTTGGCTTCTAAGTCAGAGCAATTTTGAAAGCAAGTCCCAATCTTAAAAGAGCCCTTTCCAAGGCTTAGAAGTGACAGGCTGCCTGGGGGGAAGTCTGCGCTGCTGGGCAGAGCCACCTGCATTTCCATGCAGAATAATTTTGAAGGGTTTTCTTCCCCGTTCTTCTGTTGGCAGGACATTAGTCATCATAATAAAGATCTGGTATTTACCAGATCCTTTTAAACAAATAATCGGGAAGAAATAGGAGGAAATCTGCAATAACTTACAATCAGCTCTTAATTTAGAGCTGTTTAGGTTTTTCACAGTCCGCCTGAAATGAGCAATGTTTATAACAAAGCTCAAGACTTCCACAAGCAAACCTGCTTTCCTGAATGTGACAGCTTGCTCCCGACACTTAGCAGCCAAGGCCTGGGGGTTCAGGGCATGTTCCCAGAGTAGTACCTGGGCGTTAGGTCTAATGTTGTATGGAGGGCTTATGGGGAAAGAACCCCTGGAGTACACAGAGCTAACACTTCTGTTCCACTCACCTCAAGATAAGTGAATCCAGACCTATGTCAGGGGGTTGAGAAAAAAGAAGAGTAGAAAGCCAGGTTCCTAACCCCAGTAGCTTAGAAATTAAGAGAGATGACATGGACCATCAAGACAGTATGATAAAGTGCTGCATAGCCTGAATGCCGAACTTATTTCAAGAGCTTTATCAAGCCAGAAGAGGGAAAGATCATTGTGTACTGAAATAGAGAAGGTGGGACTTTCGCTAAACTTTTTCGTTCATTCCACAAATATCTATTGAATACTTTCCACATGCAGTCACTGAGCCAAGGGGAGGATGGTGATATAGAAGATACGCTCCCTAGTCTAAAAGAGCTTATGTTCCAAAAGGGGGGAGAGAAGGTTTAAACACTTAGAAAAGAATTACAGGTTAGAAAAAGGGCAATGAGGGAAATAAACAGGATATTTACAAATAAAAGCAAGAGGTAATGTATCAGACAGTGTGGTCAGGAGGTGACATTTTAGATCCTATTGCATGACAGGAAAGACTGAGCCAGAAGGACTTCAGGGGAGGGGACTTGCTGGGTAGGGGGCCACCACATGAAGGGCGAGGGTGATGGAGCTTGGGATGACTGAGCCTGACGGGGAATTACCAATGCTCGGTGGGGAGACGGGTGATTTTAAGGAAGAAATTGGCTAGCTTAGCTCCTCATTCATCCTTCACCTTGGGCCCTTTCTGCTACACCTTCCCTGCAGAAGTCCGCTGAGTAACATGCTCAGAACTCCTGGAAGCACAGCCAATGCAGTGAAAACAAAAGCTGATTGTGTCCATCAGCTGATCATTCTTAGGCACGTTCAGGTGTGGGGGTCCAGGTCTCTACTCTTTTCTGTTATTTTAAAAAAGTGTTCATGTTTCCCATCTCTATGAGAAGAGGAGACAATTTACTGCTATAATATTTGCTTATTGTAAAAAATGTAAAATGAGTTTTCCTAAAGATAGTGTGTGTATGTGCACGTGTGTTTGCGTGCACATGTGTGTCAGGCCACGGGCATCTGAGTCTGACTTGGGCTGGGCCCCGGCTTCCTTCCCGTGCCTCCTGCCATTCACTCACGTGTCAGCTGAGATCTGCCAGAGCCCCTCTCTAATGGTTCCCAGGGCTGTGCTTAGGGCCATGGAGCCAGGGCAGCCTTTTTCCATAGGAGCTCAATGCTGGAAGTCCTTTCTCTTCAAGCTCTGTGAAAGTGTGACTTTGTTTTAGTGTTTCTGGCCCCTGTTCTTTGGAAACCATTGTGAAGGGCTTTCATCGTGGTACTCAGTCCTGGCCCACCCAACTTGGTATTGCATCAGTGGAAATTCTGTCCCGGAATCAAGGGTGGTGGATTATTTCAAATAGGTCATTAACCAAAAGACTGTAGTTCCCCTCCCAGTGCTATCTGGGGCAGGATATCACCTTGGTCTGTGTTTACTTGTAAACAGCCTCAGGCCCTAAAGTAAGAGAAAGCCTGTGCCCATTAGATGTGCAGAATTAGACCCATATCCTCCTAATTTAGCCTAAAAAGAGATCTTGATACACTTTTCTGTAGAGACCACAATCTTTGCTCTTGAGCAAATTGCTTCTTGCACTGTCTTTCTACAAATCCGTGTGTTTCTCAGAAGAGAATCCATTGCTGTTTTTCCTAATGAAAAAGGAGGGAGGAGAAAGGCATGCCAGGTTTTTACAAGAGGTAAACCTTGCATGATAAAATCTTTAGAATATATTCCCTAAAGATGGAGAGGTAAATCACCTACTCTCTGAAATTCCTACAAGGGGGGACATGCTAATGTTATTAGGATACCAGATACAAATATAAATGTTCTCCTTAGTGTTCAAAAGGGTAAATATAAATATCAAATCCCAACTGTGGACAATCTAAAATATGTAACTAAATTATACATAGTCAATATTTTCAGGAATGGGAATCTTTCTCATCTCTATACCTAGAAATATAAGAAAATATTTTTTGATAAAAAGCAAATTGATCATATTGTGACTAGATTGTTAAAGATGCAGTAACTCTGCACATACTTACTTCTACCAGTGCCTTTTAAAATTCTGAATTTGAAGCTCACAATATTACTTTGACTACCTATTAATTCTTTCTAAGAGAAACTTCCCATATTTGGGGGCACATTAGATCCTTCTGAGAAGGAAGACTGGAGAGAACATTCTGTTTTTCCTCCCAGGTGAGATTCAGCGAGTCATTTATGACTCACCGCCACAATCATCCGGGTTAGGGACTGAATTGGACCCAACGCTGCCTAGTCCCGGGCATTAGCCATCCGCGGAAAAGAAGGTGAGCAGTAAGTCGGTGCAGCACGCTCCGTGAGAAGGGACGGATGGGAAAGGTGACCGGCCTGTGACCGTGCTGCCCCGCTCAGCTCTGTGTTGTCAATTACGGCTTCCCGCTGGGCACCCGGGGCTGGAGGCAACGTGGTCTGACTGTACCCAGGGTTGCTGGAGTGTACCAGCTTTGCTCATTACTGGGAGATTACCGGATTACCTGAGATAAAAAAAAGGGAAGGTCATGGATGGGATCAGCTGATGCAGGGTCCAATTTAGGCTTTAAAACTATAACAACTTCTTGGCTTTTAAACAAGCCTATCAGCAACTTTTCTTTTTCAAGGCCAAAGCCACCTTTTCAAGGGCTTCTCAGAATTGAAAGGCAGTGAATTTACAAGTATTCCTGAGTCCATAATGCCTAGATATCCAAGTTTCAGTTTCCTCATCTTTAAAATCAACACGATATCTACTTAGGGGTACTGAAGGATTAAATCAGGCAAACCAAGTAAAACTCATACTGTTGGCTAGAATATAGTGACTCCTCAATAAGAACCAATGATTGTTATAAACCAGGAATCTTTGGTGCTTCTTATACATCATCTCCTTTTTCTGGAAACACGTGTTTTCTAAAGAACTTGGTCCCATTTAATTTGTTTCAGACCATGCTATAAACAGATAAACTTATTCATCCATCCATGAACACAACTAATATTGACTGAGTTCCTGTTATGTTTATTCTGTGCCAGGCCCAGTTCCAGGAGCTAAAGCTACAGCAGCGAAAAGGACAGGCAAGGTCCCTGCTCCCGCAGAATGCAAACTCATGTAGAAGAGAGACTAAACAGCAAAGATAAATGCTGTGTGAAGCAGCAGGCAATAGTAAGTAATAGGAGGGAAAAGGTGAGAGGCTAGGGAATAACTGGCAGAGCTGGGGGTTGTCTTGCATGCAGTGGGCAGGGAGAGCCTCTGTGGAGGTGCCATTGAAGGGAAGATAGGAATAAAGGGAGACAATGAGGCCTTTGATGATCTGAGAAAACAGTGTTCAAGACCAAGGGTACAGGAAGAGCCAAGACTGTGAGGTAGGAAGGAGCTTGAAGTTTTTAAGAAAAAGCAAGAGAGACTCCAGGTCTTCGTTCACTTCTGCCATAGCAGCCTCCTGGCTGGTTTCCCTCCTTCCAAATCTCACTACAGTCAACTCGAAGCAGCAACCAGAGCACTTAAAAAAACCCCAAAACACAAAACAAACTTAAATCGGATCATTTTATTTTCCAGATCACAACTCTGCAGTGGTTTCCTATCTCAGGAAAAAATCCAAACTCTTCCTGTGGCTTTCAAGGGCCACCCCACACTATCTGGCCCTGCCTATCTTCTGCAGCACCCTGCTCAGCTAGGCCCCGCCTCTCCAGCAGGGAGGGAGGTCAGCACTGTAGGACACCAGTGCGGAGCTGTGGGCGTCAGAGGTGAGGACTGAAGGCTTCGGTGGCAGTGCCGGGGTGGGGCGGAGTGGTTTGCCTGCGGACGTGTTTGAGAGGCACGCTGACAGCACTCACGCAGGATTGGCTGTGGGCTCTGGCGTTGTGCGCCCCGGTTTCTCCAAGCTGTCAAGTGTTGTTAATGGCTGCTCTTAGCTTGGACCTCCTGTTTCCCGGGCATTATTTTTCTGTAGCAAACTAAAAGGCTATGCACGTAAAACTTGATTTTCAAAATGACCAGAGTTAGTACCCATTAAATTTCATCTTTGTGTGACCTCAGAATTGAAGCCGATTCTCTCGAAGTGAGACATCAGCAATGCGGGTGGACATGCTCTGGGTGGAGTATTCAGGGCCCCGACTGAAGGGTGGAAAGGACAAGAGGTGAAAATCAAATCATATTGTTGTTCTGATACAATTTTCATTGAAACAGATATTGACACTCTTGGCTAAAACCGAGTTTTGAATTATCTGTGAGTCTCTACTATTTTTACTATGAAACTGATTTTACAATGTTGAAGACATTAAACGTGTGAGAATGTATTTTGCAGTCAATCAATGTCCTAGGCCTGGTGATCTGCTCCAAGGCCCCCAGTAAACTGGCTTTCATTCCTCTTCTCACTCTGCTCCATCCGTATTCCTCTCATTGCCGTTTCTAAAACATGCCTGCTTAAGTATTTTTCACTGGCTATTCTTTTTACCTGGAATTCTTTTCTCAGATGCCAAAGTGCTAACTCACTAAACTTGTTCCAGTCTTGCTCAGATGTTACCCTCTCAGGGAATGTTACCCTGAGCATTCTATTGAAATTGCACCCAGCTCCCCGGCCCCACCCTACTCCCTCACTCCTGATCCTTCTTCCCCAGTCCGATGCCTTCCGTAGCACTTGTTCTAACCTATGGTATAATTTACTTTTGCGTTTTATTTGTTTATTGTTTGGCTCACTAGATGAAGCTCTATGAGGGCAAAGACTCTTAATCTGTTTTGCCCACTGACATAGCCCAAGCACCTAGAACAGTGCCTGGCTCACATGAGGTATCAATGAATATTTGTCAAATGGGTAAATGGATGAATGAACTACTATTTTTGTTGTAACATGGCGAGATAGGGAATGGAATGAAAGAGATCTCAGAATGAAGACCTAAACTATATGCCTATCACAAATTAACTTCCCAGGAGTAGCATTCCTTACTACTCCCTGGCATGCACCCTCCCCTCACCCCCCACTGCAAAAAGCCTTGTGGGAAGGGGCAATGGCTGTACAGAGATACCCACCTGATCCTCACCTCCCTGGTCTTAAATCCATGGGGGCTAATGATTTACCCTCAAGGCCTACTCTAAATTATTAAATGAGGAAGTAACTCATTCTGGGAGAAATTGCTAAAACAAGGGGTTCAACGGAAGTTGGCACCTTCATTGCCTCTGATCCCTCCCTCTTTGGACCAGGGCCAGAGTCCTCAGGAGATGGGGCTGTTAAAATAGTGGGGCTAATAAAAAGCTAAGTCACAAAGCAGCACTGTTTTGTGGCCTAATAGCAGGGCGTGATGGCTGTGGGGGGAGGATCGTTCCCTCCACGCCCACTTCAGTTTGGAAACTATGGGCATGTCAAGGAAAAATGGCCTCATAGGACGGTAGCAGAGAAGTTGCTCCAAGCATCTGATGCATGTGTTCTGGCAGCTGAGTCAGAGGGAGGGCTGCTGGGGAGATGTTCAATTGCACAATGATTTCCCCCTGGGACCGTGGTGTGGGGTCAGGAGGACTGCCAGAAGTGGGGGGATTTAGAAGAAACAGTTTTCTGGCCACCTAACCAAGGTAGGGGAAAGCCCAAGAACTGGTATATTATTTTTGTTGCTGGGACTTTGCTCTACCAAGACTGGTGTACTTTGAGAAAATTCCCATTTGGGTCCTGCTTATTGCTAGTGGTCACTGCCAGAAAAAGGAGAAAATAAGAGCCCTAGATACACTTAAAATCGAGGATTTCCAAGTCAAAGAAGTGTTTCTGGCTTCTCCATCACGCATCCTGGGGTCTCCATCAATGAGCAGCAGGGGAGGAAATGAGCTCCTTCACTGAGGGCTGTGACTAGTACTCCTGGTCACTGTACAAGAGAAATAATCTGAAATCCTGTGGACTTGGGGATTTGGGGAAGGTGTCAGGGACAGAACACAGGATCACACTAGTCCGAGCAGATTTCCTGAATAGTGCCATCGGCCCCGGGGCCAGGGTGGTGTGGCGGAGACCTTACTACTGAATGCCAGAAGTCACGTGTGCAGAATGAGGTTGGCAGCACCAAAGTGCAGGAAAATAAAAACAACAATGAAGAAGCCCATTTCATGGGGACTTTATGTCTTTTCCTTTTCCAGACTGCCTAAAAAGAATGCAGAAAGCAGCCCTCTTTCCAGGACTCTGGCATTTTTGTTTCCTCTGGAGAAAGTAAAAAAGGCAGCAGGAGAAATTGTTTGGGATTTCCCAAAGTGATACAACTAATGTCAGACTGCAGTTTTCCTTTATCTCCTTAGGAAAGGACCCTGAAAACAAAATAAAATGAAAATAAAATGAAAAATAGAAAACTGTTGAAATAGAAAATATGTTGAAATTTTTACTCTTTCTTGAGTGCTCACGCAGCATTAGAGATGATTTCTAGATCATATATGGGAGAAACCCCAAACTGGTTTAGTTTAAAAAAAAAAAGTTTACTTTGTGTTACTATAATTTAAAAGCGGAACCGTGCACCTAGTGTGATGGACATTAAAAAAGACCTCGCTATTCCCTATTAGTTCCAGGACTTTCCCCTCTTCTTGCTACAATACTTTTGCCCTATTCATATTATATCAGTGTAAGGGTGTCATAGCAACATGATCTGGCAGCAAAGGAGCTGCTGCGTTCCCTTTGAGCATCGTGGCCCCGGAGTCGTACAACCTTGTGATGGGTGTCGGGAAAGGGAGATGTGATGTTGCAGAAGGATCCTGTCCAAAGTCACAGGAAGCAAATTCTTCACAGTAGGAAGGACCGGGCATCTAATGGGAATGGCCTTTATGTGGTTACACATTTTCCCATTTGCTGATAGGATACCACCATCCCAGGACACCCTCAGCTGTCTGGAACAACACTAGGTACAAATCAGTGCAGCAATAAGACACACCCTTTTTTGTTCCTCTCCTGGCAGCAGCAGCGTGTCTGCCCAGGGAAAGGAGTCACAGACTGAGCGCTGTTTCCTTTAAGACTGAAACTACAAGTTTGACCTGTGGGCCCTGACGAGTTCCCAACCCTGCCAGATCTTCTGGATTACTCTGGGGAGAACTTTTGAAAACTGTAATCACTGGGTACCACTCCAGGCTTGCAGGGAGGATTGGGGCACTGGCATCTGTGTTTTCACGAGCTCCTCAGGTGACACTTGGGGAATCCACGGGTCCAATGTCTAGACGGTCCATGGAAGGTCAGATTGGTTCAAAGTTCTCTCTGAGATGTTAGAGATGCCTATGTGGGGTGTGTGTGTGTGTGTGTGTGTGTGTGTGTGTGTGTGTGTATTTAGGGATGGGAAGTAGGCAGTTGTGTCCTGGGATGTACAGGAGGAAGATAAAACTTCACAGTAGTCCCTGCAGAGCAATCGCCATTTCAGAGATCCTTTGATTCTGGGAAAGAAGAAAAGGAAACCAGACTAATCTTCATCGAATGCCTACTATGCATTTTCACACAGTGCATTCATTTCTTCATTCACAACCATAGATCACATCCCACATGCCAAGCCCTGAGCCAGGTGCTGGGATTACAAAGACAAACATGACAAATCTTATCCTGAAGGAGGCCACAGGTGATCACTGCCCAGAGAAACATGTACTAGGATGCAGGGGAGCATGAGGTGTTTGGGAGACTTTGGGAGGGGGTCTGAATTCAGTCTGGGTGGGGTGAGGGGATGAGTGGGGGAAGGTTTTCAAGAGGAGATAGCACTTGAATGAAATTTTAGATCATTCTAATTCTCATATTAACTACTGCAGAAGTCCAGTGTGGTTGGAGCAGAGTGAGTTGAGGGAGGGATGAGAAGGGGTAGGGTGAGGGGATGTTAGAGTTAGAGGTGAGACTGGAGAGGCAGGTATACTGGAGCCTTGTAATGAGTTGCCTTGACTTCATCCCGAGTGCAGCAAGGGATGCTGGGGAAGTCAAAGCAGGCAACGACAGGATGACATTCGGGGGTGAGAAACCACAGTCTGACGGCAGCACAGAGAATGCGTTAGGAAGGGGTGGGAGGAGATGGGAACCGGTTGGCCTGAGATGAAGCGGTGGGAGTGTGGGTGGAGAGGCAGGGGTGACGGGCTTGGAGAGCGAGGGAGAAGTCAAGGATGATGCCCAGTTTCTTTTTTGGCAGCTGGATGGATCACGGTGTCTCTCACCATTCACTATTTGCTTTAGCATGGCTCTTTGTTTTGCCTTCATAATAATAACCTTGTGTTATTTTTTTAACAGATAAATATGGGAAAGCTCATAGAGGTGAAAAATGGAGGAAAGTTCCTCGTCCCTAGCTCGTATGTTGGGATCCAAATTTAGGTCGGCCTGAGTTCTGAAACCAGGCTTCTAATGCCACAGGCAGATGCAAAACTTAACGAGGCTAAAAAAAGAAGAATGGGGCTTTGAGAAGCTACATTCACAATAGACACAACATGAGCTAAGCTTTGAAAAGTAGAATCCCAGGGCCTGAAATCTATTCTTGAGTGCAGTTCACATGGTGAGATATGACCTCCTTTTTGACAAGGTTGTCAGTGGTCTCTCTCCTATGCTGTGTAGCCTTTTTATACCTCACTGAAAGCAAGTGGGATTGAATCAAGTTTTTAAAGAGGAAAAACACTGTTGTTAAAAATGTCCTTATAAAAAAGGTAAAATGAGTTCTGGCTGGGGTAGCTCAGTGGATTGAGCGCTGGCCTGTGAACTGAAAGGTTGCCAGTTTGATTCCCAGTCAGGGCACATGCCTGGGTTGCAGGCTGGGTCTCCAGTTGTGGGCACATGAGAAGCAACTCATTGATGTTTCTCTCTCTTTTTTTCTCTCTCCCTTCCCCTGTCTCTAAAAATAAATAAGTAAAATATTTTTTAAAAAGTAAAATGAGATACATCTTAATCTTTATCTCACAGATTTGCTTTTACTGCCTCCCAAAGTAATTTGTTGAAAAACAGTTATCTTGCTGGATGATTTTAATTAAAACTTAGAAGTTTTTTTGATAAAAAAATAGATCTCCACCCGGAATCTTGTATGGTAGTGATGCGGCAATACTTTCAAGAGAGCACAGTGCGTGTGTAGGCTCTCTGAGCCAAAGGGTTATGCAGAAGTCCTCGTGGTGTTGGGCCATCGACAAAAGTGCCACCATTCAAACCTAGCTGGGCAATGTGTAGGTCATCCCTGCAGTCACCAGGTACACATCTGGCTGTTCCATGGTGCAGTCTGACCTTGAACTTCTGCTGTTCCTTTGGCCAGCATTGAATTTATCCTGTGTGTCTAATATCTTTGAAATTAATTTTGCCTCTCAGTTTTGATGAAGGCAGTCTCCTTACTAGTGAGGTAGCATATTACTGGACTTAGGACTATTTGTGATATTTCTGGAATGTACGTTTTCATGCTTTGAGTTAGCTGCACATTAAAGATAGGTTCGATTTAGATTTGTCACCTATATTTTTCCCCATGCTCACCTCTAACCAGCTTGCCTCCCTAACTATACTATTGCTCTCCCACTCATAAACAACGTTCCCCCATTAGGAGGCAAATTTGTTGGTTTGAACAGTCTGTTGGTCTGTCACTCCCTTTCTTGGGCGTTGACTCGCTGGGGCCTGTACCGGGGCTCCCGACACTTTAGTTTCCCTGTCCATGGGATTACCTCCCCTCACCTTGAGAGGTCACTGTGAGGCACAGCTCATAAATGTCATCATAAACTGCTCTGCGAAAGTATGTCTCAGCATCTGTGAGACCGGATTCAGAAGACTGTGTGTCTCTGGTCAAAAGAAAAACGAGGTGGCCCTTTGATGCTGGGCTGCACGGTGGGAGCTGGCAGTCTTCTTCACCTGTCCCGCGGTGGCCGGGCCCACACTTTCTCCAGCTGTCCTTGTGAGCAGTGAAATGTTCTAGAGTTTGTTCCTACCAACAGCAGCCAGCAGGCTTGCAGATCAATTATTTTCTTTTTTTTAAAAAAGATTTTATTTATTTATATTCAGAGAGAGGGGAAGGGAGGGAGAATGACGGGGAGAGAAACACCGATATGAGGAAGAAATATCAGCTGGCTGCCTCTCGCATGCTCCCAAGCAGGGACCTGGCCCATAACCCAGGCTTGTGTCATGACTGGGAATCGAACCAGCAACCTTCCAGTTCACAGGCTGGTGCTCACTCAGCCACTAAGCCACACTAGCCAGGGCAAATTATTTTTCTTTAGTTAGTTGGAAAGTCCTCCTTTCTTTAGTTCTTAAGAGCAGGAATTTTGAGACAGTACCCCACCCTTCCATAGCAGGTCACATAAATGCCTAGACACCACCCTCCCCCCTTGGGCAGTCAGCCCATTATTGCAAGAGAACAATAAGGAGATGGTTCCTTTGCTTCTGCTTCTTTGGCAGTATAGGAGAAGGAGGTGGCTGAAGCCAGACACATTGGCTCCATGCACATGCCCAAGCCTTTTTCAAAGTCTCACCCTGTTGAGCAAGAAGGCAACTGTCTCCACATTAACATCACCAGTGACCATGTTATAACTGGATTGGCTAGGTTTTTGCATTGAAACCTGGCTTAAAGGGTGTGTCCATGTGTCTGCAAAACATAAATGGAAAGAACCAAAAGGGAAGAGTGGCAAAAATGAAATCACTCCTTTCTTGGCAAAGAAAGAAAGATTCCATTTTAAAATAAAAGCAATTACCATGATAGCTGAACAAAGAGCTAGTTTGAGACACTAACCAATCACTAAAGTATAGAGGTTTTAGGTCTGTGAAAGTCAGTCATGTATAAACTGAACTATCAGCTAACTGTTAATTTATCATTCAGGCCAAATGTGCTTTCTACCATCATTTTCAAATTCTTCTGCTGAGCTATAACTTTGCCACACCTCCTAATGCATGCATTTTTCTGCCTCCTTGACTTTATGCCTGAGATTTTCTCTACTTGTAATACCCTTCCAGTATTTTTATAACAGGGAAATTCATATTCATTTTCCAAGTTCCGGCTCAAAGAGCTTCCCTGCCTTCCCGGTGCTCCCAGGCAGAACTGGTTGCTCCTGAGGGGCTCTGCTTAAATGCAGGCTAGCATTGGCACCTTGTGTTATCCCATCGAGATTAGGGGCTGCTTTGTATTCACATCTGTATCCTCATTGCTTTGTGGAGTTCTACACACCAGTAAGTGCAGAATTAACTTCATCTCTCCAGCCATATGGCAGAAAGCTTTTAGGTGTCCAGATTTAGTAAATGATAGTGAGTTTTTTGTTTGTTTGTTTTTGTTTTTTACAACGGATATGATTTTTAACACACGCTCTGGATTTTTGGCTTTATGTAATTTTTCCCTTTTTTTTATACAATCCAAGGGTGAGTGCAGGAAATCTATATTTCTTTCAAAAAAGTTGTGCTCCAAATCAGCAATATTTTCCTTTTGAGTAGAATCTAAGACTTTGGCATTTTGCCGCATAGGTGAGGGAAGAGAGGTTCAGACGTGGCTGAGAAAGCCAATGTAGTTTGGAGAAAAGGGAAGAATGAGATCAAAAAGGCGTACTGTTGTCTTTGGTATAAAACAATGTTTCTTAAAATCGGGTGTGTCAGCCAAAGCGGCCTTCAGGCAGGTTTTACTTGCATAACCTGCATATGTTCAGAATCTAGACTTTGGACTGACCTTAGTTAGCTTCAAAGGCAGGTATTTTTATGTGAAGGAACTCTTTCATCCAATTATTAGACAAATCATCAGTTTTCTAAAGGTTCCAGACACATTTATTCTTTCTGCATTCTTTTAAGTTTAATAGAAGAAAATGAGAAATGTGAATTTATGTAGCTCCTCTTTAGTTCTTTGCATTTTAAGCATTTCCATAAATTTAAAGAAATGAATCCATGTAACTTGCAGAAAGTTTTAAAATGTAAATCAGCAACACACACAAAATCACCCATAATACTGATACCTGATGATAACCACTGTTAACATATTTTTTAAATTTATTTTAATCATTGTTCAAGTACAGTTGTCTCCCTTTTACTCCCATTCCAGCCCACCTACCGAACCCTCCCCACTTCCCTCCCATTACCACCCTCCCCCTAGCTTTTGTCCATGTGTCCTTTAAATTTGTTCCTGTAAACCCTTCCCATTCTCCCCTGAAATTCCCTCTTCTCTCCACTCTGGTCACTGTCAGTTTGTCCCCTATTTCAGTGTCTTTGGTTATATTTTGCTTGTTTCTTTGTTTTGTTGTTTAGGTTCCTGTTAAAGGTGAGATCATATGGTATTTGTCTTTCACTGCCTGGCTTGTTTAGCTTAGCATAATGCTTTCCAGCTCCATCCAAGCTGTTGCAAAGGGTAGGAGCTCCTTCTTTCTTTCTGCTGCATAGAATTCCATTGTGTAAATGTACCATAGTTTTTTTGATCCATTCATTTACTGATGGGCATCTAGGTTGCTTCCAGCACCTAGCTATTGTAAATTGTGCTGCTATGAACATCGGGGTGCAAAGGTTCTTTTGTATTGGTGTTTTAGTGTTCTTAGAATAGAGTCCCAGCAGTGGAATTGCTGGGTCAAAAGGCAGATCCATTTTTAGTTTTCTGAGGAAGTTCCATACTGCTTTCCATAGTGGTTGTACTAGTCTGCAGTCCCATCAACAATGCACTAGGGTCCCCTTTTCTCCACAACCTCTCCAACACTTGTTGTTTGTTGCTTTGTTTATGATGGCCGTTCTGACTGGTGTGAAGTGGTATCTCATTGTGGTTTTAATTTGCATCTCTCTGATAGCTAGTAATATTGAACATCATTTCATGTGTCTTTGGATTTTTCTGTATGTCCTCCTTGGAGAAGTGTCTGTTCAAGTCCTTTGCCCATTTTTTAATTGGGTTGCTTGTCTTCTTAGAGTGGAATCGTGTAAGTTCTTTATATATTTTGGAGATTAAACCCTTGTCTGAGGTATCATTGGCAAATACGTTTTCCCATACAGTTGGTTCTCTTTTTATTTTGCCCACTGTTAACATATTTAATGGCTCATCCATTCAGTAATATGTCCTGGTGTATAAACTTTATTTCCAGAGATTTTGTTGCATCTATATGCCCACATCCACACATTTTTATTTATAGAAGAGGGCTCAGAATATCTTTATTGTATTATTAGTACTTAGTATACTATTTACACACTTCTCTCCTTTCTGTTGTATGGATTACCATGATTTATTTAACCAGTTCCTTATTGTTGGATATTTAGGCTGTTTCTAAAGTTTTGTTATTATAATCAAGACTGCAAGGAATATCCTCTAGATCCTTCTTTGACTTCTTGTCTTATTGTTGCCTTAGGAAAATTTTTAAAGAAAAATTTCTGACCAAAAAAGGAATGCAATTTTTAAAGATTTTGGCATATGTGATTGAATTGGACTCAGAAGCATTGTATTTCTTTAGAGTACCTGTTTCCCCCATAGCTTCATCAATAATGGAGTATTATTAGTGCTCTTTAAAAGTTTTGCTAATCTGATATGTTAAAAATGATACATTGTTTTAGTTCTTATTGATATATTCGTTGTATTGAACATGTCTTTGTGTTTTGCACATTTGCAATTTTCCTTTCATGGAATGCCTGTATACTTTTCTGCTCTGAAATTGTAGTTATTGCTTTCTCTTATTGATTTGTAAAAGCTCATTATGTATTAAAGATATTCACCTTGCTGTGTAGTAATGGTATCCAGAAGATAATAATTTTTCTTTTATTTATTATTTTTAGTCTTTTGTTATTGTTTTATTCCTTATCAGATAACTTCCATGAAAAATAGAGAACTTTATCATTGTGCCCTTAATGTTCATTTGTTTTATTTCTAAAGGCCTATGATTTGTTATTCCTCTTAAGATGTGTGAATTGAGAGCCCAAAAGGATCAAACTGAAGATCTAGGTATGGAATCCAAAAAGCGATATACCTAAGCTCCTTTCCTAACTAAAGGTTTTCATTTTTACCTTTGTATCCTACATTCGGCACCATGTAAAGATATTTCTATAAAAGATAAATGTTTATATGTCAAGGAAAAGTTCTTATAATTCCAGAATTGTTTTTTCTTTTTCTCTTTCTTTCTTTCTTTCTTTCTTTCTTTCTTTCTTTCTTTCTTTCTTTTTTTGACTTCTAAGAGGTGAATCTTGGTGCAAAACAATCAGTAAGTTTGGAAAGAATTTTCTTTGCAGCTCTGGATAAGGAATGTGCACTCAAGTGATACTATAATCCAGGCGGAGAGCTGGGCCTTTCCTGGAGAGATGATGCTGGGACAAAACTTTTCTCTATCAGGCCTTGAAATATCATTGGGCCTGCCTTTCTCCCTCCCTCCCTCCCTCCCTCCCTCCCTCCCCCTCTCCATCCCTCCCTTCCTTCCTTTCTTCCTTCCTTCCTTCCTCTCTCTCTCTCTCATCAGGTTATCATGACTAAACTCTTTTATATTACTTTTTCAACCAAGTGAAATATTTTCCTAGCTCAATTTCTCTGTTCTTAATATTTGCTTAAAGTAATAAATATTCTCTTCCATCACAGTTCTTTATTTCCTAGACTTGGATGGCCCTTCAGTTCAATAGAATTATTCACATATTGACTGTTATTTCAATAGGGATAGAATTATTAATTATGCATTGCATGCTCTGACCTCATAAAAAGTTCAACTGCCCTGACCACAGTGGCTCAGTTGGTTGGGCACTGTCCCACAAACCAAAAGGTCACCAGTTCGATTCCCAGTCAGGACACATGCCTGAGTTGAGGGTTTGGTCCCTGGTTGGGGTGTGTGTAGGAGGCAACTGATTGATGTTTCTCTCTTGCATTGATGTTTCTCTCACTTTCTTTTCTCCATCTCTTTCCCCTCTGTAAAAATAAATAAATAAACTCTTTAAAAAAAAGCTAAACTTTCCCATCATTCACATTATGTGTGTCAGCAGTACAGCTAAGGGTAGGCTCACTCTGAGCACTGTTTTAAGGTCCTGAAAGTAATCACCAGGAAAAGGTTTTTGTTTCTTCAACCTAGTGGAAGAGCTGACATTCTTTGTGTAGCATTTTGGAAATGGAACCTCTAAAAAAAGTTGTGTCAAAAGAGGTAGCTATAGCAACGAACAGTGAGAGAGCATTCACAGAATGGCTGAGGGGAAATAATACTTAGCCAGCTATCTTTCTGCAGGCAGTTTAGATGTCTGTCTTGGTAGATTTTGGTTTTTGTTCTTCAAATTATATACAATGTTTCAGAAAAGTAGGGTTATAGTTAGTGTATTACAAAAGTCTTTTAATTTTTTCTCCTTATGAGATTTCTAAATTCAAACAATAATCTATACTAGATGGGATCGTATTGCATCCATGACCCAAGTCTACTGGTTCCAAATTTCCATCAGACTGTAAATCTTTTGGATTTAGGAATGAGAGATCAAAATTCCCAGGAACTCTCGGTAATTTTCTCTCTTTAAAATACTTTGAACATTCTTTATATTCTTTACTCATTGTTATGAGCATCTCAAAACTTTGGTTGAATGAGTAAGAAACATTAAGTTTGGTAGTATTTACACAAAAAACACTTTTATTTTTTGCCTCTAGCAAACATTCAAATGCTATAATGCCAGCAGACATTATTGGGTAGTATTCAGATGATGCGGCATTCAGATCTCTCTACACTACGTGGAATCCTGGCTTGCAGGTGCCAATATAAAAATCTGTATCTCTTCCAAAACTTGTTATATCTTGGAATACCCTCAGAGGATTTGTTTAAAGTATTCTATGTATATAAATGTGCTGATGTTTATTTGCAAGCATGACTCGTCATTAGCACCAGCCAGCACCGCGAATGTTCACTTATCACGTGACAACAGCTTTAAGCCACTCTGACCAACTACATCTTGACAGAGATGCTGTTCGACTTTAACCTTCCACTCTGCGTGTTCACAACCCATGTTCCTGCCTTTGACCTGATGCCACTGGAGCTCTTCAAATCAGTAACATCTCTACATCTGATGGCCATATTTTAATTCTTGCAGAAGAATTAGAGTAATTTTTCCAGTTTTCCTAATTTCTCAACAGATTTTACTCGAGATTTAGAAAAACACACCGATTTCCCAAGAACTCTGAGGAGGGTATCCCCACATGGAGGTGCTATCCAAACCTGACCTCTCCAGGGTTGACCAGGGCTGCTCCTTGAGGATCCAGGCTGGGTGACATGACAGGGCCACATGGGATGGGGGTTTGAGGGCCCCGAGTTTTAATCCTGGCTGTTTCAGAGACTGTCGATGCATAACCTGGAGTTAGTTTCCTAACTTCACAGGGCCCCCAACTTGCATGTATTTAAAATGAGGAGCTCTTACTAGTTTAAGAGAAGCTGAATGTGGGCGGGAGAAGAAATAACATTTCTACGAGGTCTTAAGGTCACTGTGAGGAACAGAGGAACAAAGGTTGGTCAGAAAGATCTCCCTGGGTGGCAGAGGGGGTTCTGACAAACCCCCAAGGAGAGGCTGGTGTGGCTGAGGCCTGTTCTCTTGTATCCCACCACGGGTGCCCCAGTCACCTGCGTGATTGGGGACCAGGGGGCGGGCTGCAGCCAGCTGCACACCCCAGCACAGCTGACTGGTTAACCTCTGACTTGCCTTTTCATTCACTCACTTTAGGACTCTATGCTAACTCAGACTAGAAAGGAAGGGTATTGTTTAGCATATGAAATAATAATGCTAAAGTAATAAAAATCTCTATCATTATGGCTAAGTTCCTGACCTAAAGTCAGCAACAACTAATTTTACTTCCAATGTTTTTGTGATTCATCTGACTGGAGTGTGGTGGAGGAGCAGTATGTTTTTCCTCATAAAGGTAAAGGGGTTGGCAGTAAGTGTATTTCAGTAAAACTGAATAATAAATATATTCATTTGCTTCTGGGATCAACAAGTGTTCTTTGATGTAATTAGGTACTGTTGTTAATTCTAAGTTTGTCAAGTTAACTAGTTTTGAGTGGGAGAAGCTCTAGACAGTGCAGGAGGAGCTAGATTAAAACACCTGGGAAAGAGCTACCTAGTTATACTGCATTTGAGTGTTTAAACTGCTATAAACATTTCCCATCCACAGAGGAATTAAAACTTCCTGGGACACAGTCTCAATTTCACATACATAACTAGAGTAGATTATACAAACCTAACTCTCTCCCTCCTTCTCCTCTGTTTTCTCTCTCTCCCCCTCGTATCCCTCTCACTGCATTTCTCAACTGGCTCACTCCTTCACGTGCTTCCGGTCTCTGGCACACATCCAGAACCTTCAGGTCCACACCAGAAGTGTCCTGGGTATTCTTGCACCACCTTGGCCTTTTGTACCAGAGCATGAATCCTGATGGACTAGATGATCTCAGAGCAGAGACCATATGGCTACCTTTTAAAAAAATTCTCACCCATGGACATTTTTTCATTGCTTTGAGAGAGAGAGAAACATCAATGTGAGAAAGAAACATCGATTGGTTGCCTCTTGTAGACTACCAACTCAGGATTGAACCCACAACCTAGGTATGTACCCTGACCAGAAATCAAGTCTGCACCCTTTTGGTGTATGGGGTGATGGTCCAACCAACTGATCTGCGCCGGCCAGGGGGACCACGTGGCTATTTATTTCATGACTGCAGCCTCACCACCATGCACTGAATACATATCACTGTGGGCTGGGTGCTGCGCCAGACAGATCATTACACACAAAATCTTACTCAATCCTCTCCACCACGTTATAGGATAGAGATTATCACCCAAAGTTTACTGATGAATAAACTGAGATTTGGACTGACGAAGTAGTTCACTGAAGATAGGGCTAGTAAGTGCCAGGAACCAAGTTCTGAATGTGGCCCATTGGCCATATGAATGCACCAACTGCACTGATTCAAAGACGAGAAGGACACGTTCACTCACCTCAAAGAGTTTACTTTTGAGTAAAATAATTATATGTCCATATCCGTCATAGCCAATAATTCTTGGGAATGAAATATAACACCTGCTTTGTTCTTGAGAGTTTTTTACAGAGACACTCATTAGAAACATTTTGCTTAATAAAATATTTCCGAAGTTTTTGCAGGTGGGGTAACAACTATTGTGTTTGTAATTTTGCTATAACTTTTTCAGAAGGATACCATATATTTGAGCTTGGTTCATCAGCTGATTCTTTATAGTTCATTGACATTTACTAGTTTTTTCTTAAACTTAATATTTTTAGATTTAGGTTTTATCAAAACCTGCTCAAACCAACTTAAACTGACAAGCCTAAGGACAACCAAATTGTCTAGTTACACAAAAGAATGCAGGCCAATTATTACATTCATAGATGAATATTCTGTTATTACTTTTTGTAGTAGGTGCTGAAAGTACTTTCTTAAGGTAATATGATAAATTTCAGAAGGATGAAATCAACAGAAAGTTGGAAGAGAGGGTTTTTTTTTTTAAAGAGCTACTTTAGCAGGTGGGGAGGTTTATAGACTCAGGAATCAAGAGTTGAATGAAAGACAATTTAGAGGTAACTCTACTACTTAGAGAGAGAACAAAGTCAGGGGAAAGAATTAAGAGGGCATTTTGAGATAATAATTGGAAATTTTTTTTAAAAAGGGCAGGTGTGTGTGCTTTTTAAAGGACCTGCCCTTTGAACCTGGGGGTAGAGTTTCTGATCTTCATCAGCCCTCCTTCACGACAAGCGCTGTGCACACTAACTTGCCCATCTGGGCTTTGGCCCCAGCTAACGTGCTTCGCTTCTTGTAGATCCATGTGGCTCTGGACCGGATTTCCGGTCTCGGATTTGTTCTGGGACTCTGATAGTCTAGGCTGTTTGGAGTTGAAGTGTTCTAATGATGTGACCTGACACGGTCCATCTAAGGCTACTTCATTCGATGGACCGTGTTTATCACCCATGTTTGATCTTAAGTAGCTGGGTCAGGTTTCCTCTATGGCCTTGCAGTAGCTAGCTTTTAGGTGTTTCATTCTGCTCTGCTGAGTGTAATGGAGCAGAGCAGGTGTGAGGAGTGGTGTCAGCTTCCAGAATGGAAAGAAAATGTTGGAAGTGAGGAGCATTCCCATTGAAAACTTAACAGGCTATTATAATTAATGAGGGGTGGGTGCCGAGGAAGAGTCTGTAAAAAGGTTTTGAACTTAAGAGAGTGAGGAAATGATGCTGCCTATAATAAAATGAAAGAATTAACAAGAAGGACTGAGTTTGGCTTAAACAATATTGACCTTGAGGCATTTGTGAAACTTTTTTGTCAGATATGTACAGCAGGGATTTGAGGCTTTACAGTGGCAGCATGACATACTAAGGTCTTGAGATAGAGACTGATAATTGCTGAAGTTCTAGAACTGGAAGAGATTTCAAGTGAATAGAGGAGAAGTTGGCTTAGGATGAAACCTGAAGGCATGCTCACACTATGGGATAGACAGGAGTCCTTGATGGAAACTAAGCTACGCTTATGAGAAAGGAAAGGGGAGAACCAGGTGAGACCTTTGTAAGAGAATCCAAAGAAAAGACAGTGTCAAAAAGTAGGTGGTCAAATGTCAGGGACTGTGGAAAGCTCAAGCAGGAAGAGGACCATCGTATCTAATGATGAGAAAAGTGCTAATCAGCTTGGGGGAGGAGTTGCAGAAGAGGGCCTCCTAGTTTATCTTGGTGCATTGGAGGAATTGGCTCTTACAAGGCTCTTATAAAAGCTTGAAATGTGCCCTGGCTGGCGTAGCTCAGTGGATTGAGCGAGGGCTGTGAACCAAAATGTCGCAGGTTTGATTCCCAGTCAGGGCACATGCCTGGGTTGCAGGCCACGGCCCCCAGCAACCTCACATTGATGTTTCTATCTCTCTCTTTCTCCCTCCCTTCCCTCTCTAAAAATAAATAAATAAAATCTTAAAAAAAAAGAAAGCATAAACCCTACTTTAAAAAAAAAGAGCTTGAAACATTATCTCATTATGAATCCAAAACCAGCAGGGGTGGCCAAGGAAAGTGGGGTATCGTATAGATCAAAGGGGATGATGCCAATACACAGCCAGCCTTGAGATAGAAGGCCCCCCATTCTAAAAAGTATTCTTGAACCACTAACCAAAATAAAGAGTACAAAGGTTGGAAGCCAAAAGAGACATTGTAATGGTCTTGTAACCACACACAGTTATTGCTATAATTTAATCTGTTTATCTTAACTCAACAAATCAACACATTTCCATGAATAAACAAAAGCAGTTACACAAATTGGCATAAACTTAAGACCTAGGGCCAGATAGATTAAGCCCAAAGATTTCAGTCGGAAAGGATAGTAAATACAAATGTTAATGATGAGTGAAAACTATGCTCTTAGCCCAAGGTGCACTCCTTGGCCTTTCCTGTGCTCACAGGGTCAAGGTGAACATGCACCTGCCATGGGCACTGATGCAGCATATGACACAGTAGCATTTGACTAGAAGTCTCTATCCCATGCATGGCTGATGACAGGCACAGACATCAGCTGTGGTCTTGCTATGATGCAAGTGAGGGTGGGCAAGCATCTTGTGGCTGCAGAAAAAACACCAACTCTGTCTCTTCATTGGGCAGATGGAGGTTACCTTGGCACTTAACCTCTCTCTCTCTGGGTTTCATTTTCTTCATCAGACAAATGAGGGGGTTGGACGAGATTATCTCTAGTCCCCTTCCAGAAATAAAGTTCTGTAATTCTCTGCACTCTACATTTCTCTGTCTAGTCAATAGCTGCATGAGTGGGAGGCAGCCATGTTCGTGGTAGCAGTTACATCAGTAATTTCCTAAAATTTGGTTTACAGCTGACCTTGAATCCAAAAGACCTGAGACAATCCCCTGACTTATGCTTTTCTAGCCTTTCCTATGATTGTGTAATCACTGGGTTTCCCATATTAAATCCCTTTCTGCTGAAAATACCTATGGTGGTTTCTATTTCCTGCGTTAAACGGAGAGAAGGAGAGAATTTTAACCCTATGCACAGATATTTCTGAAGGCCACCTCTGTGAATTGGAGTGACTGTCTCTTTGGGCACAAATACAAGCTCATTGGTTTTCAGAGCAAAATGTCAGTTTTGCCGCATTAGATTTTTTGAATGCATATTGTCCAGCATTTACTAAAAGCCAATTTCCAAAACACACATCTGAGAAAAGTATCGTAGCTCTTCTTTCCTTTGGATCCTTTAACCCTGTCTTGCAATAAAATTTTAATGGAAGGTATTGAAAATTAAGTAAGGGTTTTTCAAATGACCCTTATTTAAGAATATGAGTGACCAATTTCTACTAGCATTTATTGCCAATAAAACATCTGTTTCTCTTGGAAATCTTTTTTTTTAAAATATATTTAATTGATTATGCTATTACAGTTGTCCCATTTTTTTCTCCCTTTTATTCCCTTCTATACTGCACCGCCCCCCACCATCATTTCCCCACTCTAGTTCATGTCCATGGGTCATACATATCAGCTCTTTGATTTCTCCATTTCCCACAGTGTTCTTAACTTCCCCCTATCTATTTTATACCTATCATTTATGCTTATTATTCCTTGTACCTTTTCCTCCATTCCCCTCCTCCACCACCGGCTGATAATCCTCCATGTGATCTCTGTTTCTGTGAATCTGGTCCTGTTCTAGTTTGCTTAGTTTGTATTTGTATTTTTAGGTTTGGTTGTTGATAGTTGTGAGTTTGTTTTCATTTTGCTATTTCTTTTTTGATATTCTTTTTCTTAGATATATCCCTTTAACATTTCATATAATAAGAGCTCGGTGATGATGAACTTTAACTTGGCCTTATCTGGGAAGCACTTTGTCTGCACTTCCATTCTAAATGATAGTTTTGCTGGATAGAGCAGTCTTAGATGTAGGTCCTTGCCTTTCGTAACTTCAAATACTTCTTTCCAGCCCCTTGTTGTCTGCAAGGTTTCTTTTGAGAAATCAGCTCATAGTCTTATGGGAACTCTTTTGTAGGTACCTGTCTCCTTTTCTATTGCTGCTTTTAAGATTGTCTCCTTATCTTTAATCTTGGGTAATGTAATTATGATGTACCTTGGTGTGTGCTTCCTTGGGTCCAACTTCTTTGGGACTCTCTGAGCTTCCTGGACTTCCTGGAAGTCTATTTCCTTTGCCAGATTGGGGAAGCTCTCCATTAATTTTTCAGATAAGTTTTCAATTTCTTGCTCTTCCTCCTCTCCTTCTGGCTCCCCTATGATTCTGATGTTGGAACATTTAAAGTTGTCCCATAGGTTCCTGAGCCTCTCCTCATTTGTTGGAATTCTTGTTTCTTCATTCTGTTCTGGTTGAATGTTTCTTTCTTCCTTCTGGTCCAAACTGTTGATTTGAGTCCCAGTTTCTTTCTCATCACTGTTAGTTCCCTGTGCATTTTCCTTTTCATAGACTTCATTTTTTCCTCTAATTTGCGACCATACTCAACCAGTTCTGTGAGCATCCTGATTACCAGTGTTTTGAACTGTGCATCTGATAGGTTGGCTATCTCTTCATTGCTTAGTTGTATTTTTTTTTTCTGGTGCTTTGACCTGTTCTTTCATTTGGGCCATTTTTTTTTGTCTTGGTGCATGTGTTATGTGTAAGAGGCAGAGCCTTAGGTACTTGCTTAGACAGGGCTACACGTTGCTTAGTTGTGATGCTGTTTGTGGGGGAGGGGTCAGAGAAGGAGCAATGCCGCTTGCTTGGCTCTCAGCCGGTTTTCAGTCACTTCCCCCACTACTCACAAGCAAATTGGGCCCTTCTGGCACTGATTCCCATGTGGGTGGGCTTGTGTACATTCTAGGACCCTGTGGGTCTCTCCAACAAACTCTCCTGTGAGGCTGGGAGTCTCCCAGCACCTCACCCCGCACAGGTGTTTTCAGTTGGTGTTTTGAGGCTTTATTTCCCCAAGCTGGGGCCCTGGGTTGTGCAGTCTGTCTTGCTCCCCAGTTTTGCCTGGTTTATCTGCACGAGAATGTGGGACTGCCTGGTCAGCCAGCTACCACCTCGCCCACCCGGTCCTCCAGCCTCCGCTTTGCAGTGAGTCTTCCGCACTCCAGCTGCCTGTCTCTGCCCCTCCTACCGGTCTGGGTGAATGTTTCTTCTTTAACTCCTTCGTTGTTGCATTTCCATACAGTTCTATTGTCTGTCAGTTCTGGTTGTTTTTTGTTTTTAAATTTGTTGTTGTCCTTCTTCTGGTTGTGCAAAGAGGCACAGTGTGTCTACCTACACCACCATCTTGGCTGGAAATCTCTATTGGTAATTTTGAAAACAAGAATAATATAACCTGTTTTCCTTCCCTTATTTTGCTGATTTTCAAAAGCTCAAAGTCAAATTAGAAATTAATTGTACCACTCTTCATGGCAAAATTATTTTTATCCTCTTTTTTTTTTGGTTTCTGATCACTTATCTCTTAAATTGGGAAATGTACATGTGGAATTGGCTAGAAATAAGGACTGAACAGATATATATAAAATTTCTTCCCTACTCTGTGTAACTGCTGTTAGCTTCAGTGCTGTTTTCTACATAAAGTTTAACAATATTATTTTACATTTCTTAGATACTGATACAAAAACCTCTTGGTTGGTATGTCTTATACATGAAATAAGAGCTCCAATGAACTTTTTTGAAAAGCAGTTATTTTTTAATGTTTTACAGTGCTTTCATTCTAAAGCTGATTCATAAAAACAGGTGAGCCAAAGCAAAAAAACAAGAGTATTATAAACAGCAAAGAGTTAACTTAAAACGAGTAAGAAAAAAAGAAACAAAAATCCCTCTCAGCTTTTTTTCTTTCTAATTTCCTCCTCACACAATTTCCTGTTAGTCTAACTTTTCAGAGAGATATTATTTTCCTTTCCAGTACCAATTTCAGCGGTGATGGCCTAAAAGGTTCTGGTGCCCCAAGTGAGACCAGATTATAGGACTCCATATGGGGTCAAAGAAGGAGATTTCTTAAGGATTTTTACCAACAAAGTAAAAGTGGTGGGGTTTCACTTCACTTCAAAGTAAAGATACCAATACAAACAAATTCTCCTTATGTCATATTGATAAAGAAGCAGAAAGGCCCCTCCAGTTATGCTGGTGGGTGCTCTGGCCATTTGTGTGGGGAACTGAACAATGAATAGGGGTGGTTTGTAAAATTCTCCTCTCTGATGTGTATACGCCAAGTGGAGAATGGATACACACATACACAAACACAGACACACACAGAGATAGTTGAGGTCGAGGAAGATATTTTTATTTAACAATATGTAATTTTTAGTAGATGTCTGGGAAGTATTATTACATAAACACCAGCTTCTGGGAAGAGTTTACCTCCCCTGTGACACAGGAGTTAAACGATCATGAAGGAGCACACTTTCTCCTGCCCACTTTTTCTTCATGAAGAAGTCGTGTTTTCTGAGAGTGTAGGGTCTTGTTGTCTGAGGACCAGTGAGCAGAGGGGCTCGTAGGCTTCTTGTCCCTTTCTCTTAGTACTTAATGTCTCTACACATGCAAGCCACGTTTAATGACCAAATGTGAGTAATCTCACTCATTGGACCATGGTGATCTTGAAGGAGTAAGAAAACAATTAGCACTTTTCAGAATGTTGGAGAAGTACTACAGGATATTTGTATTCATTTTTCCACCCTCATATCATGAAAGCTGAATGTGAGTACCATTAACTAAGAATTGTTCCCCTTCAATTAACAATATTCTTCTCAATTCCATGACGGGTAGAATCAACACTAATTCAGAGAAGGTTTGCCTGCTCTAGAAAACTCTTTACTTCCTCAGGACCAGGAGAAAATGATGCTTAGGGCTTTAACTGGAGGCTTTCCCAGCTGTTCTCTTAGCCAGCACACACAGATTTTACAATCAGACAGACCTTGGTTGGCATTCTGGTCACTTCATATTTCTAAAGCTTAGTACCTTTAAATGGGAAATAAGAACCATAACTGACTCTCATCAGGCTGCAAGGATTACCTAAAATGATGCAGGTTAAGAGTTTCATCAAAGCCTGGCACATACTAAGACCTCATTAAATATGAGCTTCTGAGACAGCTTTAGTGACTAACTCCAGCTGCCTCCAATCTCCTTATGTTGTCTTCAGTTCTCCTGTGCACGTGTCTTGCCCTTCTCACTACTGACTGGCTAGTTCTCCTTGTATGTTTCTACTGAAAATTCAGGATGGAGCAAATGTGGTTGACTAAGCGAATTACCATCTTTTTCCTGACTGGAGTTCCTGCAAAGCACTTGGCGGATAAGGGTACTCACAAAGGGAAAATACTACAATAACCCTTTCATCACAAGGTGACTTCATTTTGAGACGATTAAAAGTGCCAATCATACCCTGGATAAGCCGGTCGTGGTATTGTCCTATACACCAAAAAATTGTGGATTCCATTCCTGGTCAGGGCACATACCTAGGTTGTGGGTTTGATCCCCAGTTGAGGTGTGTACAAGAGGCAACCAATTGATGTTTCTCTTTTTCCTCCCCCCCTTCCTTTTTCTAAAAAACCAATTAAGAAATCCTCATGTGAGGATTTCAAAAACATCGATTAGTTATTATTAATGCTTCCAGAGCCTCCTCAATTAATTAGTCTTGCATATTCAAACAGATTAAAATTATGATTTGGATACTTGTATTATTTTAAAGACAAACTGAGAAACTCTTGTTTCTTTAACTTCCATGACCATTCGAATGCCCTTTGTTGAGGCTCAAATAATCGAATTCAAGCTGGGGCACCAGCTCTCATAAGCTGCAACAGCAACTGGGTTTAGAATTAGCCTTGACCCCACCCTTGAAGAGAAACCAGGCCCGTCTCCGCTTCCTCATCCTGTGCATTTCTAATTAGCTGCACAATTTCTTTTCACTCCAAATGGCCCCAAGCACCAACGATAACAGGAATCCAAACTAGCTTTTAATTTTTTGGAAGTCATGTTAGTGAAATTCTTGTTATGTCATGTGAAATGTTACCCAGCTGTTTGCCAGAGATGTTTAAAGCCAGCCTGTTACTTTTTGGGTGGTTAGTACCTGAGGCAAAATTCAGGGAAGAAACATGAAAGTTCTTGTATTACTTGAGGTTAATTATCTGTGTGGTGAGGCTTATGTATTCAGCTTATGCACTATTCTGATCTGCTCTTCTCTCTGTCTAAATGGGTGTAACTTAAACTGAAGGTATGTTATTGTCAGTGGCGTTTTGGATACAGGTTTCTCTGAGTGCTACAGATGAGTGCAATTTTTAAAAAATTGATTTTTAAAACTGTATTTTGTACAATAGAGCAGCCAAGAAACAAACCAGGGTTTGGTGAAATTTCACATATGTGAGAAAACCCAAAGCATCTTCATACTAGGGTCAGGATAATTTCCATTTCTCTGAAAGCAAAAACCTAAATCTCAGTTTTCTTAATGTATCTACTGTCTTTATGTAAAGTATTTAAGTGAATTATGGGAAGAAATGCCAGTCACTTTAATTGTCATTAATTGCTCTTATTTTTTAACATGAAATATGTATTGATTTTGGGGGACACTATTAGTTTTCAAATTGAAACAGCTCCATTTTGGTTTTCGTACTGGGCCAGAAGTTACATGCAGGTGCCTAACTGTGCAGTCACTTTAAGAGAATTATCAGGTTGCAAGAAAATTAGGAAATCAATGGATAATTTTGGATCAAATGGATCATCTGAGATACAGATTATAAACTCCTATAGGAAATTATAGATAAATATTATCAGGAAGGCTCTGAGCCACCTAGAGACAGTGTTAACCAAATCAGCACAGAAATAGCTAGTTTTTCCTCCTTTTCTTGGTGTAAAGAACCAAGCCAGGGATGGAGGCTCTGGAGGCTCAGACTGTCTCTGCTTCCCCCACCCCATGGATAACAACCTGCAGATGATATTATATTCAAATAAAAATTAGTATGAATGATAGCGACTCCCTATTTCATATACATTTACTGAAACTCTGACAAGGTAGAGGAAAATGGCTCAGATCCGGCTCACAGTGGTCACAGAACTAATGGCAATCAGGGTCGTGCTGGGTGTTGAGGGACTTTAGGGAGTCTTCTGGGCCAATGTCACTTTCACAGCAGGGCACAGGATGCCATTTGAGTTGGGTTTAAACACATAGTTTGAAATACTCAGAATCTTTTTTAGTTTTTTTAGCCTGGATATGGGACATGAGAATGCCTCTCATTTTGAGCCGTTCTTTGTTTTTCTGTTTACTGCAGGCAAACACAGTAACTTTGCATCCAGGTAGGTGGATGGCTGCCTATAATTTAGGTCATATTCCATGGCTCATCTCTGAGGACACTGCTGTCACCAAAACGTTAATGCTCAGATAAAGTGACTAGAGAAAATAATCAGTACCAAACAGGGTCCCTGTCGGAAGGGACAGGACAGCACAATTGAATTTGTTCCTGTGGCCTTTAGAAATTTCAGTCACCTTCGGCGTTAACTTTTCCATTTTCTCTTTCAAGAAATGAAACCTGAGAGGAACCAATTTAAAGATTCTCCCATTAGTGCTGATCTCTTTGGTGAAATGCATACAGTTTTCTGATATAAAAGAGGCTGCCCAGCATGGAATTGGTGGAAGGGTAAGGGAGGGCAGGGAAATTATTAGGTATGTCCTTCTGGTCCTTCCTGAGTGTTTTTGAAATAGTCATTTGGATAGAAATAGTGACAGGTGAGCCTAGCAGAAAAACCTCAAATAATATACACAAGCACTCAGTACCCAGGATCCATTCGTTTTCTAGCGTGTGTATAAAAGATATAAAATAAGAAGTCGCATAGCCTGCTTGTATTAAAAACAGACAAAACCCAAAAGCACAAACCTTTAGTTTAGTTTAGAACAAACTAAACACTAAAATATATGAGAAACCCACAGGAATTAGCACAGATTTTCCTACTTATCTTTTCTACAACTGTCCCAGCTTCCAGGAGGATGAGGAGTATCTAGTCTGAGAATCTTGCGGCCAGGCTTAAATGATATCTGTAACACACAGGAAAAGTCCCTCTAGTCTGGCTGCATACATATTTAAATTCCCTAAGCAGAGAAGGTGCAAAGAAGAGCCAATTGCTTGACACTGTTGGCCATTATTATCCAATGATGGTTTTTTAATACCCTCTGTGTGTGTGAAGCTCTACTTAGACTTTGGCAAAGGTCAGCTTTGCCTAACTAGAGAATTGGGGGGCGGCGGGGACAGGGGGTTTGCAGAGTTCACATTCTATTTTTTTATTATTTTTGTTATTGTTGTTCAAGTACAGTTGTCTCCATTACCCCACCCCACTACTCTCCGCCCCCCAGCCATCCCTACCTCCCACCCTCGATCCTACCCCTCTTTGGCTTTATCCATGTGTCCTTTATACATGTTCCTTGACCCTGTCCCCCATTCCCCCCTATTATCAGACTTTACATTCTAGAAAGTGCACATTGACAAGGAATGTAATATCAGCACAACTCCTGTTTTCCTTCCCTGTTTTTGCTTTCTCCAGCATCTCCCCATCAGAATAGGGCTGTCCTTAGACCTTCCAGTTCCCAAACCAAGCCTCACTAAGGCAGATTTCACAGCAGCAGTTCTGCAGGGAAGGAGGAAGCCTTTGCAAAAGTAAACTGCACTTCCAGACCCATGATCCAGGGCCCAGAATGAAGCCTTAGTTGTTGCCAACCAAGCTCTCTAGTACCCTGTCCCTCAAAGAGACACACCCACAAAGAGACACTGGTCATTAAGCCTCCTCCCTGAAAGTGTGACCCAGCTTTCATTCAGCTCAGCCTGGAGCCTCATCTAAGCTCCAGCTCAGCTTGCTGTGCTGCTGCTCCAGAGCACGTTTGCTATAGAAACCGCCTGCCTTACCAACTCCTGACTGCAGAGCACAGAAAGCTCCTCTTTCTCCAAATGACCAGGGTGCATGATCCTTTCCTTTCCGGTGGCATTGATCACATTGGACACATTGAGCCTTATAACTATTCAAATTTTAGAATGTCAGTTTCTTAATGGTGATACCTTTTCATCTTTGATTCCTATGCAGTGATACAAATGAAGGAGCGAAAAGTCTCCAGGTCATTTCTGGGCCTAATCTGTGCCTTGCATGAGTAGAGGTACAAAAAATATTTGCTAACTAAATGATTCTTGTGTCCCAGTGTTCTGTTAGTCTCTGGTTCTCAAGGCTTGCTAGTGACTATGAGACGGTAGTTGATCCCACATGTGGGGTTTCAAGGAAATAATTAGGTATATGAATATGTAACATGAAAATGAAACTTGGTATTTTCAAATTCTCCAACCATGTCTCCGACCATGTTGGGGGATTCAAGAGTGAGTAGATGATTGACAGCAGGGAAATGAATGTTCATCCTGGTGCTTTATTGGAACTTTTGCAGGAAAAAAATGAAGACACTATAGGCACTTACTCATTTGTTCACAGGTTACTCATAAAAAATAATTATTTATTAGTTTGAAACTTCAAGAAATCTGAGGGTTAAATGATTCAAGGAGTATAACAGTTAATTTTCTTAGAATGGTGCTTCTTGAAACTGGTGTATACAAATCACGGGGGGCGGGGGGTATGATTAAAATGCAAATTCTGATTCCATTAGATGAGATGGGCCTGAGATTCTGCCTTTCTGACAACTCCCAGCTGATGTTGATCCTGTCAGTCCATGAATCACACTACTGAGAGTGGAGGCCTTAAAAGATCTTGTTCTGCTCTGAATGGCTTTGCTTCAAAGTCTAATAGAAAAAAGATCTGAGTATAATCTAGGCTGTTCCTTCCCAGTGTAGTGCTCTGGGCAAAGGAGCTTCGACCCTTTGCGCATCTATAAAATGGGGCAATGACATCAACTCTGCTTATCTTAAATGAGTTGTTAAGATCATATGAGATATCTGTGGGTAGACTCTACAAACAAAAAGTGTGATGATTAATATTGATGATGATAATTACTAATTTCACACTTGAGTTGAAAACTGTGAAAACTTCAAATGAGAAATGAAACAAGGTTTTAAAACACAAATATCTCACTGGTTTGCTTTTTTTTTTTTTAAATCCTCACCTGAGGATATGTTTTCTGATTTTAGATAGAAATGGAGAGAGACATTGATGTGAGGGAGAAATATCCATTGGTCGACTCCCGTGTGTGCCCCAACTGGATTGAACCCACAGCCTCGGTGTGTGCCCTGACTGGGAATGGAACCCACAGATTACCTGGTGTAATGCTCCCACCAACTGAGCCGCCAGGTTGCTTTCCTGGCTGATGGGGGAATTGAGTGGCTGCTGATATGCCGGGCACTGATATCAGGAAGATCAGCCTGGGTGGGAAAGATGTTAAAGACGGTTTTCAGAAAACTTTGTTGTGCGTTGAGTGAGGGATTTCTTCTTTGCTGTCATGTAAATGGGGTGTCAGTAAAGAAAGAAATTCCACACAAAGGTTTTGGTGTTGAATTTTGGATCTACATTTTTATCTCATTTGACTTGCATTTATTCCCATTTTAAAGAGCAGGAGGACCCTGAGCTCCATGAAGGCAAGGACTGTATCGGTTTGCTCATCATTCTATCCTTCGCAGTAGCACAATGCTGAAATAGAGTAGGCATCTTAAATCTTCTGTTTACTGAATCAGACGGACAGAGATGAGGTGTCTTGACTAAGGTCACACCCAGCGAAGTGGCAGAGCAAGGCATTGTCTCAGATCCATTTGGCTTCTAAACCAAATCCCTGGAGTTTCTCACTCAGCAGGTCTAGGCTGAGCCCAATTATTTGTGTTTTTATTAAGCACCCCATTGAACTTCTTTTATTCATTCATTTTCACACATGTATTTATTAAGCATATAACATCGGCAGTCACATTCTAGGTGCCGGGGCTTCATCAGCAAACAAAACCGACAAGCATCCCCGACCTCAGGGAGCTTAAGTACTAGTGGGACATCTAGCCAGTTTGAGAAACCGCATTATACTGTGACAATGATGGGTTCTCTTTATTCGGTTCAAGTTATTAATAACATCTGTGGAAAATTTCACTCATCCTTTCACCCAAATTTGTTGTGAGAGCTAAGAGCACCCTGAGCAGATGAGAGTAAATGCCAAAGGTCCTCTTTTGGCAAGAAGTCAGGGCTTTTGCAGGGAGGGCACAGTCTTTTATTCTGTGGGCTTGTTTGGAATCCCTGGCCCCTTGCACTAAATGCCATGAGCACCCTGTCATCCTCACTGGGACAACTAAAAACATCTAGTCTCGGGTCCCTCTTTCCTTTTGAGAACCACTGGAGGGACCGAAGCAGGGACGTGTCGGTGGGAGGAGAGAAGCTCTGGCTGAGCCTTAACGCTGCCATTTGAGGGCCTTTCAGCCCCTAGACAGCAATTTTTGATTCCCCCTTCTGATGGTCAGATTCTCTGCTCAGTTCTGCGGAGGTACCTTATCAAGACAATGTTGTATTTTAATTATCTGTAAAGTTCCCATGTTATATTTTTGGACTATTGCATTGAATGGTCTTGATTGCTCTCATTTAACACTCATTGCCTCCCCCCTCCACTCCTCTTTTTCAAAAATGTGAATAGAAATTTCAGGCAGGTGAGAGAAGTGGGCAAATGATTCCCTGAGTTTTAAGTGTCTGCTACTTTAAAAACCTGTAGTTCCTTATTCACTTAAATGAGTAACCTGCATAATTGTCATATTTTTAGTTCTTAAAAATCTGTTTTTGCAAAGGAAATCTTCATGCAATCAGTATAATCAATTGCAAAATTAATAAACTGGGATAATCTTCAACACAGCTTTTTCTGCTTTGCGAAATGAGAGGAAAAATACCTCCATGTGTGATTTAGACCTGAAAGACTTTTAGTAACAAATTCTGAATTGACTAGCCTTACTTTGAAGTTGCTGATGACGCTCATTTTTCTGTCATTTTCTTAAATGTTTTCTGTGCCAAACTCAGCATTTAAAATGGACAGAAGGCAGCAAGTTAGGAAACCGCTTGGGATGGAAGGACCAATTTCTGAAAGAACTTTGCACAAAATTTCTCTATCAACTATTTCCTAATTTAGAAAAATAGCAAAGCTAGTTACATGTTCACAGAAACATGAAGATATATGGAAAACCAATTCTTTACATCAAGAGTTTTGTCTAGTTAGATAAGAGGTTCATTTGTTATAATATCAAGAACAAAATTGTTAATGCAGGTGCTGTGCAACAACATAGATAGTTTCGATGGGTAAGGACAGTGACTTTCTATTTGCAATCTGAAAAAGCATTTCACAGGGTTTGTGCCAGGTGGGTGGCAATTCATATTGTTCTAAGAAATGCAATTAGTTGCTGAAGCATGCCTCTGTTTAAAGATTTACAAGGTAACCACTGCCAAAGTGATTTTGGTTGGGAGGCAATATTCGAGTCCTGTTATTGGTAATGCCACAAATCAGACAAGGGAGATGTTTTTAGTTTTTCCTGAGCATTGTCTGTTTTGTGAATATTTAATTTCTTATTGCATGATATAAACCAAACCAGGTGTCCCTTATTGAATGTTCCATAGTCTCATTCCGCTGAATTTTGTTAGTTCTCATGAGCTATTGAAGATCTAGCCTGTTTGAAACCATCCTAAGAAAACAAAGTTTAGTAATTTTTGATTGTCTAATCTGAAATCAGTCTGCAGAAAATTTTAGACATCAGTATCTACATAAACCTGGTCAAATTATGTGATATACTTAAAGTCTTTTTCAAGTCACCAAACAAAGCTCAGTGTCCAAATGGAGAGTGTTTTAATGTTTTCCAAAACAGTTTTTGTTTACTTCTAGCCACTCTCTAAGTGACAGTAATAAAACTACATAGGAAGGGGTACATTTTCTGTTCATTATGAGCCTCATTTTGTTTTGCATAGCATAGAACTGCCTTTAGTTTAAGTACCACTAATGAAAAGTAAGGTGGTATAAAAAGGCAAATTCAGGAGTAGTTTGCTCTGGAAAACCCAAGTCAAAATTGTTTACACCCAGAACAGAGGTGGTTTTCATTTTGCTTGGTTAGGGAAAAAAAGAAAAAAAAAAGTAATAATACAAGCTTCCTCCAGCTCAATTGCTAATATTGATATTATAAAAGTGTTAATTACCTAAGTAGAAATTTGCAATAAATATATGTGGCTATGATGTATTTTATATAGTTGAAACATAATTTTGATTTATTTTTTCCATTTAATGCCAAATAAGAAACAGTAAATTAATAGGCAGTACCTTTCTAAAATACAGCCTTGTGCATTAAAAACAAAATCTATTCATAGTATTGGAAATGTGAAAGTAAAAGTGAGGTTTTTTACTTTAGAGTTCATTTCCTTCACGTCCTTGAAAGCAGAATTGTTGTTTCATGAACAGCAGAGACATAGAACACAATGAAATACGAGTGCTATCTAAAGATAGATATCCTCATTTAACTACTACCTGCTGTAAAAATAAATTATACCATATGACTCAGGGAAGTTGTTAATAAATCTACTTTGTTTACATTATGCTTAGAAAGCAACAGAGCTTAATGAGATCAGATATTAAGCTAACGGTGTATCTTGGAGTCATAATGTTTTCAAGCTCTGCCAAAACTGTAGGCAGATTGAATGTGGGTAGTTTTTACTGATAGTGTTTTCAAAGGAGGAAATGAATAAGGCTCCACTCGGTGTAGAAGCTATGTTTTCATTACCTAAGAAAGAGTATTAAATACACACCAATTACTGAGCTACTTAGAAAGGACACAACTCCAATAATGTCAAAGGCGAAAAATCCAAGAACCATGAAGGTAGTTTTATTTAAGAACTATGAATAATAATAATAAAAACCTCTAGAAAGCCCATAACAACAGGTAACCAAGTGCACAAAAATCATGTGGTCATGTTCTAAAGCAGGTGAGCAGCATTTAGAGTTCTAATTTTCTATGAAATAAAGTTTGTTTCTGCTCCCTGAGCTCTTTGGAAGGATTAGTTACAATCAAGCGGGCTATAGTCCGCTTTTCATTGTTATGATTCAGAAAAACAATAAACTTCTTAACCTTGGAGTTACCTCCTTGATTTTAAAGAATACATGTGATATTCAAGTAGGTGAAACTTGCTGTCATCCCCCCTTTATTAAGGATATGACTGATTGGTAATATGTGAGAGCAATTTCTCATAGTCTCAACGAAAGATGCAACAGGGAGCTCAGCTGCCTTTAGTGGACTTGAGTTGCCGCAGCCTGCGTGTCTCCAGCATATATCACGTTTCCTGAGCCCCATCACCCCAGCACAGCACATTCTTTGCAGATTTCATTTTTTTCAAAATGGACTTAATATTATTTCCTCACTCCTTACACCCAAGCTTTGCAAAGTGCCAGAAAAAAAGAAGCAACCCCAAATACCCACTTTGCCAAATCAGTGAGGAGGCAGTTTCTGTGAAATGTAGAAATTATTCCTTCTGCACCAGCAGACCCCAGCAGCTGTGTCCATGCAGCTGTCACGTCAGGCACGTCGACTTTTCCTAAGCGAGAGGTATGGCATGTGCCAGTACATTCAGCTTTATGTAAAGATAAATATGTTTCTTTTCATGTAAAGACAAGGGAAATAAGAAAACATATTTGTCAAAGCTTATTACTAACTAGTAAGGAGATGATGTGATGCTATTTTGCTCTTGCATCCAGAAAGTGGCAGAATTTCTAGAGATAGAGGGAATGTACATTGTATAGGGTAAATTAGGCCTAGATCCAGAAAGGCATTGACTGCCTTAAAGATGACGCTGTCTGGTGAGCATAGGCTGGCAAAACTGGATGTTGTAATATATGTGTGTGTGTGTTGCTGGCCATACCTTCTCCCGATTTGTCTATGAAACTAATTCAAGTTAAAGCAGCAAAAGGAAGTATGATGGTCAGTTCATCATCCCTTCAATTTCTGTCTTGTTAGGACTTATAGAAGCTTCAGAGAAATAAATTCATAGGCAGTTTCTTCTATGATATAGAGAACAGTGTTTGCTTGGATTATTACCACTGCATGACAATTCAACATGGTAGTTTGTGGCTTAAAACAACCATCACATTACTCTCTCATAGAGAGTAAGGGTCACAAATGGGTCACAAATTTGGGATGGGCTCAGTTAGGAGGATCTGGCTTGGGGTCTTCTACAAGGTTAGAGACAATGAACACAGTTAGTAGCTGGTGCTGAAACGGGGATCTGGAGCAGCTGGGGACTAGCCAGCCAGGCTTTTCTCTCTATCATTCCACCTCTCCATCTATAAATCTGTTATCTTCACATAGTGTCAGAGCTCTGTGGGGTCTCTCCTGGGGGCTCCGTTGGGCTTCCTCACAGTGTGGTGGCCTCAGGGCGTCTGTTTACATGGTGGCTCAGGACTCGTGAGTGTTCCATCAAGCAAAGTGGAAGAGAGAACATTTTTTCTGACCTAGGCTCTATAGTCACACAGACTTCTTCCACATTTTACTTGTTACAAGGAAAGAGGATAACTAGACTTTATTTAGTAATCTGTTGTGCCAACATTTAGAAGATCTTGTAGGCCCAGATATATTGGGATGCCATCTCTGGAAAATACTACCACAGTATCTTTTACTCTGAAATGGTTCTGTTTGCTAAATTGGGGACGTGGTATTTTGAGTAAAAATAGTGTATTCTTTGCTAGTAGTGTATTCTTTGCTAGGGATGATTTCTTATGGTAAACAAGTAAAAATAAGAGAAGAAATTTAGTAGTTTCTTGAATCCCTGAGGCGGGATATATTATTTGTTAGTGATACCTCCACTCTGTGGAAATTCCAGTAGTCTCTCACACCATTAGTAGGTCTTTGTTATTCCTGCATCCTCAGGTCAGCCAGAATGTTGAAACCGATTTTCTGTGTATTACAGAGATCCGGCAATAGTGGGAATAACAAAAAAATGGAAGGCCAGTTGATTCAGCTGGGTGAAAAAAGAGGAGAAATCCAGTGCCAACATTGAACTGGCAGAGGGGTTGGGCTATCTCATGCCATTCTGGTCACCTTTCTCAGTATCACAATCCCTTTCTGTGAAACAGAGAGGAGCACTCCTGACTTGCCTCACAGAACAGCAGTGAAGCAAAGCTAAGAAAAATATTTGGGAAACGATTTCCAGATACATCATTTTAATCTTGGTGCCAGCTGGGAGATGCGATTATGATACTGGAATTGGCTTGCCTGCATGTCTATGGCACAGCCTTTGTCCTGGAAAGATGAGAGACCGCAGACCTATCACCCAGACACTTGCTTTGAATGTTTTTTCTTCTAGTGGGGGTGGGTTTCTGCTAAGCCACCCACATTCCTACCTGGTCTTACTCTCCATCAGTGGAATGTCCTTTCTTGGTTGCAGGATGAGCTAGACCCTTACTAAGAAGAATGAAATCCACTGAGTTTTCTGACACTGATTTGTTAACAGCAAATTTTCACCAAGTGAGACAGACAAGAGTGATCACAAAGGTCTGCAAAACCTTCTATGCAAATGCCTACTGAAATCTGCTGTAAACCCTTGAGAATCTGCATTGGGTAGGCGTTCACGGTTCTTGAAGGAGAAGCCAGAATGTGGTAGTGCAAATAGCATTTCTAGTCTACAGCATCAGAAGCTTCCCAGCACTGAACACAGACAAACATGTGTTCACTGCTGGGGAGTCAGAGAAAGCTCATCCTCTGCAAAAGCTTTTGGTGGTGCCCAGTGAAAGGACCAATTCACAATTTCAAAGCACTAGAGAAGATTTGAGTTGAGAGCTACCTCTTCAAGATCATTAAGGCTAATAAACTGAAGCCCTTCTCCATGTGATCTCCTGAGATGAGTATTGCTCCAAAATTCCAAACCTGGTATATTTTAGGCATATTCATTGCAAGGCCGCAGAGGCAGACTGTGGTCATGGTCAGCTTTATGATGCAAGGATAGGAAAGGTAATACTTCCCGGTGTTTAGATGAAGACAAACATTTATCTTTGATATTCTCACCTGCCTCTCCATTTCCATTAAGTAATCCCTGACTTTGGAGGTACTAGGGGGGAATCAAACCCCACCTGACCTTAAAAAAGCAGATTAGAAATATAGCAATTATTGCCCAGTTAAGAGATAAGAAAAGTTTCAACAATTCTTTAAGTCAAATTATTTACTTGCAAAAGGCTCACCTGTAAGGCAAGCACAGCTTGATGCTTTTGTAAAGTCTCTAACTCTCTTCTAAAAGAAGCCGTATTTAAGCAATCATCCATTTATGCCATTTATACCAGCGGATACCTGCACACCAAGCAACACTTTGTACTTCTCTGAGAAAATCTGAAAGAAACAGATTTTCCTAACACGGGATCTCAGTGATATTTTGGGTTAAGCACAGTGCTTCTATTGTTTCTGTGATTTAGAGCCTTGACTACCAGTGAGCAAAGAAAAGGAATGATTCCAGAGACCTTTGTAAGGCAGATAATATAGACGGTATTTCACACTTTTGCGTTATTCCTAGTGAATAACTTCCACTGAGCTAATTAATTAGCCTTGGAAAGAATTTCAACTCAGTGTACTACGCTGTTGAAAACTGGGCAGAAGAACAAGTAACATATCCTTTGAATACATAATATTCCATGGGTTCAACACTCATCAAGGTAGCATAACCCCAGACTGAAATGCTGAATTGGTCTGAATAGAAAATTGATATAAAATGTAGGACTTTGAAAGCAAAAACCTGTCTGACTTTTACTTAGCAATTGCTTACTGTGGGCTCTCAGAGTGAACTCTGTATAAACAGATTAACTTTGTTTTCTAAGTGTTTCCAAAGAGGCAGGAAACTAAGAATTAAGTACTGCTTCTGCCCATCCCTCAAAAACCAACAAACTCTTCCCCAAGCTCAACACCTGTTGTTGAAAATCTGACACAGTGGCCTTCATCTTCTATGCCAACAGATGTGAAGATGCCCAGAGGTCCCTCAGATGTTTGTGCTTCTGAGTCTCTCGGGGGCACCAGGAAGGGGAGGGAAAATGATTCCGGAATTCCAAAGGTCACTGCTGGATTGAAATAATGAAAATTGCCCACATGTCGAAAAAAACTCAGATGTGATTACTGGAAAATCTGGTAATCAGACCGAGAAGAACTGACTTGGCTAGAATTTCATTTATACTTAAAAAGAAAAAAGAAAGAAAAGAAAGAAGAAAAGAGAAAAGAAACAAAAGGAAGGTGTGTCAGGGTGAGAGAGAAATAATTATGTTTTTCAGCCTTCAGACTAGCACAATTAGCAAGTTCAAGCATAAAAGGAAAGAAATATTTACCTGTATCAACAGGGATCAAGTGCGGACTGCCACCTATGCAAACATTCATTTCTGAGAACAAGTCTATGAATTTATTTTAGGTAATTAAAGAAGAAAGTAGAAATTACAGTAGTTTTTTCCACAGCAAAAGAAGACAATGATATTTATTGGAATTTTCTTTCAGGGCACCTATGATGTCTCATAGCCATTTCCTTACAACTATTTTATTTTGAGGAGAGCTTTTCTTTCTAATGTCTCTCTCCCTACTCTTTACCGGAAGATACTGGAACTCTGCCTGCTGATGCTTACATGATTATATGTGTAAAAACATGCACTTTCTGCGTAAAGTAAACCGAGAATTATGTGTTACAGCCTCTGCTTTGTAATTTCGTCACCCTGGTTATTTAGTAGGTGACCCTGAGGCATCACGGGGTACAGCCCTTGTGGTCTGGAGGCTCAGTCACAGCTTGGCTCCAACTCTGGCTTTATGGTCTTGGTTCGGTTTTCCCTTGGTTTATTCCTTCACTTAAGTTCAAGTAAGTATAGGTAAGTAGAAAGCAACAGGGCTGTGGTTACACAGGAACTGACACCTTACCCTTAACAGAGCTTTTAGGCAATTTCCTTCCCTGTGCTCCATTCTAAAATAGAAGTGCAGCACCTGGGGGCTTTGAGGAGGGGCCACTGAGGAAGTGCAGAGGGTGGGGTGGAGGGAGGCAGAGGAGGCCGGAAGATGATCAGAAGATCTGAGACTGGAACCAGAGGCTCAAGCAGGAGTTAGCCAGTGGAAGCGCAGGGAGGGCTGGTGGAAAGGGCACTTTAGACAAAACAACAACATATGTGAAGACTCAGAGGCACTAGATCTGTAAATATTTCTTGGGTGTCCTTTCAGCCCAATAATGTGTTTGGAGACAGAGAAAAATGCAGAGTTTTGTCTAGAACTAGAATCTTTGGCGAGATGACAAATTGCTGAGATGATAAAGTTGGTACAAAACATTGCCTGGGGGTTTTGTTAAATGCAGATCAGTAAGTCAAGGTGGGCCCGAGAGTCTCCATTTGAAGCTCCCAAGTGATGCTGACCCTGTGGTTCAAGGAACCCACTCTAAATAGTAAGGTCTTAAAGCACCCAAGGAAGGCCCACTTCAGGGAGATCAATTTCCTGGAAGTTTCAGTATTTGAATCATTTACTTCAGATAAATTCTCTCATTCTCATTCCCTCTCACACACGTACACAATTTAAGTTCATCCAGCTGACTCTACACAAAATGTATAATAACTCAATAGAGAATGTAGCAACTATTCTGGTGATTATTATCAGTCTACAAATGGGTTAAACCCATATTCTGTCCACCACCACCCTTTTTAATGTTTAAGTACTTTTACATTTCTTTCTGGTATGTTCCAGTCATTAGTGAAATGTCAGCACAGCACACTCAAATATGAGTTGTCTCCAAAATCCGGGAAGGTCCACCTGGTGTTGTACCTTTCCCTTCATGGGAAGAGGCTCAAGGTGCATCAGTATGTCACTTCTTTAAAAGGAACACCTCAGTATGCTTCAGAATAATTCCCTGTGGGGCAGACCCCTGAACTTTCATAGGTGTATTTCCCCCTCCTGACACATGTCCTATGAGGATATTTGAGGTGCTTGTGCTTGCTTTTTCCTACTATCAGACCCAAGTAGTGTAATATCACCAAGTAATGGACGATGTGATATTCTGTGGGATACTGATTCAATCCAGGTCCCTACAAGAACAATTTAGAAATATCTGGGGATTTAAAGCTATCACTTGCCAGTGTTTGTCCAAATATCCCACCCCAGTCACCAGAGCCTTACTCTTTCCCAACCAGCCGCCCATCTTAGCAGAAGAGACCCAAGGGGCAAGTATATTTAAACGAAAGAACAATTCCAGCTGTTACAGCCACATCTGCCCTGCAGCTACATAAGAAAATCTGTATGGCACCGGAGAGATTTTCTGGTTCTCCATTGTGCCTTTGGTTGGAAATTCAAGGCTTTATGCTTATCATTTCCTTTACATATATTTTCCAGAGCAGTCATAAGTAGCCATTCCACCTCATCATCTTAGTAATCACCATTGTCACCACTGCCATTAAGTGCCGCAGTCTTTGCCAGTGCCTTGATCTCTCCCTTCACTCAGTGCCACCAGTGGTGGTCCTCTGAGTGAACACGATGCACCCGTATGCCATAGATCACCAGTGTTTGCTATCCCCTTGGCACTCCACACACTCTCTGAACAGAAGCAACCCAATCCCAGAATCCCATTTTGAGCATCCATTTGTCATTCCCTATACTTGGTACCATCTACTGCCTCAGGCAGAGACCCAGCTGCAATCACAGCACACTCACAAGGCCTAATGATAGTTTAAAACAGGGCTAATGCAGTTATCTTGGGAGATGCCCATCGATCTGTGCTGAATGGAAAGAGTGATATTTTCTTCTACTAACTGTATAGTATTACCCCTCACAGGTAAGTTTTATAGAATTCACTTCTGTATATTATACAGATTTTTCTCCACAGAATAAGCCATTTTGCCATCGACCTTCCTAAAAATCTATTGCTTCTCCACTGATTTGTGATTTCACCTTTATCATATATCAAATTGCTATATACACAGGTGTCTGTTTTTAGGCTCCGCATTTTATTCCATCAGTCTATTTGTCTATTTCTGTTATTATTCTGGCATGCAGTATGCCTGAATATCTGGTAGGCTATTCATGTACTTTATAGTCATCCATTACATGTCAGATTCAGTTTATTAAGTCCTTCAGACAATCCTGCATGCTCAATTGCCAATGGATGATTTTAAACCACCACCTAGGGAGGGTGAGTCTGGCTTCTGTTTTGCTGAGTAAGGTGCATGATCAGAGATAAACTGAATTTCTCATCTGTCACTTGTGATTTTTCTTTCTCCACTATTTCCCACAAAGAGCTCTATTTCTTCTCTCAATAAATATTAGGCAGTGTTATGGGCTGAATTGTCTCCCCCCAAATTCATATGTTGTAACCCTCAATACCTCAGAATGTGATCTATTTGGAGATAAGGTCTTTAAAGAAGTAATTAAGATAAATGAGGTCATTAGCATGGATCCTAATCCAATATTACTGGTGTCCTTATAAGAAAAGGAAATTTTGCCAGAGACACCAGCTGAGGGAAGACCATGTGAAAACACAGGGAGAAGCCAGCAATCTATGAGCCAAAGAGAGAGGCCTCAGAAGAAACCAACTTGCTAAAACCTTGGTCTCAAACATCTGGTTGCTAGAATTGTGAGAAAATAAATTTATGTTGCTTAAGCTACCCAGCCTATGGTATTTTGTTAAAGGAGCCCTAGCAAACTAACACAATGAGGTATTGAAAGAATATTAATTTAAAGAGGTGCATTAAATTTTAGCTTAGTTCTCAATCTTGGTCTGTCCAAATCCATGACTCCATTTTGGTCTTTTTTTCTTTTTTCTTTTTTTTTTTTTGAGTCATAGACCTGCTTGTCAACTGTATTTTTGCCACTCCTCCATGAATATCTATAGGGTACCCAAAGCTCAAATGCTCCAAATCTGACTCACGATGTTTCCCTCCAATTCTGCTGATCTCTGGTGGCCTCTATCTTGTATAAGGGTCATGGTGAGACCTGAGAGTCACCGGAGACTTCTGCCCCCACCCTTCTATGAATCCCTTTAAATACACATCAAAAGAGTCAATTTATCCTGATTATTTCAATCTCAGAATGTTTCTTGCCCCTGACCTCTTCCCATCTCAATTACCACTACGCTGGGTCAGGCCCTCATTATTTCTTGCCTGGGCTCTGCTAAAGACGTCTAATTGGTCTCCCCACTCCATTGCCTCCACTTCTCAGTCTATCCTTCATCTGCCCAGCGTTTTTTGAAACATGCCCGATCATGGGATTCTACTCTTTCATGATTCCGTTATTTTCATTCTAGTTCCTCAGCAAGGCATTCAAGGCCTTTTATAATCTGGTTTATTTTCTTTACTCCCACATCTCCTTCTTTCCAAGTACCTTTTAACCCTGACACACCAACCTGTTTATACTTTTTATACTTCCTCCAGTACAAAACACTTTCATGCGTTCATGTCTTTGGTTGTTAATATCTTCTTGCAATACTTTTCACCCCCTATTTTATTGTTAAAACCCCACACATTCTTTGAGCCCCAAATAAATGGGTATTTTCTTCAGAAAAGTGTTTTTGGTACTCTCAGTTGTGAGTGACAGTTTCATATTTCGTGCCCCGATGGTATATTTTTTTTAATTTATTGATTATGCTATTACATTTGTCCCTTTTCCCCCCTTCCCTCCCCTCCACCCTGTACCCCCTCTCCCACCCACGTTCCCCCCCTTTAGTTCACTTCCATGTGCAATTCTTATGAGTTCTTTAGCTTTCCCGTACCTTTCCCGTACTATTCTTGCCCTCCTCCTATCTATTTTCAACCTACATTCTATGCTACTTATTCTCTATACCTTTCCCCCCCTCCCCCTCCTCCCACCCCCCCCCCTGTTGCTAGCCCTCCATGTGCCCTCCATTTCTGTGGTTCTGTTCCTGTTCTAGTTGTTTACTTAGTTTCTTTTGGTTTTGCTTTAGGTGTAATTGTTAATAATTGTGAGTTTGCTGTCCTTTTACTATACATGTCTTTTCTTTATCTTCTTTTCTTAGATAAGTCCCTTTAGCATTTCATAAAATAAGGGCTTGGTGATGATGAACTCCTTTAATTTGACCTTATCTGAAAAGCACTTTATCTTCCCTTCCATTCTAAATGACAGATTTGCTGGATAGAGCAATCTGGGATGTAGGTCCTTGTCTTTCATGACTTGGAATATTTCTTTCCAGCCCCTTCTTGCCTGTAAGGTCTCTTTGGAGAAATCAGCTGACAGTCTGATGGGAACTCCTTTGTAGGTTACTGTCCCCTTATCTCTTGCTGCTTCTAGGATTCTCTCCTTCGTTTTTACCTTGGCTAATGTAATTATGATGTGCCTTGGTGTGTTTCTTCTTGGGTCCAACTTCTTTGGGGCTCTCTGAGCTTCTTGGATTTCTTGGAAGACTGTTTCCTTTGCCAGAATGGGGAAGTTCTCCTTTATTATTTGTTCAAATAACTTTTCCACTTGTTGCTCCTCCCCTTCTGGTACCCCCTATAATTCGAATGTTGGAACGTTTAAAGGTGTCCTGGATGTTCCCAAGGCTCTCCTCGATTTTTTTGAATTCTTATTTCATCATGCTTTCCTGCTTGGTTGATTCTATCTTCCTTCTGGTCCACTGTATTGTTTTGAGACTCAGATTCCTTCCTTTCTCTATTGGCTCTCCTCCGCGTATCTTCCTGCATCTCTTTTATGGTAACCTGCATCCTTTCATCTAAATTACGCCCAAAATCAACCAATTCCGTGAGCTTTCTAATCACCAGCGTTTTGAACTGTGCATCTGATAGATTGGCTATTTCTTGGTCGCTCAAAAGGATGAGTCCTGGGGGACTGATCTGCTCTGTTGCACACATGTCTTATGTCTTTCCCTGTCTCTCTCCTTTCCGGTCTGGTCGCTCTTGTTAAGGTGGGGGGCGGAGCCTTAGGTGTTCACCGGGGCTGGGCGCCCCAGTCGCTAGATTGTGATGTTATATGTGGGGGCGGGGGTGGGAGGGAATCAATGGCGGCAGTTCAATTCTCCTGGGCCCAGACCTTTCCCCGGGCTCCTGGGCTGCGAGCTCTGCCCTGGTCCACAATCGCTGCCCCACTGGGTCCGGCAGCCGCAGCTTGCGTACTCAGGGTCCACCGCTGTGTTCCTGGGCCCCGATGGCTGTCGCGCCGATTCCGCGCCAAATTTCCCCCGACCTCCGTGCGCTGCAGACCCGCGCCAGCCCCGCGCCCGCTCGGCTTGTTGTTTCCTACCAGTCTGGATGTACGGGTCTACTTCAACTTCTTGGCTGTCCGACTTCCATTCAGATGAATCCCCTGTCGGTTCTGGGTGTTATGCTGACTGTATTTTATTGTTGTTCTAATCTTGGTTGTGCGAGGAGGTATGGTGCGTCCACCTATTCCTCCATCTTGCCGGAAGTCTCCCGATGGTATATTTTTTAATCCCTTTTCTTATGTGTTTATCATGTTTTGCTTTAGTTTTATATCACTAGGTTTCCCCAGTAGGTGGTAAGTTCTGTGAAGGCTACCCCCACCCAATGTATGGCGCAGAACTTTGTACATTTCAGTTGATTTCCTAAATACTCAGATGAATGAAGACAGTTTGCCAACTATCAGTTCTGTAAGAGTCTTGAATTTAAAAGCATGTCACCATTTAATTTTAGTCCACTCATTTTGCAGAAAATATGCCTTATTCATTCACAGACCCAAATTATTAAAAGGCTCACTTTTTTTGGCTATAAAGTAGTTTTTAGAAAATATTATGAAAAATGAAGTGCAAGTTAATCAGAGAAGTGAAAATTAAATTTTCCCTGAAATGTCCTCAGAATTAAAATTCAGAGAAACCATTCAGAAGGCAAAAATGTGATTGCACTTGCCAAATCCAAAATATTTTTAGTAATATTTTATGGTGATTGCCAATCTTCTCAGGGCTTACACAGAGACTACGGAAGTAGCCGGAACACTTCTAAATCTAGAGGAAGAGGTATTTGGAATTGAAAGAAGCCTCACAATTTAAAAGACTATATAGCATTTGAGAAGTAGCCAACACTAAATGGACTCAAACCTTTCATTATCTTTATCCTCTCCCCCAGTTATTACCATTTACTACTCGGACAGGATGCTATGAAGTCCTGGCTTAATCCATTCAACACTCCCGAGTGTGGGATACTTCTGCCTTCGATTTTGTTGTTGTGTTTTGTTTCTTGCTTTTTTTGTTTCTGATTCCACTTCTTGTCGTAGAGTCCAATTAGTGCTAGAAAAACAGAGAGGCCCATTGAATTTAAACACCTTAATACAACGACAGTGTTTGCTTTTTACAGACTCCCCAGTGATTCCTTACAGAGATCTGGGTCTTTGGAATCCACAATTTGAAGATTGCTGATTTAATAACTGAACTTGAGATTTATGGAGCAAACATAATGTTTGTTTTGCTGTAACAGCATAAGGTCTGAATATCTCCACTTTTTAGTACTTGATAAGCAACTCTTCACCAGAGGTCTTGAACCTCAATAGGAAGAATTTCTCTCAGTGGTGCTTGAATAAAACCCAATCAGAGTTTGACAGGAGAAGGCAAAAATCTTTGGCATCTTCTGCTTACTCAGATATGATGCTCTCCATGGATTCCAATTCTCCACCTGTGTCCATATCACCTGTAGAGTGAATAAGGGAAATCTTGTTGAAAGAAAATTCAAATAATGCTATGATCATATATGATCCTCACAAGAACCCTAAGGGGAGGACATTCTTTGGAAAACCATGTGATATTGCCATTTGTACAAGTAAATAAAAATGGTTAATATCAGCAGTTCCATAGGTTTTATTTATTTATTTATTTTTAATATTTTATTTATTTATTTTTAGAGAGGGAAGGAAGGGAGAAAGAGAGAGAGAGAGAGAGAGAGAAACATCAATGTGCGGTTGCTGGGGGCCATGGCCTGCAACCCAGGAATGTACCCTGGCTGGGAATCGAACCTGGGACACTTTGGTTCCCAGCCCACGCTCAATCCACTGAGCTATGCCAGCCAGGGCCAGTTCCATAGGTTTTAAACTTTGTTATTAATATCTCCATTTTACAGATGAGAAGGCTGATGTTTAAAGGCCAAGTAATGTACAAAAGGTCACAGGGCTGTCAAGTTGTAAAGCCAGAACTGGAACCTGGGAGTGTAGTATGTATGCCCAAAGCATTGTTCTTTGCCGGACTACACTGCCAGGTGAGAAATGCACGTAGGCTAAGAGAAAAAAGATGCATGCTTCTCCCACCCCATGGCTCACTGACACAGCAGAGAGATGGGTAGCATTTGTTTACTATAGTTATATTTATGACTCATAAGGGCAGATCCAGGCTTGTACAAGAATATACATTCTAGTTTCATCCCCTATGAACTTTAACTGTGTTAAATAAACAAAGGTTATATAGCTCTTGATTCTCGGGGATGAAAGATGCATAAGACATGGATGGCGATGGTTTTAATATACGTAATGTTTTAAGTTGCCAAGGCTGTGAATAGCTGGAAGGCTCTCACACTACTTTAGGGTTGTCTCATATGTTTTTCCTATTAGACTGTAAGCTGCTCAAGCACAGCTACCCTTTTCTCTTTGAGACTCCCTCCCAGTCAACATAAATAAATGATAATTGACCTTTAGGACAATGATATCAGGCTGGAAATGGTAGCCCAAGTACAGACAAAAATATAGCTGCCTGGATAGAACAGCTCGATCAAAAAGTTATCTGCACATATTCCTGCTTTCTGTAGGGAATGCCATATGCCTGGTTTCACTAGTTTTGCTTTCCTTTCTCGAGGGTTGCTTTTAATTCCTCTCTCTTAGTTTGGCAGCTTTGTAGCTACAGTCAAGCCTCTCCAGCCCTGCCCCAGGCCTACCAGAATGAGGGCACTTAATTTCTGCATCAGAAGTCCCTTAGTACATAGAAGGTCATTCATGGAGAACTAAGGGGGCTGTTTAAACAGTGGTGGTCATGCAAATTAGTGTGATTGCTGGCCCAGGTCCTGAAAGAAATTAAATTGAACTGAATAGAAACCAAGCTATGAGAGAGTTTGATTTTAAATCAGGTTTGAAAGCATATGTTTCCACCCTGTTAGCAGTTTTTTTTTCATGTCACTATCGTGAATTGTTACCAGTTCCATGAAATTAATAAATGTGTATAATGGTCTATAGAGATTGGTTGGCGGGGGTGGGGGGGTGAGTTTGTGGTAATTGCATTGTTGGCAGGGAGATTGATGTTTTTAATGTGTCTTCACTGTTTTGTTAGACAACATGAAATAACTTTGAGATATACCTTTATTATTGTTTTTGAATTCTCCTATATCTGTTTCCCCACCCTGAGACCTAGAGAAGGAGCAATGTATGAAAGCCTTCTCTGGGTTCAGGATTCCTTTGACTTTGACTCTCTGTGCTAGTTTGACCAGAGGTGTTTAAAATTGAAATATATTTGACATAACATTTTATATAAGTTTAAGGTATATGTGTTGATTTTATACATTTATATATTTTAATATGATTGCCATTGTAGTGGTAGTTGACACCTCTATCACATCACATAATAATTATTTTGAAGTTTTATCTAGATGTTTATTTTTATTATTGTTATAAATATAATACCTTTTTGCTTAAAAATTTTCATTTTTTCAATTGCAGTTGATGTACAATATGTATCAGATGTACAGCCCAGTGATTAAGCATTTATATAACTTACAAGGTGATTATCCAGATAAATTTAGTGCCCATCTGACACCAAATATAGTTATTACAATATCATTGACTATATTCTCTATGCTATACTTCACATCGCCATGACCACTTTATAAGCAGATATGAATCTGTGTTTCTTAATCCTTTCACCTTTTTCTCCCGACCGCCCCCTTCAACTCCCTCTCCCCTGGCAACTGTCAAAATGCTCTTTGAATCTATGGGTCTGTTTCTGTTTGTTTGTTCATTCACTTTGTTCTTTAGGTTCTGCATATAAGTAAAATCATATAGTATTTGTCTTAATCTGTCTGACTGATTTCAGTCATGTTGTCACAAGTGTTAAGATTCCATTCTTTTTTTATGACCAAGTAATATTCCACTGTGTATATGTACCACAACTTTTTTTTCCATTTGTCTGTTGATGGACATTTAAGTTGCCTCTCCATCTTGGTTATTGGAAATAATACTGCAGTGACTATATGGATGCATATGTCTTTTCAAATTAGTTTCGAAATTCTTTGGAAAATACCCTGAGTGGAATTGTTGGATCCTTCTTTTTTGCCTTTGTTTTAAAGTCTATTTTGTCTAGTATAAGTATTGCTACCCCAGCTTTTTTCCTGCATCCATTTTCATGAAATATCTTTTCCCATCCCTTTACTTTCAGTCTGTGTGTGTCTTTCAATCTGAAGTGAGTCTCTTGTAGACAGCATATGGTACAGATCTTTGTTTTCTTGTCTGTTATGTCACTGTATGCCTTTTGATTGAGGTATTTAAATCATTTACATTGAAAATAACTGTTGATAGATATATAGTTATTGCCATTTTATTATTCATATTTTTAATCTTTTTTTCCTTCTTAAAGAAGACCCTTTAATATTTCTTGTGATACTGGTTTGGTGGTGATAAACTCCTTTAGCTTTTTCTCATCTGGGAAGCTCTTTATTTGTCCTTTCATTCAAATGAATAGCTTTGCGGGGTAGAGTAATGTTGGTAGTAGGTCTTTGCTTTCATTACTTTGTATATTTCATGCCAATCCCTTCTGGCCTGCAAAGTTTCTATTGAGAAATCAGCTGAGAGTCTTACGGAGCTCCCTGTAGGTAACTAACTGCTTTTCTCTTGCTGCTTTTAAGGTTCTGTCTTTGTCTTTAACTTTTGGTATTTTAATTATGATGTGTCTTGGTGTGGGCCTCTTTGGGTTCATCTTGTTTGGGACTTTCTATACTTCCTGGACTTGAATGTCTATTTCCTTTCCAGGTTGGAGAAGTTTTCAGTCATTATTTCTTTAAATAGGTTTTCAATTTCTTTTTTTCTTTTTTTTCCTTCCAGCACATCCATGACATGAATATTGGTACACAGGATGACATCCCAGAGGTCCCTTAAACTGCCCTTAGATTTACAGATTCTTTTTTCTTTTTGCTATTTTGATTGGGTGTTTTCTGCTTTATATCTTCCAAATTGCTAATTCAGTCCTCTGCCTTACATAATTTATTATCACTTCCCTCTAATATACTCTTCATTTCAGTTATTGTATACTCAATTTCTGATTTTTCCTTTTTTATGTTTTCTATGTTGATTTTTATATTCCCTATATTTTTGTTGAAGTTTTCACTGAGTTGATCTATTCTTGTCCTAAGTTTTTTGAACATCTTTAAAACCAATGTTCCAAACTCTGTATCTGGTAGATTGCTTGTCTGTGTTTCATTTAGTTCTTTTTCTGAAGTTTTGTCCTGTTCTTTCATTGGGGACATGTTTCTTTGTCTCCTTGTTTTGGCTGCTTCCCTGTGTTTGTTTCTGTGTATTAGGTAGATCTACTACATACCCCAGTCTTGGTAGAGTTGTCTTATGTAGTAATTCAGTAGCATAGCCCTCCCCAGTCACCCAAGTGGGGCTCTCCAAGTGTACCCCCCACGAGGGCTATGTGCACCCTTATGTTGTTGTTGAGCCTTGATTGCTGTGGGCACATGAGTGGGAGGGACTGACCCTGGGGCCTGTCTGCTGAGAGGACTGGCAGAGACTATAATGGAGGAGCTGCTGTACTGGAGTATACCCCACGGGGAAGAAGTCAATTCAGTGGGGCTCTGTTGCTCACTGAGTCCACCTCTTGAGTATGTTGCTTGTTCAGGTAGTTGACCAAAGTCAGCTGCTCCCTGTCCCCTGACCCAGGCCACACAGAATGAGCCACAAAGCAATCTGCAGGTGGTTGCTACTTGTGCTCTGGGCTTGTAGGTGCCTGGGAGAAGCCAAGCTGTGAACTGAAGCCGGCTGTTGTTAGTGCTGAGTTTGAGGCTGCTTAGCAAGAGTTACAGGGCATACTGAGGTGAGATGTTGCTTGTTTGGGGTTTGTGGGCCTTTGAGAGATTTTAGGAAAGTCCAAAGCATGAGCCAAGACAGCCTGTTTGTATAGAAATGCTAATGGAAGAGGCTTGGGTGGGCCTTCAAGTTTGGGGGGGGGGGGTTGTCAGGGAATCATTAGGGTGGGGCAAAAAGTAATAGCCAGGTTGATAGAGAGTCAGATAGGGTGCCCACCTGTGCCTGCAAGGGGAAGGCTCAGCCAAGGAACAATGGCCTCTGTCAACACTTCTGTCTGACAGAAAGCTTCCCTTCCTATACTCATCCTGTAGCCAGAAAACTCAGTTCTCCTATATGCCCCTGGCTCTTTTTGAGCTGTTGTTACCCCAGCAGTAGAACTCAGAGCAAGTGAGTCCAAATAAGCCTGTACATGGGCTCTTTAGGAGGGACACCTGGAATTCCAGCCTCCCTCCATCTCTCTCAGCCAAAATCTCTGTTGGTTTTCACTGCCAGAAGTTAAGGGGTCTTCTCTTTCTTACACTAGAATCCTCAGCTTGGGTCATGGTGTAGGGTTGGGATCCCTCAGTCCTCAGTGTGGAGCTCCACAGCCAAGATACCCCTCCTGATTTTTATTCACCACACATGGGTGTGGGACCATCCTATTCTGAGCCTCTGTCCTTCCTAAGAGTTTACATGTGGCTTCTTCTTTATATCCTTAGTTACAAGACTTCCATTCAGTGAGTCTTCTGGCAGTTCTGAATGATGATTGTGCTGTAGTTTAGTTGCAATTTTGATCTGGTTGTGGGAGGATGGAAATACAGCATTGCATTTACCTACTTTGCCATCTTGACTGGAACCTCATATCACATAATTATTACAGTGATCCCTCACCTGTCTCGGGAGTTACATTCCAGAGATCCCCGCGATAAGTGAAAATCCACCAAGTAGTGGCGTTATATTTATTTTATTATTCATATATATTTTAAGGCTTTATAAACCCTTCCCACACTTCTATAAACCTTTCCCACTCTCTTATTAACCTTTCCCACACTCTTATAAACACTTCATATGCTCTTAAATACTTTCTACACTCTTAAACCTACGTAATTGTGACAACATATACCATTCTATGTGAGTACTCACCGGTGAAGTACAGTTGTCCCTTGCTATATTGCAGTTCACTTATTGTGACTTCACTGTATCACAGGCACAATACAGGGCGATATCGCAGGTGATACAGTGAAGTCGCAATAAGTGAATCGTGATATAGCAAGGGACAACTGTATTTCTTTTTTGTGGTAGGAATAATTAAGATCTGGTCTCTTAGCAAGTTTGATGATTATATTATAATATTGTAGTCTATATTCAACAAACTGTACATTAGATCTCCAGGAGTTATTTATCTGATAGTTGTAAGTTTTGACCAGAGTTATTTTTAAAGGTGCTGTGGGTCATTTGTTTTCCCTCAAACTGGTCTTTCTCCATCTTTGGCTGTTCTGCCCCACCTCTTCCAACAATGAACAACTTGGGCAATTGACAGGGTAAAGCTCCAGAAGTTCTGGACTCATGAAGTGAATAATAGGAAGTAGTGAAAGATATGTTTGGATAATCCCTGTGAAGTCTCACCCCTTCCATTAATTTCTTTGTCCTCATTCTACTTGGCAACCACTGTTCAGCATCTCAAAGTAATTGTAACTGGATTTAGTGGGACTTTCCTAAATCCCAGTGTCATGGTATCATTAAACATTCATGATTCTATTTCCACTTATACCTAACCTTCATTATCATGCCTAGAATGAAATAAATAAATAACATCAAGATAATCTCTATGTTGAATCAGCTATAGATGATATGAAAAAAAAAGATACAAAGTGGGATGCATGACCCCCTTCCATAGGTTGACTTTTAAATTCTGAAATATATATAGAAGAATGTATATAATGTAAGCGTACAGTAAAAATAATAACACAAACAGCAACATGTCCTCTATCCTGCTTGAGAAATAGAACTTAATACCTCTGAATTTCCCCATGTTGTGGATCTCTCCTTAATCCTACCACCTCTTGCCTTTTAGAGGTAACTTCCATCCTGAATATTGTGGTATTAATTTCCTTGCTTTCTTTATGGTTATGCCACATATGTATATATTCTTAAATAATAAATCACTTAATTTCATGAGCTTTTAAGCTGTATACAAACTGAATCATATCTACATGTATGCTTCTGCAACTTGCCTTTTTTTGCTCACCATTATGGTTTTAAGATTAATCTGTGTTGTATGTAGTTGAGTTTTATTTATTTTTTATTGTGTAGTATATTATTTGACTTCAATTTTTATATCTACTCTCCTGTTGATGAATATCTGGGTTGTTAAATTGTATATTAATATTACATTAAGATATTAAATAGAAAGTTTCTAAAAAAGATATTTTCAAATTGTTTAATAAAATTTCCATATTGTTCAAAATGGCTACATGCTATTCCTAATCAAGACTTTAAATTTTAATCTCTTAAAATTCTTGGTAGTCATCATCAGCAAGAAACTGTCATAAATTTGTTGATAAAAACTTCAACCTTTTTTTGCAACAATATTTTTTAAGACTATAGTGGCTACTGTTTTTTTTTTTTTCATTGACAAATGTAATTTTGAAGTTCTTGTTGTTTTGCATCAGTACAAAGGGATTTCTAATTCAACTGAATTTTCTCACCTGTCAGAATGGCTATTGTGAAAAGGTCCAATGACAAGTGTTGGTAAAGATGTGGAGAAAAGGGAACCCGTAGTTAACTGTTGGTGGGATTGTAAATTGGTGCACCCAATGTAGAAAACAGTATGAAGATTTCTCAAGAAACTAAAACTAGAACAACCACACAGCCCATCAATTACACTTCTCAGTTTTTATCTGAAGAAAATAAAAACACTAATTTGAAGAGATACACATACCCCCATGTTCATTGTGGCATTACTTACAATAGCCAAGATATGGAAGCAACCTAGGTATGAAGTGACAGAAGAATTGATATAGAAGATATCATATAATATCTGTCCAGAAAGTATCTTGACATATACAATAAAAAATAGAGACATTTATTGAAGAAGATACAAGATACAAGAAACACAGTACATAGGACAGCGATGCCTCAGTACCTTTGAAAGCAGGCACCTTGGCACCTCACACAGTTCTCCCAATCACCATCAGCTGCCCCATTGTATTATTCTGAATCTCATTGATGGTCTGAAATCACTTCCCTTTCAGAGGAGATTTTAGTTTTGTGAAAAGCCAGAAGCCACAGGGTGCCAAATCTGGGCTGTAGGGGGGCTGAGTCACTTGGGTGATTTGATATTTTGTCAAAAAACTCTGGACAATGTAAGATGCATGAGCCGGCAGATTGTTGTGATGAAACTGCCAATCACCACTTGCCCATAGCTGCAGACTCCTGAATCATCCAAATAGTTTCTGTGCAAAATTTTATGCAGATTCATTTTTCTACTAATTCAGTCATCTTGAGTGCAATGGCCACAAAGTGCATATGCTCACTCAACAGCATCTACCACCCTCTCTGACTAGTACAGTGAGGTCATCATTGTTCACAAATGCACATTTGAATCCACTCTCCTTGGCTGTGAGATTACATTGATGTCATGCAAACCATTCTTGTCATATTAACAATGGCTGGACTTTTTCTGGACCAACCTCGTATATATAAAATGTTACTCAGCAATAAAAAAAGAGTAAAATCTTGCCATTTGCAACAACATGGATGGACCTAGAGAGTATTAGCTAAATAAGTAAGACAGAGAAAGACAAATATGGTATGATCTGACTTTTATGTGGAGTTTAAAAAAGCAAAACAAATGAAAACCAAAAGAAAAAGAGACTCATAGAAACAGATCAAACCGATGGTGGGCAAAAGGGATGGAGGTGAGCCATAGGTGGAAAGGCAAAGGGAAATATAGTCAATAATACTGTGGTAACTTCACTGGGTGACAGGTGGTTACTAGACAGTGTGGAAATCGCATAGTAAGGTGTATAAATGTCAAACCGCCAAGTGGTACATCTGAAACTAATATAATATTGTATGCCAACTATACTTAAATAAAAAAAGTGAAAAATAAAAACAACAAAATAACATGCTATAAGGCTACAACAAGGCCTCTGTACTGTGAATTTTTAGGCAGGGAAACTTAGTATCCACAAAACACGAGCAAAGATGAGTTAGAGTATACATGGGTGACTATGTACTATTATTGTTCACATTTTACAGATGAGGAAACTGATGCTTAAAGGCACATGTATAGCTTGTCTTAGGTCACATAGGTATTCAATAGGAAGGATCTGCATCAGCTCTTTTTAAATAAAGAGCTTCCACTTTTACAGACAAAGCTCATGAGCATAAATTAGTAAGGTGTGAATGGGAATCTCAGCGTAGCACAAAGCTTAATAGGAAATAAAAGTGTAATAGAAGCCAGAAAGCCTTGAACGATAGAAAATGGGCTTCTAGGAGTTCAGAGGATATTTAAGAAGCCGTTTATTCATATGCTACTAGCAAATAATGTCTTATTATGTAAGGTCAGTTTTGGAACTCCAGAGTGAAATGAAAGGAGCTCAGCATCACCACTGAGACCTTGAGGTCCCACAGGGCACTAGAAGAATTGATCTGTTCCTTGCAAAGAAGTATTCGTGGTTAGCGAAGACTCACACTTGTCCTGAAGAAATACATGCATTGTAAACTGTTAGCTGTGTGTGTTCATTCTGTCATTCTGCAGTCACCTAGGTAGGTAAGCTAGTGCACTGCATAGTGTTCAGAATCCAAAGACAGTAGAATTGACTTATGTCTGGTGGACTATCCATAAACCAGATAAGTATCTGCTAAGTTTGTTTGTGGTTTACATGCCATTCTTTTTTAATTTGATTATAAATTTTTTAAAAAGAATTCATTTCCATTGTTGTCAATGAAGAAACATCTAGATCTGGTAGCAGATTTGATTTCTCTTAATGTATAAGTTCAGAGTTATCCATGAATGGATCTGCCATTTACAAAGATATCTGTCCCAGGGAATGTCCCCACTTGTAATATAGTCAGGGAACCTCATTTCATGCAGACAGCTTCCTTTTTTGCTTGTAGGAAATGTAGGTGTTGGCTCTTGCATTATTTTTGAATGTTATTTCAAAAGCTATTTGTGTGCACCATTGGGTGCACTGCTATTCAGTTGGTTTAACAATAAATAGCAAAGTTGTTGCTAACCTTACAGAAATGAGGGCTGTTGCAACTCTGCTTTTCTGAATTTGAGGAACCAACTTGTTTAAAGAAGGGAAACTAAAGGCTCCACTTCTCTCCCTTCTTATCCCTCATCATAGCTGATCAAAGTCCTCTCGCCTATATACCCTGTCAACAGGGACTGGTTTGCATGAAATTGTACAGTGAGCGATTTGAAACCTACTAGCTGTGTTACTGTGGCAGGTTATTTCACTTCTTAAAGCCTAGGTTTCCTCATGTATAGAAGTGGGTTCAGCACTATGTCTTACAGGATTAGAGTAGACATTAAATAGGATAATGCATGAAAAGAGATTAATACTTTATTTGGCATTAGTTTCGTGTGAAACATTGATGTGAAACTGTGAGCCACTCTCCTAGCAGTACAGCAGTTAAAGTCTGGAAGTCTGAAAAAATCCAATATTCTTAGTTTCTTTACCTATACATGGTCTGGCACAAATAAAGCCCCCTTTTTATTATAAAATCATAAGCATGTAAGTCTGTAACATGACAATATCACACTCAAGCATGCCATATAACATTTTAGGTGACATGTTGGAATTAACACTATAAATTATTCCACCCCTATTATTACCGTGCCAGCCACGCTCAAGCAGGCGTTACCCCTGCTGGGCCCTGTATTTAAGAAGCCCCTTGAAGAGGACACAGAGTCGTGAGCAACACTCTTAGGCCCCATTTTCTCTCACGGTCACTCAGTTACTTGACTCCGCCTCCACAAACCCTCCTCAAGCTCCCTCTGTGGTCATAGGCAAAGAGCCGCTCACCTTTTCAGTCTTCCTCCTTCTCCCAATTCTGCATCATGGAATCCCAGGGAAAGACATATTTCCGGGGAGATCTGGGGAGGAAATTGAGAGGGCAAAGTCAAAGTTCTCTTAGTGGTTGCTAACTACTGTGTGATGGTGACAGAACAGCCAGCACACTATTACGCACATACCACTTTCCCCAATCACGCTTTATCAGGCCTGATGCCCTTCCAAAAACTATCCCTTATTTACACACTATATAAGGCTCTGCAGCCAGATAATAGAATTAATCGAGTTGAAAGGAATGAGAGTCTGGATTGTCATGGAGGCAGATAAGCCTGGAGCGAGATGCTTCGAGTGCTAAGTAATAATGACAAAAACAGTAATACTATCTAAAGCATGATGTACATTTTTACTGCACTTTACAGTTTTATGAGTGTTTTCACCTAAGTTATCTGATTCTCCCCAAAATCTCATGGGGTTGGTGGGGTGAGCATAATTGTCTCCTTCTTAGTAAATGAGGAGACTGAACCACAGGAGACTAGTGTTGGGGCTGCAGTGAGGGGCTTCAGTGAGGGGGGCTGCAGTGAGGGGCTTCAGACAATCAGAGAGCCAGACAAGGAGCGCCCTGGTCACCAGGCAGGGAGATGGACAGAGTAGAGGAGGCAGAGGGGCAATCTCCCCTGCCGTGGGCGGAGCCTGGGGAGGAGAGCGTCTCATTTCCTGCCAGGTATTCTTCCCAGCACTTGTTGTGCACCAGAATAGCACTTACCTGCAAAATGCATTAGTTTAAGAGAGAAAATTCCATTAATGCTTGCCTTTCTTCTACTTGGTATAATAACACAAGTAAGTTAATCAAAGAAAAACTATATATTAAAAAAAAACAGGAAAGATTTTCTTAGGTTGATTATTAATAACAAATAACTGTTAAATATGTCTGTTGTGGTTTTAGAGCACAAGGACACCACAGTCAAGTAAGACCTTTTATCCCCCAGGAAAGAGCAGTGGTACATTTCACTCAATTCGTTAAATTACATAGACATTAGCCACAACATGTTGATTCAGCTTCACAGGAAATGAAAATCAGTACCATCTGTGTGGATCGCCACTCCACATTACCATAGCACACACTGTAATGTGTTCATTGCAACTCAGCTCCAAAACCTCACTTCATTAGAATGACATTATTGTAAGTTTTTAAAAAGTCACTTTAATATGCATATAAAAAAATCCAAATCAAGAAGTCAAGAGATTTCTGAAGCCAGATTACAGCAGCAACTTTCTCCAGATGCTTTGAATTTGCCTAGTATTTGATAAACTCTAAAAGTGTCATGAAATATATATCTTCAAGGACTGTGAGACATGGCGCAAGCACCTAGCACAGAGCCTGGCACATAGTAGGTACTCAAACAGTATTTACTGAATTAATGAATCAACACAAGATCTACTATCAATTTAAGGACATTCTTGGGCAAAAAGAAACCTTAAAGTAAATGTTCCATTGATTGTAAGATGCACAGTCATTTTTAAAAGGTAAAAAATTTAGTAATTTAGAATCTAGGGAAAGTAGCAGTTGCTCTAGGAAAAGCAGGTATAAGTACATTAGAATTTTGGAGCACAAAGAGTTTATTTTCAGGCAGAGGAACTAGCTAATTTTTTTCTCCAACTGTCTGGAAACACTGGTTAGATGGGCCTTTCTTTGAGAGCTGCAGAATTCCTGAGTAGGAGGGGCTTGGAGGTGGCAGTCTGGTTGGAGAGAGAATGAGTGGGCAACTGAGGGACTTGCTCTAAAAAAGCATTTGTTTAGCCAGTACACTGATTATCTTTGGATTGTATGTTTACTTCGGAGGGCTTAGACTGGACTGAGGGTGAGGCAGGGTTGATGGTAATTATGTAGAATTTAAAATTTTTCCATTTTGGAAAGTTTATGAATTCATGTCTAGATCTATGTGTTTGTCTACTCTCTTTTTCCGCTTGCCTATCGTTTATCTTTCTTTTCTTGTATGTAATAGACTCAAATTGCTGTCTGCTCTTATTGAAAATAACCTCTGTTTGTATTTATTCTATACTATTATACTTCATTCTCGTCTGTATTCAGGGAATTTCCTCAGGGAGCATCTTCGCCTTATCCATCTCCATATCCACAGCATTAGCATAGAGCCTGGCTTCCAAGGTGTGAGATAAAGTTATTTATTGCAATGAATGCCCTTGAAATGTGTAGATGATAGGGTGGATTGTTTTCAGCCTGCTTACATATCAGGTCATCTTTCATTCTACAGAGAGGATAATAAAGCAGGATTAGAGGCCCAACCTGGAGTCATAAATAAAAGTCAGAAGAAAACCTGAGCTAGGATCCAGAGGATTCAAGTACCAGCAGTGTATTTTGCGTCATATTCTACAAATTCTAGCAGAAGTCACACATACTCTTTTCTTTGCCTCTTTCTCCCAAGCTCCAATGGCCCTCCTGTGCCTCCACAACTTGTTTCCTAAGCCCATTTCTTCTGTGACTCACTTCTTCTACCACTGTGACTTTCTAAATAAATTTTCTATATTAACTATATCTGTCTACATAGATAGATACAGGTATGTAGAGAGAGAAAGATATGTCAGACATTGACTTTAAATTGATTTTTTCTGTAGGTTTTGATCTTTCTTTGAGTTACTCACATTCAACTTGTGACTGCTGTCACCTGTAAGTGCAAGATGGCTGGTGGCAAAGAGTGTATTCTTGCCTCCAGGTAATTACATGGGGCTCAACATTTCTGTTTTTTTAATTCAATTTTCTTAACCAACTCCTTTTGAATTGGGTCTTTGGTGCAGTCATGCCAATTCTACAGCTTCAAAACAAAGTCATTTTTAAGCTATTTGAACATGAAAAAAATCTGAACAATTTCTGAAAGCACAAAGGTATTTTCTTCAAACTCAAGTCACTGACATAACTGAAAACATTTAGGTCAAATTGCAAATAAATTCACCTTTGGATTGAGACAAGGCAAGAGAAATATCAGACCCAAAGGTCAAAAGGAATGATTTAGAGTAAGTTATAAACAGAAAATAGGGATTTAGAATGGAAAAGCTGAACTCAACAATAAGGCAGGGTCATGATATCTTGGTAAGTATTTTGTATTTTTTAAAGCTCCCTATATTAACCCAGGACTTTATTTTCACTGATTCTGAGATTATTGTAATGATTCTCATTCTCCTCTCCCCTCCCTCCATCCCTTTCTCCCTCCCTCCTTCCTTCCTTCTCTCCCTGTGTGTATGTTTAAAGGACCAGGGAATGATACTTTATACTTTGTTATGTCTTGGGTCAGAGAAGTTTAAAGCATATAAAAATCTTGGGTCAGGTCTCATCTCTCTATTCCCTGCCTCTCCCTAGAACATTTATCCCCAAAATTAACATTTCTCAGTGGGATCAGTCTGTGGCTGGTATGACCTCAACTTCCCAGGAGAAATTTGGAGGTTCTAAATTTCCAAGTGTCCACATTTCTTCAGCCTCAACAGTTTTGATGTAAATCAATCAAAATAGCAAATTTGGACAGCAAATAAGATCATTAGATGTGCTTATCTGTCAGTAATTAGCACAGTGCATTTATGATGTATTGAAAAGTGTGAGGGCAACTGGAATGACTTCTGACATTTTGCAGTTGCACGTTGGAGTTAAATTCTGTTTTCTGGACCTGCGATGGTCTGTAGTATGACTTCATCCTTATTTTAAATATGTTTAAGTGGGAGTCCTCTAACTAGAGATGTGTTCTCATTTCACTTGATGCTGGATTAAAGTGTACTTTTTCTCTATCGACTTAAAAAGAATTTCTAAAGCCAACCATCATGGTAAAAAAAAGATTAATGAGAGCATCAGAAAACATTTGTTGATCACGTGAATGGGGAGGCCTGTAAATTCACAGTTCTTCCTGCTTTACCAGCCCGCACTCTGCCGGGACCACACTTCCTCCCTCCTCCCTGGGAGTGGGGCGGTGCTGCCCACAGCACAGTAACCTGCCACGCCTGCCTGACAGGTGGTCCCATCCCCGGGACTTCCCACAGCAGCATTCGAGGCTGTAGCAATATCACGTGGCTCGCCTTGCTGCAGCCTGTCTCTGCCCGTGTCCTTGTCGTTCTTTCTCTGTCAGAAGTGTCCTACCCTTTAATCTCCAGGGAAAATCTTAATCAGGTTTGAGTCAGGACTCAAATGCTACTTCCTGTGTAAGGGCTTACCCGAGTGTCTTGGATAATCGGACACTGTCCTCACTCCCGTGCGTAGGGATTTAAGACAATCTCCTGGTCGAATTCACTGGTTGGTTCACATGTCTGGTTCCTCAGTGGGCTGGAAGATCCTTGAGGGCAGGGGCCTTATGTGTCCGCATGTTTGTAACCCTAGGACCTGACCTAGTGCATTATACATGTTGCATGCTTTTGAAGTATTTACGGACTAAATGAGTATATTCCTTGGCATAAACCATAAACACAACTCTATATTGATTCTATATCTTGTTAGATTTCTTGTATTTATCCCTTTCAGGTATAATTTTCTTTATTTAAGTGACATATGCCTAAAGACATTTTTAATTTTGGCAATTTAATCAAATTCTAGATCTATGCTGCATTGTCCAGTACAGTAGCTCCTAGCCACATGTTGCTATTTAAGTTTAAATCAGTGAAAATGAAATAAAATAAAAAATTCAGGCCCTTGCCAGGGTGGTTCAGTTGGTTGGAGCATCATCCCATACACCAAAATGTTGGGGGTTCCATTCCTACTCAGGTTGTGTATGGAAGGCAACCAATTGATGTTTTTCTCTCATATCAATATTTCTCTCTCCCTCTCTCTCCCTCCCTCTCACTTTAAAGTCAATAAACATATTTTTAAAAATTCAGTTCCAGAGTAGCATGAGCCACATTTTAAGTGTTTAGTAGCTACATGAGGCTAGTGGCCACTGTATTGGACAGGACAGACAGAGAATATTTCCATTATTATCAGCAATTCTATTGGACAGTGCTACCTTACAGAAACTAACTATCTTTGGTAATGTGTCAAATTCTTCCATAAAGTTACTCATCACATTTAAACTAAATACCTTTGCAAATTTGGATGCTAACATAGCCAGGTTATTTTAATAGTCTTAAAAGTGTTATATGCCTTGATACAGCCATTTATTTTAAAATATTTTAAATAACCCATTTTAAATGTAACATGTGTTCAGTAAAATGAAATATGGAGACTAATGAATAACATGATAACCCAGATACACTTCTCATTACCTCCTCCAACAATCTGAGATGCCAACAAAATCACAGCAAAAAAAAATGTTTTAGAAGTTCTATAAATTCACAACATGAAGAGAGTGGGACAAGGATCACTAGGGCAAGGGAATTCAAGAAATTTCTGCAATATAAAGAAGTGATGAAGCAAATTGGACAAAGTGGCAGCCTATATACTATATTATGCCTGGAGGGGTGTCAGCCTCCAGTGTCTGTACTTAGAACCTTTAGACACAAAGGGGATTGGGAGTGAATTGTACAATGAGAAGGAAAGATTTATGAAAAGCCTGTCAGTTGGAGAAGGCCTACAGCTTGGCACAATAAAAGAAAAATTAGGCATATTTGTTTCATGGAGGCATTTTAGAACACTAGAGTTAATGAGAACATGGGTAGAGACAGAAAAGAGCACCTAAAAACGACAAAAAACAGCCTGGAAAGAAGCATCTAAGCAGTAAGTAACACGGGTTACTGAATGATAATGGAGCAATGCACTTGAGGTTCCTTGTGCGTCAGGTATGAGGGTAGAATGAAGACACTGGCAGACACGTCCCAATTCACAAAGTTTATCTACCATACAGCCTTTCTTAGGAAATTACCAGAGCATGTTCTCACCAAAACAAGGAGTAATGAATAGGGCATAGGTTTTTATGGTGGATTGGACAGCTGCTTCCTATTGTTCTCCTCTTCTCTGTCATCAGGATATATATTCATGCTTTTGCCAATGGACTCTGCACTGCCTCCCACCAGAGTAGGTGGGCGACATTTCCCTACTCCTTTGATGTTGGAATCGGCCATGTGATTTGCTGTGGCTAATGGAATATTAGTGGATGCAACCTGAGTGGCAGCTTAAATATGCTTATTTGGCTTGTCTGGGCCTCTCACTCTCTTCTGCCATCTTCCATGAGAAGAGCATGCCAAGAGCTGCTAGCACTGCATGGAAGGCACATGGAACAGTCTTAAATTCAACCCACAGTCTAAAGCAGAGGGAGAAAAGTTAATATTGTTGCTACTGAGATTTTGGGGTTGCCTGGTATGCAGTGTTATGGTTATGTAGCATTTTTGCAGCAAAAACTGATTAAGGTTTTAAGAACAGTTAATCCGATCCATAAGAGCTGTAAGAGCAGAGACATCCTATTCTAGAGCACTATGTGTGCCACAGACCTAAAAGCAGCTGGTCCAGTTTGGAATATGAGGATTAATGACTCTGAGAGGGAAATTGCCAAGAAATAGGCAAAATCAACAGAAGGTATGCTTGAGACCTTGGGAACATAGAAAAGGCAATTGAAGGAGCACAAAAATGGAAATCCATTCCAGCTGAAATGCAGGAGCACAGTAGTCATGACATTGGACTCTATAGAAAAGGTATCTCAATCCAATCACATTATTAGCTGTGTGGTGAACCATATTTATGTAGATGAAATTAATTAAGCTGTATTTATATCTTTTCCTCACCAATAGGTATATGCTTATATCCAAATTCACCAACTTGCGTACATTAAATATGGACAGCTTTTTGTATGTTAATCATATGTCAAAAAAGTGATTTAAATAAAAAGGAGAAAAAGAAAAAAATTTAAAAAGAAAAAAACAGAGGAGAGAAAAAATAGACAAAAAACCAAAGGGAAAAAAGCTAACTGTGGTCAATGTCCCTCAGGTCACCAAAACCCAGCTTCCTGAGCTAGAAGGACCAAAAACCAAGGTCCAGCCTAGCTGTTTGGAATTTTGTAAAAATGGTTCTTTATGAGGTCATAGCAAGAAATGGATCTGTCACTACTAGGGATAAAACACAGTGGTTTTCTCACTGTTTGGTTTCAAGAAACCTTAACTCTTATAAAAAGGGGGTGATCCCAAAGAGCTTTTTGTTTATGTGGATTATAGCAATGAATAGTCATCTTATTAGAAGTTAAAACCTACAGGATGCTTCAGTGGCCTTTTTATTTCTAGTTTGAAATATAATATTTTTTGGCTTTTAAAGAGTTCATAAAGTCTACACTTAAACAATTTTTGTCCTTTAAATTCTGAATTGATTGGTTTCAAAGTGATGCCACAATTTAACTGGCATCATGCTATATGGAAATATTCCATTTTGTGTGAAGTGCAATAAGATACCTTATTAACATCCATGAAGTTGAGAGGAAGATAGCTCATGTCATAGTTTAATTTCTCATTTACAGTTTCCCCTAGTTTCTTTTGCTGTACATTCCCCCCTTCCACGAGCCAGAGAGTTCACTATATCCATTTCTGTATCTTAAATGCAGAGGTTGCAGTTGTGAGTCAAGAAAGCAAGTTGTCTCCTCTTTTTAAGCCAATAATCCATCATGTTCGTAACCCTCATTCAGGATAGGACCTGGGCATGGCTCCATCACATCACGGGAGGGAACCGAGTAGTCCCTTCATTTATTTGTTCTCTAATACTCTTCTTTAAGATCTGAGTTTCTGACCTATATCATTTTCCTTCTCTCTAAAGAATACCTTATAATGTTTCATGCCAGGCAGACCTACTTGTGACAAATTCCTCCAGTTTACATCTGTTTGTGAATGTTTTTATCTTTACTTTTTCACTCTTGAAGGACAATTTCACTGGGTACAGAATTCTAGGTTGGTGGTTTTGTTCTTCCTAGCTTGCATAGTTTCTGAAGGGAAGTCTGATGTAATTCTTATCCTTATTTGTCTACAGATAAGATAAGGTGTTTTTTCCATTCTCTAGCTTCCTTCCAGATTTTGCTTTTGTGTCTGATTTTCTGCCATTATAATATGATATGCTGTTATAATATGATATCCTAAGTGTTTTGAGTATTTGCCTAGTGTTCTCTGAGCTTCCTCGATCTACAATTTTGCTTCTGTCATTACACTGATATTTTATTACAAAAGTTTTAGTCAGATTTAAGTTTTAAAAACACAATATATACAACTCACATATTTTAAAAATATAGTATTATAACCCAATAATACTCTATAACATCTCTTCATATTTAGTATTCTTTTGCAATGCTTTTAAGGATACCCTTCTTGTAAGTATCTATAAAAACACCTACTTTGCCTTTTTATTTCTTAAAAAAGAGTCCAAACTCTTATAGTACGTAGTTCTGAGGCACTATTTCTATTACAAAACACGCTTTTCACTATTTTGCAACAGCAAAAACAAAAACAAAAACAAAAAAAACAACCTCCAGGCTGAAACTTGACTTAAATTTATTTTATTTGCAAAATAGCAAAGGAAAACCACTATTTTTGTGCTGGCAAAATGCAAAAGAGTCTTTAAAATCAAGTTATTCTTATGGTTTTAAAACCATGATTGTTTTTAATATTGCAATAGTTGAATGGTAGGCAGCCCATAGGAGCAGATATCAGGGTGGAGAAAAGTAGGCTCTTGTTCAGGTCTGTCAAAAGGAAAGTCTCCTCTCTGAGCCTTGGTTTTCCATCTGTAAAATATACATAATACCTGCTCTGATTGCTTGACAGGAAAAAAAAAGGAATATCACAGATTTTTGAACCTGAATAATCCTAGGAGATAATTTTGTCCTTTTGACAAGAAGACAGAGGCCAGATGGAGTTGAAAATTTTGCTCAAGGTCAAATATTGAGGAGACACATAGAATCACTGTATTTACATTTGGCATTGACAGTGCAAAGCTAATATTTTTATTTTTATAACCCCAGTAAATTATGTGTAAACTCATTATAACAGTATGAGCTTTGTGGGCCACTTACATTACAATAACATATTTCTAGGACAGCAATCTCCTGCTGGTATGGAAAATGGCTGTTTTTTTTTAAGCTGGATCAATCCCCATCTCCATAAACCGTCCAATAACTCCTATGTTTTGTCTTTTCTGATTAGTTACCAAGTTATTTGAATGTATTTTTCATAATGTCTATAAGCTGAGTCAGGGTCTATGACCTGAAACTTTTGAAAGATGTAGGAGTTAGCACAATCAGCAGGAAAGATATTCTGGACATAACAGTCCCAATGGATGAAGACACTGAGGTGTGAAAAAAGCGGTGTGTTCACGACATTACAAGTGATTTGCTATTGGGCTCATCCTCTTCCAATAAGCCATTCATGTGTGCTGTTCTTCTCAGAGGTAAAAGGAAGAATCTGGAGGGTGGGCAGGGTATAGAGGACACCCTTAATTTCTTACCCTTCTCACAGTTAATAGAAGTCCTACTGATTCTTCTAAATGTTTCTGAAATGTCCCCTCCCGTTTTGCCACTGTTGCCACAGTCTTAGTTCAGGTCATCATCACTTCTGCTTAGAAAACTAGTTACTAGATTACATTAAGCCTCCTAAGTAGCTCGCTGCCCTCATGCAATTCACTCTCCACACTGGGGCTGAGTGATCTTTATGAAACACAAACATCATCATGTTATTCAGCCTCTAAGACGCTTTTGGCCCAAGGATAAAGGCCACATTCTTTAGCATGGCATTTCAGGCTGATCCCTGATTTCCACTCTGGCCTCAGCACCCTCCTTTCACACTGTGCTCTCACCTTCTGAGCTCTGGCACTGTGTTTACTGGCCTTTCCTGAGTCATCGGCTCTTCTGGAGATGCCCTGTGTGTCCCATACCCCTCACCTGGCTAATGACAAATTAACCTTTTCTCTCCTCCCTCCTTCTTCCCTCCCTGCTTCACTTTCTTCATTCCACAAATATTTATGGAGGATTTTCTATGTGTCCATCATTGAAGACACACAAGAGAGCAACATAGGCAAAGCTCTGCCCTCATAGACCTCATATCCATTCACATCCATGTGTGCGTGTTGGGGGTGACAGAAGATGAATGTAATACATAATCAATAATATAGCACATTAGAAGATGATAAGTGCTGTGGGGAAGATAATAAGCTGTAAATGGAAGAGGGAAATTCAGGGAGAGATATTTTCAATACAGTGGCCAGAGTAGGTCCCACCCAGAAGATGACATTTCAGCAAAGAGTTGGATAAAGAAATGTAGGAAGCTATTTGGATATTTGGAGGAAGGGCTTTCCAAGCAGAGGGAACAGCCAGTGCCAAAGCCTGACATATTCAAAGAGCAGCAAGAAAGTTAGTGCAGCTGGAGCACAGTGAAGTGAGGAGGACTCATAGAAGAGGACAGTCCTGGCTGGTGTGGCTCAGTGGTTGAGTGCAGGCCTGAAAACCAAAGGGTCACCAGTTCAATTCCCAGTCTAGGGCACATGCCTGAGTTGCAGGCCAGGTCCTCAGTAGGAGGTGCTTGAGAGGCAACCACACATTGATGTTTCTCTCCCTCTCCCCTTTTTTCTTTCTAAAAAATAAAATAAATAAAATCTTAAAGAGAAGAGGACAGAGAAGTTCCTGGGGGACCTGACGACTATCTAGGCCATGGTCAAGACTTCAGGTTTTATGCTGAGAGACATGGGGAGCCAGTGAAGGTTTTGGGCAGAGAAGTGACCTTATTTGACTTGTGTTTGAAAAGGGCCACTTTTTGTTGAGAATAGAGTATGTGGTGGAAAGGCAGGAAGCATGGAGACCAGTTAGAAGGCTATTGTAACAATGCAGGTGGGATGGAGGGATGGTGGTAGCCTGGACCAGGGTGGCAGTAGGGGCTGATGAGAACTGGTCAGGTTCTGGGAGTGTGTACTTTTTTTTTTTTTTGCATTTCAAAGAATTGTAAACACATTATCATAGAATAAAGTTAAGTCTTTTTGGTATATGTGTCTAAGAATATTAACACTGGAATAGATTTATGTAGCCACCACCGCAATCAGAATATAGAGTTCTCCAAATTCTCCAAATGTTTTTAACCTAACCCTTGTCAAACACTTTGCTCTCTGTCACTCTAGTCTCATATTTTCAAGAATGTCATATAAGTGGAATCGTTTGTAACATTTTGAGACTGGCTTCCTTCATGTGATACAGTGTCTTTGAGAATCATCCAAGTCGTTGCTTGTGTCAATGGTTTGTTCCTTTTTATCAATGAGTAGTATTTCATTGTATGGTTGTACTACACACTCTTTATATATTTACCTGGTGAAGAATTGTGGGTTGTTTACAGTTTGGGGTGATTTTGAATATGGCTACTATAAAATTAGTGTACAGGTTTTAAAAAAAATACACTTTTGTTTCTTGGGATAAATGCTCAATAGTATAAACACTGGGTCTTATGGTAATTGCATGTTTAGCTTCATGAGAGACAACCAGGCTGTGTCTCCGAGGCTGTAACAGGTGGTATTCCACCAGCAATGCATAGAAGTCCCGTTTACTTTGCATCCTTTTCAGCCCTTGCTGTTGTCAGTATTTTGTATTTTAACCATTCTAATAGGTGCAGTGTTTTATCATGGTTTATATTTGCATCTTTTAATTTACATTTCCCTACACACTTATTAGAATGGCTAATTACATTGAACATCTTTTCTTGTGCTTATTTATATGTTATTTGTATATCTTCTTTGGTGAAGTGTCTGTTCAAATTTTCTGCCCATTTGAAAATAATGATTTGCTCCTTTTACTACTGTTGAACTTTGAGAATTTGTTACGTATTCTGGATGCAAGTCTTTGTCAGATAAAATTTTGCAAATATTTTCTTCCATTCTCTAGCTTGTCTGTTCATTCTCTCAGCTTTCACAGAGCAAGTATTTTTTAAATTAAATTTTAAATTCTGAGATAATTGTGTGTGCGTATATATATAAAACTGTATATATATTTTTAAAGGATATATATAAGATATATATATTGAATATATAAATATATGTATATATTTATATTTTAAGACTATGGAAGACTCTCATATACCCTTTACATAGTTCTCCCAATGATAACAAAGCTTGCAAAACTCTTGTTTAATATAGAATCAGAATATTGACCTCGACCCAGTGAAAACACAGTGATTCCATCACACCAGGCTCTTCAGGCTCTTGTGCTTTTGTAGTTTCACCCACTTCCTTTCCAGTTCTACCTGTTCCTTAATGGAGCAACCACTAATCTGTTCCCTATTTCCATAATTAAAAAGTGACAAAATATCTGTTATATTGACCAGTATGTTTGTTATTATGATTCTACCTCCATCTAAAATTATCCTAAATTGGTACTCAGAGAGTCATGCCAATTCCACCATCAATCTCTAGTGGAGGGCTGGTATACAATCCTTGCAGCATCATTATCCACAGCATCACTGGGAATTTAGAATCCAATGTCATTACAGATAATTAATAAAATGATACAGGACATAAATTCTCAATATTGTGGAATAAGGTGAGAGAAGACACAAACATGCAAAGTCCAAGTTTACATGGAGTATGCCCCTTTCTGGGTAAACGTGAGAAATAAGTATGTGCTTCCTAATGTATACTGGGAAATTGCATTTAACGTTACTATAATCACTATTGTATTGTGAAAAGTTTTTGTTACCTCCTAGCAGTGTTCTCTTATTAGAAAAAATGTTTTCTTGGTTTCCTGAAAAATGCAGTTTTATATTAGGCTTCATAGATGTGGGATTACTGTTCAAGGGAGCCAGGTGTGCCAGAGTGAACCCCGGAGATGCCAGGCTCACCAGCAAGCTCTCGTACGTGCGAGGGGGCCAGCTAGCTCCTGCCAACTCACAGAAAGCAGATTGAGTAGTAGAGGCAGAACGAGTACTGAATCCCTCCTGTGCTTTTCTCTGGAATTATGGAAAATATGGTAGAATGTGCACACAAGGTTTTTAAAATACAAGGAAATTGAAGAGAGTTCAGAAGAGAACAGAAAATTGATAGAGATTTTGTGCAAGTCAGCCTCTGGGCCAAGAAATATTGGGCATATTCACTTGAGAGGATAAAAAACTGAAATGAGACATAATAACTGTCTATAAACACATACAAGGATGTAAATAAAAGAGATTCCGATTAACCTCATTAGTCAGTAATGAGCTCAAGCTTTAAGAAAGTCACAATAAGTAAGATATTTGAAAACAATGATATTCTAGAGACTCAAAGACAAGAAAAAATAATCCTGAAGTTCTCCAACTGAATTAGAAGCTATATATTCAGGGTTGAATGTTTTCAACACACACAAGATGAAGAATATTTAGGTTTACAACTAAAGCCTAAACTACCTACTTGAATGCATAGACAGTGTGTTGACAAAAACTATAGTTTGAAGGAACAACAAATACAAACTCCCCCCCCCCACCCCGGGATGATTTAAAATCTTAGAAAGAGGCATACAGGGTAGGATGGTTAAAACAGGGGCCAAGCATATTGACATATTAGTACAAACTAATCAGAAAGAAGGTTAAGAAATGAAGAAACTAAACAGCATGGAAACCATTGTGATATTGAGTGTTCCCATAAAGAACAAGGCACATTTATTCACTGTGGAGAAGAGAAACCTTGTAAATTCATTAAGGCACTTAAAAGTTACAGATACAAAAATCTTAGCCCTTTGTGAGAGTTCTCAAGCCCTATAATGGCTGTGAAAACCACGCTGAGAAAGCAACACTAATCATCCACAGTCATCTAGATTGTAGGGGATGTCGAGAAAGATGAATAAACCACAGTGTACCGTCAAAATGAATCCTAGAAGCTGAGCAGAAAGTGGGTCAAAAAATTGATCTTGACAGATGTGTCAATCAGATTGGAAGTATCTAAACAAGTGTAAAATGGAACCATAAGAAATCACAAAAGAAAAGCTAAAAATCAAAAGGTTTTGAAAACCATACAGGATGCTATAGAAAGTAAAGGATATTAAATACAGACCATTACAAAGGATGAGGCTGTAGAGCTGACCAAGATTTCAAAGAAAATCTCTCTGTAGAGATAATAGTGAGAAGGGACACAAAGATTTGAGGACATGGACTCAGAGTATGTAGTCAGGGGATTTCAAGTAAGCTCACCACATGCAGGGAATTAAAGAGAGGGTGGTTGATAGAAAAGAATAAAACGTTATTAGGGAATGTGTCTCTTTGTGCCAAGTGCTATCTTCAGAATCCAAACAAGTGGATGAGTGGAGGGAAGATTTGCAGTTGGATGAAGAGCCTTTAAAAGGTACATGCCTGAAAGACAGAAATCAGGCCCGGGCAAAAATGCCTGTTGGGTGTTGGAGTTCACCTTCTGTCTCAGTGCGCTGTCGCTCCCGGCAGGTGGTTGGAAAATGCTGTGTCCAGTTGGATTCCAGGCTAGCAGAAGAGTTTTGTGCACAGCAGGCAACCTTCCAATTACTATATAAAAAACTGGATGTTAATACTCATGTATTAACCATTTTTGACAGAGAGAAAAAAGTTTAGGCCCTTTGGAATAATAGTTGAGAGTCTGAGCAAAGTGCTGATGGAGACAGTGTACCTTCAGTGTAACTGAAAGCGAAAACAAATAAAAGGCCGGGAGAGGAGGAGGATACCTGAGGGAGTGGTTAAGAACCAGGGGAGTGGCCCCTTCATAGGCACCTTGGTGAAACTCTAAGCGTGTAGATGTTTAGTACAGCAGAAACCACTGCATCAACATTGACAAGGAACTTGAGTGAAAGACTCACGCTTCAGAGAAATAAAATCTAATCCTGAATATTGATGAGTTCTCTATTAGCTGGCCCATGCATATTTAATATTGCCAAAAAGGATTATTATAGTGGGGTGGGATCATAATGTATATTTGTGGAATTTGTTTTATTCTAGGAACCACTCCCCTGCCCACCTCATGCCAAAGGTACAAAAGAGAACCTCTTCTATTTGACACAGAGAGAAAACAGAGGTAAGTGGTTATAGCAGTGCTCAGGGCAAACAGAAGGCAACACAGCAGTGCTCAGAGCAAACAGAAGGGAACAAACAGAGCAGGCATTCCCAGCTTGTTATGTCACCAGGACAGAATTGTTCTGAGGACGTTGAAAAGAAGCAAACATCTGTAAGAATATGATTAATAGATAAGCCCCACTTTGAGGGAACTTGTAGCCACTGCAGTCTCAGTGATGAGCACACTCACTGATAGTCACAAGGGCCCAATGGGCAGAACCCAGAGAAAAAGAGAACTCAGATCCCAGAGTATCTGCTGGGGAAGCTTCACCATTTCTTTGGTGGAGAGGAGCACTGGAATGATCAGAACCTCATTTGAAGTCAAGCATCTGAAAGTTACTATTCATAAGTATTATATGTGTATGTACGCATAGGGTGGGGCAAAATAGGTTTACTGTTGTTTGTATGGAAAATAATACAATAATTAATGATCCTATGAGAATAAACTGTTTCATGTGCTCATAACTGTAAGCCTACTTTTGTTCCATCCTGTATATCATAAGTATAATAGCATATGCATAGTTCTCATTCATTAGGATGGGCACTTTTTTATTGTCTTTATAACAAGTCATCTATTGCTAAAAATAAATATTTGAACTGGACAAACTCTGATTATAACAGTCAAAATTCTTATATGTAGAGATGGAAAAGCTTAGTACTCTATGGGTAGAGCAACTGGTGATACTGTGAAAAACTATAACTAAATTCACAATCTTGCCAGTGGGAGGATTTCTTTCTTTTTTTTTTTAGCATAAGGCAGCATATAGGTTTCGTGAGACTTTTATCTGTATTAAAAAATCACTGAGATTTGAAATTTTTCTGGTCAGACTAGGCCTTGTAGCAGAATTCTTCTGTTGGTCATATCCCCACATTGCTGGGTCCATTAGACTCTTGTTGGCCACACCTCCCACGAAGACATGAGCTCGTGGTCACAGCCAATCGTCTTGAGTCATGTGATCGCAGACTTCATTCTTAGCTATACTTCATTCTTGCTGCATAACAGGTGAAAAGCAATCTAAATGTGTGCCTTAGGGTATCTATTCGTTAACTAGTTATAAGACACTAGACATCCCCCCCGCCTTCTAAAGCTTCAATCAAGGCTAACGGGTAAATATAAAGCACTTTTAACTCTAACGAAAATGACCATAATGATAACAGAAACGGTGACAAAAATGGTGCCAAAAATGGACACAAAACCAAAGAGAGTATTGTAACATTGTATTTTTCAAAAACTACAATAGAGAGGAGAATTTCACTTTGTTCCTTTAAGTAAGGAGGAGTATTTCATCTTTAAAACTATGGACCTTTTTCCAGAGAGAGAGTCCCATGGCTTGCAAATTTAAGGGTTTCCTAAGTTACTCTATTAGCAATAGTAACTACACCATGTCAAAATCTGACCTTGGCAAATTAGGTGATTCTACATGAATCTCTGAATATTTTTTCTGAACTGAACATTTCAACGGCACTTTAAAAACTCTGCCTTCCCTAATGTGTCACAGCACCAAGCTGATTTCTTATTTCATAATAAATGAGCATAATTTTCCTGGTCCTTTTAACATTTTTGCTAATGTACGGCAAACGTTGATATGCGTCATAAAAATGTAATGAAAACTTCTTGATTTCATTTTTTATACATGTGTACATTATTTATTAACTTCAGGTTTCTAGATAGTCATTACCCACTTATAATATTTTAAATATAATAAATATTAGGAAACACAGAATCTAACTGACTTACCTGACTAGAAACTGATCCTCAATTGGGAAATAAAAATCTAACACTAATAATGATGATGTAAGCCTCATATGATATGATATGACAATTCTGATCTTAAATATTCTGTCACATTAAGCCATAGTACTATACTATGCATGTCCCTTCAGCAAACTTGGCATTTTGTTAGTTTTCCCATTTATAAGACCCTCTAGAATTGGTAAATGGTGATGGGGAAAAGCATATTTTCACAAGGAATCACAACATTAATTGTCTTCTTTTGTTCCCAGAAAACTTGAGGAAAATCACAAAGATAGATACAGCAAGATAACACAATTTAAGGAGAGAGCTACAATGAAAAGATAGAAACAAATAACAAAACGAACTAGAAACCAGAACATTCACTGTTAATCCCTCTTTTTAAATTTAATTTTATTTATTTATTTTTTTATGTTTTATTGTGAAACATGGGTTTAGAGTTAGGTCCCATGTTTGTGAGTGGCCAATGCAGAGAAGGAAATGCCCTCGGCTTGTGCGCCGCGGGGTCCTTACAATAAATGGAAATAAGTTGTCTCAGAGAAGCACAACTATTTCACATACTAAGACTAGAAAGAAGTTTCTCAAAGAGTCTGCACAGAAATCGTCCTGAACAACATCTCTTTAACAGTCCCAGGAATAAGTTTCTCAGAACTGCTGCTTAAAATACCCATTGGTATCAATTTAGTAAAAGCAATTTTACAAGGAAGGTAAGGAATAGGAGTTAGTTTACCAGCATCCACTTCCTCGGTCCTGTGAGGGTTGACAAAAATAATTGCTATATAAATATAAGGATGTGAATTCTCACTAATGAACATCTCATAAAATAACAGTACAATAGCTTCCTTGCATATGAGTTATATTTACTATTCATTTTAAAATAGTAAGTGCAACCATTATCATTTTTTCTTAAAAAGCCCAAATATAAGTTTTAGCTTTTTCATATATTATCTGATTGTAAAGAATTATTTATAAATGACTTAAAAATAAATAACATAGAGTTCTTGTGACTCTCCTTAATTAAAAAAATCACCCATTTTTCTTAAATGTGAAAAGAATTAGGGTTAGGTTAAATGATCTTTAAGGATTTTTTACTTCAAACATTTAATGGCTTCAATATATGTCATGATGTCACTTTCTTTTTTTAAGCAAAGAATAATTCTTATTTTCTCAGAAGCCTCAAAAGGCAAAGGAAAAATCAGTATATTGATCCCTGCAATGGATTCCAATGTTATCCTAGCTTCAGAAGGTGTCCAGTTACAGAGAAACATTTTAGTAATCGTACGGTTCAGACAGACCTTATGTGACCCTATTCATTCCTGACCAGCAAATAGTTTTTGTTTAACTTCGAAAGAAACCAGACAAACTCTGCAAGGTTACTTGTAATCATGACACCATTCTTAGAATTGCCATGTGCTGGGAACATGCCTTCTCGCTTCCTCCTCCTATCTACAGTATAAATCTGAAGGACTTTGTTATGGCTCTTATACTTGGCACATCTTAGGCCTATTTAGAACATCAACACCATCAATCACAAAATATGGGGCCGACCAGCTGGATGAACCCTGGCTATCACGCAGGGGTTATTTGTCATCTGGGCATGTCTGTTTGGTATATAACACTCCTTCAGTCCCAGAACAATTTTCCCCCTCCAAAAATATTCTCTTTGATTCAGGAAACACGTGATTAATAAAGGACAAGGGTTTAAAGCCAGAGGTCAAGGCTAAAAGTCTTAACCAAACAAGTGCATTGCTTACTAACGTTTGCATCAGCAGTCAAAAATTTCCTTGAAGAGCTCCTGCACTGAAGAAACACGTCTGTTCTTAAATGCCATAAATTTCAAGGGACTGCAGCAACTGTGTTCATCTTGAGGGATTTATTTTAAAATAATGTTGCACATCTGAGAAATGTTTTGCTGCAGAATAATAACACCACATCAAGCATTTAAAAGACCCATTACAAACATTTACAATTTAATATAAGAAATTAAACTTGAACTCCCATAGTTTAACCAATATGATACATAAAGAAAATTTGTACTATAACATCAGAATGATTTACATTAAAAATAAACTGTTTTCAAAGATATCTATTTGTACTAAAATGGATTTAAAAGCAACACTCCTTGTTCATACTTTTTGCCTTATTTATATGCCATCTACAATGCTCTATGGTAGTTTTCCATTAGACAGTTTTTCTTTCATTCATGTTTCCTCTCCTTCCACGAAAAGAACCTTGTTTCATAATTATAGAATATTGGGTTTTTGTCTTTCTAGGCAATTGTTATAGTTCTATTCTGTAATAATATTTATTTGATATTTATGAAATGTTTTTATGTATGTGATGACAGGGAAAAAGCAAATTTTAACAACATAAATAAATAAATTTTTGGCCAATCTTTACAATTATCTTAACACTGACTTAACTGAGAGTGACTCTGCTGTTTCTTTTCCTGGAATTCTAAAGGGCGTCACAAACTCCTGCCGGATATCTAAATAGCTTCTCAGAAGAAAAGTGATAGGTAGATTGTATCACAGTGTTGATGATGTTACAAGGCCTAAGGAGCACGTCAGTCATCACTTTATTCAACTTGTACGAACGTCTAAGTTCTCACACACACACACAGCACCTGAGGTAACCAGACTTGCTGGAACTCAGCTTTCTTCTCCTCTCTGCCAAATGCCAAAGGAATAAAAATAGAAACTCAGCACAAAACATACTGTATTAAAAATGTGTTTCCATTGAAATCCATACTGGCAATACATTTATCCTGTAGACCTCCTTAAAATCTCAGCCTGGGGGCAGGAAGGGGCTTTTGATGTCACCTGGCCTGACTTCTCATCCTATTGCTGCAGAGACTGAGTCTTCAGAGGGAAAGCGGCAGAGGTGAGACTAGAACCCTGGCCTCCCTTTTGCCTGTGCAGTGTCCAGTGCATCACAGTATAAATCCTTCTTATGGCTCAACTGTTGGTGCACAATATTTGGGTAAATCTAACTTGCTCGCAGCTGGGCCATCTGTTGCTCCGCTGCTTATGCTAATATGATACATTGCGCATTTGACTGTTGATGGGGTCTTCTTGGCACTGTATGTGCATAATGTTCTCAGTTAACTCAGTTGACCCTGTTAAACAATGACAATGTGTGTGAGGCCTGAGTTTGTTAGCATTCATTGTTACAAAAACAGGGTTACTGACCTTGTCATATTTAACAGCGCTGAGCAGACACAGTACCGTGGATCCTGAGGGTGAATAAAGAATTTCCAGTGGTGATGTAAGAACTATGCTAATTAGTTTCTCCCTCCATTCTGCTTTTAGGCACTGAGTAACTGTACAGTTTGGCTAGAAGACTCACTGAGCCCTGAACTAATAAAACCCAAGAATTTTTATAAATAATAATAAAAATGTGTTTCAACATGCCACTTCTGTTCAGTTCAAGAGTGGCTTTTGCAGAACCGTGTGCCTGGGGTGATCACTCTATTTTGCTGTTGCATCCCAGCCTGCAATAGAATTGAAACAACAGTGTACATGGACCGCCCCCGCCCCACCAAAGCATAAAAATAATCCTCTATTAATTTATATTCCCTTAAAATCATTTTCTTAAGAAGGAGTTTTTAAAAAATGCTACCACACTGTGACTAAGATGAGAACTATATGTGAGGCCTGGTTTATGTTTCTAGGCATTTGGATATGGGTATTCTTGCCTCAGTAGAAAAACAAGCTAAGTTAATTTTTAACAATGCAATATTGCCTCGGTACATCTTGTTCTCTCTTTCCCTCAGGGTCTTACACGAATGAATCAGAAAATTGCTCCCTTATGTTAAGCTTGAGTCTGCACCTGTGTTAAATTCACATGGAACTGGAATTGGGGGGCTGGGGGTGGGGATAGATGTCAGCAAAACTAATAGGATGATATATCTGAGTTTGAATTCTCAAATGGACTAGCTAATGCAGAGACCATCAACGGGAACGTTTTTGTGGGCATATTGTTTCACATCTAAAACTGAAATTAGGATATATAATCATGTTGATCAGCTGTCCTCAACTTCTGAGTTTATGATTAGAAGCATCTGGCTTCAGATTTTAGGAAACTCAGATTATCAGGCATTTTGGAAATTTTGGCATGCCAACATTTTTACTTTGTCTTCTTTGGAGATCCTGGATCACTTTCCAAGTATTAAAACAATCCCTAGTTTCAGACATGTTAAGAGACATCCTGAAAAGTAAGCAAGTCATTGAAGCAAATATAAAAAGCAGTAAAGAGTTGAAAGAAAGGGAGAGATTAATGACCTCTCTGGATTTGCAAAAACAAGCAGATTGTTTGATGTTCTAGACAAGTGGGTGAGTGGGAGGTGGAGAAAGCACAGGTCAGTGTAAAAGTGAGGGGAATACAGTGAGGAAACAGATAGGTGGGCAGAGCTGTGTGCTCATTCTGAGAGGGCTCTTCATTCATGAATAGAAGTGGTTGGAACAGGTCCTTCTGCCTCACAGGGAAGCAAACTTGTTTATGAAATTTCACATCTGCTCAATTTATATTGTGCAGTACGACATTGATGTTTTAAGGCAATATTGGCAGACATTCGAACTGCATTCTGGATGAAGACATCTGTCTCTTTGAAAGATTTCGCTATCAGAAGAAGGAGAAAATGAGAAAGGAGTTTGGGGCTCTGAGACCGAGACACCTCAGTTTTATCAGCCATGAAGCACACACCGAAGGAGGGCGATTATTTGCATATTGCAAAGGAGACTGGTTAGAATCCAATCTATTGAATCCAGATGTGGGTTTCTTCGGAGATTTTTTTTTTAAAGTGAGGGTTGCCAAAACTTCATGGGAGCAGAGACCACAAACTAACATAAGCCAAAGGACTCTCAAAGTACAAGGAACGTTTTTGGCTTATGAGAAATCTTACTTCTTTAAGCTTAGTGACTGAAATAATAGAGTCAACTGGTCTATGATAAATTAAAGGTTATTTACAAATGGCTGGCCCTTGTCTAAACAAAATCTTCCAGAAATAACTACAAGAAGGGCTCCTGATAGAAGGTTCAATCACCTATTTGGAGAACACTACGACTGGTAGTTTATGCTCTCTTATCAGGAAGTAAAGTCCAGGAAAGCGATCTGTGAAAATCCTTCTCCTGGCACATGGGCGTGAAGGATGGAATTTGAATACAATGTCAAAGGTGTATTTTTAAAAAGTGTAAATGTTCACAGAAATGTCATACCTTTTAAGAAACGAATAGATGCAGGATGAAAGCTAGGGTGGGGAGAGGTTAAGGGGTGGAGGGATTGAGCAAAAAAGGAGAAAGGACCCATGGACACGGACAACAGTGTGGTGATGGAGGGTGGGGGAGAGGGTATGAGAGGACTAAATGGTAATGGAAAAAATACAGTAAAGGTTCAATTAAAAAAAACAGGAAAGTCCTTTCATTTTAGAAATCGATTAGCTTAAAAATACTAGAAAACAATTTTGTAGGGGAATTCTGTTGTTTTTGTGTTTTCTTTTCAAATGAGACTAATTTTAACTAGTCAAAAATCTTACCTTTCCTTTGGGACCAGGATGCTTGAAATAACTATGTGAGAACTAAAGTAAGTAGCAGTATGAGTAAAAACATTTCGTCTTAGTTTATTTTGTAAATGTATTGGACACTTGACAATAAGTAAAAGAAATGATTTTCCACTACCTTACCATTCTGCCAAATCAATGTGTTTTTATATTTCTATGTTTTCTTCAACTACCTATAAATATATTTTTAGGATATTTCAGGTATGTTAGAATATTTTCCTCCAAATAATAACTTGATGGGTGCCTTTCCATTTGACCATTTAAGTATCCTAGAATGTCTTGGATTTATGGAGTTTAATTTTATGTATTTATTAACCTGGTTAATTATTATTTGATAAGAAAATTTTTTGTTTGTGTTGGACTTGAACTTTTTCCTGAAATCTCAAATAAAACTCAGAATTTGTTTAACCTCCTTTTGGAGCTTTGGTTTTTTCCTGTACTTGTTTTAGATCACTTAGTGCTACTTAAAAAATATATGACCAAATTTGAGAATGAGAACCTCAGAAAAGGCTAATTTAGAATAAATGGAATCCATTTCAATTCCACTGAATTCAAGTCCAACCTAAACTTACTTTCATTGTGGTAGGTATTGTAAAGGTCACACAATCAGATGAGGCAACCGGTCTCCCTGGGCCTTCGGACATACAGGCATGTGCCTGGGTTGTTCTGAGGCAGTTTAATACAGACACAAGCGAAGTCCTTGGAAAACTTCTACCCAAGGGGATGGCAAAATTATTCCAAAAACAAGGGCTTCTTGGAGTAAGTGGAAATTAAACTGGGCCTCGCAAGATGGGTGGGCATGATTTACCTTTGTTTAGATCCTTTGATAAACTAATCTTGATAAGTCCTCTGAAGGCAGTGAATTATGCAAGAGTGATTTTAAGCTTCCTTTAATGAGTGGACATAGAGAGATAGCTCTTTTGGAACACAGGCTCTGTGCCTTGTAAGCCTTTCTTAGGCCATTTAGCAGTGAGCAAAGTGGCTTCATGAGCATAGGATCCATGCATTTGCACAGGACACTGCACGCAGAAGAGCCTTGTACTTGCGATTTAATGCTCTGCAGTTATCGTCTGGAAATTCTTAATACTTGTTTCTTTGTAGGCAAAGTCCAGTAGGACAATGCAGCATGTGCTGGGGGCCTGAAGCCTTAACTTACATGCTGTCCTATGTCTTGCCACCTCCACACCTCCCTGTGGAGGCTCTCAGTCCCCTTATACTCCCGAGCATCTGGATCTACACACTCTGCCTGATCTCCCCCTCCCCATCTCCACCCTGCACATAGAAAATAAGCCACCCTCCTCCTGGTGGGCAACCAGGTTGCATCGACAAGGGGAGAGTGGCCTGTGTTCCATTGTTGACATCTGTCCCTGCTGGGGAGCTAGGCATGACATGTGGGGGTTCAGGGTCAAGTGTGCATCCCTCTGGGGCATCTCAGTGCAGGGCAAGATGGTAGCTGGCAGGACTGTAGTGCAATTGGGATGACTGGCTACGCTCCTCTCCCTACCTCTGATGCCAGTACTGCATATGTTTTAGTACAGAGGTTACACTTCCTTACAGAGGTTGCCCATTTGCCCACAAATTGAAGAGATTGACATCTCCCCAGCCCCCAGCCAGGTCCCACATTTCTATTTTGCCCTGGGGCTGAAAATTATGTAGTTGGTTCTGACCTTGAGGCAGGTATTACTGTCCTCCTATTACTGACGGGAAACTGGAGACTAGAGAAGGGCTGGTAAGTGGCAGAGCAGGTGGTCCCACCCTAAAGCCTGTTCTCTCTCCACCACGTGGGCTGTACTACTTCCCTTGAGAAAACAGCGGAGTGAGTGAGAGGGGCCACAACATGCCGACTTCCCCGTGCACACCCTTTCCTTTGGAGTGGCCTGGAGGTACGCAGGAGCCCTCTCTTAGGAACATAGACCTGTACTTTAAAGGACTGCGTCCCTATGGTTTCTTCAAGTGGATAAGTGACAACTATACTTGAACAACAATAAAAAAAGAAAATGTTGAGCTCCAGGTTCACTGTTACAACTGAATTTTATCTTTTCTCCCAAATGCATATATTATAACCGTAACTCTCAGTCCCTCAGAAAGCAGCTGAATTTGGAGATAGGGCCTTTAAATAGATGATTATCTTAAACTGAGGCTGTCAGGGTGGGCCCTAATCCAATCTGACTCTTTATAAGAAGAGAAAATTTGGATACACAAATTGACACCAGAATTGGGCTTACACAGAGGATAGACTGAGAGAGACCTCAGAAGAAACCAAACCAACCAACACCCTGACCTTGGACTTCTAGACTTCATAACTGTGAGAAAATACATTTCTGTTGTTTAAGTCACTCGTGCAGTGGTATTCTGTTACGGCAGCTCTAGCAAACCAAAATATCCACCAAGACCCTGACATGCTAATACATCAATCTTCTGCTGGTCAAAAAAGTATAACTTGATTCTACTAAGTGTTACAAAAACTAAGAGCTATCTATAAAAACCCATTGGGTGGGACCTGAAAATTCTGTAGGACAGAATTCCTACAATGCCAGGTTAGGAGAATGAGAAAGAGAAAATGGAATGAGGAAAAAAGAAATTTAGAACACTGTAGGTAAGGAACCATCTAGCTGTTGTCTCTCACTTTTTTTACATAAACAAGTAATGGGGGAGAGGAATAATAGGGGATAGTAGGGGAAGGGCCATCAAGGATCACATATAAAGGACACGTGGACAAAGCCAAAGGGAGTAGGTTAGAGAGTGGGAGGTGGGGATGGGTGGGGCAGGGCGGAGTGTAGCGGGGTGAAAATGGAGACAACTGTACTTGAACAACAATAAAAAAATAATAATACATGTTTATTATAAAAACATTTTTATATAGTAGATCTGCCAAAAGCTTGTTAACTCTTCAGATTTTTTAAAGAGATTTTATTTATTTAGTTTTAGAGAGAGGCAAAGGAAGGGAGAAAGAGAAGGAAAGAAACATCAATTAGTTGCCTTTCGCATGCACCCCCACTGGGGACCAAACATGCAACCCAGGCATGTGCTCCGACCAGGATTTAAACCAGAGATCTTTCATGTTGCAGGACGACGTCCAACCCATGGAGCCACACTGGTCAGTGCTGTATCTTTCTTTACCTCTTCATTCCCTGTCTCAGTTCCCCCCTCAGAGGTCATTGCTGATTGGTATATTGTCTCAGACTATTTTAAAAATGCATTTAAGGATATATGTATAATATTTCTAAGTATGTTTATTTTGATTATAAAATAAATGGTTATAATGTATATGCTTTGTGATGTTTTCCAATTTAGCAGTTTGAATTAGGAATTTTTCCATTATCTATTACATACCTTTATCTTAGGTAATTTATTGTGAAATTGAGGGAACTCCACAGTGTGGATGCTGTATAATTTATTTAACCATCTCCTTACTGATACACATGCAGGATGTTTCCAATTGCTTCTGATTATAAAAATTACTGCAGTGAACATTTTTGTACACACATATTTATGACATTTAGATTTCTTATTGCTGTATTTCTTACTCCTCTTATTCAACTTTTACTTCTGGATTCCTTTTTGGAATGTATGGCTAAAACAATATTCTCCTACCCAAATTAAGTGTGTAAAACAGGCTGAGATGCTTTTTCTTTAATGCCTATATAACCAGGGTTATATATGATTTCCTGTTTCCTTGGTAGAGCACAAAGAAAATGCTTTAACTGTCAAAGCCACACAGCACACCCCACCTGGAGTCGAGAGTATGCAGTCCACAGAGGGAAGTTTAAGCTGCTGGGCTTAATGCATAAACTCTCCGTGGTTCCAGACAATACAGCTTTGAGTGGGGGCCTGACTCAGTGACCTTTTTATATCCAAGGTGACAGTGCCGACTCAGGGTGACACTCACGATTCTTACTGGGATGGACGTGCACGCATGGTTTTCACTACTGAGGAGGTATAGGAGTACCCTGATAAAGGCTGGGCGGTTCTTCCCCATTTCAGTGTTCCAGTTCAAGGACCCCATCCAGTGAATACATCCAGTGAAAATGGTGCCTTATGTTATGGCTGCATAATGCACCTCGTGGGACTTGCTCAAGAATAGCCAAGTTAGTTTTATTGTGATTCCACAAATATGGTCTTTTGGTTAAAGAACTAAATACCCAGAATGATTTATTTTAATAGCCTAATGGATGAAGAGACACATGGATTATAGAACAGAATATTTAATATTTTAAGCATTTCAAGATGGGTTATATATGTATTTCTCTCACTAGATTCTAGGCCTTTCCTCTTAAGCTAAAAGCATTTTGAATCTCTTCTAGTGTCTGAAACCTTCCAGTCTCTGTTCTCTTTGGCAGAACTTCATGCCTCTTGGCTTCAGGCAGCAATTTGTCAAGAAAGCTTGCCATTTTGGCCTACTTCACCTTTCTTTCTTGTTTCCCCCATCCACTCAGGCTTCAAAAACCTCTAATGAGCTGTTTACCTTAATTATTCCAGCTAGGACCTCATCTGGTATCAGGTTCTCCCACATCTGAGGATCCAAAGTGCCTGTATCTTCCCTAGTAGGAGAATCTATCTATTTTTTTTTTGAAAAATGCATTTCCTCACCTCTAGTCTGTGGCTTCCATAGCTGGGGTTGGGGGTAGTGGTAAACAGAAAACTGGCAGTAGTCTTGAGCATCTGATTCTGAGCCACATCTATTGCATTGAAAGAAAACTGAAATTTCTTGCATAGCACCCAGCAGACCAAAGAGAATTCTTAGGCCAAAATTCACAGACCAGCTACTGAGGAAAACACAAGGCCTCAGCCCAGGCTGGGCTTAGCTCACCTCTAGGATGCTCAGAACTTTGGAGAACTAGTGTATTGTCACTCTTTTTCTTTGCCCTTTGTCATTTTCTATCACGTCTTTTAGCTGAGGAGTATACGCAGACACATTGAGCTGCCTGAGGACAATGTATAGTAGCTGTGAATGTAGATTAGGTCAAGGCACTATCATAAATTGATCAGTTCCCTGGGGTGGCCTGGGTTGCTACTTAACCAAATAATTCAACATGTGATTCTGGATTTCCCTAGGCTATCCATGGAAACCAGATTCATTTTACATGGACATATTTGTTTACTAAGGAAGTAACTGTTAACACCTTAATGAATACCATTCTTTGTATTTCAATTTTTTACTTTTGAAAATGTTTTAGCAAAAGCTACTGTCACTAGCTTGGGCCCTCCCTGTTTAACCCAAGAACCATCTTTCTCAGTAGGTGCCATCATGAGTTGACATGACCTGGCCACTTACAAGTTTGATCTGATAGAAGCAAAAGTTTCTACCATGAAGATTTTGAGCACCTTGGTATTAAATTTGAATTTGGACTTGAATGAGCCATAGGCTTTCCAAGACTCACAAGATAGTGTATGGAATGCATCACTTAGACCTCCTCAGTTGTCATGGGGCAAGAGTCCTATCTGCTACCTTTCAGACAGAGTTACCTTTAAAGTAGACCAACTCCTTGGTCCATGTGACACTGTCTAGCTTGCGTATTCTAAAGGGTGGCCTGCCAATTACACACAAAGAAAAGACTCAAGACTATTTTAAGCATGATGATTTGTTTTACTTGCAAGTTTTTTATCACTACATTCTTTAAAAATCCTCATGTATTTTTAAATTTATTTAAAATTCAGATTCTCTATTTCTCATTTCTATCACTGCTTTAATTAGGCATAACAGATTGAAATTAGGTATCATAGAATAACTTTGCATGTTGAGACTAACAATACTGCAATTTATTCCTCATGATCATTTCCCCTGTACCTGTCTGAGTCACCAGGCATAAATGAATATGCAAAGAACAGAATTTCTGGATTCTTAGATTCTGAAATAAGAAAATTAGTCATCTAATTCCAAGACTTGTGAACTAACCCAAGTGTAGAAGCCTTTATTTTGGGCCTAATGACTGAAAAAGCAAGTTTTGTGTGCTGCCGGAGAAGCATTCCATAAAAATAACTGGTGTGGATTAAAAAAATGAAATGAAAGTTATATGCCACAAACTATTTGCATATGATAATTTCATAAAACATTCCCCTTGAGAAAAATACCTGAGTGAAATTAATTCACAATCAGTAGGAACCCAGTGGGAATGTGTTCATCAAAATAAATAATCCAAAATTATTCTTGGGCTGTGAAGTTTGTTTATTGCCTTAACTGAAGTGTGTATCAAACATAAGTGCATTAGCATGGGCTGTGGGTTGGGGGAGTCAGACGTAGCCTTCACCTCCAGCATTTTTCTTCCATTCTGCTGCTTATATTTCTTGGCACAAGATTCAAGCCACAAAACGGTTAGTCCCAGTGTCACATGTGTGCACACCCATGCACATGCATGCTAGTGTGTTTTGTGTAGTCGTGGGCATTGCTCCTTTTCAAAAGAAGCCTCATAGGTACAGTTGAAATCTTGAAAGCTGAGTAAGAGTTTGTTAATTTTTTTAAAAGATTTTATTTATTTATTTTTAGAGAGGGAAGGGAGGGAGAGAGAGAGAGAGAAAGAGAGAGAGGGAGAGAAACATTAATGTGCAGTTGCTGGGGGCCATGGCCTGCAACCCAGGCATGTGCCCTGACTGGGAATCGAACCTGAGACACTTTGGTTCGCAGCCCGCACTCAATCCACTGAGCTACACCAGCCAGGGCTTAATTTTTTTTAATTATTTTAAAATTCAGTCCCTTTATCAGTGAAGAGCAATGAACAGTTTCAGTCACAGAAATAAAGAACATTTCTTCCCACTAAGAAAGTCCCAGGGTTGATGATGGCTAACGTTCGAATTCCATACTCGTCCAGACCCATACATAGGAAAGTCTTGTTTATTAAACACCTTATACCTGGTGTTGGGCTACAAAGAACCTGAGAGACACTGCTTCATTGAGTTCTCACAGCAGTCCTGCAAGGAATGTGTAACTGTTCTCAGTTGAGAGCTGAGAAGACAGACTCAGAAAAGTTAAGCTCCTGCCTAGTGTCTTGCAGCTAGAAAGTAATCAATGCACATTTATTACATCAGAAAACATGAAAAACAGAGAAAAATATAAAAAAGAAGATACAAGTCACCTAAAATCCTAAACTTGGAGATAGTTTCTGATAATTCTTTGTATATTTCATTACCAACTCTTGTATTTCTATGTATATATCCTTACAGTTTTTAATCTGTTTTATAATACATGTGATAACTACTGTTATCTCTTACTTCTATATAATATTATATCCAGATCATTTTTCTTTTTTTTAAATTTTATTTATTTATTTTTAGAGAGGGAAAGGAGAGAGAGAGAGAGAGAAACATCAATGTGCGGTTGTTGGGGGTTATAGCCTGCAACCCAGGCATGTGCCCTGGCTGGGAATCGAACCTGGGACACTTTGGTTCCCAGCCCGCACTCAATCCACTGAGCTATGGCCAGCCAGGGCCAGATCATTTTTCTATGTGATAAAATATTCTTTAAAAGTATAAAAAAAAAAGAAAGTGGCAGAAGCCAGAGTTAAACGCAGGTGTGTCTGGATTGCAGTGCCAGCGTTCATAGCCACAATACCCTCTTTCTTTCCTTTCACTCTTCTTGATCTGCATAATTTTCCTTATAGAAATCTTTCTCTCTTACTTATTCTTTCTGCTTCAAAGTTACCTTCAATATCTATCCTAACTGGATTTTGTCTGTATAAAAAAGTTGCTGGCTGGAGGTTTCGTGGTGAAAATCACATGGATCTCAGAATTGCATGGTTTCATAGAAGGCTGGATGGAGCACGGATAACCAGACTTGTTTTCTTGGAACCAAGTTGTCAGGAGTTGCGTTCAGATCATGTTACATTCACAACATGTACAGACTAATCAAAGAACAGTTGTGGAAGATAATAAATAGCTCCTTCAAAATGACAGTGGGAAATGCCACCAACAGTGAGTAGTCCCGTTAAAAGACCCTGAACTGGAAGAAAGCAATCCCCAGAGAGACGGCATATTGTAATGGTTAAGAGGATGAATTTTGAAGCCAGAATGCCTGGGTTATATCTTAATACTAATGTGTGATCTTGGACAAGTTATTTATCCCTCTGTACTTTCATTTCCTAATATGTAAAACAGGCATAATTATACCTACCTCATGTACTATTGTAAGGCATATGAATATATATACTCAGTGCCTGCCACAAAGTATATGCTATTTAAGTATTTGCTAGTATTAGTCATAGTATAATGCTTTACACTTGATCACTCCTTTCTCCTGATACCTCACTGTGGTCCCAGGTACCTGATACTCATTTAATGTATCACTCCTCATACCTTCTTAGTAGTTGCTGGGTTAATTTTACCCAGTCCCCCTACTATCACACCCCAAACATCCCAATTTCAGACTGAATTTTTGGCTGATTTTTAAATATCTGGTAATAAATTCCTTTTCCATATTCAAACTGGAAATAAACGCCTGACTTTGAACTATCTTCAAGGGCTAGAATATTTCTCCTCTATAAAAAGTAAAGAAAAACATAATAATGAAGAAAGCAAGGAAGGAAGGAAAGAAGAAATAAAAAGAGCAAGGAAGGGAGGAAGAGAAAAAGAGATTAAGAAAAGAAAGAAGGAAGGAAGGAGAGAAAGAAAGAAAGAAGAAAGAAAAAGAGAGAAAGAAAGGAAAGAAAGAAAGAAAGAAAGAAAGAGAAAAGGAAAGAAAGAAAGAGAGAGAGGAAGGAAGGAAGGAAGGAAGGAAGGAAGGAAGGAAAAGGAAGGAAGGAGAAAGGAATAGAGAGGAAGGAAGGAAAAGAAAAAATGCTAGAGGGCAACAAAGCTTGAAAGGGGAGAGGAGAGGCTAATGCACGGTCAAGTTTCTGTACCAGCCCTTAATATAAGATGCTCAGAAACACGCAGCATTTGTAAATGAGATTACCTACGTGTTTCCACAATGATGCCTCCTAGTTATCAGAAGGATCTAAAAGGTAAACCAACACCCTCTGATATGAGACATTAATCTTTCTTCCTTGTTATTCCTAGCAAGTGCTTTTCCAAATCATAAACTTCTATTCAATTTAATAAAAGAACTGGAGACTTTATTGAATAAACTCAGCTTCACAAATATAAGAAGCCATCTAAATTTGCTATTTAGAAGCCTTGGAGGGGTCAGAGAATATACTGTAGGTGCTTTACTGTTATTATAATTTAGTTAAATTCAACACTGAAAAACTCTCTAAGGAAATCTCATTAAGATATTTTTGTAAATATGATAGTCCACAAATCAATGGAAAACTACATTTAGAACAACTTCATTAAATGACTCTTTTCTTCTAGTGTTTATTATAAATATAAATAGCAAAAAATGTTTAAAAAGATAAAAAATAGTTTCTTTTAAGACAGTTACATGACTAGGATTTACATTTAATTTCTGTAAGACTGCACAAAGAAGCTTCCTCACTTAATTCATGTCTCTGTATTTTAGCTTTACTCAATCATATAAAAAAGCAACATCATTAATTTTACAAGTGAAAGGAGGCATAGAAAAAAAGACTGCATTCTTTCATTAACTTAGAAAAATACAATTAGTAATTATTAGTGATTTCCTGGAGAAAGTCCAGAGCTGAATTAAAAATATCACTAACCACAGAGATCTTCATTGGCTCCTCAGAGGAAAAAAATACACTGCTATGAAACTGATCTGTTGTACTTGATGTTAAAACATTAAAGGACTAATTCATAAAGCAGCCACACAACATTTGTAAAGCTTTTTAATTTTCTTTTGTGATCTCTGGGAAACATGAAGAATGTTCCTTTTTCTAAGTAAAATGCCTGTAACATTTAGTCTAGAATGAAAATGGTTATTTCTTCACTCAGAAGTCATGGATGTTCTGTTCCCAAACTGAGATAGTTAAAAAAAAAAAAAAGGGCATGTCCTCTGTTTCAATTTTGGCATAACTTACTTTAATAGGCAACATGTTTATGCAGATTCCAGAAAGATGGAAACAATTTTCCTAAAAATATGTAGAACTTGTGCCATGGCTGGTGTGGCTCAGTGGTGTGGCTCAGTGGATTGATCACTGACCTGGGAACTGAGAGGTCGCTGGTTCAATTCCATGTCAAGGCACATGTCTGTATTGTGAGCCAGGTCCCTGGTTGAGGGCATATGAGAGTCAACTGACTGATGTATCTCTTGTACACTGATATTTCACCCCTTCTCTTTCTCCGTCCCTTCCTCTCTGGAAATAAATAGGTAAAACCTTTAAAAAATATCTGTAGGCCAATTTTACTACTTGTGTCAAATATTATTAATCATTTTGCCATCTAATTATGTTTAAATCATTAAAATGAGTTGTTCAACTTGCTGGGGTTGTAGAGACAGGCTTCTGATATGCAGTAGGTCCTTCCATGTGGATGTTTTGGGACTGCCCGCACTTGCATCTGTTTGAAGAGACACACAGTGCGGACCTTCTGCTGGGCGTGGGTACAATGAGCGATGAGCTCTTCCTGTCAAACATATGGCTCTTTGAAGGCAGGTGTGTTTTGACTGGGAAGAAGCAGGGTCAGCAGAGCTCTCCGCTGGCACCAGAGAGAAGGGGAAGGAGGCCCAGGTTGGGGAGCATTTGGAGCAGGACCTCGGGGGAATCCTCTTACTCATACTCATCTGCTTGCTATTTATGCACAATTTCAACCTGTTTGATGATTGTTCTCCCTTTTCTCTAGTGTTATTTTTTTGTAAAAACAATAAATTCAGTGTTTGGACACTGCTGAACAAACTGTGAAATTTGGTCAAATCTTGATTTTTCAGAACGCAGGTGACCTGATTTCCTTTTTCTCTGGCATCAGGTTTTAGTCTCAGGTTATAATCCATTGTCAGCCCGCTTCCCTGTTCTATCTCTTCTGCTGGGGATTAAAAACTGAATGTAAGGTTAGACCAGTAATTGTCAGGAAGTTAGTCTGCTACTCAAAAATAAAAAGAGAGCGAGAAAGAAAAGAATGGGACAGGATGTCCTCTTTATACCCTTCGCCCATTTGCTGCCCTCCCCTCTGAGAGGATTTCTTTAGTCAGCTCTGCTGAACGTTTCTTCCCAGCCAAGACACACCTGCTTCAAAGAGCCATATGTGTGATAGGAAGAATTCATCCCTCCCCATACCCAGAGAAAGGTTTGTGCTGTGTGTTTCTTCAAACAGGCATGCAAGGGGTGGTCAGTCCCAAAACACCAGCTGAAAGGATCTACTGGAGACTCAGGAGCCTGTCTCCACAGCCTCAGAAAGTTGAAATTAAGAACCAACTTAATAATTTAAACATATTTAGATAGCCAAATCCTGAGTAATATTTGACACAAGAAGAAAAATTATCCATATAATCCATGGATGTGATCTCTGTGAGAACCCATTAGTTTTAGTAGAATGGTTCATTTTGTAAATCTTTCACTCTGAGTAATTTTAAGTCTCCAGAATGTTTAGGCTCTCAGCATTATGTGGTATCATCAATCCCCTCCAGGAAGGAATCAGAAAACTGATCTCTGTGGTCTTGAGCACGTGAGGTAGCTGCAGGAAGGAGACAAATATGATGGACGAATTATGGGCCAAGGCTGAGAGGTAGAAAAGGGAAGAGGGGAGAAGACCAGGGTAGATAGGGCACCTGGGAACCTGTCTGAGGTCAGCTTGGTGTGAACGAAAAGGTAAACCTGTGGGAGCTTTTGCACTGTCCTGTGGGTCCTTTGTGAACTGAGGCCGCACCTTCAGGCACCAACAGACATTGAGGGAATGGGGGGTTCAAAATAAGAGAGTCGGGATTATTTGCTCTTCACTTGCCTATGTTGGCAGGGAATTTAATAATTAAAAGTCAAATCTGTGCTGAGCTACATTATGAATACCCTGAACAATGAGATGTCACACCGAATGGTCAGGGGTGGGATTCCACAGTTACGGCTGCAGAGTGACAGTATCAGCAACCGCACAGGAACGCCAGCCTCACGGGTCTAGACAGCGGCTGGCAGGCTAACAGGAGAGTTCATTCAGAACAAAGCCCTTTTTGAAACTGCAGGGTTGTTTTTTTTTTAATTCTAGGGACCAAAATTAAAGCTTCCTTAGAGCAGTTTTACAATTCTGAAAAGAACTGATTGTTCTAAAGCCACACCTTGGTTACTTCCTCAGCAATTATTACAATGAAAGATCATTGTCAGATGCATGTTTAGCAGGAGGCAAGATACCCATGTGGTAGTTTGCCTGGACTCCCAAGGGGCTGGAGCCTTGGGGCAGTATTTTCACACAGATCAGCACCACCCTTTGAGCATGCGGGCACACCTCACAGCACGGGTTTGTGCCCTGCAGCCTATAGACCCTTAGAGTCATGCGCAAGAGCTCTTCAGTTTCAGAAATGGGAAGGAAGGTGAGAAGTTCAGCCATTTTTGTCACATATATGCACACACACACCCCCTCCAACTGCTTTTAACGAGGAAAACATTTTCTTTTTATCATGCAGACATGAAAAAATGTTCTGAACCCATTACAGAACTTGTAAGGAGATGTAACCCCTGCTACAGAAGCATCTGTTATTTTTATTCTCCAGTGGAGATAAGTACACACAAGGGGCCTTGAAATGGTATAACTTGGATGCAAGTCCCCGCTTGGAATAACTACTGGTTTTCAGGAAATGGAAGAAATGCTACAAAAGGGAAGCAACTTTAAGCTTTCTGTGTGGGTCTTTATGAAAAAAGTGTCTGAAGAAGACATACCTGCTCTAGACAGAAGGGACTTCAGTTTAAGTTCCAGTTCTGCAATGAACTGGCTGCAAATGGTTTTTGAAAAATCTCCTTTAAACTATTTCCTTATCTGTAAAATGAGCATATCAATAATCATTTAGCTACTGCCCAAAGTTATCATGAGGGTCACGTGCAGACCCCTGAATTAGGATTCCTCGGAGAAGTAGAACCAATGGGAGATAAACACACAGACATGTATATACACAAATATACTCATACATACATATGTACATGCATGCATGCATACATACATACATGTGAAGTCTGTGCAGGAAGAGTCCAGCCATTGTTAATATAACAAGAGCAGTTTGTGTGACATCAATGTAAACTGGCAGCCAAGGAGAATGGACTGGAATGTGTATGTGTGAACAATGACAGCTTCACTATGCTAGTCAGTGGGAGTGTAGATGCCATTGAGTGAGCATGTGTACTGTGTGGCTGTTGCATTCAAAATTACTGAGTGAGTAGAGCAATGATTATGCATCAAATTTTGCCTTAAGCTTGAACATTCCTCCAGGAAACTATTTTGATGATTCAGAAGGCTGCAGCTATGGGCGACTGGTGATTGGCACCTTCATCATGACAGTGTGCCCACTCATGCATCACATCTCCTGAAGAGATTTTTGACAAAACATCAAATCACCCAAGTGATTCAGCCCCTCTACAGCTTTGATTTGGCACCCTGTGACTTCCGGCTTCTCCCCAAACTGAAATCTCCTTTGAAAGGGAAGAGATTTCAGATCTTTAGTGAGATTCAGGAAAATATAACAGGGCAGCTGATGGCAAATGAGAGAATTGAGTGAGGTCCCAAGGTACCTGCTTTGAAGGAGACTGAGGTATCATTGTCTCATGTATAATATTTCTTGTATCTTCTTCAATAAGTGTCTCTATTTTTCCTATTACATGGCTGGATACCTTCTGGACAGGCCATATATATGGAGGGTGGAGAGAGGGAGAGAGACATTTATCATAAGGAGTTGGCTCATGTGATTATGGAACCTGATAAATCACATGACCTGCTGTCTGCAACCTGGAGACTCTGAAAAGCTGGTGTTGTAATCCAGTCATAATGCAAAGGCCTGAGCACCAGGGAGCCAGTTGTGTAAATCCCCATCCCAGAGTAGGGGAGGACCAGTCAGTGCCCCACCTCGAGTAGGAAGGCAAGAAAGAAAAGGGACCTACTCCTTCTTCCTCTGTCTCTTGTTCTATTCAGGCCCTCAAAAAATTGGATATGGCCCACCCACACTGGGGAGGGCAGCTTAGTTTATTGAGTGCACTGACGCAAATGCCGATCTCATCCAGAAACACCCTCACAGACATACCTGAAAATAATATTTCATCCAGGCACCCCATGGTGCACTCAAGTTAACATAAAATTAACCATCAGGCTGCTATATCAGGCTCATGAAGTAAAATACTGATATTTAAACTAACCAGTTGTCTGTGCCCAGCTGTACCTTAGTAATAGCTGAAAATTGCTGAAAAAGCAAAACTGACATTTTTCTCCACTGCAACTTGATAAAGCCTTGAACATACACAAGCAATTACAGGAAACAAAACTTTGTACTTTGAGGTGAACAAATAAAATTTCCCCAAACTAGGTTACTCATCTAATACTAGTCTCCAAAATAGATAAAACCTAAAGATCTTTTTCAGTGAGTTACTGACTCTCTTGTAAAACAACTTTATCTCTAACTTTTGCAATTCTGGTATGTAATGACCCTTATAGATACCTTGGAGAAATCATGAATTTTAAATTCACTGAGCCAGTCCTTGAGAGAGATATCCCCGGTTGAGGCAAGGAGGCCAGACTTTGTTGTACCTTCTGTGTTGACAGTCACTGCAGGCGGACTTCTTCCAGGAAGAGGACTCGGTCTAGGCTAAAGCAGCTGTGTTCTGCGGAGGGAAATGCCCGAAGGGGAACACAGCTGTGAACCCCGGGGGCAGGGGTGCAGGCAGGGGGGGCCACACATGCCCCACCCTGGAGAGGGATCTGGAGGGGGTATCACACTGTCCCCTGCGGTTTCCCAAAAGTTGGTTATTGATTAGAGAGCACACGTGTATATTTTAACATGGGTTGGCAAATTTTTTCCTTAAAAACTGTTATGATTTTTACTTCCATGAACAATATACGAAAATGTCTATTTCCCTGAATACATACCAGCACTTGGTATGATTACTTTTTCAAATATTTGAAAAGGACATATCTTTGTTAAATTTTAAGTGGCTTTTCCCTGATAATTACTGAGGTGGGACGTCTTTTTATTGGTGTTTTGGTGATATTTTTGTGTTTGTTGTATATGCCATTTACTTATTTTTGTTATGCTTATTTCTTTTTTTAATTAAACATTTTTTCACTTGCAGTTGACAGACAATATTATATTAGTTCAAGGTATAGAACAGTGATTAGACATTTCTATAACTTATGAAGTGATCACCTCAATAAGTCTAGTGTTTTTTTTCTTTCAATGCTCTTCCATATAGGTGGCATTAATCCATTGTGGTGTGCTGTGGTGGAGTCTTTTGGCCATCTCTTAAAATCTGTCCTCCATGTCTTTGTCTGAGCACACGACTACAGCCTGTTCACTACTCAGTCCCCTTTGCAGTTGTGTGATTATGTGACTAAGTGGCAGGTGATGAATTATGAGTCACAATGTCTGTGTTATGCCTCCTTTTTGTATTTTTGTCTTTTCTGCTGGGTGCATGCCGATGACAATGGGTAGGGTGGAGCCATGAGATAGAAGGAATGTGGGTCCCTGAATCACCGTGTGGGGTAACACAAACTCCCACCCTGAACCGCTGGGTGAACAAGAAATAAACCTTTATTATGTTTAAGCTACAGTACATTTTTAGGATGTACAATTTGTTGTAGCAGGTTTGCCTGCACCAGTGTGGGAGTACTGTCTATTTACTTCCCAGCCTATCATTTGTAGCTGACCACACACCCATGGTATGTTTTCAAAGGCTTCTCAGAGAAAGATGTGCATGCAAAGAAGTCTCAGAACAGAGGCCGGAAAAATCTGGAGTAAAGCTAGGACAGTGTGGCATCAAGGAGGCTGAGAGAAACAATGCTTCAAGAAACGTCTGTCTGACAAACTGGAAGGGGCTGTATTTGCAGAGAGAATGGCTGCAAGCTGGAAAAGAGAACTGACGACCTGAAAGAAAAACTTGCCCAGGCCAAAAAAGGGAAGGCTGGCTCATATCAGACACTGGGTCAGACACTGAATGCACTTAACTGTATGTAACTGAGACAGAGGGGTCTTGTTCCAACCGAAGCTCCAGACCTCTGTGTCTTTTTCTTCTCTTGTAAGAAGTTTCTTTTGTTCCCACATCTGCACAAATTATGAATATGCGACCAAATATTTTGTATCAGAGAAACTTTGGCACTCCCTTTTTTCCAAATGGCAAAAGGAAGAAAAGGAACGAGCCAAGTCATTCGTATTGCACACTGTTGAGAGGTCTAGTCGAAGGAGCCTGAAACGCAACAGGCGCTTAATGGTTGTTTGACGCAAAGATGTCTCTGGAGGTAAGATTCCATGAGAGAAATACTGGGAAGTTCCCACTGATAAAGACAACTGGTTTGGAAAGTGCTGTCCTAAAAGTCCATCTTCTGCTAACAAGTGTGTCAAATCTGTGAAAAGTTTCGAAGGTGCCCGCCTATGCCCTGAGTGACAGAAAAAGCATAGCTCAGTCTTGAAGTGTTGATCCACATGTGTCCACAGGTCTGGACATCTGGGCAACTCCAGCCCAGCCCACAAGAGTTCACAAGCTGGTCGATCCTACAAACCTCTGTTAGCAAGTCTAGAGGCCCCAGCTGGTCACTCACACCTGAACTAACGGTGCCCTTCCTAAAAGGCCCACATCCCCAAGCCCACTAGGTTCTCCTGTCTGACCCTGACATGTTAACTTACCATTTCTCACCTATACCTTAACCAGCTCTCCTGTTTTCTCAGGTGAGCCCCTAAAAATTACCTGTATGGACAGAACATTTTGGATTACTGAATATCAGGAAAATGAAAGTCTCTTGCTTATAAGAAAAATCATAATAAAATTCCATTGCACAATCCCAGCTAAAGGATTGAAATAAGGAAAATATATTTTGATGAATCTTTTAAATTAAATGGCCATGGAGATCATTTATCCACCATAAAATTAAGAGATGGAAAGATATTCAGACATGGGGAAAGACATCAATACATGTACTCTTGAAAAGTATAGGGTGCTGTACTTTAAAAACCTGGAACTAACAGTGACTTTTCCAATTACCCATGACATGTGAAGTCAATTGTCCTTAATACATCCAATGACACATTACGAATGAATAGATATTAGAGTTTTCTGCTCTGCTGCTCATAGAAACATCTGATGAAGGACAAGTACTTGGATATGTAATCTTACATCTTAGGAAAAAGAAGAAGAAAAAGATGATGATAGGAAAAGCTAGAGCCATTCTGTGCTACTCACTTTTGGTAATTCTGAATGTAAAATTATTCTTTGAAGAAAAATTTTGTTTCCTAAGTTAAAATATATATTAAGCTTACACTACAGAGTTAAAAACCTTCAGTCTTACTTGATTCAAAATACTAATTAGTTCCTGGCAATTAAGCAGCATACATGCTATCCACTTTAAGGTAATTATGTCTAGTTTCTTCTTATGAGCATATTTAGAAAATCATATAGAATCTAGAATAAAAAGTAGGGTCTACCCCCTTATGCCAGTCTATTATATACTATTAAAGTTTTAAGGCATCTGTTTTCTTCCATAGTCATTCTGTAATATTTTTCTTTTATTAACAATCAATTAAGGGAATATTCACATTTTGAACAGTGGGCATTATCCAGAATTCTAAGACTCAATTATTCCACATAATTTTAAATTGATTACATACAAGGTTGTCTTGCTTTTGCATCTACAGTGTATCCATATAATAGGAAAACATAGTCAAATAATCATATTGTCATCGACAATACTTTCTTTTTTTTAAAGAAGATTTTATTTATTTGTTTTTAGATAGAGGGTAAGGGAGAGAGGGAGAGAAACATCAATGTGTGGTTGCCCTCCATGCACCTCCAACTGGGGACTTGGCCCACAACCCAGGCATGTGCCCTGACTGGGAATCGAACCATCAACCCTCTGGTTCGCAGACCCATGCTCAGTCCACTAAGCCACACCAGCCAGGGTGACAATATTTTCTATCTGTAAAAAAAAAAAAAATAGTATTATCTATGTTTCTAGACTTTATGGATACCCCACACATTTGGTCAGACCTTTTGTATAAAACAGATGCGCCACCACACTTCACCTCTCCTTCTCTTGCAGTGACTGTTACTTTCCACTTGGAGTTGTTATTGCTGAAAGTTCTCTCTCTCTCACTGGACTATGAGCTCTTCAAGATAGACCCACATTTCGTTCTTTGCTGGGTCCCCCAAGTGCATCGGTGTGGTTGGTTCTCAGCACATTTTTCTGCTGAATAAGTGACTTCCAAGTGATTTAAAGCATATTTCATTTTGCTTTTAAGAAAGTTAACACATACAAATAGTTTTTTATATGAACATTTTCCAATAATTTCCCTAGATGTATTAAAACGGTTTGTAGCCCTAGTTAATTGGATTAGGAACAAGGGGGGAAATGTAGTAAATAATGAGACATTATTGGCTTTGACAGCAGAGTGGAGAACAGTTATGTAGTATTATAGAGGAACCTAACTGATGGAGCTGATTTTGTCAATACTTTTTACATTTCCACATTGGCCTTTAAAACAATCATGAACATGCATGCCTAGTACGCACAGCTACTCTTTATGGTCTGCAGTGGTTTTCTCAAATTCTTTGCTAATCTATTACTGGTGTTTGTATACATGTACTCATAATAAAAATGTAATGTGTTTTTATTTAATTCCTTCATGTTTTTCTACTCTCTTCTGGGTCAGACTGTATCTCTGTCCCTATCTCTATATATTTAACTTTCCTAGCACTCTTCCCCATGAAAAATCCAATACAATTCTCTGTAATTTTTGGAGCTTTTCTAAAAATATTGCAACTAATTGATTTACGTATAAAAAGGTTTACCAGATGTTATTATTCTGAAATTTTAGTTACGCCCCTTATGCCATAATAAATTCTTTGTAATACCCCTTTTGTAAGGACACATACTATAATAAACTTCTTTCCAGTACTTCTTATAAATTAAGGCCATTGGAGGGGTCCCTATAAAGATGGTATCACATTGCACCAGATCTCATTCTATGACAAATTATGATGCAGTAAAGCTTTGGTTTTTCCATAATAGAACCACTGGGGTTCTTTTCGTATGACTGAAACCTTGTGTTGGTGGCCTTGAACTACTTTTCCTCCACAATATTTATAAGTTGTTAGGATACTCTATGGAATTGTGATAATTTTATATGTCAACTTAATTGAACTAAGAGATGCCCAGATAGTTGGCAAACCATTACTTCTGGGTGCATCTGTCTGTGAGGGTTCTTCCAGAAGAGATTAGCATTTGAACCCATAGACTGAGTAAAGAAGATCTACCCTCACCATGTATAGACTGGCAACATCTAAACTACTGAGAGCCCAAATAGAACAAAAAGGTAGAGGAAGGACAAATAACCTCTCTCTCTTTTCTTGAACTAGGATGTCCATCTTCTCCTGCCCATGGACATCAGAGCTCTGGGTTCTTGGGTCTTCAAACTCCAGAACTTGCACCAGCACTGCCCCTACCTCTACAGGCCTTTGTAATGGGTCTGGGAGTGACGCCATCAGCTCCGTTAGTTCTGAGGGCTTCAGACACAGACCGAATGACACCATCAGCTTTCTTGGGTCTTCAGCTTATAGACAGCATACCATGGCATATCTCTGCCTCCAAAATCCTGTGAGCCAACTGCCATAATAAATCTCCTTGTACACATCGATACACATCCTATTGATTCTTTCTCTGGAGAACCTTGGCCAATACAGGAATTCCAAGTCATATGATTCTACAGTTGAGCCTCTGGGAAGTAAATTGATCAGCTGTGGCTGTGAACTGTACTATCATTTGTGCATCTTTAGAGGCCTCAAAGCTCATACAATTCCAGGACTGAATGGAATCTTGAAGGTCATAGATAAACTCTACCTAATGCTTGAATAATCCAATTTTCACGTGCTGGTCCATCTTGTAAGTATTCAAAGACATCATCATGTTATGCTACCCTCCCCAAAGACTTCTCCAACTCAAATTAAGCAGTTAGGATTGATGACTTTTCCTCATGTAACATAGTTTCAAATCTTCTCAACTGTCTGAGTTACTGTCTTTGGAAAGTTCTCTAGTTTGTGTTAACACAGCATAGTCTGGACAACTTGTAGTGCCTTCACTTGTTAATACCACATTCATTCTTCTGTCCAATCAATAGCTGTTGAGAGTCTGCTGTATTTCAGGCACTGTGCTGAGCATTGGATAGACACAGGTAAATACAACAGATGCAGTTTCTGCCCTCATGGAGCTCGCCCGCTATATATGATCAATCTCTTAATGCAGAGCAAGAGCTAAGTCAAATTTTAGCCAACACACACACACACACACACACACACACACACACACACACACACGCATACACACAGAGTAGCTGGGAGATTAAGTAGTACATGTAATAGAATAGAAAGAACACAGGCTTTATAGTAAGACAGACAAACGTGAGTTTGGATACTAGCTCTACAGTTTATATACATAAAACTGAATATGCTTTAAAAATACTGTGAACCTCAAAGTATTTTTTAACCTGTAAAATGAGTATAAAAATCTTATCTATAGGGTTGTTAGGAGGACTAATTAAGATAAGCAATGCACACAGCTGGTGCATAGTAAGTGTTCATTTTCTCCCTGCTTTTTTCAGTGATTTGTAGAACACTAGTGTTCCATGAAGAAGGGCGTTGTGGTCAAATTAGCTGGAAAAATAAACAAGATCCAGCAAAGTTACTTAGGTTTTCTTTTTAATTAAAAGATTTCTCATAGCTTTTCACAAACTAACATGTTTTGTGAATCTCTAAAAGGATATTGTTTGCAACATTTCCTAAATTTATTTGATCACAGAACACTTTTGGGTTCATACACGGAATAACATCTTGTGGGGTTTTTTTTGTGTGTGTGAACACGGTGTGAGAAATGTTGTCCTAGTGGGAGCTCTGGACGTGTCTCTCTGCCCCCTGGGCGGGCATGTCTGGAAGCATGATTGTCCCTCTGGGTCCTGGGAGTGGTCCGTGCGGGAAAGCTGATTCCGAGCAGGCACAAAGAGGGCAAATACTTTCCCTCTGCTTCAGGTGAGAAAATGGAGTCAGTGATGAAGTAAAGCCTTAAGTCTTTTTGTTCCACCTATGATGCTGAGGTATAGTCCTCAGGTTTGGGGAACCCTGAGGAATTGCTCTAATGAAAGTACTATGAGAAACAAATTACCAGGAAGAAGGAAAACTGAAGACATGTGGTGAGCTGGGCAGAGTCAAGCATGCTGTCCCCTTTCATGAAATTAAATATTTCTGTTTATGTGATGGAAAATCTGTGCTGATTCATTCTCATTAAGGCTCTAGCAAGTTCATCAGAAAAACTTTATAGAGACCTTGGGGAAAGCTCAACAGGGGGGAATTTCCTGTTGGGGGCTGGAAGTGGGGAGAGAGTATTTTCCCTTTATTGGGGTTTGCTTTGTTAATTGGTGTTTAAAGAAACCCCATTTCTTTCATAGTTGAAGCTCAGCAGAATTAATGTTAATTAAAAAATCATGTTAGTGTTCCTCGAGCACATTTGAGCTGTTAGTTGGGAAAAGGCTCGTCCTAAACACTGTTCTAGCTTTGTTTGCAGGAGGAACTGAAGGTGCAGTTTCAGCAGGGTGAGAGGAGGAGCTGCCAGTTTATTTCTTGAACACAGCAGGATGTGTTTCAAATGACACTCAAAATAAAGAGCACACTAAAAAGTACCAAAAATAATCACTTTTTTTCTTAACTAGGGATAAAGCCAGACTTGTAAAACAGGATGGTGTAGAGTGTTGCTATGTGGCAGTGGGTGGGGAAAGGTGTGCTTGGATTCTTGATTCGTGATGTACACCCTTTCTAATTAGTTGATATAGACTGTATTTTATCTTGCTTGTGTAAATCCGTGCAGGGGTCTTTCCACTGCATACTCTTTGAAGGACTATTTTACTTCACCCACCGCGGACTTCAGTAAATAGATACATTGCCGTCGACTCCCTGAGGTCTATGGACTTCCTTTGGGTATAATTAACTGGGAGGGCTCACTAGATCTAAACAATTACCTCAGGCAGTATCAGGGGAAAAAGTGAAATACTGTATATATTTTTCTGCAAATTCTGCAGCCCTCTGATTATTTTTTTAAGGTGTGAGTTACATGCTATAGAATAAGAATGTCTAAAATTGAGTTACACTTGGGTACAAGTAAACTATCGTTAACAGAAACTCTGAAACATGAAATGACTTTCAAATTCAATAAAAATAATTATTAGGTTATTTATTTATGTATTGGTCATTTCTTTCTTAAAACAAATGAATGGTATATAACCAAGATCACATATAATATACATTTGATAAAATAAACCCAGGAATTAGAAATGGGATCCAGGAAGAGAGGCAATAACAAATATGCTAACTTCACAGGCTAGTATAGCCACTCCGACAGAGCATCAGTTTGGATTCTGCGTTTCCTGAAAGGTAGAATTTAAAGGGAGGCATCATGAATTATTATCATTAGAAATGAAGAAGCATGTAAACAGATTCCTTTTTGAAGGGAAAATTTTTTGGCACTAAATTCTAAGGGAAAGAAATTTCTTTACATGGGACTTTCTTTCAGCACATAATTTCTATTTTGAATATTATTTAGGTATACAAACGATTCAAGAGTACATTTAAACAATACAGAAGTATGCAGATTAAGAAGTTCAAGTTCTTCATCTTTTTACACTTACTCTCCCACCTGGAGGTGACTTCTATCAAAAGTCTGTGTATAATTCCTGAACTTTTTCTAAGACCTCGTTTTTCTCTTCCTTCCTCCATGTATAAGATGAGATCATATGTATAGATTATTCTTTGGCTCACTTTTATTTATATTTACATCTCGAAGATCGTTCATACCAATATAAATTGTTCTATTTTGTTTTGTGAAACTACCACATAGATGTTCTAGAATTTATCAAAACCTTTTCCTATATTTGAGTTGTTTCCAATTTCTTAAATTACAAACAATACTATCATAAACACCATGTGTACATGTTTAAATATTTTGGTGCAGTGGATACGATCACTACTTAGAAGTGGAAAAACTGGATCTGAGGGAATGTGTGTTATTCTCAATTTTGGTGTGAATGTTGCTCCTGGAGGTGTCAGTGCACTTTGGGGAAGCTTCTTACATATTGTTGAAGATAATTTTATCATTTGAAGACTTTTTCCTGTCGCACGATATGACAGCCTCCTATGCAGGTGATCTGATAGCACACCTCGATCCCACGTGTCAGGAAAGTGAAGCCAGCACACAAAGACCAACGGTTTCTGAGGACTTGTGTTCCTAATGCTTTGTGACTTGCTCATTTATTTCTTTTTTTCATCATCTTTATTGAGATACAATTCACATATAGCATTGTGTGTATTTAAGGTGCCCAATGTGATGATTTGATTCACATACATATTGTGAAATAATTATGACAACATCTTACATATTACCTTTTTATGTGTGTATGGTGAGAACATTAGGAATTTCTCTTAGCAACCTTCAAGTATACAATACGGTATTCACTGTAGTCACCATGGTGTACATTGGCGCCCCAGAACTTATTCATCCTATAGCTGGGAGTTTGTATCCTTTGACCAATGTCTACCCATTTCCCCATTCCACCTCTAACCCCCAGGCAATTCTACTCTCTGTTCCTATGAGTTCATTCATCTTTTTTAGATTTCATATATACCAAACAATATTTGTCTTTGTCTAACTTAATTGCACTTTGTATAATGTCCTCAGGGTCCATTCGTGTTACAAATGGCAAGATTTCCTCCTTTCTCATGGCTGAATAATATTACATTGTAAATATAGTATATTTTCTTTATCTAATTCATCTGTTAATATGTTCATTTATTTCTTGACAACCAGTATTCATGAATAGATAAACAATATTAGTGAATAAATAAGCAACAATTTGAGTAATTTCTTATTCAGAATGAAAAGTATGAGTAGAAAAAAATCTAAGTTCAATATGTTCCAACAGAAAATAATTTGAGAACCAGTGCTGTAAGGTGGCCAATCACACAAATAAGAAACAATTTGTTATATTCATATATAATACCGTCACCGAAAGACCCACATTACATTTTTGACTAGTGCCCATTTGAAAAGATGTGATGTCTAAAACAAGTTTATAATGGATTTTAGATGAACCACTGATGGATGAAATTGTTAATCTTTTTTAAGTTATTTATCTAGTTCTGAAATTTAGTTCTTGCTTCTAAATCAGTCACCAGCCAGTGATGGTTCTGCATAGACAAACTCATCTCTTTGGCTAATATTTTCAATTTAAAAAGATGCCTGAGAAGCAGAATGATTCCTTCCAGCCAAGGATCTAAACAATTCTTAAGAAATACTGAATAAAAAGAGAGTCACTGAGGCAAGTCAGAGTCTGCTTGAAAAATCCTGAAACGGGTCGTGGCACAACTCAAGCATAAATACATGCTTCTTGCACTCTCTGAATTTGATGTCTTCATAAAGACAGATTCAAAAGGAGTCCTCATCTACAGAAATCTTTGAGATGTAATGAGCTTAACAATTCCACTGATCCAGTTCCCCCTTCTCAGCCAGCTCATACCAGCTCCCTGTATTAGTTAGCCTCACTCATTAATTATTCAGTTCATATTTGGAGTAAAAGGGGAGAAGATGCAGTGGCAGTCAATCACCTTAGAACCATAGAGGCTTTATAAAGTAGATAAATGATGGTTTTCCCCACCAGCATATTTATTCACGATACCCGTAACCACAGAATAGCTTCAAAAATATGCCTTTGGCCTTTATTTTCTAAATTGGTGTATAGTCGATTAGGTGCTCTTAAGGATTTTGGATATTAATGGGAATGAACACATCTCATCTTTTATCCTACCCACATTTCCACAAGATATTTTCAGAGATTTTGACTTGAGATACATGAGCTGGGAAAATTCAGAGGCATGTCTGAATGGTTGGGGCCAGCCTCCGGCGGTACAAGTTACAGGGCAGGCTGAAGAAGTGTTTACTTGGTCTGACAAAAGTACAGTTTCTGAGACACAACATCCGCCTTGCTGGGCATCCAGTTAGATCCCACAAGATTCTTACTGTCCTCAGTCTTAACTTCTAAGGTGCTCCAGTGAGTTCTGGATTTCATTGACTAATGCAAACAGTCCCTGTGTTACTTCACCAGGATTACATTCCTCAGCATAAGAACAGTGCTTTTTCTTGGTAGTTCAAGCCCTGCTGCATCTGATGGCCTAAAGAATCTGTGCCTCTGCCTCATCCCACCACTATCTGCCACCATCTGCGCCTATAGATCTGACATTGTAACATGAGCAACTTTCAATCTTTTTAATGAATTCTTTTCCTATCACTTTATCCTTGAAGAATCAAATGATAAAATGGAAAAATTCACTCCTGGCAGCTGAGATCATATTTGGAGCCTAGCATGGACCATGCTTAAGATCAATGAACAGCTTAGTAACTTATTTAGTGGTCGTTGACTGAGCTACTCACCCTACTCTGCCTGATTTCACTTTACAATCTTGTATATTTCAGGCTTTCAGAATCAACAGTTCTATGTCCTTTCATAAGCTTGACGATCTGGGACAATGTGAGTATCCTGGGCTAGGCAGAAATGAAGAAAAGATTCCAGGAGATTCCTGGATCAGGTTTAGGTTTATAAGATCCTATAAAATCAGGGCACATGTTCAACCCAGAGTCACTGTTTAAAGGACCAGACTGTTCATTCGACACATTCATTTGCTACATAGTTATAGAATATTTACCATATACAGGGTATCATATTAAATACTATAGGTACATGAATGAGAAAAACTGTACATGAATCCCTGCCTTCATATAGAGTTGGGAACACATGGATTAATCAAATACAAATTTATAAACACATACATAGAAATGTGCTAAATGTTTCAAATAAAAGGTATATGGACAAATATCTAGTGGCAATAGACCAACATTATCATAAATCTTATCATCAAAGAGCCTTCTTTTCAGTTAGTTCTACCTAGATAATGCAAAGATACCTCTTTTGGGGTGTTTAGACAGCTTATAACACATACACTAAATAATTTATCTCCTACCATGCTAAGCCATGTTTCAGGTGATCATAGCTACTTGGAGATTTATAAGAACATAATTTATTTACATGAAAGTTGTTATCCTAGGCATGACAGGGTTGTCCAATTAAATATTCTGATGAAATGAGAGTTCTAGCACACTTGGAATAAAAACCCAAACACAACTGATTTCTGCTGGAGCAAGTAGATAAACCAAGTATTTTCTGTACTAATACCCGTCAGTTTTACATCTCTTAACAATAGAATATTTTTCTTTCCCTCCTTAGTTCAGTTTATCTAAACCAATATCACCATTTCCTCCAAGCAAAATATTCTCTTCATAATTACTTTCTCACTCCCATACCTCTCAATCCACCTCTCACTTCCTTTAGGCATGGAGCAAAGCTCACAGGTTGATTTATAGCAATCCTTCCAATAGACAAATGCATTTATTATTTCTTAGTCTTTCATTCAGTCACCCAACATTTACTGAGGGCTCACCACATATCAGCTATTGTTTCAGAGGCTAAGACTTCAGAAGCCAGACTCAGAACTTATCTCAAGGATATCACCATCTAGAAGGTGACTCTGACCTTTAAAAAATTATAATAAGCACTACAAGAAAGGCAATAATAAAATCATATATAAAGCATCGAGGTGATACAACAGAAAAGGGGAGTAGGGGTCAGGACAATTTTTTGGAGAAGGAATACTAGTATTCCCGATGGTCAAAAGGCACATTTAGGGAGAGACTTGCTAGGTAAAGGCAACAACAGTATGTGAATAGATTGAGGCCTGAAATATCACTGTGAACTATAAACAAAGAATAAAATGCAAGGGATATGTGGCAACAAGGACAATGGAGACAAGAACCAGATTGTGGAGAGTCCTGTTTGTTATGTAACCAGCCTAGAAGTGACTCTGTAGGCAAAAAGGAGTCATTGAGTAAGCAAGAGAGTGATACATTGACACTTGTATTTTAAAGGATTGTTTTGGTGTCTATTGGAGAATGAATTGGAAGTGAGGAAGGCTATATGCAAGAGGTTGAGTTAGGCTGCTATGCAGAAACTCAGGCAGGGAGTTTGGAGAGAATGATAGGGCAGTGGCCAAAGGAATGGAGAGGAGAAGATCCATTTGAGAAACATTTAAAAACAGAATCAAGAAGAACTTGTAATTGATTGGGTGTGGGGGATGAAGGAGGAGGATTTGGGGGCAAAGCTGGAAGTTAGGTCTAAAATCCAAAGAGTGGTTTTGACGGAACTCTGACAGCCCGGAACCAGGTATAATCATCTGTCTAAAAACTTAATAACATTCCTTCTATATGACCTAGTAAGAAGTTGGGTGGATTTATCATAGGCCCCTTTCCTGTCACCTAGATCATCACCTAGTACAAGTTTTCAACTTGGATGTGTACTGGAGAGCTTTAAAAAATACTGATACCTGGGCTGTACCCCTTATTTGGAAATAGGGACATTGCATATGTGATCAAGTTAGGTGACAGCATAAATTAGGGTGGGCACTGATCCAGTGACAGCTATACAGAGGGGAGAAGGCCAAGTGAAGATGGAGGCAGAGCCTAATCTCCATGGGTAAGACCCAAGCATTGGTGTTTATTAAAACCTCAGTGGCTCTAAAAGTACAGCCACTGATCTAATGATTTCCCCATAACTCAAAAGGTCTACCAGTTATTTAATACTTACTCTTTTACTTGGCCAAATACCACATATCTACCTCTTATACTAGTAAGATATGAAGGAATTTGAGATCCAGTATATTTGTACTCTTGGCTCTGAAGGAGAAAAATCTTGACCTTCAGAATCCAGAAAAGATGTGGCCCAAAAGGCCAAGCCTGAACTCTCCCATAATACTGGAGGTCTTTCATGATGAATATGCTCATCAAACCTTGCTCCACCAGGGGATTTCTGGACTGCTGGGATAAAGGGCTGGGCTTGAGGGAAGTGTAATGCCAAAGTCTCAACTGAGGACCTGGAATGTGGAGGCCAGTTTTCTCAGTTGACTCATACAATTGGGAAGCACACAGTGAAAGTCATCTTCAGATAGTAAGGTGCATTCATTTCCCAGGGCTATTGTAACAAAGCACCACAAACTGAATGGCTCAAAATAACAGGACTTAATTCTCTCACAACTATAGAGTCTAGAAATCCACAATCGAAGTGTTGGAAGTTCCATGTTTCCTCTGAAGACTCTGTGGAAGAATCTTTCTTTGCCTCTTCCTGGCTTCTGGTGGTAGTCAACATTCTTTGGTATTTCTTGGTTTGTAGTTGCATAATTCTGATCTCTGCCTCCATTCTCATGTGGCCTTCTCCCCTCTGTATAGCTGTGTCCAATTTCCCTCTTCTTAGAAGAGCACCAGTCATTGAATCAGAGCCTACCCTAGTCCATCTCCAATAACCCTATTTCCAAATAAGGTCACATTTACAGGTGCCATGGTTTAGGACTTAGACATATTTGGGGGGACAGAATTCAGCCCACAACACAGGGATCACTTGTATGTTCACTTGTACTTCCTGGGAGAAATCCCTCCTGCTGCTTCTAACTGACCTCTTGACTTTTTGGGTTTTGACCTCTACTTATTGACTATATAATTGCCTTTCCTGTCATCCCTCAATCTCAACTGGCACCTCCATATCTCAGAGAAGCAGAGCAACAGATTTTTTTTGAAGTATTCCTACTTCAAAAAAATTTTACAGAGGGTGTCCTCTGTATATACATTTACAGAGGATATCCTCTGTAAATGCATATCCTCTGTATGCATTTACAATATATGTTATTTTATAAATGAAGATGTGGTAGCCTAAAGAAGGACAGGACTGTGCCCCCCACCAATCCATGCACTCCAGAGGGAAGTCTCTAACTTTATACTTGTGTTAACTTCTGACCCGAGCATACCACAGATACCTCTGTCTTAAAGTCTGCCCCATTTAGCCACCTTTTCTTTTATGCTTCATCTTCCATTCCTCCCTCATATCCCAATGAGCCAATTAGACATCAGTGCTTTTTACCAATCTACCAACCTCACTTCTGAGTACTAATTGGAAACATGAATTAAACCCTAAGATGGAGAGTTTGGCCCATTTTAGACTCTGGCTTAAATCCTGCTTTTTCCATAAACAGTCCAAGCAGAAAACCCCAAAGATACAGATTAAAACAGATTCCCTTTTTATTTGGTGACCCTTTATGCTCTCAGCTTATATTTCAGCACAGTCATAAAAAAGGACCCCAAAGATGTGAACTCACTTCATAATTTGTATAGTCCATTTCCTTGAACCTAGACAGGTTCCCTCTGAGCCAAACACACTTCTCCTTGACCCGAGGCTATCTACTCTGGCCACTGCTTGGAATATGATTAGAGAAGTTGGGACTAACTACATGAAAGGCAGTCTTCTACTGGGTTGGCCAAAAAGTTTGTTTGGTTTTCTCTGTTAAATGGCTCTAGTAGCGCTTAGTTGTCTTTAAATTCATTTGAAACAATTTTGTTAGATTGTATTGTGGCAGCTGTCAAATCAGCATGCATTAAAAAAACATCAAAATTGGTGAATTTTTGTGTAGCTTTTTTAATATTGAAAATGGAAGAAAATATGAAATATTTTTGGCATACTACACTTTATTATTTCAAGAAAGGTAAAAATGCAACTGAAATGCAAAACACAGTGTTTGTGCAGTATATGGAGAAGGTGCTGTGACTGATCGAACATGTCAAAAGTGGTTTGGGAAGTTCTGCGTTGGAGATTTCTTGTTGGACAATGCTCCATGGATGGGTAGACCAGTTGAACTTGATAGTAATCAAATTGAGACATTAATTGAGAACAAATCAATATTATATTACATGCAAGATTACCAACATAACTCAAAATATCCAGATTAATAAAGTTTTTGGTGAAAATGAAAAGTGTGTCTTTTATTTTATGGAAATAAAATAAATGGACTTTTTAGCCAACCCAATATTTTTATGTTTGTTCTTTTGCATTAGAAATCCTAAGAGATGATCTGTTCATGCCTCAATGGGCCTATAACTGAAATACCAATGAGAGATTTCCCCATACTTACTGACAGTTAGATTAATAACTGTTATCTATTTCTGGCTCTCAAATGACTTTTTCTTTCTGTGAACTTGAATAAATAACTGTTGTAACTCTTTGCTTTCCTTATAAAACGATGTGCTTATTACCTGTGGATGCTATTAGATTTAACAAAGTTGTTAGCAAATGATTAAATATCAGGCTAAATTCTAAAGTATTTTATGCTTATTTTTATTAGTTGTTCTGCAATACACTTCAATTCAGAAGGCATTTAGGTACTTACTGGACACCTACTATGTACTGGCGTAATGCTACATGCTATTGGTAAACTATAGCTTCTTAAACAAATAGTACATGTCTGATAATACTTGATAGACTTAAGTGTAAGATTGGGTCCCTGTTTTCTAGGAATCTAATGCTTCTATGGTCATAGTAGTTTGCTTATTTTGAGCAAAAGGCAATTTACTTAAATAAAATGTTTTCAGGCAAGTCTAAGCATTATCAAGGATAGGAGCAAAGGAAAGGACTAGGAAGTAATATTTATTAAGTACTTAATGTATACTAAATACTTTACCAACATTATACTTATTTTTTTTAAATTTTAGTATGGTAAGAACACTTAACATGAGATTTAGCCTCTTAAATTTTTAAATCTGCAGTACTGTGACTGTAGAGATAATGTTGTAGAGCAGATCACTAGAAGATAATTTCTCTTAACTGAAACCTTAGGCCTCTTGATTACTTACATTTTTCCCTTCCCTCAGCCCCTGGAAACCTCTATTCTGCTTTTTGATTCCATTATTTAGGCTATTTTAGATACCTCACACAAGTGGAATTGTAATATATGAGGGACTCCCCCACCCCCAAAACAGAATTATCTTCTGAAGGGCAGGCCCCTTGTAGTACAGGCTTCCTTCGCTAGGTGAGTGTTCTAGGAACCCATCTGTATCAGTGTTCCAGCTGGCGTTGTTGTGAGAGGTTGTGTTCGGCTTCAGTGAATTTTTTTGAAGACTTTCAATGTGTTTGCCCAATTCATGATGGGTAATTTATAAGCACACCTGCCCACACCATACTGAATGTTCAGTAGTTTTTGAACAAAAGATGTCATGACCCTGTGTCCCACCCTCCCTATGCGCCTGATCTCTCCCCAAGTGACTTATCTTTTTTTCCCCCAGATTAAAAAAGTCCTCAAAGGGAAATATCTTGCCAACATGGAAGAGGCAAAACAAAACCAAAAAACAGTAGAAGCACTAAAAGGCATCAAAATCAATGAATTCAAAAACTGTTTTAGCAGTAGAAAAAATGTCTTGATAGGTGTATTGCATCAAATGGAGAGTACTTTGAAGGTGACTGAAGTTTAAACATGTAAGAATAAATACACAATTTTTAATAAATAAATTGTTGTTTTGGGGGGTCCCTCTGTGTATCTTTTTGTGACTAGCTGATGTCACTTAGCATACTGATCTCAAGGTTTATTAATGTTGTTGCATATTGCAGAGTTACCTTCTTTTTGAAGGCTGAATAGTATTCCCTTGTATCTGTATAGACCTCGTTTTCTTTATTCAGTTGTCAACGACTATTTAAGTTGTTTCCCTAGCTTGGCTACTGTGAAAAATGCTCCAATAAGCATGGGTGTGTTAATATTTGAGATTGTTTTCCTAAAAATGTAGGTGTTTGTTGCAAAAAAACATCCCTCCATAATACTTTTGTACCATCCTATAAATTTTGGCATGTTGTGGTGTTTTTTTATTTGCTTGGGAATTTTCTCATTCTCTTTTTGAGTTCTTCTTTGATCCAATGGTTGTTCAAAAGTGTATTGTTTAATTTCCACAGATTTGTGAATTTTCCAGTTTTTCTCCTGCTATTGATTTAAAGTTTCATTGCACTGTGGTAAAAAATGTGGAAAAGATGCTTGCTATAATTTCAATATTCTTAAATTTGTTAAGACTTATTTTGTGACCTAACATGTGATGTACTCTAAAGAGAGTTCTGAGTGCACCTCCATCATTAAACCAGTCACCAAGTCCTATAGATTCCACCCGTGTCACCCCTCTAACCATCCTGTCTTTGTCCTCATTGCTGTTGCCTCGAGCTCTCTCACCACCTTTTTAAAGGGCCCCTCTGGTTCAAGTCTCTCCCTGTTCATCCCACCACTCTCCAGCTCCTCCCGACATCGCTGCCCTGGCTTGATTATGGAGCCTGGACTGAGTTGACCGCAATCAGCTGTAACAACCTGACAGTCCACCTCTACCCTGAGAGGTCTAGGCTCTAAAGAAGCTAATTTTCTTGCAATTCACTAAAGTCACAGAACTCTTTTGCACTTTGATCTTCATACAGACTTCTTAGCCTCAAATAAATATTCCTTTTTATTTTTCTCCTAAGGAAACATCTACACATCCTCAGAGAATGAACTCAAATGCAATCAGCTAGTGAGGTCTTCTTGACTTCCTGAGACAGAGTTAGTTATACCTTCCTCTGTGCTCACCTTCCTCCTTCATATGCATCCCTACCGTGACTTTCTTTTTTTTTTAAGATTTTATTCATTTATTTTTAGAGAGGGAAGGGGGGGGAGAGAGAGAGAGAGAGAGAGAGAGAAACACATCAATGTGCGGTTGCTGGGGGTTATGGCCTGCAACCCAGGAATGTACCTTGGCTGGGAATCGAACCTGGGACACTTTGGTTCCTAGCCCACGCTCAATCCACTGAGCTATGCCAGCCAGGGCCCTACCATGACTTTCAATGCACTGTGAAAATTTTGTTGTTTGTACTCATGATGCCCCTTTAATTTCAGGGCTTCCTAACAGCAAGGCCATTTCTTAGAATCTGTGTTATTATGAAATATTTAATTATTCACAAGAGTATTGTTAATAATACAATGAACACCACACACCCACCTTCTGGCTTTGTCATGTTTGCTTCAGACCTTTTCTAATGAAGAGGATACTGCAGGCACAGTGGAGACTTCTGTGTCCTTCCTCTCGTCTCATTCCCTTCCTCACTGTGGACATCGCCACTCTGAATGTGCTGTCTCTCATGCCCACACACGTTTTTATGTTTGCTACATACATAGGTATCCATATACAAGAACTTGGCAAGCTTTTTAAAAATGTTTTTCAAAATGATATTATCCTGTGTGTACCCTTCTGCAGATGAATTTTTCTTTGTACTCACTATTGTGTTCGGGAGATTTCACCACATAGGTAGATGTGGTCCTCCTTCATTAATTTTAACTAGTACATAGTACTGCTTTATGAGCATAGCCTGATTTATCTTTCTTCATTGATCTTTAGGCCTGTTGTAATTTTTAATCTTGTGTCTCCTTGAGGACATCTGATGGTTTCTCCGGAGTGCAGAAGTGCTAGGTTGCAGGATATGAGCATCTTTTACCTCAGGACGTGTGGCCACACTGTTGATCACAGTAATTACGCTTATGTAGGCTCCCCAGTGTAGAGGATTTCTCTTGCTCCCTTTTATCCCTGCTGTCTAGCAAGAGTCTGGCACACAGGAGAGGCACTACATCAGCTAATAGTCACTGAATGGAAAGTAAATGATGCTTGAATTGATAGAAAGGCAACTAGGAGAAGCAAAAATACAAGGACAGTACTGTTGAGTGAACCCAAAACAATAGAAGGTCTAGCCCTGTGCTATTTAAATGTAAATCAACTAAGATAAAGTAAAAATTCAGTTCTTTAGTTGCACTAACCATGTTTCAAGTGAACGACTGCCACACGTGGCTGGGGGCTACTGGCTACTGTATTTGACAGCACAGATATAGAACCTTTCCACCATGACAGACAGTTCTATTGGGCAGTGCTGGTCTAGGCAGTAGGTGTTTCTCTTTTCCTGTCTTTCCCCCTCCCACTCCCCATCCTCAGGCACCTCGTACTTTCCAAGTACCTTCTGGATGCCTACAGTTCTCAGCAAGCATGCCTTCTTGGATTGGAAGACTAAAAGTTATGGAAAAATATACAGAACATCAAATTGACCACTTTAACCATTTTCAAGTGTACAGTGCAATAGCATTAAGTGCATTCACATTGTACGACGACTACCACCATCTATCTCCAGAACTTTTTCATCTTCCTTACTGAAGCTCTATGATCATTAAACAATCACTACCTGCTCCCCCTTCCCTCAGCGCCTGAAAACCACCATTATATTTTAAGTCTCAATGAATTTGACTGTTCTAGACACCTCATGTAAGTGGAATCATACAATATTATGCTTTTGTATCTGGTCTATTCCAGTTAGCATGATTTCTTCAAGGTCCATCCATGTTGTAGAAGTGTCAGAATTTAATTCTTTTAAAAGGCAGAACAATATTTGATTGTATGTAGATACATCTCCTTATCGGATTTCAACTTTGTCTTTGACCCTCAGGTATCAGTTGGGTGCTACCTAGCCAAACAAATGCAAACCACAGCATTAACCATTGATACAGCTTTATTATTATGACCCCAAGATTCAAGATTGCAGTGTAGTATGTTGAGAAGAATAATGGGCCAGAGATGAGGCATCATAGGCTCTGGTTCCCAATCTGCTACATGACAGCCATGTGGCCTTGGAAAATCACTTTAACTCTTGGAGCATGTTTCCCCATCTAAAAGAAAGAAAGAAAGAATGAAAGAAAGAAAGAAAGAAAGAGGGAGAAAGAGAGAAAGAAAGAAAGGAAAGAAAGAAAAGAAAGAAAGAAAGAAAGAAAAGAAAAGAAAGAAGAGAGAGAGAGAGAGAGAGAGAAAGAAAGAAAGAAAGAAAGAAAGAAAGAAAGAAAGAAAGCCTTTCTGTCATTCTAAAATCCTTTGAGTATTCTTCAATGCACTGACTGAAAATCAATAGTGAAAGTGGATTAGAAGGTATTGTAGCAAAATAGTAAAATGAGTAAGGAAAATATTTTGGGAAAGAGTTGCTTCTAAAACACACAGAGAGAGAGAGACAGAGAGACAGAGAGACAGAGAGAGAGAGAGAGATTACACTATCAGTAAGGCCGTAATGCATTAGATACTTGAGTCTAATATCTCCCAGTCTAGAATTAAGGGCCAAGTATTCTTACTTGTTTCACTTAATATTCAACTTCCTATTAGGCCTCTGAGATCTTTTATACCTTGTTGTTATTTTTAAAACTTAACTCTTTAGAATATTTCAGAAGAGGAATTAAACTTCAATATTCTTGCATATTATTGATTTTCTCCTATATTGTTACTCTTGAGTTTATTTCATTTTATTTTCCCCAATAGTAAATTATTTTGATTCTCTAATCTTTACCCTGGAGAGATACATTTGTTCCCAAGTGCAATTAAGGTCTAGCCCAGAAAGTAAACTAGCAACATGTCCAAAAAAAGATCAGGGATCGGTTATATCCCCCTACTGTAATCCGGCTGGAGGGTGACCTGGAAAGGAAGGAAAGGACCTTGTCTTCCCATGCTCCCTAAAGTTCACCCCTAGTCTTAGCATGTACTTACTTCTGCCACCACTATTGCTGTTTGTCTTTCATGGACTCTAGGTAAATAAATAAGTAAGTAAGTAAATAAATAAATAAATTTAAATATATATTTTTATTATGCCCATTTTCTTTATGTATGTGTTTTGAGGGTTTAGTCATGCACACACATATGGCACTAATTAATTAATTTTAACTGCTGCATGGCATTATGTTTTATGAACATAGCACAATTTACTTATCTGTCCTTATGCTGATGCTTAGGCTGTTTTCAATTTGACATTGTGCATTTCTCCATGAATGCATGTGAGGTACTCTCAAAACCTTGCTGCTGACTCAGGCTTAGGATATTTGCTTTCCTTATTTTTTGATACAAAATTTCCATGCATCCCAAAGAGTTTATTCATTCAACAGAAATAAACTGAATGCCTGCTGAGTGCAAAGATACCAAGAAAAGCAAAAACAAAGTTCCTCCTCTGAAAAAGAGGCTATTGGAATAGGATAATAATCAAATAATAATGTAAATAAATATTACCAGTGTAATAAATAATTGGAAGGAAAAGTTCCTTCTCCTGTAAGCACAGAACAGGGAGACCACGTCCGGGTTCAGGGGGTCTGTGCTGGCTTTCCTGAAGCGGCGATGCTTGGTCCAAAGCAGGGAAGAGGGATGAGGGAGAAAGAGCCTGGTAAGGACCATGGGATCCGGGCTAAGGTGGGGATAGGAAAACATCACAAGCAGAGGGTATACGGACCTTGGGATGGAGGAGAAAGGGGTCAATTCAAAGAGAGGGACTGTGTGGCTGGAATGGAGTAAAAGGAAAGAAGGTATGAGAAAAACTGAAGAGCTAGGTAGGCCAGAGCACATAGAACCTTTGGCCTTTGCTCAAAGGTAAAGGAATACCACAGACTGCTTTTAAGCTGGGAAGTGATACTATCAAATTTGGGTTTTAAAACAATAAACTCTCCCATGTGGTGAAGGCTTTGTTGGGATCCCTCCTTCAGTTTCTGTTACATCAATGTGGCTGAAGTGAAACATCTTGTCCCTGGTGACTCAGTCATTCTCCCAAAGAGTGATCTGAAATGAGGGAATGTTCTTGGGTAGCAGCATCTTCTTTCAGGGCGGGATGCACAGCAGAGAGAGGAAGGGGGTTGGTATCTTTCATGAAGTGGTGAGAATCTGTAGAGAAATACAATGTTAGAGTCAGGTAAGGGAGAATCTGTTTTCAGAAGAGAAAAAAAGATGGGAGCAGAGAAAAGAGAGCTGGGCTTCATGAGATGCCTCTTACTCAATCAGTAGGTACAGAGATCAGGGTGAACCAGGCAAATTGCAGGAGCCAGTCATTAGTGGAGACTCTACTTGAAATTTGGAAGGAAAACACAGCTCTCTAGGCAATCTACAGTGAACCAAACAGCTACAAATTGCACCACAGAGCAACTAAAATCCTATAGCTTCTGGAAGGCCTGAGCATCCCTAGACTCAGTCCATGATTAATCTCTCCTCCTTCTTAGAAAAAGCAAAGTCATGATCTGTGGCTTTTGGTACTAGCATTACATGGATCCTGGTGGGTACCTGGTATGTATCACTCCATGCTCTCCGGCTCTGGCCCGTCTCAGCTTGGAAAACATACTTGATAACACTATCAGGACTGTTGAAGAACCAACTTTCCCTTCCCCTACTATTTAGCAGTGTGTTTTTCTTTCTCACTCATTGAGTAGCTACTTCATTTCTAAGACAAGGGGGAAAAAAGAATTCTGAGACTCAGTCTGCAGTCAGAGTGGGGGTGGAGAGGAACTTTTCTGGAAAACAATGATTCTATTTGTTTTTTCAAAAAGTACATATTACCATAATAAGAATAACTCAGCCGCTCACAAAAATACAGTTGCAGAGAAGAACCTGATTGAAGCATAATTGATTATATTGGACAATTACAAATGCCCTTATTAAATAATTGCATTTAAACCACATGATAATTTTATAACCAATTTATAAAAACAAAATTGTGAAAGTTTAAGTGACATAATTGTTCTCAGTATCACTACAATTTTCAAATGAAGCAATTTAGCCTTAGAAGCAATTTCACTTTTCATTGTGATGTTATTTTGGTGTCAGGCTGCAAGCTTTTGTTCCACTCCAGAGTTCTAGGAATGACGATTAACCCTTCCCTCTCCTCGGGTGAGGCAATGATGCATTTTTCTAATGTAACAGTCTTTCGAATTTTTCTACAGACCCGGTAGATTATAAAACGAGTGATTTGCGGGCCTCCAACCATTTTTATGATTTCCATTTAATGAGAATGTGGTAGCTTCTATATGGATGTAAGAAATAAAAATCTTTCTGAGATTAGGGGTATTTGTGAACTCAGAAGAAAAATGGAAAAGACAAAGTATCTACTATTTGAAGGTATCAAATAATGTTAAAACTCTGGGCAGTTTTCTCTAAAAATTATGTCCCACCGGCAACAATATGGGAAATGGCCCAGTATCTCTGGTACATCTCCTAGAATGTTAATTAAAGGTCTGTGGTTTTAGATGCACGAATAAAGGACCTTAGAACATTCTACAGATAAAAGCTAATGCCATTAACATTCTTTTATTTCATTTCTGTGAATTAGTTTTATGCAACCACTGTCTCCATATCACACACCTAACTCCCAAAGCATGTTCTACACGGGTAATAAGAGCTAAACTTGCTGTATTTCATTTCAGTCTCGCTGATAGCACTTATCAGCAAAATCTGGCTAAAAACGGAATATGCAACTTAAGCCTGATCATAACTGGGCTGCAGAGGAGGAAAGTGGGGGATTATCTGGAGACTGGGAGCACAAATATAAGATTGTATTGCCATTGTGTGCAATAGGCCTTTTGGCAAACTGTAGTGTAAGCCCCAGCTGACAGGCCTTTTCACAACTGACAGAGGGAAATATGGAACTTAAATTCTTCATGACAGATAGACCTGCTGAATGAAAGGAAGACCAATAGGATAACGGTGGGACAAAAAAACATATTGCTTTTGGGTAACTCCCTTAAATCTACCTCTTTTGTAAATATACAAAATAGGCATTCAATGAATATCTTCTAAACTCCTACCTATCAGCTTTGCTAAGCAAGCTGTTAAGTTGGAATGATAAAATAAGCATCTTTTCTTCAGCAGATGAATACAAAGTCTTATAAAACAGGGGTGGCAGATTAAATTTAATATGTGGGCATGAAAGACATTTCCTGAATGACTATCAACTATAGTGGATTTCTTGAACCAAAGTTGACATGTTACTATTGTAGAGGGCTTATTAATTGAGATATTAAATGTACCTAATCCACCATGATTGGGATCTTTGTCAAATTTAAAAAAAATATATATGACTATAAGTAATTGCTCTTTTCTTTCAGTGGGTCCTAAGTCCATGAAATGTAACCAGAGACCATCTCTTCGGATTAATATCATTCGTCTTTCTATCGGTGATACATATCTTTTACCCTTGTCAAGGGCCCTGGGGCCTCCAGGGGGTTAGGGTTTTTTGCCTTTCCCATGCTGATTTAGCACTGGCATTTTTCCCTAGGAAAATTCATTCTGATTCACTATACTAGTTCTGTCCAATTCCAGTGGCAGCCTCAAACCATGAGAGGCCCTATGAAACTAAGTAAGGTTTCTCAAAGAGTTTTTTTTAATCCTTTCAGCTATTTAGCAATTTATTATGTAATCTCACCATTCTTTGGCATCTCCTGGAGGAAGCCTTCTGAGCAGTATTGCTACTAGGGGGAGAAGGGGGATTAATACAGGCTTCTTAATGCAGCCTGCCTCCTTTGTTAATGAATGGCTGGACTGCCTTGGCAAGTCCCAGGTCCAGTTGATCAATAATATCTTGTTAAGATAGCCCAAAGCAAGTGTCAGGTCCTAAGAGCAGATCTGCCTTGAACTGTCAGTTTCCCTGGTTGCCATGTAATGCATAGTTAATCTGTAGCCCAAAAATCAAGGTGAGAATGACAGAGAGTGAGGGAGAGAGTTGGGGGAGAAAGAAGGAAGAAGGTGGAGGAGGAGGAAAAGGGAAGGGAAGGGAGGGACAGGGTTAAGGGAGGGTGGGAAAGTGGAAAAGACAAGACAGAGAGAGAATGAATGGGTGAAAGGAAAGATGGAACAGGTAAGACTGCTGAGGGTCCTTTTTCTCTGAGACTTCACCCCCTGCCCTCATTCTCCCCCCAGCCAGACAGTCCCAGAATGACTGGCGGCAGGACCAGGGTACAGATGCAGGCCATGGGAATCTCCCAGCAGCCACAGGAGGAAGAAAGGCAGTGAGAGACCCCGAGTTAGAGAGACTCTGAAAAGGAAGAGGAAAATGAGGAGGAAGGGGGGAGGAGGAGAGGAGCCAGCCTGGAGTCTGAGAGAAGAATCCAGGCGCCACGGTGTAACAGCTGCCTCAGGTATGCTAGCCAGTCTCAGCTCGTTCCCAGCTCTTTCTGGCAAGCCCCAGGCTCAGGCGTGCACACAGCACGCACACACTGTGTCGGTTGTGAGGAAGTTTTTGGCCTGTCCGCAACAGTGTCTTTCAGATACTCGCTGAGAGAGCTGGGCTTGCTGGGCACTGCTTTTCATAATTGTGGTGAAATTGCCTAAGACTTTGGTAAATAACAAAATCTACTCAAATACGAAGGGATTAAACTTACTCTAAGGATTATTATGTTTTGTCTGCTGGATTAAAATTGCTTCCAAAGTTATCAGAGGAACTCAACGTTAGCACTTACCTTTTCATAAAGAATCAAACCACACACACACACAAAGGTGCAGCATTATATGGTGATTATCCAAAATGCTACCCCTTGGAATAATAAGGATACTGTGTGTTTACACACAGCATCTTTCTTTTCCAAGGAATTCAAATAGCTTCACCACCCATATCCCATTATTCCTATCAACAGTCTTCCACGAGCTATGCGGGTGGCAAGGATAATTATCTACATTACAGAGGGGGAGTAACTGAGGCACAGGGATGCATTCAGGATCACACAGTAAGGATAAAACAATTATGGATTTAGTATATAAAACATTAATTATCAAGTCTTTTGCTATTTAAATATAGTATATGTTCCTCTTTTCCACTGTGCTTCTCTAAAAACAATGTACAGAATTCCTCTTTAGGGACTTGTCTCTGACCCCTATTTCTTAAAATCTCTACCTGAGCACTTTCAATGGGCTGTAATACTTCCTTTATTTACCTGTCTCTTTCTCAAGGTCTGGGGCTTGCTCACCTCTGTATTTCCTGTGCTTGGAACATGGCTGATGCTGCTTGAATGTCGGTTGGTTGAATGAATGAAAGAATAAGAATACATGCAAGAACTGACAATCTTCTAAGAACGACTTCTGACAAGATAACAATAAATGTAAATTTGGTCTTAAACTAAATATGTCTCATCTGCTTTTTATCTTTGCAGTGACATATATGTCCACCTTAGAAGCCTTCTTTGAAAAATCCAGTGAATACATTCGGAGCTAAATCCTTCCCTTCTTGAGCTGTTGGGTTTATTGTTTGGAACAATAAACTAAGACTCGTGGAAATACTAGAGCTCCAGAAGGTCTTTTGTAATTATTTCCTCCATAGCCTCCTCCTCCTCCTCCTTATTATTATTATTATTATTATTATTATTATTATTATTATTAATGTCTAAAGGAAAGCATTCGGGTGTGAAGATTTTGGGAAGTGTTAATATATAGTTACTATGCTGTCCCCCAAATCCTTTCCTCTGTGCATTGAGTCTTAAAGCCAGGTTTTTATTTGGGGGGAAGTGGGGGTGTAGTCCCCAAAATAACAATAGAAACAATGATTACTCTTCAAGGAGACTACAAATTTAACTCTCTTTTATACATTTTTTTCAGTGATCAATACAAAAAAGGCAAGGTAATGTATGTTAATCTTTACCAGATGTACTTTCTGTATCCCCTTACATTGGGAGCCTAGCAGGAGTAGAATGTCACAACAGACATTTACTGAAATATCTGGGGAAATGTAACAAAAAGTGTTAGAGGAAAATGGTCTTTCAGCTAAATTACCTAATATATTTGCTAATGGTATCTGATTTAAAAGCCATAAAAATACTAAGTTAAAAGCACATTAGAAGATGTGTTATATTTATAAGTGTTTGTCACCTTGGCAACAAAAGCTATATTCCAAATCTAACACTAGCTATGATGGGCCAAGACCTTTTAAAATTGGTAAATACTTCTTTATGGCAATGATCTGCTTTCAGCTACTGAATGTGAGAACTAGAACAGGCTAGTTCTTCATGGCATAGTAAGTTTTTTTGCTAGCTTTGTACTACAGAGAAGCCTTTTCTTTCTACTAGTAACTATGGCTGATTCTTCACAAGAACGACGATACACTTTCAAATAAAGCATTAGTCTTATTCTCTTTGTGCACTCCAAAATGTAGATATAGTAGCTGGAAGACAGAGTTTATTTATCAACCTTACACTTCAATTTAACAACAATAGCCTGGCCTTTGTTCATGGATGAAAGACCACAAGTATATACTATAAAATCAGCTGTATGCTACAAAAATTCATTCTCCTAAGCATCTAAGTAGAATATGTCTAGTTAACTAGGGATCATGAACAAGCTAAGTTTCCACATACATTTATCTCCCAAGTGAGATACATAAGGACTGGAAAATTATCTTTTACTGTGTCTCACTAGAAGTCTGCTTCCTACTGTTGCATTTAGTAAACATGGATGACCCAGTAATGAGAACCCATGATTTAAAAGGTGGACTTCAGGTGCACTTGAAAGAGCTTTAGATTTGGACTCTTACTATTTCCCCTCATTTTTTTAATGCTCCAATCTGATTCCAAATCCCATATAAAAAAGTTTGGGTTACATGCCAGTCAAAGATGTTAATTCTCAGAGTCTAACTAGATTCCCATGTGTGTGGTTGAACCAATTTTCAGAAGGAAACCATGGAAAAGGTCTGGGTAAACAGACATTCTCTGTGGGCTGTGGCTGTTCACTGGGAGCCTAGACAACTTGCCTCTGCAGCCAGCTTGGGGAAACCCAGGCCCCAGCTCGTGACTTGTAATCACGTCTGCAGGTTCTCAGGTAGATGGGCTGCTGGAAGGGCCTGCAACCATCACCACCAAGTAACTTTCTCTAGCACAAGGAGAGTATGTCCCTGTTCTACCCAGGAGAAATTAGTAAAAATTCCCTACCACATCAGCCCACACTGAATATTGCCAAGAAGTGTGTCATTTCTTTCTTTTTATATCGAAGAAAATAAAGTAGTACACAAGGAGAATGTTCGATTAAAGGGCAGGATTAGCCTGCAGCCTAGAACTAACAAACCAAAGCACTAGCTTTGAGTTTGAATATAAACCATGTGAACAAAACTGCCAAAATGTGTTCAAGTGTAGTTAACCAGATTGGCCTTCCATTGACTGAGGGCCAAAAATTACATGGATTAACATGTATTCTAGTACTTAAACATATTCTTCACTTGATTGAAAAATGTAACTCCCCTTTTGAGATTGTGTTCTAGTTACACCAACTTACCACTAAGCCGTTAACTTAACTCCTAATGAATCAAATTACTGAGCCATAATTTGTTGGCAAACAAAAGATTATTTTGGCCTTAATATGAATTTAAATAGATAGATGAAAAATTATTGCATCTTGTTTAAAAATCATCACATAGCATTCTATTTAAACCATTGACTACATTATTTCATCTTACTATCCAGAAAATACAAGCCAAAGGCTATCTGTGGCCTGAATTTCACCAAATATAAAGACATAAAATAACTTTATAATTATCTTAGCTGAGTAAAAAGAAATTCAACATGCATCATCATTCAAGTTTCTTCCTGAGGTAATAATGAGCCCATGAGGAAAGAGATTGATTTTTCTCAACTTTATATCCTCTGCATAGTAGGTAAGCAATAAATATTTGTAGAATTGGAAATGTTACATAGACGAACTTCAGTAAGTCTATTTTATGCATTCCACATGAAACCCACAAGTTAAGGAATGACTGCCTACATAAATATGCAGCCAAGAAAAGATATTAGAAGCAGGAATAAAACAAAGTAGTATGATCCATTTTCTTGATGCTTCTGTGTGGACACCTTTGCCTTTCAGACTAAGAAGATGAGTAGGAATTAGGTAGGGAGTAGGGGCCACAGTACATAACCCAATGACTTGCCTTGCTGGAGTGAAAGTTGTAGGTTGTAGTGAGTAGGAAACAGGTTAGGTGGGTAGGGTGGGGTCAGCTGGAGACAAAGAAAGGAAACGAACGTCTGAGGAGTACCAGGCCTTGCACACAGCTTCCCTCAGGTTATTCCTCATAAAAGACCTGTGGCACCCGTGAGTGGATGTGCTCATCCTTATGTACAGATGAGTAAGAGTCTCAGAGAGTTCAGAAGACTGACTCAGTGGCTCTCAGCAAGTATGCAGCAAAGATGAGACGTAAGACAACGTTCTCTCTTCTCCGCTGTATTGTATTGAAAACCAGGCAGGGGGATGGAGAGATTAGCTCATACAGTAGCAACGGCATATAAGCCAAGCACAGAAAAAATCGAATCTAAATAAACAATTTTAAAATACGAATGGCTCAATAAGACCCCTAACTTCCCAGGAATTTTTCCGTGTGTGAAATGAGCCACACTATCACATAATCATGTTCTTAAACTCAACAGGGCGACCTGATTAATTTTCGGTTACACATTTCAAAATAGTACTGATTAAGACTTTGCTGCTTGGCGTGTTACTGTTCATCATTCCAGAAAACCCCAGGTCTGATTTGTAAAACATAATATATTCTGAAGGCAGATCTACTTACAGGAATTCACACATTGTCTTTTACTGGCGACCTGACAAATGTGCTGCTACCCTCCTCCCGTTGTGGTTCGCATTCTGCTGCTGTGCAAGGCCCTGGCATCCCATTCGGAAGTTGATTGTTGTGTTTTGGTTTATGTTTCATACAACAACTGCCCTGAGCCACTTCTAAGAGAGGATAATAATGACAAATTTGAAATTTTCTCCCCAGGAAAGGGGAGACTGTGGTGAAAAATGTGAGATGGCATTTAAGCAACTACCATTAAAGGCATTTTAATTTTCTGTTGACAAACAGGATTTTCCAAATGACTTACAGTGAAGTTTCTGGGCTGACAGCCATGTAGCCTATCTAGGACTGGGTTTTCTGGTTCTACGAAAGTGCTAATGAAATCTTTACTCTTCTGTTGGTTCCTTCTCAGTGACAAGCTTCATGCCTTGCAAACCGCAGGGCTCTTTGGGTTCCTGGTTCCCCAGCTTCTACTCTCACCTTCCTCTCGAGTTCCTCGCCCCACCTGAGACCACGCTCTCCTGATCCTGAACACCGATGTTGGGCTGGAGACAGGCGTGCTTTAAGGAACATGGTTTCCCCGTTCTGCGGCTAATGTACCGTTTCAGTGAAAGCAAGTCTAGTCCCTAGGCTCATGTTGTGCAAGCTGGACTTTTACCTTATTCAGGAGATTCAGTCTCCACGAAACGTGAGTTAACGTTTTCCCATGGATGCCGCCTGTCTTTTTAGCTTGTTAGATAGCCAGCCTCTCTCCAGAGTGAAGCTCTGTCGTGTTCTTGTTCACTTCTCTTCTCTGGCCTCCTGTTGTACTCCAGGTCTGGAACTTTCCTTGTGCTTAATGCCTGCCTTTCTGCTTGTCTAGATTTTTAGTTTTGTTTTCAGCATCACTTGGTGCAATACCTTCAGTCTCTGGACAAGAAAATCAACGTGTAGGAAAGTTGGGAGACTTGTCCAAGATCTCAGCACCAATCTTTGGAACTCAGGCGTACTAATTTTGAGATCTATATGCTTTAATATGGTTGGTTAAGGTTATTAGATTCCTCCTTTGAGATCATTCCCCTTTATTTGCATTTTTATCTAATATCTCAAGAAGTCTTTTAGAAAGTTGTCCCCCAACATATTAAAAATGTTAAATAAAAACAAAAATACCTATTCTTGTTTAAAGGTATTGGTCTATGAGAAGTTTTGTTTATGGTTTTAAGAAATACACATGATTTTAAAAAAGACATGACCTGATTTTATCAGTCATCCCATTTCTAAACTTTTCTGATATTTTATTAAAATGGTCTCTTTTCCTTTAGAAGAACTTTTGCTACAGTAGAAAAATAATGATTTTTTCCATTTCAAATACTTAGTTTTTGCTGTTTTGGTTTATGAGTTCTAGCTCAGAGTTCGGCCATTTTATTTCTCAGCTTCTATGGCTCACCTCCACCCCACCTGTAATAGTCCTTTCATTCCCAGGAAAGGATTTCCCACAAATTTCTCCCCTAGGCCTTTAAAATATCAATTGAGCCATATTTATTTATTTATTTATTTATTTAAAACTTTTTCCTCTTTTATTGATTCTAGAAAGAAGGGCAGGGAGGGAGAAAGGGAGGGAAAGAATCATCGATGTGAGAGAGAAACATCAATCAGTTGCCTACTGCGTTATCGGTTGTCTCCTGCATGCTCCCCAACCGGGGACCGAACCCACACCCCAGGCATGTGCTGCTCTGCACAACGCCTTTTAGCTTTTCACTCTGCGTCCCTTCTGTGTCCCAGTCATTTGGGCATGACCCTGTTGCCACGTGTGCAGCACCAGGAACAACGAGTCTCAGAGGCATCTGACTTTTTTCTGACTACAACTCTGTCTTTTAGGAACTAACTGTAGTCAAAGACAAGGCCAATCTTTTATCTTTTAAAAAATCTTTGTGCCTTGTTTAAGAACATCTTCCCTACTCAATCCTATCCCAGAGTCTTAAAGCTATTCTATTTCTTGTTTTAAAATTTTGAAGTTTTACCATTCATAGCTACATCACCAAATCATTGGGAAGTGTGTGTATATGTGAAAATACAGTGAAACAGGGCTTTTTTTCTTCCTATATAACCAGTTCCTCAGCATATTGAAAAGACGGGTTCACTGTTTCCTCTGTGGCCCTCATTGCCAGCTCGGTTATACATGAAGTTTCCACATTGTGTGGGTCTCTTCCTGGACATCCCATTCCATCCTCTTGGTTTCCCCACAGTAACAATATTACTTTACCTTCTTTATTTCTTTTTAATCCTCATCCAAGATATGTTTCTGATTTTCAAGAGAGAGGAAAGGAGACAGACAGACAGAGGCATTGATGTGAAAGAGAAGCATTCATTAGTTGCCTCCTGCATGCACCCTGGCCAAGGATTGAACCCACAGCCTAGAGATGTGCCCTGACTGGGGATCGAACCTACATCCTTTGGTGTATGGGATGACACTTCAACCAAGTCACCTGGCCAGAACTATGTTATCTTCTTGATCACTGATTTAGAATAAATTGATATCCGGTAAGGGAAGTCCCCTCGTCTTATTCTACTTCAGGAGTATCTTGGCTTTTCTTAGTTCTTTATTCTTCCAACTGTATTTTAATCAACTTTTCAAAAAAAACACCGTATTTGCTATATTAATATCAAACGAAATTATGATAAGGAAATCTCTTTGATTCTCTCTAAAATGTAAATGCTCATGACAAATTTTATAGCTCCTGTATTCTTGATGATATCAGTACATATCTATTGATGATGATATAAGAAAAGTTCAAGTACAAAATTCATTTGACTATCCTTGTCCTACATTAGTTTCATTTGCATACTTCTACCCAGTTGGTTCACATGATCCTTTTCAGACCATTTACATATTTGTTACAAGTTATATACAGGGATGTATATAACCCTGCCAGTGACAGCTCAGCTCCCTCTGCTTTATGTCTGTCCACAGAATTCCATCCCTGGGTACCACTGCCTCAGATGCTGATTTCCAGGAGAGAAGGTCTCTTCGGCGAGGGTGGTAGTGGTGGGAGGACATGGTCCCCTGACTGGCTTTCCTCAGAAGCTCCTACAGTAGGGAAGCAATAGACGTCCAAAGAAAAGAGTGCTGGGCGAACAAAAAGTATCAACTGTCTATTCCAGTGCACTGGCCTGATCCTGACACTGCTTCGAAGTCATGTACCTTTTGGAATGAATACTTATGCCACAAAGCTTTTGTAAACCCCTGAAATACATTTAGTTTTGTCAAAATTTTAGATCTTTCAGTTATACAGGTAAGTTTTGCTACATGCTTTAAATATCTCATTTTGCAGGCATAGAAAATGAGGTTCTTCAAGGAGTATAAAGGGTTTCCTTCACATTATGTCACACAAATGAAAATAGAACCAAAAAGGTAGGCCAGTCTTCTTGAAGTGGTTTTATATATGTTTTAATAATTAAAGTGTTCTTTGTCTTTAACTGGCTTTCTTATATAGGAAGTATATTTTGGATCCTCATCCATATATAGCACTTATTCACAGCATGTCTCAGAGAGCAACCTGACTTACACCTACCTGCCTTATCTGATGTTTGCATCTGTAAGGCCCCTGAGCTGTCATAATGACAACGTTATTTAAAATTAATGACAAATGGAAATTCACAGGCCCCCAGAAAAGAAAGTTTCTCCCACACTGCTCAGAAAAAAAATTCATGCCAATACACTGGAAAGAAAGTTGCTGCCAAGGTGAGACTGTGACCCACAGCAGATGCGCTCCCCAAAGTCACCACGTTATTAGCAACGATCCTTCAAAATAAATTTGAATGAAGCACCCAGTACCTTGAAGGGTTGAAACCCTTACCGATAGGAATTCCTCCTTTGCTTGGCCAGGATTTGGGGATGATCTGAAGGAAGTTCTTTACTTCTAGGTCTCTCTCTCTCTCTGTCTCCCTTCCCCTCTCACCCCTGTTTTGATGGAGTTACTGACGGCAGTCTTTACTCTCTCCAGGGTCTCCGATTTCCCTGGCCCACTAATGCCCAGGCTATGTGACTTTCTTTGACCAACTGGATGTTTACAGATGCCATGGCCACTTAGGCTTGGAGTATGGCAGTGAAGTGGAACTTGCTTTCTCGTGGGCCTCTGTCTCTCCCATAAGAAAAACATGTTCGTCAGCCAGCTGGTCTGAGGAAGATGGGGAGCAGAGCTGCACCCTGAAGAGAAACCCAGGTGATCTCAACCAGGCTAGGGCAATGGACCTCCCCCTGACTTGCATATGCTTGAATAAGTCTAGCTGAGAAGAGCAGAGCTGACCCACAGATGCATGAGAAATACATGCTTATTGTTGTATGCCACTGAGATTTTGTGATTATTGTTCAGTATTATCAGAGCAGTGGCTAATGAATTCACTCTGAAATCCCTCACTCCTCTCTCTCTTTCTCTCCCTATCTTTCTTCAAGTTCCTTATCTTTGAGAAGTCTCCCTGCTTACCGGATTCTGGTCCCTTACATATATCAGTTGTCTGCTAGATAGTAACATAATTCTCAGGTAATCTACTTTTGAAGTTTATCACAACAAAGAAAAGAAGTCCATATAAAAGAATTTGAATAGGCAATTCTTGTTAGCAATGCCTCTTCTCTCACAGGCCTTTCTGAAACACTTTTGTTATTCACTTACGCATGTCACTATCATTGTGAGTAATTTTCATTATAACACTATGTATGACAAATCAAGGCATATGATAAACATGGTTTTGAGGGTAACTCTGACTTGCAAGCCATTCATCATCCCATATTATGGGATTTCCTGGGAAATAATCAATAGTGAGAGCAATCCCAAATAGCCTAAACCCCAACATAGAATATATAATATTTTTCTTCCCCTGATCTCTTGTTTATTCTTTTCTTTCTCTCTCCTCCTCCACCCAGCCCCCAGCCTGTCTATTATGGAGCAGTTTGCCATCCATAGACTTACCATTCCTTTTTCTTTTTCACCGTGTAAATGTCAGCCGAAAATATTCCAAGTTCCAGATACAACATAATCATAATACTACCACTGTGTTTCTGAATTAATTAATCAAAATGAATGAAATTTTCCTTGATTTTTGTATCCCAAGCCTGGAAGCATAATTCGATTTCATCCTTGACTTCTGTAGCCTGAAGCAACCACTTAAAACTCAGCTGTTGTAAAGCTTTTGGAGGGAGATCAAAAAATATTAAGTAAAAAAGATCCAATCTATAAAAAGGAATAAGAGAAAGTAGAAAAAATTCTTTAAATATATCAAAAGAAGACCACATATGTATCTGTGTATAGAGGAAGGGCACAATAAAATATTGTTTGTTTCCAAATATGAAAATAAAATGTGATAATACTGCCTTAAATTTTTTTCCCTCCCAAACCATCTGGAAATAGTGTTAGACATAGACAAAACACACATTGAGGCACTGAATGGGAACATTGAAAGCCTCAATGAAAACAAAACTAATTTGCAATCTATCAGAACTTGTTTTCACCCTGAGAACCAGTAAGTCATTACGAAAACTTCTGACATACTCCTTTTGAAATCATATAGCTCTACCATGAACTTTTTTGTTCTGTTTGTTTATTTCTAATGCAAGACTTTCCCCCTTGGGGGCCCTCTATGTATGAAGTCAAATTGCTTGTGGTTTAATTTGTGATATATGTTTATTGTTTATATTCATTGTGAAAATAGAGATAACCATAAAGAAAAATATAAGATTTCTTTATAATCCAAGCACTTAGAGATATCCTAGCGAATGTTTTAGAGTACAAGGTCTGTCCAGGAAAGTTCAACCATTGTTAATATAATGAGAACAGTTTGTACAACACTGATGTAACCTGGTAGCCAAGAGTGGACTGGAATGCACATGTGTGAACAATGATGACTTCACTGTACTAGTCAGTGGGGGTGGTAGACACTGTTGAGTGAGCATGTGTACTGTGTGGCCCTCACATTCAAAATGACTGAGTGAGTAGAGCAGAGAATCTGTGTCACATTTTGCGTTAAGCTTGAACATTCCTCTGGGAAACTGTTTGGATGATTCAGAAGGCCACAGCTATGGACAACTAGTGATTGGCAGCTTCATCTCAACAAGAGATTTTTGGCAAAAGATCAAATCACCCAGGTGACTCAGCCCCCTACAACCCAGATTTGGTGTCCTGTGACTTCTGGTTTTTCTGAAAACTAAAAGCCCCTCTAAAAAGGGAAGAGATTTCAGTCTATCAGTGAGATTCAGAATAATACGATGAGGCAGCTGATGGTGATTGGGAGAACTGTGTGAGGTCCCAAGAAGCCTACTTTGAAGGCAACTGAGTTGTCATCATGTTGTGTACAACATTTCTTATATCTTGTATCTTCTTCAATCAATGTCCTTATTTGTCATATTACGTGGCTGGATACTTTATGGACAGACCCATATATAATTTTGTTCGTTGTTACCTGGGTTGTGTGTGTGTGACAAAACTGGATCACATAATATATACACACTGAATGAGGGGGAACCCCCAAAATGGAATTAGTTTCGGGAGGGTGGGCCCCTTGTAGCACAGGCTTTCCCCACCAGGTGAGTGTTCTAGAAGCCCATGGGTATCACTGTACCAACTGGCATTGTTGTGAGAGCTTCAGGGAATTTTTTTTGAAAACTCTTTCTGTGTGTTTGCCCATTTCATGATGGCTGATTGATGAGCGCATCTTCCCACACTATGCTGAGTGCTTAGCAGTTTCTGACCAAAAATGGCATGATCCCCGTGCTCCAATCTCCCTATTCACTTGATCTCTCTCCAAGCAACATTTTTTTGTTTCCCTGGATGAAAAACATCCTCAAAGGGAAACATTTTGCTGATGTGGAAGCGGTGAAACAAACAAAAAAAATGGCAGAACTAAAAGACATCAAAATCAATGAGTCAAAAACTGTTTTGAGCAGTGGAAAAAATGTCTCAATAGGTGTATTACATGAAATAGAGAGTACTTTGAAGGTGACTGAAGTTTAAATATATAAGAATAAATACACAATTTTTATGTATAAATTCCAGGGGTTTTTTTGAGCCCCCCCTCATATTTACATTTAATAAGATATCAGGAACAGCCTTTCTTGTCATAATGCCCAACTTTCTCCTTTTAATGGCTACATATTTCCATGATATTTCATAGGCCCTTCTGAACACAGAAATGTGCTCAGAAGGAAATAGGTGATATTGACAGACACTGAGCAGAGACCAAAATACTGGATGGCCTCAGAGGTGAGCTCACTTTGTGCTTGCACTTTGGCTGAGGATATGCCTTGGGTCTCCAATATCATTTGAACGACAGCTATGGAATTTTAGACTTTAAGCTCATTCACTATGATTATAGTCTCTGGACACTAGAAATTGGTAAGCCTGGTTTTTCTGGGAACATGGTTCCACTCTGAAGAGGCTTTTTTTGTATCCTCTGAGGAGGGTATTTCTATATTCTTTGCCACTTTGCTGCTGGCAGAGTTAGACATAGACAGAGTTTTCAGTATTCCTCAAAGCATCCACCCAGTGCCAGGCATCCATCCCATCGTGACATGGCAGGAACCCAGTGACTTCAATGGACATCTCCATGTTTTTTTAGTGGCAAAAACTGGAGAAAGACAGCAATAAAGCAGTTGGCAATACACAAAGAACATTAAATATTCAAATACCTTCTATTCACCCACAGACTAACTCCCGGGAGGGAATGGTAAGGAGGAAGCAAGAGGGAGTGCGTACAAGTGTAAATCCACAACAAAGGAGATGATGCAAAGGAGCATGAGCAAGAGGGATGGGAATAATTATTTGATCATAACTATGAAAATATAACACAAAAGTCACAGGAATCTATTGGGGTTGAAGGGGAAAACGTGTAAAAGAACCAAATGAGTTACATTACAGGAACAGGGCTCAATCCACAGATTAAAGATCCTTTGTTGGTAATTGAGGACCCCCAGTGAAGCAAATCCACTTAATCTTTGATTACCTCCTCTAGCCACAGTAGACTAACTTTAGATTTAATTTTATGTTGAATCTACAACTTCAGGAAAGTATTTGGTTTAAATATTCATCCCACATAGATTTTTAATAATTATTTTCATAAAATGGTATCAACATTGCCCAAACCCATTCTCTACTGATGCTAGGCACACAAAGCACTATGTATAGTAGACATTTACTCTTACTTCTTTAAAAATGGAAAACTAAGCATCGGAGTAGTAATAGCTACATATGTGTCCAATTTTCCAAGGAAAAAATGCCTACTGGTTTGTAAATTGGGAAACAACCATTGTGATGACATTTCCCACCCATCCACCCCAAAGTAGCTGTAAACCAACTTATTGTTCATTTGAGGTAGCAATTTTCACAATTCAGAATCCTGTGGAAATCTGGAACTGATTTCCAGTGATACCCACCTTATGACTCCATGAAACTCTAAACAAGTCCCAAAGGACACCACTGAGAATTAGGAAAGTCTCCCTCTGCTTCAGGATGTCATTATTTACTTACGTCGAGGCTTCAATCAGTTCCCAATAGAAAATAGCAGCCAACGGTGCTGTTGACTGACAGTGTTGTTGTCCCATTCAAGGTCTTTCTGCTCTGGCACTTCTGTAAGCATTTCTGAGAGATTACACTCAGAACAGAAAACCGAAGATAATATTTTTCCCCATTGCGAATGTTTGGTAGCAACTCTAGCTGTGAGATCCTTCCAGAAGACTCAGCAACAATGTCAGCTGACAGAAATCTACTCCGGTCTAGTACATGGTTGCAGGCACCACTGCTCCTTCCTCAGGAATAAATCCACAGAGTGCTCCCTTTTTGGACTTTCTACAGAACTGGGCTTTTTGTTGTATTCCCTTTGAAATGGAATTTCACCTGTCTAAGTTCTTCAGGGACAGGTGCCACAGCATAAGCTTTGCAGCTACAATACAATGGTTGGTGTGGGCCGACTTACTTACAATGCACTCATTGTGGTTACTCAGTGATGCTAAGACTCACTGCAAAGCCTCCCTTCAGCATCCCTTTCTCTGCCCATGCGGGGAAAAGCAATGCTTGTTAGATGCTAGATAAGTTGCTCTTTACTGTTTCTGTCAGACATCATTCACTGGGGGACAGTAATGTGCCTTATGGAGATTCAGTGAATTGCCTGTTTCATGGCACTAATCGGAAAGCATCTTTGAATTCAATTCAACAGCCTGACTGCCAGATGACTCTTGAAACCATGTTAAGAAAAAAAAAAGGAAGAAAGAATGGGATTCTTATCTGGGAAGTGCCATACTGTGAAACTGTAAGCACGACACGTTGACTGACTGACTAACTGACTGCCGGATGGATACTGTTAAAACCTGAAAAGCAGAAACAGAATTGTTGGGAGGCAAAAAAATCACTTTGTTTATTAAATTTTCCCATTGATATGCTTCCTAGTTTTTTTAGACAGATTTTTTCCACTTTCGTTAAAAAGATAAATGATCTTACCCAAACATAATTACAGAGTGGTTGAATATGTCACTCATCCCCTTTCTACACACTTTCCCGCTCAGAGACGACACTTGTCCACGTCGTGCTCCTTGTGGTCCTTCACTTTATCTGGCCTCCTCCCAGTTAAATATCATCCGAGAGAAGAATCTGGTACTTTCATTCACATGGGATGTTAAAAAAACCACTAGAATGTGAGCTTTACAAGACAGATAGTTTTTTGTCTATTTTGTTCATTGGTGGATCCCAAGCACCTAGACAGGGCCTGGCACATAGTAAATAATAAATACTTGTTGTTGAAAATAAAAGTCATTATTCTTTCTGATCTAGAAGTAAATGCAGTTTTTATTATATATTCTTGTGTGCGCGCGCGCATACACGGGCGCAGGTGGGTGCAGGAGTAGAAAGAGAGAGAGATCAAGTAGGCCACAGAAGCGGAGGGATTGAGATGTCGTGAATCTCTTACCCCTAGGGGAAAGGGTAATGTATACAAGACGAAACTGGAAATCTTCTCTTCTGTACCCTCTTCCCCTGCTACTCTTGAGGTGGGAAGAGAAGACTGCTGTCAGGGTATCCTGTGAGAAGGGGAGGCTATGGTGTAAGACGCTACAAGGCAACCATGTTATGGGCCTGTTCACACCCAATAAAGAGGATGCCTGGCATTATGTCAAAGGCTGAACTTCATCTTTAGTATTCCATGGCCCAGGAGAGCAGGACGCCCCACACAAATCACCAAGAGAATAAAGAAAGGTTTTCTGGAAAAACTCTTCGGTACCACCTAGAACTTTAACTCCTGACATTGCCTATTGTTTCTTGGTTCCTGACCCAGTTTCCTCTGAACTGTGGATTTCTAGAACAACACTGGACAGAGCAAAACAACAGGCCAGTCTCCATTGACTCCCCTCTCTCCTCCTATGTCTTTCTTCCCAGATTACAAACGTAGCCCGAGCCTGGTCATGCAGGTGTGATGACGGGGAGCACACAGTAGGGCCTGGGCTCCGCACCCCGTCAGTGCAGGGGCAGCAGGTATTTCTAGAAATGTGGGCCTTTTAGCTCTAATTCCTAAGGATATTTTAAAATATTTTATAATTTTATTTTCTTATAAGTATTTGTAAAATAAGTAATGATTTCAATGTAAAAGGAAAAGAAGTGCAAACAAAAGCTACTATGATAAAATTAATGTGACAGAAAATTTATGAAAGACTAGTAAGGACAATTCATAGTACGTCCTCTCTTTTGTAAAATCTTCCCCAACTCCCAAAGCAGAACGTGGCTTCGTCTACCCAGCATCACTGCTCTTGAGTAACAGAATAATCCTCGGCCCTTCTTTCGGGGCAGCTGCCGCTCCCATATGGAAGACTCAGAATAATACATATAGGTACTGTTGAAGTACCTCATATGACCCCAGCAAACCTCAACCCAGGACTTTCCAGGGGGATTCTGTTTGTTTACTCTCTAGTTTCCTTTCATAGGAGCTTCCCTACAAGCTGGAAATTCGTTTTATCTTTGTTGCCTTAATGTTTAATGTAGTGCTTGGCACACAGGAGGTATTCAATAAACATTTGTTAAATGAATGAATGAATTCAGAAAGAGTCCTATTACTTAGAAAAGATAGTATGATGTTGTTAAGTTCTAGGGAGAAAAGAGAATAACTTCATTCTTAATTTTTCCTATATCTTTCTTGGCACGAAGAATGGTTTCCAGTCAAAGTGGTAGATACACATTCTAGAATAGTAGTTCCCAAAATGTGATCCCTGGACTAGCAGCATCAGCTTTCCCTAGGAACTTGTTAGAAATGCAAATTCTTGGGATCCAACTCATTTTACTGATCAGAAACTTGGGGGTGGGGCCCAGGAAAGTGTGCCATAAAAAGCTTTATGGATTATTCTGATGATGCTAATTTGATGACTACTGGTCTAGAGAGGTAACAGAAGCAGTAAGACAAAATAATATAGTATCTCTCCACTTTAACAAGCAAATATTTCTGCTCCTAGCTACTTTATATCCCAAGGTAGGGAAAGAACGTGAAGGTGTGGCTTTCAACCCAGCATTAATTCTTTTTGGGGCACAGAAAATAAGTGAGAGCCCTAAAAGGTATTGATTTTAAAAGAAGGGTGGAACAATCATTTTCAGAAATTACATAAAATCTGAGGCTGATTTCTGGTGAAATTTTGAAGTTGTTTGCTAAAGGATGCTGTGTGAGCATTTGGAAAATGATGCAGGGATCAGTAGAACTCCACCTGGATTAACCAGGAAAATTGGTGCCTCAGTCATTACCTATCCCTTTTTTATAGAGTTAAATACATTGTTAGTCTGCAGACCCATTTTTAGGCAGTAGATATGCCAAATAATAAGGTGGTTATTGTTCCTCTTATCACACTTTATTTTAATCTTATTTTGTTTTTTCTGCACATCTATCCTCCCTGTCAGACTCTAAGCTTCTTTCTAGCCCCAACACCAGTGCAATTTCTGGCACATAATTTCACATTCAAAATGTCTGTGTAAATTGAACCCAGAGATATCCTTGGGCAGAAGATAAAGAATATGGGGTGGGTAATAATAAATGTAACTGGATTCAAGGCTGTTTGAACAATAATAGCCAAGAGCATTAATAAACTTAATTTTATGTTTGGCACCTAGTTAGTGTTTGATAAATAATTGTTGAATAAAATTATGTCAACATGAAGCTGGTTGAGTGTCACAGCAATTTTTGGTCAGGTATTACTCAATATTTATACAGTAACCTGGATACCAATGATCAACTTCTCTAATAGCTTAATGCAAGTTATTTGCAACTTGACAGAATAACAATTCAAATTTATCTCAACATCCTGAATGATAGCAGAAAACCCAGCAAGTGAAATTGAATAAAGATATATGTAAATAAGCTTTCAGGGCAACTTGACTCAGTAACAAATAGAAAATTCCAGGTGGCAGACACAGACATTTGTCATTTTGCCTTCTGTTATTGATTCGCTGTGGGAACTATCCCTTTCTGCTCTTACCCCACGTAATTAAGGTGGGGCTGAGTCCATTCTGAGTTTTGGGATTGACTAAAATTTGGGCCTGGCCCATCCTAACATTCTAGCTTCCCAGCTTTTACATTTGGATCAGGAATAGGCACATGACCTAAGCCAGGCCAGTGAAAATCAGGATGGGATTTTAAATAAAACTGTAAGTGTATTAACCATCGTGATGTCCCAGGTTGAAAACAATCATCTCAAGACAAAAGTTCAAATTTTCATATTATTCACCATGATCTCCTATGAATTGTATATTCTTTTATTATGGGGAGATGTGCTCAGGAATGCTCATCTAAAAAAGTGGCAGAGGTTCTGAAGCTCATTTCTTAATAAAACCATCCCTTAGCCCTTTTCTGATACAAATATGTATGACTCTAAGATAGAGGTGAAAAGTATTGGGGTGTGTGTGTGTGCACGCACATGTGTGTGCATGTACGTGCAGAAAGAGAGAGAGGCTGAGAGATTGCTTATGCCCTCACAGGACCACTTGAAACCAGGAATGTCTGAAGTCTTCTCCTGGACATCTCCTTTACACATGGAGCCACCATACAATCAGTCACACAGGGTATGTACTAGCTCGCACAATCATATGCTGCAATCCTATTTATATAAAACAATAAACTGTCCTTCCTTCTTTGACATTATATAAAGTTCTATGTGCATCTAAGAAATGAGGCCCATTACAACTCCTTGCTAAACAGCATCACATTGATGTCCATAAAGACATTGGTAGAAGAGTTCCAGTCAAGATGGCAGAAAAATAATATTGAATGTCAACTGTAATTTAAAAAGCAGAAAGAAAAGGACATGGTAGAAGCCCTGAAACGAGTTTTGTCTTTTTCAGTTTTGTCTTTGCATTGGGTTCAGTTCTGGAGCAAAGCTTCTCCTCTCCCCTCCCCTAACCCTCATCCATCCCCATGTCTCTAAGAGAAGGGAGACAGTAAATAATCGATAATTCTCAGTGCAGAGCAGGTTTCCAGAGTGAAGCAAAGAGCAAAGTGCTATCTCAGTAACCCCCTGAACGATTCATAGGTTGGAAGCTATTCATATTTATAGGCCTGAAAAAGAAACTACGGAAAACCAGAGTGGAGAGAGGTGAGGAGCCTATTCATCTGACATTCAAGTCAACTCCAAGTTTCTACAGGATATCTGAAGATTTAAAATAAGTGGCTGCTAAGCTTCAGCACAGAACAGCTTATAGGCCATAGTGATTTGGTCTGTCATTTGAGTGACTTCTTCACCCTAGGGAAAGACAAAGGTGAAGGAGAAAAAAACCAGTAATATCTGCCTGGTAAACTCCATTCCCTCTCATTTGTAATCCAATTCCCTACAAATATGACTCTCATCTCTGAAAATTCCAAAATCCAAATTCTGGTTCTCCTGCCACCAAGAAATCATCCAATTGGACTTTTTAGGACTCTGCCTATTTTAATGAATGATGAAAGCAAATTTCTGAGGTCACGCTCCTTAATGTGGGGTAGGAAGCCCCAAAAATGTTTACCTTTGCATCTTCCCCCTCATCCCAGTGCCCTGTCCACAGCAGGGACTCAGTAAATGTGTGGCAGATGCAGGGAAACACTTTCCATTTGGCTACACAGGCCCTTGCATTGCCAATGATTTCTTGAAACATTTTAACTATCATCACCGTTTTTCTTATTTTTACAGTCTTAATACATTTATTTCATCACAAAGCCAGCTAACTTTGGGGAGTCTAGGCCCCAATACGTTACAGAAAAGGAATGATCTATCTCTGCCAAATATAGAAACCAGGGGTTTTGCTGTTACAAATGAATACAAGTCTCTTGGTGTTGAAATGCATTTACACTGGCAAATCATTGCTTCTTGTTTTTAGAATAAAAGTCTCTTTAAAAGGCTCAAAAAGTTTCTTGGACATCACCTAGCTCATAAAAAAAAACACCATTTTGATTATTTAAATTTAAATGAATAAAAAAAGCACATGGATTAAATTTCCCTTAAAATATATATGGTTTTTAAAATGAGAGAAAAAGGTACTTGGCAAAAAGCAGTTTGGGTTTTATTGAACCCCAAACTTTTCAAAAATAGTTTAAGCTGCTGGATGAGTCTAAAACATGGTTATTAAAAATATGACTTTTTAAAAAATGAAAGCCAAAAAAGATATTTAATAGAAATGCTCAAATTATGACCTATAAAATATTATTAACTGTTTTGACTTTGAGAAGGTTTACCTAATGGATTCCACAGACTTAGAGGATTTTTAAAACTTTAACCTAGGAAAACTAACTGTATACGGCCTCATCTCTTCAGACCTATTCTCTTTGTGAGCTACAGGTCGTCTTTAGCCTCTTTAAAGCAGGGTGACATGCATCCTTCTAAGAAATGTTCCCAGACAATCTTGGCACTTTGGTAAGCTGTAATGCTAGCTGTTATGTTTTGTTGTCATCTTTTTTTTTCCCAAAAAAAGACAGTTAATCCGTATTGCTTGGCTGATAGCATCCAGTTCTCCTTATCCTGCCTCACCTTTCCCTGTTCCATCCTGTTTTGTCCCCTCTACCTGAAGAGGCTCTTAGAATATTTTCTCTGGGAAAATATGCATGTTGTCAATTTCACGGATATATTACAATTCAGGGAGAAGAATGCTTCTGCTTTCTCTGGCCAGTACCATTACCAGTCATTCATTTGTCCAGGCCAAATTAATTAAATATATACTCTTTTCAGTATTGGGCTAAGCCTATCAGTGGTACACAGGTAAAATCATTCAGTTTCTTACAGGGCTCACTAAGTGAAGTTTGGATGAACCATGGGTTCTCAAAAATGGTAAAAAGTTCATCTGGAAGTAGACTCCAAGTTCTGATCATTTCCACCTACCAACAGCATCCTCTTTCTTACATTTCCTGCCTTTCACCCTCCTGTTTGAAGTTACTGTTGAGGAGAGAAGAAATATATTTTTTCTTTGAGACAAATACCCCTAGTGATGGACAACAAAAGCCCCATATTTTAGAGAGCATCACTGTGTGTGCGTGTGTGTGTGTGAGATGTGTATGCGTCTGTGTGTACTAGCTTAGTTTAAGTGATGCTGCAATGAAAAGCAACATTAAAGTTTCAGTGACTTAGCCTCACACAAGAAAGGCCTCTTTATTCCTTATATTCAATACTATTCATCTGTCACTGGCTATGTGTGACTCTGAACCCTATTGTCTATATTGGGGGACTCCAACCTGGGACATTACATATTTTGTGACACAGAGAAAAGAGAAGGGGCCAAGCCACATGATGGCTCTTAAAGTTCTTCTTCTTCTTTTTCTTTTTTCTTTTTTTCAGAAATGGCACCTATCATTTTTGCCCATGTTCATTCACCAAAGTAAGTCACCTGGCCAGGTTTGACATCAGACTCCATAGGGAGGGGATATTTCCAATAACAATGTACCTTCTATGCCACATGGAGACCCAGGTGTCAGAGTTAAAATTTGACCAATGGTGTATCTTAGGTGTCTATTCTTCAAAAGGTTTGCTAATGTATATTTTAAAACTAAATCAAAATCTCCTTTTGGGGTTAGGTGAATGAAATACTATTGAGTTGTTTACTGGATACTTCTGCACAAGGAAGGATGTCCTTTCGGGCAGCTGCTTTCCCACTAGTGTATTCATTAGTCCATAATGCAATGTTGCTGTGTGAGAAGATTTTTCTGTTTGTCATCTCCAGTATGCCATTTTAGCACTAATTTTTCCTTAAAGAAGCTTAAATTTAATTAAGTTAGAGTCAATAAAATGCTAGATTCAGAAAATTTCTATTTTCTCAAGGTTGCTAATTTAAATCTTCTTGAGAATCATTATTAGGCCCAAACTGAACTTAGTTTATGTTCACATTATTTTAGATAATTTTCTGAGTTTCTTTATCTAAAGCAGTGAAAAATATTCTTTTTTTCCCTTTCCCATAACTCAATCAGGAATCACCAATTCTATTCATTTGCCTTGAAAAAAACTCATCATTTGGCTTAAACTGAGCATGGAAAATGTTTGCCCTGAAGGAATATTTGGGAAGACAGTAGTATACCAAAAGAAAAAAGGACTTAGATTGGAAAGGCTTTTCTCACTTAACTACAATTCCAGCTAATTTAGGGCCACAGAATAAATGTAGATAATATTAATTTGTTCTTAGCAATAATAATAAAAATAGCAACAATATATATAACAGTATGAATAATGATAAAGTAGCTAACTTTTATTGCATGCTTACTTTGTGCCAATACTAGCAAGTTATATCATTTAATCACACATCAATCATATGATATAGGTACAATTATTGTCCCTATTTAACAAGAGAGGAAGCCAAAGCTTTGAGACATCAACAAATGTGACCAACATCTCAAAGTTAGTATATACCCAAGTGATCTAACGTACTCTAAAATCTAAAACTAACCACTATCCATCAGTTCTCAAGTGTGGTCCCTGGAGCAGCAGCGCCTGGGAACTTACTAGAAATTCACATACTCAGGCTTCATAATTGGCCTAGCTATCAAGGATTCTAGGGGTTGGTCCAGCAATTGGTGTTTTAGCAATACAAGCTTTCCAGGTAATTCTGAAAGTTTGATATATGATGCATTATCCTATGCTTCCTCCTGTAATATATTTTACCAAGACTTTTGTCTTTCTTCTTGTAACTTTTTTATTGAGTTTTAACATACATTCAGTGAAGAGTGTAAAGTACACTGTATCTTAATTTTGGCATGGCCAAGAGATTTTGCTGATTATTATGGATGCATTGTTGTTTAGTGTTGGATTTTGCTGCTTTTATTTTTTTAGGCAAACATGGTGATAAATTTATATTTTTACTTTATAATATTTATTGAGGTGACATTGGTTAATAAATTATATAAGCTTCAAGTGTACAATTCTATAACACATCAACTGTATATTGTATTGTATATTCATCATCCAAAGTCAAGTCTCTTTCTGTCACTGTTTATTGTCCCTTTACCTTCTTCTACCACCCCCACCCCCCTATTCCTTTTGTAATCACCATACTGTTGTCAGTGTCTACCGGGGTGGTGTTTTTTTTTGTTTGTTTGTTGTTGTTTTTTGCTTAATCCCTTCACCTTTTTCACACAGACTCCTAACGCCCTTCCCCTCTGACAGCTCTCAGCCTGTTTTCTGTATGTGTGAGTCTATTTCTATTTTGTTAGTTTATTTTGTTCATTAGATTCCATGTATAAGTGAACTAATATGGTATTTGTCTTTCTCTGACTGGCTTATTTTACTTAGCATAATAATCTTTATGTCGATCCATGCTGTTGCAAAAGGAAAGATTTTCTTCTTTTTTATGAACAAGTAGTATTCCATTGTGTAAATGTATCATAACTTTTTATCCACTCATTTACTGATTGATGATTGCTTGGATTGCTTGCATACTTTGGCTATTGTAAATAATGCTGCAATGAACATAGGTGTGCATATGTCCTTTTTAATTAGTGTTTTGTATTTCTTCAGATATATTCCCAGAAGTAGAATCATTGGATCATAAGACATTTTCATTGTTAATTTTTGAAGTAACTCCATACTGCTTTCCACATCTTTATCAACACTTGTTGTGTGTTGATTTATTGATGATAGCTATTCTGACAGGCATGAAGTGATATTTCATTGAGGTTTTAATTGTTGCCTTTCTTTAAAGAGAGTTGGATTAGTTCTGATAGACTGTTGTTACTTTAGTTTGATTGTTTTAAAGAATTTCTAGAGTGGGTCTAGAGTAGCTATTACAGTAGGAATGGTTCAGTTCCAGTACAGAAAGGCCCACTTCTGGGATCTCTACTGAATGCTCTGATTATCCAAAGAAGACTCTCCAACTTGGCTAGTGGGAGCTCAAAAACTTCCAAGCCCTGTGTGAATGCTGAGCAGTTTAGCTCATGTTTTTGGCACTCTTTGCCTGAGCTCAGGGAGTTCTATTCGATGTGTACAGATCTTAGTGTTCAGAAAAAGCCCAAGTGGGGCTCTATGCAGATTTATGAAGCTCTTTTTCTGTTCAGCTGCCTCTCTTCTGGAACTTCCAGCCACCTCAGATTCCCTAAACTCTCATCACTATCTCTTCAACTCGGCCAAGTTGCTGCGTTCTCTCTGACAACCTTCTTCCTGTTCCACAATTCAAAATGTGCCCCAAAGCAGTGAGCTGAGGCGATCATATACCTCAGTTTATTTATTTCCCTTCTCTTGAGGAAAATAACAGGCCTGTGCAGTATGTTATCCATTGTCTGAAAGAAAATGTGTATATATCTTATAGAATTTTTTTCTGTGTGCTTTAGATGGAAACGTGAATCTAGTTCCTACTACTCCATCGTGGCCAGACGTGGAATTTCACCTTGCATTTTTAGGAAGTAATTGGCAAGCTGATTCTAAAATTTATTGTAAAAGCAAAGGCTATAGAATAGCCACTACAATTTGGGGGATTTACATCATTTCAAGAAGGGCTCTAAAGCTGCAGTGTGATATGGTATAAGAATAAACTATGCAAGTTCAGTGAGAGTGATATTATCCCCAAGGGGGTGAACATTGTTTTTTGGAGGAAAACATTTTATATTCTTTTAATGTATAAAGAACATTTATACATATAGTACATAAACAGATATATAATATATCTTTGATATGAAAAGTTTTGGGGGAAAGGAGTAATTAGGAATAAAAATATTTAGAGAGGCTCTGTAGGGGTGTGATCACAAAAGATGTTGAAAAACACAGGAATAGATGATTGGATAAATGGATAAACACAGAAAAGTCCAGCGATAAACACACATCCCAGTCAACTCAGTTTTGGTCAAGCCACCAATGAGAAAAGTCTTATTAACAAATAGTTATGTAATAACTAAATATTCATGAGAAAGGAAATGAACCTCAACTTCTCTCTTACTCCACTCACAATGGCTCATGGTTCAAAATATAAAACCTAGAAATCCAGAGTTCTTCTAAGAAAATATTGGAGAAAATTTTCACAAACTTGGGAAAATAAAACCAAGGATATTTTCAGAATATGAATGAACTAACCATAGAGGAAGACACTGACATATCAAAGACTTAATCTCCTCAAAAGCCACCACTAAGGGAGTGAATAAAGGGACCGTGGCAGTCTGCAGGAATGAGCGTCTTATAGAAGGCGGCAGAAAGGGAGCCAAGAAAGAAGTGGTCGATCCATCTTCTAAGGAAGACTGGTGTGCTGTGAAGGCACCAGTTGTGTTCAACATGAGAACTACTGGGGACACACTAGTCATGAGAACTCAGGGACCAAAATTGCATCGGATGGTCTCAGGCATCCTGTTTTTGAAGTGAGCCTAAGTGGTCTGCAGAATGATGAAGCTGCATTTAGAAATTCAAGCTAATTACTGAGATTTTATGCAAGGCATAAAAAGAGCATGTCTGTTTGAATAAATAATGAAAGATAAAACAGATCAGTGATTTCTTAGACCAGAAGGCAAAGAGTGGCAACTGATTACAAAGGGACAGAAGGAAATTTTTGGTAATGATGGAAATGTTTTATATCTTGATTGTATTGTGGATACATTGGAGCATACCTTTATCAAAATTTATCGAAATGTCCCTTTAATGTATATGCACATTATTGCATGTTAATTGTGTTTCCATGAAGTTGATTTTAAAAATTTCTGCAGAGATTGTATTGCATCTATAGATCAATTCAAGAAGAATGGATATCTCAAAAATATTGAGTTTTCTAATCCATAGGCATGGTTTATTTCTCCATTTATTTAGTTCTTCTTTAATTTGTCTCAGCAGAGTTTTGTAATTTTTAGGAAAGTTTTATATACATATCTGTGTTAGATTTATTACTAGATATTTAATGATTACTAGATATTTAGCATTTTAATGCTATCATAAATATTTTTAAAATTTTATTTTCTAATTGCTTGTTGCTATGTCTGTTTGCTTTTAACTTACAAAGCTGGGGGAATGACTTACATGAAAAGAAATAGGTATGGCAGCACCATTTCAAAACCACTGATGAAGAGATCTGGTTTTATTTAAAGGAAGAGTCCAGCAAACATTATGCATCATATTCTCTATTGTCTGCTATGTTTCCAGCACATTTGCTACCCTAGTATATTAGGCCACAACAGTTACAGAATGAGAGGGCCTCACTATGACCATGATATCTTGTGTGGCAGCCATGGGGGTTCCCTACTTATATCTCCCTGCAAGAAACAGCTTCCCATTCATCTTCAGGGAACACAGTTAATGAACAGATTCTGGTGGTTCCTGTGTGAGATTCTGACTTTTTAATTTTTTTCCAAGACTGGAGCTCTAAAGCGTCCTTATGCATGGATTACCAACCTCATCGAATGGGTCTGTGTTGCACCTGGATTCTCAGCTCTTCTCCCATGACCACATTTTATTTTACCTGTGAGTCAATTTACAGCTGCACAGCCCCGAAGTTAATATCTTAGCCCATCGTGCTACAAACTCACTCTCGCTGGCAGGGTGCTCTGTTGCAGTTTCCATCTCTCACCATAGGAGGGTTTTAATTTTTTTTTTTACAAAAAAAAAGGAAAAGAAAGAAAAGTACTGCCAATTCTTTATGTTTGATTTGAGTTGTAAGGCCGAGATTAAGAAAAAAAATTGTATATTTCTCTTCAAAAATCCTTTTTTTAATGTTGTTTGAAGGCTTTTTTCCTAGTCTCTGGGGTCTATAGACATTAAGGATTTCAGGACTTCTCATCTCTCATTGATTTTCTGAAAATGCCAAAGACATATAGTGCTTCTTGTTTGGACTCTAACAACATTGCCATGCTTTCTCCTCCCATTCCTGTGTGGTCTTTTCAGGAAAGGGTAATTGCCTTGTGGCTTCCCCACTACCATTCATTCACTCAACAAATATTTATTCAATGTGTACCATGTGCCAGACGTTTTAATGCATATTTCATTTTATTAGACAAAAAGAAAAACCTAAAGAGCAAAATTAAAGCAAAGCAGAATCGTCGTGTGAATTTTTAAAACTTGGAATAAGAGAGGTTTTTTTGTTTTGTTTTATAGCAATAGGTCAATGGAAGGTTGTATGAAGTGGGTGGTAAGAAAAGGGAGTAGAATTGTGTGCTCTTGATGCTCCATAATATAGTGGAAGCATCTATGCTAAGCTGCATTTCAATCTCAAGTCCATTCTTTCAGTTGCTTAGGTAAAACTCAAAGTCCTTCTTGGCTCTCCTCTTTTACAATCCACATCCAGTCCATCAAATAATCTTATTGACTCAACCTTCAAAAATATCCAGAATCTAACCACTGATTGATGTCCCATGACACTGTAGTCCAGGGGTCCCCAGCCACAGAGCCATGGACCAGTACTAGTCCGTGGCCTGTTAGGAACCAGGCTGCACAGCAGGAGGTGAGTGGCAGGTGAGCAAGAGGAAGCTTTGTCTGTATTTACGGCTGCTCCCCAGCGCTGGCACTGCCACCTGAGTTCCACTTGTGGTCAGATCTGCAGTGGCATTACATTCTCACAGAAGTGCAAACCCAACTGTTGTGAACTGTACTTGAATCATCCTAAAACCAACCCCTCCCCGATCTGGTCCATGGAAAAATTGTCTTCCACAAAACCGGTCCCTGGGCAAAAAGGTTGCGGACCACTGCTGTAGTCACTATCATTTCTCCCTAGGGCATTGCCATACCCTTCTGATTTTCCTGCTTCTGCTCCTACAGTCTCCTCTTAGGGGTACACAGAGTGCTATAGGGTTACCCCTCTGCTTAAACTCCATTGTCTCCCTATCTCTAAATAAAAACCGAAAATAAAGTCCTTCTAATGATTTTCAAGACCTTACGTGATCTGCCTTCATTTTCTCTCTGACCTTCCTTCCTGTTTCATTCATTCATTCCCCTCTACCCCACTGACCTCCTCAGTCACAAAGCATGGACCTGCCTCAGGACCTTTGCACCTGCTAATCCCTCTACCTGGACCAATCTTTCCCAGAGATTCACATGGCTTTCTCCCTTACCTTTTAGGGCTTCCTCAAATTTCACCTTTTCAAGGAGGCCTTCTTTAGCCACTCTGTCTAAACTTAAACAAACCCTTTCCCTTCCCCTCAGACTTATATATCTGTTCTGTTTCTCCTTTGCATTGACATCTATGTAAAACCTGTATTTTTACTAATTTACCTCACTGATGAACAAGGTTGTAAGCTTAGTGTTGCATGAATTTTAATCTGTTTTATTCAGCCCTGTATCCTTAGCACCTAGAACAGTTTTTAGTATAGTTGGCACTCAAAATATATATGTTGAGTGAATGAATCTAAGACAATATTAACAAAACTTCAGAGTAAAACATTTTTTGTTATTTCTGTACTGCAAGTTCAAAAATTGTATTTTTGTTTTTGTTTATAAACAATCAAAATCAATGATGCATTAAGTTTATTTTATATGCATAGCACTTTGATTTATATATGTATCTTTTAAAGGGCCTCACTTCAACCATATATAAGAAGTTCTACTTATAATGGTCTCTGTAGAGGGCAATCCCACAATTATGTTAGGAATTTCAATTCCTAAGGGAATTTAACTCTCATCATCAAAACCTCCTTTTTATTCCAGCCCATCTGCTATGGACTTAATGTTTGCCTCAAAACTCATATGTTGGAATCCTAATGCCCAATGTGATGGTATTAGGAGGGAGGGCCCTTTGTAAATGCTTAGGTCATGAGGGTAGAACCCTTAAGAATGAAATTAGTGCTCTGTGAAGAAGATCCCTCAGAACGTCCTCACTCCCCTCCATCATGTAAGGATACAACAGGAAGTCTGTGACCCAGAATTGGGCCCTTACCCAATCATGCTGGCACCCTGACCTCAGACTTTCAGCTTCCAGAACTCTGAGAAGTAAGTTTCTGCTGTTCAGAAGCCATCCAGTCCATGGTATTCTGTGTCTGAATCGACTAAGACACTAAGACCTGTAGGCCTTTACCTAGACCTATTTCTTTGTGTCTGTTTTCAGTGGAAATGGGTGGAATTGACACCTGTGTGAATTGCTCTCTTCTCCAAATCAAACCATTCCATTCCCCCTAAGTCTTCCTCCAAAGTTGGATTCACTGACTCTTTAGTCTGCAACTCGGTGGCTCTTCTGTCAATCACGCTTCAGATCCATATCCATTTTAGTGAGGAAGTCTCTCTTGGGCGCTTCAGTGAGATGAATGGAGAAAAACTCACACTCCTTTCTTGCCACTAAAACATGGCCTCATAATTAATGAAATGAATGGGAATTTACTTTATATCAATTAGGAACAAAATTTAAAATTTATGCCAAAAGCACATGCATAAATATTATAAAACAGCTCCATCTGGGCCACCACTGTCCTTGCTCAGGCCCTGGGCTTCCCTGCCCTGACTTCCACAGCAGTCGCTCTTATAGTCTTGTCTCATCAAACTTGCTGAATTCTCTCACATGTCTAACATTTTAATATTTTGTCTGCTATTCCCTTTGAATTTTTTAATTTTAATTCTTAATTTTTTATTTTTTTTGTTTTTTTTTTAAAGATTTTATTTATTTATTTTTAGAGAGGGAAGGGAGGAAGAAAGAGAGAGAGAGAGAGGAACATCAATGTGCGATCAATGTGCGGTTGCTGGGGGTCATGGCTTTCAACCCAGGCATGTACCCTGACTGGGAATGGAACCTGCGACACTTTGGTTCACAGCCCACGCTCAATCCACTGAGCTATGCCAGCCAGGGCCTAATTTTTATTTTTTAAAGAGTTTATTTATTTATTTTTAGAGAGAGGGGAAGGGAAGGAGAAAGAAAGGGAGAGAACTATCAATATGTGGTTGCCTCTTGTGCATCCCATACTGGGGACCTGTCTCGAAACCCAGGCATGTGCCCTGACTGGGAACCAAACCGGTGACCCTTTGGTTCTCAGCCTGTGCTCAATTCACTGAGCTACACCAGCCAGGACTCCCTTTGAATTTTTTATGTAAATTTGAAAAACAGCAGTTGTTTGTTGCATTTTAATCCTATACCTCTTAATTTGTCTTCTAATAGTTCAGCCAGAACTTCTGATATCATATCAAATATGATGTCATAGCAGCCAACCTTCAAAGTTTCTCTATACAGTATAATATTGGCTGTAAGTTTTTAGTAGATAGGCCTTACCTAGAGGAAAAATTTCTAACTTTTAGTAATAGATTTTAAAAATTGTCTTTTATACATTAGTTTTTTCCACAGCTATTTGAATAACATACTTTTTTCTTTTAGTCCTTTCATGTATAGACTAATTGATTCCATTAGCTAATAATTTTATTCAGAAATTTCTCATTTATATTTAAGTTAGGGGGACCTGCATATTTTTCTTACACTGTTTTCATCTGGGTTGGAAATCAAGATTTTACTGACTTTACAAAGTTACTTAGGCAGCTTTCCTTTTCTTCCTGTTTTTCTGGGATAACATATAAAGCTCAACAGTTCTTTAATAATTTAGGAAAACTCAACTATAAAACTGTAAAAATGCTTTGATTACTATAAAAATTTAATTGTATTAGTCTATTAAACTTTTCTATTCCCTTTTGGGGCAATTATACATTTTTTTCCTCAAAATTTTTATATTTTACCTAGGTTATTTTGTTATTCCCTTTTTCATTGTTTTAACTTTATCTTTAATACCCTACTTCCCTTTTTTTCTTTGTGTTTACTCTGTTGCCCCTTTTATAATTTCCTTGGTTGAAATCTTAGCTCATTTCTTTTCAGACTTTCTCATTTTTTGAGATATATATAATTTTATTTTGAGTTTTCTCTATATTCCATATTAGCTATGTGTTGATTGCCTTTTAGTGCCCCCTACTTGGTGTGGGAGGGGTTCTCCAACCTAAACACTATGAGGTGGCTGAGTATAGGACTTCTGACATTGGACAGATGAGACTGACAGCATTGTATTAGTCACATGTACTCAAAGTCCAGGGGAAGAGACACCACAAACCATGGAGGGGCTCTAGAGTTGCACTTGGGAAGAGAATGAATAAGCAGAGTCTGCCAGAAGCTGGCTTTGCAGTAGCAAGAGGGTAAAGTGACCCCTGGCTCTGGAAGGAGGATATATAATTGGTTTCCTTAAAAAATTTCATGAGCTGTTAAGGGAGAAACCCATTTGGTTGAGGACCAGGTGAAAAGTAGCTGGTCCAGCAGATAAGGGAAAGAGCCAGGTGGGGAACCTTGCCCACTGCATCTTATCTGGTGATTGTAGGGAACTCATGGTTAGGACTTCTGAGATCCTCTCCCTTTCAGATGTCAAGGCAGCACATATTAGTGAATACTAATTTCAGGCCTCACATCACAAGCTAAATCCCAGAAATTCTGATATGTAATGCTTTTTACGTATTTTATACACTTTCCTATAACTGCCTTTTTAAGCTAAAAGTTTCCTTCCTTCCTCCCTTCCTCTTTCTCTTCTCCTTCCTTCCTTCCTTCCTTCCTTCCTTCCTTCCTTCCTTCCTTCCTTCCCTCCTTCCTTTTTTCTCTCTCTCTCTCTTTCTCTTTCTTTCTTTCTCTCTCTCTTTCTTTCTTTTCCTCCCTCCCTCCCTCCCTCCCTTTCTCCCTCCCTTCCTTTCTTTCTAGTTTCGACACATATAGCATTTTAATTTTTAATTTAAAAACTTTTAAATTAATTCCCCCAGTCCCCCAGCCCTCTTCCACTGTAACAACCATCAGTCTGCTCTCTGTATCTATGAGTCTGTTTCTGTTTCCTTTGTTCATTTACATTATTCTTTAGATTACACATATAAGTGAAATCACATGGTATTTGTCTTTCTCTGACTTATTTCACTTAGCACAACCTTCTAGTTCCATCCACGCTGTTGTAAATTTTGTACTTTCTTATGGCTGAGTAATATTCTATTGTGTATATATACAACCATGCTTTTATCCACTTGTCTATTGATGGGCACTTGGGTTGCTTCCATAGCTTAGTTTTTGTAAACAACCCTGCAATGAACATAGGGTTGCATATATTTTATTTATTTATTTGTATTTTTATTATCATTTATGCCCCTTATGCCTCCCTCCCCCCTGAATCACCACATTGTTGTCCATGCCCATGAATCCCTTTTACTTTTTTCTCAGTCCCTCTGCCCCCTAGTCCCTCATAGCTGTCAACCTACTCTCTATCAATGAGGCTGTCTCTGTTTTACTGTGAGTTCAGCTTATGCACTGGAGTCCACATATGAGTAAAATCATATAGTATTTGTCTTTCTCTGACTGGCTTATTTCACTTAACATAATGTTTTCCAGGTCCATCCATGCTGTCACAAAGGTAAAATTTCCTTTTTATGGCTGAGTAGTATTCCATTGTGTAAATGTCCCATAGTTGTTTTATCCCTTCATCTACTGATGGATGCTTGGGCTGTTTCCATGTCTTGCTGATTGTAAGTAATGTTGCAATGAATATAGTGGTGCATGTATACTTTTGATTTAGTGTTTTGGGTTCGTTTGGCTATATCCCCAGAAGTGGAATTCCTGGGTCATAAAGCAGTTCCATTTACAATTTTTTGAGGAAACTCCATATTGTTTCCCACAGTGGCTGAACCTATCTGCATTCCCACCAACAGTGCACAAGGGTTCTCTTGTCTCCACATTCTCACCAGCACTTGTTGTTTGTCAATTTATTGACGATAACCTTTCTGACAGGTGTGAGATGATATTTCATTGTGGTTTTAATTTGCATCTCTCTGATGATCAGTGATGGTGAGCATCTTTTTATATATGTGTTGGCCACCTGTGTGTCCTCTTTGGATATGTTTCTACTTAGATCCTTCGTCTGATTTTTAAAATTGGATTGTTTGAGGTTTTTTTTGTTTTGGTGTTGAGTTGTACAAGTTATTTAGAAATTTAGAATATTAATCCCTTATCAGATGTATCATTGATGAATATGTTCTCCCATTCAGTGAGTTACCTTTGTATTTTGTTGATGGTTTCCTTTGCTGTGCAAAACCTTTTTTGTTTGATGTAGTCCCATTTTTAATTTTTCCTTTTGTTTCCCTTACCTGAGGAGATATGTGAGAAGAAATATTGCTATGAGAAAGGTCTGAGATTTTACTAATTATGTTTTCCTCTAGAATTTTAATGGTATTGAGTCTTACACTTAAGATTTTAATCCACTTTGAGTTTATTCTTGTACATAGTGTAAAAAGGTGGTCTAGTTTCCTTTTTTCTTTTTGCATGTCTCTGTCCAATTTTCCCAACACCGTTTATTGAATAGACTGCTTTTACCCCATTACATGTTCTTGCCTCCTTTGTCAAATATTAATTGACCATATAAAGATGGGTTTATTTCTGGGACCTCTATTCTATTACATTGGTCTATATGTCTGTTTTTATACCAGTACCATGCTGTTTTAATTACTATGGCCTTGTAGTGCATGTATAGTTTGATATCAGGTAGCATGATTCCTACCATTTTGTTCTTCTTTCTCAAGGTTGCTGTGGCTATTTGGGGTCTTTTGTGTTTTCATATAATTTTTTTATTTTTTTCTAGTTCTATGAAATACATCATTGATATTTTGATAGGAATTGCAGCAGTATGAACATTTTAACAATGTTAATTCTTCCTATCCATGAGTATGGTACATACTTCCATTTATTTGTGTCTTCTTCAGTGTCTTATAGTTTTCTGACTACAGGTCTTTTACATCCTTGGTTAAGTTTATTCCCAGGTATTTTTTTATGTAATTGTAAATGAGATTGTTTTCTACACACAGCATTTTTAAAGATATTCTTTTACATTTTTGAACATCTAAATCAACTTCATATGGTCAGAAAATGTAGTCTATATGATATTGAAATTCCATAATTTGTGGAGAAATTTTCTCCCTTTATGGCATAGTCATTTTTTTGTGATTGTTCCCTTTGCTCTTTAAAGGAATATGCATGTTTTGTTTGCTGGATATAAACCTCCATACATATCTATTAGTTCAAATGTATTAAGCTATTTAAATCTTTTAAATTGTTGCTTATTTTTGACCTTTGGTAGATAAACTACTAAGAGTTATAAAGTCTCCAGCTTGCTAACCCTATTTTTAATTGTTTGATATTTGATTGATAGGTACTATTCTAATATTTTATTTTTAAGTTTTTTGAATCTTTCCATTGTAAATCTCTCATTAAATACATTTTGCTCAAATTTTGTTCTGTTATCAAATCTGAATATTCATGTCTTTTGATTGGTGAGTTTACTCATATTTATTTTAGTTATTTTTCCACTAGGACTTATTTCTACTGTATAATTTTGTGTGTCCATTTTCCATTATATCTGTGTTTTCTTTCTTCCTTATTCTCCACTCTTTCAGGTAGCTCTTCCCCCCACATTATATAGTACTCTCATCCTACCTCCTCCTCCAGTCTCTCCTGCAGTAATCAGTTTTACATGAGTATAACCTAGTGGCACCTTGCCTCACCCACATCTCTTATCTCTTGCTTCCTGATTCCTGCCCCAAGGCTTATCTGATGCAGTAGCACGGGATGGGCAGTTTATTCATGGGCAGCCTCAAACTGTGTTTGCACCCCAAGGGACAGTGCACTTTTTTTCAATCTTTGGATGAACGAGTGAGGAATATTTCCACAGCTCCTGAGAGGGTTTCGTGGTGACCACACGTATTGGTCCACAGCACCATAATACATCCTTGTGTTGGTTTTCCCTCCTTTTCTTTCATTTCAGTCTCCCAGTTCCTCACTCCTGCTCACTGCAATCAGTTCCCAGATAAACAATCTACATGCAAGCCCTTGTCTCAGATTCTGCTTTCTTAGGGATATCCAGAATAAGTAAGACTCCCAGCTTACTTAAAAATATGGAATTATTCACTGGTTTGAGAGTTATATATCATATAGCTTAATTTTTTCACTGATACTTATTAAAACTAATGCTTTTCTCATCAATTTAATGAGCTAATGATATCTATAAGTGCCATTTTTTTCCATCCACAAAAGAAAAGCCCCAGGTATAATTTACTATGTTCTCACTTTTTTCTGGTCATCCTGTTCCTGGACATTTTTCTAGCACATAGAACTTTCATTTGGAGTTATTATAGCTATATGTATCTTGTTTCTTTTTCTAATTCTTGCCTTTTAACATGAAATCAATCTTTACTCCCTGTATGTCTATAGTGTCCTCCATGATCTAGTTTTTTCCTACTGGAAATATTTGTCCAAGACTTTATTTAATGATAATCTTATGTTATGGTTTTTTTCAGCTTTACATCACTGAGAATATTATAAAACCCTAAGTTCAGATATATTTTCCTTTAATACTTTGTGTTAGCAAGTAACACAAATATTACTCCATTGTCTTCTTCCATCTAGGGTTGCTGTTGAGAAGTATGATAAAATGAATAGCTTTCATTTACATAATGCTTACTATGAGCAAGGGAATGTTCTACACAATTTATATATACACACATATCGATCGATATAAACTGATCGAATATTGATTATAGCAATCTCATTTTTGTTCCTTTGCAGGTATAATACCCTGTCCCAATCCCTCACTCACACTTTGAAAGCTTGTAAAATTGGGGTGTTTTTTTTTTGGTTGATGGTATTAAGTGTTAATATATTATACTTAGTTTGTGATTTTTTTTTTATTTTTTCTACCCACCAATCCAGGGGGCTTTTAAAACTCTAAGGTCTTAAATATTTCCTTAGTTCTAAAATATTCTTGTTTATTATCTCTTCAAACATTTCCTTCCCTTCATTTATTTGGTTTTGGTTTTATTTTTTCCAACTTTATTAAGATATAGTGACATATAACATTGTGTTAGTTTAAGGCATACAATATGATACACTTTATAAATTGTGAAACAATTACTATGGTGAGGTTAGTTAACACATCCATCACCTCACATAATTACTATGATTTTTTGTAATAAGAACATTTAAGACCTACTCTCCTAGAGACTTTCGAGCATACAATATAGTATGGTTAATCACTACATTTTCCATGCTGCACATCAGATCCCCAAACTTATTCATCTCCTAATTGGAACCTTTGACCAGCATCTCCTCATTTTCCTCACCCCCCCTCACCCCTCTGCTATCACCCCCCCCCCAAGGCCCTGGAAACCACCATTCTACTCTCTATACCTCTGAGATCAGCTTTTTTAGGTTTCACATATAAGTGATACCATACAATATTTGTATTTCTCTTTATGGCTTACTTCACGGAGAAAGCCAGCACCCAGAGATAGTTCACTCTCTTGATAGAACCAGCCAAGCACTTTCTGGGTACTCCTGACTGTATCCAAGGCTTCACTTATACAATGTTTCTAAACCATGTCTGCCCAGGACTATTTGTTAAGGCCGAGTCTCTCACCCAGAAAGCTTGAGCTCTACCATGACAGAAGAAGGTATTTCACAGACTTGAGGTGGCACTTGTGCACCATGGCGCACAGCTTTTAGAGAGAAGATAGCCAGGGCAAGCTGGTGTGATGGGTCTTGGCAAGCACATACCTTGGCCGTATTTACTGTCTTCCAGTAACCCTACAGAGAATTTTTCATTCAATTCCTTCTTTCTTTTCTCTTCTTTCCCTCTCACTCTCCCTCTCTTTCCCACCTGCCCTCCCTCTCCCTCTCTGCATGTAAAGGGATAAGAAGCTGCTTGTCCATGATAATGTGAATCCACACAGTGGGGATCAGGTGAAAGCGGATTTGCAGCAGGAAGTTTGGTGGAAGGGCAAAGACGAACAGTTTCCTCTGTGATCAGAAGATTATGTCTAGACAGGAATGACTGATTTGACTCTAAAACAAAAATTTTGCAATGCAATTTTTTCAACAACAGTGGGCAATTCTTATAAGCAAAGAATTATATGGTTCTTCTTTGCTCTTCTATTTGTAATGTCCCCTCTGCTTTCTACCATCAAAGTGCTTCTTGCCAGAAACAAGCCAGATAATTGAGTAAAGACAGCTGGATTAGTCACTGCAAATTACGGATAGTCTACAAAAGAAAAGAATTACCAGAAAGCTGCAGTCAATTTTTATTTTCTCCCAAAGTGAAAATGTGCAGGGGGCTGTTCACAAAATGTTGTTTTATTTGCATTCTACATTTATGTAAATCCACAAGAATAAATGGTTTCCAGTGACATCATCCTCCCTCCTTTGTAAGTAGATAATTAACTGACTGGTACACTTTCCAAAGAAGGATTTCACCAAATAAGGACCTTTGTGAATGCAAATGCACAAAGCATTACACTTGCTGAACAGAAGAATAAATCTACCCCCAAAAGAGAAAGAATATACCTAAGTAACTGCTTCGTAGGAATAATAATGTTATTGATTTACTTCAGATTTTCTTGTTCACATATGCTCAATTTATTCAATAAAATCATTTTTAAAGCTATTCTTTAGCATTTTTAACATCTAAATTTCATTATGACCAGAACATGTTTCAGCTTATTAATTTTTCCTTCTAAGTATGTCCTAATCATTCCCTTCCTCCTTTCTATACCACTATCACATCCTTATCCTCTGTATCAGTTACTGTTGCTGCCTAAGAAAACACCCCACAACTCAATGGCTTAAAACAATTATTTTTTTTACTTAACATATGTTTGTGGGGTAGCTGCCGCCCAGCCCTCTCTCCCTAGGCTATGTAGGCCATGTTCTTCTCTCGGTGATGGCGGAAGCAAGTCCAATCACACACAGGCTACTCAAGTCCTACTAACATTCTATCGGCCAAAGCAAGTCACATGGTCAAGTCCAGAGCCAATGGTCAGGGGATGACGCATGGGAGAGAAAGGGAGTAAATATTTGGAATAGGAATTTAACCTACCACATCTCCTTATTTGTATATAACGGCGCATCAGCCTCTTAGTTGCTTTGGGTGCCTGGAATTATCCCTATCCAGTGTTTCCTGTATATGTTTCCCATAGCAGCCTTCTTTAAAATCATCAGTGGGTCACAATTTCCAGCTATACTGTGTCTAAGGACTTCTTCACAATTTGGCCATTCTTCATTTTCTCAACATACATCTTCCACTCTAATGAATCCAGACCCTTAAATATTTCATGAATATCCCTTACCTATTCTCACCTTTATTCATACAGTTCCTCTCGCCACAAATGCCACCTTCTCTGGCCAGTCCTAATTCTATTTCCTTTGCCAAGTTCCCCAGGTAATTTTCCCTAACTTGTCTCTCTTTTATGCTATTGAATCAATGTGTTCCTTCTCCCATGGGAAGGTTTGCTATGTCTTTACTGATTCCATAAAGTTTTACTTTGTATTTACTGGGTGCCAAGCACTGGAGGAAGTGTTGGAGATATCAGTGAGAGACACCCCAGTCCCTGTCCACCGTGTGGGTTGACAATCTCTCAATAAATATCAGGGTGTGACAGCTGCAGAGAGGTGAACATGGGGGGACACGGGAGTACCCAGGAGGGGCATTTAATCCTGTGTTGGGGGACTAAGGGGAGATATTCGAAGAACAAGTTGTCTGTGATTAAATTTGTATGATGAGAAGAGTTATTCTGATAAAATAGGAGTATTAAAAAGCACTGAGGGCACAAGGGACGAAGGCAAGGGGGAAGAAGCCGGCATATCTGGAGAGCTGTCTCTAATCCAGCGTGGCCGGGGCACTACGCATGAAGGAGACAGAGAGGAGGGAGCTGGAAGGCCGCAGAGGAATTCTGCGTGTGAGGAATCTCAAACTCACATCGAGGGCAGCAGGGAAGTAGGTAGTATATGTAAGCAGGGGCATGACATAATCAGATTAGTGTTTGGATTTTTAAAATTAAGATACAGTTGAAATACAACATTATATTGGTTCTGGGTATACAACGTGACTCGGTATTTGTGTATACTGTAAAACGATTACCGCAGTGGAGTTAACGTCTGTCACCACACGTAGTTAGACTTTTTTTCTTGTGATGAGAACTTTCAAGCTCTACTCCCTGAGTAACTTTGACTAATGCTGTGTTTTACACCCCCAGGACTTATTTATTCTTATAACTGGAAGTTTGTGCTCTTTGCCTATTTTGTCAACCTCCACACCCTGCCTCTGGCAACCTCCAATCTCTTCTCTGTATCTATGAGTTTGGGCATTTTTTTTTTTAGATTATGTTTCACATAAAAGTGAGATCGTATGGTTTTTGGCTTTCTCTGTTTGACTTATTTCACTTAGTATAGTGCATTTAAGCTTCATCCACATTGTCACAAATGACAAAATTTCCTTTTTTATTGCTGAATAATATTCCAGTAGCTCTATCTCTGTCTTTCTCTCTCTTTCACATGCATGCCCCCTGCATTTTCTTTATCCATTCATCCATTGATGGGCACTTAGGTTGTTTCTATATCTTGGCTATGGTAAATAATGCTGCAATAAACATGGGGATGCAGTTGTTTTTGCAAGTTAGCGTTTTTGTTTCCTTTGGATAAATGTCCAGAAGCAGACTGCTGAATCATATGGTAGCTCTATTTTAATTTTTTGAGGAACCTCTATACTGTTTTCAATAGTGACTGCACCAATTTACATTCCCACTGACACTGCACAAGGGTTCCCTTGTCTCCACATTCTCTCCTTTTTAAATCTTTTAAAACAGATTAGTGTTTTATAAGATCGCCTTAGCTGCTCTGTGGCCCATAGAGTAAAGGGAGCCAAGAAGAGAAGCAAGGAGACCAGTTCAGGAGGCTGTTAGAATAATCAGGGAGGTAGGTGAGTGTGGATCAAATCCAGGTAATGGACAGAAGTAGGTGATTTCAGAGGTATCAGGAAGCGGATTTAACAGGACTTGGCCATTAAGGGAAATAAGGGTACAAAGCAAATAGTGGGAACTAAAATTAATGTTTATCTTTTATATCTTGAGAAATAAATTTCCTTTGCTGGAAGAGGTATCTATCTATCATCTATCTATCTGTCTATCTAATCTTAAAAATGAAATGAGATTTACAGAGATTTTATGTTAATATCAGTGGTATTACAAAGTTGCCCCAAAAGAAATAGTGTCCATAGAAATGACAGCTACACACTCAAGGGAAGGAATGTGTGCTTGATGGTTTACAATGTATTCAATTACCCGGGAGCTGAGCGACTCAGGGCCCTTGGCAGTGAAAAAAGCTGTTAGATTACCCCACCCCATACTGGGGCAGGATTCTTCTCTCTGGTATGCTCACAGGACTCTGTTCTGTCTCATTTTAAAGGTCTTAAGCTTGGAGGTTTTAATCACCTCCTTTAGAAGACTCTTCCCTCCTATCATAGGAACTATGTCCTTAAGGGAAATTCACTGATACTTAACCCATATTTTACTTGTTATAATTTCCTATTACCCTAATTAATACCTTCCTCTGAGTCTTTCCTTGTGACTCACCCACAAAGTATCACCTCTTCCTCTGTGGTGTTTTCACCGTTCAGATCCCTAGCATGTGGACAGTTATCCAGATTCTCTAGTCGGTCTTAATAGTTAGGAAATGTTTAAGCCTGTAGTACTAATAAATCAGCTCAAGGTATAATTAGAGGCTTAACTCTGTGAAGAGAAGTTGTAACCCATTTGTTAATAACATCACTCAGGTCTTTTGAAAATACTCTTGCCTAAAATAACTGAGGCAAATTAAGAACTAGCCTTAAACAAAATGTCAAAATAATGGCCTTCTAGGATATTATAAGGCCAATTCCACCACTGAAAGTACAGCTAAGAATGCTCTATAGCTTTCTGCTAGTTGTTCCAAAGCCATGTTGATTCCCAGCTTCTCCAAAGTTGGTTAAAATTGAGATATAATTAATATTTACTGATGTGCTAGATGCTTTCATGTAATTCCCACAATATACTCATTTCAGAGGCAACTATACTAAGGCTAAGAGATATCAAGTGCCCAAGGCCACACAGTAGAAAGTGACAGACTCAGGATATGGACTCAGGTCTACTGACTCCAGATCCTGAGCTCTTGAAATTTCATTCATCTGATTGTGAGATGGTAAGATGGTTAATTAATGGGCTTGCGTCTCTCCACTACACTGCAAAACCTTAGCCAGATATCTGCTTCCTATTTTCTGTTGTGCCACAACGCATATAGGCAGCAAGAATAAACATGCTTAACCCTGGCCAGGTAGCTCAGCTGGTTAGAGCATTGTCCTGATATGCCATGGTTGCGGGTTTGATCCCCAGTCAGGGCACAAGAATCAACCAATGAAAGCATAAATAAGTGGAACAACAAATTGCTGTTTCTCTCTCTCCTGCTCTTCTTCTCTCTCTAAAATCAATTTAAAAAAATAAAATAAAGCAGTGTTATTCTGTGCAGTCTTTTTTTTTTAAAAGAACAAACATGTTTATAGAACCATGAAATTCATATCTCCACCTTGTACTAATCCATACCTCCTTATCCAACTTACTTCACATTACTCCTTTTCAGTTCTTGGACATTTTGGCCACTGCCCGCTTTTATAGATGAAGTGCCTCGAAAAGTTTTGCAAAGATTGCACAGTAGAAAGTGGCCAAGCTCAAAACCAAACACAGCCTTTGACTCCAAAGCCCTTCCTTTGTTGAAAGTGAACCAAGGAAGCTCTCTATTTTGCTTCCTCATAAGGATGTTGCAGGGGGTGGGCAGAAATAATCACAGTAATTGCAACATATTTTTTTGTAAAGTAAAATATGCTAATGAAGAGCTGATAGTATCGACTTGCTTCATAGGATCTGTACTCATGATGATTTTAAGGCTCACTAAACCAGTTTTTCTATTGTGTAATTCCTCTTCCTATCACTCTCGTAAATACGCAATGTCATCTCGTATGTATTGTAACCTGTTCAATGATAGCTAGTGCTAATTCTAATGCCACTTGAATACATTTATTTAAAATGAATGTTTATATTTTTAATGAAGAGATCATTCTGTATAATTAAATAAAATTTTGAAAAAGCATGGAACCTGACAATCACTACCTCAGCCAGGTCAAGGTCAACATCAACAGTGGTAAGTTATGTTGATAGCACCCTTAGTATCATGGGATGAAAATTGCACTTTATCTCCGTGGTCTCGCTCCTTTCTGATCATAACCCCAGCCTAATCATGAGAAAAACATTAGAAAAATCTCAGTAGAATTCTACAAAACACCTGATAGAGATAGAGATAGAAATAGAGATGGAGATAGAGCCAAAACCAAAATACTGGAGTACTCCTCAAAACTGCCTAGGTTATCAAATATCAAGGAAGTCTAAGAAATTGTCACTGTCATGGAAGACTATGGAGACATAATGACAAATGTAATATGATATCCTCGATGGAATCCTGGAATCCTGACACAGGAAAAGGACATTATGTAAAAACTATGAAATCTGAAGAAAGTATAAACTTTAATTAACAATATATAGATACTGGTTCACTAATTGCGACAAATATACCACACTAAGTAATAGGGAAAATGAAGTGCAGGGTATATTGGACTTTCCATACTAGCCTCATAATTTTTCTATAAATCTAAACCTTCTAAAAATTTCAGTTTATTAAAAAATAAAAGTTTGTAAATAAAATTTTGCTTTGAATAAAGTCCTTAAGATGTGTATTTTCATTTTCCTGGTCTCACATTTCCTTGAAAATCTGAAGGATGCATAAAGAACAGCACTTAAAAAAATTCACAGGAGATGTGTTTATCATGGAAGTGTAATAAATTATTACTTTTCCAATCCTGCCACCATAAATAGAGATTTAAAAAATTAGGATTATTTTTCTTTAACTTTATTAGTAGGATCTTAAAAAGTAATTTTTCCATTTGTAAAAGAGATAAAAGTCTACTTTGTGGGAGACTTATAAAGTTCAATGAATGAAATAGAGAAATAGATAAATAGATAATACATAAAAAGATTTACTTTAGGATTAACATTCTAATATCAGAGGTTTTTAGAATAATCAATTTTTATCCATTTTACCCACTGATCAGAAGGTTTGACTTTCCTGTCAATGAAGAAGCATATAATGATTGTGCTTTTTTTGTTGGAGTTTCTTCAGACAGAGGAGTATGCCCGTGGACTGCACTCAAATGCCAGGACAAGCTGACACAAGCCGGGGGCAGAACTGCATAGACAGTCCACACCCTGGCTCTGGCTCGGTTTTTAAAATCCAGGACACGGTGTAACCCAGCAAGTCACCGTTTTATGAATCAGCCCCTCCATGTGAGGGGAAAAGTCCTTGGCAACCTGGCGGTGCTGTTCTAAGGTAAGAAAAGTGATTGCCTAGGGAGAAGACATCAAGGCTACCACACGTACAGGCTTGCTCTGCCCAGGACGCGGGGAATTTTGCTTTGCTTGGAATGGGCCCCAGAATTCAGAATTAAGCTAACTACAGCTTGCTTTTTAATATCCTAAAAATGCATGCTTTTTTTCATAAGACCCTAGGTGCTGGCTTTCATATTTGTGCTGGCTTTGCCTCCGCTTGTATTCCCGAGCCCTTGGGGTTAACACACCATTGCTTGATCTCATCAGGTAACGTGAGGTAGAGGGAGGCAATTGGCTATGCAATTCAGTCAAAGGTGTGCATGTCACAACAGCCCCCTGTGTAAACAGAAGTCACAAGACAGTAAGGGCAACTGCAGGTTCTGGAAGAAGACCTGATTAGGTCAATGCCAGAAGTTAAGCAGCCCAGGTAGGGAACTGTCATCACCTCTGTGGTGTCTGTTGTTCTTATGGTTTCTGCCATCAGTGCCTAACTCAAGAAAATTTCACCTGGTGGGACCAACAGGAGACAAGCAAGATATTCTTCAGTGGAACTGCTGGGTCCAGTCCCTGGCCCGAGGTAATTTTCAAGTGCTCCTTTTCTTTTCTCAAGTAGGTCCATGGAATCCATGGCAATAAAGACTGATGACTCACGGTAGCTACTGACAAGAATTTTATGGAACATAAATTCACCAGGCTCTGTGGCTTGACTTTTAACATTATATGACTTGAAAGTTGGATAGCTGAAATCCATAGCCTGCATTCCTTTTCTCTTTAATGTCATTCCTATTGCATCTATCCCGGGACACTCCTCCCTCCCCTCACCGTGGAGACTGCTGTGAATGGATCTGTGTACTCCCTAGCACTTTCCCATGCGCTGCGTAGGCATGCTCACCACTTCTACTTTAGAATTTTTGACAATATATTATAGGAACGTTGACACCAGAAAAGAATGTAATAAGCACAGGGGAAGTTGTTAAGCTAATACATTATTTTAAAATCTTCTAGTCTTAACCCCTAATTTGAAGTTCTTTGATGATATTCTTTGGCTTTCAGTTCTTATTTGGAAGAAATGAAAAATGTTGATCAGATTCCTATGTGTGACTAGTATTTATTTTCCAGGAACTTTCAGATATGGATAACCAAATTCAGTGGGGATTTTCACAACACAGGAATCATCCCCCATGAACATATTACTAGGATATATATATTTCCCTAACCTAGAATTCTCTGAGTGCTAAGGAGCCAGTTAACATGCTAAAAAAATAAGAATATTGGGCTTCAAATTTTATTTCTACCCTTTGACTCATGAGAGTAACTAACAAGAAGCTTATTGGATAAAAATGTGATTCTGGAACAAATGCACAAGGCTCTGTGGCTTGGTCTCTAATTTCATTATCATCACTCTACTCACCAATGTTGCTTGGACTCAAAGCTAGCCTGGGATTTTCTTCCTTACTTAGTCCTTATGAGCAGAACTTCTAAACATCTAACAGAGTTTATAGGCTTATGTTCTATAAGGTTACCAGAAAAGTTTATTAGTTTATAATGCAAAGTATTTACATTAAGCAAGTTAATAATTTTTTTCTAGATATCAACCTCAGAAATGAATTAAAGACAGCTATAAGCTTAACGACTGTGGAGCCAGGGAATAAAACAAAGACAATGTTTCGAAGCTGAGACAGCTTGCTAAATCTTCCTCTTACAGTTATGTACCACAGAGTTACATCTACCCAGGACCCTGACAATTCCTGTCATTAATATGGGAGCCCTTGGTCTAGAGGCATACAAAAAATTCCTTACAATTCTTGTATTTCTGGATGCCATATGCACCCACACCCTTTCAATTCTACATTTTCACCCTCACTGCACCCCTCTTCCAACATTTGGAGAATGTGTTTGACGTTCCACTTACCTGACTTTGTATGGAAAGGAAATACCTATGTATGTTAACTGCTGCAAGTCCCACAGTAGGGTGTGAATTTTTAAAATCTTTTTTGTTTATTTTCTAGCATTCATCTTATTTTGCTCTGTTTTATATATATCCAATTACTACAATAGCATATAAGAATAATTTGCCACATTTCAAATTTGTATTTATATCATCAATTGAATGGGTACCATAAGCACAAACAAGAGCAAAATGGTATCGTAAGATCACAAAGGAGGATCATATAATATAAACACTCCTTTGTCCCTCATCCTGTAGGTATGAATGAGAGAATGAATATACAATGACATAATGGTGGAGATCCAGGTATTTTAATGTATAACAGTAAATGAGGGAGTACAATTGGAAAAGCCTGTCTTATTGTGGTCAGTCATTACTAATTTAAGGTTTTAATTCAGAGGGCATTTGTTTTGTTCTAAATACAGTGCTTACAAAGCTTTGATAGAAAAACAGGAAAGCACTCAAGGAGAAAAAACTATTGTAGTTAATATAAAGAAATATATTGTAATTATTACAGCCTTTGAAGTATTTTTACCTAAATTTTAAAAAGATCTTATAATCAACAAAGGGTGGTGGGATAACTGAATATCCACATGAAAATGAAGTTGGAACCTTATTTCACACAACGTACAAAAATTAACTAAAAGTGGGCCATAGACCTAAATCTTCATGACCTTGGATTATGCAATGATTTCTAGATGTGACCCAAAAGCACAAGTGATAAAATGGAAAATAGATATGGATTTCATCAACATTAAAAGCTATTTTAATGGTAATTAGGTGAGGAGATATGTTAATTAGATTGACTGTAGTAATCAATTCACAATGCATATGTATATCAAGTCCTGTCATATGCCTTAAATATATATAATTTTTATTTAAAAGATATATAAGTAAAAAAGATTTAAAACTTTTTGTTTTCTTGCACACTATAAAAAAAGTGAGAAAACCCACAGAATGGGAGAAATCACAAATCATGTGTACACACACACGCACACACACACACACACGAGATAGGGGACTTGTAACCAGAATATACAAAGAATTCATAACTCAATGATAAAAAAAACCTAATTTAAAGATAAGCAAGGGATTTGAATAGACATTTTTCCAAAGAATATATACAAATGGCTGATAAGCACTTGAAAAGATGAACATCATTAGTCATTAGGCAAATGCAAATCAAAACTACAATGAAATATTCTGAAAGAAAGCCAATGAAATGTACCTAGTCCATAAAAAAAACCCACAATGAAATACCACTTTACACCCACTAAGGCAGCTATAATCAAAATGACAGACAACAAGAAGTGTTGGCAAGGTCATGGGGAAACCGGAACCTCATAATATTGCTAATGGGAGTGTAAAATGGTCCAGTGCCTTGGAAACAGTTTGATGCCTTCTCAAAAAGTTAAACACAGAGTTACCATGAGTCAGCAACCCACTCCGACTGGATCAATACCTGGCTATATCCCAAGAAAATGAAAACATACATCCATACAAATTCATAATATCCAAAAACTGGAATCAAACCGAATAAATGTTCATCAGTTGAAGAATAAATAAAATGCAGAGTGCCCACACAATTTTACACTTTTTGAGCATAAAATGGAATGAGGTATTGATACATGTTATAACATGGATGAACCTTGACACCTTTTTGCTAAGGGTAGGACATCAGAAACAAAGGACCACATATTATATGACTATTTGTATGAAATATCCAAAACAGGCAAATCCACAGAGTAAGAAAGTATTGTAGATTAGTGGTTGCCAGGACCTGGGGGAAGGGAAAATGGGGAGTGACTGCTAATGGGTATTGGGTTTCTTTCTGGAGTGGTGGAAATTTCTATAATTAGAGTGACGATAAGTTGCAAAACTGTGAATATACAAAAAAACTGTGAGCTGTGTACTTTGAAATGTTAAATTTTATGGTATGTGAGGTAGGTTTATGAAATATTCACACTTTAAGGTAAAGAAACTATGGATCAAAGGGCTGAGGACTTTATTAAGATTGGAGGTAGGTGGTATTAGACCAATAGTTCTCAAATGTGGTTTGCAAATCAGCAGGCATCAATATCACCAGGAAACTTGTTAGAGATGCACATTCTCAGGTTACACCCCAGATCAAATGAGTCAGAACCTCTGGAGGTGGAGGTCGGCAATCTGTGCTTTAACAAGCCCTGCAGGTGATAGAACACAGGTTTGAGAGCCACTGGGTTAGTTAGTTTTAAAGCCTCCTTGCTCTTTGTAGCCTTTGGCAAGTTTCTTGACCTTTCTGTGCCTCAAATTATTCATCTGGAGAAATGGTTCCTTACAAGGTTATTACAAGGATTACATGTTTAAACACAAGTAACATGCTTAGAAGAGAGATTTCCATTCATAAGTGGAATATTCAGTAAGAGTCAGCCATTATTATGCAATAGCACAGAGATGATCTGGGAATCAAATGCACATCCTCTCACCTGGCAGAATTTGGGGCACATATATGTTACACTTCCTAGTAGACACATAAAAAGTAAAAATAAACAAGATGGATTAATATTAGCATTCCAACATGCAATCAATATGAAATTTTTTGAAGTAGTTTACATTCTCTTTTTCATACTGAGTCATCAAAATCCAGTACACTTTATACTTAGAGTACATGTCAATTTGGACTAATTGCATTTCAGCTGCTTGATAGTCACCTGTGGCTGGCAGTTATATAATACTGGGCAATGCCCCTACCACTCAAATGCTACACTCTTTTCCCTCTTCAGCTTGCAGTTTCTGCCTGAGGATTTTCAAAGAGTGGATGACCAGATGGGGACAGGTCATGAGGATTCTTTTTCCAACCATATCCCATCTTAACAGGTAATGCTGGGTTGCAGGCAGACCCTCCAACCCACACCTTCAACCACATATTGTTACATGGGGGTGATCTGGTAAACTGCTTGAGGTGAATCTTAATGGAGTAACATATTAGATTGCAGGTTCTCATATGTTGTTCACTGTCATATCTATTGGGTCCAGAAAACTTGCCTGGCACATAACAGGCGTTCAACCTACTTTTTTCAATTAATTAATTAACATTAACAGTGTTTTTCTAACTTAGCCTTTAATATTTGTAACAATTTTTTCAAAATGTCTTTAAAAAAATCTAATAATTCCTTTAATATTGCCTTTACTTCTCACAAGCAGTTCCACTTTTGTCTTTGAAATTGGTTTTTAAGCTCCTTCTTGACTTTAAATATTTATCAAGCCCTTAGTAAAGATTAGGTTTTGTGGACTGTGAGCTCATAATAGGATTGCTGGTATTTAGGTGTTTATTTTCTGTGACAAAACACATATTTCGTATATGTACAAACATTATACAAAGATCACAAATTAATTTTGTTTGGATTTTTTCATTGCCGTATGAGAATAAACACAAGTAAATATCCATATTTCCAAAATTGATGGTTCTTCCTCATTCCCAGTAGCAGTAACCATAGCACACATTAACACATTAAGGGACACACTGCTTGTGCTGGATGACGCTGACATTATTAAAACTTACCACCTGAACGGTCTAAAGGAGCACCCAGAAACTCCATTGATGTGTAAGTGGAGCAGTTTCCCAGGAAGGCTGATATGTGGTGTGAATCAGTTTCTTCACTGAGTCCCTGGGATTCTTGATTCGAGATGTTGTGGGCAGTTTACTCAGGTGGAGCAAAAGATGAGGTCTTCGCGGCCTACAAGGCCCCTCTGACAGTACTTGTGACAGTCTTCTTTGTGCTCACTCTCCTCCAGCCACACTGGCCTCCTGCCCGTTCCTCAGACACACCAGGTTCGTTCCAATCTTCTGCTGCACTGGATGATTCCCTCAGCTTGGAATTCTCTGCCTCCAACATCCCACTGGGCCCCCTCCTTTCACTTCCTTCAAGACTTGCTCAGGTGTCTCTCCTTCCCCATGAGTCCTGCCCTGAATGCACCACTGAACACAACTAACTGCCTAGATTCCACCCCCACTACATCTTTCTTACCCTGCCTTTATATCCCCCTTAGCACTTCCCACTCCTTAACTTAACGATAAATTATCCTGTCTTGCTTATTGTTCTTCACACTAAAATCTAAGTGCCACAAGAGCAGATACCTTGACTGTTTTGCCCACCCGTATACCCCACCCTAGAGTACTGCTGGCCTATAGTAGGTGCTCTGTAAACCCGTGTGGAATGAACAAATAAACGAGTTCAGTCATAGACTGGGCTCTTTCATAGATTTCTGTTTCACTACTCTAGTATTAAGATCAGCTGGAAGGTTTTGTAAACTTATCTGAGAAGTTGAAATATCCCAACCTGTTTGTTGGGCTTTACCATTGAAGGGTCTTCTCTCTGGAATTTATTCCTCTAGGCCAGTTGCCAGAGCCTGAATTTGTTGTCTTTGGGGTATGATGCAAGATTTAGGGGTTGTTTTTTGGGTTTTGTTTTTGTTTTTGTTTTTTTTTTTTGCTTTCTAGAGGGGGGTGTTTCAATTTTGGCTGACATTATTGTTTTGTCTGGGGTTTTAGTCTTGTGTTGAGTTTTGTCTGGGTTGATCACGCAACTATTCTTCACAGAGCTATGGGATACCAGAAATTAGAGCTGGGAAAGGCCTCATGGTTGAGCCTTGCCATTGAAATGTTGCTCTCCACAATACAGTGTCCACGGCTTTGCTCAATGAGGCTTAAATGTCTTCATTTGGCACCCCTTCAGCTAACCTAATACTTTAACAATTAATGAGAATTCCCAATGTTTGTCTAAGCTTTTCTTTCATATTTTCATTTTATTTGTCCTATTTGTAGTCCAAGGTAGCAATCCCCTTCTATTTGGGGATTTTATACCTTTTCTGCACTACTGGTTCTTTAGCCAAACTATATACACATTCCTACTTTAATTCCCTTTGTTTAATTTTGGTCTTGGTTTATTGAATTCCTTCCAATTCTTCGCTTTGATTTTTTTAGTATATGTAGTTTCACTAGTGATCCATTGAATGACTAAATATAGTGCTTTTCCTTCTGAAACTTTAAGACAAAGCACTGCCATCTGAAACAGCAAATACAGTACAGCCAATTTGTTGCAATAATCAACCTGGGGTGTTTTTATTTTGTTCATCAGAATACCAAATATGCAGTGCTTCTCACTTGACTTTAAAATTTTGATGGTAATTGTGTTATATCAGACATCTCACTTAAGCACTGTTGTTTTTATATCTGCAATAGATAAAATACCCACTTCAGCCTCTTTTGCTGTAATTTAATGAAAATAAGTACATTTTTCTAGGACTAGAAAGAGATCTTTCAGAGAGAAAAATCCTTCACTTCCCAGCTTTCAGGTAGAGTCACATGGGATAAGTTATTTTCAATACTATGAAGTTCAAATGGCACTCTTTCTTCCTGACTTACAATAATTTATGCTAGATCACTACATCTCAAACTAATTGTAGCAAAGGACAAATTTTTCAAATTCCCAAATGCCATGGACTGATTTCTGTAAAATACAAAATCACAAAGTCAGATGAAGTGGCCGTGTCAACTTCAAGTTTCCAAATGCCAATGCTCATTGTTTAATTCATCTTGTCTCAGCTGGGTACCGGTCCAGGGACTCCACTTGGAGCAACCCTGATGCATAATCACGTTCCTCACCTTCAGATGCAGATACTTTGGAAGGTCAATTTTCTCTTCTGAAGATTAACGTACTACTTGCCTTTACTTTTCAGCTTGTTTTCTGCTTCACTTCAAAATCAACTTGTATATACCACAGGGAATATAGTTAATAATATTTTAATAACTCTGTATAGTGCCAGGTGGGTACTTGAAATATCGGGTGATCACTTTGCAAAGTATATAGTTATCTAACCACTATTCTGTCCCCCTGAAACTGATATGAAATGAATTTTTAAAAACCAAAAGAACAAACCTGAGTTTTCAAAAATAGAAGAGCTAATCAATTCATCATTTCCCCAAAACATTTGGTTATGTATTTCACACAAGTACTTACCTTTCCACTTTTCAAAGTATAGTAATCACTAATTTATTTCACAGAGAAACAATAAGTTCTTGAAGTTTATCCAGGTCAGTGAGTTACAGGATAGTTTCTTGGTCACACAATGCCAGCAGCTTCGCTTCTCAAACTGTCATCATTAGTCTCACACAACCCTGACCTCGGCCGGGGCCACACTGATCGCGGGCAGAAATCCACCAACTCGAGAAAGGTAAGAAAAACACTCACTTATTCCATGCTGCCTGGCAGTCTGCCACCAACCTGTACTTTCTGGATGTAAGACCCAGATTACATGTCAGCAATAACTGGAGCAGTTATTATATAAGCTGGTTATGGGATGCCATGTGCTTTCAACCAGCATCTTTAACAGTTTGGATATAACCAAAATTTAGTTTTAGGACTCTTTTTTGAAATAGGTTTCTCTTATTTTTAGTGGGTTTTAATTACTTTGAGAAGGAATTAAATAAAAATATACTGAAATATCATTTCTCCATGGAATTAAAAAAATAAAGTTTATGAGAAAACATGAAATTTGGGAAATATTAAATATAGTAAACTGCAGAAAAGTAATACATAAGTTACAAGTTGGGCTTTTTTATGATCTAAAAATCTATTCCAAGAAAAAGAAAAATTGAAATGTGAAGACTTATGAGCTTGTTTCAAAAATAGTGAAAAATAAGTTCCAGCTGGTGAGAACATGGTAGAGGTACAACACAGCATTAGTGTAAACAATAGCACAGGGTGGGTGAGGCAAGGGCAGAGGATTACTTTAAATGCAGAACATTTTGCACTGCTTTTTAAAGGGATTTTTACAAAAGTAAGAAAACATATAAATATATGTGGTGTGTGTGTGTGTGTGTGTGTGTGTGTGTGTGGGTGGGGAGAGAGAGAGAGAGAGAGAGAGAGAGAGAGAACACAGTGGAAAATATATTGAAACAATATATCAGATGAAGTTTTTTACACAATTTTCCAGGCTCAAGCACATGGCCAGCATGGATTAATCACTAATGAATTCTAAAAGTGAACAGATTACTAGCTCCTAAAGCTTGTTATTTTGTTTTCAAATGTTTCAATGTGCCAGATGTTTCATAAAAATAGCTTTTATTATTTCAAATGAATTATGTAGCTAGAATGCCTGACTTTTATTTCTGTATTAAAATTTAAGAGTTAAAAAAATGGTAACAGACAAATAGACTTTGCAGTTCCGTTAGCAGTCTCTGAATGTGAAAAGAGTTCTTAAAAAACGCTCTTCTTCAGAGCCATTCTTGTTCCCATAGAAACCAATGTGAGATTCTGGAAAACAAGGTAAGTTCTAAAATAATCACCATTATAAATACCCATTATATAAATGTAAATACAGGCAATTGAAATGATTTAGATGATTTTGAAATTGCATATCATTTCCCAAACCATAATGATTCCTTGAGAGTGGTTCTTGTCTGTCATATAAATACAGCATTTACAAAATTTTTAAAATTCTTATGATTTACTTGTGAGACCATAATCGCCTTTTCAAACAAGTCCTGGGCATGCAAATATCGATTTTTCAACACATATTCTGGTGCAAGATGGGTCTTTCTTGACTGTGCTTTTACTTCGTGGTAGATTCAGTACTTACCATTAGCATTTGGATTTATATAACTGTTTCTGTATTCATTATTAATTGTTCTACAATGAGATCTAGATAAAGAATTATTTTACAATTATAATTTTTCACATTTCTATTTGTCCAAGGATTTTGTCATGATAAAAGAGTGAAGAGATCTTCTTTTATTGAATTTGTAATTCTTCCCCAAGTCCAGAGTCAATTACTGAGTATAGATACTCATAATACTGATGAAGATGTGAGTGTTCACAAAGATATATCCCCCTAGGAAGAGCTAAGCCTCCTATTGTTTAAGAAGCAGAAACATATCATAGGAAAATCCAACAGTGAATCGCAAACATTTGAATTTAGTATAAATGTTGCAGGAATTCTGGATATGTCATCCCAAAATAAGCTGCTTTAGTATATTGATTATTTTGAGCTGAAGATACTTGAAAAACACCAAATGCCAAGAGAGGTTTTCTCTGGACTCCTCCTATCTGCCTAAAGACAGATCCCCTAAGAGAAACTCAATTTTTTCATAAATCCCTTCCCCAAAATTGACTCATTACCAGGAAGGAGACTAGAAGTTGACTCCATATCCAGACAATTTTTCTCACAAACTCATATCTCTCATCTCTTCTCCTAAAAGCCCATTAATTTTTCCTAAAAATCACCTACTCTCCCCTAAATTGCCTAATGCCCGCTTCCCTTATTAAGACAGTGTATAACCTCTCAAATCTCATTGCTTTTGGGGATATTTATGTTTTTCCCCTGTGATTCCCCAGTCAACATATTAAAAATTAATAAATTTGTTTACCTTTTCTCCTATTAGTCCTCCTGTTTAAATCCTCAATTTATTTTATAGACCCAGCTATTGAACCTAGGAGAGTAGGGACAGTCTTGCCTTCCCTACACAGTTCAAAGAACTACAACGAGTTGTACACTAGTTATGCAGTACTGTGAGCTGCATCAATTTTCAGAAATTCAGATATTTTCTCCCACTTCCACTTCACCTAAACCACAGCTTCTTAAAATGTAGTCTCCAGATCAGCAATATCGACGTCACCTGGGAGTTTGGTAAACATGTAGAATTTCAGGCCTTAGGTAAACCAACTGAATCAGAATTTGCATTTTAATAATATTGCCAGAGATATGAATGCACATTAAAGTCTAGAAACATAACTAGTTCCAAATATTTGCTCCAGGAAAATTTAGAAGTTTTATTCCAGGTACACTGGTAGAAGCTAAAGAACCCACTAGGACATGAACTCTGAGAGGGGAGGAGCCTTGCCTACAGGGGACATCAGCACAGCATGCACTTCAGAGCAAAATCCATGAACACTGTGAAATCATTTTGAGAAAAGATAATGAAAAATATCTCTTTATATCAAAAGTGACATATTTTCAAGTTATATGTTTTTAAAAGAAAATGTTCTTATATATTTTTTATTTTTACCACTCCCCTATAAGCCAAACCATTAAAAATGTCACCTATAAAAATAAACACAAAAGGAGTTAAAAAGTTAGATATAAGACCTGAAGCTTTAGAACTCCTAGGAAAAAACATAGGAAAGAGTTTCATTAACATTGGTCTAGCCACTGATTTCTGGGATAGGACACAAAAGCACAAGCAACTAAAGCAAAAACAGGCAAATGAAACTGCATCAAACTAAAGAATTCTGCACAGCAAAAGAAACAATCAACTGAGTGAAAAGGCAACATATAGAAAGGGAGAAAATATGTGCAAACTACGTATAATTGATAAGGCACTAATCTCCAAAATATATTAGGAAATCCTATAATTCAATAGCAAAAAAAACAGATAACCCAATTAGAAAATGGGCAAAGAACTTGAATAGGTATTTCTCCAAAGAAGACATACAAATGTCCAACATATATGTGAAAGATACTCAACATCGGAAATAATCAAGGAAATGCAAATCAAACCACAATGAGATATCACCTCACATCTATCAGGATGGCTGTTATAAGAAAACAAAACAAAAACCCCAAAGGTAACATGCATTGGCAAGGAAGAGGAGAAGCTGTAACCCTTATATATTGTTGGGAATGCAAAATAGTGTAGCCAGTATGGAAAACAGCCCAAAAGTGTCTCAAAAAATACCACTTGAATGACTATGTGACCCAGCAATCCCACGTCTGGGCATTTATCCATAAGAATTGAAGATAGGATCTTGTAGAGGTATTTGCACACCTGTGTTCATTGCAGTATTATTCAAAATAGCCAAGATATGGAAATAACCTGAATGAACAAAGAAAATGTGTAATATACATATGATGGAATATTGTTCAGCCTTTAAAAAGAAAATTCTGTGCTATTCAACAACATGAATGAACCCACAGAGCATTATGTTAAGTGAAATAACCTGATCATGGAAGGACATAAGTAGAGCCTAAACTTTTTACCTCCTTTGAAAAGACATCGTGGATTTGCATCCTCACTTTTTCATGGCTGGGTAATTAGCTGTGTACTCCTTAAGTCAAAGTGAAGATGCCTTTGAAATCGGTTCTTCCTCCAGATATGGGCCATTTTATGGCCCCTCACCATTTCTTCCTGGATAGAGATAGATACAGGAATTTCACCCTTGTATGATCCATTCTGCCTACTTACTGAATGGTTACTCCATAGGAAACATAAGGATTCTGGTTATATGTGATTTAACTAAGACCATGTTGATCTGAAATGGAACTTTTAGGGGGAAAAAGAGTTTGCCTGAGACAGAGGGAATAATCTACTATAAAACCTGCTGATTAACTTGATTTCCTATGAAGTTAAATATAATCAACCAATTATAAACATGCTATGGTATGTATTTAAGTAAGGGCATAGTTTTGACTACAGTGCTTCTCTCTGGAGTTGCAGAGGGATCCTAGCTATAGATAACTAGGTCAACCCCAAGGTTCTATTTTCTCCTTTATTTTATTTTCTCCTTCATGTCTACATTTATGTGTTTTGCCATTTTCCCAAATGTGTATATGTTTAGAAATGATTCTGGGGATTCATGTGTTAATATCTGCCTTTCCACACATTGAGATGGTTTGTTTCCTGTCTTTAAGAAGACCCAGGGTATAATAGCTCCATCGTGCCTTAGTGCTGTGACTTCTGCCACATTACAACCTCTCTGTGTCTCAGTTCACTCAAGTATAAAACAGACTTAAAAACCTCACTTAATAGAGCTATTGTGAGGAGAATTCAATAAGTAAATACACAGAAAGACTTGACACAGTGCCTGATACAAAGTAAGTACTAAATGCATGTTAGTTACTGTTATTTATATTATCATTAACTTGTGGAGGGGCTGACTTCCTCACAAAGTATCACCAAGATATCTAAGAAACAAAATCCACATTTAGAGACTTTTAGAATTAGTATGCAAGATCTGATATTTTAAAAATTAAGTCTTATAGGTTAGAATAGCTAACATGTTAATAACTTATTACATGCCAGGCATACAAGGTCTGTCTAGAAGGTATCCAGTTATGTAACATGAAAAATAAAGACATTTATTGAAAAAGATACAAGATACAAGAAACACTGTACATAGGACAATGACCCCTTGTCCTCTTCAAAGTAGGCACCTTGGGATCTCACACAGTTCTCCCAACTGCCATCAGCTGCCCCATGGTATTTTCCTGAATCTCATTGACAGTGTGAAATCTCTTCCCTTTCAAAGATGATTTTAGTTTTGGGGAAAAGCCAAGAGTTGCAAGGCACCAAATCTGGGCTGTAGGGGGCTGAGTCACCTGGGTGATTTGATGTTTCACCAAAAACCTCTGTATGAGACGTGATGCATGAGCAGGCACATTGTTGTGATCAAGCTGTCAATCACCAGTTTCCCATAGCTGTGTCCTTCTGAATCATCTGAATAGTTTCCACAGAGGAATGTTCGAGCTTAACGCAAAATTTGATGCAGGTTTGTTGCTCTACTTGCTCACTCATTTTGAATGTGATAGCCACACAGTACACATGCTCACTCAGTAGTATCTACCACCCCCACTGACTAGTACAGTAAAGTCATTGTTCATGCATGCATACTCCAGGCCACTCTCTTTGGCTGCCAGATAACATTGATGTCATGCAAACCTCTCTTGTCATATTAACAATGGCTGGACTTTTTCCAGACAGTCCTCATAAACTATGTACATTATATAATCTCATTTGATCTTCACTGTAACTCTGCAAGTAACTAAAATATACTGTAGAGGAACTAAGTAATTTGCCAAAAATCCACGTTCAGTAGGAACTCAGCATGGATTTTTATCCTGGTCCATCAAATATGTATTTTTATATGTGTAATTTACCTATGCCTCTAATGCTTTTTCCACTTTAATGCCATCATTTTCAAAGGTTTTCTCTGTGTCGTGACCATTAAAATGAGAAGCTGCTCATTGCGCCATGTGCCGTGATGACTGAAATGAGAAGTTACCCAGTAGTTCCAGCATTCTGGATTTAATGAATTAATAAAATATTTTAAAAAGATTTTATTTTTACAGAGGGAGAGAAACATCAATGTGTGGTTACCTCTCATGCACCCCCTACTGGGGACCTGGCCCACAACCTAGGCACGTGCCCTAACTGGGGATCAAACCAGCGACCCTTTGGTTCATGGGCTGGCACTCAATCCACTGAGCCACGCCAGCCAGGGCAAATTAATAAAGTGTTTAAACTAGGCACTTGACATAAGGTTATTTCTCAATTATTCCTTTAAATGAATACATTCAGTTTTAGGGAGAAAATCACTATATTGCTACTGATTGTTTTTTAAACTAAGAATTGATAAAATGTCATCATATATCAACTAAGTCAAATAATAGGTCCAGGAAGTAGGATTTTGGATTCTTGCTTCTGGGCCAAAATTTTTATAACATTTAAAAAATAAAGGTATATTTCACATAACATAAAACTCATCAGTTTGAAGAGTACATTTTGGTGGTGTTAAGTGTATTCATTGTGTTTTGTGACCATCGTCACTATCTGCCATTTCTATCTTCAGTCATCATCACTACCAATATTAGAGTATTTTTATCACCTCACAAAGAAACCCTAGATCAATTAGCAGTCAGTACCATCTCCTGGCAGCCACTAATCTTACTGTCTCTATAAACTTGGCCTTGGGCAAAATGGTTCTCTCTGTACAAAATCGCTGGTCAGACCTGTGATTTGTTTTCTATTCTTCTCTGTCTATATCAAAGTGCCTTCACAAAGTTTCAACTTGGTGTGTGGTTCCCAGTAGTATATGTGATAGGTATGATAGAAGGCATGATAGAGAGTATGAAACTCTGAGATACCCCATCAAGGTTATCAAATGCTGGCCATCCACAAGGACTTTAATATGAAGAAATATACTTCATACTTTCTGCATTTCTAATGTCTGCATTCACTTCTAATTTTAGATTTCCCTCACATTTTCTCTTCTTCCAATAATTTGGTACTTATTTATATAACATACCAAATTACATATATTTGGAAATTCCTTTGAAGACTGCTAATGTTTTCAGTCATCAAATCAAAATAGTATTATAAGGATCATCTTATTTTTTAAAAAAGTTACATCTAATTGTAGGTTCCCAGATTCTGGTCCAATTGTGTGTTCTATTTAGTTGCTTCATTTGTTGTACTCCCATACAGTGCTCAATTCTCAGATAATTTTATTTTAAAATAAATATTCAAATGTATTATTGTGTCATTGTGATCTATCTATTTACATGTCTCTGCCTGGACTATGAGCTCCTTGAGGGGAAGGATCTTGTCTCTACATGTTTGACTTTCCAACACGGTGCCTGGTATGTGTATAAACCAATGTTGAAGAAACGGAATTTAAACACATACACCCATTCACATAAGAAAATTTACAGTTATTCCCTGGCCAAGTGGCTCAGTTGACTGGAGCTTCCTCCCATGCACCAAAAGGTTGCAAGTTCAATCCCCAGTAAGGTCCTTAGGGGAGACACCTGATCCATGTTTCTCTCTCTCATTGATGTCTCGCTTGCTCTCTCTGTCCTTCTCTCTGAAATTGATAAACCTATCCTCGGGTGAGGATTTAAAAAAATTCACAATGATTAATTTACAGTTAATTATATCACACATTCAACTATAATATGTATACATCTCACAGTTTTATATAGTTCACAACTACATTCCAAATGATATTAGATATTTTAAGAATTCAAAATGATGTATTTTGAACACCATAAAATATTACAAGCACACTCCATTTTAAAGGGCATTTACCACGGCGGAGCTGCAAGATGGAGGAACACGGAGCAGAAAAGCCTGGAGATGAAAGTAAGGTGAAGAAATCTGTATTTGCCTGGCTGGCGTAGCTCAGTGGTTTGAGTGCGGGCTGAGAACCAAAGTGTCTCATGTTCGATTCCCAGTCAGGGTACATGCCTGGGTTGCAGGCCATGACCCCCAGCAACCGCACATTGATGTTTCTTTCTCCCTCCCTTCCCTCTCTAAAAATAAATTAAATCTTAAAAAAAAGAAAAAAGAAATCTGTGACTTTGGCTACTTCTGAATATGAATTTTCTGTGATGTGGAGATATTTAATACCATGCTTAGAGAATTGGTTTAAGGCTGTAGCTAATCTATGTTTATTTTAGGGCCTGGCCTAAATGAATTCATTTAACGGGCCTTAATGAATCTCAGTGGCCACGTCATCCCTGAAGTTTTAATTTTTCTACACATTATGACTCTTTTCCAGTCTAGGAAACCTACTCCAAAGTCCAGTTGCTCAATTCAGAGACTCCGGACAAGACCTCGGAAGCACAACAAAACTTTTCCAACTCTTTACAACGGCTAAGCCCGCAGGAAGCGCTGGGCGGACCTCCAGTATCCCAGCATTCCTCGCGCCGCTCCGGCCGCTCTCCTCTGGCGTCTCTATGGCAGAGCGGCCTCGGAGGCGGCAGCGGCGATACCGACTGTGGTGAGGGCGACTGGCCCCGACTCTCCTCCTGGACTGAAAGGTTTCGGGCGCGGAGAGTTACGATGTCAGAGAAGAAGCAGCCGGTAGACCTGGGTCTCCTGGAGGAGGACGACGAGTTCGAGGAGTTCCCCGCGGAAGGTAGGCGGCTGGGCCTCCGCCTCCGGCCGCGCGGATGGTGACTCAGGCCTCCTGTTGAAGGAGACGCGGCAGCCGGGGCGGGTCCCAGAGGCGCCCTCGGGGACTTTGGACCCCTCGGCCGGCTTTGGAGGCTCTACGAGTGCGACCCTCCATGCTACCGGCTTCGGGTTCGGAGTGCCCCGGTGGACCTCGCGGGTGAGGCAGAGTGCCTTCTGCTTCCTCTTTGGGAGGAGCCACGGGCCCCAGGGGCCCCTACTCCCTGTACCAGGGTTGGGGGGGGATTCGTACTTCCACTCTTCGTCCCGGTTACCTCGTTCGTGACTACGTAACCTCTTTTCCCTTTATTTTCTTTTGGTGCAGCAGCCTTCCTTGGCCTTTAGTTCTTCCAAAATTGTTTCTGATTTGGCCAGGGCTGCTTACTGTTAGGACTTCACAAATGAAGCCTGTTGAACACGATGGGAGGGTCAGGTATTGGTGCTTAATACACATTATTGTTGTATTGTTCCTCACTCACTTTTTATTACTTCACTTTAAACTAACATACGTTTAAGGATTTATAAGACGCTAAAACTTCTCTATTTTTATTAGCTTTATGGTTACAAAGAGGAGCTAATTCATTTTTACAAATCCAGCACGTAGGTACCGATGTTACCATTTCTCAGATAAACTGAAGCTTGGAACAGTGAACAAACTTCCCGGTGTCACGTAACTGGCTTCAATTGATGGGCAGCTGGCCCAGTTGACACCAGAGTTCTTAAACTCTTTATCTGTTTGTTAGATTTTGTTAGATTTGGTTCTCTTTATTTGTTAGATCGTTGTGGCTACTTAGTATTTTTCACCGTTACTTGCTTTATTGGCTAAATGTTATACCTAAGATAAATATCTCTTAAGAAAAGGAGATTACTATTGGGTGGTCTTTTTGAAGGTGGTAGAAAGAATTGTGATTAATGGTGTACAAATTTGTTAAATTAAGCAATTATTTGCATCACTAAAATTGTTCTAAGGTGTAACCATCATGATTCTATTATGTCATAAAACCACACAGCTGGAACACTTGTTCTTTGTATTTATAATATACCCTTTTTAAAAAAAATGAAGTAGACATTAGTGTGCATATTACATAAACTCAAACTAACAAGCACATTTCTTTTGATTTCTGAGATTCATTGTATATTGTGGGGATTGTTGGTTTTCTGTTTTGATAGTAGAGTTATCTGTCAGCCGTGTTTTCTTTACCTCACTTGGAAGTTGGTGTGTGATCCTCCAATTTTGAACTATGCAGTAGAAAACTGGCTGCTTAAGGGCAGGATCCACTTCTGACTCCACTTCAAAATAGCATTTATTCATTATCACATACAAGGTACAGTGTTAGGCACTTTGTTTACATTACTATTGACATTACATAGTCTAATTGTCACCACAATGCTGAGGAAACTGAGGCTTAGATTTAAAAAAAACTTGCCACTAAGTGGTTAGTCCCCAGCCCAAGTTTTCTTAGTAACACTTAGGGAAGTGCCTGGCACTTCCACATGTAGGTGGTCAGTGAATGCTTATTGAATGAATGAATGAATGAATCTGTAGTTTAAGTAGTTGAAAATTGACTGCTTAAAAAGTATCTAGAAATAAGTGTGTACCCGATGATACATATGATTTTTCTCCTCAGCTTTTCTTCTTACCAGCTTTTGCAGAATGTGTAATTTATTCTTGTTCTCAGTTTATGCTGTGAGCAGCAATTTGTTTAAAATGTTCATAGTTACATAGTAAAACTCATTTAAAGCCAAGAGGTAAAGCAGAGAATTTTTTTGTGTGAAGACAAAGGCCTTTATAACAAACTGGTTTATTAGCCTTAAGTAGTTCACCATTTATTGGTCCTTGTAGAACATTGGTTATCTTCAGATTTGAATGTGTAGAACCTGCTTCATTCAGGAAACTTTCTATTTAGAATGAGAAATAACATTTGAAATTACTCTGTTTTGTTCAGGTTTCTGTATGTTTCTTGGGTTTATAATTCAGATAGTTTTCCCTTTCATGTTAATTTGAATTACTAAGATTTTGTTGGATACAAAATTAGTCTAAGATTAAATCAATATATACTAATAAAACTGCTCTGATAAGTAACAAAGCTAAATGTCCATCCAGAATATATATGTACATATACATACACACATATATAAAATTTTATGTGTCTTTGTATGTAATTTTTATGTACACGCAGAGGGCTATATTATATATACTAGTCTCTTCTTATATTTTATATCTTAGACATGTGTTTGCATTAATATAAAAGCCTACCTCATGCTTTTTAACAGTGATGCACTACTAGTCCATTGTATGCATGTTAAATCTATTTAGCTTTTGTGCTTACTATCAGATAAACTCTTAGGGGAGAATTTGCCAAATCAAATTGGCAGGTGTGTTTTTATTTTTTAGTGTAATTTTCTTACTTTGAAATGATTGCAAACTTACAGAGTAATTGAAAGTACAAACAACCTTTTTCTCCTGAACCATTTTAGAGTTAAGTTGCCAGCCTGATGCACATCACCCTTTAATATTTTAATATGAATTTCCTAGAGAGACATAATCACAGTACAAACACCAAAATTGGCAATTAGTACACTGTTACATTATTGTCTTCTAATCCACAAATCTCAGATTTTCTCCAGTTGTCTCAATAATATCTTGACTCAGAATCATGGATTCTATATTCATTGTCATGTCCCTTTAGTCTTCATTCTAGAGCACTTATCAGTTTGTCTTTTGTGATTTTGACATTTTTGAATTTTATAGGCCAGTTATTTTATAGAGTGTACCTTAACTTTGATTTTTCTCATTGTTTCTACATAATTAGATTCAGGTTCTGCACGTTGGCAGGAATATCATGGTCATGGTGCTATGTCTTATTACATCCTGTCAGGAAGAACATGATTTTCATTTGTAACATTAATGATAATGATCACTTTGATCACTTTATTAAGGTAGTGTCTGAGAGTTTTCCGTTGTTAGATTAACTCATTTTCCCTTCATAATTAATAGGTATTTTGTAAAGAGGGATTTTGAAATCATGTACATACGTGGGGGAGACCCAAAAACACCCCCAGAATTTATTTATAAAAAAGTGTGTACTTACTCTCTTTTTTTTTAACCTTAAAATTTATTCTGGCTGGCAATTCTTTTTTAAAGATTTTATTTATTTATTTTTAGAGAGGGAAGGGTGGGAGAGAGAGAAACATGAATGTGCTGTTGCTGGGGGCCGTGGCCTGCAACCTAGGCATGTGCCCTGACTGGGAATCGAACCTGCGATCCTTTGGTTCGCAGCCCGCGCTCAATCCACTGAGCTATGCCAGCCAGGGCGAAAAAGTGTGTACTTATTCTTACATGTTTAAACTTCAGTCACCTTCAGATTACTCTCCATTTGATGCAATACACCTATCGAGACACTTTTTTCACTACTAAAAACAGTTTTTGAACTTGTTGATTCTGGTGTATTTTAGTGCTTCTGCTGCTTTTGTTTTCCCTCTTCCACATTGGCAAAACGTTTTCCTTCGAGGACTTTTTTCATCTGGGGAAACCAAAAAAGTGAGTCACTTGGGGCTAGATACAAGGGGCCTTTTGGTCAAAAACTGGTGAACACTCAGCGCAGTGTGGGCAGGTACATTTGTAAATCACCCATCACGAAATGGACAGATGCATTGAAAGAGTCTTCAAAAAATTTGCTGAAGCTGAACACAGCCTCTCATAACAATGCCAGCTGGTACACTGGTACAGATGGGCTCCTAGAACACTCACCTAGTGAGGGAAGCTGTATTACAAGGGGTCTGCCTGCCCTCCAGAAGATAATTCTGGTTTTTGGCGGTCCCCCCTTGTATAGTACTCCATTCAGCATCAGACTTTCATTTTTTTTAAGATTTATTTATTTTTAGAGAGAGAGAGAGAGAAACATGAATGTGTGGTTGCTGGGGGCCGTGGCCTGCAACCCTGGCATGTACCCTGACTGGGAATCGAACCTGCGATACTTCAGTTCTTAGCCTGCACTCAATCCACTGAGCTGTGCCAGCCAGGGCTTAGACTTTCATTTTGTTCATTTGCTTATTTATATCCATGTGGATTGAAGGATTCTCATTCAATGTTATTATTTATTGCTGTTATTTACTTAGATCCTCAAATTGTCCCATATTTGAACATTGAGAAGCTCTTCAGGCTATCTTTTGTGACCTTTTGATATGTTACCATCATTCTTTTGTGTATTTCCTAACATTCTGGCACAAGAAAGTATTACAAGCTGGTCTTGTACTTTTCCCTACTCCAGTTCTGGAATCAGGCATTTCTCCAAGGGCATTATTTTTCATGGAGAATGATAGTTAGAAGGCAAGTTCTTAACTCCAGTTGTGCTAATTGCATTTGGGACCATCTGAGTGGAAGGAACTAGGAAATAATAAGTGTGTGTGTATATATATACACTTTTACGTGTGTGTAAAGTCATGAGTTCACATAGCACCAATATCTGTTCATCACAGGGTTTATTCTATTTTTTTCCCCATATTTGTAATACCCTTCCCCAACAGTGAGAAGCCTGGCTTTGTTATCATAAATATATTGTCTTTTTGGTCATACTCTTTTCTAACCAGTCTTTGTTACCCCCTCCACCCACAGTTGACCTCCTTATCTCACTTGGGCTTCAACATTCTATGTCAGGCCATCCTCTCCCTTCCTCACTCAGTATTGTATGACTTCTTCACCCTGTTCAGGCTCTGACACACCACCCACACAGTGTTCCCCCTCTACAGGAATGCCCTCGTGGCTCTGCTTGGGTGTGGACACCTCATCCGGGACTAGGTGCCTTTTGAAATTTGACATACATTTTCAAATTGCCTTTGAGAAGGGTTACATTAATTAAGTCTTACTTATAGTGCACCTTTCCCCTCATTAGGTTGCCTGTACTCCATGTTAAATGTTTTAGTTGTTGTCAGTATGAAGGATGAAAAATATAATTGCATCATTTTGACTTGATTTCTTTGAGTGAGATTGACCATTATATTTTTCCTTGAACTGTTACCTTTGTTTCAATTTTATTTTTTAGTACTTATCCAAGGATATGTTTTTATTGATTTGAGAGAGAGGAAGGGAGGGAGAGAGAGAAAAACATAGATGTGAGAGAGAAACATCAATATGTTGCCTCTTGTATGCACTCCAACTGGGGTATGTGCCCTGACCAGGGTCAAAACCACAACCATTTGGTGTGTGGGATGATGCTCCGACCAACTGAGCCACCCAGCCAGGGTGAACTGTTACCTTCTCAGTTTCTTAATATATAATTTGTGGATAATAATTAAAATCATATAGCTTATGTGATAGTATTAGTCTGCTAGAACTGCTGTAACAGAATACCATATACTGAGTGGCTTGAACAACAGGAATTTACTTTCTCACAGTTCTGGAACCTGGGAATTCCAAGATGAAGAAGGTATTAGCTGATTAATATCCTGGTCAGGGCTCTCTTCCTGTCTTAGAGACTATTGCCTTTTCACTATGTCTTTACAAGGTGGAGAAGAGAGAAAGCTCTCTAGTGTCTTTCCCTGTAATGTAGGGGTGTCCAGCCTGCAGCCTGCAGCCCATGAATGTGGCCCAACACAAAAGTATAAATTTACTTAAAACATTACTTAGTTTTATTACTTAGATATGTACATTTTCTATATTAGTGATAACAAACTTGGGACCTGCTTGATGATTTTAAAAGATTATCATAAGGGCAGCTGCATGATTAGGATTATTATGTGAGGACTTTTTTGCATATCTGTGGTGGCGGATATCACAAAAATTATGCATGGACCTTTTTTGCGGGGTAGGGGGGTGCTCATCAGTTTTCTTTAGTGTTTGTGTATTTAATGTGTGGCCCAAGACAATGCTTCTTCCAGTGTGGCCCAGAGATGCCAAAAGGTTGGACACCCCTGCAAATGGCACTAATAATTTAATCACAAGGATTCCACTCTTATGACTTCATGCAACCTAATTACCTTCAAAAGCCCCCATCTTCAAATGCCATCACATTAGGGGTTAGAGCTTCAACATAAGGATTTTGGGGTTTGGAGGACAGACATTCAGTCCATAACAATGGTACGTATGAAGTGCATAGCACAGAGTTTGGCATAAAGTTGGTATTCAGTGAATATTAGAGCCCTTTCCTTTCTCCCTCCTAATCTATTTAGGGATTTGGATTTTAGATAATGTTTAATAATTAATTTACTTAGAGTTAGAACTACTTTGATGAATATTTTATTTGTAATTTTAAGTATATCCAAAATTAAGCTTGTTAAGTTTGTGAGTTGTTTGAAAGTTATTTTCTAGTATTAAAAACTTTTAAATTAAAAAATGTTATTTTTTTCCAAAAATACTTTTAAAAAGTGTGGTTATTCACACAAAATATGAAAGGACAAAGAACAATAGTATACATTGTTTAAGTATGCATACAGATGGATGAGGGCTATAAAAAAAGGAGTGAAAAACCTCAAAATCAAGATGTTGATGCTTGGGAGGGTGTAGTGAGAGGTGTGACTCAGGATCTCACACAGTAAAAACTACTTTGTAAGACTGATTAGCTATTTCACTTATTTTATGGAACAAATAAGCAATTGTGACAATGTTACTACTCAGTTGTTAAACATTACTCGTTGAAAAATGTGATGGACTGAAAACATTTAGGAAAAATAAGTTTCAAAATTAGACTTTTCTTCTGAACTTTCAAAGATTCAAATATCCCCCCCCCACACACACACACACTCCCCACTTAGTTTTGCATTCTGTTGTATATGTAAGTAATGCTTGGTAGAAGTAGTATTGTTGTCTCCTGTTGTTTTTGTCATGGAACATGTTTCTTTTCTTACATCCATCACCCTTCAAGTTCTCTAGCAGTAATTAGCACATAATAAATGATGTATTCACTGGAAATATATTTGTTGAGCGCTTCCTATAAATGGCACTGAATGGTGCAGAGAGAGAATGCTATTAACTGCCATTTGTCAATAATAAGTGCTTTAGATACATGGTCTCATTTAGTCCTTGTAGCAGCCTTATGGTTTTTTACTTAGGGCTCAGGAAAAGACCAAGGTCACAGTTAACTAGAACAGGGGTGTCAAACTCATTTTCACTGGGGCCACATCACCCTCCAGGTTGTCTTCAAAGGGCCGAATGTAGTTTTAGGGCTGTATAAATGTAACTACTCCTAACAGTTAAGCAAGAGGGAGCTTGGTGCCGCTGCCACAGACGGGATAAAAGTGGAGGACTGCTTGTGGGCCTTGTGTTTGCCACTTGTCAACTAGAGGCTGCACTGAGCCATATTTGACTCCTTAAGATGTATTTGTCTTTGGACTCAGTGAAAATAATGGGCCAGTAGTTTTCAAACCAAGTTTGAACTTTTTAGTATTGGGTTAGCCAAAATTTCTCTGTACGATGGCTCTAGTAGTGCATAGTTGTCTTGAACTTCATTCAAAACAATTTTGTTAGATTGTTTCGTGACAGCTGTCCTATCAGTATGCATTAAAAAAACAGTCAAAATTGGTGAGTTTTTGTGTAGCCATTTTAATATTGAAGATGGAAGAAAATATGCAACATTTTCAGCTTATTATGCTTTATCATTTCAAGAATGGTAAAAACATAACTGAAATGCAAAAAAAGATTGGTGCAGTGTGTGGAGAAGGTGCTGTGACTGACTGAACATGTCAAAAGTGGTCTGTGAAGTTTCATGCTGGAAATGTCCTGTTGGACGATGCTCCATGTTGAAGTTGATAGCAGTCAAATCAAGACATTGAGGACAGTCAGTGTTATACCACATGGAAGATAGCTGACATGTTCAAAATATCCAAATCAATAAAATTATTGCTGAAAATTAAAAAATATCTTTTATTTACAGAAAACAACTAAACAGACTTTTTGGCCAACCCATTGTCTTGCAGTTGCTTATCCTGGCATGTGAGGCTGTAAGTCCTTCCCTTCTGACCCCTCACTCCAAATTACACCAGAGCTTCTTCCTTTTTGACTCTTTTTATCTGTAGGGCTTCTGGATAAGAGTTACGTTGTTTCCTTCCAACTGCTGCTGCTGGTGGTGGTGTGGTGGTGGTGGGGTGAGGATTAATCAACTGAAAAAGTGCAACAGCAGTTGAAAAAAAGGGGGACATTATTTCCAGTTGTGTACAGTATGAGATGGCAACATTTGAACAGGGTTTTCCAAAGATAGAAATGTAGAAAGGGGGTTTCCAACAGAAGGGCAAAGAAGTAGATGTTTGGAGGTGGAAAATTAATGTATATAATTTGGCTTTGAAATAGTGGTTTCAAATGCAGGTGTTTTGGGGTCCAGTCATGGAAGACTTTAAGCCAAATGACAAGTTGAGACTTTATGCTTAGATAAGGTGAGGCATGGATTTTTTTTGTTTGTTTGTTCGATATGTGTGAGTTTTCCTTTAAATAGGCAGTTTGGGAAAAATTAACCGAGCAGAATTAATATGAAAGGATAGAGAGAGAGAGAGAGAGAGAGAGAGAGAGACAGAGTCAATGAAGCTAATTAGCAAATTATTGAAGTAGCTTAGGTGAGGACTATTGGCCTGAAATAAGTTGTTATTAGAAAAGAAGTGGAGAGTGATACAGGAATAACAAGGGAGTTTTGGCAACTAGTTTGATAATGGAGTGTTGGGAGTAAGAAGAAACCAGAAGTTGTGATTTTTCACTTGGCATGTCTGACGTATGACAGATGGCAGAATTCACGTTGGATACCCTTGATTTAGGAGTATGGAGGACCAGAATGAGGGAATTGAGATGGATGTAGGGCATGAGGACTTGGAAAAGGTGAGAATAGTAATGGCTTTGGAGAATTCTGTAAGAGAGAATTAAGACCATTGATTAACAAAGGGAACCAAAGTCAACATGACTTAATAGTGGAACCATTCTGCCAGGTACAGTTATAAAAATAATTGACGAAGAGAACTGAGTTTCCTTTTTTAGAGTAAGAAAAATTATAAATGGTTATGTGAATTATTTTGAGTCTCTCATATTTCTGCGAACAAATAACTAAAAGTTCACCAGTAGTTTGGTAGCAACATTGTTTATAACTTGCTTTAGGTTGGTGCTCTGAAGTTCCTTACTGACATTTTTGGTCTTTGTTGGAGAAAATAAAGTAATACAGTGGTGCTTTGCTAGATACTGGTTTTAGACGTTAGATCTCTAGGATAAATATTTTTGTATCGTGATAATCTACAGAAGTGAAATTTTATTTGAAAAGTTTTAATCTATTTTATACAGTTTAAGCAGGAACACATAAATGTAAGTTGATCTCAGAATGACTAGATTTAGTGTGGCTTCATTATCATATTCATGAACATAATGATGCTCTTTGCTACTATTGCGGTTCTCTTTTCACTCACCTGTTATGATGAGGATACAATTTAGAATTTTTTTGAACTTTCGTCTGTCTCTTTTGTATTTTTCTTTATATAATATTCTCCATATATAAGCACATTTTTTATTTGAAGAAACTTTGTTGGAGATGAGTTTTATATTTAGAGTAGCTTCACTATTAAGGAATGAATGAGAACTTGATGCTCCTGAAAATCAGTATAGACTATAATATTTACATACCCTATTTGGTATAAATTGAACTTCCTTTTTTCCAAAATGGTATCTTTAATACTCTTAGGAAGTTTTTGAATGTATGTTGGAGGGTGGGGCGAGTGATTTTAAAAACATTGAGAGAAAATTCTTTTGACACTTAAAAGTCAAGGTGCTACTTAGATAAAATACATGGGATCTTTGAAAGCGCAGATTTTTGAAATTTAAAGCTAGTCATGGGTATAATTTTCACTGACAAATGTGAACAAAGCCATATTTGGGGGCAAAGTCCTAGATAGTTTAGAATTGATAGTTATGTTTAGTTTAGAATTGGTAGTTATGTTTTAGGCATCTGTTATTGGTTATTTCTAGTTCTGACTTTTAAAATATGGTAAATTATTATTTTTTTTTGCCAGCACATGTCTGGAGGCCTGCACACTGAAGTCAACACAGATGTCATTAGTTAAACGATTAATCACAATACTCCCAGTTCATTTAGTGTTTAAGATAAAAACATACACTTTATAAAGTCATCCACACATTGAAGAAATGCATTAGATATGAATTGGGTATACTTGTTTGATTTATTATTTTGCCCTTTAAAAAAGGTATTTCTGGGTTTAAGTCTTTAAAACTGAGTGATTAAATGAAATTGAGTGGTTATCAGTGTATATTATAATTGCAAATTAATGCACAATTTAGTCAGAGATACATTGCAGGAGATACCAGCCAAACCCTAGAGATTACAATAGTCATAGCTTGTTTATGTTACATATTTACTTAGTAGAGTTGACATATATTATAATTTACATATATTTTAACATATGTTCAGTATGGAGAATTTGTAAGTGTTGGAAATAATATATGGGGCCATTATACTCTTATCATTTAAACTTTTTACATAATATAGTTTAGAACATTTCTAATTAATAAAGAAAATGTTTTAAAGTTTCTACCTAAAATAGATTATAGAGTCTGGTTTGTCAATGTGAACACTTGGTTTCTTAATGATACCCTTATTAAATAATTTAAAATACTTAGGTTGTAATTCAAATGGTTAATTATTGTCTTGGATATTTCATCTATGGTGATTGGAAGGATAACATGGCATAGGGACTTCGGATAAGAAATTAAGGTTAAAGAGTATATTCACATTTTATGTGATGATTAATGAAGAATTTAACCAACTCCTCCACTTTTGTATCTTTGTATACTCAAAAGTGTCATAATTATAAAGTACTTTATAATAATACCAAGGAAATAATAGAGCTATTACCAAGACTTTTTATATATATATTCTTCTCAAAATTTTGCTCACAATGGTGTTTTCCCCCCTTTCATGAGGTTTAAATGTTCTTAGCCATGTTTCTAATAGGCGACTACTAAGATGAAGCTAATAGCTAGAACATACTCAAGAGAGTATGTAAGTCTGATTACTGATTTGGAGAGAAGAGGATCAAACAAAAATTTACAAGGTCTGATTTAGAGTTGCATGTTTCACAGCTATTTGTTGTGCATATGCTAGGTACTATTTGAATTTAAGAACACAAAGATAAAATATAGTTGTTACTTTTGAGCTCAGACACTAGTAGTGAACATAGAAATAAGCTGATAATAACGATTGTACAGTATGTAAGTGTTGTGATAGAGCTGTACACAAAAGAGGGGACCTAATCTCTGAAGGTGAGGAGTAGAAGGGAATGGGGAAGGCTTCTGGAGGTAATCTCCAAACTGATTTCTTAAAAATTATTTTGAAACTTTCAACCCTATAGGAAAGTTTAAAACAGAACAGGTTGGGTGAAAGAAAGGGTCAGATGATGCACACTTCAGTTATAACATAAATAAGTCATGAGAATATAATACACAGCATGGCGACTATCATTAGTAATGCTGTACTGTGTATTTGAAAGTTTCTGAGAGAGCGGATCATAAAAGTTTTCATCACAAGAAAAAAAAGTAACTATAATAATTATGTTAACTAGGTTTATCATGGCGATCACTTTGCAATATACACAAATACCAAATCATTGTGTTGTACACCTAAAACTAATATAATACTATATGTTAATTACCTCAGCTTTAAGAGGGCAACAAACACCTAAGTTTCATCAGTTGTTAATATTTTGTCATGTTTATTTCTATCATATATGCCATATGCAATATATACCAAATATATAGAGAGAACCATTTGTAAGTAAACTATCAACAAAACACTTGACTCAGATATTTCAGCGTGCATGCCTTGAATAAAGACATTTTCAAACAATTTTACTATCAAGTTTAAAAAAATATTTGGTTGAGGTGGTGAAAGACAAATACCATATGATCTTACCTTTAACAGGAACCTAATCAATAAAACAAACAAACAAGCAAAATATAACCTAAGACACTGAAATAGAGAACAGGCTGAGAGTGACCAGAGGGGAAAGGGGAAGGGTTTGCAGGAACAAGTATAAAGGACACATGGAAACAAGGAGGGGTGGTGGAAACAGGAGGGGGGTGGGCTTCGAGTAAAAGGCAGAAAACTGTACTTGAACAACAATTAAAATTTAAAAAATAATTATAAAAAATATTTGGTCGACTTTTAAAATTTTTTCCTTGTTTTTGAAAAAAAAATTGATTCTGGACAGAAAGGAAGGGAGGGAAAAAGAAAGGGAGAGACACGTTGATGTGAGGGAGAAACATCCATCATTTGCTTCTTTTACATGCCAGGACTGGGGACTGAACCTGCAACCCAGGCCTGTGCTGTACTGGGAATCAAGCCCATGACCTTTTGCTTTCAGGATGATGCCCACACCGAGCAGGGCTGGTCTTCTTTTTATTATCTGTTTATGAGTTACCTTTTTTATGTTTAGCAATTCTAAATTTCAGGCTGGTATGTTCCTGCTACTCAACTTGCCTTTGTGTTATTAGTGCTGTGTTTTGAAAGATTGTGAAATAGACCTTATAAAAATTAGCTCAAGTAAAATTAGGGAAGTAAATATCCTCCTGAAATTATAAGAAATTTTCATGGCCAATAGAATTTTTTATATTAACTTCTGCAAATTTAAGAATTGAGAACATACGTGACAGCATAAATTGAGATTCAAAGTGTACGATTATCATTTATCATATATTTGGTATTAGATATTTTGAATTCTGAGAGTCTTCAGTGGCAAACTTTCTGAAGTTTTTGTGTTTATAGAAATAATATATGAGAACTATTTAGACAGCACCTGTTTCTCTTTTCAGACTGGACTGGTTTAGATGAAGATGAAGATGCACATGTCTGGGAGGATAATTGGGATGATGACAATGTAGAGGATGACTTCTCCAATCAGTTACGGTAAGCTTTAAGCCAGATTTTTATATAATTTAGTATTAATTATAAGCACAGAATATGTCATCTACATATGATAATTGGGCTCTTAAAAGATAATTAGTCTTTGAAATATGTTTTTGGATTGTGAAAAGTAAGACATACTGCCTTCATCTCCTGTGTTTCTAAATATGAATAATTTGTGTAATTGCCTAGAACTTTTGTTCTTTCTAGGCTCTTTACAGAAGTAGTTAAGTGGAAGCATATTTGCTGTTTTTTATCCTGTGAGTTTTTCTGTTGAAGTTAATTTTCTGTCAATACTAAATAACTCAGCAAAAATTAGAATTGTAAGTGTTAGGACCCAATAGATTGGTTTTCTCAACCTGGAATGGGGAGATGGGGGTGATAGGAGTGTATTTTTCACATTCATGTACATATCTACCTAATATGATTGATTTGCCAAAGTAAAATTCATATAATATAAAATTAACCATTTTAAAGTGTACAGTTAGTTTAGTGGCATTTTATATATTCCCAGTGTCGTGCAACCATTATCTCTTTTTAATTCCGAAACATTTCCAGCACCCCAAAAGGAAACACTGTTCCCAGTAAGCAGTCTGAATTCCTCTTTTTTGGCCAGCTCCTGGCCAACCACTAATTTGCTTTCTGTCTGTAGATTTGCCTGTTCTAGATATTTCGTATGAATGAATCATACAATAAGCAATCTTGTGTGGCTAGCTTCCTTCACTTAGCATGACATTTTCAAGTTTTATCCAGGTTGTAGCATGGATCAGTGCTTCATTTTTATGCATGAATAATACTCCATTGTATGGGTATGACACATTTTGTTTATCCATTTATCAGTTGAGGGACATTTGAGTTGTTTCCAGCTTATGACTTTTTTAAATTAATTTTTTAAAGAGAGGGGAAAGGAGAGAGAAAGAGGGGGAAAGGAGAGAGAAAGAGAGGGAGAGAAACATCAATCGGTTGCCTGTCATACATGCTCTGGTAGCAAACTGAACCTGCAACCTAGGCATTATGCCCTGACCTGGAGTGGAACCAGTGACCTTCCACTCTGTGGGACAACACCCAGCCAATTGAGCCACTCCCCTCAGGGCCCAGCTTGTGACTGTTGCGAACAGTGCTGCTATGAACATTCATGTGCAAGTTTTTGTTTGAATACCTGTTTTCAATTTGGGGGGATGTAATTGTAGCGGTAGAATTGCTGGGTCATGTCATAAAACTTTTTTGAGGAACTGCCAAACTGTTTTCCAGAGCAGCTGTACAATTTTACATTACTACCAGCAATGTGTGATGTTTCTAATCTCTTTTATGTTCTCACCAAACCTCGTTAGCTTTCATTTTTTTATTATAATCATCCTAGTCAGTGTAAGTTGGTGTCTCATTGTGGTTTCAAGTTTACATTTACCTAATGATGAGCTCTTATATTTGTTGGTCATTTGGGTATCTTGGAACAGTATCTATTCAAGTCCTTTGCCTATTTTTAACTTGGGTTGTTTGTCTTTTGTCTTTTTGTTGTTGAGTTGTACATGTTCTTTATATATTCTGGGTACTGGGTCCTTATCAGATATATATTTAGAAATATTTCCTCCCATTCCATTAGGTTGTCTTGCCACTTTCTTCATAGTGTTCTTTGCACAAAAGTTTTTAATTCTGGTGAAGTCCAGTTTACCTATTTTTAAAGAATTTTCAACAAATTCAAGGTTATGAAAATTCATCTCTGTTCTGTTTTAGAATTTTAGCTCTTACATTTAGATCTTCTATCCTTTTTGACTTAAGTTTTGTATATGTTGTGAAAGTAAGGTCCCGCTTTACTCTTTGCATGTAAATATTCAGTCGCACCAGCACCATTCGTTGTAAAGACAGTACTTTCCTCCTTGATTTTATTTTGATTCAACCCATACATATCTGTCTTCACAACGATACCTAAGTAGACTGTCACATACTTTGCTCAAATCAAGATAGGAAGTTCTCTTGCGGTCCTCTACTTTTCTAGTCTACTAGTGCATTTCTTCAAAAAGGAAATGAGATGATTTATAACAAAGTTTTAGAATTTTTAAAAATCATGTTATAGCTTCTGTTCTATACTGCATTTTTTTTATAGGCTCAAAAATCATACATTCTAAAGACTTGACCATTTTGGAGACTAATGACAATTTTAGTATTCTGGAAACTAATAACAATTTTACCCATCTTCTTTCTCCCCTTTTTGGAAATACACAATTTACCTTTCACTGTTAATTCTGGTACTTTTATAATTTCCATGATTTCTCAAAATTTCAGACTCTTACTTTTGACTGTATCTGTTCATTCTTTCAGTACCCAAGATATAATTATTCAGAGCCTCTAGACTTTAAACTACGTTAATGCACTATGGAGTTACGTCACCTGTCTTAGTTTTCAATTTTGTTTTAACGATGTTGTTTTTCATTTGTGATTTTGTGGACAAGATAGGAACAACAGCTATTGATTTATTTTGCCTACATATAGTTAATGCAGAATAATTCTTTTTTTTTTAATTTTTAATTTATTTTTAGTTTTATAGAGGGGGAAGGGAAGGAGAGAGGGAGAGAAACATTAGTGTGTGGTTGTGTCTCACACATCCCCTACTGGGGATCTGGTCCACAACCTGGGCATGTGCCCTGACTGGGAATCGAACCAGCAATCTTTTGGTTTGCAGGCCTGCACTCAATCCACTGAACTATACCAGTCAGGGCCAGAATAATTCTTATAAAACTTTAAATTTGGTTTATAATTTCTGTCTTAATTAGCTCAATAGATAAGTATAAATAGAGAAAGCAATTTGTTTATTCTTTTTTAAAAAATTTATTTATTGATTTTAGAGAGAGAGAAAGGGACAGAGGGAAAAACATTGATTTTTTTCTGCTTGTTCATACATTCATTGGTTGATTCTTGTCATCGTCCTGACCAGGGATCGAACCTGCAACCTTGGCATATGGGGACGATGCTCTGTCCAGCTGAGCTGCCTGGCTAGGGCCTGTTTATTCTTTATGTGTAAATAATAGTAATTCCTATTGTGATAATTATGAAATTCCAAAAAGTTTGTTACTACTGCTTTGTGTTTTTAACCATGTGATTAATGATTCTTAAAATTTGTTTAAATATTTGTTTATTCTTGTTTTAACATTTTTTATTTTAATTGTTGTTCAAGTACAGTTTTCTGTCTGTTTAAATATTTATTAGCAAAACTTTTGTATGCTATTTGGATGGTATTTGAAAGATAGCAGTAAATTTCTTGCATTTCTTCCATAGATTTATCAGAAAATTAAGGAATATGAAATATGCTTACTAATGAGAAATTAAAATTTTATTGTCATTATGTTGATTCACATCCAATTTCTATTTTATATAGGTTTCTCTTTAAGGACTAGTGTAAAGCTATTTGATAGTATTTTAAATTGGTGCCTAGATTTAGCTCATTGTTTCTTTTAATTTATCATAAAAAATGTCTAGTAATGTTGTATTTTTGTGTTTTATTGTAGAGCTGAACTAGAGAAACATGGTTATAAGATGGAGACCTCATAGTAGCCAGAAGAAATGTTGAAACAACCTAAACTTGAACTGTTACTAAATTCTAAGACAGAATCCAGGATGGGACTCTTTAAAAATACTTGTTTCATTACCTGCTTGGCTTTACTCTTGCTTTTGTAACACAAAAAAATAAATGTTTTGATCTAATTTTGGTTTGGTTCAGAAGTCTTCATTTTTGCCTCTGATAATTAATTTTCTCATATTGTTCGTGATTTTCCAGGACTTATTTATATAGGGACAGTAAAATTTCCTATTATGATTTTTTTAATGTTAACTGAGTCTCAGAGAGGTTAAATGATTTGAGGCTGAAATTCATATGATTCCCCACTTCAGTACTTTCTTAAACCACATCAATTAAATATTGGTCTTATTTATAAGGTTCTTTTAAATTACATTTAAACTTAAACTGTTTTTTGAAAGCTTGGGCAAACATGGACATTTTAAAGATGACTTCAAAACTTGTGTTTTCGATAATTAATATTTTAAAATACAGGTTTTAAAGGGTAGTATATTAATCATTTTAAATTGCTAATTAGTTACTGAGTAACTGTATTAATAGTACTAGTTGATACTGTATTATTATTTAAAATCCAGAGGGATTTGGTTGCAGTTTTATGAAAGGTGTCCTCTATGAAAACTGGGGAAGTAGGCTCAAGATAATTTGTTACCATGTGCACATTCTTCAGTACTGCATAACATTCTTTTAGTACTGTTGCCACATCCACTTTTTGAGTGGGAGATATAATTTGTTAAATGCTTCTTTCTGGTAAGACTTAGAATGAGGCTTATTGTACAGTTTTTATTAACAAAAATTTTTAAACTTGAATGTGTTACTTGTTTGGAAATAGAATCACTGGTACTGTTGAGTAATTTAAAAGGTAAAATTTATTTAACATGATGTAGTATTGATACCAAAACAGGAGTTGGGCACCTGAAATATAATTTGTTGTGCCTTGAAATGATTTTGAACATAAATAAGTTTTCTCCTCCTGAGATAAGCATAAATCCGCCTTGTCTACCTGACAGAATTACTAGATGATCAGATGGAATAATAAGAAAGAACTTTGAGAAAGTGTAAAAGGACCTCATATTTTTGTCAGCATATAGTAAAGCACAGGTAGACATGTTGATACAGCATGTAAAGAAATATTTTGATGTATAAGTTCTCAATATTCTGGTCAGTGGGTATAAGGTCATCTTTAGACCCCACATCATGGGTCACCTTGACTGTGTCAGATGAGTACCCAGAGAGATGGCCACTTCATGTGACTTAAATTGGTGAGATACAATTTTGAAACCTCATAGGAATTGGGCTGGGGCTTTAATGGGTTATCTTTATGCAAGGCCAGCGTTTTGTCCTTAAAGAAATTTTAGATGGTTTTCTCTGTTAATGATTGAGTACCCAAAAATGGTATCTGGTATCAGGATGATGAAACACATCAGTGGTAGAAAGTGAGACTAGTCAGGCAGCTGTCTTTACAGGATTATGCAGTTAATAGATTTCTTTAACTTTTGATCTTCACAATGACCCTGTTAAGCAGGCAGAAAAGACATGTCTAATATTTCATCAAACAGAAAATTGAATCTCAGAGACACTAAGTTAGAAAGTGAAAAGGGTCCAAGGTTGCATAGCTAACAGGTGTCAGATACAGATTTGAATCCAGGTTTTTTTTCCCTTGTAATTTTCCGTAATCAATTCCATTTGAAATAGTTTTGAATTCAAATGGTGGATGTAATAGTGTTCAGCGTTTTTCATCAGGCCTTGGACTGGAATTGTTGCCATTGGATGTCATGTCCTTTCATCCTGTTCCCACTAAATGTTTAACTTAGAGGACTGTGATAATGAGCCAACTCTCTTACGAAAGTTTGGTGTATTAATAATGCCTTTTTATGGCATGTCATGATCTATCCTGTATTTTTAAAAAATATTCATATCCTTTCTGTCCCACACTTACCAAGTTGAAAGAGCGAACATCTACCCTTTTGGCTGAGAGTTCACACTTTGTACTGCTTGTTCTACCCAACAGGATGCTGGGGAATTGTACTTGAGTTTCCTAGCTACCTTAATGGCTCCTATTATTAATGCTTTGGGTCTAATTCTTGCTCTATCCATGATTCTCTTTATTTAGTCTCTGATGCTTTTTTAAAAAATCCTATTACTACCTTAGGTATAGAAATGTGTATTTATTTCACTCTCTATTCTCAGTCTTGGCCTCTCCCTGAAACCTCATCCTCCTGTATCTAACAACTCCCATTACCTTTCCAGGGTCTAATGGCTGTATTAAAGTTAACTTGCAAACAGAAGCCTTGATTATTCTCAAACCTGATCTTTTCTCCAGTCTTCCCCATCTCAGCAAATGCCTCACCTCCTTAATTGCCGAAGCTACCAATTTTAAGAACTGTTCTTGGATCCTCTTCTCTCAGTATTCATTCCACTGGCAAGCACCATCAACTCTACCTCCAGAGCATGTGGCTGATAATACTGCTTGTCTAACCTAGCATTCACTCCCTTCCTGTTTTCTAACAAATACTCCACCCCACTCAGATAGCCATTCTTTCACATTGGTCATATGACTGAAGGCAAGCCAACTCCTTTCCCACGTTAGGGTATGCTCTGCTTGATCTTACCAATCAATTCCATTTCCCATACAAATGAATGGATAAGGAATGGACGACTTAAAAGTGTCGGTCAATGAAACAATGCGTTAGAGACATCTGGCAAATAGCCATATGAAGCAAGCCTCTGCACGTGAGTGAAGTGTCTAGTCTCGATTGCCACTGGCAACCATCTAATAACCATTTCAGTTTGAGGGGTAAGATGATTAGAAAGTCTGGAAGAACATGGTTCTTTTGATGACATCATTAAGCCTGATCTATCACTACTGGGATTCCTATAATTCTACAAATTTCCTTATTTAAGACACCTTAGGTTGGGTATTTGGTTACGTGTACCCAGAAACATTTTACTTAACATATCTAGAATCTGTCTACTCCCACTGATTATTACCGAGTCTAAACCACCATCATCATTCTCTAGGATTTCCTGCAGTGATCACCTAACTGGTCTCCCTATGTCTACTTTTTCTGGCTTACAATCTATTCTGGAAAAAAGGAAAGGGATCTTAAAATTTAGATCAAGTCAGCCCTTAATGGCCATCAGGGGCTTCTTAAAGCAGTATAAAATCTGAATTGCTTATCGAAGCCCAACATCATCTTGTCTTCTGCCTAACCCAGTTTGCATCACTGGATTTCCAATGATGTATTTTGTCAATTCTGGAGAGTAAATCCTTGGCTTCTGCCTATCCCAACTTAATATCACTTGATTTTTCAAGAATGTCATATTTTGTCACTTCTGGAGAGTAAATCAAAGGTAAATTACCTAAGCAGAAAGTGATCACACTCAGTTGCTTGAACATGCCATGAGCTTTGCACAAGTAGTTCCCTGGAATGCTTACCCTCCTCAAACTCACAAGTCAGGCCTCGGCTGATGACTCGGTCTAAGGTGTCCATTCAGTTGCTTCACAACATGTTAGCTTCTAAAACCTGCTCTCCAAAAATACTGGGTTTTTAAAAATTAATGTTGCACTGCAAATGATCACCTCTCTGCATATCAGAAACTAATCGTGACTGATGGCCAGAATATTGATTTGGTTTTGCGCTCTCTATATAGTTGCCTTGGGAATCGATGGACTGTCAGAAGGTTAATGTAAGGGTACGATTAACTTTACAGGAGCTACAGTTTGAATTTACGGGACAAATAGTATCATTACTTTGTTATTCTGGTTTTCCTTTTGTTCCATAGCTGTCATGATTTAATAAAGATTATACTCCTACCCTCTCTGTACACTTTGGCTACAGTCTATTATCCAGAAAGTATCAGAACAATATCAGTGATGGCAACAAGGTAGGATGACAGAAGGAGACTATTAGAGACAGTCTTGCAGCTTTTTACCACTGAAGGTAGCATTTAGAGTTACAGGAAAGACCATTAGCTAACATTCCAGTGGTGCACAGAACTGTTTAAAGCTCCATTGTTATCTTCACCTGGGCCAGGGTGCCTTTATTTACAATATAATACTGTATATTTTTCTTTTTGGTTATTGGTTAGTTTAGTTTGTCTTTTTAATGGTTTCTTGTTTTAGATTGTGAATTCTTTGACGATAAAACCCCTATTGTATTCATTTCCATACCCCTTCTCTTAGGGTTCCCTCAGCAGCCCTAGAGATAAAGATTTGAGTGTGAGTAGTTTATTACAGATGAGGTAGGGGAGTAGGGAAGTGAGGCAAATACAGGGAAGCTAGTAAAGGGTATACGAGGTCTGTCCAGAAGGTATCCAGCCATGTAATATGAAAAATAGAGACATTTATTGAAGAAGATACAAGACACAAGAAACACTGTATATAAGACAAAGATGCCTCATCCCCTTCAAAGAAGGCACCTTGGGACCTCACACAGTTCTCCCAATTGCCATCAGCTGCCCCATGGTATTTTCCTGAATCTCATTGCCAGTGTGAAATCTCTTCCCTTTCATAGATGATTTTAGTTTTGGGAAAAGCCAGAAGTCACAGGGCACCAAATCTGGTCTGGGCTGTAGGGGGGCTGAGTCACCTGAGTGATTGGATGTTTTGCCAAAAATGGCACAAGACATGATGCATGAGCAGGCATGTTGCCATGATGAAGCTGCCAATCACCAGCTGCCCAGAACTGTCACCTTCTGAATCACCGAAATAGTTTCTTGGAGGAATGTTCAAGCTTAATGCAAAATTTGATGCAGATTCGTTGTTCTACTCAGTCACTTTGAATGCGGGGGCCACACAGTACACATGCTCACTCAACTGCGTCTACTGCCCCCACTAAGTACAGTAAAATTGTTATTGTTCATGCATGTATATTCCAGTCCACTGTCCTTGGCTGCCAGTTTACATCAATGTCATGCAAACAATTCTCATTATATTAACAATGGTTGGACTTTTTCCAGACAGACCTTGTCCATCAAGCAAATTTCCACTGGACAATTAGACCTTAATTTCACCTGGGAACTTTGGGAGACCATGTACAGCATACAGAGTTATCTGAACCAAGGTTCTGGGGGCCATGGTATCCAGCCAATTACTGGTTGAGAGTTTAAGAGAGGGGAAGTGTTAATTCCCCAGTAACTTGGTCTGGCCCATGTGCATGCAGAATAGGTTCTGGCTGCCAGAGGAAGTCTTCAGGTTGCTGGGAGTTGGAAGTGAGGCTGTCCTGCCTGGAAATGGTAAGTAATGAAGTGGTGGGGCCAGGGCGCCAACAGCATCCACACATCCCTAGGCTGTATACTTTAGTGTGTCTTAAATATGCATAATAAAGTGAATCTTGAAACCATTGATCAGGAGATCAGAAGGTGGGATTGGCAGAATCAGCCTAGGAAGTAAAGACTTGTTTTGTTTTTTTTTAACAATTAGAGATTTCTTTCTTGTTTATAAAGCACAAAGCATGATCTGTCTAAAAGCCATATCATGTAATTGGCTGTACCTAGATACTTCAAACCTTATATCCTGCCAAGAGAGGTCCATATGATAACTAATGACTGAAATATACTTTTTAATTGTTGCCTGTGGTAAAAATGTCTTACAGAGTTATCTTCAGAACTTTTTGCTTTGATCAAAATAATGGCATTGAAGTTCAATAACTTCAACAAATTTATCACATGAATATTTTTTATATTTTAAAGATTAGTCTATTATTTAAGGTCAAATGATGTGGTTTTATCTATATGAGTGCTAGTAAATAAAGATCACTTCAATAAGGATGTTTGAATTTTACAAACGTCACACTCAAACATTCATGCTTGCCATTTAGTGAGTAGAAATCTATGGCCCAAGATAATAGGATGTGTCTTAATGATTTTTATGATATTTCCAACATTGATTTTATGAGAAGAGCAATTGCTTCTCCTTACAAGTGCCCCAGACTCCTCTCAGTGGCCCGTTTTGTTTGTGTCATACATCAATCTAACAAAACTGTCGTGGGGCTATTTGTACTTTTACTCATGCCACCTTTGGGGACAAAAAGTTCTGCGAATGTGGCCTGAGTCGGTGAGCTGGGCTCCCTTTCATGCGCCCACATGGTAGCTCTGTGGCTCACACAGCATGGACAATCTGAGATGCTGGCGAAGCCCTGGTTCATCGTGTCCTTACTGTGAAGGACTGAATGGTACTTGAAGGAACAAGGGAAAGAAGCATCCAGAGGCAGGATGCCCGAGGTCCTAAATCTGGGTGTTAAACACTATTTCAAAGGTGACAGTTTGTACTTATGTCATTTGATATGTTTTCAGTAATCTCCCTTTTGGTGATTATTAAAGGGGGCAGTTGCTAAATTACTTCAGCTTTGGTGACATACGTGTCTTTCGTCAGTAAGAGGACTGTAGGAAAAATATATGAGATATCTTGCTAAAATTATAAGCAAAATTTTAAATGGTATTGATTTATACATTGAAGAGTCTTCATATTTATAATTTAGCTATTAAATAAGTGTAGAAAAATGGAAGCTAAATTTTCAGTTTCATATAATAGCCCTAGACTATATATTACTAGTTATTAATAGTATAGGGGATTAATTAGTAGCTGTCAGGTTTTTTCAAAGCAAAATTAATTGTTGGTAGACTAACAAATAGACCGTCTAAGTCTTTTTAATGCCTCTGAAAGAGAATGTATGTATTTCCTTTTCCTGGGAAGAAGTTTTTGAAATTTTTCTTGTCTGAATAAAATTGCTAACCTCATTTTACAACCATCAAAATGTACAGAAAAATCTAGGGATGTTCAGTGAGGAATTAGATGATTAGTGTCAAATGGTGTTTCCAGGAGCCTGTGGGACATTGCGAGGATGGGGACCCACACAACCCTCTTCGTTTCAGAGTTTTTTCACCTTTTACTTGTTTTAGACATTGAGATTCAATGTAAGATTTCATTTGAAAGATTTATTCTGCTGTATTTCTTTTAAAGTTTGATAACAGTGATCTAGATTTTCTACAATATTGGCAATTTCTCCTAAATACTACAAAGTAAGTTAGGTTTTACATTCTGGCCAGATTCTGGGTAAAGCCACTTCATACTGTGAAAATTATAAACCTTTTTTTCTAAGTTAGCTGAGTCTCTGTTATCTATGTATTTGTGACGATAATGTTAGACTTAGAGAACTGGACAGATTCTTAAAGAGCATCTACCTCTACCACTTCATTTTACAGGTGAAGAAATAAATCCAAAGCAGTTGTGACCTGTAAGATTCTATTCCAGTATTCCTTTTTAAAAATGTATTTATTTTTTAAATATATTTTATTGATTATGCTATTACAGTAGTCCAATTTTCTCCCCTTTACTCCCCTCTGCCCTGCACCCCCACTCCCACCCAAATTCCCCTCCCCCACCTTTAGTTTGTGTCTATGGATCGTACATATAAGTTCTTTGGCTTCTACAAAGTAGTTTCCTATACTATCCTTTACTTCCCCCTGTCTATTTTGTACCTATTACTTATGCTACTTATTCCCTGTACCTTTTCCCCCATTCCTCACCTCTCCCCGCTATAGACCTCCATGTGATCTCAATTACTGTAATTCTGTTCCTGTTCTAGTTGTTTGTTTTTGTTTTTGTTTTCTTTTTAGGTTTGGGTGTTGATAGTTGTGAGTTTGTTATCATTTTATTGTTCATAGCTTTTGACCTTCTTCTATTTCTTAGAGAAGTCCCTTTAACATTTCATATAATAAGGGCTTGGTGATGATGAACTCCTTTAATTTGACCTTATCTGGGAAGCACTTTGTTTGCCCCTAAATGATAGCTTTGCTGGATAGAGTAATCTTGGATGTAGGTCTTGCTTTTCATGACTTTGAATACTTCTTTTCAGCCCCTTCTTGCCTGTAAGTTTTCTTTTGAGAAATCAGCTAATAGTCTTATGGGCACTCCTTTGTAGGTAACTGTCTCCTTTTCTCTTGTTGCTTTTGAAATTCTCTCCTTGTCTTTAATCTTGGGTGATGTAATTCAGATATGCCTTGGTGTGAGCTTCCTTGGGCCCAAGTTCTTTGGGACTCTCTGAGCTTCCTGGACTTCCTGGAAGTCTATTTCCTTTGCCAGATTAGGGAAATTCTCCATTATTTTTTTCAAATAAGTTTTCAATTTCTTGCCCTTCCTCTTCTCCTTCTGGTACCCCTATGATTCGGATGTTGGAACATTTAAAGTTGTCCCAGAGGTACCTAAGCATCTCCTCATTTTAGGAATTCTTATTTCTCCATTCTGCTCTGGTTGAAAGTTTATTTCTTCCTTCTGGTCCACACCATTGATTTGAGTCCTGGTTTCCTTCCTGTCACTTTTGGTTCCCTGTACATTTTCCTTTATTTCACTTTTCATTACCTTCACTTTTTCTTCTATTTTGCGACCATGGCCAACCATTTCTGTGAGCATCCTGATTACCAGTGTTTTGAACTGTGCATATAATAAGTTAGCTATCTCTTCATCTCTTAGTTCTATTTTTCCTGGAGCTGTGATCTGTTCTTTCGTTTGGGCCATTTATCTGTTGTCTCGGTGCACCTGTTACAAAGTAAGGGGCATAACCTTAAGTGTTTACCAGGGTGGGGCAACCCACATTGCTGCATTGTGGTGCTGTATGTGGAGAAGGGGTCCAAGAGGAAACAATGCTGCTTGCTCTGCTCTCTGCTGGATTTCAGTCACTTCCCCTGCTTCCCCCAAACAAATTGGGCCCTTCTGGTGCTGATTCCCATGTTGATGGGCTTGTGTACATTTTAGGACCCTGTGAGTCTCTCCAACAAACTCTCCTGTGAGGCTGGGAGTTTCTCCCACTGCCACAACCCCTGTAGGTTTTTCAGTCAGAGGTTTGAGGCTCTATTTCTCCACGCTGGAACCCTGGGTTGCATGGTCTCTCTCGCTCCCCAATTGTTCCTCCCAATTTATCTGCACACGTTGTGGGACTGCCCACTCCACCAGCTGTACCTCGCCTGTCCCCGTCTTCCAGCAGCTGCCTTGCTGTAGTCCTCTCCACCCAGCTGACCATCCCTGTCCCTCCTATCAGGTGGGTGAATATTTCTTCTTTAACTCCTTGGTTGTCAGACTTCCATACAGTTTGATTTTCTGTCAGTTCTTGTTGTTTTTTGTCTTTAAATTTGTTGTTGTCCTTCTTTTGGCTGTGCGAGGAGGCACAGTGTGTCTACCTATACCACCACCTTGGCCAGTAGTCTTCAGTATTCTTTTTTTAAAGTATATTTTATTGATTATGTTATTATAGTTGTCCCATTCTTTTTTCTCCCCTTTATTTCCTTCTGCTCAGTACCCCCATTCCCTTCAGCATTTCCCCTCCCCTTAGTTCATATACATGGATTGTACATATAAGTTCTTTGGCTTCTATGTTTCCTGTACTATTCTTAACATCTCCCTGTCTATTTTGTACCTACCAGTTATGCTTCTTATTGCCTGTACCTTTCCCCCATTCTCTCTTTACCTCCCTGCAGGTAACCCTCCATGTGATCTCTATTTCTGTGAATCTGTTCCTGTTTGAGTCGTTTGCTAAGTTCACTTTTGTTTTTGCTTTTGTTTTTTTTTTTAGGTTCTCTTGATAGTTGTGAGTTTTTCATTTTACTATTTGTATTTTTGTCTTCTTTTTCTCTGATAAATTCCTTTAACATTTTATATAAAGGCTTGATGATGATGAACTCCTTTAACTTGACCTTATCTGGGAAGCACTTTATCTGTCCTTCCATTCTAAATGTTAGCTTTGCTGGATAGAGTAATCTTGGATGTAGGTCCTTACTTTTCATGACTTTGAATACTTCTTTCCAGCCCCTTCTTGCCTGTAAGTTTTCTTTTGAAAAATCAGCTGATAATCTTAAGGGAACTGCTTTGCAGGTAATTCTCTTGGTTTCTCTTGCTGCTTTTAAGATTCTTTATCTTTAATTTTTGGCAATTTAATTTTGATGTGTCTTGGCATGTTCCTCTTTGGGTTCAACTTGTCTGGGACTGTCTGAGCTTCCTGGACTTGTATGTCTATTTCCTTCACCAGATTGGGGAAGTTTTCTTTCATTACTGTTTCAAATAAGTTTTCTTCCTCTTCTCTGACACCCCTGTGATTTGGATGTTGGAACATTTAAAGTTGTCCCAGAGATTCATAAGGCTCTTCTTATTTATCTTTTTTCTTTTTTTTTTTTTTGAATTCTTGATTCTTTATTCTGTTTTGGTTGGATGTTTATTTCTTACTTTTGTTCCTAATCATTGATTTGAGCCCTGATTTCCTTCCCTTCACTGTTGGTTCCTTGCGTATTCTTCTTTATTTCACTTTGTACAGCCTTCACTTCCTTTATTTTGTGGCTGTACTCAACCATTTTTGTGAGCATCCTAATTACCAGTGTTTTGAACTCCACATGTGATAGATTGGCTATCTCCTCATCCCTTAGTTATTTTTCTGGAGTTTTGATCTGTTCTTTCATTTAGGCCGTATTTCTTTGTTAGAGTGCACCATCTGGATGAATATTTCTTCTTTAACTCCTTGGTTGTTGAACTTCCATACAGTTTGATTTTCTGGCAGTTCTGCTTGGTATTTGTTTTTTAATTGGTTGCTTCCTTCTTTTGGTTGTGCAAGGAGGTGAAGTGTATCTATCTATGCCTCCATCTTGGCTGGAACTCTCTCCATTACTCTTTTTACTACATTGAACTTTCTCTTTTAGGGGTTCTGTTTTATCAATCTTCAATAAGGAATATTTGTTAAATACCAGGAAATAAAAGACAAAAGAAAGGAGAGCAGATAACACTGTAGAAGAAATTCACCTATTCAAAAAAATATTTATTGAGCAGCTACCATGCATCAGGCACCTGAAACTAGGCTGTTAGCTTACATACCAAAAATCGATATGTGATCTGTATGGTGTTAATGCAAGTTGAGTGGGTGGCCCCTGGCCTTTAGGGTTAAAACAATTGGCTTCATCTTGGCTATCCAGGACACATTGCTTCTTAGGTTGATAATAACAAACAAATTTCTTTATGAATAATTAACATCAGCCCCCACCTCATTCTAAACCTCCCTACCTCCACCCCACCTTCACTTCTTTGCAATATTCACAGGGCCAAAAATTCAGGTCCTCTGTCCAGCCTAACCAAAGGCATAAAGATATATGGCCAATTCTGGACCAATTAAACATTTTCCTGGGACTTTATACCTGAAGCGAGGAGGATACAATGGTGAGAAAACCGTCAGAATCCATTCAGTCCCGACCACTGAATAGTTCCTGCTTGTGAGACCTCCCTACCTGAGCATCTTGGATTCCATCTTTTTAAGACCTCACACTTCAGCCTTGTCTTTGATCTTCATAATTCTCACTTCTTTCCACTAAATTCCATTTTTTTGCTTAAGTAAATCAAAGTTGTTTTTTGTTGCTTAGAACTAGTTAACCCCAACTGATTCTATGTCTTTGTGAAAGATTCTGCCATTCATTATTGGATGTAAAAACACAAAGTGCTAGACAAAGCCAGGACCTATGAAAGTTTAGTGAAGCTCTTTGCCTTCAAGTCCAAAACCTGAGTCACTATGCCAAGAAATAATGACCCTAACCACCCCCCGCCATGAACTTTTTGCTTTCTGTTACATCAACAAGCTTGATATCAGGAGAGCTAATACGCAATAAAGATAGTTCCCTTCTCTCACTTATCTTTTCCCTTTCTCTTTAGAGGTGACTTCCTAAGAAGCCATACTGGGTCTCATAGTGGTGTGGAGCATTGTCATCCTTTTCTCAGTCTTCATTTTTATCACCGAAGTACCATAGTGTTGGCCCTCTGCTGAGTGCTATTGACCTTGTTCACTGATTGCTTTTAGTGATTCCCTTCAGTGACCGAAGGAACGGAATGAATGGACAGCAATGAAAATAAAGATGATTCTCTTTATTGTAGCAGAAGTAAAGCCTGAAAACAAATCCAGTTTTCTTTTATGGGAAGGGGAGGAAGGAACAAAAGATTTTGATCAGTATCTTAAAGTAACATGAATGGAGGATGGGGGACTTAATATGGTAAAAGGAAACTTTATAAAGGAAAGGAAGCATAACTGTTAGATTCCTAATGGAAAGAGTGGTGATGCTCTAATTTCCTTTGTAGCAATAAATGCCATTCCCATGCTAGGCATGATATGCAGGGTCCAGCAGAAGTAACACCTGCCTGGATGTGGTTGGTAAGATATTAATATGAGTATAACAATTTATAGTTTTAATTTGAATATTTCACCTAAAATGTCATATAGTGTGCTTGAGTGTCATATTGTTATGTTATAGAATTACATGCTTATGATTTTGTAATAAAAGATTTTATAATAAAAAAGGGGTGTTATTTGTGCTAGACCCTGTATACACTAGCCCACAGACCTTCCAAATAAAACTGTGATCTAAATTGCGAGAAAAAGACATGTGGGAAATGTAAAACCATCATGGGAAAATTGAAGAGATTGGAGTAGAGCTTTGGCTAGCATAATTTGACATCTTTCCTTTTTCTTGTGTCTATAAAATTGACAAAATCTAGCTTGTAGGAAATTAAGATACTTGGAAAGTACTTGAGATCTTTGAGTTGTTTTTCTGCCAGTAGTGATGAATATAAAGGGTTAACTATTTAAAACTGTAGCATAGCACAGAATGTTAGATACTTATAGCTATCTTTTAAATTAAAATTCCAACCTTTTTAATACTTTTAGGTGAGTTATAGCTACCTGGAACTGTCACAGGTCCTGCCATAGAACGATGAGCCATTGCACGAACACTCCTCCTTCCACATTTTCCCTGAAGGAATAAATAGGTGGTTCAATCTGCAGGTAGAAAGGCAGCAGAATAGCCCAATGCAATATCATCGCAATGCTGTAATCATAATTCAAACACGAATGACTTAATCTCTAGGCCTCTGTTTTAAACTGAAAAATGGGATGTTTTAGTCGGGTCAGGGACACTCCCCCCTATAAAATGTCTCTGTGAAAAATGTAAAGTGCCACCCATCCACCCAGTAGAATATAGCCCCAGAAACTTCAGGGTGCCAAATCTGGGCTGTATGGGGGCTGAGTCACCTGGGTAAGTTTTAATTGTTTAGCCTGGAGGGGTATACTTGTGATTGACAACTCCTTCCCAATCAAAAAATACATTTACATAAACTGGAAATGGGATGGCTACACAGTGCACATGCTCACTCAATAGTGTCTACTGCCCCCACTGATTAGTACAGTGAAGTTGTCATTGTTCATGCATGTACATTCCAGTCCACTCTCCTTGGCTGCCAGGTTACATCAGTGTGCACAAACTGTTCTTTTTATATTAACAATGGCTAGAGTTTTTGCAGACAGACCTTGTATATAGCAGCTTTGGTCTAACTTCTCAGTTGTCTGCAACAGAGACCAACCCTAAATGTCTCAATCCAACAGAGAATTCACTAGTAGGATATTGGGCACTGAAGGAACCTGAAAGTGACAAGAGCGAGGGCATCTCTGTCATCAGTTCTTAGCTAACCAAGGTTCCTCTCAGGAGCAGCCTGGTCCTTGGGCCCTGAGTACCAGTGTAATGGATTTGACCTCTACCTGTGCCCTTTTGATTTGCATCACTCCTGATTTGCTCTCCCAGGAGTGGTGTTTGATTGCCTGGTCGTACCAGGGGGCTTGTGGAAGGGTCAGGCTTCCCCCTTCTAAAGTGGGAAATGGCAGTGAGAGGTAGCACCTAGTACCCTCCCACTAAGACTACACACTTGAGCCCTGGCTGGTATGGCTCAGTGGACTGAGTGCCAGCCTGCAAACCAAAGGGTTGTTTATTCGATTCCCAGTCAGGGCACAGGCCTGGGTTACGGGCCAAGTCCCCAGTAGAGGGTGAATGAGAGGCAACCACACATTGATGTTTCTCTCCCTTTCCTTCTCCCTCCCTTCCCCTCAAAAAAGAAAATAAATACAACCTTAAAACAAAAAAGACTACATACTTCAATTATCCCAAGGGGAGCCTGGGGTGCTATGGGGAAGGTGTGTCTGTGTAGAGACAGTTGAATGCTGAATAACTACAAAATGATAAATGTCAGGTAAGGACTTAGGACTCTGCTGTTTTTATCTAGATACAGTATTATTTAGTTCTAGATCCTGGACAAAACTTCTGGGAAGACAGAAACCTGAAATGGGTTATAACTAAAGGCATTTAGGTGGCTGGTTTTCTCAATCCAGTGTTTGGGTGGCACCTCCTTTCCTCTATGCATAGGTGTGATGGCAGAAATACATGACTCAGGAAAGGAAGAATCTCAGGTGAAAGTGCATAGTGAAATACTAAAAAAGTAATGTTCTGAATTCATTATTTCCTTGGTTCTTTGTAGTCTGCCCCAAACTGAGTGCAGATGATAGTTTTCTCTAAAAAGAAGTCCCCGAAGTTTTATTACATCCCTTATGGATAGACATGTATTTATTTTTTTTACCTTTTCCTTTTTACTCCCTCTCTCCCTCCCTCCTTCCATCCCTTCCTTTATTCTGGAAAGGCCATACAACTAAATAGCAAAGAAATGGCCCTTACACTCAACAAAGCAATTGCTGGGAGTAGTACGCAGTACTGTGTCCCCATGCTCCTGTAAGACGGAGAGCCTTCCCTGTGACCTTGTCCCACGCCCTTCTGTGAAGGACCACTGATGCTGTAGACAGGATTACCAGAGTGGGAGAAAGTGTAAGAGTGGTTCTGATTTTGGGTTCTTGCCCAACCAAGGCTTCCTATTGATTTTCCTCTTAGATCTGAATATTTTCATGCCCTTGATTTTCTTGTGTGTACAAAGCTTTCTTGTCATCAAGTCTCTGTACAAATTTCTGGTGCAGCATGTTGTCTGTTGGAATTTGTTTTTTTCCTGATGCCATTATCTATATTATGAGACAATAAACATCCTGCTACTTTATATGTACTTCTTTTGATGGATTGATGTTTATTCATCAAAAAACATACTAATACTAGCCCTGGCTGGCATGGCTCAGTGGATTGAGCACTGGACTATGAAGCAGAGGGTTACTGGTTCGATTCCCAGTCAGGGTGCATGCCTGGGTTGCAGGACAGATTCCCCAGTGCGGGGAGCATGAGGGGCAACCACACATTGATGTTTCAAAAACAAAACAAAACAAACAAACAAAAACATACTAATACTGTTCTAAAACCTAGTGATGTTGTTCTAAGCTCTAGTTTATTTACTCATTTTCTTGGTAAGTAAAATCTAGATGATCTTACTATAGATTTGTTGTGTATCTTCCAGTCTAGTTGTGGAGGCAAGGAAAAAGCAAGTGGACATATGTGTAAATATATAATTATAAATAATGAGAAAAATAATTTTAAAGAAAAAAATAGGGCTCAATAATAGAGAAAAGTACCCTGGCCAGTGTGGCTCAGTGTCTTGAGCACTGGCTTATGAATCAAAAAGTTGTTGGTTCGATTCCCAGTCAGGGCACATGCCTAGGCTGTGAGCCAGGTCCCTGGTTGGGAGCATGTGAGAGGCAACCTACTGATGTATCTCTCACATGTTTCTCTCCCTCTCTTTCACTCCCTTCCCTTCTCTCTAAAAACAAACAAACAAATAAATAACTTCAAACTTCTAAAAAAAATAGAGAAGAGCAGAGGTGGGACCTACTGAAGAAAGGATTCTCTGGGGAGCAGAGACCATGCCACCTCCTGTAGCGGTGGAGCAGGTATACGCTTGAAGAGTGACATATTTACTGTACAAGTTACAGAGTTCAGTGGAAAGTCATGTCTTTTGTTTTTAGTTAGTCATCATGCCTCTTTAAAAAACATTTCATTGAATTTATTAGGGTGACATTGGTTAATACAATTATACAGGTTTCAAGTGTACAATTCTCTAATACATCATCTGTGTATTGTATTGTGTGTTCACCACCCAAAGTTAAGTCTTCTTCCATTAGCATATAACCCCCCTTTACCCTCTTCTACCTGCCCCCCTTTCCCTCTGGTAATCACCATGCTATTGCCTGTGTCTATAAGGGTTTTTTTTTCTTAACCTTTCACCTTGTTTATCCGTACCCCGCCAACCCTCCTCCCCTCCAACAGCTGTCTGTCCTCTGTCCCCCAAGCTCCCCGCACCTCTGACAACTGTCAGTCTGTTCTCTATCTATGAGTCTGTTTCTAAAGTCGTGGTTTTTTACATAAGAAATGGTGTTTAAATTTTAGAGTTCTAGATAGGAAACAGACAACTACAAATAATTATTAGCCATACCCTATGTGTACCAAATATAAAATATACATTTTCCTACTTAATTTTAAGTACTATTACTATTCCCACTCTACAGATGAGGAGAAGGACACAAAGAAGCTACATAATTTATTAGTGTCACACAGCTGGTAAGTGGTGGAATTGGTATTCAAACTCAGGCTATTCAAACTTGGTATTCAAACTTGGACCTATTTAACCACTATACTCTTGGCGAGGAAGGGTGTTGTGACCAGCTGTCTGGCCCTGTAGAAGAGAATGTGTTATTGCATCTCACAAGGCAGGACAGAGAACAGGAGAAGTAAATGAGAGTAGGGTGCTAACGAAGTTGTATTGCCTTTCAGAGTTAGTGTTTATCCTAAGAATACAATTTTGGATGGTGAGAGGCCAGTAGTTTGGTAGTTTAGAGATTATCTTTCCTGTGTTGTTTGTTTTATACTGTTTTTTGGAAATTTCAGTCGGATGCAGTTGGAGAAACAAAGGTACCCTGTACTGCCCTTGTGTCCAAGTCACAGAGGCACCATGGGGGGTGGGGGGGTGGGTACTAATCAGCAAAGTATAAAAACAAGGGGAACAAAACCTGGAGGTTCTTGGACTATTGCCTACCCCCACCTAGAGTGTCTTCCTTCAAGGCTAAAACCTAGGTGGGTCTGAATTCATTTTAATAATGGAGGTTTTTCTCTCCAAATTTCCGGATGGCTGCCTGCCAAATTCTGCAATTTGGCACCCAGTGATGTCCTTGGGCAGAGAGGCCACCATTTTTTATTTCCTGTCCACTGCTGTTCTTTTCTTTGCCAAGTGACTCTGGGATTGAAGTGCCAAGTACCACCCAAGGAGCCCTAAGAAGAAAAGCTGTGTGTGCAGGATGCTGAGAAAATAATTTTCAGGGAATTACACTTCAGAGGCCATTGAGCTTCTATTTGTCTTACCTGGAGTTGCAGCAAGTTTCACCCAATCAGATAATGACAAATAATTCAATCAGCTCACTGACCAGAGAACAGGCATGGGTCATGTCACCACCAAGACAAAGGGTGTATTGTGATTTTCTTTTTTTTAAGTTATATGTTATTGATTATGCTATTACATTGGTCCCAATATTTTTCTCCCCTTCATCCCCCCACCACCCTCCAGCATTTCCCCCTACCTTAGTTCATGTCCATGGGTCATACATATAAGTTCCTTGGCTTCTCCATTTCCTATACTATTCTTAACCTCCCCCTGTCCATTTTGTACCTACCATTTATACTTCTTATTCTCTGTACCTTTTCCCCTATTCTCACCCTTCTATCTCCTCACTGATAACCCTCCATGTAATCTCCATTTTTGTGATTCTGTTCCTGTTCTAGTTGTTTGCTTAGTTTTTAATTTTTTTATTTTTAGGTTCAGTTGTCAATAGTTATGAGTTTGTTGTCATTTTACTGTTCATATTTTTGACCTTTTTCTATTTCTTAGATAAGTCCCTTCAGCATTTTATATAATAAGGGCTTGGTGATGATGAACTCCTTTAACTTGACTTTATCTGGGAAGCACTTTGTCTGCCCTTCCATTCTAAATGATAGCTTTGCTGGTTAGAGTAATCTTGGATGTAGGTCTTTGCCTCTCATGACTTCAAATATTTCCTTCCAGCCCCCTCTTGCCTGTAAGTTTTCTTTTGAGAAATCAGCTCATAATCTTATGGGCACTCCTTTGTAGGTAACTCTCTCCTTTCCTCCTCCTTCTGATTCTTTCCTTATCTTTAATCTTGAGTAACTTAATTATGATGTGCCTTGGTGTGTTCCTCCTTGGGTCCAAGTTCTTTGGGACTCACTGAGCTTCCTGGACTTCCTGGAAGTCTATGTCCTTTGCCAGATTGGGGATGTTTTCCTTCATTATTTGTTCAAATAAGCTTTGAACTTCTTGCTCTTGTTCTTCTCCTTCTGGCACCCCTATAATTCTGATCTTAGAGTGTTTAAAGTTATCCCAGAGTTTCCTAAGCCTTTCCTCATTTTTTAAAATTCTTGTTTCTTATTCTGTCCCAGTTGGATGTTTATTTCTTCCTGTTGTTCCAAGTAGTTAATTTGAGTCCCGGTTTCCTTCCCTTCACTATTGTTTCCCTGTATATTTTGCTTTATTTCACGTTGAGTGGCCTTCCTTTGCTCCTTCATTTTGTGACTGAGTGCAATTAATTCTGTGAGCATCCTGATTACCAGTGTTTTGAAGTGCGCATCAGATGGGTTGGCTATCTCCTTGTCACTTAGCTCTTTTTCTGGAGTTTTGATCTGTTCTTTCATTTGGGCCATATTTCTTTGCATTGGTGTACCTGTTACATTGTAAGGGGATGGAGCCTTAGGTATTTGCTGGGGTGGGGCAACCTCTTTGCTGCTTTGTGGCACTTTCTATAGAGGAGGGGTCAGAAGGAAACAATGCTGCTTGTTTGCTCCACTCTAGCCCCACTTTCCAATGGACTCTCCTGTGAGACTGGGAATTTCTCCCACTGTCACAACTCCCACAGTATTTTACAGCCAGCAATTTTGAATCTTTAGTTTCCCCAGTCAGCCAGCCCTGCCTCGCCTGCATGGTCTACCACCTTGCCCTGTGTCCTTTCTGCCCAGCTTCCCGTCTGCACCCCTCCTACCGATCTGGATGTATGTTCCTTTAACTCCATGCAGTTTGATTTTCTGACAGTTCTGGTTGTTTATTGTTTTTAAATTGGTTGTTATACTTCTTTTGGTTGTGTGAAGACATGAAGCGTTTCTACCTATGCCTCCATCTTGGTTGGAACTCTCCTGTATTATGTTTTTTTAAAACTAAATTCATTTTTATAAAAGATTGTTCTAGGGCCAAATTCTCCATCCTGCTATAGGTTTCCCAATCACAGTTCACACCATGAATTTAAAGCTTTTAATAATACTGTGCAGACACTCAATATTTTCCATTTAGGAAGACCATGGATTGAAGGTTTCAGGTTAGTAGTTCTGCTTTCTCTCCCTGGAGCATGCTCCCTGGCATACTCTGTGATCTTTCCTGCCTCTTGGTTTTGCTCATGAAGTTTCCCCAGGCCATAATACCCTTTCCTCCTTTCTTCAACTGGCTAAATCCTCATTATCCTTCAGGACTCATTTTAGGCATCATCCCCCCGATGGAAGATTTTTTCTGATTCCTAGGTTGGGCTCAGTACCTTCTTGCAGCTTCCAGTTGCACTCAATATGTTTATCTTATTCTTTAGCTTCTTCTTAATGAAATGATCTGCTTTGAGGGTTTTTTCCCCCATCATTAGAATCTCCGGTCCTCATGGGTGGGGTCTGTCTTTACTCAGCCTGTCTTTATTTTACCTCTAGATCCAGTCAAGTCCTTAATAAGTGCTATTTGAAATAAATTAAATGGGAAAAAGCTGGTTTCCAATCAGATGTAGCAAGAGTTCCATAACTGTATTGTAACTTTAGGAGTGAGAACTGATTCTGTAGAGTTGTCAATGAAATGATGGAACCAAAATTCAGCTCCATTATCCAGCTGTTTCAGAGAAGGCAAATAGAAGCTATGAAGCTGGCCTTGAATCTTATTACTGACTTCTAATGCTAACTTGTTTTGAATCAAGTTGTTTATTCTGTCTTAATTTGCACAACTGCAAAACTAGCTGTGAATATAGCATTCATGTAAATCTGTGAGGCCCTCTATTTTATTGAGCCATTGGAAGTTAACCCACCAGGAATGCAGCTCATTATTCCAAAAACATAGCACGTGCAGCTTATTTGATGCAGAAGTGAAGACCAAAAGTCTTGGAGCCATTGTGCTGATTTGACGTTTTCCTGGAATCGACAAGGAGGATGAATTTCCATGTGGCAAGCTACTGGCTCCCCCCTCCCCCACCCATATTTCAAGTTATAAACACTCCTCAATGATGTTTATTAGAAAGTAACAGAAAGCAGATTGCTGGGTTTGTACTCTGTGGACATTTTATTTTGGGCATATCGAATGCTCTCTGTTGCCAGGCATGATGGCATCCTTGGGGGTTAAGACTTTGAATCCTGTTCTACCATTTTGATCATTTCATTGACTTAACCTTTATATAGATGAAGTGTATGATTTTCCCCCAAGTACTTCACTGCTCAGTGATTGCTGTAAGAATGCTTCAGGTTAGAAATCCAGTCTGCGATCCGTCAGGTGATGACACAAAAGGTCTAACTTGAACACAAACACTAGGCCATGGGGGGACAGGGTCCAGATGGGTTTGTGTCTCTCTGCCCCCATGTCCCTGGCGTGCCCACCCTCTCTCCTCTTTTCTGCATGTCGGTACACTCCAAAGAGAAACATAGATATGAATGCTACCAGCAGGTTAGTTTATTAGGGTTTTTTCCACCTTCTCTTTCATTGGGTGGTAAGAAAACAGTATAGTTTGAGATTAGTTTGAGATAGTTTGAAATTAAGACTGGGCCATTTTCTGATGTAATTCCAGTATTTGAGATAAAGAAATCAAATGTTATATTTGATTTAATTTAATGAGTTAGAATGAAGTAGAATGAACTGTATATTTGATTTGTAATTGGTTATTATTTATTATGAACAAGATGATAGGTTTTGACATTAATTATATAATGAAAAGCATAATTTATTATAGAAAATTACAATATTTATTTGGAAATTAAAAATTTGAAATTAAGCACAGCAAGAAATGAACAACAGTATATGAAATGGCTTCATTATGCACTTTGGGGTCAGGAGCACCTGATTTGTTCCTGGCTCAGTTAGGACTAGCTGTGTGCCCTCAGGCACACTTCTGAGTCTTTCTGAGGCTCATCTGTAAATGGGATACAGGACTGTGTAATTTATGGGGTTATTGTGGGCTTAATGATGTAATTTTGTAAAGCATCGTGTAGAGTGCTTGGCACTCTATAAATAAGTACTCAATAGATGGTTATAGTTCTTATTAATATCTGGTCTACTATTAAACTTTCTTGGACCTCTAAAGCAAAGAGATAAAGTCATGAAATGACATTTAAAAAAAACTATTATGCATTTTAAAATGTGATTCTTGGGTGGTCTTATAAAAAGTATTGTTATTATGGACTCCTATAGCCCCAAGAATATAATTATTATCATCCACAGAATGTCAGGCTGCTTAGCCCATGCGTCTGGGTAAAAGGCTGCATGCACACTGCTTTTTGTGCTACTGTCTACCAGTCGGTTGAACTTACAGCAATGACCTGGAACAGGGTTCAGCAAACCACAGCCTGCAGACCAGATCTGACCCCCTGTCAGTTTTTGTGTGGCTTGGAAGCTAGGAATGGTTTGTATATTTTTAAATGGTAGGGAAACATTTTTCAAAGCATAATATTTTGTGACATAGAAAAATTACATGAAATTAAATTTCAGTGTCCACAAATAAAGTTTTATTGAAACACAGCCACACTAATTTATTTATGTGTGGTCTAGGACAGCTTTCGATCAATGAAGTTGAGTAATTGTGACAGAAACTATGTGACCAGTAAGGTCTGGACTATTTATTTACTAACTCTTTTCAGAAAGTGTCTTGACCCCTGACTTCAAATAATAATACATTTATGGAAGAGGCTTGAAGAGTCTAGCCCTCTGAATTTAAAGATCCCGTTTTAGTTTCCCAAGGCTGCCATAACACGGTACCGCTAACTGGGTGGCTAAAAACAACAGAAATGCATGGTCTCTCGGTTGCATAGTGTAGCAGTTTCAAACCCAGGTGTGTCAGGGTCATGCGCCCTCTGAAGCCTGCAGGGGAATCCTTCCTTAATGTTGCTGTGGTTTGTTTTCTGGTTATCTTTGGCATGTTTTTTGGCTTTCAACTTTGTAAGTCAGTCTCTGCCTTCATTGTCACATGGTATATGCTTTTCCTCTGTGACTCTGTCTTCAATGACTGTCTTCTTTGTTTTTAGACTATTTTTTTAAAAGATTTATTTATTTATTTTTAGAGAAGGAAGGGAGGGAGAAAGAGAGAGAGAGAGAGAGAAACATGAATGTGCAGTTGTTGGGGGCCGTGGCCTGCAACCCAGGCATGTGCTCTGTCTGGGAATTGAACCTGCGATACTTTGGTACGCAGCCCGCACTCAATCCACTGAGCTACGCCAGCCAGGGCCAATGACTATCTTCTTAAAATGACACCAGTCATACAGGATCAGGTGCCCACCCTAGTCCAGTATGACCTCATTTTAACTAGTCACATTTGCAAGGGCCCTATTTCCAAATGAAGTCACATTCTGAGGGACTAAGGTTTCATATTTCAACATACCTTTTTATTTTTGCAGGGGCTCAGGAGACAAAATTCAACCCATACTATCAAGAAACTAGATCCCCAAAATATGAAAGAATTCACCCAAAGTCACAAAGTGATTTAGTTCCAGAACAAAGAGGAGACTTTGAAGTCATACAAGACTTTAAACAGAACTTGGGAAGCTGAATTTCTAATTGATGCCAATCTTTCTACTCCACCATACTGGTGTGAAGTGAATTACTCTCCCATATATAAATTCATATGCAATACAGAACTTTTTGGAGTCCTTATTCATATGTGTGTGTGTGTATATATATATATGTGTGTGTGTATATATATGTATATATGTATATATACATATATATACACACATTTAAAATATATATTTAAATATTAATAATGAAGCACACTATTTAAAGCTGTGGACTGTAATTGGCTAAAATCCCCGGTACTATTATTATTTTTATTTATTTATTTTCTTAAAGATTTTATTTATTTATTTTTAGAGAAGGGAATGGAGAAAGAGAGGGAAAGAAACATCAATGTATGGTTGCCTCTAATGCACCCCCTACTGGGGACCTGGCTTGCAACCCAGGCATGTGCCCTGCTGCAGAATTGAACTGGCGACACTTTGGCTCACAGGCTGATATTCAATCTACTGAGCCACACCAGCCAGGGCTAATTTTTATTTACATCAGAGGAGAATGAGTATGATGAGATTTTTTTCTATTTCAGTTGTCAGCTAACCATTCTGTACAAAAGAATAGAATGTATCATTATGTGGTGACACTTTAATATTCCACTAAATTACCAAAGTTTGTGTTTTTATTCAGAAGTGACATGCATACAAAACAATACAAAAAAGGAAAAATCAGTAATATAAATAATAATTTAAGTTCTTTTGAAAATAACCTATCTGCTAACTATATATCCTTCTTTTCTCAACGGCTATCACATTTATCAACTGTAAGAACTCAAGCTTAAAAGTTATTTCTTTCTTAAAGCTGCTCTGAAAGTGGCATTTGCGGGTGGATTCTCACTCCCATAGGTCTGTTAATGGTTGTATGCAAGGAGCTAATAGAATTTATCAGTGTTAAAATATCATTAAATATGGAGTGTGGACAAAAGGATCCCTTTAGAACTAAAAATAATAGAAACACGGCACGCATGGAAAGGTATTGGTGTCACACAAGAACAGGAAACAGAGATAGGAATCTTCACCAGGACTTATTTATCTATTCTTTAGACTATTTTCCAAATGGTGTCAGATGCTCTTGTGGAAGCCTGAGAATTTGGGACTGAAGGAAGCCACCAGTGTGATTTTCCAGTGCCTTTCTCCTGAGCTGAACGCAAGCCCTTTGGTTTAATATTTTGGAAGATGCTGCTGCCTCCATCAGCCAGCACTAGGGGCAAGTGCGTATGTGGCTCAGTAACCCTAGAGAAAAATACCCCTGAAAGAACCTCCAGCTATAACATTCAGACATCCAAAACCTAAAGTATCCAAAGATTAAATTATTATACTTTGAAGGAAAAAGCTGACAATAGCTTTGTTACTGAGTGGAAAGTTCCAAGTTTACTGTGGCCATGGGATACTTGTCATAACATGAGCCTTTGAAGTAGCTGGAAGAAAGGCAAAATTACCCCATTTGCCTGATAGAAAAACTGAGACAAGGACAGCTTACTTGTTTGTGGTTACCCAGGGAATATTTGGCTGAGACTCCAGGATTCCTGACTCCAAATTCATTGCCGTAACCACCAGACTGAGACCGGCTGCCAGAGACTGTAATTTGGTCTTGAGGTCATGGTCATAGTTTAGAACCACAATAGTGAGGGAAACACTTTAAAAAGGACCTTGAAAATCTTTCAAGGGAATTTTGCCTCTTTATCTATGTTGATTATGCAATGGTTGGAATAAATGAGGGTTTTGGACCCAACATGTTTGGGGCTTTGGGTTAGGCTAGGGTCCCCCTTAGGAATCTTGGAAGGTTTGCCTCGACCTGGAGCCCCAGTTCTTAAACTAATTATGTTGAGTTTATGATGAATAAGTAAATGTGTTAATGTTATGCTTTTTATGTGACAGAAGTCATAACATGGGTTGCCATGGATACAGCATGATGGACCAGGGAAGAGAGGATTAGAGACTTGGAGACCAACAGAGCATACTTTTGGGGGCCACACGGTAATCTGGAAAGGCCCTGAGGTGAGTGATCTGTGGGGGTCTGGATGGGTGGAGATAGGCTTTGCATTGAGAAAATGCTCAGTATCTCCAACAGGTGGACCATGGCAGAAGTGGGTTTTGACTGGGTACTAGTCTGAAGTTCTGGAAGGTAACCTCAGGCATCAGGGGAGTGGGGCTGCACTTCTTTAGGGTTAAGTCTCAAAGAATGGGGTTCAATGGAAACATGCAAGCTATTTTTGAAAGAGAAAAGCAGTACTGATTCCATTAGAACCAGTGGTACCAGGTAATAACAATCATCACAGTAATGTCAGTACTAACTACACTACACCTACTCTTTATTGAGCACCTACTATGGTCTGGGAGTTATGCTAGCTTTTTATATTATCTTCTTCATTCTTTACTACAGTCTTGAAGTATAGGTTTTATATTTTACATTTTATAAATGTGGAAATTGAGATTCAGAGGGAAATTGAGATGGAGTTGAGATTAATTGAGATTAACTGGTTTTCCCAAAGTCACGAGAGTACATGGGACAGAGAAGGGATTTGAACCCAATACTCCAGTTTCACTGCCTGTGCTTTATGGGCAGAGTGATGGTCTCAGATACCACTGGGTACCCACTGCTCAGCTGTGGTTGTTGGCTAGTTAGTTTCACGGCCAAGGTGGTCTTGTCATAAAAAGATACATATTGTTCCTTAAATCATTCTGACCAATATCTTTTAAAAGGTGCCATTTAGCCTGGAAACAGTTGGCATAACTGATAGAGAAAACTATCAAAGAGCACAGAATTGAGTGTAAGTGGGGTAACAGTCTGTCCTGGTTCGACAGATATAACTTAATTATAAATAGGGCTTCTCATTCTCAAAGGTATCCAGATTTGGCCAAAAAATTATATAGTTCCCTCTCTGTAAGAGCGTTGGAGTTCCACATTCTGAATCAGAACTGGTCGCATTAACTGTACTGGTAGACATAACTAGAATTGCAGAAATTAGTGTCTTATCACCTTTGAGGATAAAGGTAAATATTACCCACCACAATCATTTGATACTCTGAAGAAATAATTGCTCCACAAGTTGAATACTCTGTGTAGCCAGAATAGGTGGTAGCAGAAGTTCAGTTCAGTTCCTTCAGTTAAATTTCTGTATTTCTATGCTGGTACCACATTACCCTAGTTAATACAGTATATATACAGTAAGTCTTTATATCTGGTGGGGCAAGTCATCTCATCTTATGCTTCTTTTCCAGGAGTGTCTTAGCATTATTGACCATTCTTTTCATATAAATTTTAATATCACACTGTTGAATTGCTAGAAGCAAGTTGTTCAGATTTTGATTGAAATTACATTGAATTTAGGGGAAAAATGGGGGGAGAATTGATATCTTAATGATTTGGATTCTTTCTAATAAAGAATGCAATATGTACATTGATTTATTAGGTCCAAATGACTTTCAACAAAGCTTTATGGATTTCCCCAGAAAGATCTTGCATGTCTTTTGAGAAGTAGTAAAGAATAGGGGCTAAGAGTGTGGACTCTGGCATTGGGTTGCCCGGGCTCAAATCCTACCATTTACCAGCTCTATAAACTTATGTAAACTTTCTGTGCCTGTTTCTTCATCTTTAAAATGGGGATAATAATTATGCTCACTTTAAAGGACTATTCTAAACAGTAAATGAATTAACATGTAAAGGAAATAGAAACAGCTCTGGGAAATAATTTTAAAAAACATGCTTTGGCTGGCGTAGCTCAGTGGATTGAGCAAGGCTGCGAACCAAAGCATTGCAAGTTCAATTCCCAGTCAGGGCACATGCCTGGGTTGCAGGCCAGGTCCCCAGTGGGAGCCATGTGAGAGGCAACCACACATTGATTCTCTCTCTCTCCCTCTCTTCCCCTCTCTAAAAATAAATAAATAAAATCTTTAAAAAAAAACAACAACAAAAAAAACATGCAAGTGTTTGCTGTTCGTATTATTTATTTCTAGGTTCTATTTATTATTCTACTTCAAATGAAATAGAATAACTTTTTTGGTAATTATATTTTTCTACTTTGCATATAGACATGTAATTGACTTTTATCTATTGATTTAAAACTTAATTCTGTTGTGGTTAGATATCATTTGTTAGAAACTTTCTGCATTTGGCCTACTCTGTGGCCTACATTTGGTCAGTTTTCATATGTATTTTATGAGTTCTTCTGAAGAATGTATATTCTTAAGTTATTGGAGTCCAATTTCTCTATATGTTCATTAAATCAAATTTATAAATTCTGTTATTCAAATCTTCTATGCTAATATATTTAAAGTGTGTTGGTTTCACTAAATCAGTGGATGAAATTAAGTTAGTAATATAATGGATCTCTAAACAATTTAAAATTTTCAAAATGCCCACTGGAAATGATTTCAGCTTAAATAAAGCATAAGATTCCTTTACCTCTTACTGGGATTAGATCAAGTCTTTATGTTCAAATTGGCAGTTATTTATATTTCTGATTAAAAAATTAAAATTATTGCACAATGAAGTGCAACTTTATTTCTACTATTTTTAAAAATCTATACTGTCAAGAAGAGAGAGAGGTAGGTCAAAACCTCCCACTCTGAAAAGAATTTGCCCACTTCTCTCTATGGTTCTATCAGCTTTTTATTTATGCCATTGGAAGCTATTTTATTAGTTATATGCAGTTTTAGAACTGTTGTATCTTCCTGGGTAGCTAAAACTTTTGTGGTTACATTGAGACACTCTCTATCCATAAGATTTTTTTTTTTTTTTGGCACAAACTCTATCTCATTTGCTATTGTTATGGCTACCCTATTCTATTTTGATTAGTATTTTCATGGTGAAAAATAGTTTTCTTTTTCCTATACTTTTATTTTTCATTGTTCTATGTCCTTAGGTATGTTTTTATTGTACTCCTTATAAACAACATCCAGTCTGATACTCTTATTTGTAACTAGGAAGTTTAATACAATTATACTTATGTGATTACTGATATAATTAGACTATTAAAAAAACATCTTTCTCTGTTCCCTTCTACTTCATTCACATTTTCTATGCTTCTTCCATTTATCTTCTTGCCTTTTGGGTGTTGATGGGCGTACATTGTCTGTTTTTTATTCCACTTTCTTCCCTTGATTGGTTTGAAAATTATTCATTTTACTTGTGTTGTTTTAGGGATTCCCCTTGAAATTTGTTAAGAAAGTTTAACAAAGCCAGTAATCAATACCTCAGTCACTCGGGAAAAATACACAGATCCTAACATGTTTTAATTGTAATCACTCTCTCTCATCTTGAGTGTTTCTGTCCTTTTTAAGCCTTCAAACTCAAAATCAATACTATTTTACACCAACAGTGAGGTTTAGATTCACCTCCATGTTTAAGCGTTTCTCACTGTGTTGTTCCGATTTGCCTCCTCAGGCTCGTTTTCCCTCTTCCTGATCAACACCGTTTGGAAGCTTCATTAGGAAAGCTGTTTCAGTGATGACTTCAACATTTATTTTCCAAAATACCTTTATTTTGCTTTCATGATTTAAAGACAGTTATTTTCTGTCAGTATTTTCAAAATATTATTTCCCTGTCTTCTGGCTTCCCCTTTTTGCAGCAAAGAGTCTACCTGTAATTTGTTCCTGTTACTTTTTAAGATTTCCCCCTTGACTCTGGTGCTCTGCAGTTTCACTAAAAGGTATCAGGTGGTGGATTTCTTTGTATTTGTTTTTCTTGGCATAGGTTGTGCTTCCTGAGTCTGTGAACTCATGTTTCCTTGATTCTGGAAAATTCCGAGCCTTTGTTTGGGATGCCGACTTTCTCTAGACTCTCTTTTATCTCTTTCTGGGATTTGCTACACTTGAGCTCCGCAGGTATGGCTCTTTACAGCAACCTGAAGCTGCTGTGTTGTTAGGAGCAGGTCAGAAACAGCTACACTAATGCAACCAGGCACAGCTACCTGGCCTCTGTTAGATCGAATGGCGCCTTTGTGCAAATTAAAAAAGAGCGCCCCCTTCATGTGAACATGGGGCATTTGATTTAGGGAGCAGAGAGCTTGGCCTGGGCAATGGGCCTCACTTTGTTGCACCCTTAGCTGAGGGCTTTTCACCAACCATAGCACCCCTGAAATGGTAAGCTGTGTGGTGGCAGGGTGCAGTGTCAGGACCAGAGGCAGGGGAGGGAGCCCAGAAGTGTTACAGGACAACAGGGAAACTTCATGTTGTGCATAAGGGAGAGCCAGCCCAATGACAAGCCAGTCTCTTCAAGAACACTTGCACACAGAGACCCTGCCCCTATTTGCAGATCATCTTCTAATGCGGAGATGAGTTATGGGTCCTGTCCCAGAAAAATGGCATAGCTCCGATGTGTGGATTCAACCTGTGTTCCTTTCACTTGCACTTTTTCTTAGAGGGCTTATGTTCACATAAAAACAAATTATTTGGACACTTTTTAATGTTGAAAAACATCCACGTGATTTAACCATTTGAATCAGTAAAAAAAAAATGAAAGGACCACTCATTAGAGACATTCAGCATTTTTCATTATGTGAAATGTGTACATCAAGCGTTCCTCACCACTCATGTGGGTGCTTAGATTACTGACCAAACCCAGAAAAAAGACAGGCAGTGAGATTTACACTCAGCTGTTTCTTTACTGGGCATTCACTCTGTGCCCAAGATGAGGCTGGCACCATGCACTGCAGTGACAAAGGTATAAAGGGAATGTTAGCAAAATGCTCAAGTCCCAGGGCCCTAAAGCTTGGAGAGTTGCACACCATTGAATCACACATAGCATCCTCTGATTTCACTTGGGATTCATCAGCCTAAATAACCTAATTGAGTGTCCTAATTGATTTGGGAGACTCATTTCCTTCCCTGGAAATCATTAAAGGTGGCCACGGCTCCCTTGAAGCAGCACTGTCTCTAATGGAATCCCCTGGACTAGTGCATGAGGAAGAAAGGCCCTGTCGGCAGGTGGCTGCTTAGCCCTGCTGGCTGGAGGCCTGCCCAGACCTGCCCTCTCCACAAAGGCGGCCAGGAGCTCCTCAGGCCTCCCCACAGGGTGCCTTTCAGAGTGTACAAAAAGGGCATATTGCCCTTCCTACTAGAAGCAGCCACTCTGGGCTAAGGGCTGGCCATTGACGTCCTGTTGGCCATCACCCCAATTAGCGAGACACACTTCTTGCCACTAAAGAATTTTCAGCAGGAAACTCTTTTGTGAGTGGCTTGACTTCTCCCCTGTTTGAAATACCTAGATACAGTATTGTGACTTCTTTTTCGAGGACAATGTTAAATTCCTAATTAAATCTTTACCTTTGAGGTTTTCCAGCCAACTGAGCAAGCCCACTAGAGGCGGCCCTAAAGAATGTGCAGTTCCTCCTGTTTGATTTCACCAGCGAGAGGTGGAGCTGGGAGCAGCCACTCTGCTCAGAATACATCTGGGGTCCCAAGAGGTGGTTCTCCTTCCCCTGGATTTTAATCCCTCTTCTGCTTAGTCTAGGGTGGACACAGGCTGAGCCAAAACATGGAAGAGCGGCATCAAGTCCTGATAAAAATGCTGAAGTAGAGGGTCACAAACTGAAAGATGTCTGAGGTTTAGTTTCGTGACATTCATTCCTCTCTGTAAGTACCCTACTCTTATTAAGCATGCATCACTGTCTGCAGTGGAAATTTCCATTTGAAATACACCCCCATCAAGCACAAGCCAACTCCAATTTAGAGTCATCTCCACAGCCCTGAGATAGCCTCAAGTCTGCAAGTGACATTTCTAAGGTCACCTAAGACAAAATCATCCCTGTCATTGGTGTCACAGAAAGGCTGTCCTGTCCTGCTCCTTGGTCTAACCATTCTCGCCATTCTCCCATGCACCCAACTTAAATTTTCTTGCTGCCATTTGAATTTCTTGTCTCTGTGGAGATGAATAACAGATGTTTCATATTTTTCAGGGCTTAAGGGCAATATTTCTTTAGGGTATATAATCATAGCTTTATGCTGTAGACTGCATATTTTTATAGTCACAGCTACAGCCCAATTTATAAATTCACTCAACTTATAACTAAGTCCAACTTATATATTTTATCATTTTAAAAATCCATTTGATATGTGATACATTTGTAACACGTGCACTCTCCATCCGGCTACATCAGCCCCGGGGGGGGAGAGTGCGCACACTGACAGTGCTGGAGTGTGGCCTTCTCGTCCATCCCATTCTCATGGACTTCATGGGGTTCAAAGGTTATTTTTGCCACGTCAACCTGCTTCACTAACTAAATACATATAGATGATTTTTGATGTGCAAAGATAGATTTCTAAATACTGATCCTGTGTTTAGATGAAAGAATCATGCCTTTTATTTTAGCAGGTCTAAACTGACTCTGGAGGACTAAAGAAAAAAAGGTATGATCTATCATGGAAGCTGCTTAAATGCAAAATTAGTTAGGCCAGGGGAGGATGCACGTGGGGATTAAACTATCACGCTGGGATCTGGATGGTTGGTGACAGACCGGGTGGGCCTGGGAAGCCAGGATGAGGTTCAGTAGGTCAGAAGTGGCAAGAGGGGATTCAGCTGAAGCAGCGATGGTCAGGCAAGGAAGTCAAGCTTGGGGAGATGAGCCAAGCTGGGAGGAAAGAATGCCCAGGCAGTAGGAATGGGGACCTCTGGTTAAGAGATGGGGACTAGGTGTGTTGGGCAATGAAGGCCAGGAACTGAGACCAGAGAGGTTCAGCAACATCTTGTACATAGCGGAGGCTACCACTAATAGCGAAAGTGAATTTGATTTTGACCTTACATTTTGGGTGGGGGGAGCCTTTACATGCCCCTGCCCAGGACCTGCCTGTCTCTGAGAGAACTGCAGTGTGAGCCAGCGGAAGTATGGAGATTCAAATGGGGAACAAAATGACAGGGGGCGGGAAGTACCCTCCATAACAAGTTCCCTCCCTAAGTGATCCCATTAGAAGCTGTGTGGAATCTGCTGCGGGAATCTGGCCCAAAGTTTCTGTCATCAAGACAAATGGCTAATTAATATAGAGCCAGTTCCACTGTTACTTTTCACTTCTGTTATAATAGTTTTATCTCTCGTCCTTTGTTTTAAAATCACTAATACTCAAAACATTCTGGTTTGGGAGGTAGTTTTATATTTATTATGAAGATGATAACATGGAAGCTGAGTAACTAATTTGTTCAAAGCCACAGGCACCTACGTCATAAAACAAAAAAGGTGAAAGGACCACATCAGGACTCACGGCCTCTGTTGTGGGAAAGAATAGGCTGGGTTACAAAGGGCCATGGCAGGCCTTGGGGGGATGTTGGACTTGTTCATTATCCTGTGTTAGTTTCACAGGTACGGACATATGTCAAAACTTTTCAGATTGTACAGTTTAAATATATTCAGTTGACTGTATGTCCAATACACTTCACTCAGGCTGTTCAAAACTGAAAGTAAAATAACTGATGGCACCAACAGCAGACGAATGGAAGTGGATACAAGCTGCAGTTTTTGCCCAATCACAGGACAGTGAAAGCAGAGTCTCTGGGTCCTAGATCCCTCTCTTTCTCTCTATCAATAGACTGAGGGAGAAAAGTGAATAAGAGGTAAGGGTTAACTTGTCCAAGGTTGACCCCTTGCTGGCTGGCCTCGCTGAAAAGGAGTTGGCCTCCTGCAAATCTCCATGGAAAGACAGACTAGCCTCTAGTGTTTAGAGCAGTCAGTCATTCCTAGTCAACTACCAGGCATGGAGCCCACTCTCCCTGGCCTGCCAGAGGAGGGCATGGTGCTTCACAACCATGAATACTGGTGCGGTGAATCTTCCAGTGAACTTGCCATGTCATGCAGCTATAACTTAAAGTATAGACCTCGACCTCTGATCATACCAGGGAAGAAGCAGGTGACCCTTGCTCATGAACCCTGAGCTGGCAGGACAGGCTTTTGCCAAGGTTCCATCACATTATATAGTTTTTATATCCTGGCCCCTGATTATGCTTGGGGAGGGATGATGCTTTCTAATGGAGTAGCTTAAAAGCTCCATGGCCTGGCGTTCAGATCCCTCTTCTCAAATAGGGAACCTGGATGGTGAGGTCATTCTATGGTGCTGCAGAACTAAATGAGAGATAGGAACCTGTGTCTCCTATCTCCTACGGACGACTGCTTCTTAGCCAATCACCTTTGTTTGCACACACTAAGTAACCATGCTGATGGGCTCCATGACAAACATTTGGCTTTCTTTCTCAGCTACACTTTCATGGTTGCTCTGAATACCCCTCTCTTCTCTAGTCAGCAGCTAGCTGGATGTAAATGTTTATACCTCTCTTCAAGTCTCTCACCCAGTCATACTTCCTCATTTTGGGCAAATAGCCTAGAAAGAAACAGACACCTTTTCTCTCCTACCTCCCTTCTCATCCCTATCTGAAATGTCACCTCCTCTGTGAAGCCCCCCTGCCTGGAAAAGTAAATAACACTCATTTGTTTGTGTATCTGTCTCTCTGTTACAATCTGAACTTAAGGGCCAGATATTCATCTCTGTAGACCCGGATACATAGGTGCATAATTTGTGATACATAGGTGTGTAATAAGTAAATCACATTTAAAAAGCAGTTCAATTTTCTCCCTTTTTTTCTGTTATGAACCTGCTCCTGTGTTAAAAGCTGAATGTGATAACTTCCTTTATTGTTTAGTTCAGTGTTTGGAGAGGCAGTATATCATAGTGGTTACCCCACAGGTCTGGAATCAGAGAAGCCTGGGTAGGAATTATGGCCTTGCTGTTCACTAGCCATGTGACTTTGATCAACTGACTATTTAAACCTCTGGTGACTTCGTATGTCAAATGGAGCTAATCACAGTGCCTGTCCCCATAGGGTTGTTTCATTGAATCATAATGCATGGAAAGCATGCAGCCCAATGCTTGGTGCATTAGCGATTTCTACCATTATTGTTACTAGAATGAAGGAATCTCCCAAACCATGGTAGTACAGCTGCTAGAAAATCCCAGATCATGCCTGTATGTTAGCATCAATGGTCCTGTCAAAATGACAGAAAGAGTGTAAATAAAAAGAAAGTGGGAAACATTTTAATTCTCTCCACAGACTCTTTTTTCAATGCATGCCTGAGTAATTATCTGTATAGGTATATGTGTTTTAATTATACAACTAGCTTTTCACTTCACATCTCAAACAATTTAGATACAAAAAGGAAAAACTATACTTTTGGGGAAGAAATACAACTGATGATGAAAAAGTAAGTTTTCCTAAGGTGGCTTAGATTTTACTAGGGATTTTAAATAGTATCATACACAAAATCTGTTGTGTTTTCAAACCATTAAACATTTCTTTTTGGTCACCATAGAAATAGAAATAACCCAAATAGTGGATTGGATTATTTATGCAGCATATACCTTGAAATGGTCAGTTAAATATAAAAATTTCCCTCTTCTTTTTGGGTTGGTGATTATTTTCCTGTGATTTCCCTCCATTTTTAGTAAAAAAAGAAGGTATTCATTTACATACTAAACACACCCAAACTAGTTTACTAAAATATATGCAGATATATAATACATGTATAGATTGCAAAATCTCTCTGTATATAGAATATAATTAATTTTTAGTCTTAACATAGAATTAGCTCATGAAATTCAATGAGAAATACAAACACTCTCATATAACAAATGGGCAACAGACATGAACAGGCAATTCACTCCATAAAGAATGCAAATTGGACAACTATAATAGCATAATCAATAAAATATATTTAAAAATAAATTAATTAAAAAATAAAGACCATGAAAAGAATACAAATGACCAGTAAACAATAAAGCAACAGATATATGCCCTGGCTGGCGTAGCTCAGTGGATTGAGTGCGGGCTGGGAACCAGTGTCCCTGGTTCGATTCCCAGCCAGGGTACATTCCTAGGTTGCAGGCCAGAACCCCCAGCAACCACACATTGATGTCTCTCTCTCTCCCTCTCCCTCTCTCTCTCTCTCTCTCTCTCTCTCTCTTTCCCCCTCCCTTCCCTCTCTAAAAATAAATAAATAAAATCTTTAAAAAAAACCAACAGATATTATTTTAATATAAAAAGTTTACTTGACTCGTGCATGCATTGTACTATAATATTCACGATATAATCGCATTTAAACCAAACCTACAGATTAAGAGACATTCTGTCTTTTCAGAAAACTTTATTATCTCAAGATATGGGAAGATATATGAGACTTAAAAAATAAAAATATGTATCATATTTAAACATGAGGTCTATCCTCTGTGCTCTAAAGTCCCTGGATAAAATAATTTTAAGCCTTTTCCCAGACTTTGAGTTTGGTAAAATCTTTTACCCATCTTTTTGCATCTTAAACCTTTTTGTCATCTTATTCTTCATCAGCCCTGTGTGTTGAGGCTTCTTTTTCAATACTGATGATCACAAGAGTCATTATCCATGAGCAGAGACTCTGGCTTCCACTATGACCTGGTTCTTGACTATGTCTATGGTTTTTTTCTCCCAAGTCTACCTAACATGAATTACATTGATATTCCAGAAAGATCTCCTTAGTTATTGTCTTATATTTATTTTAATAAAGCTTATTTTTGAAAAATTATCATCTGCTGTCTAATAAAATATGGAAAATCACATATATAAAAGTTTTAAAAATAGGAATCTTAAAGGAAGAGCCTAACACCTTTTCCAGTGTGGAATTTTAAGTTCTCTTGATCCCTAATTTATTACCACTCTGGCCACAGAGGTGACATTTCCTTCGAGGTCTAGGAAATTTATGGCAATACTAATAAAACCGGTTCTTGACTTGCCACCCACGTACTGTTTGAAGCTGTTCTTCTGGAGGACGTGGAGACTGTGGCATCTTAGATTCCTGACTTGTTGTTATTCATCCCACCCACCTTTCATTTTTCTTCAGGAGTAACTGCTTTCCTCTCAGCCCTAGTAACCCAGAGGCATAGAAGTCCAAAGGCAACACTCAAATGAAAACATAAATCCTAGATCCTCACACCTGAACACACCATAGCAAAGTTCCTGCCAGACGAACTCTGGGAAGTAAGTGCTATCAACTGCAGGGATGAGACTAACTTTATACAAAACAAAATAGACCACTAGCTAAACAATACAACATGAAAAAACCCCAGAAAATTTATTTATGTATTTTTAAATAGTGATGGCTGTTGGGCCAGTATTTTTACACAGTGAGAATATTAGACCTCAACTATAGTCCTGAGTATGTGTATAAGTTCCTCTGCTTGCTTTTTTTATTTAGAAAATAGTGGTTCTCACTGGAATTCTAAGTAAAGCCTTTCAGAGACAGAACAGCCCCGTAGTGTTGGTATTGTTATTTATAACCTTGTTTTCTTCAGTATTTGACATCTTTCCATCCATTCATGAGAAAGCTGTTAGAAAAAGTCCTGAACTCAGTCTCCCCAAATGGCTGTGCCTCCCAGTGTTGGATTGGTACAACCGAGCCAGAGACGCGCTGTCTAGGTGTCTCCCCCACACATTCCCTGCCTGGAGAGCTTACCTAGGAGGTTGGAACCTTCTCATCAGTAGGCAGTAATGAACATGCCAGGCCAAAGAGGACTTTCTGACAACTGGCTAGGAGGATTGTATCGAGTTTTGTATAGCAGAGTTTCCCATCATTTTTTGTGTGTGGATCCTTAGTTTTGCAAGATGCCCATAGGAAAAAGGTTTTTGTGGTCAGGTCAGTTATGGAAACCTCTGCCTTTGAGCTGTTTATAGATACACAATGGGCATTAGCATGAACATGTTCTGAGACTTCCTGTGTTTAAAAAAACCCAACCCTGTTTAGCTTTGTTTATAGCTTAGTGATTTCCAAATTTGTTTGACCATAGAATCTTTTTTAGGGAAACATGATTAATATTTCATGGAACTGGCAGGCTACAGAAAACACACAGGATGTACTGGTGGACAGCGTTAGGAGGATGGATTAAATACATCATGGGAAGAAGGATGGGTTTGGAGTCACAGACTTATGTTCAAATCAAATCTGCTGTTTACCGAAAAAAATATAACAATCTTAAATTTGGGTCTCTGGCCTCCCTCATCCTTGTTTTTTTTTCATCTGATTACTGGAAATTATAACACTATTTACTACACAGAGTGCTGGTGGCATCAAAGGAGGCAGTGTGTGAGAGGACATGGGACTAGTACTTGGTACAGATTTGGATGAATCTGATTCTTCTTGAGGAATGAACACTGGGGCCAGAGGGTGCAATGGAGGACATGGCACAGAGTGACCTGCCGAAGCTCCACTGCTGCCTTCCACACACAAGTGTGCTTGTGGTGATGCCTCCATGCAGGGTTGATAGCAGCAGCTTATTGTTGAGCTGGATGCAACTCAGGAGGATATGGGCATTTCTATGGCACCAAGTAAGTGGGCTGTCTTAAGAGCTGGTCAAGACTGGCCACTTAAATTTCAAAGAATCAGACTAACTGCTCTCCCAATGCTAGGCCAAAAGTATGTTTCACTAAAAGCCAGCAAGATGATTGATTGTGGAGATTAGGTGGCCTCTTTCCTCAGGTGAAAAATCACAGCTTTGCTTGTGACATTTTTCTTATACAACCAAGCAGCTACCACTGACCAGGAGATCTTTGGTTTATGATTTTATGACTTTTTTCATAGCTTGGGGAATATTTTCATCTGAATATTTTGTTGTACTTCAAAAAATTATCTTAGTTTTCTAAATTCTAGTTTAAATAAAAAACGTATTCATTTATGAGCTACCCCTGCACTAACTCACAGGTATACATGAGTCCACTGCTAGGTGTCTACTGAAATTCAATCCACCTTTGTCAACGGATGCTTTCATAGAAGCTCTCAAAGAGCCTACAAGTGCATGATGGTAAACATGAGGCTGCACTGCCCAGGGTCTCTCTCTAGGATGTGTTGCTCTTCAACATTGAGGAGGGTCATAGGCAGAGAATCTTCTGTTCTTAGATCCTGAAGAGGCCACCTCAGCTGCTGAGAGACATCTTTATAGAGCTTAGGCCCTTATCAGAATTTCCACATCCAGTGACTGATGCAAGAAGATGTAAAAAGACTCGCCATTTTGGCACCTAATAGGGCAGCTCTGATGGCCAAAATGAGCTTTAGTGGCCCCCTGTTGGGTGGCCCAAGGCAATGGTCAGGCCTGAATTACAGTTCCACCAGCACTGGTCTGCAAAAAAACTGCAGTTTGATCTCTACTCAGTCCTACTTCTTTCACCTTCTTTCTACAGGTAGAGATTCCCAAAATCTCAACATCTGCTTCTGGAGAAGCCAGTCTGTGCAAGAGTTTGGGACTTCTTCTTTACACCTCCTAAATTTGGGGGTTTTGTGAATACAGTGTTCTCTCTCTGTCTTGATTGTAAGCTCTTTGTGGGCTAAGAAATCTATAGAGACTTCTACACACCAGTTTTTATTGCTGTGCCGTGGGCATGGAAGATAGCTGTTAAATGTATTGTGAGTGAAATGATATATATATTATGCCAATGGATAGCATACTTCCATTGTAGAGAGACTTCCTGTGTTGAGCGAATGGTCACAAATGAAGAGAGCTGTGTTGGAACTCCATCAGTCATGTTCAACCTTTGTGTGGCTCTCTCAACATCCACTTACTTTGTGGAAATTTCCAGCATGAGGTTCTCACTCCCTTCCCTTCTTTCTTTTCTCTCTGTGTCCAGAGCTAACACTGATGTCGAGGATTCTCCCACCGCTATCCTTTCATATTTTTCTATGATAGCTGAAATGATATTTTTCTTTATGAATTGTTATTCACAACAACCTTCTTGACTAATGCATGCAAAAAGTGTGAATGCCATTTTCCCCTTAAATAGGCCCCTTTAGACAAGTAACCGCTAAGCATTTTTTCCTGTGAATATGTAAATAGGTTAAAAATGAAGATGCAGTCAGGGCTGTGTGAATATTATTCCAACATTACACTTAAGATCCTTTCAGCACCATTTGCTAACATTTTGTACTCCTAGCCAAAGTGCCAAAAATTGCTCTCTCCTCATGCAATTTTCAAAAATTTCACTGGCACAAAATGAAGTAAAATTTCTATCTGCAGGAGAGAGCAAACTTCATTTAGCATGTTTTACAAAGTGCTAAATAGGTTTTCTATTTTGGGAGCGAGCAGCGGAATGTGTGCTTCCTGCCAGCCCCATCCAGCACTTGCAATTCAGCTCCCCCCACAAGCGCACATTCCGGGATGTCTCTGGACACATTAACATAATGCTTGTTATTTCATTCAAAAGAAGAATAAAACAATTAGGATGTGTTCAAGGAGTGAGAGATTGGTGCGAGAAGGTATTTTTCCTTGTCTTTAATTTTGTTATTATTTAAAATAAAATAGTGATTATGGTCCCAGTGAGAGGCTTTTCTATTCCAGTGGTTTCAAAGTTAGAGCTCCTTTTTTCTGTTCTCTAGTGCATCAACTAAAAAAAAAGGTGTCATGGTCTCACCGCTGAGAAATTTACAACCCTGGGTATATAGCATTATTCAAATAGTCCATCATATTTTCCTGAAGGAAATCATACATGACTAAATAGTCAGTGAATTTATTTTCTAGGAAAAAAGTACTTGTCTCGTAGCATAATATTAACAACAATAGTAACTAATACTGATGGATTGCCCATAGTTTTCCAGGCATTATTTTGACCTGTATTATCTCGTGGCATCCTGACATCCATCCTTTGAGACAGTACTGTCAGTACCCCATTTTATACATGAGAAACTAAGACAGGGCAGGTTAGTGAGCACATGAGCTGGGAGTGAAGTTTGACTCCAGACCCCGCATTGTTTCCTGCAGTTCAGCACTGCTTCGCAAATAAAAAGAGTGTGCAATGAAAGTGCTTACACCCCTAGTGGACTTTGACCGTTCAGTCCATGATCAAACTTGGCTGAGAGAGCGTGGAAACAAAGAACTGGGGGGAGAAGCTGGACAGCACACACCAGAGAGAAATATGTGACTTCTTTGTAAACGTTCCCATATTTACACCATAAAACGCATATGCTGAGAGTATTTGCATACTTTTCCAGCTTTTCCCAGTGCTTAATATTTGGCTTCCCATATATTAATCTATTTTTAAAAGGAAGGTTTCTTCAATGCCAATGAAGGTTGAAGAATTGACCTCAGCAAATAATTTTTGGAGACTAATGGTGCTAATGAGCATTATTAGTCCTTTACGGATATCTGCTACTTAATCCATCTTCTCAGAACCAGTTAACATAAAGAAGTAAATCATGAGACAGAGACTGTCACTCAGAGATGATAAACCAGCTTGCTCCATCCAGAAATTGTGGAGTCGCAGCTCCACAACACAATTGCTGCTTCTGGAAGCTTCCTGAGCATTGCCCAAGTTGACTTCTGTCCTCCCATGTCATTTAGGGGAGCAAGCCCCAAGCCCCAGGAAACCATGGGCCTATAAGGGATGTGGCCAGAGGCTTGTTATATCCTAGGAGGTGGAGTCACCACAAAGCACTGGAGGGTAAGGAAGGAGACTGTGAAAACCTGGAACTGGACTTTGAACAGTGAACATTATCACCTAAGTGTCCAAATGAAGATTTAAATATTTGCAGTTAACGAGAAGAAAGAGGTGAGCAAAAGGCAATCCTCTGTTTTCAAATATGAGCCTTTGTTGTTCTTTATTTAAGGATAACAAACAAACAAACAAACAAAAAACAGAGTCCATGGCAAAATAGTACAAGACACAAGAAAGATAGTGTCCTGCTGTCCTGCTGAGGACTTAGGAGGTCAGAGTCTACTTATTACTGGAAATGACCAAGTGTAGGATTCTGGAAAAAAAAGTTCAGAAAATTGCCTGGAATTTCCAATTAAAATCAAGAAACTATGGTTTCTATGAAACAGGAAATAAAAGTAATACAGAGAAAACAGATTAAGAAACAAAGACAACAGTATGAGATCAAGAAGTAGATGAATCTGATGAGAAGGAATTGTAAGAAGCAAAATAAAATACTGGGATTAAAATCTACATTGTCACAGGAAAAAAGACATAACATGGTACACAGGAAATAAACTCAGTGATGTGAGGGACTAACTTGAGAACCTTTCCTGAAGAGGTAAAATAAGAAACAAAGGTGAAAATGATATGAGAAAAAAGGGGCAGAAGACAGAAACCCAAATCAAAGAAGCAGCAAGAATTGCTGAGGAAAGAAAGCAATTTTGAAAGACATAATTAAAAATAGTTTGCCTGAGCTGAGACTACTTTGCACATGCAAATTGATACTCTAAACTGAAATCTACATAATTACAAAGTGAAATTTTAAACTTCTATAATCTCTAGGTAGAAAATTTTTTGTCCTATAAGGGAGCAAAAGGCAGGTGTTCTGAGACTTCTCTGAATTCTAGAAGTCGGCGCATCAATGTCTGGACTCTGTGCCGCCCGAGGGAACCTGCCATGACCACAGAACTGGTCTGTGTCTTATGCTGGACTATGGGGCAGCCAGGAGCCCCATGTAGGTACTGAGCCCTTGAAGTGTGATTAGTAGCTGAATTTTTCTCTTTATTTAATTTTAATTAATTTAAATTTAAATAGTTTCATGCGTTTAGTGCCTATGCATCGGACAGTACAAATTTAGAGTTTTGAGGTTAGGGGATTTTGACTTAGAGATTTTATTCCCATCAAGGCTCTCATATGAAGAAAATAGAAGGGTTCTTTTTGCACATGCAGGAACTTAGAAAATTATACCATCTATGGACTTTGAAAAATTTTTTTGAAGATCTACTCAAACCTCAATAAAATAAAGAAAATTTAAGATAGCAAGAATCACAAAGCTTTATTATAGAAGGCCAAGTGGGGACCACTGAAGACAGAAAACACACACTATAAAAGCTGAACATTTAAGACAGTGATCTGTACCTACATCCCTAAATTATGTTAGCAAAAGCAGAAAAGAACAGGAGGCATGCTAAATTATTTTCCTTTAAGATGTAATTTTCTTCTTAATCAGACAAGAAGAGAAATATGGAATGGCTTTGAATATATACATGTTGTATTTAAAACTCATCTATAAAAAACTGGAGAACAAAAAGGCATGTTCTTCTGTAGTCAGAGAAAAATCCATAGCATTCAATACTTTCATTATTAAAGAACAAATAATTAAAATAATGTAAGCATTCAACACAAGATATTAGGAAAAGAACAATAAAGGAACTCTAAGAAAATCAGAAGACAGGAATACTAAAATATTAAAGCAATAATTAATGTACCAGAAAATAGATGGTGGGATGAAAATAAACCTGAGAGTTGGTTGTTTGGGGGAAAATAACTAATAAGTAAACTTCTAGCTAGGTTTATCAAAGAAAGAATTCAAACAGCTGAAATTATGAATGGGAAATGAGGTACGATAATGGTTATAAATAGATTTATATTGAAGGAAAGAAAGAAATACATCAAAGCACTGAAAGCATTTTTAGGAAAGTATAAGTCATCTAAATTAATTTCAGAAGTCATCTATTAATTAATTAATAGAAATTAATTCCTACTGATAACTATAGAAAAAATTTTCAAGTTTTTAAAATGTTGCCTCAGAAAACTGGTCTTGGGCCCTGGCTGGTTTGGCTCAGTGGATTGAGCGCTGGCCTGTGAACCAAAAGGTCACCAGTTAGATTCCCTGTCAGAGCACATGCCTGGGTTGCAGGCCAGGTCCCCAGTAGGGGGCATGGGAGAGGCAACCACACATTGATGTTTCTCTCCTCTCTCTCTCTCCCTTCCCTTCTCCTCTAAAAATAAATAAAATCTAAAAAAAAAAAGTAAAACCAATAAAAATATTTTTTTAAAAAAGAAAACTGGTCTTGGAAATTTTGAGTTAGTTCTTTTAAACCTTTAAGAAAGACATCACTCCTAGTTCTTTTTAGTTGTTCCTGAGCACAGGGAAAAATGGGAAATTTTAAAATTCATTTTATAAATGCCATATAGTTTTTATACTAACCCTGAAAAAAACTGAATAATGTAAAAAAAAGCAAAACCCTGGAGATTGTTACCATTTGTAAATGTGGATGAGAAAACTCAGCAGTATGTTAAGAGGGCGTGACAAAGTAGGGTTACTTTCAGGGTTGAAGAGCAATTACAAACACTGACATGGTATTCTAAGATCTGTTCATGTAGTAACTCACTTAATTCTCACAACAATAAATGAGGTGGATCCCACTATTGTACCTCTTTCACAGACCAGGGAATTGAATCAAGGGCAGAGCCAGGCTTGAATCCAGGTGATGGCCCCCAGAGCTGCACTTGGACAAGCAGCTGCGCTGCCTTTTATGTCAGCAGCTTCTTGGAACAAACCAATGCATACATTTCAGTTGTAGGAAAGGTGTGTGATAACATTCGGAATCCATTCCTGACTTTTTAAAAAGATTTTATTTATTTATTTTTACAGAGGGAAGGGAGGGAAAAAGGGAGAGAGAGAGAAACATCAATGTGTGGTTGCTGGGGGCTGTGGCCTGCAACCCAGGCATGTGCCCTGACTGGGAATCGAACCTGCGATGCCTGGTTCACAGCCCGTGCTCAATCCACTGAACTACACCAGCCAGGCATTCCTGACTTTTAAAGAAAACACTTAACCTGGGAAAGATGGTTATGTTATTTTTAATATGATAAAGAAAATTGATCTGAAACTAGCATCTAACAGCATAATTAATAGGGAGACCAGAGCATTCACACTACAGTCATGTAGGAGGCAAAAGAACATCCATCACTATTTAATATTGTTATGATAGTTCTACTAGCTGCAACGAGAATAGGAAGAGAAAGGGAATAAAAAGTTTAATTCTTCGAAAGAGGAAAAACAAATTATTATTTTTTTGCAGGTGATACGGTATTCTACCTAGAAAACTAAAGAGAATTAGTTAAAGATCTACTAAAACCAATGAAAGAGTCTAGTATGAATAATGCATAGACTATAAATACAGAAAAAATAATAGCTTGTATATCAACATGTGCAAACTCAAATACCTTTAAAGGCCAGACAGAGACCTAAATGCATGACCTCTCCTGGTGTAGGGTGTATAAGGTTCACAGCAGCAAGAAAAGTATAAACTCACTAAGACTTAATAAGAAATACAGAATCTTTATGCTGAAAACTATGAAAACTGAGTAAATCAAGAAATATACACTACATTTCCAGATAATTTGGAGAATCCAGGCAACACTAACCAGGAAAGTTTATAATAATGAGAACATTGAGGGAGAATGTCCATTATCCCTACCAGACATTAAAAGGTATGAAATAGCTGTAGTCTTTGAAATGGCGTATTTGGTTTCTCTTTTGCTTATTTACTTGTTTGGTAGAAAATAGATAGATCATTAGAATAGAAAAGAAAACATAAGCATAGGTAAAAATGCCAACTGTGGTACATTCATTCATTCGAAAACAGTATCCTAAACAGTAGTCAATGAAGACAAGATTCCTGAATATGCTAGACAGGATTCTGTGTCTCTTCGCACTCTGGTAGAGAGATAGGCAATGCACAGATGTACTAAAAGTAAATAAGAAAAATAAAGATAATTCAAGTAGGGTTGTCTAGTAGAGACTTGAGGAGGGGGCATTTAAGCTGATGAATGAATCGCTGGAAGGAGTGAGCCCTGTAAAATTAAGGAGAAAGAACCTTTCAGGGGAAGGGAGTATCATGTGCCTCTCAAAGGTAGCAGACTCGGCCTGTTTACGAAACAGAGAAGGCCAGCGTGGGGGGAGCAGAGTAGGCAAACCGGCAACAGTACAGTGTGGCCTTGGGGGGAGCTAGATCTTGTAGGACTGAGCACCCAAGATAAGGAGCTTGACTTTATTTTTTAAATATAATATGAAAACATGGAGAGGTTTTTAAGCAGAGTAGTATCATAGTCTGATTTGTAACTTATGATGATCACTCTGGTTTCTATTTGTAGATGAGATTGTAAAGAGGCCAGCAGCGAGGCAGGTGACCACTTAGGAACCTGTTGGACTGAGTAGAGATGACGGTGGCTGGATTAAGGTGGTAGCAGTGAAACTGGAAAAAAAAATGGTTGGGTTTGGAATATGTTTTGGTGGAAGAGCCAAAGCATTTGTACTTATATAATTAGATGGGGACACTGAGGAAAAGAGAGGAATCGAGGAAAATTCCTAGCTATGGGGTAAAGGAACTTGGTGAATGATATATTGGGAAGACTGGAGGAAGACCAGGATTAGGGTTAACATAGGGAAGCAAGGATTCTGAACACATCAAGTTCTAGGTATCTGTTAGATACTGTGACAGGATGATCAGCAGGCCGTAGAATGGACAAATCTGTTACTCCAATGAGAAGTTGGGCTCGAGACAACCATTTAGGTGACAATCAGTCTACTGATGATATTTAAAGCCAGGGCACACCTGAGAATGTTAGAGAAGCAGAGGAGGGCCGGGGAGGAGCCCTGGGAGCTGTGACGTGTGGAGGGCAGGCAGAAGGGGAGCAAGGCAGGAACGGAAACAGGGAAGATGTAGCTGCTGAGTCTGCAGGGACACCTGCCAGGTACTGGAGCTCAGAGAAGGAAGCATTTCAGGGAGGGGTAGCAAACTGTGACAACTACTGCTGCGAGTTAAGTTAGCTAAGAGCAGAAAGTGGATCACTGCCTAAACTCGCAAGGAGCGGTCTCTGATGAGGCTGTCATGTATGGGATTCTCAGCAGAATGAGAGGAGAGGAAGTGGAGACTGCTACTTTTGACGACCTCTTCAATATAATTACAGTGACATTTCTACTCTTCCGATATGATAAGAAATTATTTCAATTCACTGCAAGTGACAATTCAGATCATTTAGGAGAACAAGGATGATGTCACAAATGATCTTGGCATGATTTCTTATTTGGGAAAAAAGTAAATATTTTGATTTCAATGTTTTAGGAAATGAGAAAGTAAACTTCAAAAGGATAATAAGCTTTATCTCTAAATGGTGGTATAATGAACATTTTCCTGTTATACATTTTTATTTTAATTTTTCTCTAATATATTCTCATGTCTACAGCCATACCACCCTGAATGCACCCAATCTCATCTAATATACTCTTCTTTTAGTCAAAAGAATTAATGTCTTTATGAAATCCAACCATTTCTAGCAAGCCAGATTGAATCAACTCAATTCAACAGACTATTGGCATTGCATCAGGAGCCTACTGTTTAGAAAGGTATGAAGAGTCGTAACTGAAAGGTGGAGACAGATGAGTGTCCTGAGTGAAACAGAAACACCAAAGATAATTCATGATAAAAGCGTGTAACTCCCAGATACTGGTCACCTAGTACAACTCTGAAAACTAAAGGAGTGGACAAGGAGAAGACCACAGTGACTGGATCATTATGAACAATATCACTGGGGTGGGAGGACAGAATTTGTACCTCTGTGAGTAACTCTACGGGAGAAATCCACGGGACACGGTAACGACCAGCAGTTACCCCAACAGCTTGTCAGGGGCAGTCAGTAATAGGGGAGAAACCCAAAAGAATCCTTCTGTTTGCCCTCAGGAATGTGGGCTCATCAATTTAATGGAGAATAAGGAGGACCGTGTATATAACCCGGGGACTCTGAAGTGTGTGCCCCTGCATGTGACTCTCCCATTGCCATGGAGGGGAGGGGGTCATTGCCAGTTGCTCCCAAATGGCCCTGGATTCCTTCTGGATCTGTTTCCTGTGCGCAAGTAGTCTGTCCATGTCTAATTAGAGAAGGGTTAGCCTGATGAAGTTTAAAGAAATATGGTTAGTGAAAGAGGCCACAAAATGAAGACTTAGGAACTGGAGTTGGGTGGAGACACCACTCCTCTCTATTTCACACGGTGGCTGTGGCTGCTCTGGGTTGTGGAGATTCACTGGATTGATCCACTGCGTGTGCCAAGGTGCACCTAGTTCTGCATGTTACGAAGAGGAGAAGGAGCTGGATTTCTGCCTCTGACACAGTGGGGGATGGAGGTTCGTCCTTGTGACTGAGTCAAGTACTCTCTGGGTGGGAAGGAGGAGTAAAAAGAAAAAATACGCAAGCAAGAGATGATTCAAAATTCTACTTTTTTTGTGACTCAAGCAATGAGTCTAAGGCTATTGTTAGCTACTTTCCCTGGCTCTTCAGAGTCCCTAGGCGAGTGTGACAGAGGAATCAGTCTGACGTGGACAGGGTATGACTACCCTGCCGCTATCAGGAGACCCTGAGGTCACCAGCATGTACTTGGACAAAGAAGATTGTTCAACGTCACTAGTATTACTCACGTGTCTTTTCTGGCTGTCTCAGTGTGTTCTCCATCCTCACACAGAGACTGACACACATTTCCCTCGTCCCTGATCAAAAATAGAATGTACTTCTCATTCTAGTTTTCCAAGTATCAAACAGTGTGTCCCAAGCTTTTGTAATCTTCTTCAATTTACAACCTGAAGCCAACACGAGCAAGGTGTTGTCTGGGTGCTTTCAATATGTTTATGTCCTTAGAACTTTCACCATATAACTTTTTCCCCTTGAGATGCATCTCATTACTGGCAAGTCCTGTTTTTCTGCTTGTATTTTTCTTTAACTTTATTTTGATGCCAATGGATTATGTGCTTGCTTGTGTTTGCTGTTTTATTTTTTCAGGATGCGGGCTCTTAGCAAAGCACAATGAGGAGCCCAGTTCACTCTCAGTTCAAGAGCTGGATCATGTGCTTCTTTCGTAAGATGAAAGAGATGCCCCTCCTATGGCTGCCCTCGGCCTGGTTGTTCTGCCTGTGGACCAGCTGGGCATTGACAAACGGCCCCTGTGTGAACCGAGCACTCCCTTCCTTTCTCTAGCTGTCATCCCCTTCCCTCTTAACACCCTGGCTCATTCTAACTCTGACTCCTGGTATGCACACTGGGTTGTTCGTGTTTGCTGGATTGATTCAGACTTTCTTCTCCAATTCAACAGCCTTCCTTTTTCCACCTCTCTGAGCTTCCAAGGGAAACAGCAAGCTCATCTGGGTCCTTCTCCTCTAGCACCCCAGTCACAGAGAGCTCCGCTAACAGCTACAAACGAACAGTAAATTAGCAGACACTGCCTGCACTCAATGTTTGGGTTGGCTGCCTCATCATTTGCTAGTTTTCAATATCCTTGTGTGGCATTGTTTCCATGCTCCGTGCTTAATGAATTCTGTGTAGCCACATTCCTCCAGTCTACCTATTCCTGGGTGGTTTGTCATCAAGACTTTTCTTAGTTCTTTTTAGAGAAGACCAAGGTCAAGAATTAATACTTAATTGGCATTTACCTTTATTTCTTGAGCATTCCCTTTCTTCTATCATTTTCACGTGGTGCCACAAGTTTCCCTCCCTTCTGGGGCACAGAAACCTCTTCTTGTTGGATAAACACAGGGGATGCTCCAAAATGCCTACACTTCCTAATTCTCATTTTACATTTGACCTATCATATGTTTTTTTTTAATTTGGGCAAGCTTTGCTTTTTAAGCCATGTATTTTTTCTTATTACAAAGTAAATACATAAATGATAAACTCAGAAAATATTGAGACGTTCTAATGAAGAGATATGGAATCACCTATAATCTCCCCAATTATCATTCACTATTTGATTTATATCTTCCTAACACCCTTTCTATGTATTAGCACAATCAGGGTCATACTGTACATAGTCCTTGTATCTCATTTTCACTCAACAATTCATCCTTATTTTTTCCTATAGTAATAATTATTCTATTACATTATGATAGTTAATGATTGCATAGGATATAATGTCTCTTAATCTAATAAACCCAATTCCCAATGAATATGTTAATTACCTTGGTTATGGTGATGATTTCATAAAATATATCAAATCATTATGTTGTGTACTTTAAATATATACAATTTTATTTGTCAATTATACCTCGACAAAGTTGAGGGAAAAAGAAAACAAAACAAAAATAAACCAAATACCCTATCGTTGGATATCTAGGTAATTTCCAGCTTATTGACATTATGGATAATGCTTGAGTGAGTGAGTGTCTGTACCTTTCGTATTCATCCCTAGTTCTGTCAAGCCCCTGATTTCTCTTGGACTCAGGCTTCATGTGGTGCTCTCCATCGTTCTCATTCACTTTGCCAGTCAAACAGATGGTATTCCGGCACTCATGTTTACATTCAACTTAGGCATGGCTATTTGAGGGGCACCCACTCAGGACATTTCTAAATAGTCTCCAGGATTTCTTACATCCACTTTCTGTTATAATTCACCTGTCCAAAATTGGGTGACTATATGATGAACGTTTTAAACATTCTTCTCATTAGAGGTTGATACTTATGGTCTTAATTATGTAATGATCATGATTATAAACTGTTTACATAGAAATTCCGCCTACGCCAATTCCTGTCCATTCTTTAGAGCCAAGTCTAGGATATGTCTTTTCCACATGTGTTCAAAGAGCACTTATGCCAGAGGCTGTGATGTTTCCTATCCAAACCTCATAGCCACAGTTCATCCCGTCTTGGGCTCTGCCAATTTGGATGTGGATACTGATTAGATCCCACTTTTGCAGCCTCCCAGTGTCATTCCATATTTCCAGGACTGTCTTGTGATTTTCCTTCATAGCTTTACAGTGTAATGTACTCTTATTACTGCTATATTTTTATTGTGTCAGCATGGAATCCACTCAAGGAAAAGTTATAATATTATGTTTATTGATGGGCCATTACTCACTGATCTTGTACCCATTACAAATGCAAAACACTGTGCTGTTTTAACTCCTCAAATAAGCAAATTAAAGGTGAGGGTGGGGAGAGGTTTAAATATGGGTGTGGCAATGCAAACCCATGCTTAATCCCACCATCACCTATCCCAAAGTTAGACTTATTATTACAAAATACCAAAGCAAGTAGTTGCTGTACTATATATGTGTATTAATACCCATCATATTTTTTTCTTCCAAGCTATGTCTACTCCTCTTACGAAGATGTTTTCTAGTTTCTTCTTGCCACATCTACAATAATGGTTCTTAGCCTGAGTGCATATAGGAATCAACTGAGATTTGAAATATTTCAATGTCTGGGCATTCCAATTAGGTCTGGATTTCCATGAGTATGTGCGAAGTCATCGTATTTATATTTAAAAGTTCTTCGGAAAATTCTAAGATTCAGCCAGTAGAGTCACTTGGTATTGAACTAAGCACTTTGAATCTGCTCCCCACCCCCGCATGACCATTATACCACTGGTTCTCAAACTTTGCTGAAGATTAGAAACACTGAGGAACTTAAAAAAATTCTGATACCCTCAAGAACAAATAAGAATCTTTGGGGCAACAGTCTTATTTACACTCCCCTGGAAAGTTCAAAGTGTAGCCAAGTTTGAGAACTGTTTCTATACCTTGCAACTCAAGGTGTGGCCTGTGGTCCAAAAGTGTTGACATCTCCCGGGAGCTTGTTGGTAATGCTGGGTCTCAGTCCTGCTGTTACTAAACTCAAGGGATTTGCTGCTTGGGATGCGCTAGTGAAGAAGGAGACATGGTTGTCACAAAGTAGTTTTATTTCCTTGTAGCAAGTAAAGGAGATGGGATTCATACGCAAAGCTCTGCCTCCTGGGCAGGAAGCTTAGTATTGTTATATACACTATTTGGTCAATTACCTGTTGATTTCTTCTTTGCAGTTGACTTTTTTTATCCAGTTGAGTTCCTGTCAGCTCACCCTGTGTGTCTGTAAAGTACCGTGCTATATTTTAACACGTAGCAAGAAATAACATTTAGAGTGGCCCAGGCCTTGAGACCCTTGTCCTATCTAATACTACCGTGTCTGCAGATGTTTTTTGTCACGTTAAGTTTTAGTGCCCCTGTTTATACAATTTAGAACTTTGACTTTGAAACCTGTTATTTTGTTTATCATTTTAATTCATTTAGTGGGGAGTAAAAAGTGACAACACAAGGGACAAGTTCCAAAGATTTCTCTAAAGAAAGCTCTGGACCTTTTCAGGGAGCTGTATGTCTCCTTGGCATTCCATCCCTCTCGCACTTGCTGGTTTCATCTTTAAGTTTTTGTGGGAGGTCTTTCATTTTTTTTTGTTCCTGGTCTTGCACGTGTCTGATGACTGCGAGAGCTTGAGAGAGAGTATGATGGTAGGTGAGAAGTAAAGGAGGTGAAAGCCTTCATGCTCTTGATCTAAAAATGAAATGACACCCTAAATATACAGTGAGAATTGCCTGGAGATACTCTGACACCCCGAGGTGTGGGAGGAGGAGGCAGCAGCCCTGGTGCTCCACCTGAGCTGGGCTAGCTCCACTCCCAGCTGGAACAATGGAGTTCCCTAATTGCAGGTTCACTCCCGAGCCTCCGCCAACACTCCACAAGCAGCAACCTCCTCATGAGGTAGAGGTAGTTGCTTTAAATAAGTGTTTCAGCATGAAGAGAGTCCTGAGAAATAACGTTTCCAGTTAGGGTGAGTCATAGTCACTTAGCATTGTAGCAGCTTCCTAGAAATAATAAGTACTTTGGGAATTTGCATTAACTCCTTCAGCATCATGGCTAATAATTGGGCTCCGAACAATAGTTGGTAGGGATTGCCCAAAAGTCTACAGGAGCTGCCCTTGTTTTTGTAATCTCCCTGTCTCCCCAGGCGTTGCCTCACTCTTTCCCTCCAGCCTGTGCAACTACCTTACTCCCTGCGTCCCTTCCTACTCCCCACAGCCAACCACACACTGGGGACACCCTGTGTCTCCTTCCTAAGCCTGTTTCTTTTAACTAACAGTGCAGAGATTCTAACTGCAAAGAATCTTTTTTGTGTGTTAGATACTAGGGTAAGATTTAAACTCCCCTACCTCTTCCCCAAAGAGGAGTAATTGTATTTTAAAGTGAAATCTTTAGAGGTGGAAATCCCACAAAAGCCAACATAATAATGAGTATAGCTAATATTTGCCAGGACATTCTATGTGCCATGGGTACTGTTTCATTAATCTCACAACAGTCCAAAGTCAGTATTGTTATTATTTCTATTTTATAGATGGACAAACTGAGTAACTGGCTCAAGATCCCGTGGCTGGTAAACATCGAGCCTGGCAGGGTGCAAACCCAGACATTCTGACCCAGAGCCCGTGCTCCTCTCTCCTACACTGAAATAATTCCCTAAGTGAGGTTCTCTTGACAACATGAAGAATTTAAATTTCGTGTATGATGAAAATTTTAAGCATACAAAATTAGAAGAAATAGTACAATGAACTCCCATATATCCACCACCTAGATTTATCAGTCATTAACCTTTTGTCTGATCTATTTCATCCACATTTATATTTACTGAATCATTTTTAAGTAAATTTCAGGTAATGATACATCACCCCTGTAGTGGGTTGTATGTTGGCCCCCCGCAAAAGGTATGTCTACATCCTAATCCCCAGAGCCTGGAACTATTACCTTTTATGGTAAAGGATTGAATGTCACCTTAGTTGGAAAAGGGGTCTTGGAAGATAGAGTGAATTTAAGGATCTTGAAAGGAAAAGACCATTCTAGATTATCCTAGAGAGCTCTATATCCACTGACAAGTGTCTCTATAAGAGAGAAGCAGAGGGAGGCTTGACAGAGACAGAAGAGTGGAAGGCATGCCCAGGTGAGACCCAGGCCATATGCAAATGGTGGCAGAGATGGAAGTTATATTAGCACAGCTATGAGCCAAGGAATGCCTGAAGCTACCAGAAGCTAGAACAAGCAAGGAAGGGTTCTCCCCCAGAGCCACAGCAGGGAGAACAGCCCTGCCAACACCTGGATTTTGGGCTTCTGTCCCCTAGAACTGTGATAGGATATATTTCTGTTGTTTTAAACTACCAAGTTTGTGGTAGGTTATGGCAGCCCTAGGAAACTGGTCGAACCCCTTAATACTTTATATGCATCATCAAAAAAATAAGAATATGCTTCTACATAGCCATAATACAGTGATCACACCTAAACAAATTAACACTAATTACTCAATGTCTTCCACCATACAGTTTATATTCAAATTTTACTCTTCTTCTCCAGAAGTCCTGTAGGGTTGGTTGGTTCAAATAGGGTCCAATGAAGCGACCATACCTTGCATTTGGTTATGGTTCCTTGTAAGTCCATTTTGATTCAGGAAAATATCCTCTTCACTTCCCACTTCTTTCCAGGTATTGACTTATTAAAGAGCCTGTAGAGTGACCCATATCATGGATTTGTCCAATTGCTAGAGTGAGGGGCTCTTGTAGGATAACGGTTCTGCCTGGCAAAGATTTTCTCCAAGCCCTCGGGGATCACAGTCTGCTTGTAGCACCTGCCTGCGGGCAGAGCGGATGGGAGGCGATGGCGGAATGGGGGCAATACAGCCCACCAACTGCATCTTCCTGGGGCTTCCTCTGTAGGTTCCCATGCCTGCTTTCTTACATAGAAAGACACATTAGTGTTGGGTGCTCCTCCTAGAGAAAAGGTGGAACCAGGGCTCTTTCCCACTAACCTGGGCTGATTTGTGGCAGCTTGGAGAGATAGGCAGTTTCATTTTCAGGGACATCACTGCCGCTGTATTCCATGCAGGGCACATTGAAACTGGAAGTCCACATTTTGAAATGCATCTAATTATGTAAATGTTGCCTGCTCCCTTTGAAAATGAAAATGAGAGGTCAGGCAGGAAAATGCATCAGATTGCCAACGCCGTGGTATGAATTGGTTTTATATTGCTCTCTCCGTGGCTTCCCCGCTGATCAGGTGGCCAAGGGGAATTTGAGGCTGATGGGTGTTTGACACAGAAAACCTTCACTTACTTTCTGATTTTGCCTATCACTGGATACCCTGACTGGAAGCCCGGATGGGAGAATTGCCAGTTCCCAGGAGGCAGGCTTCCCATGGATCATGCAGCCAATGAGAAGTTAGCCAGAGATACCTTGCCACTTGCCATACGAGTGCTTCCATCAACTCTGGAAGAAGACAGACATCTCCTGTTTAAAGACTGCCAGTGGTGCTCTTGATGGTCTGGTTACTTCCCCTGAATCAACTACTGTTCCCCCCTCAGCCATTCAAAACCAAGAAAATGTTTTCTTATCACTCTGTGTCTCAAAGTTCTGACATAAGGCATCCTTTCCTATCCTTTATTTGATTTAAGGTCTGCTTCAGCCATTTATTGAACTGACTAGTGCATTAGTTTTATTATTCTCTTCCATGTCCTTGTATGTTCTGGTGAGTTTATTAGGTAAGGTCAGTTTCCTTCTGAGAGTTTAATCCAGAGGCCTTTACTACAAGGCTAACGTGTTTCCTTTTCTCATGAAGATAAGGAAACATCAACAGCCACAACAAAGATAGCAGACTGTCTGAGCCTGAGTTATTGAAAAAACTTCATGCCACACTTCCCAGTGAAAATGCCTTCAACATTCACTGACTGACTTTTCCTCATAATTGAGAGTTTATTCCATGAAGGGAAAGCTGGTCATGTTCCATTGCTTACTCATGGATTCTAGATACATTATTTTTTAGGTTTTGGGTGGAAAAGACATGGAGAGTGAGAAGAAGAGAGAAGCCAAGGATGTCCCTAAACTTTTTGACTTGAGTAAGGGCGAGGAGCAGGATTTCCATTTGCTGGCATGGAGGACACTACTAGAAGAAAGTCATGTAGGGGAGGAAGAGCACAGGGGAATGTCAGGGATTCAATTTTGAACATGTTAAATTTAAGATGCTTAACAGAGATACAAGGTCAGTCCAAAAAAAAGGCCTGTGTTATTGATATAATGAGAACAGTTTGCATGACATCAGAATAACCTGGCAGCCAAGAAGAGTGGACTGGAATGTGCATGTGTGAACAATGATGACTTCACTGTACTAATCAGTGGGGGCAGTAAACACTGTTGAGTGAGCATGTGTACTGTGTGATTGTTGCATTCAAAATGACTGAGCAAGTAGAGCAATGAATCTGCATCAGAGTTTGCATTAAGCTTGAACATTCCTCTGCAGAAACTATTCAGATGATTTAGAAGGCTTTTGGAAACAATGCAGTGATTGCGGAGTAAATACAGTGTGGCACAAATACTTCAAAGACGGTCAATCATCTGTTGAAAGTGATCCAAGTTCTGGAAGGCCTGCAACAAGCAGAACACCTGAGAGCATTGAATATGTATGGGCTGCAATCAACAAAGATCAGAGAACTGTGTAAGGTCACAAGTTGCTTACTTTTAAGGGAACTGAGGCATCATTGTCCTATGTACAATGTTTCTTGTATCTTGTACCTTCTTCAGTAAATTTCTCTATTTTTCATATTACATGGCTGAACAACTTCTGGACAGAACTCGTATACAGCTAAGTAAACAAGACTGAAGTTTATGGAGTTATTATCATATAACTGGTATTTAATGCCATGTGAGGAAGAGATAAATTTTAAAGGCTCTACATTGTTCATAATAGGGTTCAGCAATCTTTTTCGGCAAAAGGTCAGATCAGAGATATTTTAGGCTTTGCAGGCTGTATGGTCTCTGCTGTCATTGCTCACCGGCACCTTTGCGGGGAAAGCAGCCATATGCAGTGTGGAAAGGAATGCGTGTGACTGGGTTCCAATACAGCTCTATTTATAGAAGTAGCCCTCAGGCCAGATTTGGTCCAAGCACTGTAGTTTGCTGACCATTGGTTTGTTTATATAATTATTTAATTAATTACTTTACTGACTTTATTGAGGTGACATCAGTTAATAAAATTATATAGGTTTCAGATATACAATTCTATAGTGGATCATCTGTACACTATATTATTTGTTCACCACCCCAAGTCAAGTCTCCTTCCGTCAGCACTTACCCCCTCTTTGTCCTCTTCTACCTCTCCTCACCCTCCTTCCCTCTGGCAATCCCACACTATTGTCTGTGTCCGTAAGTCTTTGTTTTTTTCTTTGCTTAATCCCTTCACCCTTCTCACCTGGCCCTCAACTCCCTCCTGACCCTTGGTTTAGAGGTCAGTCTCATGGGCTCATTAGAAGGAACAATCAAAATTCTGAGCTTATACTTTAGACTCTCTTTCTCTTCAAACAAAACAATTGTGTGTGTGTGCCATGTATTTGTGTAAAAGGTGAAATGAATATCTCTGTGAACCAGAAATAGACTAGAAACTTACAGCTACAAGTTAGGCTGAGTGAAGCACATATACTGAGTCCCATGTACAAAAGTCTCACATTTCTGTAACAATGAGATCATGGAGAACCCAAGTTTTCCATGCTCTCAAGAGATCAACCTGGACTCCCTGTGTGAGACTAGGAGCTGGACAGGGCTGCCTGCCTGAGAAAGGACAGTTAAAAAAAGTGATACCAGTGTCTTTGAATATGGCTTACATGAAGTATAGGTTATGGCAAAAAGAAGCAAAAAAATGTCATTCAGAAAGTTCAGGGTCAGGACAGAGCTTTCTGCTATTTTTCACTTTGTGGGTCATACGATCTGTGTTATAACTAGTCAACTCTGCTATTGTATGGATAACATATAAACAAATGAGAGTGGCTCTGTTTCAATAAAACTTTATCGACACAAATTTGAATTGTATGTATTTATAATGTCATGAACTATTATTCTTTTAAAAATGGGAAAACCATTCTTAGCTCATGAGCTATATTCAAAAACAGGTGACAGGCAGGATTCAGCCTACTGTCCGTGGTTTGCTGACCCCTGGTCTTCTGACTCCTGGTCTAGATCACAGTACAAGGAGGGTGGGCAGTGTGAGGAGCCGGGAAAGGGGGACGATTTAATGGGTAGTTTAAGGATACTAGAGAAGCTAAATGTCTATAATCATTATTTAAAAAATTTAAGAGTAACCACTAAAATAATAGAAATACAATCTATAACTTCAAAACCAGCAAAGGGAAAATTTGAAATAAAAAATACAAATACCATAGAAAGTAAGAAATGAGATAAAATGACAAAAACACAATAAAACAACCACAAAAGGAATTGGTATTTGTAAGTATAAATATATTAGTTATGATGAATGTAAGTGGATTAAATGAACCTAAAAAGGACAATATGATTGGGTTTTTTATAAAAAGCCAGCAAAATTCTGTCTATAAAATACTTAAAATGACACAGACAGGTTGAAAATAAAAAATATGGAAAAAGGTATACAAACACTAATCAAAAGAAACCCAATAATAACATTAGGTACCATGGAATTTAAGGAAAAAGGACTAATCCCTATAATAGTATTAATTAAAATAGAGAGACATTATATAACAAGAAAAACAACATACACCAATAGATAAAATAATCCTAAAACCACATACATTTAACAACACAGCCCCCCAAAACTGACAAAATTATCAAGAGAAATGTGTAACTGTAACAGGGTATAGCCAAGAGGGGGGCCCCAAATAGGGATTTGGTATGGGGCCCAGAACTCAAGGTGTCCAGGAAATACTAGGATGTTCTCACCCCTCCCCCAACTCAGGTGTGGGTTGGGGGAAGGGACACATGGAGCAGGGCCATTGAGAGCTGTTTTGCATAGCAACAGCTTTGCAGCTAAACTCTGATGTAGTCATTTAACATATCTATAACCTTTAACTGGCGTTACATAGATATGTTAAATAGCCGTAGCCTTGGTCTGAGCCAGGGGGATGGAAGTAACTCCCCCCCCCACCCCCGCCCCAGACATAACTGGGGGCAGGTCCCCTGAGTTACAGCTCCTGAGTGGGAGCTTGGAGATGATTGACTCCAGGACATGGGACCATGCCTGCCCAGACTCACAATGGCAGCCCAGTAAAGCTGGAAGGACATGAGAGTGCTGGCAACTGTAGTCGATTGTGGGAGGAGTCGGAAATGGGACTGCAGAGGAAGATTGGCACGGGGATTTAAACTGAGCTGTGGCAGCCATTGCTGGGAGAATCACGTGATTTTGGCAGAGTGGAGACTCCCGCAGCCCTATGAGAGAGAATCACCATGCAGCTTTAGCAGAGAACCGCCACTCAGCTTTGGCAGAGTGACGATCCCCCTCCCTGTAGCCCTTGGGGAAAGAACCATGCGGTTTTGGCATAGTGGAGACTCCCACGGCCATTGTGCAAAGAGGACCACACAGCTGTGGCAATAGAAAGGAGAACCATGTGGCTTTACCAGAGTGGGGACCCCTGCAGCTTTAAGAGGGGGAACCACCACCAGAGATCCCTGCGACACATCTGATAGTGCCAGGAACCAAGGAAACCCTACGAGCCGAGCACGGATTACTGAGAAGAACCGGGGGCTGCCTGGGCCACGAACTTCTATTTCTTTTCCTGACATATGGTACCCCAGATTGGGCAAAGGGGGAAGGAAAAACTGTGAGCGTTTGTGGGCATTTTAAGGGACTTTGGGATTTTGATGAAGACATTAGGTCACTACTTTTAAGTTTATATAGCATTAAATAAACATTTCCTTTCGTTTTCACGAATCTCTGGCATTGAGAGACGTCTTTCCTCTGGCGGCGGACATAACGACCCTGGGGAGTTCCTTTTGGTAATAGTATATCGTCCCAGGCCCCCCTTGTTGTTCTGTAACATAACCACAGTAGAAGATTTTAATACTTCCGTCTCAAATGTACCAAGCAAACTGAAAATTTCTGCCAACTCTCTTACCCATACAGAATATACATTCCCTTTACTAAATGGAACATATATAGAAAATGCTTAAGACTCACAAAGTCCTACACATTTTTAAGATCAAATCTATATAGATCACATTTCCTAACAATAATGCAGTTACATTAAAACTCATACAAAATAGTAGCAAAACCCAATCCATATATTTACATACTCTTAAAGAATTCATTGGGCTAAGCAAGAAATTAAAACAATTGCAAAATATTAGAATTGAACAATAAAGTAGTACATTTCAAAACATGAGGTCATATACAGTGCATAAACAAGGAAAACAAATGAAGAAAAGGAAATAATTAAGATAATGATAGAAATTAATAACATTATAAAGCAAGTCTACAAACAAAAAATAATAGAAACAATTAGTGTAATCAAGCATTTCATTCTAGGGAAAGAAAGAAAAAAGACAAGAAAACAGTAGACAAAAGAGACCATTTAAGAAATGTGGGTATAACTAATATACAGTAAAGAAAAAAATCAGTATAGAAAACTGAAAAACTTGAGTCTAGAAAATTTGGATGCAAATAGAATAGACATTTTTTAGAAAAATAAATTATCAAATTAGTCTCAAAAAGAAATAGGAAAACAAAATAAACCACTAGCCATTAAAGATACCACTGATTATATATATCAGTATGAAGAGGTCTCAAATATTTATTGTTAAGTTAAAAAGTTGCAGAATGTCACATAAAGTATTATACTAGTTAAGTCTGTTTTTTAAAATTAATACTATATATTACTTTTGAGTATGTATGTACTTAAGAAAAATATAAAGGTATAACTTGGATCCACACCAAATTCATGATAGTGGTTGCCTCTGAGGAGAGGAGAAAATGAGACCAAAAGGAAAACTCTAGTATATATTCACAATTTCTGTAAGGATTACTATAAAAAAAGATCTGAAGAAATGGTTTAAAGATAATGTTCAAAAAACTATAAAATCCTGACTCTCATATAGATATAAAGTGAACACATGTTATAGCTTTTCTTTAACTTCATCAGTGAGTGAGCCAGCCAGTTATAATGAGCTCAGAAGAGAATCCAGGAACTGACACATTTGAGATCAGGAACATCAAAAATGTGTAAAGTTGTTTTCCAGGGTAAGAGAGAGAAACAGGATTTGTATGGCTATAGACAAGAATACTTTTTCATTGCAGTCAGTTACCTATAGAATACAGTAGCTCCCACAGAACCAGCATCTGAGAACCCTGAGAGGTCTCCTCTGGAGTCTAGACAATGCAGTTTTCCAGTAATGGACACCTTTTTCTCTACACAACCATGACCAAGTGTTAATATTGCTCATTTTAGTTTCCAGGTACATTTGTTTTTGTTATATTATTTTCCATACTTTTCTTTATTTAAAAACATTTCAGTTTTTTAAATTAAAAAGGTTATTATTACCTTGCCACTGCTCCTCCTACTCCTCCTAGCCCCAAACTCTAAGGATTCTGATTCTGTAGGTCTGGAGATGGGTATAGGGATTTGTAATTTGTTAAACTAACCCAGGTTATTCTGATGTGCATCCAGGTTTGGGCACCTCTCATGAGGTGGTAATTAACATTCCCCTCCCAACTGTGAGATGCATGATTTGTACCCTTGTTCTGTTCTTTGGGAGCAGAAGTGGATTAAGGACCAGGTTAGCTAAGGACTAATGAGAGAAATGCTGAAGGACTTACTTAACCTGGGGAATGAAGATTCAGCAGCTCATTCTGTGTCTACGCTGGTAGGACACATATATTAGAAGCCAGACATTTTTTTAATAGATGAATTTACTATGTTAATTGAGTAGAATTGGGACAACAGTTACGTGTTGGGTTGGCCTAAAAGTTCATTATTTTTTTCTGTAAGATGGCTCTAGTAGCACTTAGTTATCTTTAACTTTATTTGAAACAATTTTGTTAGGTTTTATTATCACAGCTGTCATATCAGTGTGTATTAATAAAAACTTATCAAAATTGGTGAATTTTTGTATAGCCATTTTAATATTGAAGACTGAAGAAAATAAGTGATATTTTTGCATATTATGCTTTATTTTATCAAGAAAGGTAAAATTGCAATTGAAACACACACACAAATATTTGTGCAGTGTATGGAGAAGGTGCTGTGACTGATCAATTGTGTCAAAAGTGGTTTGCAAAATTTCGTGCTGGAAATTTCTCGCTGGATGGTGCTCCACGGTCAGGTAGCCCAGCTGAAGTTGATAGCGATCAAATTGAGACATTAACTGAGAACAATCAACATTATACCACATGGGAGACAGCCAGCATACTCAAAATAGCCAAGTCAATAAAGTTATTGGTGAAAAAAAATGTGTCCTTTATTTTACAGAAAAAAATAAACAGACTTTTTGGCCAACCCAATAGTATAATGTCTGGGCATGTCTATTAGTTGCTCTGAACCCCTTTACTCATTTTAAGAAAGGATTATAATCTGTGTCCTGCCTACCACAGAGGGCTACTAGAAAAAGGTTTTTAGAGTCACTTGATAAATAATAAAGTGCTATGCAACTACAGATATTACAGTGATGCTTATTGGTAGTGGTCATAATTTTGACAAACCAGTTATACACAGCAGAATAGAGATTGTACTACATACTGTTTTGATAGGAAAATGTTAAAAGGAAAAAAGAAACTTCCTGTCAACATAGAAATGTATTTGAAAAAAATCTAGCAAAACTCATGAGTCATGTAGTGACCTGTGGTAGTAGGTCTGATAAACTTAGGGCCCCAGTGATATAAACAAGATAGTCATTTCTACTGACATGGAGTTAGGGTCAGAGAGCACTGCATGGAAAAGCCCCCGCACTTGATAGTAGTTGCTCAAGAGTAGAATGAGATCAAATTGTTTAAACAGGATTGTGTGATTGCTTTGTAGGTTAGGCTGACCCAAAAGTTCTTAGGAAAAGAAATGAGTAAAATCCTCAAAAAACAGATGGTACTCACTGAACTCATCTTTATGACCTCTCACTTTTTCCCTCTGTGTTTATCTGAATCCTGCTCGATTTCCAGACTCCATTACTCCTCTGTGGCTTTTTGCCCACTATAACTCACAAGTCTTTCACTCTTTTGAACTCCAAGCAGCACTTCTGGTCTCCATCACTCATATGGTTTTTGGCTCATATTTTATGGCATGACTGTTGCGGATGGCCTGCCAGTCCTTTTACCTATTTTGCTTTCTTCTTCTTAGATGATAAGCATCCTAAGACCAATAACAGTGCTGTGTACACCTTAGGACCTTCCATAGCCTCAGCCCAGTATTTTGTACAGAGGATTCTATACTCCCTAAGTTTTGTGAGCCATTGACTGAGACTCTGGAACATTCCAATCCTGTACTGGAAGAGAATGATACATAGGGGTTTTGTAAGCTTTTTGGCACAGATTTACTTTAGAAATTCACTTGATCTTTTATACTTAAAAAAAATCTTGTCACTAATACAAGTAGTTGAATACCAAGAACCATGAACGCCAGAGATTTGGACACAGCCAGGACTTTGCCTCCTTCTCTCCTCCTCTCCTATCTGGCTTATTTCTGGTGTCCGTATCATGCATCTTCAGAGCAGACAATTCTCCTTCACGTGTTGGGGAAGCTGATGATCAAGGTCTGCTGGAATGTATAACTTATGGTTTCCATCAAAGGAAGGGATTGACATCTTTTTTCTATCTCAAATTCACAGTTTCTGGGAAAAGCTCTAATTGGTCCAGTTTGGGTCAGGTGATCATGCCTACAACAGTCCACCTTGTGAGGAGTGAGGGCGCCATCACATGAAAACATGGATTCTCCCATCTGAATTGAGTAGTTAGAAAGTGAGGTACAACAATCTCCAAATGAAGGGTGGAGGGTATTATGTTTCAAAAGATAAAACAGGTATCAATTGTACTTTCAAATTTTATATCTCACTACTCTCATCTGGAATCGAGCCCCCTTGTTGTTAACTTACACATCCTTCTGTCTTCTGCCTCTGTCCCTTTTGCCCTAGACTACCTTCCTGCTTTATATGGCTTTAAGGCTCCCCTTCCAAGAAGATGCCCTGGCCTCTCCTCTCTGCTGTCAATTACTTTTGTACAAGAATTTTCATTAAAAACTGTATCATCGTGCCATGCTATTGTATTTGATTAAAATTAGGAGACTTACACTAGGTCCTTATCCTGAGATCTGCTCTCTGTGTGACTATGCAAATTCTCTAACTTCTCTGGGCCTCAGTGTCCCCTGCTATATTAATGCTTATGTCACATACACACTTTAACATGTAAGTGAAATAATACATTAAAATTACTTTGTAAATTACCCTGAAGATAGAAGGCATTTTCATATCTCTGCGCATGGTGCAGGAAGGGTCTTTGATACAGAGGGACATGTGGTAAGGCATTTCTGGAGCCAAGTATGACCGGCCTTAAATTCAGGTTCACAGCATTGGGGCCCAGGGGGCACCACTGCCATCTATATAATGGTTCAGGTAACGTTAGCCTCGCTGGATTAAGAAGCAGTAACACAGTAATGGGTAATGAGTCCATGAAAAGATACTCAACATCATTAGCCTTTAAGGAAATGTAAGTAGAAACTACAATACTATATGCCTCTTTACAGCCACTACAGCGGCTATAATAAAAAAGACAAACAATAACAAGTACTATGTTGAAACAGGAACTGTCAAAGATTGCTGAACAGAATGTAAAATGATGCAGCCACTTTGGCAAATACTTTGAAAGTTACCCAAAAAGTTAAACATAGAATTACTATATGAAGCAGAAATTCTACTCCTAATATTCATAGTAGTAGCTTTATTCACAATAACTAAAACAGCAGAAACAACCCATCAGTAGAAACTGATGAATGAGTAAACAGATGGGTATAGTCATACAATGGATGCAGAGTGGAAGGAGCCAGTCCACATATGGTATGGTTCCCTTTATTTTAAAGGTCCACATCTTCAGAGACAGAAAGGTAGACCAGTGGTTGCCTAGTGCTGTGCATGCAGAAGGAAGATGGGGCGTGGCGCTTAGGGGGTACAAGTCTTCCTTGGGGCTGATGACAGTGTTCGCAGATTTGATTATGGTGATGGTAGCATAACTCTGTAAGTATTGTAAAAACCATTGCTTGATGTGTACACTTTAAATGGGTGACCAAGTATTTTGGTATGAACATTATCTTAACAAAACTATGTCAAAAACACAAATGTATCAACATTCTTTAAAAGAATTAAAAACAAAGTAGAAGTTGGGCCTCGTGCCAACAAGCAGGGAGAGGAGTAATGCTCAGAGTAATGCTCAGAATAACGCCCCAACTGTAACACTGGAATGCAGTTAGAACCTCCAGTCTCACTGCTGGGGCGCTGATGGGAGAAGTATCCACTCCTTTTGTTGCTACTTTGTTTGCTCAGCCTGACGTCTCCTTCCCTCTCGCTTACCTACTGAATTCCCCTTTGTCCTCTAAGAAGCATCTCAGGTGTGCATCTCTGTGAACCCTTTCCTAGGACACCTTCTCTTCCAGACCACGGGAGCAGCTTCCCCCTCGTCCATTCCCACTGATCTTGTCCACTGATGACTGCTGTAGGTACATCTCCACATCAGACTCTGAGCCCCTCCGTGGCAGAAGCAATTTATCATTTTAATATTCCCAGCACCTGACATGAAGACTCATTCAAATAGATGCTCAATGAATGTTTAATAAATGGACAAAAAGGGCAGGTACCCCAGAAGTAGCTGAAATGCTAGATGAGGATTTAGATCTGAGACTCAGAAACAAAGTTAAAAGCCAAAAGCCCCCGGGGGAAAGCCCCCTGTCAATACAGGGGCTGCATAGGGAGTGGGCAGGGGTGACTCAGAGAACAAGGAGGGACTCCTGTGACCGGCAGGTCAGGAACTTCAGTGGGCTCTATTGCGGGCAGCTGGAGGTCCCTGTAGTTAAAATATATGAGGTGGGCACTGTTGGCTCCTATTATTACCTGGGTGTCACTTTATTCAATTAAATTATGAATGAAGCTTTAAGGGCAGGGCTATAATTTCTTCCTTTATGTATTTCACAATACTTGGTGAATAGTTGTTAAATGAACTAATTTTACCCTAAATATCTGATGAAAAAGAGTGAGCATTACACTTTTTAAACTGATTCATTGTTCTGACTCTTTCAAAAATAAAATACAAAATGCAGGAATGTAATTGTCTTCCAACTTGAGATCGATACTTTGGATTTGGGAGAAAATACTACATCGTTGAAGAACTAACTCAAATTGTGATAGTAAGCGAAGGAAAAACGGTGCCTATATCATAGCAACGAGACGTGTTATACACTCATTTATTTGTTATGGCTTATCTTTCCACATGAACACATATGCTCTGTGAGAGCCAAGATTTTTATCTGTTTGGCTCGCTGAAGTATCCTAAGCATTTGAACAGTTTCTGGCACATAATAGGTACTTAATAAATATTTGCCAATACAAGGAGACAGGGAAAGAGAAGGGAAGGACTGAGGGAGAGACTTTTATGAATGGAAATAAATGTGTAAACACCAGGAATTGGTGCTAGATCAATCTTACACTAACAGTGTTATAAGTGATCTGAAAAAAATGCCTGCTGGGATAAGATTTTCTGCAGAGCTCTCTGTATAATGACATACGGAGGCAATAAGAATAAATTGTAAAAGGAAATAACTTGAATAACTTGGCCATATGAGTGGGCAGAAAAATGGCAAATAAGCTCCATGCAGACTGATGTAAGATGATAACACATTATGGGAAAATGGCACAAATGCGCCTGTAAGATAATGGTTCCTGACTATCGGATCTGAACCAGAAGAGAATCCAAAGAGCTGTTGAGTGGGGCCCACTTTATGCCCAGGGGTCACTCTTCAACTTCAGTGCAGTGAGAGGAGTAAGTCCCACATGAATTTAATTATGCACCTCAGGATTTGGGTGAAAAATGTCTATAGAAAGTAAATAAATCTTTTTATAATGGTTGTGTCATCATCTTCTCTCTACTTTTTTCCATGTCCTCCATTCCAGCCTGTTGTCTATGGACGCGGGCCTATTTCTTCTTGCTGAAAAGGCAGGTGTACCCTCAGTTCAGGTGACACAGGTCCTGCTCTGCAGCGAGGGCAGGCCCAGCTGCTTCGAATTAGAGGGACCCCCTACCCTTCTGGCTATTAACCAGTGTCTGAGCAGCATTTACTATCCACATTTACTTTTGTTCTTCTACCCTATATAAATCTAATTATCTTAAAGTTGGCTTGAGTAGATTGCCATTTATTGCCATCAAAGAAACCCCAGGTATCGATAGGAAATGTATTTCAGGGGGGAGGGGGCACATTTCCTGTCCCATCCTGCATAAAACTCAATGCAAATCAGTTCAGCTGTTAAAGAGGCTTGGAAGCAGATTCTGGGAAGGATTGAATAGTTTATCCAGGTAGGAAGCAGTCCTAACTGAAATGCACTTTGGCCTACATTTGAAGAGCCTTTGCTTATTATTCAGCTGCTACATAGTGAGGTCTGAGGAATACTCCCAGCCAGCTCCCCGGACATTGCTATCTAATCCTCAGTGTGACAAATGGACTTACTCCTTGGCCAATAGACTATGATCTTAAAATCTAAGTCTTTATTTGATTTTACTGTTGCTTTCCATCCTTGGTTTTCACATTAGGGTTCTCCTGAGAAACAGAACAAATAGGATATATCTATTTGTCTATCTATATGTATAAAGAAATTTATTAGAAGGTGTTGGCTCAAGTGATTATGGAGGCGGAGAAATCCCACCATCTGCCATCTGCAGGCTAGAGATCCACAAAGCCAGTGGTGCAGTTCCAGGGCCTGAGAGCCAGAATTGATGGCGTAGAGTCCAGCCCACGACTGAGAGCCTGAGACTCAGCAGCACGGAGGGCTCACAGAAGATCCATGTTCCCTGTTCAACAGTCAGGCAGAGAGTGAATTCAACCTTCCTCCACTTTTTCTTCTGTTTAGGCCCTCATGGATGGGGTGCTGCCCACTCACCTTGGGGACAGCCGTCTGCTTTACTCAGTCCCTCAACCCAAATGCTGACCTCTTCTGAAAACACCTTCCAGGACACACCCGTAAATAATGTTTAACGAGCTAACTGGGCATCTCTTGGTACAGTCAAGTTAATACATAAAATTAACCATGACAGTTTTCCTGGTAAATATTTATTTTGGAAAAAAATCAAAACGTCATAGTTCATTTGAATTTACTTCTAGTCCTTGCATGTTGTGAATGGCTACATAGAACTGATGATTGAAGTCAGTGGGATGACTGCAGGAGTTGGTGGTCCTCCACACTGGGTTAACTTTATTTCAAAGTAGGATTTTAACATGGAGAGGCAAATGTGAGTTATTATTAAAAGCAATAAATTAATGCATTGATATGTATTTTATATTAACTTATTTAATCCTCATAACAATATTATAAGAAAAATACTGTTATTATTCCCTTTCACATAGGAGAGGTAAATTAATTTGCCTATGGTCTCACAGTGACAAAGCTGGGAGTTGATCTAGCCAGTATGGCACCAGTTTAGGAACTTAATGATCACAATGGATGATCTCTGATTACATGGAATTAAACTCAACTTTTGGAATACTTAAAAAACTTGTAAGAACTCTTTGTACCAAGATGTGGCAATGGTTGCAAATATAAATGGGCATGAGTGCTAAATTTCTGAACCTTAAACCCATAATGTAACATGAAAGGACATTGGGGAAATTGGAGGGTATCCACCTGGAGGTGCTGATGAACCAGACCCTGCCTAAGAAACTCTGCTCAGACAAGCCAGAGGGACACATGGAAGCCATGGGACAAAACGTCCCATGCCCCTATGGTGTAATAATAGCGACAGAAAGACTATTTCAAAGATCTGTAAGGGCCTTCCTGCGGCTGGCCACCTCATTGCTGATGATGTTAGGTGTGGCGCAGTTAGTCGACAAAGCCCTGGCGGCTTGCTCGCGCACGCATTCATGCAGGACCGCTTCCCCCGCTCCACCTCTACTCCGTGCAATGGGGGTTTGTTCCTGTCTTGGTGTGTAAACCCATTTGTCGTCTATTCAATATGCCATAATCAAAATTAAAATGCAAAAACCTATTTAAAAGAATTTATTGTCAAGTACAATGATCTTACAATTCGTACACAGCCACAAATACAAAGTTGATGGTATCTGAGTGGCTGGAGACCTCTCGATATTGAAAAAGCTGTCCTATAAATTTCAAAGTCCATTAAATATAAGTTTAGTTAATGAGTTTGAACATCTCTCTACTTACCCAAACAGGTTGCTGTAAAAGACTGAAAAGACTTAAAAAAAAATTCCACTGAGGTGGGGTTGGAAGGAGGAAGAAGACCTGTTTCAAGAGATTTCGCTTGGTAACTGTTGCTATAGGAACAATTTACCAATTGCCCAAGATCTCAGTTCCTAAAGAAGACAGAGTAGCAAACAAAATAAAACCAACAAATGGAGAAAGCAAAGGGATCTGACACTAGAAATTATTGAACACCTTTTCATGTGCATGCATTTGAAAAGATGGTGTTTTCTGAGAGAGTGAGGGCAAGGTGGGAAGACACCCAAAACGTGGCCAGTCCCTTTCAAAGAGCAGACAGTGATGTGTTGGGCAGGAAGGAGGCCCTGACCGGCTGCCTCATTCTCCTCCAAAGCTCACCGCCACTCCAGGGCTCCATGGGTCAATCTGGAGAAAAATTCTAGGTCTCAACTACAATTCCCTTTTTTTTTTTCAGCCAGCCTACAGAACCACATAGTAGGCACTTAGTATGTTTGTTGACTGACCAACCACTCTCTTCCTTAGAAGGTTCTTAAGATTGCCTTTAAGGCAAATGAAGACAGAATCTCAGCTGAGCGCTCAGATTTGAAATCTCCTGACAATCAACCACATTACTTTGAAGTTATGGCTCATTTGCAATTTCTTATTCACTCAACACATGGAGCCACATTCCAAGTGAATTGTCAGGTTAAAACACTAAACTTGTTATTTTTTATTTTTAAATTAATACACAATTTTATGTTGCGATGAAGGCAAAGTGATTGTGCTTGATGCCTAGGGCATCAACCTTTCAGTTTTAACTGGACATCTCATCCTGATTGTTCCTCAATCCACCCATCTTTCCTGATTGCTTTGCCTTCTGGTACATATAGGAAGGGACCTGTACACGACCCTCCATTTTGTCATTTCTAAGGTTTTTGCTGCTGTTTCAAAGCCGACCAAGACCGAGGCAGCACTTTGAGTTCTTGAATGGGAGGGAAGTTTGAAATACTCACTAGTTCATTCTTTGCATATCATTTTTAGTATCATCTTTCTCCTTATTTCTCTAGGTAACAATATCAGACTCGGGTTTACTAATGGGCCAGATATCTTCTTATGAAGATGCTGGCTGAATTTCCCATATACAATTAGGGAAAAAAAGCTAGATTAGTTCAAGAGAGAGGGGCTATTAACCTTAGGCGAGAGATAGAAACATTACTATTATCTGTGTTGATAGGTCTATATCAGAAATGGAAAACTCAAAAGACCTCAGAATCTAGGGACATGATTTAAATGAGTAAACCCAGCCTGATGAAGATGATGGTGAGCTGGAGAACACATACCCTGTCTGAGCAGATCGGGCTAGAAGAGGGTAGAGAAGAATGCTCAACAACTATTCAGCTCCAGCTGATTGATGACATGTGGAAATGTGGGCTCAGAGTTGCCACATCATTCAATCACACAACTCCCCCTTCTCCCCCAGCCCCTGAAAACCACCACTCTACTTTCTGTCTCTGTGAATGTGACTGCTTTAGGTACCTCACAGAAGTGGAACCATGCAGTGTTTGTCTTTGCATGGCTGGCTTATTGCACTGAGCATCATATCCTCGGAGTTCGTTCATGTTGCAGTGTGTGTCAGACTTTCCTTCCTTTTTAAGCCTAACTACATTCCATTGAATGTGTTTACCACATTTGTATATCCATTTGTTAATGTGTATTTACTTTGGCTATTGTGAATAATGCCACTGTGAGCATGGATATATAACTATGTCTTCAAGACTGCTTTTAATTATTTTAGACTATACCCAGAAATGGAACTGCTGAGTCACATGGTAATTGTATTTGTAATTTTTCAAGGACCTTTCATAATGTTTTTGATAGTAGCTGCTCCATTTTACATGCCTACCAACAGTGCAAAAGGATTTCAGTTTCTCCTCATCCTTGCCAACACTTGTTACCTTGCAGTCATTTTTTACCTCTCTCAACATCCAATCCAACAGGATATCTTGTTGCTTTAACCTTTAAAACATTTTCACAATCTGACTATTTTGTATAACTTTCTCTGGTAACCCCTAATCAGCATCATTTCTCACCAGGAGTGCTTTAAAAGATTTCTGCCCTGACCTCTGTGGCTCAGTTCATTGGAGCATCATCCCATGGACTGAAGGGTCATGGGTTCAATTCCTGGTTAGGGTGTACACCTAGATTGCAGGTTTGCTCACTGATTGAGGTACATGCAGGAGGTAACCAGCCGATGTTTCCCTCTGGCATTGATATTTCTCACCCCCTGCCTCTCTCTCTTTCCCTTCCCCTCTCTCTAAAATCAATGAGCATGTCCTCAAATGATGATTTAAATAAATCCTTACTGCTCTTCCTATGAATATCCTTACCTCCTCTCTATAGCCTATTCTCAATACAAAAATTGGAATAATTATTTCAAAGGTAAGTTAAATCATGTCACTCCTCTGCTCGAACCACTGCAAATCCCCCCATTTTAATTGATTAAAAGTCAGCCCTTATAGGAACTTGGAAGGCCCTATACCGCCCAGGCCTTCATCAATTCTCTCACCTTTTTCTTACTACCTTTTCACTGGCTCACACCCCACCAGGTGTACTGGCCTCCTCGTTCGTCCTCAAAGAGTACACCTGCTTCCGGCTTGGAGACTTTGGCTGACTTACTCCCTGAGCTTGGAACATTCCTCACACTCCCGTGTTCACGTGGTTGACTGTGCTTCTTCCTGCCAGTGTTTGTTCAAACACCATTTTTTTTAATGAGGCCAACATCCCACCCCACCTTTCTTCTAACCCCCCATTACCCTAATTTACTTTTCTTAATTCTCACTTCTTAAGACACTGTATGTTAATTATTTATTATGTTCATTATTTTTCGTTTGTCTTTCCCTGCTAGAATGTAAGTTCCAATAGGGCAGCTTTGTCTACTTGGTTCCTTGATAAATCCTAAGCTTCTAAAACAGTGCCAGGCATACTCCCAATAAATATTTGAGGAATGAATTCTTAAGTGATGGCAACTATTTAAACAAATACCCTGTGGGCTAAATAAAACAACATATAAGCCAAGCCTACGTGCAGCCTGCTGGTGACCTCTGATTAGGAGAAGCAAGGTAGCCCATGCGTCTCTCTTCCCTCAGTGCCTCTGGTCTACCCAGTCAGTACAGGTGTCTCTTCTATTCCAAACTGTGAAAGCAGAAAGTAAAAAAAAAACACGAAAATCGTGTACAGAGGGTGTTGGTTTTAGACACGTCTCTGGCTTCCTTTCTACCTCCTGTTTCTTGCATTGCTCTCTCCAAACTTGTTCAGTTCATAGTACAGCATTGCAAACTCCAACCTACAGACAAAAGAGCTATGAAGAAATCCAGAAAGAACGCTACATACCCCCTGTGATACTTGCCTACCCACCTCTTCAATTAGTCGAGGCCGGAACAAAGCAACAGGAGCCACAGCAGTCACATAACAAAAGGACATGGCTGTTGCTTTAAGTCATGTTTTATAATAACTTTATAAAAATGATGATGACATGACATGGTGAGCTGCCGAGCAGACAGAATTGAAATTATGAGTTGAAATCCTGGTTCCGACCCTTACGCTGGCCACTCTACTAAACCTCAATGAGTTGTAGATTCCTCGTCTGTTAAATGGGAGTCATCACATTTGTTTGAGGATTAAATGGGACAGTAAATGCCAAATGCTTGGTGTATAGTGGGTGTTCCACTGATGATTGCTTCCTTTCCTTCCTCCAAGTTGAATGTTTGCTAAAACCATCCTAGGGAATTTGGTTCTTCCCCTTCTCTTAAATTACTTTCAGCATTACCCTTAGTCTTTTTGAATATATTATTTTCAAAATATGATTTTTCCTTCAACAAACCCTTAATATTATATTTCCTAGATTTTGAATTCTCTCCTTAAACACTTTTCTCCAACACATTAAAAAAATTTCTGTTTCTCTCTCACTTAAACAAAAAGATGTTGCTACGTGAGAATTAATCTTTTGGTCTTTAGTTTCAAAGGCTTTCACAGTTTCTGTATACTTGCTATCTAAGACCTCAGCAAAAAAAGCCAATAATATAGATTGATTAAAGTAAAATAAAAGCAAGAATGGCATTTAAAAGTATGTCAATTCACATTTTTTGAGGTCCTTCAACACGGACTAACTTTTAAACATTCTCTGTCTCACCTCCGAATGTTTGGTCACTGGTTTTTGTCTAAATGCATCCAGTAGCAACAGACTTGCATGTTCCTGTGTGACCTGGAAATTCCCAAGTAATCACTTTTGAGTAGCAGATGTTTAGATAAGCTAACAAGTTCTTAGGGAAATAAATCCTTTTATGATCATTTCAGAAGGGATCTGTGTGTTTGGTTCAATACTGCGGTGGAACTGCATTCTCCACAGGTGAAAATAAACACATGCAGAGCCGGGTTTAAACCAGGAGAAGGGGATCTGGCACCTATTTTCTAGCCACTATACAAAGACAGGCCAGGGGGCTGACCCCAGGATGGGTGTGGGTCAGAAGGGCAGGAAGGGAATCTGCTAGTCCTCTTGTTCTCTTTTAAAGTCTTGTAAGAGCAAAATACATGCCGTTTTTAAGGGGGGGCCTGGGAAAGGAAGCATTGTGAGAAATTTAATATTTAGAAGACTTACAACGATGGCATTTTCATGTTATGAGTAGATCCAAGTGGGGAGATAATATCACCTGTTATTAGTAACATCAGCTAATGTTTATTCATATCCTTTAGGGTGAGGCAGTAGGCAGCAGGCATATGGACACATACGGGATTGCTGGAGCGACCCACATATATTTAGGTAAATATGTGGGCAGAGAACTGTTCATTACTCTGGGTTTTGTGGGGTTGTGTTTTTTTTTCTTGCTGCTTCTCTTTTCTTTCAATTTCTGCAGTACAAAGACTTTGAGCCACCAAGACCTTGTTAAAAACAAAAAGAGAACATTATTCATTAGCTTTTTCCTTTCAACAAAACTGAGTGCTTATGCTTTAGCTCTCCATCCCCGTAAAGTCCTAAATCTTTCTATTTTTTATTCGCACCGAGGATATGTTTATTGACTCAAGAGAAAGAGAGAGAGAGGGAGGAAGGGAGAGAGACAGAGACAGAGACAGAGGCATTGATATGAAACAGAAACATCGGATTGGTCGCCTCCTATAGGTGCCCTGACCAGGGATCAAACCCTCAATGTTTTGTGTGCGGGGAAGAGACTCCAACCAAATGAGCCACCCAGCCAGGGCTAAATCCTCCCTCTTGATAGGAAGACAAAGGCAGCAACCTGAGTTCCCAGGACTTCCTTCCTTCCTTCCTTCTATCCTTCCTTCCTTCCTTCCTTTTCTGTTTTTCTGCTCCCTGATGGCATAACTTCACTCTTGATTGGATTTCTCTATTTGAACTTTACTAATACTCTAGGGTTATCCACAAACCTCATGCAGTTTCTTTAAAGAGTGACAAATTATATTAAATCGGTTAACATGCACGTGCCCACACAATTTTGGCCACATCAGGATGGAGGATCAACAACACACACAAACAAAAACCTCTAATTTTAATAGGCAAACAACAACTGAAACCAAGATCATAGACCCTACATTTTTCACGTAGTGAACGTATAAACTCAGTGGTCTGGGGCCCATGGTCAAAAAGACATCGTAGTTCTACACTCTTCAGATCTTTCCAATTAGAACTTGAAAGCCCATTTTCCTCCCAGAGAAATGCCAGATGCATTCTTCTTTAATGAGCTTAGGACCAAAACTGCAATATGATCTCCTACTTCAGGTGGAACATGGATAACAACTTAGAAAGAAAGGAGAATGGGGTCTGGAAGAGGATGTAGATTGAAGGATTACCTTAATTAAATGTAAAAGTAGGATCAGAGAGGTAGAAAGACCTTAAAGAAACACTAGTTCTGCGGTCTGCAAGGCAAAGCCCTGAAGGGCAGCTGTTCCCGTGTTTGGGAAAAAAAAATCAAAGTAATTCTGGATGTTTATACAATATTTAAAGAAAATAAGGTGGACATGACAAACACCCTATAGAATATAGGCAACCCAGACAAAAGCCTACTGAGAACTAACATCTTAAATGTTTACAGTTGAGTCTATATTCTAATTCCATGCATTTTATCTAATTCAAACTAATAAATTAGGTTATTCTTTCCAGTAATCCCTGACTCTGCAGATCCACTATATTTTTCCAGAGGCTTGAAAATTCAGGCAAGTAAAAATTAAGTTGAACGTTAATATAAGTGAAAGTACATGGAGCTTATCACATCATATTTTTTATAGTGTTTCTAAGGGTGGCCAGGACTTTAAACTGCTGCAGTTTGGGTTAAATACATTTTAACCCATTTAAACAATGAGATATTATGCAGCTGTAAAAATGAATGAGGAAACCATGTACTGAGATTTTTTAAAAATCTCCAAGTTATAGTATCATGTGAAAAAGTAAGATACAGAACAGTGTGCAGGGTATATTGATTATTTAAAATAGGTGAGAATAATGTATATGTATGTATTTGGATATAAAAAGGAAACATGGGAAGAATACACAAGAAACTAATAAGTAGTTATTTAGGACAAAGAGAGTAGGCGGGAGGGGGGAACTGGGTTGGTTGGGATGGGGGTAAGGAGACATTTTACTGTATACACTTTTTATACTGTTCTTGAGCCATGTGACTATATTAGCTATATATGTATAATTTTAAAGTTCTTTATCATACCAAAAATATAACAAAGTGCAGCAGCAGCCCAAAAGAAAATTTTGAGCAGATGAATCTGTAGGGGGAATCTGTATTACTGATCTGTATTTTATTTGCTGGCTCTTTTATCTTGAGTCTTGCTAATATCTCAAGGATAAGCTACCAAATGCTTAGAGTTTGACCCCCAGGTAAAAGGAAAGATCAGGAAACCTCAGAAAGCACAACCACCTGATAATCTTCTTAGAAGCATTTGGAACTGCTCAGTGATCCATGAATGTCAGTCAAGGCAATACCCTAATATGCCTCTTCCAGGTTTCATATAAATCTCTTTATCAAAGGTACGCTTTGGGTCAGTAAGAAATATCTGTGATCTTTGTTTTATGTGTTTTAAAGGCATTATGTCACATATCTTTCTACTAACTCAAGAAATAGACACCATTTCTAATGTATTTTCATACGCAGAGGTGTCGAGGCACTGAACCACCCATTCCTGACCATGACAGTGTGTGCTGTAGTAAGGGATAGCTCACGGTTGTTTTCGTTCCCAGCCACACAATCACAAAGATTCACAGACATCCGCCTGAAAACACACCCCTCACTCTCCGATCACAATGCCACCTCCAGTGTCATTTTAAACTCATTTCCTATGTACCCAGATTCCTTTCTTTTCTTCAGATGGAACGTTTGCCTCTATCTGATATCTGGAGAATGCTTAACATTGGAATTATTAAATGTACAAGCTGACACAACAAACCACCAACTTGTTATTTGGATGAAAATATTTCTGTATTTTCAGCAGATGGCTAAAACTGTTGCCTTTGTTATACATTCTTTGTTTTGACAAAGACAAAATAAAGAGAGAGAGAAAGCAAGCTCTGGATTATTTTTCCTATGAAACTTAATCTACAACCAAACAATCTGGCACGTGACTTCTGAGCGTGTTCCCTGTTTCATTTCTAGAGCCCATTTCCCTGGCAACCTCCACCCTCTCCCAGCTGTGGAGGTCAACACAATAGACTTGTCACAGGTTTTAAGTCGGGTAACCACTTTTAATTTGGAGAAATTATTACCCAGGGAGAAAATAGGCTGGTCCTGTACTTCAAAGAAAAAAATAGAAATCAAGATGCACACAGCCTCCTGCGTGGGATTGACTCTTAACATGGCCGTGTAGCTCCTAAGCAGCTGTTCAAATAAGTAGCTGCCCGAGGAAATGTATATTCAAATGCTCCTTGTCATTCGCCTCTCCTAGCCTCACACCTAAAAGCCAGATGCAAGCTCTTCCAGGGCTAACAAATAGATGCCTTCTGGTGGCTCATTATGGTAATTACTGGCCGAATATTACTGCCATGTGAAAGAGTGGTGAGGCAGGCCAGCCCAGGGGTATTTACAAGTGGTTTATTTGTGTTCAGCTACTAAGAATCCCCAAGTTATCAGATCAACCACTGCTCTTTGGGTTTTACAAGCAAGTTGTTCCTTAACAATCTGATCCTTCATCTGCTACCTTTGTGATATGTGTAAGCACCACTTAGGGAGCTAACATGCTTCTTAGGAAAGTTCCTTTACCTGTTTACAAACTTGCTCAAGTCCACTGTGTCTTGCGCGCATTTTCTGCCTGGCCCCTTCCCAACACCCAATGTCTCCCCTCCCCTGCCCATCCCTCCATAGGCTGCAGTGCCTTCTGCAGTCTTTGATCTTCAACTGAGCTGCACACTTCTTTGATGGCCACAAACATCTTTTTTTGTGTAAATGGATGTTGATGCAACTGAGCTCTATGAGTTTGGACAAGTCATGGTTGAATTTAGGTTAGGTAGGGTCTAAAGCCCATATGAGTTATGGGACAACTCTCTTCAACAAAAAGAATAGAATGTTTATGAATATAAAATTAGGTACAAAATGAATATTTAGAATAGATGAATTACAAAGTTTAGAAAGCTGACAAATCTACAAATACTGCAAAATAAAAAAAGACAAAAACACAATTTTAGAAATAAGTGTCTAAGTATGGCATGGGAACTATATTTGATAGTACTGTGATAACTGCGTATGGTGCCAGGTGTTGCGTGGGTCACCGGCCAGCAGTGACCACGGAACGCTGTGGATGGCTCAACGATAAACACGCGAGAAAAAACACACATGCACAGAGACAAACTAGTTTCTGTGGGGAAGTAGGGACGAAATGGCCACCCCCCCTAGTGGGGAGCGCGCAGATTTACAGTCCATACCTGCTTTTATTGGGCTCATTCTGCATAATAATTCAGGTAAAGTACAGAAGTCATTAGGGGGAAGTAAGGAACCATAGAAAACAAAGAACTCTGCCGGTCTATTGAGTTGGGGGTCAAAGAGCTGTAAGACTGAGGAACAAACTAACTTCCTCCTAAGACCCTTCTCATTCAACTGAGAGCATTCTAAACAAAGAAGGTTTCACAGTAATTTACATGTTCTTTCTTAGGCCTGATCACCCCGGGAATCCGCACTTCTCAGTACAGAGCTGCACTACCCTGTTATTGTTTCCAGGCTTAGGTGGAGCAAGGGAACTAAGGCAACTGGGAGACAAGGAGGCTTTTTTCCCAGACACTGAGAACTCAGGCTATGTCAAAGCCGAGGAGCGAGGGTCCATCACCCCCTTTTGCTGCAGCCCCCCAAGTCCTTCCTTTTGGGGGGCCTCCCAAAGTGATCGTGCCTGTCTTAGGTCGTTCCCCCCATGGGGAATCTTACCCATCTTTGGCTAAGCGACCAAGCTTTTGGGGGTTCAGTTATGAATAAAGCAGCAGAAGCAGCATTCCTGCCAGGGAGATAAGCTTTTGTCTCCTTGCTGGCTTACGGTTCCAAGGGCATTCCCTTAGCCTTAGCCTAGGCGGGGGTTTCAGCTTCTGATACCAGTCAGGGCGGTTCCCAACAGCCAGGTGGGTACTGGAAACACCAGGGGGACACTTTGTAAAGTATGTGATTGTCTAACCACTATGCTGTACACCTGAAACTAACACAAAATAATATTGAATGTCAACTGTAATTTAAAATTTTTTAATTAATAAAATAGAATCAACTGCCTGATAAGTCTAGGTGGTGCCCCACTCCCCAGTGCATCTCTGCTGGATGCAGCGGATCCATACATAGCCTATATAACATACATAAATGGAGATTTGAGTTTAGAGACAGAAGCTTTAAGCTGATGGGGGGTGGGCACAGGGTATGCATGTAGATGGGGAAATCTCTCATATCCCCAGAATCTTCAGAGCATAGGACAGAAGAACCAGGCAGGAAGGAACTTTTGGATGGGAGGCAGGGAAATGAGAAGGAATGGCTCGTGGGGACCGTCCCCCTTCCACCCTGGCGTCAGAACCCACAAACTACTTCTAATAGTAAGCATTTGGTTGTGGCAATTGTATGGATCCTCTTCACACAAGAGACAGACCATTCAGCCTGTGCTTTTTGGATGACATTATCTCACTCATTATAACAGTGAAATATTAAGTAATCTAAATAGATTATTACACATCTACACAACAGATGCATATAACATGTAAAACTGTCCCATGGAAGCATATGTACTGATTTGAAAACTGGTCTCTGTCTGTTTTCATGTGAAATAAACAGGATACAAACAATAAGAATGGTAAAATCCCAGTTTTACTTAAAAAATAATGCAGATATGGATGTACACATACCGAGGTGTTGACAATAGTTATCTCTGGGCAGGTATAATTCTAAGATTAAAGTTTTTATGAAAAATACTTATATCACTAGATTTTTCCCTTTATTTTTGTAATAATAAAATATTTTTTAATGGAGAAAAGAGAAAACATCACTTTGACATTGGCCTTCCTTATTCCTTCCCAATAAAATAATGCCCTGAAATTTAAACATATGTATGCAGTTTGATATTCATATTAAAACCCCATTTCCAAGAATCATTAACCTATCTCTCAGGAGGATTATTCTCCAGAATTACTATAGCGATGGCAGACACAGGTCAGGGTCCCATGCAGCTTGTTGGGGTCTGCGAACTGCATGCCTGTGATTGGGGGGTAGGCAACGTACCAATACAATGAGCTCCAGGGTGCTGTTCTCGGGAAAATGTTATATTTATTCCTTCACACTTATATGCATTATTAGGTAGTACAGCATCCCTTTAGAAATTTGGGGTCTGGGTAGATATACTCCATTAATTTGAATTGCCATCAAGCAATATTTGTTATGTATGCAATGTGAACCAGCACTTAGAATATATACAAACCTCAGAACATACTTCTTTACATAACCCCACTCTATTAGAATGGTTCTCAGCTCTGGGTGTACAAAAGAAACCTGGGAAAAGTTGGTAAATGCAGATTCCAAGGCCCTATGATCAGCTATTTTGATTGAGGAGATCTGGGAATGGACCCAAGAATGGACATTTTCAACTGGGACCTGAGCTTGGAGAAATACTATTTTAAGCAACTGTGCCTCTTTTAATACTGGGAAAAATTATAGCAGAGAATAAAGAAGAGCCTGATTTATAGTTCCAAGGACTGTGATGTGTGGAAAAGGGACAAGAAACATTGCCTCCGCTCCCAAATGCTTTCTCCATTCCCCCCTTCCAGAGCTGGCCAGCGTGCCCCCTGCACTGTATAATGTGAACCCTTTGACCAAAATTAATCAATGCCTCAAAACTGGTACTTTGGCAGTTAATGAAAGCATACTGTGTGGAAAAAAAACAACCCTTCCTCAGAGTAGCTCGAAACCCTGTTAGGATAATGACTTGGGCCTCACTTAAAAACCTGCCGCATTCAACCTTCTAAATCTACGCTCCTACGGATTGCTGCCGGGAGTCCAAGTGCTTTGTCTCCGCCAGTGCTAATGGTTTTCTAGCTCTGCTCTAGCCACGTGACAGCCCGGTGTCAGTGCTGCTGGAAAATGCATTCTTGATGCCCAGGAAGAACCTGTATAAATATTCTCAATAAATAAATAACAGTTGTCATTTTCAGAATATGACAATCTCCAGCTGCCTGTGCTTAAAGTGAGCGATGTGTCACTTATCCTAATAGATGTGAATGCACGTATTGTACATACCAGTGAGTCACCTAATTCTTATGCGCTCCAGCCTTGGTCTCAGTTGGGGGCAAGTGCTTCTAACAGGGTATGGCTGGATCAAATCACAAGCTGAAAAATCTTGGTCAATTATGGAAGCCTGAGGCTAAGGAGGGAGTTGTCTTTTCAGGCCTCACAGACCCCTCCTCTTCCCAGGCTCACTGAAGATGCCAGTCAACCTCCCCTCTGTGGAATTTCTGGGACCCTTTCCCCCCCTGTAATTTAATGTGACTCAGTTGTTCTCTGTCCTGATAATACAAGTGGTGAGAAAGACTCCTAATCCTGCCGGCATGCCCTCTTGTCAGCACCTCTTTATTTCCCTCTTTAAAGGCTCAACATGTTTTGATTTACAATCCTCACCAAGATAACTGCAGGTGCCCTCTCTAAAGAGCAAGGTTAACTCACCTGAGATGAATTCTTTTATTGCAAACAAAGGCAACACATGAACAGGAAATACAATTAATACAGGTGCTTCCCTGAAATTTAGCAAATGCCAGTTGCCTTGAAAGAAAAAAAAAAACAAAAAACAAAACACAAAAAAACTTCACCACAATCCTGAGGGTTCTTTCACACTGTTTCAGTGAAGGAAGGATTTGAATTCGAATGCATTTGAAGGGGAAAGGAATAGCCCTTTGTGTTCAGGAGAAGCACCGGGCAAGGCCCCGTGTGAGGAACTATGAATAGTTGAAGGACTCAGGTTATTCAGAGCCAGGAAAATCGTGAACAAAACTGAACGTAATGTCAGCATTTTGGGGGCAAGAGGCATTTGATGAAACCATCAGTTTTGTATGGGAGGCCTGTTTAGAGCTATGTTCTTGCTAAATAACTTTTTAAAGAACTCCAGTGAAGGCGAGCTTTGTAGAACCTGTCATTTGATTCTCCTTGGAAATACATGATGCATGTGTTTAATTCTGGGAAAGCACTTTGAATTCTATTAGGAGGAGGCAGAGTGCTAACTTGATCTCAAGTTTGCTCGAGGTTCAGAACTCACTGTTCTGGTGGTTGATAGTTTATTGCTTTAAAACTTCAGAAGTTAGTTGAAGACTTTATTCATAAAATGGAGATAAATGGTTTCAGATGGTGGTAAACATATTTCCTGTCCATGTTAAGAAATGATCAAAAAGAAAATCAAACAAACTAAATGCTATGGTCCTACCAAAGAGATTAATTTGTGTAAAGAAAATTAAGATTAAAAGCTATGAAAAACAAAAGAGAGAAATAGACTTAACAAGAACACCTGTCAATTGCTAAGTATTGATATTAAATTGGCAAGTATTGCTCCCTTTTTTAAAAAATCTTAATCACTCTGTAAATAAGTAATGTGCATTCACTCTTTTAACTTCTGGTTTTGATACACATTTAATTCGGATAGTTCCATCAAGTAAAGTGTTATTTTCAGCCTTGGTCAGGGTACTTTCTAATATTAGTTTATCTAGGGGCCACATTCCTGTGTTTGCAGCCTGGACCCACCCTCTGACAATCTCCTCCTTCCCCAGAGCACAACAAAATGGGTTTTCAACAACTGCTTTTGGAGTAGTCATGTTGCCTCAGTGGCAGAGTCTACCTGCTCTTGAATGACAAGATGACAAGACTGCATGCTCAATTACACCTGCTCCCCTTCTTAAGTAATTGCCTTAGATCTTGCCAAATTATGTGCTGGTTTTCTCAGGCATTCAAATTTAAATTAGAATGAGGGTGTTAAACTTTGATTAATTACTACAGGCTAATTGTTTGAAGCAGTTCCTTTTTGTTTCCTAGGATTCTATCTCTTTCATGACCCAATTAGAAGTAGCTAAAGATCCCCGCTATTTTGGACACCTGTGTATGTTGTCATTCTGTTCCCTTCTGAGTATTCTATGTATGAAACTAGTTTATACTATGTCTGGATTTTTATGTAGCAAAAGAGTGCTTTGTGGAATTTTCTATGACATGTAGAAATAAAAGCAATAAAAGAATGAGGGCCAGAGTAGCAAATAAAAATACAACATGGCTTGCTGGATATGAATTTCAGATAAATAATGAATTAATATCATTACATCCCATGTAATATTTGGGATATAAATTATACAAAAAATTACTTTTTCATCTGGAATTCAAATTTAACCAGGTGTCCTGCATTTTACCCGACAACCCTAAAGTTCAGTAGGGACAAAACTGACATGTATGTGTGTTCCCTATGAGTCACATTTTACTGAAAAGCAATGGAATGAATTATATTTCAATTTTGGAATTGGGGACATATGAGATCAATATAAATAATAAGTAAAAGTAAGATTTTATTAGCAAGAAATATTATCATGAATAGGGGTTTCATGCCTTTTTTTGCATTCTCGTAAAATATAAACTTTGTGCTTATACATATGAAACCCCATTGTTTTCTGCCTGGATTAACATTGTTATTTTTTTTTTGTCCATAACCTTCTAAACCTCCATTACTCAGATACTGCAGATGACTTGAGTAATGGAGGTTTAGAAGATTATATACAAAAAAAATAGCAAATGCTAATTCAGGCAGAAAACATTGCAGAAACTGATGAAGCTTTATAAGAACATCAGCAGCAGGAGAAGAGTAGTCTGATTAAAACTAACTCAAGTTTAAATTGGATTATCATGGTCAAAATACTAGGAAACAAACACATCAGATAACTTGGAGATTCCAAGAAATATATGCTAAAGACAGTCTTTTCAAAACTGTAACTACAGTAGTGGCACATTCTAATTTTTACTTTCATGGCTTGTGATTATTAGTAAAACAGTTGCAAAATCAATGGAACATGAGAGTCGTGATTTCCTTCATCACAAGTTCCATAAATATAAGCCAATTAAAAATGTTTGTTAATTAAGTTAAGAAATGTGCTACAGATTATTTTAATATTAGAATTTTGCATATTTAAAGTTTTCTAATTTGTGTGGTAATATTGACCCTAGATTCCTAATCTTTTTTTTTTAAGATTTTATTTATTTTATTTTTAGAGAGGGAAGGGAGGGAGATAGAGAGAGAGAAACATTGATGTGCGGTTGCTGGGGGTTCTGGCCTGCAACCCAGGAATATACCCTGGCTGGGAATCGAACCTGGGACACTTTGGTTCCCAGCTCATGCTCAATCCACTGAGCTACACCAGCCAGGGCTAGATTCCTAATCTTATAATTAAATTTACTTTTCCTTTATATTGTTTTTAACCTCAGCCAGCTATTAATAATTCCCACTATTTTTTTCTTCCTTACTCTTAAAATAAAAATAGTTCAAAGTAGAAAGAAGAGATGGTTTGGTATTTCTATTATTATAATTGAGTGTGTTTTTATTATCAAATAGTACACTCATCCTGTTAAATCTAAATTGCTATTATAATCTGAAGTTCATAAAATGAAATGCCTTTTTAAGTTGGCTTGATGAAATGTAAAACAATGACAAGCACTTTTTTTTTTGGTTCTTTAAAGGGTGAACAATGGGCTTATGACATACAGTACTTTTTAGTTAATACAACAAAGTGGGAGCACTGGGTCTATTGGTATACAAATTTTCTCATCTGTCATTTTATCTAGCTTTCCACAATGTTCAATATCTCTTCAATATCAGTAAGAGAATGCTAAACTTATTGTGCAAGTTTCTAAGAAAAGCACATATATAATATAAATAATCTTATATAAGTAAAGGACCTGTTAACTTATCATAAGCTACCCAGCTCTGGTGGTGTCAGCACCAGTAAAATGACAGAGGAATTCAGAATGTCTATTTTCTGAAAAAAACAAAGACAAAAAAAGAAGGTCTTAGTTCTAAAACAATAGAAAAATAGCCAAAAGAGTCCAAGATGCAGTGTTAGCATGGATCTGCTGTGTGGACAAGTGAGAAGCAAGGCACACACCCAGTGCTTCATGAGCCAGTGGAGCCAACCCCACTGTTGCCGAAGTTGAGAATCAGAGAGAGGAAGAGGGAGAAGGAGGAGGCGAGGGAGAGGGCGATGGCAAGGGGGGAGAGAGAGAGAGAGAGAGAGAGAGAGAGAGAGAGAGAGAGAGAGATTCCCAAAAGGAAGAAAAAAAAGGAACAAGAAGTGAAAAGAAAGAGAAGCTCAAAGAAGACAGTGGATGGTAAGGGTAGTAATGGATCAGAATAGTGATGGCACGAAATTGAGGCCTCTCCTGGGGAGGAGAGCAAGAGCATCCTTCAGGAGAGAAGGAAAGTATTATTTTTCCAAGTGAGTTCTGTGGAAATTCGTCTCCAAAAATGTAAAAGGTGTGCCATGGGGAAAAAAGATTCTATGGGTAAATATGCTTGAGAAATATGTATACTCCCATCTTAGAGATTTACAACACATAATTGAATATTATAATTTCCAGGAGGTCCTACTGTTTAAAAAATTATTTAAAACTTGTTAAGAAACAAATGCATGATTATTAATACATATTCATTAAATAATATTAATATTAATAAAACATGAGTATAGAATGAATTTTTTCAGAGCATCTGGTCACATTCACTGTTGTATGAGTGGATGAAGCAATGAAATCCAGTTTTCTGTGGTCATCGGTTATTTGGAAACTTGGATCTGAATAATATCTACACCTCAATGGTACTTGACGATACTGTTTTATAACATCCATGATGACCTCGGTGGTGACCACAATAGCAAAGTCATTAACAGAAGAGTTATGAATTGAGAATTCTTGGGTGCAAATCCCAAGTCTTTTGCTTGCCTCAGCAAGCTCCCTGACTCCTTTAAGTCCGACTTTCCTCCTCTGTTAAAGAGGAAAGAAATAACAATCATAACAGGGATTATTTCACAGTTTGGGGGGGGGGATCAGATGAGATATCTCTTCCTCTGTGAGTTCTCTAAGCAGAGCTTTTATCTGGCTACTCAGATGGGTTTTAGAAATTAGGGATTAAATGAATGCAGAATCTCTGACCAAAGCAACTTTGTGCCTGAGCCTATGGTCAAATGTAAATAATTATGATCTTGCCTGTGGTTAGCTGAGAGGATTCAGTGCGATTACTTGCATAAAAGGCTAGGGATTCGATGGGCAGTGGCAGGTAAGCCTATTTAATTGGGGCAGAGATGACATAACAGGCAATATAAATGAGATGAGCTGCTTGTGTTACTCCTTGAGCTTTTCTTAGCTCTTTGTATTCCTCTTTCCCAATGCTTTCACTCCCTGCTGTGCTGAGATATGTGTGGGCTATGGGATTTGTGTCTGAGGGTTATGGTGGGAAGAATTCTTACCACTGGCAGTGACATTATGAAGGAATGGTGGGACCATCTTAGGGAGGTAGTGAACCCCCAGAATGGAGATCAGAAAGCCAAGCCTGCACTGCATTTTTCCCAAAGCTGGAAAAAATACCCCCCCATCTTCATTTTTAAAATTGAGAGGTGAGGAAATAGTTTTTCACAACATTTTATTTAAAAAATTATTTAAATAATTTTTAGAACTAATGATTCGAGAACTAATTACAGATATACAGGGAGTTGTTTCCTGAACAAAAAGTAGTTAGGTGAAGGTTTTCATGTCACAATTCAGGATTTTTATAGGATTCTGAACCACATCTTCTGTGGTTGCAATGTGCTTCCCCTTTCCTCTTTGTAAATCTGGCCATCATATGTAAATACTTTGGGAAGTAACTTTACATTCTAATTTGTTCTTCTCCTCTGTCATCATTTATGATTGCATTGGCGGAAAAGTATGTGTTTTACAAAAAGCAAAATGTGCTGAAGAAAGGCCAAATGGTGAAATAGATCCCATTTTAAAAAGCCATAAACAAGCTTACAGTGGTAAGTGGTGACATGAAAAAATTGCTTTTGCAAGAAAATTCAGACTTAATATCATTACCAAGCCACAGCTGAAAGGCATAACTATATTTCAACTGGTAGTAATGACTGACACCACTGAGTTAGAAATGATCTCATGATGGCACCACAATGACTTTCTTATTTAAGAAAAAAACATAGACATTTTTGAATTTCATCATGGTAGTTAAGGAAGTAAAAATTCAATGATGATATAATGGGTTTTATGCTATATTCTTTGCCATGTTCTCTGGTTGCTAACAAAAATGTCATGATTTAAAAGACCAATTCTCATAGTTTCAGTATGGCTCCTAGTTTGTTAGAAGGCATACCCATGACAATTGTAGTTGAACTGATTGATCTCCAGACCCATGAACATTATTATAATCAATAATTTTATCCATAAAATGAGTTACAGTAAGTGGAAGAACAAAGCCATTTGAAATAGAGTAGCTGGGTGGGCACCAGTACTCACTAACCACACCAGCAGGGAGGCTGGCTCTGGTACTCTCCCTGGCATCAGTTAGCAGCATTTACCAGAGTGTGTCTGATAAAATAAGGTAGTCTTCTAAGATGCTCTGTGAACTGTGTTTTTAACATCAAAACCAAGACACAATTGTCTTTAATACAGATCTACCTACATGTTTGCCAGCATCTCTCCTTAGCATTTCTTCTTTTATTTCAGCTCTTCCTTTGGGGATCATGTTTCTTAATCTCAAAGTCCTAAGACATTTCTTTAGAAGAAAGATTTTTTAGTTTGTGCAAAATGTGTTAATTTCACTTTGGAAGATGCCTCACTGGCTCTCTGACTCTAGGTTGACAGTTATTTTCTTAGTATTTTGAAGATATTATCCCATATTCTGGTGGCCTCAATCAAATTGTCACTCCTTTCAAGTTATCTGTGTCTTTTACTCTCTAACTCCTTTTAAGAACTTCTCTTTGTCTTTGGCAATGTGCTGTTTTCTTGTGTCTTGGGTGTCTTTTTCTTTTTTTCTTTGTTTTATTTGAATTTTACTGGGATTATGAATCTGAGGGTTTATTTTCATCATTTTGCAAAATTCTCAGCCAATGTCATTTTGTATATCACCTTTTCCTAATTCTATTTCTCTCCCTCTGGAAATCTGTTTAGACTTCTGTTAGCCCTCCTAACTCTACTCTCCATGTTCACTAACTTTCCTTTCATCATTTTCAGTCACCTGTTGGAGTCCAGCTACTGTTCAGTACACTGAGTTTCTAATTTCATTTCTAAAAGCTCTTTGGTACATTTTTTTATTTTGCCTGGTCATTTTTCATAGTCTTTTGATTCTTAGTTGTGTTCGAGTCTTGGATTTCTTTAACCATATCAAGCACACTTATGTTATATCCTGGATGTAATAGTCTCTGATCCTGTGGTCTTGGTGGGTCTGATACAGCGGGGTTTTGTTTCCGTTCTGTTGACTTGCTCATGGTGGTTTATTTTCTCACTTAATATGATATTTTTCATTCAGAATTCATGTTCTTTGGAATTTTGGCTGTGGGAATTTTTTGAGGCTCAACTTTAAAGTGTTCTCCTTTAGATATTATTTATTTTTGCTTCTGACAGTCACCTAGGGGCATTAGCTAGCCAGGACCAGTTCAAATTAAATTCTTAGCTCTTGGATTTTCAGGTCACTGAGTTCTTTGAAACATCCTGAAACCATGTAAAGACTTGCTGTGGTTTTGAATTCTCAAGGAAAAATTTTCCCAAACCCCTCTTCCTAGAACCAAGTCTAGGACAACTAAACATCTCTTTCTTATTCTCTCTGCTGGGTGTTTTGTTGTGTGAATTAATTAATAGATTAATTATAATTAATAAATTATAATTATTATTAATAATATAATAGTAACATCATTACCCTTTCATCAAAAGAGTCCTTTCGGAGATCTGGATTCTTATAGGAGTCTCTCACTCTAAACTTGTTTAATAACCTTCAACCCCTTAAACAGAAGAGTCCCATTAAGGACCAAGCTCCAGGCCACCAGCAAATAGCAGATATTCCCAGAACAGCAGCCAATGGCAACACTGTGTTTACTGTCTGGGGCTATATTTTCTCATGGTTAGAGGCTCAATTTCCTGACAGTTCATTTATTCATTCAAAGAGCAAATATGGTATTCAGCATTTCTAATTGTTCTGTACTAGGAACATTTTTATGATAGCTTGTTTGCCATATTACCTAAAATAATATTTAAATAATTAAGTAAATCAAAATAACTAAAAACATAAAATAAATAACAAAGTTAATACAGTATGTCTAATTGATATATATATTAAACTCCATATAGGGAATATACCTTCTTTTCAAATACACTTAATTTTCTTAAAGAAAGACCATTTAATAAGTCATAAAGATCTGAAAACATTTCAAATTTTAAGAATTTTGTTTTGTTTTTTTCCACAATAAAATAAAACTAGTAATCAATATCTATATTATACAAATGAAACACCTTAGGGCCCCTCAAAAAATTTTAATCTCTTTTCAAACACTCTCAGATGAGACAAAATATCAAAACCAAAAATTCTGAACATATGTCATTGAAGCCTGTAGTACAAAAATAAAAAGGTGATCAGAGGAAAAACTAAACTTCAAGTTAAAATTGTGAAATGAGAAGGAATAAAAATAACTAAGTTAAGCATTTAAAATAATAAATTGTGGTCATCAAATAAATAAATAAATATATCTAAGGAAACTAGAAATAAGGAACTAGTGAAGAAAATGTAAAACTTCTGAATGGTTACAACAACCAAAAAAGGTAAAGCTTATGAATTTAAGAAATTGTCATTTTTAAAGTTAATCAGAGAGCTAAATCATTGACATATTTTTTAAATGACGAGACATGAAAAAACCCCCACAAATATCTAAAATGAGAAATTAGGACTTCTGGTCAAGATGCAGGCATAGGTAAACCTGCTTCACCTCCTCACACAACCATAGAATTACAACTAGATCTCAAAACAAATAACACCAGATCTGTCAGAAAATCTGGCTGTATGGAAGTCCAACAACCAAGGATTTAAAGAAGCCACATTCATCCAGAAGAGTAGGAGGGGTGGAGTCATGGAGACGGGCAGAGAGGCACAGAGATATGGTGTGGCATGGAGAGGCAATGACAGCAATGGAATGGACAAGTGCATGTTCACATATGCTGGATAAAAATTGGTTGGGTTACTTTGAGAGACAGTGATTCCAGCCCCATGCCAGACTGCACAGGCCAGGTTTCCAGTGTCAGGAAGATAAATCCCCATAACTTCTGGTCGTAAAAACCAGTGGTGGTTGGGGCAACAGAAGGAACTACCAGATTTTTAGAAGACTCCACTTAAAGGGCCAGCATGAACTTAGAACATACACAAACCTATCCACTCTGGGATTTTCCATCAGGGAAACAGCTGGAAGTGCTCCAGTCACATATAAGAAGTAGGTGAAGTGGCTAGAAATAATGTGAGTGCTGGGCAAACTTCCAGAAGCCAGATAACAGCATTGTATCCTCTCCTCGCATACGGAGCCATGAAGCAGTGAAGTGGGTTGCCCGGCCCTGGGGATTACCAAAGTCTCCACCCCACACAATTTATAGGTGCCTTTTCTTCAACAGGCCACACTACTAAGACAGGGAGTCAAAAGAACTCTACCTAATAGACAGAAACAAACACAGGGAGGCTGCCAAATTGAGGAGACAAAGAAATATGGCCCAAATAAAAGAACAAAGCAAAACCCCGGGAGAAGAACTAAATGAAACAGAGACAACCAACCTATGGAGGCAGAGTTAAAAACAGTGAACTGGAAGGGGGGTACCAGGCAGAGGGGCAAAGGGGGAAAAACTGGGACAACTGTAATAGCATAATCAATAAATTATATTAAAAAATAAAATAAAATGAGAAATTAACTTGGGAGCTGAAGCACAGCTATTAAAGGAATTAAGAATTAAGATGTGTATTTGCTCAACCCTACACATATGGATTTGAAAATCTAAATAAAATGAATAATATTCCTAGGAAATTTAAATCACCAAAAATAACTTCAGAAGGAATAGAAAATCTAATTAGACCATTTCAGAGAAATCATAAAAGTTGTAGGCATTGAGCCCAGACTATGCTATATATGAAATCTATCAACAATTGTAAGGAACAGAAAATTTCAGTGCTATTGAATGGTTCTAGAACAGAGAGTGGAGGAAAAATTCCATTTTTCTTATTACCCATCATAATACTCATACCAAAATCTGATCGCATAGTAGAAGAAAACTACATATCAATCTTTCTTGTGACTATTGATCCAGAGACCCGAAAGAATATATTAGCAAAAAGGATCCAACGTTACTTTAAAAGAATTCATCATGACTAAGAAAGGAAATCAGGAATATTAGAAAAAATATTAATATAACTTAAGTTACTGTTATATAAGAAGAGAAAGTAATATGATCATTCCCAGAAAGTATATAAAGGTATTTAAGTTGGAAATTCATTGCTGACAAAAATTTTTGATAAAAGCCATACTACATAAGTATTTTGAATATCTGTCTGACTTATAGCCAAAGCCTGCATGTGATTAATGCTGAAACTCCTAGAAATATTTTCAACAGGAAACAGACAATAATGTTCACTATTACAATTATTATTTATCATTGTTGTAGAGGTTCTAGATGTGCAATTAGAAAGAAGGAACAATTAAATGTAAAATATAAAAGTTTTAACAGATGACATGGAATCATTATTGTTTGTATGTGGTTAAACTGTATAGCGGCACTACAGAAAAGAGTCTTCAAAAATGTTACCAACAATAAGTAAAATAGCTGGCTGTGGCATGGTACACACAAACTAGCTATTTTTTTATGTACTAGTGGAAATTATTTTAAAATACAAAGGGATAACAAGATTAAGAAATGGCCAAGATAGATATAAAGGACTTTAGAAAAATACAAAGAAATAAAACAGGATATGAACAAATGCAGTGATATAATTTTTTTGAATAAGAAGATGATATTTTAAAGGTAGAAAATGTTCCTTTATTAATTTTTTTGAAAATTTAAATATAGTTGGTAACACAATATTATATTAGTTATATCAGTTTCAGGCATATAAGATTCAACATTTTTACATGTTACAATGTGATCACTCTTCCCCCAAATTCTAGTAATCATCTGTCACCTTGCAAACATCACAATGTTGACTATATTTCCCCTTACCTCTTTCAGTTTTTATGTTTATATTATTCCAATAAAACTAATGCACAAATAATTTTTAGGATAGACAGTGATTTAGTAACAAAACTTCTGAGATGAGATTAGTTCTATAAGATATTAAAACATAACAAATTTTTACTGGCATACACAGACAGAATGTCAATGGAACAAATGAAGAGTTGATATGTACCAAAATCCTCATGGTAATATGGTTGTTATAAAAGAAGCATTTCAGTTAAATCCATCTGATCTAGTGTGCATTTAAAGCCACCATTCCCTTTTTTGTTTTCTATCTGGAAGTTCTATCCATTGATGTCAATGGAGTGTTAAAATCTCCTACAATGACTATATTACTATCAGTCTCTCCCTTTATGTCCATCAAGATTTGCTTTACATATTTAGACATATTTATCTTGGGTGAATATATATTTACAGGGGTTGTATCCTCTTGTTGGATTGGCCTCCTTATCATTATGTGGTGTCCTTTGTTTCTTACTAAAGCCTTTGTTTTCAAGTCCATTTTTCAGATACAATTATTGCTATCCTAGCTTTTTTTTCCAGTTCCTTTTGCATGAGATGTCTTTCTCCATCCCTTTACTTTTAGTCTGTGTGCATTTTTAATTCTGAAGTGGGTCTCTTATAGACAGCATATATATGGGTTTTCTTATCCATTCATCTATGCTATGTCTTTTGATTAGAGCATTTAAGCCACTTATGTTTAAAGTGATTATTGATAGGTACATATTTATTGCCATTTTATTCTTTTAACTATGTTCCTGTGATTTTTTTCTTCTTCTTCTTCTTCCTAAAGAAGACCCTTTGACATTTCTTGTAATGCTGGTTTGGTGGTAAGGAACTTTTTCAGCTTTTTCTTGTCGGGGAAACTCATTATTTCTCCTTTAAATTACAGCCTTGTTGGGTAAAGGAGTCTTGGTTGTAGGTCCTTGCTTGTCATCACTTTGAATATTTCATGGCAATTCCTTACACAACTCTAGTCTGCTCCACCCTCTGCACTGAAGCCAAGGGTGAGTGGCAGCAAATGAAATTTTGTACATTGGCCCTTTAAGAGCACACCTATGTCTCCAGTGGACTGCTGTCTCTCCCTGATGGACAGAAATCCGGCTGTTTTTCACAGCCTGATGTTATGTGAGTGCCTCTTCCTGGCTCTGGTGCCATGCTTGGGATTGAGACCCCACTCTTCTCAGGGGAAAACCCCCTCCGAGTCTCAGCTATCACCTGTGGGAGCCGGACCAGCCCTTTTGGTGTCTCTGCCCTTCCTACCAGTCTTGATGTAGCTTCTGCAAATCCTTGGTTATGAGACTTCTCTTCACTAGCCTTCAGTTGGTTATTCAAGTTGATTGCCCTATATTTAAGTTGTAATTCCAGTGTGGTCTTGGCAGGAGGTGAGTATAACATCCACCTACTCTGTCACCCTCTTGGATCTCCAGATCATTGACCTTTACACTATAATAACTTCCTTAGAGCTCTTAAAACTTTTAGGGCTAATGCCTTCCAATCTTTCAGCCCACAAGTAAATGTTACAAAGTTTTAGAGTTCAAATGATCTAACTCTCTATTTGTAAATTGACTTTTTCCACAAAAAGCCAAACCCATTAGTCCATTTCAGGGACTTTCAGTGTATGATGGCATTCTTAAAAATCAAATTTATCTTTAAGTTGAAAAGGGCTTTTTTAAAGGTATAATATTGCAGGACAGTAGGTTTGACTAAAATCCTAAAGGTCACCAAGTAAAACCTCCTAGTCTTATTAGGATTCCTGCATTGTTTTCAAAAGTGAATTTGTAGGGACCCGAGATAACTTGTTTTTGTTTTATTTAGAATATTTTTCTTTGTAAAGATGTACATCAAAATTTAAAATAATTATCTAAGTAATGAGATTATCAGTAATCTTTATGTTTTTTAATGTTTGAATTAACATATGTTTACAGTATTCATGTAATATTGATTATAAAATTCGGACAATACAAGACGAATATAGATGAAATGTAGAATCAACCATATAAATTTTGCTGCTTGTCCTATCTGATTTTTTTGTATAGCATATATATGCTCTCTGTATTATGATTAGGTTAATCAGCAAGTACTTTTAAAACTTCCACTATTGGTGGCAGAAAAAGGATACAAGGCCTTTCTCTCTCATGTTAAAACCCAGACAGAGAGAGTCCAGGGCTTGACGGCATCTCTATTCCATAAAGACCTCAGAGAATCGGCCACCTTGAACTTTATGGTGTCTCTGTGCACGGCTGCATTCCCCAGGTCATTCCATAATCCCAGATAGAAGCTCCAGCTATTGCATCACCCTCTAGGTAGCAGGATCAAGAAAGGGGTGAAGAAAAGAACATAGTTCTTCCTTTTAATGAGCATTTCTAAAGCTAAACATGCCACTTCTCTCTATTGGCTAACGCTCGGAACTCAGTCACATGACTATACATCATTTTGCAAGGAGAGCTAAACAATATAATACAGCTGAACCTTGAACAACACTTTGAACTGTGAAAGTCCACTTTTATGCAGATTTTTTTCAATAAATGTATACAGTACTATCAATGTACTTTGTCTTACGATTTTCCAAATAACATTTCCTTTTTTCTAGCTTACTTTATTGCGAGAATACAATACATACTACATATAACATACAAAATATGTGGTAATTGTTTATGTTATCTGAAAGAGTTCCAGGAGTTAGGTTTTGGGGTAGTCAAAAGTTATATGCAGATTTCTGACCGTGCAGGAGGTCAGCACCCCAAACCTCCACGTTTCTCAAGGGTCAACTGTCTTTCTTTCTGGATGGCCATGGCCACCTCAACAATTCCATGCTAGGTTTCCTGCTTGCTCAGTCCCACTGTTTCTTTTCAACAGTGCACATCTTCCTACTTTCCTAATATGGGATGTAAATTTTTGAGAGCTTACCTTTATTCTACTCCTATGTATAAAAATAAGGAAATGAATATAAACTTTAAGACAGTAAAATTGAAAACTTAGATACAGTGGAAACTTTTTTTAAATAACATAAATCATTAAAGTTGACTCTAAAAGAGGAAGTTACTTGTCTTAGTTTATGTGGCTAGTAAAACCTCTATTAAGGAGAACATGACACAATAAAATCAGAGTTGAAAGGCAGTTATGAATTTGGCTTAAACTTAGGAAGTATCAAAAAATTGGAGATGTTGACTGGATTTAGATTGGATGGATAGATTAATCTGGGTGAGTTTCTGTTTACAGATGAGAGGGACTGACAGGTTTGAAATTTTTCCATTCTATTCCTCTACTATGTCTATCCACTTAATGGTTAACACTTCTGTTTTAACATAGATACTTAAAATCTAATGTTAATGAGTATATATATCTTCTTTCTTAACAAGTACAAAAAACAGGATGCCTGTCTATGATCACTCTACCTAGTATTATAAATGGTACTTGGCAAGAATTTTAGCTATCATTGCATAAAAGATGCAATTATTGATAGTGTTTATTGTTTAATTAATTTTACAAGCATATTTAATGACATTCCTTCTGATAAATACACCTCAGACCTTCCATTTGGGATCATTTTCTTTCTGCTTTAAATATATTCTTTAGAATTTCCTTTTCTTTCCATTTGTTGGTGGTGTATTCTCTCAGGGACTGGGTGAAATTTTCTTAATTTATTCATCTTACTGAAAAACAGCATTGTTGGGTAAACAACAGTGTGATCTCTACCTCTTATCCCAGGCTGTTTTCATATCTTATGTATCTCATAGTTTTGCTTTTTGTATGTTGAAGTTCATTTACCATGCGTCTAGGTGTGGGTATCATTTTATTTATAATATTGGAAATTTGTTGAACTTCTTGGAGCTAAGAAGTGGTGTCTTATTGCAATATTAGACAATTTATAGCCATTAACGCATGAAAGATCTCCTCTTGTTTTCCAAAATTCTAATTCAATGTATGTTATACTTCCACAGTACACTCTGCATATTTTATAATCTGTTTTTGTATTATTTATATCACTGGAGTGTATTTTGATAATTTCTTTGAAACTGACTTCCAGATCATTGATTCTCTCCTCAGCTGTTTAATTCTTTTATTCAACGTTTAATTAGGTATAGTTTTTTTCATTTCTAAAAGGTCTATTTGCTTCTTTTTATAGCTTGCTTATTTTTTAAAGTATTATATTCCCTGCTCATATTTTCAATGTACATTAACAAATCTCTTTGCAAATAATAAATATAACTTTATATTCTATGTCTGATAATGTTAACATTTAAAATCTTTCTGCATTTGTTTTTCTGCTAGACTTTACCCATTGGACATTGGTCCCTTGTATGTTTTGTAATTTTTTTTTACCATGAGTTACTTAATTTTCCCTTGAACTTTTAATGGTAATTTTTTGAACTGGGGTTGAAATTGAGTTTTTCCAGAGAGGATTTGCATCTACTTCTGACATAACTACCCTAAAATTTAATTTCTTAGCATCAGCTGCTGTGGCTTGTGCATTTGTTCATTCTTATTTAGTTTAACATGGTTGTCATTTGGACTATTTTCCTTATTGTAACTTGAATTCACAATAGAAATAAAAGAAAAGGCAGTCTTGTGGCAAGGAATTGGCAAGAGAGATTATTTTTTCCCCTCCACCCAACGCCACATTCAGAACAGGCATGCTTTCTGCCCCTGTGTGCATGGTACGATTTGTTTATCATGCACCCTTGTATTGAGGTGTGGCCTTAAGGGAACATCTTTTTCTGGAGGTTCCCTACTTGTTCCCTGGCCTGCAGCTGGCCTCCGGCCTTTGCTCTGGCCTTCTGAATCCCTTATGCCCATCAAAGTGGATGCATGAGGTATCCAGGGTGTGTCAAGAGGCGGCTTTAAAATCTCAACTCCAAGGGTTTCTGCTTTCTTATGCTTTTTGGAATATATAGATTCCTCATTTCTGATAGTTCAGTAATTCATTTAGAAGTGTTTTTAAATAACTTTCTTAATCTTTTAGGTGCTCATCTCAAGGTTTAATCTGCCATATTTTTGGAAGTGAAAGCTATTCAATTATGTCTTGTCTTAACGCTTTTGTTTTAATTATGCTTGCTTCTTATCAAGCATATCCACTATACATATGCTCAATCTCCATTCTCTGCCTTCTTATCAATCACTTTTTAAAACATTTTCATTATTTTTCTTTTCCCCACTGTGTCTTTATTAGAGGTGTTTATGCTTGTTTCATTACTCTTGTCATAATTCTTGGCAATTTTAATATCCAAATAGTAGATCCTGCTAGTATCCTGGAATCTCAGTTCCCTATTCTCCTCTCCTCTTTTCCTCTACCGCAGCTACTCACTCCATGGCTATATCTTCATCCTTGTCATTACCAGTGACTGAAATTACTCCGTAACCTCTGTTTCAACTCTGCCTTCACCTATCTTTCCAGCTTACTTCTTCTAGTAGTGTTCTAATGCTAGCCATCCTTCTATTCTTCTGGAATATGCAAGCTATTGATCATGCAACACTTTCAAAGTCTGTCTTATCTATCCTCCCATTGGTTTCCTCACTTGTATCCTTACCCAGTTAATATTCCAACAGTTAAATCACCCTCTTGTAAAAATCCTCAACTCCCTTGTTTTTCTCTGGCTTTGACAAATGTCAATCTTGGTAAATTTCAAATCTGGGGTATTCTCTGTGTATCCTATATATAGCTGAATTTGGCTGAAGAAGAAAATATCCACATTGTTTGATCTCATTTTTAATGTATGATCATTAATGTTAAAAGGATTTTTTGTGCTGCATGGTGATCATATTACATTTCCCATGATCATTTTCATTCCTATTCTCCCATATTAGTCATTTACATTTTTCCCTTTCCTCAAAGGTCTAGCACATCCTTCTCCATCCTCATTCTCCATGCTGACCTTGCTTCCTATTCCAGTGAGAAAATGGAAACAATCAGAATAGACCTCCCAAACTCTTCCAATGTCACTTTACTTACCTGCTCGAATCTAGACTAGTCCGTTTTTCTCCCAGTCATGAATGAAGAGTCTGTTCTAAGGTCATGCTTTTGCATCTCACCTCTTGTCTGCTCAGGAGTATCCCTCCAACAAATTTTCCCTCCCCTCAGCATCATTTTCCCTTCCCCTGCTCCATTATTTCAGTCTTGCTTCTCTTGATCAATTCTCTGTTTATCAGACGGAGTGCTATACATGTAAATCAGAACATTTTACTCATCTGTTTTCAATCCTCCAATGGCTTCCTTTCATACTTGGTATAAAAGTCTAACTCCTTAATTGAGTTGGCAAAGTCCTCTATGATCTGGCCCTTATCTGTTGGAACTCACCCTGTACTATATCCCCTCTTGTTCACCATATTCCAGTCACAGTGACCTTACAAAACTCTCCAAACTTCTTTCTAGCACATGGTTTTCTTCCAGTTTTTCTACCTGCAAGGTTCTTTTCTTGAGAGTCATATGGATGTCTCCCTTTTTGCATTCATATTTTGGCTTAAAATCATGTTCATGGAGAAATTTCCAAGACCATCCAATCCGAAGGAGGCAATGTCTATCATATTATTCCATTTTAATTCTTAGTGTAGCACTTATCACTCAGTGTGTGGTATGTCTCTGACTGTGCATCAGTTTTTAAATCTCTCCCCACTGAACTGCTGGCTCTGAGAGCATGCACCTTCCCTCTGCAATATATCCCTAGCACTATATCCTCAGCACATGGAACAATACTGTATATTAGACATTTAATAAATATGAATGAGCAATAAGTGCATGACTGGAAAGACTTTTAACTTATTCCTAACAAATTCTCACTAAGACATAGGTTCGATCACCTTGCTTTAACAAATTAATGTGAATTTAATTTCTATTGTATATATTGTAAATTTCTTATAACTAGGGAAGGATAATTTTCCATTTAACTATCTCTAAACTTTAATTTGACTAAAGAATTACATGTGGTCCATAGGAATCATAATGAAGTGACTTGTATCTAAGCTTGAATTTACCAGGAGAGACTGGAGTGTGTGTTCATTAAGTAGCAATAACCGGGCCTCCCTTATTTCATGTTATAGATGTAAGAAGAGGTAAGTGTTCTCTGTCCCTTTCAGTGAATAATCATAATACAGATGTACCAGACACAGTGGTAAGGCCGGATTCCTTACTTTCCCACCTCAGATGGTGGGGACGTGCAAATGTTAGCCGGGGAAGGTTGGACCGCCGCAGCGCGTTCTCCTTTACCCAGGGAAAGTGCGTCTCCGCATCCTTGTCACCTCTCCATCCATAGCACATCTTTAATGTTCACATTTTATATTCTCTTCAGCTGAGTATGGAAATGGTTAGTTACTTAAATGGTTCCAAAGCTACTGTTAAGTGAAAATACTTAAATGTGGAACAGATGTTCCAGCAATAAGGACATTATTTGGGCGGCTGAAAAGCAGATAAAAGCGGAGGGGAGATCAGCCCGTGATGGATGAGCACCTGCAGCCAAAGCACCTGTAGGAAGAAGCAGGATGGGCGTCCAAAGGTGGGGAAGCCCCTGCCATGTTGTGAGGGGACCAAGGCCATCGGCACAGAAAAAAGACCATGTGCCCCCTGTTTCTGATTGCCCGTGACCTTTGCTGATGGGTCAGGATGTCCTGTAGAACAGGAGGGGTCCATAGAGCAGTGGTTTCTCAAATTGTTCTTCAAAAGTGGCTGCAGGAACCCAGTGGTGGACAGTAGATGGGACTTGAGCTCCTCACCCCTGCCTCCACTGCATCAGCCTGAGCACTTCTGCGGAAGTTTTCATGTGAATAACAAACATGTTGTTGCATGGAACTTTACAAATGTATTCCAATTAACTTGGGGAATTAATATAGTACTATAGCCATGAAAGTTTCAATTATTTTTTAAATGAGTAACTAAACCTATGAAAAATAGGTTAGAAATAAACAGCTATATCAACAAAAGAAAAGGTACAGAAACATATTAAAATACATAGGAATGTGTGTGATAAGGTATTATCTAAAATCAAATGGAAATAACAGATTATTCAATATATGATATAGGAGACTAATCATACATAGGAGCTCTGGAAGATTGGGTTAAGAATAAAAAATAAAATCTTGTAAGTACTCGAACAAAATGTAGGTGTTTTTTTAAAAAAACTTGAGATAGAAAGGATTTTAAAACTAAGCAGGACACCATAAAGGGAATTATAAAGGAAACTCTTAATAATCTGAACAATGTAAAAAAAAAGGCACCCATATGACAAAACATTAAAAGTAAGATTTTTTAAAAGTAAGATGAGCAACAAACAGGGAACATATCAGAGCGTAAAGGCAGACACAGGGTCAATGGCCGGGACATGCCCAGCACTACTCGTACCATGAAACAGCCCGCAGATGAACACACTACAAGGCAGTAACTGTACTTTATTAAGGATATTTTGATGGCCAGTAAGTACATGGAAAAATTACACTTCACTAGGAAAGACCATAATTTTTTGAAAAATTTGATGGATAATACACAGTTTGTCAAAAATGTATAGTGAAAGGTCCTCTAATATACTCTTGGTGGCTTTACAATTTGGGTACAACCTCTGTGACAGAGCAATTAGTCAGTATCTACCCAAAGTTAAAGTGTGCACACCTTTTGACCCAGATATGTTAACCCTAGGAATTTGTTCTAAGGAAATAACCAGTTAGATTTGCATATATATATTTCCATGTCTATCAGTGTTTACTATGGAATTGCTATGAATGTGGGAAGGCTCCTTAGATGAGGAAAGTGGTGAAGAAGCGGGGCGGATGGAATGGGAGCAGGCATGGGGCAGAGGACTTGGGGGAGAAAGTGAACAGTTTAACTGAATTGTTTCTTGAAAAACTGTAGAGAGACAGAGAGAGACAGAGACAGAGAGAGACAGAGACAGAGACAGAGAGAGACAGAGACAAAGAGAGACAGAGACAGAGACAGAGAGAAGGAAAAGGAGGAAGAAACTCCACAAGGCAGGGATGAATGTGAACGTAAATGTGGGCAGAAACACGAAGAGGTGAGAAGGGCTTCTGGAACCCCACATTTGTTTATTTAAAAAACGCATTTCCTGGGTAACCTCAGACTCAGGACAGGATCCACATGGCCAGAACCCAGGAAGCCCCAGTCTGCTGGAATGACAAAGATTTAATGGAGACCCAAAAGCAGCTGTTACACTTACTTAAAAATTAATAAGGAGCATGGTGTTTAGAACTGAGAGACCCTGGTAACCCTACTTACTGACTAATCCTGGGTAACCCACTGAAAATCCTGAGGTCGATTTTCATTTCTTAAGCCGAGATGGCAGAATCTTTATGTCAGAAAGGATTCATTGAGCCAGTGTAAGTTCGTGAACAGTGTAAAATAACGTGCCCCACTGTGCTCAGTCTCTGAGCTTCCTGGAGACACCTGCTATCATCTACATCTGAGCTAAAACTGTTAGCACTGCTCAGGGCAGGTAGGCTCAGAACAGGCATCGCTGCATGTTACCTGGAGAAACCCAGGGGTCTGATGGGATTTGAGATTGAAAATTAAAAGCATAGAAACTCTTGAGAGGATAGAATATTTTTTCAAAGAAGCCAGAGCATATTATCCCATATCCCATATCTGTAAACATGAAGTCCAACTCTCCTTTTGTTTTCGTGCCAGCATTTGCTACATTCAGTCTTCCTCTTGGTTCCTCAGAGTTGTAGTTCAGTGTTAGAAAGTGAATCAAACACAGCCCCTTTGTTCTGCCCACCATACCTCCCACCTCAACTTTGACCTAATATATCACTTCCAAATAGAATTGTTACATGAACAACGGGATTGTGGAGGGGGGGGGCAAGTAGATTGCTCGCCAGTCTTCACAGGATGTGTCTTGCAGGGAGCAAATTCCTTTGGGACCCCTGTTCAACAGAGCCATGAGAGACAGCAGTGGAGCAGCAGTGAGGGAGGGAGAATCCTCTGTGTGGAGGATCTGGGCCTGCTGTGGCTCCTTTAGGTACCGCATTACAACTTCTGTCCTCACATCAGCAGAACCACAACAAGATCTGTGCAAGCCAAAGGGGAAAGCGTCTTCGCAAAACTGAAGACAGCTGCTTCCATAATAGAACTAATTGCACGCTGCATCACAGAACTAAATTAGTAGTGAAAACAGTTGTAAAAACTGACAGACAGTGAAACATGACTCACTTCGGAACTGCTGCCAGTCAGGCACATTGTCACTGGCCACCGTTCAAAAACCCACACCTGCATGTTTTGAATAGTAAACATATAAGATGTAATTACTAGGAAAACATATGCCACTTTTCAAATGTGACAACACCATGTTTTTTCCTTGGGACCGTGAGTGGCATGGGACTAAACTGACCATAGTACTAATTTGTCCCCAGGAGTCTTAGCAGATGAACTAAAGCAAAACGAAAGGTTATATGCTCTTATTCATACATAAAAGACTAGCTTTAGCTTAAGGAGCTCTAAGGGATCTGTTTTGCTGACAGGATTCCTAGAGGTCTTCTGGGCCGTCAATCAAGGAAAAATTAACATGGAGATGTAAGAAACATCAATTCTAAAACGCATATGAATGTGTGGCTCAGCTTAAATATTCAAGCTTCAGTGAGTTGGGGTGTCTTCCCTGGCTTTCCTCACAGCTATATAGTAATTGCTGTCTCAATGAAAGCCAGATGCGCAGAGAGGATTTCATCTGTTCCTGTAGACTAAACTCACAGTTCTGCCTCCTCGGCTGCAGTCTGCTTTAGAGAGTTTGCAGGTCTGTGCCAGGTACGACTGAAAGCGAGTTCGCTCACCGTGGGCTGGTGGTTACCAGCGATAACAAACTCCTTGGCTTCTGACCAACGAGGCGGAGGGTGCTGGCCACTGGGGAAATGTGCTTTGGGTTCGGGCATGGAAGTTTGTCCTCAGCCAACAGCTAACACCCTTGTCTAATGTTTTTAAGAATTCAAGTTGTGTTGAGCCACATTTATCAGCCAAGCAGGGCGAATAGAATTTCATTCTGAAACAAATCACAGAACAGAATCTGTTCAATGTCCTCATGAAGTTTGTGCCTGTGGAATGTTCTAAGCTTTTGTAATGGAGCCTCAGGTTGCTGATGAGTTGCAAAGCGGTACAGTGACTGATCCTTCTTTCTCCTGCTTATTAATTAGTCAGACTTAACACAAATCTGAAAACACTTGAGAGAACACTGTTTTTTGTACGTGCATAAGAGGTAGATACCAAAAGCGATCAGCACTTTTTTCATGGGAAAGACAGAGAAGGATCGCATAAATATTTGTCAAAGGCTGTATTTCTTCACAAGTTCCAGAGATGCTTATGTAAGCAAAAGGAAGAATGTGACAATTGGTTTGAGACTGTGAGGAACACATACACCATTCTAGATGAGGAACCTGTGGGTAGTATTTATAATTTGTATTGCAATTGTTTACTAATTTGCTTCACCTCAAATAGTTTCTTGAAGACAGGAACTATTTTATTCACCTTTTAAAAAAAGATACAAGGCCCAGGGCCCTATAGGAGAGATAAAGATGAGTAAACTATAGTACTGTGTCCTTACAATGCTTAAATTGAATATATAAGCCCCACCCCACCATTGAAGTTCTCTAACCTGTAAAACATTTCCCCCACCTCCATTGCTACATTCCAACTTTTCTGTTTCTGTTTGTTTTCATTGAGATATAACTGACATATAACATTGTATTTGTTTTAGGTGGACAACATGATGATTAGATACATGTAACTATTGTGAAATGATTACAAGAAGTTTAGTTAGCAGCCATCACTGTACATATTATAATTTTTTTCTTGTGATGAGAACTTTTAAGATCTACATTCTTAGCAACTTTCAGATATACAACATGGAATAATTAACTGTAGTAATCATACCTAGGACTTATCTTCTTGTAAATAGAAATGTGTGTCCCTTGACAACCTTTATCCATTTCTCCATGTCTTATTTATTTTAGTTCCCATCTTACTCACTTCTGAATCCCAAACACTTAGCAGTTGGGCCAATAAATCTTGGCATTTGTAGGCTTCTTTTTATCTGAATTGGCCTCTTTGGTCACTCCAAGATTCAACATGATTGACAGGCTTGGCTAAGGAGCCACTTCCTGCCCCAGAAGCCAGAGCAAGCTGTTTCTCCTCAGAGCAACAGAGAAGTCTGCAGAGCAGCTGTCATCCCACAGGCTGATTCACAGGATGAGGCACAAATGTGAGAGCTAATTAGATTCTCAGGTCTCCTTCTTCGAGGGCTGTTTCTGAAGGAGGCTGGAAGAGCATCCGTTAAGCCACAGTCTCTTGTCGGTCAATAGCAGCCATTGCTCGGCCAGTCATTAGTGTGTGAGCATGCCAATTTGGATCCCCAGTCTCTCTTTAGCTTTATTAGTTGTTGCAGAGTCAAAATGTTAAGCTGGAGGATTTAGGGCAGAGAATAGAAACATTTATCCTATTGTTTGCATTTAACTTCACGGGCCAAATGTGGATTGCTTTGGAATGTGTAAGTATTAAATAGTGAAAGTTCAGGGTTGTATGCATGGCTCTAAAATAAGATATATGTGTAAGGAGCCTAGATTATCTGGAAATATTTAACATGGAAGCATAAAACACTGAGGAGTAAATGTATTTGCCAAGCCTTGAATATCTTTCCGAAATCATGTTATCGGCTTCTTGTTAGCAATAACATAACACTTAGTGCCAGCCAAGCGCTAACAAATAGTCTTTTATACTGGCAGCCCACTAATTCCTTGGTCTTAAATTTTTTTTCTCCTCTCATATGGCAATATTTTAGCAAGCTGTTGAATTTTACTACTTCAGCTTTAGGAACTACAACTTCCAAAGCATCGGGAGCTCTGAGTAGCTTGTGATTCCCTTCATTTAATCTTTCTCTGTCCCCTCAAAAAAATACACTGTTATCACTCTTTAAATAAAATTAGTAAGAAAATTATAAAACATTGGGCTAAATTTTAAAAAATATCAACTCTATAGAAGAACAGTACCTCTACAACTCCAGGATCTAGGAGTCAGATTTCCTTCGGAATCATTTTTTAATGATACCAAATGCCATGAATCTGGAAGCCCTAGAAAGAAGTGCGTCCACTTCCTAAGTCCCCTCCATCCCAGGGGTTCCAGTGGGACCAGGGAAGGCCCTACAAGAGCATAGCCCCATGGCATGTTATGAAACAGACACAAGAGATTCTAAGGCTGGCACAGGGTTGGGGATGGAGCCGAGGGTGAGCCTAACCATGCAGCCTGCCAGCAGAGTTCCTAACACCTGCTGTCTCCATCCTGTTCCTGCCTCCCTTCTGATCACTGCCCCAGGTGTGTGATGAGATCCTTCTATCCCATTTCCCCATTTCTACCTTCTCTAGTGCTACCAGAACAATGTTTCCAAAAGCAAGTCTGGCCATGTCACTTCCTGGTTGGAACTCCTTCGTGACTCTTCATTACCAAAAGGAAACTTCCAGGCTCCTGAGCAAGGAGCACAATGGATCCAGTGCCCGGGTCCTCTCTGCTTCAGCGGTGTAGGTGTGCAGGCAGCCCCACAAAGTCATCACGGGCTCGGGGTCTTTGAGGCTTCTCAGTGCTGTTTCCTCTGCCCAGAAAGCCTTACCCCAGGGATCACCCCATCCAGGATGAACCTGGAGTATGGGAACCAGGAGTGAATTACTTCCCTGAGTTTGTAGTACGATGCACAAACCACTATATTTAGGCAAGAGTGGCAAAACAAAATAAAAAACATACTCCAGTTCACATCGACAGAAAACAATAAACATGATTTGCATTTACAGATTTAAGATTTATTATAAAAGCAATACATACTTTATAAACATTTTAGCAGTTGGCGTAAACAGTAAACAAGAAAATGCTACCTGGGAGACCACTGGCAGCATTTTGGCTTCTGCAGTGTTTCTTTCCTGTCTGTTACCTCTGGGCATATGTAATATCTGGCATATTGCAGGAGAAAAAAAGCTTGTTGAATGGATGAATTCATTTTTATGTCTTTATAAGCTGATGTAGCAGTCTTAAGGGGATCCCCCTACTTCTGTGGGTTTTGCTTCCAGGAACCCCACTGAGTTTTCATGGTTCTGGCAAGAGAAGTGTAAGAGTAATCAGTATGAAGTATAACCAGAATGTGCTCTGGAGAAAAGCCCTACGTTGCAGGGAGAAAGACCTTGGTAGAGTTTTATCCCCGCTAAGGAAAGGACATTTCTCTCACTCTAGTCCCCTCTAGGCTTTCTGTTCCACTGAAGTGGGAAGGGGAGCTGTACATTGGGGCAAACACTTGTGAAGTTCACAGCTCTGGGACACAGGCCTAAAATGTGGGAGTTAATCATAAGATTAGAATGCTCCCCTTCCCCATGCTTAGCCATACCCAGTGGGCTCCAGGACGATGTGGGTTATAGCTGAAGGAGCTGCAAGACACAGATGTTCTCTGAGGAGGAGTATTTCGGGAAGCCCAAAGTCAGAAAGGGAGGCAAAATCAAGGACACTAGAGGAAGGCGAAGCCTCTGGTACCTGTAGTTACAGAAAACACTAGTCATAGCCCAACTCTTAGCCAGATTAACGTAAATCCTCACTCGAAAGGCCTGTTTGTTTCCATTTCTATTACTCAGTACAGAAGGTCTGGCTTCAGCAAAAAATTACAAAGTATCTTAAAAGGTAAGGAATAAAACACAATGAAGAGACAAAGAAGGTATCAGAATCAGCTTCAGACAGGACACAGCTTATGGAATTATCAGAGCGGAGATGTAAAGTAACTGATTAATATGCTAAGTGCTCTAATGGAAAAAGTAGATAAAATGCAAGAATATTTGGGTAATATAAGCAGGGAGATGGAAAGCCTAAGAGAATCAAAAATAAATGCTGAAAATCAAGAACACTACAATAGAAATTTGAAATGTTTATGATGGGCTAAACATGGACAAGGAAAGAATCAATGCAATGGAAAACGAAAGCAATGAAAAAATATCCTCAGGTGAGGATAAAAAAATTTTTTTAAAGAATGATTATTTTTAAGAGATTGAAAATTTCAGTGATCTGGACAGTTTTTCTTGGGTTTATAACAGATTTCACAAATTCAGCTTTATATAGATCATTTATTAAGATACATGATAAAATTGTCAAAATTTAGTCTATTTTATTGCCATTCATGCAAATATAAAACATGTATATGCAAATGGCAACCTTGAAATAAGAACATAAGTTAGACAATAGCCATCATTATTTTCTAACAAACGACAGTATGACATAAAGCAGAAGTCCTCAAAATTTTGGTCTTACAACCCCTTTACACCCTTAAAACTTATGGATAATCCCAAAGAAAATTTATTTTTATCGGTTAAAATTATTAGTGCCTACCATATTAGTAATAAAAAAATGTGTAACCTCACCCAAGGACATTTTTTCTCATTGCTTCTAGAGAGTTCGGAAGGGAGAGAGAAACATCAACGTGAGAGAGAAAGATCAATTGGCTGTCTCCCATACACACCTGGACCAGGGGGCAGTACTCACTCGGACCAGGGATGGAACCCGCAACCCAGGCATGTGCCAATAAAACTCAACACCAAAACCCCAAAAAATCTAATTAAAAAAACAGGCAAAGGACCTGGTAGACACATAAATGAAGAGGACATACAGACGGCCAATAGACATGAAAAGATGCTCGACATAACTAATCATCAGAGAAATGCAAATTAAAACCACAATGAGATACCATCTCACATCTGTCAGAATGGTTGCCATCAATAAATCAGTAAACAGCAAATGCTGGCCAGGATGTAGAGAAAGGGGAACCATTTTGCACTGTTGGTAGGAATACAGATTTTTGCAGCCACTGTGGGAAACAGTATGGAGATAGCTCAAAAATTAAAAGTGGAATTGCTTTATGACCCAGCAATTCCACTTCTGGAAATTTATCTGAAGAAACCCAAAACAATAATTCAAAAGAACATAATCACCCCTAGTATTATTACAGCATTATTTACAGTCACCAAGATATGGAAGCAGCCCAAGTGTCCATCAGTAGATAAATGGATAAAACAACTGTGGGATATTTACATGATGGAATACTACTCAGCTATAAAAAGATGCAAAGTTTACTCTTTGCAACAGCATGGATAGACCTGGAGAATATTGTGCTAAGTGAAATAAGCCAGTTGGAGAAATACAAATACCATAAGAAGGGTATAAGAGGGATAAATGGTAATGGAAAATATACCATTAAAAATAAAATGAAAAATAATAATTGTTTATTAATCCATTGTTTAACAACAATAATAAACCCTCGACATGTTAGTGTTAGAAACATATTTTAATGCTAAGTAACTCTATTTTCAAAAACAAATTTAGTGAAAAGAGTATGTTTTTAATTTTTGCAAATCTCTTCAATATCTTACTGCGAGATAACTAGATTCTTGTATCTGTTTCTGCATTCAGTGTGTTGTGGTGTATTGTAAAGCATTTAAAGAGAATCCAGCCCAGTCAAGGCACATGCCTGGGTTGCGGGCCAGGTCCCCAGTATGGTGTATGCTAGAGGCAACCACACATTGATGTTTCACTCCCTCTCTTCCTCCCTTCCCCATCTCTGTAAAAATAAACAAATAAAATCTTTAAAAAAAAGAGAGAGAATCCAGCCTTATATGGATATGCGGCTGGAAAAGGGAGGAGTATTGGAATAGCCTTTTTGGATAACTGTGACTGCTCTGTGGTTCTGCTCGGAAACTCAGCAAGTGTCCATTTCTTAAAGGACATGGGGTGGGGCTGCCAGTGGAATCTGAAACCCTATCAATGAATTTTTCTTGCTCTTTATACCAATGTATTAAAATCAATTGGTTTATTTTGCACTTTGAATGGATCTTTTCCTCATGTCTGATTTTGTGTTGGTCACTTGAAAAATGTTGCTTCGCAGAGTTATACAGAGTTTCTAAATGTTGACACGTTTCATAAGACGGTGTCAACAAATCACATTCATTATTATCACACCAGTCTTATCAGTCTTATTAGAAAAGCCTATAAGTATTACAAGTATTGGGAAGCTGTCAAGCTCACAGTGGCAGATAGGAATTTTCCAAAATTCTAATTTTTGCTTGATAGCTCAGATTTTATTGTCGGCAACAAATACTGTCAGTTGTCTTCCTTGAAGTGACAAGCTCACTTTGTTCGTTTTTGACAAAATGTCTGCCAAATACCTTAGTCTGAAAAACCATCGTTTGTCAGTCAGTCTTTCAAGCAAAAATGGCATTCTGTGAAAAAAAAAAAAAAAGCAACAACCCAGCCACTTCAGCTCCCAGCGCAGCCTGCACAGGTGCACACTCTAGTTCAGCATGCCACACCAGGCTTTATGTCTACGCTCCGTTGTGTCACACTGAGAAGACTTATATTTTAGGGTTGAGATCCAATAAAATAATTTTTACTGCTTCGTCAAAGACACTCTTAAGTGACACTAGCTGTTTTTTCTGTGAGTACATGGTGATACAGAAAAAACACCACTATTAGCATTTTGGGGTTGCTACCTCTATTCAGGCCAAGGCAGGGTCGCTTCTACACACCATTTCTTCGGCATCATCTGCACGCACAGTGAAAAAGGCAGACAACGCCTTGTCATTTTTATGGAAATAGTTTTGATGCCATAGACCCCTTGAAAAGGACCCTACAGACTTTGAAAATTGCTGTGTAGGGAGATAGGTGATGAACATGAAGAGGCCTTTGTCATTTGTGGTCAGATAGCTCAGCGCCTGCTGCATCTGCCACCATCAAAAGGCTATTACAGCCTTCTGAGGTGGCATCTCCAGGCATGGCAGAGTGAACTTGAAGGAACCAGGCATACACAAACTTGGAGGATTCTAATTGTATCAGAGAGAAATTATAAATGAGTATAATAATTTAAATAGCCTAGAGATTTGGGTCATTCATTATACAGTATGGTGGTTTTTGCAAGTAATGTAGCAGATAATGATAATTTTTACCTATTGTGGATTGATGGAGATGGTGGAAGGGGAAAACTGCTTTTCAGGGGGAAAGGAGGAAAGATCATCTAGCAACAGAGCTGAGGCCAGCACGGCTCCTGCCATTCCTGAATACACGCAAAACCCGCAGTTAATGAAATGTTGGGTACCACTTCGCTTTGATGAGAAAGGAGGAGAGCACATCGGAGTTGACATGACAGTTTTAAGAATATGGCTTGTTCAGATACCTGTGCATCTGGATATCAGCTTGTTCTGCCCTTATAGTCCCATAGCTGCATCTAGAAGAACTGTAGCTCCTGCTCAGGAAGCAGTGAGTTAAAGGCCAGTGGAAGACATCCATGCCTTATAAATGTGTGTGGAGTCCATTAGTACAGAAAGTGATACCAATCTATACCAACAGTAAAGGCCCTTTCTTATTAAGAAACGCACTTGAGGGGATATTAACCAATTCCATAGCCTCCTGCAGTCAACTGCTTTAATCCTCCTGCTTAGTTTTACGAGGGGGAAAAAGTCTTCCGGGGACTGAAGTAAAAGCAGAAGTGGATGCAAACAAAATTAAAAAGTCAGGTTTTCAGGCTGTATCTGTAATAAGCTTTCAGCTGAAATGAAATGTAATTAGCAAGCACGATAATGCAGTTTGCTTCATTTAGCTCTTCAGTGGGTTTATAAACAAATTCTGTCGGTTAACTTGTAAAGCAGATGCATCTACTACACTCTGGCTAAGCACGTTAGAGAAGACAGCCGTACGCAGGTGCAAGGAATACAGCAGGGTGATTCATTTATCAGTTTACCAGTCAGGAATGTTGGCAACAATGAACAGTCACCGTTTTGCAGTGCTCACCAGTAAAGAAGGCTAAGAAATCGTTCATCTGAGGGATTACGAAAGAAGAGCTGGGGTGGAGACAGCACTCCAGATTCTCGATGTAAACATTTGCACCTTCGTTCAGGTAAAACAAATTAGGGAGTCAGCACCTTGAAGGGCCAAGCATACTCACACATATTTTACAGGGGAAAAAAATCAAGAAGTGTTAAGAGACTGAGGACTTTCCCCTGTAATAAACCGCAGGATCAGTTAGAAGACGTGGCTGGCCTAAAAGAAAAATTCTTTCATCTTCCTTTTGCCAAATCCTCTCAAAACTTAGATCAAATTCTAGCTCCTACTATCCATTCCAGCTTAACCTCCATCAATTCTCATTCTCGCTTCCTCCTCTGAAATTGCTACTCCTGCGGTCCTCAGCCCAGCTCCCCTGTGCTATGTGTGAGCGTGGTCCGTCACCCCAGCAGGGCAGAGCAGAAACAATTACTCATCTCCCTTGACATTCTTAGTTGCTGGTACCATGGTCTAGGATGGGGAACTCAAATATATGGTGATGAAGAGATAAGAGGAGGGAGTGTGTGTGTATCTGTAGGACTGGTTCATAGACATGGGAAATGACTTTCGACTGTGGACTTCTTGACCAAAGTTTCACAACCGAATAGACAATATAAATGTGGGTCAAAGCTCTTTGTCTTGGTGGGTTTAGCCTCAATAACGGCTGTAAAACAGCAAGTACTAAATAATGATTATGTTAGATTTATGTAGAAGCCTTCAACTAAACACCCTTAGAAAAACACCCCTACAAGAAAAAAAATATGGCACCCTAGGGTATCAGCCTAAAAGTAGTTCACTGTACTTGAACAACAATAAAAAAAATAAAAATAAAAAATAAAGGGAAAAGGTAGGGGAAATGGAGACAACTATACTTGAACAATAAAAAAATAAAAATAAAAATTTAAAAGCTCATCAGAAATAACTACCTTTAAAAAATGCTTCATGCTAGCTCTAGCCTATGAAACATCTGTATCAAAATGCACTGACTTAGACTTGTATGTCTAACATTGGATGTGTCTTACATTCTGACACCTGACGCCACTCTTGAAGGTGGTAAGGTCCCCCTCTTTGATAAGCCACTAACGTACAAATCTACAAACTCACCTAAAACTTTGAGTCTACTTTCCCCAGTCAACAAAACACACACGAGTGCTTTTGACCAGGTTCTCATTCATCACATGAATTCCACAAATACACTCTGAGCCCCTGCTGTGTGCCTCTCCTGTCATAGATATTTAGGATGTAGAAGTGAACAAAACAGAGGAAAAAGCTTTTTCCCTCACAGCGTTCATTTTTCGTTGAAGAAGACACACAATGAGCAAACACTGGAAAACTGGGACCGGGTGAGAGAGGCAGGAAAATGGGGGCTGGGGTGGGCGTGTTCCATTCTAGGGGGGATGCTCACAGTAGCAAGATAATGACACTTAAACCAACACTCGAAGGAGGAGGGAGTTAGCCATGGAAACAGCTTCCCCATCCTCCTAACAGTGTTTGAAATTTTACATTTGATTTAGGTACTGAGTCTATGCAGTGGGTCTGACTTAGTACACATATCTCACATTCTCAACTTGCTTTTTTATTCATTTATTTAACAAATATTTATTGATTACGTAGGGTGTGCTACATACTGCCAGGCTTTAAGGATGTATTAACATAGTCCTTGTATCAAGGAGCTCAAAACCTTATAGGGAACTAACAGTGCTGCAAAAGAGAGCTAAGCAGAGACCACGAGATCCTGAGAAAGGAGAGACTCACTTCCTCAAAAGAATGAAGTCTTCACAGAGGAGATGATGGCATTTCAATTAGATCTGTAAAAATCCAAGGTGATGAAAATATTGGGAATTAAATAGTACCTTGATTCTAGTAGACTTAGAAGGTGTATAGGATTGCCACTCACAATATTTTTTAGAAACGCTGAAATGTCTACATTCTTGCCATATTAACTATCAGTAATAACAGGGTAAATGTTAAACTTTCTTTAACACTGAGCATCTTCATGTTCTGATCCTTGTCATGTATTCTTATCTCAACTCTCAGGAAGTTTTCCTTCAAAGATTGATAGACATACGAACAATTATTGTGCATTTTCAAGCAAAGCCATTAGACTGGATCTCACACAAAGACACTTCATCTTTATTTTTCCTAACAGAGGACACATTTTCATATATGTATTCCTTACTTATAATCTTAAAGTGCTTTCATGTTGTGTTACTAGGTCATCTTTTTAGTCCTTACGATTATCCACAGCAATATCTCCAATGTTTTTTTCAGCTCCAATATACTAAAATCTCTAGAAGACAGGCTGTTTCTCTACCCTAATAGCTAAGTTTTGTGATAAACTTTATAGACCCAGATTATAGCAAACATTTTATTTATTGTGGGCATCTAGAAGGGTACCTGAAAACAATGTGTGCTAAATAAAGTTTCCTTTTTCCTTCTGCCCATAATTCTTGTGTTTTTTTAAGACCCACTTCAACTTAGCAGAACTAGGACTCTTTTTACCTCACTGCACCCCACATAGGTTGCTCTCTTAATTTTACACAGCTTCACCGCTTTGCATCTGTTCCTGGCCACTCACTGTCCCATCTCAGCTTTTTGAAGTCCACTCCTAGGTGTCCTTTGGCTCTCGAATAGACCAATATTTCTCTAGCTCCATCAGGATTTCGGGTGGCATTCCAGAAGATGACCCCTACTTAGGAATGCTACACTGAATTTTTCCTGGCCTTTAGCCATTGGAGAAAGTGGGAATACGGGATCACTATATGTTTTCGCACTCATTAGGACACTGATACTCCCAAGCCACCTGCTGGGGTTTGTTCGCCTCTTTGTTCCCACCAGGCCCCAGCTAAGAACACACTCCTATCTCCCCACCATACTCTTGAACAAACTTCCCAGAGCCACTCCATGGGACCACGGCCCTCATTCTAGCTCTATCCAGCTGCCCTGAACCTAAGTGTACTAGATGAGACCCCCATGGTACCTTACATGACCGTGGACACCCTCTGCTATTCCCTGGGCAGTGCTTTATTCTGTAGCCTACCCTAACCCTGACCAGAGCCGAAACACTTTCCCCATATTCTCTGAAGTTCTTGCTAATTCCCTCCCTGCTGCCTTCCTTCCACCACTATCTACCCACTGCAAGCCTACCCCTTTTTTCCTCTCCCCTGCTCTCCAGGCTGTTTTGCTCCATCCACACAAGCTAAGGAGGGGCCTTTCCTGGCAATCCTGCCCTTCCTCAGCACAGGAGGCGACCCCACCAAGATCTCCATCTTTCCTCATGGCCACGCTGCATTTGCAAACATCCCCTGGAGCCGTGAAGAGCAGCCCCAGGACCAACTCTAAAGAAGCCGAACCTTGATGTCCACAGGTATCCATGAGTACGAGTTGAGAGTTTTGCTTTTGCAATGTCTTCTGCAAAAGAGGAATCAGAAGGACAGTTTTCATGGCAGGAGCTAGGGATCCCTGGACTCCCCCACAGTCATTCAGAATGCTTTAGTACCGCAGTGAAAGCTCATGCTGTGCATATCGCCAAAGGAGTTTTTCAGCCCAGGGGGTGTATTTGTATCTAGAAGAGGATCACAGTTACCATACACAAAAAACATTCTATCTGTTTCTCCCTAAGATGGTTGAAGTTAGTGTAAAACACGTGGGAAACTATTTCTGTAAAGTGATGGTCCTGTTTAATATACCACTTTTTGTACTTAAAATAATTCTAAGTGAAACCCTTTTTCAAGAACTAAAATTTCTTTTCTTTTCCCCCCAAGAACTAAACTAGTGTAAGGTCTTTACCAATGCAAAGAATTTTAGCATAGTTATGATTATTAAAATGTCAAATTATTTGGCATGAATATTTTATAAGTGAGGGAATGAATATCGTTTTCCTTAATTTGAGATAAAAATTAAAAGAGAACACTTATCATAATAAGCAAAAGTACTTTGTAATTGTAATCCACCAAGTAATTATACAATGGTGCTATCTATAAACGTAGCCCCTAAAATAGGCTACTTTCGCATGGTATGAAATTTAGGGAGACCTTCATGGTAGGGAAGAAAGTGGATCTGAAATTGGCATTTATGTTACAAATTCATATTTTGAATTAAAAAAATTTACTTTGTGTAATATTTTATCCTTCTTTTTTTTCTTTAGAAAAGTATTTTTGGGGAAGGGGGTAGCTGCAGGCCACCATATTCCAACGACATTTTCATTGTGTCACATTAGCAGTCTCGGGGACATGGAGTGGCAAGGTGATTGTATGGTAGGAGATGAGGTCAGTTATCTAATTACCATTGAACACTCGTCAGTTTCCTCCAAGCCGGTGGGAGTTGCAGAATAGATCGTCTTGGCAATAGTTGTTTCATTTGTATCATTTATTTTGAGATAGATACTGGATAAATTGCATCAAACTTCTTCAGGATGGGGATATATATTAGAATATAATTTCTAAGTTTGTCAACATATTTTAGGCGTTGGTGCTGAAAACCACGGCGTCAGGATGCTGCTGGGGGGCGAGGCGGGGGAAGGCATCTCTCTCTCTGCTCCGCCACACCCCCGCAGTGCTCCTCCAGCTATGCTGTGCCTCTGAATCAGCTGGGGACAGTGACGAAGTGCAGATTCGGATTAGGAAGGTCTGGGAGGGGGTTGACAGTCTGCATTTTTAACAAGCTCCAGGCGACGGCCCAGGGACCACACTTTGAGTGATGAGGCCTGGAAGCCAAAATCGTTTTTTCCCAGTGTTAGGAAGTATCTTCTGGAAATTTGGAAAATTCTTCCCGAATCAAGAAGACTTGTCATTGTTGTGTAATGTATTTTACAGTTAAATTTTGCTCATTTCAATTGTCTTCTAAAATTCGTCCAAAATGTTTGGGCAAATGCGTATATACACAAGTGGTAACTGAGTTTTCCCACACGGTGTCAATCTGACTGCACACAACTCCTCCATATAAACCCGAAATTGCCCTGAGGGAGGAAGAGCTGGTGTGATTCCCCTGGATCTGAACCTGGGAGTCGGAATTCCGCAGATCGGCCCAGCGCAGGGGAACTACCCCGCAAGGCGCTGACATCGCGAACCATACTTATTTCTATTGTGAGAATTATTGTCAAAGGCAGAAGGAAATTAAAAAAAATTATTTGTAGATTTTAATGATTTCCAAAGAGGAATAAACAAAAATAACTCAGAACACGCCGTGTGGGGATGTGAGACTTAGGACAAACGAGGCTTGCTTTCTAAGAATGGTTCCCAGGAACCAGCCAAACACAGAACAGCGTCCGTGTCCTGCTATCTCATGAAAAGCGTAATTTACGCAGTTGCGGTAATAACAACAATGATAACGACGTGAATTAATAAACTCACCAGTGAAACCACCATTCATGCGTGTTGGGTAATTTAATTAGCCTCAGCTGCACTTTCTCTGTCAATCCCAAACTTACGGGGATTGAATTGTTAAGTACATTTTTCACTCTGTGATTCTGAGGAGTTTATTTTTACCTGGCAAATTATTTTAAACGTGAGACAAAGCAGGGCCGCGGTGGTGAAATTACATAGGAAGTCTGCGTTCCTGCTCCTCCGGCCGGGCCCCGGCTGCCCTGGCCCCCGCGCACAAAGAGCTGGTGCGAATTTCAGATCCCGGGTCTGCTCTAAATCACGGGAACTGGAGAAATTAGAAATGACACCATTTACCCAGGGGCCTCTGCCGAGGAGTATTTTTTTTGGAACTTTTACATCAGCCTCAGAACTCACTGGCTTCATTAAGTCACGTGGGTCATTGTGTTAGGAAGGAAGGAAAGAACATGTTATTAGCTAGGGATTTTTTTTCCCTTTGCCCTTCACCACCCTCCTTACTCATTTCATTGCATTGCATGTGGTATTTCCCTCCCCAACCAAGATATCTATTATACCTGGCGTCTCAAGACTCTTTATGCGGCAACCTCTGCTAACTTTCCTAGGGCAGGCTCTGAAGACTTGGATTTCTTCATGTTCTCGTGATTTGGGAAGCAAACTCGATGCAGCTAGTTTAGAGAGAATTCTACAGGTCATCGTTTATCGAGGGTCACTTCCCTGTTGATACAGTCCTTTTCTTCTCTTACCCACATCTTTTTTTTTCCCTTTCCCTTTAAAACTTAACATTTTCAGAGCAAGGGAGAAAATCGTGAGAAATCACATATGTGTTTAGGGGGGTGATTGTCATTGAAACTGATATGTCTAGTCGATAACAAAAACTGTCCTAGCCTCCCACGGAACACGAGCCCCCAGGGCTGGGGAGAACAAAGCCATCTCAGAGACGAGTGGGGAGGGGCGGGGGCCATGCGCAGCCTCTCATCCCTGTGGCACCAGCCAGAACCCACAAACCATTTTATCATCCTCTGGCCCTAGGAGATCAAGGCAGGCGCTGTTTGGAAAGTTCCCTTCAAGGCTGAGTGAAATATTCTGCTCTTTTGTTTGTCCTGGTGGCTTCCCCCTGCCTTTTCCTAGGATATTCGGCACAGTCTGAGTCAAAGGAAGCTTCTGGGTCCCCTTGCCCCCTTTTTGGTTTGGTTTGGGTGGGGGCCTCCGTGCAGCGTTCCCTGACCTGCTTCTGTGCCTCCCGCTCCCCGCTCCCCGCTCCCCGCTCCCCGCTCCCCGCTCCCCGGTGTGAATTTGGCTCTTTGCTAGTAGTTGGGGACAAGGGAAGATCCTTTTCCCGTTACATAGAGGATCCAGTTCACTTCCAGGTCAAAAGCAGCTTTGACTATTGTTTTCAGAAAGTCCCAGGAGGGCTGGTGAAAAATTTGCATACTCTGCGTATTTTGAAAAGTGGGGAAAAAAAGTTTTAGTCCTAGGGAAGTAATTATGACCCAGAGAGATGTTTTATTTTTGCCAAAATTAATATGAATGTCTGAAATATATATTTCACTTAAGTATATCATGGTTAATGGTATTTCTTAAATTGTGAATAGTAAAATGTCCATCTAAAAAGTAATACGCATCTGGGGGAAGGTTGGGGACAGTGGAAATAGGTATAGGTTTCCTTTCTGGAGTGATTAATGAAAGAGTTATAAAAATTAATTGAAGTGATGGTTGCATAATTCTGTGGAAAAAAATAAAACATATTTCATTGTATACTTTATAGGACTACCTGGAGAGCTGTTAAAATTTATTAAGGTCCAAACTCCACCCAAGACCAAGTGAGACAAAATGGGGGTGGGAACAAGAAGAAAAAGATTATATCAAAATATTATAAATATCCTCCTTTAAAAAAGTAAACCTGAGCTGAACATTTAATTGAAATGGTTTCCAAATCATAACAATGTAAAAACTCTTCCTTCTAGCCTTCTATCCATCCACCCCAGCCTCACCTCTACACTATCCAGAGGTAACCTCTTAGATAGTTTTTGTCTCTTCCAAGTGCACTTGGCTATCAGCCAGTGGTTTGCAGACTGCAGTGCACCTCAGAGTCACCTGGAGGGCTAGTGAAAACATAGGCAGCTGGTCCCCACTCCCAGGGCTTCTGATTCAGTAGGTATGGGATGAGGCTGGGAAGTATATTTCTAACAGGTTTCAGGTAATGCTGATGCTTCTGGCCTATAGAACCACTGATACAAAAAAAGGGGGAAGGAATCAGGACAAGGAGAAACCACTGATGGGAATGAGAATGGGGAGCAGGGGGACTAATAGATGAAACAAGATCCGAGGTTAGTAGGGAGGGTTTAGAGAAGTAATGGGGATCGGGTGGTCAAGGAAGGTGTATCTTCCTTAGACAGCCTAGTGAAGGAAGAGTAAGTCTCATGATGTTGAGAGACTCGAGGCTAGAGAGAACCTCACACCATCCATTTTGCACTATCCACTAGGGCAGCCACATGTGGCTATTGAGCATTTGCAAGGTTTCCCATATGACTAAGGAAATATATGTTTAATTTTATATAATTGAAATGGAAAACAAAAGGCCGATACTTGATCTAGTGAGTGGAAAACTTGTAAGTATGGAACAACTTGGAATGTGAATCTATTGGAAGTGTAGCTAGGAAGCTCTCACTAAAGCAAGGCAGTTGAAGGTCGACGGATATATAATGGCAGCATGTCAAGGGATTCTATCTGGGAAGCAGGTGCAGTATTTAATATACCAAGCAGAAACTCCAGGCTAGGGAAGAAAATGACTAAAGCCAAAATTGGGGTGGAGATTGTAGATGACGGTGAAGATCAAGGGTAAAAGGGAGATCACAATGAGGACAAAGAACTAAAGTTCGTGAACTGGAAGATGACAAGAGACATGGAAGACAGGTCAGGGACATCGTCCAGCAGGACACATTTCTACGTTTGCATTGCTAGAGTGGAATAATGTCCAGTGGTGATGAGGGCTCAGGTGTGACTCTGTAAGTGGGAAGCTGAGTTTGGGGTTGGTAACGGATGGTGGAGCCAGCCTATTGGAGTATTAATGTGCTTGTCAGAGATTTGGAGGATGATAAGTTGGTAACAGAGAGGTCTGCTGCTTGCGGAAGGTGGAAGAATGTCCAGGGGTTGGTGGGTGGCTGTGGTCTGCAGGTGATGGTCAGAACTCCAGAAGAAAAGTTGCGGAGGATAGACACCAAAATGATGATCAGAAGTGATGTGGGAAGCAAGGAATATGCTGTTCTCATAAAGCCGCTCTGAACTTTCATAATCAAGTGCCATCTTTCCCTCTTTTAAACCCTGAGGCATTTTGCACTTCTTTGGGAAATGTTCTGCATGCTTTGAACTGTGGCTATTTATCTACTCACCTAACCACTTCCGCTACCCCTCGTCCTCTCAATTCCCCCGCCCCTCATCCCTGCTGCTGTCTGGTTCTCACTCATACTCTTCCACCCTACAAGTTCTTTGGGGGTTGGAACAATGTTTTCCTCTTTTATTCCAGTTTCTGGATATCAATAAACTCACACTGAGTTAAATTTGATTGAGATTTTTATAAATAAAAAAAAGAGAGAGACAGTCTGGATCTCCAAAATAAAAAATGTATAAACAAAAAAATGTAGACCGTAAAACATCACAAACCTCTGTCTTCTGTTTTCTTCACTCAGCATCGTTTTGTACGAGGCCCCGTGCTCAAGTCTGCAGCAGCCATAGGGTGGAGTGCTGAAGGTGTAACGTGGAAATCTGAGGTAAAAAAGGGGAGGCAGGAAGGAGAGCAGTGAACCCCAATATCCTGGTCCTCAGACCAGTGCCAACTAGTCGACTTGATTGTTACATTGTCAGAGCAAACTAAAAATCCAAGAACTCAGAGAGCCAGAAGTTAACATCCTCCATGAGGACAACAATTTGATCCTTGTGACTGATATTTTAATCCCTCAGTACCCAGAGGTCAGGGCTTTACGTGCCAGGAATGGATCAATTACGCAAATATAATGGTAATGCAGAGCATGTGCTGGGAGCAACGTGTCAGTCCGTGTCATACTGGATGTCCCAGAGACTGCACATGACATATGCCAGGACATCTGAAACGCTAACATTGACTTCCTCCTTACTGAACTTCACATCCTTTCAGGGATAATTAACAATTTGGTGAAATTGAGTTTGAAAAGAGGGGAAATAAAGACAACATTTTTATTTACTCTTTTCCTTCTCTCTCCCTAAGATCTGTTTCCCTCTGTGCTCCTTGCAGTTCAAGTTCATTCTGTAAACAATTGGGTCTTATTTTGCTCTTGAATTTCATGTAACGTTAGAGTTTTAGGGCCATCTGTGATCCCCCTATGTAGGTGTGCACAGCCCAGACTATCAGCAGGGACATGCCACCCGGTGGATTGTCCATGGGGCTCTGGAAAGAGTATGGCAGCGCTCTGGAGGGGAAATGGAAAAACTTCGCTGGCCCGGAGAGGCCTCCATTTTGGGAGGCAAATTCAGATATTTGGAGCCAAAGCCTCATTCCATGTGACCCCAGGGAAGCTTTGGTCAGTGTGTAATTCAATGTGGGTTGGGCAAGCAAAAGACAGAGGAACCCGAAACTGCCAAGTTTGAGGCCTATTACGCAGTTGTGACCTGACCTAGAATATGGTGCCGAGTTGTGTGTGGGTAACTCAACCATAAAAAGGCAGCTGTGGTCTTATTAGTCGTGAACTTGAGATCATTTTAGTTGAAGACGAATTGCCCCTAAATGATTGATCTGGTATTTGGAGGAAATACTGTTCTCTCTGCTTCTCTCAAATGGAGACACTAACCAGACCCTTGTCCCACACCCAGAGCCTTATTTGTGGTGTGGCTCGTACTGTGGCCTGCTGGGGAATGATGACCTTGGACTGACAGTTCCCCTTTAAGTAGCAAACTTATGTTTTTCATCTTAACTTGATATGCCAGAGGCACTGAATAACAACCTACATCCTTTCACACACCACATGTCTGTGCCAGGTTTAAGCTGATAAAAGCTGGGGGGAGTGTTTTCTGAGTGGTCTGACAGAGGCTGGAAATGGGGATATTCAATAAGAGACAGAAAGCCCTCCGTTTGTGCCCTTAGGCCCCCTCGAAGAAAATCATAGAGACGCTCTGTGAGCTTGGACTCAAAGTGGCTTAAAATTTCAAGCCAAGGGAAATGTCCCTCCCCTTTCTTTGTGAGGTTTTGCAGCGAAATAACCTGTTTGCTGGAGAGATTAGATTTGTCAGCTTCAGCATGGCATGGTGGGAAGGTCTGACCTTGAGAATTATGGGGCTCTCAGGAAAATCAGCAGCAGAGGAGCAAAGCAAGCCTGCGGCTGAGATCACCTGGCCGAGATCAGGTCTGGTATGAACCCGGAAGAGGGGAGCAGGGGCAAAGGAGAGCCCAGATTAAGAGCTCCGGTCTTCTCCAGAGCCGTGGAAAAATCAAAATCTGGGAGCAGGCGTGAGAGATTCCCCCTCCCCAACATGGCACCCTGTTATTTCTGTTCTACAAGAAAAGGAGGGAGCACGTAGATTTTCTTCCTACACTGCTCCCCACCCAACACATTGGTGCAGATTTTCTTCTGAACCTTCTCCCTACCCTTTGGCCACTGTAGCCTTTGTTGGAGGAACCCAGAGAGTAAACCAGCAGGACCGAGTTTACTTTTGTCCTGAAAATGCAGATGATTTCCAGGTGTAAACTCAAAGGAATCAAATGTTATATCAGGTATTTGATGAGAATTAAAGGCTTGGGAATAATAATATTTTCTGTTTAGATAGCACTTACAGAACAGTGGCCCCTTCATTTGATTCTCACGAAAGCCCGATGAAGTGGATTGGCCAGGTGTTGTTATTTTCCAATTCTACAGATGAAGAAACTGAGCCCCCAGCTTCTGGGACTAGCCAGAAATCCCGGAAGTATGCGGCAGAGCAGGCATGGTCTGGAGATCTTGTCTTTCCACCCAGTCCCCTGCCAAAGGCTTATCTCAGGCTGCAAAATAACGAGGGATGATGAGTGACTCATGGCATCCCCTGGCGTCATGCATTCCTCTGTGACCCCTGCTTCCCCTGTAGTCCCCTCAACTGGGGTAATAACATCTTCCTTCTGACTACCTAAAGCTTCACCCCCAGCAATCCACCAAAATCCCTTCTAGCAGGATCTTCTGGGCAGACCCTATTGGACTGGAGTGGATTTCACTTTCCATGAGATAGAAGCCAAAATGCTAATTAAGAAGTCCAGCAAGAGGTCCCTCTTCCCCACCTGTCTCTTCTCCTTGACAGAACACACTGTCAGGTGATGCTCTTCACTACCGGCCACCAAATAACCTTGCTCTTTTTAGTCTCTGCATGTGATCTAATACTAAAAATAACCATCCATTACCTGGGTGGATAAGTGTACACCTGTACATATCTTTACCTTTTGGGGTAGCTTAGGGAGGCTTAGGGGATCTTTAGAAAGCAATTTGCCTGTTCATTTGTTTTAAACACAGAAAACTTTCATAATCATGGATATGCAATGGGGCTTGTACTGGTGGCTTTCTTTGCCTTGTATATTCTGCCTCCACACACCCCAAATCACTTTCCCCTTGACCTCCTTTAAGTCTTCACTCCAATGAGCCCCTCCACCCCAACACCAGCCTATTGAAAAGTCTCCACCGACCCATCCCCACTCTATATGGATCCTACTTTCCTCGTTATACCCTTTCTCTTTCCATAGCATGTATCACCTTCTAAAATATACCCATCACCTTCTAAAAATAAGTAAAACATAGTTTACTTATGTAGTGCAACTGATATTTATTGTTTGTCTCCAGAATTAACTTTTAAGGGGGAAGTTTTTATTATTCATTGTAGTATCCCAAATGCGTAAAGCAGTGCCTGGTGCACAGTAAGTGCTCAGAAAAATTTTACTGAAACAAATTTATTTCCTCTGTGCATCCTACTTTCCTTCTTTAGCTTTTGAGATTGTTCACATGAGAGTCTTTGTCAGTCACTAGTTTATACCAAATAACCCCCCAATATGCATGCATGTACTAGCTACCGTGCCAATGAGTGACAGTACCTTTGGGGCTAAGTAGGGCATTTATGAGGGGCATCAAATGGCCAGAATGTATCTCAGTTCTGCAGATATAGGAATTCTTTACTCAGCCACATTTACTTAGGCCTTGGAAAAATTGCATGTGGGGCCCCAAGTCACATGGTACCAAGAATTATTTCCAGTGCATAAAAAACTAGGTGCCAGTTTTCATATCTTGATAAACTATGAAGTGCTTCACCTCCTCCATCCTTCATGACCCTTCTCCCTCTTTTCTACTTTCTTTCACAGTAATTGCCAGCACATGTGTGTTACACAGAATGCCACCTGTGGGTCTGCAGATATCATGAGGTGAAAGTGAGAGAAAGAAAAGCTATTCAACATTCGTTACCATCAGGACAGAACACTGTGTGATGGGGGCATGTGGATGATGAAGGCACATGACGGGCCATACAGGCCATTGTCTGTAGTCGCTTGTAAACTTTTTAAAGCCAAATGAACCAGTCCTGATGGGAACAATTTGTGGAGGAAAAAAAACAAAGATGATGCAAAGCAGCACCTTCTTGAGTAAAGGACTGAATAATTCATAGAGAGACACATATCTGCCAAGCTAATCAGAATACTGATACTGGTCAATTTGAGGATTGCTTTCCCAGTAGGGTGATCTACTTAGGAAACCACATAATGAACTGAAAGTTGAGAGATAAAGGTATATTCAGAGCAAAGGAACTTGGTTGAGTCTGACTGGCAGCAGTGTAGAGAAAGAGACAGTGGACCAGATGTCACCCCCATAGTCATGTGGTTGTGTCTACAACTGCCCCAGACACAGTGGCATTGGCTGCCACCCTTAACTCTTTTGTTCTTAATGATAACATCACTCTTTGTTGTACTCATCACCCTTTCTCATTTGATTATGCATGTGGATTTTACTTATATGTTTCAGTTTATGCAGCGGGTGTCCAACTCATGGCCCGTGGGCTGCATGCATCCCAAGATGGCTATGAATGCAGCCTAAGCAAAATCATAAATTTACTTAAAACATGATGAGGTTTTTTTGTGATTATGTGTCATATTGAACGTGTGGCCCAAGACCACTCTTCTTCTTCCAGTGTGGTCCACAGATGCCGAAAGTTTGGACACCCCTGGTACAGGCTCCTGTTTACCATACAGGCCGATATACTATGTGCCTGTTGCTGGCTGGTGACAACAGGCAGTCCTTTCCCTTCCCAGGTCTCCATTTGAGTAAGGAGAATATGGGGCAAATTTTTTTTTCAGCACATATCTTCAATACATGTATCCAGTAAAATCAGAGATTGGGTTACCACTGTGCAGTAGACAGACTAGGTACATTGTGATGTGCCCCAACCATTCTGACACTAGCCTATACATTGCTTCTTCTAATTTCTAATACCACTCTACATAATAACTGTCCCTGTACCACAGAGTCTAATGCCTTCAGTTCCTTAAAAACAGTGTAAATATTTACACATACAAGATGTATGCAAACACGCCTTTGCCTCTTATGTATCTGTGTAACGCCTAAGCGTGACATGGAATGTAAATATCATAAAAGAAAAGATTGATAGATGTGGCTACTGTCAAACATACTGGAGGCACAAGAGGCACTATAATATAATAAAAGTTAACAAAAAAGATCTTGGCTATTGTAAATAGTCCTGTGATGAACATAGGGATGCACATATATTTTTCAGTTAGGGCTTTGCATTTCTTCAGGTGAGTGCCCTAAATAGCTATCTACAGACAATTGGATAAAGAAGATGTGGTGCAAAACTACAATGGAATATTGCTTGGCCATAAAAAGTATGAAATCTTAACCATTTGTGACAACATGGATAGACCTAGAGGGCATTAGGCTAAGCAAAATAAGTCAGACAAAGACAAATACCATGTGATTTTTCTTATATGTGTAATCGAAGGAACAAAATAAATGACAAACAAAACAGAAATGAACTCATAGAACAAAGAACAAACTGATGGTTGTCAGTGGGGAATGAAAAGGGCGAAGGAATTAAGAAGTACAAACTGGCAGCTACAAAATAGTCAGGGCGTGTAAAGTGCAGCATAGGGAATACGCTATACCTGTACAGTTAATAATATTGTGATAACTACGTACGGAGCCAGGTGGGTCCTAGACCTACGGGGAGATCACTCCATAAGTTATATAAATGTCTAATAGCTATACAGTGCACCTGAAACGAAATTGCTATGGGAGGAAATACTTACCCCGACTATTTGTCACTATCCCCCAAATACAAAATAAGTTATGTTAGTCAACAGAAAACAGACAGATATCAGAAGAGAGCAAATGACATAAGCAGGCAATTCTCAAAATAAAAACTTCAATGGCCAAAAATACAAAAGTTTCTCAACCTTACTAGTGACCATAGACAGGGTGTTAAAAATAATGAAATTCTGTTTTTTCTTTTGGGTTGGCAAAAATGTAAAGAGATTGATAATATGTATGTTGAAGACCGTATGGAGAAAGAGGCTGCCTCATCCCACGGCTGAAGTATACTTGCAACATTTTTAAAGGACAAGAGCAATTTGACAATTCTTACCCAGCTCTTAATCACAAGAACCTTTGAACTGGTAATTCCACTTCTATGATCTAGCTTAGAATACTCTCAGAAGAATGTAGGGATAGTCAAATAAATGTGTTCATTACAGCATTTTTAGTAATAACGAATTCCTCTTCCCCTAATGTACATCATAAATCCCATAATACAGCCAGAAGAGCAGTCTATGTAGCCATTAAAATGAAAGAGCATGTCTGCACAGACTGATGTGGGAGAGTGTGCACTGTATTTGTCTCGCAGTTCTGGAAGCCAAACGTCCAAAATCCAGGTGTTGGCAGGGCCAGTCCCTTCTGGCAGCTGTGAGGGAGCATCTGTTCCCTGCCACCATCCTGGCTTTCGGTAGCCTCGGGCACTCCACGGCCTGTGGCCCCTGCCAGTATGTTCACATCCTTTTCCCTCTCTGTGTGTTTGTGTCTGTATACGAATTACCCCTTTTTGTAAGAACACAGCCATATTGGAGTAAGGCCCACCCTAATGACCGCATCTTAATTTGATCATCTGCAATGACCCCGTCTCCAGATAAGGTAACATTCACAGGTACTGAGAGTTAGGACTGCAACATCTCTTTGTGGGGGACCCAATTCAACCCACAGCACTAATTATGTCATGAAGGCGGTTAGGAAAAAGCAATGCACACTCCTCACTCCCACACTGCGCTCCTGTTTGTGCCTCCTTTGTGAGACCACACCAAACTCGGGAGCCTCCTTTCACCCCTCCTCCGGCCCTTTCTCTCCACCCACTCGTCCCATCAGGTCTAACATGCTGTTTATGCTTTTTCACTAGCAACTTCTTGACCACAAATCTGTAAGTGTGCAGGACACAAGAATTTTTTATCAATAATTATGGGGGAGCTTAGAGCATCTGCACTGCTCCTGAGGGTATCAGGTCAAGAAATAATGCGTGTGTTTCAGCTCCTTGCAAAGCTTTACTCCAGCCTGTTTCCCTTTTCTCACTAATCCTTCATAATGCCCCAGTTTCGTAATGTGATTTAGTGAAATTAAACTCGAACAGCCCCAAATTATATAATTAATTACATTTGGCTTCAATTACATTGACTAATTGATCCAAGCCTGCTCCAGGCTACCTGCAGCCTGAGGTGGAATGAGGCAGGTGGTAGGGGGGTTCATTAGCTTAGTAGTTCATGTAAGCTAGCTAATTTGATTTTTAGAATTGTTATAAATCTCATATGGGTCATACCATAAGTCAGGTGAATCTCACTTGTTCCAAGCACTTCCTGTTATACAGGGTTTTTCGATCCCTAGTCAAGGGGCCCTCATCATCCCTCACCTGGACGGTAGCCGCTACACTCAGGCCCTTCCTACTTTAATGCATTCTATTGCACCAAAGCCCAACTTGGTTTCCTGACATGGAACACTAATCCATGGTGACCCTGAGCTGGGAGTGGGGAGAGGAGCGGTTGTGGGTGCAGGAGGAAAGACCGCGTGCCCCTTGAGCACAGTCTCCAAAAGCTGTAGCTTTTCAAAATCTTGTAAGGGAGGATGTGGATGAGATGATCTGTGAGAACCTAAGGCTCCGAGGATATGACTCTAAAGCCTGGCTGTGCAGAGTGTCCTCCCAGAAGCAGCAGCAGCACCTGGTGGTTTTCTGGAAATGCAGACTCTTGGGCCTCACCCAGGGTTATTGAATCAGGGTCTGAATTTTAACAGGCTCCCTGGGAGATCTGCAAGCATCTAAAACTTCCTGAGATGCCCCATTTTAGAGGAAGTGGTGTGAAAGCGAGAGTCTGTGTGTTCATGTGCAATTTCCAGAGGAGTGGTCCGACTGTGAGACCCAGAGAGAAAGTGATCAAAAACAGTGACGTCCACTTCACGCATTTGTTCTCCACGTCACCATCCATTTACAAGGCCCTCTTCCAGGTTCGCTCCCTGACGTAGAAACCTGGCTACGCTTCTGCCCCTCTTTCCACAGACTGTGTGTATTCCCCTCGAATTGTCAGTCTGACATTCTATATTATGTCTCCAACCCAACTTTCTCACTGTGTTGCCTCTTCCAACTTGCAGCGCACACTGCAGCGCACAGCTGTATTCCTTGGACCTGGACAAGCACCATGTAGTCCTCCCCATTGGATTTACTGGCACAGGCTTCTCACACTCCCTCCTAACGGTAATGTCCCTTTCCATAAAGCCTTTTCAAAATTCCCATAAAATAATGGTCTCTCTTTGAATCCTTATAAAATTTTATACATCTCTTAAACTGGTTATATTGTCTTTATCATAAGCATTGTTTCTCCACTAGGTTGGACCAGCACAGTGCCCAATACACAGTAGGTAATTAATTATATAGTCAGATGGCTGACTGAATGAATGAATCTATGAAGTCGGGGTCTCACCGCATTATTCCTTAAGACCAGCTAAGTCCCAAGGACTATATGATTCTATTGTTTTCTAGTTCCTGGGGTGTTGGTATTCAGCTCCTTCTCGGTGATTAGACTCTATCAAGGCACACACTTGCTTGAATTAGAAACACAAGATAATGTTAGTCTTTTTCAGCCTGTATGAAGCCCAGGCTGATGGTGCCTCCAATGGCTCCAGGCGATCCTAGGCAAAGGCTATCTTTGTATGATTTCTGTATTGAAAGTCCTTCTAGCTCACCCAGATATTACAGACCAATTGGCTTTCAGGACATACGTTTACCCACACAATGCTCTTCTTAACTCAAAAAAGATCTCAAGGGAACGTTAATGGGAAGAGGGTGATGTTTGTAGCCAGAGCCAGAGGATGAAATAACCAAACTATTTGTGCTGACCACTTCTAGAACTTCCCATTTGAACTTTAAAAATAGCATTTTTAGCTCTGGCTGGGTGGCTCACTTGGTTGGAGGATTGTCTCAGACACCAAAAAGTTGTGGGTTCTTTCCCTGGTCAGGGCACGTACCTAGGCTGAGGATTCAACACCTGCTTGGGGTGGGTATAAGAGGCAACCGATCGATGTTTCTGTCCCATTGATGTCCCTGTATCTCCCTCTCCCACTCCCACCTCCTTTTCCTCTGTGGTTAAATCAATAAAAACATATCCTTGGGTGAGGAATACAAGATAAATAAATAAATAAAGCATTTACAGACATGAACCTCAGAAACAGATCTTATTTTATAAAATTACGTCTTGTTATTGATAATTTCACCTTCCTTGATATTGACATGCTACGTCGTGGTCCAAATTATAACATTTGAATTCTGACCCAACTCCTAGCTTCTCATTTGAGAATTATTAGTATTTGTTTTCCTTGCTTAAGCAAGACTTCAAAGGCTTTGTAGCTATTAATAAACTGTTTGTAATGTGAATATCAATATCGTAAATACTAAATCAAGTTTCATGTGGACAGCTCAAGAATTTATACATTTAAATTAAAAGTGATTGATAAAATGTAGTTAGGGTTTTTTATGTTGTGATAACCTATACAGAACAGAAATTTATCATTTAACCATCTTTAAGTGTACACCTCAGTGGCATTAAGTACATTCACATTATTGTGTAACCATTACCATCATTCGTGTGTAGAACTTTTTCATCTTTCCCAATTGGAACTCTGTACCCCTGAAACACTAACTCCCTATTCTCCTCTTGCCCACCCACTGGAAAACACAAAACTTCCCTAATCTGGTGAAGAAAATACACATGCAAGTCCAGGAAGCACAGAGAGTCCCAAACAAGATGGATACAAAGTGGCCCACTCCAAGATGCATCCAAAGATTAAAGATAAAAATAGAGTCTTACATGCACCAACAGGAAACCAGTTACTTACCTACAGGGGAGTTCCCATAAGACTATCTGCTGATTTCTCAAAAGAAACTTTGCAGGCTAGAAGGAATTGGCAAGAAATATTCAAAGTCATGAAAACAGGGCCTACATCCAAGATAGCTCTACCCAATAAAGCTATCATGTAGAATTGAAGGCAGATAAAGAGCTTCCCAGACCAAAAAAAAAAAAAAAAAAAAAAAACCCTAAAAGAGTTCATCATCCCCAAACCATTATTATATGAAATGTTAAAGAAACTTATTTCAGAAAAAGGTTGCCAGATTTGATGGGGGTTTGGGGGAATGGGTAAAGAGGTAAAGGAATTAATAAGTACAAATAGGTAGTTACAGAATAGCCATGGATGTAAAGTACAGTGTAGAAAGTGTGGAGTAGCCAAAGAACTTAAAGGCATGACCCATGGACATGAACAATGTGGGGACTGGCTGAGGGAGTGGGGATTTCCGGGTGAAGGGGGGCAAAGGTTGAAGAATTGGGACTACTGTAATAACATAATCAATAAAAAATTAATTAAAAAATAAAGTATTATATATCACCCAGCAAAAAAAAACCCCAAAACAACAAACCATTTCTAACCAAATCATTACACTTACAATAATCTTACATGATTTAGTTACCTAAACTGACCAAATCTTAATTTAAAATAACTTTTCTTAGTTTGCCTCTTGACTTCCTGAAGATTCTTCATGGTAGCACTACCTGGGAGCCCTTCTCATGTTTTGTGGTACTTAGAATGAGGGTAATTTTCTTTGACCACATTCTATATCATATTTATCCACCTTATGCCACTAGATTTGTTCGAAAGTGGATGTGGTATTAATGGGATGCAGTCCTATTGACAATAACAGCATGGATTGTTAACCACATGATAAGCTCAAGATGCATATTTGAATTGGCTGTATTTATGTTCCAGATGCAAGATGATTATCTGACAACAGAGGCAACATGATTTAATACATAAGGCCCAGGGCCAGGAATTAGGAAATCTGGGTTTTATTCCTGGCTTCATCACTTAGGTCATGTATACACGAGTGGAGAATTTTGTAATTGCGTTGTTCTTGTTGACTCCAAACCATTTCCTGCCCTGCTCCTGCCACCAGAAGTCTTTTACGATGTTCAGCCGTAATGCCATTGCTTCTCTTCCTTTTCCTCCTGCTTCTTCTCCCTTTTCCCGCCCTCCTTATTTCTTACCAAATTGTATTAACTTTGTATTATATAAGTAGTTCATAAGCACATTTTATTACTTCTGCAAAAGTCACAGATAATGTCATTCTCCATCTCTTGTTTCTAATCTAGTTCCTTCCCTCTCTTGCTTTTGTTGCGTCCATTTTCTGACTGTAGAGACTCATCCCGTTTCTAGCCCGCCCTCTTTTTCATATCGACACCAGCTCGAGTTCCACATACCACCATAAAATGGTCTTCCAAAATACCATGGCGCACTTCCTGTTTCTGGGCCAGCACGTAAGAAGTTTGGAAGTTGTTGCTCTAGCCTCACAATAAGTCAAAAGGGAGAGTAACTGAAAAATTAACAACTCTTCTTAGATCCATCAGGGGAATGAGGTCATAGGGCAGATCGCTGCCCCCAGATTGGAGAGACAAACAAGCAAATACAGAAAATTGCTTGAGCAGAATTCCATCAGTAGTAATACCATGGGAACCAGGGATGGGATAGGGAAATTGAATTGATGGAGGCTCCATTTCAATGACTCTTGAGGTTTAAACTTCAGTGGGGTTGAGTCATAGGGGAGGCCCCTTACCTTTTGAATTTTAACCCAGGAGCTCTACCAGGACCACACTGGAAATTTTGGAGAAATATCCCCTCATGTTTCCAACAGGAAGAGGAGAAAAGGAACCAATGTGTAGTGTAGCCAGAGCATTCTGTTGTTCCTAACAAGGTCTGTCCACAGGAGAAACTACTGGGTCTGGCACAAATAACGCCCCCTTTTTATTACAAAAAACATAAGCATGTAATTCTGTAACATAATGATATCACATTCAAGCACACCATATGACATTTTAGGTGAAATGTTCAAATTAAAACTATAAATTATGACACCCATGTCATTACCCTTCCAACTACATTCAAGCAGGTGTTACTTGTGCCGGATCCTGTATTTAACCAGAACTTTACCTGCTAGGGTTTTATCAGAGACTAACCTACCTGGGGAAAGGAAAGGACCCAACTCCAGCTGGATCTAGACTTCCACAAGGAGCCAGGGAAATACTCAGCTCCAGCCCCTTCTAGTCTTCCATGCGCAGCAAGGAAGACCAAATCCCAGGGCGGAGCTAGAGAACCGAGAAGCATGGGGAGAGTCTGCAGTCCAGAGGCACAGGCTCACTCAAGACCGAGACCTAGCCACAGGGCTGTGGAGCACGTCCCCTCCTCCCACTCCTCACATCACTGAAGGTTGCTTTACAGCACTTCTCTTTGGCCCAGCATAACACGTATGGCTATCAAAAACAATTACATGATATGCAAAAAAGGCAAAAAACAGAGTTTAAAGAGACAGAGGAAGCATCAAAACCAGACTCATATATGGCAGGAAAGTTGGAATTATAAGACCAAGAATTTAAAACAACTACATTTAATATGTTAAGGGCTCTAATGGATAGATAGTGAGCAAGAACAGATGGACAGTGTAATCAAGAGGTGGCACTCGTAAGAACCAAAAAGGAATGAATTTATCTACTAGATAACAGTTTGTTCAAAATAATAGTAACCATATATTTGATTATTATGTTTATATACATACTTATGTATGCTGATGTGTATGTGAAATGAAAAACAAAAATGATATAAGGAATGGGAGGGAGAAATTAGGACTATTTTGTTATTATAAGGTATTCACAAGCACTGGTGAAGTGATAGAGTGCCATTTGAAAATCAACTTGTATTAATTGTAAAGATGTGTTGAAAACCCTAGGGCAACCAATAAAAAAGTAAAAAAGAAGTGCAGCTGACATGCTAAGAAAGGAGAGAAGATGGAATCATATAAAATACTCAGTTAAAACCACAAATGGTAGAAAAAGAGTGAAATACAAAATAACAAAGAAAACAAGCAATTAATAGAACACAATTATAAATATGGTAGATATTAATCAAAGTATATCAGTAATCACTTTGAATATCAATTATCTAAATGATCCAATCAAAATACAGAGATTGCCAAAATGGATCAAAAAGCAAAAGTAGCAAGGGAACAAAAGCCTTGCTAAAAATCTGCATTTACTTGGAGAGGCTATTTCAAGGACAATTTTCTGTGTGGTTAATCTGCAATACAGTCCAGTGGCATTGAAGTCAGGGTGGAACCACGGCTCTAGCAGCAACCCTGCAGGTTACTAAGGCTCTTGGAGCTCCCTTTAAAATGCAGGTACTAGTTCTTGTCTTAGAGAACATTTCCGAGGATTAAGTGAAATAATCCATGTAAGACATTTCGTACAATATTTGGCACACACAAAATAAAAATAGTAATAATAATAACTTATACTTACTGGTATTTGCCATGTACTTACTAAACATCCAATAAGGTTCATTAGTTAAAACAGTTCAGTGTGCTATGTGTCTGCCCTGTTTGGATGGTTTTTAAGCTTTTCTAACAAAGGGTGCACTTGTCATCCATGAATTTAAGGTCTTCATGGAGCACTCCTCATTTGCTTTAAACTAATGGTTGATCTAAAGTGAGGAAAGGTCTATGTAACACTAAGATGCCCTAGCTGGAGAGTTAAGAAGGCTGGCATGTTAAGCTTTGCTTATACATACTCCCTGTTGACTAGGAGCTAATATTACTAAGTGACCACTGAGGAAACATCTCCAGACCTGCCTTAATCATTTCTTTCTGGAGAGGAGTGGACTTACAGCGACACAATATTGTCATAACTCTCAGGCATGCTGGCCCTCTCTGGCAAGGCAGGATGGAGAAAGATATACATCAGGACTAGAGGGACAAAGTAGCTCCACTGAGTAACTGATGTTCTTGGCCAGCACTTAAACTTGGGACGTGACCAGGAGTAATGATGACCCCAAGTCTGATTCCAACTTGCAACAATATTCAAAACGCCTGGTCTCAGACGAGGAGTACCACAGCAATAGAATTCAGGCAGCAGTAACGTGCAAAGGTCTGCTGATAGCATCTTGGAGACTGTTCTTTCACACAGTTCAGTTGAAGCTGGATAGGAACCTATGGTAAGGGGAACAGGAGCAAGATCCAGACCTTGAGAAAAAAATGGTAAGAGCTAGGTGGATTGCCTGGGGTCCAGCCAAATGCAGTCCAGGCCTGGCAGGAAGCTGCAAGAAGTGACAACTAGTCACCAAGAGGAAAGCTCGCCTCCCACCCAGGAACATGTTTTGGGGGGTATGAGGGAAGGCTGCAGCCAAGACAGTGACAAAGGGCTTCCTGGGTATCACATGGAAATGGAAGCAGTACCGGGACGCACAGGTAACTTGGAACAAAAGTGGTGAATACTTCAAATCCTTTCATTCACTAAAGCTGAGATCTCTAAACTGGGATCCATTTGTGGGCTTCAGGGTTCCCCAGAAATATGTGCAAAATCTTTGTGTGTAGGTCCATGTGCCGCATTATGGGAGGAAATTCCATAGCTTTTGTTTGATTTTCAAAGTAGTTGGCGATGCAAAAATCGTTTATGACCACTGGACTGAGTGAAGTCCATGTACAGTTTACTATTTGGTAATTACACTAATGAGGCAGAGATATACCTCATATTTACTACCTCAAGAATAATACATGTAGTGAATAACGAAATCACAGCATTTCTATATGCTGCTAATCTTCATTTCCAAAGAGGACACATCTGGCAGTGAGCACCACCTGCCTTCAATGGCACCACGGAAGAGGCAACACCGGGCCTCTTCCAGGACCGCCTCCTGGCGTGTGGCTGCCCCTCTCTCTTCTTAGCCTAATGTTTCTATAACTGATTCTGAAACACATCCCACAGAAGCAGTTCTTAAACCCCTATTTGCAAAGGGGTGCCAGTCTGACCAGGCTTTCTGGTCCATGTTGAAATGAGGACACCAGGGCAAATGTAAGGAGTTCTTTTTCACCAAGCTAAACTGTTCCATTTAAATATCAACCCTATTATTCTGATATGGACGAAAGATTATGTACTTACCATTTATTTGGTGTTAAGCAAATTCACTTCTTATATGTGTTTATCAATGGTGATAGTTTATGGTGGTTTGCTCTTTGGTTTTTATTCTGCTTGATCTATCGATCCTCAATTTTATAGACATTTTCCAGTCCACCAAAGCAAAATCGGGAATTTGGTTCCCAATCTACTCAACAGCAATGCATCTAGTTTATAAGTCCATGCTACAATCACATCAAGCAGTTGTTTTTCCTACTCCTTGACTCATGACTACTGATTTGACTGATTTTCCAGAGTGGAATTGGAGTTAAAATAGGCAGGATAGTTTGGTTTATTTATTTGCTAAATGAATATTTGGATTTGACCATTGGAATCGCCGCTGGAATTTGTAGGTGCTCAATAATAAACGTTTGCGGAAATGGATTACATTCAACTGTGCGCGGTGCAGGAGCGGCCCCCTCTCAGTCTCCTCACGGCCACTGTGAGCTGTGCCCAGAGGACTGCCACCCAGCAGAGGGCTAGTCACTTCCTAGGGACGTGGCTTTTATAAAGGGGTGAGGCATGAGAACGAGAACCTCTGGGAGTCTTAGTTCTGATTTTATTACTGACTTATTTTGTGACCTGTCATGTTCATTCAAGTGGACCTTCCAATCTGCTTGCATAGAGTGAAAAGGTGTCAAATTGCTTCTGTTGCCAAACAGTCTTGCTATAAGGACACTAAGTCTAATTATTATGTGGCCATTATTCAGGAAAAAGAAATAAGTCCTTAACATAATAATGAACTCCAAGAACTGTGAAGTCTAAACATTTTTATGTTATGACAGGCATGTTTTTAAGTTAACATACCTCTGATAATAAATGATTATTTATTGATGACATTCATACTGGTATATTAAGACATTTTAGGGTTTTTTTTAAATCTATGTGCCTTCATTCTTTACTAGTTGGATAGTGTGTTGATTATAGTTGAGGCTAGTTTATTAAATAGTGTTTAATCTATAAAATCATGTTATAGGGAAAACATTAAAGTAAATGTCTTCTACAAAAAAAGTTGTAATGGAACAGAGGCTATTATTGAACTTCTTTAGAAAGATGCTTCTGTGCAAGAATTACTTGGTCTGACCACTGTCTGCACCCCCCGGCCAGGGTATGTGACCCCTCTCTGCTCCTCAACTCTATACATGGGAGTGGAACCTACCTCAAAGGGCATTGCAAGCATTAAATGTGTTAAAAAATATGCACATACTGTAGCATGACACATGAAAATTATCTAATAAACTTTACCTAATACCATTATATTCTTCTTCTTATTCTTTTTATTGCCACGTTTTAATTGACATGCCAATTGTAGAATACTTAACAGCAAGAAAAAGAGCTGTGAAGAATCTTACATTGTTTAGTTCTACTATCAAATTGCAAGTGCCCTTCAGCTCATCTCTATCAGGTATTTCTGGGGGGAAAAAAGGTCAGATATGAATAAGTGTAATTACTCTCTATCTCCAAATACGACATCGCTGCAAGATCTGTCTGACCCCCAACCATTCCACGCCCAGTCACCCAGGCCTGCGTGTGCCCCCACGCACGCACACACAACAAAGTGTCATTTTTAATGAGCTCCTTTAAGGATTTCAGTAAGCTTCCTCCAAAGGCTCATTCTTTAAACTGAATTACATTTTATTACAAGCAGTGCTACAAACAACAATATGGAATGTTGCATAAAAGCATGAGCCTTGGAGGTGGACTCCCTGGTTTCAGGTTTCAGCTCTGTGATCATGTACGATTATTTATCCTTTCTAATCCTCAATTTCCTCATCTTTAACCCCTGCTTTTTGAGGTGAGGCTAAAGTTAAATGAGATACTGCATGTAAAGTAGCCCAGTGCCTGGCACCTAGTAAATGCTCATTAAGTTTTAGCTAGTATTATTTTTCATTAGAGATGTGTTTTTATGTCTAGCAGTTCTATTTGAGTCTTTAAAAGTTGTCATCTACTTCTGTTTTCCTCACGCTTATGTTTTCCTCTAAATATTTTTGTTTTTTGTTTTTGTTTTTTTTTAGTTGATTGGGGCAATAGTAGTTGACAAAATTATACCAGTTTCAGGTGCACAATTCTACATCATGTGCACACCCTCTTGTGCATTCCCCAAGTCAAGTCCCCATCCATCATCATTTATCCCCCCTGGACCCTCGTCCACCCCCACCCACCACCTTCCCTCCGACCATGTCTTTTTTGCTCAATCTCTCCACCCCTTCACCCCCCAGCATATAGTATTTGTTTAAAACCCTGTCTGCTAGTTCGATCATCTTTGTCATTTATGTTTCTACTAATTGATTTTCCCCTAGTCATGGATCATATTTTCCTGCTTTACTGCACACCTGGTAAATTTTTATTGCATGCCAGGCATTGTAAATTTAGTCTTTGAATACTGGATGCTGTTGTATTCCTTAATTACTGTTGGATTTCAATCTGGCATGCAACTAAGTTACTTGGAATAGGTGGAGTCTTTTCAAAGTTTGCTTTTAAACTTTGTTACGGTGGGTTCATTGAGAATTTGGTCTACAGCTAATGCAGCCCCCTACTGAAGGCAATATTTTTCTAAGCATTCTTTTTATCTCCACTCTATGAATTCTTTCCACTCTAGCTGGTGGGACCACAATCCCTACCCCTTACTGGTCTGCCTACTCTTTTTCAGTCTTTTATTTTCCTTTGGTGTCTGGAAGTTTACTCTCATGCATACACGAATCAGTTCTCAGCAAAAGACCCAAAGGGGCCCTCTGCAAATCTCCAGAGCTCCCTTCCCTTTCCATCCCTTCCCTTCCCTTCCCACTGCTGCCCTCCCCTCCCCACTCCTGTCTCCTCCCCTCCTCCTCTCCCCTCAGTTCTCCTCTTCTCCTTTGTCTACCTGTACCGCTCCCTCACTCCATCCAGTAAACTTGTCTCACAGGCTCTAACCATCTTGACCTCCCTCATCACCAACTCTGCCTTCAACACCGGCAGACCATCAGACCCCGGGTCTGCCCTCTCTCTGCTGCAGCCTGGAAAGGGACTTCAGTCACCGAAGTGGAACTAGCATAGGACTCGCCTGGTTTGCTTCCCTGCTCTCAGGGGTAATTGACCTGTGCTGTCTGTTGGCCACCGTGTGAAAATCATTACTTTGCATGTTTCATGCAGTTGTCACTTTGCTCCAGGTGGGAGGTAAATCCAGTCCTTGTTTCTTTATCTTAGCCAGAAGTGGGAGTGCTTAGCTATTACTATCTTTGTGAATGCCAGTTTTCAGAATAAAACCGACCTCAGGTACAAGTCAGGCTACAAATGCACGCCAAACGTGACACTTCACAGGCCGTACACATTTGTGTACACGGTTACAGGATGTTATTAAATACGCACACAAATCTGGGTCTGAGATATCTTGTTTTTCTTTTTGTTTTTTACGTCTTATACCATTTGACTTTTGGATTATTGACGGTGGCCCAATCTTTATGTAAAGGCCACAGATTAGGAAGCTTTTATATAATTTAAAATCCTGCTTGAGGTATGATTAAGGCTTTTGTGAGTGACAAAAAGCAAATTAATATTTTCCCTAAAAGAAGAAAATTTGATTTTTTAAAACAATTTTGGTTTCACTGTGAATATATTAACACCATGCAGTCCTCAGAATATTGAAAACTGGACTGCTGTTATATAAATACATTACAATAACAATTAAACACACATATGAAGCTAGAATATGATAATCTTCCCCATGCAAGGTTTAATTTTTATTATGCAACCACATGCTAATATTAAGTGATATCATATTATCCAACATTAGATAAATGTGTGTGTGCAAGAGACACAAAGAACACACACACGACACATTTCTTGTTTAAATAAATATTTTATAGTTGTTAAGGCATGTTTAATCTGCCCACTGAGGATTATAATCCATAATGAAAAATGAAGAATTCAAACTTAACAAAATCTACCCTAGGAATTCAGTCACTGCATCTTGAGGCACATAAAATGCTCTACAAGAAACGAGATGACTACACGTTGTTCATTACAGAGAAGTTGTTCGCATGAGAAGCCCCTCCCAGACCCACAAACTGTAGTGTGTACGTCTTATAAAAATCACTCTTAAATCTCACGTTTCCCCTTGGAGACATTTATTGTTCCTGGAGAAAGCAGTATGTTTTTTTTTCTTATTCCTAAATCTGTCTTCGATTAAACTAGAGAACTCTATAAATCAATAATAACCTTTTAGATATCAACCCCTTCATAATTATGCCCTCCAAATCCAAGTAATTGTTTGCATACTTTACACAGAAATAAATGGGGGAAAACATGTGTTCCATTTGATTTGGGGGGCAATAAAGATTTAGATTGTTTTTTAGCATTCGTGAAGCTTGCCTTTATCCTCATTTATATGACATTTGAAAAATTCATTTATTTCTCACAGAGAAATGAATAGACCAGGTAATGAATGCTATGCAGTTCTGGAAGGGAAAAAAAAATATTGCCTGTTAGGAACCAATATGGGTTTTATCATAATATGGCTTTCATTAAATATAATACTATACAACCAGTAAGTTTAAAGGAATGTTTTATTTTAGTCAGATCAATCTCTGGGTATCTTTCTGATACTTCTGGAACATTTCCCAACCGGAAGTGGCTGAACACCCAAACGGGAGTGATCTCAGATTAAGAAACAACACAGGCATCTCCAAGGCTCTGTATTTGTGGTATGAAATGACAGCAACCAGAGAGGCCTGGGGCTGTTTTCCTAGATGCCTGCTCGGGGTGCCAGCCATCTGTGTTCGTTTAGATGGTGTGTGTGTGTGTGTGTGTGTGTGTGTGTGTGTGTGTGTGTGTAGGTAGGAAGGGGGGTGAGGGACGGAGCTCAGGTTGCAGGTCTGAGTGTGGGCTCTGATACAGAGCGGACCTTCCGCCTAATGCTTCTCAAACAAGACCCCTCATCTGCCGGTCCCTCCAGAGAAGTAATTTCACCAGTACCAGCTGCAAGGGGAATGTTTTGTGTTTTCTTTATTCAAAGTGAAAGATGTTAAACAGAAATTTTCAGAAGCACTTTTGTTTGGGAAAGGGGAAAGGAAGATCATGGAAACTGGAAAACATCCATGAAATTAGCCTCAAATCACGGCCAATACTGACCATTTCCTGAGAAGCTGTCTATCAGCAAAGCCACAACAATGGTTTATTCAGGGCCTTCTGGTGCCAACAGTGATATCGCATTGTTAATTAAATGTGGGTGTAATTGTGAATATTTTTGAATTTTAACTTTCATAACTGTAACAGTGGGTAGAATGGCACTTTGCTATGAGGAGTCTTCCAAACCTTTGTTAATATGCCTCTCTTACAGATTGCTTTAGCAAGAATTAGAAGAATATTTTTTAAAGTAAAGATCCTGTGTGACTATTGGACTCACCTAAGAATAATAAAAGGGAAGTAGACAAAAAGTAGAGATGCACTTGGCCATGTTATATCCAAACTTGGTATTTATTTGTGAAACAAAAAAATCTATTTAAACACAATGTCTATAAATAGGAGATGGAAATGAGCTAATTTGACTGTGTGATTTTATGTATTCTTTATTCATAACCAACAAATCCTGACTGCCTTTAATTGATGTACTTAACTATAAAACTTCTCAATATTTCTATGGCCAGAGATATCACTGCAATTTTCTTCCAGTGTTATGTTCTCTCTATCTCTCTCTGTCTATGTCTGTCTCTCAGTGTCTCCAGCTCTTGTTCGCCTGACCTTCTCTGACACACTCTGCTCTTAAACATGCCTTGGTCAGTGTTGCATCGCCACACCCCGGTCCCAAGGCGTGACGAGGGCACACCGCATGCTGGGGTTAACCTTCTGGGTGTCACCTCTGCTTTCAGCAACATGATTTGCATGCCCAATTTAGTGCCAAATTATCCATTTATGAAACTATTGTAAGGTGTGAAACTGTCCCTCCCAAGCCCTTCTCAAGGGCAAAAGAGTTCTGTTTATTTACTGGACTTAAAATCCCATTTTAAAAATAGTTCCCAAGCTGTACAGCAGTAAGAATGTTTTTTTATGTCCTAGACTGATGTCAAGGGTTGGACATTGTCTGGACCTTTGAGAAAAGGGATGGAATACTTATTGAACATTTCATGTATTTTCAGAATTATTTAAAATGAAAAACAGACTCACCTAGGTAGCATTTTTGCCTTGAAAATTTGCTGGCCCAAGTTTGCACATCGCAGTACAAAAGTCTCGTAAGGAGCTAGTTAAATAGCTTCCCTCTTATTATGCTGGTATTTGACAACTTCTATGAGAGATTTTTTTCCTGTTACTTTGTCTTATTTCATAAACCAGCAAGCACTTATATGCCCCAAATGATAGGATTCTCACAAAATTACAGGACAAAGATCCTCTATTCAAGAAACTTATCATGTGGTTGGGGGAAGCAAAAACTAATAAACAGAGACAATAAGTGCAGGGCATATATGTTTTGAAGAACAATAAGAAATGGTTTGGCAAGGGGGTTAGGTGAATGGACGACAATGGCATAGAGCGGAGAACGAGCTTGCTTTGTAAGTCTGACATTGAGAAGAGCCCTTGGAGCAGAGAAGAATGCAGGGAAGGAGCATAAAATAATGGTGCATAGATGAGAGGAAGTCAGGCAACCCACTGCCTGTAAAGAAAATCAGAGCATCCTGAACTCAGTGCCATGGTAGAATCTTGAGCAAGAAGTGATGCAATTGGTCTTTAGGAATATCCCTCTGAAGACGATCTTGTGGGTTGGTGGAGAAATGACCTGGATGACCTTGGAGTCATCCACAGCCATCAGACCTGGGTGAAGGTCATGGCAGAGTTAATGAATCGACACAATCTGTGGACCCTTTGAAGAAACAAATAACAGTATGACAGGCTAAATACAGGAGGAGATCGGTGTCAAGGAGTCCAAGATGACACCAAGATCTCAAGCTTGGGAAACTAGGAGAATGGTGATGTCGCTCAGAGAAATGAGAGAACTGGAAACTTGGCTGGTAAATACATTTTTTAATGTTAAATACTCGAGAGTGTAGGAGCTTCACTCAACACTTATGTATTTAAAAGAAAAAACTCTGTAATGATCCAGCAATTCCAGTTCTGGGTATACACCCAGAAGAACAGAAAGCAGGGACTTGAACAAATGTTTGTGCACCCGTGTTCATAGCAGCATCCTTTGCAATAGCCAAAAGGTGGGAACAACCCAAATGTCCTTCAATAGATAACGAATAAACAAAATGTGGTTCCTGCATATGATGAAATAGCACTCAGCCTTAAAAGGAAGGGAATTCTGATGCGTGCTATAACACGGATGAAACTCGAAGACAATATGATAAGTGAAATAGCCAGACACAAAAGGACAAATATTGTATGATTCCACTTATACGAGGTACCTAGAATAGCCAAATTCATAGGTACAAAAATTAAAATTGTGGTTATGGGGGGCTATGGGAACAGGGGAATGGAGGGTTATTGTTACATGAGTATAGAATTCCAGTTTGGGGAATTGAAATGAAGACATTTGGCCAAGGATAACGTGAGGATTGCACAACCACGTGAATGTAATTAATGCCACTGAGCCATATACTAGCAATGGTAAAAATGGTAAATTTTATGTTATGTGTAGGTTTCCATGATAAAAAAAAGAATCAGTATGTTAAAGAAAGAATGTACAAACACTGAGAGTGAATGAAAGATGTTTTTCCAGAAACCAAATTTAGATCCTGTTGTTCCAATTTAGATTCTGCCACTTAACAGCTGTGGGCCTCAATGCAAAAGTTGCATAAGGAGCTAGTGAATAGCTTCCCTCTTGTTTTTCTGGTATTTGACAACTTCTGTGAGAGATTTCTTCCTGTTACTTTGTCTTATTTCATAACCCAGTAAAGTGTTTACCTGCCCCAAATTATAGGATTCTCACAAAGAACTTCCAAGTTCTCAGAAAACAAAGTGTCTGCTCAGAAATGGGAGATGATTCAGTCACTCTCAGTGGAGTTCATTAGCAGAGAAAATGGTTCAAGGGAGAAGGAAGAACATGTTCCATTGGTGGAATCTAAAGAACATAGTATACCAACAAACAGAACAGAAACTGACTCATAGATACAGAGAACAGACTGACAGTTGTCAGACAGGAGGGAGGTTGGGGGCCCAGGAAAAAAAAACAAGTGAAGAAATTAAGAAGTTCTAATACAAAACAGTCATGGGGATGTAAAATACAGCTCAGGAAACATAGCCCATAATACTGTCTTGGTGCCAGCTAGCCACTTGAAATATCGGGGAAGCACTGGGTAAAATGCATGAATGTCTAACCACTATGTTGTGTACCTGACACTAGCACAAAATACAAAACTAGTAGCTGAATGTAACCTGTGCTTGAAAAATAAATTATTTTTACAATGTGAAGAAAAGCGATCATGCAAAAATAGTGCTTAGCACTGGGTCTGTAAGATCTTGATAAATATTCTAATTATTAAAAAATTGGAAATTATTATAATTATTGAGTGAGTGTGTGGCTATAAAGATTTTTAAAAACATCATAAATGTTACCAAAAAACTTACATATTCTCATAACTTGTCAACTTTGTCTTGTTACTGGTTTATGTAAGAAGGAATTTTCTATCATACAGAGTGTCAAACCAGAAATACTCTAATGGAAAATATTAATACTCCAAAAATTCTAAATAAGTGACCAAATCTCTCAACTTAGTTTTTTTTAAAGGTGCCTCTATAATGTAGACACAGCGATGCAAATCAGAATACCCTAGCTCAGCTATGTTATTAATTACCCTGCACCCTGCCATCAACATACTTCACAACTGCGAAGCCCCGCAGAGATCGTCTGTGGCAGAGCTGAGACCAGAACGCAGGGCCCCGATTCTGAGGTCAGCGCATGTCCCACTCTGCACATTGCTGCTCCTGGGGTCACAGAGCTGGTTCACAGAACCCCGAGTCCGAGGCGGGCACAACAGGGCTAATGTCCGCTCGCAGCCATTCGAACAGCTCGGACTGTGATCCTCTGATGCCACCTCATTCCAAACAAACCTCAGTCATTCTCTAATTCCCAACCGCACGTGGACTATACATCGCAGCTCCCAACGTGTGACCACAGTCGGCCTGCCTCTCCAGTGCTGAGGTTCTGGCAACAGGTATCTCGACTCCTGCTTTGTATCACAGGCTTTTTAAAGAGACACCCCTGTGGTCTTAATTCATGGAATATGATCATGTCCACTGTACCAAATTTAAAACCCTAGGGAGGCACTTTAGTAAATTTGAGTTTTTGTTTCATGTGAAAATATTATTTCTAGTTTATAATGGGAAGTTCAAAAACATTGTTTCTTATCATTAAAAGCTTTCAGAAGTGTGTAATCTGGACTCTTTATAGGTATGTTCCCTATAAAATGTCCTGAGAAAGAGCACACTGGTCTTTCTACAAAGAAATACCTTCGCTATCTTCGGTCGCTTCAGGAAAAAGGTCTTTAATTTAGAGCTGAATTAGTCATACAGATAAACACTTTAAAGTCCTTGGAATCTGCAGTTAGTGTTAACAAGCTTTTAGGGTCAACCAGGAGTGTGCTGCATCTGTTATGTTGCGACGACTGTGAATTAAGAGAGGATACCTGGACTCATCCATTCACAATTTTTTCTTTTGGCGTCATGTTCTGTACTAGAACTCTTTAAGGTTCTTGCCCCACGAGATCTTCCAATTAAGTGAGGGCCCTGTACTGAATAGTGTTCCCCTAGCCTCCAAATGCATGTCCATCCAGAACCTCATTTTGTGGCCTTATTTGAAGTAAGATCTTTGCAGATAAAATTAAGACATAAACTAAGATGAGGTCACACTGGATTAGAGTGGGCCCTCAACCCAATCACTGGGGTTTTTCAGAGAAGAGGAGAGACACACAGGCATAGGTGAGGCAGGAGGTAGTCAGGAAGGAAGCTCCCGAGGCCCCACAGGGCTGAGGTAGAAAACACCTATACATGACAAAGACCCCCTAAGACGGGTTGTTCCTGTTTTCTGGGATAACTCTGAATCATAGAATGTGCCTGCATGCTATCCCTGATTCATTATAATACCATTATAATGAAATAACATTGTGGGACTCCTTTCTCCAGTAGCCAATCAAGAAAGTCATGGGAAACCACGCATGCGCAGTAGCTTTGAAATCCAACTCCTTGTACCTGCGCAGGAAAAGCCTGCCAAAGACTAGCAGGGGGGCTTCTGCCCCTATAAGAATAGAATCCCCCCAGCCCACGTGCCCTTTTTTTCCTCTGCTCAGGGCTGGCTCACTCCCGTGTCCTGTGGTGTGTACTATCACTTAATAAACCTCCCCTCTTTCTTTATGCTATAAACTTTGTGTGTTCGGTTCAATTCTTTGTTCTCGATCACTAAGAACCTGGTTACCTGTGCACACCTGTGACATAGGCAGGTACACAGGGACACACAAGAGGGTAGATCCTGTGAAGGTAAAAGCCGAGATTGGAGTAATGCTTCTGCAAGTCAAGGAATGCCAAGGATTGCTGGCCACAACCGGAAGCTAGGGGAAGCTCCCTCCCTAGGTCTTTCGAGGGTTCATGGCTTTGCCAAAACCGTATCAGGAACTTCTAGCTTCCAGAACTATGAGGGAGTAAATGATGTGTTTTACTTGAAGATAAGCTCTGAAGTGCTCATTCTGTTACAACTCCTTTCTCAGCAGGACAGATCCAGGAAGTTGGATTTCCTTTTCCTTTCCTTTTCCTCATTCTTCCCATACTCTTCTGCCTTCCAGAGCTATTTTTGCATTTTGAGGATGAAAAACAAACAAATCGTGTTAGTGTTTCCTTACATTTATGAGCAAGAAATTGACCTGGAAAAGCTGACTTTTTGATCAGTGTAGATAGTCAGCTCATCTCTGAAGAGGGCATTTACACCATCCAATTTTACCTTAACCCATCTTGGTTGTGTTAAGACATTAATGGATATAAATGAAATAATTTAAGATTCACCCGACTGGTGTGGCTCAGGGGGTTGGGCACTGTCCTGAAAACCGAAAGGTCAGCAGGTTGATTCCTGGTCAGGGCACATGCCTAGGTTGTGGGCCAGATCCCCAGCTGGGGCCCTGAGAGAGGAAACCAATCAATGTTTCTCTCCTTCTCTCCCTCCCTTCCTCTCTCTAAAAATAAGTAAATACTTTAAAAAAGGAATAAATTGTTGTTGCCAGAAGCCGCATGGTTTATAGTAACTTATAACAGCAACCCTAGGAAACTAGTACAGGCTCCCGTCCTTAGAGAGCCTTGGTCTGGGGTGGACTTGTGCAGCGGTATTTTTATAAAATCTCCCCAGGTGCTTCTGTGTTTGAGAACCTTCACTCTAGTGTGGTGGTTTTCAAAGTCTCCAAAGCAGCAGCAATAGTAGCAACACCATCAACTGGGGACTTAATAGAAATGCAAATTTCCAGGCTTTACAAAGCCCTTCAGAGTTAGAAACTCTGAGGGTGGGGCGCAGCACTTCGTGGTTTATCTGGCTCTCCCAGCAATGCCACTAATGTCTGAGCACCACTCCTCTGATTGGTAAGGGAGGCTAGAAGCAATGGACGATAATCAACAAACAAGCATGGAGAGAGGCAACAGGCAGGAATATTTTAGAAAGTAAGGGAAGAGAGTTTATCTGTTGTCATGGGCAGCACTGAGACAGTGCATCTGGCCCTCGACATTGACCATGCATTGCTTAGAGGCAAAGGTGTGTCCAAACAACCATCTGCCATGTTCAATTTTTGAAGACAACCTATTTCCAAATTGGGTGGGGGTGGGGCAGGAGCTGTCCTTACAATGTTGTTGCTGTTAGGGTAAATGGCCACCCAGACTCTACATTAAAATTTTATCTGGACCAAAAATGCAGAGTAAGAGACCCCAGCCTCTGTCACCCTCAAAGATAAAAAATTAGACAGCTGTCCACAAACAGAAACAGCTCCCGGGGACATAAGGAGACCACTTAAGAAACTTCAGCAACATAGTGAAACAAAAAACCTGAGAGTAACCTCACAAAAGGGGAGCAAGAACAGCTCTGTTTCGCCTGCATCAGCCCATTCCCCCTGGCCAGTGCTGCTCAGCAGCAAGAATGAATTCCCGGCTAGAAAGATTTGAGCACACGGGGAAGCAAAAATGAGGTGGACAACCAGCTCCCCCCCACACACACCGTCTTCAGTGCACCACATGAAGGACCTGCTTTGGTTTCAGCACTCCCAGATGTCAGCAAGCCTGAGATACACAGAGATGATTAGAAACACACATTAGGGCGGAGCCTACCAGTATCAGCCACATAGCAGGAGTAGCCATGGTTCCTTGTGACCCATTCTGCAGAGGATCCAGCAGCTTTTGCCACTAAAGAAACCAATGGCCAGCACAGCTGCATGGGCCCCTGCATATTTCAGTTTTTTGCCCTCATTCACAGACACCAGCCACCTGAGTCTGTCCCCATTCCCTGCCCCTCTTCTCCCCAGCCCTGCTCCTATTGTTGCCCAAGTCCTGTCCTGGCAGCCAGCCTAGGCCTCTGAGGCTGCTTGAGTGTAAAACGCTCCTAGACACCCATGGCTGACCGCTGCTGCTGGGGTGCATACTCAGGGCTCGCCCCTCCAGCTGCATACCTGCATGCTGCTGGCCTGATGCCGGTCCTGGGCCCCCACTGCCATGTGCGTGCCTGTGGTGATAGACCACTGCCACAGCAATGCACGCTGACAGCTAAAGCCCCCACAGCTGTGTGGTCCAGATTTGGCCCTATCTCCTGTCATAGGCCTGTGCTGCTGGGCTAATTTGCAACTCTACCCTCTAGCTGTACCCCTGCCCCCTGCGGACCTGGCTCCAGTCACTTGGCCTCCACTGTTGTGAACACATCCAAGGGGAGACCCTCCCGCCACAAGAGTGCATGCCAGTATCCCCAGTTGGCTCTGGTCCATGCTGCAGGCCCTGCCCCCGCCACCGTGTGTGCGCGTCTGCAACCAGCTCCTACTACCACCACTGCCTGACCTGGTCCCTGGAGGTACCACTAAGGATCCTAACAGCCTTTGCAGCTTCCATGGAACCCCCATAACATTCACCAAGGACCATGCCATTATTGATGCCGTGTACTCCAGAGGTTTGAGACGACAAGTCGTCGTCACCGCCCTGGAGACCCAAAGCCACCACTCGCCCTGCACTTGGTGCCCACACACTAGACCCGCAGTCCCAGCATGCTTTGAGGCACCCCCAGACGCAGCAGGAGGTCTTTCCTTACCGAAGTTGGTTCATAGAGTCTAAAAGAGACAACTGCTTCTTCAAATGTACACATGCTTCTGTGAGGTTATTTCCCTGACCATGAGAATCAGAGAAATATGCTATCACCAAGGGAGCACAGTAAACTTCCGGTAGCCGACTCCAGAGAAATGGAGATGCATGAATCCCTTGATAACAAATTCAAAATAATTTTTCTAAAGCTTCACAGAGAGCTACAAGAGGACACCGATAAACAATTTAACAAAATCAGCAAAACAGCACAAGAACAACATGAGAAGCTTAACAAAAAGAGAAAAAAAATTCAAAAGGGCCTAACAAATTTTGGAGCCCAAGAATATAGTGACTGAACTGAAGAATTAAACTGAGAGCTTCAACAGAAGGCTAGACTAAGCAGAGTAAAAAATTACTGAGCTTGAAGTGGATCAGTTTAAAGTATCCATTCAAAAGAGCAAAACCAAAACAAGAAGGAAAAAGAATCAAGAAAGCTTATGGGAGTTACAGAACATTAATAAAAGAAACAATGTATAAATCACTGACACCCCGAAGCCCTGGAGGAAGAAGAAAGGGAGAAAGCGGCAGGAAGCTCACTTAAAAAATTAATGGTTGAGAACTTCCCAAACCTGGGCAGAGAATTGGACATCCAAGCTCGTGGAGCAATTTCAATCAAAGCAATCTCCCCAAAGGCACATTTTAATAAAACTGTCTAAATCAAAGACAAAAAGAGGCTTTTAAAAGTGGCAATAGAAAAATGAAATATCTCCTATGAGGGAACCCCCGTAACACTATCAGCAGTTTTCTTAGCAAAACTTTTCAGGCCAGGACAGAATGGGATAATATATTCAAAATACTGAAAGAAAAAAACACTAACCAAAAATTTACCATGCAAAATTTCCTTCAGAAATGAAGGTGATGACAAGACTTTCTCAAATAAACACATGCTAAAGGCATTTATCACCATTAGACCTGCCCTACAAGAAATGCTGAAAGGAGCTCTTCAAGCGGAAATAGAAGGATGCTAATTAGTAACATGGAAATGTATGACCCACTGCCCTGGCCGGGTGGCTCAGCTGTCCCATACACCAAAGGACTGTATGTTTGACTCTGGTCAAGGCATGTACTTAGGCTGCGAGTTCGATCCCCGGTTGGGGTATGTACAGGAAGCAACTGATCATCATTTCTGTCTCATAGTGATGTGTCTCTCCCTCTCTCTCTCTAGCTCACTCTCTCTCTCTCCCTTCCCCCCTTTCTGTCTCTTTAAAAAATCAATAAGTATATTGTTGAGTGAGGATTTAAAAAGGAAAATATATAACACACTGGTAAAGGTAAGTATAACAGTTTCAGAAAACTCTAATACTGTAAGAAGGTGATGGGTTAACTCTAATATAAAAGTTAAGGGCAAAATTATTACAAATAGCTATAGCTACAATAATTTGTTAGTGGGTACACAGTGTAAAAAAACATAAATTGTGGTATTAAAAACATGAGATGGTTATGTGGGAAGATAAAAGGATAGAGTTTTTATATGTGATTGAAGTTATTAACTAACTTAAAATACACCATTGTATCTATTAAGATTATATGACATTTCAAATAAGCCTCAGAGTAACCACAATACAAAAACCTGTAGAAGAGACACACAAGATAAAGAGAAGGGAACCAAACTAAACACTATGGAAAATCATGAGTTCACAAGGAAGACAGCAAGAGAAGAAGAAAGCAAATAACAAGAGGGAAATAGCACTTATCAAACAATCATTACTTTAAATGTAAATAGATTAAATTTTCCAATAAGCATAAACTGGTTGAATTCATTTTTTAAAAAGTGAATTGACTATATGCTGTCTACAAAAGACTGAATTCAGCTTCAAGGGCGAACATAGGCCCAAAGTGAAGGGATGAAAAAAGATATTTCAGGAAAATACAAACCAGAAGAGAGCTAGGGTAGCTACGCTTATATCAGGGAAAGTAGATCTTAAGTCAAAAACAGTAAAAAGAGACAGAGAAAGTCATTCTACAGCAATAAAGGGGCCAAGTCATCCAGAGAACATAACCATTAAAAATGTCTGCGCGCCCAACATTGGCACACCTAAATATGCTAGGCAAATCCTAACAGACGTAAAGGGTGCAATAGACAATACAGCAACAGTAGAGGATTTCAACATTCCACTTTCAACAGTAGATAGATACCCCAGGCTGAAAAATCAACAAGGAAACATTGGAATTGAACAATTCTTTAGCCTAAAGCGATGAAACAGATATACCAACATCAACAGAACACACATTCTTCTCAATGTGTTCCAGTAAAGATCATATGAGAGACCACAAAGCAAGTCTTAGAAAATTTAAGACTGAAACAATACCAAATATCTTTTCCAACCACAGTAGTATGAAACTAGAAATTCATAACAGGAGGAAAACTGGAAAATTTGCAAATATGTGGAAATTAAATAACACACTATTGAACAACCAAAAGATTAAAGATGAAATCAAAAGGAAAATTTAAAAATCTTGAAACAAATGAAAATGGGATTTCAAAACATACCAAAACTTATGGCATATAGCAAAAGAGGTGATAACAGGAAAGTTTATAATAATGAATGTCTACATCATAAAATACTTTAAAAAAACAACCTAAGTTTATGCTCCAAGAAACTAAAAAAAAGAATAATAAACTAAACCCAGTTAGCAGAAGGAAGAAAATAACACAAAGATCAGAGCAGAAGCAAATGAATTAGTGGCCATAAAAACAATACAAAAGATCAGTAAAATTAGTAGTTGGTTTTTTCAAAGGTAAACATATGACTAACCTTTAGCTAGACTTATTTAAAAAATAGAGAAAACATTTAAATAAAATCAGAAATAAGAGATGTTATAACTGATATTACAGAAATACAAAAGATTATGAGATTACTACAAACAATTATATGCCAACACATTGTGTAACCTAGAAGAAACAGATGAATGCCTAGGAACATACAAACTACCAAGACTAAATCATGAAGAAAGAGAAAACCTGAATAGACCAGTAACAAGTAAGGAGATCGAGTCAGTAATCAAAAATCTCCGAATACAGTGAAGCCTAAGACAGATGGCTTTAGAATTTGTTAAATTCTAGCAAACATTTAAAGAAGAATTAATGCCAGTTCATCTCAAACTCTTCCCCCCAAAATAGGAGGGAACACTTCAAACTTATTTTACAAGGTCAGCATTATCTTGATACCAAAGCCACATGACAACACTGTAAGAAAACTATATGCCAAACTCTGATCAATATAGAGGCAAAAAATTTCAACAAAATACTAGCAAACCAAATTCAACAATATATTTAAAGAAACATGCACCATGATCAAGTGAGATTTATCCTTGGATGCAAGGATGGTTCAACATATACAAATCAATAAATGTGATACACCGCATTCATAGAATGAAAGATAGAAATCATATGAATGTCTCAATAGATGCCTTTGATAAAATTCAACATTTTTTTTCATGATAAAAGCTCAACAAATTGAGTATGGAGGGAACATCCTCAACATAGTAAAGCCATATATGACAAACTCACAGCAAACATCAAACTCAGCGGTGGAAGGTTGAAAACTTTCCCTCTAAAACCAGGAACAAGACAAGGGTGCCTACTGCCACTCCTGTTCAACACAGTACTGGAAGTCCTACCAGAGCAATCGGGGGTGGGGTGGGGGGTGGGGGAGGATGGGGAATAAAAGGCATCCAAGTCAGAAAGGAAGAAGTAAGATTCTCCCTGTTTGCTTATGGAATTGTCTTGTATGTAGAAAATTCTAAATACTCTATCAAAAGAAAATGTTGGAGCTAATAAATGAATTCCGTAAAGTTGCCTGATACAATATTCAACATGCGAAAATCAGCTACATTTCTATACACTAACAATGAACTGTCTGAAAAAGAAATAAAGAAAGCAATCCCACTTACAATAGCATCAAAAACAATCAAATACTTGGGAATAAATTTAGCTGAGGAAGTGAATAATCTACACACCCAAAACCATAAGATAGTGATGAAAGAAATTGGAAAAAGTTGCAAATAAAAGAACAGAGATCTTGTACTCGTGGATTGGAAGAGTTAAATCAGAAACTTCCATCAAGTCAACTTCTTTCAACTTCAATTATTGGATAATCATTTCCCTTTACCATTTCCTTTACCTGCAGCCCCCTAAAACAAGACAAGACAATAAATTTTCTTTTGGTATGAAATTTTGCTCCTTGCCATTATCAAGCTATGTGAGGCTGTGGTGAATCACTAAGGTCAGGGTAACTGGAAAACCTAGATGAAGAGGTTGGTACAATCCACATAGCTAGCACTTGTTGGAAAAGAAGGGATCGACTGTTGTCTACCTACCCGCCCCCAGATGAATAGTTTAAGGATCCAATTTAAATATTTGTGTTCCCTTGATTTTCCTGCTCCTGACCTCAGGCAAAAAGCCTTTTCTGGTAACCCTGGCGAGATTCTTCCCCAAGTTGCTTTCATTGTAGCCACATATTCAGCTCAACTTTTTGTAAGGTTTTATGACCTGATAACACATTTACAGCTTAAGTTACTATTTCCCCAAGTACTACGGCAAAAAACACAAATTTTTCTTACAACTCTTTTTTTCACTTGTTCCCAATTTAGAAACGGTTCTGACAAAAGGAGTTAACTTTTCCTCAGCCCTAACCAGCACAGGCAAATTTACCAAGAACCAATGTTTGTCTCGAAGGTCGGCTCCCTCTCCTTTTCGGGTCCTCGCCCCAGGTGTCCAGTGCCCTCAAGGAGACCCGTGGCGGCTCTCCTTGCACAAGTGGTCGCCATCCTTCTGTGTCTCCCTCTGCCTGCTGCTTCCAAGGGCGTCGTCGGTTCTGTGGATTAAAACCCTGCTTTCCCCTGGTTAACTAGAGTGATTACTGGCTGTTATTTGTTGACTAGCTGAGGTTACCCTCACTAGAGAAAGTAATGTTTTAACTGAAATTAAGGACAGTATCTTTTTTACAAGCAGAAGGGTTAACGATCAGAACTTCCAGCTCTTGCTGGAGTGCCTGTGCGGTGTTTAGTCCAGGGCATCTGCCTGGGCTCCTGGCAGAGCTGCCCAAATGGTGGTCCACGGCTCACTGAAATTGAAGTCACCTTGTGTGAGCATTAAAAACAGCTGGTCCTTGTGTCCTCCTGCAGACCTTCAGCATCTGAGTCTCTGTGGTTAGAAACCCAGGAATCTGGATTTCAGCAGCTTTGCTAGATGATTTTTTTTTTGTTTGTACATCGGAGGTGGAGAATCTCTGGTGTCGTAGAAAGAGCTCTAGATTTAGAGTCAGCAGCAGGCCTGAACTTGAACTTCTTGTCCAACATGTATATGTAGTCCCTAGTCATCGATGTTGCTTGCTTTGTGACTTAGTGGCCCCACTGTCAAATGCATATAGTAATACTTGCCTCGCCCTCCTGACAGGACGTGCTCACGGAGCTCAGATGAGTGCAGGGCCCCCGCCTGCTGTGTGTGCTGCCGGGCTGGGACCAGGGCGAGGGGAGGGGAAGCACTCACCTCGGGACACAAAACTGAAGGGGACACAGAAAAAGTTGGAAATGAAAAAAAATGTTAATGCAATATTTTTTAAAAAATAAGAATTAATACAAGAAGCCCACAATGGACAAAATATCAAAACTGTCAATAAAGACGGTACTACAGAATTTCCTCCACCTCTAGCACTAAGGTGGTGCAGCGACAAGGTTGTTGCTGGTCCCCTTTTTGTCTAAAATCTTGATGTTTTGTTCATCTGGAGGATTTTTTGTATTAATTTTGATTTTTAAAAAGTACTCCATCAAGCTACTAGTTTTTCTTGACTACTTGACTGTGGAGCCGGTTTACATTTTGTGCCTGAGGCAAACACCTCGAGGGCCTCGCCTGCTTCACTCGACCCGGCCCTCTAGCTGGAAAGGACGGAGCAATTTATCTGGCTTTGGCCCCCAGATGCTTGCACACACACGTCAGAAATGCCAGCCTGCCGGCCCTTTGGCTAAATTCTTACTGTCCAGTGGTGAGAACAAGGTCCCCCAAAGCAGAGGACAGCTGTGCCCTCAGTGCTTTCCAGGGGCCTCCCTCCCCAGGGGCGCAGAGAACTCTGACTGGGGCGCTGGGTGTGTGAGCCAGTCTCACTCGAGTGACTGGAAAGTCTGCCCTTGTTTCAGGAAGGGCTCCTCCAGCGCCCACACACCCTTCCCAACGGAGTCTGGATTTGCAAGTTGCCTCATCTGTAGTTTTCTCTTTTAGAGGCTGTTAGTATATGCAGTCTTTTGCTGTATATAAGACGCACATTTTTGCCCAAATTTTCAAGGGAAAAATAAGGATGAGGATTATACATGGGTAGTACTAATTCAGTATCTATATGAATGTTTTTAATTCTTTTATTTATACTTATATGTTAAAAGTGTAACTCTACAAAGTAGTAACAATATCTATATGCAAAATAATACCCTGGAATATGATAATCAGTTTTGTTTCTAAATATAATAAGTAAATAAGTTTAAAAATTAAAACAAAAGATTTTTTCCTGGAAGTTTGGGCCAGAAATGTGGACGTGCATTATACACGGGAGCACATTATACGTGGCAAAATGCGGTACTAAGGGCTGTGTTAGATGCAAGAATAAGTGACCCCTGGGTAGCTGGTGACCAGGGGCTGGAATGATAAATAAGGGGCCTGAAGGTGATGGACAGGGTTCTGTGATCTACTGAGCAGAAGGAAGCCCCCTCCCTTTCACGTGGCGGCTGGTTTCCCCCCTCACTCAAGGTGGCAGCTGAAAATCCCGAGATAGGACACAGGTCGAGGTGGAAGTCAGGGGCCTACCGCCTCCCTCCTGCCAGCCCCAGGGGTCTGGGATAATGCCTTTCGGTCCCCTTATGGGACTGGCTATTTGTACAGTGTCTGCTGTACAGGGAGAAAGAGGAGTAGGGCGGGGGGGAGGGTGACTTGGAAAGGGAGAAGGCCCTGCGGGCGAAGACTGGCTGGGCAGCCAGAGCGTGTGGGGAGCACCTGCCTTTCCCAAAGTGTCTGATACACTTGGAGATGCTCAGCTCCACAGCCACAGCTAGGGGCCTCAGAGAAAGCTGGTGACAGCCCAGAGGGAAAGGAAGGTAGAAAAAAAATTAACTTTTCCCTTGACACCAGATACTACAACTAGGGACAAACAATATTATGACATTGGCAACTGGGACCTTTCAGTTTGACACTTTCCTTTCTCTCAATGCTTCCCTGGTCCATCTGTAATGATTTTTCGAGGGTAAAATATTATGCAATTCAGCCCATATCTGAAAGACCCAAGTGGGTGTGGTAGACCGAACAATGCTACCCCCCAGCTATTCAGGTCCTGATCCCCAGAAACTGTGACTATGTGGCCCTACAAGGCAAGAGGATTTTGCACATGTGATTAAGAATATGAAGACAGGTAAATCTTTAGTTTCTTGGTTAGTTACTCCCTCTGTTATTCCTTCGTTCCTCTTTTCCTTTTTGATTGTACTTTTTGTCTGAAAATGTATCCTTTCCTACTGCCTTTTTTTGTTTGTTTGGGGTTTTGGGAGGGACATGTTTCCACTTTTGCAGGAACGCTTTAGCTGATAAATTAAAAAATAAAAGACTTTGCTTATTTATTTTTAGAGAGAGGAAAAGAGAGGGAGAAAAAGATATAGAGAAATACCAATATGAGAAAGAAACATTGATTGGCTGCCTCTAGCAGACCCAACTTGGGGCTGACCGGCAACCCAGGCATGTGCACTGACCAGGAATTGAACTGGTGACCTTTTGCTTTCTTTGCAGGACGACATCCAACCAACTGAGCCACACTGGTCAGGGCTAACTGACCAATCTGCTGACCTCATCTTGGCTCTTTCTTTGCCGCCCCTTTGGGCATCTGGGCAGCAGGTAGGGTACAGACCTGGTGCCTGCAGGCTGCAGACAATGAGAGCCTTGGCAATGCTGGACTGCCTGGCCTCTGAAGGTCCTGTTACCATCACACGGGTCCTTATGAGAGAGGGGCAGAAGGATCAGAGCGAGTAGGGGGACCTGTGAAGACAGAAGCATGAGGTAAGAGTGATGTGCTGGCAGGTCCTCTGGAAGCTAAAAATGGCAAGAAAATGATTTCTCCCATGGAGTCTCAAGAAGGAATGCAGCTTAAGGATGCCTTTTGATGCCCAGATCTGTGAGAGAATAAATTTGCTTTGCATTAAGCCACTAGTTTGTGGCAATTTGTTGCAGTAGCACTTGGAAACTAATACAGTGGGCAATAGGTTAACACAGGTCATTTTGATTTTTTAGAATTGTGCATAGAGTTGATCAAGTATGGATCTTATCTTGCCTTGGGAATTACTTTGGTGATAAATCTCCAAAGCTGCCAATTCCTTTGTACTTGGAGAACCTCAGGGCTTGTTTGAGCTGAACATGACACAGTGCTCAGGCCAGACACTTTGGCAGCACCCAGGGCAGTGTTATATGCAATTAAGCACTTAATACATAGTTTTTGTTAGTCTTAATAGGAATGACAACTGATCGTGGGTCAATTGATCCTTGACACAGGAGCAAAGTCAACACAGTGGAGCGAAGACAGTCTTTTCAACCAAGTACTGGGGCACCTGGGCAGCCACATGCGAAAATGAAAATGAATCTATGCACATACCTTACACCCTTCACAAAAATTAATTTAAAATGGATCACAGCCCTAAAAGTAAAACATGAAAATATAAAACTGCTAGAAGATAATGGGGAAATCTAGATGACCTAGGGTTTGATGATGAATTTTTAGATACAGCATGGAAGACATAATCCATGAAAGAAAGGATTAATAATCTGGACTTTTATTAAAATTAATAACTTTTATTCTGAGAATGATAATGTCAAGAGAATGAGCAGACAAGTCACAGACTGGGGGGAAATATTTGCAGAAGATGTATCCAATGTTATCTAAAGTATACAAAGAACTCTCGAAACTCAACAATTAAAAAAACAGCTTAAGAAATGGGCCAGACATGTGACTGGGCAACAACTGCCCTCATCAATTGTATTGAAAGAGTGCAGAAGTTATGGTAGCTTCTGTTTTCACACCAAAGCACAATACAAGACTGTATCTAAGGCATATTCTCACATGTGAAAATGAGGTATAGAAAATAATTGGAAGGAGATGTTCCTAAACGTTAATAGGCTCTCCTGGAGTATCTGATTGTAGTTGGCATATAGAGAACCTTCTTTAGATGTAAGCAAGAGGTTTTGTAGAGTGGTCCACGTGCCACAACTGCACACAAATAAAGTTATTAAAATCACACGGGTGCCTCTATCCCTCAGGATCTGGCCCTCGGAGCTGGCACAGCACAGCCTGTCACTTTTAACCTTTGTGACAACGCTGGCCAGGCCCCAGGCAAGCGAATTTCCACATCTCCTGCCCTGTGTCCCTGGAAGGAAAGGTGAAGGCTATGATGATGCTATTGCCCTGTCTTTTAGTCCCATCCCAGCCCTTGGAGATGCTTGGAGAACGTGGGAAGAAAAGGGAGCTGGACTAAGAGAAAAGTCAAACTTGTCCACTAAGGTGATATAAATGCAATAGCTTCTTTCATAACAAAGTATCATTTCTCAGTAATGCCAATAAGCCCTTTCCTTGCTTCTTTTTTTGTTCTAATTCCTGGTTCCCATGGTATTCAATTAGCACAATATTTCACAAAAGTTGTAAATGGTGGCTTAAGTACATTTTCAATTTTAACTTTCCATATTATTCTCTGTACTGTTATTTTTATTAATTGACGTAACATTGGTATATAAGTTTCAGGTGTACAACATTATCAGATACCTAACTACAGTATTATCTACATAGCAAACACTATAGTGTGCTCACTATCAAAAGTCTAGTTTCCATCCCCCACCAAACTATTGACCCCCCTTTACCCGTTTCACCCTCTCCCCACCCCCTGCCCCTGAGGTAAGCACCTACTGGTTGTCTGTCTGTATCTACGAGTCTGTTTTTGTTTTGTTTTGTTATCTTTATTTGTTTTGTTTTTTAGAGTCCACATGTAAGTGAAATCATATGGCATTTATCTTCCTCTGTGTGACTTATTTCACTTAGCATAATACCCTCGAGGTCCATCTATGTTGTCACAAACGACAATATCTCACCTTCTCTGAGGCTGAGCAGTGTTTCATTGTATACATGAACCACATCTTCTTTATCCGTCCATCTGACAAGAGGCACTTAGGTTGCTTCTCCATCTCGGCTACTGTAAGTGATGCTGAAATGAACATAGGGGTTCATAGGTCTTTTTGAATTAATGTTTTTATATTTTTCAGATAAATAGGGTAATAATTCTTTATATTGGCAACTAAATGGATATAGAATGTTTAAAATGTGAATGATGTTATCTTTGCAAAAATAATAAATAAGATTGAATTAAAATGTTAACACACTCAATACATTTTGGCATCTATTAATTATAATTTGTAACTTTTAAATATTTTGAAAAACACTTTTAGAAACAAAACTTTTATATTTCATTTTTGTTTAATTTATATGTTCTCCTAATAACATGTTCAATTTTTGTGTACTTTTAATATAATACAGTTTTTGAAACCCTTCAGATCATTACTGAGTTGAAAACAAATTATGTAAACATCTTTTAAAAAAAATTTTTTTTAATTTATTTTAGACAGAGGGGCAGGGAAGGAGGGAGAGAAACATCAATATGTGGCTACCCTTTGCACGCCCCCAACTGGGGACCTGACCTGGCCAGCAACCCAGGCATGTGCCCTGACTGGGAATCGAACCAACGATCCTTTGGTTCACAGGTCGGCGCTCAATCCACTGAGCCACATCAGCCAGGGCAAATTATGTAAACATCTTGAATATAACAAGTTTAGTGGTTTTGATGAAATAAAGGTGAGAAAAATTAATTTCATGAAACATATACATAATGTACAAGTTATATAAGTCTTTATCACACATTCAACTAATTGAACTGACAGATGAGCCAGGTGTGTACACTACTAATTAAAATTAGTAGACTGGTATTTTTGTGAGACCTCAGACACATAAAAACTGTAAGCTTTATTGTTGTTGTTTTTTTTTCATTATGAGGGTAGATTGTCAAGAAAAGAGGATAGTACATATTTTATTTACTGGTTTACAATACAGAACTAAAATCCCCTCAGGAGTGCCAGCTGCCACCACCCTTTGGGCCTGTTCGTTCATGAGCGCCTGTCCACTCTCCCATGCCAGACAAAATACAGATGAAGCCACAGGGGACAGTCCCCAGATGGGAGTATTCCCGATCTCCTGGCAGAACAGGAAGGAGTCAGCCTGGGGAAAGTGTCTGATTCACCTTGAAACAGTGGTTTCGCCAAAACAGGCCCTACCCAGCTGTGCAGGATCCACAGGGAGAGGGCGAATTGTGTCCTCAGGCTGACAAGGTAAGAAAGAGTAACAGGAAGATAAGGGCCTGGGGGAAATGGAGCCCCACAAACAATGTCCCCTGTGGTGAGCTTCCTTTGTTTCCTCAGCCCCAACACTCAGATATGTTTAAGATAAAAAGTGCTTGAACTTGACAGACAGCTAGGAGCACCGATTGTCTCACGAACAGAGATTCCTTGGAACTGATAAGGTGCAAACACAGGCGAATGGCTGCCTTTGCTGTGCACTGCAATCTCTAGCCATAAAGGCTGCCAGGACCAGCAGGCGCAAAGCTCCCGGCCATCCCTCAAAACGCCAGGCTCCAGGGGTCGGAGGGCTCCCTGGACTATGTAATGACAAAGGCCTGACTGTTGGGGGAAATCTCCAACTCTGGTACTCACATGGGAAAACTGCCCTTGAGGGATGCTCTGTGGCTCTGGTGGGGAACGTGTGCTGCTGGGCTTCTGGGGCTTTTTCCTCCCCTACTGGAGCTTAGCCGCGCTGAGAGCTCACTGCGGAAGCCAGGGAGGCCCCCTGGGTCGGTGTCTTATTCTGGGACCCTGCTGCTGGGAAATGTCTCCCTGGAGAGAAACGATGGATTTTCTGGACTCCCTAGGATTCTAGGCTGTGTAAATTGAGTGTGACCTGAGAGGATTCTGGTGCCAAGCTCCCAGACAGAATTTGCTCTGGGAGGCTAAGGACCAAACACTGCTCCTACCTCATGAAGAATCACTCTTGAGAAAGCCTGCCCTACCCTACCCCGATGTGCACTGTACATATATTTATAAAATACCTGGGTTCTTGTGCCATAATTGTTACAATTATTCTTCCCTACACTTACTTCACCAATACTGATTGCCAGAGGGTCAAGACACAGGATTGTGAATAATCACAATAATGTTGAGCCCTTAGATTTTTTTATTTGAGAAGTGTGGTTCTCATCTACATGGGCTAGTTCAGGTGCAGTACAGTTTGGAGGGGGGCGGAGGGCTTAAACAACCTTTCTATGCCCCAGCACATTAAATCTATTAATTTCTCATTCTAAATTTTAATACGGAAATGTGGTCTGGCATTTCATAAATTTTCTGTGAGCTTAGAATGTGCATTTGCCGATTCTTGAGCACAGTGCTCTTTGTATAAGTTCATTCAATCAAATGTATTGATTGTGTTGTTTGGTTCATCTATCTACTTTGTGATGTTTTGTTTGTTTTTCTTCTCCTCAATGTATCAGTTGATGAAATAGGTGTATATATGATGAATTTAGCAATTTCTCCTTTTTGTTTTGTAAAAATAGTCCAAGTATACGTACACAGAATGGGTAGAGCTTCCTAGTGAATTACTTCATTAATCATTAGGTAGCCACTACCTCTAGCAGTACTTTTTACCTTCAGGTCTATTGTGTTCGATATTAATATAATTACACCAGTGTTCTCTTTAGCAGGGTTTGCCTGGGAAAACTTTTTCTGTCTTTTAACTTTCAACATCTTTGGTGAAATGTCTCTGTGTTTAAGGTATGCCTTTTGGAAAAGCATCACTGAGCTGGATTTTTTAAGTTAATTATGATGATTATTATCTTTTAACTGGAGAGTCTAACCTATGTGCAGTTACCGTGAATTGTACTACAGCTGGACCATCTTCTCGCTTGTCCCATCTTGTCGTTGGTTTATTTGTCTTTTTCCTCATGTCATTTCCTCCTTCTCTGACTGAATTTAAATTTTTCTCCATTTTAATTTTTCTCTTACTATGAAAATTATATATTCTGTACCTATGCTTTTACTGATTTTCCCTTCAATATTAACATAAATATTTAACTTAATATTAATATGTCTTTATGTTCTTTCAGAATACAAGACCTTTATAATGCTTCTATTCTCGATTACCACCACCCCAGAAAAACGATATGTAATTGCTTCTTATCACCTTATTTTTTACCTCTACATGTTAAACATTTTTTATTATTTTATATAGTTGATACCTACTTAAACTTATTGATATGATTGCATTTTCTTTGCTTTCCATTTCTTCTTACATTTCACATTTCAGGCTTTCCTTATGGCATCATTTTTTTCCTGATTTACTTTTTCTAGAAGTTTCTTAGGTAAGATATTGGTGGTAAACTTTTTGGGTGGGTTTCAAAAACTCTTTACTTCAACCTTGTTCGTGAAAGATAATTTCCTGGTTATACAGTTATTTTCTTCTTAAAGGATAATTTTACTTTCTTCTTGAAAGTAAATTTTATTGAGTATACAATTATTTTCTTTAAGAAATTTCCAGATAATATTTCATTCTCCTCTTGCCTTATTGTTGTTCTTGAGAAGTCCCTTTGGTGTGTAAGTAATAGTAAAAAAGAAGGATAAAAAAATAATAGCTAACGCTAACAGTGATACAATATTCCAAGGACCATTTTCAGCTATATTTATATACACTGTCATTTAATCCTCATGCCTATACTGTGAGGTAGCTCCTCCCATTTTATAGATGAAGAAACTGAAGCAAATAGCGTATTAGCGATAGAGCCTAGATTAGAACCCAAGCTGTGCGGCTCCAGAGCTGCACTCTTAACCATGACACAGCACAGCCTTTCTGGTTTTTTTTTCTACTTTAAAAACTTTATTTATTTATTTATTCTTTTTTTAGAGAGAGGGGAAGGGAGGGAGAAAGAGAGGGCGAGAAACATCAATATGTCGTTGCCTCTCATGTGCCCCTCACCAGACCCGGCCTGCAACCCAGGCATGTGCCTCGATTGGGAATCACACCGGCAGCCCTTTGGTTCTGTGAGCCCTTTGGTTCACAGTAAACAACACCAGCCAGGGCTCTCTCTGCTTTTAAGATCTTTTTGCCTTTGGTTTTCTGCAGGTTTACTAAAGTATGTCTAAAAGTATAACTTGTAATTTATACTGATTAGCATTTATATAACCTCTATATTTTATATGAACTGTTATTCCACTCTTCTGGAAGGTTCTCAGATGCCATCAGTTCAGACATTGCCTCTCCTCTACCTTCTGAAAGGTAGAGAGACGTATGGCAGAACTTCTTGCTCAATGTCTCATAGTTTTCATATTTTTAATCTCTAAGATACATAATGATAGTCTATTCAGTTGGAGTTTCTGTTAGCAATTATCCCTCCTTTTTTCCCTAGTGTTTATTCCATTGTATATCTAATCATTATATGTTTAGTTTCTAGATATTTTATTTGGTTTTTGTAAACATCAGCTTGATACTTTTTATTGTATCTTTGTGATTTGGATCCTATTTATTTTTAGGAATCCCTTATTTATTTAAATATATTTCACACAATTGTTTTACATGTTCATTCAGTAATTTTAGTATCTATGGCATTTATTGTTTCTGCTAACTTTTTAATCGTGGCTTACACAGAAGCTGTTCACTTATTACAAATCCATCCAGTAGAGTTAAACAGTGTGTGTGCGTGTGTGTGCATACATGTGTCTGCCATCACTGTCATGTGTGTGCATACATACATGTGTGTCAACACAGTGTGTGCCAGCACTGCCATGTGTGTTGGCGCTGTCGTGTGTGCAAATGTACATGTGCACTGTCATGTGTGCGCATATGTGTCAGTACCAGTGTGCATACGTGTGTGTGTGTGTCCGGACTGTCGGCAACATTTTAGGAATCCTAGACTTGAATCCATTTCTTCTTAGCACTTAGTTTACTAACCAATGTTTGACTGCACAGTCATGCATAATTTTTAATTCGCAAATAAAGCTTTCATTCAGCAAACATTTAAGCACATTACAAAAATGGCTAACCCACTTTTTTTCCTTTAAGATGCTCACAGTGCACTGTAAGAGAACATTTTCTCTTATGCAGTGTGCATGGAGCTATAGCAAGGAAGTATATCTAGTACTGCAAGAATGAAATTAAGTGAACAAAAAACTAGCATGCAGTGAGAAGAGGATGCACGAGTCTTCACAGAGTCCTGAAGGCCAAGTGAGTCAATATGGGGATAAGGAGAGAAATCTGGACACATGGTGTGAAAGAATGCAGCACACAGCACATTTTGGAAATACGGATAGTTCTATGTGGTCTGGGCAGAAAGGAAAGTGGAAAGCATTCTAGTAAACAGCAGCTCTTGTGGAAAGAAGTAGAAACAAAAAAGCTTAAATTAGGTTGAAGAGACAGTGAGAAAAATCAGTTCATCTTGAGAAGATGGTTTGGGGAGGGAAGTACAGATAAAGGCATTTAGAAAGATAGATGGAAGATACTGTACCTCTTCATTATTGCAAGAAGAAATGGGCAAAATCTCCTGTGCCACAGATTCATTGTTTAGACCAACGTTCATGCGCATGCAACTTCAGCTGGGGTGGCTGTAGATCCTAATTCAGCAGGGCTGGGGGGCCTCAAATTCCATCTCTCTAATATGCTCTCGGGTGGTGCCAATCCTGCTAATCCGCAGACCACGCTTTGGACAGCACGTGTTCAGGATATACCATGGTTTGTTCCTAGTCATTCATATGATTTTACAGGTGGGCTCTAGTGCTGTCCTTCAAAACTCACACCACATTACTGATATTTTCAAAGAGCCTATTTTCCAAGCTTCATATAAGGTGTTCCATACATATTTTATTGCATTTAAACTGTAGAATTAAAAGAGAAAAGGAAGTCCTATGTCTTTCTCTTCTTTTAGGATGTTGTGCTTCTGGATCTTATTTCCTCTTTTACTAACTGTACTATCTCTTCCAAAAGAACATTTGATAGCTTAAGACTCTAATTTTATGAACATTTTATGCCTGCAAAATGTAGTGCCTTTAAAACAGAAGTCTTCAAACTCAGTAAACTATACATCACTTGAACTCTGTAACTAGATTTCAGGGAACTTCGTATCTTCCCCAATACCTAGCATAGGAATGAGTACATAGTGACTGCTCGCTCCTGTCTGTCTGTTGAATAACTGCATATATCCTAAGTTGTTTCAAAGGAATTGCATGACTATATGGAAATAAATTGTACACATAATCTGTTTTCCTCATGTGCATGTAAATTTTGCATTTCAAAATACTGGGCTTCCTTCACTCCCAATGGCAGTTTCGCACACAGTCTATAAATCTTGCTGTTAAGACATTTTCCTTCATTATCCTAAATTTATCTTAATTTCAATCCAATTAAAAACTGTTTACTAGAGTTTTCCCCCATATAATTGAGCACAGTATAGTTGATTTTTTAACTGTAAACATACATCTGTGAATGATTCCTAAATGTCGCAGTATAGAGGGGATCCTGCAGCATAATGGAAGCAATTTATTTCCAAATTGTTCCCATTTCTCTTATGACTTGCTTGCAAAGCTTTATTAAAATCAAGTCCAGCAGGTATGACGAGAGGCTGACCTTGTTTCCTAAGCATAATGCTTGCTGCCCACACAAAAGACTCCTAAGGCTTTGAATAGCCCATAAATTCATACACGTTAAATCCACATCTCTAGTTACACCGAAGCAAAGAGTAGTGGCAATAAGGCAGCATAATATTTAAAAGTATGGAATCCAAGGTAAGACTCGGGGGCTTGCATTTCATCTTGACCACTCTCCAGGGGTGTGACTTTAAGCAAATTATGGAATCATTCTGTCTCAGTGACCTCATCTGTGAAGCAGAATAATAATGGTGTCTGCAGCATAGGGTTACTGTGAGGATTAAATGAGTTGATATGTGTAAATAACAAGATAAATGCTTACTATTGGTTATTATTATTATAATCAGCATTATGGTCATTTTTAATTCCAACCAACCCTTATAGCAGCTGATTTCCAGGCAAGAGATGGAGTTGCCACACAGGTGGCAAAGATCAAACACCAGTACCTGCCAGGTGATTGTAAGAATCCACACCATGGTCTGGTCATCCTGGTCATCTTAGCGGTCAAATGTCATTGATCAGCAGAGTGAAGCCTGTTTTTCAACAGATAACCCTTTCATGGTTTCTAAACCAGCCACATGTGTTACTGTTTCTCAACAGACCTGCATGTTCTGTCACACAATTTGAGCAGTGTGTCAGTTTGACGGGGTCCATCAGATTGGTACTGGGCATCTGCTTTGTGCAAGGCATTGAGTCAAGATGTATGGAAGGATACAAAGATGAATATTTAATGGATATTAAATGCCTTTCTATGTGCCAGGCACTGAGCTAGGTGATGAAGATATCAAAGAAAACAATGCATATATGGTTTCTGTCCTTGAGAAGCTTCTAGTTTAGACAGAAAAAAAGAAGATAAACTATAAATATAATGAAGCTTACATGTTTTGCTAGGGGAGGACAAAAATGTTACATGAGAGAAAACAAAATGAGGGAGAGGTCAAGGATGGTGTCCAGATGGAAGTGGCATCTAAGTTGAGAACAAAAACATGAGTAGGAATTAGCCACATGAAGAGATAGGGAAAGTACTAGGGAACAGTACATGCAAAGGCTCAGAAGAAATGGAGGGCCCAACAGCCTTCACTGGAGAAACTAACAGGAGTTAAATATCTCTGGAGTGTGTAGTTCAAGAGTTAGATGGAAGAGATTAACAGAACCTTGTAAGCCATGGTAAGGGATTTGTATTTTATTTCATGAGTAATGGGAATATACTAAGGGTTGTAGGTGGGGGAATGAGATGATGAGATAAATAGGTATTTTAGAAAAAGCAGTCTGGCTGCAGAGTAAGGAATACGAGGTTTGTCCAGAATGTATCCAGCCACATAATATGAAAAATAGAGACATCTATTGAAGAAGATAAAATATACAAGAAACATTATACATAGGACAATGATGGCTCAGTTCTCTTCAAAGTAAAGTAGGCACCCTGGGACCTCACACAGTTCTCCTAATCACCATCAGCTGCCCCATCACATTTTCCCAAATCTCATCAACAGTCTGAAATCTCTTCTGTCTCAAAGATAATTTTGGTTTTGGGAGAAGCCAGAAGTCACAGGCACCAAATAGGGGCTATAGGGGGACTAAGTCACCTGGGTGATTTGATGTTTCACCAGAAAAACTCCACATGATATGTGATGCGCGAGTGGACATGTTGTCGTGATGAAGCTGCCAACCACCAGTTGCCCAGAGTGCGACCTTCTGAATATCTGAAGAGTTTCCACAGAGGGATGTTCAAGCTTAACACAGACTTTGATGCAGATTCGTTCCTGTGCTCACTCAGTCATTTTGAATGTGAGGCCACACAGTACACATGCTCACTCAACAGCATCTCCCACCCCCACTGACTAGTACAGTGAAGTCATCATTGTTCACACATGCGCATTCCAGCCCACTTTCCTTGGTGGCCAGGTTACATTGATATCACACCAAACTGATCTCATTATATTAACAATGGTTGGACTTTTTCTAGACAGACCTTGTATATGGACAAGGGAGGGAGACAGAAAGAGGGCAGGACTTGAGCCAGGAAAAGCTATTTGATTGTTGTGATGATAAAAGCAAGACCTGGAGGTGGCCTGAACTCAGTGAAGACAGTGGAAATATGAAGAGGTAAATGGTCTCAGGAGCTATTGAGAAGAGAGGAACAGGAAGAGTTAACGATTAATGAGATACAGTGAGTGTGGAAGAAAGAATGAAAGATGACTTTGAGGACACAAAGTAGAGAGCACAGCCTCCTATTCCCCGTGGTGGGGATTAGGACGTAGGACAGAATGTGATCACTGACATAATAGAAACACAAAGATCCAAGGGAAACATGAGTGAATAATTCCTTAGGGATGAGGGGCTTGGAAACACCTTCCAGGTCAGGAGGTGCTGGAGTTGGGTTAAGATACGCCTGGACTGTGAGTTTGGAAAAGCTGAAAGGCTATTTCCGTTCTTTGGTGATGTCAGTCCTGTAGTTTGGATCCTTCTCAGGGGCCCAAGTCCTCCAGCAGGCCCGGCCTTTAGGAAAAAAGCACTGACAGTCAAAAGTCCAGAGGTACCTCGGTCTGTTCATCAGGACCTGGAATGCCTGCTTGAAATCGGCTCCAGCTCTGCGTAACATTTCTCAGGCTGTAGATATTCGAGGTCACGCGCAGGTCTTTGTCAGCTAGGGAATTGCTGCTCTGAAAGTGTACTTATCGAAAGCCTTGCCAGAGTTGTCAGAAACAAATCACTCTCTCTACCCTTTTAAATTTCTTTAAAAAAAAATACGATAAAAGCCAAATTTTGATATAATGTTTCAAGGCTGTGCATACCAGATTTTGTCCTGGATTTCCATGTAACATCAGACCTCAAAGAAATAAACGTTGCTCTCAGCCGGGAACCTGAACGCTGACCCTGCCTACTTCAGCCCTGCTCACCCGGGCAGTCAGGACTCACAGCAGCGCCGCGAGGGCGCGGAGAGGAGACTCCCAGCCTCTGAACTGCCAGCCCAGCACATGTGGGATACATCTTTAACCACAAAGTGTTTTCTTGAAGGCCTCTCCTCCACTGTGAAAACTTACATTTAATAAGGACTGAAGAAGCCTATAAATCAAACACAATGAAATATTAAATTATGCACCTTTTCTCCAAGTGGGGTACATATATTTTATCATCAAAAAGTGTGGGTCTGGGCATTCTGGAAATTCTGATTTCTTGGGCAGTCTGGGGGCTGGGGAGCAAAGCCGCATTAGTTTTCAATTTACGGAACATGATGTTAGTGATTACATTAACTTAATCTAATATTATTTCCCATATTTAAGGACAGAATGAGAACCTTGTGTTTAGATTGTTGTTGGCTTTCAAAATATAAATGTGAATGTATATGTGTGAGTGTGTGTGAGCGTACATAAAGAAATAAGGGCCCGGCTGGCTTTCTGTATAATAGGCTGAGTTATTAGTACAGCTGCACATTTTGTGTCTCAGGGGGATTAGAAGCTCAGCCTGAAATCTCATTTAATTACAGAGCATGGACTACCATGGACCTCGTGCATCTGGACCCAGGAATAATAGAGAGCATTTTCTTTTAATGGTTTGTCGTGTTCAGGATAGAAACACATGTAGTTCAATTTCTACCATTTGGTTAAGAACAGAAAGCAAAAGTTCACAGATGTTAGATCAGCCTATTAAATAATTTTACTAAACTTCCTGGACTCTCTTTTCCTTTCAAGGCTTAAAAAATGTAACTCTCTTCTCCTGTAGATGTGGAGGTAAAAGCGCACCAGATCACTCAGTTCATCTGTGAATGAACAGAACAATGCTACCTACCTCACAGGTTATCACAGGAATGACACCAGGTAATGAAAGTAGCAGGACACCACAAAAGATCAAATGCTGTTCAGTGTTGGTTAAACACTACTGTTACTCCTCTGTCCTTCATCCATTCAATAAAAACTTCTGAGAACCTTTTAGGTATGAAGCACTGTTTTAGAGGAGGGAAATAGAGTGGTGAATAAGAAAGACGTGATATCAGTTCTAAGGCAGTTTATATTCTGATGAGGGAAACATGATAAAGTGATTCTAGAAAGTAACACATGCTGTGAAAAATGCAAAGCAGGATGAAGTGATAGACGGTGGCTGTGGGGGTGGGGGAGAAGTTCCTTTAAAAAAGTCGCACTGAAAAAGTAACATTTGAGCTGAAGGCTGAATGAATTAAATGACAAGAAGCCAGCCACTCGAAGAACATCCAGAAAAAGAGAAAAGCGAGCGCAGTGGCCCTAGGCTGGGCCTGTCTGAGGCCAGGAGAGGACCGCAGTGGCGGGAGTGTGAGGCAGGGGTGTGGTACAAGGTGAGTCTTCAGAGAAAGGCGGTGGCCCAGCAAGTAGGACCAGCCCTAGAAGCCGTGCTCCATCTCGGTGTTACCCCAGGAGCTCTGGGAAGGCACTGGAGGATCTCAAGCAGGTTAGAGATGTGTTCCTGAATTGTATTTTAAAGAGGAAATCATTTTGGCTGTTGTGTGGAAAATGGATGAGAGGTGGGATGGAGAAGTGGCTAGAGTTCTAACAAAGATATCAATTAAGAGGCTATTACAAGAGTTGAGGTGACAGGGAAAAAAAAGCAGGCATCCCAATGGGGAGGTCAAACAGGAATTTGCGTATATGACCTGGATGGAGTTCAGGAGAGAGATTGGGGTTAGAGTCATGAATGTCAGGGTCATCAGCAAGTGGATTGGAGATGAAGCCTTAGGAGCTCAATTGTCACATAAGGAGAAGATAGAGGGACAAAAAGGTGGCCAGCACTGAGCTATGGAATGTCCCAACATTTTGAGGAGAAACAGAGGAGGAAAATCCAGCAAAGAAATAACCAGCAAGTGAGGCAGAGGCAAGAGAAGAAAATATGAGAAGGAAGGAGTCGTCAATGAGTCAAATGCCATTGAAATGAAGGGGGAGGTGATTACCTGAGTACTGAGAGAGCCCATTGGATCTGATGACCTTGATAAGGGGGCTGAAACATGATTATAGTAGACTGCAAATAGACTTGAACCTGAGGAATGTAGAGAACAACTGTAGGCAACCCTTCTGAAAAGTTTCTTAGGAAAGATCAAAGCAATGAGACTTGGGTCCAAAGATATTTCTTTTAGTAACTAATTGTAGCTACTAGCTGTCATTTTTTGCCTACTCTCTATGTGCCAGGCACTGTGTACTTTATCTTATTGACATTTTAATCCTTAAGATCCTATCAGATAGATATTGTAATCCACTGTTTACAAATGAGTCGCTAAGGCAAAGAGATCGGCTAAGGCAGACCTTGTGAGCAGTGAGTAGAGGAGCCCACACTGGAACCCAGATCTCTCTCCCTTCAGAGCCCCGGGTTTTCCGTGACACTGTGGTGACTGCCTGCCCACACTCTCCACCACGTTCTCCAGTTGAATGTGTGGAAAGCTCCGGGCTCCCGCTGTCAGTTAATAAAGTCTGATCTGTGTAAAACATATCCGATCCCCACTCACCCTGGCTAATGATCTCATACAAATGTAACTTCAGAGGTGGGACAGGCCCTGGGACAGTACAAACAGCGGCTCATCGAGGACCCTTTCCTTCCTTCTCGGCACTCTGCTGTCCTCACCACCGGCTTTGTCTTTAGGTTGGTTTCCCTTTTGCACGCTGGAGTCCTTCTGTAAAATGCCAAATGCCTCATTGTTTAAATCCAGAACAGATAGACAATGTCTCTCTCAAACACAGAATAGATAGCCACAGTCTTCTTGAGCCAACCAAGGCCACGTCCACCCCATCATCAGAGAATTGTCAAACACTGATTGGCTTAGATGGACCAGAACCTTTCTCTGGAGCTGAGGGTCACAGGATAAACTGTCAAAATCTAGTTCGCTGGGTAGAGGACACCTAGGCTCTGCCTGGCCTGCAGCCACAATCCTGTGTAAGGAATCTGTGCAAGACCGGGGTATGTGAGCCTGCCCCGCAGGATCTTAGGGAACTCAACACAGGCTGGAGAGTTATAAGAGATTTTGTTTTGTTCATTTATAGTATTTCTGGATAAGAAATTCTCCTGTTTATTCCTGAGTTTGTTTCTATTTGCTATTTCAAATGGGGGTTACTTTCAAGACAACTAATATTACTTTGGTATCCAAGAAAGAGGAATTAATCCACTATTTAAATGAGTGGATCTATCTTGTGAATTGCTGAAGGGAATGGCTGTTTTCTATTACTTTGGTGTTCTGTGCTTACACTGGGGACTGAATAAGAGTGGTTGGCTGACTTTCCCTTGCAAAACGTTGAAAAGATTTCAACTGCAACTATAAGGTAAAGTCACTAAATGTTGGGTCATCTTGACACTTACATGTGTCACTAATGGGATACATATGGACCTGGGAAAAATCAACAGAGTTTAAGTGAAAAAAAGAAAGTACTTTCATGGCATTCCTGAACTAAAAAAATTTTTTATACTTTCATTTTATAAAAGGAAAACAGAGTAGCTGTTGTGCAATTTTTTAAAATATCATCCTGGCTGGTGTGGCTCAGTGGGTTGAGCACTGGCCTGTGAAGCAAAGGGTCACTGGTTTGATTCCCAGTCAGGGCACATGCCTGGGTTCAGCTCCAGGGCCCCAGTAGGGAGTGCATAAGAGGCAGGCACACATTAATGTTTCTCTCCCTCTCTTTCTTCTTCCCTTCCCTTCTCTTTAAAAATAAATACATAAATAAAATCTTTAAAAAAAGAATTTCTTTATAATTAAAAAAATCAGTTACAGTATATAAAAAAATCAAGTCTTAAAAAGTAGGCTATGACTGATACAGTTCTAAGGCAGGCTGTGCCAGATACATAGAAGTCAACCATGCCTGTGTCTCTTATCCCTGCCACCCCTGGGCAGCACCCTGTCTTACCTCCTCTCTGATCTGTGCTTTCTCTCTTCCTACCCTATCTTTATTCCTCCTCCTCTTTCAAACCACTCCAAGGCAAAACCCCGTGAACCTTATTCTCAAGTAAACGAACTCCCCTGTACCCTCAGCTGCTACATAGAATACACCCTATCCTTCCTTGTCTTACTAAAATTTGATGTATCTCCCAAGACCACTGCTTCTTTGACCTCCAACTAAGTCTTCTAACTAATCCACTGAAATTACTCTTACCAATTAACAATGACCTTGCTACTATTAAATAGATAGGGCTCTGTCCTTTGTTTACTTATCTCTGTGAATGTCTTCCTCCTTCCTGAAACACTTTTCTCCATTGATTTCCACAACATTGCATTTTCCTGGTTTTCCTCAGTATCTTCCCCTGCCTACCCTGTAAGTATTGTTCTACTGTAGGACTTCATCCTTGGTTGTCTGTTCACTCTACGTAGTTTTGCTGAGTAATTTCACCTGTTCCCATAGCCTCAACCACCATCATTATTGGTGGTCCTTAAACATTTTGTGTCATGGAACCCTTTGAGAATTCAGTGAAAATTCTGGACCTTATTCCTAAAAAATATATACAAGCATAAATTTTTTTTCACACCATTTAAGAGGTTCATGGAAACCCTAAAGCTATTAATGGACCCTTCAAAAAATATTCCTGATCTATAATGCCAACCTTTTTTCTCCATGCAGCTCCCTTAGACAAGACTCAAATATCAAACTGCCTACTTGAAATCTCTACTTGGGTATTCCATCAGCATCTCATGCTCAATATGCTTAAATCCTACTATTTTCTTTCTCTCCTAAGCCTGACCCGGACAGATTTAACATTTTTGTCCTCCAGTAAGATTTTACATGTTTCTTTACAGGTCTTTTGTAATTCTTATTATGTCTATCCCAATTTTAGAATTGTTTCTATTGGGAATGATATGTTTTCCATTCCTATTTCTAGGTGCTTACTACTAGCACAGAATAAAGTCTATTTTTGTATATTTATCAAATATTTAGGTACCTTATTAAATTTTACTAGCCTTTTTACTATAGTCTCTTGGATTTTATAAATATGAAGAGTTGTCAAAAAGCTAGTTTATTTTCCTTTTCTAATATTTAAGCTTATTATTTAACAGTCTTGTCTTATGGCATTTTTAAATCTTATTACTGAGAGCGTAGAATCAACAGCATTGCCACCTTGTAGGAGCTTATTAAAGACAAGGGATCTCAGCCCCGTCCCCCAGTCTACCTAAAAAGATTGCTGGTGACTCATGTAAAGGTTGAGCAACAGTATTATAGAATATGCAGGGCACTATTTAATGACAATGATGATGGTAGGTAGCAGTATCCAGTTCCTGATTCTACTGAAATAGGCTGTGTATTTCACAAAAATAATATTTCTCTCTTGCTGTCTTAGGACAGTTTATTTAGAATTGACTGCTTAATGTCATTTCTAAATTTATATATGATAAATTCCTTTATGTATGATAATATAGTCATTCTGCTTTAATTTGATTAATTTAATGAATTAATTACATGAACGATTTAATTTATTACACCAACAAAATGAATGTACCTTTTTATATGCTACTGGATTTTATTTCCTAATATTTTATTCTGTTTTTCTTCTATATCGATAAGCAATTGATCTCTAGTTTTCTTTATTGGTTTGGGGTATTAAGTTACAGGTAGTTTAATAAAGTAATTTGGGGATTATCTTTATCACCTTTGTAGAATGGAGCAGGCAAACCTAGTTTGCACATGAGAATTACCTGGGGCAGGGGGCTCTTGGGGAAATATTAATGTTTAGGCCTGGGTCCTGGAGATTTTGATTTGAGTATTCTGGGATTCACCAGCAAACAAGTATTTCTGTTTTTTAATTAAATTAATTTTTAATAAAAACTCCACAAGTAATTCTAATGAATTTCTAGGAGTGAGAGACACTGGTCTGGAATCCTTTAAATAACTTCGCAAGATTAAGTACAATTTAATCATTATCTTGTCAATGGGCACTAGTCACCTTCTCAATTTCTTCTCTGGTAATTGTTCCATTAAAGTTTCCCACTTCTTTTTGAATGAATTTTAATAAACGTACATCTTGCTCTTTATAAGGTTAAGAACATTTTCTTCTATTCCCATTTTGCTGAGAGTTTTTATCATGAATGTATGTTCGATTTTGTCAAATCCTTTTTCTGTGTCTCCTGAGATGATAGTGCAGTTTTTCTTCTTTCATCTGTTAACATGGTGAATTACATTGATTGATCATGAAGTGTTGAACCAGCCTCTCATTCCTAAGATAAATCTCACTTGAATGTGATGTAGAGTCCTTTTTATATATTGCTGGGTTCTATTTGTTAACATTTTTTTGAGAGGAAAAAAAAACAGAAAACGCCCTTACTGGTCATTCTTCATTTTCTTCCCCATAGGTCTGCTATTGTTTACTTCTCAGATTCTTCAGAGAGTGGCTTCACTGCTTTTTGTAGTCCATCCAGGTTTCCATTTGGAATCAGTGGAGGAGAGAGGCTATGGTAGTCTTATACCATCTTGACTAGCATGAGAAGTCTGTCGCTTTTTTAATGCATTTTTTGTAAACAGCACATCCAATCTATTAGTCTGCACTCAAATGAAGAATTCAGTCCATTTTCATAAAGCTCATGTCCTAGATTTTATTTGTTTTGTTCTACTTTATGTATATTTGTTGTACTTTTTGGTTTTTGTTTTATTTCTATTGTTTAATGACTCCCCTGTAATTTTCCAAATCAGAAATACTCACTTTTTCATTCTTAGAGTCACAATCAAGCAGCTTTTACTCAACTATTACACAAAAATAACAATTTTGTCTCTAACAAAGCATTGTACTTTCATTTCTTTACTCCTTTCTCTAAAGAAAAATGCTCTTTAGAACACATTTTCTTTTGACACTTTTCCCCACCCCAAATAAGTCTTTCCTCATGTTATTTATCTTTCTTTCCTCTTGTTATATGCCTAGGTTATACAGAGATTTAGTACTTCGTTTAGTTCTAGACTAGCATTATTCCAGGATTATTGTCTTAACCCTTGAACTACCTAGGATGATCATGCATTTAGATCGATGGGAAGATACTTCATCCTCCTTTGCTCCACTCAACATCTCCTTCTTTATCTTGAAATCTCTGTTCTGATGAATTTCATTTTGGCTATACTGTAGTCTCTCCTCAGGTATTTTCCCAAGATTTGAAAGATGATATTTTCAGTAATTCTTTGTATATTTGCAAACACCTTTTTACACCCCGGTAGATGAATCCCAGAAACGTAACAAGCAAAAGAAGCCAGACACAGATGTGTCCATGCTGGATAATGTCATCTGTAGGAGTTCGAGAACAAACAAAGCTGATGTATGTGATAGCCATTAGAATAGTGGTTACTTTTGGGAGAGGGATGCAGATGCCTACTGGGGTACTGGAAATGTCTGTCCCTTATTCTCTGTGGTGGTTACATGTATTTATGCATATATGAAAGTCGTTTAGTAGTATGCTTAAGATTTTTGTGTCTTACTATATATATACCTCAGTAAAATGAAAAGGTTTAAAGAGGATGAAAATATTAATAAATTAATAACTATGGAAGAAAATTGAAAAAGAGGTCCAGGAATAAGGCTTTTCCCCATGAAAAGCACCAGGCCAAAAACTGTTAAATGCATTTTCTAGCAAAACTCTCAAGAAATGTGTATCATGCCATTTAAAATGTAATGATTATTTTTTAAATAGAGAAATGCAAAGTTCCCCAATCATTCTGCCATATGAGATGACCTCGTATTTTTGCCCTTAAATTGGGAAAATAAAACAGCATCAAGTACCCACATTCTAAAGAAAACTGGAAGCCTTTGGGCTTGTTTGGAGGAGCGAACTAGGCCTCCTAAATGAACTCTAGCATCTCCTTCCACTCTGTGGTGCTAGGACAAGGGAAACGCTGAAAAGGCAGCTAAGCTTCCTCACTTCCTGCCCTGCACCCCAGGGCCTTTCAGCTACAGGTTAAGCTTGATCCAGATGGAAGGAAACAGGTTCAAACAATTAAGAATGTACATAGTTGGTATCTATCCTGTGAGCTCCAGTTATTAGGATCTACAACACCCAATTATAATTTCCATCAAAAACTGATCACTGTTCAAATAAGTGAAGAATCCATGAAAAGCACCTTTTAAATAGTTTTTTTTAAGAAAACTATTCAAAAGCTAGAATTCAATGGGAAAGCATGCCATAACCAAGTGCATGTTGCTCCTTACAGATGATAAACATGAATTTTCAGGAAAAGATCAGTGAGGACAACATCCACTGATGTCAACTCAGGTCCCTCCTATTACAGAAAGAGCATCTTACGTAACACACTTACATTTCTTCACTAAGGGCCCTCTTTCATGCTTTCTCTTTGACCTCTGTGAAAATGAAATTTGTGAACGATCATTGCATTTGCTGGAGCTGAGGATCTGTTTGCATTTCCATTCATCCCTTCACTTCAGAGGTTCTGCATTCAGGCATATGGAGAGGAGGAGCTACCAGAGCAGTAGGCCTGGGTGTGAAATCGACAGTTAGAGTACCAGCCCATGTCGAAACAGATCTTCCTGCAAGGTTGAATGGGACTGATAAAGTCATAGATTGTCTTGCTGTGTGTGAGTTCTGGGAGTGCAGCTAATGAGACTCAGAACCTGGGGACCCAAGCAAGATTTAAGTAAGGTGCAATAGGTGAATTAACCCAATATGTAAATGTGTGTGCGTTAGGAGGCAAAATTAACCATTAACACACACACCAGTTCCAGCCTCTGTGGCAAGTTACTAGCACTGTCTAGCATTCCTTTTGGAAATTCCACCATATTCCTGCAGACAGAACCGGTCCCCAGGGATATGGAGGTACATATGCCATTAAAACTAATCAATTTCACTGTTATATTATATAAATGTTCTATGCAATTATCAACAGAAATATAATTTTCTATATGATATCTCAGAAATAAAACACACTGCATTATCTTGAAACACTGCAGAAGTCAAAATGTTTATCTGGAATTCCCAGTCCTTAGACTTCTCTGTGATGTCCAGTTCATCCAGCTGATTAGGGGCAAAGCCAGCATATTCTGCAGCTGGAAAGTACCAGGGAAACTCAGCTTCTCCCCCCAGCCAAGGCCATTCTGGGCCTCCCCGTTGCTGGACCTCCTGTTCTGATAGACAGAAAGACTGCACGGGGAATGTCTCATTGGTTTTCAGGAGGTAAAAGTGGTGGTGAAAGAGTTAGTAACCATGCAATGAGCAACATATCAGCCAAATTGAAGTGTGGGGGGAGGGGCGGGGGCGGGAGAGAGATGTGTTCTAGGAGAAAAGGGTAAATAGTACTTTCTAAAGTATAAGCAACTGAGAAATACTGTCTCATGGTAAAGCCAACTCTACACATGTTATTTCTTTTTGTAGGACTTGTAACTACTTCCTAGAGCTTCTCGCTTCCTTCCTTCACTCCTTCCTTTCTTCCTTCCTTTTACCAAGAACAGAGTCTTAAGTTAAACAGAAAAAGCTGTTGTACGAGAACGTGGGAACTCGGGCATCCTGAGCTGACAAAGGAGATTGCCCTTCGGGGAGCCGGGGGAAGTTACATGGTGTGGCCTTCCCTACGCCCCTGAACATGCAGTTGCTGACTCCTTCTTATTTGAAGGTTTTTCCAGAATAGAGGACTATGAGTGCCTCTCTGGTCCCTGTATGAAGAATTAGAATTTTTGTACATAATTTAACTCTTCAGGGCCCCCATGTTAGTCTTTGAAGGGGTCAAACATTGGGTTAGTTGAGGTGGCAACCAAGGACAATCCAGCAGGGCCTAATGCATGCCCATGGGGTGGCCACGTGCAATCAGCTCACAAGCCAAAGGATTTTGAGTTTGTTCAGAGCGGGAAACAATAGGGCAGACTGGACGGGCTCAACCATGAACAGAATCATCGTGTCACATCCCACCTTCCCTTCCTCTGAAAGGCTTGGAGACCTGGGGGACAAAAAGAACACTGGTAGTCATCGCAGACACTTGGAACTTGGTTTCTCTCCCATGTGTACTTTATTGTCTGGTTGCATCAAAAGCATGTAGGTTCAAGGACGGACCTGAATGTTAGAAGGTACTTTCCAGATAGGAGCTGGGAGCAGAGCCCCACGTCATGGAACTGTGTGTTCTATCCCCTGCAGCTTGCTCTCTGAGGTGTCTGCACCCTCACCCTTGCAGCATGCCCAAACTCAAATTTCGCCATGGGTGCCCCTAAGTCTCATTGGTGTACTACCTCTGAGCATGTCATACTGCCCATGGCAAGCAGTCAAAATGTACTGAATGATGGTGTTCCACTTCACGGTGTTTCTTATCTCTCCTAGGTGACTGTATCTTGTTTCCCCATCAGGATCATAAACAGGGACAGCCTATGACACTTCCCCCACCTTCTGGTTCCACACAGAGCACCACACACAGAGTGTGTTATTGAAACGCTGAATCCTTGACACTTTCCTATGCTCAGAAACAGACGGGCAAGTTCTGTTTATGTTTATTTCTTCATTCACATTATTCAGTAGTGTGGCCTTGTAGACTTTCAGCAGCAAATATGACTGCTGGTGTCCTGTGACAGACCCTTCCTTAGTGGAGCTAGTCTTCCTTAGTCCTGTTGGAGAGCTGCAGCAGACAGAACATGTGATCAATTCTATACGATATTTTGATAAATCATAACCTGTTACTGAGAATTACAACAAAGAACTAGAAACATTGTCCAGTAGAGAAATATATATTTGCTCTCATTCCATATACTTCTCCATTTCCAAGACCACTTTCCATTTATTTAATTCTTGTTTCTGAGGAACCATGAAAGACATACTTCCCTTGAGGTATTCTGTTTGGAATAAATTATTCAAAGAAAACCCAGCAATGTGTGGGCGCCCATAGGCAACATGGCCATCCATCAGTTTGAGGAAACACAATATAAATAGATAAAGCAGTTAGCAGTTAATTACATTCATTAAAGAAAGATTTTCCACTTTCCAGGGGAGAATTACTGCAAGCTCCCATGTGGCATTGAACACGAATTTCAACTTTTACATTTTTTATTTGCATAAAACCTTTTGTAACAGAGGCACACCTCTAGCAAGGGTCTCTCCTATACCAGTGTTTGGAGGCGGGCCACCCTGGCTCCTTGACTGGCAGCAGGGGTGAGCATTTCAAGGCCTTCAGAAATGCCCACCCCGCACTGTGAAACCTATGTGAACAGCGGTTTGAAATACCCAACCTACAGATCAACGATGTCTGCTCATTATAACGGGGAGGAGCCTGAGGGAGACTCTTCCAGCCCTGGCCACAATCCAGTAGATTGCGTCTGCGCTGGAAAGGGTGAGATCCGACCCCTCTACAGCTGGGACCCACCAGGTTGTGGACCAGAGGCTCGGACTGCAGCTGGGCCTGCTCCTTTGTCCTCGCAGATTTCATCAGGCTTCACTCGTTTTCCCATTAGAACTCCCCTTTCTCACTTCGGCCTCAATTTCCCCGACTCACAAATACCCAGGAAAGAAAGGCACTTAAAGGTCTTCTACTCCACTGATTTTTTAATTTTTTTTAAATCAAAGAATCCTTTCCTCAAATGAAGGCTCACCCAGAAACCCAAGACATAACACAGAGACCCTTGGATGTGCTCCGGTCACGGTGGGGAGCCAGGCCCGCCGCCCACCTGCTGCGCTGACCTGCCCCTCCGAGGAAAGACTTCAAGACAGAAATGCGAGAGCCTCCATGCAAAAACAGAGAAACCTGGGGTTGGACTGTGTTTCTCAATGGAGGCGTTACTGGCATTTGGGGCAGGGGCAGTGTTTACTGTTTTTCATTCACTGCTGCCTGGTAGTCACTTAGCTTCCCCAGATAAGGGCCTGCAGTGTCCTCCCAGACTTGTGTTGACTAAAGTCAGCTGCTGAGAGAGTGGGCTGGTTCCACCGTGGCTGAGAATCACGTGGCCCTGCAGTGATTGGCCCAGTGATTGCAGTGAGGGCAGAGGGCAGGGCCAGGGCGAACTCAGGTTTCCTTGTACCAGCGTGTGGACTTGCCTGCCAGCCACAGTTTGTTTCCCTCCCTCCCCACTTTGGAGCTGTTCTCTACCAGTCAGTCCCCTGTTACTGAAATTCAGCTTCTTTACCAGTCTGTGAGGCCGCCACATTGTAGCACTGCCATTGCTGCTCCAAATAAAGAAGCTGAGCAGGCTGTTCCATCCAAGACTGGAGATTAGGGTAGACAGCAAAGACACACCAGCACTCTCTCAGTTTATAGTGACCACAGTTTAACTCCTGGCCACATGCCCAAGACAGCTTCTCAATGAGATGTGATTTTCAGTTCACTCGCCTAGCTGAGCTGATTTTTTTTTTCCTCTCCAAAGTATACTATTTGATTCTGGATCATCTACACTCTATACAAACTTGATTGTAGTACATCATTTCTTGGCTGCTGTCTTCAGCAAACACCAAGGGCTTTAAAGCCACAGAGACCAGGGTGTGATTCCTGCCTCCTCCATTCATCAGCCATGTGACTGTCTAAAGGACACGGGGCTGTTCTGAGCCTCAGTTTCCTCATTTATAAACTGAGAGAAAACTTCCGTGGTAGGATTCTTGGGTGGATTTAAGGCAAGAATGCACCCAGACCAGTTGCTTATTAAATAGCTGCTGCCAATTTTAAGATAGTCATCAGCACCATTCCTGCACCTTGGTATGCTTTGTCGGAATACAATAAATTGCCCTAAGGTAAAGTTGATAACATCGTCACTTGGAGGGGGCTGAGGACCCTAATTCTAGTCTCCCCACTCAGAGTCTCCCTTTGGCTCTCACGCTGGCCCAGTACCGTCCGTGCACTTGGAAGAGAGGGGTGGACCCCCCTCTTCCTCCTGCGGACGTCCCTGTCGTCATCCGGGAGATGGCATTTTGCTCTGATAGAGGGGTTGGCAAATTTCCAGACCTTCTAAAATGGGATTTTACTAACAGTCTATCAAGTCTCCCGAGGAAACTATCATGTCTTGAGATAGCCAGGATCCTTTTTTACTGACAGTTCGAGCTATGTGCTTGAAATCATTTTTGACAAGAAAAAAACCAGCTCAGGCACAGTGAAATCATGGACTGTCCACAGTGACCAATTTTCAAACTTCAAAATCGTGACTAGAGCTTAATTATGCCACACACACACAAATTTCCATGGAAGTTTGATGTAAATTTTTGTCTTTTGCACTCTACTCAAAAGCAGTCAAACGATTTCAAAAATCACAGCTATTAAGTTGAACTACACCAAACATATTGTTCTGAGATATTTGCCCGAAATTTCAGCGCACAATTTGCTTTGCTGAATCACTTCATGTTTTTCAAAGTTACATTTGTGTAGAGCATTTGTTCAATGCCCGTTTAAAACCTATCCATATGGTTAGTGTTTTAGATAAAATATACAGATGTTAAGTGTGTATATGAAAAAGTACAGTTTGTTGGAAGTCATTAAGACCCAGTAAATCATAGTCAATTCACTATTAGACCTTCCATGTTGGAATTCTTTCCATAGATTAGATTCAGCGGCTCTTCTTAACAGAAGGCTTTGGTGTGTTTCCGAGGAAATTTCACCTAAGGAAAGACTGGCACAGATTCTCTTGCCATTCAATACATTTTCTTGCCCCTTTCATTCTCAATAAAACAATAATTATTCAATTAATCTTGTCAACAAGTGGAGGCTGGTTTCATTTCAGTTGTTTACTAATTATGTTGGGTAGGTCTTTAGATCCTTGAAAATGTTGTCCAATTGCAACAAACTACTAATGAAGCAAGACTTGGTTAATTAAGGAATAAGAGCAATTAGCCTGTCAGCAGTTAATTCCAACAGTCCCCGGAGAAACACTACATTTAGGGATACATATCACAGGAGCTATTGACCTCTAAACCTTCCTCCTTTTCTGTCACTGCTGCTTAATGGAAAGTCACTTATTTTGTCAGGCTAATAAGGGAGGTAATGGAGTAGCCTATGGCTCCAGCTTGCTACTCTGTTTTTCTCTTGCTAATTTTAGAAAGTTTAAATATAGATGAATGGGTCTATTTTGGGCATCATTAAAAGAGGAAGCCCAAGGTGGGACTTTCCAGAACCCATTGAGCCCCACTGACCACCCCCAAAGCGATCTGGAGTTCATTAGTCTCCACAGAGCTTTCTCTGCCAAAGAAAAGTTGGTTGTGAACTTTTTAAGTTAAAAAACTTTTATAAACCAAACCAGTTTTGTTGGGGAATTTGATTTAATGGGATAAGGGAGGGTGATTCTGAAAGATATTCTCTTGTTTCCATGTGTGCTAGAAGAAACTGGAATTAGAGAATTCATTTGTAGCCTTTTTATGGGGGCAGGGCGAGAGAGGCTGGGATGGGGGTTACTTCTAACAGATCTTAGAAAATATTTTAGGACAACTTGACAAGCTTGACTTGACCACAGAGTGATAATTTAGGCCAGGATAATATGATCCTTCTAACATCGGGCCACCTATTTTCAGTGAGATTCTGTGCGGAACCTCCCCTCCACATCTAGCCTGTGGCGGAATCTGTCTGAGACCAACTAAGAGTGAACTATTTCACTGAACCCATGCGCTGGTTTCCACATAGGAAAGTGCAGGCCCCGCCTCTCGGAAGGCCAGTCATAGGCCGTGGTCTGTCTTCTCCATGGAAGGTTTCAGAGCTTCACTTCCCTATACTTGTCACCTTGGGAGCACGGTGAAGAATTCTCCTAAGCTCCTGCTATGTTATACCACCTCCAAGAAAATGGAAGGAACATGAAAGTACAAATGAAAATGGAGGCCATTGATCCCATTGCATCAGGTATTTTGCTAACGTTGTCACCGTTATTAGAGGTAATTGTGTTGACCTTGTTGGAATTCAAGGGATCCAATAAATAACATCCCCCTTTCCCTTCCTGAGTTCTGGACTAAATAAGAAATAAGACAAAGGGTAAGGTGAATAAGAGTCCATATCACCTTTATTTTACACTGATAGAGCTCAATTCAGATTTTACTATATTTTCAAAGGAAATTGCATCAATATTTTAAAGAAATCAACAAAATGTAAACACTGTTTTACGCATCATATTAGAGGATGTTGCTGTTTTCAAATTATGCCTTCACAGACAAGCAGGATTCCTGACAGGACTAGACCTCAGAGTTAGAAAGATGTGCCCACCCAGCGTCTGGACGTCCAGAACAATGTTACCCGGGAAAACTGCCTGTGGGAACCAGGGAGAGGAGCTCCTGCCGGTGGCTGCGCGCTGGAGAGGCAAGTGTGCCCTTCACTCACCCAGCTTCCCTTTCCAAACTCCGAGATCAGACTAAGCCACTCCCCCTCCAGAGGGCAGTAAGGATGGGGCAAGAATGCAAGTGTCTTTGCCATGTAGAAAACCCCTCTGCTGGGACAGGGATGATTTACTCCTTCTAATAGATATTACAAACAGGTTTTCCATAGGAGTGCATTGTGCTGATTTATTAAGGAATTCAGAGTACAGTAAAATTTGAATTAAACCTCATTAACTTAAAAATTGAGGTGATCAACAACTTTTGCATTGTCAACAAAGAATCTATAAAACACATTAAGAGTGTCCATTTTTGAGGGACTACTTTGATTCCTTAAGAGCATATAATATTTTAAGGCATTTCCAAGTACTCAATTTTTTTTAGAAAAGGATTGTGCTAATTATAAAACGTTATCTGTTGAGGTAGCTCATATGAGCAGATCAGTGGAAATGCTGAAAAAATCTAACTCAGTTATTTTTATCTTACTTCTTCATATGCACGTGTACTACCAACATGCTCTCCCTTCAACTGACTGATGAGGAAAGAGACTGAAAGGGAAAGGAACTGCGAATTTCCCTACCCTTCCCTTCTGCTCTGTGCCATCATTTTCAGCACAAATGATCGACTATACAGAGGAGTAAAGGAGATATGATAAGACTTTGCTGGTCATTTGGGTTTCTCCTGGGTCTGAACAGGAGAAACCCAAATTCTGGTTTGAGCAGAAAGTGTGGCCTTTGGGGACTGTTCGAGCACCTCCTCCTCCAACTCCTCCACTCAGTCCTAGATGCAACATACTGGCTTTATATTAGCTTTGAGTTTTGTGAACTCCCATCCATCTTGGGTTCACCAGAATTTCACACTCGCGGGGCACTGCGAATACTGTCTGCAGATGAGGCAGCCGGGAAGAGTGGGTGTTACTCAGACCTCCTCAGCTCAAATGCATGCTTTGTTGTCCCATCACACTTCATGTATGAAACACAGCTTCAAAGATAAAATTACTAAGAATTTCAAAACAGAGATGGGAGGGAAATAAACCAAGTGTGAGGCATTTTTGAGCACAGAGTCCTGTGCAGTAGCATAGGTCACGTGCCCAGAAAGCCAGCCCTGGGTAGAGGGTTGGAGCTAAGGAATTTAGTCCACAGTTTAGCATCAGGAACAGTTGAATTCCAGGATAATGGACCAAAAGAGAAGAGCAGGTAGTGAAACAATCCCTTATTCTTGTTCCAGGCAATTGCTCTCACTTTTGCCAGGAGGTGAGAGAACCAAGAAAAAAAACGGACCTTGTACCAATAGAATGGTTGAAAGCTGTTGCTGGCAAGAGTATCAGAGTGACTTGTCCTCAATTAATACAAAGTGATTCTTTTTAAGTTGTTTTTCAGAGTTTTATGGACACAATTTGGCCTATGTGCTAAATTATGCTCCACTAAGCACAAAAGTATGTGAGTTTTTGCCACATTTTTGTGGCCATCTGGCAACAGCCAGTCTGGTTAAATAAAAGTTTATTATAGATTTTCAACTGATTTAGTAAAATTGGTATAAATATATAGGTTTGGTAAATTAAACTGCTTTGAAAGTCCTTGGAACCCACCACATTTGTGACCACTTAAGAGTTTACAAATGGCTTTCTCCTCCAGAATCCCCATTTCACCCCAAAGCAACCGTGAGAAGTCAGGTGAGAAGATGTTGCCGTCCCTGTATACGAACATGTGTACCAGGTCTCTGAACTGGATTGCACAGACGTACATCCTTCATGTCTCTGCTGGTTTGAAAAGTGAAAGCATTTAACTCGAGGGACATCGGACCATGAGTTAGGTAATGAGGGACCAAGAGTGATAGGACCCTAAAAGATGGACTGTACCAACCGGATGTATGTGCCACCTCTCTCAGCAGAGGTGAGGCAATCTGTTCAATACAGACCTCTTTATACAGCTCATACTGAGTCTCAACATTTCTGACAAATCCATTGCGACGTTTTCTCAAATTGTCCCTTCTCAGTCTTAGCAAATGCACTTCCATCCACTCACTTGCTCAGAGTCCCCCCTTTTCCCTCCCTCCAACCTGTCAGTCAGCTCTGCCAGTTCTGTTAGTGGCTTCAGTCTCTCTGCTTCTTTTCATTGCTACTGCCCACCCTCTGGTCCAAGCTACAACCATTTCTTGCCTAACTTTGGAAGAACCTCAAAACTGGACTTAATACTTCCATTCTTGCCCCATTGTAATTCATTCTCCATACAATAGCCATTAGGAGCTTTATGAAATATAAATCAAACCATGTCATTTATATACTTAAAATTTTTCAGAAGTCCTGTATAGTTTAAGACCTCATAGCCCTGACTTCCAAGGCTCTGCATGATCTAGAATTTGCACCCCTTTCCAACCTGACCCATACTAATCCCACACTGGCCTTCTGTCAGGGCTGCAGCCCACAAAGCAATCTCCACCACACAGCCTTTGCACTTACTCGTCCCTCTGCCTGAAATGCTCTTCTGCCAACCCTTTGCAATAAGACACCACTCACAACCACTAAGATGGATATAATTTTTAAAAGAAAACAGAAAATAATCGTGTTGGTGAGGATGAGGAGAAATTGAACCCTTGTACCTTGCCGGTGGGACTGTAAAATGGTTCAGCTGCTGCAGAAAACAATTTGGTGATTCCTTATAAAGATAAATGTAAATTTACCATATGGTTCATTAATTCCAATCCTAGGTAAATACACAAAAGAATTGAAATATTCTCAAGCAAATACATGTACATGCATATTCATACTAGCACTATTCACAAAAACCAAAAGATGGAAACCACCCAAATATGCATCAACTGATGAATGGATAAACAAATTATATGCCTGTGGTATATACAGGTAATGCCGTATTATTCAGCCATAACAAATGAGTCCTGATATATCCCACAACATGACTGAACCTAGAAAACATACTAAGTAAAAGATGCCAGACACAAAAGATCATATACTGTGTGATTCCATGTGTAGAAAACACCCAGAACAGGTAAATCCATAGAGACCAAAAAGAGATTGACGGTTGCCAGGGGCTGGCAGGAGAGGGAGCAGTGTAGCTGTTAAGTGGGTATGTGGTCTCCTTTTGGGCCAATTAAACTTTTTTGGAACTAGACAAAGGTGACAATTGCACAACATTGTGCATATTCTAAATGCCACTCAGTTGTTTGTTAATTTTAAAGTAGTTGGTGGTATGCTATGTAAATCTCATTTCAAAAACTATGTCTACAAAATAGTTATTCCCATAAGGACGTCAGCATTACAGCTTTTCCTAATTAATCTCCCCTACTGTGTACTCCTATAGCATATCTTTCCTCCAAAACGGCATGCTGTTCCCTGCCTTCCACTTTGTTCTATATACTCATGTACTACAGGCATCAGTAAATGACAGCCCACAGGCCAAATTTGGCCCATTGCTTGTTTTTGTGTGGTCCATACCTAGAAATGGTTTTTACGTTTTTATATGGTTAAAAAAATCAAACCAAGAGTAATATTCGGTAACACATGAAAATAATGTGAATTTCAAATACCACTGTTCATTCATAACGTTTTATTAGAACATAGTGTGTACGCACGACTGCTTCCTTCCTGCAACAGCAGAGTGGGATGGCTCTGACAGAAATTATGGCCCACAAAGCCAAAAATACTTATCATCTGCCTCTTCATAGAAAATGTTATTGACCCCAATGTGCCAGGTTATAAGCTTCTAAGGGAAAGGGATCTGTCTAGTTTTTGATAAACCTCTTGTTTTGAAACCACTATAAACTCTTTAGTATTCACGTGTGTGCACAGGGCTCCTGTTTGCACATGCTAATAAAATCGAAAATGCTCATTTCTTTATATTTCTACAAAGTTTGACACTTAGTTTGATATTTAGCATATGAATTCTAATAGAAGATTTTTTCACAGTAACTCCATGCTGCAATAAGAATTATCATGCCCAAAAAGAGAAGTAATTTCGTAGTCTTTTTACAAAATATATAAAATAGGTGTTCATGTTGAAATCTCAAAAATTACCCTAATGTACCATTCAAACTTTAACTGACAGTACATGGAATTATGTTAGTTTTCTAGCACAAAAATAATTTAAGGATTAAAATGTTCTGATCCTTGACATTACCTCTCTTGAGGATAAATTTACAGCTGGTATAACATTAACTTTTTAAAAACATCTGTAGTTAATATTTAATTTATTGAAACAACTAGAATGCCATATTTGGTTTTACAAAATAGGATACCACCTATGTTCAGGAGAACACAGGTAAAGATGCAAACACTAAACATTCCCAGAGTAGGCTGGAGAAGGTGGGGGCATAGAGACTATATTTTTTTCTGTGATTGTAGATGACACATGAGCCAGAATGTTCATAAGATAAAAATGGAGCTAAGCAGAAATCCCTTAAGTTTCCCAGACATTCTACCAGCAAAATTTCTTCTTTCTCTGATTTTTAATATCTTTCATTTCTTATATCTGTCTGTTTTGCTTGGATTGTTTGGGTTGCATGGGACTGTTAGTATAAACCAGCAAAGATTTAATTCAGTGACGCTGATGTCATGTGATCAGTAGCCTATCAGAGTCCAAAGATCTCAACATGAAGCCAAGATACCTTGGGCCTGTCCCTTCACCTTTTATCATCCATGATGAAGGCGACACCAGGCTTTCCGAGGGTCTTCCATTCTAACATTATGGGATGCTTACATTAAATTTATTTCTGGCACTTGTGATCAACAAGTTATTCAACAGATTCTGGTGCATTTTTTATAATATATAGATTTGAGCTGTTATATTTCTTCTTCCTCAAATATTCTATGTTCATCTACTAGTACAGCAGCTTTATATTTAAAAGGAACATATGAAAGAGTTTTCAAAGGGTGAAAAATCTATACAAATGTAAGTTATTATTATTATTAAGTAAAATCACATAATGTTGGGCTACAAGGTTCTATAGTTCACCTACGTGACATTTTCATTTCACAGATGAGAAAACTGGATGAGTTCCAGAGATGAAATGCTAGAGATTCGAGCTTTTCCGTTATTACATGTTGCCCCCTTTACTGCTAGAAATAGTATTCCAAATCCATTCTGTTCCTGCAGTATTTGCCTATATTGGCTTCCTCAATTATCATTTTTTTCAGGCAACATTCTATGTTCTCACACTCTTACGTTTTTATTCCCATGGCTCGAGTTCAACCTAGTTTCTGTATCTGCAAAACATTGCGTTATCTAGTTAGGTTTATCAATCAGTGATATCTAAGTAGTGTATTTATATTTCATCCAAGCATAAGAAGGATATAGCTCATTAGAATTCAGGGCTAATAACATGATATGAAGAAAAAGAAACAAAGATGAAATAAGGGGAAAAAAATTTCCCCCTTATCTGGGCAATTTGGATGTCTGACATCCAAATGTCAGTTCTCCTTCAGAACCACAGTTTCATAAAGGGACATAAATTAATCTGTCAAATTATATCTTGTTAACCAAAAAAATCAGCAATAGCAATAGGATACCTCTGGCAAGAGTCCATTCTCTCAATCATTCAATAAACATCTATGGAGGCCTATAGATAACAAGGTATTGTAGGAGACCCTCACTAAAAGGAACAGATTGAGTTTCTTCCTTCCTAGGAAGGAATTTAGGAAATAATAGTAACTCACACTTGCTAAGTTCTTACTACGTGCCATGTCCCAGGCTAAGTATCTGACATGAGTTGTCTCCTTTGATCTTTATGACAATATGTTATATCCTATTATATTGATGTCAAGTTTAAGTGAGATCCTCAACAAAGCTTCTAGGACAGTGCCTGGAGCATATTAGATTCTACAAAATATTAATTTCCCTTCTGTCCTCCTTTTATTTCACAGGATTCTATATATTTCCTTGCAGAAAATATATCCCAGATAGTAGTAGATTTCCAGAGCTGAATGAATGATGCAACCAAAAGAACCTACTGATTGAACATAAGAAATATGCCCAGATCCAAGGTGCAGCTTAGAGGAGTGGAACGACGTACCACTGAAGACAGGAATAAAACAAATGCTCACCTGAAGGAGCCAGGGACTGCTGCACGCAAGAGATGGCAGAGATGGGAGGTAAACACAGAGGCGCAACCGTAAAGGGTTGAGACAAGAGGTGGTCTGGGCTCTGCTTAGTCATGTAAAGGCTCACGAAGCTGGGGGAGGCCTGGGTCCAAGGAATACACTAAAGGAAGCGTGGGCAGAGGCACAAATAACAGATTGGAGCCTGTCTCATGATGCCCCAGCTTAGAGCCCTCTGAACGTGGCTTCCAGAACCACAACAGACCAACACTTTCCACAGAGATGGGGAGGAAGTTGCTAGAACAAACACTATCCTGCAACTTGCCCCCAATCTGAACCTAATCAAACCCCAATGTTTTCTTGAGGTTAGAAAAGGCCTGGCTTAGTGTTTTTAAAACAATATCTATTTGCCTTTTGTCTCTTGTTTGTAGCCAGAAGTAAAAGTTCTAAAAACCAATTAAAAACTTGGTTTTATTTTATATTTATTTCTTTACTATATGCTTTGCCTGGCCAAAACCAGAAAATGCTGGAACGGCACAAGTGCATTCTCCTGAGATATCCAGATCAAAGTCCTTTGGAACTGCCTTGGCTAAGCAACTGAATATTTCCATTCTTATCCAAACCAAGGCTTCAATCCCTTGCAATTTACTCATATGCATCCACCTTCTCAAGTGTTCTGAGGCCTTTCTTTCAGCACTCACATTGGCCTTGAAAGGGTAACAAGCAATTTTGTGCTGGCAGAAGCTGTGTTTTCAAGTTTATACCTCCAGACCCTCATCCAACAAAGAGAACAAAAGCTTCTGGCAACTTTGTCCAACCCTATGTATTCCATACTGAGGGGAAATATGGGACAGGCAACATCAAAGATCCTCTAGCATAGAGATTTACTATTTTGCTAAGAATTTTTTGATGTTTTGAAATATGCTGCGAAATAACCCTTCCTCTTACATATAGAAATCCCTTTGGCCAAGGACAATTTTAAGACAGCTCATGTCATCCAATCAGCAAATTTTCTGGAAAACTGCACTCATTCTTTTCTTAAGGCCTTGGAGAGATAGGCTTTCCTTGAAGGGGAAGGGCAGCTTGCATCCAAGTTTGCCTTATCAGAAAATTTAATTGTTATTGGGTAACCCACAATTTGCATTTATTGCCCTATAGGTCAGCCTTCTTTTAAATGACTTTGATCCATAGATACAATACCTTTCAGGAAATTATTAAGAATATGTGTGTTACATGCCACACTCTTAGTCTTGTCTTCATAAAAGAAATTATGTTTACAGCAGATTTTCGCCACATAATTCTTATCTAGGTTTTTTCCCATGGGACATAATAGCAAAATAAAGTCTGTCTCATTAAAAAAAAAAAAAACAACTCTCAGAGAACTTTGCACCTTTTCGGTAGGGTGAAAAAAATTTATGAAGCTGCCCTACTCAAAGCTGCTGAGAAAACATCATAGTAATGTCCCTCCTTGCCTGTGACGTGTTTTAGCCTCAACTTCCTTTGGGTACTAAGGTATTTTTTCAAAGACTTAATGCAGCCTTGACTATGCCAGGCTGTGTATTTGAAGCCATGTTTATTAATTAGCCCGATCTTTTTTTAATGCCAAATGAGAAACATGTTTATGATCACATAGGTGAACTTCTGAGGTCAGCATCCCTGTCTCAATTTCTTGTGTTTCCAGAATATACAAGTGATTCTTTAGCTTTATAAACCCCCACATGCTTCTTCCTTTCATGCAACTTGCCTTTGTTATTTTGCACCACCTCTGGAGTGTTTTCAAATATATTTCAAACCCCCAAGCAATGCCATTTCAGTTGATTGACTTCAGAGAACTCTAATGCTGGCCACGCATTTTGCTGCAGCCCCATTTAGACTCAGCAGGAAGAATAGATTTAAAAGTCAGATTACATTTTTAGCTTTTTAAAAACTGCTTTATTAGAGAGGCTAAAAGCCACAGTAGTGGTAAGTTGAATTCTTTTCAAATACGAGCAGCTCAGAGACATCTCGGGAGCAGTTTCTTGCCTGTGGAGCTCCGCTTTTCGGGTTTCAGTGATGGCAGGGACCAGCTGACTCTGGGCATTTTTCTGAAGGGTCGTAGTGGCTCCAACAACAGAATACATAAAAGCACCAAAGAGGTTTCATTTAAGGGTCAGAGACCTTTGAAAAATAGCTCTCTGAGGTTCCCACCCTTGGACTTCTGGCAGGCCATTTTGTGTAAAAGGGTTTGTTCTTTACAGGTCTCCATTAATTGTAGGGTTTGGCCAAGGGACAGGAGGTAGAGGACGATGGTGAGGCTGTGAAAGCTACATGGAGAGGAAGAGAGAATACCTGCCTTAATTCCATGGCAGACAGCTAGGAGTCTGAATGGATGGATGAATGGATAGATGGATGGATGGATGGATAGATAGATAGCTAGATAGATAGATAGATAGATAGATAGATGATAGATAGATGAGAGAGAGAGAGAAGAGAGATAAGTGGAGGCCACAGCAGCAGCTCCTCCTTCACATGTCATCTTAAAACATGTGCTACAGATCATCAGTGACTTCCCTCATCCTTATGTGGGGCTCTGTTTGAACTGTATTAGGAGCTGCTTGTATAGTGGTTGAGGGTCAATGAGAAGAAGGTAGACATAATGAGGTTTCTCAAGAGTTAATGAGATTCCATATAGAAGGTTTTATTTGGAGGTTTTGAGATAAAATGAACACTACTGGGTTTCAGAAATGTTTAAAAAGGAAAGTACACTAAAAAGCAGTTGGGATCCCATTTAAAAGCAAGACACAGGCTTACACTAGAGATCTGACTAGTCAGAGAAGGCAAATATGGCACCTGCCACTCACCCCCTCTGTTCCCGAATAGAGCATCAGCAACTAATCATAACTGCTATGCCAAACCCAGAATCAGCCTTCTCATCCTTCTCAGCAGGCTGCTGCAATCCTGAATTAGACAGGGGATATCCCTAAAGAAGTATATGGGTCAGTTTAGAACCTAACACTTATTCCCATGGGCAGAGTACCAGCTGAAGGAATGGAGTGGAGCTGCAGGATGGGGACTAGTAAAATGTCAAGTGCATACCCCACCTGAACAGGGCAATGGGAACTCAGCTTCAGATGTTACCCCACGGGAATCTAGGACCAATGTTACCATATTTTTTAAGAGTAAATAGAAAGCCAGTTATAACTGGAATCTCTGGATTTTTATAAACTAGCTCCACAAAGAAGGGGGGAAATTAATGCCAAGTGGGCCAAACCAAATACTTATGCAGAAAAATAAATATGTAAAAATACACCTGCAGACTAATGCAGCCTCCAGGCTTAGAAGAATTAAAGAAAGAGTCCCCGTTTGCTCTTATCTTGCCTGAACTACCTTGCTACCATGCACTGCTTAGAAACAAAAGAAAACCATCTCACCAGGGCTTAAAGAGGGCATGTGACAAATTGCAGAAAATTATAGCCAGCCTTTTGTGGTTGCTGATCTCCCCTGGGTCACACACTAGCAGAGTCCTGAAAAAAATAGGCAAACTTCAAAAATCACAGTTTCCAGGGCTGCAGAGAGGACCTTTCAACCAGTTTGCTTTTGTCTGTATCCTCCCCCACCTTTTTGTCAATCACAAAGCAGTTGTCTCAATGCTGGGGTTCTGACACTGTCAGAGGCTAATGACATTGTCAGAGGCCCTTTGCTCGAGGCTTATTTCGGTGTTCCAACCCTCTCGGTCTTGGTCTTCCTTGGGGCTGTTTACATACAATTTCCTTCTGGGTGGAACTTTGTTTTTCCTTTCCTTCTTTTGAGGCTGTTGTTTTTTCTTAAAATAGGAGGTCATTTCAGGCAGAAATGTGTTTTCTTTCGACTCCCTGCTTCCTCTATGGCTGGGACTGGGGCCCTTTTGGAAAGAAGGAAATTTCCACTTTGTTTACAAGAAGGGATTGGTTTTCTTTGGATGTCCCATTAATTTGCTGGGTAGGGAGTTTGGAGTTCCTGGGATTATCTAAGGAGATCAGAGAAGTCACTTCTTTGATTTTTTGAAGTGTTATACACTCTGCTTTTCCTATTCTTTTTTTCTAACCAGTTCATGTTTTTCCAATGAGTCTCAGCTTCCCATATATCTGTCCCCGCATTTCAGCTCTCTGCGTTGTCTTCCCAAGATCTTTCAGCTTTCATGTCAATCTGGATAATTTGACCAACATCCTGGACCATTTCCAGCATGAGTCATAGTTTTATACTTTGCGTTGGAAAAGTAATTTTTCCCTTCCCTTTAAAATGCAGCCATGACCCGTTACTGTTACTGGAAAAGACAGACTCATCCGTGCATGCCTTCCTTCACCTCATCCTCCTGTCTTCACAGGCTGCACCTGTCACCCACATCGAATCATGTCAGCATGCACCCAGGTGGGTGTGGGCTTGGCACCACTGAAAGTTTACTCTGGCCACTGGAAGAATAGATTTGAAGACAGAACATTAACTGAAAAAAAATTTTCCCCAATCCTTCCAAAGCCAAACAGGATCCAATTCCTTTAGGTAAATCTTGTGATGACTTTGGTAGGTTTGGTGCAAAAGAAATATAAATTCTCAAATAATGTATTCAAGGTCACTCTCAATATGGGATTTATTTAAAGCACCATTTTCACTCACAAGTAATACTCAACAGCCTGAGTTAAATGGACTCAGGACTCAGATTTCAATTTTGATTGTTCAGTGCCATTTGGTTCTGTCCATGCTTATTGTTTATTTTAACCCTGAGGGGAAAAATGTCAACAATAAAAAGTAAGGTAAAGCATAGGAAGGATTGAGATCGGGAAATAGTGACCAAAGCAGATAAGGAAGGTGATGGAAACCATGGGCTTATAGCTTGCAGATGTGGGGTGGATCCTCACCCACACTGGTACGAGCTGAGTGGACTCAGGTGAGCTACTCACTATGTCCATCCTTCAATTTTCTCATCTGTAAAATGAGGATATAAATAGTACCTCTTCACAGAATTGTGTGGATCAATATATTAAAGACATAGTAAGTGCTCATCACCACCAACAGAGCAATAATTCCAATCTTTATAAGGCACTTGCTCTGCATCAGGCACTGCCTTTACTTGAAAGACTTGATGAAATAGGTATTATTATTATCCTCTTTTTACAGATGAGGAGACTGGGGACTCAGAGAAGTTAAGTAACTTATCCAGGGCCACAGAGCAACTAAATAATCAATCCAGGATTCTAATCCAAGTGAACTGGCATTGAAGCTGAAAACTTAACCTCTCTGTAACTGTTATTATCAACATCTTTTTTCATGTGCAATGAGTCTACATTATTCCAGGTGATGGCCTCAGCTTACTTCATCTTTAAATCAACCTCTTATGTTGTTTAGGGCTGCATATACAGTGTTATACACTGAGCAGAGATGTTCGGATGATAATCTCCCTCTCTCTCTCTCTCTCCCTCTCTCTTCCTCTCTCTCTGTCTCTCCTCTCCTCTTCCTCTCACACACATGTTTGGTTACCTTCACTGGGCTCTACTTCCTAAGCCAGAAGAGTAACTGATGTATTTCAAAAATATTTTCTCCAGTATAAAAAGAGAAAGGGGTTTCTAATGAATTTTTGCTTTTTAGTTAACCAAGAATTTCTTACTTAAAATCTCTTGTTCCTCTTAGCATTCTGGTTAACTGAGATTTTCAATATAAAAAAATAAATACACATGGTTGACATTACAGAATCAAATAGCTTCAATTCCAAAAGATAAAAATGCTCTAATTGATCTGGTTTCTAAAGAAGTAAGTGTTTTAAGTTGATTGTTGGTGAAAGTCCAAGTAACATTTTCATTGTCATGAGAAATGAAATTTGAAGAATAGAAAGAGTGGGAGGGTATGATATCAGAAAGAGAAATGTAAAACAGGGCCAGAAGTTTGTCACAGTAATGTATTCTAATAATTAAGAAATTAAACATCATAGGATATGTTTGTAAATTTATACTAATATGCTGTCTTCAAATACATCCTACATTTTATTTTATATTTTACTTCACCATGTATGGCCTCATTTGATTTGCATAAGAGAAATAGTATTTAATATCAAGTGAGGCCAGCAGGTGAAATAGTATCAATTCATTTTACATAGGGAGAAACTGAGGCTCCGAGAGCCAGTGATGTGTCCTGGGTCACAGAGCAGGTCACCTGCAGGGCCAGAACTTATCGTCTCCTACTACTTCTCCTAAATCACAATTCCCAGTGGCCTTTTAGCTGAGTTTAGTTTGACAAGTTTACCTAGACCAAAAGGCTTTTCCCCAAGGGCTGGGAACAGGAATGTTTTGGCGAGGGGGAAATCCAGAAAAAGAGGTGGTAATGCTGCGGGTACCCCTCCCAAACCACCTCAGAAGGCCCTGGGCAGTACTGGAGGAAGGGAGGTCATTGGCAGGAGAGGGAGAAGTTCCAAAGGGCACATTTCCCAATTTCCCCACATCTGGCTGTGCTGACCCTGCATTTTATTTTGTGTTAAAACTACTGGCTCTCCAGTCAAACTCCAGGGATTGAGTCCTGGCTCCAACATTCACTAACCTCTTTTTGCCTCATTTCCTTCTTGGTAGAATGGGATTCATAATAGTACTGATTTTATAGGATTGGCGTGAGGCTTCAACGAGAAACCACGTGAAAGTTTTAGCAGTATAACTGACTCATGGTAAGTACTTAATAAGCACCAACTATGATCACCATCATTATTTCACACAGAGATATAAGTGGCAGAGCCAGGATTTTAACCTAGCCAACCAAACTCCAAAGTCCAATTTCTTAACCACAGTCCCGTGCTGCCTCTGTAGTTGCTCTGTCCGTCCCTCTGGAAAGCGCTTTCTCTAGATGCCCATCATCCGGGCTCCCTTCTTCTCTCCATTCAGGCCCTGCTCAAATGCCCCTTCCTCTGAACGCCCTTTCCTGGCCACTGACCTGAAACGCTGCTCCTTGTAACTATCTCTGTCTTCAATCTGCTTCACTTTTTTTTCATAGCACTCATAGCAACCTAATACAATATTGAATATTTATTTGATTATTCATGGATCGCTTTCTCAACCATTAGAAAGCAAGCTCCATGAAGGTAAGAGCTTGGTTGGGCTAATATCTGTACCCTGATTGGCTAGAACACCTTCAGTCGCTTGCAGCATAAATGTATAAATTAATGAGGAAAAAACTCGGTCAATTAATATTTGACAAAGAAAGCAGCAACATAAAATGGAATAAAAATAGCCTCTTCAACAAATGGTGTTGGGAGAACTGGACAGCTACGTGCAAAAAAAATGAAACTCGAGCACCAACTTACACCTTATACAAAAATAAATTCAAGGTGGATAAAAGACTTAAATATAAACCGTGACACCATTAAAGTCCCAGAAGAGAACATCGGTAGGAAAATCTCAGATATGTCACGCAGAAACTTTTTTACTGACATATCTCCTAGAGCAAGGGACATAAAGGAAAGAATAAACAAATGGGACCTCGTCAAAATAAAAAGCTTTTGCACAGCTAAAGAAAACAGTATTAAAATAAAAACAGAACCAACTGTATGAAAAAACATATTTGCCAATGATACCTCAGACAAGGGTTTAATCTCCAAAATATATAAAGAACTTACACGACTGCACTCTAAGAAGACAAGGAATCCAATTAAAAAATGGGCAAAGGACTTGAACAGACACTTCTCCAAGGAGGACATACAGAAGATCCAAAGACACATGAAACAATGTTCAATATTGCTAGCTATCAGAGAGATGCAATTTAAAACCACAATGAGATACCACTTCACACTAGTCAGAATGGCCATCATAAACAAAGCAACAAACAACAAGTGTTGGAGAGGTTGTGGAGAAAAGGGGTCCCTAGTGCACTGTTGGTGGGACTGCAGACTGGTACAACCACTATGGAAAGCAGTATGGAACTTCCTCAGAAAACTAAAAATGGATCTGTCTTTTGCCCCTGCAATTCCACTGCTGGGACTATATCCTAAAAACACTAAAACACCAATACAAAAGAACCTTTGCACCCCAATATTCATAGCAGCACAATTTACAGTAGCTAGGTGCTGGAAGCAACCTAGATGCCCATCAGTAAATGAATGGATCAAAAGACTATGGTACATTTACACAATGGAATTCTATGTAGCAGAAAGAAAGAAGGAGCTCCTACCCTTTGCAACAGCATGGATGGAGCTGGAAAGCATTATGCTAAGCGAAACAAGCCAGGCAGTGAAAGACAAACACCATATGATCTCACCTTTAACAGGAACCTAAACAACAAAACAAAGAAACAAGCAAAATATAACCAAAGACAGTGAAATAGGGGACAGACTGACAGAAACCAGAGGGGAGAGAAGAGGGAATTTCAGGGGAGAATGGAAAGGAACAAATTTAAAGGACACATGGACAAAAACTAGGGGGAGGGTGGTAATGGGAGGGAAGTGGGGAGGGTTGGGTGAGTGGGCTGGAATGGGAGTAAAAGGGAGAAAACTGTACTTGAACAATGATTAAAATAAAATTTAAAAAAATTTGTTTAAAAATGAGGAAAAAACTTATTAGCAGCAACTAACATATTGAACCACTATCAACAGAGGAGCCACAGTGTGGATAAGATCCAGTTCCTACTCTTAAGGGACTTGAACTTTAGGTGAGAAGGTCAATAGAAACACACCTCACCACCACGATACAATGCCCCACCGTTGGAGCGGTGCCAAACCTCTGGGCCTTCACACCACGAGTCTTATCTTGTTGCTAAGGTGCCGACTTCTCCAGCACATCAGTCTGACAGTCTAACCTTCCCTAATGAAAGATTCTATACACAAATCTCACAAAATCCAATGATAGACTTTGAGAAAGCCATTTTAAGAGGGTTTACATGCTCAATTGTACTCTATGAAATCAGACATATCGTTTTCTTGGAGGTGACATTCCCCAGAGGGTCGCAGAGAAAGTACACTGAGTTCTACTCAAAGAACATTTCTTCTCGGTATAATCTACTCCCACGAGTAAATTGGGAACTAGCTGCTTTACAACTGCTGAAAACCTTGGAGAGTGAAAAGCAAAATAGGCACTCGGCCTCATTCAACCCAAACTACTGAACTGTGTGTCCCGTGAGTGAGTCATTAATCAATCCCATTAAGTTGTAATTCTTTGCCAAGCTAAGAAAACACAACCCAAACAGTAGCAAACATTTTCTTCCCTTGCCATTTACCCCTAAATATGAAGAGCAGCCTCTAAAAACTTCAGTCTTCCTGAGATTAGCAGGTCTGCAAAATGTCCATTGGATTTGCCCAGAGAGAAAATGTGCCAGATTCGATGAAGTGTGAGAACACTGCTTGATTCTGACCATTCCCACTCAAAATGATTTCCATAGCCCAGATAAAGAAGTGCAGAGCTACCCAGGATGGCATGACTCAAATAAAACAAATCATGTACAGGACTCCCTGCTGAGCCATGTTCTAAGCCGTCCCATGGCGGATAGTTGTTAGCTAACACAGAACAGACCCTGGGCTCCTGAAGAGCAAATCCTTTCATGACAAATGTGTGTGCGTGTTGATAAATGGTGACCACAGGAAAATGGCATGATATAATGAAAACATTGATGGTTACAGCTGAGGAAGACTACACTGTACTTCATCAGAGAAGCTCACCTTGATTGGGCATGATAGACCAAACGGATAAATAGCCACCGGGGGAGTCAAATCCACACTCATAAAAACAAGGGCACAGCCGAGTGCTCAGTGTGGCTTATTTAAAGGGCAGCACAATGGAACACAATTCATCAAGTGTCTGGGGTATGCATTATTATGGGTTAGGGGTTAAAGAGATAAAGAGGCACAAGACCCATTCCTGCTGTTGAGGAAGAGGAAAGTACTAACTTAAATGTGACCTCATTTAATTTGGCTCTTGTAAGAATCTCGTAGGGTAGACAGAGCAGGTTCTATAAATCCCATTTTACAGATAAGGAAGCTAAGGCTCAAAGTATAATATGCTCAAGCCTTAACATGTGTGAGGTCTCCAGCTGCAACTGAACCCTGAGTCCTAGGCTCTTAGTACATTACCCTGTAGCTGGCTCCATTTTTAGACAACTGGACAAAACAAGGGGAAAAAAAGAAAGAAATGAAAAGAGAACCTTCTTTCAAATCTAATCCTCAGGTGTGTTAGAATCTGACTGACAACTCTAAACTTTTAATCATTTCAATAAATCATTGTAAACATTATTTAACTTTTTTTTACAAAACCATTATACAACCACATGACCAAAATAGCCAGATAACTGCAAAACAAAAGCTCTGCTTCTACTCACAGTACAATTCAGGATGCAAGGGTGGCAGGCCAGGTCCGAGGCACACAGGGAGATCAGACAGGGCCCTGAGACTCCAATTTTGCTCTGGGTTGGTCCTAAATAGTTGTAAATGGCCCAGAATAAGTACATTCACTCTCTGGTTTGGGTCTGTCTTTCAGCACCTTCCCCTGGCGTCTTTCAGTGAGCTTTTGTTGCACTTTGGGCTCCGATGACATTTGCTGACATTTCTGATCATTGGGTGCTGTGCCAGCCTCACAGTAGCGATCCTAGTGGCACTGTCCTCTCTCTTCTGTTTCCAACGAGGCAGTGTTTCCTACCTGTTACCGTTTTTATTTATGTGTAATTTGATGTCACTGCTGGACTTAAAAGCCTTCAAAAGAGTATCTGTAATCGAATATTACGTCTTAGCTAAGTAGCACAAAGTTTTTGAATCTGGTAGGTATCTGGTTTGTTGAGTCAGTAAATGAGTCTTCCCCTGGTGTCACCCCTATAACTTCTTCTGAGGATTTCTGCTTGACTTCAGTCCAGTCTTACCTATAGAAGTTCTTTTTTCACCAGTTGTCTTTTATTTCTCTAGCTCAGTGGTGTTTATTTGTTTATTTTAAACATTTCTTGAGCTCATCTTAAGGGAAAGTTCATAAAATTTCCAATTCTTTCAAAAATGTCACTGAAGATCCAGTCGAACCAGGATTGTCATGAATGAAGAAAAATTCTTGATTCCCATCAGTGTCCAAAGGAGAGGCACCTTTCCTTCCCTCGGAGCCTTGCAATGCCCTGTGTCCAAGGTTTTTGATTTACCTCAGTTCTGAGTCTTCGGATCTACTGGCAAATTAGAAACTCCTGGCAAAACATACCTTAAGAAGAGAGATGGGAGTTGGGCCAGAGATTACACTTTGCATTTCAAAAATGGAAGCCCAAAATGGTGATGTAATTTGCAGAAACTCACCCAGCTCCTTAGCGAAAGGCCTAGGACTAAAACCTAGGGGTGCTGCCTACCCAGCCTCTGAGGTATTTTTTTTTAATTCCACAATTCCACACTGTCTCCCCTAAAGAAAATAAGTCATACTGATATATTAGTGATAGTTCCTGTTTTTATTGAATTGATATGGTTCCTTGAGTCCTCTTCCTGTTCTTGTACCCATCCAGAGCGCTATGCCACTGGGCTGAGAGCCTCAGTCCCCATGGCTCCAAGAGGCCACCATCTAGCAAGAAGGCACGTCGACTTGTCTTGCCTCCTGGGGCAGTGCCATTTCCCCTTCTTAGACAGGGGATCCTTGTTTAAACCTGTCCGCTGAGAATCCTTCAGTAACTGGCAGAACAAAGAGATCATGTCTAGGCTTATGTTGGCCAGGCAGGCACTAATCTGCAACCTGTGGGTCAGGTGATATTACAGCAGCACACCTTGATTTAAGAATCAGGTAGTTTTGTTCAAGTCCTTTGTGATTGTATCACCATCTTAGCTGCCTCCTTTACTAGTCCTACCTTCTATTTGTATTCTCTTCTCTTTCTTGTAGTTATTAATCATATTTGTTTTAAGAAATGATAATTTTGTGGGATACTACTTAATTTAAAAGAAAGAAACAAAAAACATTATATGAAAAAGATGAACTTAGAGCAAGCTGTAATAGAAAGAGCCCCAACTCTAAAACCTTAAGACTGGAGTTCAAATCAGCCTCTCACCAGCGGTGTGACTTTTGCCAACAACTGAACTTCCCTGAGCCCCAGCATGTCCTTGTGTAGAATACAGACAATAATTCTATGACATGGGGTCGGAGGGAATGGGAGTGAAAAGCCACCGAATGGGTCCGGTGTGGCGCCAGCTGCGGACGCAGGCTCTTGTTACATGTCGACTGGATGTGAAAGCATAGGATTTTCAGGAAAATAGAGCAACTTTGTTTATCAGTCTCTCTCACCACAGCTCTGGTTTTTCTTCTGACTTCGGCACTTTCCATCATGCGTTTTAGAAATGTCTAATTAATTTTTAAAAACCAGATTTAAATGAAATGGGAAGAAATCACGGTGCATATTACTAAACTACTTATTACATATGTAGCTCTTAAGAGCTTAGTGAAGGGAAGTATTTATTCAAGTGAAGTAGATTAAACAGTTGTTAAATTCAGGCAACATCGCTCTTAGCAGGGCCGCAGTGAGACCTTGGATGTCATCCAGAGAAAAACATTAGCAGCATGAAAACAAAATGTTTCAGAGTGTACTAGAAAATGAAATATCTGCCCTAAATTGAACAGTAAAGAGGTCCTGGGTTTTCCTACTTTTTTGTGGAAATCAAAATGGCAGTCTGAACAACAATTTTTTAAACCAGGGAAAGCAATATTCATGTTTTTTTATGAGTCCTTTTTCCTTCCTTCCTTCCTTATCCCTCAATATTAATGTTCTTAAAAGCAATTCCTAAATAATATTAAAATTAATAAGTTATCAGCAAGGACATCACCACAATTGACTTATTTTCTTATCACAGTTCACCTTCCACTTGTATAAAGATTTCATGTAATATGCCATCCTGTTTTGAATTCTACAAACTCCCCTTTATAGTATATTGTGAACATTTTTCATTCCATGAAATGGCTGTACAATAGAGTTCATCATGTTGCTGAGCCTAAGTTTAATGGACTCTTTCTCCTGTCTTAGACATTTATTTGAAAGTCCAATTAAATTCAGTGGTTAAGAGTTTTTCACTTTTTCCTATAGTTTTCATGTCAGAATTCCCTTCATTCCTGGTCCCAGTGGCCATTTCAGTTATGCCAAATATGACAAGGACATGTCAAACAAGGAGGTGGAGAAGACATTCAAGCCCTTAAAACTACTCTAACCAGGCTGGGGAGACAGTGAGGAGCCGGAGAGGCACAAACATAAACACGCAAAAAAGTTGTTTTAATGTTTGTCTTCAGTTGTCGGGCTGGATGGTTATTTGGTTCCCTTATGTGGATTTATTTCACCAGTCACTTTTTATAATTCTGTATTCCTTTGGCCAGGTAGAGAGAGATTAAAAATAGGTACAGGAAAGAATTCTGGACATATTTTTATGTGTGTACAAGTATATCTGCATTGATTTATATCCTGTCTCATTATAAAAAGGACTTAAGGCAGCTCGCTTTGGGGATTTTCTGAAGGATTTAAAGTCTTTAACAACACAATTTTTTCTGTTCTTTTTTTCTATTCCTAGAGCATTTCCATAATTTATAACAGTTCAATTATATTTCTTAGAGTCTTATCTCATATTACAGGTATATAATATTTTAATTCCTTCTTATTTTATTCTCTAAAGAAGTTAGTTTGATGTGAATAATTTCACATTAGCATTCAAGGGTTACTACAAAGGTTTTACATTTGTCTTTGTTATATCTCTTGGGTAATTATGATCTGGATGAAGTATTATTTGTTCAACCTCCTGAGGTCACAGAGCAGTCTTTTCTGGTTTATGTCTGTGTTAATGCTAAGAAGCAATGGGTTAAGTTGTGAGAAAGTTCAATGCTGAAGATTTCTGAATGCAGGGCTTCACAATGACACGCAACCAGCTGTGCTCTGGAATCCCAACTGTATGGGCCTGTGAATGTCCTCTGTTTGTTGCCACGAGCAATTGCTCCATCACCATGTTTGCTAAATAACTGCAGTTTTTTATTTTATTTTTTATCTGTTTGTTTTTGTATTTACTATGTGTCAAACTTCTATGTTCTGTGCAGTAGCAGGGAGGCATTTGGGAAACGGGAGGAAAAAGACCTGATTTCTAGCAAATATAAATCTTTGCACTTGTATGGACATTTAGAGTTGAAGAAGGTTTTCCACATGTGGCCTTCATGGCAATACAGTGAGATAGACAGGACAGAAACGATTATCCCCATATTATAGGAATGAATCAGCAACTCAAATTTCATGACCCACTCAAATGCCTCAGAACTAGAAAATGGAATAAATGGACTCAAACGCAGATATTCCTGTTCTTCTTTCAACCTGCTTTCCAGCATTCACAGCTCTAATGAAGACATTCACTACGTAATCTCCCCTGTGAGGGTTTTCTGTAATGCCTGGCTGCAGATTAGTTCTGCAGCGAGCCAAGTTGTGGGGAAACGTGTGTGCTCGCACAACGATTTCTTCCTTTGATGTGCCTTTCCTCCCCATGCAAGGGGCCCAACTTCCCTCCCCCACTAAAGAGCTCGTTTTTATTAGCCGAGATGGTACTTAGCAAAGAGTGAGACTTCTCAAAACCTCTAACAGATCGGGGCTTCCTAAACCACATCTTGAAAGGACAAGAAACACTTGCCCTCCCTGGCTGGTGCTCAATCTTCAACAAACCCACGTGGCTTTTCTCCTGGGTTCCCCCCGTATTTCCTCCCTTTACTCAGCCAAAGTCCACATTCCTCTCCCTGTCACCACACACAGTTTGACCTTAGGCCAGGGTGGCACCTTCCTCTATCCTTTTGAGGTCACAACCAGTGCTGCTCCATGGACACACTGGCAGTGGGCATTTGGGGACAGCTGCTGACCAAGGTTGCAGCAGCAGCCCCTACCCTTCACCTGACAATGACCTTGTGTTCTCCCTGGCACCCGAGAAGGAAGACCCATCCTGCGCAGCTCAGGCCTCCCACCAAGCGTGTTACTTGGGACCCGCAAGCAAAACAGGATGGTGGTTGAGTGTCAGAGGTTACTTGGCCACCATTACCTTCTCCTCGCTCCTCAGCTGCTTAATTCAGCCAAAGGTGTCAAGACCTCACCCCAGAGAGGTTTGGGATTGTTGAGAAAAATATGTGAATCTCTTCTAAGTCTTTCTCTACAGCCCCTCCCCGCGCCACCCCCTACCCCCGCCCGCCCCCCCCCCACCCATGCTGCTTTGAGAAGATCTGAACAGTGGGCTCCATGCGAAGAGATATTTTTGCATCTAGTTTGGGAAGAGGTAGGGGGAACTCCTTGCCCAAATATCTGAGAACATTACTATTATGAAAACCTAGGATGAACCACTATGAGGAAGATTGCTGCCCCCCTCAGCCAGATCGGAGAACAGCAGCACTGTGGACTGGACAGAGGGCTAAGTTCATTGCCCGTGTCCTGTGCACAGTGGCCCTGGGGAGAGTCTGGCTGATGCTGCGGGTTAGTGTACCAAATGAAAACCTGTGAAGGAGGGCCTAGCCATTTTATACTCAGCAGGTGCTGGGAGAGGCGATTGCTATGGGGGACTGTTGCCAACACAACTTCCAGGTCTTGAGAGTTGCCCTTAAATAACTCAAACCATGTTATGCCCTGCACGTCCACATCATCCCCACCCATCTACTGTCATTTTTATGAGGCCACCACTACTGTCAACACTCCTTAGACACCCTCTCACCTTGACACTCACACGTTTGTTCTTTTTTTTTTTCATTCATTCAGCACCAGACCCTGTGCTAGGCAGTAGGAATAAGGAAGACTTAGTGTCCTCAAGCCATCTGTGGGCACCTAGAGCTGGGCCTGGGTGGGCAGCAACCTCTGTTCCCATACTTTCTCTATCAATTCCCTTTCACTTCCTGTCCTTTCCTTCAGTTCCCTTCTGAGCCCTGTCCACTGCTACCTGGGACATTGGGATAACTGTATAAATGAGCCAGGCAACTATATTAACCAGGTAACATGTATTTTCTCCCATGTAAATGCAAACTCTTGGGTCCCCAAGAAGGCCATTCGAGAAAGATCCTAAATCTAAGATCTCCAGGCAATTTGACAGACACACAGTGCATAGATAAAGGGGCCGGGTGTTGAATATATGTCCCTCAACCAATCATTGCAGTCAGTGGCTGCCTTTTAATTCATGCAAATGGCAGCTCTGGCCAACAGGTTAGAATATAAAGGAAGCTCACATTTTCTTAGGCAGAACTATTTGGTATGAATATCTTTTTACATTTTCCATTATTAATGAATGTGTATATAAAAACATACAATCAAGTCTTTAAAATCAAGTAGGCCACAATAATAGCATCAGGAAGAGAAAATAAATAATGTTAATGCTGAGGCAGAACACCTCTTGTAGATGTTGAGAACATAAGGGACAAGAAACACCTGGGCCATATCTACTTGTTACTAGAATGAACTTTATTCTCCACAGAGATTATTTCCCCAGGGCTTCCTAACTCTCACATGAGGCAGACCCCAAAGTATGATACGGCCAAGGGACTGAAAAAGTGTTGGGGATCCCCTCATCCATCTCTTTTAAAAGCCAAACCAACCCAGACCAATTCTATCTATCTTAGTATTAAAATTTTCTAAGGAAATTAATTTAATGGGTTGTTTTATAGTCCCACTGCAGTAGTTAAAATATATGCATGATCAAAAAAAGTTTTGGAACCTCTAATTTAAAGCTCCAGGTTAAATTTACACCTGTATTCTGGGGGAAAGGGAAGTTAGAAGGGGGGGAATGGAAATGGAGAGCATCAATGAATCAGCCTCCTCTTTGTAACAGCACTTGTATTTTTGAAGTCTGCATCCAATTTCATCTGTAAACACCTCTTTTCCGTTATAAGCAATTCCAGATTCAAATGAGTTGTTCCAATGAGCCATAGTCTCTTTAACTCTCCATTAAATGTACTAGTAATAGCTCATAGTGGTATGGTAAATTAGTCACAGAGTGCCTTCATAGGCTTTATCTGTTGTCCTGTTTATTCAAGAGAGAGTGATGGGTGATTAGAATATTTGTGGGCAGCACTTAATTCTTTCATTAACTTCTCTCATTAAAAGTCACAAGTTTTAAATTTAACCAGAAGCCCTTGGTTTATATTTCTAATTTATGAAAAGGATGTGAAATTTTAAGATAATGACAACCGTGTTTCCAGAAATAACTATCCTCTAGTTGCCCACATATCTTGAACAGTGTTAATCACATAGAAGAGCAGTTTTGCAGAAGGTATCTCTCCCATTTGTCATAGGAGAGGTTTCCAGCTGTTCTGGGGTTTCTATTCCCCAGAGTCTGGAAGAGAAAGGATCTCTCTCAACCACACTCATTCCTGCCTGGAACTTGAATGTCCTAGAGATCCAAGTGGATCTCTTGTCTATATTGTCACCATGAGTGACAGGCCAGCATTGTTAGGTGCAATAGAGCAATTCATAGCACAAAAATAATAGTACTTCTTCCTTAACTGGTTCAGTAAAATGAAGGAGATCATCTCAGACAATTTCCTTTATCCTTCAGGGGCAAGTCATCCTTGAGCCTACTGTTACCTAAGAGAAGGGTAGGTTGTGGTACAAACAGTTAAAAGTCTTACTGCTACCCATCAATGTTACTCAACTTTTGTCTGTATCTAATCATCCTTTTAAAAATGGGTCATGTGAAAATTTAATAAAATAAAAGAAGGAAAGGACAGAATTATTACTAATGAGCAAGGATAAAGAACCTGTGTTCTTTGAGTTTCGAAATAGCTATGAGTCTCAGAAACCCACTATTTCAGCTAGGAGTCCAATCATGTGATTATTATCTAAAAAAAATTTTAATGAACCTTTCTGGCCAATTATTACTCTTTTCAGGGTATTCAGTTTGGTCCTTTACCAACAAAGACCAAGCATTTTAAAGTCATGAAAAAGCATCTGTAACAGCACATTTTACTAAAGTAAGTTGGACTAGTGTTTCTGATGGCCAAATTAAAACAGTAAATGCATGTACAGTTTGAGTTTACTTCAAGAAATATATTCAATAAAAATAACTGGACACATACATTAAAATACATGTAAAAGATGTTCATCACCTTGTTGTTTATAAAAGTAAAAATTAGGAAAACTAATGTTCTTCAATGAAAAAACTAATGGTACATTTGTGAATTACAATATTGTATAACTACTAAAAATGATTAAACCTGCCTATATCCATGGACAGTGAAATATGTATGTGTGTATGTATGTGTATGTACACATATATATGACTCATATGTATTTGGATATTTATAGTTACATAAACAAATGTATGAGGCCATTTTTTTTTCAAAAAGCAGTTTGCATGACATGTAAGAGAGTGTGTGCATAGGAAAAGCCTTCAAAGAAATGTGTCCAAATGTTAACAGTCATTGTACCTGGTGTTGTACATGAGCAATTGTACCTAGGTAACCAGGCGTTATACCTGGGATCACAGGTGAATTTATTCTACTCTCTATGATATGTATTTTCAGTAAGTATTATATATACTTCCTTCATAGTTTTAAAAGCTATTTTCACTTTGAGAGGAAAATGTAGCTCTTAGCAATAGCAAATATTTTATCAGCATTTTGTTTTCCTCAAAGGATACCACTTGTGTGAGGAAAAATTCTCTGAACAAAATACAGTAAACTGTGTTTATCAAAAGTGATTAAGGAGTGGGGCATAGTTGTTGATTAAGAGTAACTATTAACTGCAGGGAGTCTGTGTGGGTGCCAGCCATGGGGCACATCAAAAGGAGTATCATACAGTGGCTTTCATCCAAGTGTTTATGACCTTCTATTTTTAATGACTGGACCAAAACCAAAAATAAGCATCTCTGGATTCAGCAGTCATCACTAACCCACATTGCTTGGCTATAAACATGCCCAGTTCTGCCTCCCGTTCTCACCCATACACTCTCACAGATGGAGAAGGGCTGGAAGGACTCTAGCCAGTGGTAAGCATTCTGGGTTTCACAAAGTCGCTGACCTGGCTTGTCGGCCAAGGGGAGAGGGACTGAGGACCCCTCCTCCATCTTCTTCATCCTGGATGATGCAGAAAGCTTCTTTTGAAAGAAGGGCTCCATGGCAACACCACCACCACCACCACCGAGCTCTGAGACACACCCTCATTTTACAAACAGGGAGACTGATGCCTAGAGAGACTAAGTTATTTAAACACCAGCATGGCAATGCCAGAATGCAGGTTTCCTGACACTTGCTTTGTTAGTTACTGTTTCCACAGCACCGTCTAGGCTCCTGGAATAAAGAATCTCTATGAGACAAGCGAAAAATCAGACCCAGTGAAAGAATGTCCTTGTCCCGCATCGGAGGTGTTCGTTTGCTGGCTGAAAAGTAATTAACAGTGTTTCAAATTATTGAGGTCCTTATGGAAGGCAGCAAACTAAAATATAAAACTTTTAAAAATATCTAATGCAAGACCTCTGAACAGCCATTGTATTGTGTTCAATGTCACAAGAGATTTTCATCTTAGTATTTAGTGGCTGGCAGGAGATGACTCAGTGCCATGGAATTTAATTTCAAATTGTTTTCAAAGAAATTCACGGGGTCCAATAGGGTGAAACTTTGGAAGGTGACAGGGTGGCTTTGGAGATTTGACAGTGTTGAAGGCCATATATCAAAGGCTACCTCTGACAGTTGTGGGCATTTATCATGTTCTCAGCCCCAGTTGTTTCTAAATCCTCTCAACCAGGCTTCCCTGGGCAGGAAAGTGAAATCTGGAATTCTTGCCATCTTCGCCTGCCCTGGGACCTCAAAATATCTAACCCAGTGTACCTCGAAACTGTTCAACCATTTCTTTCTGGGGACTGTCATTAAATCCCCATTTTCTGGACAGAGATGCAGAGGGTGCAACGATTGGTCAAGGTCACCCAGTGAGTCAGCGGTGAAGCTGGGAATGCAACCCAGACTTTCTGACTCCCTCGCCCGGCCCCCGACCATCAAACCACATGCTCCCGACCAGGAGGAAACAAGCTCCTCTGTCTCAACATTCAGAGGGAGCCGAGTGAAAATGCCATGTATCCATTTCCCTTTCAAATACTCACATGTCATTGATTTCATCAGCTCGTGGGCCAATTGCTCCAGATTATTTTTCACTCTAAAAACTTATTTTTTAATTATTTTTTTCAAAGAAATGGCATCTTAATTTGCAAAAGCAAGAAAAACTGCTTCTCTCCCCCACCCACCGTATCACATTGTGTAACACTGGCATGTGGTCACTTCAAAAACCCACAGAAGCCGCTCCCTCTGCCTCACCGAGGGCCGGCTCCGATGCCAGCTGCTCCACGTGGCCCTCCTTGTACTGGGGCCGGCAGCCCGTGGTTCCAGGCAAAGGCACGTCTCAAGGACAAGCCAGGCCTTGACGTGGCCTTTCCTTCTACTGCTCTTTTGAATGCTCCTTGACCACAGAGAACCAGGGGCTCCCGCCAGCTACACCCCACATGCCATTGAAATGGAGCCAGAGCTGACCATCCTACAAGGCGTCTGCCAGAGTCCAGAGCAACTTAATCGGGGACAAGGGAAAAGCAGTACAACCAGCTCCCCTGCCAGTGAGTACTGTCTCCTGCCAAAGACCACGGAGTGGGGGCGGGGGGGTTGAGGGGGAGAAAGGCTTTTAACACTCTGAGCAGGGGGCTGGCCCACGGGTAAACGCCCCCTCTTTTTCTCGCAGCCCATAAAGTTGTTTCTCCCAACATTTTATACCTGTCGTGCTCGATCGTAAATGTTTTTTTCCTCCAAATGAACTAAACTGTTTACTCCCATAGACCTGTTGCCATATTAGAGACGACTTTGCAAACTCCGGATTGGGGTTTTAGGCCAGCCAGCCGGCTCCCGGCCCCTCTCCTTCTGTTGGCAGATGGGCATCCAGCTCAGTGACAGCTCCTCAGCAGGAGCTCTGAGCGGCAGAGAGACAGAGTCAGGGAGGCAGAGGGGTGTCATCAAGGTGCTCTCCAGGCTCCTCTCCGCCCTGCACGTTTGTCACACCTACTTCGTCCAGGCCAAGCATGTTGTGGGCAGGGAGATTCCTCCAGGTCTCCTCAACATGTAGTGCTGGCCCCTGCTAGGGATGTGCCACACCTGCCTCTGTGCCCAGCCGCTGTCCTCTGCTGTGAGAGGCTTGGGGGCTAAGGCTAGTCCCCGACATTTCAGAACAGAGTCCCCACTGACTTGCAGAGTGGCCTCAAAACAGTTCCCCCAGAGGTGTTAAAATTTCAAATGCCGGGGAAACTGATTCTGCCTGCCTTTCCCACCACACGCGGCGCCAGATCTCACTGTCCCGCGTTCCAACTGCTCCTGCACGAGCCGTGGAGCGCTGTGTTCCCACGAGAAGAAGAGAGTTTGCTTAATGCGACAGCACTGGCGGTACTCCAGGGAGAGTGACAACATAATTCTGTTTACTGTTCACTCCAAGTTCCAAAGAGGTAAACTTCATTAACTTTTCTGATAAAACACAAAGACGCTATTGTTTGCCTTACCCATAAAATTAAAAAAGAAAAAAATAACTTTGATGTCCCCAAGAAGGCAGGGGCTTGCGGGGTTGTTTTTGAAGCTTCTATTGCTTGACCCAGGTGATCCGGAGGGCTGATACCACTGCGGCTGGCCTCTGACCTGTGAGGGAAAGGCCTGGGTCAGTGCTGGGTGGCACTCAGCATCCGCCGGCCTGCCGCTCCGCTCCGCTCCGCTCCGTGCACGCCGGTGGGCTGCCTGGCAGCTGGGCCAGCTGAACAAGGAGCTGTTACAGTCCAGGCTAATGTTATGTATAGAGATACACATTTATATATAGTAAATATATATATACACACACATATACATTTATACATAGGTATATAAATAAATATAGATTTATCCATAGATATATTGAGACACACATTTATACTTAGGTATTTATAGATATATATTTATACATAGGTGGGCATAGATATACACATGCAGGGTGGGGCAAAATTCAGTTAGCATTTATTCACATGGAAAACAATAAAATAATTAATAAATGATAATATAAGAATAAACTCTGTGTTTCACATACAACTGTAAAACACTTTTGCCCCACCCTGTCCATATGCATTTATACATAGGTGTATACACACACACACACTTATGCACAGGTATAACCATTTATATATAGGAGTATATATAAGTATACATTTACACACACACACACACACAATACATTTTTCATTCACAGGGTTAACACGTCTGTCTCATTCAAGGCAGTCACTCAACCAGAAAATAAAAGACAGCCGGCCTAGGGAGACAGAGGCCGTGCACGGGGAGCGTGGGGGGCACAAAGCAGCCTGGCGCTCCACCTTCCAGACCTGGTAGCAGCGCACATGTGCCCTTTTCTTCATCTGCAGGGTGGAACTCTGCTCTTGGGATAAAATATCATAAGGAAAATTATCTGGAAAAATAATTTTTAGAAAACTGCTTTCAGTTTTAAAAAATTAGCTAGAAAACCAAACCAAACCCCCAAATTAGACATTGGGGCAGATCACCTCATTCTTTATGACCTTGTTTATCTCTGCTGAGAGGAAACGGTTGTGTACAGGACCTGGCCGGCGAGCCGGGCCCAGCCTCCGCTGCGCGCGGAGGTCGAACCGCTTTCAATGGGAGAAGCAGGCAAGACGGCCCAAGAAATGGAGTTTAAGGCCTTTTGCATTCATTAAAATTTATTTGGAGCATGATAAATCTTGCATAGATGTCAAACAGTCGTCTTTTCTGCTTTATTTTAAAAGCAGCATTTGAAGATCTGAGAGTAAACAACGATGTGAAAGTTTCCTTCACAGAACTTTCTTGTTCTCCTCCCACTCCCTCCCCACCTAATAAAACAGTGTTTATGGTTTAATATAGAGTTAGAAAGAAATGATGTGAGTAGGAAGGCATAAAGATTTTAAAATCTACAGACTCTAGGAATAAACTGTATTTGGAGGTTGAACTTTACAAAAAGGTAAACTCTTTTAAAATTCATTTTTCTTATTGTGGTAAAAAATACATACATATATATACATATACACATATATACATGTATATGTGTGTGTGTATATATATATAGAGAGAGAGAGAGAAAAAACATAGTATTCATCATTTCAACCATTTGTAAGTATACAATTCAGTAGCAGTAAATACATACACAATATTGTGTAACCATCACCACTTCTACCCATATCCCAAATTACCATCTCCAATAAAACCTCTGTGCCTGTTAGCCCTGGCCAGGTGGCTCAGTTGGTTGGAGAATCATCTCATACACCAGAAGGCTGCAGCCTTGATTCCTGCTCAGGATGCATACTTAGGTTTCCGGTTTGATTTCTGATGAGGGTACATATGAGAAGCAACTGATTGATGTTTCTCTTTCACATCTCTTTCTCTCTCTCTCTCTCTGATAAATAAACATCTTCCAATGAGGTTTAAACAGTATCTGTACCCATTCTCTTCTTCCTCCATCCCCTGGTAACCCCTGTTCTACTTTCTTTTTCTATGAACTTCACTATTTTGGGTACCTCATATGAATTGGACTCAAAAATATTTGTTCTTTTGCGTCTGATTTATTTCACCAAACAAAATGTTTTCAAGGGTCCACCCAAGCTGTAGGATGCATCAAAATTTTATTTCAAAAAAAAAAGGTGAACTTTCACCTGGGAAGAATCAGATTTTGATCTATATTCTTCTTCTTTGCAGCCTTTGCTCTCTGGAGCTTATTAACTCTTCATTGAGAACAGAGGTTCCTGATCTCACCTGACTGCTCCATTCACAGTATTTTGAGCACTTGAAAATCTTTCCCTGCTGCCTGAAAACCTCAAAGATGTTCTGGATATTCTTTTTATCTTTCTTTCAAGTTGTCTAGTATTGTGAACTAATAATCTCCTGTCTTAGAACCAAAGGACTAAAAATCTTACATTGAGTCCCTTATAGGCAACCCTAAAGCATTTTTTTTGCCCTCCTTAACCTGAAGACTTCTTGTACCTTTCCTTCAGTTACATGGGGGAGAGGTACATGTGTAGGCAATGGGCATGTAACACAACCCATGATTACAACTCCTCTTTATCGCCTTTTAGTCTAATATTTCTCAACTCTAATGAACTTAATGCCACCTTTTTTACAAATATTTTGTATTAATCTCCCCCTTTAAAATCTTAAAATGAAATTAATAGGCAATATAATGTATATACCCCATTGCCTCTTAAAGTCAAAAATACTATGTTAAGCATGATAGAAATTAGAAATAAAAGGAAAATGACTTATAATAAAATGTTTTGTGTTCCAGTAATACATATCTCCATTTGTTTGGGAATAACTACATGGAAAGACATAACGAAGTAGTCAGAAGTTGGCATTTAGGTGGAGAATCACCTCTGAATTCAGTAACTACAAATGCAAACCAAGATAAATGTATTACATAGACAACTAAATCCCTTGAGCATTTTGGATGCCTTTTGTTTCTTTTTCTTGTCTCATTGCTGTGGTTAGAAAGGGGTTAATATCCAAAATGTATAAGGACCTCATATAATCTAATACCCTTCCCAAAATAACCAACTAATCTGATTAAAAAATCACAGAAGATATGAATAGACACTTCCCTAAAGAGGACATAGAGATGGCCATTTGGCACATGAAAAGGTGCTCAACATCACTAATCATGAGGGAGATGCACACTGAAACCACAGTGAGATGACTGGAACAGCTGGGAAAGCTCCACAATGAGATAGTGCACCCCTCCTGTCAGAGTAGCTGTCATAAATAAACAAACAAATGTCGGCGAGGGTGCGGAGAAAATGGAGCCCCTGTGCACTGTTAGTGGGACTGAAATTGGTGCAGACACTAGGGAAAGAGGCATCGAGGTTTCTCAAAAAAATTAAAAATAGGACTGCCATATGACCTACCAATTATACTTCTGAGTATTTAGCCAAAGAAATCCAAAACACTAATTTGAAAACATATATGTGTCCCTATGTTCACTGCAGTGGTATTTACAATAGCCGAGATATGAAAGCAGCCTGAGTTCACCAATAGGCAAATGGATAAAGAAGAGGTAGTACATATACATAATGAATAGTACCCAGGCATAAACAAGGAATGGAATATTACTCAGCCATAAAAAAGGAAATGAAATCTCATTCTTTGGGACAACATGGATGGACCTAGGAAGCAACTATGGTTATTAAAGTAAGTCAGACAGAGAAAGGCAAATACCATATGATTTTACATAAATGTGGAAACTAATAAAAAACAAAATAAGGAAACAAAATAGAAGCAAACTGATAGATACAGAAAACAAATTGCTAGTCACCAGATGGCAAGGTGGTTGGGGGACTAGATGAAAAATATAAAAGGGATTAAGAAGTACAAATGGCCAATTATAAAAATACTCATGGGGATATAAAGTACAGCATAGGGAACATGATCAATAATATTGTAATAACTATGTATGGTGTCAGATGTGCACTGGACTTATTGGGGCCAGCATCTCATAAGGTATTAAATGTCTAGTCAGCGTGTTGTATAGCTGAAACTAATGTAATATTTTTATGTCAACTGTAATTGAAAAATAAATTCTAAAAAAAAGGACACAAATTTTTCAGAATAACGCAGAGGTGGAAGTATAACTGGCCTCAGTCTTCTTAGAGGCGGGAAGCCATCAGATAACTCTAAGGGACTCTGAGGACTCCCCAGTATATTTGCACAGCCCGCCTCCAGCGTGGGTTCTGGGGAGAGGAAGACCCGGGCAGGAAGGGCCCTTGGATGGCTGCAGGTTTTTGAGCCATTTTCCAATGTCCTTGTCCACAACTGGGCCTAAGATCTTATCCTTCGCCTTGCTGTTTGGACACTCCATCTACCACCTTAGCCAAGCTTCACAAACATGAAAGTGCATACAAAGTTTACTGTGGTGTGGTAGGCCTCTGGGGTTGAACATGCAAATTATGTCCTCACCGCTTCAAAAAAGTTTCAGGTTCTTCCCTCCATTTCATTTTTTCCTTTTAAGTTCCCCCTTAATTGCAGCCTCCTGACAAAAGCTGCAAGTCTTGGCAAAGCTCCCACACTGTGAAAAAATAGAATAATTCCTTTCTATATGTGTCTCCAATCCCACCTCCAACTTGGTTTCCGTGCCCACAATGTTCTTGGAGTTTGCCTGAACCAGACTGGGTGGCTGCCTGCATCCTGTGTCATGGTCACATTGGAAACAGAGCTTTCCACTCGCCAACATCTTCGTGTCGCAGGTCATCTCTCCTGAGTGGCCCGTCTTGCCTGAATCTAAGAGGGAAAATTAAACTTTTTCTCCATTCCCCACCACTTACATTATCTGCTCAGATCCTGAAGAAAATTCCATAGATGAGGGAGGTGACACCATACCCCTGAAGTCACTGAGGTACAGAGATAGTTATTGATTGACCAAAGTTACACACAGCTAATAAATAACAGAACTGGGAAAATAACACAGATTTTGGTTTTCTTATTTATTTATTTACTTTTAACTCAGTAAGCTTTTTAGGCATCTGTTCACTAATCCCATTAAAATAAAAACCTCTTTGGTGAAATATTTCAGAGTTACCCTTTCCACACTCCTTTGAGATTTAACGAGTCTCTCAAAAAACCTTCTTGCTTTTCTGTCCATCATCGTATCCCCAGAAGTGTCTCTGCCCTTCCACTGGTTGCCCTTTCTTCGACCCTTTCCACTGTTGTTATTTTTTCTGGGTACACAGAAATGAGAGCTGCCACACTGAAAGATATGCATGGCTTCCATTTTGGTGACAGAAATGGGATAACATTTTTTGGTTGATTTCCGAAGCACGTTGCTGGCAGAAGAGCATTTTGGACTCAAGACTTCTCAGAACAGCAGTTACGACCTGGTCCCGTGAGTTTCACCCTGTTCCTGAAACCTGGGCTGCTCTTCCGCCTCCTTCCCGCCCTGAAATTCCAGATGGACTTCAAAACCTAGCTTGCATGCTGCCTGCTCTCTTTAACCTTCAGAATAATTCCTTTATTTCCCCCACAGCTCATCATCTAAAACCTGTTTGGCCCTTGTTTCATTCTGCCAGATACCGTAGTTAACTTTTCGCAAACGATTGTTTGACACCCATTCTTGCTCAAGCTTTGCCTTCAGTTTCACTCCTTTTCTTGCTTGTGGTTGTTATTCTACCTCATTGCTTCTTCCTAAATTCAAGTTACTTCTTTCTGGAGTAAGCTCTCTCTGCAAGGATCTGTGGATGGTAAATTTCTTGAGTTTTCTGTGTTTCAGTTTGGCAAATTGTAGCTGCAAAAAAACAAAGATCCCTACTGAAATGTTTTAAAAAAATGAAGGAATTCAGTTATCTCACTTACCAACAATCCTGAGGTAGGGCAGCTGCATGTACAAACACACCCAGAAAGGGAAGGTGCTTCTCATCATCCTGCTCTGCCATCTATCTGTGCCTCTCTTCTGCTCGGGATCAGCTCCCCTCTTGGCAATGGCTGCTGCAATTCCAGGAACCACAGGCAGATGGACAAGGTCCAAAGGAAGAGCACTGTCTCTTCCCATCTTGGTCTCTTGAAAGGCAAGGAGACCTTGCCCATAAGCCCTCCCAGCAGATTTCTCCCACCTGATTGGCCAGGACTGCATCACCCAGCCCTTTCATACCAAGCACTGTCACGGGGAATGGGATTACTAAGACTGGTGTAGAAGCTGGGGAAAAACACTACTATCAACTACAGGGCATCAGTTACAGGAAAGACTTCCCAGAGTGCACTTAGTCTCCAGAGAGTTGGGCTTGAACCGGGCAAGCAGGATGGACCGGGGGCAGTGGCCTGAGACTGAGAGCTGGCACCTGTGCTGAGTCAGCGTGCGTGAAGACGCTAAGGCAGGGCAGCACTGCTCCGCGCCAGTCCGGTGGCAGCAGGAGTTTTCAGGCAGGGCAGTGGCCCTGCTGGGGACAATATGCGGAAGTAGGACAGCAGGTCCCTGAAAGAGTTTTCTTTTCAGCTCTGGCTTCAGGTAAATACCTTGTAGTTCCCCTCTCTGAGCCAGTTTGTTGCTGGGTGACCTAACGGGACTCAGGGAGAGTTCCTGATGTGTGAGAGAATTTGTCTTTCCTCCTCCCTAAATCACGTGGAGAAAGAGAATCCAGCTCAGGGCTCTACCAGAAAGAGAGAAAGCTCTTTTGAGTAGGCTATTGGCTGTGCCTTGTCCTATATGTATGTATGTATGTATGTGTGTGTGTGCACGTGTGTATTTTGTGTGTGTGTATGAGTGCATGTATGTGTATGCACGTGTGTGTGTGTGTATGGCACCTGCACTTTAAATGCTTGACACTCTCTCAGGAGTTCTTTGCCTGAGATTTTGCCTCATTGTCTTCTCTCATGCAGTGTTGCAGGTGAGAAATCTGTGAGTTATCTGCTTTGAGTCTCTAGAGTAGCTTTTGCATTTTTTATCCTTAATGTGCCAAAATGTCATAATTTTGTGCAAATTTGTGAGATCTCATCCTGTTCAGCACATGGTATTACCTTTTGATCTGAGAGCTCATCTCTTTTATAGGTGTTCTTTCTTCTGTCATTCGCTTGAGGATTTCCTTCATTGATCTCTGTTTTATTCCTTCAGACTGACCCAGGGGATTGATGCATCATTAAATAGACTTTGGAACTTGCAGGTATCCAGGCCTCTCAACTTCTCTCTCACACTTCATCTATTTATTCTTTGTGCCCTGTTCTGTAAGGATATTTGGTTCCATTTTTAAACTCACAAGTTAGCTCTTTAGTTTTTATTTTCTGCTGTTCAGCCCCTCATTAAGTTTGTATTTCTAACAAACTTCATTATTGAAACACACAAACAAAGCAGTGTGTAAGTGGTAAGTGTACAGGGTGGTGAGGAGTCACACAGCCGACACACAGGTGTAACCCTGGCAGGTGAAGAAGAGGACAGCACCAGGAATGCTGTCGTTTGTCTTGATGCGTTAAAGGAGCAGAGCCCACAGAAGCACTCTGACCCAACTCATGAACTGTGAGTGTCTAATGAACTTTTCAGTTGCAAGAATTGCTGTGATGGATAGACATTTCATGAATCCTCTGCAATCCCCCAGGCATGTAAGTATAAATGATCTTCCTTTTTGTTACTAAAATCGTTACTACAAAGCAATATCACATGTGGCCACTATCCCCACAATGGGAGAGATGGGGGAAGGAGAGAAGTTGGGAAAGGCTTCTGGGAGAACTGGATGATGACTTTGAGATCTAAAAGACAGAACAGAGGTACAGCGAGGGCATCCCAGACAGAGAGAGCAGCAAGTACAGGTGGCAAGGGGGAGTTTTGTAGAATCAAGAAGTGCCAGTAGTTCGGAAGGACCGAAGCAGAGGAGGGTTGGAGGAGCTGAGTGAGCATAGAAGAGGTGGGAGCCACGCCTACTAAGGCCTTATAGGCCACCTGAAGAAGTTAAGCTCTTGTCCCAAAGACAAGCAGAGTCATCAAAGCATCTGAAACAAGGAGGAGACTTTCATTTTGGAAGGATCACTCTGGAAGCTGGAAGAAAGAGGGCCTGGCAGGTGAACTGAAAGCAGAGAGACCGGCCAGCATCCCACTGCAGGCGAGCGGTCAAGGGCAGGTGGGCCCCTGTCACAGCATCGAACTAGAGCCTGCTTTGAGAACTGGAGAAAGCACTCACATTGGAACTGCCTGGTTATGTCATTAAGGTCTCTCCCTACCCCTTGTTTGTCAAAACGTTGCTCAAGCCAATTTTTTAAACCAAAAGCCTTAGGAATAAGAATATCATATACATTGAGGAAATTTTAATTTAACTTTCCCGAGAGCAGGAAACCAACCTCTTGCAAAGTTCAGCACATTCCTCAAAGCTGCTCTCACTTTCCTGCCTGGCTGAGTCAGGCAGCAAACGGGCTTTGTTACCAAGACAACTCCTTGCGAGGCCCTCCCCGCTGTGCCGCCTGCTGCGGGGCTCTCTGCCCAGACCCTTCGGGGCTGCTTGGAAAATTACAGACAGAAACTAGCAATACTACTTCTTCACTTACCTTTCTCAGACATCGCACTTAGACATCCACTTGTATCGATCATTGTCTTTGTTATCAATATCTCCAGCCCCAAATTTTCTCTTCTTTGAAAAGAAACATGGGCTTTACAGTCAACTTAGATTGGAAGGAATAGAAAGGGAAGCAGAGAGAGTGCATCTGATCTAACATATGTCTCTTGGCCTAGGTGTTAAGAGACATCCAAGTACCAAAACTAGAGGTATTTCCTTGTTAAAACATATGACACCATATATTGAATAAAAGCAGTATTGTGTGTCTGGATTTCAAAAAGGTTCCTGGCAAAGTTTCAGGATAAGAAACAAGGTGAAGAAATAAGAACTGGATAAGTGTGTGTGGTTAGCATCATTCAAATCTGACAATGCCCAGTGGGAATTGATCAATGAATCTCTGTCATTTTGTAGTGAGGGCTGTAGTCTTAACCCCATCCTGTCCATCAGATTTATAATCACTTGAGTAGCAACATATGCTATCAGTTGTTGCAGATGACCCAATGCATCTAGTGCAATGGCAGGCACTAAGTAATTGCTCAATAAATGTTTGTTGCGCTAAACTGAGAGGAAACTGTTGATACTTTACATGACAGAATTGCAGTTCTAAATTAGTTCATTAGGCAGAAAAAAGGCAAAAATATGAATATAATAATATCGAAAGAGGGTAGATGGATTTTTTGCTCTTGGGCTCAAATAATCAATGATACAAGTGTAAGATTGAGAAAGCCCAGTTTAACACATGAAAAAAAAAAACAGGGTTTAGTTGACTGTAAACCAAGTATGAATTAATAGGGTGCTTTCCTCTCCCTACAAAACTAATGCAGGCTGCATAGTATTGTGATCACATCAAGGGAAACACACAGCCTGTTAGCTGTTGTAATATTTTGACACCTGGAAATGGGGTTTCATACTACACACTGTATTTTAAAGGGATCATTAATGAAGAGACCATGTCCAGACTAGAGTGGACATAATGGTAAGGGGCTCCCATGAGGAAAATGAGACATTTGGATTATTTGTCCAGATTATAAAACAAAATGTATACAGGAATAGGGGTAATAATAGGGGTTCACAATAGCTACCTTCACATGTTGAAATTCATTCACAGATGAGCTCTAGAGGGCTTGGCTTAACTGAGACTTAGCTTCATCAGGACCTTGAAAGTAGTAAGAGTAATAAAGCACATTTTGTCTACAGATAAGAAATAATCCTTTACCAGATAGACTGGCCAACAAATAAAACTGTGAATGCTCCAAAGCAATACTGAAAATCAGGTCACTTTTAGAGAGAATTATAACGTGAAGTAATGTGTTTGATTTTAAAAGGCATTCTATATTTTGAAGTCCCTTTCGTCTCTAAGAATGCCTGACTAAGATCATAGTTGTGTTGTCTACAAGCGAAAGACAAGTAGTGTTAAACCACCACCAACCAATGGATCATCATGGGAGCCAATATGATTCATGGATTTTAGAAATAGTAATGCAATGAAATTCCACAAGTATTTTTTAAATTGCCTCTCTTGTACTAGGCACTGTGTAGGTGCTGACTTTGTAACTGAATCAGCATGGTGCTTGGCCATGAGACACTTACAACCTTGTGCTGAAGAATGACCTAAATGGGTAGCTTTGGTATGTTTGCTGTAACAATGCCTGCACATAGTAGGCACTTGTAGTAGTCTCCAATGATTGCTATAACACACTACCAAAACTTAGTCACTTGAAACATCACAATCCTATTATCTTACAGTTCTGGGGGTCAGAAGTCCAAAATGGGCCCCACCAAGGTAAAAACAAGGTGTCATCTGCACAGGTTGCTTCTGGAAGCTTAGGGTAGAATCTGATTCCTTGCCCTTTCCAGCTTATAGGGAGTCACCCACATTCCTTGGCTTGTGGCCCTGTTCCTCCAGCTTCAAAGCCAGCGATGTCAGGCATAGTCATTCTCACACTGCCATCGGTCTGGTTCTCCGGTTGTTGCCTCCCTCTTCCACATGTACAGATGCTTGTTTTTATGTTGGGCCCACCCAGATAATCCAGGGTAATCTTCCCATCACGAGGTCAGCTGAATAATCATATTGTATTTAGCACAGTATTGTCAAATATTCCAGTTTTTTTAGGCAAAGTTGCAGATCTTAATATTTGTAGATTAAAAAATTTAAAAATTTAAACTGTCAACTCTTAGCACTGTCAGTCAACACTATCAGCACCTGTGGACCAGATCTGGCTGACGGGTGACTAATTTGCAACCTCTAGTCTAAAGTGAAGAAAGGACTTGACTAATTAACCAGCAGTTCTTCACCTGGAGTTCAGGAGTGAATTCAAGTCTATGAACCTGAATGAGGAAAAAATTTATCTTTATTTTTACTTATATAATTTACATATCTTTTATATAGCTATTTCTCTTTATATTGAATAATGGGAAATAAATTAATATACTCTATTTTTACTAACCTCTGAAAGGAATTTGGCAACTGCTAATGCATGACTACCAACGACTAGCCACAGTGGTATGGGGCGTACCTGTGACTATCACCCATGGAAATGACAGATATTTTCATGTCACGTTACAGTGTTCATGCATCTCAAAATATCTCCTATGCTCATTACTATGTGGAAATTCTGGCAACTTGTAGACTCACCCTAGATCTTGTTGTCTCATGTATCAATAAAGAAGTAATAATATCATATTGTGAACTTGCATTTATTTTAATATTTTATTTTACTTATTTTAATATTTATATTTTATTTTAATTATATTTTATCACATTTGGTTACCTTTGCAATGCTGTTTTATTTGGTGAATTTGCAATGATCATTGTAAAAAGGATTCCAAATGACTGCAAAGGGGTCCATGGTACATGCCACACACACACTCACTCACTCCAAGAACCCTCGAACCAAACTCAGGACGTGAAGGAGAAAGGCCAGTCAAATATTTGACTCCTCTAAAACCGGCACTCACAACTCTACATCTTGGTTTTCTCTTAGATAAACTGTTAGTATGTGTCTAGCTGGCACCTGTCCATTCCGATCTGCCCCTGAGGCAGAGACAATGACTCTTCCAGGCCTTCCAGGTACTGCGTTAAGTCTGAGTTCAGCCGCCAGGACTGACTGAGTCTTGGTGGAAACTGAAGCCTGTGGGTGTGCAGCTCCATGATGAAAGTGGGACACCCTGAGAACGGTGTTTTGTTCCTGGAACTTCGGCACAGTTAGCGATGGAGGGTTTTGTTGTTGTTTAGGCCTTCCTGGGCCGAGGAGCCTTTGTTTCCTTGCCACCCGTTTAACCAAAGCAAGCCCCTCTCTGCTGGTGGGTGACGGCTGGGTCCTTTGCAGGTCTGGGAAATGTGTTTGGTCTGCTCCCCCTCTGGGCTGTCTGCTCTGCTTGCTGGGTTTTGCAAATCTGAGCTCAGTTGTGGGTTTATTTTGTTCCAGGAGGCTGGGATTGGCTTTTCACATTCCTAGGTCTCGTGTGTCTGAAGACCTTCAGTTTGGCTTTACAAATGATTCTATGGTGTAACACTAGCTCCTGAATGGTAACTTAAGTTTGGTAATAATAATAAAACAGAAATAGGGAACGATCAGAGATTATTAGTACTGGCATATGAATTAAACCATATTGCAACAAATCTGTTTCAAGGGTAATAATCTTACTTTGGATGGAATTGAATTCAAGACCTCAGCCTCGCTGGCATTTCCCACATCCACTTCCTCTAAATATGAAGCTTTCCAGATCGCCTTAAATGATGTGCTCCCAAGTAGTCTTCAGATAGTCCTCTAGATGGAAGTCGTTCCTTCCCAGCTCTCTTCACCAGTGTTCTGATATTATTTGAGTTTCAGGCAGCTAACTACTTCCAAAGTTGTAAACAAGATGACCCCCATACCTGTCTGTAGTCCCCAAGGACAGAGATGTTTGTTTCTTTTGTTCATCACGGTGCGTCTAGCTTACTGTCTGACCTGGTGTGTTTCTTGAGTGGTGCATGAATCTCCCACCAGCAGCTTCAGCTCTCCTAGCTAAATGGCAGCAGAGTATTGTCTCTTTGAGGTCCTTTCGTGTTCAGCCACGCCGGCAGCTATCTACTTTATCTGCACGTCGACCCAACCCTGGTGACACAGGTCCAGGTTTATTTTGCCTCTTCTCCATTGCGGTGCATTGGAGACTTGGGCAAATTGCCCCTTAGTTATAGATAAATCAAAAAGAGTGAGAGCCAGTGCTCCAGATAATCTAGTCCTTTCTGCACTTAAAAGAGCAATGATTCTGGGGTTATCTGTACTATGCTTTTTATTAAATAAACCAGGTTAAAAGAGAAATCAGTAAGAGATGCTACTGTTTTTCTCACCCTCATTCGACATCACGCTCTGATGACAATAGGAGTCAAAAGGTATAAGATGTATAATATGTATATGTAAATAATCTTACAATATATAGGCTTTACGAGGATAATAAAATGATTTTTAACCGAACTCACATTCAGCAAAGAGAGCTTATATAAATCTTACTGAACTAGAAAGTATATACCATGCAGTGCATTCTGATAACTGTTTTTATTTCCTCCACTTTCAGGACCTTGTGATACCTACAGAGGTTCTTCAACCCGCTTATTACTGATCACACGGTTCGGTTGCAGGTTGCAGTGTGTCTAGTCTGAGCTGCCGGGGTCTTCAATCTCATCAGGATTGTCACCTTCACTCTCCATTGATGGGAAAGGAAGGTCTAAATTCACATTTGTTGTGGAGGAATTACTTCCTACTTGAGATTCCTTCAATTTTCAGAAGCATGGACACCACGATGCTTCCTGTTTAATGACATCAAATATACCTGTCGCAAGATGAGTTTGGAATGCTGCTACCCAACCGCTTTGTGTCCTGCATCGTGTGGGCACTTCCACACCTTTATGTGAATGAAAGTAAGGCTAAGCTGCTGCATCCAAACAGACACCCCCATCCCCCCAAAAATTCTTAGTGTCTTAAAGAAACAAATAGACTTCTTGGTCATGCACCAACCTGAGTGAGTATTGCCAGTTGGTAATTCTGCTGCATGGTGATTATTCAGAAACCAGGCTAACGGTGGCTCAGCTACCTTCAATATCTGTCCCTTAGTAACAACCTATACTCCATTTATGAGCTTCATAGACCCAAAACTGGTCATTTTATTACCTTGTAATTTAAAATGTGACCCATAAATTGACTTATCTCTTCAATGTGTACATTTGTCCCCTTTTTAAAAAAATCATGGCATAGTGACTATTTTTACATGTCATGTGTAGTGAACAAACTTGGTAAAACATAGAGAATTTTCTCTCTCTCTCTCTTTTTTTTAGTTGTATTGAAGACCAAATAAATGAATCCACGGGCTTGTTTTTTGTATATACGATTCTTCTGTTCAAAAAAAGCTGAGGATTGATAGTAAAGGCCCATGTTTTTTACATCTAACTTGCAGTTATGCTAATGTGCCAATGTCAGGCTGTGTTTTCTGTGGCAAGAATTGAACTTCAAAATATAAACAAAGGAATGAGTTCTTTTGTCCTCCATTTTTGTGTATGCTGGGTTTTCCTTGTGAACAAGAATAAAGCCTTTTTTTCCCTCATAAGTAGTGACTTAAAATTGGTCAAAAAGAAAAAGTAAAAGGACAGCAATGTGTTGGCATATGCCAGGAAATGGCGGTGACTACTTTTATTTTTATAGTTCATTGTGAAAGGCATGTAACAGAAAAAGTTTGAGAGACTGCTAAGAATAAAATATTTTTCAAGGTCTCTGGCTCCTTTTTAAAAAATGACTTAAAGGATGATCACAATTCGTTTCTTAGATATAAATAAGAAATAAAGAAAAAAAGGCAGCTTATAGATGAGCATATTTACGAAAACCCAGAAAAAAAGCAAAACAAAAAACATGCTATTCACATTCACAGAATACAAATCTGTTTGCTGTCCTGGGGAGCCAAGGTATGCTATTCGATTAAACTGTCACATGGTTTCTCTATGGGGCTAGACCTCTTGGGCAAGTAGACCCACCACAGCTGAGCAAACAATCTGGAGTTCTGTGTAGTTCAAGACCATTGCAAGGTCGGCCAGCGGTGGGGAGGACAACCACCCTGGGGAATTGAACGGGGTGGCTCCTGAGAACGAGATGATCTCAGGGACATTAGAAGCCTGTTATGGACTTAGAGCCAAGGTGGACTTTCAGATCAGCAAAGTGCATTCTCACAGCCCCCCAAGATCAGATTAAGTCTGGGGTCTCCTGCCTCTGTCTGACGGCCAACGAGGCTTGGTACTAAGTCCCAAAATACTGCTTCTTAATCCTCCCAAGGCTGTCCACAGTAGTTTTGGCCCAAATCATTTCCTGCGACATTTCCTTTCCCATTGCCATGTAAAAAATTGTGATGGGGCATTAAAAGTAGTATTGCAAGCCAAATATTACACTCCATTTGCAAAGACTGGTCTGGTATCCTTAAATTAAGAAAAATTCTTTGTAATTTCAAATGCCAGGCTACAAATTTGCAAGAAACCTAAAAGACCACAGGATGGGGTGGTATAGACAAAAAGGATAGAGACCAGAAAAAAAGAGCTATATAAGAGCCTGCCTGGGGGAAAGGATCCCTAAGTAGATGTGATTCCGATGTTGGGTCTTGAAGACATTGGGTTCTAGAGGTCTTTCCTTGACACAGAAGGGTAAGGTGAGCTTAGTTACACTCCCTGCTTATGTTAAGTCTGTAAAAATTGATTATACCGAAGAGTAGATTTTAGTGTGTATTATTAAGAACAGTTAAAACGCAGCCTGATATCTGGTAGTATATGAGATATCAACAGAGATAGTTGCAAACTAAGGTTATCAAGTCACATATAATCAATGCAAAATATTTTGGCAGGTAATTCTGTTGGAAAGCAGTCATCCTCCTCTTCTCTAACTGTGCGTGCATGTGCCCTCAGAGAGCTCTCAAATGAGGACTGAAAAGAGAAAGATGAGTGAGGAAAAACAAGTAAGGAAAAAGTGGGGCAGAACTGGAAATCAAAACAAACTTACACTTGAAATGTGATTAATAAAGTTGCCAAGAATGGCCCTCAAACATCAAAGTAATGCAAGAACAGGGACGTTTTCCAAAACTCCATGTAGAGTAAGGAAGTCATTTCGCTGTATGAATTATAACAATATACACAACACTAGTCCTCCTTACTAGTCATAACAAAAATTACTTGAAACATATACAGAGTGAAGGAAAGAATTTTGGTTGTGGATGTTGAGAATTCAAGAAGAGAGAAGTTGAGAAGTTATTTCCTCCACAGGCTGAAAAATCTACCCAGTATATATATAAAGGTATATATATATATATATATATATATACACACCTTTACCTTAATAGCTTAAAATAATTTGATCTTCTTGCAAATGTTTTAGAATATAGACTGTGCACATTCATATTACTGAACATATGTTTAATGGAGATAAAAAAACAAAATAATTCAATGGAGGCAGTTTTGTCTAAAAAAGCTCTCCTGAGTGAATTTCGTGATGGCTTAGAAAAATAGAGTAGGGCATAGTCTGTGTAGATTAATACTATTTGGAAAGTTTTAGGCTTGGTTTTAAATCAATTTTCTGTCAATAACAAATCACTTTAAGTATTGTCATTATATGCTGTTACTTAAGTTAAATAAATTTATAAACTGAACTTTCCTCCTTTCACAACAGAAAAACCTGGCACTTTACCACCTTAACCAAGAGCTCGAAGGTGGCATCCTCCCACTAATGGCACAAATTGCCATGTGGTACTTCGTGGTATGATGCTATGAGAAGCGTGTAACATGACCTATATAGTTTTGTAACCAGATATTTAACCTGAATACGATCACAAGAAAATAGCCAAGCAAATCTAGATTATGGGACATTTTCTAAATGATTGGCTCTGGCCCTTCAAAAATGTTAATGCTACACAAGAGAAACAGGAAAGGGGACTAATTCCTGATTAAAGGGAACTAAAGAGGCATGCTCACTATATGTAATATGTAATTTTTGACTGGATCTTAAATAAAAAATAACTACAATAAAGGCTATTTTGTGGACAATTGGAGAAATTTGAGTGTGAAGTATTTATTAGATATTATTGAATCAATATTAGATTTCTTGGGTGGTTTTGTGGGAAAATGCCTTCATCCTTGGGGAACACACAATGAAGTATTTAGGGCTATGGTGTGGAGTTGCTTTCAAACGTACATAGAGACATACACATAAACATGTGTGTGTGTAGACAGAGAGAGAGAAAAGCAAATGTTGCAAAATGTTAACTATTGGTGAACGGGGGTAAGAACATATGAATTTTCATCGTAATGTTCATCCAACATTTTAGTGGATTTGAAACTGTTTTAAGGACACTCACTGAGTTACCACGTAGCAGATGAGGGCTATTTCTCTTTTTAGAAATATTCCAGATAACAAAGGAAGAAGGAATGATATAATTCAACTATCTCCATTTTGTAATTCCTAATATAACTTATGAATCTAAGCATGCAGCGTCAATGGCCATAAAAGAAAAAGCAATCAAATACTATGTGACTTTTGAAAGAAACTCCATATTATAAAGTGGTATTGGCAAAAAATATCAAACCTAAAACTTACTAACACTCTAGGTCAAGTGTTCCAAAACAACAGCAGAATCAGCATCACCTGGAAAGCTAGTTAAACTGCAGACTGCTTGCTGGAGCGCAAGCCCAGAATTTCTGATTGGTTAGCCTGAGGTAAGGTTTCTAACAAGTACCCCATTAACACTGAGGCTTCGATCCAGGACCACCCTCGAGGAGCAAGCTCTGTAGATCAGCTCAGGCATTCATAGGAACTACAAATGGCAGAGAAACATGTCAAATAATACCAGACTGTGGATAAGTGAAGTAAAAAACACTCTGTGGGTAAAAAACACTCTGTATCTCTTAAATAAATTAATTGCAGTTTACATAAAGACGGAAGGGGAACCTATAGGTTAAAAGAAACTTAACAGGTATACCAATCAATTGCAATATGCAAAATTTTATTTAGATTCTTATTTAACTGTTTTTTAAGTATTTGTTACATTTATGAGAATTAGAAATTTGACCATTGACTGGATGAATTATGGTTAAATTTTTTAGGTGTGTTAGCAGTATAAATTTTTAAAAGAGTTACTGTTGTACACATTGAAATGTGTATAGATACAGAAAGTCGGGGGGAAGTTAAGTAAATAAATAATTAAATAAAGGCATCAGTTCTGTAATTCTCAATAGCTTCACTGATTCTTATTCTCCAGTAAGAATATTTTATTCTCACTTGTTTCACTTTTAATATTTCTGTCTAGATTTTTCAAAATCCTCCTTTCCCCTGCTGATGACTTAACTCTTGGAAGACTGAAATGACTGCCACCATTATTCCCCGGGTCAAATTCTCTTTGCACAGGTGCCCACTGAAGTCCTTCCTGAATCCAGGGACACGTGTGATTTCCTAATTGTTTTGACAGTTTTAATTGTCAAAATGCTAAAACATCAAACGCACCTGTGGGTGTGTTTTTGTCATTGTTGTTTTGCCACTTTATGTTTTTGAAATTCAGCCATAAAGATATACCCAGCAGTAACTCACCCATTTCTTTTCCTGCCGTATTTAAAGCTATTGGATTTTCCTCATTAGTGGCTGCTTTAGTTCTATCCAATGTGTGTGGATATTTAGTATTTTCATTATTATGCTTTTGTAGAAATTCTGCAATATTAGTTTGGATTTCTTTGTTGACCCAGAAGTTGTTTTGAAAATAACTTCTAAAATTCTAGGCAGTAGGAGTTGTTTTCCCATAAATGAGTTTGTAATCTATAATTTTATGTCATTGTACCACCATATAATATTGGCTATATTGTTTCTGCATTTTGCAGTTTATTGAGTATGGTTTAAATGACCTAACATATCATTTCTGGTGTGTATTCAGATATTTTCTATCTTCAGCGTGCAAGTTTTGCAATATATGTGTGTATACTTGTATATATCAGACATACACTATTAACTTTTTTTAGTTCTACATATAATTACATACATGTTTTTCATTTATTTGACCTGCCATGAACTGCTTCTTCCTTTCCATGCACATGGTACAAATGTTCCACCTACTGCTTTTAGGCCAGAGATGCTATGGAAATGTGAGCAAGAGTAGCATGCACCACTTCCAGCTAGAAGCCTTTAAGTCAGTGCTGGCGAACTGTTTACCATGTTTCCATTTGCTTCATGCAGCACCAGAAAGGCAACATTCAAAATAAAGGAGACTCCATCAGCCTGCATCCCTCCGTGAAGAAGACAGTGAGAACAGGCCCCTGCTGGCCCATAATGAACAGCTGAGTATAAGCAAGAATTAAATCTTTCTTAGCTTAAGCTACTGAGACTTGCAGATTGTTTGTTATATAGCAGAATCGGTGTAGCTGAGAGGTAAGGGATACAAGCACTTCACAGTAGATTGATTCAGCAGCCAATTATGTCATCAAAGAACTCAGTTTTTTTTTCTCCTTTCACTCTTGACTTCGGGCTTTTGCTGATTACAGAGGTAGTAGTTCTAGGACTCATATTCAGACATGAAATAGCAAAAGCAAGAAGGAAAAGCACCTTTTTTTCTAGCTTAGATGTGAGGAAACTCCCTGATGCAATCAAAAAAAGCCCTTTATACCTCGAACTGTGTCACCCGTCCTGAACCAGTCACTGGCAAGAGTGATAGAACCTTCACGATTGACACAGGCAGATGATCTGGGATGAAGTCATCTGGGATGATTGGGGTGCCAGCCACAATGATGTCTACTGATAGCAAGTAATCTCTATCGGTATGTATACATATGTAGGAATGATTATTTTATATATTTTAATAGTTACAGCAACTACATTATATAATTAGCTTGATAAATATAAGACATAATCAACTTTTACCATTCCAGAGTCATTACTTTTCCCCAAATTCTGAATTTAAAAGTCGTTGGTTTCTTTGGTGATAGTTTTCAGGGGTGTCCAACCTGCAGCCTGCAGGCCGCATGCAGCCCAGGATGGCTACGAATGCGGCCCAACACAAAATCGTAAATTTACTTAAAATGTTATGCTATTTTTTTGTGATTATGTGTCCCAGTGTACTTAATATGTGGCCCAGGACAACCCTTCTCCTTCCAGTGTGGCCCAGAGATGCCAAAAGGTCAGACACCCCTGGTTTATATTATGTATTTCTTATTTAGGACTTTATTCATAAAATATATTCATTTATGTGTTATACATAGAAAGAGGAAAGGTAAAAATTTGTATAATTATAATCCAGAATAAACAATGATCTGAGATTTGATCAATGATCAATGATTTGTACATTACCCAAGGAAGGCAACAAATATCACTTTAAGGAAGGTTTCCATGCTTTCTGACACCTCCGGTCAGTTTGGCTCTCTTGCTTCACTTGGGCTGAAGTCTTTATTCTTGTGTGGACATCAGTCAATTACCAAAAATGTTATCTCCTTGTCAGACACAGTTCCTGTTCAATTTATTTATTTGTAGCAAATAATAGATGATATAGTAATACTGTCAGTTTTCAGAAGTTGTAATCTTATATTTGAATTTGTTTAAAAATTATTAGTTAAAAATTAATGAAATTTCACAATTTAAATTAATTAAAATATTTGTTCTATTATCTGAAGTGCCACATGGGTATTTAAAAATACAATATCTTTGCATTGCTGATATATTCTCATTGAATAAAAGACAATTGAGAGTCTTTCTTAAGCATTTTAACACAATGAACACACACTAGAACCTAACAAACAGGAGAAATCAACCACTGCCAAAGCAGATGATAAATTCTCTGAGGACAAAAATCCAGCCTTTTGAGCCACAGTAACTGCTAACCTGACTGAGGCTCATGAAATACTTGTCAAAAGGAGTCGAGAACATACCAATGGAGACAGGACAGTCTCTTCAGGAAACAGTGTGGAAAAAACTGGACAACGACACACATAAGAATGAAATGAGATAACTATCTTACACTTACATGAAAATTACCTCAAAATTGATTAAAGACTTTGATGTAAGACCTGAAACAATAAAATACATTGAGGAAAACACAAGTCAGGTCTAAGGGATGTTTTTGTGGAGTCAATTCCATTGCCAAGAGAAATAAATGGACTACATCAAACTAAAAGTTTCTGCACAGAAGGGAACTACCAACTGAACAAAAAGATGAGCTACCAATGGAAAGAGATGTTTGCTAATCATATGTCTAAGGAGTTAATATCCAAAACATATACAGAACTCACCTATCTCAACAACAACAACAACAACAACAACAAACAACTAAAAAGGGGGAAGAGGATCTGAATAAACAGCTTTTCCAAAGAAGACACACAGACAACAGGCATGTGAAAAAATGTTCACCACCACTGATTATTACAAACATGTAAATCAAAACCTCAATGAGCTATCACCTCACACCTGTGAATATCAAAAAGCCAGGAAACGACAAGTGTTGTGGAGGATGCAGAGAAAGAGGAGCCTTCCCACACAGCTGATGGGAGTGTAAATTAGTGCAGCCACTATGGGAAACAGTGTGAAGGTTCTTCAAACAGTTATGAACAGAACCGCCATCAGATCCAGCTATTCCACTTCTGGGTACTTATCTGAAGAATATGAAAACACTAATTTATAAAGGCATAGGCACCCCTATGTTCATTGCAGCATTATTTACAACAGTCAAGAAGTGGAAACAACCTAAGTGTCCAACTATATATATATATATATCCTTTATCCTTTCATCCTGTGTGTGTGTTTGTGTGTATGTATACACACACATATATATCCTGCCATTTGCAACAACATACATGGAACATGAGAGTATTATGCTAAGTGAAATAAGTCATGGAAAAGAAAAAATACCATAGGATTTTACTTATTTGTGGAATGTAAAAGCAAAACGAAAACAAGCTTATGGAGGCAGACAGTAGACTACTGGTGGTCTCCAGAGGGGAAGGGAAGTGAGGGGAGAATAGAGTGGATGGAAGGCCTTGACCATCTGGTGGAAGATGGAAACTGGACTTTCGGCAGTGAGCGCAGAGTAGCACGTGCCGATGCCACTGTACAATGCTGCCCATCTGAAACTTAGGTAATGTTATAAACTAATGTTACCTCATAAAATACATTAAAAAATCAATGTCACAAAGCTTTAATGTACAGCACAGATAATAGTCAATAATATTGTAATAACCTTTAAAAAGAAATACTAATTGATAATATAATACAATGAGAAATGTTAGTTTTTTAATTAACTACTTTTTACTAAACTAGCAATCCATACTCAAGTGGTTTTAAAAATTAGGCAACTATTGCTACATTTCTTGTGTATTCTTATTCATAAATATATGAATACTTAGGTATACTTATTCATAAATAAGTGGAACAATAAGTTGATATTTCTCTACTTCTCTCTCTCTAAAATAAATAAATTTTAAAAAATTTTAAAAAACCACATCTCTCATTTTTTTCACTGCTTTTTCCAGTGAGTTCAACCATTTGACATTACCACAGAACAATTTATTCATGATTTCCAAAGTGGCTTAATTAATTTTGAGGGATTACAGATATTTCATAGACTTTAAAATAGGAAAATAAATGGCCATTAAAAATAACAGAATAAATACCACCAGCAGGAATTTATGAGAAAAAAGGGAGAGGTTGAAAATGATGTTTTTCAAATGTGCCCCATATTTAGTTCAAGGCTCATCTCTCATTGACATTACCTTACTGTTTTTTAAAATGTCTCCTGGGTCCTTTTGTGAAATACTGAAGGTTACTGGGTGTATGACTTATTTTTGCAAATCAGATGTTTCTTTAAAATTCAACAAATTGAGAATGAGTTTTAATTAAGCAGACAAGCTTTCAGAACTCATTTTAAAACATGCATGATAATTAGAGAACATCAAAGAATATTGTTACATTCTAAACAGTAAACAAGGACTGTTAATGATTTAACAAATTCCAAACATTATTTCACAGCACAGAATACTAAAGCTTGTTTTTTTCAAAGCAAGTAAAGATTAAACCAATGATTTCTCAATCCCTCTTCTCAAAAAAAAAAATATAGTTTCATCAAAGACTGCATCTATCATTTGCAAGAGTCAAAGTTCATGGAAATTTGGAGCTGAAGAGACTTTAGGTATCCTTTCATCCACCAGCCAATAAAAAAACTGACTTGGCCAATGTCGTATTTGGTTTTCAACAGGCTGAACAGTGTTCCTGGCTCTAAATATCCATTACTTTCTACTACATTTTGTTGTATCTATTGTAATACGTGTAAAAGCACTTGCAACAGTATCTAACATACTGTGGTATATTATTTTTTACATTGTATTTAAAATTTGGGGGTGGTTGAGGATTACTGTGATGGATAAGTAACAGAAACATCCCAATGAAAGGAGGGTGGGGAAGTTTCTGCCTCTCTCTCAGGACTCCCTGTTCTGGTGGAAAAGGCACAAAGCTGGTTAGAAGTAGCTCCAGAGCAAGGCTGGGAAATCCTGCTGGGACTGGTTAGCCTTTCTTCCCTGGGCTTCTGAGGAGCGGTGGCGTGTCTGTCCCCTTACATCATTGTTACCCCAAGGTCTACCACGTTTTCATCACAATGGTAATTCCTTACACTTGTGCTGCCCTTTATAGGTATTAAATACCTCTCTATCACTGCATCTGATCTTCATGGTAAATTGTGAGGCAGACGTTATCTACAAGTCTAATCAAGGAGCCCACAGCTGAGAGAGGGTGAGTCCCAGTCTCGAGAGTGGAACCACCGGGACTGCGCCTCTGGCTTCTGGCCTTGAGTCCCATGACTTGGTTCTAATATTAATCAATCTGAATTTCCCAAATTCCAAATATTTAGTGTTCTGGGAACTCAGAGTTCACTTTACAAGGAAGATCCTTCAGTGGAAGTTTGGGTAACCTAAATGTCCAAATTATAGCATGCTTTCTTGGAAAAGGAAAATAGTAGCGCCCAAAAATTCCATGGAAGCGCTTGTGGCTGCGAGTGAACTGTGAGGATGGCGTTTTGCTAGAAGCATGAAACCACAGTCAGCTCTGAGTGCCTGTTTGTTTGTTCCACTTTTTGTCATGGGGATAAGGAAACTTGAAAATAAAATATGGCTGAAATTGAAATTAAATGTGTCTGGAAAGAAGTTTACCCAAATGTTACCAGTCTCTGGATGGTTGGATTACAAGTTACTTGCATTTTCTTTTTCTGCATTTTCTATAATAGTAATGTTACTTTGCTCATTAGAAATTATATAATTCACCTATATACTTCCCAGCTCATTCAAAAGGGAAATTCAAACTTTTTTAAGCTAGATACTTGGATGGACAGACACTTGGAAACTCTCCAAACAAATGAACATCCTCTAAAATAAAAGGTCTATCTGTGAGTAAGCTAAAAAAATTCATGCAGGCATTTATTCATCCTTCTAACAAATATGTATTGGGCACCTGCAATGTGTTAGCCATACTGAGGCACTGAGAATACAGCACTAACCAAGTCATAAAAATTCTTGCCTTCAGGGACTTTCATTTTACAGGAGCAGACAGACCAAAAGAAAAAAAAAAAGATCAAGATGATATAATGGAATATGTTAAATGGTGCTAAAGAATTAGAAATAAAATAAAGGAGGGAGAATAGAGTGCCTGGGGTGTGGGCATTTAGGGTAAGTATTCAGGGAAGTTGTCACTGAGGAGGTGGCCTGAAGAGGTGAGCTAGGGAGCCTGGTGGGTTTCTGAGGGAAGAGAGATCCAGGTAGAGCAGCCAGTGCAGGAGCGTGCTTAGCGTGGTCAAGAAACAGCAAGGCAGCCAGAGAGTGTGGAAGCCTGTGAGCAATGGGGAGAAGAGTAGGAGATACCATCAGCAGGAAAGGAATATGATCTGACTGGTGTTTCAGGATCACTCTGGCTGCTGTGGTAAGGACAGATGGAAAGCAAACAAAGGCAGAAGAAAGGAGAACAGATTGGGCACGATTACGTTACCGAGGCAAGCAGAGTTGGTGGCTGGAACCAGGATGGTGGGAATGGAGGTTATGATTGTAGCTTCTGGATATATTCTGAAGGTAGAACCAATAGGATTTGCTTATGGATTGAATGAGAGCAGTAAGGGAAAGCCAACAGTGAAGTTTCCAGCTGCAAGCTAGAAGATTGGAGTAGTCATTCTCTAAGACAAAGAAGACAATAGGAAAAGCAGATTGGAGGTGGACAAAATCAGCAGCTCACTTTCGGAATGATAAGTTTGAGATATCTATCCTTTATCAAAGTGGAAGTGTTCACTTGACCCTTGGACACTATTTGGGAGTTCATGGGAGTGGTCTGAGCTAGAGACACAGGAGTTGTGAGCATGCTGATGACATGTGAATCCATGAGGCCAGACAGGGATGGGACCAGGTAAGCGCAGAGACCCCGGGGCCCACCTACATACAGAGAGACAGCAGGGAATGAGGAGAACCAAGAGACGGTGTGTCTCGGAAGTCAAGTGAAAAACTAGTTTCAAGAGAAAGGACGTGATTGTTGGTTGGTAGTAACTCAAATGCAGCTGAGCATGATTATTTTTGAGACCAATTATTTCTCAGAAAATTTTGAATATTGTTTGTTTCAGGGATTAACAGCCCATAACAACTACACCAGAATAAAAGCATTTGAGAGGCCCTGGCACAATGGAAAACGAAAGTAGGAAACATGGGTTTGCCCCAACTCCCCCGCTTACCTGTGGGCTGTGTGACTCAGGAAGGTCACGGACGCTTCGGCCCTTGGTTCCTGCTGTAAGGTGGACGCCACAGTAGCTGTCACTGCTGCCGTTATGAGGAATAATGGAACTAACTTCTTACCATTCTTAACAAAGAACAGGCACTCAACAACTGTTAGCTCTCTTTCTGTTATTAAACAGCACGGTTGTTGGGGTTACTATACTGGGTGGAAATATGGGCAGGTCCTCTAAAATATTTTGGACTCTATGAAATTGGTCCTCGGCATCCAAATTCCCCATTTTTCCCTCTTTCTAGCTACTCAGGTGCCAAATATGGGTTCCTTGCTAAACTTTTAACTCAGTTTTTCAAACTGAAAAACCCCTAAACTGAGGAATATTTATAAAATAACTGGTTCGTGTTCTGCACATTCTTAATGTCATGGAAAAAAAAATAAAGGCTTAGGAACTTTTCCAGATTAAAGGAGAGTAAAACAAATAATTACAATATGTGGTCCTGGGCTGGATCCTGTATTGTTAGGGGAGGGATCTGCTATCAAGGACATAATAAGGACAATTGACAAAATTAGAGTGGGGACTATATATTAGAATACGTGTTGCTAATACCTTAATAATGTTAAAGGCCCTGAGTGTGATAGCTGTGTATGGATGTCTAAGAGAACATCCTTGATGTAGGAAATAAGCACTAAGGCATTATGGAGTAATAATTCATTAAAAATAATTATATGTAACAGAGAATGAAAGACAAAAATGATGAAGTTTTTAAAGGTGGTTAATCTGGGTAAAGGCTGTGCAAGATATCTTCACATTATTCTTGCAACTTTTCTGTTTGAAATGTTTTCAGAATAAAAATTTGGAAAACATTATTTCCTGAAATATGCTGATCATTACTTCGTGCTAAAAGGTTCTTTCTCAGACCAGGTTTGGGACAATGTTTCTTTCACATATATTTTACATATTCTTTTGTTACATGGCAAATTTTGCAACAAAAAAATTAAACAAAAATAATGAGAAACATTTGTATAACTGTATTTATAAGGAAATGTGTTGTTAAATAAAACAAGAAGTTATAGAACTTTGAATTGTGTGAACCCCTTTACCTAAAAATTCTCCCCCCCCCCGCTCTCTCTCTCTCACACACACACACACACACACACACACACACACACACAAGTTATGCTTGGTTAATGTCTGAAAATATACAAAAAAAATTGAGCCGTGATTATCTCTTAGGAGTCCAATTGCAACCTTCTCCTATAGTTTAATGTTTCAAAGAATGATTACTTTTCTAATTTAAAATATATTTAAAGGTGGATTAATTAATGATACTGAGTTTGAGAGCCAAATGTCACTGTTAGAATTTGTGAGCCAATAATGAGGAGGTGGGTTTACAAGAGAGGAGCAGAGAGCTTCTCTCCTGCAAATATAAAGGTAAGAAAATCTAGAACTCAGCAGAGGTCTTTTGTCTAGGGTCTCACTGGGGCAGGAAGCAGAAGGATTACTTCGCTTGGACAAAGCTAGTGCAATTTAGAAGCTCACTGACCTTCAGCTGTTTCTGTAAATTATTCTGAACCTCCAATATCCTGGTCTCTGCAAACCCAGAGCTTCCCCATGATTTCTGCTACTTTCTGACCTTAGGATCTTGTTTTTCTCTGCTCCCCCTTTATCCTGAGTCACTCTGCTGCCTTTCATAAGGAATCCTAGCACACTCATGGTTCAGAGTGAGTAACTTTGGGGAGGACCTGAAGAGTAGGGGAACACCCTCACCAGGCACTGCCAAACCCTCCACCACCCGCCACTTTCACATTTCCCTGACTCCCAAACCCGTGTGCTCCCGCCCTGTGCCCCTGCAGCTGCGTGCACACCCTCAGAAGTGAAGTCAGTTCTATCCTGCAATTGTATCTCTCCAGGAAACGGGCTGGGCCCCGCCAATCTCCCCACCCCACTCCAGTTGGACTTCTGGTAGATAAAGTGCTGGTCCATAGAAGTTTGTGATTATGACTATAAATGAAACATTCAATCAGGTGCGGTTGTAGCAGGAAGTGGAACTTATTCATGGAGGCCAATAGGTCTTCGAGTTATCGAAACACCTAACTGAAGTGCCCAGGTATCCCCTCTACCCTTCCCTCATCACTCCTTATTCTTTGAGACTGGAGTCTGGGGTTACTTCCTCTTGGAAACCTCTTGCAATTCTCTCCACCCTCTGCAGCCTGATCATCTTCAGATGCACATAGTAGTTGAAACCACATGAGTCAGTGATAAGGTCCAAAGGATCTGTGAAATACAGAGCAACAACAAAAACTATCAAAAGATAATAAGCTTGGTGTTTAGAGATACAGACTGTAGGCCTCCACTGCCAAAACTTAATTCTGGGTCCCTTACTGAATAGTTTCATGACTCATACACTTGCTAGCTTAAGAAGAGGAGAGAGAAAATTATACACATTTCTTTTAAAGATTGTGGAGAATTTGTTTTATTTATTTTCATGAACATGAACTCTAGGGAGGCTGTTGAAAAAGGTTAGTAAGTCTTGCAATAAATTGCTGGCCTTGTTTCTCATCCTTAAGTATTCCATACCTTTTCTTCATTCTTTTCCCAGTTAGAGTTATTGACTGAAACATTTGTATTTGTCTCTCACCAGATCAGAAAAAAACAAGTCATGAAAGGCAGGAGACTTGTAGCTAATTAAGTTCCAAAATGGAGAGTAATGGTAACCTCCCAGTTGAGGTCTGCCCCGTTCATCTAAGACCTGGAGCTCCTCACCAGGTGTGCTAGGGATCCAGATAAAACCTGTGAATACATTACCTTAGCAGGGCCAAGGCACTTGGCAGATATGATTAGATTATGAGGCCAGGTTACTCTGGGAGCATCTTGGGTGGGCCCAGCATAATCGTCAAGGTTCTTAAGAGATAGGAGAGTCAGGGAAGGATTTGAAGATGTTACGCTGCTGGTTTTAAAGACAGAAAAAGAAACTATAAGCTGAAAAACTAGACAGCCTCTAGCAGCAGGAAAAGGCAAAGAAATAGATTCTCTACTGAAGCTTCCAGAAGGAACGGTCCTGCCAACACCTTGATTTTAGCCGAACAAGACCCAATTTGCAGTCTTCCGACCTCCAGAACTGCATGGTAACAGATTTGTGTTGTTTTAAAACTATGAAATCGGTGGTAAGTTGTGGCAGCAGCAGCAGAAAACTAATGCACCAAGTCACCTATGCTATTTTTCCCATCCTTCTCTCTACCTGAAACTGCTGTTCCATTGGCTTGTTTGTTGCTTCCTTAATGCTCCACTTTTTCAGGGATATAAACTTGACAAGAAGAAGGGGCGTAGCCTCAGAAAGAGCCCACTGCCGGTCTCACTGAGTGGGTGAGTTACTGATGATGTTGTTGAAATTGTTTGGCATTAGTCACCCATGCCAGAGACCAGGAACATGGTGTTCAGGCTGCTGCACTCTGAGGAACCTGCTGTGCCCCAAGGAACATGGGAGGGGTTGGGTGGAGAGAGGCACGATCCACACAGCCCAAACCCAGCTCCGTCATATGCAGTGACAGTGGAATATCGATTCTAACATTGGCTTTGAGCAATTAAAATGCAAGTGGAGTAGCAGTGTATTAGAAGTTTGTTTTAAAAGAAAGGCATGGTGGACACAGCACTGAAGAGCATTGGCTTTGCAGCCAGGACATTTAGTTAAGAATCCTCACTCTGCAGCAGCATGGATGGACCTAGAGGGCACTATGCTGAGTGAACACGTCAGAGAGAGAAAAAGAAAGGCAAATGCCAATCATTTCACTTATATGTGGAATCTAAAAAACAAAATAAACAAGCAGAACAGAAACAGACTCATGGCTACAGAGAACATTTTGACAGTTGCCAGATAGGAGAGGGGCTGAGGGATGGGTGAAAAAGGTGAAGGGATTTAGAAGTACAGATTGGTAGTTGCAGAATAGTTGCAAGGATGTAAAGTGTAGCATGGGTAATATAGTCGATAATATTGTAGTAGCTATATATGATGTCAGACGGGTACAAGATTATTGGGGTTGTCACTTTGGAAGTTACATAAATGTCTAATCGTGGGATCATACAGCTGAAACTCATATAATATTGTATATGAATTGTAATTTAAAACTAGAATAGAAAAAAATATTAAAAAGTAAAATAAAATTTAAAAAAGACAAAAAAGATAAATTAAATGTCCAACATTAGAGATTTTATTGAATAAATCATGAAGATCTTTAAGAAAAAAAAATCCTCATTCTGCCACTGCTTTCTAAAGGGTAACCTTAATTACCTAATTTCCCCAGCCTTATCTCATCACCAGTAAAATGGGGACAATGAGCCGCATGCCACAAGGCTGTTGCGATAATGAAATGAGAAAGTGTATACCAGAGCCTTTAGTGCAATGCCTGGCACAAAACACTAGCCAGTCAGTGATAGCTTAGGGTCCCACTCATCTCTCAATGCTCAGTGGCAATTTTTATAAACCTTGATGGTTTCCTAACCTTCTCTCACCAGGAACCCCTGGAGCTGAGTTGTCTTATTTTGAAGAGCTTCGCTTCCCGCAGCCCCCGACTCCTTTCCTCAGTCCCAAATCCATAATTTCTGCTCAATGCTGAGATAATCTGCCAAACCAGATTCTGTCAACTAGGGTTTCCCTTTGCCTATTTTCCTCTCAGGGATGGACCCCAGCCAGAAAAAGGGTTTTGGAGGTTAGTTATAAGCCTCTTCAACTAAAACACAAATGTGGTTTTTGGGGGCACCATAGATGGCAGAAATATAAGGACACAATGATTCTTTCTTTGTGGTCAAGATGGATGAGCTACGTTTGTGAGGGCAATTTTATTTGCCTGAGTTTTTTTTTTAATTTTTTTTTATTTTAACACCATATGTCAGCATAAAATCCCTCCTTGTTTATTTTCTACTGGACCTTTTTCAATATGAATTTCACTGGGTTTTTTTCTCTAACACTTCACTGCCAAGCTGATTGGAAAGGCAGCTGGTTCAGCCTCCCAAAGGTTAAATGGTGAAGTTAAACACATATGCCAGATTTTCTCTTTATTAAACACACAAAAATACTTTGTCTCAGCTCTCTTCCATGTAACTGGACATGCAGAAAATACTCAATCTCATATTCTGAATTCTCATCAGCTAATGGGGAGAATAAGTAAAAATGACCAAGTCCCTTAATTTTTTTCTTTGAGGGTTTAAATGATTAATTTGATGTGGGAGCAGATGTATCTCCTCTCCGTTATTCCCCAAATAAAAGGAATCAGGCAGCAGTCCCAGTTCTGAGGCCAGGGCTATGGAATGGGGGTTACCCTCTAAGGGAAGGGTCTTAGTAAATGCGGCCTCTCTCCCCCACTTACTGCGGCAGCTACCCAGGGGTCGATGATAGGGTCATTTTCCTTTTGGAGAGGTGGGAAATTCAAGGAGAGTAGTCTGTGGAGTCATGCTTGGAAGGATAGACCCCCTGGAAGAGCTCATGTGATTGATGATGGGCAGTGGCCCTGGGCTGCTGTTAACCACAGCACAGCCTCCCTGGGAGAACGCGGTGACGTGGAGCCTGCCTCTCTGGCTTGCCTGCTGTGACCCACGCGGAACCTCAGTGAGCACAGTAGGTGGTGCGTAATTCCTGGGCTCACAGAGGGTAACAGAAGCCAACTTCAAGCCCTTGCAAAAGAATTCAGGCTGTTTAACAGTGGGGATCTTCCCATCGAGGCATGTGCATGAATGCCAGCTCTCTCATTTAGTGATACAAACCATGGTTTACACTTGCCAAGTGTGTAAATGTGTGTGAAGACTGGAGTGGTCTTCTATCTCAGGCTATGAAATTCAGTTCAATTCACCATAACTAATTATTGAATGCCTTCTTTGCGTATGGCTGTGTATATTACTCTGATAAATACAGAAATGGCTGGTAAAGTTAGAAACAAAGGCATCTCATAGTTACAGAGTCCATCTTTATATATCTGCTTTAATTGTTTCTTAAATATTTCACACAACGACCCTGATAGGCTGTGTGGTATATAAAGCCTCATATAATGGAGAGTCAAAACAGTGCTCCTTAAAAAGGAGACCAGAAGTTGATGCTCCAGGAAAGTTTGATGGTTCCATTCCAGGGACCCGTGCTCAGCCATTCCGGGTGTTAGTCTCGTCCACGCGGTCCAGGGTTGCTCTCCACCCCATCTCCATTCCCACCCCGCACACACCTCACTTCTGCTCTCAACCTGTTTGCCAAAGCTCAGCCTCATGGCCAGATCTACTAGAGAAATACAGACTTTACAATGGGGAAGCTCATGGCAGGCTAAAAATCAGAAGTTCACTTACATGAGAGAGAAGGAAAAAACAGATACTGTGGAACATAGGTAGTTACAGTGGTTCCCATTTACCAATCATGACACTGAGATTCACACAGGTTAAATAACCTTCTGAAGGTCCGCAGACTTCACCGCACTATACTGCTTCTCTGTAACGCTGTGTCACAGTTGCTTCAGGCTTTGACAAAGCCCTTTCTGCCAGAATGGAGCTCTGAAATGCTGGAATTATGCATTTTCACAAGTTCTGTATCCTTTAGGGAAAGGGAGAAAAGGCTGTGATGAAAACTATTTAAGACAGAAAATTTAAGAGGCTCACAAACTTGGACTTAGCAAAAGAAAATGAGGTTCTGAGTAAGTGGACTATGGGGAGAAGTCCCACAAACCAAGCAGCGAGAGGGACGAGGTGGGGGAGCTTGCCTGGGAGAAGTTGAGGCAGCGCCTCCCTTACTCCAGTTTTACTCCCTCATCATGACAGTGGTCACTGTCCCAACTTCTCAGCCCTGCCACTGGGCGTGAAAGCTGCTGTGGGTTAGTGCAGAAGCAAAAGAGTGTGGCTGTGCCAATGCAGTTTTATTTAGGGACACTGAAATTTATCTTTCCTATTATTTTATGTATCACAGAATATTATTAATCTTTTGATTTTTCAACCATTTAAGAATTATAAAACCTGCTCTGGCTGGTGTAGCTCAGGGGATTGAGCGTGGGCTGCGAACCAGGCATCGAAGATTCGATTCCCAGTCAGGGCACATGCCTGGGTTGCAGGCCATGGCCCCCAGCAACCGCACATTGATGTTTCTCTCTCTCTCTCTTTCTCTCTCCCTTCCCTCCCTAAAAATAAATAAATAAAATCTTTATAAAAAAAAGAATGTACAACTCATGCTGAGCTCATAGGCCATTTAGAAGCAGGTGATAGGTAAACCTGTACCATGGACTACTTACTGCTAAGCAACAAAAAGGAACTAACTCTTGATCCACGTGACAACTTGGATGGATCTCAAGAGCGTTCTGCTGAGTGAAGAAGTCCATCTCAAAGGTCACAAGCTGTATGATTCTACTCATTCAACATTCTCAAAGTGACAAAATTACAAAGACAGCGAGCAGATTAATGGTTAGGGGTCACAGGTGGTTGGGGAGAGAAGCGAGGCTGTGACGAAAGAGAGGGTTGGCGTGATGGAAGTCTGTGTGATAATGAACTAACTCTACACCTTTGTTGAGGTGGTGACTACACCAATCTGTGCATGTGATAAAAATGCACAGAAACACGTGGGTACACACACACACACACACACACTTGTGCCCATTAAATTTTCTGGCTTTGATATTGTATTGTGATTATTTAAAATGTAACCTTTGGGGGAAATTGGGTGATGGGCACATGACTTCTTTCTGTATTATATTTTTAATTTTATGTAAATCTATAATTATTTCAAAATAAAAAGTAAAAAATAAACAATGAACAATGGGTTGGATTTGGCTAATGGGCTGTAGTTTGTCAGCCACTGGACTAAAAAAATTAATAGGCATAAATATGTAATTATAAAAATTAATAAAATGACAAGCAACCCATTTTAAAAAATAAAGGATATAAGTAATTTATAAAGAAATACAAATGGCAATAGAATATAAGAATGGTTAAAACAGTCCAGTAATATGAAAATTAATAGCAGCAAGCATGCTGCTACAGTATCTAAAATGTATAAGGTTAATATCAAGTGCTGGCAACATTATGGAGAAATGGATAGTGTCATACATGTTAGTAGGAGAATAAATTGGTGAATTGATTTAGAAAGACAATGGGGTGGTTTCCATGAAAAATTTAAATAGACATTCTTTTGGTTCACCAATTGCTTAGCTCACAGGCATGCTTTTATGGGACCACAAAGATATGAGTATAAGGATGTTCATGATAGTTTAGTTGTTTTGCTTAAGTAGCTTTATTGAGCTATAATTTATAAACCATAAAATTAGCTCATTTTAAATAGGTCAATGATTTTTAGTAAAGAGTCATATGACCATTACTAAAGTCCAAGTTTAGAACATTTCCATCACCCCCCAAGATCCCTCATACCCATTTGCAGTCACTCCCTGATTTCACTCCAGTCCTTAAGTTATTTTTCTTTATATAGCATTGCCTGACCTGGGTATTTCTTATAAATAATGCATTTCAGTTTTAATCAAAACATAACTAATACTCAACAACATAACATTTCTTTCACTAATGCTCTAGTACCAGCTATGGGCAGTATTTAAAATCATACTCCAATTTAGCTTAAAGGCATCAAGAACACAGCTTCCATAAGGAAGAGATTGAAGGATGTTAAATAGAGAAATGGGTATTAACACATCTGCATGTATACCAGCTTCCTTCAGAATTTAATACAAAGCAAAGCCAGTTGAATTTTGTCATGGAGTAATGCCATGCAACTGTTATACTGTTTCCCATTCATTGGGGTGCAGAATTGATCTGTGTATTTTCAAAGCAGGAGGCATTGGTACTTTGACACATTTCTGTTACCGTGACAGTACTCTTATTATGCCAATGTCTAATGTACACCTAATGAATGTATTATACACAGAACGCTGTTATGCACTGATTACCAACTGCTGTTTATAATCTTTCGAATGCAATTTTCTGATGCTCAAAAAATGATGGAAAAAGTCACAAGAGGGAGAAAATGGAAGAGAAAGTGATCCATAAACAATGGGGCTTCACGTAGCTCCATGTGGCTATATCAAGCCTCATGATGTCTGAGAGCCTTTGACAAGCTTTGGAAGCATGATAAATTTCTAGGCTAATAGCAATAAAGAAAATCATAGCTTTCAATGTAATATGTACCTGGGTGTCAGCGTTGTGGTCACACCTGGTATCATGAGTGACTTAGGCCCTCTGGCAACTGCTGAGCCTGCTACACCCCAACCACAAATCATCAGTCATCCTAATCAATCAGAGATCAACTTTCCTGGGGGAAACTGCTGATTTAAATGTTTAGGTCTCTTTTCTGTTTGTTATGATCCAATTATATTTTCAAATATTTGACAGGTTCAGCAGTGAGGGGGAATGAAAGGACTTGACTTCTTTGAGCAGAGTAGGTGTTGCCAATACGTGTATATTGATAGGCACTGTAATAGGAGAACAGGAAGCATAGGGTGCTCCCAAGGGACCAGATCTTGAAACTCTGCTATCTCCTTTCCATGTGGCATTAAAAGGCAATCATCTTGGAGGAAAAGTACAGAGTAGAAGAAAGGAAGATCTTCATGGTAGAGTGAACAAAATTTAAGGAGAACTAAGGCAAGAAAGTGGGAGAAGTGTTTAAGAAACTGAAATTCATTCAGTCTGCCAACAGCGGAGGCTCCGGATGGGGGGCAGGGGGAAGTAGTGAAAAGGTGAGGCTGAAGGGGTAGACAGGAGCCATAAACAATGTTAAGGTCTTAGGAATTTATTTAAGGACAAGGGGAAGCTATTTAAAGACTGAGTAAAGGAGCAGCCTGACGAAGTTTGGATTTTTAAGACTCACTTTGGGTGCAGGGTGGAGAATGGTATGAAGGAGAATGAGGCTGGAGGCAGGGTGAGCAGTCAAAAGGGATTACATCAGGATTCCTTAGGAGAGTTGATCTTGCTCTTACCACCACAGTGGTGGTGAAAGAAGAGATATTTACATGGTGGAATCTACAGCATTTCAATCTATGGTAATTGAATGGATATGGAAAGTGAGGGGAAGAGAGGAGTCAGGGGTGACCCCCGTTTCTGGTTTGGAAACGAGATGACTGATGGTGCGGATCACCAAGACAGAGGTCAGAGTGAAAGGAGCTGGCTGGGATGGTGTCCAGTGTGGATATATTTCAGTATTTATGACCAGGAGACACATATGTAAGTCATTAGCATGAGCCTGAAGCTCAGGAGGAGAGACAAGGAAGGAGGTAGAGACTGAAATCAGACAGGGAAGCTTCGGGGTTAGAGGGGACGAAACGTTGGGAAAACTGGGACCCAGAGAGGGCAGAAATGTCACAGGGTTAGTATTATTGGAGATGAGATCACAACTGAGGTCTTCCAACTCCTAATATAATCGTCTTGACTAAAAACTGGAAGGCAGAGCAACCCAACATGGTAGTGGAGAGCCCCGACTCAGGGAGCAGAGACAGAGCCATTTAAATCCCAGCTGGGCCACTGGTAAGCCAAGTGATATTGGGCGAGGGCCCAAGTCTCTTTATGCCCTACTTTATTAAGCCATATGGTAAAGAGACAATGATAATATTAGCTTCAAAGGTATGGGAGATGAAATGAGAAAACATGCCTAAAACATATAATCAGTATGTGACACATAGTAGGACACCAATAAATAGTACTTCTTACTGTCATGTTTAATAAATGGAAGGAAAACATTTCTTTGATGACCACTGCATACAGGTTATGTTGAAGACGATTGATTTTAATATTTCAATTTAACTTTAGTCAGCTTTTAGTTTTAATTTTCATGAAAATTGCTTAATTTTAATTTGTGCAAACCATCACCTTTCCTTGGAATAGCAGCTGTACAATTGGAGATTGATTAGCCAAAGATCAAACTTATTGTGGCTAGAAATGACAATTTGCATTCTGTTCTGGACTAGCTCTGCCTGAGCTCAGAAAGGCACAAGAACCACTTACAAAGTCACACTTATTTCCATTAGGGACTATTGTCATCGTATATGAAAACAATCAAACTCGCTACAAAGAGTGAACGCCACACCGGGGAGGAGAGTGTCTGTGGCATGGACAGTACTGTTTGGTTTATTTTGGGGGAGAAAGAGCCCATGCTGAAAGAACATGATAAATATGCTAAGTTTATACATTATGTGCTCGGTGATAAATATTCTAAGCATGTACTCCAATAATTCTCTCATCAGAGCAGCCTTGTTACCCCCACCATCAGCAGATACTGATAATTAATCAACTGAAATGAATCTTTACAGAATAAACAAATCTGTTTTACATGAATGATGATTATGTCTCTTTCAGTGGTGAAAGCTTTTCATAACTTATTCATGCCAACGTTATGAAGACTTTTGCCTTAGGGAACAATATCTTGTTTGTTTGTTTTTTTTTGGTGAGACTGCTTTTTAGACTGTTTCTGGTGGTCAGTGGCATTTTAGCCGTATCCAGACGGATGTGAGTTATTGCATATTGGGGTCCTGGGGGGTTATTCCTTTCTATCCTCCAGGAGGAAGAGGGCGGGCCCTTTAGTTTCACAGACACTTGCAGTCTTGCTGGCAGAGCAGGGAGGACCGGCTCTCATGCAAGTGGACACGGTAGCTCTCACAGCCTGATGGGGGCACACAGCTCTGTGCATAAAGCGCTGCAGAGGTTACCTTGCAGCTCATGCATGCAGAGATGACTTCTGTGGCTAAGAAATAGGGAAAAAAAGTAGACTGTGCTAGACAAAGAGAGGCTTCAGGCTGGTCCTGAAGAAAATAACAACCATGAATAAAATGTACAGACAAACTCTAACTAGTTCCTAATACTGGTCCCAGGTTGGACACATACGCAATCAATGTTTCTCTCTCACATCGATGTTTCTCTCCCTCTCTTTCTTCCTCCCTTCCCCCTCTCTAGAAAATAAGTAAATAAACAAATAAATAAACAGACTTTAAAAATATTAAAATACTTATCACTGAGTAAGGGGGATATGACTGATTTTTAATTTTCTTCTTTATTGCCTTCTGCATCATCAAAATTCCATATAATCTAATCAGAATCTTATATTTTAAAAAAATGTATATTGTTTTCTACATTTTTTGATTTTTTAAAATGATTTGCAGGTACAGCTCACATTGGCTTCAGGCATACAGCACAGCAGTAAGACAATCACGTACTTCTCCAAGTCCTCCCCTGATGTTCCCAGTGCCCACCTGGCACCACTCATAGTCGTTACGGTGTCCTTCACTTTATTTCTGGGCTGTACTTTACATCTCCATGACCATCTTCTTTCCTTTTCTTTTTTTAATAGTTTATTTTTATTGTATCTTCTCCATTATCATTTATCCCCCCATATCCCCTTCTGTCTACACCCCTCTTCCCCCCTACAATCGCACTGTCCTCTGGGTCCGTGAGTTCCTTTCCTTGTTTGCTTGATCTCTCCACACCATCCCCCAGCCCCTCTTGTGCAATAAAATTAAAATCCTATTCCTAGATAAATAACTAACACAAAAGCTCATTTTTGTTTAATCCACCATAGGGTCAGTCTTAGCTTTTTATCTTTTCATTTATAGCTTTCATCACCAATGAGAAAGTGCACTGTGCAATGTAATTTTGAGGCCAAGAGTGGAGCAATAGAATCATATCTGATTCCATAGCTGGCTACACTGTGTGAAGTCATGTACCCTGAAAATTCCTAGAATTCTTGCCTCTGAGACCTCCAGCCAGTGCCCTGGCATGGCAGAACTTTTCTTAGCTTGCTGCCTAGTGGTGCAACTGAGTACATACTAGGGATACACAAGGCAAATGTCCTCTTGACTCAGCTCCAGTCTCCTCCATCGCCTTCCCCCTTTGCTACATCAAATCCTCCGCCCTCTTTACACACACACACACACACACACACACACACACAGATGTAACTGTAGCTTCAGATCAGTGCTATACAATGGCAGCGTACTTTGAGCCACTGAGTAATTTAATAGTTCCTACTAGCCACATTAAAACTGCTAAAAGAAACATATGAAATTAATTTTAAGAATATTTTATTTAATCCAATATGTGTAAAACATTGCTATTTCAACATGTCATAAATAGAAAAATGACTTAATGAGATATTTTCATCTGCTTTCCATACAAAAGTCTTTGCCATCCAATATTCATTATATATTTGCAGTACATCCCATTCACACACACCACCTTTCAAGTGCTCAGTAGCCATGTGGGGCACATGGTTACAGTGTCAGACGGCTAGGAAGGTCTGGAGAGATCTTTTCCCTCTACGACTTCCGTTCCATCTACACAGAACCGGGGACATTACAGGGAATCGCCTGCCACACATCCTGACACACAGGTTGAGGGAGATCAGGTACCTTTTGTCGTTCTGCCTCACAGAGGAGGCAGTCACCCATCTCACCCATGAATCCTGCCAGGGCAGGTGACTGGATCCAGAGGAGGTCAGCTCTCTTATTAAAGGGCAGTTTGCAACTTAAGTACAGGGGCCACCACAGTCCTTCATACATACACATTGCCCTCCCCCTCTTGCCAAAGTAAATGGCTTCTGAGTTTGGCTGGCTGACCAACTGCCTGGCTGTCTAAATGAATCAGGACAAGAAAACAGAACATTAGTACTTGATTGAGCCTCTTCAAAATTAAGTGATGAAGACACTGAGTCTGGGAATGGAGAATTTCATTTTAATTTTAAACTTTGATGTGTAAAAATCTTTGGTGTGCTAGGACCTAAAGGGAATTGGCTCTGCCCCCCTGCAAGAGCACCTGGAGGGGAGCCGTGCTGGCCTCTCTTTCCGGCAGTGGATCCCTGACCGACTGGGGCAGGAGCAGCTTATTCCAGCAGCTGCAGGACGGAAGAGAACGCACTGCGAAGGCTGCTGGCCCTGAGGCCGGAACCGCAATTGTGCCCAACAGATAAACCAGTTCAGACGTGAAGCCTGGTCCAGTATCTTCACATTGGAAACCTAGACCTAACACTAATGGGTTGTTCTTAAATACTCAAGTGCTTGCATGTTCTCTGCCTTGGAGTTTGAAGTTCTAGCTTTAAAAATGGATTTTCTAGTTCTTCTCAATTGATTTACCTCCCTCCTTTGCCCCAACCTCAAGTTTCCCTGCCATTGAAAGATCCTGAGATAGTAAACCCAGGTAAACAGTCTTCTTCTGAAGGAGAGAATATGAGAAGGGGTAACATTAGGACAGAATTATGGGAACTTAGAGGAGAGCTGCTCTGAATGTCTCATTCTAGATTATTTATTACATATTCCTATGTACTGAATGATTTATATGCATTCAGTTCAATATCATAACAAGCTTGAAAAATACACATTTTTAAATCTGTTTTATAGGTCAGAAGACTGAGGCTCAGAGAGGTTAACAATTGACCAAAGGTTGCACAGCCCAAGTGGCAGAGCTGGGACTCAAACAAAGGTCTGTCTCATCTCTAACTCAACATGCTAGTGAGAGCTGGTTATCAAGCGATCTCTCTAGAGAGATAGATTGATGCAGAAACAGTAATAAGGACCAGTGCTAGAGTTTACATAACAAATCATTTTCTTTTTTCTACATCTTGATTAGCTGTAGAGTGAAAAAAGAGAAATAATATCTAAGTAGGGTTTTTTTGTTATTGTTGTCCTGTTTGTTTTTTACAAACACATGGATCTCGTTAAGCCAGTTTTGGTAAGGTTGTGTTTCAGAGCATCTAATTTCTCAACAAATTATGGACCTCTTGGTCAAGAGTTTTGGGAATTCTTGCAAAGAAACTGCTACACTAGAAGAAATGCTCCATGCAGATGGCCAGGGCCACGGCTCGCTGTGTACATCTTCACTGCCACTCCTTCGTGCTGCTCAGCCTCTGGCCTGCTGAAGCACCGGCCTGTTTGGATGCATTCCTCTGGAGTGCATGGAGCGGCTGGGGTGGCCTAGGCCCAGTTCGCCACTGCTTGGAGTGGTATTGCTGGGCCCAGGGGACTGAAGCTGGATTCATAAACACACCCTTGAGCTTGGCGCAAGACCATGGAGATTCTGGTTCTGGGCCTTAGAAGATGGGCTCAGACTCTTTAAAGACTTTTGACGGAATTCCTTTGAGCAGTCAGTTTGCTTTACTAGGATGGTGTGGGACTGTGGTTAAACATACCAAATGTTTTATTCTAAGAACTGTTATTTCTCTAAGATTTGCTATACCAGTAATAACATTTTCAGAATAAATGTTGTAATAGGCAGAAAAATGACTCCTCAAAGATGTTCACATCCTGATCCCCAGAACCTGTGAAGACATGACATTGCGTCGCAAGAGATTGAGGTAGCCAATGGAATTCAAGCTGCTAATTGTTATGGGCTGAACTGTGTCCCCCTCAAAATCTGTATGTTGAAATACTAACTCCTAGTACCCTGGAATGTGACCATATTTGGATATAGTGTCTTTAAAGAGGTAATTAAGTTGAAATGAGGTAACTGGGGGGGTTCCTAACCCAATATGACTGGTGTCTTTTTTAAAAAAAATTATTGATTGATGAGAGAGAGAGAGACAGAGAGAGAGAGAGAGAGAGAGAGAGAGAAACATTGATTTGTTGTTCCGCTTACTGATGTACTCATTGTTTGGTTCTTGTATGTGCCCTGACCAGATTGAACCCACACCTTGGTGTATTGGGATGATGCTCTAACCACCTGAGCCCTCTGGCCAGGACCAGGATTGGAGTTTTTATAGAAGATTACAACCCAGAAATGCACACAGGGAAGACCCTGTGAAGACACAGACAGAAGACAGCCATCTACAAACCAAGGAGAGAAGCCTCAGAAAATGCTAACACTGCCAACACCGTGATCTCAGACTTTTAGCCTCTAGAATTTGTGAGAAAGTAAGTTTCTGTTGTTTAAGCTACCCAGTCTGCAGAACATTGTTATGCAGCCCTAGGAAACTAATATACTAATCAACTGACCTTACCATTGGAAGCTTATCCTGGATTATCTGGGTGAACCTGGAGTAATCACAAGGCTGTGTACACGCGAAAGAGGAGCGCAGAAGAGGAGATCAGGGCGATGTGATATGGGAACAATTGGGCCGACTGTTGCTGGCTTTGAAGATGGAGAAGGAGGGCCGAGAGCCAAGGGGTGTGGCGGTTTCTCAAAGCTGAACCGAGCAGGGGAGTGGATTCTCTCCGAGAGCCTCCAGAAAGCAACACAGCCCTGCTGATACCTTGATTTCACTCATTTCAGGCTACTGAGTCATGGAACTGTAAGATGATAAATTTATACTGTTTTATACACTGAGCTTGTGGTCATTTGTTACAGCAGCAGTGGGAACCCGGCACACCTGGGCTCCCAGCCTGTGTATAACAGGGTAGACGGCGCGAGCCTCGCTTCAGCATGGTTTGCACATCTATCGTACTCGTACCATGAGAGGCTCTCCAAGATATCCTACTATTTCTTACTCATTCACTTGTGAGTGTTGCAGGAAAAACCAAAGACATGTTTCTCAAGAACTGGTGACTGGCATAAGGTATTGTGAAAGGAAACTGCTCTGGTCTAATATCTTCATGTAGAAAATTCAGAATAAGCCTTCAAATCATGGATGAAGCCAAATCATCACAATTACTTTATTTTTTATTATTTTTAAAAACTATTTTATTGGTTTAGAGAGAAGGGAAGGGAGGAAGAGAGGGAGTGGAACCCTGATCGATCACGTCTCATGTGGGCCTGAGTGGGGACCAAACCCGCAACCCAGGCAGGTGCCCTGGCTGGAATCAAAGAGGGGGACCTTTCGCTTTGCAAGGCAACACCAAACCAAGCCACACCAGTGTGGGTTCATCACAATGACTGTAAAGGTCTCCTCCTTGGCTCCTGTGGGATAACCTTCCTCGGTCTTTATTGGCCTTGGTGACCTACGCATGGGAGGCCATGTTTTCAGTGCATGCCTTAAACACGCTTCTACTGAGTTCCTCATAGTGCCGTAGGCACTGGGATGGGGCCAACTGAGATGCAATCCCTTCCATTCTAAGGGAAGCGGCAGGTGACAGATACATTAATGTAGGCCAGGCAGTAATGAGGGTAGGATGAAATCACGAAGGGACAGGAGTGAGGGCAGGAGGCTTCTCTGACACAGTGACATTGGATGAAGACCTAAATGGAAGATCTGTGAATCCTCTGAGGGCCAGGATTCACAGATCTGTCATTTGCTTCTTATCCAGGGTCTAGTCCTTACAATGTAGGGCAAGCGTAGTGTTGAATACCAGACTGAGTCTGAGTTGGCAGAGGCACCAATCGTCAGACGCTGTGGAAGTACAACTAATGCATGGAACCCGGGAGTACCGGTCAGCATCAGCTGCCTGCCCAGTCTCATTTTAGAGTCCTTTCTGCTCTCAGAGTACAGAGCAGCAATAACATCACTCCTTCAGCCTAGAGCTTTTTAGGGTACTATGTGCCATCTGTCACCCCAATACCAATTTAAAATACTTTCTCTAGTAAAACATTGTAGGCTGGGGACTTGAATTAAATCGGAAATACGTATTTTTACCCCCAAAATTACTGTGGCTGTATCAGATCTTAGACGTTTTCTTTGCCTCCTGCAAAGTTCTATATAACTTGAGTGTTTGTGAATTTAATCATGTACCACTAAATTGGGGTATTTAGCTTTTGCCCAGGACACTATGATGAATTATATTGTAAAGTTAATGTGTGATTCTTTTTTCCCAGCAGACCCCTGGCAGCTGCTATTAGGTCCCCACTTGCATTTCTGGGTAACTTTCCAAAGCTCACATTTTGTATTCGGTGGAACTGAGGGTCCACTGTCCTGCCGAGGGTGAGGGTAGGTGTGCGGACCTTCTCTGTTCTCAGAAACCAGCGGTCTGAGGCTTTGGTCTCAGAGCGTAGTATCTCCAAGCTTGGGGATTTGTTTTCAGTCACCTTTGTATCTCAAGGCGTCTGTTTCCTTGTCCGGACTCACTTTCTCCCTCCCCTTCCTTCCTTCCCTTTTAACTCTAAAAATGTTGCTGTAACTTTCTCCTTTGCATCCAATAAGAAGCTAGGTCATATTCATTTCTGACCCCCCCTTTAGCTCACTCTCAGAGAAAGCTAATCATGCTTGATCTGACACTCGGCAGGATTCCAAAAAAAAAAAAAAAAAGGCTGCACAGAAGAAGGACTCTCTGTATCCTTGAGCTGCTGAGTCTCAGCTACAAGGTCAGAACTTGGGAGCACATCATTTACTTATTTCACGGGGCTCCTTTTGCTCTGTCACACATGTCCTCTCCCAGCCCTGGCGCTGCCTTTGCCAAATGTGATCCACAGAAAGGATTATTACTGCCGTTCAGTTACATGCCTCACGTTTCCCGTAGATGATGTTCTTTGCAAGCATTCTTGCTGGATACCTTGTCCAGCAATCTAATCCAGGGCAGTGGTGGTAGCAGATCCTTTTATTTGCTTGTTGGTTTTTCGTGGAGCTGAAGAAAAGCCAATAGTTTAAAAGCATGGCCAAGAGCATCTACAAGGCATGGCTGCTCTGAGGGAGGTGGAAGTTCAGAGCAGGACATGCTGCTCACTCTTCTGAACCTTGTGAACTCCTGCCTGTGTGCAGGCTGCGTGCCCATGAGCACCTGAACTTTCCCCAGGGTTCGGTGCTTTCCCAGCAGTCCACACAGGTATCAGGTACAACAAGACACAGGTGGCTTTTGGTCCTGTATTGGTTTCCTTGACTCACCATAACAAAATACAAAATGTATTCTCCCCCACTTCTGGAGGCTAGAAGTCCCAGGTCAGGTTGTCAGCAGGGCCAGCCTCCCTCTGAGACTCTGGGCAGAATCCTTCCTTGGCTCTTCCTAGCTTCTGGTGACAGCTCTGGATCTTTGGGGTTCCTTGACTTGCAGCTGTCACTCCAATCTCTGCCTGTTTAATCTCTCCTAGTACATCCCTGTGTCTTCTTATGAGGACATCAGTCATCATAGACTAAGAGCCTACCCTACTCTAGTATGTCCTCATCCTAGTTACATCTTGGAGTCTCAAATAAGTCACATTCTGAGGTAATGGGGACACCACTCAACCCAAACAGGACCTCTTCAGTCAAAATTCAGTGCCAGGGGGTGGTCTGAGGACAGACAGGAGGGACAAGTAGGGGACAAGTTGCTCATCAGGAGGAAATCTAACCTGTCAGGGCAAAACAAAGTAACAGGTGCCCAGCCAACTTACATTGTTTATTCATTCTCTCTCTCTCTCTCTCTCTCTCTCTGTTACCTAGTTTGGAGACAACTTTACTGGCTAAAATGAACGATAAAGCAATGTTTCTTTTTCTAGTCATAAAATTACTAAAAAGCCACTGGAGTAAGATATTCTTTGCTTCCCCTGCTCCTCACAAGGAAATTTCTGTGTGTCATTGGCTAACTAGCTATAAAATCAGGATAAATTAAAAACAAAATCATAAACTAGATCTATTGTTTTACTTTTTTCATAAAGTCCTAGGACAAACTAATTTTACTAAGAAAAAAATAAGCAGTAGAGCCATAATTCTTACAAATTTTACAAGCTCATAAAAGAGCACGGATGGCCAGTTGTTGTTTGTTTGCCGTTCTTCTAAGATTTAGAAGTGGAAACAGTGGCAAGTAAAACAATTTCTTATTTTCTCTCTTAGATGATGTTTCACACCACACTATTCCTTACGGGTCATGTGGAAGTCAAGGAGCATCGTTCCCGTTTCAGGGCTCATGACAATTTAACTTTTCAAAAATGTTACGTTTTGGGAAATTCTTGAATGAAGGAGGAAGCTTCATCAACTGAGTCTGACCCCCAGTGTAAGTTGGAATACACTTCTTATCCCTCTGTGGAGACACTTGTGTCCATAGTGTGGTAGGTGGGCTCAGGGCCTCCCAGCCTCCCCCAGATTGCCCACATCTTAATGCCTACAGCCTATGCATGTTACCTTATATGGGAGAGACTCTGGAGATGTGATCACATTAAGGAGGTGGAGAGATCATCCTGGATTATCTGGGTGGATCCTAAATGCCATCCCAAGTTCCCTAACAGAGGAAGGCAGAGAGAGATCACAGAAGAAACTGTGCAAGGGACTCAGAGCGAGAGAGAGGAGGCTATGTAAATTGGCTTTGAAGATGGAGGAAGAAGTCACAAGCTCCTGGAAAAAGCAAAGAACCTGAAACTTGCCTAATTCTTCTGGAGAGAGCATGGCCTGGTGAACACCTTTATTTTTAGCCCCTTACAGCTCATTTTGGAATTCTGATCTTTAGAATGTCAAAGAAGAAACTTCTGTTGTTGCAAGCCATCAAATAGGTGGTGGTTTTGTTAGCACAGTCATAGAAAATGTATACACAGGGTATGATTCCTTGTATTTACATTTAGAAATATGACTCTCTATATACACATGTAAACACATTGAGACCTAAAGAAAATACAGGAAAATGTTAATAGTAGCTAACTGTTGGTAAGATTATGAGTGATTTTTTGTCATTACTATGATTTCCTGAACTTTCCAAGATTTCAAGAAAAAAAATCTTAATAGAGTCTTAACTATTTATCTTTAAAGGGTAAGGGAACATTATTTAGTCCTAAAGAGTCTTTAAATTCTGACACCTACTACAACATGGATGGACCTTGAGGGCATTTTGCTCAATGAAATAAGCTGATTACAAAAAGACAAATACTATATGATCCCACTGTTATGAGGTTCGTAGACTTGTCAAATGTACAGTGACAGAAAGCAGAATGGTGGTAGTCAGGGGGGAGGGAGGGGGAGGAGTGGGCGTGGATGTTTCCTGAGCACAAAGTTTCAGTTTTGTGAGAGGAAAAGGATTCGGGAGAGTGGTTGCACAGAGTGAATGTGCTCTGTGCACTTAACACTGGATAGATCAATTGCATGTATATTTCACGACATTTACATTTTTTACAAAGTTCATTTGTGTTACAAAAGGAGAGTTTCAGTGAAGCCCTTAATATAAATATGCTATGATATGGTCTTAGGTACTTGAGGTATTTTCTCTGCATTTTAAAAAATCCCTTTATTTAGTCAGGTGCACTGACCTCTTTTCCCTTCCTATAAGTCTTAGGCTCCTCCCCTGACATCCTTAGCTCTATTAATTCTCCTGGTTTTATTTTCACCTTTGTTCTTTCACTCTCTGCTTGGCCCTTTTCCTCTGCCTACCAACATGTTCAATCAAGTCTTTCTGGGCTCGGTTAGACCTCTTGAGAGTATGTATGTCAATCACTCCTTTTTGAGATGCTTTGGCCTTTACAGCAGTTTGTATATTGTACACACACTCTCCTTAGCAGACATATACACGTGCTTCAGAACTGATCTCTTGTGTCTTTCCAACATCCACACCAGGGGCCCATGTGCAAGTCAGGATGACTCCTCTCTCTCTCCCGCCCCCACACTTCATCAGTCCTCCTGGCTGACTAATTTCACCTCCTGTGTATTCCTGCAGCCCACTCCCATCTCTAGTTTCAGGTTCCAGCGTGTCTTGTTTGGGTATTGCAATAGTTCAGCCTTGCCCCATCCTCCCCGCTGCAAGCTAGAATGATCCATCTATATGTTAAACCTGGCCATGCTCCTTTCTGCCCAAACCCCTTCAGTTAAGGTGCACGCTCTTCAGCATGGCACCTGACATCCTCCATGACTTGCTTGGTCCCTTCCTGCTTGTTCAGACTCCTCTTCTACCGTCTCACAGCTCAGGTTACCTTTCATGACTAATCATTTTCAAAGCTGGCAGTGGTTCCCATCCAATGTCTGGGCCTCTGGCCTCTCCTCATTTTCTCTGGCTGGAAAACCCCCTCCACCTCACTGGACAGAAATGCAGCTCTTTTACTTCTCCAGTCCTTAGTGTTGCCATTGTGCCCTGGGAACAGGCTATCGCCTTAACAGCAATCTTCAACTAGTATGCCCCAAGTGTTTTTAAAACATGCAATACCTGACTATTTAGTCAAGGGCACTGACCTCTTTTCCCTTCGATTGTCAAATAAAAAAAAATGACAACAGCCAACACAATAGCTGTCTGTTGTGAATGAATCAAAATTATACCTTTTTTTTCATCAGATTGGCCAAAAATACACTTTTTGGTGTGCTGCAGAATTTTAGTAATTAGTTTACGTGTGCCATGGGATGAAAAACGTTGACAGTCACTGTCTTAACAGATTCTATCCAAGTTAATGACCTATGGGTCTGCCTTCCCACCAGCCCTGAAGCTGTTTAGGGGCTGGGACCACCTTTTAAGTCCTATTGCTGTTCCCAACACCTAGCACACACAATGCCTGGCACATAGCAGGCAAACGCTCAGTGCTGATGAATTAAAATAATTAGTAAAAAACACTTTCACTGTTAGGTTACATTCATAACCCAAAACACATTCGAAGCCCACTGCCATTGTCTTAATTATAATTTTGATGGCAGAGACAATTGAACAAAATTCTGAAGAGGAATAAGACCTCTGGAGATTAAACCTTTAATTTTTTCATAAAAATTTTGATCTATTTGTCTTTGTAGGGCTTTTTTTTTTCTTTTCAGTCCTAAGGTGCAAGGCAGAAATAAGTAGCTCGGCAAATACATGTTCTGCAAATAAATATATACACTGTCTAGTACATAGAGTTTTCCGGATTTGACCGAAAGCAGGCTTGCGAGCGAAATGACTTTGCTATCACCCCTTTGGTCAATGCTTTGGGGTCCATTATATGACAGTGCAGAATGGAGCCTCTTTAAAAGGAAATTGACAAGGAAATGCTGGCTAAACATGTGACCTACCGGAGTTCTCAACTTCCCTAGGTTGTGTCCTCTCTCCTGGGTCTCCAGGGCCTGGAGTAGCCGCTGGTACTAGTCACAGCTATCTCGAGGCCACCTGACTAAATGAGACAGGCTGGCACCAGGTCACCACGTCTGGGCCTTTGCCTCTCAAGTCACTGCTGTTGGAGAACTCCCCTGGCGTCACGTGCCGGCACCCAGCCCGCAGCCAGGGGACCCGGGCCTGCAAGGCTGAGGGCCGAGGCCAAGCGGATCACGCGCACCCGGAGGCCCAGCGGTCCAGCCAATGGGCTGGCGGCACCGCCTGACCCTCGGGAGGGAGGGCGTGGGGAGGCAGGCGGGAGAGCACGCTGCCGGGTCCTATCTCCGCCTTCGCTGCCTCCCAGACGGGAAGTGAGTTCTCTGGCGCACGGTGCCAGCGAGCCAGTGAGAGGGACCTGCAGTCACCTGCTTGAGGAGCAAAAGCATGGCGGCCGCCAAGGTAAGCGTCAGCCCGTTGCCCCGGGGAGCGCGCCAGCCTCACTGGGTCAGGAGGCGCGCGACAGGCTCGGAAGTTCACTGGCCGGGTTGATGCGCGTGGGAAAGCGCACAAAAAGCACGGGGCAGCTGTTCCACCTTGCAGCAGCGGACCGAAGGACCTGTCCGCTACCCCCGGGGCCGCACAGGCGGCCCTTGCTGCGACTGAGGCCGATCTTGCTGCAGAAACTTTGCAGGCTGGACCCTCCCATTTGGCCCAAGAGTGGAATTGGTTCCCCAAGCTGAGCTGGTGCCTGAGCGCTAGCTGCCGGGGGGAGGAGAAGAGGGTGCGCCTGGGGCGGGGGAGGGCCTGGGGTTAGCAGGTCCCCTGGGCCACCCCATCACGCTCCTGCTCCTGACCCGAGTTAATTGTTGACCTAGGTTTCTTTTTCCAGGGAACACAGCCCTGGCTCAAGCCAGATCCTTTTAGGTTTCAAAGGCTCCGCCCTCCCGCAGGCGGGGAAGTCACCTTGACTTCCGTTTTGGAACTGGCCGGGGAGAGCTGGCCTGCGCGTCTGCGGACAAACCCCAGAAGACCCCTCTACGCCTCGCCCCAACCTTTTTCATCCTTCTCCCTACTCTGCCCATCTGACAACACTTACATACCGGCCTCTGAGCATTTGAGAGGCTTCTTTTTAAAAATGACAGAACAGATTGTCCGGGGAGCCTGTAAGTCCTGTGAAGTTCTACTTAAAAGGAATTCTGCGTAATGTGAATCATTCACTCACCCAAAGGAAAGGCAACTCCGACAGCTTGACCTTTCCTCTCTCACCATTTCTTGAAACCTGGACACCATTTCAGTCTCTTTGGACTCCACTTCAACTTTTCTGGCAGAATACCATATTTAGTCCCAATCACTTGAATCATTGGGATTTATTGCTTTTAATTTTAAGTTCATGAAGGCAGCCCTTTAATCAAGCCTATACAACTTCTTAGCTCATTTTAAGTGCAGTGAACTTAAATATACCCAACATTTCAAACATTTGTCCTTAATCAAAACTCTGTGATAACCCTCAAGAGGAAAACATGGCCAACACATCATATTCCTATTTATTCAAGCAAACTAATCACATTTGCAATGGAAATTGTAAGCAGACAAATATATTTAAATGCTATTCTATGACTTAAGTTTCTCCAAGTTTCCAAATCTGCAGGCTTCTTTATATTCCTCCACTTTGTGGCTGAAGTGGCCTTTCTCTTTTCTGTAATTACTCGGAGTGCCACCCTCACGAGTGTGCTGTGGGTGTGTGCGCAAGTGTATTGTGTGTGAGGTAGATTCGATGAGGATCTCTGAGATTCATTTTTGGAAGCTACTTTAACCCTTTCAATCCCGGGAGCCCTTGACCATTTCTTTGCATGTAGTCAGAGTATGAGTGTTGGTATGAGTTAGTTCTCTCCAGGGGAGTTCTTGCAGGAGAGTGGGTGGGAGTAGATACCCATACCTTACTGAATTAGATCATTTTTCTTAATTTGGAGATAAAACAATTGAGGAACCTAACTTGAGGAATGTACATGTAATTGGAGCATAAGATAAGACTGATTAACTAGTGTGATGTAAACAGGTGACATGGAGCCGGGCTGCCCTTCTGGGTTGTAGTTATTAAACTGTCACGTCCTATCAGTAAGTGCAGCTGACTTTCAGCCAAGTAGACTCAGGTAAGATGAAACATCTCATTTTTACTCTCTGGGACCTTGTGTTTTGTGTCTTAATCATTTAAATTTGCCTCTTTTGGGGATTTCTGATGGCTCATATCATGTATGCATATAGTTACAGTCCAACAAGACATCAAAATGTCTTGTCAGAGTAGATGAGAGAAACTGCCAGGACTAAGGTTAGTGGAAAACACGGGTGTACTTGCTAGAGATGACAGCGTTTTCTCGCAGCCAAAGCCAAGAGAAAGTGATCAGTGAGGTCCGCTGCTTGGAAGAGAGATCTCCTTGTCCTGCTGTCTCAGAGCGGTCTTTCCTCACGTCCTTTATGTGCTGTGAGTGAACTGCATTGCAAACTACCTCTGGACCACAGATAGCATGCCTGTAGGTTCATAAGGCCACGTCTTACAATAGGCATCTTTGTAGCTCAAGGGCAGTGCAGTAGATGCAGTCTTTAAAGGGCCCAAAATGAACTGTGCTGGTGTACTTACTCCAAGACTGCCCCTTAGTTTTGGGTACTATCCTTGCAGGGTCATTCTGTTAGCTACTAGACAGTGCTGGGCAGCTGGAGTCAATGGCCATGGTCTTTGCCTTTTCCTGGAGCACAGATATTATTCCATGTTGCTGTGTTGAACACAGAGCCATAGGCTTCACAATCTCACTAGGGGTAGGATTGCCATTCCCTCTTAAAACTAGGAGAGAAGCTCACTTCAATGGAGAGTCTAAGAAATTGGGCCAAGAATCCGGAACTCCAGAATTGTAGGTGAATGCCAGTGCTCACTACGGTGAATTGTTTGACTATTTAAGCAGATTGAATGTTTTCTGGATACACCTAGCCACAACTAGCCATTTCTTAATCTCTTGACCATTTATTCTTAGTTTCCTTGGTTTCTTATTTATTCAAATGTAACTAATTTTCAGTATCTTTATTATTAAATAGGAAGGCTGAGAATCTAGTCTTTGCTTTTTGTTTTGATTTCTTCATGAAGAGTAATACTTAGTGATGCAAGAGGTGTTTGTTTTTTCATGAAGTAACATTGATCTAAAATGCTCAGTGTTTTGAGATGAACTCAAAAGGCTTCAGTTCTCTTGTGGCCTGCTTTTGTAAAAACAATCCTGGGTTCCCCTGTTAGGTGGTGAACACTCATTGGTGTGCCTGTGCTATTTGTGTTGTTTAGAGTACTTCTTTCCTTCTTCTTTTTTTTAAGTCCTCCTCTGAGGACTTGCTTATTGATTTTAGAGAGGCAGGGGAAGGGAGAGAGACAGAGAGGGAGAGAAACATCAGTTGGTTGCCTCGTCCATGCCCCCACCCGTGACTGAACCTGAAACCTAGGTATGTGCCCTGACTAGGAATCCAATCCCTGACTTTTTAGTTTATGGAATGATGCTCCAACCAACTGAGCCACACTGGCCAGGGCTTGAGTATTTCTTTTAGAAATTCCCAAACACTGCCGTGTATGCATTAAAATGAAAATGAGTTTCTAAAATTATATTTTATATAAGACCACAAAAGATGCATTTTTAAAAAGTAGAAATAATGCCTTGGCGGGGTGGCTCAGTTGTTTGGAGCATTGCCCTGTGTACTAAAAGGCTGCTGGTTCAATTCCCGGTCAGGGCACATGCCTGGGTTGTGGGTTTGATCCCTCGTGGCGGCACCTACGGAAGGCAGCCAATTGATGTTTCTCTCTCTCTTACATCCTCTCTCTCTAAAATCAATAAAAAGTATCCTTTGGTGAGGATTAAAAAATAAATAAGTAAAATAAAGTACTAATAGAGGGGTTATCCTCTCTTCCCTCTCTGCCCCTTTTTGGCTGTAATGAACAACCCCTCTTTGTCATTGATTGAGTTTATACATTCAGGATGATGAAATTAAAATAGATGAAACTGTTAAAAGTTGGCAAATGCTCACTTGAGATCAGGCATGAGAGACATTCAGATATGAGGCTGGACGTGGATCAGCAATTTGGGTGCAGTTAGCCCAGAACTAAAAGAAAGAAATTTGAGGACAAAGTAAAGTCTAATAATACAGACAGACCTTGGATATATTGCGGGTTTGCTTCTTAGACCACCGCAGTAAAGCGAGTTGTAACCTTTTTGCTAATGGAAGAAGGTCTTGCCTTTGATGTGTAAAATAAGCAACATCAGCAAAGCACAACACAATGAAATGCACTAAAATGAAGTATGCCTATAATGGAAATTTGGTCTTTAGGACTCGTACATTTAGTATTGAGTATTCCGTTCTTGGATGAGCTGTTGTTCCCGTTACTGATTTATTGAGAATTGTGTATTGGGCTGTTTCTAATGTTCCAAGCGGGACTAAACCAAATGAAGATGAACTGCATTTCATTTGGGTTTTAAGAAAACCACAGTCATGTTAAGGGCTAAATCGTGTCATGGAAGCCCTATGCACAGTTAGTGTCATAACAAGGGCTGCGGGAGCATCAGGGAAGGCACCCGTTTCTGTGGATGGAGGGGCAGGAATGTCTCCAAGGCGGTACTTCAAAAGGAGTGGATGGGGGAAGTGGAAAGACTCTGCCAGTGATAGGAAACACCAAACGGAAGGCAGAGAGGTGAGAGCATCTATTTAGGGGATGGCGGGTAATAGAGTAAATCAAAGAGCAGCTCACGAGATAGAGATTAGATTTTAAATGCTTTTCATCATTAACTCACTTAATGCCTGTAACAGTCCCATGAGTTATATACCATCATCCCAGATTTGCAGATGAAGATAGAGACACCAAGAGATGATCTGATCAGTAAGACCTAGGGAGCTGGGGTTCAAATACAGCCTGGCTCCAGAGTCTGTGCTCTTGCCCCGTCCACCATATTGTCCTCCTGATGGTTTAGCATGGTGCATGGTGTTCAGTACATGGGAGAGGGGAAAGGTGGTTTAGGAGGGGAAATTAGGCACCTGAGTATAAACCGAACTTTTATCTTAGAACCACTTACATACTGCCTACTACGTGCCAGGCCCTTTCCACTCTCCCTTTACTAATAATCACTCAATTAACTTTCATATACCAAGCAGTAGGTGCTTTCTACTTTTGTCCTCATTTTACTGGCAAGAAAACTGAGGTTCAGAGAGTGAAGTGATCTCCTCAAGGTTGTACATCAAGTAAGTGGTGCAGCCTGGATTTAAACCCTTCCAGTCTGTGTTCAGAGTCTCTGCTTTTAATACTTCTCCTCCCAGGCCTTAAAACAAGTTCCATTCGCAAAAGTGCACATGAGGTATGGACCTGCATACTTCCTGATCATCCCAGTCCAGTGGTTTGTATCTGTAGAGTTTGGTTTGTATTTGGTGCTTAGCATATGCTTTACTACATATACTGACTGTGTATTTATTCAGTGGTTTTCAAACCAGCTTGCACAGTCCAGGACTTGTCATATAGCTTTCTTTAAGAGTTTTATTGGATACAATTATATACAGTGTAATCCACCCACTTGAAGTGTATAATTCAGTGGGTTTTTTTTGTATCTTCACTGAGTTGCAACCCTGTGCTCACTACAGAGACTTAGGCTGCATGTTTAACCTCCACGTTTTGCACGTGTCTCATCTACAGTAGTCCCCTCTTCAAAGGTTTGTTATCGAGGATAAAATGTCACTGAGCTTATTAAGGATCTTCTTCAGATTGAAGGTTTTCTCTTCCTGTGGAAAAAAATTCTAGGCATCTGGTGAATTAATCATGTCATAACATTGATATAACAATGAAGCAGACCAATGTTGTGTGGTAGGCAGGAGAGTTGGTGCGTTTCTGTGGTTTCGCTCATGTTTGGAGTTAGGGCTTCTTAAATCGGTGGAGGTGGGCAGGCCTTGAGGCATCTGTGACATGACGGTCCTCACCCTTCCCCTCATCAGTTCTGTCCCCTGTTACCAGATGAAGAAATGGAGTCCCAGAAAAATATATAACTGGTTCAAGTTTCCTTGAAATACCTTTGCTTTTTGCACTGTTGTAGGCCAGGGGTTCTCAGCGCACTGTAGTAACCCAGACAGGTATAAAAATGCTGATGCCCGGGTCTTACCCAGAGGTTCCAATTTAATTAGACTTCAGTGTGGCTGAGACATGACGTTTTTGTTTTTGTTTTAATTGTATTTGTTTTCATTACCATTTATCCCCTTTCTACTCCCCTCCTCCCCCAACCAGCACCCCCCGGACCCCGCCAATCGCCACCCTGTTGTCCATGACCAGGAGTCCATTTTCCTTGTTGCTCCATCCTTCCATCCCTTAATACTCCCACCCCCACCATAGCTGCCATTCTGCTCTCTCTCTGAGTCTGTCTCTATTTTGCTTGTTAGTTCAGTTTGTTCATTCGATTCCACATGCAAGTGAAATCATGTGGTACTTGTCTTTCCCTGACTGACTTATTTCACTTAGCATAATGTTCTCCCAGTCCATCCACACTGTTGCATAGGGTAAAATTTTCTTCTTTTTTACGGCCAAGTAGTGTTCCATTGTGTTTTATCCACTCATTTACTGATGGACACTTGGGGTGCTTCCATATCTTGGTGAATGTAAAGTTTTTGCACAGCAAAGGAAACCACCAATAAAATAAAAAAGCAACCCATGGAATGGGAGAACATATTCACCGATATATCTGATACGGCATTAATATCCAAAGTTTATAAAGAACTTATAAATTTCAATACCAAAAAAACAAACATTCCAATTTAAAAAATGGGCAAAGGACTTGAATAGACACTTCTTCAAAGAGGACATACAGATGGCCAATAGACATGTGAAAAGATGCTCATCGTCACTAATCATTGGAGAAATGAAAATTAAAACCACAATGAGATAACACCTCACACTGCTCAGACTGGCTGTCATCAATAAGTCAAGAACAAACAAGTGCTGGCGAGGATGTGGAGAAAGGGGAACCCTTGTGCACTGTTGGTGGGAATGCAGACTGGTGCAACCACTGTGGAAAGCAGTATGGAGATACCTAAAAAAATTAAAAATGGATCTGCCTTTTGACCCAGCAATACCAATTCTGGGAATGTAGCTGAAAAGGCCCAAAACACCAATTTGAAAGAACATAAACACCCCTATGTTTGCATGTTTTAGAAGTTCCCAGGTAAATCAAATGTGTTTGTTAGGCCACTGCCCCGGACTGTTCTTGTGCTCTTTGCTTCAGTTGGTCCTCTAACGGCTCCTTCTTGGGAAGAGGAAGGAATGCAGTGAGACAAATGAAAACCCATGGTGTGTCATGTAAAAGGAAGGATATGTAGGGGTCCCTGTAAGTTCGCTTCTTTCTTCACAATTTAGTTTCAGTTCTTCTGCCCCATATCACCTTGGTGCTCAGGCATATGGTTTATGCAATTTTGGAATTTATCCTAGAATACAGATTTTCTTGCCAAAGTGATTGAAAGCTCCTTTTGTCTCCTGAAAGTCTCAGTAGGTGTTCTAGATCAGGGTAGGGTCAGGAGGAGGGAAACCTGGCAAAGAACAACCCTGGCCTTGCAGTCTTTCCCCTGAGGAACCGAGTTCCGTTTGGTTCATGTTCCCCAGTTAGGTCACATGGCTTAACATGCGTTGGCTGGCAAATACAGAAGTGGGGCCGGGAAGGGTTGAAAGTCAATGTGTAGTGTAAGAAAACCAGGGAGCAGGTCTTTTTGAATATTGGGTTCTTCTGTAAGATTGCTGGGGGAGCCCTGAACTCGGCTCCTTTGACCTTTTGTCTTATGACTAGCCTCTGCTTCTGTAAAGTTCTTAAGTGGTGTCACTCTTTGCGATGTTCTCCACTGTCTGTGAGGGTCAGTCCTGCTGAGCATGGCTCCTTTCTGCTCTCCTGCATCATAAGCACCTGCCCTTCCTGCCTTGTTATCTTGGTTGCCTTGGGTGGGGCCTTGGGACCGAGGAATGTGTGGAACTGCAGATGCACATTGGTTCTATGTGGGTGAGGAGGATGTGCCTTGTCACAGTGCTGTAATGCCTTTAGCAAACATTCAACAGCAACTGAGCAAACTTTTTTTTAAGGACTATTTAACCAGAACTTCTTGTTGGGTCAGGCTGACTCAGTCAATGGTGGCTCTGGTCTATTAGCTCAGAATTATCCCCATTGGCTGTTTTGTAGACTAGTGGCCTGGTTTGCTGATTGGAAACCTTCAGAAGATAGAATACTATGCCCACCATTTCCTTTGGAAATTTGCTAGGTAGTTAAATGAGTGAAAATAGGCCCAGATGGTTCCTTTGTGGTTTTAGGTGCTGACAACATAGCCCAGTAGGCAGAGCTGACATTCTAGTGCACCCTAAATAAACCACTCTATTTAATGACTGTTATGAGACTGGTTGCTTTGTCTTGATTTCTGGATGGAGTCACAGCCTCCACATGTTATTCCTGAAAAACGTTGATATGAATCAGATATTTTAAGATATACTTAACAGTTTTATGGTAAAATACTTTTGCCTAAGACTTGCAGAGTGCAGTTTGTAAGAAAATTCTAAGTGTAGAAAATACAAGTAAATGTAAGGGACAAAAAAGTTTTCCTCAACCCTCCTAGGGTCTCTGGCTGGGTCTGAAAATTAAATTGACCAAGACAAATTAACAGGAGAAAAAACATACCAATAGTATTGAAGTTTTACACGTACATGTACACCGCAAAGACGTGATCAGAGGAGGGAGCTTTTACTCCTTTTAGACAAAGAAACAGTAATTTTGTGGAGACTTGCCAAGACAAAGGGATTTGGGTTAGGGGTAGTGAATGGTGAAGAAGTACCTAGGAAGGCAAGGGTCAGTTTAACAAGGTTTGCTTGTACAGATTTCTTGGCCCCCAACTCCGCATACCTGGGACTTTTATGCCTAGTTTTGGAGAAGGAGGGTGCACTGGTGGTTGGGGGCAGGGAAGGTCAGAGTGACCTTCCTCCTTCTGCTATTTTCTCTAGTTCCTTCAGCTTAAAATGTTCAGTATATGCCAAGATGCTGTGTTTTGGGGTAGTGTGTCCAGAACCCCATCATAAGCCTGATTTGAACAGGCTTGTAGCCCCAGGTGCGTATTTAGAATTTTCTTGGAGTTAGACATGTGATTTGCATATGTCTGATCCTGGCCACCATTGTGGGCCTACCTTCAGAGACCCCTCTCCACACCGCAACCCCCTCCCCCCACAACAGGTCCATCAGCTCAGAACAGCTTCCATCCTCGGGAAGAGGCTTTGAGAACTTTTTTTTTTTTAGTCAGTAGCTCTGGTTTATTGGAATAACCCTGGACTAGAAGGCATCAGAACCTGGGTTGTAGGCCCACTGCTTCCGCTGATGGTGAGAACATGGACAAATCTAACTTCTGGCTGCTTAGTATCACCCTAGGGATAACAGGAACCACCTGGGACATCTGTGGCGAGCAGATGAAACACGACATGTAAAAGCACTTGGGGAATTATGCAGCACTACAGGAATGTTAAGAGGTATCTGTTGGAGACCGGCACGTTTGTACTGAACTGGAAACGAGGGGCATAGATATTATTTGACCTACCTGAACAACACATGGTGTGTTTTTCCTAAGCTTGTGATCCATTTAAATATTCAGCATAATGCTTCAGTAGTCAGATTCTCTGAGTAGTCTTCCTGGGGCCTTGTACTGGAGGTTTTGGTCCCAGGACCAGTAGCATTGGTTTTACTTGGGAGCTTGTTAGAATTGTAGCATCTTTGACTCAATTTATGTCAAAGGTCCTATTGCATCAGAACCTGCATCGTAACTACCTGTAGATCCCCTGGGGATTGTATACACATTCAAGTTTGAAGGCTGCTGGCCCGGAATTCTCGTAACTGTGTCATTAAATGGGGCTGCCCTTTCTAAACTGTGGGTGCAGCACCTTTTGACTGTGGGTGCAGCACCTTTTGACTTGGTTGGCAAACCAACTTTTTGCAGAACTAAATACATAGTGACAAACTTCAGGATACATTTTTGGGGTTTTAGGGCTCATTTTGGTTCCACATAGAGGCCAGGGTATTATTTTGGAATCCATTTCTGTATTATTATTTAAGGGAATGCGTGACTATTTTACAGGGCAGTGGTCCCCCACCTTTTAGGCATCAGGGACCAGTTATGTAGATCATTTTTCCACAGATGGAGTGGGGGCAGGGTTGGGGGGACAGGAGCGAGGAGCTCAGGTGGAAAGGCTAGTGAAGCTTCCTTCACTGGTGCCTCCCCCCCTCCTGCTGTGCGGCCTGACTCCTGACGGGCCACGGGCTGGTGCCAGTCCAAGGCCCGGGGGTTGGGGACCCCTGCCACAGGGGTTGTACTCTTCTCTATTCACTGCCTGCCTATACTTAAAGTTCCAGACATGGAACTTACACCTGTTTTTTTTAAACCAGTCTTTCCTAAAGGCTGTCAGTGACCTCAGTTCTAATGCTGTTAGCCTGTCCTTGCTATTTTTGACCTTACGGGACCTGGGTCCCACCACTTCATTCCTTGGACACCCTCCACCAGCTTTCATGATGTCCCTCTGCTGGCCTCTTCATGCATATGCTGCCTTTCTTCTCCTTGGCAGCCTTTCCGTCCTTCTGCTAACCCCTGCAATGGTGGTGTCCCCCGGTGCCTGCCCAAGGCCCTCCTCTCCCTGCAGGGCGATGGCTCCACACTCACCCCTCGCACGCCGGCCTTGCGTCGTCAGCCATTCGTCGGAAATCCCAACTTGCCCATCTCACAGATGCTCCAAACTCTGCTTTCCGACAATTGAATTCACCTTCTTGGCCGTGCCTTCCTTCCAGCCTGCCATTTAACTTTTCCTAAGTACCTGTTGAGGGCAGCCAGGAGAGACACCGTGGGCAAGAATTTGGGTGTGGGCAAAGAGGTGAGTCGATTAAACCTTCCATTTTCCCTGAGCAGGCATGTCCTGTCCTGTCTCCTCCGTTGATGTTTTGGTCGCCATTACTGTTCAGCTACAGCAAGGCCAGGGCTTCTGAGCTGCTCTTGCCTCTGTTCTCTTCCTTGCGCTTCCCTCTCCATTCTGCCCAGAACGGTCAGAGGGAGCTTCCCAAAGTGGGTCTCATTGCCATGTTAATAGCAGTCCCATGTTCATGGGTACAACGCATTCTAGTGTGTTGTTGGTTCCAACCATCAGCCAGCGCCCGTACTAAATGCCGGGCCTCCCAAAGTGAGTAAGCTACTGGACTGGTGTTCAAGAACACACCATCTACAGGAATTAAAATAATCAGATGATAGGAAGACCCAGCCTTCATATTGGATCTTAGTAATCACCTATAAGGTGTCAGGGAAGACATTATATCCTCTTTTGACAGAGAAACTTAGCAGCAGCAGCTTACATTTATAAAAAAAACAGGCACTGTTCTAGGCACTCTGTACATGAAATAACTTAATCTTCACAACAATCCTATTACAGATAGTGCTGTATCTGCACAGAATGGTTAGGTCTCCTGAGGCACAGAAATGTTAATTCACTTGTCCAAGGTCACACAGCTTCTTCACACAAGAACTATGGTTTGACCACAGGCAGCCTGGCTTCAAAGTCCACGTACATAACCACTGTGCCACATTGCCCTCTTTAATTTGCCTTGCTATACAGTGTGGATTTGTGCTGCATACAGAATGCAATTTAATCTCTAGCCTGCTAACACCTCCTTGGCCTTGGCTGTGGTCAAACACTCATTCCCTTGTCATGTCCTTCACAGCAGTCTGTGACTAGGACCCATCTAAACCCTGTTCACATTCCTTGCCATAACGGTCTAGCAACAGTGTAACAGAAAAAAGAGGTGGCTATTTGTTTAACTTGGAGTTGTCAGAGATAGGAATGTTTCTTGTCATTTTTCTTTACTGGTAGGCAGATTTTGTATATTTTTTTAGTTCTTCCCTTCAATGTTAAGAAAAGGGGTCTTAGTTTTATTTCCCCATCCCCTGAAGCACCACCTGTAAGGATGTTAAAAACCCATGTCATCACAGGTTTATGGTTTTTCCAGTTGGCTTTGTCTAATCAAGTTTCAGGCCGTCCACATGTGGCATTTGGTTGGTGTGTCTTTTAAGTCTTGCTGACGGGGTTGTGCAGGTAGCTCGAGTGGAAAGGCTGGTGATAGGTCAGGCCTGACACTGCCAGGCCCACCGGCAGGGACTTTTTACACCTTGTGAGCATTCCCACGCTTATTTCATCGCAGGCCGCAGTCGCCTCTGCATTTGAGGATTCCACGTTCGCTCGTTGTCTTCTGTCTCAGTTCCAGAAGTAAAGGCCCACCTGGTTCTCTTTTTATGATGGTCCTTGCAGACCTCTGTTGGTCCATTTTTGGTGTCCACCAGCAGTTTGAGAAGGGCCTCGTCTTGGCCTTTGCCCAGTTTTCTATTGGGTTATTTGCCTTTTCACATCGATTTGTTCTAAGAGCACTTTAAAATTTTAAGAACCTTGGCCCTCTGTCCTGTTACACATTTTTTTTTTGCAGTTGATGTTTAACTGATTCAAAGTCACTTTTATTTTAAAAAATGTTACATTGCATGTTAGTCTGTTCCTTTAGTGGATTCTGGGTTGTCTGTCATGTTTAAACACAGCTTCTCCACTTAATATTACATATGAAACCACTCCTGTTTTCCGAGTATTCTTTATAAGCCTCTGTCCCTCTTTTTAAAGATTATCTGCAGTTATTTTGATATAAGATGAAAGGTTAGGGCACCAGTTTAGTTTTTTAATTGTTGCCCAACCCCAGGAGGTCATGAACCTTCAGTGGTGCCACATCATCGGCCAGCGTGGCCCGCTACCAGCTCAGCCCAGACCCGCGGCTGGTTCAGATGCTTAGGAGGAAATCTGATTAGTTCAGAAAGCCAAGGGAGCCTTCCCCGAGGGCTCCGCTGTCTGCTGATGACTCAGTCAGCTGGGCCGCTGTGAGAACGGAAGGGCTGCGAGTCACTGCGCAGCAAGGCGCTCGCTACCCCTGCTCTCCTGAGTGGTGCTCCTTCCCCTTAACCCTCCTTCTCATGTTCTCTCTCTCGCACTGATGAGAAAACAGGAGGTCACTTTAGTGGTCAGTGATGGAGTGAGAATTTAAACGTCCTGTTGCAAACCCTATACAATGGGTGCAAAGAGCAGTCCATGAGGCGACTCTGGTTGGAGAATCTGGAAGTCTTCCTGGAGGAATTGGCATTTGACTTAGGCCTTTTAAGAATAGCAGCATTTTTGAAACTTCTCGTGGAAATTTTCCATAATGTGCGAGTGTAGAAGAGTGTAATGATGTCCTTATCTAGCCAGCTTTAGTAATTATCAGTTCATGGCCAGTGTTCTTTCATTTGGACCACATCCTCTTCCCTCCGTCCATCCCCTGATTGTTTCAGAGCAAATCCCCAATATCTTACCGTCATACCTGTAAATACCAGTATGGTTCTCTGAAACAGACTTTTTAAATGTACAACCAAAACATCGTTATCATGTCCAAAACAAATTTCAGTGATTTTTTTCAAAATGATCAAATATCTATCCTGTACACATTTTACACATTTCCCCTATTGCCTTATAATTTATAAGAGTAGTTTTTTGCATTGTCATCTAAATGAGGTGTAGGCATTGCACTTGGTTGATGTGTCTGTATTTTCTTTTAATCTCTAAGTTCTCTTGCTCTCTCTTCATGCCCTCTGTCTTTTTCTTTGAAAGCCAGTAAAACATGTGGTGAAAATTATGGACTCTGTGTTCAAATTATAGCTCTGGGCAGGTTACCAACATCTCTGTACCCCGATTTCCTCGTTTATAAAAGAGGCATAGTTGTACTTCCTATCGGGACGGTCTGTGTACTCATGTTTCTAAAGCTCAGGGATGGGCCTGGGACGTAGTAAGCTGTACAGAAGTGTGACCTGGGTGTTCGGAACCAGAGAAGTTGCTCAGAGTCACGTCACAGGTCCACGGGCTGTGGGAGAAGGTGGAGGAGGGCTCACTTGAGTGACACTGAGCACAGTCTTCGGGACGAACCCTGGCTGTGCAGAGGGCTCCTGATCTTTTTCTTTCGGCTTCCTCCAGGGTTCTCGACTGTTCTTCAGGTGTGTGATGTTGATGCATAGCAGAATTGTGAACAGTTGGGTACGATTTAGTGGAGGCAGCTTTTCTATTGTCTTTGATATGCTGCTTTCCCCTGCTTTTGTGAAGGCAGCTTTTCTCTCTGAGAAGCCACTTTAAGTTTCTGTGGCATTATCTGGCTCTAGCAACTTGTGATCTCCTAAGTAGAACCTTTCAGCACTTTATAAATATGTCATACACTTTTTATATTCCTTTGTTCCCTGTCAGGAACACACATCCCAATCTTCAGAATAGCACAATCAGTTTTTATTCATTTAAGAAGCAGTAGTAATTTGACACTTGCTAATATGCAACAAATTATATTGCGAGCGGTAATTACAATTGCAGCTGGTTCCTAATTATACTGTAACCTTGATGCTTTAAGAAAAATTGAGACTGAGTTCAGCATATAATACTGGAGAATAACATTCTACATTAGGCAGGTCTGCCTTCTACTGAACCGCGGGCATTTATGTATCATAATGCCAAATTGAAAAGACCTTATTTTAAATTGCTTTCAGCTACAGTGTTGTCCGGTAGCACAGTTCGTAAGGAGAGCTTAAAGTCTCCATCTTTGCCAAATTCTTAGCACATCCTCCAAGTACTATAATTAATGTCAAAAGAGCTGGGCTGTAGGGTATTTTTGGCTCTGTGATTTACTACTTCTCATTTAAGACTAAGCTTGCTAACCTGAAAAATGGGGACATTAATGACTCTTCATTCAACAGTGATTTTTAAATGAGATCAGGTGTAAAGCTGTTAGTATGATGCCTAGGAGAGCATCAAGGGCCCAGTAAACGTTAGCTGGTCAGTGTTAACTGCTATAATCAATAACAAATGATCCAGCTCCCAAGACTTTGCCTCCACAACCCCTGACGACTCCAGTAGAATTATGGTCTTAGTTCTGCAACCACTGTACCTTGTGACAGCCCGTATCGCTACACACTTTGCACCAACCACTTGCTGTGAGTCCACTACTCCCGCTGCCGGGCAGGGTCTCCCCAGCGCCTGGCGCTGGGCCTGGCATGTGGTAGGGTTCCCGTAGCCCATGGTGTTGTGTGAGTGAGCTCGTGGAGCAGCACCATCTAAGGCAGTAGTTCTCCCTGGGGGTGGGGTAGTTTTGCCCCTGGGGGATATTTGGCCATGCTGCGTCTGGAAGGTGGGGGTTACTACTGTCATCTAGAGTCCAGGGATATCGCTAAACATCCTACAAGGCGCCAGTCAGCTGCCTACAACAAAGAATGATCTGACCCAAAATGTCCGTAGGGCTAAGGTTGGGAAACCCTGGTCAAAGGTGGCCTGGTGCCTGGGTTGTGGCACTGTGGGATAGGGATGGGCTCGGACCAGACCAGCCTGTGTGACCTGCAGTTTTCTCCAGTAAAAAGGAAGAGAATCCAACCTGCTTCAAGGATTCTCAGAGAGAAAGGGAGATTATGTACATGTGTGCCTCGTGACTCCTTAATCAGGTTCACCTTGTTGGTCCTGGCCATCCAGATTTTTTCTACTAGACTCTATTTTAGGTTTACAGGAAAATCGAAAGGAAGGTTTGGAGATTTCCCATACAGCACCTGCCCACACACATTCCCGGTCTCCCCCATTATCATCAACGCCCACCAGAACAATACGCTAACTGTAACTGATGAACCTCCATTAACACGTCATTGTCACCCAGAGCCCGTGGTTTCCATCAGGGCTCACTCTCGGCGCTGTACATTTCCTGGGTCTGAAAAATTCTATAATGATGCGTGTCGTGCAGAGTATTTGCACTGCTGTAAAAATCCTCTGCACTCTGCCTGCTCTCCTCCTCTACACCCTAACCCTGCCAACCCCTGATCACATTCTTTTTTGCCTTTTCCAGAATGGCATGTAGTTGGAATCATCCAGTATGGAGCCTTTTCAGAGTGGCTGCTTTCACTTTGTATTAGGCATTTAAGTTTCTTCCATGTCTTTTCATGGCTTGGTAACTCTTTTTTTTTAAGGCTCACTAATATTTTGTTGTCTGGAGATACCACACTTTATTGATACATTTGTTGACTGAAAGACATCTTGACAATTATGAATAAAGCATCTATAAATATTTGTCTGCAGGTGTGTGTGTGGACATATGTTTTAACTCCTTGGGGTGAGTACTAAGAAGGATCAATGCTGCATCATAGGGTAAGCATGTTTAGTTTTGTGAGGAACCTCCAATCTGTTTGCTATGATAGCTCTACTGTTTTGCATTCCCACCAGTAATGTGAGACTTCCCATTGCTGCACATCCTCACCAGCATTTGGTGGTGTCAGTGTTCTGGATTTTGGCCATTCTAATAGTTGTATAGGGATAGCTCACTGTTTTTGTTGTTTTAAGATTTTATGTATTTATTTTTAGAGAGAGGGGAAGGAGAGAGAAAGAGAGGGAGAGAAACATCGATGTGAGAGAGAAATATCCATTGGTTGCCTCTTGTACACTTTCTGACTGGGGACCAAACCTGCAACCCAGGCATGTGCCCTGATTGGGAATCAAACTGGCAGTCCTTTGCTTTGCAGGATGATGCCCAGCCCACTGAGCCATGCCAGTTAGGGCTGGTCGTTTTAATGTGTAACTCCCTGATTGTATGTGATGTATACTTTAGTATGCTTCACAAGTGTCTCAGTTTTTCCTCCCCTTAGTGGGAGAGGGTGGCTGGTGATGTCTGGAGTTTGGAATTTCCCTTCCATCTGGTCATTTAGGCTCTGATAAATCCTCAGGTTAGCTTGTCACTAAACAATTTCTCTTGAGTGCAGACCTTGGTATAAAGAACAAAATGGTCTGATGGGTTTCAAAATGGTTCTTTTTCTCTCCTCCTGCTGGGAGAGCAAGGTGTTTCTTTCTCTGATCATTCTGAGAACCAGGTGGAGTTCCAGGAGGCAAACTTCACAACAGTGTGGGGAATCTTGTCCACACTTGAGCCTCCAGCAACTGGTCAGTTGCAGGCCAGGTTTCCTACTCTGATGCTGGTTGCCATGGAGGTTTCAGACCTGGGTTTCTGCTCTGTCGGTTCTGATTCTCTGGTTCTGCCTTTCCGTCTCTAATTTAGGAGGCAGTTTTTATTCTAGTGACCTCACCTTTCTGACGAATCTAGGGAGAGTTGCTGATTTTTTCAGTTTTTCATCCTTTTTTCTTGTTAGGATAGGTAAGAGTGGCAACCTTAGGCTCCTTACATGCTGGTCTGGGAACCAAAAGTCTTCCCATCACCTTCTGCCTAACTTCTCTGTATTGGAGAACATCCCCACATTATAAGGCCTGGCTGCTGGAACATGCGAGTCAGAACTCCATTTCCATCTTTCCTTGCAGCCAGCCCAAAGGCACATGATCTGGTTCTGCCAATTAGATGCTTATGGGTGACTTTGATTTGGAAGAGAGTAGCACGAGGAAGCAGCTTGTGTGTGAAGTTTTCCATCGAGTGGGCCTGATAGGGAGCCCTGGCAACGTGCTTTTCCTATGGGGTATGAGGCAGGGTTCTCAGCAGGTGATTCTGGGATAGTTTCAGGCGTCACCGGTGGAAGCTTAGCCTCAAGCTGATTCTTCAGCCTTTCTAACAACACTGTGGCCATCCAATAGAATTTCAGTAAATGTTTTCTTCTTAGCCTGTCATTTTTTTATTGCTTATTTCTAAGTTGAATACATGCTGGACCTCCTTGCTTTCCATTCATATTTGGGAGGAGAAATATCACATCACTATGTTCTCAGCTTTTTTTTTAAAGAGTAGCTGATAATCACTACCAATATTTATCACTTTAGGATTCAACAAGCTATTTTTTCTTCATTCTAATTAGTCCTTAAGATAACTTTATGAAATAGACAAGTGGATTTTTATCACTTTCCCCATTTTATAGATGAGGAAAGTAAAACTCAGAGCTGTTGACTGGCTTGTCCAAGGTTACCAAGTAGTAGCACCCTGGGAGCCAAACACTTACTCTACTGCTGGGGAAGTCTGCTTGTGTCAAGGTAAGCAAGCAAGCATCTTTGACTATCTCTGTAAGGAGTTAAAAATGTAAACAGAAAATGTCTATTTCAGAAAGACTCCTACTGTCTCTTGTCAAATTATTACTGTTGGGAACATTTACCAGAATATGAGCTTTAGCTTAATAACAATAATAATAAAGTCTAAAATTAGTGCATAGAACACACAACTAAAACATCACCATTCAGTTCGTAAATGTTATACCCTGCTTCTTAATATCAGAATTTTATGGTGGTGGTTTTATAGCTGTTTAATATTTATCTACAATAGTGCAGAATTAAGTCTAGCACATTTCACAGCCTACTGAATCCTTTGATAAACATCTCTAGCCGCCCCAAAATGACTTGCTTGTGTAAGTACCCACTAGGTTAACATTTGTGATTGGTGCTTTGGAAGTTGACTGTTGAGTGATATGAACTTTTGTGGTGGATTACAGAAAAATGTTGTGGTGTGAAAAATGCTTAACATGGCATCTTGTCTGTATATTAATCTATATTTCAGTAACTTTTTCATAACTACTGTTCTTATATTAGAACTTAGGGAAACTGTAGGATGAAAAATGAATGACTCAGTGAATTCAATAAAAATTATTTTTCTTAAATTTGATGCAACACCTCTTTTTTTCTTCCTCTCAAGTTAATGGTGACACTGTGGTTTTGGAGAAATCCAAACTTTCTTTTACAATTACTGATTGTATCAGTCAAGGTACACTTGCAGAGAACAGAATCCACTCCAGCTGGGTTAAGCAGAGGGAGATTTATTACAGGGTATTAAATGGCTTACAGAATTTGTTGGGAAGGTGAAGAAACAGACTTTAGGTTGAGCTCTCAGGAATGACCTCTAAAGCCTCACAGCAGAGCAGGCTGCCAAGGGAGCAGTTGCCTGTTGTGCAGTCATGAAACCACCTGCCAAATGGGGAGTGTTTCAGAACCATGCTGCCACTGACATGGGTAGGAGGTCACTGCTGGAAAACCAAACATTTCCAACAATGGTGCTGCTAAGAAACAGTAGAAGCATGGCCCCTAACTTCCAGATCTTTGCCTTCCAAAACTTTGGCTTCTAAATCTCACCCAACTTTATCAGATGGAGAACACCTAGACCACATAGCTGCAAGGGAGTCTAGAAAATGTTTGTCTTAACCTTCTAGTCTTTGCAATTAGGAAGACACATGGGAAGAAGCTTCTAAGTTGTTAGGTCACACCCAACAGTACTTTTCATTGGGATTGTGGTCTACCTGTTATACTTACTTCCACAGGGATTGATACAAAAGACCATGCAGAAACATTTCTCCCTCCACCTCCTTTTTCTGCTTGTCACTGCATGCCTGCATGTGTGTACATGCACATCCTTCTCCAGTTCCTCCCACACACACAGAGTAGCCTGCTTTTGATGGGCTTTCTATTCTGCTTTATATTTCATACCTAAGGTAAAGAATTACTTCATGATAATACAGTTTTCAGTGTAGGCATCTGCTTGTCTTGGTTTTCAGAACTTTCAGGTTTGGGAGGGTGTTGCTGAGTGAAGGCTGTGTTGTGCAGTTGGTGAAGTAGCAAACTGAGATGAGGACCTTGGGTTCTAACCCAGTGGTTCTCAACCAGCCAAACATTATAATCTCATGGGGAAACTTGGAAGATACCGTAGTTCGATTGGCCTCTAGTAGGGATGGGGTGTTGATACAATTTTAAATCTCCTTGGGTGACTTGGATGTGCAGCTGGGGCTGAGAACCTCAGTCCTCCTACACGTAGAAACATCTTTCCTGGTGTCTTCCTTTTTTTGGCTGCTGTAATTCATATTTAAATGAGAGCGAATCTATTTGTCTTAAAAGATATCTTTCCGGTTGTCCTTGCTGTGCTTTCTAGTACCCTTGTTTTAAAAGCAGCCATTGAAGTTATGTTATTGTTAGCTGTTTTTTTTTTAAAATAGCTATTCAATAGGATGAAGCTAGTTGGTATGTTTTACAAATGTTATTTATAATCTGTTTAAACTATTATATCTAATATTATTCCTGTCAAAAAATTTACATAGTCAGCAATCTTCAAACTTTGCCCTGTGAACATGGGTTCATGGAATTGACTTGAAATTTCCATACTAAAGTTCAGTAAAAGTAAGCTATTCTCAATTTATGGAAAAAACATATAACACATAGTTTTTCTAATTCTAATTTCCCCTCTTTTCCCCTTAAGCACGACTTGGTGTGAATGTTACCTGGTTGAGTATAAAATTCTCTATCATCTGCCAAGAACTCTTTTCCTTCTTAGTGATTTACTTCCTAAGTATGTTTGAAAATGTTACTTTATTTAAAAGCTGTTGATATAAAAATTTTATTTTAATGGTGGAATCTACTCTTACAATGCAGAGAGTGATGATAAAATCAGGCAATTAGGTTTTTTATTGAATTTATTGGGGTGACATTGGTTAATAAAATTATATAGGTTTCAGGTGTACAATTCTATAATATATCATCTGTATATTGTATTGTGTGTTCACCACCCAAGTCAAGTCTCCTTCCATAATTAGATTTTAAGACTAATAGCTTTAAACATTTACATGCTATTAGTATATGGGAAAAAGTATATATAACAATGAAAGTCAGTCTTCTGAAAACAATGTAAAGTTTGCTGAATCTTCTAAAGCCCAGTGAACTGAAGCCTGTTAAATGATATGCACTGTGTGTGCCGAGAGGCTATTCTGAGTTCACTTAAAAAGGGAGGCTCTCTTTCTGTGGTTCAGAACCCCAGCCCTTCTGATGGTAATTTTATGTTGTTTTCAGTGCAGCCATGTAAGTGTTCTTTACTGAAAATGACACTAGAAAACAAAAATAGGAGTGAGAGGCAGACGAAGAAATGGAAACTGAATGGCCACACAGCACTGGGGAACTAGATGGAATTAGTGCAGAGGCGAGGCCCAGGAGACTGCTAGCAATTTCTCTGAATCCATTCCCCATTGAACCGTGGTTATCTGTGCTTCGGTAGAATGTGCCCAGGACCTAATATACATTCCAGTGGCCTCAGGGAAATTCCATAGTGATCATTAACTATGTGCCCTCCCTGGAATCTTGGGTCTGTTTCCAAGAAGTAGCATTTGGTGGGGCTAGGATAGCAGAGGGAATTATGAGTTAGGAAGACCTCAATGGTGAATGTTTTTGAAGACCCATGAGTTGCTTTCTCCTCTTTCCTGATTTCTCCCTTCTTGAGTTATGGGCCAGGTTACTCATCATTAGATGTGTTTAGAAGTAAGCATGGTAGAATATGAACACATTTGCATGAATAATACAGGTAATGGAAACCATTTATGGAGTACTTGAACTGTTGGGGAGTTTTGGTGCTAAGCACTTACACCATTGTCTGCCATCACCCCTTGAGCCACCCAGGATGGCCTTCTTTAGAGGTGAGGAAAGTGAGGCTGAGAAGTCAGGGAAGTAGTGCAAGGTCCCACAACTGGTGAGTTTAGTAACTGGGCCTTCCCCCCAATTGAGAGTGGTCTGGCCCCAAACCCATGTTCTTAACTGCAACACTGCATGAACACTGCACACCTGTGGTGTCCGGAGTGTGAAATTGGGAGATTCTTGAATTCCAGGCATGTGCTATATGATGTCATGGTTAGCTTGAGTTATCATCTGTTTGAGGCTGTATATCATGAGGATCAGTGGAAAGACCAACAGTAAAAGATGGAAGATTTGGGATCTGATTTCAAACACTTAGATATGGAAGTACAAATTGGTGCTGAATCGGTCTTTGGGGGACATACCTGACCCTTTCTGAGTCTTGGTTTCCCTTCTGTAAGAGAAGGATAGTAATATGCTCTGAGTCTCAGGTATGCTGTGAGGATCTGTTGAGGTGACAAAACTGTGAGGTGTTCTGTATACATTAGGTGACATGACTTACAAGAGCTGAGTCACTGTATGGATTGTTTTCTCTTGTGTCCGAGACTCTGGGAGGGATACAAAGTGGAAGCCTTGTTTCCTTCTCTCCCAGAGGTGTAGAGTCCTGGTGGTGAGCCCCAGATGTGCGTTTTGGGATCAGTAAGTAGGAGAATGCTGTGGGAATTTAGGGCGGGAGAAACTGACTCTGAAAGAGGGTCACCCAGGGAAGGCTTTATGGCAGAGTGAATTAATTAGATTTTAAAGGATGTGGTGTTCAGGTGGAGCAAGAATAGTCCACTTTGTGGAAACTTTCCTTTGCTTTTAAAAGGAAAACCAACTAAGTACTTAGGGTCACCATATGCCTCTTAACAAACGTTACTTATAGACCGTCTTGCGATGTGGAACTCTGAGGGAATTTCTCTGCTCTTAAAAGGTGAAGGTGGAGGTATTTTTATGCTTTCCCATCTTCTTCCGTAGTGTTCATTCTGCCCTACCTTTTTCAGAAGACAGACCTGAAAGGAGGGAATCTTCTCCTGAAACCTTTAGGTCAGTACTATCATCGATCTCAAGTTGATTAGCAGTCTATTTCATTTTCCTCCTTAATTGAACAGCAAAGAGCACTCACTAATTCAGGATTTTTAAAAGATCACAAACTCTTATGGATAAAAATAGCACTGGTGGTTATAAGCACTCAGCTGAAATTAAAAGAGTTATCAGTCTTGCTTTGGGAAACAAGGTGACCAACCACTGATTTTGAAAGAGCACCTCTCCCATTCCAGGGATTAGCTAATAAAATTATTCCTGACGGTGGTGGGCAAAGGAGCTTAAGCAGTTCATATTTAGAGACAGAGAACCCATTGTCCAAAGATCTCAGAAGAGTCTTTGCAAATACACAGAAGGGATTTAGAACAATTTGCATAAATCTCCTCTTGGATAGCAACATGGCTCCAGTATTGGGGTGGTTCCAGGAACCCCTCCTTGGCTGTATCATGGGGTGACGCTGTGCTTGGTGAGAATTCAGTCTCATGACGGTTTTGCCAGCAGGACTGGGTGATGGGACGCTGAATAAGCCCACTGTTTGGTTCCACATAAGGACTCTTTTGTGTTGGCCTGGGGCAGCCATGTTCAAGTTTGTCTTGCTTTTTCCCCGAGTGATGTTTTTGGACTTTGTGGGCTGGAGAATTAAGCACAACACCTATTCTGAGCTAATCTGTCAAATTTTGTTCTTGAAAGGTAACCATAGCCTCTTGTATTTCTAGAATGTGGAGAATAATAGTCATACCTTTGGAGACCTTTGTCTTCTTAAATTAAAAATCTGGGAGAGGAAGGGACCTTGTGTGGTGTGATAGTGAGGCATTCACCCCTGTTCAGGGTGGGACTGTGGGAAGTAAATCCCTTCTGCTTGTTAATATTATTTGCCTTGTTCCCTAACTTCTTGAAGAACTATCTTCTCTTGCATAGTTAACAAATAGATTGTACTTTAATATTTAATATTCCCCAATGAAAGGGTATGGGTCACTCTGGAGTGTAATTTTAAAATGTCAGATGATTACAAATATGTGTCAACTTTTCCTTCTTTTTTCTTCTTTTTGAAAAAAAAAAGATACACATTAAACACTACATATTAGGAGCTATACCGGTTACTTGCTTATAGTGTTAGCGTTCTAGAAGCCACATGGGGAGTCTAATTTAAAATCCAATGAGTAGTTTTTGTACTAGGGGAATTCACTGCTTTAAGTACAAAAATGAAATCCACTAATTTCTGACCTGGAGTTTATTTTCTTTCAGTTGCTAGCTTGATTTTTCAGCTTTGTTTTAATAACATAAACATTTTTATGTTTATTTATAGGTGGCTTTAACCAAGAGAGCAGATCCAGCTGAGCTTAGAACAATATTTTTGAAGGTCAGTATAAAGGAATCTATTTTGTTTCTTGTTTGATTTGTGTTCTCCAAACTTTAAAGATTATTTTCAAGCAGCTCTTTATTTCATTGTTATAGTTTTTAAAAATCCTCATAAGTATCTTTACTTAAGACTTTTAAAAAAGATTCTTTACATCTATTTAAACAATGTATCAGCAACTTAGTGATTGTGATGGCAGCATGGTTTACCTTTTCATTTCTTTTTTTAATCTCCCGTGGTGTCAGGCATTGACAAGGAGTTTCTGGGGGATTTAGTCTCACACGCCATTTACCTTTCCAGGATTGCCTTGTGCAGTTCAATGGTGATGCTTTTTCTCCTAAGAAGTTTAGAGCTCTTTGTAAACATTCCAGTAATCCTTCATCCATCCAGAGGGGGCTCTCCTTGCGTCTCCTTGGTAGAAGCGCATCATCATCATTGTCGTCACCGTCATTTTGTGACAAGTGTTGTGCCTGGAGTGGAAGCCTCAGCATGAGTAATGATAGGTGGGAGATCATAGCAGAGACCATACAAGCTTATTTCCTTAGTGTGTCCTAGTCTCACCTACTTAGTGATACTGAGCGTGAATGATTAATACTCAAATAAAAGTCTAACTCAGTTTCCAAACACTGAAGCACTTGTAATGTTATTCAACTGAAATCAGAGTATTCAAAAAAGAAAAGGCCACTTTTATAAAAATGATTTTAAGTGTATATATGTATACCTTTTCTAAACATGCTGAAGGCAACTGTGATGTGCATGGAGAGGACCAAAGCCTCAAATGAGACATTTGACGTTCTGCTCTGTACTGAGAATATATGACTTTGCAAGTTAATAATTTTGTGTACATCACTTTCTTCATCAAAATGCATTACTATTAAAAAAGGAGCAATCAGAAAATTTGAACTCTGATGAGATTATTTAATATTGAGTATTTGTTATTAATTGATTTTTAGGCTGAGTAATGGTATTCTGATTATGGGAACTATCATCTTTTTCTCTTAGAAATACACACTAAAGAATGTATAAATGAGATTGTGATGTCTGAGATTTGCTTCTAAGTAATCCAGTTTTGGTGGGGTAGGAAAAATGAGTGGGCAGTATGATGATAATTTTTGAAATTGGGAAATGCAATAGTCGGTTTATTATTTATTAGACTCTCTTCTCTACTTTGTATATGATTGAACATTTTCATAATAAGTTACAAAAATTGTAAAGATTCAATAAAAAAGTTTGTGAAAGTGCCCGACACCTGATTTGCATTAGAAATTGATTAGAAAATGCTTAAAGTTAAAATAATTCAAACACAGAGAGACAAAGTCTCCAAAGGAAAATGGTTAAAAATATGAGCCATTTTGGGGGGTAGGAAAAAGAATACATTTGCAGGGAGGCTTGGATTATCTGTAAGAAATCAGAAATCTTTTATAAATTTGTTTTTGCCTCAAAAAGGACAATGCAATACAGAGATTCTGAGGTGGAAAATGATTCTGGGTACTGAGAGTCCAGGAAACGGAGGTGCTCTGTCTCTGACCTCCACCACTGTCTGTTATCATGCACTTTGGGCCCGCCGTGGTTGGGGTGAGTTGTCCATGAGGGAATCTCAGATATTCGTAGGTTGTGTATTTAAGGTCTTGATTATAAAACTCTAATGATGTAATTCTGGATGACCACTTGTAGAAGAGCATGTGAGTGGATTGCCCAGGAGCCTAGAGAAATGGATAAAGTTCATTAACTTGAGCTGGCAGTCATAATCATTCTTTGAACTCAAGACCTGCCTGTTGCGTATTTGTTTTCTAAACCAGCCATAGTTGTGGACATCCGTTTGACAGGAAAGGAGAGCAGTAGTGTCTCAATAGATGGCACGTTTGAGACACTTGCTGGTGTTTTTGCGTAATTCAGTGGAAAGGCTCCAGATAAAAGCTGTGTCTACCTTTTGAGGCCACGTGGCAGCTGGTGAGGCCAGGTTGAGAGCCTACTCTGGAACAATGTGTCTTTACCAGATACAATCTCTCAATAGCGGGCAAGTCTGTATTGGAGACAAATCAGATTGGTCAGGTAGAGGAATTCCACACAGGGTTCTGGAGCACCACCTGTGGGGTGTCTTTGTAAGTGGGCCTGTGGGCCGGGGTGGAATCTTTGGGACCAGATGGGGAAATGCTGTCCTCCCTTGGGGTGGCTAGGACCACCTGGTTTTTGAGTGAGAGTTCAGTACAGCCTTGAGTCCAAGAGGATAATGTGGGGTGGCAGGGGGGACCTGTCCTTGTAGAAAACAGCAATCAGCAATTTCTGAAAGGGATTGTGGATCTGGCAGAGTTTCGGGTGATCTCATCAGGCCTGGATAGCGTGGTACCTACATAAGTCCTTGGCTCAGCACGCTGAGGATCTCTTGTTTACCATCTACCGCAGACGGTGTTGTGGTGGAGAAAGAATAGGAGCGAGGCGCCCTGGGGGCTGTGCCAGGCACGTCTCCCCAGTGCCTGGGTTTGGTAGTTAATTATGGATCAGCCATAAGCACTCTGTAAGCCTGACTACTTGACTGATTCTTTGTGACTTTTCTTCATAATAAATATACCACCTTCCTCTCTGCTAAACTAGTTAGAAGATTCTCCTGTAGCTGGGGGAGGCAGAGAGAAGCCTCATTGTACTCTTTGGACCAGATGGGCTGGGAGCAGGGGAATGGGCAGTGTGCAGGTGGCAGGGCCAGTGGGACCGAGACAGGTCAGGCAGGAGGGGCCCTGGAGGACTACAGTGGCCCATGTACTGGCAGACCTTATGTCTTTGAGTCAAAATCAATTCTGCTGTCTCTTTTCTTCTTTTTTTGTAGGTGTTTACTGTATGCTAAGTGTGGTGTGAGGTGTTGGGTATATAAAGATGTATCAGTCATGGCTCTTGCCCTTAACTATCTCACTGTGTGTGTCTAAGTATAAAAAAAGAAAAAGCCATAATATGGTTGATAAGCATTACATAGCATTAATAGCAGGAAGATGATGAGGGGCTAATTACATCATATTAGAGAGAGTTGTTAAAGTTACAAAGAGGTGATGTTTGAGCTGCGCTTGAAGATGAGTAGGTGTTTATTTAACAAATGGAGAAGGTAGAGGAGGGTTGTGGGGCAAAGGAGGAACATTCCAGGCTAAGGAACAGCATATGCAAAGCAAAGAGGTATAAGAATACCAGGCCTGGAGCGCAGGGACATAGAATGGTGAGGAGGGCTGCACTTGGTGTAAGCCATTCCTAACCTAAGGCCATTGAACTCTATTACACAGGCTGTTCTCGAGCTAAGTCGTGGCTAATGTTTTGTCTGGATGTGGAAATTGAAGTCTAGGTGTGGGCACTTGTGCTTCTAACCTAAATGTTGACATGTGTTTTTTGTTTGCCCAACACTTTTGATGTTGCTTCATTTAAACAGATGGGTATTGAGTGCTTACAGTTTAAATAAAACACCATGAAACTTTGTGGTGAGTGGGATGTGCAAAACAGGGATAAGCAGTGACCATGTCTCACAGTTCCGATTTTATAAAGGAGACCAGCTTTACCGGCAGGAAGCAAATAAAAAAGAATCACTAGTCAGCATACTCGAGGGCCCCACGTGTGGTTAAGCCCATGCCACAGGAAGCGGAAGGGGGCCGCAGTCCCTGTGGCGGGGAATGCTCAGAGAAGGCTCCTTGGAGATGGAACTCGAGGAGCCTCAGGGAGGAGTGGGAGCTGGAGAGGCCCAGAGGAGGGCAGCCTAGGCAGTCCAGGGAAGAGGAACGCATTTGAGGGAACCTGGAGATGGGTTTGGGAGCAAGCAGCTTCTCTAGGTTGAAGGATTCTTGTTCATTCTTCAGATGTTTATTTAAATTCAACTGTCAGGGACTGTGCCAATTATCATGGGGTGTGGGTGACAAAATTAGAAAGGTAATTGGGAGTGAGGTATTGGTGCCACTGAAGATTTTCTGAGTAACCCAGTGGTACAGGAAGATGGAGTTGAGGTTCGATCGGGGCAGCAAGGCCAGGAGTTAGGCAGCCTCGAGTATAAGGTGTGAGGCCCTAATAACTTGACTAGGGTCATGGCAGCAGAGGGAATGGAGAATGGGCAAGTTAAAGACATTTCGAAAGGTATTAGATGAAAATGACTGATCTAGTATAAGGGATGGGAGAGAGCAGAGGTTAAATATGACCACTGGATACATAGTCTGGGGACATGGAGGTTGCCACTAATAAGAATGGGAACCCAAGGGGGAAAACATGAGCTCAGGGGAGAGCAAAGGAGGTGGCGTGTACTGATTAGAAGTACAGAGCTGGAAATCGCTGAATGCCTGTAGAGTAAGACTTTGAAGGTGGGCAGACTGGGTAGAGGGACTGGATGATGGAAATAGACCACATTACAAATTGTAGTACTCACAGCTAGTGAAGGGCACTTGGATTTTTATAGTTATTCTTTGTCAACAAAAGCATAATATGTATTTTAAACATTTTTGTAGGCAAAAATTTGAAAAATAATTCCATTTTGAATATTTTTTTCTTATAACAATACAGTTCATATTCATTGATGACATTTTAAATAAGAGAGAGATATAAAAAGAAGTAATTTTTGATCCCAGTAGGAGGTATTGTCATCTCTAGCTGTATTCACCCATCCATCCATCCATCCATCCATCCATCCATCCACCCTCCCACCCATATTTATTATGAGGAATTGGCTAATTCCGTATGTAATAGAGGCTGAGAAGTCCCATGATGTCTATCCTGGAGACATAGGGAAATTGGTGGTGTAATATAGTTCAAGTCTGATGTCCGGAGAACCAGGGAAGCTGATGACATAAATCTCAGTCTGAGGGCCGGAGAAGATATGTCGCAGCCCAAGCAGTGGACTCCAGTGGGGCTGGAAAAAAGGAGCAAATTCTCCCTCCCTCCGCCTTGTTCTGTTAGGCCCTCAGTGGACTGGATGAAGTCCACGCAGCGCTGGGGAAGGCAGTCTGCTACTGAGTCCACAGATTCACAAGCACATGTCATCCAGAAATACTGTCACAGACACACTCACAAATAATGTTGAATCTGGGTGCTCCTCGGCCAGTCGGGCTGACACAAAACTAGGCATCACATTTAGTATTATACTGGGTTGTTCAAGGAATCCTAAAAGCCTTCTGTTTCATAAGTACATATTTAATCATATTAAAACTTCTGAAAATTGTTAAGGAGGGAGGCTCAGATCACCTGTAAAATCTGTTCCCAAAGAAGGATTGAATAACATTTTAAAGATGTTGTTTAAAATGTTAAACAACTAAGAGATTAAGTGGAAAAAAACTAAAGTTGGAGAATTCTTACCTTCAGACACATACCAAAAAAAAAAAAAAAGTACTGTGTTGAAACTTAAAGGTAAAAGATGAACATACCTAGGAAAAAGCTAAGAGAATATGTGGGTGAATCATTAGTCTTGAGATGAGGAAGGGTCAATTTCTAAACTTAAAGTAATGGAAGACATTGCATAGGAGAAAAAAACCTACCGGCTCAATTAGATAAAAATATCAAACTGGAAAAATACATGTAGCAAATACGATAGACAAAGCGGGAGAAGGGCATGTTTGCACACTGTTGGGGGGAGTGTGAATTGGTACAATATTTTCTGGAGAGCAGTGTGACAATAAGCATCAAGAGCCTTAAGGTTCCTCTCCTTTGACTCAACAGTGTGTCCTGGGAGGGTAGCCTTTGAAAATTGTCAGGAATTTGGACAAATGTTATAATGTTATATACAAGGCTGGTAACCTTAGCTTTATTTTAAAATACCAAGAACTGGAAATAATTTCAACGTCTACTGGTGGGAAAAGAGTTAAATTGTAATTTTAAATAAACTAATTTATTCACCACTATATGCAAATATAGGTATAATTCTAAATCATAGTATTGCTGTAATTAGCAGTGACATTTCCTTTATATTTCAATCTCTATTTTGCCTCAGTTAGGGAAATCAAAAGAGAATTCTACATTTTCAAAAAGCCAAATTTAAATGGTAACCGAAGAATAGTAGAATTATTGGGCCATCTTTGAGTTGTTGTTTTTTTTTTGCACTATGTTAAAAAAAGTGTTAAACAAAAACCAGTAATATAGAACATTTATAAATTGCTTATTGCGTATAGAGCATTGTGCTAAGTCTGTTACATGATTATTCATTTATTTCTAGCATCATCCTCATGAAGCAGGTAACCTCGTTATCCCATTTGCAGGTGAGGAGCCAGAGGCCCAGAACATTATTGGGTTGGCCAAAATGTCCATTAATTTTTTTCCATAAAATAAAAGACACATTTTTCATTTTCACCAATAACCTTATTAATTTGGATATTTCGAGTCTGTCGGCCATCTCCCACATGGTATAGCGCTGATTGTTTTCAGTTAATGTCTCGATTTGACAGGTATCAACGTCAACTGGTCTGCCGACCGCAGAACATGATCCAGTGAGAACTCTCCAGCACGAAACTTCACACACCACTTTTGACACATTAGATCAGTCACAGCACCTTCTCCATAAAATGCACAAATCTTTTTTTGTGTGTGTTTGAATTGCGTTTTTAGCTTTTTTGATACAATAAAGATAATATGCTGAAAATGTTGCATATTTTCTTCCATCTTCAGTATTAAAATGGCTACACAAATATTCCCCAATTTTGATGAGTGTTTTTAAGTGCACACTCATATGACATCTGTCACAATACATCTAACAAAATTGTTTTGAATGATGATAATACAGGGGAAAAAAACAAACTCTTAGGGCAACCCAATAGTTACTTATCTGGGGTCACACGAGTGGTTACACGCAGCAGAGGCAGAGCAGGGTGCAGCCCAGGGCTCCAAGCTTGCTCCTGAGTATCTAAGCAGGAGCTTATCTTGCATTGGAATTAAAGTATAGAAACAGCAGGTGACTTTGTAAAATAATTTTAATTACGCTTGACTGTGGGGTTACAGAGGGAGCAGAGATCCTATCACTGCCCCTCACTTCACTGTGCTTCCCTGTCACTGTGGCCACCAGTATGGTTCCTGTCACCCATCTAGCCCTGTTCTCTGTGTAGCTCACTGCTGTCACCCACTCCCCTGTATCCCCCCAAATCACCGCCCTGTCCCCAGGATCAAGAGGCCCTTTTCTGCTCCGTAAGGATAACATATTGATCCCCAAGTTGTTTCTCAGCGTTTCCCATAGCATCTGGGCTCCAAGGAGCAGGAATTAGCAGATCCCACTTCTGTGAGCTGGAATGGATCGCACTGAAGCCAGACCTCTGGGGGAGTGCTGTGAAGACGCATCGAGTGCCACCTAGTTCTTTTCAACCATTTCCGCTCCAGAACGAAGAGGACCTACTGGGGCAGCATTTCATACCTTTTTCCCTAAAGTCCCACAAGAAGCCATGCATTTAATAGCCTGTTTTCTAGCTTAGCCTGTTTTTTATCCTTTCGTCCATCTTTGATGCCCTTGAAGCAAAAATGGGCAAAAGAATTAGTTTGTATTCAACAATTAATCCCACTTTTAATAAAAGCTCTACATCTTGGCTAAAGAACAAGACATAGATTGTCTTCCCAAATTTCTGTAAACCAGAGTTTCTCAACCTCCACACTCTTGATACTGTGGGCTGGACTGCTCTGTTGTAGGGGGTCATCCTGTGCGTTGCACGGCGTTTAGCAGAATCCCTGTCCTCTACCAACTAGGTGCCAGTAGTGTCCCTCTCCCCAAGTTACAATAATCAAAATTGTCATCAGATACCGCCAGATGTCCCCTGTAGGGAAAAACAAAGACAAACGGAGGAAGCTCAGAGCTAGAGGACTCCACCCCAGAAAGGCAGACAACGTAGAGAGAAGGCTAGTTCTTGCTGGTAACACTCGGCTGTCAGGGGACATTGGTGTCCGTAGGCTGGACAGTCAGGCTGAGCGGCCTCCAGTTCAGAACCGGCATGAACCTCAAACCTGGCAAACTCAGGTTTTTGTTTTTTCTTTGAAGTGATGGGAAATAAATGTCTTTGTGAAGAGAATGTTATCACACCTGATTTTATCCTTTGAATATTTTCAGCTTTTTCGCATATTAATCTCATGATTATATATTTTTTAGAGTAAAATATCTCTTCTCTTTTCAAACAGTATGCAAGCATCGAAAAAAATGGTGAATTTTTCATGTCTCCCGATGATTTTGTCACTCGGTATTTGAACATTTTTGGAGAAAACCAGCCTAATCCAAAGACCGTGGAGCTTTTAAGTGGTGTGGTGGATCAGACCAAAGATGGGTATGTTTATTTTTAATGATCTCATTTAAGATTTTTGTTTGAAGCAGCTTTCTGCTACTTTAATGATCAGGACATCACTGAACATACTTTCCATCTCTTAGAGCATTTTCTGTACTTATTACAATTAATATATCATTTTAGAAATAGTAACCTTAATATTTCCTTTTGTGTTTATATCACAGTTGGGGGTTTTCTGTGTATTTCTTTCTATAGTTTAGAGAACTGTTCGTAGTTTCACAGAACTGTTGTAGTTAATGAACAGTATGAAGGTAACCAGAGTGTTTGTATTCCTGTTGGTATTTTTCAAGGCATGTGTTAAAATTGTGAGTAAATATAAAACACAGCTGTAAGAGCATAACCTTTCTATAGTGCTTCTCTCTACTCAGTTAACTTTTAAATTTAACACGTGATAAAGGCTACTAGTAACAGACAGAAAAAATGATTCCAAATCCTCATTAAAAGCATTCTAACCAAGCTGGAGGAGAAAGACTGAACCATCTAAAATTAACTAGGACACTTGGGAAAATGCCTTTGGATTTTTTTTTCTGGCCAGTCTTCTCTGTTTACATTTTAAAAATGAGTCTTTCCTACACTGTGTAAGATTGCAATTGGCTTTTATCACACAGTACAGAATTTTGGGCTCCGAACCCTTGCTAAGTATGAACAGCAATGTCCCCTAAAGCCAAGGATAATCTACAGCAGGGGAGTCAAACACATTTTCACCGGGGACCACATCAGCCTCGCGGTTGCCTTCAGGGCCGAATGTAATTTTAGGACTGTATAAATATAACTGCTCCTTAACTAGGGGCGAGGACCTCTACATTGGCCCTTTGAAGGCAACTGTGAGGCTGATGTGCCCCCCCCAGTAAAAATGAGTTTGACTGCCCTGATCTACAGGAACCAGCTTTCTCCAGGTAAACTGTGGCAGACTTAGCCTTCTGCCCTCGCTGCTGGCTAGCACCCACCCAGACTGCGCAGACTGCAGTCACTTGCCATTCTGGGGTGGCTTTCTCTGGCTCTGCACGTTCTCCATTGGTCATGTGTCTGATTTTCCCGCCTGTGTTGGTTTCAGATACAGCCGAAGTGTGAAATCTCTTGATGTACCACGAATGCCCCCAGTTCTCACCAGAACATCCCTTTTCTTAATTATCTAGCTGCCGTCCCATCCCTCCTGCAAATAACCTCCTCCAAAGTGAAAGTCTTGCAGCGTGGGAGGGGGCGGGAGGACTTGGCAGTGAGAACTTGGCAGTGAGACTTCCTGTCTCACCCTGGAGGATTGCTGGGTTAGGCCTTTCTCTCTCTGCTCCAAGAGGGGGTATCAGGGTTACTTCTGCTTTCTATCTCCACCCCAAGGTGAGGTCTTTGCCTGGTAGGAAAATGTATGTGTGCAAGGCCTGTGTTCCCTCGTAGGGCCTCTGTGGGTGGTGCAGGGAGAAGCTGAGATGTATTTCATGCTAGTCCAGTGAAGCAAAAGTTAGATAGGACATGGACTTGTTCTAGCAAACCTCTTCGTTTGAGAAAGCGTAGTTGCTTGCACACCTCGCGATTCAGAGGAAGGGTGGTGACTAGCAGGTGCGACCTGAATTAGCTGACTTGGTGATGAAAGTCAATGTTTTTCTTATCTGATAGCTTAAAATGTTTTAAACTACAGAATAATTGGAAGAAGAATACAATGAACACCCTTCATCTAGATGGACTAATTGTTAACACTTTCCCCACCTTTGTTCTCTCCTTTTATGTTCATACTTTCTACACCAACATGCACACACATGATTTCCTTTCTTGCCTGAACTATTTAACTATAAATTGCAGACATCATGAGACTTCAGTGTTCTCTTACATAACCATCATATACCATTTTTGTACTTAGGAGCATTAACAATCATGTCAAATGATATCTAATATCCCCACATTCAAACAGACCAGATCTCTCTCCCTAACCCCCAACTCAAATGCCTCATTGCTTTTTTTTTTAATTTGAAAATAATTAAATCTGGGATCCAGTCCAGGTTTTATAGTACATTTAGTTGTTATATCTCTTTTAACCTAGAACAGACTCTTGCCTCTTATTGATTTTTTCATGACATCGACTTCAAAATCCAGGCCCTGTGATCTTGTTGAAGGCCCCATGTTCTGGACTTGTCTGATGGTTTCTTCACGCCCGCCTGAGAGCACATGCGGCTCCGGGGTGCGGTCCTGCCTGCTGTACCTGCTCAGGCGGCACTCGGCCCCAGCAATCCACTCGCTGTTTCCATTATATGGGAACCATCTGCGTTTTGTAATGAGTAGATACAACATTTGGTGAATTTGCCCTGTTTTGTAGCAACTTTTTACCCAGTAGTTTTAGTATCCACGATGATCTTGTCCTGAATCAGTTATAACAATGGGGTTTGGAAAAAATGATGATTTTTAAAAGTCCTATCTTTATTGTTTGCCACACTTCAGTAAAGAAAAGCTTTCTTTCTTTTTTCTTAAGATATTATGTATTTATTTTTATGCAGTTGGGAAGGGAAGGAGAAAGAGAGGGAGAGAAGCATCAGTGTTTGGTTGCTTCTCATGTGCCTTCTACTGGGAACCTGGCCTGACCCACAACCCAGGCAGGTGCCCTAACTGGGGATTGAACCAGTGACCCTTTGGTTCACAGGGCAGCACTTAATCTGCTGAGCCATACCAGCTGGGGAAGAAAAGCTTTCTTACATACCTCCATTACTGTTTCTTTCTCTCTTCACCTTTTATATCAATATAATTTCATAGATTTATTTATTTTAAATTCAGTGTATTATAATCTATAAATAAATCATGGATTTATTTATTTAAAATTCACTGTATTATAATTATTATTCAGTTTATTTTAAATTCAGTGTGTTCTCTTCGATGCTAAAATTGTCCCAGTGTGGTCAGTGGGTAGCCCTTCAAGCTGGCCCCGTACCCTTAGCCTTTGAATATTCTTTGCTTTTGGCAAATGAGATATCCTTATGCTAAGATATTCTTAGGCTCACCTTGCATGTTTCCTGCCTCTGCCCTGGAAATCGCTCTTTTCTCTAAGAAGCCCTGATTGTTTTCATTGGGAGCAGTGGTAAGTGACAGAGAATTGGGCACCGGCTACTTGTTACTGGGGCGTCACTGCTTCTCTGACTCTTCAGCGGGAAGAGCTGCGGGGTATACTTTAAAAAATCAAAAGTTCATAATGACATTTCTTATTTAAACTTAACATTATCGGGGTTTTTTTTGTCTTTTATTTTATGTCTTGGTGAGCATTTTTGTTTCTAATTACATTAATATGTTTGTGGGCATTAATTTGTGTAATTATAATTATGCCTCTTACTGTGCTTTGCCTTCTTTTCCATCCTCACCCCCATCAACACACATACTTTTCCTGTTTCTCTTTTCATGTATGCTATAAGAATATAGCCTTAAATTCATTAAATGCAACAACAAAACACACATTTTACCTATAAAATATCGCACAACATAACATGGTATTAACATAAAATGTATTTTTTAAAAAGCTTGTAACAAACCTGAAGTGCTGGCTTTGTCTTCCTGGCGGTGCAGGTAAGATGACCATGGCGCTCAGTGACCGAGCAGTTTTCTACTGGAAGGTGTCTGGCCCGTCTGCCTCCCAAGACCTTGGCCTTCCCGATGTCCTGAACTGCCGCGTCTCTCATAATCTCACAGTCCTCTGTAACCTGACATTTTCTTTCATGTCTGTGTCATTTTCAACCCCAGTGTTTTACTGCAACAGAGAAAATCTTAGATGGCCTCAATTTGTTGCCCTTCGGCTAACTTCCTTTACCAGCTGAACAGAGGGTATTAGCAGTGACTGTCTCAGCTCCAAAAGGGAACACCACCCATACAGTGCTCCTCTAGGCACAGATAATTTGAACTTTTTAGTATCTTCCATGATTTGTTCACCTCCACCAAAATTTTTTAATAATTTGAATTCATTTTAATTGTAGTTCTCTTTTGTAATCTTTTAGACTGTATCAGTCAATTTTTATACTCCTGTATGTTCTTCACATTAACAGTGCTAAGTAGCTTCATCCTTTTCTATCAAAGTAATGTACCCTACTTTATGATATTATGCCCTTATAGAGTTATAAGTTTATAAGTTATTTCAGTTTCTAGTTTTCTGAAAGAAAACTGGATATTGGAGTGAATATCTTTCCCCTTCCATTTAATTACTTTCTTAGAAAGAAATTAGAAGAGAAATATTCCTGGGTCTATGGGTGGAACTATTTTATAGCTCACCATCTATGTGGTGATAGTTTTTTTCAAAAGGCCTGAACAAATTGAAGAACTTATCCAAGGTATTTAAGCTCACTGAGCTAGCACCGTGGGGTTAGTATTTGAGCCTAGGCCTGCACAAGGCCCATTCAGACTTTCATGGGCCATTTTCCCTAACCCTGACCCTGACCTTGACCCCACAGCTCCTCAGTATTTACAGATAGGAACACCCACCCGTCTGTTCTCACTGTAAAACTGTGAATGCCTTTATTTCCGCTTCCTTTTCTTTAGAAGCATAGCAATGTGTCAAGTTCACAAACCGCAAATCATTATCACAAGTCAAATACTGTTCCTTGTATCAGAGTGACCACAGAGATTGGAGTGATATGGCCACAAGCCAGGGAGCACCTGGGGCTGGCAGAAGCTGGAAAAGGCAAGAAAGGATTCTCCCCTAAAGCATCTCTCTTGGAGGGAATGTGGCCCTCCTGGCACCTTGATTTAAGACTTCTGGTCCCCAGAACCGTGACAGAATGAATTTCTGTTCTGTTAAGCTGCCCAATTTGTGGTAATTTGTTATAGCAGTGCTAGGAAAGAAATACTCTCATATAGCTATTAGCTCTGGGGAATTAGAAAGCTTGTAGTTGCAAAGAATTGATTGGGGTGTCTGGCCGGGTACCTCATTCGGTTAGAGCATTGTGCCAATATGCCAAGGTTGTGGGTTTGACCCTCAGGGCACACATAAGAATCAATCAGTGAATGGGTAAATAAGTGGAACAGCCAATCAATATTTCTCTCCCCCCCCTTTTCCCCCCCTCCCTTCCTATCTCTCTCTTAAGTCAATAAATAAAAACTTTTGAACAAGAATTTATTAGAGACAGAGACCAACCAGCCTGGTTCACTGAAATAGCCTTTTTCTAGCAGTATGGCAGCTGTTGGCTAGACAGAGCCATCACTGAGGCAGAGACCCCTGCCCACCATCTCTGTGAGGGCATGGCCCCTCCTGAGGGCTTCCCCTGTGTGTGGGGTTGGGCTGAACTCTAGGCACCAAAGTTAAACACCTGTGCACTACAAGAAGGACCTTCCAGTAAAGGGATCCTATTTTTCTGGAGTGTCCTTGATTCTGACTGAGGCTGCGACTCGCACCACGGAGCCTTCCATGCTCTGAGTGTCTTCCTGAGTGCCGTGGGTTCTGCCGGTCAGCAGCGGTTCGAGAACTTTGCCCCTGTGCCTGCACTGTGCTGTGTGTTGAGGATGACTGGGGAGTGGAAGACACATGGTGCCCTCTTGGAGCTTCTAATTTACTGGAGCAAATAGCTGTTAATCCGGGAACCACAAAGAAATGTGAACTGATGCTGTGAGAAGTGTTATGAAGGAGAGACATGGTGCGAGAGACAATTAAGGGGGGAGCTCAGGAAAGACTTCCCGAGGATAAGTGACATTTGAGCTGTAGGAGGAGGGTGGGTGATGGGGGTTTGGAGACAAAGAACAGAGCACTGCTGATGGGAAACAGCAGTTTCAAAGGCCACAGTCACATTCAGAAATGCAGAGGCTGGCATGGCTGGAGCGTGGAGGGTGCAGGCACGGGGGTGGGAGAGGTGGGCTGTGCAGGACTGTGCGGGGAAACAGTACTTCGAGTTAAGGATGTGGGGGTCTCTATCCCAAGAGGAGCAATGGAAAGCCATCAAAGGCTAATTTGAGTCAGGGGATTGGCTGGCCTTGCCTGTGCTACAGCCTACTCACTCTTAATGTTCTTTGATTCCACTGGCCCCACTCCCCCTTCTAACTGCCTGTTGTGTTTCGATTTCCCAAATCCCACTGTTCTACTAGGGTTAATGATGGTGTACTCATTTTATGAAGTACCTTGAGGGAAATGGGAGGAAATGCCCAGGCTTGGAAACCTTTTGTTGGGTGTCGTGGGCCAGGAGGGCTTGTTCAGCATCTTGGGGTAGGGGTGGAGGGGTCTCTAAAACCTCAGGCGCTTTTACCTTAGCTGAGTAGTGTGCATTTTTTTTGTATGTTTTTTTTTAAAGATTTACTTTTAAAGATTTAGAGAGGGGCAAAAGGGAGAGAGAAACATCAACGTGTGGTTGCTTCTCATGCGCACCCCCTGCCCCTGCCCCGCCACCGGGGACCTGGCCTGCAACCCAGGCATATGCCCTAACTAGGAATCAAACCAGTGGCTCTTTGGTTCGCAGGCTGGTTGGTACTCAAACCACTGAGCCACACCAGCCATGGCTGTCTGTATGGTTTTTGATGTGTCTTTTAGATTTGGTTATCATTATGTTTTTGTTTAGAATAGGACTGAAGCTCTTTTTGTTCATCATCTAAGTATAATTTTTATACATTCACATAGCTGTCTTCTAAGAACAAGGTAAGGATAAAGGTTCTGAGTGTGTCCCTTTGAGCAAACTTGTTTCTATTTGTTGTTTGTTTTTGTTATTCACTGATCTCTTTTTAGAGAAGTCTTTGGCTCAAAGGCTGTTCCCACTAGCACCTCATCTCCTCACCTGGGGAGACTAACTGGGGCCCGAATGAGCTGGAGGTGTTGGGTGCCTGCCTCTGGGGCTCAGGACGCTCGCTGCCCGGTACAGTTCCGACTCCTGTCTGTGTGGAGTGGGCCCTGGGTGGCTCCGGCGTCTGGTCGGTTACCTAGGATCGCATACAAATTTACCGCAAAAATGTTTTTCTATCTCAAGTGTGGGACCTCTTTGCACTCCCTGCAAAAACAGAAGTTCGCTCTTCTTTGCAAAAGGGGATGTCAGGAATTCTGGTTTCTTAATGACAACGTGATGTGTCCAACTTTTACCACCTCATCAGCACCCATTTTGTTGAATCAAGATGGTAGCAGTGGAAATCAGCATCGGCAAATAATTGCTTTCTGTTCCGAGTACAGAGAACTAACCCCGCCCGGGACAGATCCTGCTTTGAGGCAGGAGGAATAAGGATGTCAAAGAAGAAAAGATTAAAAAAGAAATCTCAGGTTTTATAGTGTGTGGCTATATAAAATGAAGTGTGTTCTCTGCCTTTTCCATGTTTGCTATTTATCCTTGTGAGGAAAAAAATAGGGCCTTTTAAATACTTCACAAGGTGGAGGAGCATATAATGTTGTTGATGATAAAATCATTTTTATATACCTGTTTTCACTTGGGGAGGCTGTCACGATGAAATGCAGGCCTGGGCCGCATGCTGGGAGTTAATGAGGTTTACAATTGGCAATGCTTAAAGAGTATTAGGGTAATGTATTTAAACATCAGCAGTTTGCAGTCTGAAATGCTCATCATTTGTCAGACAACCCAGAATCAAGAAGAGGTCTTTCACGCTGCCAATAAGGAAAGTTTTCTGCATTTCTAGGGTGGACACAGATTTCAGATCAACACACAGAATTCATAGACTGTAGAATTAAGCAAAAGCATCTCTTTATTTTTAAAAAAGAACTTGATCATAATCACCAGCAGTCACCTGCAAAGCTTAAATTTTCTTCTTAGTCATCAGACTCCCAAATTAATCTACCAAAACAAAAAGCCTCATTAGCAGCTCTCATTGAATCAGTGTTATTTTTTTTTCTTTCTCTCAAGGTGTCTGATTAACCCCCTTTCTTTTTGAATTACTCACTTTGTGTTAACATTTGAAGTCTGAAATCATGGTGGGGGTGCATGCCATGTGGCGGCTAGACACTGTCTGCGAGGAGCAAATTAAAAAGAATTCATAAAAAGGTTTGTATTATGTCGCTGGCATATTAGACAACTCTTAGGAATGTCAGGTGCCTGGGTTTATTTTTCTTTCTAATTCCAGAAAGGGTTGATTAATGACGAGGTGCTGATTTCACTTCTCATTCATATGTACGGATAGCCCTCCTCTTGCCCCGTCCTCCCCTGCATACAATCCAGGCCCTTTTTAGAGAGTTTTGCTGTCAAGGGAAGGTGAGAAATGGGGCCATTGCTGGGGGGGGCAGGAAGGTGAAAGGGTCTTTTTAAGGTGGGTAGATAAAGCATCCTGCATGCAGATGGGGTCAACTCTACAGACAGTGGAGAATTGACACTGTAGGAGAGAAAGGAGGAGAGTCCAGTGCATGGTCTGCGAGGGAAGCGGCTTCTTGTGAGAACATGGGAGGTCATTCAGAACAGCTGCTCTCAGAGTATGGGCAGCGGCGCCACGGAGTCTTGGAGACCTTCTGCAGGAGTCCTCGAGAGCAGGACAGTTAACGTGATAATATTAAGTTGTCATCTGCCCTTTTCATTGTGCTGTATTTGAACTGATGGTTCTAAAAGCAGTGGTGGGTAAAATGACTGGTGCCCTAACACCAATTAAGCAGTGCCACCAAGCCAGTCTGAGCAGTCACCATGTTCTTCAGTACCACGAAGTCTCAGGAAGAGTGGTAGTAATGATGATGCTGCTGCTGCTGCTAATTCCGCTTCACAGTGTCCTTGATGAAGCTGTAAAAATTATTAATTGTTCTTAATCCTCACCTGAAGACCTGTCGATTTTGGGGAGAGGGAAAGGGAAGGAGAAAAAGAGGGAGAGAAACATCAATATGAGAGAAAGAAACACCAGTTGGTTGCCTTTCATACATACCCCAACCAGGGACTGAAACCACAACCTAGGCTTGTGCCCTGACTGGGAATCAAACCCGCGACATTTCAGTTTATGGGATGATGCTCCAACCAATTGAGCCACATCAGTCAGAGCAGAAATGATTGATTTTTATTAAATCTCACCTGTGAGTACATGTCATTTTCGAATTCTCGGTGACTAAATGGCGGCACACAACTGCCGCTGCTCACTGTCCTGTGATGGTGGTCTGCGAAAGTACAGTTGGGCTGTTGCTTTGAGTTACCAGCTGAACTATTCATTTATTTGGAAGCATTAAAATTTTCATGTGACAGCTTCCCAGTGCTTAAAGACTTTTTTGATATGATTAGTGGTGATAGTAATGATGTAATTTTTAAATATAGTGTAATGAAATCTGCCACCATTTGGAAGATCTGAATAACTTAGGGAAACATTTTCCTGTTGCCCAAGACACAGTGTCACAACTTTATGCATGGGGTGAAAGGTCTGTTCAAAGTGCAGGATATCCCCATGGGTTTTAGTGTGATGGCAGAGGTGCAGTGATGCAGTTTCAGGCCCCACATTGCAGCTGATCTTTGAGAAACTCCCACTTGTTGGGATGTGGTGTTGTATCACAGAAGAATATCCATGATGATCTGAGTCAGCTGTTAAAATCCTTTTTCCTTTTCTAACCATGAACCTGTGTGAGGCTGGAACCCCTCGTGTCCTCCAGCCACCCCTGCATATGGCAGCAGGTTGGGGGCCTCTGCCTTCCATTTGCTCAGAGGTTGAACAGTTTTGCAAAGACACAAAACTGCTTTTTTTTCTCACTACATGTTTTGTTTTTAGAAAAGTTATTTCTCAAACAAATATTTATATTGCCATATAATAGATCCATTCACTTTTTAATGAATTAATATTTTTAAAACTTATCTGTTTTGATTTCTTACATATGATAGCTATGACCCACATAAATACAAGCAGGTAAAAGGGTCCTGGAACCCAAAAGTGTGTGAAATGCAGAGCGAGGAAAATGGAAGGGCAGGTGGAGGATAGGGCAGAGGTGTTGTACAGGTGATGGAGTGGAATTTGGGAGGAGTTTTCTTCTGACTTCCTTGTTTTTTCTCCGGGAAGTAGATGAGAGGGAGGATGTGGTGGAGATCCTGGCAGTTTGAGGAGAGAGAATTTACTAAATAGTCATCTAGCTAGAAGTGGGAGGGTGAATACACAGGGCAGCACAGCGTGGCTGCTGGGCAGGACCCGCCTGTGGGCTCACCTGAGGACTCGTGGTCGTGTAATTCGAAGTGAGACCTGTTAGGGCAGCGGTGTGCTTTCCAGCCAAGTCCAGCTGCTTAGCCCCTGGCATGGAGTTGGCAGTGTTGGATATAGTGAGAGCTTGGCCACTGGGTAATAATCCAGGGTAGGAGAAGTGCCAGGGAGGTTAGGGACATGCAAGGGAGCCATTGTAATGATTGACTATAGATGTAATCCAAGTAAGGGGCAAAGAGAGGAATTGAAGTAGGAGGCAGTGAGGAGGTGGGATGCTTATTAAATTGCAGGTTTCAGAGTTGAAGATTGTTGAAGTTAGGGTGTGAGAGGGAATAAGCAGAAAGACTAGAAGATAGTGGCCAAAAGGTAAGATGCAAGAATTTGGAAAGAAGGAGGTACTGCAGTTCATGGTAATGTTGAAATTGTAGAGTCTGACCATGGGAGTAGATGGTGGAGGAAGAATGGTGGAGAAGAGGTCATTGGAAGAGAGGGACTCAGGAAATTGGGAGACTGTGGCCGTTTTAGGATTAATATATTGAAGGATAGGTGTACTGAAAATAATAAGAATTAAGGTAGGAGGAGGTTTGGAGAGCGTGTCAGCTAGCCAGGAGCTAAAACATGGTGGGGATACAAGGTAGGAGTTCTTAGGTGACAGAAGCAAAGAGAGTCTCTGAGTGATAGAGTCAGATTATGTGAGTATTGGAACTGGGGATGCAGACCGAAGGGTTGGGGGTTGGCCTGGAGGAGGCCCTGAGGAAGAAGGGGTAACTTGCTCTACTTGTCAACCTGGAGCAACCTGAGAGTGCAGAGGAAGTCCTGCTGCTTGAGAGGAGCCTTTGTCCTTAAGAAAGAGCCAGGTGTAGGTCAGAGCAAGAATGTAGAGTAACATTTAGAGGATTCCTCTGACAGGGATTTCCTTCAGCAAACTGATTGAGGATAGGGTTTTGTTCATCATGAATTGTGAGATCTTGAGGGGCACAGTGGGAAGGTTTCTGGGGGATGGAGACGCAGTAGGGAAAGTGCAGAGCCCCGTGAGGATTAGACAAAGGCAACCAGGGTGTCTTGGGTTACTAGTGAAGGTGAACATGCACAGGATGAAGGACGTGATGGAATTAGTCCCGGTGGACTGCAGATTGTGCGTGCTGGGAGACAGGGATCTTTGCAGAGAGGCAGGGAGGCCAGGGGAGGGGCAGTTTTTTTTTTTTTTTATTAATTGAAGAACTTTTAACGTGGAAACATTCTGTAGGACTGGAGCTCTGCTGATGTTCTCTTCCTAGATGGTTAAACTGAAGGATGAAGGAAGCAAACAGTTACTGGGCACATAGAAGATTCCAGATCCGAGATATATATATATATTTCCAAATATATGTATTTGTACCCAATGTGATCTACCATGAACTTTCTATGAAGAGAGAAGAATATTAAAAATAGAGCTCTGCATGAGAACTTTGCACCTGTTTTTGCTTAAAAGTTCTGATGCCCTTTTCAAGATTCTTTGTCTCTAAGACTATAAGTATTTGGCTGACTGAGGTGGACCTAAAACCTTCACCAGTAGTACGCCAACCCATGCACACACACACACTTAGGTCCCCACATTGTTCACAATTTTCTAAAACCCAGGAATAGTCCAGAACATTTTCCCCCTTTTGTTATTCTTAGACTTTCCCTAGAGGTACCACTGCACACATTTCTCGGAGCACTTACCTTTACTGGCCCTACCTTCCTGCATTCTTTCCAGCATGTGATGGTGCTCTGAAAATGACTGGGAAAGCAAACACTGTTTCTTCCCACGTCCCTTGTTTGGTTGTCTGCTCTTGCTTTATCTGCACCATAGGTGTTTAAAACACAAATCTAAAATTTTACAGGAAAGGAAATCAAATGTAAGCTCTGGTTCCTGGCTACTTCCAGACCTGTTCCTCTCTCAGTGTCAGCGGCCCAGGCGCAGCCCCTGGCAGTTGCTTAAATTAAAAGTCTCGCTCAGCTGTGAGATGTTCCTGAAGTGAAACATGGGGAGATTTAGTACCTATTAACTTTCCCATCGGTTGTGGCATAATTGACAATGAGTCACTTCCTACTAAATAGAGTGAGAGTCTCAGGCTAAATTTAATGAAGGTTTTTGAGGGTGAGGCTTCCGTCACAATCTGATATAAAGGTTTTAGGACCTTTAGTCCTGTAAAGTATGAGGTGAAAGAAGATAACTTTAACTGTCATAGATGTTGTAGAATAGCAGTCTCCGTAACTAAGGATATACGGTAAGGTAATGTGGTCTTTGTAAGGTTACAAATTGAGAGAACCTCAATGTTTGAAAACCCTAGGTTAATTTCAGATTATTAATTCACTTAACAAATATTTACTGGCACCAATTATGTGACAGGCACCATTCTAAACCTAACAGTAAACCTTGTGTTCTTACGTAGCACATAGGCAGTGTATACCAGTAGATTGTATGATATAGAGGCAGGTATCTACTAAAGCAAGGGAAGGGGATGGCGACCATGGGCCCTGGGGGAGCCGTGGTTGATGAAGGTGGTCAGGGAAGACCTCTTTGAAATGTGACACGTGGGCAGAGACCTCAGTGAGAGAGTGAGCCATGTGAGAATCTGCGAGTTGAGTTTTCTAGGTAGAGGGAACAACAGATGCAGAGAGCCTGAGATGGGAGGGTGCTTGGCATGTTTGAGAAGAAGCAAGGAGATGGGTTTGGCCAGAGATCGGTGATGGACAGGAAAGAGAAGCCAAAGGGGCCAGGTTATATAGCTCTTGCAGAATTTTATCCCAAGTGTAGTGGAGTCACTGGAGAGTTATGTGCAAAGGACTTGACAGGATGTGGATTACATTTTGGAAGGAAGATCTTCTAAGCTGATTTGTAGAGAATAGAATGAAGTGGGCAAGAGTGGAAGAAAGGCAAGCGATGGCAGGACTAGAGTGCCAGCTGTGGAGATGGTAAGAAGTCCTTGGATTTGGGATGGGATTTGAAAGAATGAATATGAGACATGGCAGAGGGCAGTCCAAGCAACCTTAGGTTTTGGAAGCAAAACCTAAGATTCTGCAGGACATGTAATATTGAGATGCCCATTAAACATGCAGTTGGGTAGGTAGGCTGTTAGAAGTTTGGGTCTGGATTTCAGGGGAGATGTCTGGGTTAGAAATAGGAGTCAACTGAAGTACTTCCTTGATCTAAGCCAATCGTCAGCATAAGGAGATGATGCTGTAATAAATTCCAAGGTTCAGTGAATTGGGGGTTGTGTGTGTGGAAGTGGGGAGCCTTTTCCATAGAGTATTATAAACTCATAGGTTTTAAAACATATATATTTGGCATGTTGTAATCAAATGTGTTTACCTCAGTTTTGTTCAATGGGAGCCCTTGCATATTTTCTTCTTAGTCTTTTTTGATAGGGTTCTTTAATATGTGATGAGCTTACTTGCCTTCTGGTAAAACAGATTGTTATTTTTGGCATTTCTTACTCCACACTGGAATCATCCACTCTTTCATGAGCCCTTTTAATGGGCAGCAGTGTTTAGAGACCACAATCTGAGAACTAGGTGTGCTTCTTACTTTTGGGTTGTCATTACTTTTAAGACTTTTCAATAGCTAGTGTGGGGGAAGGGGGCAGTCTTCAGTTCATACTGGTATTTCGAATTCAAAGTTAAACTGACAAAATTAAATTCAAAGTATTTTTATTTTTTATTTTTCTATTTATCTCTTTATTCTTTTGTTGAAAGTCTTATTACCAGCAACATCTACATAATTGCATATATGTGAGGTATAGGATATATTTAAAATAATAATACCAATATTACTGCTAACAACTAGAAAGTGAATGAAGTTTAAGGTTTCTTTTCAGCTCTATTTGTGCATAGGTGGTATCCCACTAAATATGTATAGTGAAAAGACTGTGTTTTAAGGTTATTTAAAATAATTCTTTTCTCTTTGTGGTTTTGCCACCAACTTGCTATATAGTTAGGTTCATTTGTTTCAGTTTGTTTTCAATTTTTAGGGATCGCTTTTTTTCTTTTAGACTTAATTTAATTTTTGGATATGTAAAACATATGTTTCCCAAGTCAGAACTATATAACAGAAGCAAGGTATCCTTGGGAAAGTCTGACTTAACATGCATATACCCTTCACCCTGTCTTCTCCCTCCCCATAGAGCTCACTCTTGTTAGCTATAGTTTTTGGCTTTTCCTTCTATAGGGTATTTTTCCTCCAAATATAAGTCAGGTTGGTATGTGTGCATATTCATGTTCATATTTCTCTCCCCATTTACACCCAAAAGGCAGGTATGTAACTTTCTATATCACATAATATTGTTTACTCCTCTGAGAGAGTGTCTGTATTGTGTGCACATGTGCATGCACATTAGTTGGGATCTCAGTGCGGCGAGAGAGGGAGGGAAAGAGGACACAGGGAGAGATGTATTCTAAGGAACTGGCTCACGAGTCAAGGAGGAAAGTCAGCGGCAGAGCTCGGCCAGAGCCCAAAGGCCTGAGAACCAGAGGAGCCGATGATGTAAGTCCCAGTCCTCAGGAAAGAGAGAATGTCCCAGCTCAGTTGGTCAGCGGAGATCGCAATTCTTCCTCCTTCCTTTCTGTCCATTCAGGCCCTCGGCAGTCTGGACGATGCCCACACACACTGGGAAGGGCCGTCTGCTCTACTCAGTTTACCCCTTTGAATGCTAATCTCATCCAGGAACAGCCTTGCAGACACCCATAAATGACGTTTAATGATTTCAATCCAGGTCCCAGTCAAGTTGACATACACAGTTAACCACTGCAGCTTGTGTGCAGTATTGGTCCCCAGGACACACACTCACTTAATGTTGTCAGTTAGCCAGATATTGCAGATCACTCTGTGCGTATGTAAAGAAATCTTCCGTATTTTTTATGGCTTTGTAGTATTAGAACGCACGTTTTAAGTAATTTTCCTAATTCTAACTCATGTTAAATTTTGTGGAGCATTGCTTTTGAGGTTTATCATATTTATGTCAGAAGGATATTTTCCTAGGCCATCTCTTAGGGCTCTCATCAAAGAGAACTGGACGCACGAAAACAAACTAGAGGAACCATAACTACGTTCAGGACATCCTTCTGCTTCTCCTGCTTTCCTGTACTAAACACTTCCAAGGCTGTGTGCCTCCCTTCCCCTCAGCCACACACATGGGACAGGGGCGTCCGTGTTAGGTGACTCAGCGCTGCTCATTCTACTGGTAACTGCTACCCTTGGAGAGAGCTGATTGTTCGAATGGGAACACGGATAATGGTTGCAAAAATCACATTCACATCTTATCAAGTCTCTTAAAAGCTCTGGGACCTTAGACAAGTGACCTAATCTTTCTGAGCCCATTTCTTATCTGATTAAATGGGCTTAGTATGGTATTTTGCTGTGTATAATGCACTCACGTGTATAATGCACACCCATGTTTTTGGTCCATCCTTTCAGGAAAAAAATCTTTCATTTTAATTTTCTTTAAAGATTTTATTTATTTATTTTTAGGGAGGGAAGGGAGGGAGAAAGAGAGAGAGAAACATCAATGTGCAGTTGCTGGGGGTCATGGCCTGCAACCCAGGCATGTACCCTGACTGGGAATCGAACCTGAGACACTTTGGTTCGCAGCCCGAGCTCAGTCCACTGAGCTACGCCAGCCAGGGCTCATTTTAATTTTTAATTCAATTTTTTATTTATTTATATTCAGATACTTGCTTTTTGTATTATAAAGGAATTTAGCATGTGCTTTTGAACATATTATGGTACCAGAAATTTTATGTAACAAATAATTTCAAAACACAAGAACAGACACAAGGTATTTCAGGTAGTATCCATGTATAATGCACATCCTCATTTTTCCCTCACAAGTTTGGGCAAAACGTATGCATTAGACAAGGCAAAATATGGGACTTGCTCTGTGAGCACATGGGTGTTGTTACGCAGTGGAATGACATCAGTGAAATGGATGAGCTAGCTTCCCTTCTCACTTTGCTCACAAATACTGTTCCAGCATAACTTGCCTTTCCTGCATTATCACCTCCCACCCTTCTCCCTCTTTACTGGGGTCTTTCCTGGAAGCACTCACATATTTCCCCTATATGAAGGAACACTTCTCATGATTCCCCTTCCTCCTCCAGCTCTGCCCACTTCTGCTCTTTCCACAGGAACCTCAGCAGTTCGCCTCTGCCGTTCGTGCTCAAGTCCACTCCCCTCAGGTTTCCCTCCACGGCTCTCCTGAGTCTGCTCTTGTTAAGATCCCGAGAAGGAAAAACTCACTCTTCCTCTGTGTCTCTCATTTACTGCCCTCACAGAACATTTCACTTCTGATTCTTCTGGTCACCAAATGTGTGGCTTTTTCTTCCCCCATACCAAGTAATTCTGTAACACCAGTTGGGCGTCCTCCAATGTAACTCACTTCTGACGCTATCCACCCGCAAGTCAGAGGCTCAGTCCCACAGGAGTGCCCACTACACTGCAGAAGCCAGTCGCAAGCCCAGATTGTTACCTGTGCCTCTAACTCATCCCCTGGAACTTAGAGGTTCTTACGACTCTGTCCTCAAATTGGCTTAATTTGCTAGAGCAGCTCACAGAACTCAGGAAAACAGTGTACTTACTGTTTACCAGTTTATTACAAAAAGATATGAAAAAGGATGCAGATGGGCACTCAGATGGAAGGGATGCATAGGGCAAGGTACATGGGGAGGGACACGGAGCTTCCGTGCCTTTTCTGGGTGTGCCTCTTTTCCAGAACTGCCACATGTCTGCCTACCCGGGAACTCTCTGAGCCCCGTGTTTTGGGCATTTTTATGAAGGCTTCATCACGTAAGCATGATCAATTATTAACTCCATTTCCACCTCAGAAAACTGGAAGCTGCTCATCATGGCTCAGTCCTTCTCCCAACTAACACCCATCCAGGAGTGCCCAGAGTTCCCTTGGAAGAACAAAAGGCACTGCCATCACCCAGGAAACCAAGGGATTTTGGACCTGTGTCAGGAGCTGAGGTCAAGCACCAAACCCTGAAACAAAAGATGCTCCTGGTGCTCTTGTCACCTAGGAGACAGAAAGGTTTAGGGGCTCTGTGCCAGGAGCTGGCGGCAGAGGCCCACGTGTAGGTATTTTGTGCTGTCTCACAGCCCCCGCCTCTGGAAAATCCAGTGGTGGTATTAGTCCTGACGGTGACGCAGTTGCTCCCTCACACCTTCATGAGATTCTGTCTGTACTTCCACAGCCCACACCTCCCGGGCTGTTCTTTCCCAGTCTTTCATTTCTTCCTCATCTCCCATTCCCAGGGCCCGTCCTTGGACTTCTGTTTTTTTCCTATGTCTTGGGGGGTCTCATCTCATGGTTCTCAGTACTTCATGACTTCTACCTGGTGTCTCCAGCCCTCTCATCCTGTTGAACTCCAGAGTGAGATCAGCTAGCTGCTCCCTGGAGATCTTCATTTGCATACCTAATAGGCCTCTCAAACCTCAAGTGTCCAAAATATAAACAAGAGGAAGAGGGAAGTTGACCAAGAAAGACAAAGCCCCAGTGCCCAGGTCTAGGGGAAGCCACCACATGAGAAAAGATCCCCAGGCACACTCTGAGGTGAGCTCAGTTGCTTGGTCTTGTTCATGACGGCTCTTGGCACAAGCTATTGAGAAGTTTCCAACTCCAAGTTCATAACTGCTGTACTCATCACCCAAGGACGCAGGATGTTAGGCTCCCTGACCAGGGCATCCCTTTAGGAGAGCTTAGTGAAAAGACTCATCAGCTTGGTTTCTAACACGGAGCCCACGTTCAGCCGCAGCCCCAGTTGCTGGTGAAGATGCTTACAGCCAGCCGCAGGGCAGCACGGTACCTGCCACTGTCGTTGAGCTTCGTTTTTGTTTTCTCTGCATGTTCATATAACTGTATCTTCTCAGAAATAAAACTATGAAATGAGCACCGAAAGAAGAGAAATTCTAAAGCTCCCAGTAATTCACTCTATAGTTCAGTGGTGATTGGCATGTGGCTCCTGGTTGTCTAGTTCTTTATATTTTCTCTTAGCAAATAATTGAACTCCCAATAATATGACCCTGCATTTTATGGGATTTAGTTTCTTTTTTGTTCTGTTTGTAGCATTATGGGGGATATTACTCTGTGTCCAGATTGTAACCACATCTTACTTCTTTGCTGCTACTACCATAGTCCAAAGCATGACCAGCTCTCACTTGGATTATTGTAATGGCCTCTTCACAAGTGTCCCTCCTTCCAGTCTTCCCTTCTGTCTGGTCAGCACAGCAGCCAGAGTTGTCCTGTGAAAACCTAAGTTGGGCCCTGGCCCAGTGGCTCAGTTGGCTGGAGAGTCATCTTTTAGACCAAAAGGTCAAGGGTTCAGTTCCCAGTCAGGGCACATACCTAGGCTGTGGGTTCCGTCCTGGTTGGGGTGTGTACAGGAGGCAACTGATGGATGTTTCTCTCTCATCTCTCTCTCTCCCCACCCTCGCTTCCTCTCTCTCTCTCAAATCAATATAACATATCCTCAGGTAAGGATTTAAAAAACTAAGTTGGATCATTTCACTCTCTGGCTCACAACCTTTATGATTCCTTATTTCACTCCTCAGAGTAGAAGCCAGAGTCCTTCGTGTGGCCAGGCAGGCCCTGCAGTGCCCACTGTTCCCTTCCCACGCACCACTTCATTTCCTGCTGTCTGCCCCGCCCCCCACCTTGGTCTTCTTGCAGCCTCTTGAGCACCCCAGTCTGTCACCTCAGGGCCTTTGCACGTCCTCTTCCCCTAAGAAACTCACTCACCTCCTTCACGTCTTTACTCTGAGGACTCCCCCTTAGGGAGGCTTTCCCCAAACACTGTTTTAAATGGCACCCCAACACTCCTGTACCCTTTTACTGCAGTGCTTCTCTTAGTGATTCTCTTATAACAAAGATTTTACTGTTTTATTGTCTCCCTTCCTTATCTTCTCATACACACTTGACTGTGAGCTCCAGGAAGGCAGGGATTTTGTTTGTCACTGCTGAGTCTGGAGGTCCTAGAGCAGTGTGGCTGGCACGTAGTATAGTACCACTCCATCAGTGTTTTGTTTTTTTCCTAATGAATATCAATGGACTGTGTATAAAGTGCCATGAGTGTGTGAGGGACTGTTACCAAACTGATGAGGGGACGGGTTCTTGGGCTGTCTTTCTGGTTCTGTGTTGGGATTCCATGTGTTAAAATCCGCTGTAGTCATTTTGCCCCAGGAACACTGTAGCGTGCTATGGCGTCTGTAACTGGTGTGAAGCTTTTAGCAAATCGTTTTTTATTCTCCTGTCTTTGCTTTTATCCTCTCCCAATGAACTGGTACCACATAGTCTGGGAGGCATTCTCGTTTTTACAAAAATCAGGGTTTTTTTAATCAAGAAAGCCACCCATAGGATTAGGTTCTTAATCCTCCTCGAGGCTCCTGCCCTTCCCCTGCAGCCCCCTGTGAAGGAAAGCCAAGGACTTGGCTGGCTGGGCACCTCACACTGCTTGTGGCCTGTTAGAGTGTGACGTGTAAAACTCTCTAATGTTGTTGCATGTCCATTTGGGGAAAACTCCCCTTGGAAGTACCTGAGGATTGGCTGACTATGTAATTCATATTGAAACCCTCTTTTTATCACCTTATGATTTTCTGGTTAGTACTTTCTTTTTTTTTTTTTAAAGTCAGGGAGTAAAACAGTCGCCAACTTACTAAAGGAAAAAGCCCTGAACTCTGATGCTGCTTTTCCACAATTAGCAGCCTTACCTAGAAAAAGCAAAAGAACTTCAGAGTCTTGAAGCTTAATTTGCTTTTGCAAAAACATAAAGTACTCCCTACAGTTTCCATTTTTATTGTTATTTACATTGCTGTTCTATGTCATACCTGCCTGCTTCTAAAAAAGCTTGGTGTTGTTATGAGAACTTTAGAAGTAGGACATGCTAATGGATGTGGAGATAGCATGGAGTGGGATGGGAAAACATGTTGGATCAATTGGGACAGAAAATTTTTCTTTCCTTACCTGCTTTTCAGAATTTACATAGGTTCTTCCAGGCAGTGAAATAAAATTTACCTGGGTAGACTAAGCTCAGGTAAATTTTCATGCAACTCTGCATTCTTGGGTGGTCCGGGTTAGTAGGTAAACTCATTGTATTTTTTTCAAGATAATTTGTAATGCAAAACATAATTAAATATAACAAATGTATGTTTTTTCTTTACTAGGTCTTGGCCTGTTCTTAGGCAAGCAAATTATGTTCATATAGTTGACTTTTAATTAATCTGTATGGGGATAGGGATGGAAATAGCATTCTCTTTATTGTGGTTTGGGGTTAAATCCAGAAAGAGGACAATCAGAATATTGTAAGCAGAAATCACTGTTTATTTCAGTTCTCATTAATTACGTTTCCTGAGTTACTAGGCTACTTTTCCCCTGTAATGACAGTTTATACAATTTAGTTTTAATTTTTTTAATTTTATTTGAAATCCTACAACATCTTATATAATCACTCAGAACATGACTCGTCACGGAGGCTTCAGAGATGTGACTGAATCTATGCTGATTCCAGTAGATCTTGCAAATATTTTACTTAAAGATTTGTTCTTGCTATCGATTTGTTTCTCATGACTAACCTCATTTCAAAGCAGAGTACTGAAACCAAAATGGAATATACATTTACTATGAAATAATTTTTCTTTTTGCTCATCACATCTCAGCCCCTGGACTGACCATGGTGACTGAGGCTTTAGTCCCCTTTGCAAACAGCTGCATGAATATCTGTGGGGCGGTGGAGGTGAGAGCACAGCGCTGCCCAAGGCTGAGTCACTCCATTTCCCGTGGCCATTTCTTCTGTATTTGGGATTAGGAAACGGATGTTGGAAAAAGAAAAAGATCCCAGTTCAGCATCATAGTTGTATCTGCGATCTCAATCCCCATCACCAAGAACCCATTTGTTCTGGGCAGAGATTTCTCTAGTTATTCTTACGCTGACTACGGACAGCATTGGGGCTGCCTCCTGAGCCTCGCTCAGTTCTTTGGAGCACACCTTTCTCCTGGATGGGAAAGGTGGGGAAGTATATTGGATATAGCCATGCCTGTCGACATCCATTCTGTCTTTGTGCATGTCCTTCAACACTGAAAAGTTGGAGGCCCTTTGTAATGAAGGTGACAGAGGACAAGTTGTAGTTCCTTAGAGGCTGCGAGTTTAGTCTTACAGTTTGGGGTGGCGTGGGACGAAGGCCGATGGAGACTATTGGGAATGGCTGCTGCTCTTAATGCCGGCATTGCTCCGGAATCGCCTGTATAAACCCTATATTGCCAGATCCAAACTATATAGAGCACTCCATTAAATTTTTAGTATTTAAGATACTGTCTTTTAAATAATGCATGGTGTGTCCTGTGCCTTCTCATTATCACTATGTGCTTTGATTTTTTAAACACTTTATTTAATAAATTTGTTGTTACTGAACATGAGTGCTTTCCCCCACCCTTGGAAAAGAGGGTGAAACAAGTCTTTGATTTTCTGAGATGAAATTGATGGAAATATTTTACAACTTTGAATAAATTTTAAAAACCTAATCTTTCTATGCTTACATGGACTATTTCAACCCTACTGATGAGAAGTGTTACCCCTGAAACTGGGTCTGAGTTCTCCTTTGGTAACAGAAATTTCTGCAAATTCAATTTGGAATCAACACGTGGCACTTTTTTCCCTTCTTTTTCATGGTCTTAAATACAGAAAAGCATAATCAATTTTAAGCTTCTTATCAATGATGGAGCACTTGTTTACATGGGTAAAATGACTCTATCTAAGTAGTGTATTGAAGTTCATGTTAATGTTTGCTATTTAATGACACCTAATGATATTCAATGGAGGGTTATGCTAAACCGGAGAGAAAATGTGTTACCCAGGCAACTGCCTCAGGCAGACTGGAGATTTAGGCATATGGCTCTATAGTACACATTATTTCAGCATCTTTAAGCATAAAGACCCACACATGTAATTGACTGTGAAAAATTACTGCTCAGTTACTGTATTGTACGGTCATAATAGAAGTAAATGAATACGTCATTGTTGCTGGAACAAGTCTGTTGGGAATCACTTGTAGACTCTACTATTTAAGAAGGAAAAATACAATAAGAAGAAAATAGCTGGTTTAATTAACATGTAAAATTGGGTTAATTTGAATTCAGCTGGCGCAGCAGATATTAATGTTGGCTGTTGTGTATGTGTGTGTGATATTCTGGCTCAAGTCTGTGTACTTATCTATTTCTTCTTGCCCACACCACGAATAATTTTATTTTTAAAAATATGATAAAGGCTGTTTTAGTTGCTTAATGTTTGCTTTGCCAGTGGCTTATGTTACAATCATATCAAAAGAGGTTTTTGTGTGGGGCCAAAACATAGGATTTGTAACCAAATGGAAGAAAATGTTAAACTATTCCTGAGTAATTGACAATGTTTCTCCAAGAAGAATCGGTTACACCGATTTCATGTGTTTTTAGAAGTGTAGTTGACCATTTATTTCATTTTGGGCTTTTTTTGACAGTGACTAATTGGGATTTCATCATCGGCAGATGCAAGAAAGTAGCCCATTTGCTCTTGTTGCTTTTGTGTCTGTGCTTCAGCCCCTTTTGTTTTCAGATGTCGTTTTAATCATCATCACCTTGCTTCTGAGGTTCAGAAAAACACTTTGAGAAAGGCACTGTGTTCCAATTTAGAAGATCAGTTAACTCATTCATTTTTTGGTATTTTAAAGTGCTAGTTGAGCAGAGAACACGCATAGGTAATACGGATGCCTGCTGAAAGTGTGCGTGAGAAAACTCTTCCTCAGGCTGTCCCCGGTGCCTTAGGCTCTCACAATGTCTCTGGAGTGGAGGGTACTTTTTGTGCTTTTCAGCTTTAAACCAAGGGAACAATCAGACTGGGGACTGAAGTCAGATGAACAAAGGGGTTGGCAGTGCGAGCTCCGCTCCGTGTTCTTTAGGGAGCATTTGAGGCAATTGGTTATCCAGTGGCAATCTGACAACTAACCTGCTACTTTCTGCAGTGATTGCCAGTGTACAGGGGTCACCTCAAAAATCCTAGTTAACAAACTGGTGTGCCTGCTGGCTTCCAGTTACTGATTTCTTATCTGCAGTTTATCTCCCCATTATCATTCTTTATTTGGCATTTTAATAAAGTTGAAACCTTCTCATCCAGCCTCAATTAAAACAATAAGGGAAGATACCATGGCTGATGTGGCTCAGTTGGTTGGAGCATCATCCCATAAGCTGAAAGGTCACAGGTTCGATTCCTAGTCGGGGCACATGCCTAGGTTGCAGGTTCAGTCCTGGTCAGGGCACATATGAGAGGCAACCGATTGGTATTTCTCCCTCACATTAATGGTTTTCTCTTTCTCTCTCTCCCCCTTCCTCTCTTTCAAAAATCAATAAGCATGTCCTCAAGTGAGGATAAAAAGAGAAGAAGAAGAAGGGAAGATTTAGAAAACCTAGATTTTTAAAAAATCTACTTTGCTTGCCCAAGTTGATTCTCCAGTATGGTTTACAACTGCTCTTCCCCTTTTTTGCCAATAGCCTTTCTTTCCCCTTTTAATGGCAGTACCCAATTTAAAATTATGTTTCTTTTTTTAACTTAGGACACTTCTCCCTTAAAAAAAAACCCATAAAGTCATTGGATAGATCTCAAAATACTATTTAATCCATAGTGTAATTAAAATACAGAATATTTGTGATGCACCTTAAATTCTGCTCTCAATAGCAGTAATTTTACAAAATAGAGATTATGTAATATAATGAAATAGGTTTTTAGGTTTTTTAAAAATTGTGTCTATTGGTGTTTAAGAAATAATAGGGAATCTCTTTAGGATCTTATGAAGATACAGAATATGATTTGCCTTTAGTTTTGAAAAGGTGTGGTGGTTCTTCTCAATGTGGTGTCACTTGCATGGGACTTGGCCATGATTAGAGCTTTTTTTATGACAAAGGTTGAAAGATGGGTTATCAGGGTGGTGACAGGACAAGGGGACACATTCTTCTGAGGTCATCAGGCTGTATTATTTAACAGGGAGGGGAAGAAGGGATGCAGAACAGAGGATATGTAGGTGAAAGACATTTTCTAGAGTGCAATTGAATGAACTATTAGCAAAAGAGAAGTAGAAGGGGTGAATCACATCTGGTAAATATGTGTGATCCCTCTGGTATGGACAAAAATGTTGGAGGTACAAAACTGCCCTCCATAAATCCCACCCGTTGGCACAGCGAGCCTTGGGCAGCTCAAGAGCTATCAAAGTGAGATACAAGGCAGCAGACAGGTAGTATGGGTGTATCACTTACTGCGTTCAGCTCATAGTTACGAGAGCCTATATATTTATCTTTTTTTGGCAATCTGGAGGCAGTGATATATGCAGAGGTGGTATTTATAGGCTAAACCCATGATAACAATACAGTAAAATTGCCAATAAAATCTTTAATAGGTTTTTAAAGCCAGGCAGTAGCCTACTTGTTTGAACAATATTCAATCTGCCAGATTTCACTGGAGCCAATGAATTTAAATAGGCCCTTGGCAAAGGCTGCAGTGAGACTTGAACCTGAGCTGAGAAGCCCAGCTGGCCTCAGAACAGATGCGCCCCCGGGAACGCCGAAGCCAGTGCCGGAGCCAGAGGGGGCCCCCGCAAGGCTCCCTGTGACTGAAAATGGAAGAAAATGGGATCATAGGGTGAGAGGCATGGGAGAGACCCCCTTTTATAGATTGGGAAAAGCAGTCCCCCCGCCCGCCAACTTGCCTGGCAAGATCAGTTATTTAGGCAAAGGAAAAACTGGAACTCGGGTCTCTTTCTACCTTATTACTGATAGTTTTTAGAATATAAAATTAGGTGATAATTCATTATTTCATTTTAGATCCTGTTAAGGAATTTGCATAATTGGGGCTGTGAAGCATAGATTGTTTGCTCAGTGACCATCATCTGGCCTATTAAATAAAATCTTTCTTTATGGGCTCTGTCATTGCCTGGCTGGCAGTTTTCACATCTCCAGTAACCTCAGGGCCTTGGAGTCTGTCTGTGCTTCTGGCTGCCACTGCCCCTGCAACCACAGGCCACCCAGGGTCCCCAGCTGGCACCTGACTTGCCCCTGGGTTTTAAAGGTGGTGTGCTTGGACTTCTAGGACAAGCCCCCGAGTCTAGCCCCCCAACTCTGTCTAGAAAGGTATCCTGGGTTTGACCACTTCACATTTCATGTCTTTCCGGCTTCACTCCAGTCCAGCCTGCTGCAGCCACTTCCTGACTGTGGACTCACTGCTTGGCCCTGTAGTCTGTGAGCCACAGGGGTCTGAGTAGAACCTTCCAACAATGGCTGTTTCTCACATGTGCTTGGAATTCAGTCCACACAGGTGTGCCTTGCACACCCCATCATGCCCACATCCCCATTCACTTCCCTCCTCCTCTAGCCTCCAGCCACACAGGTGTCTCCTGCCCCATGGAACTAGCCCTGGTTGGCCTGTCCTAGTGCAGGCTCTTGCACTGAGGTTTCTTCTGCCCAAAATACCCTCCTCCCGATCTTCCTGGTGCTTCCTTCTTTTTGTCTTTCAGATCTTAATGTCACCTCCTGAGAGGCATTCGCTGACCACCTTAGGCTGGGTGGCTCCCTCTCTGCCATCTCCATCATTCTCAAGCTTGGCTAATGGGTGGAACCACTTGGGAAGTTTAAAACAAAACAAAACCAAAACCAAATGGTCACTCAGGTCCTCCTCAGACCAGTTAAACAGGCTTTCTGGGGCTGAGGAACCCTAGTTTAATGCATTCCTCATCTTCTACATAGCAGTTATCTGATTGTGGAATCATCTTACCTTTCTGTTTGTGTGTGTGTGCTCTTTGCCTGCCTTCCCTTCTGGAATATAATTCCTTGAAGACACAGATTCTGTCAGTCTTACCCATTTGTATGGTATCTGTACTGTCTAGGGTATCGCCTGGCATGTAATAGGTACAGGGTACCTATGAGCTTCGTGGCCTGAACACTGTATTTTGCAAGGCATTTGGGAGGGAGATAAAAGAGCTGGAAAACCTCCAAAACTAGTAAAGATGTTCAAATAATGGAGGCCCAAACTCTTTGGATAAACTGGTGATCACAGGAAAGCCCAGTTCTGTGTGTGTGTATTTTTTCTTGACATTCATGGATACTTAAACCTGGGTGGTCTGGTGGTTGGAGCCCTCTTTTTGGAGTTAGATTTTACTTTTATCTCTGCCATTAATCCTGGACAATTGTTTGGCTTCTGTTATAACACACAGAAGAGGGTTATAAGGAGAAGTTATTCTTGCGAAGCGCTCTTGCGGTTATGAGCCTTAAGTAAAAGTGGTAATTGGATTTTGATATGGTGCGTTGTCTACAACCAAACTTCCTGAAGTCTGAATAGATCAGATCCTTATGTGCAGTCTCCGAAACTTCCATAGCCACAGAGTTGGCCTGGAGGTAGGAGCCAGGCAGGAGATGAAAGGGACCACATGGGGCGTGAATGAGCCAGTGCCAGTGCGAATGGGCATAAGCAGGTTGGGATGGAAGAACGGGGGTTATCCACCCTGGGTAGCCACAGGTAGTAGGAGTGTTTTAGTCATTGGTTTCTTTTCTCAGTCCCTTTCCCAACCCCTTCTTCCCAGTTCTTTTTTTTTTAATTTTTAAGAAGATTTTATTTATTCTTAGAGGCAAAGGGAGGGAGAAGGAGGGAGAGGAACATTGATGTGAGAGAGAAACATTGATCTATTGCCTCTCGAACACACCCCAACCAGGGCCAAACCTGCAGCCCAGGCACGTGCCCTCCTGACTGGGCATTGAACCAGAGAGCTTTCGCTTTGCAGATGACGCCCAACCAACTGAGCCACGTTGGTCAGGGTGCCCACCACCCACCCTGGCTCTTATTCAGTCCTCCTGTCATTACCCAAGTCTTGGCTTTGGCTATTTTGTTTCATAAACATTTTCTTTCTTTCTTTTTTTTTTTTTCAAAAATAGTGTACTGTGTATGTACTACTTGGAAAGATTAGGTCATATGGATGACATGCAAAAAGAAAGAAAACTTAAATGTTTGTTGTGCAGCCTTCAGACTTTGTGTGTGTAAAATACTGCTTTTGCCTATTTTTAACAAAATGGGAGTACTTTTTACAAATATTAGTGTAACTGATTTTTTGCTTAATAACATGAATTTGTGGACAACAATTTTTAGTGGTTGGATAGTATTCCTTTAATAAATCAGTCACATGTGGGCACATGTTGAGGTTGTTTCCACTTTTTCACGATTGTCAACAATGTTCTAGGTAAAAGCTGTACACATTCATTCATTATTTTTTAGGATGAACTCCTAGAAGTGGGACTATGGTGTCAAAGAGTGCCAGCATTTTGAAGTCTTGCTCTGTTGTCAAGTTGTCCTCTGGAGATCATAGCACTATTTCCTCTTACCCCTTTCCCCTTCAGGCCTTTATGGCTCTTTCCTGGGTTCAGCCAGCACATCTCCCCAACTCTGCATTCTCCCTCCAGGTGGTTTATCATTCCTCTGCTGGATTAAATAGTCCGAAGAACAATTTCATCATGTCTACAAATTTCAGACCCTTGTCTGCCATCAGGACACAATCAGCATGCCTTGCATTGCACTTGCCCTCACTCCACACCCACATGTCTTGTGGTTCTTCATCTCTGGCCTTCCTTCTTTGGTTCCCGGCTTACCATCTGCCCCTTGGACCAGTTCTTGGGGAGTGAAGATTGCATTTCCCCAGGAGTATTCCTAGCACTGGTTTGTGTCCAGCACATAGCGTGAGCACCAAAGCCCCACTGTGGCTGTTCGCCTCTTCTTCCCCCACCGCCCATCTTACCTTGATCACACCTTCCCTCTCCTGCCAGACTCATTGCTACATGTGCACTTGGTCACATCTTCCCTCTGATGTCATGTGTTCCTAATTTTCCTATCTCCTCCTTTGTCTCATTAGAACAATAATCTTTTCATCCTCTGAATTCATTGAGTCACTTATCTCCAGTCTCTTATAGTACTTATGACCTTTTCCATAGTATCATGGTTTTTCAGTGTGTATTCTCTATGGAATTTTAAGCATCTCCAGGTTTAGAGCTACCCCTTATGAAGTTGGGAAGGGGTGGGGTGGGAGACCGAAAGCTGTGCTACTATAAAGAGGCACTGTGATCATTTTGGTATGTATCCCTCCAGGATCTTTCTATGTATATGATAGATATATAATCTTACATTATTGTAGGTTTAATCCACTTTTAATCCCTTTCCTCTTTGGCTCAGTATGTGGTAGTGGTCCGTGTGTTTTCACTACTTTACCTGGACTTCAAAGGAGTTGCCAAGTTGCTGCTATTACAATTGGCTGTAAAAAGGAGGAAAACGGCTCTCATTTGGAAAACAAAGATGACTTACCTGTGGAAAAAATACAATAAAGATAAAAATAAATAAGTGAGCCAATGAACATATGCAAATGTTTCTAAGCAATTAACATGAAATGCCTTTCACTTATATAGCAAATAAAGATGAACCTGAATCCGCCCCCCCCCCCCCCCAAAAAAAAATGACTTACCTAAAAAAAATCTCTGGTAGCAGCAGGACCACAAAGTAGAGGAGTTAGAGACCTGATTTCCGAGCTGCGGGCCTTTGAAAACGTGACTTCTGCATTTGTGTCCCTGTAAGCTGACCCATGTCTCACTATTAGTTGTTGCAGGTGAACACTAACGTCATATACTTTTCCTAAGAGACTAGACATAGGGTTCATCAGAGTTGCATGATCCACTTTAAAGGGTGTCTGACATTGGCAAAGAAGTTTAGGGAGTGGAGGGTGGAAAAGGGAGTGAAGTGAGCTCGGCAGCCAGGTCTGAACTTGATTAAGCTTGTATTCTTTGTTGTAATTTATGCTAATACCCATTAAATCTGTAAAGTAAGGCTGAAGTTCTGTTTATATGAAAAACATATATAAATGTTTTGAGCTATCTTGCTGTAAATGAATATGGTACTATATAATTACTCTGATAGCCTTCTAGTCAGATTACCTAGAAAATCCAAAATAACCTTGATGAACAGTAAGGCATTATGATTTCATGGTTCATCTGTATACCTCCTACATAGATGTATAGTACTTCTATCTGACAGGATTACCAAATTACACACCTTTTTGGTGTCTGTAACATGCCTAAAATACCAGAGTGTTCACGGCCCGTGATGGTAACGAAACCACTTTGACATCGCCAGAGGAGGATTTATTCACGCGCATGGATAGCCTTTAGGTTTCTTGTGCCTCTTTGAAAGAGGTAAAGTGCTCTTTTTGTTCTATTTAAGCATTTCTTTATTCAGATTGTATAATTTTTTAAATGTCCCTTTTCCAGATAATAATACACTGTGTGATTCACTTTTAACTAACCTAAAGTCTGTGCCGGGATAATTTAGCAAATAGGATTGTTTTCTGCCTTTTACTTGCCTGCAAGTTGGACTTGTGAGAGGCGTGGCTGTGGGGTGGCTGGCGCCTGCGCAGAGCGGTCCTGGGGCGGGAGGAGGGGCGGCGAGAAGGAGGCGGACAGTCAGAAGCAGAATTGGTCTTACTCTCTCTAACTTTCCAATTTTTTATTCTTTATCTTTGGATAGTAGAATCATCAACTCTCTCAGTTCCCAGGTTAGACGTCTTGGGAGTGACTTGGCCGGTTTCCTGGTCGTCAGCCCCTGGCGTCCGGTGGCTGCCAAGTGGAGCCCCATTCCTGCCCCGCCTGCGTCTCTCCCCGCTTTCCTCGTGTTTCAGTCCTGGTGGCCCAGCGCCGGTTCAGAGCTCCTGTCCCAGCTGCCAGGCTCTCTCCCACTCTTGTCTTCCCTGTGTCAAATTCGTCTTCCACGACCTTCAGTAACTTCTCACTGCCTGCCACAAAGTCAGGATTCTCTAAGTTGTCGTTTAAGGGCCTCCATAGGTGGCTGTCATTACAGCTCAAGCCACTCGTTGCTCCTTATGACCAACATCCTTCTCCAAACACAGCATTCGTCATAACTTTGCTCTGTTCTTTCCTCAACGTGTAACGTCCTCTCTCCACCCTTCTCTGTTCTCTCTGTCTTCCAACCCCAGTTGGAAGTCTCGGTCAGTGCAATGGAAGCCAGGACGCTTGGCTCTCAGGCCAAAGTGCCAATAGCCAATTGTTCACTTCATGCTTGTCATTAAGTTCTTCTAGTTTTCTCCAAAGTACAGTGGAGAGGTTGAAGTAGACGATCTCTAAGGTCTTTTCAACTTCAAAAATGTGTTCTTTGAATGCCAGACCTCCACGAAGCATTCCCCAGTTCTTCTAGGCAAAATAAACCACTCCTTTTGTGCCCCTCAGTGCTTTATTTCTGCTTTTGCTTTGACCCTCAGCTCTGGCATTCTGGTGGGTATGTGTGAACGTGACTGCTTCTTGTTGCCCCAACTGGTTGTAAACTCCTTTTGGCCTGCCAGGAAGGTTTGACTCCAATTCCCTTCTCTCCCCACCACTACCCACCCTTGGTCTTGAACACAGATTTTCAGTGAGACAGACTGTTACAGTAGAGGTTAGAATGTTCTGGGCAAGTGTTCTTCTGTAACACATGCTGTTCTTGAATGTCCCCATGCACTTGTAAGGATGGTTTTGGGTAGCAAATGACAGAGATAGTGTATTGAACAACCAGGAGTTTTTACTTTCATTGCAACATTGTTATAATCAGGTGACATTCTGGGAACAGCTGAGTTAGCTTTGTAACACTTTGCATAAAAATATGTTCTCTCAGGTGTTTAGAAGTGAGTAAATGTTCTGTGAAACATAGGAACGCACTCCTGTTTTCTCCTTCTCTCTATAACGTCCAGAGACTTGGACTATCTCATTGTATCATTGAAATAGTTTAACATACAAAATAGAAAAGGTTTTGTGGATTCGTTTACTTCTTCAAAGTTGAAGTATCTCTGCCCTGTCATACTCTCCCTAACAGATACATTTCATCATATCAAGGCCTTTCTCAGAGACTTTCAATCACTCCTTGCTTCCTCAAGAAGAATGCCCAGGCCCCTTTCTATCTTGAGGCCCATCTCTGGACTTGTTCTTGCAATCTCATTTCACTGTGTTCTCTTTTATGCACCCCATCCATGGTACAGACGAAATCAGTTCCTCACCATTTTTCTGGTACATTCCCTCCCCAGCTTTTCTTGCACCTGCCTTCCTGCAGGTGTGTCCTTGCTGGAAGTACCCTCCCTTTTACTTGTGACCACATACCTGAGTTGCATTCATTTCTCAAGACTCAGCTCACATTCCATTTATGCAACAAAGCCTTCTTTGATTTCCTACCAGAATTCTGCTGTCATACTCATATCTTATGATTTGTTTTTCCTGTATACTATTTTCACACTGGTATTATCTGCCTTACTAGGCTAGAAGTTCCTTGGAGGTCACATTTCTTGTCTGACTTGCCTGTGTTCTGCTCCCTTCCCTAGTATCATCCCTACTTTAATCCACGTGTGGTCAGTAGATATCAGTAATGAACGAATCTCTGTGAACATTTTTACTTGGTGTATGGAGGTATTAATGAATGACAGAGCTGCTCTGTTTGTGCTGTTGTACAATCACATCTTCATCTAGAGTATCTACGCTTTAATTCTGGAATCTAACAGTGTGCCGAAACAAAAGTGATGTGTTGGGTAAAACAGTTACTTACATTTGAAATTAGGATACATCTACTGTGTCACCATATCCTCCACCCTGTTGTGTCTTTCAGATTCTGCAGGTAATTTCAGTCCGCTGTGTATAAAAGGAAATGCTGTTTGTAAATGTTTTAGGTGTGAATTGTATTTTTTGACAGTAACACTTTCTTTTTTTCCTTGGTGCATATTTGTGTATGCTTTTATTTCCCACAGCTACTGACCTTATGCTTTGTGCTTGTTTTGTGTTGCAGATTGATATCCTTCCAAGAATTTGTAGCATTTGAATCTGTCCTGTGTGCACCAGATGCTTTGTTCATGGTGGCCTTCCAGCTGTTTGACAAAACTGGCAAAGGAGAAGTTACTTTTGGTAAGGGCATGAGTGTGTGCACACCTAAGTAAGTGCAAGCTTGTGTGAGCATTTTTTTTTTCTGGAATGAAATGTATGAAAGTGCTGTTATGAAATCAGCATATCCCTTTTAACAAAGCTATCAGTATTTGGGGGCTGCAGTACAACTGTATCCCTGTTGGAAAAAAAGAAGTTTCTGGCTTAGTGGTTCAAAAATACTCTGGCTTCATTGTAAAGCGAGGGAGGATGTGGCAGGACCTTCCCTCAGAGTCGCGGAACGTGGGAGCTGGATGGAACTTCTGTTCGTTCCCTTCACAGTCAGCAGCGCTTTCTTCCCACTGACCGAAGGAGGAAGTTCATCAGCTGCCTGAGAACAGAAGTTACTGGTATTACAGGATTTTGGGTCCTGACCTTGTCTCGGGGTAGTTTGAGGCCAGAGGCTCTGTGCGAGGTGGCAGTTCCGAGTCCCACGCGAAGAACCTTGCCCTTCTAAAGAGCCTGGCCCCCACGGCTGGGTGGGCACTGCCTGCCATGCTGCATTCATCAGTTTCAAAAGGCACAATGATCTTCATGGGATTAGCTGCAAAGCTGCAGAAAACCCTGAGGTCTTTCAAGTATTAGAAGAGAGGGAAGGCCAGGAAGTGGTGGGACAGTAGTAAGTTCAAGCTTAAAAAGAAACTGGCTACTGAAGCTAGATTTGACAGAGAGTACCGCATTTCCCTCGGACGGCGGAGTGTCTGTCCAGCGAGTGTTGTCTGCGCTCAGGGACGTGCTCTACCAGCACTGCCCACGAAGAATTCGAAGCCCTCGGGGGCATACGGATTGTGTATTCAGGGGAGATGGCTAGTGAGCCCATTTTAAATGCCTTTATTCATGATTTCCAGTTTATTCAGACCTTTGGGCCTGTCTGATGTGATGGATTGTGAGAAACATACAGATGGGGGTAAGTACAAATGGTGTGATAGAGCACCTTCCATTCTGGAATGGTTCTGGAACGGTTGCGGAACCGGAGAGACTGAGCCACCTCCAGCTCTGCCACTTTCGTCTCTGAGCCAAGTTCATTGTCCTCTCAGGCCTTCATTTTCCTTATCAGAAATGAAGATAATAACTACCTATGGTATAGGTGAGACAGTATCATTGGTTTACCCTAGCAGCCTTCCCCCTCTCCCGCCATCTCCTCTGTGTTCATTTGACATGACGGTTATTTAAGGCTAGATAAGTGAGGGCAGAGGCAAAACACATGTCTTTGCAGGGCTTTATTTCATATAATCTGCAAGCTCACGTGTTTTCCATTAACACTTCATGAAGTTTATTTAATATTTAAAAATCCCGTGCATAATTTTAGTTTTTTCTTTTCTGCCACCTAATTCCTCTTAGCATCACGGTAACCACAGCTTTTCAGAGGCACACCAATGAAAAATGTCCCCATTAAATTCTTTAAGTAATAAATGAGCAGCTAGCTCACGGTGGCATTGATTTACCCAGTGGAAGCTAGTTTGATGAAAATGTTACGGTCACATTTCCTTGGGACACAAAAGCGAGCCTGCGAGGTCAAGGTCAGCGCAGCAGGTGTGTTCTCTCTCGTCTTCCTCCTTCCTACAGCACGTTTGCAGGGCGAGGGCTGGGGACTGAGGAATGGGCCTCCGACGTTTTCCTTGGTTCAGATTCATATTCCCTGCATGGGCATGAAGTGGCAAGGGATGCTGGGGACACCAGCCACACCACTGGCCTGGCGGAAGAAAGAAACAAGGGACACCAGCTCAGGGGCAGACGGGCATGTGTGTTGGTGTCACTAGCCCTTTAAGAAAAGAGCAGGTGGAGAAGCAGGATGTAGGAGACAGGAGTCCTTCTGTGAATTGTAGAAAGAACAGTGGTGTGAGGACGCTGTTTCTGCTTCTTACTGGCAGTTTGTAGATGGGCAAGTCATTTCAAATTCCTGAGCTTTATTTTCCCCATCTGTAAAATCAGGGTCATAACCTACCTTACAGAATGTGTATTAAAAGATTTTCCAGATACAAAGGTGCTGTCTGGAAAACAAGGGCCTTTACAAAAAAATAACATTGCTGGCCCTGGCTGGGTAGCCCGGTTGGTTAGAACATTGTCCCAATACACCAAGGTTGTGGGTTCGATCTCCAGTCAGGCACGTAGAAGAATCGACCAATGAACGCATGAATAAGTGGAACAACAAATCAGTGTTTCTCTTTCTTTCTCTCCCTCCCCCTCTCCCTTCCTTTCTTTCTAAAATCAATCACTAAAAATCTAATACTATTGCTAAAAGAAATAACTTGAGAGAACAAGGGAAGGGTCTTCCTCCTCCTCATTCTCTTCTTCCTCCTCTTTCTCTTCCCCTCCTGCTTCCCCCCTCTCCGGCCCTTTCTTCTCCCTCTTTTCTCCTCTTCCTTCTTCCCACCTTTGTTTTTAGCTTGCAGTTTAACAGATGGTAACTTGCTTACCAACGGTTCTGTGTTGAACATTGCCCCATTTCTGAAGTCTTAAGAGATTGAAATAAGAAATTGGGGCTTCCACGGAGCTGAAATTCCTGTCACATCATTAGTTGCATATGACTGTTGTAGAACAGTATACAGCTGCTCTCCCCGTACTTTGCCTTCCACAGGTGATTTGCGTCATAGTCTGCCTCTCTCACAGGACATGAGCAGGGTATATCCTGTATCCATCTGATGAACGGGTATGTCCTGTATCCATCTGCCTCTCTCACAGAACATGAGCAGGGAATGTCTTGTATCCATCTGATGGGATCCTTACCCTGTGGGTGTCATAAAATGTCCCTTGGGATTTTCTAAAGCTCTTAATCCCTGTTTAGGATTAAACTGAAATAGTACAGAGAAGATACCCAAATGACCATCCAATCCAAACTCATAGGTGACTTCCAACATTGTTCATAAGGTAGCGCAGAGGCGTCCACTGGAGAGGGTGTCGTGTGCAACAGGCTTTTGTCCAGGCAATCCAGATCATGGGGCTGGGGGCCCAGGGACCGTCTAGGGAGTGTTTGTTTCAGCAGCAGAGACCTTTTAGAAGAATCAAGCAATTGGTAAATTTTCCAGGAAACTCATAATGGGGTTGAAGAAATTTTTTTAAAAAGTGGAGTTGGGCAGAGAAAAAGACTTGCCTATGCCTACGCAGTCCTTGTCTCAGACCCCCAGTATTAAGAGAGTCCCAGTGCATGACCTGGCTGCCTGCCCTGTGAGGCTCTTCGAGGTACATGCAGTGGCACTCTTACCTCTGGCTACTTCCTCAGCTCCATGTCAGTCCTGAGCCCAAGATTGACCCTTTCGTATTTCAGAGGGTTGGGTGCATCTTTGAGTGGGGTGAGCATGGAGTGGTAAGAGAGGAAGGGCCGCTTCTTACCTCTCAGATGGGCTCAGTCATTTGGGGTCAAGGGGTGAGCATTGTTTCCCCACTTTACGGAGGCTTACCTGGGGCATTCCTGTGCCCTGCTGAGAAGGCTGGTGTGTGGCTGCAGATCCCCCAGGCCTCTCCTTCTTGGATCCCACCTAGAGGAGCGTGGTCACACTGTTCACGTTCATCTGTTTATGCGTTGGGTTTCCACGTGAGAGCTTGTGGGAAGCAGGGCTTCTCTGACGAAGCCCAGGAAGCAGCAGTGTTTGCCAGCAAGCCAGCAGTGTCTGTGCCCCATGGATGCTGACCCTGGTGCTCAGCAAACAGAAGTCAGGTAGGGTGAGGGGCAGATCCTCAAGTGTCACACTTCAGTGACATCTCTCCCCATTTCCTCTGAGGCCTTGTTCACCATGTTGTCATGTCTAGATCACTCCTTGTGTTGGCTGCAATGAAAAGTCTTGATTAGGTCAGTTTTGTTCCTTTGATCTAGTTCATTAGGTCCTCCTATTTCCTTTGAGGCAAAACCTACCTCCAATATTCTTGTTTTTACCACATTTTCTTATTTTGATAGCCCATATTTATAAATGCATTTTGAGATCAATAGGTATACAATAGGATATCAATGTAAGTAGAAAATTTTAGTCAACAATGTGCAATTCCATATGTGTAGAGAAAATATATTTTGTTCTAAATGTTTCTTTTTGCATTTTTTAGCCTAACAGTGATTTTAACCATGATAATAATTTTTTACTCTTAATTTTTAAAGTATACTTTATTAAAATATAGCAAATATAAGGAAGAAGGCACCAATGATAATACATCTTTTTAAAAATTCTCACTCAAAGACATGCCTATTGATTTTAGAGAGAGGGGAAGAGAGGGAAAGAGAGGGCGAGAAACATCAATGTGAGAGAGAAACATTGATGAGTTGCTTCTCCCATGCACCCCAACTGGGGACCGAATCCACAACCTAGGCATATGCCCTGACTGGAATTGAACCCGTGACCTTTTGCTTTACATGATGACACCCAAATGACAGAGTCACATCCTCCAGGGCTATAAGTGTACGTTTGATGAATCTTTGCACAACGTATACACTCGTTTTAACCCCCTCGAGCCCAGAAAGAAAACAGAACCCGTGCCCTGAAGTTCTCCTCCCCATCACTGACCCCAGGCCCAGTGGTACTGACTCCTGGGTGTCACTGTCAGTTGGTTTTGCTGGTTTGAAACTTATCATATTTTTAGGACTATAAGACACACCTAGGTTTTAGAGGAAGAAAATAGGGAAAAAATTTCTGAAGCAAAAAATGGGATAAAATATTTAATAACCTGTGACCCTGCTCCACTGCCACCCCCCCACCCCACAGCAAGACAGGTAAGCTACATTTGGATTATAAGACGCACCCCCGTTTACCCCCAAATTTGGGGGGTGCACCTTATAGTCTGAAAAATACAGTAACTAGAAATGGAACAGTACAGAATGTACTCTTTCTTTCCTACTTCTTTTGCTCAAATTTTATTTGTGAGATTTATTCAAGTTTTTGGTGTACTTGTACTTTATTCTTTTTTCTTTACTGTATAGAATCCCATTATGTGAGCTTTTCCTTAATTTATTTACCTATTCTCAATGTCGATAGACATTTGCAGATTTCCAGTTTGGCTGTTGCAAATAATGTGTGCATGTGTGTGTGTGTGTGTGTGTGTACATATATTTGGTGTGTGTGTTTGCGTGTAGGCATTTCTAGGAGTAGAATGGCTGGGTCATTAGGAAATATGTGTATTCGGCTTCAGCAGCTGTTGCCAGGTTGCTTTCTAAATTGGTTGTACTAGTTTACATTCATTCACATCACCTGTGTGTGAGAGTTTCAGTTATTTCACATCTTTGCTAATGATTGGTAATACCAGCCACTTTTATTTTAGTGATAGCTCACTCTGTGGCTTTATATTTGTATTTCCCTGATTTCAAATGGGTTTGCAGCTTTGAAAAAAAATTTGTTGGCCATTGGAGTATCCTCTGTAGCGGTGTGCTTATTTTCTAGATACAAGGCCATAGTGGGTGTTTTAGTCACATAATAACTTTATTCTGGGACTTGCACTTTCACTCACTGGATGGAGTCCTGAGGAAAATAAATTCTTAATTTTAAAGTAGCATGATTTATCAGCATTTTCTTCTATGGCTAGTACTTTTTGTGTCCTGTAGATATTCTCCTCTATTATTTTCTAGAAGTTTTGTTGTTTTTCTTTCAGAGTTAGATTTTAGTCTGTATAGAATTTGTTTGTTTATTTTTTCAGGCAGTGGGGGTGGGGGTAAAGTTCCTCCCCAGACCCCATGGATACCTAGTTCACCCAGCACCATCTATTGAGAGAGTCACTCTTTCTTTTGTCGCCTGCAGTGACACTGTTGCCATAAACCAAGTGTGGGTCTGTTTCGGAACTCTCTGTTCTCCTCTAATTGTCTGTTCTGCATCACGGCCATACTGTCTCAATTACTACAGCTTTATGTAAGTCCATTAAGGAAATTCTTAAAGAATCTTTATCCTTTAAGATTATCTTAGGTATTCTTGGCCTTTTGTCTAAAATTATCAAAACAATTCTAGGATAATTTTCACAAAAATCTTGCTGAAATTTTGAGTGCATTAAATACCTCCGGTACCTTTATGTACATTATATGTATGTAAATTTCTAACTCCCTTGAGGTTTCTGTTTTTAAATATTTAAATGAAAGTTTAGTAACAAATGTTGGTCTGCCCGCTTCACCATAGTTTTGGAAAATTTGAGTTGGTGAAGACTAGAAGTTTTAAAAGAGAAAACGTGTGTGGTCCGTTGTCTGAAGGTGCCAGTGCACTTTCGTAGGCGCGTTTTGTAGGTAGGCTGCTGCCAGTGGGAAAGAGTGCTAACCTCTCGGAGAGAAAGTAGCGGTAACATGAGCTTGTTTTACTTCTGAATCGAAGAGAAGCATACTGTTCTTAAGGATGCAGATATTTGATTTGATTTGTATTACATCAATGCATATTGAGTATAATAAATGGGGAGAAACGTCAGTTCTGTGAACTTGTACATCACTTGTATTGCCACATTTTGGTTAATGTGTGAGAGAAAGAAGTGCATAAGAGTAACTTGTGGTCGAAGGCAAGCAGGATAAGAAGAGGGAAGAGGAAATGATATTTGTTGATTGTCTAGTCATTTAATGAAAGGAAAGGAATAATGAATAAAGCAACATTATATCAATTATAAATCTCTATACTTATATGTAAGGAGATATTTATAAAATTTTCAGTTTATAATATTTAAGGCTTCATCTCGTTAAAACTTACTTTTTGGAGTATAAACATGATTTTCTTTTTTAATTAAAGTATTACTTTTTATATTAGATCAGAGGCAGCAGACTTTTTTTCTAAAGAGCCAGATAGTAAGTATTTTGGTCTTTGTGGGCCATAGGGTCTCCATCACAACTACAGCACTCAGCTGTTCCCATGGGCAGTATGTAAATGATGGGTAGGGCTGTGTTCCAATGAAACTTTGTTTACAAAAGGCAGCTGGTGGACCAGTGGAATAAAATTTGTCGACCCCTCCACCAGAGTGTTAACAGGGACATATAGAAGCTGCTGATGTCCAGATTCGGGATTAAGATACTTCGTAGAGTGGGTATGTCGAGGTGACAGCTAAGTGTTTACAATGAGCTGCGGAACAAAGAAGGTGCTTCCCTGTGTGTATGATGCGGTTTGGTTGGCTTCACTGATAAAGGGACTTTTGAGCACAAACTTGAAAGAGGTAAAGGAACTGGTCATATAGAAATAGAAATGGAGGAAAAGGAGTGGCTGCTGCCCAGGTGTGAAGACTGGAGCGTGTCTGCACCTTTGAAGAACAGCGAGAAGGACCCTTGTGAGTGGAGAGGGCCCAGGGGGCCTAGTAGGAGAGGAGCATGGAAAAGCAACAGATCTGGTCAAGTTAGGGTCCTTTAGGTCAAGGTTAGGACTTAGACTTTGGTGGTGAGTGGACTGGGAAACGACTGCAGGACTTCTGTTAGCATAGAAGTGTCACAATCTGGTTTAAGTTTTAGCAGGATGACTCTGGCTGCTGTGTTGACAATGGGAAATAGAAGAGCCAGAGAAGAAAGAGAGAAACAGTTAGGAGGGTATTGCAATAATACAGGTAGGGACCATAGTGTCTTGGACCAGAGTGAGGTAAGGGGTACTCTGAAGAGAGAATGAACAGAACCAACAGGATTATGTGATGAATTGAATGTAGACCCTGAAAGAGAGAGGAGGCAAGAATGATTCCAAAGCTGTTGACTGGATCAACTGGAAAGATGGAGTTATTACCAAGGTGGAGGTACTGTGAGCTTGGCAGTTGGGGGAGAACAGGAGCTCACTTTGGATGTGTTAGTTTGATGCCTATTGGATATCTGAGTGAGGATGTTAAATAGGCACTTAGATATGAGTGTGGAATTTGGGAGAGAGTTACCAGCAAATAGATGGTGCTTGAAAGGAATGAGATAAAAAAAGACAGAGATATATCTTGAATGCTTACCGTGCTGTAAGACTGAAGATATAGCAGTGACATCACTAAAAAAAAATCCTCTTCAGAGCACTTAGGTTTGAGGAAGAGAGACAATAAGCAAATAAAAATTGTATAGTCTGGTATCAGGATAGCCTGTCTATAATGCAAAGCAGGCTAAGTGGGTAGGAGGGATGGAAGCCATCTGAGCAGACCTGGAGGAGTGTCTGAACTCCCAGATGAGGTGATACGGCTGTTCACAGGAAGAGTTAGAACTGCAGGGGTCTGGAGGTGAAGGCCGTGGGAGACCCTGCAGTAGTCCAGGCAGAGGTAAGGGGGTCCTGGACTGGGCTCATCTCTGGATCCCACCAGAACCCTTCTGAGAATGAATTGTAGTGAACTTGGCTCCTAGTCGCCTGTGGGGTGCAGGGGGGTCAAAGGAAAGGAAGGAGGACTGAGTAGTAGCTACAGGGCTTGCTCTGTTCCAGATATATGGTTTTATACAATCTCTTGAGAGAAGGAGAGTAACCCTCATTTTTTTCTAAAGTTCATTGATCTCTTACTACATACGACCTCCTACTTGACTAAGCACTTTATATATAGTTTAATATTTAATTCTCACTACCTAGAAGATGTATACTATTATAATTCTCATTTTTCTGATGAAGAAATAGCCTTGGAGAAGTTAGGTGACCTGCCCACCGTCACGGAGTGGCCTGTGGTAGAGCCAGGTAGCAGCCTGGGGACACCCGAGGGCTATTCACTGTGCTGTACTGCCTCCCTCTGGGGTGGTTTGTTCCGTGAGGTGGGCTTCCTTCATCAGCCAGATAGATGCCAATTGGTCCTTTGTGCTTTCGGACTACATCAGACATTAGGGGGATTTAATAATTTTTTCAGGAAGAAGCAAATAACAATAAGCAAAAGCATCAGTTAAGTTTTTTTTTAAAGGACTGTAGTGGAGAGTAATTTATAAGGAAGAATGTACCTGGATCAGAGTTGTCAGTTGCCTTGGTTACACAGACATCCAGGTCACTTGCTCAAATGTGCATGGTGTGGGCATTACCCAGGAAGTTTTATCTTTTGACGGGAACAAAAGATAAATTGGCGAATCAGAGTAGAGGGGTGGGAGGAAGGCGGTCTTCATACAGGTTGAGGGTAGTCAAGCAGGCCCTTGACTGAAATGTGCAGCCAAGAGACGTGGGTGCTCAGGGTGAGGTGCTGTGTGATGCAGCACACCTCCACAGGTTCTGAGAAGGTGTTTTTATTGGGTTGTTTGTTTTTTTCCCATAAAATGGCTGCAGTAGAGCTTAGTAGCCTTTAACTTCATTGGAAACAGTTTTGTTAGATTGTATTGTGACAGCTGTCATATCAGCATGCGATTTAAAAAAACTTACCGAAATTGAATTTTTATGTAATCATTTTAATATTGAAGATGGAAAAAAAATATCCAACATTTCTGGCATATTGTGCTTTATTATTTGAAGAAAGATAAAGATACAACTGAAACACACAAAAAAGATTTCTGCAGTGTATGGAGAAGGTGCTGTGACTGATGGAATGTGTCAAAAGTGGTTTGCACGGGAGCTTTCCTGCTGGATGATGCTCCATGGTCAGGTAGACCAGTTGAAGTTGATAGCGACCAAATGGAGACATGGAGAACAATCAGCATTACACCACACGTGAGATAGCCGACATACTCAAAATATCCAAATCAATAAAGTTATTGGTGAAAGTGAAAACTGAGCCTTTTGTTTTACAGAAAAAATGTAATGGCCTTTTTGGCTAACCCAGAATTTCGTAGGAGTGGCTGTTGGCTGTCTCAAAGAGTTCTTTAGAGGACAGGGACAGGATCCAAATGACACTTGGAAAAGATGGGCTTTCATGTATCAGTTGGATTAGGGGCAGATCAGTGTGTAGGCCTCCCGGTACCACAGTAAAGCTGGCAGGTGATCGCTCCCGTTTCGTGAGTGGAAGAATTGAAAGTCAGGGTTTTCAAGGATGTGCTGGCCCTGAGCAGCTTAGTGTGGACAGGCTGTGAGGGGTAATTTCCCAGCCACCTCCATTTTTCCAGTTTCTCATTTGATGATGGTGGGGGAGCAAAGCAGTTTCATTATGAACTTCAAGAAGGTGTGTGTGAGATGAAACTCTTAATCTGGTATATTTAGTATACCCACCGGTGATGGGTCTTTTCATCATGCCAGTTTAAGGTGAACTATTTCTGTTGATCAGTATTTCCTCAGTTACTGTATCTGCAGCAGACAACAGTAATAGCCTTGCTCAGTCATAACAGAGACCTGGGTCTTATGTTTGTCTCGTGAAAGACAAAACTGGACCCCTTAAACATTGCAAATATTTTTTGTATCTGAGCACTTCCTTAAGTTGAAATCTAAAATTTTTATTTGCATAACTCCATTACATGTTTTTCTCTTCCTTTGACTTAACTTTTTCATTATAGTGAGCAAGATTTCGTGAAATGCTTTATGTGATATTTTAAAGTTATCATTGTTAGTATGTAAACATACGCACCCAATTTCATACCTGTGTATGGTGGGGGTGGGGTGGGGGGTTGTGCATGGGGGTCTGTAGTTTTTAATTGAACTTCGAAGACAGGGGTTCTCAACTTTGTGTTCTAGGTAAGTATCAGGGAGTTCACGAATGGCTCTAAATTTTAGTAGTGTTTTGTCTAAATGAGCATTTGCTTTTACCAAATTTCAAAGGATTCAGTGGCTTGCCAGAAGATGAGGACTGCTTTTTATGGATGGACAATTGAACAAGTGGATATATATGTCATTTATGACTTTTCCATCATTGTTTTTACAAATTAAGTGTAAAGTAGTCTACACCCTCGCCATGCTGGGAAGCTTCAGCTGGCTTGCCAGTTGCCCTGGGATCCAAGGAAGCTAGTCAAGTCCTGTTCTTTCATTGGACGCCACCGTGGCCTCTCCATATTTTAATCCTCCCTATTGAATGACAGTGTATGTTTGTGGGCTTTAAAGTGGCATCTCCTCGTTGTTAGTAAGCGTTGTATAAAAAGGGGTCCTTTTATTAGACCATCATAAAACCTAAACTTTTTAGTTTATTAAGACTCTGAGAAGTCCTGTAAAAAAATAAGTCTATTTAACTTTCTCAAACTCATTTAATTTTCTTTTGTGTGTGAGACCTAAACAAAACTCACAGAACTAATGAGACAATTTCTAATGTGCTTCTCTAGTTAGTTTTCTGACGTGTAGGTTGGTGTTTGGAGCAGCCTTTTCTGGGTTCACAGTTAGATTTTGTCCAGGAACACCTGTGAGGTGGAAGTGGCGTAGGTGTGCTCTGGGAAACCTGACAGGCTAGACGGCAGGAGGAAATGTGTGGACACAACCCACTTCAGTCATTTTGGTTCAAGTTGCAGAAAATGATGAGAGTTAAAAGTATGGAAATGAGAAGTTTTGAAGGTAAGCACTCTAATAATAAATTAAAAAGCTAGATGGATTTAAGTATTGGGCTAGAAGAAAAAACATTAGCCATAATTTTTAAGGTCATTTATTTATTATCTTTGTAAAGACACTTGGAAAACAAAATATTCAAAAAGGTGACTCAGAGGGAAAATGGTTAAGAGTCAGAAGGAGTATTATTTGGAGAAAGTTTTTTGTTAATATTGATTCTGATTTTATAATGTGTTATTTTGGTGAAAGAAACTTACTACCCTATAATAGATTTCATTTTATGTTATTTTGGGACCTGAGTATATTTTCTTATCCACATCTTGGTAGAGAATAAGAATACCGAATGAGAGCAGTGTGATTTTGAAAGTAAATGCCCTCTGCATTGGTGGGAGTTGTCGCGTGCCTGGGTGCCGAGTGTCCTGCCTGAGATCCTAGAGACTCTTCAGATAATGCTGCTTCAGTTCATTGGGTCAAAAGTCCACTATTTCCAAAAAGCTAAATACGGATTTGCACAATTGACCATAATGGCTTCAATTTTGAAGATAGTTGTATCAGAGAGCACTTCCAGTTGGTGGGCTAATTTGAGAATTGCCCATGCTTCAGATGGCTAAAATATTGTACTTTTTGCTACTTCATCACTCCATTTTAAAAACAGGATGCGGTGGGGGGTAAGGCCCTTTGTAAAGGTGGGAGAGTGTCACTGGGAGAGGAAATCCCAATAGCCATGTGAAGCTCCTTAGTTAACTGCAGCCTGAAGGTTAACCTTCCTTTAAAAGACTGAGGGAGTGGAGAGGCCGGACTGGGGGCTTCTCCTGTTGCGTGTGTGTATGTGTGTGTGTGTGTGTGTGTGTGTGTGGTGTGTAAGATGAGGGGAGAAGAGAATTCGTGCCTAGGAAAGTGTGGAGAACAGAAAGCTAACAGCAAATCCTGAAACTTGGAGCACTGGGAAAATTTGACTGTTTTAAACTACTGCTCACTTAAAAATAGTCCAATTATACCATTATTCTTTCAGTGTGAGAGAGAGATAAAAATACAGTTTTTCTAAATTGGAAAATTTGCTGTAATCTTGCTTCTAATGACTGATTTCTTTCAACAGTTGCAAGGCAGTTTTGCTCAGTACGTTCATAAAGGAAACAAAATCAACAGCATACTGGAAGTTCTCAGAGAAAATTACAGTTTAGGTGTATGTTGGAGGTGTACAGTTAGACATTTTAATTGAAGTAAAACAGTTTTCCACTAATATGGGACCACTGTGGGTATACATTTGCATCATCTCTGCTCTTGAAAGTCTTTATGTAGGGTTAAATGTATATTAATGCTTTTGCAAGAAAATTATTTTTGATAACATCCATCTAAGGCAAATACCATGGGAAATTGGTTTTTTAAAAAATATAGACATTATTCCTACATTTAGAGAATGAATTAGGATTCTTCATACCACTTTAAGCATTTCAAAGAGTTGGAGATTTTCGGTTGTGTTCTTTTCTAGTGGTGAGGGGAGTTAGCAGTAATTAACACAGCAGCTGATTAAAGCAAGCCTGCACATCGGGAGAGTGACCACAGCCGGCACTGTGCCTCCGGACACCACTTTAACTGACCTCCTTTCGGTAACTGGTAATGAATTATACTATGCATTTGAAAGTAATTTTTCATAGCAGATAGACGGGCCTCTCTTGCTGTTGTTTTAGATAATTCATGTGACGGATTAATATTGAATGCTGAACACCTGCCAGGCTTTCACCTTTTTTGTTCTTAGCCAGCATTCACTACCATGACTTAAATAGTGTATTAATCTTAAAGGTGTACAGATCTACAGGCTTTAGAATAGGAAGGGTTCTTATCAAGAAAGCAGACCATGGGTTCTCATTGTAAGAGCGTGGAGGCGTTCATCACAACTGTGGGCTCCCTGGCTCCACCTCAGATCTGCTGAGTCAGAATCTTGGGGTACGGAGCTTGGGAATATGTTTTGAACAAGCTCTCCAAGGCAACGTGGTTCACCGTGCAACTGAACAATAGCTGGCGTAGTTTGTGGCTTTCTTGCCTGGGTGTGGAAGCGGGCGCAGAGAGGGGAAGGGGACTGCTTTTGTAGGAATCATAGCTTTGTCTTCCGGCCCTGCTAGAAGGACAGTGTTCTTTTCTAGGATGCCACATGACCTCACATCAGGGCAATCCCATTCCTCTTTGTAAGTACAGAATTGGAAGAGCTTTAAATTAGCCCTGACTTTTACATGGGCCAGCACTACCTATGACTGCAATATAACATGCAGTTCAGCTTGTCTGTGTGTGTGCGTGGTGTGTCTCTGTGGATGCTTGTTTTTCAAAAGCTACTTTTCACGACTGTAACTACATGTTCAGAATAATAATAATAAAAAGTTTACAGGGGCTTATAGTGGACTCCATCTTAATGAGAAGGGCTGCCTGTGTGAGGTGCTTGTTCTGTGCGTACTTCGTGTTAATGGCACCCATTTTCCCCCTAGAACTTCCTTGAGCGAGTCTGAATTGTAGCCAGAATCCTTCTTTCCTCTTCAGACCCTTAACTGTGATTAATGTAAAATGGCACTTGTCAAAAGGGTTTGAAATGGCAACCTTGCTATCGGGGCAAGCGGCAGTAGAGATAGGTCTGCATCCACTTACTCCATTATGTCATTTAACTTACGAATTCAGCAATTTGTCTTTTGCTCCCTGCTTAAAAGACGATGGCTGTGTGAGCTGTTGTTCACCATATCAGCAGGGTGGAATATTATTGCCCTTGGAGCGAAACCACAACTTGCCGTGAGGACTTGAGCTCACGCGCTGGGAAAAGCACCTCAGAGAAGCCGTTCAGAGAGGAAGGGCAGCCTGTGCAGCCACTCTGCCTTTGCCCTCGAAGCGGTTGCTCTCCTTTGGGTTGAACAGAAACATCCTTTTTGTGTTTATTGTATTAATGAAATTTTTAGGATCCATGAGAGGGATTATGGTTCAGTGTCTGAGATAATATAGCTTGATGAACCTTTTTTTATTTTAATGGGAAACTTGTTTCCGTTGATTTGCAGCTTCAAAAAGTGAATCTTTTGGAAATCAAAGTGCATTAATTTAGTTATTCTGTATGGAAACAAAAACATAGAAAGTTGAAATTTGCATAAGTGAAGACCTCGATGATTTCAGATTACAGTGTGGCGGAGGTTAAGAATAAGAGCCCATAGAATTTGTAGAAACAAATTCAGTCTAACCACTTAATGGCATGTGCAAGTAATTTGCCAATTAAATATCTCTAGTTATCTGAAAGATCTTCAGAGTAAAGAGTGGAGGTTCTTAATCTTTCTTAATTTCATACTTTCAGAAACATAATAGAAAATTACTTAGATTTTGATCACTTTTTATTCAAAATGTTAATATATGAGCTAAGAGAAGGATGGATTTTAAATATTTGAGGAAAATTATTGCTTTTTGAGAAATGTATAAACTATGATATTTCCAAATCACACTGTGCCTGATTCTTCTTTGTATCATTTGTAAATATTTGGTGCTCAGAAAACATCTTTCATTACAATTTAGACTTTAGATTTTGGAATTTTACCATTTTAATGGTCACCTACTATGTTGAGAACATTGTGCTAGGCGTGTTTAGCTCCAGAACAACCCTCTAAGATACATATTTTATTGCCACTTTACAGATTGAATAAAGTAATTTGAGTCAGTAAGAAATGTGGCTAATGTCACTCATTAGAGGCAGAGCTGACGGGTTTTTTAAAAGTAGCTTTATTGCATTCACTTAAAGTATAATTCAGCGGTTTTTAGTATATTTGCAGGTTTGTGCGACCATCATCACAGTCAATTTTAGAACATTTTCAGCACCCCAAAAAGAAGCAGCATACTTTAGCGATCCTTACGTTGCCTCCCATTTTCCCCTGTTCCCTCCAGTCCGAGGAAATGAGTAATCTGCTTTCTGTCTCTGTGGAGGACTTGCCTGTTCTGGACATTTCATATCAATGGAATCATACACTATTGCGAAGTTTTGTGACTGGCTCCTTGGCATAATGTTTCCAAGGTTCATCTACAGTACAGCCCGTGGCAGTACCATATTCGTTTTTACTGGTGAATAATATCACATATTATGGACAATACCACATTTTGTTGATCCATCCTTCAGTTAACAGACATTTGGGTTGTTTCCACTTTTTGGCTACTCTGAATAATGCTTCTGTGAATGTTTGTGTACAAGCTTTCATGTGGACATATGTTTTCATTTCTCTTGGATATGTACCTAGGATTGGAATTGCTGGGTCAGATGGTAACCATGTTTAACTTTTTGAAGAACTGCCAAACTATTCCAAAATAACTGCATCATTTTACATTCCCACCAGCAATGTATAGAGGTTTCAGTTTTTTTTCACATCCTCACCCACACTTATTATTAGTGGAGGTGAAGTGGTATCTCATTGTGATTTTGATGTACATTTCCTTAATGGCTAATGATACCAAGCATCTTGAAATATGTTTATTGGACGTTTGTATGTCTTTTTTGGAAAACTATCTACTCAGATCTTTTGCCCATTTTTAAAATTGGGTGATTTATTATTTCTTTTGTAGAGTTGTGAGAGTTCTTGGTATGTTCCAGAGTTCTTTATCAGATAATATGATTTGCAAAATTTTTCTCTGATCCTGTGGTCTGTTTTTTCACTTTGTTTTTTTAAAAGATTTTTATTACGTATTTTTAGAGAAAGGGGAAAGGAGGGAGAAGGAAAGGGAGAGAAACATTGATTGGCTGTCTCTTGCACACCCTCAACTGGGGACCTGGCCCACAACTCTGGCATGTGCCCTGACTGGGAATTGAACAGATGATCCATTGGCTTGTGAGATGACACCCAGCCCACTGAGCCACACTAGCCACAGCTGTTTCTGTCACTTTGTTGATGGTATCCTTTGGAATACAAAAGCTTTCAGTTTTGATGGCCACTTTACCTATTTTTTTCTTTTGTTGCTGTGTTTTGGGTGTCATGTCTAAGAAACCATTTCCTAATCAAGAATCACAAAAACTTTTGCCTGTGTTTTCCTGTAAGAGCATCATTGGTTAAGCTCTTCTATTTATGTCTTTGCTCCATTTTGAGTTAGTTTTTTAATACGGTGTGAGGTGGGGCCCTGACATCTTTCTTCTGCGTGTGGATATCCAGATGTCCCCGCACCACTTGCTGAAAAGACTAGTCGTTCCCTATTGTATTGCCTTGTCAGCCTTGTTGAAAAGCAGCTGCCCATAAATGTTAGGGTCTATTTACTTCTTGACTCCCAGTTTTGTTGCATTTGTCTGTATGTCTGTCTTTATGCCAGTACCACACAGTCTTGATTATGGCAGCTTTGCAGTAAATTTGAAATGCAACTTTGTTCTTCTTTCTTGGGATTGTTGTAGCTCTTCTTAGTCCTTTAACTTTTCACATGAATTTTAGGATCAGTTTGTCGGTTTCTGCAAAGAAGCCAGATGGAAGTTTGATAAGGTTTATACCGAACATGCAGATCACTTTGGGGAGTACTGCCGTCTCAACAATATCAAGTCTTCCAGTCTGTGAACATGAAATGTCTTTCTGTGTATTTAGGTCTTCATTAATTCCTGTTAACAGTGTTTTATAACTTTTAGAGTATAGGTTTGGCATGTCTTTTTTTTAAATTTCTCCCTAAGTTTGTTGTTCTTTGTGACGCTATTTTAAATGGAGTTGTTTTCTTAATTTCATTTTTGGGTTGCTTTTAGTGTATGGAAATGTAATTGATTTTTAAATATTGATCTCGTATCCTTCAACCTTGCTGAGCTCATTTATAGTTTTTTAGTGGGTCCCTTAGTAATTTTTATGTGCAAGATCATGTCATCTGCAACCTAGCTTTTAAAAATTACAGTCTTTCTTCTACAACCATATTCTGTAGCCTGGGAAATTTATTAACTTAGGGGAAATTAGTTGACTTTGAGGTTATATTTAGGAAAGAAACAATTGCCACTTTGTAATTGTCTTTTTGTGATCTAAAAAGAAAAATACAGCAGACTTGTAGGCTTGAAACATTTGCCGAGAAAGCAAAGTCCCACAAATAAACTCAAAGAATTCTTGAGCTTATTTGGTGAAGTCTTGTTTTAAATAATATCACCATTACTTGGTATGTTGTGGGAACTTCCAAACATAATTTGTTTGGCACAGACTGAAATAACAATAATTATACTTTAAGAGATAAGCATTCTTTTTTTAAAAAAATATTTTTATTTATTTATTTTGAGAGAGAGGAAAAGGGAGGGAGAAGGAGAGGGAGAAAAACATCAGTGTGTGGTTGCCTCTCATGTGCCCCCTTCTGGGGACTTGGCCTGCAACCCAGGCATGTGCCCTGACTGGGAATTGAACCAGTGACCCTTTGATTCACTGGCCACCACTCAATCCACTAAGCCACACCAGCCAGGGTGAGAGGAAAGCATTCTAATGTGTTTTTACTTTCAGGAGAATTGGGTGAGCTATGAAAAATAAGACTTCAAATATCCAAAATATATATTTAGTGCTTCATTCATATTCCAGTGCTAATTCAGTTCAGCTTCTTTGCCTATATAACCTCAACATCGAGGTAAGATTTTAAGGCCTTGTGTTCAGGTGAGGAGAGATCTGATTCCAATTTTTTTTTTAAGTTAGTGATAAATCTGCCAAGTAATGCTTATTGGAAAGCCATCAGCTGACGAGTTATAGTTATAGTACGCTGAACTGAATAACCAAAACATCTAAAGTATTTTGGATTTCCTCTTTTCTCTCCAGGACTACAAGTGAGGTTTGGAAAGGTCAAGGTAAAGTTTAGTGACAGCATGGCCCTGAGGTTGACTCGTGGACTTCTTAATGGTAAAGCTTATGGAATCTCCCGTGGAAGCCAGAGTACAGAGCAGCGTTTGCAAATCACTTTCGTTTTAATTTCCAGTTTCTTAGTTCCATGACAACCTTTTCGTCACCATAAAAGTAGCATCAAGTGCATGGGGTTTAAAAATAATGATATTTGCTGATGGCAAGTGATGCCAACATCTGGGACTGCCTGGAGCAGGATCTGGCGTGTCTCAGTGACCCTGGGTGACGCTGGCCCAAAGCATTGGTTGGACACTCAACTCATTTCAGATGAAATGAGCCCTTCCTTAGGCTGTTTTTGTCCACCGAGAAACTCATTCACAGGTCCATCTGCATAAATCCTTCTCAGCCTTCACATCAAGTTTTATCTTCTCCAAGAGGCCTTTTTCTCCCACCCTGTAATGCGTCCCTCCTGACATTGTTTCCTCGCCATGAGGAAGCTCTGCAGGGCAGCGCTCCACACAGTATGTTGTTTGGGTCTGCTGTTCAGTCATTCCACGTGGATTCGATTGGGGTGTGGCACCATGTCTCCTGTGACCTTCCACTGCCCACAGGTCTCGGCCTTAGTGCTCATAAGCCGTGCTGCTTAGTAGTTGACAGCTGGTTAAGGACAGGCATTCTTACAGTTGCCCGGATGTGAGAACAGCGGACGACTGGTAACGGGGCCTCATTCTCAGCAGTCAGGTAGTTTGTAGGCTGTCCCACTCCAGGGCACACCGGTCACACAGGCCGTGAGGTAAATGTCACCCACTGGCTTGCACCACGTGGCAGCTCTGTGAGTCCTCTTGCACCTGCAAGTGGCCTGTGTTTACACATTACTGTGTCACTTTGGCCGACCTGGACAATCTGTCCTACCACCTTCCTTTTACATTTTTGTATTTTATTGGGATGTTTAAAAATTAGGAGTGAATCTAACCCTTCCATAACTCATCCGGACAGTGTTTTTCAGAGTGAGGTCCTGGACCCTTGTATCAGAGAACCCTGGGCCACTGGTTCAAATGGAGACTCTCAGCCCCAGTAGACTCAAATGAACCTGGGAGTGGGGCTTGAGGCTTCCATGGGCAAGACTGACGATTCACTAAAACCTGGGGAAACGACTGCTGAAATAGCTCCCCAGTAAGGTAGAAACTCTGGTACCTAAAAGGGATAATACCATGGCCCTTAACCTGTCATACTGTTGTGATATACACCTTTTCTGACTCATTTAAATTCAACCACTACTTAGTGAGCAGTTGCTCAACGCCCTCTACAATGCGGCCACAGTGGGAGAACCGGAAGTGAAAAATATGGCCTTTGCTTTCAAGGTGCTAATAATCTACGTGGAAAGAAAGATATACAATAAATATGTGTAGTCACACATATAGCTGCATATCAATACATACTATAGAGAGATGGCTTAAAACATTATTATAATAATACAGGCCTGTAGGGTTGACTGGAGAGCTGAGATGTATCCTAGGGATCACATATTGATTGCTCTCTGGTATGACTGGATTTCAATACTTGAAGCTGGCATTTGCCCGAGAGGCGAGCTGTAGTCTACAATACAGTGGAAAAGGCCCCAGACACAGGGATTAGAGTTCACAGTTTTGAATTCATGTCAGAGCTCTAGTGAGTCATAAATGTTGGTTCTTTTAATTATTGGAAAAGTAAGATTGTTGGTTAGGGTGAGTCACATTTTAAATTCATTCACTAATTTTTGAGTAAATTAAATGTATATGTATTTACAAATTAGACCATATAAATATTAAAATGCATAATTGATGCCTTAGCTTTATATGCCAATATTTGGTGAATGGCCTCTGCTGCATTCTGCAGGACATTAAAGGAGAGGTCAAGGAAAAGAAGGGCCTCGTTTTTGACAGCTATCCAGTGATTGTTCCATTAAAACTTTGTTTCATCAGAATGCTCGACAAATATTTGTTTCACCAAAACACAGAAAAATGGCCAGAAAGCCATTTTTGTTTGTCTATTATTTCTCTAAAATTTTATTATAAAGTGAAATTGTATTTATAGTATAAAGAAATATGGTTTTTCTTTTGATCACATCTTGGTCGCTTGAACATCAGTTCTCACTAGATAATTGATTCGTCTAGATTAGACCATTGTGAGAGCCTTCACTAGATCTCACCTGCTTTATACAGAGCTGTGGAAACAAGAGACCTGGGAAGGGGCTATTATATATTTAGGTTAATGTCTGTTTTTACCACTGAAGACTTACACGTATAGTAGCCATGAAGACAATAACCCAAGTGGTTTGAGTTTTAGTTCAGTAACTTCTTCTCAGGAGTGATAGAACCGAAGGGAATCCATGGTATCTTCTTCTACTTAATTCATCTCGTTGAAGACCACCCCTCAAGCGTGCCCAGATCCTCTGGGAGTCTTTCCTTTTCTTTTTGTTTTTTAAACCTTAATTCTTGTTTCATTTGTTTTTCTTATATCCTGTCTCTTCCCCCCACCCCCAAAGTAGAGAAGACAGAGTAAATTCAAAGAAATTGACGGTTGCCCTTTAAAACTTTTTCATTTTACTGTCAGGGCCAGTCTGAGGTTTTCTGCCACCTTTTCTAAAATTTATGCCTGGCATAATTCTGATTTTTACTACCTTCTCTGTGCAAACACGCCCAGGCTTATGCTGATGGTGGCACTACTGTTTCTTCATGGCAAGACTTTAAAAATTTCTGGAAACTTTAAAATCATGGAATAAAATCTTGTGGGTATAATGGGTGTGGAAATAGGAAATTTGGGGGAGACCATGGAAACATGTGCCAGAGTTCTTGGCACCCTTTAGAGGACCAAAGAGCTTCATTCTTTTTTCTTATTCTAAATAGACACAGAGTTTAAAAAAAAGTATCAGGCACAGTTTGCTAATAAAAATAAGAGGTTTGGTAGCTCTATTTAATGTTGTGAAGGTCAGGACAAATTTCATTAATATAATAATAACCTGTATTCCCTCTGCCCTCCAAACACACACTTCTTCAGGGAGGAGGATACTAGTCAATAAAAACATGAAGCTTTAAAAAAGTAAGGTTTTTCATATTGTTGTTTCTTTTTTTCCTCTGTCAGTCTTTGTACAGTTTTGTAGCAGAAACAAACAAGAGGTGATGAATCTGTGATAGCACATTTGGTAGCCCATGGTAACATGGGATAATCTGGGCCTTTTAAGAACTTCTGCCAAGCTAAACATATGCTGTATAAAGTTCAAGAACTGAGCTGCTGGCTTTTCTTCCCACCACCTTTGTCTTCAAGTGGGGCTTGCTAAGTAGTGGGAATCTCTAAGGCTCAAACGGGGTCTGAGCGCCATGGAATATGTGCTTGAAGATTTTTCTAACTGACTTCTAAATTCTTAAAAACACTTTCCAGTAGCTCAGTAAAGGACAGTATTTAAAGTTTGTGTAGTGTCACATGTGTTTTTGTATGTACAGGGCCAGGCAAAAGTAGGTTTAGGGTTATAACACAAATACTACAATGTTAGGTTGAGTTACTCTTGATAAGAAGAAAGTAGCACTGTCCATTTCATAGGTTTTATAAGGTCGAACCTGATTGTCTTTGTTTTAATCACCATTCCTTTTCTGTTTTCAGAGGATGTTAAGCAAGTTTTTGGACAGACTACAATTCACCAACGTATCCCTTTTAACTGGGATTCAGAGTTTGTGCAGCTGCATTTCGGAAAAGAACGGAAGAGACACCTGACGTACTCGGAGTTCACTCAGTTTTTGCTGGTGGGTCTGGCTCTTGAAAAGAGCGCATGAGCAAAACTGGGATCCTGATTTACCTCAAACTTTCTACCCCCAAGCCAGACCATCCCATCTGAAAGCATTTCTCTATTTATTAGGGCGTAAAACCATGGGATTCAGTGGGCTGGTACAGATTGTGTAGAACCCCTTTACGTTTAAAAGGAATGTTTAAAAGGAGTGCAGATTGACATCCCAGGAAATCAAGTGATTTGCCCCAAAGCCATGCAAGTGAGGAGGGGCAAAATTGGAAATTGAACCCTTGATTTATGACTAGTTCCACCATGGTTTAGCAATATTTCATTTTCCCCTGAGTAATAGATGCATGTCATCATTAGCATCTAACAACAGTATCATTGCATCTGAGACCTTCCCTAGGCAAGGCACAGGGTTGAGCTTGGCTGCCTGTTGGAGTCACCTGGTAAGCTTTAAAAGCTATTGTTGCTTAGGTCCCACTTCTAGAGATTAGATTAGATTAGGGGTTGTGGGGAGGGGCAGGCAGCCCAGGCATTGGGGTATTTAAGGCTTCTTAGGTGCTTTTAATGTGCCACCAAGTTTGAGAATCACTGTTGAAAAGACACTTGCTGCCCATGTCCAGGGTTAAACTGCGGGAGTCGTCGACATTTGCAGGATGTACCTGGTGCAGTCACTCCTGCATTTCTCTGAGCTCCCCCTGTGCCCACCCTCCCCCTCCCCTGCCTTTTAATCATATCACTGGACCGCTGAGGATGCCAATGGAACAGTAATAAGAAAATATGATTGCAGTTAAACTTTCCTCTGAAGCATAATTTTTAAAATATCTTAACTGTGACATTAACATCAGCTGCCAGAGGTGAATATCTATGGTATCTATATGACAAACCACTCACTCTGTCTTTTGGATTTTTAGGCTTTTGTGTTGTTTCTCTAACAATTAACATTTTACATTTTATTAAAGGTAGTATTTTCAAAAGAGTCATTAGAGGGGATTAGCTTGCTATGTATAAATTTGCCAGGGAAACCACCTTCTGTTCTTTGTCATTAGTAATCTCATAAGTGGGTGCCCTGGTGTCCCTGCCTCTGCTGTGTGCCCGAGACCTTGTAAGCGCCTCCCGAGCAGTGTGGAAACACAGATGTGGGGGGTGGGGGGTGGAGACAAGGGACGCACACGTGCAGCGTGCCATGTGTGCTCATTCGTCCCGCAGGTCGGGGCATCTGTCCCAGGGCACCGGCGCACCGGAATAGCTTAACTTCAATGGGAGCTGCTCATTTTGACTTGTGCTGGTATTTGTTATGATATACGAAATTATCATGCTGTTTACTTTGCTTATATTTTCCTGGCCTTTGGAAACTCAAGAGACCTTAAACCTGCTTTAGTAGTATTCTTTTAAAAACCCGTTAATGTCTATGCATCCCCATGTGCAGTTAGTTCTGTGTCAACATAAACCTAAGTAAATAACTCAAGTGGAGAGTGGGATTCAAGTTGGATTTCTGCTATTGTTTACACAAGACGTTGGCGCGCAGTAGGAGACAGTATTCATTTTGATGAGGATTAATTACAATAATGCTATTGAGACAAATGCCTCAAATTAACTTTATGGAACACAGCCTAATTAACTTTTAGTCTTAATGGGACATTAGCAGTAGTGAGACTGATCACGTTTTCCTTTAAGCAAATATCAATTACGCTGAATTGAGTGGCCTGTGCACTACTCACAGCGGCCTCTGGGCTTTCCTCAAGACTTAAAGAAGCCGGAATCAAAGATTAGGTGACTCAGGGATTACTGATGAGGTTTCCAGCTTGTCTTGGAGGGCATTCACTTGAATTTGACCATTCTATAATAGCAAATGGATCCATCCCACTGTGTTTTGCATGGCATGATTTCGACTTTGTAGCCCAAATGCAAGTGCTCAACTTTTATAGACTAAAGTGGTTATAGTGGATAATTTAGGGCCTTGCTCTTGTGTCCCACTCAGCCCAGATATAAAGGAATTAAGGGATGTATCATGATGGACTTAGATGCATGCCAATGAAGTCCCGGTTTTGATGTCCATGATTGTGTCACCCCCTCCCCCCACATACACACACTGTCCCCAATTAAATGTTTTGTTTGCTTCCTTTGCACACTTGTCTGGGTTCAGGGAACTTCTTACAGGCATGCGTGAACTTAATCTCCTATGTTTCGGGCACTGTTTGTCAAGCATGCACCTGCCTTTCTGCTCTAGGGCAGGGCTCAGAGACATGGGCACCGGCTCCCCGGTTGGCACCAAGGTCATGAAAGCAGATACTTGGCTGCTTGACACGTGAAAGAACGGCCACCATGTATGCTGCTACCTGTCACCTGCTAAGGAAGAGGTTCAGGTAAAGGAACTGCTGAGAAGTGCTTGTGGTTTCAGGGAGCCTGAGCAGTGTAGAGACAACACTGCTCTGTCCCACTGAAGATTCTAGAAGGTGGTTGAGGCTGGCTGCAGCCAGTTGAAGCCTTACACACTGGTGTGTCACTTGTGTCGCCGTATGTATGTGTGTTTGTGATTGGAGGGCAGTGCTGTTCTCAGCAAGGTCAGGTTATTTTTCTTCCTTTACTGAACATGTGACTTTGTCTAAGCAAGTGTGAGTTTGTCACAAGCCATCACGTGGCTGTGAGAACTTCACAGGTTCGTCTGTGCACAGTCTGGACAAGCTCCCCACCCACCCAGATGGCGCTGCTCATGGGCATCACTTGAATGCTGACCTGGTGTGCTGTTTTCTGTACTTTGGGTATAAAATGCATGAAGTGGATAAAGTTGATATTCTTTGAGCTAAACTTGCCTTGTTTATACTTTGCGTCTGAATTATAGTGTTGAAGTAAGCAAACCTTCTTCCCTAGAGCATTAGTCCCATTCCTAGGGAAGGTTTTCAGAAGGGAGTGGCCGTGAGCTTGTCAGCCCATCGTTCTCCTTCTGCCTTCACTGCTGCTGGCTTTTTGTGCCCCGTTCCGTCATCTCCGCTTCCCTGCAGGAGCGAGGGTGTGTATGTGTGAATGAAAACACAGTGTTCTCTGTGGGTATGCACGTGTGTTATAAATATCCAGTGAACTTTTCCACACACCTCTCCCTCTCAGATCCTAGAGGACAGCTCTAGTTTTATGGTGGCTAGTTGAATAATTCATTTTAACATACTGAAAGCAGTATACTTAGAGAAGAATGTGGGGACATCTTTCTGTGTGTATCTGCTGGAACTCCTGTTCACGAATGGTAGTAACATAAAACTTTACCCTGTTTGGCAGTGTTGTTTGTGCTGTGATTATTACTGACATGGAACAGTCCATCCAATCAGCAAACATTTGCTGAGGGTGCAGGATTTGCCACGAGGCCTTACGCAGAGTGCCAGGAGGTTAATAGATAACAAGTTGTGAGGCACTTGTAAAATCTAAGGGTGGTTTCTGTGCTTTTTTGCCAGATGGCTCCAAAGCAGCAACCACAAACAGGTATGCAATGTACACCCTCCAAGGTTACTCTTTGTAGCATCAACCCTCGTGGCACATACAAACCCGAAACCCCTATTCAGAGTGTGGTTAGAGCAGCCACCCAGAGTACAGACTTAGAGGGCAGACACCAAGGTCATTCAGTTAACCGCCCTGCTTTACAGACGAGGAGATCGAGGCCTTTCACGTTATAAGCTGTCTTAGTGGTATCTCACTTGTGATTCTGATTTGTGTTTTCCTAGTGACTGATGATTCCAGGTGTCTTTCATGTACTTACTGGCCACTTGTATATCTTGTTTGGAGACATGTTTATTCAGATCCATGGTCCGCTTTTTACTGGGTGGACATTGTAGGCAACTGTGAGCGCAAAGTGAAAGCCCTCAAACTTTTCTGCCAAATTATTCTGTGGAGTCAGTACTAAGAGTCGTTCTTTTAAAAAAAAGTAATAATCATAACAATCTTTATAATTTACAAAGTGCTTTTAAATATTCTGTTTCTGATGATAACATCCCCTAAAACCCTGAGAGGTAATTATCATTATATCCTATTATATACAAAAGAATAAACAGCCTCTAGGGTAAAATTTTGCATTTATAGGTAATTTGTGGGGGGGGAATGCTTATGGTTTTCATTAGGTTCCCAAAGGTGTACCCCAAACTACTATAGAGAAACTGTTCTAGAACTTAGCTTCTTCCATAATAAGTTCACAGACATGTGATGGATTTAAAAATATGGTGCTATTACCACTATAGTATACTGTCTCCAAGGCCAAGGCCAAGGAAGGTTAGCTTCTGTTCCTGGAAGGGGCTGTGCTGCTGAATGGGGGTGTCTAGTCATGTACTGTTGACATTTAACATTTTTGACTGCAACCCAAATAATTACCTGATATGATCATTAAAAAGTCCATAGTAGGGATATATATTACTGTTGTTTCCATTTACTTTTTGATAATGTTTTATAATCATAGGTATATATTTCACACATAATTATTAAAATTTTAATATAATCTACACATAGGAATTTCTAGTGTCTCCTGTCTCAGAATAGAAAAATAGAGGATTGCTCCCAAATCCAATGTAGTTGTTAACTAGGAAGCTGTTGCTATTAACTACCTCTCATGGAGCATTTTTCGGCTTAGAAAGTGCTCTGATTTGTATTTGTCCTTACACTCACCTTTGGTGTCCGTTGCTGTTGTTACTCGAAGGATGAGCACACAGAAGCTTAGAGAAATTCTTCTAGATTTGCTTACGGTGAGATAAGTGGAACTAAAGTTGATTTTAGTTTTCCTAAATTTCGAACAGTGTTCTATCGAACGTTATATAAAATTTTTCTGGAGTGATTATTTTAAAAGGCCCAGTTCTGGGCCTCTGTCCCCACCTAGGGTCTGCGTCAGTAGGCCTGTATGAATAGGGCCTAAGAAAGTGCCCTGCAGACAAGCATCCTGAACCATGGTGTTCCAGATGGCCCACACATTGAGAAACACTCGTCCAGACTATAAAACCCGGACTGTTGAAAGAACAGAACCTGGTCTTCAGGCCTTTGTCCCAAGATTGACAGCAAGCTCTGAGAGACAAACGTGATCAGATTTGTATTTCAGAAAGGTCACTCTGGCTACTGTGCAGAAAGTCATGTGGGGGGGGGGATCTGACCTAGGAGAGGGGGACCAGTAGGTCCCTTCCAGTCCAAGACAGAAACAACTATGGGTTACATGGTAATGGTGATGAGCCACAGTGAATGGGTTCAAGAGAAGTTAAAGGAACAGGCCTGACTGGGCTTGGTGATAGGATGAGGTCAGCAAGGATTTGCAGAACTCATGGTTGATTCCTGGGTTTTAGTCTTGGGCAAGTAGGAGGGTGGTGGTGCTGGTTTACTGAGATGCAGGCACAGGAGGAAGAGGAAGAGGGAGTGTTCATGAGGTCAGTCTTAGTTTGTAATTGTCTTTCACACATATGTTGCTGGATTGTTTCCATCTCCTCTCCTCAGCTCTCTGGGATTAGGATTGTACTATAGGAGCCCAACGTATGGCCCCGACAGACCTGAGCATTTCCAAAGAATTCTGTTTCCCATTTTATGAAGCTAGGACATTTATTCCATTTCCAGAGGCCTTCATCCCCGCTCTAGGAAGAAGAATCATCAAGATATCAGCAATGCTATCAGTTGGTGAAGAGGCCAGGTTTTGAAGTTGGGGTTTCATTGGTTAGCCAAGAAACAGGAAAGCTGACTTGAGAGGGCATTGAGCTAAAAATTATCTGTAATTTTCATCAGAGTCTCATCAAATAGTGTTTAAGAATGGTTACCTGACCCAATGGAGAACTCTAATGGCAAGGTTGGTGTGAGAGTTTAGCATAACTTTATTCAGGTCATCGTTTTGTCGGAAGAGGATGATGAAACTCAGAGAGGCGACTCACAGTAGACAGAGCTCAGAGTAAAGCCTGGGAATAGAGCTACGTCTGGTGCTCCAGACAGGCCATTCGTGCTGGTAAGGACCCATGACATCAGATCACATGATCCCCATGGCAACCCTGTTGGATGCCAAAGCCTGTATATTCATACCAATAATACAACCACACAAGTTTGGTTCTTGTCCTGAAGTCAAATTGACCATGATTTTAGCTTCTGGGTCAGCATGGCTTACAGATCAGCCCAGATCTCTTCTGTGTAAAAAGGACATTTTGATTGTTCAGGTTCTGAGCCCTGGAGAGCGGGGCTCTGGTGCTGGTGGTTGCCACGTGTCCCTCCAGTGTCACTGCTCCTTGTCAGCTGTGGTCTGGATTTTATGGTCCCCGTCACTCATGGTTTGCTACTATATTTGTCACAGCGTCCTGGAATAATGGAAACCTTTCAACACACAAAGCTGTATGTGTTAAAAAAGAAATTGTTCCTCCTCACCATCCATCAAAACAAAACATAATAACCTTCAACCATGGCAACATGGAGTTCTCGAGCTTTGGAACTGATAGAACATTTTGGGTGTTAACAAAAAACAATCCCTTGTAGGAGAACTTGCTGAAGCCACAGCTATTTAAACAGGTTAGTGGGTGACTAGCAAGGTCCTTGCTTCGGATTGAGTAACCCGAGCCATTCATGCCTCCCTGTTGTCCCCCAAATGGCCATCTGTATTAGTTAAAATATCTAGACTGTGGATCTTTAGTAGCCAGAGACCTTGATTGTATTTGCATTTTTAACATGTGCATGCTTTTTATGTTGATTTTAAGTCAGACCAGATGGGGCCTGCCACGCAGCTGTGCTACTGTTTCATCCATGCAGCATCATCTGAAGTTCCAAAATGAAATAATGAGCAGAAGTGGCTAATGTTGCTCACCATGAGCTCTTCCAAGAGTTTAGACTGTGTTTTGTGTCCAAATGAAAGCCATTGCCTCTTTGGCGATGGGTGACCCGAGACATGATGATATCCTGGTCACTCGGAGAATCAGGTGCAAGGACATTGCGCTCCCACTGCATTTCCTCCTCTCAGGGAAAAAGAAATCAGTGTTCATTGTGCTGTTGTGTCTGTGGCGTTCTTCAGCTTGCTGTTTTGTTGGGCAGCCTGTTGTGCAGGGTTTTATAGTAACATCCTGGTAAAAATGAACACTCTGTACGGCATCGCCCCAGCTGGTCCCCACTGTGAAGTTAAACATTAAATCCGAAGAGCAAGGAAATTGAGAGGGAAAAGCTCTGTCCTCTGTCCCCGAGTTGTTGCTTGCCCGCAGTGCTGCTGCAGCCCTGCTTCGAAAGCCCCCCCCCAGCGAGTGGAGGACCATGTTGCCTTGTGAGCCGATGGCAAGGACTGAATGTGGAGAGCCCAGAAAGATGTTAAGAATCAGAACTACCTATCTCTCTGCCTACTCCATTCCTAAGTTCCATTTTTATTTTTTAAAATGTGGGTATCTTAATTTTAACTAGATTTTTTCCATCAAAGTAGCATAGGATAATGAAAATGAAGTGGGTATTTACATATTAAATACTGTATAAGTTTTGATACATGATGTAATATAGATTTGATTTGAAATAGGACTAAATAAGATACCAATTTTATAAGCATACTGTCTTTATACATTTTTGTTCCTTGTTTTTATAAATAATTACCTACCTTTTTCCAAGGATTCTTCTACCTCCACCCCTAAGAGGGAATTCTTTTGAATCATATTGTTATTGATAACTTTGTGCTTCTTTTTTTTTAAAGTTTTAGATTTTCTTTTAAATTTTAAAACTGTACAAAACAGAAAAATGCAGACTAGCCAGGGGTCTTTTTTGGTGTTCTTGGCTTTGTAATATAAATCATCTGGATATGCTGCTTATTTTGAGGGTATATTGGTCTATTTTTTTTTTATTCCTGGTAAATTGTTCTCAGGCTGAAGCACAAACTTGCATGTCTGAATAGAGGTGGAGAGAATTTTTGCATTCAAAATATACCCACTTGAAAATTGGAGATTATTAAGGAAATGACAGGCCTGGAACTATTAGAAGCGTGAATGTTAGACCTAAAGTGGTGTAACCCCTGTATATGTTTATTTCTATACAGCTAGCAATTTTGAAGAGTTTGATTTTTTTCCCCCTACAGCAATCTGAATGCGTGTGTTGAAGTAGTTGGAAACCGTGGCAATAAAAGCCTATTCCGTTAATCATTATGCATGGCGTAGAGGGAGCTGAAACAGTTCACTGGCAGATATTGAAGGAAAATTGGACGTCCTTTCCTGCGCTTGAGCAGAAATGCCTCAGATGGCAGTGCAGCACCTTGCTCTGGGACCTCTGGCCTCCGCCGAGGGGAGCCCTTCCTCTTTGGTCCTTCCTGTCTCCAGCGGCAGCACTCAGCGAGAACCCCTGTACCTAGCACTCGCAAGAGCTCTATTTACAGAGCTCTGCCATCGCCCCAGCTCTCTGGGAGTCCCATGGGTCTCAGGCCCTCAATTGTACTGTCTGTACTTACTCATTTAGGGATCAGTTCTTTTTTTGTCATCCGCCTGCTCTTTGTATGCTCTGTGGGATGATCTCATCTGTGTCTGCAACAGTTAGACTTTTTTCTAATGGGTTTTAGTGGGCCTGCCCCCAACAGACAAGCCAAGTAGGTTCCTCAGACTGCAACTCCCGAGCCAGACCGCCCAGTGCACGTCCAATGTTGTCCTTCACGCCACGTGACCCGCAGCTGCTCTTTACCTCGTTTATCCGAAACTTGGAGGTGCTGGTGGGGCCGCCTTATAAGGATGTTGGGAGGAGCCAAGGTGATGAGTAAGAAAACACAGCAGTCCCTGAAGCATAGCAACACTTAATAACAGCAAATGTTAGCCTTCCGGTTTTCTCCTTAAAGCCCTGTTATCCACCTCTCCTAGATTTACATTTCCACCTGTCCCTCTAGCTTTCTTTTGTTTGTATTTTTGTTTGTAACTTAAACTCGTCCTGCTCTAAGTTTCTCCTCCTGGTCTCCCACTGCAAGTATTTCCCTTTGTGGTAGATTCTTTCACCTCCCCCATCATTCATAGTGAACATTCTTTGGGATGTATGTTGTTCCATTTTTATATACAAGGCATCACCAAAACTTTTCTCTAAATCCCTTTTCTAGTTATCTGTTCAGGGCTAGTGATCCTCTAACTACGATTTTACCCAAGGCAGCCTAAATCAGTATTTAAAAAATCTCGGTGTTGGAATCAGATGAAACCTTGCCAGCTCTGTCACTTCCTGGCTGTGTGACTTTGGATGAGTTACCTAACCTCCCTGAGCTTCAGGATCCTCTCTGTAAGATGAAGACAGTGTTATTTCTTTGAAGAATGATTGTGAGGCTCTGCTGAAATACTGCCTTTGTAGTCCCTGGTGTAGCCTCTAGCTATACCTGTAGTGACTGAACATGCAGCTGTTACTGTTACTCCCTCCCTATCTGGTCTTCATCTCTCTCTGTTCCTGTGAGTGGTTCAGAGTTACTCAACAGAACCTCTATCTCTTACTTGTGATTTTTTTTTAAAGGACACAAAGAATGTGGAAAGGACTTTAGATGTTTTTAAACCATTCACCTCTGCAAAAATCAAAGCTACCATTTAGTAAGTACCTATCAGGCATGATGTATAGTTTTAAAACCCTGTGTAGTGGATGTGGCTGGAGCTCTAAGAAGCAAACAGGCACCCCTCTGAGCCCTCCCAGCCAGGAGTGTCTTGACTGGTACTTGAGCTCTGCCCATCCCTGGTTCAAACTCCAGATTTTTGTCATAACGTATTGCTTCCATAACCCCACGCCCCCATATTAAAATAAATAAAAGAAAGTAAATTTCTTGATATATGTTCCAATGACTGGGAGGGAACCCACTACTTTGTAAGGAAGTTAGTTCATTGTATTTCTGAAGTTAAATACTTCAGAGTTTTGTGCTAGAACCTGATCCCTATATTTTTTGTCATTTGATTGCTTTTTAAAAACTTAAGTCATGTCAGCCAGTCTAACATCTTTCCTGATAGACCTTTAACCTTTAAATACTTGAATTTAACTATGGCTCCTCCCACCATTTCCCTCCACTCCATCAATCCCCGACCACAGAGGATGAGTTTATCCATTCTGGTCCCCTTCATTTCGGAAATGAACGTTATCCTATATATGCTCTATTTCATGCACACCAGACATTCTCTGTCCCAGTTTTCTCCCTCTGGCTTCAGATCTAGGAACTGCCAGGGTCTCTGTAGCCCAAAGTGCACATGAGGTTTTTCTCAAACAGCTTTAACAGTGCCAGCAGAGAGCTTGAAGTCACTGCCCTGAGCGTGGGGCCTGGATGCTTCCTTGCAAGGTCACTCATTCTCAAATGAAGTATTTACAGAGTACCCAGGTGTTAGCGCCCCCAGGACTCCTTATTTGTCTTTCTCCTCGGTCTCTTGAGATTGTGAGAAAGTGAGCAAACAGTGAGCAAGGCCAGGAAAAGCCTCTTGCATCTGGTTTCTGTCCCTGTGGTCTCTGCTGTTGCCGGGCAAACAGTCCTGACACTCTGAGCGCATCAAAGACATTTGCATGAGAAAGTTTCAGGGATTTATTGTTTTCTCGTGAACATAGGCAACTGAAAAATCTACAGCCTTGAGAATAATTTAAAAGGAAGTTAAATTTTATCTTTTCAGAGCTATTAAGATCCCTAGGTGTCAACTTTGTAATCAAATTCCTGAAAGTGGCCTTATCCAGGCTCTCCCTCTCTGAAGTGTAGCAGAGTATCAGGAGCATCGCCAGAAGGGCACAGCTGCCTGGGTTTGGATTCCAGCTTTGCTGCTTCCTGTCCGTGAGGGTGGTTTCCCCAACCGCTCCAGTGAGGTGAATAATGGTACCTACATTGCAGGGTTACTGTGAGCATTGAATGAGTATTACCATAAAGTGCTTGAGAACAGTGTCCAGGACGTAACATATGCTCACTTAATGCTGTTATCATGGTTGTTGTATCGACTGAGGAAATAGTTTCATTTCTTTACCCAGAAGAGGACACAGTCATGACATAAATAGATGTTCTTCAGAAGTCAACTCACATCTGTAGTAAGTTACTTCCAAGTTTGGGGAAACACTTAACTAAATGTTTCACTCTAGCCCATTATCTAGATAACTATGTAGATCTAGCTTCTTGTTTTTCATGGAATTTATAATGTACCCAATCTTCAAGAGCTGTCAGAAATGGGTCTCTTGTTGTTTTGGGTTTTTTTTAAGAGAGAGAAAGGGAGGGAGAGAGAGGGAGAGAAACATCAATGTGAGAGAGAAAAACATTGATTGGTTGCCTCTCACACACACCTTGACCAGGGACCAAATCCACATCTCAGGTATGTACCCTGACCAGGAATCAAACCCATAACTTTTTGGTTTATGGGACAGTGCTCCAACCAGCTGAGCTACACCAGCCAGGGCAGAAATGCTTTCTTAAGTTGTTCATCATTAGGGTTCAAGGAGCTTTCTTGTTCCGTGATCAGGGATCCCTGATAGTGAATGTTTACTTGTGGAATTTCAGGCACAGACATGCGTAGTGACACCACGCTCCTTACAGATGTGCTCCCCGTCCTGCAGTGTGGGCGCCAAGCCCCACGCTGGTGTTCGCTTCCCGTTTGACAGCCTGGATGGGTGGGTCTTAGTGTCCTAGCTTTTTGATTTCTGAGCAGATGCGGTGACCAGGGAAAGTGATGCTGTTTTCGTTATAATGGTCTGAGAATCCCTACAACTCTCTTTGAGTTATAAACTGTGGGGGCAGGGAGGGAAATAACTAAACACACCTTCTACTGTTGTTGAGAATAACCCTGGCTTAGCTTCAGCAGGGTCTGGCAATTCAAAGGAGTTTGTGTTCATTTCCTTTCCGTTGAATACCTACTGTGGTCCTTCACCACAGGGTGTTTAGCAGTTGGTTTCTTCCTCTTAAATTAGATGCAGTTATATAGGGAACTCCTTTTTTGTTCAATGGATCATGATTTACTTACTGAGTTGGCTTTGTATTTATATTATGATTTTATTTTTTCTATGGTTGATTGAGTGCATGCTCTACCTAAAGTATTCTGCCTACACCACAATTGGGATGAACAGAGCATGTAACTGGAATGGTAGGGAGAAAGGCAGGAATGTTAAGTTGAAAAAGGTAAGTCTCATCATTGAAATTTAAGTAGGTGGCCAAGTGATCAGCTGTTTTCCGTTTGGAGGCCTAGTTGTGTTTACCTAAGAGGTGGATTTGAGCTGAGCCTGGAGGAGGTGGTAGGATTTCAGGAGCTAGAAAAAAAGCCACAGTAAATGCTAGGTGGGGGAAGAGTATGGACAGAGACCTGAATGTGTGGAAGGTCTGGCAGGGCGGGGCCTGGGACCCTGGAGACAAGGCTGAGAGGCGCTTGCTGGAGGATCCCCAGCTCTGCGCTTCAGACAGGGCTCTTTACGGTGAAAGGCTGTGGACAGTTCCTGCGGGGGTGCGGGGATGGGATTGGGGTCAGAGCCGAGATCATGCAAGGCAGCTGTTGATGCATGTGAGGTGGCTGCAGAGGTCCGAACTGCCAGCCTCCAGTTTGGCCCAAGATGGTGATTCGGATATGCTCTGAGGAGGGCTGGGCCCAGTGACATCAGGAGTGAAAAGGAAAACACACATTTGGGTGAACTTCCAAAGGTTCAAATAACATAATTTGGTAACTGGTTTACTCCAGGGCAAAGAAAGCTTGAAGAATTAAAACAGACAGATTTCTAGGTTGGGTGACCAGAAAAACAACATGCCAATAATTAAGCTTTGAACATAGGAGAGGGTCCAGGTTTGAGGGCTGGGTGGGTGACACGTAATAATGGGTGTAGTGATGTGTAATTTTGTGGCCTTTGTAAGATATTCATGTGGATATATTCTCTAGGCAGTTAGAAGTTGAGGTCCAGCAGATAGAAGAGATTTGGGTCTGGGAGTCTGGCCTTCTAAGAAATCTTTGAGGCCTGGGGAGAGGAGGTCTTGGCCTCTTCCAGTCACTTCTTAAATGAGAGGCATTTGTCAGGCTTCTCTCCTCAGATTTTCCCACTGAGAGCCGAGGACCGAGCCAGGCTGACATACACCCCTCATTTAAGAGTGAGTGGGAGAGCCACTGCAAAGATCACTGTCTCAGAAGGGAGCTTCCGCAGGGACGGGCCAACCAAGCCCAGCAGATGCTGTAGCCGAGAAGACGACTTTGAGTGGGATAAAGAACTGATTCTCACCATTGTAATGTCTTTTTAATTTGTGTGTGTATGTGTGGACATTTTGAAACTACGCAAAAGTAGAGAGAACACAACCCACTATCTTCCCAGTATCCAGCATTAGTTATTATCAGCATTTTATCAGTCTTCCTTCTTCTCCTCACCTTTTGGGGGGAGGAGAAGGGAGCTTTCAAGCATGATCAGACCCGTGCCATTCCTCCCATAGTTTAGCTTGCCACTACTTCATAAAGACAGTTAGTTTTTATATGTCATTATCTCACCAAAGCTAAAAAAATTAATTTATCAATATCAGCTAACAAAACTTCTCTTCATTAAAATAATTTGAAGTCCTTGAGAGTCACATCAGTGATACTTTCCATCGAGATGAGACCTCACTCTGAGAGCCCGTTTGGGGAGTGGGCAGACTGCCGTGCTTCGCGTAGAAAGGACGCTTCCACATGGCCTGTGGCCACTTTAGATGGAAGGCTGTTTCATTTTGTGTATACCCTCAGCCCCTGGGAATAGCAACCAAAATCTAAGATTGGGCTTCCTGTTTTTAGATCATAGGAATTAAAGCATTTATTCAATGATACTGCTCCGGTTTTGCTTCCTCTGGCCTACATACAATTCACTTCCTAATTCTAGAGCCATGGTCCTCATTTGGGACACATGGCCCTCTCCAGGGTCATTTTTAATTGCCATGGCCTCGGAGGAAAGGGGCTACTGGCATCTAATAGAAGCGAGAAGGTAAGGATGCACAGGACAGTCCCCCTCCCATAATAAAGGCTTAACCTGCCCAAACTACCACTGGTGTCAAGGCTGAGAAACTCCGTGTTGGAGGGACTAGCATATTCCAGAGGAGAACCACCCTTTCCAGTCCGTTGTTACAAGCTCGCACGCCAGGTCACTGTTAAGAATTTGTCTCTCTTCTTTGGAGCGAGGTAACGTCCCTGCAGGTGTTTGTTCTTGGATCATCTGCATCTCTGGGTTTGGCTGGGTCTTTGAGCCCACCAACCTTCATTCCATTTTTCCTTATCTTGGTGTCCTCAGACTCCAGCAGAACACAGAAGTGATTCGGTTTCTTTGGGTAGGAGATTTAAGGTGGAATATACTTCCAAGGTATGTTCACTGGGCTGAGCAAAGTTCTGTCTTTGCAAGAAGACAGCAGCTTGGTGGGGGTGGGGGTTGCTATTGAACAGAAGGTGGAACTTCTTAAACTAAGATATAATGTATATTTCTTCATCCTAATTTGAAGTTGAGCATGAAATGACTATTTGTAGTAATTGAGAAACATAAATTATATTACATTCTTTATTTGTAGGAAATACAGTTGGAGCATGCAAAGCAAGCCTTTGTGCAAAGGGACAATGCCAGGACTGGAAAAGTCACAGCCATTGACTTCCGAGACATCATGGTCACCATCCGCCCCCACGTCTTGACACCTTTTGTAGAAGAATGTCTAGTAGCTGTAAGTTGTAACTTGCCCTAATGAAGTAGTTTATTCCACCTGGCATGAGCTCAGTGAATAAGGGATTGTAAGAGCAACTCTTACATGTTGTTATGTAAAGGTTTTTCTGTTTAAAAGAAACATTTTCTTAATGTGATTATATACATTACTAAAGTTAAAGACACAGTATGTTTTGGCTAGTGTTAGTAGGTAGGTTAATTTGTTACCTGAATGATATCGAATCTCTTAAAGAAAACATATTAATTGGTTTTTTAAAAAAGAAAAAACAAATTTATGATCTCATACTAATTTTGCTTTATATTTTGAGGTGTGTCAAATGCTAATCTTTGCTTTTATCTATTTTCCAAGGCAAAAAAAATTTTTTAAGTCATGTGCCTGGATTATATGTGAGGTCAGCAGAACAGAAACTATCAGCGTGTGTGTGTGGAGAGGTAACAGTGGCATATGGGACAGGCAGTGAGCCCCGCTGTGCTGTGTTGCGGAGTTTCCATCCTGGTGGATATCCAGCTCCTCTCCTTCCCTGCTGGCCCCAGAGAGTGTCCTGGAGCTTTCTGCGGGGGTGGTGCCCAAGCCTTGGCCATGGAGCATAAGAATCACCATATGGATAATTATAAAAAGTACAGATTCTAAGCTTCTTTCCAGATCTACTGATTCACCATCTACAGGTGGTGAGGACCTTAGAGTCTAACCCTGAGCTTCCTAGATCATTCTGATGGTCACTTGGATTTGGGGACCCTTAGGTGGTTGGTAGCTATCTTTTCATTCATCCCAGGGAGATTTTTTTTTGAGTGTTTTCACCATCATCTGGGTTTCTCACAATGCTTACCATAGGCAGAAACTTAGGCTACCTTTTCATTTTTCCTTTTTTATCCCTGGTGCCTGTTTTTGGAAATGTGGTGTTCTGACAAGGCCTTTTCCACTCTGGCACTGTGTTAATCTAGCTCCCGTTCTTGCCCGCCCCCCTTCCCTGCTCCATTCTAAACTCCCATGTCAGCTATTCTAAATGGTTACTAAGCGAAGATTTATATGGTTGTTACCTTATAAAGAAGGGCTTTCCTAATAAAAATATTTTGCCTTGTTAGGGAAGGATAGAATTTGAAACCCAAACTGAAGTTCCATTCATAATGGACTTGCTGTCTGTTTCCCTTATCCCCTATTAAGAAATATGGTTTCTTACAAATTTTGACTATCAGAATTCTGACCAGTCTTAACCCCCATCAAAGCATATGGCATCTCATAATTTTACCATAACATGCCTGTTTGCTGGAAATCCACCACTGTGAAGTCTGTGTATAAATGATTATTTATTGCTAGTTATAAGTAACATGACAAATCATGATATTAATGCTAGATTGGCCACTTTTCATAGTATGTTTGTGCCGGTGTAATATAGTTTTGTGTGTACAAGCACACACGTGTGTGATATAGGTTTGCATGTCTAAGCCTCTAAGAATTGCTCATTAGATGAAATAAACAAACTTATAAAACATTTCCAATGGAAATTTGAACTCTGTAAATTACTACTGGTGCTGTTGTTATAACCCTACACATGTATTTATTTAGTTTTCTAGGATCGTGTGTGTGGAGAGTACAAGTTCTGGTCATGATTAGTTGCAGTTACTTCTAAAAATCATATAGCTTTTTTTTTCAATGTGAAGGAAAAAGATATATAACTATTTCTTCTTATACATGCATTCTTGATTACTTCCCAAACTAGCATTGATATATGTACTTCTGAATCTTCCTCATTCTGTACTTTATTTTTATTCCCCCTCTCTTACTTTCAACTTATTCGAGGCTGCTGGAGGCACCACGTCCCATCAAGTCAGCTTCTCCTACTTTAATGGATTTAATTCACTCCTGAACAACATGGAACTCATTAGAAAGATCTACAGCACTCTGGCAGGCAACAAGAAAGATGTCGAGGTGACTAAGGGTGAGTGAGAGTAAATCTGAATTCTTACCTGCAAGCATCTTGGTGCATTATTATTAGAGTGAAGAAGGCAACCAAGAAGTTTTGTTGTAGATTTTTTTTTATTTCATTGACACGTACTAACCCTATGGCATACGTGTGTTCTTCATCTTGTGATTAGACAAAAGCAAACAAAACAATCTTTAGCAAGTTTTAAATAAACCAAAGACAGTCTTTGAGTGAGAGAACAGCGTAAAGTTTCTTAAATGTTTTCAAATCTTGCTAGAGCCTGGGCTAAATTGGCAGCCTCTACAGTGGGCTTCAAAAGTACATGAGGAATTCCATAAACTTATACTGGTGACAGTGTAAATTGATCTACAGTCTTAGAACAAGATACCAGCATTTTAATGAGATTTTCTTTTAAACAGAGAATTGGCTTAGGAATTCCACAGCGTCATTAACATAACCTCCTGGGACCTATGCATATGAGGTTTCATATCTGCTCCCTAGTTTTCCCTGACCTGACATTTGAATAACATCATGTGTCGTTTATTGAGTCTTCAGATGGCACCAGACTTTTAAAGTCAACGTTAGAGAAACTCATCTGCACACTCTCCAAATGAATGAAAGGACTGCCAAAGTTCTTACCCTATTTGGATTGACTTGAATTCTCCAACTGATGATGATAAAGTTTTGTGATGTTCACTCATTCCAGTGCCTTGAGTTAATGCTGCATTTAGTGGCTATTCCTCCTTGAATCTTTCCCTTTTTAACTCTTTTTCCATACAGAGGAGTTTGTTCTGGCAGCTCAGAAATTTGGTCAGGTTACACCCATGGAAGTTGACATCTTGTTTCAGTTAGCAGATTTATATGAGCCACGGGGGTAAGTTTGCCCTTTTTTTTTTTTTAATTAGCTTAATAAAAGGAGGTTAGGAGGTGGGGGTAGGAGGAAGGCCCCAAACTGGGAGAAAAAGAAACCAAATTAAAGATAACTCTGAAATATAGGAAAGGAAAAAGGGAATGTTTTACAATTCTGTAATATACATTTTAATCAACTTGTATTTTGTTGCTTGTGCTTGTTTGTTTGTTTTTTTTTTTTCGTCCTCCACCCCGGCAGCCGGATGACCATAGCAGACATTGAACGAATTGCTCCACTGGAAGAGGGAACTCTGCCCTTCAACTTGGCTGAGGCCCAGAGGCAGGTGGGCAGAAAGCACCTCTCACCCCCTTTCACTTGCAGTTGTCTTTCGGACTCTGGTCTGACCTACCATTTTTCTATTTTGCACCCAAATTCCAGACAATTTCATAAGGCTTAAAGGAGAAATTACTTAGGGATGTTCTGATTAACAGATAGTTGACATTTTTGCTCTTTCCCCGCCGACCCAAAGATGAGGTGGTTTTTCTAACTGCACTGAAAACCTAACCCTCCAAAACAGGGAGAAGACCCTTTCCCCCTTCCTCCCTAGATCTCGGTGGAGACGCGGGCAGAAGTCCCGTTTCGGTGTCGCTGGCCCAGCGACTCCTGGTGCTGCTGAAGGAGAGCTGTCTTCGCTGGGCAGAGAGGTTCCCTGTCAGTGCCGTTGTCCCACTGCTGTGCCCTCCGTGTTTCTGAATATCAAAATGAGATAATTGTGTTTAGTCTGGAGTCGTAGTTCGAAGGCTTTTAGACCTCTTTTCTCTGTGAAGGGATTCGTAAGTTATGTGGAAACAATTTGAGGAATGCTAAATTTTATTTTATGGTTAACAGAAACCAATCCCTTGCAGTTTGGGAGTGAGAAACTTAAGACACGAGGACCTCCTCATTTAACTCTTGCTCGACTTTCTATAGATCAGGATTAGAGAATCGAAGCCTTCATGGGGTGGGTTGTGCTTACATGATGTTTATAAAATAAATCCACTCACAGACGAGCATCGTTTTAGAAAAAGAGATCCTTTAAGGCAAAGCCATCTCCGAATCCTGTGAGACTTAACAGTTTTTGGCTTGGAGCTCTGGGTCTGTACAGAGACGCCAGTGTGACCACAATGGGTTGATGCGGGCTACATTTTTAAGACTGGCAGGCCTCAGGCCAGGACCCCCTCCTTTCAGCTCCTTCCCACTCGAATGCAGTGGCGAGTTCTGTGTGCAGCATATTACTCAAAGTGGTGGGTGTGTGCTCAGTAAATCCTAACTAGGCACCTCTGGAAAACCAGCTGGCCGTTGTTAAAAGAGGAAGCCGATTTCCCCGAGTGCAGGAGAGAGGACTGTATAATTGTGTGCAGAGGTGGAAGCAACGTTGCTCTCCCCTCCCTTTGAATTTTAAACACTGCTTACCAGTGTCTCTGTGCTACTAGTTGTAGAGATTTGAGGATTAAGAAAAAGCAGGGACTTTTTTCTTTTCCTTTTTTACTCCTGTTCTCCAGTTGGCAGTGGTATCCCACAAGTTTTCCTTCAGGCCCTCTGCAGCTTTTGAGAGTTGGCAGGGGGTGCTTGTTGATACTGGTCATGAAGAGGTTAGAGGAGGCTGATGGGATTTACAGTGGGAAATGGTTGGCTGCTGCTTCGAGGGTTAGAGCAATTCACAGTGGTCTTGCCTGGAATATTCTTTACTCTGTGAACCTCAGTGGGCCAGGCCGCATTGACAGACTCGAGCAGTGCAGGTCACCCCCCAGGCAGGTCAGTGCTAACACTCACTGTCAGCAGAGGCACAGAGGCATCCGGGGGTAGGAATCTCTTCTCGTTTCACGAGCATACTGCATTTCTAGCTTCAGAAAAGTTCAGCGAAAGCCTGGAGTTTCATTTATTTTGTCTTTAAAATAAAGACTTAGTGATAGCGATAGGTTCCTCCCACCCCATTATTTCCACAGTGTTTTCACTTGTTATTTTGATACCAAAACCTTTCAAAGTATTGCATATTTTTGTCTTTTTTTAAGTTAAAGGATAGTTTACATACAACATTACAGTAGTTTCAGGTGTACGACTTAGTGATTCGACATTGACACGGCTGACAGTGTGCTCACCACACTCGGACTGGTGACCTCTGTCACCGGGCAAAGTTATCACACCATGAGTGACTGTACTCGCCTTCACCGTTCTCACCCATCCCTCCACCCCTCTCCCGTCTGGCAACCACCAGTTTGTTTCTTGTTTCTACTAGTCTGTTTTAGTTTTGTTCTGTCTGTTCATTCATATTATGTATTTTTATCCACGTAAATAAAACGGTACCTTTCTTATGGTTGCAACGGTCACAATGAAGTTACTGTTGATGTCCATCTGTACAGGGATAGACTCAGAAACACTCCATGTAATTCACAGAAGGAATGCTTCACATTCTTAAAGGTGCATATTTCTGTGGAAAGCTATTTTCAGTGAATTTGAAGGAGATTGCAAATTATCTCATTGTGTTAGAATTGTGTTACATTGACAGTAACTAAAATTCAATGGGTTGATGGCTGGGGTTGGTAATTATTTTCATTGTTCACCAATTTTAATGATTGTGGCTTTTGAAAAATACAGATTTTATTGAATGTTTTTATTCATTCAACAAGTATTTATGAAGCACTAACTATATGCCACCCTCATTTGAGGGAGTACGAGATCTGTGTATGAGGTCCATCCTTACAAAGTCCAGCCATATTTAATATAATGAGGATGGTTTGCCTGGCATCGATGTAACCTGGCAGTCAAGGAGAGTGGACTGGAATGCATATGTGTGAACCACGATGACTTCACTGTACTAGTCAGTGGGGGCGGTAGATGCCGTGGAGTGAGCATGTGTACTGTGTGGCTATCACATACAAGGTGACTGAGCAAGTAGAGCAACAAATCTGCATCAGATTTTGCATTGAGCTTGAACATTCTTCCGCGTAAACTATTGGGATGATTCAGAAGGCCAAAATATGGGCAACTAGTGAATGGCAGCTTCATCACAACAACATGCCCACTCATGCATCACGTCTCATGCAGAGTTTTTTGCGAAACATCAAACCACCCAGGTGACTCAGCACCCCCTATAGCCCAGATTTGGTGCCCTGTGACTTCTGGCTTTTCCCAAAACTGAAATCATCTTTGAACTGAAAGAGATTTCAGACTGTCAGTGAAATTCAGGAAAATATGATGGGACAGCTGATGGCAACTGGGATAACTGTGTGAGTTCCCAAAGTGCCTATTTTGAAGGGGACGGACGCGTCATTGTCCTATGTACAGTTTTTCTTGTATCTTGTATCTCCTTCAATAAATGTCTCTATTTTTTATATTACTTGGCTGGGTACCTTCTGGACAGACCTCGTACACATAAGTTTGCTACTGGATTCTTTGCTACTGTTCTATGTAGGCAGAGAACACAGACCACTGACTGGCCTGAAATATGAATTTTAAAATGATAGATGAAACAAGAGGAGAAAATAATAATACAATCACCTAGTTGTAACCACTGTAAAAATTTTTAATATCTCTAGACGGTGAGGTATCCAAAATGTTAGTGTTATTTTTATGTACATGTATATGCCCACAAATAATTTTAATAAAAACAATTTTTAAGGATTGTGAAATACTTTAAATATTTAAAAACATAAAGAGAATTAAATCATGAACACCTGTCTACTCACCATATTCTTTTTTAAAAATATATCTTATTGATTATGCCATTACAGTTGTCCCATTTCCCCCTTCACTCCCCTCCAACCTGCACACCCCCTCCCACCCACATTCCCCCGCTTTAGTTCATGTCCATGTGTCATACATATAAGTTCTTTGCCTTCTACTTTTCCCATACTATTCTTGCCCTCCCCCTGTCTATTTTCTCCCTACCATCTATGCTACTTATTCTCTGTACCTTTTCCTCCTCTCTCCTCCTCCCACTCCCCTGTTGCTAACCCTCCATGTGATCTCCATTTCTGTGGTTTTTATTTATAATGTCATATGAACATTTCTTAATATTAAGTATTTTACTACATAATTTTTATGATATACTATCTTGTTTTAAGGCTGTAGCATTATGTTTAACCAGTCCTCTATTATTGGACATTTAGGTTATTCTCACAGGTTTTGCTCTTAGAAAATAGTACTGCTTTCCAACATTCTTATAGCTTGATCCTTGTTTATGTACACAATTATTTTTTAGCCTAACTTTTTATCAGTAGAACTGCAGGGTGAGAGGTTATATGTCTTCTAAGGGATTGGGTGAATATTACCAAGTTTCCTTTCAGTTTAAACTTGATTAAACGCCAGGTTTGAGAAGCTGTTTCTATCAACTCTTGCCAGACTGAGTGTCGCTATTAAAAAACAAACCAACAAAAAACAGACCCCTAGTCTCCCATTCTGATTGATGAAGAATGTTGTCTCATTAATATTTTTAAATTTATATCTCTCCATCACTAATGAGACTTGAACATTTGAAAATAGATTCATAACATTGTTTTTAGTACATAGTGGCTTTCATTACCTTCAAAACATGATGTTTAAACAGTAACAGCAATGATAACTTTTCATTAATCAAAACTTACTGAATCTAACCCTACCTTCTTCCCTCTTTGACATTTTATTTGTGTCATAAATTTAGGAACCAGTGGATAATTTTTTAAAATAGCGTGTGCTCATTTTTGTTCTGTCCGCTTTTCTACTCCCTGTCTTTCCGCTCTCTGTTCCCTACACACGGGAAGAAGAAGGCTTCAGGCGAGTCGTCTCGACCCATTCTCCTGCAAGTTGCAGAGTCGGCCTACAGATTTGGACTGGGTTCTGTCGCTGGAGGTAAGCCAGGGATGAGTGCAAATTTGTCAGTTTTATTATTCCTCTTATTTTTTTCCTCTGGTTTTCTGTGTTGAAATATTAAAGGCAAACCTTATGTCGTCTATGAAATGGGACAAGAACAAAGAGAGCTTTTTTTCCCCCATATCTGCATGTGATCAGGGACTTACAAATGGCTCTTTTCTCTTATGGATCTGCAGATAGGCTTTCTAATGACAGGTTAATAATGAGGTTAGACTAGAGGGATGTGCTTTTTCAAAACTGTAACATCCTTTACCTTTTCATTGGTTCAAGTGAAAATTCATAACTGTTAAGGGTATAGAAAGTTAGTACAGTTTTAAAAGTATACATGCAAAATTACTTTTTTTCCTTTTATCAGTTTTCTCTTTGACTTGAACCACCTCCTCTTTTCCTCTGAGTGACCTCAATTCCTTCTGAAATGTCGGTATTATTTGATTTTAGCTGTGGGAGCCACTGCCGTGTATCCTATCGACCTTGTCAAAACTCGAATGCAGAACCAACGATCAACTGGCTCTTTTGTGGGAGAACTTATGTATAAAAACAGCTTTGACTGTTTTAAGAAAGTGCTACGCTATGAAGGCTTCTTTGGACTGTATAGAGGTTAGTGCCATGGGCTAAATTCTTGTAAGGAAAAATAATAATCAGAAGTTTGGCTTTCCATCCAAGTGCCTGAAATGTATTAGATAGACTGTGTTAAAATGGAAATACAGCAGATTCTCAATTATCCATGCTAATGGGATGGGCTGGGGGCATGTAGGGCATGGCTAATCAAAACAGCCCGTAATCTGAAAGCCATTTATATTGCTCTGTGGTGTGCTTTATTTCTTAAAATAATTATGTTTATAAACATCTTCAGTGAGATTTTAAAAGGCTCGTATTGTTTGTGTCCTTGAAATAACTCCACTCACCAGCTAGTAGGGAAAGGCATCCTGGGACAGGGCAGGGCCTACTGGGATTGGTGGGTCTCCTGGAGCAAACCACAGAAAAGTCCATCGCACGGGAACCAGTGGTTCAGCAGAGCCCTCCTGTGCTGCCTCTCTCTGAGTTCCAGCCTCTCCTTCCCTGCCTCTAGCTCTGTACCCTGTGGAATCGGCTCACCCACTGCTCGAGCCAGGTCGTCCTTCTGGACCCAGCTGCTCCGTTAATCATCTCAGGTTCATTAGGCAAGGAGAACAGTCCTAGAGAGTGTGTCATCATTCAGAGAAAGAATCCCACAGACCTGACTGCTTTGCCATTGGCTTTGGCCTAAAGAGGCATGCCATCTACAAAGAAAAAAAACAAGTGATTCTGCGTCAGCTAAACCACAGTATCACAAAGCAGTTCAAGCTGAGCCATTTTGCCATTTGGCAACTGCAAAGCTGGCGGGGTCTTCCCTCCTTTCCCTACTACTACTTTCCCTATTCTTCTCTGCTTGCTCTAGAAGAATAGTATTTAGTGCTCTGCAGAGACAGACCTTGGAGCTGGCAGCCAGGTAAACCTGTGCCTCTAGGCCTCTTCTGCCACCTGCTGACTCCAGTCTTCATCTTAAGCACACAAGTGAAAAGAAGAGGGGGAAAAACAGGCCTTTCTGGAAATCTCTCACCTTGGAAACTGGGAGGTTTCAAACTCCAGAGAAGTTCCATTTTGCAGGTTCTGTTGTGCAGCAGATAACCACCATCAAAGGCCCTTTGATCTTTTCTTTGCCCTCTTTCTCTCACCCCGGGCCTCTTCTTGACAGTTGGGAAGGTCTTTGACCCCAGGTGATTGATGATGACCCTTACAGGGTCACTGCCTTCCATTTGAAATACTTTTCCCTCCTGGTGACAACAAACCTGCCAAATGAAATGTCTCCCAAGTAGTACAAGTTTAATGTCACAGTTCCTGCTTCACAATGATTCAGGCAAAGGCGACCACCTTACCTGTTCGCCTGCGTTGTTTTCTGTAGGGAGAGCTTGCACCTCAAGTCAAACAGATGTCTGAGCCTTGGGGTTGCCTTCACAGGTGACTTTTATAGCCTTTCCTTGGTATCGGACTAACTTTCAAGGGCATCCTTAGAATAGTGAGAAATATTTGTATCCTGCTGTATGCCTGTCATGTCCTTGTGTTGACCTGGTTTGTTTTTAATTTGGAGTCTCTTCTGAATTAAGTCTCTGCCCACACCTGGCAGGTCTTGATTCCTGGTTGCATCTGGATTTCTTTCCTTGGCCTGTCCTCTTGACCTCACGGACAGAACAGCCTAAAGCCTACCTGAGGACTGAGTGCTGAGCTCCTAGGGGCCATCCCACAAACCTCCTGCTGTTGAGAGGTTGCATCTGTGAGATGGGAGCGACTGAGTCCTCAGGGGAAGGGGAGGGGGCGGTCTAGTAGGTGGAGGTTGAGGCTCACTCTGAACACCAAAGAGGCAGAGCGCCTCCCATGCCCCTGGCTTAGAGACAGACATTTCTCTAACCTGTTTTGGGTGCCAGAGCCCTAAGGGGCTCTCTGTCAGGAGATGATAAGTAGGGTGTGAATATAAAAAGATTAGTTCTGGAAGTCACATATGTTCATTTCTCCCTGATTTCTTTTTTTTTTTTTTTGAGTAGATGACTTTAAAACAAAAGATTTACTATAAAACTTTGTTTAGCTCTGTCCTGTGATTTGGATCTTGAAGGCAGAGTGATGATTGGCAGTTCCAGTTTGAAACAATGATTTACAATCTTGCTTCATAAATGGCTTAGTCCTATTCTTGATCGGTTGGAGACCAGTTTAGGGCCTTGCACATAATCCTTAATTAATAATTGTATATAACTATTGTAAATAACTAATAATTGTACATAACTACATGTAAATGCTTATCATCAGGCAAGAGTCAGATTTGATGAAAATGGGAAACCGTTGTTGGTAGCAGAAAATTAGGATAGAGACAAAAAGACCTGAAGTATGTCCGAGAATCAGTGTTCTAACACTGGTGTATAAAGTCAAGATATGAAACTCCCTACATGTGATTCTTTGACTGCAAATTTCTCATTAAATGTAATTTTATTGTTTAAAAATTTTATTATTCCTGGGGAAAACTGTTAAGTTTCATTTTTATGATTTAAAATCGCTGCTGTTAACGCTTCACCTAGCAATATTTGAGAAGGTGTCAGACTTCATTGCTAATTAATAAACATGTTTCGAAATATTGAGCATATTTTTTCCTATTCTGGAATTTTGCTTAACATGTAATTTTCTGCATCAAGACATATATAATTGCTAATATTTCCTGAGTAGCATGATTTGGGAACGTTGCATAAGTAAGGTCCTTTCCCTATTTTAACTTTATCTGTATGTATATTTTGGGGGAAAGTCGGCAGTTGGCCTTGAAGGAAGGTCACTGCAGCCTGTGTTCTTATTATAAGGTTAATAAGCATCTCTCTCCTTCTCTCTTTTCTTCTTCTAAAAAGAATACAGATCTCTAAAGGGAAGCTGTTTTTGCATTTAGAAGTAAGTTCTCGTGGAACTGCGAGAGCGAAGGTTATTTTTAAAGAACTCTGTTAGCACTCACCACACATGTTTTTCTCTCCCCTTTCTCTGCCAGTGGCCAGCATCTGTCTGCACACAGGCCTGGAAGTCACCCAGTCATAATCAGGGAGCGTGTTTGAGTCACTGCCCCTTAGTCCAAAGGAGGGGCTTGTCAGGTCTTAGTTTTCATCTCTCTGTTTCTTGGTCTCTGGAAGTCTCTTATTTAGGGGGGCTAAATTTTAGTCGTTAGAAAAGATCCCCTTAGGAACCCTTGGGACTGAATCTGCAAGCCTTCTCTATAATAAAGACTTCTGAAAGTGATTGATTTTCCTAGGTTTTTCTATAATTTTGGAAAATCAGGCCCCCAGGGTAAGTCTGTCCATATGAAGAAAAATAACACCCGAGATAATCCAGAGCTCTCTGAAGTCACTTGTGAAAGTCTTTCTCTGTTTCCTCCCCAGTCTTCAGATTGATTTAATGCACTCAGGTGTTTAAAATCCTTAATGAATTACCTGACAGCTCATTTGGTTTGAATGAATCGCATGACCAAATGAGTCAGTTATTGGCCTGCTCTAGACTTGGCATAGTAAAGAAAAACAATTGATTGGGTAATCATCCGTAATTAAATGCTCTTAACGTTCCAGGGATAACTGTTTCTGCCTTTAAGCTTTGCTTTACTCTGCTCCCTTAGATGCTTCAGGTAATGAGATGAGTAGCCTTAGAAATTGGAAAATGTTTTGGGGAGGGCCTTGGGGAGGGCCTTGGGGAGAAAGATGAATTCAAGAGAAATCAGGATCCACGAGAAATACTTTTTAAAGGAAGGTTTTGATTTTTGTTTCTCTTCGAGGGACATGAGAGATTAGATCATTTTATGAATTAAACTTACTATGGAGCATTCCTTTATCTTTGAGATAATTGGCAAAAAGAAAAAATGTCTTACTAATAAGCTCATTGATCTAGGCGTGCAAGTTTGAAATGTGTCTACTTTGGGTCGTCTGTGGTGCAAAAGTGTCATTTTCCATCCTGGAATGTTCTCAAGGTGACATCTAGAGGATGTTGTGGTGATATCTCAGGAAGTTATTGATATGTGTGCATTCTAGAAGGAAGTTTTGTCAGACAGCTATTTTCTCCCAAGTCTCTTCTTGTGGTTAATGGTTCTGTAGAAGGGAATATCTAAATAGTATGATCCACAGTGAGATTCCTTCTTGCATAATTCTTGTGGATAAAAATAAATTAAAAAATTCTAGCACCAAAATAAAAAGATTGGCATTTCTACAACTCTGTTTTGCGTAACTTAAGAACCCATGCACCTTGGAACGAACCACAGTGAGTCTGTGAACTTCACTGAGTTACGGGTTTCATGCATGCCCACCAAAGCTTCTAATGAGTACAGAATGGATTGGTTTGAGTTTTGTCTTCTTGGCCAATTTCTGCACATTTTCTTTGAGGGTATTAAGGTGTGAAAAATTCAAAAGGCAGATGTTTGGTCATCGGAGACCAAACAGAAGTGAACAGAAGACTCGGGCAGTCTGTGAGTTGGGTGATCAAACCTGCAGGAATCTACAGCGAGCCAACGGAGCTGAGCACAGGGCATTCAAATGGGAGGCTCAAGTAACACTAGTTCATGTTAGGGTGGATCGGAGTGCTGTCCGAGGCTCCAGAGGGAGGATGAGGACAGTGGTGAGCTTAGAAAATTGGGAAAAGTGACAAGAAGATGGAACTAGACATAGGCCTGGAAAAGAGAAGATTAATGAACAAATTAGTTCCAGGCCTCAGGAATGATAATTTATAACCAGCTACTACTTACTGCTGCTGAGGCCAAAACAAGGGAAACATTAAAACTCAGCATCAAGGAGTTTAGATAGAAGAAAAGATAACCAGGACTCTGAACACTGCCTTAGAGCAGAGTGAGAAGCAGGTGGAGAGGGTACATCCTTCTTCCTATGACCTGTACTTCTAGAACCACCTCCCCCCACCCCCACCCTCGGGTAGAGAAGGAGTCAGAGGCGCTTATTTTTTTCTGGACCCTGATCACACTCTGACACTCAGGGTCCCAAAGGCACCCTGCGCCACAGGTAAGTAAGATCACAGAAAGTTCTTGACGATTTTGAGTAAAACCTGTAACCCAGATAAACAAGCATTTAAACCTTAATATTTGCCAAGTGCCTCATCTCCCGCCCTGGGGCCCCCATTCCCCAGCTCCACTGTGGTCACCTTGGGGTGGAAAACCGGATTGCAGCGAGGGCTGTGAAAGGGGATAGTGTAGTCGGGAGGGTGGAAACGCCTTCTGCCTAGGGGCAGTATGAGTCAAAGCGGACAGACAAATGGGAGGAGGTGGAGGGAGGGGAGAAGGCTCCAGCAAGTGAAGAGAGAAGGCCACGGAAACAGGAGTAGGAATAAAAGCTGTGAGGCAGGGCAGGCAGAGTGCTGATCGCTCCAGAATGGAGGTTAATCTGATGTTGAAAGCAAGGAGGGCTCTCTGGGAAGACGTGGGCAAGTGTAGTGGCCCCAACGGTGAGGTCAGGAGGGTAAGAATTTAACATCGGAGCGGCTGCCTCCGGGCTGAAACTAGATCACACAAAAAGTGCTGCCTGTGGCTTCAGCTGCAGGAATGGGGTAGCTTACATTTTAACTTCCCTTACCAAACTCCGCTGCCCCTCTCTGCCCGGAATGCCTTCTCCCCCATTTCAAATGCTCTAAGCTACGTTTCTCTGGGCTGGGCTGGCCACTCCTGAACTTGTTTTGGTCTGATCTGAGACCGAAATGCTGCCTTAGTTAGGGAGTTTCTTCCCTGTTATGGCGCCTCAGCATCTCTGCTCCTGCTTGTCTCGCTCAGCATGGTCCTTCGGGACACCTGCTGCACTGGGGTACAGTGGGCCGTGGACCATCAGCTGGCTCCTCACCTGCCACTGCCCCTGAGTCTCGTGCCCAGTGGGCTCCGTGACTCTCGCCTGTTCACCAGGTCACAACCTGCAGCTTGGCTTTGCCATCCAGTACCTTCAGTGTTTCCAAAGATCCCAATGTTGAGGACCTGGAGAGAGAGACGGGAGCATGATGTAGATGCCCATACTTAGCCACCGTCCTTGTGTTGTGTGAAAGGGCTGGTCAGTGCAGGGTGCTAGCCCAGTGCGAGTCGGCCCAGAGAGAAGTTTTGGAACAGTCTGGGCCAGAAGAAAGGCCTTTGTAGAGCAGAGAAGGAAGTAGGAGCAGTAACCCCACTAGAGTGAACGGGGAGAAGCTGAGCATTAGGGGGCATAGAACCCTGGCTTGAGTGTAGAACTGGACCTGATTTCAACTCTGAGTGCCACTGCCTGGGCACCAAATAGCCACTTGGAACAAGCTGCTTAGCCAGTTTCCATGAAGGAAGAGGAGGAGAGTGATGATGATGGTAATGATGATGAAGATAAAAATAACAACAACAAAAAAACACTGTATGGTAGTTACTATGTACTTAGCACTGTTCTGAGAATGTTGTTTCATCTTTAAAACTACCCTGTGAAGGTGGTTCTGCATTTGTCCCCGTTTTACAGATGTGGAGACTAAGGGACAGAGAGATCCAGTAACTCGCCCACAGTTGCACAGCCAATGAAGAGCAGGGTCAGAACGCACACCCGGCAGCCTGGCGCCTGGCTCCGTGCTCCTAATCGCCTGGCTGTTGTGCCTTTCAATAGAAACTGTACTGTAAAAAGTTGCTTAGCATCAGAGGCTGAGAAATGTTTATGTTCTTAATGAAAACATTCTGTTTTAGCTTAAAAACAGAGCAGAAGGTATGTCAGTGCTACTTCCTTATCTTTGCCAAAAGGAGGCAAGACCACTAGACACTATCAGACCAGAGGTGCCCTTACTGCCTGGGGACAGATGCCCCTCAACTTTCAGTGAGGTTATATCACAATCAACCCATCATAAGAAGATATCGTAAGTCAAAAGTGCATTTACTACTCCTAACCTACCAAGCATCAAGCGTAGCCTCGCCGGTTTCTTCTGAATGAGTGTCGCTCCCAGAGCACCGTCAAGTTGGAAGTTGGAAGTCGGAGACCGTCTGTGCCCCTTACACAATTCTAGACGGGGGAACGCGATTCAGGCTGCATTGCCTCCTGTAGGCAAGAAGAGAATCAAGGACATACCTTAAACAAATAGGCAGAAAGAAACATCCCATTTTTTAATACATAATTTAGGTCATGAACCTTTTCTGACTCTTTACCTACATTTACTCATACAATTACCACAATACACTGATGAGTCCTAATTAGCATCCTTGGTTTACCAGCGAGAGCCCTGGAGTTCGGCATCCCCAAGGTCACTTGGCCTGAAGTAGGTGCAGACCGAGGTGCAGCGACGGCCTGGCCGCCACCGGAGCCCGCGCTCCAGACGTTCCCTTCGCTGCCAACCATTGAAAATAAATACTTTTAATTAGGCCAGCTTCGTTAATGACTTTCTTTCACAGTATCTCTCAACCCTGAGATCCTAGAATGTTTTTCTTAAAAGGCTTTAAGTAAATAATGGCATAGTAGCCCCCTAGTCCCGCACACTGCTCCTTTTGAGGTGCTGTATAAGCCACGTCGGAGGCTCCTGATGGGGGCTTAGCCCCACACCTCTAACACAGCTCTCCCTGGATTGCACAAGGGACTGTGATCAGAGGGGATAGTGTGATTTATACCTCGCCCCTACGAAATTCGAAGACAAAATACTGTATTAATATTGTACCCTGTAAATCTTTTCTCGCATTAGCAGCCCTCTGGTCAAGTTTGCCAAAGAAGCATTGCCATATGTGCTGATGGAGCGGAGCTAACATGAGAAGATTAGAAAACTAACCACACTAATAAATTTCATTTGAGGCAGTTGGAAAATAGACTGCTGTTTTGACAAGTTAGAAACAACACACACATCCATTCTCTGTTTCTAATGGTTAAAATGGATTTCCAGAATCCAACAGAAACATCTTATATTAGAAACCTAATTTTTCTGCTGAGTTACCCAGATGTCAAACATATATGTGCTTTAGACCTCAGTGTGATCGTGCTGAAGTGCCCTAATGAGACGGGCTGTTTTAGGCATTACTGAGCCACGTTACCCCTCCTCCCTCCGAAGCCAACGACCCAGGAGAGCTATTGCAATTCCCACCTCAGTGACTTTTCATTGTCCTGCAGATCGTGACACGTCCCAAAGGGTACTGACCCAGGAGGAAGGGTGTCAAGGCCCACAACTGTAGGGGCACTCAGACTGTCATCTTCAGCCACCTTCGTGTCCCTACTGAGCCAGGGGGCTCACCACGAGAACGGTACATACCCAGTAACTGCCTGAGTGCCAGCATCTGGCCCAGGTGTCAGGAATGGATTCGTGCTCTGGTTTTATTCTTACTGAGTTGAATATGGTGAAACTTGGGGGCCTCTCATCATATTACTTCAACCTCCTAATTACTCCCCTTGCCAGGGATCCATCTCTGCCCTTGCCATCTCTCCTTCACCTGCCTCTAGAACTTTTTACTTTTTGAAATTTGCTCTTTAAATCCCAAATCCTTTAAAAGGATTTGGTCCAAGCTCCATAGTGTGGCCTGGGAAAGTAGAAGTACAGTGTTCTAGGTAGGAGCCCCCCTACAGGCAGACCTCCTGGGCTAAACCCCATCCCCCCATCTGATAGCTGAGTGACATTAGGGGTCTGTCTCAGTTTCTTCATCTGTCGACGAGGCAACAATAACACAACATGAGTTACTGGTACTGACTTATGTGGATTAACTGTGCTGATTCACATAAAACACACAGAGTAGTGCCTGGGGTGTAATTAGTGCCCCCACGTGTACTGCCTGTCATCCTTATCCCTGCTGCTGTTACTTGTTACAGGGTCTGTGATCCAGCTGTAACTTCCAGTGGTCTTGCCTCGGCCCCGGATGTGCCATGATCTAGAGATTTTGCATGTACTGTTCCCTCTGCATGGACCCCTTGCCCTCCCGTCTAGCCATGTCTTCTTTCCCCACTGAATCTCACCTTATCCTTAAAAATCCAGGTCAAGTGTCTCCTCTCTACTGCTTTTCTTGCTCCTGCAGGCAGAACAAGTGGTTCTCTCTCTCCCTGTTCCCACAGTACTTTGAAATCCCTGGGCTGTGGTCCTTACCACTCTGTGTTCCAGTGCTTTGTCCCCTTTCTGGTGCACACAGACACCCAGGCTTCCCTTCCTTCTAAACTGAGAATTTTCCCCGGGGACGGCACACACCTCGCATGTTCATGCACCCTAGCAAGCCCACAGAAAGCATTTGGTAAATGTTTGCCGAACGAATAAATATTTGCTGCCCTGTGTTTAGTCTTAAATACATGGTTTTCCTTTTTGTTTTGTTTTGTTTTTGCTGTTCACAGTGCATTACTAAATTTATAGCGAGAAAGACAAATCTCAGTAGTGTGAAAGGCCGGCTGGAGTGATTGTGTCGAACACTGGAGTCATTTGGCTCTGTGGGCTGGTTTTTATTAGTCCTCGAAAAAGACTGTCACGGTGTAGTTACAGAGACAAGAGATCATCATTTAAATCACAGTGCTTTCAGCCCATCCATGGTTTTGGTCTACAATTTAATGATGAGAAAAATACCTCTAGCAAGTAAATATTTAACTAAGCATTTTGGCACTTGACCTGAATGCAGAGAGCAAAATGGCAATTGTAAATGTGAAGATGTAGTTTAAACAGCTTATCCCTGCATTTTCCTAGAAGAAATTAATGTTGTGCTTTCATAAAGTAATAATAAAGCCTTTCTTATCATGTTATAGATATCATATTATCTCATATCATGTAGTGGAAGTAAAATAATAGTGAGTGAGTGAAGTTTGGGAGGAGAGAGTGCCTGCCTTGAATCAGAGCACTGGCTTAGCCCAGATGCTTTCCTGCTCACGTCTTCTGTGCTGCTTTGCTCCACTTCCTTTGTCAAGAGTGCAGGCCTACTCAAGTCAGCCCGAGCACGGGGGAGCTTCCGGTAGGAGTCACACTTGAGAGAAAGGAGGCAGAGGTCTTACTGGGACGCCAGGGCAGGAGTTCCACTGGAGCCTGGCCTCAGTGGGACCGGGCGATGGTCCTGGCTGGCCTCCCTGCCTGCGTGCATTTCATGGGCTGTGTGTTCTCCTTCCATGTCTCCATTTACTCTACACTCTCTTCTCTGTGCCAACCCATTCCCTTTTTGCATTCATGGTTCCTCCTTCCTCGTGGCGTTGTTACACACGTGGCTTCCCTTGGCTGCTTTCCACACTCCACCTGGTATCCTCTCAGCTGGGCCTCCACGCTGACTGGCTGATCACCTCCGAGTACTCCTTCATGCCCTTGACTGGTCAGCTGCACTTTCAGAACCAGGCCACAGGGCCCAGGTCTCGGACATCATTGGCTGCACGTCCGTTAGGGGTCTTCCTGTTGTTCGGTCAGCTGCGGTGCTCGGGGTGGAGCAGGCTCAGAGTACGGCTGCCTGGGGAGACATGGCCAACTCAAGTGTTCACGGGGTCCAGACGGTTATGTCAGTGGACAGGCGAGTCTGGGTGTGAGAGGCAGATACTGTTTGCATACTAGACATAAGCCAGAGGTGAGTGTTGTCTATAAGCAGAGATTCTTGATGGGAGGGGCTGAAGTTTGAATCCCAGTCTCACCGTTTATAGGCTGGAGAGCTGGGACTGAATTACTTAATCCCTGTGAGCCCCTGGTCTCCTCTCTGTAGGGTGGTTGTGAGGATTAAATCAGTTAGTCAAGTGCTTAAAATGGTGCCGACACATAATAAATGATGCGTTAACTGTTGTTTTATTTTTTTAAAGAAAATTTTCATTTGTATCAGCATACTCATCATCATTTAGTTCCACAGTGAATGAGCTTACTCTCATTTTTCTTAAAACATGAAGCTCCCTTGCCCTGTCTGTCTAGTTTCCCCCTTTCTGAAGAGCCACAAGCACAGAGAAACAGTATCGACGGAGCAAGGGAAAAGATGAAGACAGCTGGCACTTGTCTTCATTGTCTTATTGGCATTGAGGTGTGGTGGGGACCTTGGCTAATGGATGCGTGGGTCCTAGATGAAAGGGCGTGGCCTTACCCAACGGGAGCAGAGTGCTGTGATGTGAGAAAGAAGCTCGGGGTGTCACATCTAGCTCTCCTTACAAGAAGCTCACACTATGTTTGAAACCTTATGTTACTCAATGAAACAAACCCACAGGCTGATATGTACAGCCCTCGACCCAGTGACTTTTGGCCACAGGCTGCTGCGTCAGGCAGACAGTACAGGCTTGGCTGGTATCTCAGGAGAGGTTGCAAGTGGACCTTCTTGTATCGATGAATTAGAACATTGCGCTAAGGAAGGACAACACCGTGAATCCCCTCTCAAGGACCCCATTGTGACATGGGGAACAGTATATTCTGATTCTCCAGGTTAGCTTCCCACGAGTTTTTAAGAAAAGGCATCTGCCTTTGATTTTACTTTCTTAGGGCAAATGAAAACATTTTTTTTTAGTGTAAATATTAGGTCCACTACTATTGCAACTGCCTCTCCTAGAAGCAGCCCTTTCCTGTCCAAGGCCACACCTCCCTCTTGTGCTCTGATTCTTACTTGATTCCCACTCAGGCCAACATGTCCAAAACGGAGCCCTTCACCTTTCACCCCCGACATGTGACCCTGCAGAGGCTTCCTCCTTCTACCCAGGGGTTCATGCTAAAAACTGAGCCATTGCATTCAAACACAATTTTTCTTGGTGTCACAGTCTCCTCTCCTGCACCCTTCCCCCTACACATAGAACACACTGTGTCCTGTTTATTTTCTACACAGCAGCAGGAGTGGCCTTTTAAAACTATGAATTAGCACATCACTCTCCTCCTGGTCAAAACCCTCCAATTCTCATCTACCTGAGGACATGTGAAACTCAGGACCCTGGCCTGTGGTGTGGCTGCAGTGCCTGGGCCCTCCCGGGCTGGCCTCCTGCGACGGGGCACACTGCTGTCCACCCGCTTTGTGGGCACCCCGGCTTGTGCCTACTCTGCTGTCTCTGCCCTGTCTGTTCCCCTCCCTGGAATGCGGTTTCCCCCAGTGGTTACTCCTTCAGAAAGGCCTCTCGCTCTCCCTCCTTCCGTCTGAGACCTGTCGGAGCAAGAGCAGTGTTTGCCGTGTGCTTGTCACTGCAGCATGGTTGCTGAGTGAGTGAGTGGTTCAACTGTGAGCATTTAGGGGCGGAGAAGGATGAGGAGGGTGTTAGAAAAGCATAATATAGTCACCAAAGTTCACTCATTTAAGAGGCAGGAGGGAAAAAAGCAGACTCGCTGTAGAATGAGATTTCCTAGATCATTAATGCTACTGATTCGCCCAATGTGCAAACGATGTGGAGTTGAGAGGGGATTTGCTTGGGCTGATGTGGCATGAGTACCGTGGGACATGAGTACTGCAGCTTTCCGTTTTGTGCATTCTTGTGAAAGGTAATAGAAAATCGCCACAAAGATCGCCCCGGTTTCTACATGGTGATCCCTTCTTTAGAGCTGTTAATTTGTTTAATTAATGCAAATTTATTTAATATACCTCTACTTTCTGTTGTTTTTTAGGTCTGTTGCCACAGTTATTGGGAGTCGCCCCAGAGAAGGCCATAAAACTTACAGTAAGTCTTTTGAGTTGATGCTTCTTATTAAAGGCGTTTGCACACACTCAGGATCTAGTCGATGTTCATGTGTGAAACGGCAGGTTTGTGCTTCCTCAGAGCTGTGGATTCAAACACGGCACCCACCACACATAGCTTTTCATTTCTCCCCATTCAACACTGAACATCCAAGAATGTGACAATATGTTTGAACAAAGGTTTTTGGTGGTTATCGCTGTTGTCACCATTGTTGTCATCCTCACCATTGTAGTACTGGCAGCAGCGGCAGCTACATCCCCTCCAACCAAGTAGCATGTTGGTACTTCACATGTGTCACCTATTGTTGTTTTAATCTCAAGTAAAGCATGACCCACAGTTTACAGACAAGGGAAGTGAGACCCACAGGGTTTAAATGCTTGCCTGTGCTGACATTATGCATGAGTGGGAAACCCAGAATTCAAAATCAGATTTTTCTGACTCTAGAGCATGAACTCCTTGAATTGAACCTGCTGTTTACAGAATTCAGGGTTAGGGCACATCCTATAAGCATTTGCTAAAGCCACGCGTTGAGGGGCCTGAGCAGGTGTTGAAGCTGACCCTTAATGAGATGGTTTCTCCAGTGTCTGGCAGATGGCGGGTACTCAGTGAGTGTTTGTGGAATGGGTAGATGCTGCATTTATGTCACCAAGGGCGTGAGACCCAGAAAGTTAAGCTCCACGTTTAGATTGGGCTATGTAGCCTTTGTACCTGGAATTCTCCTTGTACCATCTTATTATATGGCTGTGGGGCAGTTAATCTTTTCTGGCTTTTATCTTCCAAAAACATATGATTGATCCTTAAAATTGCTTATAATGAATACTATTTTGAGACTATTATACTTAATTAATTAATTAATGCTATTAACGTTCTTTGAGAATCCTTAAGAAAGTTTTTAGGAACTGAATTTTGACTAAGTTGAAAAATCGGCGCAGCCAAATTTGTCTCAGTGATGAGTGCTCTTTTAGATTAAGTCTTGTTAGAATTCTGACTTGAAAGTAATTTTTAATCAAACCCTATGAAGCAATTTTTAAGTTATAAATTATGTTTTCATTTTGTCTCTTGTCAATATGTCTCTCTTTTTTGTTATTATAATTACAGGACATACTTGAATTATAGGCTTGTATATCATCGATATTTTAATTTTTTTAAAGATTTTATTTATTTTTAGAGAGAAGGGGAGGGAGGGAGAAAAGGAGAGAAACATCGATGTGCAAGAGAAACATCAATCAGCTGACTCTCAATACATCCCCAACCGGGGACTTGGCCCACAACCCAGGCATGTGCTGTGCCCGGGAATCGAACCAGTGACCTTTCAGTTCACAGGATGATGCACAAACCATTGAACCACACTAGTCAGGGCAATATTTTAATAGTTTTATCCCTGAAATATCAGGAATACACAAACATACACACATAGACACATATACAAGGGGGGAGCCCCAAAACCAGAATTTATTTATTAAAAGTTGTGTATTAACTTTTATATGTTTAAACTTCAGTCATCTTCAAAGTACTTTCCTCTTGATGCAATACACCTATTGAGACTTTTTTCCCATTGCTCAGAACCATTTTTGAACCTGTTGATTTTGATGCCTGTTAGTGTTTCTGCCATTTTTTGTTTCACCTCTTCCACATTGATAAAACTTTTCCCTGTGATGACTTTTTCATCTAGGAAGAAAAAAAGAAGTCACTCAAGGTGAAATTGGGTGAATAGGGAGGGTGGGATGCCAGGGTCATGCCATTTTTGGTCAAAAACTGCTGAACACACAGTGTGGTGTGGGCAGGTGTGCTCATAAATCACTCATCATGAAATGGGCAAACGCGTTGAAAGAGTCTTAAAAAAAAATTCACTCAAGCCAAATGCAGCCTCTCACAACAATGCCAGCTGGTATTCTTATATAGATGGGTTCCTAGAACACTCACCTAGCAGGGGAAGCCTGTACTACAAGGGGCCCACCCTCCAGAGCATAATTCTGGGTTTTTGGGGGTCCCTCCTCATATATTTCCTTTATAAAAGTACGTCTATGCCGGTGAGAGCACTTCTAAGACCTTTAATTTATTTAGTTTGTGATTACTTTAATAAAGTGACAGAAAAAAATAACATATTTGCTGATGTATACTTATATGTGTTTAATGACTTTCTTTATATTTTTCATCAGCTTCTGTAAATATTTTTCTTCAAGGTGAATGATTTTGTGAGGGATAAATTTATGCACAAAGATGGTTCGGTCCCACTTGCAGCAGAAATTCTTGCCGGAGGCTGCGTAAGTACCTGTTTCGGATCTCTCATTGAAAGATTTGCTTCACGTGCACATCACCACGGTGGTGAACAGGTGCAGACTAAGGCTTCTGTTCAACCACAGATCCTGTGCAAGGCAGAGTCTCCTAGGGCACCTCGCCTTTTCCTAGCAAGCAAGCCATCCCTGAGGTGGAAGGGTAAATGTTTCCGATCTTATTGCCTGTTAACCATGCCTGTTGAATTTGGCATTGCTCGCATTGGTGCTGCAATAGAAGTCATTTGGGGCAGACATGTTTGGCCTTTGAAAAATCTTTGCTAACCTTTTTTAAAGTTAAGCTTTAGTTCATTGTTTCCTCATGGCCCTCTCTGCTGGGTCGGGCACGACGATGAGTAGTCTGACGTCAGCAGCCGTGGCTCTCTGCTTTGCTTTACCTGCTAAGTGCCGGCAGCTCTTCAAGCCTCCCAGTGCCTCTGTGGGGAGGACCCTGGGAAATCGCTGGCTGGGTGTGCTCTGCATTGTCAGCAATGCTTGGAATGAGGATTTCTCTATGTGGATGAACAACCTGCATCTTGTTCTTCAGCTCAGCAAAATACGTCTTGTTTTACCTTATGTACAGGTTTGCTCATGTGAATGTAAACATTCTGAGTAAACTGAACTCTCATACAAAGAATGGTGCTATTTCCAGATAAGGTCGGTTAAATAAACAGGCTTTGATCACTAGGGCAATACAATATTGGTATATTTTTCATCTAAACCTGTGGTTTTTATAAGAAAAATGAGGTCACTTTTATTTTTTAATTAGCCTGCTCTGTTCAGGCAACAGTATTTATAAAATAGTCTTTCCTTGAGACTCATTGAGATTAGAAGCTGGACAAACACCTGGGAATATTAAACCTTTGCTTGGAAAGGGCCTGTTGTCCTGTCTAGCATTGAATGGGGTCCCGTGAACATAGCAGGAGCTAAGAAGTCCTGGCCCTGGTAATTCTTAGGAGCTGGGTGGGACTGGGCCACTGCCCGCCTCTCTGTTTGATCACTGACCTGTCATAGACGGCCAGGTAGGGTCCCCTCATCCTGTAACTTTAGGAGCATTCAGGATGAAAAAGGCAGCCTTTAATGCCCTAAATAAAAAGTGCGCACACACAATAATAATACAAAAGAACATTAGGAGTGACAAAAACTGTCCCTCATTTAGAACAGCTACGATTTCTACCTGAGTTACTGGATTTTCTAACTTTAAACTGGCATATCCATAGGTTTTATCTAGCCTGGCCTGCAGGCTGTTCCAAGGGGCCTGGGAGAGCAGGGCATTGCAGTAGGTCAGGTGGGTTGTTTTTTTGTTTTGTTTTGTTTTGTTTTGTTTTGTTTTAAGTCAGGTTTTAAACTTGCTGAAAATGCATGATTATATATTTCAATAAGAATTTAAAATGTGAAATTAATTATGTGATACTGTGCAAGATTTTGGCAATAATCTAGAGGTTTATTTTCTTCTTAATGAAAGCATTTTGCCTGCGCATGGGCCCGGGTGCCAAGGAGATCAGTCGTGGCACGTATCGCCTACCCTAGGTGGTCTTGTTTTCTCCTATGCGGTCGCCCATTTCAAACACAAAGCCCAGACTGGCATCAGAAGTGGTGCCTCGTCACTGTAAAGAAGTGCAGCCCTTTTTCAAACTCGATCTAAACACAGGCTTAAAATTGGAGCCACTTGGGCTTTACAGCTACTTAAAATATCTGTGAAATGAGGTTTGCCGTCCTTCATCTCGAACACTGGGAGACAGTGGTCCTCAGTGTTTCAAGTCTCCTGTTTTGCCTTTTAATTTTTTTTTCAGTCATGGCTTTAAGAAGTAAGAGTTTATTTTCCAGGTAAGCAGTCCTGTAGGTAGCAAACAATCCAAGCCCCTACCTAGATCTCTGAGGAGTGGGAGGAAGGAGTCCATTTTCATTGTGGTTTTTTAAATTGCAGCAGCGTCTCTCTCGGCTGGCTCCGGCAGAGTCTCCCTGATCATCCAAGCCAGTCACACTCCTTAGAAAGTCCTCGTGCGTCCACAGCCTTGTGTGTCCAGCCAGGAATACAAAGGGTTTTGAAAAGTTGTGTCACATGAGCAGTGCCCCTTCTTAGTTCACCCAAGCATTTCCAGGCGTTGACTTTTAAGTCCCTGGGGAGGTCACCTTGCTTCATTATTACTGAGAATTAGTACACTTGGCTGACTTTTGCACTTGTAATCAAAGCTGCTCATTTCTTTGAAGAAGGCCTTTTCTGTTTTATAATCTGTTTTCTGCAAAAACGGAAAATATGCAGGGAGGTCTTTGTCTCATAACCTTTATAGCAAGCACTTAGCTCAACTAATAGTATAATAATATAATGTTTTATTTTGTAGTTTTTTAGACAAACAACAAAAATGATAGTAAATTTGGAGGGAGATTTTGGAGGAAAAGGCGTAAAATTAATTCTGTTCATTTATTTTTGATATAATACTATACATAACTGAAGTGATTAAAATGCTTTTACTGATATAGAAAAGGGTGAATCTTTTTAAATTTATCTTTTGCATATTTAGTTTTAATTTAGAGCAGTGCGAAAAATTTGACTTCAGTTTATAGATTCACACTTACTCGTAGTGATATATTCAACATAGTTCAAAAAGAAACTAAATGCTGAAACTAGAGCTTACAAATTCTTAAGTCTGAAAAGTTCTTGTGATGTGTGTTTTTTTCCATAAGTGTGTTTTCTGTTTTCTAAATTAGGCTAGAAGCTGTAGGGGTTTTGACACAGATGTGGACCCTTAGGTGTCTCTGCACAAAATAATACATACCTTCAGTTTCTTTCCATCCTTCCCCTTCATGGGTCCGGAGCTCAATCCCTGTAGGGAGACGTGACTTCCAACCACTGTCAGTGACGACAGAGGCTCTCAGTAAATGCAGCAGAGGAGAGAGGGCCTGTCACCACTACCCGTTTCCAATTAGGTTCTCAGTGACTTTGAAAACTCACACTGTCTCTGAGTACATTGTTATTGTCGTGTTGCTGTTACTTTAAGAAAAAAATAACTTGTAACACCACGTGGGCTGTAGGTTGCAGGCCCTAATTCAATAAAATAAGTGTGTATCAACTGTACTGTGCATCTAGTGGAATAGCAGGATGAAATCCCAAGGGGACTAGAATCTTTAGTTTGTGATCTTTTGACCTCAAGATCATCAGATAGGGAAATATAAATGACACCATGACTTATTTCAAGGAAGATATTAAAATGATGGTCAGCCCTGGCTGGTGTGGCTTAGTGGATTGAGCACCAGCCTGCAAACAAAAGGGTTACAGGTTCGATTCCCAGTCAGGGCACCTGCCTGGGTCGCAGGCCGGGTCCCCATTGGGGGGTGCACAAGAGGCAACCACACAATGATGTTTCTCTCCCTCTCTCCTTCCTGTCCCCTCTTTCTAAAGATAAGTAAATAAAATCTTTTAAAAAAAGATAATCAATTATTTGGCATGCAAAGTCACATTGAAATAAAAAGAAGTAACATTCACCAGAAAAACAAATGTCAAAAAGTATAAACCTTTGCCTTATAAAGCTCATATTATTAAAAATTATTTGCGTACCAATAAAAATAGTATTCTGTAATAATTTTTGCAAAAATACGTGAACATGCTTTTTGAACAGTAGTCCTTCATAATAGGCCCACTGTATTTTTGTATTGAGACGTGCACACATACATGCATATTTTTGTGTGTGTATATAAATAAATACACCTAATGCTTATGGGAGTTCATATTCATTTTAAGTGGGAAAAATAATTGGTTTGCTCCTGTCACTGGTGCTAAAAGGGATCGGTGAGAATATCACCATTGGGAAAGACATGGTACGAGGAGTAATGTTAACTGCTGTCCCCGGCACGTAAGGTTGCCTCTGTTGTTGTCGCCTGTATTTCATCATGAAGGTGTTGCCCACGTGCATGCTGTTTTTGTGCCTGTTCATACGGCATGTGTTAGATACCATTTTTAAGGCAAGATACCATTTTTTACTATGCGTGTTATTTTGCATCACATTTAGTTCCAGTTAACCTTTATAATTTTGAAAAATAAAAAGATACAGATGCTCATAGGCACACAGCTTAACTTAAGGACATCAAGCCTGACAAAAGCGGCTGGAGCTCCTCAGGTACCTGTCCAGTAGCTCCCTCTAGCTCATCTCCCAAGGGGTAACCCTACCCTGAAATTGGTGTTTCCCTTTTCCATGCATGTCTTGACACTTTTTTTCTACATTTGAGTATATCCCTAAGCCATATAAATGTTTGCTTTTAGATGCTTCATTCTGACCCAGTGTGGTAGGAACAACCCAGAGGATTCCCACATTGATGCCTTTGCGTTTTTTCCCATTAGTGCAGCTTATGCTTTGCTTGTCAGAAAACAATAGTAATTGGGAATATTATTTTCAGATGTTGCATTGTGGCATACAGTGAGCATGTCAGTTATAGATGTGTATGTTTATAGGACTTTATATAGATATAATTGGAACCGTGTATTTATTTAACCAAGTTTTTGTAACTTGAGGTTTCTTTCCTAGACTACAGTCATTTCTTCAGCCTTACCATTTAAACTCATGTTCCATACTGAGTAAATTTAAAATTATAACCCTCCCTACTCTGTCTTACTGTCCCTCCTCCTTCCCTACTTCCTAATGGGAATGATTTTAGCAGTGTTTCTCCATCATTGAAGGGAAGAGGTGTTCTGGTCATCTATTGTTATATAACAAGTCATCCTAAAACTTAGTGGATTCAAACCACAATTTATTATTATTCTCTCATGGTTCTATAGGTTTACTGGGTTGAGCTGGGTATTTCTTACTTGTGGTCCCTGTATTGTTATAGGTGGATAGCAGCTGGACTGGAATCCTAAAGGCTTAACTGAGCTGCATGTCTAAGATGGCTCACATCTGTGGCTGGTGGTGATGCTTGCTGCTGGCTAGGAGTAGCCGGGGCTGTTGTCCAGATCACCTGCTATGGCATCTCTGTACCTTGGGCTTTTCAAACCTTGGCAGCTCCATCCAGAGAAGGAGCTTCCCAAAAGCAGACATTCTAAGACTTCTGGGCAAAAGCTGCAAGACTTTGATCTAACCTTGAATGTTACTTCCTATGATCTAACCTTGAATGTTACTTCCTATGATCTAACCTTGAATGTCACTTCTGCTGGATTCTATTGGTCAAATAAACCACTTACACCAGCCTAGATTCAAAAAGAGAGAATTCTATTCTGCCTCCCAATGAGAATAATAGCATAGAATCTACTACTGGAAGGATCAGTAAGCACTGTTGTAGGACAAGAACATCCTCATTGCCCTCCACTTTATGAAGATTTGCTACGTAATGCCATGTCTTCTCTGAGGATCTACTTCTGGTTCTAGAACCCATTCCTGCTCCAGATTGCTCTTGGTTGCGGGGAGCAGAAACTCACTAAAATACAGTAACTGAGTGAAAGTTTACCTGAGGGGTATATCTGAAATGAAATCAAAGGCCCTTGAGAATTGAAGCAGCTCTGGGAATTGGCTGCTTTCTCCATTTTCTCCTCTTAGCCTTCTTGGTCATTCTCACAGAGACTTTGCATCATCTCTCTGCATATTTTTTTTAGACTTTATTTATTTTTTTGCAGTTTTAGGTTCACAAAATTGGAAAATGCAGAGATTTCTCATAGACCTTCTGCCCCTACACCTGCATGGCCTCCCCCATTACCACCATCCCCCACCAGAGTGGCACATTTATTACAACTGATAGACCTCCACTGACACATTCCAGTCACTCCACATCCATAGTTTACCTTAGGGTTTACTCTTGGTACATTCTTGGGGTTTGGACAAAGGTGTAAAGACATATATCTTTCATGATAACATCATACAGAGTATTTTCACTGCCCAGAAAATCCTCTGCCTGTTCATCTCCCTATCCGTCCCACCCTGGCAACCACTGATATTTTTGCCCTCTTCATAGTTTTGTGCCTTTTCCAGAATGTCCTATAGTTGGAATCGTATAGTATATCCTCTTTCCAGGTTGACTTCTTTTCACTTAAATGCACTAAACAATTTTCTGTATCTTTTTGAAACTTGATAATTGACTTATTAGTGCTCAAAAATATTCCTTTGTCTGGAGGTACCACAGTTTATCCATTCACCCATTGAAGGACATCTTGGTTTCTTCCAAGTTTTGGCAATTATAAATAAAGTTGTTATAAACATCCTTCTGCAGGTTCTTGTGGAAAACATAAGTTTTCAAATCCTTTGGGTAAATACCAAGGAGTACAATTGTTTGATATTATTGGTAAAAGTATGTTTAGCTTTACTATAAACCTACAAACTGTCTTCCAAAGCGGCTTTACCGTTTTGCGTTCCCGTCAGCAATGAATGAGAGTTCTTGCTCGATGTCCCTGCTGGCATGTGGTGGTGTCAGTGTTCTGTGCATCTTCTTTCTTTGCCGATCCATTTCTTCTTTTTCTCGTGGTGTTGACTTCCTCAAGAATTACCTTTGTGTTCTTGCTAGTCATCTGGCTTCTTTCCCTACAGTATGATCTCCAGCTTCTTTTCATTTTCAGCCCCAGCTAATTAGCTCAAGTTGCTCAGTTTTGTTTTTCCTTTAACTATCGAGAGAGGACATTGCATTGGCGAGCCTCGTCTTTAGGTGCCAGGCCATAGAGAAGTCTTGAGTCATGCCCCACCTAGGTATTACTAACCCTTTGTAACAAATCTGTTTGTTTTAATCATCTATAAATGCCTTCAAACTTTTCTTGTAGAATTTTTATTTTAGCTTGAATTCAGTAAGTATTCTTTTAATAGTAGTGTTTGCCCTTTTGTCATAAAATGTACCCAAAGCCATATTCCTTATGATTGAACTTGAAATCCATGGACATTTCAGACCCAATCATATCAAACCAAGGAGAGAACTTCCCATGAAAGAACACATGTGCTCTGGCAACCAGAGCCGGTAAGTCAGACTGTCCGAAATGGATTTAGTTCCTACTTTTGTGCTCTTTCTCTTCCCAGGGTTTTCTGTGGACATGTGGACTCCCAGTGGGATTTTCTTGAGGCAGAGTTTTTGTGCACATTTCCTAGTTATAAATATTGAAGGACATGAGGCTCAGTCATTGAGTTGAATTTCTGTCAAGTTGCTCCTGGGTAGTGTGTCAAATAGCTAAGATTTATTATGTATTATTATGCTGATGCTGTGGAAATAAGGTTATTTTTTTAATGTTTGCATCTTTATAATTCATGTTTAGTTTAATGAAAATCTAATTATCAATTGCATCAAATTTTATAAACATCCTTGTACCAAGAGTGAACCATCGGTGCATTCTAGGCGGTAGGCATGGCCTGCCTGTCTGCGGGCTGCCTTCGGTGGCTCAGCAATGTCATCTTATTAGGGGGGAGTTCAACTTGTGATGGACACTAAGCCAGCCAGATGTCTCTTTTCTATTTTCCTCTTGTTCCCTCTTTGGGGAAAGTCTCAGAGTTGTTTGACTTAACACAGTTCAAATGTTGGGCCATCCTTCTGGTTTTCTAATAAAGAGAGGATGGGTTTGTTATGAGATGAAAATATGAAGAAAGATTGGGTCGCCACTTTCATACAGTTAAGGTACTTTAGACATCGAAGGTCTGTAAATCATTAAATGATTCTGGTATAGTAGTCAAAATAGACATGTATAACAGGCAGGGCCCAAACGCGAACATATTTGACAGGTCTGTAACTTAATTGCTTTTTAATGTCAGTCAAACAGACTCTACTTTGGTTTCTTGGCCAAGCACCATACGCCTATTAAAACGCTATGACGGTGATTTTTAACTGGTGGGCCGCAGCGCGCACAGTAGTGTGCCGCGAGCACGTTTAAAACATGCAATACCTGACTATTTAGTCAGGGGCACTGGCCTCTTTTCCCTTAGGTTGTCAAATAAAAAAATAACAACAGCCAATACAACAATAACTGTCCATGGTGAATGAGTCAAAATTATACCTATTTTTTGTGTCAGATCAGCAAAAAAAAAACAAAACAAAACATTTTTTGGTGAGCTGCAGAATTTTAGTAATTAGTTTATGTGTGCCGTGAGATGAAAAGGTTGAAAATTGCTGCCCTATGAAGTTGAAAATGTGAAACTTAATATTTGTAAAACATGTAAACAGTATAGCCTTTTTCTGTCTTACCTCGTAGTTGAGAAAATTTCAATTCGATATCTGTCTCAAAAACAAGTAATGAGAATCTGCTCTCTTTTCAAAGTTCTTTAAAATGTAATTACAGGTTTTTCTTTTAAGAGCTTAATTTATGTATCATAGGAGAAAATCCTATATTGTTTTATGTTTAGGGATGTACATTTAGTCACAGCTTAACTAGGTATATGTTAGTTTCTAGAGCTGCCATAACAAAATACCACAGACTATGTGGCTTAAACAGCAGAAATTCATTTTCTCACACTTAGGGAAGTTAGAAGTCCAAGATCAAGGTGTCTGCAGAATTGGTTTTCTTCTGAACCTCTCTGCCTTGCTTGCAGATGGCCATCACCCCTCTGCCCTCACCTGGTCACCCCTGATCTGTGCGTGTCTCTCCTCCTCTTCCAAGGACTCTGGTCAGGTCAGATTAGGGCCCACCCTTACGATCTCCTTTCACCTAAATTACCTCTCTAAAGGCCCTACCTCCAAATACAGTCACACTCTGAGAGAGAAAGTTAGAACTTCAACACAGAAATTTTAGAGGGACACAATTCACAGCCCCTTAACACTAGGGGTAAAGATAAAGGTTTCTTCCTCACCTTGCAGTGTGGACTCACTCCCGGTCCCAGCAGCTGGACAGCCGCTCTGGTGAGGGCGCCAGGTCTGACACTTACCATCAGAATGGACGGAGTGAGTGGCCTCTGTGCCTCGTGCTGCACCCCCCTCCCCGCCCCCACATTTGCCAGCTTCCCTGGAGGCTGCTTTGTGCCTGTCTTCAGTACTTAGGAACATCAGTCGCCTGCTGTTGGGCACTGAATTTCATTTAGTGTGTCTACCACTATTTGCTGAGTACCTGTTTGGTGCCTGTGATCTTTATATATGATACCTGTACTATAGACAAATTATTTTCATGTCTTCATTTAACATTGAGTTACTAGGAGAGTAAATGGAAAACATGCCAAAGCTTAGATATCTTAAGAAATCTTTATTTTCTAATTTATTAAAAAATCAAACACTGTCATCACTTGAGTATTTATTTTATATGTAATAAAAACCATTAGACATTTACTGTGGTAGACCTTTTTGGTAGTTATAGTTTTACTTGTATCCAAATAATCAAAATAATGTATTTGGGTTTTAGTTTTTAAAAAAGTCGTATTCCATAACTTCACATTAATCTATTTTTGACACAGGTAAGCACACATTTTAGAATGTCAGCATGCAATTAGATATTCTTAGCACGTGTCGTTTATGAAAAGCACTTTAAGTATACTCAATTGAGCATAATTAAAATATCAAGATACATATTCTTCATATAGATTTTGCCACTTAATTTTTTAAGTAGCTATAAGTAATCTACCATGTGAATTCAAATTAAAGGGAGGTGATTAAATTACAGTTAATGCTTTTAGTTTAATATATAGCAGGAATTATACTATGTTAAAAAATACTGCTCTTTTCTGTGGACAGCAGATTGATGAAAAAATTGATCTTTTTAAATGCAAGACTGTGAATATTCTCTGCGTATTCTCAATACTTGCCTACCTAGAGTGGTTTGGGGGTGGGGATACCATAAGAAAGCATGCTTTTTCATCTGGTGTGGGGTTTTGACTTGACTTCCCAGGGCCTGAGAAAGAATGTTCAGGGACACTGTCTTGGTTAGTAATGAAGCATTAGAGAAGTGCTTGTTTAGTTCCCAACAGGTGGGAGAAAATGGTTTATGGGGAAGTATGAACCGGGGTTCCTAAACTGATCATTTTGGCAATGTATTTAAATAATATTTTATGCTGACATTTTCTATGGTTATAATAATGAGCAGTCAGCCTTGGCAAGTCATTTTTAAGGCACATAGAACTTTAAAAGGTGCTTTCTCACAGTTATCGAACCTAACGTATGTCAGGGTCATAGTCGTGAAGGTCACTGTTCTTGGAGTGGGGAAACTGGGCCATGTATTAGGGTGATGTTGCCTTTCTAAATCTTTGATTTCTTGAAATTCTTGTTTTTAAAAAATAAATCGACACATCACTCCCCACAATAAAGTTACCCATTCAGAGTCAGAAGTGTTAACAGTGAAGTAAATCATTCTGTAGTGTGGCAAGAGGAATTGGGCTGGCAAAATGTTGAAAAAGAGAAGAAAGCAAGCTCACAGATACATCTGGACACTGAGCAAAAGCTGTCATTGGAGCCCACTTCACGCTCTTTGCAGACTGTCTGGTCCGTTTCAGAGAGGTGGTGTTGGAAGGAAAAAACCTCTGTTTTCACTTCTGGCCAAGAAGACTATCACGTGAAAGATCGGAGCATTTGGAAAGAATGATGCTTTGCATCAGTAGACCCCTGTTCATTTGAAGCCTGGTGCTTCAGTTTCCTGCTGACACAGTTGCAGCTTCTGCAGTCCCATTTTCCTTTCGGGTTGCTCTCAGCCCTCCGGGATACCCACGTGAACTTAGGAAGATCATGAACTCTAGATGGGAATCACAGCAGCTCAAACTGTCATATGGGAATGGGGACTTTCACTTGGATTGGTAGCAGGATGAGGCATCCAGCATCCACTTGGGATAGCTCTAAAAGCCCCCCAAATTAGAAGTTGCCCTTGACCATTGAGGGTAATTGTGTTGCCTTCACTTCTAGCAGTGGTGTTACTTGGTCAGAAGAATGTGCACTGTCATTTTCAGCACTGGGGAACCTTTTGTGCTACAAACAATTTAGTCTCCCTCTCAGTCCCCTTTGTGAGAGTGGTTCACATTTTCAAAGTGATTCGCCAGTGTTGGGGGCAGTCCACACCTGAAAGGAAAGTAGAGACCAGTCCCACAAGCATGATGTGGTGAACTAAGCTAGTTACCTTTCCGGCCATTGCCATTTTTACCAGCTCCTACAGCAGGGCATGATTAACCATTTCTCAATATCAAAAGTGTTTCAAAATTTAAAATGCCCACAATTTATTGACTGTCCACTTACATCTAATGAAATAAAATTAAATGAATTTGAATTAAAAACCATCCGATTATGTTGAGCTTTACTATATTATCCATCACTCACTTAGGTGTGTACTTCTCCCCACCCTTTTTTTTATCTGATATAGCTGCTTCCTACCAATCCTTAGTTCAACTGTGCTTTCCTCATAACTTACAGATTTCTAGGGAAAGAAAAATTTCAGAACTTATTTGTACTGTCTTTAAAGGAGCTTGGTAAGTTAGGTTCACCTAAACAGAGTTCTGTCCTACATTTATTAATAGTAATCAATACCACTGATTGAACACTGCAGTGTGTTAGGTACTGGGATCAGTGCTTTAGGGGCATGTTTTCATTTAATCGTCATAATCCTACAAAGCACAGCTAGAGTATGTGCACCATGAGGGTGGGGATCTCCATTGTTCCTGTTTGCACCTGCTATAGAGTAGACACACCCCCTATTTGTGGAACACATGAAGAGCATTATCGTCAACATGCTCATTTTACAAATGGTGTCAGTTTGGAGTAGCTTAAGAAGTTGGCCAAAGCCTAGGCAGTCAGCCATGGTGCCGTACTGGCTCCCAGCAGCACCCCCCATTTCTCGACCCGTTGCTCTGTGTCACTTTACAGTATGTTTGTAAATTGGTGTCATCTCTGTGGTCCAAATGAGAAATCTAAGTCTTAGCAAATTTGAGGAACTGCCAGAATCCATGTATAAGGAAATGATAAATCCTGAATTAAAATCCAGGTCTGTGTGACTCAAGTGATCTCATCCTGAGCCATTATGCTATATGTAGGTAAAACTCACACCAGTATAATTATTTTGTTAGCCCATTTGAGTGAAATTAAAAATATGTGCTAGTTACACATGTCTGAGTCTAAACTATCCCTCAAGGAATCAGACATGATTTAGGGATTTTACTGCCTAAGGGCCCGGGGCTTTCTTATGATTTATTGTCTGATCTACAAAGAAACCTCGGATGCATCCAATAAAAAACTGGGAAAAACTTCTTTTTCATATTTCTTGATGTACTGTAGTATCTCTGAATCATTTATTTATCAGGCAGCTACTCTGTTTAAACAAGAAAGAAAAACTGAAAACAAATCTGTTCTAAAGCACAGCCTTTTTGACACAGCAAATCAACATAATGGTTCTGAGCTTGCGTTAGGAATCAGGCCAGTCTTGAGTTCAAATTCTCTCTCTTCTTTGGACAGAATTCTGTATTTTTGTTTCATCATTTCCAGAATGGCAGGTAGAAGGGAATGCTGGAGTCCTCAACTGTGTTGTCTTTCCCTCTGCTGGGAAGCCATTGATTGAAAAAATAAAGACATTGCAAAAAATCCTTACAAAACTGGTCAGAGAGAATTCCCTTACCAACCATTGAATTTTATGCAACAAAATCTTGGCCTCCTGTTATACCAGTCAGTGTACTTTTGTTACCATACCGAACCCAACCAGTGAGGGGGGCGGGGAGTAGAGGGTCCTACCACTCACTGCCTACCAGGCAAAACTCCAAAGACAGAGTTTGGGGGAAAGGAAAGGAATATTTTATTTAACAATCATAAATAATGGGAAGTTCCTGCCTAAAATACCTGGGTAACAAAAGTAAGGGGAAAGAAAAAGTCAGAGTATGATAACAAAAATAGCTATTTAAATATTTGTCATTACAACTTATACATAGGTTCAGGAACCGAAAAGAACACAAGAACAAAAATCTGTTCACAGTGCTGACTGTTATCACCAAGGTCTTTGGAAATAATGGCAAGTTTCTGCTTGAAAGCCTGTCCCCTCTAAGATACCCGGAGAAAAGTCACACTGTCACCTTCTGCCAGCTCAATTCAGGGTTGCTCCAGGAACCTCTTTTCCCACCCAAAAGTATCATAAACGCAGGTGGCTTAGCAGGTCTCCAGTAGCTGTCCAGCTTCAGGCATCTGTCCGAGTCTGTGTCCCCTGACCGCCGACTCGTGAGACCCTCCTCCTACTGCAGCTCACAGGCCTGCACTGGCCACTGTTGGCAAGACCTGTGGCAGCTGCTGACACGCCCTCCCCAGCGAGGGGAGGGGGAAGAACTAGCTGACTTTTTGCTTCCTGGTAGGCTCTGTTTAGAAGTTCCCTCCCAGGATCCCATGCGCTCCAAAAGCCAGTGGGAGTGTCCAGACTTCCAACCAATGAGCGCCAGTGTTCACCATGTATGCCTTTGCCTCCCTTCCAGCCGCCTCATTTAGCAAGGGGGTGGGGGGAGGAGTCTCCAGTCACCAGCCCCCTGGAGCTCCCTCCTCAGGCGGCCCCTCCCTTCACTGGGAGGACACTCGGCCTCTAACCTTCAGTTTCCCTTGGGGTTTCCCCCCAGCCCCAGCCTGCTCTCAGCAGTTTAGGCCTGACCCCTCTGCTACTCCTTCAGACTCTTACATGCTTCCAGCGTGTAGGGCCTCTAGTTAACTATGTGTTCTAGAAATAAAGAGTGAAAGGAACAACTGTGGGGAGCAAGAGTCAAGATGGATTACCTGTATGGTGCTTCGTAGTCTCGGGCTGGTGGAGAAATGGATCAAAACCAGCGCCCTGGTTGGCGACTCAGGATGCTCCCAGGTACTGAGTGGAGCCGCAGGGACTCCTGGCTACAGGCGGACGCAGGGCTGTTCTGCCATTGACTGCGCTCCTCAACAGCGCCCCCCACGTGCCTTTTCCAGGCGCTCAGTGACCCTCCCGTGCTCGACTTTTTTAGTTATCTAGTCTTGGACTACTCTTTGAAGTCACTGACTCTGTAAATGTGCGTTCATGTGTACCGACGCGAAGATTCGCCACGGGACTTTTTATGCAGTGTTCCTATCTTCAAACACCTATGGGAAACCTTGCAGAAATCTTATTTGTGAAGATTGCTTTGAATTTTAAATGGATTTATGGAAAAATTGACACCTTTACAACATTTGACTGTTATAATTCATTTATAGGAAAATGACACTTTTTTACATTTGTATTTTAAGTTAATTCACTGGCAAGTTGACATCTTAACAACATTGAATCTCTCCGTCTAAGTTTAATACTTGTTTCTCTAGTATTCAAATACTCATGTCCCTTTTTAAAAAAAATATGTTTTTTTTCTTCATTTTAATTGTATAGGTTTTATGTTAGGTTATTCCTTATTAATGCCACTTAGCCAAAAAGAAGCTAATGTATAAGATATTTTGGTATAGCGATTCCCTATTTTTCCTCTACAGACATATGTCTTTGACTATCAGGATCCTTTTTTAAAAAATGCTACGTTTGTGTGTGTGTGTGTGTTCTGTCACACTGATGCTAACATTCAAGACTAAAGGGTGAGTGAAATGTTCTTGTTCAGAACCTGGTAACTGCCTGGGTACAAACCCACCTAGCCCTGATCCTAGTTATTCCTCACCTACAGTCTTTTGCACACAGTAGGCTCTTAATAGAGGACCTGCTGTGGAGCTGCCTGTGGCTCTGTGCCCTGAGGCAGGTGCAGATAAGCAACCCTAAGCAGTATTTATATACACACAGCTTGCTGTGTCTTCCTGTTTGTTTTGAGTTGCGGGATGGAATGTGTAAGCAACTGCCTTGGCTCATCTTTAGATGTCTTAATGACTTTTCCTTGCCTGTGTTGCAGATCCGACTAACATCACCATAACTTCTGGAGGTCAATACTCTAATTTTACTGTTGATTCTGAGGGGCCTTTTGTTCTCATTGATTTGGTTTATGTTTCAGAACTTCAGTCATGTCTCCTTATCTATTTGGTTCTTCTTCTTTTTTTAGTCTTTAAAGCATAAATAGTAAGAACAACTATCAGTGCTCAGTTTCTGCTCTGAAACAAAATTATCCCACAGCTCTGTGTATCAATAAAGCAACTCTGCAGACTTCACAAAACTCAACCTTCCATACCTCCTCTTCCTCTACTTGGAACTGGGATGTTTTGCTTAAGCATAACGTAACTATTGTCAGCTCTGTTTGACCTTTTCACCCTGCCCTAGATCTTTGCTCCTTACAACCCTAAATAAATTTTCATTCTATCCTGTTTGCTTTCATAAATGACTACCATTCTCCCTTTTTCCCTTCCCTTGAATATGTAGATTTTATAAACTCTCTCATTCCCTGGCATGCAGTTCCCATGACAGGGGTCACCCGCATGCTGGACCTCATCTCCCTGGGTCAGCAGACGCTCTGGCCGGTTCATTGTTGGCCTTCTCTCTTGCGCCCCTTTCTGGCTTCCGTGCCTGGACTATCGCGCACTGGTGTGCAGCAGAGGTTGCCCACCACTTCTCAGGGGCTTCATCTTCCTCCCACCCCACAGGAGCTCCTGCCTGCAGCTAGCACTTGCGTGGGATGTCGCCCTCATCTGTATCTCAGTCCTTAACTCCCAACAGGCCCTTCCACTGCCTTCTTAGATGTGTTGCATATCCCTTTAGTTCCCTGTCACAGAGATGAAAAACTCTGGCCTCACCCTTTCTTTGACCTTACCCACTTTTGTCCTATATGCAGCAGCCAGCCCTGTTGATCTCTATTGCATCCATTTTTCATCCTACCCACTCCCTCATTATCCATGTCATTGTTCTAACTCTGGTCTTTTTTTTTTTTTATCTCACCTAGTTGCTAAAACCTTAATTGTTATCCATGCCTCAGGGCTCTCCCTCCCTAATAAACTCTCCCCTCTGCTGGCTTGTCTTCTCTCTGAGATAGAGATACAAGGACTCTCTCTGGCTCCTAAACTCTGTGTAGCAGCTCTTCTCCCACTGCGGGCACTCTCGAAGGCACCATCTCCAGGATGCAACCACGTTCTCCAGGGCAGCGCTCTAGGCTTTGGGGACTTGTCCCCTATCATCATTTTCAGCCATCCTTTTTCATGCCCCTCCCATGTCACCTAAAGCAAATGACCTGGTCAGTTCTGCCTTACTGCCCTGACAAGTAGTATGTCTCAGGCCCTGGCAACCAGCAGGTGCAGCTTTGAATGCAGGCTCTACCCTCCCAGCTGTGTGACCTCCTTCACCCACTTCAGCCTCGGTTTGTTCACTTATAAGACCTGGAATAATATTACTACTTACCTTATGATAATCTGAGGACCCAAGGAGAAAATTCTTACAAAGCTCTTAGCACAATGCCTGGTAAATTACTAGCACTCAGTAAATGCTAGTGAATGATAATGTGGATCTTACCATAATTTTCCTCCTTATTAGAATTTCACTGGACAGATGTGGTGCTGGGTCCATTTACCAGTACGTGTGGGAAGCCATTGCCACTATGCCTTTCTGCCATCCTGCCTGGATTTCCTAAGTCCTGACCTCACTTCAGTCACCAACTGACGTGTTATCTCATTATACATTTTACGCCCTCCCCAGATTACCCCAGCCGGCAGAAATCTTGCCATCCTTTGAATTGCCATGGCAGTTTGCCGGTACCTTACCTCTTAACGTATATTATAATTATCTTTTTTCATGTGTCATTTTCTCTTTTCCTAAGGCATATATTTATTGGACTCAGTAGAAAATCTTTTCCGCTTGCTGGCTGTGTAGACCTGGGAAGTTGCTGTGTTAGTCGGCTAGGGCTGCCATAACACAATACCACAGACTGGGTGACTTAAACAACGTAAATTTATTTTCTCACATTTCTGGAGACTGGAAGTCTAATGTCACAGTGTCAGCATGGTTTCTTCTGAGGCCTCTCTCGTTGGCTTGAAGATGGGCCACCGTGTCTCTGTGTCCTGACATGGTCTTTTCTCTGTACACATATATGTCTGTATCTTAGTTTCCTCTTGTTATAAGGACACCAGTCACATTGGCTTAGGGCCCACCACGTGACTTCATTTTACCTCAGTTACCGCTTTGAAGGCCCTATCTCCAAATACAATCACATTCTGAGGTACTGAGAGCAGTACTTCAATATATAAATTTTGGTAGAACACAACTCAGCCCTTAACAGTTGCTTTAATCTTTCTGTGCCTCAATTTCCTCTTATGTAAAATCTTGGGGGAAAAATACCTCTTAAGTGGACTAAAGATCTATATATAACATGCAAAGCAATACCCTGATTGACTATAATTGATGCTTAATGAATATTTATTACTTTTACTCCCATTTCAAGCTCCTTAAGAACAAAAATGCCTTCTGACTCATCTTACGTCCTTGCAATTCCTGGGACAAACTTTGAACATGATTGCTTACAAATATTTGGTGATAAACATATGGATGAATGATTAGGTAGCAGAAATGAGTCTGCAGTAGGTGTGTGCATTTCTCTTTAGATGGATCCAGATACTGGGTAGTAACTAAAATTTCAGTAACAAAGAATATTCCAAGAAACCTGCAGAGAAGTCAGTGTCCCCACAGTAAATACGCTATGCCCCACAGAGCCAGTTTCAGTATGGAAAATCTCCCCCTGTCCTACTTGCCTCAGACTCTGGAGAGTCACGGGGAAATGATTTGTGACAGAGTTGCACACACACACAAAAACAGTACCTTCACACAACCAGAGCTCTCAAGTGATGAGGGACACAAAGACATCGTGCACAATAGGTGTTCCTGTCCGCGGATTCGGCCGTCTTTGATCTCTGCAAAGGAGGGACCTGGGTAGGTACTGTGAATGGATAATAGACCAGGAGCCAGCAGAGCAGCAGGCCCTGTGCTGCTCAGTGATCAAGTTGTGGTGATGCCCAGACACCGTGCATGTGATGATAAGCATCTCCTCTTGGTGCCTTGGAGTCTCATTTCCTTCCAGCTTGACTCCAAAGGACCCATTCATCTCTGGCACCCCTGCAGTGTGCCACTTTGAGTCAGTAGGTTCTTTCTTTCTGAGCCCACCAGAGGTAACGAGCACATCATTATTTTTTCCTGCTATCACTACACTCTTTCTTCCCACTGCTTCTGTTTCCTGCAGCTCTCTGGGGTGGGTTTGACTTTTGTATCATCTTTAGTGATTCCAATTCACTTTGTTGTGCTAAAAGAATTGGTGTCTATCATTTGGCTTGGAGTTGTAGAGGTGAATTCTTATTGTGTATAATGTTAATTTTTACAGGCATTAGTAAAGATATAATGAAAAAGACATCAATTCTATACCTAAGAATTGTATCTTTTAATAAGGGTACCACTTGGATATGTATAAAAAGTTTGTTATGAGAGCACATGTAAAACATATAAAAGTTACTCTGGGAAGGAACGTGGAAGACTGAAATTTGAAATCATAGCTCTAAATAAGCCAATAAAGCAGCCTAGGAATTGAAAGGGATCCTAGAGATGATGTAGTAACTAGAATGGTTCTCAGCCCTCATTGTACATTTAATCACATAGGAAACATTTTCAAAGGGAAGATGCAGAAATTCTCATTTAATTTGTCTGGAGTGGGGTCTAGAAGTCATGATTTTTTTAAATCTCCGAAGCGACTGCAACGTACAGCCACGGAGGAGAAGCATCAGTTGAGGAGCTAGAGGAAACACAGCCAACACGTTTGGAGTCCCTGCTGTATCTTGAGCACCGTGCTGACTGCAGTACAGCCACCATCTCTTCGATCCTCACGAGAACAGTGAGATAGTTTGACAGATAGGGGCTGAGGCTCAGTCTTCACCTGTGAGGCTCAGCTGCCTCCTTACCCACCATAGCAGCCATAGCAGTGCTTGGTGAGTATGCATTGCGTTCCTGTTCTGCTCTTCAGGAAGATCAATGCACACTGACCGCTCTCCATTCAACCCTTGGTTGGCATGGCCTTCCCCACTTTTGAGCTTTCAAAAATCAGTCTCAGGCTAACTTCAGCTCAGCAAATCTTTTGTTTTTAATTTTTATTCATTTTTGCCACTTGGGAGCACCAGTCCAGAAGTACAAGCATAATCTTTACTTTTCCTGGGTCAGGCCCATCTCATCTCTTCCTCCTGCCACCTTTAACTCCCTCTGTGTCATGGGGAGAGGGGCAGGTGCAAACCCACAGAGGACTTAAGGGCTGCAGACAGGCTGGGGTCGCTCTTCCCACTGACCTGCCGGTTGCAGCAGCAGGGACAAAGCACTGTTGTGGGCCCCGGAGGAGCGGGTGCAGGTGTCTTCGAGTGAACCAGAAGAACACACCGGCCTCTGGGTGTGTCACCTCACCCTCCTTCCCACTGCAGAAGGGCCTTTCTTGAGCCTCTTGATGAATCCAACCCATGTTTTCCCACCAAGATTGCTTGGTTCACCTCCTTAGGGTCCCCTACGGGACATGAAGAAGATGGGCGAAATGTGGCAGAAGCCAGTACGGAGGTAGTCTGTGTGACTGTCTAGATTCAGGGGAATACCAGTGCCTTCTAAATAGTTTTAATGTTTAATGGAGAAAACGAAAACCTCAGTCTGTTTTTAAGAACAAGAGTATCTTGATTAAGGTGTTAAGTTGGTACAAATGGGAAAACAGTATGATTTAGAGAGTTAATGAATGAACGTTTTTCTTTTGAGGGAGAGGTTGACATTGCTATGTATATTAAGTAAGTTATGCAGAAGTATTTATTTTTCCTTATAGAAGTAACATGTGATATATACAGAAGAAATAAAAATACAGCAGAAAAAGAAATAAACCATTTACAATCTATCACCTCAAAAGCACTATGCTGGTGTATCCCTTCCACATGATAAGGCAGGGCTGAGAAAAGGTGTACATGCATTTAAACATATGAAAGTTTTCACCTCATATCATATATTGAACCTTTTCCACAATATTTTTATTGGCGGGACAGAGTTTTATTGCACAAACATACTCAAATTCCTTTAATCCATTCCTTACCATTAAATACTTATGTTGTTTCTAATTTTTATTTTGAGGTATTATAAACAATACTTCAAAGACCATTCTTGTAGCTGGTTTTGATTAGTACAGTCCATTTGGTGAGGGTGTATGCATTGGTTAATAGGATCAAAGGCTGTAACAAGACGTAGTTTTGGCTGATACTGACCCAAATTGTGCCTGTTACTGTGATAGCATCTTCTAAGCTGTAAAGTGACATTACTGTGTCCGCAGTCTCATTTGGTGCAGTCACTGCATAATGAAGATCCTGAACTTCAACTGCGTCTCAACCTTAGTCTGAACAATATGAACACTTAATATATTTGTGACAAGGAATAACAAGTTGAAGTACAGTAAGAAAGAATGTAATTGCTTATGATAAATAGAGGCTTAGCTTCAAAATAGCTAGCTTAAAATTTCCCTTATAGTGCACTTTAAAGATTTCCACTGATGATCTCGGAGGTGTGGCACCCAGCCATCGCTGGAATGAAACAACACACGTTGTTCAAAGTTTGGGCCGTAATTGATTTAATGCATATTTTTGCTACTTTCACATTTATCTTATATTAAAAGGGTAATTCTATATGCAGGTAACACATAAATAAAAGATAATAATATGTAACTCCAGAAAATTGTGTTTGATGATTTGCCTTATTTTTTTTTAAGATTTTATTTATTTTTAAAAAGATTTTCTTTATTTATTTTTAGACAGAGGGGAAGGGTGGGAGAAAGAGAGGGAGAGAAACATCAATGTGTGGTTGCCTCTTGTGCACCCCCTATTGAGGACCTGGCCTGCAACCCAGGTACGTGCCCTGACTGGGAATTGAACAAGCAACCCTTTGGTTCGCAGGCCAGTGCTCAATCTACAGCCACACCAGCCAGGGCAGATTTTATTCATTTTAGAGAGGCGGGAAGGGAGGGAGAAAGGAAGAGAAACATGGATTGCTTGCCTCTCCTATGCTCCCCAACAGAAGGCACCCAGCCCACAACCCAGGCATGTGCCCTGACTGGGAATCAAACCAGCGACCTTTCGCTTTGCAGAACAATGCCCAACCAAGCTATGCCAACCAGGGCTTGTCTGATTTTTTAAGAGAAGAAAAAAGTAGCTTTCACCTACGTTTACTTGTTTTCTGGCTACGTTTGAATCATTGGCAAAATCCTGAAGTCCATTGTGGGGCAACCTGTGTCCTCCCCACCACCTCTTATTGTGACAGATCTGTGTCTCTCTATTTGGATAAAGACCTGTGTCCCTGGCTTTCAGACCCATGGTGGCAGTTGATTGTGCTTCAAGGAATCTTTGTCATTTTAGTGTGTGGACTTTAGTGAAGACAACAGAAGTCTCCGTGTTGGGCAAAGTCTCTGGTCTTTACCCTTTTTCAACCCACGCATTAAGGAGATAGGACCTGTGTACCCACAGCCCCTAGCCAGTGACTGTATTTTCATTCAAACTCACAATCACTAACTTTTAATTGAGGGGACAAAAACTGAAACTACGATGTCTTGAGGACAGAATATTCAGAGCTCCCTTGAGGATAATCACTCATCCCTTCCTGAAACATTTACCATTAGCCCTCTTTGATAATAATTTTTTTCATTCTTTTCCTTTTTAGGCAGGAGGTTCCCAGGTGATTTTCACAAATCCTTTGGAAATCGTCAAGATCCGTTTGCAAGTGGCTGGGGAAATCACCACTGGTCCCCGAGTCAGTGCTCTGTCTGTCGTAAGGGACCTGGGGTTCTTTGGGATCTACAAGGTAACTGTTTATGTGACTGTATGCTCTTCCTGTAAACTAGAAACTGCTCATCAGCGTGAATTTGATTCCTCACGTTCTACTCCTGGGGAAGGTGTTCTTCTGTAGCCATGGGGCACCTGCCTGCTACCCACCAAAAAACTGTCCTTAGAAACACTTAAATCAAGGACGACTGGGACGCAGACAGTGCTTGCCAGTGTTGTTCAGTGCACAGCTCTTTGCAGCAACAGTGGCTGGACCCTTCCTTGAACTTATTATTGCTACAAAAACCTAACTCTCATGTCCTCCACCGTGAAGGGGAGATGCACGGACACCAGGCACCATCTTTCAGGAGAGACGCTGAGCTCAGTTAAGAAACCCACAGCAGATCAAGACTTTGTTTTCTGACCCTACACATCCCAGCCCTGTCCGTATGCATGGGTTGTAATACTTACGTTAGCCTTAACCGTTTTTCATTTAGAAGATAGTTTTTCAGAATGATTGGAAAACCAAACTTTTAGAAAACCCTTCAGATTTGTTATTCATACTCTTCTACCAAAAAACTTATAATGGAACAGACTAGAATTTGCTTCTTTATCCAACTATGATGCTTTAGCAAACATAAGGTGTTCACCATTTTTCAATGAGAAGATTCAAAAAATGTTCCATGGCCAACCGAATGAGTAAACCTTTAAGGATATAGGATGAGAAGGTCAATGTCTACTCAAAAGAATTTTCATTTATTTACATATAAATATGTAAAATCACATTACATAAAATTAATTGCCTTTTTTCCATGCACACATACCAAGAAATATTTTATTCAGATTCTTCCTATGATTTTGAACCAGCGTTTCCACCATTTAACCAGCTTTCCGACTCAGCCGCTCACCTGGGTTTGCAGAGTAGTGCATCTCCCTGAAAGCTGGTGAGGCGCAGCACTCCTGCGCACTGAGGACAGCGCCCTCCCGGTTCATTCCACAGACACGCAACGTTGGGACAGCTGTTTCCTTTTTTCCCATTCCCAGTTCATCCTGTACGGATCTAACGGGCCCCACAGCGCAACAACTTCCATTGCTTTTTACAGTGAACTTTAAATCCTTGTTTTTACATTCAACATGGCATTTGCAAGATCCTGCCCCCAGGAATACTTTTTACCCTTTTCTTTTTAACTCACGTTTACCGGTAACCTTGGTAAATAGGTCAATGTTAGTAATAATTAAGGTTGTTTTGGGTAAATTTGCCTTCCCCAAATGGTACTCCGTACTGCTCAGAGCGAAGTGAGGGGAAGATACCCCATGATGACTGGAGACTTTGTAAGGATCAAATATAATGTGACACCCTCTTTTCTGGGGTTAGTTTTAAGGGGGGGGGTAAAAGAAGTTGCCTTTTAGTTTGGAATCTGTGGTGCTTTGGAGTAAACATGCTGATTTTTCAGAGTCTCACTGAAGAAGCTTCGTGTGTGAGTGTTTGCAGCAGAACACGGTGTTCCGGCCATTTCACTCACCGCGTTACTGTCCAGCTGTAGGAAGTCAACAGTCTTGTCATGAGGCATGGCATTGATCCTTTGGAGAAAATATCATCTCATTTTCTAAATTTTTAGGCTCTGGCAGACTGTAACACAATGTAGCGGCATGTCATTTTGACAAGATGCCAAGCAGTTTTTCAACAGGTTATCTAGTAAAAAAATAAAATAAAAAAATAAAATAAAAAACCCCACTTAGGTACTACTGCAATGACTGCTATCGAAGTGTCTGGATGGATAAAATGGTAAAACCTTGTTTGCTGACACAGAAGCAGAGACTGTTCAACTACCTGCGAATGATACAAGACTGAGACTTAGTCCTTTTCATCTTCACAGTACTTCGTAATCTTAATCCCCTCTAACACCCTCTGGAAGTGGTCGGTCTCCTGGTTTTGTAGTTCAGTGAGCAGAGGCTGCCAGCTGTCCTATCTGAGCTGAAATTGAGGCTCAGAAGATTCTCGTTGCCACTTTTGTGCTAAAATTGCTTTCCTGAAATGAGCAGGATTGCTCAAGTTTGAGCAAGAGACCTCTCCCATATAAAGTGAGTTTAATTACCAGTCTGGTGGTTTCATCTACCAGTTCAGAGGCATTCCTCAGGGCCTCGCACTGCTCTGGGTGCATTGGTAATTATCAAGTGAAGTCGCTAACACTTGGAGCTTCTGGAAACTCGATTTCATTGCAGCACAAGGCAGTCCTCTGTCAGTCCCCTCCTTCCCACCGGTCACCGGTGTCATTGGCTAAATTCGCTGAGATCTGTGAGCGGGGACTTCATTTGTGAGTTCACTGCCCCATTCAGTCTGATTGGTCTTTGTTACCTTCCCAAATTTTCCTCATTTATATTGTCCCAACTTCCAGCCTTACGTTTGGTTTCCCATTACTCTCTTCTCCAGGATCTCCTACCCTTCCCCGCCTCCCTTGGTCAGAATCCAGCATCCATCGTTTCAGGAGCATCATAGAGCTTGAGCTTTGCTGTGTCACTTATGTTCTTGTTTTAGGACAGCACTCTTTAGTAATCAAGCTCTTCACCGTTTCTTGTCTCGATGACCTGGAGTGCCCTAACACCTTTAGACCTGATTGGTCCCTTTTCTCGGGTCTTCAAAGAGGACTACGGTCCTCATTAGTTTTGGTCGGCACAGGTAATCTTCCTTCTCCCCCCTGTGGTCCTTTTGTTTGCTGCTGTTAACATGACAATGTAGGGCGCAGGAGGGGGGAGTAGCCAGGGCCTGTGTGTTTAGGCCTGCGGTGCTTAGCCTCACCAGACTGGACTTAACCTGGCTTTCTGTTTTTCTCCTGAATTGACTTGCAAAATACCCTACTATTCTGTGACTGCCCCAACATAGGGCAATTAGAAAGAATACCTGCTTTAGAAATACATTTACAACTGAAAAAAAAAGTAGATGTGGTAAACAGCTTGCATTCCTGAGGTTAGAAATAGTTCCCGTGAACCCTGTAAACAAAGGCCCCCTCTTTTGATAACATTTAGAGATGTTTAGTTACAGCACAGAGCAGATAGGTGATTGAATAATCAGCTGCCTTTGAACGAGCTTTATGAATGTAATATAGTTTTTAAAAATCTGCAACTACACTGCTTTTCTGAAGAATGTATGAGGGTATGTTTCCCTTTCTCTGGGAAACTTTTGCTTTATTACATAAGCCCTTAGGGTCTAACGCTAAGTAAAAGCAATTGTTGGAGAAAAGAAAGTGGTACACTGGTACTTGTGAAAGTCACCTTTTCTGTAAGAGCCAACAAAGCTTTAATGAGGAGACGGCGTCCACCAGGAACGGAATGAAACCTGTTATTTAACATTGAACGTCAGCACAGCTAACACAGGCCGAAAGGTGCTTCCTTAAGAAGCAAACGAATAGTTATGTCTCTGAGGTCGAAAAATGGTCAGGGAAGCAATGAGAGCTGGCACCCGTCACGGGTTGCTGAAATCATTTTTGGCCTGTACTCTAGCGTGGCTTGTTGGTGGTGACGAGGAAAGTCTCTTGGGAATGTGGGCTCCATGTACTGCGTTCTAACTGAGGCGTTTGTCCCATTGCACTGGAGAGCATTCAAGTATCTTTTTATCCACACACACACCTATTGTGCATGTGTGCTCACTCACTCACTGTGTGTGTAAATGAATCATTGGAGCCACTGTCCATAAAGTTGGAAAGCAAGTAATGATACATGTTCTTGATTGTTTTGCTAGTTATCTCAAAGGGATGTCATTTGTTTGTGTTTTTTTAAGTAAATTACAAGTTTATATATCAAAAAAATCCAATCCATCAGAAATGTCCGAAAGTGAAATTCTCTCTACCCCTTAGCCACTCCATTTTTTCTTAAAACGATAACCACTGCTTCTGTTTTTTTGTGTATCTTTTAGAGGAGAAACCCTTCTATTTAGATCAGTATTTGCCTCTCTCCTGCCTCTCCCCTTCTCTCTGTATGTCACTGGTTGTACACATGGCAATGTCAGTCTTGTGTGCATGTTTTAACAAAAGCAGAATTTTTAAAAACACATTATATATCTTAAAGCTCCTTTCTCCTGGCTGACATAGCTCAGTGGATTGAGCGTGGGCTGGGAACCAAAGTGTCCCAGGTTCGATTCCCAGCCAGGGTACATTCCTGGGTTGCAGGCCAGAACCCCAGCAACCGCACATTGATGTTTCTCCCTCTCTCTCTCTCTCCCTCTCTTTCCTCTCTAAAAATAAAAATAAATAAAATCTTAAAAAAAATAAAAAAATAAAATATACTTTAAAAACATTTAAAAAAAAAGCTCCTTTCTTATTTTATTTAATAGCTGTATAAAAATTTTTAAGTATTTTTAAGCAGTTTCCCTGTGATGGGTATTTATATTGTTTCCAGTTCGGGGATATTATAAGCAATGACAGGGTGAATGTCCCTGTGTATATTTTGACGTACGTTTGTGAGCATGTACCAACGAGAAATTCCTAGCAGTGAAAATGTTAGATCATGGAGCATGTGCATTTTTTAGTGTTAATAGATTTTTGTCAGACTGCATCAGTTTATCAATTTTACCTCGGTAACATGTAAGTACCTAAGAAAAATTTCCTGATTCAGCAGCTTAAAAAAAAAGACCCATTTTATGAGCTCACAGCCCCACATGAAGAAGACCACTGTAGAGTCATTACCTTGGGGACCTGGGGCCGTGCTGATTTTCTAGCTCTACAGCCACCACAGGGGCAGTTCTCACCATGTTGGCCCACATTCTACTTTCATCTGGACTGCTTTGATTCTTGACTCTCCCAAACCCATTGTCCCCACAGCAGCCAGATTGATCTCTTTAAAATGTAAATCAAATTAATTCATTCACTCCACACACTCTACTGAGAACTGATGGTGTGCCCTCTGCTAGCCACTCAGGGAGTGGGGGTGAAATCCAAGACCCTGCTGGCACTGTGGTGGGCAGAAAAAGCCAGCACGGTAACAAGCAAATGACATCAGTTGGTGCTGAGAATCATGAGGAAGGAGAAAGCAGGGTAGTGTGTGGGATGGAAAGTGCCAAGGCAAGCTGGAGTTGGGGGAGGAGGACCTCCAGTGCCCTACAGAAACGATGTGCCCTGTCCATTTGCTGTTACTGCTCCTGGAGTAGAACCCTCGCTCCTTCCCTGCCTGCCTCTCCTCTCCATCCCTGACTTTGTATGCCCCCCTGCTTGGCTGGCCGTCCTGGCTGCCTTTCCCTTCCCCATATACTCCAGGTTCATGCCTCTCTGTTTTCATTCTGCCTGGAGGCTCTTCCCCTGGCATCTTAGTTCAACAGACGCCTGCTCAGAAAGACAACCAGTTCCCTCGCTATCATAGCCCCTCCTCCAGTTCTCTCCAGGGCACCCACGGCTGGCTGATGTGTTTCTCTGTATCTCTCTCCCTTATCTGGAGTGTACTTTCACACCAGACACCTATCTTGTTCACTGCTGCTTGTAAGAGTTTCTGGCACATAAGTAGACATTTGATAATTGCTTGTTGAGTCAGTGGAGGGTAAGCAAAAGCCACATGTTTCCAAGTTATAAATGAGGACATTAGAGCACTGAAAGTGAGTGAGTTGGCATGTCATGACAAAAGACAACCACGATACTGGGGAAGTCGAATGTAAAGGAAGGAACTAATTATAGGCAAGATCGCTTTTCCAGTTTCAGAGACATCTATTCATTCACCCAGCAAACTCTGCCCTGGGGATATAAAAGTAAATGAATGATGCATGGTTTTATAACCATGGCGTTTACCATCTCGTGGGGGCATCCAGATGAGGAAACAGCCTTGGAATACAGCCCGAGTGTGGCTGAGTAGGGCTGTTAGGGGGTGTGCCCAGGGTTCTCAGCAGGTGGAGCTGACTCAACAGCGAGAAGGCCAGGAAGGCTTTCTAAGAGGAGACGGCCCTAAAAGATGAGTCACAGTTAACCAGGAGGAGGGGGAGACAAATGGCATGATCACGTTTGTGCTTCAGTGTGAGGAATCCATGGGGGAGAGCAGGACTGAAGGCTGGGAGGCCAGGTGGAGCCATGGGCTGGGTGGCACTGACCTAAGCCAGGGCCATGCCGGTAGGGGTAGGGGGGCAGTGGATATGTTAGAGGGATGTTTGATCTTGGAAAATGATGGAAAGTGAAAAGTAAAGGAAGATTAAAAGGTGATTCTTGGATTTCTGGCTTGAGCACCTGAATAGATGGTGCTACTTTTAAAATTTCATAATATTTGAGAAGCTGCAAGAAACCTAAAGACACCTCTCTGGTGTTACCTTTATAAATGAGGAATAGAAGCCCAGAAATCTTACGAGGTTTAACTGGGTGACTTGGGTAGGCGGGGGGAGGCCTGAGACGGAGACGGTCTCTGACTCCCTATCCAGTGTTTCCTTATTCGACCATATTGAATGTGGGGCGAGAGCCTTGTCCAAGGGGTAGGGACTAGGGGTGCTCTTTTAAGGGTCATCATCTGCGTGCATGAAGCTATGAGAGAACATGAGATTTCTCAGCTAATGGGACACCAGTGCGGGAACTCAGAGACCACCCCCATTCAGGTGGCAGAAGGAAGTATGGGTGAAGAAAGAGCAGGAGCAGCTGTCAGGTGGGGAACAGAAGGAGCGGCGTGTGGGAGCCAGTGGAGGGAGGAGTAGTATCGAGAGCTGCATCGACCACTGGTGATGAAGGCCAAGCAGAGGCCTTCAGATTTCAAGATGGAGGTCAGTGGTTATTTTTAAGAAATCAATTTAAGTAGAATGACAGAAGTTGAAACCTTATGAAAAAATATCAGCAGGTACAAACCACTAACTTTTGCTGTGAAAGGAAAAAAAGGGAAAGGGTACAGGAACTGGAAGGAAAGGTAGAGTCGAGCGATACTGTTAGGGGGAGAGAGGAGGTAGAGAGATGTGTTTCTTTGTATTGTGCAGGGAGAACCATCCCAGCTGTGCAGAGAGCGGAAAAACGCCAGTGAAGGTGGAAGGGTGGGAAGCATCTGAAGGCAGCGAAACCGAATAGGGTGCTAGGACGTGAAGGAAGGAAGGACATAGAGAATCCAGGCTTGTCCTAGCAGCCTATGAGACAGGTAGTTTCTTTTTTTTAGCTATTTTTTAAGCAAAGTTACAGCTGAGGAAAGGAAGGCTTGATGGGTTTAGGTAATTTGTCTAAGGTCACATACTTTGCAAGTAAGTAGGAGGCTAGGTTTCAAACTCAGTTCAATCTCTCTTTGAAACCTGAGCTATCACATAAAGATATGTTGAGCCAGACAGGAGAGAGCTCATGCCTGATAATTCAGGGAAGTTTAAAACCAAGGTTATGTGCTACACGAGGTTTGGAGTCACTGTCGACGGTGAATGTGCTAAGGAAACGGTAATGAAAAGAATTGAGATGGCACTAACCATCATGAATGCGTAATGGCTGAGGCCAAGGTAGGCATACGAGTGTTGGTCCTAATTGCTTTTAGTACCCAGTGCTATTTTAAAATGATATTATGGGGCAATGACTCAATTTTACTTTGTTTTCTTTTTAAAAATAAGAACGTGTTACTTTAGATCTTAGAGCAGCTCTTTAAATTATAGAAATTCTTTTAAAAATTACTCTCCAGAAGTGACATACATACCTACTAATCTATTCTTACATTTCTATGGTTTCTAGTCGTGCCCAAGGTATGCACTTAAAAGATAGCCAGTTTAAAAAATGTTCATTGACTGTAAAATTAAAGTAATATGCCTTATGACAGCCAAAGAGTCCCATGTGGGATATGATCAATTTAGCCAACTAATTTAAACTTATTTGGTAGGATTAGGTCTTCCGCCAAATAAAAAATTGGCTCTTAGCTTGATAAATATAGAACTCTGCTGGAATTCAGGTATGAAACCACATAGGAGCTCTACTCCAGCTGCTAGCTGTTTAAAGGATATATTAGCTATTTCCATTTTCTGCTGCCACTGGGCACTGAGCTTTTCATTGATAATAGTAACTACCTTTATATCACTAGCTTTTATTGAAGATCCTTGTGTTGGGTGTTGTACTGGGTCCTTTATGTCAAGCACTGATTGTAAATTTAATTCTTATGTTAATATAAATGTTGCTCACATTTTATAGGTAAGGAACTGGAGGGACAGAGAGTTTAGGAACTTGACCCACCAGCAAATCCTAAGTGGCAGAGCAGTAATTCGAGCCCAGGTCTCTGGCTGCACAGCCTCTGTTCCTGCCCCTGCAGTGTCCTGCCATTGGTGGGCAGTGGCAGAATTCAGGTGCAGAGCCATGTCTCGGATGGTTCATTTTGACTGCTTCTTTGAACACAGCCTGCTCCCTCTCTAAGAAGGCATCCTCCCCGAGCAGAATTGCGTGTAGAAAGGTGAAACATGGAGATAGTACCCAGCTCAGCTAGCCTATTGGCCATAACGGCTGATGTTGCAAAGAGCTACAAATGGCCTTCACTGAGTGTGCTGAAGGGAATTGGAATGAAGAGCTTTATCTTTCTCCAAGATCTACATCAAGGGGAATAGAGAGGAGGAATTATCACGGACACTGCCTGCACAGTATTGCACATTTGAATGAAAATTGTCAAGAGAATGGATCAAGAGCAAACCAGCTGGGGCATCTCCTCAACAAGGCATTAGGTTTTCTAGCCATTGGCAGTTGAACAGTGTTGATGGTAAAGCAACACACAATGGTAGAACAGCAAAGGAGAGCTAACACTATCACAGGAATGGAATTCCCTACCCAAACACCTTGAGTTGCCAAATGCCTTTGTTAGAATTGCAGTGAAATTAAGGAGAAGCCAATATCCTAAAATTCCCTGTACTAAAGAAATCTAATAATAGGCATTGATATTTTATATTAAAATTAAAGTAATGCCAATGTCACTGATATCAAGCCTCCAATTGATGTCTCTGGTTTATTTGGTTTTAATACCAATGACACCATCACATCACAGGTCTTGGCACCAGTGAAACTTCTCAGCAAGCTACTGAAACTCACCCTGTTTGTATCCCAGCCACGTGGCCCTAACTGCCCCTTGACTGGGCAGAAGAGGTGCTGCCAGGCCGTGCTACAAGGGTTAACTTGCTTGGGAGAAACCAAGAGGAATGCTAAGGGATCAAGACATGACATGCTACCTATTGTTTGTAGCTCCAGGATCAAAATATACAATTATACATGCCAAATAAATTTTGAACCTGTACGTTAGAAAAAGAGGGGTGGCCCTGACTACAGGTGCCAGAAGCATTAAATAACCTTCCCAGACAAGGTGCACCACTGTTGTCTTGAATGCTACAGGGTCCCCCAGTCTGGCATTTTCCCCCGTGCCAGACAATGTGCATTCACTGCAGGAGTCTCTGTTAAGCCTCCGTCTCCCAGACCTGCTGGCTCCTGGTGCCCGGCCCTGACACAGAGGTGCCTTTGTGAGTGTAATTACCTTCCCCAGTATTAGAAATAGTCTGTTTAGAGCTGTGTTTGCAGGTACAGCTAGAATAAGCAGGCATTAGCATGCGAAAAGACCTGCCCTGGCCCTGACTTCTTTATCAGCAACCATCCTTCAAGACTGTTCTTTTCCCCTTAAATTGATCGGGCAAGTGTGATACCAACCGAGATGATGAAGAGCTTTAAAAGAAGGGGGAAAAAAGGACTTTGGAGATAGCAGTACGTGCACGCATATGTATGTGTGTGTGTGTGTGTGTGTGTGTGTAAGATACAAACCCTGTTGTGTTATCTCTCTTGACAGTTTCATGCCAGACAAGGCTGCCAGAGTAAACTTGAGTGGATGATTCCAGCATCTTAAGAATTGATTAAAGCTCCCTTGGGCTTTTAACACAGTGTCCACATCCAAAAACACATGAGAAGCAAAATAAATAATTCCTTTGCCATGGTGACGCTGTGGCCAGTACCTGTAAGCCTAAGTGGCTGTGTTCATTGTGGACTATTAACTTGAAGTGAGGTCTGCCCTTCAAGAAGCTTTCCTAGACCTTAAATAGAATGATGACGAGAAACTTCAGAATGATACGGGATTGGGATGCAGCCAGAATCGATAATTAAACTAGACCTGAGTTTTGATTCTAGTTTATTTTACCGATAGGTTTCCCCTGAGATGCCTTTTATTGTTCCTGTCTATTATTAGTGGGTCTTTATTTAAAGGGGGAAAAACAATAATTTCTCCTCTTTGGAGAAAGTGCTTTAATGAATAGTAAGAGATCAGATGATTGTATTTTGCATTTATTAATTTTCCCCCAAGTGATTTTACTGTGTACAAAGGAAATTCAGGGCTAAGCAGAGAATGTCTGAGACTGGGCTGTCAGTGAGAAAGACTTACAGCAGGAAAGCATGGGGACTTTCTTATGGGGCAAGAACATTTCAAGATTTATTTTACGTGGCACATACTTTGTAACTTATTAATTTTTTTAATGGCCAAAGTAATTATTTTTGTGTTGCTGACGCAGGTTCTTGGGCAGTGTGGAATGTTTCCCTTTATTATAAAGTTGCCTGTTCAGAGTGGCTGGTCACCTGGTAAAAACCCTACACCAGGCAAGGAGAATTCAAGTCAAACAGGTTTCTGTTTTGATGTAGGGCTGGAGAATGGGTGTTCACCACAAAGTGAAGGGTTTATCAAGGAATCTGGGAGAGAGACATTCTCACTGTTGGAACTTTAAAAGCCTTTTTCACATCCTGCTTTCCTTCTCATTGTGTGGAGCCACAGGTCAGGTATTGCCTGGGGCGGCCCTACAAATTGGCACCTGCCTTTGTGCCTCAGACCTGAAGGAAGTAGGGAGGAAAGGAGGCCAGGGAAATTTAATAAGTCTGTGCCTTTTTCTCCAATCTTCTGCAAAGCTAGCTTTGCTTGAGAATCGAGCTTTGATGCCTGGGGTGTGAGAGAGGCTTGGGGCACCTGCTGACTCTGGACAGGGACAGGGATTTGCTGCCTGGAGGTGCGAGCAGGTGCTGGGCTGTGCAAGGATGCAGGCACCGGGAGAGGCAGGGAGAAGGACCTCCTTGTCCCCACTGTCCCTGAACATGTGCACTGCTGCTGGCCTTTCACACCAGGCTTTCACAGTATCACCTCGTTTATTCCTAAACCCCTATTTCCTCCTCCCCCAGCACCCCTAAAGAGGGCAGCCTTTCATATTTCTGACAAGTGAGGAGGTTTAGAATTTTCTTCCTCCCAAGGCTCATCACCTGATACGCAGCGATACAAGAGAGGGTTTTGTACCAGCGGCCCTTCATACCTGGATCAGGGGGAATTTGAGTTTTTCTGTGTTTTCACTTGCCAGCAAGGCAGCTCTGCCCCTGTAGATCAGAGATGGCGGCTGCTCCACATGTTATTTTTCTGCCTTGACTTGTCCTTTTCTTCCTTTTTCTCAGATAACCAGAAACCTAAGACCTCTTATGTAGTCTTAACATTCCTTCCAGTGTGTGTAAATTATTTGATTTTTATTATGCGTTGTCTGATCCCTGGTAGGAAAAGGACATGTTCCTATCCATTTTTCCTTTAGTGTTTCACGGTGCAGCTCCACATTTTCTTTAGATTTATTCTTTTTCTGTTTGTCCATTTGATTTTTGATGAAGCCATTTTTCTTCTCAGTCATCTGGGACTGTTTTCAAACGTCTCCTAAAGCGGGTCTCACCCATCACTAGGTGCTGGTTGTCACGGGTACCTGACCGACTGTCCTGATTGCAGGAGAGAGCGTTCCTTCCTGGGAAAGCCCAGCTGCTTCTTCATGGGCCCTGCCCCTGCCTGCTCTGTCCCAGGGATGTCCCTGTGTCCAAACCACAGCTTCCCATGGCCTTCTGATGGCAGCGAAGCCACACAGCACGAGAAGGGCTGATCGCTGTCTTTCTCTCCCTCTTTTTAAATGTTAACATTCCAGCATAAAATTATCCACTGCTTCCTCCGAAGCTTTGTTGTATCCTCAGCAAATTATATATCTTTGTTTGAAAAACAAAAGGATTGGTTTTGGTTTCTAGTATATTTTTCCAAGAAATGAGTTAGTGTTTCTTGCAGAAAGCTGACAGGGTAGCCCAAAGCCTCTCATTTCTCCTAGTTGTCATTTTTTAAGTTTGAATTGGCAAAGCTAAATCAGTGTCACCAGGAACCAAATGGCAGCAGTTTGAATTTCCAGCACTTTTCTGTATTATCTATGATAAGTACTTAATATTTTATAGTCGGCAAAACATTTAACAGGGAAAGTACTACCAGCAGAACAATGAACAGAGCACATAAACTGAAGTTTGGCTCTAAAATGCCAAGACTTGGGATGAGATTAAAAGTGAAAACTAAAGGATTTAGTAAAAAGCAAGGTTTGTGGGAAAAGGAATTGTATCAGCCTAAAAAATTACTCCAAAGTGATTTGTTTAGAAAGCCAGTAACACGGCAGTGTTTTGTACTATATGGAGGGAGCCAGACACGAAGATTTAACTGATCTTAATTTGAGTTGATTACTTGCTGTCTAATTTGAATTATCTCCTGGACAGAGTCGCACGTAGGCAAATAGCTAGCAGAACTTACAGAAAGATTTGGAGGCAAAATAAGGAATAAGGAGGCAATTTGGAATAAGGAATTTGGAGGCAAACTAAGGAGGTCAAAAAAAAGAATGTGAAAGTGGAGAAAAAAAGTGGGTGACAGTATTACTCTTTACAGTGTAACTACCTGTATTATAACTTTAAAAAAATTCATCATAGAGAAAAGATTGGATGCTCTCCATGGATATTGCTGATATCCTATACTTTTTCCCCTTGAAAAGCTGGGGGACAGGGAAAGAGCTCAGGATACCCCCTCCACTTTGAACCTGCCTCTGGCACTGCCTCCAAGGCTGTCCCCTGAGCAAGCCAACAGCATGGCCCTTAATAGACATGCAATTGCTAGATTAACTGTCCTGGGCTTCGGTTTGCACATGTATACAATGAGAAATTAGGTGGTGAATTTTGTGGTTCCTCTTCTCAGTTAGGCATCATAACAGTTTGGGAGTAGACAAGATGGAAAAGTGTGGACTGATCAGCAGTGCCTGGTGGGCGTTCTCCTGGTCCTGGGGTATCTGTACTCAAAGCGGACAGAGACATCTGAACACATCCGTCGGCGAGTTGACCAAGGAAGAGGCAACCTGACAGGGTCTGGATTCCAAGCATCTGTTCTGGTTGGAAGGATGGGCCAAACTAGGATGAAGTTTAATAGGATTAAACATGAAGTCTTACTTATGTTGCTTGTTTAAGGCAATGAATTAAGTTATAGGAGACCTGAGTTAATAGCAGTTCCTATGAAAAAGACTAAGGGTTTTGTTACCCACAAGCTCAGTTTGAGTCAGGAGTGTAACGCAGGTGTCAGAAAAGCAAAGACTACAGTAATAAGTGTGTAGTGTTAAGGAAGTTTGACAGATTGGAGCCCAGCATCAGTTAAAAATACCCAAGATCCAACATCACTGGACTTCAGTAAATGTCACTGCGCTTGACTGCATCTGTTGAGTCTGGATGGAGTCGTTATTTTCTTTGAAGAACCTCTAAATGGGGTGGAAAGCTCTAGGTATTAGAAATCTGTAAAAGAAATGCTACTAAATCACTAAGTGTTGAAAAAGGGTGACTTCCTTTCAATTTAGTCTGTGTAAAGCACAATATATGTCTTATGGTTTTCTTTGGGTGATTAACTGTTTAATCTTATTTCTGGGTTCACATCGATTCTCAGGGCCTCCCCATGCCATCATTTTGGCACCAAAAATTCTTTGGTAAAGAATTTGCTCTAGTTGTTCATTGTAAATGTGTATGAATTATAAATATTTGAAGGTTTTAGGATGGGCATTTATTAATGTTTCATAAATTCTCGGGTATAGGAGTAAGTACCTGAATAAATTAGGGGATCCATGAACCCCTGGAAAAGGTATGTAATTCTTTACATATGTGTAATTTTTTTTTGTGATAGTCCAACACTTTTATCAGAGTCTCAAAAAATATAAAAACACAAACGCCTCCCCCAGCCACCTATATAATTTTTCTACCTTCTAGTATATAAACAAAGGGGTACCTTGGCTGTTGTTGCCCATCTTCTGAGAACAAATCCTCCTCGAAATGCCAGTGACCTGCGATCAGCAGGGATTTAAAAGGATGTCAAGATGGAGTTCCAAAAGCATTTTAATAGAAGGCTCACTCTTAGAATAAACGGGTGGGATGGGCAGAGGAGGGCAAAAGGGGAAAAACTGGGACAACTCTAATAGAATAACAGTAAAAATCTTTTTTAAAGATTCATAAAGAATAAAAATTAAATAAAATGAACAAATAATAAAAAATAGAATAAACAAGAACTACCCCTTCTTCCTTGTGGCACACAATAAAATGAGTTTTATTTTAAAAAGGAACATTTAGATTTATTACTTGCAGAAGTTGGGTGATATTTTTTTTTCTGTTTCCCTTTTAAATTGTGAGTACAATTTGGTCTTCTCCAGGCATATTTTGTTCTGAGGAAGGTTCCAGAGAGGCTTGATCTTCTCAATGGGATATGTGTTTCATGTGGTTTTTCTTCCTTTTCAAACGGACAGGGTGCCAAAGCATGCTTTCTGAGGGACATTCCTTTCTCGGCCATCTACTTCCCGTGCTATGCTCATGTGAAGGCTTCCTTCGCGAACGAAGACGGGCAGGTCAGCCCGGGAAGCCTGCTGTTGGCGGGTGCCATAGCCGGTGAGTGCCCCTCACACACTCCGTCCGCCCCCGCCCCGTGCCGCTGCGCTGGAACTTTTGCATCTGCTTCTTGACAGAGTACACGGGAGATGACTGTCTCTTGCTTTGAAGGGCTACTGAAAAGAAAGGTGGGGAAATGAACTTTACATCTGGTAGAGCAGACTATTAGACAAGCTTGATTTCTTAACTCCAGAAAAGGCTCAGTAAAAATGGTGCATTTGTTGGTATTATTGGATTCCAGTTCAAGTTCCATTTCAATTCATAGTTTTACTTTACAGCATAAGAATGAGAACTAAGTTGGAAGTTTTGTTTTTTTACCTTTTTAATTTTTATGTATTGATTTTTTATTTGAAAGAGAGGAAGGGGGAGAGAGCAAGAGAAACATCATTTGTTGTTCCACTTACTTATGCATGCACTGGTTGATTCTTGTGTGTGCCCTGACTGGGGATGGAACCCGGAACCTTGGTGTATCTGGATGACACTCTAACCAACTGCCTCCCCCCTCCCCCCAGGACTTAAGTCGGAAGTTTCAAAAATTTTTTAATAATTGTGCTTTAGTGGTATCTGAGCAAAAGAGTGTATAATAGCTTACCCAGAACTGAAGCAATAGTGTTACAGAGAAAAGAAGGATAGCACAGCCAGAAGCAGCCTTGTCCTGCTGGACACCTGATTCCTCCTGGCTGCGTAAGGTTATAGGGACTGGGTGTGTGTGTGAATTGAATCCCAGAGAGAAATGACTATTGTCTCTTTTTCAGCCCTACAGTGAAAATATCAATAGAAAAAAATAGACGTGGAGGCTGGTTTCTACATCCCCAATGTAAATCCCTAGAGGAAATTTGATTATACCCACAGCAGGAATCAGTTTGTTCTTTGATGCCACTCCCCGTCCAGAGACCCCAAGGGCCGGAACAATCTGGATTAGCTCTCCAGGTGGTGACAAACGTTTAATGAGTGAACGAACCCTAAGGCAGTCCTGGGATGACGGGCCCAAACAGTTTTGATACCAGTATTGTTCTCATCAGATACGTGGCTTAAGTCTCCCGAGAACAAGCCCCAGCTTTGAGGAGTTGCTTGCTGTTTTGTGGGCCCTGTGTCCTGCCTGTAGCCTGGGGAGCCCCTGGAGGAAGGAACCCAGAAGCTTCTCTTTAATTCTTAATTCTTTTTCTTCAAAGGCAGGCTTGACCCTGGCCGCTCAGAAACCCTACTTGCATGAGTAGCAAGGAGATCTCTCTACTTCTATCAGGAAATGATGATTTCAACACAAGAATATAAAATTCCCAGTTTTAATCCCATCTTGCCATTGACTCACTGTGTCCTTTACCTGTCATTACAGATATGCAAATTACAAAGACAGAGGAACATAGTTGTAAAGAATAAAATGATAATGAATTTGTACCTATTGATAATCACTTTAAGTATAAATGGCTTAAACGGTCCTATCAAAAGACACAGGGTCACTGAATGCATCAGGAACCCATATATACATTGTCCACAGGAGTCCCACCTCAGAGTGAGAGACACACACAGACTAAAAGTAAAGGGGTAGAAAATGGCATTTCATACAAATGGAAATTTTTAAAAAGCTGGGGTAGCAATACTTGTATCTGACAAAACAGATGTTAAAACAAAGGCTACAGTAAAAGACAAAAAAGGATACAGCTCAACGACAAAGGGAGCAATCCAACAAGAGGACATAACTCTCACACACATTTCCACACCAACAGAGAAACACCTAAACGTGTAAAGCAAATCCTGATGGATATGAGTCACAGTACGGAATTCTGACACCCCATTGACATCAGTGGATAGGTGTCCCACACAAAATCAACAAGGAAACGGTGACCTTATATGACATTACATCAAATGGATTTAATTGATATCTTCAGAGTATTTCATACAAAGCAGTAGTATATATATTCTTTTCAAGTGTACATGAAACATTTTCTAGAATAGACCACATGTTAGGCCAAAAAACAAACTTAAGAATATTTAAGTCCTATCAAGCATCTTTTCTGACCACAATGGTATGAAACTATAAACCAGTCACAGGAAAAAACTGCAAAACACACACAAGACATGGAGGCTAAATAACATGTTTATAATTACATCAAAAAATACCTAGGAATAAATTTAACCAAGGATGTAAAAGACCTCTACTCAGAATATTATAAGATACTGAAGAAATAAAAGAAGATACAAATAAGTAGGAGTACCTACCATGTTCATGGATGGGAACAATTAAACATCATTAAAATGTCCATACTACCCAAAGCGATCTATAGATTCAGTGCGATTTCTATCAAGATACCAATGTTGTATTTCACAGAACTAGAACAACTATTCCAAAAATTTACATTGAGCTACAAAAGACCCCGAATAGCCATAGCAATCTTGAGAAAGAACAAAGTTAGAGGAATCATACCACCTGATATCAAACTATGCTACAAGGCCACAATCATCAAAACAATATGGTACTGGCATAAGAACAGACATATAGATCAATAGAACGGAATACAGAGCCCAGAAATAGACCCACACCTTTATGGCCAATTAATATTTGACAGAGGAGGCAAAAACGTACAATGGGGTTAAGATAGTCTATTCAATAAATGGTATTGGGAAAATTGGACATATATGTATAGAAAAATGAAACTAGACTACCTGCTTATATCATACACAAAAATAAATTTCAAATGGATTAAAGACATACATTAAACTTGAAACCATAAAAATCCTAGAAGAAAACATAGGCAGTAAAATCTCAGATATTTCTCATGGCAATATTTTTTCTGATATATTTCCTCAGGCAAGGGAAACAAAAAATAAACAAATGGGACTACATCAAACTAAAAAGTTTTGCACAGCAAAGGAAGCCATAAACAAAATGTAAAGACAGCCCACTGAATGGGAGAACATATTTGTCAATGATAATCTGATGAGGGGTTAATATCCAGAATTTATAAAGAACTTAATAAAATTCAATACCAGAAAAACAAGCAATCCAAGTAAAAAATGGGCAAAGGTCCTGAATAGACACCTCTCCAGAGAGGACATACAGATGACCAGTAGACATATGAAAAGATGCTCAGTGTCACTGGTCATCAGAAAAATGCAAATGAAAACCACAATAAGATAACACCTCACACTTGTCGGATGGCTATCAGCAATAAATAACAAACAGCAAGTGTTGGTAATGATGTAGAGAAAGGGGAACTCTTTTTGCAATGTTGGTGGGAATGCAGACTGGTGCAGCCACTAAGGAAAGCAGTATGGAGTTACCTCAAAAAATTAAAAATGGAACTGCATAATGACCCAGCAATTCCACTTCTGGGAACATATCCAAAGAAACCTGAAATACTAATTTGAAAGAATATATGTGTCCCAGTGCTCATTGCAGCATTATTTACAACAGCCAAGATTTGGAAGCAGCCCAAGTGCCCATCAGGAGATAAGTGGATGAAAAAGCTGTGGTACATTTATGCAATAGAATACTAGTCAGCCATAAAAAAGCAAAATCTTACCCTTTGCAACAGCATGGCTAGACCTAGAGAACATTATGCTCAGTGAAACAAGCCAGTCAGAAAAAGACGAGTACCATAACGTTTTCCCTACCTAATGAACAAAATAAACTAAAAAACAAAACAGAAACAGACTCATAGATGGGGAACAGATTGATAGCCGTCAGAGGGGAGGGGGCTTGGGAAGTTGGGTGAAAATGGTGAAGAGATTAAGCCAAAAATCTCTTACAGACACTGGCAGCAGTACGGTGATTGCCACAAGGAAAGGGGGCGGAGGGAGGGAGAAGGGTGGAGCAGAGACAGACGGTGACGGAAGGAGACTAGGGGAGGTGAGCACACAATATAGTGTGCGGGTGATGTGTTATAGAATCGTACCCAGAAACCAACATAATTTTATTAACCGATCTCACCCCGACAAATTCAATAAAAAGGTAAAAAACTAATAGTAATAATTTAAAATCTATTCTTAGGTCCTTAAGAAAAATGTAATGGAGAGGTTAAATTAAGGTAATGGACTGAGGATATTCGTCTGTCTTCCCAAATATCTTAAAATGTCAAAAAGTACATTTTTGAAACTCCTTATTGACACTAGAAAATGTTAGCGCCAGCCCTCAGGAAGCAGGAAACAGAACCATATTTACTCTGAAACTAGACTGAAAGATGCCACAGCACAAAACACTGGCAGGAGAAGCTATTTTTGTTCCTGTAAGAGCAGAACCAGAGAGTTTGACCTCTCGGGGAGTGACAGAAGGTCTGGAGTCTCTGGAGGTGGAGACTTCAGGGTGACTCACGGACAAGGGCTGAAGAACTTTGCTCACTGCCCGAAGGTCAGGCTCATTCTCTCTGCCTTCTTTTTATTTGGAGCTTCAGGCAACACTTGGATCCAGGCTCGAAGGCTGGGCTGTTTCTCAAGAAGGATCACTTGCTAGGAGGGGGCAGTTGTAAGGGGCTAAAAGAAAGCAAGGCAAGCAAGGCTTAGGATAATTTCAGACCTTTACCACAGATGCAGTGGGGCGGGCACAGACTCATGGCCACTCTTCCCAAGAAGGGTGGAAATTAATTCCTCTACTTCCAGAGCACAGCACTCTACTTTCAGCTGATCCCCACTCCACCAGCTGACTCAGCCCCTTGCACCCAGTTAGCAGGCCTCACCCATGTCACACAGCCCGTAGAGGGTAGAGGGGCCTCCCAGTCAGGAGAGAGGCCTGCGGGTGACAGTGGCCTAGGGTAGGGTAGAAGCCATCCACAGCACTAATCAGCCTGTCCTTTGAACTTGAATATCAATAGACAGACAGAGGTCCTCAGACAAGACTGAGCAGTAAGGCAAGTAAACAGAATTATAGAGAAAATGGGCAATTCAGGGAACAGAGGAGCACTTTTAACAACTATAATTAAGATCTTCAGAGAGATTTTAAAGGAATGATCAGTGAAGAAGCTTTCTTGAAAACTAATAATAGGATTGCCAAAATTAAAAATCTGTAGATGGTCTGAATGATAGAATGGATATGATCAAAGACCAAATTAGGCATCTAGAAAATAAACTCATGGAAAAAAAAAGAAAAGAAAAGGAACACTTTAAAATGTAGAGCAGAAAATACAGAGATGAGAAAAATATGAGAAAGTTTGAGACATGTAGGATTAATCCAGGAACTGTAACATTCACTTCATAGACTTTCCCTAAGGAGAAGAAATAAGGGGGGAAGTCAGCACAGGGCTCAGTAGAAGAGGACTGACTTCTCACCTTCGGTCCTGGGCACCTTCAAAGTGCCAGGGGAGAGTGGCGTGAACCCCAGTTACATGCCCAGCACACTAGCATTCAGGAGCAAGGGCCAAATTCGAGATTGTTTCTCCATGCCAGGACTCAAAGGGTACCTTTCACAGACCTCCCCAAGTCAAAATGGAAAGTGAATTTAAGAAAGAAGAAAATGTGAGATATAAGACAGAGCAAATGAAGTTAAACCTGAGGATAGGTCTAAATAGCTGCTAACTCTGGCACATAGGTGTTTATACAAGAAGGGGCTTTGGGAGGCACGTACAGGGGACACAAAACTGGAAGCGTGCTGAAGTCCTCCTTGCCGGTGAAGGGTGGAAACGCTAATGAATTGTAGACATTGCAAACAGTACACCTGCGTAGTAAATGCATACAATGCCTGGAATTCATTCTTCAGGAAAGGGGAGAATCCAAAGGGAAACAAAAGCAGAGAAAATAAAAACCATAATATAGGATGGCAGAAATCAGTCTGTTAATCACAGTAACAGCCACAGTTGAGCGGAGTCAATGCCCCTGGTAAAAACGCACTCTCTGATGAGTCGTGAGAGGAAAGCTACTTACCTGCAGTTTGAGAAAACAGTGACATGGAAAAATCGAAAGAAAATGGATTGAAAACTATGTACTGGGCAAATACCAACAATAAGCAAGGTTAGCAATATCAGTGTCAGACTCAATGGAAATCAGGGAATAAAAATAGCATTCAGAGTACAGAAGCATGTTTTACACTTACAAAAGATGAAGTTCACTGACATTGTCCTCTGTGTACTATCAACATAACATAGAAGTTCAACTTAAAAGTATGACAAGGACATAATATTTTCTCATTCCAAATAAGAATCTTCACACTTCTCTTAGAAACCTATACAAGTAGATACTTTAGATAAGGGTGCAAAGGGAGTTTTTAAAACTCTTAGCCTTGATCCAAAATAAATAGATACTAACTCTGTGTGCCATAAACCACAGGTGGCAAACCCAAGGCCTGCGGGCCAAATCTGGCCCCCCACCACCTTTGTTTTATCTTGCCCACCACCTTGTCTCTGCCCAGCGGCAGCGCCCAGCTCTCGCTTAACTGTTGAGGACTGGTTACATTTATACAGTCCTAAAATTACATTCGGCCCTTTGAAGGCAACGGCGAGACTGATGTGGCCCCAGTGAAAATGAGTCTGACACCCTGCCATCAACAGAGAAGTATGTCCTTTACATACACTAAGGGGATAGTTGTGAAAATTAAGGATGACTGGCCCCGAAGATGTCTTTGGCTCGTCCTGCTTCCACTCAGTTGTAAATGAACTTTTACTTTCTAGTTGCTGGGGCCCTTTAAAAGTTAGAATTTTTTATTGGCTAGAGAGCACCCCAAATTGTTCCTGTCACCCAGGTAACATTCTCACCATTTGTCTATCACTGAACCACCAGATAGGTAGGCTGCCGGGCCCCTCCCTGTTGAGGAAGTTGGAAGAAGCCTCTATTTCCTATCCTCCTCTTGCAAGCCCTCATCTTTGGGAAAAGAGAAAACTTAACCTCTTAATCAGTGTCGGGTTAGCCTTTTAGATGCCAGGACAGACTGGGCAAATCCCCTCCGAGCCTTCCCCAGCCTTGCTTTGCAGCAGCCCGCTGCTGTTCCCCAGGTTCCCAGGAGTTGCCTGTCCACAGAGATCCATGCTTCCCTGAGGCCCTCGCAGCTCTCTGCCTGGTCTGACAGGTGGGAGCCGGGGGTGGCGAGGATGGGGCCTCGCAGGCTCCGTATTCTTGGCAGCCCTGGGCCCCCAACACACACACACACACACACACATCAGTTTTGCCAGGCAGCTTCCCAAACTTCTTACGTTTCTTTGGGCGTTTTTACCCCACTGATCAGTGTCTTCCCTCCACTCCCCCTATGCGTCTCTTCTTTTCCACAATGAGGAACTGTTTGTGAAAACCACCCGCTTTACTGCTTGCGTGTGTTTCGCCGTCACACTCTGACATGCCTGCCCACTGTCGTCCGGAGGCCTTTGTCGGATGTCAGATAAACAGACGGCCTTGCTGTCACCTCTTTCCACACCCGGAAGTGAAGCAAAGTCAGTGGTGTGAACACTGGGTCTCTCAGCATTTTTCATGTTTCCTTCCATTACATTGGAGGGTAAATTTCTGGCTCAAAGTTAAAATAATTCCTCCAAGCTAATAGGAAATTTAGGATGACTGATAAGCATTTCTAGCCAGTGAAGCACTGGGCAGAAAGTGAGCTTTTTCACGTGCAAAAACGTGATGCATTTTATAAAAACCGTTATTAAGATGAATGCTGGAGGAGCTCAGTCAAGATGGAAGAGGAAGAGGTCCAGCTCAGGAATAAAAATGCAAACGTGTGCTCTGCGCTTTTCCCCAGACACACATGCACACACTGGAACTTTAAAGCTGTCTGTTAGAAGGATGAGATGTCGCTGCGAGCCAGACCACGTTGGTTTGGACAGAAATTCTTACAGAATTATTAAGCCTTAAAAAAAGCAAAGGAGATTTATGCATCTGCATTTGACCAATTTGGTTTGGAATGGGTTCATAATGGAAAAGTAATAAAACCAGAAGAGACAGTGTCTTCTGAGTACAGTCTCGCTTTTAAAAAATCTAAACATGGGCTGTCCCATTTTGGATAAAACGACTGTAGAAAAATTTCCCATTGGTAATTTTGGGAGAGTTTTGTTGTTGTTGTTGTTCCTTTTTCATTGATGACCCGCCAGTATAAATTTTAAGCTTTCTGTCAAATATTTTTTCTGGAGACGACAGTGTATGAAAAAGGAACCCTGAAGTGTTATCTGTGCAAGTCTCCTCCTCTGGTGACCCCCCTTCCAACTCCCCCCACGCCACACACACAGATGCACGCGCACACCGTGTTTGTTTAGCTATCAGGAAAGTCTTCTTCTGGTGTAACTTTAGAGGTTAGGGTCTGGAGGATAGGGGTGGTTGAACGTGTGCAAGAAGGCACCTCCTGTGACTGCCAACAGCCACAGAAAAGCATAACAAGAAGAGGAAACGCATAACAAGCTTCACCTCTGAAAAATCGGACCTAATAACTCGGCGAGTTTCTGATTTCAAAAGGAAAGCAAAAATGAATTTAAAAAGAACCAAAGACTTTCTCTGTTTATCCTCAGCCACTTGAAATGTGTTATTGATAAATAATTCCTTACAGCTATTTAAGAACAGAAGCCTAACAAGCGGACGGGACTTGGGGGAGGAGACGGGGGCAGCGTCGGTAGGTGGGTGGGAGCCTGCGGCGCCGCAGACGAGATCCTCAGGGCTGTGCTTCCCAGAGGGGACAGTGCAATAGGCATTTGATTTCCTGGGATGCTTAACTTTCTTTCCACGGGCCAGCAGTTCAAAGCACAGTTATTTTTATATAGTGAGAATGTGAGCACACTGATGGTGTTGTCTTTCCTGCAGGTATGCCGGCAGCATCGTTAGTGACCCCTGCTGATGTTATCAAGACTCGATTACAGGTGGCCGCCAGGGCCGGCCAAACCACTTACAGCGGCGTGATGGACTGCTTCAGGAAGATACTGCGGGAGGAAGGCCCAAAAGCTCTGTGGAAAGGAGCTGGCGGTATGGAAATAATCCATCCTTAACTAAACCTTTGGATTCAGGTGAAGTTTTAAAATCTAATTACGTCTGACATTTCCCACTTTTTCTTCAAGCCCGTGTGTTTCGATCCTCACCCCAGTTTGGTGTGACTCTGCTGACATATGAATTGCTGCAACGCTGGTTCTACGTCGATTTCGGAGGAACGTAAGTATCACCGTGCTGGGTGTGCCCCTGAATTTCAGCTGCTTCTAACGCTCAGCCATCCTGGAGAAAGGTCCACCAGCCTGTGCCCTGTGAGGAAACTGAGAAGGCATAGGAAAGTGGTGAAGTCATGTCTTCAGACCCACTTCCAAGGGGAACGTACAACTAACTGGAAAGTCCACAACTGCTTTATGGGGCAGACATTCGGTTTTTGAAGGTCGTTTTTAACAAGTTAAAAAATAATAATAACAAAACCAAACTCGGATTCTCACTCTATTTTCCCTCTTAGGAAACCCGTGGGATCGGAGCCAGTTCCCAAATCCCGGATCACGCTGCCCGCTCCCAATCCCGATCACGTTGGGGGCTACAAACTGGCAGTTGCAACGTTTGCAGGGATTGAAAACAAATTTGGACTCTACTTACCTCTCTTCAAGCCATCAGCACCTACCTCACAAGTCACTCGTGTCGGCTCCTAGGAGGGCCGACCTTGGGACGTTGCCACGGCTCTGGCGTTACACGGGTAAAGAATACCCCGTCTCGGACTGAAGCAATATTTCATTCCTTTCAGGTCCATCTCTTGTTCAGATTCAAGTCCAGGCTTTTTTATAAGGGGAAATCATTCATTTGCTCTGTGTTTTCTTTACCAGATCACTGTAAAATTATTCATAATCTCTGTGGGCATCTGCTTACAAACCTCTGTTTGTACCTGACATTTGCTGGGATTTTTTTGGTCAACACCCATGATTTGGGAGAAAGAGCAAAGCTGCACAGAAAGTAGAGCTTCTCTCCTTGGATTGGGGTCGCAGTCCCACAGAGGCTACCGAGAGGTACTCAGTGTTCCGTGGGCCTGTAAACTGGTAAGAAACTGGAAGCCAGGAAAAGGGTCAGAAATAGCCAGCTTAGCCTGGCTTCAGATTTTAAATGTGCACTAATTCTGCTTCTGGATTATATTATAAAGCTTTTATTGGAAATACAGTTGTTTTGTTTTTTTGGTAATGAAAACCATATTGAAGATATTTAATAATCGCATTATGTTACTGATACCAAGACTACTAGTGAGAAGGCTTTGTCCTTTAGGGAACCCCACTTGGCGTTTTACTACAAAGAGAAGCCATGAGCTGAGCCCCACTTCTGGGCATGCGAACGCTGGGTGGCCTCTCGTAGGCTGCGCACGTGCTGGTTACTGCCTGTCGCAACGAACACTAGAAAAGTGCACGCCCCCATTGGTGCCTGTCCTGGGCCCCTCGCAGTTGGCACCCAATTGATTTAAAATCCACTTTATCTTGAATCATGTAAGACACATATACTCTACTGTAAGTTTTTATTTAATTTGTGGGGCCTTGCATAATGGTCAGAAGAGAAGGCTTGTGTGCTGGTGAAGAAGGAAATAAACTATTTTTAAAGCTATTGAAATTTTTCCTTTTTTTGTATGTCACATGGTAAATAATGACCATTATTGGACTCCAAATGCTTTGTCCCGAGGGGGTGTTTATTCCGGTTGGCATGGCTATATCCTCCTGGTGCTTCGGGGCCACGTGCCCGCCCACTGGCGGTACGCCAGTGCGCCGTTTTCCCAGTAAGACAAACCACGTTTCGCCATCGATGAGCAAGGAGCCTAGCACACTGACACGTCTGTTCTAGCCATGCCCTGCGCCACACTTTCCGCAGTTTCTTATCCTGAAAATTAAAGTAATAGAAAGTTTCACTGGAAATTGGGCACGAAAATTGGTATGAAACGATGGCAATTGTATTTTCCCTGACTCTTCCTCGTACCAAAACTTTATACCACTGTATCTGACATTTGGTCATTTTTGGCCAGTGCTCTAATGATCTGGGGAAAGAATGCTGAACAAAATTTAGGGCTCTTCTTACACTACGGTCTGCCTCCTGCAGAGGCCCTGATTAATCGATCGGGAGTCAGTTTGAAAGTTCCCCTCCATGAGAGACAGGCATTTCCCAGTATCTGGCTTGCTGTAGGTCAATAGGTTGACATTCAGTTACTGTTCAAAACTGGAAAGTGTCAATGCTATCCACAAATCCAGTTTTTTTTTAAGTGAACGTGAGCTTTGCTGTCCTCCCCAGAAATAGCACATATGTATACATGACTCCCTCCATGGTACCCAAACGGGTTCAGCCAAACCAAAAGAAAATCCCTCCTCCCCTCCCCTCCAGCAAGCCCCACTGAATGTGGTAAGTGATTGATATTCATACTTTAATCTCAGAGACAAGTCACAAAACTCCAAACAGGTCTTAGAAATGTCGGTGGTGTGGCAGTAACAAAGCACTCAAGCTTTGGTGTTCTGAGTGGGGAGAAAAGTCCCTGAATATAAATCTCTGTAACCCTTTTCTTCACTTCCATGAAATTTTATAGAAGATCAGTTTTTCATGATACGAACAGTGAATAGTGACCCAGATCGCAGAAACGGTGCATTGCTCTGCCTGCTTGGCTGTTGCATTGGGTGGGGGAGGGTCTCGGCTTCACCTGCAGGGAGACCTACCTGCAGCTGAGGGCTATCCTCCAGCAAATGAGAAGCCAGAGGTATGAGGAAGGCAAAGGAGCCAGGGCCACAGGGCTGCGTCTCTTTAAAACCTTAGCTTATTCTGTTCAGAGATAGGCAGTGGCTTGAGACACTCTGAAGGAGGTCTAATTTCCATCTGAGTTCCGCTCTGTGGGTGGCGTGACTGTGACACCCTTGAACGGGACTGCAATCACCCTGCGGTGAAAACCACGTCAAATTTGTTCTGGGTTTTCCTTCTTCCTGAAGTGACAGCGCCGTACGTCGCCAGCGCTGTGGCTGCTGGTCGCTTCCCTCCTTCACGCTGAAGGACTAAAAGATGTGTCACGCCAACACGCTTGCCTGCCCACCCGGGGTGGGGGTGGGGGTGCGGGAGGCCCCCCAGGGGCTCTGCCAGCCCTGCGAGTCTTTCAGCTCTGCCTTTCATCCACCTCCTGATTGCTCAGGGGGTGGGAGAGAGGCCTGACTTTTGTAGCAGCTTTTTTTTTTTTTTTTTGCAAGGCGGGGGGGAAAAAATGTGAAGCTGGCCACAGAGTGAACACACTGATTCTTGGGTTCCAGTCATGGCTGGGTTTCTTGAGGCTGGGTGGCACGCTGTCGCCAAGCTCATGCTACACCTCATAACCCACAACCATTTGCTGAGCTCCCTAGAGTCGCCTTAATCCCAGCAGCCCAGGGTTGCACTGGGGAAAATAAGAACTCTGGCACAGAAAGGAGTCATTTAAATGCTTATTGCATTTCAAGCTTCAGTTTTTACTTAGCTAAAATATTTACCATCGCTGGAAAACAATGTTTAAAATTTTGTGCTTACATGTTATTTAATGGTGTGGCCTCTGTAAACCTCAGGATGCTTACATTTTGACAGTCTTCTGGAAATGTTTAACGGCACATAACTCAGTGAGCAGGGAATGAAAACGAGAACAAATTGTGCTTGAAACTGCTTGTAACCTCCTCCTGCTAGGTATTCAGCAAGGCACGCTGGAATTCTGCAGGTAGAGGGAGGGAAACCTCAGATCATGGACGTTGAGGAATCCCATCCCGTGGCCCTGGAAATCAACCTTCTAGACAAACCCTCTCTAAAAGTCACGTGCCTTCTACCACAAAAGCCATACTCGTGGGGATGAATTTGTATCTTTGCCGCCAAGCAACGTCTCATTTCAAATTCAGGGTAATCAAACGCTTTCAGGATGTGGATTTTTCCAGAGATTTTTGAAAGGCACCTTCCCTGGGAAGAACAATGGAATGTTCCTGCTACAAACCGTGCTGCCCACAGAGGCGAGTGCCTTTTGTTTTACCTTTGGGGAATAACCCAGCCCTCACCAAAGAGCTCTCCTTTTGATGTTACGAAGTCTGCAGGGGCTCACGGCTTCATTTTAAAAGTCTGAAGCAGCTAAAAGCATCGCCACCTCTGTCTTTTAAAACGGTGGCGTTCTTCAGATTGAAAGCCCAGATTGGGCTCCACGAAGGCCGTGACAGACAGTGTCTTTGATGCTACGTCCACAGTGCCTGGAACTTAGTGGGCTCTTAGTTATTATTCTGAAGGACGGATGGATATGGGTGGGTGGATGGATGGATGGAGTTTTAGAATTTCTTTTTCAATGAGCTATCTCTTATTTTTCTGCTTCACAGGCCTTTTTTTTTTTTGCTGCTGAGTTAAAACCGTAGCTGAAGACAATCACAGTCTTACATATTTTTCACTTACTTTAAAAGTCATAAATGTAGCTATTTAAAATTGGTTTCGATGAGTTGGTTACTTCAAATCAAGAACTGTCCTGTTAACTATAGGATACTTGTGTCCTGCTCATGGTTAAAAGTAAAGCTTTAGAAAATCATATCCTTTGAGATCAGTGTTATATTAGGGTCAAGCTGTGTCATTAAAATAGTTTTTCTTATCAATGAATTACAACTCGCTCCCTCCGCCCCCCACCCCCAGCCTGTGTCCTTGGGAGCACAGTGGCGAGCTCTCCTTCAGCAGCTGCTGAGGACAGCGGGAACTCTCTTTCAGATGGGTTTCTTTTTAGCTAATGCCATTAATTGACTCCAAAGAGTCCAAATGGAACACTCTGCTTTCATCTGCTGGGCTAACCTAATAAAATAATGTTTGTTTTTAGATTCCCGACTGTTAAGGGGGTTTTGCTTAAGGCAAAACCATAGTCCCTTCGAATAACTTTAGAAGGAAAGTTAAGAAGACACACTAATGGTGCCTGTCTGAGGCTGCGGCTCCCAGGTCACAGACAGCCCGCACCTGGGCCTGGCCACCGGGGCTCCAGTGCCCACCACGGCTTTGACGCCTGCCTGCTAGGAGGGTGCTTGATTTTGCAGGGCAGCAGGTCTTAGGGTGAGCTTCAGATGGGCGCAAGTCCTCAGAACAGACTTGTGCAAGCGAACTTCAGTCTGTCCCATTCAGTGGCGAAAAGGAAATAGAGATTAACGGAAAAAAGAATTGTTACGCCCCGGCCAGGTTGCTCAATTGGTTGGAGTGTCATCCCGTGCACCAAAAAGTTGTGGGTTTGACCCCTGGTCAGGACACTTACCTAGCTTATGGGTTCAGTCTGTGGTGGGGGAACGTACATGAGGCAACTGATCAATGTTTCTCTCACATTGGTATTTCTCTCTTCCCCCACCCTTCGTCTCTCTGTGAAATCAATAAGAATGTGTCTTTGGGGAGGATTTAAAAAAAAGGAATGATTGAAACACTCTTTCCACCCTGGCTGATGTGGCTTGGTGGATTGAGTGTCAGTCTGTGAACCAGTGGGTCACCAGTTCAATTCCCAGTCAGGGCACATGGCTGAGTTGTGGGCCAGGTCCTCAGTAGGATGTGCACGAGAGACAACCACACATTGATGTTTCTCTCCCTCTCTTTCTCCCGCCCTTCCCTTCTCTAAAAATAAATAAATAAAATCTTAAAAAAAAATACTTTTATCATCACCTCCCTCTGCCATTCTTTGCTACTTATCCCAGTTCTTGTTCTAGTTTCTTACTGGGCTGCTTTCAGATGAGACAGGGGTAAGTAATTCTGCCCCCACCCTGCAATTCTTTGGTCAGCAAGAACTCATTAAATATGAGATATTATATGCCAGGTATGAGCTCATGAGGGCCCACAACCCTTAAAGTAGGTGTAACTCCTCAGTGAGTATCATCAGTAGGTTCTACAACATATAATGAAACAAATTTTACCATAGGCTAATTGACAAAAACAAGAGTTAAGTTCCTATGGCATCTTATCAATGTTCTAACAAAATGAGCTGGAATGAAACATTATTCAAGGACCTGCAGTACCATTCTTTCCCCTGTGCTACCAGTGAGGAAACCGAGACTCAAGAGAGGTGACGTCTCTTGCTCACCGTCTCTATGCTAGTAAACCAGGGTGTAAGGGTTCGAGTCCCAAGTCTGATGGCAGTGAAGCCCTGTTCTTCTCCTATGAGGGTTTCTCAACAAAACTCGGTGCATAAAGTTCTCAGGATAGTCTATGCCCAGAATGTCTTACTGTCCCCAGTTCTCTGTATCATTCCCAGCTCAAGGGAAGGGTGATCTCTGATTATTTACCACAGTAAGTGCCTTTAACTCAGAGAACCCCTGAGCCTGAGGACCAGGAGAATCCTGACAAGTCTTTTGAGATTCATCTTAAACTATTTTATAGCTTATTAAAGGCAGTAAAGGGAGTGGTGAGGTAAACTTGAAGCATTTGCCCCATGGGTTTAAAACTGGAAGATAATGTGGAAAAAGCAGAGGTAAATTTGCAAGCCGTTCCAATGCAACGTGATATGACGTGAACTGAACCATCTTAAAAATCTCTACTATAATTAGAAAATGCCATTCTTCAACAAAAGTTGAAAATAATGGAAAACCAAGTCAAAAGTAAATATCTATGGGTAGTTGGCTTCAAAGTGTGTCTGGAGGGAATGGAGACAGTTTACAGAATGTGGGATTTGATGGAATTACTTTTAGGCATAAAATCTCTGTCACCACTAACGGTGGAAAAGTCTCACTCCATTCCCAACGTTTCCTCCTACCTCTAAAGCTAAAGACAGGCTATCCACAACTGCATTTTGCTGCCCTTTTTCTTATTTTTATATAAACGAAAGCAAAGTACTTACTGACCCACATCAAATATAGATATGTGTGTGTGCATATATAGACAGATAGTTTCTGTCCAGAAGGTGGCCAGCCATGTACTATGAAAAACAGGGACATTTACCCCTGGTTGGTGTGGCTCAGTGGATTGAGTGCCAACCTGTAAAATGAGGGGTCACTAGTTCAATTCCAAGTCTAGGGCACGTGCCCTGCATTGCAGGCCAGGTCTCCAGTAGGGGGCGTGTGAGAGGCAGCAACACATTGATGTTTCTCTCGCTCTCGTCCTCTCTTCCCCTCTCTAAAAATAAATAAATAAATAATATATTTTTTTTAATTTAAAAAAGAAAAATAGAGACATTTATTGAAGATATACGATACAAGAAACTTTGTACATAGGACAACGATGCCTTAGTTACCTTCAATGTAGGCACCTTGGGATCTCATAGTTCTTCCAATTGCAGTCAACTACCCCATTGTATTTTCCTGAATCTCACTGACACTCTGAAATCTTTTCCTTTTCAAAGGTGATTTTAGTTTTAGGAAAAGCCATAAATTGTAATCTGGGCTGTAGGGGGGTTGAGTCACTTGGGTAATCTGATGTTTCACCAAAAAGCTCTGCACAAGATGTGATGCGTGAGCAAGCACATTGTCATGATGAAGTTACCGATCACCAGTTGCCCATAGCTGTGGCCTTCTGAATCATCCAAATAGTCTCCGTGGAGGAATGTTCAAGCTCAGTGCAAAATTTGATGCAGATTCATTGCTCTACTTGCTCAGTCATTGTGAATGAGGCAGACACACAGTACACATGCTCACTCAACAGCGTCTACCACCCCCACTGACTAGTACAGTGAAGTCGTCATCGTCCACACATGTGCATTCCAGTCCACTCTCCTTGGCTGCCAGGTTGCATCAATGTTGTGCAAACCATTCTTGCTTATGTTAATAATGGCTGGAATTTTCCCAGACATGTCCTGTTCTATTTTTCAAAAGTGATGTATTTCAAAGTGTAAATCTCTGTTTTGACCCAGAATTTACCTACATAAGTTCCAAGCAGAGAGATATGCTTTGTCAATTGGAGAATTTATGTATCCTGACAATCAGTTATGCCATGTAAAAAGCTGCTTTTTTATTTTTTATTTGACATTTTTAATCCTCACTGGAGGATATGTTGTTCTTGTTGTTTTTTACTGATTTTAGTGAGAGAGGATGAGAGAGAGCCAAACACTGATGTGATCTCACATCGATCGGTTGCCTCCTGAATGAGCCCCCGCCAGGGCTGGAACCAAAACGCAGGTGTGTGCCCTGGCCAGGGATCCAACCAGCAACCCTGGGGTACAAGGTGACACTTCAACCAGCTTAGCCACCCAGCCAGGACAAAAGGCTGCTTTTTGGAATAACCCCTTCATTTGGGCTAGGTCCATTGTTATGAAAGGTTTACACTCTGTCAGAATATGATCAGAAAAAAATAAAAATGGAGGATGAGGAAAATTGAAACAGGCATTCTTTTTTTCTTCTGAAGACAGACAGTAGTGAAGTGATTACTAATGTTTATTCAATGTTATTACTATGGAAAGTAGTGATTTCTCCACATTTTCAGTCTCAGCTTTTGTTTTGCCTGACTATGTAGTATATGTATCTTGTTCTTCCTAGCTGAAGAGACAGTTCACACTTGACCTGGAACATCAAGTTACCTGGGAACCCCACTTATGAAGCAAGTGATTTCTCTATTTTCTCTAACAGTTTGCCTATGTGAGAGTGGATGTACAGAAACCATCAGTTCTGTCTCTTTTTGGTACTTGGAGTTAAACATGGCGTTCTTTCCTTTTGTTCATTACAGAAGGTGGCTTGATTTGCTTTAACAATTAAGACTTCTAACACCACACAGATCAGGCTAAGTTATTAAAATTAAAATGGTATTTGACATAAGTGCAATGTAAGGGATAACTGCTATCTTTCACTAGTGATTCTGAAAAGTAAATTTCAAAATAATCATAGTTATATATCATTAAAGCCCTAAAGCAAATATTAAATAAATGCTTTGGCCTCTATAGATGCTGAACTTTACTTCTTTCTGCCTTAAAAATTATACTTTGGGGAGATTTCTGCTTCTGGCCTTATGAAAAACTAGAAAACTGGGAAAATATATGATATAATGGTTTTAAAACACAGAGTGTGAGGTGAGATAAGACTGAACTCTTAGAGAAAACAAACAAGGTGAAACCTACTAGCGCACAGCTACTGCCCAGGGCGCTTTCTAGTCACTGTGCAAGGAAGAGGGACCCCCATGGGGCGCAGAAGGGTCCCCAAACTAGAAAGACAGAAATCAGAAATCAAAGAAGCCGAGATGATTAGAATTTTTAAGACCAAGTACCAAACGGGAAGGAGCTGCTCTGAGAAACAGCTCTGGAATTTTCCAGAGAGCTCCGCAATCCTTGACTGTGTATTGATCTATGTATTTGTGAGAGGAAACAATTTAAGAGTTGGGAAAGACCCATGAAAAAGAAGAATCAGAAAAATTTGAAAAAGTATTTGAAGTCATGAAAGGCAAGGCCCTACATCCAAGCTTACTCTATCCAACAAAGCTATCATTTAAAATGGAAGGGCAGATAAAGTGCTTCCCAGATAAGGTCAAGTTAAAGGAGTTCATCATCATCAAGCCTTTATTATATGAAATGTTAAAAGGATTTATCTAAGAAAAAGAAGATAAAAAATATGAACAGTAAAATGACAACAAACTCACAACTATCAACAAATGAACCTAAAAATAAAAAAGAAAAACAATGAAAACAAAAACTAGGCAAACAACTAGAACAGGAACAGAATCAGAGAAATGGAGATCACATGGAGGGTTTTCAGTGGGGAGAGGGAGGGGAGGAATGGGGGATAGGTACAGGAAAGAAGAAGCATAATTGGTAGGCATAAGGTAGACGGGGAGAGGTCAAAAATGGTGTAGGAAACTAGAGGACTCAAAGAACTTGCATGTACAAGCCATGGACATGAACTAAGGGGGGGATGCTGAAAGGTTGGGGGTTCAGGGTAGAGGGGGGATAAAGGGGAAAAAGTTGGGGAAACTATAATAGCATAATTAATAAAATATACTTAAAAAAAGATGAAACTGTCAAACTAGAACTCTATAGCCAAATATGCTTCATAATTGAAGGCAAAATAAAGACATATTTAGACATATGAAAACTGAGGGAATTATTCTCTTGCAGAATCTTACTACTTAATGTGCCAAAAGAATTTTATTGGCTGGACAGAGTTGGCACTAGATGGAAAGCCCAGATCTCCAGAAAGAAATGAATGGAACCAGAAAAGAAAAACATGAGGGAAAATGGTTTTTTTTAAAAAACTTACCTTTAATAAATAAACTTACTATGTGTTTACATAAACTTATCTTTATTTTATAAATACTTTTAATCCTCAAAAGACTATTCCTTGAAGCAAAAATAACAATTGTGTGTTGTGGGGTTTATAGCAAATATTGAAGAAAATACAGGAGAATAAGTAAACAAAGGACAGATAAAAGGTAAGTGAATTATTCTGTTACCTATTCTTTTGTGGGAAGTGACATAACATCATTTGAAGATAATCTGTAATTAGTTAAACAGGCATACCATATTATTGTGAAACCACTAAAAATAATAGAGGTCAACAGATGAAATGTAATACAATACTAGAAATTACTCGATCCATTGAAAAGAAAGTAGGGGAGGGTGAACAGAAGGACAAAGAATGAATGGGACTGGTAAAATAATTCAATACAAAAAAAATTCAACCATGCTAAAAATTACATTAACTGTACATGAACTAAACCCTTTAATTCAAAGGCAGAGACTAGCCCTGGCCAGGCAGCTCAGTTGGTGAGAGTGTAAACCCGATACACCAAGACTGTGGGTTCTATCTCTAGTCAGGGCACACACAGGAAGCCACCAATGAATGTATAAACAGAACAAATCAATGTTCCGCTCTCTCTCTCTCTCTCTCTCTCTCTCTCTCTCTCTCTCTCTCACTGTGAACTCAAGAAATAAAAAAAAAAAAATTCAGGCAGAGACTGTTACGTGTAAGTTGTCTATAAAAGATATACCTCAAATACAAAAACACAAACAGATTAAAAGGGTGGAAATTATATCAGTCAGTCAAAATGGCAAAGTAAGGGGCTCCAAATTGTGACCCTCCATAAAAACAATAAGAAAGAAAAGAAAGAAAAAGGAAGGAAGGAAGGAAGGGAGGGAGGGAGGAAGGGAGGAGGAGAGGAATTAAGTTCAGCTAAATTGTTCAAATCAACTCTTGTTCTTGAACTCTGAGAACTAATCAAAGACCTTTGTAGCATTTTAATTCACGCTAGTCCCATCCCTGCTCCCTGGTGCAGCTATGGCTCTGCATATAATAGTTCGCATTCCCAGGATCACTAGGAAGCAGAAATAACCTCACCCACCAAGTTCTAATCCTCTGTTCGGACCTGGCTGGTGCCTCCCTGATAAACTACCACAAAAGGCTTATCTTTATTTCACCTAACTCCTGGAACTGGCTCAGTGCTAACTGCTCCCTAGAAGGCATTTGTCAGCATTCACAGGCTCATATCTTAGTTGCTGCTCTCTGAGGTAATAATGCCAGGGCAAACAGTAGACTAACCCAGCGATTTTCATCCTTTTTCTTCTCATGGCACACAAACTAATTACTAAAATTCTTCAGAACACCAAACCATATATATTTCGTCAATCCGACCAAAGAAATAGGTATAAGTTTGATTCATTCTTACCAGATGGCTATTGTTGTGTGTTGTGTTGGCTATTGTCATTTTTCTATTTAACAATCAGAGGGAAAAGAGGTCAGTGCCCCTGACTAAATATTCAGGTATTGCAAGTCTTAAAAGTTCTTGTGGCACACCAGTTGAAAGTCGCTGGACTAACCAAACACTCGAGAGGACAGGCTAGGGAATAAAATGTCTGTAAGAGCTGTGAATCTCTCTGAGATGTTCCTGAGAATCTGGAAGAACACACACACCAACTCAGAACTGTGGAAAAGCTCAGGAGACTTGAACAGACAGACCCTAAGCTCTCAGCCTCTCTTGACCTCGAGGCTCTGAGTAAAAAACAGAAAGTGAAGGCGCGCGCAGAGCGGCAAACTGCCTGGCTGAGTGGTGGAAGTGCACCTCAACACACCCGTGAGCAGGACAAAATCTACTAGAAATGATAAGTATACTTGGCAAATACTGAGAGAGCTTTTTCCAGGCATTTAAGAGGGTGCCAATTAATATCACTATTAGTGTGTATATTACAATACCCAGCTTTCAACAACAACAAAATTTACACATGCAAAGAAAAAACAAAGTATGTCATATACACCGGAAAAAATCAATAGAAACTGTGCCTGAGAAATCCCAGACACTGAATTTTCTAGACAGAGACTTAAATCAGCTATTATAAATGTACTAAACAAACTAAAGAAAACCATGTCTAAAGAACAAAAGGGAAGTATGAGAATGATGCCTCACCAAATGGAGATTATCAATTGTTAGAAATTATTATATTTTTTTCAGCCAAATAGAAAATTTGGAGTTGAAAAGCATGATTGAAATAAAAATTTCACTAGAGGAGCCCAATAACTGATCTGACTGGACCAAAGAAAGAATGAGCAAACATGCAGAAGGGTCATTTGAAATGACGCAGTTGGAAGACTAAAAGGATAAACGAGTGAGAAAACTGCACAGAGAACCGTTGGCACCAACATGCAGGTCACCACACACATAATGGGAGTCCCAGAGGGGAGGAGGCGCGGGAAGAACACTTGAAGAAACACTGTCTGAAGAGCTACCCACACTTGCTGGAAACTATTAACCTACACATTCAAGAAGCACCATGGACTCCAAGCAGGACAGAATCTACTAGAAATGATAAGTATACTTGGCAAGTTTATAAAATATACAAAAATAAATTTTTCTAAAAACAAGCAAAAACACTAAAAAATAAAATTTAAAAATAGCATTTACAATAGAATTAAAAATAAAACATTTAGGAATAAATCTAAAAAAAAACATGTGTACAACCTACATGCTAAAAATATTAGTGAGATAAACCAAAGGTGGCTCTGTAGTGAAAAGACATACCCCAACATATTGAAAGGTTCAAAACTATTAAGATGTCCATTTTCTCAAGTTGGTTTATAGAATAAATGAAATTCTAATTGAAATCCAAGCAGTATCATTTTCTTTTAAGAATGTCATGATTCTAAAATTCACGTGGATACACCAAAGGCCTGGAGTAGCTAAAACAATCTTTCAAAATGAATAACGAAGTTGGAAAACTTACACTGCATTATGGCGAGACTTAAAAAAGCCTACAGCAGCCGAGGCAATGCAGTGCAGCAGATGGACAAACTGCTCAGTGAAATGGAACAGTGGTCTATGAAAACACCTACTCGTATATGGTCAACTAACTTTTTACCAAGGATGCTCGCTCAATTTAATGGTCAAAAAGAAAATAACCTTTTCAGCAAAAGTTGCTAGAATAGTTAAAGATCCATAGGTTCCAAAAATATCAGCTTTGACCACTACTCATTCCACACACAAAAATTAAAGATCCATCACAGATGTAAGTGTAGAAGTGAAAACAGTGAAATGCCCAGAAGAGAGCATGAGATAGTGGCTTTATGACCTGTGGCGGGCAAAGTTTTACTAGGAAGAGCCATAAAATAGTCAGCGTGAAAGATAAATATGAGGAAACTGGACTTTAACAAAATAAAAAAGTTTCTCCACTCAAAATATTTTATTAGGAAAATAAAGTTCCAAGACATAGGCTGGAAAAAATATTGAAAGGTGCTTAAAATTATTGGTCATGAAATATATGCAAACTAAAACAATAGCTAGACATTGTTTCATACTCACCAGAATGGCTAAAATTAAAAAGACCAATAATACCAGCCACTGGAGAATCAGTGGAGCAACTGGAACTCGGATGCTTTACCGACGGAAATGTGAAATGGTACCACAGTTTGCAGAACTCTTTTGAAGTTCCTTATAAAGCAAAACAGAATGACCACATGACCCAGAAATTCCAGCTTAGTATTATCTAAGAAAACATCTGCCTACAAAAATAACTGTGTTAAGAATATTCATAGCAACGTTCTACAGGAAGGCCTAAAACTGGAAATAACACTAATGTTCATCCACTGGTGAATGAATAAACAAATTTCATTATAATCCTCAAATGGGATACTAGTCAGCAATAAAGTAACATTGCTGAAACATTTTAATACATGAATATAAAAAAATTATACTGAGCAAAATAATCCAGGCCTAAAGTATAAGACTTGCTGTATGATTGCACTTATATGAAGTTTAAGAACAGCACAGGCAAGCCCTGGCCAGGTGGGTCCGTTGGTTGGAGCATCATCCTGACAGGCCAAGGTTGTGGGTTCGATCCCCGATCAGAGCATGTACAAGAATCAACTCATAAACGCATCAATAAGTGGAACAAATTGATGTTTCCCTCTCTCTACCTCTCTCTCTCTAAAATTCAATAAATAAAAATGCACACAAAAAACAGCACAGGCAACTAAGCTATGTTGACAAAAATCAAAACAAAGACTGCTAGAAAGGGCCACGAAAGAATTACCTGTGCATCTTAAAATGTTCTGTGTCTTGTTTCGTCTGGTGGTTACCTGAGTATACATAATTATTAAAACTTGTTAAACTAACCTCTTCATGTAAGTGCATTTTATTATATGTAAATTGTGCCTCAACAAAAATACAAAAATGTACTCTTTCTCATTTTAATTCTATACATAGTGTTTAATCCTCTTTCTTTTCAGTGCTCTCTCTAGCAGAGAACATTGGGTGCTCTCAGGCCCATCTCCAGCTGTTTTGCTCGTTTAAACTACGGCTTCTTCACATTGACATTGACGTTTGGCCTTTAGGACAAGTGTTACTTCCACAGAAACCTGATAGTTGAAAAATTAGTCAATCAGAAGAATGACCTTAACTAAAGGGTGGAATTTTGATATATGTGCATGTGGTTTTGTAAACTCAGTGCTTTCGGCCTTCTGGAAAGAAGAATAATTAGCACAGAGGCCCTGTGATTGGACGTCAGGAGTGCCAAAGAAAAAGTGAGCCTGGAGAACCCGAAACGGATTAATAAAGCTCGGCGTGACTGGACGTGAGCCCAGAGAGAGAGTCACCGCATGCAGTGCCCACAGGCCGCTATAAACATGTGGAAAGCCGTTTGGTGTGTTTCGCACCGAGGAGTTCAATGTTGTAACAGTATCGTCACTCAAGCGGCCCCATTAAGAAACAGAACAGGTCAAAGGCTGAAGCAGGGAAATAAGTTAGGAGATCATTCTGAGAGTTGGTGAGAGAGATGATGACGACTTGAGTTAGTGGGGGAACATCTGTGTGTGCTGACTTCTGGCTGCTTCTCTTTCCACACAGAGTAGTGGTCACGTGCACAACTCACAGCTCCGTCCAAGGGAAAGTTTTCCCCTCTACCATCTATCAAGGTCACCCTTGATAATGTATCCATCTTCAGTTTTCATTTCACACTGAGCCAACCCACATGTGAACCATGCTCTGACCTTTGCCTTCTTTTTCAGCTGATCAAACAGCACTGCCTGCCCCACCTGACCACACAGTCACGGGGAAGGGGTGCTGGTAAAATTCTGGTGGGTGGCATTGGGCTTCTGAGCTCTGTGTTCCTGCAGCTCAGTCGTGCCTTCGGGTCCCACTCAGATGTACATACAGATGCACCATTTCATCTTACAAGCCGTGCCTGCCGGGTCTGTCCAACTTTACAACAGGCTGCCAGGACTCAGCTTTTCACGGGCTGTTTGGATGTCTGGTATCTTTATACTTCGTGGTGAAACACTGTATTTCTACTAAGACCCAGGAACATGCCAGAAACCTTTCTCAAAAGTCACATAATGGGGGTGGGTACGGCAGGGGAAAGTGGTGGTGGGACAATGGAGACAACTGTATTTGAACATGAATAAAAAAAATTTTTTTAAAGAAAAAAAGTCACATAATTCTTTACTTCCGATGGCATAGCCTTCCTTCAGAATGCCAGGGGTCACCATTGTCAATTCCCTACTGGGGCTTGTCGCACAATACATACCACCTGTGCCCACCACTGGCACTTCCAATACCACGGAACACTGCGAACTCTTGTCATTACCACCAGTGACTCTGGCCTTTGCAGTTTTCGTTCCTCCCTCACTGAATCATTCAGAGTTCGGTCTGTAGCAGCGACTCATGGGTCACTGATGTATTCTTGGACCTTTAGTGTATGCTTGAGAAAATTTGCCCCCCAGTACTTTTCATTCAGTTGCTCTTAAACCTATTTAAGGTACTCTATTTAATTTAAAATTTTATTTTCTCTTAACCAAGAGTTCCACTATCTAGATACCATGGGGCACTGGGAGAAAATTATATCACTATTTAAAAAATTTTAAGAATCCTACAGTTCAAGAAATCCCCACCAAGAAAGGACCATGGAAATTCTCTTCCTAAAAAGCCAAAAGCCTATTTTCAAATGTCTTCATGACTCAACCACTATTTATTTTAATTCTCTTGAGGCATAAAATGACTTTTTGAAAAAAATTTTCATTAAAGTTGTTTATAGACATACTTCCTCGTCCAACAGTAATAAACATTTTTTTCAGTGTGAATAAAATGAAATGTGTAGAACATTTGGTACTTGTGCATCTTAACCTGTTTTTCTTACTCCAACATGTAAGAGAGTTTTGGGGCAGAGTCACTCTGGCGAAAGAGATAAGGGAGAGCTTTCCAACAAACCACACACATTTCCTCATAAAAGTCCAGCCAGTCCTGGTGTCGGTCCAGCCGGGTTGGCTGCCAGTAATTCATTATCAGCCTCTCACGTGGCCCCAGCGCCCTGCTCTCACTCCCTCTTCACGGCAGAGTTCCAGTCAGGCCTTTCCCCAGGTGCAGGGCTTCCCCGTGCTGGCGCGGGCCTGGTTTGGAACGTTTTATTGGCAACACTGGTGTCATGTTCAGGAACCACAGCCTTTTGTCAGACTAGATTAGCTTGAATGAAAGGTATCAATGGTCAACAATATTTGAAATATTGTTAAAGTACCTAGAAATAATAGGCATGAAAATTCATTTTGTTCACCGCAGCAAACCTCTAAAGACGTCAGGTCCTCCGTGGAAGCGGTGTACCGTAATTGTGATTTGGGACTTAATGGAACCTCAACAGCAGCAGAGACAATACAGTCCTCTCATTACGCACATGCTCTAGGATCGTTTATTTTAATGCTTTCAAATAAATATGTTCCATGCAGCACACCACAATAAATAAGGAGCAGCAATGTTCTTCTAGTAAATCCATTCATAATGTGAGTCACCATGTGAAACACCCCATCTCGAGTCTTTGGCCCTGCACCACAGCGTGAAGCCCACCACATCTGCACCTAATCATATCTGGCTTCATATGGATTTAATAGGACTATGCCAGAAGTGCATGTAAGCACAAATTTAACCAGAGGTTTCCAGCTATTAAATACAGCTACTAAGTAGTTAAAAGGCAACAACGAAACCCATACAGGTTCCCTCCCACCCTTATTTTTAAGACAGAAATATAAAGATAGAAATGGTCTGGTGAATTTCAGGTTAGTGGAGAGCAGAGTAAGGTACATTTGGAACACTTGGAGCAAAGCCGGCACAATATGGCACCCAAAATGTCACGGCAATACTGACACCGAATGCACACAGTGGAAGCGATGGCTGTGTACGTGGAGCTCTAGAAGGTGAAGATGGGCTGGGGAGGGGTGGCTGGCTCACTTCCACTAGGCAGACAGCTCCACGGTGCTTTCCTCCTCGCTGTCAGCTCTGTTCGCACGGATCTCCACGAGGGTCCTGGCAAATCGGGTCCATTCATCATTGTGGGGCACTGCAAGCTGCAAAGCAAAGTAGTGGGAAATGGTGAGCGAGATGTCTTTTATGTCTGAAAGCCTTGAAGCCCAGCATGCCTGTTCCTCCTGAAGCTGACATTCCCCTTGGAATATAAAGGAAACCACACAGTCTTCTTCCTCAAATCAGTCAGACACCTGAAGTGTGGCTCTGAAACTGACAACACAAGGGGATGCTGTCACTCTCAGATGCAAAATCACTTGTGGGATTCTTAAAACTTTAAAGACTTGCACACACTATACTATTAGGTAGAACAGCCATGTTAAAGCACCTTCAGTAATGAAAATTCATCATAAGCAAACCAGACTTACAGTGAACACAGCAAATAAAACTACTGTATTGACTAGGATTTTGAAATAACTGTAGCATTGCCTTTCTAAGTCAATGCTATTGATCCTTCTTTTGAAAGTGTTGCTAACATGTCAATATACAGGATAGAAGGGCAGCTACATATACAAAGAAATCTTACTACTATAAAATAATATGATACTTATGAATGACAGTAATAGTAGCTAAAATTTACCAAGAGTTCTGTTCTAAGTGCTTTACATGTATTAATTCATTCTTCACAACACTCCTATGTAGGGTAACATTAGTGTTTCACTTTGCAGAAGGAATCAAGGAACAGAAAATTCATCTGACCAAGGCTGCAAAGCTAGTAATATCAAAGCCAGGGTCAGTAATAGTATGCAATACTGATTCACCAAAAAAGGAGGGATTTAGAAAATTTACTAAAAAGTACCTTCTTCTGTGTACAATTCAGTGAAGAGATAATCACCCCCACCCAATTGCATACATACATTTTTGTTAGCTGATTTAAAGGACAACATTTTTTCTATATAGCATCCAAAAATGAATTGCTTAAAGATATCAGGCAAGTGTCTGGAAGAGAGAAGAGAATTACTTGAAAATGAGGATCAGGATCAAGTACCAGTGTCAATGAGGTTCACACAGAACAAAATTGACCATGAAGTGTAGAGGCATTTCCTGGGAGGATTGCCCTATAAAATGACACAGCCCGTCTCCACAGGCGCAAGTGCTACAGGTGCTGGCCACAATTTCTATGAATGTTAAAGGGCACATTCATCCAATGAATATGCACTCTAAAAATATAAACACGGAAACAAATAAATCTAAGCTTTGAGATCACTTCCACAGCTGAAAAGCTTCCCATTCTATAGAACCAATTAGAACTTTAAATTTTTGCTACAGGAGGTGATATTCTAAGATATGGCCCATCCAAGACAACTTATTGGAGAGTGACACCATTACTCTACAAAGCATATCCTTCAATTAGTATTCCACTGTTAAGGTTAAATATTTCAAGAATATAATCCTGGAAGTGATATATACGTGGGGGAAGTAAGTTCTACTTATTTTTGAGAAGTGCTGTACCAGTAAGAATCCTCATTTAGCCACATAAATGAGTTTTTAAATGGTTAAATGCTTCCTTGGTTATTGAAATGAATCCAAATTATGTTTTTAGGCAATGACATAAGTTCACAGTCCATGTGCCTACCTTGAGCTCTTTTCCTGATACAGCAGTGGGGAGACGAAGCTCTTAACACAAGTGATACAGGAGAGCTAACAAATAGCAAAGGCAGGAAAAGTTGGCATTGTATTTACATGAAGGAATAGATCTACTATTTCTTTCCTCTCCTCCAAATCTTGAGTAAGTTCTTTCAAAAAAACCCACAAAACAAAAGAGCCCAAGAAGAGACAAAAATTTAACCATGATAAAGTATTTGTAACTTTTCTATTATAAGAAGCTAAAGCTAAAGTACCTCATAACTTGGTAGAACTTTAAATATTGAAAAAAAGCTGGTCTCACTAATAATACATAATATATTGTTTATAAAGACCAATATATGCTGAGAGTTTGGCTTCTAAACATGACACTATATTATTTGTTATGCTGGTGCAAATGTAAGTTTACATATGATGCCATATGTAATGTTTTATTGATATCAATATCTAGAAACTATATACCAAAATAAGAAAACAGGTAGATATATTTGCATGGTTTCATGTAGCAGTACTGACAAAACTGTTAAGAAATAACACTAATAAAGATTATGAAACATTAAGGCTTGAATATGTGTCCAGATACAGTTGGGGACAAAATTGGGTATCATTTATGACATATAAAGTTGGATATCTAACTTCAAAAATAGATTTAATTAAATTGAAATGTTTCTGATAAAGAAATGAAAATACCCTACAATGGAACTACATTTAACCTTCTCCATGGGGGGATGGGAATAATGGTATTATAAACCAACACTTGTCCTTAAAAATACAGATTATCCCTTACAAAACATTTCACAGTATTCTAACACATCTTGTCTTCTTTTTGATTTGTGAAAACTGCACTTAGTTTGGGAAAATATCAGAAACTTGTTGTTTCAAAACACTATTCTGTCACATATTTTCCTCTCTAGAATATCATAAATAACACAGTCATGTTAGTTTGCTTTGGTTCAAGAAAAAAATTCTAGAATTGAACCTGATAAAAACACAGATGCTTCCAGAAACTTAAATTGACCTACCTTATCCTATTATGTATGTTCACCTAGTTGACTATAAAAATAACCCAAGATGATTGATTGTAATGTTAGATTTAGAAGGTGAGCTGCAGTTTGCTCCATTTTTAGGATTAGAATTACCATCGGGAAACACTTTATGTATAATCTTAGCTTGAATGTGTGAATGTGTATTCACGGGCTGTCTCCACACCCAAAGTTAATAATTCTTGGCATTTGACTCCCTTGTAGGTAAGACAGAACAGGTGTCCTAACAAACAAGATCGCTCTGCGTTCTCTGTCTCTGGCTGGGACAGCATCTGTTTGGGCAGCGCCGTTCTTTTCACCCTTGGTAGTTCCTGGCCTTTCTCACCTGGTCCTCGCTGATTAGAAACTGCTAGAAAGGAGTCTCAGGAACATAAATGCATCTGAGACTCTCCAGGAGATTTTTAATCCAATAATACCTCAATTGTAAGTAGGAAAAAATATCTGCTCGTGTTTTTTAGCTAAGGAAAAACTCTGCTCTCATGACCTTCTAACTAGCATACAAATTGACTCCATCAGCCTAGACCGACTATCAACTATATGCCAGATACTATGCTAAGAATTGAAGACATAGCAGTGAACCGTTCTGCCATATGATGACTATGAAATACAAATGAAAATTAATTTATTATGTTTTCTAAGGTCAAAATGTGTGAATACTGGCATAGTTTTTTTAACTTCACTGACCTTCAAAATATGAAGAGCCTAAAATTTACCTTCTTAGAGTGACAACTACAACATTTCCTGGTATGTGCTGTGTGTCCAGTAAGTGGTAGGAAGCAAACAGCATGTTAATGGCATAGCTTCAGCATCTCGAAGTTTCTACAAAAGCATTAAATCTAGAGCATCACTCTGGGTTTTTTTTATCCCTGAAAATAATAGTTTAAAATAATTTTCAAAGAATTACATTTGTGATAGGAAAAATATTCACAAGGTTCTAATGATGATGATTCATTTCAATTAATTAAAAATCAGTTGGAAGCTCCATGAAGAAAACAGTCCAAACCAGTCCTAGGAAGGACTCGTAAAAATTATCCCATATTGTACTGAATCAAAATGGATCTGGAAGTGTTTTCCTCCTTCAGATTCATTGGCCAAAGTCCACATTCAAGGTCAGGGATGACTCAAACTTTCCCTCTGCTTCATCCACTGCTGGTCACCCCCTCCTACCCCCATGTTAGGTGACTGTTCTCTAAAATTTTGCTAAATATATAAAGCATATTTATGGCAAAACACTCAGGGCTCTGATTCCTGAGATAACAAAATCTTAGCTGTAAGAGTGGCCAGCTTTTATAGACATAATGCTATTTTTACAGCCAGGACCGAAAAGGTAGTTTCTGAGGTAGCAATTTGGCCATAAGGAGGAGGTAAAACGAACCTCAGATTTGAACAGGACACCTATGTCCTGCTTTCACTTTGGTCATGGGCAGTGGCCAGGCACTTAACCTCTCACTGTCAATTGTAAAACGGGGGTGATGGTGTCTGGCCCATTCATCGACAGAGACGTGGAGAGGATGAGAACAGGAATCCAGAGAAGAAATACCACGGAATAGGCATACGTTCTTCTTAAAACTGCCACTAGGATTGAACGCATTCTTAAAAACGATATGAAAGTGAATGTTATCAATTCGACAACAATTGTGTGGTTTGGTTTTTGTTTCCTTTAAGGATCAGATCTGATGTTTGCTATGTGAAAGCGCTGAGGAAGTGGTACAGGCCTCTCTTCACCGGGCAGGAAGCGGGGGGCCAGGGGCTGAACGGCTCACTGAGGACAACAGACCTTGCACGTGGTGTTCTCGTTGTGCGTGGCCATCAGAGAGGCCTCGCCCTGTTGAGAAATGTTGCATACCAGGGGACAAGGGCAGGCAGCCAGGTGAGGTTTTGAATCACCTGCCAGAAAGATTCTAAAGATTATTTTTAATGTTCTAAGATTCTTGAGAGATGAAAGGCCATCCTTATAAAAAGCAAAAGTGTAAAAGTTGTGGAAAAATTTATGAGAATCAATCATTTTAGTCCCCAGCTCCACACGACTTCTGAGGCTCTCTTGAATCTGCCCCCTCCCCTCTGCCTGAGTAGACTAGAAGATTCCTCTGGACCCTGCCCCACCCCGTTCCCAAATAACTGATCAGTCTGACCACCAGGGGTCTTGCCTGAGCTTCTGGGGCACTTCAAGGGAGACACAGACGGGAGAATAACTAGATTTTGAGAACAGAGTTGGGGTTGATTCCCCCAACCCCACTGCCACAGATATCAGTCAGATCATGGGTTCCCCGCCCCAAACGCTGCCACTTATTTGCTCTGTGTTCTTAGGAAATTTTTTTAACATTTTTTGATGTTCATTCACTTCTTCATTTGTGAGGAAAAAATTTTGAGACCCATCTTCTATGACTGTTGCGAATATTAAATGTGACAAAAAAGAGCTTAGCATATAATGTATTTGGCACATTATAAACCCTGAATAAATGATGGTTTTCCTTCTTAATGCTGATTCCCCTCTCTTCCATTTTTTCTGTTTCTTTTTACTTTTTGCTTCCTTCCATCTTTTCATTCTTTCATTTTCTTCTTTTCAACTATACAGAGCTGCATTTTTAGAAGTATCCCTTATATTTTATACCATTTTTCTTAAAAACCCACATAAATCATTTCCTAAATAGTAACACTTTTAGTAATAGCTAAATTTCACGAGCTCAGTGTGGGAAAGGGTTCCTTTGGATCACAGGAAAAATTTTGTCAGGCTACTTTTCATTGCACGTTTTAAAAACCAAATTTAAAGTGTCATTATTCTTCATAAATGTGCACATATGTACACATATACATAAGTATTTTTTATTTTCAAACATGACTCATAGAGCTTTATCTTGCCGACCCTGTGTTGCAGCACTTTCTACAGTGGGAATCTATATTTTTAGCTCCAGTCGTAAGGCTCTGTAACCGCTGAACTTGCTGTTATAAAAATCAAATGACTTTTTATAATCAGGGTTATGCACACAAATATCATTCATGTGTCTCTTTTTATAAGCGCATGGCCAACCATTCTGAACAGCCCTCAGCCAAGCCTCCCTCACTCGTGAGTAATTGTGAAGGGTTTATAGAACCTAACAGCTGATTGTAAATAGCTGCCGTATCTGCAGTCACTCCAACTCACCCAACGCTGTGTTTTTTCATGGTGAAAATGTCCATCTCAGGCATTGCTGAGTGTCAAAGTAGGTTAATTACAAAAATGTTTTTGATAATTAAGACAGAAAAGTATCCCGTAATTTCAATTCGGTTTCTCAGATATATTACGCATGAAAACCAAATTAAAGTGAGTAGGGCTCTAGGCTTCAGGATAAATATTCCATAGGTGTGTGTTTCATCAGCATCTTTGTAATCTTTCAGTTAAATGGGGTCATTAAAAAAATGCCTGGGATGATTACATTAACCATGGATTCTGAACAGACACACAACACTTCACCCCCCGTAGTAGCCTAAATATTAAAGTTTTCTGTAAGAAAGGTATTTTACAGATTACCTTTTCACTTTAATACGCATTGATTTTGTTGTTGTTGTTGTTAGTGCATTTACAGAAACCAAGGAGGCAAACGTGGCTTTCCACAGAACCACTGCTAAACCCCCTTAAGCTCTAAAAGCTTTTTTAAAAGTATAATTATTAATGGCACCCCAATTCAGGAGATTGTGGAGTTACTGGTACACAAATACACGCTTGTGTTCAGAGGAAGCCTATACTTTTTAGGCAATTCCCTTTGCCACACACACAGATGGAAGCAAAGTGGGAGGTAATAAGCAATGAAACAGCCGCTGGAACGACCGAGCATACTTGCTTCACATAAATACAGCTCCACTGTATTTAACTCCTGGGAGAGTCTAGCATCACTGGTAACAATGGATAAAACCACGGACCAAAATTCCAAGCTAGAATGCAGTCCACGGAGGGCATAAATACACTGCAGTTTTCTACCACAAAAAGATATACTGTGTGGTAACTTAGTATTTACAGCAGTTTAGAGAAGTCCAGAAAGTAGAAGTTACATTAATCTCCATTCTGGCGCATCTGCTATTAACTAGACCGTGGGTTAAAATTTCTGTGAAATTTCGCAGCATGCTAACCTATAGTCGTCTGATGGTATCTGACTACATTTAGTTACAGAAAAGAATTTCTTTGATCCGAAAATCCCTTCTAGGGGAACCCTCACCCACCCAGGAAGCTGGAGATCTCTCTGCCTGAGACCTCTTCCTTGTATTTTTAAGTGAGTGGTTAACTTTTATAGCATGTTTGTTAGAACAACACTTTTAAAAAATCCATTACCACTCAATTAAGGAAAGAAATAAAGGCAGGGCATGAAAGTCAAAAGTAAATAGTAACAAATATGGGCCTAATCAATTTCAATAAACCAGCAAACATCAAAGGAAATGAATAATTTTTAAACAATGTACTTAAAAAATAAACCCGTAAAAATATTCTTAATGTTGAAACTTAGCATTATAGGAAGCACGATGAAATTCAGAAGTTTTTTACCTGTGAAGGGGGAAAAAATCACACAGCTGAAGAAGAAAGAGTTAATTCAAGAAGGTGACCTTGTTCACATCTGTACTAAAATCTTTATCACCCTCCTTTCTTCAGAAATCTCTTAAGCATTATTTTTTTTTCTGTTATTTGGAACAATCTATTTCTCCGTCCAGAAGATGGGGGAAATGCTGGAAAGACTGGCTGATAGGCAATGACGGAAAATAAACTTGAAACTTCAATTACCACTCTTTTTCCATAACACAGAAGATCAAGCAAATGACAGGGGAACAAAAAAGCATGTGCTGCCCAAGCAGATCCGTCATGTTAGCTGACTAAACATATACCCCTTCTCTTCCTGATACTATTAACTATGGGTTTTCTAGTAAATTCCTAGCAACCACTGCATCTAAGCAGTTTGGACAAAGAGAAGGCTTACTGTTAAACACCTTAAAAACATTTACCAAGGTAGTAAAAGAAATGTCATTTCCTCCTACTGGATGTTTGGGCATAAAAGAGGTATTTTTATAATGTAGTCCACGATTTACCATGTCCATAGTATCCAAAAAAAGCACAATGAAAATGAAGCATTTTTCCAGTGGTTTGATAACTATTTCAATCAACTGTTGGGCTTGCATTACACTAGTGGCCAATTGCTCACTTTTACAAGTACAGGAGGGGAGAGGGACCAGCATAGAGAATGGGAGGAAACACAAGCCATCTTTTCTAAATGTATTTTCTATATATCCTTTTCTGTGCAAACATAATTAAATGGATTATTTTTTTCCTGCCCATTAATTTATAGCTGACTTGGAGGCTGCATTCTGAATGCTTTCCCTTAACCTCCAACTTTCACCTATAAAACTTTCATTCACCCAAATATTTATTGAGTGCCTGTTAGGTGCCAGGCACTGTGCTAGACTAGGATGTCCTATTGAACTGAACAATTGTCAGTATTTACTTGGTGTACGTTTCTGTGTGTGTTCTAAATTACGTCTCAAGATTAGAAACTCTCCCAAGGAAAGTGATTAACAAAAGGAAGTCTGCCAAAGTGATTCTGTCCCCCCTACATCAAAAGGGTGGCTAGTTTTTAGGATACTAGATGTTCGCTTTTTACTTAAGGTTCCTTATTGCTCAGACCAATAAATACAGAAGATCCCACCTACATGTGGAGAAACTGTAGGCTGTCCATAGAGGAGACGGATCTTTGGGAATGAACCAGTGATCAGTTTTATTTGCCAGCCAAAAAAGTAAGAACGAAAAATTTCTTCTATAATATTCAGCTTTGAGACTCCCGAAATGATAAATAATTCATGTTTTAAAAATGTAAAAGATTTTCTGATAGCTGACATTCTCAAAAACTCATGCATACCTTCCCTGGAAATTAGAATATAATGATTCACTCACTTCCAATCCATATGGGACATAAATATTTACACATACATGTGCCTAAGCAGATAGTGGCCTTCTTGTTGTATCTTAGATACATCAGCAGCAGCACAGACACTCATGGATGACACGGACGACTCCTCATTTCTACCCGGGTCACTGGGCGTCTAGACTCACCCACGATGGAAGCTGCTTCATGCTCGGCTGGTCTGAGCTGTGATTTGGGGCTACTGCTCTAGGCAGTAATTTTTCAAGATAAAATTTAACAGTTTTGAAATTCTAAAACTAAACACAATTTTGTCAGCCATAAAAAAATTAACACTATAATTAGTGACTGCTTCAAAATCCAAACTGCTATTGAAGATGACAGCTTGAAACCACAGAAGAATCATAAAAGATGATTAATTATACAAACTGGCACTTGCTTCAGAAGGTTTATATTCATAGGCCATTTGCCACCAAAATGGGAAATATATGAATTTCATTGAATATTGCAAATTACTACACAAACATTAATTTGGTTTTTATAAAATTAAATATTAGGGTTTTCATTGAGTCAATTACTCCATAATACATACAAGTCTAAGTGTTTTCTTATCAATTAAGAAAAGAGTGGCTTGAAAAATATTAATCCTATAAATCTATTTTTATAAACTAATGCTACCTGAATAAGCACACTATTTATATAGTAATCAATCTAATCATGATCTTTTACATATATAATTATCCAAATGAAACCCACTGCTACTACATTCACTATAAGATGAGTAATTATAACATTAATTGAAATAGCGCTTTTTCTTTTCTTTTTTAAATTAAGCACTTTTCCTAGAAGAAATCAAGTTAATACTAAAATTACAATCATACATTTTAACCTAATTATTTTATTTCAAATACTTCTAATTCATTATGACAAGGAAATGAATTAATTTATTATTTCAAAGTAGGTTATTTTATGTAATTGTATTTTTAGCACCCCAAACCTGCCCATACAAATATGCCATTATGCTTTTTGACTTAACTGAGCAGAGCTGTGGCTGGGACAATCCAAATTCAGGCAAAAACTGAAAAGTGCAGTTGACAATTCCGATGTTTTGGTCTCGGTCACCAAATGCCTAGGTGTTATCAGCAGAGCTAAGTATGTGCCTTTTTGGTTTTCATCTAGGTGTTGGGTGCCACAGAAGCATGTGTGCCAGTCTTCTTTCCCACGGAGGAAATGCCCACAGCAGTGTTTCTTGTCACCTAACGAAAGACCACCACGGCTGGCTGGAGAGAAAACTGCGGCTGCAAAGGCCTCCAAACACTAAAAAAAAGCGTCTTGTTACGTACAGCCACGCTCACGTAATGAGAAACACAAGTGTCCGGGGCAGTCGCAGCTGGACTGGGGTAGCAGGGCCCAGGTCCACTCCCTTCTTCTGGAGCTGCCGGAGCCCAGCCCTGCTCTCAGGTTCGCTGCCCACGGGACAAGTGGCCTTCTGAACGCACGGTAATTACATTGGCTGATTGCAACTGCAGGTCCTTTCCACTAAGGAACCTTTCCTTGAGTTCACCACAGTATCTCAGGTGAACTTCATGTTTTGTTTCTGTACATCCTCTTCCCCACGGAAGGGGTGGTTATTTATCTTCTATTTATATTCAGGGCACAAACTCCTCATGGAAAACTGATGAGGGCCTGGTCCTACTAGAAAACTCGAAGGAGTTCCACAAAGCAAAGAATTATTGCTTAAGTGTAATCCACTTAAAACCATAAACGTATTGTATTTATTTTGTGTCACTCAAATCCTGTCTAACTCGCGGCACTTCCAGTTTCTCGGATGCCGTTACAGCAAAGTACTATTTAAAGTGCAAGAGAAATGGCTCGGCGACTCTCTTTCATTCTTAGTCTAGCTGGCCAGGGAGACCCTTTGTGAGGGTCCTTGTCCCTTACACCTTGATCGCCGGTCCAAACTGTCTTACATGGGTCATTTTTCCTGTTGGGCTTCCTAATGAACTTTTCATTCTAAGTTTTCATTTCCATTTTCAAATATATTTAAATGAACATTTAAATCACGCTTTACATTTTCAGAAGTTACAAGGGATCTCTCATGTTCACTTGTATCCTTCCTGTTTCAAAATTTTTCAAGGACCTTTTAATCTACTAACAAGTGTCAAATTTATTGTACTTACTGACGTTTATGATAAATGACTGGCCCTCAGATAGTCATATCAAACGAGGTATCCGAATGCTGCCCAAGTTCAGGGTTAAAATGTAAAGATGTAAATGCATGTTTTCTTGGGTAATTAGTGAGTGGGAAACCCAACAAATAGAGCCAGGGTGGAAGATGCATTCATCTTCCAAATTACAGATTTCACATTGTCATTTTATTTTTCATATTCTTCTTTAAACATGATTTTGGAATTTTTATCATTGGACTACTGCAGAAACAGACTCGGGGATTTGAAACTTCTCTGTGTTTTTCACAACGGAAAACAAAATCTTTCCTGGAAGAGGTTAATGGAAAACGAAATAATAGGAGGTGGAAGATAAACTGCCTCTTTCGAAACTGGAGCCGCAAATAGCATTCTAACTAATTCAGAGAAGCGGCAAACACAGCGGCCAGGGCACTTGCAGGACAGCTGCGCCTGTGCGCCGGCACGGCAGCACCCGCGCTGAAACGCATCTGCAGGGACGACAGGTAGATGGGCTGGCGATCAATCATCGGGACAGGTGAATATTCCACACCCGCTGGCCCATGCGCTATTCAAATCAGCTCCACATACATGGAAATGCTTGCTATTCAGTAAAGGAGCCACGGCAGTGGGTGATTTTTATGTTTAATTCTTTAGAATATGTGTGTTCACACATCATTAAAAAAAATTCAACTATGATTAACAGCTCTCTCCGAGTGTATTCTGAGGCAAAATACACTCAACATTTTCAGGTTATATTTGCAGTTAATTTATGACTTGTTATCTTATCCGCATTTCACCTAATTGAATGGAATCATACAACTCCAAAACAAACAGACTGCAATTCCATAGTTTGGAGGGAAAAATCCTCAAAACTTATTCAAGAGCTAGGCTCATTTCTTATTTTAGATCTTAGAACATTTAAACGGTACGTGCCACCACTGTCTATTTAAGTAACTTTTAAGACATATAAATAAAATAAAATTGTAACCATGTAATACAAGGGGTCTTCTCTGCCTTTCATTGGTTTCACATAACTTCCGTTTATGCTAATGGGAATTAAGCACCTGCTCCGCAAAGAAAATAGACCCCTCTCTGTGAAAATACACGTGTACAATGTATTTTCCAGATACAATGCTGAAATCAAACCACCAAAAATGTGTGCTGCGTACACAAAGCATCATGTGGCCCACCTGAAAGCACTGCTGTTTCATATTCTACCTCCTGAGTCGTAGGCCTGGAGCTATTCCTCACGCCTTTGCCATTTCAATGTAGCAAAAAAGAAAAAAAAAAAAAAAGAAGGATGGACAGACACAACCCAGTGATTTCAGTGAGTTCATACCCAATCTTCTGTTTACTTCTCCCAAGGTTCATACTAAATTGTATCAGTGAATCTAAATCAGATTCAAGCAACTGCTCTCTGCCAGTCTTAAAGGTCACGGAGGATAACTGTACTTAGGAGAGGAGGACGTGATGCTGGGGACACTGAGCTGGGATGCCCCGCAGCAGCCGCAGCCCAGCCAGGACAGGAGGGGAGGCAGACGATCATTAACCACTGGGGACACCAGGTCCCTCCCGGCAGTGCCCTTCCAAGTGAGGGTCCATTTCACCTGGTCGGCACATCTACCTGGACTTGAGTGGCGATGTCGCCATTGGTACTTGCAGACGTCTCTATCAGGGGGTCCTCGCCCATGGAGGGGCCAGACAAAGGCAGTCCCTCCCACTCCAACTGTAATGGGCACGACAGAGCTCTTCCCCAAAACTCCATTACACTTTCAGTTAAAATGACGATGTAATCGAAATAGGGTTGTGGGGAGAATTAGAATATTCAATATGGTTTCAGCTCTATTTTTATTGGCCTTGTGATGTTTGTAATGTAAAGTCATTGCTATTTTAATTCAAAATTTTTAAATGGTCTTAAGAAATAGGTAATAAGAAGAACATATGGCATGTACTATATTTAACCACATTTCTAAAGATTTCTCCTTCTTCCTAATGATCTAGGTCAAGGCCAAAATTTGTCATTTCTGATTTGCATTGTGAGTGGTATTAAAAGCAGTACTCTTGTGGTCAGGATTGGCTACAGAATTTGCAGGGCCCAGCGCAAAAGGAAAATGGGGGGTTACCTTGTTAAAAATTTCCTTAACAATTGCAAGACAATGACAGCAGAGCAGCAAAGCAAGCTCGGGGCTCCTCGAAGCATGGAGCCCACGAGGTTGCACACCATGAAGCCAGCCTCGCTCTAGGAACAGGACCTTGGCAAGAGGTAACCTGCTGCCCGCTCCTTTCTCCTCGGCCCAGTTCCCAGTCCAGTCAGCTGTGGGAGGAGGAGTGTGAGAGGTGTTCCTGCGGACACCTATTCAGCGTTTGAGGTCCAAGAAAAATGGCTCAACAAAGTGGACTTGAAGCATTTCATCTCCCTTCCTAGAGGCTTCCACAAAACAAGGTTTTCCCTCCGAAGGCCAGCATGACCCTAGTGCGGGGTTCAGTTTTAAAGGGTACCAGCGGGCCAGTGTTGAATACAGACAATGGTAGCATGGTTTACCAGCACACTGATCCTCAGTGCCATATTTTCTTTCTTCCTCTGTATTGTTTTCCTTTTAAAATCACTTCCCGCTCAAACCGCTTCCCTATGGTCAGCCAGCACTGGCCTCAGATCTGACCTCACATCCTAAACAGGCCAGCTGACTGTGAAGGCACTGCGGCTTTCTGCAGTTTTGGTGACTCGGAAGGGCAGGGCAGGCGCTGTGGAGAGGGTGCCCCTCTCTTCTCAGCACACCGGTGTTTCATCAGTTCTAGGCCAGTGAAGGAGACGACAGGAATGACGACCATGGCACAACCCTGCCCCTGAAGGGATCCACCACCTCTTAGAAGTGGGCTTCCGCTGAGCTCAGCTCTACACAGCCCTTCGCTCCTCCCTGCACCTGGAGCCTCTACGGAGTTGGTCTCCAGACATTTAGAACAGGCTACTGAGACGAGCAAAGAGAAAAAGACACCTCCTCTGTATTTTCCCCCCAAAATAAATATGAAGTAAATTTGTAAATACCTTACAAAAATACTGAAGGAAAAAAAAAACCCCGATAGTTAAGACGAAATTATCTAGTTAAGTCCGAATCTTTCTGAGCTGTAGATTGCTTTGTGTATGATCACACAATACAGAAGGAGCTGCGCAAACGTATAAGCCTATCCTGATTTTTGGTCATTCAGAAAAGGGCTGGAAGATTATAAAATCACCTGTTCTCAATAAAATAGTATATCCTTTCTTTTCCTCCGGTAGTGCATTTGTAGGGATAAACAACCCCACAAATTGTTTGGCCTATTATATGTCACCGAGATTTTTCTATAGCCTGTCTAGACTCCAGACAATAGGCGAGACTGGCCTATAGTTGCCGGCATTTCTATAGTCTGTAATATCACTTAGAAAAGTAAGGACAATAGTACAAAAATGGAAACCAGCCTGACCTGTCAGTACAATAATAGAAATATGAGTATAGCAACACTTTACAATTTAGAAATGATGATAGCAACCTAGCAAGAAGTTTTAGCTGCCACACGTCAGCCAAACAACTTTTGCAAAATCAGTCATACTCCCCAAATGAGTAGTAATGAGTCATGTAATTCTGTCCAAGTATAAACCACTTTATCACAGAAAATTCTGTATGTATATTTTGTATTTTCTTATTGCACAGAAATAGTGTGTGTAAGTATGTATATATGTAAATATATAAAACCACAAATATATGTGTATTTATTAAATATACATTTTATATACAATATTTGTGGTCAATACACAGACTTTTCAAAAGACCTGCCTTTGAATAAATTAGGTTGTTAAACAATTGTGCTTTATAGCCCTCTGGATAAAATAATGCTGCATATAATCTTACAAGAGTTAGGGGATATTATGTATAAAAAAGGGAGGTGAATGGAAAAGATTTTTAAATTTCATCTACTTTCTGCCACTTCTTCCCTGACATGTCTCCCCCTCTATTTCTCTCCCACCATTACACTTGTTATAAACAAAGAAAAGAAAGAAAGATGGATAAAAAAGAAACTTGATTGTTTATATTTTCCTTCTTCACTACTTTTCAAATCTTTTAGTAAATGAACCGATAAGGGTACTTGTTTTTGTTGTTGCTTATTTTGATGAAGTCTTATTTTGATGAAGACCAATAAAGAGACACTGCATATAAAGAATACCCATTGAAGAAAATACTGCCGTGAAACTATTGGCAATATTTTTGATTGGGAGGGTATTCTGTTTCCCAGTGCCGCCACCCTGCGTCAGCGGTCACCAGACCGGCTGTGTCTTCAACACTGGGGGTAAATATTAACCGAGTCTCTGCTGCCGTTGGAATGACTCGGCCTGGGGCATCGGGAGTAGCTGAAGGGTTGTCTAGGGAAACAGAAAACATACAGGAAAGCCAAGAGATTCCCCCAGTTCTTTCACTTAGAGTTGTACATCCCCAAAGAGAAAACTTCTATTTCTAAAGTCATTCCATTTCTGTCTCTGCTTGAATTTTTAAAAATTCCAAAAACAACATCATTTACCTTGTTTCAACACAATCACCTCAACCACACAGCAGTATATAATATGTCTTTAGGAGTTCCACTGTAGAACAAACCATCTAGGATTGCCAAATTTCCAGAGCTGATTGATGAAGCCGTACAGAACCCTTCTCGATGTGAGCAGCTAGGTCCATCTACCAGGCACTCACGGAGCACTTCCTGGGTTGAAGACACTCATGCCTACAAGTGTGGTGTATCCCCCTCCCGAGATGCAAATGGTACATGCATATTATGCCAAAAAAGCATTACACAACACTCTCATTTTGTTTTGCTTGGAAGTTCAATGTTTTCTGTCTTTAAGGAAAAAATCCTTTAACCTCATCAGAAATGAAGGTTTTTGTCAACACTTTCTCACAGAGTAAAAATAAACAGATATGCTTCAGTATGAGTGATTGATAATGTGTCATTAAATACAGTATAACAATTCAAGGAGGTTTTACTGAAATAAAAGATGTAGTTTTTTTCCATTGACATGTGCCATGATGTTTAGGAATACTTTATTTTATTAAAGATTTTATTTATTTTTAGACAGATGGGAAGGGAGGGGGAAAGAGTGGGAAAGGAACATCCATGTGTGGTTGTCCCTTGGGGGCCCCCTACTGGGGGCCTGACTCGCAACCCAGGCGTGTGCCCTGACTGGGAATTGAACCAGCAACTCTTTGGTTCGCAGGCCAGCACTCAATCCACTGAGCCACACCAGCCAGGACAAAGAATACTATACATACTTGGTGGGGCAAAAGTAGGCTTTGGAAAATAATACAATTAATAAATAATACAACAACAATAAACTGTACTTCGAGTACTCACAACTATAAACCTATTTTTGCCTCAACCTGTATCACGTAAAAGATGTACCAAAGAGGTCTATAATTCATACATTACTTTGAATATTATAACAATGGTACAAAATTCTGATTCACCTCAGCCTTTTTAACTGGCCACATTTTATAATTAAAGAATAAACGTTTACATTTTAATGGGGCACATCAACTAAAACTTGACTTTTTAAAGTAAACACCAAATTCCAGATGCGATGTTAGTATGATGAATTTGGCAGACTTGCATTCTCATGAAATGGGTGGGAAGTGCCATGATTCATCCCAGGAGAGCTGGTAATTCACATGCTCTGAATTGAGCCTGGACCACTACCTACAGTGTCTGGTGTGTGAAGACAGGAGACCAAATTATGTCCTAATGAGGTCTCACCAAACTCCTACTGAAGTCCATGAACATTTGCAAACACATTCAAGAGTGATCTTGTGGCCCCAAAAGCCTTGTCAATAATTTCATTAGGTCTTTAAATTTGATATACAAGTCAAACAAAAAGCCTCACAAAATAACATGTACCTCTCCAACATCGTAGATCCAAATACGGCCTTCTGAGTCCCCAACAGCCACTTCTTTGCCAGCTTGAGCCCAGCGAACACGATTCAGGGCAGAGGCCCCCTCGATGGCCACGCTTGCTGTTGGAACCTGCCGAAAAGGTTACAAAAGAATCTCTGAATACGAATTTAAATATACATTTAACTGGATGAGTCACCACTGCCTTCTTGTGCATGAAGTAATATCCATCCCTGTGCAGAAGCAAAAGGATTCATTGTTCTTAAATCATATGCTCCACTGTACTAAGGGGTACAGAGGAGACACTTGAATGAAACATCGAAAGAGGATAGTTTTTCCCCCACAATCAGCGGGTAGTGAGTGACATAAATATTTCTTCAGATTAGGTAGGGAGTGCATCCGATGTACACACAAACACAGCAGCTCAATGGGATGCTTCACGATCAGGTCATGGTTTACTGATTGCTGGAGAGAGAGAGTTCAGGATTTACCAAGATTAAGGATACTGTAAAAGGCAGGAAGGGGGAGTGCATGGTGGAATAGAAGTCACAGTACTGTAAGTCTTCAGGGGAAAAAGTATGTATTGATCCCTCAAAACCTCATCAGGGAGGGGATGATCAGAAGAAGAAAAAGTACACAGGTGAAAAACTTCAAAACCTCAAATTCTCTCCTCTCTCTTTTTTCCTTTCTGTTTGTCCCCCTCTGGGCAGCCCCAGGAAGTAGGAGGTGCTCCCAACCTCCACCGGAAAAGCCCTGGGGATGATATCCAGATAGATGGAGGCAGCACCTGCTTGTAGAAAAGGCCTTATATCCCTGCTAATAAACACGTGAAATCTGACGTTGATAATTAAAATAATAATTACGATTGAAGTGAACCAGCGGTGCTGATGTCACCTGAAGTATGTGTTAGAAGAACCTTAGTATTTGAAAAATACAAATGTTAGTGGGCCTGCCCCTTCTCCATCATCGGTTGTGTGAACCCTTGTCTTTAAGGTTGGAAGTTTATTCCTATGAAGGTCAGATTTCCAAGCCTTCTACAAGAATGTTGAACAAGAAATGATAATGGGCCGTTAAAAAAAATAAAAGAGGTAAATGTTAAGACAAAAAAATGTAGTGAAAAGAGGGCCACCAAGACCGTCGGACCACTGTTTAAAACCTGTGTCTAAACAGCATGTCGGGTAGGGTGGAGCTGTGCCCGCGCATTCCCAGGATTCTGTGCGTCCCGGAATTGAACCATCTGTTGATACGAGATTATTGACCCAATACCTATCTTCAAAATAGTAATAAAAACTCCATCAGATGTAAGAATCTATGTTTAAACTTTATCTTGAAATCAATAGAATTCTTTTACCTGCTTAAATCACCGTATGTCAATTGTGAGCAAAAATGTAAATCACAAGTCCCCAGTTCATTTTTTTTTAATACACAATTTCTACAATAAAGGTACCTGCTGTGCAGGCTGGAGCCTGAATTTTTAACCACCCCTTTCAAAGGACAAAACAATGTGAATTTAGATGGGTCGTAATTCTGTCAAAACATTTTATTATTAGTGCGCCACTCAGAAGACAAATCTGAGATTCAGCTATAAGGTTTTTCAGAATTAATTTTGAACTCCATAACTTAGGGAATTCAAACAGGACTATGCCTTTACTCATTCTCAGATTTTATCTATGAATAATTTCAAAAACTGAATAAAAATGTTTAATCCTAATGAGTATGAAAAAAAATCACTGAAGAAACTGATTTTTTGATACACTTTAAATTATGCCTAATACATCTTAAAGAATTTTATTTATTTGGAATTAAGCAATGTAGCAAAGTGAATCAATTAATATTCTAACCATTAAAAATAACTTCTTCTTTCCACAGATATTATAAATGGTAAAGAAAATGACTATACGCGCTAATAATCGAATGCATGAAGGAAATGACAAAATATATTAGCTCTACCAAGTAATGACCGTTCAAATGTTCATGAATCCATAAAGAAAATAATCTCTCTATTGTCTGTCTCTCTTACCCTTTTCCTTCAGTTTCACAAATATTTTCACAAGGTTTTAAGGCTCAATCATGTCACCTGCAAAGACAGGATCCGTGCAGTGTAAGTTACTACCCTGTACCCAGGTCCCCAAGCATAAACTACTCTCTCGGAGGAGCAGTCAGGACAACTTGGTATAAAAGCACAGGAATTTGAATAACGACAAAACACTGGGGTTTCAGGTTCTTTTGAAAACAAATCTAATTCGTAATCTCACAAATATTTGAAACATCTTGTTCAACTTGATAGAAAGCAAAAATAAGTTGAGGGTGTTCGAAAGCGCTCAGCTCATTACTGCACTTGGAGCGGACTCAGTCTATCAGTTGCTGTTGGGAAAGCAGAAGGAAGTGTATCGCAACACTAAATGGTTTGCATGTCCAGCAATGATTTGTTGAAATGTTTCGCTAAAAAACTTTTATGTGGCTGTCTTTTGGCACCTAGAGAAAAAGAAGGGGAAAGTGACATTTGGCAGTATTGAGACATTAATTTCATTTTACCTAAAAAGCTGACCCCCACGCCACCTGACCCCCGCCAAAAAAAAAAGTTATACAGGAATTATCAAGGAGTTTGGAGAACACTCACTCCCATTGCACTGTGGTTGGGTATTACCAAAACATCACTTCTACTAGGTCTGATTTCTGATACAGGGAATCTCTTCAGTCAATCTGGAAAATGTGTGTTTTTTGGTTGCTTTGAGTGAATGAGTTTATTCCAGAAGATATAGGCAATATGATTTTAATCAACAGCGATGAAAGACTTTGGGAAACTTACAATGTGGAGTAATAACATCTTTCTATGAAAAGCAATAATGTTATAAACATTTCAACGTCCAAATAAATGGGCATTGCGTATATTCATGTCTTTAAATTATTTTCAAAATGCTTCATTACATAACCCTTACCCTTGTCATATACATAGTTCTTCTAGTGAAACGGAAAAGTAGACTTAAAATATTTTAAAAAGGTAACTATTTGGCATGAGCTAGAGGTGTACATGATCTTGCAAGATACAATGACTCAATACTAACACCTGAAAGATATTTTCCTGCCCCCCCCACAAAAAAATACTAGGGGAGCCTGCTCCTCCTCATATCCTCCAGCTGTAAGCTTCCTAATTAAAAAGGCTGAGCTGTTTCCTGCTCAAAACACTTCAAAAGAGCTTTCTCTTGTTCTCCACTTGACATATAGTTTGCAATGCTTGTTCCTCTTACCTGTCCATTCTTATTTATGGAGAGTTGCCCTAAATCAGAGACCAGGAAATGATGAAGAGAACATTTTATTTTGTTAAACTGAAAGGCATTTAATATTCATATTTTTTAAAAACCGACAAAAAAACCACACAAATTAGCACCTCAATAATTTGGAGTGGAAAAAAGGAATGATGCGCATACATAATTTTAAAAACATATACAGAGAGCCTAATTTTAAAAAAGAATAATTTCTTTATCGTCAATTGCTTTTTTAAATAAAATGGCTATTTTTCACTTGTAAATAGGGACACGTTAAAATCCTGATTTTTAATAAATAGTTTAACATACATGTCCAGATTTGGAAACTACTGTAGAAAAATCTGCCTGCAAGGTAACATCTTAAGTCAAGAATTATTGACCTTGTAAAAATTACATGAAGGCTGGATCTGGATCTAAACATAATCAGTCAACAAAATCATCTTTTATGAATTGAAAATGGGAATGGTACAAATCGCGAACACTGACAAATCACCCTTTTAGAAAAAGCCCAGTCTAAAGTCAGGGTCCACAAAAGCTTCTTTTTCCCAAATGTTTGCCAATAGAGTTATTTCAGCCCCGCTCTGAAATATGCCTGTGTGTCCTTTCCCTTAGGGGAAAAGCATTGAACAAGTATCGTTTTGCTCTTTGCAAAAAAAGGGTCGTCAATTGTCCAGGACCTGCCACGGTTTAGGGATGAAGTGGGATTAAATGATCTTCTTTTTTTTTGCCAATGCATTTGCCAATTCTCTTCGGAGCAGTCAAGAACCGGGGTCGGCAGCCCAGCTGCAATTGGAGGGTCTGTCAAAAAAAGGCCGTTTTTTTGCAGAGAGAGGGGAAGAAGGAGAGAGGCCGCCTGCGCCCCCCTCCCAGCCCTCCCGGCCCCGCGCCTGCGCCGCCGCTCACCTCAGTGTCATTGTTGAGGTTCCAGAGGTCCAAGCGCCCCATCCCGTCCACGCAGGCAAAGAGCGCGGGATGCACTGGGGACCACATGACATCGTACACATAGTCGGCATTGTCTTCAAAGGAGTAGAGCGGCTTGTTGTGCTGTAAGGCAGAGAGACCGTGAAGACTTTGTGGCGCTGCTGCTGCCTCGGGCTGTCTAGGGAGCCTAATTAAAAACTTTGCACATTCACAAAGTGTCATAAAACTTCCCGAGATGAAAGTCCTCGAGAAGGTGAACAGCGGCTTTAATGTGACTAGAACTGTCCAGTGGCATAAATAAATACCAGGGTGGAGGGGGGTTGCTCTTAAGGGGCCGGGGGCTGGGACCGAAGGTGGTGGGGGGTTGGGGAGGCGGTTTCAGACATCGTCGTCAGAGGCATTCCAGGCAGGTGGACGGGACTGCCCATTAGCTCGAAATTCCAGCCTCCCTACGTTTTTCGAGTCTCTCGGAGCCCAAAACACAGCCGTGGTCCTTCTGCCCGGATCCGACCCGCGCGGATGCTCTGCAAACCCCTGCAGTCCCGGTGGCCCCCGAACCCTTTGCACCGAAGGCAACGCCTGCCACCTCGTGGTCATTATCTGTAGCTGCAATTCTGCTTCCAGTCCAACACTAAACCAAATGGCTCCTTTGAGGCGGAGGATGGGAATGTATTTTAAAGGGATTTGCAGCTGTTCAGAGAAGTGAAAAATCTCAGGGTTCTAAGACTCTAGTCTGTCTACCTAGGGTCAGTGCACCCAAATCAGGTGGACTGGTGTGGCTCAATTTTCTACCCTAAACCTTCTAAGATGAATCACATAGTCTATTAGATCATCCAGTATTTCTAAGAGCCCTGAAATGGGTGTTTTCTTGGGGGAAATACATTAGCACACCCTCACTGCATACAAATGCTTCCAGCCGGAGGGATACAATAAATTAAAATGGCACTCTTGATTTCCAGTGAATATTGTCACATCAAAATAGCACAGAAGTCAGAGGCAAGTTTGAAAGTACACCAGAAATAAAACGTAATTGGATTTCATGAATTATTCATTCCATCTGGCTTGTCTTATTCTAATTTCTGCATAATGGCTTTACTAATCCCTGATCAATTAATGTAAAATGAAATTTAAATGATAATGAAAGCCCTAGAGATAAAAAGAAATTAAGTATTCTTATATCCTCTGACAGAAATCTAAACAATGGAAGTTTTTTTCCCCCAAGTCATCTTCATCCAGTCAGCTGTCTTGTACTCGGGGGTTCAACTGGGTGCCCGTGCAGGCCGGAGTCACAAGACCATAAAAAGATAACATACCATGTGAACAGTCTGCACTGAATGTTCAAAGAATGCGTATGTAGGAAGTCAGCTCCGGATATTACATCCAACTCTCCAAGTGTGCAGAGTGAGTGTAAAAGCCACACAATGCAGGGACAGAAATGAAAGTGAGCAACATCAGTGGGAAGAAGATAAAACTTCCACAACCGAAACGTAATGCGCAAGTTTGTCAAGGTACTAATGGTAAGTGATTTCTCTTTCTGTGAATTGAATCACTTGGGCACTGCTCACCAGTGAACACAGCTGTAATACTACTGAAGCAACACAGAAGTTTCAGACGGTTCATTGCATGTGTGCATGTGTTGGTAGTATACATGTGAGGTGTGTCTTATTTTAATTAAAAAAGTATCTAAATGGGGGAGTAATTTGAAAAAAGTATATATGACATTGAGAGCTCAAAAAGAATTAAAAAGGACATTAACCTTATAGTTTTGTATTTTAATATTCTGTAACTCTTTATGCCAACATTTTTATTATATGCCGTGTCTGCATAGTGATTTGGAGCTAAAATTATTTGCCTATTTGCTCTTTCTGTAGTTTCTTTCTTCCTCTCACTGTTTGAACGAGGTGATTCAAACTGCTTTCTCCAGAAAATCTAAATATCTAAGGGCACAAAATAGCACAACCATACCATTTTTTCCTTATCAATATGGGGGGCGGGGGGAAGGCAATGTAGAGTAGCTGGTTCTCCACTGACCACTTGTGAACATTAAATTCTAACTCTCAGTAGAAGCTTATTCTTGCCCCAATTCTTGATTTTATAGCAAGCCAGTAACTATTTGTTAAAGCACATGAGTAGCATGTTTTTCTTAAAGGGTAGAAAAGGCTTACACATGTCTAAAAAAGTTGATTCTCAGTATCTTTTTTCAATAACCAGCTGGCAGTATAACTGATTACATAGAGGTCTAGACACAGACACACACACACAACAAACACACACACCTACAGTCCTTGTTCTGAGCAGTGAGAAGGCCATGCAGCTTTTAAAGAGACATTTTCTAAGGAGCTGATACTATTTGATATGTTAATTATCTCAATAATTTATACTGTTAATCTCTAGTACTGTTTCCTCTTTTCTTCTACTAGCTTCTTCTCTGAGAAACTTAGTTGAACTCGTAGTAAACCCTGGAGACTTCACTTTTAAACATATGGAAATAACTGCTATTATTCATGTTACCAAGACCAATTTTCTCACATTTAATAGGATGGCATAGAAATGCCATTTTTCTGCTCTAGGTTTTTTCCAATGTCCTTAACACCCCTCACTCCCAAGGCTGAACCTTCCATGATGAGAGTCACGCGTGCGAGTAACTCTAGGCTGGAGTACGCGAGTGTCTGGGGAAAGAGAGAAGGGCTTATCTTTTCAAAGGCTTTGTTTTAACCTCGATAAAGTCACAGGCTGGGGAGGTCTTGGTCAGAACTGAATCTGTTAGCAGAGTACCAAGTGAATGGGCACCTACCCACCACTTCTTTCCGAAGGTGGCTTGGCATGTGCATAGGCCAACGCCGCTCTTACAACAGTAAGCGGTGCCATTTTGAATATTAATTAAATACTTCTTTCAGTAAAGGAATTTTTCGTTCTCTTTCATTTGAAACCCAAAGAGTCATCTGAAAGCCCAATTAAAAACATTTAAGAGCAAACACGTATATCATGAAATATTAACATTTTCATAAAATATGTCAAAAGCATCAGGTTCTAAAGATGCTGTTATTTGAATTTGGAAACATACGTGTCTGGAGCCGCAGAGTTGTTACAAATGGCACTTGCCTTGTCACCGGTTTTAGAAAACCCCAAGTTTCGAAAACGTGGAGAATGCAGGGGCAAATTTGACCAATGGTTTGGAGGAGGATCCTGGAATATCATTCGTATATATTAAAGCCACTGAAGCTTGGTGATTTTAAATATTTACTCTTCAAAATGCTCAGGCCCCTTTAGCTAAATATTGTTCTGCAGCATGTTACCACCGTAGAAAGAGTTTTTCAAAACAATCAAATTTCATGGGAGAAAAAACCCCTGTGTTTCTTTTTCTAAGGCCATGTTTAGTGTCAGGGAACTGTTAAAGGCAAAAAGAACAGGTAAATGGCATTGTTTCACAACCTACTCCACCTGCGACACACGCCAAAGAGATGCAGCCGTGACACCTCGTGTTTTAGCCCAGTTTCCAGGGCCGTGCGGAAGGTGCTGAACAACCCAGATGCAGGTCATCTGAACGGAACCCCCGGCTCTCGGACAGAACAGAGAAGCGGAGAAGCGGCGACCAGTCGCTCCCCAGGCAGACCCGCGGGGCAGGGAAGGGCGAATCGGTGGGTGTGCGCTGTGTGCCTGACGCTATACACGCACTGTCTGATTTAATCCACATAAAATCTCTGTGAGGTAGACGGTATTTATAGAAAAGAAAATTATAGCTCAGAAAAGTTAGTAACTTTCTCAAGGCCATGAAGGCTGTCAGTGGTGGAGCTAGATTCAACTCTCTGGTTTTCCTAGCTGTTCCACACGTCCTGTGTGCTGGAACCCTGTGGTCCTCTGGGAAACATGGCCGTGGCCGTCAGTCCTCACAGAAAACACAACAGATCTTTGCTGTCCCATTCAGTACAACCATGTTCACTAAACACCCACTTGTAGAAAGAGTGGGAAAAGATCACAATCAGAATGTTTATTTTATTTCCTGAGTCAGTTATTAATAATCCCACAGAATTCCAGGCATCTTTACCACCTTGTGACAGCAACATCTTTTTTCTCCCGAAAACTAGGAAAGTGGATGGGAATTTCAGCCCTTGGACCAGCAGGGATGAGCAGGCCAGGCATTGGGGTAGAATGAAATGATGCTGGAAGGCAAAGATGCGGGTCCCAGTTCCCTACATGTCTCTGCAACTTTGGGTGAGGGACTAAAATCAAATGATCTGAAAGATGGAATCACATAGGGAGGATGGACCAGAACAGACAAGTGGAGAAAGTGGAAAGACTACAGACCTTGGGAAATCCAATTTATCCTTGGCTCACAGTTGTTTCACCTGTGAGGCGGAGAGCTGCGCCTCAAGGGTTCCCGTTGGCTTTGGGAGGCTATGGCTCTGTTGTGCGGTGAGGACTGAATGGCATCAAGTATGGGAAAGTTTTATATACATATATTTTAAAGATTTTATTTATTTTTAGAGAGAGGGGAAGGGAGGGAGAAAGAGAAGGAGAGAAACATCAATGTGTGGTTGCCCCTTACACCCCTCTACTGGGGACCTGGCCTGCAACCCAGGCATGTGCCCTGACTGGGAATCAAACTGGTGACCCTTTGGTTTGCAGGCCCATGCCCAGTTCACTGAGCTACACCAGCCAGGGCTGAAAGATTTTTTTTTACAGAGTGATTCAAAGCCATGTATTATAATTAAAGCCATCTTCCTTGATGTTCTATAGAATTTATATCACAGTGATTTTTTTTACTTTGTATTTCATCAAACATACATATAAAATGTACCAGAGTGGTTTTTAGTAACATTTTTGAAATTATGAAAGTAATAGATCTCCTATTTGACCAACTGAGAAAGCATAATAATATTAAATTTACATAAGAGAGGCAGGTAGTAAATTCCGTTCACACACCCATCAACCTTTTACAATAAAGACTTGATCTCTAGATTTGAGCTTTGATTTTATAAGTATACTTCTAACAATGAAGAGAGCTGCATATTTTTCCATGAACTATAAAAGGATTTCCTGAGACTTGAGTTTCTATTTCTGATGTTAGATATGTACCAAAGTCACATTGGGAAAGTACTATGTTTGTTTTATTTCCCTCTATATTTTTTGTTTTCCTCTTATCAGACACCTCTCGGCATCCCAATAGGCTTCAGTATTTTGAAGACTGGAGAATAGGGAAATTTGTGTTAAAATGCCTAACATCTCTAAACACTGTGGTTCTTGAGGCTGCATTTGGCTCTAATGATTAGCTTTCAGAGCAGACTTGGTAGATATGTTTACTATCCTTGAAAATTTCTTTTGGAGTGGACGGGAAGTGAGGCGGGGGGTAATATGTAGGTAGGTGGGGTGAGGGCCAACAACAAATAGTAGAATTTTTGTATTTTTATTCTGAACTAAAAAGAAAACCTGTAGAATCTTATCTTGAAGGCTATATCCTGTTGGGAAAAAAAAATGATGACCAAAATACTAAACAATGAGTAATAAGAAAATGTTCTTCAAAAATTATCATGTGGGTTCCTGTGAAGTAATTAAAATAAATAGCCAGCCAGTTCTTCCAGGAAACATTAAAATATGAGACCACAATATCACTTTTAAAAAACCACCAAAGGACCCCAAAATTTCAGGTTCACACAAAAATGGATACCTCTACCATAAAAAGAAAGTGCTTAAACAAACAAACAAACCAAAACTCACAAACCAAACCAAACCAAACCAAAATACCAACTCTCTTGGCCCAAAAGCAGTGTTGCAAATTTGGTACTATCACTGGGAGACATTATTTGAACTTAATGGGGGATCCTTCTAAAGCACAAAGCATCTTGTATTTATCTTAATTTCTGTGCCTAATATTAAAACAATACTCATGACACCTAAATGATGCTATCTTTACCTGTTTCTATCATGGTCACAAATTCATAATTAGACATAAACCCTTTGGGTAAGCTGTTCTGAACAGAATATGTATGGTGGGTCTGCTTGCTGTTTGCATGCATTAACCAAGAATACATCAAGACTTTACTTTGAATTAGTTAATTTAAAATAATTAGAGCCCTGGCCAGGTAGCTCAGTTGGTTAGAGCATTGTCCTGATACACCAGGGTTACGGGTTCTATCATCAGTCAGATCCCACACAAGGATTGACCAAAAAATATACACAAATTGATGTCTTTGTCTCTGTCTCTGTCTCTGTCTCTGTCTCTCTGCCCCCCTCCCTTCCTTCTTCTCTCTCTCTAAAAAATCAATAAATAAAAATTGAAAAAGGAATAAAAATAAAAAATAAAAAAATAATTAGAAAGAGGGTTATAGCAATCCAGGAATTTAGCACTTGCCTTTCTAGAAATGTAGAAGTCTTGCTAAGTAAGAACTAAAGCCACATGAAAGGTGTTCTTTGTTGCACGACCTTCCTCTACTGCTTATTTGCGTGGAAGAATCCTCCTAATCCAGGAGGCGCCACCAATAAAGAAGATAATTATCCATATAAAAGAATGTATACGTATTCACAGGTTTTGACTAGTATTTGAGTGTTTAAAGCCATGGAAAAAAAACTACAAGCTTTGCCTAATTCATAAAAGGAGTATTTCCCGACAGTGGCATGATTTTTATGAATATCAGCTCCACCTGAAAGTTCTTCTTTAAAATGGGCATTTCAGCAGCACGACTGTGTACAGCATCGCTGTGCAAACACTGAGCAAGCAGGGGTGCTCTCTGAATGGCCGTTTGCATTCATCTGAGCCGCTGGGGCCCCTTGGTGTGCTCTGCCTCCTGGCTTCCTCGGTCGAGGCAGGCAGAGAGGGTCCTTGCACGGGTGGTCATTAGTATACAGGAACGGCTGTTTACTGGATTGATACTCTCCCTCTCTGAGGTCAGGCTGATTAGAAACTGGACATTGGGGTTCAGGCTCAGGAGGTGTCGAGGTGTGACAACAGGCTCTACTGAGAAGCAGCGAGAAGTGGGGGTGTGTTCTTGCCTTGATGACTTGAACATTTAGAAGGATGCACACATCGAGTGGTATTTGCAGGCTCAAGCACTTCTGCTTATTTATTTGTTATGTAGTTAATGTCAAATCATCCAACTGTGTTTTATTAGTGGGTAGGCTGAGTGGCAGAAGGTGTCCAGGCTGCTCCTTAAACCGTCAATCTGGACTCTAGCATCTGGAAGACCAACTGTTGCGTCAACATAACTGAATTCATAAATATATTCATACATGTAATTCTCTTAAAATATCAAATGATGGACCCAGATCCCTGGGTTACACTTGACTCACATATTTCTACACTGCTGGTTCCCGAGCTAATCGGACACACTGGGCTCCCTACATTTACTCAAATACCACTTCTTTCCCAGAAGTCATGTGCCCAAACACCCAGATTTGTCCCATTCAACAGGTTGAAAATCTAATGGTAAAATGATCAAAATAATTAAATTTTAAGTTCTACTTCTTGCATCAACGATTGGCTATACATACAAAGAGCACCTCCTCAGAGGGTCAAGGCGAGTTTTTTGTAGGTCTGCACTCCTGTGTCTCCTGACGTTAGGTGCAATGTGTCTCTTATATTCCATCTAAAATCAGAATACCTGACACCGGCGTTCACTTTAATGGTGGAGAGAACGGGCATGGAAAATCTCACATAGTGGCAATTCAAATATTCTGTTGAAATGTGGAATATATTTGCCATGCTTCCTGCTTCACAGCAGACTTGCTTACCTTGTGCTATTCTGCTTAAACCAAATTGAAGTTAATTTCTTTTCGAAAAGCCAATACAAGTGGGAGGTGAGGTGAATGGGGACACTGGGAACGGCAGTGGGAAAATAGCCGAGTATGAATTACAGACCGTGGACAGTCTGCAAGGTCAAGAGGTGACGTGAGGTGGACCAGGATGGGCCCATGTAGGTCTGGTCCCAAAACAATCATTCTGGGAGATAAAGACGAGTTTTATTTCATCTTCCACCATCAGACATAAAATGCAGGTTAGATCAGTAGGTGGGGGTGGGTGTATATTTGAATCTTGTAATGATGTAGACAGTTGGACCTGCTATTTATCATCCTCCTTCTCTCTTTAAACATTGTCGCTTAGAAGGAGAAGTTTGGGGAGGGCAACTGCCGTGGCGCAGCATTGAAAGGAAAAGGCAAACATTTCCGCTCTGGTTAAAAGAGGGTAGGGAAGGGTTCACCGAGCCCTCACTTCTTGCACAACGGTAAAGCCCAGTCAGCTGGATGAATTTTAAGTCTCAAAAGTGTTTATACTTACATGGATTATTCACACATGCCTGTAAAAATATTTAATGGCTATAGGTGTGTGTCAGTGGGTGAGTGTTTGGGGGGGTTTGGGGGTGGGGTGGGGGCAAAGGACAGGAAGTACGAACACAGGCTAAGTCTGGCTGTGACTTGATTACATTCTTGTGGTTTCTTTCAAAGTTATTCTCTCTGGGTGAGCTTAAAAAAGAAACCCCTTTCCCCTCCCTTCCCGCCTCCCCCCAGAAAAGTTAGACAGAAAAGAATTTGAAGACTGGCACAGGTAGTTTTATTGAGAGCCAATTTTAATATTTGCTACTTTATGTTAGAACTGAAGGGACAGGGGGAGCAAAACCGAGGATAAGGGAAGAAGAAAAAGGAAGTCAGACAACACCTGAACGCTGTGTTTATCAGAAAGGCAGCCAGCAAGGCTTGGGGTGTGGAATAAACACACTCTGTCACCCGGCGAGCGTCACTGGAAGCAAACGATTGATTTTGTTCATCTTCTCACCTGGTTTAAGTACTATGTTTAGATACTATACTAGCTAACACTATAACTTTTGATTTTTATTGTGTTTTTCTTCTCCTGATGCTTTAAACATTTAATAAAATGCTAGCAGAAATAGATGTACTCAGTCAGGGTCCCTTTTCTAGAATTATTTTTAAGAGATGTTTCCATCTCAGCTTAAAATCATCTAGCCTGCTTTAACGAAGTAGGCTATTTCTCTTAGGATGTCCCCAAGTATTAATCTACCAACAATGATTTATTGAGGACCTACCATATGCTTTCTACTTTGGGCAATCAATAGAAATACAAGATTGGCTCTTCTCAGGGACTCACAATTCATGTAGGAAAATAAAAATTATGAAATAATAAGAGAAGAATATTGTTTACTTGGGGGTCTATTTTTGCACTTTGTTCCAAAAGGATTTATGGTGTCTTACAAGTTAAATACACTGCAAAACTAAAAATAAACACAAAACAGAGGCAGATAGAATAGATAGCTATTACCAGGATCCTGAGATAAGCTGATTATTACAATCTAGTACCAGGAGAGCTCTGAGTTTCCTGATAACTAAGACAAAAGGGAAAACACCTCGTATCACAAGGAGGTGGGTAGATTTCACCATTTGAAGAAAGAAAGAATATAAATTCCTCCTCAAAGACCCATTGTTGGGGAGAAGTCAAGGAGGAATTTAGCATGTCTGTGAATCCCTTGGAAAGAGACTGGTTTTCTGTCTTGTTTATGCCAAAGGAAGAGAACAAGGATGCAGCCAGGTGGTAAATTCTGTGGTGCAGATGTTAGGTGCCAGAGGAATTCGGAGCTTTGTGGGGGAGGGGGTGTTAGTGGTTACCATGGTCTGATGTGGTCAAGGAAGGTATTATCTGGGACAGGTGATGCGAACCGCCTTGAAAGAGGCACAGACTTTGATAAACGGCAAGGAAGCCAGGCCAGGAGAAGACAGCAAAACATGCAAAGACTGGCTGCGTAAAGCAGCGTGGAACTCCCAGATAGCCGCAAAGGTGAGGGGCGTGGGGGCTGTGAGATTGTCCTAGGGAAGAAAATACTTTTGGTTTGGGTCAGGCAGGGGAGAGAACATGTTTTGGATGTTTTGAGTATAGAGTTAAGAGATTTTGATGCAATCGCCACTAATTTATTAAACATGTATCGACACACGTGCGGAGCATTGTGCTACTGGCTAAATGGGTTTGGAGATGTCTAACCCTCACGTGGCTGTCCTCGGTTTTTCTAGTGTAGACAACCGAGTGGTAAGTACCCAGAATCAAAAAGGAGCAGCACAGTAGAGGAGGACGATCTGGTTTGTGGTTTAAACGTGCCACATGCGAGTCTCGGGGGTAACCGCACACTCGGGGTAAGAAGGCAGTGGAAAGGTAGGTCTAGAACTGGAAGAGTGCAGTCTTGAAGTTCACGTCAAGGAATCATTCACAAGAGGTGCCAAGGGAGAGGAGAGTGTGGGGAGGAAGGAGAGAAAGACCTGTGACAGACATTTGGAAAAACTGGGCCAAGAGAGTGAAGGAGAAAGAAGCAGTGGAGCGGTCCCAGGCGAACCAAGAGAACCTAACTCACTGGGCAGAGCGGCAAGAATGAGTCCTAGAGAGTATGATGTAAGATGAACACTAAAAAGAAGCCATTGAAGTTCTGGCTGGGTGGCTCCGTTGGTTGGAGCGTCATCCTGTACACGAAAAGACTGTGGGTTCAATTCCCAGTCAAGGCACATGCTCGTGTTTCCGTTTGATCCCTGGTCAGGGCCTGTACGGGGAGCGACTGACCTGTGTTTCTTTCACATCCATGTTTCTCTCTGTCTCCCTTCCTCTCTATCTAAAGTCAATAAACATCCTCCAGTGAGGATTAAAAAGAAGAAGCCGGTGCATTTAGTGATCAGGGGTTCATCAGAGGGCCTTGGAGGCAGAAGTGTCACAGGGCTAATAGGATTGGTTGAGGAGTAGATGAGAAATGTGGCGGTGGTCAGTGTGAATGCCAGCTGGCTCTTCAAGTGGTTGGGCAAGCTAATCCAAGTTTTAGGACATGTCTGTGACAATGCAAGTCATCTTATCCAATCACCACCACCACTGAGAGGGTCCTAGTATCATTGGGGTTTGTTCCAGAACTACCTTCTTTTTTTCCTCAAGATACCCGTTTGCCATTTGGATATAACATCCTTGACTTTGGGGACCATCTCCTATGTTAATTCACATCTCAAACACTTGGTATCGAGCCTGGACAATAGGAGGCAGACAAGATGCACTGAAAGTGGGTGATTAGGCCAGCAGCCCCTAGTTCCAGTCCCGTCTCTGCCTGACTCCTGTGAACAGAGCATTGAACCAACCTCCGATTCTTTGCACTTCGGCCTTTTTCTTAGCCTCCCCAGGGCTGACCCTCTGCCTTTCGTGGTGGGTTTCTGATTCAGCCTCTTCCTTGGGCTATCTCTTATTCTTCTAGCATGACACTTTGGTTCAGGACTTTTCCACTCACTCTGCTACCTTAAATCTAATCTTTATCAAAGGTCATGGCTGCTGCCCAGTCATGGCAAAAAAAATCAGCCTGTTTGTACACCACGGGCAAGGAACCAGGAGCAAGGGACTGTTCCTGAGGAGGAAAATAATATAAAAGACAGGAATAAAAAGTAGGCTACTAGTGACTTGGATGGCAGGAAATCTAAGCAGGGGTTTCATGTATATTACAGGGACAAGGTACTGGGAATTAAATGTCTGATAAATGGTATCTCATTAAAAACAAACAAACCTTATCCTTGGACTTAAAGCGTCAGTATGTACCTGAGATCTTCTGTAACATAAATTTCAGTCAGTGTGTGCATGTGTGTGTGTGTGTGTGTCAGAAAGAGAAAGAGAAATTAACATACTTTTCCATGGAATATTCTTATGTATTTATTTATTTGGAAAAGAACAGGGAGGGCTGGAAATGGAAGAATGGTGCACTGGCTATAACGAGCAAGTGTGAATCCAAATCAGCACCACAGAGCGACACATCGTCCTGCACCAGTGTGCAGGTGAGCTCTGAACACGAATTCAGCAGCACAGTCAGTTCTCACATTAACCACATGGCATCAACTGTTCCTCCCATTTCCCCTCTGCATCCATGGGTCCTTCAGGGGTCCACTGCCCCAGCAGTCAGCTTTGGAGGGATGAGACGCCGTCAGGCACTAGGAGTGGGAGGTGTGTATAAAAAAACTTCATGGGAAGCTCGTTATTTTTATGTCCACAGCCAAGGGTCAACTGTGGTAATGAAATATCCTGGGCTTTGTTATGGGTTGAATCATGTCAGCCCCATTCACGTGTTGAAGTTCTAACCCCTGGAACCACAGAATGTGACTCTATGTGAGGAGAGGGTCCTTAAAGAGGGAACTAAGGTTAAATAAGGTCACAGAAGCAGGCCCTAATCCAACATGACTAGTATCCTTACAAGAAGTAGAGATTAGGACACAGACATGTGCAGAGGGAAGATTCTATGAAGACAAGGGAGAAGAAGGCCATCAACAAGCCAGGGAGAGAGGCCTTGGAAGAAATCACCACTGCCAATACTTTGATCTTGAACTTCCAGCCTCCAGAGCTGTAAGGTTATACATTTCTGTTGTCTAAACCACCCAGTCTGTGGCACTTTGTTATGGCAGCTTTAGCAAACTAATACAGCTCTCCAATGGGAAGGGCCTTTCCTCTTAGTCTCCAACACATGACCACATGGACACATTTACCCTGTAATTCTGCATCTCTGGGCACATCCCTTTATGGTCAATGATGGCAGCTCCCCCTGGTGCTTACTGTGCCTTCCATGCACAGGGGACGGCAGTGAATAGAGAAATTCGCCCCTCTCTGGAGCCAGCAGGGCCTGTTTCATTTCCAACTTAGCTTTAAATGTTATCGGTAGTTCTGCAGTATTGCTAAGATGATTTGGACAAGTGAGGATGGAGAGTGGAAATCTATGTGGACTCCAATGCTATCTCAGTACCAATGAGTCAAACCATGCCAGGGACCCTACTAAACTTGAATCAGAAATTACAATTCTATTCAATTCAGACAGTCACTTTTGACTGAAAACACAGCTCTTTTTCCCTGAGACAGAAGTCTTCTGTGCTTGAGAGTAGAATTTATTTTGGTTGAATTTTGTCACCCTTTGCAGGCTCACTCTTGACTAAGAAAAGGCCGTCAGAGGATGAGCTGGGGGGTGGGGTGAAAGGGCAGGAAAAGGCAAGGCAAGCAGGCAAAGTGGATGGAGTGGCTGTGGGTCCTTAAGTTGAACCCCCTCTCAGGGGCCGGGTTGACCTTTCCACTCCCCAGGCCAGCCCCTGCCAAGCTCCTTATCAGCCTCCTTAAAGGCTAATTACTGCTGAATGGGTTCCTGAGGTTGGAAATTTTTCAAAGAAATTTTGAATACATCTCTACAGCTCTCTTCTCCTAACAATAGGATCTATCAAACAGCCAGGAGAAGGCCCTGTTTAAAAGCACCGACAGGAGATGAAAAGAATGTGTTTGATTGCCAAAGTGACTAATTTATTTTTACACAGTATTAATGATGCTACAATAACCAATATCTATAGCCTGGTTTTGACAGTTTATCACAAGGGTTCCCATTGTTTAAAAAAAAAAGGAAAAAGAAAAAAAAAGAAAGTATGAAGGAAAGAGTGTTTTATTTTGCTACATTTCCATTTGTTAACAAAACTCCCCATAAGCAAAACCAGAGGTCATTAGCAAACAAGCAAAACATGCCTGTCTCCAGAAGAATACAATTCCCTTCATCATTTAAAATACAGCTCTGCTGAAAACCCAAATCATGACAAATCCTTAACATGAAAAATTCAGTGCAGACTTGAAACCACCTGACTTTACTTTGGGTTTGTGCTCCTTAAAATTACCTAGAAAATACCATAATCTTCTCTTCGTGCGGCTGGATGCGGGCCAGGGCCCTGGCTCCAGAGGCAAAGGGCAAACTAAAAATCATGTCTGAACAGACAGCTCCACCCTCTCTCTGGAGTCCACTTGGCCCCGTGACAAAAAGTGAGGTCTGAAGCGTATTCATCCAGGGCCTGGGTTTTTGGCCAAAACTCAAGACTCTTATAGGACAAACAAAATGAAATCCAAAATGTTATCACCCTCGCCTTAAGAAGTCAAATGGGCTTAAATGATTGCCCTGCATATGGTGAGTAGTTCACATTTGCAGTGTAACAGAGAACCAACAGAACCAGATTCAAATGTAGCTTTTTTGTTTAGGAGAAAGATCCTTAACTGAGAGTTTAAATTTCAAAGTTATTTTTTAAAATCATTTGGTGTGTGCTTGTATGTGCACACAAGAGAGATGGGGAGATGGGGGAGGGAGAGACACGAGAGAGAGAGAGAGAGAGAGAGAGAGAGAGATTGATTTCTATACTGAACCAAGCACTATGAGAGTGAAAGGCAAAATACAGAGGATGGGAGGGCACAGGGACTCCACTGTGGGGGAGTCTTGACTGGCATGGGTGCCCCCAAACTGGGAGGTAAACTTCTTCCTTTACCCTCTTTCAGTGAAGGCATCAATTCTTAAAGATTCACTTTCGCCAATGCCCACCCATTCTGATACCTTCCCGCCCTCTCCCTCATGCTTTGGATGGGTGAGAGCCAGGAGAGACTCAAGTAATTTTTACCTCCTGCCGAGCTAGTGACAGGCTCAGTACAAACAGCTACATTGAGAAGGCACCTCCGTGCCACAGATCCCACGGCCCACGCTCCGACAAGGCAGTCGGGCTCTGCGAACACCACCACCATCCCACAGGGGCAGACCGGCGCTGCAGTGGCAGGACCGGGTGTTGCAGAAGCGGTTTCCCCCTGGCCTCCTAATCAAAGCCCTGTGCTCCAGCCGGTGGGCACAGTCCCCTCTGCACACTGACTCCCTCTGGCCTTCCAGCTGTGTTCATTCAGCTTTCCACCCTTGGAGAATGAGAACATACAGCTCTGTCTCCTCGAAAATGGTCCAGTCCTGTGATCCTGACCAAGGCCTGCTTAACCCCTCAGTGTCTTCTCAACTCCCCCCGCACCCCCACACACACATAGGGATGTCTCCTTCCCCTGGGACCCAGCCATTGCTTTCTGACTTTTGAGGTGCTCTGGGGCTGCCTTGCAATCTTTCCTGTGCAGTTATGTGTAAATAGACTCTCTCTTCATTCCTGAAGTTTAGTTTTCCCTATAGAGCAAGGCTGTATGTATATGTGTGAGTGTGCATGTATTGTAAAGGCTATATTTTATTTTTTATTTATTTTTGAGAAAGAAAGAGAGAGGGAGAGAGAGATCAATTTGTTGTGCCACTTACTGATGCATTCATTTGTTGATTCTTATATGTGCCGTGACGGGGGATGGAACCCACAGCCTAGGCTAGGGACCAAAAGTTATATTTTAGGACAGTTTGGGGTTCACAGCACAGCTGAGTGGAAGGTACAGGGAGTTTCCATCTACTCCCTGCCCCGCACACCCACAGCCTCCCCCACTATCAACATTTCCCACCGAGGGGCACGTTTGTCACAGTCCATGAACCCACACTGGCACATCATCAGTATCCCCCAAAGGGCAAAGTTTACCAGAGGGTTTGCTCTTGGTGGCATGGTTGCACATGCTATGAGTTGGGGCAAGTGTATCCTGACCACTCTCCACCATTGTAGTAGGTACAATGTGGTTTCACTGCCCTAAAAATCCTCTGTTAGAGTAAGCTTTTTCAAACAATCCCAGAGGCTGTGGGTTTAATTCCTGAGGGTAGGCACAATGCAAGGAGTTCTCTAGAAGTATTATTTTGTATTTTCCATTAGGTGAGGGTCAAAAAAGTATGTAAACACGCTCTAGAGTCAGGGGTGTCCAACCTTTTGGCGTCTCTGGGCCACCCTGGAAGAAGAGTTGTCTTGGGCCACACATTAAACACACGAACACTAATGAAAACGAAAACATCTCATAATGTTTTAAGTAAATTTACGACTTTGTGTTGGGCCACATTCATAGCCATCCTGTGTCAACTATGGCCCACGGGCTGCAGGTTGGACTCCCTGCATCACCTCCACAGTGCTGCCTTGTGACTGTGCGTCAGAGTCCGGCCCTGCAGGAGCGTTCTCACGGCAGCCATGGCAGGCTAGGGAAGGAAACACAACACTGAGGAATGAGGAGTAGGAGATGACCTGTCTATGCCAGGTGAGGGTCACCCCTGCGGCCAACACACAGCACAGCGTCACCAGTGAGGTCAGCCGGACAGTCACACTGTGGATACCACTGCAGTGTCAGGGAAACACCACAGTCACGTGAAGTTAAAGTGGTTAATTTAAACAGTACAGAAGGGGAAGGGATAAGTCTAATTTGTAATTTGGGGGGAGCTGGAAAATTATTTAAGAGTTATAGCCTATAGCTTATACATATATTTAAAAACCTCAAGGGCTTCCCTTTAGGACAGAATCCTCTGATTCCCTTTGCAGCCCCTTTCCTGCTATTCCACTTCCGCTGCAAACACGGAGACCTCTGTCCCATTCCTCACATAGGCCAAGGCAAGCTCGCGCCTGCTTCACAGACTTTGACACTGTTCCCTCTGCCTCCGATACCTCCCTTCACCTCACCTTCAGAGCTGATCTCTTCTCATTACTCATGTCTGCCCAGGTGTCCCCTTCTCAGAGAGGATGGCCCTAGTCACCCGTCGACAATGTCGGCCCGATGTCCCCTTGCTCTCCACCCTTAACCCCACTTCATTTTCTTCCCAACACCTGTCACGATGTGTCATTTTTACATACAGTGGGTCCTTGTTATCTGGGGATTCCATGTTTCTGCAATCGCCTACTCTCTCAGTTAATGTGTAACCCCAAATCAGTACTTTGAAGTCATTCGTGGCCAAGTGCAGAGAGGAGAAAACTTCAAGTAACCTGACCCGCACGTGCCCACTGCTGCCTTGTTTCAGCTCCCATACTGTAAACAAACACCCTGACTGTGGTCTCCTGGGGGCCATGTGTTTTCCATTTTTGTGGGTTTTCTTGTCAGTGACTCCTCTGTTTACAAAGGCCCCCAAGCATAGTGCTAAAGTACAAGAGGCAGGAGTGTGCCTAGTGGAGAGAATACATACGTTAGAAAAGCTGCCTTCAGGCAGGAGCCATTGGCTGCAATTCAGTGTTAAGAGATCAACTGTACATATCAAGAAAGGTGTCTTTAAACAGAAACACACACAAAACAAGATCATGTATTGACTGGTTGATGAAAATGTGGTAAGAAGAGGCTTTCAGGAACTTAACCCTGTATTTCCCCTAGAAGCAGTGTTTGCCAGTTTACTGTGAAAAATAAGAGTCAATTATATTTGGGTTTTTTTCCCTTCCCTACCAGAGTGGACATGCCTGTGAAGTCAGGGACTGTGTCTACCTTCGTTACTCTTATAATCCCAGCGCCTGCACCATGGTAAGCCCTCGATAGCTATGTATTAAATGAATAAGTACAAGGAATGTATACCTTGTTCTCTGTCTATATGTATTTAAATTATAGTAGAATAAAAATAACTTAAAGCAATATAGTGGAGGTTGACAGGAACTGTTTCCCTTTAAAGAAATTTGAGTGGAGAGATGTGTATACTGTGTACCCATTTGAGCATCGCTGTTCTTTCAAAGGCCTTGGCATGGGGTTAAAAGCATGCTTAAATGTTGGCTTCATGAATAAAAAAGTGATCAAGTGTAGTATTATTTTGATTAGAAGCATAGAAAAGGCAATATTTGCCTTTAATTACCAGTCAAGTGTTAATTAAATTTACACAGTTATCAAGAGAATGAGAAGACAAGCCTCAGACTGGGAGAAAATGTTTGCAGAAGGTGCATTTGATAAAGGTCTGTTATCCACAATATACAAAGAGTTTTTAAAATTCAACAATAAAAAATACTTGATTAAAAATGGGCCAGCCCTGGCTGGGTGGCTCATTTGGTTGAAACATCATCCATACACCAAAGATTGGTGGTTTGATCCCCGGTTGGGGTGTGTGAGGGAGGCAACCAATTTCTCTCTCTCTTTCTCTTTCCCCCCAGCAAAAACAAAACAAAAAACAAAAACAACAACAACAAAAAACATACCTTCAGATGAGGATTAAAAAACATGGGCCAAAGACTTTAACTGGTACCTCACTAAAGAAGATACACAGATAGAAAATAAGCATATGAAAAGATGCTCCACATCATAGGCTATCAGGGAAATGCAAATTAAAACAACAATGAGATACTTCTACACAACTGTTAGAATGCCCAGAATCCAGAACATCAATAACACCAAATGGTAGGGAGGATGTAGAGTAACAGCAACTCTCATTAACTGCTGGTGAGCAGGCAAAATGGTATAATCACTTGGGAAGACAGTCTGGAAGTTTCTTACGAAACTAAACATACTTTTACCGTATGATCCAGCAATCATACTCATTGGTATTCACCCAAAGGAGTAGAAAACTTATGTCCACATAGAACCCTGCACGTGGATGGACTTTATAGCAGCTTTATTCATAAGTGCCAAAACTTGGAAGCAACCAAAGTATTTTTCAGTAGGTGAAGTAACAAACATAGTACATCCAGACAATGGAATATAATTCAGTGCTAAAAAGAAATCCGCTATCAAGCCATGAAAAGACATGGAGGAAATGTCAACGCATATCGCTGAGTGAAAGAAGCCAACCTGAAAAGGCCGCGTGCTGTGTGATTCCAACTACATGACATTCTGGAAAAGGCAAAAAACTATGCAGACAGTGAAACGACCAGTGGCTGCCAAGGTATAGGGTTACACAGGCACAGCACAGAGGATGTTAGGGCAGTGAAAATATTCTGTATGCTATTGTAAGGATGGATATATGTTATCACACATTTGTCCAAACCCATAGGATGTCCAGCACTAAGAGTAAACCACAATGTCAGCTATGGACTTTGAGTGATTGTGAAAAAAATTTGCACTGTTATATTCTTGCATGTTTTGCAATGATAACATGTAGGCCACTATGTAAATACTTATGTGTTCACGTGTGTGTATACTTGTTGGACGGAAGGGCGGACGATCCGTGGAGAACAAAAGAGGTGATAAGTGCAGAATGCAGCTGTCAGAGACATCAGTGAAGGACAGAGGTGTCTTTGCTGGTCTGGGGGCAGTTCAGGCACTGGGTGCCTGCATGAGGATTGAAACAGGCTTACAATAAATACAAAACCTTTGGGTTTACCTTACATTAATCAGCAATATAACTCCCAGAGGTCTAATTTAATTCACATGTAAATGGTCAATAAGCTAATCAGCCTATATTATATATGGACCATTTACAACTCTGACTAGAAGCTGTGGGAGATACGGAACAGATGTGAAATACGGCCACTAACCTCAAGAAGCTCAGCTCACTGGAAAGAAGAAATCAATGAACAAGTAAATACAATAAGACATTTACACTATGTTCACGTTTTAAGTTTTTGGTGTTGATAAAAATTATTATCAGAATGGTTTTATGACAATAGAGTGATACATTATTAAGCCAGATAAAAATGGTAAGTTAATTCCATCATCTGAGTCCACTGAAAAATGGCAAATAAAATAGGCAGACAGTTCAAAATATTATGCTACTGATTTTTTTAACACATTTCTAACTGACTCAACTACAGTCAGTGTGAGGTGGAAAACACATGGGACTAAAAGGACATCAACATCACGCCTCCCTAGACATCGGTTTTCTTTTCCGAAAAATTAGGGCATTATCTGCAGAGTACTGCTCTGGTCTGATTTCTGTGACTGAAACCAGATTTTCTAGTTGTCTTTCTTTCTTGTTTCCCACACATGGCCTTTGATTCTATAAAGGACATAAAGACTGTTTACAGAAAAAATAAATGCTGTATTTATTCAACCACCATTCCTTGCGGTGCCGCCCCGCACCTGCCTTCAGGTAAGCTCTTTCCACAGCTTTCAGAGCCTGCCTCGCCTCCTTCTCTAAATACTATTTCTGGACACTTAAATCTTCCTTTCCTGCAGTCTCTCTTTCCTTTCCCCCTAGATATATTCAAATTCAATGATCTCCATCCTTGCTGGTTTTATTCTTGCTTGTTTGTCATTATTGCTGGAAGTGCAACTCAGAAAGATAGTACTTGAACTTGTGGGACTGTTGGGGAGACGCCTGTCCAAAAGGGTGGAACACTGTGAAGTGCAGGTCGGGGTGTTTGAAATGATTAGGAAAGCAAGCAGAGTGACATCACTGTTTCCAGAGGTCTGTTCCAAGGAACACTGCTCTCTCAGTATTCTTGGGGCAGCAGGAGCCCCATGTCCACATAAGTTTCGGGATCTCCGCAGGCCACATATGCAGCCCAGTTCTGAAGAAAAAGTTAAAAAGACCTCCCTGCTGAAGATACTTACTCATTTTGTTTAACTCTTTCTGTATTGTTTAAAAATCATAGAACTCCTTTTAAAGATACCGGCTAAGATTCTACAGAGTGCAAACACTGTTGTTATGTGTTGTAGTTTAAGGAGGTGGCACAAGGAAAGGGGTATTTTAGGAAGATGATCGAAGAGAATAGCAGAAAGCGTGATCGTGGGCAGATGCCAACTTTGGAAAAATTGGTAAGAACTTTGTCACATATTTGGTAACAAAGCTGTGGTCATTTTCTGCTCTTAAGAAGCTATATTTTTCCGAATGGATAGACTTTCGGGGGATGGGCATTCTTCGAGAAGAGAATGAGTGTTCTAATTTATTACAAATCTAGACGAACACAAGACACGGTGGAAAGAAGAATGCACTGCACACCTGCAGGCTCTCACAGACGTGAAGACACACCTCACTGGGATGGCTCATGGGTTGTTATGTTAAAAAAATGGTTTTAATAGTGAGAGAGTAGCACCACTCAGCTCATTTACTGAGCTTTGCAAAAGGAGGGTGATCGAGGGAGAGAAAGCCCCAACAAATCAGGCATAAATTAAGTTCCATAGGTGGGTGGAAGCCAAGAGTCTCAAGCAAAACCCTCCTGGATTAGTGACCCATTATCCCTCTTAACGCAGCTGGGTCTGGCAGAGCGGTAAAGGGGAAATCTGGTTTAAAAGTTAAGTTTTTAATCATCAAGGAAGGTCCTAAGTGAGAAGGAAGCTGACAACTTATAAGAGACTTCTTACTTTTGACTTGGGCTTAGTTCAAGCCAATGAACCAGGGGACAGGAGAGAAAACGATTTCACTCTACTGCCAATTCCACAACATTCCTCTCCAGAAACTTCCACAGAACTGGTGAGCTTCCAGCAGTAAACACTGAAGTCTGTTTCCCCAGAATTTATGGGAGGGCCTGTTACTCTACTTTGGAAGGAAAAAATGAGAATTTTCAATGATTAATTATATTTATTTTTCCTCTACAAGACTTTTATTTATTCTTTACAAAGTACTAGAAGAAGGAAATCAATCTCCCAAATTTTGTTGTCCCAAGCTGATAACGTAGCAATTTGTCCTAATCATCAAACTCAACTTATTCTATATTGTATACAATGCTGGCAAACTAACAGACATTAGACACAGAAATAAAGAAATACCCAACTCCGAAAAAAAGAGCATGTGACTATATACTAAATAGTTAAAGAAATTTGTAAAAACTATGAAAGTAATTGATATTAGGATATACTAAGAAAAAACCCTTACTTAGGCTTTCTTAAGATTGAAGATAAATGTATCTCCATTTTCTTGGCTTGACTCACACATTATTTAAATCCCTTTACAAAGTCAGCATTTGGGTGAGAGGGAGGACCGATGATAATGCTAACCGGGCTCTCGGTGAGGATCAGAAGTACTAGCCATGAAAGTTTGTTAGAACAGAGAAGGATGAGCAAAGGAATACAGAGGTGAGCAAACGTAGGCTTACAGTTGTGAGTACCTGAAACAGAGTTTATTCTTGTATTATTATTTATTAACTATTGCATAAATTCGTATTACAACCATAAACCTACTTTTGCCCACCCTTGTATATTTGCCTCAAAAATTTAAAAATAATTATAAATTGATGAAAAGAAAACTCCAGCTAGAGAGACAATGGTGGAACAAGTAAACACAAGGCTAACAGAAAAGTCAGACGAGACAATTCTGCAAGATCCATTCAAGATGGAGGTCACCTGGCAGTATATCGACAAAAGCTTACTTAGAATGACATGACATCATTGGGGAAATGCCAGTCACATGGAAGCATTCAGGTGAATACAGCTTCTATTATTATGATAATGATTATGATCATTACAGTCGTCATCAGCATGATTGGGCTGCATCTGAAAACTGGAGTGGAGTAGTGCATTGGAATGGAAGTTCATGAAGGGTTGCAAAAGCAAACATTTTGGTCAATCCAGATGCTACCACTGAATATGGTAGAATTGTGAATGTTCATTAATAATACAATCAACTAATGTTGAGATAGGAGAGATATCGAGTTAAAACACAAGTATTGCTGGTAACCTGGAAAAACAGTCATCAGATGTAGAACATGATGCAACACTGTGGCTCAGAATCCTGAGGGAAGGTGAGATGTCTCCAGGACCTGGTCTCACGCTGGGTCCTGACAGCAAGGAAGAGGCAGTGAGGCCCCACTTTAGCATAAGCTACAGCCCTTGTCATTTTCAAAAGAAAGTCTACACCCCATCACATAGCATCTCAGGCTGCCTTTCATCATCTGGTCCTTTTTTGCCCCCAGAGACATCCTTTCATTATTATCTTCTGGTCACCTTGTACCCACCGTTCCAGCTCAATTAAACCACTTTAATATCCAAATAACAACAACTGCAATAATAACAACATTTAATAATAATTGCTACTTTTTTCACAGTGCTTACTCTGTGCCTGGTACTGTTCTAAGAGCTCTATGTACATTAATTCATTTAATCTTCACATGTATCCTATGAGATAGATATTATTATAATTCTTATTGTATAAATGAATAAACTGCAGCACAGAGAGGTTAAGTAACTTTTATAAAGTCACACAGCTGCATTACCCACTATCCCATGCTTCTGATTTTTAATACTTGGTTTCCCTTGTTTACATGCCCTTCCCCTTCTCCCTTTACCTAACTACCTCTTTCATACTCCAGCTTGGATGTCACCTACTTTGAGAACCTTTTTTAGAACATTTCCACTGCTTTAGTTTAAGTTAAGAATTTCTCTTATAAACTATGGTTTAGAGAGGAGTCAAGCCCCCTTTTTATGAAGGGAACCACATCCCACAAGAGACAGAGTTTCCCAGGGATATCTTTAGAAAGTGCATTCCTGTGTGTAACTAGGTAACAGTGTACCAAGAGGTAACTGTCAGACCTGTTGGGGAAACTCTTCCCTTGCTTCCCTTCCCTTGCTTCCCTTCCCTTGTCCCTTGGACAAATACCCTCTTGAGTGGAAGGGGTGGCTCGGGACACGTACTATGTAGCCTGGCTCTTCCAACCATTCTCATGAAAGAGTGGGAATCCTACTCACCCACTTCATAAGGAAAATATTGAGGAGGCCCCTCTATTCCTGCCTGGGTAGTTGCCGTAGATATTTTTCCAAAATTATAGTTTCTTAAATATTTCCTCATAGAATTTTAAAAGTTTAACCTCAGTTTGCTAATTATTATATTTCTAAATTATGGCTATGAATTTTAACTGCTCAAAACCACTGCTAACTAAATATTTACTACAGTATTTCTTTAATGTTCATCTTTTTTAAAAGCCCAGGGATTATTCATTCATGTATTAATTCAGTGATTTATTCAGTACCTACCAGGTGCCAAAACTATGCCAGGTACTGAGGAAGCAGACAAAGTAATACGAGTCTACTCTCAAGGAGCTCAGGATCTATGGGCACAGGGTGGAAATTCTACACATAATAAATGTGATTCTGTGGGCAAGACAGAAGTATTTTTATTATTGTATTATCTATAACTTAGCCATGTTTAGTATTTATTTCAATGCATAATCCTTTTCAATGAATACATTTTAAGCATAATAATGAATGTTTTTCCTTAGAAACAAAATTTTCTCATGTCTTTTATTCATAAAAACTCAAATTATCATTCCTTTCTAGGAGCTAGGATTGAAAAAATCAGCCAAGATAGTCATCTTATATTTTTAACCCTGGCAGAGAATGTAAAACTGAGATAGAAAATACTTATCATTTATTGATTTCACAGTACTTGCTCAAAAATTGAAGATTATCTTTCTAATTTCTGCAAAGCCATCACCATTGAGTCGCTTTAGAAACTCTTGTTCTCAGATTCACTGTTTTGTTAAAAGATCCGAGGATGGGGATGTATGGTAACTGCTCAGACAGATTACATAATGTCAAGACACTTTTGGAGGAAGTCAGGGAATTCCACCAATCAAATGTGAGTGCTGAGAAGTTCCTGGATGATAGCATCCCAGGGTGCTGCCCAGGATCACCATCACACACCAACACATGGGGGGAGTCAGGCTCTGTACCTACCTGATCAGTTGACATGAAGAATGGAATTTTAGAGCCCAAAAGTTCTAGTGCAGAAAGGATTTGGAGGATATTATCAATATGCGCAGAAGAAACACGAGCCCTTTGAAGTTTAAAGGACTGAGCTGGCAAATACATGAAGAGTATCAAGAACCTTAATCCTCGTGAAGCTGTACCCGGACCAAAATAAATATTAACCCAGTATTTAATTGGAATCCACTGAAACTTTCCAAACTGAACGCAATGATAAAAAGCCCAGAGAATCATTACTTGTCTAGCCACTAAGCCAAACTACAGCACAGGGACAAAATTATCCAAAACCTCAGCAAACAGAAAAGCTGAGTGGAATAGCGAATGTTTGCATTCAGCCGAGAGTTCATGCTTGATTTCTAACGATCAACGCCAGCATTTCTTGATGGATGCGACATGTAATATGTTAAGATACAGTAAAAGGTAAGAACTGGTACTCAATAGGGTTTATTCAGGAAACACATTTTTAAAATTGTTTGAAAGAATCACCAAGCATAGAATTTTAAGTATGCAGCTTTATACTATTCTCTTAAAAATAGCCTCAGTGATGTATTTTTAAAATTTTTATTTTTAATCCTCACCCGAGGATATGTTTTCACAAATTTTAGAGCAAGAGGAAGTGGGGGGCGGGGGGGAGGAGAGAACACTGACATGAGAGAGAAATATCGTCGGTTGCCTCTTATAGGTGCCCTGACCAGGGACTGGACCTGCACCTTTTGATGCATGGCAGTGGTCCCCAACCTTTTTGGCACCAGGGACCAGTTTCGTGAAGACAATTTTTCAACAGACAAGGGTGAGGGGTGCTGGCAGACAGGAGGCGGAGCTCAGGTGGTAATGGGAGCAAAACTGTGCTCTCCGGCTGCAGCTCACTTGCTGCTGTGTGGCCCGGGGACTAACACACCAGGATGGGGCACTGGTGGAGCCATGGCCTCAGCGATGTGTTTAAAGAAGGATGTTCCAACTACGCAGCAGAGAAAAAGAAGGAGCTCCTCCCCTTTTTGACAGTGTGGATGGAACTGGAGAGCATTATGCTAAGTGAAATAAGCCAGGTGGTGAGGGACAAATACCATATGATCTCACCTTTAACTGGAACCTAATCCACAAAAGAAAGAAGCAAACAAAATATAACCAGAGACATTGAAATTAAGAACAATCTGACAACAACCAGAGAGGAGGGGGGAGGGGACAGTGGGGAGAAGGGTTTTCAGGAAGTACTATAAAGGACACATGGACAAAACCAAGGGGAGGGTGGAAGCAAGGGAGGGAGGTGGGTTTGGCTGGGGCTGAGGGTAAGCGGTGGGGGGGAAATGCAGACAACTGTAATTGAACAACAATAAAATAATTTTTTAAAAAAGAAAAGGATGTTCCAGGGAACTAATCAACATTATTGAAACAGCAAAGTCATGAAATGAAAATGGCAAAATGACACTGGAACAGGCAAGAAGGAGGTCAGGGCAACTCTTGAAGGAGCAGGCTTAGTGGTAATCATAGGGATCAAGAGAGACTATGGGAGGCAAAACTGCAGTTCTGTGGGAAAAGGAAGAAGATAACCAGCATTGAAAAGGGACGACAAGGTCAAGGGCAGGTGGGTATCTGTGTTTTGTTTCGTTTTCATTAAGTTGAAGGGAAGGGTTACTTGGACATATAGAGAAGAGACACATGATGCTTAATGTGGGGGTTCACCTGGGAAGATCTCCCATGGGAGGCCTCCAGGTGGACAGGTAGAGGACTTACACTCTTCATCTTCCCTGCCCATACCCCATTTAGCACGCATCTGCTTGTTCTTCTACTCATTTGGACTTTCCTGTGTATTGCCTATATGCTAACCAACCATAACAGTGTTCATTCTATACATGGTTCTATTTTAACTCTTTACCCACTGAAGCAAGGGTTATACACTTTATTTGCTTTATATTTATTGCATGGAATTAAAATAAAATATGTTAATAATTAAAGTGATAAAGTTTCTGTCATTATCAAAAATGGTTGCATTGGTATACTTAAAAAAGTATGTCTTTAATCACATTGCCTTAAGTTTCTAACAAACAAAAAAAAGAACCTGCCTCTTTCACTGAAACACAATTATTTGTTTCCTCTTATTAAGTCAATTAAGCTAATGAAACCAGAAAAAAATAATTTAAAAATTTTAAGATTCTGTAATGCTATTAGGTAGGTTAATTTTCTTTTTCTTTTTTTTACCTTTTTTCATTGTTGTTCAAGTGCAGTTGTCTCAATTTTCCCATAATACTATTAGGTAGGTTAATTTTCCATCAATAATCAGTGTGGCTATTTGGTGTTCAAGAGCTAAACTGCTCTTTGGGGACTAATTAGAAGCCCAAACCTCCAAAATATGCAGTATTATGTTCTTTCCTTAGCCTTTCCCAATTCAAAAATTCCACCTGCCCAATCTTCATGGAAAATTTAAATGAAACCATATATAAAGTTAATGGTAACATTAACTTTTTAAATCACAAGGAGAATTGACAATGACTGCATGTTCTCCAAATATACTTTTTCTCTTTACCTGCAATATTTCTAACAACCTGTGTAGAGAAAGTTCAATTTTTAGTCTTGAGCTTTTAAAATCATGGTCTCTCTTCCTAAAACTGTGTGAAGTGCTGGTGCCTCTTCAGCAACCACATTACCGATGCAAAGTGAATGGACACGGACGTGGCTGCAGGCTCGGAGATTACAGTCATTTCCCTCAGTGTGTTGATTCCAGCATAATCTTTTCTCCTGGAATACAGGTTTTCTTTCCTAGTATTTTATCTTTGTGTTAGAAATGCAAGTTCTTGTCAATAGAATAGACAAAATGCATGTGTTGCCAAATTTTCCTGTTGCTTGGTTTTCCTTTGTATTTCTTTGGGTTATCTTTTTGAGCTGTATTTATTTTTATGCACCAAGTATCGTATTGAAGGCACTTTTTAAATCTTACTTCTGACTAGTTCAAAGTCTTATTTCTCAGCATCAACTCTTTTCACCATTTGAAGGATTCTTCTCTATTATTTAATTTGCAATCTGATTTGAATGTTTTTGTTCCCTTGAAATTCTTCCATTGAAATCCTAATTCCCAAAGATGATAGTATTAGGAGGTGGGGGGCCTTTGGAGGATGGAGCCCATCAATGAGATTAGTGTCTTATCACTAATCACAGTAATAAGGAGCTGGCTATGACCCAGGAAGAATGTGGCCATACTATCCCCTTGATTAGGGGTTTCTCAGCCTCCAGAACTTTGATAACTAAATTTCTATTGTTTATTTGCCACCCAGTCTGTGGAATTTTGTTATAGCAGCGGGAACAGACTAAGACATGATGTTAAGTGCGAGGGAATCACTCACTCAGTTATCCAGCATGGCCCCACTGTAAGCTTCTTCACCTTTGTTTAAATGATCAGAGGGCTCCAAGTCACTCGATAACTTCAAAATACAGACTATGGAGGTAAAAGGGACTAAAATATAATTACTCATTTCATTAAAAAGTTTTTTTGTATAGATTGCTTTTAGAGACAGCTGGAAGGAGAGAGAGAGGGACAGAAAGACAGAGAAAGAGAGAGAGAGAGAGACATCTACTTGTTTTTCCATTTATTTATGCATTCAGTGGTCGATTCTTGTTTGTGCCTTGACAGGATCGAACCTGCAACCTTGGCATATCAGAATGATGCTCTAACCAACTGAGATACAGGCCAGGGCTCATCTAATTTTTTTCTCTGCTCTAAACCTTTCTGAAAATTCTCATTGTCAACAAGACTAAAGAAAAACAGAAGCCTTAATTTTTACTATTTCCAAGTCAGTATCTATATTTTTACTTGGCTCTTTTATTAAAATAAAGAAGGTTATTTTCTCTTTTTTTAAAAAAAAACTTATTTATTTTTAGAGAGAGGGGAAGGAGGGAGAAAGAGAGGGGGAGAAACATCAATGTGTGGTTGCCTCTCATAAGCCAGAGACCTGGCCCGCAATCCAGACATGTGCCCTGACTGGGAATCAAACTGGCAACTTTTGGTTTGTAGGCCTGTGATCAATCTGCTGAGCTACACCAGTTAGGGCAAGAAGATTACTTTCAATCATAGTCTTGCAAAAGTCATTATGAGTTTTAAGACATGGTGCCTCTGTTTCTTATAAATTTTATGCATGTTCTGATTAAGAAGAGGAAAAAGACTCGAGCCAGTGTTAAGAGATCACCACAGAAGGCCACGACAGATTTGGGATTTCAGACATGTTCATAGTACAACCCCCTCACCAACAAGTAGGGTATTAATCGTATCATGAAACCTGGTTGGGGTGTGGGACATTGTTTTCTCTCTCCTTTCTGAACCCTGAACTACTCCTCATTTCCCAAAGACAACCTCAGATTTCACTGAGAGGAGAAAGCAGAGACCCTCACAATAATGAAGCTGCCCCCCTTAGTTCTGTCGGGTGGGGAGTTTGAAACAAAACTTCATGTTGGTTTAGAGCACGGGCTCTTCGAATTTCCACAGCGTCAGGGTCCTCAGGATCACAGACTGCCAGGCCCCACCCCCAGGCTTTCTGATGCAGAAGGCCTGGAGTGGTGAGCTGGCAAATCTAATCAGTCCTCAGTAATGCTGCCCCTAACGAACAAGCGGCACACTTTGAGAACCCTTTACTTAGAACTATTCAGAAGTGGTTCTCTCCCACACTTGACTCTGAAGAACAGGTTGCAGACAGTTTTGATGGTCAGATTCAGGAGGTTTCTATAGACCTAAGAAATTTAATGATAGAGATTTTATACAATCCCTAGCACTCTTCCACAATTTATATTAGACATCATCTGTGAAACGCAATTTAGCCCCAGCTGGGCCTCATGTCTGTGATGTTCAGATATCCTGCGGAGTACAGGCTTTGTCCCATCTCTTGCAGGGCCTGGTCTAAACCTTTCTCCTCTCCCTACCACACCCCAGTTTCCATCAGTGTTTGCACCTAAGTATGTCCCTGTGAAAATAGAGACCTTCTCTCATCCTCTGCTTCCCCCTCCACTTCCACTTAGCTAAACCTACCCATAGCCTTTTGTCCAGGCTTAGCTGTGTCCCGCCTCTTCTGCTCACACCATCCCCATGTGGACACCTGATATCACCTTTCCCAGTTTTTCAAACCACTCACTATCGATCTACAGTTTTCATTGGCTCCATCTCTTCAGGCCACCAACATGCTCAAGTCTCTCCCAAACTATAATAACTAAATCCTTCCTGGGCCCGATTTTCCCTGCGAGCCACTTCTCCATCTCCTTCGGCTCACAGCCCAGTGCCTGAAACAGGAGTCAGTATTTTCTGTGTCTGCTGTCTCTCCTCCTCAGTCCACAAAGACAGATGCACTATTTGCCCCCACTGCTCCAGTGAAACTGCTCTCCCTGAGGTTAATGCCACCGTCCTCTTGTCTTTCCAATGATCCATGTTTTCCTTCTCATCCCGCAGCATCGGTGGCTCCAAGGCTGCTACCTGGGCCTCTTCCATTCACGTTCTCTTCATAATTTTCTCCCTTGCAATAAATGATGAACTATACGCTGATCAGTGTCATAACTATTTTTAACTCTACTCTTGCCCCTGAGTTCCAGTATTCCTGACTACCTTTTAGGAATTTCCAGGCATGCTTCAGACTACTGATTTTCTGCCCCCAATCCTAGCCTGTTCCTCCTCCTCCATTTCCTGTTTTGATACTGTCACGACTGTTCTTTCACTCACGTGACTCAGGCAGAACTATCAGAGTCATCACTGATTCTCTTCCCAAATCAGGTCAGTTGGTCACCATGTCTGCTTGCTTCTCTCTCTCAGACTCGAGTTCTCTTCCACAAGCCCCTGCTCCGTCCCTGCCACTGCCAAAATTCTGGTTCTTTTCTGGATGACTGAACCCGCCTTCTGACTGGGATTCTTGCCTCTAAACTTAGCCTGCTGGTACAGAATGGAATATGGACTTTGGGGTCACACAAATCTGGATCCCCAATCCCAGTTACCCCTTCCTCACTGAGCATATCAGCCATCAGCTACAAACATGCCCACAGCCCAGACCTGTTTTTTTATTATTTTTCAATCACTTAGAATTATTTCAGTTGTGAACCACTAAATCCGAACATCTCACTTTCCACAATAATCTCTTACGTTACTAATGCTCATCATACTCAGTGACTTCCATCACGCTTGCTCTTTGATCTGACAGAGGCTTTGGCCCCTGGCTCCTTTCACTTTCTCCTATCTGTCCTCACTTCCTTTCGGTTCCAGCTGAGAATCCTTAGTCTCTAACACCAAACCCTTTCTTGCCCATCTCTCCAAATCCTGTGTTCTGTTGTCCTTCCATCACATTCTGACAGAGCTCCAGCCCAAGGTCCATCTAAGTGTCCCCCTGGTCCATGTCCATTTTGGTGCTGCTAAGCTCTCTTGGAGGAGCCCGTCCTCTTCTCTCCTGAACCGGCTGAAATGTGCTTCCTTTAGTTCCTCCATCAGCACCTCCACTCCCCACTCACTGCAGTGAGGAAACTCTATCAGAGGAGTTCTCTCTGCTGCCATTCACCAAACCTGCACACTTCCTCACATTAGCCCCACGCTTTCTTACAACAGAAGAGACGTCACTTCCAAATTTAAAATTCACGCCCTGCCCAGGTTGTGCATCTTATTCTCTCCAACATCTTCAGGGCCCTCTGCCTGCCTCATGCCTCCAGACTTTCTACTCTGTTTCTTTAAAGGCTCTTCCATGACAGCAACATCCTCAAGAGTCTTTATAATCTTTAAGAAAAGAAAAGAGAAAAAGGAAAAACGCCATCTCTACCTTTCATCTTCCTCTCCTTGCTTTCCACTTACTCCTTAGCCCATTGCACTTTACATAGGGTACTGCCTTGGGCACCAGTGCCTTCCTCACTTATATGAAACAAGATATAAGGAAAGCAATTTTACTGTAGGATAATTGATGTAAACAAAAGTTAAGTTCCTAGGGCATCTCATCAACATAAGGAAATGACCTTCTACAAAATGTTATTCAAAGACCTGCTATACAGGGGCCTGGCAGAAGTAACGCCTGCTTGAGTGTGTTTGGTAAGGTAATAATATGGGTGTAATAACTTATAGTTTTAACTTGAACATTTCACCTAAAATGTCATATGGTGTGCTTGAGTATGATATTGTTATGTTACAGAATTACATGCTTCAGGTTTTGTAATAAAAGGGGGGCATTATTTTTTCCAGACCCTGCATATCCAGCATCAATATTTAGCAATACAGAGTGAATTGTATTCATCTACACCCACAAGCTTTCCCCAACCCAGCTGATTATTTTGAAGCAACTCTCTGGCATCATATGATTTCTTATGTATTTAGTGTGCATCTTTAAAAAGCAAAAGCCCTTAAAATAATCACAATATCATTATCACACCTAAAATAATAATCCATAAATATCAAGTCAATATTCACATTTCCCTAATAGCCCTTTAATTTTTTAATGCATTATTTGTTTGAATCTATACAGGATCCACATTTTGAGACTGGCTGAAAGGTCTCAAGTTTTGCTGTTTCCTATATTGTTTTGATATATAGTTTCCATCTTTATTTCTTTTCCCTTGGGAAAAAAATATTCAGTTTGCAGAATTGATCTCAGCTGTCCTACAGATTTCTCCATAGTCTGGATTTGGCTGACTCCATCCCTGTGGTATTATTTAACATTTTGCATCTGTATTTCCTATTGCCTCTAAATTCAAAGATCTGGTGGATTGATAAGATTCAGATTTTATTTGGGGAGGGGGCAGAGGGATGGGAGGGCCGGGGCAAGCCTGCTTCAAAGGGGGCATTGTGTACTTCCATAATTATCAAGGTTGTTTCGAATTTTATTACATTATCAGCAATAATCATTGCCTAGATCATTAAGGGTTGTAAAATGGTGACATTCAAATCCTACCATTTCCTCTTCCTGAGACAGGCCAGGAAGCCAGGGCAAGTGGAACAAGGAAACTGAGACAGAGAGCTGAACGAACTGGCTGAGCAATTTTCGGACAGATAGCAAATGTCACCTCCTTAAAGATGACATTTGACCTCAGTTGTATTTCAGCTCCAGGCCCAGAAAAGCAGCAAAACCAGGTGGGCAACACCAGGTCCAGTTGCAATGACAAAGGACTCCTGCCCTGGCACTGACCAATCAGTGGAGACCTCTACCCTGAAAGAGCACACCAGGAAAACTGATGACTATTCTGTTCAGACCTTCCCCTGAGGCCTCCCGTAAGAGTCCTGCCTGCAAGAGAGAGATAAAAGCCTCAAGACAAAGGACCCAGCAGGTGCTCCCTCTGGGGAGTGGGCCCCAGTCCTTCCTTTCTCCCTCTTCTTCCCTCTCGTCTTCACCCACAGGCACACATCTCCTAAACTCTGAGGGACCCACAAAACTTGCAATCGGGGGAGCAATGGGCACAGACAGCTTGTCCCAGGCTGCTCCCCTGAACCTGCCCCTAATGCCCCCTTTTCTCTGACTTCCCCTTGAGCTAAGGCAGCACAGCCTAGTCTCCCCTGTGGCTTCTCCTGTGTTAAGCCCTTATTGTACTGCCCTCAGCATTAATAAAGGTCCCCTCATAGTCATGCGGACTTGTGCTGTAAAATCTCTCCTATACAAAGTCAAGAACCCGCACACTACCAGCTTGCCCTAAGCAAACGGGCTGGGGGCCAGGTCCCCTGTCTGGTAACATCCCTGTGTTAGCCGGAATATTTATACAAAGGAAAACTTCTCCTGATCAACTATTAGTAATCATGAAGTACAAACGATATAGCAAAAAAAATTTGTTTTGATTGATTCTTTCAGAATAAATGATTAGTTGATTCTTTACTTAAAGGTTTCCTGAATACTGAGGTGGTCTCCCTACTCATCTCCAAAGCTGACCGACGAGTTTTTTTCTTTTTCAGTGTCATTATGAACTCATGAATCTATTGTCCTTATTGATATTCTTTGGCCAGCAGAAGCTTATTCAATGTGGCTTCCAAGTCTTTTGACAAGAAATTTGTAGTGTTTGGTAGCTTCCTTGTTTTCTATTGTGACAAAATATTCCAAGCTCATTTTGTCCATTTGCTGCTCCAAATCTAGAATCAGTCATTTCTCCCAGTGTCTCTGGGTTCTTTTAGGAAATTGCTCTACAGAGGACAGTCTAGGCAGCAGGAGTGTCACCAGTGCTGGACTGGTCATGTTTTCTGCACTGTTTTGGTAGACCTGTGAATACGTATTCTTTTAGATTTAAAGGTAACACACCGTGGGTTCTTCCTGAGACTGCCAACTAAAATTCAGGGTTACCACAGGGATTTTATTTAATTCTGTGCATTTTTATCTTTGTTTAGCCCAGCTGAAAGTACCAACTCTCAAAGATACCAGCAGTCACTTATCTCGTGATACAAGCACAGGTATCAGAGTAAGAGTAACAATATAACCACCAGCAATATGAGTGTTAGAAATAAAGATTTTTTTCTGTAGTCCTTTTTATCCTTAAAACACATCCTGTTGGAATGTATAATCCAGAAAAGGAAAGGACTTTAAAGTCACTGAGAATTCTCCAGATGGCAAGGTTTTGCCTCCAGTTTGAACCACACTAAAGCTGATTCATTTCGAGTTACTTAATAATTTTTTGAAACCAATTTTAAAATCTATTTTATTTGTTCACTTTTATTTCATGTAAAATATGACATTTCAAATGAGGAATTCTTACCTTTGTGGTCCACAGTTTGACGGTCCAGTCAAAGGACGACGTGACAAACAGGTGGGAGAAGTCGATAGGGCCCACTGCCATGTGGCAGTTAATCCCCGTGACCGGCCCTTGGTGGCCTTCGAAGACCTCGCCGATACCGGCTTTGCTGCATGAAGACGACACGTAAGTAGAGAGTTTCAGTAACCCTGGCAAAGCCGTGATTGCTTTGAAAAACAAATTAGTCCTGCCCGATTACTTCCCAAAAATTTACCACAAACACCATACGCCACCAAAAGTGAAACCACTTTCACAGTATCTTGAGAGATATAAAACACCAGACCACTTTCGGTGATTAAAAAACAACACGGTGTAATATAATCTTTTTGACCATTAGAATTTAATATTAAATGTCATCATTTAACCCTTTCTCAGAAGTTCCTCAAATCTCATCATTGTTGATGTAGTTACTTTGATGAAGAACATACATACTTAGATCTCAGAAGCTGTCATGTCTGTAATGAGACTATTCCATTGTTGCGATCACATTCTGTGCATGTTGCATTTTAATTTCTTCTGCGGGGCCTATTGGCTACAAAGCTCCATGCATTCTTGTATAAATGCATTTATTCTTTCCAGGACATTTGTTACACTAGGTTCACAAACCTGAACATATAATTCTTTGTGGAAACACTTGCCACTGCGAAGTGATATGCATAACTTAAATGAAATAGAGAGAAAATGCTGTTTTCACTGAAGCAGAGAAGAAATTTACAAATCCTCTAAAACAGGGGTGTCAAACTCATTTTCACTGGGGGCCACATCAGCCTCAACGTTGCCTTCAAAGGGCCGAAATAATTTCAGGACTGTATAAATGTAACTACTCCTAAACTGTTCAGGAGTTGAAATTATATTCGGCCCTTTGCGGGCAACCATGAGGCTGCTGTGGGCCCCTCCCCCACCGTGAAAATGAGTTTGACACCCCAGCTCTGAAGGTAAACTGCAAATGCCATAAGGGAGGGTGCCTTGTTAGTATGTTATATTAACATGCAATAAGTGTTCAGTAAATACTTGTTGAAACAAACAGCAAAGGAAAAGAGACAAACTTATACCTTTTTCTTCCAACAGAAGCACATTTGAGAACTAGTGATACACACTTTGAAATTATCCATAGACATTTGTCACTTATTTAACTAAGTCAGCATCCTTTCAGCCCCTTATTATCACACAGTAATCTGTGTGCAATCATACCAAATTAGAAAATATAGCAAAATGCCCTATTTTAAAAACCCGTGTGCATGCGGTGATAAATATGAAAAAATGCACAGGTATTATAGAATTTAAATATTATGTTACTAAGACTAGAAATGAACAGAATTATGAACACATTTGGGCTTCTGCAGCACCAGTAAACAGCAGTGTGCTGAGCACCACCTGAAGTCCTGAGCAAAAGGCTGCAGTGCGCGTTCTGCATAGCAGGCACTCGGAAATCACGCCCAGTGAAACTACAAACATCAGTTCTGCATGTGATCCTTTAAGTTTGTTCTAACGAACACGAGAAACTGACCTTTGAAGTGGCCCCTGGTGAGGTTCCACTTGCCCTTAACAGCATCCTGAAAGGGTTTATAGGGTGTAAAATGAGGACTTTGTTTAATTTATGGAAGTAGATTTGCACCTTCTCTATGTTAGGCAAAAAATGGAAATCTGCCCCCATAGGCTTCTATGACCCATTAAGAATTACTACAAAGCCAAACGCCTGCTACTTTACAACGTTACTAAGATTTGTGTTTTATATTTCAGATGGATGGACTGATGTAAAAGTATAGTCAAGTGTGCTGTACAAAGATTGGTGGTATGTACACCCATATGCTTCCTCTGAAATATTTTGATAGTGCATATACTGATTGTGCTTGAAAAGCACACTAGCCACAGGACAAAAATATTTACCATATAAAAGGTTATTCACATTACAGAATCCAACAAATAAATCTGAAAGTTATCAATGAACATATTCTGTGGCCTTCTCAGATCATTAAGGTCCTGGATGAAGTCCATTGAACCTGTGCCCTATTGACTATAATAAATGTTCAGATGAAGCTGTGATGCCATGTTTGGCCCGCTGCATGGCGTGTGCCTCACACCTGCCACTCAGGACCTTTTACCTGTATTGCAGCTACTTGTGTGTTCACCTTTCCCACCACCACCAGTTTCTAGAAGCTAAGGGCCCGGTTTAAATGATGTTTGTGTGCATGGCAGCATCTAGCGATGCACTCTGCTCACAGTAGGTGTACAGTGAATGTTGGTATGAATGAAAAACTTTGTCAGATCTTTGTTATGTCTTGATAAGACTTTAATGCAGGGTTTAGCCAGTTTTAAGGAAGTAGGCCCTTTGGGCAAGGAACTAGGAGCCAGGTCTTCCTAGTCATCTTTAAACCACGTGAGCACAGCAAATACTGCTCATTACAATCGGATGAAACAGTAGGAACATCACAGATCATATTGTGTAAATAGCAAAATCACTTAGCTGAGCCATGGGTGCTTGTTACTTCTACAGATCACAAAAACACGGGGGTCTGAACTTGGAATGGTTTGTGGTTCCTCATTACATGTATCAATAGCCAAGGATCAAAAATCCTTGGCAAGGATCCCAATAGCAAGGGATCAAAAAATCAATTGAATTAGAACTGAAGTGAAAGAGAAATTAAGCACCAAGGTGAACACAATGAGCCTTTCAAAACATGTGAGACTATTCATTGTCTTATATGCAATTTTACAACCTAGTCTAAATTACTGGATTCCACTTTATCCTGATGCTTTTCCAGGGGGCATTTTCCAATCTCTTAGTCAAGGCAGAGTTCTTGTCACCTGGAAACCACAGTGGCTTGTGTGTCTCATACTATTCTAGCCTCTCTGACTGGGAGGAAGGGTTAGCCCTGGGCACTTCCCTATATTATTTGGATATTGTCATTTCTTTATTCCCCCTCCAGATTTTCAGTTCCCCACTTACTGTGAGCCAGTCACCAGGCACGGAATCAATGATAAAATGAAAATAGTTCAGTAAGAGCAAAATGGCAGATGAACGAGTGGTTGAAATAAAATGAAACTAATATTATTGTAGAAGCATTCATAAAAATACATAAAATAGCAAATCGGACAGCCTATAGTCCTGTCCCATTTATTCTACTTTAATTTCTCCATAGTGCATGTCATCTTAAATCATGTATTTACTTGCTTATTAGTTTATTGCTTTTTGCCTTCATCAAAATATGAACTCCACGTCTGTTTTGTTCCTACTTCATCCTTATGCCATAATGCTGCCTGGCAGATGGTAGGTTCTTGGTAAATGTTCCTTAAAAGAATGAATGAATAAAGGAATGAAAGTTCTACGCAAACATAAAGGAGGGAAAGGTTTGCTTTGCCCAACAGAGTTTGGAGAGGCTTCAACATGCAATGACCCCTGTATTGCCTCTTGAAAATAAGAAGGATTCATCCAGGCCGATGAGAGAGACATGCCAGACTGGAGGAAGAAATCGAATGTACAAACTCATGGAGAAGTGCTGGAATAACCAATACGTGGGACTCCCATCCCTGCTAAGCATGTGGCTGCAGCCTGGAGGCTGAGGCCGGCAAGGGCCAGGGGGTCAAGAGTCTTACACGATATGCTAAGAAGCTGGGACTTTTTTCCCCAAGGCAGTGTGGACCATCAGAAGCTTACAAATGACTAATGACCAAATCAGATGGATGCTCATAATGAAGACTTGAGGCGGTGCTTTGCATTTCTTCAGAAATACCTTTCTCCTAATGCCAGGCGGTCACAACCCAGAGTGCGGTAACAGACTTTCGGAAATGAGGAACACGTCATCGGTAAGAAAACAGAAAATCACCTTCCATGACGACAGGCCGTGTAGACCGTACCCTCCTCACTGCCAACCACGAAGTTATTGACGTCTCCCGTCGGGAAAGCCATTCCAGTAACAGCCACAGGCTTGGACTTATTGTACACCAGCTCCATGCTCTCCTACCAAAACACGCCACGGTTACATTCCCTCTGTCAACCCCTCGCCATGCCAAAGATAGCACGGAAAAATCATTTGGCTACATCGTCTGTTTGCTTTTCACACAGCGTTACAAAAGACCCCAGCTGTGCCAGAAACCACGCTTTGCTGCCCCGACATTCGTGCTTCTGTGTATCTCTGGTTTCAGGCGGCTGGATTTCATCAGCATGTGCTGCTGCTTCTAAGTCGGGCGGAGATGACAGGTGAGAATTTTGAAACTAATGGTGCAGAAACTAAAGATAATACTGTAATGGTTACACTTGTCAGCCCCAGGCTTTAATAAAACACACAATACCCCTGTATTTACAAACATTTTCAAAATCAATTGTTCGTGAGACTACATGTGTACTAATAGCAGATCTACTAAGCACATTTGTCAAACAAGAGTGTGTGTCCTCCATGGACTGAAACCAGAAAGTTGTCACTCAGGTCAGAAAAAACAGACTTCAACAGGGGCTAGATTCCATGCAAGGCGGCCATTGCATGTATTGGCTATAAGCCTGCAAAGAACAGTGTTTAAATAAGTGTTTAAAATAGGGAGAGTCTTTATTTTATCTAAAATTACTTTTGAAATCAACAATTAAAGTGTATTTTAAAACATATTCTGCTGAATTGACTTTAATGACAGTGAAGAATAATTAAGTACAACTAATATCCCTGAATATATTTTTGCTATTTACATCAAAGCACCTACTATGTGCACCTGAAGTAATTTTTTCAAAAATCATTGTAGGGGATCATGTCATCATAGCTGCTTGGACATTTAGTGATTTTTTTGTTTGTTTGTTTGTTTCTGATTTTTCAGAACAAATAAATCAGGTCATCTCAGCCACGCAGTCCCTAAATCGGAAGTGCATGCTCACAGTCTGGGTAGCACAGACCACGCGGTCACATGACATGCCGGCAGTACTAAGATCCACAGAGTGAGTGCATCCGTGAGGGGACCCTGGGATGGCATAACACAGAAACTGGTGCGCTCCATTGATGACATTAGGAGTGGGGAAGGTACGTCTGTTGGTCGCCCACTTGGTTCAGAGAGGAGCCAGGGCCCTGAGCCAGTGTCATGCCCAGAAACCCTCACTCTGTCACAGAGACAGGCGGTCGCAGGCATAATAGAACTGGAAATGGTCTTGTAGCCCCTGCAGGACTGCTTTTGACCGGGAAAAAAAGCATGTTTAATCAGCAAAATGGGCAATTAAAAATTCCTAATTACACAGCTTGCTCTTATGTTTCCACTCTCCATGCTTTTTAAAAAAAAACATACTGCTGAGAATTTTAAGACAAAGTCATGAAATACCCACACACAAGTCCTGACTTACATAACATTAAAGTTAACAAAAATAGAGTAACTTAAATTGTAAGAAGCCTATTAGCCCCCTCAAAATTATAAAAATTGCTTATTTAGATTTAGTATTCTCTACATCTGTATTTTGGGGAGACTTCTGGGAGGTTCTTTACAGTTTCTGTATTTCTTCATGTATCTTGAAACTTCAATGTTTTCTAAAACTGTGAGAGAGACATTCCAGGAAAGGGAATAGGACTCTTCAAATTGAGAATTATCTCTTAGATATCCTTTTATGATTTTCTTGATGTCTTGTCACATTTTTGTCAAAGGCTATGGTGATAAACTCTTCTCTGTGTTTCTAGTTGGAAGACAGTTAAATACTTTTTCCCCACAAGAAAATGTGAAAATAGTATGTATACGTGTTTGTGTGTGGGGGCAATGTCTGCCTGCATGTGTGTATACATACGTCTGCTCTGAAAGCTGCACTCCGGTGCCTCTCTCTATCAATCGCTTCCACTCTGTTCCTCTGCTTGGTTCCCATTATTGCAATCAGTAGTGGTTTGGAACCTTCAGAACTTTTTGATTTTTGACTTCTCATATGTTGAGCAAGGAATGGCAGGTGCATTACTAACAAACACTCCAGAGGAGAAAGCAGGTGGTTTGACAAATTCTTCTCACACACGCACACACACACACACACACAGGCGGTCGTCTAGGCAATGCATACAAGCAAGGGCTTGGGTTTCTGTTTTGCTGGGGTACCTCTTCTCCAAGGACAGTACCCATCAGGGGCCGCTCTGTTGAGCTCCCACCTCGTTTCCATCTGTTTCACAACTCTGTAGGGTAAGTGCAATTCATACCACAGGCAACTTCCACAGTTACTATGCTTTAAAATGGATTATTTCATTTTCACTTGAAACTGACCTAAGGATTAATGTATTATAATAATTACATGATTTGTGGTAAAGGAAATGGGTTTTGGCTTCAAGAGGAGACTGCTGAAAGCAGGCCCCACGCTTTCAAGTGTATCCACTGGTTTTAGCTCCTATAGGATGTGAGGCTTTGGCTTTTAGGAGCTATGTTCCATTAGGTAGGTATCTCTTTCCACCAGGATGCTCTTATGTGTAGGGAAAAACAAACCCACCTGTGGAGTTGAGAGCATGTCCAGGCTCCAGGAACACATTTTACCATCAGTAGAGACAGTGATGAGGTTATGAGCATTCTGGGTCCCAACAACATTTACACAGTACACGGGATGCTGCAAAAACATAAACACGAAGGATCAGACACCGATCCAGGAGGAAATGCTTACATTTGAGTGTCAAACACATTACTCCAAAACAAGGATTAAAGAGTGACATAATCCTACAATAACATAGGCCTCAGGTCATTTGCCACCTTTGATTTGAACCTGATTTCTTTTGAAAAGCTTTGGCAGCAACACACAGCAGTGGAAAGACAAAGCTTCACCCGCTTGTCAGATGCAGCACGATGGAGCTGCAGGAGGCTGGGGAGAGCCAACGCGGACTGACGGGCAGAGGTGGTGCAGCGAGTGGAATCTGGGTTACTTGAGGGAGTCTCCACCTTGTAGCCTGGCTTCTAGGCTCACCAAGAGTGGTAAAAAAAAGCTCATCTTTAAAAGCAGAGATCTACTCGTTTTGGAAGGAGTAAGGGTTACTAAATCTGGAGTTCGAGGCATTATGGTTGCAGTGCCAAACATTTGTGAACATTCTTTATAAAAGTGGTTAATATTTACCAGCCTTTTTAATTTGAGGGAGAGACGGTGGTGGTAGAAATTATTGGCACAATGCGCCTAGTGAGATAAAGTTAGGCTCTTTTCGTTCACTACAAAATCTAGGATAATGATAGATTTATTTTTGAAAATACCATTTGGCATAGTATGGAGGCTTAGATTTGGACAAGGCCTTGAGAAACATCATTTATACATCCCAGGAATCATAAGCAAGATGCTCTAACCTTCTGTCACAACTCTAGTAGGTTATCCCACTCTGTAGAATCCTAAACGGTAGGCTAAAATCATTTGCAGCTGCACGTTAAATACTAAATGGAAGGTTAGCATAAGCAGAACCTAGCAGTCATTTGGGTTAGATTTCAGGCAGCTTAGCCATCAGTGGCCAAACCACAACTTAGCTGATGCTTCTCTGTGCAAATAGCTGACAGTCTAAGTCTCACACTTGATGACTTACTGTCCATTATACCTCGCCACAACGACAATGAAACAATCCTTAATATTGGAAAGTTGATATTATATAAAGAATGGTTTCCAAACTATTATTATCATATAAACTCCTGGTCAGATGGAACCATAATAATCATCTAGGGCAGCTGCTCATCTGCCTTTACCAAGAGGCGGTCCAAACACTGCTTGAACACCTTTCTTAGGGGCGGTCAGTTTCAGCACTCATTCCTGGAGCGTTCTCCTTCCACCAATGGGGTAAAGAAAGCTCAAGGAGATATTTTCAGTACAGCGCCCGCCCTCTGGGATTATACAGTCAAGTCAAATAGTATTTAGATTGTTGTTACCTTCCTCCCCTACTATTGTCTTACTCAAACTAATCATCACCAATTCCTTCTACTGATCCTTGTGTACCTGATTTTCAATTCCATCCCCATCCTGGTCACTCTCTTTTGAACATGCTGTATTTGTCTGAGTTCCTTTCAACACTGGAGTTCTGAGAATGAAACAAACTGTGTTCTGACCAAGGGAATCTAGTCACTTCTCACATGATAAAAAATATGCCTGTATCCATGCATCCTAAGATTACATTTGCTGCTTCAGCGATCCCATTACTTGTTTTACCTGTGCTGATGGACAGTCAGCTAAGTCTCTCTGTCTTTTTCACACCGCATCCCCACAGAAACTCTCAAATGAATCGGCCTGAGTGTATCTGGCATCAGAGATCTGAAGTTAAATGTCATCCTGATCAGGTTCCCTGAAGATCAAGAGGACAAACTGGGAGCAATGCTTTTCCCCCCGAGCCTCTGGGGTGTGTGGGACCTGCAGCAGCAGTGCACGGACACGAGTGCCGAGCCACGCGGCCTTCAGAGCTCTGCGTGAAAATCAGGGGGAAGAATGGAAGAAACAAACTCTCACCTTAAAACAGCAAACCTAGCAAAACTGAAGAATGGCCGATGGAAAAGGACAAGAATCACATGATTTCACTTATGTGGAATATAAAACAGAAAGCAAAAATGAACAACCAAAACAAACAAACAAACAAACAAAAAAACTCATAGACACAGACAGCAGTGTGGTGGTTACCACAGGGGAAGGTGGGAGGGTGGGGGGAAGAATGAAGAGGGTAAAAGGGGTTAAAAATATGGTGACAGAAGGACACTAGACTTTGGGTGATGAGAAGCAATACACAGCTGTACTATAATATCATACACTTGAAACTTAAATAACCTTATTAACCAATGTCACCCAAAAATTAATTTAAAAAATACTGAAATATGGGAAAGCAAGATCCAACCATTGTTATGGATCTGAAATTTACCTAGCGCTTTTCAGCAAGAGTCCAGTGGGATTTCATCACACACAATCAACATCAACACAAATCCCCAAGGCCCTAATGGCCTGGAACTCCTGTGGATGAGTGTAGAAGAAAATAAGGCAACTAGAAGAATATGTAGAGCCAAATGCCTAGGAAGGAGTATGTGTGGTAGCCTCTCTCTGGCTTTAATCAGTACTGCTGGCCTGTGCTTTCATGAGTAATAAAACTTAGTTTAAAAGAAAAGAGAGAGATATAAAGAAACCAGAACAGGAGCAGACACGTGGGCATGTCTACTCATACACAGACACAAACATACACAAGTCTACTTAATGGAAAGATAAAAGCAAACAGTACAGCTCATTTTTCCTGTATAGATGCCAGATTGTTTTTATTTATTTTAGGAATAAACTTACTGTGTGGCAGAGGGCTTTGCTTTAATTAGGATTTCCTGTCGTCCCCCATGCATATGTGTGGTGGGTGTGAAAGGAAATTAGTCAGTAATCTGCGGTGGACCTCTTGTTCCTTAACCGCTTTTCATCCGGGTACCAATCAGCTAGGCACTAGTGGAAGTTGAAAGATAGTCGCGAAATTTACTGGGCACTTTTTTTTTAGCTGTGGATTCAATGAAACACAGCAAAAGAGAAAAAGAAATTGTCATTTTATTTTCTAATAGAAATAGTGCCACTCTCTTGGATAATATTGTAATTGCATTTTGGTTGCGATGATCACATCCTGCATTATTTGAAAAAGAGAGATGAACTGCTTGGAAGAGCTCCTGGATTTCTATTCTCCCCAAAAGCTTATGGCTCAAAAGTCTAACATTCGGGTTGGTGATTTTTTGAAATTTCAGGAGGTATGCTCACAAACACACCAGATACACACAGGGAGCCAAGAAGTGTTGTCACGCTCCTTGAGCAAACACCTGCATTGAGCCTGTCTTCTCCTGGGTCACAATTTTCTGTTATTAGTTTGGAGAAATGGGGTAGGCACAAGCAATTTTCCAAGATTCCCAAGAACTAGTTTCACCTGCATGTGTCTTAGGCCCCAGTCAATCAGAATTAAGGCTAACTTGGCATTTGTCACTTCCTACTGTCAATCTTATTAGAGTGGGAGAATTTTCCTCTTCGTGGCCTAGCTCAAACAGCTAGCAGCTCTTTTTTTTCCAAAGCTAGAGTGGTTTGGAGGCCAGCAGATGAAACAAATGAGGCAACCCCATTAAGGAAATTGAAACAATAGTAGAGCTGTTTCCTTGGGCATAATTTGGGTGTTTCAGAGAAAGAACATCAGCTACCCTGAATGTCAAGGTAGCAAGGATTGACGGAGACATGCCTGTCTCCTCATTCCTCCTAACAATTGCTGAACACACCTGTCATTCTCTTAAAGGAAATGACAGAGTAGTTGTCTTCCAAACACTATACTGAACCTCTTCTGCTAAATTATGGGTAATGGTTTTGAGATGTTAACTTTTAACCTTAGGGATTATATTGTCACTGTAGACTTTACTGTTGAGACTTACACCATGCATTCCAGAATTTAAAGTCATAGCACTCCCTCTAATCGCAAGTGGAAAAGGCCCGTTGGCAGAAGTCTCCAGTGCCTCCCTAGACATGAAACCCTGACTCTTTATGGTCTATTTGAGGAGCTTCTATCTTAAAATGTAAGCATGAAGGGTTTCTTTAGGGGAACAATCTGACAGATGCCTCTTCCAAAGTTTCTCCCTACGTCCTTTTTTAGTTGGAGTCCACCCTTACCGGTGGTCTTTAGGACATCCAAAGAAATCCTTTCAATGTGCCAAAACTTGTAGAATAGTAAGAGATTTCTCTAAACCCAGTTCCTTCTTCACCTACTTTGCACTCGGCTGGACACAATCACTGTAAATTAGAGACTTGGAACTTGGAGTTACTGACGACATTGTCCTTTCGTCAGTTTTCCCTGCTCTCCGGGTGAGGCTGGCTGACAGGCATGGGACAAAAGCTGGACTTACGGTGTGCGCAGCCGCTGACAAGGGTGTCCGCTGCACTGGAGTCCTTCGATGACTGCGATTATCCCACAGGACAATCTGGCCCGAGTAGGTCCCTCCAACCACCAGGTTGGGGTGGAAACGAGCAAAGCACACGGACATCACAGAGGACTGTGAACGAAAAGGGAAGAGAGGGGCACTGTGAAATGCTTCAAGAAAACCCATTTCTTTTTGAGGAGAAAGCAGTTCATTACGTAAACTCAACACCTCCTGGAAAACACAAAGCAATCGCTGAGTGCACTGTGGGGAGGAAATTTTGTTCACAGACACAGACTTTCCCTTGAGAGGGTGGCCAGTGGTTACCCCTGGAAACCCGAAATCTGAAATCTTGGCCATGTCATCGACCAGGCGTGAAACCTATCTGGTGCACGTTCCTGTTCTGGGGAGGGGAAAGCTTGGTTTATGGGTGTTGCCCATTTACCAATAAAACTGTATCAGAGCTGATGCTCATTCTCCACTGACGTCTTTACAAAGCCATTCTTCACTTGAGGTCAGGGCCACATCAAGTTATAAGACATACAGTGTTGGCAAGGTTTTGAAGACTTTGAGATGAGGTGCCGTTTTGTTTTTGGCTTTGTGCAGACTTCTAGGAAGTATGCTGACCTCAGCCTGATCCAACTGGCTCCTCCTCAAAGTCCCTTGCCTCCCATGGGCATCCTCCTGACCTTTATCCTGCCCACTTCAGACAGTGCTTAATGTTATTCTTTGCCTATTTTAACAAACAGTCAAAAATGGATTTCAGTCCAGCTCTGCCATGGCCTGTCATAGCATCGTGGATGTGGTTTCTGAAAATCCACAAAAGACTACTGGGCACGACGTTTCCTAGGAAATTGCTGAGCGGAGGCAGAGCCGTGATATACTTAACATCAGACAAGCTGGCTGGCCCGCATCTGCTCTGAAGTCCATTTTGATGCCTGAAGTGTTTTCCATGTTTGTATTTGTATGTTGAAGTAATTGTTTTTCATGAATACATTCCATCCCTTCAATTAAATTCAATAAAGGCTCTTATGTGTAAGAAAGGCATTACACTGGGCATGATTCGAATACAAAGGCATTCACTGCGTTTAACAAACTTGTGGCCTGGTGAAGAAAACTGAAAGCAGGTGGGCAGATGGGCAAGCTGCTGCTAACCGGTCTGCGCCGGTCCGTGCCTGTGTGTGAAACAGAAGAATGTGTCTCTCCACGTGGACATAGTTGTGCAGGTGGGCGCACGCCTTAGCAAGTGGAGAGTACGGTGAGGTTTTGGCCTTACTCGTCTCTGGGCTTGACATCCTGCAAGTTGCAGGGCACAACTTGTACATATAAGTAGCGGCCTTGCATGTGGGACATGCCATGACTAAATCAGAGGTGGATGCGTGTATGTGTGATGGGGGAAGGCTGGCTTGAGCTACGAAAGGGGATGACAGAGGAAAGTGGAAAGGGTGGTGTAGGTAGAAAGCCCTCATGAAAGGAAATGTGTAGGATGTGTACGTGGAACATTCAGCAAGTGGAGGGGAAAAGAAACTGGCATTCCTGAGAGACGGATAATGGGGAGAAGAGACTGGAGGCACCAGCACGGAGGCTGATGGACAGCCCACAGTCTGGTTCGGCTGCGAAAGAGCTTGCGTGGAAGAGGCCAGCAGTAGGAAGGGTGGCTGGAGAGGTCGCATGGGCCCCTGAATAGCAGGCACATTTGAATTTTGTTCTGTAGGCAATAGCGAGAAATCAGAGCTTCCTGAGCAACAAAGTGAGAGGATCAAAGGTTGTAACTGACAAGCCAGCAAAGTAAAGAAGTGATTGGGGAAAAAAATTATGACCTCTTTCTGACTAGGAAGCTAAACACCCGTTTCTAAAAAAATCAGAACTACTACCAGCCTAAGCCTTTCTAGTCAGAATCAGTCTCAGACACTCTGAGGTAGATTAAAGAATGTGGACTATTTTTCAATGTCATGTTTTCCTAGTTTGAATGATTTTCAGTTCCAATTCCTTGAACACGTTTCAATGGAGAACATGCGTGTGCCCCAATCTGGTTTTCATAAAGTTCAAGAATAACTCTCAATAATGATACTGAATTAAAGAAAAAGAAAATAATGCTGGTTAGCTTCTTGTTTTACACATCCCACAGAAACAATTCTTAGTTTTCAATTGATGAAATTCTTATGTTGCTCGGGCTATGTTGGAAACAATTTTTTAAAGCTTCAGAAAGACTTAAAATTCCTTATGTCCTTAAATTAGAAAAATCCACTATTCAACCACTTGATTGCTTCCGCGTTTCAGTTAAATCTCAGCAAATACAGCTCCAAAACTTGTACAGTTTGTTGAGAGACTGAACTAGAGAAACATGAACAGTGGTGCAGTTTCTACAAAACTGAAACGCATAGTCGGCAATCAGCTAGACTCCCACCCCACCAAGTGAGAATTCTACTTCCTTCTTTTTCATTCATTCATTTGCTCACTCTTCATTCACTCATCAGACAATGAGTGCCCACTAAGTATCAACTCAATAATTCCAAACATTTTTAAATGTCACAAAAGCCCCATCTTGAAATCAGAATTCTAGCTACATTTGATAAAAAGTCAAATTAATATTAAAAGGCCGTAACACCACGTTGGGGCACCAGACTTCTGCCAGCTGAGGCTGTGCTGTTTTCCTGCAAACCAGTCCTTACAGTATCTCCATAAGGAATGGAGTAGACACACTTATTGTTATTTTATATTTGAAAGATTAGAAATGGAGAAGTAGTTATGTTATTCAACACTTTCATTTATTTTTAAAGCTTAACACATTAATTATACTATATATTCAATGGATGGTAGAATACATATAAAGGCTCAAACCAGATCTCCAGAATATGCCATATTTGACATGCTATCATTCATATGGAATCATTAAGGCAGTATGATCTCAATTATCTAGATGTAAAGTTTTAGAATTCGGTCATTTCTTGAGATGTTTTTAAGTACCCTGATGTTTGATGTAATGGTGGCAAACGTTTGGATGACTGACTGATTTTTTTTTTATTTTTCATCCAAATGTTTAGGGTCCTTTTGAACAGTCCCCTAACTAAGCCCTGACAGAGAAAGCTCCTTGTCTAATTTGGAAAGTATGCATCAACCTCCTAGAAGTAAAGTGTCTTGGAAAAAAACCCTGTAACCTCCTGCTGTTCATACAGCTACTGATGTAGTTGTTGTTGCCAGCTGTCATGGAATTTATAGCCTTCACGAAGGGCAAAGGATGACATCATCCTGTCAGTTACACCTACTTGTAAAGAGTAAAAAAAATTCTAGAAAAATTAATTGACACTACTAAAATATGTGATTTTTTAACAGCACATATTCTGAAGATGCATCATATGGAAAACATTTTTAATAATACAATGTTATTTTAAAAATCACTTTCCTAAGCATTTCACATTTTGCATTCAGTTAGTCAGTGTTATAGTAAGGCATTATTAAATTATAGGATTAATGCAATTTAGACAAACAAAATCAATTGGAAACAAGAAGTTTCCCTACCTTGTTACTCTTGGCTCTATGAGAATATGTATCAATATAGATATCATTGTAGTTTTAACTTTTTACCTATTTCATTTTATTCTTTAAAATATTAGAGCCTTAGAATTATTTTGAGAAATAAGGTATGGTCTTTAAACATTCAAATCAAGCAGTTCACCCAAGGGGAATAATAATGATCCAGTTGACAAGACTTTTTGGACAATGTTAACTATCTAATCAAAGTGAGCTTTCCTGACACTACAGTCAGACTCTGCTTTTATAAGGCTAGTGATTTCACTGATGTGGCCACGTTGACAGTCAAAGCGAGGGCCCAGAAATACAACCCAACGTGTTAAAAAGCTTGATGTAAACTGATGAGCCTGACCGACTGCACGCAAACACGCAACGCACGAGGTGTCGTTCCAGGGCAAGCATCACATTTTGCTGACTTGCATCCTTTATAGTTCCCCTTGATTAGGACAAGCACGGTTCTGGAACTGTGCTTTCAGGATCAGGCCACCTCTACTGACCATTTCTGGTGTCCTCTGCAGACGCAGTGCCAGAGGCTCCAGAGGAAACTCGGTTTATTTTTCATCTCCAGCAGACTGCCTGGTTAATGGCTGTCCCCGCAGAGGCGGCGCTCCCCTTGATCCATATTGCCACATGTCCACTTGAACACCAGCTGACCCACTAAACTGCGTTCCACACCCTCCTCATCCACTCCCAGAGGAAGCCGTTTATTTTACCCCATTCACCAAGGTAATTCCAAGGAGACCAGACGGGTGGAGCCTTCCCTTTCAACGTCTCCCTCTGCTCACTGCACACCACTGTATTCAATTGCAGCCGGCTCCAAACCCTCCTTAAGTGGCTGTGGAGGCTGTTTTCTATTTTATGGAGCTAATGCAGGCCAGCTTAGGGATGGTACTTCCCCTTAACCACAGACCCAAATGCCTAGGACAAATAGCCTTTGGTCACTGCTGGCTGGGCAGCTGGTCCCCTATGTTCACATTTGATATGGTTTGTCCTTCTGTGTGTGGTGCTCTGCCCACTCCCCAGCCATCGTGGCCGAGTGGGAGCAATAGGGGTCCTGTATTCAAAAGCAGCTCCTATTTCAAGTACCATCTCTTCTGGGGAGAGGTTGGTCCCCAGAGAGGGAATGGCCATATTGTTGCCATATGCTGTGTAATGGTGGCTGACATTTCATGTGCCTAAAAGCAAATGCTTAACTGTCAGAGGGCTCTGAGGCAGACAGATCAGATGCTTCTGGCTACTAGTGAGCTAGTATGTATTTCTGCAAGTACCTAAGAAACCCACAGAGATATTTCTCTTCTTAATGGAAACACATGGAACTGGGGGGCCTTGCTGTCGAAAACCTCCCTCACAGGCCATCACACAGCAGCACCAGGCATCTGACCGTGTGGAAGGTGTGGAGGTGGTAAAGCCGAGCCACAGGTCAGGAGTCGGGTACTGAACTCTAACAGAGATGAAGGGAAAGGGCCTGGTTTCCTTCAGAGCTCTCTTCTCCTTTGCCTCAGTTTCCATCCCAGGGTGCACATGTCATTCTTCTAAACTCTGAGGAGAGCAGCCATCTACTGAAAGTTATCACCCCATTGGGAGCGGGGTACCCAGGAGCAAAGATGGAATAAGTTTGCTTACTACTTCTTGACTGAGTTTGTATTTTAAAAAATGGAGCTCACACTAAAGTCTGATTTCCCAGAGATTAGAAATCACTCATCCCGATGACTTTTCTTAGAATCCCTTGGAATTTCCATGCCTTTCCATACTGAGATTATGTCATGGGCCTAGACCTGTGTGCTGAGCATACGGAAGTTAGTGCCCAAATCGCAATGAGATGTCACCTGACATGCACTAGGAGGGCTGTGATTTCTGAATGTTTACATATCAGGTATACCTCAATAAATCCGGGGGTGGGGGAAACAACAAAAAAGGAAAAAACAAGTGTTGGTGAGGATGTCGAGAAATTGGAACACTCATACAATGCTGATAGGAGTGTAAAATGTACCAGCCACTCTGGGAAACTGTCTAGAAGTTCATGAAAAGGTTAAACATGAAGTTAACATAGGACCTAGCAATTCTACTCCTAGGCATATACCCAAGGTAACTGAAAATATATGACTAAACAAACACTTATACATGAATGTTTGTAACAACCTTATTTATAGTAGCCCCCAAAGTGGAAACAACCCAAATGTCCATCAGCTGAGGAATAGATGAACAAAGTGTAGTAAATCAATACAATAGACTATTATTCATCAATAAAAAAGAACACAGTACTGATATGAGCTATCAAATGGATAAATCTTGAAAACATTATGTTAAATGAACCAAGCTCCAAAAGACCACATACGGTATGATTCCATTTATCTGACATGTCCAGAACAGGCAAATCCACTATGGCAGGAAGTAGATTAGCGGCTGCTCAGGGATTGGGGTCAGGGAGAGAGTGGGGACGTGGGATTCATTTTGGGGGGCGGTAAACATGTTCTGGAATTGCATAGTGGTGATGGTGCACAGCTTTGTTGGTATACTGAAAACGCTACATGTATACTTTAAAGTGGTGAATTTTGCAGTATGTGAATTATATCTTAATTTTTATAAACACTTAGTGTGCAGACTTGGTTCTGATCTCATGGAGTTGACCAACCTTTTTATTATCTTCAGGACAACTGTCTGGATTATTTTAATCATTTTTTCTTCAAATAATTATTCAATCCTCTTTGCCTTCCCTGAAAAATCTTCTTTAGTTTCTGCATCCCAAGAAAAACTGAGCTGAAAACATAGTGCTAACACACTTGGAGTCCCTAGTGCTGACTTCTTGTTCTGAAAAGAACAAAAAGCTTTGTGCATATTTTAAGCCTTAATTTTTTTTGGGGGGAGGGAACAAATTTTCAAATTACTTATCTATTTAAATTTATTTTTCATTACAGTTGATATACAATATTATATTTTTTCCAGGGATACAAAATAGTGATTAGACATTTATGTACCTTATGAAGTAATCGCCCTGATAGAAATCTAATGCCCATAGTCAAGCCCTGGCTTTTACTGACTTTGGAAAATGAGTAAGAGGAGGAAGAAGAAACAGTGCAAAGTTAGCACCAGAGGTAACTCTCCAGTGAAAGCCAAGGGTAGATTCATGCCACATTATTATTTATATGTATAATCATACTTCAAGGACTGCCAGTGTAGGGGAATTTCAGCTCGAAATCATAGTTGGTTACCCCTTCAGTACAAGTACTTTTGAATACAACAAAATTCTAGGGCAAATGTGATGATTTGCACACTACTTCCAAGGAGTTTTCTGATTTTTTAAAGCATATTTCACATCTCGAATCCGAGCTGGAACCTACTTATCTGTGATGTGACTTTACATCTGACTATTATTAATTTATCATTTACAGGCTCATGGGCCCCTCAGGCTATTTTCTAAATCAGAGTTACTCTAAATTTGCCTCTACCTTAACATCGTCTGAGGAGCTTTAAAAAATTCCCTGATGCTCAGGCCATCGTTCATACCAATTAAATCAGAATTTCTGTGGCTAAAACCCAAGCATCAATACTTTTAAAAATTTCATACCAAATTCCCATGTGAAATCAAGTGAAAAGTACTTTCTTAAATCAATGGTTCTCAAACTTGTCTGAACATATGACTTAGAGAGTTTATTAAAAACACAGATTCTGCTCCTGCTGGTGTGGCTCAGTGGATTGAGTGCTGGTCTGTGACCCAAAGGGTCGCCAGTTCAATTCCCAGTCAGGGCACATGCCTGGGTTGTGGGCCAGGTCCCCAGGTGGGGGCATGCAAGAGGCAACCACACACTGATGTTTCTCTCCCTCTCTTCCTTCCTGCTTTCCCTCTCTCTAAACAATTAAAAAAAAATAGAACTATCAAACAATGCTGCAATTCCACATCTGGGTATTCATCAAAAATAGCAAAAAACACTAATTTGAAAAGATACACACACCCCAACATTCATTGCAGCATTATTTACAATAGTCACGATGTGAAAGCAACTTAGGTGTCCATCGAGAGATGAATGGATAAATAAAATGTGGTATACAATGGAATATTACTTGGCAATATTAAGGAATGTCATTTGTGAAAATATGGATGGACCTAGAGGGTATTACATTAAATGAAAGAAGTCAGAGAAAGACAAATACCATATGATTTTAATTATGTGTGGAATAAAAATGAAAAAAAAAAACAGAAACAAATTCATAGATATGGAGAATAAACTGATGGTTGCCTGAGGGGAGAGGTGGAGAGACTGGGTGCAAAAGATAAAGGGCTGTAGCCACGTATTTTACAATATGTGGTATGTAGTATAGAGACAGGGAATACAGTTAATAATAGCTTGGCACAGTGACAGCTAGGAGACTTATTATAATGATCACATTGTAAGGTATACAAATGTCGAATCGATATATTGCACACCTGAAACTAATATAATATTGTATGCTTCCAACTATACTTTAATAATAATAATAATAATAATAATAATAATAATAATAATAATAAACCTTACAGCCCTGGAAAGTGTGGCCCAGTTGGTTCGAGTATTGTCCCCTAACCAAAAGGTGCATGTTCGATTCCTGGTCAGGACACATACCTAAGCTGCGGGTTCAATTCCCAGTCTGGGCACCGATCCCCAGTGCAAGTGTGTATAGGAGGCTTCTCCCTCACATCAATGTTTCTCTTTCTCCCTTCCTCTTCCCCTTCCTGTCTCTCTCAAAGCAATAAAAAAGAAATGTCCTCAGGTGAGGAGTAAAAAAAAAAACAGCCAAAATCCTACAGATTCCTACATCGAAGCCTAGACCTGCTTAATCAAAATGTTAAAGAGAACTGTTGGTTTGTGTATTTAACAAGCACCCTGGTGCTTTGCAGCAATGAGAAATTTGGAGAACCCATTCTAAAACAATGCATTAGAGTACGGTCCAAGGTCACTGTGGGATAAATTTGCTCTTCCATCCATGTAGGCCATGCCTGGAATGTTTCCTTCATGGGGTCCGCACGTCATTTCACCATCTGCCCAAGTGAGACACCCATGACGCAATAAGTGTTTCTCTGCTACAATGCCATTGCTTCAGTTTCTTCCATTTTATGTGCTAGTTTTTACATCTCTCCTTACTTCCCCTCCCCTCCTAAATGAGTAGCTCTTAGGAAATGATCCACTGAAAAGAGAGTGAAGGTATAGATGAGATTGGGCACGTTCAAGGTGGTACAGCCATAGACAAGATAGTGAAAGTTTACATCTCCGCTTCCCTTTATGATCACTTTGCAAGCTGATGCTGAACACCTGAGGGTTTCCTTGCTTATTATTAGGAGGACTGATGATCACTATCACTGTTACACCAGGTTACATGGTTATTCACTTGTGGAGGGTGTGCCAAAAATTTTGAGCACCTACTAAGTGCCAAACATGTCATAGACATCACTATATCAGTTCTATTAGGTGGGTGATTTTTGCCTCCATTTTTTTTTTCAGATTACAAACCCCAGGCTCAGGCAAACAAAGCCACTAATTTAAGATCAAATGAATAGTAAGTGGTAGAGCCCAGATGTGAACTGCACGCTGGCTGACTTAGAAGCCAATATACTGTGAAACTTTGCAGCTGAATGCGGCTGCGTTTTCTCACTGTGACACACAATCCCCGCCCCCACATGCCACCCTTGCGACTTCATGTTGTGGGGACTGGTAATCACAGACGGAACCTCATGCATCCCCGCGTGGTAGAGTGGGCTCTGGGCTCCTTGCTCACTAGCATGGCCTTGTCATCTCGTCTCCAACCCCCTCCAGTTGGACTTCTCTTGTGAGTATGGAAATTGATTACTGGTCTCAGCTCCTAGCCTACCCGTTGCAACAGGTGACAACAGAGCTAATCGGTAGCAATTGTGGTGATATTACCATGAGGTGAGTATTTCCTGCTGAGAACAGATTGAGACCAATTAATCATTTCATGGGCGTGTACTGAACAGCTATCAGCTGGAAACCATTTGGGTCACTACTGATAAGCTCTGAGTTTATTGTCATTGCTTTGGGAGACAATGCTGTGTTTTCATCTTGTCATTACGCAGCCAAACCAAAAATGTCATTTCAGTACAAGTTCTTTTTAAATGAATGTTTATCCCCTCAAATAATTATGTGAATTGTAATTAATTATTGTGAGAAGGAAAGAGTTCCTCTGTGTGCTTGAACAAACAAAAGAGACTTCCGACTCAGAGACAGACACAGGACCTGGGAAACAGTCTTCTGAACTCAAGAAATAGGAAATAATACACATGCATTTTTAAAATAACAGGCTCATTATGAGATGAGATCGTCTTGAGCAAAATGGTCACATTTTAGAAATAAGAGGAAAGGATGGCCTGTGTTTTGAAAAAAGTTCAAAAACACAACCATCAGGGAAAATTTTCAGGGGCATTCCACCCTTACCTATACCCAAAGAGTCTCTTAAAATGCCAGACACATACTAAAATTCAAGGTGAAATGAGCCCTATACAAATACTAGTTTTGGGGAGATACATTTTAGCTAAAAAGTACCCAACAGCAAGGCTGAGAATCTTGGTAACAAGCTCTTTAAGAGGCAAAGCCACTCTCAGAAAGTAACTGCTTCAAACCATCAGCCACACAACACAATGGAAACCTTCCTTTTGCCAGGTGTCAGACTAGATGGGACCCATCACGTTACATCGCAGACAGAAAGGAAAGGTCATTTTTCTTCTGTGTAAAAGGAAAGTTTGTTTCCCTTACAAACTTTTTTTATAAAAAAAAGTGCTCTCACCCCTATTTTAATCTTGACAGCTACTAAGAGTTCTGTACAGAAATTAGAACAAAAGAGTATTCGTTTTTAAATAAACATTTATAATAGTTTTAGATTTTCAGAACAGCCGTGAAGACAGTGTCATTCCCCTACACCTCACAGCGTGTGGTCCCTGCAGTTAACACCGTTCTTCTCATTACGTTAGTGTAGGACATCAGTCACAACTGATGAGCCAGTACTGATGAACTATTACTGAAGCCCGCGCATAATCCAGATGCTCTTAGTTTTCACACAATGCCCTTTTTCCGTTCCAGGGCCCCATCTAGGGCAGCGTGTTACATTTAGTCAGCATGTCTCCTTAGGCTTCCCCAGGCTGTGACAGTTTCTCAGATTTCCCTTGTTTCGATCATCTCAACTCTTTTGAGGCATACAGGTGGTCAGATATTTGCTAGAACGTCCCTCAATTTGGGTTTGACTTGTTTTTCTTTTTATTAGGCCTAAACAAAGATCTTTTTAGGCATTACAAAACATTTGGACAGAAAAATCCAAGATTTGAGGTCAGTTGGTTCACACACACACATTTAATTTTTATACACTTGTTTATTCCAAAACTTTACTATGGATAGAGTGAGGTGGGGCTAGGCCATATCATAGCTGACAATAATGGTCACTGAAACACACTTGGATCAAAGTAGCCTTTTCCAGAATAGACTTCCAATCCTTTCCCAACCTTTTGGCATCTCTTTGTGCAGAGATAAGAGACCCAGGCTGCTATGCCTAGGCTGGAATAAGGATGTGGTACAAGCTGAGAGCAAACTTTCACTTTATAAAAAGAACCAAAAAAATGGGAAGAGATGAATATATGGATTGCTTCATATGTTAAAAAGCACCAGCTTTGGCCCTGACCAGTGTGGCTCAGTTGGTTGGGCATTGTCCCACAAAGTGAGGGGTCCTGGGTTCTATTCCTGGTCAGGGCACATGCTTGGGTTGTGGGTTCAGTCCTGATCAGGGTGCATTTGAGAGGGAACCTACTGATGTTTCTCTCCCTCTCTTTCTCCCCACTTCCCTTCTCTTTAAAAATAAATAAATAAAATCTTTAAAAAAAATACACACCAGCTTTCTTCAAATCAAATGTCTAAATCCTGCTTAATTAAAAAAAGGATGTTGATATCTGAATATGGAATGTGTCAACATCCAACCCTTTGATTTGTGTGAGTATGAACTAGAAAGAAGAGATTATTTCAGAGAAAAGAAAAAGAGTTCCAGTGTGACAGGAAAGAGTGTAGGCAGCGTTAACTCCAGCGCTTGTTAAAACATGAAGGATTAATAGCAAAAAGAGAGGGAAGAATTGTGAACGTCTCCACTTCAGTATCTTCAAAAATGCTTGGGGTTTCTGAGAATGGCTCACCCAAACCACATGAAAGTGCCGTTAAGGGATGCAGCCACACGACTTTGCTAAATCAAGGGCTGGGGCTGCTCCACTTTCACCATCAAACCATCTTACTTGAAGTGTAGCCACAAATTAAATTTCTTTTTTATTGAAAAAGTACTACGTCCTTGCAAAGGGGGCAAACACAGCAGTCTGAATTAGGTCCTTCCCCCACTCTCTGCCTCCTCCCTCTCCTTGATAGAGTTAAGCCACGGAAAAAGGGAGCCAGCTCCTTTGTCTATGAATTCTTTCTTGGCTGTGTAAAAAAAGGGCAATAATGACTTTCAGTTAGAGAATCCAACAGAATTCAGTTATCAGGTGTTGTTTTTTTATAAATAAAATGATAAACAGGCTAATCAGATTCAGAACTGTTGCATTGGCAAGACTAAAGAGCACTGTGTGATCGAGAGATCTGTGTCTTGCTTTGTGGGCGATTTCCTTCTGCATTTGTAGGATTCAGGATTTATGCTCGAGAAGGTTGGAAAGGAGGAAGAACATGCAGTCTCCATATGTCACTCAGCAACACCCTGCTGACAAAATAAATCTACATTTGGAGGGTCCACCCAAAGAGTCACGGAATAGCCCACATTAGATCATCACCAAGCCACTTAGGTCAGAAATTATAGAGGGACCATTAAAAAAAACCAAAAAACAAAACTCAAGTGTTCCACTATGTATAGGCTCTTTACTTTTTTTTTTTAAGTTACTGTGATGGCTTTGCCAGCTGTTACTGCACGGAATTAGTCTAAATTTAGTGGGAAAATAAAAGAATTTGACAAGAATATGTCCTCTCTCACATTAAAACTACATGGTGAGTATAGATCTTAGGGGAGCAAATGGAAGGAGGTCCTACGGCCAAAGCAACAAGGTGGTTCAAAGGCAGGAGGCCTTTGTCTCCTGTTATCTGCCTGGAATTACTTAGATATGCGTGTGCCTAAGGCACCGAGATGACCAGATGACCTCTCAGGACTGTGTCTAGCTTGGTGCTTCTATTGATAAACTGCTACTTTGAAGTACTGAAAAGGACTAGAAAAAATTGAGTTTGAGTGCTTGCTAAAAGACGGATGCAAGAGACAAGAGTTAACTGATTTTTGTGACTGTCATCCAATCCCAAGTCTCACCCATCCCCCAATTTCCATACCAGCCCCTTTTCCAATGAACATTCTTTGATGTTTAACAAGAGACCCAAAGACTGAGAGTGCCTAGAGTGTGGAAAGGGATAAAATTATGTCCCGGTGGTTCACTTCTAAGCTGAGATAAATCCCCTTTTAACATAACATTTATGTATCTTTGGAAGGCCAACTGATAAATAAATATCGAATTCCCCAAGTTCAACCTGACCCAGTTTTTACAAGAAAAACAAGGCAATAAACAAACTCAGAAACAAACAAAAAAGTATGAATAAAAATTCTTTTGGGACCAAATGATTGAATTTACAGTACCTCAGGGGTTTTTCTCTGTCCTTTTTGTCCACTGTGTTTGTCCGTTGTACCCCCTCCCCCTCCCCCTGGGGGAAACACCACCTAAAAGACTTAGAATGCACATTTTAAATGCCATTTACAGGGAGTTTAAAGTTCTGAGTTCTGGAAAGAGAATGTGGAAGCATATTAAAGGCCGTCTGTCAATAGCATCTTGTCTGAACTGTGTCCTTCACTGTATGCTATGGGTGGTCGTGCTGGTCAGGGAGAAGTAATGTGACCATAATTCCTAAAAACAAGTGTTAGAGTACACCCAATGTTAGTCATCACAATGAAGTGGAATATTTTGCATTGCATGGATCTCAATAAACATACACAAATACATACTTTTCTCTTTTCACCTAAAAAGGAAAACAATGATTTTATGTAAAGAATCAGAGCAGGTTTCATAGTCCTATGAGTTTTGTTTATAGACTTATGATGATGAGTATTTTTATCTTTGGAATTGCTGGCTACTAAGATTCACAACATGCCCAGTGTGCTTCTCCAAGGGCTGAAAGAGGAAAGGTGTCCGATGTGCCCTGGGACTGAGGAACAATATGAAACCAGATAATGAAGAGTTAAGAAAAACTTCTCAGCCTGCTAATGAACTCCATCCTGCAGTGGTGAGACCACCCTCCTTTTTAAGTTAGAGGTAATTTAATATGCATCTAACTCAGTTGTGTTTGGGCTTCATCCAACCTAAGAGTATCAGTGTGATAAATTATAACGAATTGTCTGAATACTTCACAGAGTGACTAGAACAGACCTGAAAAACAAGATCCCTAAGCCTGCTTTTCCAGCTTTTTTTTTTTAATACTTTTCATCTTACGCAGACCACTCCAAAACTTGAAAATATTTCTTATAGCTCTCCCACACTGAAAGTCGTGTGCTTGGAGCACCATTTGATTAGATCCACAGTTGCTGGCTGTCTATTAAATCAAGCCCCACACTTGAAAATGACACCAACAGTGAGACCAGCCAAATAATATAGGGGGAAAACTAACATGGATCTCTTAGTTTCCAGAGTTTCTTTACATGTTAATTTCCTTTGGTAATCCACACGGTGTGCTGGGAAGTCAGTTAGGGAAATGGACTGATTCCTATTTCAGATTCTGAAAATGCACCTGGATCCAGGCGTTCTAGTGTCTGTGGGGAAAATGGGCAGAGACAGCGAAGGGGGTCAGGAAACTCGAATTCAAGCCCGTCCTATTGCCACTGCTGTGTGACTTAACTCCTTTAGGCCAGTTTCTTTACTTAGGTTAAAAACCTCTGTCCTAGAGAAAAGGCCACCTTCTTTTCTTGTAATGGCTTTAGGTTGTTCCAGCTCTTCAGAATGCAAAAGCAGGACTGTTATTCCATAGATAATCCTATAATCCTTCATAAATAAAAGCAATTGGACTGGTTAAGCTGTTTCCTGCGCTGGTCAGAGGACAGCAGCCTTGAGGGTAACACGCAAAATTTGTGTCAAGAGGCAGAATGGAATTTTTTCCCATATTCATATGGTACAGATGTTAGTGTGTAAAGTTCCAGGGGCTGGTAATCAAGGCTGATACTCTGTGTGAAAATCAAGTAATTATATCAGCTTAATTTCCTCATGGGCAAAATCAAATAGGCACTTTGAACTTGTGAGCCTCATACGGGCAAGGGAGCGACGTGCTTTTTTCCTCCGTTGTGTTCGTGCCTAAAACAGTTCCTGAGAACTAGTAGGTATCCGTACTCATTTCCTCTTGCCGCTATAGCACATTACCACCCACCGAGTGGCTTCAAACAATACACATTTATTACTTTATAGTTCTGGAGGTTAGAAGGACTCAAATTGAGGCGTTGGCACCGCTTTGGGGAGAGAATCAATTTCCTTGCCTTCTCTCCAGCTCCGAGAGGCCGCCTCATTCCTTGGCTCGTGGCCGGCCACCTTTCATCTTCAAAGCAGCAACGGCTGGTCGAGTCTTGTTCACATCACATCACTTAGATGCTGTTTCCATCATCACCTTCCTTCTGAGTCTAACTCCCCTGCCATCATCTTTCACTTACAAGGACCCTTGTGATTACACTGGGCCCACCCAGATAACCCAGGATAATCTCCCCGTCTCAGCATCCTTAACGTAATCACACCTGCCAAGTCCTTTTTGCCACGTGAGGTAACACAGTCACAGGTTCCTGTATTAAGAGGTGAACATCTTTGGGTGGCCCTTATTCTGCCTACCACAGTGTTCAATAAACATTTGATCAACCAGTAAAGATTTTGAAAAAATGATAAACTAAACACTGTGAATTATTTGTAAATTTAGCTAATTCCCATGGTCATCACCAGCCGAAGTCACGGTCACATGTAGACCGTACAGTTTTGATCTTTTCATACTCACTCACCCTCATGTTCAACTGACACTTTTCTCCTTAAAAATGCACTCTGGTTCTATTTTATTGTCTTTTGCCTGGTGGACAGATTATAATCTGTCATGACATATTTTCCTAACCAAGTTAAGTGAATTGTTTACTATCACATAGAGTCAAAGATGTAGCCATAACAGAGATTTAAAACTCTTGTCCATTCCTTTGCATCTCAGCTCATATTAAACCCCTTTCTCCAATTACCATTTCAAACAGACCAACCAACCAAAAAGAGGAGGTGATAATCTTCAGGCAGGAGTAAACACGCACCGAGCACACTGAAATCCTACCAGAGAAAATGGAAGCTCCACCATTACTAACAACCTCCGAAAAGACAGAGTTTTACTGTCTTTTCCTTGCAAACTAAACCCCTCAGGTCTGAGTCACAATCAGCGAATTGCTCTCCCATTAGAGGTGCTACCAACCATCATGTTGATCAAGATCCATACACCTTGTGTCAGGACTTTCTCAAATTTGTCCTCATGGTATTAAACTACATGTGACAATAAGCTATCTCCAACTGCCACCCAGCCCTTCTCTCGCCGAAGCAGGTTTAGGATGATGTTGGCAGGCAACCTATAGGAACTTTAGTGATGGACAATTACATATTTTCACTTTGAAGTTTTCCAATTGTTTTGAAGCAACCGATGTCTTTAAGTCTGTTAGTCTGCATCACTTGGGTAAATTCTCCCAGTTCTCAGTTGAAACAAACACAGGAATCTTGTCTTATCAGTTTAACTTAACAGTAGCATTCATAAAGGGATGACAACCGACTCTATTTGTCCAATGCCAGTTCTATCAATGTATTGTGTAAAACTGGTGTCTAAGAGTAATTTAGAATAACTGGAAATTAAACACTGTACTTAAGTATGTTGACAGTAAACTGAGAGATAAGTATTGAGAACTAGAATGACACATGACAACACTCCAGAGTTTTATACCCCAGGCATTCTTTCTTTTTTTTAAATTTGGCAATGAGTGATGCCATATTATACCAGTGACAAAGTCCACAGATTTACCTACTGATTATATTAAGTACAAACAATATCTCTCTGTGGCCTAGAGGAAACAACTGTGCAAAACTCACAAGGTGTAGCCTCAGCTATTGAGGCTCAGTGGATTGAGCGCCATCCTGCAAACCACAGGGTCGCTGTTTAGATTCCCAGTCAGGGCACATGCCTGGGTTGTGGGCCAGTTCTCAGTAGGGGATGCACAAGAGGCAACCCCTCTCTTTCTCCCTCCATTCCCCTCTCTAAAAATAAATGAATAAATAAAATCTTTAAAAAAACACCTCACAAGGTGTAAATTCTCCTGAGCTATTTTCTCTGCAGTTGCAGTAGGTTTTTAAATATCTAGCACCAGTGTTGGTACTTACAAACCTAAGGTGGGTTTAATGAAGTGTGTAGCTTTCACTGAAGAATGTGAATTTCTATGGAAAAACTCTAGTTCAGAGGTAAACAAATCTCTATTATATTTTTCCTTATTTAATTCCATATTCTTGAACATGAGCATAAAAATGTAGAGAAAGTGGGCAAATTGATATATATGGAATTGATAATATTTAATATCAAGAAGCAGGACAAATAAGCACAAAAGAAAGCTGGATTTCTAAAGAACTACTTCTGGAGTCCAAAAATGTCATAACTTGATGGCAATAATGTCTTTCATATGGCAAATACAAGGTACTGTGGAAAGTTCTGTGTCTATATTTGCCAGGTCAAAGGCAGAGTCGAAGAAATTGGTTGAAAGGCAAAAAAGTAAATAAATAAAAATATTAAACTACTGATTTCCAAGGCAATCAGACCAGGAAGTCAATAAAAGCCTCGTTTTCTTCTATACCTTCATTTTGCACCCCACTCCCTTCGAAACGCAGGCAAGGGCTGCGCAGCTGCAAGCTGCCACACATCTGGAAGGCTATTTCAACATGCATTCGAAATGTCCTGACTACATGATGCCAAGCATCTGGCAATACAGACTTCTCGTAGGTATTTTTCTTCTACAGAACTCAGTCCTGTGTAGACAGTCCTGGTGCCAGATTTTGAACTGCACGTTTTATTTGTGGAATGACAAAAATACACATGCAAAGGTACGGTTTTCCTTATGATTTTGATTTAGGTAGATGGAAATGATGCTAACAGGATTGCCATTGATTCTGGCATTATGTGAACTCTCCCTCTGCCCCCCAAAGCCCTTCAGTGGCCTCTGTTGGTCATGCCCACCCCAGGAACATTCTCTCACAAATGAACAGCACTCACTCGTCTAAATAGTAACTGACTTTATTGGTTTCATTCCGCAGCAAAGATGAGGAAAAGCGAGGCTTCTAGTTTTCCCTGTCTAATAGGAACCAGCCTCAGGAATACCTGTGGTTCACCAACCATCCCCAAACCATTTGCAGGACCTTGAGGTAGGAGGTAGGTATTCTTCATGTGAGGTCGTCTCCCTCCGCATGCAGACGAGCTCAGCCTCCCAGAGGCCTTTCCACAAACTGCCCTAACCATCCCTGTCTTTGCTCCCCTCTCCACTTTCCACACTGAGTCTTAAGTCTCATGGCACCACCGTGGGTAAAATATGCACTAATCATCTGAGTTTTGTAGCTTGTAATCTACCACAGATCACACATTCTTGCTTTTTTATTTTATTTTTTTAATTTGCACCCAAGGACATTTTTTTTTCTCTTTTAGATAGGGAGGAAGGCAGAGAGAAAGAGAGGGAGAGAAACATCGAGGTGAGAGAGAGAAACATCTATCAGTTGCCTCCCATATTCACCCAGACCAGAGGTGGAACCCACATCCAACTGCCACACCAGCCAGGGCCGTTCTTGCTTTTGACCTCGGGGAAGAGGGATAAATTCCTCATAAGCAGGGTACACACCATCTCCATCTTGTGGCCTGGGTGCTAGACACAATAAATGTCTGCTCAGTTGTTCTGGATGAAATGCAGTCTGGCCCAGTGTGGAAGTAAAGATCATCACGTTTCAGACTTGAAATGAAATGTAACAGTAGTCAGGTTTGAGCCTAAGCGGTGTTGACAATTCAGATAGTGATGAAGAGCTGACTAGTGGGACAGGTCTGCCGGAACCGTACTTGCAATAGGGCGCTACCGTTAAAATGTAATGGCTACATGCAGTACAAACTTGGGAGATAGTGAACTACCAGCTTGCATTAATTAGGACCCCTTGAGCCCTGGTTGGTATGGCTCGGTGGATTGAGTGCCAGCCTGCTAACCAAAGGGTCGCCAGTTCAATTCCCAGTCAGGGCACACGCCTGGGTTGTGGGCCGGGTCTCAGTAGAAGACACATGACGGGCAGCCACACTTTGATGTTTCTGTCCCTCTCTTCCTCTCTTCCTTTCCCTCTCTTTAAAAACACATAAATAGAATCTTTTTAAAAAATTAGGCTTGAGACAAAGAATACACACTTAGGGAAGGGAATCATTCTGTCTCCTTTTTCATGGAACATTCCCCCGCCTGACTGGCTTCAGCTCTCCAAGTCCCTGGGCTGTTCAGGGTTCTGGTGCTCAGACGGCAGCCATGGAAACCAGCGCATGGGTGTGCAGCTCACCCTGTAGGCTGAGTGGCAGCCAGCCCTGGGGTGCCTGAAGGGGACGGCAGTGGAGCTTGGGTGCCGGAGGCCCAGCGAGCTACCGTTAGCATCACAGGTGGTCCTCGGAACCTCCTTCGTGAGCATCCCTGCAGCCTCCTTCGGGAGCTCCCAGAAAAAAACCTGGGGGAATTTGAAGAGCTCAGAAATCCTAAATTGTAGATGAGGTGAATACAGAAATATGGTTTATAATGTTAACAAAATCTCATTTAATTAACTGTATGTGACCTCAGAAAACCTGGATTTGATAGATTTCATACATAGATAGACATAGAAAAAATGAGTTTAATGACATCAAGCAACATAATATTTTGCTATTTTATAACATATAATAGCAGAAGATATTGCTATTTCAGTTTGAAATAGATTCTAAATTAAGTATTTGAAGCAGTTTCATGATCCTCTGAGTTAAAACCATACCTAAGAAAAAAGTGTAGAAAGCATCCGAAAGGGTTAATAGTTCCAAGGTGGAGAATGTATTTTAACTCAGAATTCCTCAAGAAAACCAGCTTTCTCTGCAGGTTTTACAAATAACAGCAATTGGTAGCTAATGTTTCTAACCTTTAGTCAGTTTTATATCGATGAAAAATCAGAATCAGGGATTATTACTCAGCAAAGAATGTTTAGACATCCCAGTGACATGATCACTACATAAAATATAATTCAAATTATCTCAGTTTAAGCACTATGACAGTAAAAATCATTTAATTTTCTACTATGGAAACTATTTTAATAATTTTAACCACTTTTTAGATTATATCATTTCTTTGAGATGAAGTATGACGAAGAATCAAAATAGTCTTTGTCAATTGAGCTCTATTGCAAAAAAAAATGACTTCCATTCTTCAGCAGGGGTGTTAATAGATAACCTGAGTGCCTTTCCCAAGTATTCCTCTCCTTCCTCTACCTCCCCAGTCTCCCCAGCTCAGAGAAAACCTAACACGTGGACACAGACTCTGCTTAATGATCCCCTTCCCTCTGCTTTCTCCCATCCTCTTTCATTCTCATTCCCAACGCTGCATCTCTCTTCTCATTTTCCTTTTTTCTTTCCGGGGAATGACCACCTCAAAGGATTAATTCAGAACAGGCAGCAGAAAATGGTAACGAGAGTGGGCAAATCAGGATGTGGATTTAAAATCAAGAGGTATTTTGAAGGAGGAGAGTTACTCAAATTAAACATATGTTAAGAATATGGGTTTGTTGTTCATGGCATACCTGCTGCCTGCGATCCCACCCTCCTCGGAGCAGCCTGCGAGGGCAGAGCATTCCCTGGCGGAATAATAAATACAGCGGCTTGAGTGGATGTGGACCGAGCAGCCCGGCGAGCTTCCTTTCCTCCTGGTCTGACTTCACTGTTGGAACACAGGTGGTCACTGAACTAGCTGCACTAGTGAAACGGATCACGGCCCCTCCGGCTGGGTGCCAGAAAGAACAGAATTCAGGGTCCAAATATCAGGCTTGGGGCATATATAACTTCTCATATAGGTCTTGGCATGTGCACCAAACTCTGTTTAACCGATACTGCCTATTTTCCCACACATCATCTTTCTTGCCTTGATACATGTAAACCACGCAGTAAAAATCCATTCATTGGTCTTTTAAAAACATGCTGCGCATAACTTGAGAGTGTTTTTCTTTGGGCTAACCTGCCATCGACCTAAGGGTATGGCAAATTGTGTTCTGCAGATGGAAATGAAAGGGCTTGCCTTATTTCTACATTTTCATCCTTTCCAATGTATTGTATCTTGCAGCTTATTGCTGTCTTAGAATCCTGGACCCAAACATTGTTATATAAACTAGTCACAACTATCCCCATTAACAGTTTTCAGTAGGATCTACATAAAATAGAAATATATGATTTATTTGCTCATTTATACCCTTCCTTGCTTTAGAAGACTTTAAAGGTTGAGAGCAGTAATGTAGAGTATTTATGGGTCAAATTCATTCTGCTGATAGGCAAGATTCAACAGTTTTAGGTCCTTCAAGGTAAGAATCTATGGTATAGACAACATTAAAATATCCATGAGGATTTTGAGGGAAATATTTTAAATTTGGCATCAAAATAATATGAGTCTGAGAAACTCAAGGGGCTCTTTTCCCATTTATTTTGACATTATTCTAGAACACTAGAACTACCTAACTAGCTGTGAAATTATTGCAGAATAATAAAAGGTAACTGGTTTCCCTTTACACTGTCTATAAAAAGTAGTACTTGGCTAACTACATGAATGTGTTGGGAAATGAATATTTTCTAAGTCCCTCAAGTATAAATGCATAGTTATGAACTATAATATACAAAAAAATAAAACATTCCTAATTCTTCATTAAAGTAATCAGCCCCTTGATGTTTGATTACTAGTTCAGGCCATCACACACTTAGTGTTAATGTATTTTTATTGCAGCAGCAATAGCCCAAATCAGCAGATATCATATCACAGGACCTGCTATATAAACATTTCTATTTATCCAAAGGACAGTTTGGAGAGCATGATTATTTACTTTTTCAAAAAAATTCATTTCGTTATCTCTTATAGTGAGCCATACACGACTTAAGGACTGGCCTTCTTCCCCCACGTTGTCTGAATTTGTGATGCTGTACAGAACTTGGCTCAGATGTCCCTCTTACAAAGGAGGGAACATACTGTACTGTTCTAAAGGCAGGAGGTTTGTGTTAAGTCCGTCTCAGTAGCTTTCAATAGGCACAGGGGGAAATACAGTGAAATTCAGTTCCAAAGTTTAGCAAGTCTTTTCCGTTTTACCAAGTGTGTTCAAGGGAACGCCATGAAACTCACGGGGGCGTGGTCCAAGTCTGCTTTGGCAGCTGGGGGCTGGGGGCTGGGGGTGGGGGGCTGGAGCACAGGTAGAACTTTCCTTTCCCCGAGCACCTTTCCCCAGAGTGAAGTCTTTTCAACAATTTTAACGGCAATAGGCGGACACAGTGTTGTTATGCCTTTGATGAAATGATGTTAACAGAAGCCAGGTTGGGAACAAAGATGGCAAGAAACATAAGGAAAGTAGTGGTGGAAGGCAGGTGGTATTGTATCTATGTGCTCATTCCCACCCTCAGGAACCCCAGCCAGCGGCCCTGCTCCCAGACTTGGTCCTTTTGGCACCCCAGCATGACCGCCTGCATCCGTGATGCTTCAGGATGGAACGCAAGCACGCTGGGAAATTCTCCAGCTCTAGCCAGAGCCGGGTGGTTTGTCCTGTGACAGCATCATGAGTGATGTTCAAGCGAGGCAAGGTGAGGGTGGCCCCGGAAGACAAGGTTGTTTAAGAGAATCCAGGGTTTGAAGAAGCAGTGGCTCCAGAAAATGAGGAAGGTTCCCTTAAACTGTGAGATACTATAATTCTACATGTTCGTGGGCCTTATGAGGAAAGTAATAAGTCATATATGAGAAACAAGCGCACGAAAAACAAAAGCAAAAGCAAAACAACAACAACAACAACAAACTCCCTTCACTGTCCATATGGTGGAACACAGTCAAACTATCCTGGAATAGGAATTTGACTTTAGCTGGGGTTTGCATTTCTTTCTACGTAAAAAATGATTAGATGATGAAACAAAAATACAATCTCTGGTTATAAGTACAAAGTGAGTAAGGATACCAAACTATGGATTGGTAGTTAAGATTGGCTAATACAACGTCTGTTGCTAAAACAAAATTAATTTTATAATGGAAATCTCCATGAGTCCACACAAATTTTGTGTACTTCTGTCTGTCCTTTGTACCCCATGTTTTTCTTTGCATGTACGTGTGTGTACATGTGTATCTGTCTGTATGTATATATGGGTGTGTGTATATGTGGGCGTGTTGCAGTTTTCTGTCAAAGGAGCAAATTTGCTTTGATTGCGGAGCTCTCTCCAGACATTAAAAGCCAGTTTTTATACTTAGAAAATGCTCAAAATGTGTTCCTTTCTGGGGGCACTAAAAACTGTGCCACCTTTGAGAGTCAAGCCCTTTCAGGTCCATGCATTATTGTTCGAAACTTTCTGATTCTATTTTCATAGAATCTTTGTCCCACACTTTCTGAAAGGCTTTGAGCCCTTAGGTGAACATTCTCCTAAACATCGCTGAATGCCTTCATTTGTGCCACAGGTAGCAGGCATGATGGCATACGATGCTAAATTAATGCCGTTCCCACACGGGAGTTCTTTTCCCAGAGCTGTTGCCGGCTGCCCAGCTGAGGGATCAGAGGGTGGGATACTTTTCATTTTAGACATAAGAAAGAGGATGAGGGAGCCGGGCTTTTAGTGATGGGGCCTTCGGGGGGCCCTGGAGTGACTGGTGCCCACCTCATGCCAGAGAACACAGTGTGCAACCTCGCTCTTCACACAGAGCCCCCGCCAAGGTTCAAAACCACATACAAGGCAAACTAATTTACTGAAATGTAGACCAAGAGCACTTTCTTTTAGAAATAGTACGTGGTGGGGGTGGGGGGTGTGGGGGGAGGCTGAATATACCAAAGGAAAGACTTGAGCATAAGCTACTTATCTGCAGTTCTTAGGAAGGTGAGGGGATCCTGGCAACACTCTGTGGGCTCTAAGGACATTTGGCCTCACTCTGCATCATGCTCTGGAGCTATTTTTCCCGTTTGTTTTTTTTTTTCATGCTGTCTCTGTAACACAACCTCTTTACCTAGTTTATCTCAGGAAATGACAATTGGCTGTCGAATCCCATACAAATGGATTGGATATGACAGCTTAAAGGAATAAATCTTCTGCAGAGAAGAAAGTTTTGACTTACACTCCTGTATTTTCAATCCTTTTTATTTTTTATCCCTTCTTGCTTAATTCTATTATTTCAATTAGATCACTTAAACATCAACACATCACATACCTACCTCCCCGAAGAGCAATCATAAGATTTGATGATTTTTCTGATGTACAGGCTAGGGTTTCAAATTTGCATTATTTTATCGACTGAATTAACGATGAATTCTGAACCGAACTACTGCTGCATGTGCTTTTAAACATCTTTAATCTGAACCATCTGGAGAGGCACGGTTTTGCAAAGGCATCCCTTTCAGGACACTCTGTGGATTTTGTCACTGCTTGAGGTTTTGGCAAACCATCAACACTACTATAATTCTCTTTCATGAAATATAACTTTTGACGAGGATTTTTAGAGTCTTGGGTGTGTGTGCGCGCATTTATATGAGTGTGGGTACTTGTGTATAATTTCTGCTCCTGTCCCTTTCTCTTTTCAGAAGGCCATATTTACACACACACAACAAAACTTATTTTAAAGAAATAAAGGTTTTTGTTGTATATAAAAATAAATTTAATTTCAAGTACTGAGCATAATGCCAGACCAAGTTATCAAGAAGTAAAAAAAAGCTCTGTTAAATAACACACCTTATTGTATGTAGGGGCTAGAAATACTTCTCTAAACAAACCAAAAGAAAACATTGGCTTAAGAGAACAACAACAAAAGAAAGTATAGATATTTTAAAATGATTATGGCAGCAATGATTTGTAACATATAGTATATATATTCAGTACATTTATAAGGAGATTACAATTAAAAATTGACTAAATCTTTCATTTAAGAAAAGCAATGTTTTGTTTAATTCTTTGTCTAACAATAAACACACCATTTTAAAATTACAAATCAAATATAAGCATGGTAAAAGCCAAGTGGAGACTACTTGTTACAACCAAGTTAAAAAACTTCCTCAGAAGTAAGGATGATGGTTCTACTTACAAAAATTCTCTTTGATAGTAATGTTTTCAAATAATTTCAAAAATCAATCTAAAAATAGAAAGAAAACTTTTTTTGCTGAGAGCCACTGTCTGAGATGAATTCAAATAATACTTCAAATAATTCAAATAATATTGTGACCATTGGGGAATATTAACATCTCTGTATTTATGAATAACATGGTATGTTCAAACAACCCCTTTCATTCTACAATATTAAGCAATTTACACACACACACAAATCAGAAGCTTTTGGTCAAGATTGTAGAGAAGAATAAAAAGGTTTGTTTTTTTTAGGGATAGCCTGAAGTCCAGAAGTGGGTCTGTGCCTTGAATATAATGATGCCAAAGCAACACACAGGCAGCCCACAGAGGAGACAGAGGCCTAGAACACTCCTGGTGGGTGCTAATGACCTGGGGCACATCACAGCCCCTGCCCCCTGCCCCCCTACTGCCTGCTCTTTCCTCACTGGACACAGGGTCCTCGATGCCCATACCTCTGAGGGAGAGGGATGCCCTTCTAACACTTTCTGTTTAGACCACCTGGTACGTTACTGCCCATGTTAAAATGCTTCAGGATAAAAAGGGAAAAGAACAATCTGATACTCCAGGGAATGGAAGCCCCATGTAGGGGACTTAGATCATACGTCTTTGGGAAGAACAGCTCTTAGCAGAAATGCTGATCTGGTCTGAGATGAAAGGAGAACATTTGTCAGTCCCATCTTCCTCACTCTTACTCCGAGCTCCACGGAGTGAGTTCCGCGGGGCAAATGGCCAGCGAGTCTCTACAGACTTCAGTGTGGCCATATTAACCATGCAGAAACCAGAAGGTTCCTTCCCACAGGAAGCCTCTGCCTGAGGCAATCAATGAGTATTTAAGCCTTGGAAGCAAATGCACCTGCACCTCGTCATGGTGAAGGCAGAGTAGCAGGATGATATCCAAGCCATGCACACTCGTGCAACACCACTAGTTAATAAAATGTTGAGGTCATTTTGTACTTGTTGGTTAGATGCTTTCCTCCAGGTCCTTCCAGGGCTCCCCTTCTGCCTGGTCCCCGGTCCCTCCCTTTTTCAGTTGGCAACTAAAGATGCAATTCTGGATGCAATGGAGGCCTCACCCATGCTGTTTGGTCAGGGCCATACTGGTTGCCACATATTTTGAATTTCAATTCTACACGTTAGATAACAATTATAGCTGACATGCCCTAAGCTATGTGCTTGGCACTAAGTACTTCATATGTATTATTTATTTCACTCTCATAGATGACTTGCTCAAGGTCGCAGAGCTTCCAAGTGGTGGGACCCAACTTATACACCAGGGTTGTATGACCATACAGCCCACCCTTAACCACTATGTGCTTAACTGCCTCCCAGCACTCAGTAAATATACCATCACCATTTAGTTTTGAATCAGATGTTTAAGTAATTGAAATGAGAGAACTTTGGAACTGTGTTTGGTTCCTTCTTCATTTGGCATTTGTATAAAAACCACACATGGGGATCTGACTAATGTGAGGAGAATGGCCAGGTGATGGGAATTGGGGCATAGTGGGGATTGAGGCAAAGTGACAAGTTCTTATGGACAGAGGACAGCCTCTTTTTAGCTCAGCCAATTGTCATACTGAGGACCTGGCCATGGTGGGTACCCCCAAAATATCTGTTGAATGAAATGGGTGAATGAATCAATCTAACTTGAGTAAAATTTCTTTAGAAATATATTCAAGCAAGAAAAATAAGAATGCCAAGCTTTAAGCTTCCCCCCATGGGACTCTCATGCAATAACAGTGAAATAGCCAAATGGAAAGAGAGAACTTCATCTTCTCAAAACATATTCACCTATTACTACCATTGAATTACGTCCCCCCAAAACCACTATGTCTTGGCCCTACACCCCAATATAGTGGTATTTGGAGATGAGGCCTTTGGGAGGTAATTAGGTTTGGACGAGGTCATAAGAACGGGCCCTCATGGTGGTGTTGGACACCAGGGAAGCTTGCTACCTACTTCTATCATGTGGGAAATAGCTAGAAGGCAGTTGTTTCCAAGACAGGAGAATGGCAGGCACCCTGATCTGGGACTTCCCAGTTTCTAGAACTGTGGGGAAATCACTCTGTTGTTTAAGCCACCCAGTCTATGGTATTTTGTCAAGGCAGTCTGAGCAGACTAATACACCTCTGTCATCTCTTTTATCCTCACAGTCACCCTAAGAAGTAACTAAAGCTCCACTGGCTGTCAGCGCACAGACCCCTGAGAACACCCGTCGCCCTTCGACCACAGGGAGTGGCACGTGCAGGGTGGAAGGACGAGAGTAGTGACCAGCCAGAACACCTCTCATACTGCCATGGGCTCTCGTCACTCAGCATCACTAATTCCTGGCGTGACTCCTTGACGAAGCACAGCTGAAGAAAGCCCGGTGCAGACAGTTTCAGCACAGGGCATGGGGAGGGGAGGAAGGGCATTCAGGGAACTGAGTAAAATCTTTACTGTTGGGGATCCATGCCTCCAATATATGTGCACATTCATGGGGCAGAGTGAGCGCTGGGGAATCTTAGATAGTTTTTGCAATAATGTTAAACTTCAGCTTAATCACTTGCAATATGACATGGCAAGACAGAGAAAGCAATTTAAAAACAATTTGTTCAAAGGTGTATTCTCATGGCGCCCCCTCTCAGTGAGCTTACTCAGCCACTTGCACAGTACACGGTCTCCTTCGTTGCTATTTTCAGATGAGGAATCGTCTATGGAACAATCTGTTTGCTATAACCCTGCTGATAATTGTGATTTCCCTAGATAAATTCCAATGAGCAATTTTGCTTCTCCTTGTGTAATGTCTTGGAGAAGATTCCAGAAAGAGGGCAGATAAAGAATGAAAACTGGCAAGGCAGTTTCTCTGCTTCCAGCTTCCTGGGCCAAAAACAGAAAAAGAAGTTCCTGCTGTTTGATTTAATAAGAATCAGTGTCTAGCTCTAGCCTCGATCGCCGGGCCAGTCAGACTCAATTGGCGTAAAAGCCGTGTTTCCGAATGCCTGCGTTTCATTTCAGCACACACGTGAAACTCCCTCACGCCTTTCCCCGAGGGCACAAACCAGCACTGCTGTGCTGCGGTGCCCCTTGTCCAATCCGTGTAATTTGTATCTTTTATGTCAGAGCTTAATTTCACCTTTATGTCATTTGCATTCTTTAATTTTCACTAATTGTATGCTTGGAAATGTGTCATCACCATCTATAGGACAATGGTTGAGGTTTCCTTTTCCGGGTTTCCCCCTCCTGCAGTTGGTCCAGCATCGAATTTGGAAACTGCTTACATGGGTTCGCACGCTCTTGCCCACGGACTTTATTCTCCTGTTTCTAAGCACTGATTACGTCTTTTCATTTTGGATCTGTAGCCCTAGTTGCAAAAAAATGTTGTGTTCATTCATCTCCTCTTTTTTGACTTCTACTGAGTAAACACTCATGCCACACCCAAGAGAAAAGCTTAGAAAATTCCTTTAAAAAAATCAGCCAGCCCATAAGAAAATTGCCCTTCCTTTAATTAAAAAAATAATAAAAATCTTTAAGTTGCATTCTAACACCGCTCTGGTCATAATATACCTTGGGAAATGCATTGAAATTAGTTTATGTCTTTATGTCTGTAGCTCTTTGTTCTTTTGGACTGTGGAGCACAATCCGAGCTAGGGCAAGGGCAGAGACAATGGGAGAAAAATCAAGTTTTCTGAAATAAACTTCAAGGCTCCACCAGAGACTTGGAGCGAGTTCTGTTTCTACGACACAACAAAGCCTCAACGACTCCCCCAGGTCCCTCAGCAGCGTGGCCAGCCCGGAGCAGCGCCCCAAGTCCTGACTTTCTGTCCCCTCCCCTCACCACCAGCCCCTCTTCCCTCTGGTGTCACTGGCACTCCTCAGGGGGGTGGATGGTAGGGGTGTAAGGGACTCTCTTCAAGGTCAGCAGGAATGTCATGCAGAACCCATCCCTGGGTGGCTCAAGCTGTGAGTTGTAATCTCCTCTATAACCTTTATAGGCTTTTGATGAAAAGCACAGTCACGCAGAGGGAAAAAGTCAACTGAGGGTTTTAAACAGTGGCTCAAATGAGGCTGGCTAATACCACCCCACTTTGCATTCTCTTTCTCCCTGAAATAGTGAGGGTTTCAGGTCATTTTCAGTGTCAGGTCATTGTCAGATAATCCTTAAAAAGAGAGTGCTAAGAACAAAGAAACCAAATCAGGAAAAAATAAAAGTAAAAATAAAAACCTCTGACCAAACCAAGCCTCTAAATATAACTTTTCCACTTACCTCAATGCAGATAATTCTAAGATATATATTTCTGATTCTATTCATTCTGCTGAAAAGAGAAAGACCACACCAGGGTAAGCAAGGCAGGGTGGTCAGGATGCATAATGTAATGACAGTGTGTGGAAGCCACTACAGAAGACGGCAGGAGAGCTGCCAGATCGTGCGGTGGGGCCGAGGGGCTGATTTCTATGCAGAGTCCACCGATCTTTTCCAAGTGTGGACAGCTCTTACTGAAATGAAAATAGAAAATGCAGGACCAGAGCCCACACTGAATATTCAGTTTAGTAAAGACACGAAACTGCCCGTGGAAGTAGAAGGCATTCAGCCATGCTATCCTTAACAGAGAAATGAGCCTGCATGCTGCAATCTTTTTGTGACGAGGCTGGGAGCCTGTCAGTCTTCGTGAAATAACACTGAACTGATGTCTGTTCTCTGCGCATTTTCTTCCTAGTGCCTGGAATGATGCTTTCCTGAGCCAAAGGATTTGTTTGCAATTACATGCTTTTGAAAAATAGGAAGAATCCACAGAGATCAAGAAATGGATAGCTAATGCAATTATTCCAAAAGGATAGAAGTACAGTCATTGTAAGGTACTTGTTACTTCTCCCTGTCCACAGTCCTCTTTCCTACTAAGCAAACTGTCTAACTACTAAAATCTTGGCACATCGCAGGAGAATGTGGAAGCACAACTACGTGGTTTCAGCGAGATCGTGTCTAGAAAAGACCATAAGTAAGTTTTACCAGAGACCAGAAAGGCTGCACAGGAAAACTGAGAGGTTGGTGAGTGGGAGTTAGGTTTCCCTCACATGTATTTTAATTCTGTGGGCTCTCCAAATTCCCCTTTAGGCTTGGGAGAAGTGGCCACTGTCCATTAGTTAACAAGAAATGCACGTTGTAACTGAGAAATGCTGGGCAATCGAGGTCTCCGATTTGCTGTTTTTATATCTAGACAGCTTTAATACATAAGATTATCTATACAGATATATAATCTCTATATATTTATGATTATATATAATATATATTTTAATGAATATATATATGTGTGTGTATATATATCCATTAAACTAATTTTCTTTTAAAAAGTCCCTCTGCTGACAGCTCTACTACTGTCTGGCTCGCCATCACATCCTTCCCCAGCCTAGACACAGGCAGAGGGGTCCTGAGTAGCCCAAGGGCCCATTTGAGTCTCTTCTACCCAGAAGTCTTGAAGGACAGGGAGTAGAGCACCCTCGTGGGTGGATGCTCTTCCACCTGACTATTCTAGGCCCAGGATGTAGCCGAGGCCTTGCACTGGGTCAATGATGACCAAGGACCAGTGATACCAAGGACCACAGCCAATGCAGCAACTGCCTGAAGACAATCCCAGGGGTTGCTGATCACCCTCTTGAGGCCTACCATCTATTCGCAGTAGCCACCTCTAGGCCCATGTTTAACCAACATCTCGTGAGTGGCAGGCTACCAAAGATACACTTTGCATGAATCGCACAGCCTCTGCTATCAAGGCCCACATTGCCCCACACTGAGGGCAGCCTGGGAGAGTGAGCCTTGTTCTCGGCCCAGCTCTACTGCTCACGAGCTGGGAAGCTCTTAAAGTGCATAGTCTCTCAATGGGAAGAGAGGAATAAACTCTTTTCTGCTGCACTGCTGTGAGAATCAAGGAGATCATGAAGGCAGAAGGGCTGGCAAAATGTAAAATACAGACAAATGCAGTTATATTCACAGTAGTTATCAGAGTTCTGTGCATGGTCACCAAACAGCCCTTCCTATTTTTTAAATTAGTAGATACTAATTAGTACATAGAAGATACTCTTTTTAGTCAATATTGGTATTAACAACTGTGTGATAAAACAGGGAGTTTTGAATTCCAGTTAACTCCAAGGACCTTTGAAATTTCATTCTTAACTCAGCATTATCATGTGCCTACTGACTTGTTTACTATGCAATGTTGTGAATATTAACTATATTATCAAATTGTTATTGTCACAGGCTGTTAGTCTGTTAATATAAACTTTGCAAAACAGCATGTGCATCGACTAAAACAATGTATTGTTACCTCTTATTCTTTCAGCATTCAAGATATTTATGTAATATCAAAGTAGTTTAAATGGCACTGTTTTTTTTTTTTTCCGTAAATGTGCTTCTGCTTACCCCATAATTGTTTGAGTATTTTCCTGGTAATTCAGTAAACATCTTAAAATTTAACAAAATTAACATTTTGTGCTTCTATGTTTACCAAAAGAGCTTATCAAACTGACAAATTAGATAATCTTAAAAAAAAAAACGAAAGGAAAAACTGTTCTTATTTCAAAGGTTCAAAAAATAAAGGTTATTTACTATGCAGACCTCGAACGCTTGTTGTTTTTAAGACAGCAAATTAGAAAAGCATGGCCAGCATGAGAGGCCACTCAGTCAGGTTGAGGCTGGGGCGTTTGTCCCAGCAGCTCTTGTTCCCCAAATTACATCTGATAATGTTCTAAAGCCTAAACACATTTGAGTTCAAAAAAGATACTCAGTGCTTAGATATAAAATAGCACGAAACTTCCAAATACCAACAGGTTTACCCACCCTCTCCAACTGATGTATTTGTATTTGGAGTAAACTGCAGCTCAGTCCCTCCACGCCGTGGTATCTGAGGAACTGAAACTTGAGCTGGAATGTTTGTTTTGCATTTTCCTGTGCATAATCACAGGAGAGGGCATTAATGAAGGGGTTGGTGTGTTGGCCACTGCTGAGGCCTATTATTTAGGAGAGTCGTGGCAACAGAGCAAAGCTGGATGTTCGCAAGTGTAACATAATTTCAGCCTGTATTGTGTTGAATGGGTGAGAAGACAAATGTGTCAACAGACACAGGGTGTATGCTATTCAAAACCAGTTGAAAATGATCTCTGCACTTGCTGAGAAATATAGATGCTGAAAACAACATCTATATTTTTCAATAATTCAACCAAGATTCATGATAGGTATCCCCTTAAACTGGCTACAAAAATATTATCTGTAAGCAAGATGGCGCCCAGAAAAGTTAAAATTGGCAAAATCCCATTGAACTGCATTTTGGAGAGAGGAGGGACTTGAAGTGGTAGTGCTCTGAGGATGTCCACGTGGGTGGTCAAGCATATGGTGCTGCTGAGCAGAGGAAGTGGTACACCAAGATTTCTTCATAAGCGCGAGGTCTTTATAAACTCATCTTTATGGGGGCAGTTTTAAATAGAACGAAAATGACACAGAGTCCCCAACCAGGCTTCCTAACTGTTTGGAGAGGGTTGCCACTTTCCCAAAACATTAGGTTACTGTGGGGGAATTTTCCAAAATTGTCAACAATTCCATTTTTAAACTTAGTTCTTCCTCTCCACTTAAGACAGATGCAAGGCAGTGTGAACTATATTTGGTCTAGTAGGAGATGTAAGTTATTTTTACCATGCTGACTCCTACCTGACAGTGGAAGACGTATTCTGGTGTGGTCTTCTTGAACTTCATGTTCCAAACCAAGGCCACTCCATCCGGTTCATGAGGAGCATCTTCATTGTTGTTGTAGGAAGCGACCATCAGCTCCGGGTACTGAATAGAGGAGGTCACAAGGATGCATTATGCCAAAATGACAACACAAAGAAAACTTTCTTCATTCGTACAGACACATGCTATAGGACATACTTTCAATGTCTACTTCCTTTTTAAGTTGTGGCATACCTCATACCAACTTCATGCCTCGCAGTATTGCATTCTGGTTTCTGCCTCCAACACACCGTGTGTGCTCACTGTAGTCGCCAATAACTACCAAATTGCATGCACGGCTGGGCCTTTCCGTATTAACTGACATTTGGGCTGCTCCTTCCTCTCTCCTGTGCTGGCTTCCAGTACACATGTGTCCCCTGATTTTCTTCCTCCTGCCCACTCTTTTTAGTCCCTATAGGTTCTCCTTCTATTATCTATGTTTCAAGGAAGCTGTTTTATGCCCCATTATTTTTTTTGTCTCTATCTGCATATTCTCCCTGGGTGGTCTCATCTACTCTGATGGCTTTAACAAGCATTAATATGCCGACAATGTTCAAATCTGTATCTTTAAACTTGATTTCTCTCTTAGCTGCAGATCCTTATACCTCGCTGCCCACTGGGCACTTCTCAGAGCTGTCCATAGACACATCAGGTGCAATGGGTAGAAAACTGAGTGCACTGACTTCTACAAAAACCTGCTCTTTCAATGTCCCCTCTTTGGGTGCCTTTCACTAATGTTCGCCTAGTTGCCCAGGATAGATCCTCCACGTTCATTTTTACTCCTTCCTCTTTCTCAACCCGTGTACTGTGTTTTACTACATCCCCAATGCCTTTCAAATGCATGTTTAATTCTCATCCTTAAGGTGGCAGCCTCCCAAACTAATGTCTTCTCTGAATGAAGGCAACAGCTTCCTAAACGGCTCCTGGCTTCCAGGCTCTCCAGGCCCTAGCCTCACCTCCTCCACTCTCCATCTTTGTCACTACGGCTTTACAAAACAAACATTTGGCTAAGTCATTCCTTTGCTTAAAATACTTTAATAGCTTTTATTACTTGCAAAATAAAATGCAGATCATATAGGATGATCTTTCATGAGCTGTCATTTTCTCCCTCTTCTGCTTAATATCTCACAGCCTCCCTGCCCACCTCCCACCCCCACACTCTATAATCCAACCTCACCGTGTCAGTGCTGAGGGTCATAGGCACAGGCTGTGCACCTATGAGCCTGCTACTCTTATCGGAATGCCTCTCCTGTATTGTGTACATCATTAACTCATTTTTAAGATGCAATCAGGCATCTAGTCCTCTAGACGATCCTAATGAACCATCTACCACACCTCCTTGCCTCTCATTGTCTCCCTTAACATTATGTGCATCCACCCATTAATGCACTTACACTGTATTATTTTCCCCCCACCTATGTCTCTTAAAAGTTTGTAAGCTCTCTAAGTATAGGGACTGGTTTTTGTTGCCCTTGAAACTAGGGCCTATTAACTCCTACTACATGATAAACTTGTACAAAAATTGATTGCATTACAAACGCTCTGTTTTTATTTTAGTAACTCTGCTCAGTGGAAAGACCTTATATTTAGTCCTTCATAGTCAAATACTTCCAGCAATTAAAAGCATAAGTGGAAGAAACACAACCAGTAAAACTACAAGGACTCTACAGTGAGTAGAAATACCTACTCACCCTAAGTGATCTCTGTGCTGTGTGTTAATAAACAAATTGCGGGTGAATCTTGTGGGAGGTATTCATGAGGTAGACAGCATTTCATTAAAAGGCCATTCCTATCTGGGATTTCCATAAGGCAGCCTCACTAAAAATTGTATCATTACATATGCAATTATATTAGGATTATAGTATACCCTTTAACTCATAGGTAATTTGTTTTTTTTTCTTATATTTCACTATGCTTTGTGAAGCATAGTGAAAAGCATATTTAAAAGTAGATTATCCTTATAAATTTGAACATCCACTTTTTTCTATCAACAATAATTAAACCTAAGTCCTCTGTGTGGCTCTATTCATCCTGCAAGCTCCCTCAGTTTAAGAACACTGCCGAGCTACAACTTGCTGGCTGATGCAGAAGGAGTGTGAGCCTACAGTAGATGCATGTGGCCATCAGTGGACGTAATCACTCTTTATTAAAAAATGCTCCTCAGTGGCTAAATCAAAGGCCCCTTCAAAGACACTAACATCCAGATAAACACAGAGTCTCCAGGCTGTCCAGCTGAAGTTTAACGATGTCACATGTAGAAAGGCAACTCTCTAAACATCAGCACCACTGCCGGAGTGGCCGGGCAGCAGCCAGATGCGTCTTGAATGATATCCCACGGCTCCACATCTGGGTCTCATCGTCGGCTCCCACTCGTAGCTTTCCTTTTTCCCACTAAAAATATTTTAAATTATTTGGGTTTAAAACTCCTTTAGAAAACAGGGGGAGTTTTAGTAAAATACCAGTGAAATGCCTTTGATGTAATTTCTCTAATTGGGATCATAAGTCCTAAAGATACAGATGTAACCCTTATCGCATGTAAGATTTTACGAATTCCAAGTCTCTTCTAGCATGCTTCTTTCTGTTCTTTGTTTGAATGGGACTAGTCATATTTTCTTATTCCCCAATAAAAAGTAATCTCTGGACAATTATTTAAACTTTAAATGTTAAAATTATAGTTTTAAAGAGAATGTGAACAATTATGAAGTCTGTGCTTACTCATGGGGCTGGATTATGTAATGGTTAACCTAGGAGAATTTTACCTGAAAATTACCAAATCTGCTCTCAAGCTGTTTCTTCTTACAGAGAAATAAAATCTGACATTTACCGGAGAAGGAGGAATCAACCTGTTTTAAGCGCCCACTATGTGCCAGACACTGAGCTGGGAGCTCTATTAACTCACTTGGTCCTTGCAGCCCTCTAAAGTAGCAATGGTTTCCCTGTTTCTGCAGATGAAGAAGCCAAGGGTCCCTGGGTGAGTCACTTGTTCTGAGTTATATTGCTAATAAGTGAAGAAGCGAGACCCCTATTTAAAGTCTGTTTGGCTTTGAAGTCCGCATCCCTTCCAGGCCACTGTAGCTGGCGTCACGTGCCTCCCATGCAGGTGGAAGGCACCACAGCAGGTAGCAGGTGGAAGAAGAATGTAGTAATAACATGCTTTGCCTCACAGGAACTCACTGTTAAGCAGAGGGAGGTAAGTCCGACACACATATGTATAACTATAACACAGACTTAAAAGCAGAACATGATGCATGCGAAGATGGGGTTGTAAGCAAGATTCTGTATGAGTACAGTGGATAAAATCAAATAACCACTTTATTTGGAATGGGGTGTGGCAAGGAGAGGAATTGGAAAGAACTTCTGAAAAGAAATGAGACTTGAGTTGGGCTTTGTCCAATGGGCAGGTTAGTAGGAGAGAAGGTAGAGGTCAGGATGCACAAGGCTACCAAGATCGGGGCAGGAGATTTCTCTTGGGTGTGATTCCCCCCATGTTTGAAGATAATTTCACTGAACAGCTGCCTAACTTCCCAGGGACAATTCTTTCATTGCCGGGTTGATACGCCCAACGGGGCAAATCACATTCTCTAAGCTGGCCACCATGAGTTTAGAACTGAGACACAGAACCCAGGGGCTGGCACATCAGCCAAGGAATGACAGCATTTTATTGGTGAGGTCCTTCAAGCTGTGCAAATTTCTGCTCTTCCCGAGTCCCACCCAGTTCTTCATCTTTTCCATGGATTCCCTACGTACCTTAGTGGCTCTCCAATAAGTCCCCTCTTTTGCTTAAGCTAGTGAAAGGTAAAGTTTTCCTAACTAATGCAGTGAAGAACAGGCTCAGGAGACCTCAGATTGTTGCATTTGGCTGGGAGCCAGAGTGTGTGAGAGGTAAAAAGGAGGAAAGGATTGAAAATGTCTTGGGGCTTCCTCACAGAAGTTACTGCATGTAGGCTAGTGGTTACACTTTACTCTATGGATGGCGGAGTCATACTCTGCAACTATTCATATTTCTGCTACGAATACTCCTCCCACTGTCACATTTATTGAGCTCTTTTTATGTACTAGACATTTTTTAATTCTGAGTGCTTTAAGTATTATACATTCATTCATTCAATAGTCACAGTAAGCATGTGAGCTAAGTATTATGATCATCATTTTATGAATGGGGAAACACAAGCCAAGAGAAGTCAGGCAACATGCCCACGGTGATATTGAGAGCATATAAGTAATCTTTATAAGTGTTAATCTTGGGGGGGAGTACTTATGATGACTCAGAAGTGTACAAACTTGAGGCAGGAAGAACAGTTAGGAAGCTGTTTCCTAAATAAGCAAGAAATAGAGGGCACAGCATAAGGTAGGTGTCAAATCCACACATTAGTGGAATGGGATGGGTGTGGGTGGGAGTCTTCTTGCTACTGTAAATTTAATTGCATTTGGCAACTCAAAAAGCTGTCAAGAATTTCTCCAGTTTGTATCATGATGATTGAAAGGTTGGAGAATGCAATTTACGTGTGAAAGGAGCATAATTTGGTGGGGCAAGACCATGAGTCTGGCTTTATACAAGTCTGGGAAACCTGTCACATACTGTGTGGATAGTATTACTGACCGTCTCTGTTAAACAATGTTCCGTGAATGCCAAAGTTGATGTAATTCCCCAAGTGCCCAAATTTCTTCCAGGAAATAATGTATGGTGGATATTTTGAAAACATTGCAAACTTAAAGTGTTCTTGTTCATGAAGCGCAGGAGATCAAAGCAAAGCTATACACGAACCTCATACAGCAGGTCCTCAAATAACATTGTTGCATTACTATGATGTTGTCTCCCCTGTGTTCCTTTCTGTTCCACTCAGGCCACTATCCTAGCACGTGTGACCCTACTAGAACGCAAGACTGTGTTTCTATCCTTCCCTGTTAATATCACTGGATTGCATCTAGATCCATTCAGGAACTCTCTTCATCCCATATGCTTATAAACATGGTCCTTTGAACCCCACAAAAGTGTTATCAAGTAGGAGTGGAAGGTTCTAAATCCTTTATCTCGTACTCTGTGTAAAATACATTTTTTCAGAATTGCAAACCCTCTTCACAACAGTGTAGATGGACAGCTTACACAAAAATTGGAAAAAAATAATGTGGTCTCTCCGTGGTGGAGTTCCTGCCCTTTACAGTTTCACTTCCTGCGACAAGAACACCACACAGAACGCTGTGTGGAAGCAAATGCATCCATGAGCAAGATGCCCATCACACGCTGAGGCCGGGAGGGACTGGCAGCTGACGCGGGCCCTGCAGCCTGCCGAGGGAGCGCGGCCAGCCGGCCCAGGAACAAGGAGAAGTTGCCTTTGAGGAATGTGTCCGATAAGATTCCTGTGTGATTTCCAAACTCTGAGTAAGTGAACAAGCCAAGTGAAGTGTCTTCTCGGGCTTGAATCTGATTTCTGTGCACACACCCGAGAGCGTGCTCACAGACCACCCCCACACTGGGGAGAAGTGGCCGGACAAACCCTGCTTGTGTTAGCATCTGTGCAATTGGGCACTGCCTGCCCTGCTGTTAGGGTGTAAAAGGAGATGCAAGAGCAGAGAACACTCACCCACTTGGTGGTTGATGACAGCCCAGTTGTGGGGGATTACTCTCCTCTTCAGCCCTCCTGTTCTCCAGTATAACTACCTGGGGCTCTTCATGTCATGTTTCACTGGCTGCCTAGAACAGCCTCTTCTCCCCCTTCGTTTGTCTAAATCCCAGTCTTCCGAGAAGTCTTGTCTGACCAGAAACAGAGCCCAGCCTCCACTGAACTCTGACAGCAGCTGCTACCTGCCCCATATCATTCAGCACTCATCACCGTCCTTGCTTCCAGATTCATAAGCCCTTCGTGGGAGGCAGTGGTGAAGGGCGTATGCCCTGAAGTGCTAAAAGGCTTGTGTTCAAATCCCCACTCTACCACATCCTAGCTGGGTGACCTAGCAAATTACTTAGTTTCTCTGCGCTTCTGTTTCCTCAGCTGTAACATGGAGACAGTAATAGTGGCCACCTCATATGAAATAGGATAATGCCATCAGAGCAGTTGGCATAGTGTTTATTAGCACATAGGAAACACAAACTAAAAAGCTAGCCATGATTATTATTCTTAATAAAAGCATAGACTACAACAAAGCAGAAACTGTGTTGTACCTAAATGGCTAGCACTCGTCACTCCTACTCCCCTCATTGCTATGATGCCACTGTCATTGCAGGAGGGAACAAAATGTGATGAGAAACCATCTGGGTTCAAATTCTGCCCAGACCACACAAGGCTGTGTGTCCGTGTGCACACAATGTGTCTGCTCCGCACTGGATGAGCTGCCAGCTAGTTGGGTTGGCTACTCAGCAAATCGGCTTTGGGTAAATGTGTCTGCCTTCACTCCAAAGGCCACGCTCAGGGGTTTAGACATTTTTCTTATTCATAATGGGGAGTTTTAATCAAAGGGAGTGAAGTATTCAGATTTGCAATTTAGAAAGATTACAGTTGACCCTGGAGCAACATGGATTTGAACTGAACAAGTGCACTTTCTAGGCTAATTTTTTCAATAAATATGTAGCCAGCCCTCCATATACCTAGTTTTTGAACTCACGACTGGGAATCTGTGGAAGTGGAGGGCTGGCTGTATGCACTGTTCTACACCATCTTTCAGAGGGTACTTGAGCATCCACAGACTGTGGTATCTGTAGAGGGAAGGGGAGGGCTGGGCCTGGAAGCAATCCCTTGTGGATACCTTAGGGACAATTGGGAAGTCAGAGGTTATATGCAGACCACCTGTGTGAGGTGGTGGGGGGGCAGGGTACAGATGTTGGTGTCCTTAACCCTGTCATTGCTCAAGGGTCACATGTATTTGGTTAGATGTTCAGAAGGAAAACTATGGGTGGGCAAGCATAGGATAGAAGGTCAGCAATTTCACAGGTGTAAGGTAAGTGATACATGAGTAGAGAAATGGACAGTTCTGGGGACAGAGCGGGCCTGAGAGATAAGGGAGAATAAGTCTCTAATGTTAATGATGAAAGTTTTGCATTGGCCTTTGGGTATGGCTTTAATACAGAAAGAAGGTAATAGGCAAAAAAGGATTTGGAATTTGTGGAAATAATGAGTTAACCACAAGGGTGGAAGAGAACACAGAAGTCTTAGAGAAGTCTGAGAACTAGAAGAGAGTAGAACTGCAGAACTCAGTGGAAGGATATTGTTTTTAAAAGTAGGGGGAAGTCAACTAGACTGATGACAGAGAGAAGCCAGGGTGAATGAAGGCATAAATTTCCATAGGATTTGAGAAATAGGACATCATTGGTGACCTTAAGGAGAGCAGCTTCAGAGACTGAATGGCCTGAGTTCTGGTGTGGTACCCAGCACATAATAAGTGCCCAGTGCACATGAGTAGCAGAGTGTAAAATTTAACCCAAAACCTCAGTAAAATAAGGAAGACAACCAACAGGCACAGAAAAAAAAAGTATAGGTTGGTGAACATATATCCACAGAAGTGGAGCAAGTCTCTCTTATTTTTAAAAATGTTTTCTGTATAAATGCCATGAGAACAGAGGCCCAGTTTGTCCCACCCCAGCAATAACCTTACCTGGAGAGACCAGTCCATACAAGTGACCACTCGGTGCTTGGACCAACGCTCATCATAGAACTGACGATTGAAAGAAAGGTTGGCTCCAGCCTGGACATCCCTGGTGGGGGGAGGGGTTACATATGAAAGATAAATATGATGCTTCGGAATGGGGCTTTATCTCTTCTGCTAATACCGAAAGAATTAAATGGCCAAAGCAGGGCACTCCCTGAAGCCAAAGCAACCATTTAGACAGCAAACTCTGATCACAAATAAATAAAGTATCGAGGGTCTCCTTTATGAAAAGCGCTCTCTAACCTGGCCCAGAAAAGGTTTCCACATGTTGTTCCAAGCCTGGTGTGCAATGTCCAGTTTGTTTCAGGTTCTCATTTTGACCAGTCCTAAAGGATTCTTTTCTTCTTAATGAGTTCTCTCTTGAAACAGAGTTACTAGAAATTTCCCAGCTGTTGAGGGAGCACAGCATGCTTGGAGATTCTTTGACAATAATGCCCCCTTATCTAGCCTTTGATCAGAGATGATATACATGCTTCTCTTCACCAGTAATTTCTGATTGGCAGTACTGGTTGCCTCCCTGCTCAATAGCAAGTGGTAAGCTCTACCATGAGAAAGACATGGTGGTGAGTGGGGGATTCACTGAGTGTATTAGATATTTCACACAGACTAAAGCAGCATCTGGGTCTAGAATTACACTTTGGCCACGTTAACGTGGCCGACACTCAGCTGGCCTCAAAACTCCTCTGAAGACCTCTGCATGGGTCATGCCCTTGCTCTGTAACATGGAGTGTTTAAACTGAGGGATGCTTGTTTTCTGCCAGCAGTTTTTGGACGTGCATAAAAAGCTGCCTCAGTTTCTTGAGCTTCAGTTTAGGAATTCCTTCACACTCCCCTTTTTTTCTGTTCATTCGCTTTATTTCGTTCGCATGCATCCTGCATCACCTGTCTTATGTAGCTCTTGTTCAGACCGGGTGACCTGGCTGGAGATTATTTACTGTGGCTTGAATTAGCTGATATATTTGGAGGGGCTTCTTCTCCCTTCCTGTGAACCCTTCCACACCTGCACCACTGCAAACTCGGGCATAAGGTACATGCACCCAAGTAATTGTCAGGAAGCCAGAGTAACACTGGGCCTGGCACCCGAAAGAAAATAGGACCCAGAAAATCAACAAAGGCAGAGAGCAGACCTTTCTAAAAGAAAACAAACATCTCATAACAGGTATATTGAGAAGACTCTTATCTCTTTGAAGTAAGCTCGGGATGTTGTCAACTCGTAAGAGTAGTTTCAGAACTCCCTTGTGAAGCTGTAGTTGGAGCCTCTCTTATATATATTCCTTTGAGTGTCTTCAATGATGATAGGTTGTCCTTTAAGAATGTATTTGAATCTTAGAAATAGCAAGAAGTCAGGTCTGATGAAAAGGACAGGTCATCTCACCTTTTCCTATTGTTCTCGGCATAAAGAAATTGGTGACCACAAACCAGCTATTTCTATTTCTTACAGAGCTCCCGACTATCCCCACGAGGACAGCTGGCAGCCACTGCCTTTTATGATATACATGTTGCCATCACAGGCAAAGTCATTTGAGGCCATTTGCTTTTATTGATCAGCTTTTTGTTTGTTTTATCTGTAAGCATATCCCTGCATCTGTGTTTCCTAAAAGTCCCAGACACAGAATGTTATGGTGTTTCCCGTTTCTGTTCACTGTCACCCACATTAGTCAAGGTCTCTAGATCTCATGTTTTCTTCCCTCAGTTTCCTGTTTGCTTAGACATAAAAATAGATCTACTGGATATAACACAAATCTCCTTTTGCTGCTTATGAGAATGTTTTCTCAGAAGACAATGTACATGACTCTGCCACCTGGACTGTTCCCCAGATATCAAGTTCAAAAGCATTTCACAGAAGCACACGATAATTACAGGGAAACCCTAAGCCAGAAGTTATAACCAAAGCCCTTAGTCAAAGCTGTTTAGCGAGATCATCTCTGGAATTTCACCCTCCTCTGATTTGCTAGGTATGGGATTTGCCCGAGTCAATACAAATGAGACTTCAAAATCAATAGATGACTTATCGCGGCGTTTGTTTAAAAGCACACAAGAAACTGACCCATCTTTCTCCTCTAACTCCCGGCCGCTGTAGTCGAAGAAGATGTCGGAGTCTTCCGCCAGTGCTCTTTCAATGACCCGGACGGTCCGATCAAAAAAGATGAGAAATTCCTCTGAATGAAGGATCTGCTGCTTCTCTTCCTCTGTCAGCTCCCTGGGAGGGGCTTTTTATGTAAAAAAGATTGTTAGGAAAGAAAAGAAGGACAATTAAAAACATCTCAAGAGGAACCTGACTCTTGAAAGAGATGGCTTATCAGAGGGGTGATAAGACACAGTGAGATAAGCCATTTAAATCTAAATGACTCCCAAATTCACACCACAAATTTTGCAAACGTCTTCACAGCCGATTTTACAAAAAGATTTCATATCTAGCCTAATTACTGTTTGGAAAAGTTGAAAGATTACAAATGAAAATAGATGGGTGGGTTTTTAGCAATCAGCTTTGAATAATGTTATTTTTTTAGAACTAATTTTTAAACAAAGGTGCAATAGTACATAATAGAGAAATCTAAAGCTATGTACATTAGATACTCCTATAAAGCTGCACGTATTAAAGATTGAAAACTATCTGTACTATGATCCTCATGGTACCTTTCCTCTTTCTATTCATTTTATTTTAGATGGTGCAGTGATAGAGCTGACAGGTTGTTATGTAGATTCCACTCAAAATCTGCTTTCACCCAAAATATCTTCTGTTTTTAAACAGACAAATGGAACAAATAAATGCTTCTGTAAAACACCTCACAACTGTTTTTATGCCTTACTTTTTCAGCATGATTAATCTTATTCAACTAATTTTAAAGCTGCAAAAGGAGGCAAAGAAAGGCTAAATAACCGGCAGTATGTCATCCAGTCTGAAAGAAAGTTCACTTCAGAGTCACCATCAAGTTGCATAAGCTGTTCCTTCAGTAGCAGGGTTTACACAAAACACAGAGAAAGGATTAGCAACTCCCCCCACACTGAGAAACCCTCAAGGGCAGAAACTGTCAGCTGAACCTCAGAGGCTCTTCAGGAACCCCCATTTGACCCTCCCGCAGAGACCGACCGTTTGATACTCGCTTGATTGATGACTCTTTCAGGAGGCCCCAAAGTGCCTGGAGTGTAAGCTACAGAGCCATTACAGTTACAGGTGGGGTCTCCAGGGGAATCATTCACCCACGGGCTTTCCCCAAACACCGCCCCCCTACAGCCAGGACCAATGTCAATAGGGCCACATGGTCAGAGGAATCTTTCAGGTACAGACCTGGGGAATAATGTTTTATGTAAATGTTATTCGATTCTATTAATGTTATCTCCGAGTCACTGACCTGAGAAATGGGAGTTGCCCCAAAGCTCTTCTGCAGAGCCATGGCCGGGATCTCAGACTTTTAATGTTCATAATGTCCCTCCTCCCCTGCCCAGACTACAATGCAGGAGGTCTGGAGGGACTCCAAAATCTGTTTTTGTAGAAAAAACTAGAATGATTCTGATTAGTTGGTTCACAGCTTGAGAAACAGTCTCCGGGTAATATCATAACAAAAAAATGATTCATCACTATAGCAGAAGGTCTTCTCCAAAAACAGCGCACCCCATAGTTTCTAAGTATACTTAGAAATATTTCTTTGCTGCTGAAGCCCCCAGAGCCCAAAACATGCCTATGCTAGTGGGAGTCTCCGAGAACCCCCATCAACTTCTGCTGAGCAGTGCCCCTGGACACTAGTTTGTGAAACAGTGGAACTGGCAATACGTGGACTGTGAATAAAAAGAACTTTACAAAACCAACCTGGAATCCAGCATTTCCTGTGCTGGATATTAGGTTTGATTCTTTAATCAGTTGAAGCTCTCTAAGCAACATTTCTATCTATAAAATCAGGTAATGACACCCAATTAATCATTAAGTAGCAATTTATTCATCTACTTTTTAAAACACCCATATATTAGTAAGTATGCATTTGAATTTTTCACCTTTATGTAAGTTCAAGAAAACAGTAAAACTACTAAATGTAACTAGGTGAAAGAAAGAAAGAAAGAAAGAAAGAAAGAAAGAAAGAAAGAAAGAAAGAAAGAAGTAGGGAGGGAGGGAAAGAGAAAAGAAGAGAAGGGGAGGGGAGGGGAGGGGAGGGGCGGGGAGGGGAGGGAAGAGAAAGAAGCCCTACAAAATGTTAGGGTTATTTTGTCTTGGTTAGTACTGTTCCATAAAGAAATAAACTTCACTAAACAAGGACACTATAGGGCCAAGAAAAATGTCTTATTTCAAAAGCCTCATTCAGCCTTATTCACTGTGGATAGATGACATGGGACATACTTGAGATTAAGCAGAGAATTAGGAATTTATTTTCCCCTGTATTCTATTTTTATAATATTTATTTAAAAAACCCTTTCTATTCTCTGTTTATTTTTTTTCAGCTACTTCTATTTCACCTATATCTTTCTCTATAGGTCTATTACCTTGAATAAAAAATAGCATCCATGTAATTTTCTATAATTTTTTCTTCCCTGTAGCTTATTGTGACTTTGATCTCAGTTTTCAAGACATATGCCTTCTCTGAGAGAAACATAAATGGCTGATCAAAGTGTATTTGCAAAGACCAAGTTCAGGTAGATGAAGCAGTAGCCTCTCCACATATTCTATTTGACAATACAACATTTGGCTTGAAATTAAATTGCTAGTGAAGCAAAACAAATGATATATTTTATATTAAGCTTTGATGTCTAAGAGGGATCAAATGACAAGATTTGTTAGCACAAAATAATAAGATGCATGTACAGGCAAGTACTTTTTTAAAGTGGTAAACAACATTCAACTTAGGAGTTAAATGGGACCACAGTTATTTTTGATAAAAACCCAAATCTCCTATATTTAAAAATCCTTAAATTGGTAAATGTTGTTACAACATAATGAAAATAGAATGGAACATCCAAGAACCACAATCAAAAGCTGAATTTACAGAGGAAGTCTCTCCAGACATCATATTTTATGAAGGACAATTGGTCGAGTAACGTAATCCACAAGGTTCAAAGTACAAGCATAAATAACAAGAATCAGAATTGTATTACCCCAGGATAGACTCCAAATTATCCCTGAAATATCTGTGTCTGCAGCTTTTCCCTGTTGCTGAAACCTAATGAATTTTTACAACATGTTCACTGCATAAAAAGGGCAAGATTAATTTAATAGCAAAAGGCATATCAGAGCAAAATATGTTCATTGATAATATTTGATTTTTTATAAGTTAAGCAGAAAATGCTATTAGAGCAGCTTAGGTGTTTGTTTTTGCAAGAAAATATTTAGCATTCCTGTGAAAAGCTAACAATACTTTTGCATTTAAAGTAAGCTTTTGTTTAAAAAAAGAAAGATTATTTATTTATGAAAAGTACATGTGAATTACATATGGTCCAAATGACATAACAAATTTAAAACTCAGCAAAATTTACCTGAATAGTTACATTTAGCTTGAATAACAAGTATGAAAACAATGTACTGCATTCATGAAATTCACAGTTTACATGGCTGCCTAATCCTATGAATTCATATCCTCAAAAAGTTAAAATCTAGTATAAATTTTATTTCAGGGTTTACTTTTTATTCTACTTATTATAGAAATGTTAATTTATCTTGGTCTTACACATGAAAATAATTTTTTATGTCTTTCATGATAAGTTTATTCTGTTTTCTCTGCTTTCTTGAGTTTTATTGACCTTAAGGTATACTTTTTCAGTTTCTTTTTAATTTACTCTATTTATTATATAGTATATATTTTGGTTTCTTGGGTTCTTGATATTTTTTTCTCTCTAAAAATGTAAAATTGCCCTGGTTGGAAAGGTTCAGTTGGTTGGAATATTGCCCCATAGACCAAAAGGTCACAGGTTCAATTCCTGGTCAGGGCACATACCCAGGTTGCAAGTTTGATGCCTGGGTGAGGCACATATAAGAAGGCAACCAGTCAGTGATTCTCTCTCACATCTGTATTTCTCTCTCTCTTTCTCCCTTCTTCTTTCTAAAAGCAATGAAAAAAAAGTCCCTGGGAGAGGATTTTAAAAAATGTAAAATTCATTATGAAATTCACCATTTATATTGAGCATCTCAACAATATTATTTGTAGGTAAAAGTTATTTTTTAAAGATTTTATTTATTTATTTTTAGAGAGAGAATGGAGGGAGAAAGAGAGAGAGAGAAACATCAATGTGCGGTTGCTGGGGGTCATGGCCTGCAACCCAGGCATGTACCCTAACTGGGAATCGAACCTGCGACACTTTGGTTCGCAGCTCACGCTCAATCCACTGAGCTACACCAGCCAGGGAAAAAGTTATTTTTAAAATATCCACTTCAGAAATGTCTTGTCCTGTTTCAATGATGTAGCTTTAAATTTCAATATAAAAATGACATCTTTTAATATTTTTCAATAATATATCTAAAAGATAAAAATAAATAAGCAAATCCACATTGTTTAAATTTGTAATCAGTTTAAATAGTGAGAGTGGCTCTTTGGGAAATTTTACAGTGAAGTCAGATCACAAACAAGAACCAGACTAATGAAGAAGGATGCCCTTCTCTGAAGTTAATGCGAGCTTTATGAGTTAATGTGCATCTGTAAGAGTTAGGTTTCTGATTCTGTTGTTAAATCTCCAAACACAACACTATGAAGACACTCACATACACACATTCCCTAAATTTTGATTAAAAGCTAAAACATACCTGCTATTTTTCTCTACTCTGTCATGGAAAAAAAGAGTGAAAACAGTAATAAATCAAACCCATATTTCTTTACTGCTTAATGCATTTTGATGTCACATGGGCAAAAAAAAATGTCAAAAGCTAGTGAGCACTATTTTTTTCCCCATCTCCCCTCGCCACTTTTTTTTTAACTCCAAAAAAGGCCAGATTGCTCAAAAATGTGTTCCCTGGTTTGAAACCATGGATGTCAAGTTTCAGCCCAGAGCAAATTTTTATGGCTGAGTAATAAATCCCTGAAACTCAGGGTTCATAATGGAAGTGCTGACACAGCCCTAACGATGATGCAGCCGTGTGAATGGCGCCACGATTATATCTGCTAGAGAATCTTTCAAAAGTTGGCAAAATATTGTCTTGCTTTGAAAAAAAAGCCAGGGAGAGTTTGATGCCAACATAAACATGCTTTTAACCCATTATGTGTTAATTTGCGGAGAAGCCATTAATAGAAACAAAGGCACACAGTATAGCAGTAATAGAAAATGTGTTTTCAAACTTCTTTTTGACTTCGAACAGGACTTTAATCAATTCCATGAAGCATGAGTAACAGTTGAAATTGGAGGGTGTTTTTGCTCAGAAGTGAAGGAGGAGATTGCAATGCTCTGCCAGAGAAGACAATTTGGAGATTGGGGTTTCAGGTGGGGGTGGGGGTGGGGGTGATCGGTGCCAGGACACAGGAAACAGACCCTGGCTCCTTATCACACAGTATATCTGAAGGGTATTTTGCAAAAGCAAGAAAAAGGTGTTTTCATAAATCCTGATTCATTTTGTCTTGTGCTACACCTGTGTCAATGCCATTTTATTCATCAGCTTAACAAAATATGTTGTGAGCAGAAGTTTAAATGTGAAATCTCTTCCATCAAATCCATTTTGAATCTCAGGAAAAGTAACTCTTGTGTCTGCTGTGGATGCTACCATTAAAGATGCTGATTCCATTCCCTAACCTCAGGTGTACCCTAGAACTTGGAGTGATCAACCTCAGTGCCTGAGCCAGCTGAAGTGGGTACACACCACCCACATGTGGGTCGACCTTCCTACGGAAGTTCCCAGTGGCAGCCGAGTCACACGCACTGTGCCAGAGCTACAGGCGTAAAATTTTAAATCAAATGGGCTTCTTATAAGAGTTACCTTGGGCTATATTTGGGACACATAATAGGAAATATGGAAAAATCTTTTAAATCCACACTCTGTTCTTATGAACACTCCACTGCCCAGCAAGAAGGACAATTTCAATATTCTCTTTTGTCTCCAAAGCTGAGAATCTCAAGGGAGTATAAATTAGATTTTCAGGGAAACATCACCTGTAGTATTGTCCTCCCCTTCCTTTGTCCTTGTTATAATTTTTTAATTTTTCAATTACAGTTGACGTGCAATATTATATTAGTTTTGGGTGTAGACCATACTGACTAGATATTTCTATACCTCACACAGTGATCACCCTGATAAGTCAGGTACCCAGCTGACAGCATACACAGTTATTACAGTGTTGCTGACTACACTCTCCAAGCTGCACTTTGCATCCTGTGACAATTTTTCTCTCTCTTACTTCCTTTTTTGTTCTTTGTTTTCTTGTCTTTCTTTCTTTCTTTCTTTTTGCTTTCTTGTTGTTATTATCATTGGGAATATACAGTAGTAGAGTGAACTATGTAATATAATAGTTGATAGCAACTGTCTTACTTTATCACTATCCAGTAATAATTTTACTAGAATCAGTGATTTGTTACTGGAACTGTGGATGGTTGGCATTTTACTTGCTTATATCATTCAACAATACAACTGACTCTTGCTTGGGAGATTAAAGTTTATGTTGCTAAATGTAAGGTATTGAACAATCATAGGAAACCTTCCACAGAGGGGGTCTACATTTAATTTTTGCTTACCTCTAGAGTCCCTTATGTTGACAAAATAAATAGCTAAACTAATGACTCAATATATCTCTCACACCATACCTTCCTTCACTTCCTGTTTTTTGTCTTGATTTTCCAGTTCTGAATCATGGCCAATTTTAGGTTCCACCATTTCCTCATCTTCTTCATCCTCTAGAAAAAAAGAAAGAGAAAAATGAGTCATTATTTTTCCTTCAAATCAAAGTCTTTGGTTGATGGTGGGAGGTAGGGGCAAAGGGTAAAGTTCCAATCATTTAGGGCAACTTCTAAGTAAATCAGTCCACAGTGAATGCCCAAGATATATGTTCATGAATATATAAATAAATTATCTCCAAAAGGGGCCTCTTTGAAAGTCCCCCCAAGTTGCTGGGAAAACCGCCCTGAGTCAGCACCTGCTCCATCCACCTCCAGGCCCTCACCACATGGGATGCCTTGGAATTGCCTCTCTGACCTCTGAAGCTTCTTCAGAGATGGCCCAGGAACAGATTTTAAAATGTTTCCACCTGGGGCACATTCTCCACAGGGGACACCTGCTGTACAGACGACTCATTTCCAATTTAATTCTCACCAAATTAATTTGTTTTTGACCTACAGGAAAGGGTTAAATACAGGTCTGACCCAGGGTCAAATGCCATTGGCAAGTAAACCACCAGGGGTAGGGCCCCCAAAAGTCATTGCCATTGGCCTCAGAGAAAGCAACCAACCCACATGGCATTTACACATTCAGAGCAGCTCATGCATTAATGTGAATTTAATGAGCACTAACAAATGGACCCAGTAGGCTACCGCCACCAGATGTTGTAGTGCCCTTCCTGCCCTATGCAAATGTGTGCTCACTCTCTCTGTGTTCAACCTGCCCCGTCTTGGAGGCCCCTTTCATTGTGGGAGGCTTGGGATCATCAGTCACAACGTAGAAGATGTTGGGGAGAGTCAAAATGTCACAAGAAAATCCAATTTAAAGAAATAAGTGATCTAACAAATTATAACTTGTTTTAACAGTTTTTTAAAAGCATATTACCCCTACTCTTAAGCCTTATATTCACCATAGGCTACAACATAGGCTTTTATTGGTTCAAGTGGAGTTTAAAATAAATGACTTCATTTCCTACCCCATACATTCATTCATATATTCATTCATTCAGCAAATATTGACAAACCTTCTACAGTATCTCAAGGTCTACGGATAGTCCCATTCCCATTACAAAAAACCTTGAGACTTACATCAACTCAAAACTCCAGCACCACCAACTGAGAGAAGTACTGTAAATGCATACTTAAATGCCCAAATAATTAAAAATATATAGCCTGAAAAGCAACTCCAAAAGTTCTCACTGTACTAAGCAAGTAATTTGTGAAATAAATAGTAATTGAAAAAATATGGGTGTATAAAGTATAGCATTGCAACTTAGATATTAAATATTTTAAGTGGGGATTTTCATTGAAATGTAGTACTCTATATGCATGTATATAGGTTGTGGAACCAACCTCATTACTGTATAACCACACTATATACATATCAGAAAAAGTATAAAACTTTTAAGGAAAATTGTCCATTTTAATTAACACATTATTGTTAATACATACCTATGAGATAGATATTTGCTGGAGATTTTGTAAAGAACACTGAGTTACACAGATTTTTAGAGAAATAAACCTTTAAAATGTCAAATAACACATCTAAGACCTTACCCACAAAATAAAGATATCACTGGTACCTACCCACTAAAAACCTACTTGGGAAATCCTGAACAAAACATTCACCAACACATGGTGTATCTCCCTGATCCAAAAACCTAACACAAAGCCCTAGGAGGCACTAGCAGGAGGGAACTTTCCTCTTCTGCTAAGCCTTTCAGGGAGAGGCAGTTTTCAAAAGGACACTGATTTGCTGAAAAAAATGGCCCCATTTCTAACCCTTCTAGAAGCGTACTCTTTAAATGCATGTAATGGATTCAGCAGCAACGTCCTGACAGTAAGTGCAAGTGACTCCAACAAAGGCGACAAGGCCCATGCTGTTGTAGAAACATGCCCCCCCACCCCAATCCCCAATTCATTTGTTGAATACCTAACCCCCAGTAGCTCAGAATGGGACCATATTGGGAACTAGGTTTTTGCAGATGTAATTAATTAAATTAGGCCACACTGAAGGAAAGTGGGGACCTAATCCAGTATGACTGGTGTCCTTATAAAAGGGGAAGTTTAGGCAAAGGCTTCCACACAGGGGGAATGCCATGTGAAGATGAGGCCAAGATTGGGGTGATGCTTCTGTGGGCCGAGGAACATCAAAGATTGGCCGCAAAAGGCCAGAAGCTAGGGCAGAGTCATGGAAAAGGTTGTCCCTGGGAACCCTCAGAAGGAACCAACTCTGCCAACATGGTGATCTCCCAGTTCTAGCCTCCGGAACTGTGAGACGTAAATCACCTAGTTTATGGCACTTTGTTACAGTGGTCCTAGCAAACTTTAAAAAAAGGCCAGTAAAGTGCCTTACTTTCTATGATCTTATGATCTAGTAGAAGAGATACAGGAGATAAACAATAATAATACCCAAGGCAGAGATGAATGCTTTACTTGTATAATCTGTTTATCAGAATTTGGTACCATTAGGCTAATTTTATAGCTGAGGAGACAGAGGAATGCCCCTCCACAAAACAAACAAACAAACAAAAAACAAACAACAAAAATATCTCTCAACCATGTCCACCTTTAAGTTCTATCGGGTTCTGCCTGTTTCTAGTCTATGATCTTGAACCATTATATATACTGCCTTTCTACCCACAGCATGACATGAAATAAAATGCCAAGCAGGAGAAAGATGTAACGTGCAAGCAGGTACGACATTCAGCTGCAGTATACGGAGGGGCTCATGGGGGCTCGTGGGGGCTCCTGGAGGGGGAAGTCACATGGCCTCAACGTGGACCGCTCTCCTACAAATAAGGCTCAACTGAGAAGTCAGGTTTCAATACTTGAGCGCCACGCATGATGGGTGATCTTATGTGTCAAGAATGTACATGTTGTATCCAAATTCTGTTCTCATTTTCCTTTCAGAATCCACTGCCCTGAGACCTGACCAGCCATTCTTAAATACAGATTCCTCTGGCCGGACAAACATACCACCTGGGTCATGAGAAGTAACCGATCTGAGCTCGAGGCTGGAGCCTACCACTTGCTAGTCTCTTGATTATTACACAATTTAGAGAAACCCTCTGAGGCCATATTTCCTCATTGGCTGAATTGGGATAATAATAATCCTTTCTTAAAACATACTGTTGTTTTAAGAATAACCAAATAAAATAGTTGATACGAAATAGCTTTTTAAATCATCAAGAGAGCTGGAAATACCTGTACCCAGAAACCTTCAAACTGGTGTTGCCTTAGCCAGGATGTCAACAAAGATTTATGGAGCACTTACTATGTACCAGGTGCTGGGAATATGACAAAGAACAAGACAGACAAAAAAGAAAATCTCTGTGCTCATGGAGCTTCCCTTCAAGTTGCTGAAGAGAAACCTCAAACCAATAATCAAAACATATATGGCATCAGATAAGTGCTGTGGTGAAACAGAAGGCTGGAAAGGAGCATTGGGTGTGCTGGTAAGGGGAGGAAGAGTCGCAGTTTAAAACAGCGTGGCCAGGAAAAGCCACACAGAGGTGACATTTGAGTAGAAAATTCAAGAAGTTAAGGGAGTGAGCCATGTGGAAATCTTGAGTAAATAAGACTAGTAACAAATAGATTCCTCCAGCTCATTCTGTGGATGAACTGGGTCAAGGTCTAAATTAATTTGTCCTCAGCTCCACTGACGATGGAACTGTGTTTTTATCAGAGCCATCCAGCCTGTACATTCAGAATTTGTAGTTCTCAAAACGAAGTCAATATCACCAGATGACAGCTTTAAATAGTATCAAGTTCTCACCTTTCACAGAAATAAAATGTTCACCTTTCAAACATTAATTTCTGGAAGAGCCAAAAGCACCAGACAGAGTCACTTTGAGCTTATTGGAAAAATATCATTCTGTAAGGGCTTGGCTATAAAGAGGGCCAGGTCTGTGATAGCAACTTATTCATGTGCCAGGTGCTGGGCATAAAATCATCTAATTGTTAGGTCACTGAACATTCTTTTTTATTCTTTTAATTGAATTTATTGGTGTGACACTGGTTAACAAAATTATATAGGTTTCAGGTACACAATTCCACAACAACACATCGTGTGTACACTGTATTGGGTGTTCACCACTCCAAGTCAGGTCTCCATCCATCACCATTTATTCCTCCATACCCTCCTCCTCCTCCCTCGAACTCCTGAGTTATCTAGTTCTTTTTTTTTAAAGATTTTATTTATTTTTAGAGAGGGAAGGGAGAGAGAAAGAGAGAGAGAGAGAGAGAGAGAGAGAGAGAGAGAGAGAAACATCAATGTGCGGTTGCTAGGGGCCATGACCTGCAACCTAGGCATGTGCCCTGACTGGGAATCGAACCTGCGATGCCTGGTTTGTGCAGCCCACACTCAATCCACTGAGCTACGCCAGCCAGGGTGAGTTATCTAATTCTTTAAATAGAAAATCCTTCCCTAGATAATGTTTTTGATGAGTTTTTAAAAAACAAACAAATGTTTGTTGTGTTTATAGTATGCACAAGTCCCATAATGAGATATTGTGAATAAGAGAGAAACACATGGAAATAAGCTGGGCAGTGAGGGACAAATACCATACGATCTCACCTTTAACTGGAAGGTAATCAACAAAAGAAAAAAGCAAACAAAATATAACCAGAGATACTGAAATTAAGAACAATCTAACAATAGCCAGAGGGGAAGGGGGAGTGGACAGTGGGGAGAAGGGTTTTCAGGAACTACTATAAAGGACACATGGACAAAACCAAGGGGGAGGGTGGAAGCAAGGGAGGGAGGTGGGTTTGGAGGGGGTGGAGAGAAAATACAGGCAACTGTAACTGAATAACGATAAAATAATTTAAATTGAAAAAGTTAAAAACATTAAAAATTAACAAAAAGTAGTACCTACACTTTTAAAGTGATTATAAAGCAGCTGTAAGCATCCATTTGCAGTGGCCACAGAATTCTTGGTCTATTGGCCTTTTAAAGACACAAAGTGTTTCAGTCGATGTGTTAAGGAAGTAAAACACAGGAGACTGGTTTGTTTCTCTGCATACTGATATGTTTGCCTTGCTCAGCAAAGACAGTGTATTTTTCTTTAAGACTGGTTTCCTTTCTAGTGCAATTGGAATTACTTCTGTTGAAACCATTTTCAAAACAGTTCAATAATGTTAAAGAAAAGGATTTATGTAGACCCACTACAGACTACTGATATATGAGTTGTGCCACTAGTTCATACCCGGTTACATTTCCTCCGAGATCGGAGGGAAAAAAATTACCACCCGTGTGTGGTTTCCTGTACCAGGTCCACACCAGAAATTAAACTGGTGGCAGAAGTTAATGACCTGTCAGGGAAAGGGCTAATTTCACACAATGGCATCTTTTGGACACATTACTTTATTTAGCGCCCAAATTCTGCCGTCGGCCGTTGCTGCAGTCATTCCCCCTGAAGTCGGAAAGATCTTTGGTTACCACAGTCCTCCTTCCTGAAGATTTTTGGCAGGTCTGAGAATGAAGAACTGCGTGTTCTGCAGCACTCATCGACAACACACTCAGCACAAGGCCTGGCCCTTTGTTTGAGCTCCTCCACCAGCCTGTGGTTCCAAATAAAGTCAATGCATTCAATTCGAACATGCCACCGTCCTCTGATTATTGAACTGCGCTGACGGCCTCAAAAATATGAGACACCCAAAGGGGAGTGCGCTGGGATGTTCATCCCCGTTTGGCAACACAATATGAAAACCCTGACTTTGCTGTACTGTTGTATCGGTGGCATGCGGGACCCTGCTTTCTTCTCCTGAAGCCTCAAGGAAGACATTTTCCTGCTCTCTGTCTCCTGGGAACCAGGACACAGTTATCTGGGCAGTCAGACCAGATGATGCTAACTGGGGCTTTGTCTTTGGAGCCAGCAGACAAAGTTGAGGGGACAGTTTGAGCTAATTTTGGGCAACACGCCATAGCAGCAGTGGTCTTGGCCAGATCGCCACAGGCTCACGGTTGGGGTTGGTCCCTGCCCTTTTCCAAGTGTGTTCCTTCTGCCTCCTATGATTCTGAGGGCACCAGGTTTCCTTCCCATAAATCTCACTAGAGGTGGTGTCAGCACGAGATTTCCTTGCAATAAATCCCACTGGACTTGGTGTTTGCTGCTTGCACCCAGAACTCTGAGTGACACAGGGCAGCCCTCTGTGAAGAGTAGGACTTGTATTTTATAAGGTCAATGGGATCTCAATTTTCCAGGACCTGCAAAACCCTATGGTAGGAAAGGGTGAGGGCCCAGATCAAGCCCTTGCTGCTCTGCTCCTGGCTTTCCAGGAGGCCCTTCCACCTGCCATCTCACAGGAGACTAAGTTTGGTCAGGGGCAGAAGGGTGGCAGGCCATTTCACTCCATCCTTCCCGATTCTAAAGACCACCTTGCTACTGCCAAAGGGGGAGGCACAAAGCAATTACCACATGACTTCGAATATAATAGGCCGCTGGCTGTAAGATGCACGATTACTTTATGTACCACTAAGAAAAAATGCTTACTATTAATTACGCCCTGGCTGGTGTGGCCCATTGGATTGAGTGCCGGCCTGTGAACCAAAGGGTCGCCAGTTCAATTCGCACTCAGGGCACATGCATCGGTTGCCGGCCGGGTCCCTAGTGGAGGATACTCAAGAGGCAACCACACATTGATATTTATTTTCCTCTCTTTCTCCTTCCCTTCCCCTCTCTAAAAATAAATAAATAAAATCTTTTTTTAAATGATTACTGCTAATTAAACTATAACACATCATCAATTCTAATGTGAAAAACTGTGAATGTGGGGATTGATCAAATCTGTGGCTTAGAAATAAATAGAAACAGTTTCTGAAAGATAAACTAAATGGCAAGAACAGAGTTAATTCTAAATCAAGCTTACTACTGTGCTGCCGTTGGTGAATAGGCTTGGAGAGATACAAAGGCACTTTCATGATTTTTTTTTTTTGGCTTTTTAGATGTATTGCTTTCAATGTAAGAACAAATGTCCTAGCCACTTTTAATATAATTCCATGTACAGATGTTTCAGATAGTGATTCTTTTTATACCATTTAAAACATTTCAGTAGAAAAACAAAGTTAACTTCAAATTAAAATTGGTTTTTAACCTAAAAAATAATGCATTTTAATGAAGATAGCCTGCATTTCTGTCTTTGGCCTCATCATTTCTCACCTCAAGTGACATTCTGGGTAATATTTATACCTACGTCTCCCACAGTCATCCACAAACCGACACCTCCAGGTGAGGCAGCCCTGCTAGGCTCCAGATTGTGGACTGTATGTTCCAACATGAATGTCCCACAGGCACCGCATGCTTAACATGTTCAAGGCAGAGCTCCTGCCTTTTGCTAATATTTGCTCTTTTGATTGCATTCTCCATCCTGCCCCCTGGGTACCACCGTCTGCATTGGGTTACAGTCGGACACCAGAGTACCACCTTCGAGTCCTCTTTTTCACCACAGTCTATAAGAAAGGGTCTCAGTCCTTTCAGTTCCTCCTCCAAAACCGGTCTCGAATTCACCTCTGTCTGCACTGCCCTAGTCCAGGCCCTTCCCATGGAGCATTCCAGTAACTTTGACTGGTCTTCTTTCCATTACCTGTCTTGATCTATACTTAGAGTAATTTCATTTTCTATTTAAAAACACATCTATGTATCCTTTCTCTACCAAAAAAAAAATTTGGCTCCCTAAAAGTTTTAGTATAAAAGCCTATTACTCCTTATGTTTCTTCTACCTCATGTTCCATTATGGACAATGCACAATCACCAGATGTCCCGGTAGGTTTGTGCCTCAATTACATTGCACATTACTTTTTTCTGCCTGTTTTCAGCTTCTCTCCAGTATCCAGGAGGTAGTTACTACTAGCCCTTCATGATGCAAATCCAGAGCTTCCTCCCACATAGGGTTGTTGAGCCCCACCGTTGTTCCCCCAACCCACCTTGTACACATCTCCATGATAACACATCTTAGTCTGCTTGAAGTTAGGTTTATGCACCAGATAAAAAATCCGTCAAGGACCTACTCTTCTTAGTATCATCAATGTCAAGTATTGAGACAAGTACTATAAAGACAGGTGATTGTTCTGGAAAGGTAGAAGTTATGACCTACCCCATTTAGGACACTGCACAACAGAACAAGTTTGAGCTTCTTCCTGAAGATCAGTATCCCACTTTGAATAAACATAGGTCTCATTTAGCCCATATGTATTATTCCACATTTCAGAAGGAATTCAAAGTATTGATGATGCTAAATACAGCTTTTGAAAGTTCATGTATCTGCTTCCCAGGCAGCCCTTTCTTTATTCACATTCTGATACACCTCTCTAAAAAGCTGCCTGACTCTTGATGAAAATAGTGCAGCCAGCCAGCCCTGCAGAGAAACTGGAGGCTTCTAAAAACAAAGTAGACAAGGTATGATTTTGTTTAAGAATATGGAGGCTGCAGCGGAGCAGGGGAGCCTGGAATGAGGAAGACAGTTAGAGGGTAAGCTATAGCCCCAGCCCAAGCAACAGATGAAGGGAACTTGACTTAGGATGGCTCAGTTGCCAGTGAGTGTGATGAATTGAACTGTAAATTTAGACCCGTGTTTGTACAGCGGACAGTGAGAACTCACTCAAGCCACCCTACCCTTGGCCCAGCTTTGTGGACCATTTGCCAACTTTGCCAGGAGCCCAAAGAGAGCCACCCTCTGGATACGTATCACAGCGGCCAAAATAAAGTATAACATGCACTGCTGAATGCTTACACAAACCAAGGTGAGCGCCTCTGTGCTTTAAAAATATGCAGGAATGACATATTTTGTGGGATTTTCAGTAAGCACTTTGTTAAATATACTACATGCTAATATTAAAAAAACCGTCACTTGCTGGTCTAGAAAACTCTAGCCAGAGTAAAGAAAACATACATTTCTCATCATACAGAGCACTCCTGTTAACACTCTAGGCCACATCAGTTCTCTCCTAAGGCTCTAACATGACAGTACTTGGAAAGTTTACTTCCTGAAGGAATGTCACCCAAGGCATTGCAAATGGGAGGAAATGAAAGAAAATATTCACAACGAGAAGGGAAGCCAGAGAATAGTATTTTTTAGCAGCTGTTGCTGAAACTTGTAACTGTGCTGATATATAATATGTGTGCAGTAAATACGCGTTGAATGGAGTTAGTGTGGATTCGTTGGCTTGCATGGAAGGACAGAAGGAAAAGAAGGTTCTTCTCAGACACGTCCATGCAGAAGTCCATGGGAAACTTCAGCACGTGATGTTTGGGATGGGACGTCTCAATTGACAGGTCCTTCCATACATTCTCCTCCTTAAGAACCTTTAATGTCTCCCCACATCCAAGATCAGCTCAGCATTTAAGGCCTATCACTCTCTGACTCCAATCCAACATCCAGCATTGCTCAGAGCAGAACAGCCCTTGACCCAACGGTGTATGGAATAGGCCAAGTTTGTTGTAGGAAACCACCCCCATTTCCACTCTCTTTAGTTTTTTATATTTTTAGGCCCCCGTTTCCCAATCTTTCTCAGAAAGGCATGAAGCCTTCAACCACAGGTCAGCTGGATGAACTCATTCATACCAATGGACTAGAGAGTGGCAATCCAAATAAATTAGTCCCTAATGTCAAACTGCAGTTTCTGCAGAATCTGGAAGGGAGAGAGATTTTGAGGGCACAGAGCCACCCCTCAAATCCCGAATCACCAGGGACACGACCCCAGAGAGCAGCACTGCCTTTTGCTCCAGTGACCGGGGCCTCATGAGCTGAACAGGGCACAGACTCTACGTCTGTCCTTGGCAGCCTCATTGTACAGAAGTCTAACACACACACACACACACACACACACACACACACACACACACACAGAGTCTGGGCAATAATTCAAAACACTTTAAAATGAGTGGCTGCATGGAAAGAGAAAAGGGATCCTAGCTTCCTTTTTCAGACTTAAATCACTTTCATCACATGCTTTTGGTTGTAGACAATTCTGTACCCTGCTCTGTGTTTCCTCCACCATTTCTTCCAAATGAGCAAATCTGCACTTCCTCTTAAGAGGCAACATTGCTTGTGAAAAAAGAAAAATCAGGTCACAGAACCAAAGATGTCATCATATCTAACTTTCAGCAGTGACTGTGGAGGCATCCCCAGTGAACTGGAACCTCCGGGTCTCTAGGCACTACCATGGTGATTGTTATGCTAACTAGTAAAGACCATTGAGAAACATTATCTTACCTGTAAAGAAATTGTTCGTTAGGAGGAAGTGGTCCCTTCCTTCTCTAAGTGTGGTCAACTCCGACTATTAATGTCAGCAGTTGTCACATCCGCTGCATGTATAGGTCATCCTACTATTACATGTTCTCCAGCATTCCTTTTATTTGAAGATCAAATCTTGTTACTTCTCTCTCTGTGTACACAGCCCTCTTTATCCTCTTCATGTTCCACCTCCTTCTCTTTGGTTGGGGCCCCAGCAACCTTTCCATGGAGCTTTCATGTAGCATCCTCAACAGCGACACTTGTCTAAACTTACCTGGAGACCCCACACTCACTGAAAGGAGCCCGGTCCTTCAGTTTGATTCCTGTCCTAGTCACTGGTCATCACCTAATGTGTGCTCAGGCCTATTTTAGGCATCATGAGAAAAAATAGCTATCAATTTGATAAATCATTTATGTCAAGCTCTGCGGTAAGTATTTTATGTCCATCGGCCCATCTAGCCCTCACAGTAACTCACCGAGGCACAACCAGTCCTCTCTGTGTGAGGAAACTGGCTTGGAAAGGAAGCTGACCTGACAGAGCTGGAGGAGGCAATGAAGCCGAGACTCAAACCCATGTTCTCTTGACCCCCAAACTCCCCCATTCACGGCTAAGTCATACCAAAGAGTGTAAAGAAAGAAAAGGGACGGTAGTGGACGTTTATTTGTAGCTTTGACCACCCAGACTCCATCACCCCCTGCTTGGAATAACAGTCCCTGTGCTCTTCTTTGGTGGACTCATCCCTTCCCTCTTTTAGCTAAGCACATTCTCCTTAAGTTTTAGGGGGAAATGTTGTATCTGAACCAAAGGGACTAAATTGCAGTATTTTTCTTTGGACTGTCAGTAAAGTGAGCATATGATCTATTGTCCAAATTTGGATATTTCTGGGAGGGAATGGAGGTGTGATTAATATTTAAGCAGGGTTGGCAGGTATGAATAAGGACTGCCTGGGGAAACCAGGGTATGTGGTCACCGTAACCATAAGTAGCTCCCCTCCTCCTTTGGGCCAAGTGACTGTGCTGGGCTATCCAGGATGTGTGGTCACTCCCTGCAACAAGGAGGTAGATGCCTCTATTCTATTGAACTGAGGGACTGTTCTGGCTACACCAGGACACACGGGCACCCTAACCATCAGGAAGTGGATTCCTCTCTTCCACTGGACTGGGTGTTACACTAAGTGGAACTGAAGTTGTCCTGGCTCCCTATGTAGAGCCTGAGAAAGAATTGATAGATAAAGCAGAGCCAAAAGATGGATAGTGGTTTCAGAGTTTGAAAACTAAATTGGGCGGTAGCTGAAGCCAGCATGCCTCAAGAATATAGGGCCAGATTTTTATTTGTAAGAGCCAACTGACTTTCTTTGGCTTAAGTAATTTGGGTTAGTTTTTGTGTCACTTGCAACCAAAAAAGTACAAATGGTCAGGAACTAGTAATTACTGAGTACCTACTTTGTGCTCTGTATTTTCTCTACATAGCCTCTTTCAGCATAAGCACTGTCTGGCAACACAGCATAGGAAGGAGTAAAAGCACGAACCCTTCTGCTGTGCTGTTGAGATTCAAATCCTGTTCTAACATTTAGTAGTAACCTTGGGCTACTTGCCTTCTTGTGCCTCAGTTTCCCAGGCTGTTGACTAAAGAACTTCCCTCCTTGGATAATGGTAATTCTTTCATTGCTCAATATACTTCAAGACAATTTGATTATTATTAATGGGGACATTGAGACTCAGAGAGGTTAGATAAATCACGGAAGGCCAGACAGCTACTAAAGTACCAAGGGAGATTTTTTGAACCCAAGCTTTTGAGGCTGTGAGTTCCACTCTGTTTCAGCTGTGTCCACACCATCTGCCAGTTGCTTGAGGGAGGCTGGGAAGGACAGAGATGGCTCACCGGGTGTGGAGGTGAGAATAAGCACAGACAGAGGAGAAGAAAGACCATGAAGGGGTGAAGCCACTTTGGAACAGAGTTGAAGATAAAGCTGCCACCCACATTCTATGAAACTGACCCCAGATCCTTTTCCCTTGCTTAGTCAGTATGATTTCAGTGCCATGATTAGGCTGCTTCATGATTCGTGCAGGGAGGTTGACCTTGGACAGCCTTGTCTTCTTTAGCACAAGACCGTGCCTACCGGGAGCGACCGGATCTGTCTCTCACTCCATGGGCTACACATCTTCCCATTTGCTGACCCTGCTCCCGCTGAGAGAGCTCCCCCTTTCTTGGTCTTGCCCAGAACTCTCACAGTTCACAGTTTTTCATTTGCTATTCCCTCTGCTTGGAATGCTTTTTCCAATACTCATGTGTCTTTTTCATGACTTACAATTTTTTTTTTCAATTAGAGTGGATGTTCAATATTACTTTATATTCACTTCAGGTATACAGCATAGTGGTTAAACATTTGTATAATTTCAGAAGTGATCCATCTCCCCAATAAGTTTAGTACCTACCTCGCATCATATATAATTATTACAGTATTATTGACTATATTTCCTATGCTGTACTCCATACCCCCGTGACTATTCTGTAACTACCAATTTGTACTTTTTAATCCCTTCACCTTTTACACCTAACCCCTCAGGCCCCCTCCCACTAGGGTCCCTATTCAAATTCACATCATCTGTGAGGGCTTCCTTAACCAGTTTATACAAGATAGAGACATGCCTCATGCCATTCTACCCTGGCACAAGGCACTTGTTTTCCCTTTACCCTAATTTAAAAAAAAAATTCATAGCACTGATACCTGTCCGACCATATACATTTATATATGTACATATTTATTGTCTGCCTCCCACCACTAGAAAAGGAATTCTACAACATCAGTGACTGTGTCTCTTATTTGCTGTATCTGAAGTACCTAGAAAATGGCTGGAGATGTGGTAAACAGCAATGAGTATCGGTTGGATGATAAGATGACTGAACTCCCAGAAGAACAGCAAGGCAACCCATAACTTGAAATCAACATGTACACAGTTCCATAAGCCAGCGGAGTAATGCACCCTTGTTATGAAAATCAGGATCCCTTCTGATCATGGATGCTACACCCCCAGAGATCTGGTTCCTTGAAATGGGAATTATCTATATATCTTCAGATTTCATGCTCTCTCAAAAGTGGAAATGACATCTTCTGAGTGCTTTGCACTGACTTCCAATTTAGCATTTTCTCGTTCTCGTGTCCAATCCCCAACCCAGATAGAACTGCTATATTTTCCATCTGGAAATACCTCAAAATTTATCACAGTCCAATTCTCAGGGAAGATCATTAGCACATTTGTTTGCTTTTATCCTGGCAATAATAACTCTATTTGGGGCTAAATTATTTCCCCTGGTTTCAATGTCAAGTTTTCCCCTGGCTCAAATACGAAGTCCCTTGTCTGTCAATGTAATAATTTTCTATTAATTATAAAAGAAGAAAGTTAGCAGTTTGAGAGTCTTAAGAAAAGCATTTGTCTAATCCAAGAAACTGATTTTCCAGTTACTTGGATTATGTACAGCTCTCAGTTGTGGTCAGATTCACAGATTTCAAAGTGCCCCTTGTTTTTACTTTCTGGTCAGTCTAGACAGACATGGTTCTTTCCTTCATTTTTCAAGCTGTTGAAACATCAAGTTGGTCAAAAGAATCTGAATCTCTAGAGAATAAACTGAACAGCCCTTCACCGGAGGCTTCAAAACCTTCCACTGAATATCCCCCCAAACAGAAGAAAAACCCTAGTGGTGCTGGGAGAGATCTCACTTCAAAGGCTCCATGTGAGTGTGAGAACAAAACCGTGACAACAAAAATAATGACCATGGTTGTCCTGTTTGAAATGGAAAAAACAATCTAGTGGTTAGAGCATGAAGTTCTGAAATTTTTGCCTGTTCTCAGCTATTTTAGTTTTGTGCAGGGTATCCTCACTCAATCTACATCGGCCTTTTTAATAATAATCCTGCCATTCCTTGTCATTAGACACATGTTCTTGAGAAATGTCTAGGTGCAAGGCCTAGGCTACATCTTATGGGGGCCACAGAAAGGAGTCAGGAGAGATGCTTGAACTGAAAGGGTTTGGTGTCTGGGCAGGGGAACGGCAGTTGCTTCTAAATACCTGCAGGAGAAGGGAGAATGCTCGGAGATGTGCTATGAGAATTCGGGAGGGGTAAAGACAACTTGTGACTGGGAGAGTATGTGCAGAGAGAGGAGGAAGGGAAGCGGAGTTTTTATGGAGTTGAGTTTGAGTTGGGTGTTGAGGAGTGGCGGGGTCAGACAAGGAGGTAGAGATGAGGATGCAGACAGTATCATTCCAAGACTAGAAAAGAGCATGTGCGCATGTGTAACAATGGAAGGATTTGTACAGTGAACAGCAAGTAGTTCAGAAGAGGAAATAATGAAAAGTCTTAAATGCCAGGATAATTAGGGTTATGCACATTTGTTATTTAGTTCACTCATCTTTGTTGAGAAGCATTGTAAATCCACATTGATCCAACTGAAGTTGAAAGAGGGTTTTAATGATCCCTGTATACTTAGCATTGCCATGACCCAGAAGAACAGTTTTCCCTGTAGAAATTTTATGTTAGATAAATTATCTACATATTTTTCCCCAGAGATAGCACAGGGAAAGACTGTCCTATTCATGACCTTTTGCTATGTGATATGTAAAAGATAGGTTTCTTAGCTCCTTTAAGATTTATTCTATCATCTATAGATCAGGAACAGTAACAGCTGTGTTACTTACACAGCAAAGTTGTGTGAAACAATGAGATAATGAATGTAGTGATGTTTTGCCAGTGGTACAGGCTCTAAGGTGTCCATTATTAAGATAGGGTAACTGTAATGATAATAATTATAGCTTCTTGATGTCCCTGACCATCCAGACACAAAAATGTGCAAGGTAGGAAGAGGGTTATGCAACATAAAGAGAAGGGAGCCATTCCAGTTAGGACTCATCATAGGAACACAAGGCTGGAAAGATCCACGGAGTCAGCTATTACTGGATCGTGGTAAGATTCGGGGTGAGGAGTACAGAGCACCTGGCACATTCAAAAGTCAGAATGTAAAATCATGGTTCAAGCCGTATGAGACAGACTCTAAATTCTGTTGAAACTAGAGAGAGCATTTAAACTGTGGGCCACAGGTAAGCATTAGGGTAGAGCCAGCACTTACTGCAGGCATGAGCTTGGCTTTAAAGGACAGGCAAAGGTATGATGGGCAGCAGAAAGGGTGTTAGACTCTACCTCACCTAGGTCAGATGTTCTAGCCTCCCGCCACTGCATGCTACACTTTGTTTGTAAAGGCACATCAGCATGGGACATTCAATTAAGGATTGTCTTCCCTCTGCACTCCCAATTCTGAGCCTAATATCTGGCCCATAAAGGGACTCCTTACATCTGTGTTGAATTAATCTGGGTACATGATGAAGGAAGGCATGAAGTCAGGAAAGAATATGCATCCATTGAAGGGCAAGGAAAGAAAAGTTGTGCAAGAAGGGAGCAGGGGACAAGAATGGTGGTCAGATGGGAAAATACGTGATAGATAGCTTGGAGACTAGGCTGAGGCCCTGAGTTCTGATTAAACAGTAAGAGCAGGAAAACAACTAGATTTAAAATATGTTTTGATAACCACATACTTGCTACAGTCCTAGCTGTAATGCAGTCTTCGGGTGGACCCAGAGGAGAAAGGAACAAAATCAGGACCACCATGATTTGATCGTGTGCTCCAGTGAGATGGACATTCCCCTCCACGTGTGCCAGTCCTCACTCCTGTCCTGCTTGTGGCCACTGCTGAGAGCCTCAGTGTTTTAAAATGTCACCTCTTATTATATGGGGAGGTTTTGTCTTCATCTTCTGCCATTCTATATTACTCCTGGAGCCTTCACATTTGTGCAAGATCATGAAGACATAGAGCTGAAAAGATCCATAAAGAGCTATGGAAGCACTGCTGTGAGATTTTAGGGTGACATGAGCAAAGCACATAGCATGATGCTCAGAAACCAGATAAATAGTAAGTTAGTGCAAAGTACTATCATTTTCTTCCTCCTTCCCCCTCTTCCCTCTCTTCCTCTTTTTCCTCCTTCCTGACACGTAGTTTAGTCCCCCACGGAATGGACCAGCCATGGCCACTCCCGGAGTGGCAGGCTCCCCAGGTCCATGGTGCCAGCCTGCAGCCAGCACTTGGACTGGAGCCCTCTGCTGCTCTGTCTCCAGAGCTCTCCCCACTGCTCACGCTGTGGCAGCAAGACTGTCATGGAGACAAAGAAAAGCCCCAGTTCCGACTAGATTTGAAGCAGAAATGCGTCTCAGCAGAGGATTATCTGACACACTCTCAGCAAGCCTCACCTGTCAAGATGGCTACTGCCTCATTTATTTATTCCCCTTCTCTAATCCAAATTTTTCTTCCTGAATGAAGTCATTAAATTATAGAAAGTCATTAAAGCACCCCCCTGGCTACTGGCCAAGCCACTGCGGGCCATCAAACCCTCACTTCTGGAGCCCATGCTTGGCAAAGGGAAGTTTGCAAACACAACTATGTACCATTAAAATTGGAAGATTCTTTTTTGGACAGACTAATTAGACAATTCACTCAAACAGGTCTAGACGATGATGAACAGGGTTTAGCATCTGGATCGGAGCCTGCTGTGGTCCCACGGGCTTGGCTGCTTTTCTCCATCTGCAAAGGCACTTCCTCCCCTTGCTCTGCCCCGTGTTGGGCATTGGCCTTTTAAGGCAAAGTGAAACCTTCTGGCCCTATATCATCTGCAGCTGTGAGGATCAACTGAGAGAAAGCATATTTCATGCACTAGTATACTTGGAACACCTCAAGTTTCTATCGCTGTTTTATGTCCTCTCTATGTGGAAGGGAGCAAATCATGTTGGCCAACTGAGTTTTCTCTACACTTAGAGAGGAAGCAAGAAAAAGGAAAATTAATGAGCCTTTTCTTCCAACCCCTTCCTGTGGTATAAATTCACCCCTTCTACACTGCTGTTGAAGTGATCATGCTAAAATGCCAATTGGGACATGTCACCTCTCTGCTTAAAACCCCAGCATTACCACATTCTTCACGCAGCATAAAGGCCAAACTCCCTGGCCTAGCGTATAAAAACCTCCTGTGAAGTAACCTGTGCCTAGTTTGTTATTCTTTTATCACACTGCCCCCCTTAGTTCAGACTATATTCCAACAATTTAATTGACATGAATTTACCCCAAAGTGGCAGACTATGAGAATGGTTAGGGGTACAAGCTCTGAGTTGGGCTGCCTGGGCTCAGTGGTGCTGCAGTGCCTAACTACACAGGCACCCATCTCCACATGGTGGCTAACGTTTACTGAGCACTTACTAAGTGCTAGGCACAGTTTTTCCTAATGGTCATGTCAGTTAATCCTTATAATTATCTATCAAATAAGTACTACTATCAGTCTCATTTAACAATGGAGGAAACCAAGGTTTGGTTAAGTGAATACAAGCCAAGTCCCTCTTTTTTAACCAATTGTCATGGCCTTGATTTAGGCCCCTGTCAATTTCCTCCTTAATTACAGCTACTGCTTCCTAACTGGTCTCTCTGGTCCTGACCCAAGCCCTTCCATCTAGACCCCTATCCTACTGCTGGAGGGAGCTGCCAAAAGGCCCTGTTCTGCCCCTGTTAAAATTCTCCCAGCACGTCTCCATGGTAGCTTCAGGCTGAGCAATCAGAGCCTCGGCAAGATCTGGTTCTGACTCTCTTACTTCCTTTTCTACCCCTGCCCCACAGAATCCCTTTACTCAAGTAGTCAAGACCTCTCATAGTTCTCCATGTCATGCTGCTTCATTCCTCTGAGTCTTCATACACATTTCTCCCTCTGCCTGCAGCATCCTTGCTGACTTCATCCAGTTAACTTTTATTCAGCCTTCAAAACATAGCTTCATAGCTTCCATTTGACCTCCGTGGAACACTTTACCACTTATCATTTGTAATCGATGATTGTCTATGTCTCGACTATGTTCTCAACTCCTAAGGGGCAGGAATAATGTTTTATTTGTCCTTTACTGCCAGTGCTTAGTCAAATGCCTGGCACATACATAGTAAATGCTCAATAAATGCCTCTGCATGTTGAATCAATAGACACGTTCTTTAAGGCACATTTTAGGACACAGGTCAAAGTCAAGTTCCACTTGATGTATTTTGAATATGACTTATCTTCAGATTGTCTACATAGTACTTGTGAAAACTCGAGTCAATGAGAAAGCAGTGGCAGAGGGTCAACAGCTTGAACAATTGATTTATTTGAAAGTATTGACTTTAGGGGCAGTTATGTGATTCACAGAATGGAGGGGAAGGGGGAAGCAGATTGCCCTGTTATTCCCTTTCCAAGTGCCAGGTCTTATGAAGGTGCTACTGATTCTGAAATTGTAAGCGGCGACTTCCAACTTCTTCTGACACTCAGAAGTTTTACAAAAAAATTGTTCTAATGAACACTGGCTAATTTCTGGTAGTGGCATGTCATGTGATGAGTATTTTTGCCTTATTTCATAGTAAGGTATTTCATAGTCATTTGTTCATTATATTGTCTCTAATACAAATCAATATTATCATTTTAGAGCCAAGGAAGAACAATATCTTAGAATATGGATTTTTCTGGTTATTGACCTGGCTGGAGTTTATACTCAACAAATCCAGGACTACTGAACAACTAGATGAAGCAAATGTCAACACAGTGATTTGGTATCATATTGAATGAACTGAATGACTGACTTGATCATTAAATATATTTGTTTTAATAGCATCATGTAGTTCCAATAGTCAATTAAATGAGGAGTCTTACTCTGGGTAAGCCTAGGTGACTAAACACAGCTCCTCCCCTTAGAGAGCTCAGATTTTAATCAGAGAAGGTAGCAAATGAGCACTTAATACTACATATTATTTACTTAGCAACTCAACATGCATGTGCCATGTAGACGCTGGTCCTTGTGCTTAGTGCATTTAAATGTGGCCAGGGGCCCAGAGGTGGACCTGGAGCAAGGCTAAGGATATTCCTGTTGCAGGGTACTGGTTCATGTCACAGGGAAACATCTCCATTGTGTTGAGATACAGTAACATACACCAGTTTTGATTTCAAAGACTGCAGTGCTTTTTCAAATAGTAGTGACTTTTATCAGCTAAAGCACAAATCTTCCTAACTTGGCCAAGTGTAATAAACAAGCACCGCATTGCTCTCCATAACAGGCTCCCATCCCCTGTGCACATGCTCCCTGAGATGGAGAACGCTACAGAAAAGTGGAACTACATCCACAAAAAAGAGCACCCAGCACTAACACCCTTTATATACATTAAAGAGTGAATGAGAAAACTACTGTAGATTATATTCACAGTCATGCCAATAATACATTTAATAGAACTTTTTACTTTGAATTGAGCTTCTGTTCCTTTCCTATAAGCTGGTCCCTTCTGAAATTCTTAGGTGAACTGATTAATGTGTTTCCAGAGGTGAAACTTTTTATACATCTTTGCTTAACTCTCTGTGGTGAAGGGACAGTTTTGTTTTGTTTTTTAAAGAAATTTCTGTTCTGTCTCGGGCTGATCTTTTTGTAAAATATAATCAACATAAGTGACTGGAAGGCACAGCAATGCTGAATCCCTATGAAAATGTCTCAGTCCTTCCTCTCGACTTCTCTACCTCCTTTCTTTTAGATTGCTAACGGTTTGTGGACTGTACCCTCTGGGGAACGCATGTGGCATAGCATGGACACATACGACATTCAAAGATATGTAAAAGACATAGCAAAGTAGGTAAGCATCCATGCATCTTTAACAGAAAGGTAACTAATATAAAGTCAGAATATTCATACAAAAATATGCTTACCTTTTAGCATTTAGGATTTACTGCCTATGCCTTTTAAATGCCTGCTCATTGTAAAGCTGTCAAGTAACCAAAGACAAGAAGTATTCTACACACAGGATCTCCACCAGCACTGTCCAGCAGAACTTTCTGTGGCAACAGAAACTTTCTATCTGTGCTATTCAATATAGCAGCCCCAAGCCCCAAGGGGCGACTGGGCACTGGAAATGAGGTTAGAGCAAATTGAAGAACTGGATTTGAAATGTCACTGAATTTTAATTATGTTCGATTTAAGTAGTCTTATGTGGCTAGTGGCAATCATGCTAGAAAGCATGAGCCTAGCTAATGATGATAGCGGTAGAAATATTTTTAAATAACCTATTTTTAAAAAGAGATGGTATGGAAAATATTTAAAAAGCGAAAGTGCCTCTTTCTGAAAGGATAATGCTTTTGAATTCACGAAGTCTATGGCTCCCTCCTCCCCAGTCGGCTGCGTCCTTCTGGTCCTCAATGTCGTAGCCCTATTACTGCCTTGGAGTTCATGGTTTCTTTCAGAATCCACAGGGCTGTTGCCAGAGCAGTGAGTGATGACCAGAGAGCATGTAGACCCCCTTTCTTTGTAACAGCTCGAGTTAATGAGATCTCTGCTGCTCTCAAGACAGTCGTCTCTGCCGCCTGGCCCAAGTGTTGAGCCAAGGTGTGTGTGCCTGCATAGAATTAAGTCACAAGTAAAGCACTTATTTCTGACAGCAGATTTATAATAGGAAAACTCAGCAGGACTAAAGAGTTGGAGACCCCAACCACAGGCTTTTCATAAACTTTGCCTTGATTTAGTGACTCGAACAACCAGCAAGGAAGGCAGACTGCAGAGGTAATCCTATCATCTTTTCTCCAGCCAGCACTATTCCATCTCCTCGGCTTCCTCACGCTGCTCGCATGAATTCAAATCATCTGTGTTTAAAGTTAAACTCAGTGATTGACAGTTCTCTACGGTCCCAGTCCTACTGAAGATCATTCTAGATATCTATCAGTTATTACTACAAGCGCAGTATGATATTCAATACCTACAGTGAAAATTGTTTTTAACAGTGTAATGTCTGATCTGTTTTGAAAGCGATTTTAAAATAAAGAACTAACCATAACCAGGTGGTGAAAAGCCAAACATGTTTCTTCTTCTTCCTTTTTTTTTGTTGAGAGGGGCAAGGGAATGGGGGGCAGAAATTGAAACATGTCCTGCAAAAGGCTGCTCCACTCTCATAAAAAAAAGACAAAAAATATTTCACTTGGTTTGAAGCATTTGTTTCTTTTAAAAAAATATATAAAACTGAACAACATATTTACGGTCATTGAAACTTTGGGGATTTTATTTCTACAAGATGTTAGAATCACTTGTAAAAATAGCTATTGCGTAAGAGATCATGAAAACATAAGTCTAGCATGTGAAGGGCCACCTGTCTGTTCTGTTCTCTCCAGGATCCTCAGAGCTAGGACAGCCAGCCCACAGGTAGGTACAAAACAAACATTCGCTAAGTGAATGCATGAATTCTTCAAGACAGAGACCTGCCGTTGTAACTCATAACTGTGTTTAATGAAGGCCACTGGCTGCTTTGACCTGCTTCATGCCGTTCCATGGAGCCCACAGCGGGTTTGCTGTCTGGCTTTCATCTGGACTCTGCTGGATGAGGAGCCCCTGCAGGTGACCAGTCATTCCTTGAGCTCCTCTCCGCATTCAGACGCTCCTGAGCAAGTCCAACACGAAGAAAGGAAGGACGAAAGCAACACGAAGAGCAAAAGAAGAACACAGGACGGACAAGGAAAAGGAAACAGGATGATAAGTAGAAACACATTAAAACATTTTTTTCTGTAAGCTTATTATATAGCACCTACAAATTTTATCTCCATTTACGCAAAAAGGTTTTTGGCTCGGTACAGAAAAAACACAGTGTTCACTTGAAAACAGACATGTGGGAGGGAACTGTAAATGCACCGAGCAGGGCCACTCCTGGGCTTGTTAAAGTTTTTGGCTAGAACCTCCAGGTCAGGAAGTAGAAAGAGGTTACTTAGCTTTTGCTAGTGAAGTGAGGATAAAAGGGGGAGGGGGCACCTGGGGATCCGAGCTCGAATGTACATTTTCATCTTGATGAGGCAGCTCTCATCGATGAGTTCCCCGTGGCATTTTCAAGATTTCTGTAATCACTAGTTGTCACTCTCCGCCATTAGTGAAGGAAGGGAGTTGCAAAGGGGAGGAAAATATAAGCTAAAAAAAAATCTCCCATGTTATGTCAGAAGCGATAAATGCATTAACAGTGATTTGGAACAAATCGAAGTGTCAGAAGGACAAAAAGATGCCATCGTGAGGAAAGGGAGAAAAGTGGATGATCTTGGAGCAAACTGGCCTTAACACAGCTACAGCACGAAAGGAGGAAAGGAGGAAAAGAAAAAGGAAGAAGAGAAAGGGCAAATGAAAGGAATGAGGAAAAGAAGGGAGGAAACAGTAAGAAAGATTCTTACACTCTTGTCTTAGACTCATTCAGCTGGAGCCCAGAACACACATTCCAGAATCAAGCAGGGGACCAAAGTCTTATTAAATAAAATGATCCTTCCCTGTTTGTCAATTTGCTTTTTTTTTCCATCTGCAAATAATGAAACATAAATGATTGAGAGGGATACATTCCATGAGGCTGGGAGAATGGCAGAGAAACCTACAGACAAGAAGTGTCATGGGGAGATCCTTCCTGACCTGCCCTTGGCTAGGAGTCTGGGTGAAATCTCCAGGGTGAGAAGTAGGAAAGCCCTTCCACAAGATACCCTTGAGAAGGGTGGGTTTTTGCTGCACCAACACCATGACACAGAGAAAATCTGCTGTGTAGATGTGCATTCCTCCCACTGGGAGGAAGATGGTGGTATCACCATGTCGTGCAAAGACTTGCTCTCACTTTGGGAGCTGGAGGCATTTGAGAAGTAAGGCGTAAGTTTAGCACTGTGCCACAATAAAAGCTACTTTAAACTTAACCTCTAATAAAAAAAGGTTGTATGGAATGTATTATCTAAAACTGTAATACACAAGTCTTGGCAGTGAAGAAAGGAAAAGAAAAATAAAAGGTTTCCCAGGTCCCAAGCCAACTTTCAGAAGCTGAATTCAGAGAAGACTGTCCCAAATTGATCCTCAGTTGGACTGCCCCACGTTTTGTCCTAACTGTGCAAACGTGAGCACCATCGCCTCTCCTGCAGCACATCCCAGCTTTTGTAAATACTGCCCTCGACCTTTAAGGCTGTCAGAGTTTTGTGAAGGGGAAGGCCAAGGCTACACCAAGGACAAGATGGAGTGAAGTCCTGCTTTCTTCACAAGTTTAGGGGCGGATATGGGGAGGAGAGCTGGAGTCTTGTTGAAGAAATAGCAAACATGTTGCTTAGCACAGAAATCAATTTCAATTATATCACAAAATTTCTGGAACTGATGCTATCCACTGAGCAGAAAATAATGATAACAGTGAAGCGCTATTTATGACAACTTTAAAAGGTATAATCATTGTCACCAAAATACACTGGTCTATTTTATTCAGCCCTGTTCGGTGTTAGCTTGACAGACCATCTATTTTGTTTTGAAGCATTCTGAGACCAGTCTTGGGCAGAGAAAGACTAGAGGAAACAGTGATGCTTTGAAATGGGTAATGGATTTTCCACATACCCTGGAGCAGAGGTGCTTCGAAACTTTATCGTGTACTGGTTACTCCACATTAGGCTCACTCCCGTGATCTTCACTGCTGGGTATGTTATCAGTATGCTTTTGCTGGTCTTTCTGAGTTGCTCTTGGTCCTGATTTTCATTTGTTTACTGAGTATGGCTATAGTTGCACCTTTCCCAACTGATCATGGCATTCCTTTTCTATTTTCCTCTTATATCTTGTGCTGAACGTAACCTACTGACTCTCTGGTCGTGATTCCTAACAAGATTTGCCAAACTTGGCCATGAGAGTTGCAGATGTCAGAACAGGGCTATGACAAAGGAAACTCATGGTTCACCATTCCTTGCTGGCAACATAAGTTACTTATATAAGACTCAATGGCAAATATTGAACAGGTATTATACACCAGTAAGCTTTTTCATGATTTTTGCACACTATATTTTTGGTCAAAAGGGTAAGAAGGAGTAAATGCAGACGAGTCAGTGCCAATCCATTCACATTCGTGGGAAAAGCAAGTAAGTAAACAAACCTAACCAAACAAAAACGGAACCAAAGCCAAACAAAACTTCCAAAAGAAGAATAATGAGTAGTGACATTTTTATATTGAAAGGTTGGCAAGTGTTTATCATTATATGTTCTTAATGCTATTTTAATAAGAGTCCCTTTAGAAACGTAGAAGTCTCACGAGGCCCTTAAATTTTCTAAGCAGCCGTTTTATCCATTCCCTTAATGGGACACTCCTGTCTATAAAAGAAGCATCGAGTGAAAAGTGAAAGAATTCCAAGTGAACACATCTGAAAGTCAAGGCTTTCTCATATACTTGTTAAAGCATGTTGTAGACGCCTACTAAAATAAAAACAGAAACAAAACCAACAAACAGAAAAAGAGGAGAGATGAATGGCAACCTAGTCCGAGGCCCTTTGTTAATCCTCAGGCCCGAAGAGAAACCAACAGATGCTCTGCATTTGTGAGTCTCTAGAAGGTGTCTATCTGTCTGGACTTCCACTTTGCAGGCCCACTTGGGTTATGATGGATGTAGATATTCAAATCAGCTGGAAGAAAACATAGCTCCATCTCTTCTACTTACCTGTTAATTACAGCTCCTGGCAGTGGTATAGAATAAGGATAAAAACCTCTTAAATCCCCACTAGTGAGCGCTCCATGCTGAATGACTTTCATCTTCGCGTTTAAAGGAAATCCAGGCAGGCTAGTTAGTGAACAGGCCTCATCTACCAGTTCTAACAATCTCCTGGGATTTACTTTTTCCTTTTCCAAAAATCTTAAGAATTTTTTTTGGCAGGAAAGCAATTCCTCATTAAAAGCCAGCTACTCTGGTGAGTCAGGCTTAAGGTAATGGCCACTGAGAGCCAGACACTGAAACGCGCAGTGAATCACGAAAGCTTTCCCCAAAGACGGGGTTTCCAGCAGGTGCCGGCATCACCTTCCTCCACCCCTCACTCGCCCTGCCCAGGGTGATAATGGGCGGTTCAGTATTCCAGGGATCGGTGCACTTCCATGAGTGAGTGCACAAATGCCAAAGATTTATATGCACACTGTAACAGAGCCTGAAGTAAATTCCAGAGATTTATATGCACACTGTTCCAGAGCAACATTTCAGACGAAGTGCACGTACAAACACCTGCCATTACACAGACCACATTCTCCCTCTGTTCATCTCAATGATCTTGGCTTAAACTCAAACCTCACCTATTTCTCGATAAAGCCCAAGTTTTCCCCAACTTTCCTCACCATCAGCTTCCTCTCTTGCCTTCAGTGGGACATGTACCCTCCCATGCAGGGAGGAGTTGCAAAGACAGAGGAAGACCTGCAGCATGAGAAGTGCTCACTTGGTCTAAAAGGAAACATCAGACAAATGTAAAACTAATTACACTGTCGTCCTATGAGCTTGAAGAAGACATCAGACATCTATGTGAAGCTAACAGCCCACCTGCTATTAAATGGTTTCTTCTTTAACTCTCACTTATCCTCTCAAAATTTCCCCTCAGGACTTATTTATTCCCCGTGCTCCAGTTTCCCAAAACCTGTGTTTGGGCCGAGTGATGGGTCCTCACTTAGATAAAATAATAATAGTGCTTACCTCAAAGAGTTGTGGCGAGAACTCGATGAGTTAGTCCATGTACAAGCCTGGCACAGCCTTTCCTCACACGAGGTACTCAGTGAATGTCAGCTTCAATATTACAGCTAATGTACAGATAGCCTGGGAAGCATGCAGTCCAAGGCAGCTACCCAGAACTTTCTTTCTCCTCTAAGGAATCAAAGGCATTGACCCAAGACCAAGCTAGTGAACTGTTAAGGTTGACAGAGCCACTCCCACGTGTCACTTCCGAGTGTGGCCTTGGACTCTCAACAGTGCAGTTTGAGAATACACACTAGGCCATTCAAAGACGTTGACAAATGTGGATGTCTCCTATTTCTGGCAGGCCCGAATGTGCTCTCAGACCTTCAGCTTCAGCCTGAATTTCACGTTACCATCCCAGAGAGTCTTTGGGATGTGGCCATGCACATGTCAACTGAGGTTATCCTGCTCCTAAAGGTCAATACACTCTTGGCTTGAAATCCTCAATACCCCTAAGAGACTTCTCCAGGATGAAGGGATGGTCATTTCTGGCTCCGGCTTCCTGCCTCTGCAGGATTCTTACTACCTCTGTTGGACACAAAATTTTTCATTCATCTCTGCACTGATGTTGGCCTCATAACGGAACTCACCCCTTTTCCTTGACTGATACCTGGGAAGGACCTGTTTTTGTAGGAAACTTTATTGAAGGTTTGAAGAGATAGAAAGAACTTACGACGCGGCAACCAAACCACTTAGAAATGCACATTGGTCTTTTGTATTCTTAAAAGCTTCTCAGATACTCTGTCATGATAGTTAAAGCATTTCTTCCTCTCTTTTCTCTCTTGTCTCCCTCTCCAGTGTAAACTCCCATCTTGCTCCTCCATTTCTCCCACTCTTTCATACAGAGCCTTTCAGCTGTCTGTCTTAGAGCCTGTGCCTGCCTTAGCTGGAAAAGAAGAAACTGGAGAGAAATGTCAGGGTTTAGAGGACTGGGGCTTGGGGACTCTGCCCCATCCCCTTTGTGGGGGTGGGTTTCCCAGGGATGGAGTAACAGAGGGAAAAGAGCTGGTCTGGAGCTATCTTGGCCATATCACACCCCAACCCTGCCATCTCTGGAGAATACCCCAGCAGCAGGAGGCTCTGGGGTGGCAGGATCTGAGAAAGACAAATGAAACATGAAGACATGCTTCATGACGTGGTCCACAGACACCTTTAAACTATGTGACACAGTAGGTTGCATTAGTGTTTTATGTAGCATGATCTGGTAATGACTTTGGCCTTTGTGTTTAAAAGACATCGCTGTCAAGGGAAAGAGACATGATGATGCAGACAAGCACATATCCCAACGTGAACAAATGTTTACAGAAGAAATACACTGAAGATTCACAGAACATCCACTGTAAGCTGAGCTTTCTGCACACACTATTTCATTCAGTCCTCATAAATTATCCTTCATAGCAGTCTTGTTATTTTGACCACAGAGAAAACTGCAACTCAGAGAACTTAGTGACCTTGAGCTGTCCCTCAAACACACTGAGGTTGCTACCTGTACCGGGGCCTTTGCATTGCCTCTGCTGGGAGTCACTCCCTGCCATGAACCAGAGCCGCCTTTGTTCCCTTCTCCATGCCTCTGTTCTGACGTCAGAAGATCACCAGTGTTGTTGCTGTCCGTCCTATATGAAAGAGTACCCTCCATCCGCCTGGCTTCTCAATCTCCTTTTTTCTGCCTTTTTCTTTACTCTGCTTTTAAAGCACACACCACCATCTGACATACTCTGTATCTACTTGTTCAATTTATTTATTGTATTTCTCTCTCCTCCCCGAACCAAAATGTTACATTCCATGATGGCAGTGAATGTGTGGGCCTCACTCACTGTGGTGTCCTTAGCACCAGGGATAAGCCCTGGCCGAGGGTAGAAAATTACTAAATATTTACTGAATGAATGAATGACTTGATGAATGAAGTGTAAGTGGCATGGGCCATGACTCTTTCTGCTCCACTCTTATTTATTTCCAAATGGCACCCTTGTATTCTATGAATGATGTTCCATACTTAGGTGTATGTTGCTTACATGTTGAATGTGTAGTAGATTCCAAGTGATGAGAATCACATATTCTTTCAGGGTGCTGACAAAGAGTGTGTGGAAGAGGTGGGATTTTAAGAGAACTATATTTTTCTGCATGTTTATTTCAGTACCTCAGATCACCATGCTTATGTGTTTTCCCAAGCACTCTAATTTAAGATAAAACAATCCCAACAGTAGAAAGAATATCTTTCTTTATCTTAAATATTATTCTATAATTTGATGTGTTGGTGCTTTTTAAAACACCCAATCCACTAATTTGTCACTAAAACAACAAAACAAACACCTACCCCATTAATCTTCTACAATAAAAAGACGTGTTCATTCTTTTTGTATTGTGTCTATTGAATCTCAAGAAAACTTTGATGTTTAATGCTAAGTAAATGAATGGTGCTATTTTAATTCTTCAGAAACTTGTACATTTCCCAAGAGTATCTTTTAAAATACAGATAAAACAAGGGTACTTTGAAGTGAATTTATTACATGAGCTAACTAATCTTACATATGACTATTTCATAGCATTTATAAACTATTACATTTTTCCCTTTTACATTTTCTTCTTTATAGTCAAAACTCAAAAATGACAACAAATATGAACTTAAATTGAAGGAATACTTATGCAAATTAGGAGTTTTGATGAGAGATCAAAGATACTACAAATTTAGTGGGAATTATTATTAAACTGCTACTATAATTTACAATAAAATAAAACACTTTCTTGAGATAATATAAATGTAAAATAAACATTGGTTTTCACTATAAAATTTTAGGGGCAAGTACTACCTCTTTTTTCCTCTCTACTTGCAAATATGTACAGATTATTTATTTTACAGTGGTCTTTGGCATGTCTGAAAAGACACTATAATAAATGCATCTGACTAAGATTGGATTTTTATCCTACCATTTGGGACAGCATGTATGGACCTACAGGGTATTATGCTTAGTGGAAAAACCAGAGAAAGACAAATTCCATATGATTTCACTTATACGTGGACTTTAAAGAACAAAATAAATGAACAAACAAAACAGAAACAGACTCATAGATACAGAGAACAGACTGAGAGTTGCCAGAGTGGGGTGGGGGTTCAGGGGCTCGGTGAAAAAGGTAAAGGGGTTAAGAAATACAAACTGATAGTTACAAAATATTCATAGGGATGTAAAGCACAGCATAGGGAATGCAGTCAAGAATATTGCAATAACTGTGTGTGGTGCCAGGTGGGTACTGGAAATATCGGGGCGGGGGGGACGCGGACGCTTTTTAAGTATATGATTGCCTAACCACTGTGCTGTACTCCTGCAACTAAAACAAAATAATATTGAATGTAAACTGTAATTGAAAAGAAATTTTAAAGAAATTTTAAAGATCAGGTTTTTAATCCACAGGAAATTTATCTTAAAATGCAAATATCTCATATTTATAATATAAGATAAATACAGAAATAAAATATAAATATAGAAATGTATCTTAAAACAGAAACATATTAAAATATAAATTTTAAAACATAAGTATAAATATCTATAAATATAATTATAACTATCTTAAAATATAACTTAAAAACAAATATCTTAAAATATAAATAGATATAAATATATACTGTCATATTAATAGTTTGTTATGATCTATTAATAATAGTTACCCTTTACTAATAGTTCTCTACTTCTATTATTATTTATGCTACTAGTACTAATACCACCCACAAATCCACCATCACTATCCCTTTAGCGTTTACAAGAAGCTTTCACTACATGACCTCATTAAACTTTTACAAGAGATCTATGAGATGTCTGTACATACCTCACAATTCATACTATGGGTGAGAAAATTGGGCAGAGAGAATTGTGCCCTGGCCAAGGTTAAAAAGGAGCAGAGTAGTTATTTGAAGCTGGGCCTATTGGATGCCAAGTGGCCTTGTTCAAAATGAGAATATTGTAATAAAAAGAGTCTACACTGCAAAGCAATACATTGCCATATGAGATTATTCTTCATTTTCCCTAATACACCAATCATCCCCTTAACCCCCAGTCTTTATCTCTTCAATGTGAAAAGCAATCCTTTATTGCATTAGCTAAAATGCAATGTGGCCGCAAGCAATCGGCTTCTGTCTTTTGAGACTCAGAAACTTTATCAAGTTCACTGCCACCATGGATGTTATTATAACTTGAGAAATAGGTAGTTTATCAGATTAGCCTGCTAAATAGAGTATCAGTGAGCAAAGATAGGCAACCAATTTGTTATGTGTAAGATTTACCCATCAAGATAAAAATACTCTTTGCTCTCCAGTGCTAATGTCAATGAGAGAAAATGTCATTGACAGAATGGATGATAAGAAAGCATAACAAACCACTAAGGTCTGGGCAAGAGGGCAAGAGGGAATTCAGAAGCACTTTGAAGGAGAGCCTCAGGCACAGGGAAGAAGCAATGTACCTGCATAATAATAAGGAAAACTTTCACTGGAGGAGACAGGTACAATTAATTAGGGTGTGTGCATACAGTTCAGTGCTAAGTTCAATCACTAAAATAAGAAGATAGAATTAACATTTTTAATAAAAAAGATGTTATATTTATATTACTAAAAGAAAAATGGGTATTCTGTATGTGACTATATACATACATTATGTTTATTATGTATTTATGCATATATGCAATAATGCATATATATTATAAATATCTTAGTACATAATACATATTATATATACAACATACATCCATACACCACACCAAAGTGTTAGCAGTGCTATGATGAGTTGTATTTATGGTTGATTTTTTTCTGTATTTTCCACTTGTTCTATGTTGAAAACAGATTGCTGCCACAAAGAAAGTAAAATGTACTAAAATTTTTGCATAGTTTTAATATTTTGCTGAACCATTTAGAAGGCTTCAGATATCATGATACTTCATTCCTAATTACTTCAGTAAGTACCTCATAAAGCAAGCACATTCTCCTACTAACCTTAATACTATTATTCCACCAAGAAAATTAATAATAATATCCTAGTATTTTCTAATAAACCAATCTATCTGCACATATTGTTAGCTGTGCCTCAAATGTCTTTCATAGCTGCTTTAAAAATTATTTATTTTTAGAGAGGGAGAGAAATATCAATATGTGGTTGCCTCTTGAGTGCCCCCTACTGGGGACATGGCCTGCAACCCAGGCATGTGCCCTGACTGGGAATCAAACCGGTGACCCTTTGGTTGCAGGCCAGCACTCAATCCACTAAACCACACCAGCCAAGGCAGCTGCTTTCTTTTTGTACCAAGATCCAGTGAAGGTTTGCTCATGGAGTGAGGATGTTCTCTCTCTCAAGAATCTTTCAACCTAACAGATCCCTGTCCCCAGTGTTCACCCTGCCCCTCCCACACATACGTTTTTTATAGGACATTCATGTTCAGTGACATTCACATTCTTGTAGAATGTTTCACATTCTCACTATGTCTGATTGTTTCCTCATGGAATTATTGTTTAATTGGTAAAACTCTTTCTTGTTCTCTGTGCTTTTTTACAGCATCTTGGTCTTATTTTATAAGTGTAAGGTCATCTCTTATTACTCAAAATGTTAATTATAGCACTCTTTTTGGGTAACTTTCTTCTTTTGCTTACATTATCTTTTTCCTCCAGATTATTTTTTTCTGTTTGTTTTTGTCTCAGCTTTGGGCATGTTTTCTAAATAAACACACCTTGTAATAACCTGAAAACCAAATACAGATGAAACCCATCCTTCTGTGGTTGTCTCTATAAATCTGGGCACTCTCTTAATATCAAATTCCCAGCATCTGTGAACATTCCAGGATCTTATTTATTTTTATTTTTTAATACTCACCCGAGGATATATTCATTGATTCCAGAGAAGGAGGAAGGGAGAGAGAGAGAAATATCGACCTTTTGCTTCCCATACATGCACTGACTGGGGATCAAACCTGCAACCTAGCTATGTGCCCTGACCAGGAACTGAACCCACCACCTTTCTGGTACAGGAGAATGCTCCAACAAACTGAGACACGTCAGCCAGGGCTCCAGGATCTTATTTTTAAGAACTGTTTAGCTTGTAGGTATTCTATTTGCAACTATCACTGATGCAAGTCCTGGGAAATAATTCATTGCTAACAACTAAGCTACCATTTCAGCATTGTTACCCAATCATTTCCCTTTCCTTCTCAATGTATCAGCCATGTACATACTTGAGTCCTTTTAGATTCCTTATTTTATTATAGGGAAAGCACACATATGTCATTAATTTCTCAATAACTACTTCCCTATACTAACTATTCTTATTTCCTATACACCACTCTTGACTTTAATATTTGCTTGCTATTTAGTAGCTGGAAGGGAGTATTGAGGTAAATTTGAGCTACATGTTGTCACATCTGATTAGCTTTTCCAGAGCACCAGGGAGTGGCTTGACTAGCTCTTCTAATGGGGAGGAGAGACTAGGTTATCTGTGCTATTGTATGCCTTAGCTGAGATAAAAACCAAACAACACAAATCCCCAAACCCAAAAAACAAAAGCTTCAGTGTTTTTTAAACTTTGAGAAGCTACATAAAGTAGTGTTTTTTAAAATTGTAGTTTCATGTATATTTACCTTCTTTTTTATAAATTGAATTTATTGGAGCAGCATTGGTTAATAAAATTCTATAGGTTTCAGGAATACAATTCTACAATCCATCATCTGTATATTGCACTGTGTATTCACCACCCCAAGTCAAATTTCCTCCCTTCACCATTTATCACCCCCACCCCGCTACCTCCCCCAGCCCACTTTCCCTCTGGTAATCACCATACTATTGTCTGTCTATGAGGTTTTCTGTGCTTAATCCCTTCACCTTTTTCACCCTAACCCCTACCCCCATATTTTCTTATGCTAAAGTTAAAAAGAGTTTGTATGCTCAAGTGGCGGTGTAAGATGGCTATGTTAAAATTCAAGGAGAGGTAAGGGGAAGTCATGCATGATTTTAAAAATTTACAAGTAAAACCTAACAGGTGGGTAACATTTTTGATAATATTGGCATTTGACTAGGTGACCTTCAAGTCCCTTCCAGTTTTGGTGGTTCTTCGTTCTACAACTTCGGTGTTTTACTCCATAACTTTGGTTTTATTCTATGAATGGCTGCCTTCATTTGCTATCTACCTAAAGCCAAAACAACAACATAATTGTGTCCATAAGAAAGAACCAATTTTATTTGTGGGTATATAACTGATTCGTTTTCCACGAGCTGTTTTATTATTTTATATGTTTGACCACAGTTTACAATCATGGAAGCTTTAAAAGTCTAGCTCCTCAATCTACTCAGAAGAAACTCCTGCTCGGGTGCTGATTACAGTTTGTTTCCCTCGCTTTTTCCCCAGCGAGGGCTGTCAGTTGGGACACAAAGCACCTGTCTGAAATTTCATGTATGCCCCCAAATACCTAGTAATGTACCTCACAGGACCTCTAGAAATACCTAGTGACCATCTATTAATGTGACATGTCCAGCATTGTTTCACATCCTCCAATCATTGAGATTAGCCGTGGCTGGTCATTCGCAGGCTTTTTTCTCTGTCTCCCCATGGTTTCTAGGCCAAGATGCTGAATGGCAGAATTCGCTCTAGTAATTTCCTCTTTTTCTCTGTTACAAGACCACCAAGCAATTTTTGCTGCCACTTAAATAAAGACATTTATCGATGGCAAAAAAAAAATCTCTTCTACTACAAAGAACACAGACGGTGAGTGCTTTCTGGACAAATCTGTCACGGGCACCAAACGGCGGCCCCCGCTGACCTTGTGAATTAAGAAATAGGTGGTTCTGAGTATTGGGTTTCACTTTATGTTACTTCTTTTACTGCCACCAGCCTCAAAATAAATTAGCTAGGAAGAGCAAAAGAGGAAAGGCTGTGAAAAGCAGAGCAAGAGGGACTTGAAGGGGAGAGTCTCATTAATATTAAATATAATTTTCTGTGAGATTGAAAAACACCATCTCACGACCTTTTATGCAGATTCGTGTCACCTGTGCAAGAGTTTGGATTCAAATGGCGAGTCCGTCATGAACAAAAATTGTGACGTGTTTACAAGGCATTGCTTTGTGTAAATGTAGGCCGTGCCCACGGTTGATGTCATTTCTAACCTGCCAAAAATGTTAATTCACATGAGCCCCAATTATTATCTTTACTCCACTGGAAACAAAATTTTCCTTAGGTTTGCAAAAAACACTCTATTTCCGTATTGGATTAACCCTTCCCATCACATGTGCTAAAGTGACTGCAGAGGAGGTTGTGTTCACACGAATGAATGGCCCGTCGTGGTCGGGAGCAAGGCCTTTCAAACTGCTTACGACTCGACCAGTTTGCACACCTGTTTGCCGTGATCACTGAGGGGACAACACCTAATATTCGCTCAGAAACAAAACTACGTTAGTGTGAATTTTCATACTTAAATCATGTATTTTAAAAGCCTACAAATTCAAATGCTCTGACAAACTATATTACTTATAAACGACAAGCTACTGTCAGTGGTCCTGAGTTATGAAAACCAGGTCTTTCAATTCCAGGCCACTGGAGTTGGAGTTAGTTCACAGGCTAGGTCATCATCAAAACCTAGTACTATAATTGAGAATAAATCACTCAATCTTTGGGAGGCTTGGTGTGCTCATCTAAAAACTGAAGGGGCTCATCTGGATCACTGGGGAAGTTCCTAGAAGCATGACATTCTTTGGTTTCATATTTCTAACACACACACTGTAATCTTAACATTTTCTCAGGCTATAGTTCAAGTGAGGGCAAGCTCACAAATACCCTACCTAAGGACACTTCCCTATGTCTTGTAGGTAAAGAGACTTTCAATTCCACTTGGGCTTTCACCCAGAGCAGGCACTGCCTAGCAATAGGTGGCATAAATGTCCATCCTGAGTATTGCCCCTTGCCATGTTTTAAGCCCCAGACCAAGGTCATTAACCCCTCTTCCCTCCATATCAGCCATAATTATCATGACACTTCTCTGTTGTGAAAATGAACCAGCATGTTGGAAGGTGATTTTTACAATACTGGTAGAGAAAAATAGAGATTATTGCCATTTTTTATGGCTGCATCCTTTTCAACAGTAAAAGCTGAAAGTGAACTACATGTTCACCAATAGAGGATGATACAGTACATTTAACTCAGTCCCACTGTGGACAAGATACAACAGCTAAGTGAACACAATGAGGGAGAGCAACGTTTCACCTCGGATGACAGTCCAGGAAGGCAAATTGTTAAGTGAAAAAATGCGAAGTATAGAACAATGTACTACGTGATTTAATTTATGTAAAATAAATTACATGCATATATAAACATTGCATGTAAAAGTACACATTCCTTGAAATACATAAAATTACAAAGAAAAAATAGTACAGGGGTCGGCAAACTTTTTTTCGTAAAAAGCCTGCTAGTAAGTATTTTAGGGTTTGTGGGTTTCTGTTGCAGCTCCAAGACTCAGCTAATGAAACGTGAAAGCAGCCAGAGATGACATGGAAACAAATGAGTGTGGCTGTGTTCCGATAAAACTTTATTTACAAAACTGTCAGGGAGCTGCCCTGGTCCCCGGGCTATTGTTTCCTAACTGTTGAGCTGCCATAATATGTACTGATGAAAAGTGTTGTCTGGCGGGGGCGGAAATGGCATGGAGCAGTCAAGGAGATTTTTCTCTTTATCTGCATTGTTAGATTTTGCTTTTCATTAAGAATGTATTCATGAGTTACTTGTATAATTGAAACCATATTTAAGATAATAATAACTAAAAAATAATTTAAAACTGTTTCATCTTCCACTTAGAGTAGCTATACTGTGATTTGACAAACTTTCCTAAGATCGTCCCCATTTGCATCCTACGGAGCAGTCTTCCTTCCCCGGCTTTGCTCTCCTATCAACTCTCCCTCAGGCACAGTGAAGGGTGGCAGCCTGGAGCCCGCAGCGGTAAAGCACAAAGAACAGTAGGGCAGAATCCCACTCTGCAAAGCTCGTGGAGCCACCAGCCTCCGCAGTAAATGAGGACAAGCTGCCCTGTGTTATGTTTCCTTTTTAAATATTTTTTTTACATCAAAAACACATTGCAGGGTAGTAAAGACTTCAGGGGCATCCTACAAAAACAGGCTGATATTGAAAGCCAGCCTAGTTCTAATTAACTGCCAGGACTGAGCCACATCCTCAAGCTCAAGATAGCCAATAACAATCTTGTAATTTCTAAATGTGAATGCCACTCAGGTGGAGACCAAATAGTGCGGGTTTCAGCTTACCTCTTAAAATGTAAACATGAAATTTCAGATTTCCATAGCAACCAGACCTCCCTTCACCTTAGACACCTTCTTCAAAAAAAGAGGGGAGGGAGTGAGAAGGCATTTCTGTGGTGGGTGGCATGGAAGACAGTTGCCCATTAAAACGATAACATCGAAATATAAACAGCCAAAGCCTTTTCATCATTTATTGACTAACGACTCAAAAGACTGCTAGTGAAATCCTTTAAAAATGTTTTCAGACAGGTTGGAAATTCAGACGCTGGCAGCAAGTCAGATTGACAAGGAATTACAATCAATGCCCCCATGATCATTAGCAAACCGCATTTAGCTGTATGTTTGTATGTCAATATTTAATAGCCAAACAGAATTCTAGGGATGCCACCATGCTCCCAAACCACCAGGCTGATTTCTACCAACTGAGCAACCAGCCAGGCCAGAGCAGAATCAGGAACACATAGGCTGGAAACTGAGGTGTCCTGGCTCGGAGAGCCCTCGCCAGCTCTGGAGACTGGGAGCCCTTAGTCACTGCTCTTTTCGAAGGGTGAGAAATCAGGGCTGCCTCTCTAGAGTTCATGAATTTAACCTCTGTCCTGTCAGCTCTCTGTCGAAAAGTGTTTCTGAAGAGCCAGATGTTAGTAGTCGATTCAGTTCACCGAACAGTTACTCTCCAGTGTAACATCAGTGGTAGAATGAATAAATAAATGGTACGTTTACACAGTGAAATACTACAGAGCTATGAAAGTAAATGAACTAGAACTGCATACAACGGTATGAATGAATCTCAAACTGATCTATGATGTTAGAAAGCGGGACAGTGGTTGCCCTTGGCAGGAGTAGGGACTGAAGATTGACTTCTAGGTTTCTCCTGAAAGTCTCCTTAGCTTCATTCTAGTGCTTGATCTGGAGGCTTGTTATACTGGTATGTTCGATTTGTAAAAATATCAAGCCCTATACTCCTTTGTGTGTGTGTGTGTGTGTGTGTGTTCTCAATCTAAATTTCTTAGATTTATTTTTGTATTGAATTGATAGGGGTGACATTGGTTAATAAAATTACATAGGTTAAAATCTACAATACAGCATCTATGTACTGTACTATGTGCTCACCACCCCAAGTCCAGTCTCCTTCCATCACCATTTACCCCCCATACCCTCTCCTGCCTCTTCTTTCTCCTCTCCCCCTTAGACGTCCATGAGCCTTTCTTTTTTTTCTTTGCTTAATCCCTTCGCCCTTCTCACCCAGCCCCCGACACCCTTCCCTCTGACAACCATCAGTCTGTTCTCCGCATCCATGAGTGTCTCCACTTTGTTAGTGTATTTTGTTCACCAGAGTCCACATATGAAATCATATGATATTTGTCTTTTTCTGATTGGCTTATTTCCCTTATCATAATACTCTCCAGGTCCGTCCATGCGGTCACAAAAAGTAAGATTTCCTTCTCTTTTACTGCTGTGTAGTATTCCCTTGTGTAAAAGTACCACAGCTTTTTTATACACTCACCTACTGATGGACCTTAAATTTAAGTATAGTTGGCATACAATATTACATTAGTTTCAGGTATACAACATGTTGATTCAACATGTGTGTAACTAACAATGTGATCACCACATACTCCTGACTTGAGTACTACTCCGTATGCTTATCATACTTCCAAAGAATTTACAACAACGAACAGTCCCAACAAAACAGTTAGTGAGCAGCATGTGCGCCTGGCTCCATGCTGGAACGAGAACAATCCTATAATCTTCATGCTCCAGAAATTTACAGTTGAGTAGGGGCGATGAACTTAAAAACAAAACTATATTATTTCACATGGGTATGATCTATTAGAGAATTAGGTAAAAGGCATTACAAGAGCAGTTTCTTCTTCCCTCATGGTGAGAAAATTTCACAGAAGGTAACACTGAGCAAGCCTCGAGTGACGAGTGCAATGGGCACAGAGTAAAGGGAACAGCACTGCCTTTGCGGAGGGCCTGGTGGGGTGGAAGAGCAGGACACACGTACTGTTAGGAAATGAAAACCACCCACCTGGAGCTGGGAGTGGACAATTAAAAAGTGCTCATCTTTATTCCTTTCTTGAGTACTCACAGTTTTTCAAAGAGCACTTTGTTCATAGCCCATTGCAAAGTTCTGCCCTTCCAAGGAGAAGCATCTCTACCAACAGCTGAATCAGCCATGCCATACCAACAAGCTCGGGGAAGAAAGGACAGCCAGCCTGCGAGCATTAATACTCAAGACACGCACAGCAATGATGGCAATAACCGCCATTCACGTTTCATACTTGATACGCATTGTCCAATGCATTTAGTCCTCACACGAGTTTGAGGAGCTCAGGGCTATAGTTACCTCCATTTTGTGGGTGCCAAAACTTAGTGGGGCTCACTGACTGCCTATGGCCATGTGCATAGTCAGTGGCAGACCCACTGCTAGGACCTGGCAGGTCTTCCCCTGAGGCCTGTCTGCTCAGTGAACACCTGAGCTAAGCGGCATCAACTCTCCCCTTGCAGCCTCAGTGGAAAGGGGAGCTCACGTGGCAGGCTGGCGCCAGGCAGCTGCAAAACCACCCCAGCCAGCACTGACTGTAGCTTCTCTGGCCTTCTGGTTTCTGAGTGACCAGGTGAGCACCCTGGAGCCTGTGGGAGAAGTGGATGGAGAATTTCCTTCCCTCCACACCCTCGAGACCCACCCTTCCCAGACTGAAGGGGAGAATCTATCTTAGTGTTTCCAATTTGGCTTCCTGGAACTATAGCTGGAGGGGCCAAAGACGGGGACTACACCCCTCTTCTTGGCTGTGGCTTTTATCCCTCCTTGGCCTCAAATGGGGCTGGATTCCTCACTGGGAGCATTCTCACACTACTGAGGGATCCTTAAAACTTACAGCACTATGGGGAATGTGTTTCTTGACTCAAGGTGGCTTTGAAAGGTAAAGTGTGGCCAGCAGCTCAGGTTGGAGCCATGCTGAAAGAACACCTGAGGAGGTTACCTGGAGACCAGAAATGAGGACTTGGCATCCCTCTGCTGAAGCTCCAATTTAACAATGATAAGAGGGAAGTGACTCCAGTGCCATTTGGGAAATATCTCTAAAGAAAGAACTGTGTGCTCTTCGGAGAGAGGAGGTAAGGTAACATTCGCACGGAAGGCAGAAAGCTTTGTTTTCTCAGTCACACCGTCCATTTTACTTGCCCTGGCTGTTCACTCCACCACCAGGGGCCTGATAGCAAACTGCTCAGACCAAGCCAAATGCGGCTGGGCAGGCGCAGGCTTCACCCACCCGCAGCACAGCCCTCCTGCTATTTCAGGCCTGGGGTCTGCGAAACAGACGCCGCTGCCCTCCGTCCTGGGCTGTGTGAAATTACGCGGTGGTTTGGTGAAGTCAACAAATAACTAGAGCGAACCACACTGGGGGAAATAAAAAAGCAGCTGGCATCGGTGCTGGTCTCCAGAAGGCAGTATAAATAAGGACAGTTATCCTCTGTTGCCTCCTATCTGGGAGTTGGTTTTTTAAATACTTTTTATTGGGAATTTATTTCAAATGAGAAGGTAAGTTATAAAAATAAAAATAGTAAAAAGAACACTGATAATATTTTATCTGATTCACTTTATTGTTTTCTCTCTGTCTCTCTGTCTCTCTGTCTCTCCCTCTCTCTCTCCTCCCCCTCCTCCTTCCCTCCATGCCCTCCCCACACACATCTTTGTGTATTTCCTCCCATCCAAGCACTGAGTAGGCCCAACCCTGCTTAGTTTCTGAGATCAGATGATACCGGTCGCAGTCAGGGTGGTATGGATGGAGACTTTTGTGTATTTCCTAATTAATGGAAGATACTCACACAGATCCACAGAACAGTTATCGACTTCTGTAAATTTAACATTGATATAATATTTTAAATTAATCATTTGTTTTCAATTTTGTCAGTTAGCCTGATAATATCCTTCCAGCCCAACACAAAAGCTACTTTGCCACGGTCCTATCCCTGACATTCTTCTCTTTGTGACATCCTCACAGCACTTATACCTGCTTCTCTTGTGACTATTACTATGTCCTGCCTTGCGCTGGGTGGGTGTTTACCTCTTCCACTAGACTGCAAGCTTCCTGAAGGCAGAGGGAGTATCTGTTGGATGAACTGCCACACACACACACACACACACAAATGACAATAAAGTAATTCATTTGTATTAAATGGTTTAAGACTTCATTATATTTAAAAATAATAACTTTCCCTCTTAAAAGCCTAAGAAGATTCACATACTATAATAATTTTTAAATGGAATTATTAAATCACCACAGTCTTTGCTTATGAGGTGAGTTCATTAAAATAATTTTACAAAAATCTCATAGCACCATCATTTATTTCAGGCATAGGAGAGGGGGAATTACAATTCCAAAGCATCATAATAAATGAAAAAGTAGTTGCAGGACAGAGTTCTTATCTGCCTGGGCACTGAGCAGTCAGTCACAGATAACATGACGGGGGGCGTGGGAATGATGACAAGCAGCATCTGAACTGCTCAGGGGAGAAGTCTCAGGGGATCACTATGATCATGAAAGACCAAAGTCAACAATGCAGCTCATAAGGCAGTTACTACGCAGAACGTTGGTTTGAATCACAATGCAATTCCTTACATCCCCCACTTGTGTTTTACCCTTACTACAATTTTATGTGCCTTTTATCCATTTCACCAAACATACAGGCAAGAGGAAAACTCGAATGTGCAAAAAGAGTTGCAGAAAACTGTCCAGGAAGCCAAAGTCGTTGTTTTCAAACAGGAGAAATAAATAGATAAAAGAAAAACCCTCACAATTATAACAGCCAGAGATAACCACCATTAATTTAACACTTGGGTATAACTGCTTCAATCTTCTCTATGGCATATGTGTAAAAAAGATATTTTCTTAATATCAAATCACATTCTCATACATTTTTTGTAACCTGTTTACTTTTTTCACTAAAAGTACATTAGAAGCTGTCATATTTAATAGCTAAATAATGTTACATTGTATGGATGCATCTTAATTTATATGAATAGTTCCCTACAATAGATATTTCTAGATTTTTTAAAAAAACTTTACAATTGGGAAATAAAAAAGCAGCTGGCATCAGTTCTGATCTTCAAAAGGCAGTAAATAAGGATGGATACCCTCTGCTTCCTCCTGTCTGAGAGCTGGTGTTTGAAACTTTTTATTGGGAAAAGATTTCAAAGGAACAGATAAGTGGCAAAAATAAACATAGTGCAAAGAACACCACATGCCCTTAACCCAGGTTCATCAACTGTTAATATTTTAAATAAAACTGCAGTGAAAATTCTTGCAGTTTAGTTAAATCTTTTTCTCATTATTAATTACTTCCCACAGGAAAATTCTTAGAAATGCAATTGCTCAGTGTGTATCCTGTCTTAGAGCTTATGACAAGTACTGTCAAGTTGCTTTTCAGCTGTACTGTGACAATTCCCACCCCCACAGCAGTGTCCGAGATGCTCTTCACCCAGACTCCCGCCGACCCTGGACTTTATCTGTGACAATCAAACGTATGCAACATAACTCCTTGTTTAAATTTGGATTTCTTTGATTTATACCCCAGGATAAACATTAAATAACTTAATCAGAAATTTGCATTTTTTTAGGATTTTGGAGCTATCCATATTGAAAAGATGAAAAGAAAAACTGAAGAAGATAAGACACTATTTGAAGGCTTATTTCCAATCCAATAAAACATAATTTCACTCTACATAATAAAACAGGCATACGAAGAAACAAGGAAGGTTTGTTCCGAGTTTAAGCACAATGTCACTTGTAAACATAGCTCTTACTCTGCATCTATGAAGGATTGAATCATTTTGTAAAGTGCCTGTCAAATTCTGGCTATTTTCTATTTTCTAGAGAGCTGAATGTTAAAAATCAATAGAAATGTTACAGGCATTCACGCTGCCTTTAGAAGGGTTAGACAGACTCATGCCCACAACATTCAAAGCCATTTCTGTTTAGAATCTTGGGAAGGAGCCTTTTCCAAACTTCCAGAATCACAGCTGGCAGGCTATAATTTCGAGTTGCATACAGGATAATGTGTATTAGTCCATTACTAAGCTGTAAGTTGACACCAACCTTTGGAATTGCTTTCTCAGAGGAAATGCTGAGGAGCCAATGCCTCAATCATTTCCAACAGGGCTGGGAAAAACATTCCGACAACGCATTATATCCTTTCATCTCACATTGTGATGATTTTCATCAAAAGGGAGGTGGAAAGGGGGTGATTAGACACAAATTTTCACTCTGGTGAAAATCCAAACATATTCTTAAACTCAAGACATCGATAACATATTGGCAAGTTTTTGTCGCCACTGACGTGAACCACACCAGCCACCCAAAATATCCTAATGGTAATGAACATGTTCAGAAAGAGAGGATGGTGAGCAGACACTAAAGCAAATATTGCCATCCAGATTTAACAATCAGAAGACATTTTCATGAATACCAACAAAAGGATTAGGTTTAAGAGTTTCAGTTGCCAAAGTCTATGCTGAATGGCATTCTAGCTGCGAGATCAGGGGATTGTCTCTTTACATATAAGAGTCTGCAGTGGCTACACAGGTTTGACCGAAGTCTCATTACCACCCACTGAGTGACCTGAGAGAGCCCACTTTGGGACAGGTCAAATACACAGGCTACATTCCATCAGGGTTCCTTCTGCCACAATCAGGACGAGCCAGATGCTCTGACCCCAGCCACTGCAAGCTGAACCACTGGGCTGCGCCTACTACTAGCTTTCCACATTGACTAGCCCAGGCTTCGTCTGTGAACAAACAGAACTTGATCAAAACCTAAGGCTCCCATAAAAATGAACTGTAATTTAATGGACACTAAAAATTTTTCCAATGTGTGCACTAATGTGTTTCTTCACTCCCCATTCTCATCAAAAGCAGAAAAATGCTGTCTACTAACTTCTAGCCCAGCACTATCCAATGAAAATACAACGTTAACCACATCCATAATTTTAAATTTTCTAGAAGAGATCAAATTATTGTTAATAATTATTCTAGTTAACACAATACATGTAACATATTATAATTTCAATATATAACCAATATAAAAATTATTGACATAGTCTCCATTTTTTTTTTCACTTAAAGTCTTCAAAATCCAGTGCGTACTTATACTTACAGGGCATCTCAATTTGGACTAGCCACACTTCTAAAACTCAATAGCCCCATGTGCCTGGTGGCTAACGTGTCAGAAGGAACACGAATCTAGAGATTAAAATGTGGACCAGGACTATCAAAGGAAAATAAGGACAATTCAAGATCAAAACACAGAAGACTGTACCCCATGACCACTATTCTCACTTCACAAACCTAGCAATGCAAAGAAAATTGGGGAGATGGTCTACAATCACCCATTCAACGCCCACCTGTGCTTTCCAACAAGCTAAATGACATCACATTCCAATGGAGAAAGTCGTTCTCAATAGTAGCCCCAAAATGCAAAACACTGAGCCTCATGTTTTCCCTTTGCAAACAAACAAAACTGTGAAGAGGTGCCCAACTTGAAGAACACAAATGTGAAGGACACACAAAATTGTGTCCATATCATTGTGGTACCAATCCCTGATAGCCGTCATACCAACATTAAGCTCCCATAACTGTCATGTAGGGTCTGGATTTTAAAAACATATTGGTTAAGTGATAGTTCATTATAATGTCCCCCTTCACTCAGTGCCATTTGTATGATGAAGGTATATAATTTCCAAGCATTTGTATCTTGTTCAGAGCAATTAAGAAATGACAAATATATTATGAGAGAGTTTAAAATGCATCCCCATAATGACATATTGTTTTAACCATGGGGAGAACTTTTGCAAATAACTTACAAAATGTTGCTATCCCACAAAAATGATTGACCAGCTACAGTCTTCCTCCATATAACACCACCTGTCCTTTAGTGAGAATAACAACACTATACATGTGGTAGTCCTTTACTGTTTACAAAGCATGGTTTACACTGTCCCATGAAGTTTCACACAAATACCTTGTGAGGCACGGATAACAAAAGAAACAAAAGCCAAGTTCTTTGTCACTGGCGTTCTTTCAACATTTTACCTCCTTTGGGCACATTGATTATTTGCAAGGTCAATGTAGGGAGTTTCTCGTTTTTTTCAAAGAAATTCTCAATGAATATTTCAGGTTGTTTGATAAACCATGTCCTAAAGACCATTTGGTTTTCACATTGAATAAGTCAAAGTTCTTGTCCTAGTCAGTTCCAGTCAAATAAATTATACTGGCCAAAGCAATTCCCTTCTTACTCAGGTAATTCTAGTTTGTAAAGAATGGTAAGCTGAAGTCTTGACTCAAAGACTGACTTACCCTCTGGGTAACTTTTTGTGTAGTCCTGCCAGGTGTGGGGACAGCTGAAACAACAGCCTCCTCTCACCTCCCCAGCAAAGAAAAAAAAGGTATGAAAATAAAATGTCCCCAAAGAAATTAAAACTCCAAATTCAAAACACTGACTTAAGACTTTAAGAAAAATCTATTACCCTGGAGAAGTGTCTGTTCAAGTCCTTTGCCCATTTTTTAATTGGATTATTTGTCTTCCTGGAGTGGAGATGTGTGAGTTCGTTATATATTTTGGAGATCAAACCCTTGTCCAAAGTCTCATTGGCAAACATATTTTCATATATGGTTTGTTTCTTATTCATTTTGCTGATTTTTTTTAACCATGCACAAGCTTTTTATTTTAATGAAGTCCCACTTAGTTATTCTTTCTGTTATGTCCCTTGCTCTAGGGGACATAGTGGTGAAAATATTGCTGCATGAAATATCTGAAAATTTCCTGCCTATGTTCTCCTCTAGGACTTTTATGGTGTTGTGACTTATATTTAAGTCTTTTATCTATCCTGAGTTTATTTTTCTGTATGGCATAAGTTGGTGGTTGAGTTTCATTTTTTTGCATGTAGCTGTCCAGATCTCCCAACGCCACTTGTTGAAGAGGCTATTTTTACTCTATTTTATGCTTCTACCCCCTTTGTCGAATACTAATTGACCATAGAGACATGGGTTTATTTCTGGAGGACACACAGAGGGCCCAGAGACATATGACAGGATGCTCAGCATCACTAGCCATCAGAGAGATGCAAATTAAAACCACAGTGAGATACCACCTCACATCAGTCAGGATGGCCATCATAAACAAATCAACAAACAAAAAGTGCTGTCGAGGTTGTGGAGAAAAGGGAACCCTAATGCACTGTTGCTAGGAATGCACACTGGTGCAGCAATCCCAACAATATGGGATTTCCCAACAATATGGGATTTCCTCAAAAAACTAAAAATGGAACTGCCTTTTGACCTGACAATTCCACTGTTGGGATTATACCCTAAGAATCCTGAAACATCAATCAAAAGAATCTATGTACCCCAATGTTCATAGCAGCACTATTTACAATAGTCAAGTGCTGGAAACAGTCTAAGTGCCCATCAGTAAATGCGTGGATCAAAAAACTGTGGTACATTTACACAGTGGAATAATACACAGCAGAGAGAGAGAGAGAGAGAGAGAGAGAGAGAGAGAGAGAGAAAGAAAAAAAAAGAAACAAAGAAAGAAAGAAACAAAGAAAGAAAGAAACTCCTATCGTTCAAGATAGCATGGATAGAACTGGAGAGTATTATGCTAGAAATAAACCAAGTGGTGAAAGACAAATACCATATGATCTCACCTGCAAGTGGAACCTAATCAATAAAACAAGCAAGCAAAATAGAACCAGAGACATGGAAATAAAGAATAAACTGACAGTAATCAGGGGGAAGGAGAGAAGGGGATACCAGAGAAAAGAAGGGGAAGGGTCAAGTCAAGGAGCATGTACAAAGGGCCCACGGACAAAGACCACGTGGGGGAGGCCTGAATGTGGGAGGTGGGTGGTGGGTAGGGCAGGGGAGAGTAATGGGGGAAAAATAAGGACAACTATAATTGAACAATAAAAAAATTAAAAAGAAAGAAAAATCTGTTACCAGAATAAAGTCAGGAGAGAGGTTTGATGAAAATAAATGAACTAAAATAGGAGTCTTGAGAAGTGATGCTACTCAAGACCAGGCAACTCAAATTCCCGTTTTCAGGGGGGAAAAAATACAGAGAGAAACTAAGATGACTTTTGAAATTGTAGAACAATTCATTAAATCGTTCCACTATTTCGAAGTATTTAAACATTTTCAAAACCTGAAGTCCTGGCTCGGCTGGCTGGGTGCGGCTTTTCCTCAGTGTCCACACCTAAAGGTCAAGGAGGAAAATCAGAGGGGACGGCGTTTGCGCAGGGAGTGGGAAACACACCACGTGGCTAGTTCTGTGCCTACCTGTGCGCCGCTCGCCGTCTCCCAGGTAAGCGCGGGGGAGTCTGGGCACCACGAAAGGAGCGCCAGCGCGGAAACGGGAAGGAGCGAGGAAAAGGACCCGAGCTTCCTGTGAGGCTTCCACTTCCTCTTATTGTAAAGGCCACACACGGAGCACGGTAAGGACGGAGACCCGACCAAAATAGCGTTGCGTTTCCTTAGTTAAACAGCTCAGGAGAGTTGGAAGTGCCCTCCTGCCAAAGCAAGCTAACCAGTCAGCCCTTCTCCGAAGACGTTTGCCTTCTGTGCCTTATAGAAACGTAAAGGTTATTGCTCACTTTGGAACAACACTCGATATCCATTTCAGAACCCACGGAGGCACGTTCGAGTAGCTTTCTGAGTTACTAAAACCCCCTTCCAACCCACTGATATTGAAAAAGAAAAGAAAAAATAACTCTGAAAAAAAAAACCTGATTGGCCATTTGATTTGGACAAAGATTAAAAATATACCATAGCCAGCTGTTGAGGTTTGTGTCATTGAAATTCCAGTTTCATATTTTTAATTGCTACTCTGAGAAACTCTTTGATTGTACTGGATAAAATTAAATTTTGACTTTTTAATGATTAAACATGGGAAAATTCAAGTGTGTTCTAGTTAAGGATTTAAATTATCGTGTGCGTTTAAAAGATAAAATCTACTGGGACATTATATTACCTCGAGGTTAGATACAATAGGCAGTAATTGCATGCAGTGCTTGCCCACTCTCAGTTCTTTCAAAATGACTAGAAGATCTCCTCAGAGGAGAAGGCAACCAGGATTTACTGGGTTAGAGGAGAGTAAACTGCAGGTTTACACCGTCCACAGCCGTGTGGTGACAGCAGTCGTTTTAGAGGAGGAAAAATGACACGCTCCTCATCAGTTGTTGCAGGATCGTCTCAGGGGCCGTTGGTCAGTCAACACACTCGTAAATATGGTGCACACTCAGCTCCCAGGATAGGGTTTCACTGTGGAAGAGGACCAGGGTGTTGGCCGACAAGAGCACCACCAGGGGAGCCATGGTTGCTCCGACCCCCAGATCACACGAGGATTGTCCACGATGAAGCCCAGACCATGTGTTTCTTACTGCAGGCAGAGATCCTGTCCCAGCCTGGAGCTGAACACTAAACTGGAGAAAGTGGAAAGAGTTTGCCTTTGCACACAAAGGAAATTGTGAACGTGAAAGGGGAGCCCCCACAAAAGGGCTCCCCCCAAAATGTGTCTTTGCTGTGCGGATGTATGGCACATGTAGAGACCTGTAATATTTATGAACTTTTGCAGTCATAATAACATACTATTTATATTTTTAAAATTAAAAAGCCTCAAAATTTTTTGATTGGTTTATTAATATCCATGATAAATTTTACATCTCTCATGAACAGATGCAATATTGGATGAAAAATTCATTACTTCATTTCAGAGGGAATAATATATTTTACTTTCTTTGAAGAACACTGTACTTAAAATATATACAGTGCCATTTCGATAAAGACTACAGTAAGTTTGATTTTATGAAGGTAGCTATCATATTATCACAAAAAACCATTTGATTATTATTTCTAAACCACCCACTTAAAATTACATAATTCTTGACAGAATGGTAAAGTGGCTATTCACCACAAAGTGACTCAGTTTCCTCTCTGTGGGTGGTCATGGCAGCCCTAAATATGCAAACTTTCTTATATTTTGGATCCTCATAAACACTCTTCATATAGTAGAATGTTAAGTCTATAAGTCAAGGTAATCATAAGATTCATAGCTCTACAAGTGGCATCTTTAACAATTATAAATATATACAGTGGTAATTTTGGAGAACCTAAATTCTTTAATCCAATTTAAAGTCATCTTGCCCCGACTGGTATGGCTCAATGGGTCGGGCATCATCCTGCAGAGCAACAGGTCACTGGTTCAATTCCCACTTGGGGCACATGCCCAAGTTGTGGGTTCGGTCCCCAGATGAGGTGTGTTTGGGAGGCAAGTTATCAATATTTTTTTCTCTCTCTCTCCCTCTCTTTCTCCCTCCCTTCCCCTCTAAAAATATGTATCATCTTTTCAAAATAAAGTAAAATAATGTCATCTCTTAAAAATCAAGAGTTAGGATAATAACTACATTGAGATATAAAGCTAATATATGATAATAAGAATTACTTTTTAAAAAGAACTTTTAATTTTAGAATAATTATGGCTTTACAGAAAAATTGTGAAGCTATACAGTTGTCTCATATACCCTTCACCCAGTTTCCCCTATATTTAACACCTTAAACTACTATACCATTTGTCACAACTAATGCACTAATCTTGACACATTATTGCCTAACGTCCATCCTTTATTCGGATTGCCTTAGTTTTTGCTTAATGCCCTTTGTCTGTCTCAGAGTCCCATTGAGAATACTGGGTCATGTGTCTCCTTAGGCTCCGCCAGACAGGGACAGTTTCTCAGATTTTCCTTGTTTTGATCACCGTGACAGTTTCGAGGAATGCTGGTGAGATGCTTTGTATGAGGCCTCTTTCCTCGAATCGCTTTGATGTCTTCCTCATGGTTGGACTGGGACTATGGTTTGGGGAAGGAAGAGCATGGAAACAAAGTGCCAGTCCCATCGAATCTTACCAAGGGCACATGCTATCAATAGGATTTGTCACTGTTGATGTTGCCCTTGATCACCTGGCTGAGGTAGCTCTATGTTCTCCATCATAAAGCCACTCTCTCCCCTATCCCACTCCCATTTTCCACACTGCGCTCCACGGAAGGAGGTTATACAGGTAACCCACACTTCATGAGCAGGGCGCAGTGTTTCCTTGATGACGCAGGGTCTACATAAATTATTTGGGGTCTTTTTGTATGGGGGACTTGTCTGTCCTGCCTGATTTATTTAGTTATTCCATCATTTATTTACATCATTATGGGCTCACAGGTCTGTATTTTACACTTTGAAATACGTTCAACGGTCGACTTTCAGTTACCAGTCGAGTCCGATCCAATGATTCGCTACTCACTTTGCCGCCCAAATTGTTCCGGCTTTGGCCAAGGAGAGCTCTTACTGTTTGCGTCTAAATACTACTTTTTAAAGAGGTAGCTATATCTTTCCTGTTCTGGCGACATTTTCTTCCAAGTTACATGAGGAGAACATGCCAGTTTTCATGCTGATTTTACACTGTTTTAGATGTTAGAGCCAGACTCTTCACTTTGGTTCACGGTGGCTCGCACCCATCAGCAGCCGCGCCCCTCCCTAGGCGCTGGGCGATCGGATGCTCTCCCCGTGCACGGCTGTTCCTCAGGATGCAGACAACGGGCTGGGCCGTTTCAGGCTTTCTCACAAACTGTCGTGATTTTTCTTTTCTTTTTTTTTTTTACATATTTTCCCATACCATGTTTGTGCAGAGAAGCTCATTTTTAAATGTTCACGAACATGAAACCGTCGAGCCTACCTAACCCAATGCTTGTGCAGCTAACCCACATCTGTGAACATGGAAAGGAAACCCCATGGCACTGAGAGCTGATTCTAGCGGGCCATATTTCTAACTAGACAATCCAGAGCTAGGTTTTCTCCCACTCTTTGAAAAAAAAAAACTTCCGGGTCAGTGACATCGGAATGTCAGTGACATTTAGTAGCCCAAATTTCAAGTCTGGATTTTATTTTACTTCTTTAAGATAGTGTTCCTTGTAGAAAACATTATTTAGATATTTCAGTATAATTAATTGCTTATTTATAAGAAAGCATGGCCTTATATAAATGTATAAGAATACCTAGCAAAATTCTGAGTTTACTACTGAGGAGAAAATAAGCCTGGTGCATGTAATTAAATTTCCATTTCATGAATATTTCTGGGTTGCCTGCTCTGTGCAAAATAACAGCTTTCCCAGTGTCCCTCCCATCTCCTCTTTCAAGGTTAGAGCAGAAAGGGTGGAAAACGGTTGAGTGGTGCTCCAAGATCTCCCAAGATTTGAGTCCAGACACACTGCTATTAAAATGGAAAAAGCATGAACTCAGGGAATTCTAGGCTGTCCCTCAAATAAAAATCTTTCTATTTGTTTAAAGGGAAAAAATGGGAGACTGGGGAGATGCTAAACAAGAAATGTGTCCTAACAATAAAGATGTTAAAATAAGCAATGCAAAGGAGCCTGGGGGAAAGCCGGCTCTGCAGAAACACCCCCCAAGGCCTCAGCAACCTTCTGCTCACCCCTAGGAAGTTAGTTCATTCTTTTTCCTAAGGAATTTATGCAGCCTGACTGCTTTTAAAGGTGCCAACAACAACAAACCACCACATACACACACACAAAGCCAACGGCTGAAAGACACACACACAGACATACACAAACACACGCACACACACACTCGCGCTCCTGCCTTTCTCCACCCACACCTTCACAAATTCCCTCCCGAGCTACAAGGTGTTTTGCCGCCACCAGGATGGGGGGAGGGGAGCACTTCGACCCGTCTTCCTTGGCTGGTAGGCGAGCAAGAGGATGCGGACCGAGGGAATAATTAAAAGGAAAACTACACACTTAACAGCCAAACACTAACTAGTGAGCGGACGTGTAATCCTCAGGCCAGAAGATCTCGTATACGGTCTGTAGCGTGTGAAGAGGCATAAAGTAAACCTGGTGGGTAGGAACTACGTTATTTGGATCACCTAAGAATCAAATCAAACTTTTTGAAACAGAAAAGTAAAGATTTTTGCCTTTTTTTTCCTGATTTGAAGAAAGGGAAACGGAGGCACCAAGGTCCACGGACCCTCCAGGCCACCCGGAGCGCCTCCTGGGCCTCAGCTTCCCTTTAAAATGAAGGTTTACTTTCGATACTCAAATAGACATTTTTCAGTGTTTACAAATCCAAAACCTCAACCGCTGGTCCCCATGTTTATAGTTCAGGATTATACAAATTTCCCCCGGTCCTCTGAGGCCTCATCTCAGAGGCTTGATTGATGCGCTCCTGCAGCCCCAGGCCAAGGGCAGAACGTCTCACGGAGAACACCGCCATTAGCTAATGGAAGACATTTTTCATCCCGGGGAAGGACAGACGGCTGCAGCCAGCTCCCGGGCCAGCCAAGAGTGGCACCCGCCAGCCACGCAGGACAGCGAGTGCCCAACGCCCACACGGCAAAGGAAAACCACATTAAGCAAAGCTCAGACTCACCAAGGACTTTATCAGGGTGTTTCCGGCACTCCCTGACACCACCATCAAGGTGAGCGCAGATGCGATTGCCATAGTCATTCTGATATTTTCTATTTCACCACCACATCTTAAACAACTTGTAAATGTTCCCAGGAGGGCTGAGGGCATTCAGCAGAAGACCTATATTTATTAGTGGTGGAGCTTCTAGAATTTCTTTGTAGCAGACAGGCTTAGGTATAGCATTTTCTTTGGAAGGAGACTAGGGAGAGAATTGGCTGGGAATTTTGACTTGAAACTGTGTTTGCATAGCAGTTTATAAAATATTGAGGGGCTGTCAGAAGTTCATCTGAAAGAATGGAGGTGCTGGTAGAAAGGTAAAGGTTCCTCCTCAGATCCCTTCTTAGTGCCGCCCCTGTATGGAAGGGAGATGCCTGCATGAGAGGAGAGGATGTTTTTGAGCCCGTAAGGTCATGCCCACCTCCCACCGACTGCTCCCCACCAAGGCCTCCGACACCACCTCCCCAGTCCACGCACTGGATGGCCCAGGTCGCAAAGATATGTTCTCATCATTGTGCCAGGTCAGGGGATAACTTGGCAAGGCTAGCTGGAAAGTGAAGGTGTAAACAGGTTTTTATTTTCCCCTTCTTTTGGCTCTCCATGAATAGAACTTTCACATAAGAACCTCAAGCTGATGGAAAAATTAGATAATCACACCCAGTTGCCCTGAACTCATCCTTACTGTGGGTCAGCTAAGGGCTCTGCAGATGTGTGAAGAAAAACCCATTGCCCAGTTTACTGATGCCACTGGGGTGGCAAGAGACATGAAGAGGCAATTTTGACAAACTCAAGACAGTTTTTTTTTTTTTCATTCTGATTGCTTTGAGTGAATAAAAATAATTTCCTTGTACTCGCCTGTTTTTAAGTGCTGAAATCAGTGAGCAGTTTTCTCAAAAGTAAGCCACCAGCGCCCCCTCCTGGCTGTTTTTCTGTAGTGTCCAGAATGAAAATTACAGGGCAAAGCAACAAAGCAGAGTTTAAGAGACACAGGAAAACGTCCAAGGGAAGACTGCATGTCGTGGAAAAGTATTGATTCTCACATATTTAAGGTTCACTGTGATACCATAGCTGTTTCTAAATGTTTGAGTGCATACTCTGCCATAAGACATATGAAAACTAAGCCCTTATAAAATACATCAAGAAGATAGAGAACACGTATGTCTAATAGAATACAAATGTCTACTGATTATTCTATCATTTTCATAAATAAACATATTCAAATATTAAACAAAATTTTTCCCTTTAGAGGAAACAGTACAAATAAACACACAGTGATATTTCTGAAATTCACATAATTTAAGCCAGTTTTCCTACTCATATCCAAGCTCTGCTTACATACTCCAGTTTCAAATTTAAAGCAAAGAAAAGTTTGCCAATCAAAGGCTTTTAATGGCAATGGAAAATCAAGTCCCGAAGCCCACAACTGACTGACTTTATGTGGGAAATATTTGATTTTGAGAAATGTTTTTATACTTGAGAAAGATAATTTTTACTTAAAAACATTTCCATCTGTGGCTAGTTTCTTTTAAATAAATATTTTAAATGCGGGGACCAGTATGACTTCTAAATGTTCTCTGTTAGGCATTTCAGACACAATTCATAGTAATGAGTATATACTCCAAGATACAAATCAGTTCTCAAAGCTTCACAAGCCCACAGATTCTTAGCGTAAAGACGACTGGTTATTTACTCTAAGGCAAATCAATCTCTTTGCATTTTAGGGAATTCACTTTTTTGCTGTTGCTGTGGAATGGACTCTAGTGAATACCAAGCACGGTTTCGGTTTCTCTGCCTGCGAACTGGAAAGGAGAGCCCATGTTATTGGGACATCCCAACTGAAACAGAAGAAATAGTCTAACCTAAATGAAAAGCAGACAAGGAAAATATCCTGACTTCGTTAATGTGGGGATTTGTGTTATATAAATGTGTAGCCCTTTAACATGAGAAGTGAGATTTTCTAATTTCATTTCATTGACAAAAAGGAATTCCATTCCAGGCATTTACAGATTGAATTTGCCACAGAGTTTGGTAGACAGTAGGCACTGGGTAAAATAAACGGAATGTTTCGAAAGTTCCTCACACAGGTCAATCTGTGTCATTTTACAGTCACTGGGGAGAGGCAGGCTGTTTGATCTAACCCCGCTCCATCAGGATGTACTCCTTTTAGTAGCAATAAATTGTTTCAAAAGGTAGCTTTCCCAGAAGTGCACAGAAATAAAGCATAAATACTCATTAATGATTTGGGCTCATGAAGTACAAATTAAATTAGAAAATGAAAGTAATGGAAGTATACCTTGGTTTAAATCCCAGAAGTACCTCTTTTGCCAGCTATGTGACTGTGCATGGGGGATGAACCTTCTCACCCTCCAGGGCCTGGTCTGTAAGTACCGTTTAGAGCTGTGGCATTGGAGATTATGTGTCAGGCTTCTGACCCATAAGTGTTCAATGAATGAGAGCCGTTACTGTATTTATTATTATGTGTATCTTCCTGGGCTATCTTGTGACTATATAAGAAGCTCATGCTTTCTGAATTAGGAAGAGCTTAACCATCTAACATGAATGAAATGATAGCACATGAAACAGAGCTCATTCACTTGTCTTAGTTAATACATAACCGAGATCATTCACTTCGAGGTCAAACAATATATCTTTAAGGATACAGAATAGAAAATAAAATGCTGCCAGATTTTTCCTTGCATCAAAAATTTCATTTTTATTAAAAAGAAAACAATCTGAAAGATGCTCAATGTCACTAATCATCAGATAAATGCAAATTAAATCCACAATGAGATATCACTTCACACCTGTTAGAATGGCCATCACCAAACAATGCATTGTCGAGGATGTGGAGAAAGGGGAACCCTTGTGCACTGTTAATGGGAATGCAGACTGGTGCAGCCACTGTGGAAAGCAGTATGGCGATACCTCAAAAAATTAAAAATGGAACTGCTTCATGACCCAGTGATTCCACTTTTAAAAACTCATCCAAAGAAAGCCAAAACACTAATTCAATAGAATATATGCATCCCTATGTACATTGCAGCATTCTTTACAATCATCAAGATTTGGAAACAGCCCAAGTGTCCATCAGTAGATGAGTGGATAAAAGAGCTATAGTGCATGTATACAACAGAATACTGTTTGGCCACAAAAAAGAAAACTTTACTATTGTGACAGTATAGATGGACCTGGAGAACATTATTCTAGTGAGATAAGCCAGTCAGAGAAAGGTAAATACCATGTGATTCCACTCAGATGTGGAATCTAATGAAGAAACCCAACTAACAAGCAAAATAGAGACAAACTCAGAGACAGAGAACCGATGACACCTCCAGGGGATGTTGGAGGGAGATGGATAGACTGATCAAAAAAAGAAAAAGGGAAAGAACTCATGGACATGGACAACAGTGTGGTAACTGCAGAGGGCTGAGGGTGAGTGGAGGTGGCAGAAGGTATGGGGGGTAAATGGTAATGGAAAAATAAATTTTTTAAAAAAGAAAACAAATGAGTTGATTTAAAAGAAGTACACAGGCAATTTTATTTGCTCAGTTTCCCCTTTAGGATATGGTCACCCGACCTCTGGCTGCTAGAACGAGACAGCTGTGAGTGAAGGCCACGGGGCCGTGAGCCACAGGCAGGCACAGCTGGCACCTGGAGGAGAAGACACAGAGCAGACCCCGTAAGGCATGTCAGGGAAACATGAACCACGGCAAACGCCAATCTCTCACAGGCAGACTTCATTCTTAAACTGCACACCAGTGGAGCTACGAATAAATTATTAGGTATCTTCATTTTGCAAGCTTGTCCAACATGAACTAATTTGACCATCTGATACTTTCCAAGGGATAATTATCATTCTCATCTTGCAGATGGGGAAATAAAGCAGGATGATCATCACATTTAAAAAGGAGCATCATTTCATATTATGACTAACATCGCACTCAGTTGCCAGTGTTATTAAAGGGTGAAAATACTGTCTGCAAACAAAAATGACATGACTGACCCAATATGGTAAGGCGTGTGCTTCGAGTTTCCTTTTTTAATTATGTGCTCCCTCTCTTACCCACAACCCAAAGGATTTCTTTTTTTTTTTTTTTAAGATTTTTATTTATTTATTTTTAGAGAGAGGGGAAGGGAGGGAGAAAGGAAGAGAAACATCAATGTGTGGTTGCCCCTCACATGCCCTCTACTGGGGACCTGTAGGTCCTGCAACCCAGGCATGTACCCTGACTGGGAATCGAACCAGCGACATTTTGATTCACAGGCAGGTGCTCAATCCACTGAGCCACATCCTCCAGAGTGAAAAAAGATTTCAAGTGGCTTAGAAAAAGAACCCCAAATACAAAAGAATACAATAGATAAATGAGGAATTTCTGATGAAAAATAATAGTCACAGACAGGAAGACCAGCCCCGTCCCGTCCAGCTGCTGAAAGTGGTTCAGAGCTTCCTCATGAGTTTAGGAAATAAAAAAGTGATTCATTGTGGCTGTTGATAAAATGTGCTTTGACTTGTTTCTCCCAGGAGTGACAGGTCAGCTGCTGCTACCAGGCTTTCTTGCCTAACATTTGCAGTCACTTTCCAATGCACAGCCTGCCGGGGCTAATGCATATAGTTTTCGCCATGAAATAGGTCAAAGCTAAAAGGCTGGTATGTGAACCAAACATGTGATTCTGCCCAAGATCAGAGCTTCCTGACAAGCGTGTCACTGTCACTGATGGGGGTTACACATGAGCTACTGGTCTCCTCGGCCTGGGAGGAGGGTGGGAGTGCCTCCTCCACTCCCCCCAGAGGGTCACACCAATATTGTATTTTGATGTGAGGAACAGAGTGGTAGGAAGCACCACTCTAGACAGCTGAACTAAGAAACCAGAGTTGCATCAGCGTATAGACTGAAAGTCAAACTCGTAACCCTGAAGACTGGCGAGGACACTGCTTCCTAAATGTCCACACCTGGCGACCTCGGCAAAGCTCTCTTCATCACTCAAATTCCCTCCCTTTCGAGTTCTCACATCACCATCACCTTACCGGGAAGCAAGGGTCAAGCTTCAACTTCAAGAGAATTCACACCAACAATATCCATCTATAAACCTGAAGGTACCACCATATTAATACCTGCTTTGCCCACCTAGGACAGAGCCATGAACCAGGCTCGGGCTCCTAAATAGAGATGCTAAGAATGAAAAAACTCTAGCTCGCCTTAAGCAAACAAACCAAATGAAAAGGCCTACATAAAAAGGTTAATAGACGGTCTTTGCCAGTGGGGATAGAGCATGAATCAAGGGAGTTTAATTAGCTTTCTTTTCAACCAACTTTGTAAAAGTTGTTTTTCATTTTCAGAGCACGGGGGAGTAACTATTTCCCAAAATGCATGAAACCAACTCCTGGCCACAATAGTAACACACAGGAAGTCCAGCGTAATCGGTGCCCCACAGATCCCCTGCCCTTAGGATGAGCCTCCCACCGTTCAGAAGCTGATCCAAAGGCGGAGGGAGGCTGTGGGGTGTCAGCCTCTGGTCAGAGCTGCTGCGAGTGGAGATCAAGATGCAGACAAAGTCTAGCCTGCATCTCTGCTTCCGAAGCTGGACGGCCCCTCCCCTCACACTGGTCCCAGCAGAGGGGCAAGACCCCATGCCTGCTTAGGACAGTTCTGCTAGACAGCTGCCTTGAGAGATCCTTCTTGTGGAGAATCTTCAGGTATCCAAATAAGACAGGTCTCCTTATTAACACTTTCACGCCACTGCAGATCCAGGGGTGGGAGAGATGCACATTCCAACAAGAGCCATGCGCACGGCACACCTTGACCAGGAGGCATTCGGTGGCATCCGCAGAAAAAGTCCTCACACTGTGGGGCACAGAACAAACTCCTTCCTCCAAAACTACCCTTCCTCTCCTCTTTCTCAGGAGAAAGGAGAAGCCTTAAAAACAGTTTGGATAATACAATCAAAATTTGGTGCTTCAGAAGTTGTTTTAGAGATGAAGGGTATCCCAGAAGTTTTCTTACAGATAATGTGTAACTAGAAGCAGTGGCCTTGAGACATTAGCTACATACTTATTTTCCAATTTATCTTAATGGTGGTACATTAGGTCCTCGAATGGGGTTGCCCTGTTCAACGTCATTTCATTATGGCATCCGTGAGATGCTGAACTTAACTATTGTTTATACCAATGAGCCTGTGGTAAAATTGGTTTTGTCTGATGCCACTTGGCTGCAGATCCAAGACCCTACCCATGCAGTGACGTTAGGTGAGGGTTTTACCATAGCACCCTCTTTAGAGGGGTTGTTCTCAAAATGAGGGACCCAGCCCAGCAGCATCAGTGCTGCCTGAGAACTTACTGCCTGCACAAAGAATCCTCAAATTCTCAAAGGATGGGCCAGCAATCCTCAAATTCTCAAAGGAGGTCCTAGCAGGGCCTCCAGGCCACTCAGATGCTCCACTCAGATTGCCTTCAGCCTCTTCTTTCCTGTCTCTGTCCCGGCTTCAGGTCACTTTTCTTTGATCACAGACAAGTCCACACTTTCAGGCCTGCCAGCTTTCCCTGGCTTCAGGACCCCTGCCCTGTCCTGCTCTTTGACAACCATGGATGACCCAGTCTTGTCTGCCTGCTTTTTGTACTGTGTCTGGCACTCGTCAGTCTTGCTGTTGGCTGAGTCCCCTCTGCACACGCATTGGGCCAAGATCGCCTGCCCTGCATTGTTCCAAGCTCTCCTTCTGAAAGAGCTGGGGCCCCGAAGCGCAGCCTTCATCATGCCAGCCCTCCTCACCTCCCACGTTAAAGATTACGGATCATTAACATTCCCTGTTTCCCAGGGGAATAATGATTATGACAAACACAGTGATGATGGCGATGACAGTGGTCATCATTTATATATGCTATTCACGGGCAGCATGGAGTCATGGTCACTATCTTACCTCATCTTCAAAACCCTGTGAGGTGTTATTATGACTTCTATTTGACAGGTGGGAAATCTGAGTGCTTTTCCAAGGTCCTGTAGGTAAACCAGAGGTAGAGATAGGACTTGACTCCAGCCTCTAACATATACATTCATAATTCTAATACCAATCCCTAAACTTGTAAATGCCTTGGTAAGACATCAAATGCCCAACACACCTGGATTTCCCACTATTTCATGGGGACACTGTGCTACTTACCCACATACCTGCCTCCAAATCCTTGCTAAGGCAGGACCCTCTGCCTTGGAGGTTCTGCCCTTCACCTGAGCCCCTCTAAGTCTTAATCCATGCCTCAGAACTCGGTTTGAGTTTTACCACTTCCACAGAGAAATGCCCACTCGATGTGGGTCATACATGCGTGGATGAAGGGCTCAGAGAGACAGTGAGGTGGGCTTCCATCTGGGGAAATCACAGCATGTCCCACTAGGCAGCGAGGGAAGCAAGAGCTGGGGCAAACATCCCTTTATCCAGCAGCTGTTGACTGAGCACCTGTCGAGCGGCAGGCACTGTGTTGGGTGCTGTGAACCAGACAGACTCCCTGAGTTGGTGGGGCTTGGAGGTGAATAACCAAATGTGTAAAATAATTATAGGTTATGGTAAGAAGCTCTGGAACATAAAACAGGATGATAGGACCAAAAGCCAGTAGATGGTATGGGGTAGAGGGGAGGGGTGGCGGGGGCAAGGTCGGGTTGAGAAGACATGACTGGGAGGGCATGGTCTGAGAATGGAGGATGGGAAACAGTGGGCCACTCTAGGAGCTAAAGAAAGGCTCTTTCAGGTGGGCGGAGCAGGGCGAAGGCTGGGAGCCATGAAAGCACTGGGGGCAATTAGAAGGAGCAGAAAAGACCCAGTGAAGATGGATGATGTGAGCAAGGGAGAGAGTGATATGAACCAGCGATGCAGCACCAGGCTCCGACAGGTCCCACGGCAAGGAGTTCAGATTTGATTTCAAGGGCACCTCAGAGCCACCGGGGGGCTTCAAGTAAAACAGTGGTGGGGTTTATTTATGTCTCACAAAAATTACTGTAGCTTCACCCCTCCTTCTTCTACTAGTTCCTGGTCTCTCACCTTCTTCTCTTCTTATTCATGGTTCCATATCCAAATTCCTTTATATTCTGGAGGAGCAGAGAGTGTGGGCATCCTGTGACGTCCTCTGTATCCCCAGCTCCAGCCCAAGGGAGGTGCAGTAGGTGCTCAACAAACACGTGTGAGATAAATGTGAGAAAAACCAAATCTGGACGTACCTTTTCGGCTTACATGTACCAGGTAATCTGCAGTAACAAGGTTCTTATAGCTCAGGATGTGGTTTTAAAAAAAAATCCTCATCATTACTACCAGAAAATACTATTTGAATACTTTCAGAGCTCAGTTTTTTCCCTCTCAAGTTCCCCCAGAGCTTTGGCAGCGTTCGCTTTGCTGTTTAATTACTGAAGTCCTCTTCTCCGCTCCATGAACTCTTGTCCTGCCGTTCTCGCCCTTTCATTTGGAATTGTTTTTATCCCAAGCCTCCCTTGGGTATTTCATCACTCTTTACATCCTCCCGTTTCTTTCTGTTCCAGTAACAGCCCCAGCCCAGACACTGTCTGGAGAGCGTGCCCAACTCTTTAATTTGTCCCCTGCAGTCTCACAGACCTTCTCTCAACCCCTGCTCCCTGTCTTGTAATGTAGTTTATGCCTCATCTTAAAAGTAGTCTTTTGGCTTTTTTAAAGGTCGAGATCACATTTAACAAGGTCCATTTTACTACCGACTCAACGATGCAGAGTGCTAGCTCTCCGGCATCGCTCCGCTGGCCATGGCCTGCGGAAAGCGCTGCTCACTGTGTAGTTAAGCCTGGCAGACTCCTTCAGAGCCAAACGCCAGGGCAGGTCACACGCAGGAGTCCCAGATCCCTGGGCTGCTGATGAGCCCTCAACGGCTGTGGATGACCCCCTGCATCCGGGCACGGAAGAAAACCCTCCACGCCCAGGAGAGGCCAGATCACTGGCTTAAATCCCACAGATCAGCCAGAAAATTGCAAGGTACATCAGAGACTTGAAGACTTGTCCAACCAGTAATATACAGCCATTCAGTGTTTTCCTGTCTTTTAAAGGAACACCATGGGTCATTTAATTTTTTATTGCTTTTTGACACAAAAGGCTGCATTATTTTCCCCTAAAGTCCTTTAATTATTACATCAATAATGCCTACCAGTGCACTTAAAACATTACATATTTAAGGGTATAGCATACGAGATGCTAAATCTACTTAGAGATCACTATTCAGGTACTACCTGATAGTTGTTAGACTGAAATACAAAAATATAACTCATTTGCTAAATTAGAGTTCTCTATGATACAGTTCCAGAAAAAAAAACTTCCATTGTTTTACGAAACTACACATAACAGTGTGTACACTTATATTAAACGTCAGAGTGTTATCAGAAACTCCACGTCCCTGAATGGTTGCTTTAAGGTTAAAGAGAACGTTGCGTGATTTTCGTCCTTAAATAACATACTCACAGGCTGCTCAGCTGAATTTACCAATACCTAGACACCATTTTGCATCTATTCAAATATAATAATAATAAGTAAAACAATTCAACATTACCAGGATTTCTATATATCACATGAAGGTGAATTTTTACGTGCCCATTTTCCAGACTGTTTTCATTCTTTTTATTTCTTACCCTTCCTATTTAGTGTATTTTGTTCTATCAAAATTGGATTCAATTTGCTTATGGTTTTCTAATTTATCATCTGATAATTCTGCTAAACAATATTGACTGAGTGTTGAATATATAAAACAGGTTCTGGGACCCAGAAAAAAAAGAAAAGTTTCCCTCGAATGGACTGCATTCTAGTTCAGAAATCACAGAACAAGGACCAAACTGACTGATACAGTCACAGTGAAAGTCGGAGTAAGAACGTGAACTTGGACTACGGAGGGCTGGGAAGTCTTTGTGAGGGGATGTGTCTTGGGCTACAAGCACTGGAATGGGTAGGGCTGGGGGTGGTTACACAGCAGAGGGAAAAGCGCTGGAAAAGAAGAGAGAACAAGACCACGGGCACAAGGGCAGGAATGCACGTGGACTCCAGTGCAGAGCAAAGGGACCAGGCTAGCTGCAGCCCAGGGCTAACGTGTGGGGAGGAAGGGGAGGTTAGGAAGGCAAAATGTAGAAGGTTTCAGGGGCCAGCTTACTCTCCTGGGAGACAGAAGCCTCGACATCTCTTCCCAAAATGCACAGTCATTCTGGGAATTATATGACAGCTTATGAAAGCACTGAATATAACCTTAACTCATTTTCAGGTACTCACTCACATAAACTCATGAGAATAATGCCCCTGAAAACACTAAATCATGAGACTAGAATATGTGCTTGTCTCCAAATATTTTCCTGTCTTTGCGTGACCCATGAAGAACGGGACAAGAAAAAGCAAGTAGCTCAGAGCTCAGCAGCCCTGTCTCCAACTGAGCTGCATGCAGATTTCAAAGAAGAAGATTCTCTGCAAGCAGATCTCAGCAAGGAAGCCGGGAAGCCAGCTGCTTGGAGAGCTTAAGTGATTTAGCTTAATTCCTCTGTAAACTGTATTTTAAATGACTAGGAAACCACATTTCTGTGACTGGTATTGTTTAAGGGGATGGAAGCCCAGCTAAAAATGCTTTGGTTTTCTTTCGTAAATATGCACGTTTATTGTTCTGAGACTTTTATTTCTTCCTTAGCAGTCTCTGAAAATCAAGTAGTCATGAAGGGGCGGAGCTGCCCAGGGTGCGTGGTGAGGGCACTGTGTTTGGCGCGTGGATCTCCTTTTCCCAGAGATCTAGTGGGCTGTGCTCTTTCCGGTTGCTTGACAAGGTGGTTTTCTATACATAATATAAGTCAGAACAAATTCACCCTGATTTCCACAAAGACCAGTGTTACCCTGCTCCCTGCCCCCAAATATAAGAATAAAGATTAAAGGTTGGTTTCTTGTATGTTGACTAAAGCAGCTCTGATTCTCAATTTTATATTGAGTGAAACGGCCCTTCAAGGTGTAAGTGGACGTAGAAGAAAACTTCTTCACTATGACCAGGGAGCCACTGTAAGCACATGGTAAAAAAACAAACAAACAAATAAAACAAACAACAACAAAAAATCCACCAAACCTCTGAAAGCAATGTTTTTAAAATCTCCAGAAAGGTTTGATTTGAGAGCTACGTAGATGTGGAGAACAGGAAAAGCTGTCAATAAGAATTGAGCTTCTCGCTCTCTGTCAAGGGATCCAGGCCCTCTTCACCCACACCTCATCTGATGTTCGTGGCTGTCATATGCAGTGTCCCATTTACACGTGGGCCAAACAGAGCTCAAGGAAGGAGATTAAGTAATGTGCTCAAGGCCATGGTGATAAGGGGTAAAGCAGGAGTGGAAATACAAACCACATTCCCTGGCTCACAACAGCCTGTGCTACATTCATTACACCACCTCAAGGAGGCTTCCAGAAGTAATAGAAACTTCAACACACAACTGAAAAGGACTACTGATTGAACAGGTCTGTTAGAAAACATAAAAATTGCTCTCTTTTTCCCAGGAAAGAATCACATTTCATGAAATAATCTGAAATACATTCTTAGTGAGTACTCTGCCCCCAAGAAGCACACAAGCTAAGTGGAGAGCTTAGACACGGGCAGATTAAGGCACAGGCAGGTAACAGACAGCTTGTAAAAGCCAGTATACCATCATCATGGAAATGAGTGGTGCAGATTATAACGGATCCTGGTTGAGATGAGGGTCACTGAAGAGTTCAAAGCAAAGATAAAACACTGGGGCTTCCCTTTGGAGGGTGGGTGAAACTTTAACCTGCTCACAATGTTGGCAGGATACTGAATGTCATCTATGAAAAAGAAAAAGCTTGAACAAAATGTGTTATCAGAAGCCCAGTCCCTATTTCTGCCCTAAGAGAGAAGAAGCTACCAGAGAATGATTCAGGCAAAAAAAAGTAGATGGTGCATCTCCAGCATGATCAGGGACCTGGTGTGAGTGAGTGAGGCAGTCAGACCAGAGGAAGGGCTGTGGTTAGAATAAATCTCTAGATCTGTGTGTGATGAGCTTGAGGGGGTAAGGGTGGGGAAGGAAGTGACTTTGTAAAGGAAAAAGGCCCAGGGAAGCCCTGGCTGGTGTAGCTCAGTGGATTGAGCGCAGGCTGGGAACCAAAGTGTCCCAGGTTCGATTCCCAGCCAGGGTACATTCCTGGGTTGCAGGCCATAACCCCCAGCAACCACACATTGATGTCTCTCTCTCTCTCTCTCTCTCTCTCTCTCTCTCCCTCCCTCCCTTCCCTCTCTAAAAATAAATAAATAAAATCTTAAAAAAAAAAAAAGGGCCCAGGGAGTGTGGACCTGTAGCTGAGTAGGTCTACAACTGTAAATACAGAACCCTGTCAGCACGCAGATTTTTATTCCTGGGAGCTATCCAGGGTACTGACTGATTTCACCCCAATTTCTGACCCAGTGGACCAAGGTCTGTCCTGGTGCGTCTGTGATGTAACCTTGTAACACACGAACCTCTTTACCACTCTCAAACTAACTGCTATTTATGACCTCAGTTACTTACCAAGCCAACCTATACACCATCTGTTGCCTGCTGCAGTTTGTAATTCTAGGCCATTAACTTTACACTCCCATTGGCATTCCTCTAGATTAAAAAAATAGTGGAGGCATTATAGGTGAAAATAACATTTTAACCAAAGGTCAGAAACAATAAATTGACCCATTGTTTAAACTAATTATTATGTCTATGGGGAAATTGTAGAAATGAACCTTGAAATGTACAATGAAACTAGCTTATGGTAAGGGTGATTTCAATAAGGAATTTTGACTTATGCAACAGGCAATTTCAAAGTTTTGAAAGTCACTAAACAGGACACTGATGTGGCAAAATGTGCTGAAGAAATTAATGTGGAACTATCATGCCAACAGATTAAAGAGGAAAGATTCAAGGGGTAGGTGGATAGCTCCTTCTTTGGACTAAAGCAGTTTTAATAATATATATATGTCTTTAACCAAAAAAGTCTTTTCAGGGATTTAATATTTCAGAAAAAGAATTTTCCAAGAATTAAAGACCACATTGCTTTCTTTTCTACACAAAAGTATATTCTTGAATCTAAATCTAGTGAGATTTAATCACCTTGTAAACAGGAAAAGATGGTTCTCTGCTGTGCCCAGTATTTGACTGGTAGTGCACCTTTCATTTCCCAGTATCTCGCCGTTTTTAAAAGAAATGATCTGACCAATTTCTCAATGCTGAATTTTTTGCTACATGTTTTCCAGACTCCCCCAGGCAAAGCACAACACTTGCAGCTCACTGCTGTGTGCTGTTAAAACAGAACTTCCTCCTCTGTCCAGCAGTGCATCCAGCCGTCTCCCATAGAGGGGCAGGAAAAGAGAAACTTGGAATCCAGAGCCTGAGGTCCGGCTGTAGTCCTGGCCATGTTCACAGGACTATGGCATTGACCCAGTGTGGATCCTGCAACACGGATGGCCCTCTACCATAAGGTAGTTGTCAGAGTCGGGGTAATCTTCGTCCAGCATAGTCCTTAAAAGAAACAGCTACCCAAGCCTGGTTATCAACTCAATAGCATCTATGCTTCCAACACAGCAAAGTGAAACTGGATTTGAAATCTTTTATTCTAGCTACAGAATGTTGCCAACGTGTCAACACACGCTCAGGACACTGCCGCTGCTCTCTGCCTGCCTTTGTCCCTAGGCTCTCGGCCCTGAGTAAGTGCTCCCTCAGGAGCAGCGCTCTTTCCTAGAATTCTGGCATCCCACTAACCTCGCCTTGCCAGCGATGCACACTGCCCCTCTGCGGAGTTAAACACAGAGGGGTGGTAATTCTGTCTCTCCACGTCACTGGTTGTGCCCTTGGACAAGCAGTTCGCCTGCCCTGAGCCTCGGGTTCCCTGTCTATCAAAGAGGAATGATTAGCCTCACATCAGAGAGTCATTGTGAGGACAGAAATTAAATGAGGGACACGAAGCACTTAGCAAGGTCTGGAAAAGGGAAGCATTCAATAAAGTGTGACGAGTGGTGGTAATGAAATAATGATGATGATGTGATCATATTCAGAACAGGCATATGAAAGCCAGTTTCCCATGGGCTGAAACACTCCAGACTTTCAGTCTTTCCTTTAGTCTGCCTTCCGGGATTTGGTGCCACCTTCTATCACAGCTCTGTCTCTTTTCTCCGCCTTTGCTTCCTCTGGGGCCCAGTCCTTGGCAGGGGGTACATACTACTCAGCTGATCCAGGTATGACCAGCCTTCCCACCATATGCTGGAAGTAGAAACACTTCAGAAAATCCAAGGGGCCTCGCTCTTCAAAATGAACACTTCTGCACACTGTCTGAAGCACTGGGGTAAAATAGCACAAAGCACTTTGGAGAGAGGTGGAGTCTGCCCTAAGCTCAAAAAATGTGAAACAGGAAGGAGTGAAATGTGTTCTCCTTTTCCACCTTCAATACACTTACTACCAAAGCACTGGCTGTGGGAAAATGCCCCCCACTTCAAGTTTCTTCTCAGTGGGGGTAAGGGTAGCAAAGAATCCTTGTTACCCAACCACGGCTGTGGGTCCCTCAATACTGAGCACTACAGACAGGGCTGAACCGCTGGTGCATCTCACATCCAATATTGCAATTTTAGCAATATTAACAATATTGTAATGCTCAACGACATCAGTGAAGGTCATCAAGTCAGCCTGGAAATAGGCAGTACTCTTTTAAAAAACAAAACCACTGAACCAACTAGAAAGATAGTTTTCATACTGTTCTCCATGGAGAAAAGATGGGGCCGAGTTTTCACACGTGAATCCAACCAAAATGAAATAAGATGGGCCCTTGTTTATAATAAACGAGGGGCACACAGCGGGGTTTTTCCTTGGCTGTAACTCTAACAGCCTGAATAAAGAGCACATTGAACTCTCTACTTTGGGGAGAAATCACTTGGAATATTTCATTAGGGGAAGGAGACAAGTGGATTTAAAACACACCATGTTTTTTAGACGACTGTTTCCCTTGTGTAGAAGCACGGTATAAATATTACTTTCTAGAATGCCATGTTTCTTAAAATGCTATGCTTTCCTCGATGTATAACATGAATGTAAACAAGGTGTCTGTCAAGCAGAGCTATAACATACTGCTTAACACACCAAGCTTGTAATGCGCACCTATTATTCTTGGTTCTCTTAATGAAAGAAACTGAGGACACTGCATAAATTCTTCAGCACATGTTTCATTTCTCCAGCTGCCTTGTGCTGCAGAACATCATGCTAACAAGAACTGATGCTAACAAGAAGCTAAAACCAGTGTAGCAAATGGGGCATTTAAATATATATAAACATACTGGCATGCACAAAGAAAGGGGCTCTTTGGGGGGAACGAAATGGATCCCTAGATGGACATATTTTAGTTTAACATTCCATGTATTTTTCTACATGCTAACTGTTTCAGTTCCTCTCAATGACAGAAAAATACTCTGTCAGAGAATAAGATGTCGGCAAGCAATGATCTCCTAGACCCATATTCTCAACACAATTATTTTGGAGGCAAGGTAAAAGGCAGTCACCTGAATTTTACCAACTTTCTGTGGTCACCTCAGGGCCACTTTTAAATACCAAAATTTGCAGACAGCAGCTAAAGAAACAAAAGCTAGCACCAACTATGCTAAACCAACCACCAGGTAGCTTGTATGTGCTGCGGGAACCTGGCCGTGCTATGCACTCCCCGGTCCACTGGAGTTGAGGCTTAGTTTGCGATCTCACTCCTTACCCTCTCAATGCTCACCAGGGAAATCAGTTTTCATTTATTGAGGCCAAATCTGCATAGCAGTAATTTCTGGTGTAAATTCAGATGATGGAATGACTGATCTTTTCACCCACAGTTCCCAGGTGTTTGGCCAACCCTTGAGCAGGTGACGGCCCTCACCTAACCATGCAAGGCTTCCTTCATCCATGCTCGATCTCCACATCCCATGTCTTCTGTCAGGAAGTGCCATCAGTAAGTAACTTTGCAGCAGAGAACTCAACATCTTGAAAATGGTATCTTGCATCCGTTAAAGCCAGTTTCATATTTGGAGGAGGACTTAGAGTCCACAAAAAGGCAACAAATTGAAAACAGTTCAAGAGCAACTACTGGGAGGGTGGGGGAAACTGGGAAAGAGATGAACTGTCCTTAAAACAAAATGATCCATTAAACTTATTTACGACTACAAGGGAGGTTTGGTGCGCACCTTGCTTCAGCCTGAAGACTGCTGTAGAGCCTCATTCATCTGCTAATAACTATTCTTTAATATGCTAATGGAGCAAACAGATGCAATGACACATTCTATTAAACATTCAGAGTACAGACAAGTCTGTCCCTCTGACTACAGCCAGCACAGCTGGCTTGAGCTCCAAGAAACCAATCTGAGCTGAGCCCAGCGCTCGCAGGCCGTCAAAGGTGGTCTGACCAGGTTCCAGAAGAACCCTGCTCCAACCCAACTGGGCATTGGTCAATTATGGCAGAGCATCATTTAAGCTGAAAGGGATAGTTATCTGGGCCTGAAATCAGCTGGAAACAGAGCCGCTGCCGTGTCAGCAATCGCCTTTCCCCAAGGCTCCGGCACACTAGTCTGGCTCTTCTGTCCCTAGTCGTCTGCAGCCAAGCTGACGCGGTTGCTTAAAGAAGAGGATGACAAGTTTGCTTGTCATACGTTATTATTTCTCCTGCTCCCCCTCTACATCCAAGAAACAACCAAGGAGGAAATTAAAGGTTCTCTTCATATTTGATATTTTTCATACCAACCCCAAGTAGAGAAAATCTCATTAAAAACACTCAGTTTTCATTGTTATTTACAATGAAACTCCCGTGGAAGATACACGGGATGTATCTTCCCAATAAAACTTTTCATTCAATTTTTTACTAGGGTTCCTTTTACAGATGAAGGGTGGATGACAAAGATTTAATACCATCAAGTCCCTTTTCCAAATAAACCAAAGACTTTAAGAAAAGCCCAAGTCTGTCTCTGGGATCAAACCCTTGTGTTTTCCTGCTCTGATATCATTCAAAATGAGTTTTAATGGTGAGTGGGTAGGTTCCATGGGGCAACCATTTTCCACACAGATTTCCAAGTCCAAATCTCCTCAGCAATGACCTCAGCTTGACTCCAAATTTAACCATACACATCTAACCTCAAGTGCAGCTTCTCCAGCAAACCCCAGGTTGTCCTTATTTTGCTTTCTAAAGCAATGTGTGTATTGTAACCCGTCCATGATGGTGGTGATTATTATATTAATAAAGCTACTGTTCCCTGGAGATGTGGCTTTGTGGTTTCCAAAGAGCCTTCTACTCTAGCCAAGAAGGAGGCAAAAATTCTTATATGGGTTGTTTTGCAATGGTCTGTGGCAAAGAACAGCAGAAATGTCATAAGAAGGAAACAAGAATTAAAAGGGAAGGGAAATTTGAAGAAAAACACAAACTAGGATTCCGTTCCAGTGGCATGCTGAACGCAGGCTACGGAGCACTTCTGGAATTGGAGTAGGATGAGCCTCCAGCCCCGTAGCCTCAGGCTCCCTCTGCAGATGAATCCCCCAAGCTTGTGGCCAGAGAGGGCAATGGAAATACATACGCAAACTCTTTCCAGACCATTGTCAGGGCAAAATCATGTGCTTTATGGAAAAGAGACAAGTATCTTTGTGCACATGTGCAGATGAGCCCCTACCAGGATAGTAAGTAGATTATTTACCTATTATTTCTGCCAGCTGCTCTAAAATCAGGGGCTTTGGGGAATGAAGTAAGAGAGGGAGAGATAGAACAGAATTTAAACAACAATGAGGAGTTAGAATTATCTAGGGGATAGTGATAGAAAAAAATAGAATATTCAAAACTTGCTTTTATGATGAAAAAAACTAGTTATGTAAATTTTCTTGCCCCTGCTGTAAATACCCTAATGTGCTGGAGTCTACCTTGAATAAAAGTCATGGTTTCCAACATGCCCCTCATGTAGGGTAACCCTTACCTGTGATTTTCTCTGTGTGTGTGTGTGTGTGTGTGATTTATATTCCATATTATTAATAGTACACATCAAAATATTTTACACTGGATTGTTAATGAATACATTGTGTATTTCTTATGATATCCTTTTGTAAAAGCAGATTTGAAAAAAAGCAGGTTAAAATAAGTTTTTTTCGTCCAGTGTCTCAGAAGTGAACTATGAAGAAGAAATGCCTGAGGTGTGATAGCAAATGGAAGCAGACCCCAAGCCCCCACCCCTGGTGATATTATTATCTGACTCCTCGTCAGGGATTTCATTTGTTCTTCTACTGTGTTATTTTAAGTTTGAAATGGATTTTGTTTAGATTACTAGAAATGTTAACGATGATTGATATTTAATGACAGAATAATTGAGAAGCTTAATTGCTGACAAGCTTTCCTTGTTCACATTTAATATAAATTGTACACTATCCAAGCAGTATACCATCAAGTAATTTTTGATGAAGATCAATTTTTAGAAAAAAAGAGAAAAACATACATTATCCTTTTTTTTCTTTCAGCCTGTTGACCTCCTTCACCTGTTTTTCCCATTCCACCTCCCACTTCCCCGACCCGCACTTTCTGGCAACCACCAAAGTTTTCACTGTGTTGATGAGTGTGGCTTTTTCTGTTTTGTTTTGCTTTGGGGTATGTTTATGATTTTGTTTTGTTTTAGATTCTAGATATGAGAGATCATATGGTATGTATCTATCTCTGTCTGACTTATTATACTTAGCGTAATGCCCTCAGGGTCCATCCATGTTATCACAAACGGCAAGATTTCATTTTTTTTTTTTATGGCTGAATAATATTCCATTGTATATGCAGTCATGCACTGTTTAAAGACAGGGATACATTCTGAGAAATGCGTTGGTGAATGGCTTTTGTCATTGTGCAATCATCACGAGTACACTTACACTAACACAGATGGTATAGCCTATTACACACCTAAGTGCTACGTATACCACCATTGTATATATGGTCTGCCACTGACCAAAACATTGTTATGTGGCTCAAGGCTATTATATACCTTATCTTCTTTATCCATTTGCCCACTGATGGAACTTAGGTTGTTTCCATATCTTGGCTATTGTAAATAATACTGCAGTGAACATAGGAGTGTACATATCTTTTCAAGTTAGTATTTTCATTTTCTTTGGATAAATGCCCAGACTTAGAATTACTGGGTCATATGGTAATTCTATTTTTAATTTTTTTAGTAACTTCCATACTGTTTTACATAGTAACAATACCAATTTACATACACACCAACTGTGCACAAAGGTCCCTTTTTTCTACATCCTTTCCAACACTTTTATTTCTTGTCTTTTTGATAATAGCCATTCTAACAGGTGTGAGGTGATATATCATTGTGGTTTTGATTTGAATTCCCCTGATGATTAATGAGCATCTTTTCATGTACCTATTGGCCATCTGTATGCTTCTTTGTAAAAATATTTTCTGCCTATTTTTTAGATCAGATTATTTGTTTTCTTTGCTTTTGAGTTCTTTATACATTTGGATATTAACCTTTATTAGGTACATGATTTGCTAAGGTTTTCTTCCATTCAGTAGGTTGCCTTTTCATTTTGTTGATGGTTTCCTTTCAGGTGCGGAAGCTTTTTAGTTTATTTTTGCTTTTGTTGCTTTTGATTTTGGTTTGAGATTAAAAAAAAATCAGCACCAAGACCTATGTCAAGGAGCTTACTACTTGTTTACTTCTAAATGAAAATATATGCATGGATTTATGTCTTGGTTCTCTATTCTGTTACATGATCTATGTTTTTCATGCCAATACTATACTGTTTTAATTACTGTAGTTTTGTAAATAGTTTGAAATCAGGGAGCATGATGCCTTCAGCTTTGTCTTTCTCAAGATTGCTTTGACTATTTGGGATCTATAGTTCCATACAAATTTCAGGACTATTTGCTGTGTTTCTGTGAAAAATGCCATTAGAAATTTTATAGGGAATTGCATTGAATCTGTAGGTTGCTTTGAGTAGTATGGACATTTTAACAATATTGATTCTTCCAATCCATGAGCATTAAATATATTTTCATTTATTTGTGTCTTCTTCAGTTTCTTTCATTAATCTTTTGTAGTCTTAATTACTGGTCTTTCACCTCCTTGGTTAAATTTATTCCCAGGTACTTCATTATTTTTGATACAATTGCATATTGCAAATGGGATTGTTTTCTTAAGTTCTTTCTGATAGTGCATAGAAATACACCAGACTTTTGTGTAATGATTTTGTATCCTCTGACATTACTGAATTATTTATTAGTTCTAGAGTTTTTTTATGGAGTCTGTAGGATTTTCTATATATAATGCAAATAGTGACAGTTTTACTTCTTTTCCAATTTAAATGCTTTTTATTTCTTTTTCTTGCTTAATTGCTGTGGTGAGGACTGCCAATACTATGTTGAGTAAAATTGGCAGGAGTGGACATTTTTGTCTTGTTCTGAATCTTGGAGAAAAAGCATTTGGCTTTTCATTGTTGAGTAAGATTTTAGCTGAGGGTTTGCAATATATGGCCTTTTTTATGTTGAGGTACATTCCTTCTATAACATCTTTGTTGAGAGTTCTTTTTTATCATAAACAGATATTGAAATTTGTCCAAATTTTTTCTGCATCAGTTGAGGTGATCACACAATTTTTATTAATATGGTTAATATGGTGTATCACACTGACGGGCTTGAGAATGTTGAACCATCCTTCTTTGACCTGTGGTTTTTCAATTTGTTGTTTCATCACACAATGCGCCTCATGGAGCAGTTTTGCTCTCCCCACTAACTGCTGCTTCCATTTCCCTCTTTCAAATACTGATTGAGAGTCTCAAATTAACAAATTATAAAATGTCCTGGATGATTTCTGGCTTGGTAGGACCAACAGACAGATTAGATGTGGCAGCCCAGGGTGGAATGTGTCTGGTGTGGAAAGAGGCTGACCGTTGACCTTTACATCATTTCAGTGACCAACAAAACATTCTGTTGTGATAGCCCAGGGAAAGATCCAGACATCCGATTTTCATCTTTAAACATTCCCTGGTGATTCTAATGTACAGGCAGCATTGGGATCTCTTATTCAAAGAAAGGTTGTTATGTTTGGGGTCTCCAGATATAATAACATCTCCTCTCCATTGCTTTGACACTTTAAGAAGCCTAAAGGAGATCATGTATTTAACAAATACTAAGTGTCTATAATTTGTAAGGCATTGCCCCATGTAATAGGAATAGTCAATGAACAAAACAAAGTCCCAGATTCATGGAGTTTACATTATTAGAAAATAAACTATTTCAAAAGTGCTTGGAGAATCTCAAATTCAAAAGTCTACCTTGACCTGGGGACAAAAAAACAAACCAAACCAAACCAAACCAAACCAAACCAAAACCCTGCATGTTAGTAGCTAGATTGTTTGTTTGTTTTTTTAAGAGATTCCCACTCCCAAGAAGAAATCTTAGGACCTCATCACGGGGATGATCAAAAACAGAACTCATTGTCCAGAGCGTTGCATCTAATCAAATATCTCTTCAAATGCATATGAGTTTTTCTCTTTCACCTGCCTCAACTGAAAATAGTGGTTTTAAAAAGAAGATAAACTCACAATTTGAAGGTAAATAATTCCTTCTATGTAATCTCAGATAAACTGAGGAAAGTCAGGGAATCTTTCCTGTGCAAAGAGCAGCAATTTTATGGGGTTTTCTTTCAGATGTAAAAACAACCACAAAGTAAAATTTAGATACTTTCACTGCCTACTACAGACACACCTCAAAGACATTGCAGGTTCGGTTCCAGACCACTGAAATAATTCAAGTATCACCATAAAGTGAGTTGTAATCATTTTGCAGGTAGAGGGGTCTTGCCTTCAATTTGTAAAAACCACAACATCCATGAAATGCAATAAAGAGAAGTGCAATGAAAGGAAGTATGCCTGTATTTTACCCACACCCTGAACTTTTCTAGGTGTCCTGGTCCACAGGCCTATGAGCAAGTGCCTACAAAGGCACAGTTCATAAACACTCATCCTTCAAACCAAATCATCTCAAGATGTTATATGTCAATAGCATATGAGGCACAGAAAGGCTGAGGAAATGCGCTTGAGAAAATTCAGAATCTTTAGTCATGTTATCTGAAGCAGGGACAGATCAGTAATACAAGAGAGCCTTGGGTCAAGAATCTAAATTCAACAGTGAGGCAATCAGTTGAAAACTGTGGGACTTCCTAAATTAACACAAAACCCAGAGCCCCCAGCAGGTGGCCGAGTTTGGTGTTCAAATCATTAACATCTTGCATGTGGAGTTTTCACTAGGACAGGTTCGCCACATGACGGACAGTCCGAGTGTAGTTGCAGATGTGGCGTGCGTGGCCATCAAACCTGCGTGGAAAGGATAATTCTCAGCAATCTCCACTGGACTGTAGCTGAAGGCCACGTCCAATCAAAGGGCAGAGCTCAGCGAATAAATGAGTTGCTTTGACAGGAAATTCCAACAGCAATTTTAATTCTGATCAGGCTTCAGGAAATGGAAAGAATAAAAACACATCAATTATAGTGACAGGAAGTTTTAAATCACATGGCGAGCAGCTGCTGCCAAAAGATGTGTCTGGCAGCTTTGCTAAGGAGCCTGGTATTTTGGTGCGACCAAAATTTTACACCAAAATGTTATAGGCTGACATCACTCCCTAATTGCATGTTATCTCTCTACAAGGGTAAAGAAAATGACACGCTACTAAAAGCATATCATTATTTTAGAAAAAAAAATCAACTTGACTGTAAGAGTTTGGAACGCATTAAAAAAAAAAAAACAATGAACACACACAAATATACTCCTCTGCATAGAAAGCAGATCTACCTGCCAATTAAGTCGAGACTGTCCACAGCTAATTACAAATTCTTGTTTAATGAATTCTCGGGAATGAGCTCTCATTCCATTTCATGACAAAGGGCTAGATTTTTCTTTCCTGCCCTTTTAGGCTTTCTGGTGTTGAGGCTCTTTCTCTTTATGTGTATTTCTTCATGCTTTTAAGCCAAGTCCACAGGAAAGAACGTGGAGAAGAAATTGTGGGCGACAAAGGACAAGTCAACGCAAGGCCCCACACTGCTCGGGGGGTGAGGCCGAGGGGTGATTTTCCACTTGGTATACAGAGTAGGCTGTACCTTCAAAAGAGTTTTAACTCAGTCACTCTAGACAAATTATAACATAAATTCATTTTCCTCAGATTTACAAAGTGCCTTTCTATAAAGTTCAAAGGGGGCTCAGAACTTTCTCTGGTTTGTTGCCTTTCCTGCTTCCTGCTTTGGAACCTGGGGATAGATGTTAATGACCGTGTGCTCATAAACGGCCCATGGAAGGGGTTATAACTCAAATTCCACTTTTCCTCACCCAATTAGAGGCTTCTCCTTTTTCCAAAATTCCAAGAGCCCTGGCATAGTCCTCTCTTTTTAACTGATAAAATCCCAGTTTATCCACCTCTGTTGATAGATCTGAGACAAATGTTCCATGATGATCTTATAAGTCAGAAGGAGTGACACTGAACATGTATTTAAAAATTAAACTTATAAGCGATTTTCATTATCCTCAGTACGTTACACCAACATAGTAAGTGAGACCAGCAATATTTACTAACATTTGACATACTATGGGTTGTAGAAATTTCAAAATAAGCCCTTCAGTTGAATACAAACAAGACAAATTTTACTCTTGCTTTTGCATGAGGTTAAATAGAACATAAACAGAATTGATGATACAAGTCATGGGTTGACATTCTAGGCTGCTGCAGGGTAGGGTAATAATTTACAGCCGTTTGTAGTTCCCACAACACCCACCAACACCATGAAATAATAAACTTGCCTTCTGACCACTCACTGGCCTCTCCTGTGTTTGTCTTCAGGCCACACAATTTCGTGGAAAGAAGACGACGTTCTGATTCAGACCGAGCTGTGTGCAAACCCACCTCCAAGTAATTAGTTGCTGTGTGACTTTTGGCAAATTTTGTATTTTCTCTTCATCAGTGATCTCATTTGAAAGTGGAAATAATAATAGTACTTGCTGAGAAGATTAAATAAAACATTGAATTTAAAGTATTCAGTATAAGATTTGACATATAGTAACTATGTAATAGACATTAGATGATAAAATCATACTTATTAATGTAGATAATAATCCTCTCCAGTTTACCTCTTTGTGTTATATTTTGCTGATATGTTTCTGATGCACTCATGCTCGCCATACTTCTTGAGTACCTTCCTTTTAGATAAACTGACATGAGCTGAAAACTCGGGGCTCTTCACTGGGCAAATCTTAGCAGACGGGCTCCCTGTTCTAGCCCCACACACACCCCTTCATGCTGTTTCAGGAATGACCTGACAAAGCAGCCTTTGCCATTAAGCAGCTCCTGCCAACCATGCTCTCTTTGCAGCAGCCCAGTTTTTGCTATAATTAGCCGAGCCACCAGGACTTCATAGACCGTGGAAGCTTAGTGCCTTCTGCTGGCTCCTGTTGCAAATAACTGCCCTAGGAAGGGGAGTGCGGAGAAGATGGTTTCTCTGGCCTCCCTCTCTCATAGACCGTGCACTCAGAGTCCTTCCCAGGGCCAGCCAGGCCTGCCTTCATTATGAATCCCTCAGTCACAGTGGCATCAGATAGGACTCTTATACTACTGTTACTGAGAGGAATCTGTTAAGAAATGGTCACTACCCAGATCTGGAAAAAGACACATACTCACATGTCCTATGCTTGCAGTGCTAATAATTTTGGATCTCCAAGGATGCGGGGCCTGAACGCATGATGGACAGGCATGCAATTACAACATCATATGATGGAAATATACTACCACCATGTTAAATAGTTTCAAAACTTCTTTGTACACAATGGCAGAACAAAACCCAAGGCTTCATCAGACATTCTATATTGTTTGGTCCCCTGAGGGACCAAGTAAACTTTCACATTGCTTCAAAACCTTTATTTCAGCCCTTCACAAGACAGAGTGCTTCAAGAGGTTCCAAACCCAATTCTTCAAGTCCCAACCCAGTGAGCACGCTGTTGCTTTGTTTCATGTTTTTGTTTCTTATTCTTACCACTTGGCTCTGTTTGACCCTTGTCCACATTCACTATCTTTTCCAATGACCTCACTAGCTTTGGCATCGAAAAGGAAAAACCCTTTGAGTCAGGTTGTACTGTTCTTCAGCATTTCCTAGACCTCTGGGTTTTGCACCATCAGCAGTCTTTAATATCTAAGTGTGTGTGCTCAGTAGCTGGGATTCACAGAGTGCCAGCGCCGTGCTGGACCTGGACAGAAACCGGAGGGAGGCTCATGTTCTCACAGCTAAGCAATTTATGAGACTCTAAAGTGCAGGCAACATGGCTATTAAGGGAGTACTTCAAGGGAGTTATTGGGACTGATGCTTCACATTTGTCATTTTCAGAGTCTTAAACAAGAGGACTAGATATTTACAAGCCAAACTGCATGTCACACAAAGGACCCTTTTTTAATATGCTTTTATATAGTATTGATATTTCTCCTAAACAGACATCAAGTACTCCCTTACTCTGCCCTTGATTATAAAAACCCAGGGAAAAGGATCAAAAAAAGTGTGATCAAGACTTTCTTGAGTTACAAGTCGATATTGCAAATACTAATGAACATACATCCTTATTTATGTTTCTCAAATTATCTTCATAAAGTAGGTGAATTTTTCCTCTGATTTTTCAATATCACAGCCCATCAGGATGAATAAAAAGCATGCTGCTCTGAAAATGTATCTGCTGTGAAACAGTTCTAAACCATGCTAGTGTTTAGCAGCTAAAATGAGGAAGTTATTATTTTTATTTTTTAAGAGTTATTTATTTATTTATATTTAGAGAGAGGGGAAGAGAGGGAGAAAGGGAGGGAGAGAAACATCAATGTGTGGTTGCTGCTCATGTGGTCCGCCACTGAGGACCTGGCCTGCAATCCAGGCATGTGCCCTGACTGGGAATTGAACAGGTGACCCTTTGGTTCACAGCCCACACTCAATCCACTGAGCTACACCAGCCAGGGTGGAAGTTATTATTTTTTAATATGCTTATTGATTTTAGAGGGAGAGAGAGGAAGAAGGAGAGAGACAGAGAAAGATCTATGTGAGAGAGAAACATTAATTGTTTGCCTGCTATACATGTCCTGAACCTACATACGGGCATCGAACCTACAACCTAGGTATGTGCCCTGACCGGGAGTCAAACCACCACGATTTTGGTGCATGGAATGATGCTCCAACCAGCTGGCCAAGGTGGGGAGTTATTTAAAATGCTCCCTTTTCAAAATCCACTGTACCAAAACATATAAAGAGTTATTAAGAAACTAAGAAAAGGTAAATCAAATTTAAAAACATTAAAGACTATATTTCTCTCTTACTTTACAACTGGCTTTGATTTTTCCTTAGACCAAATGCAAAATAGTAAAATAAGCTTTCTAAATAGCTGTTTCCTTTCAATGCCCACAATCTATACTAGTCTGCTAGGGCTGCCATATCAGAGTAGCCCAGACTGGGCAATGTAAACAACAGAAATTTATTTCCTCACAGTTCTGGAAGCTCAAAGTCCCAAATCAAGGTGTTGGCAGGGCTGGTTTCTTCTGAGGCCTCTCTCCTTGGCTTGTAGACAGCCTTCTTCACCCTGTGTTTTCTCATGGACTCCCCTCCGCAGTATCTGTATCCAAATTTCTGCTTCTCACAAGTACACCAGTCATATTGCGTTAGTCTCTTTGAAGACCCCATTTCACAATATAGCCATCTTCTGAGGCGCTGAGGGTTAGAACTTCAGCACCTGAATTTTGGAGTGACAATCAGCCCATAACATACCCACTAAAAATTCTTTGAAGGTGTACCTCCTCTCACACCATACATTTGTTTCTTAAAGCTATGTTCAGGTGGGATTTTGATGAACAAGCAGTTCTCACACTGTCAGCATCAATTTCACCAGAGAGCCTGTTAGAAATGCAGTGTGGGGGACACACCTCCACACTTCTGAGTCAGGATCTCTGCAGGGGTACAAGCTGTGCAATCTGTGTTTTCACACGCCCTCCACGTGATGCTGATGCCAGCTAAAGTTGGAGAACCACCGGCATGGACCAAATGGCAATTTCAACATGCTTTTCGAGGTATTTAGAGGTACTATGTAGACTCTTATGTGAAACAAAGAGCCCTTCTAGAAATGTCAAGGATTATTCCTAATTTTTGTATTTAGGAAATTCCGAATTTTAATGCTAGCCTTTTTTTTTTTGCATAGGAAGGCACATCAGCATTTCACTTGATAAGTCTGATGTTTATTCTCAAAAATCATTTTGAGTAGTATATCCATGTATTCGCATGCATATACCTATACATATTGCTAGCCCATACAATTAGCATATTAATTTAACAATTCAGTAGTTACCGTCTCCCATGTTCTGTTTCTTTTTATTCAGGTCAAATCCCAGTTGCAGCTCCTCCCAAATACTTCTCCCAACCAAGCCCTTCTTGTTCCTTGAAAGGAGATCTCTCACGCTGAACTGAGCACCAATCAATTCCTTACGTCACATCACTTCAGAATTACCAAAATTACAGATTTAAGTGGAGGTCCTTCCATTTTTTTCCTTTTACATTCTAGAATTACAAATCAGTTCAGTTGAGAAGGCATGCTTTTCAGGCGACTTTGTGCTCAGGGATAGAAAAATTACTTCTAACAGCTACTAAGTCATGTTTTGATTGTTGTTGTTGTAGTCCTAAATATTTCAGCAGCAAATGATGAAACATAAGAAACTCAGAGGTGACCTGCTGAAATAAATGTTATTCCATTTGCAGACAACCAGATCTTTGGTGATTTTTATCAAAGAAAAGTTATATTTTGGTAACACACTCATACAACACACAGACACACTCATTCACGCCTACCCTCACATCAGCACTCTTCTCCTGTGGGCTACTGGAGGACAATGGCAGGACCACTGGGCTTTTATCACTCAGGCAAGCTGGGAATTCAACCTTTTCTGAGCCAATAACAAAGCACCTTTAAATCTGATTTTTATTTTTCATTTAAAAAATACTTTCATCATTCAAATGATAGATGCTATTGAGCCTGTAGTGCTTGAGTACTCTTTGGACTAATGATATTTTCATGAAGGCATTCAACTTACATGGAGGTGGGGTGTTCTAAAGCTATGCTAGCGTGGCAGGGAAAAAAAGGAATGTTAGTGATCAGCAAACAGGGCCTCCATCATCACTACCTGCTGAGTGATGGGGATTTACCCCCAGGACACTAACAAGCTAATGGACCATAGATGGGTACCTTCAAGACTCTAATTAAAACAATGGAACCTCTCCTGAGAATAACGCACCCAGGTGTCACACAACTCTACATACAAATATCAAGGTGCCTGCAGATCCTAAAATAGGAAGTCTCCTTGTTATGGGATAGATCTTGAATCTGGTCTTAGACTCAGTCCAGACATCATCAGAAATGAAGGATGCCATTAACTTTTTCCTTCAAGGAAGGGTCTATGTAAAGATTCTTTGCAACACTTGAAATATGTGTACTTAGTTTCTTATTGAGCATTTCATCTGTAAAGAAATCAGTAAAACCTACTGGTTTCTCATGGGGAAGAGTCCTCTCTCATGGGGAAGAGTGACAGGTAGCTATGACAGGAACTAGAGATGATATAACATGGGCATAGACACATGTTGTAGGCATTTAAATGAGAGAGAGGACATTCCACTAAAAAGGAAGGGCTAGGGTTTGGGTTAGGGTTCGGGTTAGAGTTAGGAGTAAACAAAGCTTTGAAGCATAGACAAGGGTCCTAAAGGATGGGAAGAATTTAAAGGAGGTAGTTGGCCAAAGGAGGCAGGAGAGGAGATAGAAAAGGATTCCAGGAGAATGGAAGAACCTCAGTAAAAAGCACAGAGTAGTTTTCAGAATCTCCTTAGATTGGAGCAGTGATCCTTAATCCTGGCTATGAATCTTAATCACCTGGAGAAATGTTTAAAACCCCACCTCAGACCAATTAAACCAGAATTCCCAGAGGTAAGCCCAGACATCTGCATAGTTTTAAAGCTCCCCATGTGAAAGCCAGGGTTGGGAGCCACTGGACCAGAGCACAGAGACTGAGTTGTGGAGGGTGGGAGACGAGGCTGGCTCAGTACGTGCTGTGTGAGGGAGGGCTTCCTAAGCTCACACTGCATTCTGCACTTAGCCAGAAGCCACAGGAAAATTTTAGGCAGCAGAGGTGACTTGATCAGAGCTGTCTTATTGAATTATTTTTTGCTGAATGCTAACAGGTATGAACCCTGCCATATACACTAAGCACACACAGATTGAGTCAATAGAAATGGGCCACGGACTCTCTCGTCCCTGTCTAGTTTCCTTGGAAACAGAATACCATCCCTCATAAAGGGCATGTTTCCAACTTGTTCTTTGTGATTACTGCCGCTCTCTTCCATATGTTCTTCAGTGGAATGGAGGCACAGTTTGCCTATTGTGCCTCGATGATCTGGCATTTCCTCAAAAAAACTCCCACTTTTTTTTTTCCAGTTTGCCTCCTTGGCAAAGGTTTGCCTGGTCAGTCAAACAGCCTAGCTGGTCAATTCACTAGTGTCAAAATAAAACAACCTTGAAAATGCAATTAAAAGTGTGTTTTCTTCTAAGGAAAGGAGGTTTCAGGCAGAGTGGTACCGTGGGGAGAAGCTTAGTAAGGAAGCTCAGAGTGTGACTCCTGACTTGGCTGCATGTCAGCAAGTTAAGCTCTTTGAATCTTAGTTTCTTTATGAAATGTGGAATAATGCAATCTGTCTGGCACAGGAATGAAAATTGTGGAGAAAAATATGCGGAGGGCATGTCCCACTCAGCCAGTAATAGGAGCTCAATAAAGGATAGCTGCTATTATTAATTAGTGTCACCCACGTTTTTAAAGTAGGGTTCAGACTATGACCTCTTTTCTTTGGAGAAATTATGTTCAGCGCCCTATGTTAGGGAAGAAAAATGAAGTGCAAGGAACAAAAAAATTTTTTAATGTTTTTCTTCCTGTTGCTTAATAACATTTTGAAAGTGAAACTACTTACTACCTAAAACTATTTCAGTTTTAGGAAGCTAAGACCAGGTGTATATCTAACGATAAAAATTCAAAAATAACATGCCATTCAGAGCTGGAGAAAAGATAAAGTTCCTAGGAGAGAGAGGATATTTGGTGATTTTTGAATTAACACGTAGATCATCTTATGGAACCATTAAGGCATCTAGCCAAAATAAGTGCCATGGTGATTTTAAGATAAAAGTTATGAACCTTTATAACAAGTATTGTGCTTAGTATTTTACATGGATTTTTCTCTACATGGACTACATTTGATCTTTACCATAAGCCTATGAGGTCAATGAAGAAATGAAGCTCAGAGAAGAAATAGAGACCACTGCTGTCTATGCAGCCTGTGAGCTGTTTTTGCCTCTGTTATCCCTTCAACCTCTTCATTGTTTGTGCCAGTCGTCCATTTCATTGACTTCTCAAGAAATCACTGTCCAAGATTCTGGTGACCTTCTTTCACTTCCACTGTCTTCCCAAGGAAAGTTCATTGTTTCCCTCCTTGCTCACTAGACGTCTCCACTCTGAGTTAGTTCATCTCTCTTACTTACCAACTTCCATGTAGAGGAAATTCTTCCCAGACTGTTACACACCTACCTGGAGCCTTCTGCCTTCCACTGGACCACTTCCTCTCCAGAGTCTTACAAAACCTCTAAGCCTCAGCTCTGCTGGTTCTACGCAATCATCAGACATTTTGTTATACACTTAATAGAGATGATAGAAAAGACTGAGTTCCTCAGTAGTGTTTTGACATTTTAAAAGATGATGAGAAAAATCCTCAAGAGGAGTGTTACTTCCCTGCTGTTCTCCCATCATTATCATCAAAGATCAACGTCCAGAGTCAAAATTTGAGTCTATTCAATCAGAACGCTTCATTTGGCCCCCTCCATAAAGTTTTATTAAACAATTCCTTCTTTTAAAACATTAAGAAAATGTGTACTTCCAGTCAAGATGGCAGTGTAGGCAGGCATGGCTTGCCTATTCACAGAACTATATCAAGATTATAATTAAAATATAGAACAACCATCAGAAATTGAGTTGAATGGAAGTCTGACAACCACAGAATTAAAGAAACCACATCCATCCAGACTGGTACGAGGAGTACACATGCGAAACAGGCTGGCCACACACCCACTTGTGGTGGATAAAAATTCAGGAGAGATATCGCAGGAGTGAGGAGAACCAGCCTATTCACTGAGGAGTACCAGTCCAGGGTTCCAGTGCCAGGAGGATAAGTCTCCACAGCTTCTGGCTGCAAAAACCAGTGGAGATTGAGTTGGTGAAAGAAACTGCTAGAACCACAAGTAGTTCCTCTTAAAGAACCCACACACAGACTCACCTACTCAGACTCACTTCCTCCGAAGTCCAGCACTGGGGTAGCGCTTGAAAGGCACCAGTAGTATACAGGGAGAAACTGAAGTGTCTGGCATCGGGGCAGGCAGAGTCCATCGTCCCTTTTCTAAATCCCCCCCCGCACAGAACTAGCAAGCTGGTACAATATCTAGGACTCCATCAACCTGGCTTACGCTGTTTGATCCATCTTGGAGACCCTCAGAGACTCCCCTCCCAATTTACTAGCCCACCCAAGCTGCTTTTCCATGTGAATGGCTGGTCTTGGCTCATGCTTCACAACTTCTTAAATCCTATCAAACAAGCAACAGCTGGACTTAGTAAGCCCCAGGCCCGGCATTAGCAGCAGCCAGCTTAGATCCACAGCTTTGCTTTGCCTGGGAATCTCCAAGCCCAGCACAAGTAGCAGCCATCTCAGATTGCTTTACAGTTCAGTCAGGGTGGCCAGAGGCAAAACACAGGTCGGGGCTGACCTTGGCCTACACCACTTGGGAATCCCCAGAGCTAGTGCACCCAGTGGACAGCTACAGACCACATTAGAGCACCACCACCCTGCTCCTGCATAACACATCCTCTATGAAGGTTAGAGGTTGGCGGTCAGTGGTCACAGCCAATCCGTGTAGCTGACTGACCTGGATAAATCCCTCTCATTGATCTGCCAACAGCAACCAAGGCTCAAGTACAAGAGGAGGGGGTACTCCACCCACACAAAGAGTGTGCCTTGAGTGCCTAGCTTGGGGATAAGCAATTTATCAGATGCAGCATTCAAAACACTGGTTATAAGGATGCTCAAAGAACTTAGCAAGGACCTCAGCAGCATAAAAAAGTTCCAGTCAGAACCAAATAATTCATTAATTGAAATAAGGAACAATTTACAGGGAAACAACAGTAGAGTGGGTGAAGCCAAGAATCAAACCAATGAGAACAACCAGCCAGAACAAGAAGAAAAAAGAAACCAAGAAAAAAGAGGATAGTGTAAACAGTCTCTGGGACAACTTCAAGCACTGCAACATTCACATGATAAGGATGCCAGAAGGAGAAGAGAAAAAGCAAGAAATTGGAGCTCTATTTGAAAAACATAATGAAAGAACACTTCTCTAATTTGGTAAAGGAAATAAACACACAAGCCCAGGAAGCACAGTGAGTCCAAAACAAGATGGATGGAAAGAGGCCCACTCCAAGGCACATCATAATTGAAATGCCAAAGGTTAAAGATAAAAAGAGAATCTTAAAAGCAACAGGAGAAGTTAGTTACCTACATGGGAGTTCCCATAAGACTGTCAGCTGATTGCTCTAGAGACACTTTGCAGGTTAATTGGGACTGGCAAGAAATATTCAAAGTCATGAAAAGCAGGGACCTACAGCCAAAATTGCTCTACCCAGCAAAATTATCTTTTAGAATTGAAGAGCAGATAAAAAGCTCCCCAGACAAAAAATAAAACAAACAAATTAAAAAAACTAAAGGAGTTCATCATCACCAAACCATTCTTATATGAAATGCTAAAGGGGCTTAAGAAAAAGAAGATCAAAACTATGAAGAGTAAAATGGTAATAAATACATATCTATCAACAACTGAATCTAAAAAAACCCAAACTAAATAAATAAGAAGGACAGAGACAGAATCATGGATACAGAGAGCATTTTGATGGTTGCCAGATGGGAAGTGGATGTGGGGGAATGGGTGAAGAGGTGAGGGGATTAAGAAGTACAAACAGGTAGTTACAGAATAGCCATGGGGATGTAAAGTACAGTATAGGAAATGGAGTAGCCAAAGAACTTACACTTGTGACCTACAGACATAAGCAATGGTGTGAGGATTCCGAGAGGGAGTATGGGGTACTGAATGGAGGAGGGCAAAGGGGGAAAAATTGGGACAACTGTAAGAGCATAACCAATAAAATATAATTTTAAAATAATTAAGAAAAAGAAAGTGCAGTGGATGTCTTTGTCTTGAAAAAAGACAACATTCTACCACTGATGTGTTCCAAGACTGTTTAAAAGTGATGCTCAGAGCCACCTTTATATATAATTCTTATTTTTTTAGGGGATAATCATTAAAACTAGTTGGCCAAATGAACTAAATGTTAAAAAGAAATTCCATAATGGCCTTTTTTTATACTTCAAAGAATAATACACATAGCAGATTGTCCAAGTGTTTCCAGAGTTGAATTTCTTAAAAATCTTTCATTGCCAACATATTGCTGCTGTTGAAATACAACCTATGTCTCCCACAGCTTCAACAAACATGTTTAACACATTTGTGCATACATTGCTTAGTATAAACATGACTCACTTAAGTAGAAATTTTTTTTTATGATTTTAATATTTCATCACCATGTCATTGCATGGAAACTACCTTGGGGATACTATGAAGGGGTTTCAAACATTTCTCATATAAAACATCATTACACATTAGCAGAAACTCCATTCAGTCAAGAAGAATGGCATATTGGCTAGAGGCAACTCCACAAACTGCATGCAGTTTTAATTAAATTCATTAAAAATGCTGCATCTCTCAGTAGATTTGAGGTCAGATAGAACTACTTAACAATAGCCAAGACCTAATCCAGTTTGTCAGAACTAATAATAATACAAATGCAATTCCTCACACAGAGACACATCCAGAAAGTTCACGAATGCATGATTGTGGTGGCATTTTTTAAAGTAATATTAATAAATTATTGCAAGATGTTACCAGCCTCACTCAGACTGTGGTTGCAACGTCTAATTCCAATGAGTTGATAAAAGGTGCTATTAATAAAAAGGCACATTTAGGGCAGCTGACATAACTAATTGATCAAGTAATGTGAGTAAAAATGCGAGATTTCACTAGGAAACCCGGACAGGGATGAAATCACTCAATTTTCCAAAAGCCAGAAGGCCTTGAAAAAATAGGAGACCACAAAACACTTTTATGTCTAACCAAAACCAAATAAAATGATCCCAACATACAAATAGGCTTCAGATGATATAATGTGACGAGAGATTTCAACTATGTGGGCAAACCTTTCATTTTCTTACCCAAATATGCCAAGCCAAGGATTACCAAACTAGGGAGGGAAAAGTCCTATTTCCTCAGTGTGTTGTCTCTGTAAGGGTACAGAGGAACATTTTTCCCTCCTCTTCAAATTTCACCAAACCTCAGTAAACTAATGCTCAACATAACACTTGGATCGCAAGATCTGGGTTAAATCAGAACAAAATAAGATAAAATGGACCCAGATGAGCATGCATTTACCTAGACTGACACTTCTAATAATGGTTATTGGGAGATACATTACCACCGGCCCACCCAAGAGTCCCTCTGGCAGACAAAATCACTGCTTGTCCGGGGCACCTGAAGATGATTGGACCACTATTTAGTTCTGCGAGATGACTCTGCTGAGGTTACCACTGTGCAAGCATAACAGCTGCTCTAACTCTCTATTCAGGTACGTTAAGAAATATGGTACATCTCCCTGTGTTCTTTGTCTGGGAAAATAGGCAGATCTCAAAACTCATCATTACTAAGAAGCTCTCAATTTTGGCAAAAACACTGTCCTGATCCATTTTATGAGGGGAAAATTGGTATTACATACCCATTTCCTCAGTCCTCCAGCACCAAAACCAAGCTATTATCATTTGAGATAATAGTTTAAGGAAAGGAATTTTCCAATCATTTTCTCATTTATTGTTGTAATATCCTCTGAAAGCAAGGGTTGAAAAAAGATAGGAATTTTGTGATGTCCAAACAAATCAAAATGGTTGCTCAAGAGAAAGAGGACATTTTTTTAAGTAGGAGCTACAGTGGAGAAAATAGGAATGGAAAGGAATTTGACATGGTAGCCCTGCAAGTAGGAAAGCACACATAAACGTGGGTGTCCTCAGGCAGAGAGCAAGGATGGAACCAATGGGAATTATGAGACTAATGATACACAAAGCAAATTCCACTCTCTGTGAACAGTTACTACATTACAAACTCACACAATTTCATCATATTAATATACATTTCATCCTATTTTGCATTTTGCCTAGGAACTAATATGATCCAGCATACCATTCTATGCATGACCACATGCCTGACCCCAACTGCTTACTTAATCAGGAAATGTGAGTGGGCTGTCAGGGACTGCCAAATGACACCAGAGAATCATCAGGTAGAGAGAACTGAAGGTTATTCTCACTTTCTTTGAGCTATCAACTCACTCTTTTTTTTCCAGTACTAGAAAAACATTTAGCAACATCCTGAGTCTTCAATATGCCACACTCACACTGAGAATGACCACTTGCTCTATTGAACATAAGGACACAAATTTCACACTACAAATTTGGGGGCATTAAATGAGATCAACTCTTCTCTCATAGCTCAAAAAATGATCTTATTTTATGAAAAGGAAAGCTTCTCACTCAGATAAATGCTTTCTTGCAACAAAACCATTCAAATTATTAACAAAACTGGGATCCTACACTGAGAATTTTATAGGAAATTTCATTCTTTGCTAGGGCTCTATAATAATAGTGATAACTTACTTTCTCTCTCTCTCTCTCTCTCTCTCTCTCTCTCTCTCTCTCTCTCTCTCTCTCTCTCTCTCTCTCTCTCTCTTCCTTTCCGGTGGGGTCAAGTGAGTGCAGGGGCAGCAAGAGGTCAGGAGTATTACTCTAACTGAGCTTTATATGGAAGGAAACATCAGATGTGAGTGAGAAGTGCATTAAGTGGATGGAATTCGCTTACCATGTAACAGGCTTGGGGTAGATTTCTAGGCTACATACCAAGATGCTTAACTTATCAGAGTCTGCTTTAGATTTATACTAACTTAATTTCAGTAACACACAAAAATGTTGCACCTATACAGCTCTATGCTCTTTCCTTCTTTTATGCTATTATTATATGTAATATATTTATATATGTTATAAAGCCAAGAATGCATTATTATAATTATTACTTTATATAATGTTATGTATTTTAAAGAAGTTGAGAGAAAAAAGAGAGCAATTATACACTTATAGCTTTTGTTATTTAGCTTTAGTATTTTATTTTCTTCATTTGTTCTTGGTGATTCCGAGTACCATTTGGAATCATTTTCTTAGCCCAAATGCAGCTTTGCTCTCACCCACGTCCTTTATGGTGTTACTAGTGGGTCTGATTTACTGTCTGAGACCACTGGCTCCCAAGCTGAAGAACTTCTTTTAGTATTTTCATAAGGTGGGTCTGTTAGCAACAGATTCTCTCCTTGCTTACCTGGGAATGTCTTTTTTTCACCTTCATTTCTGAAAGAAAGTTTTTGTTTGGTTTACATTTATTGGTGGACAGTTTTTTTTCTTGGAGCACCTTAAATATGTTATCCCACTGTCTTCTAGCTGTGATTGTTTCTGATGAAATGTCCATTGTTAATCTTAGCGGGTTCCCCTGTAAGTGAAAATTCCTTTTTCTCTGTTGTTTTTAATATTTTTTACTATGATGTGTCTTTTTCTGGAACTCTTTGAATTTACTCTATTTGTTGAGACACTTGCATTGGTAGGTAACAGTTTTTATCAAATTTGAGACATTTTCAGCCATTATTTCTTCAAATATTTTATGCCCCTTTATCTGTCACTTCTGGCACTCCCATAACATGTGTGCTGATTCATCAAATGGTATCCCACATTGCTCTGAGGATCTCATTTTTCTTCGTTGTTTTTTTCTCTCTGATCTTCGGGTTGAATGCTCTATCACTCTACCTTCAGGTTTGCCAATTCTTTCTCCTGCTGTTTCAATTTGCCATTGTGCTCTCTAACAAATTTTTCTTTTCAGTTTTTGTAATATCTTCATGTACTTTCAAATTTTTATCTACTGTATCGAACGAACATCTGGTCACTCTCACAGACTGTTTCTTTTGCCTACTTTTCCCCCTGTCTAACTTGCCAGTTTCTTTGCATGCTTCACTTTTGCCGTTGTTGTTGGAAACTGACTATTTTCGATAATATACTTTAGAGATTTTGGATATTGGTCGATCCCCTTCCCCTTCCTTGGGTGCTGGTTACTGCTATTTGCTTGCTTATTTGTTTAGTGATTGAATTATTTTGGACATGTCTGTTCTCCCCCACCTGCTCCCACCCACAGTGTGAAACCTCTGACATTGCTCCTAGGAGGGTGCAGCCTTGTGTATGTGCATAGACATCCCAGGGTGACAGTCTTTTGCAGTCCCTTTAACTGTCCCTTCCCTTGACCACACCCAGCTGCTAAGTTCCATTGGTTATTGACTGATTGCTGTTGTTTTCAGCAACAATGCTCTGGGGCACAGATATCTCAACAGATTGATTTAATTGAATTCAGGTTCCTTTACAGGGATAGTCTTTTATTCTATTTAAATGTATTTACTTATTTTGTTTGTTTTTCAATTACAGTTGACATTCAATATTATTTTATATTAGTTCCAGGTATACCACATAGTGGGTAGACATTTATATAATTTATGAAGTGATCTCCCCAATAAGTCCAGAACCCACTTGGCATATAGGGATAGTTTTTTAGATCAGTTGAGATTTTTCTTATCCCAGGAAGGGTCTTCTTAGCTGCCTGTTTCCATGGTTCTGTTTGGGTAACTAGCTGGCCAATAGCTCAGCTTATATCTCAAATGCCTCTATCAGTTGCTTCTTAATTACGTTACACAGTAACCTCCATTGTTTTGAGAATTTCCTTAGGATTAAATATGCCCATATTCTGTTGCAAATGAAGTCAGCTTCTTTGGGAAGAGATTCTGAGCTTTTTTTATGACGTGTTTCTTTCCCTGGGAAAAACCTCTGAGCCAGGACTCTAGAGTTGGGGGACAGAGAGTGGCAACATTCTGAGTGACACCCGTGTTCAGAACTGTAAGCTTCTGACCTATTTGGCTTGTCTCCCCTTGAAGAGAACCTCTGCTTTACACATGAACTTGAAGTGAGGGTGATAGTGGTTCCAGTATTTTTAGGATGCTGAACCCAAGGTAAAGTTCCCATTCCTCAAATCAGGACTAGCCTGAAGAAGAGAGCACCCATATCTCAGCTGCTCTTGCTTGGAACTTAAGCTTTGTAACAGTTAGCTTGGGGCAGAAATAGAAATGCTAATATCCTGCTCCACCCCAGGAAGATGCCACAGCTCTCCAACTGAGAGCTGGGAGGAGAGATACCTCTGTGTTCTTTGATGTACCCATTTGCAGTGTAGTTTGCTTCTAGCTGAACTGGGAAGAGGGAGGAAGAGAGCAGGTTGTGATTCAAACACCACAGACTCTGTTCTTACCCTGTTTTACCAAATTTTCTTGAATAAATTATTTAAAAAATTGCTGTATGACCATAGGACCATTTCCAGAGACTTTGAATGGGTTTTATAAGAACAATTTTCACTAGTTTTACTGGAAAGCAGATTCACAGAGCTAGCTCCCCATGTTGCCATGTTGGAAGTGGAACTTTTACATACTTCTTGAGTTAGTTGACATATTAATTATTATCCTCAAGGGAATTAAAGGCTTGATATGCCCCTTAGTGTTCTTTAGTCCCAGTATTTCTTGACCCTATCACTGATCAGGAGCAATGAACAAAAACATTCTCTTCATTTTGGTGTGCAGCGAGAGTTACATTTGAAAATCACAAATGTACTTTCCTATTTTTGTTTCTGAACATAGTGATCTTCACTCTCATCTACCTAAGTCATTCATTTGATAGAATGAATGAATCAAATGAATGAATCAAATTCATTTCACAGAATTTGATAGAATCTGATATAGAAGAATGAAAGTAAAACAACTAAAGATTCAGCTACTGCCCTGGCTGATGTGGCTCAGTAGATTGAGCACTGGCCTATGAGCCAAAAGTTTGCTGGTTCGATTCCCAGTCAGCAGCTCACGCCTAGGTTGTGGGCCAGGTCCCCAGTTGGGGGTGTACGAGAGGCAACCAATTGATGTATGTCTCATACACTGATGTTTCTCTCCCTCTTTTTTCTCTCCCTTACCTCTCTCTAAAAGTAAATAAATAAAATCTCTTTAAAAAAAGGATTCAGCTCCCTTTTAAAAAAACTGAATTTTAGAATCCCACAGTAGGACGACAGCTAGATTTAATTGAGGTAGAAAAGATATTCCAAATTCCTTTTTCTTATTATTTAGAATGTCAAAACACAGTAATGGTCAGTCCTTCTGTCTACTCCTTTCCTAAATGTATAAATTGTGTATCAGAGTGTAGAAATTGGTATCAGAAGACAGTCACTTGAGGAATTGGTGTTGTTTATTTTGCCCTATTGGGGGCTAAATTTATTTTCAGATAAGTGGCAAAGAAAGGACTATTTAGGGAACAGAAGAGAAAAATTGTCAAATATATCTGGCATTCTACTTTCTGGGGAGAAGCACTGGAAAAGGCGGAGTGTTGGATGACTGAGAAGACACATGAACATGGGAACCCTTGAACCATGTTCCTTGTTTGGGAATCTAGGAAAAGACCATTATGTAACAGGTCTCATTCACCACAGGGTAACCAGCCTCATTGGAGTTGGCTGGTGCAATAAGGCAGAGGTAACTGGTGAGTGCTTCTGAGCCTCCCTCAGATCATCTGAGGCATGGACACTGAATTGAGAGCCAATCTGCTAGGAAGTCTACTGTGGTGGAATAAGGGAATATGTAGCATGGGCTGGGGATAGACTTCTAGGCCAGAGGCTATATATAGAGAACAGGATATTAACTCAGAGTCTAGAGACAATGAAATTTGAGAGGAGACCAGGCCAAAGAACATCATGCCAAGCCAAAAGCACAGCCGCAGCTCACCAGCTGCATGCTATAGCACCGGGTGCCAGTGCCCAGGTGGACAGAGAACATCATATCAGAGAACAGCGGAAGTCAGCCAGCATACTGGGAAGGACCGGCATGAGGCACCACCGAGGCCATCAGGTCATGTAAACCTCATCCTCTCCCCCTCTATACTTGGCCATGACCTTAGGGAGACAAGTAGGTGAGAGTGAGTGTCCATTACAATTTGAAAATTTCTGCCCAATTTTAACTGAACATACCAACTGTGTCTGCTTAAAATAAGCAAGAAATTGTACTGAAGTTGTTTATTTCATGCATTTTTCCCATTTTCCCCTGGCAATAGTATTATAAACAACTGAGGACAAAATAAAAGAGCTACATTCTCTCCGCATTTCTGATTTATTCCATAAGGTGAGTAAATTCTGTAGCAACAGTACAAGTACAATAACATACAGGAATGCAATGAGCACATAATAAATATAATTTCTATAATTTGTCTCTTTGCCTACCTTTTTTTCTTGTCACACCAGAGGGGGCATTTTGTTAAGTGTATATTTTTGGGTGTCCAGTAACTGAACACCTTTTGTTGGAAGGGAGTATAGCAAACCAGGTCAAAGTAGAGTCATAGCTTCCTCTAAGATTAGGGAAGCTGGGCCAGGGTAGTGGTTTCTCTGCCTGGCCCCTCTCAGCTAAGGCAGGGCAGGTAACTCAGGCTGAGCTAGTGGACTTCCATACAGCTCTTTAAATCTTGAGGGAGCATGGTCAAAGTGCTGGGGGAGCTGGAGGTTTACAAGGCAGCAGTGACTACAGAGTTTAAATCCTGAGCATAATGATGGTTGTCCAGTGACTGGAAGTCCAGGAGCTTTACATCTTCTTACCAGGCTGAACAGATTCTGTAGCATGGCCTTGTTATGTTAGCTCAGACAGCATGGCTGCCATGGCAAAATACCATAGCCTGAGAGGCTTAAACAACAGCAATTTATTTTCTCCCAGTTCTGGAGGCTGGGAAGTCCAAGATCAAATTACTAGCCGATTCACATTCACTTTCGAGTGGGAGCTCTCTTCCTGGCTTGCTGACTCCTCCACACCATGTCCTCACTTGGCCTTTCCTCGGTGCATGCATGTGGAGAGAGAGAAAGACAGACCTCTCTTCTTCCTTTTATGAGGCCACCAATCCTATCAGATGAGGATTCTACCCTGGTGACCTCATTTAACCTTAATTACCTCCTAAAACCCTGTGTCCCAATGCAGTCACATTGAGGGTTAGGGCTGCCTTCTTTCTATTCCTGACCTAAATCTCTAACTTATTGTCAATTCCACCAAGTATTCCCTATCTTTTCAACAAATCCCTTTTCCATTTCAGTTAACCAGAGTTATTTTCTACTGTTGGCAACCACAATCCCAGACTGGTAAAGAAATTGGTATCAGAAGATAGTCACTTGGGGAATTGGTGTTGGTTATTTGCCCTAATAGGGGTTGAAGAAAATGAAAATTCAGTTGGAGTTCAAGAATGAAAACTTGTCAGCCGTAACAGATAACTGGATTTTTTCCTGCTGTGGTGATCTTTAATGAAGTGTCCATTGAAAAGAAGGATTTAAGGGATCAAACTGTCACTGCCATTGAATAGTGTCAATGGCGTGAAGAGTTTAAAGATGCTCAGGCGAGATAGAGGCTCCTAATGGGACTGGACAGCTTAAAGACGAGATGACAAGCTCAAATTTCTATATTTTACCTCACGGCATAGGCCCAGGGAATTTCTCTGGTTGTGATAAATGTCTGCATATATGTCTGCCAAAATCAAACGCAAATTTTAAATTTTGTGGCTTCCTGACTTTATTCTGTTGAATTGCAGCCCCACCAGCTCATTATGTGAAAGTGACAGGGCCGACCAAGAAATGATAGGAAATTGAATGTGGGGGAGAATACGGAGGCCTGAGAGCGCCCCCAAACCACATTCTACACGAAGCCTTGCCTGACAGCCAGAGAAGAACCACCTCACTTCTCCGCACATTGTCATCAGTTTATAGCAGGGCTGAGCTAGCTCCTTGGTTCTATCTACAGACCGTGGCCATCTTCCCTTCAATGCAGGGCATCATGCCAACAGCACCCGGAGAGTGCACTGGATTGGTGTCATCACTATTTTGTTACAGCATGGGTAGGCTAGAGGATGGGAGACAAATCTTTAAAAATACAGAGACCTGCCACTTCAGAAAACTTTCTATGGGTCTAGTGATCTGTTAAACTCCAAAGTATATGGCAAGGACCTTGTTTCTATTATGCTAAGAATCATATTGCTTGGTAGGTCATTCTGGCTTTTGCAGGCAACATAGTCAACGCTTGCATGCACTTATTTAGTCCATCGACCAGGTGACTCAAAGGACTCCTGCTTTTTAAGTGGCTTCTTACTTAGAAAGCACAGTCCAGCTCATCCAGTGGTGCCCATATCGTCGGGGGAGAATCGGACAAGTAGCTCTAAAGGAAATCACAGAAAAGGTCCTTAGACTTCAGAGCAACAGTGCAGCCACTTCATTACCTTATTATTCTTTTGAGAGATAGGTGTTGGTTTGCCACTGGTCCCAAGCAGAGCTTAAGGGCTTCTCCTCAGGAATATCCAGACTAGCTATACCCTTTCATTATCTAACACAAATCAAGAACTAAACCATCAAAGCTCTAATGATTAGTAGTTGAAAAAATGGTTCAGAGATAGAGAAAACAATGAGCTTTTTCAAAAACCAGGACATTTTGACTACTTAATGTAAATAATATCTTTCAAAAGTAATGCCTGGAAGGTCTATGTTCCTTAGATAGTTCCCCCCTCCTTCGGTCTTTTAAGGGACCTGCCAAGATATGAGATTAACATTGTGTAAAGAAAACTAATCTCCCCAGAGAGGATCCCTCAATCCCTGACCTTATTAACACGGGCCCAGAGGCTCTACAGTTTGTTCTGAAAGAGGATTAACACTTTAAGCCGGTGTCAAAGGGGAAATAGCAGGCATACTTCAAGGAAGCACACACACACAAAAAGGCAGATGTCAATCTCTCCCTGGAATTGTGTCAGCTCTTATCTAAGGAACAGAAGCTAAAAATAAGATTAGTGCGTGTCATCTTCACGAGGGAATGTTAGTTTGCAACCTAGATGCCACCATGGCTGCCTCCAAACACTCAGCTCATTTAAATAACGAGTCAGAGACGGGGTGCAAGACCCAGGAAGTTGGAGCCAACTGAAGAGGCTGCGTGAAGACCTAGCACCACGGCCTGTTTGCTCCCAGCTCATCTGCAGGTGTTTCAGAACTGGCTCCCGTTAGGAAACTATGCCTCAGAACTATCTGGTTCCAAATGTAAGGCTCCGAATCAACATTTCCACTTAGGTTCTCTGGAAAATCACTTCACTTGCCAATTTTGTATGAAAGAATTATGTTCCTGGGACCACTGAGGTACAGGAAATTTAGGATTAAACTGTCAGCCGTTGAGAAGTCCAATCTTAATTTTGATCTCTCCTCACTTCTTGTAGAAGAAGAGGGGAGCCGCAAAGGTGTGAACACCTCACAAGGTCATACGTGGCCTTTGGTAGTCCTTGGGGCAGCACGGAGACTGCGTAAAAGAAAGGAATGCCCCAGTGAGCTCGTGAACTATGAGCATTGCTGGGAAAACCCAGAGGGGCTTCCACACTGCCTCCTCACACTGATGTTTCTCTCCCTCTCTTTCTCCTTCCCTTCCCCTCTCTCTAAAAATAAATGAAATCTTTAAAAAAAAACCATAAAATCAATGTAGCCTTAATGCATGGATCATAATCCATCCTCCCTGAAATGCAACAAGCAGTTTCTCTTCCTTCTTTTTCATTTCTCTATGACTCTCTCCTTCTTCATTTCTTCCATTGTTATCTACTGAGCCCTTGCTTTGTGTCAGGCACTCTGTTGGCTCTGAAGGTAAAAAAAAAATGCACACCAAGCCTTCAAGGAGATCACAGTCTAAAAGGTAGGCGTTGAAGTGGAAATCAAGTACAGCGTGATAAGGGGAAAATGAACTGTGCCCGTATGAGGGAGGACACTAACCAGAAGTGGGATTGCCAAGGACCTGACCTTGATTGTGGTCCTGAAGGAAGGCAAACAGGCAGATGGCACTGCAGGCGGGGAGACAGTGTGTGCAAGTGTATTGAGACATGAGGCGGCACAGCACCGTGGAAAGTGCAAGAAAACTGGTCTTTCTTGGATACAAGAAACAGGGCATGAGAGGGAAGTGAAGGGAGGTGGGGTGGCCAACATGAGGTCACTGATTTCCAATTTATAAGATATCATGAAGAAGAAGATCAGCTAATCCTTCAAAATTATCAACAGGTTGTATACGTCTCCTGTTCCTCTTCCTCCCACCAGGTTGGTTTGCATCTTTCCAGTAAGTTACTCAATTCTCATTCTGCCAGGGGTCATTATAGAACTTGGAGTTTTTAGGATGCCTGGCATCATCTTTGTCACTCAACAGCATTTATTGGGTGTCTATTATGAGACAGCACTTTCCTTAATAAAGATGCAGAAGACTGGCTTCCTAAATAATATCAGGACCTCACTGTCAGTAAAGAAAGATATTAATAACAGGCCAGGCAGAGGTAGTTTGGCAGGGATCATATTTTTTTCCCTTTCTTTCTACTTGGGAATAAAAAGCATGTGTTTAAAATATTTGTGGGGCAGAGAGATCCAGCTCCCCCCAAATCAGTGTTTCCTAATCTCAGCCGTCTTTCTCTTCAACTAATGACCTGGAGCAGAGAGGGAAGGTCTCAACTTGTATTGGGGGAGGGGCTCAATGTTCATGCAGACATCATTCCTAAATCTTCCTGGTTTAAATCACTCTCTGGAGCGTTTCTCATAACAGGTCACTAGGACCACAGATTAAGAGACTGTTCATTTTAGTACATAGCGGAGAGAGAGTTAGGCTTGGGCAAATCCCAAGTACCTTCCCCTCCATTGTAAAGAATAAAATAAGAACACGTAAAAAACCAAATGCACAAGAACCCCATTAGATGTAGAACACATCAGTGCTCTGAGATCATTACTTTGGACATGTTAAATTTACCACAGTTGCATAATGACTTTAAAAAATAATCATCATTCCCTCATAGGCAATAATGAGCTAAAGTGACTCTTATACACACCACAGCTTTAAATGTCACCCATTCAGGGGCCTCACTGTGTCACAAATTCAGTAGTTCATTGTTCCTGTCCCTAAATGGCTACAGTTGTCGTGAAGACATTGCCAGGCCTCAAGCCCCCAGTCCAGAAGCCGACCCAAACCTGCCGTGTGGTGGACCCTCTCTGCTGACTGCTGCCCCCTGCTGCCCCCTGCTGCCCCGGGCCCTCCCTCTGCCATCTTCCTTCACAGAGCAAGTGAAAGTAAGCACTGGGCACCTTCATCAATCTGGTGGCTGGGTGACTCTGGGCAGCCAAAGGTCAAGGGGTCATCTGCAGTGAGAGGACAATTTGCTGAACCCAAATCCAAAGTTCTTCCTGTCCAAACCCCTTGGCAATGGCTTTAATGTCTAGAGCTACAGTAGCTAGTTTTGAAGTCCAGTCTGTATTGTGGAATCTGAACTAGTGAAATACCCATCACCACAAAACACTCTATGAGTCTCGTTAACAGAACAGAATGGACTTCTGCCAATAGCCGAGAAATAAATTCCTTCTGTCCTGCCGCTTGGACCACAGCATAATGAGGCTCCCGAGCTCTCTCTGCAGTAATAAAGGGAAATACACAGCCTTTTCCTTTTGATGGTCCAGTTTAAAAGTCTGGAGTTGATGCCCGTTCATCCTTAATTTATCTTCCCTTGTAAATATTCCTGTGCCTTTTCCAATACCTGAAGTCTACACATTTTCCAAAAAAAAAAAATACTCCTTCTCCTATTTCAGTTGTATAACTTTATGTTATGAGTCAAATTTGGGGCTAAATAAACACAGCTTGGGCTACAGTCTGCAAATACCTTTGGCAGCAAATAAACAAATGTTTGGGTTGGGTGGTGAGTTTGTTTTTTAACGATCTTCCTGGTCTGCCTGGAGGCCCGAGGATAGACTAGGTGAGCTCCCAAAGGCTTTTCTAACTTTGTATTTTCTGCCACGTTAATGTACAGGCCTCACATTTGTTGTAGCGGGTAGTTTCCAATTTCACCACCAGAGGGTGCTACGTGTTTGCTTCTAAACACTCATTTCATCATCAGACTTGAAAAATGAAGGCCCTGCTACCAACCAATGGAATGGTCCCCATGCCAGCCAGCGTTACCCAGGAAAGGGTCTCATAAGGCCTGCAGGCCGCGCTCTACTTCAAGGAATCAGATTTCACTTTGCTTTCGGCCTTGTGTGTTTAAACCTGAAACTGAAAAGCTCTGTAGCTTGCACAATTCAAACTGCACTGATTTATATATATTTGCCATAAACCAAGCAGGGAATGCGAATCATTTTTCATTCTCATGGCTTTTTCACAGTGCTGACTACATAACAACAGTGAAACCAGAGTTCTGGCATCCTCTTCCCCGCACCAAGCAATAAAACAACATAAAGTAAAAAAAAGAATGTGCTTAGATAGAACAATAATTCCATTCTCGAAGGATGCAAACTTCGCTTATCCTCTTTTAAGTATACACAGGTCCCTCTTCTGCTCTGGTGTAATTCTGGACTCCCAGGGAGTGTTTTGATTTATCAGCTTCAACATCTCTTATGAATGTGTTTTTTTGATCCACTGAGATTTGAATGCAACTTTTCCACATGATGGTTCTGGTATGTATGAAGGAGGCATGAGTTCAATTCCCAGTCACCTCTGCGGAGCTTGCGTTGAAAAGCTTTTTCAATTATGGTAAAATTGGCAAAGCCAATCTGGGGTCAGCAAAGTTTTTCTCTAAAGCCCCAGATTAAAGATTTTGGGCTATGTGAGCCATAAATTCTCTGTCACAACCACTCAACTTAGCATTGTAGCCAGAAAGCAACCACATACACACACACAGACACCTGGGTGTGGCTGTATCCTACCACACTGTTTTGAGGAACAGGTGGTGGGCTGTAGTTAGCTGATTTTTGCAAATGAATGTTAATGTACACACTCTTCTTATTGATAAACTTTGGAAAAGTTTCTATTGTATCACTCTTTGGCGATTCCTCTGGCCTCCCACCCAGTTTTAATAAACTGTGACTTCGCTAAGTTATCCGTGTTTCAAGTTGGGTCCTTTGGAGGAGTACCATGGGGTTCCCGTTTTAGAGCTTTCAAAATCAGAGACGAAGGAGACTTAAGCCTTCAGTGTGTCACTATGTTTGTGTCCTGTGACGATCTCATAACAATAGAGGAAATCAACAAGGAGAGTGTGACTCCCTGGCAATGTCTCCAAAGATAATAGGGAAAGTAAACAAAAGACAGTTCACCTTCGGACTGATGTGTAGCCAGAGGAGTCTGGGTTTCCTTGGAGTAGGACACCACTTCCCTGGGCAGGAAATCCACTTGGGTGACCTTCGACACTCCCAGCTTATGCAGTCTTCGTCTGCAAGCAACAAAGGACAAATGCTTAGAGAGGGGATGGCATTCCAGCAGAAGAGCTATCAACAATAAAACAAAGGACCACAGCAAGACTCAAACACCCGCAGCTTCTGGTACAAGGGTCAGCATGAGTGAGTGGAACTGACCCTGGGCTGGAAGTCGGGACACTCGGGTTCTTGGCCCAGTTTGGCTTTAATCTGCTGGGTGATTTCTAGCGGGGCCCTCACAGTGACTGTCAGTTTTTCTATCTGTAAAACAAGGTGTTGGTCCCGCTCAGCTGAGACCCCTTCCATTCTGAGCATCTCTCAGAATGGATTTTGCTTGATTAAAATTCATAAAGGGAATTTTCACTTGTAATATAAAACTCTAGTCTCTTAGGTGAAAGGGACAAAAGAAAGGTGTGTGTTTTGAGTGTGAAGAAAAGAGAGATTCCTCAGTGGAGTAACCTGTTCTCTGTGTGGCGATGAGAAGATGTTCCAAGGGGGAGCATGAGACCTCTCCTTTCCCCGGGAAAGTAGCTCACACAGATCAGCACATGAGTTTGTTTAAAGACACAATGATACAGCACAGAAGAGTGGAGAGGGCACAGGGCTAACACCAATAAAGTTCAGCTTGGAATTCCCATGTGACCATGTAAAGAATAATTTCTGAACAGTTCTGCAGCACTTCGAGTGTTCTCAGATGTCCTTCACTTCTGTGAGGCACATGCCAACGTCGTAATCATCTCCGGCTTACAGGTGAGGAAGCTGAGAACCGGGGCTGAAATACCGTTGGCCCGAGTCCTGGTCCAGGGCTTCCTCCAGGAAGCCAGACTCCTACCTAAGGTTCCCGATGGTGATTTCCAAATTACTGCAAAAGTGCTTCCTGAGTCACCCAGGAAAACCTCATCATGAAAGCAGCATACTGGTGGTAAAGCACCGAAACTCCAGCCCCTCCATTTAGCCACGTCTGTGACCTTGAACAAGTTATCTAACCTCTCTGTGCCTCAGTTTCCTCATCTGTAAAATGGAGATACTACTAAGTACTTACTAGTACTTATTATAAGGACTGTCATGGGCAGAGTATATGGACCATATACATATAATGTAGGTATGTATTACCTACATACATAGACACAATTTACAGACGTAAATGTATGACACTTTCTAGAACAATGGTTTTGCATACACATTTAGTATTAATACGGAGCATATCATATTTCTTAAGTATTTACAGGTACGCAGTGCCTGTGTGAAAGAGAGAGGGGAAAAGAGAGAAAGGGGAAATAACCATTTAGCCAAAACCTCCCATTCTCTAGCTTGCTGGGGTCAGCAGAAGCACACTCCACTCACATCATCGTCTTTAACTATTACTAGCCGACGGCACAGACTCATTGCATTTATTTTTTTAGTAGCAGTCATAATAAGATGAAAGAAAATGAATCTCACTGCCAGGAATTTCTACACATTCTGGGAAAACAAAACTTTGTTTCCGGGTTTCACTTTTTTCCATGACTTGCTGGACGACTGAGGTGAGACCTAGGATGCACGCAGAGGAGACATGAGCGCACAGGGCCGGTCTGCGGAACAAGCCCGGCCAGCGCCTCCGCAGCCCCAGGGAGTAGGACTCCAGCCCCAGCTCCGCACCCTCCCTCCTGGGGCTGCAGGGACTCCACGCGCCCAGGCATCTGGATGGGGAGAGTAAGGAGGGTCAGGCTGGGTCCCCAGCCCTTCCATGCAGCCTCCTCACACAGAATCAGGGGATGGCACATAAAATGTACCGAAAACCAAAGTACCAGGCAAAGTAAAAAGTTCCAAGTTTCAAGGTAAGAAATTCAGGTATGATTTTAAAGCCTTCTTGGTCCAGCAATGAATGCTTCCCTTCCTGAAGGGGGTCTTTCTTCAGGCACGTGAAGAAGAACACGTGAAAAGAAAACACGAGAAGACACCCCATTACAGCTCGAGGCAGAGCGCCTCCTCGTGTTGAACAGCTCAGAGCACCTTCTGAGACCCCGAGAGGTCAGTCTTCACCACAAGCAAAGAGATGGAAAAGAAACATGGACTGGTAATTGGCACTTGGAATTGGCACGGTGAGGTCACCCTGGATCATAGGCTTTGATGGGCTTCTGTGCGAGGCCCAGAGATCTCCGCCGTCCCGTGAAGAGGCACCTACACCTGCAGGCAGGGATTCCTGTGCATCCTGCTCATGGGACGTAAGCTGTACGCCTTCCTTGTGTCCTCACTTATTGGGCGACCAGCAGCAGGCACTGAGTGACAGGAGGCTGATCTGCAATTTTAGAATCCACCATGGCAAACTGAAACCAACCGGTGGGCCAGTACAGTGTCACGGTTAAGTCGTGTACACATACAGCAAATGTGTTCAAATCCCTGCTTGCCACTTAGCAGCCGAATGGTATGTGAAAGCGTTGGACAAGTGACAGACTCCTCTAAGCCTCAGGCTTCCTATCTGTAAAATGGGTCCATATCACTGAGTTACTGTGAAGATTAAATGAAGCTAATACTTGGAAAGCACTGAATTTAGTGCCTGGTACATAGTAAGCAGCTCCCATCTCGAGCAGCTCTGCTTTGAATTTATCTTTGTGACTTATTATAATAATGCATATTTGTTTTCAAAAATCAGAGAAGGCAGGCTTATGAATGTTCTAAATTAAAGTTTCTTTAAGATAGCAGATTGGATGGTAAATCTGCCAATAAAACGTAAGAATCACACTCCTAATTTCCTGGAATGGCACATGGATGGATCTTGGTTGCTTGTGGGAGTCCATTTGCTTCTTCTTTAACTAAAAATATCATCACCATGAAACTTCTCAGTTTTCAAAACTTAGCTTGAATAGTGATCTTATCCCACTAAACAAGTTATTTTCTTTTCTCAATAATTATGGAAAAGTTTCAACCAGTTCCTCACTGCCGTGTTCAGGAGTTCATGATCCCAAATCAACCCAGGCCACCAAAAGTAAATAAAAGTTGAGTTGCAATCATGTGATTTTCCCAATGTGATTGGTTGATTCATTGATAGACTTATGGTCCTTCTTTCCTGAGGATGATTCTGTCTCAAATGATTTATAATTTTAAAGCAACTCCTTATATAACACTTCTTACAGGGTGCTGGTAGGTTACTATATCTTTCCACATAGTCTCCAGGTTGATTAAATGCTTCTTATTGTGTCAAATGCTTTTATACTTTGTGGCTATTTTGTCATTGTTTAGTACCTGTGTCAACACTTTGCACACATTGTCTTGTTTTATTCTTATTAAAGCTTCACATCATATTCCAGTTTGCCAGATGAGAAAACTTAGGCTCAGAATCACAAAGGCTGTGGCAGACCGAGGCTGTGGCTCGTACAGCAGTGAGTCCAAGGGCCATGTCCTTGCACACTCTGCCTTGTCAATTACCCCTGTTCCCCTGCTGTTTTCTAATGACGTGTGTTCACCCACTCATCGAGTCACACTCCCACAGCCTTGTAAGGTAGAAGCCCAAACACATGGGCTCTTTTTACAAGAGTGGGAAAGGATTCTCAGGAAGTAACCACACAGTTGCTCTGAGCTCCAGCCAGTTCAGCAAGGCCAGCCAGGAGGTGGCGCCTCCCAGGGCAAAGCTGTGTTCTCGGCAAATGAGTCCTCACTTCTGAGTCTCTCCGGGGCCATTCCTAGGAGGAAAGGGGCCTGTTTGTCTCAGCTGACCTGGAATCCATGCATCTGTCCAACCCTGTGATAGTGATCTTCTTCAACTTTCTAAAATATTTCTATAACTTTATCAGCTGACAAAATTGTCTGAGTTGAACTATGCAGTAGTTATTTTCTTTAAAAGTATAAACACTGAGCACTGTGTTCCTTCTTTTTTTTCAATATCTTACTAGTTCATAATCATGTTATTCAAGGGTACAAGTTAAACTACTTAGCAAAGAAGGAAAAAAACATTGTAGCACCAGTGCTACTATAATTGCCTTTCCTTCTAATTGGGCTGTAAGTCCGTGTGGGCTCTTCCTGTCTGACTCTGGGACACCTTCCCTGCGATCCCACCACCCCTCCTGCTGAGCTCGCCCCCTCTCTCCTGCACACACGTTAACTGCCACCATCGCCCTGCCACGTGTCTCGTGTTCATCTCTTTCCATGTCTGACTCAACTGCAAGCTTATTTACCTCTTTCTGATGATCTCTGTACCCTGGGTCTTAGCTCACTGTCTGGTACAAAGCAGGCACTAAATAGATAAGTGACAAAGAAAGGGAGGGGAAAAGAGAAGAACTGGAGGGGAATAGGCAGAAGGTATGATATGGAAACATAAACAGACACTTCAGTTATCTGTGCAGTGGTGGACATGGCATTATTATTAAATCGTAGTAAGCATTTTCACCCTGGTAATTTATTCTAAAATAAGAGGCTTTGATAAAATTTTAAAAATGCCAAATTAAATGTATATATTGTTCTAAATAACTATAAGAAAACAATTCAAAATCATTTAAGAAGTGTAAGACTTCATGTATTTGGATTTGTTGTGGCATTTAACAAATACAGAGAAAAGCAAATGGAGGAGCCCTAGACAAGAGGTTCCCACGGTGTCGTCCCTGACTGCCAGCAGCAGCACCTGGGAGCAGGCGAGAAGGCAAACTCACAACGTACTGAACAGAAACTCTGGGCCGGGGGAGGGTCCAGCAATCTGGGTTTCAACTAACCCCACCCTGTGATTCTGACACTCACTGAAGGCTGAATACCACTGATTTACAAATATTAGAGTGAAAGATGGAGATTCGTGTTTAACTAGATTCACTTGGGCCTCCCCACCTTGTAGCCAAATCCCGGAGGGTGAGGCCTTCGCCCCCCTGAATAGGGAAGACGCCTCGGGCCCAGCTGACGAAGCACTAGGAGAGGGCCCGGCGTGCAGGTGAGCAGAGGCAGAGCAGAGGGTGAGCGGATGAGTATCAGGCAAAGGAGGCCGCGGTGTGCAAACTATTAAAGGACTGGCTCCAGGGTCCATCCTAGATCTAAAACGGAAAAAGTCAGCCAGGGGATGCCAGAGACGCTGCGGGGGGCGCAGGGGAGGCAGGACCACCATCCCTCAGAAGCTGACCTGGCACGGTCCTGAGGTGATGTGAGTGAGGCCCACATCTCCCCAGAGCTAGGACTGGGCTCCCCACTAAAAGTTCTGGAAGCTTTTTCTCCACCTGGTCCTATCAACTTGGCTGAGCAAGCTGGCTGAGCAAAGCCATACTGCACAGAAGTTGAAGTGTTTCTTGATAAAGAATAAAAATTGAAGCTCTTTGCAGTCTGAGGTTATTTGCCAGTGTTTGAGGTGTGGAGACTTCCAGTCAGTCCACCACCAGCACAGTCCCGTCTACTCAGGATGGCCCATTTGTCCTCGGCTGGACATTGTGAAGCACAAGACGACAACTGCCTCACATGAGTCACCATCCCCGTTCCCCTTTCTGCTTCTGGATTGCTTGTGATGTCTTTATCTGTCCACCCACAATGAGGTTAGCATAGCTTTGCTAAATGGTTAGGAAGTTCCACTTTCCAAGGACGATGAAGTACGAAGTGTGACTGAAACGTGGCCAATGATGTCCACCAGAGGTGAAGAAAGTTGCGGTTATGCAGACTTACTCCCAAAGAAAAAGATTCTGTCCTTAGAGGCACAAGGCATGTGTATAACGCCATTGAAATTCTAATACATATTCACAACATGACGCCCCTCCCATTTCAAAGATAAGAAAATTCAGACTGGGAGGCCCTGGGTCTGTCCCTACCATTTTTAAAGACCTCTGTTCCTCCCAAAGCCGTGAACAAGAGAACCTCAGCTTCCGAGGGCACTGACCCGGGACCTGAAAATATGGAGTCATTGTTTCGTGCGTACATGTGGCATTCTAAAGAAAACCCATGAGATGTCAAAAAGAACTATGAGCTAGTTGTCTCTAAGAATAAAGGTAAAGAGTTTAAATGGGAAAATAATTTTGACATGACAAGGATGTGCGTTGGGGGTGGTTATAAATAGCAAGTGAAAGCAGAGCTCTTTGATCAGAGTCTTAAGATCAAGGCTGTCTTAACTTTGTTACTGAAATAAAATTTACATAGTATAAATCTCCCCTTTAAAGCATACAATTCAGTGTTTTCTGGTACATTCACAAAGTTGTGTAAACTCACTACTATCTAATTACACTAACTTTGTGTTACCTCTCAAAGAGTCCCTGGCAACCATTGATCTATTTTCCATCTACTTTCATGCACGTAGAATAATACCATATGTGCTTTTTCGTGTCTTGCTTCTTTCACTTAGTGTAAAGTTATAAGGTTCGCCCATGTTATAGCATGTAGCAGAATGGCATTCCTTTTTATTGATGAATAACAATTCTGTTGTATAGATCTACCACATGACTGCTAGTCCATTCATCAGCGGGTGGACATTTAGGTTGTTTTCACTTTTGTCTATTACAAATAATGCTGCTATAAACATTTGTGTACGGGTTTTTATGTGGATGTATTGTTTCACTTCTCTTGGAATTTATATGTAAACAGGAGTAGCACTGCTGGGTTATACGGTAATTCTCTGCCTAACTTTTTGAGGAAAGGCCGAACTGTTTTCTGAAGGGGCTGTACCATCTTTCATTCCCACTAGCAGTGTACAGGGTTCTAATTTCTCCACATCCTTGTCGACCCTTATTATTGTTTTTTTTTAGTTATAGCCATGTTATTGAGCATGAAGTGATTTGAGCATGAAGTCTCATTGTGATTTTGATTTGCATTTCCCTGGTGGTCAATGATGTCAAACATCTTTTCGCTTGCTTATTGCCCATTTGCATACCTTCTTTGAATAAATGTCTTTGCCCATTTTAAAATTGGGTTATTTGTCTTTTTTATTGCTGAGTTGCAAGAGATTTTCATATATTTTGGATATCAGACCCTTCTCAGATACATGATTTGCAAATACTTTCTCTCATTCTGTGGGTTGCCTTTCTAGTTTCTTGATGGTGCCTTTTGAAGTACTAAAGTTTTAAATTTTAACAAAGTCAGTTCATCTGTGTTTTCATTGGCTACTTGTGCTTTTGGCCATATTGCTAAGAAATCATTGCCCAGTCTAAGATCATGAACTTATATATATTCTTTCTTCTAAGAGTTTTATAGTTTTAGCTCTGATGTTGAAGTCTTTGATCTGTGTTTGAATTAATTTTGCATATGGTGTGAAGTAGTGGTCTGATTTCATTTATTTTCATGTAGTTCTTCAGTTGCCCCATGCTTAATTTTTCTTAATATTCTGTGGTCAGATTGGGCAGGGGGCCTGAAGAAGGCTTTTGTCATGAACACTGATCATCAGCAATGCCCACTGGCCTCAACCAGTAGCCAAATCTGACTGTGGGAGGATGGATTCAAGAGGAACCTCATCACCTGAAAGCTTCCCAAGGCTCATGCAAGCTTGCAGAGCACCTGAGTATGAGCATCATCAAATTCTTTCTGAATCGGTTAGACATGGTGCAACTCAGGTTCTGATGTTCTTGTTTCAGACCACAGTGAATTCTACACAGCGAACCTGATGTTTCTGCATTTCATATTCATGATAAGTAAATGATGTTGTATAAATACTGCTGAACTATCTCTACTGGACACACGAAGGAACCTCATGTTATCAGAGAACTGGCTTCAGGCAGCTCAAGCTTTAAGCAAGTTGGCTGCCCTGAGAACTTCATGCTGCCATCAGACGACCCTCGGAGACGCACTTGCATCAGAGAGGATGACCTCTACCAACACTGGGAGGCGAAGCCGCAAGACGGACTGAGCCTGACATTGGTAGGATTTTTTTAATGTGACTGTGCAAGAGCTCCTGTGAAGACCCCCCAAAAAGGCCAGAGTAAAAATATACCTCAGGCATCTAAGAAAATTCAAATATTAGACATTGTAAATCACAAAAGACTCTCAATAACGGTCTTGAATAGTAGTCTCGGGTGTTCAATGACTAGGGATCACAATGTTGAGGATACAGTGTTAGGCCTGGTGGCAGGAGAGGAGTGTGGGTAAATAAGGTGCAGATTCAGGAACTTGGGCCACAAGCCAAGAAATCAAAAGGGGTCATTGTAATACAGAGCAGCCTCCGGAGCAGGGAAGGAACCTGGAAGTCAGGCAGATAAAACCAGGAGCAGATGTTCTCCGAGACAGAGAATTATTTGGCCAGAGGCCAAAGTAGTAAAGCCGAGGCATAAAAGAATGCCTGCCATGGGTCCAGACTCAGTCCTGCTGGGTTTTATTCCCAATTATTTGCATGTGAGTATTTCATTCCCAAGGTACGTGGATGGTGCTACCAGAGATGTTTTTCCTCACGCTGCTTACAAATTTCTGAGGTTTCTCAAAGAAGAGGCCCCTAAGACAGAGAGAGTGATAATTGCACTTCCTTGTCCAGAAATCTTCTGTGGGCACCTACCATGTCCTTGACAACTGCCAAAGGCACTACGCCAGCCGACCTCATTGTCAGCACCCATAACCCATTTTCTCATAGAGAGAATGCAGAGATCAAACAGATTCATTAAAAGGCAAATACAAATGGAAGGTGGCACCCTAACCAGTGTGGCTCAGTTGGTTGGAGCATCGTTCCTCAAAGTAAAAGATTGAAGGTTGGATTCCTAGCCAGGGCATGTGCCTGGATTGTGGGTTCAGTCCCTGGTCAGGGCACGTATGACAGGCAACCAATCAAAGTTTCCCTCTTGCATTGATGTTTCCCTCCCTCTCTTTTCCCCTCCCTTCCTCTCTCCCTAAAAATAAATAAAATTTTTGAAAAAGAATGAAAGGTAGCAAATAATAAGAGGCAACATGAGAATTCACATAGTAAGTGAGATAAGAGAGTCGAATGGGCAGAGCGTGTGTCTGGGGAAACGAAACAAGGTTCACTGAGAATGGGGGCCTCCATGAGTCTTGGAAGACAGGCGGGACTCCAGCCAATGGAAAGGAATGAAGAGGGTGTTCTAGGAAGGAGGCTCTGGAATCTAAAGACTGAATTCCCACATTATGCCTGAGAGACCAGTTTTTCAGAATAGAAGGTTTAAGTTGAGGAGCAGTGAGAGATAAATTTGGAGAGGTACATGGAGGCCAGAAGACCAGAGAGCTTTACATCTCGGGCTAAAGATCTCAGACTCTATGTTGTGCACGATGAGGAATTGCATGTTGCTGAGTAAGAAAATGACAGCTTCAAAGAGACGTTTAAAACATTAGCACAGCAACTGCATGAAGAATGGAATCAAAATCTCCCTGTTTAACAAACGAGCATGTGGAGCTATGTGTGGGACTTCAGAAGCTGAGTGTGGAGAAAAGGGGGAATTGAGAAAGGACCTGCAAGCAAAGGGTGGGTGGGTTCAGTAACTAATCAAAGAATCCAGGCAAAGCATTAATTCAAAGGGGACAGCCAGAGAAATAAAGACTGGATATGTGACCAGCTGTCTATCCCATGTAGAGACTTGGTCCAGGGTGATGAGAAAGCCCTCGAGGTGATGTCACCGGGGGTACGAAGGAAATGCTGTAGTTTGGGGACTCTGGAAAAGAATGAAGGGTAGACCTTAGCAACTTACTTGGAATGGAAGGTAAAGGAAAAATAACAGATTGGAGATTATTTCAAGACTTCATGCCTAATGGGAAGAAAAGTGAGTGGTGCAACTGAAGACAGAGGAGAATCTAGAGGAAGATCTGTTTGGGGGAAAAAGGAGCACCTCCACGGATGAGTATGTGGTGAGGAGTTTTCTAATTGTGTGAGACGTAGGGGAAAAGCTGAGAAAAGAAGACAAAACAGAAGGTGTGGCCCTGGGAGCCACCCACTGAGGTCACGTGAAATAACACTGCATCTACAGAAAAGAGAATGTCGGGAGTTAAGGGCATGGAAACTCATGCAATATGGAAGAGGTTTATAAAAATGATAACAGATTAATTCATCCTCCAAACACCACACACTAGTATAGTTAGGTGTCAAGGTGTGACATCTCAAGGACCAATTTCCAGAATGGGACGCCACACAGAGGACGCCCCACACAGGGGAAGTGAGCCCGGCACGGCTGCCCCCTCACCACACTTGATTTATCATTTGTGTTCAGAGCGGGTGTTTCCCTCCAAGGCCTGAGATGGCTGACCTTTTCTGATCACATCAAGAAGGATGAGTTTCCATATTCTATGATCACATTTTAAAAAATCATTTAAGGAAGCATTTATTTTGCCTCCATGGTATTTACTTCTTACTGTGCAGAGATATTAGTTTGGCAGCTGAAGTATTTTTCCTGAACAGAAGCAAATGTCAAGTCTGGCTCAGTCAACAGGCACAGGGCACAGCCAAAGGGTTAGCTTTGAATTTCATAACACAAGTAAATCTCGCACATTTCTGGGAAGAGAGAAGAGTGGAAACAGTCTTGGTTATAATGGTGCTTGAAAATATTTGTGAAGGTTCTGTTGTAAAGTGCCCACCGTACAAGGGAAATTAAAGTTCAGGATTTTCAGGACAGAAGGTGCAGGAGCGTATTTTCTCCAATATTACGTGCACACATACGATGATAATATAAAATGTTATAGGAATGGCCCTTTATTAAACTGACATTTATGAACAACCCCCAATACAGTTTTAACATAAACCTATAAACTAATAGACTTATTCAAGGCACTGAGTACCAAAGGGTGAGCACACGTCCTTACCAGCTAGCCATATCCATTTTTCCGAAATGGAATTTTTAAAAGAATAATGTTTTTATTTTAAATCCAGTTACTAGTGTGGAACATAAAATATCTTCAAATTGCTTTCACAAGATTCTTGAGGGCAGAGAACAAAGACTGGCTGAGAGAAGCTTCTGAAGAAACATTTTGGAACTGAACACATGAGTATATTAAGAGGTGGGCGAAGAGCTTTCTCTCACTCTTGTGGTCAAATTTTGATTGAATCTGTTAAAACCAATTTTATTGAAGATTTTCATGGATCCTAATTTATTCTATTGTTACAGCTTCTGAAATGCACTTTACTATCACCCTTGATGCACATGCACACACACACATGTGCACGCACATGTTACAAGATGCCATTCCACTTCAATTTCTGCAGAAGGTGTGATTTCAATTAGGCGTTACTGGAGAGTCAGAGATTGCCAGTTTGCTCAAGAACAAAACCCACATCATTCTTGAGAAGAACAGCAGGCATTGCTACATGGGACACTTTATAAACTCATTCACATCAGAGGTCTAAACACAATGCATGAGAACATTTGACCAAACTTGGAGAATTAACCAAAAGAGGGTTACTTAGTAAAATGCTAATGAGGTTATTACTGTTCTGTGAGGCAAATAGAACTGACTTTAGAACGTGGAAAGACCTCTAGCGCCGCCTGGCTAGCTTTTCTCAAACATCTGTCACCTTCTAGAAGGACATGTGTTTTTCTGGTACCTTTAGAGAGTGGGTTTAATTTCTGTTATTGTCAGTGATGTCTCTCCTTCACCACAGCAGCGGGGGTGGTGCCTAGCAGATTCAGGAGTAATACTCACCCTCTCTTTCAGCAAAAAATGAAGAGAAGATTGAGAGAAAGAAGAAGCCACCACCTTCTGGCAATGTCTCCCAAGGACTGAAGAAATCCCTAAGTTCCTCCTTCAGGGTAGGAGCAAACCAATCCTTGCTCACAGCCTCAGTGTTTCCTTATTCTCTCTTTGCTTTCAAATATTTGAAAACCCTGCTAAGAGTTTAATATACTAAGACATAGAAGAAATATAATTGTGAGGCTTTCATGAAATCATAAGCCACCACATGTTCCTATGCACTATTGGGTTGAAGAATTTGAAGTGAGGGGTCACAGAATACCCCACTTCTCACTGACGTCTCTCATCATTGAGCATCTGTGCCTTCCTCCCAACCCCACCATTCTCCTTAGGCTCACTCAGCACATTGCCTAAAGACCAGCCATATCATAATGGCATTTCCACTTATGTTCCATTCTTAAAACAATAAAAACGTTTAAAATGTAATCTCTCCCTCAGACTGGCTCATTGCTACCCCATATTTCAATGATATTTATCCACTTCCTAGCCCATATAGACTTTTCTATCCTGTGATTTTTTTATCCTATTATTTCATTTTTTTCTTCTATCATCGTCAATTCACTTCATTTATTATTATAGCCTAAAAAAGCAGAGTGTTTTTGGTACTTTCATAAGTAGCTGCCTGGTAAAAAAAAAAAAAAGAAAAAAAAAGAAAAAGAACAAGCTGGATTGCCCTTATTTTCTCATTCAATTTGCAATTTTTTGGAAGGTACTTTTTTTCTGAATGCCATATCATCTCCCTTATTTCTCTATATTGCCATTTGCTTTGCTTATCACATAGGTAACGTACAAACCAGACACATTTGTACTTCTGGTCAAGATGGAGTAATAGAGACCAGATTTACTCACTGCCTGAGACAACTAAAAAAAAATGAACAGCAGTTTGAATGAAACAATCATTTGCAAGACACGAGAGGTCAGGCAATGAAAAACGGTAATCCATGAGAGAGCAGGACAAGTGAGGAGCCCAACAACTTCCCCAGCTTACTGCATTAAGGGAGTCTCCAGGTCATGGTGCAAGGAGAAGACTCAGGTGAAATCCAGCAGATTTCCTAAGTTGAGGAGACAGAGCTGAGAGTCCAGAGAGACAAAGGCACCTTAAATTCACAGGACAAAATAACAGAGAGAAGAAAACTGCACAAAAGGAAAACTCTGAAGGTCTTCAGAGGCTTGCTCTTGAGGATGCAGCTTAGTACCGATGAGTGCATGTATGTAAGGGAACCACCTGAGGCCAAGGGAAGAACCACATGAAGGCATTAGAGGTAACAGTTTGGGTACTTACACAGAAACAGGAATGGTGTCTATGCCCACCAGCCAGGCTGGAAAACCAAGCCTGGAAAATGGGCCACTGTGTAGAATATACAAAAGAGTCTTATTTCTGTAGTAGGAATTAATTAACCCCAGACTATGCACTGCTCCAATTCCAATGAATAAATCTTAAAAGTATGACTTGAAAGGATCAGTTTGCAAGTGAATTATCTCACAGCAAATATCAAGAAGCTTCATGAAAATTCAAACATATCCAATACCTAAAAAAGCAATATTCACAATGTCTGATATGAATCAAAAGCTAGCAGACTTGCAAAGTGGCAGGAAAACGTGACTGCACTGAAGAGATAAGTCAATCAGCTGAAACTGAGCCAAAACTAATACATATGGTGGGATAGCAGGCAAGGATATTACAAGTTATTAAAACAGTATTTCATGTGTTACAAAAGGTAAGTAGAAATATGGAGGATATAAAAAGACTCTCACTGAAATTCTAGAGATGAAAACTAAAATGTATGAAATTTAAAACTCACTGGGTAGGCTTCATGAAATACTAACTGCTACGAAACAAAAGAGTAGTGACTACAAAATATATCAATAGAAACTACCAAAAATAAAACACAGATACAAAGGAAAAATAAAAAAATGAAGCAAGTTGCCTAATATACCTGTGATTTTAGTCCCCAGAGAAGAAGGGGAGGCAGAAAACATATTTGAAATAAAATCTCCCAAATTTTTTAGCACAAGAAACATGAAGAAAACTACACCAAGGCACATCATAATCAAATTGCTCAAAATTAGTGAAAAAAGAGCACTGTAAAAGTAGACAAAAATAAAAAATAAGTAAGATATTACATACCGAGGAACAAAGACAAGTTTGGCAGCAGATTTCTGGTTATAAACAATGCAAGTGAGAAGACAATGAAGGAACATTTTTAGTATACTAAAATAAAAAGATTTCTGCCTGGTGGATATCCTTCGGTGTTTCTGACAGTGAAGGTATTTTTATGTCTTAAAAGTCTACTGTATCATTATTTTTGAAAACTTTAGAGGACCTAATTATATGCTGCCTACAACAAATGCACTTTAAATATTGACATTTAGATTAATAGATGAATGGGTTAAAAGGTAAAAGGATGGAAAATGATATACTGTGCTAAATGCCAGTCAGTAAAACACTGGTTATGTTCATATCCAACAACAAAGATTTCAGAGCAAAATACAGTACATGGGATAAAAGCCATTTCATAATAATAAAGAAATTAATTCAACAAGAGACATATAAGAATCCAAACATTTATGCACATAATAACAAAATATAAAAATAAATGGAGCAAAAACTGATAGAATTGCAAATAGAAAAACCAAAATTACAGTTGAAAACTTCAACACCTCTCTCCCAATCATTGATAAAACCAGGAGAAAGAAAAGCAATAAAGAATATTGAATATTCTAATACAATCAACACCTAAACCTAATTGAAAGTCATAGAACATTTCACACAATAACACCAAAATACACATCCTTTACAAGGGGACATGAGACATTCAATAAAACATATCATACTATGGACCAAAAATAAGTCTCAACAAATTTAAAAGGAGACAAATAATACAAAATATGTTATCTAATAAAAAAGAATTAAATTAGAAATCAATAACAGAAAGATATCTGAGAAAATCCCTAAATATTTGGAAATAAGTAACACACTTCCAAATAATCCAATAGTTAAAGATAAAATAAAAAGAGAAATTAGAAAGTATTTTGACTTGAATAAAAATAACCAAAAAAATCAAAATGTTTAAGTACTAAGTCACTAAGCGGTACTTAGAGGGATTTTATAGTACTACACACATATATTAGAAATGAAGAAAGTTCTCAAGTCACTGATCTACTTTATGAAGCTGGAAAGTCACTAAAAATGACATGTAGAAAGTTCTACAAGTCATTGCTTCTACTTTATGAAACTAGAAAAAGAAAAGCAAATTAAATACAAAGTAAGTAGAAAAAAAGAACTAATTAAGATCAGAGTTGACATCAATGAAATAGAAAAATAGAGAAAAAATCAATAAAACCAAATACTGGTTCTTTGAGAAGAGTAATAAAATCAATAAACCTCTAGCCATTCTTATCAGGAGAAAAAGACAAATTTACCAATATCAGGAATGAGAGGGGTTCTAAAAATTCTGTAGATATTTAAAAGATAGTAAGAGATTACATGGACAATTTTAAGCCAAAAAATTTGCAAATAGAAAAGAATGGACACATTACTTGAAAGACACAAGATACCAAAGTGAACTTGGAAAAATAAAAATAACTGCAATAGCTCCATTACTATTACAGTTATTGAACTTTTGTTTTTAAACCTTCCTCACAATAAATCCCAAACCCAAACTGTTTCACACATGAATTGTATCCTACCAAATATTTAAGGAATCATTGAACATTGAAATTATGTCAACAAAAACATGATTCATAAAAGAACAAATTTGTACATTGGAATTTGTCAAAATTAAAGAGTGTCTTAAAGACTGTTGAAATAATTAAAAAGGTAAGTCACAGACTGGGAGAAAATATTTACAAATTATATATTAAATGAAGAATTATATACCAAATATATAAAGAACTCTTAAAACTCCAGTAATAATGAGAAAACAAACAACCTAATTCAAAACCAATAAGGGCAAAAGATTTAAGTAGCCATTTCATCAGAGAAAATCTTCAAATAGGAAAGGCTCGCATAGACATTCAACAGTAGTCACTAGGTAAATGCAGATCAAAACTACAATGAGATACTACCACACTCTTTAAACAGTGGTTCAAAAAATGTTTTTAAGTCTACAGTAAGTATTGTCAAGAATGCGGGGGAGCCGAGGCTCTCGCACACTGCTGGTGAGAGTGTATAATGGGGAAAACAGTTTGGTAGCATCTTAAGTGAAATGTATATGCATTATATAATTCAGCTATTCTACTTGGTGGTATTTACCCCCCAAAATGAAAGCATATGTCTATAAAAAGATTGAAGTTTTATTTTTAATGGGCAAAAACTAGAAACAACCCAAATGTACATTAAACAGTGAATGGATAAACAAACTGTGGTATATCCATAGAAGGAAATATCACGCAGTAATAAAAAGGAATGACCTACTGATGCACAGTGAATCTTGAAATAATCATTCCCAGTGAAAGAAGTTAGTCAAAAGAGTGCCTATTGTGTGATTTCATTTCTTTGACATTCTAGATATGTAAACTAATGTATAGTGACCACAGAAAGCAGGTCAGTTGTTGGAGGGGATGGGGAGAAGCAGGAGTGAGGAATACGAAGGAAAATGTGCAATTTGGGGGGATGATGAATGTGTTCATTATCTTGATGGTGGTGATGGTTTCATGGCGGGATTTACACATTAAATGTATTAAATATTTGAATGCTTTCAATGGGTGCATTTTACATCAATTATACTTCAAAAAAGCTATCTCTAAAAACAAATCAAACGTCGGAGCAAGCTATGGCCAATTCCATGGGCAATTGAATGGCAAGGATCAAGAAGAAGAAGAAATAACATTATCTCTAGAAAAATCTTGTTGCCTGAGGTACATTTCATAAAATCATGTATGAAAGCAAGAGCGCTCTGCACATAATGGCTATTACAAAGGGAAATTGTTCATTAAATCAATATTTGAAATTGTAACATGGCCAAAATAGCCTCCTCTGTCAAACACTCTCTGAACATTCCTTGCAAACTCTCTAAGATAAGTCACTCAGTGGACAGAAAGTCACCTATCCTGCCTCTCTCCGACATGCTGGGTTTGCTCCAATGTAAAATGTGGCAGGCAAGGTGGCTCCTCTGATATGCCATCTCCACAGAAAGAATCACAGGTTTTTATCTGCATGGTCACCTGAGATTTTTGCTTGGAAAACAGAAAGAAATGGGAAAATTCCTAACTGTTCCACATCAGCAAGTGTAATGGCGCAATGCTCCAATCTGTCTGAAAATCTGTTAGTGTAAGACACCAGGTAGAGTCTCAGGCAGGTCCACCCTCATATCCTCGAGCACAATGACATGGGGAAGAACTGCACCCTGAAGCTCCCCTGACCCATAACACCCAATGTATTCATCGTCTCACTGCTGCATTTAAGCCACATTTCTTAGCTATTTAAATAGTACATGTTTAAATATAATATACAAGGAACTATATAACTAAATAGCCAAAGAAGTAAGTGATATTTTTAAAAAATAATGTATCCGTTACCTAAAGTGTTCAGGTATTTCACTGGCCTAGCACTGTTGTGAGTCTGCCAAGAACTTCTGCATATCCAAAGGGTCATGGGCAGGCAGTTTTTAACCTAATGTGCAAACAGCCCTTCAACCTCCTCATATGCCTACAGTAGGCACTGACATTGATAGGAACCCACAGATATGAGCCCAGAAATCTCAGAAATACAAAATAAATGATAAGTAAATAAATAAATATCCACTTTGGAATTCATTGAGTTATATTTAAATAGAAAGAAAACATAGTTTCATAAAATACTGTAATAAGATCTGTTATTCATATACTGAGGTGACCCAGTGGTGTGTTGATAAATGTTTAATAACCAGCTTGGGGGAAAGGGAGTAAACCCTGGTTTGTAGCATTGGCCAATTCTGGTGGTGTAAATACTCCACCATGGCAGATTTCAAGTTCATGTCACTGAGCGCAAAGTGAGGAAGAGAAACACACAGTCTGCTCTTCGGAGCCTGAGCACAAGCTGGTACAGGCATCCCACTGGAAATATCTCACGTATGCCACAGCTAACTTCAATCCAAAAAGATAAATTAGCCAACTTTCTACAATACACCTGCATTGTATTTTTATTGAGCTATAACACAAATAACATTATATTAGTCTCATGCGTGCAATGATTCAAAATTTATATATATTACAAAAATATATTGATTGCCACAATAGTCAAGTGAATATCCATCACTACACTTAATTACAACTTTTTTCTTGTGATCAGAGCTTTCAAGATCCACTCTCCTAGAGACGTTTAAATGTGCAATGCATATTATTAACTACAGTCATGCATCACATGACATTCCTGTGCCTTATTCATTCACTTCATAATTGGAAATTTGTACCTGGTGAGCCCCTTCACCCATTCTGGCAATCCCCAACCTTTCACCTTAGCACCCACAGTCTGTTCTTTATGTCCATGAAGTTTTTATTGTTGGGTTTTAGGGACTTTTGTTTATTTTTTTTTAGATTTCTCATATAAGTGAGATCATATGGCATTTATCTCTTACTTAATGAGTCATTTTACTTAGCATAATGCCCTCAAGGTCCATCTATGTTGTTGCAAATGGCACGATTTCATTTTTTATGGCTAAATAATATTCCATTGTACATATATAACACATTTTCAAATCTGAAGCTATCTTTTAACCTATGACAATACATTGTCATCTGAAAAAATATATATGATCTTTAAGATGTAGGCAACATTACCCATCATCAAGTATTTGAGATTCCATAATATTGAGGAAGTCAACAAATTAGCTTTTTCTTTAATAAGACTCTTGCTATGTTCAAACTCCATTCAAATTAAATGCTTTCGTAAGTGTCCAAAAAAGTGAAAATGAAATGAAACAAATAAGACACAACATTTAAATACTGATTGTAGATAAAAATTAACCTAAGGCAACTTCTTAGTAAAAGGAGAAGGCGGTTAGGATAAACTCAAACACATTTCCCATTGTTGCAGATATCACGTGCCCCACCTGGGGAGTAGAGGTGTGGGTGGGTTGGGGGGTGTATGTGTGCGTGTGTTTGAAGAGGGAAGCGTTGTATTGCAATAACGGGAATTAAGAAAAGGGGACCAAAAGCCATCTTTTTGTGGCATTTTTTCCACAAAGAGAGACTTTCTTTAAAGCTTCACTTTATAAGGCAAACTAACAGAAGGAAATAAACTTATCAAACTGGAAGTTCAACAAAAGGGGAAAATATAAGAGCAACAACAGCTCCAGCATTTCAACACAAGTGTAGCAAAGAAATAATAGAAGGAGTAGCAAAAGAGCAGACATATACCCAAGTTCTGAGTCTGACTGCAGCTGGAGCACTGAGGGGTCTGTGTCCCACTGCAGGGTCCTATCGTGCAGCACAAGGGAAAAAGAACACAGAGTTAACGAAAGGGGAGGGAACAAACCAAACCAAACTGTTCATCAAGGCAATGGCATACACAGTACATACACAGAACATCTCCCCCTTTTCCCCTGCCCCGCCCCCTCCCTGGGTGCAAGGAGACCCTGTGAATATCAAGCAACAAAGGAAAGCAAGAAGCCATCCTTTCCTTTCAGCATTTGTTTGATCCTGGAAGTTACGGCTGTTTTCATGGGAGGAAGCTCAGAACTAAATATTCAAATTCCACATACACCCCCACCCTGGTTTGTTTTGTTTTGCTTTTTACTGAAGATGGACTGATTTGAGCATGTGACCTGCTTTAAGTGCCTCTGACATCCCAGAGCCCATCCACACCTGGGAGCGCCTGGTGACTCCCATGCAGAGAAGAAAACCAAATGGCAATGTGCAAACAGGCCAGAGCAGGGGCATCTGGGAAGGTCGGGCCAGATGGAGCGTGTCTGCAGGGTCTGGTGAGTAACTGGCTTCCTCGGGTCTGTTATTACAAATATAATGCATTGGATTTCGAAACCCAAGGGTATTTTAGTGGTTTTTTTAAATTCATGTATTACACCATGATTATCAACCACATCATTTGTCTCTACGATGCCAGGGATATCTTACATCTTACATCTTTTAAATATTTCACAAGCAATAGCACCAAGTATCAATAGTTACCCAGGCATTCATTTCACTTCTTATTTCTCCTTCAACACAAGGATAAACAGCTCTTCTACAAACCGAGAGCACACAAGGACCTTTCTCTGGCAGGTCCTTCCAACTGCCTGCACACAAGTAACTACAGGTCAGCCGGGAAGGAGGTTATCTGGCAGGCAACCGATGGCCAGCAAGGATTTTGGAGTCAGCCATCTGGGATTCACCTCTTGCTCTTGTGACTTACCAGCTGCGTCACATTGGGCATGTTGCTTAAGTTTTCAACCTCACTATCCTTTTGTTTACTCCAAATGTGGCCCACAGACCACAGGTGTAGGCATCTCCTGGGAGCTTGTTGGGAACACAGAGACTCAGGTCTCACCCCAGACTCACCAACTCCTCAGCACAGCTTAATAAGGTCCCAGACAATTCACGGGCACCTTAAAGTCTGAGGAGTCCTGCTCAGTTTCCTCATTTGTTAAGATTTCCCACGGTTTATGAGGCAATTTATGACCTCACCTGCAGCTGTCTTCACAACTTATCTCCAGCCACCGCCCCCTCCCTCACTGCATCCTCTTTCTGTCCTGTGTCCCCTCGACGTTCTTCCTTCAAAAAGTTGAGTAGCTCATGCCTTTGCCTCTTCCATGTCTTGGCTCAAATGCCACCTGCTCGGAGAGGTTTTCTTTTTCACCACCCTACCTCAAGTAGCACTTCCTTGCCACACTTACCCCTTGCCTTATCCTGCTTTACTTTTTTTCAAAGCACTTAGATTTATCTATGATTTCATTATAAACCAGTTCACTGCTTGTTGTTTGATCCGCCCTCAGCCTTATAATGGCAGAAGCGGCCAAATCCCCAGATTACAGGGATATGCCTAGAACTGTGCCTGGTACGTATCCTTACATAACACAGAACTAGCTGAATGAATGGATAACGGGTGATTGGATGAATGGGTGGATGGTCTCTCCCTGGTCTTCTACAGGGATTACATACAACTGCATCAATAAAGTACAAAGAAACTACATGATAAACAGTAGCTGCCTCACTGCCGCCACATCCCCTGTATCTACTACCACGTTCCTTTGAGTCAGCGACCTATGTATGTGACAGGTCCAGCAGGTGCAGATGCTGTGGATCTGAGGATGTCACTTAAGCAGTAAGGTCCAGACTTTAACAAGTGGCTCTCAAACGTGGATGTGAATTGGAATGACCCAGGGGGCTTACTGACAATACAGAAGGCTGATCTCCACCACCAGAAATTCTGATTCCGTAGACCTGGGGTAGGGCCTGAGAATGTGTTTTGACCAAGTTCCTGGAAAACGCTTACGGCTGACCCTGAGACCACCGTTAGAAAATGACTGGGCTGGACTATTCACTTTCATTAGTCAGCAGAGAGAAAGTATCACCCATCCCCGAACATGGAAGCATCTAAACCTGTGATTAACTCGAGCCTGGCCGGAGGCCCAGGCCACTTTCAGACCAATTAAATGAGAAAGTGTGGGCTGGGACCCAAGCGTCTGTATTTTTCAAAACTCTCCAGATGATTCTAATGTGCAACCAGAGATGAAAACTAATGCTCTGGACTCATTCTCTGCTCAAGAAAAGCAGCCTTTCCAGGTCCTGGACACTGATTCCTTCCCCTTGTTTCAAATGGTAGAAGTAATGGAATCCATTACAGTGATTCATGTTTGCTGTCCACATATCGCTGGGGATCAAACCTTTTATCTTCAAGGGCATTTCTTTGGCTCTAGACAGAAAAGCAGCCTCAGGCTCTGGCTGACTGTGAGAAGCATTACCTCATAAGGGGTGGGATCAGCTACTTTGCCCTCCATTTGCCTTGGGGTTTCTGATGGAATGACCTTTATCTACCTTTTCCACTTCTCCCAGGCAGGTGAAGAATGCAGCAGGCCCCAGGTGGCTGGGCCATTTCTGTTACTTATCTGACAGCTCACCTGAACTCACTGTACCCTTCAGAAGTACAATGATGATTCCGTCAGAATCAGTCCCTTAAGAAGTCCACAAGCTCACAGTCTGCAGTTTACATTTTCTCAGGCAGAGCAAAAGTGGTCTGTGCAACTAACCCGCCACACTCCTGCCCCCTAGTCACACATACAGCATCATTCAGTAAAAGAAATCAGTTATGTTACCATCCATAACATACAATGGGTAAGCAGTCCCATCAAGGATGCTATCAAGGGTGCTAGTTTTACATTCTTTTCATTTTCCCCGTTATTATCTGTGGGGTGGTCAGACTTGCACAAAATGCACTTTTTCTTTGAAAAGGACATTCAAGCCAGTACATTACTTCCTGGGCAAAGGTAGCCCAGGATGGTGGCTTAAATGTCCACTGAGTTCCTTCTGTGCTAGCTTGCAGCAAACCTCTCCTGCAGATGGCAGCACCTTGAGGAGGGCCGCACCTGGGCCCAGGGGTGGCAGGTTTGTGTCCTGGGCACCGCCGACCTCGTGTCACCAGGCAAATCTTCTCTCCTCAGCAAACAGGGAGGCAGGCAGGTCAAGAGGCCTTCCAAGGTCCTCTCTGCCTGATTTTTAAAACAACATCAAATGATTATTAAACTGCCTTTCTGCTTCCTCTTGTCTAATTCCTATGCTTTTATTTAACCAATTGGCATAGGTCTTATTTTCCAAACATCTTTCATCAAGTTATTGTATCATTGAAAATAAAAGGATGGTTTCCCCACAGCTTCTCCGGCGGTTTGAAATCTGACCAGGGAGTGTGTGTTTAAAAGGAAAGAAGTCGTGAAAGTGTAAGTAAATCTATGTCAACATAACATACTACCACAAAACACTTTCATACAGAAATCATCCTGTTTACTACAGTAATTGGTTATAATTTCCAGTCAGTTCTGGAACGGGCCAATCAATGCATGCGGGGGGAGAATATTTTTGATAAAAACATTCATTTACTTTCTCAAAAACATCTTTTAAAGGATTAATATGTAAAATGTCATGATAGAGCATTAAAAGGACTCTTAGGGAATCTACCCCCCTTATGGAGAGATAAAACATGTAAATAGTTTGGTAAGACAAGGCAGACAGTAAAACATGCCATATAAGTGGTGCCACAGGTGTGCTGTGGGACATGGAACCTGCACCCAAGAGTTTTATCTTTTAGTAGAAGAATGAGACATACGAATACTTATACCTGGTGTTATACCGATAACACACACAGGGAAGAAAGTGGCTCTCGTTACTTGCCTAGGGCCTGGCACAATTTAAAGCTTCCATCAATATTAGCTGGAAAAATAAGTAAGTGCTGTAAGAAAGATTAATAGTGATGGTTTTAATTTCCTTTCAGTGATTATTTACTGTGTGCCAGCCAGCCAGGCATCGGACTGTACTTTCATCCTCCTGTGGCAGCCAGAGCAGGGACATGCCCTTCCTCTGAGGTTCCACTGGACTTGGTTTTGGGAGGATGGGATAGGATCTAGACACGAGCTCTTTTTCATCAGTGCCTAGTTTATTGGATTTAGAAGGCTTAGTTAGTCTGCTAGGTCTAATAGGACTCTGTTATATTTTAGATGCCAATTTACCAATTTACCACAAGCACTGTAACTGCCGGTACAGCAACGATACAAGCCTGACAAAGCCGGGTGACCGACCAACAGTGTCTCTGGAATCAGAGCCAGTAAAGCTGAATGTTTAACAACTGCAGCCTCCCGCTGCCCCACTCCCCCACCCCCATCATGTCCACATCTTCCAGCCAGGCCAGACAGACCCCTCACTGCTGCCCGAGTCTCTGATTTCCCCAATTCCTGGGATGACCAGCCGAACCCTTTCTGACTGCTGTAACCCTGCATTAAATATGTCAGTTAGATTTTGCCCAGTGTTCCTGTAGGGGAAACCATCCTAGTTTTATTTGCTTATTTTTAAGAGTGGCATTTGTCTGCACTGATCAGTGTTAGGTTACTTCTTAGGTGAACTCTCCAAGGGTCTGAGGAAGGATCTCTGACCTCTCTCATAGGGACCCTGCTGTTGGCACAGATCCTGAATAACACAATCATCCTTACCTACTCAGGACTGTGGGGCACTGCCATGCTTGTGTGGTCCCACAAGGGATTGCACATGCCAATTAAGGTCACATTTCCCATCATCATTTCCAAGTACTAGGTACAGAAGTTTCCCACACTGTGTAGTCATTCATTTATTTAACCTAAACATGCTAGACAAGGTAGCTTCTCACCTCTCATCTAAAGAGACCTTCTATGTAACAGTTAGTTTACAATTTGGGGGACAATTTGATTTTTAATACTTCTTTTAAAAATAGACACAACACTCTGGCCACTTTGATGTGCAACTGAAACTGATATGAAATGGTATTAAATGTGTACTGTAGTTAAAAAAAAATTTAAATAATAAAAGTTTTAAAAATATGCAAACTAACTTCAGAATATATAGACAAAACATCAAAATTACTCAAATTAGCAGTGACCTATTAAGAAACTAATAAAACTTTATATTTTAAACCTCTTATCAATTCATCACTATGCAGCTTCATACACAATTCTTGCTTCATTGGTATAATTTTACTTGCTCAGTTTCAGGTTCAGACAGAGTGAAGTAAAACTTCAAGAGCAAAAACAATGCCCAGCCCACTGTTGACAGCATGACTTTGGAGTAAAAGGCGTGACGTCTGGGTTGTGTACACCTCACTCTCTGATAAGTGGTCCACTTCTCCCTGTTCAGCTCTTACCAACAGTCACATGGTGGTTTCCATTCTCCTTTCCATCTTTACGGGACCTCAGGGTAGAACATCTTAAAAGTCTGCCCTAAAGAGTGCTGTTGCTCTCACCTTTTGTGGGTGTTGGTTATAAGAAAGTGATATCTGATAAATATTTGTAAGGTAATGCTCTGGCATTTGTTATGCTAACACTCAACTTGGCTAAAGCACTCTTTTTTTAAAGGTTTTATTTATTTATTTTTAGAGAGAGGGGAAGGGAAGAAGAAGGAGGGAGAGAGAAACATCAATGTGAGAGAGAAACATCAATCAGCTGCCTCTAGCACACACCCTGACCAGGGACTGAACTGGCAACCCAGGCATGTGCCTGACCAGGAATTGAACCAGCGACCTTTAGCTTTGCAGAACAATGCCCAACCAGCTGTGCCACACTGGTCAGGGCAACTCTTGTATAATGCTGCTAGCATTTAAAATTAGCACAGTTCTTCTGGAAAGCAATATGCCAACGTGTAGCAAGAACCATAAATGTAGAATAACTCCTAGACTGGTTTGACTTCCAGAAACTCAATCTATGGAAATAAAACATCACAAGCAATAAAAATAACAGTGATGATGATGATGATGATGATGATGATGATGATGATGATGATGATGGAGGAGGAGGAGAAGAAGGAGAAGAGATGAGGACAACCTCCAAATCATCAAATCCCATGACCAATTTTTGGCAGAGCCCCTGTTCTGTCCATCCCCAGAAAGCTGACATTCCCCAGGCAGGATTAGCTCTCCCTCACTTGCATATGTCTTCTAAACAAGTAACTCCAGAGTCCTCATCACCATTGAGCTCAAGTCCCACTTAACACATGATTTTTGGACATATCCATCTGTACGCCAAGGCCATTTCACCTTTCCTTCTCTCATCTGTAATTTGTTTTCTTTTCTACCCCCACAACGCAAGTTTCCATCCTTTTTATTAGACCAATGGTTTCCCAAGCTAGTCCTCAGACCATGAAAGCACCGTAAAACTGCAGTGGCCCAGGCCTTTTTAAGAAGCCACTAAGCACATTCAACAAACAACCACCAGGTAAAGGAGCCAGGGATCTCAGTATCTCAAAAGTCATACTTGTCTCCTGGACTCTGACCTCTTTTGATACTTCCTCCCTAACATGCATTTTACATCCCATCCTGCCTACCCTTTTCCTTTGTTTGTGCCTTTCCCATCATCCGAATGCCCTTTCTCCCATTGCTACCTATCCAAAGCATACATGTCTTTTAAGGCTCACCTCAAATGCCTTGTTCCCTAAATGTATTTGTCCCTGGTAACCTCATTCAGAAATAACTTGTCTTTCTATGAAACAACAGAGAAAAACCTATGGCTCGTATTGCATATTGCCTTTGCCAATTTACAGGCCACTTGACCTCATCAGTAGCCCTGCATCAGGCTGTAAGACCAAGTCTGAAAATGGTCTGCAGGAAGGAATGAGCACTGTTGCAAAGCCCAGGGCCTCAGCCTCAAGCCAAACACACAGCTGGTGCCAGTCTGACTTTTCACTCTGAGCCCAATAACTGTATTTCTGTGAGGAACTCCTCAACTTGTACCTCAGTCCTATGAACACTGCCCATTGTTCTCCTTGAGGAACGTCTGCCTTCAGGCAACTTGTACTTCCTTGCTTTTATCTGTGTCCTCATCCCTCCACCCATCCTATACCCACCCCACCCAGTTTTTTGCAAGCTGTGCATGCGCATAAGTACATGTGCACACACATGTACGTGCACACACACACACACAAAACAAGCCAGTGGACATTTACCAAGTATCTGGTATGTGTAGGGCACAAGCAAATCAAAATCACTTGTCCCACACAAATACACTGCAAACTAATTACAGATAATTTGGAAATAATGGCCTAAGACATTATTGCTCATCTTATGGATATAAATATTTGAGAGCTGTAATTTCCTTGCATTATCTTAGATGGCTTCCAATTAAATCTGTCAACTTACTGGAATCAGGCTCTTTAGAAGGAAGAATTCCTGTCTTTATATTCCTGTCAGGTTTAACACTTAACATTCATTGTGTGTCAGGCACACAGTAAGTTCTTAATTATTTATTGAATAAATACATGAATGAATAAACAAATAAATGGTTTTGACTTGCCTTTCTGTAGATGAGTATTAAGAGCATGGGCAAGTTGATTCCCAAAGAAACAGTTTTTACTTTATTTAAAAATGAAAGAAAAAAGCAGGGTGTGTCTGTCTGGCCCCTTTAATCTCTACCAAGCCACGTAAAAGGAACTCTGCGTTGCACAGCGTGAAGTCACCACACGGGCCCAGTAGAACTTTCAGACTTACTTCCATATTAAAGAAGGAAATCCTATCTTAAAAATTCTGAGCATAATGCCGGTTCGTGCTGAGGAAAAAAAAAAAGAAGTCCCTCTATCTCCTCCATCAAATGAATTTAGCCACTTCAGGTGGTTCCCCGGAGGCAGGTGCAATGTTCGGAACCAGCTTTTCACCCTGTTCCTCTCCCCTTTGTGCGGAGAGGCAGCGTGAAGGCAGAACACGGAGCTCCCCGGGGTCCCGCAGGTTCTCTGCCAAACAAGTGACTGGTCACGAGTCAGATGGGGAAAGCAGTTTGGCCGATGTGAGCACGGTGCCCAACAGAAAGTCTCGGGTCAATGTTCTCCTCAAATACGGATTTCCTATATGCTGTTTCCCAAAGTGATCCACTGGGTAATAAGGACATTTTAAAATCCATCATATCTCTCAATCTGTCACAGTCACTAATTAAGGATGGCATTTAACTAATGAGTTAACGTTTTCCTTCCAGGCCTCAATTAATTCCTTACTTAGGACTGGCAATGATAATGATGCAGATTTTTGGATATCAGGGATAAAACTGGAATGGTGCAATAAACACATGTATCAGGCTCTTTTTTCAAAGCCTCTTTTCTTAACTTACTATGTGAGAATCTTCCTTATTGCCTAACATCAATGCCCTAACATGGAGTGGGCCTTCGAACCTGAATTCGAAAAGAAATGTAAGACTTCGCATCACAAAGCTGCTGTCCAGCAAGCAGTTTCCCCAGGGGAAAGCTCAGCAACCCCCACTAAAAGAGATGCTTACTGTGTTGCTCTAACCTTACGGGTACGCACAGTACACTGACAGGGAGACCATGATGAAAACGTTTAACCAACCAGGTAATGTGCTACACAAAGAGGAAACCCTGGAGCATACACTTTGCTTTAATTTCCAAAGAGACTGTTAATAGTCTTATTAAATGTCCTCCAAGGTTTTGTGTTCTTTCATTGTACTTTTTCACCCTTACTAAAACCTGATTGTCTTCCCTTTAGCCTCTGATTCAACGGAGCACCTCAGAAGAAAGCGATGTTCCCATCAAAAAAGGGTCGAAAATCCGGCGAGGCTTCTGTCGTGCCAGAGAATCCTCTGGAAGCTGACTGTGGATAAGGGGGAAAGCCCTGAGGATTTTCTGCTGGGCACTAAGCTCACGCGGCCTCTGAGCACATTTTCCTCCACCAGAATCACCAAGGAAAGAAAACGGGAGCCAGGTACTGCCAGCACAGACTGACCACAAATAATCCCCATGTCCTTATTGGGGCGTTCACTAGGTGGTAGAACACAAAAAGCAGAGTTTATTGAATATCTGAATTTTACCAAAGTATTCTGTCAACAGGAAACTTAATATTGACTGTACGGAGGCCTAGCATTCACAGCGAGCAGCAGCGGCTCTGCAGACGCTTGCACCTTCGACCCGGACTCCAGTCTGAAAGGCACACGAAGCTGGACGCCTGAATGGCCTCCAGTCCATCTCCTTTGCACCTTCACTCCCCCGCTAGGTGCTGCAGAAGACAGTTCTTCATCTGAGGCATTTAGGTCCCCTTGGGAGGGGCCGCCCCTTCCTAGAGAAAATCCATGGATATGAGGGTTGTTTTGGTTACTCCATGCTGATGGCTGGAAGGCCAGACATCAATTGTATAGACAAATGGGATTATGTTGTAATTGGGAAAAACTGAAGATAGCATACCTATTAGATAAGATGAAAATGTATTGAAATGGAGAAATGGAGATACTGGATTAGGAAGACAAGTTTAACAGTTTGTATGATATGATATTATTTATCACATATATGGTGGCGTGTGTGTGTGTGTAGATAGATAGGTAATAGTTGATTCATTCAACAAACATTTATCAAATACCTACTCTACGGATACCTCTCAAATACCACATACTCTCTGCCCTCAAGGAACTTGTCACTCACTCAGAGAGGCATGTATTCAACTAAACCGAAATCATTCTGCTTTAAGGGCTATAAATTACTAAATGCTTCACACTTGTGTATAAAAAAGGCAGGCTGTTGATTTGAGATTACTATTCAGTATCAGACTGAGAAAAAATATTTCCTTTCCTAGTTTTGAAATATGGAGACAGATGTTTAACTATCTCAAGTACCATTTAAGTATATATTGTAATGATTATTTTTTCCTCTTTGACCTTTCCATATAGTGAATTATGACAATACATTTTCCTACACTAAAATATCTTGGAATTGTTTAATCAATCCTAAATTAATCACAGCATAGTATCCCACTAATATTGTGTTGGATTCCAGTTGCATATAGTATATTTAGGGGAGGTTTATATGTAAGTTTAAAAGTACAACTAGTCTTTCAAATATTTCATTAACAATATTGAGCTTGGTATTGGCCGAATATAATTAAGAGAAATGATTAATTAGTTCTGCCAAAATTGATTACAACGAAGAGTAAAATACCACAAATGTAAATTATAAATGAGAAGCAGGCAGTAACACCAGAAGCAAAAATGACAAAAAAAATCATGATCCGTTAAGTTTTAAAAAAGTAAATCATACTACTATAGTTGTAAAATTATTACATATTCCAACTCTCTATTCATTCTTTTTAAAAAATTAACTGCTCTTAAAAATTAATGAAAGAAATTTTGTTATACTTGATTTTTTAAAAGCATTTTTAACTTTTTCTTTATAATAGGTATATTAAGTATGCCTGTTTGCAAATTAACCACTTACAAGGGTTATATAAGAAATATTTGCCAATTTGGCTCTGTAAAGAAAATTTTAGTTTTGCTTTGAAATTTTGGCAAGCGAATGACAGAATTTATGTGCACTTTTAGGGAACCAAATGTGTTAATATGATTCCTGATTTATCTTCTGAAAGATTTTCCATTTTCTAAAGTCCAAATTCCACTCAGATAGGCAAATTTGTGACTAGAGAGTTATATTCTTAGATATTACCAAGCTCGTTTTCCCATCTTATGTTTTATGAAGTGTTAATCGTAATTGTTTCAGAAATGTTTCTTCTACAAAAAAACACATTCCAATTGGAATTTTAAAAGCAAATATAATATCCTTTTGAAATTCAACTCTCATATTTATTTTATGGAAGCAAAAACATAAATTTGCATGGAATTTTCCTAAGTTCAAAACAAGGGTAAGATTTACTATGCCATCCCCAATGCCTTCTCCTGAAGCAAACTTTGTGCTCTGTTTTTCTGAAAATCATCATTTCCTCAATGCCAATTTTCTTGCATTCCTAGGAAACCTACATGTATCAAGAAATTTATTCATTGACTTAATTGTCTACTCTTGCCAGTGAAGAGTTATGGTCTCTGAGAAAGAAAAACTGCTGCTGTCCCCAGAGTGCTAACAGCGCAGGTCAGCGTTCTCTAGAAAGTTTTCAAAGGGGCTCATCAACGGTGAGCTCAGTAACAGAATTTAATGCTGCTAACTGCACCCCTTGAAGCTAAGCATTAATGGACATACCACCATCATTGCATAGCAAGAGGCAAATATATTAACTTAATGATGAAACAATGGACTCCCTAAGGAATGTGATTACATTGTGCCAGCTAGTTCTTATATAAGTGTTAGATCTTACATAACTGTGTTATTATTACTTCTTCATTCCCCTCAAAGACCTTTTGAAGTGTTCAAAGAAAAAGATGAGAGAAGACGTGTGCCGCCCCAAATCACAAAGGCGATCTGCTAAAATAAACTAGCCTGGTGCCCACAAAAACCTCTACTTTCATTTTTCTCAAATTGAAAGCAGTGTCCACTAGTTTCAAAAGGCCCTTTCAAAACAAAATACATACTCAAGTCTGAAATGCAGTAACAGGCAGATAGGGGTTGGATAATTCCAGTATTACATGTAGGTTTCGGAGGGGGGGGGAACCCTATAATTCCAGCTAATACAAAACTATTCTCATTTCCATACTTTACCAATAACCTCTCAGCCTATATGGAAACAATGCACTTTCAGAAGATGTTGCTTATGATAATGTGTTCAGAGAAAAAAGAAAAATGCAAAATTTTATACCTCTCCCCAGTAACACATATGGTAGCAAGGAATGCACACTGGTAGACAGAACTGAAAGGTAAATAAAGACAAAGGCTGATTTGTTGGAACTACAGTGCTGTGGATGATTGTTTCTTTGATTATTTGAAGTTTATTAAAGTATGCTATAATTTTTTTAAAATTAAGAGTCAAAAACAGAGGTCATAAATTGCCAACCCCCGTGCCAGATCAGGCTCCAAACCACTTCTAACAGAGTCATTGCCATTTAACATTAAGAGATTATTGCATAAACACTTGAATTATTAGCTTCTCATGAAAAATGGAAGGAGGTAGAAAAACTTGGTTCATATTCCCACAGGAACTTAACCAGCCTGAGCTGTGAGGAGGCCATCTGGCCTTGATAAACACGGAGCTTGCTAACCAGGTGCCACAGGCCTCCTGGCCCTGCCCATGGGGATTGCCTGCATGTGGGTCCCTGCATGTGGAATCCTGGTAAAGGCACCTGCATTCAGAAAGTTACCCTGACTCCACGTATTTCAATGAGCTGTCTCCTTTCCCTCTTCACATCTTTTCCTTTTGGATATCCTTTCAGGGATCAAAGTAGAGAGCGGCTATATTCATTTTCAAAACTGCCATCGTCTTTGAGTAGCCACAATGTAATGAAAATTTGGCAGCTGACTCACAAAACAAAGCAGTCAACCTTGATGATGTTATTACTAGTACCATTAGTAATAACAATAGAAACACTTCAGTGACTGAGTTCTCAAATTAGTCAATTCTAGTAAGAAAACAGAAAGATGCTTGAAAAGTTAATTTCAGGGTGAGGATGTCTCAGTATCCTATTCAGAATGATTCTCATGGAAACCAACACCAAAGTGGGAAAATAAGAACCCGATATATGTTCCATTTGTCCTTGGTCCTTTCTTGGTTTCTTTTAGACCCACGCTGATGGAATATTTGTATTTGTTAAACAAAGTGTTAATTAGCCCACTCAAGGAAGGATTATATATAAGTTTATAATTTTTAGTGTTCAAAATCATTGCTATACCACCAAAATAGCTAGCCGCCATAAAGTTAAAGGTAAAATGACAGAGTATACACATTAGATGCATGCTTATTAATGGTGTGTACAACGAAGCAGTATAGTTTTTAGGTCTTTTTTTTTTTTTTGGTACTATTGACATTCAACCATGGCCTTTGTAACGGCACAATTCTTACCTTGTCAATGGTCCCAGGTCGCCTGAGTCTTGGCTTCCAGCTTCACTGGGAGTGCTCACTGATTTCGAGGAGGGAGACATAGGGGTTGGGACTAAATAATGAAAATAACAGGTATCCCATGTTAAAAAATGCAGCGGCTGCACTGGGGAAGAGCAGTGTCAGACAAACCAAAACAGATGGGCCCAAATGAAAGTGATTGTGTGTCCGGGAGAGATCGAGATGGGAGACAGAAAAAAAAAAGGAAAGAAAAGAAAAGGAAGAAAGTCAAGTGAATTTTTTATATTTTGGAAATTAAAATTTGAAATGAATTTAGACAGAATTAACTTAGGGATTCTAAGGCCATGTCCACCTTAACGAACTAAAATGGAGAATCAAAATAGTTATCAAGATAATTCCAGTCAAAGATCTCTCTAGTATGAACTATCCAGATTATTCTAATTCTCCACTTTATTTTGTTAGTATAGATGTGACCTATTAAAAATAAAATGGAGTGTCTATAAAACTTTTCAAGGTTATGAAGTAAGTGATTCTGGATTATTTAAATGGTCAAGAAGGGTCAGGAAAAAATCTGTTGCACGTGTGCATTTGGAGGGAAATCCCTCGTCCGTGGATTTTAAACTGCATTTGCTAAGGGAGACTAAGTGACAAGAGAAAGGGTTGATCCTGAACCTAGTAATTTAAAAATCTCTTTCGAAACAAAGAAAAATGCCAGGATGCTTTATTTTTGCATTTAATTAATAGTTTCATCCCGTTGCGCTGTTTACTGTGTTTGGAACGTGTGTTCCTTTGCAACTGCCAGGTGCACAGAGTAACCTGCCATCCTGAAGAGAGCAGAAACAAGTTCAGAGGTCAAGGTCAGTGCAAGCTGAAAATCTGAGTGCAAGGATAATAAAAGAAAAAAGCTGAAGAAAATGCAAATGTATTTTTTCTACCCTTCAGATATGAGCCAAACGTCCCTCAGAGAGAAGCTGCACCAAGCAGCCAGGACGGCTCCAGGCCAGACAAGCGCAGTGGGCTCTCTGGGTGACACGCACCAGCGCGGCCAGATGGGCAGAAACTTCAAGACACGAGTGTAGATTCCCATTTGGTTTCAATCATGTGCAATTTCCTTTTATTTATTTAATAGAGTAAAAGGCTTAACTATTTTGTCCAAATCCTATAACACAATGGCAGATCTGTCAAGAAACTAGGAATTTTCATGTGGTCTCACATTTAATTCACTGATTATCCTCTGCAGTGAGTCAGAGGGTGAGTCAGAGAGATGGATGAAAACTCAAAATGGGGTCCACCCGTGCCAAGGCCGGCTGGGAGGGATGCAAGGATAGTTCAGAATTTGGTCATGGGTTAGGGACACTTAACTGTTTTGTTCTTGAAGTTTAATTGCTGGCTTTATGTAGAGTAGGGAAGAACAGGACGAACTACTATTGGACTTAACCAGTGTTCCTTCACATTGCAATAGAATGTCCAAAGCTATTTTGAGGGGGAAATATAATTGATTACAAAGTGTCTGATTTATATCACATGTCAATTAGGTACAAAAAGGTTTGTAAACCTCCTCTAAGAAGGTCCATCAGGTGAGTATCCCACAGGTTACATCTTCCACACCATAAGGAGCTAAACAAAATACTCAACATCTTATTGGGCTTTCTTATAATCATTGTTAGACAAGATTTTACCACAAGTGGAGGTTGAGCATAAAATGCTATTCATGGTGTTCTAGTTTAGTTTGTACATGTTAAATTATATTCACCAATAGTTAATCTGTGGGCTTATTATATATTGCTCTTCGTATTATTTACATTGATATAAATATTGTTATTTTATTGTACATGGGATAATTTTTGTTCTTAGTTTAAGTATCTATAGAAATCAGTAAAAACTTATTTCAATATAAAAGCTAATAATAGACTTAAAAGGCAACAAATCCATTTTTAAAAAGACCTAATATTGTATTTATTTTAATGAATTATTAAAGTTTCAAAAGGTTTTAAAAGGTTTTTTTAACTATATTGGGTATTACAAAGTTTTACAGACACCCTAAGATTACTCTGAAATGTAAGGAAAGCAAATGAATAAAGAAAAATAAAATAATTTATCACATGAGAAATATATAGTTAAGTGGCAGAATAAACAGAATATGTACAGATTACCTTCTGTACAAATAAAGCAAATTGTTCAGTATCCAAACTCAAGTGATAAAATGAGATCATGGACAATTAACAAGGAATGAATGAGTTGGAGGAGAGGTATTGTAGTGAAAGTGCCAATTAGCCATAAAACCAAGATATACAATAGAGTCGAATAAATTTAAACTTGTTAATTAGCTGCTAATCTGTCACCATTTTAAGTTTTCCTTCAAATTCCCCACTGAACATTTTATTTCCATCATGGCATAACTATGGCCATGGTGGTTATGAAATTCATAACCAGGTTCACCATATTTAGGTTGGCAGAGAGAGGTCGGAATCCAGCAATGGAAATGAAATATTTAATAAAGAAATTCCAAGACTTCTTATATTTACCATGTGGCAGCTCATTTAAGAGCTACAACACAATCTAATAGTCTAATAGTAACAGAGTGGACACAGTTGACCACATTGTCAGTGAATACGCAGCAAACGGCTAACAGCTCTGCAACCGCTGCTCCCGTCTCCTTCCAGCCCCCTCAATTCCAAAAATAAATGCGCCTGAACCATAAGCCACGGGATTTCTTAAAAAGTAAAAATAAAACAGACATAAAAGAATAGTAAATGCTGGACATGGTATATCCCATGCAAGTCAAATTTAAGGAAACAGCACCACAGAGCATGGTTAAGTACCTAGAGGGGGCTCCGGGGATATGCCGATGCTCTGCAGCAAAGCCTCCGTCTCCCGGCGCTTGCGGTCCAGGTCCGAGTCGTCCTGCGCGGGCTCCTTCTTCTGCTGCAGATCAGCCTTTGCAAATCAGAATCCAGCAAGTGGAGTTAATAACAGAATTACACGTGTGCTTTTCCTGGCTGAAGCTGAAAATGGCAAGTGCATGGCAGCGAAGACCAGGCAAAAGCCCTAAATAGATATAATCATGTGTACCAAGGATGGAAAAAGACTGTAACTGCGCCATTTAATAATTGCTAACCCAGTGCGTTCTCTTTTAGTTGAAGGCTTTTTTCCTGTCTCTGTCACGTGGTGATAAAAGTTTCTTTCACCGGTTTTGGAAGAAACCATAAAGGCAAATCAATTTTTTAAAAATTCTGTCTGGTTTTTTTTAGACCTCCTTGACCTTCTGGGAAAACATACTATCAGTTCTTAATGACTGTGTATTTGTAACACTCACATTTACCCCCTATGTTTAAGACTATGCAAACAAGGAATTACTGAGATCTTGCTAACAAGTAAAATCAGCTATAAAAAGCTGTTCCTGTAAAATACACTATTTGCACCAGCAATCTAAGTTTATCATGGTTTAAAATAAAACATAAAAAATGAAATAAAATAAACTAGGCTAAAATGTTTTTAAGGCATGTAAATAATATTACTGTACATTGTGTTACTTCTTACTTCTGACTTTCATAGGCTTCCATTATACATAGTAACTCAAAAGAGAAAATGATTGTGTAGAAAAATACAGAACACAAAGTCACTTAGGAGGACTTCCTTTCCCAAATTCTGTCTAAAATTCACATCTTGTGTGAGCTTCTGACAATCAGACCCTGTGCTTGGTTTGGGTTTTACAGGACAATGACGAGTCCAAGCACAGGTTAAGGGGTCAGTGGTATGAGTCTGGGAAAATTAAACATTCAGGTCTTGTTTTCTTTTCCGTAACACGGATCCTTCCTAACACAAGGCATTTGCCCCACATCTGAAACATGATGTCCTGCTCAATGTGCAGCTACCTGGCCACAAAGCTCTGTGAGTTTAGAGAAGTGAAGCCGTCATAAAGCTCGTCAAAAACCAGTCATCCAGTTATCAGGCACACCTTCCTCCCCAGGGGCAAGGCGGGCACCCTAACAGGAACATCACCTCCTCCAGGAGCGCAGAGGGCGTTGCAAAGCAGGGAAGCGTAATTTACATCCTGGCATCCAAAGAAGGAAGAGTTCACACACTTTTGACTTACTCCCAGAGAGAACCGACACCCTGATTATAAGCAAAGGGCATCTTTGCATAGAGTGCTGAGCTCAGCACTTCTGTTCCTCTTTGCCTGGGGCTTCAGATGCACTCATACTGTTGAAGTCTATCTGTCACTGGGGGAAAAGTGCCACTCTGGGGCTCGGTGAGGGCTAATGAGAGTACGAGAGGATTTTAGGCAGTCTCACATGGCTCAGAATTCTGAAATGACAGTGAAATCTCTATCGGTTCTGGTTTTAACAGTTAAACTACTGAAACAAGTTCCAAAATGTGTGTGTAGAACTAACATGAGAAAGGACCTTGCAGAGTGAGGATCTACAGCAACATTCGCATAGCACAAAGTTAAAAGAAGGATGGGAGGAAAACAGGGGAAGTGAAAGAAAAGGGAATTACCATAGTAGCTATGAAATACGAGTGAAAAAAACAAAGATGAGCAAAATTCACCTTTCAAAGCCAACGTGGGATTGTGTAACAGGTTTTACAGTGAAGCCTTAAGCCATAGGTGGACCACCAGCTTCACTGAGAGCAGATACATGTTTATTTTGTTCACCATCTAGATCAGGGCCTGACACATAGTGGATGCTCAATAAAAAATATCTTGAATGAATGAATGAATATCTCTGCCTTCGGGGAATGTTATTCTATAGCTATAGAATCTTAGGATACATCATTCAAGCCAATGTCCACCAACTGTGGTCCATTCAGAAAGCCCTTCACAACACCACTCTTGTGACTCATCTAGACTTCCAGTGACCCTCTGCTCGTACCAAAGCTGTTTCTATATTCTAAGATTAAAAAAAAACTTTAACCTTACCTCATTCTTTCAACAAAAACTAATTGAAGGACAGCACAGTGTCAGCAGGAATAAAACTAAGAAGCTCCAATGCAGCTTACATAGAGTGAACAGAAAAAAAGATCTACCTAACCTTTTCCTTTTGAATAAACTTAGGGCATGTTACCTATAACTTTCTGTCACATTAGTCCTATGCAGAAAGACACAGAATCTGTTTTTTTAAATTTATTCTAATGTTAATCACTAAGCATTCAAGAAACATACTAGAGGGTAAATCACATGTTGACATGCGTAACCACACATTGTGCAAGAAAAGTACACCTGAACTCCATCCTCGGAATGTCACTCCCACAATACAGGGTGCCTCTACCACTCAGTCCCTGCCTTCCACTTTTTTTAATTCTTAAAGAAACAGAGAATATAATGACATTTATTAATAAGGACAAATGTCCATCTAGATGTAACAGAAGCTTAGGAAAGTTATCAGCACTCAAATTGACCATGGAAAACATAAAATTAGGTTACTTGGGATTACTGAAAATAAAGGCAGTTCCTATCTGTTACCAATTAGCACCTTAAACTAAACAAAATATTATTCATCCAAGACAGTTACACCAAGTACCTTAATCATGAAACTTTTATTTTTTTATGTAAATACTACAGAAACCTAATATATTTTAATGACTCAATAAAGAGTGGTTTTGCAGTACTAGTAATTAAAAATATGCAAAGTTGGCCCTGGCTAGTGTGGCTCAGTGGACTGAGTGCTAGCCTGCAAACCAAAGGGTCTCTGGTTCGATTCCCAGTCAGGGCACATGGCTGGGTTGTGGGCCAGGTCCCCATATCCCCCCAGTGGGCAGCATGGAAGAGGCAACCACACATTGATGTTCCTCTCCCTCTCTCTTCCTTCCCCTCTCTCTGAAAATAAATAAATAATAAAAATCTTAAATTACAAAAAAAATATGCAAAGTTGTCTTCCCCAGCAGATGATATTTCTGTTTGTGAAAGGTAATTACAACTGAGGCCCAGAGAGGATAATCAAACAAAGAAAAAATTGTCAGCTGAGCCTTATCAGTCATGTCTCCGCAGACGGCTCTGTGGTTGTCAGAGGAACGAGTGAGCACAGGCCAGGAAACCTCTGTCCATCCTACCTGGCAGCCATTCGGCAGAAGGCCAAGGACAGGACGCAACTTCAGGGTGGCCCCATTAAGCACACCTCATTGCACTCAAGCCAATTTTTCATGAAATTGGGTCTGTGTCTCAATGGTGGCCACGATATTTATTTTAAAATCAGATTTCATCCATAATACCTCAACCAAGAAAGCAGTTGACATCCAAAGGAGCAGAGAGAGGTAATTTTATACACGTACACAATTTTCTGGGTTCTGTGGAGACAGTCAGCCTGGGTGGTCCTGATTCACACCACTTTTTTTCAGTCATGGCAGAAATAGGTACGCAGTTTAGCATCGATGATCATTTTGTTTCCCTCTTATTCTGCATTTTATTTACAGTATAACCCTAAATAAAGTTAAAATCAAACCTATAAGCTTAAGGCTACTTCTAACTCTCTATAGACAATATGAAAACTAGAAAATCTTCAGGAGTTAACGAGGGTGAGCAGCTAACTGGAGCATCTCATAGACTCAGAATCACAAGCTTCCCAGGAAATTCGCAGGAAGTAACCCCAGCTGCATGGAAAGGATGCCAGCAGTCAGCACTCAGGTTCCTGTATTCCTGACTAGTTCCTGTATTCTACATTAACTCATACCATCATAAGACAAATAAATAACACAATCATTCATAAATGGCAATAGAAGAATAAACTCTGTTTCACATACTAACAACTGTAAGCCTGCTTTTGCCCCACCCCTGCACAATCCTTAACGGAGGGCCTACTGCAGTGGCCGAATCTGCCCTAGATGTTAAGCTTTCCTGTTATCAGAAGAGAAAGACAAGTGAGGCGGCAAATCTAGTGCTCTGCGCTCAACGGTTTGATGAGGTCGAGGGTCGCATGCAGGACTTAGTCCTGGATGCAGAAAGGCATCAGGGAAGGCTTTCTGGAGGAAGTGACATTTGCAATGAAAACTGAAAGACATGTAGTTAATGGCCAAGTGAAGGACAACAGAGAGAAGCGGAACAGAAGGAGTGTTGTGCCTGTCTGGGACAGGATGCTCACTGTAAGGTGGGGATGGGGTTGTGGAAGAATGACCCAGAATTCTGCTTTGGACACTGGCTGGAGGGAGTGGGGGGCTTCCTGAGACTAGAGACACAGGGCAGCTACCTAGAAGGCTCGGGTCTCTGGACTCGAAGAGCATTTGAAAAAGAGGGATCAGAGTTGATTATTTCCAGGTTTCTTCCAGCAACAAAATGCTAGCATCCCAGGAAACAAGAGGCCTTGAATTTTAAGGCCCTTCCAATAACGGGGCATTTTCAGAAAGTGGCCTCACCCACAGCGATCCTGAGAAACACGCGCTGCACCCTCCACCCTGACAGCTGGGAGCAGAGCACCCGTTCCGCCTTTCACTGCTCTGCCGGATCTATCTCCTAGGTCGCCTCAGAACGCGTGAGAAAGGCACCACTCTTTCCCCGTTTTACAGAGAGAGGCAGCTTCAGAGAGGTCCCATACCCGGTCAAGGCCATGCTGTGAAGGGCAGGGCTAGGCTCCCCAGCCCTGCTCCACTGAGAAGCCTGTGTGCGTAACCAGGAAGGGCACTGTCTTCCATCTTCTAGCACGGCTGCTCAGACCAACCAAGGCTTCACCGCCCACCAAAGGCGCTTCGACTGAATGGAGAAAAGCGCTTTTGGCAGGGGATGAGTTGCGGAGGGACAGGATTTAGAGCCAGGGCCAATTTTAAAGTCAATGTAGTCCAGCGAATCCCCGAATCTGGCCCTATTTGGATCTTTCAAATTAAAAACTTCGAGATGGGAGACTATGAGTTTTTATTACAAGGGGATTCCATGGCGCAGGGTCAGGGTATCACGGGCTTAACCCACCCTCCCTGTTTAGAAATGAGGAAACCGAGAGTATGCAACTTTCACTCCAGAACTCAGTAGAGGCCCAGGAACGCCCACGATGCAGGTGTTCCACACTCCCACCACCTGCGGCCCCCAGCCTCCCGGGGCTCCGGGGCTGTGTGACAAGCCAAATCTCCAGCAGGCAAGCCTGCTTGCTGTAGAGACAGAAAGGGTGGCCTGTTTCAATCAACCTAAAATAACAAGGATGAAGCAGACAACATAATTCGGAACCAGATTCCCCATATCACACAGCATTTTTGCGGTAATTCTGTGAAATTCAAGTTGGATATTACAATGTCAGTTTCAAAGGAAACTGGTTATTAGCAACGGATAACAGGTGCTTTAAAACTACACTAAGTGTTGACATTTGAAGGAAAGGAAGCATAATCACTTAATGCTTTTTTTGGCTTTGCATGTAAATAAATAGCCATTCCTTGTCAATTCTCACCTCCACTTCGCTCAGGGACTGCGTATGTCACAGCCAAGATCTCCAAAGGAGAAACAGGACGCGGGGAGTCAAGGACAAATAAACAGTGGCATCAATCACAGTGGAATGGAATGGAGAGACGCAAGATGCCAAAGTCTAATATGCAACGGCAATCATGTTTTACTTGGCCGGCAAATAATTGTTATAGTATGTTACCATGGTCTCCCAAGCCTTACGGTACAAAACAACACTTACTTACATTGTGAGGCATCAACATACATTCCATTTTTTCCTTAAAGAAAAACTCTTAAGTAAGGAAGCAGCTCTGGTTTCTGTACACACAAGCATGTTATGATATACAAAGTTTCCTTCTTGGAAAACTATTAAAAAATATCTTCAACATCTGGTTTTTCTACAAGATGTAGGCTATTTCTACACTGCATATCCAGTATTATTAAAGGATTCTTTAGAGAGTTCTTTTTATCAATGTAACTGGCCCCCCAGAATCAAGTGATTTTCCTTTCCCACCGCCACAAATGCCCGACACTTGATATTTACCTCTTTCTTTTTCCTCTCTTCTTCCTTCCGTTTCTTCTCTTCCCGTATCTGTGCTAAGCGCTGTTTTTTGCGCTCCAGCTCAGCTTTTAAGTCACTTTTGTCAGACATGTTGGTTTCCTTGGAGAGAAAGAAAAAAAAGTGAATATATAAAAATAACTATTCTGTATTATCATTGCAAAAATCATTCCAAAGAAAATCAAGCTTTGTGGGGCATAACAGGTTCTCTTACTTAGCCTAGGGAAAAGAATCAAAGAAACCAGTTAAGTTGGATCTGGTCTCACTCTATATAAAATCTTCCTCCTTTACACATATGCAAATATTCAAAGAAATACAATGTTATCATCCATTCTGGTCTGATGAATCATAGCAACTTCAGAATAAGCAACACATTTTCTGTAAAAGTGTCTGAAATAAACAAGAGATAAACAAATAAGAAATGAAAAGAACCATGATCGTGGCTTCCAACTGAGATGGTAACGGGTCAGTCCACGCCCACACTGAGAAAGGAAAGCAGGCTGTCACATCGCCATGGGCCCGGCGGACATCCCCCCATGGAGCCCAGGCACACGGAGATTTCATTTTGCCTCACGTTATTTGCATCAGGGAAGACAGCTACTGAAGGCCTAACACGTTAATCCTCTCTTTCTGTAAAACTGTCCTGAACTGTCACAATTAATTTCATCTCCAGCACAGCCCTCTTTCTATAAAGCTTACATTTGCATACTGAATGCAGTACTGCTTATCCTGGCACTTTCTCTTTTTGAAGCAAGAACTGTTTGTGAACCCATGAAGTGGGAGATGAATGAACACCAAGGCAAATTCTTGGGAAAATTCATCTGAACGAGATTTAATGTCAGTATTCATGGTGATGGGGATGGGGATGGTGGTGGTGACAGAAATATTGTTTATTTATTTGTTTTATCATTTTTTTATCTTCAGTAACAGCTGACGTACATTATTATACTAGTTTCAGGTGTACACCCCAGTGGTTAGACATTACATAACTTACTAAGTGATCGTCCTGATAAATCTCGCGCCCCTCTGACATCACACACAGTTACTGGAATATTACTGACTCCCTTCCTTTTGCTATACTTGCTGCTGGAAAAAACCTTCAAATAAACTGAGTTTGGAGAAAACTCTCAGTAATCTCCAATGATTGTATTTGTCTTTTTGTGTTCCCAACTGGAAACTAAGAAAATGGCAACACCAAGAAATGAAGAATCTCACAGGACCCAAATTCCTAAAATAAAGTTTAAAAAAATAAAAAAGGTCATGAGTATTCATTTGAATATCATTTTTATGTGACTGTGATGAATATATTATGTATCCCTAAGTAGATGACAGAGCAATAGAAGGCAAAAAAGAACCAAAGAATACAAAATTATGGAAAAACCCTCACACTTCTCGCCACGGTCTTCAGAAGGTGATCAGGCACCTGCAGCGACCCAGAGACAAATGCACACAGTTGACCAGGGTGCCACTCGTGCTGTGATGGCCAAGATTTGTGACATCGTAACAACACTAATCACAAGCAATTTCTGCCATTCCTGGTCACATCCTGTATTCGTTTTTCAGCAAATGTTTTTGAATGTTTAGTATCTGTGCAAGGCACTCTATGAAGCACCAGAGCACAAAGATGAGGAAAACCGGATTCTGTCCTTCAAGGAGTACACGGCTCCACGCTGACGTGGCTGGGGATGTTCTCTGAAACGCTGGCTTATTGATTACCGAGTGCCAGGCACTCCACATTCATCATCACATGTGATCACACACTAAGCCAAGGAGACCCATGTTAGGCTGAGGACAAGAGACATGGATGAACTCGAATCAAGAAACAGCAAGTTGAGTTGGAAAGAATCGATATGTGCAGGCAACTGCGGAAGCCTTGTGGAAAGAGAAACATGGATTCCATCTGGGATAATGACTGACAAAAAATACAAGCCACTTTTTCAAAGGAAAAGTGACAAAAGAGAAATGGAGTTTGCTTCGGACTTCTCTTGTCTCTGCCTACAAAACAGATGAGAGCAGAAGCCAGAAATAAGCCTTATTTCTGCCTTATTTCTTATTTCTAGGCAAGAGAGGCTGGGGCCAGCATCTCTTTGCGGGAGGTGAACACACAGTCAGACACAGGCCATGTGGGCTGGAGAGAACACGGCCAGCCAGGGAGAAGTAGCTCTTGGCAGCTGTCAAATGTGGAAGCTGGAGAGAAAGCAGGAGTAACAATTCACCCTCGAGAGGGCCAAGAGGATAGCAGTGAGGTTGGCAAGAGAAGGCAATAAAGGAAATGATAAAAAAAAATTCTGGTGTCAGGGGGCCTTCTGGGTAGAGAAATGCATAGATGCAATATCCAGATGGGATAAGAGGCTGGATGGGGGTGGGGCTGTGGAAGAGAGTTCAGAGTCCCTCATCGACAAAGAACCATTCAAACCCAAGTTAAATTCAAGGTCCTACAGGCGTCATGAAGATCACACGAGGGAGCAAGGCAGAGGCCACAGAAGAGCCGGTGCCCAAAGGAGGCAGCTCTGTCCAGCTCCAGCTGATGGTCGACATGGAGGAGAAGGGACCCAAGCAGTCAGATCTCCTGCCTTTCCTGTTTCAGGTGAAGCCACAGAACTGATAGAAGTCACATTTATCAATAAAATACTGGTGGTCAGTAATTTTCAACAACGGACAAAATGCTTAGCAAGGGAAAATTCAAACCTAGTTCTAGAAGCTGTCTGAAAAATTATGTGTACACTCCCAAAGTGGGGGCCAATTTAATTTATGTTTTTGACATTTTTCTGCTGTCAACAATAAAATGTACACTCAGGAAAATCACCGTTCAAACAATGGTTGTGTCATTCAATGCTGAAAGCAGCCTGTGGAAACTTCTAAGTCACCCTCTTCTCTCCCCATTTCCCCAATTTTACCTGCCTTTTCCAGTCTATTAAATAGCAGGACTTCAGCTAAGGAGCAAACTGCATAAGGACATCCTGTATTTTTGTGATTTTCTTGTGAAGAACTTCCTTCACCAGTGGGAAATAAGGTGTATTCTCAGTACATTTCTGCAAAAGGCAAAGGTCTTCTTACAACCAATAAATATGTTAGACAATGTTGGTCATTTAATATGGTGTTACCAACCACAGAGCCAATATTTTAAAAATAAACAACACAAACACCAAGGGAACTTTTAAACAATTATATTAAGTGGTGATGTTTCAAATAACACACTCACTTTGTAAAGGTAGTTGAGCCAAAACGTTAGCCAGCTATAGAGTACATTCTACTTAATTATTTTTGGTTCTATTCCAAAATAGACACTTTGTATCAGCCCCTAGGAGTGTAGGAAATCTCAAGAAAATGCCAAATAAAGGGTTTGGAAAGTACACATTAGAGTATATGAATGGGCCTTCACACACACAGAGTGAAATGGTTTAAACAGTGGCATTAACTGCAGCGTCAGCACCGAACCCCACAGGTTGGGGGTGGTGGTGTGATTCTGACCTACTTCATCTCCCTGCATATCAAACAAAGCAAAATCGAGGAGCAAAGCATAGGGAATACGAGATACAGAGCTTCCTGTGGCCAATGCAGGTCATTGCAAAGGCAATTATGATGCCCTCAGTTTAAGAACGTAAGAATCAGAGCTCCCTGCTGCTAATTATTGTTCCGTGCTTCCAATACATAAAAAGCTGATCTCTTTCATTTATAAATGGTAATGTTAGATAGGGCAAGGGTTTCAAGGCCTGAGCAGTTCTAAATGCTATTCTTGCTAAATGTTAAAATGTAGCACAGCATTTTGCAGAAGCAACTGCAGATGAGCTGACAGGAACTTAAGGGATAAGTATAGCCAACTGAAAAGAAGTAATGTGCAACTGACCGAATGGTGCAGAGGAGCAATGGCTAAGCCTCCGGCTAGGGCGGCAGAGCTTTGGGTATGAATGCCCCCACCCTGCCCATCTCCTATACTTGCTACAAGTAAATAAAACCACTTTGCCACAGCCATGCCCGGTTTTTGAATAGAGCACCCGAGTGGTGAACCCCTTGAGTTTAGTAACAGTAAGGGGTCATCAGGTAAACAAATCAAAACCACTGCTGGGTGTAAGTGCCTTCCCTGTCTGATCACCAACCCACTCTCACCCACCAGCCAACTAGAGCTTCGCTGTACCCTGGCTTAGGAACCAACCACTCTGTCTCCCTCCAGCTCTATCCATTCCGTAATCAATTGCACTTTGGCACACCTGCTCAGCTTTCCTCATAGCAGAGTCCCGTAGTCTGGACTTGCTTTTTAAATTATTATTGCTATTTTTTCACCCTGCCAACTATTGCCCCCATCATTAATTCCACCCTAATTCAAAACCCAAAGTCATCACTCAAAGTTCAGTGCAATCATTTAAAAGCATTACAGTGAGAAATACATTAAAGGTGTAGCATGATACTATTTAATAGTGACACAGTCAGAGCAAGAAAACCACTCTGCACTCCTAGAGATTATTCTAGGGCACTTCCAGAGAATAGAAGGATCTTCTCACTCTAAATGAGTTATAAAATGGGTTAAAGAGGTGAGACTCAAAGAAAAAGTATTTTTTCATTAAATGCAGTAGTGCAATTTAGCAGTAGTAAAATTCTCCTCAATTTCTCTGCTGAACACAGGAATAGCACATACAGCAGTCCCAGGCAGGCATCTTTACCACCTCCCCCAGGGGATGGGGAGGCACCTGGAGAAACGGCTTCTTCTCTAGCCAAGAAATTAGTTACACTTATTCTGGCTGGCGTCATCCCATAAACCAGAAGGTCACAGGTTCAAATCCAGGTCGAGGCGCAAACCTGTGTTGTGAGTTCAGTCCTCATTCGGGGCACATACAAGAGACAACTGATTGCAATGTTCCTCTCTCGCATCACTATTTCCCTCCCTGTCTTTCTCCCTCCCTTCCCCTCTCTCTAAAATCAATACACATGTCACTCCTGGTGTTTCATCACAGAAACAGCTGCCTGGGCTTCAGTCTCAACAGGAGAAAGAATGGGGAGATGAAGGAAAGAGGAAAACATGAAAGAGAAAATACAGACGTTGAGAAGGGAAGAAACAAAAGTCATGTTCACATCTCCTTCTCCCTTCCCAGTTCACCTTGAATCTCCTTTCCGTCTTACATCCGTACACATCCATAAACAAAGGAACATTTATGGCTTTTTTGAACCCCAAAATGAGATCTTTGCCTTCATTTCCATTTCTTCATAAATCATCATGGGGTGGTTGGGTCCTGTTTGGAACCAAGTGTCCCACAGAGGAGCAAACGGCTTAGCTCTGTTTACACAGCTGCCACGTACCGGAGTCTCCCAAGGCTTAGCTTTTGGACAATGTAGATCTTCATTTCCTTTCCGTTGTCTAAGTTGGCAGCAGTTTGAGATTCCATGTCTCATGCTGGCATATGCAAATGATTTTTAAGCTTTAAATCAGAATCCGAGGGGGTTTAACATGACTGCCCAGCTGTGCTAGACCCATTGAAAAAAAAAAAAAAACCCAGGAACAAGTTCTCTTTCGCTGCCTGAAAACAATTGCTCTTGTCAGCTCCTCACTCTCAGCTATTGAACTTTTCTTCGGCCACAATCTTTCACAACCTTGTTTTACCTGCCAGCTTCTCATGAAAGACAGCTGCCTCCTTCCACTTGGATGGGGATGAATGGGACCACAGCTATTAGTCCACTTTCACAGCCTTATCACACTGTCAATAAAAAGAGGGTTGCAGAACTCTCGGGAGAAAGATGACTAGTGAAAAATGTGCAGGGTTACCTGCTAAATTTTAACAACCGTCAGTACTGTGGAAGCAAAAGTTTTAATAAAATCCATCACGAGGTAGGAAGTTGCCCAGGCCTGGTCTGCTTACACCGTAGATGGACAGTTCTCAAACACTTTGGTCTCAGCACCCCTTTGATGCCCTTAAAGATTATCAGGGACCTCAAAGGCCTTTTGCTTATATGGGCAATATTTATTAATATTGATCATGTTAAAAATTACAATGGATAAAACTTGAAGCATTTATTTAATAATTCATTTTTAAAGAACAACAACAAACTTGTTAGCCATTAACATAAAATTCTTATGAAAAAGAAATGTTTCTTAAGACAAAAATATTAAGAAGGTAATTCTTTTACATGTTCATGTATCTCTTTAGTATCTGACTTAATAGAAGTCAGCCGGAGCCCTGCAGCTGTGTCTGCCTGCAGCCTGTTGTGTATGCTCTTCAGTCGTGAAGAAAATCTGGTCTCACATAAATGTGTGTCCTGCAAAAGGAGTATCTGAATAGCTTCTTGGGGTAATTGTGGCTATTCTTTGGTGTTACACCAAAAAAGTCTACAAATAGCATTTTCTTAAAGTTCAGTTGCAATGTGAACATGAAACCATGTCAGTCAATGAACTTTTGTACTCTGTCTTGTCAAAATCGTGTCATGAATTTTATCCATGTACGATTTTAAATTATCATGCATTCATTTAGAAAATTATGCAACTTCTCAAATGCTGATACATTTCATTGCACAACACCCAAAAGTCCTAATTGGTAATATCACCAGCAAACCCTTACGAAAAGTCTTTAGGTACAGTAAAGCTGTCAAGCTCAGCAGATAAAAGTTGCCCCAAATCCTAAATTTTACTTGAAAGCTCAAATTTTATCACCAGCAATAAACACTGTCAATTGTGTTCTGGAAGTGACAAGCTCGTGCCATTGGCTTTTGAAGTAATTTCTGCCAAATACCCAGACCTGAATAACAATAGTTTATCAGCAAATTGTTTTTTTCAAGTAAAAAACAGTGGGGGGTTTTTTGCGGGGGCGGGGGGGGGACAAGAGCAGCTCACTCAGCTTGCAACTCAAACTGACGCACAAATGCTTTGCTTATGACAAACACCAAACTGCTAGGCAGCAGAAAGGCCTTGTTTGTCCCTCTTTCTCGTAGTGCAGACGCACGCTCAAGGGTAGAGGTTTAATATGACTAACATTCTTTCCTGCTTCACGAAGGACATTTTTATGCTTTTTGAACTGCAAGTGTGGGTCAGTGAAGTCTGATGCCGCTACTAGCACAGTCTGAGTCCGTGGTCCAATCCATGCGAAGGTGGCAGCGGTTCCACCCACAGCTGCTTCTGCGCCGTAATAACCACGTCATCACAAAAACAGTTCCGACCTCGCAGATCTGAAGACGTCCTGGGACCTCCAGGGATCCTCAAACCAAACTCTGCCTTACCCTATTTCTGATATGATGGAGTGGACTCTAAACAGAGACTTATTAACAAAATGTGTGCTGAGCGTTATATAAACAACCTAAAGGCGGATGGTTAGAGCACTTTCTTTTGAAGAAAAGAAAAAACACAGTAGCAATGTCACTGAGCACAGAAAATTGAGGTGAGTGTCAGGTAACTATAATGACTTAAAGATAACCAATTAGATCTGAGACTTCTGGATACAGCATAAGGAAAACTGAAGTTAGGGAAAGAGTGAAACCTCAGGGGGAAAAAAGGTTCCATAAAACAGTATGAAAGATTTCTCATTTCTCACTCGCTTAAGCCAGGTAGCAGGTAAGGAAGATAACTACGAGCCTTCTCTCTCCCCAGTCCCCAACCCCCACACAAAAATTAAAGGGCCTTAGCCTCCCTAAGTAACCAAAACAGTTGTTAATAAAATGTCAACTTCTCTCTTGTGTGAAAGAGTTTTTATTCTTTTGTCCTTTTCATTTTGCCATTTTAATAATTACAATTAACAGGTTTGTTTCAGTATAAGAACTTCAAACATGGTATTATCCAAATCCAGTATTTTATCTTAAATAGGGAAACTGAGATGCAGTTACCTAAGTTCACAACTTTTAAGTGGATGAGTCAGGCCTGGAAACGCCAGTTCTCCTTATTCTTGGGGATACTTTTACTAAATAATACTTCACTTTTGGTGTTTACTTATTCGAGAGTTTATTCGCTTTAGTCAAAAGAAAGCTGTTTTTAACAGGCTTTTCTGGTAGATCCCATCAGTCTACCTCCAGCCCAATCTTGCAATAACTCTCTATCGCCACCTGGTGACAGCAGGCATAAATTGCATGAGAGCTGACAGGAGGAGCGAAAGCTTAGCCTCTGAAATTCCCAGCCCTACCACCAAAGCCGGTGTTTGGGACTCGGTATAGTCCCAAACACTGAGAGAGTTTCATCCACATATGAAAGATCTATTTATGGCAACTATTGTTTTGGAAGGGGGGAGATATCAGTACATATATGCAGTTCAACATCTATGTTGATCTTTCTAGGCTCCTTTTAATTCACATTGTGTGAGTTCCTGACTGAGAAGTCAGGCAATATTTCTAAATTAAGCCTTTAGTCTCTCCCTTGTTGGGTGTTTGAGCTGCATTTAAGATCGCTGTGTCTGCATATTGTCTCCAGCCCTGTTTTCACGACTTCACAATTCTGAGCTGCCCAAATTACACTGTAACTCGAGCACTGGCAATCGCGGCACATTAAGCAGGAGAGACTCTCAGGCACTCAGCTCAGAAGCCCATTATGCTACAGAGAAAAATCAATCCACGGGGCACCAGCCCTCTTGTCTAGTTAACAAAGCAGACATGAGAGCCTCTTACAACTTTAAGGGCTCAAAAGTCATTGCCATTTTCTCCAAAAAGTTCTGAACATTTTTGAGTTATTTCTGACCCCATACAGAGCATTCAACCATGTTAGAGACTCAACATACTTCTCTTTGGTAAAGGAATCATTCCTCAATTAAGAGAATCAGTCATTCATCTCTTAGAGTATCCTCATCCAGAAAACACTCAGATGATCTCAAGAGTCCTTGGGAAATGAACATTTCAAGTGGCATCCTTGAAAGTGGAAAAGTAGCAATGGAAAAGCTTGGACAACTAGAAGGCAGTAGTTTGGCATTGGCTCCCTAAGAACTGGCACAGAAAATAGAATCGGAAGAAAGGAGTGGGAAAGGAAACGAGACTGAAAAAAGAGGTGAGGCCTTGCACAAGGGGTCCTGTACAAACACCTAGCCTTGGGTCAAAATAGATGGGAAAGATGTGACTTGGCCAGGGGTCAGGAAAAGAAACCAAATGAAGAGGGCTAGCACCACTGCACTTTGTATGAGATTATGTTCTGTGCTCCTAGAGGTTTGGAAGCACTTCAGGGAGAAGAGAAAGTGGTTTTCCTATCTACATGGGCACTCAAGGACGCCCTGGCAGGTGTGGCTCAGTTGGCTGGTACGTCGTCCAGTAACTGAAAGGTTTCGGGTTCAATTCCCAGTCAGGGCACATAGCTAGGTTGTGAGTTTGATCCGCAGTTTGGGCACATATGATCCCTGGTCCAGGCACCCACAGTCACCTGTGCAGGCACATATAAGAGGCAACAGATCAATGCTTCTCTCTCACATTATGTTTCTCGCTCTCCCTCTCCCCCTTTATCTTTAAAAGCAGAACTGGAAACACCAGGAAAAAAATGTTCTTGCGTGAGTATATAAAATAAAAATAAATAAATGGGCCCCCTAGGAGCACTTCCCAAGGGGCAACTTCACTGCAGACTACGATGTAAGCCACCTTTTGAATGTGCAAGTGGTACCTCATATTGAGCACATAGTAGGCATTCGGCAAACATTCGACATCACAGAAATGGGTTAACAATGAACTCCGTGTATTGACCCCTATGTTGTTTATTTCTTCACATCAGGCTGGGACCATCCACGAGCTTTGAGTGCCCACTGACACTAAGCATAAATTCTCACCAATTGCTTGGAATGTATCTCAAATAAGCATATTTTTAACCATTTAAAGCTCACCTGCTTTTCATACTTTGCAGAAGTGCATCCAACATCTGTTAAACATAGATAGGACGATCCCTGTGGCTATAAGAGGCCTTTAACAGCTGCTGCCCTTTGGGGCCCTCTGACCAGAGACTCCCTTCCATGCTGCTGAGTAGCATCCCCTAGACATGTGGCCTCCCTCTCAGATTCCCTCTTCCCTCTGAGTGTGGTGGCCTACACTGCTCTCTCTGGAAGGTCTCCTGCTGTGAGGGACATCCCCCCTCACCCAATCCTATCCAAGTACTGTGCAATAAAGTCTGCTGCACAATGCTGCCACCTGGTGGCAGCCCTTTCCTTGATCAGCCCTGAAGTCCTCAAACTCACCACACCAATCGCCACCAGTGACCCCAATTTTACCACCTAACCTTTCCAACTCTGCCCTGGCCTCTCCATGTCCGTTCACACTGCCCAACATCTATCTTCTCATTGCTCCTCTGGCAAATACAATACTCTTTTTGTTATGAAAAAATTTGTTTTTATTTTTAAATTAATTTATCAGCATAACATTAGTAAATAAGGTTAAATAAGTTTCAGGCACACAACCTTATAATACAGCATCTGTATACTCCACTGTATGCCACATGGCCCAGCAATCCCTCCTGTGGGTGTGTACCCAAAAATGGAGGAACATTTATTTGTAACGACATATGAGCCCCAATGTTCATCTCATCATTATTCACAATAACTAGGGCATGGAAACAACCTAAGTGTCCTTTGACCGATGGTTAGATAAAGAAGATGGGGTCCATCTGTGCAATGGAATACTAATGAGCCATAAAAAAGGTGAAATACTGCCATTCGCAATAACATGGGTGGATCTTGAGAGTATCGTGTGAGGTGAAATAAGTCAGATGGGAAAGGGCAAGCACCATATGAGATTTCACTCCTGTGGGATATAAAGCAAAAAGCAACAAATAAGCCCTGGCTGGTGTAGCTCAGTGGATTGAGCGCGGGCTGGGAACCAAAGTGTCCCAGGTTCGATTCCCAGCCAGGGTACATGTCTGGGTTGCAGGCTTATAACCCCCAGCAACCGCACATTGATGTTTCTCTCTCTCTCTCTCTATCTCCCTCCCTTCCCTCTCTAAAAATAAATAAATAAAATATTTTAAAAAAAGCAACAAATGTACAAACAAACTCAGAGATACAGACAACATAAGTCTGGTTACCAGAGGGGGAGGGGGTGGGGAAAACACAGCATAGTGATCTTCTGTGCTGATCTTCCTGTCTCCGTGCTAACCATACTCCCTGCTGATCCCCCACACCCCCTGCCCCATGTCGGTGTGATCTTCCTGCCACTCAGATCTGACGAATCCATCGTCCTGCCTAAACATATTAATGGCTCCCTCGGAGTGGCAGAATGAGTCCCAACTCCCTATCCTGGCACGTAAGATGCTCTCATTGCCCACCTCTCTGTACACCCCTCCTCCCCCTATTTCACAGTTTCCTGACATGCACCAAGCTGTTTTCTTGCTTTGCACCTTTGCAAACTCCAGAAAGGTTCTTCTCACCATTCATTCTCTGATGCCTCCCCTTCACATTCCTTTCTCAGCTCAAGCACATCCCTTCCAGAAAGGTCTCCCAGGGCATCAGGCCTGGGCCAAGTGCCTGTCCATGGTCTGTGGCCCCATGCACCACATGTTTCATTTACACAGGCCTCTGTTCTGCATGTGAGGCTCTCTCCTCCTGTTACTCTGAAAGCCCTGCTGAGGGAAGGGCCCAGGAGTGAATGGTCAGTAAATGTCTCCTAAACTGCTATCTGACCATTAGATAGAAACACGCAATCTTCTACAACTTCGCTATTGGAATTTTTCTAATAGTTATTGCACTGGATCAGTGCACTGAACCTTTAAATGACCAAACTCAGAAAATTCTTCCCTATGACACAAGAAATCTTTATTCCATTGGGAAAAGGGGATGCGAGTTGAATTTTTCATCCGTTAGTACAAATGCACAAAAAAACAGGTTAATTCTAGCATTGCCTCATCCATTCAACTATCTTTTTCTAAACCATTACAGTCATGTACCCATTGATATAATGTTTTTCTGCCTGGTTTACATTTCTAAACTGTTTTCCCACTCCAAAAGGATCATTTAGCAAAATCTATTCAATTTATAATCAACAGGCTCTATTGTTTATCTAAACCAACAAATTCAGCAATCTAGAATCTATCAGGAAAGATGCCTTGAGGATAAATCACCATGCTGATAGTGGGCTTTCCATTTAAGTGATGAAAAATATCAGTGTTTTAGAGCAGAGCCATCCATTACACTTAGGGCTGTTTTCTTGGAGTTGCTAGGATGATAAATGAACATGTCTAAAAATAAATGACTCTGGGGTAACCTGTGGGGCTGATCTGCAAAATAACTGATAACAGGCGAACCTTCCAACGTGCCCAAGTTTAGCTTTGATTTGGAGCCCTTGGCCTGCGGGCCCTGTGAAGGGACCACACTTTTTGTGCAGCCAAATTAAATCGAGACAGTCCTAGCCAGAGGGCCTGCCCCAAGTGGGCGTTCCATCCCAATAGGGAATGCAGGTACATTCAGGCTGCCCAGATGTTCTCGTGACTCACAGATGAGACCAAATTTCACTGTCATACTAACAGAAATAAAATCAAAACACATTAATACAAATAAAGGAAGGAAAAATTTTAATGCTTAGGTAATAAAGTCAAAATAGATTTTCTCAATGCAAGTCAGCAATATAAAAATTCTGTTTTATTTTAATCTTCTAAAAATATGTTCAGACATTTCCACATCAAAAACCCACTTAATTCAGAACCCTCCAAAATTAACTGCAAAATACTTATGAATTTTTAATTAACCCTACCTAATTTTTAAGGACTTGCAGTTATGAGTGGGGAAACACAAGGGACCGCTAAGGTAAGCTCCATCCTCACACCCAAAGCAAAACAGCTTTGATGTGTGAAACGCCAAGGTTCAAACCCAAGGCTGCAGAGCACATGCTCTTAACGCCTGCATCTGCCAGTCACCATACGTGTTGCTCATCTTCCTTTGTCCCACTCTGTGGGCCTGAGCATCTGTACTGGTTCCTTCCATTTCCCTTGTACTCTTTCTTGGCAGAAGTCACCCACTATATATCGGCAGTTTTCCTTCTCATGTTTGTTCTGTAAGTGATAAAGAATAAGACAGCTGAGAAGAACACAGAACTACTGAAGGTCCCATAAATCAATGGGGCTGTGCTCACAAGAAGGCAGTGAGAAGGCTCGCAGAGCAGGTGACTTAACAAACTCCCCCAGAGGCAGGTCAGGCCTGTGAGAGTGGGAGGTGAGGGTGCGTCGCAGGCAGAGGGAAGCTCGGACAAAGGCAGGGAAGTAGGAAAGAGAATGGCCAGTCTATGGGACAAGTAACCTGACCGGGATGGACCGTAGAGCACAGAAGATAAGGATGGAAATGCAGCCAGCAATCAGGTCCCATACAGTGGATGACTAACCACCCCAATTTCCAAGGAAGTGAGGGGTTTCCTGGACATGGGACGGTCAGTGTGAACACAAGGAAAGTCCCAGGCCATCCTGGACGAGCTGGTCACCCTACAGCCACAGGTCTGCCATGCCAGGCTTTAAAGGGCTCTCTGTAGGCAGCAAAGAAACATGGAAGGATTGGAGCAAGCACAAGACCAGATCATTTATGCTAAGTTGGTAACACACTCCACACCAGCCTTTTAAAAAAGGGATTGCAACCCACTGCTGAGTTAGTTACTAAGCCAAGTGAATTAGTAGTCAGAGGCACCCATTTTTGTGATCAACAGATCACAATTATTAGAATGTGCTGTGCATGGTAAGGGCAACTGCTATGTCATGGAACTTGTCTAGGACACACACATTCGCTGTTACGTATAAAAAGCATTTACTATTGTCATTGCAGTTTTAAAAGTTTGAAATATATTGGGCTACCTCGATTCTAACATTGGTAACTTGGAAATTACAAATTATCTCTGCCTTTGTCCTTTCTCAGCCAATGTACTGCATGGCACGACACCCACAGGTCACGATGACATTTGCACAGGAGTCTGACCCGGGCTGCCACTGCCCTGAGGGCCAAGGGATCAATACCCAGGGACACGTGGAACTGTGCTCCATCGACAGGGCCCTGCTGGGGAAGCTCTGCCACGGGACGACCAAGGCAAGCTCGGCGTTCTTGTTTAAATGTAGCAGAGAAAGGAAGTGAAAATAAAATAAATCCCTGGGTATGTAAGGCACACACACACCAAGGTTACAAAGATTAACCCACATTTTTAGCTACCCGGTGTGCCCAGAAAAATCAGCGCTGCCGGGAATGCAGGAGCACGGCACATTTCCTGCAGACCCTGTCAGCACAGAGGCTGCACAGGCTGAATGACCCCCGGGTGTGAGTGTTTGCCATCTGTCCCATCAGCATAACCTTTATATTCCTTTCAGAAAGCGAATACCGAATACCCTCTGAAAGCCTGGTGGCAAAGACCATGGCCAGGCCCAGCACACTGGACATGAATGGGTGACTCGGGGGATGGGGCAGTGCTAGGAACAGATTCTCAACCAGTTCTAAATGGCTTAAACCCTTCTGATACTCGTGTGTATATTTTAACTCAAGACTTAAAAAAAATCTTTTTTAGCTGGAGTCAGTTTCAACCATCTGTCTCTCTGAGTGAAAATAGGATGTAGGCTTGTATATATGAGCATTTGAAGAAAAGCAATTTTGGCAGCAAGAATTAAAGTGAAAGAAAAATTGTATCTCAATTTTCAAGGCGATGTTAAGGAGAAATAAAACATCCAAAGTAAGTGGTAACTTGCATGAACACATCTGTCTCCTTTTCTCCCTGTTAGGCTGCCCCCCGTTCCTGGCCATTTCTGGACTGACCTTCGCTGCACTTAGAGCCTGGCCACCCAGTCGACATCAGGGGTGGTGGGGAATTATGGTTGTAGGTACTCTACAAGAATTTTGAATTAGCCAGTGCTGGTGTGGCTCAGTTGGTTGGAGTACTGTCCCATAGATTGGAAGGTCACAGGTTCAATTCCCGGTCAGGGCATACACCCAGTTGTGGGTTTGATCCCCGGGGGGAGTGGGTACGAGAAAGGAACCAATTGATGTTTCTCTCTGGCATCCCTCTCTCCCTCTCTCTCTCCTTTCCTGCCTGAAAAGCAACTCTAAAAAAGGAATTTATTGAATGCAAATACAGCCTGGTCACTTTCTGAGAGTTACAATAGAGGTTATCTTAAAGCAGAGGACATCTCTGAAGTCAAAACTAGGACAACATGACCAGAACATCACTATTAGGGTGGACCAAATGTCACAGAAACCCACCCCATCATCTGTGGCAAAACACCATAAAGACAGTCACAGTTCAAGGAGAATGGAGCCTGAAAGGACAGGAGAAGAAGTGAGCATTTTTCAGATTGCCTCCATGTCTCCAGGGAAAAGGACGTCCTGACCGTCTGACGCCGTCTCTCCGGCACATCTGTTCGCAGAGCCACCACAAGGGCCCAGGGCTGCCCTCCCGACACACCTGCCATGACCACTGCTCCCCAAGGCCTGGCCCCACGCGGGCCCAGCCTCCGGTCTTCCACACTTCAGGTAAGGGCAGGCCCAGCCTTCCAATGAACTCAGGCCAAAAGTCTTGGCGTCACCCCTGATTTCTCTTCCTATCAAATCCACATGCGATTCTTGGGCAAATTATTTGGGCTCTCCTTTCCAGAATCGTCTACTCTTCACCACGTCGCCTGCCGTCACCCTGTCCCAGCCACCATCGCCGCTCACCCAGGAGCTGGATGAGGCTCAAGGCCTCCTAAACAGTCTCATCCTGCCCTTGGCCTCCTGGGCAGTATTTTCCCGGCTGCAACGGTAACTCTTTAAAAACAAGTCAAATCATGTCGCTTGTCTGCAATAAAGCTGTCCAAGGGCTCCCAGCTCCGGGTAAAGGCCAAAGTCCTACAATGAATGGCCTTTGGCCCCACATAGTCCAGCCCCATCGGGTTCCCTGATCTCGTCTCCAGACCCCCTTCCTGGCTGCCCCTCACATGCTTCAGGGACTCTCCCACCTCAGCGCCTTTACATCTGCTATTCCCTCTGCCTGACAGACATTTCACCCTATATATCTGAATGACTTGCTTCTTCAAAACTTGGTTCAAAACCTGTCGTGCTGAGGCCTCACTCACCCACCCTATTTAAAAGAGAAAACTCCCACCAGCATCCTCAAGCCTTTCCTGCTGTCTTGTTTGTCTTCATTACATGTATCACCACCTCACGTGTTCTGTAACATATTTAAGTATTGTTCATCCTTCACGCCATGATTTAAACTCCAGTGAAGGCAGAAATGGTGTCCTTACTGGTCACTGATATATATGGCCAGAACTTAGAAGACTGGTACAGAGCAGAGACTCAATAAATAGCTGTTGAATAAGCAAATTTGGCTTCAAAAATGTGAAGCTCCTGAGTGAGCTCCTTCTAGCCTTAGTTTCTATAAATAAGGTGAAAGCTTTGTTGGTTTTTATATTCCCCTACCCTCCCTCTCAACCCTTTTGCTGCGATTTGGTGTCCTTATTTGTCATATTATTGCCACACCTAGATTCTGCCTCCCTTCCTGCCCTTTGGAGTGCATCACACCATTGGATCATTTGCATGATTTTTCACTGCCTATGTTACCACTAGACCAAGCCTTCAGGATTATTATTTTTTTAATTTTTTAAATTTATTGATTTGAGAGAGAGAGAGAGAGAGAGAGAGAGAGAGAGAGAGGGAAATAGCAATTTGTTGTTCTACTTATTTATACATTCATTGGTTGATTCTGGTATGTGCCCTGACCAGGGATAGAACCTACAACCTTGTCATATTACGACGATGCCCTAACCAACTGAGCTACCCAGCCAGGGCTTCAGGATTACTCTTAATTCCCTCAGGGTAGTACTATCCCAACCAAGCCCAGCTCAGACCTCTGAGACCGAGGGCCTCAGAACCTGACTTCTCAGAAGAGTTCAGAATACTGACATATAAGCAAAGGAACTGGGATCCCATGGGAAGTTAGGTTTCTCCTGGCAAGTCTGTAAGTTGGCATTTTATATTTGTAGCCTAATATATAACATATACTTGCATTGGGTTGTGTGAATTTGTCACTAAGTTGCTAGAGAATTTTAACTACAGAAGAACAATACAATAGCTAAACCCTCAAAACTAAGATTCGGACCTTAATTCTGCCCATCTGAACAGCTGACAGCTGGCTGTCCCCGATCACATCACTAGCTCCACAGCTGCAATAGGGCACCTGACTCCAGGTAAGAAGCTTGATGCCCAACAGTGTCACCTGTTCATGTTCACACATGAACACACACCCATACACATGTGCACAGTCACCTAACTCCGAATTGCTTTGGTAGATCAGAGCACACTTCTCCCCGTCACTGCAGTCCCTGCTGCCCAGTGACCCCTTATAGGAAGAGAGCAGGGGACGGCGGGGAAGGAGAGTGGGGTGACATGCCTGATGGAGGGAGATGTGAGAACACGTTGGGTACCTGAGCAAGATGCCCCACACTTCTGTAAAGGAGGGAAAAGCACCCCAATCAACCAACTTCTCTAATTTGCTAAGAACCAAAAAACCCAAGTAGCTGGCTCCACGATGCTTAATTCCTCTCTATGTTAATGCAGTTTAATGAGTATTGGCTGAGGCCCTGAAAGTGCGCAAGACTGTTCTGGGTGCTGTGGGACTGACACAAATGACCGAGACAGCATCTGCCTCAAAAAGACTAGTAATGTGGTAGGGCCTGAAGACGCCAGCTTCACTGCAAGGGAGGATGGGGTGAGTGCACGACAGAGTGGTTCAGAGCGTGAAGAACAGGGTGCAGGAACGAGAAGGTGCAGGGAGCTTTGTGAGGCAGGACCACAAACCAGACACTGAAATATGTGTAGGATGTGAACTGGGGAAGCACTGCCTGCGGAAGGAGAGTGAGTGTGAGCAAAGTGGCAGAGGCGGGAGGTGGCCTGTGTTTGGGGAATGGCGAACAGTCCAATTGGACTGCGGTGTGTGGTGGAATGGGCTCGAGGTGGTGCCACGGGAGACAAGCTAGAGAGGTGGGTGTCTTCGGTGCTCTCCTCTCAGGGCACAACCATCCCAGGACAACTGCTTCCGTCCTTTGGTCCTGCTTCATTTCAGGAGAAAGTTATTTATTTTTAAAACATCTCAGAGTCTGGGTGGAAATCAAACATTTGCATGTTGAGCCAATCCAATCTATTTGGAAGTGTTAAACAATGCAAACAACTGGTGTTAACGCTTCTCTCACATATCACACCTTTGCTGCGTATAGAGAAAAAGTGAGAAATTAAATGCTCAAAATAGAAATCTTAGAGTTTGGAACGCATTCTGTGCATACAAGTAGCATTCCGGGAGGAAACTCTATCTCCCAAGTCATCTGGTAGTTTTCTGTTCTTCACACTGTAAAAAAGAGCGGGTAAGTTAAGGGTTTCTGGGATAAGCCTTTGAAGTGACACATTTGCCTGGCCTCTCCTGTTGACAGGATGTACCAGACGTTGCTCACCAGGGCTCACTAAGAGATTACTGAATGAACAAATACATGGACAAAAGAAAGAGTGCTCAACTGCATGATGATGTGGCCAGTTTGGACTGAGGTTAGATGCCAGCATGTTCTTGCTTGTTCCTAATGGTTGCCACAAACTGTTAAGTTTCCTGCAATCTGGCCTAACACTGCTATGCAGCATCCTCAGGGTCTGACAGCAGCCTAGGGAATTTCTATGAATGAAAGAGGGAATGAATGAATGCTACAACTGGAATAGTTACATGGGAAAAGAAGTAGACATGGATGGTCACATTTTTTATTCCAGCGTGGCATCTTTTCCTCTGATTTATGCTGGCCCCAAGTGACTGGCAGAATCTGGCCAGAGGTAAGAGTGATGCTCTCTCTAGTACACAAAACCACAGACTCTTGAATTTGGAGAAGAAAAATACATAGAAACTACCAAATACTTGTCTGATCACTTATTGGTGCAACAATCACATCATAGATGATCCTCACTTGGTGGTGGCATCTTGAACTCTCCTGGGCCCAGAAAAGTCACAACCTTAAAGGCAGCCCACTTCACATTTTGAATAGCTTGAGACAATAAAAGATTCCCCATTATATTATGAACTCTCCTTTCTCCTAGAAGTTTCAGCTGCAATAGATAGGTGTCTTCGCACCTACTTGCCACACATAGAGTGCTTATGCCCACCTCATCCCTTGCTGAGAGCCCACCAGCTCTCTGCAGCATCAAATACAAAGTTCATCTGCTTTGTACTTGAAGAGTTGTGGGGGGAGGGGAGAGCCAAGGAAGAGACAGAGAGAAGAGAGAGTGTGCATCAGCCAAGGTGGGCCACCCAGGCTCCCCTCCATCACACCCAGACTCTCGCTCACCAAACCTTTGCCTGTGGTGCTGGTCCCAAGCACATGGACCTTGTAACTTTCTGGACTCAAACAAGCAGAATGCCTCTGTGGATCTGTGCCACATTAGGTTTACTTTACCATATGGCTTTGGAGTGCTGGGTTTAAGTGTATGGGGGCTGGAAAATGTGGCTCAGAAGACCAGAATTCCAAGATCAGAATAGAAGCTAATGTGATGCTGTGGAAGGCACCAGACTAAGGTGGTCTCACGAGCCAGGGAAGACGCTGACTGGCCATCTGGCCCTCACAATGCACTGTAGTGCTTCACTGGGCACAGACACAAGGGTTTAACAGGATCCTGATTCAGGGAGGCAAGGCTCCCAGAATCCTAGTCCACATGGAATTACCAAGTCCATGTTCGTTTTTGGCCCAGATACCCCAAAGGGGATGCATTTCAGGAAGTCAATGTTTGCACTAAACACACCAAAATGATCCAAGGGAAAAAATGTAAGTCCTATAAGAAATGGAAAATTAAGCAGGATTTAGTCTTTCAAACCTCACCACACTAGGAAGTGGCACTCCTATTCTTATCACTCTTGTTTTATAGATGAAAGACATGAGGTGCAGGGAGGCAGAGTAACTCATCAGGGTCACATAGCTATTGTAAGTGGTGACACCGGGATTTGAATGAACCCCAGCTCCAGAGGTCATGTCCTCATATTACCTCTTTTTTCTATTATCTTATTTTTTTATTATCATCATATTACCTCTCAATCACTATTATGATTTGTTCTGGGATCAAATCAGGTCTAAGGGCAAAAGAGGAAGATGAAAAGAAGACATTAACAGAAATGCTATTGCCTGGTTAGCACATATGTCTGGTCAGCCTGCAAATTCAAAGGAGTGATTATTCACCTAGTTATCAGTCACTCCTCTTGTCTGATCTCCCACTATACTTTGTTATACCTCTGTGAAGTATTTATCACATTTTATCTCACATGACGACCATGTGATATGTGCAGAACATACAACCACGAAGCATTCATTCTTGCTCGTGGTTGGTGCTCCCTGAGTACTGAGTCAGTGCTCTTGGCTAGGACCGAACACTACTGAAGGCAGCTGGCTTTCACGACTACACCCAGGGGTGGGCAAAAGCAGGTTTAAGTACCCACTTTCGTTGGCCATTGGTTAAATTACCAGCCATCGTTACCTAAAAGAGAAATTATAAGGATATGAAATAACAGTAATAACAATAAGAAGACAAATAACACATTAATTAATAAATAAATAATAATACAAGAACTCTTTCATATACTCACAACTATAAACCTACTTTTGCCCACCCCTGTAGAGTATTTTTACTGATTTTAAGTAGAATCTAGATTTGTAAGCTTACTAATTCCAAGACCCTGTTATTACTCATGACGCTAACATCATTCAAATGCATTTTATATTCTAAATGGGCATCCTTTCACATGCTGCTGAAGTTGGATACTGAAACCATCACCTGTGCGGTTGTATCTCAGCAGCCTTCCTAAGATGCCTTTCAGAAACTGTGTAGCAGCGGGAGGAACTGGCAGAAATCAGGTAAGTTCCCCCTTGCACAGTCCTTGGGGTTAATCACAAATTCCTGCTCTCCTCCTTGATGACTGTACTTAACAGCCCCTTTGAAACCAGGCAGGGCCATCTGATTTGCTTCGGCCAGTGAAATGTGAGGGGTTGTGGCAAACAATATACATGAAAGTGAAGCCTCTCACATCACTTAATATGGGGAACAGGGAGCCTTATCGACCACACTGGTATGTAATGTAAGTGAGAAAAATCCTTTCTCATGTTACTGTACTGAGGCCTGGGAGTTTGTTATTGCATCCTGACGCAGCCTAACCTGATCAATACACTCCAATGGCCCGAACCCACTGCATTCTGGTCACTCTGAACCTTCCCTGATTTAGTGGTGGCGGCTGCAAGCGCCCTCCTTCACCACCCTTCCCCGAGCTTCGCGGTGGAGCGCCCTCTGAGAAGTGGGCTCTCCTTGACGAGCCTCTAACCAGGGTCCGCCCAGCTCTTCTTCAGCTGGGTCCTCTCCGTGGGCATGTTCTTAAGACCCCAGCTCCTGCTAAGGCAGTTTAGCCAAAATCCCCCACCCTCAATATCTGATCATTGACATCTAATCAATCAATATCTGATTGAGTTCCTCATGGCCCCCCACCCAATATCCCAAGTCAGTATTTGATTGCCCTGGCCTGCCTTTTACCAAGAATACTGTTAAGGTGACTTTGCTGGAATCCCTCCCCTTAACCTTGATGTTTCCTCTTAGTAATTTTCCACCCATTGGCTGCCACCCCTCTCCTCGGTTATGAAATCCCCACTACTCCTTGCTGTATTTGGAGTTGAGCCCAGTCTCTTCCCCCTGCTTCCAAACCCCACTGCAGTAAGGGGTAAGACACCTATCACCATAGTCCCCCAAATAAAACCTGCTTTATCATTTCTGTAACAGGTGTCAGGAATGACGTTTTCTTTAACAGGGATACGGACTAAGAAAGCACTAAGTGTCATTGTTACCCAAACAGTTGCCAGAATATGTGTCCCAGTTAAAGCATCTTTCATTTTGAAGGTTCCCTCAGGGAGCTTAGAGACTCTTTCCACGTGACCTACCTTCCCTGGGTTTGGGAAGGCAGTGGGGCTGTTGCCATTGCAAGGGTGGCATTTCCAATCCCCTGGCCCCTCCCCCGAATCAGTCCTGCCCAATCGACTGAGGGCACTGGCCTTGTCTGGGCAGAACATACTAGAGAAAAGGAGCATTTGAAGACAGTCGCGGCTCTCCTGCCCTCCAACTGTTTTGCAACACAATTTTCTATCTACTTTAAAATCTACAGCGTGTGGGCCTCCCAATTTTAGGAATTCATATTTCTTTATTTTGAAAAACAAGGGGCTCTCAAGACAAATGAGTGCATTCCCCACCCCTGTCATTAAATCTATGGCAAAAGATGTGGGATTTCATTTTTGTTATTATACCAATTGCTTTTTAGCAGTATTTGAAAATATTAAAAAGCTTAAAAGAGGAAGCAAAAAAATCTGTATGTGAAACCCCAACGCTGGCCTTTGCAATGTCCTTGGGTGGTCCATATTTGCACTGGTAGATTTAGTTTGGCATTTTCACTTATGTAAATAGATTCTCACTTTCCTTTGAGCCTGAAAGCATTCAAAAGGCTAAGATCCTCTTTCCAAATCAGCAGTAACCTATACCTTCTGAAAGTGAACAAAGTCACACTTTTCAAGGAAACAGGCAGAGACGCTTTTTGTTATTCTTTCTTCCACAAAATACACACCAATTCCCACAACCCCTTGCTATTTTTATCCTAATGGGGTGGAGGGTGAAACAGGAGACCCCATCATTTTAAAAGGGGACACTGTCAAAACACAGAGTCCCCACAGGACCTGCTTACCTTTTCACCCACCCAAACCCACCAACTACTGAAATTCCATGAGCTGATTCTGAGACAGAATCTCCTGTCATTCCCTATACGCGGGCTCACCATAACACTCAACAACTTGAAAAACGGCTAAAGGCTTCCATATGTGCAGGACGGGGTCTAACTGCTTTCAAAAGGAGAGGACTTGGTTGCACTTCAATTACTGAAATCTTCAGCTTGTCAAACAAAGAAATGGGTACTATTTCAGGTTAGAGTAGAAAAATCTGCATTCTGAAAAGGAAAACTGACTCTAGGCAAAGACTATAAAATATTGTGTCATTATTTATCCATTAGCACTATTTAAAATCTACACATGGCTCTTGGCTTCACTCTAGACATTAGTATAAAATAGAAGTCTGACAAAGGAATCAAATTTTCTCCCCTTCCCACCAGAAAGAAACCAAAGTGCAGTCCTGCTCAGGGAGAGTGTCAGATCAAAGCCAGATCAAGAGAGTTCACCCCAGGGGTTCATAAAGGAAAACATGAGCCTCAAACCACCCTGCCTGTTACTTCTAGAATGAAAGGTTGTCCTCCTCAGGACCCCCCCAGCCCCAGCAGAAATGCTCACAGTGGTCCTGACTCAGGAGGGCAAGGCTCCCAGAATTCTAGGCACTACCAACCCTGCATTCAGATCGGGCCCAGACGTGCGGTAGGGGCTGTATTTCAGGATGCGAATGCTTTTACTGAACACATTAATATGATCCAAGGGGAAACAATTAAGTCTTATAATAAAAGGAAAATTAAGTGGAATCTATTCTGGCTAATATTTCAAGTCAACAAAGCTTGTTGAACATTTTGCCCCCATGAGACCCTCTGCCAGAAAACACAAGGATCTCTCAGGGAGCCTAGAGTATAGAGGGAGAAGGAGCCCTTCAATTTTAAATGTCAAAGTTTACAGTACTCTGAAAATCACTTTCACTGTGACTCTTCACATGTACAGTGAAAGCTGTTAGATGCTAACCTAAAACATGTGGGAGTGAGGGGACAGCACGATTTAAAAAATTCTTTAGAGGTTATACTACAATAATCAGAACAGCATGATCCTGGCATAAAAATGGATACACAGGTCAGTGGAATAGAATAGAGAGCCCAAAAATAAACCTCCATTTTTACTGGGGTAAGACAGTCTCTTCAATAAATGGTATTGGGAAAACTAGACAGGTACATGTGAAAAAAAAAGAAACTAGACCATTTTCTTTCACCATGTACAAAAATAAACTCAAAATGGATTAAAAACTTAAATGTAAGACCTGACACCAAAAAACTCCAAGAAGAAAACATAGTCAGTGAATTCTCAGACATCATTCTTAGCAGTGTCTTTCTGTATCTGTCTCCTTGGGCAAGGGGGACTGAAGAAAACATAGGAAACTAGTGGAACTACATTGAACTGAAAAGTTTTCACACAGTGAAAGAAACCATCAACAAAATGAAAAGACAACCTACTGAATGGGAGAAGGTATTTGCCAATAATACACCTGCTAAGCCATCAATATCCAAAATATATAAGGAACTTAATACAACTTAACACTAAACATACAAACAGTCCAGTTTAAAAATGGGCCAAGAACCCAAATAGACATTTCTACAATAAGAATATACAGATGGCCAACAGATATTTGAAAAGATGTTCAATGTCACTAATCATCAGAGAAATGCAAGTGGAAACCACGATGAGATACCAACTCACATCTGTCAGAATGGCTATTATCAAGAAATCAACAAACAGTAAGTGCTGGCGAGGATGTGGAGAAAAGAGAAACAACAGTGTATTCCCATGCACTGTTGATGGGAATACATATTGATGCAGCCACTATGGAAAACAGTGTGAAGATTCCTCAAAAATAACTAAAATTAGAGCTACCCTATAATTCCACTCTTGACATGTATCTGAAGAAAACAAGAACCCTGTTTCAAAAAGATATGTGTGCCTGCTATTTTCATTGCAGCATTACTAGGAATAGCAAAAAAAGGTATGGAAGCAACCTAGATGTCCATACATAGATGAATGGATTTTAAAATGTGGTACATATGTATATATACAATGGAAAGTGTCTACTGCCATACCACCCTGAACGTGCCCAATCTTGTCTACAATGGAAAGTTACTCAGCACTAAGAAAGAATGAAATCTTGCCCTTTGCAACAACATCAATGGACCTACAGTGTATTATACTAAGTGTAGTAACTCAGAGGAAGAAAGGCAAATACCGTATGGTTTCCCTTATATGTGGAATCTAATAAAAGTCAAACAAACAGAAAAGAATAAGCAAAGCATAAAAGAAACAATCCTACAGAAAGAACAACTTGGTGGTTGTCAAAGGGGAGGAGTTAGGGCAATAGAAATAATAAACAAACACACAAATGAATGAATAAAATGCTGTAGCAGTTACAGGAGAGAAATGCTATTGAAGCATAAGGAAGCACACTGGTATCTGTTTCCAGGCAGATCTGTTGATCAAGTGCAATCATCCTTTACAGTTGCCCGAGGTTTGTTTTTATTATAAAGAATGCCCTTGACTCTGACATCAATTTCTGCCCTGAGTGTTTGCCACACTGGTGGCATTAGCTGGTCTGTATCCCCAAATAAAACAGTGGGTCGTTCTATAAAATGACAGCAAGAATATGGGAGAAGCATAAAAATGTTAGGGATTAAATGACATTTTAGAAGCAGGAGCAGCTGCTCATGAGGATCTCAGGATTGATACCAGCCAAAAACTAAAAGGCCTGTAAGTCATCTGCTAAGCAAAGGTCCTCCCAGAATTCCTGCCAAGCTAGTGTTTCGGATCACTATGCAGCCACTGTATCAGGTAAGCCCAGAGGACTGAGCAGCTTCGAATTCAGCTTTGAAGTAAATTCATCTTTGCAATGAATCAAGTCCTGACTTGTAGCCACCCTTGCAAAATCAACTCTCTGGGCTCTTAGTTGTGGCCTGCCATGCACTTGGTGCTCAGCATGATACCTGGTGACACTTGAGAATCACCTGTGTGGGGCTTCAGCACACCTCCAGGGAAGTAGGGTTTGCTTATCTTCTGCCCCGCCCTGAGAGATGTCTAATGTTCTTGGTCCACTTTGATAACACATTTTGACTGCTCCTATCAGCGTGTGAGCATGTTCTTAAAGGACTCTCCGTCCTGCCACAATAAAAAGTTACACTGAACAGTACTTTTTGGCATCCCACATAGAGAAACAATGAGATAGGATGGGAAGAAAATAGACTATGGCATTTGACATCCAGTTTTTCCACTAATGGGCCTCATATGGCCTTGACCAAGTGGCTTAATGTTTCAGAGCATCAGATTCATTGTTTAGAAAGTGAAGATAAAAATGTCAGCCTTACGGAGGTATTGGGATGATTTGCCGAATCAGGAATATGAACGGGGTAGGTGCCAAAGGAAGAGCAAGCAGTGCAGGGCTGCCTGCCACTCCTGCAGACTCACCTGGAGGAAGTGTGCAGTAGTGCGTGTTGTACCTACACCTGGGCGCCTCTAACATACCTTGGCAGTGAAATGCCAAAAATGTCCTGGTAGCCAAAAAAGGTTTTAGTTGGCTGGCTCTGGCTAAACAGATAGGCCTTGTTCCTCCCCCTTTTCCTAAACAGTGTACTTCACCAGTGGTTCTTAATCTCTTTTTAGTCACAAATGGCCTATTTTTTCCTAAAAAACATCATTTATGGACAAATGCATAAAATTCTGCATTGATCTTATTGGGCTCAATGACCCCCTGAAAACCACCATGTGCCTGTCCTTCATGGCGCATGTGACTCCTATTTAAGGAGCCTCCTCTAGACAGAGAGCCAGGAGACGCCTTGTGAGGATGCGGCTCCTCAGGGCTGGCGTCTGGGCAGCCACGTCTGTTACAAGGCAAGTCTCGGTCCCGCAGGCTGGTGCCAGGCCTTCTGGAGAGGGAAGCAGAGTCCAGGGGATCGATGCAAAGTTCCTAGTGAAGAAGAGTAATTTTTACATGAACCCGGGCAAGGGATTTTTACAAATTTCAAAGAAATAAAATGAGAGTCAAATTAACTTTGGTTAATTCTCAAAGAAGTCAACCCTACAAGTTCACTGTCTCAGCAAAGTTCCTAAAAGAATGGTTTTTGTTTGTTTTGGGGGGTTTTTTTGCTAAAACAAAAGTTTCTAGTAAAAGGGATCCTGCAATCAAGGGAACAACTATTTGCCTGGCATTTGAGATCCTTAAAGTATTACGGGGAATTAGCTAGCTTTCATTGGAGATAGAACCAAGGCAACATTTGATTTCCGAAGAGCTATTGTCCTACCTTGGGTCCGCCATATTGCCCATAGCTACCAGCCAGCTGGAAAAAAGTAGGATGGCTACACTTGAGGCCTCAAGGAAATAATAATGGCTCACAGCGAAATTCAGCCGCAAACCTGAAAGAAGCAGACGAGCTCGGCATTTCTGTTTCTCACAGAGAACACTGGCCAACACAGGTGAGCTCTGGTTGTAGAGTCAGATTGGATTTGAATCTCCCTCTGCTATTTATTAACTGTAACCTTGAGTATGTCACTTAACTGAGTATTTCATCTGTAAAATATGGATAATAATGTCTACTTCATAGGGTTAATATAAGGGATAAGAGGAGATAACATAAGCAAAGAGCCTGTATTTCATAACAGAAAGTAACCAACACATTCGTTCTGCAGTATGGAAGACTAGAGGCAGACTGCCTGCGTCCAGATCCTAGCTTATTACAACTTAGTAGCTGAACAATTTTCAGAAAGTTACTTGGCATCTTTGTCTTAGCTTCCTCACCTGCCAAACAAAATAATGTAACACCTAGGTTTGGGTGAGGATTAAATAAGTTAACACATAGGAAAGTGGTGTAAAATGTAACGCCTGGTCAAGAGCTCAGCATATTTCAGTAAATGAATTCGTAATGCAATATATTGAGTAAATGTGGTGCAATACAATTACTAAATGTACTAAGTACTGGTAAAGTGCTAAATATATTACCAACCTTTGTTGTGTTTGGGGGAGCAAAATGTTGGGAGAAAAAGGTGGTGAGGAAATAAATATACTGTGACCTTTTCAAGTGATGCTAGATTAAGTGACAGAGGGAAACAGGGTGACAAGGGAGAATGAATGGCCCTTTTAGGTGGCTGGGGATGGAGCCTGTGCTTAGAGGCATGGCTGGGTTTCAAGACTTGGCATGTGTTTCACAAGACTGGCTTATAGGACTGTTCTGAGTGCGGACAGAGACCCCCAGGACTGAGCCCCAAGAACTCTGTAACTCAGCACTAGAGTCAAAGGGTAGGCTTATTTACTAAATGCAGATTCAGCAAAGTGTTTGGGGAAGTAGAAAGGGTGGGAAGAAAGTTAACGGAGCCCCCTCTTAGATATAAAACATGCGGACAGAAATGCAGGTGACTTCCTCTCACCATCTCAGAAGTTAGTCAGAAACTAGAGACCTGGAACCACCACTGTGAGACCTCTGCCCCATCGTCTCATGAGTTGAGTTTCTTTTCTCTGCCCGTACCCTTCATGGCGATTATACAATGCAGACCTTTAACACTGCTTTGGATCAAGTTTTCAGTGGGAGAGGCGGACAGGCTGGGTGTGGGGAGGGGCAGAGCCATCCCTCTCCCCCAGGGCATCCTGCAGCAGAGGCTGCCCCATCCGGGCTCCAAGGGGAGAGAAAGCAGGTGAATCCAGGCCTGAGGCCAGAGACAATGGGCAAAAAAAGATGTTTCGGCCACAAAACTGGGCCAAGAGCTGGACAGCGTGCACTGGGCCCCCAACCATTGCACAGACATCCCAATGGCGATGCTAGAAGGTTGTTAAGAGAAATGGCTCTTGGAGCACTGGATCCTCAGGCCTTAAGAAATATTAGCGAGTTGGTGTCTATGAAGAGAACATTTGATAACTTAGTGGTAGGAGTGTCTGATTTTATTTTATTGAGAAATCTGGTCAGAAGAGCGGAGTTTGGGCTCTTTTTTCCCACACCAAAACTTTTGGAGAAAACCTAACACTTTAAATAATCAGAGAAAGTATTAATCACATTCCCACTGATACCCTTAGGCGGCAACTTGCACTGAATGCTCCATTTCAAGTTTACTACCACTGATACCATCCTTCTCTGTAATTTCCACAATGAAACTATGTATTCAGACAAGCACGAATATCTATGCTAATAAGAGCCAGCCCTATGATGTCTTCTGCAGTTACCACGCTTTACTGTTTGCTACCCGTTCTGCTAATCTGGAATATTTGGAAGCGATTTTTCACAACCCTGAACTACAGTAAATCGAGAATGCCCACTAGAAAAGGCATTCCAGCAAGAAAATGGCTGGCTACTTTTTCCTGCCCCTTACCTAGATGTAGTCGAGGCCAGGATAACGACTGTATTCCATCTTCTGCATTTCTGTCGAGCCTCTGATGTTCTCAGTAATTTCCCGTCTTGATCCTGGGTTTCTGCTTAACCTTAATAGCCCAGGAACCAGTCAGAGACTCCGGCACACTCAGTTCCCATCAGCGCTGCCAGGATCGCTGCCCTTACGATGACGACGCACAGATTTACAAGGCCAGAGCGATTCGGGAGTGGGAGTGGGGGAAGGAGAGCCACGCGGCCGAGAAGGTGTTTACGAAAACACATCTCCCCCCAACCCCTCCCACCACACTTTTTTGCAGCAGTGAGACTGGCATCTTCCTGCGTAAGTGTTAATTAATACCCTGCTGGAAGTGAATTCGCTCCCTCCGACTTGGCGGGTAGCAACAGCATCTAAGAGCTTTGCAGACAGCTGAAAATGTAATCAAACAGCATATTTCCCCCTCCCTCTGCAGCTCCCCCTCCCCCGGAGGCCGTCAGCTGGTGGCTCAAAGGGGGTGAGGATTTCACTGCCTCTGGCCTTCCACTGCTTAGGAGGGGACAGCGGCGGGGCGCGCTCCGACGCCCCTCCCAGCCCACAAGGTGGGCTACAAGGTGAAGACCCCATGACCCCTCCTCTTCTGCACTCACCTCTCGGCTTTACTAGGGGAGCTGCAGCAGGGGCTGCCGCTGGGGGGCTCTGGCCGCCTTACCTTAGGGAGCAGCGGAGCCAGCAGGAGTCAGGGGCCGGGGCTGAGGCAAGAGTCCGGCTGCGCTGCAGGGGCCGCACTACTGCCTGGCTCCCAGCTCAGACGACACGGGGGAGGCAAAGGTTAAGGAGGGGAGCTGAGGGGGCGGCTGCGGGTGGGCGCGACACCCACCTCTTGTTTACCTGGACACGCTTCGTGGTGGCACTAGTCTCCCCGAGCGCGGTGGCGGCTCCTGGGCGGCGGCGGCGCTCGAGCGGCTCCCGAGGGTGGCGGGTGCGGCGCGCGCAGGATGTGCTGTCTCACGCTGCGCCCGCCGCTCGGCTTGAGCTCCTCTGGGAGCCAGCACATCCTCTCTTTCCGGGAGCCTGACACTGACAGCTCTCGGGAGTACCCAGTCTGCGGGGCTCGCCCCGCCCCCGGCCCACGCCCTCCACGCCTGGGGCCCCTTCCGCAGGAGCGCACTGCGCTCCCCTTCTGCCCCACCGGGTCTCTCTGGGAGGGAGTGGCGCCGACCCGCAGGCTGGTGGCGAGCTGGGGACCTGAGGAGGTCAACCCCTCTATTCCTGTGCAATCCGGAGGACTCATCTAAGTTGCTGCTGACAGAAAAGCTTCGGGGTTTTGGGAGCTCCTGCTCCCAACGTGCCAACATTAAACAACTTTCACTCCCAACTACTTTAAGGTCATTTAAATAAAAATAGCTCTGACCCATCTGCTACCCACAGTTATAGGCCTGATAAATCCCTATTTTTTTCCCAGAAGAAAAAAAAAATATGTAGTTTGCCTCCACTGCATTGCTTCTTGGAGTCCTAGCTTTTAAGAACCTGGGTCACCATTCTTGGACTTCCCCAAAGCTTGCCTTAACAGCTAAGTTTTAAGAGTCAGAAATGGAGTTTGAGATTCTAATCAGTGAAGGTTTGGCTCCATTTTATAGGTAAGCTTTTCATTGTGTTTCTTGAATATCAGCGATAAAGACTAACTGGAACTTGAAGGGAACATAATCAGTTGGTGTTAAGGTGGTCGGTGACGCGGGCTGTGGAAGAATTCACAAAGAGAAGACAATGTAGAGAATAAAGTTTTTACTCCTTCTCCAAGAAAGGAGAGGGGCACAGTGTGGAGAGATACACCAGCCTTGAGGGGTGGGGGCTTTCAGCTTTCACTGAATTCTAGTTGGATTATAAAAGTGTTGGTGTGAGACCCCTGGGTTGTTGGCGTTGTAACACGGGTCTGCCATTTGTGCTGAGGTTCTCTATTCATTGCCCCATGGCCGTAGGGACTGTTCTGTTCTTGCTTTCCAGTAATTTTCAGTCCTGAGGACATTAGCTCGGAAGGGGCAAAAGGCAGTCATGTTGAACAAGGTCACAGGCCTACTCTGCAAATGGTGCCACCATAGCAAATGGTGACAGCTTTGCTTTATCTTTTCAGTGGGCAACGTCTGTGGGAGGAGCTAGGGCGTGTGGAAGTTGTTGAACTCTGTGTAATGGAGAATTCTCCACGGGAAGAACTCCATGTTCATAAAGCTCTGTGGTTCTAACTTCCCTTTCCCTTACATTCTAAGTCCCCTTATGTAAATACCCCTACACCTCGGCACTTAGACTAGACTGTGCACGTGACTTGCCATTCCGGCATGCCCTGGGTTGCAACCCTTTCTTTTTCCTGAGTAAATCCTTTTTGGTGACGAAACACCTAGTCCATATTATTTTTTAGTCAATGTGTGGGGTCACTGTACACATTAGAATGAAAGTTAGTAGAGAGCAAGGACTGTACCTTATTCATTGCTGTATCACCAATACCTGTAAGAGCGGCGTTTCATGCATAATGCTGCTCAGTACATACGTGTGAATTTAATCAGCGAGTACTGCAGTCATTTCAAAATATATATAGATCTGGTTGTAAATACACCATCATACCGATCTATAAAATGCCCATCCTTGTTCTGATTTTGCCTACCTCGCAAATTATTGTGGCCATAAATATGGCTAAAAGGTGAAGTAGAAACAGTTGAAATATCTCTAGACAGACAGAATGAACTCAAGATATTCCAGGAGAAAAATTCTGTGAAGCAAATACTTGCCTCTGTCATGTATTGGATACTTAATACAGTCTCGTACTGCTTAATAACAGGGATGTGTTCTGAGAAGTTCATCACTAAGTGATTTCCTGGTTGTGCATCTATCCTAGAATGTAGTGTTAAAAACAAAAGTTAACCAAGTAACTTTAAAGATCTAATTGGCTGTATTAAGTAATTCATGAATCCAGCTGCATCCCACTTAGCAGCTAGAAGGGCACACCTGGAGTTCCTACAAAATAGAAGGGTGGGGCAAGAGAGCTATTGACAAAAAAAAAGAGAGGATTATTTTTAGACCAGTACAACTTCTGCCCCCTGCACCCTGCAAAGGTTTCTTGCTTTTGTTTTTAACCATGCAAATTACCTCTTCTTTCTGTGGGTAGGAGGTAGGGGATACTGAAGGCCCATGTGACAGGTTATCTAACTGGTGTTGACCAGAAAATTCCAGACTGGTTGATTAACCAGTATGTTTCTGGTTTAAAGAACAACTAGGCCCTAGCTGGTGCGGCTCAGTGAATTGAGTGCTGGCCTGCAAAATGAAAGGTTGCCAGTTTGATTCCCTGTCAGGGCACATGCCTGGGTTGTGGACCAGGTCCCCAGTTGAGGGTATGCAAGAAATAGCTGATCATTTTACTCTGACATGTTGATATTTCCCTCTCATTCTCCCTCCCTTCCCCTCTCTCTGAAAATAAAAATGAATAAATAAACAAAAAGCAATTAGGTCAGGTATAAATCTAGTTTTGGCATAACTGGCTTTTAGCACATGTGAGACCATTTTGTGCCTGTGGTTTTCTCTTTAACAATATTTGCAGGAACTCACACACCTAGGCTATATGTTATAGCCTACTGCTCTGTAGGGAGGGAAAAATAATTTTACCTTTACCCTCCTGGGCTCTCAGCTGAGACATCTCTTTAATAAAAGATAGATTAACAGGAAGAAAACAAAGCTTAATAACATATATACTTCCTGCATACAAAAGAGAGACCCAGGAAAACTGAGTTATAATTTTTTCATGATCACATACCCAGGCATAATGCAGATAACTGGGTGTGAGAATGAAAATGAATAAGAAACAAATGGTCTCTGTTTTCTACAAACTTAAAAACCTAACTGAGGAGACAAAACTGGCTTTAATACCACGCAGACTAGGGAAAGAAGAATAATTGAAGGCATTTGCCATGAGAGATGGAGAAGAGGAAAATCCATTCCAATTGGGAACCTGTATGATCTGGAACGCCTTGTTGAAGAGGTTTGGGGTGTATGTCTATAGTTAGAGGCACATTTTGACAGATGGTAATATGCATTTCAGAACAGAGTTAGAAAGCAGGCAAAAAAAAAGGATCATAGACCTTATTTTTATGGTAGATTTTTTAGAGCATTCTAGGTTTACAAAAATATTGTGAAGAAAGTACAGAAAGTTCCCATAAAGCCCCTAAAATTATAAACTGCTCATTGCAGATATACCTGTTTCACCTCTTAATGTACTTATTGCTCCAGAGTTTGAAAGATGGTCTCTAAGAAGAGATTCAGTGGCTACCACAAAATATGCTGGGCAAATTCCTAACTTTCTAGCCATTAAGAAGTTGCTTTAGAATCCTCCAGACAATGGTGTGGCTAAGTCCCACTGCTCTGCATCAGACTCTACCTACAGTTTGCTGGTATGGTATAATATTTGCACATGTTACTAGGGTCCTCTGAGACACAAGTCTCACGTAAGTCAAAAGGGAGCAAAGATGCCTGTCTCTTGAGATATTTCAGTGAGTTAAGCCCTGAGAGGCACTTGACACAGCCCCTAGCCTATAATTAGAAACATTCAATAAATGTTAGCTATAGTCTGCATTAAAAGTTCAAAAAGTAGAGCTTATTGAACCCTCTAAATTCAGTGTCCATTCTGTGACATTACCAGATTTCAGGGAAAACTCAGACCTTGGGGGTCACTACTAGCCTTCAAGACAGAGATCCCTCTGCCTCCAGGCACCCATCCTTTATTAGTGCTGGATACAGGTGTGGCCCCACAGCTGGTTCTGTTGTCTGACTGACTTTCCTAGAGCCCCAGGTCACACAGGTTACAACCACATTCTCACACACCAGATCCTTTCACATCTACCTGAGAACCTCCTCTGGAAGTTATTCTCCAGGTGATACTATCTTTCTTTAAGATTTTATTTATTTAGTTTTAGAGACAGAGGAAGAGACGGAGAGAAATAATGATGGGCAAGAGATCCATTGATCGATTTCCTCTCACACACGCCCAACTGAGGACCTGGCCCACAACCCAGGCATGTGCCCTCACTAGGAAACAAACTGGTGACTTACTTTTTGGTTCTCAGGCTGGCACTCAATCCACTGAGCCACACACTAGTCAGAGCTGATTTTATCTTGATAGGAGAAATAAAACTGAAAATTCACCTCTGTGGTCCAAAGATTTTAAAATCACAGAAAAATAATGTGAGCCATCTGAATCAGGCTTGGAAATATTCTCTATTAAAGATCACATAAGCTCTGGCCCTGGCTGGGTAACTCAGTTGGTTAGAGAGTCATCCTGACATGACAAGGTTTCAGGTTCAGTCCCCATCAGGGCACACACAGTAATCAACCAATGAAAGTACGCATGCGTGAATGTGTGGAGTAACAGATCTCTCCCACTCTCTCTCAAATCAATAAATTTCTTTTAAAAAGTTTAAAAATATGACACAAGCTCCATATCATGCTCAGAATAAAACCCTGTGAGGAAACTAACTAGAACTATTGCCCAGTGTCACATATGCTTTTGTTTGGGGCATATAAGGTCTGTCCAGAGAAAGTCCAGCCATTGTTAATATAACGAGAATGGTTTGGATGACACCAATGTAACCTGGCAGCCAAGGAGAGTGGACTGGAATACGCAGGCATGAACAATGATGACTTCACTGTACTAGTCAGTGAGGGTGGTAGACACTGTTGAGTGAGCATGTGTACTGTGTGGCCATTGCATTCAAAATGACTGAGCAAGTAGAGCAATGAATCTGAATCAAATTTTGTGTTAAGCTTCAACATTACTCTGAAGAAACTATTTGGATGATTGCCTACAGCTATGGGCAACTGGTGATTGGCAGCTTCATCATGACAATGTGCCTTCTCATGCATCATGTCTCTTGCAAAGTATTTTGATGAAACATCATATCACCCAGGTGTCTCAGACCTCCTACAATCCAGCTTTGGTGCCCTGTGACTTCTGGCTTTTTCCAAAACTAAAATCACTTTTGAAAGGGAAGAGATTTCAGACTATCAATGAGATCCAGGAAAATACATTGGGGCAGTTGATGGTGATTAGGAAAACTGTATGAGGTCCCAAGGTGCCTACTTTGAAGGGTACTGAGGTATCATTGTCCTATGTACAATGTTTCTTGTATCTTTTATCTTCCTCAAGAAATGTCTCTATTTTTCATATTACATGGCTGAATACCTTCTGGACAGACTTCATATATAGCTGGTGGGTATGTTTTATGTATGTTCTATTATATGACAAAAGTTCTGTTTGTGCCAAATCAAAACAATAATAATAGATGTCCAAAAGCAGGTTTATTATTGGTGTTGGAAGATTTATTAGAAATCAAAGAGTGATTTATGGAGAAATCAATGATTCCAACTTCTAAAGCAACTACTGCTTTTTGTCTTCTGGATATTTCTCATTAAGGGACGTTGCCTATGGCTTTATACAGAAGGTGCAAAGAAGCTGTAATAAATAAATGCACACACCCATAAAATTTGCCTTCAATTTAAGAAGAATGAATTCAGAGATGTCTGCTGTATAGTTTGAGATTTTTCTAAATGTTTTTGGATATCTTCCCAATGCAACTCCAGTTATACTAGAATCACCTGTATTTGTAATACAGTTGTATTACATTCACCCACATTTTCATCCCCTTCACTTCTGTCTCCATGAGTCTTTGCTCCTCCCCACCCTTCTTACATTTCTTTCCATCAGCTCTTCTTTCCAGGATGATGTTAAGCCAAACTGCATGTGTTTTTAACAATCAGTAATAAAATTCAACCATGAAAATATCTACAAAGCAAAACTAAACATTTTAAAATCTTAAAATGTTATGTTGCACACTTCAATTTACGGGATTGCAAATTATAAATTATTCATGTTGTTTTAAATTCACTTCCCATTAGTGTTTAAATGTATGTCTTTATTTTCCCAGCTGTGAAATTGGTTTCTATATCTTTTGTTTGTGTTCTGTCTCATTACTTGTTATTTCAAATTCGTATTTCTAGGAATCAAATAAACCCACCCTACCAGAAGAAATTTAACCACATTTTTGATAACTTACTTCTCTGTATTATTTTCTAGAAAATTATTCCACTCCTTGGAAAGATTGATCCTAATAGTTCTATCTGCCACAGCTCTCCCAAGACTTAAACGAAAGTCATGTGTCCTTGTTTGTAAGTAGTTAAATGTATATACGCTAATACTGTGTGTGCCTTTAATCAGAAAATCTGAGCACTTTTCTTTATGGCGCTGCATTGTTTGTTAGGCCTCCTGTGCTAACTCTTAATATCATCTGACTATCCAAAATGTGAAATCTAGATGTTTATGGTCTTTTAGAACACAGATTTTATACATTACATGCTACTCACTGCTCTTCCTTATTATGCTTACATCATTATAGAGTTATACATTACAAAGAGTTATAATACAATTTGTGTAAGATACAATTTCACAGTACAAAAGAAACATGTAGATCAGTGATACTATATTGGGATCAAGAACACAGGCTCTGGAGTCAGGTGTACGGTGGGGAAAACTGGTTCCTGTGATTCTGTGCAACTTGCTTAAATCCTTGAAGCCTCAATATCTTCATCTGTATAATGCAGATAGTAATGCCCATCTCTTAAGATTTCAATAAGGATTAAATGAGAGAATGCTTATAAAGAACTTGGTTGTAGTAGTTGGCACCAAGTAAACACTAAATGAATGATTCACACTGTTACTCTGTGGATATGCACAGAAAAAACGCTCAAGGTTACACATAATGTTAAAGGTGGCTTAAGGGTTTTTTTTGGTTGATTAGATTATACAGTTTTTTTTTCTTTTGACTTTATCCTTGTTTTCTAATTACTTCATGATGAATATGCATGTGTTCCAACAGGTCTGTCAAAACCTGGGAAAATCCAGGAAACAGCGTTAAGGCACTTAAAAGCAATAAAGTTTTATATTATAAGCTTCTCTCTTTGGAAACTCCCTAAACATACACTAAATCTGATCACTTGGCAGTGGTTGTGATAAACATTTCAGACATTAGAGAGGATAGACTGTGGTGAGATGAGGTGCTCCACCTCCTTGCTAGAAAGGGCGGAGGGAGGATGAATGGAGATGGCCACGCCCTCTCCCTTCCTAGGTAAATAGCGAGCAAATCCTGCCGGCCACTTCCTGCTCATACCACTTAGGTGGTTGTTGTGCATCCCTGGTTTCATTTCGATGCAATGAGCCGTAAAGGAACCTCTCCCCAGGGATCTAATAACCGCGTGCTGCTACCCTCTCCTCTGGAAATGGAAAGATATGCTGCCATGTCTATCCTCCAGCGCAGGGTCCTTCGTGCTAGCCATGAGCGGCTAGAGCTAAGGGCCAGGAGTGCGCCTGTGACCTCCAAGTCCTTACCCTTCTCCATTTGCTGAGTGTTCAGGTGAAATTCCTTGGGGAGATCATGTTGGAAGAGGTCAGGATGTAATGGCCGATTGACCTGAGAGCTGGACCTGGGCAATCGGAAGCTCCCGCCGCCTCTGCTGTCCTCGTAATGTGGCTTCTGCCCACTGTTCCCATATGGCAAGCCGTCTGCAAGGACCCAGTCTTGAGAGAACACCGTGTTGTTGAGACTGGCTTGAATACATGACTGAACCACGTTAAGACCTCTGTATAAACTTTAGAAGAATGTGGTGAGTGGACGCAGAGGTCTCCTTGTCTCCGTGTCTGCCCAAGACAAAGGTCGTAAGTTCTCTCACTAAAGGTGCCACCCACCAATCTGGAATGGCCGCTTTCTTAGGCCTCTCCTTGCATCCAGTGTCCATGGCCCAGTTTGCAAACCAACAGGGTACTACAATTCACATTACTGACCAGGTGATTTCTAAAAATATGGCCTAATTGTAAAATATAAGTGTAATTAGTTAGTGGAGAGATAGTTACAGAAAGAGATCATCTTTCCACTTAAGTTTCTAGCATGAAAACCAGTTAGCAGGTGAGAAAGCCTTTGGTACTTTTAAAAAATTGAATTTATTGGGGAGACATTCATTAATAAAATTATGTAGGTTTCAGTTGTACAATTCTTTTTCTTTATGTTAGAGTTTCTTTCTTTTTTTATTGTTTTAATCATTGTTCAAGTACAGTTTTCTCCCTTTTACTCCCATTCCAGCCCACCCACCCATCCCTCCCCACTTCCCTCCCATTTCCACCCTCCCCCTAGCTTTTGTCCATGTGTCCTTTAAGTTTGTTCCTTTAAACCCTTCCCATTCTCCCCTGAATTCCCTTTTCTCTCCCCTCTGGTCACTGTCGTCCTGTCCTCTATTTCGGTGTCTTTGGTTATATTTTGCTTGTTTCTTTGTTTTGTTGATTAGGTTCCTGTTAAAGGTGAGATCATAGGGTACTTGTACAATTCTTTATTACAGCATCTGTACTATGTGTTCACCATGCCAAGTCAAATCTCCTTCCACCACCATTTGTCTCCCTTTACCCTCCCTCTACCTCCTTTCTCTCTGGCAATCATCACACTGTTGTCTGTTTATGAGGTTTGTTTTTTTTTTCTTATCCTTTACCTTTTTCACCCAGCCTCCCTCCTCCTGAATATTTGACTTTGGGGTTTCACTGAGTCTGCTATGACCTGATTTTGAACACAGACTTCTCTGAATTAGAATTTGGGCCAGGACATCCACTCAGATAACATTTATTTAACTTCTCTGTGCTTCAGATTCTCCTTTATAAATGAGGACATTAACCATGCCTCCCCATTGGAGGAGGCCATTGAGAGGACATGACCACGGGGTGATCCTTGAGCTGGACTTTGGTAATCGAAGGCTCCTTACCCCCTTCCTGTCCTTAGAATGTGCATTCTGCCCACTGTTCCCATGGCCTGAGCTGGTTCAAGGACGCAACCTTGAGAGAGCAATGCACAGTTGAGACCATCAGGATGGTGTATGTGCCTTAAACAGTTAAGGCCTCTATGTAAACTTTTAAAATTCTGGCAGGTGGGCCCTGGCCAGGTGGCTCAGTTGGTTGGACCATTGTCTTGTATACCAAAAGGTAGAAGGTTTGATCCTGGTCAGGGTACCTACTGAGGTTGTGGGTTTGATCCTCAGTCCCGGCAACTGAATGATGTTTCTCTCTCTCTCTCTCCTCTCTTCCTTCCTCTCTCTAGAATAAATAATAACATACTCTCGGGTGAGGATTAAAAAAATAAATAAATAAAATTCTGGCAGGTGAGGCAGGGATCTATTTCAATTGCACCTGCCCAAAGCAAGCCTCATATATAAGTACTTGCTTATTAAACCTGCCACCTACCAAGCTGACATGGCCAGTCTCTCTCTCTGTGTGAGGGGATTTCGCCCGAGTCTGCAAACCAGCACTCCCTCTCAGGGTTGCCCGGAGAATTAAATGAGTTAGCAGGTATGAAGCACTGGAAAAATGCCACATACATAGTGAGAACTACTATTAACTCTTGTGAACTGTTCATTATTTTGAATTGTGTTCTTATAGATTTTCAGTTCTCCAAGGGTATTTGGTTCTTGTTTGGTTTGATTTTTAATTCTCTACTTCTGATGTTGGAGGATGGCAAGTTAGACAAAATAGTAACAGCTGTTCAGCTGTTAGTGTTAAAAGAAAAAAGCTGCCCAAAAAGGCGGTGGAAAAACATAATTATTTCAAGAGACGCTGAAAGGAGAAAAAAAGAAAGAATAATATCCCATGTCAGAAATAGGGTTTCTAAAAGCTACCCTAGAGTAACACGCCCACACATCCTGATCATTGTCTTTACAGAAATCAGAAGCTAGGGCGACGGTGCAAACCAATACATTCAATCCAAGATACTAAACACGAGGGGCAGGGTGCAGTGAGCAGGATGTAATAACACAGTCACATCCTCAGAGGCCTCCCCGCACCTGTGCCCAGCCATCGTCTCCCGGCCACCTGCTCCTGTCCTGGATGCGGAGTGTGCAGGGCTGTGGTTAGCTGGGCCTCTGACCTCCCACGGCCATGTCCACTTGCCCGCCCTCTCTGTCGGACTCCACCTGCAGCCTTTGCTACACACTGGCCATTTTAGGGTTTTAATCAGGCACCGATGCTGAAGTTTTTGTGCAGCTGTACAATGCATTTATGTTTTAAGCTAAGTGTTAGTATGAGTTGAAAAATTAAAAAATTAGATCATAAAATAAAAAAGTTATAGTAAACTAAGGTTAACTTATTATGAAGAAAGAAAAAATTATACATTGAGTGTAGCTGAAGTTTACAGGGCTCATAACGTCTACATTAGTGGGCAGCAATGTCCCAGGCCTTCACACTCACTCACCACTCACTCACTGCCTCGCCCAGAGCGACCTCCAGTCCTGCAAGCTCCATGCATGGTAAGGACCCTACACAGGTGCACCATTTTCATTTTTTACACCATATTTTTACTGTACCTTTTCCATGTTTGGCTATGTTTAGGTACACAAATACCACTGTGTTACAATGGCCTACAGTATTCAGTACAGTAACATGCTGTACAGGCTCGTAGCCCAGGAGCTCTTGCCTACATCATGCAGTCTAGGTGTGTGGGAGGCTCTGTCGTCTGGGTTTGTGCACGTGAACTCTATGATGTTCATGTGATGACTAACTTGCCCAACAACGCATTTCTCAGAATGTGTCCCCATTGGTAGGTGGCTCAAGATTACATGCAGGAAGGGAAATTGAAGTTGGGTGGATAACCAGCTGTCTCTGCCTCAGCCCCTTAGTTCCTAAATCTAGACTTTGGTAAAGACCTACGTGTCACTGATCATATTTTTAAATATTCAAAATAGGATCAATCACTTGTTTGGGGAAAAATAATACTGAGTGTGGGATGCAGGACAGCAGGAAGTAGGTAAACAGACGATCTCATCTATTCTCAAAGATATGCATGTTCATTATCTTTCTGAGGAGTATTTAGTAGTTATCTTAATACTATTATTTTTAGTAGTGGAAGTAGGGGTGGAAAATTATTAAGCAGCCTTGCTGTTTGCTTGTCAGACACACCCACAGAATGTGAAGAACTAGTCTATACCTCAGACAAGCGCCATATCTTCCGAAACAGAATGAATCCAGAGCAGTCCAGGGACTTGGAAGTGGCACCTCTACTCTCTTTGACTTGTCCTCACACCTGCTTGGTGTATTTATGTCCTCTAACCCTGGCTGATGGGACCATCTCATACGCCCAAACCTTTGAGAGTCATCCTTGAGGAAAAATCTTTCTCCTGCTATGTTCTCCCAGTCATTACATTGTTGTGTTTACCTGTCTGACCCCTGTCCCCAGAACCTGGTTCCCTGAACTGAGCAGACTGTTGATCGATCACTTGGGCCCATACCGACCCACCCTGGCTGGGGTGAGCCTGCTGGGGAAAGCACCGCGTATGGAGTGAACGTGAAAAATCGGTCCCTCCATACTGCCATGTTGGCCTCATGTTCGCATGACTCTTGTTCGTGGTTTTCTATTAAAAACAAAACAAGTTGCCTTCTCTTCCTCAGCCCCAAGTCCTACTTGAGGTTCAGAAACAGGTGGGGGATGGGTGGTAAGTGACCTCCCTGAGCATCTCCAGATTATCACAGGTCAGGTAAGGTGTGGGCTAGGTTTCGTTTTACCCTCTGAAGGGAGCAGCCCTTTGTCCTCTGCTTCAGAGTCTGAACTCGCCACCTATCTCCAAAAATATCCCACCTTTTCCTTAGTGACTTTCTACATCATACTGATTAGATCCAGCATGTTTAAATTTTACCAGCTCAGAATTTTAATCTGTGGGAGAGGCTTGGCCTCTACCCCTTGTTGGGCTGGGTGGTAATTTTAACATCCCTGTCTAAGGTTCGGGGTTCATGGCCCCACATCACTCTCATCAGCTCCACTCTACCAGTCTAACTTCTCACAGAGGTGAGAGGATTCTCCTTTGGCCTCACCTGGAGAATATTAATTCTGTCATGGATGCCAGTATCAATGTCCTAAAGCCAGTTTTTCCCTCCCTGTCAGCTTCCTCAGTGGTAGGAAAATTTTGTCTAACAGACCCCACTTGGGTCTTTATTTGGCAGTGCAGATTCTCATTAGTTCCCTGTCAGGGCTCTCTCCCAGCGGTCAGGTGGCCTACCTGAGATGCTGGCACTGCTCCAGGTGAGTGGGTGTTTGTTTTCAGTGTTATGTAGCCCTAGAGCCACAGGCAACCATTAGGCCTCTTGGAGTTTTCTCTTAATTTAGGTATATATGGGAGTGAAATTACTGTTTTTGTTCCCTTGTCATAAACAAAGTTTGAAGGAAAGCTGGTGCAAATGTAAGAAATTGAAAAGGAAACTAGAGAAATAGCTTCTTAGTAGCATTGGTCTGTCCAGAAAGTATCCAGTCATGTAATATGAAAAATAGACACATTTATTGAAGAAGATAAAAAACACAAGAAACATTGTCCATAGGACAATGACACCTCAGTCCCCTTAAAGGAGGCACCTTGGGACCTCACACAGTTCTCCCAGCGTCTCTTCCAATGTTTGAAACACTGCAGAATCCTTTGTTGGAATTGCTATCAGCTGCCCTGTTGTAAAGTATATGAATTACAATGTCCTTTACAGTAAAAACCCATGTCAAACCACTGCTAAAGTCCTTACCAATGCTAAATTGGGTATGAACAAGCAGCAGTGGATAGCAGCTCTAGAAACTGTATTTTTTTTTTCGCTTTTACGGTTGGTCAAGGCTGAGAAACAAAAATGTAGATGCTCCATTACATTGCCAGGCTCTAATCTCTGATACTATCCCTATTGGGGGAATGCCTGCCTTTGGGGTGTAAAAGACTTGCCTCCTGAAGACTGGACCATCAGCAGTCTTGAAGTAAGTGGTAACCTAAAGCTTCCACAGTCACCCCACGTGAGCGTGGAAGTCTGACAAAGAGCCCACTTGAAAGATTCAAGGGGACATAAAGTGGTGGGTTTGTCATGTGGGGAAAGGGTAAGTCTTCCCTAAAAGCTAGAACCTTACTCTGGGAATGGCAGAAATTAGTGCTAATTAAGGAGGGTTTCTAGAAGGCACGGCAATGCCTCATGAATGGATTGTGAGAGGCTCTAGAACTTTCTCAGCAGTATACCTCAGGTTATGAAGGAAATGCATGGTGATTTACCTCTCATCTCTGGCTAAACCAGAGAGACAAAAATTCATTACAATGCTGTGATGTTGCACACAGATTTGATAAGTAAGTTCAAGACTTTGGCTCCAGTAATGGACAAGGTTCCAGCAAGACTGGCAAACAGATAACATACCCAAGTTTGTATTCTAGGGGAAGGGTCTGCGAGGATCCAACGGCAGCCAGTCATGCTGACTCTACCACCATGAATTATCTTTAACTTTTTGTGTCTTTGTGTTTCTTCCTCCACATTCAAAAATCCCAGGTCAGGAAGGAAATATCTGGTAGTCTGTACTGTGTAGTAGGATAAATGCTGTGCCTCTTAACAAAGACTCATGTGCTGTGAGTTTTTTTGTTTCTGTTTTGTGTTTTTGTTTTTTAAATAATACAAATGCGATTTATTTGCTGGACAGTCAGAGACTTCTAGCAAATGTCTGTTTCCTACCAACATTTTGGCTGCCCGATATCCTACATGAATTCTTCCTCCCATAATTGACCTTTATGGGAAAAATTTGTGATGTATTACAGTGATTTCTTTCTTTCTTTTAAAAAATAGAACTTGTTTGTATATCTATCAAAGCCTGGAGTTTTCTTTATGGAAACATTTTTATATTAATGATTTAGTTTATTTAATATATATAGAAATATATATTAATAATATAGAGAGAAATTGTGAATATATTTGACTATTATAGGTCTATTTAGATATCTATCTTCTCCAAGTTTTGATAAGTAGTATTTTCTAGAAATATATCTGTACCATCCATATTGTCATATTTATTCATCTATATTTGTTTATAATACCTTAATATATTTTTATTCACTTTTTAAATTTTATTTATTGGTTTGAAAGAGAGAAAAACATTGATTTGTTATTCTACTTATTTATGCATTCACTGGTTGCTTCTTGTGTGTTCCCTGAGTGGAGATCAAACCAGCAATCTTGGCATATCAGAACAACGCTATAACCAACTGAGCTACCCGGCCAGGGCCTATTCTTACTTACTTTTAATGTCTGGCAGATCTCTAGTGCTGCTGTTCAGAGATCTAGATCTAAATCTCTAGTGAAGTGCACCCTTCTTAGCTCTGACATTTTATATCTGTGCATCCTCTCTTCATTAGTCCTATTAAATGTTTATCCATTTTCAACAAAGCAACTTTTGCTGCTGTAGTTGATTTTCACTATCAGAGCTTATTGTTTATTTTATTAATTTCTACCCTTATTATTTCCTTCCTTGTGCTTCTTTGGGTTTATTTTACAGGTTTTTAATATTAACTTTTTGAGGTTTCTGGTTTCAGTTGTGACATGTAAAGAGCTTGGAAAACATCACTCTTATCCTTATGTCAAGAAAAAGAATACAGAAGCCTTGAACCACACTACAACCAGATTAACCTAATTTACAATTTATACTGCACTACAATCAACAGTAGCAAAATAGACTTCCAGTCAAGATGGAGGCATAGATAGACACATTTCACCTTCTTGTGCAAGCACAAGAAGAATCACTACTAACCTCAAAATAAAAAACACCCATAACTACCAGGAAATATAACTGTATGGAAGTCCAAAAACCAAGGATTTAAAGAAGCCACATTCATCCAGACAAGTAGGAGGGACTGAGACAGGGAGCTAAGAGGAGAGGATGTGGTATGGTGCAGAGAGGTGGCAACAGTGGAATGAGTGGTCCCACATTCACATGCGGTGGATAAAAATCAGGAAGGATAACTTGGGAACAAACAGTCCCAGCCCCAGACTAGACCATACAGCACAGGGTTCCAGTGCTGGATAGAAAAAGCCTCATAAATTCTGGCTGGAAAAACCAGTGGGTAAGGGAAAGGGGAAAATGGGGGAAAAGGTTCAGGGATTAAGGAGCATAATTGGTAGGTACAAAATAGACAGGGATGTTAAGAATCGTGTAGGAAATGGAGAAGCCAAAGAACTTACATGCACAACCCATGGATGTGAATTAAGAGGGGAGATTGCTGGAGGGAGCAGGGGACCAGGCGGGGGGGACAAAAGAGAAAAATTTGGGACAACAGTAATAGCATAATCAATAAAAATATACCTTAAAAAGCAGTAGCAAAATATGCACTGTTTTCAGTGAAGAGAAGTAAGCCTTTATTTCCTTGCTGGCTGAGCTGAAAATATACATTATTTTGGAATATATGTGGGATTTACAAAGACAGACCATATGCTAGGCCACAAAACAAATCTTAATACATTTAAAACAATTGAAATAGTTTATACTATTTTTTAGTTTATGGATTATCAAAAAATCTAAGATTAGACTTCATTATCCAAAGAGTCTCCAAATCCAAAAAACTATACTATTTCTCCATCCAGAAAAATATATAAACTCATAAATACTCATATATCTTAAAATGTAACCACCATATTCTCTGTCATATCTAAGAATATTAATGTATGAATGAGGTAGAAACTCTAATTGTCAAACTGAGTCAACTTAGCTAATTCTACTTGAGAGTACTCCTATTTTAATATTACTTCAAGCCTTCCAAGTTGCATTTGTGTGAAATAGTATTGGTGTTGAGAAAATTCAATATATAACACAATGCTCAGCACAGCAGCTCCCAGGCTTCTTCCCTCCTCTCTCTCGGAAGGATTCTGATGCCCTTAGTACTTTAAATTCAGAAATATCCCCTGGCTCTGGGCTTGTCCCCTGTTGGGAAACAATGTGTTCCTCAGATGTCACACAGTTGAAGCCGGGCCAACACTTACCAAGGTCAGTTCCGACCCCATCTCCACCTCCTTCAGTCGTCTACATACGCAGGTTTCTCCACAGTCCTCACCAAGGACATCATACGTTTCATGTATTTCATATCCTCTCCTGCTATGAAAGGTGGCTGAGCCTTGGAAATACCGAGTCATTTCTTTAAGACTGAAACATTGTCAGGATGATTTTCCTAAAATATATTACCTATTGTGTTGCCCTATTTTGTAAATTTATGTCCTTTTCTCTTAGATTATAGATTTATCTTTAACAATTCCCTGTATCCTTTGGGTCTCAAAGAATTACCAAAGACAAAGCCATCTAAAATAATATATCTCAAGGTCCTCCGCACCTCCCTGCTTCCCCCTGCCTTTTAGAAGACTACTGGCACAAGCGCACAGAACATGTTCTGAGAGTACAGCTAACCACCAGAAGAGGCTAACACTCAGACCCTGTCTTAGCCTGGGTTTACCAGAAAGCAGAGCCCAAAGAATAAGTTTATGTGCCAATACCTGTTGGGGAGTGTGTCCCACAGGGCAAGAATGAGAGGCAAGAGTAGTGCAGTAGGAAGAAACAGAACAGATGTGCTATTGAGTTGTCCATCACTGTGTGTGACTCATTGCTCTATCCCATGAGATCACTTTAAATAATAAATTCTACATGTATTTTAATCTAATTGAATTTTCAAAAAATTAAATTCTTAGAGAATATGTTCTCTGACCACAACAATATTAAAATTAAAAATCAGTAGCAAAGCCTGGAAAGACCTGAGAAATCCTTCCATAAGTGCATGGTGAAACAAACCAGTACCTCCGTGCCATAGAACACTGCTTAGCAATGAAAAGAAATGAACTATTGACACACACAACAACCTGGATGAATCTCTGGACACTTATGCTAAGTGAGAAAACAATTCCAAATCTTACATATTATAACGATTCTATTTATATATCACTCTTGAGGCGACAAAATCATAGGTATATGAAACAGATTAGTGGTTGCCAGGAGATAAGGAATCTGTGGGTGAAGGAACGGAAATGGGTGTGGCTCTAGAGAGCAGCATGGAGAGTCCTTGTGGTGAATGTGCTACAACTTGACCATATCAAAGTCAATGTTTTGGCTGCTTTACAAGATACTACCACTGAGGGGTAAAGGTGCATGAGATCTCTCTGTATTTCTTACAACTTCAAGTGAATCTATAATCTCAAAATATAAAAAGTTTAATTTAAACAAATGGGGGAAATAAAAGCCCTCTCCACAATTCATATGATTATCATTATTTCACTATCATTCAAGTGCTAAAAACAAAGTATACCCTAAAATCTTACTTTCCATGTACCTCACTCCATTAAACCATAGCTGAGAACCTTAGTAACTGAAATGCCACTGCAGACCAAAGGTTATCACCATGCTACATAACTCCAAGAATGGGTTGCTTATTGCCCTAGAACTTGTGGGCGAACCAGTTTCAGAATCCCATCCTCTGAGGGTCTAGTTTTCACAGCCAATGCTAGTACTGAGCCAAGGCTTAAAGACAAGGTGAAAAATAGGGATACGAAAGCAGGTAAAGATAGGGAACTAATACAAAGAGGTGGTGTCACGTCGGCCACCACTGTGAATGACTGGTTATATGGTTGTCCGAACTGTAAGGATGTTCCCCAAGATACCCACCTCTGGTTATTCAACCAAACACTAATCTAGGTACTACTGTGAAAGGTCTTTGTGGATGTAAGTAAAGTTACTACTCAGTTAATCTTAAAATAAGGGGGTTATTTTGGATTACCCAGGTGGACCCAATCTAACTGCATGTGCCCTTAGAAGCAGAGAACTTTCCCTGGCTGGTGTCAGGGGAGGAGGGGTTAAAGATGTGGCAAAAGAGGAAATCAGAGAGATTCCGAGTGTGAGAGGGTTCAATGTGCTATTGCTGTCTCTGAGATGTTGGGGCTCACGTACAAGGACTTCAGAGAGGTCCCTAGAAGCTAAGGGCAGCCTCCAGCTGACAGTCAACAAGTAAATGTAAATCTCAGCCCTGCGACTACAAGGAACTGGATTCTTCCAAAACCTGAGGTAGCTTGCCACTCAATTCTCCTCAGGGCTTCCAGAGAAGAATCTTGACTAGCAGATCAGCTTGCTTTTGGTCTTGTGAAACCCAGAGCAGAAAAGTCCATCAAACCCACCTGAACTTGGAAACTACAGAATTTGAGATGACAAATCTATATTGTTTTAAGTCACTAAGTTTGGGGAAACTTGTTATAGCAACAATAAAAAATTAATAGTTTGCTGCCTAAAATGTAACTCAGGACTGTGTGCCTGGGAGAGAGAGAAACATTTCTCTATTGACTCACATCTCTTATCTGTGAAGGTTGCCCCACAGGACGATAATCACCCTCCACTTTGAGTTACACATAAATGAGGGTCTCAACAGTTTCTCACCAACTTTCCACAATACAGCGCCAATGGTGAAGCCCTGGACAGGAAATGATCAGGTGAGAGGGGCAGGTCCAAGGCCAGGTGCTGCAAGGCTGGTCATGTCAGAAGTGGCCAGAATCAAGGTCGTTCTCATGCTCACTCCATATGAAATGAAGACCAAGGAGGAGAGAGAGGCTCCCTATTTCTGGATCCCAGGTCTATAATGCATCCAGCTGTATTTCTTTCTAATTTGCCCAAACACACCATATGCGCTAGCATAGGTGGCATCAGGGAGATTAGTGGGGTCAGAAGGCAAAGGTTGAATGTTCTTCAAGGTCATTATTATGGACTGAACATTTTGTGCCCTTCCCAAATTCCTATGTTGCAATTCAAACACCCAAAAAGATGGTATCAGAAAGTGGGGCCCTTGGGGAGTGAGTAGTTCATAAGGATGTAGTACTCATGAGTAGAATTAGTGTTCTTTAAAAGAGGCACCAGAAAGCTCTCTCCCTGCCTGGCTTATTTCACTTAGCATAGCAAGAAGAGAGCTGTTTATGAACAAGAAGTCTGGCTCCCAACAGGCACGAAATATGTTGGCATCTTGTTCTTGGACTTCCCGGACTCCAGAACTGTGAGAAATAAATCTCTGGTGTTTAAACCACCCCGTCTGTGGCGTTTTTGTTATAGTAGCCGGAACAGACTAGGACAGTCATCGAAATAGATTCCAGCCTCATTAAGATGAGTAGTGGCACATGGCTGAGGAGAAACCTGAGTCAAATAGTGACAGTGTGTAGGCCCAGGCATGGCTTAAAGATAGGAATAATGGAATGAAAGGTGATGTCCTTAATGAGTGGCTCCTGGTGCCTGGCATGCATTCTCCACCAGCATCTGTATCTCTTCATCAGTGAGTTTGAGGTTGGCAGATTTCCCTGGCCCCTCTGAGACATTTTATTTCTTGTTCCACTATTTTGAATCCCAGGATGCTACTTGGAATCCCAAAAAAGAGGTTCTCACTTCCCCTCCTCTGTCAATACAACCACGCTCATGTATGTTCAGACCATCGGCCAGGTCCTGGGAACTGGAAATCCCCAGCCTGCAGGAACATCATCTTTGGAAAGTAGGTGGTCCTCACATGTGTGGTGGTGGGAGGTGCACCACTGCTTCCCCTTCCCAGCCCACCCTCCTCTCAAGAGTCACTGGGCTCCGACCCCCGAGTATTATGAACCCCACTTGTCTTCTCCCATTTACTACCCTGGATCCACCAGTTACTGGCTAGGCAACCTTGGGCCAATTGTCTGACCTTTCCTTACTTCTATTTCATCATCTATAAAATGATGATAATAAAAACACATATTTATAAGGCTGTGGTTTGGCTTAAGTGGGTTAATATAAGTAAAGTGCAGTGCCAGACTTAAGTCAGTGCTTTCTATTATTATTATTATTATTAACAGTAGTAGTAATATGATTAAATGGTGAAACCTTTTAAATTAACCCAAAAGTCAAAGAATTAATTAAATTAACTCTAATACAGCTATAAAATTAAATACAATGCAATTATTTAAAAATGAAGAAGACATTAGATACATTAACCTGGAGAAACTTCACAACAGCTTGTATAACATTTGTGGAGAACAATGAAGTAATGTATACTTACATTTGCTTGCATGAGTGTAAAATTGCTTGGGGAAGATACACTGGTAATAGTAGTTTTTCTACTTGGGGCATGAAAACTTGGCAGAGAGGTGACAGGAAGGGAAGAGAGATTTTTCACTGTACATTTTAATACTTGTCCATTTAAGAGCCATGTAAATGTATAATCTATTCAAAAATGCAGGAAATGCCTGAAAAATGAAAGTATAAAAGAAAGAATTCTATCTAATTCACTGGAACTAAGGAACTCTAAACCCACGCGGGAGAGTCGCGGTCCTGCAATCCCGGTCGCGTGAAGTGCGTGATCAGCCTCTTCTCTTTGAGAATTTCTGAGTTGCAATTCTGAGAGGAGTTCTGAGAGCTGAAAAGGCCTGCCCGTGGTGAGGGCGACCTGCAGGACGCACTGAGATGTTGCGCATGGGTCACCGGCTAGCAGTGACCACGGCACACTGTGGATGGCTCGACAATACGCGAGAAAAAACACACATGCACAGAGACAAACCAGTTTCTGTGGGGAAGTAGGGACAGAATGGCCACCCCCCTAGTGGGGAGCGCCTGATTTACCGTCCATACCTGCTTTTATTAGGCTCATTTTGCATAATAACTCAGGTAACGTACAATACTCATTAGGGGAAGTAAGGAATATATAAAACAAAGAACTCTGCCGGTCTATTGAGTTGGGGGGTCAAAGAGCTGTAAGGCTGAGGAACAAACTAGCTTCCTCCTAAGACCCTCCTCATTCAACTGAGAGCATTCTTGAACAAAGAAGGTTTCACAGTAATTTACATGTTCTTTCTTAGGCCTGATCACCCCGGGAAATCCGCACTTCCCAGTACCGAGCTGTACTTTCCCGTCATTGTTTCAGGCTTAGGTGGAGCGCGGGAACTAAAGCCACCGAGAGATAAGGAGATTTTCTTCCGGACGCTGAGAACTCAGACTTTGTCAAAGGGAGGAGTGAGGGTCCATCACCCCCTTTTGCTGCAGCCCCCCAAGTCCTTCTTTTGGGGGGCCTCCCAAAGTGATCGTGCCTGGCTTGGGTTGTTCCCCCCGTGGGGAATCTTACCCGTCTTTGGCTAACCGACCAAGCTTTTGGGGTTCAGCAGCAGAAACAGCATTACTGCCAGGAAGATAAGCTTTTGTCTCCTTGCCGGCTCACGGTTCCAAGGGCGTTCCCTTAGCCTAGCCTAGGCGGGGGTTTCAGTTTTCTGATACCAGTCAGGGCGGTTCCCAACACTGAGAATCTGTCCGCTTATTTACGTGCTGAGCAGAAGAGCACTGTACTTGGGGCGTGGCTTAAGGTGGGTGAACATGGATTTCCCATTGAAACTGCTAGACACTGCTGGACAAAGACATTTGCGTAAAAGTGCTGATGGAAATATTGCAAACAAAGGCATCCAGGAAAATGACTTTCTCCTCACTAGTTGTATTTTTCAGTAAAGGTGCTTAGAGACATGGTTCCTACAGGTGATGGGTATGGAGAAGGAGGCCCATTTTTCAGAGTTGTATGAATGTGAAATAAAGTATGTGAAGTTCATTTTTCAGATCCTGGCACACTCTAGTAGCCATTGGTATTGTTAATAGTGTCAAGGAGGAAAAACAGGAGAAAATCCAATTTAATTTTATATGTACAGGGGTTCCATCAGAATGTCGGGGGCGGGGAGCAAGGAGAAGTGGGGCCATCGAGGCTTACGTGCCATCTTGAGCTAGAGAGAAGAGGGTACCATTCTGGGACTTCAAAGGAGCTGACATTCCCATGGTGCTGGAAAAGCAGGTGTTTGGTAAACAGAAGTTTGCTTGGCCATGCTGAGGCACAGCGACATAGAGCAGACTGATCTCTAGGCCTTGCCGAGTCTCCCCTGCCAATACCTAGCTTGTATTCTTCATAGATATCTCTGATGATAGCTCTGTTTGAGAGATGCAGGCCCTTTCTCTAAATTCTTTTAAGCAGTTAATTAGGAAGATAACAAGAGAAACATCCTGAGTCTTCTGTTTCTTAAAAAAATAATTGGCCTAGCGCTGGCTAGTATAGCTCAGTGGATTGAGTGCCTGTGAACCAAAGGGTCACCAGTTCGATTCCCCGGTTGGGGCACATACCTGGGTTGTGGGCCAGGTCCTCAGCACATGAGAGGCAACTACACATTGATGTTAAAATAATAATAATAATAATCAGCCTACAGTTACCAGAGGGGAGAGGGATTGGGGGACTGGGTGAAAAGGTGAAGAGATTGAGAAGTACAGATTGGTACAAAACAGTCATGGAAATGTAAAGTATGACATAGGAAACACAGTTAATAATATTTTAATAACTGCCCTCACTGGTATGGCTCAGTTGGTTGGGCATTGTCCTGCAAAGTGAAAGGTCATTGGTTCGATTCCTGGTCAGGGCACTTGCCTGGGTTGCAGGTTCAGCCCCTGGTTGGGGCATGTATGAGAGGCAAGTGATTGATGTTTCTCTCTCACATTGATATTTCACTCCCTCTCTTTCTCTTTCCCTTCCCCTCTCTCTAAAAAGAAACAAATAAAATCTAAAAAAAAATTTCTAATAATTATATACAGTGTTGGTTGGGTAGTGGAAGTATCAGGGGGAACACTTACTGGATATGATTGTCTAAAGACTATGCTGTACACCTGAAACTAATACAAAATAATACTGAATTCAGACTGTAATTGAAAAAATATTTTAAAATGTAAAAGAAGTAAAAATAATAATAATCAGCCTAAATTGATCTTTATGCCAAAGAAACACATTTTGGGATGGCAAACTCTGCTCCCTTACTATAGCCTCTGTCCACTGGACTGACTCTTTCAGCCACATGCCCCGCTTGCTGCAAATCAGCCCATTTACCGTCTTCCAAAAGAAATCTGATCACACCAAATGCAGCATGTTTTTGCGGTTATAGTGCTGAGTCACAAAGCAGAGTCACCTGAGCAATGACCAGGGTCCCATTAAGGGCCCTCGTCCCTTGTAGCACTTGGCCTCTGGGACTTCTGCGCCCTGGCTCAAAGATTTTCTCTAATCCAGCAATTCACTGCTGATGCCTCCTTCTCTCAGTTCTTACTTATGCAGAGCAATGTGTCTCTCACACTTCACACTTCTGTCAAATAAAAACAAATTTAGACTGAAGTAAGCTGAAGCATTATTCAAAAAGACTATTGCAATAAGGAGAGGGAGACTTTTGCAATAGGGAGAACAAAGCTCCCAGTCACAAGATCTATAAGCATCTCAATGGTCCTGAGGCAGGATGGCAAGAAGCTGGGAAAAGTCCTTGACAAGTAGAATGAGGAACCTGAGACAAAACAATTAAATAAGGTCAGGCGATTAGCAGTCTGCTAATAAATTACAAGATCTTATCTTCCCTAACCAAGGACACTTAGGAGCAAATAGTTTATACTTTTTCTCCTCAACCAGAAAGTAAATAGTTTAAATCACTCTGGTCAGGGAGATAGACAACAAGTAACAATAGAAACCAATTACAGCCAGACAAATCCAAGATAAAGATAAAGCAGTGAAGTTGCTGGGAGAATGGTCCCAAACACCCCCGTGCTCTCATTCTGTTGCCTCAGCATACTGAAGGACACACCTGGAAAACTGTTGAATATTCTGTTGAGACCCTCCCCAGGACCTTCTCTAATACTCCCACCTTTAGAAAACAGATAGGAGCTCTCAGAACAAAGGACCCAGTGTTCTCTCTCTCTCCACCCCCCTGCCCCCGCTCCCTCCACTCGGGGGTGGGGGTGGGGCATTTCCTCAGGCCTGTACTTTTACTTTTTCCTAAGCTTGAAGCATCTCCACAAGACTTGCAACCAGAGGAGCAGCGGTCAGCAGCAGCTCGCCTGGGCTAGCCCCCTGAACCTATCCCCAAGAACTCTCCTGTTGCCTCTGTGACTTTTCCTCCTGAGTCTAGGCAGCCCAGACAGGCTCACTCCTGTTGCTGGGATCTTGCCTCTTCTATCTTTAAGCCCTTCCTTTGTTTCACTGTCCCCAGCTTTTACAAACACACTCTCAAAACCACCTGGAATCATGTCATGAAATCTTCCCCGCGAGAGGTCAAGAACCCACACATTCCAGACCATGCTGGGGAAGACCCTGACTCAACCTGGTCCCTTTCTAGTGACAATTCCATAGAAAGGACTGTTGTTTTAGGGGGAGGGGTAAACAAGTCTAGAAAGAACCAGAATTGGGAAAGTCGGATGAGCAGGTGGCATGATCGGACAGTTGAGTGGGAAATGTTGTTAAGAAAGTATTGTCCCACGTTCCAATGTTTGCTTAACCTCAGGGGCCAAAGTTCAGGGCTCCAGTGGACAGAGAGGAGCCTGGTTAAAGTCGGGTCAAGGGTAAGTTAGTGGGCATTTTGTTCCAATTCGTTCATGGAGACAAACACTCAGCTAACCTTTTATGTCAAAGAATGGGAATTCGAAAGCTCTAGATCTGGCTTTGCCTACGTAAACAAGGGGGTAATCCACAAGTCTTATTTAAAGCCTGATGGGGAAGGGTGATTATTGGCAGTAGTAAGCCTTTTCTCACAGAACACTGGTGCAGTTTTCCAGGAGCACGGGGCTCAGGTTAAGTTCAGCACGATCATTTCCAAACTAGTGCATCCCGTTTTACCACCTCCACTGCCTATAATTTGGGGTCATTTACTCACCATTCTCTGCCTCTGTTTCTTTACCAACATATATTTTCCAGGAAAAAGGCTTACTAAGTTCTACATTATTGACAGCAAGAGAAATTTATCCATACAATCATATAAAGGTTGCACATGTCATGTACCCTACCCTAAATACTTTAGGATGCCTCTTCTAAGAAGAACATCTTTTCATATAACTATAATAACAATATCCCACCTAAAAATAACATCGATTTTATAATATCTTATAATATCCAGTCGCCTTTCCTTTTCCTAACTGTCCTTCAAATGGCTTTTATTGGTCTCCTGCCTGGAAACAATATCCAATCTAGGTTCACACAGAACATTGGCTGCATGTCATTTTAGTTTCTTTGACCTTGGTTGGTTACTCAATGCATGATCCACGAATCAGTATTATCAGCATCACCTAGAAACGGGTTTGAAATGCAGGATAGCCAGCCCTGCCCAAACATATTGAATCAGAAACAGCTGTTGAACCCGCTGCCCAGGTCATTCCAACGAACCTGAAGGACTAAGAAGCATTCCTCTTGGATGTCTCCATTTCCACCCCCCATGATTTGAATTTTTGCAAATTTTTGAACAGCTGTCTTTTTCTCACTACCACTTATATGAATTTAAAAGTCACTTACATGATTCTAGAGTGTTTGGACAATGGTGATTTTATTTGACACTTTTCAGTTTTATGCTTTTCCTTTTCTTTTCCTCTGTTTTCCTTTCCTTCTTTCTTTTGCTCGTGCAAGTAAACTAAGAATATATTCCCTTCTAAAACTTTTTGTGATTTAAACATCTGTGAAGAAAAGTATTCACCCTCCTTTATATTTCCTATCTCTTTTATTCCCCTTTTCAGACATTGCACTGTGTTATTCAGGGTTCTGTCAGGATGGAACTTGTGGAAAGAAGATATATATTAAAGGAATTGCACCTTATGAAAATGTTGGAGGTGGGGATGAAGATTATGAAAAGGAGACATTTATTGTAGAAATTAGACCTTATAAAAGTGCTAGAGGTGGGGGAGTGAAAGGTCAGTAAAGGGAGTCAGAAATCAGAGGGCTGGGAGCCGCGGTGTGGGGAAGCCACATCCTGGAGCTCACAGGGAAAGCTGAGAAGCCAGCCATGTCCTACCAGCAACACGGGCCATGGAGCAGCTTGTGGAGAGGGCTTTGGGGAGCTATTCCTTCTGCATAACTTTCTCTCTATGGACTCACTGTCAAGCATCTTCTGACCAGCTCAGGGATGCTAGTGGACACCAGGGCCAGAGATTGGGAAGACCAGATAGCCAAGGAACTTTGCCTTCCTTCATCATATTTGACCACAGTGACCTTTTTAGAGTAATGGCTGCTGTTTCACTTGTGCCTTCCAAACCTTACATGTTTCCCTATAGCCAATGCTATCCTGGATCAGAAAAGAAGACAACATAGCACAGCATCTTACCCGGCCTCTTTAAATAAATACGTATATATTACACTCATATTCTTTGTAGAAATTGTGCATATTGTTTGCCACTTTCACTTGTCAGTTCAAAATGTCTTCCAAGCTCAGTCAATATGTATTGCACACAAGACCAAACTACAATCATACCTCAGCATCCATTGGCTTCAGAACCTATCAAACCCTGTGGTCATTGCATTTTGATGAGAAAAAAAATGCTTCAGCACTCAGCACTTGCTCGGGACTTGCACTTGCTAGAACTTGTATGAGTCACAACACCTGCGAGAGAAAATGCTTTATCACTTATCACTTGCACTTGCTCGGTACTTGTTGGTTTTGGCACTCTTCACAAGTTCCAGAACGAATTAATGATGAATACCAAGAGGTACTCCTGCATTTTTTTTCATCTTTTGCACCGCCTTAAGGAAGCATTTTTCAAACCACTGGTGGCATCCCTTAGTGGTTCATGGGATTATCTAGTGTGTCAAAAGCACTATTAAAAAAGAATAGGATAGAAAACACAAAAGTGCATCTCCTTCTATACAGATAACTATTGCTTTGTGAAATGTGTGTTTTAGTTAACAAACTAGACTGTGCCCTCAGTACTCTCAGTTCTGAGGACACAGCCTGGAACACGTAGCTTACTGTGGGTAACATTGCCCTGTTGCTTTTTTTCTTTTACCACCCCCCTCCATTTGGTGGGGCAGGGGAATTGGCTGGGATTTTTGTTTGTTTCTTTGTTTTATTTTAACAGATAACAGTTTGGGAAAAAGAAGGATTTCTGGGGCTACTGATTTTCAAGAGAGGAGCAAACTCACCTTTAAAAAATCATAATACAGTTTTAGATGGTACTTCATCAATTCCCAGTCCAAAGTTGCTAATGAGCATCAGAAGAAAATTCTTCTTTAATAACCTGAATGCGAAGAGATTGCTATGACCAGAAAATCAAAGGGTGTAGCCTCAAAAGTGCAAAAGAATCTCTTTGGGGAAGAGTGAATTAGATTCAATTTCTGAACTTCTACAAGCAACAGTGAAACACATGCTGATTTGCTTGGCAGTGGAGACCTCTACAGAGCTCATGTTAGAACTGCAGCAAAACTATTATTATTAAGAATAGACTTAGGTTTATGTCATAGATTTTTAAAACACTAAAGGGACTTAGAGAATTTAATTCTGTAAACTTAGATTTTCCTAAGACTTATTTCTCATCCTTTATATGTCGAGAACTTTTATAAATAATATCTAATTTGTTTTTTTAATATTTTATTTATTAATTTTAGAGAAAGGGGAAGGGAAGGAGAAAGAGAGGGAAAGAAACATCAGTGTGTGGTTGCCTTTCATGTGTCCCCCACCAGGGACCGGGCCTGCAACCCAGGCATGTGTCCTGACTGGAAATCGAACTAGCTACGCTTGCTTCACAATCCAGCACTCAATCTACTGAGTCACACCAGTCAGGGCTAATTTGTTTTCTTATAACAATTCTGTGAGGTAAATATTATCATTTTTATTTTTAAATTTATTTTTTAATTTATTACATTTCAGTTGAATTTTTCCCAGATTTATTGAGGTATGACTAAAAACTAAAAATTGTATATATTTAGGTTGTACATTGTGATTTTTTATAGTATATAATGTGATGAATTTTTTTGTATTTTATTGTTTATGCTATTACAGTTGTCTCACTTTCTCCCCCTTCACCCCACTCCATGCAGCCTGCCCCCCACCTCCATAATCAGTCCCCTCACCGTTGTCCCTGACCATGACTAACCCTTTCAGCTTCTCTCAATCAGTCCCCACCTCCCTCTCCCCTCTAACAGCTGTCAGTCTGTTCCATGATTCCATGCCTCTGGTTCTACTTTGCTCCTTAGTTTATTTTCTTCATTAGATTCATCTTATAAGTGCGATCACACAGTATTTGTCTTTCAATGACAGACTTATTTCCCTTAGCATAATAGTCTCCAGAGCCATCCATGCAGTTGCAAAAGGTAGGAGTTCCTTCTTTCTTTCTGCTGTGTACTTTCCATTGTGTAAATGTACCAGAGTTTTTTGATCCACTTACCTACTGATGGGCACTTAGGCTGTTTCCAAATCTTGGCTACTGTAAATCTGCGCTCTATGAACATTGGAGTGCATAGGTTCTTTTGAACAAGTGTTTTGGAATTCTTGAGGTATATTCTCAGCAGGCAGTTCCATTTTGAGTTTTTTAAGGAAATTCCATGCAGTTTTCCACAGTGGCTGCACCAGTCTGCATTCCTACTAACAGTGCACTAGGGTTCCCTTTTCTCCACATTCTCTCCAGCACTTGTTGTTTGTTGATTTATTAGTGATAGCCACTCTGGCAGGTGTGAGGTGATATCTCCTTGTGGTTTTAATTTGCACCTCTCTGACAGCTAGTGATGCTGAGCATCCTTTCATATGTCTCTGGGCACTCTGTATGTCCTCCTTGGAGAAGTATTTGTTCAGGTCCTTTACCCAGTTTTTAATTGGATTATTTGTCTTCCTAGTATTGAGTTGTGATGATTTAATATACATATACATTGTGAAATGATTACTGTAATTGAATTAAATAACACATTCATCACCTTGTGTAGTTGTTTTTCATGTGGTAAGAACATTTAAGGCCTTCCCCCAGCAAATTTCTAGTATACAATACAGTATTATTTTTTGTCTTCTAAAAATATTTTTCCTTTGTTTTTATTGTTGACACTATTACAGATGTCCTCATCCACCCTCCCCCGCCCAACCCTTTGCCCCTCTCCTTCCAGCTCCCACTCCTCCTTCCCTCTGGCCGTCGCCACACTCTTGTCTGTATCCGGGGTCGTGTGTATATGTTCTTTGACTAATCCCTTCACCTCCTTTCATCCAGTCTCCCCGACCAAGACTCCAATGACCGTGATGTGCATTAGATCCCCAGAACTTATCCATCTTATAACAAAAGTTCATGCCCTTTGACCAGCATCTCCCCATTTCTCCTGCCTCCTGTTCTATTCTGGTTCTATATGAGTCAAAATTTTTTAGATTCCATATGTAAGTGACATTATGCAGTTTATGTCTCCCTGTGTCTGGCTTATTCCAGTAACATACTGTCCTCCAGTTTCATCCATATTGTCACAAATGGCTATTATCCAAAAGATGAGGTCAGTGTTGGTGCAGATGTGGGGAAAGGGAAACACTTGTACACTCTTGGTAGGAATTAAATTGGTATACCAGTCAAGACGGAGGTGTAGGTAAACACAACGCACCTCCTCATACAACCACAGCAAAAATTACAACTAGACTACACAACAAATATCACCCAGAATTGTCAGAAAATCAAATTGTATTGAAGTGTAAGAACCCAGGAATTAAAGATGTCACACACCTCTAGACAGGTAGGAGTGGCAGAGATGCATGTAGTGCCATGGAGATGCAGACAGGTGGAACGGGCAGTCCAACACTCACATGTGGTGAGTGAAAATCAGGAGAGATACCTCAGGAACAAGGTATCCCAGCCCCACACCAGACCACCCAGCCCAGGTTCCAGTGCCAGGAATGTAAGTCCCCATAACTTCCAGTTGTAAAAACCAGTGGCGGTTGGAGTGATGGATGAAACTGCAGGATTCTCAGGAGTTTCCTCTTAAAGGGCTCACAATGGACTTAGGACTTACACAGACTCACTCCCTCTGGGCTCCAGCACTGGGGCAGCAGCTGGAGGGGCAGCAGCTGGAGGGGCACCAGTAGCATACAGGGAGAGAGTGAAGTGTCTGGCATCAGGGCGAGTGACAGGAAACAGCTTCCTCCTAGTCAAAACTCCAGAGGCCAGGCAGCAGCACTGTCCCCTTACTGAGCCCTTCCCCACACAGAGCCGCAGAGCAGCAACACCATATCTAAGACTCCATCTACCTGGTTCACAAGGGTTGCCCCACCTTGGTGATTACCTAAGGCTCTACCCCATCCAACTTTCTGGTGCACTTTTCTACAATAGGCCATGCTACTAAGATAGTGAGTTAAAGCAACCCTACTAAATACATAGAAACAAATACAGGGAGGCTGCCAAAATGAGGAGACAAAGAAATATGCCCCAAATGAAAGAACAGAAAGAACTCCAGAAAAAGAACTAAATAAAATGGAGATAAGCAATCTATCAGAGTTCAAAACATTGGTTAGTAGGATGCTCAAGGAACTCACTGGGTACTTCAACAGCATAAAAAAGACCCAGGCAGAAATGAAGGTTACACTCAGTGAAATAAAGAAAAATTTACAGGAAGCCAACAGTGGCGTGTATGAAGCTGAGAATCAAATCAATGATGGAGAACATAAGGAAGAAAAAAGCATTCAATTAGAACAGTAAGAAGGAAAAAAATTTAAAATCAAACAAACAAAGATAGGCTAAAAAGCCTCTGGGACAACTTCAAACATACCAACATTGGAATGATAGGGGTGTGGGAAGGAGAAGAAATTGAAAACTTATTTGAAAAAGTAATGAAAGAAAACTTCCTTAACTTGGTGAAGGAAATAGACGCATAACTCTAGGAAGCACAGAGAGTCCCAAGAAAGATGGACACAAAGAGGATCACACCAAGACACGTCATAATCAAAATACCAAAGGTTAAAAGATAAAGACTTTTAAAAGTAGCAAGAGGAAAGCAGAGAATTTCCTACAAAGGAGTTCCCATAAGATTGTCAGCTGATTTCACAAAAGAAACTTTGCAGGCAAGAAGGGACTGGCAAGAAGTATTCAAAGTAATAAAAATAAGGACCTACAGTTTAAATTACTCTATCCAGCAAAGCTATCATTCAGAATTGAAGTGCAGATTAAGTGTTTCCTAGACAAGGTAAAACTAAAGGAGTTCATCATCACCAAGCTATTAGTATATGAAATATTAAAGGGACTTATTTAAGAAAAGAAGATCAAAACTATGAATATTAATGTGGCAGTAAATCCACAACCATCAACAATGGAATTTAAAAAACAAACTAAGCAAACAGGCAGAACAGGAACAGAATCATAGATATGGAGATCATTTGGAGAGTTATCAGTTGGGAGGGGGAAGGGAGAGAAGGAGGGAAAAAGTGCAGGGATTAAGAAGTACAAATTGGTAGGTACAGAATAGACGAGGGGATCTTAACAACAGTATAGGAAATGAAGTAGCCAAAGAACTTATTATGTGCACGACCCATGGACATGAACTAAGCCCAGAGGCAGGGATTGCTGGAAGGAATGGGGTGGCACTAGGTGGAGGCAGGCAAAGAGGGAAAAATTGGGATGACAGTAATGGCATAATAAATAAAATATATTTTTAAAGGAGTAAAAATAAATAAATAGATTGGTACACCATTATAGCTAGTAATGGCAAAGTTCTTCAAAAAAATTAAAAACAGTGCTACCAAACGATCCAGCAGTCCTCCTTCTGGGCATATATTCAAAGGAGATAAAATTCATGTCTTGAAGAGGTAGCTGCACCCCCACATCATTCACAATAGCCAAGATGCGGAGACGACCTCAGTGTCCATTGACAGGTGAATAGATAACGAAAACGTGGCATATATGTATGACGGCACATTATTCACTTTCATCTCATAAATGAGCAAAGACTCAGAGAGTAAAGCGATATATCTAAAAGCAGACAGTTAGAAAGTGGCAGGGCCGGATCTTCAGTTCAGGACTCTGGATTCCCAGACCAGCAGTTGCATCAAAATAGTATCCCTTCCCTTAAGTGAAGAGAACTTAGAGATCATTTAGTCCATTTTCTTTATTCCCGAATGGGCAAAGAGAGGCACAGAGCAGAGAGCGCATTGTCTGGGGTCACAGAGCTGGCAACGAGCACAACTGGATTCCTGTTTCCTGGCTTTTGACCCACAGCTGTTTCCATTGTACTGCATGAGACCAAACACATCCCACTTACCAATAACAGAGGACTTACTTCTAGTAACATGGCAGAATGTTTTTCTTTTAAAGAAGAAAAAAAAAAACTTGTTGAAAAATGACCCTAAAAATTACAGATAAAATATTTAAAAACAAACTTTTAGTTCTGGAAAGTTAATTCCCTGATATTGAAAGTTGACATTTTTTAAGTGAAGGCAGGAGAGAACCAGCAAATTTCAGAAGACAAAAAAGACTGAACAGGGTGATCAATGAGGTGAGGGACTGAGGGGCCAACACTGCTCACAGGGTATCTCAGAGTTACGGTGACCTTGAGTGTCCTATCTGGTGGTCTCACAGGACATCAGAGCAGAAAGCAAACCTTCAGGCCTGTGGCAAGCAGGACCAATAAAATGGCATTGGTCCAATTAAGATAGCATAAGAGTATATAAAACAAAGCAGAGTCACTTATGTCAACTAAAATGGCTATCAGTCAGCTACGACACTTTGGTTCAAGAGGAAAATTACCTAATTCAGAGTAAACACATCTGGCAAGGAGACATATCTGCCCCCATGGTCAGAGCAGACATGTCTGGCAAGGAGACACACTTAAGATATCTGCACACGTGGTCAGAGTAGCCGTGTCTGCAGAGCGGGACCACCATAAATAAGTTCCTGGGGAAATTCCCCACTTGGCATCAGGGGTGCCAAGACATTTATGGAAAAGGCCCAGAAGGGTGGAGTGCGCCACTCTCAAGGTATAACTGAGGCAGGCTCCAGACCACTGCTGAGACAGCCGAGCTCCACACACCAGAGAGCTGCTCCATGCCACACTGATCTCCCTTGGCATCGGCCTCCTGAGGCTTTGCCCTGCTGGACCGAGGACTTCTCCTGCCCTGCTGCCCACCTGCCTTTGAAGATCCTTCCTTGCAAGACCCTGATGGTCCCCTTGCCCACTGTGTTGTCTCCCAGACCTGCAGACTGAGACTCTGGGACTTGGGTTCATTATTCCCCACTGATTGCTCTGTGTGTGTTATATTCCTCTCAGATTCTTAGAGTGTGATAGGATATTAATGTATGTTGATATTCTACTTTAACTGAACCTACATTCAATAAAATCTGAGTGAATAGCCTAGTTACTGTGTATGACTCTTGTCTGTTCTTTGGTGCCAGGCTGGTCAGCAGGCAGCTAACCGGGCAGTTGCCTGGATGATTTATAGGAAAGACTGTATCACGAACATACGCTCGTGACAAGGACTCCACAAAACAGAAATTCAGACAGGATCCCACTGCATGAAGCTGGGGCCCCAGTGGGGTAAACCCTCAGTTAGGTGGGTGAATTTAAAAGTCAAAGACATTCTATAAATGAAAGCGGTAAAAAATCTTGCCTTTCTCAAACTTGGTGCTAAGTTGGAGGAAGGGAGTATAGGGAAGCAAAAGTTGCCAACCCAAAATGTGTCTCTCTGGCGTAAAGATTATTTGATTTCTAACAAACGAAAGACTGAAGAAGAACCTTTGACCTTCCTTTTAACTGCCTAAAAAAATTATTTATTTATTTATTTTTAAAGATTTTTTATTTATTCACTTTTAGAGAGGGAAGGGAGGGAGACAGAGAGAGAGAGAGAAACATCAATGTGCGGTTGCTGGGGGTTATGGCCTGCAACCCAAGCATGTACCCTGGCTGGGAATCAAACCTGCGACACTTTGGTTCGCAGCCCGAGCTCAGTCCACTGAGCTATGCCAGCCAGGGCCTAACTGCCTAAAAAAATTTAGATAGGGGGCCTATTTCAGGAGATAGAACTATCACCAGAAGTATCTACAAAGAATATGGGCTCGGTATGTTGGGGGAGACTTGGCCGGGGCTAGAGGTCAGAAGCCACTCCCAGTCCCACTGTCTCCACAAGGGACAGAAAACTTTTGTTTACCAAATGTTTGCTTTTCCATCTCCATGTGAATTTCTTCCCTCCTCTTAAAAGTCCCAAACCAATACTTCTCCATAGCTCACGAAGACATAGAAGCCTCAACTGCCCACCTACTGGACCCTAATTTAATGCCGTTTTGGTTGGAGAGCATGCTTGTATTTTATTTTCTCTCTGTTGTTCAGTTTGGTTAATTTTAACTGCTCTAGCTTCAATTTATTGATTCTTTCCTCTTTCCTCGTTCCTCATAGTGTTGAACTCATCCACCGAACTTTTTATTTCAATCATTATATTTTTCAGTTCTAAAATTACAGGGTGGGGCAAAAATAGGTCTACAGTTGTTTGTATGGAAAATGACACAGTAATTTATAAGTAATAATATAAGAATAAACCACTTTGTGTATTCACAACTGTAAACCTACTTTTGCCCCACCCTGTATAATTAGTTTATTCTTGGCATCTTCTACTTCTACTTCTACTTCTTTACTTTCACTTTTCTTCCTAAGGCTTTCTATATTTTTAAACTAATTTTAAGTAGGCTCATGACTTGCTGTCATATTGGTGTTCATATCTATTGATCGCCTTTCTTTCATTCAGTTTGAGATCTTCTTGAATCTGGTATGACGAGACACCTTCTCATTAAGCCTGCACATTTTTGTATTAAGTTATGAGATGCTAGATTCTATTTGAACCTTCTGTGTTAACTGGCTTTTCCTGACATTCTTCTCTAAGAGGAAGAACGTGCTTTGCCTCCTTACTGCACAGTGGAGAAAGATGTGCGGTTAATCACTCAACTCACCCATGGGTGTCCATAGTTATTGCTGGGTGGGGGTGGGGGGACAAGTGCTCCAGCTCCCCTCTGTGGTCCCCACCAATGCTGTGGTGAAGTAGGCCTTGTTTCTATGGGGCCATGTGACAGTTCTGACTCCCCATTGTTGGGGACCGCCCTGCCTGGTCTCAGGAAGCTGTAAACCCCCGTGACTTAGGCTGAGTGAAAGACCTCTGGACCAGGAGCCACTAAGGAGACAAAACTTATTTCCCTGGCATGAACGCTGACTGTTCTAATGCCTGGCTTCCCTTCTGCATGGTCAGCAGTCAATGACGGGTAATAATTCTCTAAGAAAGAGAATGAATCTAAGACAAACACAATCATGTGGGAATGCCCTAAGGGAAGGGGCTGTGGATATGAAGGGTGATTGACATCAACCCCTGCCCCCTCGGCTTTGTCAAAGCCTGAGTCTTTGTTCTTAGATGTGAGAAATCCAAGTCTCCTGGCTGCCTCTGTCTCCTGCCCTTCTCAAGCCTGCAGGGGCAGTGCAGACCAGAAACGGCAGACCCCCAGGGTAATCAGGCCTGGGACATAGAATATACAAGATCCTGTGAGATCTGTTTGCTGGAGGATGTTATTAACTTGGAATTTAAAGGCACAGATGGGAAACCTTTGGAACCTGTAGTCCTTTCATATGATAAAACCCCAAACTTTGCCCAGAATCACAGTGGTGGTTCTGTCTGCACCTTTGTAAGTCACCTACTTCTTCTGACCTTTTCTGCCAAACTGTGAATCCACAATCTAAGTCAGTTTTCTCAATAAAAATCTGCTTGGGGATGGATACAGCACACCCTCCAGGAGAGAGGGTGGCCAAAGGCGCTCTCCACGAGAGAGAGTGGCCCTTCTGTCCCTATTCCCCCACAGGATCTGGTTGTCTCTGTGTATGTTTTTCTCGTGTTTTGATGAGCATCTGCAGCCGAGATGGATACTGCAGGACGGTATCATCAACACCCCATTAGGAAGGAAAGTGCTCCCTCTTACTGCCAGGTGGGAGTGGGAGTCCACACCTCCCTGAGTGTGCACTTGTTACTGAACAAGTGGGGGGGGCAATTATTGGCCCACCCAGGGACGCCAAAACCTATTACAGAACAGACCCACACACAGGGCCAAGTGGGGTGAGGATGATATACAATTACAAAAAGGACCCCCCAGGTTTGTTATGTCTGCTGCCTCATAGGAAAGACATCTCTCAATGCCAAAGATTTGTGAAAAGGAAAGAAAATGTTTATTTAATGCTATACAAACTTAAAGTAGTAACCTAATGTCTTCATCAAAATCCCAAAGTCCCTTAAAACACCCACAAACACACACAGAATTCCTTTCCCCCTTTGCCCAGTCTGGGGTACCATGTCTCAAGAAAAGAAATAGAAGTCCGTGGCTCAGGCAGCCTCCAGTTCTTCCCAGTAATCTGTGCTCGGCTGCTAGGCCTCCCTCAGTTCCGGCACCATCAGCTGTGTCACCAGGATCTCCAGCTAAAGCCGAGTGGTGGTTCTCTGCTAAAGCTGGGTGGTAGTTTCCCCTACTAAAGCTGCATGGCTCTCTTACATGGCCATAGCCATGTGGATCTCCTTTCTATTGCCACAACCATGTGGTCCTCTCTCCTTAATGGCTGTGGTCCTCTCCCTAATGGCTGCCGAGTCTGGGTTTAAATCCCCGCACCAATCCTCCTCTGCAGCCCCATTTTTGACTCCTCCCACAATCGGCTACACTTGCCAGCACTCTCATATCCTTCCAGCTTTACTGGGCTGCCATAGTGAGTCTGGGCAGGCGTGGCCCCATGGCATGGAGCCAACCATCTGCAGGCTCTCCTGCAGGTGCTGTAAACAGGGGGAGTTGCCTCCCAGTTATATCTTGGGTGGAAGTCACTTTCTTCTCCCTGGCTCAAAGCATGGCCACAGCTATTCAACATATCTATGAAACCAGTTAAAGGTTATAGATATGTTAAATGACCACGCCAGAGGTTAGCTGCAAAGCTGTTGCTATGCAAAACAGTTTTCAATGGCCCTGCTCCATGTGTCCCTTCCCCCAGCTCACACCTGAAGCGGGGAAAGAGGTGAGGACATCTTATATGTCTTTCTAATATTTCCTGAACACCCTGAGCTCTGGACCCCATTCCAAATCCCGATTTGCGCCCCTCTCCCACCCTTGGCTGCACCCTGTTTCACACTGACCCCATGCTGGAGGGGCTTCATTGCAGGATAACAAGAATGAAAGGTCCAGCCCCATGCCTGGCCTCCCCTGGCCTCCCCTGGCAATGCAATAAGGAAGAAACTGATACCAAAGGCATGCAAACAGTAAAGGGAGGAAATGAAATTATCCCTATTTTTCATGTATTTGACTTGATTGTCTACAGCAGACATCAGCAATATTTCTCTGTAAGGGGCGAGATGGTAAACATCTTCAGCTTTGTAGGCAATGTGCTCTCTGTCACAGCTACCCCACTTGGCTATTATAGCTTGAAAGCAGCCATAGGCAAACATAAACAAATTGGTATGTTCTTATAAAAGTGAATTTATAAAAACAGACAAAACAGGGCTGCATTTGTCACACAGGTTAGTTTGGAGAGCTCTGGTCTACATAAAAAATTCCCCTCTCTCAAGCACCCTAGAACTAATAAGTTGAGTTTATAGCAGGATCAAAAAATACATGGTCAACATCCAAAATTCAATCATATTTCTTACACTAAAAATGAATAATTGGAAGCCAAAATTAAAATGATAAAACCAATTAAAATCTTTCAAAAAATGAAATATAGACATAAGTCTAAAAAGATTTCCAGGTCCAGGACTATACATTGCAAAGTACAAAAATGCCGATGAAATAAACCAAAAAAGCACCAATAAAATGGAGAGACACACTATGCTCATAAATTGGAAACCTCAACATAGTAAATTGTCAATTATTCTTAAATTTATTTATAGATTTGGTGCAAATAGCTAATCAAGACAGGTTTATAGAGGTATAGACAGACACATAAATCAATGGAACAGAAGAGAAAACATAGAAATAGACCCACACATGTATGGCCAACATATTTTTAACAAAGATTCAAAAGCAATTAAATGAAGGAAAGAGAATTTTCAACAGATGGTGCTGGAACAATTGGACTTTCATAGGAGAAAAAATCAACCTTGACATAAACCTCACACCTTACACAAAAAAAATTATTCAAAATGGAACATAAATCTACATGTAAAATGTGAAACTATATGTTTATAGTAAAATATGAGAAACATTTTTGTTACCTAGAGGTAAGCAAAGAGTTCTTAGATCTAATGCCAAAAGTACAAGCCATAAATAAAATTAACAAATTGGACTTCATCAAAATTAGAAAGTTTTGCTCAGCTAAAAGCCCTGCTAAGAGGTTAAAAGGACAACCACAGGCTTGGAAAGCATATTTGCAAATCACAGACCTGACAAAAACCTTGTATCCAAAAGATATGAAGACCACTCTAATTTTAACAGCAAAAACACTAGCAACCCAATTAGAAAAAGGGCAAAAGACTAAAACAGACACTACATCTAAAAGAAAATAAGGATTGTATAAAGAGATATCCAATATCATAACCATGCTGAGTGAGGAAAGCCAATATCAGACACAGTGTTACCTACCATATGATTCCACTTATAAAATGTTGAAATGACAAGCTTTTTGAGGCAGAGGACAAATCAGTGGTTGTCTCGGGTTAGAAGTTAGGTGGGTGAGGGGTATGGTTGTCAAAGTGTAGCAACAAGGGATGACCTTTGTAATGATGAAACAGTTCTAGACCTTGATTTAGAGGCAGCTACATGAATCTGTGCAAGCAATACAATTTCACGGGACTGCACACACACATACACACACACTCACACACGCACTCAGTGCATGTAAAGACTGGTGGACTCCAAGTGAGGTCAGTTTCTAGTCTTGTGCCAACATCAAATCCCTGGTTTTTCTAGCACTGAGGAATGTTGAGTAAAGGGTTCACAGGACATTTTTCTACTATTTTTGCAACATCTTCTGAGTCCTTAATTATTTCAAAAAGTGATCAGAAAGGAACAGCTGAGCTGCCACTGCCACTGCCACCTCAGCAGCAGTTCTGTGGCAATGGATCTGACAACCCAGATGAAATGAGCACATTTCTAGAAAAAAAAATATTGCTTATCAAAAGTGACTCAAGAAGAAAAGGAAAATCCAAATAGCTCAGCTATCTACATTAAAGGAATGAATCAAAGTCAAAACAATTTTTCCACAATTAAAACGCCAAATAAACTCTATAAAACTTTTAAGAATAAACTTTGCTGAAGGGAACAAAGATACAGCACTTCACGACCCAATGTGAAAAATGTCACCGGTGCCTTTTCCATAGAAACATGCACCGCTAAATTGATTCTGTTTTCTCCAGTAACATAATTTTGTATTATGTCTGTTCCAGGGTTTCATTCAGAATCTGGCTACTTCATAAATTCTGATAAGGCACCTAGCCAGCTAATCTTCAGTCACGTTTTACCAGGACTCCTACTGATGTGGTTCTTCCTAATATTTTAAGTCTTGCTTTTCTATTTCCCTTAAGCACATTTGGGCATTTTCCCTGCAATTACTGATACTTGTAATCCTCTATCTAATAATCTTAACTTTTTTATTCAAGTACATTGTAACAGATAATACAGAGCAAATCTCCTGATCTGGGAATCTAAGAGAATGCGAAGTTTCTAGTGTAGAGCTCCAGGTTTTGTCTTTATCCTCGCTCTGAGCTCCCCACTGTTCTTTTTGACAGCGACAGTCCTCTTCTTTTCTCTCTTTGTTGAAACAGACAGGTTCTTTGGTTTGGGAATGCGTGGTGGCCATTCATCCCTATATGGTCTGTTCTTCTGTCTCATGGGGGTTGTCTGTTCCTAAGAGGGGGATAATCAATTTGTTTTCATGTCCAAAATAAACTGTAGGTCTTTTTCTTTTCTTTTCTTTTCTTTTCTCTTCTTTTCTCTTCTTTTCTAACAGATTTATTGATATGACTTTTTTCCCTTTTTTTTTTCTCAAGTTCACTGTGGTATGCAAATCAATCCTCTCCATGTCTTTCAGTAGTCTATGTCCTAACTGTGTTTGTCTCACCTGGGACATCGTTACAGCCCACCTGTGCTTGTAGTTGCTCTCATCATTGTAATTCTTCCCTCGGGAGATCATGGCTTATAAATGTTCTCATCTTTATTTCATCTACACTTATCCAAACAACAGTTTGTTTTGTATGCATGCATTATGCCCATGCTGTCTCTCCTGGTTTTATCAGTAGCATTTTGCTCTTCTACCACCTTTCTATGGTTTAGCTCTTCAACTATTGCTTGGGGTGGAGCATCTGATTTTCCACCCTGCAGATACCCCTTTGAGTGATGACTGGGTCCTGTCCGTGGCCCTTATGGCATCTGAATGTCAACCCATTCTTTGTTTTTAACTTTAGGAGTACCAGGGAACATAATATCCACAATACAGCCAAGTGGCATCTAAATTCTCCACCTTGGTGTCTGAATTCTTTAGCAACATTTTGTAATGATCAATACTGTGTATTACCACTATATCTGCCAAATTATGTGTTCATTATTCTGCACTGAGCCTATCTCATGTCCACCACAACACAAGATTTCTAGTAATCACGACTAGTCACTCTGTAATTCCCGTCATCTGGATTGTTGAAATCCTCCAGCAGAGTGTCATTCAACCAGCCCAGAACCCCCTGGGTCATTACCCTCGCCACGATATTTATGATATGCAGCACCATCTGTTTGGAAACACGAAGTTCTTTCTTCCTTGTTTGTTTCCTGATTCTGTCTAGATCCGGCACCACTTTGAATCATAATCATCACATCCTTTTACTGCCTAATTTTCTCTCTTTGAGTTAGTCTAAACATCATGGGAGCAGGGTTTTATTTTAGATTCAAACATAACTTTATATTTATTTTCTAATGTTTATTAGATTACTTTAAAAAGTCATGCCTGTCTAGTTTGTTACCCTAGGCGCTATTCTTTTCACTGAGTTGTAAAGCCTTTTAAATGAATTCATGGTTTGAAATTACTAATTAATTTCTTGCAGCTCTTGACCTCAAATTCTATTTAGCTTTAGTCTTATGGGAGCACGTCACATTCAAGAGTCTGTCACTCTGAAAACATGCCGCTGTGCATATGTACCTAAGGCCGACAGAGACTCGGAAGGACCTTTATGTTCTAAAGGTGAAGAAAGGTCAGGCTCAAGTTTAATTATATTCCCGGAGGAGAAAATGTCATGTCATTATGTGGATAAGTGCATGTTAGTGTCAGGTTTAAAAAATGTGTAAACATAATTGCTGATATTTTTCCTGAAAAATGAAACAGACACACCAAGAGCTTAAAAATCTGCCCCAAAGCATGAGGGTCCTGAGTGAGGAGATGAGGCTCTTCTGGTTTGATATTAAGAGATTCAAGAAAACGAAATTGTTTGACATGAGGAACTTGCTTGTGAAAAGTTGGGAAAAGCTGAATATGCAACAGGATGAAGGTTGAGCTGAAATAGGGTGAGTCTCACAGGGCACCAGCCTTATGAATGCAGGGACACAGTAGGACACTCAAAGTGCAAGAATACACTGGTTTGCGGCTATTAAGAAATGTCAGCATGCCAGGCTCTGAACTCAGCACACTTCATGCACTCTCTCTAACACTACACCAACTCTGCAGTGGTCAGGTTTGTGCAAACTAATCCTCAGAGAGGCTGAGGTTCATTTACCCACAGTGACATGGAGGAAATGTGAAGCCAGGTGTATGAGGCTCCGCAATCTACATTTATCTCACTGCTATGCACTTCCTGCCCAGCGTGACCTGGATAAATATATCTTTGGTTACAATTTCATCAGTCATTATTAAAACTTTTCTACTTTGCTATTCCACGGCAGACTTGACACTCAAGAAAAAAACTGAAACCAACACACAAAACTTCTTAGTTTGTTCCGCACATGCCACCATAGCCATAGAATGTCTCTTTCTTCAGCTCTGCTCTTCAGCTCTGATCTCTGGGAGCTATGACAGAACAGAAATTCTAGAAGACGGAAGTTAATTTATGCGTCTGATGGTTCACACTGGTGAACTCATGCATGTGTTCAGAGTTTTATACCTCCAATACATTTATTTTATTAGCACTGTATTTTTTAAAAAGCATTTCTAAGTTTTTGAATAGAGAATACTTAGATGATTCAAAAACCAGCAAGTATAAAAAGGTATATAACAGATAATCTCCCTCCCACTGTCATTCCCAGATGCCCAGCTTTTATTTATAAGCCCCCTTAAAACTAGTAACCACAGTTATTAGCCTCCTATATCATTCCGGAGAGTTTCAACACACATATACACACAGTACAAATATATAATACTGCCTACTTCTATTACACAAAAGGCAGCATATCACACAGACTATGCTGTGCTTTGTTTCACATGAATATTGTGTGTGGCTCTTATAACAATGCATAGAGTTTCTATACATTTTGTGAACAACCGCATAGTATTCTACTGTACCAATGTACAATTATTAATGGAGATTTAGATTGATCCCAATTGTATTGTTTATTATTATTTATTAATAAGAAAAAACAACAATTTGTATTAGTTTTCTATTGCTACTATAGCAAGTTATCACAAACTTAGTGATCCAAATGTTACCTATTCATTATTTCACAGTTCCATAGATCAGAAGTCCAGGTGAGTTTGACTAAGTTGAAAGTTAAAGTTTCACATTCTTTCCCTTTTTGGAAATTCTCTGTGGCACTTAGGAGGAGCCAGGCCACAATTTGTAATCATTGTCGCCAGTGCAATATTCTCTCGGTCATGTCTTGCCACCCATTTGTACAGCTTTCTACACCAGCAAAACTTGAATAAGTATGATATGCTGCATACCATGGATTACTAGTGTCCTACTGCCTCTGGCAGAGGTATCTCTGAGCTCATCGAAGATGTGGGCAACAGGATCCCAGAATCCCATTTCCAGGGTTTGTCTGGTTGGGCCATTCTTGATACCAACCACTGTATAGGTCAAGGCCCTCACAGAAAACAGTGGCACACTCAAGGGGTCTCACTGAAGAAAATTTAGTGAAGGAAATATTTCAAGAGGGACAGTGTATTAGTTCAGGTTCTCCAGAAAAACAAAACATAGATAGATGAGAGAGAGAGAGAGAGAGAGAGAGGGGGGGAGAGAGAGAGAGAGAGAGAGAGAGGGAGAGAGAGAGAGAGAGAGAGAGAGGGAGATTTATTGTAAGAAATCAGCTCACAGGATTATAGAGGCTGGCAAACCCAATATCTGCAGACCCGATTTTCCAGTTTGAGTTTGAAGGTCAGGAGCCGCTGTAGAACCAGGAAGAGGTGACCTTCTAGTCTGAAGACCTTGGACAGGAGAATTCTCTCTTACTTGCTACAGAGGGTCAGCCTTTTGCTCTGCTCTGGCCTTCAGCTCCACTCAGGCTCACCCACACCAGGGAGGGCAATCTCCTTCACTCAGTCTACTGATTCACTGCAAATTTCATCCAAAACCACCTTCACAGAGACACCCAGAATAATGTTGGACCAAATATCTGGGCACCCTGTGGCCCAGTGAAGTTAAAACATAAAATTAACCATCACTGATGGGTAGGGCTAAGGGAACTGAAGAGGGATGGTGAGTACCCAGGAATCAGCTGCCATGGAAATCTGTGATTAGCCCTTGGCCTGCTGGCACAATGGGGAAGAATTGGGGCCGTTAGGATACGGTGGTGGCTGCAGCCACTAAAGGGGCCATTTGACATTAGTGGTTGGTGGGAGAAAAACAAACCCTCTTCTAGAACCACTCTTGTCAAGGGAGGAGTCAGTGAAGTGAATACCTGGACCTCTCTCTTCCTCTCCCTTCCAATCTCCTGCTGGGCCCACCCCTCCATCAACCCAACCTAAAAGAGGTCAGAGGGCAGAGGAGCCTGATGGGGCACCTGCTGAAGGTCAGCCTCCTGGAGCAAGCAGCATGGCAGAAAGGACTGAAGACTGAAATGGAGTGTGGAGAGAGAGAATAACTAGAACATCGGCCTTTCTCTAGTACGTAGTCATGGGCTTTCTGGGTTGAAGGGTACACGCATTCGTAATTTTCATAGAATTTCCAAGCTTTTCTCCCTTAAGGATTGTAGCAATTTGCACCTCATCCATTCCTGTATGTGAATGCCTCTACCCCACTCTTTGTCCAGCCATTTTCTATCAAACATTTAGATTTTTTGTCAATACAATAGGTGAAAAATGTTATCTTTGTGTAGTTTTGTTATGTGTTTCTTTTTGGGAGGGGGTATAACACCTTTCTACATAAATTAATAAGAACTCATTCGATACAAGTGGTAGAAAACTCAACTTAATCTGTTTTTAGCAACAGAGAAAAAATAAGTCCCATAAAAGAAAAGTCAGTGGGTATATCTAAAGACACACCCTGATGCAAGGACTCCAAGAATGCCACCAAGCCCAGCTCCCTCTTCTCTCTCTCTCTCTCTCTCTCTCTCTCCCCTCTACCCCCAACTTTCCTGTTTGTTTGTTTCCTTGGCTCTGTTCTCACCTCTGGCAGTGGCCCCAAGCAGCTCCAGACTTTCAGCCTGGAAGCTGCAAGTTCAGCACAAAGACGGAGGCCTGACTCTCACTGACTTCAGTTGTGTCCTGTGCCTGTCCTTGAACCGTCACCACACACGGGAATGCGCGGCCCTGCTGGTCCAGGTCTGAGTCACAGGACCCTGTGCCCTTCTACCTACACATGTGTCTTCATCCACATCCATATAAGGCAGCTGGACCACTCACAGTAAAAACTCCTCATTCACATCCCAGATGAACAACCCAAACTCATAAATGGACTCGTTATGGCTCCCATCCAGAATCTTCTTGGTTGGGTCCTCATGTGGCTTCTCATAATCCAGCAAACTATGATTAAGTGAAAACCATAACTCACATTATACACTTGCAAGGAGGAATAGTGACAACTGAAATAAAACCTTGTGCTTAGAAAATAGGAGAACAGGAAATAATCTCAGTGGTCTCTGACCTCAAACACTTACATGAGTCATAGAATGTGGCCAACCTGGCCACGAGAAAGTTCTCTCTTCTCTTTATCTTCTATGGCCCGTTTTGGGGACTTCTGGCAATGATGTCCCTTCTCCAGGTTGCCTCTGTTTAGTATCTCATTTCCTGAAGGACTGGGTTTGGGGGCCTGGAATAGCCACAGAGACCGAACACTTGCAGGCTGCTGTCTGCTGGGTTTAAGGTTCCTCTGACGGTGAATCTCTCTAAAACGGTCTAGGAGACAACAAGCCTGGAGGTAAGTGTAGATCCTGCAGGTGAGAAAAGGTAAGTGGCATTGCCTAAAGCCATACAGCTGGGTGGTGACAACACCAGCACCTGTAAGCAGAGCACTCTGCCTCTACCCCTGCATGCCCACTGCTGCTCCCCTTTACACAGGCTTAGTTTACAATATCATTACGATTACTAGAAAAACTTTCCTATGTAGCAAATCCAGTGGGAAATTCATGCTCACTGCTCCTCTACATGCCATACTAAATTTTTCTGTCAGAAAAAAAATATAGAAATATTCCCGCTTTGTCCAGCAGGGGCCACCCTCATCACAGAACATTTATCCCCAGCTTCCCAGCACAGCTCTCTCAGGGCTACAGGGGACCCGACATTCTAATCTAGGAGATGTAAGGAACCAGCGTGTGCAATTTATGCAGTTCCGTGCCAGCATCCACAACCTGTTTCTATTGTTCTGTAGCTCCTGGGTACTAGTTAGGGCATCTTCAATCTTTTTTTCATTTAATTTTTGAAAGGTAGTGTGTTTTATATGGCTCAAAAAGTGCAAAAAAAATCTACTGAAAAGAATGTTCATTTCACTAAGTCTGTGCCAAAGTCATTAGGTTTTTTTATACTTCCAGAGTATGTTTTATTCATATATAAGGAATATTTTTAAACTGCTTTCCTTTATTTTACATGATAGTGTACTATATTTTTTATCTATCCCAAATACCATAGAGCACTATATCTTGGAAACCTTTGCATATCGGTAGATAAAATTCTGTCTTTCTGAAATGCAGACTATTCCCACTGTATGGATGAACTGAAATTCATCAGCTCAGTTCTCTACTGATGGATGGATGTTAATTTTTTGTGATGAAAGAAATGCTAAAATAAGTAGCATTTTATACAGTTCATTTGTGCATGTGAATATATCTAAAACTATTTGAGGATACACACATTTGTGATATTTCTAGGCATTTCCAAGTTGCCCTCCCTATGGGTTCTATCAGCTTATGATCCTGCCAGCCATGTATGAAATTGTCTATTTCCCCTCCTGCCAGCCATGTATGAAATTGTCTATTTCCCCACAACTTGAGCAACACAGTGTGTTTTGGATTTTTGCCAATCAATCTGAGAGTGGAAAAAATGGCATCTCTGTTTTATTATTTCTCTTATATGTGAGTTTGAGCATCTTTTGGCTTAAGAGCCTTCTATATGAGTTAGAATCCTTTTGATTGCAAGTGATGGAAGGTCCAGCTGTACGGCTCCCACAAGAAGACATATATGTTTTCATGACTCAGAACTCTGAAGGTAGATGTAGAATTTCCAAAGGACCTTAAATCCAAAAGTTCAATGTCCCCAAGGCCTGTAATTTCTCCCTCTCACTCTTTCTTTTTCTCTTTCTCTGTCATGCTCACCTGCTCCCTCTCCCTCTCTTGCTTCAGCTTCCTCCTGTCCTGTCTGCAGACAGCCTGGAGTCACCCCAGTTCTCCCTGACCTGCATTGGACAAGGGAGGCAGTGCTCTGACTGGCCAGGCCTGAGTCATGTGATAGCACCAAACTAGTTGGATTGGGTGGGAGGGCATTCTGGCTGTGCAGGGAAAGATCAGAGGGAGTTACGTGAAGAAGGACTGGATGAGCACTGGCTGCTATATAACCTCTTTGCCAGCTCAACATCCAAGCATGTACCCTCTCTTCTCACATATCCCTTAAAAAACACCCAAGTCATGACTGCAGTGAAGCCATAATGACGTGCTGTAAAACTGTTCTCACCCCCTTCCTAGAGTGTGACCGCACAGTGACTCACCTAGTCATCGCTCCAAGTTCAAGATCTCTGAGTGATGTGCCGTCTTCTCAGTCAGGTCCTGTTGTGGTTGCTCATGGCCCCACAACCAGTATAACTATGACACACACCTGAAGGGACAGCAAAAGAACAGGATGATTACAGTGAGACTTCCCTTTGGTGAGGAGGAAAATGGAAAACAACACAAAGTTGTGTTTGGTCCCTGACACCCAGGACAGGAAGAGTGAGGTAACCCTGACCAGGAGGCACTGTGAGCTCCTTAGCCAGCCTGGCTGCTCAGGTTTGTCCTCTGGAAGGACCTCCTTTGTCCTGTCCTTCCATGGCCCCTAAGAGCGGGAGCCTATGGAGCAGGAGGCTGCATCTGGGGTAATATCTCTGCAGCAGCTCTCTTCCTGTTGGCATGGTTTGGGATGTTCAGGATTTCTTAGTTTAAGGGTTGACTTGTCAGAGGCTGTTGTTTGCTGATTTGGGGTTCCTCTAGCAAGTTAATTCCCTTGTAACACTGGGAGGCATTAACCTGCAATATAGAAAACATAGTTCACATTTACAAGAGTAGAAACTATGGCTCAGAAATGGTAAGTTCCTTTCTTTTAGCTAAAGCCATAGAGCTGGGGAATAACAATGTATGAGTGATAAAGCCACTATTAACCAGGGGTTTTTAACTCATCCAAGATGCTTATATAAAAAATTATGTTTGCAAAAACTATCAAGAATGGGAAAAATCACCATTCTTCACCCATGTGCCATGCTGAACTCCAAAAGTTCAAAGAAACAAAGTGAAATATTCTGTTTGTCCTGTAGATGCTGCTGTAACCCCAGGCTATTTCCAGCTCCGCAGCCTGATCTCTCAGGGCTGGAAAAGATCAGAATTTCTAGAAGATGGCGTCCCGTCTGCATGAAACTCAGCCTAAGGAACTGCACTCATGGACTTAGATGTCCATAGCTCCGACATATGTTAGGACTCTTCTCCTGGAATTTTACTTCACTTTTGAATAGGTTTTACAATTACAGGTTTCAAGAATTAAAATGTACAGAAAAATCTTATTTGAAAAAAAATCTCCCTCCAGATCCCTGTCCCGTATCCAACAATTTCCTCTGTGTGATAACCTATGTGATGGTAATTCACCTTTTGTCTATTTTTCCAGAGATTTTAATGCATTTGCAACTACATATGCACATAGATTCCTTCCCCCACCGTTTTTAATGCCAGTGACAGGCAGCTGTTTACACTTTTCCCTTCCCTTTTTTTCTCTGTCCACAGAGCTTTCCATATCAGCTCCTAAGAAAACCTAATTCTTTTAAAGGATTTAGAGACCTCCACTGTGTGAGTGAAACCAATTCTCTTGTGATAAACATTTAGGTTGATTCCTATTGTTTGTCCTTCTAAACAAAGCTTCATTTGCATGTGGGGGATATACATTTCTCTGGGACCAATTACACAGAAGTGTAATTGCTGGGTCAAAGGCTACATAAATTTGCAATGTAATAAATGTGTCTCATTTGCCTTCTTTGGGGATTGTTAAACTCTCACACTTACCAGTAAAATAAAATGTTTCTCTACAGCTTAGCCAACATAGTATCTGATCAATGTTAATTTTGTTTTGTCAAAGAATAGATGGGAAATGATATTACATTCTAATTCATTTTTTTCATTAAGAATGAGGTTGGACAACTTTTATACATGGCATTGGAAATGGTTAGGGGTCTTTCAATCACAGGCACACAAACCAACAAAACCTCTCAATCTGGCTTTAGGAAAAGGTATTTATTGCCTTTACAATGGAAGAGACAGGGATAAATTCAGAGTTTCCAGTCTGCGCACCCTCAAATCCTGCTTGCTTTTTCTTGATCTCTCCCACTCTTTCACTCAGTCTGTCCTCCTGTCTCCTGACCCCCTTCACCACCCGCCAGCAAAGCCCCAGGAGGACAGCCCTCACAGCCCCTTCTGTGGGCCTCTTTCATTCAGCCTCTCACTTCCGGTAGACGATGGTTCAAGGCCTGGGGTTGACTTAGGCATTGAGCAAACACAGTCTATTGTGGAGGGCAGCATTAGTAGTTCTTAGGTGACACAATTCATTTAAACTGCTAGCAGGCAACATTACGATAAGGTAGACATTATTATCCACAGTTCATAAGTAAAGAAACTAAGGCTTTTATAAAATATGTAAGTGCTCCAGCTCCATCTGTGCTGTCCCTCCAAAAGAGGGAAAAAGTGGAGACAACTGTAATAGCACAATGAAATATAATTAAAAATAAAATAAATTTTAAAAATATGTAAGTGCTTTTGCCTAAAGCTACATGGCAGTAAGTGATAGGGACAGTATTTGTATCCAGGGGCATCTGAAAGTAAATCTCCACTGATCAGCAAAATTCTTTTGTTTAGGGACTCCATTGGGAAACCAAGCCCCTTTCCTGTCCTTGACTTACTGCCAACGCTCAGAAAAATAAAAATTAAAAAGAAACAAACAGAAGATTCTCCATGTGGCCTCCAGGTGGCGCCATTGCCCTGGGATACCGCTTTCTAATCCGCACAGCACAGATCTCTGGAGCGGAAATTCTAGAAGATGGTAGAAAGCCTGTTCATTCAATTTATGCGGCTGACATTTCAATGACAGCATCCCACGTACAATTTAGAACTCTGGAACTTCACTATGTTGTTACTGTATTTTTCCTTAAAAAATACATACATTGAAAATATCTGTAAAGAGTTTATATAGCTCCAAAAATATATATAGTAAAGTAAAAGGTATACACTAAAAAAATCTCCCTCCCAACCTTATCTCCTAAATGCCATATTCTGGGGTCTTTGCCCAGTGGATAACTGCTCCTCTTACTTTCTTTGTTATCTTTCCTGAGAGCATCATACACATATAAGCAAATATGAAAAGTTATTTTCTCCCCTCCACTATTTTATACATATATTTTACACAAATATCTGCACTTAAAATTGTTTCTCTTAATACTATCTTGAGGATATGTCCACATTAGTACAAACAGAAATTCCTCATTTTTTTACAGCTTTACATATTCCCCTCTATGATGAGTCATATTTTCATTTGTTCAGACACTTATTGGTGGACATTTACATTAATGCTTTACTATTACAAATAATATTATAATGAATAAATGTTTCTTCACTTTATATGAACAAGTTTAGCTGTGGAATAAATCTTAGAGGCAAAACTTTTAAGCTAAAAGGTAAATTCATTTGTAATTTTGATAAGCATTTACAAATTACCTAGCACATGGATTGTATCATCTTAATACTCCCACCAACAAGTATGATAATTCCCTTTTCTCCATAAGTTGGTCCATACAGTGAGTCAACTCATCTGGCTATTGAAAACCAGTATGTCAGTGTGAGGCACATCAGGTTAGGTACCTTTTCATTATTGAAGACAGTGTATTAGTTAAGATTTTTGTTTTCACTTGCAAGGGTTAGAAAACCCAACTTATAGTGGCTGAAGCAAAAAGAAGAAATTTATTATTCACATAACTGGACATGAATGTTGTTGAATTTCAAAATTTCTCTCTCTCTCTCTCTCTCTCTCTCCCCCCCCCCCCACCTCCCCTCACCTCCCCTAACCCCCAGCATTCCTCTATCTCAGATAGGAAGTTTCAGACTTAAAACCTCACAACTCCAAGATTAGTGAAAAGTTCTGAACTTTTTCCAAATAAATATTCCAAATATTGTAGCAATTTATAGTAAATCATAACATCAGTCACCCTCAATCAATACACAAACTACTCACAGAGAAAGGACAATAGAAGTATAATGAAAATTCCATTGAAAACATAGAAAACAGGAAACACAACAGTGGTAACTAGGACATCACTCATATTGTGTCTTAGAGTTCCTTGGTGACTTAATCTGGCCATTCTGGTTCTTTGTGCTAGCAAGTTTCTTGTTGTTTGAGGTGGTCTTTAGTAGCTCAGCTCTTATTGGAGCGAGTTTGGGGACCTAGGATTGATTGCATTAAGGGTTGAACCTCACTGACCTACTGTAGCTGAGTTTTTAAAAGGAAACTTTGGTGAGTAGCACATTTACAAGGATGGCAATATCATCTACATTTTACAAGTCAGGAAACGAGGTCTTGAAGAGGTTAGGGCCCTTGTCACACCTGGGGTCCTAAAGGTGTGACAGGGAGAGCAGTCAGATTCCAAGCATGTATACAACCTTCCTCAGCACACTGCCATCCCAACCGGCTCTCTCGAGAATGGCTTTGCTTGCAGAGCTTTGTCGGTAATTTTCAAACCTTGTATTTCTGGCAACAGCAAAGAGAAACCCAGGGTCACAATGCCCAACCACATGTTCTGACCTCTTCTGCGTTTAAGAGGAAACAAAGTAAAAGAAAATTCTCGATGTGTCCTGCAGAGGCCCCTCTTAATCGCAGAATATCTGTTTTGAGCACTGCAGCCCTGCCGTTTCAGAACTGCATGCAATAGACCAGAAATTGTAGAAGGTGGAAGAAGCCTGATAAGTCACCATATGTTGTCAATGGTTCAGTGACAGGGTCCCTACATGCATGCTTAGTTCTAATGAATGTTAGGACTCTGCTGTTTTCTTTAGAATTAATTTACTGAATTTTTGAATAAATAATATGCTTATACAGCTCCAAAATAAAAAATAAAGGGGTATTCGGTAAAAGAAAAATCCTCCCTTCCAACCTTGTCCCTTATCTGCTAAGCCCCTGCTTGCTTCCCAGATATGTAATGACTCATTAGCTTTTTGCAGGTCCTTCTGGAGACTTGCACATATATATGAAAATATATCCTTCCTTTTTTATGCAAGTGATAGCCTAAAATGAATTGGCTCACAAAGACAACATATCTTAGAATATTATATGTCAAAATAAAAATTCCTCAATCTTTTTTCTAACATGTTTATAATATTTTACCAGATGGATGTATCATACTTCATTTAACCTCTTGATGGGCTTATTCATATCTCTTAAGACATTAATTCACATCTTATTGTTACAAAGAATACTGCAATGAATAATCTCATACATATGTTGTTTTTCACATGCATAAGTACATTTATGGGATAAATGTTAATAGTCCCACATTGCCCTTTGTACACATTGCCCCTGACCTATCTCATCAGCGGTATATGAGGGTGCCTGCTTCTTCAAAGCTTGTTGAATGTTTTGATTTTTAATGTGATAGGTTAAAAAATGGTATATTAACCCCTGGCTGGTGTGGCTCAGTGGATTGAGTGGCCTGTGAACCAAATGGTCACCGGTTCTATTCCCAGTCAGGGAGCATGCCTGGGCTGCAGGCCAAGTCCCCAGTAGGGGGCACGCAAGAGGCAACCACACATTGATGTTTCTCTCCCTCTTTCTCTCTTCTGCTGTCTAAAAATAAATAAATAAAATCTTCTTAAAAAATTTTTAAATGGTGTGTTTTTCTATTTTCACTTGTTTCTCTTGTTTTGCATAAGATTGAACAACTACTTATAAATTTTAAAAAGTTGAAAAAGTTAGAACATTTTTATTGAAAGCATCAGATAACCAAATACCAAGCCTAAAAGACAAAACCAAAAGCTAAAAGAAAAAAAGTGGTGATTTTTTTTTGTAAAATCATGTAGACATTCCATTTCACCTTTTGGATTCCTGGGCCTTAGCTCTAGGTAAAAGAAATCTCTGAGAAGCATCTTATCTAGGTTGGGTCTGCCCCCCAGCCTCAGTGCTGAGGGACAGTGAGGACGTCCTGGTCCTGGGGCTGTTGTTCTCCCCAGCGCTGACTGGTCACAAGTGTGTGACCCTGGGACAAATGGCTTGTATGGAGGCATAGGAATGAGCTACTTACATAACTCACTCCTCTTAGAAGTAGATTTTTCTACCCGTTGTTTCGCTTCTGCTCGAGCTGTAGCAGAAACTCCTCACAGAGTTTCTACCCTCAGCCCCGGGACCCGTGAGGAGGTTGCTGTAGTCACCTGGCCACCCCAGCAGGGTTTTCTCCTTATCCCGAAGCCAGCAGGAGCGGAGTTCCCGCTGACATTCTTCTACTTCCTCTGCTCTGTCCCTCAGAAGATAGTCATTATTTCTTCCTTTTTGGTTAATCATTTCTCTACTCATCTCTTCCCTGCACCCATGTAGCCTTGCACTTCTCTTCAAAGTCACCACAACATATATTTATCCTCATGTGTACGCCATTGCACTTGTTACACAGAATCTTCTCCACGCCTTTGCTCTACTCACTTGGCTTCTTTAGGAGTCTGTCCTTGTGGACCACAGTTCATCTTCTGTGTGATCAGAGTAAGCGAAGCACAAGAAAAGCCACCCTTTCAAATTCCAAGTCCAAATGGGAAGAGGAAATAACATCCTGAAGTATAAGGCTATGTCCACATTGACTCCAAGCTCACTACTTAAACAAAGAAAACTGGTGTCCCTACAAGAAATTCAATTCTTTCTTTTCTTTTCTTTCTTCCTTTTTTAAAAAACTAAATTGGCTTAATTAACCAACTGTTTTTCTTTTAGATGAACACAACCTCACACTGGTCTTTTATAAGCTAGTGAGAAGCCATGGGCTACTTAGAAAAGCCAGAAAGTCCACAATAACCTAGAAAACTTTTGAAAACATTAGAGGAGTCCTTTCGATGCCATCTTATTATCTCTGCACACAGCGTCTTTGTGTAGAAGTTGTGCACGTGTTAGTGTGGGGAGGAAAGGAGCTTTGGAACCAGCACAGATCAAAGGCAGCCTTGGCCACTTTCTTTTTCCTGTGATATCTGGTTAATTAGTAAAACTCTATAAGCCCATATATAAAATAATTAAGGATCTATTTTAATTCTGTAAATAATGAGTCCACTATCATGTAAGCTCCACAACATTTGGGACATAGTACGTGGGTAATGTTTGTTGTGGTGTCAACTACACCCCAGACATGTGTATACAGGCCCGTGTGTACAAATGGTGATCAAGATAGTTCCCCACACTTGGGGATGTTTAGGAACTATTTGGTCAACCAAATAAGAAAGCAGGGCATTTCAGAACCACCAGGGGTGGGAGCAGGGAAGAACATGAACTTGGGAAACTACGAGCAGTTTCCTATATCTCCACAGTAGCATGGGGTGGGGAGGAATAATGACCATGAGTTCAGGCAGGTAGGGCAGGGCTGTGTCATGAAGGGTCTGCTGGGTCAGGCAAGGGCATTGGGCCTTCATGCCAAAGCAAAGGGATCCCCTGAAGGGTTCTAAGTAAGTAAGTGTCATGGTTAGGTGTGTATTTCATTTATTTATTTATTTTTAAAGATTTATTTATTTATTTATTTATTTATTTATTTTTAGAGAGGGAAGGGAGGGAGAAAAAGAGAGAGAGAAACATGAATGTGCTGTTGCTGGGGGCCGTGGCCTGCAACCCTGGCCTGCAACCCTGGCATGTACCCTGGCTGGGAATCGAACCTGCAATACTTTGGTTTGCAGCCTGCACTCAATCCACTGAGCTATGCCAGCCAGGGCTAGGTGTGTATTTTAAAATGTTCACCCCAGCTGCTGTGCAGAGAAAAGACTGGAAGGGAGCAAGACACTATGGAGAAACCAGTATAGGCCAGAAATAATGGGAACCTCCACCAGGAAATGGCAGTGAAGATGGGCAGATGGGAATGAACGTGAGAGACATGAAAATGTAGAAACTAGATGTAATAATTGGTTAGGTGGGGACACTGAGGGGATAGGGGGAATTAGGGAGGACACTAAAATTTCTACCTCTTACAACTAAGCAGATAGTGGCATTATTTTTACAGATAGTAAATACAGGAAGAAAAATAAAACTGGGGAGGACAGATCATGAAAAAATTGCACGTGATAATCAGGAGATGTCAATGGCATACCCATTGGAACGGTGTGATCAGCTGTGTCATATACGGGTCTGAAGCTCAAGAGAGTTCTAGGAGAGGTCAGGTTGAGAGTCATCAGCATTCAAGCTAACTGGAACTGAGAGCAGATGAGATTGGTCACGGTGAATGTGCAGATCAGAGAATGAAAGTCTAGAGTCTTCAATGGCCTGAGGCCCAGCATTTCTGAAAGCCGTGGGTCCGAATCATGGCTGCATGCTAGAGTCCCTGGAGAACCTGTATGAAATAGTGATGCCAGACCCCACCCCAGACCTATTAAATCAGAATCTCTGGAACTGGACCCCAGGCAATCAGCATTTTTGGAGAGCTTCCCACGTGACTGTAGTACACAGCTGTGGCTGAGAACTCTGACTTAAGGGAAAAAATAGAGACAAAGAGAGTTTGGATAAAAACCCAAGTGACATGGTGTCCTGGAGGTCCAAAGGAGAAAATATGTTTAAAAAGAGAAGTGATCAACAGTGTTGTATGCTTTGAGGAGTAGCAAAAAAAAAAAAATCATTGATAGCTTGAGCACAATCAGGAGTGAAGGACTGGCAGATTGCTGTGGAACATTAATTAGGATGCTGATGCTAACAGCCTCCAATAGCATGGGCTTAAATAAGACAGAAGTGTATTTCTCATTCAAGTCCAAACTGTCTGGGGACCGTCAATTCAGTACAGAATGGCATTTCATTGTTTCGATTTCCCAAAGACTGATGTTGTTACCATGTCACATACGGTTTCCATTCCCAAATTCACCTCATGGTCAGAGTTAGCTGCCAATGTTTGAGCCGTTTCGCTCACATTCTACTAGCAGGAAGGTGATACGAAATAAAAAGGACATACCCTCTCCTTTTAAGAGCGTTTTTCCAAAAATACACATTCTACTTCCATTACCATCCCATCAGTCAGAACCTAGGGGCGTGGACACGCAGAACTACCGGGGAAGCTGGGAAATAGTCTTGACAGGCAGTCAGGTGCTGAGGTAAATACTCGGGTGTTTTACCAAGGCAAATGGGGGGCCTTGGTTGTGGGGGACAACTAAGTAACTTTTAAAAGTGGGTTGAACTGAATGAGAGCAAAATAGAAACAAAATATAAGTCTTTGAAGATTTTTGACTTTTTAGAGGAAAAGACAATCAGGCATTCACTGCCTGGAGACAAGAGGTCACAGCACAGCTTTAAAATATGTTTTGTTTGGTGATTTAGAGTGGGAGAAACTAAACCCTGTTTAAATGATATTGAAGAAGGCCCAAGAAAGAGCGGGTCTGCAGTGAGAGAGGACAAAAGGAATTTGATGAAGCCGGGCACCTGAACAGGCAGGCAAGGGGAAGGGGCGCTTACTTTTTTGAGCTGATTTTCTCAAACTTGAATCATCTTGTTAAGATGCAAATTCTGACTCAGTAGATCAGGATGAGGTCTGAGGTTCTGCATTCCTAACAAATTATCAGGTGATGCTATTGCTGTCTGAGATCTCAGGTTGGAAGGATTAACTCTAGGCAGGAGAATGGGTAGGTAAGGAGACTGAGTACATAGCCAGTCATTTCATAGGGAGGGCAGAAAGACATTGAGGAGTCTTATGTGCCATGTTCTCTTCTCTCAGTACAGTTGTCACTGAGTTTATCTACTACAAGTTGAGCTTTGGAGTTGGTGAACACAAGGAGGTTCGGGGAGAGAGGTGGGCCCAGACAGCACAGTGGCTCCATGCCCCTTCCCACATGCCTTGCCAATGCATCCTTTCCATCTGGTGATTACTGAGTTGTATCCTCTCATAATAAACTGGTAAGCTAGTCTGTAAAATAAAGTTAGGAGAGAGGCAGTACAGTAGGATATTTGAAGAGAAGGGAGAAAGTTTGTGATAGCTGTGGGAAATACTAAAAAGAGACAGCTAGAAAAATACAGAATGCTCAGGCAGCACTGAGCACTGTTTGCACAAGGGAAAGGACCACACACCGGTAGTGAAACCAATCTGCACGGTTGTATGGTTTTCTCCAACAGAACTCAGCATCCCAGAATGCAGAAACCCAGACACAGAGGAAATGGATTAATTGTTTTGAGAAATAAATTTAATTTGAGGTAAGAACTGAATCTTCATGGATGCTTTACTCAGATGCCAGCGATCTGAGAAGATAGCGGGTTATGGACCCTGAAAAACTACCTTAAATCTCATCTCAAGCCAACATCTTTTGTAGGGAAAAGGAAAGGGTAGGGGAGGGGTTTGGGGAAAAGTTACTCAGATAAGAAAGATGTGCAGTCTGGCAGCAAGTTTCCTAGGATTTCTTTATCTGCTGATCAACAATGCTTTTTTCTGAACAGGACTTCTCTCCCTGGAACACAATGGCTCAGATACCATCTCCAGACCTCCTCGGGCACAGAGGCTGCAGTGCTCGTCCACTTCCCGTAGGTCAGGCATTCCAGTTCCAGAAATAACAGCTTTCCATATGCATTAATCACTTGAGCCTGTCAGCTACAGCTAAAATCTTGAATTCTTGAGTTCCCTTATCAAATATGCCTATTACAACCCCTTACACTCCCTTGTCTCTATATAATGGTTTTCAACTTGGCTATGCCTGTAAGCAATCTGAGGTGTTTGTTAAAGACAAACCTGTCTTTCCCTACTTTCAGAGATTCCAGTTCAATAGATTTGGAAGTAAAGTCCACATATCTGGGACTTTTAAAACGTTCCAGATGATCATGATGTAGTTGGCTCACAGGAAACACTGAGAAATACTGTCCTCAGCCAGGCCCTTTTTCAACTAACACCCGTGGTTCTTGCTATTCTATTTGGTACCCCAGGAATCCCTCTTTTCACCTCCTTTTGACGTAAAAATTCCAGTTTAATACTAATTTCTACCAAGAATCCTTAGCTATTAATTCTACTCCATAATTAATGTAGTTTTCCAGAATGTTGATAGAGATGTGTACACGATGATATACCCAGAGGTGTTCTGGGCTTGCTCATCATGTCGTGTGATGTTATGCTCCCCAGGCGCCCATCACCACTTCAGTCTGCACTCTCCCTTGGCACAGGGACCCTGTCTCTGACCAGAGCACCATCTGACCCTGGGACCTGTTCAGTAACTGTATGCAGAATGAATAGATGGATAGGTGCACAACTACAGATCTGAGCAGAGAATCAAGAAATAGAAAAATTCATGGGAATACCAAAAGCAAGCAGTGGATTGGAAAATAAAGATCTGAGAAGCAGAATAAAATAAAAAGGGGAAAAAAAAGCAGTTTCTGCAGTAAGAGAATCCTTAAAGCCTGGAAGACAATGTGGGTGATTTGATCACAAACAATTTTAAGAAACATGAGAAAAGAAAGAAGTCTGCAGGCAACTTGAAATAGACTCCTAAGTACCTGACAAACCTGAGAAAAATAGGTAGTGAGAAAATCAATGCATTGAAACCCAACAAAGCTGCAATGTACCATCCCTTTTCAATCACTGGGAAGGAAAATGGTGTGTTTAGCACATCCTCCTTCTTCACGTGTGGACCTGTAAATAGGGTATTCGGATTCACAGACTGTAGCTAGCTCACGTTGTCTCTCCTTCCAGCTCATGGCCGTACTTTTTAAATGACACCAGCCCTCCGAGCAAGATTGATTGTAAACTTGAAAAGGTTACATACGATGCTATGAATAACACATGCTACTCCTTTAAGCGCAGCTCCGGAATAGCACACATCTAGGATCCTGTATGTTCTCAAAGTTTAGAAAAGCTTGGGAAGAGATATGGCCAGCAAGCCAAAAGAAAACTTCCTATTATGCTCACTTTACCTGCTGTATCTTGAATTCATTCACTCAATGACTACACAGTAATTAAATCTGACTATTTTTTTCATTCTCTAAATGTTTGTGAATGAATGAGTTGATGAATGGATATTCTGTGCTTGTCACGGTGCCAGGTGCTGTGAGGATAATAAGATAAACATAAGACCTGCTCTTAATAGAGATTACAATCTCATAAGGGAAATAAGACATAAATAATCCTTCTTAAGAAATATGTGATAAGTGAGACTACAGAACACAAGGGAAGGAAGGATTACTTCTAACTGGCTTATTTCTAAATTGGACTTAAGAGGAACTTGGAGGAATCTGGATATTTCAGGAAAGATGTTTGGTGCAAAGAAAGAACACCAGGCGGTGTGTGTTAGAGGCGTGTAGAAGATGGAGAAGATTGTAATTTGTAGATCTGGGCTTCGTGAAGGACAAGATTGGGCAACAATGTTGGAAAAGTCGAGAATTTGCATGTAGGTTTTTTCATCAGTTTTATTGATCCATGACTTAGTACAGGATGCTTAACACTAATATTTATTGAATGCTTACTCTGGGCAGACACATGTAATTACTTAAATTATTTCAGTTGAGGTTCCCAATAATCCCATGTCTAGTTTCATGAGGTACTTATCAAAATATAGTTAGTGCTAGGAAAGACCAGTTAGAAGATCCCTCTTGAAATGGAAACCACAATTTTATGAGAAATTATTGAGTAAAGAGTGTTTTATTAGAACATTATCTTAAAATATTAACACTATGACATATATTTATTTTATCCAGTCTATAAGTTTTGATACAACAATCTCTTTATTGACCCATAAATTTGTTAGAAGTATGTTTTAAACTTTAAAACAGAGAAAGATGACCATATTTTGACCATTCTTTTTTGCTCTATGGCATTGAGAATTGTAATTATTATCTGTATGGTATAAATATCTAGATCCACTGGTGTTTGTTAAGACTTGTTTTAGAATCATCATGTGGCCAGTTTTTGCCAATAAGGTATATGTGTTTAAAAAGAGCATGTGTTCTTTAACAGTTAGGTATAGGATTCTATGTAAGTATATTAGATCAAACTTCTTAACTATCCTGAAACATATTTTAAATCTTTACAGCTTTTTATTTGTTTGATTCATGAGTTACAGAAAGAACTGTATTAAAATCTTGTAGTTATGGATTTGTCTATTTTTAGTTTAATTTTGTCAAGTATTTTTATTATTTTAAGTTTTTCTTTCATAGATTCTTTCTCTTTTTAAATTAAATTTATTGGAGTAACATTGATCAATAAGATTATATAAGTTTCAAGCGTACATTTCTATGATACATGATCTGTGTATTGAACTCTGTGTGTCCGCCACACAAAGTCCAATTGTCTTCTGTCACCATGTATTTGACCCCCTTTACTCTTTACTGCCCCCGTCACCCTCTCCCCTCTGGTAACCACCATACTATTTGTTGTCTGTGTCTATGAGTTTTTGTTTGTCTTTCTTGTTTGTTCATCTGTTGCTTTCAATTTTATATCCCACATATGAGTGAAATCATATGGTTTTTAACTTTTTCTGTCTGACTTATTTCACTTAGCATGATATTATCAAGGTCCATCCATGTTGTGGCAAATGACAATATTTCATCTTTTCTTTTTTAAAGATTTTACCTATTTATTTTTAGACCAAGTGGAAGGGAGAGAGAAAGAGAGGGAGAAAAACATCAATGTGTAGTTGCCTCCTGCATACCCACTACTGGGGACCTTGCCTGCAACCCAGACATGAGCTCTGACTGGGAATTGAACTGGTGACCCTTTGGTTTGCAGGCTGATGCTCAGTCCACTGAGCTATATCAGCCAGAGCCCTGCCCATTTTTAATTGGATTATTTGTTTTGTATTGAGTTTTATGAGTTCTTTATATATTTTGAATATTAACTCCTTGTTGGAGCCATTGTTTGCAAATACTGTCCCCCATTCTGTTGGCTGTCTTATTGTTTTGCTGTGCAGAAGCTTTTTAGTTTGCTATAGTCCCATTCATTTATTTTTGCCTTTACTTCTCTTGTCTTTGGGGTCAAATTCATAAAATCATCTCTAAAACCAAGGTTCATAAGTTTAGTACCTATATTTTCTTCTTCATAATTTATTGTTTCAAGTCTTATATTTAGGTCTTTGATCCAATTCATTTTGAGTTAATAAAGTTCTTATATGACAAACCCTCAGCTAATATTACACTCGATGGTGAAAAGCTGAAAGGTTTTCCTCTAAGATCAGGAACAAGACAACAATGTCCACTCTCACCACTCTTGTTCAACATAGTTCTGGAAGTCCCAGCCAGACCAATCAGACAAGAAAAAGAAATAAAAGGCACACAAATTGGGAATGAGAAGTAAAAGTGTCATTCTTTGCAGGTGACATGATTCTATACTTAGAAAACCTTAAAAACTCCACACACAAAAAAACTATTAGAAACAATAAACAAATACAGTAAAGCTATAGGATATAAAGTCAATGTACAAAAATCCACTGCATTCCTATATACTAACAATGAAATTTTAGCGGGGGGCGGGGGGGACAATTCCTTTTGCTACAAAAAATAATAAAATACCTAGGAATAAACTTAACAAAGGATGTGAAGAACTGAAAACTACAAAGCATTTTTGAAAGACATTGAAGAAGACACAATGAAATGGAAAGATATTCTGTGTTCATGAATTGGAAGAATCAACACAGTTAAAATCCCCATATTTCCAGAGCAATATACAGATTTAATGCAATCCCCATCAAAACAGCAATGACATTTTTAAAAGAAGTAGAATAAAAAAATAATCACATTTGTATGGAACTACAAAAGATCTTAAATAGCCAAAGCAATCCTGGAAAAAAAGAGAGAAGCCAAAGGCATCACACTCCCTGACTTCAAATTACACTGCAAAGCAATGAGAAGTAAAACAGCACAGTATCGGCAGAAAAGCAGGCACACAGACCAATGAAACAGAGTTGAGAGCTCAGAAACAAACCTACATGAGTATGAACAAAATAATTTTTTGACAAAGCCAAAAACATACAAGGGAGAAAAGAAAGCCTCTTCAATAATGGTGCTGGGAAAACTGGAAAGCCACATGCAAAAGAATGCAGCTAGACTACTGTTTGTCCCCGTGTAGGAAAAGTAACTCAAGATAAGTTTATTATTTTTAAGTTTAGGATGTTTGTGTCTTCTTGTTGATTTTGTTCCTTATCACCAGATAGTGTGCTTTTCTTTTCTAATACAGTCATACCTCAGTACTCGTCTGCTTCAGAACTCATCAAACCCTGTATTCATCGCATTTTGACGAGAAATAAGTGTTTCCGCACTCCGCACTTCCTTGCTTGGGACCCGTCGCAGGTGCTGGAACTTGTACGAGTCACAACGCTGCCCCGCAAGAGAAAATGTTTCATCGCTCGTGGCGTGTTTGGCCCTCCTCGGTTTCAGCACTCATCACAGGTTCTTAAATGAATTAAAGACGAACACCGAGGTACCACTGTATATATATTTTAAATTTTACTGAAAGACTATTTTGCCAGGTATGTTTTTCTGGAAAAGATTTATCCATCCTCTTAGTTTCAGCTTTTTTGTCTCATATTTTAAAGGGATCTCTTATAAGCAGTAGAGCAGATTTTCAAAAAATCCACTTGAATGCTCTTTATCTTTTAACTAGTGAACTTAGCTTATTTACATTTATTACAATTATTAAAATGTATGGATTGATTTCTGCACTTTATGCATTCTACCTGGAGTACTTTTCTTGTGTTTCTTCCATTTTCTCAGGATTTTACTGAACTGATAGTTTTCTTTATTCATCATCGCCCCTTCCTTTAATGCTCTCTTTAAACTTTTAACATGCATTCTTGATGTAACGATGTCTAAACTCAATCAAGATTTTACTCTTTCTTGAAAATTAAAAGGATCTTAGAATTCTTTAATTCTAAACTTGATTTTTCTTTACATTCTATAGTTTTCTAGTATTTTATCTTCTTTTTAAATTCTCAAATTTGTCACTCTTGTCATTGCTAATGCTTAGATGTATCCATACATTTATGACCATGACTGCTCACCACTGTTTCTTTTATCCACTCCTTCATGAATTCAGTTTCCTTCTTTATGAAGTGAATATGCCACTTATGAATTCTTTTTAGCAGGAGTCATTGAGTGATAAAAGTTTTCAGTTCTTTGCTTGAAACAGGTTCTTAAATAACGATTGGCTAAGTATACAAATCTAAGTTGATAATTCCTTTCCCTTAGCACTTGGAATGTATTATTATACAATTTCCTGGTCTTTATTTTTGTTATTGACAAGTTTTAAACCTAATTGTTTTGTGTTTGTTGATCAAATATCTTTTATTCATTGTTGCTTCTATGATTTTAGGTTCTATAGCTTCACTGTGATGTATTTTGATGCAGATTTCTTTTTATTTATCATCCTTGGAAATCATGTGGTTCTTGATTCTATGGATTTATGCATTTCTTCAGCTCTGAAAATTTTCACAGCCTTTCGAGAGAGCTTCTCCACCATTTTTTTCTATTCTATCCATTTGGACTCTTATCAGGGATATGAGGACCTTCTAATTCTACCTTCAATTTTTCTTAAATCTTAATCTGCTTTCATTTCATAATTTTCCAGTCCGCATTATACCTAACATCCTCAGGTAGAGTTTCCAGTTCACCAGTTCTTTAAATGTCTAATTTACTGTTCTTTCATCAATTAAAAAATTATCTACTAATATTTTTCTTTCTTGTTCTCTTTTCTAATATGCCTACCTTTTAAATAATATTTTCTGGTTCCTTCCTAAGGTTTCAGTTCCTTCATGTCTTATTTTTTAACATAATTTGTTTTCTGCCTCAGATTGTCATTCTATTATCTCAAGTTTGGGGGTGATAATTCTGCTGTTTTTGCTCGCTCTCCCAGTGAATGTGTGGTGTGTGATTTTTTTAATCACGAACTCTTTTGCTCAGCATGATTGTTTTTTTCCTGTGAGAACCCCAGGTGGCCTGCATTGTGAGAATGTCCCTCCAGAATGCTTGGTTTGGGGCAGGAGCTCAGAGGATTTTTGGTTTAGGGCCAATTTTTATGTTAATTCCTCAACTTGGAGTTGAAGGTTTAACCTACTTGGGTAGGCTAACTTCATACCCTAATTCTATTTGGAGCCCAGGTCTATGATATCCCCTTATCAGAAATAACCATTTTGTTTTGATTTCTCTACCCAGAACCTAGGAAGAAACATATATAAATGTATATTTTGTCTCTCTTTGGCAGGGGGAAAATTTATTTTGGGTTCACCCTTTCACTGAAGGTCCAGTCCTTTTAGGGCATCAGCTTTATATGGGGAAAGAGTTACAAGTTTCTTCCTTATTTGGGGCTGTGTATTAGTCTGCTTGAGCTGCTATAACAAAATGCCATAGACTGAGTGGCTTAACAACAGAAATGCATTTTCTCACAGATGGGAGACTGGATGTATGATATCAGGGTGTCAGTATGGTCATATTCTGGTGAGGGCCGCATTCTCACTATGACCTCATATGGCTGAAAGAGAGGTTTGGTGGGGGTGGGATGGGGGCAGAGTGCTCTTGTACCTCTTCTTATAAGGGCACTAACCCCATCAAACCAAGGCCCTTCCCTAATGACCTCATCCAGCCATAAATAACCCCAACTGACCAACCTCTGTATACCGTCTTAGTGGAGATGAAGGCTTTAACATGTGAATTTTGGGGGGAAACATTCAGTTCATAGTAGGACTAATCCTTTGCCTACTGCCCCCTTGTGGATAGTAAAGCCAGACTTCTAGTCCACCAAGAGCAAGGCCGTCACTCCTATGTGAGCTGTTGCAGCATCAGCTCACACCCTTAGTGCTCTGGTCTCCTGTTTCAACTAATTCTGGAACAGAGGAACTTTATTTGCTTTTCTTTGAATCCATTGTTCATCATGTGTAAGATCTTTCGGGTCTTCTAGTGTTACTTTATTGCCAGAACCAGAGGACTCACACACTCGGTTTTTATCTTTCCTTTGTGTGGCCTAAACAAGGCTGCTGAATGTCACTTCCCTTCCTATTAAAAAGGATGATGTACACAAGTAGAAATCTCATTCATCTCATATGGAATTCTGAAAAACAGCAATTACAGCTAGCAATATGGTGCAAATTAAAAAATGTTAAAAATAGCAAAAGCAAATAGAGTTTCTCTAATAGTGCATTTTAATTATAATGCATTGATATAACACATTTTATCTGAGGATATTAAAGTGCATTATAACTATATCATAATTTCTTTTTGTTTTTAAATCTATGAGCCCATTTTTTTTAAGACTTTATTTATTTATTTTTAGGGAGAGAGAGAGAGAGAGAGAGAGAGAGAGAGAAACATTAATGTGCGGTTGCTGGGGGTTATGGCCTGCAACCCAGGAATGTGCCCTGGCTGGGAATCGAACCTGGGACACTTTGGTTCCCAGCCTACGCTCAATCCACTGAGCTACGCCAGGCAGGGCTTATATCATAATTTCTTGAAGAGATCATGAATGCTTCCAACCCAGCTACCATAGAACAATAAAAGACCATTTGAGATTTGATTATAAATTAAGTATTACTGACTCCTTTTTTAAAGATTATAAGTACAATTTCTAGAATGTTATACTACTGGTGCTATGAAGGGCATTTTGCTCAGGACATAAGTTGAGTAATAACAGTGGGCTTATTTCAAAGATGAATCCTACAGGATGAACAGTTCTGAGGAAAGTGAGAAGTTACATATACAAATAATCTTGGTGAGAGGCAGGATAAATATTGAGGTTTGGGGGCTCAGGAGTCTCCTTATTGTCTTGCTATATCCCAATGGCTCTGGGACAGATCATATTCTCCCTGTGCCTTCCCTTTTTCCTCCAGAAATAAAGAAAAACAGGATTCATTGAAAAGATTACATGCTATTAACCATGACATCAAATCTAGTGTGGTTAGTACTTGAAGAAGGTTAAGTGGGGAAGCTGAGCTGGACTTCTTCATAATGTACAAAGGCAGAGTCTGTTCGGGGACTTATATCCACGGTAAGGTTAATCCTTCAAAGAACAGAGCTAAGGATCATGGACTCAAACTGACTTCTGTGGTGTCCTCCAGAACCAGAGTTAGTTTGCATTCAAGCCAGACTTCCCTTTGGAGGTAAGGCTCAACATTAAGGATTAATTCACAAAACTCAGTCTGAGGAAGAAGCTGATATCAAATATTAGGGCCAGCTTATAAAAGCTCTTGGGCATTCTTTCTGCTGGAATTTAAACCATTTATCTCCATTTGAAACACCTAAGAATGATGTTCATCCAACTATAAAGCCATTATCAGTTGCTAAAATATGGAAAGACTTCTATACCAGTTGGTAAAAAGCAACTGCCCTGGGTGTTCAAAGGGCTCTAGCTATTGAGTCCCTTTTTCTCTACACCCTCCAAGCCACATCTTTCCACAAAGAAGATTAACTGCTGGGACAGCAGCCCGAGAACCCTACCTCAGCACTGGAGCCAGAGTCTGTTCCAATAGGATGGCGTTGCCGCATCCACTAACTGGTGTGCGAGTCGTCCTAGTCTGTGCCTTCAGGCCTGCACTGAGCCAAAGCCTCCAGCTTCCATCCTTTAGTGTTCTTCTTGTATCATGATAATCTGGTTTTATGGAGGGTTGCAGACCTTGGCTTAAAGAGCTCACTATGATTTTCTGTCTTCCCGACTGTCATTGCTGCCTGTTCTCAATACCAGAGGATCCTAGCATTTTAGATTTCATCGATTAAATAAAAAAATTAATCAGTGTTTAAATATTTTTCAAGTTGACATAATCTTATCACTTTTTATCTTGCCAAGTAAAGAACATTGATTTTTTTAAAAAATCATTTTCTGCCACTTTTATGCTATTCAAGAAAGAAGGACACAAATTCAGAATGAAACTCTCTAAAGAATTTATCCTATGAAAAACTAATTATGTTGTCTTTTTCTTTCTCATTCCACCAAACACTAGTGAGAAATTAACCATGGACTAGTAGTGATTGGGGATACTTATGTGCCTGCACTGTACTCCCTACACTCGCCAGTTTCCTCATTTAGCCTTAGCGAAGCCCAACTGTTTTACACTTTGGTTTGATGTTCCAGACCCTGGGCTGCACCCAGACTCCAACGTGTACAGTGAAGGCAGTCTCAGCATTGGGTATGTCCTGTCACTCCCCCACACACTGCTGGTGATGAACAGGAGCCCTGCAAGGCTGACATTGACCTCTGGTTCTCTGTCCTGTGGCTGCCCAGAGTATGAAATATTATAGCCTGGCCTTTTTGCTTTTCCATGCAATGCATGGGCCTTGTACATTTATTTACATGCTTATTATCCAACAATATTGGAGCTCTCCTGGCAACATGAATTGCCCTGCTAACAAGATGCAAACACGGAATCCGGCAGAAATAAGGCCTGCTTGAGTGTGGTTGATAGGGTAATAACATGGGTGTAATAATTTATAGTTTTAATTTGAACAATTCACCTAAATTGTCATATGATATGCTTGAGTGTGATATTGTTATGTTACAGAACCACATGCTTACAATTTTCTAATTAAAGTGGGGCATTATTTGTGCCAGACCCTGCGTGCCTTGGCCTTGGCCAAGGCCTAGCCAGGCCTTGATACCAGGCACCATAGTCAACACCTGTCCTGAAGAGAATAGCTCTCTGGCATTGAATAAAAAGTACCTACAATGACCTTTCACCTTTCTTCCCAACTACATCAAAGACTAAGTGCTCCTAATGCACATTATAAAAGTGCAGGAAAAAGATTTTATCTGACATTTGATAATTTTGCCAAATAATGTGTGGAGAAAAGAAAAGGCTTCAACAGCAAACCAGAAAGGCATAATTGATTACACTATTAGGAAGCCATTACAATGTGAAACAAACATCATGAGATTGTAAGAAGACTCAGCTAAAAATATTTTTCTGACATCAATAAAATTGGTTGTTTTTTATCTGTGTTGCAAAATATCTGATTGTTTTAGCCTTGTGTATTATTCTATCATGACATGGTGATTTTCATTATGCTTCCCTAAACCCTATCAAAAGATAGAATCTAGACTCTAATTATCTCTATATTTAGTCAAATAGTCAGGCTTCATCTCTTCCCAGGACAGTTAATGTATTTGGCTCATTAATTTGAAAACACTGAGTACAATTTAGCTCACTAAAAATGCACCCAGCATTAGTTTGTGTGAGGAGCAGAAAGGTCCGCTGTGTGATGACTTTATTCTTTTCCTACGGCAGTGAGTCAGAGAGTAATAACTGTTGTTTTTGATTGCTTACTGTGTAGCAGAGAGCATGTTCAACTTTTACATGCATGATTCATTGAGCTCTCACAACAACAAATTCCTGTTCGCATTGTACATCTTTAGAAGTTTACCTAGAGTCACATGCCCAGGAAGTGGCAGACCCAGGATGGTCTGATCTCAAAGCCTGAGGTGTGATCCACTGTGTTATAAGAACTACTTGATTTGGTATACTCAGACTTGATTATGCCTGATGTACAGACCATGTAGAGTTATTTTCAAAGAGGTGGAACCTAGGGTTTCAACCTTGACGTAAGTCTGCTTTGAATGTAAAGATAGCATTAATTTTATTTCTCCAGGAGGCTTATTCCCCTGGTCCACATCCTTAAATAGATTCTGTCTCTCCAGGATAAAAACTCCTGAAAGTTTGTGAGCTCCTACACCCTGATCCTGCCCTTCATTTTATGCTCCTTCACCTGCTTGGTTCAGCCACTCAGGGCTTCTATATGGTTTCTCTGCTATCCACCCTCAGGACATTCTTCCTTCCTCAGGACATTCTCTCTTCTCCTTCTGTCTGACTCAGACTTTCTCTTTGCTCCTATTCACATTTCTGGCCTGGTTGATTGTCATTTTGAAAGAGACCTGTCTTGACTCTCGGGCCCAAACCAGGTCCCCCTAAACTGTTTTTCCATAGGACTCTTTAGAGCCATTACCACAGGTTATAAGTATATAATTGCTTTTGTGATTGTTTCTTTAATGAAACAATCTTTCACTAAAATGTAAGATTAGGTAATAGCAGGGATGGGGCTGGTCTTGCTCACCATTGAACATTCCCGAATCCCACCCCCACCATACTTGTTGCTAGAGATTGTGGTAGGGACCTTTTGAATGAATAGTAATAGATTTGTGTACTTCCCTTGTCCTTGCCAGCAGACGCCAGCAAAGGTTAGGCTGTATCCATGGAACTGAACAAAGTTGTGTCATCAGATATGTTTGAGTCTATGCTCTTGGCTCTGACACTGGACTGAATGCTTTATTTTGTTCCCCAGCTGTTTCCCTGAAACCACTATTCAAGAACAAGAATAAACATAGGACTAACTATTCTCAGGAAGTTGATACAGTGCTTAGAACAGGATGGAAGAAGAAGCGGGGGCACTTGCCTTATATTTTTGCAGCTGTAAAGTAGAAATGTCACATTCCTTCACAACGGTTAAAGAAAGTATACAAAAAGTCTATTCTTAAGATGGTTGTGAAGAAGATAGTTTTTAAAAATTCTTGGACTAATTTCTTTATCATTGCAAGTAGCCAAAATACAACATGTATATGTAGGATTAAATAAAGATATAGAATTATAGAATCAATAGCATTTTTATAGAATCTCATAGGAGCAAATAGGTATTGGTGGCCTTGAGATCATTAATTCTTAACATTGAAGTCTATAAGCTTTGTACTTTTTCTATGATTGAATATTAACTGTTGTTGTATAGAAATAAATGGGTTGAAAAGAGAAAACAGGGAGAAATGTCCTGTTCAAAATATATTTCATATTACATACAATGGCATGAAAATTAGCTTTTTTTCATTACAAAGATAATGTATCCTCATTATAGAATTTTAAGAAGACTGAAAAAATAAACAGATCATTCAAATCCCAACAATTTCAAGAAAATCTTAGGTAACATATGGTATATTTCCATTCACTCTTGTGCTGAGTACCTTTTAAATGTAAGTACCATAAATTTGTATCATAAAAGATTAATTATAATTTTTAGTTTATCTTTTATGATTTGTGAAATTAAATATGCCTGAAGTTATAAAATGTTTTGGAAAAATAGATAAAGTAAAATAAAAAATGAATATCACCCCGTACATCACTACCCCCAGATAAGTGCTGCTACTATTTTGGCACTATGTCCTTGCAGGCTTTTTCTAGGATACTTTCTTCAGTTTTTATATTATATCAGATACATTGATTTTATATCAGTGATAACACAATGATATCCACAGATCCTAGAATGTTACAGAATAATTTCGGAGAGCTAATTATTTGCTGCCTATTTTTTTGCTGCCTAGTCTACCCACATGGCTCAACAGGATAAAGCACTAGAGCGCCACACACTGAATTTTTATTGCTTTCATGAGTGGGCTAGTCACAAGATCAGACTGTCAAATTGGACTCACTGGAACAGCACATAACCATTGATAGGCTTGAGTAGCATTTCCAGAATGGGGACGACCAAGATGCATGGGCAAAGCAGACAGAGGTCCGCCCTGTGGGTCCTTTCTCTCCACATCAGACATGCACACTCTGACTCACGATAATGGATGACATGGCTTTTCAGGTTTACCTCCACAGCAGGAGGAGTGCTTAAATTAAGAAATATCTCCATTTTATACTCCAGAGAATTATGTGACTTATGTGATATTCTTTAGGGAGTCATGGGTTTAGTTACTAAGTAATCCTTAGCATGGATATAGATAAGAACCCTTGTTTTTAGCACATATCATGAGTCTGTCTACCTGGAGTTAAGGTTGACATAAAGATATGACTAAATTAACCTGTTTTTTTTCCTTTTCCCAGGGAAAGTGCCTCCCAACCCTCCTCCGAGAAGTAAATGGATCCCAGACCAGCCGTTCAAACTCTTTCCTTCTCAGTGAGCAGCAACAGGGAAGTAAGAAAACGCTCCGCTCCGTTTTGCTCCCACTCTCCTGCTCTCGAGTCCTGCACAGAAGGGATGTACGGCGCAGGCAGAGGTGCTCTTCCCCTGGGACTTTTTCCCGCCTTTAGTTTTGAGAAATTCTTAGCCATTTTCTCCCCCAACATTGTCTCTACTCAGTTCTCTCTTTCCTATTCCTGTTGAACTTCAATAAAAAGTAAAAGCATGTTTAGAAACTCCTAGAAGAGAACATAGGAAGAAGCCTAGATGACCTTGGGCACAGTCATGACCTTTTAGATACACCATCAAAGGCACTGTACAAGAAAGAAAGAACTGATAAACTGAATATTGTCAGGAACTGACAATAAAAAACTCTGCTCTGAAAGACACTGTCAAGGAAATAAAAAGATAAGGCACAGACAGGGAGAAAATATTTGCAAAGCCCATGTTGGATATGACTGTTATCCTAAATATACTAAACATAGAAAGAACTCTTACAATTCAATGATAAGAAAACAAACCTGATTTAAAAATGGGAACAATATCTGAACAGAAACTTCATCAAAGAACTTATACAAATATTTATAGCAGCTTTATTTATAATTGTCAAAACTTGGGAGTAACCAAGATGCCCTTCAATAGGTGAAAGTGTAAATCAAGTTTCCCAATTAGTAACACCTTGCATTAGTGTGATACATCTGTTTCAACTGATGGACTGGTATACATCGTTATGAACTAAAGTTCAGATTTCATATTAGGGTTCACTCTTTGTGTCTCCCATTCTATGAATTTTGGCAAGTGCATGATGTCACATGTCCACCATTACAACAGCATACAGAATAGTTTTACTGCCCTAACACCCACTGTACTTATACCTTCCCATCCCTCCTTCCCTTCTCACCACCTCTCAGGCCCTGGCAATCACTGATATTTTACTGTCTCTACATTTTTGCCTTTCCCTAGATATATTTTAGACTTGCTTCTTTCATTTTAGCAATATGCATTCAAGCTTCTTCCACGCCTTCTCATAGCTTAATAACTCATTTGTTCTTAACACCGAACAATATTCCATTGCATGGATGTAGCAGTGTGTCTGTTCATCTGCTGAAGGACACTGTGGTGGCTATCACGTCTGGGAATGCTCCATGTCCTCGCTGGAATTAGTGTTGCTAGTGCTTTGGGTTTTGGCCATTTCAATAGGTGTGTAGTGGCATCTCTAATGACATTTCCCTGATGACATATGATGTCAAGCATCTTTTCACTTGCTTATTTGCCATCTGTACATCTTCTTTGGTAAGGTTTCTATTCAGATCTTTTGCCCACTTTTTAATTGTGTTGTTTTCTTATAGTTTTAATCGTCTGTCCATTTAGTTGTTAGTATTATAATTTCCATTTCTAAAACTTATTTTCATTCTTTTAAAAATCTGGTTGTGCTAATTATTTTATAGTTACCTATCCCCTCCAGGTATTTGAAAGCTTTTCCTTTATTTATTTAAACTTAGCAAATATAATATTATGAAATATTTGCTGATAATTCTCATCCACTGTCTTATGGCTCTGTTTATTTTTCTTTTTTCACAGACCTACTACCTTGTTTTCTTATATGCTTTATGATTTTAGAGTGTAGGCTGCATATTTTCCTTGAAACATTATGTGTGGAGAATCTTTGAGGCCTTGAATAAAGGTACTTTCTTTCCAAAAGCGTTTTTATTTATATTTCTGTCAGGAACCTGGAGGCATTACTAGCCTAAGACCCGTTTAGATTAAAATTAAACTAAAATCCTGGTGTGATATTTTTTGAACTACTTAGATGATGTCAACGCAGACTGCAAATCTTCACAAGCACCAGTTTGTACACAACTTCTAAGGGAAAGATTTTATTTCCCCTCCGCTCTGCCCAGCAACAACGCAGACATCTGGGGCTCTTTTGGGCGGTGGCGGGGAGTGAGTGAGTTTACCTCTTGTCATCTGAACACAGGGCTGCTGCCCTTAGGAATCCCCATTTAGCAGGGACAGGGATCCTATCTGACTCTCTTCACTGAGCGCGCACTGAGGACTTGACATCAAAACCAAAGTTCATCTGGGCAGAAATTGGCAAAGTCCCCGAGGGCAACAGCACTGAGTCTCCGGACTCCCATTTTCCTCCTTGGCCTTGTGATCCTGAATCCCTTATCAGCTCTCTGATTTTTTTATTGAGCACCTGTATGTCTTCTTTACCAGTTATAGCTTTAAGATTTTATTATTATTATTATTATTTGATTCAGAATTTTTACTTGTGGGAGGCTTTTATATGTGACATAGAGTACACAGTTTTGTGAAAACTTAGTCCCAACTAACTGGCCTGTCTTAGTCCCAGAAATGGATATTCTCCTCCTGTCTTCTGTCTCCTGTGTTCTAGAATACTCTCCTTACTATATTTGCCTTAAAATCTAATCATGCTAGGCCAAATTCTAAATGTCACTACCTCCAAAAAAATCTTCCCTGTTCACCCCAGCCTTTTTTTCTAGTACTCAAAGCATCTCACATGTCAGACTGAACCCTATGAGACTGAAATTTTTACAGGTCAAAAGTGGTTGTATTTGCAATTTTATAAGAGTCAGCCTAAAACCTAGTTCAATGCTCTGCAAAAAAATTAACATGTACTTAATATTTACCTAAATAAGTGAATAAACATTCTCACAAAAATAAGCAACACAGCATTGTCCTGGTACACCAAGGTTGTGGGTTTGATCCCTGGTCAGGGCACATACAAGAAGCAACCAGTGAATGCATCAGTAAGTGGAACAACAAATCAATGTTTCTCTCTCAAATCAATAAAAATAATAGTATTAAAAATAAGCAATACAGTCCAACAGTGAAATAAGTCATATTTAATAGTTTCAGAGTAAGAAGGATTAAAATTCATCCCTCTAAATGTATGAAGAATTGTTAGTGTACCTATAAATATAGATACCTACACAGTAAATGAAACTGCCCAAGGAAATTAGAGATCACCTTTGCTAGAATTCAAAAAAGAATAAGGACGGTGAAAGGTGTGGAGTTATCAAAGTTTGTAGCTCACGTTCACTGCACAGGGCTGGACAGAAACTGATAACTTGCATATACCCGAATCTACTTTGAACTAATTGGGTTCAAGGGACCCTTTAAGAACTAGTGTTGTTAATGAAAAATTACTATTGAAAACATCATGTGGTCATGTGAAATAAAGTCAGGAATTGCAATTTAACTTAAAAATGAAAAGAAATTTATTTATGAGCTCTCTTGGCCATCCACCTCTTGTTGCTAAAAATCCACTTTTAAAAGCCAAATTAAGCAGCTTGTCCATTAACATTGATCACACTGGCTAAGTAATTGCCCAGTCTCCACCTTGTGCTGTGTAGCTGCAGTGTGGTGTGAAAGGAAGGGCAAAGTATCTTGATGCATACCATACCCTTTCCACATAAACTTCTTTTAAAATTCTTTTAAGCAAACTTTTTTGCCATGTGCCTACTGTTGGTTAGACCTGCTTTATATTATTAGATAAGCACGGAACAGAGCCTCACTGAGGACTTCTTGGACGTCATAAAGGCAGTGCCTTTTGCTTTGCCTTCTCATGTAACAAAGGACAGAGTTCACCGATAAATATGAACGGGACTCTGCCAAGAGGCCTTCACAGCACCTGGACTGGAAGGCACAATCCTCCTGTCTTTGCTGAACTGGCTATATTACTTAACAGACTGAGGCTTTTTATCACCAAGGGAACAAAGAATGTACTTTGAGCTCAGTGCAAATCTGCAACTCTCCCTCTTAAAATGAGTACATTTTGTACCACCAGCAGAACAGAAATTATTAAATGGTAACTGAAAAAGGTGATTACAACTTTGAACTTTATTCAGTGAGCTGATGTATATCCAACCAGACAACCAGCAGCCTTACTTTCCTAACAAAATAATTTTTAAAAATAATTATGGTGATGTTTTTGTTTTTGTGTGATATTGTGGTTACTTACCTTTTAATTTGCTCAGGATGGTACTGCTGGTGGAGAAACTCTAGAATCCCTTCTATTTCAAACTGAGGAACTTTTGGAAGTTTTGTTCATGGCCATTGAGGATATTTGCAGTGCTTCGTGAGCTTTTAGAATGTGTTTCCTGGAGAAAAATAAAACCAAAATCACTGAATCAAAGGCCTATGTTTGACTCACTACTAATGAGGTGTATATACTTAGCAAGCTTTTAGCCTGTTTTTAACCTTATCTCCCTTTCTATAAAGTTAAAGTGAGACTATGCCCTTCTCACTTTATTAAGATGTCATAGGAATTAAAGTATATTTTGTAAAAACTTTTTAGAAGACGCAACATGGCATGCATAGAGAAGACATTGCTGTTGTTCATTCGTCTTCTAGAAAGTTAAAACTGTAAGGAGAACAAGGAATACTTAGAGAACATTCAGTGTTACGTATCACTTAATAACAGGTTAGTTTTATTTTCTAAATTACTTCCTTTTGTTGTTCTGCTGCTACATCATTCAGACCGTTAAGGGAAGACGGTGAGGTCCTCGAATACAATCACATATGGCCTATTCTGTCACGCAAGTGAGGGTCCTGCCCTCTGATTGCAGCACTACACTCTCCCACTGTCGCGTGCACTGTAAATCATCCTGCAGACTGAAGACAGGTCTGGGTCCTCAGGAAATCTGTGAGCAGTGACACTCTTTTCCACAGGGTTACACCACTCTGTCCACAGTGTGATGGGGAGGGAGTGTCACCAAGGTACTACGTGGCACTGCGTTTCCATTACACAGATATAAGGATCGATAAAAGAAGACTATTTCTATTCTGTGGAGCAACTCTTAAAAGGGGCACAATGAAGAAGACACACGTCAAACAAAACAGCAAGTTAAGAAGCACAGATGACACCAATCAAACTAATAATAATAATATACTTGCATGGCACTTTTTTGGCAAAAAAAAACAAAAACCACAGCAACTACTACAACAAAACAAAGCTTTCTCAGGAATGATTTATTTAATTCACAACTTCATGGGGTAGGTAGGTAAATTACCCTCATTGCCATTTTTACAGATATTTTGAAATGTTAAGTGGCTTGCCCAAGCTCACAGAAATTTTTTGATTCCTATTATAATTCCCTTTGTAACACTTCTGATTATGCAAAAGGCAGAATACAATCCATCATTTATGTTGCTGCAAAAATTGTTGTGTCTTAACCTCTCAAGTAGAGGTGATGACTAAATGAAGGTAATGTGAGTGCAAGGAGAGACAAGAAGAAAAACACTAAGACAGTGCTCTTCACATTGCACAAAATCACGATGTGTTACGTTCATACCCTTGGTTGTGCAAGAGCCATCTAAGATAAGCATGTGGCATCCACTAAATATTTTTTCTGTAGTTACAATTAATTTTATTTTGATAAATTTACTATAAAATCTGTGTAGGCACCCTAAGATGCTTTGCAATAAAAAGTGTTAATTGCTTGTTTTTAATGATTTCCCAATAATCTTGCTTCCTGCTCCCACATCGCCAGACATCCCACCACCTTGTCACCTACCCATGCTACTTTCCATGCCACTCCCTCCAACCTAATACATAATGAACGCCGGCATGCCTATGTCAAGAATTTACAATTGATCAGATAATTTTCTAGGTTCTTTCACAAAAATTGTCCCTTCCATTACTTGAGGAAAACTTAAGGGTTTTTTTGACAGAGAAGGATCTCTTCAATTACAGGCCTGAACACTTTGGGAAACAATGGTTTGACAGTGTTGACTAGAAGAAAAGTCAGTGAATGAAGATGATATAATCCATAATGCTGGGACTCCTAAACTAGACTAGGAGGGTGGGGGCATGACAGGGTTTTGTTGTTTTTTATTAAATCCATCTCTGCTCTTTCCACACCTGGCAAAAGATAAGTACTTAGTAATTGCTTGCTGAAGCTTGATCAGATGGATGGGTAAATTAAAGATGACACATTCTAGGTGTAAATTTCCTTTAGAAACTGAATCTTAAATTTCTCTTTCACCTTTGAGTCCCAAAATTGGCACTATAGGCCAATCTTGGGCAAAATCATTAAAATTAATATTCTTTTCCACTTTACCTAGTTCACCTTCCTGACTCTCTGACTCACATGAAAGCACCAAGATGGTAGCATTTATTAATTACAGTGCAATTTTATCTAACATCCTCATGACATATGCAGGGCAGACATTATAATCAATACTCCTTCAAAAATCACGAAACTGATGCTCAGAGAAAAGAGCGCAGCCAAGAATGTGGTCTCAGTCGTCTGAATACAGTCCTGTGTCCTCCCTATGAGAAACGTCTCTGCTCCTGTGTGGTCCTAGAATCCAGCTGTCCACTACCTGTCAATTCATCTGTTAGTAGTTACATGATAACTAACGATAGATGCTTAGATTTAATGCTTTGAAGACACACCTAAAAATCTGGAAAGTGGTAAAGTTAAAAAACACAAACAAACTTCAAGATCCAAAAGAATGAAATTGCAAAGGTCAGAGGACAAATTAGGAGGGTTGAGGTGTTTGCCTAGGCAACTCTACCCAGTACTCCTTTGAAGTCACAGTTTCAAAAGTACTTGATTACATTCTGTATTCGTGCATGTAGAAAGATGGGAGACAACAACAAAACAAATGGAAATTTTATTTATCTGTTAATCTCCCATGCAACTTCTAATCCTGTCCTTTCAGAGGTATCCTTCATAATGTTTTCAATAACAAGCTTCATTTTCAGAGAGCTTTAATACACCAAAATTAAATTTCTTCAGTTAATTTGCTTGCTTGTTTGTAAGTATATTCTGATTTGAATTAAGTTTTTGCCCCCAAAAGATGCTATTCCAAATTTCAGCATTTTCTGTTTTTTTGAGTACTGTCCATCATGACCACTGGGAAAATGTCTGAACTATTTTTTTAGATTTTGTTTCCTGCCTACTAGCCCTTCCATTTTTCTTCACCTCCAGACAAGTCCACCCTGACGTTAAATATGCATTTGGATTATAAAATCCTCAGGCAACATACAGGTATTGTACTCATTAATAAATAATATTTACTTAGTGCAGAAGTTGTCTGCACAAAAATAAAGGGGTGAGAAATTAGAAAAGATTTGAAAAGTGTGCTTTGACCAATAATATGAGACATGCTTACAGATAATTTTCCAGGTTTACATTCATATATTATGCCACTATAAATATGGGTTTTAATATTTTAATAGTTATAGTTTAACATCAGTTGTTTTTTTTTGTAGTCCAATGTGCTTTGCTTTATGCATTTGAATATATTTGTCTGATTAGGTGTCTGTCTCATACTGTTAAACTCACTGTGGCACAAAACAGATTAATAACCCTTGGTCCACATGCTGAGGTGCTATCAGTCAAACAGAAGAAAATAGATCTAAGGAAAAATATTTATCCATGAAATAAAAACAAGATGCTTTAAAAAGGAATATTCAACAAATGAAAAATCCATGAAAATCCTAAAAAGATGGAGAGGATGGAAAGTTTTAAAAATTCAAAGTTCTAGAGGATAAAGATGAGGATGTCCACTAGAAACTGAATTGAAATGATAAAAGGATGAAAATCAAAAAGAAAACTAGAGGGTCAGTGCACAAGGTCCAAACTGCAATTACCAGGAATTCTATGACAGGGGATAAAATGGAAAAGACAACACTAAGAAAAAATAATTTTAAGAAATTCAAAGATAAAGGTCATAATTTGGCATATTGGAAGGACTCATCTTGCACAATGGATGAGTAGTCAGACATAGTGTTAGGAAAGTTTAGAGTGCTGTGGTTAAAGAGAAGAGTCTCCAAACCAACAAAGAAGAAACCAAGAATGGAGAAAATTTGAGACCCAGGGAAGAGAGGAATTGCACAAAGGAGAAAGACGAAGGAAAGTTTCAGGACAATCATAAAGGTGGCAATTGATTCAGAGCAGAAGAGGGCAAAAAGAAGTCTTATGAGGACCTCTCAAAAAAATAAAAAATAAAAAGTAACTTATAGAGTAGCTGATGTGTTTGTCATATTTAGGAAAGTTTTAAAGTTCTGTCATAAAAAAATTTGTGGCTGAATTAATAAGTTCATAGAAAACTAAGCAAATTTTTAACAAGATAATTATTAACCTCAGGAAAACAAAACAGAGAAAGGAGATGTAAAACCACTATAGCATATGGTTCAGTTGTTGTAATATTTATATATGTGTTAAAATGTAAATATTGACCAATGATCTAACCAAAATTAAGACACAAGCAGAGGAGGAAGAAGGTGAAATGAAAAAGGAGGACACATCACAGCACTATTCACAATAGCCAAGACGTGGAAACAACCTTAGTGTCTGTTGACAGATCAATGGATAAAGAAAACATGGTTTACATATGCAATGGAATATTATTCAGCCTTAAAAAAAGAAGAAGAAAATCCTGCCACACGCAACATCATAGATGAACCTGGGGGCCATTATGCTAAGTGAAATCAGCCACAAAAAGATAATTACTGTATGATTCCACTTAGAAGAGGCATCTCATAGAAGCAGAGAATAGAATGGTGATTGATAGGTTTAGGGGAAGGGGGACATGGGAATTTGCTGTTCAACAAGTATAAGGTTTTAGTCACTCAAGATAAATAAGTTCTAGAGATCTAATGTATAGCCATGTGCCTAGAGTTACTATATTGCATACTTAAAAACCTGTTAAGAGAGTAGATCTTCTGTTTTCTATTCTTACAATAATAACAACAGACTTCTGGCCGAGATGGAGGCATAAGTAGACACACTGTGCCTCCTCACACAACCAAAAGAAGGACAACAACAAATTTAACAACAGAAAACAACCAGAACTGCCAGAAAACTGAACTGTATGGAAGTCCAACAACCAAAGACTTAAAGAAGAAATATTCATCCAGACCAGTAGGAGTGGCAGAGACAGGCAGCCAGGGCAGAGAGGACTCTCAGTAAAGCAGTGACTGGATTAGCTGGGCAAGCAAGGAGGCAGCTGGCGAACTGGGGATCACACATCTGCATGCAGATAAACCGGGAAGAACAACTGAGAAGTGAGACAGACTGAGCAACCCAGGGTTCCAGTGTGGGAAAATAAAGCCTGAAAACCTCTGACTGAAAAAACCTGTGGGGGTTAAAGCAGCAGGAGAAACTCCCAGCCTCACAGGAGAGTTTGTTGGAGAGACCCACAGGATCCTAGAATGTACACAAACCCACACACTTGGGAATCAGCACCAGAAGAGCCCACTTTGCTTGTGGGTAGTGGAGGAAGTGACTGAAATCCGGCAGAGAGAAGAGCAAGTGTCATTGTTCCCTCTTGGACCACTTCCCATATACAGCATCACAACCCAGAGACATGGGTTGCCCCACCCTGGTGAACACCTAAGGCTCTGCCCCTCACTACATCACAGGAGCACTGAGACAAAAAAAAATGGCCCAAATGAAAGAACAGATCAAAGCTCCAGAAAAATACAACTAAGTGATGAAAAGATAGCCAACTTATTAGATATGGAATTCAAAACACTGGTAATCAGGATGCTCACAGAAATGGTTGAGTATGGTCACAAAATAGAGGTAAAAATGAAGGCCATGAAAAGTGAGATAAAGAAAAATGCACAGGGAAGTAACAGTGATGGGAAGGAAACTGGGACTCAAATCAATGATTTGGAGCAGAAGGAAGATATAAACATCCAACCAGAACAGAATGAAGAAACAAGAATTCAAAAAAATGAAGAGAGGCTTAGGAACCTCCAGGATAATGTTAAACATTCCAACATCCAAATCATAGGGGTACCAGAAAGGGAAGAGGAAGAACAAGAAATTGAAACCTTATTTGAAAAAATAGTGAAGGAGAACTTCCCCCATATGGCAAAGGAAATAGACTTCCAGGAAGTCCAGGAAGCTCAGAGGGTCCCAAAGAACTTGGACCCAAGGAAGCAAATACCAAGGCACATCAGAATTACATTACCCAAGATTAAAGATATGGAGAGAATCTTAAAAGCAGCAAGAGAAAAGGTGACAGTTACTTACAAAGGAGTTCCCATAAGACTGTCAGCTGGTGGGTTTGGCTGGCGGGGGTGGAGTAATTGAATAGCAATAAAATAATTTTTAGAAACTTGAAAAAAAAAGACTGTCAGCTGATTTCTCAAAAGAAACCTTGCAGGGAAGAATGGGATGGAAAGAAGTATTCAAAGTCATGAAAAGCAAGGACCTACATCCAAGATTACTCTACCCAGCAAAGCTGTCATTTAGAATGGAAGGGCAGATAAAGTGCTTCCCAGATAAGGCCAAGTTAAAGGAGTTCATCATCCCCAACCCCTAACATTATATGAAATGTTAAAGGGACTTAATCTAACAAAAAGAAGATGATAAAAATATGAACAGTAAAATGACGACAAATTCACAACCGAACAAAAACAAACTAAGCAAACAACTAGAACAGCAACAGAATCACAGAAATGGAGATCACATGGAGAGTTATCAGTGGGGAGGGGATGGGGAAGAATAGGGGAAAAGTTACAGGGAATAAGAAACATAAATGGTAGGTACAAAATAGACAGGGGGAGGTCAAGAATAGTATAGGAAGTAGAGAAGCCAAAGAACTTACATGTACAACTGATGGACATGAAGTAAGTGGGGCAGGGTGGGGGAATGCAGCTGGGAGGTGAGTGCAGGGCAGAGGGGAATAAAGGAGAGGAAATGGGACAACTATAATAGCATAATCAATAAAATACATTTAAAAAATAATAATAGCCATTGGAAATAAGTTTATTATTAAGAATGGGTCAAATGACATCCTTAACGTAAGATAGCATTGTTGTTTTGTTGTTGTTGTTGTTCTCTTAGTTATTTGTCAGTATTTATTTGTCTCATTGACGGAATACTCACATATTCTATTTGTCCTGTGTAGACTGGTAATTTAGGTGACCGGCCTCTATAGCTTTGGTAAACAGAGAAGTCTGAGCTTGATTCTGTTTGTGCATTAGCCTTGAACTTACTTCAAAGATGGGTTGAGGGGACTTTCGGCAGACTGTGAGCCCCTGAATAGAAATCCCAGAAGACAGAAGCTGCAGAGAAAAGAGAAAGAGTTTCATTAGAATGATTTCAACAAGTGTGAAAATGTCACGTTTTGCTATGAACCAACACAAGGGAAAAAAGAAAGCAAAAGAGGAGAGGACAGCAACAAAAGCACGTTCTCATTCTCCCTGTCTAGACGTCAGTGTAAACCCAAAATTGAACAGTAAAAAGTAGCATTAGAGGAGTATTTTTTAATAAATGTGATAGATTACAAATGAATAAAGGAATAAAATTGGGTAGTCATTTGGAGATTTTTCTTTCAATAAGAGGAATAGAGAATGGCTTCACAGAGGAGATAGATGTCTTTATTAAATTTCTTTTGGTTGCAAGAAACAGAATCCCACTTGATTTTGGGGGGAAAAAGTGGGGAGGGGCTTTTACCATAAGGATACAAGGGTGGTTCCTGGCACTTCAACGAGAAAAGTACAGCAGAACATAATGAAATATGGAGCCAGGAATTTTTGCCAAATGAAGCAGAGGTGACTATGTCTCTCCTTTCAGAGTCACAAGGCCTATGTTCCTTGCTTTTCTCTGTGCATCTGCCTTTACTTCTATTTATGGAATGGCTTTCTCTACTTATGAGCGTGGTTATAAAGAATGACATCCTCAGCCATCAGCCTATACCATCTAGGTCACAGGGGGATCACTGGAGACTGACTAAAACTCTGGGTCCCAGTTCCAAGTTATCAGAAGAGAGGATCTGAGTCTCAGCTTTGGTCAGGTGTCAACTTTGGTCATATGAACAACGGTAAATGTAGAAGGGTCGAGTGTAACAAACAAAGCAACAGACACCACTACTGTGGACAGAGAATAAAAAGAATTGAAAGGAGTGGTATAGGCTAGGCAGCAACCCTAACAGGTATCCATCACATATTTTTAGGACAGACATGTTTTGGGCAAAAAAGAAACAATAATTCCAGGCAGAGGAAGGTACTTAAATGAAGGAAGCAAGTGTGGGTCCTGCCTGGATACAGGTGTGTACATGATTCTGTTCAGCTCACAGGGCAAAGGTGAGGAAGTGCAATGCAAACTAAAGTTGGACATTGCACAACGGGATTCAATGACCTTCAGATCAAATCCCACTCTTCACCTTTGTGCCTGCTGGAAGCAGCCAGGGTTCTGTTTGTCCTTTTCCGATGTGTTCTGTACTGGTAAGGTGCTTAGAGGATTTGAAAACCAACCTGTTCGGACCTGTCTGCAAAAGCTTAGGGAAGTAAATTAGTGAAAGGTTTGTATGAGCATCCAATCTGTCTCCTACGTAAGACTGTACAAGGGAACATTTCATATCCTAAGCCTCAGTAAAACTAGTTTCATAATTATTTTTCCAAATTTATGCTTGTGAAGCATGGAAGGTACTCGTGATAGAAAAGGTGATTTTTCAAGTGACCAGTATAATATCAAATCCTGAATGCCATTGCTTGACAGAGGACATGATTTTATAGGAAAGGAAAAAAGTTTCCTAGAAAAATATCAGGGTAAAAATAATCAAGATTCAAAAAATAATCAAGGTTCTTTGACAATACAAACATCTGTGAAGATACTTATTTGAAAAGATACTAATAAACAATGTTAGGAATAAAAAAGATGCTTCAAAGATTAAAAAGGCAATAAGTAGGAATTATGAATAACTTCATGTGATGCATTTGAAAATTCAGATGAAATGGATAAACCTCTGGAAAAAATATGACTAAAATATAGCTAAAACTTAGGGAGAAATGGGAAATATAAACAGTCATATAACTATAAAGGAAATTTAATCACAAGTTTAAAATCTTCCTACAGAAAAACCAGGTCCTGAAGACTATTTCCAGAAAACAGTCAAGGAAGAAGTCTGCAAACATAGAAGGAAAAATAATTTCAATTTCATACAACCTATCCTAGTGCATGAGAGAATGAGGATATCCTTACCTCACTTTGTTGGGTGAACATGACTTTGATACAAAATCCAGTGTAGCATGACAACAAAATTACAGATCAATCTTGCTCATGAACACAGATATAAAAATTAGAATATTAACAACCACAATCCAGAGGTGTATGTGTGTTTGTGTATGTTATGATAATACATCATTTGGTTGGTCCCAGAAGTGCAAGTTTGATTTTACATAAGAAATCAATTAATAAATTAATGTCTCAAAATTAATCTAAAAAATGAAAACTTATTTCAAAAACTAAATTTCAGCAAACATAAAAAATTTTAAAGACATTTATAATAACATCAAAATTATAAAATATATAGAATAACTATAAGAATTGTTCAAGAAATTTATGAAAAAATTATCAATTTTTTGGAAAGACCATGAAAATCTAAATATATATCATATAAATAGATAAAAAAAAACTTTCTACCACAGAAACACCAATTTTTCCCAAACCGATTGGTAGTTTCAATGATATTCTTATCTAAATCCCAACAGGTACTCGTGATACTTGACAAGCTGATTTAAAAATTTATATGGAAGAGCAAAGTCCAAGAAGAGGAGGAAAAGTGTTTTTTTTACTGTATTATATACTTAAAATTATAAAAGTATAATAAATAAGATGGGGTCTTGTCAAATGAAACAGAATAGAACTTTCAAAAACAGATCTACTCACATGTGGATCTTTGATATATGGCAGAAGGTATACAGCAAGTCACTGAAGAAAGGAGATACATTTCAATAAATTATCATGAAGCACTTGGGTATCTACAATGGAAAAAAATTCCTATTACACATTACATTTAAAAACCATTAAAGTCTTACTTAGATGAGAAAGACAAAGCTAATGACATACAACCTACCTTAATGGAAAAGTTAAATTCTGTAATTTCACTCAAAAGGTACAAAAATAATTAAAAGAAAATACATAAATAGACAAAAGACATTTTAACACATAAAATTAAATAAGATTGATATCCAATATATGTTTAAATCAAAATAAAGCCTCCTGCAAATCAATAAAAATTAAAAAATCAACCAATTCAATAATAAAGGGAAAAATCTTGAATATAAACTTCACAGATGAATAATAATAAGTAGAAATAAATATAGGAAAAGATGCTCAACTTTATTAGAAATGAGGAAGTGTAAATTCAAAGTACAATGAAATCATCACATACCCACAATGGAAATTAAAGTCTGGCAACAGAACATGCTGGTAAGGACGTGGCAAAGGATGGATTTTATTCTGTTAGTAGGAATATCAAATAGTTGCTACAACCATTTAAAACACAATTTTTCTTTTTCTACTAAAATTGAAAAGGCATACACACCACAACCCAGGAATCCACGCCTGGAAACCCATGCACATGTGCACCAAGAAAAATAGCCAATAATGTGCATAGTAGCATTATGTATTACCTCAGCAAATTCTGAACAACCCAAATGCCCATCAACAATAGGATAAATAAGTTGCGTGTTACTACAGTGGATTAGAAATTCCATGAACAAAACAACATGAACTTTAAAAATTTTTGATAAAAATTGCATATGACACTCTCCCATCTATATAAAGCTAATATGTTGTTTAGAGATTCAAGAAAAAGGTAATGTTATGGTGAAAAAAATGAAATTATATTCACAGAATGCTGCATCACAATTATTTGAGAAAGGACATCAGATACGATGAGAAAGGGACACACAAGAAACTTTAACGTTTTGGGAATGTGCTGTGTCTGGTCTTAACAGTGGCTATTCACTGCACCTCTCCTTCATAACTCATACATATTCCATAAATATATTTACATTTACTGAACACTTTACTTTAAAAACTCTCTTAAAAATTGTTGGAGTATGTCAAGCACAATAACAACATTTCCACACTCTACGGTAACCCTGCCTGAGAGTGTACACCCTGGTCCAAGGACTCCGCCAGTCAAAGCCCGTGGCCACAGAATCCCAAATGCAAAAGTCAATGCATCAGACCATCATAGCCTGTCACACCCAGTCACCTCCTCTAATTTCTTGTTTCAAATCTTCTTTTGCAAACCCATCTCCCAATTAGAAATTGAACATCCCAGGTAGATTTGCCCAGAGGGAGAGAAGGTGCAGATCAACAAACATGAGTCACCAGAGAGCTTGATAGCTCCATTCCTTGCTGTAATTTAAAGGTGGCATTCTGGCTGATATTTCAAGTTCTGTAAGCACCCTCAGGGCACAATCTACGCCTGCTGAAAAGGAGATGGAACGATGAATCATTCCAACGACAAGTGAAGGGGGAAGCTGAGAAGGAAGCAGAAAAACAGAAGGGAAGAAGTGTCATCCAAAGCCACAATTCAGATGTCATTACATGATTTTTTTTTAATTAAAGGGCACTTAAAGAGATTGCAGGCTGCAATTTGAGTGTTTATAAAGCAAGTACACAATTTATGAAGTATAAAGTAGCAAGTATACTTTACAAAGCAAATGTCCACCTTATAAAGTAGTATCATTGCAGAAGGCATCATCCTGTAGTGGAAAAAGCAAGTTTTCAGAGTCAAATTTGACTCAAATGTTGGCTTCCTCACTGATGAAGAAGTCTAAGTCTCAGCACATCTGCCTGTATATAAAGATAATAATGCTGCTGATGATTAAAGATAACATACTAGAGCTCTTCTCAAAGGGAGGCAGTTTGATAAAATGGAGGAGCTTGGATTTTGATGCCAGACCCCACCATGATTCTGGCTCCACCACTTTCTGGTTACATGGTCTCCAAGATTCATATATATGTGTGTTTTTATATATATATATATATATATATATATATATATATATATATATATGTATATATATGTATATGTATATATGTATATATATATATATATAAAATGGGGCAACGAGGCCTATCTTGGGGATGTTGTGAGACTTAGAGATAATAAGTCCAATACTGACATTTAGGAAGTGTTCAACAAAAGTTACATAATATTGTATTGTTACTGGGTGTTGATTCTCTGTTTAAAAAAATAAGATTAGAGATAGCTAGGACATGAAACTAGAAAGACTCTAGGGACGAGGGGAAGGTGTAGTCATAGCAAAAGGCCACTGGCCTGAGCTGAGGCAGATGGGCAGAAAGAAGGAAGTTCAAAAACAGACCTACTCATATGTGGACACTTGATATATGACAGAAGGTATATAGCAGGTCATTGAAGATAAATTATTGAAAAGTATATTCAGCAGTATATTCAGCAGTCAATAGCCACATGAGACTGGCTCTGGTGAAGTAAGGAGGAAGAGCCAAGCATGAAGGAAGCCGGCCTACGATCCAGCATGGGGACTTCTACTCAAGGCCAGATCTCTATCACTGGAAAGGAGGGCAGCAAGGAACAGTACAGCCAGTCCGTCCCAGAGACACTTACGTAGAGGTGGGTAATCAGGGTAAGGACTCTGACTCAGATGTAGCTGAGGGACCAGTAAGTTAGGGATTTAGACGGTGAAACTGCGGCATAAGTCATAGCATAACATTTACCACAATTTAAAGCAAGAGGCCACAAGCCCACAGCAAGGCTGACGATGAAGAGCTGTGGTGCAGTTATGATGTTACGACTGCTGCGTCATTGCTAGGGGATAGGAATTTTCCAGCTCCAATTATAATCTTATGGGACCATTGTCATATATGCTGTCTGTTGAGCCAACACATTGTTACTCAATGTGTGATTATAATCATTCTCTCCTCTGAGAAAGGAATGTTCAGGAGGTCCATGTTTATCTGGGGCATGGTGTCTGGGGAACTCATTCTGGGAAGGGGATGAATCATGGCTTAACCTGGGGCTACAGAATATAGAGCAGAGGGGGAAGTCCTGCGAGGCAGCAGGTTGGACAAAAGCTAGATGATGGCCAGCCACACCCTCCAGGACAGGGCGAGGCAGAATCCTAGGCATTAGAATGGAAAGTGGGTTTGAAACTGAGGGTAATTAATATTTGTGCTAGCCAAGATTTCTACAGATGGTATTTCATGGATTTGGTACGGAGGGATGGAGAAATAATATGTGAATGAAAACAATCCAAGTTACAGAATTTGCTTGATATTACAAGGTAGGTATCCACAACTTTCAGTTGCAAATTGAGAGGGTTTTATCTACGAGGAGCCAAGCACATCCCACCTCAGAATGGCAGAGCCTGGCAACAGAGGCTCACAGTGGAGCTGACGCCCATAGCGTGCTCCAATCCCAAGCCCTCACTCCTCAGCTTGAGCCAGTTCCCTACCAGTTCTCAGGAATGACAGTGCAGAATGCTATTGACGAAGATGTCTGCCCCCTGAGGTCCTGGCTCCGCTGGATGCAAGTCTGCTGTTTGGAGCATAAAAATCAATTTCCTGAAAGAACTCTGTACAAAAGAGTGTGTCATTTCAAAGTATTACTAAGACTTCTATGAGTATTTTTGACTTGGAAGATCACTTGAGAAGGAAATACAATTGTATTTCTTGAATAGGAAACTAATCCAATTTCAGGATAACTCTTTCAAGAACATTTTTTGCCTAGTGTACCTCTCACTGAGGACCTCAGAAATGTTCTAACACAGTAGATATTTGCTTGCAGCTGCTTAGGTTTACTTCTTAGCTTTAATTTCAACACACGCATTATGGTTTGGAATATAGTTTGTCACTTGGCTCGAAGAAGATTCCCTGCTCAGCATACCACAGAGTAATTTAATGTTACATTTGACAAGGACAGATAGTTCTTTCCTATTTCACTCATAATCCTTTATCAATCATAAACATTGCCAAAAAATCACCTCAATTCTTTTGAGCATTAATACACAGGACTGCTCTTTCCAGTTGCCCTCCAATTGGAGAAAAACTAAGTTCCCTCACATTATGCCTCCCACACCAGGGGTGGGGGGCTTATTCTATCTCAAGTTAGAGAAGGGAGCAAACTCTTGGGCAAATAACAGAACTTTCTAATCCTGCCGTAAAAGGTTTCCTGTCTGAGTTCACAACTCAAGATTTTAACAATACTGTTCATAGTTTTTCTGTTCACCCTTTCTCTTCCCTGGTTAAATGTTCAATGTAGTCTAAAATGTTTACTCATTTCACTGCACATGACATCTCTAAGCCATAAGAGTAAAATCATCATTAAAGTCATCATAATTGTACTTTCTAGTGCTTGGTTCTCTCCAGGAATCTTGGGGGGCTAGGAGGGCAGAAGTCCTTATGTCCTTCCTCTGTTCTGGCTTGGAGATGTGATTAAATGTTCTTCCACCAGCCTCGGCCTCTGTGGCCATCCAAAATCCTGGAACTTCTATAGACTATTTCTTAGGCTTCAAACTAGCTCCAAACCTATTTTGAAGAATCGGACTTTTGTTTATATATAAGGAAAATAAAATTTCTCCTCCTCCTCCTCCTTCTTCTTCTTCTTCTTTTTTAAGTAGACACACCAGAGCTGTGTTCTGAATGAGTAGTAAGAATTATCACTTTTATTTGGGAAGATTTGTTTTGGTGTCTTATTGCTATTCTGTTAAGGAACTGCCTGTGGACTAGTCTGGAAGAAAGAGACAGAGGTAAAAAGCAGGAACTAAATTGTGTTGCATAATGAAGTTACAGGGATTTCTGAATTGTCTTAGAAATGTGAGGAACCCTACATTTAGGGACCCTCAGGAAGTGGGAAGGTGGAAAATTGCAGAGCTCAGCAGCCAGAAGCATTTGCGACTAAAGAAAAAGACAGTCCTTGTATAAGGATGAAGTCAACCATCCAGCAAGCATCATCATCTCTGCTTTGATCCTTTTATCACCCCCAAATTTTTATTAAAATCCTGTGTCAAGGAGCCACTTTGTGGTGGAGCTGCATTGGGGACTGAGGGAAAGGTGATTTATGCACATTTGGGGCAAAGATGAAGAAAGATGAGATCAGGTAGCAAGAGTGGTGGCAACACATGCATGGGTGACAGAGGCAGGGCCAGGAGAAGGGGTCCTGTGGGACAGATGACAAACAGCAACCTGCACACTTCTCCCGTCCCAGAGCCTCACGAGTATCAGAGAAGGAGCCACATGGCATGGGGATGTAGTGGATACAGGACCTGTCCCCAGAATACTAGAAGACTAAGAGATCTATGAATTCTGTGTAATCTACAAATGTCTTTTTTTTTCTTTGGAAAGTCAACATCATTTCACCTTTTGATGATATTTGTGTGGAAAACACTCATTGCCATGCTGCTCATGGTTTATTCTCTTCAGTACAGCGCAAACCCCTCCACAGGAGTCAGGTATTCTCTGCCAGTCCTGCTCATGGAAGACACCAACAAAAAAACTTTGTTCAATTTTACATCTTATGGTAGTATCTAACATCCCTCTGAGGGAATGCATTTAGAGCCAAGTCAAGCTGATTCCTGGCTACTTCATTAGCCATAATCCTCCTTAACTCCACTCCTTTCAAAGATAGAAGTCAAGACAAAGTTATGACTCCCTATATCCAGATGACATAAAATGAAGATGAGGTTTTTCAAATGCCACAGCTCCCACCTCACACACATGCTGGGTTCTTTGCCAGTATGATCAGAATCAGCTTCTGGATTTTTCTCAATGCCAGACTCCCAGCAGCCACTACGAGCCAGTTAGAATGCACATGAGTTGGAGTGGCCTCCTCCTGTGCCCTGTGCCTTCCTTTCGGTTCATTCACCTTTTACTACAGACGTTGCCATGGCCAGCGCCTCTGCTCACAGGTGCACCTTGATAGCACCTCAGATTAGCTTCACCAGTTAGCTCTTGCTTTCTGACCACCCCTTAGAGGACTCTGAGAATCTGTCACGTTCCTTCACATGTGCAGTCTGCCTATAGGGCAATTCTCGACCAATGGGGGTAGGGGCTGGTGGATAAGTGGCAAGTGCCCCTCGGTCTCCATGCCCTGGGTGGTTCACTCTGAGGCACAGTCTACACCGCTTGTCAGAGAATCCCAGTTGCTCACAGCAGTGACCAACTCAGGAATGCACCCTGTGGCTGGTGTTTTTTCCTTCCCTCCTTCCATCTACACTGCCCTCTGCTCCTGTTTCCTGGGACCACTTCTGAGCTCTCACTTTCTGAGAGAAAAACCAGGTTAAGCCAACTCTACCTAGTGAAACAACAGTCAGCTTTATAAAGAAAATAAATTGATTTTTATTTCATTAAGCTTCTTTTATGGCTTTTCCCTCAAGAAATCCAGAAAGGACTTTAATATATGGTATGACAAATTGTCCTTTACACCTCTCCCTCGCCTGACCTAAAATACTGCCATGCAGATTAATTTAATCTCTAATCAATTTGTTTCATGTTTTCATTTTCAAAAATAATCTATAGATGTTTGAAATACTTGCACCTGGTTTTGTTGCCGACAATTTAAAGTAAATAGAACTTTCCACTTGTCTTTTCATTTTACTTTAGATCTGGCTTTACATTTATCTTTATTTAGTATGTCGACTTATGTTCACACACGACACTTGTTTTTATGGGTTATCTGAGATGGTTTCAGTAGGACCTGATGTCCAGTTGTCTGGAGGTGTCCCTGCCCCCCTAGAAATTCTGGCTGCTAGTGCATGCCCTGCTCTCGTTGTGCTTTCAGCCAGAAAGGAAGGATCTGAGATGCCTCAGGACAGTGAGACTCAGTGTGTTCTCTGCTTGGCGCCTGGCTTCTGGGAGTCCCTGAACATGGGAGTTAGAGTCAAAGGTAAAGAATTATGATATAACCTCAGTAGCCAATTGTCATGAGGGCCATGTAAATTGGCCCCCAGTGAAATGTAACTTTAAATGGTGGAAAATTACATGTAAAAGTATAATATAAATGCAGAATTTAATATCAGTGTAAAAACTAATATCTAGAACACTCCAATTCCAAGTCTTAATATTAAAATATTGCCCCTTCCCATCTGGCCAGTGAAGGCAAGAATCCCAATGACTTCAAGTGCATGTTGGGATTTTATACGCACACCGAAGGTCCAGGGATTGTCAGGAGCCTGCAGCAGAGCGCTCTGAGCCATTCTCCAGGCCCCTCCTTCCTGCTCTTTCCTCGCTTTCCCCTTTCCAGGTTTTCTACACACGTTCCTCCTACATCCACACCATGCTCTCAGCAGCAAGGCCAACTCTTCCTCTCGGTTCGCATAATGGGTGGATTACAGTGTATCAGCTTATTTCCACAAGTCAGCACAGTGCCTTCCCAAAAACTCTTTTCTATTCCATTACACATCAACCCTGGATAACTACTTATCCTCTGTCATGGGATACAGGGAAAATCTCCCCATAAGGTGAATTTGAATATAAATAACATAGTTGGAAATGGCTTCCATCCTCTGATGCCCCTTCTCAATCAGAAAAAGTAAAGCTTCTCCTTCTCCTTAGAAGGAAAAGAAGGAAATAGCAGACAATCTCAAGCCACTTGGGGAAAAAAGAGAGAGGGATATGGATCCGTGAATCCTGAATATTGTCCTGGCCTAAAATTTCCAGCTTCAACAGGTTGTGGGCAGATGTGGATGGCATACGTGGATCCTGGAACTCCCTGCATTTAATTTTATTTAAAAAGATTTTAGTTATTCATTTTTAGAGAGAGGGGAATGGAGGGAGAAATAGAGGAAGAGAAATATTGTGCAAGAGAAACATTGATCGGTTACCTCTCGCACAGGCCCAACTGGGGACCTGGCCTGCGCCCCAGGCACGTGCCCTGACCGGGAATTGACCTGGTAGCCATTCGGTTTGCAGGACTGCACTCAACCCCCTGAGCCCGACCAGTCAGGGCAGCCTTTCATTAACTATTCAATAAAATGACTCCATGGTTTACACAGCTCAATCTTCAGGCCTCGCTTACCTTATGGTGGGGGTTTATGTGAATATGGAATTAGTTTTAATGCCCTTTAACACATCATCTGATTGGACTCTCAAAATGACCACCCCACTTACCAGTAAAAAAGAAACACAGCCACTTCTGAAGAAAGTAAGGCACTTAACAATCAGTAACAAGAGTTGGAGCTCCCACCAGCGCTTCTGATGGCAGCTATGCTGGTTTTCCTGGACAGCACCCTTCCTTCCCCGGGAGGCGTCATCAAGACTAGATAAAAGAAACTTGCTTTTCCTCCAAACAACTTACTTGGACCAATACTGCTAACTATCTCATTTCGCCTGGCTTGTGTCCACATGTGTCAGAAACTATGTGGAACTGTGCTTTCCTGTTGGTAGCCTCCAATCACAAACTGGGTCTAAAGAAAACTTGGCAGTTTGACAAATTCAAGCAAGCAGTCACTTCAGTTAAAGATATAGAATTTTGCAATATCAAGGTTGAAAATGATTGTGTAGGAATTTATTGGCTAAGGTATGAAATAACAATAATAATAATAACAATAGCAGAGTTTCCATTTATTGAGTGATTACTATATTCCAGGTACTGGGATAGACACATTATATAATTTAACCTCAATTAGAAACAGGTTTCTAAATTTGTTTTTGTCTTTTTCAACATAAATGAATAATTTTGCATTGATGATAAAATAGCTAACTTTAAAAAACTGTACGTTTCAATGCCTACCAGGTATTGTTATGAACAGACATGAACAATTATGACTAAACCTCTCTGTATTCCTGTGACGTAGAAAACAAGAACCACAGAAATGACAGTGATGTTGGATTTAGTGTTAGCTTCAGAAACAAAGATTGCAACATTTGTTTTCTCCGTTCATCTACCCAGTGATTTTCAACTGGTGTGCTGCCAGAACTTTTAAAACATGCAATACCTGACTAATTAGTCAGGGGGCATTGACCTCTTTTCCCTTAGACTGTCAAAGAAAATAATGACGACAGCCAACAGAACAATAACCAGCCAGTGTGAATTCTCTGTCTTGAACCATAAATACATAGGTCATATGACAGAGTTGCATTTTATTTGTCATATAGCATAATATGGTTCTTCTGATCGGTTAATTATTGGTACCAGAAATCCTTATATACAAGTATAGGCAACTGGGGTTTTTTTGTTTTAAAAATTCTCACCTGAGGATATGTTTTTACTGATTTTTAGAGGGGAAGAGGGCGGGGGAGAGAGAGGGAGAGAGAATCAATAGATGGCCTCCTATACTTGCCGGGACCAGAGATAGAACCTGCAACCTGCGTACCCTGTTGGGTATGTGCCCTGACAGGGATTGACACTGCACCCTTCTGGTATGCAGAACGGCACTCCAATCAACTGAGTCACTGGCCAGGGCAGCACCTGATTTTTTTTAGTCACTTTGGAGTGGCCTTGACCAGGTATCTCTCTTGGTTAAAGCATTGTCCCAATGCACCAAGGTTGTGGGTTTGATCCCCAGTCAGGGCACATACAGGAATCAACCAATGAATGCATAAATAAGTGGGATGACGAATCGATGTTTCTCATTCTCTAAAATCAATAAACTTTTTAAAAAGTCACTTTGGAGCAAAAAGGGCAGGTAATTTCCATTTATGTTACTTTAAATCAATCAAAATGTTACCCTTTTTTGTTCAGATTGGCAAAAAGCATAATGTGTGTTTTGGTGTGCTACAGAATTTCAGTAATTAGTTTGTGCACCAAGAGATGAAGGTTGAAAATCGCTGGTCAGTGAATGGTTGCTACTTGTCACTTACATGTCTTACAGGAAACACCTGTTCACAGTTAGAGCAAGTTTCACTGTGATAATCCCATGTGAGTTGCCTGTGTGTACCTTGCTTCCTCTGTCCTCCCAAGTAACTTCAATCTGTCTCCTAGATAAGTAAGAATATCGGGAAAGTTTGGGTCTTAACGTTGCTGCAGCATTATTCTTCAATGAGGACTTTTACATGTAATCCCACGTGGTCTGTTGGCATGATCAAAGGGGTCTTGGAGGTACAGAGCAGAAAATGCGGCCACCAAATGACAGATGGCACGTTGGCATTTTGACAATAGGCAGTCTGGGTTTGAACCTCCCTTCCGACATTTATTAACTGTGTGACCTTAAACATTTTACCTGTGTTTTCTACACTTTAATTTTCTCATTTTTAGATATGAAGATAAGAACAGTGTCTGTCTCATAGAGTTAGTGTGAGGGTTCGGGGAGATGGGGCACGTAGGTATGTCAGCATCGTGCCTGGCACATAATGAGAGCATAATAAATACTAGTTACTAGGGTGGAAACACCTCCCTCTGCCCCTTCCTGGGTGTGCAACTCTGGCCACGTCATTCAGCCTCTCTAACTCTGCACCTATAAGGAAATAGACTCGTCTAGATGTTCTCTGAACTCTTCTTTCAGCTCTAATTTTCTATGAATCAAAATTATTCTGTATGTTTAAAGCAGAGATAGGTAGTACTCACCAAATACTCTGTGTGCTCTCTTACATTTATAAGCATTGTAATTAAGTTGAGACCTCAAAACCAGTGCTGGCTGATGGAAATGTGATATAAAAGATGAGTCTCTCTGGGTCCCAGGCAGTTAGTTATGAGCCAGTCTCTCTCCTGGGAAGCTAGAAACAAAGAATTTGAAGAAAGCATTGTTGCAATATGGAAGCTGCCTGGATCTCTGTCCAGCATTTAACTGTGACAAGATTAAGAAATACTTCTTTGTTGTGTTAAGCAAATGATATTTTGAAGTTTGGCCATTAAAGCAGCTGGCAGTTACGCTGACATATAAATAATACTCAAACTCTTCCACACCCTATATCTCACATTTTTCATGTAGGTAAATTTTTTTTAATAAAGCACACTATTTGTTGGGGTGGGAGGTGGAAGAGGGAAAGAGAGGCAATTCAAGATCAACATGCGGCCTGACAGGCGTGCGTGAAAAACACGGAAGCAGTCAAGAAGCCACATGTGGCATTGTCTTCTGTGTGACTCCAGGCTTTTTCTTTTTTTGGCATTTACTAGGTGCTGCCCTCCTCCCCAGTAGCCTGGTTTCGGGCTTGTTTTGCTCTACTCACAGGATGGCTCTGACTCTTCAGTCAGCAGTGCCTCATCTGCTTTTACACCACCTTACCATTCCTCCTGCTGTTTCACTGGGTGCCTTGTAAAATTCTTGAAGCACAATTAATTGTGTTCTAATTACACTAATTAGAAGAAGAAAAACGTTTCACTTCATAGGTAAAATGGAAAGGCACACAGTATCGGACTGCCTTGCCTCACAAGATGGCTGTGAAGCCCAGATCCCAGAGGCTGGGACTTGTGGGATGCAGTGCAGCGAGGTGGGGTGCTGTGCAGTGAGGTGGGGTGCAGGATGTGATGAAGAAATGAGGGGTAGATGGCAAAGGAAGTGGAACTCATGAAAAGGTCTGGATACCTGGAATAGGAAGCCTATATTTTTAAAGTCTAAATACAAAGTATGGTTAGAGATCTATACAAGAACTTTAATAAGAGGAGTTCAGGTGTTTATTCTACAGAATATTTTTAATTTCCCTAACTATTCTTTTAAAAATATAGATAGATAGATAGATAGATAGATAGATAGATAGATAGATAGATAGATTTTGGAGACAGAGAGAGAAAGAGAAAGGAAGAGAGAGAGAGAGAAACATTGATTTCTTGTTCCACTTATTGATGCATTCATTGGTTGCTTCTTGTATGTGCCCTGACCAGGATGGAACTGCAACCTTGGAGTATCAGGATGATGCTCTAATTAACAGCTAGTCCTGGGCACAGACTGTTCTCTTTCTTAAAAAAAAAAGAAATTACCAAACTGGAGTCTCTGCCCATCCACCTCTCACCAGTGCCCAGAGCTCACGTGCCCCACTCTCCTCCTACATGGCAAAAATATCCAGCCCTACAGAGACTGAGTGGTGCACTGGGTCCCCATCCCTGTTTTCAGGGATATCTGCTAAGGACGGTAACAGGTATTCGCTCTCCAAGACTGAGATCCTAACACTCACGAATATAAAACCACCCGCCTTCACGAAGAACCAGAAGAGCCCCAGTGTCCTTGACTGCGTGATGAAAGAATCGGGCATCCGCTGCAATGGGCAGCTAGAGGTCCAAGAATTTCTTAATCTTATTGGCAGCATGGCGTTAACTTGCCATGACTCCTTTAGCAGTGTCCAGAAGTGTATCCGTAGAGCCTGGAACTGCTGCTGGCCTCCAGACCCACCCCCTTCCCTTCCAGCTTCCCGGTTGTCGCGCTTCCTCACAGACCACACGCCCTGAGACCAGCTGCCCACCACCCTGTGCAGGTCCCTCCTGCTGGCCTAATAAAAAATATTTTTAAAACACACACACACAGAAAGTAATACAAATAAAAATTAAATTAAAAAGTTACTAAATAATATATCAAAAAATAATAGTACCTTTTTCAGAATCTCTGAAACTCTAAGAGCAGTGAGAACGGTCTTTCTAGGCAGCCCCATGTACACATCTCTGGACTGTTTAGGAAAACTTGAATTCTTTAAGAGCTTGCATCCATATTTTCTTTCTTTTTTAAAGTAAAGTATAGTCAACATATAAAATTTTATTTGTTTGAGGAGTACAACATAGCTATTCAACACTTTATACTGCATCCACCCATATTTTCTTAGCTCAGAAAATAATGTTGGTAGGCATTATATCGATGTCATTGTATTAATCATGGTTGACTTCAGTGTGAATTTCAAAGTAAATAAATACCAGTGATTCAGCTTTCCATGCCATTTATCAAGATGGGCTATTCCAAGACATTTATGACTCAAATGGAAGGTTGGAACAGAGACCACTGCACCGTAACAAAAAAGATAGATGAAAATCTCAGAGGATGACTGTTGACCTAATCCAAACAAAATACCCTCCAGTTCCACTGGTTGTTGCTAAGCCTCAGTAGAGGGTGAAGAGTAAATATAGCACGGGATCGGAAGGGGGTCTGCTTGTCTTTCTGTTTGTGACTGTTCAAGCGGATGAGTGATAAAACCCCGAGCTGATCTCCGCCAACTGCATGGAAACCGTGAGATCACTGACGTCAATGCTCAGAATAGGGTGTGCGACAACAGCAGTGCTCCCTCACGAGATAAAAGCAAAAAGCAAACAGTGTGACCTGAAGAAGGGAATCGGGCTTGAAGCGATCAGTCAGGTCATTGAGGCAGGAAGGACACTTGACTGTGTCCGCAGTCACCCCACAGAGAGGCTCTGCTCTGAGGCCTGGAGAGCGGGATTTCCTGAAACGGAGTTGCGTGGAGGCTTGGTGGGCGGTGTAAAGAGGCACTAAGCAGTATCACAGTCCTGTCACAAGAGTCACTTATTCTCTGACCCTTTGAGGGAGGTTCATTGTGTCATTTACAAGAGAACTGTTTCTCCAAAGTCTGGTCAACAGTTGGCCATTTCATTTCATATTCAAGCTACAGATTGAACATACTGTGATTTTTTGTAAGAAGGCAAAAATCCATGTTTAATAGTTGTCAGTGACTCTAGATTAGATGTAACCAACCTCCACAGGTTCCACAACATTAATATACTGAATAGCTTTTTTGCTCTTCACTCAGGATCTACACCAGTCAGGGAGGGAGTCCCTGCCACTAGGGATGGAGAACAGGGGATGAAGATGAGAAGAGTGAAGTGGAAGGCCTGGAGAGCGGAGGGAGGGGACAAAACTCGTTTTAAGATGACTCATTGCTAGTGCATAGAAACACAATTGATTTTTGTATATTGATATTGAATCATGCAATATTGTTGAACGGCTTAATTCTAAAAGTTTTTCGGTAGATTCCTTGGGATTTTCTAGGAGTTTTGATTGATTTTGATATTGACATAAACAGAATTATAGAATGTGTACAGCTGGGGGTTTATCTTCTTCACAACGCCTCTTTTGTCAATTAGATATAGCTTGGGGTGGGGGCAACTGAACAAGCAGAATTGCCCCAATTTTTATCTGTAATATCAGCACAAATTATTTTCAAATAACATTATTTTTTGTCAAGGGCATTTACATAGATGCATATTTTAGCCTCACAGAACTCAGTGAAGTTAAGTATTCCTGTCATCATTACCCTCAATTTTTGAGGTGAGAAAACAGAGGCACAAGGAGATTAGGCAAGTTGCCCATAGTCTTTCAATGAATTGTGGGTGGAGAATGAATTGTGGGTGGAAATAGACTGGGGTTCCAGGCTTCCACCTCTGAGTCTAGACCCTTCCCCACCAAGCACACCTCCTGTCCCTGTCGTCTCACGTATTAAGAATGCAGCCTGAGCCCTGGCTGGCGTAGCTCAGTGGATTGAGCGCGGGCTGCAAACCAAAGTGTCGCAGGTTCGGTTCCCAGTCAGGGCACATGCCTGGGTTGCAGGCCATGGCCCCCAGCAACCACACATTGATATTTCTCTCTTTCTCTCTTTCTCCCTCCCTTCCCTCTCTAAAAATAAATAAAAAAATATTAAAAAAAAAGAATACAGCCTGACCCTCTATGGCATACTGTGACACACTACATATTCCCCTCTTGATTTATATTTTTAAAAATATTTAATTTATTTTTAGAGAGAGGGAAGAGAGGGAGAAAGAGAGGGAGAGAAACAGTTATACAGCGAGAGATGTATCAATTGGATGCCTCTCGCATGCCCCCCACAACTGGGGACCTGGCCCATAACCCAGACATGTGCCCTGACTGGGAATTGAACCAGTGACCCTTCAGTCACAGACCAGTACTCAATCCCCTGAGCCACACCAGCCAGAGCCAGAGCTCCCCTTTTAATTTAAAAAATACCATTTGCCTATATTTTTAAGGGGAAAAACAATATGTGGAATTTCCCTTGGCCTGCATTGAACAAAGACAAGAAGAGTTTGGCTAACCTTAGCCTCTGGGTATGCATGTGCCTGGACTTTTCCTGCCCAAGGAGTGCAGTGCACAAAACAGATCAGAATCTCTGCCCTTAACTTCCTCCCTCTCCCCTTTCCTTCCTCCCTTTCTTCCTCCTTCCTTCCTTCCTTTCTTCCTTCCTTCCTTCCTTCCTTCCATCCTTCCTTCCTTCCTTCCTTCCTTCCACCAAATGCTTATTGAAAGTGTACCGTGTGCCATCCACTATTCTGGCTACTCACTATCCCACAGTAAATAAAACAGACATGGTACAGCCAGCTTGAAATGTACATACTAGCAAACTGTGGTCATTTGTAAACAAAAAATCCCAAGTGTCATAAACATTAAACTCTTGTGCAGTGAACCTGGCCCAAATTAAGATGTAAATGTTTGATCAATGAATCAATGTTTGAATGAATAAACAAATGAAGAGATGGATTGACTTTTACAGTTTTATAACTCTGAAATTTTTATCATAGCAAGATAATTAAAATTTTTTTCTAATTCCCATTTTCTATTGCTAGATTGCTGTGAGTGAAAAATGTTGAGGAAGAATTAAGCTAAACCTGTCAGTCAAAAAACTTCCTAAGAAAATCAATTAAGTAGCTCATAATCATTTCTGTACTTTGAGAAAAAAAAAGGCAACTGCCAGATGATAATTTTAATTGAATTCAGAAGCCATTACCTATGAGAACCTTTCATTTATTCTTACCCAGTCAATCGAAAACAATTTACGCAAAGCAAAATCTGTTTTCTTCTAAGTTGCAACTGAGCTGAGAGCTGTCATGCCAAGTTTCCCCGTGTGAATTTCAGCAGCTGAATGATAAAACACCAGTAGAAGAAACCCTCTTCCTGGAATGCCAGCAGGACTGCTCTAACCAAATTTACGCTACTGGGCAACAATCTAAGAAAACCAGTATTCTGAGCTAATTGCCTATCTAAAAGGCTCGAGAGGAAATTACTGAAAGATGCAATCTTCTTAATCATTTCCCCTATTACCCCATCCTGAATTCTCTTACCCATGGAAAGGTAAACACAGATGTTTCCGAAAATCTGCAATTCTCATTAAAATGGGGGAAGAAAGACTGCCTCCCTGTCTTAGGGATTCTATGCAAACACCCTCCCCAACCCATACAGTAATGTACAAATGCAATGGGTGAAAGTGACAGAGAGGGAAGGTTCTGAAGGCTGAAGTTGTGGGAGCCTCCAACCCCAAACTGATGTCAATGCCTGTCAGACACATTACAACCTTGCCCCCACTGGCTCACCCATGCATTCATCACAGGAAAACAAGACAGAAAGCCTTAGTCTAATGTGGGTCAGAGGAGAAACAGGTACGCAAATAAGCAAGATCATCAAAGATAATTGTGCTTTGAAGAACACATGAAACATGGCAGTAGAGAGTAACTTGAGAAGCCTTACATAACAAGGGGGTTCAGAAAGGCCTTCCAGAGTATTTTTTTGGACATAGGTTTTACACGCTACAAAGGTTCTGTGTGTTCCCTTTAAATCCGGCTGACCCGTGCTCCTTTCACATTATCTGACTCCCAACAATTGGAAGCTTACTCTTTTTCAGCCACCTCATGAGGAGTCTGTGGAACGGAGGGGAATGAGCCAACACAAGAATACAAGGAGAAAATTCACGCCTTCCTTTATGGACATGGGGTGGCAAAACCCCTTATGTGAGAAAAGCAGGAATATTTTTAAAAATTGAAAAATATAATTTCACCAGAAATTATGTATGTACATATCTGAAATATTATGTGTGAGTATCCAAATATGTGTGTAGACATATATGTATGTGTACATATAATATCTAGAACATATATGTATATCATGTCATGTATATCTGGAAAAGGGCTCATACAGAATGTATGAAGAACTCATGGATACCAATAATAAGACAAACAACCTGATTTTTAAATAGATAAAATATTGGAATAGAAACGTTATACAAGAGGCTAACCAAAATGGCCGGTAGAAAACACGTTCAATACCATTGGTCATCAGAGAGAGAAGTACGAATTAAAACCACAATGAGAGAGCCCTTCATACCCACTAAAATGGCTCAGATGAAAAAGAGTGACCATACTAAGTGCTGGTGAGAATGTGGAAAACTGGAACTCTCATTCACTGTTCCTATGCACACAAAATTGTGTGTGATGTTCCTAAGAGTTTACTGAGCATAGCTGAAAACTAGAAACAGTCCTACTGCCTATCACAAATGAGTAAACACGTTGTGTTGAGTCCGTGGAGTGGAATACTACTCATCAGTAAAATGAATGAACTACTACTACATAAAACAACATGTAGATGAATCTTAAAAACATGCTGAGTGATATAAACCAGGCACAAAAGTATATGCTGTATGATAACCGCTGTATGAGATTTTAGGGAAATAGAGGAAATCTAATCTATAAAGATAAAAAGCAGATCAGTGGTTGACTGAAAAAAGATGTGAAGAAATTTTGGGGTGATGGAAATGTTCTGTATCTTAACAGTGGTGGTGGTTGCACAGATATACACATTTGTCAAAACTCTAAGTATGTACGCTTAAAAGGATCACATTTTGTATGCAAATAATAATGTTGATTTTAACTCAACATTGATTTTTAAAAACTGGCTTCTCTCAAAAAATGCCCTTAATGTTTGCTAATAGCACTGGTATAGGTCTATTATTCATCAAATCAATTCACAAAGTGAGATTGGAAAGCGAGGCAGACATAGAGCCAATATCATAACCATAGTCCCAAAATATTCGCTGATGTGGGTTACCTTAATTTATTACACCTGTCTTGAAAGATGCTTTGTGAAGAAAAAGTCTCTGTGGTTTAGGAGATTGTAGAAAGATTACAATAGTCTATCTCTCTATTCACATTATACACTACCATAAATATAGTTCCAAAAGTCCTCTGGTAAATGAATATTTATTTATGCCACCCTTTCTTAAGCTATTTGATCTAGAAATACCTAGCAGAACACAGTTTGGGAAGTGCTTAATTAGTTTACCAATGTCACTGTGAAGGGAAGTTTCTTAGAGTTTTTAATCATCAATATTTATTTTAATTCTCAAAAAAGGGTAATTTAGTATGTAGCATATTCCACATATATTTGAGCCCGATACTCCTTTTTCAACTGTATTTTGCAAAATTGGTGTTAGATTCCATTTTCTTCCCAAAGACAGGTTTTTAGGGTTCTTCCAAAGATCTGAGTCCTTGATTCTGCTCTGATTAACAACTTAGCCAAGCGGCAAAAAAAAAAAGGATTGTCATTTTTTCAAATGACACAAACTAGTTTTTTTTTAATGTATAGACAATGATATAGAATTTGAATTCACTAAGATCTGGATATGCAAGTTTAATGAGATTAAAAAGAATACCATTTTGTTTGAAAATTCAGTTAGTTAAGTGTATGTGTTTTGGGGTACAGAGGAGAGCAGGATTTGGAGTTTGACAATAAACTCAACCAAAAATAGATAAAGGTTGCAGCATCGAAAGGCAATTCAACCCTAGCTACACTATTAAAAGAATGGTGTCAAGAAGTAAGAGAACCATTAAGTACCACTGTAGATTTATGACATGGTGAGAGGCCTGGGAATGATGGCAAAGGAAGAACATCTGAAGTCTGGGGAAAAGCATACATGGGCATAAAATAATAGCATTTGCCTCCAACTTGTGTGGAAATTTCATGGCATGTCATTCAGGCATCTTCATTACCAGCTTCTAGGCCTATTTTAAAAGCTCTGATGGTACCTAAGCTGTATCGTAACCAGAATAAAAATGTGTTCACAAAAACCCACAGGATGTGGGAGGATCAGGGTCAGAAAGGATGGAGGGAACTCTCTGAGACAGAGCAGCAGGAAGCCCGGCAGGGCTCCCACACAGGAAACACCTGCCACTGTCACTAATAATAAGTGACCAGCACCTGCCCCCACGTTCTTGTAGTTAAAGCACTCACTCAAGATTCGAAACCCCATTTGAGAGCATTCAATGAGTTGGACCAAAATCACATGCCCAGCCTAAGCTGGATTTATTCTGAGTTCTTCCAGAGGCCAGAACTAGTAGCAATGAGACGGCTTTTCGTCCAAGACACTATAAGGATGTCGCTGTTTGGAGAAGAGGTTTGTACTAAATGAACTCTTATCAGAGATTCTTTCTCAATGCGGGAAAGGCAACAATTACTCAGACTCGTTCCGTGAGAACTTTAAAATCAATAATGGGCAAACGAGGATATTTTAGAAGAGGAATGAACCCTACAGGTCATCTACAACAGCAATAAATCTGTATTGACATAGAAATGGGACCTGGAAACAGCAAATGATTTTTTTTTCAGGATCTGTCAATGAGTGAGCATCAGAAGAAACAAAGAACCCAGGATCCCCATGCCTTCCACACAACCTTCTCTGTCATAAGACACTGCTTCTTTTTCAACCAAGCAATCTCACTTAGTGGGAGCAATACTAAGTTTACTGAGATCCCAAATCACATTAACATGAACACAGAAGAATCTGGTCATGTGGGGAAGGGGAGGAGGCTAAGAGGGGAGGCAGAGACAAGATGAAAAGTCCACCTAAACCAAAATGAATTTATTTTTCTGATGTGATCTCTAATTTACCAACATGTTGTTGGCTTTGATACTCATCTTTTCTTATAATTAAAATTTGAGAATTTAAGAAAGAACAATGCCTTTGACTACTCAAGACCTTAGGAAAATGTCACTACAAAGGCAAAGTACTTTTCATCTGCTTAGTAAACTTTTTGACTGATGAAAAATAAATACTTCACCAGTTCTTTCTGCAGGTGTTGTTCGTCTGGTATGTCTCCATGTCATCTGGACACAACAGTTTAAACGCTACTTTAATGAGAAAAGTTGCCCACGGCTGGTCTGGTACTGCCTTAAATGGGTTTGTAGCTGACACGAGATGGATAAGATCCTTGCTTGAAACATTTTTGAAGGGCAAATCCATTATTTCTTGCCACTTTCTCCAAGGTCTATAGAGAAATGAGCTTTAATTATGTCTTTGGTTGCCAGAACATAGCAAATCCTCCTTTCCTGAGAAAGAAGGATAAACACTAGCAGTCACTGAAAGCAATTCTTTCACAAATCAAAATATTAAAACTAGTATATGAAACCATTGAATAGCTTTCCCCAAAGAAAAGAGGATATCATATTAATTCTTCTTCCTCAATGTAGAGGCAAAAAAAAAAAAGAGTTTCCTTAAACATTGTGTCAAGATGTCAAAATAAAATGAACCTCAGTCATTCTGGGACACATATACAGGGGTGGGCAAAAGTCAGTTAATAATAAGAATATGTATAATAATTAATAAACAAATCAATACAAGAATAAATTGTGTTTTGCATACTCACAACTGTAAACCTCCTTTTGCTCACCTCCATATGTCTAATGACTCTAAGGCTTCCCACTTCCTTTCAAATTGATGTAGGGTGTAGATTCTCTAACAGTGTCCATTAACAGCCAAGGAAAAACATAACCCAGATGTGACAGGACATAGCTCAGTAGCCATTCTTAGATAGGAGCTGACCAGCAGCCGTTCCCAGATAAGCAGTTATCTCAAGGTCGTACGCAAACCTTTGCTTTCTGCTTGCTTTCAGCAGCTGCCTTCCCCCTCCTCCTTCTGCCTGTGTAACAAGCATATAAGGAGGCCCCAGCCTAAGCTGGGTGCCCAGAATTTGGAATTTATCTCCTCTGGGTCCGCATGGGTGAATAAACCCCACTTCGCAAACTCTGAGGCGGTCTGAGTCATCTTTTCCGTAACACAAAAGTGCTCATTTAAAAGAAAAATCAAGATAAAAATAAGAAGAAAGGATATTAATGAAAGGGAAAGGGAGCCATCCAACATGGGAGTCCCTCATCCCTGCCCCTCTTCTCTCCATGTAATTACTGGCTTTGTTCTCAATAGCAAATCAATGGTCCTCTATTCTTTTGTTCAGCATCTCCAGTGGAGACACCTCTTCTTCTCAGAGTCTGAATCCTACCATTTGTCTGATTCTAGACACTGTTAGTGACAGCCTGTTTGCCGCCCCATAGTACCACAGGTCAGAAGGGTTCTTGTGGTCATTCTTAGCTAGCTCAGTTATCAAGTGGAGCCCACACTGGGCAAGATTCTAAGTCTAGGCTTATAAGTATCTGACTTCTTTCTCATTTGAACTTCACCATTAAGTCACCTTGGGATGTTTGTTGGTCATGACCATCCTTTACATCCCTGATGTTTCAAGAGGAAACACTCCTACTGAACTGACTCTGGGAGGAATAATGTTTGCGCAGCACATTTCGAAAAAATAGCATGGCAGGCTTCCCCACTCACAGCCACAAAATCCTGTGGAATCAGCGAAACTGCTTACAAAGCCAACAACTGCTTTGAATTAGAACAATTCTATGGGGACTCAGGGCAGCAAAGCTTTTATTCCTAGAATCTGGAAGAAGGGTCAGTCCTCTTATATCATGATTCGGGTAGACCTGAAACAAAAGTTTGACCCCTCCAAAAAAACTCTCTCATCACAAGCATGCTTTTTTTCTCTATTCTATTTCATTTAATGTGGTCTGTGTCCCATTAAACTGATTTTGTGACCCACTCATTGTCCAAGACCCACAAGCTACAAAGCATGGCTCTAGAACATGGGGATTCTCCATCCTAATATGGAGTCGTTCCAAACATTAACGCTGTAAAGATTCTAAAGCAGGGGTGTCAAACTCATTTTCACCAGGGGCCACATCAGCTTTGGGGTTGCCTTCAAAGGGCTTAATGTAATTTCAACTCCCTAACATTAAGGAGTAGTTACATTTGCACAGTCCGAAAATTATTTCAGCCCTTCGAAGGCAACCCCGAGACTGATGTCGCCCCGGTGAAAATCAGTTTGACCCCCCTGTTCTAAAGCAATTCTGCACATTATACCCACCTGCTTGAGATGCTCAATAAAAGTTACAATGCCTGAGTCCCTAACTGGAGATTCTGATTCAGCTGTCACCAAATGTAACCATCGTTCTAATCTAGAGCCACTAATAAGAAAACTGACAAGTTCCTTTATTGCAATATACTTTTTAAAAGAATCTCTCCTTATAAAGTTATTTTACATCCTATAAATTTGCCAGTGAAGAGCTTGTTTATCACTTTGCCACATTTAGTTCGGGATGATCTTTAAAGCAGTTTACATTCTTTGTTTTTCCACTTGAGCAGCAGAATTCCTAAAGGCTTGGAAGGCCCCAAGCTTGGCCTGTTGCCTTGGACACAACCTCAATTATTACAGAGCTGGATTATTATAGTGTTGCCTCTGGTCTGGGTGACCTTTCCCCTACTGAGCTTCATTTCGAGAACAGAAACTAGATGTCTGACGCTGGAGTGGAAAAGTGACTGCTGCTTCATAGCAATGACCCTTCACCTACTAAACTTCACATTGTTTACTCCGCCTTCCGCCTTCCGGCGGAGCAGCCCAGCTGTGGGTGTGGAACTGACCTTTCACCCACTTTCCCTGGCGGAGCCCAGCCGCTGTTCAGTTTCTGCAAGACCAGCTAAGTTTCTTCCTTCCAACACAATGTTGATGAAAACCATGTGTGGAAGAAAGTCATTAATTGTTATTTTTAAACAAGAAGTGAATCTATGAATTAATGCCATAGCAAAAGAAAACATCTTTTTGTCTATACACAGTGCATTTTGAGGTGCCTATTTGTTGAAAAAAGAGGTGGGAGAACCCTGTGAAGAAAGAACACAAAAGGGAGGCCCCACACCTCCCCTCTTGGGACTCAGCACCACCTGTGGACACACAGCCCGGCCCTTGTCATTAATGGAAAACATGAACATGTCACCCAAACCGCACGCTGTCAGATCCTCAAGTTTATTTTCAAAATGGAAGGACGGAATGGGGAAAGAAGTGTGTGAATGTGTTATTACTGTTAAAGCCAAAGACAGTCTAGTTTTCTCTCCAAGTCTAACTGTGGCCCTACGTATCAAGGGACCCCCCCAAAATGAGTGTCGTTGAAGAAAGAAGCTGTTGAGTTTCCAGCATGTTTTTGGTTTGTTTTCAAAATCAGCTTCACATAGTTGCCCGGTGTTGGCCAAGACAAGAAGCAGGTATTTTTAATTCTCAAGTATCAAAAAGGCTAAGGAAAAAACAAAGACAAAAAACACAAAACCCTTAGAATTCCCAAGGCTCAGAAGAGTATACATTCCATTTAATCTGAAATTGTGACTAGATGGTTTAGGTGATTTAATGTTCTTCTGCCTCAGTTTCCCCTCCTGCAAGTGCAAGTATTGGATTAAATGAATGACTTTCATACTTGCTGTTAACAGTCTTACTAAGGGCAGTTCTTTCACAGGGAAAGGTGGGGCTGGGGTATGGAGATGGGAGGCGAGGGGGCAGGGCACCTCTGCAGGCCAGAATGTGTCAGCTGCTTGGACACTCAGTCCAAGGAAAACAAAAGGTTGCATCTCCCAAACCTGATTCACTGACTCCATGACCTCAAAGAGTGTTATGTTGAGAAGAATCATGTGGCCAACCAGACCAAACAGGAAAGGATGTTATCACCTACCGTTCGTGGTGCCAGCCACAGTTAAAGAGGAACTAACCATTTGCACATGTACTTGCTTTGAAACTGATCATTTCAAACAAACAGAAAACAAGTGTGACCCTTGGGTGTCTGTCCTTTTATTGCTAAGCATATAGACATACTGTGCTTTGCTCATATAATAAGCCAGTACACATACATTGACCGAATTCACCGGATACTAAGGAATGTTTGTATAACTAAATTTCCCCTTTTTTAAGTGGGTGTTCAGTGGGTTGGAGATACTGTTTTGCCCCTGCACTGGATTAAGCAACGAAATCACAATAGAAAGTGACCTCTAAAAATTGTCTTCCAGATGACCTAGTTTCTGATTGCATTTATCATCTGGAATACCAGCAAAGGTAGTCTAAGGGCATCAGTCAGTGCTACACAAACCAAGGCTGCACTTGAGCAAAGCTTGGGGTTTCCAAAGTAAGAGATTTCAACTGGAGCGTGTGTGCATGTGTGTGTGAGTGAGTGTGTGGTGCACCGAGGGGGAGAGGAAATGTCCTGTGTGGTGATGATCTAAGAAAACTGAGGCAATGACCAGCAGTCAGAGAAGAGGTGCAAGCCACAGAACTAGAGGCGAAGTTTCAGCTGACAGTAGCTCAATGCCAGTCTGCAGAAGACAAAGGCAGGAATGATAAGGAAGAGAAAAACCTGATTGCGCTCCTCAGGTTAGGAGTCTCCAAGCTCCTTGGTGTGCCCAGGGGGTTAGAAATAGAAGGCAGGAGAGCGACTAACCCAGTTCCCTGTCCTGATTCTGCCTTCCAATTCGGTCAAAAGCCTATTTTGAAGAGATATCTCCCAAATTCTTCTGCCTGGTTGTTTTTTTGTTGTTGTTGTTGTTGCTACATCTATTTTCATTTCAACTCTTGAAATAACATTTATTTTCCTTATAATTAAAAAGCCACATGTTTCATTCTTTAACATTTGGGAAAGCACACAAAAAAAGCAAATGTAAGCACTGATAATTACTACGACCCCCAAAATCACCACTCTGGACATTCTGAGTGTTTTCTTTACATGTATGTTATGCATATGTTTGTGCGGGTAATATTCAAAGTATTACCCATATATGTTTTCTGCCAACATTTCTTATAAACTCATGACCCCTCCCTCCCTTGGGCGACTGGACTATGACTCACGGAAGAAGTCAAAAATATTTATACAAGTTTGAAAAATCTGAGGAATTAAGATATGGGATTTCTTTTTTCTCAGATCCATGAAACCTATGCACAATTTCTATCATCCTTACACTAACCCCCTCGTAGGATTCATTTGAGCTGTTGTCAATTTTCCTTCAACTCTTATTCTCTCCTGCATCCCCCAAAGCAGAGAATCTCTTCTAGTTTGAGATGTAATGACAGCAACCTTGATGTGATTTATTGCATATTGACTGTGCTTCAAATCCCTTCAGGGCCTAGGCCTTTGAAACTCATTCTCTGCACCAAAACCCTAAGAACACAGCAAGAACAGAAGTGGTTGCACGGGCACTGGACAGACAGGCCAGAATCAGCCTTCTAGAGTTTCCTGCAGCCCAGTGTGGTACAGTCACAACAGAGGGGCACTGAAGAGGAGGGATAGACTATGGTCCACTATGTTTCAGGAACGGCAGAATGAAATGCTGTCTATGTCCCCAAAGGCAGACAGTGGAGAGAGAGAGAGAGAGAGAGAGAGGGAGGGAGGGAGGGAGGGAGGGAGGGAGGGAGAGAGAGAGAGAGAGAGAGAGAGAGAGAGAGGGAGAGAGAGAGGGAGAGAGAGAGGGAGAGAGAGAGGGAGAGAGGGAGAGAGAACAAGAACTAGGCCCAAACAGGTCCTTTGGATGGGAAGAAGGGATAGTAGAGCAGCAATCTATATTAATAGGTTTAATGAAAAACATCTCAATGGATGCTAGGATGGCTAGATGACACCAAGCACTAGATATCCACCTTCCCCTGATACTTTGGGCCTATATGAGCCCTTGGGAACATGGATGAAGCCCTGGGGGAAAGAATGGTAAAATCTCACATTAACCAAAGAACCTTAGAATAGACATTAAACAAATTTATAGGAAAGGAAAAGAAAATGTCAACACTAGCACATTTGGCATGTATGGACTGAATTAGGTTTGGTCTACCAGGTAAGTGAAACAGAGAGAGAGAGTGTGTGTGTGAAGAGTTTTCTCAAGCGTATAATAACGGTGTTGGGCCAGGAAGCCCACACTGGATAAGAGAAGACATCAGAGGGCTGATGGACGACAAAGGGGAGTCCCAGCGAGCCTGAGGTATTGCACTTGAGATGATACTTGAGTCAAATACTCCAGAAACAGGGGAAGCGTTACACAGGGAGTGGGATGCTTACATTTGATAGTTTGAATGTGCTGGCATTATTTTAAGAGACAAGTTCTAGGGTATGATCATGGGGATGGTAGCTAAGGTGGACTGTAGATAAATGTTGATAAGGTGAGGAGGTTGATAGATTGAGGGGTGAAAGTGGAAATAGATCATTCACAGTAGTGTTGAAATCAATAGGAATGATGACAAGAATCATAATAGCAAGGAAGTAGCTGGGGACTCCATAAAAGGCACTGATTAAAAGGCAGTTGATGGTATTGTATCATGCCTGTCATCAAAGGTCCTGTGATTTTAAAGGAGAAGAAAAAGTGGTGTTTTGAATGCAGAGCAGTCACAAATAAAGTGTGAGAAGCAGAGGACACCGCTGTCACCCTCAGCCTGAGAAACACTTTGAGTTGAGAAGAAAAGCCACTTCCACTTAAGAGGTTGCATGATATGTGATATTCTTAAGGTGTAGCAAGAATGTAAAGGGAATATTCAGAGAAGAAATTGGGGATACAGGAAGTTTGAAGACAAATGCTGAGTTCCAGAAGGTAAAATGGAAGTGTTTGGAAGAAGGGCAAAGAGAATGAGAGACTAGGTCCAACTGGGGGAATCCATCAAAGAAGCTGGAGAAGAAACTAGCCAAGGACAGATAAACTGAGGGGAATAAGTATCAGGTGGTACCTGAATTAGGTTGGAGCTTGAGGAACAATAGCAGTGGTCTAGGTAGAGTATGACAACTGATGGTACAACATAGTGTCCAAAGAGCCATTTAGCTGACCTATGTGAAACCAAGTGGCACTGTTCACTGCTGCCCCTAGATGTGTCATGACAGCATCTGGGAGAGGGAACCTACCAAGAGCACAAGACTTAGGGAAAAGCCTAGATGCTGAGGATCTCCTGCAGTGCTATGGTGTGGTAAACAGGGGGAAGAAATCTCACAAGGAAAATAAAGATGCCTGTTCATTAATTAGTAAAACAGAAGAACAAGAAGCAGATAGAGGTGAGAATGAAGGGAGTAATGAGGCAGAGGATCTAGGATGGGTGGGGAAGAAATGGAAAGCAGATGAATGGCATGTCATTAGCCAAGGGGATGGTTAAGATAGATTTTTGTGAATGTCACAATAGGATTAGAGAGAGTGAGGGAATATGCCAAACAGGAAAAGGGGACAGTGTGTTGGGCTTGAGGAGAAGGTATGACTGGCCTTCCTGTTTTCAGAGGTAATCAGGCATTTGAAGAGGCCAAGGAAATGGGCAACAGAAATGCAGTAGGTATCAAAGTAACTGAGATTAAAGAATTCAAGAAATATAAGGACAGAAAGTTAAGTAATTCATCCACCTGACCTTTGAAATTGCCTGGGATTATACTGCTTTCCAGTACCCCAAATCTACCTTTCAATTTAATGACATTAGCTGGACCATCATCACTCACTGATTGCATAGATTTATTTCTAGAAACACTCTCTCCACCTTACCCTCCTAAACCTTTGCACTCAAGCAAAACCTTTTCATTGGTCAAGAACTACTCCTGGCTTCAGTGTATAAAAGCACTGAGACATGCACCATGGAGAATATAATAGGTAGATATAAAGCTTGCTCATAAAGATATGAGAGTCCCTTGTTCCACGCATCTCCAAAACCATGACTGAGAATTTGGCAAGGTTTCTTCCCAGACTCTTTACATGCATACGTCAACCCATATTCACATATATAGTTCTTTCCTTTTTCCTTTCTTTTCCTTTCCTTCCATTCCTTTTCCTCCTCTTTCCTTTCTTCCACCCTTCTTTCTTTATTGCCTGAATAAAAATCTTACCATAGCATGTACATGATCTGTGACATGCTTTTTAGAATTAGCAAAACATAGAGGACAACCTTCTAACATAGAGGATATCAGTCTAGATTCTTCAGTAAGCAGATGCCGAGCTTGGAGTACAAGAGAGTTAGGGTTTTTTTCTTCTTGTTTGTTTGTTGGGTAGAAACGAAAGCATACATTCACCGAGTCTGTGGCTGTATCACAGGTCTCTGAGGCCATATGAATCTGCTTGAGCAAAAATACCAAGTCTAGCATGGCAGTTGCCATCAGGGCTACTACTCTGTTGGTTGATAGTAGTTTACAGCCATTCTCAAGGAACAACCATGTTCCCACAGATGAATTCAGTGGAGATATGATGGAACCACCACTCTTGAGATATTTATAAGAATGAAACGAATCTCCATCGTTCCTATTAGGACACCATATTGTTTTTATATTTGCTCTCTTAGTCAGGGGCTGTTCAAAAGGTTAATAGCTGGTCATTACCACCATGATGGCTAGTGTGGGATTATTACAAATGTCAATTGCCAGGTGTGTAAATCCCATTTACACATACATCCCAGTACTATAGAAATGACCTCTGTGTCTGACCGATGCAGGACCAGCAGGAGATGTTTGCTCCAGAGCTCCCATCTGGTTCGGCGGAGGGATGGCCTGTGCAAGGCTCCATAGCCTTTGGGTTCTCATCTTCCCTTCACCAGTAATGGCAGCCATGACTGTTCCCCCAGTGGTTTTTCATTAACCCCAGTGTCCCCAGACAAACTCACCATGTATGCTCCCCCTGCTCAGTCAGCCTGCCCTTTCCTCCTGACCCATCAACTTCCCTGCTTCTGTAATGAGATTACCCCCTCCCAGTAGAGCATTCTTTGAACATCAAACATTAGAGAATGTTTTTTTAAGTTTTTCTTTCTCAGACTTCACAAAGGCTAGGGGTCCTAAGAACAACATGACTCTCTTCATTCTCACTGCCCACTGCCCCAACGTGTTTCCTCTCTGTTTGCTCCTGAACTTCTGTCCCACCTTTATCACTCAGATGACATGTCACCTCCTCCAGGGAAGTCTCCCCTGACTGCTCAACCTCCCCCTCCCCCCAACACATACTTTATATGCATCACACTGTTTTTCTTTAGATCATTTCTATGTCTGTTTCCCATCCTTGAAGACAGGGTCTATGCCTTTTTCATCTCTGACCCCAGCACCTATCATAATGTTTGGTACGCAATGTGTGTCAGCTAAGTTCAGTTGCATTACATTGTTTAACTGCTGGCAAATTTGAGCAGGGAGCCATGTGCTTCCTGCTTAATAAGGTCAGTTTCATGCTGCCTATTCCAGGAATCTCGAAGTTCTCATACCAGTAGGTAAGGCTTTCATGATATAACCCTAATCTCCCATTTTCTCCTCTCTACAGGGACTCTGGATAGCAGACAGACTAAACTAGTCATCCATTCTCCACTATATTTCCATAGCTTTGCTCTTGCTCCAGCTCAGACATCCTTCTCCACTGTCTACCAGTAATTTGCCAAATCTTGCTCATCCTTCTAAGATCATCACAAAAGCCAGTTCGCAGAGGAAGTATTCTCTGATTCCCAACAAAGCTCTTCCTCCAAACACCTCTGAATGCCTACATCACCACCATCCAGTACCATTACTGTCACCATTAAAATGACACATTGATCAAGTCTCTTTTATGAACTATTTTTAATGCATTTAATCATGAGGTTTTCACCCTGTGGATTAAATGAAAGTCCCATTAAAAAGAAGTTAGCCATTGCTTTCCATCAGCCACTGCTATTAGCCTTGAGAGATGTTTTTGCACACACCAAGGCACCCAGTCCAGTCCCTGGCATCTAGCATCCTCTAAAACAACAATTTTAAGAAACATTAGAGACCAAATAGTGATTTAGGCCTGATTTTCCCCAATCTCTTCGCCAATATTCCCTTCTCATTCCCCAATAGAAGGATGCATCATCTTCCATAATTGTTACTTTCCTGGAGAGACCATCCTTGCCCACCAAGTAGGAAGTAGTTCCAGCCCATTATAGTCTTCCTGTGCTTTTTTCACAACCCTTGTCCTAATTTAATGTGTATGCTTATCATCCCTTGCTGTTGTACTGTTGTAATGTCTCTTTCCCCCACAAGTCTGTAGCTTCGTGCAGGAACAGATCATGACAATTTCGTAAGCTGCTGAAATAGTCATTTCTTAAATAATCATTGTCTGTTACATAGCATGTTTTCTCAAAGTTTGCTGATCATTTTTAAACTTTACATATTTTATAGTCAAATCTGTTTATCTTTCTATCATGGCTTTTCAAGTTTCTCTTAATGTAATTTTTATAATTTTATTGTTAATTTTTTAAGATTTCATTTATTTATTTTTAGAGAGGGAAGGGAGGGAGAAAGAGAGAGAGAGAGAAACATCAATGTGCGGTTGCTGGGGGCCATGGCCTGCAACCCAGGCATGTGCCCTGACCGGGAATCGAACCTGCGACACTTTGGTTTGCAGCCTGCGCTCAATCCACTGAGGCTTAATGTAATTTTTTATTGCTTCCTTGGAATATGTTCCTACAGGTGGAAAGTTGAATAAGCATCTCCTTAAGTGTCTTGATGCATTTTATCTAATTGAACATGCCCAGCCCCCTGGCAAAAGCGTGACTTGCCTTCTTAAAACTCTACCAGTGGCCTTAGTTTATTAGGTTTTCCAGGCAAGCTGTCTGGAACTCATTTCACAGTAGGTAAGCATGACCCTGAAAACTTCAGGAATTGAGTGTCTCAGCAGAGATGCTGGGCTCAGCACTGTGTACAAGGGGGAAACTTTAGTACACCCCTCTGACCGTTAGCACCAAATTATTTGATAGTCCTCTCAGAGTTTACTTTTACTCAAATGAATGCACAGATTTGTCCCTACCATTGTTCCCAAATAATTCCCTTTTCTTTATTTCTGTAGCAACTGGATCAACTCCAAGATCTGTGTTAGCCTGAAAATATGTCACTCTCTTTCCTGGTCACTTGCTTAACATGGTACAGGTTTTCCCTGCTATCCAAAAGTAGAGTGTTTCTATGATACTTTTCATAAGCTGAAGTAGCATTAAGCAAAGAAACAATTACCATGAATTTATATGGAAAAATCTTTGAGACTTCCCATACCCCAAAATAACCTATCGAATCATACCAAATCCACTTAATTACATACAGTTTTATACTAAGTGTAACACCCTTATAAACTCTCTTAGGCTTTTCTGATACCTTAGGATACATCTTGTTAACAGATGCACAAAATAAATTGAGATGAAGCACAGCTGCTCACAGACACAGTTCAAAGCTGTGCGGTGTGAGGCTGAGATGCTGAGTGCAGCTTCCTGGGAAGGAGCTTGGTGGTGCCGTCACGTTGTTCCGAGTATGTGCTGCCTCTGTACAGCTTGCTGGGAAACAAAAACTGAATGCTATTTTCGCTTTCCTTCTTTTCTTACAAAAGCAAAAATCCTTTCCAGATTTCTTTCAGTTACAGAAAACAGGTACAGGTTTTTCATAAAAACAAAGTGGTGTAACACAAACTTTCAAACTTTCGGAAAGCAAGGGATACCTGTCATTATAGTGTCTTAGCCAACTGGGTAAACAGCTTGACCCGGCTATTCCAGTCCAGCTGCCATAAATGTTGCCAATTATAACACCAGTTCCCGTCATAGAGAAATGACATTAAAGAATGTAGTTCACTTCACTGTGAGAGTAACCTGATAAATATTATTGGATGGGATGACACGGAGACAAAATTTTGGTGACCTCAGTTCACATTTAGCCCTTAGCCATCTCTGTGACTGTCATAGGACTTCACCTGACCTTTAATCATCACACAACTCAGGACAGTATTCCGGGTCAGTCAGGTCAAGCACTCAGTGGGGTTTTCCTAAATTAGAATTGCCTATAATGTATCATTTCCACTGCCTTTCCTCTGCAGATTAAAGGGTATAATTCTTTTTAATATATACTTTTGCTTATTCCAGATCTCACACACATGGTAAGAAAAAGCAAATGCATACTTTTCTATTACTTCTGTTCTTGGGATGTAATCAAGGAAAAAGAAAAGATTTTTACTTTAAATTTACTCGCTCCATCAGAGAGTTTCATTGATTGATTGATTGATTGATTGATTTAGCTTCTGGAACACCTGTTTTTCTTTCCTTTTTTTTCCTTACCAAGCTACACAAATATGTAACAAAGGATTCAAAATACAAAAATATAAAATTACAATAGTATCAAGACCCATTTTCAAAGGGAGATGCAATTTGGAACTTTTCCTATGTGTCCCCAGCTTTAGCAGCAACAAAACAGGATAGAAATAACAGAGATGCATCTGGCACAGTCCCAGTCCTGATGTCTTTCAAGGCAAGGAGTCCAGGAAGGGACAATGTGAGAACATAAGTAGCTATGATATAATGTCATAAGTGACAAAGGCCATATTTGGAAGAGTAGGGAGAGAAGCAATCAGGAAAAATCTCTTGCAGAACCTAGTTTGAGCTGGGCATTTAAGGCTAGAAAAGAATGTCTTAGGCCAAGATTTGGATTAAGGACATTTTATACAGGGGAACAGAGCCAGCAAATTCTTGATGGAAGAAAAAAAGGTGGGTCAAACTGACAAACTGATCCTTTTCTAATTTTGTTTTTAATTAACAGAATTAAACCCAATAGAAAGAAGCAAATTGATGGCCTTTTATGCTACAGGAAAAAGTTAATGTAGTTTGGGCAGCTCTTCAAGTCTCAGCCAAAAAGGTACTTCCGGTTTCTGATGCGTGCTGTTTGCTTGCTGGAGGAACTCTTCAGGTTGTTTGTTCTTCTCACTGTCCAATGGCAGACAAATCCATACTTTTGAACGCAGCTGATTGGCTACTGTAAAAGCCCGCTCTGAGCAAGGACCAATGAGCTCCCGGAGTCCAAATTCTTGGAAATAGTTTCTGGCTGGGAACGCGTGACATTGAGACAGCCTCGCACTTGTCAACAAGGACGAGTCTGGGCTGGCCCTCTGCCCACGGGATCCGGCGCCGTGTCCCAAGTGGCTGATCCCACATCTACCTACTTTCAGATGCCCACTTCGGCTTCCTCCTAACCCCTTAACCCTCACAGCCTCTTGCTCCAGCACCAGCACACTCCGCAGTGGCTGCCACCAGGGATCGGGGCCCAGAGTTTTTTCTCTGTCTGGGTTGGCCTGGTTCCAGGCTCAGGACGCGTCTCCAAGTTCCAGTGACTCCTCCCCGTTGGAGCTGGGGGGAGCGTGCGGGGGTAACGAATAAAACCGCAGGAGCCGGCCGGTGGTGGCTAGGCGAGCACTGGAGTCTCAAGACACTTGTTGTTCTTTTGACTCACTGCTCCTTCTGACTAGCCGCGGGACTCCTCTGCTCCGTAACACCCCTGACCGTCAGCCCAGACAGAGGCGCACCAGCCCGCCAGCACACCCGAGCTGCTCGCCGGGACGCGACCCGCCCGCTCCTCCGTCGCGGACTCTCTCCCCTGCAGCTTTCGCCCGCAAGTCAGCCCCTGCCAGGTCCTGTGGGCATCAAGATGAAGGCGGCCCGCTTCGTGATGCGCAGCGCCCGCTCGCTGAGCGGCGCCAGCCTGGTCCCCCGCGAGGTCGAGCATTTCTCGCGCTACAGCCCGTCCCCGCTGTCCATGAAGCAGCTGCTGGACTTTGGTGAGTGAGGACAGAGGGTCCGGGCGGGGGCGTTGGGGTTGGAGAGCTTCCTTAACTTTAAGTCCCGGTGCAGGGAGGGCTGGCCTCATTGTTTAAAAAGAATTGTGGTCGGACTTTCTGCCGAAGCCTAGATCCTCGACCACCAGCACACCTTGCCTTCTCCTACATCCACCTTCGTGCTGACAGTTTTGTCTAAGGGTAGAGGCCACTTACGGCTCCGCTGATGCTGGATGGTTTGAGCTCATCTTTCCGTCCAAAGCATCTGTCAAAATACTTTTGCTTTCGGTCAGCATTTAACAATGAATGAAAACTTGACCCCTTCGCCGCACAGAATTCCTTGGAAAAGAATCTAACATTATAAAGTAGCCTAAAATTAATTGAGGTTTTTAGCCCTTGGCCACCCTTCACAGGGTACATCTCTGCATTCCTAACAAATTTCTTTGTTTCTCAGCCATTGAAGTTTTTAAAAATATTTGCAATACTGCTGAAAGTATTTATAGACTTCCCACAACAGTCTTACAAGGAAATTTTCAAGGATAGAAATGTGATATTATTTATTTGTTAGTAATCCGGAAACATCACAACTTCCACCCTGCTCTCTCATCTCCCACTCCAATTTCATAATTGGAGCTATAAACATTGTGGCCTTGATTGAACCCTGCATCTCTCATAACTATTAAGAGCTGTAGGGGTAGTCTGATTCGTGGAAGTGAACCCTCTTAAAAAAACAAAACAACATTAATTCCCATATTGGTAACTTAAAAAAAAGAAAAACACAAGATGATACTTCTGAATTAGCTATAAACTGTAAACCAACTGAGGGTGAAAATAATCTTATTTTACTTTATTTATTTTTTAAAGTATGGAACACTTCATGAATTTGTGTGCCACTCTTGTGCAGGGGCCGTGCTAACCTTCTCTATTGTCCCAGTTTTTAGAATATGTGCTGTGGAAACGAGCACTGAAAAATAATTTATGATATATGTATGTGTTTAATATTGGATAGTTAATGCTGTTCGAAGACATCATTTAGACATACTTGTTTCCCAATACTAAATAAATGTTAATTATTACAGGTTCGGAAAACGCATGTGAAAGAACTTCTTTTGCATTTTTGAGACAAGAATTGCCTGTGAGGCTTGCCAATATCCTGAAGGAAATTGATATCCTTCCTGATCGATTAATAAATACCTCTTCAGTACAGTTAGTTAAAAGCTGGTAAGTAGTAAACCATTCTGAAACAGTCTCTAATTTTAAGATAGTATCTGAGTACGAATTCTTACAATATATCAGTATCATAGTTGGAAAACAGGTGATTTGAATAGTAAATACTTTTGAAACATGTAAAGAATTTTTTATTAATTTTAAGTTATGATAAGGGCAGTTATAAAACTAGAAACTGACATTTTATCCTGAAAAAGGAGATTCTTTCACAATGTAATTTTTATTTCTAGGAGAAATATGAAAACTATTTGACAGTGACAATTTGCTTTGTATTTTAAATCATAAAAGATGGAGCTTGATATTGTAAAAGGAATCCCATCCTAGAAATAAATATGAATGATTGCTATTCATAGAGGGCCTCATCTTTTTAAATTACAAACCAGTTAACAGCAGGCTCTGGGTTCACATCCTGCTTCCTCCTCTTCTTAGTTGTGGAATACTTGGAAAGAGTCTTAAATTCTCTATGCCTCAATTCCCCTATCTCTTACTGAGGAGACTAAAGTATATGCCTTAAAGGGATATTGAGTGTAATTAAATGAGGTAATCCATTAAAAAGCACTTAGAATACATAGCACACAGCCAGAACTCTGTCAGTTATAATCATCTCATTTTATAAATGAGGATACTGAGGCTGAGAGAGCATAGATAATCCAAAGGAGCAGATTTTCAGAGGCTAGAGCCAGGTTACGCTCTGAGGCAGGTTGGCACCAGAGCCTCACTTTAATCTACTGACCGCACAACTTCTCACTCACTGATTCAAGAAATGTACATATTATATACCCATTAAACAATTACAATCTGAAATATATATTCAATCCATAGTATGTACTGCTTTCAAGACTTCTATTCGCCTGTGAATGGATTAGGAAAAAATATGAAAGTTTTCTTAAAATGTTGCTTTTAAGGGCTTTTGCTATTAAAAATACATTTGCCAAACAAAACAGAAAACAAATAAATAAAACAGGAATAAAGAAATAAAAATTTTAATTTAGGAAGTTAAGTATTAAAGCTGTACCTTTTCTTTTGAGATATTGTTTTGCAAATGTCTTGGAGTTTTAATTTTAAGCATAATACTTTCTCTTTTCAAATCGTATGGAAAAGATAGTACTTTCAGCCACTTGTACCTCACTATTCAATTTAAAAACTTAAAGCACACCTGTCACTTTACAGGTACATCCAGAGCTTGATGGATTTGGTGGAGTTCCATGAGAGAAACCCAGAAGACCAGAAAACATTATCAGAGTAAGTTCTATGTGTTAGATTAAGTGTCTAAAACTTTGACTATTTCCAGACATACTCCTGTCATAAATGATATACACACTTATACTCTAAGAGGTAGAAGTGAATGAACCTTACTTGAACCTTCACTAAACGTAAATGTGTTTTGGCTTAGTTTTGTAGATACTCTGATCAAAGTTCGAAACAGAAATCATAATGTAGTCCCTACAATGGCACAAGGAGTCATAGAATATAAAGATGGCTGCACAGTCGACCCAGTCACCAACCAAAATCTTCAGTATTTCTTGGATCGATTTTACATGAACCGTATTTCTACCCGGATGCTAATGAACCAGCACAGTAAGTTAGTTTATCATAATCATGATATATGGAGATGGGTGTAGACTGTAAGCCATACTCTAACTAGACTATTTGGTAGGTCACATTTTTTTGGTCAGTGGTAGTTCTAATCATTATTATATGTTCATATTTATTTTTCAACAGTTCTTCTATTTAGTGACTCGGAGACAAGAAACCCAAGCCACATTGGAAGCATTGACCCCAACTGTGACGTAGTAGCCGTGATCCAAGGTAATTTCTAGGTTTCTTCATTTCCCTTATTGAAAATGTATACTGTAGGTTGACATACAGTTGAGATGACTCTGTAAATGAATTTATACTCAGAGTTTTCCCTTTATGTTTTTATGAATACTGTCATGAAAGTCTTTGTTTTTGAAGATCAGGGGTTTAAACATGCATTTATAATATTATAAAAAATCCTAATATCAGGTTAATGTGTCATATTCTTATGTAGTATTTGATCTCTGATGTGTGCATATTCCTATTGCTGTAACTGAAATACTGTTTCTTCAATAAGATATTAAAATGCATTTTTTCATATACATAAACTTGTACTGTAATGCATATTTTAGCTTAGGGGTAGTGTACATACTGAAGATCACTTGAAAATTTTACTTGGCACAAATTCATTTCATCATCATGGAAAAAAACCTTCTATTCCAGATGCCTTTGAGAGTTCGAGGATGCTTTGCGATCAGTATTATTTAACATCTCCAGAATTAAAGCTCACGCAAGTGAATGGTAAGCTGTGAATAAAATATATTTTAACCTATGTAAAATTCAGTGTCCTCCCACTATGATTAATACTGTAAATACAGAGCAACTTCTGTGTTCCAATTTTCCCTTCTGAATGTGCCTAGTTTGTACACTTTAATTTTGAAACCAAGATTCTCTTTATCTCAACTGGAAGGTTTCAATTGAGCATATTCAGTTGCTAGTGATGACTCATAAAGAAGAATAGTGTAAACAAATAGTTTGGTATATAGAGTAACAATTTAATTCCAATGTCTTAGATTGAAGAAAGATTGCTTACTGCAGAATAGGGTGCAGAGGAGCCAGAAGTAGGAGGAACCACTTGGTAGTGGAGATATCCTTCTAAAGAGGTTACTCATAAGATCTGGAAACAAAGGTACTTTAAATTGCAGTATAAGAAACAAGCCAGTCACAGGAGGACAAACACTGAATGATCCTTACTTACATGAGGTATTTAAAATAAGTCAGACTCAAAGAAGCAGAGGGCAGAATGGTGGTTTCCAGAGGCTGGGAGGAGGGGGAGTGAGAAGTCACTCTTCAATGGGTATAAAATTCTACTTATGCAAGATGAGTAACTTCTAGAAATCTGCTGGACAGCATTGTGCTTAGCAATACTATATTGTACACTTAAATATTTAAGAAGGTAGCTCTCGTGTTAAATGTTCTCACCAAAATTATTTTTAATGCACTATAAATAAATATATACCAGCTTTGGAAACACAGCATACTTTATTTAGTAGCTTCAACTGAAGGGTACTTGAAAAGATAGTCTTCCTACGTTACTGAAGTGATTACATGAGGAATGCGAGACACTGTCTTTATCCTATTCCATAGCTGCTTCTCAAAGCATGACAGCATACTTAAACTGGAATAACATTCTCTTTTTAATTCAAAGTAAACATCTTTTCTGAGTAATAGTTATACATGAACAATGTTCATTGGTGGTGACAGTGAAAATTAAGTTGTTCAAATTATGAGTAGCCTAACTTACGGGTTCTGCAAAAGCAATTGATTGCTAAACTAAAAATAAAGCTACAAATAAAGATTGAAAAATATCTCTAAACATTACCAAAACTGTTACATAACTTCAGATAAACTGCTTGAACTGTCTGATAAAATAAACAAGGAACCCAGCCAGTCCTTAGGTTTTCTGATTCAAACTTCACCAAGGCCTTCACACCAAAGAATAATTCTCCCATTTTTCTTTTCAAACAGTACTATGAGGTTTTCTTTCTCTGTTTTCTTTAGCCTCTTGGTGAAATTTGAGCATATTTAGTCTATAAGATTTGATATTTGTTGATAAAAATCTAGATTAATCAGACATGCTATTTTCCCATTGTTTTCTATGTGCTGCTTCAATTTCCAAATACGAGAATTATAGCTACCTTCATTTCTGATGTTACCCTATAGGCACATTCATTTTTTCTTCTTTCTTACAATGATATTGTCCAGTACAAAAGTTTGGAAAAGAGAAAAAATAATCCATGTAATCGAATTTATAGCACCCTTGTCATGCACTTCATTTGCTTTATACATCTGTAGAGAAATACAAAAACTCATCATAAAGCACTGGGCAGCAACTGTAAAAGCATGTTGAAAATAAGCCAGTTGTGTTTTCTGTTTAAGAGGGAAGGTTCTAGGGTAGGATTTTGGAGTGAGGAGGATGGGGAGTATGCCAATCCTGTTTAAGTCTAAAATATTGGTCAAATAGATATGGATGTTTATTTTAGTGAAGTATTTGTTTACTAATTCTAATGAGTATATTTTTTCTCTTAGCCAAATCTCCAGCACAACCGATTCACATTGTGTATGTTCCTTCTCACCTGCACCATATGCTCTTTGAACTATTTAAGGTATGACGCTTCATCGTGATAGCAGTTCTTTTTTATTAAAAATTCACTGGTTGCATTTTAAGTTCCTTTATCGTTTCTGACTGCACAGGAGCCTCACTCTCTTCTGCCAAGTGAGCTTCTGTGCACCTAAAAGGAGGAAACAGTTAATGGTTGAAAGGGCACATAGAGCTCATTGTAGCATCGACATGCATTTGAGAATGCACAGCATGAATCATGGTGTCTCAGAGCTCCCTATTCCCATTATTTGTTCAGGTGTCCAACAAAGGACTATTCATTTGTGCATTCATTAAGAAAGTTCATGGGGTGAAGACTTCAGGGAATGAGGCCCTGTTTCTTCCACCCCCACAGACTGGTCCAATTCCAAATCCAGAGGTTCAGGTCCACAATTCCTGTAAGTGGTAGGATTGCAACCCGAGTCTAGAATATGCTCAGAGGACAGTCTGTTCCTTCCGTGAACTACTTCAACATGCATATGAATCACCTAGTGGTTTTTTTTTAATGCAAATATTGAGTCAGTGGGTCCAGGGTAAGGCCTGAGACACTGAACTTCTAATAAGCTAATAGGTGTCACTGCTGGTCCACAGTGCCCTTTCTGTGGCAAAACTGGAAGCCCGTGCTTCTCAAACTTCATGCCCCTTAGCATCACCTGGAGGGCTTGTGAAAATGCAAATCTCTGTCCCTGGCAGAGAGTTTGATTCTCTAGGTCTGAGAGTATGCATTTCTAAGAAGCTCAGAGGACGCAGATGTTACAGGTCTGGGGTAGCCAGGTGCTCATATCAGACCCTGTCCTCTGTTCTAACACCAAACTACAACTCTGTTTCCACCAAAAGACAGAAAAACACCCCAAACTCTGTGACACTTCCAAGGGTCATCTGGACTAGGGAGGAGGAAGCCTAAAAAAGTAAAATTTACTTCTAATTCTGATATAACTCTTCTCAGAAGTTACTGTTTTCTAATTTATTATTAATGTTAGTACAATGAGGTATTGAGTATACTATAAATATCTGATCTATTTTACTTCACTTGAGCTAATGATTTGAACTTAATATCAAATAGAAGCCGGAAAGCAGACAATTTGCTGGAAGGTTAGAGAGAAAAAAGGAGTGAAATAAACCGAAACTGTATCTGTATAAAACTCATCCAGTTGTCTGAAAACTTGAGTTTCTTTCCTGTGAAAGGACAAAAGATACTATTTTGTTGATTTGATTTACTTTTAAATTGAATGGTCCAACTCATAGATTTATATTGATATCACTGGCAAAAGTTAAAATGATAATCACATGCAAATTTAAATTTAAATTAGAATTATTTACTATCCTTTTCAATGGTAACAACTTTTTCCCAGCAAATTTTCTAAAAACCAATAAATTGGTTCAGTGATTCACTGGTCATTTGTTATGTGATAGTCTTTGGTGTTTGGGTGTAAAATGTAATGGAAAGACAGAAAATAGAGAGCCAGGAAATGGATGATAAAAAACCATGCATACATTTAAATTAAGCTGACAAATAAGAACCTGACAACTAGCAGAATGGTTTTTCTATTAGACATGACTCCCAGGAGCTTTATGACATGGTAAAATGAATATTTTTATTATACATCCTATGCGACATATTCATAAATGGCTGTTTACAGAGCTGTTTTAACTACTAACCTTAAAGAAATAGGAACTTCAAGTAATTCTCTGTACTGTTTTTATTTTATACATAAAAAACAGATATCTATTGTCTCTCATTCTTCTGCCATTGAATTCCTTCTGTTTTTGTTTTCTCTAGAACGCAATGAGGGCAACAGTTGAACACCAGGAAAACTGTCCTTCCCTCACACCAGTGGAGGTGACTGTGGTCCTGGGGAAGGAAGATCTTACAATTAAGGTAACCATTCTCTAATGTTCTTGTGAGTCCCTCTTGAGAGAATTAAAAAGTCACCAACAGTGGTCTGTCTGCTTTGAGCAATAGCTCAAAGGCATTTACTAAGTGACTTTTCAATGACAGAAAGACATTTTTATACAGACAAATGCACATTGTTTTTAAAGTGTAGCTCTGACGCCTTGTTTGTTGGTTTAAGATTTCAGACAGAGGAGGTGGCGTGCCCCTGAGGATCATTGACCGCCTCTTTAGTTATACGTACTCCACCGCGCCAACGCCTGTGATGGACAATGCCCGGAATGCTCCTTTGGTAAGACCAATTATATGGCAAAGCCCACCCCAGCCACCTGGTTCTAAAGGTAGATCTAGGATGACAAGGAAGTATTTAGGCAAGTTAATCCATTTAAATTGGGCAGAGGGATGAGAGAAAGGGTGATAAAGCAAGCTAAAGATAGTGAAACCACTTCAGGGATCTCTGATTGGAAGCAGAAGGTCTTTATCTAGGTTCTAGGACATCAATATCAGGCAGGGTAGTAACTCCTTTCTACTGTTTGTATTCCAGTGATCACACTACCTCTTTACCAATAACTGATCTTTTTTCTCTAGGCCGGTTTTGGTTACGGCTTGCCGATTTCCCGTCTCTATGCCAAGTACTTCCAAGGAGACCTGCATCTCTACTCTTTATCAGGATATGGAACCGACGCTATCATCTACTTAAAGGTATACTTTAAACTGAATAGGAAAAAAATCACACTTCTGAAAAGATTGCTTCTTTTACAGTCCTGAGTTCTATGGCCCACAATGAAAACCCCAGACTGAGTTCATGCAAATAATGACTACAAGAATTCTATTTTCTGGGTGGTGTGTGTAGATACACTGTTTAATATTTAACGCGGTAACTTACAAACAAGGAGGTGGAGCCAGGCTACCTGCCTCAAGTGAAGCAAAATTGTTGCCCATGAAGCACTTTCGTTTCAGAGTGAGGACCTGCCCATGTGAATTTTTTTAAGGCAACTCTTCTGGCATCTGTGAGAATAGCTGTACTTTTGTTTTACTTCCACTGTGGAAAAAAAGATGCTAATAATGCTCCAGCTTAAAAAATAACTGATATCAAGTTATTCGAGACGTTAGGCTGACATTACAAATCCAGAGAAACGGAAGCTGACTGCTCACAAGTTGTCAGCGGGATACTGGACATTTCTGTCTAAACTGTAAAACCTTGTGCATGTGTTTCTATTTCTTTTAAAGCCTTGGTTTATGTGTCAAGGTCACTTTTTTGATTCTGCTTATCATTTGCCAACTACAGGGTCTGGCACAAATAATGCCCCTATTTTGTTACAAAATCTTTTATTACAAAACCATAAGCATGTATTTCTGTAACATAACAACATCATACTCAAGCACATCATATGACATTTTAGGAGAAATGTTCAAATAAGAACTATAAATTATTATACCCATTTTATTACCTTACCAACCACACTCAAGAAGGCATTACTTCTGCCAGACCCTGTATATCAACTGAAAATATATTTACAGATATTAGCAACTAAACATTAAGCTTCTAGGTTCCCATTCTGTCCCCAGAGAGTTGTTTGCCAAGTGGTTCTTGACCATCTGAAATAATTAATGCATTCATTTCTTAAGTAAGCCAAAGTCTTCAAAGTATTAGGAAAGATTAATAGATTATAGATTTGTAGTATCAGATTTAATAGATTAGTAGTATCAGATTAGAACTCTTTTATCATAGATTAAAAGGTTTTGCTTGGAAAGAAAAGCTTTGCTTTTCAACTCTATCATACCAGTAATGTCTAAACAAGGTACGTGTGTGGGTATTGAACACAAACTCTATTCCCTAACTTAAATTGTACATATACTATTTTATTCCCTATAAGGTAGAGATAATATTTATTTTTTAGTTTCCTTCTATACAGTGCCTAACAGACTATCTGCTCTGGTGCACTCTTATTACTAAACTAATTAAAATAGTGTATTTAAAAAAAATAAAACAGTGTATTTGAGTGGTTGACTACTTACCTCTGAATTTATTTTGAAAAGTCACTTCGACTACAAGTTACGCCATAAATAATTTCTTTGGTTTGACTTCTTTCCTCCCTCTCCTTTCAGGCTTTGTCTTCTGAGTCCATAGAAAAACTCCCGGTCTTCAACAAATCAGCCTTCAAACATTATCAGATGATCACCGAGGCTGACGACTGGTGTGTCCCGAGCAGGGAACCGAAGAACCTGGCGAAGGAGAAAGTGGCTGTGTGAAGACGGACACGCGGGACACTCGAAGGGATCAAAGTGGGTCTGTGCCAGTGCTGCTGCTTTCCGAATGTTTGCGTGTGGGCGCTTCTTCCCTCAAACACAAACACCGGCAACACAAACTCCTTCACCAGAACACTGAGGGGAAGAGGAACAGAGCCCGTTTCTGTGACCCCGCAGAGCACAGAGCGGGACGACAGGAGTTCACAGATGGCCAGCTCTTCATTCTCTCAACATAGAACAATGCTTGAGTTTATATCAAACCCAGAAGGAGATGTAAGCCTCGGTTTTTCATCTCTTTATCAGCAGGAGTGGGAAAGGGAGCGGAGTGAAGACATAAGCTATCAATCTCAATGGACTTACATGTCTTAGATGTCTGGTTGACATCATATTAGTGTTCATTGAACATCGCGTCAATTATACCAGTATTTTCCTGCCTTTCAAAGGAGCAGGGCATATTTCATACTCTATGGCCAGAAATGTATATAAATGCACATTTTGTATATATCTATGTGCTCCAGGGAGGAAAAACTGGTGACTAAAATAACATTCACTTTGAATGACCAATGAGTCAAAACATTTTATTCAAAGTTTTGGCCAAGGCATTGAGCCTATGTAAAAACTTAGAGGAAAGCCTTTTCTGAGAAATACAAGGCCTTTATTATGCTGCTTTCCCTGCCCACACATCACGTAGTAAAAGAACACTTATTACTGCAAGGTGCCTAGTCTCGGGTGAATTTTAAAATATGCACTGAGTTCAGAATGTTGACGGTTGGAGGGAGAGAAGAATTGCCAAAGTGATAACAAAAATATCTCTCATCTTGTTTTTTTTAATGAATGAAACAGTGACCTAGAAAAACTGGTGTTAGGGAAAGAAGTCATTCATTCAGAACCTAACTCAGAAAGAAGGGCCGTTCTCCGCCCTGGGGTGGTGGTAATCCAAAGACACCCATTCTCTAGGTTTAAAAAAAATGTGTTTTTGATATATTCAATTGCACTCTTTACACTCCCGCATTAACGTGTCTGTAGAAAAAAACTTTAATTATCAAATGACTCAAGGACATTAGAATTTAAATATTTCTTGGAGTGTTTTTAACAAGTAGCCTGGAAGTAAGAGGATTTCATGTCAGATGTTTTCTTGGTGAATCATGGAGACTGAGAGTTAGGGAATGAAAGCTGAACTGCACATGGAACTTTGGGGAGTACAGGTGTAATATGCAGGTTGACAGGGTAGTCTTGTACACTACTCTTAGAGAAGGAATGAAAAGACGAAAGAAGGAAGGAAGGAGGAAAGAAGGAAGAACGAAGAAAAAAGGAAGGAAGGAAGGAAAGAAGGAAGGGCATTTTGCTATATTTTCACAAATTATCTCAAGAAATGATCCATATTTTCATGGACAAATTATTGGCAAGAGGATGAATTGGTGTCTTTCAAAACAGTATGACTTCTTCCAACGGCTTTCTCATTCTTGCAAAAGAATAGGTTTTAATGAGATAATAAACTCATGCATCAAATCAATGTTTAAACTGGGTTATGGAAAAAACTAGACTTTCCTGCACTGGAAAATAATCAGTACTGTATTTGTTTTGAACTTAACATTTGTGTTTAATATTGTTACAGCCTAGTGTTGTGGTACTTCTGGGAGTGGCCATACAAGCCTCCAACTATGTTGTGAATTTCAGACTTTATCATCAGAAGTCCTAAATAGTGACTTTGATGATAGGATTCTGGTGTATGCATTTATTGATTACACAAAACAGTTTGATAAGTTATATGAATTTTCATTTTTTACTGAAATGTAAACAATTTTTGTGTGTAAATACTTGTATTTACCAAAGATTACCAAAGCAGTTGGTTAATTAACCCACCGTGAACTATCATGAAAACACTAGAGAAAAAAAAATGTTGGTATCTCAGTAACTATCAGTTGTGTAAATGCAGTTTTATAGAATAGAAATAGACTACATTGGTATTTGTAAAAATTATGAAAGAGATTTAGGATTTTACTGAATAGATACTAAATGTTCAGACCCACTTAAATTATTAATGTATAAATTGTATTTTTGTCTTTAGGCTATGTCCAGAGAAATGTGACAATTTTGATAATAAATATTTTTATTACAGTAATAGGCATAGTCTTGTAAAGTTCTTTTCTTAAATTAATGGTAAAGTACTAAGAAGAATTTGAAGTAAAGAGTCTCCTCATTTTACATTTAAGCCTAATTTATCTACATATTGGGTATAGCCTTTTAGAAGTTTTGAAATAAACTTAAAATCTTAATTTTTAAACAAAAGATAAGTATTTTATAGCAGTCCAGAAATTTCTAATCATTTTTTGCTTTCTTGTGTATGCCCCAAGTAACACATAGTATAAAGTATGTTTTATCTACATAAATATGTTCAATAATTATTTTTGCAATGGCTATATTCTCTATTTTAGTAAATTTAAAGTTTCACTTAATGACTATATTTACATGATAAATACAGTGGAGACCCAAAATAATCACTCAGATAATTTAGGTTCCCAAACAACTTCTGGATTAAATATCTGAATGATAATAAGGTAGAAACAGGACACAAATTACTAAATTAAGTGGTGGTGTTACAGAACAGGGCCAATAGTAATATACTATTACTGAAAGTACCCCCCACTAGGCTTGCATTGTCTGCTGCAGAGGAAAAACATCTCTCAAAACCAGAGATTTGTGAAAAGGAAAGGAAATGTTTATTTAAGGCTATACAGACTTAAAGTAGTGACCTAATGTCTTCATTAAAATATCAAAGTCTTTTAGGATACCCACAGACGGACACAGTCCTTTCTTCTCCCTCAGCCCTAATCTGGGGTACCATATCTCAGGAAAAGAAGTAGAGATCCGTGATTCGGGCTCCCAGCGCCATCAGCTGTGTGGTTGTCAGGATCTTCAATTATCCAAAGTCATGTGGCACCTTCTCATGGCCTGCCAGTAAAAGTCCTTTCACCCTTTTTTTTCCAGGCAAAGTCTCTCCTGCTTCCTAAGCCATGAGGCCAAAGGGAGCACCCCAAAGACATGTGATCCTTACTCTTGCCAACACTGCAGGGGTCCCCACTCTGCCAAAGCTGTGTGGTTCTCTCTTCACATGGCTGCTGAGTCTGGGTTTAAGTCCCTGTGCCAACCTTCCTCTGCACCCCCATGTCTGACTCCTCCTACAGTCAGTTACACCTGCCAGCATTCCTGTATTATTCCAAGATTATTGGGCTGCCATCGTGAGTCTGGGCAGGTGTGGCCCCATGTCATGGAGCCAATCTTCTCCAAGCTCTCACACAGGCACTGTAACCAGGGGGAGCTGCCCCACCAGTTACATCTTGGGTGGAAGTCACTTCCATCCTCCTGGCTCAAAGCATGGCCACAGCTATTTAACATATCTATGCAACCAGTTAAAGGTTATAGTTATGTTAAATGACCATGCCAGAGGTTAGCTGCAAAGCTGTTGCTGTATGAAACAGTTCTGCATGTTCCTGCTCCATGTGTCCCTTCCCCCAACTCACACCTGTGTCGGGGGAAGGGGTGAGGACATCCTGTATATCTTTCCAATATTTCCTGGACACCTTGAGTTCTGGACTCCATTCCAAATCCCTATTTGGGGCGTCCCTCTTGGCTGTACCCTGTTACAGTCGTATGTTTTATCTTTCCTATCTTCACACTGTCATTAATTTAATCCTATCTTTAGACAACAAGTTTTGCCCACCTCCATAATGCCCTCAATGGTAAAATTTTGCAAAGAAAAAAAGAGGCGAAAAGAAGGAAGAGAAAGGATGGAAAAGAAGGAGAGAGAGAGAAAGAGAGGGAAGGAGGAAAGAAGGAAGGGGAAATTAGAATAAAATAAAATTAGTGGAATAAATTTTCTGTAACTAAATCAAAATCTTGTCAGAATAATCATATTTGAGTAAAAAAATGCCATCAACCATGACTTTAGATCCTAAAGAAACTATGCCCTTCATCAAGGACACTCCATTCAAGGTGTCTACATGAAGCACATGCGCATATACATGCTCACAGGCAAGTACTTTATACACACAGTGGGTTTAGTTGTAAATTTGAAGCTGCTTGGGAGGTAGGGAATTTGTGCATTCACATGTCCATAAAACTGTAAGATATCCTCTCACCATCCCCCATTTATACACACAAATATCTTTCTGATATTTCTGACACGCTCAATACATGTACTCGCCCCCAAAATACTCACTTTCAAGTCCAACAAAGTGGACTGAATAGTCATCAAAATTATACCCCGTTTCTTCTAAAATCCAAGTTTGATTAGAAATGGTAGGAGCATTTGACCTTAGCTACAATGACATATGCAAAGGCAAAGAAAGGGAGAGATCATTGGGAACTAGTAACTTTCTTGGACATTGACCTTGCTAATTTCTTTACATATTCTCTTACTATATTTTCAGATATTGTCCTTACACTTAAACGTGTACCAACAGTGCAAATGTATCTGAAATCTTCAGGTCACTTTGGTCTCTCCTGGTGAAAGAATTGAGGGACTTCCATAATTTCACAGGAGCTTATGTAAACAGTCCCTAAGCCCCCAACCATGAATATTTAGAGCAGAGGGATGTTATCCCAATTAACATTCTACCCAGACATATCTTTTTAAATTTTCCACTTTTTACCTTACATCAGAGTTATTTAGGCTTTCAATTAACATTCCCTGGGTAAATACCTGAATAAACATAAATAAACTTTCAATAGAACAATATCCTTACATTTAAGAACAGATTAGAACCATGTGTCAAATAAATCAAATTTTATAAGTTTAAATGCTATACAAGAGGTTTTACAACATTGTAGGAACTCTGGAATACTTTTCTGAACTAACTTTTTCTGAAAGTTAAATTGCAACTAATCTTTTTTTTTTTTATGTTGCTCTCCATTGGTGGCCTTTGGCCATTGGAAATTATCACATATTTCAAAATAAATTAAATAATGGATACTAGTTACTAGTATCCATTACTAAAAAAAGTTACTAGTAGTTAGGAAATTTCTTTAATAAATGGGCTGGTGTTTCAGATTTTATAACTATGCTCTCTTCTTGCTCACCTTGGACTAGATGAAAACTATTACTATCCATATTTCATGGCAGCTTAGGAACAACTGTCTTTTAATTTGATTTTTCAGTTCCTACCCAAGTGCAAATAAACATTAAAAGTCACTCAAAACCAACAGAAATGTCAGTAACCTTGAAAACATGTTGAATCTATTAAACAATGTGGATGTCTTAGTGATAAATTCAGGAACAAAATAATTTTTCAATGAATTATAAGACATCATTTTCATGTTTACTCCTACCATTTAACATATTGAAAATAACACAGGACAAGTTGTCAAATAATGCAATATAGCAAGGAATTATTTATTAGCATACTGTTTTCTGTAAATGTAAAAGGATGCTTTAATATTAAAGACAACTAGACTATTGGATGGCAAAGTCTTGAGTTTTTAAATCAATTTCATTAAAATTATGCCTTTAATGTGTTTCTAGCCCAAAAACATACGTTGATATCTGATAGTATTGCCCTTAACTCTGTCTTTTAAATTTATTTTAAGGTTAGCAGAAAATTTTTAATTATAAATTTGTGATCTGAAAATAAAATAAAATAAAAATTTCAAGACAAAAAAACTTTACACCATGTTCATAGGCAATTCTCTCTATCTATTTGAGTTCCAGTTTTCTCTTCTACCTGAATGACACCTAGCTGTTTAAGGAAGTCACTTCCAATGCTAAGGCTTTTTAATCTGTATTTTCTAATGATTCCTTACTGAATACCCAGCCTCCAATCTCTCCTCAGTCCAAACTAGGCTTCTTATAATATCACTATCAAACTCAAAATTCTTTACTGGTTTCCCAGTGCCTAAGAATTTGATATTTATAGTTATCTACAACCCAACCTATATGACCAACCTTATAACTTATATCTTTCATTATGGAACTGTTCAGTATATTTTCTTCTAAGTATGGGACAAACATATTTTCTTTTGCTCATTGTTACTATGCCTGCCTAAAATGTCCTTTCTCTCCTATCTGTTTTTATTTTCAAAAATGCTGCTCAACCTTTTAGACTCAACTCAATTTCCACCTCCATAGACAAAGCATCCAAGTTCAAAGTGCTGTCTCTCCCAACTTCCTCCTTTAAACTCTCACATGGTCAGGACTGTTTTAGTATTTATCACACAATTCCTAAGGTTGCTAGTTAAATGTTACAGAGATGTAAAATCCAGAAACCCAACAAGATTTTGTTTTCCCTACAATCCAGGACCATGAATTACACATACCTACATAAAACCACGATGCCAAGCCTGTTTCATGTAGAGTAGACATTGAGCAGTATTTCTTGATGAATATATTTTTGATGAGTTAAAAAAAAAGACAGAGAATAACACTGGAACAATTCCTAAGTGAGCTGATTATTCTATTTATCTAAAACCAAAGCAAATCATCTTAATAGTATTTTTAATGACCTTCATCATTTCTTCTCAGTCTGGGAAATATCCATATTTATTTCCAGATGGATCATGACTATAACATATACATACAAACTAAATTAAACATCTTATTTTAGGCTTAAAACTAGGTCTTTGCCCTCACCAAGTTTAGAGTTCTGTTGAAGAGTTAAAAAGAAACAAACATGTGAGAAGTTGACCAAAGATTCTAACAACAGTTCAAATTACAGTAGAGGAGATGCCATAATTTCTAATATACAGACCTTGGCAAATGCACCACCATTAATAGCTACAGAAATTTAAAGAACGAAAGGTGATGTCAGGCTAAAGGGAATAGGTGGAAGGAGGATAATTTCTTTAAAAGATTTTATTTATTTGTTTATTTTTAGAAAGGGGGAAGGGAGGGAGAAAGAGAGGGAGAAAAATATTGATCTGTGAGAGATACATTGATGGGTTGCCTTTTGCACACCCCCAGCTAAGGACCTGGTCTGTAACCCAGGCATGTGTCCTGACTGGGAATAGAACTGGCAACCTTTCGGTTCACAGGCCAGCACTCAACCCACTGAGCCACATCAGCCAGGGCAAGAGGACAATTTATGTGAGGAAAAGGGGAAGATGATGAAGAAAGTATCTGGGGAGAGGGTGGAAAGGGTCAGTTGGAGCTCAACGTAAGACAGTTTGAATGTCTGGATGTGGTACTTGGACATCAAGGGGCCACTGGCTAGGGCAGTAAAAAGATCAAACGTTTTTGTTGGCTAAAATCTTAAGATCATGTGTTTCACTGTCAGCTTGTCTACAAAATGCAGTGCAGCGATTAACACAATTTTCTCAAATAAGAAATTAATTTGAAACTTCAAATAACTAAAGAGAGAGCCTGTGGTATGTTGACTGACGTGTGAAAACAGTGGGTTTTCGCCTGAGCGTCATATGGTCGGGCACGTAGACTCTGCAGCCAGAATTGCTTAGATTTCCATCCTAGCTCTGCCACGGAATAGCCATGGGAAGTTACATAACTGCTCTCTCTGACTTAGTTTTATGATCTGTAAAACAGGGGTAATATAGTAACTTTCTTACAGGGATACTGCAAAAATTAAAATTTGTCAATATATATAAAGCATGTATAATAGTCCTTCACACATAAAATTTATTTAGATATTAGCTATTTTATCAATCATGGTATTTAAGTATTAAATATTGGCTCTTAAGCTCCTATACAAAACTAATAGAAATAAAAATAAAGTACCAACCTACAGGTATGAATTCATACATTATAAGCATTCAAATCACTGATAATAACACATTTGCTCTAATATACCCTGACTCCCGATTATTACTCCAGGGTTATATTTTTAGGTCCAACTATGGGCTGTGACCTGAAACTGCTGAACAAGGCTGAAACCCGTTCAGGCCGGGGTCAAACGCAGATCTTTGACCTGTTTGGTAATGTCGTCCAACCAAAAGCTGGGTGGATGGTGGTGCCATATGTGTTACATAACGAGATTTATTAACTCTCTCCTAGGTCCCTTTCAGGACACTGCAGAAAGCTGTACCTCCCTGAACACTGAGGAGAAGCTGGCTCACCACACATCAGAAATCAACACACAGAGAAACACAGCACTTTGCTGAAATAATTCTTTGTCAAATGGATGAAAAGAGACTTCAGCCATTAAAGTAACAATTAAGCTTCAGATGTCCGCAGGCAGGCTCTTTGCCCTTCTGCATATCACATTTCATCTTGTGAACACAGACCTCTGAATGGTTAAAAAAAAAAAAAAGCACAAAACATGAATTTTTAAAAGCCTTTGAAAACAATTCCCTAGCTTGTTGAAAAGTAAAGAATGTTTTCTTACTTTTTTTTTAGAATGTCTGACAATAGTTCTTTGTTTGTAACTAAAAATACACCCATATTTTTAGTGGTGTAGAGTCAGATGTGATTCTTTTTTTTTTTTTCAATCTTCACCCAAGGACATTTTTTCATTGCTTTTAGAGAAAGAAACATCAATGTGAGAAACATCAATTGGTCACCTCCCCTATGCTACTGGACAAAGTATCATCTGCCTGGACTGGGAATTGAACCTGTGACATAGGCATGTGACCTGACCAGGAATCGAATCCATAGCCCTTCAGTTAGGGGATGACACTCCAACCAACTGAGCCGCACCAGTCAGGGGCAGTTCTTATTTTTACATAATCCAGGTAGTTCCAGACAAGATTTTACTTACCATGTACTGATTTGGGAGAAAATATTTTAGAGATAAAACTTACCACTGAACTTGAGGAAATGGTTTCTTAAAGATAATCTATAGATTATAATGTTGAGTTGATTTTCAAATTATAGTTTCATTGGACAAAAATATTGATTTCATGTATTAGAACAGAAATTCACTTCACTCAATTTCTCTCTCTGAACTCTTTTAAAACTGAGTACTAAATAGGCAAAAAGAAAATCTGTAGAATTTGTGTGGCAGGTATTTTCCTAAGGATTTTACATTAATTAATTCATTTTTTTCCTTTCAACACATTATATTAACCCCTTTGTATAAATGCACTCCCTTTTTAAAATTTTTGATTTTATTTATTTATTTTTAGAGAGAGGGGAGGGAGAGAGAAAGAGGGCAAGAGGAACATCTACGTGAGAGAGATACATCGACTGGCTGCCTCCTGCACACCCCCAACTGGGGACCTGGCCTGCAGCCCAAGCATGTGCCCTGACTTGGAATTGAACCAGTGACATTGGACTGACACTCAATCCAGTGAACCATACCAGGCAGAGCAAATGTACTTCTTTGATCCTCACAACATCTGTGGTATTGTTATTTAACCCATTTTACAGATGGGAAACTCAGCCACAAAGAATCTAGTAAATTTCCTCTATCAAAGGGACAGAGTTGGGATTTCATTCAAGATACTATATACTCCACAGAGTTTTGCTGTATGCTTTGCTCTGAAGAAACAGTGCTTCTTTGAGGAATGTACCCAGCACAGCAACAAATCAGAGTAAGGTCGTGCAAATTAGTAACCCATAACTAATCTACAGGGGACAGGGAACACTGCCACTGGCCTCATCAGCACTGAGCCTAACCAGCCTGTTGCTGGCCCCCGGATTTTTTCAAACTGTATGACCAGCAGACCCTATCTACTTGCTGAGCCATCACAGCTTTGCATTGCTAGTCCAGTCCTCACCTTCTACTGACTGACACTTAACTATTCTTCAGGCATTGAAGCAGTGGACAAAAAAGGGGTTCTATAGATGTTAAAAGGGGTTCTATGGAAAATAACCTCACAGGGTAATCTGATCATAAATTCCTAACTGGATAGTCATGCCCCAGGCATGTAACTTTTAGTAAAAGGCTTATCTTTGCCTAAGCAAGCCCTGTTCCTTGTCTCTGTGCATCTAGATTAATGCCTATTAGAAAAGCTTCCTTTCAGACCCCTGCTAGTAAAAGTGACCACTCTCAAGAGAAGACATAATTTCATTAATTATCCCATAATCTAATCCAAGCCTTGCTTTTTCCCACCTTCTTGTAATCTTCCTTATATTCCCTCCCTAATTTCAAACGCATAAAAGAAACTGCAAAACTGTTATTCTCTGGAACATTTGAGATCTTGCACTCCAGAAAATGTCATCAGTTTGGCTCAAATAAATTCTTACAAAAATTCTCTAGAGCTTTGGACATTCTTACATTGACAAGGCAATTTGCTTATTCATCAAGCAATAAAGATTTCTTAAGCACTACATGCTTCCAGACATTAGGATACCATCATGAATCACAATGATTCCGATGTTCAAAGACAGTATAGTCTATTTGTGAACATAGAAATTAAATAGAAATATTGATGTGTTTTAATATCAATATTTATTCATATTATCTTGAGAGTCAGATACAACATTTCTGGAGCAAGGACACACTCTTTATATTTAACTGTAAAAACTGAATCAGTTCCCTTGGACCCAATTTTTCTCCCTTCAGGGGTGATGCATTGAGAAGCAAATGTCACCTTATACTTACTGGGGTCTGTGCTATAGGTGAAGAACCCCTCAAACATCTGAGCATTAGCATAAAAGAGGAACTGGCCCCCCTTTTTGCCTTCATGTGACAGGGAGAGAAAACTTTGCTCCCTAAGGTACACAAACTATTTTGAGAGAGAATAGGAAGAATTCTTGGATCTTACCCTTTGGAATATACGAAGTTTTTCTGAGTTTACAGTTCTTGGAATGTCTTCAGACCTAAGAGTCTAGTCATCCCTTGAAACAAACATGTATCTCCAGAGAGGCAAGTCTCTTGCTATCAAATTTCAAGATCTGTCCTTTAACAATAAGTCCTGGCAAAAAAAAATTTCCCCAGAAAGCCCTAACTATGCAGACACATAAAAATATTCACTTCCTGACAATTATGAAGATAGTGACCTTCAGAGTGCTGTGGAAAAGTAAAATAAGATCTAATCTATAGAGGGGAAGAGGTAAGTGGTAGAAGATATTCCTGATGAGTAACATTTAGCCTGAGGCATGGAGAAGAAATTAGAATTAGCAAAAAGCAAAGCTAGTGGAGGCAGGTACCTGGGGTACAACAGAGAGGGTGCAGCCCTCTGTGGGAGGATGAAGGCAGATAACTGAACGGTGGTGTCATAAAATGAAAGGAGGATTGTGTGGCTGGTATCTGGAGTAGAAATGAAACTGTTACGTAATGAAATCAGAGACACAAGAAAAGACCAAACCATGAAACGCTTAGTGCACCTTGAACATTTCTTTTACAATCTGGCCATAAGAAGTCATAACAAGTGTCCAGGTGGGGATAGTAGCATGATTTCTGGTTGTTATTTTAAAAAGTTGGGTGGAGCTACAGTGTGTAGAATGGATTTGATTGGAAACAGAATGAAAAATGGGGGTGGGGCAGTTAGCAACTGTACATTGGTGGCAATGAGAATAAAGAGATACATCCAGACCTGAGAAATGCGTGGGAGCTGGAGTAAACAGAGTTTGGTAATTGAATGGATGAGAAAGAAAAATTGGAGTGTTGCAAAAATTGAAAGTCGGATTATGTGGGTGAATGGTTGTCCCTTTCATTCACTGACAGGCAGGTATTTTGAGGAGAGGCGGGTTTCAGGATGGAGGTTATGCAGTTGGTTATTTTCAAGTCTGCTAGAAGTGCTTATGAAGCATTCAGGTGGGCATGTCAAAGAGGCTAGAGCCCGGGGTGGTGTGGCTCAGTGGATTAAGCGTCAGCCTGTGAGCCAAAAGGTCGCTGGTTTGATTCCCAGTCAGGGCACATGCCCAGGTTGCAGGTCAGATCCCTGGTTGGGGGTGTGCAAGAGGCAACTGATTGATATATCTCTTGCACATAGCTATTTCTCTCCTCTTTCTTAGTCCCTTCTCTTCTCTCTGAAAGTAAATAAAATCTTTTTTTAAGAGGCAATTAGGTATGTGAAAGCTAAAACTCAGACGAGGGATCTAGCTCAAGATCCAAGTCTGGGAATGGTCAGAATAAAGATGGCCACAGAAGCCCTGGGGGTGCAGGTCTGAGAAAGGCTGTGGTGAAAGCAGGAGGAAGGGTAGGAGCCGGCAAGGACCTGGATTTAGCAGTTGAGTACAGGAGTGGCAGGCTGTGAGAGAGGGAAGAGAAAAATCAGAAGCATCCCAGAACAGAGAACATTTCAAGAGGGAGAGTAGAGTCAATGATGTCAATCAGATCATATTTCTTTCCAGGAAAAAACCTGCAATTCTTTCTCAATTTTCTTGGAATCAAATCAAAACTCTTTGATTTGTTTTCAAGACCTGGTCTTAACTCCATTTTCAGACTGATCTCCTACCATTCTCCCCTCGACTCTTTCCCCTCCAGCCACACAGGCTTTCTGGCTGCCTTTTGAGTGGGCCCAGTTTATTCCCGCCTCTGAATGTTCCTTTCGTCTTTGCTCTTCAGACAGACCCTTCAGGAGGGAAAGATAGCCCCACCTTCCCCGGGACAGTGGCCAGGCTCCACTTTGGTCAGATGCCTTTGTAAATACAAGAGCGGAATATTCCAATTGTCCAAGGTTGGGTCATGTGCCTCCCCACGGGGTTAGAGGAATGGGGGTGGGGGATGATGGTTGGCCCAATTTGAACCATACAGACTGAGCAGAATAATATGAAATGAGAATAAATATTTCCCTGAAGGAAAGGATGGTGGCAAACCAAAAGAATGTCATCACAGCAGGAAAGTCTGAGGTCAGAGTGGAGGTGGGAGGGAATTCCAGTAGCTCTGGGGAGTAACATGCCCTCCATTGCAGCAACAGAAATCTGTGTAAGTTGTAGGTGGATCATATTTTTGGCTGTGAAGCTTATTTGTAGAGAATTGGGAGGATGAGAGGATCAGAGGTTTGAGGATAGAGATTTCCTGCAGGTCTGGTACATTGGAAAATCAATCGGTGTCATCTACCATAGAACAAGCTAAAGAAGAAAAATTGGGTAATCATATCAATTAAAGAAGAACAAAGCTGAAGGACTCAGACTACTTGTTTCAAGATTCTAAAGCCTGTAGAGCTACAGTAAACAAGACAGCGTGGGATTGGTGGAAGCATAGACCTGCAGATCAATGGAGCGGAACAGAGAGTGCTGAAGAGAGGCCCAAACAAACATAGGTAACTGATTTTTTGACAAATCTGCAAAAGCAATCTCATGGGGAAAGGATTATCTTTTCAACAATTAATGCTGGAACAATTAGATGTCCATAAGCAAAAAAAAAAATCATAAGACAAAAAAATCTTACACCTTACACAAAATGTAATTCAAAATGGATTATAGACATAAACATAAAACACAAAACTATAAAACTTCTAAAAGAAAACACAGGAGAAATGGAAACAACTGTACCTGAACAACAATTAAAAATTAAGAAAGAAAAAAGAAAAAGAAAACATAGAAGAAAACCTAGATGGCCCTGGTTTTGGTGATGATTTTTTACAATAAAACATCAAAAATCTGACCCCTAAAGAAAAAAAATTGTTAAGAGGGTTTTTATTCACATTAAAATTTCTGCTCTGTGCAAGACACTGTTAAGGGGAACCTAATGTTCATGCTCTAGTGTGACAGTCACAGAGGGGTACCCCAGATTTGACAGAAGGGAGGAAAAAGGGGGAGATGGCCATGGGCTGCGAAGGTATAGGGCTTCTTCATGACAGCGCCGAGGGGGGCTATGGCATGAGGAAATCATGATGAGATGGACCTTGGAACTGCCCACCCTAACCCAGAGGTATCTGCGTTATGAAACCTTCAGGAGAAGTGATTTGGAAATGTCGTTTATATGAAAGTAATACAATAAAGGAATGTTTGCTTAGCTGGTGAGTTGGGCTGGGTGTCAGAAGACACAGGAAAGAGCTTGGAAAAGAAGAAAAAGGAGTGATATTGTCAAAAGAGATGAGTATTGCGGAGGTCAGAACACAGAAGGTGATAAATTGAGGGCCTGGCATCAAAAGATTACTGAGGAAAACAGGGTTTATGAGGAACAGTTATTTCGGTCTTGATCAGTGCCTGGAGAACAGCTCCCACAGAACTCAGATGCGGAGAGAGGCAGAGGGGAGCCAAGAGTGAGGGGGGCCATTTCTTCTTCTCTTGGTCCACAGGGAAGGTGAAAGCTATGGAGGCTGCCAGTGAGCCTGATCGCCTTTGTCCACCCAGGAGAAGGGGATGGATGGGCATTTTTGGTACCTTGGGTTTCTCATATAAGGATGCTTTGCTGATGACTCAGACGAGGAACCTGGGAAATTGCTTTAAAGAACGTGTGTCCCAGGACAGCAAGAATTGACTGTACCCTGATGGATGAGATTAATATACCTAAAAACAAATGCATCTGTGAGGAGAGTTTAGCTCAGTTATGAGCAGGGCAAATGGGTTGCTCATCAAATCTGCTGAGTACCCACCCACTATGTGCCAGCAGTAGGCTCAAATTCTAGTTTGGAAGACAGAAAATAAGCAAATGCACATACTCATATAACCGAACATCAGATGCTTGTTCCTGGGGAAGGGCCCACAGAGCAAATAGCATCTAGGGCTCAATGGCAATTTGCTCATTCAAGTTCTGTGTCAGATTTAGGAATTATCCTCAGACCTACAGCCCAAAAACTGTGTCTCCAGCATTTACAGGTTATATTTTGACTGATCAATAGCCCTCCTTTTGATCTCTTTTGTGTGGATTTCATGAATACATACATAGAGAAAGCAGTACATCTCCATATAGTACTGCTTTTCAGACAGAGCACACGGCGTGAGCAGCACCCTGAACCACACCACATGTCCCCTTGCAGCCCTTTGACCACCAAAAATGAATGACCATCTGATGTTAACACCATAGGTTTGTTTTGCCTGTTTCTAAATTTTACACAAATGGAAATATGTAGTACGTACTCGGTATATAATGTCTGGCTTTATTTACTCAATATCAAGTCTGTGAAGTGCATTTATATTGTAATACATATTGATGATTTGTTCTTTTTCACTGCAGTATATGTCATTGTACAACTTATATCACAATGTATTTATCCATTCTATTTCAATGGACATCCGGGTAGTTTCCACTATTCTTTAATAAATTATTTTTCTGCTTAAAAAAAAACAGATGCCTTGCATTGAGTCTCTGCTGCAGCACTCCACAGGGAGGTGAAAGGGGGATGGTTGGCACTGAATGCTTCTTTATTATGCTTCATTAGGTGCCCAGGACTGTGAGAGACATAAAGGAAGCTTTAAAATTATCACACAGCCTATATGTTCATAAAAAATTCAAAAGCAATGTAAAAAAGCGTATTTAATCAAGCACTGGTTAGTCTCACACTTAAAAAGTAGCAGGGATAATGGAGATAAATGTCTTTAGAGCAGCTTCCTAGAGGGAAACAGAACTTCCTAGAAGGAAATTGAAGTTTTAAATAAGTTTAGAATCCAGCTAGGAGGACAAGAAACATATAAGTGTATTGCAGAAAAGACCAAAAGTGTAATAATTCCAGGGCCAGAATATGAAATATGGAGTGTGTGAGTGTGTGTTTGAGTGAGTATTATCTGTGTAAACCCATATTGGAATTGACAAGGGAAGAAAAAGGCAATAAAATAAAGGAAATACATTTTAGGATGGGGAAATAAGAAATAGAAATTTGAGACAGCTGTTGGGAACCACCCTGACTGGTATCAGAGGCTGAAACCCCCGCCTAGCTAAGGCTAAGGGAACGCCCTTGGAACCGTGAGCCAGCAAGGAGACAAAAGCTTATCTCCCTGGCAGGAATGCTGCTTCTGCTGCTTTATTCATGACTGAACCCCAAAAGCTTGGTCGGTTAGCCAAAGACGGGTAAGATTCCCCCACGGGGGAACGACCTAAGCCAGGCACGATCACTTTGGGAGGCCCCCCAAAAGAAGGACTTGGGGGGCTGCAGCAAAAGGGGGTGATGGACCCTCACTCCTTGGCTTTGACATAGCCTGAGTTCTCAGCGTCTGGGAGAAAATCTCCTTATCTCTTGGTTACCTAGTTCCTTTGCTCCACCTAAGCCTAAAACAATGACAGGATGGTGCAGCTCGGTACTGAGAAGTGCGGATTTCCCGGGGTGATCAGGCCTAAGAAAGAATATGTAAATTACTGTGAAACCTTCTTTGTTTAGAATGCTCTCAGTTGAATGAGAAGGGTCTTAGGAGGAAGTTAGTTTGTTCCTCAGTCTTACAGCTCTTTGACCCCCAACTCAATAGACCGGCAGAGTTCTTTGTTTTCTATGATTCCTTACTTCCCCCGAATGAGTACTATACTTTACCTGAATTATTATGCAAAATGAGCCTAATAAAAGCAGGTATGGACGGTAAATCAGCGCGCTCCCCACTAGGGGGGGTGGCCATTCTGTCCCTACTTCCCCACAGAAACTAGCTTGTCTCTGTGCATGTGGTGTTTTTTCTCGCGTGTGTTTATCGTCGAGCCATCCACAGCGTTCCGTGGTCACTGCTGGCCGGTGACCCACGCGCAACAGACAGCTCTGGCCGTGTGGCTCAGCTGCTTGGAGCATCACCCTGTACACCAGAAAGTTGCCGATTCGATCCCTGGTCAGGGCACATGCCTAGCCTACGGGCTTGATCCCCAGGAGGCAACTGACCCATGTTCCTCTCTCACATCGATGTCTCTCTCTCTCCTCCGCCTTTCCTCCCTCTCTCAGATCAATGAGAATATATCCTTGGGAGACAATTTAAAGAAATTGGGATAGGTAGAGATTATCTAGGATCTTGAAAAGTGTAGGCATGTTCCGACACCCAGTAAAAAGCCATAATGGGTTTTGACCAAGGAGCTGAGCGATCAAGGTAGCATTTTACACAAATTAGAAATGCATTTGTACGCAGCATAGTCTGGGGCGCAGACAGGAAGCTTCACAGCTCAGTAAAATCGTCTGTGCCAGTCAAAACATGTTTAAGTCTCTGTAGAGCTAAATTGAAGAACTCACAACAACATATCATTTTCTTTCTTACTTCTCAAAGGAATGTTGACACAGTGAGCAAAATAGTTTCACCATGTCTTTGTGTGTTTATTTTTAAGGGAATATTAAAGAACTGCATACGTTACTTTTATCTGAGGAGCTCAGTATACAAGGACTTTGACTTCTGTCTAGAAAGTTGACTGTGGAAAATTTTCCTCTCCACATACGTGCTAGTTACTTTTACTTCATGAATTAAAAATTCATTTCCATTTGGTTGGTGTATATATTTAACATGGAGAAATTGATGAGGGGTCCCTCTCTAAGAATTCAAATGACTGAAAGTTGAGAGCCAAAACCTTTAAGATGAGAAATAGGGTTGTTTCTCACTAACAATAGGGTTAGTGAAGACTGGAGAATATCTTACAACTTTTCCCCCAATGGTCATAGATTTATCTTATCAAAATTTTCATCTCTACTAAAGATCATGTAAGAACAAACACTTGTTTTGAATTATGGCTCCTAGGGGAACCTCAAAAGAATTTTCTTTTTATAATAAAGATTGTATTTGTTTACTTTTAGAGAGAGGGAAAGAAAGAGAAGCATTGATGTGCGAGAGACACATTGATTGATGGCCTCTCCCACACCCCCAAGTGCAGATCTGGCCTGCAGCTCAGGCCTGTCCCTGACCAGGAATCAAACTGGCAACCTTTGAGTTTGTAGGCCGGTGCTCAATCCACTGAGCCACACCAGCCAGGGCTAGGTACCTATTTTAATATTAAAAATAAAATGCCTTTTGACTTTTACATTTAAGAGAGACTCAAATTCACCAGGCACAGACACCAGGGACGGACACATTCTGCAGGAGGAAGCCAGAGGAAAAGTCAGTTCAGCAGGAAAGACCCACAAAGGGGGAAGACACAATTCTGAAATTTTAAGTACAGGATGTTTTCCATCACTCCTGTTTGTTTCTTAGCTCTGTTATCATCAAATATATATTTTAAAGATTAATATTAAAAAATACTACAAGTGCTTTGACTTCAACTTTAAAGTTGCTTCCATTCACACTGCTCTGCAGCTCCTCTGTCAAAACTAACTGTGAAAGTCCTTCCCGGCTGTGTGAGTTTCCAGGGGCTGCAGTGAAAAAGTGCCAGAAACCGTGTGGCTTACACAACATAAACTTTTTATTTTATTTAATTTTTTATTTTAGAGAAGCGGGGAGGAGTGAGAAAGAGAGGGGGAGAAACATCGACTTGAGGGAGAGACATCGATCAGCTGCCTTCCAGATTCGCCCTGACCAGACACTGAAGGCATGTGTCCTGACCGGGAACAGAACTGGCAATCTTCCGGTTTGTGGGATGATGCCCAACCAACGGAGCCACACCGGCCAGGGCAGCAACCGAAACTCTTTGTCTAACAGTTACGAAGGCTAGAAACCTGAAATTAAGGTGTTGAAAAGTTGATTCTTTCTGAAGGGTATGAGAGAGAATCTGCTCTGTGCCTCTCTCCCACTAGCTGGCAGCCTTGGGGCCGCCTTCACCGGTAGACGGCATTCTCCCCGTGTCTTCATATTGTCTCCTCTCTCTGTGTGTGCTCACAGCCCTCTTTTTAATAACAACACAGTCCTGTTGGACTAGGGACTACCCCAATGACCTTGTTTTAGCCTGATCATCTGCAAAGACCTTATGTCCAAACCAGATGACATTCCCAGGTCCTGGGGGATAGGACCACAACACCTTTTGTGTGGACACAGTCAGCCCACAACACCTGTCACCGTCTCTCTCACCACTCACATGCATCTCTCGCACCAGAAGAATTACAGTGCATCTGAGGCGGAGCAGATTCAAGGGTGGGAAAGCATCAAGTGGAACAGGAACAGAAAACTGCTGGCAACAAATTCAAACTCTTAAAAACATTGGGTGATCAGAGCAAAGCTGGCGGAAGCTGCAGGTAGTAGAGATTTTGTTAGTTATTATGGAATCTTCAATGTTATGTTAAAAAGCTGACCTGGTAGTTATTTTACTTACTGAATCACAGTACTCTATTCAAATTTGGGTAAGAAATTTAAAAACCACATTGGGTGGATTAGAGCTATTTAGTGGGTATCTGTAGACTATCAAAGCCCACCAGTTGGAAAAGCCTGTGCCAAATTGGACCTCAGGTTTGCCAGACCTAAAATGCTATGACTGCTAATTTGATACCTCTCTTGTAATGTTTCTGTTTTCTTCACAGGACTTAGACGTGACTTTTTTAAATCCTTCATCTTAAATGTAAAATGAGGACATTTTTGTTTGCCTTGAAAAAGAAGGCTGTTTCTTTAAAGAAAATCTTGTTAAAGCTTTAGCTTTCTTTTTCATTCCCAGCAGAGAATGAAAATCGCTCTATTTATCAAAACTATGCTTCTGGGAAGATGCTGTAATTAAACCTAATTTATAGGAGACAACCAACAGCAAGGAAAACATTGGATTCTCTAGTAACTTTTATGAAACCTCCTAGACTTATGTAAAGAAAAATCTCCAGACCTTGCTCATTTTCCTCTTTTTGCCAGAAAAGAAGGCACTCAGAGTTGACACTACCTTGCAAAAAGGAGGGGCCAAAGACACTTCCTCTTTATCAACCCACATCCAACTTCTCAAAATCTGGCTCAAAATATCCCCCTCCACAGGAACCCATACTTCATTATTTCATTACTCCTTTTCTGACCTCATTAACTCTTCATGTATTCCTGAATATTTTCTCTGAATATACTAATTTGTGCTTTTCTTCTCTTAATTTGCACATACTACATATGATTTTCCCCCTTCCTCAAGTTGTTAAGAGCATGGACTGTCTCTTTTTAAAGATATACCTTCTCAGTTGCACTGGGTACAAGGGCTCTGCAATAAGATGAGGTGGTGGAGATGAGGTGTCCATCCACGCTGCAGCTGTTTCCTGGGTGAAAGAGAAAAACCACAGGCTCAAAATGGCATCACTCATGCTGAAGCCCATGATACCAAACCTAGATTTAATGTCTGACCTAACTGCAGTTTCCACTCTTCCCAGAAATGTGCTCTTAATCAACCAGTCTGGAATTTTCTAGTCAGCACCAATGAGGTCATCTGTCCTAGGCCTTCTCCATCCCCCAGAGGAAGAGGAGGCACAGTAGAGACTCCCCCCTCCCCCAATACAGTGACCTGGCCTAAAATAATCTTTTTGTTTCACTCATTAATAGCTCCCTTGTCCCACCCTTCTTCCTACAAAAACCTTTCCTTGTTAAAGTACATCTCTGAGTGCTAGATGGGATGCTGCTTGATTCATGAATCACTTAATAAAGCCAATTAGATCTCCAAATTAATCCGTTAAATTTAAAAAAAAATTTTTAAACACCTGATTTCATCAGCATTTCTTTTCCAAGTCCACTTTGTCTCCAGGAGGAGGTTTTCCAAGGCCAATCTGCTGCATTTCCTTCCTTGGGTTTCACGCTAAAATTATATTATGCTCCTGCTGATGTATTGTTGTCTTTCCTCTGTCCAGCCTCAAAAAACAATGGACTTGGTCTAAGTCCCATTCTTGAGTACTTGGCTGGTAAAAAAGATATATGCCAAGTCATTAAACTGTTGTCTTAAATCAATGTGGACTTACTCAAAATGGGAACTTAGACAATGCTACAGTCATTAATGGAGGAAAACTTTCTAAGCAAGATGATTTTAATTAGTAATCTGTATCAATTTTCAATGTTCTATAACTCCAGTATAGTATGTTGGGGTTAAGGGGAGCAGATTACTTCCCCAGAATAGGCTTGTTTGGGACATTGATTATTTTAAGCTGGTTATTTTTTAAGAAAGAGAAGACTTAGGGAGAACCTTTCTTCCCCCTAACTGCTTTCAAGAATTCAGATAGAGGACCTGCTCCGGGAAGAGGACCTGCTCTGGTCATTTGTCCTAAATGATGTTGATGTAAGAAATAGACAAACCTGTAGAGAAGTTTTAGAGAGTTTATTTGAGCCAACCTGATGACAAAATCCACAGAACAAGATCACAAATGCTCTGGAGAACAGCCGTTTTGCAGTTTCTTTTATGCATTTGAAATTAAGGAGGAAATGTAAAGATTATGTGAAAGTGGGAGAAACCAAGGTAGGGACCAGATCACAGGTTAGTTAAGATTTCGAGCTCTCAGGTTTTAGAGGGAGGGGTAGGAAAGGAGATGTTTCAAAGGTGTGTTAACCCAGATGCTCACAAACAGTGGACTGGACTTACTTAAGGCAAGGTAAACGTTTCACCATAGAAATTATATGCCTGCAGCATGGTTACCCACCATGACCTGCAGTTAGAAACTTATGATCAGATCACTTAGTTGGGTTACTTTTCACAGAATCCCATTTTCTTCCACAATCAGTTAAATATGAACGAACTGAGGAGACTGGAAGGAGCCGAGCAAGTCTCTTTGTCAGACTCCTGTCTGTGTCCCGTCGTTTCTGGTTGACCCAGCAAGAATTTGTCCACCAAATCTTTGCTCCTTCTCTTCTGCCTGTAAATTGGCTGCCTTCCCCTGGAAGCCCAAACCACTATCTCCCTTCTGCTTAGCTCAAGATGGCATATAAGCCTTAATGGTCCCATTTGTCCCAGTCTCTGTATTTTAACGAAACCCCCCATATGCATATATTTTGAATTTGGTCATTTTCTTAAGTTAATCTGTCTCATGTCAGTTTGAGTATTAGACCAGCCAGAACAATGAGGGAAAAGAAGGGAAAATCACCCCTCTTCACAGTATGCTGCCACTATTTCGATATTTTTAAAATCTGACATATTTGTGCTTTGAGAAGCACCTAGAGAGTTAAACTCAGCATTTAAACGGAGGCTTTATAGTCCGTCTCTTAATGTATTTGAACAAGTCTGGAACACTAACCCAGATTCTCCCAGCTCAAATTCACTCTAGTTCCAATGCTCAAAAGAAGTTTTTTTTTTTCCTTTTTAGTGTTTCCTGAATATGTAAAGAAAGAGAGCCTCCATAAAAGAGAATTATAGGAACAAAGAGTCGGTCTTACCCTTGAGACACCTGCACTCCCAATGGGGTCAGGTGGATGGGGAACACAATCAGCATCTAATGCTGGAAACTTCTTATCTGCCAGACTGATCGTTTGTGTGTTTAAACAAAGCCTCTTTCACAGCAGAAGCTGAGAACCAGGCATCCTGCAAATGGACTGCTGGGCCTTAATAACAAAAACTATAGCCAAAAAAAGTATTAAAGCCTTTAATAAAAATAAAAATTTCTAAAAGATTGCCTTTATATTTCCACATGTGATTATTTGTAGATAAAATTCAGAGAAAGGTATTTGGATTTAGTTTATATTTATCTCCTCACTATTTCTCCAACTAGTATGAAATATGCAAGAACTTTTCTAGTGGCTGAAAAAGTTTGCCCAATCACTAGCCTCACCACTGAAGATAACACCATTAATACACATTGTACTTAAGATTCTACCTGCCAAAAAAAATCAAATAATATAATTCATTTTCAAGGCTAATTCTTCTTCATTTTCTGTAATGTTTAGTTTATTTTGTATACTTATTTTTATTGCTTTTTCCCTACCATTAATTCAAATTAGAATGATAATATATATATTTAACATTTATGTTTTTGAAATTCAATTTTGGTTTAATGTTATATAATATGTATTTATTGTATTTATATTTTATGTGCAAAATATATCAAATATCTAGTTTTGATAATTAATTTTTTTCTGAATTCTGAACACTGTTTTAAAATGAACTATAAACATTAATATCAGGATAGCAATATGTTATGAAATAAATATTAGAATACCAGCACGTTGTTCTGCTCCAATAGCCCTGATCTTCTGTGGCTCCTCTCAACGATGCCACATGAGTGACCACCCTCTCTCCATGGCTGAATGCACAAATGAACACGGTTGGGGTGGTTTGTTTTTTGTTTTTTGTTTTTTCAGATACTCCCTTCTCAACCTGGGAGTGTCTTCAGACCCGGGGAAGGCGAAAGCAGTTATTTTTTTAATGTCAGCTCTATGCTTAACCCTGGGCTACATGCCCCTTGACATAATCATCTCATTAACATTCACAATCACTCAGGGTGGTCCTTGTCAAAACTCCCATTTACATTGAGGAAATGGACACTTAGTACATTGAACAGCACATAAAAATGTTGCATTTGTTTTTCAATATTTAAATGTACATAGATATTTTCTGAATATTCATTCTCCTTAGGTGACTAGGAATAATGTCTTCTGTTTGAGCAGCACCGGGTGTTCATTCACTGAGCATTTTTCATCTGTGGGCAGTTTACTGAGCACTGGGAACCCAGCAGGACCGTTTATTTCCCAGTCACTGCTGTAAAACACACTCCATCAAACCTCGCCTTCCCGAGACTTACGGCATCTCGAGCAGATGCAAGTTCTCTGATCCTTTCAGGCTGTAAAATACATACTCCAGTGCCAAGAGTGCCATTCATTCTTCACTCAGTTTAAATGTCCCCTCTCCTTCCGTAGACCCAGGGACAGGCCCGAGGCATGGATGTGGAAAAAGAGAAGGGGCTTCTACTGATGTTCCCCCTAACCCCTGCCTCTGCTGGGTCCCTTTCTGTGCCAAGGACAGAGAGACGGAATCCACAAAGGAAGCAGAATGCTTTTCCTTACCAACTGTCATTGTGATCTCTGGCCTCTCCCATGGCAGCCACCCAAATGCCACCCCTCTTGGGAGATACCGGCTGACACTCTGGAAGGCCCTTTGGGGGGCCTCCCCCTGCCACATTTCCTAGGAAGTCAGCTCCAGTGGACATTCTCCAATCTCGCTCAGTTCCTGTCCTAGTGTAATCTGCCATGCAGACTCACTGCTGGGGTCTCTTCTCTTAGTGACTCACAGTTCAGAGTAGGGTTTTATGACAATAACTCAAGCCTTCTGTGGTGTCCACTTGACCTACAAGAAAACTCACGCACTCTTTTCCTGCCCAGTGATGGGGTACGCCCTGTTCCCTGAATGCTCATTCTCTCTACCCTGAGTTCTCTCCTTAAATCTCTTTCCATTGCTTAAATCAGGCAGTGCAGCAAGTCCATTGTGTAAGTTTGTAGCCAACTGAAAAACAAAACTCCAGGCTTAACTCTTGTCAGCACCCTCCACCCCTATCTCTACAAATCATTTTCTTAGAACACCCCAATCGCTTAATTTAGAAGGAGCACCCCCCGCCCCCTGCCCAAGAATGGAAGGAAAAGACACAAATTCTCTTGGAAGGTGAAGAGTTTCAATACAGTCGTTCCCTCAAAATTACATTAGTGGGTAGAGAGTGGTAACTGAGGCAACCAAAGAAATTTGCCCCCTAACAAATGCCAAACTTCTATTTATCTCCCACTTTCCAACCCAGTTGGCAATTCTGAGACAGTAAGAAAAGCCCCACTCAGAATCCTATCCCACATACAGTGTGTATGAACTCCACTCCACTCTCTACATGTTAGGTATTGTTATACCTTAAGAAAGTGAAGCACAAATAATAATCAATGTTATGTGATGAAGGCAGGGGAATTTCCATCACCTCACATCATGCTTGGCACAAAACAGGGCTCAATAAATATTATCAAATAAATAAATGATATGAATGACTAGCCCAAGGTCACACTTTGGAAATGTGAAATGGCATTCAAACTGAGTTCTTTTTGACCATCAATATCTCCCTAAATGAAGTGTCATCCTCAGCTAGCACTGATTATAGCCACAACTCAGTGCCATAACGACTCCTTCAGTCTGACTCAGGCATATCTTTCAGTGAAATGTCCCATTTCTCGCCCCATATCAGAATCCAGCCCCCTGAGGGTTCCAGCCGCATACGTGTGAAACCAATTAGCAGGTCCCCAGCCCAGAAGGAGCTGTATCCTGCCTGGGCTTGACTTTCTATATTTTGCAGTTACATATGGTTGGTGAAATCTCTCCATGACAGAATCTTTAACATTTACACAGATTATTCTCCCCTGAGCTTTTCTATTTTCAGTTGCTTAATAAGCAAGAAGGATCTACGTGACATTTACTAGCTCTTAATTACCATAGGTTCTCAACTTCAAGCCCATGAAAACTGCTTATTCTCTCTTGTAGGGACTTTAAACTCAAAAAGTACTGTTTGGATAAATGGATGGATGGATGGAGTAAATGCCTACATTTCAAGTAGTTGACACCTTGTGACTGCATCTTGCTTCATGTCAATTTCATAAACCCAAAAAGTAGTTGAATCTTAGAAACTTAAAAACTACGCAAACAGTTTCAAACAAAAAGGCATACCTTATACAAATATAGGGACTATATGAAAAACTTAATGATATTTATTTAAAAATTGACACTTGATTCTTTCTATTATTAGAGAGCAGGAAACATTTCTAAATATTTGGTTTTAGAGCTGGGCCAAGACGGAGACATTGAGGATTTAGAGAGCGTCTAGGGAAGAGAGCAGAGAGACATCTATTACCTCTGAGAGAAGATTAAAGTTTTCTCTCCGCTTTGCCTGTGCTGGTAGAATTTCAATTTACCTTTGTGCTCCTTGCTGAAGCTAACCTGGTAGGGTAGCAGCTCAAACTGTGCCTGGACCTGTTTGAAATGGGAAAAGATGGTGGTTATTTTCCCAGGGTGTTGCAGCTTCAAAGGTTCATAGCCTGAGGCTTTCAGATGCAAAACAAATACACATAAAAGGAATATATTTGCATTTGGCTTTAGACAGTATAATTACAGTTGTCCCTCAATGTATAGCCCTCTCTAGTAAATATTTAAAAAGTAACCGAGTGGTTGAGAAGTACATGGAAACATTCTGTACTCTTGGTTTGCAAGGCTAGAGGAGCAAGGAGGGGTGGTGGCAACCCAGCACCACACACTGTCCCCATATGAAGCAGGAGAGAGGCCTTGGTGTCTATTCTTGGCATTGATCTAACTCTCTCATAAGTTTCTGGCAACCTCCCAGAGAGAACAGCATGTTCCCTGCTGAGTGTATAAAGGGCTTCGAAAACATGTTTGTGTGTGCAGTCCAGTAGGCAGGGCCTGGCTTAGTCCCTCCCTGTCACCTACTGCCTCCCTGGAGTGTCAGGAGGAAGTCTTTGGCTCAGCCCTATTGTGTAAGTCCTCACAAGACTGGCTGCCCCCGGGCCCAGGTTGGGCCATTGCTGGTATTTCTGTGATGCCCTTACAATCAGTGCAGAGATCAGTTTTTAGGGAACCTGAACGTTCCTGCAGACCATGGTCCAAAAAAATATTGTGTTGCAGGGAATAAATATAGATTGAGTTTCAGTTAACCTCCTGTTATGGTCACAAAGGCCTCCTTTGGAAATTTGCACCTGTTTTCCAGGGTTAGATCTCGCTAGGCATGATTACTCACCCTGTGGGAGCTAAGATAACGCAGATTAACACCAGCTCTGGGTACTGCCAGCTCAAAGGGACTGACTCACTCCCTGCTCCTCTGTACTACCTTTTCAGGAGAGGAAGGAGGGATTAGTCAGCCTGGTTTGAGAGGTCTCTCAGGGGGCTGCTGAGGTTTCTAATAAATAGAAAAGGGTTTATTGGAATGACCATGAATGAACTCCTGGGCCCCATGGGCAGGCACCCTAGATGCACTTGTCAGGAATTCTAATAGCAGCCAAAACATTGTGGAGGAGCTTATGCACAGATTTAGAGATCATAAGATTGCATCATTACAGACCTATTCTTGTGGACCAGGTACGTGCATGAAAAATGCGGGGTCATTGTAGAACTTTCTGAAATCCGACTAGGGGAATTTCTCCATCTTCTAATATATCCAGCACTTTCTCTAACCACTGCTAACACAGCTTCCCTAGTGTGGCCTTGCGCTGCAGCTTATGCAGTGCAGCCATACACGCCCCTACTCCCCAGCGACTCTCTCCTCAGTGCCTCAGCCCTACTGGGCTTCTCCATCCCGTTGTCCCGTAAGTCCCTCAAATTCAACATGAGTAAAATTAATCTTGACATAAGGGACAATACACTGGTTTCAAACCCCCACAAAACAAAAATGCATTGGCTTTGGTATGGGAGTAATTAAGCTTGAATTCTGTCTATGTCTTCTTAATCAGCTATGTGATCTTTTTGACAACTGCATAACCTCTCTGTACTACAGTTCAATTACCAATAAAGATAATAGTGCGTTCCTCATAGGGCTGTAGCGAGAAGTAAATGAGTTAACACAAGTAAAATAATTAGTATCATTATATTTGCCATACTACATTTGCCATAAATAATAGTTAAAATAATGAGTGAGGACACACTTTTAATGGTGAGTCTGATATTTAATTGGTCAACTTAATACTAATGAAAAAAGTCAGAATATGAAATACATAATAAGCCCAGAACTGAGCAACAATTTTGACAGTTAGTAATTAGGTGACTTCGTCAAGTTACATAATGTTTCTGGTGCTCATTTCCTCACATACAAAACAAGGATGTCACTGGTAGCCACCAGTTGTTGGCTGCTATGTGTCAGGCATTATGCTGCACACTTTATAAACATTATAAATAGACAGATTTAATAATCATATTAGATTACTCACTACTGACAGATAATATAACATCCATTCATTCATTCAGTATTATGCATTGAGTGACTACTAAATGCTAGGAGTTGAGATTTAAAAAATAACAAATTACAAAATATTTGAACAGGCAGTTCACCAAGGAATATACACAAATATCCCATAAGTGCATCTTTAGTCCTCAGAGAAATGCAAATTAAAATTATGAAGACATATCCATCACACCCATCAAATACACACCCACCAAAATAGCTGGAATTAAAAGGCTGACACTACTAGATGTTGACGAGAACGTGCAGCCACCGGAACTCTCACATACTGCTGATGCAAGTGAAAAAAATGTGCCGTGCTTTGGGAGACTGTTCAGTGCTTCCTTATAAACTTAAATTTATGCCTACTGACCGACCTTTCAATTCCGCTCCTAGATATTTGCTCGAGTGAAATGGAGACATGTCCAGAAGATGACCTAAGCAAGAACGTTTGCAGCAAGTTTGTCTGTTGTGTTGGTCAGGGCTCTCGAACGAGACAGGAAAAGGCGTATGAGGCTGTAGGGGCGGCAGTGCTAAAATCTGCAGGGCAGGCCGGCAAGCTGGAGACCCAGAGGAGAGCTAAGGTTTCAGTTGTGAGTCTGAAGGCTGTCTGGACACATGGCTCTTTTTCCTTTGGGAAGCTTTTCCTCGTAAGGCCTTCACCTGATTGGCTGGGGCCCACCCACGTTATAGAGGGTAGTCTGCCTCTATCATATAGAGTGTTAGGAGTTTGAATCAACTCAAAGTGTACTATTTAAATGTCAGTCACTTCTCAAAAGTACCTTCACAGTACCATCTACATTGATGTTCGACCAAATACCTGGGTACCATAGCAAAACTGACATATAAAATTAACCATCACATCCATCATTACCTTTAACGGGAATAACTCATATGTCTATCTACAGGAGAATGTATAAACACACTGTGGCACATTGACACACTGGAACAATACTAAGCAATGAAAAGGTACAAACTACTGACACATACAAAAACATGGATAAACCTCCAAAATTATAATATTTACCTCTAAATATTATGTTAAGAGGAAAAAGCCTGACACAAGTGTGTATACTATATAATTCCATTCCTATGAAGTTCAAGGACAAGTAAATCTAACATCTTGTAACAGAAATAGTACAGTGTTGTCTGTGGCAGGTGAGGATTTCCTGGAAAGAGGCAGAAAGAAATATTCTGGGGTAATAAATGTGCTCTTTATCTTACAGTGTTGATCATACAGGGATGTACATTTGTAAAAATGTATCTGAATATATATTTAAAGGTTATGTATTTTGCTGTATGTAAATTTTCCCTTAATTTTTCTAAAATAAAACTGGAGAAATTACAGTTTTTTTTCTCTCAAGGAGGTTTGAGGCCTGTAGGGAGACAGATGGACAGACAGACATTTACAACAGGATATGGTGAGTGAGGCACTTAACCTAATTGGCTTATTAATGCTTTCAAAAGAGTAGGTAGGGAACGGGCACTAGTATATGTCAACTCTAAATACAGAAGCAGCACAGGTTAAATGAGTCAGTCAGCCAGGTCCTGAGGCAGAAAAATAGGATTAGGAACTATTCGAAAGCAATTCAAGTAACAATGTATTGTAAGAGGCCTATCTTGATTTATTTGGATATGTCCAGAGTCTACAAATGGGTGGATTTCCACCTGTGAGCTGTAACACACGCTGATGTATATCATTGAAGAGCTATGTCCATACATTCTACTCAGATCTGTTTGCTCTGCACGTGTGTGTGTGTGTGTGTGTGTGTGTGTGTGTGTGTGTGTCTAAACTTTTCTGGAATGTGTGGGTCTGTCAGTCATTATAGAAATCTGGAATTCAACTGGAAAAATCAGTCAAGGTAGGACTATAATAGTAATTTATTAAATGTTAGCCATATGCCTGGCATTATACTCAACATGTTCAAGATATTTTATTTACTGGCCCATCAACTCCACCGTGAGACAATTATTGCCCCTAGTGGCAAAGGGAGGAACTGTCCCAGAGGGAGGAAGTGGCAGAGAGGGGCTGGAGCTCTGGCAAGGCTGAACATGTTTATGTGTCTGTGTGACCAGCTATTCTGCTAGATTGTCTTGGAAAGAAATTCTTTTGTGCTTTTCCAATGGCAGTACCTCTGAGGCTTACTGATAGTTTTCTGACTGTGTAGCAATATATGGGACACCAGGAACCCAAATCGGATGCAGGCATTGCCAGGGCAGACAGAAGCGTGCTAGCCTCGTTTTGGAAGGTTTCCTCCTTGTTGCCTGTTTGGTAGTTTTTGCTTCCAGCTTGGCCCTGATCTCTCACCTGTAACCTATTGCTAAAAAAGAAAGCAAACTCTTCCATAGTTGTATTTTTCAGACTGGTAACAAAGAGTCAAAGAATTAGAGAGGGAGAAAGAAACACAGTTTTCCCAGTTTCTACATGGTTTACAGTGTCACCTTCATGCATCCAAAACAAAGTTTTGCAGAAAACTCTGGTCCCATCAGTAGTTGCCAATCACCAACATTACCTCTGCGTTGCTCACACTGAGGTCCTGGCTGAGCAAGAGGGGAAAAAAACACCCCCCCCCCCAAGATAAGGACAAGAGACAAGACAAGAAGGGAAAGGAGAAGGAGAGAGGAAGGGAAGTAGTGTAAAAAGAAGAGAAGTTAAATGGTTGGAATTACTAATGAAGTTATGTTTCAGTGCTACACAGAAAGAAACTAACTGCATTTTATTTTTTTTTTTTACAAATTATGTAACCATAGGATAGAAACCTGTGGTTCTAAGATCTCTTCCTGATTCCCAGATCTCTCTCCAGTGAAAGTCAGAGCAGATTTGTTTGAAACTGAACCCAGGACATTAATGCAAGTAGCCCACAGAATACCTTTTTGCCTTCCTTGAGCTTTCTGATTTACTTTTTTTCCAGGCTACGTTTGAGCACTGAGAGCTGCCGTAGCTCCGCAGCTCTGATTCGAGGCCTGCAGGCCAAAAGTTCTCCTACACTGCCTCCTTCAGGCCATGTTGCCAAGAGCAGAGAGCTGTGGACAAGTCAGCTTGGAACAGTTTGCATCAGAGAATTTGTGCCACAGGAAGCTCGTCGCAGATCCACTGCAATAAAAAACACGTCCCTTCTCTGTCCCATGCACGTGAATGCCTTAGAAACTCTATATGTTTACATAATCTCCCCACATACCAGACACATGTACCATCTGAGCATTTATTGAGGTTCGACTACATACAAGAAACTGATTTAGATGCCTTACATATGTCATTCATTTAGTTCCCAAGAGACCCTGTAAACCAGGTAGTTAAACATCACTATTCAAATAAAGAAATTGACACTTGGGTTAAGAAAATGACTTTTCTCTCTGTGTATTTCTGTCTGAGAACTAGCCAAAGCTTACTTAGGAACAATTTGCTTCTGCCTAAGCTTCCCCTAACGGACCACCCTAAGAGGCAGCCTGTCATTGTCCCTCTGACTTCAGCAGTACTTGGGAGTCCCTGCGCCCCTGCAGGATGCAATGATGTGGTGCTTCTGTAAGCAATTTATCACTCGAGCGCTGACTGCCCTGGTGAGACTTATAAGCAGTCCTGGAACTCCAGATTTTGCCTCTGTTCCTTCATTCTCTAATGCAGCAATTTTCAACTGGTGTGTGGCAAGAATTTTTAAAACATTCAATACTTGTGTATTTAGTCAGGGGCACTGACTTATCTTCCCTCAGATTGTCAAACTTAAAAAAATGAGAAGAGCCAACACAAATATGGCTGTCTGGTGGGAGTTAATAAAAATTATACCTACTTTTTTGTCAGATTGGCAAAAATATATTTATTGGTGTGCCAAAGAATTTTAGTAATTATTTTATGTGTGCCATGAGATAAAAATGGTTGAAAACCACTGCTCTAGAGTGCTGCAAGAGAAAGTTCCTTTTTTCTTTTTTTATGCAGTTAAAAAAATTATTTAGCTTTTGATATTTAAAAGATGCAAGATTCTAATCCTTTTTTTCCTCTTAATCCTCACCTGAGGATGTTTTATTGATTTTAGAGAGAGCGGAAGAGTGAAAGAAACGTCGATGTGAGAGAGAAACATCAACTGGTTGCCTCTAGCACACACGCCAACCAGGGACTGAGCCCGTAACATTTTAATGTGCAGGATGATGCCCCAACCAACTGAGCCACCCAACCAGTAGCTGGAGTAAATTGTCCATGTGATTGGAAGATATTACATGAGAAGAAAAGGGTTAATTAATGTCATGTTTACATATCTTTTTCATATCTAAATCTTCAGAATTGCATTTTTTTAAAGATTTTATTTATTTATTTTTAGAGAGGGAAGGGAGGGAGATAGAGAGAGAGAAACATCAATGTGCGGTTGCTGGGGGTCATGGCCTGCAACCCAGGCATGTACCCTGACTGGGAATCGAACCTGCGACACTTTGGTTCGCAGCCCACGCTCAATCCACTGAGCTAAGCCAGCCAGGGCCAGAATTGCATTTTTTTTCTTTGTATGGAAGAGAGTGTATGGTTATAATAAAGGAGGGTTATCTGTATTAAGCATCATGAAGAGACTCTGAAAATTATAAAATATTATATGAATGTTTTGTAGTTTTACCATAATTATTACTAGTATGAAAGTTATAAGGTGGGAAAGAGAGTGATTATGATAATAATAATAATATTCCATTGGTTTCCCACATGCTTCCCTGTGGTTCAAGACCTTTCATTTGAACCTACCCAGCCCTGTTAATCGCATCCTCTACAACAGATGTTTATCTTCTACTTCAATTGGTGATAATGAATACTTACTGTATATTCTGGCTCTATCCCTTGACTGAGGCTACTCACCTTAAATGCCACCCCCTTCCACTGCCTACTCTTACTCAAGTTACCCAAACCCGGCCCTTCATAGCTCAAGTCCACTTGCCAGACAGCTGGTCCACAGTGACCTCTGTCGTCTCTCAAAGCCAACAGCACTCACCAGCACCAAAGCTCTCCCTGATTTGTCACAGTCTTATATGTGTTTGTGCATCGGTGAAGATCCTTAGAGAAAGTGACCTGCACACTGAGTAGGGGAGATTGAAGAGCATTTCATCAAGGAGTATTTACAAAAATGTAGGTAGCAAAGAATGCTGAAGCACCTAGGACAAAGGTGACAGGAGGAAGCCTTGACCACCCCTAGGTCTGGAGGAATGAGTGGAGGAAGCAGTTACTATAACCCAAGGAGAATCACAAAGCTTAGAAGAAGGGCTCCTGATAGGAGCTGTGGTCTTGGGAAAGGAATCCAGCCACTATCAAGAGGAAGCCCACCAGGGAAGTAGCCAGGAAGTGTCCTCATCTGTCCCCTCCTGTTCTTCAGTCCCAGCTGGTCTTCCGACAGACTGAATCCACCAAGAAGCCAAGGGGGAAGAGTTCAGCCGATAAAACCAATGGAAGTCATCCTGCCAGGACCCAGAGAGGGAAGGGTGTTGTGTTTAGAAGGTCAGTTTAGTTTGTATGGTTTGCTTCCTGAATCAAATTGATTGTAACCTCCATTGGTTCCCACCTCCTGTCACTCAACACCGACTTTCAGGTTTCCCCCACTGTGGGGTGGGGCAGCGAGTAAATGTCCTGTCTTGTTATTCTGCTCAGTATCTGAACTCCTGGACTTTGAGGAAGCCTCCTGGTACCTATTTATGACTTCTAAGATCTTCTGAAAAGCCCCATGATGATAATTCTATTTTGTTAATTCTTCTTTGCTTCATAAGCACTTAAAATTAATCCTCTGTTGTCTATAATTTAGGAAATGCAAGAGGGAATCATTATTTTATTTCCTTGGCTGGATTAGCATATATTGGCATAGTTGCTATCACAAAAGCATATCTGTACCTGAGAAAATCAATTATAAGAAGAAATTTAAGCCTACCTAATCCACTTAGTGTTGGGAAGGAAGGAAGGAAGGAAGGAAGGAAGGAAGGAAGGAAGGAAGGAAGGAAGGAAGGAAGGGAGGGAGAAGATCAACTGCTTCTTGGAGGACATTTTTGCATATTTCATTCAATGCTTCTCAATGGTGACAGGTGTGACCAAAAATATGAAGATGGAGATTTATCACTGAAATATAGGTCTTGAAAGTCCTTTCTAATCAACCATTTTATAGTAGCTGACTGAAAAATAGCTCAGTTAGGTAGTGTCTAGTTTAAAAAAAACTGTATGCTTCCTTTCTTACTTCTTGGCAAAACCAATTAAAAAAATCTTTCAGCTACTGAAAATGAGTCTTCCAGTGATTTGGTATCAGCATTTCTCTCTTCCTTCTGCGTTTTGCATAGAACCACATGTGTATTAGTATTGAATAAATGCTTGAAAGTGACAGAATAATTGAATGAATTTCTCCAACCCTTCCTGTTCATTCTTTCTAATGTACAATGACCCTTACTGCTAGGAGTCTCATTGCTAATCTGTACTCCTCCTGCTACAAAGTTAGTGTCTTCCTCCTCTTTCCCTCATTAAAGTTAGAAACAGCTGATCAACCTCTCTGTCCATGTGATAAATTTTCAAGTGACTCCACAGCCTTTAAGAAATAGTAAAAGGAGTCATTGCATTCTTGATAAATCCATTTATAAAAGGGCAAAGTTGCAAAAAGTAATCAATTTGCCTGTTTGCCACTTCCTCCACATCTGTGTTAATTTCACCTCCATTGCCAATTCAAAAAGCCCAAGAAGGTCAGGACCTGGTTTGTTGTATTCCCCCATTGATTCCAAGCTGCCTGCAAGGTGCCTAGCACATGGTGGGAATTCAACAAGGACTTCCCAAAGTGAATGGAAAGTGACCATGTATCACCTTCAGCTATAGATTCACTTTACAACTATATTACCTCACTGGTAGAAACCTCTCCCTAAGTGATTGTGATTATGGCAACAACAAGGACAATAGTAACAGTAAAATGCTTACTGAATATCATGTTCTGTTCTATGTGATTTAATGCATTAACAGTTTAACCCTCTGATAGGGTTCAGGACACACTACCCCCGTATCTGGCACCTTGGCACGTTGATTATGTTAAGCTGAAGGAGTCTGAGAAAGCAGGAGAAAGGTCACTCTGACATCTACCCCTTCACCCCTAAAACTGGTCATAAAACCTTCCCGTGAGAGAGGAGCATCCTTTCTTATCTGTCTTATCTCCTAAGACAAAGAGAAACTATGGCAGGCAGTTATACAGACATAAGCAAGGCAAGGACAATGGGCCAGGTACAGAAGGTCACCAGGGTAGAAGGCACCAGGGACCTAGCAACTGGGGAAACAAGGACCTCGCCCCCAGGGTAACCTTTCCTCCCCTAGCATATAGCTATTTCAACCCCCTGACCTTTCATATTGCCAGTCCTGCAATTCAGACCTTCCCCCAATATATGGCTAGTCATGTGGTTTCAGACCCCCTTAGAGCTAAAACAAGGGATGGAATAGCCTCATAGGACATTCATATGAGCTCTTGAATTACCACTCTCTCTTAAACATTAAGCCCTAGAGATAACATCTAGGCCTCAGTCGTGTTTCAGCCCCAGACCTGGAAAAGCAGCAAAACCAGACAAGGGACACCACAGCTGACATCAGGACCAGCTGCCCTGCCCCAGCACCTACCAATCAGTGGAGACCACAACCCTTTCCCTGGAAAGCTGATGAATATTCTTTTGAAACCCTCCCCTGGGTCCTCCCCTAAAATTTCTATTCCTAAAAGCCCTTAAGGACAAAGGGCCGAGGGAGGTGCTCCCTCCCTCCCATTAAATGACTATTGACAGAAACTAACAGAAGCGTCTTGAGGATATAATTTCCTCTGTGGCTATTGCCCAGGACGGTGTGAATGCTGTGAAGGGAGGGAAACGAATCACCAGGAGGAGTCAGATGGTGGTAGGCGGGAGAGACTGGCTCTACAATTTCTTCATTGCTATTAAAACATACTTGTTCCTATCATAATGGCCTGTGTCTTGTGCTTATCCTTTTCATTTTTCTGAAAATATTATATATTTCCAGGAACATCTCCTCATTGTCTTTTTCTTTCTAAACATTGAATAAAGTTATGATAAATATAGAACACAGGTGGGCCCATGGGCCGAGTCCAGCCCTCCACCTTGTTTCTACCCGGCAGCAGCACCAAGCTCCTCGCCCCCAGTTAAGGAGTAGTTACATTTATACAGTCTTCAAATTACATTCGGCCCTTTGAAGACAACCACAAGGCTGATGTGGCCCCCAGTGAAAATGAGTTTGACACCCCTGATATAGAATGTTTCAGTCTCACTGCTGAAAATTCAGTTCGGAAAAAATCTTCTCAGTAAACAGACGACACACAAAGATGAAAAGAAACAGGAGAGCTTTATTTAAGTCCTCTAAATAAAAGTCCAAAGATGAGGAAAAATAACTTTGAATACATGAATAAACAATGGGAAACAAGGAGTCACGTATCATAGCCTAGGTTAACACAGAAGGTTTAAGTGCAAGCAAGCAAACTGAGGAGCGTTATTTCCCATGGAAGGAGGGTCGTCTGTCGGTCTTTGTCCGCAGCATCAGTTCTATTGCCTCAGTCGGCGCAGCACAGACTTGCCTGCCAGGGCATTCCTGAGGGGGAGGGCAGCAGGAACCTCCACCCAGCATTCCATGCTGGGTTCTAAGGACTTGATGCAAGCAAACTGTTCTCTGAACGATCGTGTTTTATGTAAAGTTCATACAGATTTAGCATTCTATTCCATCATATAGGTCTTGTTTAAGTACAACATATTTCTCCCCTAATATTTGAGTAAAACTGGTATTTCAGCAAGATTATTGTATCCACCTATGATTTCTTCTACATGGCACCTGGAGTAGGAGAATCCCAGTTTAGAAGCACGTTCTAAGTGGAGTACTCAACATCATCTCTACCCAAAACTCAAGCATGTAAAGTTAAATAAGATGGAGAACTACACAAGTAAAAGAAACCTGCTCACAGCTGGCAAATTGATTTGTTTGTGCTGAATGGCATCTGCCCTGACATTTAAAAAGCAACACTAAGTGAGGCACAAGGGCAAAGCAGGGAAGCAGGTTGACCTCATAAACCATGAGGTCCAGGCGTTCATCAACCGTACTTTTCTTTCTGCAAACCACTAACTAACAAGCCTGTCTAACACACTTATCTTTGCAATTTTTTCAAAAATTACCATTTTCCAAAAGGTCTTCTTAATTTGCCTTCTGTAACTAACCATTGCTAGCAAAGTGCTCCATACCTTCCAGCTAAAATGCTCTGAAATGTCAGTGTGTTATCTAAAAAGACCAATATAATCAGCTGAAGCCTTTCCCTTCACACTACACAGGGAAGCATACTAAAATAAAACAACAGCGAGATGGCCGGAGAAGCTTAAAGTGACTATATTCCTACGCACAGCAGCAGGAGAGCCCCCTACTTCATACAGTCCCTTCACTCTTTATCTTCATGCTTGAAAGAAAACCACCCTTCACGTCAGAAACGTGACTGTGAAGGGCAAGCGCTATGAATCAGTCAGCACCTGTACTCTTGCCCCTGACATCTGATGCGGCCGTTCCCTGCCTGTGTGTCGGATCCTCTGCTAAACTGTAAGATCCTGGAGGGCAGGAGTCCTTGCTTTGGGCTTGTCTTTGCCTCCGGTCTCTGGCTCAATGAGAGTGTGTTGAAATGTCCATTTTTGACCATCAAGTGGACTGGTCTTTGTCTTCCATTTCTAAGTTGACTCAAAGATCTCCTTGTTTGACGATGCTCACCTGCTTTCTTCACTAAGAATAAGTTGAGGAGCTTGGTGTGGGGACAGGAGTTTGCAAAATGAGCAGCAGTAATCTCTGAGAAGTGGGAATGCAGGGAAGGCACCAAGACTGAGAGGCCAATCACAAAGCCTGCTCTTCTGCCAACTGAATGGTAATGTAAACTTATCAATGATAAGGGAGATGGGTTGTAAGAAATTCTGGGTCCCATTTCAAATGAGATAATATAGGAAAATTTGTACAAAAATATAGCAGGCACCTAGTAACTGAGCACCTGTCCATGCTAGCTATTATTGTTAGGTCTGTACCTTCTGGTTATATTCTCGTCTTTGAGAAGGCCTCAACTTTATTTCTTGTTTATTTCCCCCCATCACAAAACCCTAAGATTAATGATAGAGTGTTTGTGAAGTGTTTTGAACTCCCTGACATGTTATAAACAACCCAAGTACCATTTTATTTATGTAAACTGTGTCTATCTGGTGAGTCCACTTAAGTATCTGAGACTGAGAACCTCTGCCTCGTAAGACTTAATAAATGATTCCCTCTGGCTCTAAAAGCAAGTACTTTTTCAATGACAGTGGGAGGGAAAGCAAAGGAATTGCTCTGTGACATCTGCTGTGTAACGTTCTTCGAATGGCGCATCTCGATAAATGCATGAGAGTCCTCGGAGAGTTACTGCACACCGTGAAGAGAGAGTGATAAAAATCCCAGTACCTCTGAAAAACAAGGGGAGACAGATTACAGTCAGAAAAGTTTCCATCCAGAGACATTGGCGATGATAAGTTTGGCCCAACTTTATACAAAATGGCAGCTTTCTGGGGTCTTGAAACTGAGAGATGTCCAGGAACCGAGGGGGCTGTCTGTAAGGAGATGAGCGAGAAGAGGGAGCATAATACTCTACATACACTTCAGAACCCACAGAAGGAGACAACATACACTTACATGATGTGCTGGGAGCACTGTAAACCCAAATCACAATTTTAAATTAGTCTAAATATTATTGCCAACTCTTTATGAGCCCAGCGTGACCCACACATTTAGATAATTTATCAGTGAATGAGGCTAAGGCAGGTTAAGTGCCCTTTAAAAGGTAAGATAGTTAATAAGTGGCGGAATCAGATTGAACCTAAGTCATTGGCCTCCAAACCCAATGAGCTTTGCACTCTGTAGCTGATACCTCTCCACATGTTGAAGACAGCCTGTGACTGCTAAAGCCCAGAGCAGGAGGCTCGGTGGAAGACCTGGCTCACAAAGGCAGCAGAGTCCACATGTAGAGTGAGGACTCAGCTTTGTCGGTCATTTTCTCTATGACCCTTCGCAGGGTTTTTAACACAGTTGGCCCCTGAACAACAGAGGTTAGAGGCGCCAACCCCCTGTGCAGTCAGAAACCTGCATGTAACTCTTGTTCCCCCCCAAATTTAACTACTATTATAGCTTGCTATTGACTGGAAGGCTTACTGATAACATAGTCAATTAACATGTATTTAGTATGTTGCACATATTACATACCATATTCTTACAGCAAAGTAATCTAGAGAAAATACACTGTTACTAAGAAAACCATAAGGAAGAGAAAATACATGTACAGTACTGGACATATTTATCCACACCATGAGTTTACATCATCTGTGTACAAGATGGAAAACGTCTGTGTATAAATAAATGCACCCGTGCGGCTTGGACCGTGTTGTTCGAGGGTCAGCTCTGCTCAGTTTCCTGCCTACCAACAGCTTCAAGATATTTCAGAGTGAATGAAATAATCTACATGAAATAATTTACTGTAATCTTCTGGTAAATACTGAATGAGCAATCTCAAACGTTATTATGGTTTCATTAATCTAAATTGATGGGAAGAAAGTAAAGCTGCCACCTTTATATAGTTGTCTGATGTACCCTTAAGTGGACAAACCTCTCGAGACATCCCCAAGTGCCATGCTCTTGATGCATCTCTGCCCTTTATGCCTTGTTGTTATAACACTCTGCCTTGCAGGTGAGGCGGTCTTAAAAGCATCCTCAAAACCAATTTTTTAATTAGGATTTTCTGCACATCCCTTGCAGTCTGGAAGCACTCTACATGGAAAACCAGAGGAAGGGCACAGACTCTTTACCTCCAGGTCATCATCAGGGATAGCCCTTTTCCACTTCCCATTCCACCGGATGTGCTCGTAGGCGTTGACTACCACTTCGATGGCTTTGGGACAAGAATGGCAAGCCTGTATCACCTGCAGATGAAGCACAAAGTTTCTCTTGTTTAATGCACACATAAGATTCATTTACTCCACTTCCAGAGACACCATGAGCATATAGACCTGTTGGGTTCCTTGGAGCCCTTGAGATGTCTCATGCCTCTTAGCATTCACACACCCTACCAGCCCCTTTGGCAGATGGGAGGACTCATAACACCAAACTGGTGTCCTTCACCACCCAGGTGCAGGTGAAGAAGAAGTTCTGACAAAGAAGGTGGCAGCCTGATGAAAGGCACATCCAGCCCTGACAGTCCTCACCCTTCCCACAGCACCCGTGTCCACCAGAAGACCTCCAGTTTCTCTCTGCCAACATGGCCCTATCTCTAGAAGTCCTTTGGGTGTGACCTATTTTCTTTTCAAAGTGACCCAGCTGGCTCTTCAATGTGACCACAACCGGTCCTAAGGGGACCTGTACTTCTGTCCTAACATTACCAGCAAAAGCATTATTGACTCCCAATCTCATCACTTCTTTTTCCCTTTGCCAGCAGACAAGCAGCTTCAGCCACAGACTTTCTCCTTTACATTTTCTCAGCGTGAGTTACACACCAATTCCGCTTTTCCCTTGAAACCTCAGAGAACAAATCAAGTTCTCTGTGGAGTCCTCTGAAAACCTCCCTCACTGGGCGTGAGATGAGGAGGAAGCCCCTCTAGCCCTCCATCAGCGGGAAGGCATGCCTCTGCACTTAATCTTCTCCAACGAAATTTCTTCCTAATTTTCTGGTCCTTCTCAACCTCAACCTATTGCCATTGGGCAAATGGCCACAAAACTGGTTTTCCCGACCTTGTTTACACATTCTTCACAGGTGGTCCAGTAATGCATTTTTTGATGTGGTAGTAAGTACATAATGTCCTGGGTCCTTCAGCAAAACTGAAATGGGATGATTATCAGTTTAATATCCATTTAGGTGTATGTATGTATCCAGGTCTATTGGTTGGAGGTCAACCTGACTGGAGGGCCCATGCCAAACAGCTAAAGATAAGAGCAGGTGAGATGGAGCCAGCTAGCTGACAGTGCACCTGGAATGCCAGTCTGAAGAGCTTGGGATTGACTTAACAGGCAATAGGAGGCTATTGCATATTCTTAATGAAAAGCAATGCTATATTCAATTCATTCCATTATGAAGCCTTCTTGAGCACTGTGTTCAGCACTACAGTCATAATTCTGAAAAGTTTACAACCTGCTTTTAGTCTCTGGGGAGTTTACAACTTAGTTGAAAAGAAGAGACAGAGATATTTGAAGTTAGAGAGCAATATAAGCCAGAAAATAATAAGGGACCATAGAGATCAAGTGTCCCTTGAGTACCATGAGCAGAAGCACAAAGGAATGCACAAGGGTATCAGGGCAGAGAGCAGGGAGGAGGCTCACTGGGATGCACCCAATGGCTGCTCAGCTGGCGTCACTGTTGATCGTGAGAATAAAGGGTAACTGAAGCTTTGAGAATGAATAAGTGGGGCCTATTGACTAATCAGATATGGGGAATAAAGAATGCAACTTTGAGATCTGAGATGAAGGACAAAGAGGGGTGCCACTGATTGAAATGAGGAAATTGGAAGGGCAGACTAATTTGGAAATGAGTAGATAGTGAGCAGGAGGGTATTGCACATGCAGTGTCTCAGTGGCAGTCAAACATGTGCATGGTGGATGCTCCAGCAGCAGGCGAAGGTGAAGGTGATCTGTGCACCATCAAAGAGCGTGCTGGCATCCTGGCTGGAGTGGCTCAGTGGTCTGAGTGCTGGCCTGCAAATGGAAAGGTAGAGGTTCAATTCCCAGTTAGGGCACATGCCTGGGTTGTGGGCCAGGTCCCCAGTGGAGGGTGTGCAAGAGGCAACCAATCAATATTTCTCACATCTATGTTTCTCTCCCTCTCTTCTTCCCTCTCTTCCCCTCTCTATAACATCTTTTTTAAAAGAATGTGTTGTTGGCTAAAGTTATGGGGCTCAACAGAGGGAATAAATGGAAAAGACAGAGGACCATGGTCTGAGGAATTTGAATCTACCAACGTGAGGTCACTGAGTGTGTGGTTGGGGGGAAGTGTGCAGTAACATTATACAGTGTTTCCCTCAAACAGACATAATAGATGCAAATAACATCAACAGCATAGATACGCAGAGTAAACTAATTAGCAGGTACAGTGTTTTGAATATTTATTACCTTTGTTTTTAGTATACTTCAGTGGTTTATATGATTTAATTTTGACAATGGTTGTGTTTAACAATAAGCTCACAGAATGTAACAGTCAGCTCTCATGAGCAATGAGGAGCCAATGCCAGCACACAGATGCTTCCGGCTGTCCCGGTCTTTAAGAAGCACAGTCCTAAGCCATGGCAGACTGAATGTATGCATTGAAGCTCCAGACCAGTGAAGGTATCAGAATCATCCTGTCCAGGGGCTGGTCCGAATAAGCAAAACATAAACACTTGTTTAATGAGATGACCCATTCACATACATATTCTGGGCACAGAGCACAACACTAAGCTGCTGAGCACGGCTTTCTCAGTCAGGTCTAAACAAATAAAGGAATCGGCATCATCAATCTATATGACGTAAGCAGGTGGGCTGGAGCGAGAGATCCATCGCTATGGGACCTCTGAAGAGTCAGCATTTCTGAGCCTCTAGAAAGTGTAACTAGAGGATTTCTGCCTGAGCTCGTGGCTGTCAGGGCTGGCAGGTAATTTTCCAGGACCTTGGTTTTGGAAAATTGAGACAAATGGAGCTGCTCGTTTCTCTGCAGCCGAGATGAGGATGGCATTATGTAGCTCTGTGTAAAAGAGACAGAGAAAACCTGAGGCTGACTAATTGCTTTGAACACTAGTTATAAACTATAATCAGGGTACCAGAGAATGTTGGCGTTGCAAGGGACCCTAGAGATTATCCAATCTTCCTAATTTCAGATTAAAGGAATTGAAACCCAGAGAGGTACAGTAAGAGGAAGCATGGTCTTGGGTTTTCTTCATCTGAATGTAGTGCTCTTTCAAATATATTCTCACGATCTTATTTTAATCCTTGGCAATGACTGGTGAAATGTTTTAAGGACACAAGTCCCATCGTACAGATATGTTAAGACAAGCAACAATCTCTTCCATAATTATTTTAGGTTGTATCTTGTTGAAATTTCAAAAGAATTCCCTGGTGAAGGCAGAGATGTTGTGAATCATGTGAAAATAGCACCCACCCAGACCCCCATACATGTTCTTCCCTAAAGACCTGCAGACACGTCCTTTCCGGAGGATGGGCCCTGGTGCCTGAGCAACCCAGAAATAATTATTTAAATTTGAGAGTTACCCGTATAGAGATGATGACTGAAATTAACCCAAAGATTGAATCAAGAATATACTGACAGTAGCATTATAAACACAAAAAGCATGAAGAAAGCAGTAAGTTTGTAATGAGGCTCTGTACATGGCTTAGCTGTCCATTCAGAAAACTGATTTCTATGCTCTGCATAAATAAATTCCTAAGCCCTATTCAGTCTTTTTTTCCATTTTTAAAATTTTTTAAATTTATTTTTAGAGAGGGGGAAGGGAGGGAGAAAGAGAAGGAGAGATACGTCAATGTGTGGCTGCTTCTCAAGTGCCCCCTATTGGGGACCTAGCCCACACCCCAGGCATGATGTGCCCTGACTGGAATTGAACCGGCAACCCTTTGAGGCCAGCACTCAATCCACTGAGCCACACCAGCCAGGGCAACCCCACTCATTCTTCAAGGAAGCTACAGTGGGCACATTTAAAGATGCAGTGCCCACACAGTGACACAGGGACTTTGTCCTTAGGCGTTCCTTGCCTCTACTTTTTTGCCAACACTGAAGAGACACAAAAGATGTGAATAGAAGTTACTCTCCTCTTACAACATATTACCTACTTCCCAACTAAGCTTTCCAGATTTAGCAAGTAGTAATAGTAAAGGTTTTCCAATTAAATTTGAATTTCAGATAGACAACAGTAATTGTTTAGTATAAATACATCCCAGATATTGCATGGTACATATTTATACTAAAAATTACGTACAATTTATCTGAAATTCAGATTCACCGAGCCTCCCATATTTTACCGGGCAATCCTACGCCTAGTCCCTGTTTAGAAAATGTTCAACTAAGTTACGGACACAGGAACGTACTTCATTCACAGGTCAGGAGCCCAACTTCACAGATTTGGTGCTCTGACTCACACCTGGCCTAATCCCATCTATCACAGGGAGATAACTTCTCACCTTTCACTAAGACAAAAAAAAAATCAAGTAGTTCTTAACCTGCAGTCTTTAGACGCACGAACTCCAAAGCTCCCACTGCTGTCAGTAGGTTTTGCTGACCCTGATAACTAAGTTTTCTGCTGACTCGAGACGGGTCTTACAGCACGAAAGGCTCCTTCGGCCTGGCAGTGTTCCAGCTGTCTTCACTGGCACGTCAGGCTCCTTCCAGAACTAAGCAGCTAGACGCACCTGTAGGCCTCCGTAATTATTTCACAAACCAACACCACCAACAACAAACACCCTTCAGAAACAGTTGAGAGACAGCAAACTCTACATCATCACTAGGTGTTGACTACCAGTAACTTTGAGAAAGGACTGGTATGCACCCAGAAGGGAGAAGCTTCTGCTTCCATTTCCTGGTCTGAGAAACCGAAGATGCCCAAAGAACTTCACCTTCTGTATGCCCCTGGTGTCTCTTCCTTCATAGAAGAACAATTAGTCAGAAGAAGCTCTTTCTACAGTGGTGGCACCTGGAGAGACTTTTAGATACCTCCGTTCATCTGACACCGAAAAGCGTAGATTGCCAAATAGGTTCAGGTGCCGCCCTTCCAATACAAGTAGCAATACTAAGCCACTTCACACATCCATTTAGAATGTTTAGAAACATTCTAAAGCTGCTTCTGTGCTGTTATATTAACATATTTGTGTGCAGACAGGCACTTGCTAATCAAAGAGACTTCTTGTGCCCTGGGCTTCACACCCAGCATTGTTCAACAGCAGAAGCCATCCGCACCGGCCCCAAACCCTCACACACCTTTCCCTCCCCTGGGAAAATATCTTTCTCGCCCTACCTGAAAACCCAATCTTGGCTCCCTGGGGTGTCACTTCTTTCTGAATTATGCTGAGAAAAAAAAATCAAATGTCCTTTTGTACCCTGGAAAGCAATTGCCGACCATATAGTTCTTTTCCCCCCACCTTATGTAATTTATACATTGCCTTTCGGTGAAATACACCCTCTACAAATGTGCTTTGTATTTGGCAGACAGCATCTTCAGCTCTGACCTTATTCCTTGTAAATAAGGAAACCAAATTCCCTACCCACAAGAGAACAAATCACTTTATCTTCTGGATAAATGAGCCAGTCGCTGACTTGTTGTAAAGATGACTTTGTCTTTGGAAAGTCGGGCTATAGAGAAGTTGTTCTAAATCACTGCAAAGCATCTGCATAGTAAATTGAATAGGTTTTCTTCATTTTGGGTTTGGAAGGGGGCCAGTCCTCTTATGCTGTTGGTAGCAACAAAATGATTATGATACCAGCCATCCACCCATGGCCACCAACTCTATTCTAAGTCTCTTTCACATATGAACCCAGTAGAGGAACTCAGGGGAACAAAACAGAACTGATAAGAACACACTAATGGTAAACAGAGTGTTCCTTGGAACACATAATTGTAGGCCTCCTGTCCAAGCTGGGGGAGCCACCCACGACTACGGGAGAGGCTGCTACAGTGGACAAGGGTTCGTTCTGGGCGGAGGAGGGAAGGAAACAATCTTTGTTGAACAGCATTACCAGGCTCAACAATTTCCTTGCCTTACTCACCTATTCCTTGTTGGACAACCCTGAAAAGTTGGTATTTTTACCTTCATCTTTCAGATGAGAAAACTGGGATCTGAGAGATCAAGGAACTTGTTTTAAAAAATCATTCAGCTACTAAGTGGCCAAGCCAGAGCACATGCACCTGCTTACTAAGCCTCTGTCCCAGCCCTCCTTGCCGTTCCCTCTCAGAGAACTGCTCTTGTGAAAGGAACTCAGGGGCCTCCCTCACATTTACTGGAGAACGGAAACTCTGTCTGAAGGCTCTTCCTCTCTTATCTGGCCCTTCAAGGAGAATAAGGAAAGATGGTCTTTTAGTTGCTTTTGCAGAGACTGGTTCCACCCACAGGCAACCAGCAGTGGGTTTCAGACGAAAGTTCAATGTTTAGTCTCTAGACAATCTCAAATGCTGCCTCTCCTGGCTGGAAAGGCCCCTGTGGGTAAACCAAACCCAGACGTACTGATCCCACTACACAGCAGACATGCAGTAATAACAACAGTTCCAGCCACCATTTGTTTAATGCATCTGGCTTTCCATACTGTACTCATGATGAAGACTCCCTAATTTGTACCTCAGGCCAGGACCTTTCCCTGAACACCAGATTCATACATCAGACTGCCTACCTGAGGCCCTCACTGGTGTGGCTCAGTGGTTGAGTGCCAGCCTGTGAATCAAAGGGTTGCTGGTTCAATTCCCAGTCTAGGACACAAGTCTGGGTTGCTGGCCAAGTCCCCAGTGGGGGGTTACAAGAGACAACCACACATTGATATTTCTTTCCATCTCCCTTCCCCTCTCTAAAAAATAAATAATTTTTTTTTAAAACTGCCTACTTGATATTCACCTGGATGTAGGCACCTCAGTCACAACAGAACTCCTGACCTTTTCTTCAAAATCAGCTCCCCCTTGCCTTGTTTCTACCTCAGGAAATGTCCCCTTGATTCTTTAGATTCCTTGGGTGAAAATCCTCGAAGTTATCCTCGACTCTTCTCTTTCTCCTTACAGCCCACAGATAATCAATCAGCAAAACTCAATGACTCCCTCTTTCAAACAGGCCGGGAATCTGACCACGTTCACCATGTCCACTGTGGGTGTAAGCCACCCCCATCTCTTACCCAGATTTTTGCAATACTTTTGCCCTTGCTAGAGTTATTCTCCAAAAGGCTGTCAAAAAGATCTTTGTGGAATATAAATCAGACTATACTTCCCAACTCAAAATCCTTCACTGGCTTCCTATGTCATTCAGTGTCAAAAACCAAGGACATGACCACAGCCCACAAGGCCATGTATGTGGTCCGTAAACCATGCTCATATACAGCTCTCTGACTTCTCCTCTTCCTGACTCACTCCTCTCTGGCCACTCCGGCCTCCTGCTCTTCCACAGACATGCTTAGCTCTCTCCGAGCTCAGGTTCCTTGCACCTGCTTTTCTTATACCTCAATGTTTTTCCCTCCATTCAGGCATTCACATGACTCACTCCTTCATGTCCTTATTTTCTCTTATCACCTTTGTAAAGCAGCACATATACAAACACCAAAAAAAAGTCATTCTCTTATTTTCTTTACCTTTTTTACATTTCTCCATAGCACCAAACAGATCAGAGTATACTTATTTGTTTGTTATTTTGGGGTTTTTTTCTGTCTCCCACCAGAGAGTGTATTCCATGAAGGCCTTTTGTGTTATTGCTGTTGTTTGTTGCTCTATCTCCAGCTCCCAGAACAGTGCCTGGCACATAGTAGGTATTCAGCAAATATTTATCAAAATAAATAAGTGAACAAACTTGACCACTTCCTCTCTGTGACTTTAGGAGAATATCTCAATGCTATCACCTTTCACATGAAGATAATACCACTACCTATCACAGAAGTTATAAAATTAAAATGAAATCTATGTAAAGCCTATTTAGAACTCAACAAAAGACATTGTTGTAAGTTATTGTTTATTTTTGGATTCCTCCTCATCATGATCACTTAGAATTCTCTTTTAAAAAGTTTATAATGTTCCAGAACATTTTGAGTATTACATATAATTCTAAGGGGCAAATGACTTAGTCATCCATTAAAATACTGACAACCAAGAAAAAATCCTTATGAGATCACAAAATTCACTGATGTCATATCCACATCTGAACATTCTCAGGGTTGTCCGTCTGGAATTTGCCCTGACTGAGTGCGCGCCCCTTAAATTCTTTTTTTCTAATTTTAGTTACTTATTTGTAGAGAGAGGGGAAGGAAAGGAGAGAGGGAGAGAAACATCAATGTGTGGTTGCCTCTCTAGCACCCCCTACTGGGGACCTGACTCACAGCCCAGGCATGTGACCTAGACTGGGAATCGAACCCTCAACCCTTTGAATCACAAGCCCGCACTCAATCCACTGAGCTACACCAACTAGGGCTCCCCTTAAATTATTTATTGTAATTTTTTTTCCAACTAAGCCTCACAGTGCAGAACATCAGACCAGTTCTGCTATTTTACCAAGGGAGGCTGTAGAACTTAACTGTGAATTTAGTAAAACTCTCTGTCAGCTAGCTTTCTGTGGCCTTACATTACTCAGTTGGTTTATACCTGAAACTCCTCTGCTTCCTGCTAATTAATTTTTTAGAATGACTGAGAGCTTAGGTATGGTGTCATTTGATTTATTTTAAGGTGAAATGCATTTCGGCTTCCATATTAATTACCATCATCAACCTAATTCATTTGCCTGTCATTTACCATGGCATATTAAAAGTATCTCTTTAAGTCTTTGCCTCTCCCACTAGATTCTAAGCTACCTGAAAGTAGGTATCACGTTTTAGTCATATCAGCCTGTTAGCATCTGGTTTCTGCTCCCCACTAGAGAGTATTAATACATATTGTTAAAAATAAAGGCTGTGCAGTATGATATTACAAGAACAGATATTAGCACCAAAGGATGTCGGGTTGAATCCTGGCACTGCCACTCTGTGAGGTCAGGCAGGTTCCTTAACTATTCTATGCCCCAATTTCCTCCTTTGTAGATTAGGATACTAATATTGTTTATTTCATAAGGTTGCTAGAAGAATTAAATTTAAAAATGAGAAATGCATAAATAAAAATTGTAAAATGCTTATAACAGCATGCTTAGTAAGTAGAATTCATATATAATAAGTATAATTATTAGTACTCAATAAACATTAGCTTTCACTAAACTGGAAAATTGAAAGTCTAATTATTAGTAGTCAATAAACATTAGCTTTCACTAGGCTGGAAAACTGAATGGCCCTTTCATGTCAACTAATTTTGACAGTCATCTTTAGATCAGACATTGGGCTGGAGACAGAAAGTATATGCTAGTCCGACACCATCCCCCTGTCCTGCAGACTTCTGCTGGCCTTCTGATCTTCCTCCACTCGGTCCCTCAGGAAGCCACCACCAGTTCGTTGGTGGCTTCCACAAGACAGGGAAGATTATCTGCCACTCTTGTCCTCATTCCCTGCTCTCAGCCCCAGATTTCAAACAAACTTGGACTAGGATAAGATAGCTAAGGTTATACATGTAAACAGAAAGTCAGGTAGAGGATCAAGCCTCAAACAGGCTTGAGTCGCTTGGAGGGACCCGGCCTCACCTTATGGAACTGCGGAGGGTATATTCGAGCAGCCCCGTGGTTCAGCAGTAGCTGGTAGCAGATCTCAGGTTGGGCTGCAGGGCGCACAGAGGTGACCTTCAGCACGTACTGGATGGCCGCACAGCCATTGATATCCATGAGATTGGCTTCGGCCCCGGCCTCCAGCATCATGTGCATGAGCACGTGGTCACAGTTCCAGGCTGCCTTGTGGAGCGGAGACTTGAAGTCCTCGTCCCTGGCGTTGACCTCGGCGTGGTAGTCGAGCAGCATGCGGCAGATGAGGTGGTGCTCCCTGCTGTACTCCTGCTCTTTAAAGCGGAGGGCCCAGTAGGTTGCGATAGCCAGGGGGGTCTCCATGTGGGCGTTCACACTGTCCACGACGGCCCCGTGTTCCACGTAGAAGGCCACCAGCTCCGAGAGGCCGAAGTGGGCAGCTGTGTGCAAGGGTGTCTCCTCATCCTGGTTGTTGGTCTTCATGTTCACGTTTGCCCCTAGGAAGGATGATGGAAGGGGCCAATTATTTAAACTTATGTTGCCTTTATACTCAAGGTTCATTAAACAGGACTTAACTAGCCGCTTCCCTGTTAACCACTGGCTGTCATCCATTACCCGTTCTTTCCCAAGGTCTACTTCTGGGCCCCACCGACGACACTCCTTTGAAACAACAGTGCCATCTCCTGGACAACCAGCAAATGCACCGGGATCTGGGGTGGGCGGGGAGGATGCGAAGAACAGATTTCAGGCCCTTTGTTGAGTTTTAATTCTTACTCTTTGGTGGATTGGGAAATACAAAGTGGCTCCTGTGACTAATAGCTTTTATCAGTAAAATAGCACATATCATGGAAAATAAAAAGGGTTATAGCCAACAATGAGTTTCTTTTAATGTTTCACAAAATCATGTTTCTCTTCTCTTTCAAAGTGGAAAAGCCTGAAAGTTTGGTCCAGGCAAACTTCAGTGACAGGAATGTCACCCACCCTCAGACTGAGGCCAGACTAGAGCCGCCCCAGTCTCTGAGGCCACGGAACACACCTGGGGAAACAACCACCAACAACACTTGAACCTCCAAACTAGCCTACAGGTCATGTTTTTCATTGACAGGATGGAAGCCAGTATAACAGAAATACCCACTGAAAGAAAGACAATGATTTAGAGACTAACATATTTGACTTATAGGTGACAGTGGCCATTACAAATACAAATTTCTAGTACTTGGAAAGCTCCTTAGAAATTATTTAATCCACCCCACTTATCTAATAGGCCTGGAAATTAAAGCAAATTTTATTTTTCTGATAGGAAATGTTAAGTATTAACATGGTCACCTTCAGAAGCTGAATTTTTTCCTTCTCTGCCTAATGGGGTGAACCAATTGACCTCTACGGGGCCTATTTTACTATTGACTCTGCTGGAAATTTATATGGGTACTTCAAGTTTAAATCTGGAGATACTTCTTTATTATTATTACTATTATTATACCAGCAACAACTATTTATTAAGCACTTATCATATGCAACATTCTGAGCTAAATGCTTCTTATATACTGCCTCATCGAATCTTCCTAGCTAGCATTCCTTTTCAATAGATGAAATTTTTATCCTAATTTTACAGATGAAGAAATTTCTACTTAGAGAGGCTAATAACCACACGAAGCTAAGACATAAGAGGTTGCAAAGCAGACAACCCGGCTTTAAAATCTCTTACCACTGTGCTATTCTTTCCACTTCATTATTTTTCTAGAAAAACATTTTCCGTACTTCACTCTCTTTTGGTATTCAAAACCTTGAAAGCAGCATAGAAATCATGTTGCATTTTGTTAATTTAAAAAATCTGTTCTCCACGTATTATTCCTGTATGCCCTTTTTTAATGGTGGCCCCTGATCATATAGAACACATCTGAGAAAGGCAATGCCCCTGCAAGCGTGCTCAGTGTCCTGTACAAAGTCCGCCCCCAGTGAGGTTTCCCAGAGCACACTGCTCTGCAAACCCTGAGGCTGTCAGTGCCCTCATTTGCAGAAAGCAGAATTATAACCAAAGACTGTCCTTCATGAAGCCATCTGTGTTCATCAGTATTCTGCCCCAGAGAAGTCCTGGGTCCAGCCTCCTGTCAGGTCAGCCCTTCCTTTCTCTGGAGTGAAACACAATGAATAAGAATGTCTTCCCAGAACTGATGTTCAGAGTCACTTCAAACGAGGGAGAATTTCCGGTAAGGAAGGGAATCAAAGGGTTGAGATGAAAATTCTACAGGCCAACTCAGAACAAACCGCATTCTTTGTTTTTAAATGTACTTGGACATGTACAATTGATCCTTGACCCTCTAGTACAACTGGAGAGGCTGCCCAGTTCTCCTTTCTGAATAGAAGACCCTTACTTCTATAGTGTTTGAACTGTGTCTTGGAGGGCCTTCATATTTCCAGGGAATATATAAAGTAGGATGATGTGACTACTTTTTAGTTGTAGATTTTGTGATTTAGTCAAGAAATTAGAGAACATAAACATAAATTCTTGGGAAATTTTTTGAAAAAATATTTTTAATGCAGAAACACAATATATTAGTTTCCTAGAGCTGTTGTAACAAAGTACCACAAATTAGGTGGCTTAAAACAACACAAATTTATACATAGTTCTGGAGACTAGAAGTTTAAAATTAAGGCATGGGCAGGGTTGGCTCCTTCTGAGAGTTTTAAGGGAGGATCAGCCTTCTGCCTCTCTCCTAGCTTGTGGTGATGGCAGGCAATACCTGGTGTTGGCTGGCTTGTAAATGCCACTCCCAGGTCTGCCTCCCTCTTCACATGGCCTTCTGTGTCTCTGCCTTCACAGGACTGTCTCTTTATGAGGGCACAAGTCATACTGCCTCAGAGGCCCACCCTGCTCCTCCTCTTAATTAATATCTGCGACAACCCTATTTCTGTAAAAGTCACATAGTGAAGTGTTGGGACTAGGACTTTCACATACCTCCTTTTTGAGGAAGTTGGGAGAGAGGACACTGTTCAACCCATAACATGCATTACATAATATATAAAAATACATACGTGCAGTTTTTTAAAAGCCATCACCTATGTCATCATATCCCAGGGCAATAAATCAAGCACAAGAAAAGAAAAGATGAAACAAGACGAGAAAAAAGTCAGACGCTCTCAGACCCAGAGAATCCCTCCACTGACTTACATATCCTTCTGTATCACAACTCCTCCATCTTGCCAGAAGTAATTACTATCCTGACTCTTGTGATGCTCATGTCCCTGCACTTCTCTATAGTTTTGTCACCTTTGTTTACATCACTAAACAATATAGTTTGGTTTCATTCATTTTTGAACTTTATACACATGAATTAATAAACACATTCTTTCATGACTTGCTTCTTTCCCTCAACATTATGTTTGTGAAAATAACTTACACTGTGATGTTTAACTCTCATTTGTTCACTTTACTGTGTTCTACCTCATATCTCATAATAGGCTGGATGGACCCACAATTCACCCATCCTGCTAGCGGTGGGCGTCCCCAGTCTGTGGTCCCTCCGAACACTGCTGCCGTGAGCATGCCTGCCCACTCTCGTGCCCTGGGGCCCCGTGCAGGGGTTCGTCTGGGTTCCTTACCTGTGAGTGGGACTGTTGGGCCACTGGGCACGCCTGTCTTTAGTGTTCTTCCATGGAATCAAACAGGTGTTGTACTGTTTCCACTCCCATGAGCCTTTTGTGAGGATTTTTGTTGTGCCACATTCTTGTCAGCATTTGGTATTTTCAGTCTATTTAGTTTCAGTCAGTCTAACGGGTGTGTAGTGACAAACTATGTTTAAATGTTTGCTTTCCTAGTTAACACTTCGATTAGCCATATATATATTATTTTTACCAACACTGCCTTTTGTATGCCATCATAAGGATTTCTGTGCTGTTATTTGATTATTTTAAATATCATCTTAAAATGTGTAATATTCCATAGAATGAGTGTATCTTGCTGTTGGGTGTAAAGATTTTTTTTTAAGTTGTGATCTTATGACTAATGCTACAGTTAATTATATGTAAATTTTAGGATTATTTCCTTGGCATAAATCCCTCCTGAAATAGAATCATTAAAGGGCCTTTATGAATAATTGCTAAAGGTCATATTTATATCTCTCTCACTGACATGGAAGAGTGCTGTTTTACTCACCAGTGTGTTCATACATGTTTTTTAAAAATTTGCTAGTTTGGAAGTAAAAGTAGTCTTTTTTTAAAAAAATGAATTCACTTAATTATTAGAGTTTGGACACTTTCTATGTAATTATTAACTAGTGGTATTTCTTCTTCTTCTAAATGCCCAAACTTTTGTCCTTTTATACATTAGAGCCCTTCTGCTTTGTTTACATTTATATGAGTTCTTTCTTAAATTAAGATGTAATCCTGTGCTTTCATAATTGTTATAAAATTTTAAGCTAGTCTATTTGGACTTTCTTAAATACAATGATGTTAACTTTGGATAGGCAAAATAAAAACAGACAAGTATTTTTAATAAATTCTGGAATGTTTTACTCCTCTCAAAGTTTGCAAAACTATCCAAATTAATTATAATTTAGTTTTATTATAGATTTTAAAAATGTTTGACATTGGATTCATCCAAATTTTATTTTGATATAGATAGTAATTTAGAAAGAAGTGACATTCTCACAATACAGAGTTTTTCCAGACAAAACTATGGTCTCTTTTTCTAAAAGATTTTTTTTAACATTCTTTAAAGTATACCCACTCCTCCCCTGCCCCCCCCCAAAAAAATGACTGTAGTAATTTTCATTCTACAGGAGCAAATTCCTTCTGAGGTAAAGTAACTTTCATGAGAGAAAGCCTTTCCTGAACCTTTTAATTTATGCAAAACAGTCTCCAGAAATAGTCTGGAATAGTGGCAAATGAGGCAGATAAAAACTTTAATTTGCATGGCTTGATAAAGAACAAGGACTTTTCAGATTTCACCTGTGGGCAAAGGAGACACAGATTTGTGTGCACCGAGAATGGGACAAATAGGGGAGTACAGAAAGTGGGAGCTGGCCACAAGAAATGGTCCCCGGCCAGGCCAGGCCAGCCCAGCCCAAGGGAAAAGACAGCCCTGAAGCCAGGATTCCTGAGGGACACAGCACCAGTCAGTATTCACTTTCTCTGCTGTCCTGTCCTGTGTGAGTGTCTCCTTTTATTATCCCCCAACAGAGAGAATCAAGTTTGTAAATACTGGTTATGAGACCTCACATTGCCTGTTTTATTCCAAATAAAATGAAACTGCCTCCAAATGCCCACTGTTAGGTTGGCTCATCATGGGCACTCAGACATGTTGTGGCTCCACCTGCTGGGCTTTGCTACTCCCTGCAGCATGTGGGCTGGCTCTGGGAAGCATCCACATTCCCCTGCAAATTCTGTTACCTTGAAAGCTACATGACGGACTTCTGGTCAAGATGGCAGCATAGGTAAACATGGCTTGCCTCCTTGCACAATCACATCAAAATTACTACTAAAATATAGAGCAACTGTCACTCAGAACTGTCAGAACTTGAGCTGAATGGAAGTCTGATAACTATGGAATTAAAGAAACCATACCCAGCCAGACTGGTAAGAGGGGCGGAGAAGTGGAATGGGCTGGCACCACATCCTCATGTGGTGGATAAACATTCAGGAGGGACAAGGAGTCCCAGCCCCACACCAGGCTTCCCAGCACAGAGTTCCAGTGCTAGGAGGATAAGTCCCCAGAAATTCTGGCTGCAAAACCAGCAAGGATTGAGTTGGTGGAAGAAACTTCTGGAACCCCAAGCAGTTCCCTTTAAAGAATCCACAAACAGACTTACTCTGACTCACTCCCTCTGAGCTCCAGCACTGGAGTAGTAGCTTGAAAGGCACCAGTGGCATACAGGGAGAAACTGAAGTGTCTGGTTTCAAAGCAGGAGCTGGGAGACAGCTTTATCCCAGACAGAAAGGCAGGCAGAGGCCATTGTCCCTTTTCTGAGCCCATTCCAAAACAGCTACAGAACCAGCAGGTGGGTGTCATATCTGAGACTCCACCAACCTAGATAACACTGTTTGCCCTGCCCTTAAGATCCCTTCAGATTCCATCCCACCCAAATTACGGGCCCATCCAAACTGTTAACTGTGACTTTTCCATATGAATGGCTGGTCTTGGTTCATGCTTCATAACTTCCTAAATCTTATCAAACAAGCAACAGCCAGCCTCAGTAAGCCCCCAGATCCTGTACCTCTTGCTAAGTGGCCTCGGGCCTAGCATTAGCAGCAGCCAGTCTGGATTCATAGCTTGGCTTCATCTGGGAATCTCCAAGCCCAGCACAAGAAGCAATCATCTCAGATTGCTATATAGCTCAGGCAGGGTGGCCCTGGGCAGAACACAGGTGGAGGCTGACCTTGGCCTGCACCACCCAGGAAACCCCAAAGCCTGACTACCCAGTAGACAGGTACAGACCACACTAGAGTACCACCACCCTGCCCCTGTACACCTGATCCTCCACAAGGGCAGAGACTGGTGGTTAGTGGTCACAGCCAGCCTTGCAGCTGACTGGCCTGGATAAATCCCTTCCATTGACCTTACAGCAGCAATCAAGGCTAAAGTACAAGAGAAAGGTATACTCAGCCCATATTAAGGGCACCCTCGAGTACCCAGCTTGGGTGATAGGGGAGGCTGTGCCACCACTGGACTCTACAGGACAAAATTTGATGCAGATTCATTGCTCTACTCACTCAGTCATTTTGAATGTGATAGGCACACAGTACACATGCTCACTCAACAGCATCTACCGCCCCCACTGACTAGTACAGTGTGGTCATCATTATTCATGTATTGTCCACTCTACTTGGTTGCCAGATTACATCAATGTCACACAAACTGTTCTCATTATATTAACAATGGCTGGACTTTTTCCAGACAGACCTGGTCATATACACATGGCTCATGGACTTGAACAATGGTGTAGAGATTGCCTGAAGCAGTGGGGGGTGCTGTGTGGAATGGGGCAAAGGGGCAAAAATTTGGACCACTGTAATAGCATAATTAATAAAATATAATTCAGAAAACAAAAATAAACTACAAGACAGTGGGGATGAGAGGAGGTCTCTGTCACTGTAGGAACTATCACCATGTTTGCTTTAGTTTTCTTTCTTCCAAGATAAAATTTTACAGTAAAACCCAGCCCATTTTTCCTCTCCTCCCTCTCTCTCATTCTCCATGGAGATAATGACTAAAGTTGATTTTTATCATTTCCTTGTAAACTTCTGTTCTTTTATTACTCACATATTTGTCCATAAACAACATATATACCATTGTTATGTGTTCTTAAAAACTGTGTAAGTGGTGTCTCACTTCTGCAATCTGTTTTGATCATTCACATTATGTTTCTGAATGGAGAGCTGATTTTTTTTTCCATTTCAACTGCCGAATAGAACCACACTGCAAAGTTAAACAGGAGTTTAGGCATTCCTCTACTACAGACAATTAAGTTGTTTTATCTTTTTCATGATAACAAATACCTTTCAAATTGTGTGGGAGTTTTTGGAGAGAGAAATAGATTACTGGTAGTAGTGTATGAACATTTCAAACTGTATTAAATTATATTCATCAGTGGTTATATTAATTTATATGTGCATCAGATCAGTTTGAACATTTCCAACACTTAATACTGTTAAAGAGTTTCTTGTTTGTCAATTAGGTAGTATGAAATGGTGTTTCAATTTAGTTTGCATTCCCCTGGTTACCAGTAAAGTTGAGTGTCTTCTCATACGTTTATAGGCAACAAGATTTTCTCCTTGAATAAATCATCTGTTCATAGCCTCTGTCCATGTTTCATTGGGTTGTTTGTGTTTTTCTTATTTATTTGTCAGGATCTAAATAAGATCCCTTTTGAGAAAAATAGTAAAAACATTATTGAAGTCAAAGGGCTTAAACTCAAATAAATGGCAAGCTTTGCTATATTCATGGATAGAAAGATTCAATTGTGTAAGGATGGCAATTCTTCCTGAACTGAGGTATAAACTTAATGCAGTTAAAATACTATTTTTACAAAATTTGCTTAGAATAAAGAGCAAGACAATTTTGGCAAAAAGTGAAAAAATAAAGTGAGAAGGAAAAAAGAGATGGTGAAGAAGGAATGCTTACCCTGCCCAATATTCAAGCAAACTATCATTAAAGCCCCGGGGTACTGATTCACGGAGACACAATTGGACCAATGAAATGCAATGTAGAGTCTAGAGACAAACCTACTTTAAAAAGCATCTGCAATGATGGAGGGGCCGTCCCAATAGGCGGAGAAATGATAGACTGTGTAATAAAAATATTGGGACCAAAGACTAGCAGTGGTGTGAGAGCACAGACCACAGCTCATGTGTGAGTGCTGGTGTGTGTGCTAAATTTCAGAAAAATCAAAAGCGAATGAAAGCTAAGCAATAAATTTCCAAAATATAAACTTATTGGGGGGATTACTTCACAAGCGATATAAATGTCTGACCACTACGCTATACACCTAAAACTAGTACATTATTGAATGTCGGCTGTAACTGAAATATAAAAATAAGTGAATAAGTAAAATAGACATGTAGCATTGGAACTGGAGGGGAAGGGCAGCCCTCCACATTCAGTCACTGTGTTTACAGAATATCCTACAGAAAATTTTTGATCGAGGCCGTTTTAGCCAAGACTTCTATTAGAACTGTTAGTTCCAGCCCTTGACTAGATCTAAAACATTAGGATTCTATCTTCTTGAACCCTCCAGTTCTTTGACTATCCTCCCCCGACCAGTTTACCATGTTCGTAGCTCTGTGATACACCTGTGTGCAGAGAGCGTTGATGGTTTGCACCTCTTTGTTCAGTCCGCTAACTATGATACTGTTTTTTGGTCTCTTCTCTCTTGGGGCATAGCTTCCCCAAACATCCTGCACTGCACAGCCCATGTCCTCTGCTGCGGGACACTCTCCAGATTTAAATGACTCCTTGACTCAGGAATGCACCTTCTCCTCTGACCTAGTCCCTCACATGTGGTCGGCCCTGGGAACCAAAATAAGGGAATTTGCATTATCTGTTTTTTGAATGACTGGTTTTATCCCATATTTCTCTCTTGGATTAACTTACCTAGATTCTTCAAAATTATTTTTATTAAATAATAAGGCAAATGTTTTTTTTAAAATTAAAAGTATATCAGAACTTGATTAGCACTTTTCTGGAGTCAATGTGTTTACAGAGGCACCTCTTTTAACAAGGTTTGCTTGAGATCTGTCAGTGTGTGTTCCCTAACTCCAGCCAGTATAGTTATGTATCCAGCTATTTTCAAATTTAGATAGTATTTTTCAGTCTCTGACATGAAAGGTAGGTTTTTGTTTATTTCTTTCAATCTTCCCCCTAATATTTGATAGTGTCACTGTGTTTTATTCTTTAGGTTTTGATTAGACATTGTTTTTATTGCATATTTTCTGTTACCATTTATCCCTCCTATGCCCTCTTCCATCTCCTCCCACTCCCTTCCCTCCACAATCACTGCACTGTTGTCCATGTCCATGAGTTCTTTCTCTGCTTTGTAAGTATATTTTATTGATTTTGCTATTACAGTTGTCCCATTCCTCCCTTTATTCCCCTCCACCCTGTGTCCGCCTCCCGTATGCACTCCCCCCCTTAGTTCATGTCCATGGGTTGTACATGTAGGTTCTTCGGCTTCTCCATTTCCTATACTATTCTTGATCTCCCCCTGACTATTTTGTATATACTATTTATGCTCTTTATTCCCTGTACCTTTTCCCTCATCCTCCCTTCTCCCCCTCCCCACTGATAACCCTCCATGTGATCTCCATTTCTCTGATTCTGGTCCTGTTCTAGTTGTTTGCTTAGTTTGTTTGTTTTTTTTTTAGGTTCAGTTGTTGATAGTTGTGAGTTTGTTGTTACTGTACTGTTCATAGTTTTTAATCATCTTCTTTTTCTTAGATAAGTCCCTTTAACAATTCATATAATATGGGTTTGGTGATGATGAACTCCTTTAACTTGACCTTATGTTAAAATATTAAAACTTTCTTACACTTAAGTCTCTACTCATGAATTTATTACATCATCTCTCACCACCTTTCTAATGAAATGAGGATATCTCCAAGCTATTTTCCTCCTATATTTATACCTCTCTTTTCTGACAGCTACAATTTATATTGTCATAATTGTTAAAATTGTTATATTTAGCCCTGTAATCTCAATCTAGTCTTCTGATTTGTCTATGGTTAATTACAAAAGTTTTTTTGAAATATAAACAGTGGTTAAACAGTAAGTTACTATGACTTGGAAGTGGAGGTCATTTTGGCCTCTAATTGGAAATGTAGAAACACTGTCCATTCTGCAAGGCAGCCAGGAATCCCCACAAAGGCTGGCTTCTCAAAAGAACCCTCACCTGGAAGGGCCCCACGCTTGGCTAACTGCTTTGGTATTACCATCTTGAAATTCTTAATAACGTTTTTTAATAAGAAGCCCCACATTTTCATTTTGTACTGGACCCCACAAATTATACAGCCTGTTCTTTCTTCAAACCATACCAGGAAAACTAAACTGAGTCCTTGTAGCCAATGCATGACATGCTATACCTGTCCTGCACCAACTGACTACCCACTATCTCAGAGGGGAAAAAGAGCAGACTGTAGCTACACTTAAACTTCACCTGCTGCCTGAAAAGCTCTACCTCTGCCAGAGCAAGCTGTGGTCCTGCAGTGGTGAGCTGGCCCACACACTGAATGGTCCCTGTAGGACAGCACTTAGGGGAAAATCAGGAGCTCATCCCCATCATTTCTCCTACCTACCATTTGCCCCACCTTCTCTAAATTATTAATGTGCTCTAAGGGTATTAATCTTGTTCTGCTTATTTCCAAACACAATAAAAGGGATCCTTCTAAAACAGTTTTGACTACTGCATTTGATATTATAATCACTGAACTACAGTTATTTTCATTTATTTCTGTGCGCTTATTGGGTTGCAGTGCTTTGAACATCTGGCAGCTCCAAAAGGTTGCCAAGCTAGAACAGAGGAGGAACTGCCCTGCTCTGCTCGTCTCTCCCTCCCTTCCCTGCAGCAGCCCTGCAGGGTTTGGGAACCACCATTAGTAAGGTAAGTGAAAAGGATGGAGGGGGTGGGGGGAGTGGTAGTGGGGGAAATGGAGACAACTGTACTTGACCAACTATAAAAAAATGTGAAAAGTAAATAAATAAATAAGTAAAACTGTTAAATGGTAAAAAAAAAAATTATGAGGTAATCCACAAAGAAAAAAACATTGCAACTTTTCAATTCCTGAATGTCATCAATTTAAGTCAAACAATAATGGATTCTGGGGGGAGAAAAGGAAAAACTGAATTCATTACATTGCTTTGAATTTGGGTATCTCATTCTTCATCCTTAGTATGATAATCAGTGTTTGAGGCCAAACATTTTACATATTTGATCGAAAGATGGTTTCTGAATGAGCACTGTTGACCCCTAAACACTACACACACCATCACATGGGCATTTTGAAACCTTTGCCCATTGTGTAAATTCTTTTAGTTCAAGATATATTGAAGACTATTTCCTATTTGAAAAATTCTAATCTGCTTCCCCTCATCAAGTCACCTCTCTGTGAGCATATAGCAGTTTCTCCTGAAGGTCATCCGAAGCCTAACAGCTAGTCGGGAGTCTGAGTGACGGTTGTTTTCACAACACAGGAATTGGGCCCGCCAGCCTATCTTGGTTCTAAAAGTTCTGTAAGCTCTTCTAAGAGATAAGCATTATTAAGAAGGTAACCCAATATCCAGGAGGTTTGACAATTTCTACTGTGTCCCACTGCCCAATACATGACAACCTTCATTTGCTTTCTCATTTCAATGCTACATCATAGCATAATAATTACAGTAACATTCCAAGCAATAACTAGAGATCCACACCTAAGAGGACTGCCTTTTGTCCAGCTACCAAAGTTTTGTTTTTCAACGCACACACAAAATGTTTCTACCTTTAAAATATTGGTCATAGTCACAAAGGAAACCTTTATATGTCTACATGAAACTGAAAAACCTCTTTTTGCTTAACATGTTCATCACCCACCAATTACCGAGTTATGTTCATTGAAAAGAAGTCCCCTCTTACAATTTTTTACACCCCAATTTTCAAATATATGTGTGAAAATATGGTCCATTACTCATGACTTCTTAAAAATACCACCTTAAAAGTGTACATGTTTCTTAGAAAAAGCACAGAGACAGAGTGAAAAGTACTTGGTCTTCTTGGTTACAGTGGCCTCGGTGCGTGTGAGAACACAAATGAACATGGGTTGTTCTCATGGCTTCAGGGAGTAGGAATTTGAGAAAGAATGTGGTTCACTCTATCAACTTGAGGTAGAAGCTTAGAATCTTCATTAGCTACCAATACTTGTTTTGTCAAAGACGTCTTCACTCTCCTCAGCTTCACCTCGCCTGCCTCTGTTCCAAACCACACTCACACAGGCTTTTTTACAGGCAAAGGGCGGCACATTTGTTCAGTGTTCCTTTGTGAAAGTATTAATAATGTCTGCTATTTTTCAAGCGCTCACTAGGCATTTTACATATATTGTCTAGCTCATTATTAACAGTAAGCTTTCTTCAGAAACATCTTTTATTCAAAGCTTAGATTTTTTTCATATTCAGGGCTTTTCATTTGCTGCGTGTTCCAGGACTGTTTCTCAAGTGTGCTGCTTTGTCAAGGATGCAATTTTGTGCAGTGTCGAGTTTGTTATTAACTGTCACCAAAGCATATTTTCAGTTGCTGCTTTGTTCTAGTTTCAATTTTGCCCTTTCAATCTACAATCTATGGCAAATATATTTTCCTGTATCTTTCATGGTCTTGTCTTAAATGAAATCTTAAATGAAACACCATCGCCTCTGAGTCTCCATTTCTCTATTTCTCACATTCTCCTGGGTCTGGAGTGGAGTGCTACTCTCTTCTAAATCAACAGTGGTGCTTCTGAACTGGTCCTGGTTCACCCTTGCGTACAACCCCTCATCTGTTACAGTTTATGTCACCCACTGAGGTTACTCTTCATCTCTTCTTAACTATAAACTTGCAAACTCTCGGTCACTCTCCTGTTTTCACTGAAGACACAACTTTCTGACTCAGTTTCTCTTTTATCTCTGTCATCATCCCACAGTACCCCTGCCTGTGACCCATCCAACCCATTCACATTCAGTATCCCAGTATCTCCTGGGGAAGGTTGTGTTACTGTTGTTAAATATCTTGATCCTATTACCAAGCAAGGGCTTGCTACCCAGCGTGCATAGAAGACAGTATTATGGCACCAGCTTTTGAGAAAATTAAAAAGAAAGAAAAAGAACTTTTCTTGCAAGATTCACTGGCAAGGAGACAGAAGGCAAGTCCCAAATCGGTCCCTCTGATCCCAGGCTCCTCGCAGGATTTTTAAGGGGTTCCGTCATCGGGTCTTCCTGGACAGTGGACCCTTTGTTCTAGTTCTATGCAGACACCTGTATGCCCTTGCTTACGTTGTTTCCTTGACCTGCAAAACCTTGTTTTTTTTCTTTGACTGATTAACTTTATTCATCCTTCCAGGTTCAGTGTCCTGTCTTCCAGAAAAGGAAGGTAAGGAGTAGCACAGCCTCGGGGTAAAGGAAGGTCTACCTGTACCCCGAGGCTGTGCTACTCGTCTCTCCACTGTAAACATGTAGTTTTCACTCTAAGGAATAACAGCTTTGGGCATCTTCTTTCTCATTTTAAGATCTTTGAAAACAGAAAAGACTTTGAGTATGTGACCTTGGTGCAGCAAGCAAGTAAACCATCTAAAGATAATGGGAAAGGCTTTCCTGGCAGAAGAAATAGCAGGAGAAAGGGCTGTGAGGTGGGTAGGGACAAGCTAGATATGTTCAGAAAATGCAATGAAGGCAAGCACCAAAAGAGGTAAGAGAGGGTGTTGTGGGACAGCATTGGTGAGGAAGCAGGGGGCAGACAATGCCAGGCTCAGAAGGCCATGGAAAGGCTTTAGACCGTATTCTAAATGAGAGCGGAGATGGGTTTTTATGCAGTTGGATAGATGAGCCGGAGTTCAGAGGTGAGGGTCATGCTGGGACATGCAAGTCTGGGAGTGAGCACCACGGGGTGATAGTTGAATCAATGGGACCAGAGAAGATCCCCAACGTGAGTTTAGATGAGCAAAGTGTATCTTCCCAAGGGCACGCCAGGAAATAGGGTGAAGGAAGGCCAGTGAAGGAGAAAATAGCTGTGGAGGCTTATTAAACCAAGCCTTTCTTCACATAGTCCGTTCTCACAGCAAGTTTCTTCTTCAGCAGCTACCTCTATTTTTAAAAACATATTGAAACCTTGAAACAAGTATTATAAACTAGTTCCTTCTGTCTGCTGAAGCAAATCTTTTTCATATCAAAGCTTGTCTTTCAGCTCCACAGACTATTGCTTCCCATCCCTTGAGAGGCAGCCTTTTCCTCACAGAGGCCATGTTTATTTATTCCCGTGTTTACTTTTAATTTTCTCAACCTGAAGGAAAAGCTCTCTTTTTAGATGTGAACTATCCAGAGGTAGGCACTGAGCTCAGTCACCTTATACCTATTTTAGTTTTTATCTTTTTCATTCCAAAACCAAACTGATTAAAATTTAGTAAAGTAACCACAGATAAGACTGAATAACTCAGACTTTGGAAAATGTACTATTATCCTACTTTGGGCTAATCTCGGGCTCATACAATGAGACCCTATCCCATGATTGGGATAGAGTTTATGCTGAAGAAAATGAATGTGGCGGTTGTCACTCAACTGGAAAAAAGAAAAGGTTAATCCTGGGAAGTTCTTTTGTTATTTACTTATTTATTGCTTTTTTTTAAAGGCCATGAATTTAGAGAAAGTGAATAATGACTTCTTCTGCCCAGGGACAAAAGTCTGTCTGTTCTGGACTCAGAACAATGAGTGGCGGAGGTTGCCTGGGGGCGGAGGTGAAGGCAGGGCTGGAACAGATGGGGAGATGATGAGGCGTGAATCGGAGGGACACCCCCACTCTGAGGCAGAATGAGAGGAGCAGTGGGAGCAGCAAGTGGGACACTAGGTTGGCAGAAACCAGTTGCACGATGAGGAACTAGTCAAGCAACAAACAGCAGGGCTGTCCCTTTTCGATGGCAGAAGCACGGCAAGGCAGTGGTGATGAAGCCCATCTCGGGAGCAGCCAGTGTTCTGGCCCAGGAGGGAGGAGCCCTTCAGTCCAGAGGGAACACCTGGGTTCCTTTCGGATCCAGTGGCTCAAAGGAAGAACTATTGCTGGGACAGAGGTAAGTTACGGATAGGGATTCATGTCATAAAATGGGGTCTTTGGGGGAAAGACCTCCTGCTGATACAGGGTACATGTGTGTGATACGGTCTACGTCCAAGAGGGATGACTACATAAAGGTTTAAGATGACCCCTGAGATCGATGGAAGAGGGACATTCTTTCCCTCGGCTCCCTTTGCATTCCTGCCCCTTATCTCAGCCCATGACCTGTTTCTGTTTCAAAGACGCCAGGTCCCCTTCAAACTTTGGATGGAATTAATCAGAGGGCTTCAATTTTTTGTATGTGCGTGTTTCTTGCAGAACGGCACCTTCAGATGCATCCTCTCCTGAGCAGTCAGGGTAGCAGTCCCTCCCTGTGGGCCAGTGCATTGTTCATAGACTCCCAGTCGGGCTTCTCTCATGATCTTCACACTTGAGAGCTCTCTGAGACAGGTAGTGACTAATCCCCTGTGAGTACAAGATCTCTCTAATCCTGCCTTACTGAGTGCTGTGAGTTCTGTTCTCGATGGATGTAGACTGATAAAGGAGTTTAGAAAAAGAAGCATTCGTGCATCCTGAAGCAGACACTGAGCGTTGGAGTCAACCTCCCGCGCTAACTCTCGGGAGGCCACCCGTCCTATTATCTTTAAGAGGGTACAGCATGTAGCAACTCATCCAAAATGTACGTCCCAATTCTTTCCTTTTCATGATGTAATAAACAGAAATTTCACTTATTCTTTGGTTTAGAGTTTGTTCATATATTTAATTTGTATAGCTATTGTGAAAGAGATTCTTTTGGTGGGGTAGGTTTTAATGTGTTTTTTTTTTTTAAGATTTTATTTATTTATTTTTAGGGAGGGAAAGGAGGGAGAGAGAGATAGAGAGAGAGAGAGAGAGAGACAGAGAGAGAGAGAGACATCAATGTGCGGTTGCTGGGGGTTATGGCCTGCCACCCAGGAATGTACCCTGGCTGGGAATCGAACCTGGGACACTTTGGTTCCCAGCCCACGCTCAATCCACTGAGCTACGCCAGCCAGGGCTTAATGTGTTTTTATAGATATTTAACTGTAAGTAGGAGGTGTATATTAGTCTGGTCTGTGTTCGTGTGGAAGAACCCTGTTATGGCAAGGAAGTCATAATATTGGTGAGACAGCCATTTGGGTCATTGACCAGGAAGCCCAGAAGGAGGAAGAAAAAGGCAAAACTAGGAAGAGTGGGGAGACCGGGATAAAAAGAGGTACACGGAAGCAGAGTCACTCTGACTTGGAAGAACTAGTCTGGCGTAACTGAGGGAATGATGGTCAAAAAGGTAGAAAGTGAAAATATCGAAGCAATAGAAAGAAAGGGTCAAGATGTGAGGATGTGAACGGATGACTTGCTGGAGTGAGATGAAGGTTGTTAGAGTGAAGGAGGTCCAGGAGCTGTGGGGGTGACTTTGGTTGGATAATCTATGTCAAAACTGAAAGCCATCCTGGCTCATGGGACTAGGGAAATAGACCAAAACTGAGACCCAGGAGACCCAGTCCTCAGTAGGAAATGATTACAGTACAGTAGAGGACAATGCTAATAATGAGAACAAGGTGAGTATATTAGTTTCTTATTGATGTTGCAACAAATTATCATAAATTTAGTAACATAAAACAATATGCTGTCTTACAGTTTTGTAGGTCAGAAGCCCAACGCAGTTCTTGGCGGGCTTGATGGCTAATTCTATGTGACAACTTTGTTGGGCCACAGTGGGTGGCAGATACCTGGTCAAACATTATTCTGGGTGTTTCTGTGAAGGTGTTTCTTTAGGAGAGATTAACATTTAAATCAGTGGACTTGGGTAAAGCCGGTTACTCTCCATAGTACGAGTGGGCTTCATTCAATCAATTCAAGACCTGAGTGTAACAAAGATGGACCACCACTGAGCAAGAAAGAATTCTGCCAGCATAGATATTGCCTTTCACTTGAACTGCAACTCTTCCCTGGGTAGCCTACTGGCCCATCCTACAGATTTTGGACTTGTACTGCCACAATCTCATGAGCCAGTTCCTTAAAATTTCTCTCTCTCTCCCTCTCTCTCTCTCTCTGTCTCTCTCGCTCTCCATTAGTTCATTGTCTTTGGGAAAAAATGGCTAACACAGTGGGCTAAAATCAAAAGTCAGTGAGACTGTTCCTTCTAGAGTCTCTTTGGAAGAATTGTTTCCTTGCATTTTCCAGCTTGTAGAAGCCACCCACATTCTTGGCTCATGGTCTCCTTCCTCCATCTTCAAAGCAAGCAATGGTGGGTAGAGTCTTTTTCACAAAAAATTTTTCTGATCTTCCTTCCATAGGCACAGTTCCTCTCACCTCAGTCAAGAAAAGTTTCTCCAGTTTTAAGGAGATGGGCAGACTCAGATAATCCAAAGCCATCTCCCCCATCTTAAGGTCCCTCGTTTAATTGCATTTGCAAAATACCTTTGTCATGGAGGGTAACATAGTCTCAGGGATTAGCCCATACAGATACCTTCGGAGGGTCATTAGTCTGCCTACTGTAGTGAGACAAAATCTGCCCTCAGACGGGGAGCTGGAAGAGGAGCGATGTACACGGACTGATGTGAAGTTCTTGCTGCACCAAATATGAATTCCATTTCTAACTCTATGCTCCAGTTTCACTCTTTGGAGCCAACATTCCCCAAAGTCTGTTCTGTGATATATTACTACTGTAAGATACATCAAAAATGAAGGCTCTGTGGTTAACCAAACTTGTGGATTCCGTGTACCTTTGTATATTTGCAATTCACATTAACATATGAAAGAGTCTGAGAAGTCCTATGGTGAGGAAATCTCACTAATTTAATATGAGTTTTCCCAAACTTATGTGACCACGAAACTCTCTTTTTGTAACACCTGGCAACAGTCCCATAGTCAATGTTTAATATGATCGACGTTGGAAAATGCATTTCTAGACAAGACAAAGGTAAGTGGGTGGGGGCAGAGCCACACATGCAGATCCATGAACTCTTGTTTGAGTTCCCTAGAACCAGTTTGGATTATTATCAGTATTCCCATGTAGTAAATGAGGGCTGATATTCCAAGAGGTTAAATCTAACGCTCATTCATGTAGATAGTGAATGGGGAGGGAGGTAATAAGAATTTAAACCCAGGCAATCTTATTCAAGTACTTTTCCTCTTCAGCACGATATTTGAGCTCATCTTTTATGTCAAGCCATATTTGAGCACCTATGGTCGAACACCAACCACTCCTGGTCTAATCGGTTGCGGTGGGGAAGGACCCAATGTTAGAGAACATAACAACCCAAGCTTTCCCTTCATCAGAGGCTGTGATTAAGGCAGTTCTGGGAATTGCTGAGCCAGAGGCAGTTTCATTGACTGATCCATTGAGTCTACAAAGGAGACGAGAGCTGGACACTTGGGTGGGGATTCTAAGTAGCAAAGGAGAGGCAGCACCACCTAGTGGCAAAAGTGCAGTTTTGCATCAAGGTTAATCTGCATCCCAAACCCAGTTTTACCATTATGCAATCTGTCTACAGCTCAGTGTTTTACCTATCTATCTATTTGCACAATTACAGATGTCCCCATTTCCCCGCCTTGTGCTGCGCTCCCCACTTCCCTCAGGCCATCACCACACTGCTGTCTGTGTCTATGGGTTCTGCATCTATGTTCTTTGGCTAATCCCGTCCCCTTCTTTCATCCAGTCCCTCTTCCCTCCTCCCCTCATTGTTTTAATCTGCAAATGGGAATAATAGTATTAACCCCATCAGATAGTTGAGAAGATTAAAATGGAATATGGATAAAATGCCAGGCATGCAATAGAAATGCCACATCCGGTTGGTATTACTTTTAGTTATTAAGTCCTAGGAGATCTTTCCTGGGGCTTTTATTAAATCTTTTCCTTCTGCCCCAATCCAAGTTAATTCAACTTTGCTTGAAGGTCACTCGACCTTCCTTCCTGCTTTTACTACTCAGTTCTTCGGTTGGCGCTGCCTTCTTAATTAGAGTGTGTCTGACCACTGGCTGCAGGGGCGTCTCCGGCTGAGGGTGGACAAAGCCAAAGGATGTTGGGGCCTCCCCAGCAGCACTTAGCCCTCTGTGGCCCCCTGTAGGGGGAGCGTTAATACCTCTTCTGACTGCTAATGAGATATTTTATCTCAGAAAAGAGACGGTCCTCTCTGTTTCTGTTCCCACTAGTTTTCTAATTAGAAGAAACTTCAGGAAGCTGGGTTGTGCTTGAAGATTAGCCTCCAATCCTGGTGCTTTGGCTGATTCCCTGATTAGTGTGTTTTCCTGGTTAGCTGAATGGAAAGCAGAGATGGGGGCCTCGGGCTCCTGTTTGATTTACCCCTTTCACCTCCAAGCCTGGGCCCTTGAGCCTCCTTCTAAAATTGTTTATGACTGACAGAGATTACAAAGACAACACTTGCATTTCTGTTTATGAATCTGGTGTCTTTTGCTAAAGGGTGTTTAAAATGTTCATGGGATAATAAGATCCAGGCTCCTCTAAGTGAGAAACAAATTAGAGAGAGGTGCTGATAGAAAAAAAAAAGTAGTACAGGCCCCAAGAAATTTCTTCCTTCCATGTCTGGTTTCAGAGGCTCCTAGTTATAAAGCAAAGATAACACTGCCAGACTGAAAACTCATGGCACAAGTCACTTACGGCCTTTGATCAGAGAACTGGAAGCAGAGGCAGCCAGTGGAAGGAGGGAACCTACACTACTGACAGTGGAAGGAAGGGAAGGCTGTGATTAGCACTCCCTCTGCAGGGGCGCTTTGAACCCTCTGGGCGGCAGTACTTGACCCCAAGTTAACACATAGACCTAGGGTAGTCGTATGGGTGAGACTAAAATATTTAGTATTTGGATTTTTAAAAACTGCTAGCAGTTAAGTTTAGTATCAGGGATATTTAACTTGCACGTCTTGCTCCTAGTTATTTTAACTGTTGCTATATCGCATTGTTAGAGGTAGAAATTAGAAATTGATGAAAGTGTTGCTTTTAATTAAAGAGTTTAATTTGAAGAAAAATGAATTAATAGATTTTTAATGTATCTTTTTCGATTACTTCACTACCCCTTTGTTGGAGCAGCTCTGGAAAACCCAAATGCAGGCATCATACTCAGAAGGAAAAGATCAGCTTCCGTGTTGAGGGTCTGCTTTGCGACTCCACACCTTCTACTCACTAGGCAGTGGCAAAGTGGGGGTACGTGATTACTTTGAGGGGAACTGTTTTGGGAGAAACATCGATAGTTCTTTATATCTTTTAATTAAACACATTTCTAATATGCCCAGAAGTCTTCTCACAATTTTTTTCAAGAAAAACCTTGAAAAACATCTTATGGTAGTAAGTTTTTTTAAGTTAATGAAATTCTAATACAACATTTAAACTTCTCTCTTTTTTAAAGATTTTATTTATTTCATTCTAGGGAGAAGGGAAGTGAGGGAAAGAAACATCAGTGTGTGGTTGCTTCTCATGTGCTGCCTACCCAGGACCTGGTCCACAACCCAGGCATATGCCCTGACTGGGAATCGAACCAGTGACCCTTTGGTTTACAGGCTAACACTCAATGCACTGAACCACCCCAGCCAGTGCTGCACTTCTCCTTTCAATGGACTGTCAATTTAGCAGAAACTTTTCTCTGAAATCTTTAACTAGCTAACTGTCCCAAGAGGTTAAGCAGTATACAATATTCACCAAGGCCTAGCATAGGGCCTGCTTGAAACCCAACACCTGTGTGAACTGGGGCCTTGTCTGACTTCTCTGAGCTTCTGATTCCCTGTCTGTAAAATGAAGAGAATGACGTGCACATCACGCTGTTGTTGCAAGGATTAAATGAGACATTTTATCTTAAAGCACCTGACATTCCACATCCTAGATGCTTCATACACATTATTTTCCTTTCTGTTTTCCTCTTCATATGCATATATACCAGCACCATCCATTTCCTTTGTATGGAAAGCCGATGCTGTTAACTTTATTAAGCTAGATTTTCCATTAAGCATTTATCCTTATTCATTAGCTAGGAGGACTGACGCAAAAAGATATTAAATTATTTACTCAAGTTTAATGAATGAAATTGAAAACCTTTTTCCCTGCTTAACACGAATATGCCCTTTTCAGTATGCAGAGCTTTGTTGCATTTATTCAGAAGCTATGGCTAAGTGCTTAGTTTGGAACACAGGATTAATGAGCCCAGAGACAGGGTGTTGGTCACCATGGCAACCAAACTAGCTTTGCCCCTGTTCCAAGCTCAAAGAACGGATGCAGGATGCTTAACTCTGACCTGAGGTGCCGTATATAGCTGGGTGTTCTTTTTCGTATATTTGACTCCCCATTACTGCCTCCAATTACTCCCTAATTCTCTTCAAAATAAAAATAAAAAGAACATCCTTGCTTCTTTAGGGCTCAGCTTTTTCATTTGTACCACCTGCCTTCCTTCTTGAATACATTTATCTCTCCATCAGTTTCCAAAGATTTTGGCACATTATGCCTCTCCACAAAAATTCTATGTGACTTTGACAACCACACAGGTGCCCACAAAGCCCTGGTCACTGCATGCCTAGATCTCATTTTTTCCAGGGACTTCCTCTTTCTCTGTGGCCTGCTGACTCCCACCCATAGTCATCCCTGCCCTGGGTCAGTACCTTCAGATGAGCAGTCTCCAAAAGTTACAAATTCCAGCACTTGATTCTCCAACCGTAACTTCCCTTCTTTGCAACTTGATTTCATTAGAACCCCTCTCTGTTGTTCTTTGTCCAGTCGATGTGACTTACTTTCCTCCCCTCCCTGTCCAGCTTCGTTTCATATTCCATTATTTCAGTCCCTCTTTTGCCAAAACCTCAACCTTCCAATTCTTCATAGCACCTAGTTGGTTCTATGCAGCTGAGAGCTGGGTGGCAAAAATGACACTACAGGTGAGGTGCCATCTGTACAACACAGGTACCTCCATACAGTCAAAGATAAAAACTCACCGGGTCCTCACGACTGGTCGGCAATCCACTCTTTCTCTGTTTAACTTACCACCCCCACTCTCCACAGTAATCATCTCAAACCTTTTTCACTCCTCAGTCTTTCAACCCCTTTTCCTCTCCCTTCACTCTTAGATCTCCTCACCTCTTATTTTCACAGGCAGCAGCTTTCAGATGGAAACTTCTGTAAAGCCTTGCAATTGTACATATTGACTCCCATCCTCCTCTTTTTTCCTTTTTCTTTCTTTCTTTTTTTTTTTTTGCCTCTAGCTACACCAGACAGGCGTTCTATTTTCTAGAGCCCATCCCTCCACCTGGTTCTAGGTCTCATTTCCCAGACTTCTCAGAGTCCTCACACCATGAATGATCCTTCCTCTCTGTCGTCAACGTCTGCTGCACTAGTGGATTTTGCCATCATTTAAAAATGCTCAGGTTTCTGTCATTAAAAGAAAAAAATCTCCACTTTATTTTCTTCTTCATCTACCCTCCTCCCTCTTCTTTACTAACACTCTTTTAAAGGCTTGTTCCCCCTCACAGACAACTCCTTTCTCAGTGACCCATCCCCTCCATTCTGATTTCTGTGTCCATCACTCACCTGACTGCTACCGTCTCCAAGTCCTCGTCACTAAATCCAATGGAAATTTTTTAACTCTCAGCTTCTGGATTTCTCAGTATTATTTGACACTTCTGATGTCTCCCTCCTTCCTGACGTACTCTCTTCTCAGGAGAAAAGAAGCAATGAGTGCAAGAGACCATAAACTGTGAGCCCTTTGCCGTTAATAGTGATGAAATAGCTCTGGTTCAATTGTACTTTTCCCCAGTTCTAGCATTTGTTCTTAACTGAACATTCAGTAGGTCTTCAACAATCAACAACCAATATGTAGCATGTACTGGACAATGCTGAACAAACTCTGCTCTCATGAAATGTGTAGCTTAGTGAGGGAGGCAAGGAATCAAACAGTTAAGCAAATAAAATATTAAGTGCCCCAGAGGAAAAGCACAACTTGCTGTGAGAGTACAGAAGAATGCAAGGACCCACCTTAGTGTAAGGGAATTCAGGAAGAGCAATCCGTGTAATTGACATCTGAACTAAAGCCTGAAGTAAGAGGAAAAGCTGAATCAAGAGGAAAGGGTGCAGCATTCTAGAAAGTATTTACACTACATTTGCGTCCTCAATCCCTTTCCCCAGTTCAGCACCTAGAATACCGGAATCAGGCCTTGACCCTCAGGGAAGAAGCCTGTAGAGTTTTCTTTGGAGTATCTTACCAGCGTAAGAACAAAGATCTGAGGGTACTATGTCAGGGGTTCCCCAGATAAAAGGTCCAGCCCCAGCCCCCAAAGGGAAGCGAAGCCAGCTAACCTATCCTTACACCTGGCTTTGAAACCAGCTTTTAGTCACTCAGTCTTAAATATCAGCAAACAACCAAGCATTATAAAACAGCTAAGGACAGTTTAGATGGTAGAAAGAGACAATGAAAAATACAGAAAACTTATCTGGAGTAAATCTCCCAGAAAGTACATCATAAAGATAAAGAAACATACAACAGAAGAGACAACGTAAGACAATTAGAGCAGCAGCCTGGGGGTACAGTAACTAAATAGTAATAATTCAAGGAAGAGAGTGTGCAGAAAACAGCAGAAGAGAATTTATGCGATAAAGACAGGGTGGGACAAAAGTAGGTTTACAGTTGTTTGTATGGAAAATAATAAAATAATAAATAATAACACAAGAATAAATTCTGTTTTGCACACTCACAACTGTAAATCTACTTTTGGCCCACTTTGAAATTTAGAAACATTTACCATAACTGATAGACATGTGCATTTTGGGGTTGAAGGATCCAGTACAAATAAGCCCACCAAGGCAGATCCTCACTGAATTTTCAGAACACCAAAGACAAAATGCAAATTCTATATTCCCTTCCTACTCCCTGCCTCGGGGGAAGATAAAATAGGTGACTTAGAGAAGGTGAGGAAATAAAACGGCCTCTGATTTTTTTTCAGCAATAATACTAAAAACTGACAGGGAATGGAGCAATACCTTCATTATTCTAAAGGGACTTGATTATCCATCTAGAATTCTATGCCAAAACACAGTAGAATCAATGCCTTCTGGGGCACATATACACTGTGGCACGTCTTCTCAGAAAGAGGATACATGCAACCTAAACAGGCAGCAAACCAGGGTACAAGCCGACCCAGCATCCAGGAAACAGAAATGCAACATGAAAGAGAGGCAGAGGGAATCTCCAGGCTGGAGGGGAACGGAGTTCCCAGTACAACAGTGGTTGGAGCAGGTCTGAAGTTTCCAGAGGGATTTTTGCAAGAAAATAAACTGAGAAAATAGCTGTTGAATTAAAATATTTTCAGAAAAGATTAAAGCTATTGGCAAAAGTTGGGGGTTTAAAATAGCAACAATACATAGAAAGCTAAAGCAAAAAAAAAGAAAATTAGGGAAAACAAAATGTACAAAGATGGAAAAGGCATGCTAATTTAGCAGGGGCCTCGTATTTGTAATATAACTACCCTGTGAGAATGGAGGACTGCCAAGGGACTTCTATTGGGTGGGGGGAGGGGGGAGAAGGAAGAAGAGCCAGATCCTCACCTTCCATTATGAGGAATCAACAGATCATCAGAACTGCTTATGTTGCTACTTATTCTTCTCAATTTTATGCATAAAAATGGTATTTATTTAGCAATGTGGAGATAAATATCGAACTCATCAGCTAAAATAAGTGAAAGTGATTGCCTCCAAGGAGGGAGTAATCAAGAACTGCATTTTTCATAATAAACCTTGAATATGATGTCTTCTTAATGTCTTTTAATCAATTTTTATAGTTCTTCCACCCTTTTGTTGAATATATTTTCTAAGCCTCTTAAGTTTCTGGGGTATTAGTCCATACCATCCATCTTTTCCTATATTATAATTTCTCTCTGCTTGTTTCTGGTATATAGAAATGCCATTGATTTTTGTATATTGATCTCAAATGCGGTACCTCTGCTAAACTCAATTACAAATTCTAACCACTTGACCTTAGATTTCCTTGTTTGTTTTTTTTTATGTAGACAAACAGTATGTGAAATAATGGTATTGTTACTTCCTGTTTTCTAATCCTCATACATTTTGTTTATTTTTCTTTTCTCTTTGGGTTGGCTAGGATCCCCAGGACAGAGCTGAAGAGATGTGGCGAGAGCAGCAAACTAGTTTCACTTCTGATTCTAAAAGGGATTCCTCTAACACGTCACCATTAAGTAGACTGCCAACTTTACCAAGCATTGGTGAAGGCAGTGGTTCCCAAAGTGTGCTATGATTTTATGCGGAACATTCTTTACTAGACTGGAGTGCCTGCTGCCCAAATGGGTGTAAGTGTCGACCTTCAAAGGAATTTCAAGTTCACACATTCACAGCAAAATGACTGGAGACAAGACAATGTTTCTAGAAGCATCAGTGACCAGAAGAAGAGGCTTTTGAGAGTCATTCTCTGCCATCTGAGAGAAGAGGTTCTCAGGACAGATGGAGGACAAGAATTTGCTTATTATTTACTGTTCCTATTATTTTCTGTGGATGGTAAAGGCTATGGCCATATTTTTATAGTTATGAATTAATTTGTACAGTGATATAAAGTTTCTTTTTAAAATTAAATTGAGTACATATATCAATTTGAAGGCCACATTAAATTCATTTTGTACAGGTGGTACTAACAATAGAGCAGATGGGGTAAAAATCCCCAAGTTGTTTACAAATGACTAGGATGGTTGAGATATGCACTATTATGATGGCTAATACAAGAAGAGATGAAAAGTGATGGGCTGGTGAGATAGGTGTCAGTCAAGCAAGGACATCCATTTCTTTTTTTTTAAGTTTTTTTAAATTTATTTATTTTCAGAGAGGGAAGGGGGGGAGAGAGAGAGAGAGAGAGAGAGAGAGAGAGGGAGAGAGAGAGAGAAATATCAATGTGCGGTTGCTGGGGGTCATGGCCTACAACCCAGTCATGTACCCTGACTGGGAATCAAACCTGTCACACTTTGGTTCACAGCCCACATTGAATCCACTGAGCTATGCCAGCCAGGGTGCATATCCATTTCTTGACTAACGTAGAAGTCCAGTACCATCTTGCCTTTCTATGTTTGCGCCACTGAATAGAGACTTTCCTAACATGCTGGTAACTAGTGTCACTGTCACAGCAAGAAGCAGGGGACAGTCTTTTAGAAGGCATGGTCTCTTTTACATCGCCCTCATGCTACATTCTGCTAGAAAACATTCGAATTTTTATGGCTTTCCTGCAGTAACAGATTTTCCTCCAACTGTCAGGATTTGCTTCATGCAGAGCAAAGCAAGCAGCTTTTATTTTCCTCCATCGAAAGAAAATAGGGAGAAATAATATCCTGCCTTTCAGCCTGACCTGAATCTCTCTATTCATAGGGAAATGCAGGATTCACGGAGAGGACATTTTCGCTGAGGTAAATAAGCCCTCTCAACTGATGAACACTATTATACTGATACCAAAGGAAACAAAGGCCAGGAGATGGGGGACATTAAGTAGAAAGGCCAATAGAAAATTAGCAGACAGAAATGCAGCATGGGGACAAAGCAGGCTCTGAAACACTGAAAAAAATAGAGAAAAATCCTTTAAGAGAAAATTGCATGCAATTTTTTGGCCTCAATTAGCCTTTTCCACAAAGAGCACTTTTCCACAAAGAGCCCATTAAATAGCAAATGAAATTACATTGGTTTTCAGTTGCCATGGCATTGGTTTTTCCTCTAATGGACTTCTCTGGCCCCAAGTTTAATGTTAGCCTAACTTCTTTTCCTCGTCTGTAGGCTGCCTCAACTCTCTCTGTCCAGCCACAGAGTGATGTAAGTGACTTCTCCACAAAGTTCCCACCACATAATCCAAGAGGGGGATAACTCATCCCTCAGCTATCTCCCTAGAGACTGAAAGAGTAGAACTGACCCACAGCAGCATTTTATTAGATGGCCATAATTCTTATCCATGCACTCAGGGCTCCTGGGGCCACCCCCAGATCAGTGAGAGACCATTTACTGAGTGTTTCCAATGTGCCAAGCTCTGTCCAAGAGGCTGAAGACATAGAAATGCAAAAGAAAGGATGCAAGATGCTCACAGTCTTCTAGAGCTTCCAGACCAGTAGACTCAACTCCAGACACTTACCTTCACCTTTTCTCGATCTATCTATTCATAAAATGAGTAAGATTTCCCCCAATTATCTAACTCACAATTTTTTTAAACATTTGCCAGGTACCACTCAAAAAAAATTTATAATCTTAGGATTAAGGATCTAAAATAACATTTCCTCTTTCAAAGGGCTTTGCTACAGCTAATAATTAGCTATGAGATCAAGTTTGACTGTGTAATTTGCATATTATTTTCTAATATGCATAATCATATATAATTTTTAAGTTTATTCAGTTTATACCCCCCAATGAACTTCTTTTTCCTCTTTTTTTTAAATCTTTACCCAAGGACATTTTTTCATTGCTTTTAAAGAGAGAGGAAGGGAGAGAGAGAAACATCAGTGTGACGGAGAAACATCTATTGGTTGCCTCCTCTACGCCCCCAGACCAGGAATCAAACCTGCAACCTTCAGTTATAGGACAATAGTCCCACCAACTGATCCACAATGGCCAGGGCTAAACTTCTTTTTAAAAATCTTTCCATGTCAGTGAGCAGCCCTGGACAGCATTATTTTAATGTCTGTATGGCGTGGATAATGCCGCTCAAAATTTTTCTATTAGATATGCAAACATTTTTCAGTACTATAAATGACTTTATGAGGGCAAAAAGAAATCAGGCAACTTTTCAAGACTCTAAATATATTAAAAATAATAAATGTCAATATACACATTTTTAAATTGTGGTATATTTTAAATATATACTTCAATCAATCAAACCTCCTAATACAAATATATAAAATAAAATACACTAGAACTACACTATTTTGAAGACTTTTACAGACTTAGGACCATGTCTCAATTTCTACAGATCATGTGACCATCACAATTCTGTCACATGATAATGTCTCATTTCTCTCTCATCAGGTACTGAATTTTTCAGACTGTAAGACACACTGGACCATATAAGTCCAGGGCTCTAGGTTTTAGATGAGGAAAATAGGAAAAAAATTTTGAGGCAAAAAAAAATGTGGTAAAATATTTAATAACATAAATAACATAGGCCACCTCCTGCCCCCCAGCGAGCCAGGTAAGCTACATTCGGACTATAAGACACACCCCCATTTTTCTCCCAAATCTGCGGGGGGAAACGTGTGTCTTATAGTCCAAAAATATGGTATGTCTTTGACTCAATGTATAATCTTGTTTGGTTATAACATCTGAAGTTTGAATTTGAAGCCCACATAATTGAGAGCCCTGAACCAAAGAGCCTCAAATTAGTTTCTAATACCTGAGGTGAACCTTCTGGATTAAAAATGTTTTAAGCTTTTTAAAATTTTATCCTCATCTAGAAACATTTCTTCATTGCTTTTAGAGGGAGGAAGGGAGAGAGAGAGAAGCTTTGGTAAGAGAAACACCAGTTGGTTACCTTCTCATGCATGCCCCAACTGGGGATCGAACCCACAACATAGGTATGTCCCCTGACTGAGAATCGAACTCCACAAACTTTTGTTTTGCTCTATGGGACAATGCTCCAACCAACTGAGCCACACCAGCTGGGGCATAAAAAGGTTTTAAACTTTTGATATTGCCCTCCCCATCCTATCCATTTACACTTCATTAAGTGTGTGAAAGCACTTCTCTATGTGGTAGTCAACATAGCTATTATCATTGTTTGTATCATTGTTAATGTAATAAATAACAACAAAAAGATCTGATTGTATTTTAATTGATGTTTTACTGATCAGAAATGCAGGTGATTATTGTTATCTTCGTTTGTCTTTTTTTCCCCCTGAAATACCTGTTCCCATTCTCGGTGCTTTGTTCTGTTTTTTTCCCCCCTCTTAGTTGTTAACCTCCTTACTCTCAGTTTTCAGATTTCTTTGTATATTAAGAACATGAGTCCTTTGCCATGTAGCCTCCAGTATTTTTCCCATTTTACGATGGCCATTTAATTTCACGATCTCTTTGCCACACAGACATTGAACATTTTTGCTTCACCTAATTTATCTTTCTTTTCCTTATGACTTTGGCCTTTGCTGTCACGGCTCTAAAGAATATGTGTATCTTTAATGGACTTCCACTCTTTCTCCTGGCTTGTTGTCAGCCTAATCCTTCTGTCTCTAGGTAATCTCCCTCTGTGCACAGGGACAAAGGAGATGGGAAAGAACTGTGTCCCCTGGGGAAGGTACATGGCAATGCCTCTCAGGAGAGAGAGGGTTGGCAGCCCTCTGCCAGCCTGTGGTTGATGAAAGCATCGATATAAAAAGTCAACAATTAAACAAATATATAATTTATTAACTTTCTTTTAAAAGCTTAAAAGTTTAAATTCATTAATTAAAAACTAAATCTAAAACTAAATCCCTAAGTAAATGTGAAAGGTGGTGATGGCCACATGTGGTCAAGTAGGTAAGCCCCAATGGATGACCCCACCTTTCTCCAGGCGTCTGGGCCCTTCCTTCTAGGGTGGGTAAGAAGGAGAATAAGCTGGGCTGACATTTTTCTCCTTAATTCTCATAGGTTGAGAAAAACATGAAATTTTTAAGATGTTCTCCCATCCTTTCCCCATGACCTTCCACACCTTCCCCTCTCTCCTCAAAATTCTCACCCTTTATGCTCTCCTTTTAGGCTGATGACTTGGCCTCATGCATTATTGAGGGATGGGGAAAGCCATCAGATATGATGTTCCTCATCACACCACAAACAGGTCTATAAATGCTCCAGTATTTAAAGCCATCTTTTACTTTAGCTCATCTGTGAACATTGAGAATGTGTCTTATGGTGTCTGGATTTCACCCTGTCTCCACTGCTCTATTTGGACTTTTTAGTTATCTTGTCTCATGCATCTTCAACTGTTTTCTTTGTGTAAATCGTTTTCCTTCAGCATCCAAACATTTCTTTCTATCACCAACTGTACACTCTCCTGTGCCTTCCCCTACCTTCAGCAATCACGTTATTCTTATGCTCACTTTTGCAGCCAAGCTTCTTTGAACAAGGATGACCATAGGCCATCTCTAGTTTCTAACCTCCCATTCACACCTTATACAATTCTAATCTGGTTGTAACAACCTGCCATTTCACCAAAACTAGTTTTGGCAGTAATAGCTCTGTCTCTTAATCTAATGAATATCTAATTAAACCTCTCAGTAGCTGTCAATACAGCTGCCCATGGTCCTCTTCTGGAATCGCCTCTTTCTTGGTCCCTGTAATGCCAAAAGTATTCCTGGGTTTTCTGCAACTTCATTTATCAATTCTTTTCACTCTCATTTCTCCACTCCTCTCCATTCTGTTAATGTTTAAATGTAAGAATGTATCAGAGTTTGGTCCTAGGTTCTCTTCACTCTCTGCACTATTTATCTAGGTGATTTCATTGATTTCCTTGACTTCAAATACAATCTATAGGCCAACAATTCCTAAACTTACAGTTTTAGTCCAGAGCTCTTTTCTGAAATCCATATTTTTATGCCAAGTGTATCTTTGATATATTCCCTTTGATATCCCCAAAAGAGCTGAAGTTTTCCATGTTTAAAACTAATTGGGGAGGATTCACTCCTAGATTAGCAGATTTTGAGAATTAAAATAAAGTGATAGCAATCAAGATAGTGAGGCATTAGCCAAAAAAAGAAAAAAGAAAAAAATATATCAGTGGACCCATACATATTTTTGGTCAATTGATTTTTAACAAAGATAGAAGGCAACTCAGTGATGAAAGAATAGTCTTTTATCAAATCATGTGGAGACACATACATAAGAGAGAAATCTTTGCTACTTGGGTTAGTCAAAGATTTATCATCTAGAACACAAAAAGTGCAAACCATAAGATATCAAAGAAAACCATGTCTTTTTCTCATTTAAAATTTTGCAGTGGTTCCATTTCTAAACCCCATACCTTGGCCTCCAAGAGGCCAATATGGTCTAACACACTCAGTGACATTCCCTCTACACTCCTGTTTTCCCACCCCAACCACAGCCATGGTGTTCTGGCCTCACCGTCTTTCTTCCTTTTGTTGCATATCCCAAGTTTTTTGTTCTCCTAGCAACTTTGCACACATGCTATTCCCTAGACCTAGACTCCTCTTGTTGGATTTTTTTAATGGCTATCTACTTCTCATTATAAAGGTTCAGTTTACATATCATATCTTTAGGAAAGTTTTATACATTTTGTAATAGTTCATGCATGAATTCTCTTTCATAGTGCCTTGTTTTGCTCCATTCTTAATTTATAGTTTCATATTTATGAATTCATTTTAACACTTATCTCACCTACGAGAATACAAGCTCCTTGAAGGCAGAAACTATCTCCTCTTTTTTACTTAGCCCATTACCTGATACATCATAGAAGCTAATTAAATACTTGTTATATATGTAAATTAACAAGCCTTCTACAATTAAAAAAATAACAGTAAAATTCCAATGAGATCACCACAGAATGATCTGGGCCAACATAATATAACAACCTATTCTCTATCTACCTATCTATCTATCTGTGTATGTATTTTTAGGGCCCTCTGAATAAGGCTTAATGCATGGAGATAACTATTATATTGTCTGAGGTAAATAAGGATCACCAAGTTTCAAAACCATGAATGTGCAAATAGATGGTAATGTCAGACACCCAAAAAAGCTTACCTCTCCAAACCAATTGCTTGGCACAAAGAATGGAGCTTGGAGTTGTACAAAAGTGTAAAGCTGTGTGTCCACTCAAGGAGTAGCAATTGAGCTTTGCTCCATGGTCACAAAGGATCTTAACACAATCCAAGTTGGCCATTTCACAAGCCACATGAAGAGGCGTTTTCCCGTTGGGCCTGCAGTTGATTGTAGCATTGTGGTCCAGGAGCACCAGAAGACATTCCACATGACCAAACAAGACAGAGAGATGAAGGCCCGTTGCCCAAGAGGATTTTAATTTATAGCTAGGCAACCAATAACCTGAAAAAAGAAGGGAAAAAGAAGTTTAGCTTCTCAGCCTAGGATTTCTCCATGTTTCATGAGGATTTTATTAATTTACTTATTTTTTGCATTTTTAGATTTTTTTCCCATCATCATTTATCCCCCAATACCATCTCCCACCTCCACCCACACCCTCCCCCCGACATTACCACCTATTGTCCATGTCCATGAGTTCTTTCTCTTTCGTGAGGAATTTTATAGAGTATTTCACTTTGGTCACTTTACAAAATTGAAGCAGAATGATTCAGAAGTTATAAACTACCATTAATAGCTAATGGGTCTACAAGTGTTAAGTATCACATTTGGATGTACCAACTGAGATGGGGGTTCTTAGTCTTTATTATTTTGTTCCTTTACTTACTTGACCTTCCCGACTCTCCCATGTATTTGAGTTTGAGCCCTTTATTTATGTCATTGCTTTTTATTTGATATGGTGAGTTACACAGGACTCATATTTAAGAATTTTAAAAAATCCCAGTCAGGACTTCTGGTCAAGGTGAAGGCATAGGTAGCCATGCTATGTTTCCTCTCACAACCAAAAGAAGGACAACAAAAAGTTAAAAAAAACAAAAACCCTAACTGACATAAAATCAAACTGTATTGAAGTTGGACAACCAAGGAGTTAAAGAAGAAACATTCATCCAGACCGGTAAGAGGGACAGAGATGGGCAGCCAAGTAGAGAGGACTCACAGCAAAGTGGCTGGAGGACCGGGGCAGGCAAGGCAGTGGTTGGTGGACCAAGCCAGGCGGTGGCTGGTGGAGTACGTGGTCCCACATTCACATGCAGATAAGCCAGGAGGAACAACTGGGGAGCGAGACTGACCTCGTAACCCAGGGTTCCAGTGTGGGGAAATAAAGCCTCAAAGCCTCTGACTGAAAACACCTGTGGGAGGTTGAGGCAGTAGCAGGACAAGAGGACAGGTTCACAAGAGGGTTCATTGGAGAGATCCAGAGGGTCCTAGAACTACGCAAACCCATCTACCCAGGAATCGGCACCAGAAAGGCTCACTTTGCTTGTGGGTAGCAGCAAAAGTGACCAAAAGCCAGCAGAGAGTGGAGCAAGTGGCACTGTTCCCTCTCAGACCCCTCACCCACATACAGCATCACAATGTAGCAACATGGGTTGCCCCACCCTGGTGAACACCTAAGACTCCACCTCTTACTATGTAACAGGTGTGTCAAGACAAAAAAAAAAAAAGGCCGAAATGAAAGAACAGATCAAAGCTCCACAAAAATACAACTAAGTGATGAAAAGATAGCCAACCTATCAGATACACAGTTCAAAACACTAATCAGGATGCTCATGGAACTGGTTGAGCATGGTTGTAAAAGAGGAAAAAATGAAGGCTATGAAAAGAGAAATAAAGGAAAAGTACAAGGAACCAACAGTGATGGGAAGGAAACCGGGACTCAAATCAACGGTTTGGAGCAGAAGGAAGAAATAAACATTCAACCAGAACAGAATGAAGAAATAAGAATTCCAAAAAATGAAGAGAGGCTTAGGAACCTGTGGTACAACTTTAAACTTTCCAACATCCAAATGATAGAGGTGCCAGAAGAAAAAAAGGAAGAACAAGAAATTGAAAATTTATTTGAAAAAATAATGAAGGAGAACTTCCCCAATCTGGCAAGGAAATAGACTTCTGGGAAGTCCAGGAAGCTCACAGAGTCCCAAAGAAGTTGGACCCAAGGAAGCACACACCCAAGGCACATCATAAGTACATTACCCAAGATTAAAGGTGAGGAGATAATCTTAAAAGCAGCAAGAGAAAAGGAGACAGTTACCTACAAAGGAGTTCCCATAAAACTGTCAGCTGATTTCTCATAAGAAAACTTGCAGGCAAGAAGGGGCTAGGAAAAAGTATTCAAAGTCATGTAAAGCAAGGACCTACATCCAAGATTACTCTATCCAGCAAAGCTATCATTTAGAATGGAAGGGCAGATAGAGTGTTTCCCAGATAAGGTCAAGTTAAAGGAATTCATCATCACCAAATCCTTATTATATGAAATGTTAAACGAACTTAATCTAACAAAAAGAAGATAGTCAAAAATATGAACAGTAAAATGACCACAAGCTCACAACTGAACCTACAAAAAACAAAAACAATCTAAGCAAACAACTAGAACAGCAACAGAATCACAGAAATGGAGATCACATGGAGAGTTATCAGTGAGGAGGGGGTGGGGGAGAATGAGGGAAAGGTACAAGGAATAAGTAGTATAAATGGCAGGTAGAAAATAGACAGGGGGAGGTTAAGAATAGTGTAGGAAATATAGAAGCCAAAGAACTTACATATACGACCCATGGACATGAACTAAAGGTGGGGAATGTGACTAGGAGGGGGGTGTAGGGCAGAGGGGAATAAAGAGGGGAGAATGGGGCAACTGTAATAGCATAATCAATAAAGTACATTTTTTAAAAATCCCAATCATTGTTTTGAATGATGCCAAAGCTGTTAGTTATGTTTATACTTTTTATTCCATCGTAGTTCTTTCCCCCAGAGTTGTTGCTCCTGTCATCAATCTAAGGCATGAATATGTTTGATATCTTTACAAAATTTATCACACCAAGATTTTATTTACCAGTTTGTCAGTTTACACAATACCTTTTTCCAAAAAAAAGAAATTTAAGAGAACTCACAAACTTCATGTTAAACTTTTTAATAATCTAGGAAATAAGGGCAAAAAAATAGGGTTGGAAAATAAAAAGAGGTCAAGGGTAAGATGGGTACACAAAATCCACACCATGTCTAGTGCACTAGAACTGCATGGCGAATTTACCTTTGAACTTCTATCAGGAAATACACAGCAAAACATATGCTATGCCATTAACTACGCCCAGAAACTACACACAAATTAATTGCTCAGGAGAAGCACAGTTGTCCTAGAACTGAGATCTTGGATAAATGTTCCCCATTAGTTGTTGGAAATGTTCTGTGTGTGTGTGTGTGTGTGTGTGTGTGTGTGTGTGTGTGTGTGTGTCTCCTTTTGCCCTCTGACCACTGACTTCCAAACAGTGGGCCAGTCCTATTATCCAAGTCCCCAAAGATTGCCATATATGACAAGCTATAACAAAAATAACTTTATAAAACTTCTTTCAACATTAATACCTAGAACCATGCCATTAAGCTCACTAGGAGCGGGAATGAAAAATAGGTACAGAAAGATAAAAGACTGATGACAAGATGAAGATGCAGAGATAGCTCAACGCCTAGAAGAGAGTGTAGAGCTGAAACAACAAAATACATTTTAACATGGATAAATCAGAGGTTTGCTTTTAGGTTATAAGAATTCCACTATACATGTACAAGGTAAGCAGAATATGGTTTAATGGTAATTTATTTGAGAAAAGACCTGGGGATTTGAATTGACAATAACCTCAAAATGAGCCAACAGTGGGATGGAGCTGCCAAAAAGTTAATATAATCTTAAGCTACATTAATAAATGTGCAAGGCCCAGAACAAAAGAAGTAAAGTTGTATTCTTCACTGATTAGATATGGTCAGAATAAATCTAGGATACTCTTGGGCACAAATGATGAGCATCTGGGGGGCACTCAGAGGCCAATGACCACATTAAAAGTGGGTTTGGTGATCAGCTATTAAAATTCTCTCATTTAAGTGACAAACACTACATATGCACCCCTCCCAGTGGTTTACCCTGCAGGTATAATCACTTTTGTGGAAATGTCCTATAAGGGCCACTGTATTGCATAACTCTCAGGAACACCATTTTCACTGAACTCTTTGTGAAGAGCATAAAGTTTCCAGGAGTTATGAATAATGGCGACCTATGGACAAGAACACGAACTACAATGTGTCCTACACTACAGCATTGTCTGTAAGAGCTAAGTGTTACAAACAACCTCAGTCTTCATCAATAGGAGACTTCGTAGGTAAATCATGGTACATCCATACAATCAAGTACTATAGAGCCCTTATAAAGAAGGGAGAGGTTCTATGTATACTGATATGGGAAGATCTCAAGATATATTATTGAGGGAGAGACACGGGAGGCTGAACAGTGCACCTAATATGCTCTCACAGGTGAGTATATTTACAAACACCTAGGACAAGAAACTGGTTAGAGTGGTGGTCTCCAAGTACTGGGAGTTGGAGGACAATGCCATAAATTTACTTGCCCTTGAATGTCCCCTTTGAGCTTTTAAATTTAATACTTGTGCATATATTATTATTTCTAAAAATAAGTAAAATTAAAATGAACTATTGTTCCCTTGTCCAGAGGAAAAAAATAATGTACTTTAAAGAGGCCATTTACAGGGTCATTCATACAATGCTCATTCATTCAGAGCAAATGAATGAGCCCAAACCCAAGTTTAGTTTTCTGCAGCCCACCTTCAAACCCCCCTACACACACACACACACACACACACACACACACACACACACTTTAATCCCTTTTTTTATCCCATCAGAATGCTAGGGCCATTTTGCTTTCTCTTCTTCCCAATTGCCCCATTATCTAAATGTGCTCTTTAAAAAGAAATCCAAAGTTAATTCACACTAAGGTCTAATGAACTGAGAACGGTTTAAAGTGTGACCCTCTTAGGATAATCTGACTTTTTGTAGAAATCTGCATTCAACAAATAGAATTAAATTCTAAGATTTTAATCAGGATACTAATTTGAAATTATAGACACTGAGAAGGGAGAGTAGTTGGTGATCTGGACCTTTCCTGGAAGAGATGAATAGTATCACAGATAGCCTCAGCTGGGGAGTACCCAGCCTGTGCCTATAATGTGTGTGTGTAGAAATATATATGCACACAAAATATTTGTGCATATATCCATTTACACATGTTTATGTAACTATGTACATTGCATCTGTGTTCTAAACAGAGTCGTTAAGCTATATGGTGTTCAACCTACTTCTGATGATGAATGAATCACATTTAACATTGACACTCTCAGTCAGTCACTTTAATACTTAAACTTCTTCAACAGGCAATTTGCAAAGGCAACCTTTTAACTGTCTTGGAAAGAAGCTGGTTCCAGATCTTCAACCCAGGGTGTGCTTTGCCTGCTGATTAACAGCAAAGATTAGACAGCTCTATGCAGCCACTGGTTGGAAAGTCATGCCTGCTTCTGCAAGGGGAAGAAAAATGATCTCAGAAAGGAAGCAGCAGAGAGCTGATTAAGAAAACACCATTTTGATGTAAAATCAAAGACACACAGAATGTTAGCGCTGCAGGGAAGATTATCCAGTCCAAGTCTTTCATTTTCCAGATGAGAAAACTGTCACTTTTTCAGCCTGCTAGAGCCGTACGTCTCCTGCCTCAGTCCAAGCTGATGGACTTGGGAGGTCTGCGGTGCAGCGTTTCCATCTATCTTTGTCTTTCTGAAGGCAGAGCAGGTTTAGTGCCGAGCCTGCTTCACAAATCACAAGTAAGCAAAGAAGATATGTCACATCTCTGATATGGAAATGCATTTGCTTGTTGATTTTTCTTCTTCTCCCTGAATTCCTAATAGCACCTAGAGAATCTATCCTGTCCGTTCGTTATGTGACTCAGTCATCCTTAGCCTCCTAGTTTCCCCTTTATCTCCTATAATAATAAACTGGTGAGTTGGGCTGGGACAGTGTCAGGTCCTAGAATTCAGCCCACCCCCTGCATGGAATTGCAAACCTCTCCTAGATGGGAATCTATGCAAGTGCGTAGCAGGAAGACACCATTGCTCTCACCCCTAGGTACATTGCTGAATGGAGGCATCAGAAGAGGACAGACTGGCGGACATGATCGGGTCTGCTGAAGTGTACCTTCAGGCTGGGTTGTAGAACTTTGGTGGTGGTGTGAGGGGGGCAGTTCTGGATCGCTCAACTCTGAGCAGAGCAGGAAAGCCTGCTGCAGAGACAGGAGCAGCCCTTTGCCCAGAGGCCGCCCACATAAATGAGGCTGCAGCCACAGGTCATTGTGTACCGAGTATGGAAATGAGCAAGAGCGTCCTTTCCACCACACCTACCCTCACTGAGGACCAAACCTGAGGCAAAGCCATCTTCAAAAAATTACAGTCATGCAGTGCCTAGGAACACACTGTGCCCGGGTGGCCATGTCAAGAACTGAATTTGTCCTCCAAAATCTAATCACCGACAGTCCCAGCATGACAGAAATATGGCTAATCAGGCAGGTTCCTTTTGTAGTCTCCCCCTTGTTTCCACAGCAGAATTGTCCCAGGGCTTCAGAACCTAGCATGTGACGTATGTTTAGCATTTGTCTTTCAAAGGGCCCCCTCTGCTCACCTCTGCAGACATCAGGCTGCCATTTGGTTATGTGCCCAGACTGTACTGAGGACCAGGATGGAGCAGAACCCGGGAACAAAGCCCGTGGGTGGAAAGTGAAGAACCTGCTGCCTCCCCCACTTGTCAACCATGCACACTCTGGCCCAGGTCTACAGCAAGTGAGCGGTGATGGCTCCTGGCAGAAGAACTCTGCTTGAGCAAAGAGCTCGACTGAGGAGAAGGGAACACACATTCTTCCTCCTGGGCAAAAATGCCACAGAGAACTCTCGAGGCCAGGCCCTGTCCATGTGGATCCAGACTATCTAGTCACTTTTACTTTCCCCAGACCATGATCCATCGTCTGTGCATACAATCCCCCCTTCAGAACATGGGGAATTATCGGCACGCGCAGGATTCAGAGAGGGTCTTAACAAAGCCTCCACTTTACAAATAGGATAATATCTTGTAGGGATTAATTAGCATAAAGTACCCATGTTTCTGTAGCTAGTAGACAGAGGTCACCTCAAATTCTGGTCTCCCCAAAATCTTTAAACAGCCTTTGAAAATCTGAAGGTGACATTCAGTTAACTTCCAATCCAATATCCCTTGTAAGTGAAGGTTCTAAAGAAATTTTAGAAGTTTGATGCCTACAAAAATGTCCAGTAATCCTGTGTGTGTTTAATTTAAATCAGAAGCCAAAGAGAGATGTCTGAGCAGCTGAGAAGAAAGTCCTCTGGCTCAGGAGCAAAGGGGCTGGACCATCTTGGGGAAGAATTGATCCTGCTCCAGTGTTTGGGGGCTGGACGCTTGTGTGGTAAACCTTCAGCTAAGCCTGGGCTCTGCAACAGTTATCGGCTAGAATGTTATCTGCGTCCAAAGAACCCACACCCGAGAAGCCTCTGTTGTTACAGCCAAAAGTTACACACGTTGCTTGTGGCTGGATTAGCAGACATTTGCTCTGACTGTGTCTGTGTATTTACAAAGTCCTGAAGGATTAGAGGCCACAGGCAATTCTTGGCTATTTGTTAATAGCTCGTATTTTCAAGATAAATCTCAGCATTTTCCCAGGAGAGGGGAAAATAGTAAGCTTGACATGTAAAATGGAAAAGAAAAAAAGTTTGAACATCAAGGAATGGAAAAGAACCCTAAGATGGTAATAGGAGAGCATGACCGCGAATTTCTGGCAATGAAGAAAATTAGGTGAAAAGGAGATTATTCATTAAGAGAGTGGAAATAAGAGCTCTTAAGATGTTTGGATGGCAGTTGCTACTTATTAAAGTAGATAGAATACCTGCCAGAAAGTTTTCCAGTGAAATCACTCACTGCTTATTTTAATTAAAAATATGACTCGCAACCAAAGAACCTGTGGTTGTGGGCTGTAAACAAAGTACTTAAAGTGCATTACACTGATTAATAAAAGGACTCTGATTAACCTGACTGAGTAGAGAATTTCATCCCAAAGAGATAAGCGTGATATTCTGCCTGGGTCATTAATAAGCCAACACTCGTACGTCTGGAGGAGGATTGAGGTGTGGAGTTGGAAGAACCTTCAGAAAGTTTTATGGATGTTCATGCACCTGGTATTCTGAGAACCAACCTGAACAGCTTTGAGTTTTCTTAGAGATTCTACTTTCACTCTAAATGTGGTGCTCTTGGCACATAATAAACTTTGTATTACTGACATACCTTGACTATTCAACTATTTATTGCATTTATCAATTTGAACGTTGTTCATGTCTTAACTTTTCTTCCTGCCATTCCTGTTTTAAAGTGATCCTCCTGAAGATGTCATTTTCCTTCCTTATTTTTACTTTTACAACCCATCCATGTCTCTGCTATTCTCTAGGAGATATCTCAAATGCGAACCTAGCTATTTTCAATGTTTGTTTTACAAAGTGTCGGAGAAGTGTTTTAAATTAATAAAACATAACTTTATCTAAAGATTTGATTATGAAGTTTAAGATAACTTGAAAAAATAAAACGAGATTTAACTTTAAGAATCTTTACTAGGTGCTGGGGTTACTCAGGACCCACAGTTTGAACATGAGTTCTGAAAGCTGGGCACTAAGTCTGTGGTCTCTCACACAGGTAAGAGAAGCTACTCAGTGAGATGGGGAAGCAGAAGCGTGTTTTCAGATGCTTCGTTCTACCTTCCACATTTTATATTCGCTTAGGAGGTCAACTTCTGATTACTGTGCACCACTTAGATTGTGAATTTGGGGGAGCAATATTTAGTTACCTAGTTTATTTCTTTGCCAATAGAATTCTGAGTTGCCTTTCCAAATATTATGAACTAACTTTCATTCTGGCTCAGACATACTGTCTTTAGGGGAGAAATATGGTCTCTGTTAGAAATCCTGTGGAAAGTTCTATGACATGTCCTAAAAGAAATAAAAATGGTTTGGGATTAATTGTGCCACTGTTGATTTTCCACAGAACAATCCTATGTTGAATATAGACTATTTATTAATTACACAAGCAGATTCAAAGGTCAGTTGTATCTGTTATAGGTTTTATATGTTGTCTTGCTGATTAAGCCAAAAATAGCTGAAACCTGAAAGACGATTCTTCTTACTCTTTACAAGTAAACAGAGAATGTTCTGTTTCCTCATCTGAATACTGGTTACATAGGTTTGTTTATTTTGTGAAAATTAATCAAGCTGCACATTTATGATATGTATACTTTTTCAGTATAGAGCTTTTTAAAAGTGCTTTAAAAAATCAAAAAATAGTGCATAATAATTCAACACCCAAGAAGTCTGCTATGATTTAATAAAGTCTCACAAAGGTTAACCCAGCCACAAACGCTTTAAGGCCACAAACACATAAGGGACTCATTCCTTCGAATTATTCAGAAAGGAAATAGTTCACATTAGCTAGCTAACTAACTGGCCAGTGTAGCCTAGTCAGCTATCCCCTAGGAATTCCTTTGTGACTTTGATATAACCACTTAGGTCTATTTTGCTTGACTAGCAACTAGGATGCTATTTATCACTTCCATCCTGACTGATGTATTAAAAGATATGATAATTAGGCCGAAAGACATGTGAAAAAGTTTGAGGAAACTATGCATGCATGTGTACTCACACACAGGCACATACAATTTCCTGCATAAACCCTGAAGTGATGACCATACATCTGATTATTTCTCTGCATACACCCACCTGGCATGCTTAAGAATGGGACTGTTCCTTCCCTTTCCCAGAGGGTATAATTTGCTGTCTCTCTAATTGAAAACCACATCCCATAGCCCTAACACTGTGAAAACACCCATAAGCATGAATGAAAATTTAGCTCCATGTGGACTGGAAGAGTTAGCTCCTATTGGCAGAATGAATTGAAAATGCATTTTCTTCTCTTTCAGGGGTGATGACACCATTGGAAGCAAGGGAAACAACATCTCGTCCCCGGAGCCTACCCCTAAAACGTCCTTTCTAACAACCTCAGAGCTTTTGCATGCACAGGAGTTGAGCAAAGACCGTCTTCACAGCTCAGGGTCAAACAAATTACCCACTGACTGGGACATTAGTTATTTTACATTGGGCACAAATATAAGTTTTTTTAAGAAACCTTAAAAATGTATTTAGTATTCAGACTGCACAAATCCATGCAAGGAAAGTAACCTAATTTTATATTACCTACTCTTGCTTTTTAACTACTAACCCCCTATCAACTACTTTTTAAAATACAGACATTTTCTTTATCTTCCAGTCAAAATAGCAATATTAATTCATTATAAGCCTTCAGGTAAAAATTTTAAATGCAGTAACTGAACTCAATGATGCTATTCTTCAGAACTCATTATCGGAGTATAGCAAATTAATGTGGAAACATATAACCTTAGCATTAGCTGCTGAAAAATCAATGGTGCTGATGATTCATATGTGAATGGGAAGTATTTCAAACATGAAAAAGAGTTGCTCTCTCTAAATGGCACACGCAAGATCTTATCATCTATTTTGTTTAAACAGGAGTGGTGTTGGACATGGTGTTTGTTTGCGGTCCGCTCACCAGATGGCCTCGCTACTCAAGTTCCCCATTAACTGGCTGATTTGGGAAATCAGAACCTGCACTCCTCTCATTTATTTCTGATTCATTAAGCATGCGTTCCAGAAAATCCCATGATTTAAAAAAAAAGGTTCTGATTTGTTGTTATCCTTAGTTCTTCATAAGGCAGATAATCCGTGTTAAGTATATTTACGATTTTGATCTATCATTCAAAAGAAAAGAGGTAACTTTTTGTTTTTTTCAGTTTCAGCTTTCCTGCTTAAATGGAAAACTCATTAAAATGATGAGATCCATCAAGGTGCATCCAGACACAGCTTTACCCATTTGTTAACTCCCCAAATGGGGGCCAAAACCTTCTCGCTGATACAGATGGATGTAGAGACAATGTACTTTTAAGTGGCTTGTTAACAGAGACTGCTATCTCCGTGTTCCCAAGCCAGTCATACCATTTGGATTAGATCTGAGCAGTCTCTTTAGCCACAATCTAGAGATCTTTCCTCTATTCTATGTCATTACAGCCAGAAGGAAAGTTAGAAATAGAAGGAAAGTGCATTACTAAATATAATTGGCCAGGATTTCAAATTTCAGGTACAAGGATAGAGAAAAAAAAGAAGAAAAGATAAGAAAAGAAAAGAAAAGAAAGGAAAGGACAAAAGGAAAGGAAAGAAATATATATCAACTTATGTTGCAATCTAGTTTAAGAAAAAAGAAAAGATTAAATTAGAAATATTTTAAAAATCCATACTGAAAGAAGCAATAGATTTACAGTGGATGACTGATGCTGTGCATTTAAAAAATTCTATTTTCTGTCTTATACCAATTACACCAATAATTTTTACCTTGTTTATAAGACGCCAAAACCATATTCTCATCTTCAACTTCAAAAACTGTATCCACATCTATTTGCCTTTGGATTAAAATGGTCTTCAATTTCCCAAAGTCATTTGTCTTTAGAGCTTCAAGGAAATTTCTCTTGACCAGCTTGGCAGCTGCAGACTTAGTGACAGGGGCCGCGGTGCCGTCCATCCTTCCTCTTCCTCCGAAGGCTTTGTTGTGATTTGTCAGGAGAGGCACCGAGCAAACAGGCACATGCTGGAGCGCCCACAAAGTGTCGGCTAATTTTATCCCCAAGTTATGCTGATCCGTTCTATTTATATAGGGATCATTGCAAACTTCAAAATATCCTTCTCGGCTGTCACTGCATTTTCAAGTCTTTAAAACTGGTTCTATACTAACTGATGCATTAAATAATACGAAGGAAAACCCTCACAGTAGATTCCAGAGAATGAAATGTCACTACGATATGATCAAAGTAATCACGTAAGATTTAAAAGCTCTTAACGCTTCTTTTCCCCTCAGTAAAAACATCTGGTGCCCAACTGGAGAGCTTGCTCTGTTTACCCAACACCCCCAAATTTGTTACAGTTGCTGATACATGGGTTCCTGAAAACCTATAATAGTTTTGTAATATAAGTCTGCAAAACCAAGCATGGTCACACACATTTGAAAATAAACAGAAGGTTTTCAAGGGACCTAGACTTGAACAATTCCAATGTCTTGAAAAAAAGTGGGGTGGGATGATGATGGTAAGGGACCGTGTCAGGTAAAGGGAGGCTAAAGAGACAGAACAGCTAACTTCAGTGAGTGAATAAGCTTTATTTAATCATGGCTTTTTAATCAGTTAGAAAAGAGCGTATTGGGACAATTGTGGAAATATAAATATGGACTAGATAATACTTGATACTATGAAATTATTGTTCAGTTTTAAAGGATTGGTAATGTATATGGTTATGTAAAAGAATATTCTTAGTCTTAACTGATACATTAGGGGTAAGTTGTCATGATGTCTAAAACTTATTTACAAATTGTTCAGAAAAATCAAAATTAATTATATATACACACACATATACATATATAATTCTATTTGTGTGTTTGTGTGTGTGTGAATAGAAACAGAAAGAGAAAGCAAATTTGGCAAAAAGTTAAAAGTTGGCAAACCTAATGAAGGATCTAGGGGTGTCTGTTATTTTATTCTCTTAGCTTTCCTCTAAGTTTGAAATTTTTTCAAACAAAAATCTAGGAAAGTACTCAATTTAAAAAATGTATAAATCATTAAAATTAGAAAATGATGATAATAAGTTTTCATTGCAAAAAATCACATTTTATATATTGTTGGCAAGAGTCAGAACTAGTGCAAACTTTCAGTAGAACAATCAGCAACATGAAATTTTTAAAGAATTTAAAATGATAATAGTATTTAATTCTTAGAATTTACCTAAGGATATAAAACATGGATGCAAATCATAACATAATTTTGAACTTATCTCATTGATGTGCAGTGTAAATACAAGCAAATAGAAAGTGACAAGTCAAGTCTATAGCGTGTTGAGTTTTTACAAAGTGAACTCACCTGTATAACTACCCCAACAGACTATGCCCCCCCATCTTTGGGGGTTACATCTCAAGACCCCCAGTGGGTGCCTGAAACTGAGGATAGTACTGAACCCTATATAACCTACATTTTTTCTTATACGTACATACCTTTGATAAAGTTTAACTTATAAATTAGATGAAGTAGGATATTAACAACAATAACTAATAATAAATAGAACAATTGTAACAATATACTATGATAAAAGTTATATGAATGTGGTCTCTGTCCTCCGAAATATCTGAAAACTGAGAGGGCCACACTCAGTGACTGATGGGCAGGGGTCACATACAGTGTCAGTACTCAGGACGAAGCGATGGGCCACATCCTGGGCAGGACCGGACAGGATGGTGGGAGATTTCAGCGAGCTACTCCGAATGGCGAGCAACTTAAAACTTATGGATGATTTACTTCTGGAGTTTTATATTTAATATTTTTAGACCACTACTGACAGTGTATAACTAGAACCACAGAAAGTGAACTTTGGATGAGAGGGGATGACTGTAGTTCAAGTGTGCTTAAAACCCTCTTTATGTCCCCTTCCAATCAAAACATACACCTGGCCCCCAGAAGCACCATTATCCTGACATCTAAGAATGTAGGTCAGCTTTGCTTGTTTTTCAATGCTTAAAGCATTGCGTGAATATTCTTAGTATATATGCTGCCAAGTGAGCACAAATATTGTGTTAGTATTCTTAATTTTAAAATCTTCCAGAAGATAAAATTTGAAGTTTAACAAAGTATAAAATACTTGTCCTGAAAAAAAATGGATGAATGAATAAAAATGTAGGTGCGGATGATTATATCATTAATAATAGAAAAAAATTAGAAGCAATCTAACTGACCAACAGTAGAAAATTTGATAAATTATGGCATATACATGTAATAAACTACCCTCAGTCAGTCATTATGACTAGGTAGATCTATATTTATTTAAAATATAGCAATTTATAAAAGAGTATGTGTAGCATATATATACACGCACAAATGCATATATTTGTATGTTATATAAGTAGAGGCATTTTAAATATGTTTATTTTGTATATATTTAGATAATGTACAAATATATCAATATATTTACTGTGTGCACACACACAGAATAAAAGTCTGTAGGCACCATTACCAAATACCACCAGCTTTTATCTCCTAGTGGTAAGATTACATTGGATTTCTTCTTAATCTCTTCCTCATCTTGTGAATTTGCCCTACAATGGGCAAATATTACATTTGTAATAAAAATACTGAACATATTAGTAAGGATAACTTGTAACTCATAATAGCTACAGAATTATAGATTTCACGAAGGAAGTGAATCACTCTCATGTTCTCAGTGCCTTGCCCAAATGAATAAATGGTGAATGCATAAATTAATCATTGATTATTTACAATGCCCTCAATGTGACCTTTGTGGCAAATGAGACACTGTTCCTTTGAAGTCCACGCAGGTTAGTCAAGTAGATGTGTGGCATTTATTGATACGCTTTGTCTATTTTTGACAAAACTAAGAGAAGTATTCCCCGTGAAGGAAACAGAGAGACCCAAGCATTTTTCGATATTGGAGGTTAATCAGTGCAAAGGCCACCAAGACTGACTCTTTCTTTTTAATCCTCACCTGAGGATGTGTTTACTGATTGGAGAGAGAGGGGAGAGAGCGAGGAGTGTGGGTGTGAGAGAGAAACACTGACTGGCTGCCCACCTCGTGCGCCCTGACTGGGGATCAGACCCCCAGCCTTTTGGCGTACGGGGTGGCACTCCAACAAGATTTTCCTCCCAGCCAGGGCGGGAGGAAAATCTTATAAAATTCAACTTGAAAAATAAAAGCAAAATCATGGAGATTTTTTCATTTAATATTTACCAACATTTGGACTGACAACAACTGTATAATCCATAGAATCACAGAATAAAATGTTTACTATTCTCTGAGGAAGACAATTTTTCTGATCTACTATTACAATAAAAATCATTCAAAACATAAAGGTATTGTTTCATATTACTAATATAATAACTAATCATTGAAATATCAAAGATGAAGAGAGGCCCTAGGCCAAACTGATGAAGTTCTTGAGTACTTTTGTAAATATGATCCTTTTTATATTAGTTTGACAATATACAATCAACATATGATTGACTATCACATTAGCCGTCCATTCCATTATTTGAAAGTTAGAGTCAGAAGGTTCTTGTTACATTGAGCCAAAATTTGCCCATCCATAATTTCTTCCCATTGGGTCTAATTACAAACATGCAATTAGACATTTATTTCAGACTTGTCCTTGATGAAGGCCTTTCCAATATTTGGAAATAGCATCATATCTTTCATAATAATTTTTTCTGAAGTACTGTCAACTGTTTCTTATTTGGGGTGGTTTTCAGAATTCTTTTGTCCTGCCTGCTCCTTTCTGGGTCTTCTCTATTTTATTTATGAATGCTCCTCTTAAATTCTGATGCCTATAATGGAACATAATGTTCTTAGAGGGAGCTGACAAGTATGGGGTATGATGGATGACACCAGGGACACACTGCTTTTTTGAAATTGTATCGGAGTGCTTAAGGGGCACTTTGCAAGTCTCCCCCATGTAACAGTTGTAATCCCTTCAGTAAATACCTTCCAAGCACCTACCATGTGCCAGACACTTATTCTGAGCACTGGAGATACAGTTATCAACCAAACAGACAAAATCCCTGCCTGGGTGGAGCTAAGAATGCTAATGAATTTAAGTGCTAAAGGTAGTTCCCACATCTTTCCAGTCTCCTGTGCTAGAATTGGACACAAAGCTGTAAATCCATTGAATTGCATACAGAAATAATATAGTTTGTTTATATACAATTAATAGATCTGATCCGTCTTATAGGTTCTCCACCTTAGTGACAAAGGGAAGGGCAACTTAATTTTAGTTCAACCTAATATGTTTATAATATGATCCAAATAATTAGCAGTCTCTTTAAATAAATGCTTAGTCTCTTCGGATACAATTCTCTATCTTTGAAAGTTGTGACTTTCCTTTTAAGATGGTTTCTGGAAATGTGAGATATAGAAGCAATATTAAAAATAGTAGTATTTAACAACCAGTATCAGTTGAAGAGACTTTGGTCATAAATAACCGGTGTGGCCAGATCAGTGTATAGCAGGTAAATATCAGTCAAGGGAAGAATTGCGGCTTCCATGACCTCACGAAGGGAGAGGGTGTCCTCAGGTGGATGCATTGTCCTTGGGGACACTTCTGATCTCCGTGTCAGAGTGGCTCTTTCATCCGGTTCCCACCACTGGAGCACGGGATCCCGGTCATTTGCCTGCAATGCTGATATCCTTAAAGTCTGCAGCTCCTTGACTACGTTAGTCCAATGAAAATGCAGAAACTTCATGTCCTCCCTTCACACTTCATACAAAGGCCATGGAGACCCTGCACTTTCTACAGCTGCCTTCTTCCCTCATCTTAGGGTCAGAATGGACGTGGACTTAAGCTGAATGCTGAAGTTCTCCAAAGAGTCTGTATTCCCCCTGATGCTGGACCGCTAGGCTCAGGGTTAGACCTTCTCAGGCATATCTAGTTGCTGCTAAGCCCCTTCTCCCCGTCACTGTTCCACTCAAGTTCAGTCCTGGAAGAAACGTGTGAGCAAGGAAGAGAGCATGACAGCTACACCCTCCATCAGCCGATATCCTCTCATAATGCCTCAAGACTTCAGTCTTCCTAGCTAGAAGTGTCCAATTCTGGACTTGGTATTTCCCCTTGACCTTTTCCTTTTTCTCCCTAGGTCAGCAAGCTTGTTGCCCTCCCTCCACAGGTAGAAGACTTGCCCTCTTTTGCTTTGTGGAAGAAACTCCACCATCTGAATCCTTCAGGGATGGTCCCTGATATAAAGAAGGAGATAAATTGACTTAAAAAATTCCTCATTTCTTAGCCCCTGATTTTCACAAGCATTTTGTTTATAAAACTCAGCGTTGACACTTAAACCTGGACAATGGCCAGTTTGTTCAAGGGTGCGCCTGTGCTTTCTTTTCTGGGGCTGACAAACCTCCAGACTTGGGCCCAAAGGCTGAAGGCTCTGAGAAAGATGATTTAAAAATGAAATTTTAAAAAAGCACTGCTTTAACATTTGGAAACACTACCATTTTAACCTAAATAGAGGACTTTAATTTTTCTCACAGAACTTATTTCAATTCCATCTCAGAGCTGTAAAAACAAATAAATCTAAACTCTGTGAAATGATTTGAGAAAACATAGCCAGTTTCCATGAAGAAATATATAAAATTAAGAAAGTCATCCGTATTATTGTGCTAAAGAAATCAATTATTGACCAATTTGTCAGAGCAGCAGAGGATAAAACTAAGAGATTACTATTTGTACTTATAAAACAAATAGCAGCTTAATTAAATTGCCCATCAAAGTCATTCTGACACCGAGGAGGTAACGTGGCCAACGCTAGTAAACCAGATTTGAGACCTGCCGACATTATTCAGATGACTTCTTCAAATTACCACCTCAGATGGCCAAATTACACAGTGGACATGTTTCACCTTGTCTCTTCAGGCCTGCCAGAAAGCTCTTAAAAATGAAAACTCTCCATTGCTGATAGATGAGTTTTTTATTAGTGTTTCATGACATGCCCTGGACGGTGTCCTCTGCTTTTGGAACAAAACAAAGCTTTCTGACAAGGTGATGACATTGTGGCAAGTGGCCTGTAGGATCCTCCTCTATGGTTTTGAGACTTACGGAGCAGGTCGTGGGCACTGAAGCCCGGCTGCTTGTTTTCTTGATGTCTGTGTACAACATAGTCTAGCCACTAGGGGTCTCTTCTCTGGAGCACAGATTGTTTCTACGTCCCTTGCTGCCTTTAAATGTGAATTTGATGCTAATTAGCCAGCAATTACTTATTGAATACAACCATGGAGAAGAAATATTGGATTGGACAAAAAGTTCATTTGGGTTTTTTTTTCTGTAAGATGGCCCTAGCAGTGCTTAGTTGTCTTTAATTTCATTCGAAACAATTTTGTTAGACTGTATTGTGATAGCGGTCATATTAGTGTGCATTAAAAAAATGTATCGAATTGGTGAATTTTTGTGTTGTCATGTTAACATTGAAGATGGAAGAAAATACACAACATTTTCAGCATATTATGCTTATTTCAAGAAAGGTAAAAATACAACTGAAAGACAAATAAAAGATCTGTGCAGTGTGTGGAGAAGGTGCTGGAACTGATTGAATGTGTCAAAAGTGGTTTGCAAAGTTTTGTGCTGGAGGTTTCTTGCTGGATGATGCTCCAGGGTCTGTTTGAGGTTGATAGCGATCAAATCAAGACAATTGAAAACAATCAACATTATACTACATAGGAGATAGACAACATACTCAAAATATCCAAATCAATGAAGTTATTGGTGAAAATGAAAAATATGTCTTTTATTTTATAGAAAAAACTTAATGGACTTTTTGGCCAACCAGTAAATACCTTGTCAGTTGGCAATACACAGCACAGAGAAAAATAAACTAGAAAAGTCCTGAGGTCACAGCCAGCTCATAAGTCACTGTTGTACAGATCAGAAAAAGCATCCTCCACTTCCAGGCTGGTCCTGGGGAGGTGTTACAGCCCAGGAAAGCACCGCAGTTTCACATATGTAGTCAGAACAGTCCTCATTTTCCCTGAGCAATAACTTGAAAGAAGCATCAGAGCAAGTCGCGCTGACACCCAGAGAAGAGCTTTCTGGGCCATGGGTGCAGGAGGTGCACAGGTTACAAGATAAGGAAAAGGTGACCCTGAGAGACTGCCCTCTTCAACATGCCTCCACCTCTTTTTAAATACTTTTAAAGCTCAATAAAGCTTGGGGTGGAACCAATGAATACTCATTTATCTCATCTCTTCTACTTCTTGTATCAAATCCAATTCTTTCATATTTAAGCCTAGAATAGCATTTTCACATTTGCTGCGTCTGGCCTGACACATAGTAGGTTCTCAACAATTACTAATAATTGATGATAGTTTTATATTTTTGATAGATGAGCAGTGAAGTGCCCATTTTGTTTTATTTTTGGATATTCAATATTGAAATGAAGCAGACACAAAAAATTCCCAAAGCATATGAGGGTGTCAATCCTTTACCGCCCAAGTCCACTGCCCTGCCCTTGATGCTGGGACATGGCAACTGGATTGTCACAGGCACCTAGCAAAGTACACAATTAGAATTATACAGCGCAGATCAAGTGTGCGTGCTAAGCGTACTGATTGGTAAGAATAATTCCCATATCTGTAAGAATCAAATGAAACCATGTGTATTCACATGTTTTGTACATTGCAAGGCATTCCGGGAGCATTACAGGATTGCTATTGCTGCCGTTCATAACAGTGGGCTAACACAACGTCATTACTCTCCCGAGAAAGACTGGCTGGTGTTACTGTAAAAGAGCCTTGGGCTGGGACCCTGGATGGTGTTCCCACTCTGGTGACGAATAGCTGGGTGTTTTGAATAACTCAAAACACCTCTTAGTGACTCAGTTTCTTTTAAGGAAAATCAGACCTACCGTACCCACTCCTCATCCTTTAGATTTTGTTTTTTCTTTCTTCTCTGCCACTGATTATCGTGCCTCCTGCATATTGGAAAGGCTGACAGCGTTTACAAAGGCAGAAGTCCTTGCCATGATTTCAGACGGGGCTTCCCATGGCCCTTGCCCACTGACAGGCCCAGGTTTTGTCTTCCACCAGTTGGGGGCGCTGGAAGAACTCGCAAAGCCCTTCCGGTTCTAAAGTTCTGCATGTTTATGCTCTTAGTGGTAATCAAAAACATGAAGCATGCGTTTAGCATAAAATCTGTTTTCTTAAAATTCCACAAATGGCTGGAATGCTTGCTTTGTAAACGGCAGAGTACAAAGTCCTCCTTAAGCCCATCTTTGCTGAGGGCTCTCCTTGGGGCTTGACGTCCCTCTCTTCGGCACGCTGGAGCCATTCATCAGCCGCTATGGTACCCTGCCTGGAACTATTATCAGCGAACAAACAGCTGTCTTTCACGTGAGAGTATTGAAAGCGGATGTTTAGTGAATCGCTCTGAGCTTTCCTGGAACATCCTGGTCACTGACACCGTGGGACATTGTTCTCTTGCAATGGTCCCCTTTATGGGTGGCGGGTGACAGAATGACTGGATTGACACAAGCCATACATAAGCTCTGGTTCACCTGAATTTTGACAGATTGTTCATTTTATATCATTGTTGACTGTGAAAGAGAAGGTTTCTCGATAAAACATCCCTGCACCCACTGGGTGGGCATTTGCTGTGTGCTCCAGGTCTCCTAGCAACTGGCCTGCATTTACGAGCCCTTCCAGCACAGTTTCAACATCAATACCAGCTTGCATTGCCATCCCTCACCCCTCACAGAATCAACTCGAGGGAATAATTTACTGTAATTTTGTCTCAGCAGAACATTAACGTCACGACTGTACTCCAAGCAACATTTGCATCCCCTTTTCACATTAGACAAATTTATAAACGAGATGGTGTCGTTAGGGAAGAAAATCGCCCATCCCTTTCGGGTGTTACAGCACCCGACAGCAGGCTGTTCTGAATTATCCTTTTCTAATGTTCTGGAACGTTCTTTAAGACCTACAGCTCTCAGATGCCTGTAAGCTGTTTACCGATTGCAAAGATTCATCAATTTTATTTTATATATGAAGAGATACGTACACTGTGACTGCCCACAAAATGCCCGAGAGCCCTGAGTGTGGGAGCTTTGCCGAGCAGCACGCGGAATCTCTGGGCTCTTGCACAGAACACTTTGCAGGATGAGTCAGGCTGCCAAAGCTTCAGTTCAGGCTCAGGGAGGGAGAGGTGCGAGCGTATTCACAGGAAAACAGTAGGGATATAATCCACCTAAAGAGAAACAACATTCTTGCTTTAAAAAAAAACTTGTTTACTTGTCAAGGAGAATCACAGAATTAATTACACACTGGAAAACAGTTTTGACTTCAGTGTACCTAAGAGAGAAAAGTGCTGAGGCCAGAGAGTTTCTGTGACTTTCTCAAAGGACATAGTGGCAAAGTGAGGACTCCAACTGGATGTCAAGCTTCATACTTTGGTTTTTGATCCACAGGACTGTGCCTCCTGGCGGTTCTTGTGCCCTGTCCCTTCTTAAACTGACTTATCCGTGGGAAGAAAATATAGGCAGCCACGTTGGTGCATGTGAGAAAGCTCTTTAAAGTGGATACATTTATAACAGCTTTACAAATTTATAAAACAAACAGAGATTAATTATTATTTTAAATGTGATATTTTTGATGTGGTCATGGTATACTTGGGGGATTCAAAAGCTGACACAGAGTCCATCTTTTGGCAAATATTTTAAGGATGTTGTTTTAGGAAGAAGTAAGCAAATGCAGCTTGGAACAACAAGGCAGATTTTAAAGCCAGAAACATTTTTTCTAGAGTGTCAAAATTAAAACCATGCAGCTAGTTTTCCTTCATGCACTGTCTTTACCACACTCAGCCACTTGATGGCAGTGTTCCTTGGTAAATGAACCTGTAGAACCAGCTGCAGAATCCCAGGAAAAAAAATCTGAGCCAATGCAGATAAAACGTGACCTAGATAAAAATCACAAATATGGATGAAAAATTGGGGGAGTATCCACATAAACTATATCTTTTCTGATAATATTTTCCTACAATGAATCTTATGTGTTCAGAATTAGCCATGAGTTTATGATGTTATAGACTGGATTTCAAGACATGAACGGCCAACAAACATGTAAATATAAATTAAACATTATTTGGTGGGGATCATCCGTTTATTGTGTGCTTTCACACAATGGCATTAAGAACAGCACCTAAAATAATAAACTAAAAGAATTGTGTGTCTTCCGATTCTTTCCAGACTGTTATTGTGTTATGAGTCTCTGCATTTGGGTGTGGGAAAGCAAGACCAGCTTGCTTCTCATGCTCACAATTTTTCTCTTAGGCTGAAAATATTCCCTATAAGACCAGAGTGAGATTTGCTGAGTCTCATCTAAAAAGGCGTGAAGCCACAGATGGAGGTTAAAGCAGCAGCTACTGTCTGTCAGTCAAGGCTGCGGGCAAGACTGTGAAATCAAAGATTTGTTCCCGTTTGCCTGCTCTGTTCCTTTCCAGTGTCTGCATGCTGCCCCGTGACAGCTCCAGGCAGTAAAAGAGGTAGAAGAGCTAGGCTCATCCTCTAGCTCCTCCTTCTAGTTCTTGATCCCTCCTAGGTGGATTTTGTATTTTAAACAAGGCTTGTAAGCTTTCTACAAATCTTAAAAGAAGGAATGTCAGCCACCTACGGGGGAATATTTTGGGACAGACATGCAACGTACACCTAACTCACACAGCTAATAGCCTTGGCCTAAAGCTATCCGATGACTCTGGGCTTGGCTGGCAGCCCTCCCACCACATACCACAATTCAACAACTATTGAGTTGTTATTCTGTGTCTGACACTGTGATACACATGGGCAGAAAGATGAGCAGGATGCAGCCGCCGAGTGTGGACACTTTATAGTCTAACCAAAGAACTCAGACAATGCTGACTGCACAACAAGGCAGAGTAGAATATGCGGTGAGAGAGATAGAAAACACAGGAGGTGAGGGGCTGGCGCAGGGTCGAAAGGAGCACTCTCACCTTTTGGTGTAAGGAGAGATAATCATTAAACATAACCTGTGATTGATTCTTTTCCACCAGCAGTCTGGATTATGATTGTGGTTCTCCAGCTTTAAGGTACTTCAGAATCATCAGGAAGATTTGTTACATCACAGCCTGCTGGGCACCCCTCTTGAAGTTCTAATTAAGTTTGGGTGAGACCTGAGAATTTGTTTGATGCAAGTGCTGCTGGTCCAGGGGTCACACCTGCAGAGCAGTTGCTTTCTGGGCTCTGCAGAATATTTGCCAGGTTAGAGAAAGCCACGTCATCTTAACGATTGCACTGCAAAATATCTCCTAAGTCCCTCTTCCTTGATTATTATTTCTATATTTCAGTGATTGAGAGTATCACATAATTTTTTATCTGAACCACATGCCTGTTTGGGATAAAGAACCATTTTACTGTTGAAAATGTGGTGTGCATAATAATATAATAATGAATTTTAAAATGTGTTTAATCTTCACCATAGGACTCATTAATTTGAGTGTGTTAAACAATCATAATCAGTTAGAATAACTTAGAAGGTTAAAAGAAATATACAAAACAATCAAGTTACAGGAAAAAATTTTAAATTATATCGAACAAGTGGGCTGATTATCTCATTTAGTAAATTTTATTTTTTAATTTTTTTAAATGATTTTATTTATTTATTTTTTAGAGAGAGCAGAAGGGACGGAGAAAGAGAAGGAGAGAGACATCAATCTGTGGTTGCTTCTTGCATGCCCCAAAATGAGGACTCAACCCATAACCCAGGCATGTGTGTTGACTGGGAATTGAACCAGCAACCCTTTGCTTAGCAGACTGGCACTCAATGCACTAAACCACACCAGCCAGGCATGGTAAATTTTATTTTTTTAATATCTAAACATACAAGTTATATTTAAGTGCTAGAGCCTATATATATATATATATATATATATATATATATATATATCCATTTTTTTACATTTTAGCAAAAAAGAGAAAAATACAAATAAGATATAAATATGTCTGGGCAATCATTAAATTGATTAGGCAAGAAAAGCTAAAGAGCTAAAGAGCTAAATTTCAGGACACGAATACTCTTGGGAGCTACCGTGAGATCGAGATACTGCATGTACCTGACCACACGATCTTCAGTCTGGGCCATATCAGTGATGGTGTGCCTCGACTTTGAGCAGATACCATACATAAACACCCAGCTTCACCAAAAAAAAAAAAGTCAGGACTCATTGAATGTTATTTCTGGAAGGAGTTTTTGACATCACTGATGGCATCATTTTACAGTTGAAGGAAAGTGAAGTCCAAAGATCAAATAGTATGCCCAAAGCCACCCAGTTTCTCCTTTCCAACCCCATCACACCTAACTTGCTAGCCGGTGAGTAAATGCCCTTCCCTTCTCTCGTGCCCACACCATTCACGCACAGGGACCACACGGCGCATTGGCTTACACGGGCCCTCGAGCCCCTCACTATCGCTCCCCATCTGTTGGCTCTGTCCCTCCAACAATGGCTGCAAATGCCTCAAAAACAGGAGCCACTTCTTCATCCCTCTCCTGAATTTTCTTTCAATACATTAAGGGGCTGATTATTCCATATATGGAATATATATATGGATATATATGGAATATATATATATGTGTACACATATATAAATAAAAAGAATCTCCAAAATACAAAAGCATTCACAATAGCATCTGTATTCTATAGGTTCTTTCAGGTTGCAATAGCAAGGGCGACCCATTGAGCTTTCCTCATTAATGGGGCTTTATTGTGAGGACAAACAGGACGCAGCTCTAACAGCTGCACAGGCAGCCAGGCCCCACTGGGAACTCTTCACCGCCTGCTATTGTCCTGGGTGAACCTGCAGATCCTGCAGCCCTGCAGCTGCTCTCCTGATTTAACTGCTTACCCTCTCTGTGCGTGGGGTCCTTCACCTTCAAAGTGGAGATGATAATAACAGTGCCTACTTCATTGGCTTGTTGTGAGGATTAACCATGTTGACATGTGTAAAGCCCTTACAAGAATGTCTAGGGCATAGTCAATGCTAAGAGATGTTAGCAGTCATCATTAATTCAGCATAGCCCCAGAGAGCTCCTTGAAGATGAGAGACCAGGTTCCTCTGAATGGTAGAGGCTCAAAACCCCGCTTTTGTCCTCTTTTGTGAAGTTGGCTTCCCCCCACCTCCCCCTCATACTTTCTGCTCATTGGTATCATTACTGCCCTGGTGGAGAAAATCAGCTCACTACCCTTCTCGTCAGAAAAGTCCTCAGGAGCAATGGATTCCATGGAAACTCGCCACTGGTGAGCGATTGTTTATTCCAGTGCCAAACAGCTGGAGCACTGAGAGAGGAAATAGAGGACTTATCAGATTGGCTTCCTCATACTGGGACAGTTTCATTTTCTCTAAAAATTTGTCAGGTCTTGACTTAAATATAACATGCCTAAAGTGCACAAACTCCATGAAATGGGAAATACAAATTTCCAGGAGGACCAGAGCTGGCATTTTATGCACAGACCCGGGTTACCCTGCGGGAGCACTCCTTGGGGCCCACTGCAGATCTCACTGAGGTTAACCTCGTTTTACCATTCTGTAAGGAGGGTCCCTTGTAATTAACCCCATTGTTGAATTTGGAGACTGTCCTGAGCCTTTTTGCTCCAGGTGGTGCATGTGGACTTTGGCACAGCATCATTGGAGCCCCTATTAGTGAGAACTGACTGCTTTCCCCTGCAAGGCAAAGTATTACATTGCAGTAAATGCAAATCCACTGACAGACAACTGCAGATTTGCAGCACTGTGGTTGCAGAGGAGTCACAGGGAGATGGAATCTTGTCTCCCCGGAAGGTCAGAACTATAAACTTCTCCAGACTGCCCAGATCCCACCCAAGACTGGCTGTAGCGTTTGTGGTGCCCAGTGCAAAACAAAAATGCAGACCCCTTGTTCGAAAATTATTGACTTTCACGATGGTGACAGGAGAGCATTAATCCAAGTCCTGGGTCATTCAGAGCACAGAGCCCTGGGCGAACTGCCCAATTCACAAGCCCATGAAGCTGAATTTGATTCCGTGTGTCATTGAAAAATGGCACTTTCCACTGTGATTTGAACACATCATATGGCCTATGGGGAGAGAATGTGAGTGTAGGAGTAAACTTGGTTTGTCCAGTTCTTTCAGCCCTGGGGACAACCACTGGATGGGCGGGGATGGGAACCAACATGGCACATGTTGCCCCTGACTGCTTTTATTACTGAGATCGTAAGTCCGCACCACCAGCATGCATCTGCACCCCACCCTTGGCTGTGAGTCTGAGGGATGCACACACTCCCGCTTCCGTCCCTGTGCTTCCTGCACAGTGTCCAGTAACGGCACTGGCTCAACCCCACTGCAAGTTGTACAAACTTGATGGAGTTATTTATCTTTCTCGGCCTCAGTTTCTCCATGTCTAAAAATGTGGACAATAATTATACCTGCCTAAGAAAGCATACTATGTGAGCAGACACAAAATATCTAGAATCATCCCTGGTACACAGTAAATGTATTAGCTATTATTAACAGTCAAGGTATTAGCTGTTATTAACCTGCCCCCTTTGCCCCAACTGCACCAATGCCTCTGTTGCTACCACCACTCTCCTCTGGACCACTGAAGTTCAAGTGGGGACATTTTTCTATTGATACAAGAAGGCTTTGGGCCAGCACTTCATATCCAGTAAGGTCCCAAAATATAGGCATTTGTTTTTATTTCCAAATGATCGCAGATACATACAGTCACAGAGAGACACCGACAGCATTAGAAAGTCCTTTATTCCTCTAAACAAATGTTGCTAAGTGTCGATATATTAACTACAGTACAACCCTATGTTGGCATTTCTTCAGTTTTAAATATACTGACTGGGTCCTGGAAAAATGGAGCTAGCCTGCACAGCAGTGTCAAAGGTCCTCTACACAGCCACCCTCACCTTCCTCCTCTTCCCATTAGTTAGAAAGGCAGGAACAGGACTCCACATTGTTTTGCAAATGAGGGAGCCCACTGGAAAGAGGTGGGGAAATCACAAGCACCCCCAAACCTGAGTTCCTGGGATCAAACCTCACTCAGATGCCAGCCCTGTTTACTGTGGGGCCACGCATCTGTTTTTCTGTAGGATGGGGTTAAGAATGCATTCTCTCCCTACACTGCAGGACTGATGGGCGCCGGGGAGGATACACACTTCAGAAAACACAGTAGGAACAGAACCAAGGGGAAAGGGAAAAGGAGACCTTTCACAGAGCACTGGAACGCCTGGTGTCAGGCTGGTTTCAAGGATGGCTGAAAATGGAAATATGGCAAAAAATGGGAGTCAAATTTAAAGCTCTAGAAGAAAACAAATAAAAAGTTGAGCTTACTTTGTAACCAGGGTACTACACTATGAGTTATTGTGTGAATTTCTTTCTCTTGTTTGGTGATAGATTAGAAGGGAATTGTAAATAAAACATACAAATGTCTTTCCTAATGGAGACGGGGAGTGGGAGAAAACCTACCTTCAGTTTCAAATGAGTTAATGGATGGGGCCGTGCGCTGGCAAGTCCTATTATGTAACTGGGAGCATTGTCAGCCTTCCTGATTATATTCAGTCACTGCAGCTGCAAAGCCTGTCCAAACCACAAACAGGAAATGAGAAAGTAGCTGCCACTGCCACCTCCGAAGGTTTTCTTGGCCTCCTGGAGCTGCGGGGGGGATCTTGAGCACGTCTGTGTGTACTCTGCATCCTAGAGAAGAAGAGAATGTTATTGTGCGAGGTTGTAAATGTGGCCCTTGCCACATGTGTTTTGTTCATTTTTTAGAAAGATTTTAATGGGAAAATCGTACTTTATTTGCTTAGATCTATACATGTGAACAGTCTCAAAAATAAGTATAAAAGAGCTCTTGCTGCAGCAGAAAGATGAGAGCTGATTTCCTCTCGTAGCTATTTCTTCAGATGTTTTTTATTCTGAAACGTTATTTTCTTCTTCTTTTCAAAATGATGCCCAGAATCAAAACACAATCTGTATTTAAATTATCTGTCTGTTGCTATTCAAGAAATTCTGTGTGCTCAGACATTTAGTGGTCAAATTACGCTTACAAGAAACTAGAGCAAATACTCAGAAATTGTACACCTGTAATTTGGGGGAATGTATTTAAAATTTAAAAAATAACTTTTTCCAAGAAGAGGCTCTGTGCACAGTATTAGGATGGGGCTACTCAAAATCAGAATCTGTTGCCATGGTGACCAACATGGGTGCCTGTGGGCTCTGTAAGGGAGGCTAGTCTGGTAATCACATAAGCTGTAGTGTTGTCGAATAACACCAGGAAGGCAGGACTGCCACAGTGCAATTTCTAGGAAACCACTCTTTTAAAATTCACATATCACGACTTCTTCTTTTACATGGAAATCTACCATTTTAGTATTTTTATATGAATCTGATAAAACTGATATAATGGAAAATAAAATTTACCAAGTTTTGAACATCAGAAATATATCAAATGAACCATGTGCTATACTAATCAATTTATGTTTAACAATTCTATTTTTTTAAATAAACAGCCAGTGAACCACAATTAAATGGTTTCCTCATAACATGCCACATGTGACTTAGTCCTTTTCTTTAATATGTAATATATAATAATTATAAAAGTATGCATAATTGATTAGAATAATAGATCAATGTCACTTTTTAACTAAATAAACAAATTAAATTTGGTTAAATGTGAAGTGCAATTAATACATATTTTTCCATGGAAAATACATTTAAGAAAAGGAATTCAAATTTTCTCATTCTTTTTCACATTTTACATTTTACATTGTCACGTGTAGCAATAGACCATGCTTCTAGGACAATGATTTTCAAACAGTGTGCTGCAAGAATTTGTCAAACATGCAATATCTAACTATATAGTCAGGGGTGCTGACCTCCTTTCCCTTAGACTGTCAAATAAAAAAATGACAACAGCCAACACAACGATAGCTCTCCAGGGTGAATGAATCAAAATTATTCCTATTTTTTGGTGTGCCACAGAATTTTAGTAAGAGCTGGTGTGCTGTCAGATAAAAAAGGTTGAAAATTATTATTCTAGGATATAGATTATTATTTGATATATCAGAAATTGGTTTCCGGTGACGATGTAAAGTTACCATTTTTTCATTCAACAAATAGTTATTTAATGAAAAAAAACCACAAATATTTGACCTTGAACAAGTCTTTTCACATCCTCAGGTCTTCAGTTCCCTCATCTGTAAACGAAAAGTTTGTACTGAGGGCCTTTCCAGCTCAAAAATGTCCTCATTCCAGAGCTCACAAGATAAAATAGTCTGTATGTAAGTTGTTTAGTACTTTTACTTGGAACTAAGAAAAACTATGTATGCAGAACCATTTCTATCCTGACACTGTGCTAGCCATTTTACTTGTATTACCTGTGGCACTGTAAAAAGGTGCTATATTCCCGTTTAACAAAGAAGTGGGTTATAGAGTTTGGAACTCTCCAACTCAATTTCAGATGCTTTGCATTATACCACATGGCCCACATGCTAGTGGAGCATCTTCCGCTACCTGTACGGATGGGTGATTTTTTTGTGTGATGACAAAGAGATAGAAAGTACAATTCTACGAGATGTCAAAAACTCGGAGAGCATTGATTTTTTTAATCATTAAAGAACTCTACTATGAAAGTGACAAAAGACTACTTTGAACTGTCACAAAACAGGAACTCCCAGATTCATCTGAAGGCAATGAGAGGTAGAAGGTGGGCACTGCTTAGTGCAAAAACAATGCTAAAAATGGGACTCTGACATTGGCTTACTGCTCATTAGTACCCACTTATGTCTAGTCATACTCAAGTGATTAATCATGGATCGAGGTCTGATCAATTGAATTTCATAAAAATTAAATGCTGGTACAAATAATCCTTGCAATGAGCACTTAAAATGACAGACATGACTTAGAGCAGGGTTTCTTCATTAACCTGAATGTTTTTCCTATTAATCCTCTGAAAGCACTTTCTCTCTCCCTGTACTTGAAGATGAGCCTGATAATGATGCTCCATTAAGGTGCCCACATTTATTTGCAAAACCATTGTGTATTCCACAGGCTCCTTCCATTACATATACGGTCTTGTGTCCAGTAGTTTTATATACTTTTTGCTGAATCAATACTGGCCTTTTCCTCTTCTGGCCATAGCAGAGGCCCCCCAGTGCTTTATAACGCAGTGAATGCAATTCTGCCTCTTTGTATTGGAGGCTTCTTTACTGCAAGTCCCAATGTTATACCCCACTTTGTTTTTTTGTTGTGTGAAAGAGTGGTCTGATGACAGGTTTCATTTCCCGGAATTTATTACCTATTGTGTATACTGCGTTTCAGTCACAATGACCCCATCTGCATTTAGGTTGAATAGGGGGCCCCACCCGGACACAATTTAATAAAGAAAGTAATGAGGCCACTCCAAGCTCATAGATGTGTCAGCACCATGAAAAGGGTCTATAATCAATGCAAATGTAATGTTTTCCTGCTTTGTGGGGCACAGAGGTTTGACACCCATCTCTTTTGCTGGATCAAATCAGCCTCCCTCTTTGCTTTGAGAATCTAATGAAAGGTATGGACTCTCTTCTTCCCTAAAAAAAAAAAAAAAAAGTGTGTGGCTGGATAATTTATTGAAATGTTAATTGGTGGGTTGCTTCATGCTTTATTTTTCCCTCTCTCCTGTTCCAAGAATGTGGTCAAGCCTCTTGAGATGTGAATGGTGCCCCTGAGATTTTGCAGAGCATAACCTGCCAATCCATCCATGGGAGGCCTCCCGGAAAATTCAGGAACCTTTGTCCTGTCCAAGGATGGGGCTGGGAGAGTATCAAATAATGACCAAAGTGGATGGGGCTTAAGGTCAAGTTTATTAAATAATGTGATATTTTTGTACACTTATATGTAGCTATATGTTCCCGTCCTCTCTATAGTTCTAGGCACTCCTTCACACACACAATTTTGCACAGTATTTCTGGGGATTTGTGACCCTTATCCCCAACCCACTCCCTGAGGCCAATAGTAAGAACGTTCACATTATTAAGTGTTACTATTGAGTTTTAACCAAGGATAATTCATGTATTTTTCATGATGAGGAGTAAGGGTTGAGAGGTTCAGTAACTTTCTTAAGGTCACACAGCTGCACTGGTAGAGGCAGGATTTGAACCCAGACATGTATCAGGTAGCAGCAAGCCAAACTGTTGCCACAAAAGCCGCTGCTCTAGGATGCTATCCTCAGGGCTGGATTTTTACTTCTTTTATTTTTTTTAGTTTCCTAAAAACACCCTTTAGTAATCCCCAGTCCTGAACCTAGTCAGAATTTACCCAATTTCTGTCCAAAGATTAGTCACTCTTCACACTCTGACATGTTAAAAGAGGCCCCTGCCACATGATTTCACCTGTTAGATCCAGCTCCCCAGGATACCATCCCAGCTCTTAGAAGAACTGTGGGGCCCTGACGGGCTATTTCAGTGCTCCGGACTTCAGTCCTTATCGGCAAAGTGGGGATGATAAAAATACCTATGACATGAGGTTGTTGTGTGGATTTTATAAAAAGCAGGGCACTTTAATTACTTGGCATAGGACCTAGTACATAATAAGAGCTCAGTCAACAGCAGCTCGTTATTGTAATTAAACTGCGTCCTTCTGACTGTGAAGACTTGCCTCAGCGGACACTTCTTGACGGGCAGACGAGGCCACGGGTCTGGGAGGTCTCCCGTGACGCCGTCAGGCTTGCAGGTCTTCCCTTCGCACTCCCACAGAATTTCGAACATAGTTCTTTGATGATTTTACGATTCCATAGAAATTTTGTTTTCACATGTTTGTTTTCCTTAACTAGACTGTTAGCATCATATTGATCTTTGACATCATGGTAGTTTGTGTAGGAGCAAGTACAGAGGACAAGGATTCCAGGGGCACCATTCATACTGTAGTAATTGTAAACGGCGCCCTCCCTGTACCCCTACGACTGTACCTTGCTGTCACCTGGGTATGCCCAGATAAAATATGGCTAGAATAATAATGACTTTATGTGTAGGAATAGCAGGTATGAAATCATATTTGAAATGGAATAGGAAAGAATGAAGTACTGCATTTTCAAATATACCCCCCTCGTGTTAATCATTTTTTCCCGGTTTTATTGAGAGGTCATTTACATCTAAGTATTAATCTTTCTTTTATTCTTCTAAGGTGTCATTTAATTTTCTTCTGTGACAGAAATCATGGAATATAGTAGTATTCCTAAAGGTAGCACGCATCCAGTCATCAAGTGTAATAAAGATTTTGTCAGATGTTTTTTATAGGATTGAATTTTAGAATTTAATATGGAGAAAAATAACTTCTCATTGACAATACACATAAAACTGCTCATCTTTCCCTAGTTTGTGTAAACTGAGATCATTACAAGTCAAAATTGATAACATAAAGTGTCTTCAAAGCTGGTGCACAGAACTCCTACACCAGTAATTTAAACCGGTTCTCAAAAAGCTGAAAGGAATCCTGATTTCATTCAATTTACTATTGATGTGACTCACAGAGAGAAAGGTTGACTATTAACAAAATTGTTAGGCTTGAGGAAAGGTTTCAGGTAAAGAAAATGAAAAGCATTTAAATTTTAAAATGTAAATGAAGCTTTTAGCTTTAGAACAGAATATAATTCAGGCCAAGCTAATTTCAAATATATGATAATTTCATTACCTTCACTGAAGCTTTCCTTGATCCAATCTGTAAAAGAGTAGTTTGATAATTAATAATTACAAAATATGGGAGATATTTTAGGCATTGTTTTCAAGCATGATTTGTATTTGTTGTTTTTAAGCACCATTTGCTCACAAGCTGCTAATTATAGTTTTAATTCATTTATTAATCTAGGCTTAACAGAATCTCTAGTAATGTTTTGCTATTCATTACTAATGTTATTGTAATTACTTTAAAATCATATAAATGCATCTATGTTCAAATAATATAATTCAGAATTTTGAAGGTAATTAAACTTCATTTTTGGGTATAGGCTATGAGTTAGCTCTTAATTTAACCACAAAGACTTAACAGACAACCTCTACATTCTGCGGGGCACCATTCATACTGTAGTAATTGTAAATGGTGCCCTCCCTGTACCCCTACGACTGTACCTTGCTGTCACCTGGGTATGCCCAGATAAAATATGGCTAGAATAATAATGACTTTATGTGTAGGAATAGCAGGTATGAAATCATATTTGAAATGGAATAGGAAAGAATGAAGTACTGCATTTTCAAATATACCCCCCTCATGTTAATCATTTTTTCCCAGTTTTATTGAGAGGTAAATTTATATTCTCAACTGTATAGTGAAAGATTAAACTGCTTTGAAATAAATAAATAAAACATTCTTATAAATGTTGAAAAACTGTCAATCATTTTTTTATTAAGCTACAAAATTTGTATCCATCTGACACTCACAATCATCAGATAAATAATTTGTTTAAGCTATCTAATGCAATAGGGTGTATTTCCACTTTAATTAAAATCCTTACATGTCCAAAAACTGCCATAATTTACTTTTGCAAATTATATTAATTTCAGTGGTAAAGTGGTAATAATAATTATTGTAATGGATGATTAAAGACAACTTATATCAACCCATGGCTGCTTTTCAAAATGATACTCTTTTTTCTATTTCAGTAAGTTATAGAGAATTCACTGATCATCCAGTCTCCCTCTGAAACCTCTGACAAATCTTTTTAAAGGTCCTCTGGGGATCCTTCTTCTTTCTCTTTTCTCTGGACTTCCCTTGGGATTCTCACCTGAATTCTTTTTCTTTCTCCTCACTCACCTTTCATCTTAACTGTTACCATGGAGTCAACCATAATAACAATTCCCAAATCAATAGCTATCTTATTTTTCACAAGCAGCTCAATCCAATAGTTCAGTTTGTCTCTGTGGTATTTCTTTATACATGTAAAATAAAAAATATCCCAGTTTTAAATACTCAAATGCTTTATTAATTGACACATATATTTTTGCTGAAATTAATATGGCTTGGTACATGATTTTCTTATTCTCAATAAGTATGATTTGTTAAATGAGTTTTAAATTATTTCATTTTTTATATTTTATGACTTTTACATAAATAAATATACAGAAATCAACATTCTTTATAGTGTGGTTCTTTTTTGTAGAAGCTAAATGCTTATATTTTTATTTTTTTAATTATATTTTATTGATTATGCTATCACAGTTGTCCTGATTTTCCCCCCTTTGCTCCCTCCACTCATTATGCCCTACTCCCTCAGGCAATCCTCTCATCATTGTTCATGTCCGTGGGTCTTGGGTATAAGTTCTTTGGCTACTCCATTTCCTATGCTGTACTTTACATTCCCATGGCTATTCTGTAACTACCTATTTGTACTTCTTAATCCCCTCACCTCTCCACACATTCTCCCACATCTCCAACCCTCTGGTAACTATCTTCTTTTCTCTTGCTGCTTTTAAGATTCTTTATCTTTAACCTTTGGCTTTTAAATTATAATGAGTCTTTTACTGGGCCTCTTTGCATACATCGTAACTGGGATTCTCTGTGTTTCCTGGACTTGCATGTCTATTTCCTTCACCAAATTAGGGATGTTTTCTTTCATTATTTTTTTAGACAGATTTCCAATTTCTTGTTCTTTCTCTTTGCCTTCTGGCACCCCTATGGAGGATGTTGGACCTCTTGAAGTTGTCTAAGAGACTACTTATACTATCTCCATTTTTTTTGGATTCTTTTTTCTTTTTGTTGCTCTGATTGGTTGGGGTTTTTTTTCTTCCTTATGTTCCAAATTATTGATTTGATTCTCGGCTTCATCCACTCTACTATTGTTTTCCTGTAAATTGTTCTTTATTTCAATTCATCTATCCTTCATTTCTGACTGGGTCTCATTTATGCTGAGGGAGTTAGTTGAGCTCCTCACTAACTCCCTTGAGCATCCTTATAACCAGTGTTTTGAACTCTGCATCTGAGAGATTGATCTCCATTTTGTTGAGCTCTTTTTCTGGTGTTTGACTATTCTTTCATTTGGGCCATGTTACTTTGTCTCCTTATTTGGGCAGCCTCCCTGTGTTTATTTCTATTTATGAGTTAGAGCTGCTTTGATTCTGTGTCTTGGTAGTGTGGCCTAACATAGTAGATGTCCTATAGGGCCCAGTAGCATAGCCTCTGCTTTCATCTAAGCTGGGTACTCAAAGTGCACCCTTTGTGTAGAAAACAGCTAAACTTAGTTCTCCAGACATGTGGGTAAGAGAGACACACCGACTTTGTTTACCCTACAGCAGGTTAATGGGAAGGATTTACCCAGGCCAGTCAGCTTCAAGGACTGGCTGTGACCACTGACCACCAACCTCTGTCCTCTGTGGAGGATCAACTGTGCAGGGGCAGGATGGTGGTGCTCCAACATGTCTGTAGCTGTCCACTGGGTACACTAGCCCTGGGTTTTCCCACCTGGTACAGGCCAAGGTCAGCCCCTACTTGTGTTTTGCCCGGGGCACCCTGCCTAAGCTATAGAGCAATCTGAGATGGCTGCTACTTGTTGGGGGCTGGGATGAGCCTAAAGCAGGCTGATGCAGCCAGAGATGGAAATTGCGCGTACATTACAGGACATCTGTGGTCAGAAGTTTCCTGCACAACAGGATATCTGCGATTAGAAACATTGTAGGTGCCTAGCCTGAGCACACGGGCGGCACACCAATCAGTGCCTTGATCACGCGCCTATCATGCGCCCCCTAGCCTATCCCAGTTAAGAGCACGCCCCAAAGCTACCAACCAGAGCTACTTCCCCTATCTGCCTTCCTCTACCCTCCTCTATATAACTCCCTCCATTTTAAAATAAAACTGGCAGCTGGATCAGAATCCATTGACTTGCTGTCGTTCTTTCGCGCCTCCTGTCCCGTCCCTTTTCATCCGTTGCAGGTACTTCGGCGGACCCCGTTGACTGCCTCGCGGGCCGAGGCAGCTACTTGTGCTGGGCTTGGAGATTTCCAGGCAAAGGCAAGCTGTGAATCTAATCTAGCTGCTGCTAGGGCTCACTGAATCGAGCTGTTGCTTGTTTGATAGGATTAAGGAGTCAAGATCAGCCATTCTTGTGGAAAAGCAGCTTGGGTGACCTGTAAGTTGAGTGTAGCAGGGCTTCTGGGGATCTCCAAGGCAGGTCAAACAGTGTTAGCCAGGTTGATGGAGTCTCAGATATGGCACCAGCTTACTGGCTCTGTTGGTGGAAGGCTTAGCAAAAGGACAATGGCCTCTGCTCACCTTGATGCCAGACACTCAGTTCCTCCCTATATACCACTGGTGCCTTTCAAGCTGCCACCCCAATGCTGGAGCTCAGCGGGAATGAGTCTGAATAGGTGTGTCTATGTGTGGGTTCCCCAAGAGGAACTGCTTAGGACTCTAGCAGCCTTCTCCACTGATGCAATCCCCACTTATTTTCATAGTCAGAAGTTGTAAAGACTTATTTTCCTGGCACTGGAACCCTAGGCTGGGGGGCCTGGTGTAGGTCTGCAACTCCTTACTCCCAATGCTTCCCGAATTTTTATCCATGTGGGTGTGAGACAAGTGTGTTCCATGTCTATGTCCCTCCTATCAGACAGGATGGATGTGATTTCTTTAATTCCATAGTCATCAGACTTCCATTCAGCTCAATTTCAGATGTTCCTAATTGATGGTTGTTCTATCTTTTAGTTGTAATTTTGATGTGGTTGTGCAAAGAGGTGAGCCATGTCTGTCTACATAGCCATCTTGACCGGAAGTCCTATACCGCGGTTCTTGATGACAGACTGATCCCATGTGGAAGCCTCTCCCCTCCGCAGTGAATAACTAGAAATAACAGAAAACAACGTGTGATTTAAAAATCTATTACCACAGAGGAAAACATGAATGAATGGGTAATTTTGGAGGAATCCTAGAAAGATTAAAAAATATATGGAATTAAATATGAGGAAAAGAACTATTAAAATGGAAACAGGAAAAAGCTACAATAAACAATGTTCTAAAGACTGCTGGTTCCAGACAAAATGGAGCAAACACATTTTAGATCTCCCACTACTCACAGCAAAAAATCTCAGGCAAAAAGATGTAAGACACAGAAGACTCTAAGGGGGAAAAATAAGATGGAATGTCTAGGGACCTCAGGACTTGAGGAAAAACCTAGCAGTGTATTCCCTGAGTTTTTTCTTGCCCCATAAATAACTCAGCCTGGATTCTAGAGGAACTTGCAACTTAGAAACACCAATAGTCAGACAAAAAAACAGCCCCAAGAAAAGTCTGCTTTCTCTAGGAAATAGATCAGCAAAATATTGGCCAACAGAAACTCTTTTTTTTTAATCCTCACCCAAGAATATGTTTTATTGATTTTATAAGGAGAGGGAGGGAAAGAGAGAAAGAGAAAGCAAGAGGGACATTAACGTGAAAGAGAAACATGGAGAGGTTGCCTCCCATACACACCTCAATTGGGGATCAAACCCACAACCTATGTATCCTGACTGGAAATCAAACTGATGACCCTTCCACATACAGGATGACACTCTAACCACTCAGGTGGTTACCTGAGCCACCTGGCCAGGCAGAACTGAGACTGTTGAACCACACTCCCCGGTTCTTCAGGTGAACACTAGGTAAAAAGCACCACACCCCTTCCTCACCACAGTGAGTACTGCGTGTCAGAGCTGGCTGAGCTCTGCTTTCCACCCTTTCCCTCTATAGTAATGAGGAGAGTGCCCGCTGTGGGCAGAACTCTGACTTCCCATGCCCCTTGTAGCAATGGGCAGTGCTCTTCCCGGCAGACTTTTTGGGCACAACTCTGACTTTGACTTTGCTCCGGCTGTAACTTGGAAGTGCCCCTTGCCACAGAGCCTGTATATAGAACTTTGACTTATAACGCCCTCTTTCACTCACTGGGAGGTGACCGGCTCCATGTAAGGCAGAGGGGGAAACCTTGTCTTCCGAAGTCTGCCAAACAAGAAAGAGGTAGCACCCCTACACCTGCCTAGACAGTTCTGAGAGACCGTGTGATGCAGTGCTGTTGTCTGGGTAACACACGAGCAAAGCAGATCAGGATAACAGGGCCAACTTGACAAACTACACTGGTGTTAGATCTACAGCACACAAAAAGCATATTAGGGTATGTATTCGGAACCTGAATAGACTAATGAAGAAGGTTTACTAGGAAGAAGGGTCTTACAACACAATACTCCAAGTGTCCCAAATACAGTACAAAGTGATTTTTCATACTAAGAACCAGGAAAATCTAGATTCAAATAAGAAAAGACAATCAATAGCTAATAATAGTTAGATGACAGGAATTGTTTAACTAGGCTTTTCAAGAAGCTGTCAAAATATGCTTTAATAAGCAATTGTGAACAGTTTGAAACAAATTAAAAAATAGAAAATATCATCAAAGAAATAGAAGATGTAAAGAAGAACTAAATGGAAATTCTAGAACCAAAGAACACAATAAACTAAATAAGAACTCACTGGATGGGTCCAGTAGCAGAATGGAGAGGGCAAGGAAAGAATCAGTGAACTTTCAGATAGGGCAACAGAAATTATTCAATTAAAAAACTAAAGAAAATAATTGGATTTGAATAAATTGAACCCTAGAGACTTATGGGATAGTTACAAGAGATTTAACATTCATGACATCAAAGTCCCAGAAACAAAGAAAAACAAGAATGCATATTTGAAGAAATAATAGCTAAGAACTTCCCAAATTTGATTAAAGATATAAGCCTTCAATTCAAGACACTGAGTGAACCACAAGCATAATAAATCCAAAGAAATGCGTATCTAAATGTATCCTACTCAAATTTAAGAAAACTTACAAGGAGAGTTTTTAAAGCAGTTAGAAAAAATATATTATTGACAGAGGAACAATGATTCAAATACATAATAGCTGATTACTCATTAGAAATCACAGTGTTCAAAGAAAGCATTACAAAATTTTTTAAGTGCTAAAGAAAAGATTGTTGACCCCAAATTCTATATCGAGTGAAAATATACCTCAGGAGTAAGAATTATATGTTTGAAGATTTTTTTAAAGTGAGGAGAATTTATCACTGACAGAATAAAAAAACAGCTAAAGGAATTCTTCATGCAAAAAAAAATAATACATAAGGAAACGAAGAACATTAGGAGTAAAGAAAGAACAGCTTAATAGGTAAATATATATATGGATAAGTCCAATATATTACTTTTTCCTTGCAATTTTTAAAAATTGTGTTTAGCAGTTAAAAGTAAAAATTAATAACAATGTCTGAAAAAGTTCTCAATGTATGTAGAAGTAATATTTTAAGACAACTACTGTGTCATAAAGGAGGAGGGTGAAGTGACCTAAATGATGGTGATGTGTCCACGTCCCACTGGAAGTGAAAAAACATTGATAGTAACAAACTACATTAAATCACACATACTTTATGTAACCCCTAGAACAACCACTTAAAAAAAAAAACTCGATACAGTAACAGACTCTACATGAAAAGATGACTCCAAAGATAAATCAAAATGGAATACTTAAAAAATGCTCGAGTAACACAGAGAAAGACAGGAAAGGGAAAACTGGGGAATAAAAGGGGACAAACAGCACAAATAATAAAACAACTGACAAATTCTGAAATCTCAATAATTACCTTAAACCCAAATGGCTTAAATACATCAATTAACAGTAAAATGGGTATACACCATGAATGACAACACAGTCAGTTACTTCAAATATAATAAGTAGGTTAAAGGTAAAAGGATAGAAAATGTAGCATGTGAACACTCAACAAACAAAAGTCAGAGAAGCTATGTTAACATTAGATTAAGTAGACTTTAGAACAAAGAAAACGACCAGGGACCAAACAAGACACTATATAACGGTACAAGGATCAATTCACCAAAAAGACACAACAGTCTTAAATGTTATGCACCAAATGTGAAAGCTGCAAAGTATGTGAAGCAAAAGCTTCCAGAAATGAAAGGAGAATAGAGAAATCTACAATTAGGGTTGGGGACTTCAATACCCATTTGTTAGAAATTGATAGAAACAGTAGGAAAAGATGTCAGCAAGGATTTAAAGGAATTGTACAAAATCATTAACAAATGAAATCTAACTGAGATTCATAAGTACACACCACCCACAACAACAGAATACATGTTCTGTTTAAGTGTGCATGGGACATTCACAAGAGACCATATCATAGATGATAAAATAAACTGTAACAACTTTAAAAGAATTGAGATCATATTGAATATGTTCTCTGATCATAATGGAATTAGCTAGTATTCAACAACAGGAAGATAACAGAAAAATCACCCGAAACTTAGAAATTAAACAACCTATTCCTCAATAATCAATGAATCAAATAAGTAGTCTCAAGGGAAGTTTTTTAAAAAAATCAATGGAATTAAAATGAAAATACAATAGATCAAAATGACAGAAAGTCAAAATGAGCTATTACTACATACTTATCAGAATCGCTTAAACAAAAAATAATAAGGACAATACCAAATTCTGGTGAGTATTTAGAGAGACTGGACCATTCATACATTTCTGGTGGAACATAAAATGGCACAGCTACTCTGGGAAACAGTTTGGCAGTTTCTTAAAAAACTAAACACGAAGTATCGTATAGATCAGCAATTGTCCTCCTGTGCATTTATCTTATGTTCACACAAAAACCTACAGACGAATGTTCATAGAAGCTTTATTTGTTACAACCCAAACCTGGAATCAGTCCACATGTCCTTTGAAAAGTAGATGATTTAGCAAATTGTGGTGCATTTATTGACCATAGAAAACTAGTTAGCAATTATTTAAAAATTTTATATATATAAAAAATATCTATCTATCTATCTATCTATCTATATATATATATATCACAACTTGGATGAATCTACAGGGAATTGGCTGAACAAAAACGTCAGTCCCTAAAAATTACATACTGTGTGAGTTCATATACATATATGTATACATATATATGTATATAGGCATACCTCATTTTACTGCACTTAGCCTAATTCTGCTTCACATATACTGCATTTTTCACAAATTGAAGGTTTGTGGTAATCTGCATTGAGCAAATCAATCAGCACCATTGCACACTTACTAGACTACAGTGTAGTGTTCCAATATGTTCAAATGATGGTTAACATTTTTTAGTAATAAATTAGTTTTAATTGAGGTATGTACATTTTTTAGACATCATGCCATTGCACACTTACTGGACAACAGTGTAGTGTAAACATAACTTTTATATGCATTGGGAAGCCAATAAATTTGTGTAATTCACTTTATTTCAATATTTACTTTATTGCAGTAGTCTGGAACGAACCCACAGCCTGGGACAATTTTGAGATGACGCTTTTAGAAAAAGACAGATCAGTGGTTGCCAGGGGTCAGGGAAAGGAAGGATGGAAAGCAGGGAGGCGTGGCTCTTAAAGGGAACTTGAGGGACCCTGGCGGGGGAGGTGCTGGACCCGTTCAGTACCTCCACTGTGGTGGTTGACAATCGAACCCACAAAGGTGACAAAATTGTATAGCACTTAATGCACATACACACTAGTACAAGTAAAACTGGAAAAATCTAAATGAAATCCATGGATTTTATCAATGTCAGTATCCCAGTTGTGACATTATACTATAATTTTTCAAAATATTACCTTTGAGGGAAACTAGGTAAAGTGTCCAAGGGACCTCTCTGTATTATTTCTCACCACTGCCTGAGAATCTACTATCATCTCAATAAAATTTTAATGAAAATGATCTGTGGTATATAGCTAAAACACTATTTAGAGGGAAATTTATAGGAATAAAATTGTTAACCTTTAACTCAATTGCCAGTAATTTTTGCTCAGAAAGCTCTGACTGTGCAGAAGCATGAAAATATTACTTTGCTCTGGACAAATGCATTGCAGATTTAAATGTAAAATATAATACTACAGAACTTTTAAAAGAAAACTTCATGACCTAGAATTAGGTGAAGAATTCTTAGATATGACTTCAAAGCTATGATTCATAAGAGAAATAATCAGTGAATTGGAATTCTTTATGGTTTAAAATGTTTGCTCTGCTAACTACTCTATTAAGAAGATGAAAAAGATGAGCCAAAGATTAGAAGAAAATATTTGCAAAACATATATTCAGTAAAACAGTTATATCCAGAAAATATAAAAAAAAAATCCAAACTCAGTAGTGAAGCGAACAATCCAATTAGAAATGGGTAAAAGATTTTAACAGTTTGCCAAAGAAAATATATGAATGGCAAGTATGTACGTTTAAAAATATTCACTACCATTAGTGTGGTAAAAAGATGTCCACCTTCTAACCCCTGAAACCTGTGAATATAAATATCTCACTTGGCACAAGGGACTTTGCAGATGTAATTAAAGTTAGGACCTTGAGATAGGGTAATTATCCAGGGTCAGCCAGGTAGACCCAGTCTAAATCACATAAATCCATAAAAGGTGAGACCCTTTTGTGCCTCCAGAGATATGAAACCACAGAAGGAAGGTCAGAGAAATGCGATGCTCCTGGCTTAGAAGACGAAAGGGAGGCCATGAGCCAAGGAATGCTGTTGACCTCTAGAAACTAGAGGAGGCCAGGAAACAAATTTTCTGCTAGATTTTCCAGAAGGACTGAAGCTCTGCCTATACCGTGACTTTAGCGCGGTGTGATCTGTGTCAAACTTCAGAACCATAAAACTGTGAATCAGTAAATTTGTGTTGTTTTCAGCTGCTAAAGTTGTGGTAACTTTTTATGGCAGCTATAGAAAATTAATACAATTAGTCATTATAGAGATGCAAATTAAAACCATGATGAGACACCACTACACACCTATCAGAATAGTTCACTAAGGGTTACTGACAGTAGCGCATGCTGGAGAGGATGTGCAGACACCAGATCGCTCACAAATTGCAAGTGAGGATACAAAGTGGTATAGCTATTGGGAAACAGGGTGGAAATTTCTTTAAAAATTAAACATTCAGCTATCACATGTCCCAGCAACTGTACTCTTAGGCATTTATCTTAGGAAAAAAGAAAGCTAATGTTTACACAGAAACCTGTCATACTTATAGAAACTTCATTTGTAATAGCCCCAAACTGAGAACAATCCACATTTCCATTAGTGGATGAATAAATAATCAAGCTGTTTATTCATACTATGGAATAATTTTCAGCAATAAATAGAAACAAAATACTGACATGAAACTACTTGGATGAATCTCAAGATCCCTATCTAAGTAAAAAAAAGAAGTGAATCTCAAAAGGTTAAGTACTGTGTGATTCCATTTGTATAACATTCTTTTTTTTAATTATATTTTATTGATTAAGCTATTAGAGTCGTCCCAATGTTTCCCCCTTTGCCGCTTCCACCCAGCACCTGTCACTCCCTCAGGCCATCCCCACATCATTGTTCATGTCCGTGGGTCATGCATGTAAGTTCTTTGGCTACTCCGTTTCCTGTGCTGTACTTTACTTCCCTATGGCTATTCTGTAACTACCTATTTGTACTTCTTTAATCCCCTCACCTCTTCACCCATCCCCCCAAACCCCCTTCCATCTGGCAACCATCAAAATGCTCTCCATATCCACGATTCTGTCTCTGTTCATCTTGTTTGCTTAGTTTGTTTTTTCGATTCAGTTGCTGATAAATATGTATTTATTGCCATTTTATTATTCAAAGTTTTGACCTTCTTTTTCTTAAATAAGTCCCTTTAACATTTCATATAATAATGGTTTAATGATGAACGTCTTTAGGTTTTTCTTGTCTGGGAAGCTCTTTATCTGTCCTTTGATTCTAAATGATAGCTTTGCTGGGTAGAGCAATCTTGTCTGTAGATCCCTGCTTTTCATAACTTTGAATATTTCTTGCCAATCCCTACTAGCCTGCAAAGTTTCTATTGAGAAATCTGCTAAAAGTCTTATGGGAACTCCCTTGTAGGTAACTCTCTGCTTTTCACTTGCTGCTTTTAAGATGCTCTCTTTATGTTTATCCTTTGGCCTTTTAATTCTTATGTATCTTGGTGTGGTCCTCTTTGGCTCCAACTTTTTGGAAACTCTCAATCTTCCTGGACTTTCATGTCTATTTTCTTCACCAAATTAAGGAACTTTTCTTTCATTATTTTTTTCAAATAGATTTCCAATTTCTCGCTCTTTCTCTTCTCCTTCTGGCCCACCTATCATGCAAATGTTGCAATGCTTGAAGTTGTACCAGAAGCTGTTTACACTTTCCTCATTTTACAGGATTCTTTTTTCTTTTTGTTTTTCTAATTGGTTGATTTTTCCTTCTTGTGTTCTAAATCATTGATTTGATTCTTGGCTCTATCCACTGTATGTGTTTCCCTGTAAATTGTTCTTTATTTCAATTAGTGTATTCTTTGTTTCTGACTGGATCTTTGTTATGCTGTTGAGGTCCTCACTAAGTTCCTTGAGCATCCTTATAACTGGTGTTTTGAACTCTGCATCTGATACATCACTTGTCTCCATTTTGTTTAATTCTTTTTCAGGAGTTTTGATCTGTTTTTTCATTTGGGCCATTTGTCTCCTCATTTTGGCAGCCTCCTACATTTGTTTCTATGTGTTAGGTAGAGATGCTTTGACTCTGTGTGTTGCTAGTGCATGTCCTGGTGGGTCCAGTGGCATAGCCTCCCCTATCACCAAAGCTGGGTGCTCAACAAGCATGCCCTCCATGTGGGCTGAGTATACCTCCTCTTGTGGTTGAGCCTGGATTGCAGATGGCAGGGCAATGGGAGGGATTTACCCAGGCCAGTCAGCTACAAGGACTGTCTGTGTCCACTCACCATAAACCTCTACCCTCTGTGAAGGGCCAGCTGTGCAGGGGCAGGGTGGTGGTGCCCCAGTGTGGTCTGTAGCTGTCTACTGGGTGGGCAGCTTCTGTGTTTTCCGGAGTGGTACAGGCCAAGGTCAATCCCCACCTATGTTCTGCCCCAGGCCACCCTGTCTGAGTTAAAAAGCAATCTGAGATGGCTGTTTCTTATGCTGGGCTTAGAGATTCCTGAGTGAAGCCGAGCAGTGAATCTAGGCTAGCTGCTGCTAGTGCAGGACCTCAGCCACTTAGCAAGGGGTATGGGGGTTGGGGGATCACTGAGACCAACTGTTGCTTGTTTGAGAGGATTTAGGAAGTTGTGAAGCATGAGCCAAGACCAGCCATTCGATCTGGAAAATTCACTGTTAACAGCTTTTGTGACTCCATAAGTTGGTGGGACAGAGTTTCAGGGGTTCTCCAAGGTGGAGCAAACAGAACAAGTTTAGCCAGGTTGGTGGAGTCTCAGATATGGCACCCACATGCTGGCTCTGTGGCTCTGAGGGGGAGGGTTCAGAGAAGGGACAGTGGCCTCTGCCTACCTTTTTGTCTTAGAGAAAGCTGTGCCCTGGCTCTTGCCTTGATTCCAGACACTTCTGTTCCTCCCTGTATGCCACTGGTGCCTTTCAAGCTGCTACCCCAGTGCTGGAGCTCAGAGGGAGTGAGTCCAAGTATGTCCGTATATGGGTTCTTTAAGAGAAACTTCTTGAGACTCCAGAAGTTTTTTCTACCAATTCAATCCTCACTGGCCTTTGCAGCCAGAAGTTATGGGGTCTTATCTTCCTGGCACTGGAACCCTGGACTGGGGGCCTGTTGTGTGGCTGGGACTCTGCACTCTGGAGATATCCCTCCCAAATTTTTATCCACCACACGTGGGTGTGGGACCGGCCCATTCCACATCTCTGCCCATACCTATTGGCGTGGATGGATGTGGCTTCTTTAATTCTGCTGTTGTCAGGCTTCCATTCATCTCAACTTACTTATTTTCTATCTTCACTGGAAGTAGCTGCATAACATTTTTAAAGTGACAAAATACAGTGATGGAGAACCAGGTAGAGCCAAGGGTAAATGTTGGGAGAAGCTTGTGAGTACTCAGGGATAAAATGAAGAACAGTTGTGATGATGAAACAGTTCTGCATCCTGATTGTGATAATAGTTATCTGAATCCATGTAATATAATTTTTATAGAATGACCTCTCCCTCAAAAGACACAGTGTATAACCCTGTTGTTCGTAATAGTCAAGAAGTATAAGTGACCCAAATGTTCTATCAGCTGATGAATGGATACACAAAATGTGGTATATCGATACAAGAAAAAGTTATTTGGCAAGGAAAAGGAACGAAAACATTGGAAAATCTATAAAGCCAGAAAACAAATTAGCAATGGCCTAGGACTAGAGGGTGGGAAGCAAGAGTAAGTGCTACTGGGTATGGGTTTTCTTTTTGGAGGTAAAATTAGATTGTGTTTATGGTTGCAGAATTCTGTGAATATACTAAAATCATTTAACTGTACATTCTAACTGGATCAGGTTGATTGTATATGAATTGCATGGCATATGGCGTATGAATCACACCTTATTAAAAGTATTTAAAAGATAAAAGGAGTGCATGTAAAAACTGTTCAAATCTGAGTGAAGTCTGTATCTGAGTTAATAGTATCGTATCAGTGTGAGTTTCCTCACTTTGACAGTGACCTCTCTCCATTGTACAGAGTGAAGTGTAGATGGGAATTCTTGTACTACTTGCAACTTCTTGTAAGTCTTAAACTATTTCAAAATAGTTACTTTTAAGAAAGGGTGTTACTCTATGCAAACAGATGAAAGACTTGAAGTTCTTGCAAGCCTTAAACTATTTCAAAATAAAGAGTTACTTTTAAGAAAGGGTGTTACTCTCTGCAAACAGATGAAAGATTTGAAGTAGGAGGGAGCCCAGAGGCAACTGACAGCAAGATATCAATCAAGGTCACGGTCAGAAGCCAAGTAAGTCAACCATGCCATGCCTCTCTCTGTGGGAGCAAAGAAGCAAGAGCAGTGCCCACTTTTAGACACCAACAGGACGTGTAGGGGCCTGCCTGGAAAACAAGGGCTAGGGCCTTAGAACAATGGTCAGTCTGAAGGAATGAGGGGGCCCACCCCTGGGACTGGCTATAGGTTCACCCCAATCAGTTGTCTACTCTGCTTCTTCCCCAGAGTGGGGAGCAGCCTGCCTTCCACAGCAGCATCACACCTCCTCCTTTCCTGCAGATGGCAGGAAACTGACGGAGCTTTCCCAGGGTAGCGCACCCGACCATCACAAATACAAAGATGCTCACACGACCATTCACCAACTCAGATAAGCCAGCACCATACCAGAGAAGAGGAAAGCATGGACGCACACACAAAGAAATAACACAGTACGCAGCACTGGATTTTAGAAACACCATCATTACTTTACTGAACACATGTTTCTTGAGCCTCTCTGATATGAGCCAGGCACTTTTTTAACTTTTGGAGATACTATGGTAAATACAACAGGCAAGGTTCCTACCATCATGGACATTCCAATGTACTGAAAGAGATGGACAACAACAACAAAAATAAAGAAAATAAAATATCAGAGCAAAATATGTTTTTGATTAAAAGAATAATACCCAGTAAGCCAGGGGTGGGGGGGACAGACAGAATGTGTGTGTGTGAGGATACTGAGTGCTGCGTTGGGTAAGGTAGTCAGGGGGCACCTCTGATGCAGAGTAAGCTTCGAGCAGTGACCTGGATCAGGACTAGGAGCAAGCCTCTTAACATCTGGGGGTAGGGGGGATAGGGCAAGCAGGTGGCAGAATGGGTGTGTGCATTTGGAAGGACTGAAATGTTGACAGCAGCAGGGAGACCAAAATGTTTGCAGTGGAATGGGGAGAAAGGCTCAGAGAACACACAGGGGGCTGATCATTTAGAACAGTGTGGGCCGTTATAAGGACTTGTGGCCCTGGCTGGGGTGGCTCAGTGGATTGAGCACCAGCCTGCAAACCGAAAGGACTTGTGTTTTCATTCTAAGCTTAACCAATACAGTGTGCTCCAAGAGAGGCAAGAAAGTATTTCAACCAACAATTCTTTAAAAAGCATCAACCAGCCATCGTGTAAATAAATTAAAGGCTTCATCTTTGAAATGAATCATTCAATAGATGAGCGGAAGAGCAGATGGGACACCAAAAAAGAGCAAATTAGTGAGCTGGAGGAAAACCCCACATTTTTCCCCCCAGAATAAAGGACGCACACACAATTAAAAGATGAAAAGTAAGAGAAGAAAGACAGAGGCTCTAGTGATTTATCCAGAAGGTTCAAGTTTTATCTAATAGAAGTACTGGAACATACTATATTAGAAAAGTTATTTTTTAGGAAAAATAGAGAAGAGGCTATATTCGAAACCATATAAATAGATACTTGACTAATTCCATTAAAATCTTCAATTCATAAGAAACAGAGCAAAGCACACTTAATAATTAGATATAAATACTTATCAAATATCCATGGGTCATTACAGAATTTGACCATACACTGTACAGCTACAAAGTTCTTTCACAAGGCTATTGTAATCTCAAGATGACAACAAAGCAAATCCTACTCAAGAAATAATATCGGAGGTCAGAAGGACATGGAGGTAGATTCCTAGCTAAATGGTAGCAAATCAAACCTGGCAGTATATTTAAAAAATGACCAAGTAGAGATTATCTCTGTATACTAAGGCCTATATAAAATTTACTGGTTAACACGTTAAAGTTAAAGCAACAGGATTATGTCCAATTATATAAGTAAAACTTAAGGTAGATTTCCACATTCATTTATACTTTAATGTATATTTTCCAGGTCAAGAGATTTATTAAGGAAAGGCTCCCTAAAGACCTGATTAAGTGAATAGGAGAAGGTCAAGGAAAGGGAAGAAGCCAAGAAAGGGTGTGGTTTCATGTGATGTCCGGGTCCCGGCTCATCCTGAGGGGAGCGCTAGAGCATAAATTACTCCTCAGAGCATGTCCTTCCTTGAGGCAAAGAAACCAGGCTTTTGGACTCCCAAACCAGTCAATCCCGGTCTCACACCAAGGGGAATGATAGGGTGGGGTGGGAGATAGGGTGCCTCTGGGGGACGAAAATCCCCATGTGCTGCTGGCTCTCCAATATCGAGCCACAGGTGACCTGAGCCACTGAAAGCTGTGGAAGGCATGTTTTTCACTGTCCTTATCAGCTAGTGATTTCCTGAGACAGGAACTGCCCGAATAGAGTTCCAGGGGCTGGCTGTGAATAGCCCAATATTTCATGGAATGTATATCAGCATTTTCAAAGTCCATCGTCTTCTTTCTGGTCCCTGGTTGGCCTTTCACAGAAGGATCAAGCCAGAATTCTCAGAGGTCCAGGAATCACTTTGTTCAGAGTTCAGATTACTGGCTAATTCTTTCTTTACACAGAGCCAAGTTTCTGATCTCTATCATTTTCTTCTCTCCAAAGAACTTTTAACATCTTTTGCATGGCAGATCTACTGGCAAAAAAATTCCCTCAATTTTTGTTCATTTGATGGAAAGGTCTTTATTTCTTCTTAACTTTTGAAGAATGATTTCACAGGCTATAGAAACCTGGGTTGGTTTTCTTTCTCTTGGTGCTTTAAATATTTCCCTCCACTCCCGCCTTGCTTGTATGGTGTGTGAAGAGAAGCTGGATGTCATTCTCATCCTTGCTCCCCTATAGATAGATAGGTGTGTTTTCCCCTCTGGCTTTTTAAAAGGTATTTTCTTTATCTTGGATTTTCTGGAGTTCGAGTACAATACACTTATGTGTAGTTGTTTGGCATTGGCTTTTTTTTTTTTTTTTTTAGTCATTAATCCTGATGAGTATTCTCTGAACTTCCTGCTTCTGTGGTTTGGTGTCCATCATTAATTTGGGGAAATCCTCAGTCATTACTGCTGCAAATATTACTTCTACTCCTTTCACTCTTTCTTCTCCTTCTGGTATTCCCTTTATGCACATACTAGATCTTTTGTAGATGCCTCACAGTTCTTGGATATTCTGAGAGAAAAAAATTTCTAATTTTTCCTCTTTTTTTGCTTTTCAGTTTTGAAAGTTTCTGTTGTCATACCCTCATGCTCAGAGACTCTTTCCTCAGTTGTGACCAGTCTGCTAACAAGACCATTACAGGCATTCTTCCTTTCTGTTACAGTGTGTTTGATCTCCAGCACTTCTGACTCTTTCTTCGCATTCCCACCTGTCTTCCCGCATTGCCCATCTGTTCTGCGTGTGGTCTACTTTTTCCACTGGAGCCCTTAGAATATTAATCAGAGTGGTTTTAAATTTCTGGTCTGATACTTCCAATATCCCCGTTATATTTGACACTGGTTCTGATGCTTGTTCACTTCGTTTGTTTGTTTGTTTGTTTTTCTCCTTAACCAAGGAGATGCTTATTGATTTTAGAGAGAGGAGAAAGAGAGGGAAAGACACATCCATGTGAGAAAGAAACATTGATTGGTTGCCTTTCATAGGCACCAAGGCCAGGGACCCAGCTCGCAACCTAGGCATGTGCCCTGAACGTGAATCAAACGTTTCAGTTTGCAGGATGATGCTCAACCATCTGGGCCACACTGGCCAAGGCTGTTTGGTCTTTTTGAAACTCTGTTATATGCCTGTTAGTGTGCCTCTTCATTTTTCACTTGAGAGCCAGACATGATATACTTGGGGAAACAGCAGCTGGAAGCAGGCCTTCAGTGATGCAATGGTGAGGTGAGGATGGAGGGGACCATTCTGTAGTCCTACAATTAGGTCTCAGACTGTGGGTGAGCATGTGCCCCTGCCCTGTGACCTTTGTCAGCACTTCTAAGTTTTTTTCCCCTATTAGGCAGGGCAGGATAGCTACAGGCGGCTGGAGTTGGGCATTTACCTTCTCCCAGGTAGACAAGGCTCTGCTAAAACCCCAGCAGGTCAGGCTCTGGTAAAAAGCTTCTCCTTAGCACAGCCTTTGTTCAGAAGAATAGAATGAAGTGGTGTGTCTCTCCTCTCCCAGCTGGAAGCACACAGGGATTTTTCTCTGATGTCCACTATGAGAACCTGGTTGAGCTCCTAGAGGTAAAACCCACAAAAATGTGGGGATACCCCCCTATGACTAGGTATCCCCAGGAGTTTTTAACTCTCAGACTTGTTCCTGCCAAGCCTCTGGCAATTCTGTAGTTACTACAGGAGAACTTCAGGGTTTCCTACCCTGGCACTGGCTCCCAAAGTGGTTCCTCCACATGGGTTTCTGCTCCAGGAGGTTGCAATTCTGTGTATCCACCTGTCTGTCCTTCCAACTTCCAGGGAGGGGCACCTGTACGCTGGGTGACAGCATTTCTCTGATAGATCTAAATGGAGTTCTCAGTTTTTTAGTTTTTTAAGTCGTTTTACTTGTTATTAGGAAGGAATGGCGCTTTCACTTGCACAAAGCTCCCTAACAAAAACCTACCCCATATTTAACAATTAACTTTTAGAGTCATTTATTCTCTTTTTACTAATCTTGACTGCATCTTGGAGAGCTCCTGAATGACAAAAAAGGAATGCAGTGTCTGCATGCTGGAGGAAGAGGGAAAACTCTCTTTATCTGGAGAAAATATTATTTTCTACCAGGAAATCTGGAGTAATAAACTAACAAAGTCTTAGAAGTACAAAGAAAGTTCAGTAAGGTATTAAAACAAAGATCAACTCTTAGAATAATATTTCTATATGTTAGTAAAAACGAAGTAGAAAATACAAGGTTTAACAATGTCTCTTTCACATAAGCAACAAAATCATAAAGTATTTAGAAGTAAAAGTGATTTAAAATATGTGTAAGACTTTTGTGGAGAAACTATGAAACTAATGGAAGATGGGAAAAAAGACTTGAATAAAATAAAAAATATTCAACATTTTATTAGAAGTCCTAAACAATGGAAGAGATAGAGAAACCAAAATGTAAATGGTCAAAAGAAAGACTTAATGGTGGTCTATTTTGCAGTCAAAATACTGATACCTCAAAAATTATGTGAATCTAAAAAGAAACTAGCAAAATGTTCTCTTGAATTTTCAGCAAGGAAGCCTAGATATATGATCTACATGCAAAATTACTATCTTTCTTATATCCTCTTAGTAACCAATCAAAAGATGTTTTTAAAAAGTAAGTTCCTATTTGTGGCGGGTTGAATAGTGTGCCTCTAAAATTTACGCTTGCCCAGAAACTCAGAATATAGGCTGTTGGGAAACAGGGTCTTTGCTGATATGATTCGTTAAGGATCTCAAGACAAAATCATCCTGGATTTAGGATGGGACCTAAACCATGACCGATGTCTTAATCAGGGAAAGGAGAGGGATACTTCTGAGACACCGGGAAGAAGGCCAGGTGAAAAAGGAGGCAGAGATGGATGGGCGAGAAGCTGCCCTACACCCAGGGACGCCCAGAGCCAGCAGAAGAAGACCAGGCGTGACCCCCAACTTGGCGGGCATTTGGCGGGGTGCGGCCCTGCCCACACCTTCCTTTCAAACTTCTGACCTCGGGAACTATGTATGAGAACACATTTTTGTCATTTTAAGCCATCCAGTTTGTGATAATTTTTTAATGGCAGTCCTAGGAAACTAGTACATCGTTCATGATACCACGAAAACTCTAGGTTACCAGTTATAAATGTGAACAATTTTCATGAGGATAAAATCATGTATTTTTAAAGAAAGGCAAAATGAAGACCTAAATAAATGGATAAACCCAAATTCATGGATGGTAAGATTCATCATTTTAATGATGTCAGTTCTCCAAAAATTAATCTATAAATTTAGTGTATCCTATGTCAATAGAATTTTTGTAAGTTTTACATACTAATTATAAAATTCATAAGAAAGTGTGAATTTTCATGAATAACCAACATATTTTTGTTTTAAAAAGAAATAACTGGTCTAGATCAATAAAACCTGGTCAGTCTAATATGCAATCATACTATAAATCTCTAGTGATTTAAATAGTGTGTTATTGGCACAATAAAAAAAAGATTGATATAAAAAGAATGAAGATTCTATAAAAGACCCATGAGCCCCAGCTGGTGTGGCTCAGTGGATTGAGTGCTGGCCTGCAAACCAAAGGGCCTCAGGCCTATTCCCAGTCAGGCACATAACTGGGTTGTAGGCTGGGTCCCCAGCGGCGGGTGCATGACAGGCAACCACACATTGACGTTTCTCTTTCTCTCTTTCTCCTTCCCTTCCCCTCTCTCTAAAAATAAATAAATAAAATCTTTTTTAAAAAAGACCCATGAATATATAAGAAAGCCAAATTGCAGAAGTACAATGGCAAATGAATATCCAAAAAGATACACGGCCTCACAAAGGTTCAGAAGAATACACATAGAAGGGAAAATAAAATACCTTTTTTCATGCAGCAGTCTGGCAAAAATGAAATGGTCAGTAACAAGTAAGGATTAAAGGGAAATATACTGACATTGCTGGTGCATTAAATTAGTGTCACCACTCTGGAGGGCAATTAGGCAGTGCAGCAGTCAATTTTTTTTAATGATTGCATTTATTTATTTTGAGAGAGAGAGAAAGGGAGGGAGAAAGAGAGGGAGAGAAACAGTGATGTGTGAGAGAAACACCTATCAGTTGCCTTTCACACACCCCCAACCAGGGACCTGGCCAGCAAGCCAGGCATGTACTCTAACTGGGAATTGAACCAGTGACCTTTTAGTTTGTAGGCCAATGCTCAATCCACTGAGTCACACCAGCCAGAGTGTGGCAGTCTGTTAAAACTACATATGTGCATACTCTAAGACTCAGCAAATCTCTTTCTAGGGGTTTACCCCATAGAAGCATTTGTACTAGTGCACAAAAACCACATTGCAGATTATTTATTTTCATAGTTATTTGTGATAGAAAAAAATTGAATATCTATTGATTAGAAACAGTTAAACTATGCTTCATTCATGCAGTGGAATATTATGCATCAAAGAATGAAGTACTGCTGTGAGAACTAGAAACATGGAAAATATACATAGGTGACAACATGCTCAGAGATATAATTTAAATATAATGTTGTAATCTTAACCTCATAGGGCAATGCATTACTCACATGTTTGTGGTGATGCTGATGCAAACAAACCTTTTTTCTCTGCTAGTCATATAAAAATATAGCACATGGCACATACAATTATATACCATTCATGATACTTGATAATAATGATAAATGACTATTTTACTGGGTTATGCATTTACTATATTATACATACATTATTACTCTTTCTAATTATAAAAAAATGTTGGCTACCTTTTTATAATTAGAAAGAGTAATAACATATGTATATACATATATACACACATACACATATTTACATATGTGCATAAATGCATGTGTGTGTGTGTGTGTGTGTGTGTGTGTGTGTGTGTGTATATATATATGCATGCCATGTTATGCTGGCAGCCCTACAAACCTTGTGGTTACTGAGTCCTTGATTGCATTACTTTGCCCTGCACTTGATTTAATCTTGTGTTTTGTACAGTAACATGCAGTACAGGTTTGTACCCTAGCAGTAATAGGCTCTACCATATTGCTCAGGCGTGTCATAGACTATACTATCGAGATTTACGTAAATGCACTCCGTGATGTTTGCACAACATCAAAATCACCTTACAACACATTCTTCAGAATGTATCCTTGTGGTTAAACAGCACATGACTATATGAAAAGAATTCAAGTAGGAGTCTTGCAAGCTCAAAGGTCATTAGAATTAAATAAAAATACATTTACTTACTTTTACCTTAGAACTGCAGATTTTAATCAAGTGTTGTTGCCAACTGGGTGGGATTTCACCATCTAATCTGATTTAAATGATGAGTACTTGTGAGATAATTAATTTTATGTGTCAAATTGGCTGGCCCACAGTGCCCAGATATTTAGTGAGGCATTGTTCTGGAGGTTTCTGTAAAAGTTTTTTTTAATGAAATTAAAATGTAAATTGAGGGACTTTGAGTAAAATACATTACCTCTATGATGTGGGCAGTCCTCGTCCAGTCAGTTAAGGGACTTACTAAAACGAAGACTGACCTCCCCTGAGCAAAAAGGACTTCCGTCAGCAGACTGCCTTTGGACGTGAACTGCACCTCTGCATCTCCAGCCTGCTGGCCCACCCTGCAGAGTTTGGACTTCCAGACCTTTATAACCGCATGAGCCAATTCTCATTCTCTTTCTCTCTCTCTGTCTCTCTCTCGTTCTCTCCCTCCCTCCATATATGCATTCTGCTGTTTCTAGTTCCCCAATCCAGTGATGATAGGCAACCATGGACATAAGCTGTGTCTGTGGCTAGCCCACTCTTAAAGTTATGAAGTCTTCAGCTTTGCAACATTTCATATAAGGACCTGTGTGTATCATCATTGCCACAGTGATATAACAATCTATAAACTCTGTTTGTTATAAAATTCCATCAAGCAAAGAAAACAACCCCAAAGTTATATAGGAAAGTAACCCCCAAAATCATGTGAGGTAACATAATTTTTCTTAAATAGAAATTCTAAGGGCATTTGAAATTAAGAACATAACTGTCAGCTTTGGATGGTGAACACACAATATAATGTATAGACAATGTATTATAGAATTGTACACTTGAAATCTGTTTAATTTTATTAACCAATGTTACCCCAATATATTCAATAAAAATTTAAAAAAGAACATAACTGTCAAGATAAACAAATCTGTGTTTTCAATAATTGACAGTTAAGACATTTTCATATATTTATATTCTATATCATATAATATTTAGAACTTGGTCTAATAGAATAATAGCTTATTAGAACAACATTTTGTGCTTCCAACTTAAAATATATTATTATATAATTTACTTAGGCTTGTGATTTTAATGTAATATCTGTGCTTCACAAACATTAATGGAATATGAATTAAGAATTACTTATTTTTTTTAAATCTTTTTTTTTAAAGATTTTATTTACATATATTTTTTCAAGATTTTATTTTTATTTATTTATTTTTAGAGAGGGAAGGGAGGGAGACAGAGGGAGAGAGAGGGACATCAATGTGCGGTTGCTGGGGGCTGTGGCCTGCAACCCAGGCATGTGCCCTGTCTGGGAATCGAACCTGCGATGCTTTGGTTCGCAGCCCGCGCTCAATCCACTGAGCTACTCCAGCCAGGCAAGAATTACTTATTTATAAATAAGTATAATTTATTTGATATGAGTTATTTAACTGCTGGTAAAATTTTTATTTGTTATGTCAGACAATGTAGAACTTTAAAAAGAAATAGAATACAGGGTGGGGCAAAAGTGGGTTTTTAATTTATTATTTAGTAATTAGTATTTATAAATTATTATACTATTTTCCATACAAACAATTGTAAACCTACTTTTGCCTCACCCTGTATTTAAATCCTTATTCAGGACTTCCAAACAAGATGGAGGTGTAGGTAGACACACTGTGCCTCCTTGCACAACCAAAAGAAGGACAACGACAATCTAAAAACAAAAAACAACCAGAACTGACAGAAAATCGAACTGTATGGAAGTCCAACAACCAGGGAATTAAAGAAGAAATATCCAGACCGGTATGAGGGGTGGAGATGGGTAGCCAGGGCAGAGAGGACTCACAGCAAAGTGGCAGTGGAGGACCGAAGTGGGCAAGGCGGCGGCTGGTGGAACCTGCAGTCCCACATTCATTTGTGGATAAACCGGAAGGAACACCTGTGAACCAATGGTGCTTGCAACCCAGGGCCCCCAGCTCAGGGAAATAAAGCCTCAAATCACTGATTGAAAATACCTGTGGGGGTTGAGGCATAGGGAGAGACTCCCAGCCTCACAGGAGAGCTTGTTGGAGAGACCCACAGGGTCCTAGAATGTACACGAGCCTACCCACCTGGGAATCAGCACCAGAAAGTCCCAGTTTGCATGTGGGTAGTGGGGGAAGTGACTGAAATCTAGCAGAGAGCAGAGCAAACACCATTGTCTCCTCTCAAACCCTTCCCCAGGTACAGTGTCACAACCCAACAATGTGGGTTGTCCCACCCTGGTGAACACCTAAGGCTCTGCCCCTCACTATGTAGCAGGTGCACCAAGACAAAAAAAAAAATGACCCAAATGAAAGAGATCAAAGCTCCAGAAAAAATAGAACTAAGCAACGAAGAAATAGCCAGCCTATCAGATGCACAGTTCAAAGCACTGGTAATCAGGATGCTCACAGGATTGGTTGAATTTAGTTGCAAATTAGATGAAAAAATGAAGACTACACTAAGTGAAATAAAGGAAAGTGTACAGGGAATCAATAGTGACGGGAAGGAAACTGGGACTCAAATCAACAGTATGGACCAGAAGGAAGAAGGAAACGTTCAGCCAGAAAAGAATGAAGAAACAAGAATTCAGAAAAATGAGGAGAGGCTTAGGAACCTCCAGGACATCTTTAAACATTCCAACATCCAAATTATAGGGGTACCAGAAGGAGAAGAGGAAGAGCAACAAGTGGAAAACGTATTTGAACAAATAATAAAGGAGAACGTCCCCAATCTGGCAAAGGAAATAGACATCCAGGAAGCTCAGGGAGTCCCAAAGAGGTTGGACTCAAGGAGAAACACACCACCAACACACATTATAATTACATTACCCAAGATTAAAATGAAGGAGAGAATCTTAGAAGCAGCAAGAGAAAAGAAGACAGTTACCTACAAAGGAGTTCCCATCAGACTGTCAGCTGATTTCTCAAAAAAAAAAAAAAGAGACCTTACAGACAAGAAGGGGCTGGAAAGAAGTATTCCAAGTCATGAAAGACAAGGACCTACATCCAAGATTACTCTATCCAGCAAAGCTTTCATTTAGAATGGAAGGGGAGATAAAGTGCTTCTCAGGTAAGGTCAAGTTAAAGGAGCTCATCATCACCAAGCCCTTATTATATGAAATGTTAAAGGGATTTACCTAAGAAAAAGAAGATAACAAATATGAACAGTAAAATGACAGCAAACTCACAGTTATTAACAACCACACCTAAAACAAAACCAAAAGCAAACCAAGCAAATAGAACAGGAACAGAACCACAGAAATGGAGATCACATGGAGTATTATCAACAGGGGAGTTGGAGGGGGAGAGAGGGGGGAAAGGTACAGAGAATAAGTAGCATAAATGGTAGGTAGAAAATAGACATGGTGAGGTTAAGAATAGTATAGGAAATGTCGAAGCCAAAGAACTTACATGTATGACCCATGGACATGAACTAAAGGGGGGGAATATAGGTGAGAGGTGGATGCAGGGTGGAGGAGAATAAAGGGAGGGAATGGGACAACTGTAATAGCATAATCAATAAAATATATTTAAAAATAAAAAATAAATCCTTATTCATACCTATCAAACTGCCAAGTAAGGATAAAAAAATGGATGTTCTTATACTCAAAGTCTAAGCTGGTATAACCGGTTTGCAGAGCAATTTATAAATACCTAAGGAAGTAGACCATACATACATGTATATTGCATAATCAAGGGATCTTACTCTTAGGCATCTTACTCTTACACCCCAGATAAGCTCTCAGACATACAGAAAACAACAGACATATATGTGAAAACATTTTCATTTTTTAATTTAAAAAATGAAAAAAATTTCTAATCAGTGTGATATTGTATAAGTGACTTATTAATCTATGCTACAGGTTTTTAAAATGAAAATACAAAATATATAGTATATTACCTTCATGAATAAAAAATGTCTTTGAAATAAAGAAGTTTAAATACTTAATTTTAAATTGGTCTTAATATTAACCAAAGACCTCTTACAAGTGATTGTTAAAATTTTCTATGAAAAGAATAATAAGATTTATAAGCTCTATCTTAAATGTAAGATCTAGGTTACATAACCTGTAACTTTAATAAACTGCTAATTTTTAAAACCAAAGATAACTTCTGAAGTGTGTTTTCTATATCAAAAGACCACCCTCGAGATTCAAAAACTTTATTAATATTGTTTAGTAAACATACACTAATACCTTATGTTTCTATAGTAACAAATATAAGAAAATAATGGACAAAGAAAAGAATACATACAAAAGTAAGAAAGGCATTTTCCCTCAGAAAATGTTCAGGAAGATTTTAATTTTATCAGATTCCTGAATATTCTCCATGCAAAAGCATTCATGTGTTGCTTGTGTAAATAAAAATAAATGAAAGAAAATCCTTTGTCAGGTTATATGTAGCCATTTGGGTTCAACTTAGGTACTCCTGACTCTCTAGGTTGTCTCAAAACAAGCCTGTGTCATATGGAGTTGATGTTACTCCTTTTGTATTAACTCAAAGCCATTCTCCTAGCACTGCTGTTTCCAACCACCTCCCTACTTAAGGGTCTTTTTATATAATGGGTAAAACTAAAAAATACAAACAAGACTCAGAATGTAATTTTGATACTACTGTTGAGTGTTTGGTTGTACTTGTCAATACCACCATGGTGGAGGGTGAAACATCCCATAATAATTTAGGGAATACCCATGAAAAATGTGGGAATGCATGCTTGAAAAGGAGCTCAGAGGTGGGGAGCTATGGACACACAAGACCATATTTTTCCAAGTGTAGCCCTGAGAAAACACATATTATTCTGAAAGATCTAAAGGAAGAGCTAAGACTCTTGTTTGTTTGCTAGCAACCTGCAGCCAGGTTGGTTGTGAAAACACAGGCTTTGGGGCCTGGTCTGGAAGAGAAGGCAGAATAAAGGAAAGGTTAAAATCTCTGGCATTAATTTTCCATCGTAGAGTGAAACTGGGAGGGTCCCAATATTGAAGTCAAGTGTCCCGCACTCAAGGTCCCTTTAAAATTATCATCTATGATCCTGTCTTAAAAAACAAATAGACAAAATAAAGTGGCAACACTGGAGCTGGCATGCAAAGGTTTTGGGAAGATGAGATATTTAAGGTTGCTTCTATCTGTTAAAAACTTATGCTCAGAAAATTTTATTAGGCTGTAAAATTATGGGATTTTATTTTTTTTTTAAGAAAGAGATCAGTGGTCCGTATTCTCTTCCCTGGCTAAAGCTTTAGTAATACCTAATAGGGTTACAAAACTCCTTGCTAAAATTATGTTTAAAACTTGCCCAGAGCAGTTTGACCTGGAAACCAGTTTGACCTGGAAACCAGAGCCAGCAGCTGAACTATTTAATCCAATTTCCTTTTGCTCCTACATGCTAAGCCTTAGAAGAGGGAGCGTCCCAGGCTATCCAGGTGAGACACCTGATTCATGGGGAGAACTTAACTCTGCATGAACCCCTGGTGACCAGTGGCTCTTGCCCCCACTCTCCACACCCGCCCCTCCACCCCAAAAGGCACTGTCTAGGGATGCTGGCAATAAAGATCATTTCAGTTCCCGCTTAAGCTGTTAGGCAGTATTAATCAACGGAAGGCCAGTTGGGATTATTTACAGAGAAACTGTCTTCCGTGTGCTCCTGGGACAATTAAAAAAAAACACAGGGAACTTTGTTTTTGCCCTGGGAAACCCAAGAGGGAGAAAGTGGTGCTGGAGAAACAGATCAAGACAACTGGGCGCAAGGAAGAACTAAGACCAGAGAGAACTAGTCTCAGGGATGGAAAGGCCTGAGAACTAGAACAAGGGTAGGTGAAATAAGGATCCTTAATAACTTTGACACTGTTTATTTGAGCTGTGATATGACTGTCCTCCATCTCCCACCTACCTGAGTTTTCAGTACCATATGCATCAACTGTCTCACTGACTCTGTCGATCACGAAAGGAAAGGGAAGGGAGCTCCTTACCACAGGGTTAAAAAAAGAGAAATAAGACACAGAGCAGAGGGGGAGATGTCCAAGTACGCAAGAAAGAAGGGTGATGTAACTGAACTTTGGTGATTCTGGAATTTCATCCTGAGGAGTCTTTGGCATAGAGTATGTGAGATGGCGCATGCTCAAGTTTAAAAGTACATGGAAGACAAAGATAACCTAACGTCTGTAGGCCTGGGGCCCGTCTGGAGGCTGTGATGTGAACAGCACAGTCATTCACACCAGACACGGTGAAATGAAGAGCTGAAAGCATGGTTCTACGTATTCCACCAATTCATTACCTACCTCTTTGTCCATCCATCATTCATTTTATCCATTAACGTGTCCACTCCCAATTTTCCTCAGTATCACTATTTCCTCTAAGCTTTTAATGTTATTATTATTATTTTTTTAGTGTTTAAGGGGATTTCTTTTCTGATTAATAATAGCAGCAGAATTAGTAAAAACCAATAAAACACACAAATTCCATGAAAGCAAGGGACCTGGGTGGAGTGAAGAAAAAGTGATTTTTCTTGCTGCTTCCCTCTTTGGAGAAAGGAGGATGCTTACCAAAGACTTAGGTGATTGGCTGGGTGAATTTTTCTCCAGTCTCTGGGGTGCCACTGGGGACAATTTTTGATCCCAGGTCAGCTGCAGAGCTGTCCTTGGGCCAGGAGAAGGTCAGCAGTCCGCACTTGTGGACAATCCCCAGCCCGGAGCCTGAGCACGAGACCTCTCCTCTGTTTGTTCCTCCTGTGTGCTCTGCACTGCCTGGTTCTATCCAATTTCCCCCACCGAGAATTTTCCATCTGTCACCGGCCGCCCGGACACACTGCTGTGATTTCTTGTGACTCATGGGCCTCTCTGCCTCATGTTGATAGAATTGTTTCTCACTCTGATGGTGCTTCAACTTCAATTTCTTCTCACCACAGAAAAGTCACAAGGCTTACTTTCTAAGATTTCAAAAATATATTTATATATATGTATCAGTGGCAGTGAACATAAAAGAAATTATTAGTAATGAATCATAAGGTTACAAAGAATACTGAGGACTCCATTTAGCACCCTCTTCCATTTCTGCAATTAATTATACTTCATGTAAGCAACCATATGCTTTTAAGTCATAAAGTATTAAGTCAACATATATGATAACCACTATCTGTCTGAAGAAAGAAATAGGCCTGCCTGTAATCCCCATGCTAACAGTGAGCTCACCTTCCCTCTAAGGCACCCAGGCAAATTCAAGTTCCAGGGCTTCTGTGAAATAGAAAATCATAAAATAAAATGTGCAGTCTTAAAAAGAAACAATGATAATAATAATAAAACACTGCTCGCAGGAAAAAACAAACGGAAGGCAGAAGAGGAAATAGGTCTCTAAAAGTAATTCCTTAAGGCTCTCATGTCTACTCTCCTAAAATAATACACAATAAACTCTAAATTCCTCTTGCTTGTCTGTGCGGTGCACACAGGTTCTTGAGCAAACAGGGCGCGGTTCCCGGAAATGGAAGCGTTCACCGGGTGAGCAGCTTTCTGGTCTTTCTAACATTGCCCCCTACAGAGGTAGCTCTTGACCTCTCCCACTGCCCACCCTGTCCCTTCTCTGACCCCAACAACTGTTGCTTTCAGTCCCTACCCTTTAAAGTGCTGCCCTGTCCTCTTGATCAGGCTGCAGTCAGGTCGTAGTGTCCCTGACCAGGTCAAGGCCTAGCATCAGAATCTGATAGTCAGCTGGCTAATCTTCAGTTCTGTTCCTCCGATGCTTCCTTGAACGGGCTTTGAGTCTGCCTGAAGCAAACCCATCGAGGTTTCTTGCTTTGTTTGCTGTGGCAGGCCCAGTTCTATCACCTGCACTCCTGTCTTCTGCCGGTACGAGTCAAAGCTGCATACCAGAGCAAAGAGTGAAGGGCACAATAGGGCAGTCAAGGGAGGAATTTGTACATTTTTCAGAAAACTCACCCACTTAAAGAAATTATCAGAATAGCTTTTCACCAGTTCTTACTGTATAAGAGCATATGATTGCCCACTGAACTTAGGAAAAAAAAATATATAGTTGCAGTATACTACAGTGGATTTACATACATATATGCTATTTCAGTTAAAAAATTACATTATAAACAACTGGCACTATGCAAAGTGGAATTAAATGGAGTATGTATGTAGTGAATGGACATGGTTTTTTAAAGAGAAGTCAGATATCAAAACAGGGTGAAAAAAGAATACCAAGAGGAGTAGACTACAAAGAGGAGAGGTGGTGATTGTAAAATGATACCTTAAAACTGAGATTTGAGAGGCGGTGTCCTTACGGGCAAAGGCAAAAATCTTAAAGTATCGCCATAGGCATAGGCGGCAACCCGGGGTAGTGATAAGGTCACTGGAGGAGAGCCTGTCATGGAACTGAAACGCTGCGTCTGGAAAGGCCGCACAGGTGGGTGTTTAAATCACCAAGAATATTGACAGTCTCGTCTACAAGTGACTGACTGGGAGCTAGGGCAGACGGGACAGTGCCCCAGGCTTGGGGGTCCGTATAACAGAGAACGTTGAAGAGAATACTTAGAGAAGATGCTGAGGACATGGAAGATTTGGTTATGACTGACCATGACTTCCAGAGGACACGACGAGAGTTTCAGAAGTTAGGGTGGAGTATAGGGAGGTGGGGGGAAGGACCCAGCCGTTTGAAAGGTGTGTCTGAAGGAAGGCACTTGGCTGGGGAGCCTGGGCTTCTCCAGGCGCCCACGTAACATAGTAATGAAGGTCCTACTGGGGTTACACAAACACTGGAGGTGAGGCCGTGGGTGATAAAGAAGAAGAGAGTGTTGTTGCCAGAGGCATGCTCGGGGCTCTCTTGTCCCTCCTGCCAGTGGAGATATGAAGGCCAGGAGAGGGGCTGTCTAAGGTCAAGCCCAAATAACTCTGGAGATTCCTTGCGATTTTCCCCACCTTCATCTTCTCCATGGCTCCCAGTCCCTGTGGAGGGATAGCAACTAGGTTTCACTCTCCTTGGACAGGAAGCGAGTTTCTAGAGAACTCTGGTATGAAGAGCTTCAAGGCCACGTCCATGTTTGGGAGAAAGGGCAAATGGCCCCCTCTACGCCAGTACCTGCTCTCCCTATTTAAGGTGATCCCTAAAGCTCAATCCAATCCCTGATTCTTTATCGCAGTCCCCACTTTCCAACCTGCCTTCCAACCACTAACACACACAGAAAGCATTCAGGACTTCTATATATTCCATTTCACTTCAGGCCACACCCGGAAACCTTCCTGAAGGCCATCATCTACTCAGCCTGCTGCCCTCTCCGCCAATGAGCCCTGCGTCTCCATGTCCAGACCAGACCGCATTTCTGAGAACCAGGACTTGTCTGAGATCGTCTCCTGGGTTTCCAGGGCTTCAGCCATACTCTTTAATCCTCTCCTGTCCCTGCCACCCCAAAGTGTTCCTCTCCCAGTTAGTGTGCGCCCATTGGAACCACCCAAGTCATCTTCACCTCCCCCTTTCCCCCAAATCGTATCAGTCACACATTTCTATTCATGTGACCACCGGAATTCCTTCAGTTTGCCCGTCGCCCACTCCACTGCCTCTGCCTGGTTCACAGCTCTATCTTCTCTCAAGTATGGGAAGTGTACTCCTACTTACCTCCCAGCAAAGTGACCTTTGCAAAACACAAATGTTTCATCCCACATATACAGGATAAAGATCAAAGTTCTTAGCCCTTGACACAGATGTTTGTCCAGGTGCCTCTCTCTCTCTCACTAAACTATGACCTCTCACGAGGCAGGAATATGTGCCTCCTTTAATTTGAATTCCCAGTTAGTGCTTGGAGATGCAGAATATACTCCATAAGTGTTAACCGAAGTAATGTGCCAGCAGGCAGAGGAAATGTGTAAAAAACAGCATAGGTTTAAAGACTCTCTCTCATGAAAATCAGACAGGTTGAGCCTCTTTTAAACGAATGAGAATACTCTTCAGGTTTTTTTTTTAAGCCTCTCCTAGGCGAGCTTAAATTTCTCTTCAGGTACTCCCTGGAGCTCTGCTGTGTGCCTGCGTTGGTGGACACCAGCCCCTGCTGAGACCCTGGATCACAAAGGAATCTCTGTGCCTGTGTGAAGCTCTGAGCCCTCCATAAGCCAGATCCTGCAGCAGGTCCGGGAGCTGTGCTCTCCTTGGTGCGTGCTCCCCCTTCGTGCGTGCTCCCCTGATGCATCAAGCTCCTCTTCTCCTTTCCCTCCATCTTGTTTTCAGTAAACCTCATTTTTTAAAAAAAATCTGTGTTGCCTGCTCTCCTGATTTCTATCTTGAGGGAGGACAAGACTTCCTTCACTGGTGACACGAGTTGACAGAAGATCAGTTTCTACAGCTCTCAACACTGGCTCAATCATCCCTGTCCTTACCATGGATAGCAAAGGAATAGCAATCTTTTAATTTGATCATTAATAGAAGATATATGAAAGGTGGAAATGTGGGTCTTAATATAAATTTTCTTATATTGGATTCTGTCTCTACCATTTTGCAGGTATGTAACCCTAGGCCTCAGTTTCACCCATTATAAATTGAGATAAGAATAGTACCTCCCTGGCTGGTGTGGTTCAGTGGATTGAGCACCAGACTGCAAACTAAAGGGTCACCAGTTCGATTCCCAGTCTGGGCACACACCTGGGTTGCAGGCCAGGTCCCCAGTAGGGGGTGCTCAAGAGGCAACCACACATTGACATTTCTCTCCCTCTCTTTCTCCCTCCCTTTCCCTCTCTAAAAATAAATAAATAAATAAGTATTTTTTTTAAAAAAGGAATAGTACCTAATTGAAATGGTTCTTACAGAGATTAAATGAAGTCATATACTGCAAGTGTACGGAATAGGAAGTGATCAATCCATAATAGATGTGGTTGTTATGCTGAAGAGGTTGTAAGTGTTGTCCATTAACAGGTAACTAGAAACATTATTGCTATTAGACATTGGAAAACATGTTTTCTAGAATAGGAGAAACATGTCTTTATTTTTTCCATAGAGTAAGCCTGTGAAGGGGGTTGAAAGTTTTTGTCTCTAGTGCCCCAATTTCTCTCTCTCCCAGTGCTTTTTACCCCCCTGTCCTCTCCCTCCAGGGTCCGACTGCTCCTGGAAGAGCCAACGGTACAGCCCTCTGTGGAAAGTAGGCTTCACTCTAGTGGGGACAGCTAGGCAGTCTGGTTGACTTTCAACATTATCTCAAAATTTCATTTTTCTCTCAGACATACACTGACACAACTGAAAAAAATGCATGTATTTTACTTGTTTGTGTTGTTTTCAGAGTTCAGCTTCTCATTGAATGTGTTACAAAAGAGGTTTAGTCCAAAAGCCCCAAGCCCACTTCGTCCTGAGACTCCTCAGAGTCTTCCTTCTCCGCTGGGGCAGCAGTGGGGGAGGGGCGGACCTCCTGCTGGGGCAGGTCCACCAGCCCCACATCGCAGATGAGGCTCCGGATGTTGACACTAGTCAGGGCCTTTTCGAACAGCCCTCGCCAGAAGGGTTCCACATTCAACCAGCTGCTTTAATGACAGCGCGGATCTTACCCTCCGTCCGGCGGAGTAGTTGCAGGCGAGCTCTGAGCTCCGAGACCGAGACCGAGGCGAAGGCTGCCTGGAGAGGTGTTAGTCACCGGATGACGTGAGGGCCTCACCCCCAGGTGGTCTGAGCTTCCTCAGGATGACCAAGCACCTTAAGAGGAAGCTGGGGACAGGGCAAAAATTCTTTCATTTTAAACTTGAGTTCCATTACTAGACCACTCCTACAGTTAACCAGAAAAAAATATTTTTCTATAAATTGCATTATTTTGTAACCAGCATATTACATTGTATTTTACATTTGTGTGTGTTTTTGCCCTCTGCAAACAGCAAGTTCCCATTGTTCAAACAAATAACGGGAGGATGTTAATTTGTTCACTATAAATATTAAAAATGTATATACACAGATTGTCCTGTTATTGCATGTCTTCACTTTCTAACATATTGGAATTCTGAAAAATGGCTTGGTGAGCGAGTACCCCTCCTTTACCTTCAGAGAAGCCCTAGAGTGAAACATCTGCAAAGCAAATCTTCCTTTTACTGATAATAACTACCTTTTAGAACATCTCTTGAAGGTATTTTTGTGTTCAAAGATTTGCCCCCCTTTTAAAACAGAGGCAAGGAGAGGAAGGAAATGAAAGGGGTCTGGGGGGACCAAGTCCCCATCACAGGGCACACAAAGTGGCACTAATCACGAGTCACTTATTTCACAAGTCACCAGGAACGCTGCACATGGTCACACGTGCAGAGAACTTTGACAGTTAAAAGCACAGCCGCAGAAGGCAGTCCCCTGGCAGTGTGCTCCGAGGACCCCTTCCCACCAGTGAACTCTCTGTTTCTGGCCCGTGGTGAGATAAGTAAGAACGTTTGAAATTAGGCATTTAGAAACTATTCTAGAAAATTGACAAAGTAATTTTATGTCTGTTGAGTCAAGTAATAAAAGGTGTGGGTTTGTGGTTTGTATGTCTGATTTATTTTTACTTCATTTACTGCATTTCCTGGTAATTTATGTGCATTGTACTTTGCAAATCAAAGAAAAACCTGTCCTTCACTACACATCGTTTGAGAAGCACTGACAAAAGGGTGTTATTATTTCTGCAGTTTAGCTGAAGAGCCATTAAATGCCTAATTGTAAATGAGTTATATGTCATTACATGAGAAACATGGTTTCATACCAAGTGCAAGGCATTGCCAGCTTACAAACACGTTCCAGAACAAGTTCGTTTTGTATTGGGTAACCTGATTCTTTTAGAGTCAGAAGCTATTTTCCCACACGATAACATAAACCCAGGGTCATGTTCTTGGTGTAGCCTATAAACCAGAAGATGGCTAAGCTATACTATAAAGTCCAGCAACTGGTATATACTATACAAATTAATAACCAGTCTCCTCCAACTTCTTACAATGGAAAAGAAAGGCTTCTGATTTCCAGATCAGAAAACCTCTCTCTTCCCCATCTGCCTGTGAGAAATGGTGATTCCAAGCCCTAGCATGGGGATGGGGGTAAGGAGGGGGCTGCTTCTGCAGAAGTTGTTTCCACAGCAACACTCGGAAGAGGAAGAGAAAGGACCGACAGCACTGTTCACACTGAGTAATGAGGGCATTAGGAGATCTAGTTTGAGGGAACTCACTGGTGATGTAAATAAAATTAAACTGAGGTGACTTTAAGATTCTCTGAGATTGAGGTGAGGTAGGTTTTGCTGAACTTGAGAGTCTTTGTTCTTTACCACAGATGGCTCCGACCTAAATTCCAAAGCATTGTTCTCATGGGTGGCCTAGCACCAAGATGGAGATGAGGCTTCTTACTGAATTGAGACTTGTCAGTGGCTTCTTCAGGGGTTACTTCCCTTTTGTTGTTGTTTGAAATGATTGTGAAGACAAGTCCAGGCTTGGTGAGGAACACTGTTCGAATCACTTAGTGATGTTTGCCACGGGGAAGGGAAGAAAGCAGGGTCTGCATAAAGCGGTATTCTGCTATTCTACCCTGAGTACATCCTAAAAGATTCACACACCTTCAGCCTTTTAATGTCAGCTGAAAACAGGCTGAATTATTAAGAATGTAACCCCCCTGGGGATACCGCCCTGGGAATAGCAAGAGGGAAATAGACATGGAGAGTAGATAGCACACAACAAGGCAACCTTGGTTACAATGTATGGCTTACTCGTTGTGCCACGCATGGGAAGGCACTGAAGCCTGGCTTCCAACCTAGACGCCACAGTTTTGTGTCCTCGTCACTGTCCAGAGTCCTTACAACAAGATTCTCAGAACTAAACCAGAAGCCCTGGCAAGAGTCCCATGCTCGCTCTCTTAGGTCTTCATTCTAAATTCTGATTTCATATGGAATTTAGCATGTCCCTCAATTGAACTCAACAACAGTAGAAAGTAGGTTTGCCTTGAAGGCATAGTAGTACCTGTGACTTTGTTACTAATGGAAATAGTTATTTTCATCATCTCATTGCAGTGTTGCAGGTATCTTGAAATAACAATTATGCTCACCTCTGTTTGTAAGAATGGTGCTGCATCTTACTTACTGTGGTAATAATGTAGCACACATTACATGACTATATTCCTATAGCACATACTTTTAAACGAATATTTTGATAATTGTATTTGAATGTAATTGTTCTCCTTTGCAATCCTGTGTTTTATTGTATGCACTTATAAATATCATTCTGACGAGGCGTCTGTAGGTTCACTAGTGCCAGAGGGGCCTGTGGCACAAAGAAACTAGGTGTCCTGGGCTTTCAAAGGACAGCTGTTGAGCTCTGTATCTACCATCCGTATGACCTAATATCCCCTGGGACTGAGTCAGAGATACAGGCAAGGGAAGTAGAGGGTCTTCCCCCCTCCTCCCACCTGCGCACCTCCCTGGGCAGGTGCAGGGCAGGGGAGAAACTGGCCTGTGCTTTTATTTATCATTTGTTTATAAAACTGATTAAAACTGATATTTGTCAAAAATTTTGACACTTTCTGCCTGCATACTGTAAGGTGGCAGTTAAACACTGGCAAACATGAGAAGCTTATTTCAGGCATACTCATCATAACTGTCTAAGAAAGAGAAAGGAAGGAAAGAAGGAAGGAAGGAAGGAAGGAAGGGAGGGAGGGAGGGAGGGAGGGAGGATAAAAGAAAGAAAAAAAGAAAGCACTACCCTTATTTCCATAAATTGAGTTTAGATAAAAAAGAAGTGTCCAAGTTCTTAGATCTCTAGATCTCTAAGCATTACTAGAAATAGGATGTTTCTTACCTTTCATGATTCCAACATGAAGTATTTACAAGATAACTCAGTGTCCTCTTCTGTACTAAAGAATCGTTAAAACTTTAGAAGACTTTTAGTGGAAAATGAAGTAAGGACTGTCTTTGAAGACTAGGGGAATGAGAAAGGTATGCAGGCTGCCTAAGTTTCTTGGTGGGGGTTTGTTTGGGAAAGGGGGTGAAGGAATTCAGACTTTCACGACCTTTGCTTAAACTGGGGCATAAGAGGACACTCCCTGGTCCCAGGGAAGGTGTCCTCTGGGAAAGTAGGTTTGCGGTGACAAAGGCCGGCGGCCGGGCGGAGGGAGGAGCTCGCTAGGGCCGGGGACGGGGCGGGGCGCGGCCCCAGCCGGACGCGGGCACCGCCCACAGAGCTCCCGCGCCGGCCGGAGCGAGCGGCTCCGCTTCCCGTGACATGGGGCGGCTGGTGGGTCTGAGCTTGCTGGGGATAGCGCTGGCGCTGCTGGGCGAGAGGCTCCTGGCGCTCAGGTAGGTGGGGCCTCCTCGGAGTGGCCAGCGGGCCGCGAGGCCCGTCCGCCCGGCTCTGGGACGCGCTCCCCAGAGCCTCCCCGGCCCGTGAGTCCTGGACTCCGGGGCCCCTCGGGCTGCGGAGAGGGCGGAGGCCGCGGAGGGCTTCTCCGCGCCGGGGACGCGGCCGGTGGGGAACTCTTGATCACACTCTGTTCCCCCGCTGGCTGGACCCCTGACTCCACCCCCGGCTTCCAGCAAAACCGGGCACACTTTGGGCTGAATCTTGAGACTTTTTAGAAAGTTTGCAACCCTTTGCCGCTTACAAAGTTCTTTCCTACTTAGATGGACAAGCAAGTGCTTTGCAAGTGCTCGAAGGCAAACCTAAGGGCTTTGGCTTGAAAACAAAACGATTCCTCATGCATTGAAACTTTAATTATAAAGGTTTATTTCAGGTCATTGGTGCTGCTTCTCGTTGTTGCCCAGGCTAGCCTCCGTCTAATAAAGTTGTTCTCCACTTCTCCCCTGCATGTTTGAAAAGCTTTCTAATCTTGGCGCGCTGGATCAAATGTAATTGGCGATATTCAGCTACCGGTCTTACATCACTTCCTTGTTTATCTCTTCACCTTGGAACCCTGAAGCCAGAATGCCAGACAGCACAAGCCTATTCTATCTCACATTTTAGTGATAATTAAAAAACACGGGTGGGCAAAACATCATCGTTCCTAAATTACCAACTCAAATTTAAAAAGCTTCATGCAGAAGAATTCCAAAAGTATTGAGCACCTCCTATGTATGCTGCAGTCCTCACCCTTAAGAAGTTTACCGTATTACAAAGGAGGAGAAAAAAATATGTATGTATAAATTAGGATGCCCAGGACAGGTACAAGCACCCCTACAGGCTTAAGGAAGAAAGATTACACCCCCTAAAGGTGGAGTTCGGTGGGAAGACACATTGGACGTTGACCTTGAAGGTCGGATGAAACACACTGGGATGGAGGAGGCCATCCCAGGTGTCGAGTGCTGCTCGAACTAGGGGATTTAGGGTGCAGCGGTGTGGAGACTAGCAATAGAACATTTTGAGGGGGGCATAAAGGGAAGGTATGTGAATAGTGGGGGGAAGGGAGGATAGATTTGTGATGGTTGAATATGTTACGAAATTGGGGTCTGCTGTGATAGGCAAAGGGGAACTATTGATGTTTGTTGTGTGTTTTGTTCTAAACAGGATCCTGTTAAACCACATACAGCACAGTTGTGCTGGGTGGAGATGAAGTTGGTGGATGAGTTGTAGTAGAGCAGTAGTTCTCAGTCCCGGCTGCAGTTTGGTTCTCCTGCAGGACTGATGTCTGGGCTGCGCCCCCACAGATTCTGAGTCAGTGGGTCTGGTCCTTCCAATGTGCAGTTAAGGCTAAGAAGTATTGGAAGAAAGAGCATATAGGGAAACCAGTTAAGGTATCGCAGTCCTTGGGAGGGAATAACAGGGGCCCAGGCTCTGGAATCTCAGAAATGGGGGAAGTCACAGGTGATAGATACCGGAGTTTTCAGCTCTACTCTGCGGTAGCCATAGCTTCATCTGCAGCTGAAGGGGTGTGTGTGCGTTGGGGAAAATTGGTGGTAGTATTAGAAGAGGCTTGCTTATGGGGAGGAAATGAACATGTTGGCGTTCATTTTCAAGTTATGTAAATTCCTGTCCTCTGCAGAACATTCTTGAGTTGAATGATTTTGTGTGGTCTGTCTGGCCCCAGTCAGGCCTCAGTTTCAAAGGCAAGACCACCAGAATTCACAAACTCATTAAGTTGTCTCTAAACTTCCACCCACCAGTTACTTGCTGCAAATTGGAGCTTTCTCAATTAACCATGTTTTCCTTCTTATGAATCTTGCTGTTGTGTTTTTTTAACTTGTAATACATTTTTTAGTTTATATAGAGTTTATACTTTTCAGATATTTTACAACTATTTGTTCACTGTATGCCACAATTATTTTCTCAATGATTTAACAGAAGTATTAAATAGTTTAGTTTTTTATCACATCCACACAGCTCGTAAATATTCACAGTAGGTGAGAACTTTGATTTTTTTTCTTCTTGTTTTTTTTTATTGTTTATTCTATTACAGTTGTCCCAGTCTTCCCCCTTTTGCTCCCCTCCACCCAGCCCACCCCTCTCACCCGTGGTCAGTCCTCTCTCTGTTGTCCACGTCCACGGGTCACTCATACATGTTCTTTGACTAGTCCCTTCCCCTTCCTTCCACTGTTCTCCTCCTCCCTCCTCCCCTCCTACAGCTGTCAGTCTGTTCCATGTTTCCATGTCTCTGGTTCTGTTTTTCTCATTAGTTTATTTTGGTCATTGGATTCCCATTGTAAGTGAGGTCATATGTATTTGTCCTTTGCTGACTGGCTTATCCATGCTGCTGAAAAAGGTAGGAGACTTTTTTCTTTCTCCTGCGTAGTATTCCATTGTGTAATCTGATCTTGAGTTTTTAAATGTAAGTCCCTTTAAATGATAAATCTCATTGTTGCAAACCTAAGAAAAAGTAAATAAAGCTTATGTACATAGAATGTACCTAACAGGTAATTTACAATGTAATGCACTTTTTTCTTTATAAAGATTTGACTGTGATAAACTTTATCGATAGTAACTTTATAGGGTGGTAACTTCATTGGATAGATGAAGCCCCAAGTCAGCTGATATGAGAATGTTGGGATGAGTGATGGGTGGCAAGATTTTGCAAATAAAAATGAAGAATGCCCACTTAAATTTGAGATTCAGATAAACAACAAATCATTTTTTAGAATAAGCATATCCCATGCAATACTTGGTACATAATTATACTAAAATATCATTTATTATTTATCTGATATACAAATTTAACTGAGCCTCTTGTATCTTGTAACTGGGTGACTTTATGATTGTAGACTGTCAAGTACCTGCTATTTATAGAGTTTGGTGGAGTGCTCAAATGCGTACCATTTCTCCTTTCAGACCCTTAGAGTGATTTTGAAGAGATAGGGCATGCTCAGGATTGTATGGCCATAGACTAGAGTCTATTTTAAAAAGCAGCATTACCCGCCCCCCCCCCCAAAGGAAAGGCTCTTCAAAAACAAAGGGGTTTTGTTTGTTTGTTTGCTGTAATCTGGTACCTGCTGTTTCATTACTCAGTGTTTTTAGTCCGTACTTTGGCACTCAAGTCATTTCTCTCCCCCAGGGTGCCCACTTAAATTTGAACTTGAATTTCAGATAAACAATGAATAAATTTTTAGCATAAATATGTCCCATGTGGATAAATGGCATCAAAGTTGTCTCTTATTCTCTGAACTGTAACTGGCTAAGGTTCTCAGGGGAGGCTGGTATAATATACCCAACTTTTCCACTCCTCCCTGGTTGAGCAATAAAAGGGAAAATAGAAATACACAAATGTCCCGAGGCCAGCTGCTTTCTGTTGCAGAGTAGGCAGGTTGGAATGAATCATGAGACTTGAGTGCATCAGAGACCTGTGTGTGGGCAGGAACCCCCAAACAAACGTCTGAACATTCTACATCTTGCCTGACACTTTTATGACAGCTCCCCCAAGAAGCTCTCCAGTCTGCTTTTGAATCTCTCTAAAGGATCAGCTTGTTTCTCAAACCGCCATCCTCATCATTTGTTATGTGACTACAGTGTGCTTGTCACTGTGTCAGAAGTGTCAAAATTTCTTTATATTAAACCAAAGTGCACATTTAGTGACATTTGGAAAGCAAGCCCTTTTACATTTCTGACTTTATTCAGCCTTCATATATGTCTTCCTTTCAATATTATCTATGTAAAAACTAAGGCTGTGAGAGGTTAACCAGTTAGTTTAATAAGTAATTAGTGCTGAACCTGTACCCTAAGCCAGGTCTTCTCATTCCAGATACCGAGTACCCCAGGTCCCCACAGCCTCCGAGCTCTCCTGCCATTGTTAGAGTTTTATCCCAGCCTTGCGGGGTTACGCACAAATTCTTAGTTACTAAGTGCAAGCATTACAAGGGCCCAAGGAGTAAATTCCAAAGGGTTTTACAGGTTTGTACATAAAAGATAAAGCCCCAGTTTGTCCTTATTTGTCTGTACTTAAAGCCCCATCAGTGGCTGGTAAATTCAGAGGTTGTGAGATACAGAAGGAAGGAGTGCCTGGTAGCAAGACCACATTCCAATTTGCTCAGGGCATGTCAGTCACACAGCCTTACTGCTACCGCCCAGTGGGGTGTGAGCATGACTGACCGCCCTTGTCTCATTTCACTCCAGATGGACAATACTGTTTCCTGAGTGAAAGAAGTCTGCGTCAATTTCATGATGATGACCGTTGGTTCATGCTTTGTGGACAGGTAGCCTGAATTCATTTCCTAGCTCCACTGCTTACCTGAGACCTTAGCTTTTTATTTCACCTTTGTGTGTCTCAGTGTCCTAATCTGTAGGATGGGAATAATTATTCCTAACCTGCTCCATAGTGGGGATATGAAAAATAAAAGAGGTCATTCTTGGAATGTGCTAAAACAATGTCAGACACATAGTAAGTGTTCAGTGAAATTACCTGTAACAACAATGATGTGCAAGCAGGGGTTCTGGCCGTTGTATCCATGGGTCCCTTTGGCAGTGTGGGCAAGCTGTGGCTCCTCGGCACCCTCTTTGTAAATGCATAGAATACAATGCATAGAAGTGCAAAACAAACTGAAATACTCTCTGGTACTTAAATACCATGGCCAAAATATTTTTTAATTTAATGTATGATAAGTAACATGGACTTCTTTATTAAAGCCTTAAATAGATCTAGAGGTCATTGAATATCTAAGAGCAGATATTTTGAAGTAGTGATGAGTATAAATGGTTTTGAGATGTCGACCACATCTGACATGTAATGTTGCAATGCTTGTAATTTCTGTTAGTGACAGAGTTGCGGGTACCGCTAGTAGAAAATTCTTTGGCTTGTTACCTGCTCCCATCATCAAAGGAAACACTTAGTTTCAGTTAGAGGTTTAAGTAAAGATGTATTTTTCTCCACCCAAGGTCACAGATCTTGCAATTTTACCTGTGGACTCCTTAAAGGTCACTGGGCCCCAAATTAAGAACCCTGAGGTGCGTGTTTTCAGTGGCCGTCATCTGGAGAGGGATGGCTGGCTCAGTTGAAAGAAGGCAGTGTATGTTCTTTCCCGTATCACACCTGTCATATACTTGTAACTCAAAGGAAAATAACCAAATTTTAATGAAGAAGAAAGGGAACGTGAGAAAAACAAAAGGAACCTAGAACAGAGACAGCAAATAGCTTTCATCTTCAATGTCCATTTTTATAGACTGGTAGTGGTGGCCTGCAACACTGTGTCTGCGGCCAGCCCTGGGGTGTGGGGAGGAGTGTTGTGATTGGCTAGCAATGCATGCGTGACTGCGGATTGGAGACGGCCAAGCTGTCTGACCAAGTCCATTCATGAGCATGCTATGGACAGAAAGTGTTGGGAGCAACAGTCTTTAGCAAAGATACCACTTAGCAGTGCTTGTACCATTTTTTTTAGCATAAATGCATTTGGGCTTATTGATTTACTAGTCCAAAGAAATTCATCTCACTGTCTCTTGTGTATCTCCCAAACTGCTGAAATCTGTGATCAGTTCGGAGCATTGCAGCTGCAAGAACATACATCGAATTAGTGGTAGCTTACACAATAGAGGCTTATTTTTCTCACATGATAAAACTCGGTGAGTCATTTTAGAGCTTGTCCATCAAATCACTAGTTCTAGATTCTTACATTTTTGTCCTTAGATCCTTTACTAAGAGCTTCAGGACCCCACACTTCTGTGAAGGGCGCTGGATGGTGGCAGTAGTCCCACACACTGCATGTGCAGTCAGATTGTGAAGGGAGAAGGAGTGACGCCCACCACCTCTTTTCTTGTGTCTGCCTTTCCTTTCCAGAACAAAAACTCTTTCCTAAAAGCCTGGGTCATGTGTTTATCCTGAAATACAAAGGAGGCCGGAAAGGCAACCGTTTCCCTTGCCCACCTCTGCAGTGGGAAGGTTGGAGGAGGAAGGGGTTGAGAACGACTTTGGGTGTGTCAGCTGGTAGGGCTGCTGCTCTGGATGCAAAGGTCGGTCCCCGAGGAGCAGGGAGCTGGTCGCTCTGCCACACAAAACCCTAGCAGTTCTCTACCAAAGGAATTTGAAACTCTCGATGGATCCCAAAGGATGGAAGAGAAACCCTCTCTTTCTTTTATCCTGAAGACAAGGACACCTGATTTGGTGAACTGGAGGCTGCGCGTGGCCCTGTGCACCTCTTCAGCTTTAACAGCAGGCAGTCTGCACGGGGAGCGCTGATGCCGCACAGCTGGAAGAGTTGATGAAGATCGCCCCATTGCAAAGTGGAGTCATCAGTCGTTCACGCACACTAAGTTGACTCTGAAAAATGCCCCATATTAAGTTGTTCCAACACATCTGGATTTTATTTTATCCATCTAGTCTATCTTTGAAAAAGGTCGGTGGTAATCATCATTATCCCGGTTTTTGTACAGTCCAATGGGCATGATAGTAAGTTGTATAAAATTAACACTCAAATGGGCGATACAGAAACTTGATTAAAACTGCGGCTGTGGCCTGCTGACACAGCTACACCTGGACTCGTACGATGTCACCAGAACCTTGGAGGTCATCTAGTCTCATCTTTATTTCACACGTAAAGACTGAGGCCTGTAGAGGCTGACTGACTTGTCGATGGTCAGGCAGTCCGACTGATAAGGGAGATACACAGCTTGGCTTCCTTTGCTCCTTTCCGAGAAAAATGCAAGAGCAGATTCGGGCACAGCCTCTAAGCGGTGCCTCCCAGCGGGGTGCCGGACCTCAGGAGAGTTGCTTCACCTCTGAATCAGTGGAAGTATTGGTACCTACTTTAAGGGGGGGGGGGTACTGAGCGGGGGGGGCAAAGGGAAAAATTGGGGCAGCTGTATCAATAATATATACTTTAAAAAAATTTAATGAATTCATTCAGGTAAATCACAATGATGGCAGAGTCAGTATATTTTAGCTACTTTTATTATTGATTTCCTTTTACCACCCATAATGATCAACACCAGTGTCCTCATCACTAGTAAGTATCACTACCACAGCTACAACGTTAGGCTAAATATACTTGTTTTCCTTTTCAAATCCCTCCTACAATTCATGAATGTGAGTTAATGTATTTTTTGCTTTATTTTTAAATTTTAGTTGTTACTTTTTGCTTTTAGTGTATCTATAAATTTTATATTTTTATTTCACTTATTTTTTAAAGATTTTATTTATTTATTTTTAGAGAGAGGGGAAGGGAAGTAGAAAGAGAGGGAGAGAAACATCAATGTGTGGTTGCTGCTGGCACACCCCCTACTGGGGACCTGACCCACAACCCTGGCGTATGCCCTGCCTGGGAATCGAACTGGTGAGCCTTGGGTTTGCGGGCCCGCACTCAATCTACTGAACTTCACCAGCCAAGGCCCTCATTTATTTTATGTTGCTTTATTGCTATATTGTTTCAAGAAACTTAACACTATTTCAGTTCTGTGATTCCAAATACATACTAGTGCTTCAATTAGAAGTGCCAAAATACAGGGATGGGCAGAAGTGATTTACAGTTGCGTTGTGACAGTCTGAGTTAATAAAGCTCTTATAATCATCAAAACCTGCATATCTTTCCATATGAACAACTGTAAACCTACTTTTGCCCTCCTCTGTATATAATAATTGCCCACCAGCTGTTTGTGATTCTGGGTTATCTAGGCCTAGGTTATTTTGTTTGATTTTGTTGAGAAACCAGTAGCTTTCCCCATATTCACTGTCTAGAAGCCAGAAGCTGTCGAGGAGATGAATAGGAGAGAGACAAGTAGCAAGTTGTCCTCTGGTCTCTTCATCATGGGGATGTATGAACCACCTTGAAAAACGCAAACTCCCTGCACTATTGTTGTTATTTATGACTGTAGAGGACAGATAGAGAAGGTGCGACAGTGAGAGAAGAAGGGGGAAGCCTCTAGGACATGACCTCCAAAACAGTAGACCCCAGATGTGTTTGCCCAAACTGCTCTGTAGCCTTCTGCTCCCGGGTGGGCAGAAAGAGGGAGGATACCTTTTGTACGTTCACATTTTCTCATTATTTCTGCACATTAGTTTTCCTGAAGCAACAGCAAGTAGTTTTGCCAAAGTAAGCGGTACTCTCCAAACTCCTCACCCCAGTGTGTATTGTCTTGGGAATGGGGCCTCCTCCCCTGTGTTAGTAAGTCTTTGTGGGTGTCTTCTGTGTGCCAGGCTCTGAACAGTGCCGTTTTCTCTTGCCCTCCCCTCAATCATGGTGTCATTTTGCAGAGGGTCTGAGCATTTCTTGGCTCTCAGGTCCTCAGAGGGAAGACAGGGTTCCTGGTTATACAGCTAGGGCTCTTCCCACAGCACCAGAGCTGTGAGACAGGTGACCAGGGGCCAGGTTTATAGTTGCATAGAAACTGGCTTTAGAAGTTTTATTAGTTGAGAAACTGATTTTCTTTTACAACCCACATTCACCTTTAGAACTCTAGGATATATGCATTGCTATTTCAACTTCATTTTTGGTGCTGTTTTATGTTCCTCCCCTTGTCTTCCTTCTCTTTGCTCTGCTTTAGATTAATGCTATGTTTTCTGTATGGTTGTAAGCCTCTTAAACCCTTTCTGCAACAAAGCAGGAAATACATAAACATGATTTTTTTTTTAAACAGGAATCGACTTAAAGCTTCCAGTGCAGTAGAATCTGTAGACCTTCCAAACTGCCACCTGATTAAAGGCATCGGTAAGCATGAGAAATTGCTTGTTATCCACCTCACATTGGTTGGCCATCAACACTCAAAAACTCTTTAACAGCATTTTGGCACCCGATTACTATTTATCAGAGGAAAGATCACATTAGATCAACAGAACGTCTTCAGCCAACCTCTTTCGATCTCATGCTCCCTGTATTTCTTCTTTACTCTGACTGTAATTTATTAATTATTTATATAATCCTATGTTTATTCTTTGCATTCCTGCTTGCTTACTGACTTTTAGGAACATTTTTGGTAAACTCTGTGTTCTTTGTCATTTGTGGTGTCCGAGATCTGTGTTCCATTAGCTTAGTAGTCAGCTACTAGAGGTAAGACAGAAGGAGAACAAGTTATATGTAGAAAATAAAAATCTCTCAACAAAATCTCTATTCCCCACAGAAATAGCCCTTTATCTCTACAAAGGCTTCTTCTTATGCTTCCTGATATTCGAATGCAAACACATACAGGCATACTTCAGAGATGTTGCTGGTTTGGTTCCAGACCATCGCAATGAAGCGACGACTGCAGTAAAGTGGGTTGTAGTTCTTTTGTTTGTGGAGGGTGTTGCTTCGGATTTGTAAAAAACATAACATCTGGGAAGCACATATGTATCCATTTCTTCACCACTGGCATCTTAGTATAAGCTTACATTCTGCAACATGCTTTATTCTGAATGAAGTGTGAACAGCTTTCCACATCAGCACATGGGGATTTGCCTCATTCTTTTTGGTACATACATGTATCATGATTTATTTAACCATTTCCCTTCTCAACGCACATTTGGGTGGTTACAGTTTTTGCAGCTGCAAACAAATCAGTGAACGTGATTGTATGTGTAGCTCTTGCATTTATTTGCCTGCAGGATAAATCCTTAGTAGTGGGGCTGTTGTTCATCTAGCAGCTATGTTTACAGTTTCAACAGTTATCACTATGTTGCCCTTGAGTTGGCAACACTCAGAAACTCCATGGCTCATATTTACAGCCAGGCCCTCTCCAGACATGGCTCGCAGTGCTCTTAGCAAACACAAACGTGTGGTGATCAGCAGAAGCAGAAGTGGCCTGGCCTTTCTGGATCCCACACAAGGATGTTTCACTTTCATGAACCCAGTCAACATCCAGAAGAGCCTTTTGTGCTTCGGAGTTTTTTGTTTCTCCTTTACACATCTGTTTCCAAGGCGTTCTGTCTCCTTTCCTCTGTGGCTGCTTTTCTACTCTTCCCAGTCCTCTCTCTCTCCACTTAGACTTCCTGACTCCTTCCTGGGGCTTCTCTTTGTCTCAGTTGCCCAAACATTTAGCAGGAAGTTATAAACTCAGTATCAAATACCAGATGGACCAGATCTGTGCTGAATTATACAGACAATTCTAGAATTAAGGTTATCTGGAATCCCAAGGAACTCAGCAATGCATCCTGCCTTCTGGCTGCCATCACGAAGGGTCCCCTCAGAACTGGTCACTAAGCAAAAGCCAGATGGCATCTGGAAGGGATGCTGGGAGGCTGGGTCAGTCATCTTTAAGGTTATATTTGCTACTGAGTTAATAATCATCGAATTATTAAGCAGCCCTTGTCTTGTGAAGCCCAGCTTCTGTGAATTCAAGTCTCAGAATAGACAACAGGGCACAGCTGGACGCAGTATGGGACACACTGCCAAATGTATTGCTGTTATAACTCACTGGGATGGAGGGCCCCTCAGAGAAAAACCAGCCCAACAACATTTGTATTCAGAACAAGCATCTGTCTCTGTTTGTGACCTTTATGTTGTGATGTGTGTGAGCTGCTGTCTGGAATTGGAGAGAATGAGGGAATAGGTCACCTATGGCCCCTCTTGTGAAGTGCTTAATGCCTCCGAGACACTTCAGAAGGCAACAGAGCGCAGACGATGAGTGATTAGAAGCACATTTGGGATACATTTTTAGATGCAATTAGAATTGTGGGGTTTTTTCCTTTCTTTTGGTTTTGTTCTGTGGTTAGCACACACTGTATAAACATGTGTTGAATGCTATGTGGGTGATGTGTAATGGTTAATAATAGCTTGTGGTTATATGTTTTTAACAACAGTTGCTTATTCAGCAGTCTTTGATTACAAGAAATCACAGTGTGCTGGCCATACTTTCCTATATAGGGAAAAGCAACTTCTCATGGTATGCAGCGAGGATAGAGAGGTTCTCATGTTTACTTTCCAGGTTGGAAACAGTAGTAGCCATGTACTTGAGGCCAAGTAATCCCTCCAAGAGGTGAGACCCTACCCCTTCCTCTTCAGCGCGTGCACACACACACACACACACACACACACAGCAATGCTGCCTTTACCATGACTGGTGCTTTATCCATATCATATCGTGTCTTTCTGTTTTAATAAGTAATAATCACCTACCACACATACAGGATGTGTACCTTCTGTGGGACAGAAAGGGAGTTCCCTATTCCATTTTTTTATTCCTTCCCAGTGTGTCTTACACACAGAAACTAAGATTTTGCACACCTAGGATTTGGCAAAATACCAGTTTCTAAATAAAAAAAATTATAATGATAAGAACTAGTGGACTCTATGTGAAGCTTGAAAATTTAAAACATTTTCTAAGTGGTTTTCAAAATGCTGGCATTCAGAGTCCTGGACTAAAATAAAACTTTGAATGTATTATCTCACTGGAGTGAATTAAAGATTTTATATACTTGGCAATCAAGACCTTTACAACTACTGTTGCTTGGGAGGTTTTCTTTAAAGGCATTAAAATGTGTAGCTCTTGTCATTAAGTACCTTACAGTCAGCCTATGAGTAGGAAAACAACAAAAACCCACTACTTATGAAATAGAAGTATTTTTTTCTTTTTATAACAGATGAGGACCTAAGGCTCAGTAACTTTTGCAAATTCTCTTTCTAATAATCACTCTCCCAGAATGATTATACAGGTAGCTGACTAGTATACTGAAAAAGTGGGGGGAAGAGGCCACATTACATCTTGGATACTCTGCTGGGTATGACAAGGGCTGCTTTGCTGTTGTAAAGTTACAGTAAGTAACCTAGAGAACAGAGAAATGTGTTTACCATGGTAGTCCCAAGATGGGCAAATGGCCTAGGCCGACTAGGTGACCGCGCCTGAGGTGGCCACTCAGGGACAAAGGCTGACGAAGCGACACAGCTCTCTTCTACACGTGGCCTCCATCTTGGTCAAAGACAAGAACTCTGGTTAGTTACCATTTCCCAGCAGGAAGGGGTAAAAAGAAAATTTACAGAGATGTTAGTTTTACTTCATTTTGCCTAGTAGTTGCATACATCTTGTATTACTGTCACATCCCATGAACTGAAATTTAGACAAAGGGCACATCTACCAGCAGGAGAGGGCTGGGCATGTTGAAGCCGTGGGCTGGTAGCTGAAAAGCAGGAAGGGGATCACGGATACTGGGGAGCGGTTGGCCGTCTCTGATGCAGAGAGGTGATTGTGAACAGAATCAGAAGGGGTCAAAATCAGATGTGCTAAGCTAGAAGACTGTCTGGAGAAAAGGGGGTTTGAAAGAGGTTTTAAAGAACAGGATATGAATTGGTGTCGATCTTGGTGAGAGGTATGGATGCAGGCATTTTGGGGGGAAAGCCAACTCATGGAATTGACTGTAGTTGAACTTACAAAGTGAAGTGTCTATGGAGAGGAACCAGGGAATGGTTCTGACAGAAAAGTCATTAAATACTAGGATGTATTTTTTTTTCCTGTGTGCTTTTAAGTCAGAACAAAAGGATCTGAGTCCCAGCTTTCCAGTCTGTGATCTTGAATAATTCACTTAACCTTTCAAAGCCTCCGTATTCTCTGTTCTAAATATATTAAGAGATCATGATATTGCTGCTTAGGGCTATGAGACGTATGAAATAATGTGCATCTTTACTTAAGGAGCCTGATGCTTGGTAAACAATATGTGAGTAGCTATTAATGCTACTAGTACTCCTCCTTTTTTTATTATTATTGGAGGAAAAAAATGTCTGCAGCATTTGACTTCCTTGCAGTAATTACACCAAGTTGGAGATAAAAGATGATAAAAGCCTAAGTAGTGGCTGTAGGAAAAAAGATAGGGGAGTAAATCTGGAAAGTATCCTAAAGAAAGCTGCAGGTGCCTTTTTCGCCCTTTGGAATTAGGCTATGGAATTAAACATAAAGAAGTTACAGTGTAGTTGAAATGAAAATATCTTTTAAAAACATTGTTCTTTCTTGATTATTTAAACAATACTATCATTTGAAGGAAATTTTAAACAAAGAAAAATATAAAGACAATGAAAAGTACTCATAATCCTACCATCCAAAGAAACATTTAAAAACAATTGTGTCTTTTTTGTCTGTGTGTAAGCACATACACATGGAAATGAAATGGCCTTAAATAATTTTTCTGAAACTACAAATTTGAGTTGAGCTCCTACTCAATGAACTGGATCCAGAAAGCAAAACGTGGACTCCAGTTCTGTGTGCGCGCACTGGGGGGTTCCCGGGCCCCTGCTCGTTACCAGTGGGGAACCGCCATGCGACTAGAGCCTAGTGCTTCAGAACCTTTTTGGGGGTATCACAGAGCCTTTTGGAAATCCCAGGAACCTTTTCACAAAAAAATCTCATCTGCACATACAGGAGACATTTTACATTGCACAGAATTTCAAAAGAGCCATAAACTCTTCGAAACCCATTTTGGCTCCTTAGGGTTCCACAGACCCCAGGTTAAAATTTCTTTCACTATATCGTGATTAAGCTGATACATACCTCCTTTCCAAGGAACAGGCATATGGATCATCTTTACAAAGAAGTTGTTGGCATTTTAATTTTCTTTTACCTTACTGTGTTAGAGCCAGCAACACTGGAGACAACCAGCCAAATGCAAACTCATGAATCAAAACCAAAAATGACCAGATAGTTGCTGTTTGTTTGTTTGTTTGTTTGTTTGTTTTTGACAACCTAGAAATATAATCTTAGAGAAATCTTATGGAAAGGGGAAGATTTGATTTTGTGGATTCAAAGACTGTGTCATGATTTGGCTTAATCTCTGCCATTTTTATTCTTTTCTGGTGTTGGATCTATTATCTGTCTCCGCAATTTACACAGTGAGACCACTGGGAAGGTCTTATGTCTAATTATTTGCTGTGGTGTCTGGAGTGTACTGCCAACAATCAATAAACAATCAATAGTAATTGTAGTCTGCCTCAGAGACATGCGTTAGAAGCTTCAATTGGCTTAGGTGCATGGTATTTTTCATTAATTTTCCTTTGCTAGCTTTTTCCCCTGCAATTTAAAGCCTAAATTTAAAGATTAAACAGAAAGCTTTCTTTGCTCTTGAGAACAAGCAGGCATTGTTTTTTAAAGAGGGGATATGTAATCCCAGGTGTCTTCTCTCTGCTAATGAGAGAAATGTCTACGTTTGCTTCAGATTGAATGAGCAGAGAAAGGGACAAGGCTATTTGCATGGTTAAATGACTAGGAGCCCTTCATTTTGAAAGTAATATTCCCCTGATGTCAATTACTTTTGTACAGACATCTGGATGTTTATCATAAGAGTGTACAGATGTCAACTTTTTCTGTATTAGCCCTGGAAATGTGGTGATTACTTGACTTTGATTTGAGTAAACATGAAATATGTAACATTTAAAGTCAGAAGTTCACTGCCGGAAGGGATTTAGACTGACGACGTTCATTGAGGAGTGTTAGTTCCTTGGAAAAAAATCAGAACCATCCCTAAAGATTTAGGCACTGATAAAGTAAGCAAAGTCCTAGTTATGCTCCGTTAAACAAATAACAGAATTTGAACATGACATTTATCTGTTTCCTGAATTTGCAGAAGCTGGCGCCGAAGATATTGACATTCTCCCCAATGGTCTGGCTTTCCTCAGTGTGGTGAGTACCTTCGGTCTTCCCAGTCTCAGGGGAGGAGGGCCAGGGGAGTCTGAGGAGGCCTGCGGAGCAGTGACTTATTTTTAAAATTCCTCGCTTTTAAAAATATGTTCTTAAAAAAAAGGGTCAAACAGGATCTTGGAAAATTTGCTCAAACTTATCTAAATGCAGAGATGAGAAAGTCTCTGTCAGTTGGAGTTTTGCCCCTTATGTCCCCACGGCATGGCACTAAAATGTTCCAGTGCAATCTGTGTTTTAAAAGTTTTTATTAAGAAGGGTATTTGGGGCATTATTGTGAAAATTCAGTGGGACATTATACTGTTTGAAATACAGCGTCTACCTTTCTTTCCATTCAGTGTTCAACTTTGAGCTCATACTCTTGCTGTTATTTATTTATTTTCAAACAATAGACCAACTTTCGCAGAGAGGGCCAATGTTTTTCTTTCTTTCCTTTCTCCTTGTACAGCCAACCATAAGTAGAAAGTCATAGACGGAGCTTATTTATACCCTCTACTGTGCCTTAATTCTTACAAGCAGAAAGATAATAAGCTTTGCAGGGCACATGTATGACTTTGAAGTCGCTTGGCCCGTGTGATGCTGGCCTACGTCAGTATGCACTGTAATTGGGAAGCTGTCTCCGTGGGCCAATGAGGATGTTCAGACCGTCATTCTTTCTGGGCTGGGCCCAAAGCAAGGGTCCTTGGCATCTTCGTGGTCTCGGTTTTCCTAGAGGAAGAAATCCCCAACTTTGGAGGCAGCCTATAACTATTCCTTTTCCTCTCGGCATCTGCTGTTTTCAGGCTCTGAAGTTCAGGAGGGATGTGAGAAAGTCGGAGATGCTTCAGAAGAGAGTCACAACACTAATAAAATAGTTGTCAGACTTATGAGAGAGGTGAGAGGACTCGGCTCAGATGAGAATGAAGTTAGACTACTCTTCGGGCTCCCGATGGTTCTTATAGGAAAGCCAGTGCACAGCTGATTGTTAGCACAGAGGGAAAAAGGAAATGCTGTGGGCTTTGGCAGAAACACGAATGTTCATATTAAATTTTTAAAATACGGTTGTAAACAAAGCTTTATTTAATAACCTCCACAGGATGAGTAAAATGACATTTCTAGTAGGACTGTGGGTTTGTTCAGGGGCACAAGCTCGCACGTATACCGACAGGCTGAGGAAGAAACACTAGGGCTACAAATCAAAATTATTCATAACTGGAGATGCAGACATCCTGAGTGAAGTGGAAGGCAGTTGCTTTTGCAATTTTTATTTTTTGACAAGGAGGGGCTCTCAGAGATTTGTGTAATCCAGGGCACACTATTTCAAGATTTTCTCCCCATAGGAATATATCTGAATTTGGAAGACTGAGGTTTCTAAGCACATGAATCTATAGCCATTTCTTCCCTTCCCTTTCCTCTTTTATCTTCACCTGAGGAGGATGATTTTGCGAGAGAGCGAGGGGGAGGGGTCAAGGGAGGGGGAAGAAGAACATCGATGTGAGAAACATCGATCCAACGTCAGCCAGCTGCCCTCTTTGCCTTCTCATACGTGCCCTGCCTGGGGATCAAACCCACAGCCTGGGAGTGTGCCCTGGCTGGGAATCAGACCTGCGAGCTTTCAGTTTATGGGGCGGTGCTCTAAACAACTGAGCCACACCAGCAAGGGCTAAATCTATAGCCATTTTAGCTGAGGGGCTTATAGTCACAGTGGTCTCATAACTGGGTTAACAGTATTTCCTGGGGTTTTTTTTTCCTGTATCCTTTTTTGCTTATATGACTTTCTTTTCTTTTTTTCAAATCTAGAAACGAGCCCCCTTATTCCCTTAATGTACTCAGCACTGTTTCTAGTATTTCCCAGAATATGGTCCTTTCTAAATTAATAACTCATATATCATGTCAGTTGTTTATTCTCCTTCTAAGGATTTTAGCCCACCCAACCCGTCCTGTTCCATAGTTACAGGTTTGAGGGTCACCTCAAAACCAACATCACACTTAATAAGGACTTAGATGACACAGAGTAGATTATGAAGAAGATTTAGATGGTAGCATGGATGTATTTAACACTACTGACCTGTACACTTAAAAATGGTGAAGGTGGTAAATTTTGTGTGTATTCTATTGTCAGTAAAAGTAAAATTTTAAAAAGGAGGAAAAACAGATTTAAGCGATAGAGAGAATTAAAATAACCATGAACAGTTATCACCGTCCCTGGCAGAGCTTCCCGTGTGCGGAAGCCAGGCTGTTCTTTGTGGGATATCGGTAGAGGAGAGATTATGGCCCACTGAAGCAGCGCTGCTGGGTGGCAGAAGCATGACTCCAGCTCTGTTCTGCTCGCTGGCCCTGCCAGCCTTGATACGTTTTTTTTAATTGGAGAGAATTTCTCTTGTGTCCAATTTTGTGCATAAAGTGAGACTTCTTTTGATACTCTTTTAAAGTATGACTGAAAAGATTTAAAAGAGAAGGGACCTTGATGTTTTCAGTGGGTGCCAAAAAAGACATTCAGTAAAATTCTAACTCAATCCTGATTAGAAGCTCCAGGAACTCAGGCTTTCCTATGCACTAGGAACAATCAAATAGAAAATGTAGTTGTAATAATGATAATAATAATAACAACATTTTATTCATAACAACAGCTAAATTTCCAAAATTTATACAGAAAAATAAATGAACAGAAATATATAGGACTATAGTGTAAAGATAAAGCAGTAATGTGGGATATGGGGACTTGCCATATGTGTATTTTGCCATATCTTATAAATAAAGCTGTGATAATTAATATGTAGCATACGAATAAGCACGAGCCCTCAAACAGACCAATATATAAACAGGAATCTAGTACACGGTAAAGGTGGCATTTGGAATCAGTGAAAAAAGGACAGACCATGTGCCATCCACTAACCCGGGTCCTGGGTTCTAGCAGTAAACAGATGAGACAGAGTCCTGACTCACGTTCCAGTGGGGAGGGAACAAATGCAGATAGTGGCCTCACTTTAACAACATGTAAAGTAAGTGAGGCAGTGGAGAGTGACAGCCGTGGTGAGCGTGGAGCCAGGCTGCCATTTCTATAGGTTTATCTGTCAAATGGCAGTAAGTGACATCTGGCACAGATAAAGGAGTCGAGGGGCCCTGGCTGGTGTGGCTCAGTGCACTGAGTGCCAGCCTGCGGACCGAAAGGTTGCTGGTTCCATTCCCAGACAGGGCACATGCCTGGGTTGCAGACTAGGTCCCCAGTTGGGGATGTGAGAGAGGCAACCAATTGCTGTTTCTCTCACACATCATGTTCTCTCTCCCTCTCTTTTTCCCTCCTTTCCCCCTCTCTAAAAATAAATAAAATCTTAAAAAAAGAAAAAGAAGAGAAAGTTGAGGGAAGAAGGCCTGGATCTCCGGTCCGGGGAGGGGAGCATTCCCAGGCAAAGGGAACAGTGTGTTTAAAGGCCCTGTGGTGAGAATGTGCTTGGTTTGCTTGAAGAACATCAGTGAAGCAATATGGCCAAGGCAGCATGAGTGAGGACGAGGTTAACAGGAGGTGAGGGCACAGAGGTGGAGTGTCCGTGGTGGGGTAGTGTGAAGCGGGGTGACCAGGGCAGATCTTATAGGGCCTTTAGGCTATCGTAGGAATTTTCACTTTTAATCTGAGTGAGATGGGAGTTTCGATCACAGGTGTAACATCATCTGACTGAACAGACATTGATATGAGACTAGATTTCTGCAGGGAGTCAGGGACAGAAGCACCAGGGCCAGTCAGGAGGCTGTTGCGTAGTCACGGTGGCGCTTTGGACCAGGACAGTCATGGAGGCAGTGGTGAAGGGTGTTCACATCCTTATGAAGGGATGTATTTTCAAGGCAGAGTCAACGGGATTTGCTAATGCAGTGGACATGGAATGTGAGGCATCCCATGGGGGCAGTCTTGACTGACTCCACTCACCAAGGCTTCTGGCTTTGCAGAAGCAAAGTGTAGGCTGTGGGCTTGAGGATCCACAGTCAGTGTATAAACTTTCATATATCCCCACCCTCAACTCTAGCTGGTACCTTCCTGCTCACTAACCTTCTGGTTACTCTCTGAAGAGACTAAACCCCTAGTCTTTTGCTTCAACTCAGAAAAATCAGTTATTGTCCACCTTTCAGCTTTTCAGCTCCTAATTATTATTTTCCCTATTGTCTCCTCTCTGCATTTTTTGTGTTTGTAGCTTTATTCCACCGCCTTTAACCAAAGTCTCTATTTATTATTTATTTATAGTTCCCACTTTAGTCCATAAAAATACTGAAGCTTTTATATTTAACCTTTTCCCCTGTTTTGAAAAGGGTCTAAAATGTCCAGGACTCCACAGTTTTGCACCGGATAAGCCTGGAGGAATACTAATGATGGATCTCAAAGATGAAAAGCCAAGGGCATTGGAATTAAGAATTAGCCGTGGCTTTAATTTGGCATCATTTAACCCACATGGGATCAGCACTTTCATAGACGGTAAGAGCTGATGAGCTACCAATGTTGAGAAACTCGCAATGGTCTGTAAATGACTGTGGAAAATAGATTCGGATCATGTCTACTATAAGCGAGCAGTTAACTCATGAATTATTCCTGTATGCTTCATACAAATAAGTTGATCCTTTGCCTTTTCAGCCAAGTGTAAATTATGCTACATTTTGAAATTTCGAACAGTTAACACCTGAAAGAATGTTTAGATTTCATAACCTTTTTATATACACTATGATCATTGCATTAAAAAAGAAGAGCTAGGTTTCTGAATTAAACTATCCACGGATTATTCATGAATTCTGTATTGGAGTGGAAAACATTCTTTCTTAAAGGTCAGGGGACCAGTGATCAGAAATAACACCAGGCAAACAGTGATGGGAAAGACAGGGAGGACGAAGGATCCGTTCGCTCATCTTACAGCCCAGACATTTAACCTTTGCTTGCCCAGGGTATTTAAATGTCAGTGTCTGCCCAGAGGTCCCAGGGTTCTCTGGTAAATTAACTCTGTTGTTCCTGTTTCTCAGATGACACAGTTTATCTCTTTGTTGTAAACCACCCAGAATCCAAGAATACAGTGGAAATTTTTAAATTTGAAGAAGAAGATAATTTTCTTTTGCATCTGAAAACAATCAAACATGAGCTTCTTCCAAGGTACTTTGTCCTTTTGTTCATTCTCCATTTTATTTCCAGAATTTCAGGTACTCCCCATGGTGGTCCTCTCCCTAAAACACACGCACATAAACATGCCTTTGTGTGTGTGGTTTCCCTGTAGAGCAGGGAAGGTCGATGTTCCTCATTACAATAATCAGTGTTCTGTGCGGACTCCCTTGAGAAATGATGAAATGCTAAAACTATAGGGAGAGATGCTCTTCAGGGCCATCGTGGGAGTAGAAGACAAACCTCACCATTTTCCCTGCTGTCCCCTTCCATCTTAGATGACTCATCACTCAACTAAACAACAATACCTGTCCTGTCAAGGAAGAGCAGCCTGCTTTGTATAGAGTTTGTATGCTTTGTAAGGGACTAATACAAAGTGTTCTCATGGGGTCAGTGGTGGCCACGAGCTAATGACCGTACAGAATTGGAAGGATTCAGATTGGAAGTGGGTCGCTTCTCCTTCAGGAACACACAGCTGACTGATAATGTGACTAAAAGAGAGTCGTGTATCTCCCTAGCTCAGCTGGCATTAGCCTACTGCTTTTTTAAAGTATGAATTTGATGGATAATTTTAATTTCTACTTCCCTACTTAGGGAAGCATGTAACTTCAGCCATTCTTCCAGAAATGCGCTTCATAATAAACAGGAGCAGAAATACCACCTAGGCAGCCTCTGCATGACAGAGCTCTTTCAGAAAGAGGGGGCCCACCTACCTGTAGCTGTTTTTCATTTCACAAAGGAGAAAGCAGCTCTTTCAGAAACTTTTGCATCGGGTCATTGGAATTCAAATTTAATAACACCTTTGCCTAACTGGTTTTAAAAATGTAATTGTTTTTAGCATATAAATCTCTCACCTAAAGCATTGTACTGTGGCAATTTCATCATCCATTTCTCTGCAAGTGTTTATCGAGTGCTAGGTCATTCTTGGCTGGTTGGCTTTGAGAGTCAGGTAGAAATTGAACAACCAACCGTCGTTTGACTAATAACTAAGCAAAGAAACTCAGGAAGACCCAGCAACTGAGTAAATGCAAGCGGGGTAAATGTTATTAGCCTACCAACCAGCTCACTAACCAAAAAGTCTCTATACTAAAGGTAGCTGTCTTCCCTCCATTTCTTGCTGTCAAAAACCATAGTGTTGGCACCAAGTCCTTTTTTAATATAAGACCCTGCCTTAATTGCTAAATGTCCTGTCTTCAAATTACCTGGTAGCATACAAAATTGTTCTTTGGCAAATGGTATTACACTAGATTACATACTGCTATAGCTATGTGATTTTAGCTAAGCTTTTCCTGAGAAACCTCTTCCCCCAAATTTATCACATGTATTGTATAAACCTTCTGGATTTCTAATCTTTAATATGGAGACCAACTGGCTTTTTCTTCTCTCTCACATGTTGTTTTTCTCTTTCAGTGTGAGTGACATCATAGCTGTTGGACCTACACATTTCTATGCCACCAATGACCACTATTTCTCTGATCCTTTCCTAAAGTATTTGGAAACATACTTGAACTTGCACTGGACAAACGTTGTTTACTATAGTCCACGTGAAGTTAAAGTGGTAGCAGAAGGATTTGATTCAGCAAATGGGATTAGTATTTCACCTGACAAAAAGTATGATCCCTTATAAAAGTAGCTTCATTTCCTCTCAGTCGTGGTCATGGGCCAAATTCTTCACTTTTTTTTTCAGTGTGGAAATAGCTTACTTAATATTTATGGTCTATTGTATATAACATATGTGATATATGATTAAATATGTATATGTAATATATTTATTATATAATTATATGTATTATATGTTTACATGCAATATCTGACTTTTGTTATATATCATTATATAATTGCATAAATGTAATTTTTAATAAAATGGGATCATATTTATATATACATATCAAAGTATCAGGTAGGTGTTTTCTTTTAAATAAATATCTCGTTTTATTGGCTATACATTATTCCATTATAAGGATGATTAATTAATTTAATTCTCTGTTGATGGATATGTAGATTATTTTTTTCTTTGTAAACACCATTTTGTATGTCTCATTTACTACTTACACTTATCCAAATATCTTTTAAGGAAAAACTCCTTTGGGAGCATTATAGTATAATGGTGAAATCTTCAGATTTGGGAGTCACACAGACCTGGGTTCCAGTGCCAACTGGGCACTGGCTTAAATGCGGTGCTAATGAGCCCCTCCTCTTTGCACATTTGTAGAAGTGTTTCTGTAGAACAGCCCCTTAAAGTAGACCTGTTTGCTCCCAGAATGATCCCTTTAAATGTCTTTAATAGATATTGTCAAATTGCCTTCCATAATTATCTTACTATTTTTATAGGTCCAACCACAGCCTATAGAAAAGATGTTAAATTCTTTATTACTTTCCTCTTTACTGCCTAAGCACTCGGAACCATTTAAACTACTATACATATAACATGAAATAAATGTGGCAGTTCTTGACAACTAAATGTCTTCATTTTCACGGCAAAACTTCCTTCACGTTGATTACAGAAAATGCATGTCTAATCATTTAATGTATCTTGTCTATAACTGATACTGTCTAACTTCTCCAGCCAAATCTGTTTTTCTTACCAGCTCTCACCTTTCTGAGTCAGACTTCCCAGTCATTCACACTAAAAGTAGTAACAACAACAACAATAATAGTAATAATAAAAGGGGCTTAAACGTTAATCCTGCTCTTGTACCGTTTCTTGCCAAACAGGGAGTGAGTCATGTCTGTCGTACCTGTGTGGACCCCCACTCTCGCCCCCTGTCCTTTCCACTGACATCTGCCTGGCATAGTGTCTCATCCTCTCTGGCTAGAGCATTAGACATTCTTCCAACTTGTTTGCAGCCCACTTCCATTTTCTGCCACTGTTGTCAATTTTTCTCTCTCTATTCAACTAGCCTTTGAGAGCCCCCAAAAGAGGGAGCTCTGTCTGCTTCATCTTTGACTCATGCTAAGCACTGCCAGGTGCAGAACAAATGCTTAGTAATTGTTGAATGGAAGTGACCATTTGTTATTATGCCTCTTTGTTATTCTAAAAATTCAGTGGAACCCAATTGCTTATTAAATCAAGGCAGGCTAAAGGGTTGGAATTTCGTTAATGGGCTAACTCTACCCTCCCTTTTCTACTGTTTTGATACTTTTCCATGCTTCAGACAAAGAATTCATTATTATTTTGCAAACGTGCCTCTCTCATTCTTGCCCCTGTGCATTAGCTCACATGTTTCTTTCTGCCTTGAAGGTGTTTTGTCCTCATATCCTCAAATCCCGTCTCTGGTTCCATATCAGTGCAGATGCCCCTTCCTTTGTGAGCCCTTTTGTGTTCTCAAGAGTCTAGATATTTCTTCAGTCTCTAGACCTGAAGTATTTCTTACAGCACCAGTCATGCTGCATTATTTGTTTAATGTGTACAAACTAGTCTGATCATTCCAATATACTAAAAACTTTTTGGGGAAAAAGGTTGTGTCTTTTTTATGTTTCTGTCACAATACTGAGTTCATGGCTTAACTCATGACAATTGCTTAATAGAACGGTTGCCCTAGAACAGTCCATTCAAATAGTGAAATCAAAGTAGTCCATTAATTCATTCTTTGGACAGATTGTCCTGAGTAGGTACTTAGCTCTTACTCTTAACATTTTCAATATGTTAATAAACATTTTATTAAATATTAATGAATATTAATAAGTAGTAAAACATGTTCTGTTCTGTACTGTAACATGTAAATGATACCTAGAACTATCAAATTATATTGTGAAATATAAAAGCTTCTTTTCTGAAGGCAAATATTTGTTCTGTTGTCCTTTTGGTGGCAGATATTACAGGCTTTATATTCAAAATGGTGTCCTATATACTATTTTTCCTTACAAACTTTTTGAAAAATAATTTAACAATTCCATGATTGTTGTAGCAACACTGAATTGATTTTGAAAGCTTACCTTTTAAATAAAAATTGACTTTATCAAGCATTGCTTGAGGGCCCATCATTGATTAACTTATTTGCAGATTATTAAGAGTTATGCTTGCCTGCTGTGGTAATGAACCTCTGTATTGTCATGGAGCTCTGACCAATGTGTCTTTTCTGCAAAGGTACATCTATGTTGCTGATACCTTGGCTCATGAAATTCATGTTTTGGAAAAACATCCTAATATGAATTTAACTCAACTGAAGGTAAATATTTCTTTATATATATAAAGTCGACATTAATCTATTACACTCTGAAATTATATAGCTATACTATATTATAGCAATACCTCACTCGGAACAGAGTATGGATGCCAGTGTCGGCATTCCGGTTTTTCAGGCACTACCACCTTGTAACTGGCGGAGTCTCCTGTCCCAGCCATCACAGAGACTGGCCAAGATTACCTGCCCCACTGGGTTGGAAGTGATATTTGCATCCGATTTAGAGCCCATTACATGAAGGAGCGATGGCACCTGATGAATTCCAATAAGAATTTTCACAATTGAAAAGACTAATAGATGAATTCTGAAATGAAGATTTATGCACATTGTCAGTTCTTTCAATAATAAATGAAGGTAGAAATTGGGTTCCACATCACTATTATTTTCTTCCTGCTTGATAACACATATTTTAGACTGATTAAGAATTTCCTATTTTGCTTTGAATAAGTTCTTGGACTAACTGATCATTGTGCATCTTTTGAGGGAAAAGGAATTCATTTTTTAGAGAGATGGATTATCACCCTAGCTTTCTTAATTTCAGGGAAGATGAAGAGTGACTCTAAATCAGTTTATTAAATTCATTCTAAGCAATATTGATGTTAAAGGAGTGGAAGCAGGGAGATGTAATTTCCTCACATGCATAGAGGCAGGAAAGATTAGCCCTAAATTATTTAATCAAGTTTCTCGTGTCATTTAGGTATTGACATTTTTTCATTTGGAAGGTACTCAAGTTGGACACACTGGTGGATAATTTATCCATTGATCCTTCCTCGGGGGACATCTTGGTGGGCTGTCATCCTAACGGCCAGAAGCTCTTCATTTATGACCCGAACAATCCTCCTTCATCAGAGGTTTTTATATTTTTAGTTTTCATCCTTAATTATTCAAGGCCTTTGAACTAATGATACAGCACACTGTCATGGGGCTGGTTTGTTTAATTAGTCTTTTTAAACCAATAATACTGTAAACTAATGTAGTGGCTTTGCAATTGCTTTAAGCCAATAATTGGCAGAGTTTCACATTGCTTAAATACTTTTAGAAAGGTAATCTTTTGATGTATTAAATTATGGTGGCAGCTAGTGAAAAGGCATTTTTATAAAGACATGTGGGCTCCCTATGTGGCATACTGGCAATTTTTTAAATACCTGGCTTATTGTCAACACACCACATGTCATGACTTTTGTTCCAGCTTTAAAGTAGTGTGAAAGTAGACGCATTAGTGTGGAAGTATTTCTGTTAATGCTCAATTACTGTAATAATGCTAAATCCTGTGTGTTGGCATGAAATAAGTAGATGTTAAGAAAGTACTTTCTTTGAAGGTTTAAGAAAGTACTCCAATTAAACATTTAAAATGATTGGTAGCTGCTATTTTTCAACAACGTGCCCTCTTAATCATTGTTTCATTGTGAAAGGTGGATTATTGGTGATGCACTGACAGGCATATGGTGGTTTTACAGTAATCCTTTGTCTCTCCTGAATAGGTTCTCCGCATCCAGAACATTCTATCTGAGAAGCCTGTGGTGAGAACAGTTTATGCCAACAATGGATCTGTCCTCCAGGGGAGTTCTGTCGCCTCAGTGTATGATAGGAAGCTGCTCATAGGCACTTTGTACCACAGAGCCCTATATTGTGAACTCTAAATTGTACTGTTGGTATGTGAGATGTGAGCATGCTAACTTCTCTTAACAATTACTTTTCTATGGATTGCTAATTCTGAGGGAATTTAACCAGCCAACTCGAGCCAGGAATGTATGACTTGTATGGTTAATTTTATTTCAGCAAGGGAAGGCCCTTCCGTTCTTGTAGCACTTTTAATGTAGAAGGAGAATGAACAGTTTTTTTTAAATGCCAAGTTAAGGAGAGAGAAGCTGCTTTTGGTAAAGTGAATACACCTTGCACAAAATAAGCCTTACCTCTTCCTTCCAGTTTCCAGAGGTGAATTCCACTGAAACAGGGTAGATCTATTTCCTTAAAATGTGAGTGACCTTTATTCCAACAGCGTGACCACTGTGACTGTTCGGGACTACTGAGAGATAACACGTTTGGATATTTTACACTTACATCTTTGTTTACTACTAAAGAGTTGGAGTTCTATTAAAGACTAACTGAAATCCAAGTCTTGTCTGTGTTTCCTTCTCAAGGCAGGTCTTCGGGGGGGTGGGAAAGTGGCCGCTTCCTCGTGGGGTTTCCTTGGGACAGGCAGGCCTCCCAATGTTAATTTCTGTCTTTTCTCTTGAAAGCTGAATGTAAATGAGCTCTTTATTTGAATAAAATATAACAGTCAACTAAATATGGCAACTTGAATTCTCAGTTAGTATGGAGTATTCCATCAGCTCTTTTCCTAATGCAAGCCCACCTGGCCTACAAAGAAGAGGTCAAAAGTTGGAGCTGGAGAGTCAAGCCACCTCCCCATTGAACACAACTGTGAACTTCAAGAGAGATGGAAGTCAGCTGTCCCGGGCCACATGGTTAGTCCTGGCTGTGCTAGGATTGAGGCCAAGGGTCCTTGCCACATAAGGGAGAGTTTTTTCTATTCTCTATACTTCCTATAAACCCATCTTAAGCCCTTGAGAAAGACTTTTTTCCATGATAACCAAAAAAACAATTCCTTTCATTTCTCATTCTTTTTCATACCTTTAGCATCATTATCAAAATATTTGTCAAGTTACTTCCCATGTGCCAGGCAATGCATTAAAAATGGCCCATCCATTATCTCTTCTAATCCTAATTACAGCCCTAAGGGAGTAGATACTGATGTTATATACCAGGGTTAACATTTCACAGATGTTCAACATCACACCTGGTAAGGGGTGGCTCTCTATTTCCGATGCCGGAGTCTGTGCACAGAAGGCTGCTGACATGGGACTAACAAGGACCTTGTTATTTAATGTTTTCTCTAATGTATAGTTTCTCCCTTCATATATTAGTTGATTTCTGCTTTTAGACAAATCATGTAATGGTTTTTCAAAGTAAATTGCAGAAGTATTCTTAAACTTGGCCTCTGTCCATTTGGCTTGTGTTTTTCTTTTCATTTTTAAGTGGCCTGTTGCTAATGTATATTGACACTATTGTATGCTAAAATACTGGGTTTTTGCTGTTTCCATTATCCATACAAAAAATGTGAAGTCATAGATGAATAAAGCAAGATTAAATATGGTTCACTAGGGATCCGAAACCAAGGAGCATATATTTTAGTTTTAGATTATAACAATGACTATCTAAAAAGCTACTTTCATTAAAAGTACCAGAATACAATAGGCATAAAATGAACTTGATTTTTTATTGTATTTATTAGAATTTTTATTTGGACAAAAGTAAATATGATAAGTGCATGTATCATTCGACCTAGAAATACAGAAATAATTTTAAAAAGAACATCTGGCCTCTGGGCCATGAAGGATTCTATTTTATCTAATCATAAGTATATTGTGTGTTTATTTATGGTGCTCTTACTCTGATCATGAAGTCTTTCAAAAGGACTGAAATTGCAATTGGGGTATGCCACCACTAGGTGGATATAGGTCCTGCGTGTGTGTGTGTGTGTGTGTGTGTGTGTGTGTGTGTGTGTAAATTTCTTTTAATCTGAAATCCTGTTCAGTGACAATATCATTTTACTTTTACAAAATTTCCATTCTTTAACAACAGCTAAATATTAGCACAAATACCTAATACAGGGATCAAGGAAAATAAAATATCAGCTATAATAGTATTTTTTCTCATTTTGCGTATTGATTATTTAACTGGTTAATGATAACTAATCTAAGGTGTATCCTTCTTCTAGAGTTTGATTTGTTCAATTTGAATCTTTTCCCGGAGTCACAACCTACCTAGGCTGCAGAATATCTACTTAGCAAAGCAATGAAGAACTAACAGTACCCACCACCACACCACCCACATCTGCCCACTTTTCCTTAGCTACTCAGTTTTCATGACTCACTCAGCTTTCCATGAAAGGATTCCCAGGTATGAGAGAAGGAGGAGGCTTGGGAGAATCCCAGCAGCTCTCTCTTGGCTTCCTGTGCCTGGTTTTCAAGATTATTATTCTATGAAAAGGCAGAGAAGAAGAGAAAAGAGCCCAGTCTAATTTTTATAACTGCAAAAAAGAATAACTTTCAATTCACTTCAAATTTTTTTAATATACTAAGTGGCTTTTCTGTAACCACCCCTGAGTTAGGCACTGGGATACAACAGTGAACCAAACACAATGTCCATATTCTAAAGAGATAGTCAACAAATGAGAAAAATAGATTGAGAGGTAGAGTGACTAAAAGAAACTTAACAAATGTGATTAGAAAATAATTTGAAGAAACCCCCCCACAACTTTTGAAAAAAGTTTAAACCTAGAGAAGAATGCAAAACTAGTTCAACGACTCCCTGTACTTAACCTGTATCTACCAATCACCGATTACCAATTTGCCAAGTAGAGAGGCTTTTGTTTTACTGCACCATTTGATACCGGGTTGGAGATACCATGAAAAAGCATTTAGTACACCTAACCTCCTGAACACCATGGCTTAGCCTGGCCTACCTTAGATGTGCACAGAACACAGTACCTGGAAAACACCGGCAACACAGGACACTGCAGAGTGCCGGCTGTTGACCCTTGTGATTACGCAGCTGCCCAGGGGCTGCAGCTCACTGCCACTGCCCAGAACGTGAGAGTATATTGTACTGCATGGCACTAGCCCAGGAAAAGCTCAAAATTCACAATTCAAAGTATAGTTTGTAGTGAATATGTATTGCTATTGCAATGAGGTACAGAGCATGGGTCTGCTGAGGGCAAGGGAGACCCACCATCCCCCCAAATCCTGGAGGTGGAGCAGGGTAGGGTACCCACAGAGCAGAAAGTGCAGAGTTTGAGGCACATTATGTAACACAGGTAGTTTAGCAGCCTGTGCCTTCCTGAAGGGAAAATCTGCAGAAGCTGCAAATTGTGTACATGACCGCGCAACTGTGCACTGGCAGAGTGACTCATGACAAAGCTGCAGGGGAAGTTTGCACAACACCTGCATTGAGCAATGGGGTTGGATGCCTACACTGGAAGCCCGTGAGTCCCTGGGAACTCTTGCCCTGACTAAAGATGGCAGCCGAAAGAGGGTCAAAGACACTGGGAGCTGACAAAAATGGTGGAAACTAACATACAATAGGAAGGCTGGATGTAAGGTCACGTGGGAAGTTATGAGCTGAGCATTCAAATTGAATGCCTGAACCCTACCATTTGAATTAAAGCATTCAGTAGGGCTTAGTAATAGGAACGTCTGCACTGAGGTTGCAAGATCTGCCTGGAGGTCTGTCAGGAGAAGATGGCAGCACAGCTGGCCCAGAGCTGTGGGGACCTGCCTGGCCAAGCACACAGACACATGAGAGGTGCTTGGAGCTGAACTGTGACCTGGAATGCTGAGCTACAGACTTCTGCTTTTCTGAAGGGCGTAAGGAGAAGTCACTGTTTTGGTATGGAGGCTCTTGGTATGGGACTTTAGAGCTTGGTGCAAGCTCTCTCCCTCTGGGCTTTTGGCGTTTGTATGTTCTGGGCCTCTGGCTCTGCTCCCCACACAGACAGGAGTGCTCATGGGACCATGAGATGCCGGGCCCACCAGGGGCTTAGACCCCACAGAGCATGGGAACCCACTCCTGGAGGCAGGGTCCCACACTGAGATGTGTGCCTCCCTGGGCTCCAGCCTCTGGGACAGTGTAGCATGGCACAGTTTCCTGGACCGCCACATGGAGACTGAGAGCAGCGCAACCCAGATCCTGAAGGAGACAGTGGCTGTGAGAGGATGGCAACCCTGATACCCACAAGTGCATGTTCCAGAGGATGGACACCCATTTGCATGACTGGCTGATGGGCAAATAAGGAAACAGGGAACTTCTGGGCATAGTTTTTGGCTTGTAGCCTTTTGAGGAGCAAGGGAAGTTCTAGGTCTTATGGAAGAGAAGGACTCAGAATAGAAGTGGTCTCAGCACCCCCAGGGTTGGAACCCTTTTTATAAAAACCTGTTTCCTTCAACACATATTGTTGAGTCATGTAGATTCAAGGTGCGGAGTGGCCGAGCCCCAGTTTGCATGGTTACACTTTCACACCACCATAAATCAAACAATCATGAGTTAAACTCTTGTAAGTCTGGGACCATTTGTACTTCAGAATTAATATCCCCAACTACCACCTTGCAGTCACCCTTGATTTTTGTCTTTGTCTTCAATAGTCAGAAACTCGACCTGATTCTATCTCCAACCAATGGCTCCAATATCTTCTCCTACCTCCACTGCCAGCTCTGTGGTTGAGCCCTCTATTACCTCATACCCAAATGTTTTCCAAGTGGGCCCCTCTGTGCCAGTACTTTCCCTCTCCAATCCATTTTCTACTCAGTGGCAAAGTCCTTGGGTCATATTATCTCTTGCTTAACACCTTTCTGAGTCATCCAATCTCTTTGTGAAGACCTGCCAGGTGCTGAAGGATCTGGGCTCTGCCTCCCTCTCCCACTTCATTTGGCAACCTTATCCTCCTGCAACTGCTTGGGCCGGGCCAGTGTCACCCTTTCCCTCATCTGGAATGCTTCTCAGCTCTTTACAAACACAATTTCTTCTTGTACTCAGGGTCTCAGTTTAATGTCACCTCTTGAGAGAGACCTTTCCAATTCATATAGAGAGCAAAGGCTCAGCAGGAGTGTGTCTTTGGTAGGCAAACTAACCAATCTGGAGCCATAAGTCATCTACTGAGCCCATATATCCCAGGAGACAGCATTCCTCTGTCCACTCATCCTGAGGCCAGGTGCCAGGCAACTAGGGACCATCGTACAGCCCAAGCCTGGTGACATTGTTTGTAGTAGCCAATCCTAAACTGTTCAGCTGGCCCTGTTTTGCCTTTTCTGAGAGCGGGAGCCTAAACCACCCCCTCCTATCTTCTGCCTCCTGCCCACTCTGGTGTCTTTCCCATGTGGCCCTGCATAGTGCCCATGCCTCCTGTCACTAGCACTTGTGAGTGTAATAAAGCTTTTATTTTTCTGAGCTTCTCTTGTGGCCACACTTGACTGACCATCTCATAGAAGAATACAGAACAATTTGCTTGTTTACTTTGCCTTTTCTCCCTTCTCCCTATTCTCCCTCCTTCACTCCTTTTCTCCTCTCCCTTTCTCCTTCTCTTCATCCCTCCCTTCACTCCCCAAAATATATTTCCCCAGCAGAATGTAAACTCCCCAAAGTTTTGAGTATGATATTTACACTATGTCTTTAATGCAGCGCAAGTAGTTGTAAGTGATTGTCAAATATTTCTATGTGCTGAACGACCTGGGCTCACATAGGGTCTCAGTTTAGAAATGTTTCTACTCTTCTCTTTCAGCCCCCCGTGGCCCCACCCACACACCATTCCAGAGAACAATATACATTGAATGGGCATGAACACATATTTATGGTTCTAAGCACAATGCTAGGCACATAGTAGATGCTGCATTAGTGGCAGGCTTTGCTATTCACAGCCTAATTATGTATTCATATTATCATTATGTATCCCATAGATCAGGGGTGCCTTTTCTTTTCTTAATATCTCCAGGTCTGATAAATCTTCTCCTCTCAACACATACGAATGTACTCAGTTGAACTCAATAGAACTACTATTTCTTTCTGTTGGTAAATATAAACAGGTCATCCTAGAAGATGCTACTTTGCTCAAATTCCTGTCTTCCCCATCCTCAGCTCCCCTCCCTCCAGCCTGGTTTTCCTTAAGAGAGGAGGGTGAGCATTCCTCATGGGGAACAAACTGAAGATCCAAAAGAAAGAAGGATCAGGGATGCTTTTCAAAATCTAATCACCCCCCAAAAACTATTTTCCCTTTCCTCCACTTGGCTCATCTTCCTGTTACCTATTCTATTTATTTTTTTCTTCGTTCTTCCTGATTTTTCTTTATCCCATCAACAATGTGGGGGACATACAGATATTCACAAATCCACCCAGTCAACAAACTGACCTGGGCACCACCATATTTGGCGTTCTGAAGTCCGGCGTGAAGGCCAGGAGGTGAGGTCCCGTGCCGGGGATCTAAGAGGAAGGTGAGTTAAAATTCTCTTCTCTTTAATTATCTTCATTTTCCAGTCATCCCACTATCTCAGGAACAATTCTCTGGCTCAACTCACGTCTCGCCTTCCAGAAACCTGAAGTTGGGGCTCCAACCTCGAGCTCCCTGAGGTCCCTCCGGTTCATTTAAGGAGGTGAGGTGAAATTCTGCAGCTTTTAGCAGCAAACTCCCTCTACACATCATTGGGTGTGCTCTTGACAACGCTGTCCAGAGGGCTAACACCGGGATTTTACCTGCAGCCCCGGACTCTGTCCCTGTATTGTGAGCCTTGAAGAAAAGAGAGACAGAGAAAGAGAAGGAAGAATCCCCTGAGTAAATGTTTCGCTTTGAATCTCACACAGAAAGCTGGTCGTGAATCAACTTGCTGAAAGGTAGCCTTCGATTCCTCACCCCCCGCAGAAATGTGGCCTAGAACCCGGGGAAACACCTAGCTGGGCCCCAGCATGCTGCAGCACACCTGACAGCAGGTACGGAAAGGCTGGGCCGGCTGCAATCCAGGGGCGGGTCTGGGAGCCCGGTCGCCCCGCCCCCTGAGAAGACTCCGCTCGGCTGGACTGCACTGGGTACCCGGAGCCATGGGAAAGCTGGTGGTGCTCACCCTGCTCGGGGCCGGCCTGGCCCTGATCGGGGAGAGGTTTTGGATGCTTAGGTGAGTTGGCGTGTTGATGGGGCATCCTCGGCACTCTTTCATCTTTGAAGTAAGATCAAGGGCTTCCCAGTGCCGCCTTCCTAGCCAGTAGGAAGAGTGTGAGTGAGCAGTTTTGGAACCTCACTCCTCAATTCCACCCAGCAAACTGAGGTGGAAAGTGAGCGAATCGCTTGCCTTTCCTAGGACTGTAGGGCAGAAATGCCCCCATTTATTTTCTGAAAGTCACCCACCCAAGCCCCGCTTCCAGGTTGCTCTCAGCATTCTGCTTTTGTAAAAATTTCGCTGGAAGCGCTGGGTTTGGAAGAGGAAACCAGGCTATCCCTGATGTTTGTGGCTGACTCAGACATTACCCCAGGGCCAGTTAAACACTGAGGAGTCCTAGTTGCAGAACTCCCCAGGTTAAGAGCTATTCAGACAGGAGGGTAATGAGCCTAAATTCGCAGGTGGTAACTGCTATGCTGTAGGTGTTTGAGCTTTTGAAGTGGAAGATCTAGTGGTGGTAGCCCAAAGTATCTCAGAAGAGTCAATGCTCAGCTAGGAAAAGGAAATGTTAGGTGACGCCGCACGTTTCTGAGTGGATCTAAAACCTCTGCTTCCCTTCAGTTGTAGTTGGGGTGCTTTTACTTATTTCTCTAAGTGGAAGCTGGAATCTCTTGAAGAGCCTTTGGTAATACTTTCTAGTTCAGCTTGAGTATGTTTATTGTAACATTTGCTCCCAGTGTGCCCAAGAGAGAGAATCATAAAAAAAATAATTATTATAAACTCGATCTAAGGCATATTTTTTAACAGTGATGGCAAGAGGAATCTAAGTGTAGAGCCTTCCTGAATACTACTTAATAAAAATTTAAACATATCCCTGGCATTTAAAAGAATGTTTCACTGTGGAAACAAGAGCACTATATTGAAAAATAATGTAGCCAATTGTTTAGATTGTGGTTAGTTTGATGAACTGCAAAGTAAGTCAGCATAAAAATTTTAAAATAATGAAGTTAAAGCAATGGCCACAGGGTTTAATTATTCAGGGAATTTGAACTTGGGGAAAGCAGTTTGGGGAGGAGGATGAGTCAAAAGGCAAGGCCATGGTGGATTAAGGGGTGCCAAAGTGCAGATTTATAACAGACGTCACTTTGTAAAATTAGATAACACATCTTGTACTTTTAAATTAATAATACTGTACATTTAGTTACTCATGCTATTAAATATTATCGTCTATTTGGGGAGCAAAGTGTTGTCTGTGTATAATTGCATTTTAGTCTTTCAATAATAACTGGGTGAGATTAGCTGATACAGGCACATTACCCACATAATATCCACATTATGTGAGTGAATGTAAACAAAAGGAGTAGCTTGCTTGTTTTATTGCCTATAAATGATGAAAGAGAGTTCATGAATATGAACTTAATTAAAGACCACGTTTAGACATTGATTTTGGAAGTCGTGCATTCACTTCCAGTACTATTGTCTTCCACAGACAAAAAATGAATGCCTTTCGAGAAGTGGAGCCAGTAGACCCCCATAACTGCCACCTCATTGAAGGAATTGGTATGTATGTGACAGTACTGAGAGGGGCCAGCAAAGTTTCTTGGTCACCACCCACCTGAGTGAGGCTGCCAACTGATTTAGTCCCCTGCCACTCCTCAAACCCCAGCTGCCCAGCCCCGGCATTCAAGGGGCTTCAGTGGCAAAACCAGCAGCTGTTTCTCAGGTCTCTTGCTTACCGATGTCCCTCTATCATTTGAACAATGTCATTGACTCGTCCTTGTCCTTTCCCTCACCAGACTCTCCTCCTGTCCCTTCTGTGACATTTCTCTCCTCCTCTCTGCCGTCTTCTCTTGCCTTTCTTCTTTTTTCTTCTTCTTCCCTCTCAAGGATATTTCTGGCTTCAAGTGCCACCTCATTCAAAATGTGTCTGCAAGTACCATGAGGGATATGACTTACCCTTTGCCTACCAGGACCTCACTGCCCACTGAGATGTCTTTAAAGAGATTAATGAAATTCCAGAGCCAGATCCCTAACCTCTCAAGCAGCAGGCCTTTTCCAGTCTAAAATCCACTTTATTCTGCTTTGTATTTCTGATATTTTCTCTCCACCCACAACCAGCTCTTCTTCTACACTTCCCTTAGGCATGACACCTCCATTCTCAAAAAGGCTCAGTTTGCAATCAAGCCATTGCTTCCCCTTCTCCCTCACCGTTCCACTGGACACACGGACACACGTTGACAGCCGCCTCCTAGTGCCCGCACACAGGGCTGATCTCTCCTGCCAGTGACTGCCGGGCCCGCTGATGTTGGCTCCATGCCTCCCGTTTTCCCCGGCACTCCCAGAAAAAAGTTTAGTTAGATTCTGTTTCACTGTTCTGGGACTGAGTTCTTTTCACTCTCTCACCTTTGTTTATGAAATTCCCTCCACTGATTTCATCTCTGCTTGCTGAAGTGGGCTGCAAATTTCCCTCCCACCTCTGAATTCTCACAGCACTCTGAAAGTCTGACTCACTTATGACACCTACCACATGCTTTATTTTATAGCTAGCAGTGTTTTCTCTCAATATCAGATTGCAGACTCCCTAGGGTCAAGGACTGTGGCTTATTTATCAACATGTGACAGGATGAGAGCATAGTCCATTGTAATAGGAGTTTGTAATATAGATATATGAAATCTGAGAGAATAAGAACCCGTTTAAAATTGGGTCTTTTCTCTCTCTCTCTCTCTCTCTCTCTCTCTCTCTCTCTCTCTCTCTCCCTCTCTCCCAATTTCTTAAAAAAAGTGGCCCAGCTGTTGTGCCCCTTGGTCTTAGAGGAGGTTTGTGCTACCGGCTAGAAAGCAGAAAGGATTGAAGACAAACTCCTTCCTGACTTTTGTTTTCTACAGCCTGAGCTCCAGCAAGGATTCTGATGGAGAAGGGATAAGAATATGTGCGTTTTTGAATAACAGGGACCCTTGTCCCACTGCTTGACAGTATCCTGGGGGAGAAACGAGACCTGGGAAGGAATGGCTACAAGGCACCTTTAGGGAGGCCCAACTCTCTGTGCTGGGTGTCCCAGCCTGAGCGAAAGTCAGGGGCTCATGCAGGACCTGGAAATGACAGAATTGTCCAAGTCAGCGATCTTCAACCCGTGTGCCCCAAGAGTTTTTTAAACATGCTGTACCTGACTATTTAGTCAGGGTCACTGACCTTGTTTCCCTTAGGTTGTCAAATTAAAAAAAAAAAAAATGACAACAGCCAACACATCAATAGCCATCTGGGGTGAATAAATAAAAATTGTACCTATTTTTTGTCATATCAATAAAAATATACTTTTTTGGTGTACTACAGAATTTTAGTAATTAGTTTATGTGTGCCATGAGATGAAAAAAGTCGAAAATCACTGGACTAGATGATCGCTAGTATCTAGCTACACTCTCAGATTAAGTAAATCAAACATGTTTGAGAAGATAAAACTACAGCTAATACTGTAACATGTAAATCAATGTACTGATTATCCAATATTTCAAAGAGAATGATTTGGAGGAAGCAGGATGGGAATAGAAGAAAAAAATGCCATGCTGCTTCTTGTATCTGGTAGCATATTTACATTTTATTTTGGAGAACTAAGCAAGTTAGAATGATCATTGGTCATTTGTCAGCAGGACAATGTTGATGCATATTTAAAAAAAAAAACAATACTGCCTAGTGTCTATGAACACTGCTGAGACCCTTACCAATGATTACATCATCCTCATAACTGACCTGGGAGATGGGTGCTGCCATCTGTCCTTGCAGATTAGGAATTTGACACACAGAAGAACAATGTCACTTGCCAGTGGCCCGGAACTAGAGGGCAGCAGGCCTAGATAATGAGTCAGGATGGTTTCTTCTGTGCATCGTACTCTCTGTTGCATAGCACCGCCTTTCTTACCTACTGCCAACACGTTTGTATTACAGAAGATTCAGGAAGTATGGTGGTGGCAGAAAACAAAGTCTGAGGTGCAAAAAGGTGAACTATTAATAAGTAGGGCTGATCAAAACAAGGCAGGCTGGATATTTAAGAAAAGGCCACTAATGAGATAATACTCATGAGACCGAATTATCTGATGAGTGAATGGCTTTATGAAGCAAATGATAAATAAACCACTAAAGGATTTTAGGCAGAGTGTGGTAGGCAGTAATAGGGTGAGAGGGGCAGGATTCTGATTTGTGTTTTCTTCATGACCCAGAATTTTGGGAGTTATTTTATTGGTGGAAGAAACTGTCTTTTCCTTTTCCTTCTCCAATATGCTTTCTGGGTAGAAAGGATGAGAGGTAAAAAAAAAGAAATCCAAGAATCGTATCTCATAGATCTTTTTGTATTACATTCATCTTTACCCCAAAGCTTTGGAGCCAATGGTTGTTTTAACCAGGCAATTATTTGGCTGCCCTTGGCATCTCCTCAAAGCTACACTTGAAATCTAAATGGCTTTATTAGGACTTGTCATGAGCAGGTTGGTCAAGGGACAACCATTGTGTTTTTGGTGGCTTCCTATCTTCCCCTCCATCCCTTTCTCTCTCCTGTAGTTTCCTATGTGTCCGAGATACATTTCTACTCCATAGTAGGTTCCATTTGTTTTTTCAGCAGGCTGTCGCAACCTTCGCTCCAAGATGTGACATGATTGGTAGCATTTGATAGTCATGCTTCGGCATGACCCATATCTAAAGGTGCCTTAGGGCATCCCCTCTCTGTCTTGTGTGGTCTCTCCGTAGTCTCTCTCCTCAGTAGCTTGAAGGTAGCCTGACTTCTTACATTTATGTTTAGGGCTCCCAGGGCTCCCAGGTTTTATGCAGAAAGTGAGGGAGGGAGAGGGAGAGAGAAGAAGAGGGGGAGAGAACCAGCAAAAGCTATGGCTGTGACTTTATACATCCATCCTATGGCATCATTTCTACCGCATTCTGTTTGTCAAAGCATTTATCTACTAGGAGCCATGCAAACCCCTTTTCCATCCTGGTTGCAGTCGTGACTTATTATATGCTTCTTTCCCAAGAAAAATGCTCAAGACCAACTCTCAGTGGAAAGAGATCTGACCAAACTCTTTCAAATGCATTTATATTTAGTAGTCTGTCTTCAAGCAATTGCCTTGGTAAAAGAGAGCAATTACTCAACAATTTCCCAGTATGATTACATAACAAAAAACTTTCTAAACCTCAACAAGTTGGAAAAAGAAAAATGCTAGGCAGAGAGGCCTTTAAGAGACCTTCACAATGATCGATGACTTTCCAAATGTCACCACTTGGTCCATAGATCAGGAAAATAAAGTGGAACCTCTCAGGACAGATGATAGAAGTCATTATTTAAAGAATAAATCTAGGATATCACTTTATTTTATAGTTATTTGCTTTTTTTCCTCTTGAGATGGAATTCCAAAACAAAAAAAAATCATATTGGAGTCTGACTCAGGTTTTATTGTAGAGTAGCATGCCTCTGGGATTCTTGAAAGTTAATACAGTTTCCCAAGAAAGTAGTTGCAAAAACTCAATGAAGTTTCCAAAAGAAATTCAAACTTTTGACTGTGAAATTTATCTCTTAAGTCTTCAAACATGCATTTTTGTGATCCTTTGCTTCTTTTGCAGAAAATGGCTCTGAAGATATTGATATACTTCCTAGTGGGCTGGCTTTTATCTCCAGTGTAAGTGTCTTCCATACCCCTCAAAAGCTCATGTCAATATGTGTATAGGCAGCACATCAATGTTACCGACTAAAGCTGCCAGACAGACCCCTACACACTCAGCCCACCTGCAGGTAAACCAGCCGACTAAAAAAGCCGAAACAGGATTCTGGAGGGCTAATCAGGGCACCACAGCAATGCTCAGGCTGGTTCCCTGTGGGCAATTTCATACTCAGTGGGGTCTCAGTAAATGTCTAATGATTTTTGTTCAAGTCCTAGACTAATCTCCAGCTCTGTTCTTTGCTGTCCATCCCCACGTTTGCCTTATTTGGCCAGGCTTAGCTTCGGGTAATCATTTTCGCACTAACTAGTATTCTCACCAGGCCTGCTTATACTGGGAGCTCAGTAAATGTTTGCATATTGACTGTTACCCACGTTACTCGATTCAAAACCCAAGCATTTTCCATCTTGGGTTCCCTTTCATTCTTTCCAGCTCTTTCAAAGAGAAGTACAGAAAAGCCTGCATTTTATTCCCAATACCATTTTCACAGGCTTGGGATGATCAGGAAGCTATATGAGGGACTGAATTTCAATTAATTAAAGTGCATATGTTGTAAAGATGTTGAAAATTATCATAAATTTGTTGAATCAGTTGCAATTTGAAGTGGGCTGTAAGATGTTGGAAAAGTAGATTGACTACATTTTCCTTGTGAATTCTGATTTCTGGAATTGCATGTTTTAATGTTCCATTTTGGCCACGAAAATGGAACTACCATTAGTTCCATGTACTACCAAATAACATGACCTTTTAGATCTATATCATTTTGGTCAGAAAGGGGTCACATATAATAATCCTTAATGGCCTGAATTTCTAAATTTCTAAATATGCATGATATAGTCAGGGTCTTGTTTGAATTTTAAATTGCTGCTGGTGGTGGTAAGTGTGGAGGCAGGTGGGTGGGTGGGAGGGACTTTATGTCTTCAGTTTTTCTCCAAAACCAAAGATAAAACAAAGCTGTCTAGAAATGCTTTTTCTTTGTTGACTTAAATTTTCTATGGACAATTTAGATTTTCAATGTTATGCCAAGTAGACTTTTCAAAATGATTATAAATACAGATGGGAGATTTCTGTGCTGTTAGGAAGTAATATTTGTAGTTCTCACTGTATGCTTCTTTTCTACTTTCACTGAAACTGAAAGTACTGACTTAGTGCTATATAGAAAATAGCGATTTTCATAACAAGTCATTCCATGAGAAATGTTAACATGAAGTTTTAAATAATAGAGCTATTTTTTGTAAACTAGCAAACAACTGGTAACTTACAAGCTAAGGGAGATGTTCTTTGTTTATTTTTAATCTTTATGACTATAATCAGTTCAAGTCCTTGTTCTTATTTCCTCTTGTCCCCCTTTCTTGCCACCCGAGAACATGTTTGGGAGCTGCTGATCTCAAGGCTAATTCTGTGTGATAGGTATTCTTAGTCCATTTAGAAAGGCCGAGCAGCCTGTTTGCTTCCTTACCTTGGTCCTTGGCATGCTTCTCTTTGACTGCACGTGTCAGCTAACTTTGAGTTCCCTGTGAGATCTCACTGTGATGGCACTTTAATTCCTGAGAAAAGCCTTCCCTAACACTCTTGATGGGTGCAGTGCCTCTTCTCTGGTCCCCCGGGTTCCTGTGCTTAGGCCCTTACATGTAATACCATATCTGATGAGTTTGTTTGGTGCTGTCTTTGTGGATTTCAAGCTCCTTGAGGCCAGGACTTTGGCATGTTCATGGCCATGCTCAGCACCGAACATACTATCTGGCATACGCAAGTGCTTGAATATTTACTGAATGCATGTGCTGGTGAATGAGGCCAGAGGAGGACTTCACTGCCTGTCCACACATAGCTGTAGTCTCTTGGGGGAAGTAAGATGCTTGTACCTCTGCTACCAGGGCAGGGATGGGCCTGAACAGTGTGAGTTCTTGACTTTGTAGGAGAGATTTCACAACATGAGTCCAGGGGATTTTGAGAGTACATATATTAAGGCTGGGGACAGTGAAACAAAAGAAGGACTTAGTGCAGAAGTAATAGGACAGAACCTAGGCATTGGCTCCCTAGAAAAGCTAGGAAAGGAGTAAGCCAAAGTGAGGCTGCTGTTAGCTCACTGTGAAGTCAGAAAAAAGGGGGGTCTTGGAGACAAGATTGGGGGTTAGCCTGGGCTGAGCTGCCACTGCCGTCTGCAACCCTGGCTGCAAGTCTCATGGGGACCCTTAGAGTTCAGGAGGAAGTAAAAAGTTCATGCCCGGGAAGAGGCATGGGCATGTTCTAGAGCGAGCCCACCCTGAGTCTTTGTCCTGAGAGCTTTTCACCTTTTTTCTGCAGGTGAGAATCTTAGGGGAAGGTTTCAACAGAATATTCATCAGCTTTCCAGGTGTACTTTTAATATGCTGGTGTGTGAAAATGAGTACATAGGGAGGTTTGGGAATATTCTTTGTTCTGCTATACTGTTTTACTTTTATCTTGGGTCTGTCTGGCTTTTAATGGGATTTTTGTTCATTTGTTCCCCTGACTTATTCTGTCCTTGGGTTTAGCTGGCATAAGACATTAATGGGATCTCTGTTCTCTATTTCCCAGGCTGGGGAGATTTAAGCTATGTATTCTCTGGTTAGGGAGGAGAGGTATAAACCACTTGCTCTCAAGTGTCCTTGGTTAAGGGAGATAAGTTCTTGCAATTCACCAGCTGACTGTAAGTTGCTCAAACTCTGTGGCCTTGTGTAATTTTCTTGTCTCATTTTTCCCATTCTACCTGCCCAGAAACTTTCCTGGCTTCTTACTCTCCTGCCTCACTTCCAAGTGATTTCCAGCATTTTCAGTGGTGAATGATATAAAAAGAATTGTGTACAGTCACTTGCCACAAATTCTCACCCAGCTGCCTGAAACAGAAAACCAGTGAGTAGGAAGCCATCTTATCAGAGGTGCTTCATTCATCATGACACTTAATCTAGCCAAGCTTTTGGCAGTGGCCCGCCCATATTTTCATATCAGATTATTTTCATTTCTAGAATAACCAGTCTTTGCACTAGCTGACAATGTTCTCATGTACCCCCAAACTATCATGGTACTTGCTTTGGTGTTCTGCCTTGAGCTATCTTCCTGGGCAACATTCTTGCCTATCAAGCCTTTCTTTATGGTATGGTGAAAGAGGCTACAATTAATGATCTGAGTTATTTAGGCAATAGACTTCTCTGGGCTTAATTTTCCTCAGGTGAAAGGTAAGGTTTTCCACAGGTGGAAAGGAAAGGATTCAATGTCTCTGACATTTTTCCCCTCAATACTACCATTATCTAATGCACTGGGCTTGGTGACCAATTGACTATGGGTTGCAGCGGTGAGTGGGGTGGGGGGTGGGGAAGGTAGACCAGGCCTGGAGTGGGTCTGCCTAGGGCCACCCTGCAGTGTCTGTGTTCTTGGTTTTGTGCAGGAGCAATTTCACAACACAAATCCAGGTGATTTTGAGAGTATGTCTATTACAGCTGGAGACTGTGAAACAAGAAAGGACCTGAGCTAGAAGAAGCAACAGGAGAGAGCCTAGGCGGGGCTGCTTTGGCTCCTAGAAATGTTATAGGAAAGAAAAGAGCCACGATGAAGCAGCTTTGGCTCACTGAGCAGTCAGAGAAAAGGGGGTCTTTAAGACAGGTTCGGGGGGTTAGTCTTCCATGAGATGCTGCTGCCCACTGCTACCCTGGTTGCAAGTCTTGTGGGATCCCTTTAGTTTAGGAGATGCATGCCAGTGGGGGAAGAAGAGGGAGAAGAGAAAGGTGTGGTTGTGCTCCTGGGAGAAAGAGTGCCTGCTGGGACCTCTGTTTTGAGGGTTTTAAAACCTGGTATTTTAGAGTAGATCTCAAGAGAATATTCATCAGCTTTTCCAGGTGTGTCCTTTCAGGGTCATGGTCTCTACTGATTGGTGGGAGCCAGGACAGGGGTGTCATTAGTCATTGCAGTTGGTCCTGGAGTTGGCCACCTGGTTTTGTTGCTTTTCTGGGCTTGGAGCTGAAAAACAGCTGAGGCCTAGATGTTCTATCTAGGGAGGAAAGGCCAGGGGGATCTAAACACCATGGTCAGTGATATGAAAGGTCAGGGATCTAAAATGCCTGGCCAGTGATATTCCAGGGGGAGGATATGCCAGTTTTGCCTGCTGCTAGGTATCCAGGCTTTCTGCCCTGGTGCCCTTCTGTATCAGGATGTAAATTGCTCAGCCACTGTGTGCAGCTGTCTGCCTCAGTTTCCCCATTCTTCCTGCCAAGGAATTTTCCTAGCTTCTTACTATCCTGTCTGATACAGACTGGATTTTGTAGGCTGATATTGGGGATGCCCTTAAAGGAGCGTAATGTAAATGGGAGGCAGGACTTGTGAAAAGGATGTTGATTTTGGTTTTGACAATTTAATTATGAACTGCCCTCAGGAAAAAGTTGGGAGGGAATGCAAGCTAGAATTCCAGAGAGAGATTCCCAGTAAATGTATAGATTTAAAAAACACTGGTGTAGGAGAAATACCAAAAATCTCATGAGTAAGATCTGCAACGAAAGAATATAGAGCTAGAAAGAAAGAGGGATGAATGAGGAAGAAGAGAAGCAAGACTTCTATTGGGAAATTCTATATTTTTGGAGTTTTGACCAGAAACAAAGGGGTATACCATGATGTCAGATGCCACAGACATACAGGTAAGAGAAAGTTGAAGGGTTATCAAATAAGATATTTTGGAGGTCATTGATAAGACATTTATGGAGGCATTTCTATAAATTATAGAATACTGATTTTAGGCAATTAGAGTTTGAGCAAATTAAACCAGGTAACAAGATCAAGTGATGTTTCCAAGAAATGTGATGGTGAAGGGAAGGCAAGCTAAATGCATGTTTGAAGAAGTAGTAAACTTAGAGGGTGATTCATTTCAAGGAACAAGAAATGAGCAATTTTTCAGGCAAAAGAAGGGGGCATTGCTGAAAAATAAGTGGTTAAGCAAGAGAGAGGATATAATTTCTAGACAGGCCCAAGGGAACAAGGAACCAAACAAACACGATGGAGTGAAGAGCTGAAGAAGGATATTCTTTGCTTAAGAAAAGAATGAGAAAGAAAGAGAACTGATAAAACTGAAGAATTAGAGACAAAAAGCAGGGAATCAGAGGAAATTTATGTTGGATTACATTTTTGTTTATGATTTTTCCCCCAGAAAAATAGGAGGTAAAGTTATCCATTGGAATAAAGAGGAAGAAGGTGTGGGATCTGGAAGATAAGAAACAAATTTAGAATAGACACTTGGAGAAATGCAATAGATTACCTATTAGAGTCTATGGCCATAGCACCCTGAACATGTCTGATCTCGTCTGATCTTGGAAGCTAAGCAGGGTTGGGCCTGGTTAATAGTTGGATGGGAGATTACCTATTAGAATAAATAAAAAGGCTGATAAACATCACTGAATGTCTGGTTGAAGCTGGGATAGTAACTTTGTGTGTAGGTTTTTCTGACCTGATTTTAGACTAGCCCTGGAGGTGGACCAGGGCAAGGGGAGTTGGTAAGGAATTGGTGAGGCAGTAAGCAAAGAGCGTGGCTTCCTTAGAAGACTAGCTGCTGATTGATGATAGCATATTTGTGGCCTGGAAGGAGAAGTTTGTGGCTAGGGGCATGCTGCTCCCTCCCCAGGTGTGATGACTTAAGGAGAATATAAAAGGGCATCACACCTTCTCTGGTGCATTTCAGCATTGCCTGTGGGAAAGCTGGTTTCCAATAAGATTTAGACATAGAAGGATTATTCTAAGAAAAATGTACAGATGTAGATTCACTCACCCAGGTGAGAGGTGGGAGACAGTGGAAGGGGCCAAGAATAGCATTATTATAAGTAAGAGTGTGTCTGTCTCTGTGTGTGTATTTATAAGAAAGGGAAGGGTAAGAGAGAGAGACAGAGATAGAAGATAGAGTAGGAAAGAGAGAGTTTATGTTGAGTACAAGTGAAAATAAGAGTTCAAGAAAAGATACGAGGTTGTTGATATTGATATATATCAGAGTGATGGGGGAGGGATGCCAGAAAGAAGTGAGCTGAGTTCTGTAACTTGTGTAGAATAAACCAACCCCAAGACCTGACACCATGACCAGTGATGTTCCAAAAGCCGAATACATTCAGAATGCCTATCATCATTGATTGATGAACACCTGGTTCTTCCAATAAACAGAGCCACTGTCCAAGTTACTGGAATGAAATTTTTTGCATTATTTAGAGAAAAAGATTCATGTTCAAATTTTCAGACATATCTATAAGATCAAAATAGGTCAGAAACAGTCAACCTATGTCAACAGTCAGTCTCTCTGAGACCGGTTCCCCTATGTTAACTCTTGACTAATTAATTATATTATGAAATACAATGGATGTAGGGATGGAAACAATACAATGAAACCATACACCCCTTCTCCCTGCATTGAGGAAGGTTAGCTACAGAATATCAGGACTGGGTAGACTCTTAGCCATCACACACTTTAACTTCCTCATTTCCTAAACGAAGAACCTAAAGCAAAGGCAGGCCAAGGCACTCACACAAAGTAACACAGCCTAGTGTTTTGCATTGTCCATTTCAGCTAACCCCCTTCTCTCTACATTAAATATTGACTCTGGGTTTTTTCCTTTCCCAGTGGTTTTGATGACATTGGTAGTCCCTCAGATCAGATAATGGCAACCTGTGATGGTGGGTGGGGGGGCGGGGGAGAAATCCCAGAAATCGAATAGAAACATAGAGCTTTGAGATTTTAACTTCCATGTGAAAACATTGTTTTGATATGCATATATGTGCATACTTGTTCTCTATTTTTTAAAGGGATTAAAATATCCAGGCATGCCATGCTTTGCACCTGATGAGCCAGGACAAATCTTCATGATGGATCTGAATGAGCAAAACCCAAGGGTCCAGGCACTAACTATCAGTGATGGTTTTGACAAAGCGTCATTTAATCCACATGGGATCAGTACTTTCATCGACAAAGGTAAAGCCTGAAAGCTTAGGAATGAGGGGGGATGAGGGAAACACAACCCACTCATTGCCAACCACTTAACCTTCATGTGAAAGGAGAGACGATGCTCTGTTACCATAAAAATGGACATTTGTAAAATAATAAATGTGAATCAACACATTTTGAAGCATCACATTAAAGAAAGGAGACTAGAAGTGAGCCATCCCTCTTCCTCCTACCCGCTTTTCTTCTCATTTGACCATCAGAAGAAGTTTGCATATTCTCAGAAACCTAACCTAGAAATACAAAACTAAAACACCTTTGAAAACAATTGTGTGATATTAAAAGCATAACATAAAAGAAAAAATAGATAAATCAGACTTCACCAAAATTAAAAGCTTTCTGTTTCAAAAGACATGATGAGAAAAGTGAAGAAACAGCCCAAAGAATGAAAGAAAACATTTGCAAACCATACATCTGATAAGAGGCTTGTATCCAGAATACATAAATAATTCTTACAACTCAGCAATAAAGAGACAAATAACCCAATTAAAAAATGGGCATAGGATCTCAGTAGACATCTTTTAGAGAGATATACAAATAGCCAATAAACACACAAAAAGCTACTCACTATCCTTAGTCATTAGGGAAACACAAATCAAACTGACCGTGAGGTACCACTTCATAATAACAAACAGACTGTAACAAACACTGGCAAGGCTGTGGGAAAATTGGAACCCTCACACTTTGCTGGTGAGATTGTAAAATGGTGCTGTCATTTTTGAAAGCAGTTCAGCAGTTCCTCAAAATGTTAAACATGGAGTTATGACATGATGCAGAAACCCTACTCCTTGGCATATACCCAAAAGAATCAAAAACAGAGGTCCACACAAACACTTTACACAAGCGTTCATAGCAGCATTTCTCCTAATACCCCCAAGGTGTGAACAACCCAAATTCCCATCCTCTGGTAGAAAGTGGTATGTTTGTGTAATGGAATGTTATTTGGCAATTAAAAGGAATGATGTACTGAGACATGTTACCACATGGAAGAACACTGTAAACATTATCCTCAGTGAAAGAATTCAATCACAAAAGGCCACATAGTGTATGATTCCATTTATATTGTGTCCAGAATAAAAAAATCCATAGAGACAAAAACTAGATTAGTGACTGGCTGGGGCCGGGGGTAGTGGGGAACAGGGAGTGGCCGCTAATGGGCATGGGGTTTCTTCTTGGGGGGATGAAAATGTTCTGGTGCTAATCAGTGGCTATGGTTGTACCACTCTGTGAATATATTAAAAAACACTAACTTGTACATTTTAAAAGTATGAGTTATATCTCAAAAAAAGCTGTTATAAAAACAAAACCTATGTATTAATACATTGCATATGCTTTAAAGCAATTTCCAATATTATTTTTACTTGTGGATAATTCATAAGTACAGATTGACTTAAACTTTAAATATCTGTGGGTCCATAGAGCATGCAGAAAATAACAACAGTGAAACCTAACTAATAGTAACTACATAAGGGAGGGCCAAATGGAAGTGTTGCAATTCAGAATGTTTAAAGTAATGGTGCTTTAATCCGAAACATGTGCTGGAATTACAATGCATTGTTCAGTATAAATCAGCTGGACTGATTTTGTGAATAAAAAGGAATGATTCATAATTATTTCTATCCACTTACCCAGTAACTTTCATCTGCACCAACAGTGACTTGTTCAATTTTAAATAAACGGCTACCTTTTAAAATGCTTGAACACTATTTTATTAAGTAGGTTAAATATTACCCTGAAATCTTATACAGGGGTGAGCAAAAATAGATTTACTGTGCCATTGTGACATTCTTTTGAATTAATAAAGCTATTACAATAAATCATGACTTGCATGTCTTTCCATACAAAGAGCTGTAAATTTACTTTTGCTCACCCCTGTATGTCTGTTTATTTGCTTAGCAAGCCCGTCTTTAAAAGGCAATTGTACCTAACAATTTTCTGTTGCTTAGTTTACAAAGCATTTCCCTGTATGTGTAACTTATTTATTCCTCAAAATAAAACCCTGGATCCCACCTGACACATGTCCTCTCCCCACCCCATGCAGTCAACCAGTCACAATGCTCTGTCCAGTTTCCCTCTTCAGTATCTGCCCAAGCTGTGAGCCTCTCCCCATCCTCACTGCCACCATCCCAGTCCAAGCGCCGAACATGTCTTTCCCATGACTGCACCTTCCCTCTTATACTACCTCAATCCCTTTTCTTATATATATATATATCTTTTTTATTTTTTAAATATTTTATTTTTAGAGAGAGGGGAAGGGAAGGAGAAAGAGAGGGAGAGAAACATTAATGTGTGGTTGCCTCTTGTATGGCCCCCACTGGGAACCCAGCCCGCAACCCAGGCACGTGCCCCTACTGGGAACTGAACCAGCGATCCCATGGTTCTCAGCCCATGCTCAATCCACGGAGCCACACTAGCCAGGGCTCAATCCATTTTCATAAGCAAGAGTTATTTTCAATGCAAATCTGATCATGTCACTTCCTTCTCAAAAGTCTCCATGTTTTTCCCATTGTTCTGAAGATACACTGCAAATCTTCAAAATAACCTGGGTTCCCAGTTGCTCCTCTGACACATTCTGCCATCTGGGTGCCCTCTCCAGCCTCCCTGGACATTCCTCTCCCCCTGACTCTCTGGACCAGCCACACTGGGTTTCTTTTAGTCCAGTACAACGCCACATGCCTCCGGGCCTTTGCAATGGCAATTCCCTCTGCAGGAATGTCTTGCCACTGCTTCTGGCTTGCTTTTCCTCATCATTCAGGCCTCAACTTAAATGTCACCTTCTCAGGGACGCCTTCCCGACATCTTGTTTCAGTATACAAACCTGGTTTTAATTCTTCTCCGTGTACTTCTTTTAGCACTCATCAAAATGGCAACTAATGTTTCTTATTAATGTTAAAAGATGCCAACCTTCTTTCCTTCTCCCACCGTTGCTCTACAGGAGCTCCTTCTTGGCTCCTTTGGAGCCAAGATTAACTGTCCCTGCTCGAGTGGCTGCCACTCTATGAAGAAGTCATCTCCCACTTCAGTTTCGTTTATTTACAAATTCTTTCCTCCCCATTTTCTTCTTTAGAATATAATCACCATAGAAGCATATGTGATGTGTCCATTGCTGGATTCCCAGAGTCTAGAACCATATCTGCGCTCTATGGACATGTATTAAATGAATAAAAGAATAAATACTATGAGACAGGCAGTACAGACATCAATGCTCAGTTTTATAGATGGAGATGTGGTGGTTAGAGAAACGCAGTGAAGTGTGGCTTCACTCCTGTCAGTAGTAAGTGGCAGCTGCAGAACTAGAACACAGGTGGTCTTACTTCTAATCCTCTGTTCTTTACTCGGGTAAAATTTGGGCTCCAGGCTCTACTTGAATAAGATAAAAGAGACCACTTTTTGGGCTGACACCTAACTAGACATATGATGCTTCACTGGAGAAGGTATAATGAGTGATCAGATTGAGTTGGAGCTATTTTATTGCATGGGATAGTGTTAGAGGTGAAGGTATATTTTTTGGGGGGGCGGGGGGGAGTGAGAATTGGTTTGTTTATTTTTTCAGATGGGACTAGTTCACAGTTTACAGATTAACACTCAAGCATTTAATCAGACTTTCAGAACCGGAGCATATGATTGACATTTTATTAGTTACCTCCCTTAATTGTGCATTTGGTTCATAAGGCCAAAACATCACATATAAATTGGAATGAAATGAGGAGGCAGAGAAAAACATCATTGTCTCCAGGCAATGCTTATATGAGAGGAGGGGTCCAGTGGAGGTCTAAAGAAGGGCAAGGCCGGGACAGCACATGCATTGTTCAGGCCGTGTCTGGCAGAGCATCTGGCTGAGTGCTACAGTCCAAACCCCTGTCCCCGGAACAAAGTCGGGTCAGACTGAAACAAAGGTTCATCTGTGAGGGAGCCTCTTTCCTTAATTTGGGTCAAGGTGTCTATGTGTTTTGGGGGCCATCTCAGGGCCCAAGTTTGCTCCATTATGTGCTTGGAAACCCCACCAAAGGAAGGAATAGGGGAGATGAACTCAGGTCAAGTCTTGTGGGGGTTGAGGGGGAGTGCGTGGTGGGCCTTTTCAAACTCCAGAGCTCATCTGACCTAGAGTTCCTGAGAAATCAGAAAACCATCCTTGGCGAAGTTGATTACTACCCTCAATCCTATTCGCAGCAGTTCTCGTAGCAGTATGAAAAGTGATAGTTGAACATTCTTGAGGTTAGTAACACCCCAAATCAGCTAGTCTCTTTCCTATTGCACTCATATTTACATTCTGCGTCCATTAGCCTCACTAAATATTGTTATTGCAACCTCAGCTGGTTGACTTATGTTGAAAGTTTGTTCTCTACCTGCCAAGTGTTGCTTATTTTAAGAAAATCACACAGCCCGACAGTTGTTGAACGTGTGTTGCAATGTAGGGGACTCTCACCGAAAAGCATTCTCGGCAAAGCTTTTTTGGTTTGTCCCCATTTCTCCTGGTGAGGGGCCATTCGGAGAAACCACATCCGTGTTTGTGCACCGCTGTAGTTCTGTCTCCTCGTGTTAGAAAGGAGATGCAGGTAAGGGTGAAGGGACCGTGTAGAAATGTCAGGGCTTGGCTTAGCCACTTGGTGGTGGTAAAATTGCCAACAAGTCATTTCCCCCTCTGAGTCTCAATTTCTTCAATAAAATATGGGTACTGACATTTATCTGACTTACCTATGAAGTGGACTGTGGGGATCAAATGCAAGATGTGTGAGAAAAACCCTTGGACATGACCGAGTTGTACACCAAGTCTAGTAATAGTTACAACAGAAGTAAATTTATGAAAAATGATGTTTTTTCCCACTTTAGACCATACTGTGTATCTTTATGTTGTGAATCATCCCCACATGGAGTCTACTGTGGAGATATTTAAATTTGAGGAACAACAACATTCTCTGGTACACCTGAAAACTATAGAACACGAACTTCTCAAAAGGTATGGAATTAAGGTGTTTTGCACTCTATTTATTTTGCACCTCTGCTGTGTGCTTTGTTTTCTTGGGCTCAGCAGGCTTTCTTAAACTTTTGTTCTGTAGCATTGTTTCCTGAAGCTCTCTAAAGGTTCCCATGGTGATACCGCCCAGCACCTCACTGGAAATTGTTGTATTAGTATTGAATGTCTTTATGCTCTCCAACTTCCTCAAAGCATTTTAATCCTATACAGGTGCTCAGTTAGATTCCCAGCTCTAATTCCATTCTCTACCCCACAACAATGCGGTACCGACTGTGGGGTTCCCTTTAAACACCTCCACCCATTTCTAGTTATCTTGGTAGGCTGTGTTCTGAGGGCTGCACCCACTGGGTGTTATAACCAGCCTCCAAATGGGCTCCTCCTTTGTTCACTGAGAGCTTAAAGGGAAATTTTTAAAGAAGCCTGTGGGCACATATGAAAAATTCTCATTTATCAAGTTTTGACGATATGCCAGGCTCTGTACCAAAATACTTAATTTAATGCTCACAATAGCCTTTAGTAATAGGCATGAGTAAACTGAGATTCAAGAGTTTTAGGTGAAATAATTGCCCATGTTACATAATTTGTAAGTGGCAGAACCAGAGTGTCAACCTAGATCTGTCTGAATTCAACGGTGGGCTCTCAATCACAATGAAAAACATCTTCCTTATTGTGTTGAAAAAAAGGAATAGTACATTTTTTAGTGGATAGGTTGGTTGCCTGTTTCAAGGCTCTCACAAACAATGAAGACTTTGTCTTTTATAAGATGAACCCAACACTGAAAGACGGGCTCTAAAACAGTAGAGGTTAATCTTTCCATGAGATAGAAGAATGGGAAAAGAAAAGAAAGTTCACCTTCTTGTTTTTGTTCTCTTTCTCAACATTGTGTTTGAACTTCTCCCATAGAATCTGGGAGCAATTACTGCAGTGGGCAGAAGAAGTAAGTGAAGTTGAAGTTCCTGAACTTCTCTCATGACCCACTGTGCTGGGTTCTGAGACAGAGTGGGGACCAGGACAGCCATGGAGTGACTGAGAAACTGGATGAGTCACTTAACCTGTGCTTCAATTTTCTCAGAAAATGCAGATTCTCTTACTGGCCTAACTCATCTGACCAGGCATTGTGAGAATCAAGTGCAATAATGTATGACCTCACAGGAAGAGTTCCTCACAAATCACAGCCTGGAAGAAAGCTCCATACAGGACTACTTAATCAGGGAGTATAATTCCAGGATGCAAAAGTGAGAGACTAGCCCAAGGCGGGGCAAAAGGTGTTATGGGTTGAACTGTTCCCTAAAGAAGATATATTGCAACATTAACCCCAATATTCAGAACATGACCTGATTTGGAAAGAAGATTATTGATAGATATTATTCATAATTAAGTCTTTCATCCAATATGACTGGTATCCTTCTAAGAAAACAGGCAGGCACACAGGGAGATGCCATGTGAAGGTGGAGAGTGAGGTTGGAGTGTTGCATCTACAAGCCCAGGCATGCCTGGGGCTGCTAGAAGCAGGCAGAAACGAGGAAGGATCCTACCACAGAATCTTCAGGTGAACATGGCCCTGTCAGTGCCTGCCTTGATCTCAGACCTCTAGCCTCCAGAACTTTAAGATAATACATTTCTGTTGTTCTGTGCCACCAAGCTTGTGGTACTTTGTTATGGCAGCATTCTAGAAATTCATATGAGGGACAGTCTATAGCAAATACACGATCAAGTCAGCCATTGCTAAATGCATGGAGTCATGCTCCAGGAAGCCACGTAAGGACAACGTGGTCAGGGTAAGAAGGGGAAAAGAGCTTATCCACCAACCCTATCTCTCATCAGTCCAAGGTTTGCTCGAGGGGTGTTACACTCCTGTGCATGCACAAATCACAAGTCATGTCTGGTGCTATCCTGTGTTTTGAACAAGCATTTTAAGGTGTAGAACAAGGTGCTATGAAAACACATCATGAGCTAATTTAATTTAATCTATGGGGTCAGGAAATACTTTTTAAAGAAAGGAATACTTATGCTGAGACTCAAAAGATGAGTAGCTCAGTGACCTTGGGAAAGTCATTATTCATCAAAGCCTCAGAATATTTCCCTGATCCTTCCAAGTTTTCTTCTCAATTTAATCTAAAAAGATTTAATTATTTTTACATTTTTTCAAGTGACTGTTTTTTTTTTTACTTTTCCAAAATTGAAATGCTTTTACTTTTTTTTAATATTGTAAGAGTAAGACTTACCTCATTTAAAAATTATAGTGGTATTGGAGAATATAGCTAAGAAAGAATAGCACTTACAATTTCACCTGCTCAGCGCAAATATAAAGATCATGATGACCTGGGCTATGCTGTAATAGCAGAAAAGAAAAACCCTAACAAATTTAGGGGTTCAGAAGCACAAAGTTTCATTTTGCTTTCTCACTCATGCCATGTCTCTCATGTAGGTGATACAGGGACTCAGTTTTACATTATCCTCATGTAGGGCCCTAGGAGGACCACACTGTGTATGTATCCTTAGAAAAGTTGCTGGTTCCTGTGGAAGAGTGGGGAAAGCATGGTAGGTCACAAACTGGCTCTCGAGGTCTTCCATCTGAAAGTCACACCCATCACCTCATTTCATCTGCCAAAGCAAATGGGATGGCCATGTCAACAACCAAAGGTATTGGAGAAGCCTAATTCCAGAAAGAGGAGAACCAGAACTGTTGGTGAACTGGACTACGACTGCCACCGATAATTCTTTTTTTTTTTAATTTTAATCTTTGTTCAAGTAGAGTTTTCTCCTTTTTACTCCCATTCCAGCCCACCCACGCATCCCTCCCCACTTCCCTCCCATTACCACCCTCCCCCTAGTTTTTGTCCCATGTGTCCTTTAAATTTGTTCCCGTGAGCCCTTCCCATTGTCCCCTGAAATTCCCTCTTCTCTCCCCTCTGGTAACTGTCAGCCTGTCCTCTATTTCAGTGTCTTTGACTATATTTTGCTTGTTTCTTTGTTTTGTTGTTTAGGTTCCTGTTAAAGGTGAGATCATATGGTGTTTGTCTTTCACTGCCTGGCTTGTTTCGCTTAGCATAATGCTTTCCAGCTCCATCCATGCTGTTGCAAAGGGTAGGAGCTCCTTCTTTCTTTCTGCTGCATAGAATTCCATTGTGTAAATGTACCATAGTTTTCTGATCCATTCATTTAGTGATGGGCATCTAGGTTGCTTCCAGCACTAAGCTATTGTAAATTGTGCTGCTATGAACATTGGTGTGCAAAGGTTCTTTTGTACTGGTGTTTTAGGGTTCTTAGGATATAGTCCCAGCAATGGAATTGCTGGGTCAAAAGGCAGATCCATTTTTAGTTTTCTGAGGAAATTCCATACTGTTTTCCATAGTGGTTGTACCAGTCTGCTGTCCCACCAACAGTGCACTAGGGTCCCCTTTTCTCCACAACCTCTTCAACACTTGTTGTTTGTTGCTTTGTTTATGATGGCCATTCTGACTGGTGTGAAGTGGTATCTCATTGTGGTTTTAATTTGCATCTCTCTGATAGCTAGTGATATTGAACATCATTTCATGTGTCTTTGGATCCTCTGTATGTCCTTGGAGAAGTGTCTGTTCCAGTCCTTTGCCCATTTTTTAATTGGGTTGCTTGTCTTCTTAGAGTGGAGTCGTGTAAGTTCTTTATATATTTTGGAGATTAAACCCTTGTCTGAGGTATCATTGGCAAATATGTTTTCCCATGCAGTTGGTTCTCTTTTTATTTTGATACTGTTTTCTTTAGCTGTGCAGAGCTTTTTATTTTGATTCTTACAAACATTTACACATCCAAGATTTGGAGTTTGAGGCTTATTTGTATATTTAGTTGTTTTTGCTGATGTTTGCAGAAGGCAGGAGTGAGAAAGCAACAAACAGTTTTAAAAAAAAACCATGAGGGCAATGAAAAACCATGTACTTTCCATAGATTTTTAAAATTTATATTAGTTCATGTATACTTTTGCAAACTGATGAACATATTGGTCTTTGTAGAGATTTGGTGACTTCAACAGCAATTGCTATTTAGCAATAGCAATACTCCATAGGTTCTCTCCCTCTTTCTCTGTCTCCACTTTAGTGTGAATGACATTGTGGTTCTTGGACCAGAACAGTTCTATGCCACCAGAGACCACTATTTCACCAACTTCTTGTCACTGTTAGAGATGATCATGGACCTTCACTGGACTTACGTTCTTTTCTATAGTCCGAAAGAGGTCAAAATAGTGGCCAAAGGATTTAATTTTGCCAATGGGATCACAATCTCACCAGACAAAAAGTAAGTAAGCTCTTTTTTATGATTTTTCTACCCTTGGGCCTTGACACTTTAGTGGACTCCTTCCCCTAAGAGGTGGGTTACTTCCATAGCTTAAGTAGTCAATACATGTGTGGAGGGATCAGCAGTAGCCAGGGTTTCTACTAACTGTCTGATCTGAAGCAAACCATTTGCCTTTTTGCACCTTAGGCTCCCTTGCCAATGAAATGAGAAATTTGGACTCCAGGATATAAAGTCCTTGTTTCGATTTTTCTTATGCAACTCTAGAAATATACTTAATCTAACACACCAAAAAGGAAAGGAAAGCCACCACACCTCTGCCTCTTATGAGACTGGAAGGCCTTAAACTGCTCATAACTAAGTTCAGTCCCTCGAAAGTTCTCATTAGAAAGAGGGGCCCAATTTAGACTGGATATGGCAATTGTATAAATTTCAGACTTACTGATGCTCTGCAGCAGTTTTCTATGAGAAAATACTTTTTATGAAGCATGCAGTTTTATGGAAAATTCTTTTAAAGTGTTTTAAAATGGAAGGGTTTTTTTTAAAGAGCGGTACCATAAATACATAAATTTGAGACCATGACTAGAGATGATCTCTGTGGAAAACAACTCTAAGTGTTCTTCCTCCTTTTAGAAATGATTGTGATTGAGCTTCATGGTTATCTGGGTTTTTTTGCCAAGGACTAATTTTTGGACGTAGAGACTCTTTTTGTCTTATAAGAGGTCCACTTACTTCCATTCAATTTAAAGGCATTCAATTTAAAGAGTCCCAGATAATGAGACTGAACTTGTATGTCATCTAGAAACACCAATTTCATTACTTTATAGTGACATCACGTGTTCAGAGCATGTTTAAAGCACTTCAAGAATATTAAAAATACCACTCCGTTACACTCCATTATCTTTTTTTTTTTTGGCTATGGTTTAGAAAGCCAGTATAGTGGTGTCTTGAGCTATTGTTAATTTTTATACATGTTATCCCAAATAAAATTTAGTGTTATCTTTTAAAATGACTATAGTACTAATAATACTTTAATAATGCTAATACCACTGAAATGTAAATGTGATTTACTTCAAAGGTATGTCTATGTAGCTGATGTAATGGATAAGAATATCCATGTAATGCAAATACATGGTAACTGGGATTTAACTCAGCTGAAGGTAAAGGTGCCCTGGTTTGCCCACACAATATGGCCTCTTGCATTAGCTTCCATGCTTGATCTAGGAATGTGCTCCTTGAATGAAGAAAACAATTCAAAAAATGATGGTGAAGGTGTGCATGCATTTCTAAAATTCAGTAAATCCATTATTAATACTAATTTTAGAGCCACAAGGAGCTGGTGCAAGGGAGGAGGGGTAAGGAAGAAAGTCAAAACAACATCCTCACTACTTCCTCTCTGTTGGAAGGTAATACAGTTGGACACCTTGGTGGATAACTTAGCTGTCGACCCTGACACAGGAGATATTTGGGCAGGATGCCATCCTAATGCCATGAAGCTGTTTCTCTATAACCCTGATGATCTGCCAGGGTCAGAAGTAAGTTCCTATATTTCTCTGAGCTCACGGGCAAGGCTCTAAGATGAACCATCTGTTGAGATGACTTGGGAGTATCGAGTGGGTCACACATGATGTTCCAGAAATGAACAAATGAACATATGGAATGAGGAAAGATTTTGCCAAGACGAGGGGATATGGCCCATTAACCCTTTCAGGTTACAAGATACCGATTTAACATCAGTGCTAGACAGTGTGCCCCATCCTAGCCAGGGCTATACTTTCCACTGGGAATAGTGGGAAATATGAGCTTGATTATTCATGTTTACCAAGGTTGCTATTCATATTTCCAATCAGGATGGAGGCTCAGAGCGGGCCCTGAGGAGACTGATACACAGAACCACTTTCTTTCACAAGACCAAACATGAAGCTCAGATGAAAGGGTTTAAATGGCTGTAGTCTCAAAACAAAATTAATTTTTTGCCACCAGGTTCTAATATATATGATAGTGTTAAAGACTGTCTCATTTTAAAGATGTTATTTGTGTTATTTAACAACTCTTCTAAAACAATAGCATAGGCCTTTGAATTTTACATGGCATTAAAAACAATAGCTTAATGCATTGCATTTTCCATAGCATTAAGTTTAAGAATAAAAAAATCAAGTGAATTTAAATATAGATATAAATTATTTGCAGATATACTCTGAGATATTTAGTCACAAAATGTGTTGAGCATATATACCAGACTTTGTTTCAATGCTTAGGATATATCAGCAAACAAAATATACAAATATCCTTGTTCTTAGGGAGGGGGGCAAACAATAAATAATAAACATAAGAAACAGTAAATTATATAATAAGCTTGAAGGTGGTAAGTTCTATGGGGAGAAAGTATAAGAAACAGGATCAGAGTAGTGTGAACAGGGGGACAGGCAGGGCCTATGATGAAATAGAGATCAGGGTAGGCAGTAAGGTTTGAACAGAGATACAACTTTTGAATCCAGGTTTGGGCAGTAGGGAAACTGAGATTCAAACCCTAGGCTCGTAACTGACCCATGGATGAATTAGAACACTCAGTTATTTCTGCTTCTAATGCGAGGGGGGATCCCAAAACACTGGGTTTATTTATTAAGTATTGTGTATTTATTCTTACATGTTTAAACTTCAGTCACCTTCAAAGTGCTCTCCATTTGATGCAATACCCCTACTGAGATGTTTTTTCCACTGCTTGAAACAGTTTTTGAACTTGTTGATTTTGATGCCTTTTAGTGCTTCCATCTCTTCCACATTGGCAAAACATTTCCCTTTAAGGACTTTTTTCATCCAGGGAAACAAAAAAAGTAGGTTAGAGAGAGATCAGGTGAATAGTAAGGATGGGGCATGGGGGGGTCATGCCGTCTTTGGTCAAAAACTGCTGAACACTCAGCACAGGTGCTCCTGTAAATCATCCATCATAAAATGGGCAAATGCGTTGAAAGAGTCTTCAAAAAAAATTCATGAAGCTGAACACAGCCTCTCACAACACCACCAGCTGGTACACTGATAGGGATGAGTTCTAGAGCACTCACTCTAGAGCACTGTCCATATAGACTCATGACTTGTGAATTTTGAAGTGGTTTTCTTTAATCCCTATCATGTCCATTTTGAATGAACTTCATCCAGCCTCTTTGGAAACTTGAACACTTTTATTTTTACTAATTAGCAACCTAACGTATGTTTAATCCTGGGGATCCATTAACAGTCTGAGGTAGGGATGAGTCAGATTAAATTCCAAAGCTGCATTCTTTACACTTCCTAGCCACTTCTGGGATATGAGAGGGCTCCAGTCGGGATGACTCCCATCCTACTGGTTACCAGGTGGGGTTGGCTTAGTAACGAGATGTCCCTTTTTCATTTCTCCCTGTGCCTCTGACAAGAATATGTCTAATGTCAGAAAACTAGTCCACTAGACTGCATAGATATCATTAGGACATTAACACTTTCTTCAGAAGAAGAAAAATATGGTTGAAGATACACAAATTTTAGCTCATTGATTTCTGAGAAGTATATCAGTCTTAGAGTATTGGGAAGGAAAACATCACTGATGGCTGTTTGTCCATACAGTGTACTAATAAATTATCTTTTTTTTGGCAGGTTCTTCGCATCCAGAATGTTCTGTCTGAGAAGCCCAAAATAAGCACCGAGTATGCCAATAATGGCTCTGTTCTCCAGGGCAGCACTGTAGCTTCCGTGTACAAAAGGACACTTCTCATAGGCACCATATATCACAAAGCTCTGCGCTGTGTGCTCTAGACTCTGGATGATCCCAAAAGGCTATGTGTTTGGTTAAAGTAAACCCCTCATTCTGTAAGAAGTAGAACTGCAAGTAAACGGCAAATGCCAACAAAAGCGTGCCTGGCTTTTCTTATTGGTAGAAGTTAAGAAACAGAAAGGTTACCTAGTATTCAGCAAATTGAAAGTCAAGATAGTGACAGTTCAACAATAAGCCAAGTTTCTCAACTCGTTTTGTCTAGTCCCCCTGGTGTTCTTTCCACAGGAAGATGTGGTGAGTGACGTGGCCAGGTCCCCTAGACTCCTCGGCAGCTGTGGCAAAACCACCCCCTAGAACTGTCATGTTCTGAGCCACCCACCATCCAGGCCGGGAGAAAAGCTGATGTTCAAATATTTATGACCCCCTTCTCTTCCTTCAATTGTGCTAGGCACAAACTGCCAATCAAATGCCCAGCATGTGGATAAAAGCAAGATTTGGCATCATGGGACTCCCCCCAAAACTCAAACTTTCATTCTCCCCCTAGTGCAGACACAGGAATCAGGGGCTGCGAAGTCTGACGGAGAGAGGCCTCACTTAGAGCAAGCGGGGCTGACCTCCTCCTTTGTAACCAGCCTTTATTTGTGCAATGGTTGCCCCATATCCATGGATTTCACTTTCCATGGTTTAAGTTACCTGTGGTCATTTACAGTCCAAAAACATTACATGAAAATTTCCAGAAATAAACAAAAGTTTTAAATGGCATGACATTCTGAGTAGCAGGATGGAATCTTGGGCCATCCATTCCCTGCTACCCCAGATGTGAGTTGTCCCTTTGTCCAGCGTCTCCGCACTGCACATTCTCCCTGCCTGCTAATCACTCAGTGACCTCTGGCTTATCACGTCCACTGTCACGTGGTATCATAGTGCTGGTGTTGCAGTAACCCTTATTTTACCTAACAGTGGCCCCAGAGCTCTTCACCTAACTTTTATTACAGTATACTTTTAAAGATTGTTCTATTTTATTATTCAATATTGTTAGTCTCTTGCTGTGCCTAATTTATAAATTAAACTTTATAATACAGTGGTTGGAAAAAGTAGGTTTACGGTCATAATGCACATAAGTTATACAATAATAAATTATACAATAAATTATACAATAAATAAATTATACCATAAATAATAATGCAAGAATAAACTGTTTTGCATATTGACAAGTGTAAACCTACTTCTACTTAACACTGTAAGTTTGTATGTGTAGGACAAAACACAGTATGTACTGGGTTCCATACTCTCCACAGTTCCAGGTGTACACTAGGGGTTTTGGAACATATGCCCCACAGATAGGGAGATACTATTCCAGTGATTTCTGAATCTGAAGTATGATAATCAGCTTGGCTCCAAACCAATGAGATGCAGCCTCAGCAAAGTTACCTTTGAGTGCTTTAGACTTGCTCTCCTGGGTAATGCAACAAACACTTCCTTATTAAGCAATGTCCTGTAGAGTTGGATCTGAGAAATCAGAAATAGCATGGTTCTGGCTTCAAGTTCTGTCTTAAGGACCATCTCTACCTTAGTTTTATTAGAATGGATAGAAATGTCCCTTTCTTGGTCAAAAACCAGGATAGCCTTTAGCAAATCATTGATGGGAACCAGCATTCCCAAGCACCCCACCCCTTCCCTTTCTCTCATTGGGAAGTGGTTGGTTTGTTTTTTTATTTTTCCTCTCTTTCTTCTGAGAATGGAGAGTTGGGGGAACCTCTTTATCTCCTAAGAAATTTTGCATAGTTGGATGAAAAGTTTTGCAGCAGGGTAAAACTCCACTTTTTAGCCCATGTAACTCTTCCTGATTTAGAGTAAGATCAAAGTTTCTGGTGCTTCAGGGGAGGGATAACTCAGAAGACCGCTACAGTCTGTTCTTGGATTTTAAGTTCCAAAAGCTTAACAATCAGGTGGACACTGAAAAAAATAATAACTAAGCATGTATACCAGTTTTGAAAAATATATTCTTTTTTCCCCTGTCCCCACTAGTTTAGGTAACATTGACCAGATTAAGAGAAAGCTGAGGGCATTCAGATGTGGGGAGTTCCTCACCGTGGGCTCTGCCCCACCTTCTCCCCAGGCCAAGTTAGGAAAGAGTGCCTGATAACCCCCCAGAGAGATGTGGGAGTCTGACTGCTGAGGGAGCAGTACGTGCTTGCACAGGGAGGGCCTAGGAAAGTCACCAGGCACTGGGGTGCCTCTGCATGTAGACACCCCGATCTTTATGGGATTATCTTGAGCCTCTTCTCTCCCTTGGCTTGGGAAGGAGAGGGATAGCCCCTCAAAACAAATGCTGTGCTTGCTTTGAGGACACATTGTCTTCCCTTCCCCAGTCTTTCTGTTCAAATTGTCAGAGACATGGGTGTGAATACTAGGGTAATGATTAGGAGGGGCAGCTGAGCTCAGGAAAAAGACTAGTAAAAATAAGAGCAAAAACCAATGTGGTAGAAACTACAGTAATGCCCCCGTGAGCCTTCACTCCTGGTACTCATTCCTGTGTGGATCTCCGTCCCGCATTCAACACAGCTGAGCTGTGTGGATAATACATACAGTAGAAACGATGATCTGTGACTGCTAAGGGTAGCTTACATAAAACACTTGTCACTGCTATCTTGCTCACAAAAACTACAGCCCGTGATTTGTTTCCTCAATTCTAGTCAAACCACACATTTAATATCATTTTCAGAATCCCACCTCTAGTTTCAAATTGTTATCACACTAAGGTACTGTAACAAAGTGACTCCAAATAAAGTGGCTTCAAGAATATAGACAAATTGGGGACTTCCAGCCAAGATGGAGGCATACATAGGTAGACACACTGTGCCTCCTTGCACAACCAAAAGAAGGCCAACAACAATTTGAAAACCAAAAACAACCGGAATTGAGAGAAAATCAAACTGTATGGAAGTCTGACAACCAAGGAGTTAAAGAAGACACATTCATCCAGATGGGTAAGAGGGGTGGAGACAGGCAGCTGGGGTGGAGAGGACTCACTGCAAGGCAGCAGCTGGTGAACCCAGCGACGCAAAGGATTGTGGAGTGGGGAGCGCAAGGCTGCAGCTGGCGGGTGAGGCAGCAGTGGACTCAGCGGTCTTAACATCCTCACGCAGATGAACCAGGTGAAACGAAGGGGGAGTGGGATTGACTGTGCTGCCCAGGGCCCCAGCTTGGGGAAATAAAGCCTCAAACCACTGATTGAAAACACCTGTGAGGGTGAGGCAGTAGGAGAAACTCCCAGCCTCGCAGGAGAGTTCGTTGGAGAGACCCAAAGGGTCCTAGAACATACACAAGCCCACCCACCTGGGAATCAGCACCAGAAGGGCCCAGTTTGCTTGGGGGAAGCAGGGGGAGTGACTGAAAGCCAGCAGAGTGGAGCAAGCGCTATTGTTCCCACTCAGACCCCACCCCACATACAGCATCACAACCCAGCGGCATGGGTTGTCCCACCCTGGTGAACACCTAAGGCTCCGCCCCTCACTATCTAACAGGTATGTCAAAACCAAAAAAAAAAAAAAGACCCAAATGAAAGAACAGATCAAAGCTCCAGAAAAAATAGAACTAAGTGACAAAGAGATAGCCAACGTATCAGATGCACAGTTCAAAGCACTGGTAATCAGGATGCTCACAGAATTGATTGAATTTGGTCACAAATTAGATGAAAAGATGAAGGCTACACTAAGTGAAATAAAGAAAAGTGTAGAGGAACTCAATAGTGATGGGAAGGAAACTGGGACTCAAATCAATAGTGTGGACCAGAAGGAAGAAAGAAACATCCAATCAGCAAAGAATAAAGAAACAAGAATTCAAAAAAATGAGGAGAGGCTTAGGAGCCTCCAGGACATCTTTAAACATTCCAACATCCAAATTATAGGAGTACCAGAAGGAGAAGAGGAAGAGCAACAAGTGGAAAACTTACTTGAACAAATAATGAAGGAGAACTTCCCCAATCTGGCAAAGGAAATAGACTTTCAGGAAGTCCAGGAAGCTCAGAGAGTCCCTAAGAAGTTGGACCCAAGGAGGAACACTCCAAGGCATATCATAATTACATTGCCCAAGATTAAAATGAAGGAGAGAAGCCTAGAAGCCGCAAGAGAAAAGGAGACAGTTACCTACAAAGGAGTTCCCATCAGGCTGTCAGCTGATTTCTCAAAAGAGACCTTGCAGGCAAGAAGGAGCTGGAAAGAAGTATTCCAAGTCATGAAAGACAAGGACCTACATCCAAGATTACTCTGTCCCGTAAAGCTTTCATTTAGAATGGAAGAGCAGATAAAGTGCTTCTCAGATAAGGTCAAGTTAAAGGAGTTCATCATCACCAAGCCCTTATTATATGAAATGTTCAAGGGATTTGTCTAAGAAAAAGAAGATAAAAAATGTGAACAGTAAAAAGATAGCAAACTCACAGTTATTAACAACCACTCCTAAAATAAAAACAAAAACAAACTAAGCAAACAACTAGAACAGGAACAGAACCACAGAAATGGAGATCACATAGAATGTTATCAACAGGGGATTGGGAGGGGGAGAAAGGGGGAAAGGTACAGAGAATAAGTAGCATAAATGGTAGGTAGAAAATAGACAGGAGGAGGTTAAGAATAGAATGGGAAATGTAGAAGCCAAAGAACTTATATGCATGACACATGGACATGAACTAAAGGGTGGGGTAATGTGGGTGGGAGGGTGTGTGCAGGGTGGAGGGGAGTGAAGGGGGGGATGGGACAACTCTAATAGCATAATAATAAAATATATTTTAAAATATATAGACAAATTGCTTCCACTGGCATTCTATTAATATGAGCGTAGATATATGGCTATACCTAGTTGGAAGGGAGGCTGGGAAATTTAATTTATCTGGGTATCCTTGGACCCAGGAAGGAGGGATTTGGGTAGGTAGCTAGTGTTCACAACCACAGCTCCTTAAAAATGACTCAAAAACAGTTTGGAAATCATAATTCTAAAACCATTAAAGAAGTGGAGTTAGTAATTTAACAATCTTTACATTAAAGGAAATTAAATCTAGAGACAATCAAGTGTTATAAGGATAAAGTAGATAAGTAACATAATTCACATAAGGAAATACTATACAGCGATGTATATAACAATTAGAGCTACATGCAATGACATGTGTAATTTTCACAAATAATATTGATCTAAATAAACCAAAAAGAAATACATGTGTATAATTTTATTTGGGGAAAATTCCAAAACAGGTCAAATTAAACAGTGTTACTTGGGGATGCATGCATAGGTGGTTAAGTTAGAGAGAACAGGGAGTGGAGTCTCGTACACCAAAAAGGGTGTGGGTTCAATCCTTCGTCCCCCTCTGGGGCGCGTGCAGGAGGCAACCGATGGATGTTTCTCTCTCTTTCTCTCCCACTTCCTCCCTTTCTAAAACAATAAAAATATCTTTGCTTGAGAATTAAAAATAAGAATAAGTAAATAAGTAAATAAATAAATGTGTTTTTAAAAACTTAGGATACTGGTTGGCTCTAGGGAAGAGGCTATTTTGTTCAGGGCAAGATACATAGGGATCTTCCGGAGCACTGGCAATATTACATTTGCTAACCTGGTCTGTGGCTTACACTGGTATTTCTTTTATAATTACTCTATAATTGTACACATGTATTTTATAAACTCTAAGGTATATATGATATATCTCACAATGGGTTTTTCATGCATATATAAAAGCTAAGTCAACTTCAAAAAATAAAATGAAGGGCAGGGACAGGCCTAATAAAAAAGATTTAGTATTTATGCCAGAAGAAAAACAAATAGATCAGTGTACTAGAATAGAGATCTGAGACATATTTCTTTTTGGGGAGTTAATATAAGATTAAGTAAGCAGTGCCAATTAATAGGGAAAGGATGTTTGTTTAGGGCATAGTTTGGGGAGGATGTGCTCACTCTATGGAAAGAAAGAAAACTGTCATTCTTAACCTTACTAGGTAACTACCAAACAAGGGTCTGTAAGCTTGAGAGTTAATAGAAGATACTGTAGGAGAGTATCTTTATGACCTAAGGGTAGGAAGGGTTTTGAAACAAAAGTTGAAAAATAGAAACCCTGAGACAAAAATGTTGATTAAATTTGAGTCATCAAAATAGAGGATTTTCATTCAGGGAAGGACACCATTGACAAAGATAATAGATTAATAGAAGAATGAGAATTATTTGCAATGTTAAACTGGCAAGGTATTAATAAGAACAATATATTAGGGACTCTAGAGAATGTCAAACTGGTGATAGTAACCCCAAGGAACAAGAGGCAAATGGTGTGACGAGACCATTTATAGAAGATGGGGGCGGGGGGAATGAAGCACATGAAAAGCTGTTGAGAGTCTTTAGTAATGATAGAGAGGTGTCAAGTAAAACAGTATTCTTAAATCACTTTAGCTCTATTTAACTAGCAGACAATAAAAGGCTAGATATTGCCAAGAGTTGTTGGGGAGGTAGGGATATAAGGAACCTTCTGTCTCATTGGTAGAAGGGTAGATAGTTGCAGCCAAGGGAGGTAAGATCAGAGCTTAAGGAATCAAAAGCACCATAGAGATCAGAGCCGTGTCTGCCGCCAAGGTCCACACGAGGAAAACATGCTTGCAATACTGCATCTTTCCTCAATTAGTTTCAAATTTTAGTGTTGCTCCAGCCGTTCTGATTTACAGACACTCAACTACATACTAGACTGTGGCTTCAAGACAGTGACAGAAATATAGGTCCTAGTTTCTACCTCCACAGGGCAGGAAGGCACACCAGAAGGATGGAGTCCTACTACCTCCTGCCCGGGTAGGGTTCAAGAATAGGTATTTTATAAAATCTCCCCACATCATCCTAATATGTAGCCAGTGTTTTAAAACTCTGCACCCAAAGGATATTGGAAAAGAGGTGGAAAGTGTTGATACAGTTTCTCCATCAGACCATCACAGAACACCTGGCTCATACTTGGTATCGTGGATGTACTGTGTTCATATTGTTTGCCACAATACTGCAGGACTTTTTCTGTAGCAGGAAAACAAGTCATGCACCTTTTGCCAAAATTCATTTTCCCATGCAATGAGATTGTTCAGAAAAGCAATTGACTGGAGATGTAAAAGACCGTAATTAGCACAGTCAAGGGCAAGTTGTCCAACTGAGGAAAGCCAAGAAGAACGTGCTGAAGAAGGAGCAGAGAATGTAATGGAAACTTTTAACACACAGCTTGATACCCTGTAGAACAGACATAGCAGTAAAAGCTCAGTCCATCAGGGATGACTTTGGAAACTGGTGATATAAATACTTATCACAAAATTGTGTTCATGAAGCTCCAGGCATGGCCCAGCAGAGGATCCCTGTGGTTCTTAACAGCCAACTGATTAATCACATGAACTTGCAGAAGTCATTGATTCCATTAAGAAGTAAAACCTAAATGAAGAGCAGATGGAGCATTCTGTGAACTGTTAGCAATTTCCACTACAGAAAAAAATAGTGGTTTCTGCAGTGGAATATGAAGATTGTGGGTAGAATGTAAACTCAAGATCTTAAAATAAATTGTTCATGAATGAATTCTAGAGAAGCCCACTAATATTCAGAACAACCATATTATAATGCTAAAAGTCACACACCCACACCATACATACTTAGCTAGTGGAAATGATAAAGTCAGATATGCCCTACCATTGACAGATTTAAATATTTCAATTCTTTTACTCTTTACCTTGCTACCCTCATGTCTTTCCAGGATTTTTCCTGATAGGTCATCTCTCATTAAATCGTGTTTCTGAAATCCTCTCTCAGCTTCCACTTCTTAGAAACCAAATACACATATTCAACATGATTTCTGCTTGCCCAGGAGAGAAACCAGACACTCACTTTCTCAGCTTTCATGGTAGGCTGGACCACTATTGCCCAATTACCCTGATTCGATTTTTGGTATGCTGATCTCAGTGGGCCAATACATCCCTGTGTTCTTGAACTTAAGTGTCCATATGACTTAGTTTGGCCAATGATGTGTTGGTACAAGTAACCATATGTCATTACTAGGTAGAAATTTTAAGAGTCAGTATGTGTTTCACTGAGTCTCTTTGCCCCCAAACTGGCAATATTCTAGGTACTGTCTGTTGTGCCAGCCTGGATCCTGGGTTGGAGATGACAGGAACTGGAGCTGCAGCCAACCTTCAGTGGACATGTAAAATGAGCAATACATGAACTATTGTCATTGTAAGCCTTTGGTTAGCATGCTGCAGTAGTTAATTCTTTTTCATTTGTCATATGTAGTATTTCTTTGTGTTAATATACCACAATTCATGTATCTATTCTGCTATTGATAAACATTTATGCTACGTTTGTCTTTAGTATTATGAACTAAGCTCCAATGAACTTTCTTGTACAATGTATTTTAATGTACACACATATCCATTTCTGTTGGATGCATACGCAGAATTGGAATTACTGGATAATGGGGAATACGTTGTGCAGCTTTAGTATATAGTGATAAGCGGTTTTCCAAAGCAGCTGTACCAACATGCTCTCCCCCTCATGGTGCTGGGGAGTTCTGGTTGCTCCACGTCCTTGTCTGTGAACTGTATCAGTTTTTCTTTCTTCTTCTTCTTGTTCTTTTTGTTGAAAAAAATGAACTATTCTGCTGGGTATGTAGGGATATCTCGTTTTGATTTTTACCAATCCTCAGGTGACGAATGGAATTGAACACCTTTGCTTATGCTTAATGGCCTTTTGGAGTCCCTTTTGTGCAGTGAATGTTCAACTTTTGTACGTTAAAAGAAATGATTGACATTATTTTTTGTATAGATTTGTAGGTCTGAGTCCTTTGAAGATGTCTGCATTGATAATCTATATATTTTGTTTTTTGGTGAGTCTTTTCACCTTCTCAATCATGTCTTTTGATGAACAGAAAATTTATAATTTTAATAAAATTCAATGTATCAATATTTTCCTCTAAGGATGTGGCTTTGTATATCCTGTTAAGAAAATCTCTGCATAGGTTATAAAATATGCTTTTTTGTTATCTTATAAAAGATTCATTGTTTTCTTTTGCACATTTAGATTTATCACCTATCTGGAATATATTTTAGGGTATTATGTGAGCAGGGATCAAGATTTATTTGTGGCCACATGACTATCCAATTAATACAGCATTATTTTATTGAAAAGAAAATCCCTTTTTTATAGCAGTGGCACTTTGCCATGAATAAGGTGGCCGTAGATCTGTGGGTTTCTATCTGGATTCCTTATTTTGTTTTACTAGATTGTTAATCAGTGCACCAACATCACACTGTTTTGATTATAATATATTTATAATAAATCTTGATTTGGGTGATAAATCCTTCAAATTTATTCTTCCTCATAACTTTTATGGTTAATTCTTTACTCTTTGCACTCCCACTTAAATTTAGAGTCTGTCAATGACTACAAAGCTTTGGTAGGATTTTGACTGGAGTCACATTGACTATCACCTAGGGTCACAATGTGACTGGGGTCACAGTGATGTGGGGATAATGGACATCATTGCACTTTAAGTCCTCTAATAACTGAATTTGGTACATATATTTATTTAGATCTTTACTTTCTGTCAGTAAAGTTTTGTAATTTTTTGTGTAGAGATTTTATGTATCTTTTGTTAGATCCTAAGAATTTAGTGATTTTGATGCTATTATAGATGGTGTCTTTTTAAAATTTTTTCTTCTCATTCATTATTATACAAAACATAATAATTCTGTACACTGACCTTGTAGCTACCTTAACCAAAATATTAATTTTAATATTTACCTGTAAGTCTTTTAGATTATCTACATACCAATTATGTTTTCTATGAATAATGAGTGTTTCAGATTTTTTTAACTTGGCATCTTTAATTATTTTAGCCCCTAGTTTAGTATTGCGTATACTTGACAAGAGTGAGCATCCTTGTCTGTTTCTGAATTGCCAGTGAAAGCTTTCAACTTTCCATCAAGTGTGATGTTTACTGTAGCTTTTCCCCTTTGGTAGCTATTTTTTAAATCTGATTAAGAAAATTTTATTTATTTCTAATTTAATAACAGATCAAATTTTTAAGTATTTTTTCTGAATCTATTGAGATGAGCAAATTATTTTTTCCCTTCATTCTACTAAGTATATGATTGATCTAAAGCTTTAAGCCAAACTTGTATGTTGGGAATACACCCCACTTGGTCCTAAGATATTATCTGTCTATATATTGTTGATTCCAATGGGTAATACTTTGTTTAAGATATTAATGTTAATGTGCATAATAAATACTGGCCTATAATTTTAATTTTTCTTTCTTGTAATTAACTTATCAGGTTATGATATCAAGGTTATATTGGTTTATGAAAAGAGTTGAGAAAGAACCCTGGCCGGTGCAGCTCAGTGGATTGAGCACCGGCCTGTGAACTAAAGTCGTTGGTTTGACTCCCAATCAGGGCACCTGCCTGGGCTGCGGGCCAGGTCCCCGATAGGGAGTGTGCAAGAAGCAACCACACATTGATGTTTCTCTCCCTCTCTTTCTCCCTCCCTCCCACTCTCTAAAAATAAATAAATAAAATCTTGTTTAAAAAGAGTTGAGAAAGAGTTTTTCTATTCTCTGGAAGTTTGTGTAAAATTTAGTATTTTTTCTTCTTTAACTGTTTGGAAGCATTCAATCATGAAGTGATACAGGACTGAGTATTTTTTAAAACATGCTATTTATTTATTTTAGAGAGAGATGGATAGAGGAAGAACGACAGGGAGAGAAACATTGATGTAAGAGAGAAACATCAATTGGCTGCCTCTCATAGGTGCCCTGACTGGGGACTGAATCTGCAACCCAGGTATGTGCTGTGGCCGAAATTGAACCGGTGACCTTTCACTTTTCGAGACAGTGCCCAACCAACTAAGCCACATCAGTCAGGACTGACTATTTTAAATCATGGATTTCATGATTTAAATTCATAATTTCTCTTTAAATTTTTTAAAAATTTATTGTTAGAGAGAGGGGAAGGGAAGGAGAAAGAGATGGAAAGAAACATCGATTAGTTGCGTCTTGTATGCACCCCAGTCTGGGATGGAACTTGCAACCTAGGCATGTGCCCTGACTGGGAGTCGAACTGGTGACCCTTTGCCTTGTGGAATGACACCTATCCAACTGAACCACACCAGTCAGCACTAAATCCGTAATTTCTTTAATGTATATAAAAATACTAATATTTTCTGTTTCATCTGGTGCTCTCTTCCTGCAGCCCCTGTTAACTACTAATCTGCTTCTCGTCTCAATGCATTTGCCTCTTTTGACTATTTTGAATAAATGGTATCACACGACACATGGCCTTTTTTGTCAGGCTCATTCACTGAGCACACTTTCAAGGTGCATTCATGTTGTAGCATGTATCAGGACTTCATTTTTATGACCGAATAATATTCCCCAAAACAAACAGTCGGTCTTTAAAATTTGTTTTCTGTCTCATTGATTGTTGGTCTGATCTTCATTATTTCCATCCTTCTACTTTCTTTGACTTTCTCAGTTTTTGAGATGCATGTTTACATAAATGAAGGGAAGTGGGATAGTCCCATTCATTTTTATTTTATGCACTCTGGGGTTCTGTTTCTAGGTGCACATAAATTCTGGCTCGCTCAAGCTAGACATATACATTTGGGGCTCCTATACTTTGTAACTAGGTGACTGCATGAAATGAGATAACGTCGGTCCTACCCCAGTTACAAGGGTGTGGAGAGCTTATGCAGATGAAAGCAATTTTTAAACTCATTCCTACACTTGGATAAAATTTTGATCGCACTGCCATTGCGCTATATCTGCATGGAGGTTTTACAGATACTTGCTTGTTTTATCTCATATGGCAAACCTACAGGAATTATCTTTATTTTACAAATCTTATTTCTGCTACAATCGAATTTCAGGAAGTGACGGTGAATCCAATATTCAAGTCCAATGTGGTTTGGGTTTCTTTCCTATCTTTCCTAGAGCTGCTTCATGCCTCATGGCATCACTGGAGTTCTTAGGACAAGGGAATTTCACACGTTCAGATACCTGAGAACACTGCATCTAATGCCACAGAAGTTCAGCCTCCTGTGGAAGAGCACCCAGCACAGCCACTCTGTTAACCCTTCTGTGCCTGTGCAGAGCGGAACTCCTCAGATTTGGCTTTGGCTCTCTGCCAGTGCATTAACTGACTACCCGGTGCATTTTTATGGGAAAATAAAAGAATTAGCAGGTAATCTTTTTACCAAATATATTTAGGAAGTAACATTTGAACATATGCATGTAAGTATGTTCATATTTTTGGGAAAAAATAGCCAAATAATTGTAAATAATGTCACAGTGAACATAGCATATATCTTTTCAAATTAGTGTTTACATTTTCTTTGGATAAATACTTAGAAGTGAGATTACTGGGGCATATGGTAGCTCTGTTTTTATTTTTTTTTTTTGAGAAAACTCCCTACTGTTTTCCACAGTAGCTGCACCAGTTTACAATCCCACCAACAATGCACAAGGGTTCCTTTTTAGTCCACATTCTTGCCAACACTTGTTATTTGTTGGCTTTTTGATAATAACCAGTCTGACAAGTGTGAAGTAGTATCTCATTGTGGTTTTGATTTGCATTTGGCTATTTGGCTTGGCTATTTACAATAGCCAAGATATGGAAGCAACCTAAGTATTCATGATAGAAGAATGAATTAAGAAGATGTGGTATATACATGCAATGGAATACTACTAAGCCATGGAAAGAATAAAATCTCGCCATTTGTGACAACATGGATAGACCTAGAGGGTATTATGTTAGGTGAAATAAGTCAGAAAGAGAAAGACAAATACTGTATGATTTCATCTCTATGTGGAATCTAAAAAAATAAAACAATAGAAACAGACTCATAGATACAGAGAACAAACTGATAGTTGCCAGAGGGGAGGAGGGTGAGGGGCTGTGTTAAAAATGTGAAAGGGACTAAGAAGCACACATTTCCAGCTATAAAATAAATGGGTTAAGGGGATATAATGCACAGCCTAGAAAATATAGTCAATAGTGTCGTGATAATGTTGTATGGTGACAGATAATTACTAGAATCCTTGCAGTGATCACTTTGTAAGGTATTTACATGTTGAATCATGTTCAATACCATACTGTCTACTATATTTTAACTATACTTTAACTAAAAATAAAAAAGAGTGTTGGGAAGGCAGGGGTGACAGAATCCTTAACAACCTTGTATAGCACATCCTCAATCAGTCTCAGCTGAGCAGGGCACTCTGTGGGGGGAAGAGACTAGAGACTCTGCCATGCCAGACAATAACCATGCCAGGGCCCCCCTTAGTTGCTGGGTCATGGTGAAGGAATGGGAAAGGGAATGGTCAGTGGTCTGGGGGACCGCAGCATTGTGAGAAGTTAGGAAGTATCTATATGTATCAACCAGTACAGAAATATGGCACCATTCTAAAATCAGTAACTAACCATTTGGTATCGGCTCTGGGGCACTGGGGGACTGGTGGGGGGCAGAGGATGCAAGGGAGGGTATTGCGGACAGTAACACTGGAAATGGTCTCCCAGGAAAAGTGACATATGAGCTAAGTGACATATGACCTAAATGACAAGAAAGAAAAACTCAGGGAGCAGGTAGTGAGTAGGTAGGGAGAGCATTCTAGCCAAAGACTAGCAAAGACAAAAATGGTGAGGTGCAAGCAACTTGCCATGTTTACAGAGTGAAGAGAAGGCTAACTTTGCTGGAACATTATGCCAGATTGATGATAAGAAGTTAGGTCAGGTGAGAGGCACAGGCCCGGTCGCATGGGGCCTTTTGGTCGTGATTGGAAAGTAAAATGACAAGCCATGAGAAAGAAGACTTTAAACAGGAAAATATGATCCGACTTACATTTTTAAAAGATTACTCTGTCTTCAGTTAGGAGACAGGGACAGGATTAGGGGCAGGGTGGGGGTGTTAAGGAGAAAACAGTGAAGAGGTTGGTTGGGCACACAGCAATAGCAGCCTGGACCGAAGCGAGAGCAGTGGAACTGGAGAGGAGGGGGCTGATTCAAGATTCACTTGGAAGCTGTGGTGGTTTTAGCGATAGGTCCACTCATCTTTGATATGCTTCCCCTCAATGGGATGGAGCTTTAATCTTCTCTTCTTGAATGTGGGAGGGAGTTCGTTTTCTTCCTCCTAGCAAAGACAATATGGCAGAAGTAGGGGATGTCACTTCTGAGGTTGTTGTTAAAAGATAGTGGCTTCCATCTGGGGGCCAAGTTGTCTTGCTCTGCAGACTCCTTACCCCAGGGGAAGCCAGCTCCCTTGTTATGCCACTGCTCTGAGGAGACGCCCTGTGGCGAGGGACTGGAGCCTGTCAAGCACCACGTGTATGATTTTAGAAGCTAATCCCAGATCCTCCTCCATCCCAGCCAGGTTGAGTTTGTAGATGAGACTAAGGCTGTGTTAGGGTTCTCCAGAGAAACAGAGCCAATGATAGGTAGATGAGTACGTAGATAGATGACATTTATAATTGGCGTGGTTATGGAGGCTGAGATATGTCACAAGATGCTGTCTGTAAACTGGAGAACCAGGAAAACTAGTAGCGTAATTTAGCCCAGTCCAAAGTCCCAAGAAATGAGGGCACTGCTGATGTAAGTTCCAGAGTCCAGAGGCCCGAGAACCAGAAGCTCCGATGTCCAAGGGCGGGTCTCAGATAAGTAAAGAGAGAGGGGATTCCTCCTTCTCCATCTTTTTGTTCTATTCAGACCTTCAAAGGATGGGATGGTGCTAGCTCACTTTCACGAGCGTAGATCTATATTCAGTCGGCTGATTCAAATGCTAATCTCTTCTGGAAAGGCTCTCACAGATGGACATACTCAGAAGCCATGTTCTACCAGCTATCTAGTAATCCCTTAGCCCAGTCACTGGCACATCAAATGAGCCATCACGCCTCTGGCTGCCAGCCCAGCTGCCAACTCATGTTAGACCTTGAGCCAGAGATATCCAGCTATGCCAAGCCGAGGTTCTTGACCCACAGAAACTATGCAATGATAATGTTTGTTTTTATTTTTTTATATTTAATTATTTGTATGTCTTTTTAATAGAATTATTTTATTATTGCTCAAGTACAGATGTCTCCATTTTCCACCCAGCACTCACCCCCGCCTCACCCATCCCCACCTCCCACCCTTGATCCTACCCCCTTTGACTTTGCCCATGAGTCCTTTACATGTGTTCCTTGATGGGCCTTCCCTTTTTTCCTCCCGTTATCCCCTCCCCCCTCCTCTCTGGTTACTGTTAATTTGTTCTTTATTTCAATGATTCTGGCTATATTTCGTTCACTTGTTTGTTGTTTTTAATGGCTAGGTTTTCACTTAATTTCTCGTGAAACAATAGATAATTAATATAGAAGTAGAGCCCACAGGACTGATATATTTGGCGCAAAGAGAATTGAGAGAAGGAGATGGATGAAGACATCTAGATCTGGATGTGAGGACCCGGACAGTAGCAGTGCCATTCACTGACGTGTGGAGAGTTTGGAAAATATGACGTGTTGGGATGGGGGAATCGAAAGCACATTGTGTTCTGCCTTGGGCACATTTCGAAGAGACTGTCAGACATCCCAGAGGGCATGCCAACCGGGCAGCCAGTCAGTGAATACAGAGCGAGTGTTCACCAGCCAGCCAGTCGCAGAATGCCTAGTAAGGGGTCACTGCTGACCAGGTTTTTTTCTATGCCTTGTTGTCATAGTGTGAAACAAGACAAACCTCAATGAGTTTCTACTCTATTCGGCAACAGATCATAAATTAACAAGATGATTTAAGAAATAATAAGTAATGAAAAATGGGATAATGTCAAATGTTGTTGGAGGTAGGGTATGCTACTTAGAGAGACTAAGGATGATTTTTTAAAGCCACAGTGAGAGGCTTGAGCAGGGTGTGTACATTTTGGAAACTCCAGCAGACTGATGGCATTTAATTCCACTGAAATTGATGGGATCTCCTCAGGGAGAATGAGAAAGAGGAAATATCTCGGAACCAGTCCTAGAGCTTTCATCATTTAAAGGTCAGGGTCAGGAGGACCCTGCAAAGAAGACCAACATAAGCAGGAGAAAAACTGGGAGGGGATGAGATCACAGAATCCAAAAGAGGAAAGCTTTTTTTTTTTTTCCCAAAGGGAGTAGTGATCAATGCCCAATGTGGTTATAAGTTGAGTGTGATTACAGCAGAGAAGAAACCTCTGGATTTGATAACATGGATATTATGGGTGGTTTAATAAAAGCAAATTCTAAGAATGAGTGAAAGGAACACAAGCTATATTAGAGTGGGTTAAATAAAGAGTGGGAGTTTGGAGACATTCCCTAAAGTTAGTTGCTGAACTGAACGATCATTTTCTTATGTTTATAAACCATGAGAAAGGCATTTGGGCAGGGCTCAGCAGGCCCACTCATCTGCTCCACATGGCACCCACTGGGGTGTTCCAGTGGCATTCAGTTGGTAGCTGGACTAGCCTGGAGTGCCCAGGAAGACTTCATTCATATGTCTGCTGCCTTAGTAGAGATGGCTAGAAGGCTGGTCTTAGCTGTCCACTTTCCTCCTCCATGTGTTTATGGCCTTTCACATGGAGACTCCAGTGAGGTGGTCAGATTATTTTGTAGAAGCTCAAGGTTAAAGAGCTAGAGTTCCCAGGGACAGGAGGTGAAAGCTGCTGGTACCTAAGGCCATGCCTTCAAACTTAAATAGCACCACTATATTTTATGAATCAAAGCATTCACAGAGTCAGCACCGACTTGAGGGGAGCGACTCTACACCCCACTTTTCAATGGGAGGAGTGTGACAGAATTTGTGGCCACCATTAATCTGGGACACGCATGAAGTGATAAAATGGAAGCAGCAACCGTTGACAGTCTTTCAAAAAGATTTACTTTTTACACAGGGGCAGAGAAAGACGACAGTAGTTAGAATGTGGACTCAAAGAACATTTCCACCAGAAAACTGTGAGTGACAATAAAGCACTTTGGTGTTTGATAGCAATATTTCGGGGAAAAAAAAAGAGATGGATGGTGTAAGAGAGAGAAGGTGTAACTGGGACCAAAATCCTTAGGAAGGAAAAGGACCCAGAGAAAGGGAGGGACTGGTCACCAGTGAAGCAGGAAGCCCTGATTCATGGTGGCAGGAGAGATGAGTGTGCAGCTGCACCTCCTACCTGGCTATGCTCAGATGTCGCCTTATCAGTGAGACACCCCCTTATCCATGAGGCCTTCCTGAAGTCCCCTTCCTTAAGCAGATCTCAGTACTCCCTATCTCCTCTCCTTCTATACCTAGAATATGTGCATTAGCCACAGGACTGATATGCAGTAGTAATAGATTTCACTGATTTCTGCACATAGCAGGTACTCAAATGTCAGCGAGTGCTGGAGTGAATGAATACTAGAGCCACATCCTTGATGAACTGTGAGGTCAGGGGTGATGCTGAGAGAATGAGAAACTTGCTACCCAGATGTTTGAGAGTGACAAACAGTGGTATGCTGGGGAGAATACAGTTAGAGCTTCAGGGTTCCAATCACAGCTCTCCCTTCCTTCCATGTCTTTTCTGGCTGAGTTACGGGATCAAATTCACTGAACATTCTGAGCCCCAAAGATTAGGACCTTTATAGGCACAAACTGAGCGTTCATCGAAGTTTGGATCTCCTTTCCCACCGCTCTCCGTTAGTTCTGATCTGCTTGTTCTTTCCTTCTTTCCTTATCTAGGCGCTGTGCGTGGCTTCCTCTTTTCAAAGTCTGGGGAAGCACGCAGTTCCTGGCCGAAGGAAGGTGCTGACGAAGCCAGCGCGGTCTGTGAGCCCTGCCAGAGGGGCCGGCGGGCGGGGCCCGGAGGGCCAATCCCGGGGCCGTGCAAGTGGGGACTCCTGCTGCAGGCAGATAGGTTCTCCCCGCCCTGGGTGCATCACCCCAGTCACCCTTCTCTGTGGCAGGCCATGGCGAAACTTAGCTTGTTCACCCTATTGGGGCTGGGACTGACACTCTTCAAGGATCACGAGTCTTCTTACCAGTAAGTAGGGCTGTGCTGAGGGCTGCAGCGCCTGACTTCCCCACCTGCGCCGGCTCAGGACTCCCCCGCCCTCGAAAGTGAGGTCCAGGCTCTTAACAGAAAGTCTCACAGGCAAGTGCTGGATGCACATCCCGCAGGGTCTCCGCAAATGATTGTCCAGCTTTCTGTTGCCCCTTGGAAACAGCTCCACCCCTTGCGACCTGAGAGATGGGATAAGGAACCGGCTGTCTGTCCTCTGAGTTGCCAAGTTGTTAATTTTTCACGAAGATCCATGTGCCTTCGCTATAGATTCGCTTCTCAACCTCTCTTCCAAACAGATAACCAGACTGGGGGGCGCCCTGATATGGTGTGAATTCGGGAACGGAGCCCCACCCCCACCCCACCGTGGCTGTCTGGCCTGTGCTCTCCAGTGGGGACTGGATGGGGGGCTGGGGTGGGAGGGGATGAACCCTGGCGCTGGCATTTGATGCCCTGGGTTCTCGCTCTGTCCCTTACATTGTGGGATCTTGGGCAAATCACCTTACATCTCTAACATGTGCTGCTTCAGTAAACCTGGAATGGTAATACACATTTATATAGGAAGCACCTAACACAGCGCTTGGGACACAGTAACTACTCGGTGAATGTTAGTGCCCTGCTTCCCTTAAAGTATTTTCTATATTGTTAGATACTGGGGGCAGTGGGCGGGAGCTACTTTTTAAGAATGTGTCAGTTGTTTTTTGGTAACTTTTTACAGGAATTCAAAGTCTAGGGATCACCTAATCTCTAAGATTTAATCAACAAGTAATTTGTTTACTTTGAAGTAAAACATTACTAAAAATCAAATAGAACATTATGGGTTTAAAACAATTATATAACCCTAGGGGCTAATTAAAAGCTTACATTCAGAAGAGGTTTTTTTTTTTTTTAAGTAAGCTTTTTAAATTTTTTTCCCTTCTAATTGTTGGTTATTTTGGGAATCATAAACTGTTAGAAAAAAAAAGAAAGTTATTTGGGGTTTTAAATCCTGAACATTTGTGAGTTTTTATGAGTCACAGTATTATTTGCTACTAAAGGAGAACACACACACACACACACACTCCAGCATATATGTGCATGGTGAGGTCGCCTGGGTCGGAAAGAGCCGTGATGAGACAGCACCGTCTAACACCCCATCTCAGCTTTCTCCTTTGCATTCTCCCCTTGCGGCTGTGCCTGGGCTTGTCCCGCTGCACCCTCCTAGCTGTCCCTCAGGGAGATGTGTCCCACAGAGTGACCCGGCTGCCATGACGGAGGGAGAGTCTGCCTTTCTGGTTTACCTTCCTGAATCTACTCCAAGACTAGACGCCCCAGCACCTTGTATCCACTTTCATGTAAAAGTATAGCTTTACCACCACCACCACCCTAAAAAGTTTCTCTCCTGATATGAGGTCTTCCCTTATTTTATTCAACATTAATACTTCCCCAAGTTTGTTCTTTGGAACATGAATCTCAAGACTTGCCCCATAAAAAAAAATGGGTTCCTTGAACTAATTCATTTGGGAAATGTCTGTTTTAGCCTTCTCTGGGAGATCAGCAGTGCGCTTGGGCACATCGAGCACACTGCTGATCTGTAAGTGCGCTCCTTCTGTAAAATAATAAAAAAGATTTTGCATCGTTTAAGCCATTAGTTCACGAACTTATTCGTCCATGCCCTCCACTCTCTTTTCTTGGTACCACCCGCAAACATCCTGTATAACTCTCTGAGATAGTTTGAGAAGGGACTTTCTGTACCATTGACTTGCACCAAGACTCAGATGTCACCCTAAAGAAGCTGGGTCTTGGCCTTGGGCATCAGGGGAAGCTGATATTAGAGAAACGAAGAAATTATCCAGGGAAAATGGTTCCAGGGCCCCAAGTCTGGTTCTGATTTTCCTGAGAAGGATCAAAGCACACTAAGGTCATAGCTGATCATGTCAATAGTCTCTGTGAGTCCCTCTGTTGATGTGGCCTGTGGTTTCCCCAATGTGGACAGGGTGCCTGCAGGAAGTACTTTGCCACGGGGATGGTGCAGTGGGAAGACCTGGGGTCTGGTTTGTAAGTAAGAACTCACTGCATTACATTCAGCACCTGGATTCATGGAGTGGGGAGGGAGCTTAGTGCTTGAACTTTCAGCTGTAATCAGATGACCAAGGAAGGAAAAGCAAAGTGGGACTCTTTGCTGGGAGGGACCTCTGGTTTTAGAACAGAAAGAGGGCTTGAAGAGCAGGCACACAAGCAATGCAGGGCTGAGAGGATGGGAGGTTAGGGCAATGGAGGATGGAGCCTGCTGGAGCAGTCCAGGCAGAAAGGTTCTAAAGCCTCCCTACTCAAAGGGGCTGTGGACCAGATGTGTGAGCATCAGCTGGGACCTCCCTGGAATGCAGAATCTTAGGCCCTACCTGCACTATTGAATCAGAATCAGCAGAACCTAACAATTTCCCCAGGGGATTTGTATGTACTTCTCTAAAGGACATTCAGCTCTTGCATCAACCATTAGAACCAGATCAAAAGATCTTGGAGGATCAGTAAAATACCTTTATCCACATTTTAGAGATAAGGTCCCTGAGTCCCAGAGAAGATCATGAATCTTCCCAAAGGAGAGAAGGGCAGACATTATGTCCAAAGGGCTGAGTCAGGGGCAAGCCAGACCTCCAGTGGATAAATCTTTTTTTCTTCTTCAGAGATGGGTGTATGGGAATGGAGCTGGTTCACAGAAGTTATATAGGCCGAGGGCTGGAGGAAACTTGTGGAATGATACAAGGGGTGTCTTGGCCCTGTCCCTGACCTTTCCAGGATGATAGCCACGCAGATGAAGGAACTGCGAGAACTCCCCTGGATCAATAGTCTCTCCTCCCATAGTCGGTCATGGTCACCTGCCTGTGACCTTGCAGGTGTGCACTGTGCAAATCCAGGGAACCGACTACAGTATTAACAGAGCCTTCTGGAAGCCTGCAGTGTTGCAGTCCCGCATCCCTGTGGCAACTTCCTACTCCTAAGTTGCCGATTGTAACGGGTGAGTCCATTGTTTCCCTTTATTAGAAGGAGACCAGGACATTCGCCTTAGCCCCCCCCCTCCCCACCCACTGCACTTCTGCCACCGCCCGTGCCCAGTCCAGGCAGCACACCCTAGTGGGAAGAGAGCAGTGGTGGATACCAGCTGACCTGGGTTGGATCTCATCTCTACAACTTTTAAGTTGCTTTACCATTCTGAGCCTCTTCTCCACCTAAAAATTGTGGAAAGATAATACATATCACAGTTCAATATGTATAAAATCTGGCGCATGCAAGGTGCTCTGTACATGTTAGCTTTTATTATTGCCATTTGCTATCACAAAAGTCCACCGATGAATGATCCACCTAAGGAGTGATACTTGAACATGCAATGTGGAACTACCTCATTGAGACCCCAAGTTAAGGACAAACAACTCTCTAGCCTACCTTATCAATGCAATCAACACTGTGTCCTCCATCTGACACACTCACCTACTAACTCCAGGAAACAACCTTGATGGAGTGCCCTCTTCCTGTGAGCGCTGTGTTTACGCTGGAAGTCACCGGGATGACTAGGATGTAGGATTCACCACAGATTTCAGAGTTCACCGTGAGGAATGAGACCAAAAATTGGTAACTGTGAAACACTATGGTGCGAGCCTTGATAGAAGTATATGTGAAGGTTCCTGAGGATAAATGAAGGCGTTATTAATTCTATTCCAGAGGATGAGGAGGAGCTACGAAAGTCATGAGCGGGAGTCTTCCCAGTGGGTCAGGAGGTAAAGGGCGTCCTAGGTGGAGGGAAAAGTATGAGCAATTGAAAAGAAGTGTGAAAGCGACAGAGGCAAGGGTCCTTGGCATCATGACACCTGATTTCAAATCTCACCTCTACCTTTTTAAATAAGTGGCCACAGGCAAACTACTCAGCTTCTCTGTGCCTCTGTTTACTTACCTATGAAACAGGTAACATATTAATCCTTGCCTCAAGGGCGGCTAAAGAGATTAAAGAAGGAAGTGGGTGTGAGAGTCCTGAGCACAGGGGCTGGCACATAGCAGGTCCCAGTAGGGAACCCTGAGTGAATGAGGAGTGTGCAGTGGCAGAAAATAGATTGATGAGGGTGAATCTGTCCCCAGGGAAAGTTCCAGAGTGGATTTCTTTTTTGATTTTTTATTTTCCCACAGTGGATTTCTTAATGCACAACTGAAGATCCACACTTGCTTTTGTAACAAGAAAGCACATATTTGCAAAGAATAATCCACAGCAGGGAGTATGTGATTTCTGGCCAGAGTTCAGAGGCTCAGAAATCAGGGACACATTTCAGACAGTGCACTTGATCCCTTAGACTTGAAACCTTTGGAGTTCATCAAGGCCTTGACAAGATATTTCTTAATAATTGAGAACAAGATAAAAAAATCAGAAGGATTATGGCAACACAGGCAAAATTGTCCTCTGGTGCTTCCTCTGGCTTTTAAGCACTGCCATCTGTAAATTTTGCTTGGGTAGGGGACTGAATGGGAGCTGTGCATACTTGAGTTCAAATCCCAGCTCAGCTACTTCAGAACTTTGTGGCCTTGGAAAGCCACTTAATCCTACTTATCTGTAAAATAGGGAAAATAATACCTCAGGGAGGTGTTCGTGGATTAAACAAGGGTCTATACCATACTTGAAATGTAGTAGTGATAATTATCCTGTTGAGGCATGATTTGTTTGAACTCAGAGCAACTTAGTACTGAGTTAATGCCTCCTTACCTACCCTGGACTCCTCTTACCTCTGTCCATCCTACGTTTTCCAGGTTAGGGGTGATCTGCCATGAGAGAGAAGCTGGAATTAGGATAGAGGCTGAGTAGGTTGGCTCTTCTCTGCCCTCAGCGAACCCACCACATTTAATGAACCTTGAGAGCCAGGCAGTGTGCCGACTCTGCTCATATGGTTTTGCTCTAGGCTGGTTGGGCTCTTCTTGACATTTTTCACAAGCCTTGACCCATTCAGCAATTTCACAACCTTGAATCTCTTCTTCCATGCTGCTTTTCACTCTGTCCTTGGTTATACCTTCACCCTTGTCCTTGAGTTCCCTGGGGCACTGTATGAGTATTCACTGAGCTTTCTCTCATCCGGTATTTTTCCGAATGATGGGTCACAGAATCCACACAGCAAATCATGACCAGCATTTTAAAATAAATGAAATAAAATTAAATAGAAGTGTTAAGGATATCTCTATCACATGCATTAAGGTGAGAATTCTTTCATGAACCTTACTTTAGATCCACACAGTGGGAGATTGTGTGTTCTGTGTGTTTCTACTCTACAAAATGCTTTTCCTAATGTGGGTCTCAGTTGGAACATTTTCAAGCCACTGTTCCATTGCTTTCCCATTTTATTTCTTTATTGCAAATTTTTGTGATTGTATATCAGAACCCCATTTTTGAAATAGCTTTTAGTTTCTCAGGTGGTGGAGCAGATCCTGACCTTCCTTTGAAGTCTGTTTTCTAACTTCAAGTCCATCATTCAGGGAACCACTTGGCAAGCTGGGCCTTCCTCATCTCCGGGTCTCTGGCAGCCAGACTGGGGCTTCTCTGCCCTGGCTGTGTATCCAGATAAACTGTGGTGCTTTAATAAAACTGATTATGGACCCCCCTCCTAGCTGTTCAGGTCAGACCCTTTTAGACAGGAGGATTGGTAGCAAGTGGCATGGTAATAGAAACATACTACATTTTTTTCCCTGAGTGAATGACGAAAAGTCGATTGCCCCTAAATTCCTATCATTCTGTACCAGGTTGGTAAGAATTTTAGTCAAAGTGTCCATTGACCTCTAGCCCATCATCCTCCTTCTGTGACACTAAATTCTCAGGATGGCAAGTAAACTTTGTGGCCCATCTTTAGCCAAATAAGATCTCCATGGATTCTTAGATATTGTTACTGCTCACTATGTCTATGATAATATATTGTCAAATTGTTTAAATCTTTTGGTGGCGCCAATGCTATAGTCCATGTCTTTCAAATGGCTCAAGAGCTTTGCTTTGCTCGGGCCACCTGTGGGTGCTCCCTTCTCGTATCTGTTCTTCTTCCCTTTGTCTTTCACTCCAGTGTTCCCCTCAGTGATTATGCACTCAGATTTAATAAGTTGCTTTTGGATGTGTTTGTGTGGAATGCCTTTTTATATGCTGGCCTTGGGTATGATTTTCTGAAGCTATAAATCTTTTTAAGCACACCTGCATTTTTCAAGTTAACACACCTGAAAGCAGATGCCCAGTCCAGGCTCTGGAGTCCCATGGGGCAGATGGGCTGGAGGCCCATCTGTCAGCAGCCCTAAAACATCAATGGAATAAATTGGAACCACGTTGCTATTTACCAAATTTCCACTTAGGACTCCTTGCACAGCTGATGAAATAGTTAGTTCCTATTCCTGCCCAAGTGCACAGAGCCCTGGAGAAGATATTATTATCTTCTTTGTGTATCTGTTCACCTCTGCCTAATTAATACTAATTGCACCTACAGGCTCCACATGCCTTGCCTGGTAGACTTGCTGAGGTTCCAAGGAACACAAAGCTTGGGTTGAAACCAAGGCGAAGTAAAGTTAAGGAATACTTCACTGGCTGCTTACCTTTGAAACTTAATTGTAATATTTGAATAGTTTTATATGTATTTTATTCTTTTTTTCTGTCCCAGAACACGACTTAATGCTTTACGAGAAGTAAAACCAGTGGAACTTCCTAAGTGTAATTTAGTTGAAGGAATAGGTAAGTATGTGAGAGAAGGAAAGAGCTCATTTGAACTTGCAGTATTATTTTACTACCCCTGTTAAATTTTGTTAAAAAACAACAACTATGAAACCAGAAGAGTATGATTAAGTCAATGTTCTTATAAATAAATTACATGTCTTTTGACTTCACTAACATATTGCCAGTGTGTTGACAGTGTTTTGTCCATTTGTTTTTGTTTGGTCAGTTTAGTAAAACAATAGAACAATGTTTGATTTTATGGTGACACAACCTGTGCAGATGGCAGAGGAGGGAGAAAGAGGGAGGAAAAAGCAGTGAGTAAAATTTTTTTTGAATTAAAATGTATTGATTAGAAGGAGAGAGAGAGAGAGAATAGCATTGATCTGTTGTTCTATTCATTTATGCATTCATGGGTTGCTTCCTGTATGTGCCTTGACTGGGGATTGAACCCTAACCATGGTGTATTGGGGAGGACACTCTAATCAACTGACCTACCCGACCAGGGCAAGGGTGAATTTTTAAAAAGCCCTCACACACTTTTGAAATTAACAAGACTTCCTGGGGCTCTCAGTAGATTTCCCCTTAGGTCTCATTAGTCAGAGCTAGACAACTGGCTGATGCCCTAGCTGCAAAGGAAGCTGGGAAAGTCATTATTAGGCCTCCATTGTAGGAGGCTGGCCCTGTCAGCAAAGATAAAAGGGCAGGGGAGTAACAGCTGGCAGGCAACCAACGGGGAGTGTCATTAAGGGTTGAGTCCCCTTCTGGTTTCAACCAACGAGCCTTGTTATTTGAGAATGACTTATTTGAGATCCATGCTTATGTTATTTCATGTTAGGTTTGTTCTCTTTTTAAAATTAATTCTCTTAGTTGCCTAATGTTAGAAAGGCTAGACCAGATGACTTAGAGTGGATACGCTTGGTCAGATATCTTACAGTGCATTTTTTTCCTAGAAAACAGATATGATATTGATATTAAATATCACTAGATATTTGAAGAACATCCTCTCAGAGTATCAATGCAAAACTAAAAGTTCTCATTTGTGATTGAAATTTTTTAAATTTACATGCACTTAAAATATAACTAACTTGATATTTTACTGAGCTTTATAATTAATGAGTAAATGCATACTCTTCATATGAAATGTATCTTCATTTTAACTGGTTTAGAATTTGCTTACATTTCCAATGTGGTTTTCAAAGAGTTTATTTGATTTGGAACTATGTATATATTATATCAATATATATTTGGAACTATTAATATTTATAATATCAATATATATTGGTAGTTTACTCTGTGTCTTTTAAAAAAACAGCAAGCTATTTTCAAAATATTGTACCTTTTGTACATTTTGTGAATTTACATGAACTTTATATGAGACTTCAGATTCTGAGAAGAAAGTTAGTTCATCAATTTCAAACAAATATATTAAGTATAAATTTTCATTACACTTAATTATATTAATGCCTTTTAATTTTTATATAATCACATTAGTCAATTGGAAAATACATGAAAGAACTGATTATTCTGAACCTATCAGAGAGCACTGCCTGTGTGGTCCCATTTTCGGTCAGGAGGGATTTAAAAACAGGCCCACTGGCTCCTTGCAATAGCGTGACACAGCCTGCGCTGTCTGTTCTCTTCCTGGGCAGAAACTGGCTCTGAAGACTTGGAGATACTTCCTAATGGACTGGCTTTGATTAGCTCCGTAAGTGTGTTGTTTCACTACCCCATTTTCTAGAACTGGGAGTCGCATTTAACCCTTCTCTATACAGATGCCCACCTTCAAATAAAATGAGCAGTCATATGGTTCAAAAAACAAACCTCATATACATTTTTTTCTGGTGTTATCAATATGACTGTGTGAGTTCCATTCCCATTTGTATTTCTGTATGCATACTGAACTCTTGTATCTTCCATCGTAACAATTGAGAGCCCAGCAAGTTCAAGAATGACTTTCCATTCAACTATCCCTTGACATATTTAAGTGGTGGGCATACTCAAATATTTGCTGAATTTAGTATACTTTTATACCCCCTCACACGTCATTTAGATTTTTACCTTTTTTTTCTTGTACTTTTCAGAATAAATCCTTTAATGTAAAACTGCTGATAGGTTATTCCATTATTTCAAGACTTTGGAAACTCTCATGCATGCAGATCACTGTGGTCATGGTATAGGTCCAAACAAAAGAAGACAGTGTAGTCTAGGATGACAGAGTTAATAGGGTACACAGTACACAGATGCAGCCACTGAAAACCCTTTGCTGCCGGTTGTAAATTATGTAGTCCAGTTTTCTCTTGTGAAGATGGAGGACCAGTCATCCTCTACAACAGTCTTTTGCAAACCTTTTTCAAAGCAACAAAATACATGTTTTAAGCCAAATCACACATAGGGTCCCAATGTCTAAAACCCGTAAGAGCTGTGTTATTCTAATTGAAGGCTCACAAGACTTCCCCTAAACCTCTGTGCCTGATATGTTCCCTCGCAGTCCTTGTTTACATTGTTAAACCCCATTCGTAAATGTCCTTTTGGTCTGTTCTGTCATTGTTTTTTAATCTTTCTCATGGGTTGGTAGCTGTGATGTGGGACTCATACAGCTTCTCTGCTTGTGATGGGCCTGTGCCTGAGTGTGTGGGGGCCCTCCGATGGAGCATGTGGTTTCCAGAGCTTACGATGGGACCACTGCACAAGCCAGCTAAGAGGCTGCCCACATGGCCTGGTTGTGTGAGGCAGACAGAGTGAACCCATGTGCTGTCTACCACCTCCAGCAGCGTTTGTAATGTTTCTGGATTTTTCTCCCTCATTATTCATAAGGGATTAAAATATCCTGGAATAAAGAGCTTTGCTTCCAATAAGCCTGGAAAAATACTTCTGATGGACCTGAATGAGGCAGACCCAGCAGTGGTGGAACTGAATATCACCGGAAGTGCATTTGATCTGTCTTCGTTTAACCCTCACGGGATCAGCACGTTCACAGATGAAGGTGACAACATTGAATGTTTCTTAGAAATAAAACCAATTTTTTTAAAAGCAGAAAAAAGTTGACACTTGAATATTTCTTTTCATTCAATTAAAGTACAGTCATGAAAAATATTCTTCTTCTGCATTTTAAACATACCCCCTGTGTTAATTGAACATGTTATAAGTACTTAAATGCTTGAGAATGTTAAAATATTTAAGATTTCTAAAGCACTGAATTTTAAAAAATACTACCAGCATTCACAGTATCCCTATAATTACTATAGTAATTTTAAACCATTTCACAGATCCGGGCATGTACAGGAATAGCGTTTTCTAACATAAGCCGTCTGCAGCCTATAGACCCACTGACAGAAAGTCACTATGGGCAGCTTTCTCTCAGTGGCTCCACTGGCTCCTGTTTCGTCTTCAAACTGCTTCTCCACATTCTAATATGTTGTCCCCCCATCCCTTATGTCTTCATTTACTTCCTTCCTCCCTCCCTCCCTCTCTCCTTTCCTGTCTTCCTCCACCTCATTTTAAGCAGTTGGCCACTTCCTCCTTCAAGTAACTTGCTCCTCCCTCTGATCCTACTGCAGTGCTTCCCACCCTTGGGCTTCGGGGGTCCTCCACCCCATACTAGTTTCACCTTGCCCACCACCAGGGAAAGATGTCTCTCAATGCCAGAGATTGGTGAAAATGAAAGGGATTATTTATTTAAAGAGTTATAAAACTTAAGAATAATAACTTAATGTCTTCATTGAGATCCCAAAGTCCTTTAGAATACCCACAAACACACAGTCCTTCCTTCCCCCTCTGCCCAACCTGGGGTACCATATCTCAGAAAAGGAAATAGAAGTCTGTGGTTCTTCTCTGCCCAAGCCACGTGGTCCCAAAAAGATGTGTGGACCCAAAAGATGACACATGGCTGCCATTCCTGGGTTTAAATCCCAGTGTCAATCTTCCTATGCAGCCCCATTTCTGGCTCCTCCCACAGTTGGCCACAGCTGCCAGCATTTCCATATTTTACCAGCTTTATTGGGTTGCCATAGTAAGTCCAGGCAGGTGTGGTCCTGTGGTGTGGAGCCAATCATCTCCAAGCTCTTACGCAGGCTCTGTAACCAGGGGGAGTTGTCTCCCAGTTACATATGGGTTGAAGTCACTCCCATCTCCCCATTAAAGCATGGCCACAGCTGTTTAACATATCTATGAAGCTAGTTAAAGGTATAGATATGTTAAATGACCATTCTAGAGGTTATCTGCAAAACTGTTGCTAGGCAAAACAACTCTCAATGGCTCTGCTCCATGCATTTCATCCCCTAGCTCAGACTTGTGAGGGCGAGCACATCCTATAAACATATATTTTTCTAATAGTTCCTGGACACCCTGAGTTCTGGACCCCATTACAAATCCCTATCTGGGCCCCCCCTTCCTTTCTGTGACAATGCACTTACAGCTACTTTGCAGTGGCTGTTAATGGATAGTCGGTGTGTATCTACCTTTATGTTTATTGCAAACAATGCTAAATCATGCCAAAATAATGTCCTTCTACATATATCTTCTGTGAATATTTCTTTAGGATAAATTCCTGAGGAGGAACCCAGGCTTTCATCCTCACTTACGTTTGATGTCTGACTCCTTCATTCCTTAGACATCATCAGGGGCTTTTGATACCTCTTGTCCAGTGCCCCTCACATCCTTTCCTGCCTTTCCTCCTGATCCAGTCCCTTCTCTCTATAAGCCCAATTGATGCTGTAGCCTTGGATCATGTTACTAGCATGGCTTTACTCATGTTATTTCCCCATGAGTAAAGTCTGGATCCTCACCCTAGCCCTAACAAGACTAACCGAGGCTCCCTACCTATGACTTCAGCCCTCGTACTCTTTCTGTCACTCACTGTACTCCAGCTACAACCCGGTCATTGGGGGAATGTGACCAGGAAGGTCCCCCCTCGGGCCCTTTGCACATTCTCTTCCCTCAGCCTGCAATGTTCTTCCACCAGGTAGTCATGTGGCTTCATCTCTTCATTTAGGTCTCTGGTTTAAGGTCACCTCCGCAGAGAGAACTTCTTTGACTCCCACGAAGAGAACTTCATTACTCTCCATCCCTTTATTCTGTTTCATCTTCCCTGTGTGTCACTTAACACCAACTAAAATAAATTAAATACGTGTACGTTGAATGAAGGGCCTGCTCAATGGCTTCCCTGCTCAAATCCGTTCAGTCCTACCTACTACACTCTGCATTGTTTTCCTTTAAACACCAATTTGGTCATGTCAAAGGTTTCAAAGACTTACTGATTCTTAAGACTATAATCTAACTTTATTGCCTCCTTCTTGACCAGTTAGACCAGTCTCTTTCATGTCCTGAAGTTTCACTGACTCACGGAAGTGGCTTCCTTTGATACTCTCTCAGGTGTTCTTTTATGGAATGTATCATCTTATACTGTGTAAATTATACCCCAACACACCTTCTCATATTAGTATTTCCCACATCTTTTATCTCTTTTATCTTAACTCTGCATCTTGCTGGGACCATCTGCAAGAGAAAGCTTAACAAGCTCTTTGGAGTTTTAGTGTCAAGGGCTGCTCTTTCTTAATTTGAGGATATTTTTCTCCCTGTGGAGTGTGGAGTTTTTAAAGACTGTCAGTGGTTCCTTCTTTAGCCATTTCTCTTTGGAACAACCACAAATGCTTCTCTCTACAAAGAGATGAAAATATTCCATCTGCCTGACACCCTAAGTACTAGTTGGAGGTGGGCTGAAATTGCTTTTTGGAGACAGTTCTGACAGCTGAGAGCTCAGTTAATGTTTCGATTTTTGTTTTTAATCTCCTCTCAGATAATACCGTGTATCTGCTGGTGGTGAACCATCCAGATGTCAAAACTACCGTTGAGTGCTTTAAATTTCAAAAAGAAGAAAAATCACTTTTGCATCTGAAAACCATCAGACACAAACTCTTACCTAAGTATTGAAATCTCTCTTATTTCTATTTCCTTTTAACACTGGTGAATGGTTAATCTACTTCTAGGTTTTCCTTTTGGCGCGGGGGGGGGGTGCAGCAGGTAAGGAGGATAAGGGCTGTTCGACTCCCCTTTCTAATGATCACACAGTCCTCCAAATGCTCCTCTGCGGAAACTTTTGAGAACCCAAGCCCCTCAAAGAAGACCCATTCCCTCCGGCCCTCATTTCTTAAGCTGTCTGGGTACTGGCTTATGATCCCTGGCCGCAGAACATCTGTTAGTGCTTTTACCAGGGAAAATCTCTGCTCTTTTCTCAAAACAGACTGAGTGTCCCAAACCCAAATGAGCTGCACATCTTGAGTTTATTTATTAAATTTTATGCTTTTTAAAAATGGAACGTTAGATGTTTCTATGAATCAGAAACTTATACCTACGGGCACCTGCATTATGGGGCCTCTGAGTCCCTCCGCACCGCCTCCGCCGCAGTTAAGGTTGCACGTGATTTAGGAAAAGCGGATCTGTGGTAACAGCACGGTCTTGGGCTCCTGGGAAACGTGACACATGAAAAAAGAAAACACTCAAGGACCCCTGATCCCCATCAAGCCAACACAAAGTCAACGTCCCTGCTGACCTTAGGATTTGATTTATAAGGCAAGGGATGGATTCAGGATAATAATCCATACTTTGTTTCCCAAACAATTTTTATCCTTTAATCATTATGGCTTTCTAGAATCCCAACCTCGATTTGAATAATTTACATACAGCATCCAACTACTTCTGTATTTGTGAATCTAGGTTTTTTAAAACTATGTGTTATTTACACGAAAGTACCTAGCTAAACACCTGGCCTATTATTAATAGTTTGCACTCTGTGTTACCACTGCCTTTTCCTCTCCTTTTTGTACCTGGTGGTTTTGAAGATGAAGAAACAGATTAGAGAGAAATTGAGTTACTGGATTGAAGCTCAACCAACCAAACAGTGGTCAATTAGGAGCTACAGCCCAGGTGTTCTCCTACATCCCAAGGATGAGAGAAGTGTCAGAGAAGAGCTTTTGATGGGAGACTTTATATGTACATTCATGCCACAAATATATTTTAGAACCAGAATTGACACTGAGAATGTGCCAAATACCAAGATCTGAATTAGGGAAAAGTTTGTAGGATGGAGAAGCTGGACTAAGTAATAATAGTGGCAGCAGTAGTAATAATAACTTAATGAGCTTTAACTATGTTAGGTGCTGCAATAAGCAATTTAAACAGGTTGTTTTTATTAACTTTTTACAAATACCTTCTTGTTTAGGTTTTATTATTATACCATTTGGATTTAAAAAATTTGAGGCCTGGAGTATTTAACTTGTCCCACATGGGATTTTATGCTGGTAGCTTGGGTCTAGAGTTGATGAACAGAGCCACTATGAAAGAGTGAAAATGAATTTGTTTCACCATCTAATCTTGGAAATCTCAGACTTGTAGAATTTCCCAGGGTTAGAGTATTTTTTTTTCCTGAGCCAATTGCAAAAATATTGGTCTTTGGCAATGCAGAACTGAAAAACTAGAGTGCCACCATTAATTGAAAATCTGTTCTTTCAACCCAAGGACTACACATGTATATTTTCTGCTTTGTATTTGATGGTTTATTGCATTAATTTTTGAGTTGTTAATCCATTATAATTTAGGCCTGGTATTGTTAATAATAACACAATGGTCATTACTAGTCATTCACCATCTGCTAGGCACTGTGTGAAGGGCTTTGCATTCATTGTATCATTTTATTCTCACCACAGGCTTTTGAGGCATAGAATGGAAACTGAGGCTCAGAGTTTAGTGACATGCTGTGACCCCACAGATGAGAGCAAGCAAAGTCAGGATTCCAATGGAGTCCATCAGATTTTAACTCTATTCCGTAAACCACTCTGTTCTGCTCCTTCATATGAAAAACAGCACATGATTGTAAAACATACTAATTTTGGGAATTTGCTTTTTAAAAAGAGAGGAAAAAACCTCAGCTTGCAGGTTTATGCCTGGAGCCTGTGCAAACTAATCTTAAGTCCCTAGACCCCCTTTGCTCATGCAGTGAGAGTGGCTACCGTTGACTGAGGCTGTGGAGAGCTGCAGGCTCCCCGCGAAGCACACGACAGGCATGGTCTCATTGTAATTCACACTGCGACTCCACAAATTAAGATTCTGACCCTTAGTCTTAGACTAATGAGCTCTACGACTTTGGGAAAATCATTTAACCTCTCTTTACAGATGAGAAAACTGAGGCTTTGCACACTTATCTAACTCCCCCAGGAGCCCAGAGCCACGTCAGAGCTCCGCAACGGAACAGAGATCATTCTCTCCCAGATAATGGCCCTGGGGAACTTCTGTCACCTGAATCAGCAAAGAATGACTCACTTATGTGTTCGCCGTTGTACCTATTAAAGCAGAAAAATAGGCTCATATATCTTAGGTTTTCAGTAACACAGAGAGAATCAAAAGCAGAAAGGAAAAAAGCCACAGCATCCTCTTTCTGAGCACTGTTGTTCACAGGCGCTTTACTCAGTTTAGAAACAGGAAACTTTAAAGCTGGAAGTGACTCTACAAAGCTGAAAGAGATCAGCCCATCGTATCCACCTTTTACAGGAAAGGAAACTGAGGCCCTGAAATATGAAATGAATGATTCTCCCTAAGTCACATAGAAATAGTAGCAGAGCTTTAACTAAAATGCAAGTCATACTATTGCCAGTGTCCTTTCTACTGCCGATGATGCCTTTGACCGTGCTCTGTGAGAGTGAGTGCTATAAGAGCATAAGTAAATTTTGCCTTGATAATGATTCCTGGCCTAATATCTACTGAATTTAGAATCTACATACACGTACACACGCATATCCCCCGCAACCCTGGCCACAGCACTATTTTAAGATACAGTAAACAGGGCTCTTATATTATACCGTGATCAAGTCTTAGGGTTTCTTAGAGTCATTACTGTCTTGGGGGATTGTATAGGTGGGACTGATTTCATATGAATTCTCTGCCACACAGGTAGAATGAAGGCTTCATCCCATATCTTGATTTTAGTAATAGATTTTAATGAATGCCGATGCATAACCCAGTAATATACCAATCCCTTCATCTGTATATATGACATGTGTGTGTTTGAATTGCAGTTTGAATGACATCGTTGCCGTGGGACCTGAGCACTTTTATGGCACAAACGATCACTATTTTATCGACCCCTTCCTGAAATCCTGGGAGCTGTATTTGGGTTTAGCCTTGTCATATGTTGTTTACTATAGCCCAGACGAAGTTAAAGTGGTGGCGGACGGATTTGATTTTGCTAATGGCATCAACATTTCACCTGATGGCAAGTATGGACACTTTTAAAATGTCATGCATTTGCCTGTATTCTTCTCAGATTTCTTTTTGAACATATTTCTTTTCTAAATAATGTGATACATTTTAACATGTTATCCTAGTAAGAGGAAATTAAGAAAAATGTAAAATATCTTAATTTTTCAGAAAATTTATCAAATCAAAATTTTCTAAGACATAGTTTTGAATTTTTTTGCAGGGAGCATGTACAGGGAAGGTATATTTCAAAAAGGTGGATACACATTTAGTATCACTAAAGATTACTGTGATAATTGCTTTCTATTGCTAGATAACACTGTAATAAAATTTAGAACTACTAAATAAATTGTGATAATCATTTAGTATTACTAAACAAAATTGTGATAAACACTTAGTATTACTAGATAATACTGTGATAGTCATTTAGTACTGCTGAATAGCGTTGCTTTGAAGGAAGACTTTTTAGAGTGTGAGATGAATAGCGGTAGGCATTTATGTCAGCAGGGCTGCTTTATGATGAGCTAAAGAGCTTGCACAAAAATGTAAATCAAGGCCCTGCTTCCTTTGTCAGCAAAGTGCTACTAGGGGCCAGAAAATCCACTAAGCGGTGGGCCTGGTGATGTAGCTGATTTACATTATTATCTGGTGGTGGCCCCGAAGCAAGAAAATGCACACTTTGGGTTGCACTGATACATATAAAATCTGTGTCTCCATCCACCTACATACCCTTCCTCATCTGGTAACACCATGAATTTCAGAGGGTTAGTAACATACTTAGAGATGGCAACATGAACAGCTTGCAATTATTCATATTGTCTCCTGGTCTTCAAAAATAGCAGATAAGCACAGCCTGTGTAGTGAGTGTGGCATTGCACTGTGTGCAGATACTAAATCCGCAGGGTCAGGACCAGACTCAGGGAAGGCGGGGAGGAAGACTTCTCTCAGACCCAGGATAAGCATCTTGTCTTCTCTCCTGCTTATTTTCTCTGGCCTGAAACTGGGAGCCGAGTGTCTAAGGGCTTTCCTGCAGCCCGCTGGGGAGAGGCCGCTCTCCTCTGACAGGCAGAACCAGGGGCTCGGCCCTGGACTGACAAACTGAGAGGAGAATTGGAATGCTTTTATCTCCGAGATGTAAGAGCTGGTGTTCAGGGCTCACTAGGGCCAACTAGGTTCCTACTCTTAGAATTAACGTTGCAGGACTAAAGTCCTGTGCGTAGTGTGAGCTCATGAGTTCTGAGTTCATGAGTTCTGGCTGAACTTGGTGTGCTCTGAGATGGGCTCCATTTCCAGTCTCTAAGCAGAACTCTCGAAGAAGAGTTCTCACAACTTCACCGTCACCTTTAGAATCGCATCACTTCAAGTACTTTGATGTAGCTCTTTCTTCTTTGAAGGTACGTCTATATAAGTGAACTTCTGACTCATAAGATTCATGTGTATGAAAAGCATGCTAATTGGACTTTAACTTCATTGAAGGTAAGATGTATCAACATTGTAAGTTTGCAGAGTGATAATTAGATTCTAATTGATTTGTGAAATGAAAGGTGAGGGGGAAAGGATTGTCTAACTGGAGTGGGTGAGAACCGATTCTTCACTCCTGTGCTGCGAGCCGTCCGCACCATACGTGTCCGTTGTTCACTCTCCTCATCTGTGGGGCAGGGAGCAGCAGGCCGCACGTCTCACCCATGAAACTCTGACTCTTTCAACTCCAGTGAGTTTTAAGCTTGGGGTTGTGTTCCTGGACCTCCCTTCCTCCCTCCCTCCTTCCCTCCCTTTCTTCCTTTCTTTATGTTGATGGAATAGCCAAGAAATCACCTCACCAGGTATTTAAAATGACAGGGCTCTCCACAGTATTACAAAGTCTAAGAAACAGCAGTGGCTGCATGGGCCCCAGCCCCCGGCCCTGTGCTGCCTTTGTCTCCAACCCTTGTCCCTCTGCTCAGCCTCCCCTGCCAGCAGGACGCAGGCCTGGAGTTTGCCTGGCGTGGCCCCACCTCACGATGGGGCACCATTTCCTCTGCTCAGGTGATCTTCCTCCAGATGGCCACGGGTCTCTCCTTCATATCCTTTCAGATCTTACTAAATTGTCACCTCAGTGAGGCTTCCCCTGGCTGCCTAATCTACAGTTGCATCTGCTCCCCTACACACACACACACACACACACACACACACTTTCTATCTCCTTTACAACTTTATTTTCCCTTCAGCATTCATTATGAACATACCATATATTTTGTTTATCCTCTCTGTGGGCTGCCTCTCCCATTAGGCTGTAAACTGCACAAGGACAGATTCCCCCCCATTTGTTCCTGGAAGACTGCCCCCACCACCACCTAGTAGGCATTCAACACATATTTGTTAAACTAGTATGACGGGGCTGGGCATGTTTCAGGGGGTTCATCTTGTATCCCCACCAATTCTGATCCATTTTGAAGATTTGGGTCAAAAGAGGTGAAGACACAAAAGAGAGGAAAGAGAGTGAGAGCAAAACGGAGCATGGTGAACGTGGCCCCTGCCCCTAAAAACCAGACATTGTTCTCCTGCCAGAACCACCCTCAGTGAGCAGTGCTGTCCCCAGGTCCCAAGACTGTTCCTGTCAGCACACCTGAGGGACTGTCACGAGGGGCTTCACGCCGAGAAAATTACCTGGAAGCAACATCAAATGTAACACTGTGTTTGACATTAAAAATCATTGGCAGGGCTAGTTTGGTACTAGCTGAAGTAAAATGGAATTTCACACACTCACACTGGCTGAGGGAATAAGAATAAACTGTGGTTATAGCCATATGTACTTCTCTAAATTGAAAGGTAAAGAATTTTCTAAGAATAGAACCCAGTCCCATATACACTCAACATACAATGATAAAGGTGTGGCTGCCACCAAGGCAAGATTTTGGGCAAGTCTTATTTCAGATTTGGCTCCCACATTTGGCAACAGATCATGCTGGTTTCCTGATATAACTCAGCTGAGACTACCCCCTACAACGGAAATGTTCTTCTTCCTTTCGAAGGATCACATGAGTTAAGCCAGTTAATTAATACCTGGAGTGCCGAGAAATGTGCTGCGACTGATCTTAGAATTTTCAGTGTGATGCGGATGGGCTCATGTCCTGACAAAGTGTGATATATACAAATGAAATACTATTCAGCCTTAAAAAGGAAAGCAGTACTAATACATGCTACAACATGAGTGAGCCTTGAAGAGATTATGCTAAATGAAATAAGCTAGACACAAAAGGAAAAAATATTATAGGATCCCACTTATATGAGTACCTAGATTAGGCAAATGCACAGACAGAGAGTACAATAGAGGCTGCCAGGGGCTGGGGGAGGCGGCGAGGGGGAGCTATTGGGCTGTTTCTGTTTGGGATGATGAAAGGTTCCAGAAATGGATAGTGGTGATAGTTGTACAACATTGTGAATGTACTTAAATACACTGAATTGTACACATAAAAATGTTTAATATGACAAATTTCATGTTATGCATATTTTACCACAATAAAAATAATCCCCTTCCCAAAATTCAAGGCAGCCAATAAATTAGTCCCACTTTAATGAATTGCAATTCTCTAAAAATTGGGATGTTTGTTAACAGAGAATACAGTTTTTCCCAAAAAGAATAGTTTATTAAGTTTCCTTGACCAAGGAATGTAAAATTTTGCAGTTAGCTTTGTGGAGGTGTGAAATGTAGCATATGTGTGTGCATTGTGGTGAGTTAGCATTGCTAGGAATTACAGGTCTGCAAGGCAGGAGCCCAGCACAGAGTCTGTTCCGGACCGTGAGCATTTCCTTGGCAGGAACCAGGTCTGCCCCTCACCCCATTCTCTCCAGGGGCTGAGCTCCTTGCAGAGCACACAGAAGGAGCTCAGGAGTCGTGTGTTGAAATAAGGGGACCTCAGGCTTCTGTGCCCTTTTCCCACTCTCACCATCTCCTCCCAACTCGTAGGTTTTAATCTGCCATGGAATTTACCCATTGGCTATCACCTCTCCCAAAGGTAACAGCAGAGCCCCGAGACAAACAATTCCCTTGTTTAAAGAAAGTAACATCACGGCACAAGGTCTGATGTCTGACACTATTATAGGTGGGGGCTTGGCGGGCGAGGAAGGCCTGGAGCTGATCTTGACCAGAGCGTGTTTGCTCAGCTGCCTCCTTCGGCCAGCCTTGCCTGTTGCCAGGGTATGAATAAGTGAAGGATTTCAATGAAGGTGAAAAGGAGCCTCTGCCACCATGCTTGAGCTCTCTAGTCCCTTCAGGGACAGGTGGGGGATGGCTCTCACTTTGAGTAGGGAGCACAGGGCCCTGTTGGCTCCCTGCAGCTGCCTGGCCTTTGCAATGCATCACCGCTGGTTATTACAAAGTCTCCAGGCGCTGAGGTACGCTGGCCTCTGTTTGAGGTACACGGTAGATATTACTTCTCCAACTGAGAGTGAGTGGGAAACAAATAGTTGTGATTTCTTCCTGGTAGAAGGCAGCCAAGATGATGAATGGTGGAATTAAGAATCGTTGGTATTATTTATGATCCTGGAGCAAAGCCTCGACAGCAAACTTTGCTGTCGTCACATGCTTGCTCCTTATATTTAGCAAATAACCAACAGAAGAACAGGGAGTTGAATAACATCCGGAAACTAAAGGAGAAACTTTTTCCCCACTCCCAGGTGGAAGTTCAACCCTGGGTGACCATTTGTCCTCTGGCTGCACAGCCCATGATTAGCCGCTGAAGACGAGCCTGCGTTTCATTGATGTTCTCATTAGAAATGAATCTACATTTCCTGGTTGTTTTCTGAATGATTATAAAAATATCATTTGTGCATGCCATTTTAGAAATGAGCTGTTTTAAGCTGCACTTAAAACTGTGTTTTTTCTCTCCGTTTTTAGGTTCATGCACAGCTGTTAGTCTAAATGAGTTCACTGAAATTTTAAGTCTTTCTTGGCTTTCTGTATCTCCCCGCTCCCTCGTCTGTCCTGATCCAACGCTAGCATGGATGGGACTCTGAGTGCTCTTGAAACGGGTGGGATCCTCATGTCCCTGACACCGGCAGTGTGGTGACAAGGACAAGACAGTAGTTTCCCTGACATGTTGCTCTATTACTTCTCAATTTGCTTCACTTTCTGTCTTTTGTTCTCTCCTTGATTTTGCTCTGGAAGTCCCTGGTCACTAACACCCTCGTGGACAACATATCTGTGGATCCTGTGACAGGGGACCTGTGGGTTGGATGCCACCCCAATGGCAAGAGAATATTTTCCTATGACTCGAAGCATCCTCCTGCATCAGAGGTTAGTTTGAAAAATGAATCCATTCAATGACCTTATTCCCAGCTGTTTTTCAGTTGAAGACATAATCTTCAGTTATATGGGCAAGTAAAAGGGAGGACGTGGAGAGATGGTCCAAATGATCCACTGGAAAAAAGAATTTGACTTTGGGAGGAGTTTTAGACTGAGTCTAGGCAGGAGACAGATGGTACATTTAAACTGGGTAGTTTGAGGGGATTAAATAAGGACACTGTGTACACAGTTGTGGGCCGAGTGTGGGGAAACCAACCGGGGATAATGCTGTAGCCCAGGACTGGCAAGGGGGCAGGGACGGCTTACAGAAACCAGAGCAAGAAGAGGGCTGTGTGCAGAGTGGTTCTTCTGAAAGGATCCTGGCCTCTGGTTGAGGGATGTAGCCAACCAGCACAGACCTCCAGGGACAGGTCCCCGTCCTTCCCCTCGGACCTCCCATTTCCCCCGCTGCTGCTGTCCCTTGGTGGGTCCGAACCGGGAGCTGGAGAGCAAGGGATCCCTCAATGTCAGTCTTTGTGCATCTGAGCTGAGCGGAGAGTGGACCTCGGGCTGGGTTAGGGCAGCCAGCATTGAATGGGAGTCCATGTCTTTATTTCACTAATGTGTTTCTCCAACTTGGGAATTCACAATAATTAAAAAATATAATGGACCACATTGCTGTGGTCTCATCAAGTTATCTGCCTGCCTATGCAACTAGCCCTTCCCGTGTGTCAGTGTGTGCCCAAGTTAATGCAGCGGACCAGTTCTAAAGCTCAGACAGGCAGCCTCTAACGTTCTCTGCAGTGGGAAGGTAAATCATGTGCCAGATTACTTTGGATTTAAAGACCTTTTCTTCCATCTTAGTTATACTACCCAAAGACCCACTTGGTGTTCATGGTCTTTAGTTATTGGACTTTTATTGGTACAAGTAAGAACTTGAACGTCAATTTGCCACAGACATTTAAATGTTTACTATAATTTACCTGGGGTTTGCTATTTACACTTGTTATTTACATCAAATACATGCTATCATGTTTGATGTAGTAATATGTACTTTTTAAAGCTTTGTTTTTTTTTTTAATTTTTAAGATTTCATTTATTTTTAGAGAGGGGAAGAGAAACATCAGTATGTGCTCACATCTTGTGCGCCCCCTACTGGGGACCTGACCTGCAACCCAGGCATGTGCCCTAGACTGGGAATCAAACCAGAGGCTCTGGTTTGCAGGCCGGCACTCAGTTCACTGAGCCACACCAGCCAGGGCTTAAAGCTGTTTTAAGAGTCAGACTCACACCATCCCCTCAATAGAAAAAAATATTTTTATAGCCTATTGGATTACAGTGTCTTGGATTTAAAAAAAACACAACCACCAAATGTGTATTTCCAGTTACATCACAGCCCTTTATACCTTTAATTTTTAGGTTTACAGGACAATCATGATGATGTTTAATGGCAATCCTTTGCACCTTCTGAACGTTCTTACTAGTAGAATGCTGCATTGCATGTTTAATAGAATTGAAGAATGTATACTGTGGTGTGTTCACTGGAACTCAGCAGAATGTTAGATTCTAATTTGCTCCTATTTGTTAGCTCATTTGGTGAACTTGGGTCATTTGCTATTGCATGGACTTGGTTTGCTGTTCTGGAAGCAATACTTTCTTTCTAATGATGGATCTGTTAAAGCATAACAGAAAGTAATAACACTCCATTATCTAATGTTTTCTCCTACAGAAGAGTACTTTAGGTTTATTAAAAGAGGCTTAATTACTTGAGCCAAGGTGTACCATCAACTATTTCCCAGTAACCACTACGATTTAATGCTATGGCAATTTTCTCAAATATCTGTCTTTGGCATCAGCTGTTTTAAAGAGGTCCTCTTAAATGCTCCTACTGACCCTTTACTGTCCAGGCACTGGCCTTCCTGGGCTGCCATGTTCGATGTTTTCATATGTAGCTGTCCTTTCCTCCAGTCACTATGTTTCATCCTCCAAGCTGAAGAATAGAAAGTTAGAGTAGAACGGGAACTTAGTCCCACCCATTTCATTCTACAGACGAGAAACAAATGGCAAACAGAAGACCCACAACACAACCTTGGACTCCAGACTTACAGTGTGCTCGTTAGAGTAAAATGACTCATGTGAAATTGCCATTTTATCAGCCAAAAAATGTCAAGTATGGGCTATTGCATGTCGTCAGCCTAACTACACTGTCGCTCAAGATACAATCCTCTTTCTGCTCAACTAAATGAAGGAAACTGAACTTACACAATCCTATTTAGAAGTGGGGTCTTAGGTTCGGAGGAATGGTTAAGTGTGGTACAGAGATATATTCTTTTTGGGGACAAACTTTTTTTTGATTGCCAGCATTTAAAAACCAAGGATTAAGTATAAACATTCAAATTCTTAGTTCATCTGATAATACACTACACTGTTTGTATATTACTAAGTTTGCTCCCCCCACCCAAATTTACCATAGTCTCTCCTGCTCCCTAACACCTCACATGCAAGCTATGGTCTTCATTTATTTCTTGCCTTGCCTTGGTTTGCCTGTCATTTTGCCAAAGAGGAAACAGGTGTCTTACATTGACAAATATATTGGAACAAAATATAATTTACCTAAAGGCTTCTTTTGGAGAAATGACCCCATATTTAGAGTTGTAAGTGATTTAAAAAATTAACCAAATATTATTGCTTTGACAGGTGCTCCAAATCCAGAACATTTTAACAGAGGAACCGAAAGTCACAGTGGCTTATGCAGAAAACGGCACAGTGTTGCAAGGAAGCTCGGTCGCCTCTGTGTACAAGGGGAAACTGCTGATTGGCACTGTGTACCAAAAAGCTTTGTACTGTGAACTCTAAGGGGGGGATTTGCACCCATGTCATGGAAGCTGTGAGCCTGTTGTTTCAACTGCTTGCCACCTCCAAGAGACCACCGTGATCTCATCTGAACGATGAGCATTGACCCTAAATGAGGATATTGTTAGGGACAAAAGTGCTGTTGAACTGAGAAATACGATGTGTAGAGCTTGCTGAGAGTACAATATCAAATCAGTCTCAGGTGATTTTAAAACCTCATTTACCAGAAAAAATCCTTCACAATAAAATGGTTAATGTTGTCATGTCAGGTGTCAGGTATTTAATCCTGTAACTGTATGTGACCCCAAAGGTGCTTTCCCTAAGGCCTGTGTTCCCTAAGCACACATGAGCTTACCGCTGCCTTGATGGGTCTTGTTCAGAAAACAGGAGAGCAGGCCCTGGCTGAGTGGCTTGGTTGGTTGGAGTGTCACCCCATACACCAAAAGGTTGTGGGTTTGATTCCCAGTGAGGACGTGTACCCAGACTGCGGGTTTGATTCTGGTTGGGGAGTGAATGGGAGGACACCAATGTTTTGTTTTTCTCACACATTTATGTTTCTCCCTCTCTAAAATCATTAAACGTATCCTCAGGTGAGGATTAAAATATATATATATATATAATATTAAAAAATAAAACAGGAGAGCAGGATGGCCTCACCAATCATCAGAATCCCAGTACCCAACCAGGGACTCCTTTCATGCGCCAGAAAACCGGCTGTGCACTAACCACCACCCCTCCACTCCAGGCATCTCTCCCTCAGTGAAGCCATTAGACACACTGCAGAGTCAGACTTCTGTTCCCCCCGCTGCAAATGACTTTCTTCGTAAATATGAACGTGGATACCCCAACTCTCCTCTTACTCTTGCTTATTCAATTCTCCTCTAGAAAACGGCACGTGATAAAATTAAAATTCTTTGGAAGTGTTCTCACACTTGAACATCATCATAGGAGTGTCTGTTACATCAGCACAAATTATACATTTCAGTTCCTTTGAGCTGGTCAAAGGAAGAAGTTTGTTCACGTCAGTGATTGAATACAGAGCGAAGCCCATAGATGATTCGGGTAAAGCTAAGTGCCCCCAAGACAACCCTGTGGTTGAGGTGGTGGTTGTTCTTTTTCTATTCTAACTTGCTATGGGGACTAAGAAGAACACAATAGAAAGGTAAACAAAAATAGAAATGATCAATGACCTTTGGCTATCTTCTGAGGGACATGACTCTGAAGAAAGGAAAAAAATATGGCTATTATTTTCTTATAAAAGCCGTCTGATGGCATGGATTCCAGGCTGAATGATTTCTCTGGGATGTTAAGGCAGCCACGTTAGAAACAACATTTTTCTAAGGCGTTTGCTGTGATGATGGTCTGGCATTTGGAGAAACATATTTTGCTGATAAACTGAGAAGGGCTAATAGTTTAAGACCACTGCCTTAAAGTAATCAACAGGAACATTTTGTTTGGATTGAAAAACACTTTCCTCCCCACAGGATAAGGGCTATTTTTAGTCACCATTCAGTGAGTGTGACGTCATGTTATTCAGTGATGCTGTCTGCCGCCCTTGAAGCCAGGTTCTCAGAACTGTTGTTTTGAACCCATCAGTAGCTGTGGTGCTTAGGTTGAAAAAAGGCCACATTATTTCCTTTAAAAAGAATAGCTTGATATGATCAATAAAATGACCACAGTCTATTCTCTTATTTGTAATAAAGTAAGCAAATTGAGCCCCCCACCCAAAGGTTTAGTCACAGATACATTATGGGGTGTGTGTGTGTGGGGGGGTGTGAAAGAGAGAAATTAACACCCCTCATTTGATATATTCAAGTCTTCCCACCACTTAAAGCTTTGGAAACAAAATTGTTGAAAGGAACCCCATTCTCTGGGATGGCCCGATTCTTAGCTTGCCCCACCAACCATGCTGCGAGACCGTGTGAGGCCGGCTGCTCAAGGATTTGTCACCACCTTCTCCTGGCCGACGGGTGTCGGGGCCTGTGATGGCGAAGCCAAGGTGGAAACAGAAAGACAGGTGAGGGAGCTTCTAGGGAAGCTTTGATCTTTTAACTTCATGCTCAGTTCCATAATTAGGCTTTTAATGTAATGCTCACTGCCAATTTATACTTTACCAGGGCTAAAACTTATCTCTGGTTTCATCCCAATGGAAAATGTGCACTTTGCTCCTGATGGGTAGATGTGTTCTGACAGTCGACACAGGTTTACCCCGTCAAGGCTTGTGGATGGTGAAGGGAAGAGGGACAAAAACGGCGGCGACAGACCGCGGTGTTTCTCTTTTTATTGCATTCGTCGTCTAACAACAACAATACTCATTGGTGAGAACTTTATTTACACTGACAAATGGGATTTAATCACACGGGGTTTTAGATTGATCAGAAAACAGAGGATAGTTTGCTTTGAATGCTCTTGAAAACCAAAGAGTAAGAAATGCCATTTGAAACGGAACAATCTAGAGAAATACATATCAACCAAGCACAGGAGAACAATTCAGACGTGGCACTATTGTCTCTTCCATGCAAATGATCAGACACCGAAGAGCACAAATCATAAGTGTCAGAGAACATGCTGTCCATGTTTAGTGGACTTAAAATTACTTTCAAACAACTTTTTGCCTTTATAGAAAGAAAGAATAAAATAAATCAACTTGTTACAATGGAACAGAATTCATTCTCTCTCCTCATTTTTCAGCTGGTTAGTTTGTCAATCATATGCAACACGTGTACTTGTGGTTTAATTGTAACTCCATTAAAAAAATACAAAAGCAGTAGTGGTGACCATAAATAATATTCAGGAAAACATATACATAAATATTGAAGGGATTTCACTATGCACTAACTAAATCTTATGTTGTTGGGAGGTGTTATCTAGCCAGAATGCCTCTGAAGTCCCACTTTTTAAGGTAATTTAATTATCTTTGGCCAATTGTTCTTTCATACACGAAAGCTTAAATCCTTACCAGAAAACCCAGGTGTGTTCATAAAATAGCTGAGAGAACGAGGAGTGTACACCTTCCAACAACACACTCACACTGACATCCGTTTGGCAATGACCTAACCAGGTCATCACTCGGCAAAAGGGAGCTAAATGTCACGTGACGGCAACGCTGCCGTCAGAGCCAGTAGTTAGTGACTTAGGCATCACGGCTACCGAAAATGTCCTAGTAGAGCAGGAGCGAATGCACAAGAACACACAGTGCAATTTTTAGCCAAGGAAACTGCAGTCTGCAGTTGAAAATGCCCAAAGCTGCATAAACTTCTGAGTTTCAACTCAGCAATGTGCAATCTTGACATCAAAGCATTAACCAAACACTTCAGGGAATTTTATCTTACTAAAATACCAAGTTTCTAATAAATCAACTTTACCAAAATATATAGACATGTAGAAGGATAAGTGCATTTAGTAGAAGAAATACATTAAAAAAATCTCTTAAAATCTTATGAGCCATTCAATGTATATACAACACAAAAAGTGGCAATAAGGCTATGATTACTGCTGGGTGTCCTAACTGACAATACCAAGCTCCAAAGACAATATCTATTTTTTTAAAATGCCATGTCATTGCGGTATGTGTGTATAAGGTGGGAGATATATTCACACATATGTAGTCTGTATATCTACACAAGTGGCATGCACATTACTGAGACATTAGCTCTTGTTCTTTTCTTCCTTGCCTCTTATTCATTCTTGAATCTCCTAGTTTGGGGGCTGGGCCTGCGGTTATCATCCTGTTTCTTTCCTTGCCCACTCTGTACACTTGGAAGCAGGGCACGTGCTGTGCTTGGTATGTGAGCCTTCAAGTAACGACCATGCCCTCAATGCACCCACAGACACCACGCACAGGCACGTAAGGAGCCTCTGTCCACCATCAGGGGGAACCTGCTGCTTTCATTTTCCAGGGGGAAGCTGATCTGTGGGCTTCGTCCCTACCCTGTGACTACGATTGTGTCTGTTCTATACTGCTGCTTGAAGTCATGCAAACACTACCGGTGTGCTGTCTGGCGTTATTTTTTCCCCCAGGGTTTTGGACCAAGACTAAATTCCCTGAGTCTTTAAATAACTAAGACAAATATAACTAAAATCTGCCTGCAGAATGTGGCTGTTTTTCAGGAGTGAATTGCAGCAACCACATTCATATTTCTTACAACACTTTCTTTAGAAATTTACTGCCCACCCCATCATCATAATGAAAACAATTCTAGTTGAAAATATGGACATTTGATTTCTGGACCTCCTCCTTAATGGCTTAGCTTCAGAACAGTGTACAGGTAGGCCCTTGATTAAAGGTAAATTTGAAAAACTCGGAAAGCACTCAGGACTTAGCATTAGCTGGGGGACAGGAAACCTTAGTGACTGCTGTCTACCACAGTGAAACGCCCCTTGTAGCTCTCTTGGGGCAGGAGATGTGGTTACTCAAATGAAATTTGGTAATTCTTAGATGTCTCAGCGAAGCAAGGAGGCTACAACACCTTCAAAGGATAGATAATTCTTTAGAATTGTTAGGACACCTCCCTTAAGAGTCTTCTCGAATACTATTGTTAAACACTGCGTTTTTCTCTTTTGAGGCTTGGTCTGTTGTAACCTTTAACATTTCTGAGTGAGTTAGAATATCCATATAAATGCAAATTTTCATTTACCTTCTAAAATATAATTTTAAAGCACCTGCTAATCCAATCACACAAACAATCTAGATGAGAATTCTTTGTCTTCAGCAAAAACCATACAGGCTAATTAAGGTCAAACAACCTGTGACTATGTTTGTAGGCAGGGCCTGGGATATCTCAAGGTTTCAGGCTGGAGACGACTGCAGCATAGGCAGCGGCAAAGGTTAATTTGGTTTCTCACGCATCCTCCTGCCACTTTGTTCCCAACAATAACAAAGGAGCACCAGGTAGGGGTTCCCATTTCATGCCTCCTAAAAGCTGAGTCTGGCATTAGCACTTGGGGGAAAAATGCGTATGTGATGTTGAGGGAAGGAAATTCATCAACCCTAGCCAAAGAAAGTTAGCATACAATAGCTTTATTATCATGAAACTGGAGGTGGACTTCCTCGATCTGGCAGAATGGGCAAAATTAGGTTTCTGCCATAACCTATTCCTCTGAAGTTAGCTTCTGATTCAGGCAAAGAAAATAAAAAAGAATGAGAAAACTATGACATAAACTGTGGATTACTTTATGGGAGATAGTCTTAAATAAACTAATTCTGTTATAAAGCTAAAGCCCTTCAATGGAAGAATCCAACCTGGACGCCGAGCTGACACAATGCTCTTGGTCCACAGCTTGGCCTCACCACACATTCCCTGCCCGCCCCCCCCCCAAAGCATTGCATGTATCCCAAAACACTTCTGGCTATTGTCAGTCATACAGAACTGTCATTTAGGGAATAGGTAGTTCACAGTAACCAGATATTCCCTTTCTGTTCACTTTGATAAAGAAAAAACTGCGAAGTCTTTAAGGTTCACAAAGCAACTGTTCTGTGTTAGGTTGTGAGGACACCGAAAACGCACTAGCTTTGAAGCAGGGATTGGGTAAGACACTGGAACCGCAATGAGGCGTCATGCACTGGTGTGGATTAAAAAATAGTAGGAAAACAAAATGCTCACAAGTTCTGAGGTCCTTCCCTCTGTTTTCATACCCTTTTATCGATCAGTTTACATTTTATCCTTTGTTGGACAAGCAGATTAAGTGACTCTTATAATTTCAGCAGTTTTAAATAGTAATGTTAAAAATAACAATTAAGGTGAAAACTACTATAATTTAACTTAAAAATCAAAATAGTTACAACACAAATTAAATGATTTGAAGAAAAAGAATTTGATTAATTATTGTCAGTTGGTCATTAATTTAAATATTGGAAGTATACAAACAAATTGAAGACAAATAACAATATTCTAAGACGTTTAACAAAATGCAATATAATAGATCATAAATTATGTGCAGAGACTGAGACTTACAGACATTTCCAGTATATACATCCATTTTCAAATATTACCAAAGTGTAAACATAACTTAAGATAATCATCCTTCTATTTCCATTTTTAAAATGAATACAGTGAAACTTCCAGTGTGATCCAGGTCACTTTTTTCAAAGACAAGAAAAAATGGCAAAAATTTATAATAGCAAGCTCTAGCAGTACCAGATTGTGACTAATTTAGTCTTTTAGTATTAGAAAAGGTTTCCTGGATTTTGTAGTTCATTAATAGTGGTTCCTTGTTTCTGGTGGTATTAATAAATAGCAAAGCACCACACATCTCGAAATATTAACAGAATATCCAGTACGACAGTTTCATCATCACACCCCAAAATGAAGACGGACAGAAAAAACACACGTGGTGACTCTGCTCACTGTAGAACACAGTGTGACTTCGGGCCAGTGTGACTGAGGAAGGAATGAGTGACTTGCACCTAGACACAAAAGCACTAAAGTTTAACAGATAAGACATCTGGGAAAGAACAGAAGTACAATTTTCTAGTTTAGACAATAACAGATTTCAATAAACAAATGTTCAAACACGAGATGGAGCTTCACAGGTGGGAGCCCCTCATTATCTGTTGCCTGCAACCCCCAAAGGCCCCTCCCCAAGCTCTGCGTGTACAACATTTCCAGTGGAAGGTATGAAAGGAGACTCTCCACGTAGGAAAGGAAGTAAAATACTTGTCCAAGAATTTGTCTGCCCTCGACTCTCATTTTGGAACTCGCCCCTTGGAAAGTGGATGACCTCATTTTCAGAGCCAATGCAGCAAAGAGAACCAGATACATAAACATAAAAGGCAAAACAACAACAAAAACAAAAATAAGATCCATAATTTGAAATTTCTCAAGATGAGTTCTCTTTTCCTCCTTCTGCTCTGGATCCGGCACTTGAACCGGGGGCTGGCTTTAAAACAGGCCGAACTGCCTCCACTGCTAGCCCGTATGCTGTGTACTGCCTTAAACACACTTGAACTATAAAGTGAAAATCTCTGAAGGATGGAAGAGAATGGCTCGGAAAAACCATTGAAAGCATCGCTAAACGCAACTGACAGCTCTCCTTTATAGGAACATTCTGTGCGCTCCATGAAATTGCCTCTCTGGTTGAATGTTACTCAAATCTAAATTTTCTCAAACTGGTACTTCTATTTTTCTAAAAAGTACATTTGTTAAAACACTAACTGAGTCCACTTGGGAAATCTTTTGAGGAGAAAATGTGTGACGAATTCCTGACTGTGCCACAGTTCGGCTGAAGACTAGCCAGAACGTTTCCCAGGAGAGGAAACCTGAAAATGTTGGTTTCCTTAAAAATCAATTTCCTGTTCAATTTGTTGGGGAGAAGGAATCGTGTTGAGTGTGCGGGGGCCGCTAAGATCCTGAAGCGCAGCAGTTGCAAAGTAAACAACAGATCCCAGTGTCCCACGGCTGCCTTAACATCTGATTTTTCTTTTGTTCAACTGAGTCTGGAGGGTAAATGTTACCCTCAGAATCCCAAGGTAATACCCACATCCACATTCTTAAGGCTTCTGCTTCCTTCTGGGGTTCACAAATAACTGGAATTCTTTTCTCCCTTTCAGATGCCCAGCAAGGAGGGCAGTTTGCTTGCCCTTTGCCATAGTAGGTAATAAATCATGCGGCAGAACACCCAGGCTTCCACAGTGGGGTTGTTTCACTGTCCCGACACAGAACTGAGGGGGAACCTTTTCCACACATTGAAGGGGATCCTGCAGCCCCGATCTCACAGCAGAGCAGTGCTCTCAGCCACACAGGTAGATACCAATGTGCAGGGTCAGGACCCCACCCTGACAATCATGGCACTCAGCAACAACCCATGGTCTTGCTGGGCATTGTCATGCTGGCTTTTCCCGCAAGAGACGCACCCGCCCACCCAACACAGCACAAGATATTATAAGTAAGAGAAGAGGGAAACATACCTAATTTGCATCTCTCATAAACGAACTTCTTGGTTTGTTAATAAACTAAAGGTTGCTTGGGGTTATTTCAGTAGGTTAAAATTAAGGGTATTCCATTATCACAGAAAATGCAGTTATTCAACACAAGGTTCCCCGACCTGCCTACATAGCACAGTACCCCTGTCATCAGTTTCTTCTTCATTCCTCCGGAGGAGAGCAGGGCGGGAGGAAGGCAGACTCTCTGGGAGCACCCCCACCTCCTCAGAGGGTGTGGGTCACTGCTCGCCAGCGCCCTCTGCTGCAGCTGTCATCTTCTCTGTCTTTCTGTATTTCCTCTGCATTTGCTCTTGTTCCTTCCTTCTCAGCTTTTCTCTTTGTTTTTCCATTTTCTCTTGAGCTTTCCGAGCCTTCTCCAGAGACACTTTCATTTCCTTGAGTTTTTTTTTGACCACTGCTCGGTCCTGGGATGATGTCATTCCAAGAGCCTAGGAAGGAAATATAAACAAACTGCATTTGAAAACCAGTGACCCCTCTGTTTTACGATGAGGTCACTCTCACACTATGTTCAAACTCAAAAACAAATTTAAACATAACTGAAGAGGTAAAAACTGAGCAAGAGCTGATTACACTTGCTGAACATCCACACACTGGGGGACTACGCTTTATTTGTTCTTTCGTCCTTTGAAGTCCCTAGCACAGTACTCCCTAAACCTCATTAAGTAAATGCTCTCCACACAGGTAATTAATGGGCAAATGAACAAAGAGAAGGGCACAGTTCTGCTTCTCCACCCTTCAGGCTGTCAGCAATTACAGGTAAAAGGCAGGAGTGAACCTCGCTGCCACAGAGGGCTCTGAGAAGGGCAGGAAGGACCGACAGGGCTTCCTTCCTGCCAATGTATCCAGTTACAATGGGGACCAAAGTGTCTGCGGGATCACGGTGCTCATGTCAGCGTGGCTGGCCACCCTCTCTCTGTCACACCTATACAGGAAGCCTGATTATCATCAGGAGGTTGCTCCATGAGCTTGGAATTCAGAATAAGGAGAGCCCGATGTGTCCTTTAAATGTTCATAACCTTCAGAGTCAACAGAGGGATGCATCCATCTCCCCAACAGGGACAGCCTTGTCAATGGGCCTTCATATTCACAGGATATTGATTGATCTCTAACCTTTTCAAGACTGTCAAGAGATACTCATCTGCCCATCTGCCCAGCGGGAGACTGAGGGTGGGGGTGGAGAGCTGGCTGTAAGCTCCTGTTCCCCTTTTTCCTTAGGGGGATGGGAGCCGCCTCCTCAGCCTCTGCAAAGAGATGGACTGGACGGGTGAGAATGAGCGTGTGATGGAGGGCGAGGGAAGACACACCCGCACATATCTGGGGAAGAAAGTTCTGGGGAAGACATCACCCCGGTTTCAGAGTGGTGCGCAGGGACGAGTAGTGGGTGGAGGAGAAATGAATAAAGAAAGGTAGACTCATGGATTTGGGTTTTAACTCTTGCATGATGAAAGAGTCCACACTGGCCATCATTAAAACTCCTACTACATAGCAGTGAGTAGAGTTAATCCATGGACCATGTGTTCCTGGGTGGGAGCAATGGAGTGAGTCCCTAGCTCTCCTACACAGCATCCTACTTTTTGGAACCCCTGACGACTTTCTAAAACTTCATTTACTATTCAAATGATTCAACGTCCTTTCAGCTGACCGTCAGTGAGAATGACCTCTCCCAGACGCAGAATGTCCATCTCTAATGAAAACACTCCAGGTGCTATGAGTGATACAAATTACACTTGGTAACCTAACACAGATATATAATTCTTTACCTTCAGTTTATTTCCATCCAACTGCAGAAGTTGCTCTCCAGTGATGTTTTGGGCACTGAATTCAGATACATACTGCTCCAGATTTAGGCTCATTAGCCAATGAGAAACCTGCTGCACACTCCACTCCTGCACGGCCCGACTCTGACACTGACTGTGTTTGGGAGACTGTCCATCATCAAGGATCTGAGGTAGGAATGTTACGCAGTGTTGTTAAAGGACCGAATGCTACGGCTCAGCACGGTATGCTACACTCTCAAAAGGAATTTCTCGCCTCCTAGAGCCATATTGACTTTTACCCCATAAAACAATAAGCTAATGGTCCCAGCTGTGCATGGAATGCACATACATAGTTATTATTACCTACATGTTTTTAGATGATTGAAAATTTTAAACGCCCCCAAATAAAGCACCATTTTTAATGTGGGAAGTTTAATATTGACAAACACTCTAATGTTGTGAGCTTCCACATTAAATCACTTTGGAAAGATGATCAGATACAGAAAAAAAATTACTTCATTAATCCCTATATGCAACGCAACCCCCTACATTTCTTCTCTGATAAGACATTAGAGATACGTAAAAACATATTTAACAATACTGTGGTATCTTTCACTTGGAAGAGGGGAGCGTTAAGCCCACAGGCATTTTTAGGGGGGAGTTCCACAGCCATTATTTCATTTGGGCAGTGAGCAAACCTGTAAGGGAGGTGGGGCAGGTAGCATCGATAATTACTTTCATTAAATGGGGAAGCTGAGGCTCTGCAAGTCTACGAATCTGTCCAATGCAGAATATTATTTTTAATAGTGCAAAGGGCAGGCTGGCTCCTAGAACCACTAAGCTGAGAGGAGATGAGGCAATGACAGGTCTGGGAGGAGACACAGAAGCCACCTCAGTGACTGGCGGAGAGAACACAGAAAAGGGGATGGGGAAGCCGAGATGAAGGCAAAGGAGGCGAAACAGAGTGGACCGTGTCAGTCGGGTAATGGTGATGGGGACATGTCTCGGGACTCCGGAGAGCCTCTGGAATCAGAAACACCGTTTAAACTGAGATACAGACAAGGGCGGAGAGTGAAACTACAGAGCACAGGGAACTCCTCCACTACAGGGGCAAGTGCTCTTGTATTGTTTGAGTTTTAAACCATCCACACAGAGAGAAAAGGTTCAAACAATCCCCCAAAAGCCACCACATGCCGACCACTGGGAGCTCACCTCGTCATCTATCATATCCAGGCTCTGAGTGAGGGAGCGACAAAGGAATCAGAGAGAAAAGTGTTATAGAAACAGGAGACACAACATACACCGTACAAAGTCCTAATAAAATTAAAGTCATGCCAAGCCCGAAGAATGTGGGCAGAAAAGTTTAAGAGGGAAAAAAATGTTTTACAGAATAAAACAAAACAGAACAAAACATGTAAGAAAGAAATAACTAAAAGCACATATTAGGAACAAATACCTTTAGTTACAGCACCTCGCCTCCTCCCCTCCACCACCCCAGGACTGGTATTTCTTCCCTCTACTCAACTCTTGGGGCTGTTTCCTGAGAGTTCTTAGCAATGCTATTTTGACCCTGGCTTCTAAACTAGTGGTTCTTATCTAGTTATCCTCCCTCATCGAACAGCACCTCTCCCCTCTCCAACACAGGGATTCTCAGTCAGGGGCCACACCCAACTCAGAGGGGATATCAGAATTTTAGGGTGCGGGTAATGGTGGGGAAGGTGACGGGGAAAGGGAATGGCAAATCTGTGAACTCCATGAGGTTTCTGAGCTGTTTCCTGGTTTTTCTCTCCAGTGCCCTGCCTCTGGGCCCCACACCTCCGCTGAGAGTCATCCCATTTAAATCAGAAAGGCCAGTACGTGGTGTTAAGGGAGGTCCCTGGGCAGCTTCAAGGGGCTCAGAAACAATACTTTGCTTTCATGTGGAAACAGAGAGGGAGGGAGAGGACAATTCCCGATCAGGTATGAAACTGTGGTCCTGGTGCTCTACATGCAAAATCTACCTGAACACGTTTTCCCTGGGATGGTTCATGGGTATCACATGGACTACCCCATGTATGACCGAGAGAGCAGTCCTGTCGTACGTGCCACGAGCATACCTCGTCTGACGACAGTGCCAAGGACTGAGAGAGCCCTGGGGTTTTGGGTTCTGCTCCCATGCCGCTCAGGTCTGCCGAACTGGTACTGCTGGGGCTGAAGTCATCATTGAAGGTAAAATTCTGTAAAAATAAATGAAGCTCAGCGTTACATGAGCACCAGGAAGGAACCTGAGGTTAGGTGTGTTTACCAGTTCTAAAAAGATTTTGAAGTACTCTTAGAAGAAATTCATTTTTGGCTTGCTCATAACCTCTGATTAGGCAGTGTTTCATAACACTGCACCTTTTGCGGTGAATGGGAAATTTTGAGCGCTTTCTCCATCAGATGAAAGGAGAGGCGTTTTGGGGTAATCATTCTTCAGTTTCTCTCCAAGGGTACAGCATTCATTATCCTCCACAACTGCTCAGAGGAGTGATATTAATGACCCTATCTTCTTTGACCCTAATTGTGATGAGTAACAGTGTAAGTGAAAAAATACAAGATGGTGTGGAGAACTGAATTCATTAGGAGCAGATGGCAACCCCTATTAGAAAGGTAGGTTGAGTACCCCCTGGGAAGGAGCGCTTGCTGTTGGCTGTGATAAGCACTGTGAGGAATGGCAGGTTTGCTCCTGGATGTAACCTTCAAGACGATGTGTTCTGGGGGAGGTCACAATCAGACACGACATTAGTTACACACCGAAGTAGAACTCTCCCCCGGCCCCCGCAGGGCACCAAAGAGGCTGCACCTTGCAGAGATATGCACTCCCAAATAACCGCCTGGTGGTGGGGGAGGCGGGGAGTAGAAAGAAAACTTCCCCAGAATGTCATTAGAATGTTTAGTGGATATGAAAGTCAAATAAATTCACAATGATTACAGAGCTGCATTTGTGAAAATGTTTTAAACCAAATCTGGAGTCTCTCCAGTGTGAGATAATGGTAGAATTATTCAAACAACACTGAAATATATCAAGTCCAATACTGAAAATGTCTCAAGGTCAAAGTGGTCTACTGCTGTCCAAATTGTCTTTCTAATTCTAGAATGACTGGCTTCCCAGGGACTCTAAGAACTTGACCAACACCATCTTGTTTCTTCAGAAATTGGATTTTTAGTTTTCCACTACATTCCCTTTTACAGGGTTTAGTTGGCTGTCAAGAATAAATACCTTGCCAGAGAGCAATACCTCTGGAGAGCTCACTACCAAACAAACTCCAAGGTTTGCTAAATCTTCAGAAGAGGAAATTAAATCAGAGCACACGGGACTAGGCTGGTAGGAGGGCACTTAACATAGCGCATTACCATTTGGTATTGTCAGTGGAAGTACAACCCCAAAGCCCATCAAACCCCTGTGAGCTGCTGACCACAAGAAAAGCATTAAATTCAAGTAACATTAACCACACGTTTCTGTTTGAGAAAGGGAACACAGAGGAAAAGAGACCAAACAACATGTGAAAGTTAGCAACTGTACGTGTTTCAATAAAATGTTAGATAAGGTTTGCAGTGTCATGCTGGAAACAACCGTCATGCATTTAAATACAAGTAGCATCCATGCACGTAATTTCTAATTCTGCTGAAGTTAAAGAACTTTTGTGATAGAATTACAACAGCTGTTTGACACGGAAGTCTGATTTAAAGGAAGAAATAAGTGAGGGTGCTATGTCAGCATTGGTTTGTTTTAAAGAGTTTCATTTAGATGTATTGAACACAAATTCATTCCCAAATTTATTTGTTTTCCTGTAAATCTTGAAGAGCACAGCAAAAATAAGTTTTGTAATGTAATTTAAAATGGAATACTCGGTAAACAGATCTATCACACTGTGCCATAATTCAAATGCATCTTTCCCAGCATGGCTTAACTGTCAAACTGAGATTAAATAGCAATATGTGAAAAGACAGGCAAATCAAAGATTAACGCACAATCTAGAATGGAACAGTATTAAAGAAGGTGATGGTTAAATGTGTTTTTTTTTTTCCCCACACAGGAAATACCATGCAAGGTTTATTGCAGTGTTATCACATTGGTTTCTCGGATCCAGAGCATACACACAAGTTGAGAATGCTTTCCAAAGATTGAAGAGGAGGAAGAGATTTGGGGTTTTCCTGTTTGCTTTTTTTTAATCCATGTGTTTTCTACCTTGGACCCCTTTTTATCTGAATTTAGAGTTTCAGGAGAAGGCTGGAGGGGACTTGTAGGTGAAGGCAGGTTCCTGAAGGAATAGGATCCTTTGCGGCTTTCATGAAACCACGAGAAAGGCATGCAAGGTGAGCGCGGGGAGGCGGGCGCTGCGGAGGATGGCTTCGGTTTCCAGTGCTCCAGCCTGCCTCTGAAGATCCTGTTCAGAGAAGAACGGGGGTGTTAGACAAAGAAAGGACAGAGGAATTCTGAAGGGACTCTGAGCAGAGGTTGAAGGAACAGTCTGGGAAGTTGCCCTACGCAACAGATAAGAGTAAAAACTTTTGCTTTGGACCAGAATGCTCATCGTACTTGCTATCTTTTTTGCATCTAAATGGATTTTGTACTGATAGACATTTTTATACCGCTACTGTCATGGAGAATTTTTATGAAGTGTGCCTAATAAATACAGGGGTGGGCAAAAGTAGGTCTACAGCTGTTGATATGGAAAGTAACACAAAAATTAATAAGTAATACAGGAGTTAACTCGGCGTTTCACACACTCACAACTGTAAACCTCTCTTGCCCCACCTGGTACATGTGGATTCATTACAGTCAGGGAGGCGCACAGTCTTTGAGGACCTGCTACCTGGTTAGTTGTCACAGCATCACTTTGTTTGGGTCACAGGTCAGTGCCTCACTGCTAGTGACATTTAGCTTGTCACCAGCATTCTTTCCTGGCCTCCTCTGAACTCATGTTCCCAAGAGTCTATACCTTAGAAAATGACAGTTCATAGCAGCACAATTTACAATAGCTAAGTGTTGGAAACAACCTAGGTGCCCATCAGTAAATGAATGGATCAAAAAACTATGATACATTTACACGATGGAATTCTATGCAGCAGAAAGAAAGAAGGAGCTCCTACCCTTTGCAACAGCTTGGATGGAGCTGGAAAGCATTATGCTAAGCGAAATAAGCCAGGCAGTGAAAGACAAATACCATATGATCTCACCTTTAACAGGAACCTAAACAACAAAACAAAGAAACAAGCAAACTATAACCAAAGACACTGAAATAGAGAAAAGGCTGACAGTGACCAGAGGGGAGGGAATTTCAGAGGAAAGGGGAAGGGTTTACAGGAACAAGTATAAAGGACACATGGACAAAAACTAGGGGGGAGTGGAAATGGGAGAGAGCTGGGAAGGACTGGGGGGGTGGGCTGGAATGGTAGTAAAAGACAGAAAACTATACTTGAACAACAATTAAAATGAAAATTAAAAAAAAGAAAATTACAGACTTAAATAACTTGGAAATTTCAGCTCTGGATTCTTTAAGCAAAAGACACCTCTTGTTGGTTTCTCATCATAATCTTAGAGACTTTTCGTAGGAGGAGTACCAGCTTGGAAGTCTCGATACTCTCTATGTGGAGGTCCCGGCTCTGCCCCCTCCTGAACACATGTCCTTGCGACCCTCTCAGTCTCTGTTTTCTTATCTGTATAGGGTGGATACTGTAGGTCTCTCACACGTGGTTAGGAACTGAATGAGATAATATGTCAAAAGTGCTTTGAAAACTAAAACGTTCTGTCCTTATTGTTTAACATTCAAAGGCGCTTAAGAACAGTTTGAAAACATATTTTTCTTAATATCTTACATGTTAGTATTTATGTTTTGGTTAGAAAAAAATAATTATTAGAGCTGAGGCAGGAATGGACAGTAGTTTCTGCGCACATCGGAAGAGGCCCCCCTCAATATGTCCGATGCCTGTAATTTGTTAGCAGCTGGTGCCATGGCAGTGGAGAGACTCCCTTCCATTTAAAAGCGCCTCAGCACCTTAGCTGAACAACTCATGTCCGACACGGATACTGGCTATCAGCCTGCCCACATCTTACTTAAAATATTTTGAAATATCGCATATTTTTCATTTACATAAACAGTATACTCCTAACAATACCTGTTCATTCCCAAAGATTACTGTGAGAATCAAATGGGATAATAAGTGTAAAAATGTCTTGTAAACTGTGAAGCAACAAACAAAGGGGACGGGATTGTAAAGATGATAAGTAGAGAGAATGGAGAAGTCAGGGAAGTTTTGGTAGAATACTGACATCGCGGGTTGAGAGAGACAAATTGTTGATCACACTAAAGATTCCAGAAGATCTGATGATGTAAAGGTTGTATTTCTTAAAACACAGACACAGACATGTACACACACAGGTGTCTGCAAGGATGGCAGAAAAGGCCAACCAGAGAGATGTGTCAACCTTCAATTTCATCCTAAAGTTTTGTATCCCTAAATCCACCTACTTACTATCAAAAGGACGAGAAGAGTGCCATAACTGAACTTAAGGAAGTGTGCCAGCACAGGCAGGCTGGTCCTCTGTAGGAGGGGCTTTTCATTTCTGGGTGGTGGGCCAGTCTGGTAAGAATCACTGGGATGGCTGTTCAAGTGCAGATTCTCAGACACCCAGACTTACCGAATTAGAATTTGAGGGAGAAGAAGAGAGGAGTGGACCTGGGATCTACTTTAACACATATCTGAGCTCTTAAAGTTTTTAATATCTATATTTATTAACATTATCCTGAATGCAAATAAGGCTTCTGGAGCAGAATAGGGTATTACTTACTTACAGAAAATTATTGCATTGGTTCCCTGTATCGTAATTTCCTCTCCAGGGTGACATAATGGGGACCAGATGTTACTTAGTCTACACTGTGGGTGAGAAATCTAAAAAATATGAATCTGGATGGCTGTATAAAAGAGGACAGCGCCCACCCTCCCCTCTGAGAGGGAGAGAAATCTACCTCCTCAATGTATACAAATTCAACTTGGGAAGGAGCTTGGGTTCTTAGCCATGGGAAAGTAACATATGTCCTAGGAGTGGATAAACAAGGATGTCTCGCTCTACAGCCTTGGCAATGTCTCCGCAGAGATGGGTCTCATCCTCCTCTCCCCATCCCCACTCCTTGAAAATGTAACTATGCATCTCTGGGGTTAAGTCCTCAGGATTGTCTTTTAGCTCAGGCCCCGTGAGTCAATAAAAATGCTGAGAAAGCTCTAGCTGTACAGAAATACAAAAATATTTTCTCTGTGGTTTCACACTCTTATAACTGGCCATATTTGAAATAAACGAGACCTGATGATTATTTTTCTCCTCTGGTCATACATTTCTGAATCAATGAATCAAAGTAACATGGGAAATTCTGTAGGAGTTCCATCCATAATTCCAATAAGGCTCGGTAGTGCTTCAATACATGGATACTGTTTTCAAGTTCACGAACAGGCCATTATTAATGAAAGTATGACCATGCTGTCCTATCCTCAAGTGCCTTTGTAACAATGCTTTTACAACAACCACCACCCCCTTTTTTTTAATAGGCAGGAAATAAGAATATTGGTGTCTAATTTTTGCGATTCTAATAATTTATTTGAAAAGGAATTTTAGGAGTTCAAATCCTGGCCAGGCAACATTTCAAACAAAATCTGAAGGCCACATGTAAAGACTTTCCTAGAATTCCCGCTGCTGGGAATACATTCCAGACTGATGATTCTAGGTGGGCTTGGACATTGGGCACTGGAGACAGGCCTGGAGGCCGCAGCAGGAGCGGGATGAAGAAGTTCAGGGACCCCAGCCTCGCGTGATAACCAGAGGCTTCCCAGATACCAGGAGAAGATGGGAGGCATGGAGGAAAAGTCATGGAGAAAACAGGGCAAGCCCATCCCCCACATTTATGTGCCTATCCCTGCCTCTAAAACTCCACGAACTGATGTAACCTCTGTGTGTTGGCCAGTGGCCACAGAGAACTGACCAGTGGTACGCTTCCATTTGCTTGGACCTAGAGTAGATAATTCATTTAAAAAGCGAACTGTCCATTACTTTGACATCACAGACCTGTCAGCTTACCAAGCGTGCCTTCTAAAATATGTGCCAATTTCCTTCAGGATAAATTGAACTCCTGAATCTACAAAAGGAGCAGAGGAGTTCTGGTAACAGTTATTCTATTATTAACCACTCTTATACTCTGTTTCACTTTGTGGAGAAAGGTATTAAGAATAACATAAAGTTATTCCTTCTCTTTCTTCTTTTTCTTTCCTTTTTCCCTCCCTTCTTCATATTTTTGACTCTGGGGGCAGGTATAATCCTTACACATCCTTAATAATCCCCCTAAAAAATCAAGATTGATGAAAATAAACTCTTAATGGATCTGAAAATAATTTCTAGGATCTTAAAATAGGTATATATTCTGTGCTTCCTTCACTTTCTTGTTTAACTTATACACTAATGGCTCACTATCATTTTTGGAAAAGTAGAATCACAAGTCATAGCTATATTTCTTATTATTTTATTGTTAGGAACTGGAAGAAAGAATGGCTTGAAATTAAGTCTCTGTGATGCTAAAATGTCTTTGGGGAAGGGGAGGAGGTGGAGGGTAACTGCTGCCATGTAAATAGTTTATAAATAGTTTACAACTTTACAGAAACATTAACTCACTTATACACATCTTGAAACCAGTTTATCCTGGGGCTAGCACTCCAAAATTAAATTACTCTGGTAAACATTCCATGGAGATTTTTTAGGGGTTCGATTTTAACTTCGAACACAAGGTATAGTATTCAGAATCTACTGGATGGCATCAAAAATATAATCAGGAGTTCAGGAACTGCCTGACAGAAAAAGAATATAGAAGTCAAACAGGTAATAAAAGAGGTTAACTGAAGAAAGTTAGAGGCAACCAGAGGAAGGGTTGCAGACTTCCATTTATTTACTCACATCAGACGAGGTAACTCTGTAAGGTTCTAACATCTACCAAGGAGACTAAGGTTGTAAAGCCAGTTCTTTCTGGAGAGGACTTGGAGACCCTTAAAGGTAATAGCTATGATGAGCCCATGACCACCTGCAGCTCCGGCAACCTCCTAGACATATCCTGCTTCCAGATCCTGAGTTGTGGGCTCAGTCACTGGTCAATACAAGCAGTCCATCCGAGACGGTCACTGCAGAGTGTTCAACTTTCACTTATGACAAGGTTCGGGACAGCTGCCCCCAAATATGGCGCCTTGGCATAATTTGAGAAACAGCACATACAGTAAGGGCTCTTGGACTAGTCCCGTCTCCTGTGAAGCAGGTCGTAAGACCCTCAGGCAGTGGCTGCCCTCCCTACAGGGATGAGGAGTGTGTTTACCTCCAGAGATTCTGGTGGGAATCTGCACGACTGGATGCGCAGGCCCCGCTAAGCTTCCCAGTTCTCTTTAGCTGAGACCCTTCATCCCAGCGCAGCCTCCCACGACTCTGCGCTCTCCATAAAAACACTCAGGCTCAACCCCCTCTTTGGGCCTTCATTTCCTTATGAAGGCTCCTGTGTCACACGGAAGTTAGAGTAAATATGTTGATAGGCTTCTCCCTTGTTAATCTGTCTGTCAACCTAATTCACAGGGTTCCAACCAGATTTCCTAGGAGGGGAGACAGAAAAAGATTTTTTTTAACCTCCCCTACACTCATTTGAGATGGAAAAACTGTTGCCTTAATGAGTCCTTCCTATACTGAGAAGGTTTAAAATGCAACAGCAAGATGATCATGTAAATAAAATCCATATTCTCAAAACAAAAATGTTAAGTTTAGGAATAATATATTGCTTAAGATTTAGGAAAATTTATATTATTAAAATTCTGAGAGAGAACTTTGTCTGTTGATTCTAGCTTAATATATTTAACTAATTTTAAATTTAACTATGTAGGATGCAAAATAACCAAACTGACAAGAATATTGGGATCTTTAGAGTCGTTACAACAATCATTTTAACTTATTCAATTTTTTGAGTTTTTTTAAGAATGGAAAGTGTTGACTTGTTAGGAATGTAAGTCTGTCAGGTTTTGGAAAGTATTACAAAGAAAACAGAATAGATTAAATTCATAAAGGTGGCTAAAAACGTGACAGAAGACTATGGGGATCAAGTCTGTTCTCCTGAGGTTAAACTCATATTATTCAGAGGTCTCCGTGAAAGCAAATGCTTTTATTCTATATAAAAATTAAAAATGCATAAACAAAATGACAAATTGAACTGAAACTCAAGAGGAAAGGCTAAGTTTTCAAACCGGAGACTTCAATAAATTACTCTTAATTTGTAACCCCAGTAATCCTCTTTGTAAGAACACTGGTGCCTTTGAGAGGAAGAATATGGGGTGAAGGGCAGAACCCACAGAAGTCATGTGGCCAAAGTTGAGCTCTCCACTGGTGCAGCACCGAGCTCCTGTCACCACCTTGCACGGCCAACAGGGGCTTGGGAACATTTGCTCTCAGACTTTCCAGGCTCCAATTAATCTGCCTTTGCCTTTCTATCATGGTCATTTTCCATGGGCCGTTTATAATTGCATTTTGTTTTTTGTTTTTTAACTTTTTTTAAAGGACAATTCTGGCTCCTCTCTGGGTACCCTGCTGGCCAGATGGCCAGATGTGGGCAGAGGTGAGGTGTTTTCTCTTCTTGCACATGTGCTCAGCCCACTCCTCATCTCTTCTGAATGGGTGTTGCCAGCTCAGGGGCAGAGGCTCTTCCCCCCGCCCCCCCCCCACTCCCCCAGCGCTCGGCAGTAGGGCAGAGTACTGCCAGGGCCCTGCCACAGGGATGGTCTCAAACCCACTGTAATGCCATGATTTAGCTAAGGCTTCTTTGAGAGAAACATCTATGAAGGGTTGTCTGAACTATAATCCAGAGTTCATTCATTCTTCAAGATATTACCAAAGTCATTCTTGGATTGAACACGACAGCCAGCAAAATACATCGGGATAATACTTTGTTTTATATCCCTGTGATCAGAATTGCTTTCAACAGGATAAGGGTTGCCATTGATATTAAAAAATTTAAATGTGCTTAAATGTGACTCTCTCAATCTTCCCAATGACCTGAACAGGCATGTGAAATACATGTTTCTGTCTTACAGACGAGGAAACAGAGGCACGGAGGGTGAGTACCTTGCCCGAGATGTGAGTGGCACAGCTGGGATGTGAATGCAGGCTCCTCCCTACGCTGACATCACGCCCTTGGCTTTTACTGAATGAAGGCCATTGTTAGGTTCACTATGAAGGTATCCTTTAAGATGTTCTATTTTAGGTACCAACCTTACTTTTTGCTTTCTCTTGTTTTCCCTGTCAAATTTCTTTTAAAATAAATTATATTGTAACATATGTACTTTTTGTATATAAACAGATCATATTTGAAAAAGGGATGCACATTTAGATAAAAAAGAATAAACCAATGAATATATGCTAATTTATAGATGGAAAGAGTATTTGTTAGAAATCCGAAGAGTATTTGTTTTTCACAGAATCATATGGATCAACACTGCCCAGCAGAGACAGAGTATGAACCACATTATACAAATTAAAATTTTCCAGTTACCACCTGAAAAAAATGTAAGGTTAAATTAATTTTTGTAATAGATTTTATTTAACCCAAAATATTCAAAATGTTATTTCAACATGTAATCAGTATAAAATTATTAAAATTATTAGTAAGACAGTTACCATTCTTTTTTTCAACTGTCTTTGAAATCCAGCACGCATCTCCCCCAACAACACATGTCCATGGAAACACGCCCCATCTCCCACGCTCAGTGGCCCGTCTGACTATGGGCTGCACACCAGAGAGTGCAGATGGAGATGGATGGGGGTCGGAGACCAGGCTCTCTGAGTCCCCCTCACTCATTTTTTTGGTAGGAAACCAAGGTCTAGGGAATTCTGAGACTTACCTATGGCAAAGTCAGGGTGAATACTTGGGTCTCAGCTCAGGGTTTTTGCCACTGTTCACACTTCAGGTAAGTGACGGTTCGCTTGCCCAAAGAAGTGCCAGCACCCTGCCCCGTCACTTCCTCACCGCTGCCCTCTGCCCTGATCCGAAACACTCAGATCCGCTGCAGGGCCTCCGTGCAGGGCCTGAGTTGCGAGCTTCACCCGCAGAGCCCCAAGGCTGACAGTGCGCTGACCTCAGTGGCCGCTATTCTAGAACTGCAACTGGTGTTTTATTTTACTCTTTGATATGTCCTTGAGGGGGTGAAGAAGCTTGAACAACTAAATGTCTCCTACTTTTGTTCTCTGCTATGTTACCTATTTAAATCAGAATGTTCACCGAGCACGTATTTGAAAAGGATAGAACCAACAATATTTCTCTGTGGAGTTCGTTTGTTTATTATTTCAATGTCATCTATTTGTTTCATGTTAGTCATATATTTGAGTCATTATATCTCCACAAGGAATACAATGAGGTAAATTCTTTACTCTTTTGGGAAGAAAAAAACTAAAACCAAGACCAAATTTAGCAAATGCCTCACCCTTTTAATGTCGAATTGCCTCACATTATAATGGAGTGACTTTATCAGATTTTTACCACCTTATAACAACGGGAAGAAATGCCTAGGAGATAAGATTACAAACTCAATCTGTGAATCAGACTGTACTTTTTTGGAGAAAGCCTCACAGGGCAGTGAATTTATTGCCAGTTCTCCACAGTGGCAGTGGGGCCTTGTGGCTACTGGTCCCTTTAGCCGGCTGCCTTCAGGGACCCTGCGGAACCAGCTCAGCGGCACCACGCCGCCACCTGCCAGTGGCTGTTCTTCCTGGAGTACGTTTCCCGAGGTACTGGACCCATGATCAGTCCACACGGAACAACAAAGGCTGACATTAGATTTGATCAGTGTTAACCAAATTACTGTGAGAGCTCAAAAAATTATTTTCTTCAAACAGAAAAGTCTCTCTTCTTTCCTATTCTATTTCTAAATTTTCCAGTAACCACCCGAAAATTTTCCAGCGAGAAACCTGGCCGGTTCAAAAGCTGGCATTAGCTACTGGGAGGCAGCGCACGGGGGACAGCCCGCCACTGACCACCCGTGATGTTGCCTAGAGTCAGGGGAGCGCTCACCAACAGAACCAAGGTTTGCTTGATTTTCATCTGGAATTTATACAAGGCAGTCAAACTCTCTGCCTACTCTGATGACACTCGGTCAAATGTTCTCACGCCTGCTGAATGCCTGTGCTTGCGTCCCTTTCAGCCTTGAAGGTTAGAGGGACTGTCTCAGAGGCCCAGGGGTGAAAGGGAAGACGAGGTCCATTCAGGGGTGTCCGAGTTTTCTTCCACTGTGGACCTGGGCATCTCTCTCTCTTCAAAGTTTCATTATTTGTTTCTTTTCTTCCCCTTATATATTTGATAGTTTTCTATTCTTAACTTTAAGGCACAAAAGTAGACTGCTTTATATTTCTCACTCCAAAACCACACAAAGTTAAATCTCTTTTGAGTTGCATTATGGTCTTAATATTATTTTTTTTTCTGCGATTGTTGTCCTCAATACACACAGAGCTTTCTACCCTTTCTCGACTGTACAGCATAACAAAAACCCACACTAACAAAAATAATTAATTTGGGATTCTCTCTTCTCATCCCCCACCCCATTCTTCTGTAATCCCAGGGAGAAGGTATAATTTCTCGCTGTGTGGTATGCCAGAAAAGAGAAAAATAAAATAGGAAACAGCAGAGGACCACCTATGAAATGGATAAGTGGTTCCCAAATAATTTTACAGTCCTCTATTCTTAGCATTTTGTTTGTATCTTTCTTAGTCTTTGCTTTTGAGATGATTCCCAAATTTTAAAGAGAAACAGAAATAAGTCAGACAGAGATAGACAAAAACTCACATGTAGGACCTAAGGAGCAAAATAAAAGAATACACATAATAGAAACAGATCCATAGATACAGAGAACAGACTGTTAGTTTCAGAGGGAGGGCTGGGGGTGCTGAGTTGCAAAGGTAAAGGGATTAAGAAGTAAAAATCGGTAGTTACAAAAGAGTCACCAGGATGTAAAGTACAGCACAGAGAATATAGTCAGTAATATTGTGACTATGTATGTGTGGTGCCAGGTGGATACTTGAAATATCAGGGGACCACTTTGTGAAGTAAATGATTGTCTAACCACTATGCTGTACACCTGGAACTAATACAAAATAATACTCAGTATAAACTATAGTTGAAATTCTTTTAAAAAAGCATTAAATGCATAGGGACCTGAAGACGTCATCGGGTGTCAGAAAGGCATCTAGACAGGAGGCACCAGCCCTGGTTAATTGGGAATTAATTGGCTGTTGCATAATCCTGGGGCAATCAATTAAATTATATAAAGGTGAAGTATTTCATCAGTAAAGTATGGTATTACCATCAGCCCTCCTGATCTTATTGTAAGGAGCGAATGAAACAATAAATCTAAAACTCCATAACCTGCAAATTGTTGTCTTTATTACTATTTTTGAATACCTCTTATGTGCCAGGCAACATTTTAAATGTTTTACATGAAAACTCGTTCAACACTTACACTAGTGTTTAAGGTAGATACTGTCATTGCCCCCATTTCACACATGAGAACATGGAGACACAGAGGTGAAATAACTGGTCCGAGATTCGGAAGCTGAGGGCTCTGACTCGGACCCAGGCGGTCGAGCTTCCGAGCTCTGTGCTTTACTGTCTCCCTACACAAACCTAAGTTTAAATGAAGTTACCTCAGCACGAACTTGGGACCAACACACTGCACCAAGCCCACTTCTCTAAAGGACAATCTTTACTGAGCAGTGAGCACAGGTGATCAGGCCTACAAACTAACAGCCGAGTCCAGCAGGAGACGGCAGTCCTTACGTGCATGTGGACTGAACAGTCTTAAAAGACAACGGGTCCTTAATATCACATAGATAGAATTATGCTGTATTTAGATGAGTATTTGGTGAAACTGTTCATGAGACCATAATTCTGCAATGAAGCCAATGGATATACCCAGGGCCCAGGGTAGGTTTTAATTGGAGTAAGACAAACAGAAATTGTGAAATTTTTCTTTCACCTCACCTCTAGGTATATCAAAGATACTGACCACTGATTTTGGTTAGCAATGGAAGGAGGCCAGAAAGTTCAGATACAGAGAAAAATCTGTGTTCTTAATCACTCACCCGTACCTGCTACCCGGAGAAAACCTGCTGGCCTCTTTTTCTTTCCATTTCTTTCCCTTGCTGGAGTTCCTTCGCAGTGGCGCCCTATAATGACAGCACATGGTCAGAAAAGGAAAGCTGACATTTTCTCCTTTAATCCTTCTTTTACAGAGGGCTTTACATTTTATGTTCTAAGGTGCTTACCCCAGATCCACAAACTTCCGCTTAATCTTTCCTCCTTGCACCACCAACGAACTGGATGCCCTTAGTGATTTGGGGCCTTTGGCACCGTCTAGAACACACACGTATGTAAAAAAAAGACCGACTATTATTATTTTTAAAGCTATGAATCAAAAGTCAGTGCTTCATCTCTGAAGGACTTTATCTCAATGTCTAACTGTAAAAGAAACTGATGGATGCCTTTTTTTTTAAGCTACAGGAAACAGACCTATGTGGGGAAACTCTCAGTTAAGTCAGGGGTGGTCCTGTTGGACGGAGGCCTGATACACATCACAAAGAGTGCTGGCTTCAAACATATATTGGAATGAACAAAGTAAGAAGAATAAACACTATCTAATCACCCTTTACACCAAAAGCAGGGGCCAACATGACTTTCCTTTGGTTCCTGTGCCTCCTGATAGGAACCCAGTCGCCCCGAGAGTCTGAGAGGTTTAGGGAGAAAGTGCAAGTCAGAGCTTTCCCTTCTGGGCTCTCCCTGGCTGAGGGCCTGCCTGCGGCGATCCTGGGACAAAGGAGGGCAGAATGTGGGGAAGACTTTCTTAAGCAGGAGCTCAGCTCTAAGACACTGATATCTTTGAAAGGTCTCTTTAAAGTTGGGTTGGAGCGTGACTTGGCCGGCCTCCTGTGATGCTGGGGACGCCAAATGCTCCTCAGTGTTTGGAGCTGAGTGATCTTTGCCTCTTTGAGTTTTGCTGGCTTTCTGAATGGCAGCAGCTGCTGGAAATGGGGACACTTGAACTAATGCCAAAAAACAATCTGTGGAGAGGCTTTGCAAGTGGAGTTCAATGTCAAATGTAGGAGCTAGATTCTACTGCTGCAACTTATTCCACCTTGGACTAGGCAGGTAACTCCTAAGGCTCTACCTGGAACTATTTAGCAAAGGATGCTGTTTGGTATTACCTGTCAGCATATCCAGTTAGATCTGAGATGATTAGCAAAGGACGTTTAATTTTGATGCATATTAGACTGTGAAATTACTCCTTCCTAATTATCTATTGGTGTCTGTCTCTATCTCTTTAAAATTAAAAACACCCTCCAGCAACTTCCTGGGGTGGAGTACAGAGAGCGCAGTCCTCTTAAGAAAGTGTTCAGTTAACCACACAGGTTAATTTTGCTTATAATATTATTTACTTCAGGAGAAATTTCTTAACACACATACTTACAAAACATGAAGTACACACACAGAGTTCTCCTTTAGGAGTCTATATCCAAAGCTCTAAAGAAGCAAAGGATATTGACAAACACTGGGGATTTTTCACAATGAGCTTTGCATATTTTTAGTTAGTGATACTTAGATGACAATAATTCCTTGAAATGCACTGGCCAGTGTGGCTCAGTTGGTTGGGAGTTGTCCCACAAAGTGAAAGGTCGCGAGTTTGATTCTCAGTCAGGGCACATACCTAGGTTGTGGGTTTGGTCCCCGATTGGGGCGTGTGCCAGAGGCAACTGACAATATTTCTCTCTTACATCGGTGTTTCTCTCCATCTCTCCCTCCCTCCCTTCCCCTCTCTAAAATCAACAAGCATGTCCTTAGGCGAGGATAATAATGAAATAAAATAAAATACAAGAGTCAGAAATACATCCACATCAAAATCCACTTCTGACCTCAAATATTGATCATGAGTATTTGCGTCATTACTCTTTGGAGAATGAATTCAGTAGCCACAGATGTGATACAGACACATAAAGAAAATCCACAGACATGGCACAAATACCTGCTGAGGTGATTTTGCTAAGGGACGTAAAAAAAAAAAAAGCAGAATTTCAATTACGTTAAGAGAAGCCAAAGAAAAGAAAGTGCTGGATTCTTCCAGATCAATCCTAAAGAAACTCTAAATGGCTAGGACTGTGCAAAGTTGTGAAGTAGACTGCCTAATTATTTTCTGAATGAGTGGTAGCTGGGCGATGTTTAACGAGTGATGAGAGGGCCAGGTGAGAAAATGTGCATGGGAACACTGCAGCCTCTTAGTGTTGCAGTCACTGGACATCTGGGGACTAAAAGCCTGGTTCTGCCCATCGCAGAGCCCGCTGCTAGGCAACCTCACATGGTTATCTCACACATTCGCCAAAGTGTGTTCCAAGGAACACTTACACGAATGCTTTCAAAATGCTGAAGTCAGAGGCAAGATCAAATAATAATGCACTTTCCCATTCTAAATCAGTCGAGCACACACTAATGGACATCTGAACTTCTAGTCTGCCTAATAACCAACACTAGACTGTTATGATTTCAGAAAAAGAACATGTGACATTTGTGTTCGTTTATGTAGCTTTATGTAAAAGCTCTATTAGGCTTTTTGAAACTTCTCAAGCACTACCTTTGTGAGAAATTAGAAGTCTGGTGACCTGGTCCTCATTTTCTTTTCCTTCTTTTTTTTTTTAATCCTCACCCAAAGATATGTTTATTAAGTTTTTAGATAGAGGAAGGGAGGGAGGGGGTAGAGAGAGAGAGAGAGATAGGCAGGCAGGCAGACAGACAGGCATCAATGTGAGAGAGAAACATCGATCAGTTGTCCCCTGTACCTGCCCCGACTGGGGATCGAACCTGCCACCTAGGTGCGTGGTCTGACTAGTAATCGAACTCACGGCCCTTTCAGTGCATGGATGGGGCTCCAACTAACTTGTTAGAAATTTCAACTTGCAGAAATTTCCTAGAGTGGCGCGTTAGGTAAGAATGTAAAGATGAGGTCTAGTCTGTGTTTATGAGAATCACTAAACCCCATTCTGGTTTATTTATTGATGAGCCAATGAGCTCTAAGAACCACATGTATAAACACTCACACACAGAAGAAAATCAGATTAACATACTTTACCTCCGAGCTGTCTAGGTCTGCACAGTGAATTAGTCTCAGACAGCAAGGAAATCAAGGATTTTACAGAATGCTCTTCTCCAAATTAGATTTTGAAGATAATTAGATCCTACTTTGTGAATCTATACTGTATCATGCCCTGAAATGTCAAGCAATTGGAAGCGTGAAATTTCCCCAACGTTTCAATGATACTGAGTTCCATTTTGGGAACTGGGTAGGGAGAGTCCCTGAGGGACACAAAAGAGCTCTACCAATGGTGGTGCTTCATTGCAGTCATCTGTCAGCCCAGTCTAATGAGCACACTCCATATACACGTCCAGTTAACTTTAATTGTAAGCTTGCTGATTTCTGAATATAAAAACCAGGAGAGAACAAAACATATGGATGATGTTGGTTGTTATGTCAGCTGTAGCTCCCAAAGTAAATCAGAAAATTGTATTCTGGTTTACAAATTAGTTTTTTCTAGGTTTGAGCGTCATGAATCGGTCCCTCTGAACTTGATTAAATCTGGGTAAATTACTGAGTTTCTGGACTCAGAATACTAAGGTCTAAACTCTTGGCTCTCGGCACTGACTGGTAAGAGGCTACTTTCTGAGAGTCAGTTGGCTCCTTGACATCTTTCGGTTCGAGGTGCAACAGAGCCTGAACGTGGAAAGCAAGCAGGACAGGCCTTCCCAGTTGATGATGGTGGTGGTGGTGGTGGTGGGGCGTCAGAGAGACAAAAGGTACCACAAAACAAACAAGCAATAAAGGAGAGAGAGCGAGCAAGAAACAGACAGACACTGACTCTTGTCTGCATAGGCCTTCAGGGAAAGTACGGGATTACAGATGTACATCCAGCCTTTAACACAATTCCTGACACAGTGTAGGTGCTCAATAACTATTTGCTGAATGAATACATAAATGAACAGATTGATGTCCATGAACATAGAAAGCATAGAAAACTCAAGGCTGGAAACATCTTTCAGGAGAAGAAAAGAACATGAGGTACTGCTTTCATCTGGTCAGAGTTAACAACCAACAAACAAACTAATAACTGACTAAAAAGTCAGTATTTTTTCATTTAAATTTTTATTTCTTGATTTTAGAGAGACAGGGGAAGAGGGGAGAGAGAGACAGACTGACAATGATTTGTTGTCTCACTCACTTATACATTCATTGGTTGATTCATGTATGTGCCCTGACCGGGGATCAAGCCTGCAATTGTGGCGAATCTGGATGACACTAACCAACTGAGCTAGCCGACCAGGGCTCAAGTCAGTGCTTTATAAAAGCTCAACTAACTGCTTGTTCCTGGTTACCCAGAAATACAGTCCACCAAGAAAAATCAAAAGTGGGAAAGCTCAAGTACTTGGTCTTCAGGAAAGAAACTCCTCACTCCCTATTCTCTTGGTCCTGTGTATAGTACAGCAGGGAACTTCATCCCAAAGAAGCAGCAGTAGCAAATGAGAGAGGCACTGGGGGAAAGGATGGATTTTACTGCTAATGACTGCTAATCACATTTTACTGCACCATACAGTTAATGGACTGCAAAGCACAATTCGAACCCAGATAATACTTCTCCGACCTGAGAAGAGACATCTGCTGACTTCAAAGATTCATAAATATATTAGAAGTAAAAGGCAGAGAGAAATAATCTAGATACGATTTAGCCACTTTTAAAAGTATTTGGGCCAGATTTCATGTGTGAGTGATGCACTCTCTGACTATACGTAATTTCTTTCAATGACCTAGTTATGCCCAATAAACTCAGAGGACCACAAAGTATTATCCTATAGCTCCAAATATGTATATGCTTCTGCTGTTTTGCCTTCTTATGGATCAATTAAGGTCTACACTTATTTTCTCTTCTGAAGAGATGATACAGGGCTTGGCACAAGTATATTTCTATAAAAAGTATGATTATAATCCACAATTTACGTTAATTACTGAGAGTTTTTGAAGCTTTTCACTCTTTTGGAGATAGGCCAAAATCATAGTGCAAGTCCTTCATCAACTTGACAATCACTATTGACAAATTAGAGGGCTTAGAAATATTTTCTCTTGCTTCCACTAGTATACTGTCCTTCCTAAGTACAGCAGTACCTCTGTACTCATCCCTAATTTGTTCCAGAACTCATGACAAGTACTGAAACTGACAAGTGTCAAATGATGCATTTTCTCTTGGGGGGTGGCGTCATGACTTAGACAAGTTCTAGCAAGTATGAGGAGTCTGGAGCAAGCACTGGGTGCTGAAACATTATTTTTTCTTGTCAAAATGCGACAAGTACAGAGTTTGATGAGTTCTGAAGCTGATGAGTACCAAGGTGTGACTGTACTTAATTTTTATCTCAAAGTTTCTTCTAGAAGAGCTGTGCTCAGGACCAGTCTGTGAAAGACAATTCCAGCAACTGACAGGCTCCAGGAGGGAAACCAGGGGACATGCTGGAAATAAACCTATGGTGCTTACCCAAAGTTGCAAAGCAGAGTGAGCTCCCACAACCAACTGTATTTCTATGTTCACCATGTATTTGTAGGAAGACTACGATTTTTGATCTGGTAGAGATAAATTAATACGGATTTTCCAAAAATGCAACGATATACAATCACACTTGCAGTGTAGCAGCATGTGCCATACCACTGCTGGTGCTGGCTGCTGGGATTCTTTATAGGTGATTTGATGGGTATTTAATTTAAATGATCATTTCTTTGTCATTAGGTTGATCATCTTTTTATATTTTATACATAATGCAGATTTTCTCTTCAATGAATTGACAATTTCCTTAGCCTATTTTTGACTTTCAAAAAATTATTTGAAGCTACTTGTATATTAAAGTCTATTGATTAACTTTGTATATGTGGTCCTTTTTATGTTTCTTGTCCACTGAACTCAAGAGTCTTTGTAAGATAGCTGCAGAGTATGAAGAAAAAAAACAAACCCCCATTTCATTTGTCACCCCGCTCCCACTGCAGTTTATACTCTGAAGTTCCCAGTATGCACTTCCCTATTTCTACTCCCTGACACTCCCCCAAGTAATCAGCGTTATCATTCCCATTAATAACCTCAACATTTTGTTTGTACCTCTCAATAATCTGCTAGTTTTGTTTAACTCTGTAGCAATAGAATTACATGTATTCATCGTTGTTCACCAGTAATTTGCTTCTCAATGTCTTGCTCCAGAGATTCACTCACCCCTGTTTTGTTTCTGTGTGGTTTATTCATTTTCCCTCCTGCACTGATTCATTATAGGAAGATACAGGGTCCGACACAAATAACGCCCCTTTCTAAATTACAAAATCATAAGCATGTAATTCTGTAAAATAACAATATCACACTCAAACACACCATATGACATTTTAGGTGAAATGCTCAAATTAAAACATAAATTATCATACCCATATTCTTACCCTACCAGCCACACTCAAGCAGGCTGTACTTCTGCCGGACCCTGTACTGCAATTTATCTGTTCTACTGGTGATTATTCTAGTGATTACTGGTTTTTGGTTGTTCCCAGGTTTTCCCATTATGCAACAGGACTGCTGTGAATATTCTTGTACATGATTCCCAGTAGACAAGTGCAGGATTTCTTTAGGCCACACGAACAGGCGAGGACTTGCTGGGTCAGAGGGTGGACACATGTTCGGCTTTACCAGGTAATGCCAAACGGTTTCCAAAGAGCTTGTACCAATTTACACTTCCACCAGCAAATGCTCGATTCGTGGTTATCTCACATATTTGCCAGCACTCGATAATACCAGATTTTAATTTTTTGGCAATATGGTGGGTATAAAATGATATATCATTTGATTTATTTCATATTTTCCTTATTACTAATGGGGCCGAACACCTTTTCATAAATATTATTACAGACATTTGGTTTTCATTTTCTATGAAGTGCCTGTGCAGGACATTACACATTTTCCCCTGTATTATTTGTCTTTTTCTTTTTAGTGCTCTATGGGAGTTATTTCCATAATCTGGACACTAATCCTTTGTTAGTTACATAGGCAATAAATGTCTTCTCCAAGTTTGGAAGATTCTTTATTGTGTCTTTTAGAAATAGAAGTTTCTAATTTTAGTATCATTTGACTTTATCAATCTTTTCCTATTTTTTTGCATCTTGTCTAAGAAATCCTTCCCTATCCTAAAGTCACAAAATATTCTCTTATATACTTCTTTAAGTCTTAAGATTTTTTAAATTTATTTATTCATTTACTTATTTATTTATTTTTGGACAGAGGGGAAGGGAGGGAGAAAGAGAAGTAGAGAAACATCAATGTGTGGTTGCCTCTAGCGTGCCCCCTACTGGGGACTTGGCCTGCAACCCAGGCATGTGCACTGACTGGGAATCAAACCAGCAACCCTTTAGTTGGCAGGCCAGTGCTCAATCCACTGAGCTACACCACCCAGGGCTAGTTTTTCAAGTTTTACAGTTTTATATTACCCAATTAAGTCTGGAATCGTCCTCCAATGAAATTTTTGCATGGTATGTGATAGGGGGATGGCTATTATAGTTTTTAAAAATATGAATGACCAATTTTCCCAAACAATTTATATAAGACTATTCTTTCTCCACCATCTACACATGTGGCTATCATAAAATGTGTGTGTATACAATCTGCTTCTAAGCTCTTTAATTTTGTCTCATAGTTTATTTGTATTCCTCTGTATAAAAAATGTACAGAACTAAATAATTCTAGGCATCCCCCAAAACCTTCCACCTCAGTCTTCTTTAAGAGTTTCAGGTATTTTAGTCCTTTTTTCCTTTCTTATAAATTTAGAGTCAGGTTGCCAAGTTCCACAAAATGTCTGTTATACTAAATCTCTAGATCTGTATGGGCAGAAATGAGATTCCTTTTTTGCTATTCACTTTTTTAAATGACAAATGAATTTTACAGTGAACAAACATATATCCACCAACTAACTTCTACAATTTCCATTTTGCTACATTTTCTTTAGCATATAGCCATTTCTCTACTCGTCTGTTAATCCATTAATTTTTAATCGTGTTTCAAAGTTGCAGATACTTCACCATTATACACATCAAAGTATTTATTTCATATGGTTATTTTACATCATGTGTGTGTGTGTGTGTGTGTATATCTATATCTATATATATATATATATATAGATACACACTCCGTGTATGTACACACATACACACACACATATATTCATTTCAGATGTGAAAGATAATACAGTTGATGCTTGAAGAACGTGGGTTTGAACTGCATGGGTCCACTTATCCCCAGATTTTTTTCAATAAATATACAGTCAGCCCTCAGTATCTTTGGGTTTTGCATCAATGGATTCAACCAACCATGAATTAAAAGTAGTATTTTTGACCTGTGGCTAGAAACCTATGGGTGGGGAGGGCGAACCGTATGCTTTATTCTACCCCAGCCTATATGAGGAATTGAGCATTCATGAATTTTAGTATCCGTAGGGGTCCTGGGACCAGTACCCTGTGGATACTGAGGGACACCTGTACCTAAGACTTTGGGAAGTCAAAACTCGTATGTGTATTTTGGCCGTGTGAGGACCAGTGCCACACTGTTCAAGGATCTCTGTCTGACCCAGTCTGACCCTGTCGGTTACTGTAAAGGAGCATGTCAGCTGTGGCAGGAAGAGAATGAACCTACTCTATTCCTCTCTGCATCATTTAACCTGTTTAAACAGGAATTCATGACTTCTGTAAATTAAAAGATACTATTAAAAAGACAAAATCTATGGACACTGCTTTGAAATTGTGATATTAACTCTAGGAGCCTTTTAAAAAATTTAATTGGCTAATCTCTTGCATTACCTTTGTCATAGCTTTCTATCACATTCTTTTGCAATATAAATCATTATTGTGTAAATTTCTTCTAAGTAAAAACCAAATTAATAGGTTAATGCCTGTATCACTTTTATCTTCAAGTATATATATTTTTCTCTATGATTACTTTAGTGTTTACCAAAACTTGGCTACTATTCCACAAAATCTCTAGAAGTCCTCCTGAAGAATTTCCTTTATTAGTAAACTTGTGGGGCACTAAAGAGGTAAAATTACTAACCAGGTAGGAAAAGATAAAAAAACAAATAAATGAAAGGGGGATGTTCTTTTATCCCATAACATAAACAAGAAAAAACAATATAAACTGTAAAAAGACAAAGGACTTAGGATTGTTAGAAAAAAATGCCATTTTTATATTGCACAAATTAAGATGTTAGTGAAGTTAGACAAAACGGAAGGAGAACAAAGAAATTAACGGTACCTTTTTCTTCTGATATTTTCCTGGTGGGGGCTTGATGGTGGCAGGGAGAGTCTTCCACATCATGATCAGGTTTCGCAGGAGAGGAGAGTGAAGTACCTCCCCAAGCAGAGAAGGAAGGCTCCCTTTCTGAGTGCAGTGGTCCTTGGAATTCGGCTATGTGGTCAGACTCCAAGAAGGGCACGCAGCCAGCCACAGAGGTGAGGGATGGAGCACCAGAATCTGACTCTGGGGAGGAAGTTCTCAAACCCTTGGGCAGAAGTGATTTGGTGATACGCATGTGATTATAGAAACTGTTTGATGGCTGCTGATACAAGAGCATCAATTCCATGTAATACTTACTTTGAAATCAGATCGACCTTTTTTTTTTTTAAGTAAATACCCATGAAAACCGATTTTGTTTGTTGGGATGAGACTCCATAGTTCACAGCTCACCATATTACCATTGTAACTACCACAGACACCTAAGACATACGGAAACAATTACTTGTACATTCATTATTTCCTGCTAGGTAAAAGCAACTGCCGAATATCAAAAACACCATCATGAAATATGACAATGTGGATAATGCTCTTGGTTAGTTCACTGAATGAGTACAGAAAGAATCTGAATTACAACAATGCATCTATCGAGTTGAATAAGGATTTTGGAGACAAAAAAGGGAACTATTTCGGCTATTTCCAATTACAACATCGAATCTGGTTGCAGAAAATCAATCGACTGTAAGAACAAAGTTACAGCCTAACAGTGTAAGTCAGAACACAGTCAAGGGTGCTCACCTTTCGCTCGAGACTGTCCTCCCCGTCTGTCGAACTGACACTATCATAGAGTCGTGTGCGAGAGGGCCTCTGGCGCCTGTTCTTCACGGAGAGCTGGGCTCGCGTTTTCAGGGCTTTCGAATCCAGGCGCTCTGTCTCTGGGACTGCTTCATTCAAATCTAAGAACAGAACATTGCAAAACAATTAGGGAGAGAACTCTTTGGAGAGGATTGATGCAGAGACCACAGACACTGGTAGCAAAATCTTAGTGATACCAGGCCAGAAATGGGTGGCAGCCAAGACAGCCTGTCTAAGATCCTACAGGTAACAGAAATAGCAGCAAAAAACCTCCCAGGGAGATCTGGAAGAAATGCACAGAGGTTGAGGGGGAAAGAACTGGCACTAAAGATAACCAAGGCAACAACAAAAATCTAACACCCAAAGAGCACAAAACCTTCCCACCATATAACTATAAAAATCACTGATATGTATGTATGTATGTATGTATGTATGTATGTATATGCATGAGGGAGTGTTTGATGAACAAATATAGAAGAGGAAGGTCTAGCAAAGCTGGGAGATCTTAGAAACCAAGGACAGAAGCCTACAAAAGTCAGGTGGCTGGTTCAGTACAGGTAACAAAAGATGACCATTGGTGTAAATTTTCTTGAGCAAAATTTACTAATAGGCTTTTATGGTTTTACTTTTACCTTTTCAGAGTGGCAGTCATTAAGTGAAATCATAATGGTCAAGAAATTAATAATTAAGTACTTCTGGATATAAATTATTAACATAAAGCAAATAATTGAATTATAAAAAAATAATTAGTACTGCTATTAATAGAATAAAATAATTTCTTTTAGTAGCATTACCCCAGGAGATGCCTTTTCACAGTATTATTCTAAAGGTGCACTCCAGATATGTTATATTACAAAACTTAGACAAGCAAGCGCCTCAGGCTATATCTCGCTTACCTGTGGAACTTAGCACTTGGCATATGATTCTAATGAACACATTTGCCCCCCGGGGATACATCTGTTGAATGACATTATTTAAAGAAGATTTTGACTTTTTGTTTTTTATATTTGAAAGAAAAATATTTATTTTTGATATTATCATTTATTAATGATAATATTATTTATTCATGTTATTATATTTATATTTATATTTGAGACAAAATAATCTCCTTGATCACTTTAATTTACTCCTTCCATTAAAATCTAAACTTGCAGCTACCCATGAAGAGTTCATTAATTGTGGCAATTGGGAGAGGATCAACCTTGCAAGCTCTTGTTTACATATAAAATGTGAAAACACCCAACAGGTGAAAGAAATAATATAATAATTATTAAACTATATAATATCACTATATTATATTATTATTATATATAATTACTATATACTATCACAGATGCACATTTTACAGCGCATCTGTTTTGTACTTGGACTTCACGTTCCGTGACACACAGCACTGTCACATACACCGTCTCCTGTGTTCCTCACAAGAGCTCCAAGACACAGGTGCTAAGTGTGTTTCTTCTGCTGAGCTCAGAGAACTTGAGCAACCTGCCGCATCTACACAGCCAGCTGAGAAACTGCCACGATTATTCTAGCTTTTTCTGACTCCCAGGCTACTACTCCGTGCACTTCAATTTAGTTAGTGTTGACCAAGTTATTAGAGTAAGATTTTAATGCCAGTGGGGTTGTGTTTTCAGTTGCAAAATCACATTATCACGTGACTAGTCTAGGAAGTTTACTTCTCCAGCAGGCTACGTGTGCCATAGTACCATCAATCTGCCACACGTGTGTTAAGAGAGCATAAAATAGGAGACATTGAAAACTACAGAAAAAAAGTTTCTCAGATGACTTCTTGTTTGGTTGGTCTAATAATGGCTTTGGTTACTTAGTGACATAAACACCTAAGGAGGAAGCTCATTGACTTTTGAAAATATGGCTCTGTTTGTGATAGAACCCTGGCCCTTGTGGACCCAACAGAGAACTCAGCACCCAGGACTGCAGGAGCCACTCTGTCACCAGGGGCGGGTCAGAGTAAGGGAGTGGGAGAACGATGTCTCAGCAGGGCTCAGAATACAGAGACTTTATTCTGGGACTTCAGCTCCATTGCTATTCAGTAATGTGCCCGGTACTGGTGTCAGTCATCCCCCCAGTGGCAATCTGGTATGCCTGCTCTAATATCGGCTACCACTGACTAGCTTCTAACCACTGAAGTGCACGAGTGGAACTACGTCTTTAAAGGATGAAGTCAGCCAAAATCCGAAAAGCAGCGCCTCTAATCCATTATCCAAGTGGCCAACAATGCACAGCACCTGACTAACAGTTTTTAAGTATCTGAAAACAAAGAGCTCAGGGTCACTTTATGGTAGTTATGCATGGGTTACAAATCAGTGACTTATATTCCCATTGAAAAAAGTCTTAAAGTAAAAAACTGGAAAAGTGGGATGTAGCTGAGGTCATTCCCTTCAACAGCTCTTATACCAGAAGGAACACTGTCTGGGAGACACCAGAAGTCACCCCCACCCCCCGGGAGTGTGAGTGGAGCTGTGTGCAAAGGAGGAGGTATGTATAGATAGCAGTTAAGCTGCTGGGCACTAGCAGAGTAATCTGTTCAACCTCTGGAAGCTCACTTTTTCTATCATGTCATAGAAGAATCAGAATATTCTAACTCAAAAGAACCGTAAAGATTCTAGCCCACCGTTCTTTCTCAGGTCGGAAAACAGAGGCTGCAAGTTTACTAGCTTCTCTTCTAACTGTGTCCCACAGCTGGCCTGTGCAGGAGGAGACTGGATGGAGTTCAGCCTCAGGAGCTTGTCCTTCCAGAAGGCCATTCTCAAGTCTGAAAGCAAACGTCACAAGTAATCTGCCTTCTTCGAGTCCTCTTTTTGGTCTTACTTTATGTTCCAAGCAAACATATATGCCAGCAGCTCCCTTTGCCAACTCCCAGAAGTATACAGTACCAGAAGAAAAAATAATTGAGGGATTTTTATTTGGCTTTATATTTATCCAAGAAATAAAATTCTTACATAAAAAAACTGATCTGTCAGTCCTGTGCTGGTGATGTCAGGAGAAATCCCACTGGGTAATGATTCTAAGCTCCGTGCTACTCAATGTAAGGCTCAGTGTGGCCACGTTCTCGCACCATCGTTCATTCTCACAGAGACCTTCATCAGAAGCACAGGACTACTGCCGTGAACCCAAGACTCTGGGTCCTTCCTCTACCCCTTCTTTCCACGGCATGTTGCTCTGCTGTCCCTAAGAATCAGAGGAAAGTTTCATTTTCCTTTCTCCTTTCTTTTCTGTTCTTTCTTAGACCCTCCAGTCTCTGAAATAGACCTTTTTTTTTCCTGACTCAAATTCAACTAGACGTATAAAAGAAGAGCAGACTCAAGTGAATCGATACACATAGCCAGACAAATACAAAAAGGATATAAAGTAGCTGATGATAGAGCAGTTTTAAGTGGGTGGGACTCCACCTCAGTATACCTGCATCTTAAGAATAGCCTCATTATTGCTTTGAATTGGATGCTTTAAAAGAAATGTAATAGATTTGAGTATGACTTTAGCAGCTGTTATGAAAAATGTTCTGTGAAATTAGGATGCCATATATCATATTACACTGAGATCAGTTTCCTCAAGTAATGCTGTGAGTCATTCGGTTTTTTTCACTGGATTGACGTTATTTTTGACGTAAATGGAATGCTGCCCACGGCTCAGACCCAGGCGGCAGGGGAGCAGAGGAACGGAGCAGCATGACAATGGGGTCTGCTCCACATTCTCATGCACATTACTCTCCTCGAGAGCAGCCAGACCTTACTTACACCATCACGCTGCCTGGCTTGTGCTATTATCACTGAAATGCTGAACATAATGAGACACTTGATGCACATCATTTACAGTCACTGCAAGTTCATAAAGGGTGGGCCCATGGGGCTTTGGGTTCATACATACAGCACTAAGAGGCAGGTTTATGAATTGCATAGGGGTGGTATTAAGTAGTTACCACAGAGGTAGTCTGGGAGTTAGTCTTCCTTGAAAAGAATCCAGAACAGTGGCTCTGCCACTAAATTGGGCAATTTACCAAAACTCTCTGTCCCTCAGAATTTTCAACTGCAAAACTGACATGATAATAACATAATATAGTAATTGCATTTTGAGTACTAAGTGCATAAGAAGATATGTAAGTGCTTAGAAGAATGACTGGTACGTAATAAGCAATCAATAAATGTCTATTCACTGACAGTGAAAAGCTTAGCAAGATATTCTTAAGTGACTAAAGCAAGTTTCGGAACAATGTGTATATTCACCATAAATATTTAAAAACTTGCAACATAAATATATATTGTCTAATGGTAGATACACACATGTAATTGCAGAGGGAAAAAAACATGAGAAAGATATACACTTCAGATCGACAACGATGGTTACTTCCAAAAAAGGTATTACATTTGGGGATGTTAGTCAATGAACAGTACTTTAATCTTATTTGTAATGTTAAAATTTTCTTGTATTATATATTTTTTTGCATTTATGTATTACTTATGTAGTTACAATTAATGAACAAAAATAAAACACATTGAACACATTTTCTTTTACAGAGATATCCATTCCATTCTAATCTGATAGCTCTGTGTTTTAGGACTCAGTATTTCCCACTATTGGTCTTGTTAACTGTCCAGATCTGTGTGTCCCTCAGCCTGCCCCAGGGGAGGGGGCTGCCCTATCACGACATCTATGGAGACTGTCTGCCTGCCTTGCTACAGTGCTAACTGCCTGAATATTTGGCCTAAATAAGACCCCATGGCTTAGCTTCCAGTTGCTACTTTGTTTCAGTGTTGTATAGGGAAGATGTATTGAATCAGAAAGTCACCTGAGGCCAAGTTACACAGCTTCAGCTCATCTTATAACACCTCCGTCAGGAGCCCAACCCTGGGCACCTCTCACCCCAAACATCATTAAAAGTTGGTTTCTTTATAATTATTAAAAGCTGATACATTTTGTATCCCAAGTCATATTTATTAAATTTTAGAAAGCTGGTTTCTTATCATTTCAGAACAAGTAGAAGATTATTGCTGTTTCCTAATCTTTTAATTAGGACTGAGTTTACTGTTGCATGAACTGTACAATTCATTTGCTAATCTTTGAAAAATATTAAGGACTTCCTTTTTTAACTTTGTCAATAAATGCAATCTCGAAACGATTTATATGCCCTCTGAAGTGTAATTTGGTTACGCGTTCTTTACTGCAGTCTGATACCTAAAGTCAGCCTTCTTCAGCTTAAAGTCAAACTACCTTCCTGTTCTCAGAGGGCAGAGAGGTCCACATTCTGCTAGCTGTATCTCGGGAGTGCCTCTGTAGTAACGCCGCCAGCCTGCCGTGGAGGTAGCGGCTGTGAGTCAGGAAGAAACTATGTGAGATATCCTAGGTCCCACCGTGTATCACTTGAAGCTCTTAGAAGGGTTGCTTGATTCACAGACCATGACAAATACAGAATATAGATGTAGACAACAGACAAAGGCATTTAAATATGTTAGGAGTCCTTCAGTGTCAGATGTCTCTACAATCTGATAGAAAAGATCTGCATAACCTAAAATTCAAAGAAACGGAAAATCTACCTGGCTGGGAACTGCAGACTTCTGTGAGTAGAACCATGAAGTCATGTGCAAAAGTTGGGTCTAGGTGAGATGTGCAGATGTCCTCTTCTGGACATTGTAGTGTCTTTGACATGACAACATGAAAGAAGGTTCTGTGCTCTCACTGAAGGGTGACTACACGACTGTAGTCGGTTTCTCAGTCAAAAATCTCTGGACATTAGTAATCCCAAGTGTGCTAACTAGGCAACTCCCCAAATTATGTATTTTAATACTATAACTTCCTTGATTAGTATGGGAAGAATGCAGGTCTTACGCCTTTGGTAGAAAATAACCTAAGTTCCCTGAGATGACAGTTGTTGGCAGGATAAGCCATGGGAAAGTACCTTTTGCTACAGTAAGACCAAAATATGTATAGCATTAGAAGATTTAAGAAAACTCAAGGTTCACAGCAGTTGTAAGGATAACATAATATATGTATCAGAATTTCTTAAGCATTCATGAACACTGTCAGTTGCTAATAATAGTACTTTACAAAGGAAATCAAACATAACAAATTTATAAATGCAAGTTTAAATGTAGATGTTCACTTAGCTAAGTTTGCAAATAGTAACTAAATATTATTCAAAGTTTCCTTAATAGTGATTTGTAAACCACATTTATGCTTTAAAAACTTGGTCTTTGATAATGTAACCTAAATAAACAATTTTAAAACCAAAATAAAAATCCAGATGGCTTTTTTGATGACCCCAAACCCTTCTGTTTCATCAAAAAATTCATGAGCAATAGAGTTTTTTGGTATATCTACTTCCTAATGTTTCTTAAGTTTCCTCATAAGTGGAATTTCCTCTAGGTCTCAGGTATAATTACTATACAGTATGGAAGTACAATAGAATATTATTTTATGTCCACTTAAAGGAATTGAGTTACAATAGGTTGTTGAGTTACAACCTATTGTTGTAAATACTATTACAATAGTAATGTGGGCTACTATGACTAGCCCACAAAATCTTCACGATCTAGATACTATAACTATGGAAACAATATGGTTGGCACACTGTGCAAAACCATATACAATAGTACAGAATTTTCTGGTCCTGATTCCAGAAGTAGCTTTTCGTTGTTGAGTTTTATTTTACAGACGTTGCAGCCTCACGACTGGCCAGGTTTCCCTCTTGGCTGGCAGAAATCCTAAGTGGAATGTGTGGCCCGTCCCAATCTGTACGAATGAACTTCACATACAAACTGCTCCATGCAGCATCTTCTCCTTCCTCCCGTTCTAGCCTCCTTTCTGACCCCAGCCTAGTCTTTCAGTCAGTTTACCTTAGCATAACAACATGGCAGCTTCCAGTCTGTGTAATTAGAATTCCATGTTGAACCAGAGTATATTTATAAAATGCAAGAAACATTTTAGAATAGCTTGTGGAGTTTTCTTGAAAAGGGGCTACATCCCACATCAGGGTAAAAAGAGTCTTTTCTTCCAGAAGATCATAATCTACCTTATAGCTCAACTTCAAATAAATAAAACTCAAAAGCCAAAATAACATATAAAGTAGTCTACTTTCCCTAAAATAACTAAGCTTAAGCTCATTCTGACAAAATAACTCATTTTCTATCAAAACAACTTCAGGTATCTTCTTGTACTAATGCACACGTCAGTGGGACCGCAGGGTCTGGTGACGTCTATGAACTTGCGGAGATGCAGTGAGAAATAAGAACCAAGGAGGGCTGTCATTTTGCAACCAAATGCCTCCTTTTGAACGCCTTGTTGATTTGGCAGCAAAAGCCTTTCTGGTGAACACAAAGGCAGGCACAAATCTTGCACAAAACTTTACAGGCACTTCAGGCGCTTTGTGTTTTGAGTAAGAGGACTGGTTTTGGGTTTAATGACATGCCAAAAACCAATCAATAAGTACTGATTTCTCATTCATTTGGTGGGCTTGTTAAAATCTCCCATAGTGATTTATTGGAAATGGCCACCCTTTAATTAGTACAATTCAATAATATCTCAAGGTCAAAATTATTTATCAGGGATTGAGTTATTAAAAACAATTTGTTCTGGAAAAAATGAAAATTGTGTAAGTTTACCAAGAAATTACATCTGTATTCATGACAAAGCACGCCCGGCCGCACTCCAGAGTCCTCCTCGCCCCCACCCAGAACCGAACATGGCGACAGCGCGGGGCAATGCCTCCCCGCTCTGCACCTGGCGGGCTGTGTGCAGCACTCCTGGTAACAGTGCGAGCATCCCCTTCCCCTTTAAACCCTTTCTTTCCATTGAATGAATTCCAGTCTTAATCACACCTTTCACTTCATTGTCAAGTTCTGGGTTCCAGTGTTAACAGCGAATGCTGAAGGTGCTCTCAGACTCTATCAGGAAGTGAAGCAGATGTGGTGGCCGGGCTCTGGCCTGGCCTCACAGCCACAGGCATCTGAAGAGGCACCCTCACCAAGGGCTCAGGGGTCAGGGTGGAGAGGCACCAAGGACAGAGGCACCCCAGGTGGCAGCCTCGGCAGAAATGATTTCTTGGAGGAGACCTCAGGCACTTCATGGGTGTAAATGTCTGCCAAGTGCTGTTTTTTTTTTTTTTCTTACTAAATCTTAGACTAATATTTTAAGCCTAAAAAATATCCTTTGTGGTTTTCATTTCTATCTTTCAAGTATGTTAGTTAAATTTTCATATGCTAAAATACTTTATGTCTACAAAAATTTGTATCATATGTGTATGTCATAGAAAAAGGAGAAAAAAATACTCATGTATCTACCATCAAGCCTGAAAAACAAAAGGCGTACTTTGGAAGCTCTCTCTGTGCCCCATCTCTAGTTGTAACCTTTGATTTTTTTCTCCTAACTATCCCACAAAGCATCCTTGAAGAATATGTTAATTAGTTTTGCTTGCTTTTAAACTTTATGTACGTGCTAATGAACTGTACAGAATATTCTGCAAATCATGTCTCTGGTCGTTGGCTTAAGTTGAAGGGTGGGATCAGGGCTGACTCCCAGCCGTCCGTGCTGCAGCCAGCACAGACGGCGTGGCTCTGCGCTTTTGAACGTGTCTTTCAGTGCACTGGCACGCTCCCAGAGGGCGAATATACCTGCCAAGGGGAACTCACTGGACACAGCATGTATACATCTTTCATTTTACTGGATAATACCAAATTGTTTTAACAAGAATTGTTGTATGATTTTTCCTTTTTTTCCTACTATGAAACTATCTTTGCCAGTCCCTTGAATTTTACTAATAACACTGATGTTTACGTATGTTTACCAACCTTGGGTTTTCTCTTCTGTGAACTGATTGCTTATGTCTTTTGACCATTTAGTTCTGTTTTCCGACGACTGGTGTGAGCTCTTTGTATATTCTGGATAACAACCCTTTTTCTTAATTGTACAGGCTACAAATATCTTCTCTCAATTTTTGGCTTCTCTTTTCAAATTCTTTATAGTGTCTTTTGAAGATCAGATTTTTTTAGTATCACTGTGGTCAAATTTATCAACCTTTTATATGATTTGGAATTTTGTGTCTTAAGAAATCATATAAACATTCTCCTCCATTTTCTTCTAAAAGGTTTAAATGTTGCCTTTCATAGTTGAATCTTTAATTCATTTGGAATCCATTTCACGAGTGCTATGAGGCAGATCAACTTCATTTTTCTCTATGTGAACAGCAAATTCTCCCAGCACCACTCGCTAGCCCACCCTTTCTCCCCTGACCTGCAGCGCCAGCTCCATGTTATTCTCAAATCGGCATAAACGGCCTGGTCTGTTCCGGACTCCGCTCTGCAGCACCGGCCTGCTTGTCAGCCGGTGGGACTGCACCACACTGTCTCAGTCACTGTTCCTCCACCACGGATCTTGGTGTCTGACAGAACAACAAGTCCTCTCACACTGGATTTCTTCGGGAGTATCTCCACTGTCCTGGGCCAAGTGTTGTGCCATATATGTTTTAGAAAGAGCTTGCTAAGCTCTAAAATAAATAAATAAATAAATAATTGCCCTATTTAAATTCTAACTGACACTGTATGGGACATATAGATTAATTTGGAATAATGGCGTTTTTTACAACATTGAAGCTTCCCACCTCTCCGATTTATGCAAGTCTCCTTGAATGTCTTTCCACAGGTCTTGAGCTTCTTTTGTTGAATTCATATTAGCTACTTTATCTTTTTTGTTGCTGTGATAACTGGTCTCTTGCAAAAAAATCTCGGAGATCCTCAGACTGCATGACACAGCCCCTGTCGCGCGTCAACCCTGTGCATCGGTCACAACACGCACAGAAGGAAGTACAGACCCCTCTTCAGGCACGGAAAGCCCTGGTCACTCCCAGAACATGACAGCATGCCACTGACACACAGCTCCACCTTTAACCTACTGTCTACACTTCAGGAAGGTATAATTCTGATTTCATTCATGTTTTTCTTTTCTTCAAACCCCCTCTCATTTCTGAAAATCTGTCTTCTATTTATTGTTCTTACATAAAACCCTTTAGCTTCCTTACCCTTGATCCCAGCCACCCTACAAATCACGCAGCCTACTGTACACTCAGTGGGCCCAAACACCCATCTTCCTACCGAGCAGCCACCCTTCCTGTTACAAGTCAGTGTGCCAGCAGGCTTTCGGTGTTCCAGATGACGTTTCTGAAGGTGTGGCACTTACGTAACCTGCCTTCATACAATTTCTGCCCATCAGTCCTAGCCTTCCTTTCCGTGTCTCTATGGAATATGCATAATTTTTCATTAACAAACTGCCTTTAAAATACCTGAAGCTGAGGACAGTTTTATCATAAGAATCCTGGAATAAGTAGAAGCTAAGGAAGAGCCTGTTGTTTAAGAGACTCTTCTTGGGAATCTAATCAAACTAAGACTACGACCCTTTTTCCTGCCACAATCTCTCTAACGTGCCTGTCCGCTGCTCTCAGGCCAATGCTGCCATAACCAGCTGTGCAGCCACAGTCGTATCCCGTCCCTCCAGGGCACTCAGACACAACGTACAGAACTGCTGCTGCTCAGTGTTACTCGAGCACTGAGAAATGACAAACAGTCAACATGGCAGCAGGGCAAAACTATCTTTCACGTTCTGGAACACATGTAAAATAACAATGGACCAAAGATTGTCACAAGCCTATAGGGATTTAAGGTTTATTCAGGCTCTCGGTGAAAGAATAATGGTTATATTTGCTTTATGTGTTATGATAAGAAAAAAGCATTCAAATGTATTAAATAATAAAGGGGTGTATATAGTCTATAAAAAATTTAATGAGCTATTTAAGTGGGCTTAGATTACAGAGAGAACCAAACAAATGAAGTTGAGATATAATTTTCATGTGGTAAGTTTGTGCATGGTTTGAAACATGGTTTTCTCATTCTAAAAATGTATGATAATTTGATTTTGAGAGTCACACAATTGACCCTTGCCCTGGGGCGCTCTGTCCTAGGAGAACAGGGGTGCATGTGGGGAAGCAGCTGCTCATCGGCTCTCCCTCTCCTCCCCTTTCCTTTCTGGGCCCTCTGCTCTCCCCTTCCCTGCTCTTTCTTTCACTGTTTCACTCGAACATCACTTTCACTGATGTATACTTGATAATCCTTTTGCTTCATTGAGCTGCCTCATGGCCTGAAAGTATGCTAATCAATAAAACATCCAGTGGTTGGGAAGCGAATCAGAACTGGACAGGGTCCGGGGTGTGGAGGGGGCAGTGCAGAGTACTGAGTCTGAGGGGCAGGGACCGGCAGGACGGACAGACTGCAGCCGGTGGCTGCTCCCTGCTGCAACGAGGTGTGTGTTGGAGACACGGCTGGGGGATCCTTAAGTGCCGCCTGGTCCGTGCCTGGTCCCCTGTTTTATTTCCTTTTCTAAACCTCTAGGACTTCAGCGTTCCCTAGCAACAGAGGCGAAGGATCAATTTAGAAAAGTGCTTTCCAAAGCATTCTTATCCAGCTACTGACCAAGCCATTTTGTTTATGTGATCAAGCAATTGAAATTCAAGGAGATTTATCACTGACTGTCCTTGGCAGCAAAACTGGAAGAGCGCCTCTTGATGTGCTACCACTAATGTCTGAGATGACTGATTCTCCCTCCACCGCACAAGCACGGGCGGGTTTCTCTGCATCTCACTGGGAGCCGACAGTGTTGCCAGGGAAACTGATAATTACGTGGCAAAATGGAGGGTGTAGAAGGGAAAATGGGTGCAGAAGAAATGTCAGGTTTTGATCTAAATCAGCATGTTAATAGTGTAGTCTGTTGATCTTCTGTAGTCATATAATTTCATAAATATCATTAATTAAATGTTTGACAAGGTACTGCAGAAACGACCCAGCCTCTGGGAAGGTCCCGGTTGCTGATCGTGCCTCTGCAAATGCCATGGCAGGGCGCATGTTTACTATGAAGCACAACTGCTTTTAAGAATTAAAAAATTCAAAAACAGGGAAAAGCATGGGTTTGATTTCTAAAACCTTATTTTAGAAATCACTATTACAAAGTTCCAGATATAAAAATTATAATTCTATAAAAGCTCTAAATGCTATCTTTCGCCCCACAGACTAAGTCAGCCCTACAGCCTCAGTACACCCTTGGGTGGGGGAGAGAGAAGTGTTCCTATTTATATATAATAGGTAGTAAAACCACCCCACTGACTTGAAGGGCCTGAATGAAGTCACACAGCTCTTCAGCAGGTGGTAGTGCTGGAGCTAAAGACTCGAATTTAAGCTGCCCAGGAGGCATTATACAGAGATTATATCTTATTAAGAGAAAACCCAGAAAGAGGATATAAACTTAGTGAATGGATGCAAATCTCTAGATATCATTTTAGTTTTAAATGAAGATTTCCAATACTTTTCATTTTTAATGGCTAAGAGTTTAGTTCTAAAAGTTAACAATATGCTCTAAGTACTTTTGTATAAAAACGTCTCACTGGAGAAATTTTAATGCTCCAGTGACAGTGGGAAAGACCATTGTGTGAAGCAGCTCTGCAGCGTGCAGAGCAGCACCGCATGCCCAGGCCTGCCTGGGACCCCCGGCCCTCTCCTGGCGCTGCTGCTGCTGCTGCTGCTGCTGCTGCTGCACGGTCCTCCCATCCCTCTGCCCTGGGGCTGCCAGGGAGCTGTTTTAACCAAGAGTTCAGCATCCTCCTGTGTATTTATAATGACAAATTCTTATACATTTTCTAATTTGTATATGGACTATAGACACTGAAACATTCACTCATGTTCATACACATACAATTTATGTCTGGGTGTGTATGTGTGTGAGAAAATCGGTGATTTACTTACGGCTGGTATATGAAAAGTAGACAACCATTTATATAGAAAATATGTCCATTGTTTTGGTCTTTGGACCAAATAATAGAATGGACAGAATAAAAGAATGAGAATTATATATTAGCAAGAAAAAAGCACAAAACTTACATAGAACTTCTTAACTCAAATGAATTCCAAGAGCTGGAAGTAAGTAGTCAGCCTTCTGATGTTATGAAAAAGATCTTTAGTGGTTTAAAAATTTCAAGCCTTACTCATTAAAATAAAAGTAGTTAGGCTCAATCCAGATGGGATGAACTATCACTTTAAAGTAGTTTATTAAGTTTATCAACATTATGATGGTTTTAAAGTATTTGGCTTGTTTAAGTTGGAATTTTGTTTCCTTACATCAAAGCATTTATTTTTCATATAAGAGAAGCACTAAATAATAAATTCTTATTTTGATAAAGCTTTTCTTCTTCCCCATGGCAGGAAGGCATTTTCAGCTTTTAAATCTCTGGATAAGAAAAGGAATGTAAAGCCACATTTTTACAGGCATTAAAAACAATGTTTGTGGGCAGGCCTTGACAACAAACCTTGACTCAGGCCATCTTGACAAGACATCTGCTTGACGTCCAAGTTCTCCAGGGTATCTGCTTTAGAGACTTCACCAAGAGACGTTCTTCTCTCGAAGATGTTGTTGTTATTATTTACTTGAGTCCCATTTTGCTTCAGCAGCCTGAACACCTCAGCTTCCAAATCCCTAATCTAAGGGGAAAAAAATCCATTTGTAAAGCTCTAAACCAGCACTTCTCTCCAAGTACCAGGCAAATCTATCCCATTATTAAGGGGCTTTGATCACATAACTCACCCGTACTTGTAGGCCTTGCACTTCCACAACGTGAGCTTTTTCCAAATCTTCTATTTTCTTTCTTTCTGCTTCCTGTCTCTTGATGAAATCAAGTTCTCTTAAGAAGAAAATAATAGGTCTGATTGCATCAAACACTCAAAAAATGAGAAAACATATGGAAGTTCTTATCGGAAACAATAAACTGCAGTGGTAGAATAAATAGAGCTATTTAAAGAAATAAAATTCAGTCACAGTTAGAGGAAAGGTATATAGCAGTGAAAGCAAGTAAAACATTTTAATGGATCACAAAGAAAATAAAATTGCTTTGATTGTACTTACTATGCTTTTCATTTGTATCTCCTGATTCTAGAGCACCCACACATCTTTAGACAGGAGCTAATAAACTAATGACCCACCTTGAGCAGTTTGGTGGAGATAATTACATGCCAGGTAGATGTAATTCTCCATGTACAAAGTAATATATCTAGTAAACTGATGGAACTGAATGGGGATAGATAATTATAAGATGGCTTCCTATGAATGACAGTGGAAAAGGGCTGGGAGGGTCAGAAGAGCTGAGGGGGAGCTGTCACTCACACAACTGAGGATAATCGGGGAGAAGGAGAAACATCTCCACTTTGAGAACCTGGAATATAGAGTGCAAATTTAGCAAAACTTATTATAAAGTTATTACATTAAATAGAGTTTATGATTATGTTTGGCAAGAAAAATTAAAATAGTGATGTGCTGAATTAACAGCTATGAAGAGCAATTTCCCCCCTTCAAACTTTTGTAGATTATAATTTCCATTTTATTTTATTTATTTAAAAAATTTTTAAAACATCACTGTGTGGTTGCCTCTCGTGCATGCCCTACCGGGGGCCTGGTCTGCAAGCCACGCATGTGCCCCGACTGGGAATTGAACTGGCGACCCTTTGGTTCACAGGCTGGCATTCAATCCACTGAGCCACACCAGCCAGGGCTTATTTTTTAATTAAAATCTTCAAATGCCCTAAAATTCAGTGTGTTAAGAGTTGTGTCAGTTCCCATCTGTCTTTTTTTAACTTTGTTGTTTTTATATTTTATTTCTATAGCATTTTCTTTTATATATTGAAGGCGTGGCGTGGCCAGAAGAGATACTGACATTTCTTTTTATTGTTCTAGTTAGCCAGAAGCAACTGACGAAAATATCCAATAAAAATCTCCTTGGTCGGTCTCCCTGAAATTATACCAACATCCAACAGATGGAGGCAAAGCAGCATTAGCTCAGAAAGAGCTGTTGAAATTCAACAGCAGAATGTGTGGTGATGGTCTCTCTTACCACTGGGAAATGGCAGGGCATGGGGTCTTGCTAGTCAATATTTATTCTGTCTGCCATGGGAAAATTCCGCAGTTACTGATTATAAGAACAGGGACAGAAACGGCCTCGGCAAGGCCCCAACTGCTGCTTTGCACATACCGTCTTGCTCCTGAATCACAGGGATGTTTCCAAAAGGAGAGAGATTCAAATGTTTTAACAGTTCCTATTAATGATTAATGAGCCCAAGAAAATTTCATGATGTAACTGGTTTCCAAAAAAATGATACAATAAACAAAACATAATCTCCTATGAAAAAAAGAACAGCAGTGCTTTCCAAAACTTAGTCTTTATTTTTGGCTTTAACTATGCTTCTTACAGTGGTGATTCAGGGGATCTTTTCTATTCCACTAGACATTAAAAAATTACTGGATATAAACCTTCTTTACATGCACACAAGTATCCTTTGGTCATTAGAAGCTGCTTACTTCTGTTGGAAGTCCTTGATCAGCTTCTTGGCCTTGTTGTACTTCTTTTCCAAGGCCTGGTACTGGCTCTGCGTCTCTTTGAGGTGCTCGTTAACCGTGTGGCACAGCGTCTGAGCCTCGATCCAGTAGCTCTCCAGCTTCAACATCCTCTCTTTATTCTCCTCGATATTCTGCTGGAGTTGAGTTTTCTCTAGTTCCCACCTCACTTTCTCGTTTTCTGCTGCTTGAAGCTGGTTTAAAAACATGTCAGGGCAAAGAGAATCTGGGTACTTTTCTAACAAAAATCCCTCACATTTTTATACCATGTTTTTTATTGGATTCAATGGTTACATACACTCAATCACCAAACACCTTGAGAGGAGGGGAGCAGGCATTGCTTTCATTATTTCATAGATTACAAAATAGAAGCCTTGCAAAGGAAAATGCTTCGTCCAAGTTCACACAGCGGATAAACAACAACATGGGGGTTTGACTCCAACTCCCAGTATCTTTCCATCACAGTAAGTGGTGTGAAATTCCGGCAGCAGTAAAAAATGTTTCAGAGTCTGACTAACCCTAGCTAATGCATTTCCACAGGTGTTTCTTTAGAGATTTAAAACACACACACACACACACACACCTGTAATTATATGTAAAAAGAGTTAAGTGGAAAGGGAGGGAAGGGAGATGAGCATGGAGGAGAGAGAGGCAGAAGCACAACTGGCTGATTGGTTGGCAGGGGGAGGGTTCTGGAGCCATGAGGTTTAAACCTGAATCCCAGCTCCGCCACTATTGGCTTTGTTTACATTTAATGTACTTTATTTTTAAAATTATATTTGATTGATCATGCTATCACAGTTGTCCCAATTTTTCCCCTTTTCCTCCTCCACCCAGCACCCCCACTCCCTCAGGCCATCCCCACAGCATTGTTCATGTTCATGGGTCATGTGCAGGTTCTCTGGCTGCTCCATTTCCCATGCTGTGCTTTACATTCCTGTGGCTATTCTGTGACTATCCGTACTTAACTCCCTCACTTCTTTTTTTAATGACCGGTAATTATTTTTTTCAATTATGGTTTACGTTCAATTTTATTCTGTGTTAGCTTCAGATGTGCAGCAAAGTGGTTAGAAAATCATGAACTTTACAAGTGCCTCACCCATTCCATGATTCAAGCACCTGTCTGGCCCCCTATACTCAGCCATCCCGATGCCACTGTTGACCTTTAAACCTTGGGCAAGTAACCTAAGTTCTCTACCATCAGTGTGCTTGGAACAGCTCCTTGTGCATAATAACAATCTGATGAATGTTAGTTACTTTTGTTTTTATTCCTTTTGATAATATTATCACATCCTTTATTTCAATCGACAGGAGCATGGTTTCTAGCTCATTATTTTGCTGGTAGTGTTCTGAGCCTTATAAACGCCAATCTTTATAAAAGTATAAAAGATAGTGTAAATAAACAAATAAATTATTGCAAATTAATTTAAATTCCTCCAATGGAAGAGAAAGGCAGCTTCTTGTGGTTTCTACTTCCAGGGACTGTGAAGAACAGATAATAAACTAGTCCTACCCCCTCATTTCTACAGGACATCAAGGTTGATTCTTTAGGTGAGGAGTCCAAGGTCATTTGTTCACAATAATGATCTGACCTTTAAACTAGTGCTTCATCTGTTTCACATGCCTTTTATAAGGTTCAAAAGAATGCTGAGTATTATAAACTATCAATTTTCAAAAACTAAGACATCCCCAGATTACACAGCATTCAACAAATAAAAAACTATGTTTTATGCATATTTTAAACTAAATATATTGCAAAACAGAGTACAAAGTAAATAATAGTCAAAACATTTCCAAACTAAAAATTGTGTTATCAACATGGACATAAAGAGTTGCAGTAAGGTAAGCTAATCTATGGAAATTATATGCCAATATAATAATGAGAAAAATATAAATACTAACTCATAGGATTTCTAAATTTAATGCTTATAGTCAAAAAATATAAGCTTTCTTAAAGCACATACAATCACAGGGGAATCTTCTACCTAATTGTAACCAACAATTAAAAAAATACTTCTGCTCTTCCATTCTATGCCAAGAAACAATGGCAACTTAAAATGGGCCTGGGATTTTACTGCACCTTTTATTAAACACTGTTTTGCACTCAAGCTGTGTATTTACCAACCACTATTGATTTAAAAATTATTCACAGAGCCTGGCTGATACCATGAATGATATAGAGACATGTTTTGACTAACGAGCTACAGAAATATTAGCTGGGAATACCATTTAACCAAAATAGCCTTGCAAACTTATCTCCATCTAAAACACAGGGAAAAGCCATGACAAGTGTTCAGTGTGAACAGGAAAACAGGTCGTCAGTGGTGGGGAAGGAATTATGTCTTAATTTTTAGAAGATCACAAAAACAATGAAGAATACCGTTTTAAAAGTAATTCAAAAGATAGTTTTAAATCTCTGAAATTACACACTTGACAAAACTAGACACAATTTTAGGAATTGATAAGAACCTTACAACTCACCAGTAAAAATGCCCTTTTGAATCTGGTATTATATAGAGACTAAAAACACATAAAACCTTTCATCATGACCTGTTTTCCCCACCACACACATTTAAATGTGAACTAAATGACTAAAAATTTCCAGTAACATCTGGCACCAACAAACAATTATTCATATATTAAATTGCATGATATTTAATTAGAAATTGGAATTTTTCTATATAAAATAATTAATGTACTATGTTAAAATATATTGTTTCTGATAAATAAGTAAAAAAACAAATGAATAAACCTACTTAAAATAAGATAAAGAGAAAGAGATACAGAATAATAGCTTCTGCCTAAGGAATTAGTGGTCAAAATGTAATTCAGTGTGTGAACCATTAAATATACCTTTAGGGGAAAGCTCGGAGAGAACCACATATGTGTAAACATGTAAACATGTATTTGTAAAATGTTGTATGACTTTCCCTAAGGGGCATAGTGCTGCTCATCCTCCAGGGTGTGCGTTCTTACTCTCAGGCTCCTCTGTGCATCCAACAGCGGAAATGAGTCTGACATTTGCATTCTTTCAAATGTACCTGAACGAACCCTTTATTCCTAGGGCTGACTTTATTCATGGCCTCCAAAGTTTAAAAGGTACTGTTCAAACACCATGTATTGATTGGTGCTTACCTTGTTCTTCAATTTTTGAATCTCTGCTTCTGTAACTGCATGTTTGATTTGCAACTGAAAATTGAAAAGAAAAATCAGAACTAAGAAAGTGCATCTATAATTTTCAAGCCCCAGACAATAAAAGAATATCGTGTTACACAGCAGAAACCCTAGGAAAGTGCTGCAATGCAGCAGGTTGTAAATTAAAATGTCTAGTGTGTAAAATGACTCACTAGGTACAAAGTAATTATACGCAGGGTCTATGGCCCACACTCCCTAACATCGGATTAAGTTACAAATTTAATTGCTCAGGGACCAAAGGGAAGAAAACATTTTTTTTGCCCCCTTTGCAGCTCTTTCTTTATAATTTCAGTGCCAAGGAATTGTTTTCTTGAAAAGCTTCAACCAGTAAGTCGAGCTAGTGGCAATGTGAAGATTTGATTCCGAGTCTGGAAGAAAGGTGGCGCTGTGGCACCGCGAGTCACTAGGCTGAGCAGCTCTTTACAGCTCAGGCTGTCAGCAGAGGGGCGATGCAGTTCCAGGTCGAAATCCCTGTTTATTTTTTAATTGCAGGAAAGGTAAAGGTCTAGATTTCCGTCCTCCAAAATATCTACTTATGTTGAGGACCTGGGCCCCCAAAAGCGACAGCCACAGTTTATTAGTACGACAGCACACCCCCACCACCCCCATTTACATCTGTTTTGCTTTACCTTCCCTGCACTCATTTTATCTGCGAGGGAAGGGGAAAACGAAATATTCCTATCTTTCAGGCATAAATAAATACACCAACATTTGCGGAAAACAATATGTGGGTTGGCAATCTCCTCTCTGAACTCTTTGGGGCCACATGATTTTGGAATTCATAATTCTCCCAATCTCTGAAAGGTAGAAAGATGTGTTTTCCATAAATGGCATTTTACCCACAACAGGGTCGGGGGAGGAGGCACTCTGATCAAACACACGAATGTTTTTGCATAGGACTATTTCCACTAAGTGAAGCACACAGAAATTGTAAATAATCTCCTGTCAGCTTTAGTCGTTTTTGCCCCCAAGTGAGTTTCCCACAAAATTGTTTTTTGAAATCTGGTGTCAGACCATTTTGGATTTAAGATTGAACAAGAGGGACTGTAAACCTCCAATATTACTGTAATCAAAAAAGTCTAAGGTTTTCTTATCAGAAAAAGGAGTCGGCTGATGGCAGGTTAGAAACGTGAGCCTCTGGAGATCACGGTGCCTCAGAAGCCTTGGCTCTCTCTGATTTGTGCCCTGCTGTCTCCCTGGTCTTTACCTGGCTACCAGTTGATTTAACACCCTTAGGTGCCAATGAATAAAAGCTCAGCCCTGAGGGCCCCCAAGCTCTTTGCCAAATGCTCTCTCCTTGGTAATTTCAGGGCTCCTGTTCTGTTTCAAGCCCTGGGGTCCACACAGCTGCAGGTCTGATCCTGCTCTCCTTCCCTCATGACATGCTTAAATCTGACTCTGTCCCACTCACAGCACTCATCTTGCCCATGCAGCTCTTGCTCTTCTCGCCCTCACTGGTTCCAGGGGCCTCTGCACTCTCTCAGTCTCCACAGAGGAAGCATCCCCAACCGGATGACTCACTGGGACCTGACAGTGGCTGGCAGCCCAGTCTGACACGCTCGAGTGGCCTCACGACTGCAGAATCACCCGTCCTCACACTTCTGGACTCACTCTGGATACGGGAAACCAGGGCTCATAGCCGAGAACTGACCTGGTCTAGCTCTCACAGTGAACTGCTATTAAAACCAGGACTTGGAACCTTGATCTTTGGTTCCTGATCCAGGGCCATTTTCCTCAGAAAATAAGGATTAATTCGACAGGCATTTATGAAAGAGCTGTTACATGCAAGCTCATGTGAAAATAACTCTTTCTCCTTCTAATAAATATCAGTGTTAACCTACCCTACCAATATAAAATAACAAACTAAAATGGCAAAAGTACTTAGATAGTAGAATCAATACATTATTTATATATAAACATAAATATATGCATGCATGTGCACATACATACATACACACATATATGGCTATAAGGAATTCTTTTCCGTGGAGATCTTGCACTTCAGAGTGAATACACTTGGGCACCCGGCAAGTCCAAGTGCCTAGGTGACTCTGGAGAATCTGCAATTATTATTGACAAGAAGATCAACTCCTTTCTCTTTCTGCTGTGTGCCAAGTGTAAAGAGTACAGCAGGTCCTCAATGTGCATTTTGTTGTTGAACGGTGTTTCATTATAATGTTGATGAGATATTGAACTTAACTCTTATTTTTTTCAAATAGCCTGTGGTAAGGTTGTTCTAATTACACAAGCTTTTTCCCCAGTTCCAAGAGCTTGTCTATGACTTGAATTCATCTCAGGCCTATCATGTACCAGTTACACGGTGTTGGAAAATTACTTAACCTCTCTTACCTTCACTTTCCTCTCCTGTAAAATGCAGTTCCTCATAGGTCTTAACCCTCCTTATTGAAAGATTAAATGAGATAACCCACATAAAGCTTTTAGCACAGTGGTTAGCAGAGAATCAGCCTTCTGTAAAGTTAGCCAAGATTAAGAAAGACTAATCAGTAGAACTCAAATATAATTACTTCTCAGTTAAAAGTGCTTAATGCTATAAAAGGTCACACATGAAATAAAACAAACACCTCTGGTTCTATTGGAATAACAGCAAGAAATCAAAAGGGCAGATTTTACAATGAACGCTGCAACTCTGGGGAAGTGCCAGATTTTATTTTCTCAGTGGTTAAGTCCCTATAGGGTAACCAAGCACGCGGCACACAACTTGCTGAGATTCTGGGTTTTCTTTGTTCCATTACCGTGACCTCTAGCAAGCTGCTTCACTGGGCCCCTGTTTCCTGTATGAAAAATGAGAGCGCTAGATGGGAGGAACTACAAGGCCCATGCAAGTACTACAGGTGTGACATTCACGCAGTGGAAGCCTGGAAATGGTTGTCATGGTTGCAGTCTAGAAATTCTTGTCCAAAGCCAGCATTTTTATCCCTATGAATGCATATGCCAGATTAATCTACTGATGTGTGGGACAAACTTAGGTAAAAACCGTCCAACAGACAAGCTGGTCTTCAGTTACCCCACCCCTCCTATCTCACCAAAACGGGTAACAGAAGAGAACTGAACTCATGAGCAGAGCACTGATAAAAGTGTGGAGTGTTCCTAAGTGCAGCCAAATTCTTCAGATACAGGAGGGAAGAATGAAGTGTGTAAATTGAGACATTATTCGGAAGAAACACAAAAGTTTTCATGCAAAGTATTCTTAGTACTCAGAAGGCCTAAATTATAATATGTGATTCTTGTAATTCTTATGGATATTAAAAGAACTTCTACAAATTCACCAGTATTAACAGCAAAATAAATCAACTGACCTCTTTCATTTTATAGAGAAAAAAATGGTGTTTCAGTAGCTCCAGTTGCAGAGCTAACAGGTCAAAGCCTGGTTTTATAAATTTCAGTCCATGGCTTTTTGCACTGACACTAAATTTCTTACATGACCCTTTCTCTTTTTTTTATCATCTCCGTTAGCATTGCACATGAACCTGTGAGGGAAGCAAGCCAGGCACTGTCCCTCTCACGGATCACGGATCACGTGGGGAAGGAGGCTCAGGGAAGTCACATGGCCTCTTCTAGCTCCAGCAGACGCAGGGGGTCTGATGCCCCTGGCCCTCTTCTTCCCCTCGTGGCTCACGTCATCTGAACCAGCTCTGGATGCGTTTTTCACTGAAACCTCACATAAACCCCGAGGCACACGTCACGGTTGTCACCTCCCAGAGGAGAAAGGATTACTCCGTCTGGAAGCCATGGACACTCGCTCATGCTGGTCTCTGAGCATTCTGACACTGAATACAAAGTGGTGCCCAGCCAGCTGCTGCTATTACTTATGGAACTTTGGAAGAAATACCTGCCTCTTTATTCAACCAGCATTTACTGAAGGAGACTGTGTGCCAGGTGCTGTACTACTCACTCAGGATTTAAGAATGTGACATGGACTTGGCCTTTAAGACACTTAATTAAAGGGAGGTTAATAAACACAACCTCCTGAGAGAAGTTCTCAGATCATCCTGAGAGAAACACCAGGGAAACCTGCTCCTAGATGGCCCGATTAGTCTATTGTTCCTATAACCAGGCCACATGATGTTTGGCTTTGGCCTATTTGTCCTGTCTCCACCTACAGACCCCACTTTCCAGGCAAAGTCAGCACAATGGGCCTGAAATACCTCCATGAGGAAGAGAAAATCACTCTTCAAAGAGGTGAAGCCACTAACAAGAGAAGCACAGTTGGCAACAGGTTAAGTTTTCTTATTCTAGAGCAGTTCTCCTTCATGTCCAATAGCCTTTCCAGAGTCACGTCCAAGGGTTCGCACATCACCCCAAGACTGGTCCTGTGGACTCACTACAGGCCGAGGAGGGCAGCAGGACTGGTTCGTAGAAACAGAGCATGAATAACCTGTTGGAACTTTTGGCCTTTGGAGAATCTGGGATTGGACAAAAGAACTAGGAAGGGAGGATGTAAGCAAAATCCCAGGTCAGTGTGTTTCAACTTATAAGACCAGTCTCCCATCTCTTCTGTCATCTTGAACATTAGCGCCACAGAGAGCCACCCCAGGATTACAGAACAACTAAACACTCGCACCCCTACAGAGAACAGTGGCTCTCAGGTAACAGTCTGCATGTGTACCTGCTGGGTATACTTTCTGCCTATTTCTCTCAACCAGAGGAACATGTGCTCCTATCACAGACTCAATATAATCCAAATGTAACTGCACTAGAAAGAGAAACATCCTTATAAATTAACATAAATAATATGATTGAACTTTTGCATTGTCTTCACTTATCTTGTGGAAGCATTATGGGAAAGATAATTTTTTAAGTGAAAAATATTATCTTTGCAGGCAAGCTTTTAGGAGAGCTCAGGTAGTGGAGATTTTGCGAGCACATTAAGAGCAACATTCTCTGCTCTTATGTTAGGACAAAACAGTAACCGGTATACTTTATGATGGCATTTCAGCATTGGAATGACAATTTTTACAATTATCTTTGGGATTATTTGGAGTCTGTTTTACCCACGGCAGTATGAGCTCCACAAAAGAAGGAATCAGAGCTGTTTTTGCCTCTACTTTGGTGCTGTTGAAGTGAAGCTAAGCTATTGTTCTTTATAACTTCAGTCCCAAGCCTTCCATATGGAACCTATCTGTCCATGAACAAAACTGTTACTCTCAGGGAAGAGTTTACGCAGAATTCACCGAAACTGGCAGATAATCCAATCTGAGTGATGACACTAATCGCAGCAGATGTGGCACAGGGTGAGGTACTCGGACAAGGTCACTCTCTAAGTAGGAACTCATCAGCTGGTGATTAATGGTGAAGGTGCTGGACGTAGGTGACAGCCCGTAATTACAGTCCCTTTGTAGACAAATATTTGTTTACTGCTAGGTAAGTAACATTTATAGCTTCTCTACATGTTAATGCAAAGTTCTATAAAGAAAACTTTATTCTACTATCTTAATGCATTCATACCTGTCTTAGATTATTTTTGTACAGTCATTATGACTTGAGTAAATTAACGATTTTTTTACACATGATTTTCTTCCCTTAAGATGAACATACACCTATCTTTATGGGATGCTAATGCCCATGAGTGCTGAGGAGGAGGGGAGGGCCGGAAATACTGGGTAGACAGTTTAACTGTCTGGTCTGCAGTTTCTAATTCAGCCTCTTCCTACTTCCCACGAAATCTGCAGTGAAATCACATTAGAAAAAGAAAAACTCACAAGCAAATAGACACTAAAACTGCTAACTAAAATATGAAAAAGTCATGAAATTGAATCAAGAAAAAACAATCCAAACTCTACTCCAAAGACAGAGGTGCCACCCTCACTGACTGCTTTACTTTTTTTTTTAAAGATTTTATTTATTTTTAGAAAGGGGAAGGGTGGGAGAAAGAAAAGGAGAGAAACATCAATGTGTGGTTGCCTCTTGTGTACCCCTACTGGGGACCTGGCCCAAAACCCAGGCATGTGCCCTGACTGGGAATCGAACTGGTGTCCCTTTGGTTTGCAGACTGGCACTCAATCCACTGAGCCACATCAGCCAGGGCCTCAGTGACTGCTTTAGAGCTCGAGTCTGTCCAGTGAGGATGTTGGGGAACATCTACTCTCCTTCCCAGGAACTGTCCTCCAACTGGGCTCTCCAGCTCTCTCAGTATTCCACAGTCACTCAGAAAGCAACTACTAGAACAGAATAAAAATGCAGGAAGTTGGCTGATAGTGCCATGTTGTACACTTTTAGCTGCAGACCCCAAAGTAGAACAAAATAGACAGGGTGGTCATAGTAGTTGCTTTGATAGCAGGGAATAATCTTTTCCCTCCTCTTTAACTTTGAAAACTAAGTGGCAAATTCTGGAAATCTTGCACCTTAGTGTAGAGAACTGTATTCTATTACTAGACCGGAAGCTGGACACATAGACACATCCCCCTCATAGAGGTCTAGAGATGGGATTCATCATCACACACATGGATAACTGCTGACTAACATCAAATGCAGAAAGGGTTTTTTTTTTGTCTCATTTCAAGGTAAATGAAGGAGAAATAGGCATCTGATACCCTCAAATCAAGGTAAAAACAGTATCAACTTGAAAACTCAAATAAGCAAACCTGTGAAAATGATGTATTCTATAGTAAAAAAGATGTTTTAAGGTAACTATGAAATACCAGGATGGAGAGAAAGTGAAGAAGCATGAGAAAGGGATGAGGAGTAAGAAAACTAAAAATGTAATAAAGAATTAAGGCATGTTAAGGGGCTGAAGATTGTAAATGAATTTAAAGTCAAAAGCATACATAATGCTACAGAAAACGGAATCGCTGATATGAGAGGACACATTTGAGAACAATCTCAGACACCAAAACAATAGGAAATGGAATAAAATGTGAAAAAGATAATAATGACACTGTTTCTGGAAAAAGAAACACAGAGAGGTGAAACTGAGTAAGCTGAGACTGTAACTATTTGTTGTACCTGTTTCACAAAGCTAACTGAAAACAAAAAATGTGACACTTAAATTTTAACAACAATCCTGTCTTAGAAACCAAGATTGTATTATTTTATATGGAACATTCAAATGATATTTTTTTCTTAATTTTGAAAATTATAGATGTAGAAACCACTTTTTAAAAACTTAAAGATAATTCTTAGTAAAAACCAATAAACATAAAAGAAATGTAAAACATAAAATGAAATGAGCTCAATTAGACCTTGAATAATTAAACAATAAATTTAAATTGCTAGCTTTCCTTAGATTCCAAGATGATGTGTCTTAAATTTACAATAAAACAAAGTGCTACAGTTAGGTTTATGTTAAAAGTAGGCACACACATACACACTAGTGTGTTTATCCAGAAACTACAAACAAAAGTAGCAGATTGTTAACATCAGGCAAGGGATACTTAAAAATCTTTAAGTCATATTTCATGTGCTTTCAACATAACATTGAAATAGATAATCAAAGTTGTTAGACCCAAAATACTATGAGGTGTAATTTTACTAAATGGCTCTGTTTATTAAGTGGTAAAAGTTAATAAGGATATAGAAGGTATAAAATACATATCACTTTTTTCATAAGAACCCATATTAATCTGTAATAAAAGTACTACCTTAAAAAATCAAAACTTGTAAAACAATGTTATCTGCTCACAATGTAAGAAAATATTAAATTAATGCAAAAAATTACAAATTAAAAACTGTTTCCTCAATTATTCAAGTCAAAGAGAAAATGAAAACAGTAAACATGTAAAATATAGACTACTTGCAAAATGATGACAGGAATGCATATGTGAACTAAAATAAAAGATGTGGCCAAAGGCCTAATCAAAGAGAGATTCATAGTGTTAAGTCCTTTTGTGTTTTAAAAATAAAGTATTACAATAAATTAAGTGTTTAATGCAAGAAGCTAGAATAAAAAGTTAAACATTCCTAAGGATAATAGGATAATGGAATTCAAAAAAATAAAGGTAGAAATGACTAAATTAGGTAGGGGAAAACTTCCAGTTTAGTACAACACAGCAAGCTAACCAAAGGTATTTACAGCCTCTCCTGAATTCAACCTCAGAGATGCCAAAAAAAGAGAAGAAGGAACATGAATGGGCTTCAGGGTCTCACTGATCAATGCATAAAACAAGCTTGTGAGAAACTCTAAGACACAGAACACAGATATTTCTAAATGTTTGGGAACAAAAATGAAGATCTGAAGTAGGAACATGTCAGCAACCAGGAATGGGAGTCAGCATTCTAACTACTGCATCACCTTCCGCAGGTGTCCCAGGTAAGCCTGCACCTGGAGCTAAATCAGGGACAGTCTACCGCGACGACCTGAAGTGTGGATGGTCCTGGCTGCTGAGTGAATCTTAGGTCCATGCGGCGAGACAGCGGCGCCAAAACAATGGTGAACTAATATCAGGGTGGCACTGCAATCCCATTCGAGGTGGAAAGAAGTATAGGTGAGTAGGAACTATTTATTTTGCAAAATGCATAGCTCTAAATACATTTAACTAAAACTCCTGAAATACAAACAATAAAATTGGAGGGGAGAGGTAGATGAGAGTATGCTATGGCTATTATTTTGTTAAATGGTAACGACATGGCTATTGATCTGTTTTCTTTATTGCTAGGAGAAAATAACTCCAGGCTGAGTCAAAGCTACTCAAGGGAAATCTCTAGAAAAATAGAATAAAATGTTTAACTTTTAGGCCGCAGATGAAAATTTTCTGTATCTAATGACAAGTAGGTACCAAATTAAAAAACGATAAGAAAGCATGAAATTAGAAAATAGAAAATAAGTTAGCAGATTTAAGTTCCAATATTAAAGTGGCCAAAGTAAATATAAGTGGGTTAAACTCAACAGTTAAGGACAAAGCCTCCCAGGGTCATACAAAGGTAAGATTTAGGAACAGGCTGACTACATAAAACACATTTGAATAAAAGGATACAGAATGGCTAAAAACAAACAAAAATAGAGAAAATAGATGCTATGAAACAAAAAAAGGGGCAGTGTTGAATTTTTACTATCAGATAAAATTGAATTTGGGGTAATATCCATCATAAGCTACAAGAGATGTTATAATAAATCAAGAAGTTCTAATGATCCTGAACACTTATGTGGATAACAACAAAGATTTAAAATATATAAAACTAAAATTGATAGAATTACAGGAAAAAACCTGTAGCTTTTGATTTAATATGTGTTTCAGAATTAGGTGATAAGATAAAATGTAAGCTGTGCTATAGAAAAATATGTGTTTATATTGTTAATCTTTTAAAAAATAGTTTATTTTTGTTGTATTTTCCCATCACCATTTATGCTCCTTATCCTCTCTTCCACCTCCGCCCCGACCCCGCCATCACCACACCACTGTCCACGTCCATGAGAGTCTTACATAAATGAAAAATGTATATAAATTTCATGTCCAAACACAGAATGAGAGTGCTTATTGCATATGTGAGGAATATTTAAACACACTGATTTATGCTTTAAGTTACAAAAGTCTCAAAAATTCTAAACAGCTATCATATGGAATATCTTTTCTGACCAGAGTATAATAAAGTTAGAATCCAATAACCAAAGGATAACAAAATAAAGGTCCATATGCTTAGAAAGTAAAATGTCACTAATAAATGTTGTTAAAGATGAAATCCCAAGAGAAAATAGATGTAAGTGTCCATGACATCCTAAATGCAAAAAATTGTGACCTGTAGCTAAAGCAATATTCAGAAAAAATTACATTTTTAAATATACTGATAGAATGTAAGTGTTATCAAAAAATAAATGTTGTAAATACAACTAATTAATGCCAATAAAGAAGAAAGGATAAAAATAAAGATATTGGCAGGAAATAATAAAATAATTTTTAATTTAAAAAGAAACAATAGGAATGTAAAAAATAACATTACAGACAAAATTCCAGGAAAAAAACTAAAAAATAAAAATATGCAAATAAAGAAAAGAATAAATAGGGAAATTAATTATAGATATTCAAGATTTTAGTATTTTAAACTTATCCCATAAAAATATAAGTTAATAAATATGAATGCCTAGGAAATATATGAGAAATGTATTCTTGAGAAATGCAAATACAGCGTCTGGCACAAGTAACACCTCCCCTCTTTTTTTTTTTTTTTTTTTACAAAATCATAAGCATGTAATTCTGTAACATAACAATATCACACTCAAGCACACCATATGACATTTTAGGTGAAGTGTTCAAATTAAAACATAAATTATTACACCCCTGTTATTACCTTACCAACCACACTCAAAAAGGCCTTACTTCTGCCAGGCCCTGTATATCAAAACTGGCCCATGAAAAACTTGAAAATCTGAATAGAGTAACAGCTATCATAAAAGGCATTTAAAGCCTTCCTCCACAAAGGCACAGATGGTTTCATAGCTGAGTAATGAATGACAAACTTTCAGGGAACAGTAATTTCTACCTTATGCAAGTCATTAAGTCTCTCTTATTAAAGTCGTTTCTGAAAATAGAAAAATAATGAAACCTTGTTAACTTATATCAAAGCTAATATAACCTTTGTGGCAGCTGAGTAACACACTATTTAAGACTTTCTGTTACGTACAGATGGACGCTTGTATGTAATTGATAAGGGGGCTATAAAATTCTCGAGATCAGAAAGTAGACTTGACTTAAAGAGCTATATTCCATAAATTTGGATTAAAAGAGTCAATGTGATAAAAATGCCAGTTTCTGCAAGATAATTTACTAGTTTAACGTAATTACAATAAAAATTACAAGAAGTTTTTTCAAAGGGGATTAATAAAGTGATTCATATGCTTTCTTTAACAAGTTCAAAAATAATTTCTGAAGTTAGATAGATATGATTTATTCCATCAATGTTTAATATACATTCAAAAGATATTTCAGCAAAGAATGAGAAAATGGAACAGAATATGAAGGTTGAAAGCAGTCCAGAGTGTAAAAAACACAAATTTTGTATCTAATAATGCTGGCTCTCCAACCCAAGGGAAATGGGGAAATGAGCACTTAATACAAGTGCAAGCTGTCTTGTTAACTATTTGAAAAAAAAATTAAGTTAAGGTACTTTTTTGTTGTATACTAAAAAATTCCAGTGTATTCTTGATGACATTCATTCACCAAATATTTAACCTCTATTTGCCAAGGGCGGTGCAAAGACTGAGGAGGAGACAGCCAGTGGAACAGAGGAGCTGCAAGTCCACAGGGGAAGATACAGAGCAGGCCAAAAGTAGGACTGACGGAGACAATGTCAGTCCAAAGTCCTTTTCCAAACGGTATGACACGTACTTGTGCTTGAGACAATGTAATTAAGAGAACTCTCTGTGATATGAGACTTTGCACAGATTCTGATACAACGTGACTAGACACCCCCTCCCGAGGTTTTATGCATAACCTTATGAAAAGTAGCTGGGTTATAGAGTTTTTGGATACGTGTGTTCATCACATGCGGAAATGTAAAACTGTGACATGGACACTGTGTAAGAGGCTGGGTAAGAGTGCCACGCAGCTGCTGCTTGGGGCAATCTCCTGAATATGTTAATGTTACATATAAAACAAAAGAAAATCGGTAAATTAGATAAGTGAAATGATGTGGTATTTGTTCTTAAAGTGGGGACAAACCTCCAATTCTTAAAAACCAAAATTAAAAGAAAACTACAGGTTTGGTTATTCAGGCTAAAAGCAAATCAGCTCTGTATACAGAATGGGCCCAGCGCACGCGGCGGCCTCCAGCCAGGTCCGCAGCCATGTTCTGTGAAAGGTCAGACTGCAAGTAATTTAGGATCTGCAGACACATGGTCTCTGTGCCACCACTCAACTTGCTGTTGCTGCATGAAAACAGCCACGAACAATAAATAAATGGATGCCCATGGCTGTATTTGAATAAAACTTTATTTATAAAAAAGGCAGCGGGTTAGGTTTAGGTTATGGGTTATTGTTTGCCCGCCCTTGGTCTAGATCATGCAGTCATCTACCCAATGGTGTACACTTCAAACAACAGTTATGGAGTACTGAGTCCTTGGCTCAATTCAGAAAATGAAGGACAGAACTTTCTATAGAGTATTTCTGCATTTAGGCTTTAGCTTCCACAAAAGAATGTGGACCCTACTTCCAGCTCAGTTATCTACGAAACGACAGGGACCATACTCACCTGGCAACATGAAAGAGTTATACTACTGTAGGCTTTTGCCAGGGCATACTGCCTTGACTTTACTGCCTCAAAGCTGGATTGAGAGTTACAACATGCAAGAGAGACTTCTTAAAGAACAAGGTCCATCTGCTCTTCGAGATAATCTCTATTCTTGGGCCCAGTCACAGCCATGGGGAAACAGGTGCTCTGAATACACCCCTTTCTTCCACTCACCCACTTCCTGCAGAACTTTCTTATTCTGCAGCGCTTGTTCACTTGAAAATACCAGTTAATCTAGAAAGCTTTTTTAAGAAATGGTCCTAAGACAGGCACTGCTATAAGGAAATTCTGAGTTTTGTGATCATTATATAACAGTGTACACTTTATTGTACTGAAACATTAATATCTGATTTAGAACTAGGAATAGTTATTTACAAGCCATTTGAAAAAAACCATTATTTTGCCTCAGGGACTCTGTGAACCATATAAATGGAAATGGTTCAACCTGACTAATAGGAATAGGTGGAAGAAAAGTGGGCTCTCAACACACAAATAGGTTCTATATCAACAAGAAAAGCCATCTGGTTGCAACTCGGCATTAAATATCACAAGTCCCCCAAATATTCATATTCTTTGATTTAATAATTCCTTTGTGGGAAATTATCCTAAAGACAAGTACACAGGTACTTATTATAGTATTACTTTTAATAATAATAATTTTTTAAAAGACCTGGAAACATGGACACATGGAATAAATAGGCTGACAGCTGTCAGAGGGCAGAGAAGGAGGAGGGACTGGATGAAAGAAGGTGAGGGATCAGCCATAGAACATATGTGCGTGACTCACGGACAACAGAGTGGTGACGGCCGGCAGGAAGGGGGTGGGGCTGAGTGGAGGCAGGCAAAATGGGGGGGTTGGTGGGGACAGGTAATGGTGTCAACAATAAAAATTTTAAAAGAATAAATAAAAAGACCTGGAAATAAAGAATGTTCCAAAACAAGGAATTAGGATAAATCATGAAAGATTCATAAGATGAAAAAGGGAAGAAGCATCACTTATGGAGAACATTTAATGACATGGAAAAATCCTAATAATTACAAATCTAAATATAGAGTAAGAACTTAACACAGTATATATTAAATATATAATCCCAAATACTACAGTATTGGGATTATGGATGAATTTTTGTATTTATACAATTACTTATTTTCCAAAACTCTACAATGAACTTAAGTTTTTGTAAGTAAAAACTTATACTTGAAAAGTACTTGTGAGACCACTTTGATACTGGTTTCACAAGTGTACATCTGTTATAGGAATTAAAAAGGCAAGTCAATACATTAGGCATGTTAAGTATAATATCAGACTGTATGAATCTAACCTATTTATGACACTTCAAAATTAAAAGTCGATATTACAAATAAAATTAGAAATCATAACTCTGCAATTACCAATCTTGTTTTCCACGTATAGGACATTCCCCCCTGCCCCCCAATGCAGTCAAGTCCCTAACAGACTTGAAACCGCAAGTGGTTTTCCAGCCTCAGTGCGTGAGGGTTATTGTGGGGAGGCTGTGAATAGTAACACGCCTGTCTTCCACCATGGAGGATGTCCCCTGGAACAACAGAGAATAACGTGCCTGCGGCCCCACTCAGCACGGGGAGTTTGTGTGGTCATCTGCACGTGCCCCTCAGGACCCATTCTTGTCTGTTCTGACAGCTCCTGCCTCGAGAGCACTGACCTCTCTGGAATTCACCACCAGGTCTCCCAGACTGCCCTGTCAGGCTTTGGCCACTGGGAGACCTCAGCAGGAACAGAGAAGGGTCTGGGTATACATCGCCCTTGACCCGTGGTGCAGTTTTTACAGTGGCTGTGTCTTATAAAACTGCGGGTGTTGAATGGCCCTCCTCCAGGAAAGTCATCTCCCTCTTCGCCATTCAGTCAAAGACGGTAACGACGGCCTGCCGCTGCCCAGCGGCCCTGTGCGCTTCACCGTCTACTCACTCTGTTCAAAGTTCATTCACCGAACTTTCTTCAACTACACCGTTTGGTTATGTCATTTGACTCTGCTGGGACCTTGTCTATTTTAGGAAAAGAAAATAAAAAAACTGTTGTAGAAATCACTGCCTTAAAGGAAAGCTCATTGCCAGGTCCCAAAACTTCTAAAAAAAAAAACCTGGAAAAATATAACCTGAACTTACCATGAAAACTGCACATTTAAGTTACCGCTTGAAACTATGGAATAGACAAGTTGTGAGCTGTCACTACACAAGTAACATCCAAGTTAGTGATAGTAGAATGAGATCCCCTTAAATTTTACCTTGAAATTCAATGTGACCCAAGACAATCCATTATTAAAAGGCTCTATTTTGAAAACTGGTTATTCTTGCTCCATCTTTCAAACAAAAATATATACTTAAAAATGAAATGGACAGGCACTGGAAAGCATCTTGCAGAGCAGAGGCTTACCTCTTTGAACTTGTGGCTGAGCTTGGCCGTGTCCAGGTCTGACGGGGAGAACATGTCCTCGTTCTCAGGCAGCTCAAAGACTTCGATGGCCATGTCACCGCCAGGAAGGACAGGTCCTACCTCGTCCTCCTCTTCGTCGGTGGCATATTCTCCTGTCTGAAAGGAAGGGGATTTCAGAAATCTGGCTGTCCTTACCCCAGGTGGAGATGGGCTATTTGAGAATATGTCACAAAGAGAAATAAAACATCACCAAATTATAAAAGGGTAAGTGGGCTTTCAAGCCAAGCATGCCTAATGCAGCCAATGTTATAAACAAATGTTAGTTCACACACTCAAAGGGACATGTACACCCATGTACAAGCGCATTTCTAAAACTCTAATAGTGTCAGTAGCATCTTTAGTATAGCAACAAACATTTTCAATCTAAGGTATTTGATGGTTTTATTAAATAAAACTACGTTGCTAAGGGAAACAATTCCTTTAAATTCTCACCACCTGTGTGAGTAAGTCACCTGGTACTGGGAGCAGGGAAGAGGGAGAGGGAGGTCAAGAGACTCACAGAGTTGGCAGGGACCTCAATTACGCCTTGCGAAAGCTTAGCGGATTACTTCACCTAAGCTTTAGAGTTCAGCTGGTTCTGTTTCATTCATTTGTTTAACTGGTGTGGTTAACTAGTGGCCTAAAGGGTAATCCAACGGTTTGTAAAGTAACCTCCCACACTGCTTTCCTGCAGAGTACTTTGAAAAAGCTTAGTATTTTATCAACCCTAAAAAAAAAAAATTCATGTATTCTAGATCACCAATTTTTCTCGAGAAAGCCAGTGATCTGGCAATATGGTAATACTGCCATAGTAATAACTGGCCCTGGTCAGCAGTGGCTGCCCCTTTTGGAGGGGCACCACAACTTCCGCACCTCCGCATTATTCTGTGCTGTTAGCTTCCCCGCTTCGTGATACCCCCAGGGCCCCAAAGGTGTCTGAGTTCATATCCCCTGAGATGAACGTTCCTCCTGACCCCTAAACTCTGTAACATTATTAGCAGGTGGCTCTGCTCCTGGCAGCATCAGGCTATGAGACGCTAATCAAAATAACTTTCAAATCTATACCTTATGATATAACTTAAAGACAGATCACCGATTCACAGGGTTGAAAAAACAAAGTTTGTTTAATTCATCTTTGTTCCTTCAGGTAGTTTGATCTAATACATAAAACAGATTAAGAATTCATGTTGCCTTAAAAAACTTCCATAAACAGTATACAGAGTGATCTATTCCTTTGATTAAATAGGCTTAGCATCTGATTGCTGGTTTTTTTTTTGATTCTGTACTATGATCTTACTAAGGCTGAAACTCTTATTTCTTTTGCTATGTTTGCATATGAAGGAAATACAGTCATTAACCTCAATGTAATAATTCCTCATGTCTGGAAGACCATTATTAAATTGCCCTTCTGACTTTTCCTTTTCAAGCAAAACAATTCTAGTTTTCTCACAGGTCTCATTCTCTGCGATCCTGGATTCTGATTCTCTGAAAGTTCCTCTCATTTTTCTTAAATCATGGGGCCCAGCAGTAGACACGATTTCTAGTAAGGACTCTGAGGACCATCAACTGTGATGAACAAACTGCCTTGGCATCCTTCAGGCTCTGCTTCCCATTGGAGGTGATTATCATGAAGACTTTGACTTTGGTGGTATTTGTGTGTAATTGTATCTGGAAGTCCAGGGCTCTTTAGAAACCAGTTTGAGAAATGTCCAAGCTGTAGCAATACCATCCCAAGTGTCCTTGGCACTGGCTGGGGAAGGCAGTGAGAGAGTGAGGGCTGGATGGTTCCAGACAGCTTTCATTTGTTCGTATGATTAGATCCTCCAAATCTTAAAAGAACTCTAATTCCAGATTTGATTGTTTCTTTTTTAATGGTATTCTGTAAATTAATTCATTTCCTACTTATACATATGGTGAGGTGTGTCTGGAAAAAGTCCAGCCATTGCTAATATAACAAGAACAGTTTGCACAACATTGGTGTAACCTGGCAGCCAAGGAGAGTGGGCTGAAATGCACATGTGTGAACAATGATGACTTCACTGTACTAGTCAGTGGGGGCAGTAGACGCCATTGAGTGAGCATGTGTACTATGTGGCCATCACATTCAAAATGACTGAACGAGTAAAGCAACAAATCTGCATCAAATTTGCATGAAGCTTGAACATTCCTCCATAGAAACTATTGGGACGACTCAGAAGGCTGCAGCTGTGGGCAACTGGTGATTGGCAGCTTCATCACAACAACACACTTACTCATGCATCATATCTTGTGCAGAGTTTGTTAGCAAAACATCAAATTGACCAGGTGACTTGGCTGCCCTCCAGCCCAGATTTGGTGCCCTGTGACTTCTGGCTTTTCCCAAAACTAAAATCACCTTTGAAAGGAAAGAGACTTTGGTCCTTTGATGAGATTCAGGAAAATACGATGGGGTAGCCGATGATGGTTGGGAGAACTGTGTGAGGTCCCCAAAGTGCCTACCTTTGAAGGCGACTGAGATGTCATTGCCCTATGTACAATGTTTCATGTCTCTTGTTGAATGTCTCTATTTTTCCATATTATATGGCTGGATACCTTCTGGACAGACCGTGTATATTTAAAACCAACAGGAACTTTGTAAATCCAGGTGATAGGTGACGTTCAGCAGTAGGAATGTAGTTAGGCTAGTACGTACACATACTCAAGATACCTGCTGAAAGTTTTGATTTATAGATATAAAACCCAATGCTTGTTTTTAACCCTATAATTACAATTAGAATCACAGCTGCACTTTTATTATGAAGGCCTAAACCAAGCATATAAAATTTATTTCTATATCATCAATTTGATGACTATCATGAATGACTCAAAGTCTTGGCTAAATTTAAAGCCCAATAATCATGTGGCACATTGTAAATATAAGAGCTGAAATGAACAATCGTATTTCCCTTTGCCAGCTTGAAAATAGATTTCTCTTCACCATGTGCAAGGTAATGAATATACACACAGGACAGGGCAAAGTAGGCTTACAGTTGCACAGTCATTCATGATAAATAGTACAATAATAAATAATCATGTAAAAATAAACTCATTTCTCATTTTGTGAAACACAGAGTTTATCCTTGTATTACTATTTATTGTATTGTTTTCCATATGAACAGCTGTAAACCTACTTTTACACCACCTTGTATGTGTTCAGAATGGGAACTGACAGAGAATATCAACAAATGATTTTTTAAAAAATAAATCCAAAAGTGCCGGTTGCATTTACCTGGTAATATTTATAACCTCCTAACGAGGTTTCTCAGTAGTATTGAGAACATGCACTGGGGAGTCATTTGTTAAAAAGGGAGTATTTTGTCAATTTATTTTTTAACATGCCTTGTACTGAGTAACAGGATTAGCGTATACACAAGGTACGCAATTCTCACCTCTAAGTATAGTTCTGGCTTTGTCACCCACTTTAGTTATCAAAATTATCTTCACAAATTTAAGTTATTCAGAAGGTTCCTCTAGCTTCTTTTATGTTTGACTTTGCCAGTTTCCTTTCCATCTCAGTATTCTAATTACCTGTAATTCTGCCAAAATTCTTTTTGTTTTTCATTTCATCTTTTTATCTCCAGTGTACAAAAATGTACAAAAAAGGAGTTGCTACAACAAAATACTTCTATTGGCATCCAGTTCCTTATCTTTACCTCTGGCCAGATTCAACATCTTTCAACTAAACAGAGACTCCTGAAAGTTCTTTGTCCCAACCTGCAAGTCCACGTTAAATGAGGCAAGAATAGTCCCTCGTGTAAGAATTGACAGAGATAGTAAATGTTCCTTTTCATCTCCTTGTCTACCTTCTTTGTTACTATTTTATATAAGATCTGTCCAGAGGTATCCAGCCATGTACTATGAAAAATAGAGATATTTATTGAAGAAGATATCAGATACATGAAATACTGTGCATAGGACAATGACACCTCACACAGTTTGCCCAAATGCCATCAGCTGGCCTGTTATATTTTCCTGCATCTCATTAATGGGCTCAAATCTCTGCCCTTTCAAAGGTGACTTTAGTTTTGGGAAAGGCCAGAAGTTGCAGGGTGTCAAGTCTAGGCTGTAGGGGAGCTGAGTCACCTGCATGAGATGTGATACATGAGCAGATGTGTTGTTGTGATGAAGCTGCCAATCACCAGTTGCCCATAGCTGTGGCTTCCTGAATCATCCCAACAGTTTCCATGGAGGAATGTTCAAGCTTCATGCAAAATCTGATGCAGAGTTGTTGCTTTACTTGCTCAGTCATTTTGCATGTGACAGCCGCACAGCACACATGCTCACTCAATGGCGTCTACCATCCCTACTGACTAGTACAGTGAAGTCATAACTGTTCACACATGCACATTCCAGTCCACTTGCCTTGGCTGCCAGGTTACATCGATGGTGTGCAAAGTGTTCTCGTTATATTAACAATAGCTGTACTTTTTCCAGACAGATCTTGTACTTTTTAATAGCTCCCCTGAAAGGGAGAAAATATGAATAACCATTATTTTGTAACTTACTCTGTGCCCAACACTGTACATTTCTAAAAAATATGTAGTACTATGCCATCTTAATTTGAGGAAACTGAGACTCAGATACTTTATCCAACACCAGATTGTCAGTTACGTTCTTGAAGGTGTATCTAATATATTCCACAGCCCATGCTCCTTTCATTCTGCTGTCTGCAGGACACATGAACTAAAGCTTTGCAGAAAACAAAAAAACAAACCAGAAATACGTTCCTTTCATTTTTCCCCAAGCAAAATCCTAGTGCATAATCCTGTTGTGTGGCAATTTCCCTTCCACATCTTTGAACATTATCATTCAGTTAGCTTTGAAGATTTTGAGGCGTGTCTCCAGTGAGCTGCAAAGTTCTTATTCTTTTCCTTTCTCTCGCAACATGCTCACCCTGGGCAAGTGCATAGAAATCTTCAAAAGATTTGGTTTATGGGTTGGCTGATGTTTCATGTACTCCTTTTTAAAAAAAATGTTTATTGATTTTAGAGAGGAAGGAGGGGAGAGAGAAAGGAACATCAATGTAAGAGAGAAACATTGATTGGTTGCCTTGTATATATGTGACCCCCAACTGGGAATCGAACCTGCAACCTTTTGGTGTATAGGACAATGCTCCAACCCACTAAGCTACACTGGCCAGAGCTCATACACTCTTTCTTACATAAACCAGAACCATAGCATACAATCTATAGAATTACTCCAGTGTCTTATAATGGATGAAAAAGATACTTGTAAAGCAAAATGAATGCAACATTCCACTCAGTGTTTGTGGTTTATATCTTTTATATTTCCTTCTCATATCTAATTTTCTTGAGCTAAATCTTCCCTAATCATTTTATCTCATTTTTGCAAACATAACTTGAGCTCAGTCTTTACTAAATCTTCCCTAAGCGTTTTATCTCATTTTCACAAATATAACTTTATCCTCACATTGCATCAAAGCATATGTTTTATTAAAATGCATGATTACAGTAAGCACAGTTGCTCCATCTCTTGTAAACACGTAACTTTTGATGGTGGGAGCAGAAGTGTGCAGACCTGCTGGAGCCTTGAACACGCAGGAGAGCTGCGGATCACAGCCTCGGGCGTGCAGAAGGTGCAGAGAGCATCTGCTGCGCTGGTGAGCTGGTTAAGTAGAGACCACTGAAAGAATCTTGGTTTTGAAGTCATGTAGGTCTCTGTTCAAATCCCGGCTCTGTGCTGACAAGTTTGTCATGACATTAAGTTAGGTAGCACCGGGGAGTATTTAATACAAATTCTGGCCCATGCTTGGTGCTCAAAATAAGCCACTGCTGCTGTTGCTGCTGGTTGCACTAATACTGTAACAGCAATGCACTAAAGCCCCTCTACCTCTACCGTGTAACCAGACACCTGCTAGTAAGATATGGTCTCACAAATGTAATGTCCTTAATGACCTCACCACTTGAATCTTTTATACAAAAACTGGTCATTTCTGAAATAAAATTTCTCCATTCCTTAAACTTATTCCTCTTCTCATGTTCCCAGTTTTGGAGTAGGCATCAGCTTCTAGCCCAGATTAAGGTAACTTCCAGGCCTCTGTTCTCTTCCCGTAACTAGATTCCCTCCTACACATGTGATCAGAAATTGGTATCCATCTACTTAGCACATTCTATGAAGCTGCAGCCTTAAAACTCTTCTATTCCACCCCATTATGCTTCCACTATACGCCTTATATTACTCACAACACATGGCTGTTTATGTCTGCCTCCTCCCATCAACTTCCTTCACCTGCAAGTTCGTTGAGAGTGCCGGGTGGGATTCATTCCCACGATCCCGGCGCGGCTAGCACACTGCTCAGCATACAGTAGGCACTGAAGAAATGTTTGCTGAATAAGTTAATACAGTCTTAGCTACATCTGCACAGCATAGCAGAGCCTAATTTTCCTGTTAATTCTCCGCTTTCAAGTAAGAAATATAGCGAAGCACAGCTGTAGCTGGGGCCTAAATGACCCCTGGGGGGATTTTCTCTTATTGTTAAGCTCAACCATTAGCAGTAATTTTTGCTGTAGCAATGTTTGCTCTGGTATATTCAGGGAAACTAAACGGTGCTAATCATAAAAATAGCCTTAATTATGCAGTTTGTGTTGGAATTTGTTTATTGGATTTGAATTTGGTTATGTATATTTTCAGACTCGGTTCTGTGAGTGAATAGGAGAGAGTTGCTTTCTATCTGGAGAAGAAAAGATCTCAAACTAACCATTTAATGTTTGAAATCCCCAAATCTGCGCCAACCATCCAGATGGCTTTCGGCAAAGCAGCCCCTGCTCTGTAAAGGCCTCTCTTGTTATTTGCTGTCAGTTGACTTCTGTGTGTCCTAGTTCTGTAATGTTAGGTCACTTAGTCTCTTTTAACTCATCGTGTGCTCATCTATCCAGTGGGAATAACAGCACCTACTTCGTAAGTTTGGTGGGAGGATTCCCAGGAGTCATATATTCCAAGTACTCATCACAGTGCCTAGAATGTGCTGCGCGAGTTGATGGCTGTGTGATTCTGGTTATCTTCTCCATCCCTGGTTTCCCCAGGGTGACGCCACAGAGCAGAACGACAAAAACGGAGCCTGGGCTTTGGGGGTGGAGAGACCAGGACCCCACAAGAGAAAAAACAAGGTCATGGATGCATGTCAGTGGGCAAGTCCTTTAGCTTGTATCTGTTGTCCTCTCCTGTTTCATAAAATGGTACCCAAAATCTCAGTGCCATGGGGTTACTGACAGGATTCAAAAGAATAAAACATGTAAAACATCCTACACAATCCCTGGCCCATTGTGCTTCTCATTTATTGAGTCACTCAAAATTTTCTGGTCTTTCTTTGTTCTCAGAATGTTTTCTGATATTTCACTCTATTCTTACTGTCTAGTCACCAAATCAAAAAAAATCGGAAACCTGTGTGTGGGTTACTGAGCTGGCCTTCTGTGTTCTCCGCCTCAAGGGCCTCAGCTTTCCAGGTCACCGGTAACACCAGTGACCAATTATTCTTCCTAAAATTTCTGACCAGACACAGTTAAGATTTGCCTATAAAATCTTTTATTAACCACCCAAACTCATCTTTCCCTTCTGAAAATTTTCTAGCAATTGTGGTAGACCACTCATAAAGTAGCATTTGATTTTATAATTTAAAGATGTCTTTAGTACCCACCCCCCTTCCTTTTAGAAAATGTACTCCCCAGAGGGCCCCTTCTTCCTGGTAATCATGCTCTTGCAGAGTCCCTTGCCCTTGAATGTGGACTGGACCTAGAGACTAACAGCCAGAGCATAACTTTTGTTGTTAGTCTGGTTGTTAAGTCTCAACTTTGTGATGGGATGTCACTTCTGAGATTAGTTTACAAAAAGACTGGGACTTGCATCTCTTTTGTCCTCTTGATTTTTAAGAAACACGTTGCCACGTTGCGCATGGCCCTATGGGAAGGCCCCTGTCAAAAGGAACAGTGTTTCTGGCCAACAGCCAGCAAGGGCTGGATGCCTGCCAAGAGTTCACACGAGGGAGCTTGGAGGTGGATCTCCTGTGTTCTGCCAACAGCTGTGAGTGAGCTTGGAAGTGGATCTTCCCCCAGTTGAGCATTTAGATGACTGCAGCTCTGGCTGACACCTTCTTTACAGCCTTGGGAGAGAGCCGGAGTCAGAGGCATCCAATTAAACTGACATGCAGATGCTGTAGCGTATAGCCATGACTTACTTTAAGTTGCTAAGTTTTCGTAGTAATTTGTTATACAGAAATAGAAAGGGGATATAATAAATACAGAAAAATGATAAAGTGACTCTGGCAACAGGCAGCAAACAAAGGCTGGGAGGATTTTGAGGGTAACACACTGCACGCAGAAATCTGGAAGGGGATCCTTGTTGTGTAGCAGCAGAGAACTTAGCAACATCCTCACCTTCTATAACAAGGAGGTAGGAAATGTCCCTAGTGAACAGAGTGATTCTAAAATTAAGGAATGGATTCCAAACACGGTCTAAAAGTGAGGCAGAAGGTGTGAGCATAAAGTCTTTTGTTAAGAATTCGGAGCTGAGGAAACCGAAATTTTTTATAATGGGTGGTATGCAAGTCTGTCACTTGCCCTGCAGGGAAACTCTATCTCTATTTTCTGAAGCTGTTTGCTAGTCAAACATCATTGAAAAGATAATCTGGAACAAAGGTCATCAGTGTCTCTGCTCACAGGACATGCGCAGAGGTGTGAGACCCCTGGGGGGATTGTCTCCAAGCAATATCCACCCTCGTTTCTGCGCCATCATGGCTCCTGGTGAATCTTCCCATGAGTATGATATTCCCTTGGCTACACAGATGAATTTAACCAACAGCGGCTGGGACCAAATCCATTCTGTCTCACTGTGTATAATTAGGAATCCTATTGAAAAATCTCTAAGCAGCAGAATGAGTCTAACCCACAGCACTTAGATCAACATATTCCCTGAGGCCTCCAGACTCTACTGGCAAAACAAATACCATAAACCATCAGGTCTACCTTAGAAACCCAAGTGGCTTTCTCCTTAGTTTCTTTATTGACCATTCCACTTGGCCTAAGGAATTAATTCAGATATAGTAGGATGTATCCGTGATAGCACAGATTTGGCGCTGGCCCACACAAACAAAGTGTAGGGTTCAGGGCATTCTGTCATCTGTAACAACCTCGGCCAGCCAGGTGAGGTTGACCTGAATCCCTTCTAGGATGCAGGTGGTGTCACTGATCACATCACCATTCAAATTTTGTGCCACTTTTCAATGAAATGAGTCTGATCCTAACAGCAATTGCCTGCAGGGTACATATCAGCTAACCCTCACGAAAGCAACCCTGAGCAGCCAAGAACAGCCTCCCTTCAGAGGGATCTCTGGATCATCTATCTGAGTGCTACCTGATCTAAAGATGGAGTTTTTCTCAATACACGGAAGCCTCTTATGACTACCCCAAAGGTGCAGGTACATGAACAGCCTAAAGAATTGGATAAGTTGCCATAATTTGTTTTAACAGTTTGACATCCCGAAATTTAGCCTGTCAGTCTGTAATTTTCCAAGGGACCAAACAGTTGGGTCACTGACAACAGCTCAAGAGTCGGTAAAAGTATCACAAGGCTCCTCAACGGGAGTGCTGGCCAGAACACTGTGCGTTCTGCCAGTTGATTGAGCAAAGTGACCATGTCCATTCTGGGGTGTGCATAGCTGGTCCTGAGGTCGGAAAACAGCAGACGGCATTGGACGGCTTAGCCGAACCATCCGCGAAGTGAGCCTAGGTATTTAAGGAAAGCTCTATGAATTGAAGGCCTCGCTGAAATGGAGGCCTTGTTTCTGGAGGTGGATAAAGTTTCCCTGAAATGGAAAGCTGGACTTGTTCATGGAAATCTAAGATGCTGTGGGGCCAGGGTGGCAGTTTTCTTAAAACCCTCATTTCTGTTTGATAAGCAAGGTTTGTTGGGCCCTCCCAACCTTACTGGTCAGGGAGTTCGAGTTGACCCATCTCAAACTGAGCACATTCAAATGCGACAGTCACAAGGCCCTCAGGGGTCAGGCACTCAGTTCCAGTTCTTATAAGCACTTAGTAGAAGATTAATAGCTGCTCCCCACCCCCGTGTTTTGTTTTTGGTGTTGTTTTTGCTGCATCTTGCATGGAGTGTTGTTGCTTTGAGAATTGGCCCCGAAGGTTCTGCCAGCCATTAAGTATCTAAATAAGGTGTGATTTCCCCTTCTCTTCCTGGGATTCTATGTTGTTTCTGGACTCCCTGGGGGCAACAGGGATAATGATCTATATATCCTACTAGTACAGCTCTACATGTGGCAATCCCTGAATGGCAGATCTCCACTGGCACACAGTGGGATAAAGATGCACCGTCATATAACACATCAATTCCATTATATGTCTAACAGTGGAAGCCACAACAGCCTTACCCTGCATTTGCCCAGAGTCATATCTACAAGACCATTTTAGCTCCCCTTCCCACTGCAAACCCTGCCCAAACCGCATTAGTTGAATTTGGGTGTCTTTTCTCACTATCGGACAGGGTGAGATGTGATCTGTGACTCAGCATTCACAGAACCATAAAATATGGGTGCCTCCCCTCCCAAAGTTCCCCAGCACACTCAAGGGATTCATATAGCATTTGGCCCATCTGGAGGACAAAAAGATCTCAGTCCTACCCCTAGTCATCTTTCTCAAGGTCAGGGCGGAGAGAGACATCCAAGGACATGGAAGCAGAGAGCAGCTCTGCGCCGGTCACCATCGGTTCTGAGCCATGCTGTGATCATTCCTGTTTTAACTGGACTTCCAATGTCCATCTAAAGCACCACGTACAGTGAATCATCATTACTAACACAGCCCATTTTGATTTGGGGAGTCTGACTCAGAAGCCATAGCCTTGACTCCCACGGCAGGGACCCTGTTAGGGAACACATCTCAATCTGGAGTCCAATGATAAACCTGGTTTGAACATAAGGAATGGTGACGTTTTCCAAGGTGGTGAGGCTGACTGTGAGAATTTGGAACAGGTTCTCATTCTCTAGAGGGTTCCTTTCACCAGCATTACAGACAAGTTAGGACCCAAATACTCATCAGTGTTGTCCCATATGAGTGTGTCTGTCTCAAGGAAATCCTGACAGTACTCATATTCCTTTAGACCGTCCAAGACCTACTCCAGAAGGTTTTGAGATCTTTTACTGTCTGAATGAATATAAAGCTGGCATGATAAAACTGCAGGAGGGGTTGAGTCAAAAGGCAGCCCAATTGTTGCTGTTTCTCCTTACCTAGTATTACATGCCATGCCCAATTATCTCTCCAGCAAACAGCAAAAGTTCCCCAGGCTTCTGACCACAGCAACTGCAAATTCCTTCCTTTCATCCTCAGTGTGGGTGTGTTTCTCTGTAAGTGTTGTCTGAATAATGTCAGAACCTTCCTCTAACCCAGAATGGTTCTTCATACTAGTTGATATAGTCCATCATGATTTTTGTGCTAGTACCACAAGCCACAATTTCCAAAGAGTGATGAGAAGAGGGCAGGATAATGCCTACACATGTAGATATGACAGGAGAGGACCCCAGAATCTGGGTAGCCTGCATCTTTTATAACAGGCAGTAAGTATGACTGCCCTTGCTCCAGAGGGAAAGACCATCTTCCAAGGCTGTGTTCATACACAAACACTTGAAAAGACAATCCAGATCAAAGGGCATTTCTGAATGCCCCAGAAAATGCAAGAGCTCATTAGATAATTTTTCCAATTATTATTTAATGGGAAAAAAAGTCTAGAAATTCAGCTGATTTTTAAAGTTTCTACAATATTGTTCAATCTACCTTTTCAAAGACTTCCAAATACTTATTCCCTTTCTATATACTCTGTTCTGCAATAAACTGGTCTTTTTATTTTTTGAATACTCCTAATACTGAGCTGGTTTCTTAGTTATACAAAACAAATTAAAACAACAAAAAACTTATTGTAATCAAATCTGAAACCACGAATCTCAAAATCATGCTTTTACTCTGTATGTCCTTAGTTATGATGATTCCTTTACACTATGGTTATGTGGTCTTTTGATAGGTTGTCTTGAAAATGATTTAAATTCTTTACCTTATATATTTATTGTTTCCACAGCACAACAGCCAGCTTCATGAGAGTATAAACTATATTTTTCCATGACTCAATAGTCCCAATTCAATTCCTTTTAATAAATGTTATCCAGTTGCTAAGACATAAATGCCATTGTCTTTAAGTCCCTGATAAATATATTCTATATGAGGAGGGAACCAGTGATCCCTATTTCTCCCACTGAGATCCAGAGCTGAACAGCCAACAGACCAAAGAGACCTCTGTAATTCAAATGTCACACTGCAATTTCAAGTTGGCAGCCTTCCTTGAGTTTCATTTTACTTGCCTAGGAAACAATGAAGCACTTATTCTGATGCCAGCAGAACTGTGGGAAGAGACTAAGAGATTTGTATTTCCTTGAATTTTAATCTGAAGAGCACAACTACAGTGACCAAAGAGTGGCAGTACATGTTATCATTATTTTAATGAGTCTATAATTATACAACTAATTGAATCTTGGAAAATGTGGGGTGGTTTATACAAAAACTGACTCATGTGATTGCAAAAATGTTAACAGGTATCATAAGTCATAACCAGAAGTCATAGATATAGGATGTATAGTAAACAATAAAGAGAAATCCAAAAAAAGTCATTAATGGTTATTTGTATGGATTGATCTATCCATTAACAATAAATATAATCTCAACCTTATAATTTCCTTGGAGGAAAAACAATTCTATTCCTTTCCTCATTGTGGTTGGTGGAGGCAATACCTTTCTGCAATACCAGGACTTCAAGGTCCTTACATCAGTTTTCCTGCATCTTTAAGTCGGACGACTCTAGCTCTGACTGCACCTAACCCTTCCCCACAACCCGAGGCCCTCTATCGTACATACTCTGTTTCAGTAGGTCTGAGGCTGGGGGAGAAATCTGTAATTTTAAAGAAAGACCATGAGGTCTCCACATTAAGATGTTTGATACACAGGGTGTTAAGTCATTTTGTAAGTCCTTCAAGAGCAGGAACTATATTATCTTCATTTTATATCTATATAACTGATAAATAGAAGCAACTGCATGTGGCAAATTTTAAATTTTTCATTAAATATTGATTTGATGCATAAAATTTATGTAGCATCTAGAAAATACAATAAAGATAATCACCAATGAGCTAACAACCTAGTTCAAGAACAGGAGCAGAACCACTACATTCTAATTATGGTTCTCTGTGTGTGTCTCCTTAATCTGTTTCTAACACTTGCCCTGCAGAGTAATCCTGAATTTTATCACTCTTAAATTTCTCTAGTTTTATTATTTTTTATTATGACTAAACAATGTGTCATTTATTTTTACATGATTGTAAACTTCATATAATGAAATCATGTTGTTTGTATTCTTCGGAGCATTTTTGGGTTTAATGGTACATGTCTGAGGTTCCGCCAGTTCTTGTGGACTGCAGAAACAACTTCTATACACTATTCCACTGCACGTCTATACTACAGTATATTTACCCATTCTCTGGTTGATAAAGATATCAGTTGTATCCAATTTTTTCTAAGAATAATATTATATATATTTCTTATTGTAATAACTATGTATAATGCCAGTTGGCTACTGGAAATATCAGGGGGAACACTTGTTCTTTATTGGGGCAATTGTTTTTTAAAGTGGATGGGCCAATTTATATTTCTGTGTGCAGAGAATAAGGTCTTTTTACTCCCCATTCTCACCAAAACCTAAAATATCCCATTTAAATCAGTTCAGTAGAACAGAACTGATTCAAAATGAAGTATTTCATTTTGGTTTTGAATTTCCACATACTCATTGCTTATATGGTTGGGCACTTTTTTGTATGTTCACTGGCCACTACAGTTTCCTCTCTTATGACATGACTAAGTCAATAGCCTATACACAGTCTTTCTTACTGGTTCATAGAACTTTTTATATAATTCTCTATAATTCTCTTTCAGTTATTTATTTTTCAAATATTTTCTTCCAACTTCTGGTTTGCCTTTTTGCTCTCATAAAAATATTCTTTTAATGAACGAAAGTTTTTAACTTTAATGCAATTTTCTCCACATTTTCCTATATGGTTTTGCTTTCTTAAGTGTCTCATGTAAGAAATCATTTCCAGCTGGCTGGCATGGCTCAGTGGATTGAGCGTGGGCTGAGAACCAAAGCATCGCAGGTTCGATTTCCAGTCAGGGCACATGCCTGGGTTGCAGGCCATGACCCCCAGCAACCGCACATTGATGTTTCTCTCTCTCTCTCTCTTTCTCCCTCCCTTCCCTCTCTAAAAATAAATAAGTAAAATCTTTTAAAAAATCATTTCTTAGATTAAGGTCATAAATACACAGATTCTTCTACACCATCTCCTATCTTTTATGGGTTTGCTTTATGCATTTGAGTAGTCAATCCATCTGGAATAAACTTTGGGATACTAATGGAGATGAGGGTTGCAATTTCACCATTTTTCCTTCACTGAGAAGCCTAACATTTCTTAACTCTTCTTGAGCATGTTTCTATGTCAAAAATCAAATTTGCATGTATGCGAGGGCCTGTTTCTGAGCTCCCAACACAGCCATTCTTTTGCTCCAGGGTCTTAACTGGTACAATTTAATAAAAAATATCTCTCTTTTAAGGCATGTGAAACATCGTGGTTATTTCTGGTGCACTGTTCTTTCACATATATTTTTGCAATAGCTCACCAAATCCTATTTAAAAATCCTTAGAATTATTTTTGCCGGAGTTACACTTAAGGTATAAATCAACTGACAGAAAGTTGACTCAATTAAGTTACTGAGTCTTTTAATCTACAAGCAAGGTTTCTTTGTAATTGTATATAAACTTTACAAAGTGTATTTCAATAAAATTTTTCTTCATGAAGGTCTTACCTATCTTTTATTAGGCAAGGTCTTGCCTTTTACTAAGGTAACTTATAAATTATATTTTCTCTCTGAGACACATTGAAATAGATGTTGTATGTTTTATTAATTACATATCCAGTAAACTTGCTAAAATCATATCTAATAATGAATCTCTAGGCATGTTTGAGGATTTCTAAGTAGACAATTGCATCACTAGTGAATAACAACAGCTTCGTTTCTTCCTTTCCAGCCCATTTCTTATATTTCTCCTTCTTGTCTTCCAATATGATGTCAAATGCAAGAAGTGACATTTTCAAGTATTAAACCATACTTATATTATTGACTCAACTCAACTTAGCCATGATCTCTTTTATATATTATTGGACATGGTTTGGTAATATTTTGTTGAGTTTTTTTTGCATTATTTTTAAAAATAGGATGGGACTGGAAGACTTCTCTTTCATCATTACTTGGTTGCAGTACCAAGGTTGTACCTCATTACCTTAAACATTTCACACTCTCAAAGTCTCACTGGTATCAGAGTTGTGCCGGTTTTGTTTTTGTCTTCTACAGTTATACGTGACTGGAGATACTTGATCCAGTTGGATATAAGTGATAAAATAACTTGGGCCTTATATTTCTTCTTTCTTTCTCCCTTCCCTTGTCCTTTTGTCCCTCTGCCTCTCCCTCCCTTCCTCCTGTTGACTGATACTATGGCAATTCATTTCCCTTTGAATTTTGTACTTCAAAATTGTAATCTCTCATTTCTTGAAACTTTAACTATTAGGCTTTGACTGAAGGTGAAATCTCTCAAGAAAGGATGTGCTTGTTTTTTCTCTTCTAAAAGGTAGCATAAATTCAGGCTGCCGTGATCACCATTTCTCAGAAGAAATTTTTCTTCTACTCAGCACCAAGGTTTGACACTGGCAAATTGCCTTGCAGTCCCTGAGGTGGAAGATCAGACTGATTCTCATCTTCCAGAGCAGGGAAGCCCCTAGGGCTTTTGCTTTAGGCTGAAATTCTCCAATTAGATATCCCATTTTGGATGAGCCCTGAGCTTTATCTACTGTAACTCAGAGCAATACCAATTACAGTATGGTCAGAATATATAGAACATTCAAGATAAATGGGACAGTATGAAAAGTGAAAGAAACCAGACATAAAAAAGTATATACTTTATGCCAAATGTAATTCCAGAATTGACAAAACCTACCTACGATGTCAGAAAGCAGACTGAATGGTTGTTCGGGGCTGAGAGTGACTGTGAAGTTCTATAAGGGAACTATCTGAGGTAATCAAGTTCATAGCTTCATTGTGGTGCTGGTTATGCATCAAACTGTTATCCTAAACACATTTTAAGTTGGTGCACTTTATTGGATATAAATTATTCCTCATTAATGTTGATTTTAATACTGAAATACAGGCATATAAACATTATCAAATTATACCGGTAAGATCTGCACGTGTTACTCTGTGTCAATTTTATGTCAATAAAATAATTGTAAAACCCCTCTAGGAGCTGGCATTTCAGAAATCAAGTAAGTTTTTACTACCACCACCCTTACTAGCATCCATATCAGTTTAAATAAATGGAGGCTCTAGGGAGTCCTGGTAAACCTCTGTGACAAGGTAGTTTTAGCCTGTTAGTCTTTGGTCAGGTCACCATTTAGTTTTTATTGCTGGTGAAAAGGTATTTCTATGATTAAAGCCTATTTCTAAGTTAGTGCATTGGCGAGAAGATGGCTATCTGTGCAGCACTGTTCCTGACATCATTGAGGACATTTTGACTATTACTTCTATTGCATTCTATTTATTTATGAATAAAAAGAAGTCATGTCAACACGAGTCACCAAATTGCTATTTCTAAGGTCCCAAAGCTTTACAAAGAATGAAATACATACGTTCATTTATTTTTCTGGTTTTATATGCAGAGGGTTTTGTTGCAGTATGGTCTAGTTAGTCTTCTTGGAAATCATGGCCTCTGAGAACAATGAGAATGCGGAAGCAAAAGACCATTGAAAACTACTAAGTCCCCAAGTGCCAAGGACAAGCACAGAGTGCTCCCTCAGTCCCTTCCCTGTGTCCACCCTCCAGTCTTGCTAGGTTGGACGTTCCTTTTATCTCAGATCCTATGCTGCTCTTCCACCACTGTCACAGATTATGTTTCTAACTAAACTACATTCTCCTCACTTTACTCCCCAATTTTCATCTTAACATCCTTTGAGTGACTCAACTCAGTTCAAGTCCTTGGCTTCCTCTAATCTGCCCAGCACTGTACTCATCCCTGGATGCATTAAAAATCAGTCTGTCAATGAAGAGGTTACATGCTAGTGAGGTAAATTTGTGGGTAAATAATAATAGAGGTACACACAGTGCTCGTGAGTCATAAAAACAGGCCGCCCAGCCCAGCTGAGAGAGACAAAGGTGGTTTCTGGAGGAGATGGATGAAACCCAAAAAGAGCCCTAAGAGGTGAACAGGATGGGTGGGCACACCAGGGCAGCTGAGAGTTGGCGCATTCAAGACAGAGGAACCAGGAGGAGCGCAGGCCTGGGGAACTGCAGGACCCCTAGGGCCCGCTGGAAAGTGAGTCTGTATGGCCCATCCCTCACTGTGAGTTTAGCATTTTAGAGCCTTTTGGTAAAAAGTTATACTCAACTTATAAATGTTTTTAAAGTTGAAAGATATTGTCATTTGTGTTTGTTTCTATGGCATCCGATTAACACTTCGAACTCTGTGGCTCATCATTGTAACACCGAGTTGCTCCAGCATGGTTTCTAGGAACTAGGGATTATACACTCTCAGAAGAATTTAATGGCATGGAGAAACCTGATAAAGTTTCTTTGGTATTGTGCATCTGGCACATGCATAAATATCTCCATAATGTGGTAGCTGGAGGAAAATTGCAGGAAAACACATTCCAGTCACTTGCATTATGATAAAATAAAGAAAACAAGCTACAAAAAGATGACATTACTCAGCCAAAGATTTCTATTCCAGCCCCTGTCTCCCATGGATGCTGCTCATCCTCCTGTCGGTGCTCACTGTTATAATACTACTGTTCCTATATACAGAGGATATTTCTAGAGAGGGCCTTTCAAGTAGAGAAGGATATTTACCTCCTGGGGATCGTGTGGGTGTCTGTGCGAGTGTATGTGTGTGAATTTATGTGTGTGTGTGCCAGTGCACTATTTAGGTTAGTTCGAGTGTGGATACATTCTTCAACTGAATCTTCTCCAAGTATTTTATGGTTCTGGGTTCAGATGAAAATGACCACTACTGTAGATGTAGGGGTCACAAGCCAAATTACATTTAATAATTTTGAAGATACAGTCAAATTGGAGTCTCTGAACAACTTGTTTAAAAGGTTTTCTATTTCTCCCATTCCTTAGGCTCCTCTAATCACCGTCGGCCAGTCTTCCGTTCACACACACCCGACTTCCAGTTTTAAGCTTCTCTATCTCTATTACTGGCAGCTAAAGACCATGAGAATTGTCTTATTTATAGTATAACACCTTTTTAGACATTTTGGCACGTCCACCATATAAATCATGTGAATAAGTACTATGATAATCTAAAGAGATGTGCATGCAGTTTTTTGAAAAAATTAAGAACTTTGTATCACATGATTCTTTCCCTTTAAAAAATCACTGGATTTAAAAAAAAAAACAAAACCTGGCTGGCATAGCTCAGTGGATTGAGCGCGGGCTGGGAACCAAAGTGTCCCAGGTTCGATTCCCAGCCAGGGTACATTCCTGGGTTGCAGGCCATAACCCCCAGCAACCGCACATTGATGTTTCTCTCCCTCTCTCTCTCTCTCTCTCTCTCCCCCCCTTCCCTCCCTAAAAATGGATGAATAAAAAAAAAAATCACTGGATTTAAAGATAATATAAATCACTTTGTACCCTGTACTGTACCAACATCACACAGCCCTGCTGTTGAATATCTCTTTTTTCCTTTTAGTGTGAATTACAAACTATTTAAAGTGTTAGGGATTAAAAACATCTAGGGTTAAATATTAGGAAGCAAGTCCACATTGCAGAACCTGTACCTAAAATATTTGGAATAATGTTTCAGAATAAATATTATGTTTCAAAGGGGAATCTTCAAACTATCACTCAACATTCAAAACACACAGCTCCAGAGAAGTTCTTCTGAGCAGACAGCTAGTTAATAAGACACAGAATATTTAATTTCACACGTGAAGCAGGGACAGACAAGCATTACTTCCCACCAGAAAACAAACCTTAAGGAAATGGTTGTTATTGTTATTGCAGTTGCCAGGCACTCCTTGCAACTCAGCCACAGTGTTCTAAAACGGTTGACAACAAAAATTAAAAAAGCTTTTCCCCACTAGAGAGAGCAGCCTAATGATAAAGAATTAAAAAATAAATAAATAAACCCAAACACTGAAGTCCCGGTACCTGCCACGACATAATACTTTTGAGAACTAAGAGAATGCCCCCACTTTTAGTTTCTGTCATTATAAACACGGGACAAAGTCAACTCACATGACTGAAAGGCCATCCATAGTACCTGCAATCTCTTGCTCACACAACACAAGCTGTTCCAGCCAGGAACAGCAAACAGCATGAGTCAAATACAATGTTATCCCTTCAATGCTTTTCACATAAAATTTCTCTTCTTGTAAACCTTTTAACACGTATGCAAGCCAGACCTTCCATTATATTTTTGCCTCTAATTATTATGTGTTAACACAAGCAATGGAAATGCATATCTATGCAGGTGGCTGCTCTAAATTGTATTCAATACTTCTAAAGATTCTAAAAAAATGACTACTATTGCCACGATATAGTTATAATGATATTAATTTCCAGTAATGGAAACAAATCATATAAAGGTTATGTTTTAAAAAAGGGTAACCTTTGTTTCTGGAGTGAGGATTAACATTGTTATGAACCACTGCCTAAAAGAGACCAAAATGCCAGCTATAATCTAAGACTTTAAATGTAATGAATAATATATTTTAAAATGACAAGAGGCAAAAGCAAAATAATCTTATAACTTTACACATGCATGTAAAACAGTTCATTTTAATGTGAACGACCAAATGTATTTTTTCATTCAAAAAAGTGGCAAAGAACCTGTCTGTACTTCATTGCCAGTCTGAGCCCACAGCGTGTCACACTGCAAAATGCTCTCCAAGATAAAATACACCACAAAATCTGCAGCACACAAGACATACCAGAAGTACATCATCCTACCACGCAAAGGTTAAAGATTGAGTGTGGAGAGTATGACAGGAGACTTAATTTGTTATTGAAAATTAAAATCTAGTGGAAAAATTTACCATACCCCCAGAATTTCGTGAGATAGTGCTGAATGTCTGAGAGGTTTACTGAAATCCTCCATGGTTACCTTTCAGATTGTAGAAAGGGAAGGAAGGAAGGAAGGGAGGGAGGGAGGGAGGGAGGGAGGGAGGAAGGAAGGAAGGAAGGAAGGGAGGAAGGGAGGGAGGAAGGGAGGGAGGGAAGGAGGGGGAAGGGGGTTGGGAGAGAGAAAGAAAGGGAGAAAGAGAGAGAGAAAGAGAGAGGAAGGAAGGGAAAGAAAGGAGGGGAGAGGGAAGGAGGAAGGGAGGGAGGGAGAGACAGAGAAAGAAAGGGTGAAAGAGAGGAAGAAAAAGAAATGAACAATACTTCTATTAAATCCAGAAATGCGATCACTAAATCACAGATCCACATTTAATACTTTCAATTTTTCAGATTTATATCTCCCTCCTCTTTATAGGATCCCCTTTATTCTTTGGCCTTTAGGTAGAGACATTTTAACTTTGCTTTTTAAAAATCAGAATGTTTAACATTGTGCATAAAACATATGGGAATGCAAATTAAAATGGAGTTAGTTGTTTGATTATTATAAACTCTTCTAGTTTAAATACTTGAAGAAAAAAAGCCTAGAAAAAATGCAGAAATTTAGAGTTTGTATATTATATACATCTATTTTAAATTCTTCTGGAGTATAATTTATACTCTCCTAAAGCATTAAAACAGATATATTTAAGTACATTCTATACATGATAAAGTAGATTTAATCCTAAATATGGTTCTGAGAGAGAACCATTGTACCTTTACAATTTCTGGCTATATTTATCACATTGCAATGTTTTCCCTGTAGGCAATTCAAGCAAGCAACTCCCCTTTGTCAAAGTGACAAGTTCCAACTTAGAATAAACCTTGGATGATTTGACCAAAACCAGAAGCTATCTATCCTTCAGGAGACAATGCTGATCTAAGTGCTGGCTCTGGAAATTACTTGGATGGACTTGGTTGTTCTGCATTTAATTAGAGGTTTTCCTGGCTGGCTCAGGGAATGCCACAGGGGATACAGTCAACTAAAAATGATTCCATCTTTGAAATCATAAAATGATTCTATAAATAAGAGTGAGAAACTAAGTGATTGATTACACAACTCAGGATTACCAAGATATGTAAATCAATAAATTGCTCAATTACATATAAAACTAACTAAATTATTCAAGGACCATTTACGCATTGGATAACCACTATTGGTCCATCTCATTTCCATTATGTTTCTTGGACATTTTATTTTTTATTAACAGGGAAAGAGAGTAAATAAGAAATACAGACATAACATTCAAATCAACTTAAGAATAGTAGGTTGCATTAGTAAAACAATGAATTTAAGATACGTAGATAAATTGAAGTATTTACACAAGTGTGAATTTTCACCCTTTGTACAGCTCCCGTCTTTCTGATGCACGGAAAATTCACAGTCGGTTTTAGCTGGGCACATGGGGGAAGGTTGTGCCTTCAGGGAACTGTGCCTCCCTTCAGGGAAGGGAGAAACCTGAGTCAGAGAGGAGCACGAGGGACAGAGGCAAAGGAAAAGGGCGCCTGACCATGGCAATACAGCAAAGGTTGCTTGGAATGCCATGGTGGCGAGCACCTGATTCCCATTTCTACAACTTGCAGGCAGAAGAAAAAGTTTAACCTAAAGCTAAACTCTATTTTTTGTAAAATATTTGTATACTCAATTATTCTTCCCTTGAAGCCCTGTCTTCGTAGGATACTTATGGATTAAGCATTTACCTAGAGTGAAAAACTCTCCAAGAATTTGATTCCCTTATTATTAGAAAAACAAAGAGTCACAGAACCAAAGTATTACAAGATATTCCAACACTTCAAACAAGAATCCTCTTAGTGACATTTCTTGTCACCCACAGACCCATCCACCCACTCCACTACAAAATGCAGTGGGTTGCAGGGTCCAGGCTTTGGAGCCAAGAAGACCCTCTCCCCATCCTAAAGCGCCAACTATGAGCTGTACCACTAGGAAAAGCTTCAGTTGCTGCATTTCTAGAGAGAAGGAAAAGAACCTCTCTGTTTGCTCTAAGATGACATGAAATCATGTGGGAAAGGCACCTTGCAAAGTGCCTGACACTGAATATTTATTTACCTCCATTCCTGCTGGAAATATCTACTTTAAGTGACAATCCACTTGGCTTTCCTTACAAAAGGAGGCAAGAAAAAAATCTATGTGATGTTTTTCCAAGTGCAAATGTTGAGGAACAAATATTCCTTTTGCATTTACTCATTATCACATAAGAGAAAATTGTGTGTATATATGAGGGGGGAGCCAAAAAGAAACCGGAATTATCTTCTGGAGGGTGGGCCCCTTGTAGCATGGGCTTTCCCTGCTAGGTGAGTGTTCTAGGAACCGATCTGTATCAGTATACCAACTGGCATTGTTGTGAGAGGCTGTGTTCGGCTTCAGTGAATTTGTTTTCAAGACTCTTTCAAAGCATTTGCCCATTTCATGATGGGTGATTTACGGGTGCACCTCCCCACACTGCAATGAATGTTCAAAAGTTTTTGAACAAAAATGGCATGACCCCTGTACCCCAGTCTCCCTATTTCCCTGATCTCACCCCAAGAGACTTTTTGTTTCCCTGGATGAAAAAAGTCCTCAAAGGAAAATGTTTTGCCAATGTATATGTTGAAACAAAAAACGGCAGGAGTACTGAAAGGCATTGCAATTGACAAGTTCAAAAACTGTTTTGAGCAGGTGTACTGTATCAAATGGAGAGTATTCTGAAGGTGACTGATGCTTAGACATGTAAGAATACACAATTTTTATCAATAAATTTCAATCTTGGGGTCCCCCCTCATATATACACTTATACATAAAGCTTTATCAGCTTGAGTTGAAAATTTGGGGGGATGAATATGATCAATTCCATGAAATAACCTGAGAAGTATATAGTAGTATGGGATCTAAAAATTTCACATGGAGAACCTTAAAAACTATTTGATTTTCCCTCTTTCCTTGCTAGACCAGATGCTTTATTTCAGAGACTGATGGAATATCAGAAGCTGGAAAGAATTGAGACGTTAGCCCAATCCCTGTGCTTTATAGCCAGAGACATGGGGACCCACAGAGACTGGAAAGCTGGGCCTCCTCAGCCTCCACCGCCTGATGTCGGCCACACACCCCTGGACCTCAGATCCAAAGCCCTTCCAGCAGAGCGGGCAGGTAAAAACCAGACCTGCAGAGAATGATTCCATGACCCTAAAACAGACTTGTAGTCAAAGCAAATCAGTATCTCTGTGGAAACACAAAACACCAGCGCAGAGGATGGAAAAACTAGGTAAGATGAAAGTTCAAATATCTGAGGTAATCACTCCTTCAGTTTCTAAATCCAAGATAACATTTTCATATATAATGTCTCAGTATAATGAAAAAATACTCACTGTTTCAAATGAATTCTGCAAGTGAAAAAAACCTAAATCAACTAAATAGAATTCTAAGAGACTAATCTTTCACGTGAAGACTTTCTAATGTGTACTCTGATCGAAAGTTAACTAATGCACCATTGTAAATTTCCTGCTGTAATTAATGGAAATTACATCCTCATTATACTACAAGCAAATGAAAAGACTAAAATATATTTGGGTTAAAACATTCCAGACTAAAAGATACATAGAAAATATTTGCGTATCTGTTTATTAATCTTCACTACATCCTGGCTAGAAACCAAAAAAAGCTCTGGACAAAGAATAAATTCAGATGAGTAGAGGTTGAACATAGTAAGTTATACTGTCCTTATATCAGCTGGAATAAAGAATATTTATTTTACCTGAATATTCACTATGTTTATGGAGATTGAAATACTACAACTAAATTGTTGATGGATCTTTTGACACGCCAATATGAAACACATGCATCTTTAAAATAAAGCGCATTGTCCCATTATATCAACGTATGTTTGGCGTTTACATTAGAAATAGGCCAGCATCTGTATTATATTACTCCCCACAAGGGTTCCGGACAGCCGTTTTCACTTGGGGGTTAGCTTCTACTCATTTACTTGATCTTCTACAGAGAACAGGATGCAAAATTATTCCAATATGTATCTACTCTATGGAATATGTGTTGGTGGAAAAGCTTTGTTCTGCATTATGTTAGCACAAATCATAGTGAGCAGATCCAAAGAACTTTCTCTTCCTGGAAAAAAAGAAAACACTCAGTGATTTTTAGTACTTTCCTGTGCTTGTATGTGTGCTTTTTCAAGTAAAATGTTTATTGATTTTTTTGAAAAAGCATTATATTTATAGAAAATTTGGTAAAGATTGAAAGAACATAAAGCTGAGAAGGAAAATCACCCAATTCAAACATTAAAGACAGCTACTATGGACATTTTGGTGTTTTAACTCTTTTTTGTTTCAATGAATTTCTTGTCATAGAGTGATGAGATGACTCCTTTTATTCCAAAGTCTTCACACTGTAAACAGAATACCATTACTTGATTCATAAATGAATAACAAATTCGAGTAATATTTCTTTCTGGTGAGGTTGAATGTAGCCACATTCTCCTTGGGAAACTGCAAAGAGTCTGTCATACTGTTACAAAGTAAACAGAGTTCTACAAAGTAGGGGCCTACCGAGAAGAAACATAGGAAAAGAAAGCGGCGCGGACGGCCTACCTCGTCGTCATCCGCATCGTACTGGGCATAGTGCTGCTCGAGCAGTTCTCTCTGGCGCCTCTCCTGTTCCAGCGTCTGGCTTATCAACTGCGCCACCTCACTCACTTGTCCTGGTTTTTCTCGCCCAATAACAAATCTGCAGGAAGGTTAAAGAAGGCTAATACAGTTAGACTGTCTCCTAAATAGGAGAGCTAACAAAAGTAACCAAGTAACCAAGCTTGGTATCTCGTCAGGGCTCAAGAAGCCTCAAAAAAGTAGTAACATCATCGCTATACTTGAAATGGCAGGCCTGGGTGGCAGGATTGGTTAACTGAGTCGTTCAGGGTGGTATCTGCAGCAGCCCAAAGGAAAAGAAAGGAAAGAGAAATAAATGATCACAAAAAAATGTTACCTTGGGAGAAGACGAACCAAATGTAATTCATTCAACAGTACTTGACACATTTTTGATGCCCTACATATGGGAGCAAACACCTAATTTCCTGTACTACTGAACTTCAGATTTCCATAATGTCCTCCTTATAAAACAAAAACTGCTTGAAAACTTCTTGAGGTATAGCATACCTTAGGTGGGTAAATATACACAGAGAGAGGTAGTAGCTTTTTGCTAAGTTACTATAATTTTGGAAATAAAGAGAACGGGGGAAACTAAAGGAGGTAGGTTTTTTCTTTGGCTTTAAAATGAAAAACTAAAATGAGGACAGGCGGTGAATTAATTAACTTCTTTTGGAGAAAGATGGTATGAGGAGGAACATGCCTTCAAATAATAAAAGGACTAAGGGAAACACATTTGTATTAATTCCTGCAGGAAAAAAAAGTATAAAGGAAACACCAGGGAAGTCGTCTATTGCAAGGCCCAGCCACTGCTGATATATCCTCATTATACTGTGTGTTTTGTTCAACAAATTAAAATTCACTTAACATCTTTTCACACATAATATATGGTTCTATTTTTGAAAAATACAAATAAAATATCTCTGTGATATAATTTCTACATATTATTTAACATCACTACTTTGGATGTGACTCTTAGCTATTTCCATATTTAATTGATGCTTTCCTATGATTGATACATCGCTGCATTCAATTAAAATTTTAAGTGAAATACTCCACATTCTCTGTACAAATACACTAAATGTCCAAATTTCTATACTCAGATGTTAATAATTCATTGTTTTTTGGAAAGACTTTTATGAAGTTTCAAACAGGACTTAATTTTGATATATGTTTGCATGTCTATTTTATTATTTGACCTATTTTCCTTTAAGAATATACTATAATTAGAATTCATAAATACTAAAAATTTCACCTTTATTCAGGTATAATTTACACACAGTAAAATACATCTATCCTAAATGTACAGGCCGATAAATTTGACAAGTGTATAAACCTGTAGACACTACACCAATAAAGATGCAGAACATTTCCATTAACCCAAAACATACCATCTCCCTTTGCCGTAAATCGCTCTCACCCTGGGCCCACAGTAGATGTGTCTTTAGAGTCTCATACAAATGGAATTACAGAGTGTCTGGCTTCTTTGGCTCACTATAAAGTTTTGGACAGTTAGCCATGTTGCTGCAAGTATCAGCAATTTGTTCCTTTTTATCAACGAATAGTATTTCATTGTACCAGATTTGCTGTATTTGGTTCATCTATTCTTCTATTGATAGGTATTTGGGTTGGATTTAGATCGTATGAGCAAAGTTATTATAAACTTGAGTTCAAGTCTTTGTGGGGACATAAAGTTTCATTTTCCTTAGACAAATAATAGTAGAATTAACGTTATATGTTAAGTATATATTTAATTTTTTTAAAATTGCTGCCCTGGCCAGTGTGGCTCAGTTTGTTGGAGCATCATCCCATAGACCAAAAGGTTGCAGGTTCAATTCCTGGCACTTAGGATTGTCTTTTAAAATTTTAGCCATTCTACTGGGTAGGTATCTAATTGTATTTATAATGGTTTTAATGTCTAATGCCCTGATGAATAATGATTTTAAGTGTCTTTTTATGCATTTTTTGACTATCCATATGTCTTTCTTAGTGAAATATCTTTTCAAATCCCTTGCCCATTTTTTTTAATCTGGGTTGTCTGACTTTTTATTATTGAGTTGTAATGGTCCTTTATATATTCTGGATACCTATTTACACATCCTCATCTATAGATATTGCAGATACACACATACACAGAGATACATACACAAATGATACATGTGTTTGATTTATTATATTCTGCCTATCTGTGGTTTACCTCTTAGTTTTCTATACTGATGTTTTCCTTCTTTAAACGCACAATAGAGTATAACTTACCTATATAAAGATAACAGGAGATTTAAGGAAGCAATTACTGTATAAAATGCATATTAATCAAAAACAGTAGCCAAGCTCATAGTAAGTAAATTAGAATTCACATTCATTTAGGCCATAAATGAATTTGAGAATTACATTGTCCATCTTTTAGTTTAACAATTTTCCCTAAGAATGGAAAGTTTATTTCCTCTGCAAGGCAAGTGTTTAAAGTTAATCTAAACACAATTCAGGAAGAGAAAAACGTCAGATGTGGTCCACTTGCCAAATAGTTGAAACTGAGTTTAATTGCTGATTTTAGAGATGAATGAAGGAATCTTAAGAAAGACCTTGTGAGGAATTTTTTAAAGCAGAAAATAATTTTTTAAAGTCTAGGTTACATCATAATAAGTTATGTAATTACATAATATAATAAATCAAAACTCCAATATGATGTGCAACTTCCTTTCTGTCTTCAAATCATGATCTCCAACTCCAAACCAGGATTATTTATAAATGCTAAACCTAAAACGAATGATTATATATAATAAAAGTTTCAGAGGAAATAAGAATTGTTCCATATTGCTTAAGAAACCAGCATTTTAAATCATGAAGGCATAGTTGCTCAAAATCACAGCCTGGCTTTCTTTATGAATTTACCCCTACAACTTAACAGTATTCACTACTTGCCCAATATTAGTTCGCATTCAAAATCACTTTACAGTTTGATGAAACAGAAGTGATTTGTAACTGCATATAAAACAGACAATTCCTCTCAGGAAATATATTCACTTTTAAAAGTGTTGTTACTGTACACATGTCTTCATTCAAGCAGGTAAGGTGGGCGGCATTATAGCACCTGGCCGCACACATCTTTAAAGTCTTGAGACCCACTCTAACTTACAGTGCACATTTGCAGCATTAAAACTCATTCTGATGAGTACGGCCCAGAGGAAAAGCACCCAGAAGTACAACTGACTGTTCCCTATCTTTATTTTCCTCATTGAAAATTAGTATCTAGTCCATGTGTCTACAGGAGTGATAGAAGAATAAAATGTGTATAAATATGAGAGGCCTTGAAGACACTATTATTATTATGGTAAAACTAATAAACAGCTCCCATTCAGAAAATGTGTAACATTCAAATTACCTTTCTATATGTTCTTAAATGTTTGGCCCACTTTGAAGCAGTCTTTATAAATATGTCCTATAACAGTATATGTATAATCTAGCACATACAGAATACAGTAGAAAATGTAAAATTTAAAGTAAGATTATTATTTCAATATGGATTCATAGTCATAGTATGAATATGCTGTGTTACTTAGGGGTTTAAAGTATCTGTAAAAGGGGAAAATAACTAACAAAAATATTATGTAATCCATACAAAAACTTAACTAATTACCTGGCACCTAGAAAGTATTAAATAAATGTTAACTCTTGTTTTTATCTAGACAATATATTAAGAAATAAATATGGCTGAGTGTATTTAAAAGTATGCACTGTCCCAGTTACCTCTTCTTTGAATTGTGATTCAAAGTTGTGAAAACTGTGATTCACAGTTTTGAAAAAATGATTGGACTTTTGTGAGTCAACCACAGGAAAAAGATAAAATACTTGCACTATAATATGCTTTGAACATTTTAATATCGGTCACTCTCAAAAGATAAGTGTATGGATTACATGACTACATTAAAATGAATTTTTAAAAAATCAAAAATAGAACCAAAGCCTGTGATGCTCAGTCCCTCTGCACACGTGACCTCTGTGTGCAGCTCTGACGTCTGTTCCAGACACAACCTCCGGTGGAAAGGACACGTGTGCTCACATCGGCCTGTTTCTGAATTTTGAGATCCTCTGAAAAATTTTTTTCCTGTTACTTTCCTAACTTTTTTTCTTTGCTTCGACAAGAAATGGTGTGGTCTTTTTATTTTTTCAGCTATAAAGAATGAGGTAACAGAAACCAAACTGTAATGGATATTTACATTAAAAAATTAGGTATTTTCTAAGGTTTTATATATACATGTATAATACAATACTAGAACCAAAATATACAATTAAGGTTTATGTTTTTAGCATGGCTCAGTTCTAGTGTTCAAAACAATGATCTGGTTTCAATGTGAACTATTCCCTGGAAACTGTCCTCTCTCCCCCACGAGCTGAGATACAATAGACAAAGTCAGATAAATCCGTTTTTCCTCGTCTTTTCACCTATTACTCGAGAAGGCAATGCCCATATACTGTCCTTTGGAGTTTGGATGACAAGATTATATGGAATGCATCTGATTAGTTTATTGAATACCCTGGTGAGCTGTCAAACAATAAACATCTATAAAGTTGCACTAAGAATTTGCTGAATTGAAATAAAGATTCTTCATATTCTGTGTGAATTCTGTGGGAGTTTATGTTGAGAAATGATTTATGAGTGCCTTGTTTTACAGACAAAAGTTATTCTAATAAAAGTGGTACATTAGTGAAAATGGCATCTGTTATGAAGACTTAAAAAGTCTCAATGTGGAATGAAGCTACTTTAAAAAAGGAAAAGTTGTACTAGGATACAGTTATTACTTTTACATAAATAATTCTTTCATTCACATATTCTTTTAACAAATACTTATTGTATGTACACCAAAATCCTGAGTGCTGTATCTTTAAAAAACAAAAAAAAAAGCCTTGCACAAGGCTTACTCTCTCTCAGGACTAGAGCTTTGGGTCACAAGGACACTGGTACTTCTGAAAGGTTTTGTATTTTTCTATGTTTGATCACATTTCATGACCTAACTCTGAACTTGATAGCTTTTTAAGTATTTCACTTAATTCTACTTGAGCTAGTGGTAGTACATGCATTGATATATCTGGCACTTTCACTAAAATTTGCTGAAAAATGGTTAAAGGGATCATGGACGTGGACAACAGCTTGGTGACTGTGGAGGGGAGGGGCAGGAATAGGGGGGCTCGATGGCAATGGGAAAATACAATAAATAAATAAATAAAATTTGTTGACAGTGTTTAGACGTTGAAATCCTATATAACCAAGTGACTGTTGACCATTCTCATATATATAAAAGAAAAGTTTTGCCCTGACAGTTATGGCTCAATTTTGAGTATCATTCCACAAACCAAAAGGTTGCTGGTTCAATTCCTGGTCAGGGCACATGCCTGGGCTGCAGGTTCGGTCCCCAGTCAGTCAGGGTGTGTAAAAGAGTCAACCAATCAATGTTTCTCTCTCACACAGATGTTTCTCTCCCTTTCTTCCTCCTTTCCCCTCTCTCTAAAAATAAATAAATAAAATCTTTTAAGAAAAAGTTCTACTATCCATGGTCTGAAATGCATAGTTGGCTGCTCCTCTGGTCTGTGGCCTTAGGAGTAATGTAATCACAAAAGCCACAAGGACTGATGATATCCACGAACATGGCAATTCCTCCATGGCCTTTCACCAGAATGGCACTTCATTACGCAAAATCACAAAATCACTTTGATAAGAAGTGAAAATATCAATTTCCCCTTGTGTGTCATGGCAACAGAAACTCTTATTAAAATGATGTAAATGAAGTGAAAACATTTCAAGATTTAATGCATTTCAAATGGAAATCTCAGATATACCAATGGTTTTTAAGTAATTTTTTAAAATTTCCATATTTCAAAATTATATGCCTAAGTATAAATTCTAAATAAACACCTTCATATCTATAAAAATTCACTTATCATTTATTTAAATTTTCTTTTTAGTATTACAATATCTTCCAAACAGGGAAGAGTGATACAGGGTCCGGCAGAAGTAAGGCCTGCTTGAGTGCAGTTGAATAATACGGGTGTAATAATTCATAGTTTTAATTTGAACATCTCACCCAAAATCATATGGTATGCTTGAGTGTGATATTGCTATGTTACAGAATTGCATGCTTATGATTTTGTAATAAAAGATTTTGTAACAAAAAGGGACATTATTTGCGCCAGACCCCGTATGTAGAAGGAAAAATGTTTAGACTTCTCACTATCCTGGTCAGTCTTTCCTAAATAGCTTCAAAAAATTCAGGGTTGTTCTTAAGCTAAGGTATGCAACAATAAACAAACAAGTCGAGGGGCAGATGAAAGTAGATTTACAGCTGTGAATACACGAACGTTTATTCTTAATCAATGACTGTATTTATTATTATTAATCTACTTTTGCCCATCCCTGTATATTGTGATATACACAAATTGTGTACATCAATTTATCAGTCAAAGGACATCAGACCTCAGTTTTACTGGTTTTCCATTATTATGAGCAAAGCTCCTATGAATATGCAAACCTGAGTCATTGGGTTGGGACAAGTTTTTATTGCAGCTTTTCAGGTACTTAACTGTGTATCTACCTCAGTGAAGTGTCCCTTTAATTGATTTGCATATTTTTAGTATAAGAGTTCTTCATATCTTCTAAATAATAGTCCTTTATCAGATAAATGTTTGGCAGATATTCATTCTTTACCTTGGTTTTCCATTTTCTTAAGAGTACTTTTCAAAACAAGTGTTTAAAGTTTTGGTGCATCTTACCATTTCTTTCTCTTATACTTCTTCCTTTTTTCATCTTAAAAGATCCTCAATTAACTCAAGGTCATTGAGATTTTTTGCCTGTTTTCTAGAAATTTTATGGTTTCAGCTGTTGTACTTAAATTTATGACCAATTGAGTTAATTTTTGTAAAGGCTGTGGAAAGGAGATCAAGTTTGGGGTGTTTAAAAAATGTAGTTATCCAACTGTTCCAGCACTGATTTCTAAAGTGACTACAATTTCTCCCATTGAGTTACCTTAGTGCATTAGTCAAAAATCAATTGTTTATGTCTGTGCAGGTCTATTTTGAAATTCCCTCTTCTGCTCCATTCATATAAGTATTTACACCCTTATGCCCCAACCAGACTGATGTAATCAGTGTAGCTTTCAGGCAGGGAAATTCCCAACTTTGTTCTTTTCTAAAAAATGTTAATTTCTACAAAAAGAAAAGAAAACTTCTGACACTTTCACTGAGATTGTGCTTAATCTGTAGATTTGCTGGGCACCGAGGGAAAATTAAAATGTTATCAATATTTGAGTTTTTTGATCCATGAACATGGTCTATTTCTTCACTCATTTAAGTTGTGTTTATTTCTCTTAGAAGAATTTTGTTGAAATATTCAGTATATTGTCAGATTATCCTTAAGTATTTCATTTTTTATGTTATCATGAAAGCTATTAAATTTGAATTTCCAACTCTTTGTTGTTGCTAGTGTATAGAAACAGAACTGATTTCTATACATCACCCTATCTCCTGTAACCTTGCTTGACTCACTTATCAGTTCTAGTAGCAACTCCTACAGCTTCCTTAGAATTTTTTGCATAGATGGCCATGTCATCTGTGAATAATGCACACTAACGGAGCTCAATAAATAGCCATATATTTTTAAAGATTTTATTTATCTTTAGAGAGAAGGTAAAGGAAAGAGAAAGAGAGAGAGAAAATCATTGATGTGAGAGAGAAACATCAATCAGTTGCCTCTGCTATGTGCTCCAATCTGGAACCAAATCCGCAACCCAGGCATGTGCCCTCACCAGGAATCAAACTGGGGACCATTCGCTTTGCTAGACAATGCCCAACCAACTGAGCTACACCGGTCAGGGCAATAATTAACCACACTGACTCACACAGTACACTCCATATCTTCTTTCTAAATATACTAAATTTTTTCTAAAATACTATAATTTTTAGTTTTAAATTACATTCAAACAAACTAATTGCAATAAAGAAAAATTTAAAAATGGCAAATATTTTAGCATTTAGATAAAATTCTCATTATCATAAAATATATGGATAGGTACAATCACAGAAATTTTAAATTCAACAAAATACCAAGTAACCGAACTACACACACCCGAGGCCACAGGCTTACCTGACATTGCCCTTGGTGTTTCTGAGAACTGTTGCCGCAAAGTTCTGTGTGACGCCCACCAAGCTGATTCCGTCCACTTCTACAATCTGGTCATTGACTTGTATTCTATGGGAATAGAGAAAAATTACCCACAGTTGATTTTTCTGATAATATATTACCGCCCATAATAAAAGAGTTGACAAAATACTTGATTTTTAAGATACTTTTATTGATACAAAATTACATAATCAGCTCCAGATCTCAGTCAAATGGCCCTGTTTTTAAAAGATTGTTCTGAAGAATAGAAATAAGCAATACTAAATGAAGAAATTCAGTTACCCAACACCCATATTGCTATCACAAAGAATTGGTGTTAATGTATGACATTTCTGCATTTTCTTTTGTCCTTAAAAATCACCTAGAACATTACAGACACAAATGAAATACTGTTTGGGCTTCATACTCTCCAAGGAAATTCTACAACAAGAATTCCAGGGAATCTTTCATGTATATAAATTTCATATATATATATATATGAAATTTATATATATATGAAATTTATACACACACACACACACACACACACATATACACACACATACAAAGATGCATATGTGTGCATGTGTATATATCTATGTTTAGGAGCAATATATAATGTGACTGTTATTTAGTGTATAAAGCTTCAAAATTCATATACATGTTTTATACATCCCTTTTTTATATTCCTCAAAATGAAGTATTTTAATTATGAAAAAATGAAGAAGAAATTAGACAACAAACACACAAATATTATTATGAGATTATTCATTTATTACAGAAAAGCTGAAGTCCCTTTATTATTTGTCTCTAATTCGATTCCATTCACTGCTAATACAGAGGTAGCCATCATGCTGACTTTGATGGTTAGACTTTCTATCGATGTTTTGAAATAGAAGTATCAAGTATGCATGAATAGGCATAATGTATACATTTCCAGTTTTCAAACTTCATAGTAAATCTCTTTTTGTACAATTCAGTTTCCTTCACTCAATGTTATATGTAAGATTTATCCATGGTTACAAATACATTTCAGCTAGTTCATCTTAACAATGATATAGTATTACTTTGATAAATATACAAAAATGTATTCATTCATTTTTTGCAGAGGAACCATTATATTAAGTTTTAACTATTATGAATACTATTGTAATAACCAATTTCATACATGTCTCTTTACACACATGTGTGAGTTTCTCCAGGTTATATACCTAGAAATAAGATTCCTGAGTCAAAGATCAGAGGCAATTTCAACTTGAACAAACTGACAAATTTCAGTTCCAAATGCTGACTCTTCACTCCCTGACCAATGCTTGGTACAGTCAGACCCTTTACATACTGCAGATCTTGTCAGTGTAAAAAGACACCATGTTGTGATTTCAAATGCATTTCCCTAACTATCTGTGTGGCTGAATGTCTTTTCCTATATTTAAGAGTCAACTCTCCACTTCTGCACACTGTTAGATCATGTCTCTTACCAATTTTTTGTTGATGTTGGGTTGTCTTTTTTTTTCTTATTGGTTTATATAATATGTTTTCACATCATCTGAAATAGTTTTACCCCTATCTGTAACTTGTCTTTTCACATTTCTTTAGAAAACAGTGGTTTTGAGGGAAACAATTTAGAAATATACGAATCTCATTTATAATTTTAGCTTTATATCAGGTAGTCTTTGTATTTGAGAAAGAAGAACAAAGGAGGAGGGATCACCATACCTGACATCAAACTATATTACAAGGCCACTGTAATCAAAACGGTCTGGTACTGGCATAAGAACAGACACATAGATCAATGAAATACAATAGAAAGCCCAGAAATACAACCATGTCAATACAGTCAGTTAATATTTGACAAAGCGGGCAGAAACATAAAATGGAGTAAAAATAGCCTCTTCAATAAATGGTGTTGGAAGATTTGAACAAGTACATGCAAAAAAATGAAACTTGACTACCAACTTACACTATACACAAAAATAAACTCAAGTTGGATAAAAGACTTACATATAAGTTGTGATACCATAAAAATCCTAGGGGAAAACACAGGCAGGAAAATTTCAGATATCCCATGCAGCAATATTTTCACCAATACATCCCCTAGGGCAGGGGTGTCAAGCTCATTTTCACCAGGGGCCACATCAGCTTTGAGGTTGCCTTTGAAGGGTCAAAATAATTTTACGACCATATAAATGTAACTACTCCTCAACTGTTAAGAAGCTGAAATTATGGGAAAACATATTTGCCAATGATATCTCAGACAAGGGTTTAATTTCCAAAATATAGAAAGAACTTACATGACTCCACTCTAAGAAGACAAGGAACCCAATTAAAAAATGGGCAAAGGACTTGAACAGACACCTCTCCAAGGAGGACATACAGAGGATCCAAAGACACATGAAAAGATGCTCAATATCGCTAGCTATCAGATGCAAATTAAAACCACAATGAGATACCACTTCACACCAGTCACAATGGCCATCATAAACAAAGCAACAAACAAGTGTTGGAGAGGTTGTGGAGAAAAGGGGACCCTAGTGCACTGTTGGTGGGACTGCAGACTGGTACAACCACTATGGAAAGCAGTATGGAACTTCCTCAGAAAACTAAAAATGGATCTGCCTTTTGACCCAGCAATTCCACTGCTGGGACTATATCCAAAGAACACTAAAACACCAATCTAAAAGAACCTATGCACCCCAACGTTCAGAGCAGCACAATTTACAATAGCTAGGTGCTGGAAGCAACCTAGATGCCCATCAGTAAATGAATGGATCAAAAAACTATGGTACATTTACACAATGGAATTCTATGCAGTAGAAAGAAAGAAGGAGCTCCTACCCTTTGCAACAGCTTGGATGGAGCTGGAAAGCATTATACTAAGCGAAATAAGCCAGGCAGTGAAAGACAAATACCATATGATCTCACTTTTAACAGGAACCTAAACAACAAAACAAAGAAACAAGCAAAATATAAGCAAAGACACTAAAATAGAGGACAGGCTGACAGTGACCACAAGGGAGAGAAGAGGGAATTTCAGGGGAGAATGGAAAGGAACAATTTTAAAGGACACATGGACAAAAACTAGGGGGAGGGTGGTAATGGGAGGGAAGTGGGGAGGGTTGGGTGGGTGGGCTGGATTGGGAGTACAAGGGAGAAAACTGTACTTGAACAATGATTAAAATAAAAAAAATTTTAAAAATTTAAAGAAAAAGAAGCTGAAATTATATTCGGCCCTTTGAAAGCAACTGCAAGGATGATGTGGCCCCTGGTGAAATGAGTTTGACACCCCTGTCCTAGGGCAAGGGATATAAAGGAAGGAATAAACAAATGGGACTACATCAAACTAAAAACTTGTGCATGACTAAAGAAACATCAACAAAATGGAAAGGAACCAACTGTATCGGAAAACATATTTGCCAGTGATACCTCAGACAAGGGTCTGATCTCCAAAACATATAAAGAACAGGATTCCATACCAGGGAGAAAAGCAATCCAATTAAAAAATGGGCAAAAATCCTGAACAGACACTTCTCCAAGGAGGACATAGAGAGGGCCCATAGACACATGAAAAAATGCTCAACATCACTAGCCATCTCAACATCAGAGAGATGTAAATCAAGACCACAGTGGATACCTCTTCACACCAGTAAGGCCATCATTAATAAATCAACAAACAACAAGTGCTGACAAGACTGTGGAAAAAAGGGAATCCCAGTGCACTATGGGGAATGCAGACTGGTGCAACCACTGTGGAAAACAGTATGTAATTTCCTTAAAAAACTAAAGATGGAACTTCCCTTCAATCCAGTAATCCCACTGCTGGGACTATACCCTAAGAACCTTGAATCATCACTTCGAAAGAACCTATGCACCCCAATGTCCACAACAGCACTATTTACAATAGCCAAGTGCTGGAAACAGTTTAAGTGCCCATCAGTAAATGAGTGGATCCAAAAACTATGGTACATTTACACAATGGAATACTACACAACAGAAAGAAAGAAGGAGCTCCTACCCTTCATGACAGCATGGATGGAACTGGAAAGCATTATGCCAGGTGAAGTAAGCCAGGCCATGAAAGACAAATAGCATATGGTCTCACCTATAAGTGAAACCTAATCGACAAACAAACAAATGAGCAAAATAGAAGCAGAGACTTGGAAGTAAAGAACAAACTGACAGTGACCAGAGGGGAAGGGGAAGGAGAATAAGGGTAGAAAGGAGAAGGGGCAAAGAAGCATGAATAGAGAACTCCAGGGCATGGACAATGGGGGGTGGGCACTGACTGTGGGAGTGGGGGGACGAGGTAGGGGTGAGCAATGTGGGAAAAGGTGAGACAACTGTAACTGTACAACAATAAATGTAAAAACAAAGAAAAGAAATCCTTTCCTACCTCAAGACTATAAAATTATTCTATATTTTCTTCAAAAGAAAATTATTTTCAACATTGTTTTTCTACATTTAAGTAGTAATCCACCTAGAAATTATTTTTTAGTTTAATATATTAGTAATATATTTTAATTTTTTCCAAGTGTATTAACAATTGGCTTAACATTTAACAAAGAGTGTACTTCTTACTCCACTGATTTGTAATGGTCCACAACATGTTTTGGGTTCTCTATTAGTTTCTACTTGTCTGGCTATCTCTGCATACCACATTGTTTTATAATTAGTTTTGACATGTCATAGGGCAATTTCCTTTACCTAGTTCATGGCCTTCAAAAATTTTTGAGCTATCTTTGAGCCTCTGTTCATAATCAGTTTTGCATTTACATGCCAAGCTTTATAAAAATACTTGTTGGTGTCTTAATACATTACACTGATTTTTAAGATTAGTTTATGGAAAACTGATATCTTTATCATATTGACTCTTTCCATCAATGAAAATTGAGTGCTACTATAATTACCCTGGGCAAGTGTTGTCTATATCATGTTGTGCTATGTGTTCAGCAAAATTATTTAAAGCTTGGAAATACGAATCAAAGGAGGGCACCATTCTTTTCAATGCCATATAGGTACATTACTTAGCAGGCCCACTCAAGGATAACTTGGGAAATGAATTTTAATTGACACACTACTTAAACTTGATTATAAGTCCTGCATACATTGAAGCTGCATGTTAATTTGTAGATCTCTGTCCTGAAAAAAACTCGGACACTTTTCTTCTACTAGAAAAGATCATCTCATAGGCCATAGTTTATTTCTCTGAGAATATTAACCAGTTTTGCATCAAACTTGCTATGTTACTCTAATATTACTTTATTAACTTGCCTTTAAATGCTACTCCTAAAATGTTCTTTGAACTACATTTACCATTTCACTGATTCTCTTAATTAGTGAGCTGAATAAAGTTGAATACATGTTCATTTCATATTTATGAACATCAGCCTTACTTTAGCTCTTTGACTATTAACCTATAATAATTTGAAAGTTCCACCAAGGTTCCAGAGTAGATTCACAAAACCATTCCAACGGCACCACCATAGAAATGTGCTTCATGGATTGTTTAAGACCAGCCACATCTTAGGTTGGTCTCCAGAGTGATTCTAAAGCAGCAATAGAATTTTATCTTTGCTATCATGTTTTTTTTTTCTAATTTAGTACTTTTGATTTTTTTTTTTTTACTGGTTCTTGGCCAGTTTAATTCTGAATCTAGTTTGCACTAGATAACAACAATGATAATAATTCCCCACTGTTAGCAACAATGATTGGGAATGTAATTTTATAATCTCACCATTCGAGATCTCTATTGGGATTATAGAGATCCAGTATCATGACCTATTATAATGTGAGAGATGATAAAAAAAAATGGGGTTGTTATCCTTTAATTTTTTTGTCTATTTGTGAGGTGAAAGTATTTCATTAAAATATTTCCTGGACACCCTTTGAAATCTTGACCAGTGAGGTTTTGTGGTTCATTGGTCATTTCACCTGTTTCTGAGGTCGCAGAAATGAAGCTCCAAATTCCCTGGTAGCTGTAGTGGACAGAAGCCACTGTCTCACCGTGTGTATACGAAGTATGTTCCTCACTTACGAGGGTATTTAATGACGAAGAGATAATCTGATCAGTTCATAGAGAATACTAAGCACTTTAATGAATCCTATATTCTAGTAGCTAACGAAAACTTTAATAAAAAAATAAAAAATAAAATAAAAACTTTAAATATGCTAGACACTTAAGAAAAAAATCCTTCTTAAAAACTGCTAGAAGCTCAGAAATATCTTTTATAAGAGCCCAAGTTCACATAATAAAAGTGAGTCTTTGGACAAATAAGAGTAATAATTTTGGTTTAAAATACACAGCTTAATACATGATTTCCAAAATACCTAGTTTTCCCAAAACCTTAGTCATAAAACACAGCTTTTAATATTGTATATGATGAGCACTGTAAAATTTCTGTTGAAAAACAGAAGCTCAAAATCATGTGTATTAATTCCCCCTGTCCATTACCTTTTTTTGAGAAAATGTCTTTTTTGGCTTTGGCTTAGAGATCATCGGTCCTGAATCCAAAACATTTGGTCCAGTTACTTTATGGTTCTGCACGTATGTGTCTTTAATAAAGAAGAAGTAATTGTAATGCTTCATTCAGTCTAAAGGAAACCTTTTAAAGCATTTCCACAGTCACTATCATCAACTGTCAAATTAGCATGTGCTGATTTTGGAGAATATATTAAAGTTACAAATATAAGTCATGTTCAAGGTTGAAAATTTAGAAACTGTGGAAATACATAAAAAAGAAAATAAAAACCTCATGTAATCTAACCATCTAGAGTTGACTACTATAAAAATTATGCTGGTGATTTTTTTTTCTTACTTAACAAAATTCAGATTATTTGAATATATGGTTTTGTGGGGTTTTATACTTTTATTCGTCAAGATAATATTTGTTGAGTGCTTGGATATGTGAGGCAATGTGTTATTCTCTTTATTATTTATTTTTAGACCTCATTTTACTTTTTAAATTTTTATTGTATCTTTAGCTTATTGAATCCTGCTAATAGCCCTGATTAAATATATTACTAGTAGTTCTGTTTTACATAAAAAAGAAAATTTTTGGCTCCTGTGATGTAGTCATATCAAATAAGTGGCAGAGCCTGGCTGTAAACTTAGGATATCTGACTCCAGAGCCTATACTTAAATAATACATTACATCATTAAAAAATTTTCTACAACAGACACTGAATATATGTTATGCTGTAGTTTTATACATATAAGCCATTTACATATTGTTATACCAGTATGTTGTTTCAAGGTGTTGATCAAGTTAGCATTTTTATATAAAAATCATTGTGAATATTTCTAATTATTTCTTTGAATTATGTCCTACAAGTGAAATTACCTAGTCAAAGTGCATAAGAAAAGGTTGTTCAATTTGTAAGCCCCCAACAGTGTTGAAAAGTAGTCTACTGCACCAACATTAAAACTGAATATTATGTTGTAAAATATTTTAATAATTTGCTAAGTAAATTTTAATTTCTTGTCTTTGAACCTTTTAAGGTGTTTACTAAACAACTCTATTTCTTTCTTTTTTTTGTACATTATTTTCAACTTGCTTTTTTTCTGTTACATATTTTTACAAACATGTTATCATCCATGTTTTAGGCTAATATCCACAAGTAAGTGGCCCATTCCAACTGTCTTCAGTGCTTAACTACACAGACCCTTCTCCGCTCCTCCCCCAGTCTGAGAACAAAGACAATAAAGCATAACGGACAGAATCAAAGTGCAGCTCTACAGTTAAACACAGTAGAATTCTATGTTTAGTTTCTACTCTCAATTTTCTTTACACTTACTGCTTTGAAAATTGTTTACCTCTTTTATAGGACATCCCATAACTTTCCTTTAGACCTAATCTTGAGCTTTTCAGTCTATTATTATTGTTGATTTCCAATAAGTGACTCACCCAGAGCAACTTCCAGACCTGCAAGCTCCACTTATGGTAAGTGCCCTATATGGTGCACCATTTTTAATCTTTTATATGGGATTTGTACTGTACTTTTTCTATGTTTAAGATAGACAGATACCATTGTGTTACAACTGCCTATAGTAATCAGTACAATCACATGCTATATGGGCTTGCAGTCTAGGAGCAGTAGGCTCATACAGCCTAAGTGTAGCAGGCTACACCACCCAGGTGTGTTCAAGTGCACTTCAGGATGTTCACACAATGACCAAATCACCTAATGATGCATTTCTCAGAATGTATCTCAGTAGTTAAGTGGCATATGACTATATATACAACTCTGCTTATGTTAAAATGTTATAAACTTACTGTAACTTTGCATTATATTTTTTAAAAATGTCTTCATCCTTGCACTTTAAGAAGTAAAAATAATGGCCCTGGCTGGGTGGCTCAATTGGTTGGAGTGTCGTCCCATACACCAGAGGTCATAGGTTTGATTCCTAGTCAGGGCACATACCTAGGTTGCAGGTTCGATACCCAGCTGAGGCACTTATAGGAGACAACCGATTGATGTTTCTCACATCAATGTTTTTCTCTCTCTCTCTCCCTTCCTCCTTCCCTCCCTCTCTAGAATCAATAGACATATCCTCAGGTGAGGACTAAAAAAATTCTTAAAAACCAAGAAGTAAAAATAGTGTGTGTAGTTACAGAAAATGGTATGTGCTAGTCTCCCAAATTGATTCTGTGTAATAAGCAATTATTATCAAATTCCTATCTGTCAGTGAAGGTTATTAAATAGAAGTTAATTAAGTAGGCCACAAGTTCAATTTATATGGATAACTGAGACTATACTACAAGGAATAGTGACAGAAAAAATAATTGTGAAGATAAGCTAATGAAATGAACTTTTATTTTTCCAGAAAAAGGACAGTAGTTTAGTCCTAAAGCAAAGTGTCTACCAGTTCTAGAATACTAAAGAACACAATGAAGATCAAAACTTGAGTGTGTAAATTACATTGAGGAAGGTTTGAAGACATGATTTTTATTTGCTTGAATTTCTTTTCCTGAGAGAGGATAACTTTTAGATGCAATCTTACAGAACAGAAACTCTCAAGTCTTGGCTCATAATTAGGAGCACAAAAAGGATGAGGGGTAAGTCCTGGCAGTAAAAATGAAATGGACAACTCACTGCATCAGACCAACCCAGAGTACAAAGAATGCATATAATCTGGATTTCCCAAATATTTTCTAGAATAGCAGAGAAAATGGCCTGCTTTCCCCAGGAAGCACTGTCTCCTGGAACAGAATTCAGGGAATGCACCTGGCTGATCTGTGAAGGCGTCGGGCCCTGGCCACCTCCGCAGCAGTTCCCATGCGCTATACACCCGTCCCCAGCACTGGTCTTGATCCACAGGCTGGCGCCTCCGACACCCTTCACTTCTGAATCTATTAGCCAGTACCGATGGGGAGAAGGCTAACAAAACTACATAAGCTGGATTATTGTAGGCTTTGTATAATGTTATTGGGTAGTTATTATTGACATGATATATTGGACAAAGAGAAACAAAAACAAAAATTTTACCTCACAGGGCTTCTGTAAACAAAGCAAACAACAACGAATGAAAGGGAGACCAGCTGGAACAACGTTTGTGAGTTTCGGTCAACAGAGTCTTCCCAGAATGCTAGATAGTGAAGTTCTAAGTGTATATGAAAATACTGAGGATGAACAAACAAAATATCTGATTAAAGAGTGGCACAAGAGTATGCACACAGAGAGGAAGCCGTGGGTGGAATTGAGATGGCGGTTTCCACGCAGGGCTACCCCAGGCCTGAGGGCACCTCGGGGGCACAGCTGGGCCCTGCAGGAGGAGATGTGTGCTGCAGGGTGAGCACAAGAACAGGACTCCTCACCTGTTTTATATGCTGGTGTTACCCAAAAGATGTTACCCTCAAAACAGCTCAAATTATTTGAAAACCAACAATTGAATAAGGATAAATGTACACAGCACCCTAATTTCACATTTGCTATTTTCCACCCAAACCTGAAAAGAATGATGTAAAATCATGACCTGCAAAAGGCTGAGAAACAATCATAGGAGACAGAAACAAAGCAGGTCCCCTGTACGGTTCGAACTTGCCTCTTTAGTGCAGCATTGTTACTATCTTTTGTCAGTTATCATCCACGCAATTTATTCTATCAGGATTTTCAATGGTATTATCATAAAAGTCATTTTGCTTTATAGATTCATTAAAAAGGACTGGAGAAATAATTAGCGTGCTAAAGTGTCCTGTGTACACAATCATAAAATTTATGGCAGCAAAAACTAGTGGTTAATACATTCAATATTATTTTACTATAAAATTAGAACTAAATCTAGGAGGTGGAAATAGTTATCACGTCACTCAGCTAAGTTTACAAGTTCCCTGTAAGAGGCAAGGCTGCACAAAAAGAGAGAACCAGAAGGAGGAGGAAGAGGAGAGAAGGGAGAAGAGAAGGAAAATAAAAAGAAAAATGTTAAGCCCAAGTAAATGTTTTGAAAGTGACTGAAGCCCAAGTATCGCTCATTGAACAAAAATTTACCGAGCACCCTCTATATTTCCGGCATCGTATGAAAGGGAACGGCAGACCTGAAAAGCTTGACAAAAGAAGACTTGGAAAGTAAGACATACTATCAAAGAATAAGGACTCAAACTTTGTAACTGCACTGGATGACTTAGGTAAAAATTCACGGTAATTGTTCAAAGTACTTAAAAGGTAGCAACAGTTGGAGATGTTTGTTAAGGAGTGAAAGCAATCCCAGTGAAAAAGGTTTCTTGGGTTGGGGTGGGAAGGCAGGAGAAAAGATTTTTCTATATAGGTCTGTTTTTTTAACAACCCTTGAAAATAGTGTGACCAAACCTGAAATTAAATTGAAATAGTTTTCTCAAATAACAAAAAGTTATTAAGAAACTAAAGCAAACTAAAAAGGTATAATACAGACCCTTATCCTTTTGAAGCTAAAAGAAACTTTAAAGAACATCTAATTCAGAACTTGAATTTTGTCCACAACTGAGTTCTGAAAAGTAACTTTCCTGAGGTCACGTGGTGATAACTTTATAGTTTTCAGTTTTAGTTTAAAAAATATACATATTACCTATTCTTTATAAAATATTAAATATTCCATACTAGCTGAAATCTGACCCCCCCCAAAAAAAAACCAGACTGGGGTCATTCAACACATTGGTTTGCATTAATTCCCAGTTGAAAGAGAAAGAGAGAGAAGGGGAGGTTGGGGGAGGTCCATAAATAAAAAACCTATCCACACGAGAATGACACCATACTAACCATAATGCTTTATAAATCCTTAATATAGTATTTTTCTGTATCAATAAGCACATACAGCATAATTTTTTAAATTACTGACTGGAGGCAGCAATCAACTGTTCCTTTTGTAATTTTCTATACTGGTATCATTTAAATAGTAAACATTTAAATACTGTGCAAATGAACATACAAACAACAGTGATAATACTATAATAATATAAAAACATGAACACTACCATAGATTTAATAATGAAACTACTTATTTTCATATTATATCCTCAGTTTCCATATGCATATAAAATAAAAGGTATAGACAGAAAGATCTCTAAAATTCCCCTGACCTCCAAAATTATAATATATTGGACATATTTTATACATTTTCCTATAGGTTTTTCATAAGACTTCCTGTAACTATTTTCTTAGTAACTTTCAAGCTTACTCTTACTTCACTGAAGAACAGTTTAACAAACTGCATTTTAAAAAGTTTCTTATTCACATATGCTTATTTAATACTTATAACTATGTAAGCAAGATGAAAATTAAGTCATTTGTTCAATACCCCATAGCTGTGAGTAGAGAGAATGGAACTAAGACTCCTGGGAACATGATCCAAAGATTCTGCTCCTTTCATTACATCAAGCCGCCTTTCTTTCTTTTTTTTTTAATAACTATATGTTTTATTTTTTAATATTTTTATTTATTTTTAGAGAGGGAAGGGAGGGAGAAAGAGAGAGAGAGAGAAACATCAATGTGTGGTTGCTGGGGGCCGTGGCCTGCACCCCAGGCATGTGCCCTGACTGGGAATCGAACCTGCGACACTTTGGTTCGCAGCCCGTGCTTAATCCACTGGGCTACGCCAGCCAGGGCAAGCCACCTTTCTTAATGCAGTCACCAAGGCACTTATTAACCATCTATTACAACAACAAAAGAATGACTGCACTAGGAAAACATTCATTTAAAAAGACTGAAGGCACACACACACAGGTGAAAATACAAAAACTATGCAGGAGAACAAATCAATAAATAGGTTAATAGAAAACAAACCCAATTTCTAAAATGAGTGATGAAAAATGAATAGGTCTGAGTTTAGAACAAAAAGGAACTGGATGAGGGCCAAATGCAAACTTTTCTACCTTTTTGTTTTTAATCAATTTGCATTTTGGTTTGGTTTTGTGGTCCATTTATTTAAGAGGGATTGTTCATAATAATTCAGTATGGTTTGAATACTACTAATAAGAATGATTTCCTGTCACTTTAGAATGACTTTTAAATGTTTATGAAACTTAAAGAGAAATAATGTAGATTTTACAAATACATTTAGCTCACTTGGAAAAAAGGTTCTAAATTAATAATGAAAAATATTTCCTACTACTATTATATAATTCATTCATGGGGCAAAGAGGTGTTTTTTTTTTAACTATTCTGAATAGAGGAAGACTGTTAATAAATTACTCTTAAACATAAAATGCTAATAACCCATTTTCTTTGATTTAAATGTGATTCAGTCAGCTGAATATTCATTCAAAAGATTCACTTCCAACCTTCCTGCCCAATTGAATGGCAATTCAATTAAGGCTGCTGACTAAGATGTGGTCCCTAACCTCATGGAAAGAGGTGATACTGATGGTGTGGTCTCCTGTGTAAATAAATCAATTTAGTTCCCATTGGGAATCATCTGCGTATATCAACATATGTTTTTAGTATCTCAAAGGAATTAATGTTACTATGGGTCTCAGTAGAGATTCAAAAATTATTTTCAACATGCTTTAGTATTTCCTGAGAAGATGTTAAGTGATATACATTTAAGCCTTGAAAAAAGTCAAAGACAGATATTATTTATATTCCAAGAAAAGTAAAATGACATTTCTTGGAATTTGGCACTCATAGTTTGGGGTCTACTTTTATTTTTATTACCAGCCTTCTGCTTCAGCCCCCACGTGATGCATCTGTAGCCTAGTGCGAGGTTTAATCAAAATCTAAAGGTACTTATTGCTTGAGATGATGAAGGCTAAGATGAAAAAATGACCCGCTGATGCTCTGGTGTGTGCCCAAATTACCCAAGGTGGATGTTTAAGAAAAGACCGCCAGCCCCTGCTCCTACTGAGTTTAATTCCACAGGTTTATGTGGCACTCAGGAATCTGTGTTTTCAGACAGAACACGTTTTGACAAACATTGACCCCCCCCCATTATCATCATCACAGAATTAGAGTTCCTATTTTCTGTCTGCTGTTTCTCAAAAGTGCCAGAACTATTAACATTTGTTTTGATATTCTGAGGTGAAACTATATGCTGATTTCCACAGCATGTGTTCTAAACTAATATATACATCCATCCTTCTTTCCCCTTCCTACTAGATAAAGAGATAAATGGATAGATACAAAGTTAGACACAGATAATAGATCCATCCACCCATTTTCATCAGGTATTCTGCCTATAAGTCGGAAAGTAATTCAAGTGTTTTAACATTTTCCACCTATGAGAAATACTCTAAAATTCTGTCCTAAAACATCGAAAGAAAAAAGCTACCATTGAAAGAAATTCCTAGACAGTTTCCTAGACTTTAGTTATCAATAACAGTAGTTAGCTTACCTGCCATCCCGCTGAGCAGCACCACCTTCTGTTACTGTCTTGACAAATATTCCCAGCTTTTCAAGTCCAGCATCTGCTCCAACACCCATTCCAATAATACTTATGCCAAGTCCGTCCTCATCTACAAAAAAGGAGGAAAAATACAACAGTAAGTGTTACACTAGTCCACAGTGAACTGGTGAGATCTTTCCCTTGATTTTGCTCTTTATGGACCATCACAGAGTCCATATCGTATACACTTGCCTGGGCAGAAATTTTTTTCCATGCTGGGAGCGCAGGTGTCAAATACGAACCCTCCAAAAGGCTCAGAGTTCAGTGTCATTTTATTACTGCAGTTAGCTAGTTATGTGATCCCAAGAAAAGGTAATAATCTGATTACTGTGTAATCAATTTGCCTTAAAAACATGGCCTCTCTAAACAATATGATATTTTAAGTACAAAAGCATACATAGTTAAACACATATATATTCTTTCATTTGTTTGTTTTGGGAAGGTAATAAAATTCTTGAGTCACACCTTTTTTCTTGAGAAAAGAAAAAAATGTACTACTGTCTTTCAGTCACTTCAAGGCCTGTCTGATTTTACTTTCATTAGTTACTCAATTTTTTTGCCCTGCTTTCACAAATAATTCTTTGAGGTTCAGTAATTTTATAGTAACGTAACTCTAGGTTGATCATTCTGGCTCAACTATCTCTGGCTGAGCCATACATATTATTTTAAATAAATGTGATCATAATATATATAGAATTTCCCATTTTACGTGGTCTTTTTTATTTGTTCCATATCCCTATTCATGTTCATAAGCTGGTATGTGTCTTTTAGTATTTATTCTGTCCTTATATAAGGATATAATAATACCAAAAACTACAGCATACATATGGCTTGCTTTTCTTCCCTATTTGCTTTACACAAATAAGGTCATATGATACCTAGTTCTCTCTTCAGCTTACTTTGCTAATTCAATAATACCTCATGGGTATCAATTTACATAGCTTTAAATCACTTCTGATGATTGCATAATATTTCATTGTGAGATGGTATCGTAACATATGCAACCATTTCTCTTCTGTCAGGCATTCATGTGCTTTTTTTTTCATTTTATTAGCCCTGTGAATGATGCCGACAAACACCTTGTTGTTGTTGTTTTAATTTTTTAAAATTATTTTATTGTTGTTCAAGTACAGTTATCTGCATTTACCCCCCACCACTACCCCGAAAACACCTTGTTTTTAATTTACTTACAAATTATGTGTTTCTGCATACTGCCATTTGTCCTTTCTATGAACATATACGGTATATTTTCACATCAGTGAAATAAATGATACACTATTTTGCCTTCCACATTTTTTGGTTAACGTTCAAAGTTATGTTCTGATAGCCTCAAAGACTTTGTAATTATGGTATATTGGCTGCATAAAAAATAGATACTAGCTAATCGACAGTGGTGGGCTATTAAAGGGAACCTGGCTCATGTACTCAAGAGAGGTCTGGATGCTTTTAAAGGACTTTTGAACAATAACCTTTGATTTAGTTAAGTATTCTTAATTAGTAATCCTTTGAATTGGATTCATCTCATTGATCATTACTTGTCACCAACTTCTGCTTTAAGTGTTTCTAAGTACAATTCATAACCTTACCTCCTAAATAAAGATGTATTAAAATATGTCAGTTGGCCAAAGTGGGATTTATTTGCCCTGCTGTGTGCTAAAGAAGGACTGACGGAGTGTTCTCCCCCAAGAGATGGCCCGGTGTGGGCCCCGGCCTCAGGCGCTTCCCCACCGGCCTGGGCACACGTGTGACTTCCCATATTTATTTAATTCCCATTGATCATCGGGAGGCTGTTTCTTGCTAAATGTTTCTATATTTATTAGGGTTTTAAGGGTCTCTCCCAAGAACGAGTTTTCTTGTGCACATGAACATTTGGTCTGGGTTGAAGGCTCTCCCTTACTGATTACAAGCATAAAGTTCCTTCTCTTGTACACGAATTCTTATGTGTATGGAGATTAGCTGTGTGGCTGAATTCTTGCCCACATTCGTAGGCTTTCTACAAAGTGTGAATTGCTTCACGGTGATGAAAGGCTCAATGAGGACCTGAAGCCATGTTTACATCCAAATGAGCTCTCGTGTTGTTCGAGAGATCACTGTAGATTCTCCCAAACTGAATAATGTCGTAGGGTTTCTCTCCTGTGTGAAATGTCTAGTGTCTGTTAAACATTAGCTGAGTTCTTGTTCACATTCTTTGTATTTATAGAAGCCTCTCTTCATTACGAATAACCACATGCTGGGCCCATGTGCAGCTGTAAATGAAACTTTTCCTTTCAAATGCCAGCTCTCTGTACTCTTATGCCATTCGATAGTTTCTTCATGCAAATATCTTGCATGAAAATTACGTCTTAGTTCTTAAATCCATTTGCCCTTCCTGGACTCAGACTTCAGTAAAATTATCTCTCTTCCTTCTGTTGCCCTAATTGGAAAATGACTCAGTTTTGCAGAGCTGAAAACCTGACTGTGGGAAATACTCATTTGAGCCATCTTCATTTCAGTGTGGAGTCCCTGAAAGACGTGGTGATAACTAAAAGGCAATTAAAAGAAGAGTAAAATCAACCCACAGAGACCAGGGGACTGTTCTCAGCCCTGTCCAGTTTTCTCTGAGATGCATCAAGCCTTAGTGGAATCCAGAGCCACATACTTGAAGGCCTCTGATTCTTGTAGTGACCTCGTCTTCCTCTGTATATACACACCTAGGGAAGGGCATAAAAAGGGAAAACAGCCAGGAAAAGGCAGAAAAGACTGTGAGGCTGTGTTATTACAGAGGATGTTATCACCATATTCTGGAGTTCAGAGCTTATTTTCTCTTTCAGGAAAGCAATTCCTGTTGGTTTAGCAGTATTCCCATTTCTTGTGATAAATTCAAGCTTGCATTAATATGAGCGTGGGCCATTAGATTTCTTCTTCACTAAATTGCCAATTTTTCTCCTGAGTTCACTGTGTAACTTCACAGTGCCTCTTACTGTGGGTGGGATATGCATTCGCAATCCATTGAATTTGGGATGGGTGAAATGACTTGCTTCGGTCAATAGAACGGAGAGGGAAATAACTGTGTGCATTTGTCAGCAGATGCCTGGAGGAGAAGCACACTGTGCTTCCACATAAACTCCCGAGCGCCTGCGATCCATGAATGAAACAGCATTGTGCACTGCTGGTGGGAATGTAAATTGGTGCAGCCACCGTGGAAAACAGTATGAAGGTTCCCTGAGAAATAAAAATAATTGTACTTTGTTTGGTTCTCTTCCAGTTTAATCTTTCCAATTTAACTTTTATTATACAATATAGCATACAAACAAAAGTTTTGCGAAATCATTTATCTACAAAATGTGCTTAAAAAATATAACAACCATACATGTACTAACAAAGACAAAGAACACTACCAATACCCCAAAAGCCTACTCTGTACCCCTCCCCAATACCCAACTCTTTCTTCAGTAACCATTATCTGAAACAGTGTGCTAATCATTCCCTCCTTCTCTTAATCCTACCTTTTAAAGCCACTTATTTGTGTATCTCTAAACAATATAATGGTCAGTTTGTCTTTGCTTTGAAATTTAAACAAATGGAATCATACTAAATGACTTCTGTGATTTATTCTCCCCACCCCTCAATTTTATGTTCGTAAGAATCATACATAATGGAACTGTGGCTCTTCCATTTTACTGCTGAGTAATATTTTATTGAATAGATAGGCTATGATTTACATATTCTTTTCTATCATTGATAAATACTTGGATTGTTCTCATTTTTGGTATGATAGCCAATACCATGGCCCACAGCCCAATCCAGCTCATATATGCCACAAGCTAAGAAAGAGTTTTACATGTTTAAATGGATGAAAAATGCAAGCATCATTCTTACATTCTATTTAAGATTAAATGAAAGTGTCATTTAACAGGAATGATTAGCCATTCACGCTTCATGTCGTGACTGGTATTCTTCATATTTTTTTTCATGCAACCAATTTTATGCTTAATTACTTACATAGTTTTCAGCTCCTTCCCCTCATTTTTGCTGTTTTCAACAAGTTGCTTGTCATTTCTCTCCCTCCCTACTAAAAGTTATGTGGGTGGTAGGTTCTTTAAAGTCTTCTGTATCAGCAAATTTCCTTCTTTCCCCTCTGGGACGGACGTAGGATACTTCTTAGACTACCACCTCTTTCTTCTCAGCAGGATATGAAACTGTATGTATGTCTCCCCCCTTGCAGTGTGACAAGTGAGAGGTCTGATGATAGTCTAATAATTTTTGCTTTTGCAAGTACCTTTGCTCTTTGTTTGCCTTGATTTTGGCCTGGTATTTTGTAAGGTTTTCACTGTATGTTTGAAGGACAGGATTTTCCCCAGCTTATGCTTAAGTGTTTTTAAGCATAGAAACACTTTTTAAGTTCTTGCAACCAGTTGGCTAAGCCCTTTCAAATACATAGATCAGATCTTTGAGCTCAGGAAAAATTCTTCTATTTCTTGTCTAGTATGTCTTTTATCCCCTACTTCCATTTCCCCTTCTGTTACCTATAATGTGTATGTGGGGTCTCCCTCATAATTTTTCTTGGATTTTTGCTATCATTTGAGAATTAATTTAGGACATTTCTTATGCTTGAACTTCTATGTCACCAATTTGACCTCAATGACAATCACCCTTTCCTCTTTAATTCCTCTACTGACATTTTTATTTTTAAAAATCAACCTATTTTTCACTATTGTTAATTTTATTAAGAATTCCTTGTTAAAGCCATGCTTGAATATCCTTATTTGGTTTTGTGTTTCACTGCCTCTTTTTTTGTTATTTGAGTTATATCATCTGTTCTGCTTTCTTCCTTAAACTCTGAGATGTGATATCCTTCTGTTCATTGGTCAGAGTCCAGTTCCCAGCTTCCCGCCTTCCTTGACCATGAACATAACAGCGCCCGGTCCTGTGGTCCCCAGTTGTTGCAGCAGGCAGGCTATGATCCCAGGGAGAGGATTCAAGGGGAAGCCACTCTGTTCTGGGTCTCCCTGCTCTCCTTTAGCCCTTCCCCCTCAGAGATGAAGAGGATTCCACTGCCTTCAATCCCAAACCCATAATTTTCAAAAAGCCTAACACTCCCCATATCTACCACATTGGGAATCTAACCATGACCACACTCCCTCCACCAAAAAAGCACAAACCAAAAAACCCAACCACCTGCCACCTGGCCCAAGCTCTCACGTGCAGCAGCTCTCTTGGGCTCTCACCTCGCCGGCCCTTTGCTGCAGTGTCAACCCAGCAGCTGGGCTCGCTCATGCCTCCCTGCTCCTAGCCACCGTCCAGCCAGCAACTGCAGATGAGTTTCAGTCAGAAGTAAAGGGGAGAGAGAATCTTTCAATCCACCATCTATATAGAATTTAGATTGACCATTTTTGAAGTTTAATTAATAAACTCCTGAATGAGAATTAAAACTTGACCCAATCCTCAAGGGGGGAAAAGCTACACTTAGGAAAAATCAAGTCATTTCTGTATTATTAACATAGCAGTGTAATATTATAAACATTGTAGAGCTCATATACCTTTTTCCAGTTCCACTGGGAAAAGATCCAGCTTTTCTACACGCTTCTCAAGTTCATACTCGGCTGAAGCAGCCACTGGGTCAACCTCATCATTCCTCCTGTCGTAGTCTTCATTGGAATATGTGCTGAAAACCTGTAGGAAGAGATCAACAAAAAGATGATCATTAAAAAGATGGCTGTCAGCCCTGGCTGGCGTAGCTCAGTGGATTGAGCGCAGGCTGGAAACCAAAGTGTCTCAGGTTCGATTCCCAGTCAGGGTACATGCCTGGGTTGCAGGCCATGGCCCCCCGCAACCACACATTGATGTTTCTCTCTCTCTCTCTTTCTCCCTCCCTTCCCTCTCTAAAAATAAATAAATAAAATCTTAAAAAAAAAAAAGACGGCTTTCTTAATCACGAAGAAAAATCTAAGTACACAAGAGTACGTAAGTTAAAAATTTTGTATTCTGAATTTCATCTAAACAACTGCTTTGTTTTTAAGATCAATTGAGAGTTTGAGAAGAGGAAAAATGAATGAGCATAAACACAGCTTATTTTTTTAAATGTATGAGTCATTCTACCACTGTTAACAATTTGGGAGACAGCAAAATAGCCACAGCACACATTTGAATAGCAACATCAATCCCTTTTTATAGAATCAGAGCACACCACACTAGCCGCAATGCTGGCTCCTGATAAAACCAAGGTAAAGCGTCCTGAAGCCACTACCTAAGCAAACACCCACACTGACCCTGTTTCATGGTGTGAGCTACACAAGCTCCAACACTGTCGTGTGTCAGAACTGTGATTATATTTCAATCACAGAATCACTGAAACTGATTTCTTTTCTATACTGTACATGGCTGTGTTAAACTCTCATTTTACTTGCTTGTAGATTTAAATGAAATTCTCACTGAACCTTTCTATGTAATGACTATCAAACTCGCACTCAAGAGCAGCGGAACAGATAGGAGAATGCCAGCTCTTTTTTCCCTAATCATTCAAAAAGCTACTAAATGTGGTCTTCAGACACTGTCACGAAGAATTTGATTGCCCTTATTTCTGCTGAACTATTTGTTTGTTTGTTTGTTTTTGTAAAAAATAAAACAGGTGTACAATACCTTGCTTAATACACAGAACAATATTTAAAAGAAACTTATAACTCATCAAGTCCAATTAATAGGTATAATAAAAACTACATTTTCAATTAAATTCAAAAATTTACTATCTGAACTGTACCTCAAAGAACTCTGTAATATCTCCCCAAATCTTAAAAACTTGGAATGAGTTGTTTTTAAAACATATACATAAAAAGCTACCATAAAAACAGAAAGCAGAAACGAAGATCAGAGATAGAAACAAAAAATCAAGTCCATGGCCTACAACGCTTGCCCCACTTGTCCAGCTGTGCTTTCCATGCACACGACCGGGAAACTGGCAACTCCTGGGTACTGTATGTGGGAACCTATAAACCAGAAACACACACTGCCCATGTAGCAGCAGGCGTAGCATGGTTGCTAGTGGCATACACTTCTCAGAACCGTGCCATTTATAGGACTTATACCATGACGAATTCTGTTTTTCTTCCTGACTTTAGACATGTTTTCACAGCCTCATGCCACTTGCTTGGTCTCTATGATGTTTCTCCATCACAATAAACATCACAACGTCAAAATGCACATTCCTAAATGCAGCTTGTTCTGATTTTATTCATCTTTTCATGTAACATGCTTCTTCCTATTCCTCTCATATAGAACCCTGTAATATTTTTCTTAGATTGTCAGGTTTATGATGTTCTCTTAGTGCTTTTGACCTTTCACTTTCCTTATATGTTTATAATCTCTTATTCTTTTTCACATGTATTCATTTACAGTTATTCATTCATAAAAAATGTTAGAGTGCTGACTCCATGCCAGATGCCGTGCCACATGCTGTAGAAGGCACGATGCGAGCAGCTCACAGCTTAGTCGGAACACAGAAGTCAATATAAACAACTACGATATACTGTGATAACTGATATAACAGAGGAATATACCAAGATGTCTTGTTTTATTTGCCTGAGATAGGGAAGGATTTCATGGAGGAAAAAATATCTGGGTTGAGTCTTAAAAAACAAACAAAGACTCCTATACTTGACTGTAGAAGAGGCAGAATGTGAATGTCAAATATAAGACCTTAAACAATCAAATCTGTGCCTGTGTCCTTCAGAAAACGTCAACGGCTGAGTGGACAACAACGTAACATGTCTAGGGGAGCAAACCTTAATGACACAAACAGAAAAGGTAGCCAGTCTGGAACTTGCATGTCCTGGAAACTACTGGTGGATATGACTGAAAATCAGTCCATTAATATTTGCCACCCATCTACTTTCACTAATAGATCCAAGTATATGATTGCAGAAAAAGGATTCAAATGACATCCACTCTGGAATATAGCTCAATTTTGCTACTGCCTAGTAAGTAAGTGGATATATATGTATGTATGCCTAGTGTGTGTAGATATAGATTTTAAAAATGTAACTTTGAGGGAACTGTTTCAAATAAATTAACACCTTCCTGCCTTTCTCCAGGATCCAAAACCACTATAAAGGCATACATACATATACATATACATATACATATACATATACATATACATATACATATACATATACATATATATATATATATATATATATATATATATATATATATATATATTTAGTTTAGTCACCTTCACATTGTTCCTATGTTACTTGACTGAGAAAAGCAAATAAAAGCAAGTTTAAATATAGGTGTTCTTGCTTCAGAGCCAACAAGAGATATTCTGCTCCTTTATCAAAAGAAACCAAACAAGACCTTGTCCTTTGCTTTGCAACAGAGGCAGACTTTTAGGGGTAACAAGTTTATGAATGCATTAGCAATGACATTTCTGACCCAGTAATCCAAGACTATGAAAAACAAATAAAGCTAAAATTAGCATATCAGAAGATTTCAACTAAAATCATTCTTTTTCACATTTCTGGTAGTTTGAGCTACAACACTGTTTCAAAAATAAGAAAGAAACTTATTTCCTTAACTTCCTTATGACACATTTTTGTTAATCAATGTAGGTCAAAACCAATTCAGGACTTGCTGTAAACACTGGCTGGAAGGAATCTCCCACAATGCTTCTATAAGCTCTGAGCATCTGAGTTCCGCTTCATCTTCCTGACGACACATCGAAGATGGACAATGTCCCTGGCGCCGGCATGCTGCACGCACATCAGGTGATGGCTTGGCACAGCACGCTCCTGGGGATCTGCCCGACATTCACATGCTCCCACAGACACACCCCACTTCTCACAAGCTTACATGGTAGAACTAACTCACCTTCCCGTGATTTGAGTGGCTCTGCTAAAGAGACTCTAAGTTGAGACTAAGAAAGCATGGAGAGGATAGTCTATGCTTGAAGTTTTAAAAACAAATTTGGCAATAAACCCTGCTCAGAAAGGAGGATCCTGGCAGCTTTAGAACAAAGTGTCATAACTTCGGCCTTCCTTTTCTTTCCCCAGAACCAAGGCCAGTTCACTGACTTATGATAATGCCAGAGAGAGCTTTTAATGCCTGCTGTGTGCTAAGAGTGTGTTAGGTCCTTGTTGCAAAGTGACCTAAGCCAAACTGGGGTTCACAACTATCAGGCATTTGGGCGTAAGCACTGGTGGTCTCCAAAGATTCTAAACAGGTGAGGGCTTTTTGCTGCGTATAAAAACACTGATGAGTAGGAAGGTGAAAAAGCAAACCCACAGCTCTATCTTGTGAGCTCAGCAATGTCCCAGATGTCTATCCTTAAGGTACTCTGACAGTAACCTGCATGGAGGTGTCCTTCAAGTAGTTGGGACAGTATTCTACAGTGGAATGTGTCTAACCTTCTAATCTGATCACTCAACAGAATCCTACATATCAGAAAAAGGACAAAATGAGTACTAGAATTAGATGTTACTTCAAAAGCTATTAGCTTGCTGGTCTTGCCTGACTCAAAGTCCATTAACATAAAATACTTTTAAGGCCAATCCATGTATTTTCAATATTGCTCATTTCACCAATTATTTATACAATAACACCCTTGGTATAATCTTCCTGTGCAGATTTAAAGTACCTGTCTCTGAAGCACAGACTTCTAATTAGGGTCTTTCAAATATTAATTAACTTATCCTAGTGAGGATTTGTGATTAGTATACATGGAATGCTAAATTAACAACTCCTAAAACAAAGTTAAACCCATAACTATTGTGATGTATATGATAAAGTAATTGGAAATAAATTACAGATAATATAAAACATTACACATATTATCATTAACTCTGGTGCCAACTGATCCATTAACTACGCCACAAACAAGTAAAAAGAATGCCCGCTTTTCATATATTTTGCATGATAAACTTAAAACTCAGAGAGCTATACGTGATGTATATAAGGATGATTAAGGAAGACAAAGTCTATAAGGACAAAGATATATTTCATTAAGTGTAAGCCTAGTGTTGTCATGGGTAACTAAAGAACAGGAAGTGAAAAAATAAACATACTCCACATAATGAACAGTTGAGCCTACAGCCAGCTAGTTCAAAAGGCAATACGAAGAAACCTATATTTGTCAGGGTTCTCCAGAAAAACAGAGCCAACAGGATGTGTGTGTAAGTATACATATGGTATTACATTTGTATTTATAGTAAACTTGATTGATTCTAAGAAATTGGCTCATGGGATCACATAGGGAGGCTGACAAACCCAGCACCTGCCAGGTAGGCCTGCAGGCTGGAAACTAGGGAAAAGTGGCTGCTGCCACTGAAGTCCAAGGTCAGTCTGCTTGCAGAGCTCCCTCTTCTTCATGGGAGGTCAGTCTTTTTCTGTTAAGGCCTTCGGTTAGTTGGGTGAGGCCCACTCTCAGGACAGAGGGCAATTTGCTTTCCTCAATTTAAATGTTAAAGTCATTCAAAAACACCTGACAGAGACATCTAAAATAGTGTTTGACCAAATACTTGGGCACCATGGCCCAGTCGAGTTGACACATCAAATTATCCATCACAAATCCCTTAAAATAAAATATCCTCTGGCTTGAAAAATGACTCTTTTGACATCTGAAAAAGATAATCATATCTTGATAGTGTTTTTCTCACATCATTTGGACTGTTGTAAATTTCCATATCTGCAGATATATTTGTAGAATGTATGCAAAACCCATGATAAAATAAAATACACATTTTTGTATTATTATTGGCACCAACCACTTCATACTTGTAGATAATCAACAACCAAGTGGAAGATGTAAACTCTTCAAATTCAGAATAGCTGTGGTTGACTCTGTGGGAAGATAAGTTATATATATGGACATATTTCATAAAAGAATATTTCAAGAGAAGTGGAGCTTTATTAAGGTCAAATATACAGAAATTATTAATGATATACAGTGATTAGAAGGTCCTGTATCACTTCCTTTTGACAAAATAGAATTCAATTATAACTAGTATCATTAATCTGCAAATATGTGGTTGTTGAAGTACTTAAAAGTTTTTAACCATGAGTTTAATTTCTCCTTGCAAAAACAGTTTATGGCATTAAAGTAGTCAGGAAGAAATTCCATTGTAAGTAAATAAAACCTAGCTCATTCTAAATCTGGACAAATTCTAAGACAGTGAAGTTCAAATTGGTGAGTTTTTCCAGTAGACAGTTTAATAGAAAACTGGGCAATTGCACTGATGCTCATGTTTTTCACAGTATTTTTCAAATTATTATAAACAATTAAACATACCAATGAGGAATTAGTAATGTTCTCTTTCAGTTCAACCAGGATTTGGTTTAAATTGGACACATATGCTTCACAAACTGACAACTGGTAGCCAGCATGAAATAAACTGGTGACATTGGTCCAGTTCCCATTGGGCAGGTGCCATCACCACAGAAAAATTCAACTAACTGGCATCTGTTGGCACCTTTGTGGGGGGATGGGGTCATCTCCTAAGAGAAATAGCTGACTTCTCATTCACAGAAGTTAATGCTCTTGTACAGATGCAACAGGACGAGTTAGTAAGTCAGATTCTGTTCTAGCATTTGTCTTAGCAGTTGATATTCATTAATTCTTTTACCACCAGAGCCAGCACTGTGTTGCTAATAGCCTATGGAGGGAGATTATTTTGAATTGCCTTAACAGAAAAACAGGTGGAGGGAAGTGCTATACAATGTGTGTGTGCTGAGATTAAAAAGGAGCAAGGAGGACATTGTTCACACCGAAGAGCATTTGAGAGCTTCTCAAGGCTGGGAAGAAAACATGAGTCTTTCCTGCAGTATAGGAGTTCCTCGGGTATAGAAGTTCATACTCTCCCATGACAAGCTCCCAAAAATGACCACACTTCTTCTGGAAGGGCTAAAGGATATCATGAAAACTAAACACTAAATTCTAAGTTCTTAGGAACCTTGAGAAGAGGACCTCATCTTACGAATTTGCCTAGAAACAGAGAAAAATAGCCTTGAAGGGAACTTAACCATTTTTTCAAGATCATCAAAAGTAACAGCATGGATTAAAGGCAGAGAGGCTTCTAACACAAAGAACTCTGTAAATAAACTTCCAGAAATTGTGCATATACCCAGGGTGGTGGAAGACAGTGCAAAAACACAAAAGACACTTAATTAAAGAGTTAAACAGTAGATGATAATCTCAAGAACGTTAACTTCAGTACAGTGGAAGAAAGTAATGTGATTGTAAAGCATCCTTGGTAGCTGAGCTAGAATGGATTCCTACTCCTTAGATAAATGTGTTGATGAACAGACACTACATACCAACAGTGATGGTCTTTCATGTGTCAACTTGACTAGACTACAGTCTCCTGTTATTTAATCAAACACGAGTGCTTGCTTCAGTAGCACATATACTAAAATTGGAATAATACTGAGCAGATTAACATGCCCATGGTGCAAGGATGACACACAAGTCCGTGAGGCATTCTGTATATATTTTTTGGAACAAAGTAGTGGAAAACAATGAATCAGAGCAGCAAAAAGAGAAAAGAATGCTTACAAAATGAGGATACTTTAAAAGACCTTTGGGACAACTTGAAACATAACAACACCAGCATCATAGGGGGACAAATGGAGAAAAGAAAGAGCAAGGAACTGAGAACCTATTTGAAGAAATAATAACTGATCACTTCCCTAACCTGATGAAGGAAAAACACATACACACACACACACAAGTCCAGGAAGCACAGAGTCCCAAACAAGGTAAACACAGAAGCCCACACCAAGACATATAACTAAAAATGCAAAGGTTAAAGACAAAGAGAGAATCTTAAAAGCAGCAAGAGAAAGACAGTAAGTTACTTACAAGGGAGCTCCCATAAAATTGTCAGCTGATTTCTCAAGAGAAACATTCCAAATCAGAAAGGATTGGCACAAAGTATTCAAAGTGATGAAAAACAAGGAACTACAACCAAGACTACTTTATCCAACAAGGCTATGATTTAAAATTGAAGAAATCCCGAGCTTTCCAGACAAGAAAAAGCTAAAGGAGTTCATTACCACCAAACTATTATTACAAGAAATGTCTGTAATGAGTGAGAGAAGTAAGTGAGCAGGGGAAGGTATGTGGAAGACATTCTGGGAGAAAGTAGAGCATGTACAAGACAGGAATGAGAGCGTAGAACAGAATTATACAACAGGAAATAACTCAATATGGCCAAAACTGGAGTGGTGTGTGAATGACAGGAGGTGAGCACAGTGATGAGATGAGCAACAGTGAGAGCTTTATGACACATGATCTGTTGGTGTGAATAAAATTCACATGCTCAAACCCTGGAAGAGAATGGAGCATTAGGAAGAAGATGAGAGGGGGCCAGAATCAGAAGAGAGGTGAGCTAGGAGCCCTAGGAATTCTCTCCCCACCCCTTTTGGGGAACTTAGTGGAAACATAGGCCCTGAAGATACTAGGTGACTTTCCCTGAAGTGTCCCTAGGGGTGGGTCCGGTTGTCCACGCAACATGGAAAGGAGGCAGGCAGATGGGCTCACTGCCCCTGCAGAAGGACAGGGACGTGAGAACACAGACGTCATCAGACTCAGAGGAATGTGAGCAAACCAAGACACTGAGAACTGAAGTTCTGCTTCCAGGGTCAGCCAGGAAAACAGCGGCAGGTGAGTGACAACAGCGACAAAAGACCTGCCTCTACTGAGTATATCTGTGACATTTTTAGGGTGTAATTACATGGAAATCATGAAATGTAAAGGTTTACCTAAAATCCTGCACTTCACTTGTGCTGATCTCTGGAAAGAGAATTCACTTATTAAGTTTATCACTCTCTACCAGAAATCAAATAATAAAAACAAAGGTTGCATAATTTTCTAAAATCTCAAACAGGTTCAAATGCTGATAGTGCATAAGGAAAGAAAAAAAAAACCTCTAGCAAACATTTTTAGCACCAACTAAGACCTACTTAGCCAACTAAAATTTTTCATTTTTGTAAAGGTCATGAGTGACATATGGCTAATTGTTGAACTCTGCAAGCTGAGGCCAGACATCACATGGTGGAAAAAACTGAAAAACAAGGCTGAAACACAAATCATCGATTGTTAGGGAATGCACATATACCTGGGGACACTGAAGCGAGGATACAAGGCTCAGCTTGGAAACCCAAGACTAGGCGGGAAAGGAACTACTCTGGCCAGCTGCGATCCAACAGTAAATCAGTCATGTCCCTCCACAAAGCACGAAAGACTCTGCTTTCTTATAAACGAGCTGTCCCTTCCATTTAGACTTCTCCAAGAGCTCGAGTCAAATGCAATCACTTGCTTCTGGATCATCCTTGACAATGTAAACATACATGAAATCTACAAACAGGATCTGTCTCATGCTTCCCTCATTTATAGGCAAAACCTAAAGGGCAGGAGCGCTTTATAGGAAAACATGATAATCAGCCATCTTTCAAAACGGGCGGAGGACAGTGCTGTCACGTTACTCTTGGTGTGTCTGTGGCGGAAGCTGTCATCCCCTCCATTACCATAGGATTATTGGTCAAATCTGGGGATCACTGACACTTGAATCACACTAACTTTCACCTCTCACATACATCTCATAAAAGAAATGGCTTTGTAAATACCATGTGTACCACTGTGTTTCTTCAACCAATTGTCTCCATTACCTCAGAAACTGTCCATAGAAAAGAAGATGCCAGCAAAGCTAAGCGCTGATGTGTTAAAAAAGGGTGAATGCTCTGTAAACAGAGAAGAGGATGCAACAATGCCCACCACCTGAATCCCTGATTCCACAGAGACAGTCCACACTCTGGATGCGTGTGATGCCTTCACAGAAGCGCCTCAAAATCAAAGTGCCCCACAACAAAACTGCATGTCTCCCATCCTGTGCCTCCCATTTGATATGAGCTGGATCTTTGTGGTCATGTGGGCTCAAAAAGGCAGTCAGTCATGTAACTAGTCTTCTTCTTCACTTCCCAATACACCCCCACTTAAAATTGGTTGAAATTTCCTGTTGATTTTAGCTTTGAAAGGATTCTCGTTCTCATTCCTTCCTGACTGCTCAGATCCCTGCTGATTAAATTACCCTACCACACAGTCACTGCATTCTGCTCTTCTCCAACTTATTATAGCCCCCCACCCCACTGAGCACCATCCCTGAAGTGTGGCTCTGGTCATGGCGCTGTGGGTCAGGAGCGCATGTGGGAGACAGGGTTGGGGTGGGGAACAGAGAGAGAGTGTGAATTTACAAGTGATGTTACATTTCTTCTGCACACTTCTTCTGTACTTTCCAATTTTGTATAGTGACTAAGAAGTACTTTCTAATGGGAGAGGACACTCTAAAAAGCTTCCTGACATTCTTCTTTCCTTCAAGAATAAAGCTCAAATGTTTTAGAAGAACATCAAAATTCTCCAAGATCTGACTCCTGCTGACACTGCTAGCCTTCACCTAACACTACTTCCTTTCCCTCACTCTACGATGTAAAAACACACTACTTTGTTATATGTTCACAAAGCTTTCTTTCATATTTGCATCTGTCCTACAGAATCATCATATTCTGCTATATACTGCATTTATCTGTGACCACATTACCTATTCAAATAAGCTGTCAGCTCCTTTGTGTGGGGTAGTCTTATTCATCTTTCTATCACCTACTTGTTTTCTTTTCCCAGCTTTATTAAAGTATAATTAACAAAAACTGTACCTATTTAATAACAGGATGTAACTATTTAGCAGCATGATGTTTAATGTACAGATACACTGCAAAATGTTTACCACACTCAGTATCACCTACTGTTAACAGTATGATGTCTTAAAGGCAACGGGTATTTTATCATCGTCGGTGGTCTGTATATGAACGGCATCTTAATTCAGAACTGCTTCTGAACAAAAGAAAAGTGACCTTTAAAAGATAAAAGGAAGCCCCAATCATAAAAAGCTTTAAAAAAACTTACATCTTCAAAACAAAGAGGTCTTCACATGTACAAAACTGGGGATGACCTTTACTGGACATCAATTAGCCAAATAAACCAATTACAATACCCATTTAGTATAATCATTTATAAGGCTATATTTTAGAAGAGATGGCTTAGTAACATGGTTGTAATGAAATCAAGTATTACCAAAGGATAAATCCTTATTAAAATTAATTTTATATTCTATTATAGATAATATGAAAAAAGACCACTAATCTCCTTTATTAAAGGCAGTTAGCTCCAAGAAATTTTTTTAAATCTCCCTTTTTTGATCAGCTTAGTATGACTGACAAGAAAAGTCACCTTGATAGAACTGATAATTTTTTAAATGAATTTAAAAATGCTAATATAAAAAGTGTATTTAAAAAAGTGTATTGGTAGAAATAGGACAGGTGAAGATAATTCATTTTATTGGTTATGAAAATTTATAATTTGGGAGATATAATAATATGGAATATTGGTTTCTCTGGTTGCAATGAGGAGGAATTTAAAAGTATTTCAGCTGTGGCTAAATATGAATTAAATGTATACGTATATAAAAGTGGTTGGCTCCCTTTATAGCCTTGAGTTCGGCATCTGTCCCTGAATAATTGGGGTCGGTTAAGGCCCCAGTGCACCACACCTGTGGCAGACTTGCTGATGAAAATCCAGCAGTCACTTTTACAGTTCTGCATTCTGGTCACAGTGGTCCACCCATGACAGACTTTAGCTGATGGTGCTTCTCAAGCCAAAAACAAAAACCAAAAAAAATAAAAAATAAAAACAACCCACTCTACACTTGAGTAAGAGCTCAAGTCTAGAGCCCTAGCTGTTGTCACTCAATGGATTGAATGCCCACCTGTAAACCAAAGGGTCAACGATTCGATTCCCAGTCAGGGCACATGCCTGGGTTGTGGCCAGGCCCCCAGTAGGGGGTGTGCAAGAGGCAACCACACATTGATGTTTCTTTCCCTCTCTCCCTCCCTTCCTCTCCCTTTAAAAATAAATGAATAAAATCTTAAAAAAAGAAAAAGAAGCTCAAGACTACCAAATCTGTTCCCATGTCATCTCCACCTACCACACTGACTTCAGGAAGGTAAATGCGTGTGCCCCATGTCCTGAATGTGATGTACTCAGGTGCCCATTCTCTCTTGTGACTCGATCTGATGTAGCCAAAGCACTTATAAGCAAAGTCTGTAGGAAAACTGTGCCTCACCTTTTCATTTTGGAAGAAACAAAAAGAACTGTTTCAAAATACAGTACTCAATTTGTGGGATATTTTGGAAGTTCATTATGACAATATCCTCCAATATTCAGTTACTTCTTTCTTCTCCAAAACTCTTTGAGTCCTCTATCAAATATTTAATACTCATATCCCACCTTTTATTTGTTAATAATATTGTATGTGTTTGAATCTTAACACTATCTGGCCTTTTCAACACAAGACTATCTATCATCTTACGCCTCACTGCATCTCCAAAACTTGACATTGTGCCTGACACAGGGTACCTACCCAATAGATGTTTGCTGATGGAAATGACTCCTTAAGGGCGACAGTTTGATAAACACAGTTCTTTTGGAAATTCTGTAACTAAACTCCCTTGAATATTAGGTGCTCCATTCACTCATTTAAACAGTTGTTTAAACTTTTTAGATAAGCTGGCAAGGAATCTTCCGCACTGTCTGGTCTACCATGCTGGTTTCTGCTAAAACTTTGGCATTTAGGACACTGAGATTCTGGCAGGTGTCACAGGAGATACAAAAAAATGCAACGCAGGGAGTCAGCCCTTAACAAAAGGTGGTATCAGAGACACAGAATAGGAAAAGCTGGTTCTCTGGTAGTTGGGACCGGTTCACTCTTTCCACGTCTTCCTCACTGTATATAATGCAAATATGGGGTAAGCAAAAGTAGGTTTAGAGTTGTGAGTATGCAAAACAGAGTTTAGTCTTGTATTAATTATGTATTGATAACTGTATTATTCTCCATACAAACAATTCTCAACCCACATTTGCCCCACTCTGTATATATCACTCCATTAATAAGTAGTGAAGATTTTAACAGCAACCATTGGGGGACCATAAAGCACACCTATCCACTCTGTTTCCAGGCAAAGGCAGGCTTGGTTGAACCTCTGCTTCAATTTTGCTCAAAAGATCTTATGAGAGAAATGACAGGGAGATGACAACGAGGAGATAAGGAAGAGGAGGATAACTGCAGCTATCACTGAGTGACTCATTTAAATCCCATTATGGTCCTATTTTGCAGATCAGTGAACTTCAGACTTATAGATGACAGGTCTTTTGCCCAAAAACACAGGAAAATGTCTAAGTGACAACTGAAAGCCAAGTGTGGCTGAATTAAAAGTTTATGCTCTTTACCCCATGCCATTCTGCTTTAGGAGAGGAAGCATTATTAAAAATGCCAAAATATAAAATAAGCATCCCTATATAAAATAAACACACACACACACACACACACACACACACACACACACCACAATTGCAAAGCTCCAATAAATAGGGGGGAAATTCAAACTTACTGGTAACTAAAGAAATGTAAATTACATACAGCATTTTTGATCTACAAAAATTTAAAACCAGGCAAAGGAATAAAGGAGCTGTCATTCTAATGCATTGTGAATAAAGTAAGCTAGCCTAACTTCCAGAGGGAAATGAGTTAAAAATCTTAAAAACTTTAGTATCAATTGACCTAACCGATTCTAAGAATTTAATGAAATCATAGATATACCAGAATATTCATGTACCCTGATGTTAATCACTGTATTGTTTATGAAAGGAAAAAATCTGAATCAATCTAAATGTCAAAAAAGAATGAGTACGTAATGGCATATCCATAAGATGCAACACACTGGTAGCATAATAATCACGCTCTGTAAGATTATTTAATGACATAGAAGATGTTCAGATATGTGGTATGTAAAAAGATGGTAACACAACGTGTGTGTACACATACCCAGAATATATGAATGATCTCAGTTATGAATACACATACAGATATAATAATTTCTGGATACTAGGGTTATGAATGATTTTCTTCTCTTCATATTTTTCTAGATTTTTATAAAACAGAGCTTTAGTAAATAAGTGAAAAAATAATAAACGTTATTTTAAAAACACTCACTACCAAACCTTGAATAATCAAGGAGCATAAATCTTTCCACATACTCTAAAAGCAAGTTAGTCTGGCTTTATACTAATTTAAAACATATTTTCATAGCTCTTCCAGTGTTAATTTACATAATGATAACTGATGTTTGCGATGATGGGACTAAGGAATGAAAAGACCTTGTGCTTCCTCAAACTTAAATGTAAACTAAAATCATTGTAATTTTTTATGTCATAAGCATATTTGCCCCAAGCAATTGAGAAGCTATGCTTGACAGTTAAGGTATCATTGAAAAAAAACAAAACAAAAACAAAAAACAAACAAAAAAACATTTGTGGTTTTGACCTTGAATACTAAAACACTACCAAAGCCTTGATCCTGGATAACAAAGATCTAGATGGCACCTCCTATTCCAGGGAGCGTAGCTCCTGGAACGCTGTGGTTGAATTCTGACCGTGTGCCACGTGAAAGTCAACTTACATTCCCTTCTTTCGGACATCTGGCTGAGGGACTGCTCAGTGGAAAATCACTGCTCATGCTGAGCGAAAACTAACATATGCTTCAGATGAAGTTTTCTGGGCTTAGTTCACCAGGGCTTTGTGTGTTTATATGGAATGACTTTTTCATCACATGAAAATAGAAGACTGGTCCCCTGAGTTACATCTATAGATAAGTATGCCATCTTGATTAGTCTGAAGAATAACTTTATTTAAAACCCAGTAAAATGATAAATTAGTTTAATTCAGGGGGAAAAAATAGCTTCTCTAGTATATGATTACAGAATTTTACGACCAGATGGGATCTTGGCAATTGCCCAAACAGGAATGCAAATAATCACCATACATACCGTTCCCCTCCTTGTGGTGGTTTTGCCAGGTGATTAATGCTAGCTAAGTCCACCAATCTTCCCAGCATTGTCACTGTGGTCACTGCTAATTGATCAAGTTAGGGGGAGGAGAAAACAAATATATTTGCCATATCTGGTTTAATCTCTTAGTTTCAAGGGAGGCAATCCAAGATTACACAGTGAATCAGAGCTGATGTTAGAACAATAATTTCCAGGTGTATTATGGTGTATTCTCGATACTACCCTCTATTCCTTCAGAATCTTTCTGTATAAAAAAGGTGAGTGGCGAAATAAGTCCTTTCACATGAACCAAACTGAGCCCTGCTCAGAAAACACTCCAGCTTGGATGGCAGTTATACGTCACAGATGAGGTTTGTGTGTTCGAAAGCACTTGAAAGAAAAAATATTAAAAATGATAGTAGTTGTTTTATGGTAGTGAATTATGAAATTGCTTCATTGTCTTTAATATTCTCACATTTTGGTTTTCTGCACACAAAGATGGAAATGAGAAAATTCACTTAATTTCCTATTGAAAAGGCAATACATTAGCATTCCTCCTTATAAATAGATTCAGGCATGGTGACTCAGACGGTCTGCTCTTCCACTTGTGTTATCTTAAGTAAGTTGACCTTTCTAGGCCCACATTTTCCTCATTTTTAAAAATGAGAGGAGTGAAGTAAATGGTCTCCGAGATCACTCTCAGCTCTGAAATTCCAAAACTATACCCACAGTAAGTCTGCTATTGGGTAGGAGAATAGCCCAGAAATGGTTTCCAGTCTCAGCGGTGCCACCGAAGGAGAAAGCCACCGTTCCCCTGGCTTTATTTTCCACAGGAAGGGACATCAGTTAGGGTACAAGCCTCCAGGCCCCCTCATTTAGTCACACCGCCCTGGCTGGTCCTTTGCTGACAAGAAACGAGGCCTCTGGACTGTCCTTCCCTTCTGAAAACAGGCTGTCTCCAGAAAGCCCTACACTCTGGTCTGCTCCTCATTGTGGTAATCTTCAGGACTTTCTCTCGGGCTGTGGTCCTCCAGCGACAGCAGGGATTGGCTGAATAAGACGAATTTGGGAACTGAGAATTTAGGGAGCCCATTGTTCCTACAAACCTAAGCGACATCCTCACATTCAGTCTTTAAGAGAGGATACTTTCATCTCTACACTGATATCTTTTCTTATCTCCTGAATGGTTCCAAATTTACCAGGGAGGAGGAATACTGTTCAAATTTTAAACTCAAGCAAAACAAAACAAAACAAAACAACAACAAAAGGCAAACCAGTTTGTTCAAGAACACGGGCAATTACGGTTGTGGTTCGTCAGCTTTTACTATTAAGGTTCCCTAATTGCACAGTGCTTTCTGAGTGCTTACAAACTTCAGTGACACTTCCAAAACTTAAAGTTATAAAGTATGTAATATAAAATACCATGCTCTAGAAATAAAAATGGAGGCTTTTGTAAGGGCACCATCATCCATTGAGATCTCGTAAACTAGAAATCAGAGGATCGGGTCCAGTGTATTCCACTCCCTTCAACAGCCTGAGTTTCTTTCCTCCCTTCCACAGAGACAAATGCTCCTCTCATTGACAAATTATGTTGATTATTACACATCAGTTCTCAGCTACTCCTCAGGTACCACTCTAATCACCCTACATAGTCACTAAAGTGCTTTTCTAAAAATGCTAATTTCATCAGGACTCTGCTTTGCTTAAAGAGAAAAAAAATTGCTTCAGTGTTTAAAATCTCCAATGGCTTCTTATAAGCTACCAAATAAAGTCCCAACAATATAACAGATCTTACAAGATTTCTTTTAATGTTCTCCCTTTTAACATTCTTCTCATCCTCTCTTTGAAACACTCTTTACAGTATCTCCAGCCATCTCAAGATCTCAAACTACTTAAAAGGACCAGAATTCCCTTTCATGATCCTCTTGTCCATCTCACACATGACTTAACCTTTAAGATTCAATGCAGACATGACTTCATTTATGAGCCTTTTTTGACTGATAGAGTTAGAAGCTTCTTCCACCTAAGTTCTATAGTCCCTCCCATGTCACAACCTGTAACCCTGGTGCAGTTTCAGATGTTCATAGGTGTTGCCTGAAAAAGGACTTCCTGGATACACACACCTGGGGAAAAAGCGAACACGACATTTACGGTGAGCCTTATTAGACTGCAGCTCTTTGGTAAATAGTAACCCATTTTTCTTTTCTCTTTTAATAAAGTGTTCACTTCTTTAAAGACTTCAGAGATGTCCTTGTTCTGTTTTCCAGCTTTCTTTGTTTCTGATAAGAAATATGCTGTCACCTGCCCTTTTTGTTCCTTTATTTGCAATGTTCCTGGATTCCCTGGTCACTTCCACCTCTTTCTTATTACTGCTCATCAGTTGTAAGCATTCTGATTATGATGCACCTTAGCGCAGTACAGTTCATATTTTTTGTAGTCGCGTTCTTTGGATTCCTTGGATCTATGAACTTACAAAATTTGGAAAATTTTCAGCATTATTTCTTCCAATAGTTTTTCAGTCCCCATCTCTTTTTTGGAATCCACTCACATGCATCTTTCTCGCTCCTGTTCCTGGTGGTGGTGGGTGGGAGTTAGTGGCTTTTCTAGATGAATTCTATGAAGTCTATTTATATTCTTTGTGTTGTGTGGCCACTCTGCCCGGTTAGCTGAGTGGTTAGCTAATAATCAGATGAGATTTCGTTAACCACCGGGAACCATTAAGTCTCCTCATCTTGGCAGCAGAGCCCCGTGTGTGCTGGAGCACACCTTCACCACCCAGAGACAACTCTGCCTTAGCCTTCACCTCCAGCTCGAATGGAGCCTCCACATCAGCCAAAGCTGAGAGCTGCCTTAAACCTTTTGCAGGTGTTCCCTTAGCTTGCTGCCCTAAACATTTCTACAGCCTTCTAGATTCCCAGGAATGTGTCAGAGCTTCTTCAAAGCCCCCTGTGAGTATCTTGGTCCCCAGCTTTCCTTTTCAGCTTTTGGTTGGCCTATTTATTCTTCCAGTGATACATGCCACTTAAGTCAGCAGGGATGTGACAGACACCCACGCTCCCATAAAGGACAGTCTGCACTGGAAAAGCTGAATCTGGTCAAATAAAGACGAACTTTGTGAGCAGGGTCTTCCAGAGGATCACTGGGCAGGTCAGATAATGACCATTCTGTGAAGCAGGGGTTCTAAGGAGCTCTACTCCACATACCCCCACTCCAGCGGCTGACAGAGTGGTGGGTTTCGAGACGGCCAAAGAGCGGGAGGGTTTAGTGGGGAGACAGAGAGCAAGCAAAACAGCAGTGTTCGCTGTTCTCACTGAGATTCCGTTCTCTTCCTGGAATAAATGCCTCAAAACTGCTGCAAGCCTTTGGTTAACTTCCTTTCATTAAATCTCAGAAAAGAGGTGATTCTGACCATTTGTGCCAACATGACTTTTATGAAGGAGAGGATTCTCAGAGTCCTTACTGCACTGTTCCCACTGACATCACTACACATATTTTTGGCCACTAAAGTTTCCTCGCAATTTATTGGCACACCTTTCGGGGCCACCCCACCTTTGCCTCATTCCAGTCCTTTTCCTCTGTCTCGTTCTGGAGAGTTTTCTACTGCTGTATCCCCAATTTCACTCAACTTTGCTTGTCACCTGTCTAATTGCAGTTAAACCCATCCATTGTATTTTTCATCTCGAACATTCCATTGCTTATCTCGAGAAGTTTAATTTGGGTCTTTTTTAAAAATAACTTTCACGTCTCTACTCATACTTCCATTCTTTTCTCTGACATCTCAAACTTAGGGAACACAGTCAAAATAACTCATTTAATACACTGTGTACTATATTTCTACCCCCTGTGGTATTTCAGGGTCAGATTTGATGTCTTTTTCTCCTATTTATGTTTTTGTTTTCCCTCTTTTTGAGTGCTTGGAAATTTATCATTGAATGCCAGATAGTGTGAATCTTAGGTTTCTAGGTGCTGGAAATTTTTGTAGTTTCACAAATATTCTTGAGTAATTTTTTTTCTAGGATATAGATAAGTTACTTGCAACTGATACTTTCAGGCCCTGATTTTAAGCTTCATTTAAAAAAAAATGGAGCTGTACTTAGTATAGGTTTACATTTCTTTCTGTCTTTTTTTTTTAATCCTCTAAGGAGGTGAGATCCTTCTTGGAGTACTCTAAACAATACCTACAGAATTATGAGGTTTTCCACTCTCGCTGTTAGAAATAAGCACTATTCAATACTGGACGAAACATTTGGGTTCTGGGCTCACTAAGGCTTTTCTGGTGTTTCATTCTCCTACCTTGCATGGTTTTCTCATATGCATGCACTGGTCAGTATTCAGCTCAATTTCCGAGGAGCACCCCCTGAAGTTCTCTCTCTGTGCCGCTCTTGTCTCATCACTACGCCACCCTGGGGGCTCGGGCTGTGTTGGCTTCCCCAGATCCCCAGCTCTGTCACTTCATCTCAGTGACAGTGCCAAGCTCTGCCCGGGGTCTACTTAACTGCACCCTGTTCTGGTAACTGTTGTTGTTTCAAGGAGGAGGGTAAATCAGATCTTTTTTAGTGCATCCTGGATGGAAGCAGAAGTTGAATTTACTCTTGAAATGAAATTGTATAGACCAACTTGTATTCAACTTTATTTTTTTTTCCAGGAGGCAGTGCCCCTGAAGGGAAGCTGAATTTGCCACTCCCAAAGACACCACTTCAACATGTGAATTATTTAAGGCTAAAGTCAATCAAAACCCAGCTGACTCAAGAATAATTTTTACCTCTCCCTTAACTGCTTAGAAGAATTTAGATAAGGGGCTATTATGAGAAAGAAAAAGCTATTGCCAGAGATAACTTTTTATCTGAAGGACCAATCTGTATGGCTGGCAGGGTAGACATCTAACGGCCAAATGCCTGCTCTTTTTATCAATCTGTGAGTCGCCCTCGTCCCCTCTGAAGCCCCAGGCCCACACTCCCATGCCTTAGCTCAGGGCAGCAAATAAGTCTCAACTGTCCACCTTGCCCTTGATTCTCCTATCTTTGGGTTTCCTACACACACAAAATTTAATTCGCTTTTATTCCTGTTAATTTGTCTTATGTAGATTTCATTATTAGACTTTCAAAAAAACCCCAGAAAAGTGGAAGAAAACTTTTCCTCCCCTACACACCTCTGGACAGCCTATAGCCAGGGTCCGTCTCTCCCACTGCTCTGTCATCAGTGTGTCACTGACCCACACGGGAGCACCGGGAAGCATGCTGAGGCTAACAGAAAAGAGCTCCAGTGCGGTAATGAGCTTTCTCAGGAGACTGAGTTCGTGCGTATGTGTACATGATTTACCAAAACAAAGATCTCAAGAATTGAAAATTGATGTTATGAAAAGACTGTTGCTGAATTTCAAATTATTTGGATAGAGCAAAGTCACAAAATACAGCCTGTAGCCTGTTTCTATACAGCCCACAAGCTAATAGTAGTTTTTGTACTCGTAATGAGTTGTGGAGAGAGAAAAAAAACAATAAAACAAAGAATATATAACATAAACCATGCATTCCACAAAACGTAGAATATTTGCTATTATTCTTTAAAGACAAAATGTCCTATCCCCTGATATAGAGAATGAAGACTAAACAACTGTGTTAATTACATAATATATAAAATAAATATAAGCATTTCCTGCGTAAAAGTAAAATCAAAGAAAAATAATGCCTCAGGAAAGGATGCATCTCGCATAGCATATCCTCCTGGGTTAATGAATTCTAGCTCTATTATTAGCTTTGAGGTATTTTGTAACTCTCTGCCAGTTACAGTTAACTGGTAGATATGTGCATTCTGACCTGCCTGATAATGTATCAATTGACTTCCTACCCCCTGTGGAAGTTTTGCTTCCATTTATAAGTCATCTCAACATTTCTTTACCTTATAGAAATCTGTGCTGTTCTGACTTTCTCTGAACCTGTTATAACAATTAGTTGATTCCTTCATACTATATGAGTTAAATTCTTTAATACATGTTCATTATTAAATATGTATAAAAGACATGATTTTATCTTTTTCTGAAAACAATCTTTTAATAAAGTAAATAAAAGTCTAAACCACGAGTGAGAAATCAAGGAAAATAAAAATAGAAGTTGTATCCTGGCTGGTCTGGCTCAGTTGGTTGAAGCATTGCCACATAGACCAAAAGGCTGCAGGTTCGATTCCTGGTCAGGGCACATGCCCAGGTTACGAGTTCAATCCCCAGTCAGGGCACATACAGGAAGGCAAATGATCCATGTTTCTCTCTTCACATAGATGTTTCCTTCTCTCTCTCTCTCCCTCCCCTCTCTTCCTCTCTCTCTAAAAGCAATGAAAAAATGTCCTCAGGTGAGGATTTAAAAAAAGAAATTGTAGGAAAGGAACATTCTTTTCTCTACCCTCTTAGGTTCTGTGACTGAGGGCTAAAAATTAAACTGACAGAAGACATATTAATAGGAGAAAAGGCATACAAATGTTATTGATGTCTTTTTTTTAAATGTCTTTAAATGCACAGGGGCTTCACAGAAAAGAAGTGAAAACCCAAAGAGGAGATTAGACCTAGGGGCTTGGCTTATCCACCATTTATTTACCACAGAGGAGCCCACTGTAGAGAAGTGACTAAAGACAGAGAGAGGGCTTGGGCCCCAAGAGGTAAATCGCGGGAAGGTGACTAGGAAATGTAGCACAGCTAAGGGTGGTTCAGCAATGTTGGGTAGAGGAAAGAGAGAGCACCTTTACAAAACACCATTTTATTTCACCTTTACAAAGGAAAACATATTCCCTGCTTTTAGGCAGAAAGGCAGAAGGCAGAGGGTTCCCCCTATGTCAGCTGTTTCTCAGTCTCCTTCAGTTCAAAATAATCCTTACACCAGAATGGTATGTTTTGGGGTGACATTTTGTGACATCTGTCAAAGTATACTAATATCCTCATATTCCATTAACAAGTTGGTAATAAATAATCTTAGTTAAAAATAATCACAGATTATATAATGTGAAATTTTAGAAAGAAAGCTGGTAAAAGTACAATGAAACATTTTGTCATAATAATAACTGTTCACTGAGCAGTCAGTTATTTGCATAAAAGAGAATTTCAGACTGTATTAAAAATTAAAAGTCAACTATATTTACACAGAAGGATCTGTTAGAATAAAGTCAGTCCAAAAAGTTGAAAGTAAAATGCTACTTGTTGGAAAGAATCATCCAGTGACATAAGACAAGAAAAGAAATAAAAGGTATAAACATTGAAATAATGGCATAAATATTAGAAGAAAAAAATCATAGCCACATTTTGTGAGTAATATAACTAAAACAAAAAAAACAAATAGAAAATATCAGCAACATTATAATTAAGGAAGGTGTCATGATATAAAACTAATATATATATACATATGTAAAATGAAAGCTTTTTCATATATAAACAATAATGACAGAAAATCTAATGGAAGAAAATATCTCATTTTAAATGACCTCAGGAATTAAATCCCACTGAATATTACGATATTAAGTCCTACTGAACTTACAAACTCAATGGATTCTCAATTAAAATAACCTACAAATTTTATGGTACTTTTATTTTAAGACAAAGATATTTAAGTCTGCCAGGAAAAACACATTAAAGAAAGAACTAAAAATACCTGGAAGAAAAGTGTGCTGGGTGAGGGTAGCTAAATGTAACAGAAATTTTTAAGTACAGCAGGTCCTCAAATAACATCATTTAGTTCAGTCATTTCATTGTAATTTGATTGTAAGTTTACCTTTTAAACTTAACTCTTATTTATATCAATTAGAATACAGTAAAATTGGATTCATTAGATGTTGTTTTGCTTAAGGTTGCAAAACCTTACAACAATGTTAAATCAGGACTTATAGTATTATAAATATAATAATAATTAAGATTGTTTATTACTATTGTAGTAGCAGACCAACAGATTGGTTAACAAAACAGAGAGTCCAGACAGAACTAACTCAAATATACATCAAACTTTAGTTTATAAGAAGTATAACATTTCAAAATAGTAAGGGGAAGATGGATTATTCAATAAATGATATTGGTAAAAACATGCTAACCAGCTGGAGAAGGAAATAAAGCCTATATCTTTACTTCATTTCTTATACCAAGGTGAGTTTGCAATGGGTCAAAGATTTATAGGTAAAAACATAATTACAAAAGCACCAAAGCAATAGATGAGTGAATCTTCTTAAATGTGATCATATGCTAGGAAGGACCTTTTGAAGAATGATATAATACTCAGAACCAATAACAAGATAAAAATATGTAAATCTGAATACATAAAAATTAGAATAGCCTCAGCCCAGTGGCTCAGTTGGTTGGAGCATCGTCCCATACACCAAAAGGTTGCAGGTTTGATCCCCAGTCAGGGTATGTATGGGAGGCAACCAATTGATGTTTTTCTCTCAAATCAATGCTTTTCTCTCCCTACACTTCCCACCTTCTCTCCCTTCTTTTCTCTCTCTAAAATGAATAAACATATTCTCAAGTGAGAATTTAAAAAATGAGAATAAGCATAGCTATATTAGGAAAAGCCATAAATATATTACTCAAAAGTCAATAATAAAATGAGAAAATTAGAGTAAATAAGCTGACATACAGTTACTCCCTTTAAAGATGAAGTGTTCTTACAAAGCAATATGAAAAGCATTGGTAAATCAACAGAAAATGGAGCCAATTACATGAACATGTACTTCATGGAAGAAAAACAAACAAACCCAAAAGGCCCAAAAACATTATTCATAGAATAATTCTTAATTTTAAATCTTTGATCCATTACAAACTCACATTGGTATAAGAAATAAAGTTAGGGTCCATCTTTATTTTTTCCCAAATGCTTTAGCATGTTTTATTTGTATTATTTATTTAATAATCTATCTTTCCTTCACTATTTTGAAATTATTCATATTCTAGTCTACTTATGATTAAATATAAATTAAAATAAAATTAGCATCATCAGTCACCACATTAGCAAAAATTAAAAAATTAGTAATATCTCGTGTTGATGAAGACAGGAGGGGAAACGTGGTCTCACACATTTTGTAGGGCAATTTAGCAATATCCAAGAAAATTTAAAATACATAGTCTTTGACACAGGAATGATGCCTTAAGGACTTTATGTATTTATTTTATAAGTATGTAAAATCATAAGACCAAATGAAATCGTTGCAGCATTGTTTAAATAATGTAAAATGGGGAAGCAGCTCAACAGTCTACAGTGGGGGGCAGATCAATGAATTACAGTAATATTAAAATGTGATAATCTATAATATTAGAAATAAAATAAATTCTTGAAATAAATCACAGCTGATATACTACAGCTCTGTATTGTCAAAAACTATTCTAAGTACCTTTTCATAATTATTAGGTGTTCACATCAACCATGTAAGATAGAGTTGTCTCATACTGTCCACTGTCTCGAACATAAAGAAAGTGAGACACTAAGATGTTAAATAAGTGTCCACAATAAGTACTCACAAATAGTAAACGCTAAAACTGGGGCTCAGTCCCAGGCAGTATGGCTCCAGATACTGGGCTTTTAACTGCAATGACTATATATCTGTCATGTATCTGTATGGTCTGGCGCTGGCCAAAGTAACATCTAATTAATAAGCAAACTCACCACATCCAAACCCAATCTTATGCACACATAAGAATCCATATGACAAAGTTACACAAGATTAGTTTGTGAAATGAAAACTTCTTAGAATAAATAACGTAACTGCTTTCTCTTTCATCAAATACCAGATTAGAACACTTTTTCCAGTCACTCCCTAGGGGCCTCTTCGGGTCGCAGCCCACTGATTCTCTGCCCAGAAATCTCATTGACACTGCTCACCTTGAAAGTGTCCACGAACCAGATAAATGCTTTTTTTCCTCTTCACAGTAGATTCTCAACTGTGCTTCATCACAACCACACTCTATTTGACCAATTTGCAATGGAAGTTCATTTTAACAATACCTGCAAGACTGCAGCTGCAGCCCCGCAGCCCCTCATTTGCCATCTGCCACCCACAGCCCTACGCAGTGACACTCCTTTCGTAAAAGGAGAAATGCCAATAGAAGGACTCCTACTGCCAAGCCTGTTGTGGATATCTTTCTTTAAAACATTTAGTGGCTCTACTAAAAACAAAAAGAGGGAGGAGAGTAAAGACACAGCATAGGTTCATAATCATACTATAACAATCACAGCTGAAAGGGAAAAACAAATCCCTCATGTATGAGCTGAGCTGCTTCCATTTGTAGAAGCGAGAAGGCCCTGCCCAGCACATTCTGCACACCAACACACACGTGAGCGGGAAGCTGGGGGTTGCAATTCCCCTCTGCAGGCCTCTCGTCAGAACCAGGGTGAGAGTTTGAGCCTAAAGACACGGGTTTCTGAATCTGTACTACAACACAGTCTTGGGCAGAATGCTCCACTCACCCCAAAAGGTCACCTAATTCATCCCCAACTCTGTGCACCCAGTCAGTTGTGCAAAGGAGCAGACTTTCTTCTCCCTTCAAGATATACACAATTGCCCTCGTCAGGGGAAAATGAGAACCAAGACAATTACCAGATGATACAAGCTAATGAGACTCTTCAATTAAACTGCCTTGGTGGTTTAATTTAAAAAGAGTTTGGGCCCTGATCTAGCATTTTTTTCATGTTAATCCAGGTTTGGTCAAGTCACTGTGGTATTTCAAGCAAATTCTCCATTCACTAATCTAATAGGTCACCGTTTTTATTTTAAAAACCATTAATTTACAGGCCATTTTCAGGTACACTGTTCTGTACTAATAAAGTTTTATAGTATCTCGGACAGCAGTGACATTATCCCATGTCATGTTGCTAATAGAGACAAAGCCACACAAAGGATGATGACAGCTCATTTTAAAGGCCTATTGTATTTCTTAAAAATTACTTTATCACGTAAGTGATAGTATTCTAAACTGCATTTATTAGAATATCACCTATAGAATTTTTCCCTATTTGCTTTCATAGATGTTAGTTCATACTGTATTCGAAACCTCCTGTAGATTCCCATAGAGAACTTCCCATTGGTAGCATTGTACTGAGCCTAGCACAAGCCTAGGATGGCAAGAAGGCCAGAAAATTCCAGGTGTCTTTTTTATCCAGGTGCTTTCATTGTCTGAACATAGGGCTCCCCTTATATTGCAAATGCTTTTTAAAATTTTTAAATCCCATGTTGTTACAGAATTCTGTTGTAATAAATTTATATCTCGATATACACATTTAAAGCTGAAGGTACAGTTCCGATGTGGACCACATCATCACTCCATATACCAGCTGCTACTATCAGCTCCTGGCTTTCCTGGGTCACCTACCCCATAAACGAGGGATGTCGTCTCCTAGCCTAACCACTGTGCATTCACAGTCTGAATTACTCTGGGATCAATGGAAGATTCACATTCACTAAGAGGCCTCATTTGGAGAGTATAAACATAGTTGGGTAATGTATATGTGCGCTTGCTGCTACATGCTACCAGGTTATGTTAAAGTCAATCTGGCCACCTGACCCAGTAGAGTTTGGGTGGGGTGTCAGGGCCAATTTCTGAGGTTGCAAAACCACATTTAGATGATGCCAGCATCTAAATCTAATTTTAACTTGTGGGGACAGTCTGAGAGTTTCTAACCTTACCTCTCTAACTGTGGTTCATGGCAAATCGAGACCCACCGCTTCCCTTACCTCATTTACGTGAACAGTGCTACGTCTTCAGTTTTCAGTGCTACATCTTTAGTTTCCAGTGCTGCATCAGACAGAGCTGATGGGCACTGATGAAGGAGACGCGGTCCGGGTGGTGACGGGCCACAGCCACTTCTACTTACTTTCTTTTTAAAATTTTACTGAATTTATGGGGATGACATTATTAACAAAATCATACAAGTTTCAAGTGTGCAATTCTACGATACATCATCTGTATAGAGTACTGTGTGTTCACCGCCCATAGTCAAGTCTCCTGCTCTGTGGCCCTTTATCCCCCACATCTTTCACTATCTCCTCCCACCGCCCCTTCCTCCTGGTAATCTCCATACTGTTGTCTGTGTCTGTGAGGTGTTAGCGTTTTCTTTTGTTTTTTTTGCTTAATCCTTTCACCTGTTTCACTCAGCCCCCCAACCACCCTCCCCTCTGACAGCTGTCAGTCTGTTCTCTACACCTATGAGTCTGTTTGTTAGTTTATTTTATTAGATTCCACATATAAGTGAAATCATATGGTATTTGCCTTTCACCTTCTTTTACATATCTGCTCTTTATTAGTTAGTGTCCAAGTTCAATTCCTAATGTGTACCTTAATCCGTGTTCCATAAAGTGATTTATATAAACCCCCGACTCTGAGCTGCCTCTTCCCCACACTGCGGGGCTGCCTCCGACTCACACAGTCAGAGGTGTCCATGCAGGAAGACACTGGGCTCGCCCAGACACTGGCTTGTCAGACTCACATAGATGTGTGACAAGAACTCAGAGAGTTGGATTTAGTGTCTGTCTTAGTGAGCCTGGGCACATCAAAGGCTGGGCTTTAGTCCTAATAGGCCGGGAGGCACTGGAGATATTGGCTTAGAGAACCACCTAATCTACATCCTGAGTTTTTTCCCATTTCCAGGACCATTTCCAAGTTGTCTGCTAGATCTCTCTCAAGTTGTAGCTTCTCCTTCATCTTAATCCCTCCCAACATTAGAGGCAAAATATTTTGAGTCACACATTTTGAGAAACTCCTTGCCATTGCTGTGTTCTTCCAACTCTTGTAGGACAAAAACAAAAAGGCTGAATGAAGGTGGGTCTAGACTGGAATCTAACGTCTCCACGATCTTGAAAGGGCTCGGTGCACAATTCAAATTCTAGTCTGGGTGGTGGAATATTGAGCTACAAAATTATTGTGCAGGGGCTGAATTCATCACAGAATTTTTTATCCTTAAAAATCACACAATGTAAAAAAATTCTGCCATGTTCCACCTCACACAACAGGCTAAGTGCTTATGTTCTGAGATTAACAGATAGAGGAAGACGAAGTAATAACACATGGACTTCGGGACTACCCTTAGTGCTCAGGCACAGACTCTCGGAGGGACATGTGGTTGGGCACTCTCATCACACAGTCACACGGCAGACTGGCTCACAGCTCTGAGTCCAGGACTCAGAACCTGGAGCCCATCACTGTGCTGTTGATTTGCTTGTACTGTAGAGAGGGTGGGATTTTTCATAAGGATAAAAAGCTATGTGATAGATATCTTTGGGACTTTGTAGAAATAAACACAAAATGATAAACAAGAAACTAGCTAGAAGGGTTGTTTATAAGGAATGAGGTAGGAGAAGGGGTAGAAGATGACTGGGATGACTGTGAAGTGAATCTTAAAGACACCTTTTTATAAAATTTTGATTATCTTTAATCATGCAATATCATCTATAAAGGTAAAGAAGAATAGTGAAAATGGATAGGATGACATTAGAAATAAAAAAATATGGGGATGATACAAAAGTAACTCAAGTTTGAAAAATACATCTTTGATATAAGACCCTTCCACCCTGCCTCTCATCCCCGCCTCCCCCACACCAGTTTGGTGGAGCCAATTTTCCAGTCCTCATATAACCTGACCTCTGTGGCAGCTTTAGGGAATTTGGCTATTCACTCCTTAAAACGCTCTTTTGCCCTGACTATCTCTAAACATCTTTCCCATTTTCTTCCCACCTCTCTAGCCACTGCTTCTCAACTGGCCTTTCAGACTCCTTCTCTGGTAACACAAGGCTCAAGACGATCTTCCCGCCAACTCCACGGTCTCATTCACTAGACTGGTTCCACCTGTAGCACAAACACGTATCTTCCAGTTTATCTTCTGAGACACGTTTTTTCTTTTTGCAGGAAAAACATCTTATAATTCTTTGCAGATTCTACATTGCCCATCTAATATTACTAATCATAAATCTAATATTTACCAATAGATCCATTAATAGTCCAATTAATTATTTTATTTAGCCTAAATCATTATTTTTTTTACTTATAATCCAACTAAACAGTCGAGTAAAATATAGGATTTTTGAGAAGTAAAATGAAAAGTAAATATACAGAAGAATATTTTTTTCTTTTTAAACCAGTCCTTAGAGCAGCAATTTTCAACCTTCTTCATCTCATGGCACACATAAACTAATTACTAAAATTCTGTGGCACAACAAAAATAGAATTTTTGCTGATCTGCCAAGAAAAATAGCTATAATTCTGACTCATTCACACCAGACAGCTGTTGTTGTATTGAGTGTTGTCATTTTTTTTACTTGACAATTTAAGGTAAAAGAGGTCAGTGCCCCTGACTAATAGTCAGGTGTCACATGATTTAAAAATTGTTGCAGCACACCAGTTGAAAATCCTTGCTTTAAGAGTGTCAGTCAAGGTGACTTATAAACACTGTTGTCAGTTATTTCCAGTACTTATTCACAGGGCCACTCTGAGCTTACTAGGTTGGAATCTTTAGGAACACACTTGCAGATACGTGTTTCCAAATGTTCTTCACGAGTTTCTAGTACTCAGGTTTCTAAGCACTGCTCTATGTAACTCCAATTGGCGAATATTGGTCATTCTAAGTATTCAGAACAAAAGTCCTTCCAATTCTTGATGTATTAGAGTTCAAAATGAGAAAAAATGGATGATTAGGGAGGAGGTAAGTGAAACAAATTTTAGTACAAATGTTCAATGTAACTAATTTTTCTTCAATACTATACCTCTGAAAGGGTATAAACAGGAAGAAGAAATCCAACTGATTCTGTTATGCACACAGTTATTCCAAGTAGAAAATGGGGTGAGATAAAAAATGAGTTAGTAAAGAAGAAGGTCATTGACAATGAGCTCAGAGAAAATTAGACCAAAATAAAACATAAGGGGAGTTTTCCAAGTTGTCGAGGTTGAACAAGCTTTCTGTATTTATTTCTTTAATGTACCTAAAATTCTTCCACCAGTTCCTTATTGGGAAAAATGCCTCAAGTTCATGGAGCAAACCCAAATTAAACCTCTCTACCATGACCATAATTTCTTATAAACCACCCTAGAGATATAGAATATTCCACATCTGCACTAAATGAGAAACAAACTGCTAGTATTTGACCTTGTATTAAAAGCGAGGTAGTTACTACTAAGCTATAGCATTTTGGCTGCATGAATTATTCAAGTACTATGGAGACAGTTTAAATTTTCCCTATTTTGTTTTCTCTTCTGTACTCTTTGCTTTTTCTCCATATTCAGAAAAAAATCAATTTCATACAACTACAATTTGTGGCATATCTAAAACAGCTGTGGTTGAATGATGTCGTATTCAAAATCCCCCAAATTATGTGAGCGCAAAGACTGAAATTCTTGGGAACAACAACAGTAAAAAAAAAAGGGAAGAAGAAAAAGAAGAAACTGCATAAAAGCCAAATATATTCCCTAATGAGGCTTTTGATGAAGTCATAAATTCCTCTTTTTTTTCTAAGTGGGTCTCCAAACAATTTGTGTGTCACGAAGGAGGGGGGAGCCAGAGAGAGGCCAAAATTCAACATTTCTTTTAACAGCAGTAAATTGCACTGATAATTAATAAACATTTAGATGTAATTTGAAGTTGTCTCACAAATTTTAGGGATGATATGTCTGATTATTTTTAGAACTGTCCTGGCTGAAGTAGACAGCAAGTGTCCAAATATAAATATTTCATTTAGATTTTGGCCTTTTCAAGATTAAGTGGTGTATAGGTTCAATTTTTCTTAAGAGCTGCTGTTAAAGTGAATACCTGCAAAAACACACTGATAAAACATCTGGCTTAAACAGATCAGTAATAAGCTTCATGAGGTGAACTGATACTACATACAGCTGTAAATGCCATAAGAATTACTTCAGGCAAACTTGGCTATCACCAAGTGACTTCTGGGAATATGGAAACATAATGCATGTAGTATTTGCAAAGTGAAAAATGCATCAAAATCATATGGCAAGGGGAAAAAATCAAGTGGCAAGAAAAACTTGGTATTTTGTGACACCATAAACTCACCATAGCTAATGAGAATGCAACACTTCATTAACCTCAAACCACTGTGAGCTCCAGGGTCTGAAGTAACTAGTATTAAAAGAAAGGGGAAAAAATCTGCTATGCTCCTCCAAATATTCCGCTGTTATACTAAAATTATCTTTGCATGACTACAAAACCAATGTGCTGATTTCTTGGGGGGAAGGGTGAACACCGCATAAATCCCATGGTCATAAAATTGTTCCCGGATAATGAATGATTACAACACAATTTGCAAACTCGCTGAACTTTTGTCATTCCAATTTAATTGTTCAGATAAGAACTTCTTGGGCCATTAAAGTTCTTTAACACACAAATTCATAGGGATCAAGTGTGCTGGATGATAAGAAAAGTCAGCCTTTAGGAAACAGAGAGCACATATGCAATTTTAGCAAGTACCAGTGAGAACTTAACATTGCTAATAGCATGTGCAAGTGAGGAAGTCATGAGACACAGGTCTTTCTGAAAGCTTTTAAATTTCTTAGATTGAAAGCACATTTATATACAACAGTTAAATAATAACACAAGCTAGTAAATAACTGCTTTAACGCCATTCTTGGGATGCTTTGGATTGACTTTTGTAATTATTAAATAGAACATTCAGAATATTATTCCCGACATGTGGTGGGTGCTCAGCACATGGAAGCTTGAGTTGGTGTACAAAGTTTACATGACAGAAAATAACGGAAGATGTTTTTAAAATACATTGAGATTAAGTATAAGAGGCGATGCCAGAAAAGGCTTCCTGTAGACAAAGGAACTTGAGTAAAACCTTCTAGGGGAGGAGAAAACAGAAATGGGTGTATTAACAAGAAACTGGGAAGACAGACAGGCAGAAATTAACAAGCTGAGTATGACTCCAGAAGACCCACAGAGCAGGCTAAAAATGTGAATGTTTTCAAATGGGCTGTGGGGCATCACTGAAGGTTGTCTGCACACATCTCTTCTAAGGGAGAATTATCTGCCTTTGGTGAGCCAGATGGGGAAGAGAAAACAAACGTATTAAATGCTATCATTGTAATCTAGGAAAAAGTGATGAGGCAACAGAGTTGGGAGTTAAGCAGTGGTAATAAAAACTGACATCAGAGATGCTTCAAAGGAAGAATTAACAGAGCTTAGAGATTTAAATCCACATCAAGAACAAAAGAGAAGGTGGGGCTAAGAATATTTCTCAAGTTTTAGCCTGGAGGTCTTGATAGAAATGGGGAAGTTGGAAAATAGCAAAATTTTAAGTGGGAGATAAGTGTAACAGGTAATGTAACACTTTCTAATTATAGCCCCCCAAAAACGGTTTGTATCGTCCTTTCCCAAGCATTTGTTTTATGTTATTATAATGGTGAAACTGTTACCCCCACTTAACAGATTAGAAAACTGAGCTTCAGTGAAAAAATGACAATCAGTCAAAGTCTAAGATAATCCAAGGAAATAGTATTTTCTGCCTAGTATTTAGCAAGGTTATTTTCCCAAAATAACTTTTGTTTTAACACCATGATACATAATTCACCAGGAATAGATCATTTAAGCTGTAATAATGAACTTGTTTTTATTCATTCAACAAATATTTTTGAACTTCACACACCAGGCACTGTCCTGAGCACGGGAAGTAAACAAGTTCACACACGCAACATTCCCAATAGTGTGATGAAAAACAAACGCTGATGTGCTGGGAAGGAGAAGGGCTCGTTCACACAGATGGACAGGGAGGGCCTCACTGCTGAAATGACATTTGTGCCTAGAAAGAAGTTAGCCATTTAAGGATTTGGGGGCAAAGTGTTTCAGGCAGAGAAGAGAAAGTGCAGGGGTGGGCTTTTACAGTTATGAGGACATAAGACACAGAGCTTATCCTTGTATTATTAATTATTGTATCGTTTTTCACACAAACAACTGCAAACCTACTTTTGCCCGCCCCTGTATACAGGCTCCAAGACAAGTGCAAACCCAGACCAGCTAAGGAGAAACAAGGCCCGTGTGGGATGTGGGGGAAAGGAGGAGATGAGGTCTCGGGGGGGCAGGCAGGGACCGAGGAGCTGGGGATCCACAGGATATGAGAGTTCAGGAAACTTTAGGTCCCCATTTGCATCGGACAGGGCTGGGTACTCCTGTTCTTCAGGTGTAAGTAGTGATACCATTTTCTTCCACTCCCAGGAAGTCTGATTTTGATGATAAATGGTCACTCTAGTTCCAGGCAGTGCATCGTAAAAATAGAGTTAAATCCCAAGTACAATGGAGAACCATTGAAGGAAAGCCACAGTAGACTAATCTAAAATGATCAATGTATCCAATTTAAAATGTCATGCTTGTGTGTCTATCCAACATAAGCCAACTGTAGATGCTTCTTGTATCTGTTTTTACCATTCTCCTCTATCAGATTGACTTTTCTGGGTTAAACAGAACTTTGTGATTATACTTCAAACCTTTCCTAGCTTCAGTGTACCTAAATGCGTTGAACAATCTATACTTCCAGAGAGCTGCGTGAGGCATTTTATTAAGTGGCTTTCCAAAGCAGTGTGCTTCCACGTCTCCATGTTATTGCCTGCTGCCCACGCAAAACAACCGACAGGGTTTCCAAAGTGTGGGGAGAGCAGCAGAAATCTATGTGAGGAAGGATCCTGTGGTCTTCACTACAAACCACCACAGAGAAGAACGTGGCAAATGGCTCACAAAGAGATCCTGGACTGAGCTGCCTTCATCTCAGCTTTAGAGATCCAAGTGGTTGAGAGTTCTCTCCAAAAAGTGTGTGCTGGAGTCAACTCCCACTGTCTCTCTCCCACTAGAACTTAAAAGTATAGTACAACCTAAGATTGGCCTTTCCATGTCATTTCCAATCTTGTTTTCATCATTTTATAGTATTTTTATGGTCTTGAGAAATTTAACAACAACCTATTCAGTTTCACTGCAATATTTCTTTCATGAACATGGAGATTCCTCCAGAGTCCACTGTATTGGGAGAAAAATGTAGATATACTCCTGTCATGTCAGGTTCAAGTCCCACTGTTACTCTGCTTTGCAACTTACTGACGAGCACATACCAAAGTCTTACTGGTAGAAGACATAATCCATTTCTGTTACCTTCCCTCAGATTTGATTTTTGTAAAAACTGTAATTATTTTGTTAGCTCCTGTTTCAATAATAAGATTCTTCATATCCGTCTCAACGCAGAGAGACCCAAACTATGAAAAACATTGTAATGGGAACATGAGGACACAGGGGAACAGTCCCACCAACCCTATTAAAAAACAATGAACCAGCTTCTACAGAAGCATCTTGTTTTGTCACGGACAAAGACTGCTCTAAGGGTTTAGTCAATAATGAATTAGCAGAGGGGGACACCAGAGGCAAGCAGGCTTTCATACTTTTCCAGTGTAGAAATGATGAGAGCATGACACGGAGCAGGAGCAGTAACAAAGGAAAGGAGTGACAAAAGCCTGGTGAGGGCCCATGCCTGCGTTGTGGGTCAGGTCCCCAGGTGAGGGCGTGCGAGAGGTAACCCATCTATGCCTCTCTCACATATCGATCTTTCTCTCCCTTTCTCCCTCCCTTCTCCTCTCTCTAAAAGTAAACAAATAAAATCTTAAAAATAAATAAATAAATTGTCTAAATCCAAGAATAAGAACTTTTTATATTGATCTTGGTTAAACTGGCCGAAGTATATTACAATAGAAAAAGAACAGATGGGAAAAATATATAATAGTGGAAACAGAAATTTCTTGGTATGCTCTTTACTTGTTGCATTTAGCAAAATAGGTGAGTTCTGAGATTTTTCTGGAAAAGATACTTACTTTAATATCATACTGAATAGTGAAACACTACAAGCTTTTCCTCTAAGATCAGAAGAAAGACAAGGATGCCCACTTGTGCTACTGTTATTCAACATAGTCCTGGAAGTACTAGCCAGAGCAATCAGGCAAGAAAAAAGAGATGAAAGGCATCCAAACTGGGAATGAAGTAAAACTGTCACTATTTAGGGATGACATAATTCTATCTATAGAAAACTCTAAAGATTCCACCAAAAAACTATTAGAAACATTACAGTAAACAAATACAGTAAACTGGCAGTATACAGAATCAATATACAAAAATCCATTCCATTTCTATATACTAACAATAAAATATCAGAACATAAATGAAGAAAACAATCCCATTTACAATTGCAAAGACAAAAAAAAGGACAAAATACTTACAAATAAACTTAACAAAGGAAATGAAGGACCTGCAAATGGAAAACTACTAAACATTATTGAAAGAAACTGAAGAGGGTAACAAAGAACTCAAAAGACATTCCATGTTCATGAATTGAAAAACTTAACATTGTTACAATGGCCACAGTACTTAAAGCAATGTACAGATTTAATGCAATCCCCATCAAAATCCCAATGACAATTTTCACAGAAATACAAAAAAAAAATCCTCAAATTTATGTGGAACCACAAAAGACCTCAGAATAGCCAAAGCAATCCTGAGAAAGAAAGAGCAAAGCCAGAGGTATCACACTCCTTGACTTCAAACTGAATGACAAAGTGACAATAGTCAAAGCAGTATCGAACTGGCAGGAAAAACAGACACACAGATGAATGGAACAGAACTGATAGCCCAGAAGTAAACCCACAGATACATGGACAACTCATTTTCAACAAAGGAGGCAAAAGCATACAATGAAGAAAGAAAACCTCTTCAATAAGTGGTGTTAAAAAAAAACTGAACAGTGCATACAAAACTAAATTGCTGACTGACACCATACACAAAAATTAACTCAAAATGAATGGGAATTGCATCAAACTAAAAAGCTTCTGCACAACAAAAGAAGCCAACAACAAAATGAAAAGGCAAAAAACTGAATGAGATATGTATAAATGATCCCTCTAATAAGAGGCTAATATCCAAAATAGATAAAGAAGTCAAGCAACTCAACAACAATAACCAAAAGAAAAACACATAATCCGGTTAAAAAATAGAAGACCATTGGGTGGGTGGGCTGGAATGGGAGTAAATGGGAGAAAACTGTATTTGAACAATGATTAAAATAAAATTAAAAAAAAAAAAATAGAAGACCTGAACAGGAAGTTTTCCAAGGAAGATGTACAGATGGCCACAAATATATGAAAACGTGCTCACCTTCTCTAGTTACAGGGGAAAAGCAGATCAAAACCACAATAAGATACCATCTCACATCTGTCAGAATGGCTCTCATCAAGAACACAAGAAATAACAAGTGCTGGAGAAGATGTTGGAAAAAAGGAACCCTCATACAGGGCTGGTGGGAATGTAAACTGGTAGAGCCACTAAGTCTGGAAAAGAGTATAAAGGTCCCACAAAAAAACTAACAGAGCTACCATATAACCCAGCAATCCCTCCTCTAGGTATCTACCCCCAAACACTTGAAAACACTTATTCATAGAGATATATGCAACTCTATTCACTGCAGCATTATTCACAATAGCCAAGACATGGAAACAACGCAAGTGTCTTTTGATGAATGACTGGATAAAGGAGATGTGGTATGCATATGCTATGGAATACCACTTACCCATTAAAATAAAATGTGAACTATTGCTATTTGCAACAACATGAATGGATCTTGAGAGTATCATGCTACATAAAATAAGCCAGAGGGAAAAGAACAAAAACCATATGATTTCAAAAAGCAACAAACTCGTAGATATCAAAAACAGAAGAGTGATTACCAGAGGGGAAGGGGAGTGGAGAGGAAGACAAAGAGGCTAAAAAGGACCCAAATATGGTGATGGAAGGAGACTAAACTTCGAGTGGTGAGCACACAATGCAGTACACAGATGTTGAATTATAAAGTTGTACACCTGAAATTTATATATCATTAGCCAATATTACCCCAATAAATTTAATTAAAAAACATTAACTCATCTTCCATTGTCCTAAGCAAAAAAGACCTATAAGCTCACCATATTTATACAAAAAGCAGTGCAGCAGTTAAACAGGTTTCTTTAATCAAAAGAGAAATTACCCATCATCACCAAATAACATATTCTGATAAATGTTTCTTATGAGTGCTGCTAATTTTCCAAATGTCAACTCAGGTACATAAAATAATTTTAAAAATTAGAAACTACTGCCAAGTTTTCTGAATGCTAATACCTATAGAAAATGGCTCAGTGCAGAATTTTCAAGACATTGAACACCACCTTTTTTTTAGAGAAAAAGTTTTGTTATAGTTTTATGAACTGCTATTGCTTTGAGTCAGTCACAAATGTTTGATTTTCAATCATTCAAAAGGGATGAATTCACAATTCTTTTGACTTATTCAAAGCAAAAAGAATTAATAATCAATAAGATGACACAGGCTGCTATCACACTTAAACTACTCTCAGCAAAATGAAACTGCTTTGATGAAAATGAAAAGGCAGAAAGGGCCCATGTCAAAAAGCAACAAGTCACCATGGTAATGCTCAAAAATCTTTTGTTCTGAAAGGGAAGTCAGCACTCAGGGCTTCTAGGAAAGGCAACATCTGACCATGAGAGAATAGGCAGCTAAACTTTCCAAGTAGTTTTCTAGGAGGAGCTTTACAGAAATGCAAAAGGTGGATCCAAATGAAAGCACCATGCACAGAGTCGACCACATCTCTCAATTGCAGCTGTGATCTTCAGAAAGGAGGCCAAACCTAAGAGGCATTTTCAGCAAAGACTCAAACTTCTCTTACTACCTATGACAGCCTGGAGAATGTCTACCCATACTCTCTGAAGCCAGGAATCCAACAGCAAGAGTCTGGACATCCATTGTCAAAATCTACAATTTTCACAGATTCATCACATAATAGCAGATATGCTTGAAGCATCAGCTCTCTGAAAGGGCATATAATGACCAAAAAGGCACTATGAATTTGATAACCATGTAAACAAATTCACATTTCATTGAATAGGATTTCTTTTAAATACACATGGAAAATAGCAGTATATTCATGAGTCACAAATTACTAATTCAACCTATAGTCGAGGCTGGGATTTGCAGAGCTCTTCAATTCACCCACCACACACAGACAAGCTGGGAATCATGGACAATGCTTATCCTAGAGGTTTTCTTAAAAGTACAGAAGAGGTGATATAAAAGAATTGCTATAATAGTATTTCTATTTTTGTACTTGTTGCATAATATTTGTTTATCTTTCACATCTAAATTTTTCAAGTTAGCTCTGAGGAAAAGATTATCCTATTTATCCTAAAACCCTGCCAGTTACATAATTTTTTTTTGAATGAATACTTAAAAATTGATAAATGAATGAAGGGGTTATAATACAAGAAGTCATGAGACAGATTTTCCTATTACTAAGTAGGAAAATGCTCAATGAAAAATAAATGTCAATATGTGTCCTGCCCCTGGTTTTGTGATAGACTTTTTATTCTATGATTGAATATACATTTTGTTTTATGTAAAACTAGATGAGGAATTATAAACATAATGACGTCTTTCTTACTCTATTAACAGCTGTTCCTTTTTAAAATAAATATTCAGCCTAGAAAAATATAACTAAAGTCTTATTTTAATTTGATAATAAAATAAAACTACATTCTAAGAATAAACAGGAAATAATTATTAACCAGCATACCTTTATACTTTTATTTTGCTATATCTGCTTAGCCCACAGCATATGTTTTTTTTAAAACCTTCAAACATCTTCTATATGGATTATTTCCAACTGCCAAAGACTAAAAGAAAAAAGCTGCCTCAACAATGTGTCTCCTTTAAACACATGCCTCATACCACAGTGTGAAAGAGATGGAGTGGTCTCCAATGAATCGATCTGCATAGCTGGCAACAGTCACTGCAAATCCAAAAGGGAAACTGAAGACATCTGAAATAACCTAGTGAGGGTGGGGAAATTCTTCAAAATCTCCTCCTTCAGTTTCAGCAAAGGTAGAGTCTGAGAGAAAGTGTACCCAGAACAGACTTTTGGGCTCAACAAGAATGTCAGCTAGGGCACTCAACTGTGTTTACCACAAAGCAGTATCCGAAACATTCTTTACTGTGAATAAACAATGAGCTCATTCAAAACAGGCACGAAAAGATCCGGAGCTAAAGCAGTTATGGCTCAAGAGGTGGATTTTTTTTTTTAAAGGAAAGGTTTATAGTGAGTTGGAAACGATAAAGATTATTTCATTGAAAACTGGAACTATATTGATGGCTCTCTGTAACTGGCATGGTACCCAACAACAGAAAAATGTACTTTAAAACATTTGTTCCTAAAAACTGACTTGTAGTCCCTACTGATAGACGTATTCATTTTACACTATAGAAGTAAAGAGCCATTAAAAATAATACAAAGAGATGACAGTTGACTTTAATCTTGGGGCTGGAATGACTATAACTACAGTGGAGGTAAACGTGAAATAACTCAGATGCTGCCAGCAATGGTGTGTGTTACACAGCACCTGGAGGGTTGTCGCTGGTCCCCCTCTGCTCTCCTGAATTACTCCATTGTTGAAATCAAAAAATCCAGGAGAGACGCCAGCACCAAAAGCAAGACAGACACAGAGATTTTGATTACAAATATCACAATGCATTTGCCTCAGCGGGGGATGGCTGCAGGTTGTTGTTTATCAGCAAAGGAAAAACAAAAGAAGACTTACTACAAATTGGTAATAAGCATTTAGAAATAAGTTTGGAATTTCAGGGTCAACAAGATCTGAATGTTTGTTTGTTTTTTATTTGAGGGTCCCTGGGCTTTTATTTCTGGTCTAATTTAATCAAAGATGAGAGATTCTTCAGAAACAAGCCATTTCAAACTGGTATGCAAAAGATGGAGGTGAGAAGTCACTAACAAATAAATACCACTGATGTCCCCATAATCTGGAATCCACAGCACAGAATCCATAGGCCTTGATCTAACCCATGAAGGCACCCGTCTTTTGTTGCTGAAAAAGTATCTTCTTAGAAAATGTACATGGTTGGGAAAATTTTAAATAGAATGGAAGAGGGAAAAATGTGCTTCATATAATGTTCTCTAGATTCCAATGTTATAAAATAGTAGAATACGAAAGCTTATAGGTAATGCAAGAGGTCATTAGGTCATCTGCTTTTAGAAAAAATATCTGAAACATTTAACAGAAATAATACCCAATCTTGATACAGAATGCTGAGAATTTATAGCTTCCTTTAGTGGCCTGTTACAGTATTTAATAACTGTTTAATTCACAAGTTATAATTAACTATTCTCTGTTGCTGCAGTTTAAGACCATTTTCTTCACTTGGTTTTTGAAAATAAAGTACAGTATGTGTAGATATAATATTTCATATAGTTGAAGGAGTCAGTCATCTTACCAACTTTCATAAGGACAAAATAAAGTCCCAAGCCTTTTCAATTTTATTCTTAGCATCTATTTCCTCTTTTTACCGTTCTTGCTCTTTACTGAACCCACTCACATTTCGATGTTCCCTCTTAAACCAGATCTATCCCTCTATTAAAAAATGGATCCAACAATATCCAGGTCAAACAACAGAAGAATTGTTAATAACAACTTATTTATCAAAAAACTCTTTATGATTTTCAAGCCATTTTCATATTGATTTTCCTCTAAGACTCATGAAAACCTTTTGAGTTAAAAACAGAAAATGGACATTGTATTCCTCATCTTTCAAATGATACTGCAGGAGCAAGATGTTCACATTTTTTTTCTTTTAAATTTCGCTTACACGCGGGAGAAAAGATGGATGAGAAGAACTTGAGTGATGATGAAGAGCAACAGTTAAGGTAGAAGAGAAGGAAGTAGAGGAGAAAGTCACTTCAGGTGGCCTCAATGTTTTCGGTAAATAGGAGGTGAGAATGATGGATAAAGTGTGGCTTTCGGTAAGGACAGAGGAAGCAGTTTAGAACAGCCCTTGGGGAACAGTGACTGGAAATTAACTACAAACAACTAAAAAACCAGTAATGGCCTCATTTCCCCCTCACTTACCCTAGGGCTTCTCTTGGTGTTTCTCCCTTCTGGTCAAATTCCTCCAATGTGTTATTTTCCTTCTGAGAGAAGTGGAATTTAAATCTTGGCAAGCTAAAGAATAATCCACTAAATCTTACCTCTGAACTACCTCAAAACCTATGCAAATTAGTGAATAGGAGGTTTAGTATTTAAAGAAAGAAATGAGGAGATTATTAAAACAGAAAAGCAGAATTAGGAGGAGAAAACAATGTCTGGGGCAGCCTGTGGTATGTAGAAAGTTAAGTCCACATTTGGAAATGACGTGTTAACAATTTATTAGTAGAGAAGTACATCACTTACAAGTTTTTCATTTGTTTGTGCTGTATGTTATCTATGACTGCCCAAGGTATTATAACTTCATAGAAAGCAACGGTGTTTATTTAGTGCAGGAGTGTCAAACTCATTTTCACCAGGGGCCACATCAGCCTCGAGGTTGCCTTCAAAGGGCCCAATGTAATTTTAGGACTGTATAAATGTAACTACTCCTTAACAGTTAAGTGAGAGCTGGGCGCTGCCGCTGAGTAGAAACAAGGTGCCAGGCTGGATAAAACAAGGTGGAGGGCCGGGTTTGGCCCTCCGGCCTCGTGTGGACTTTGTGTTTGCCACCTGTGATTTAGTGGTATGTGCCTGTTTTTCCTCTGTACAATTATCAAAAGCAGGCGTGTCTTACAGCCCTGCCTGTATTACCCTGAGGAGGCACTACTAATTACTCATCGCATATATACACCTCCAGTGAGAGAGAACCCCAGGGGAATGTAGGTCTCCCGAGAATTTAATTTCAAATCTCATTCCCTAAGTGATGGAAATATCACAAAGGAATATAATTATATAGCTTTAAAAAGTAAAGCAGTCTCATTTTTTTATACATGTTACTGTTAACTACAGAGCAGCAAAATCTCCATGTCTCCAGCTATGAAGGGAGACCATTTTAAAAATATGGTTCTAAGTTAGTAAACTGTAGAGCAGATGGAATATCTAAAATCTGTCTTAATGGAGTATTTTTCAGCCAAAACATATCTGTCAGAAACATAATTCCAAAATGAGAGTTATCAGCTAAAAGTCTAGGACTGTTTGGATTTTATTCCAATATGTGAATAATGCTTTCAGAAGCATTCTGTTTTGGTAGGTTGATATTTTTTATGTCTTGATCATGAAAATATTAGATAATCTACTGACTAAATGTCAATAAGAAGTTTTACTTCATATCATGACACCACGAGGCCCCCATTACTTCACACTCATGGAAATGGGCAGGTTGCACAAGCAGAAGTATTTAGAGCTCACATAACAAAGAAAACTGACACGCCACCAATGAGCTAAAACTTAAATGAATCACAGTGAATGGTTTATTTTTCAAGGCATCATAAATAAAGCCTGGCTTTACCAAAATTTGATATTTCCATTTGATGGGAAGAAAAATGACATAGGTACCTTATCACAAAAACAGGATCATTTAGATAGCATTCTGAGATTCATCTGATGTAAAAAGTTCTCCATCTAAAGAGACATGCCTTCTGACTCTTCTAATAAAGAATATCAGTTTCAAAAAGCAGTAGCACAAGCAAGAATTCAGGGTTTTAAGCCAGAATTTCAGAAAAGGGCCCATGTCACTGCATTTGTGTCAGGGGTCCCTAAGCACTTTTTCTTCCTTCTCCACTCCTAATTCTACATCTTCTGAAAAGAAGTATCATACCATAAGTATATACTTAAATGCTTTAACTTTAGTTTAAATACATATATTTCATGTACAACTAGATTGGGGATTCCACAGGGGCAGTCTGGCTACCTGCATGCCTGGCTACCTGCCTCCCCTGCAAGTACAGGAGGCACCTGCTGTCCACAGCCTACCACACACAGGCCTGGAGCCGGGTGGAACCAGGCACCGAAGGATATGAGGACCCTCTCCCCACCTATCAGGGATGCTTACAAGCAGTCTTCCGTTCCTCAGGGTGTACCACTGGCTTGCCATGCACTTTGCCTCTAACCACACACAGGTTCTATGTTATCATTTTCACTTGCAAAACCAAGAGTAAGTGGTCAGTCCCTCAAGCTAGCCCTCTAGCCCAGGTCCTGAAAAGAGTTTAAAGAAATAATGATTTTTTAAATCATCACAATATGATAACTAAAACATAATATATAATATAATAGATATAATTAACATTTTTGATGTGTCATAAGTCACTTCAGAGTGATTTAGTAGACCATAAGGGCAGGGTGATAAATACTCAATTATCCCTATTCCAGTAAAGCAAAAAATTTCTGGTCACTAGAAATTTCAATAAATGAATACTCAATGAACCACAGCTTTTGTGATAGAAACATTACCAACTATACATTCAGATTTTAGGATAGCAAGCGGGTAAGTGTAAATAATATTCTACAGAGGCTATGAAAAGCAGCACAAAAAATTCCTAAGAAATGAAAATGCATTATTCTTCTCAAATTTGCCAAATAACCCTACACTCATATTGTTAAAATGAAATATAACTACAAGTGAAATAAAACTGTGCTCTCTGGAAAGCTTTAAATTCTGCCAATGCAAGTTTCCAAAAACATGGTTAAAATCTTTCCCCCGAGATTAAGAGCGGAAAGGTTTTTCCTCCTATTTTTTCTGCATGACAGAGTCTGTGCAGATTATAAACAGACACAGAGGATCACTCCTAAAAATCTTGGAGAAGCAATCAGCGTTTTGAGAATCATGCACTAATGTATGTCATGACCTCATATGCAGCTGGCCCGTTCTCCGTGCTCATTACTACCGAGAGGACTTTAGTCATGCTTTCCCTCCTGTTCCCATTCCCAAAAGTTCACATTCCTCATGCAGTCCCAGCATTTCCCAAACTCTGCTCTGCCAAACATTAGGGACCCAGGAGACTTTCAGTGGATAGCTCTGTCAGATAAATTTGGAAAATATTTCACAGAGTGTCTCCTCTCAGAAACCACAAAATACAGTTTGGGGCGCAATGTGCAGGTCCTTGAGAGACAGGCTAAACGGGGAGCTTTTATTCTGCAGGAATGTGAGAAGTGAAAAGGGTTGAAGCACGGGGGAGAGAGGATTAATCTGCTTCATGGAGAATGTAGAGGATGCTGGGAAGATGGTGCCGGGAGAAGAGTGAAAGGATCATCAAAATAATCATGCAAGACAGGCCAGGGTTGAGGCTGTAACTGTAGAAACAGGAGAGAGAGGATGTGAAACCACCGGTGCAGAGAATGGAAAGTGCCTTGTGAAAACTGGATGTGGCGTGCGGAAAAGGGGGGAAATCAAGATGGCCCTAGTTCTCTACTGTCACTATTTTCACCATGAACTAGAAGGTGAGTGAAACTGACTGAAGGGCAGATGACAACGGAAAGAGATGTAAGGAAAATGATGAAGGTCATGAAGGTCAAGTTTTGGGTCAACTCCCGCGGGTGACAGAAAAGGAAGCTGCTTCAGTGAAATAACCGCTCAACATCGTCATTCATGAAGCTGGTCCTGGCTCATCCAGCCAGCATCTGTCCCTCCCCTAAGGCCCCTGTAACACTCTTTTGGTACCTCACTTGTGGCAATGTTAAAATCTGTGGATTAGTATTAATTATTGTCATTATTTTCTCAATTTCTCCTATTAGATTTTAACTACTTGATTGAGGAAGGAGGAGGACATTACGTCTTATTTAGCCTGTATCACCTTTTATAACACATGACATTTAGCAGGCATTTAAAGATGCTAAATGTCAATTTAGCAATTTGTTAAATTGCTAAATAATTGTCACTAAATACACGTAAGTTTGCTTCAACATCCACCCTTCTTTGTTTCTCATCGCCTAAGTGATTTTCCCCACTGGCTTTGGTTGTTGGCACTTTGAATTCGATGTGCCTAGGTGTGCACTGTCGGTCTTTGTTCTTCCTTTGTTTGCTTGACTGTTTGGGTGTTTACACTACCAAGTATTCTCTGAGCTTCCTGTGTCTGTGGTTTTCTGTCATTAATTTTGGAAAGTTTCAGCCATTATCAAGTCAAATACATTTTCCGCTCTTTTCTCTCTTTATTTTCTTTTACTCCTATTATGGGTACATATACCTTTAAAAATTGTCCCACAGTTCTCGCATGTTCTCTTTTTTTCTTTTTATCTTTGCATTCCAATTTGGGAACCCACTATTGACCTATCTTTAAATTCACGGATTCTTCCCTCAGCCATGTCAAGCCTACTGGTGAACCCAGTGCAGGCACTCTTCACTTCCATCACAGTGCGTTTTGATTTCCAGCATTTTCCTTTTGATCCTTTCTTAGAGTTTCCATCTCCATTCTTATATAACCCATCTTTTGCCTGCATGTTATCTACTTCTTTGGTTAGAGCCCTCTACACTTCAATCATAGTTATTTTAAATTGCCTGTCTGATAATTCTAACATCTGTGTCATCTGAGTCTGGTTCTCATCATTTTGTCTCTTCAGACCCTTTTTTTTCTTGGCTTTTTGGCATGTCTTGTAATTTTTGTTGTTGTTGTAAAAGCAGGCATGTTGCATTGGGGAACAAGAACTGAAGCAAACAGGCCTTCAGAGTGAGGATTTATGTTCACGGAGTCGTGTTTAATGTCTGCTGTAGCTACAGGTGTCAGAGGCATCAAGTTCCTCGTGTCCTTGTTGCCTCCTCCCTTGACCTTGGGCTTCCCCATGTATTCCTCCTCAGAATGAGACTTGTCTTACAGTTCCTTCTATTGTAAATCACTATTACACAGGGAACCTGTTGGTATAGTGGTAAAATGTGGTTAAGAAGTAGCTTTCAATGTCTTCTGATTAAATTTCAGTCTTTTTGCAGGTCTGTGGCTCTAGAATGTGACCATTACAAGTGTTTCTTCTTGAACAGCTTTCCTCTACTTCCTTAAGTGAGCCAGGTCGGCAGCAGCGGGCTCGAGGGGAATGCCCTTCTTTCATGACTATAGGACAAGGCATGATAAAGCCTTTCACCCTAGAGAGGTGGTCTTTTATGCAGGGGGCTCTGAGCGTATTTTATGTTGATTCCTTGTCCACTCCTCCTCTGAGAGCCATGAAGGGCTCACTCTCAGATCTTCACTGTGAGAACCTGGTGGGGTTCCTATAGGGAAGGTTCATGAACACAGGAGGGCTAGGGATCCACCCGAAAACTACAGCCCCCAGGAGATTTGAACTCTCACACTAGCGCTTACTCACTTAGCCAAGCAATTGTTGAAAATTACCATATAAGCATCACTGTTTCAGCAGCTTCTATAGCCTGTCTTGACTAACACCTCTGGAAATACCCACCTTTCCAGATTTTAGCATGGTGGTTTACCCGTTAACCTCAGTTCCATGATGGGAAACATGGCATTTTTTAACTTGTCCAGCTTTTTCTTGTTGTAAGGATGGGACTAACAATTTCCAAGACCTTTCAATGTCAGAGCTGAAACTGCAAGTCCCAACATCCATTTTTCATATTAATCTGGTGTTAAAATACACACACCATTATTTCAGATCCCTATTCTCAACAGAGAATGGAAGAAAATGCATGTAGAGAACACATAAAAGACACCGATGATTGGTAACAACTTCAGTGTACTACAACGGCACAGGCCTAGTATTTGGGCTAAGATGCTCTCGCCTTGAGACTTTTCAGATGTAATATATCACATCTTCCTTCAATCCCTCTCATCTTAAGTCAATGAAATAGATATGAAATCACTTTTGGCCATAACATATGTGTTATTATTATAACTCCAGGAGCATTTTCATTTTAAAATAAGAAGATGAGAGTCACAATGCTTTATATTTATTAATACAATCACTAACAAATACATTTTCAGAAAATGAGGAGAATCAATATTCTCCTTTGTATAGGTCTTTATCACTGCTTCAGTTTCTTTGTTTCACTGCTCTGTCTGTTATTTTTCCCAAAAGCAATAGCCAACTGAGCAAAGATTTACATTTATATATTTTTAAATTTTCTACTTATGGAAATTTTCAAATATATAGAAAAATAGAGAAAAATAATGGACCACTACATACCCATAATCCAGTCTCAATAATTATCAACATTTTTGCTAATCTTGCCTCATCTCTCCCTCCCATTTGTTTTTTCCAGAATATTTTAAAGCAAGTCCCAGATATCACACAGATACTTCCTTATGCATCTTTCCCGGGCAAGAAATTCTTTTCACTTGGTAAAGTGACTTTGTTGGAACCCTCTTTGGGGAGAAATTAGTTCATTTCCTGTCTAGGAGTGACAGCCACTAGTGTTTGGAGACCTAAACATGAGTAGGAGAGTGTTGAGAAATGAGACAGGTGAACTGAGTTAGATAATGTGCACGGACTCTCATCTGTCCTTTTCCGTCCACCTAGATAGTTGGACAGGTCAATCACCTAAGAATATTTCTTGTGTCCTTAGATTTCTGGGTGAGAATTACTTCTGCAAATGGAAGCAGAACTTATCTAAGACGATAAAAACAAAGGTGAAGCAGAGGACATTTTCCTGCACAATTTCGGCTGTTTTGACTGCAAACAAAGACACAGTAATGTGAGGTTTTGTATAGCAGTGCTTACAGTGGCACTTTCCAATTTTCTGGGTGTCAAGTGGCTATTGTGGCCACAGCAGCAGCAGTCTGATTCCGGCTTGCTGATGACTGAATTGCAGCTACTGGAGTGTGTCCGTCAGTTCAGAGCTCTAGCAACAGCCTCAGGTGCAAGCAGCTCTTGGGGGATCTGTTCCATTCTCTCTGGAAGTAATTCTAGTAGGAACAGCCTAGAATCCATTCCACACATCTTCAGCTAATTTTATAAGCACCCAATTCTCTGCTTAAAACACATGCTGTTTCTGTTTCCTGAACTAAATCCTGGCATACACTATTTGATATATCAGTGTGTCTGTGGAACTGATACTAAATTTTCATGAGCTGATCCTTAATTTTAGTATACAATACTCTAGTTTTTCTATTCTACTTGTCTCATTTCCTATTCCCTTAAATTTATGCTCACATTTACATTTAAATTTCCACCCTACTGTATTCTAATTAAATAAAATATTGATGGAAATTGTTTAAATCTATTTCATGACCCACTGCAAGCCTCGGTTTAAAAGACCCTGCTTACACCCTAGTCTTATTAAGAGAGCTACAACTACTTTACAGAAAACCACGACAGGGTTTACTCATTTTTCTTTTATTCCATTCTAGCCTCCATGGTAGACAATATGGAGTTTTTCCAGCTGTCAATTTACTGACCTCTAACTAAGTAGGAAACAGCACTCAGGCAAGTCCCCACATACCTAAGAAATGTTTTTAAGAAACAGACAAAAAAATGGAGAACAGAGAATAAGGAAAGAAAGTGCTATGACTGACAGGTTTGGGGGGGAAACTGTTCTTGATTTAAAAGAATGCAAGTTTTTTACAAAACGATTTTCTGAAAGCTTTCTTTGACCAGACCTGATTTTTTTTTATTAAAACAACCTCCAGAAACCATATGCAATGTTTGAATTTTTTTCTCCATCTACTCATTAGTCAAACAGAAATAAATCTAATGGGGACCAAAGGAACTTTTAAAAACTAAGCATCCTTAAATCTTGCTATATGAATAGTGAACTACAGTCAGTTTTTAGTTCCTCATTCCAAAACCAATAAAATCACAGCAAAATGTTAAATGAATCCACAGATCTCGGAGGATAACGGATCATAAAACTCCCACAGACTTGGCACAGCGGCAGTCACTGACAGGAGGAGAAAAGATATACAAATGTAAGCTAAAGTTTCACATTTTTCTGTCCTGAAGAACTGAGCTTTATGTAAAAAGTGGATAACAATAAACCATTTTTCCACATTAACAAGTAGAGAGCATTAATGAATACTATATTTATGCATTGTGTATCCCACCTTCTTTGATAAAAAACTGTTTGAATTAATTTGAATCATAAAGCTCAGTAAGCTTAAACTTTTATGTTAATGTACTGAATGGAAATCTTTCTAAAATGTATCATCCTCTTTCTTGCTTAGTGAAACAAAATAAAATGAATATTAATTAGTCTTTCGGTGCTTCAGCTTTCTCATTATCATAATCAATTACCACCCCATTCTCAAATGCAGCGCTGGTCTCTTGAGTTAGCGATAGGTGAGCAAATGTTCAAAGTGAAAACACCACAGATGATGGACAATGGTGTTAGAGGTGACCTGGTTCACATCAGGGTGCCCACAGCTTCCTAGCCCTGTGATAATGGGCAAACTAATTAACGCTTCTGTATTTGTTTCATCTGCTACACAACAGGAACCAGAATGCTGCACTCATACCTTGTCAGAAGGATTAAATGGCCCTGACCAGCGTAGCTCAGTGGATTGAATGCGGGCTGCGAACTAAAGCATCACAGGTTCGATTCCCAGTCAGGGCACATGCCTGGGTTGCAGGCCAGGTCCCCAGTGGGGGCCACATGAGAGGCAACCACACATTGATGTTTTTCTCTCTCTCTCTTTCTCCCTCCCTTCCAGTCTCTAAAAATAAATAAATAAAATATTAAAAAAGAAGGATTAAATGATTACTTCCAAGAGTACAGAGTAATTCCACCACCACTGTAAAATCAAATATCTGTTACTTCTCAAATTCGAATCACTCATAACTCTGAATAACTGGTAAAGCTGTACAAACAACCGGTGGGAAAGTGGGGTACTACTTACTGTCTTGGGACAAATCAAAGAGCATAAAGCTTAGGGGTTGAAAGTACAAAATAAGGTGGTAAGTGTAAACCTTCAGTTGAATTATATTTAGAACAAATGTGTTTGCCAATTGTATCTTTTAAATTTTTGTTTGTTGCTGCTATATATACAACTAATTTTTATTTTAATTTTGTATACCAGAAACCTTGCTAAATAAAAATACAGCTAATAAAACATGTAAACATCTAAAGGTTAACTTTATAAAATTTTATTGAGACACTTGGAGACAGGTAAGTAAAGAGATATACCATTTATGTGGATTAAAGTGTCACTTTTCTTCAGATTGTCCTATGGAATCAATGTAATCACAACCTAAAATCACAAAACAGTTTATGTGGAAATTGACCACATGATTCTAACAAGTAAATGCAAAAGGCCACGGATAAACAGGCAATCTTACAGAGGAATAAAGTGAAAAACTCTATCAGACATGAAGAATTACTGTAGAACACAGCAGTGAAGACAGCACAGCATCGGTACAGTGACACAGACCCACGACAACCGGGGCCAACTGAAGAATCCCAAAACCATCCTGTAATGCACGGAAAGTTGATTTAGGATAAAGGTAGCACTTCATGGAAGTACAGAAAGGGCAGTCTTTTCAATAAACAATGTTGGGCTAATTAGATATCCATATGAAAAAAAAATAAATTGGATCCTTCCCTCACACTACCCAGAAAAACAAAAACAAAAACAAAAACTTTAGGACAATTTTCAGGCCTCGGTGTAAAAGATAAAACTATTAAAGCTTTTAAAATATAGGAGAATGGCTTCATGATCTTGGGGGAGGGAAACGTTTCTTAACAGCATACTAAAAGCATTAACCAAAAAGAAAATAACTGATAAACTTGGCTAAGTTAAAAATAATAAATGGTTGTGTAACAAAAAACATACTAAGGAGTGAAAAACATGGTACAGAGTCAGAGAAGACATGGCAACCCACATAAGCAATGGAAGATTTCCAGTCCAAATCTATGTGGAAATTCCAGAAACTGGCCAAAAAAGCAAGGCTATAGAATGCAAAAGTGAACAAAGGACCTGAATATGTACTTAAAAAAAGGAAAAATTAAAGAATAGATTGAAATATTTAGGGATACATATAAAAGTTAAAAAAATTATTTTATTTGAAAAAACAACAAAGAGCTTACCATTGAGGTTGGAAATAGTGGTTACCTCCAAAAATCAGAATGATTTCTGCAGTGATGAAAATATTCTATTGAGTAATGTGGGATGTGGGTATGTGGGTGTCCATTTTATAATTATTCATAATTTTATACACTATTCAACTGTTTTATACACTTTTGTGTGTGTGTGTAATATTTTATAACAGCAGATTTTTCTTAAGTGTACTAAAAGAAGTCAGTCAGACCAGATAGTTACAATTTTCCAAATAACCCAGGCTACATTTGCAAAAATCAAGATTTTCCTTAAAAACATAACTTCTAGGTTCAGGTTTTCCCATTTTGTTGTTCTTTAGTCAGACTGCCCATGTTAAGCCATACATGACCTTCTCCAAAGAAGGCTGCATGAGAGAGGTGTCATTGGGTCTACATCTCAATGGACAAGAGTTAGGATTGGGTAGAATGGGGAAGGAATTCAATCAGTTCTACTGATCCTACCGCCAGTTTGAGAAGTAAATCCTCCTGAGTGAGTTTGCTTCTGGATCACATTTTTTTTTCATTCAGTTACAAAACAAACAAATATCTGAGAAGTCCATAGGTCTGCCCCATCTATTAACTCTGTGACCTTAACCAACCAAGAGAAGACAGAGGATACCTCTGGCTGGCTATGCAGGAAGAGTGACAGGTGTGAATGGTGAAATTAGACAGATCAGGAACCAAGGAATACTGGGTATCAGTTACCCCATACTTTAAATGGAAACAATAACGTTCATGCTACATATCTTGAAGGCCACATCTCATAATTGTTGCCAATGTGACCTGAAGAAGACAGACAAATAGTGTCACTGCTTCTCATATAAATAAGGTACAGCGGAAATACCTGGAAGCACATCAGACGTGCTAGCTCTGATACTTACTACCTGGGTGACTAGTCACATGTGAGTTGGACCACTTTGGTTCTTTTCCCAACTCTGCGATTATATGTAAATTAGCTCTTCCAAAACTAAGTACTATCTAGGAGCCTGTGCTTTCTTAATGCCGCTTTTATAAAAACCTAATAAATAAAACTTCAATATTATAACTAAGACAAATTAAAATCATTTTATGAAGGGATTAAAAATAAGATTTCTTTAAATAGATTTGATAAATAACAATATAAGTTCTGAGAAAACTAACATATATACTATACCTTCTTTAAAATGCAACTAATGTTATATTAAGCTCATAAAAGAAGAAAAAAAGAACAAGTTTCTGTAAAATTAAACTAAAATTAGGGATAAGAAATCCTGTTTGGACATGCATATTCATATAACCTCGAGGCTTATATTCAATAGCTACACACAGACTTCTGTACTACCTGGCCATCAGCAGCTGTTTAGCATGACCCATGGGCCAGTCCCCTTGGCCAGAACTCTGCATGGGCCACCTGCCTGAAATTCCCCAGAACTACACAACCAAAGACCTGACCCCTAGTACAGCAGGGTGTCCCTTCAGTACACTGTTTCAACCTTAACACCTTGGTGCCCTCGCTATGCTGGCTGTAAAGTATTTGGAAAACCACTCCCGGATAAACTGGAAGTAAGTATTAAATATGTTTTTTACATTCTAAAGGAAGAACAAGAGTTTAAGTGGGTCTGACTTACGAAGTTTTACTATTTAGTTGGTTGACTTGGTCAGGTTACTGGCAGCTTCACATAGAGGGACAGCCAGAATCATTCTTTGTCCTTTTCTGGGCTGCCACGTCTCTCTCTTTTGTCGTCATTACAAGAGTAAGGAGCTCAGAGCTAACACCTGGACAAGTGAACTCTGCCTTCTGGAGCACAAAGGATTTGCCCCTAGGAAACCAGCTATCTGAGCATGTATGTCAGCCTTGTTCCCTAGTCTCAATCTGTGGGGGGAAAAATGGTTTCAATGAAACACATTAAAATATACAGGTGTTTCCTCCAACTACAGTCTCAGAGGAACTTAAATGGAACAGTATCTATGGGTTATTTAGAATACCACCAGATGGGAAAAGGTTATCAGTTCCATTCAATTTACTGACTAAACAGTGAGTTAAGATAAATAACATTTGAATAATGCTTCTATTTAGAAAAATGCTTTTCTAAATATTTTCCCATTTGGATCTGACCATTTATCTTGAGATACATGCTATTATCTCTAGCTCACAGATGAGGAAACTGACGGTCTCACGCATCTCCCCGATGCTCACTTGGACTTGAACACTACAACGGGACATTTGGCAAGAGAGCACCAGCACGGGGCGAGGCACTGTGTACATACAGAACAAAAGGAACCTAACACGGTCCCTACAGAAACTTAAAAGTCTAACTAAAGGGCACTCGGAGATGAAAAAGAGTCTGAGGAGGAACACCGGGCTGCGGAGCTGCCCCGTCTGCCACCACCACGCTCACCCTGCTATACCATGTCCAGGACATCCTCGTGCTCACACCAAGCACAGGCTCCTGAGACACAGTGGAGGGAGCCCCAGCCTCCATGCCAGCCACGCTGCGCAGGCCAGGCCTGCCGCCGCTTTAAGACTATGACACAAAAACTACAGGATACGGACCGATCACGGAAGACAATAAGGGAACAACTGCTGTGGTAATGTCTGTCAGTTCTGATTCAGTGAAATGTGTGTCACAAATAAGAAATCAAAACATATAGCTAAATAATTTTCCCAAAGAGCAAATAACTAGTAAGATAGAAATGACATGCTTCAAAATAGAATTTTCTTCCCTAACAAAACAGATTTGTTAGGTAAGGGTCTCATTTAAAATTAATTATAACAATTTCAGCAGTAGAGTGTTGTCAATCTGCTGTACCTAATTGTACTATACTGAACTTATTAAGGGAAAAAAACCTATTTCACGTGACATACACACATAGCTTCTCCTATAATTTCTTAAGACTAAACAGGCCTTGTGGGCTCCCTTCATTCACTGATAATTGACAGTTAATTATCATTTCAATATGCATCTTATCAAACTGTTTAGAATTTTAACAACATAAGCTATTGCCTGATACCAACCAATTATCTCATTATGATTTTCTTTTTTTGCTTCAATAAAAATTTTTATTTTTCATATTGATTGTATTTTTTAATTAGCATTTAGTCCTTTTATACCCCCCTCCTCCCACCCACCCCCACAATCACCACACTGTTGCCAATTATGATTTTCCTACCTTTTTTCTCTTGTTGTTTTTTTCCTAAATAAAAATCTGGCCTACTTTCAATGGGCTCAAAACCTGCTTACATTTCCAGAATACTAGAAAGTTCCATTAATGTAAGACTTACTAACAACAAATATAATAGTAACAATAATAAATTTCAGCTCATGTTTTCACACCATCTTTTAAAGCCTGGCTTGACCGCCCATGACACTTCCTCGCCCTGTGAAAAAGATTTGTGGCGGAGCACTGTGAGAAAGGAAAGTATTTGCTGCAGAGAATACATAGAGCTTCTGTATATTAACAGTTTATCAATGCTACAGTGTCTAGGATATAGTCTAGCCCTTACACTCCAAAAGGCAAAAAAGTATTAAATGAAGCTCTTCAAACAGAGAGGCTCAGCTGTAACATAGGCACCAAAAACAGGAGCTCTATTTTCTTTGGCTTCGTAAAAATAACTTCTGAGAATTTCTTGTGAGGCCAGCCCGCAAACAGACTGTGCACACTGACCTCCTTGTTTGTCCGAGCATGGCCTAAAGAGAGAAACCACAACGTTTGGTCACTGAGGCTGCCTTCCTGCTGCGGGCTCCACTCAAAGAGGGCTGTTCGAGCAGCGCAGCCCTGATGCAAACAGCTTCTGGAGGTGTGTCGTTTCTGCCACCAGGGAATGTCTGTCCATGAAATTTGTAGGTATTAAACAGGATGTTCTTTATGTAACAAGTGTACCCGAGTGAAACTTGTAAGCATATTCTAAGTACATCAAAAAGCACTTTTAACAGTAAAAAAGACACTTTTTCTTGATTCTCTACCCCCATGCTCCATGTTTTATTTAGCCAATTGAAGCCATTCTTTCCCTATTCCTAAGGTTATCTAATACCTACCTGGTCACATGAATCTAACAAAAACTTACCTAAATTAATGCATGCTGACATGTGCAATCACATTAACTACAGAGTAATAAAATTTTTGTGTTAATTTCAAATTTCCTTGAGCAAAGCATGAGATTATGCTTCTCAATCACTCCAAATACACAGTAAACATTATAAATTTGTCTTTATACAATAAAACTTCATTTTTATTAAATTCCATTTATACCAGCTCATCCAAAGACCGGGTTTTCATATTTGGGCAGTTGCTTTCTGGTTGTTCAACTGTGAGTTACCAGATTGGTCTAAAATTATTAAAAATATTCTCTGAAAAAATTAACATGATCTCTATGACTACATATTCCTGATCTCTCTACAGTGTTCTCTTATGAGGTGGTTCTGAACACCAAAAGACCAATTTATTCACAATCACAGTTACAGAACTCCAGGAACAGAACACTCTTTGGTAATCTGTAATAACCCTAAATGTACAGTTGAGGGAAGTGAGGCCAAGTGAAAACAAACGACTTTTATGTTACCCCCAACCTAAACACAGTGGTGCTTTGGCACCCGCCATTAATTCGTTCCAGTGAGTTGTGAGCAAGCAATGACTGATGAAGCATTTTTTCTTGTGGGTAGAATTGTGACTCATACAAGTTCTAGCAAGTGTGAGGAGCATCAAGCGAGTGCCGAGTGCTGAAACATTTTTTCTCGTCAAAATGCGATGAGTACCAGGTTTGAGGAGTTCTGAAGCTGACGAGTACCGAGGTGTGACTCTACAGCCAAACCATTCTTGAGGCCACAATAAAGAATACATGAAACAAATAAAGTCAAACTTACAAACTGAATATTCTAAGAAATAATAAAGTATTTACTTTAAAATTGTCTTCCTTTTCCAGTTTTATTGAGATTTAATTGATACACAGTGACCCACATATATTTAAAATGTATAATTTGATGAGTTCTGACCTGTATACTCCCATGAAACGATTATTACAGTCAGGTAACAAATATTCTACTAGTCCCAAGAACTGCCTTGCAACTCTTTATAATCCATCCCTCACTCTTCCACTGTTGCCAAGCTAACACTAATCTACCTCATGTCATTACAGATTCATTCGGGCTTTCTAGAACTGTATATAAATAGAATTATGCAGTATGTATTCTTTGCTTCTTTAAGTGTAATTATTTTTAGATTCATCCATGACGTTGCATGTATTAGCAGTGTATTCTTTTTTACTGCTCAGTAGTTGTCTACTACATGGTTAGATACTCTGTTTATCCACTCACCTGTTGGTGACATTTGGATTCTTTCCAGATTTGACAATTACAGAGGAAATTACTATAAACATTCATGTAGAAATCTCTGTGTGAGCATATGTTATCATTTCTCTTCTGTAAATAACTAGGAATGAATGGATGGTTTATAGGGTACATGTATATTTAACTTTTTAAGCAATTGCTAAACTGTCTATCAAAGTTGTTATACCAACTTTGGTGTGTATAGCATTGCATTCACATGTTCAGCAGTGAATAAAGTTCTACCTGTAGGCTCCCCATTCCACAACAGAAATGTGATTTACTTTGCATTTCTCTTATAACAAATTATGCTGGTCATGTGCTAGCATATGTGCTAGCTAGCACATTGGTTCATGTGCTAATCAACCACTGATACATATTCTTTTGTGAAGTGTCCAAACAGTTGTCTACTACTTTTAATTGGGTTGTTTGTCTTCTCATTATTAAATTCAAAGAGTTTAATGTATTCTGGACATGCCCTTTGTCTGATATATGTTTTATAATGTTTTCTCCTAGTCTTGCCTTTTTGTTCCCTAGTGGGTTTTTAAGAGAAAATGCTTATTAATTTTATAAAATTCTTTCAATCAATACTTTCTTTTATGACTTGCTGTGCCACAGCCCAAGGCTGCTGAGTTTAAGCTCTAGTTCTGTCACAGAGACCATATTCTATATTTCTCCTGAAGGTTTATGAAGGAACTTATATTTTATAATATAATAAAATAAAATAAAATACTGTGTTTTATGAAGATTAACAACTATTGGGGTTTATTAACTATTAGTAATTAAAACAGCTTTGGTTATTCTAGGTTTTTTGAGTTGCCATATAATTTTAATACTCATCTGGTTAGTTGCAGAGAAAATAAGGAAAAAATGATAAAAACACATATATGGTGATTACATTTGGAACATAATCATGGGGTTAACTTGATTGTTCAGCTTAAAGAAAATCAAAAACAATAAATGCCATCTTTATTTCCCCTACCATCAGTAGTTCACGAAACAGATCACACTGTGTCAGGAGTTTCTTACAAAAAGAAAGTCATACTCACTCTGAACAAGACCATACTGGCCAAAAATTTTTAGATGCTTTTACTCATGAGATATCTCAAATGTAACCTTGTGAGAAAATGCTTTATTGTAATCTCCACATTTAAAAGTATAAAATTAGTTTTGATGTGCTTCATTCAGACATTAATATATGGATGATTCTCATTTTAAATTTAACATCATAATATTTAGCATGAGGTATTTGGTATGTGATATGCTAATATAAAAAAATATCTTTAGAAAAAGGCTGAATTCTGAAAGGCAGTATTGTTACCTTAAAGAAATTCAGGCCGAGTATCAAGAGTTCTACTGAAGGAGGAAAATTCTCTTCTTGAGCTGCATCTCTATCAGGACCATCATCCACATCACTGTCTCCACCCACCTGCTAGGTGCAGTCCTGGCGTCAGTGGAAACTGTGTGTTCTTATGAACAATAACATCATGTCTAACTAAACTCAGAACACCAATATAAAAATATTGTTCGTCTAACTGACATTCCTGTTTGTTTTCACATTTTGAAATGTTATCTCTTACAGAAATATGTAAGGCAGAAACTCAGAATAAGCCTCTTTGTAAAATTTCCCCCCAAATCTCTGAAATATGTGTGTGTTATTTCTACCAATAAGAATAATTTAAAATATAATTACTCTGCAGTTTGATGAATTTCTTCCTGGTTAAAATACTTACAATCTTTATAAAGAGTAGCATATAGACTTTTTTAAAAAATGGTGTACTCTGATTTCATATTTTAAGGTAAACCAAAGGACAAGACAAGAAAAAAAATCACCATACACCAGAATAACTCAAAATGGATAAAAGACAAACATGTGTCATGACACCGTAAAAGTCCTAGAGGAAAACATAGGCAGTAAAATATCAGACATTCCACATAGCATTATTTTTGCCAATATATTTCCAGGGCAAGAGAAATAAAGGAAAAAATAAATAAATGGGACTACATCAAATTAAAAAGCTTCTGCATCTCTAAAGAAACCATCTTCAAAATGAAAAGGGAATCAACCTTATGGAAGAACATATTTGCCAATGATACCTCAGACAAGGACTTGATCTCCAAAATATGTAAAGAATACATATGACTCAACACCAGGAAGTCAAACAATACAAAACAATACAATTAAAAAGTGAAAAAGGGACCTAAATAGACACATTTCTCCAAGGAGGACATACAGAGGGCCCAGAGACATATGAAAGGATGCTCAGTATCACTAGCCATCAGAGAGATGCAAATTAAAACCACAATGAGATACCACCTCACATCAGGCAGAATGGCCATCATAAACAAATCAACAAACAAGTGTCAGAGAGGATGCGGAGAAGAGGGAACCCTAGCGCACTATTGGTGGGAATGCAGGCTGGTGCAGCCACTGTGGAAAACAGTCTGGAATATCCTCAGAAAACTAAAAATGGAACTGCCTTTTTGACCCAGCAATTACACTGATGGAAATATACCCTAAGAATCCTGAAACACCAGTTCAAAAGAACCTATGCACCCCAATGTTCATAGCAGCACAATTTACAATAACAAGCGCTGGAAGCAACCTAAGTGCCCATCAGTAAATGAGTGAACCAAAAAACTGTGGTACATTTACACAATGGAATACTACGCAGGAGAAGAAAGAAGGAGCTCCTACCTCTCATGACAGAATGGAATGGAACTGGAGAATATTATATTAATCTAAGTGAAATAAGCCAGGCAGTGAAAGACAAATATCATATGATCTCATCTGTAAGAGGGACCTAATGAACAAAACAAACCAACAAGCAAAATAGAGCTACAGACCTGCAAACAAGGAATATACTGACAGTGACCAGACGGGAGGTGGAAGGGAGCTAAGGGTAGCAAGAAGGGAAGGGACTAGTCAAGGAACATGTATGAATGACCCATGGACATGGACAACAAAGTGGGGAATGGCTGTGGGAGAGGGTAATGGGCTTGACAGAAGGGGGCAAAGGGGGGGAAACTGGGACAACTGTAATAGAATAACAAAAAAATACTTTAAAAAAAAGAAAAAACTCAATGACCTACTAACTACAGAAGATATTCATAGTGTTGCTAACAATACACTTTAATACTAAGTAGCTACATGAAAAGATACAAACTTCAACTTAAATAATATATAACTTGACCCCCTGCTGCTTGCTACAAATATTCATTATGAGTGGAATTCAGTGACAGGAACCAAAAAGACGGTAAAATTAAAGAAAAAATCCCTTTCATTTAAAAGTAGAGATAATTATCAAACTAGGAAAAATGGAACGATTTCTGGAATTAGACTGCACTTAGGAGAAAATATGAATTTTAATATCTGCAAATAGTCTTTGATATTAACATTCTTAGAACTGTTCACATTTTGTATCCTCGGAATAGTACATATAGTATCCAAATGCTAAATAAGTTCATATAAGCTCTCTAGCATGCAAAGGTTCTTAATAGGACATATCAATCATTAAGTGAGTGATTTAATATAAAGATCTTCTGTTTTGCTTATAATCAAATAATCTGCTGCTCACCTGACCACGTCTATGAAACCTGAAGGGCCATTTACTCTACCTGGTGAGGAGCACTGCTTTTCTGGTGAGTCATTCTGCCTTCCCTCCTCCACTCAGTCTAGCTGGGCAAAGGGCCTATTAAAGGAGGGAGCCATTTTATATCTCAGTAACCAGATTTTTCAAACTTCACCAGCTGAAGTTTGAAGTTCACTAGTTGCTTGGCCAGTGGCTCTATGACCTACCTGCTTGTTGCCGGAAGCCCACCATCTGGAAGGGTTATACAACTCCCAGAATTCTTCAAAATGAGAAAGAGCACTTTCAAGAGTCCATGGATTACTGCTGAATTTCTACTTCCCATCACATGTCACCCAGATCCAGCCCCGATGGGTCTAGAAAGGTGCGAATCAAAGGGGAACCCATAATTCCCTGATACTGAGATATTGGTAGCACCGGAAAGCCACCAATGTGAAGGATAACATGGGGGCATGAGTAACATCAAAGTACACCCACCAAAGGTGGCTGGGCTAAGTCTACTACATAACAACTGAGAAATTTGATCCTCACAACAAAACTAGGAAATAGATGTCACCTCCATTTTACAGCAGACATAAACTGAGAAACATTAGGTTTCATCATTTTTTAGCAGCCACAAATGGAAAACTAAGCATGAAATCCAAAACTGATCTAATAAGTAAACAAAACTAACTCTTGTGTATACTACACTTGAATGGCACTGTATTTCCACTCCCAGCTTTTACATATTCATTGGTACACAGAAACTGTAAAATGTTACCATTTCAACACAGTATACTAAGGCCTTGAAATAAAGTTACTATTTCAATTCAGTAAAAATTTACTGTTTTTTTTGTTTGTTTGTTTCATTTTTTTATATATTATATACAATTAGGAGAGTCACTTGTGTGGTTCTCAACAAGAAGTTTGGCCCCAGAGCACCTCTGATGAGGTCTGGAGACACTCTTGGTTGTCAGAAACAGGGGCGGAGGTGGCCCCGGCATCTAGTGGGTGAAAACCCAGGATGCTGCTGGCATCCTAGAATGCACAGGACAGCTCTCCCTAAACAAAACTTACCTGGTTTAAAAATCACAGAACACAGATTGGGAAATCCTGCCCTGGAATAATTTACAACCGATACTCCAATTAAGCACCTAAAATTTAGGCTAACCATTCAAAGAAAAATAACTTCTCCAAAAGATGGAAGGGGACACAGAAAAAAGCACATGCATACATGTGTAAACAGACAGACATGTACACATACACAGCTTGAAATGTATGTTTCTCAAAAAATGGGAGAAGGGGGCGGCAGTGAGATAGCTGAATTGCTGAAGAAGCAAACCCTGTCTGACCCCAGGCAGGCAATGTCAGAAATAAGGAGGGTTCTGAAAAACTGATCTCTAAAATTAAAATGTAGTCACTTTTAATTTTTTCTCAAAGGTTACTAGAAGGCAATATCTTATTGAATGCAAAGTGAGTTTCTCATGTTGTAAAAATAGTTTTAAACATTAGTTATAACACGTAGTGCATCTTATTTGGGGCTTCTTTGCAAAAATCAAAGGCATAAAAAAATAGAGCAAGGGACATAAAGGAAAGAATAAACAAATGGGACCTCATCAAAATTAAAAGCTTCTGCACAGCTAAAGAAAACAGTATCAAAATAAAAAGAGAACCAACTGTATGGGAAAACATATTTGCCAATGATACCTCAGACAAGGGTTTAATCTCCAAAATATATAAAGAATTTACATGACTCCACTCTAAGAAGACAAGCAACCCAATTAAAAAATGGGCAAAGGGCTTGAACAGACACTTCTCCAAGGAGGACATACAGAGGATCCAAAGACACATGAAACGATGCTCAATATCGCTAGCTATCAGAGAGATGCAAATTAAAACCACAATGAGATACCACTTCACACCAGTCAGAATGGCCATCATAAACAAAGCAACAAACAACAAGTGTTGGAGAGGTTGTGGAGAAAAGGGGACCCTAGTGCACTGTTGGTGGGACTGCAGACTGGTACAACCACTATGGAAAGCAGTATGGAACTTCCTCAGAAAACTAAAAATGGATCTGCCTTTTGACCCTGCAATTCCACTGCTGGGACTCTATCCTAAGAACCCTAAAACACCAATACAAAAGATCATCGGGATCATTGCGGTGCCTTTGCACCCCAATGTTCATAGCAGCACAATTTACAATAGCTAAGTGCTGGAAGCAACCTAGATGCCCATCAGTAAGTGAATGGATCAAAAAACTATGGTACATTTACACAATGGAATTCTATACAGCAGAAAGAAAGAAGGAGCTCCTAACCTTTACAACAGCTTGGATGGAGCTGGAAAGCATTATGCTAAGCAAAATAAGCCAGGCAGTGAAAGACAAATACTGTATGATCTTACCTTTAACAGGAACCTAAACAACAAAACAAAGAAACAAGCAAAATATAGTCAAAGATACTGAAATAGAGGACAGGCTGACAGTGACCAGAGGGGAGAGAAGAGGGAATTTCAGGGGAGAATGGAAAGGGTTTACAGGAACAAATTTAAAGGGCACATGGACAAAAACTAGGGGGAGGGTGGTAATGGGAGGGAAGTGGGGAGGGATGGATGGGTGGGCTGGAATGGGAGTAAAAGGGAGAAAACTGTACTTAAACAATGATTAAAATAAAATTTTTAAAATATATCAATTTATTTTCATCCTTATGTAAATACAAATTGAAGCAAGTAGTGAGATCTCTCGGTGGGACTCTTGGCAAAAATTAACAAATAAGGCTACTGTAAGAATATTAAGGCACCAAAAGCTTAATTAAAAATATTCCTCCATAAAAATACCACTAAGCTTTTTTCAAAATTAATCAATGATCAGGAAGCTGCAAATAGAAAGAAAGAAGGAGCTCCTACCCTTAGTGACAGCATGGATGGAACTGGAGAGCATTATGCTAAGTGAAGTAAGACAGGTGGTGAGGGACAAATACCATATGATCTCACCTTTAGGTGGAACCTAATCAACAAAACAAACAAGCAAGCAAAACAGAACCAGAGACATTGAAATTAAGAACAATCTGACAGTAACCAGGGGGGGTGGGAGGGGATAATGGGGTGGGGAGAGAAGAATTTTCAGGAACTAATATAAAGGACAAAACCAAGGTGGGTGGAAGCAAGGGAGGTAGGTAGGGATGGCTGGGGTCGGGGTAGGGATGCTGAGGGGTAAATGCAGACAACTGTACTTGGACAACAATAAAATAATTTTTTAAAAAAAGGAAAAAGAAGAAGCTGCAAGTAAGTCTACATTATTTCTAAGATCCTCTCCAACTCTAAAATTGTATGATTTTGCACATCATTAATTTTTGGGGGGTACCCTTAGGTAAGAATACTTTATGCCAGATAATAGAAAAAAGCTAATTAATTTTTCTACTTACATCTGTTCATAGGAGGAAAGGAATTTATAAATATTGTGAGCTGGCAAGTTTATAGCACTTATTTATACAGGCTACTATAAATACAGCCAGGACATTTTTCTGAACCAGACATCTTAAAGAAATTCTATATTAACTTTTCTGGTGGATGTTGACCATAACCAGATGCTAGTGTAGATCATATTTTATAATATATACAGTCCTAAAATTATCTGAAATTTGAGTTTTCGAAAATGAAATTAGGTTTAAACTGACTAGGTATGTAATTGAAAACCATCCTGTAGAAAATTTTGTATATGGTTAAGTGTTTTCAAATGTAAATAAACCAGTATGATTCTGAATGGAATTCTTTAATATGTTTCATATCTGTGATTACATGCCTTGAACACTTTAAAATCTTATTTAAACTCTTATAAAAGCTCATTATAAGAGAAAGGCTCAATACTAATGTTCAAGTCATTAGTTTTAAAACTGTTATTCTCTATTAAATTCAGTCATAAATCATTCACAAATCATGAGTTTTACTGTCTTTAATAAACTGTAACATGTTACTATATTTAGCACTGTGGAGAAAGCTATAAATGGATTATACCATATAATTAGAAAATGAAATAAGAATGAAAAAGATAAATAGTAAATAAATGACATATTCAGTATTTTAAATGGTTTAAATTTCGTTCAGGATACAACAGTGAGTAAAACAGACCAAATCCCTGCCCAGCTGGAGCGTGGAGTCTAGTGCCTTGAGCCCAAGGGGCAGAATGCAAACCCACTTGAACAAAAGAGCGTATGCCGCTGTAAAAATTACTCCCATCATTTCTGTTCTAGGGCCATCAAAAATCTTTACCCAAATGATTGCGGGGTGCAGGGGGCACTGCATGCCTTCTTCTTACAGAACCCCCCCCCCGCCAACCAGACCTCTACAGGCCACCTGCTGCCAACAGTGGGAAGGAACCGTCATTTCCAGTGTGTCCTCCCTCACTCGTGGTGGTGTGCGGCAGCAAACGTGGTACAGAATGCGCCGTTAAAAAGTGACGACAGGGAAGCGACACTTAACAGGACGCCAGTTTCGCTATGTACTACTCCAGATTCGGGGGGAAGCGGTAATTTAGGCATACAGTGTCCACAGAAGTGTTGTTTACAAGGCAGATCCCTATTCTTCTTTTCAGTTTTTAAATAGCCCCATGTACATGGAACTTACTCAATAAATATGTGTTCATAAATTAGTTAATTCAGAAATGTAGAATTAGGTTTATATAAAAACTGTAGCAGAAATGGGATAAAATGACAAAGTGAATGTTCCTCAGAGATTTCAAACCTCCTCACAGGTTTTAAAGGAGACACAGTATCACCCACGTGCGCCCTTTTCTCCTTCTGCCTCTACTAGCTTTTCCTTTTTGGGGGCTCTCATGCTGATTTAAAACAAACTCTTTTACAAAACTATCAGTGATTACACTTCCACAGCTTACCCAGGAAGCAAAAGGGAAAGCTCTTAAACTCTGGTTCGACGTGATACACACAGAACTGTTCCATTCACCTATTTTTCTGACAGACTACCTGATACTCTTGGCACTATCATTTTTTCCCTAGAATGCTAGAAGAACAGGAGATGGTCAACTTTTTACTCAAAGTCAAGCAGAACTGGAGAAGCAAAAACAATCTAGCACTCCCTTCACTCCTGGCAAGAAATGACGCCACACCGCAAGATTCAAGAACATTTCTCCTGACACTGTGTACTGGGACACGCGTGTCCTTGTGTGCAGGATGCAAAACTCCAGGCCTTCAGCTGCTTCCTGACCTCGGTCCCTTGGAATAAGCACAGATGGCAGCTAAGGCTGCCAGGCACTTCTTTTCTTCCTCTTTTCCCTTTACATTTCATATGAAGACAAAAGAAAGTCCAGGTGAATGTTTTGAAGGCAGTGGTTCTTCACTCTGACTACATATTAGAATCACCTATGGTACTCAACCATTCCCAAGCCTTACTCCAGACCAATTAAGAAATCAAAATCTCTGGGGATGAGACCACACTGATGATTTTAAGGAGCTCCCCAAGTGATTTTAAAGAACGGCCACTGTTGAGAGCCAGTGTCACAAATGAAACAGATCAGAATGTGTTTGGCCTATGTTTGGGATCGAGAGCTGCCTCTCCCTGCCTTAAATTATTTCTGTAACACTTAATGTAAAGATGAAAAACAGGGTTTCTCATCAAAATGGAAAATTTCTGAGTATCAAGAGACCAAATAATTGTTATATTTTTGCTTCCCTGTCAGAAAGTTTTCAGATTGAAAGAATATGAGGGGAAACCCCCAAAACCCCCGGAATTACCTTCTAGAGGGAGGAGGGCCCCTTGTAGTACAGGCTTCCCCCACTAGGTGAGTGTCCTAGGATCCCATCTGTATCAGCGAACCTGCGGCCTCTGTTGTGAGAGGCCCTGTTTGGCTTCAGAGAGTTTTTTTTGAAGACTTTTTCAATGCGTTTGCCCATTTCATGATGGGTGATTTACCAGCACACCTGCCCACATCTTGCTGAGTGTTCAGCAGTCCTTGACCAAAAATAGCATGACCCCCACACTCCAGGCCCCACCCTCCCTGTTCACCCCATCTCACCCCAAGCAACTTTTTATTGTTTTCCCGAAAGAAAAAAGTCCTTAAAGGGAAATATTTTACTGTTGATGTGAAATAAGTGAAACAAAAAACAGCAGAAGCACTAAAAGGCATCAATTCAACGAGTTTGAAAACAGTTTTGAGCAGTAGAGAAAACGTCTCAATAGGTGTATTGCATCAAATGGAGAGTACTTTGAAAGTCACTGAAGTTTAAACATGTAAGAATAAATACACAATACTTTATAAACAAATTCTGGTTTCGGGGACTCCCCTCATACACCCTCAAAAATATCATGCTTCTATATTCACATTATAGAATTTCATTTCCAAATGATTCCACTTGGAATCAATTAGGAACTCTTTTTTCCCCAAAGTACAGAATAATGGCTGAGTAACCTTCTTTTATAATAACAAACAGAACCTGGAAATGGCATTTCCTTGTTTCTTTGGGAGACAACCATGGACCTACATTGTATACAAGTTTCTTGATATTAACTAAGACATCAAAATAATTATTCATAAGCTTTTCATAACAGGCTTGAATCTGACTACTGAAAACTGAAGAAAACAATTGTTTTTCTTTAGTCATTAAGAATAACACCATACTAACATAATTATTAATAAATCCTAAGGAGAAAAAAGGAATAATGTTCCTTGTGCTATGATGGCAGTGGCAACTCCCCAGTGAGAGGCCTCCTGCTCAGGTTCCCACAGACACCCCCCGCCCCCAGATATGACTGCAGTGTGTCTGTCAATCAAAGGTGTTATGCAGCCAGATCTGCCTTTCTAGACATCGCTATTGCATTGGTCACTGATGGAATGTGAGCACAGAGTAAACTCAGGGAACACGTTCATTACTGTGGAAGGACATCAGAAGTGCACAGGGTACACCCTGGGGAGTCGGACACCCACAATACCATTCAAGTAGCTGACCTCAGGTTTAAAAGGTGCCAGGAGCCCTTTCTGACCCACACCGTTCTGTTTTTCCTATAAGATGGTATTTCCTCTTTCACTTTTCTTTCCTGTTAGATCACTCTGTTTCTGATCTTAGGCCACCCAGTAGCTTTCAATTCTGTGTATTTTCCATTAACTCCAGGTTCCAAGCCCACAAATCCATCCACAAGTCTTAATTGCTCTACTTACGTTCTAGTTCATTTCTGTGAAGATGCCTGGGTTGCCCTACCAGGAGTCCCAACTGCACCTACTTGGCATTTAGGCACCTCGCACCCTTGTCAGGTCCCCTAAGGCCATACTTACTCCCATCTTCACCTATCCTACCTCGATACCCACCCAGCTACCTCTCAACTCTTCCTTCCCTTCCTTCCTGAAACTTAGAGAACTTGGATAAACTCTCAGATCACACATGATCCTGACTTCTGCTTCAAAACAAAGTGGATTATTATTCACATTAACGTATTAGACCTTCAATGTATAAAGAGACCCTAATCTGTAATACTGCAATTTTTATAGTACTTCATATACTTAAAATGCCACACTCCTGTATTTCTAACCACACAGTTTTAGACAGTTTGGAACCTCCCCTAAATCACTAGAAGTTAGCAAGTTTTGGTATGAAAGGCAATTTTTCACTCCCACAAAGTATGTGGAAAGGCCAGCTACTTCCCCCTTAATTGGCATTTGCCATAGATGAGGCCACCTGACAATCTCAGCCAAGAGGAGCTCATCACAAAGCTCTCTTTTAAAAAGCAGGGCTGCTGATGTTCACACAAACACCAAAGCATTTCAAACTATGTTGTAAATGATTAACTTTTAGAGTAGACATACCTGAATTAATGCCACTTAGGAGAAGCACTAACGTGTTTTGTTTTGTTTTTTTAATATGCCTCTGGAAAATAAGAGCTTAATATCAGAATTTAATGAATTTCTTTGTCTTCAATACATTTAGAAAACTTGTGATATAGGTAGATTTCAACATTCAGAATGCAGTAAAAATTAAATCCTTTTGAACTAACAAAGAAAAAACACTAACTAAAAATATGAGAAGTATGGAAAATGAAAGATACATAATTTTAAATAAATAAGGCCAACACATCAAAATAAAATTTGTGTTTCAACTGACTTAAACATTGCCAGTTTCTCGAGGCATTTTACTCTCCTCATACAAGAGTCAACTGTGGGAGTCACATGGCAACTCAATCTGTTAAGAATCTCAGAACTTCCTTCTTTCCAGTGTACTATTATATGACATAAAGGCTCTTGATCCACTGCAAAGATTTAATATCTCTGACTTTCAACTTTTCTGCCTTTATGTATAAATGAATGTCTATCACTGTGATAATTATTTGGCATAAGAAAGGAAAAAGCATTTTGAAAAGCTTCAAATTTTCTATCTCAAAATTAAGGTAACTTTTTTAAAAAATTGAATAGCTCAAAGAAATGGCTAAAAAAAGATGCAAATTTTAATTTTGCAATTAATAATGCAGGTCAAGCCATTGTTTACAACAGCCTTCCGGAATTCTAGTGCAGGTACATTTCCAAATCTAAGCAACACAGGTCCCCTGAGACATGAATTCTAGACTAGTCAAAATTCTTATCTGTGAAACATCAAACTACCATTGTAGTAATAACAGATCTGGGAATAACTGTTTTCTTACCAACTGCTTATATCAGAAATAAATTATTGAATTGAAAATGTTAAGACACAGGGCCCTAGATAAGAAAACCACAAGTATAAGATATATATATGTATATATTTTTATATATTATATTTTAATGTATAATATATAATATATAAATATATAAATTTCATATTTTTATAATACAGGAGTGGGCAAAAGTAGGTTTGCTGTTATATGTGAAAGAGTTTATTCTTATATTATTTATTAATTATTGTATGGTTTTCCTACTGTACACTGTAAATCTACAGTTGCCCATCCCTGCATATATGTGAATCAACTCCTGAAATTTTATTACCCCTACTAAGCACAGTATCGTTTCCTTATAATTTTCTTTAATCAGAATTGCAAGTCATTATAATAAAAGTTAATTAAAGCAAATAGATTCTGTCACTTCTTGAAATATGATATCCAGAGACAGTTCAGGATGAGCAAAAAAGAATACTGACCTTGGAGTCCTAACCCCGCAACTTAACTAGCTGTGCAAGTCTTATCTGCATCACTTACTTTACCTACTTACTTTACCTTAAGAGTAACTTGAGGGAGCAAACATTGTAACAGGCATGAAAACCCTTCCTAAATTATTCTGTCTTTTATAAATGCACAGCTGTATAAGGCCAAATCAGTCAAAAAGCTACAAATTAAATTATCAATGGGTGAGAAGTTTTCACCTGGGAAAGGAAAAAAATTAAATTCAAGTTAATAAGACCATAAGTAGAGTACACTCACAAAAAGGGCATCAAATAATACATTAAATAAAGACCTTTTAAAAATAAAAATTTCTAGTCAATGTTAGAAAGGAAACGGCTACTAATATATATATATACAATCAAAGATTTAACGCATGTGCATATAAAGTATACATAGAAAAAGCCACATACAATCATTACAGCCATGGAGAAATAGCTCTCTGATGATCTGCTAGGCCTACCCATGAGTGCCGTGAGTGCTGTTGTAGAATAGATTTGCTGTCTCAGTCCACTAACACTTTCTGAGCACCTACTGTGTGAAAGCACTTTGCTGAATACTGAGGTCATAAAGATGAGTAAGGGGTAGTTTTTCCCACACTACTCAAAGAAGAACTATATCACCACTGCAGGACCACCTTAACAGACAAGTAAGGTAACTCAACTAGTTTTAGCAAAGAATGATCATATTCTCCTTGTTCTGTGAGATAATGCAACTCAATAGTTACATCATCAACACTTTATTTGGGATGTTTCTTGGTTTCATGGGGACCAGTTCATTGTTCATGGAGAAACATTCTTTGAGCCCCTAATAGTCACTCAAATGTATCTCAAAGGAAAGCTTAACTTGAGTCCTCTATGGCAAGGACACAATACATAACTAAAGTATTTGCTGTTTTCTCTTGATTTCCCTTTACAGCGAGAAAAAAATATAATAATAGCATCATAATTCTTCAATATTAAAGTCTAGCTATAACCAGCCTACTGAAGGCATAAACTAATGCTATTTATCCACCCTGCCTGTCTACCTCTCATCCATTTATGGTGTTTTCCTCACTTCTCCACAGCACACTCATAAAGCAATGAAGAACAGAGAATGGCTTTCAGGATGAAATAATTAAAGTGTAAGCTCTTGGATTCGGATTGCAGATGGCCCCAGGTGCACACAGAGCAGATTTTTGCCAAGAAATACAATGCAAGCTGTTGACACTCTGCTTCCTTCATAAAAACTTCCACAACATTCAAGGTCACTACCTATGATCTACTAGTTAGAGTTCAAAGCACAACATTCTTCAGAATTCAGTCCAAGTAGTTTCCAGATTAAGTAACAAAACCACAAGAACTGGAGGAGGGAGGAATAAAATAACTCTATGTGGCCATCTTCATATGGAGTTCTTGTAAAATGGATAAGCACAAATCTAACATGCAGAAGTACTGAGAAAGAATAAACCAAAATGCCGGACTGTTTTAACACAAACTTTTCAAAGATTGTTAAACATGAAAAAGTTACAATAGAGACCATGCACATTCAGTGTACTGCACAGGGTTAACAGGAAATGGAGTTCTCTAAGAATCTCATGCTGAAACAGCTCAAATCAAAGAGACTTTTTCCCCCCAATCAAGCTGACTTAAGGAGAAAAAGACACTGTGTTTGGATTTAAAAGGTCTTATTTCAAATGCTAGAAAAACCCATATGAGCAAGATAGTTTAAGATTCATTACTTTAGGACAAAACATTTGACCCTTTTAGAAGTTAGTTTCCTCACATGTAAAATGAGAGGGGTAAATAGTTCACTGGTCTTCAAATTTTATTTTCAGGAGTACCAGATTGCTCCAGGGTTAGGTGGAAACCAAGCCAGCTCCAAACCTCACTTAACTGAGAGCAGATGAAGTTTTAACTATTTTCTATATCATAGTCCCATGTGGAATTTCATTTGAAAAATGGAGGGCAGAGGAGGGCTCTGCTGCTAAAAAGAATTACTCAGAAAACAACAAAAATAAATAACCTCAGATCACATTTATTCAAAATCAAGACTTCAAGAATAAATACTTGCATTAAAAACAGAAACTGCTCCACCTTTGCCATAATAAAATAAGCAGAAGTGATCATGCCCTTTCACCATAAAAAACTAAAAAACTGTAAAACATTCTATTCTGTTTTCACACATTGGGACAATAGGAAACCCAGGACTATGACCCACGATTGAAGAAAACCAGACAAATGAGTGAAACTCTTCTTCCAGGAAGCACCTTCCATAACAGAGTGCAGGGAGGGGAACCCCCTGAAAGTTGATCACGGCGGTCTCACTTGGTTGAGGAGGTAGAAATAAGATTTTGGGACCTAAAGAGACTGGCATTGGCAGGACAGAATACCAGAGTCAGAAGCTTGGCAGAGAAAAAGGTCCAGAAATCTATACAGAGGTCCCTTGAGCCTATGGCTGAGTATTAAGCTATCCATAGGCAGGCAGAAAACACCATGAGGTTGGACTAACTTCTGGGGAACTGTGAGCTAAATAATTCCAGGTGGTCTCGCTAGGCTGGGAAACCTTCAAGTTCTGATGGCTATGAATGGACAAACTCATCAAACACCCCAGACATTAAACAGATACCCCAGAAATGTTACATTTTAGTAGCAGCGCTAAACCAGCCTACATGAAAGTACTGTTAGACCCACCCTAAAAAGCTCTGGAAAAAGCCTTAAAAAATCAAGTTAAAGCACAGTAACTTAGGTGCTACTTGAAACAAATTTCAAAGATTTAAAGGAACACAATAAAATCTAGTCACTTACCCATGTAACAGTCATAATATCTGACACCCAATCAAAAAATTTCAGGCTTGAGTAAAAAGACAAAAATGTAATCCAAAAATGGGTTGTGGGGGGGAAGAAAACAGAACAAATCCCAAAATGCAAAAACTAATAAACTCATCAAACATGCAAACATTTAAACAATTTATATGAATACACTCAAGTGTTTAAAACAAAATATGACATTCATCACCCCAAGTCTTCTTTACACAATACAGTAAAAAGATGATGTATTATAGAGAAACCTATATAAATTGTATTAACCAATGTCACCCTAATAAATTCAATAAAAAAGAAAAAATATGATAAAAGGAAAATGAAAGGCATAAAAATGAAACTTATGAAAATGAAAAACACAGTATTTGAAATGAAAAGATCATTACATTTAAAAACAGCAATAGAAACTAACAAAAATGGAAAAGAGAAAAAGGATGGCAAAAAATGAATCGAGCCTAAGTAACCTGTGAGACAATACTAAACATGTGTAATGTGGAATGAGCATCAAGACAGGAAGGAGGAAAGGTCAAAAAAACACACTTGAGGAAATAGATTTTTACAAAAATAATAATCTCACAGATAGAAGAACCCCAAGCGGGATATGAACAACGAAAACCACATCAGAGCCCTGGCTGGCATGGCTCAGTGGATTGAGTGCCGGCCTGTGAACAAAAGGGTTGCTGGTTCAATTCCCAGTCGGGGCACATGCCTGGATTGCGGGCCAGGTACTCAGCAGGGGTGCATGAGAGGCAACCACACTTTGATGTTTCTCTCCCTCTCTTTCTCCCTCCCTTCCCCTGTCTAAAAATAAACATTTTTTTAAATGAAAAACACATCAGAGTACATCAATACCACATTACTGAAAACTACTGACAAAGAGAAAATCATAAAGCATCTTTAGGAGTTCTTCACATTGTTTACATAGAAGTCTGTCAGGCATATGTATGGTAAATATTTCCTCCTAGTCTCCAGTATTCCTACTCATTTTTAACAGTGCCTTTGATGATAAGATTTTAATTTTATCAAATCCTATTATCAATTTTTATTTTATGCTTAGTGCTTTCTATGCCTTGTATAATAAATCATTTCCTATCTTCAGGCCATGAAAATATTTTCCTATGATCTCCTATGATGCATCACAAATTAGTATTTGTATATATCATGAGCTAGGAGTCAAAGTACATTTCTTCCCCAAAGCTACATCCAGTTGTCCAGCAGGCTGGAAAACAACACACCTCATCGGGCATGTACGGAGTAGTCAGGAGGGCCTTGTTTCACTGGAGAAGAAGAATGAGTCACAGATGAACTGCAGTTCTTGTCCTGCCCAGCAAATATTTAAAAGCAAGATTTTTAAAAAGATACTGTTTTCACATAACTTAACTGCATCCTATGGGGGGGGGAGCTCAAAAAAATTACAAAAATACAGAAATATCTAGCACCCCATAATGGCTGTCATCCAAGCAAGGATTATAAGAATGCAGGAAAATCTGAACCATGGAGCTGGAGAAAATCAGTCAATTGGGACCAACCTGGAACTGACACGAATTCTAGAAATGGCAGATAAGGACATGAAACCACCATTATGACTACACCAAATGGTCAAAGAGTTGACTAGATGATTCATAAAATAAAAAATACTAACCCAGACGTCAAACTTAAAAAAGCTTCTGCAATCCAAAAGACACTATTAAGAGAATAAAAGGACAAGCTACAGACTGGAAGAAAGTATTTGAAAAAATATATATCTAATAAAGTGCTTATATCCAGAGTACATAAGGAACTTTTAAAACTCAACAATAAGAAACAATTAACAATTTAACTTTAAAAATTGGAAAACATTGCATCAGACATTCACACAATAAGATGTATGGATGGAAAACAAAAGGCTCATTGAAAGATGCTCAATATCATTTGTCATTAGGAAAATTCAAATTAAAACCACAACATTCTACTACACACCTATTAGAATGACTAAAATTAAAAGATTGCCCATAGCAAGTGTTGGTGCAGAACTAAGAAACTGGAATTCTCATATACTGTTAATGGGAATGTAAAGTGGTATAACCACTTTGGAATAGATTACAAGTTTCTTTAAAAGTAAAACATATACCTACCATCTGATCCAATCAACCCATTCCTATATGTTTACCACCTTCCCAAAAAAGGTATATATTTATACAAAAACTTGTATATACACATTTCATAGCAACCTTCCCTGTAATACCCAAAACTGGAGACAATCCCCATAGCTTTATCAGAAGAATGGATAAACAAGTTATGCTATAACATAAAATAGAATTCTACTCAGCAATTAAAAAAGGATGAAGAATTGATATGTGGACAAGATGATAATTATGCTGCTCGAAAAGCCATACAAAAAAGAGTACACACCCTAAAATTCCATTTATGTAAAATTCTAGAAAATGCAGCTAGTCTTCAAAGGCAGAAAGCACCTCAGCAGTTGTCTCGAGTGAGCGGGGGGAAATTACAGAGGGACTCGAAGAAGCTTTTGGATGTGATGACATGTTTGTTATCTTCATCGCTGTGATGAGTATACATTATGTTCAAACTTACCAAATGTTATATTTTAAACGTGTGCATTTTTTGGGTGTTGACTATACTGCAATAAAGTTATTTTAAAAGAAGAAACCGTAACCAATCAGGCTTTGAAAACCAAAGCGTAAACCAAGAAAGAGAAACAGCGAACAACTATAATTTAGCACGCTCTTAATGATTCCCACTGCGCAGGACCCAAAATATCATACAATGGTGGTGCTTAAGATGACCTTGGGTCTCACTTGGCTCTACCATCCAAGTTTATACTTGAGAAAACTGTGATCCAAAAAGCAAGCTCCTGTCCTCACAAGAGCCTTACTGCATTTATCTTTGTCTTCCTACCACCACTGTGAATTACAAATTCTATAACGTACTTGCTGCAAAAGGACCTGGCCCGACCGCCTACATTCAGTGCTCTTTACATTAACCACTCAGCTTCTTGAAACTGGGTCCTTATGGAATTATGAGGCACATTTTATTATGTGTAAAAAGGCTAATTTAAGATAAACCCTACTAAAAGATCTTCAATTAAAGTTTTCAATATTCTGATGAATCAAATGCTTTATGAAATACATCTTACAATGGGTCAAAACAGAGCCTTTTTCTACTTATGTTCAAAAACTTTAGGGTATATCAGAACCACTTGGATGGTGTGTTGAAAAGGTGATCACTACCTTTAGAGCAAGTTCTGTGGGAAACCACTGTAAGGGAACTGGGACTGAGAAGGAAAAAAAAAAAAAGATTACAGTGTGCTCCAAAGGAAAAAAAGGACTCTAGTGCACACCATCCCTAGTTAGTTGATTCTAGTCTTTTATTGACCTTAGGCTATTGTCTTAAGAGAAGTTTTGGGTTTACAACAAAACTGAGAAGAAAGCACAGAGATTTCCCACAAACCCCAGCCCTCACGCAACCACGGCCTCCCCTCTATCAATACCACTCACCAGAATAAACAATTCTTACCAAGGATACACCTACGATAACACATAATCATCATCACCCAAAGTCCACAGTTTACTTTGGGGTTTATCCTTGGTGTTCATTCTATGGGTTCAGACAAATGTATAATCACACATACCCATAGAATATCATGCAGAGTTTTCAACCGCCCTAAAACTCCTGTGTTCTGCCTACTCATCTCCCCAGCCTCTCCTCATTTTTTATAAAGTAGTATAAGTTTCTCATTCCACTTTTCCACATGTTCAGCAAAGGTTAAGAAACTGTAACAATTACCTACATAGTTTAGATACTGCTCAAATACTGTTTTTATATGCAAAAAGAATTAGCCTGGCTTTGTAATCTCATCAGGTCTCCTGGAACCTGGCTCAATCCCTCCAGTTCACTAATCACTTAAATACACAGTGTTACCATGTGAAAACATTAAGGAAAAAAAAACTCGAAAAGCTGCTTGGGCTGGCCTCTTATCCAGCAATATTTTAAAAATCAGGTAGGTCTCCTCTTCCATAGTTAAATTACAAACGCCTAAAATAAATATTCACATATGAGAAGATATAAAATTTCTATCATCAAACCATAGAGGGCCTTTAATATTCTTGGATTTTTTGTTGTTGTTTTAATTCAATTACTTCCTCCAGAGTTGCAATATACACATTTGTGTTATGTCTACATATTCTCAACATCTGCTTCTAACAAAATTTTCTGGTATTTTAGTAGGAATGAAGATCAAATATCAAAAGGTAAGAGTTTTCCATCTGGAAACACAGATCACAAATGCCTAGGCCTCCTGCTCAGAAGTGTGAAGGGTAATGAACCTCTGACCCAATCACAAGTTTTTATTGAATTAGCTACTTTTAAATCCAACAAATAACTTATATACAAAAGAATGTTTTCTCACCTTTAAGCTTGGATATTAAATAATTTAGGATACGAAAAAGCTGCACTTCAAAGGTTTTATAAGAATAAAGCTACAAATCTAAATAAGGAGCCATGGTGTATAAGTAAGGCAGCAAGTAAGTCAAAAGGGAAAAAATTATTCTAAATGTTTTCAAAAGATAAGGGCACTTTTTTGGGAATTAAAAAAATGTCTCATACATAAGTAGTATATAAACTTCAATGTGTTAAACTTTTTACAGGACCCACGTTGCGCTAACAACTATACTACTTCTAGTGACTGCACAGTGTAAGTAAGATTCAGGGAAGACACCTAAAATGTTATGCTTTAGGGTAAGGAAACACAAATACACATATGGATATGTATGCTCACTAACGTAAATAGTGCTACAAAGAACACTCCCTTCTTTTTGGCTTATGTATAGAGGATATGTTTTGAGAAGCAGGCCTACTAACTCAAAGGATATGATCATGTCTTCATGTTTCTTGGAAAAAAATGCTTCTCCTGTTGTCATACTTCATACAAAAGGAATATTACTTTTTTATTATACTTTATTGATTATGCCATTACAGTTGTCCCAATTTTCCCCCTTTGCCCCCCTCTGCCCAGCACCCGCCATGCCCTCAGGCCATCCCCACAATAGCTAAGATACTATTTTCTTAATAGCATTTAATTTCCAAATCTTCAACTATTTTGGTAGTTATGTTGAATTTTTTCTTTGAACAAAGCTGGAAATGTTGTTCCCTTGCTGAATACATAATCAGCAGAGTCACAGCCAAAGCTAGTTTTAAAAATCCTTTTTCTAGAAAGGCAAATCAAAACATCTAAAACTAGAACTATCATTTTTAAAAAGTATACATTCTATCCAAAAGTCAGAATCTTGAATTTCACCTCTCAATGTCAATATTTTACTCCACTGTGAAAATAATTTTCATTATTTTGTTGTAAGGGAGCATGAAATCAGGTGGGCAAGAATACTGGGTAAAAAACAAAACAAACAAAAACAGACCAAGTCAGTCCTTCAAGAAGCTGAGCAACTGACTGCAGATTTCACAGAAAGGAAGGTGCTAGTAGCAGTAAGACAGGGCACAGCCTCGAAACAGCCCATCGGACACACCCGATCTTCTTCAACTAAGAAAGGGGCAGAAAGTTTTCTCTCTACGCACCAAATTTTGGCCCATTGTAGTTTCTACCTGATGATCTCAAGTTACTCTCCAAAGCTTTAAAAAACTGTCCAATCCCTGATCCACTGAAAATCTGAAAAAGGGCTACCACTCCCCCTCCTCCCACATGTCAAATCTTCTTGAATATCTCATTTTTCTCAAGTTTCTCACTTATGTCCACACATGGCAATACCATCAGTTATTAGAATTAAATTGGAAGATATGAAAAGTGTATGATTCCATTTCATACCCAGAAACAGAGAGCAGCTTGGAGACACTCTCATTCATAAGAAACCCTCCTCTATAATAACAATTCGTAACAACCTTCATTTCTCTTCATGATTGCTAGGGACATCAGTGCTAAAAAATTATAAATAGAAAATTATTTGTATTAGAATATATACACATGTATATGTATAATTATAAATATAAGTTAAACATGGTAAACTACCTAAGATGAGAATTTTATTTGAAAATACTAAACAAAAACTGGGGGCTGAAAAGCATATTATCCATAATACGAAGTAAAAAAAAAAACTTCCCAAAAGAAAATGAACCATAATACACAGTGAAAAAATGACCAAAAGAAAATTGTCTTTAATAAGATTTTTACAGCATTGTACAGTAGACTTCCCACCCAAGAGCGCATCTAGAGAAGAGGATCTTCTGCGAAATAGAGTCTGACCAAAAACCCAGCCTTCTAGCTAGCTCCCACTGTCATTCTTCCAACTGCACACAAATGAGGTGATTTAAAAACTGGGGGCAAGCAACCACCTTCCATCATTCTCTGGTATACTTCTATAATAATTTATAAATATGTATTTACTTGTTTATTGTCTCTTCCACTACATTGGAGTTCCTCAGAGCTGAAGATAGCCTCTGTTTTTTCACCTTAGGATGTCCAGAGGTTAGCCAGACGTTAGTTCGGAATCTGACACACACTTGCCACTCAGTGAAGATGAGCTGTATGAATAAATGATTCTATCACCGGCATTTCTTAAATTATCTGATGGTGAAGGTCACTTTCTTAGGATCAGTGGACTTGAAGTAAGCAGTCAATACTTTTACCATCATGCTCACGAGAACCAGGAAAATATTTTTCTGCGTCCTGTCATAGTAAAACAAAGATGCTTTGTTTGATAGCCAAGGAGCAGGCTGCAGATCAACTGGGCCAGGGTTATTCAACGAGCCAACCATGACTCATTCATGGGCTATGAAATCAATGTAGCTCATGGACAACATTTTTAATGAATTAGAAATATTGGGTTCTCTCCTGAACCCACCCCATACAGGCTTCTGTCTCCACCTCCCATGAAAATGACTTGTCAGGAGTCACCAATGTCCTTGGTGTCGCTCAATCTATACTCACTTTTCATATTAGTCACACTACCAGCAACATTCAACAGAACTGATCATTCCCTTTCTCTTGAACAATATTCTTTAACTTGGCACGAACTATCTTGGTTCTTCTTGTTCACTGGCTACTCTTCTCGTCTCTTTCGCTGGTTCTGTATCTCCCCAATCCCCCAACTGTGGACCATTCCAGGGCTCACACTCGGGCCTCCTCTCTTTTATACCCACTCTCTAGTGACAGTTGCCAAATTCCTATCTTTAACCCAGACTTTCCCGCCAAACTGTCCACTGACTATCTCAATTTAAATGTCTAGCAGGTACATCAAACTTAATATGTTAGAACTATATTCTTGATCCACCCCAGCACCTCCACGCCCCCATCTCCTGCAGTCTTCCTCTCCTGCAGTCTTCTTCATAGTAAGGAAAAGCAGTAACAGGCTTCCAGTTGCTTATACAGAGTTACAATCTCTGCCTATACTCTTGACTCTCAGACAGTACAACTAATCTGTTAGCCAAGTGGGATCTACCTTCATAATATAGCAAGACACACTATATGTTTACTTATTCAGTTACTATTTATTCTCTGTCCTCCCAGCAAAAATATAATAAGCTACATATGGGAAAGGACCATGTCTGTTTTGGTCACTGCAGTATCCCAGTATCTAGAATAGAACCTGCACATAGTAGACCCTCGAAAAATACATGTGGAGAGAATAATTAAATAAATGAATGAATGAATGAATGAGAAGTTACAGATCCTCAATTCCACTCAAAACAACAGCAATCCCAACAAGGCAAAACACTCCTCAAGGTTGAACCTGAAACCACCCAATCATTCCTTTACAGACCCCCTTTCATTGAATGAATATGTATTCACCAATCATGACCAGTCAAGACCAAATATGGACTAAGAATAAAACTTGTTAATTATAATACAGATAATTTATTATGGATGGCTCATCAAAGTTCAAAGCATTCAAATCCAGTATAATAGACAGTGCTATAGTATTCCATGTAATTTTATGTCATTGATAATTTAGTAGGGGTTTCGGTTTTTTGCCCTGAGTAACACCAATCATCGCCATCCTTGCCAGATAACAGAGGATTTCCCAGACAAGCTTTACATCAGAAGCCCTCACAAGCCTCATGTATTGTTTAACACAGAAAGTAACTACCCCTGTTAGTGAACGCTGGTTATGAAACAGGTGCAGCTAAATTTTTTATAGCAAAGTCCGTCACAGGCAAACCCTGACTTACGAACATGCAACCACATTTGGAGAGAAGAGAAAGTAGAAGGAAAGAGCCATCTGTCTAAAACAGTAATCACCAGGGGAACAAATAACCTAAAAAGAAGCCTTTTTATGGGGAGGTGGTAGCTGTTTACTAATGCACAGTTAGTAAGGTTACTGGTTCCAAGCTTGATCAGTGACATCTTCTGAGAAGACCCTAACCCAGCTAATCAAACATAACCCATTTCTTTCAGACTGATTTGGAATGTATTTTCCCACAGAAACAAAAACATCCACTTAATAAAGTAAAACTGTAGTTAAAACTTAAGGTATATTTTGGGTTAAAATGACTCGTGCACTGGCCTGGGAACATTGCCAATATTTTTTATACACTTTCAGTAAGACGAAAAAAAAATGTGTTCTGAGTTCCAAACAGCTGCTTTACACATAAACTTTTGAAACACAACTGGCTCGTATGCTGGAAACTATCTGTATATAGGTTAGGTTTCATGGGATTCCATTTGGCCCATGGCATTTCTGAATATGTTTAAGAATAAGTCACTTTGTATTAGGCCTCCTCCACTCAGATGGCGCAGTTTCAAAGACCTCCAGCTGGTCCAGGGGTGAATGGGCTTGCTTACCTTTTGTAAAATCTGCAGCCGAGTCAAAAGAAGGGCTTCAAGCTACCAGGCTACTCTTCTGCCCCGATGAGTCGACTAGACAAAACTCCTTTATCATGGGGATTCATATCAATTTGGGAATTGAAGTACAGTATCACTACTTATTTGATTTAGAGGCCAGAATAACTTATATACCCGGATTCTTCTGAACAGTACAATAGGAGGGGGGACCCAAAAAGTAACCAGAATGATCTTCTGCAGGGTGGGTCCCTTGGAGTACAGGCTTCCCCCGATAGGTTAGTGTTCTAGGAACCCATCTGTATCAGTGTGCCAGCTGGCGTTGTTGTGAAAGGCTGCATTCAGCTTCAGTGAATTGTTTTTGAAGACTCTTTCAACGCATTTGCCCATTTCAGGATGGGTGATTTACTGGTACAGCTGCCCACACCATGCTGAGTGTTCAACAGTTTTTGACCAAACACTACACAACCCCTTTGCCCCACCCCCCCATTCACCCAATCTTTCCCCAAGACACTTTTTATTGTTTCCCCAGATGAAAAAACTCCTCAAGGGGAAACATTTTGGGATATGGAAGAGGTGAAACAAAAAAACAGCAGAAACACTACAAAGCATCAAAATTGATGAGGTCAAAAACTGTTTTGAGCAGTGGAAAAACATCCTTTTCTTTTTCTTTTAGATTTTATTTATTTATTTTTAGAGAAAGGGGCAGAAAGAAAGGGGAGCGAGAGAAACATCAGTGTGATTGCCTCTCAAGTGCCCCCCACTGGGGACCTGGCCCACAGCCCAGGCATGTGCCCTGACTGGGAATCAAACCTGAGACCCTTTGGTTCGAAGGCTTGTGCTCAATCCACTGAGCCACACCAGCCAGGGCGAAAATAATGTACTTTTCAAATGGAGAGTACTTTGAAGGTGACTGAAGTTTAAACATGTAAGAATATACAATTTTTTATAAATAAATTCCAGGTTTTTGGGTCTTCACCTCCACCCTGCACAGTTTTTCTTTTCCAAATTAAGAAAAATTAGAATTAATATTTATATAATTTTAATTTTTATATTTTGAGAATTTCAAAATATAAGCTAAAATTCTCAGAAAAGCTTTCTGGGGTTTCTAAAAATTTGGATTGAGAATCACATATAAATATGGATATTTCAGATACTATTAACATAGTAATTCAATGCCTCAACAGGCAGTGGAAATAGGTAAGGAACAGAGGGCACAGAGCCAAATAAGTCACTGACATATTGTCACAGATTAGTGCTGTAATAATTAACAGTGCTTTACTTATTTATGAATCATTTTAATGTGCCTCGACTGAGCTGCTCAAACAGCTGTCTTCAGTGGTTGAAAATGCTGTTAGCCATGTCAAGACCAGCTTGACTCTGCCAAAGACATTCACGGTATTTCCCAGGAGCTAAGAAGACAAAACAAGAAACGCCAATGTTTTTTAGAAGAAAAACAAGAATGAAGCTCTGCTGGGCTGACCTAACTACAGAAATTCATCAGTGCCCTGGTGTTTTGGAGGTAAAATAATCAGAAGAAAGGTCATACTCTTGCTCTTTTTCCAACGCCCTTCCTCTAGATACGTCATCCGCTCTCACAGCCAGACAGGCACACTGCATCCAATGCAAAGACCTATTTTCACAAGAGCTCTTTCCACTTGGATGCCCTGCCATCAAACTCATTGTGGCACATAAAGATCACACTCAACCCGTCCGAAACCCAACTGACCATTTGCTTCACAGAATTACTCCCTTCATTTCCATTTCTTCCTCTGTGATTATCCCAGTATCTCCAGCTGGCACTTTGCTTTGCCACTAACATCAGAATCGCCTTGAGTAGAAAGTGACACCCTACCATCCTTCCGAAATCAGAACCTCAAAGAGTGTTATTTTAAACAAGCTCCTCAGGAGATGCTAATGCACATTAAAGTTTGAGAAGTTATACTTTATACTCAGACTTCATTCATTCAGTTCATCCAATATCATATCCTTCCTCTGTTAATGAATGTTAAATCCTATTACCACCAGAGTTGATTTCCTAAATGGTGTCCACAATTTCTCAAACTGAAATTTCTAAAACACTTTATTTTCTTTGCTCTGTAACTTGTCTTGACTTACACACCATAATACAACTCACCTTCCTAATTTTTGAAGGTCTCGCTAATCTGATCCCAAGCTACCTCTCTCTAGTAGAGAGGTAGAGAGAGAGGCAGCATCTCTCTCTCTCAATACCATCTCTCTAGTCATCCATGAACCCTCTACCCCCGCCACAAACCCTCATTCAAAATACAATCCAAGGATTGTAGTCATTTTAGTCTGACATACTCTACCATCAGCCACTCCTCAGAGTCTGTAATACCCATTCTTATTTTCCAGGTATCCTTCATGGGAAAACTTGAATACCAAACTCCCTACTTAGCTTTCAAGACACTGCATTATTGTAATTGCTGTCAGACATTCTTCTAGCCTTCTGTTAGCTCCACATCTCCTAGACAACAATCTTACGAAAACACTTTTTAAAAATCCTTCTCTTATCAACAAGAGTCAATTTTGGTCGTTATTACCTCTTTAATTATGTACAAATCCCAGGGATAGCATGTAAGGCCCCATCAACTATACTGTATCAGTTAATTCTGGTTGTCTCCAAAACATGATTTTATTCAAGCTACTCTTATCTAAGAGAATCTTGAGCCCAGTACAACACTCAGCATCATTAGGTTAAAAAACAGTTTGGCCCGTTTAACTGTAGGAATTTATCATTTAAGGCAGAAAATACCTTAGTAAACAACAATAACCAAAATACACAACCACATACATTATTTTTATGATGGAATGACTGTATTTTTCACTTTATGTTTTGTGAAGGATCCTTGTTTTTACGGCATATAATAAAAAAGAGGCAAAACTTTCATAAGGCACAAAAAGGGAAGGAAGTAAAATCTCTCCATTATTTTAAATAACAAACATTCAGAAAATGTAGTAAATCATTACTACTTCCAGTTATATTTTTTAAATTAATTACGCTTTCCAAGAAGTAGCTATTTTCTCACCATTAAAATCTATTCATTTCAGAGGTCTTTGTATTACTATAATGGAATACTTGGAGTCAGAAGTATGTATGAAATTTTTAAGAATGGAACAAATTTGGGGCAAGTGTCTCTATCTCTCTGATTCAACATTCCTATTGGTAACATGTTGCTACCTGGCCCCAGGACTTAGCAACACTTGACACTGAGATCATCAAAAGCCTAAAGCATTACAGGTGACCTAAACCTATCTTCAGAGTAATCTTCCTTGGGGCCATACCAGTACACCTCTTGCAAATCTATTTAACTGGCATTCATTTTCTTCTTGCTCAGAAAGGTCAGTTCCTGAGAAGAAAAACCAAATTCAGGAAACACAGCTGGAACAAGTTAGTACCCTAGCCACTCTGCTAATGCTACGAAAATCATAAATCTATTATTCATGGGATAATGCTTAGTTACTTGTGACAAATTGAAGGTTGAGAAAATATTTGCACAAAGAGCCATCAAGCAGCTCAATCAGGGCCAAGGTAGAGGTCACCGCCAGAGACTTTTTTGGAACAAAAAAAAAATCTTAATAGCGTAAGTTAAGAATGTATTGCTTCATCTAAGAAAGTTTGTTTCCCTTCTCTCTTCTCTGTGTTTGATTTGCCTCAAGGTCAATATGAATCTTATGAAATATGAAAGCTGGGATCAATATGAATCTTACCCACTCACAGATACAGAGCTAAAACTTTGAAGAGATGAAACTGCCTCATTAAAACAACAAAACCCTGAAATAATATGTACAACACCAAGGATATTTGAGAAAACAGAAAACTGAATTATGAATGAAACTTAAGAGTCGTCATTCATATTCCACAGTCATCTTCTCTATGCGCTTTAGTCATCATGGTCCGGGCAGAACTCTCTCTTGTGTTTTTATTTTAACTCAATATATACATATAGACAGTATCTACACACATCTACATATATCTACAGCATGTGTATATATACACATATACAGTGTGTGTATATATATGCATACATAGTCAGTATATATACATATATAGTTATAAACATAAATACACAGTGTGTATGTATATACATATATAGTATATGTACACACATTTATATAGTACATGTGTATTATATATACACATATATACAGTAGGTATGCATGTATATGTGTCAGACAGAAAAAAACTAGTACTGTATGACATCACTTATATGTGGAATCTAAAAAAGCTGAACTCCTAGGAACAAAGAGTAGAATGGTGGTTCCCAGGGACTGGGGGTGGGGAAGATTAGAGCGATGCAGGTCAAAGGGTATAAACTTCCAGTTGGACAATGCGTAAGTTCTGGAGAGCTAATGCACAGCATGATGATTACAGTTAACAATACCATATTATATTCCTCAGAGTTGCTAAGAGACTAGATCTTAAATTTCTCACAGCAAAAGTGTTAGCTAATGCCACAGTGGTAATCATACTGCAATATATAAGTGTATCAAATCAACATTCTGGGCACCTTAAACTTATATGATGTTATATGTCAATTATATCTCAAAGGAGGAAGAAAGGGAGAGAGGGAGGGATAGATAGAAGGATGCAGAGAGGGATAGAGGGAAGGGAGGAGAGGGAGGAGAGGCAGGAAGGGAGGATGGAAGAAAGGGGGTGAGGCCAAGAGCCTCAAAAGTGGCAAAAAGGGCTAGATCAGACAGATCTCATGGAGGAAGGTTGCCCTCCACACATCAGTTGTTGCGATCAAGTTCAGGCTCAGCCACCACCTCTGCAGCCCGGGCGGAACCTGGCCATTGTTACACACAGATCTCCATTCCTACCCACACAATGCCACTCTGAGGCTTTATCACCTAGGGACCCTCAGCCAAGGCCATTTCCTGGGCATTTCCTTGGGAGGAGATACTGAACTACTAAAAAATTAGATGATTAAACAAATAAAATTACATTTCTTCTTGCAAAAGAAGAAAATTGAATTCTCTCATGCTGATCCCACATAGTTTTGAAGTTGACTAGAAAAGTTCATGTACGAGTTCAAGTAAGTTTTGAACGTGACTAGAAGAGCTCAAGGAGAGTTACAAGTTATTTTAAGCTTAATCAGCTTGTTTTACATTCTTTTTGCAATGAGAAAATAACTAGGAAGTCTGGCAATGAGTAGTAAAAAAAAGGTGTTAATAGTCTTCTTTCTTGGTCAACTTGAATGACTCATTTACTCAAAATTTTAAGCATGAATGATTACCAAGTAGCTTTTGTCATAAAATGCCAGTTACCCTTTAGTCCACTTGGCGGACTCCTGAGAATAGCTTAAGGGTCATCTCCCCCAAGAGATCTTCCCAGACCCCCCCCCCCCCAACCCTCACTGGTCCATCAGGGTTCGATGACAGCCGCCCTCCTCTGACATTTCCAACCGCTGACTTAGGTGTTCCCACTCCCCACTTTTCCACGAGCCTCTGAGCCCCTCTGAAGACTCACTATCCCCGAATCCTTTTACAATCTGCCACAGAGTAGAGACTTTACAAATGTGTGTTGAACGAGGATGCGCGCGCGCGCACACACACACACACACACACACAAAGGGTTTAAGAGTTTAAGTGGACCACAGAGATCTTCAACTCTCACTTGCCATGTAAGAAATTAGAGGTGTAAATGGTTTAAACACTGGAGCCAGGATTGCAAAACCCATTTCCACTAATCAGAGATGTTTCCTGATGTTTGTTCGTTATATACAGAACATTATTTACCTTTAGCAATGTAAATTTACTATTTTCAAATATGCACTATACACTTCTAGATACATATCCAAAAAAAAACCCCAAACTAGTCCCTACAAGAACACATACATTAATGTTCATAGCAGCATTATTCATAATAGCTAAGAAGGGGAATGAATCCCAAATGTCCATCAACTGATAAATGGATAAAGAAATATGGAATGTCCATGCACTGTAATGGCTTATTTGACTACAAAAAATCATCAAGTATTGCTGCATGCTACAACATAGATGAACCTTGAGATTCATGATTCTATGATTCTAAGATTTTGCTAAGTGAAAGAAACTAGATACAAAAGACCACATACTGTATGATTCTGTCTATATAAAATACATATAACATGAAGATCAAGACACAACGTACATTAGCAGTTGTCTACAGCTGGGGTGAGAGGGGCAAGGGGTGTAGCTTGGTAAAGGGTTTTTTTCAGAGGTGATGAAATTTTCTAAAATTGATTGTGGTGACGGTTGAGTAACTCTGTGGATAGACTAAAAGCAATTTTATGGTTTGTGAATTATATCTCAAAAAAGCTGTTATAAAAATGAGTAACTATAGTTGAAAATGGATTTACCTGACATATCAGAATTTAGAAATCCTTAGTCACAAACTTTCATTCCAGGTTTCACAAATAAAGATTAAGTTCTAATTGGTAAACTAAAAGTTCATTTCAAATGCCTAAAACACCATTGTTTATATATATATATATTTTTAAAAAGTACCTATAGTCAAAAAAGTTTTAATATAAAATTTTTTATTTTAATATTTTGAGAATTGGTTGGCCATGTAAAAAGGCTATGTGGTTCTACAAATCTAAATGCTTGATTTCCTGAGCATCTTGATTGGAAAGATATTTACTGTGTTTAAATGCTCTTTATTTGAAATGTTAAATACTGTGACTTCATCAATTCAAAAGTAAATCATTTCACTGATAAAGCACATATGAAAAAGAAAAAAAAACAGAAAAGGAAATTTCTTTCTCGAAGAGCTACTCTTTATTATGTGGTTATCCTGTGGCAAGTCTTCTGCCCACACGGAAGCCCATAGACGCAGGATTCGAAGGGCGCTAACACAGCAGCCTGACTCCGGGCGGACACGTTCCGTCCTTTCACACTCCAGTCCATAGTGCTGCAGTCACTCAGAGCCCCAAGGTCAAGCCTAAAATTAAGGTGGGTTTCACTGCAATTAAAGTATATTTATTTTTTAGATTCCACATGCATTATTTCAACGTATTTTTTAAATGTAAAGTGATTTTCCTAGCTATGTATCTGAATTTTCAACATGAGGGTCCTTTTTCCTTGAATATTATATGCTTATTAATAGAACTCCAGATTTTCTCTGTATAAGGAATAAGTTCTACATTTCTTTAAGCAGAAAAGTAGGGTTTTCTTAGGAGGAAGAGACTAAAGAAACCCAATTTAGGGTCAAGTATCATAAATCTCCAACATAGAGGGGGGAATCTCTTCTGAATATTTTTAAACTACTAAGTGAATTAAAAAAAAAAAAACCTCACTAGTTTCAAGTGACAACCCAATGTAATGATATCTAACCTTTCTTTGTCGGGAAGTGTAACCGGATGCAGGTCTGGCTACCTGCAGCTACGAAAGTCAATACTCCAGAGGCAAGTGCTGCTGTAAAGGGAAGTGGTTTATTTTCAGATGCCAGCTACCTGGAAGATGGGGGACTCACAGCTCAAAGCCCATCTCCACCTCTCAGTGGAAGCAGAGGTTTATACAAGGAGGGAGAGGAAAACAGAGGTCAAGGAAGAGGACTGAAAAGTCCTCTATGTGCAGACAAGCACAGCCCATTCTGATAAGGCAAGTGTTGGCCCGGTGTGTGTCATCCTGCTTTAGTCATCCCAGCTCCACAGCTGAAGGTCTGCAAATCTCCCAGAGCCATAAGGCCTGAAGGTCAAAGAGTCTGTATCTTTTGAAGTTACTTCCTAGGATTCTTACACACCATGCTGTTCGTTGACAAGCTACATATTAGTTTGAGTCCCCACTTACAGAAACAGTGTCAAAAGAATGGTGGTTTGGGTTACAATTTCCCACTGTTAGAATGTTCCACTCTTACAGAAGTTCTTTAAAAATCCAGGGACAGCTAAACCATTAGAGTTAACAGTATCATATACTTAGTGAAATTAACAGGTATCTGAGCAGTAGTACATTTGTGTGATTTATAAATTTTAGGAACAGTAACCTACACAAAAATACAGCATGAGGCAATCTGAGAATAAACTGAACATACACCAATATTTTTAAAAACTCATTGTATATAAAGGGTGGATATGCAGATGGACTATATCCTCCTTCTCTCCCCAAAAAAAGCCCTAATTCTAGAAGAATGAGATCTAAATAAAGACTAGGGGATTACTTGATTTGCAGTGAATTCTAGGAAATTCACCTGAGTGAAAATTAAGTTTCCATTCTAAAGCCCACTGAAGATTCAAAAAATAGATTCAATATATCACTCAAAAGTTACCTGTTAGGTGCATAGGAAGCATTCAGATGTTTCTGCTATCATCAACAATACTCATAAATTAACGCAAAATGAGCATCCTCTGACAGTAACCCTCAGACTCTGCCCAAGTACACGGCTACACCAGTGAAAATCTGCTCCAGGATATGTGCTCAAATCACAAGCAAAACAAGAGTGTGTTAAAAGGCTAAGACAAACATTTTCCAAATACTTTAACTCAAACTTTATATAGCACTTGGTTACCTAAGGGGCCATTTACATCCAAATTTGGCACTATTAGCTCCCATAGTGTGCATAAATATATCAAAAATAGTTTTTGCAAAGGGGACACCTGGGTATAAATATTTCAAAATAGTTTTGTGAAGGGGGTGCTAGTCCCTTCTAAAATTAACCTTAATTCCTTAAGCGCTCCAACTCCCTATAAAAATAGCCAGCCTGAACTCCTAAATCTAGCTAATTTTGTACTTATTAGGAATCTCATAGTCTTTCCTTTGTTTAAAAGATTACAGATTTTCTGCTCTGAATCAGCCTGAGGTTAGTGACTCAGGTGATTCATTTTTTTAAATTTACTTATTAATGAAGTAGGAATCATACCTGTCCTACTCAACCCACTAGGTTATACACTAAAATAATATACTTATATTATTAGTCATGATATCATTTTGAAAAGCATAAACATTTGATACAGCCAGAAGGTACCCCAGCTATATGAAAGATAAATTACCCCTCATAAGGTTCAAGTTTCCCCTTTAGGTGTCAAGGAAAAAAAATGTTTCCTCTACTCTCTGAGGTTCAGGGATGATGAGCCTGCAAACTAAAACAGCAAAAGGTAGATTAACAGGAGAAAGGCACACAATTTTATTTTATTTTTTAATGAAAAGTCACAAAAAGATTTGAAACACAAAGAAGTGGCTAGAATCGAGGATTTATATACCATTCTAACAAAAGGAAAGAGGGTTTGAGACTTAGAGGTAAATGACTAAGAAATGTATGGGGAAAATCACTTGAAGATAAGACCTATTTTTTTTCCTGTTTGCAAACCGGTGATTGTACCTTTTTATGACTGTTGACACTATTACTTTCTCCCCTGAGTTCCCCTCCACTCAGCCCCCACATCCTGCTGGGCCTTCACCACATTACTATCTGTGTCCAAGGGCTATGCCTATGCAAACATGTTCTTTGGCTAATCTCTTCCATGCTAAAATCTTCAACAAAATATTAGGAAATCGGATCCAGCGATACATTAAAAAGATCACATATCATGACCAAGTGGGATTTATTCCAGGGATGCAAGGTTGGTACAATATTCACAAATCAATAAACGTGATATACCACATAAGCAAAATGAAGGATAAAAATCACATGATCATATCAATAGATGCAGAAACAGCATTCAGTAAAATCCAGCACCCATTTATGATGAAAACTCTCAGCGGGTGAGGCCTATTTTAATAAGGTTTATTTAGGCAGGCTCACCCAAACCTGATGATAAAGAGTCACTGTCCTCTTAGAGGTACAGAGGGAAAATACCTTCATAGGGGAAATCTATGGCATGCTTTTAGGCAGGGAAGGGAATGCAGAGAACTCTTTCTGCACCTGCTGAATCAATTTACTTCGGCTCAAAATAATTCTTATGCCAAAGTGGTATGTTTTGGGGAAGAACATCCTAATCCCTTTAAGGGTAAATCTGTCATTTTATTGGTCAGCATGGTTTCCTTCCTATAATGCAGAGGAAGGAAAAGAAAACAAACCAGAGTCAGGAAGGTATTGAACTTAGGAGTTTCCCTTTCCAACTAGAAGCATCATAACATTACTCAACTCTTCCTTTTGTAAAATTCAATTTACATAGAGAAAGGCTATGGAAACTTGCAAGGGGATGCCAGTTCTATGAACGTGCATCTTTCCCTGCCAATGAGTGAGTCTACAAAACCAAGAGGAGTAATTTAACAAATACATTGACCTTTGCTTTTCTACTAAATGCATTAGCAAGAGAAACAAGCAAATGTGAGGAAGCACATTTTTTAAATAAACACAATCTCCTTTTTATTTTCATTTCCCTTCTGACAAAGCAGGGAAAGAGATCTGGGCACAGAAGATCTAGATTCAAATTCTGGCTCCATAACATTAACAGTTTTATGACCTCTGACAAGTAATTAACCTCACTGAAGCACTAACTACCTCATTATCTATAAATAAAAACACTTTATAAGGAACTAGTAAGACCTAAGAGGTATATGGTAAGAGTGAAATGAATTTAAATTGGATAATATATATAAAACACTTGGCAAAATGTAGGGCTTAGTATTCTTTCCTTTATCCTCTCCTACTTTCTTAAAGGATTTCCGAGTTCTCTCTTCATTTTATTTGACCTAAACCAAAAGGAACACAGGCTATCATACATAATATAAAGATACCATAGGATCAGCATCAATGTACCTTTAAAGAGCATTTTCTTTTTCTCTCCCTACTACACAGAACATACACAAACCCTTGAAGAAGGGGTCAAAAGACTAACACAGTCCACTGATCATTTGTACTTAATATTAGCAAAATGACCTTGGAAGTTGTGACTGAACAGTCTTGACAGAATGCCAGCATTCAATCAGATATTTTTAATATCAGTAAGATTTTTGAGCTCCAGCCAGATGGAAAGAACATTTTTTAAAAAGTGAGAGAGAAAGAGAGAAGTCCACCAATTTCAAAGGTCTTTAAAGTTTGGTGAAAGATACCAAATTATGAACCAAAGAAATGCAAAATCCAACCAAGTATTATAGACAACTTTCTATACATGAGTAGGATAGGGATGTGGGCTATACCTGCGATTAAGAAGGGACTGACTTGGTATGTTTCTGTTATCTATAAATAAAGTTTAATGTATCTATGAAATGAATGCTAATAAGCATCCTGCTCAAATTCCTCATGCAGTCTCAAATGGTTGAGAAAACTGCTTAGGTCAATACATATAACCCTGAGATTTAATTTTAACTTTTTTAAAGACTTTATTATTTATTTTTAGAGAGAAGGGGAGGGAAGGAGAGAGGGAGAGAAACAGCAATGTGTGGTTGCCTCTCCTGCGCCCTACTGGGGACCTGGCCCGCAGCCCAGACACATGCTCTGACTGGGAATTGAACTGGCGACCCTTTGGCTTGCAGGCCTAAGCTTCAATCCATGGAGCTATACCGGCCAGGGCCTGAGATTTAATTTTAAATCAAACTCATATCATTACTATTTTAGGATAAGAGGTTCAATTATATTTTAAGTATTTGCAACTTTTAAGAGAATATGACCAATTAGAGTGATAGGTCAGCCTTGTAATTCCAAATAAAACACAACGTGGAGTAACTGATTTGGGCCAACGACCGTAAGTGGAAGCCTTACCAGCTCTATAACACTGTTAACATTCTTCAGGACCATATCTGTAAGTTCAATTTGTGAGATGTATAAGAATTATGTTGGTTTTCAGAAAAGGACTCAAATCAAATCAAATAAATTTTACATAAATAGAGTTTTAAATGGTTTAAGGTTTTAAGTTTGTAAATATAACTAAAACTTACTCAAAACTTTTAAGCTCTAAAATTTAATAGACATATAACCAGGATAATATGATATGTAAACTGAAATTACAAGCCAAATGTAAAACTAGGAATTGAACCTATGACTTTAAATAATAACTTTTAAAATCAATATAATTCCTGGATAATTCTTTCTGTACACAACCAGCATGCACAGGAGTACCAAAAATATCAGATTAAACAAATCCAAAAACATCTTCTTAAATATATTAGATTGAATGACAGGTTTAAAAGTGGTGACTTTGGTTACTTTCACAGAATGTGAACTCATAGAATCTCTTCAACTACAGGTGATTACTAAATACCGAAGGTATAAGTAAATGATTCTTTCTAAAAGTAAAATGAAATGCTTACTAACACACTGTGCCTTTTCATTTATATTTCAACTTGACCTAGAGTGTCCATTCATTATCAAACTCGAGATTTCGTTTGGGTATAAATGAAATCTTTTATTCTACTTTCTAGTGGTTATTCATTAACTGTTTTCATTAATTTTGTAGAAGTAGTTTGTTAACTACTTTCCCAACAATGTAATCTGTAAAATATGTAACTGTACCTGTCCTTGGCATTTTAAGCCATACCGCTGAAAAGCCCTGAAGGATGCTGAGGACAGGCATACGGAAAATCTCTTTTCTTTGAAAATAACCAAGTCAATTTAAAAAAGAAATTGTTTATATAATCTGGAATTTTAGCCAGGTTTTAATGTTTATGAATGTAAATACACGCATAATCAATGTAATGAGAAAGCAAATACAATCTCAAAGCTTAATTTAATATTGGTGATGACTCAAGGAAACTATACTGACCTCAGAGGCCCACTTTGACATGGCCATTCATATTGTTTTAGAGCTCAATTATCACTTATTTAAAAGAACTCCCACAGCACCATCATAACAAATAACCACCAAAAAAGGGTATGAATGAGAAAACACACACATGCCGTTACTGAGTGTTTCTGAGTGTGCGACACCAGGCCCTGGGGACAAAGAGGCGAACTGGAGAGATGAAATCTCTGCTGCCTGGTGCATAGATTCTAACGGGTGGGACATAACTGAGGGGGAAAACATCAGCTATTGGTAAGTTACTGTGTGGGACCAAGACGTGTGATATGAGAGGCCTCGGGCCTGCTTTAAACTGGAGAGCAGGGAAGGCCTCTAAGGTGGTGGTGACACTGAGGTGCAGTGGCCTGGATGTCAGGAACCAGCCACATGAGCATCTGGAAGCTGGGAACTTCAGGCCAGACAGATGCCTAGTTCAAGCCATGGTATCTGCAGCCAAATTTACAACGTTTTTTTGGCATATCAACCACAAAATTTAAGCACTTTGTCCCATGTTCTTGGCCAGCACTGGATCTACAGAGATCAGTTACCACATCTTAGGCTTTTTTACACACAAAATATGCGTTATATTTTGCCTTTGGTGCACACTGAAAATTCACACTTGTGGCTAATTAATGATTAATAAAAAATAAGAATCTAACACCTCACCCACTGAACTAGTTTCTACTCTAAAAGAACTAGCCACTTAAAAATTTTTACCGAAAAATCATGATAAAAGGCCTATCACAACTATGTTCTCGTACCTACTGGGCCAAAGGCAGAAAGAACAACTTATAATTGCTTCACCTGGTATGGCCAACTTCCTGCGGTTACTGTGGCTACTGTGAAAAGAGGTGTGGGCTCAGAACGATACTTCAGGTGCCGGTTTTCAAGGGGACGAACGCCAGCACCTTTGAAAGCAGCAGAGAGTCCACATTCCTCCATTTGTTAAAAGATAACAGTTTGCTACCATGTTTGACACAGATAATTTCAAAAGTAACAGTGGATACAGAAAATGAACTACAGACAACTCAGTTTTATTAATATACCAAATTTATATTGGGAAAAAGTTTAAAATGAGGTGCATGCCACCTACAATACAAACAAACCCAAAGCCTAAACCAACAGCCACAAGCAGAAAAAAAAAAATACAACAATCCCCCTTTCCCTTTATCTAACTTTTGGAATCCAGCTCCACCCACACTTGAGAACAACTATCAGTTGTCTGTCCACCTGCCCCCTAATCCCTCTCTTCCTACAATGCCGGCTCTCACTCGCCCATCAGAGCTCCCCTAAACATTCTCTTCTCCTGTTCTACCCAGCAGACACTTCCTTTCAAAATTCCTACTTCCTTAAGACATAGCCTTGCAAGAATGTTGTCAGAAATGTTGACAGGACTGTACTCAGTGACACAAAAATGTTTAAGAGATAAGGAGCTTTGTGGTTTAACCCTTATCTGAGGTGGCAGCTGAGCCAAGGGACTGGAGTCGGGCAGTCCTAACCCTTCCTGCCTCAGTGACTGAGGCAGACACGTTTTCCCCTTCAACCTTCTGATGCAGGGCCAAGGATAAGTCCGCTCCTGACAGATAAACTTGCTGCAGTGCAGTTTTAAAACAAAGATGGATGTAAAGAACCAAATTTTCTACTTGTTTCAAAGACAAAAAAAATTTTAGAATTCTGTGATTCTATCGGTCTCTCATATGCTGAAAAAAATAAAGTACATAATGATCATTAAATTTTGAAAGGTATGTTTAAACATGATAGAAACCACTTTGATGTTTACTACTTTATTTGTAAAGAGGAAAACTTATCGTTTATACTGATATCTAGATATAAACAACTGCAGGAAAGCAGTTACCTTCTAATTGCCTATATATTTGCAAATTTTCACATGAAAATTCTGAATCTAAATGTCAATGCTAGCTCATCTGATTGATTTCTCTTCAAATGTCGATTGAAAGCAGAATAAAGGAAGGTAAGATGTGCCTTTAGGGGGCTGGCAATCCACACATACACTCTTTTTAACCTTAAGTAAAAAGTGGGTATTCACACAAGAAAGTTAACATCAGCTGGAAGGCATGAGAAGTCAGAAAAAAGAAAAATTACTTGAAGATATCAGTCTGATAACAATTATTTGAAAAGGGAAATCAAATGCATTCACTGCTCTCATTTCCCCTTCTACCTAAAAGGACAGCTTGCAGAGACAAAAATGCATGCTCTGGAAAACATTTTTTTTCTTTTTACCACTGCTGCCATCAGTGTATAAAGTCTCCTACTGCTGAACTTTAACCTGTCATACAACAGTGCCACTGCAGCTGACTTACAAAACTCCATCACTGGGCAACAACTAAAAACTGGAAGAAATTAACTAAGTAGTGTTTCAGTCCTGTACAAAAATATTCCATTTGTTTAGTAAAATAAAAAAAATAGAAAATGCAAAATGAAGAGTAAAATTTAAAAATCAATCTTTATATACAAAATAAATGATTTAAAAGTCTATTCTTCAGGCACACAGCTGGTGGTTATATTTTTGTCTGAAATAAACTACAGACAAACAATATTAACACTCGGTATCTTTTTAATAAATTTCCTTTCAAAAAAAAAAGTTTCTTGCCTGCAGCTAATTTTCTCTTGAAAGCTTGTGTAACAAACCGACTTGGTCCCTTCTGAATTGCCCGCAGGTACTTTAGGCCAGGAGCACAGATACCAACAAAATGAGCTGTCCTGGAAAATTAGACACGCCTACTGAAATGACTGGCATGAAGTTTAGCCAGCAGCATTCCTGATGGAAGGATTCCAACCAAGCTGGGGGCCAGGAGTAACTGGAGAACACAGCATCGGGCAACGGGATAGAGCGAGCAACACTGTGACAGGTACAGGCTGGCAGGTAGGCAGGCAAGCCTGGCAGCAGACAGGGAGATCCCAGTAAGGTTGCCAAGGTACCAAGAAGGCAAATAACCACACACAGGAAGCCAGACGCACACTCCCATCCTGTACAACAGGGGCACAGGACACGAATCTTCCCCAACTCCAAACAATATTGGCCCCAAAGCCAAAGTCAGGACTCATTCAGAAAAGTGGGGCGAGCTTATAGGAGACTGGTAGAATTTGGAGACACCAAGTCATGCAGGTTATCACCAAGCCAAAACTGCCAAAGAACTAGACAAACGAAGAAATTCTGAATGCTATTTCTCCCTTAAATAAGTACTAAATTTTCAAACAATAAGAAGCAACCCATTTGCAAAAAAAAAAATAAGAATGCACTGAGAATAGCTATTCCCCATTTGGGAGGAAATGTAGTGCCCAGACAGTTGAGGGAAACAAAGAAAATTAATACAAGTCATGTTTGGATATTTTTATAGGACAGCAATTAGAGTAAAAAAGGAAGTACCACCCAGTGGGAATAAAAAGAAATGGGAGGCCTATTTTGGGTCAATACTGTGATAGAAAAAAAGATTTTGAACCTCCTACAAGTTATTCTTGATTATCCCTGCCATAGAAGAGTACAGTGGTATAGGTAACACAAAGCAACAGATATAAAACTCATTAAACTTTGCTATACATTTTTAAAAAGTAAAATGTTTACACTAAATTTGTTTCACTACCTTAAGAACCCATATAATAATTAAGTTTGCTTAAAAATAAGAATACAGCCCTGGCTGGCGTAGCTCAGTGGATTGAGCGTGGGCTACGACCAAAGCATCACAGGTTCAATTCCCAGTCAAGGCACATGCCTGGGTTGCAGGCCAGGTCCCCAGTGGGGGCCATGTGAGAGGCAACCACACATTGATGTTTCTCTCTCTCTCTTTCTCCCTCCCTTCCCCTCTCTAAAAATAAGTAAATAAAATCTTAAAAAAAAATAAGTATACAATTTCATACAAAAATACGGGAGGGCTTAATACCAAATCCCTTATTAAAGCAGGTATACTTAAGAAAAAGTAAAGTAATGCCAGAGAAAATCTGGAATACATGAATAAACAGTGAAAAAGGAAATTAAAAACAGGTATGTAAATCGTATGTAAATAAAAAATGATTGCATTAATAATAATTGTTCAATTTGATAACTTTTGATACATTGGAAGATGAATAATAAAAATTACTTTTATGGTTTATAAGGGGAGTAAAAATCCTGGATAACTTTAAACTTTGATAAGGTATACATATACACATAGTATGGATATGTGTGTATGTACACACAAAGACATATATTTCTAAATAAGCAATTTAAAAATAGACTCAATGACTCTCAAACTAGTGGAGAGTAGAAATCAAATCAGAGGGAAAAACTCAAAAATTCACCAAGAGAGAAAAGAGAGAAAAACAGCAAAAGTGGGAGTATAAACAAAAAATACTAAAAATAATCACTATATTAGTAATCTTAATAAATCTAAGTAGACCAAACCCCCTATTTAAAACATCTGATTTAATAAAAAAAAAATCCAACAGTGTGCTGCTCATTTAAATGCCTAAATCATAAGGGCAAGTAAAAACGTTAAAAAAGATGTACTAGGCCTACTAAGGAAAGCTAATATAGCTTTATTTATATGAGACATCATAGATTTTAAATAGAAATAATGAGATGAAATATAATGATACATAAGACTGATTTTAAAAATAAGGGAAAACATAGCTCTAAACTTTTTAACACTTAAATTGCTTCAAAATAGGTAAATAAATAAAAATCAGTGAAAGAGTAACACAATTCTGTCACTACTAATAAATAAAGCTAATAAAACATGTAGCAAAGATATAAAGTTCAACAACATAAGTATCAAACTTTAGTTAATATTTATATTTAAAAAATTTTTGTCAGAAAATGGCAACCACAAACTCCTTTCAAAGAAACAGCCCCAAAACTGACCATTGATAATGTCTTAAAGCTGGTCTTAATTAAAAACAAAAAAAGTAACAGACCATATTCTTTAGCCATAATGCAAGTGAAGTTTAAAATAAATACTAAAAACATAAATGAGGGAAAACATGCATTGGGAAAATTTAAAATAATTCATGAGTAAAGAAGTGATCACAACAGAAGTCAGAAAGTATTTAAAATGAATAACGAAAATATAATAATATAAAAATGTGAGATTTAGCTAAAGTACTAGGTAGGGTAAAATTTAGCCTTAAAATTTTGTATTAAAAGAAAGGCTGAAAATTTATTAGCTAAACATCAAACTAAAAATTTACAAAAAAATACAAATAAGGAAAATGGAAGAAAATAGTAAGTAGGAAAAATTAGTGAAATGGAAAATAACAGAGAAGATCTATAGAAACAAAAGTTGCTTCTTCTTTTGAAAAGACTAGAATTGGCATATGTGTAATAAATTAATAAGACACGTTAACAATATTAGGACATTGCAGAAATATTTTTAAAAAGAGAGAATATTATAAACAAATCTAGTAACAATTTTAAAACTCAAACAAAATAATTTCCTAGCAAATGTAACCTACCAAAATTGACATAGAAATGGCTGTAAACATGATAGTGCCATAATCTTTAAAGATAGTGAATGAGAACTGTAAATCTCCTCCCAAACAAACAAAAAAATGCCCATATGGTTTTACAAGAAACTGAATCAGTCACTCCAGGAAGAGGTCAATCCATCATTACGCAAACAATTTTAGAAAACAGGAGAACCCCTCCCAGTGCTGGCGCAACCCTTCCTTATACCAAAACAAGCAAAGATAATAAAGGAAAGCAAAATTATGGGGCCTACCTGGCTAACTCACAAACACAGATGCATACCTTCTGAAGAAAATATTAGCAAAAAAAAATCAATCAAACAAAAAATATATAACAAATTTAGATTTATGCCAGGGATTCAAGAGTGCCTTAACATAAAAAAAACCTATTAGTAAAATTAAAGAAGAAATCCTATATGATCATCTAAATAGATACAGAAAATAAGTTCAATAAATTCAACATTTATTTAAAATTTTAAAAACAAAACAGCAAATAAACAACACCTAAACAGAACTTCCTTAACCTGATAAATCCTCTTCCTTTAATCTAATATGTTTTGGATATCTACCAAAAAAATAAATAAATAAAGCACCTATCATCCATAACAACAAAGTAGTAAAATAATTTTCATTAAAATCAAGAACAAGAAAAAAAGTTCACTACCACCATCTCTGTTCAATCATTTAAGGTAGGTTCGTGTAAGACAAGAAAAAGAAGACAAAGCTAAAGACTTAATTAAGAAGAAATAAACTATCATTATTAAGCTATTATAGGATCATCTTTTTAAAAACCTAAATAATCTATAGGCAAAGTTTTTTTTTTGACAGGATACTGGATTTTAAATTTTTTAAAAGATTTTTATCTATTTATTTATTTTTAGAGAGGGAAGGGAGGGAGAAAGAGAGAGAGAGAAACATCAATGTGCAGTTGCTGGGGGCTGTGGCCTGCAACCCAGGCATGTGCCCTAACTGGGAATCAAACCTGCAATGCTTTGGGTCGCAGCCCACGCTCAATCCACTGAGCTATGCCAGCCAGGGCTTCAAAGTTTTAAATTAGTAATAATTCAGATGGTTACCAATCATAAGAACAATATTAAAAATCAACTGACTTTCAATTCATTAACAAAAATAAGACACAATAGGAACAAAAAACAAAAAGCAGTTATACAATAACTTACAAAAACTGCATAATAAAGATATTAGAGAAGACCCAAAGAAACAAAAAGGTTTAGCCATGTACCCTCCCATAGCCAAGGACTAGAAAACTAACATATTATCATACAGTCTCCTAAACTTCATGTAGATATTCAAGGAAATTCTAATCAAAATTGAAAAACGATTTTTGAGGAATTTCACAGGCTGATTATAAAATTACACAGAAAAGCAAAGGACTAAGATGAGCAAAGCCACACTTAGTGAAGAACAAGGTAGGGTACTGAGCTATCAATCAAAACAGAAACTGACAAAAAAGAGTTTGTGGTTGATGTAAAAATAAAGACGAATCAATCACCAGAACAAAAGAGAGACCCCGGAAACAGAACTGTGCATCCACAGAAAGGAAGGCCACAAAGAGCAGCTCCATGACTCCCCTGTCTGAACTTCACCTAACTATGTAAAGTGTAAAAACGCACAACTTCCAACATCCACTAGTATCCTGCAAGAATGCCAAGTAGAAACGTCACTCATCCTACCTTCTGAAGTTTGGCAGGGTGGGGAGTATAAATTATTGAGATAAGTGAATGTATGTCAATTATATCTCATAAAACTCGGGGCAGGGAAGCAACTCATATGCTGCTGCTGCAAACTAAATAAAGCAGTGTATATAAGTCTTCTAAAAAACTGGAAATAGATGGGCACACATTCTCCCTCAATAGCTAAGAATTTCTCTTTGAAAATGCTAACCTATCTCAGCTGCACTTAAGGAAGCAAACGCAAAAATCATTGGGCCACATACTTGGACCACAGCCTCTTCAGGCCAGAGCTTTCCACGGAGCTGAAGGTGTACGTTACCTAGGGCGTTGCCAGGCAGCTTTTACGTGCTAGTTCTAGGGGGAAAAGCTGCTTCCAGAACCTCTGCTACAGTACAGGTGGTGCTTCAGTTTGGGAAGAGTCTGAATGCATCTTTTTCCTATAATATTAAACTTTATTTTAAACGTTAAAATAGTAATTTTAAACTTTATTAAGAATCTCTGTACATGTCTAGCATCTTACTAGCTTTCTGATGACTTTTCAAGTTTTGAGAATGAATGCTATGTGAACCACTGATATAGTAAAACAAATTAAAAGTAATATTCAGACTAATGAAACAAAATCCAAAAAGTAAATTCTGTACTTATGCAAACTTCTCCATTAACAAGATTTTACTTCTCTTTATAGTGCTTTGTTCATGTCAAGCCAATTGCTAAGAAAATATTGAACAGTCTTAAACTGTTTTAATAAAACAAATTTACATCTTTATTAATTCTTTTCCTCCAAAATCTTCAAGTTTCCAAACATATGTTCATAAATATTTTAGCCTATTTCAACTGATGCGCTCTAATAGGATGTTATTGTCTTCTCACTGTGACTAAACAGCAAGAGGATGTTTGTGAACTGGGTATAAATATGAAATGATGAAAATGGCAGTTTTCTGCCAACTTCATACAAAACAAAATAAAAGACTGGCTATTTTTCAGTGAACTGGGACAAATATAATGAATCAATTTAAATTATTTAGACATCCTCCCTGAAATATGTCACTCCATCCCCATAAAATGTTTTTCAAGATATCAGCCATAAGCACCCAGATAACCCCTGCTATGTTCATTTGATCTTAAGAATCCTTGTCTTTTGTAAATGTCATGAAAATAAGCCCCACAATCTCCACTTAAGAAGGTATAAGCATTCTCATTTTGTAAGAGGAAAGCAAAGTGCCAGAGGTTAAATAATCTGCATGAGGTTATTCAAGCTTACAGAGAGCTAAGCTGAATGCTTTTCCTATCACCCTATTCTGATTATTTTTATATACACGAACATCTTATGAAAAGTAAAGGTACGAGTAAAGGAAAGGTAATGGCAACCAACAGATCTTTAGAAACATAAGTCAGCCCCTTAGCTACTGTGCACTTTCAAAAACTATTCTCTCATGCAATTTTATTAACAGACATCATAAACCAACCCCACAAAACCCATCAGAACTGCATTGGAGAACCTGAACTTAGGATCCAAAATTTATTAAGAATTTCAATGTTTTGAGTCCTTGGAATTTAACTATCCATGCACATCTGAAAAGCATTACCCCCAATGCCCTGAAATAATGGAATTTAATTAATATTCCACAGTAGCTCAAAATCCTCATCTGAGGTAACTGATATGCAAATCCATGCAATCTGCTATTTTGAAAAAAGATTTAGAGAACAAAGTATTCAAGAAGTGAAACTGCCCTGAAAAGGGATTTGGATTTTGGAAATTGAACAAATCTATCAATAAAAATAAATGTCTATCACTAGGTCATCACTTTGGTTTTAGTCGAAGGTGAACAGTTCACTGCAGGTTTGGAAACAATGGGCCCTCTTAACTCTCAAGCAAAAACCAACCGTTCTAATAAACAGTGAGTGAACTCCAACAATAGCAGCAATGATCTTTTATTTCTTTAATGAAGCACATTTCTACTACAGTCACAAACTACTTTATTATTTACACATTAAATAACATTTAGTAAGTGTGCAGAGGACAGGATGCTGAACCCTAGTGGTGATGACATCTGACATTCAGGATCACAGAGAAGCCTGCAGGGGCAGGCAGGAGAAGGGCGTGTGCGTGCTGGGGTGGGAAAGCAAGGGGAGAAGGGTGGGCTCGAGGAGGAGGTGTCATTGGAATGGGATTTGAAGCCACGGCAGGACACTCACCTACACGGATGCAGGCAGGTACTTTACAAAGGGAATAAAATCAGAAATGAGCAACCTGACAACATTTAAGAAATATGTATTCCAATACTATTGGCGAGAGAGTACTAAAGATGTTGGGGGGACACTTTGTAAAGTGCATGACTGTCTAATCACTGTGCTGTACACCTGAAACCAATACAAAATAATACTGGAAGTAAACTGTAATTGAAAAAAAAATTTTTAGACTATTGTAGTTTTGCTAAAATGTAGACCACAATTTGGCCTTCACTGGTTCTCTCATCATCTTACCCCACTGTAAGAGAGCTGGATCCGCAACACATTTCAACCACTTTCATAAGCTATCGCTATGTACCATGCATAGAAATGTTGATAATTCACAGGCCTGTCCATTAAAATGTCAGTACGGACAAGGGCCACCCCACCACTGTGTCTGAAACACACTCAGTAAATGTCATCTCCACCCACTGCCATTTCGCACTGTGAACCACACCACCCTGAGCTGTGACAGTTCAAAACACATTAGCAGATGAAGGAGATGCAGACAAAAGCTTTACTTCCCAAAACAGGTGTCATGCAATATAAACACTTACAAAATTATTTTCATCGGCCGCTTCCTAAATTTTAATAACCTTTAAAAAGGTTTCCTGAAACATTTAGAAAACACATGAAATATTTATAATAAAAACTACATATTCTCCCCAAAACACCTATTTAGCCCAAGAATTATAAAATACTGAGATCTATAAATTCCAGACGACCCTGTAGCTCACCTAAATGCAGCAAACTCTCAAAAGCCGTAAGATGGTTTTTTTACTAAGAAAATTAATGCAGTTATCCAAACATGAATATTTAAACCAAAGTTTGTCAGGAAATATTCACCTAAAGAAACTATCGCAATTTTCTAAGTCAGCGGTTGGCAAACATATTATGCAAAGGCGAGACAGGAAATACTTTAGACTTTGCTGGCCTTATAATCTCTGTTGTAACTACTCTCTCTGACTATATAGTTTGAAAACAGCCATGGACAATGTTTAATAAATGGGCATGGCTGTCTTCTATAAAACTTTATTTACAAAAACAAGCAGAGGTCTAGATTTGGCCCAGGGGTCACAGTTTGCCAGCTTCTGTTCTAAATTATTCAATTACAGTGCCTGCCTTTTAATGAGATGGTTGACTCATTCCTAGATGGATTCATACTCCTTTTAAGCTTCCCCCCAAGTCTAGGAAGTGGCTGTTTCCTGCAGCAGAACACAGGAGGACTAATTTAAAGCTCATGTTAAACTTTTAGGGAATTCTATAGCTTAGGGAAACTGACTTTTGTGTTATTGAGTGATTTGCCCAAGGTAAAAATCAGAGAGAAATATTCTAAGAATAAGATAGCAGTGGGGACAATATTTATTGAGTGATTACATTTCATGTAATCTACAAATAAGGCAAAAACCATTCCTATTTTCAGGTGAGGAAAGGGGGTCAAAGAAAAACACTTGAGCCCAAAGTCCCATAAAGGACATGAAAACTGAAACTTAACCATACCTATGTTCTTTCCAATAAACTATATTGCCTCACTAAGATTTTCCCTCATTTCCTTGAGTGCTTTAAAAAGAGACAGTACTCCAACTTTTATTATCAAAATGAGTTTTTAAAGATTGTTAAGATGTACAGAAATTAAAACTTAATTGTACAAAATCAAGATTTAAATAGAAATTACATTTCCACACTTGCCAGCCCACAAAAGCTTATCAGACCCCCAAATGCGAGTGGTTTTTAATTTTGGCAAAATTAGAAGGTCAAAAAAGGAAGAAATAGTTACCGGTTAATTGAGGCTTGACCACACAGGTGTCAAACTATTTTAGGAGCCGTTAGATACGCACCTTTGGGAAACATGAAAATGTACCTTCAGGTTTTCTTAAACAGAGCATGTTGAAGAGGTACAAATTATCTATGAATCTTACCGTCACATGCGCAGGTGAGCACACAGCAGTCCAGAGACAGTTCCAATGTCCGTGTCTTCACTGAGCTTTAGGTCTCAGACACACGCGCACACAATCTCATCTCAGCACGTATCCACGGCAAAACTGATCTCTGCTTGGTGCCTTTATTACAAACTCTTGTTTGTCCCACCTGCTCTTACAATAGCTTCTAAATGCCACTGCGTTTTTTTAACTTCTCTATTTTTATTTTACCTTTGTTCTTATATGTTACTCTGGCCTGCTATTTCTCAATTTTTAAAAATGTTGGTCTTTCACAGATAACATCAACCCAAGTAGAAGATACTTATCTTTCATTCTTCTGGGCAACATGAATCACAGTGAGAGTATGCAGAATGTCATCTTCAAAATTTCAGCTCCTCTTTGATTTTGCTGTTGCTCACGGATAGCTATTTCTTCATTATGAAAGATTTTTATGGCTCTCAGAAACATGGGGGCTTGGCAAGGTGGTTTTGGACAGCATTAACACTAAGAATTCCAGGTTCCTAACTTATTTTTTGATGTTCCCTAATTTGTAAAAGATTTTTCCTAATTTAAAAAATAAAATAAGCCTGTTTCCAATTTTCAAATTCTATGAATCTACCAAAAAAAAGTCTTGTGTACGTTATTTTATTTTTTGATCTTACATTCTGGTCTTGAAGAAAAGCAGGTTTCAGTGGAGAGTAGATGAAGCCATTCGTAGGGATCCAGAATCCACTTTTAATTATTTTCAAGGACTCTAGAGGCTCACCTTAAAGTTTGAAGCCTTCATTTTCCTTCATTACAAACACAACATTCATACCAATATCACATTTACGAGCTGTACTAGTTAGCATCGTCTGCAGCTCACAAATCGAGGGAAGAGAGAGGTTCTTCAGAGTAACCAGGAGTGAGTTAGAGGGAAAGGGATACAGTATTAACGGAGGACGCTGTACACCTGGATCAATTAGACTAGGCTCAAGTTAACTAAGTTGTAGCAAAAGAAAAAGAAAGAGGAGAGGTTATGCCATGTTTGATCCTCCTGAGAGGAGGAAAAGAAGAAATAGGAGAGGGCTATAAGACATCATGCCAATTGCCTAACCTCTCTGAGAAGCAAAGGCTTCATACGTAAAAGTGTGATTAATAACAGCAGCTTTCTCAGGCATTATGAGAGAATTACATGGGATCCTACCTGTAAATTGGCCATGACTTGTAAGTTATGGCTCGAGTTCTTTTCTGTACACACTGTTAAATCAGGACCTTTATTTATTCATGATTCAACAAATATTTACTGAGCAGTTGTTTGCCCTCTGCACCGTACCAAGGGCTGGTGGCAGAGAAGTGAACGAGATACAACCCTGCACGTGCGCCTTTTGAAACCAATGATTAGGGCAGGCCAGGGCACGGGAGGAAGCAGAGAGAGGGAGCACATCTGGCAGGCTGTGAGGTCGGGTGAGCTAGCCACACACCGTACAGTCCCTTGGCTTTGAACATGTGGTGTGCTCCCAATCAATGTTTGCCTAACTGATTAAATGCTAAGTACATACTATATGTCCAATAAACATTAGGTAAACTTCAACAGTGTAAATAATTTGTATTCTCAGTCTTCTGTTGACTTAAGTGTTCCAGCATCCAACTAGATATTGAGTAGTCCGTCGTTATTCTCAAAATTTTTTATGTTACAAATCTATGTATTAGAAGATTAATATTTCTTTTCTTTACTTAGAACACATATAAAAAAGAAAATATAAAGGGGTAACTTTAATGTTTACTAAGAAGCAAATTGTTCTGGATTAATTTTCTCTGGACTTGTTTGCTGACAAAGTATTTACTGTTACCCACTGTCTACTAGCACTTCATTATGTGCTGGCTTAGTAACAGTATGTAGGTAATAACACTTTTAAGTTTAGAAATTGCTTTCACATATTCACTTCTTTTAATTCCCAAAACAACACTGTGAAAGCATATTATTATCTCTTTTCCTAGATAAAGAAATTGAGACTGGGAAGAACTCTATATACACTATTATACAACCAGCAAGCTCTGGAGGTGAATGAATCTCAAGGGCGGATCTTCTCCCTCCAAACCCATCATCCTCTCTGCCCCAAGGCCTCCGCAGTGAGTGAGTCACCTACGTGACATATCAGTGAATTCCTGGCTTAGCCTAACTATACCAGTAAACAAATAATAATACATTTACTCACAATATCCATATACGCTTTCTCACAGTTTGGAGGAAGAAAATCACCACTTATTTCTCCCTTTAAAAACACAGTAACAATATATCCACATCACAATACTTGTCTAAGATTATATGAGAAAATACTGCCAGACTTCATTCAATCCCCAAAGCTACATGTACCCCCAAAAAGGAGAACTTAGAAAAGAACCAACCAATTCCATCTCTGTCAGTGTATGCTCTTGAAAGTGGTTTTACTGTTTGTTCACAAATTGGCCTGATGAAATTTACAGATTAGTTTAAAAGTGAGTTTGATCAAGAAAGATGAGAATGAGGACCATTTCTGATCTTCTGACAAGTATAATTTGACTCACTTTGAAACAAGACCAATGAAGGGAATTTTTCAAATAAACTGCATTAAAAAGGGTAACAGAGAAAAAAAAAACTTGCAATACAAATATGAAGTCATTAACAGTGGTAAATCAAGGGCACTTTTCTCCTGGTCACAGTCAACATACTCATCCCAAGGAGAAAAATTTTTGGAGACAGTAGATATATCTGCATGGCAAAAAAAAAGGAAAAAGAAAAGAAAAACAGTGATTATCTAAAATGTCTGAATGCCTGTCAATTGTAACAACCCTCTACCACAGTATCCCAGTGGTACAGAAAAACCATACTGGATGTGCTGTGAGGCCAGTTCCCCTTCAGGCTGGAGAACTCTGAAGGTCCCTGGGGGAGGGAGCTAACATTTGCCAGATGCCTCCCGTGAACTAAGTCCCACGTCAGACATTTCACATGTTAAGTCTGCCTGTGATCCAGGGGTGTCCAACCTGCAGCCCAGGATGGCTGTGATCATAATAAAAAATCATATGTAAATAAATCACATATTTACCTAACACATTATGAGATTTTTTTTGTAATTACATGTTGCAATGTATTTAATATGTGGCCCAAGGCACCTCTTCTTCCAGTGTGGCACAGAGATACCAAAAAGTTGGACACCCCTCCTTCCAACAACCCCTCTTAATAAACAACACAATCTTCATTTTACAGATGAGGAAGGTGGGTCCCACAGAGATCCATAAACTAACCCTATGCAAATGTTCCACACAGAAAATGCTTTCAAACATCTGACTCCAAAATCTGTATCCTTCTCACTCTACACAATGCTGATTACATAAAAGTTCTCATCCCCTGATTTCTAATTAGGAGAATTATCTCAAGAGACTTGTAAATCACTTCATTCTGTAAGGAACCACACCTGTGTAACTGGGTCATGCCAAGCTTCTGAAACTGAAGGGCAAGGAACAGAGGAGCGACTCTATATATCGATGGCTAAGCATATCAGATCTATGTTGTCATGATCCAAATGCACTGGAGAAAAACTACTGGAGTGTTAAAGAAGTCTGAGAGAGACAGGCCAAGACTTTAAAATGGAAAAGTTGAATAATAATATTCAAGTTTCAAGTTCAGTTCAAATTTAATTTTAACAACTATTTGTGTTCAGTCCTGGGGACATAAGAATAAATGAATCATAATCTGTATCCCCAGAGAAAGTCCAGGAAAGGGACAGCCTCATACTTTCAATAAAATACAGTTCAGTACCATGACAGAGGGATGCACTGGGAGCTTGAATGCTTTCAGGAGACAGACATAACCCGCTCACGATACAGGAAAAGACTCTGAATAGCACCACTTCCAGGAATCCCTCCCACGACAGCACTCGCATGCATGCACGAAATGTACCAAAATTCTGTCTGCAGCAATTCTCAAGGCAGTAAAAAAATCTGGAAATAATCAAATTTCCAACAAGAGGGGAAGGAGAAATAATAAATTGTAATATCAATACTTAGGAGGTATTAAAAACAATGATACACAGACATGCAATGACCTTGTAATAGCTTCAAATGTCATGCTATTAATTGAAAAAGGAAGAGTAATGAAAACCAAAAAAAAAAGGGGGCATGGTCCTATTGTACTTTCATATGTGCATATTTAATCTGATAATTCTACATATAGGTGTGTGTATATACACACACATACTGAGGAGTCTGAGAACTGGAGAAATTACTTTCTCAAGGTCAAAGAAGAAATTAATGATTATGGGCTGGTCATTCATAAAATTGAATATATTATAGAATTAATGTTTTACTACTTGATATTGGCTCCACTCAGTAATTCTAGATTTACTACTTGTTTTGAGTTGTTAGGTTACTCTTACAAATAAACAAATACACGTTATGTATAAATACACACACACCCACATATACATACATACAAACACAGACTTACATACAGGGTAAGGCAAAAGGAGGTTTACAGCTGTGAGTACACAAAACACAGTTTATTCTTTTTTTGTAATTTATTTTTAATTGTATTTTTACCATTACCCTTACCCCCTTAATACTGCACCACCCCCCGCAATCACCACACTGCTGTCCATGTCCATGAGTCCTTTTTCCTTTTTGCTCAATCCCTCTACTCCCCAGGCTGTCAGCCTGCTCTCTATCTATTATGAGTCTGTCTCTACTGTGCTTGCTAATTCAGTTTGTTCATTAGATTCCACGTATGAGTACGATCACATGGTACTTATCTTTCTCTGACTGGCTTATTTCTCTTAACATAATCATAAAGGGAAAATTTTTTCTTTTTTTACGGCAGCATAGTATTCTGTTGTATAAATGACTCATGGTCGTTTTATCCACACACCTACTGATGGACACTTGGGCTGCTTCCAGATCTTGGCAACTGTAAATCATGCTGCAATGAACATGGAGATGCTTACATTCTTTCAAATTAGATTTTTGGATACCTTCAGATAAATTCCCAGAAATGGAATCACTGGGTCATAAGGCAGTTTCATTTTTAATTTTTTGAGGTATCTCCATACTGCTTTCCATAGTAGCTGCAGCAATCTGCATTCCCACCAACAGTGCACTAGGGTTCCCCTTCCTCCACCTCTTCACCAGCACTTGTCGTTTATTGATTTATTGATGATGGCCACTCTGACATATATGAGGTGATATCTTCCTGTGGTTGTAATTTGCATTTCTCTGATTAGTGACATTGAGCATTTTTTCATATGTCTATTATGTCTATTGGCCATCTGTATGTCCTCTTTGGAGAAGTGTCCATTCAGGTCCTTACCCCAATTTTCAATTGGATTGTTTGTTTTGGTGTTCAGTTGTATAAGTTCTATATAAATGTTGGATATCAACCCCTTATCAGATGTATCACTGAATATGTTCTTCCATTCAGTGGGTCGTCTTTTTATTTTGTTTTTGGTTTCCTTTGCTGTGCAAAAATTTTTTAGTTTGATGTAGTCCCATTTGTTTATTTTTTCTTTCGTTTCCCTTTCCTGGGGAAATATATCACACAAAATATTGTTAAGAACAATGTCTGAGATTTTACTGCCTATGTTCTACAATTTTTATGGTTTCAGGTCTAACATTTAAGTCTAAAATCCATTTTGAATTTATTTTTGTGTGTGGCATACAAAGGTGGTCTAAGTTTCATTTTTCTGCAATTATCTGTCCAATTTTCCTAACACCATATATTGAATAAACTATCTTTAGCCCATTGTTTGTGCTTGCTTCCTCTTCCAAATATTAACTGGGTTTATTTTTGGGCTCTCTAATCTGTTCCATTAATCTATGTGTCTGTTTTTGTGCCAGTACTATGTTGTTTTGATTACTATGGCCTTACAGTATAATTTGATATTAGATAGCATGACTCCTCCAACTTTGTTCTTTTTTCTCAAGATCACTGTTGCTATAAAGGGCCTTTTGTGGTTCCACATACATTTGTTCAAATGTTTGCTCTAGTTCTGTGAAATGTCATTGTTATCTTGCAAAAACTGCACTGAATCTATAAATTGTTTTGGGTAGTATGGACATTTTAATGACATTAAATCATCCTTTCCATGAACACAGTATGTGCTTCCACTTATTTGTATCTTCAATTTCTTTCTTCAGTGTCTTATAATGTTCTGAGTACAAGTCTTTTACATCCTTAGTTAGGTTTATTCGTAGGTATTTTATTCTTTTTGAAGCAATTGTGAATGGGATTGCTTTCTTAATTTCCCTTTCTATTAGTTCATTACTGGCATATAAAAATGCAACTGATTTCTGGATATTAATTTTGTATCCTCCTACTTTAGTGAATTCATTTATCAGTCCTAGTAGTTTCTTGGTAGAATCTTTAGGGTTCTCTACGGACAGTATCATGTCCTCTGCAAATAAAGACAGTTTTACTTCTTCCTTTCCAATTGGGATGCTTTTCATTTCTTCTTCTTGTCTGACTGCTGTGACTAAGACTTTCAGTACTACACTGAGTAAGACAGGTGAAAGTAGACATCCCTGTCTTTTTCCTGATCTTAAGGGGAACAGTTATAGTTTTTGCCCATTGAGTATGATGCTGGCAATGGGCCTCTCACATATGGTCTTTATTATGTTAGGTATGTTCCCTCTACTCCCACTTTCCTGACAGTGTTTATCATAAATCGGTGCTGGATTTTATTAAATGCTTTTTCTGATCTATTGATATGATCCTGTGGTTTTTATCCTTCATTTTCTTTATGTGGTAAGTCACATTTATTTATTTATGAATGTTGTACCAGCCTTTCATTCCCAGAAAAATTTCACTTGGTAATGGTATATGATCTTTCTGATGCATTGTGGTATTCACTTTGCTAAATTTTGTTGAGGATTTTAGCATCTACGTCCATCAGGGATATTGGCCTATAATTTTCTTTTTTTTGTAGTGTCTTTACCTGGTTTTTGAATTAGAATAATGGTGGCTTTGTAAAATGAGTTTGGGAGCCTTCTCACCTCTTGAATTTTTTGAAATAGTTGGAGGAGAGGTATTAGTTCTTCCCAGGATGTTGGGTAAAATTCACCTGTGAAGCCATCCAGTTCACGGCTTTTGTTTGTTGGGAGTTTTTTTATTACTAGTTCAATTTCACTAGGTGTAATCTGTCTATTCAGATTCTCTGATTCTTCCTGATTTAGTTTTACAGGATTGTCTGTTTCCAGGAATTGATCCATTTTTTCCAGTTTGTTGGCATATACTTGTTCATAATATTTTCTTATAATCCTTTGCATTTCTTTGGTGTCAATTGCTATTTCTTCTCTTTCATTTTAAAAAGATTTTATTTTGGAGGGTCCTTTCTCTTCTTTTCTTGATGAGTCTGGTTAAAGGTTTGTCAATCTTGCTTATCTTTTCAAACAACCAGCTCTTGCATTCATTGATCTTTTGTATCTTTTTTTAGACTCTATTTCTTTTATTGCTGCTTTGATCTTTACTATTTCCTTTCTTCCACTCCCTTTGGACTTTGTTTGTTGTTCTCTTTCAAGTTTCTTTAAGTGTAAAGTTAGATTGCTTATTTGAGCCTTTTCTTATTTTTTTGAGATAGGCCTGTACTACTATGAAGTTCCCTGTTATGACTGCTGTCTCTGTGCCCACAGATTTTGGATTATTGTGTCCTCATCTTCATTTGTTTCAAGGTATCTTTTGATTTCTTCCTCAATCTCACTGTTAACCCATTCATTGTTTAGTAAGATGTTATTTAGCTTCCATGTCTTTGTATGATTTTCAGTGTTCTTGGTTTTGATTTCTAGGTTCATAGCATTGTGGTCAGAGAAGATTCTTTATATGATTTCAATCTTCTTAAATTTACTGAGACTTGTTTTGTGTCCTAACGTGGTCTATCCTAGAAAATGTTTCATGTGCACTTGAAAAGTGTGTATATTCTGACGCTTTGGGGTGAAATGCTCTAAAGATATCAATTAAATCCATTTCATCTAGTGTGTTGTTTAAGGCTGCTATCTCTGTTGACTCTGTCTGGAAGATCTATACATTGAAAATATTAATATTTAAAATTATTATTGATCGATATGTATTTACTGCCATTTTATTTTTAACTATTTTCCTCTGTTTTTCTTTTTTCTCCTTGAAAGCTAGCCATTTAACATTTCTTGCAATACTGGTCTGGTGGTAACAAACTCCTTTAGCTTTTTCTTGTCTGGAAAGTTCTTTATTTCTCCTTCAATTTTAAATGATAGTCTCCTGGGTAAAGTAGCCTTGGTTGTAGGTCCTTGATTTTTATCACTTTGAATATTTCATGTCAATCCCTGCTGACCTGAAATGTTTCTGTTGAAAAATCAGATGACAGTCTAATTGGTGCTCTCTTGTATTTAACTACCTGCCTTTCTCTTGTGGCTTTTAGAATTCTCTCCTTGCCTTTAAGTTTTGTCATTTTAATTTTGATGTGTCTTCGTGTGGGCCTCTTTGGGACTCTGAGCTTCCTGGACTTGTACGTCTTTGTTCTTCACCAGGCTAGGGAAGTTTTCAGTCATTATATCTTCAAAGAAGTTCTTGATCCCCTGCTCATTGTCTTCTCCTTCTGGTATTCCCATGGTGCAGATGTTGTTATGCTCCTTGTTGTCCCAGAGGCTTCTTAAACCCTGCTCATTGTTTCAATTCTTAAGTTTATTCTTGTATTATTATTTATTACTGTATTATTTTCCCTGAACAACTGTAAAACTACTTTCCCCCTTCCATATATATATATATATATTTTTCATTCTCCCTGTACTTAATAGAAAGTTTTATTAATATATTCATCTAAACAATTTTAATATTATTTCAGGGTAAATAACTTTCAAATGATTTTTTTTACGTTTGCTCAGGCCCTGGCTGGTGTGGCTCAGTGAATTGAACACTGGCCTGTGAACCAAAGAGTTGCCAGTTCAATTCCTAGTCAGGAGACATGCCTGGGTTACAGGCCAGGTCCTCAGTGAGAGAGGTGCGAGAGGCAACCACACACTGATATTTCTCTCCCTTTCTTTCTCCATCTCTTCCCCTCTCTCTAAAAATAAATAAAGTAAAATATTTACTATATATGTATATGTTTGCTCAGGTTTTATTGTTTATAAGTCAACATAAATGGGTCTTCCTCAAAAAAGATAGTTCAAGTCCACAGATTAAAGAAGACAGTGCATGTAATGAGAGAAGATAGGAGGATGAAAACAGGTGTTTTTTGTGGACGCCCAGTGTTATCAAAGAACAAATAATGTTACTAGCCTAAGCCTGATTTGGTGTTAAAAGCTTTTTCCAGACCCCCCACCCACAAAAAAGGACTAAAATTTTTGTTAAGATACAGAACTAAGGAAAACTGATTGAAGGACCTAGAAGAGATACTAAAAAGATCATCTACTAGGACTCCTACTTTACAGAAATGGAAGCTGAGGCCCTTTATGAAAGGATCACTCATAGCTAATGATTACCAATGGAAGAATACAGCCAGGAAAGTCTAAAAGCACCCTCACTCCAAGTTCAATGCCTCCCCTGGCCCATACACAGCAACACGTAAGCCCAGTGATTGAAGAAAAGTACTTTCACTTAGGCTTAATTATGCAAATAGACTATCTCCATGGTGTGAGAACACTGCTCAAACCCCCTTTTCCAAATGTAAACATAGCCTAAAATACTGACTATGCTCTTACCAATTAAATAGCAAGAAAACAGGGTTTTTTGAAATTTTCTTATATTTCATTGCAATATGGTTATTAAGACACTAAAAATATAGCATGCTGTATATAATCCAGGCTGATTCAGGAGATTAAAAGAAAATGTTAAACACAGAATCTCTGGTTTCTAAAATTAAATAGCAAAAATGGACTTCTTATTCATCAACAATCATTACCGAGAGTTGAAACTACTTATCATAGCAGTACTTTCATTAAACAAAACCATTTTATCAGAACACAACATTCATTATTATAAAATTTCAGATTTCTGGGATAATCCATGAGGGCATAAATAGGAAGGCAGGAAGAGCAACAGAACTTTTGTAATGCATTTTAAAAGAAAAATATTGATTTTAAAAACTGCACATCTCTCCCAGTCAAGATGGCAGCATAGTAGACACAGCCTGCCTCCTCACACAACCACATCAAAATCATAACTAAAATACAGAACAACCATCATTCAGAACTGTCAGAAATTGAGTTGAAGGGAAGACAGCTACAGAATTAAAGAAACCACATTCATCCAGACTGGTAGGAGGGACAGGGACACTAAATGGACTGTCCCACATCCATGTGTGGTGGATAAAATTTCAGCAGGAGTATATCGGGTGCGAGGAGTCCCAGACCCACTCCAGGGCTCCAACCCAGGGTTCCAGTGCCAGGAAGATAAGACCCCATAACTTCTGACTGTGAAAACCAGCAGGGGTTGAGTCAGTAGAAGAAACTTCTAGAGTCCCAAGGAGTTCCCCCTAACGAAAACAAACACAGACTTTCTCAGACTCATTCCCTCTGAGCTCCTTTCAAGCTGCACTGGGGTAGCAGCTTGAAAGGCACCAGTGACATACAGGGAAGAACCAAAGTGTCTGGCATTAAGGCAGGAGCTGGATAACAGTTTTCTCCCAGACAGAATGGCAGGAACAGGCCACTGTCCCTTTGCTGAACCCTCTTCCCACAGAGCCAGCAGGTAGGTGCCATCTGAGACTCCATCAATCTGGCTAGCACTGTTTGCCCCACCCTGGAAATCCCAAGACTCTGTCCCATCCAATTTACACCCACCCAAGCTGTTAACTGTAACTTTTCCATATGAATGGCTGGTCTTGGCTTATGCTTCACAACTTCCTAAATTGTATCAAACAAGCAACAGCCTGCCTCAGTAAGCCCTCAGCCCCCATACTTTTGGCTCAGTGGCCCAAAGCACAGCATTAGCAGCAGCCAGCCTAGGTTCATAGCTTGGCTTCACCTGATAATTTCTAAGCCCAGCACAAGTAGTAGCCATCTCAGATTGCTTTATACCTCAGGCAGGGTTGTCCCAAGCAGAACTTGGGTGGGAGCTGACCTTGGCCTGAACCACATGGGAAACCCCAGGACCAGCACACAAAGTGGGCAGTTACAGGCCTCATCAGAGCATCACCACCCTGCCCCTGCATGGCTGATCCTCCATGGAGAGCAGAGATTGGTGGTCAGCGGTCACAGCCAGTCCTTGCAGCTAACTGGCCTAGGTAAATCCCTCCCATTGACCAACCAACAGCAATCAAGGCTCAATCACAAGAGGAGGGTGTACTCAGCCCACACAAGAGGTGTACCTCAAGTACCGAGCTTTGGTGATAGTGGAGGATGTAACACTGCACCCTACTGGACACCTACTACATTAGGCCACGCTACCAAGACAGGGAGTCCTAGCAGCCCTACCTAATACTTAGAAACAAACACAAGGAAGCTGCCAAAATGAAGAAGCATGGCCCAAATGAAAGAACAAATCAAAACTCCTGAAAAAGAACTAAACGAAATGGAGATAAGCAATCTATCAGATGCAGAGTTTAAAGTACTGGTTATAAGCATGTTCAATGAACTTAGTGAAGACATCTATAGCATAAAAAAAATCTAGTCAGAAACAAAGGATACACTAATTGAAATAAAGAACAATTTACAGAGAGACAACAGTAGAGTAGATGAAGCCAAGAATCAAATCAATAATTTGGAACATAAGGAAGTAAAAAACAACCAATCAGAACAACAAGAAGAAAGAAGAATCCAAAAAAAAAAAAAAATGAAGATAGTGTAAGCACCCCCTCTGAGACAACTTCAAGCATTCCAACATGCTCATCATGGGGGGCCAGAAGAAGAGACAGAATAAGATAATGGAATTCTATTTGAAAAAATTAATGAAAGAACACTTCCCTAATTTAGTGAAAGAAACAGACATGCACATCCAGGAAGCACAGAGTCCCAAACAAGATGGATGGAAAGAGGCCCACTCCAAGACATATCATAATTAAAATGCCAAAGGTTAAAGATAAGGGAGAATCTTAAAAGCAGCAAGAGAAAAGAAGAGTTACTGTCAGCTGATTTCCCAAAAGAAACTTTGTGGTCCTGAAGGGATTGGCAAGAAATATTCAAAGTCATGAAAAGCAGGGACCTACAGCCAAGATTGCCGTACCCAGAAAAGCTATCATTTAGAATTGAAGGACAGATAAAGAGGTTCCCAGACAAGAAAAAAACTAAAGGAGTTCATCATCATCAAACTATTATTATATGAAATGTTAAAGGGACTTATATAAGAAGATCAAAACTATGAACAATAAAATGGCAGTAAATACATATCTGTCAGCAATTGAATCTAAAAAAAAAACTAAGCAAACAAGAAGAACAGAGACAGAATCATGGATATGGAGAGCACTTTGATGGTTGCCAGAAGGGAGGTGGTGTGGGGGAATGGGTGAAGAGGTGAGGGGATTAAGAAGTACAAATAGGTAGTTACAGAATAGCCACGGGGAAGTAAAGTACAGTATTGGAAATGGAGTAGCCAAAGAATGTATACACATGACCCATGGACATGAACAATGGTGTGGGGATTGCCTGAGGGAGTGGGGGTGCAAGATGGAGAAGGGCAAAAGAAGAAAATTGGGACAACTGTAATAACATAATCAATAAAATATAATTTAAAAAAGAAAAAGTAATAAAAACTGTACAAAAAATTTTCCCAAAGTGTGTCCACAAGTTAAAGAATGTCAAATAATATTATGGAATGCTAAATTTAAAAGAATAAGGCAGGAAAATAATATTTTTAAGTGTAACAGTGTGGTCTCCTTGGAGCTTTGAGTAGGCTGTCTTGTGATTCTGTAAGAATTGCTATGGTGAAATATTTCCCAAACATATTTAACCACAGGATCATTTTCTTTTCACAGTAGTCCTTAAACAACCAATATTCATTAAAATACATTTGTGGGATATGTTGCCACATCTTGTCATTCGACTCTACACGGTGTGATGCCCTTGCTCAGTACAGCTCTATGAAGGGCCATGGAAAGGAGTAATGTTTAGGCAGTAGAACAGCTCTACCCTCCTTACTTACCTTGGCAGAGAGAAAAGAAAGAACTGAAGGTGACCAATTTCAGGCAGTGAAAATTACCTCTCCATATCTCAGTGTATGAAAACACAAGGTACATTATTTATGAGTATACAATCTCTATGTCTTAAAGCTCAAAACTGTCCATTTATTGGCCTCTCTTTCTATTACATAATATTCTGTTAAAATTGTTGCTAATCAAAACATTTGTATCACCGGAGGTCGAGCCCAGGGATCTCGACTGCTCATTTAGACAAGCCAAAAGAGCCCCAAAAAGGACGGGATGGAGCAGACATAGCCTGTGTTACTCACATGATGGGTCACTGATGATGGCAGATCAGTGACGCAGGACCACAGCTCCCTGAGTCTGCAACCTGTTTGATGGGGTCCCAGACCATGCGGGCATGTGTCTTGCACATGACTCTAAACTACAGTACCTCAGTGTGTACGTGCAGAGAAAAAAGGTCAAGAAGCAGTCGCACAGGACCAGAAGCCGCTCCGAAAAGGAGATAAGGAGGGAGTTACAATCCATTTGCAAAGCAGTTCGCATTCCTTCTGGCCAGGGGCCCTCCGGCCAGCCTTCCACTACAGGGGTTGGAGGAGCCCTGTCCAGCACGACCCCACAACACTATAGTCAATACTCCAAAAATACGTATTTTTAAAAGGATAATCTACAAAAAAGGTAAAAGGGCACAAAATGACAAAGGTTCAGATAACAGACTAAATGGGTATTGTGAACTGCTAACTGCACTCGCTTTGAAGTATTTTCTTAACTGTGCAAGATGAATCTGTTCTGAATTCAAAGGCCAGATCTTTTTGACAAAAAAATAATAATTTATAAACATGAGAGGCAATATTTGGATGATAAAACTGAGGCTAAATTTTAGCAGTTAAGGTTGAAAAGCTCTCAAATTTATACCACATGTTAGGGATTTTGAAAGGTCACATGAGAGGAGATTAAACAAAGGACAGTGTGTTCAAACAAGTGTTTGATGTCTAAATTGTGGAGGGTGTGCTGCTGTGACTCAACTGTACTTAGCGGTCAGGGAGTCTGATACAGGAGCGACACACTCACTGGTCAACGGTCCAGTGCTGTAGCCTGCATGTAAGAAGTGCACCCAGTAAAAGGTCAAAATGTTGCCCAGACAGCACACTACATTCGAATTACTCCTGGCCGTCTATTAATTAATTAGCCTGCTCTTGTGGATTCAACACTCTGCCTCTGGGTCCCCACTTACTAAATACGAGCTATTTCACAGACATTTTTCAAAGACTAGTCAATAAAATAACATTAACCAAGAATAACTAAAAATGGAGTTTTATTTGTCTCAATTGAGAATCTGAAATTTACTTTGATCATGCTATGCAATGGTACTCAGTTCAAAACTCAAGTTACAAACATTTATAGGAAAACTATTCTCCAAATTGGGTAAAAATACAGAAAGAAGACAAGGTTATTATGAAAGGCTCACTCCAAAGACTGAGTCTTGCAATAGTGAAGAGCACAGGCTCTGGGGGCGGACCATCCATTCGGAGACCGCAGGCTCCGTGTTCAAGTGCTCTGCGTCTAGGTTTCTGCCGCTGTAAACTGGCTGTCCCAAGGACTAAGTGAATGAACACAAATAATATCCTTTACAGTAGTGCCCCACTGGGTAATACTAGCTATTTTTATTATCGTCAACCTGATAATGTCCCATGTGAAAACTTTTACTTTAGGAACAAAACGAAAGTTTTGAGGCTTCAGAGGTTAAAAGTGTGGCGTGTCCTTCGCATTAGAAGCAAGTGACTGAGTGTGCCTCCTTTTCACCACGATTCACAGGACCTTCCAGCTCACGTGCAAAGCACGAACAGAGCAACCAGTGCTGCTGATTTACAGCCTCCGAGTTTGGGGTCCTCTCTGCTCTATCCCTGATTATTTATTTGTGTTTACTTTTATTGTGTGCTCTTGCTATAAATCACTTGAAATCCCTTGTGAAATGCCATGTGCAAAATTATTTTTCAAAAACACACTTTAAAAGGGAAGTTTTTCCAGTGAGAAACAAATATGTTTACATAAGCGAAATAAAATAAAATGGAAAACAGCAGGAAATATTAGCAGAAAGGGAACGAATGAAAAAGTGTATAGAGGGAAAACCCTAGAGGTGAGAACAAGAAATCTGATTATTAAGTTTATGACAAGAGGGGGAATTCTGTGAAGAGATGTACTGGTGAAAGTGGCAGCATTAAAATGGCAAGTTTGTAACAAAGTTACACATACCAACTTAAATAGGGAGTCTGGACCTTATGAAAATTAGAACCAAATTACACGGAAATAAAACCCAATTTAAATTTCTGTTGCTGAAACAGAAATGCAAATTTAGTTTTTTAACTAAAAGAAAAAATTATTTGATCGTATCAACTCCACCGTATGATGTGTGTATATAATAAGCTACAAGAGACAAAGACAGCAGATTCAAGGGTTCCAATAACCTTCTCACAGGGAAGACAATGAGAAATACACTGAAAATAGAAACAAAAGAGAAAAAATAAAAGTTACACATAAAATAATTATAATGATGTAAAAAAAAACCTCAGCAATATATTTCACAGTATTTTAAATAAAAACAAAATCTAAACAAGAAGCTGAAACACCACTTTTGTATACCCCCAGAATTCTACAAGGTACAGCAAGAAGATGCTTGATACTCATAAAGCACCTCCCTCCACTGGCAAAAGGAATGAAGCATGTTATTTAAATAAATAATAAGTCAAAGTTCTGCTCCCCTCCCATGAGTGACGCCATAAATTTGCTAGGATAATAGCAAGGGAAGAACAAATCCCTCTGTGAGTACATGGAGTGATGTCTAAAAAATATTACCATGCCCAAAGCAAACATTCAACAAATAAGAACGCAATATTCCAAGCCTATGAAAGAAAACAAACTGTCAAAGTCATTCTGAATTAATCTAAGAAGTGAGACGGCTGGCAACCCATCCAAAATGCTATACCAATTTACAGAAAAGGCCAGTACCCACCCTCAGGGACACCTATATAATGGCCTCGTTCTTCAGGTAGATTTTAAAAAATGGTTTTTTATTTCAGACAGAGAAAGAAATTTTTTTATTTCTCCAATTTTTCTCTTACAAGAGTTTATATGAGATTCATATAGTTCTGTACGAAAGCAAACCACTTACTGCCACAGACTTGTAATTCATAGGCTTCCTTATTCTAATTAATGCCTAAGAGCTCTGGAAATCAGGACTTATGCTCATATAACTAAATTACAGGTAGATGTCCATAAAGTTACATTCATTCACGGTTAATTAATGTGCACATAATTGGTGCCATAGGCAATGGGAAGGTAAAAACTGCAAAGTCACAGAGCTCCCTTTCCCATATGGAGCTCACACTCATGCAGATTACTTGGTGACAAAAAGATCCTTGCAAGAGAAGTTTGTGAGCTGGAGCACAAGTGAATCTCCTGGTGTTCTCAGGGGCTAGGATGAGTAGGCGCTTGATTGTTGATTCACTGGTCATACGAGGCATATCTATACTCAAGAACCTTCAAAGGCTATTTTCTTAACTCAGAAATCAAGGCTGTTTTCTTGCTATTTTATCTCTGTGAAGTGTTCAAGTGGTTAGGAAAATTCCTTACATTATTAAGAAATCCTACCTGGTTACAGAATAGAGACAAAGGTATTAAACTAAAATGCACTCAGGTGACTTGCCCTGTGGGCTACCAGCAGCCTAGTCTCACTGTACCTCACTGCTCCGCCCTATTTTGCCACTCTTCGGCTAACAGAGTCTACAGGCTGGAGGACCTGACCACACTGACTTTCAGGTTTAAGCGCACAACAGTAACCGCACTGAAACTGTCTCCAATACAGATGAGAAAAGGGCAGAGAACGACTCCCACTTCTATTCTGTTATGATAGCTCTGCCTACCTACATTCGGTGACGACTTAAGCATTTTTGATGCTTTACATGCTTCAGTGGCATTTACTTGAATAGTTCAGAATATTTTAACTTCAACTTGTATTTAGGACTTTTCAGAGAGGGAACGGCCTATAGTTAAAACATGAACCATAACAAATTTGTCTCTGTTAACTGCCTTGTAAATGTGCACATTTCCAGTGGAACCATAGCAAACTGTGTCCCAGAGAATTTCTTTCAGCTTTGCAGTTTGATAATTTAACTATTCTTAAAAATAAAGCACTGAACTTTTTCTAAATGATGCCAGGGTCTACATATTTAGCCAAAGGCAATCTATGTGTATGTGTGTGTTTTATTGTATTATAACAGTCAATTCTTTCCTGGCTTTTAATCACATGGGCACATATTTCATCCCACAGTGCTCTCCTACAGACATGCACTACACTCCAGACCATCTGTTTCACAGTTTTGCGACACCAGTCACTCAAGAAATTGGGCAGTAGAGTGTGGATGAATCAAAACCCTATTACCCTTCCTGACAAACAAAGCATAGGCCCCAGGTAGATTGGAATTCCCATCTCTGTCTTGGTAAATGAAGAGCAGCATTAAAAAAAAAAAAAAAAAAAGATGTATCATAATTATTATTGGTAGAGTGGGTGGTTAATTTAATTCATGAGCTGTCACAGTGAGTTCCTCTGTCCCCTTTTCCCTTCCCCTCAACCACTCCTACCTAGAATTCCAAGGTCAAATGCTGTGAATACATATTCTCTCAATTTTAACATAAGCTCAAATTTAACTTCCAGAATTAGCTTTCTGAAATTTTGCTTCAGTTCTAAAAAATTTAGCAAACACTAAATTCACACTTCAAAACAATACTCACAAAGGTAAGGCACCTGATTATTCATGTAGTGAATTAAGAATTATGTAACACACCTGGCTGGCGTAGCTCAGTGGATTGAGCGCGGGCTGCGAACCAAAGTGTCGCAAGTTCGATTCCCAGCCAGGGGACATGCCTGGGTTGCAGGCCAAGGCCCCCAGCAACCGCACATTGATGTTTCTCTCTCTCTTTTTCCCTCCCTTCCCTCTCTAAAAATGGATAAATAAAATCTTTTTTAAAAAACTAAAAAAAAAAAGAATTATGTAACACAGGCTCAAAAGTTTATACCTACAAGAGACTTCCAGATATGAAAATCATCTAATCTATCACCTACATTTTAGAGAATTCAAGCAGGTAGTTGGTAATGTAACAGGGTACAGCCAAGAGGAGGGCCCCTATAATGGGGTCCAGAACTCAAGGTATCCAGGAAATATTTGAAAAAGATATATAGGGTGTCCTTACCCCCACAAGTCTGAGCTGGGGGATGGGACACATGGAGCAGGGCCATTGACAGCTGTTTTGTACAGCAACAGCTTTGCAGCTAACCTCTGGCGTGGTCATTTAACATATCTATAACCTTTAACTGGTTTAATGGATATGTTAAATAGCTGTGGCCATTCTTTGAGCTAGGGGGATGGAAGTGACTTCCATCCAAGAGATGTAACTGGGAGGCAACTCCCCCTGGTTACAGCACCTGCATGAGAGCTTGGAGATGACTGGCTCCATGCCACAGGGCCACACCTGCCCAGACTTACTATGGCAGCCCAGTAAAGCTGGAAGAATACGGCAAGGCCGGCAGAAGTGACTGATTGTAGGAGTCAGAAATGGGGCTATAGAGGAAGACTGGTGCTGCGATTTAAACCCAGGCACGGCAGCCATATAAGAAGCTGGGACCAAACAGCTGTGGCGGAGTGGGGACCCCGCAGCTTGGGTAAGAGTCAGGACCACCCAGCTTTGGAAGTGCTCCCTTTTGCCACATGGATGGTGCTGGGAGCCTGAATCACAGACTTCTACTTCTTTCCTGAGATGCAGTACCCCAGATGGGGCAAAGGAGAGAATGAAGGACTTTGTGCTTTTGTGGGTATTCTAAAGAACTTTAGTCTGTATAACTTTTAAGTAAATAATAATTCCTTTCCTTTTCACCAATCTCTGACATTGAGAGACATCTTTCCTCTGGCGGCAGGCAAAGCAAACTTAGTACAGGGGTGGGGAACCCCCAGAGAAAAAGGGGGGTCCTTTATATCGTTCACCACCTCCTGGATCTGTTCTGTAACAGTAACAACTCAACCTTTTACAAATTCAAAAAGTAAAATGTAACCACAAAAAATCCAAAGCATCTTTCAGCTAGAAAATACTGATTTAAGAATAATAATAGTAATAATCCATTCTTTTTAAAGAGGGCCAATACTAAGTAGATCTGTTTCTACTGTTTCTGTTTCTAGTGACCCTGAGAGAGCAAGGTTCAAACACAGCATTGCCAGCTTATCTTATAAAGAGCAAATAAAACTAAACTTGTCTTTAAAACTGGCTACCAGTCTACCGCAAGTGAAGTAAATGCCAAATGCCAGGTCAGTGTAGATTCAGCAGCAAAAATTCACTAGAGAAGCAACAGCCAGGGAAACAGCCACTCCCATCCAAATACTTTCAGAAGCACACATTCTTACTCATACAAGTGGTATTTGAAAAACCCACAGTCAGTCTAATTCATGCAGAAGAGTGCCCTAAAAGGAACATTAACATTATTATTGTGTTGGTTAGTATACCTAATGTTTGCATACATTTTCATCGTATGTTCTCTTTATTCATTTTCATGACCAATTTTAGTATTTTTATAAGGCAACATCTATTTCCAGGAATGAAATCTCACTGTGTGACATTAAGCCAATAGGACAAAGACTTTAATTTACAATGACCTGTCAAAAGGCTACTGCTTGAAATCAACAGGGTCATAAATTAGGAGTTACCGGAATACCATCTGAGGCTTCCAGTGCCTTCAGGAAAGAAAAACACAACATTCAACTAATGAGTACTTATTCTTGCAACGTAAATTAAGATCTAACAGCATACTATTTCAATCTACTACCGATACAGAATAATATTCACATATGTTACTCTGTAGCCTTTGTTTAGCATCATTACACATCCATCATAGCAGAGGGCAAAGCACAGCTGGAAAAATTCAACAGAAAAAAAGAAAAACCAGTTGACCACGCAAAGCAAGACACCATCGATCTGCACAACCGACTACTGTGGACAGATACACTCACCATCGAGCTTCAAGCTGCAAGGCTCTGAGGGCTAAGCTCTGCATTGGTCCTTTGAGGCCCTGAATTCTGATTCCAAATCTGCCACCAACCTTGCACACAGCCCTGAGTCACAATTATATAGCTTAAATGTACTAATTCAATTTACTGGGAATAAATACTGATCCATGTCTTTAAATCTCTTTACCTCTTTCACCTTCCCTGGTTGGATGCGCTCTTCACCCGGTCTCCATGCATAAACATCACCGGTTTTCCTGAGAATTACTCAAGAGTCCTTCTCTTCTTCTCCCAGCCCACCAGCAAGGTCATTAGTTAAACCTTACTACTTCTTTAAATCTTTCTAATCTTCTCTTCCGAGCTTTCTCTAAAGCACTATTTCTCAAAGTTTATTCCTCCAAAATAGGCCTGCACAATCTGCTGCCTCCAAATACTTCCATCAGGTCTTCCTCCCTTAGTCCAGTCTTTGCACTCCTCACTGTACTCAACGGCAGAGATGCCTGGATCCCACTCTCAGATCCACAGCCTTTGCTCCAAGGACCCCACTAGTTCACCCATCCTGCTTTGCAAATGTTGGATCAAAGACAATGAACTCCCTCTCTATGTCTGGCTAACTCCTTCACTATAGCTCATCGGCTGACTTATATAGCTGTCATAAATCAAGCACCAGGAGAGGTCTTTTGCAGGGAAGAAGAAATACATAGATGAGTAAGAAAGTTGCATATGATTTTTTCACTGAAGTGCTAATTTCATAAAAATCAGCACCTCTCATCACCTTCTGCCTAATCTAGCTCGACCCGTGCCTGTACTGATCCCCATTCTCACATTCACTAGTCTTACCCAGTTCACTTGGACTCCTGCAGCCTCCCCCCACCCCCATCTCCACACCTGTCCCTCCAATCCATCTTCCACTCTCCATCAAAGTGCTCTTTCCCATACACAAATCCAACCACGACCTCCATTGCTCAAAGTCATTTCCAGTGACTGGTAAATTTTCAAAAAAGCCTGCAAACTCCTATGTGTAGCACAAAGGAACCTTCCTGATCTGCTGATGCCTCACCCAAAATGATTAAACTAATGTAAGATTGGCAAAAGACTACAGGTTTTTCTCTCTTCTGTGCCTTCCTGCTGCCTTGCACACCTGTCCCTTTCTCTGTAAACACTTACCAAACCTTCAAAATTCATCTAGAGCTTTATTTCCTCCCAGAAGCTCCCCCTAACTTGCCTCCGGAGCCCAGATGCCCTTTCTTTGCAGTCACTGTGTCCTGCGCACACCTCTGCCACGGTGCTTCTCTCCCCACCTGACAAACAGTTGGCTTCTGTGCCCATCCCTCCCACTGGAATGCAGGCTCCTTGAGAGAGGAAGGTACATTCTACTACGTAATTTGGGTAATTAGCATAGTGCCTAACTTAGAGCAGATGCTCTTTACAAGAAGAGGTGCTCTTAGCAAATGTAAGCTAGACTAAGAATTGGTCAGTTGAAAGAGACAGTGGAAGTGTGGATTCATTAAAAAACTGATAGCTATCCAATTAGGTGTACAATAATGTGAGACACCTGGAGGTGCGCTCACTCACCGTCGTCAGGCCAGGGCCTTTTGTCCGAGTTCAGGTCTGCGGATTAATGATAGGGATCGTCTTTCTTGTTCTGGCTATGCCTGCCAGTGTGGCCTTCTTAAAATGGAGCAAAACCTTCAAGACACTTGCAAAATAATCTTGTTAGATACTCGATCAAACCGTTTTATTCATCCATATCCCCTCGCTTAATTCAACAGCAAGATTTTCAAGTGACCTCTCTCTCAGATCTTTACAAAAATTCAATTTACATATTTATAGGAAAAAATCTTTCTTCTCATAATCATATTTCACCAATTTATATAATATTCAATAAATTCACACTTAAGAAGGTTAAGTAGCGTGAGTAAAAACGGGTTTACAGCAGTACATAACCAACCCACAGTTAGCCTACAACTCGACTTGGCAGGATGAGTCGTGTGGCCACGAGAACAGTCTGCAGGCCTGAATCATTCAGATGGGCAGTGGTCAATAAGCTTTATCCCACAAAAGGAGAGCATCAGTTAATCCAGCAAGTTGGTTAAACAGAAGCTGGTTGAAAGTTTCTAAGATAAATGTTTACTAAAAGAACAGAGGAAATGAAAGAGAGCCAATGGATTTCCTCCAGGCTTCCATAACCACCAACATATAGGAGGGAGGCACTACAGCAAAATGATCAGGCCATCTAACCCTTAAAGTCCTTCAATGACTCCCCAGAATTTGCATTCAATTTCCAACCCCTTAGTATACAGGTACCTCCCTGAAATACTACCTGCCTACCATCCCACACTACACTACACTACACACACACACACACACACACACACACACTATTCCTCCAGCTATTCTGATTTATTTGTAGTTACCTCGAACATGCCTTTCCCTCAACTTAGCATGTCCCACACACCTCTGCCTAATTAATTCTTATGCATCTTTAACGACTCAAGTATCACTTCCTCTGAGAAAGCCCTCTCTGATGCTTCCCCTCCTCCTACTGGAGGCAGACACCCCTGCTGGGCAGCACCCCGGTACCCTTATATGCAGGTGGCCATGTGCACTGGCTGCTTTGGGTCAGTCCTAGATTATGACTACTGTCCCAACACAAGTATCAATAGCACTTCGCTCACCATCAAAAAGTGTCCCGGTTTGACAGTAAAGTATATGGTCGCCCTCAACGCTGTGTGCTACAAAGACAGCTAAGCAATGGTCTATGATCTTATTTAAAAAAAATAAGTAAATAAAAAATTATACACACACTTAGACTATCTAACCTCTCAAATATGTATACTTGTTATTCACCCCTTTTTCTGAAAAGAGTCATAGTTTGGACAACAAATTATAAATGGCCATCTTCTGTATATACCTGTATCATAGCACTTATCACACTGTCCTACAAATGCTTTCTCTACCCATCTCCTTCACAAGACTAAAAATTTCTTGAGGAACAATGGGATTATCTTATTTATATTAATATCCACACAGACAAGCCCAAAGCTCAACACACATTAAATACACTCAGGAATGTCTGTTGATTGTTATCAATTCAGAAGACAATGCCTAAGTAGCTGCAGCAAACCAGTTATTTATAAACACCCAAATAAAGTGATTTATCAGCCTTGACTGCTGCCCACACAGTAATTAAAAATGTAATCATTTTAATCTCAACACAAAATATATCATCAGCAGTAATAACATATTTGATTACTGACTCAATTTATTCAAGTAACATGATGAACTTTCATACTGTCTTATGTTCTTACCAACATAACTAGTACCAAAAGGTGATTTTTAAAATTTATTTATTTATTTATCTTAGAGAGAGGGGGAGAGAAACATTGATGTGAGAGAGAAACATCAATCGGTTGCCTCTTATACGCGCCCCATCCTGGGACCAACCCCGCAACCTAGGTATGTGCCCTGACCAGGAATTGAAACAGCAACCTTTTGTTTTGCGGGCCAGCACCCAACCGACTAAGTCACACTGTTCATGGCTGATTTCTTTCTTTCTTTTTTTTTTTTAAGGAATACTTTTTTGTGTCTCCAGAAATGTACATAAACTCAAGAAAAGTTATTGTGTTTTTATTTAAAAAGAAAAATGCAGAAAACAGCCTTGTGATTCTCTTCCTTGAGGTGCCATTAAAAGCTATTTCTGCCAGGGGAAAATGGTACACATTATGTACATAAACAAATTTACACAAACAAGCAAAGCTGTTTCATATTTCAGTCTAATAACAACTGTCAGACATCTTCCAGATAAGGTACTTCATGGAGGAAACATACAGACAAAAAAATATGATTTCAAGACCATGCATTATTTGTTCCCATGAAGTTTATTACTAATGTTCAAGTCACTGAAGAAAAATGAAAAAGAATTTTCTGGATAAACCGAAATCATATTCAGCAAGAGAATGATTAGAGAATGAGCTAACTGACTACCAAGATAATTACAAAATTATAACTTAGCTCTGGAATTAAAACCAAGGACATGTCTAAAATCACTATTGAGGATAGAAGGAGGCAGAAATGATCCAAAGGGCAGGTAATTCCTCTCTAATGACTGAAAAGAACAAACAAAAAAATAAAACACACCACATTTTAATAAATGGGTCAGGAAATAAAAGGTGGGCAAAGAACACCTAAATGGTGGGAAATAATTCCATTGACTTCTTTAAATTTTCAGGTAAAAAGACAGATAAGACTTACATACTCAAGTTACCCAAGTTGTAGCAAATTATTGCAATTTCTAAATAAGGAGCTTTACATCTTTCATATGGAGCTTCAATTTTTACGTTCTCTTGCAAGTAATTACAAGCTTGGGCAATCACTCAAAGCAGAAATAAAGTTAAGGCAAAAGGAGTGCTCTCCCCCTTCTATACTCACAGCCACGTCTCAGGCGAGCATACTTTCATGACTGTTTCTGGTTACTTATAAACCGTCATTACAGAGCAACAGATTGGGGTTTCCCAAATGGAAGAGAGCACAACAGCTTCCGCAAGCCTGAGGATGGGCTGGAAAAGATTACTATCTGTAATGGAATCACTCAGGTTTTCACTGATAACTGCTAACTTGAGGGATTTACCTACAAATAAATTGTACGATCATTATACATGTACAACTATTATCACCATCATCCCACTCTGAACCTTCCTATGTGGAGAGGGAATAGCAAAGGTGAAGGACCATGGGGGATGGACTTCAAAGTTTAAGTATATCACCCTGGCTGGTGTGGCTCAGTGGACTGAGCCAGGGTAGTCAGTTCGATCCCCAGTTAGGGCACATGCCTGGATTGTGGGCCAGGTCCCCCAGTAGGAGGCACACAAGAGGCAAGCACACATTGAAGTTTCTCTCCCTTTCTCCCTCCCTACCCCTTTGTCTAAAAAATAAAATAAATAAAATCTTTAAAAATAAGTATGCCTACTATGTGCCAGATAATGTGACAGGCCTAAAGACACACCATAAAACGGACAAAGTCCCTGCCTTTAAAGTGCATAAACATTCTTTCTTCAGAAGATAATGTGTCATTAGGACCTGAACTGAGCTCTGATCCAAACCTATTCCTCCTACATACTGCCCCAAGAGGGAGAGACCCTTCAGCAGGTTTTCTAACAACTCCTCCTGTGAGATATATGGGGAAAATGTAGGTTTTTATTCCCTGAAACAGCTTCCGAGAGTACAACCAGGTAAGAATCTCAGACTGTGATGGTTAATTTTGTGTCAATTTGGCTGGGCCGTGGGGCCCAGACACTTGGCCAGACATTATTCTGGATGCTTCTATGAGATTTTTTTTAGTAAGATTAACATTTAAATTGGTTAACTCTAAGTAGAGCGAACTGCCCTCCACAATGGGAGTGGGCCTCATCCAATCAGCTGAAAGCCTAAAAAGCACAAAAGATTAACTTCCCTGAGCAAGAAGGAAGTTTCCAGTAGACAGCCTTTGAACTTGAACCCTGAGTCTCTAGCCTAGGTCCTTCCCTGGATCTCTGGCTTGACACTTTATGGACTTGAACTGCAACCTCAGGCCTTCACTGGGTCTCTAGTCTGACAGCACACCCTGCAGATCTTGGATTTGCCAGCCTCCCTAGTCATATGAGCCCATTCTTTAAATCCCTCTCTCTCTCCATGTATGTATACACATACGAGGTCTGTCCGGGATAAGTCCAGCCACTGTTAATATAATGAGAACAGTTTGTGCAACATCAATGTAACATGGCAGCCAAGGAGAGTGGACTGGAATGTGCATGTGTGAACAATGATGACTTCACTGTACTAGTCAGTGGGGGCGGTAGAAGCCATTGAGTGAACATGTATACTGTGTGGCCGTCACATTCAAAATGACCGAGCAAGTAGAGCAATGAATCTGCATCAACTTTTGAATTAAGCTTGAAAGTTGCTCTACAGAATCTGTTGGGATAATTCAGAAGGTTGCTCTGAGCCATTTGTGATTGGCAGCTTAATCACAACAATGCGCCCACTTCTACATCACATCTCATGCAATTTTTTTGTGTGTGTGAAACATCAAATCACCCAAGTGACTCAGCCTCCCTACAGATTTGGTGTCCTGTGATTTCTGGCTTTTCCCAAAACTCAAATCTCCTTTGGAAGGGAAGTGAGTTCAGAAAATACAATGGGGCAGCTGACAGCCACTGGGAGAACTGTGTGAGGTCCCAAAGTGCCTACTGTGAAGGGGAATGAGGCATCATAGTCCTGTGTACAATGTTTCTTGTACCTTCTTCAATAAATGTCTCTATTTGTCATATTACATGGCTGGATATCTTCTCGGCAGACCTCATGTACACACACACACACACACACACACACACACACACACCTCCTATTGGTTCTGTTTGTTTGGAGAACTCTAATATATTACCTAAAAATTAAATATAAGACATGGAAAAAAGGTACCTTCAAAATTATTTCATATCAATATTTACAGTTTATTTCCACCATCCTCCAGTGAGACAGATCAACTCTTCTTAGTCAATGGTTCCTTTCTAAATCAAGGGTAAAAATTTCATTAAGAGCCAAAACCAAATAACTTTAAAACTTCCAACTTCTACATCAGCAAATAGGGCAATCTCCTGATCTGTAGGTCCTTGAACACACAAGGCATAGAGCTCATAGTTCAGAAAAGAAACCAGCAACATAATTCCACAAGCATCATGGTTTCCAATGGAAAAACAAGTCTCATCTCAAACTTGGTTGGATGCATAATATTGTTTTTTTTCTTTCTTTTTTTTTATTTTACTTTAATTGTTGTTGCAGTACAATGTTCTTTTACTCCCATTCCAACCCACCCACCACCTTTTTTCTTTAAATTGTCCTTACAACTATATACCATCATGTAAGTATTATTACTATAAACTCAGTATTCAATAAGATACAAATAGAATGTATTAGCCACATTATAGTAAGTCTTTAAGTGTACCTAATAAAAAATGATAATGCAGCACTGCATTACACAGTAATGCAATTTAATCAGGACTTCACCAGAGCTTATAAAATGCCAAACTGTTTAAAACCGTTAAGATTTGAGTTATGACAGATTCATAAATAGAGAGCGGGCTGACAGCTCTGAGGGAGGGAGTTGAGGGTGTGGGGGGATCGAGCAATGGAGAAAAAGGACTCGTGGACACAGACAACAGTGTTTTGATTGAGAGGGGTGGGGAAATGGCTGTAGGTGGGGGTGGAAGAGGATATAAGCAGGATAGATTATAATGGGAAAAAAACACAATAAAAAATAAACTATTTAAAAAAGATGTATCAGTTGATCTAATTAAGCCAGAAGCAATACTTTAAATTTCTAATTACAGAAAATTCTGCCACCCAACAAAAATATTTTTCTCCTTTATAAATTCCAGCATGGTCTATAAAAGCTTTTCAAAGGTAGAATACTAGCCAATGTATGAGAGGAACTGACCCTTTGACCCTAACTAAAAATATTATATACTACCATATAATCTAATCATACATCAAATGCTTCTTTTCAGCTAAAAGTTTTGTTAAAAGAACAGCAGGAAACTACACACTGGCTGGTGTTTTGCAACAGGAAACACATTCAAAAGGACGCTCTGGAGGTCCAGAACTCAGAATCCTGTTTTTAACTGGGTACGTGCAAGTGCTTTCCCAGGACCACATGCCAGCGAGATGCTCAACACGGTTTTCCTGCTGTCTCAGCCTCTGAGAGAGAGAGAGCCTGTTGAGGCTCGATCATTTCACAGATCAAAAAGGCATAGTCTCACCTGGGATCATTGTTAGGCTTTCTTTAAACAAGCATGTATTATTTTTAGTAAGACATCTCATTAAAATATTTTTCACTTCAAATCTGGAATCCATGTCCAGTTTTTTAAAGCATATTTTAAGTAACACAATAGCAACTCAATGGAAAGATCTAAAAGATGCAAATGTTATCATCATAATTTAAAATACAATGGAAGGCCTTCCCTGTCATAATACTTAGAAACTTAGGCACAAATGCGGGATTGATTTTACCAAGGACAAAAAGTATGCACTTAATGAATTCAACTGTCAAAAGTTCACCCACCCCTTCTTCAGTATTCCATAAATTTATACTCCTCAACCAAAATGTTTTTTCTGTGATATATTGACCTCCAAAGAAAACTGCATTAAAAATTATTAGAATCTTGGAAAGTATTAAACATTTGTTTTTGTCAACTTCCTAAGTTGTTATTGCTGATCATCTCTATTGCGACCACATCACCTTTTTCATATTTATATAATTAAAGCAGTAATATGCTCACTGTAGAAAATTTAGAAAATCTAGAAATATAAAATAATTTTTTAAACATCACCTTTATTTGCTCCATCCAGAAATAAACAGAGTTAACATTTTGATATATGTGCTTTCAATCTTTATCTTAGATGCAAATACATATACTTTAAAATAAAATCCTGATAAAAATGCAATTAAGTGTTAACCAGTCTTTTTACCCTACACTAGATTATAAAGTATTTCTCTTTTTTTTTTTAATTCTAGAAAGCATGGTTTATAACATGATTTAAAAGCTTTATCCTCTTACACTATGTATATATCACAATGAATGTAATCACTTTCCTATCACTGGATTCATGAGTGCTTTTGATTTTCTACCAAAATAACATTTTTAAAAATTTTTATTTATTTATTTTTAGAGAGGGAAGGGAGGGAGAAAGAGAGAGAGAGAGAGACATCAATGTGTGGTTGCTGGGGACCTGGCCTGCAACCCAGGCATGTGCCCTGACTGGAAATCGAACCTGCGATGCTTTGGTTCGCAGCCCGTGCTCAATCCACTCAGCTATGCCAGCCAGGGCCCAAAATAACACTTTGATAAATGCCTTGCTAACAATCATTGACCAAAAAATATAAAGGCAACAAAATTTCTTATCCAAAAAAGGCCTGTAAACACAGGAAAACATTCAAACTCACCAATAAATCAACATAATATGCAAATTATGAAAGACATTTTCCACTTACCAAACTGAACACTACAAAGCATATAAACAATACCAAGGGCTAGGGCTGGCTCGGGGACTGTGAGAACACCAGTCCAATGGAGTGCTGGTGGTAAAGCAAAACGGCCTTTCTGAGTAGTCATTCAGGTAGTATGTATCAGGGGCTTTAAAATATTTTAGCCAATAATTTTACTATTAGGAATGTATCTAAATAGTCTAAATAACTGTAGAAGCTGAACAAAAAACATTCTATGTAGGATTAATTTCCTGTTAATGTACCATTATTTACAGACACCAAAAGTCAACGAAGAACTGATCTTACATTATTATCATTCTTGTGTCCTGCTTTTCCTGTTTCATCAAGGATTTTCACTTCTGGATCAGCTTTAATTTTTCCTAAGGCTTGTTTGTGCATTTGTTTTAATATTCACTGCTCAACCTCAAAACTTCTAAGAGGAAATGACTGCCCTTTATTATTCTACCTATAGAATAAGCTTCTAAAAATAAATGTATTTTACGTATTGGTGCACAAGCATATATTCAATCACTCCATGATAAAGTTTTGCCTTTCCCCTGAGGGATGGTTTCTTAGAAGAAAATACTTCTATCAGCTGACTCATAATTAAAAAGGTGAATCTGCCTTTTTCTGCCTTTATGGAACAACTCCGCGCATCTATTTTGTCTGAAACAAGTGCTTAGTGAAAGGCTCCATCGATACAGCTCTGACGCACAAGTGGATCTTAAACACCCGTAAAGCTGTTGAGCTCTCTCGTCTATCAAGGTCCCTTACAGTGGAAGAAACACCTTTCAAACGCCTGAACAGACACCTCTGACTTTCAGGACCATTTAAAGGCCCTGCATTCAAGATTAGATAGATTTTCCGATACACATGTGCCCTCCATGAAGCTGTCCTGGCAAATTTCTGGAAGAAAATTAGAAGTAATTTCTGAAGGACAGATCTGAAGTGGATGACAGAGAAAGGTCCACCTCACTGCAAGGTGACAGACTGAAGGCACAGGGATACTCAGGTTCTCGAGGCCGTGCCAGTCCAAAGGCATCAAGGGAAAAACACCGAGTTCCTACTCATCTGCTCACTCCCGGAAAGAAGACTCCATGGTCCTGACTATCTTTCTGACCCTTGCCCACCACTGTGTGTCCCAAGCTAGCCCACTGTACAGAGCAAATAATTCAGAAGATGAGCGCTCCCCACAATAGAACTCATTAACTGTTTTTTAACACGTCTGAGCCGTTTCACTTAAAATCATTGTTCCTTTATATATAAGGAATGGCTTTAACTCTACAAATGCTTTTTTAAAACACTCTGAAATAGATTAAATAAGCAAAGAACAAGACTTTCCTCCAAAAATATTACATTTCCAAGATATCTTTATACTCTGCCTATTTCACTGTCCTTTTTGTAAGGATAGGTGCTAGAGAAAGAGAAAGCAAGTTAGGCTGAAACCTTGGGAATTTTGCAAAGAAATTATCAATATCTCAATCATGTTGAACTATGCTGTGAAGCTATTTCCAGAACAAAAGTGAGTGAAGCAATTAATATGTCAGCAACTGTATTACAAAACATTTTTCTTTATTCTCAGGTTCCTCAGCAGGGTGTTTTAAATATATAGTTCAACTGCTAATTTCAATGATCAAGCTGCTCTGAAGAACCACTCCATAAAAATGTACTCCTCAGGTTGAGTATTTTAATCACCATCATTTTAAAATTCTTACTATAATGCATAGTGTAAATAACATTCTCAAGAGCAATTTCATACAAATTCTTCAACAAAACATGTCCCAAATTTTTCCTTTGAAATGATAGCACATTTATAATAGTGACATTATACAAATATGTTTCAAAGATAATCAGAGAATCACAAGATGTTAAAGCTGATAATGGAGTCTTAGTGATAAATTACAAGAAAGATAGTATCAATTACAAATAAGAAAATGAAAGCCTTAAGAGGCAAACTTTCCCAAGTTTACAGAATATAAGTAACTCTTGATTACTTCCATTACATTAATACTTAATAGTGTATATGTGTATGCATGTGTGTATGTGTATATGTATGTATACATATTTCAATAGACAACATGCAATCAACTAAACACCCAACCAAAATTACTCACCTCACAGATGGTTATATTACAGATAATAGCAAGTATGACATATGAAATCTGTACTGAAATAATAAAGGATGAGGAGAATTTAAAAAATAAACAGTTGACATTTGCCCATGTGCAATCCCAATCAACATAAAAGAATCATGGAAGCAACAACATAAAGAGCAGCAGGATGGAAATAAGCATCAGAGAGGAAAGGAAAAGGGTCCCTTCGTGCTAGAAAAGACCAATGCAAAGATGCAGATCAGCATCAGCACTATTTGTGCCTTTAAAGACAGGCTCTGCTAAAGCAAAGACTTAGGCTTCATCAGCAGCTATTTCAGATCACATGGATAGAAGCGCAGTGTCCCAAACGAGGGAGTTACTCCAGCCATCCGCTTTGCTACACACACTATCCTTCCTCAGTTGGCAAATACGTACGCTCATCCCTTCCTGGATCCTACTGTCTCTTCAGTTTCTTGTCTTCTTTCTCTCCATGACATTGCATGAAAGAGCAGGCAGAATTTGTTGCTTGCACACCTTGCCACTTAATCTTTAGACCACATCACCATCCAGAAAATTCTTCTGCCTCTGCTCTCTAGATTTTCCCATAGTCTGCTGCCCTCACGGTATGTCAAATTTCAACCTATCCCGAGTCATACTCATTGTGTCTCCTACACGCCTTTCAAAAAGCCTGCCCTGGTTCCATTTATATGAAATGTCCAGAAAAGGCTAATCCATAGAGACAGAAAGTAGATTAGTGGTTGCCAGAGGATGCGGGAAGAAGAAAAATTGGGAGTGACTGCTAACAGACAGAGGGCTTCTTTCTAGGGTGATGGAAATTTTCTAGAATGAGAAAACAGGGACGGGTGCCCAACACTATAAATATACTGAGAACCACTAAATTCTACACTTTAACATGGTGAATTTTATGTTACTTGAATGTTCTCTCAATAAAAGAATTGCAGATCAAAAATAAATGAAAATGCGCGCACACATGTTTATGCACGTGTGCACTCACACACACACAGCATGTCCATTTTTCCAACTTTTCTTTTGACCCTGCAAAATCACAAACTCCCCATAGTGGAATTACTCAAGCAGAAGCCGAATGATCACCTGTCAGCAATACGCTATTGAAGGGCTAACTGAAGTGAGTGGGAAATTACACTAGATTGCGTTTAAGTACTTTTCATCTTTACGTTGCTATGTCACAAACCAAAATAAAGAGATTAGAACCAGAGAAAAATTTTTAAAGTGACCAGGAATAAGAAATATAAAGCATTACTTGAAAAGTTTTCTTCCTATTCAAAATGAGAAACTGTGGACTATAAGGAAGGAAAAGAACAAAAATGAAACAGATTCCAAAAAAGCACAAAAAAATATGAAAAAGTATTCTAAATCTAAATCAGTTAGATAACAACACAAAAACCAAGAAATAATATTCAGTATACGTGCTGTCAAAGTGAATAGTCAAGAAGTAATATTCAGAGTCTAATAAAGCAAAATTTGTTTTGCTTATAGAGAATTTATCCTATATCTAATTGCATATTTCTACAGAAAGTCTGAAACCTTTTTCTTTTTGAGTAGTGAAGAGGATGTTAGAGACAAGTTACTGCAAATGAGGTTTAAATCAAATCACTGCGGAGGGGCATATAACTGGGTTAATAAGGTAAACACTATATGAATAACGTAATAAAGTTACTTTCCCCAAACTTCATCCTCTTACCTTTTAACCCAACAACTAGTGTCCTTTGTGAGGATGTTTAGAGGGGAAGGTAAAATATTATGGAGGATACAAAAAGCAAGAAACTTCAAATCTTTCCCCTACAAATAAACACCAACAAACACCTGTAGTGCCTTGTTGTACAGAAGAACTGTTTTTTACATGCCAAACAACCAGCATTCAGTGACAAAGAGGGATTAGAAAAGAGGTTCATTCAATAAACATTCATTATTTAACATTTCAGAGTACATTAAAATATTTGACATGTTTACCTGGTTATGAACTATAGGTTATAAACCACTGAAACTCAAAAGTAAGTTCAATTTGAATATTATGACATCAAAGTTATCCAAATACATGCAAGCTAGATAAGATGACAATTCTTACACTCTCTCTAGAAATTTATTTAGACTTACAAAAGAATGAAAGAAACAGAATTCCTGAGTTCATCAAAAACTTCCTCCTCTTATCTTTTTATACCTAAAATTTAGGCCACACAAAGAATCTAAAATTTTTGATGACCCAAATTCCTTATGAATTTAGGGATCACTACCTACTTAGGCATCCAGAAACAGAGTGCTTCATGCACTTTACAAGTTTACACCTGTTTCATCTTAAAGAATATTATTCAACACAACCAGCTACGTACAGCAGACCCATGTGGAAAGCTCATTTGTTAAATGAGCTCCCCCAACACTAGGACAAGCCCCTTTCAGAAGCCAGGAGACTAGAATTCAAAATCATATTCCAAAGAGTAGTGTGTTGACCAGAACCATCAGCACCAACTTGAGAGCTTGTTAGAAGTGCAAAATCTCATCTCAGACCTACTGTTTTGTGAGCATGCTGCATTGTTTGAGAATGACTGGGAATATTAAATTCTGTTATAAAGATTGAGACACTCATAAGAAGTGATAATATTTGATGATCTCATAAGCTAGTAGCTTATAAAAGAGACAACACTCTGAGGCTCGATTAAGTTTAAATAATGAAAGCTTGTAAGAGAAAGGCAAAATTCATGTGTTAAAAAATAAGTTAGTAACCTGTAAGACATGCCAAAATAGAAGAGATGATGGAACAAGCAAAAGGTGTACCTGCAAGTAGGAAGGGATGGAAAGATCAAGTTAGAATCATGTCATCTCCTGACAGCTGTGTCTTCTCCATGTCAGCCACCAACTGAGGACACTCAGTATGGTCCTATCTGGGACTTGAAGGTACTCTACCCAAGAAATGCAAATAAAACCCCTGGCTCATCAGCAGGCAAAGTGGTAAAGCTACAGCTGCCTCTAAGTGCACTGTCCCCACCCTCTTGGATACAGCAAGCATGTATCACTAGCCCAGGGTATCACTGGTGAGGGGATCCTTGCTCCAATATTAACTTTAGTTCTCATAACCACACCACGGATGGGGAAGGCTGATGTGAAAGAGGATCAGGACATATGAGTGTGTACCGGGGCTCAGGCAGCGTGGTCCTTCTGAACCTGTTAGTCCTGTAAGTACGTGAACCTTCCGTAGCTTTCCTCTGGCTTCCAGCTGTGGGTTTTAAGCTGAGTTTTTAAACCGTGTGATTCAACCACTGTAGTTTAGTTGCTGAGCCTATCTATGCCATAACCTCTGGAACAGCTGGTAGTGTGTACTTGGAGGCTAACCACTGCATCTAGGTAATTGCCCACAAAACACCTACTGAATCACAGATTCACACTTTTGAAAAATCCTCAGGTGATTCACATGCATATTCATGTAAGAAGCACTAAGCAAGACTGTTAGGAAAAGCTCCTCAAAGACAGAAATTGGGATCTCAGAACTATGCTCTGAACACCATCCTGAATAAAAGGTCTTGTGTAACCCCTGACAACTCAGAACCCCAAATGAAGGCAAAAACGCTGAGGGCTATTTTCAACTTCTCATGTAGGGTTCAGAGCAACACTGCTGCCCGTGGCGAGTCTCCTTGGAACACAGCTCTGTAAAGCTCCAGAGTTTAAGGAAACACTCAGAAAAGTACAGCACAATGCACCTCGACATTAACCCTGTGATCTCCTTCTTGCTGGGAATTAGGAAAATGCCCTTTTCCAGATATAGTGTATTTCAAGAACACCAATTCAAAGGCCATAAGGCTACCAGAAACAGAGAAAGGGGTGTGACTTCCTTTATAAAGTTTCAGTGGCCTTAGAAAGATCACCCAAAACCAGAATTGAGCAGAACAGCCTTAGAAGCATCTCTGAAGGGCTGTATGGTTACCACCAACCAGCCGCTTCTGATTTGCCTGGCTCCAGTCATTTTATGTATTTATGACATTTGCATAGTTCTTGACATATAGCAAGGGCTCTGTAAATGTTCTGAATTAACAGGAAAAAGAAAGAAAGATGTCAGCTTTTCTATTCTTGATCCATCTTAGGCAAATTTAATTAATTCAATGCCTTGGTTTTGAGACATTCCTAAGAATGAAGGCATAATTCCACATCTCCGATCAGCACAGTTCACAATACTCCTTCACCCTGTATCTCGAAGCTGGATTTTATATTTTCCATTATTAATCCCATTATAGTTTTCCAGGACACTAGGAAACACATTAACCTATCCATTAAGAAATAATCCAACCATTTCTACAAGTCACCAACAATTATGTATAAGGAATATGCTACACAGAGAAGATAAGCTATGACTTGTATGATTTTCTAAGTCCCGATTGAAGTTCAGATTTAAGATCAAGGGAAATGTCTATTTAAAACATCTACAGAAGAACTGAAATAGAAACTGAGGACACGCACGGAGATCATGAACAAGACCTAAAACAGCAGGCTAGAGTTGTTGAGAATTTTTACCCTAGTGAAGAACAAGATGAGAGTATCAGGAAAAGTATGTAAAAGTTCTAAAGATCACTTCTGTAAAGAATATACTTCCTATTGCTTCTGAAAAAGTGTGTTGAAATTTCAAAGGAAAAGATTTCAATTTGAAATTGTTAACTTCCCATTCTATAAATAATGCTTTATAAAAAGAATTGAAACACACACATATGGCATATCTGAGTGTATTCTCTTCCAAATGATCGGCTGGATTCTGCTCACCCCGTGTACCTAGCACAGCCAGACAGCCCAGGTATTCATTAGACACTTTGGCACAAGTTTTTACAGTGTTGCAGGGGTTTTAAATACGTGTTTAAGAATTGACTCTACAAGCTCACCGAGGAAAAGGTAACCTTGTAAGTTTTTGTTCTCCTGTAGCTAACAGCATGAGAATAGACACAGGATAAGCCTTCAATAAATACTTACTGAATTTAATTAAGTATTACCACTCTCTAAGGCAAAAATCTTCACTGGAGATTAATCTAAACACTGCCATCACCACCACCACCCAGTAGAAAAGTAGCTCTCAAAATTTCCAAGTGAATTCACTTACATGCTATAAACAATGGGAACAACAAGAAAGAGTCTTATTCATTATGAAGGGCAAAGAATGAATCTTCTGTTTGCAAAATTAATCCACTCCAGCTAGTACTGTTAACTGCCCACTAAAACACAGTGCATCATCTCTGTTTCACAGTTCTATTACTTGATCTATGTTCTGATGAAATGTGTTAAACTTAAATATATGTAATTTATTTCACTCTTTGTTATATGAAATACACAGCATCTTTATGGTATGAAAACTAAAAGGCAAAATGCTTACTGGTATAAGCAACAGTAGAAAAAAATCACTTTTATTTCAAAATATCATACCCCAAACCTGGTTTCCTTATGTAGGAACAGCCATATTTCAATGATAAATCCTTGAAAATTCATTAAACCTATTACTGTGCAGTTATATTTTGGGTAGCACGAGACCCAGATACAAAGCCGATGTCCAAATGGCCTGAGTGGGTAGCATTCTACTTGATAAATTTTCATAAGCTGCTAATTCCCATTAGGGACTCAGTGACTGGTTTTAACAAACTCCTTGAAGAGTTCATTTCGGTTACTCTTGCCTTGCTCAGTGTGAAGCAATTTAATCTTACTGCTTTCTCCCTAAGGGGCAGAAAGATGATGTCCAAAGGGGAGTACTTGCCAAAGGGTCCTAACTGTGAAACTCAGGAGCTCACAGAACAGGTCTGAAACAGGCTCCCTAAAGAGAGTGCCTGGAATTGGGGGGGGTAGGAGACAGAATGACAAAGGGAAGGGGCGAAGCACTGCAAAGAAACTTAGTTTAATCAGAAACTAGACTCACATCTCCAGCTATTTTAAACACAGTGGAACTTCACTTGGCCCCTTCTGATCCAGAACTTCTGCTTTACACTAATGAAAGGAGTTTCCCGGCTACCACCTGTAGACAATTTCATAGATTATTACTTTATTGCAAAACAGCATTGCATGATTAAAGCAAGGTCGGATTTCTCTTTGCTGTGTAAACTACACTACGGCCTTATAGGGGAGTTTCATCAGATGGAAATGGCAATAGACAGTGATCAGAGATTTTCAGGAGGAAATTTTAAAAGATACCATACCAAATTCCAAATCACAGATACACTGTGTAAGCTGAAAGCCCCTTACAAAGTGGTTTCAAACCACACATTCTGCCACTGCAACCCTCCAGCTCCCCTTAGGAGGCACGCCAGAATCTTAGGAAGGGGCTGGTGGGCAAGTGCCCTTTGAAAGAGCACTCCAGGAGAGTCTGACTGACACTCAACCTCCTGCCCTGTTGCCATTACCGGCTAATAACGTCTCACCGCCCGCTGCTGAGGCACTCTGTGCTCTTCCTCTGTATCAAATGTGAACTAAGTGAAGTCGTTAGAATAGAGCATCTGAATTCAGTTGGCATTTATCCAGTTTTTAAGAGGTAAAAATAAATCCATGAATGGCAAATCAATTTAACTTTCTTTCACAAAATTTCATTTTAAATCTCCCTATCAAATTTGGAACGCAAAGCTATTGACAGTCATAGCTTTCCAATTAAAGCCCGCTAATCTATTTCCATGAGTCAAACTTTCACTACCAAGTAGCAGCACAAAAAAAAAAAGTTCCAACATTCTTCACAATCCACTTACACTTAAGTGATAATTCAGAATTTTTTAAGCAAGGAAATAGAGTATTATATCAAAGTTACCATAACTCTCCCATTGTGCACTCTACTTGATATCCTAGTGTTTAGATTCAGAAAATACTACTTTTGGGTAAACTTAGGTAAAACTAGTTATAGAAGTAATTCTATTTCAAACTAACACTCCTAATTTTCAGTGTTCACATTATTCACACTCCGGTCCATTGAAAAGTATCTCACACTCCCAAAACTTCTTCAATTTTAATGTTACTCAATACTGGCTTATGCAACTATAAAACACATTAGGAAATAGGCTGGATATCTCTCAAACTCCACATTTTTAAAATCACCTGACAACATTCTGTGTATCAACAACCTTGAGCTCCTTACAGTTGTCAAAATCTGTTCTGCATACAGTTAGGCCCAACTACTAAGGAAGCTTAGAAAAAACTTGGAAAACAAACTGAGAAAACATACTTACCTTAATTGGAGCACTACTAAACTTAATTCTCCTGTTTGCTGGGATATCGTCTTCTTCTGGCAATCCAACGATTTCTGAGTATTCCATGTCAGGCTGATAGTAATTGTTCTCATCACTATCATCCTGCTCATCCTGCTCGGTGCCTGTCTCTCCCCAGTCCGAGTTACACCTGGACCTTACCCTATATACATTATAGTCACTGTGCATGTAAACATGGGAACCCTCAACGTTACTTGTATCTTCGGACACTTCCTTCCCACACCTGGGTCCAGAAGCATCAGCAGAGATAAAATCACCACCTGCAAGTTCTCTCTTATGTGGCATTGCTGCCTCATTCCCAACCAAATTAGCTTTGGCATCTTCATTTTGTGGTGAAAGGATGTCAGACTTTGGCATTGCCTGATCCTCAGCACAAGGTTCCTCACGAATGTCTCTGTCAACTCTGTCAGGAGTCTCTTGGTTCAATGTGGAGTCCTCAGCTTCCCTGCTCTGCTGTGTCTCTTCACTAGGCATCAAAGCTAGAGAGGTACTTTTCAAAGCCACTTCTGTTACTAAGGACGTGTTACTCTTCCGGGCATCCTCTGAGTCATCACCGTGTTTGCTTGGAGGAGACCAAGAATTAGAATCCTTCAGGTGACCGAAGGTGTCAAGATTCGTAACAGTCACAGCTGGTAAATTTAGGGGATAATGCCCAGTCACTGAGTATTCACTGTTTTCAGCCTTCTCAGAAATGGTGGAACTGGGGGAATCGGTGTTCTCAAATACTGCACTCAGTTGACTCACGGTGGGGGAGACAGCCTCTGTCCGGGAGCTAAGGCTGTCCAAGGAATCAGTACTGCCTCTGTTGGACTTCGAACCACCCCATTCGTCCTGAGGGTCACTGCCTCCGGCTTTCTCTTTCTTTGGGGAATAACGGTGGTTCTGTCCAGATTCATGCACACTTCTCTCAAACAACTTCCGAGTTTCTGTGAATTTAGAATATGAAGGGCCATCGTGCATTGTGTCAAATCTACTAATTCGTTCGGAAACAGAGGACTCCAACTTAACAACTGAGCCATCCGTTTTCTCCAGAAATTCTTTGGGCTTCATTCTTCTCTGAGGAGATGAAGGTCCACCTTTGCCCCTTGTTTTGGCAATGACTGCAGCATTCTCACTGGGTTCCATACCCATCTGCATAAATAGATTTTTAATTCTGTTGACATTGGAGCCATATTTCCTCCCCCTGCTCTGCTGGGAGCCCTCACCTTCTTTTGTTTTTTGTTCCCCATCTGACTTGGGTTTGTCAAAGGTGCTTTTCAGTGCCTGGAACTCAGTTCTATACGCATTCCTGTGAGGAGAGGCACTTCTGAGAGTGCTTCGTTCGCCTGAAGACTCGGTTTTCAACATTTTTACTTCAGGGTGAAAAGCCAATGTTCATAATGATCGGGGGAAAAAACAAGAGACAAAAACACCTCTCTTCTCTAATCACCAGTATTTGATCAAGAAAAAGTACCTCTCAAATGGCATACTGTGTCAGTAATCCTTGCAACAGGTGTGTTAGGAAATTATTCAGTCAAGAGTTACACAAAATGGCTTTTTTTTTTCAAAGCAAGACTAGAGGTTCATCTGTAATAGAAAAGAATGAATTTCTGAATTCATTTACTTTTTAATTTATTTTTACTCAACTAACATACACTTTTCCCTAAAAAGTAGCTTCAAACAGAGGACATTATTAATTGAAACTGGAATTGAAACGCCAAGACTTTAAAAGTTATTACTCTGATTGGTGTTTGGTAGCAAAATGTTTCAAACACAATTCGGAGAGCTCTACCAAAATCACACACATACGCACATACAAGTTACACACAAGTACACTTAAAAGCAATACTTTAGCCCAAGTTTCGGTTGCTTTTGTGAATCACCTTAAAAGAAATCAGCAGTTCATGCATCTTTAAGAAATCATCAGACTGCCCAGAAAAATGAACTTCATTCAAACTCTCCACGTCAGATGGAACTTACTCCTTCTGTGTAAGTGCAATTAAAAGTTTGGAATCTACGTTTACAAACTTGAAAACATGCCTATAGAGGCTTATTTCCCTCTTTGTGGTCCAGTGTTCTCATTTACAGCATCCCCAAAGCGACACTAGTGCAATTTCAAACCAAAACAAGCAGAATGAAGTTCTTAAATGGCAGTAAGTTTCACTCTAAGTCCACTTCTAGCAAATATTTGGAAGTTTTCTAAGAGTGGAACTTATTAATTACAGAGAGGGATGTGGAATGTCATGGGAATAAAAGCATGAGAATGTGACGAACAGAAAGCAAATGTACCATGAAACCTCTTTTTCGTAGCCCTGATTTGTTTCTTCCTACTTGCCTCCAACTTAACTAAAAACTCAAAATGCAACCCAACGCAGGCTCGCTGGTTTCCTGGAGCCCACAGCTGGATTTTATATCAATAGGCCAGCAATAAATATTTCAGGATCTTCTGAGGTGCAGACAATGTAGTTCTAAAAATTTTTCATTTTGTTTTGGTTTTGGTTTTTAATATTAGCCGAGCCACATCAGCCCCATGCACCATCAGCTGAGGAAGCACACACTTTCACTTAAATCGTCTCCAAACTCGGGCTCCTGGCCCAGCTTGCATGCATGGCCCATGCAGACAAACAAGAAAAGCTTTAGAGTGTGGTGCCTGGTTTTCGGTAAGGCATCGATGATCTCCTTCTACCTGCCCTGACATTTGCATCAGCCTAACACATGCTCCCCTTCCCCTCCCCCTCCCTACTCCCTCCCCCGCCTTTCCGAGCCCAAGGGGGCGGGAGCGGGGGAGACGGGGCCGCCGGGGGATTCAAAACCTGCCCTCACAAAAGACAAACATAAATAACACCAACTTGAGAGGCGGCCGATTCCCAAGCCAGATCCTCGGCCCCGGGGCAGGGCCGGGAGAGCAGGTGACGCCAAGCGCTATGGTAGGAGGTCGCAGTCTAGCTTTGTGCCAAGAAGCACCTGAAGTCCCCTAACACATTGGCTGCGGCTCCAGGCGGCTGCCAGGCGGATCCCAGTGTGGCACGGGGAGAGCCGAGCTCCCTAGCCACATTTAAATAAAAGGAAAAATAAAAAAATTACAGGGTAATAATCATAAATCCCTTTGTTTTTCCTCCCAATGTGCCAGGAAACAATAGATCCTACTGATATGCCTCCGATCTTCAACCTATCGCTCCCAACCACAGCCCACCCCCACCCCCAGCCTGCAACTCAGCCTTTGTACCAGCCGAGGTTTTCCCTCTACGTCTCCACCCTCCCCAACTCGCCCCGCGAGCAGCCTCCCCCTTACCCGAGCGGGAGCCGCCGCCTGCGGGAGGGTCGGGCGGCCGCGCTCCCACCCCTCCTCCGAGGCGCCCCCGCCCCCCGGTGGCCGCTGCTCGGCTCCGCGCCGCCCGCTCGGTGCCCTCCACCCACTCCTCACGGCGCAGCGCCGAGGGCGGCTGCGGCGGCCGCCTCCACTCGCGCCCGGGCTCCCACGCGTGCCCAGCCCGCGGCGGGCGACCCCAGGAGGCGCGCGGCGCTCCCCAACGCCATGGCGGGCGGCGGGCCGGCCCGGCGCGCTCGCACACTCGGGCCGGCCTGGGGCCAGGACGTCCCGGCCGGGGAAGGGGCTTCGCCCACGTGCGGTCACCCGCGCTGGCCGTTTGACCTGCCAGGGAGTCGGGGTGTAATGCGGGAGAGGCCGCGGGGGTGAGGAAGGCCTGGGGTAACAGGTGCCTCACCTCGGCTGATGGGATTAACTCTAGGGCCGCAGAGAGAGAGAGAGAGCCCGGCAGCAAAATCCCAGGAGAGGGAGAGAGAGAAAGAGAGAGAGAGAGGGAGCCTCTGGCGGCCAACCGAGGGCGAAAAGCACCGGCCCGGGGCGAGGCCGCCCCACCCCTTCGGCGGTGGGCGAGGGGCCTCGCGGGCCTGGAGCACGGCCTGCGCTGGCCGGGCCTGCCCGCCTTTCTGCTGGGGTATTGGTTCCGCGGGAACTGGGGTCTTGCGCTGCCCGCTGCTGGAACCCCACCAAGTCTGCAGTTAACTCTGTGACCCCAGGGCATCTAAACCCCCAGGCCTTTCTGCTGGCCCGGAAGGCCCACACCTGGCTAGGCCGAGGCCCAGATCCCCCGTGGCCTCCACCTAGGCCACTGCACTCCACCCACCTTGACCTTCAGCCTCAACTGCTAAAAGGAAAGGGATGACCAGGTCTTATGACATTCTAGCCAGGACATTATTTTTCAGACCTTCACCCTTGTATCAATAGAGGCTTAGTATCCCCTCCTTCCTACCCCGCCAAAAAAATACTGGAGGTGTTACAGCCTAACTGCAAACCATGAAACAGCGCGACAGTCATTGTAGGCCTTTGAACCAATCTTTTCAAACTCTATGGAATAGAAATTCTTAAGGGACAGTTTTTCAAGAAAGTAAAACATGACTTATAGAAACCTAAATGAAGATGTATCAAAAATATTATTTGATTCATTAATTAAGGAGGGAACCAGCAAGATACTGCAACACAGTGGTATGAGACTGTGAGGAATAGACCTTTATAGACAATCAGAAAAGAAGCAAAACTGGTTAATATTGTACAACGTACTAAAATACAATCTTTCAAATTATCTGTTCCACAAGCAGTATTCAACTGTGTCTCTTACAAACAAAATCATTCCCTTTATCTCTATATAAGAACCATTTTACATTACCGTGAATTTCTAAACCTTAAAGATTAGTAAAATAAAGGCAGTCAAAGGTTCAGGACCCTGTAAAACTAGAAAACTCCACATTCCTGTAGATAACATCCAACATTCCATTGAAAGGACACTCAGGAATCTTTTGCCCATTTCAAAGTCTTATGCAAGTTTTTCCAACAGAACTGTTATTATGCGTATTTTACAGATAGGAAAACTGAGGCTTAGGTTTTGTAACTTACCCACGGGCTTTATCAGCAGCAAGTGATTATGGCTGTTTAGGAATTCGGGCAAGTCTGAATGCAGAATCCACCCTCTGGGAGCAAAATCTTTTCTCCCTTGATTTCAAAAGGGCTTTGTAGCTAATCTATGTGTCCTTTATTTTGAACAGTGAAATTTTTCTTCAAGTCTCACCGAATTCTGGGTGCTTTCCCAAGAAATTGGCATTCTCTGCCTGCGAAGTAGATGTCACTTCTGTAAGCATAAACAGATGTAACAGGCAACGGGAGGAGCCCGTGGTTCCAGTCTCTGCTTTTGGAAAAGAACATTTGTGCTGTCTGGGTTAATTTAATGGAAAAGTTCCTGTCACTTATTTGCAGTATGGAAACCATGTTTTCCACAATAACCTAAAAAAATGCAGGAACCTAATCGCTGAACTTTATCTGTAGAAGAGGAGGCAGAGCTGACAACAAAATCAGTCTTACACCTCTTAAAAAAAAAAAAAAGATGAGTCATACAGAAAAGCAGCCTGAAGAATTTGATTGGTTTGTATCTCATTCTTTAAAAAATTCGAACCTTCTAGAAAAAGTCGTACTGAGGGAATCACTAACCGAATTTAAAAATACATCGCTGACAATTCAACATTCCTGATTGCCCATATTCTGCTTCTACACTTACCTGAATGTTTGAAGGCTCCACTAGGCCAGTAGTAATCCAATGTATGGGAGTATTTAACTTTAAATTAATTAAAATTAAATGCAATTAAAAAATTCAGTTCCCTCTTAGCCACATTTGAAGAACTCATTAGCTTTACGTGGCTAGTGGCTACCTGTTGGGTACTATGGATACAGAACATTTGCAACCGAGAAATTTCTATTGGACAGCGCTATCCTAGACAACATTTACACTTTCATAAATTAGATAAAGCATATTGACTTCATAAGTGTTATAAGTTAGTTCCGTAATAGACCATTAATGTATTGGGGACTCAAGGCCTTAAACTTTGCATGTTCCCATGGGAAGAAGTGGGGGCAGTGTTATCACATGAAAAGTGAAGTTTAGCACTGACATGCAAGGCGTCTACGTGCAATGTGCTTAAGGAACAGGTCAATTTTGATGTGTAATTTCTTTCATGTATTACATAGAATATTGTGGGCTGTCATTCTGATTTCCTTCATAGCCGATAATACCACCATTAGTAAGAGTAGACCATAAGGTTAGTTGACAAACAAAAAGTACAATACGAAATACATCCCACACTGTTTTAGGTGGTTTCTAAATAGTTGTTTTACATTTTCATAATGGGTATACTGAGTAACTATTCAAAGAATTAAATTTTTCGTGTGTATAAGTGAAATATTGGCTACAGTTGTGAAATTAAGCTTAAACCAAACCTGAGTCAAATTTGAAGAATTAGAAAAATTGATTAAGCTGAGCCTGCAGACTGCCTATTACTCCTACATTTACAGCAGGAAGCACCCAGATGATTTTGTGTTAAGAGAAGTACATAAAGGGAGAGAAAAGAATAAACAAACTTAAACATCTCTAGAATAATTTCTCTATGGAACAGGCAAAGTAATGAAAGAGCAATTCCTCTAGGTAATTTTACACGTAACTTTAGCATAAAAGAAAATTTTACTCATACTCTTGTTGTTGTTGTTGTTGTTGTTTTTACCAATGTTAATAAGAAAAACTGGCCCTGGCTGGTGTAGCTTAGTGGATTGAGCACTGGCCTGTGAACCAAAGGGTGGCTGGTTCGATTCCCAGTCAGGACACATGCCTGGGCTGTAGGCCACGTCCCCAGTAGGGGATGCGCAAGAGGCAACCACACATTGATGTCTCTCTCCCTCTCTTTCTCCTTCCCTTCCTCTCTCTAAAAATAAATAAATAAAATTTTAAAAAAGAAAAACTAGTTGATAATAATAAGGCATTTTACCAAAAGTTTAGTTGTAATTGCTTATTTGACATTTGTAAACATCAGAGAGCTTTGTTGCCCTCAGATAAGCCTGATCCTGTGATGCTGGCTGTAAAATTAAGCTTACATCACTAAATGGATTTTGTAATCTAGAAGGTGTCATTTCTGCCCAAATGAATTGAGTCAGCATGACTTTCTACCTACATTCCTGGTTTGGCCATGCCATTGAAAATTTATAGCCATCTTAGCCTATTTCTCGTTCTGCAACACAGCCAGTGTCTTGGCTTTACAGCCTGAAAGGAGGCTTGTGGTAAGTTTGAGTATTTACTTTGATTTGCTACAAGTAATAAACTACAAAATTTCTTGGGGTTTCTTAAAATCATTTTCAGTTTTTAGTAATACCTCAGTTTTACCAGTGAACTACAATAGACATACACAGTATGTTTAGGCTGAAGTTGTGCATCTTCTCTTTGTACCCTATTTTTGGTTTATTTGGTTGCCCACACAAAATACAGAAAACCGAGAGTTTCATTGGACTAGACATTGCTAAGATGTTTTCATTACTGTTACTGCTGCCAAGGTTGAAACAATAGCTGTTATACTCATTCTTTTAGTTTTTTGTTTCACAGTGGTGCAAATTGCATGTTTAAAAAACAAGTGTGGGTATTAATCTGCTTCTACAGATGCCCATTTTATTACTTTCAGCAGATTAGCCCTCTGGCTGAAAGATTCTATTCTCCGGACTCTTATCTGCCTGTCCTCCACCCACTGGGCGTACCTGAACTTGGACACGCTTGGTTTTGATGTGTTGTCTACTCTGCTTCAGAATAATTTATTATTTCAAAACTAGAACAAGCAGGAGAGATGTGGTGATCCTGCGCACAGAGAGCAGTTGGCGAAGTGTCAAACTGAGGTTCAAAGTGAAAGGATTGTACTGGAATTCACAGTCAGTGCTCTTACTCTAGAGGTGCTAAGCCTAGTGCTTGAGCTATGTGATAATTGTCCGAAACACTCTTAATGGTGAAAATGTGGAGGACAGACTCAAAGAATAACAAGGGTTTCTCCATAGCGTCTCTATTCTTCGTCATTAGCCTTAATGAACCAATTATTAAAGTAAATGAACTCCCCATTTGCCTACTGTTAAAATGGGAGATATCTGTGATTTTATTTCCGTTTCCAGGCTAGAAACAAAACCTCCTTGAAGAAATCCACTATAGTCCCATTTTTTACAAAATTTAAATTATAACATACTGATTTTAAGAAAACTTTGGTTTTTAATTTGTAGATGTGATCATCTGCTTTTAAAAATAGTAAAAAAAAATTGCTCTGAAGTGGTTAGTACCTTTTCCATAGGTTCTTAGCCATAACCCTGATGTCCAGCCTAGATTCTCAGTAAATACTGCTATTTTAACACATATTTTCAAATAAAGTGGTAAAATATATCATAATCCCTTACATGTTTTTACACCATTTTTTAACTGGATGAATAATGAACAAGTACTTGTCCTAGTCAGTGGGTGGATCTTGAGCAACTGACGCTCTCATTCTGTTCCTGGTTTGTCACTCAGCACTGTAACAGTGTTTGGGAATGTTGCTGGACTTAGTTTCTTCTTGGTTAAGCCACTAAGTTCTTCACTCAACTAGCATCTCACATTAGAGTCCAAATGTACTAATGAATCACACACGTTTTTGACTTTTTGTACTGTTAGAAGAAAAAACTTTCCAACTAAAATTGTACGATTTTAGTTTTCTAAAAATATATTTGCACAAGTTAAAATAAAAAGACCAGTTAGTCTACAAATCTTGCATCTTAATCTGCCTTGTGATTTTTCTTTAGCTGAACCAAACACTATTTAATTCTACATTAATACTTTTTTGATCTATAAACCAAGTGTTTGTTTCCTTTGGCCAAGTTGTTTTGAAAAGAAAACCATGAACACCATGGTGCCATATGTCTATACAAATAGAAAATAGACTATTTAGTTTCCATGTTGAATTGTGATAAAAATATAAGCAATAATCTAAACATCCTATTTATGTTGTAAAGATAAAAACAGCGCAATTAATAGTTGAAAACAGCTTAATACCTATCTGGATTCTCAAAATTCATATTTTATGATACTGCGAAGAGAAATAAACACATTAATGTGAAATGAAATTGTGCTGACATTACTTAAAAATTTAGAAGGTGGTTAAATAGTATAGTCTCAAAAACAAAAACAAGAGATCATCTTTACTGGGAATGTACATTTGACCTGTTGTAGCTTTAAAGGGAAGAAAAACTGAATTTTTAAAAAAATGTTGCTTTGTTCAAGAATCTAACAATCTAGTCTGACATCCTGTGAAGCCTGAATAACTTTCTTACAATAAATTACATGCATTTGAATGCAGTATACTATGCTATAATATATGCAAAGTATACATATTTTGCAAATTCATAAGTTGGACTCATCTTAAGAATCCCAGAAATTAAGCAAGGCCAGCAACATATAATCAAATGATAGACTACCACATGCTCATCCACAGACAGGAAAGTTGAGCCAAGGCCAAATAAGGCATTTAGATGCATAAATAAATACTTATTTATTGTGTGATGTCATTTTATTTTCTGAAAAACAAATGTATCTTCAGATATCTAACACTAAGCTTCAAACTCACACTAAGATACCCTCTCAGAAGAGGGTGACCCAGAAACCTACATGTTTACATAGAGGAGCGGCTTCTAAAATGTTTGTAGTCATGCTCACCTCATTAACCCCATTCAGATAGTTTCTGTAGGATTTCCTAATTACAAGGTCATTGCACACTATGATGATTTTTATTTTGCTTTAAATGAGATTGTCTCCAACTTCCAGAGAAGATATGATTTCTCTGCAAGACTCTAACCATATGTTTAGATATGTAAAACTTAATAAATATAAAGAACACAAAATTTAGAACTGGCCCTGGCAAGTATGGCTCAGTGGATTGAGCACCAGCCTGCAAACCAAAGTGTTGAAGGTTCATTCCCAGTCAGGACACATGCCTGAGTGCAGACCAGGTCCCCAGTAGGGAGTGCATGAGAGGCAACCACACATTGATGTCTCTCTCCCTCTCTTTCTCCTTCCTTTCCCCTCTCTCTAAAAATAAATAAATAAAATCTTAAAAAAAAAAGCTTAGAACTGATGATCAATAAAAATGACACAAAATGTTTCTAAAAATTGCTATCTGGTAGCTCACCGGGTAGAAATCAAATATGGAATTGATTTTGTGTAATTCTTGGTAGGATTTAGATTTTTTAAAATCACTTTTTGAGATAAGTGAGCTTTTTTTTGAAATCCTCACCAGAGGACATTTTTTTTCATTGATTTTTAGATAGAGAGAAGGGAGAGAGGCAGGGAAAAGGAGAAACATCAATGTGAAAGAGAAGCATCAACTGGTTGACTCCTGTATGTACCCGGACCTGGGACTGTGCGCACCTGGACCAGGGACCAAACCCAAACCAGAGGTCAAACCTGAACCCCTTTGGTTAGGAGCTGATGCTCCAACCAACTGAGCCACACCAGCCAGGGCAGGATTTATATATATATATATTTTTTAAGTATTACAGAATTGTATACCTAAAACGTATATAATTTTATCTACCAATGCCACCTCAATAATTCAATTAAAAATTTAAACTAGTAAACTGCCTTGTGTATTAGGTTCATAAGAAACCAAATATGTGGCCTGTGAAGTTTTTGTTAAATAAGTTAATAAACTCTGTGATATTCTTTGATCACAGAAACTTTGATTATCTAGATTTAAATCCCTGGCGTAGTGCTAGCCATGAAAAGTGAATGGTAGCTATCCTTGACATTATAAAGCATGCTTGGAAATAAATATGAGAAAACACAAATTACATTGTACAATTTAGAAAATATTTCTCTTTGTTAGTAGTATCATATCTACTGGCTCCAAACCTCATGTGAAAATAGGAATCACTGGAGAGCTTAATCATATTTAAATTCCTGGGTTCCATGCCAACCCCCCAGAACAAGAATCTTTGGGTGGAATCTAAAAAACTCTACAAGGTTTCAAAGGTGATTCCGTTGTGCAGCTGGACAGAGGATGAACATTTGGGAAATACTAACTAGAGGGTGTAACTGATGTTAGAATCTAATAAACTGGTAATGTCTGCTTTATACCGTAGAGCTTACTCCTAACTCACTCTTCGTGAACCCTGTGTAGCAGGGTTGTCATATGTGTGGGGAAGCTTCTGGGACCGTGAATAGAAGGTATCAGAAACCATCCTGGCCGCATCTTCTCTGCTGTGTTTTTTGTTATGGAGATCTAATTCTGGCTTTTTGGTTAAGATGATAGTGACACCCAGTGCTTTAGAGTTACAGCCTTATTGGCTCTCTACATTAATCCAAGTAGCCTAGAAAAACTTATAAATATGATGCTCACATTTCCAAGAGTTAAGAAGTCTTTTTGAGTCTCTGCTCAAAACTTTCCTCTAACTTCAGGGTGACCCAGAAAAATGTTAGTCTCTTAAGACAGAATGTATGTAAATTTGAGAGTAGAATGATACGTTACATGCCTTTATTGAGGTTTCAGAAATTTTTCAACCAACTGAAGGATACTTCTCAAAGACACTGAAATTCTAATTCCACCAGAAAATGGAGACATTTGGGAGGCAGCCAAATGCTGAGCATGTTGTTAAAGGATTGTTTTTTAAAAAAGGTAAAGTCACAACTCCGATACAGATTTAAAAGTGAAAACATGTTATGATTTTATTTAATTCATTAATAAGGAAACTGGCAAGATATTACAACCAGTTGAAAGGAGATCATTCTCTAAAAACATACACTTATAGATCAGCAATATTGAAATTAATGTGTCAATGAAAGCAAAATAACTTCTTCCCCAGCAGGAGAAAGAAGGCAAGTGAACCTACAAACCCGACAGAATTTGTAGGACTAGAGACAAGAACTATCCTACATGCCCATCAGCTGTCGACGCTTCATAGAGTTGTTGAATAACTCAAAGACAAAGAAAGTCTAAAATCAGATGCCCGGAAGAGTGTCATCTAAAAATTGCATAGTTTTCTACTGAACCGCAATGTTTTCCCGACAATGGCAGATGTCAGGGCCTCTATAAGGTTCCCCTTCTTTATTTCCAAACACTTAGATTAACAATGTTTGGATTATACATAGGAATGTTCATAGCAGCATTACTAACAATAGCCAAAAAAAATGAAAAGCAACACAAAAGGTCATCAAATGATGAGGGAATAAATAAAGTGCAATGTAGCAATACAATGGAACATAGTTGGCAATAGAAATAAATGAAGTGCTGCCATATGCTGCCGCATGGATGGAACCTGAAAATATTACGCTAAATGAGAAAAGTCAATCACAAAAGGCCTAGGTCTAGTATGATTTCCATATTTTAAATCAAGTTAACTTTATTGACTAACACTGTTGCCTATCACTCAATGGTTCTCTAAAAGTACTACATATTTTGATCAGAAATAATTCACGTTACAGCTTAAGAATTGCTGAACAAAATTAAGAGGAATAACTCAGATCTATAACAGTTATATGAGAGTCTGAACATGGCAAGAAAACAAAGCTGGAAATGAAATGTACTCTACGTATCAAAATATTAGATCAGTGATTTTCAACCTTTTCTGTCTCTGGGCACAATTAATTGCTAAAATTCTGCAACACACCAAAAAATATATTTTTTGCAGATCTGACCAAAAAATAAGTATAATTTTGATTCATTGACACCAGATGTCTATTGTTGTGTTGGCTGTTGTCATTTTCTATTTGACAATCTAAGGGAAAGGAGGTCAGTGCCCCAGACTAAGTAGTCAGGTACTGCATGTTTTAAAAATCCTTACAGCACACCTGTGGCCCACCACTGAAAGTCCTTATATTAAATCAGTAATTTCACTCTGTATTAGGGTTTACAGAATCTCTGAGACTTGGATTTAAGTTATCTGTACCTTGCTTAAAATCCTTTTTGGAATTCAGTGAAGATAAATGCATATACATAAAAATAATTCTTTACCTGATTTGACATATCTAAAAAATTAGAAGGTAATGTGTGAGGTACTGATGGGCAGATAACTTCTCTAAACACCTAGTTTTATTTGTTTGTTGTTGCTTTATTTTCTAAGATATCTCACAATAAGTCAAAACTTTTTCTACACATAAATAAGTATATGTCAGGCAATGTAAGTGATTTTTAAACAATATATCCAAAATTTGCATCCAAACCAGTCTTACCTCAAAGCAGTCTTCTAAGTCTACTTTCAGTAATTAACAGCTCCCTTCTTTGAAATAGAATTAGACATTTATAAATAATCTAAAGTCATTTGTAGTCAAATATGACATGAGAAATGAAAGCAGTAAATCCAATTTTATTAAGTAGGTCACTGACTGGATCAGAGGCCAGTTCATAACATAAAAAGGAATTTCAAAGGATAGCTTTTAGCATTATTTGAAAAAGCATATTCTTGGGAGTGGATAAGACTAATTTTGATGCATAATTTATGTGTTTGTTTTATTGCATTTTAATCACATTTCATTGTCACAGCTACAGGTTAACCATATTTGAGTATTTGTTATGCAACTAATATTATACCCACAAATAACAACAATCACTATTTACAATATAGTAGGTAACACTATACAGCTACATTATATAATGGAAAGTTGTTCCTAGCATACTAAATAAAAATGTATAAGAAGTTGACACATAGTATTTTCTCAAAGCCAGTTTTCATTGTTAAAACTGTGATTATCTCATAGTCAATTTGCATTGTTTCATTTTCATTCTTAAAAGTGTCACTTCATCTTGAGAAAGAAAAACAAAGCTGGAAGGTTCACACTTTCTGATTTCAGCATATGTCACAAAGCTACAGCATTCAAAATAGCATGGTAATGGCAAAAGTACAGATATACAGACCAATGGAACAGAAAAGAGAACCCAGAAATAAACTCTTATATATACCCGTATAACCAAATGATCTTCAACAAAGGTGCCAATGCTACACAATGGAGAAAGAATAGTTTCTTCAACAAATATAATCCAAAACAAAACACAATATAAAGCTGCAAAAGAATGGAGCCAGACTCTTATGTACCATATACAAAAATTAACTCACAATGGATTAAAGACCTAAATGTAACACTTGAATCTGTAAACACTCTAGAAGAAAACATGTGGGAAAATCTTCATGATACTGGTAGCAATGAATTGTTTGATAGGACACTAAAAGCACAGGCAACATAAGCAAAAACAGACAAATGGAACTACATTAACCTAAAAGTTTCTGTGAAACAAAGGAACCATCTATAGAATAGGAGAAAATACTTGCAGCCCTTATATCTGATGAAAGGGTTATATCCAGAATACATAAAGAATGCTTACAACTCAACAACAACAAAACAATCCAACCTAAAAATGAGCATAGGCCTTGAATAGACATTTCTCTAAAGAAACTATACAAATGGCCAATAAGCATATGAAAGGACACTCGACATCGTTAATCATCAGGGAAATGCAAATCAAAACCACGATAAGATGTCACCTCACCCATAAATAGCACTAATTAAAAAAAAAACTTAAGAAAATAACAAGTGTTAGTGTGGATGTGGAAAAATTGAAACCTTCATGCCTAGTTGGTAAAAATGTGAAATGGTACAGCTGTTATGGAAAACAGTATGGAGGTTCCTCAAATTTTTAAAAATAAAATTACTGTATGTTCTAGTAATCCCACTTCTGGGAATTTACCAAAAGAATTGAAGACAAGATCTTGAAGAGTTATTTGCATACCTGTGTTCCTCACAACATTGTTCAGTGGCCAAGACATGTAGGCAACCTGAATGTCCACCAGCAGAAGAATGGATGGAGAAAACGTAGTATATGCATACAATGGAACATCATCCAGCCTTTTCAAAGAAAGAAATTCTGTTATATGCTGCAACCTAGATGAACCTTGGCATTATTCTAAGCAAAATAAGCCAGCTCCCAAAAGACAAATACTATATGATTCCATCGACAGGAGGCATCTAAAATAGCCAAACTCTTGGACCGTAGGATGGGGATTGCCAGGAGGAGAGAAAGGGGACTGTTCAAAGGATGTAGAGTTTTGGTTTTGGAAGATGATAAAGTTCTAGATATCAGTTGCACAATGAGGAACAACAATGTTTTTATAGTATATGTACTGTGCACTTTTAAAAAAATTGATAGTAAATGTTAATGTGTTTTTACCACAATAGAGAAGAAAGTGTACTTTCATTGCTACAAGGTGAATCTACAACAATGACAAACAACTCTCCATGTATGAGAGTCCCTGGAGAATGATCAAAATCAAGGTTAATTGCAGGAGAAAATAATTCATACACAAGTGTACTTTGCCAAGTTTCACATTTCTAGCTTTATAAATGCCTCAGAAAGAATGAAAATTGCTTCCTTAATTTTCAGGCATTTTATTACTTAGCTGTGTTATAAAACTCTAAGTGCTATATACTTTGAAAATATATAAATGCTTAAGTTCTTTCAACCTTGACTTTTGTATTCATAATTGCAGGTCTGCCTTCTTACTTTACTAAGGCAGAACAAACCGTCAAACAACTGTTTCATCATGAATCCAGATGCCACCTTGATTCTGACTCCACTTCGGGATTAGGTGGAGACGCGTTCCAGTCGGACACAGAATGACTGCAGCTGGTCCAGCCTAACTCAGGCTTATCTTTGCTCTGAGGCATTAGATGCTGTCCGTTTTCTGGTACTTCTCCCATGAAGTTAATCCCTTGGACGTGAGCCAGAAAAGACTGCAATTCCCGTTTGAACTGTGGAGTGTCCAGGTCATTGGGCCATACCCTTGTTCTCTGCTTTGAAATTCAGATTCTCTCTCCCTCTCTCTCTCTCATTCTCTCCCTTCTCACCAGCCAAGTAGGAGCTATATTCCTAGTTAGCCTTAGACATCTATAACTGACAAATACATGCTCATTTCACTTGTTTCACTTTAACCTAAGGAATCAAGTTGAATTTCTTTATTCATTTAAAACGGAAATTATCAATACATTTAATTTGCCTAATAAAAAGCAAGCAGCTTTGTTATTCATCTAAAACTTTATATTTGTTTCAGTAAATGGCAAATTTAAAAATATTTCATGTAAACAGGGCTGAAATTTCAAAAATGTTGAAAACTTTTCTATGTGTTTACATATATACTAGTTTATAAAACAAATGTAAGAAAACCAGTGGCTTGCTGGTAAATGTTTAACAACTTGCTCTCCACAGAGATGAGGGAAGCCGTGGTTTGCAGTATCTGCCAATTTCCATGGTGTAATTACTCCAGCCATGGCTAATTACAAACCACCAACATACAGTTCCTGAAAATTTCACAGTCAGCTCTCACAGGCCAGTAGGAGCCCGCTCTGACTCACTGATGAAGAAAACCGTGTATTATTAACAAGAACACACTGATGGGTGATTAGTTACAATAAAATAATCATGGGTTTTCTTTAAAAAAGAGTCCTTCAGAAAACTTTTGAACAAAAAAAGCATATGTTAAAATTGGAGCATCTCTGTGTCACTCAAAGTAAAACATGAGATTTAAAGTATGTTTGAGACTATATTACTTTGTATAAATCCATAGGGGCACATTTTATAACAGTGGATTATGCCATTAACAACACTTTCATCCAACAACATGATTCGTGTTCTTATTTCTTGTAAAATCCTGAAACACAGGTGGACAGCACAAGTGAAAAGAGATTATTCAATAATTGCAAGTCACTAAGAGATCCAGAGAGTTAAATTTGACACTTGGTTACATTTTCAATGTCTGGTCTTTTCCAATGGTGTTTAATTTTTATTTATTTATTTTTCCAAAGGTGTTTTAAAGTGTAGGTTTTGCTATTATTCAGACTTGGTGAAACGAACAGATCAGGAGATCACTGACATTGTAAAGACAGACTGTTGTTACGGTTCCCGAGAAGGCGGCGCACACCCTGCCAGGCAGAGCCACAAGGGGCAGGTCGGGAGGCAGAAGGACCGGGCGGGAAACAGGGCAGGAGCGTGTGGTACAGGGAGGCAGGCAGAGGGTAGGTTTACATTTCCGAGTTCACAAAACAGAGTTGAGTCTTGTATTCTTTGTTCTTTATTGTATGAGTTATTTGTATTAGAACTGTAAACATACTTTTGCCTACCTCTGTGTTTTTTGTGAGAAGACATAGGAGAAGCAGGGGAAGCCTGTTAAGACTGGCTAGTTTGAATAACATCAGCAGGTCCTTGGGTGAAGGCTGTGTGTAGTTGTGAAGAGACCTGGACCCTTGGGTGATTAGGGCAGTGTGGAGGATACCAGCCAGCAGTATCCATCTCGGCTGCGCATGTTCGTCAACACGTAAGAAAAGCATACACAGAGACAACCAGGTCCTGTGGGGGAATAGGGACATAAGGGCCACTCCTCACGTGGAGAGCGCCTTGGCCACCCTCTCTCCTGGAGAGCACCATGGCCACTCCTCACATGGGAAGTGCGCCGCTCGGCCACCCTCCCTGGTGGGGAGAGTGCACCGTTTCCCCCTCCAGAGAGGCTTTTTATTGGTTTCATTTGAATAAGAGTTCAGGTAAAAGCTCATTACTCATTGCTAGGAAGTAAGGATCAAACAATAGATAACAAGGAAGTCTGAGGGCCTATTTTGAGTCAGGGTCAAACAGCTGTAAAACTTTAAGGAACAAACTTACTTCTTCCTTAGACCCTTCCTTAGACCCAACTGAGAGCATTCTAAACAAAGCAGGTTTCACAGGATTTTACATATTCTTTCTTAGGCCTGATCACCCGGGGAACCCGCCCTTTCCAACACAGGGCTGCACCACCCTCTGTCATTGTTTCAGGCTTAGGTGGAGCAAGGGAACTAAGGCAACCAAGAGATAAGGAGATTTTCTCCCAGACAATGAGGACTCAGGCTATGTCAAAGCTGAGGAGCGAGGGTCCATCACCCCCTTTTGCTCTAGCCCCCCAAGTCCTTTCTTGGGGGGCCTCCCACGTGATTGTGCCTGTCTTAGGTCGATTCCCCCTTGGGGAATCTTACCCGTCATTGGCTAACCGACCAAGCTTTGGGGTTCAGTTATGAATGAAGCAGCAGGAGCAGCACTCCTGCCAGGGAGATAAGCTTTTGTCTCCTTGCTGGCTTACAGTCCAAGGCCACTCCCTCAGCCTTAGCCTTGGTGGGGGTTACAGCTTCTGATACCAGGCAGGGCAGTTCCCAACAGGGCAGGGCAGGACTGAAGTTAAGAACTTGGTAAGTGCCCAAAAAGGGATGTTTGCAAGTGTGAGCTCTGGACTGGTGGGTTTTCATTTGGCAGGCACTCTCTCCCAGGTCCTCATTCACCATCTCTAGGAATTAGCTAGTCATGGGAAGAGCAGTGCCCCCAGAGTCCACAAGGTCCCAGATGTCAAAGCACCAAAAGTACAGGAAATGAAAAGACTTGATTAACACAAATGGAGAAATGTACTTGAAATAATTCTATCAATCTTCTCATAATTTTTCACTTACTGGGATTATAAGAATTGGCAATAAATAAGCAATCTAGGACATACTCTTTGGTAGGAATTTGGAATGAACATAATTTTGCCAAATCAAGACATTAATATGTTCTGACAATCAACTGTCAGAGCAGGAAGGTTCATTCTTGTAGAAATTAAGGCTGCCGAGCAGGGGCATGTCTTAGGGAAAGCCAGACAGCTTCCAACAGAGATGAGCCCATGGTCTGTTTTTGGACAAAGCCAAGATTTTCTCCAGAAAGTAATTCTGAGTCTGTTTAGTACGTACTTAGACAACTGGATGAGGGAGACCTCAATGTCCTACTTCAGAGAGAAACAGCACATTGCCATAATTGTTTTTGCCAGGGAAATATTTACAGCAGGTTATACATAAAATAACTCAATAAAGCACCCCTAAAATATCTGTTTTTAAATGTATATATATTATTCTAGCAAACCTTCCTAGATGAACTAGTTGCAAAATATATCCCTAGGTGTATTGACTTGATCTCCTATGGGGGGTCATCAGATATAAGTTTATAAAATATTGGCAAATATTGCCCCAAATGGTAACCTATATGGAATACTGATTGCTCTTAAGCCATTTTTTTTTCTGGGAACAATTTAATAATATGATGAGTTATTTGTTGGGGTAATAATTATTTATTAGCATTAAAAATATTTTCTGAGGACATAAAATACTTACACTTATGTCCCTTCAGTCAATAATTACTTACTGAACATTATATATATGCGTGTGTCTCTGTGCATGTGTGTGTGTGTATACCCCCAGTGATATTCATCTTTTCAAAATACAAATTTTAATTTAACTGTCTCCTTGGGATTCATGTTGATTGCACAAAGCACAATATATCATGAAAAATATACTCCACTTAAGTAAGTGATTAAATGCATAAATATAAATACATATACTGTATGTGTGTGCATAATTCTAGGTTTGGTCTTCTTAGTCTGTAAGTACAGTGGCTTCTCGGTTTCAGGCTGCTAAGTAGAAGGACGAAGGAGCAGTAAAGACCAAGCCAGATGGCACACCGTGCCTTGTGTTCCTCTATGTAGACATCTCGCTGGTTCTGCTAGTGCCCTTCCACTCCCCAGCCACCAGTCACCTTGTTTTCTCCTAGCCACAAACGTTTCCTTTCCCAGCAGAATCTCTCAGTGTGCTGTTCTGTGTTCTTGACTTCCTCTTCCCCATTGTCAAAACTTTCCAGTCTAGTGTTTCCATCACAGAAACTTGAGGTTGATGTTGCTAACTAAGTGAATCTGGCCACTCAACAATGTTGAATTCTTTAAAAAAAAAAAAAGGTATTGATGGTCTTCATCAATTAAAGGCAAATGGTTGGACCTTGAGACAAGGTCATATGTTACAATGAAAGACAGCCTTACATTTCTTGATCCCTTATTTTACTGAGGCTCATGCATTTTCCTTGTTGAGTTCCCCATTTACTACATACTCGTCCCTTTCTGATTCCAGACATTATAAATCCCACGTGCCCTGATCTGTCATGTCTCTGACTTTGCCTGTGTTCATCCTTGATTTTGGTGCATTCATATTTATCTTTTTTTTTTTTGCCTTGCAATTTCTGCCTTTTGGCTGTTCTTTAAGAAATTCTTCCTTATCCCTCTACCACAAAGATATTTTCTTATAGTATCTTTTTTTAACATGATATGCTTGCTTTTCACATTTAGGTCTTTCATCCATCTGCCGTTTGCCTTTTTATAGTGTTAGGTAGTGATCATGGTTTATTATTCTAAATTATTTTTAAGGGAACTTAACACATGGACATAGTAATAGCTATGGGAAAATAAGAATTAATGAGTTACTTAATCAGTTATTAATAAATATTTTGTACTTTGCCCTGACTGGTGTGACTCAGTTGGTTGGATGTTGTCCTGCAAAGCAAAGGGTCGCTGGTTCAATTCCCAGTGAGGGCACATGCCTGGGTTGTGGATTTAGCCCCCAGTTAGGGCATATATGAGAGGCAACCAATCAATGTTTCTCTCTCACATCAATGTTTCTCTCCCTTTCTCCTTCCTTTCTCCTCTCCCTAAAAAGAAATAAAGTCTTAGAAAAAAATTTTTAAAATTTTTCTACTTCAATGAAAAACTAGGCATTGTCTGTAACACACCTGTCCAAGTCATGTAGTAATAGCTCTGTTAAAATTGTTTTTAAACTTTGGACTTCTTTTTAAATTGCATATGACTGATGGGTATGGAAACTCTGTCATCCAGTAGAGTTTTGTTTGACTTCTCTAACTCCGTGGAAAAAAGTTGCCTCTCTTTGTAATCAAGATCCTTTATTCCATATATTTTGTGCTTTTTGAGTTTTCCTTTGAAGCAGTGTTAACATCTGTCTGGCTCTCTCATTTCAAGCAGTGTATAATCCTGAATGCACTGTCCAAGGGTAGGTTGTTTCTCTTTGAAAGACCAAGCAACACTGTATTTTAGGCTTTAGTGAGTCAGCTATTTCTAACTATTATCAACACCAGGCATGTTTTGAACAAGTATACCAAGTGTTAAGAGATTTTTCACTGGTGTTCAAGCTATGTTGTTGGCTAAGAAGACTACATATATAATATTATACACACACACACACACACACACACACACATACATATATATAGTCTGCCCCTTCACAAATAGGGTATTAGAATTTGCCAAAATCAGTGGTTAACCAATTAATCCCTCATGATTAATTAGTAAAATAAAATTTTTAACACTATATGAGTCATTTTTAAATATTTACATTAAAGTCACAATTTAGCCCTGGCTGGTATGACTCAGTGGATTGAACACCAGCCTGTGAACCCAGGGGTCTCCAGTTTGACTCCTAGTCTAGGGTACATGGCTGGGCTGCCAGCAAGATCCCCAGTAGGGGGCACTCAAGAGGAAACTACACATTGATATTTCTCTCCCTCCCTTCCCCCTCTAAAGATAAATAAAATCTTTAAAAAAAAATACCTCAAATTTAAAAAATAATAAGGTCATTATTTTACTTTCTTCTGAGAATTATCTTTTAACCCAGTTAAAATAGTTATTCATGATATGTTAGCTAGCTAACAAATTTTTCCCCAGAATTTTAGAAGTGCCATACATAAATTGAAATGATTCTTGAGCTGTTATATTAATAAAACTATGATTTAGGGAAGAAGCCTTTCACTGCTCTTAAAGCATATCTTACAAGTGGCCTCTGCTCTCCCTGAGCAGAAAGACTGGCCCAGAAGAAATGCCTGAGGAAGCAATGCTGAAGTTTCTTTTTTTAAGCTCGGTGAGCTTGAAGTTCATTACTTTACCTTTATTTTCATTCCTTTACTTCTAAGCAAATAAAAAAGGATCTAGTGCAAGGGTCCCCAAGCCCTGGGCCATGGAGCTCTGCCTCCCATCTCTTCCCCCTAGCACCCCGCCTTCCGCGGAAACATTGTTTTCCATAAAACATAAAACCGGTCCCTGGTGCCAAAAAGGTTGGGGACTGCTGATGTAGTGGTTTCTAAAGAAACAGGGTGGTATGAACCTAAAGACTAAACTTGAGAGTCAGAAGTTTCAAGTTCTAGTCCTAGTTTTTACGAATCAGTGTGACCTGTGTAAGTCTCTAGCCTCTCTGGACCCCAGTGTTTTAGTCTGTCTAGTGTAGAGGTTGGACTAACCTGGTGACTGACTGAAATTGATTTTTACATTTATAATTAATTAGGTTCTTTTTGATAGTTATAGGTAGTCACCAATAGTTAGAGATAAAGGCTAGCACAACCTTGCTATTAGTTGAGATGTATTGCAATAAAGGAGATTTCAGACCAAATTCAGCACACATGCACACACTTGTTAGCGAGCAGACACAAGCTGTTCTGTGAGTTCAAAGAAGTCCCAATAGTCTGTTCTATTCTTCCAGGCCCTCCAACGAGCTTCCTGTATGAAAGTTTCATTTGGAGACACGATATATTATGGCAGCAGAATTCAGCTAACCTCCTTTTAGGAAAAAGAGGACAAAATTTTGAGTTATATAGTTGAATACAGGACTAGTTCGAAATATTAAGTCTAGGTTACTGTTCAGTGTATTCCCAGCTTTAAAGTTCATACAAATCATGTTCAAATGCAGATCTGATTAAAACACAAATCTGACTCAGATGTCTGGAGCATGGCCTGAGACCCTGCATGTCCAACAAAACCCCTCCTGTCGCTGGTGCTGCTGGTACAGAGTACACTTTGAGTATCAACGTGACGGGCCATCAATCCTGATAAATTCTAATGCTCTGTTCATGCAGGGACAGGATGACCTAGACAGTCCTCCCAATCAACCACATATTGACACCAGCAAAAAATCTCTAACATTTTTTTTGTGCTAGTTCAAAACACAGCTGGTGTTGATAATAGAATAGTTCCCTCTCTAAAGGCTATAATGTTATTTAGTCTTTCACAGTGGTTTTTAAAGACTTCTTTTCTCACACAGTAAGCAGTCAAAGTGACTGTGTTCTTTAGAAACAGTCTACCCCTGGACTGTGCATTCAGGATTAGGGGGCTTGAAATGTTAGCTCATTTTTATATTACCATGCCTATGCTGGATCATTGGATGTAAACTAGCTGCTTTTCTGCTCTGAAACTCTAACCTTGAGCTTCGCCTTTCCTCTTTCCTCTTCTCTGTTTCAAATCTAAAAGCGAGTTCTCCTTCTCACCACCCTCCCTTGGTCTTACTTTGAATTGTGGCTCTAGTCCTGTGTACAACTTGGGCAACTCCAGAACAATTTCTGAGCGTCTCTGGGAGTGGAGCTCCGAGTAGCTTCTGGATACCCTCTCTAGGTAATTCTAACCTGCAGTCTCAGCTGACAATCATGACTCTAGGGACAGTGATTCTTAAAGGTGGCTATGTGTTGTGATGCCTTGAGGAACTCTTAAAACATGCTTGGGTCCCACCCCAAAGGTCCTGACTTAGTTGTTGGAGGGCGTGACCTGAGCATCAAGATTTTTATCAAAATAGTTTATTTTCTTTTAGAGACAGGAGAAGGAATGGAGAAATAGAGAGAGAGAGAGACATAGATGTGAGAGAGAAACATCAGTTGCCTCTCATCATGCCCTGACTAGGGAATGAACCCGCAACCCAGGCATATGCCCTGGCAGGGGATCGATCTGGTGACCTTTCACTTTGCAGGATGACAGCCAACCAAATGAGCCCAGTCAGGGCCTGAGCATCAGAAGTTTTCAGAGCTCAGCATGGTTCTGTTTATAATAACCCCAACTTCCAGGATTGGTCAAAGTAAAACAGCAGGATATCAAGCAATCTCTTTTACTTTAGAGGAAAGGATTCCATTTACTTGCAAGATGTAACTTGCAAGTCATTATCAGGCCTTCCTGAAAATCTGGTAAGTGTTATTTGTAAGATCATTATTGCTGTTTTATTATATGTAGGTACCTAAGGACGCACTAGTGGAGTTTTCAAATTTTAAATTGCGTGACAATCACCTGGGCTGGTTGCTGACAATGCAGATCAGAATCTCTGGAGATAGATTGGAAAGAGGGCTAATTAGTCCACATTTTTAAGGAGACTCATAGTTTTACTGACAGCGTTTGGAAGATTATGGTGAGTCTATCATGAAAGTAGAGCTGTCTGAATAAGTAAGTGTTGGGTAGTCATCCAATTATTTGTATGGTGTTGTGTGAAGTTAAAGAACATTAGAATATGCCACTCCCAAACATGCCACTTGGACACAAGGATTATTTTGAGTTGAGGGCAGTTGACAACCAACAAATGCTTTCCCTATGATGTGCCTAAAAGCAAGTATAAATTTCCATTTGGGAAAGTGTTTCTTCCTCTTTTCTACCCCCTACCAAGAAAAGAGTAACTATTATCACCGGATATGGAGAGTCTACAGCCACCTAGATGAGTTTACATAACAAACCTTACTAAAATAACCCTCCTCTTTGTTACCTAATGTGTCGCCTAGTCACTTCCCTGTGGTTTATCATCTCTCAAACTCCCTTTCCTTTGCTGAAATGGCATATAAGCCCTCAAGTGTAACCACTTCTTTGAGCTTCAGATCTTTTCTGTGAACTTCCATGGATATAAGTGTTAAGAAAAATTGTGTGTCGCTCTGGCTGGCATAGCTCAGTGGATTGAGCGCGGGCTGGGAACCAAAGTGTCCCAGGTTCGATTCCCAGCCAGGGTACATTCCTGGGTTGCAGGCCATAACCCCCAGCAACCGCACATTGATGTTTCTCTCTCTCTCTCTCTCTCTCTCTCTCTCTATCTCTCTCTCTCCCTCCCTTCCCTCCCTAAAAAAAAATCTTAAAAAAAAAATTGTGTGTCTTTTCTCCTATTAATCTGTCTTCCACTTGTTTCATTCACAGGTCCCTAGTACTGAACCTAGGAGAGTAGAGAAAAAGGTTTTCCTCCCTGAAAATGTTCATATGTAATGCTCCCCTGTCCACTAATACCTCATGTGCTGGATTGGCTATGGTGATTACAACGTCCACTCTGGAATCACTCCTAGGAAAACGGATCTTTTTTTCCAAATACAGGTAAAAATGCCAGTATGTTACCTTGAAGTAAATCATTGTCAATATTCTCCACCACTGTTGGTTGGTGCATTCCTTATAAAATATATGGAATATGGAAATAAAGAAATGAAAACCATGTGAAAAGGGAGTTATATTTTGATTACAATAGTGTCAGGTCTTTAAAATAGCACAGCAACAGAAACAGTGAGGCCAGGATGGGAAACCCTGGGCTCCATCAGGCACCTGGGGGAAAGGATGGGCATGAAAGTCGTTGGGGCAAGAATGAGCAGATAGGCAAGCACCAGTTGTAGTTCGGAGAAAAACAGTAAGAAGGATTAGGAGGGAATGAGAAATGAAGGCATGCACGTTCATCTACATCAGTATTTGGGCTCTTGCTAAAAGTAACTACCATTTGTTAAGGGTAATGTGTATGGCAGGCACTGTACTAAGCATGTTACTTTGGCTCTTATATCAAATCCTGTAATACCTCTATGAGGTAGGCTGTGTTCTCCTACTTTGCTGGGAGATTACATAACCTCTCTAAATGTTAGAGGGCTTACATAATCTCCCTAAAACTATTAATAAGGAATATGTCTAGAATATGAAGCAACCTAGTACAATTCCTAAGCCTTCTTTCCTCCTTAATATCCTTCATTACAAAAGAATAGTCAAATTGAAGCTTTGTAGATGAAAAAGAAAAACCAGGAGAATCTAAGCTCCATTTGTTTTAACCATGGTGATTAAATTAACTCACCAACATTTGCTGTGGATTCATGATTTGTTAATGGAATTGTGGAAGTACTATTACCTTTGCTAATGTCTACTTGAACAGAGCTCCTTAATTTAACTCTGGGGTATTTAAATTATTTGGCTTCTCATAAGCTTCATTGACCTGGAAATTGGCCAAGAGCCCTTGACAATAGAGGTAGCCACTACACCAAGAAACCTTATTTCTTGTACTATGAAGAGGCAGAGCAAAAGGAAGAGTATCACTGGGTGCATATTGCTCTTCTGGTCCAGTTTATGTGTATCGTACATTGTTGATGGTGGGCACATATTATCGTGAGAATAGGAAACAACACAGAGACAATGTGAGAAGCGAAGTAGCTTTACAGACTGTGCAAGATGTTAGAAGTTAGATGCTCTGACTTCTTCCTTTATATCACTCCCTATTCCTTTTTAACACTAATGCAAATGAGCAGCTCAAGGACATTATAAAGAAGCAACCGAGGCTGATGCTCTAATTAGAAACAATTTGAACTACTCAAAGTACACTGTGGCCTAGACCGCTTCATAAAACTGAATAAAAAATGAAAGGGAAAATAATGACTAGTACGTATAGGGACACATGAATACTTACCAATGGAGTCGGTTATGTTAGAATTATGCATAGCTGCATTCTTAGTGTCCTGGAGAAAATATGTATAAATATAAAAAAGAGAAATGGAAAATGAGAAAGTATGAAAAGGAAGGCCAATTAACAATAAATATCTAATCCTCCCAGGGCAAAATAAATTTATTATGTCAAGCCAAGGACAAAAAGAACTCAATTATTTCTTTTAGTTAAGTTTTAAAAGTAACCTCAAAGATGATGCATTCACCTTCCTTAGGTAATTATTGTGATAACTCACAGGTAGTAATTTTTTTCTTTGACAATCTGTACAAACACACAGAAAAATCAAATGGAATTTTAATAAATTCCCAGGCTTTTCTAACCAGCTTTTTAGATACTTAAATGACTTCACAGATCATCTAATCCAGTGTTTAGTCATAGTATACAGCCCAGAGGTGACTTGAGTCAAAATCAGTTAGAATGATTAATAAAAATGCATATTCCCAGAAATTACACCAAATACACTAAATCAAAAGCCCTCATAGAGATGAGTCACAGCAGCGTGCTGTGTATATGATGTTTTGTTTTTTTATTCACAGTCATTAAGGGGGACTCACAGAAGAATACCCATGCCTGGACTTCTCCCATCCTTTCCCAAGTTCAGAGGATTTGGTTTAGATACCCACTGTTCTGGACTCAATGTTTGTGCCCCGCCCCCCAGCCCCAAATCTATACTTAAAGCCCTAATCTTCAATGTGATGGTGTTAGTAACTGAGGCCTTAAGGAAGGAATTAGGTTTAGAAGAGTTTTACACCCTTATAAGAAGAAAAAAAAAAAAAGACCAGAGCCTCCTCTCTCTGCCGTGTGAGGACACGGCAAGAAGGCGGCTGTCTGCAAGCCTGGGAGAGAGCCTTACCAAGCATCAAATCTGCGGGCAGACTGATCTCAGACATCCCAGCTTTGAGAACTATAAGAAATCAGTATCTGTTGTTTAAGCCACCCAGTCTATGGTATGTTGTTATACCATTCCAAGCTAAGACACACTCCCTGAGATTGCTTCTGTGAGATTTTCTGAAACTAGGACATGTTTTTGTTGTTCTCCTTATATCTGGTACCCATAAAATGATTATCACGAAATGAACTTTTGTTGTACCTATTCCTATTTCCTATCACTGAGAGACTGGAAATATTTTGTAGGAATAAGACGTATTGGCATTTGGGATTTGTAAGGCCAGTGCCGGTCTGACTTTGTTTTATTAAGTACATACATATCCTTGAAAGTTCATCTTCTGTGATCTTTCAAACCTGGCAAGGGGGACAGCCAGAATTTGTACATAGTCCTAGCTCAGTATTTCTCCCTTTTCATTATATGATGCTGTGTCTAACAATAGTGAAGATATTACACAATTTGCAACAAAAGAAATAGTGCTCTGGTATTTGAATTAAGAACAATTACAACTATGAAAGTCCACTAAGCTGTTGTTTTTAATTTAAGCAAATACATTATAAAAAGATTTGTTTCAATGTTTCAATAAAGAATTTCAGAGGAAAAAAGATTAATAATCTGGTGCTTAGTCATGAAAAATGTTGACATGTTAGTTGTTATAAAAGACTAATAAGCAGGTGGATTATTATTAATTTTTGGCTAATAAAATATATCAAAGGGCTACTAATAAAAAGAATAATATCCCCTCTCCACATGTTAAAGATAAGTGTGACATCAAAATTGAAAATACTTCTCCAGGCTAATTTAATGTTTTTACAAAGAGGACCTAAATCTGTTGGAATAAAGAATATGGCACTTACTTAAGGAGAAAAGCCATTAACAACCATAATAAAAAAAAAATCATTAGTAGGTATATTTGAGTACTATTGGCCTCTTATTAACAAGGAGGGAATTCCATAAAAACTAGCCAGGTATTCACTCAGCAAACATTTGTTAGGTGTCTACCTAACAAATAGGCAGAATATAAGGCAGAATGCATAAGATCACCTGAAATTCGTGTAGGAAAAAAAAAGTTTCCTAACCAATAGAAACATGCCAGAAAAAAATATAAAAGTAGAATTTTGTGTAAATACTTCTTGATGAATATTGAATTGGGCATATACTAATAATTAATAACTATGAAATATGTTACCTTGTTAAGACTTCTGCACAATAGCTTATTAACCCCACTGTGAGGAAAATAAATGGGAATTTCTTTTAACAGTCAGGATAAAAAGAGAGAGAGACCAAGAAATTCTGATTTACTTATTGCAATCAAGAGGGTAAATTAGTGTTAAAAACATATTTGTCTAAAATTTGGAAAGCGGATGCGGAGCAACACGATCTTTCAGTGCAATACAGGCCATTATATAAAAGGCCCAGCCAAGGACTACTTAGTTCTGTAATAGAATATACCCATGCTTTGCTATTTTTCTATTTGATTCCAGAACATAGTACTGTGACGTGCTAACTTATGATTTAATTGTCCTATAGAACATTAACTAGTTTGTATTTAATATTCTCACTCCCTCACCACTCCCAAAATGCCTATATGTAACTAGTTTCTCGAAATGGTCTTTGAACAAGCTTTACCCTCTTACTGACTCCTTCATTAACTTAATACATCTATGCCAAGTGTTCATTCTATATTTGTATAAGAGTTGCTTTTAAATTTTTGGAAAATTATACTTGGACATTATGTTAATGAGTCATAAATTTGTTAAATTCTGTAAATATGACAATCAAAGTTGGCATTATTACTCTGAATTTCAAAAATAAAATGTTCTCTGACCAATCTGGCAACCAGTGATTAAATATCTTTTTTATCTGTGACCTTCGCTATATATTTAATATGGCTTTTTCCATGTGTAATCTCTCACCCTAACCAAATTTTAGAATATCACTTTCATTTGCATACTTCAGGATGCAAAATGAGTGTGCATGATAGATTTCTCAATATTTATTTTATAAATGAACTGAGTGAAATATGTAATGTATTAATGGGAATAAAGCTAGTATGTCCAAATTGGTGTTTACCCTAAGTTTTCGACAATTCTAAATCACATAAAATTAGATTTGGCTCTTAGGGAACTAGAAGAGAGAAATGGTAAGATTTACATGTTTCATGTACCTGCAAGTCTATATGTCCAGACTGGTTTGAACAATAATTTAAGATTTCAATGCCAACGACAATAACAAAACTTATAAGCAGCTAGAACGATGTCACATATATTAATTAAAAACTGAGTGAAAGAACAAAGAAAAGAAAGTGGGAGCTTAAATTAAGATGGGAAAAATTGGCTCAGAACGAAAGATGCTGATAGACGACGGGTCCATGGTTCCAAATTAAGAACTGATCACGGTGAGGTGAAAGCCTTCGTCAGTTGGTTGTGGTTATGCACAGTAATAATGATAAGAAAAAAAAGGAGGCAGCAGAACTAATTATTTCTTGACTTTCAATATCATAATTTTGCTATTAGAACGTATATATTCTAATTAACTTTCTCTGCTTGTTCTTCTAAGCCCTATACCAGTATAAGCAGTATTATACATTCAAGATATATTATTAAATCAACATGTCTTTGCAATCCTCAGTTGAAAACGTTCATGGAGGTCCGATTTCTTCCTGCAAAATGGGTTAGAAGGATAGAGGTGACTGGACAGAAGAATCTTCAGTAAATGGTAAAAGAGCACTGGCAATGAAATTAATCGTTCATAAACAGTCAAAATGATCTTCCAAGCTTTACTTTCAGAATATGTAGTACATAGCTCTCAATTACGAAACATTCATGGCACTAAAAAAATAGAAAATGACATGCAACCCAAGATATCAAGCATATTTAATTAAACAGCCTTCATAAAAAATTCAAGTAAACAATTGTTGTAGAGCTAGCAAACAACCTTGTATTGTTTCACTCATTTCACATTTACTATTGCACAAAGGGTTGGTTTTTCTTGTGAATTTTTATAATGCCAAATTGCATGCTGAAAACACTCATCATAGTTTTGCAGTTTAGCTAAATATTTGCACAGCTTTATTACAATGTTGATTTTTGTGAATTTATTGATTAAATATGTCCCCTGTAGCATTTGCTTAGTTTCTCCTTTAATTTCACAAATACAGTCAATTCACAAGATCTACACCAGTGATTTTCATCTCAACCTTTTTCATCTCATGACACACATAAACTAATATACTTAAATTCTGTGGCACACCAAAAATATATATATATATTGCCGATCTCATGAAAAATAGGTATAATTTTGATTCATTCACACTGGACAGCTATTATTGTGTTGGCTGCTGTCATTTTTTATTTAACATTCTAAAGAAAAAGAGGTCAGTGTCTCTTCCTAAATAGGTATTGCTACAGTACACAGATTGAAACTTACTGAGATACACTAATGCTAAAGAAAAATAGCAGTTAACTTAGCAGAGGATCCAGGAGTATAAGAGTATCCCTTACTGTTGTACTGTGACATTTCAACTGGGAACATACACATAACCTCCATCTTTACCCAGCCTTAGTGCTCTTCTGATTATGTCCTATAGGACCATATGAGGGAAATGTTCTAGAAAATGGTAAAATAATTTATGAACTAGGTTCAAAGGTGAGAGGAGGAGAGAGTGGGGTGGGTGTGTATTGGTATTTATTAATATTACACTTGCCCAGAACGTGATGAACCAGAGTTATATCATAAGAAATATAAATGATTATGCTGTTCTGCATTCTGTTTAGGGATACAAGATAGAAACAGAAAAAAGTTGTCATCAGTTGATTGGAATTCCACCAAGAATCTAGAAAAATCTCTCTGATGATGTAAGCATCTGTGTCCATACCAATGTTCTGTTACCAATGACCCCCATTGCGAGCACATGGCCCACAAAGTCTGAGTAAAGTTCTATTAAAAGTTAGATTCAGTTGGTAACAGTAACAAGTCCATTGTTCCAATGTTTCAGTCATAGTATAAGGAAACTTCAGCATCTTCTAGAGCATGTCTCACTAAACCAATTGCAAAGACCTCTGCTTCTTTAGTCCCTTTAATCAGATGGCAACATCCCATCTCCACCATCCCACCCTGGTGACAGTCATTGTAGGGTCTCTATTGGCAATATTGTCTTCTTCTGGAGCAGCCCACCATTTCCTGGTCATCCCTCTCCTAAGCATCCAGGTCATTCACAGTCCTTGGGGATAATGAACACCAGTGCTTTGCTAGGCACTGGTGCTAACCACTAGCCACCTTAGAGATCTGTAAGAGAAACTTCAGGAGTTCTTTTAATCTGGCTGATGTTCTCAGTAATTCTGGCTTATCCTGCATTTCTTGCATTTGGATGCCAGATCTATCAGGAGCTGCCGATTGGACCCACTTCTAGTTTTTTAACCCAACCCCATCCACAAACACTGGACTCAGAGCTGGGACCAGGGGAGTTGGCGGGGGTAGGGAGGGGTAGGTGCTCACTGTAACTCCAAACTCCACCTATCTCTCACTCATTAGTAACAAAAATAAAATCAAAAGCTCTTTTTGAAAATAATAAAATACATAAAATTTCATTCATAGTAATCTGAAAAAACAAGAAGATAAAAATGACCAATATCAGGAATGAAAGAGGAGATGTCACCTATACAGGTTACAAGAGAATATTAGGAATAACTTTATGCCAATAAATTCAACCAATCATATTAAATGGACAATTTCTTCAAAAGATATAACATGTCAAATCTGACTTGAGAAACATTAGAAAAATCTGATTGTTCTTATGCTTTTTAAGTATAAAGAAAACTCTAGACTCAGATATCTTCAATGGTAAATTTAATGAATGTTTACGAGTGAGATAATTCCAATTTTAGAACATCTCTTCCAGAAAATAGAGGAGGAGGAAAGACTTACCAACTCATTTTATGAGGCTAACACTACTTTCATACCAAAACCAGATGAAAATATTATAAGGAAAGAAAACTACAGATCAATATTCTTCATAAGCATATAAATAATGCTTAAAAAATATTAAGCCTCCTTTTAGTTGGATGGGGATGTTTAGGTTTGACCGATGATTATGAGTATAGTCTATGTATGTCACTTCTCTGTGGAAGCATTCATTGTGGATACAAAATTCTCCAAAATGATGCCCTTCCCTCTGCTATGCTCTAGAGGCAACTTCTGATAAGGTAGCTACAACCTGAAGGGAGGCTGTGACTGAAGCAGAACCTCCAGTCTACCAGGACGTGTTGTGTGAGGAAAACAACCAAACAAACAAAAACACCTTTTCTGAGTGAGTCCACTGAGATTTTGGGATTGTTTGTCAATGCACCATAATCTATACTATCCTGACTGATAATCTCTGAAATGTGTAAAATTATAGATATAATTTTGTTATATCTACATTAACGTGATTATAGTTTACTACCACAGGTTTAATATCTTTTAAATAAATTTCTACTAAGTAACTAAAACATGGAGTCCTTATGGATTTTCCAGAAGACATGGTAGAAAAGCTTACAAGGGAGTAAAGAGATGAGTTTGGGTTTTTAGTTGATTCTCTGAGACTACACAATCCATCTTACCTCCATGTTACTTTTTGTGACCCTTTTTGTTCATCCGGATCACTCTGTACAATTTTGCTTTATTATTCTTACTTTCTCTTCTGCTTTGATGTGTTATCAATTTGTACACAGTCCCTACTATATCTACCTAGATGTCTTCCAAATCCTTTCCCCATAAGGGACATTATTCCTGAATGTAAGACTTGAAAGATACTATTGTATAGCCTCCTAGTTACATGTATCTATTCCCATTATTTGCAGATTCTGTGTTAGCAGATTTGCCTACCCCCTAAAGTGCATGTGTGATCCCCAGACCAATCCTTGTGTCACCTTTGTGGTCATTGGTGCACACTGCACAGAATGGTAAAAAAAAAAAAAAGAAAGAAAGAAAGAATTGTAGTCTGACGTGCTTGTCCCAGCTGAGGTCAAACAAGGCGATGCAGTGCCTTCTCATTTCAGCTCTCACACAATTCTCTTTGGGGTCCATTTGGTGCCACGGTTTTTACTCTTTTGTGCTTTTAGTTGGTGGTCTTCCTGTTCCAAAGGACCCCTAAGCATAGAGTTGCAGCGCTGTCTAGTGTTCCTAAGCACAAGAAGGTGTGATGTGCCTGAGGGAGAATGGATGTGGCTTAGATAAGCTTTCTTCCGACAAGAGTTATGGTGTTGTTGAGTCTGAGTTCAGTGTTAATGAATCAACAACATAAATTAAATAAGGTGTCCTTAAACAGAATACACATACAACAAAGCTACCTATTCCTCAGCTGACAAAAATGTTGTGACCTGATGCTAACAATGTCTATCCTAGGAGTGATGATTCAGCATTTACTAACACAGCACTCACAGGGTCTGATGGAACAGAACTACCATGAGAAACAAGAGATGAAGATTTCCTCCTGAGGACCTCTTGTGCTTCACATAAAACAAGCTCAAAAAGAGCTTACAGACTTCTCAACATGTAAAGATATTCAGTTTTCACATTCCACTCATCACATACACTCAGTAGTGTTCATAAAGTACAATAATCTTAAATGAAGTGCTAAATGGTATTTTACTAACACATGTATACAGTTGCGAGACTACCAACTAGATCAAGATATAGAACATTCCAATAAGGTTCTCTCATATCCCTCCTGGCCAACATCCCCAACTTGAGGAAAACATTCTTCTGACATCTATTACATCTACCATTTTTTGTATGTTTTTTGAGCTTCATGTAAATGGAATCGCACTACATGTACCCTTCTGTGTCCAGCATCTTTTTCTCAACATAATGTCTGTGTAACAGTTGTACTTATTAGTAGTGCATTATTGATATATCACTGTGTAGTATTCCAATATATAAGTTAATCAAAATATATTCATCCATTCCCCAGTTTATAGACATTTGGGTTATTTCTAGTTTTAAGTTAAAATGAACAAAATTGCTTTGAACATTCTTGTGCACATATTTTGGTGGGCATATGAACTTATTTTTCATGAATATATAGCTAGGACTGCAATTGATGGGTATTCTACATTATAGGCTAGATGTCAGTTTAGCTTCACTAGATATTGCCGGTTCTCTTAATGGTTAGTTTTCCTCCCATCAGCAATGCATGACAGTTCTAATGGCTCCATATTAACCAACATTGCTATATAGTTTTTTTTTCATGTTTTAGCCATTCCAGTAAATACAAAATGCTCTCTCATTGTGGTTTAATATGCATTTTCCTGATGACTAAATATTAGTTAATGATATCTATTTATTAATTTGTTGAGGTTTGTGTTCTATTTGAGAAATATTGCTTATTCTAATGTCATAAAAGTATTGTCTTATTCTAGAAGCTTTAGTATTTTACCTTTTGTAATTTAAGGCTTTCCAATATAGATGTGGCTATGGATAACCCACTGATTCGCAATATTTGTTGCAAAGACAATCCATTTGCTTTTGAAATTTAACTGAAAGTAATCTGTCTGAAATCAATTGGTCATATGTAAATGGTCTATTTTCATACATTTTTCAGTTCTATTGGATTCTTTGTCTATCCCTTGCACTAATATCATAGGGCCTTAAGTTTTACGGTTTTCTTTTTTTAATTGAATTTATTGGGGCGATATAGGTTAATACAGTTATATAGGTTTTAGGTATACAATTCTATGATACATCGTCTGTATACTGCATTGTGTGTTCAGTCCTCCAAATCAAGTTTCCTTCTATCACCATTTGTCACCCCTTTACCCTCTCCTCCCTTCCCTCCCCTCTTTCCCTCTGGTAATCACCATGCTGTTGTCTGTGTCTTTGAGGGTTTTTGTTGTTGTCACTTGTTTTGCTTAATCCCTTCACCTTTTTCACCCAGACCCTCAATCCCCTGCCCCTCTGACAGCTCAGTCTATTCTCTGTTAGTCTGTTTCTACTTTTTGTTAATTTATTAGTATTAAAACCTAGCACTGTATGCAGTGCATCTCTTGTCTTTTTCAAAACTGTCTTGAGTATTATAGATCTTTGTGGTTTCCTATTCAGATATTTTAAAAAATTATTTGAGTCATACTGATGGAGCTGTAGAGTTTTTTTTTCTAATGTTTTTGCGCAGTTAGGGCTTTTAGAAGCAAAGAAAGCTGAAACCTGGGCTAAAACACAAACCTTAGCAATTAAATGTTAACCAAATTGATCATGAGAACTTATTCAAAGAGTAATGAGTTTTCACTCCAAGGGGATAAGTTCTAAAGCTAAGGAGATAAAATCTTGGCCTTAAAACTCAAAGATGCTAGTCTTATCTTCCCTAAAGAGATCTTTACATTCTCACAGGTAGGAGAACTGGATCATTCCCCTTATCATCTCAAGGAATGTTCACATTAGGGAACAAAGTCTCCTCTCCTCCTCAGAGGTAAAGTCACATAGCTATCCCTCTTCTATTTAAATGCACAGATTTATATTTTTACAGTTCCTAGCCCTCAGTATAGACCCCAATACTAGTAGGGTGATATGTAATCTGACTCTTTTTCATATAATCCCAGAAGGAAAAAGATTTGGGGCAAGTGGGAATTGATACAGTTATTGAAGTACATACTCTGTGCCTGCTCTAGAAAGCTTATGCCTACTTTTGACACCAAGTGTCCTATAACTTCGATCAAATTTAGCTTGAAGTCCTTGATCTAGAAACCATCTATCTCTCTCTGTCTCTGAGGCCTAGCCTTTAATCAGCACCCCCTTCCCCCACCAGGCAGCAGAAGACAGTAGTAGCCTGGTCCTGACTAATGATCACAAGGTCCCAATCTGTGGCAGGTTAAAGATAACATCTTGACCTAAGTTATGTTTCAGTTTCTGAGTCCTAAGGTGGAACGACACCCTGGCTACTTTTTCCTTACACCAAGCAGGGGACACCTGAACTGATCTCAGAACTATCCTCAAGACATGAAGAAATGATTCATTAACTTTATCTTGAGTCTGACCAACCAGCTCCCAGCACAACCCCAAGCCCTCTAAACCAAAGCATCTTGTGATTTTGCCCTACATAACCTGTAACACAAGTGCCACCCAAGAATTTGGGATTTTGAGCATTAGCTTCCTGTTCTCCTGGGTGGTGCCATTCATAATGAAATAGCCAATGTTTCTCCACTGCAACTCTGCCTGGCTCTGCTAATGCTGAATAGACAAACTCCTCCGGTTTGCTGACACTTTCAGGCAATACAAATAAAGGTACTAAAACCTTACCACTATTTTATCCTTTTAAGTGAAAAAGCTTTTCACATTTTCAACAGATTATATATAAATATTTAATATTTTTAACATTCTAATACAAATGGGATCTGTAAATCTCTTCTAATAATTTGTTTCAAGTAAATAAAACTCAAAAAATTTGTTGCTAGTATACAGAAATCCAACTGGTTTTGATATGCTTAACCTGAATCCATCGATCCTTTATTTATTAATTTATTGAATTCATTTACTAATTTAATGATTTCTTTGGAGATTACTTGGGGGCTTTGTAAATATGAAATTACATAGTTAAGTCTCTTTTTTCTTTTCTCTCCCATCCCATTACTTAATTAATTAATTTAATCTTGTTGAATTGATTAAGGCCTCGAGCACAATAGTGGATAGAACTGTGCTTCTATTCAGTTTGTCTCGTTCTGAATTTTAAGGAGAAATTGTTCAATATATCCCCATTAAATATAATGATAGAAATGAGTTTTTTCTGGGCATACTTTTTCAGACTAAAGCAGTTCTATTCCATTCCTAGATCCCTGAAGAAAATTTTTTGATAACATAAATAGAATTTTAATTTTTGTAGATTTTGTTTTTTCATCTACTGAAATGATCATGTGGTTATTTTAATTTGTTTTGTTAATGTGGCAAATTATATTTGCTTTCAAATATTAAACTAATCTTGCATTCCTGAAATAAAAATCAATTGTTTCTAATGTAAAATGACATTTATATATAATATATAAAATGGTTATATATAATTTACATATATTCATATACAGTATATTTATTGCCATATTTATTTGGTAATGTTTTTTCCAGGATTTTAAAATCCATAGTCATGAGAGATATTGCTTATATTACTTTCTTCTAATGTTCTTACAAGAATTTGGTAATTTGGTATCAGCATTATGTTAGAATCATAACACAGATTGGGGAGTCTTTCATTTTTGTCTCCTGTGGCAGAGAGTTTGCATAAAATTTCTACTGTTTCTTTCTTAAATGTTTGAAATAATTTTCCATTGAGGTCTTCCTGGCCTGGAATCTTCATTGTGGGAAGGTGTCATTATAGTAGCAGAAAAAATGGTTTTCAGATTTTCTAGTTTTTCGTATTAGTTTTGTTTTTATATTTTTAAGAAGTTTTTTCTTCATTTTATCCAATCTGTTAAATTTGCAATATCCTCTGATTTTTAAAAATGCAGTAAAATATCACCCTCCCTTTTAGTGGTAACATGACCCTTACCAGTCTTGATACTGTAATTTCAGTTTTCTCATTTTTTTTTTAAATAATTTCTGGATCAGCCTTCCCAGGGGTTATAAATTTGTAAAATATGTTCAAGGAACTAACTTTATGTTCTGTCTATTATCTCTATAGTATGTCTGCTTTTTATTTAATTACATTTTAACTTTTATTATTTCCCTATTTTTTACTTTTTTGTCTAATTAATTTTTTTCTAGATTTTTGAGATGGAAACTCTGTTTTTCCATTTTTTCTAATATATGAATTTAAAGCAGGCAATTAACTATATTTTTCAAATTTTGTCATGTTTTTTCACATTATGTTCAGTACAAAATATTGTCTAATTTTCATTGTGATTTTTTATTACCTAGTGAAGTGTTTAGAAAGGTAGTAATACTTTTATTTGGAGCATTTTGTGCTTTTATTTCTGCTGTAGATACTCAATTTATCACTCCACTATTTCAAACTTTTATAATTTTTTGAAACATGTTTTAGGGTACAGTGTGTGGTCTATATTTTGGTAAAGTTTTCTTTGCACTTAAAAAGAATGTATTCTGCAATTATAGTAAGAGTTAGCCAAATAAGTCATTTAGGTCACATTGGTTAATAGTATTATTCAGTTCTTTTATATCCTTACTGATGTTTTTGTCAGCTTGTTCCAATATTTGCTGGGGAGTTATGTTAATATCTTCTGTGATTATTGATTTGTCTATTTCTACTTTTTGGTTTTATCTAATCGTATATCTCTTGTAACCATAATTAGATAGAAAGAATTAGTATTTTTATGTTTCCAGGAGAATTGAATCTTCTATCATCAGATGTCCACTTCTGACTCAGGTAATACTACTTGCATCAAAGCTTGCTTTGTCTTATAACAATATAGCCACATCAGCTTTCTCTTGGTTAATATTTGCATGGTTTAGTTTTTTCATTCTTTTTCGTTCAGTCTATCAATTTTCATATTTTAAGCCTGTTTATTGTGAATAGACTATATTAAACAATTTTTAAAAGTCTGTCCCTCTATCTTCCTTTAATTTTAGTATTTTCTCACTATTACACTTAATGAAATCACTGCTGTAGTTGGATCTAGGTCTACCATCTTGTTTGCTTTCTCTTTTGCTCCAATTTCTTCACTGCCTTTTGGTCGTATTAAACAGGGTTGTCACAATTATTTCATTGGTGATGTGTCTATTCAGATCCTTTGCCCAGTTTTTAATTAGGTTGTTTGTTTGTTTGGTTGGTTGGTTGGTATTGAGTTTTGTAAGTTCTTTTCAAATTTTTGCCATTAACCCCTTACAGATGTACTGATGAATATGTTCTCCCATCCTGTAGGTTGTCTTTTTATTTTGTTGATGGTTTCCTTTGCTGTGCAAAAACTTTTTAGTTTGATGTCCGATTTGTTTATTTTTTCTTTTGTTCCCCTTGCCTGGGGAGCTATATCTAATAAATTATTGCTATGAGCTATGTCCAAGATTTTGCTGCCTATGTTTACTTCTACAATTTTTATGGTTTGGGGTCTAACATTTAAGTCTTTAATCCATTTTGAATTTATTCTTGTGTGTGGTGTGAAAAGGCAGTCTAGTTTCATTGTTCTGCATATGTTTGTCCAATTTCACAACACTCTTTATTGAATAAACTATCTTTAGCCCATTGTATATACTTGCTTCTTGTCAAATATTAATTGACTATAAAATGTGGGTTTATTTCTGGGCTCTCTGATCTGTTCCATTGATGTTCGTGTCTCTTTTTATGCCAGTACCATGCTGTTGTGATTACTATGGCATTAGAGAATAATCTGATATTAGGTAGCGATATGAAAAGATGCTCAATGCCATTAATCATCAGAGAAATGTAAATTAAAACCACAAGGAGATACCATCTCACACAAGTCAGAATGGCCATCAATAAATCAACAAGCAATAAGTACAGGCGAGGATGTGAAGAAAGGGGAACCCTTTTGCACTGTTGGGGGGAATGCAGATTGGTGCAGCCACTGTGGAAAGCAGTATAGAGATACCTCAAAAAATTAAAAATGGATCTGCCTTTTGACCCAGTGATCCCACTTCTGGGAATACATCTGAAGGAACCCAAAACACTAATTTGAAAGACCATAAGCACCCCTATTTTCATCGCAGCATTATTTCCAATCACCAAGATATGGAATTACCCCAAGTGTCCATCAATAGATGAGTGGATAAAACAACTATGGGACATTTACACAATGGAATACTACTTGGAATACTAAAAGAAGAAAGTTTTACCCTTTGTGACAGTATGGACGGACCTGGAGAACATTATAAAAAATGAATTTATTCTTGTATGCAGAGAAAGACAAATACCATATGATTTCACTCATATGTGGAATCTAATGGACAAACTAAACTATTAAGCAAAACAGAGACAGACTCATAGATGGAAAGCAGATGATAGCAAAGGCAGGGGGAGGGGAGGGGAGGAGGAACTGAGTAAAAAGGAAAAAGGTCTCATGGACATGGACAACAGGGTGGTGACTGCTGGGGAGGGGGAAGAGAGTATAAGGGGACTAAATGGCAATAAAAAAATACAATAAAAATTTTTTAAATAAAATAAAATAATTTTATTTTATCTCTCCTAAATTCTTAGATGTAGCCTTTGTATTAATTTTAAGTGGTTATTTCAGACTATATCATGTTGGTAATTTTACCATTTTATGAAAAATTTAGAAAGCTTTTGACAGTTTTACAACATTTTCCAATCTCTTGCCTTCATAGTATTACCAACATATACGTAACTTCTACCCTTGATATAAATTCAAAGATATTTTTGTAATTCCTGATTTAAACAGGTGATTTTTTTTGTTTACCCACATTTACCTTTTTGGATACTCTTCTTTCCTGTCTGCAGCTCCATGCTCCATCTGGAAACGGTTTATTTCAGCTTAAATAATTGACGTTAGTATTTCTTGTACTGTGGCTGTGCTGACAATTACTCCAGCCTTTGTCTCTGAGCAGATTTATTCCATGTCTCTTTTGAATGATATTTTTGAATGATATTTCAAAAGTTACAAGTTAGTTTTTTTCTTTGAGCACTTTAAAGATGTCACTCCCATGTCTTCTGAGTCCACTGTTTCTTTTGAAAAGTTATGGGAAAGCTTTATTTCTATAACAATCAGTCCTCATCTAGTATCCACCATAGGTGCTTGGAAACTGTGACTTTAGGAGAAAGGACATATAACAAAATCAATTTTGCTCCAGGCTAATTGATATAAACAAGCCTTAAGTTTTTAGGGCATAATTCACAAACATATCACTAAACTTCTAAATAAAGACCCAAACACTCCTAATACTAAACATTGAAATAAATATGACCTACACATACATTTAGGAAAGATGAATTAAAACAAGTCAGATCATGCTTTTCCAACACACTTATTCCAGTTCGCAGTCTCGGGTGACTGGAGCTTGTCCCAGCAGCTCAGGGCGCCAGGCAGGACGCATCCCCAGCAGGAAGTCTTCCCATACAGAACAAACGGATGCACACGCTCACTCACTCACACTGGGACAGTTCAGACATGCCAGTTCACATCATCTACACATGCTTGGGACGCGGGAGGAAACCACAGTGTGAAGCGAAAACCAGGCAGACCGAGAACAGCAAACTCGACACGCACAGTGGCCCTGGCAGGGAATTTTTTTTTTCTAATGAACGTTACAACTAATGACATTGAATGGAACGATGTTATTTCAGGACCTGCTGTAGTGTAAATAGTGGAGTTTATTTCTGTGGCTGATTTTACGTGATTCTCTTCCTTATTTTTTTTTTCAGTAGTTTTACTACAATGGGCCTAATGTGTGGTTTATCCTGCTTGGAATTTCCTGAGGTTCTTGAACTATTTAAATATTTCATTAGTTAGGAAAATTCCTGGATATCATCTCCAATCTTATTTCTGCTCCCTTTTCCTTCTTTTGTTCATGACGTTAGAGGAAACGCTTTTCATCTTTCACCGTTGAGTGTGATGCTACCTGTGGCTTGTTATATCTGGCTTTCCTTATGTTAAGGTATGTTCTTTCCAAACCTAATTTGTTGAGTGTGTTATCATAAAAGAATGTTGTATTTCATCTGCAGATGTTGCAGAAATAAGTTTTCTGCATCTATTGAGATGGTCCTATTGAGGCAGGATAGTAAGAACTAGGAAAATTCCTTTGGAAATGAAATAGGGAAATTGCAACAGATGGTTAAATGGCCAAGCAGTTTACAGCCATCTAGTAAATCCTATCTTTCCTAAACCAAGGAAGTTTAAAAACAAATGGTTTACAGTTTCCTCCCTACCCAGAGGGTAAATAGCTTAAATCACCCTACTCAGGAAGAAAGATAGCAGAAATCCAATTAGTGCCATTTGTGTCAACCCCACCCAAGGACAGATGAAATTAAGGAAATAAATTTCATTTTGGCAAATCACTATAAAGCTAATGAATATTCTATTGAGATCTTCCCCTAAGACCTCCCTGAAACTCCCAGCCCTCAAAACGAAGGACTCAGAGCATGCTGGGAGCATGCCAGCACCTTTCCCTCCCCTGACTTCTTCCCCCACAGGCACTCATCTCCTAAACTCTAAGGGACCCCAGGAGATGTGCAACCAGGGAAGCAGTGGGCGGTGAAAGCTCATCCTGGGACAACCCCCTGCATCTGTCTCCAAGGCCCCCTGTTCTCTGACTTCTCAGTGAGCCAAACCAGCCTTGGCTAGACTCGTTTTTTCCCTTTAACATTTTTAGAGAGCCAAAGCCACACTGCATAGGCTCCCTCCTGTTGCTTCTTCTCTCCTAAGCCTTTTTTTGTTTCACTGTTCCCAGGTTTAATAAATGTCCTCTCAAAATCATCTGGACTCCTCTGCAAAGTCTTCCCTGCACCAAATCAAGAACCTACTCCAGGCTGGTCCCCTTTTTAGTAGATATAAATTTCTTCTTTCACTCTGTTAATATAATGTCATATTTATTGCTTTGTGTGTGTTGAACCATCCTTTTACCCCAAGGATAAATCCCACTTGATTGTGGAATATGATCCTTTTAATGTGCTGTTGACTTTGATTTGCTAATTTTTTCCAAAGAAAGTATACATATGGGCAACAGGTATATGAAGAGATGTTCAATATCACTAATCATCAGGCAAGTGCAAATCAAAACTACAATGAGATATCATCTCACACTTGTTCGAATGGCTATCATCAAGGTGACAAAAGAGACAAAGGTCGACGAGGATGTGAAGAAAAGAACCCTTGGGCATTGTCGGTGGGAATACAAATTGGCACAGCCATGAAGGAAAACAGAATGGAGGTTAAAAAATTAGAAGTAGAGTTACCATATGATCCAGCAATCCTACTTTCGGGAATATATCCAAAGGAAATGAAAACAGAGTATAGAAATGACATCTGTACTCTGATGTTTATTGCAGCATTATTCACAACAGCTGAGGGACAGAAGTAACCTAAGTGTCCATCAGTGAATAAATGGCTAAAGATGTGGCATATATACAATGAAATGTTATTCAGCCATGAGAAAGAAGGAAATCCTGCCATTTGTGACAACATGGATGAAACCTGGGGGCGTTTTGCTAAGTTAAATAAGTCTGATACAGAAAGAAAAACACTGTATGATCACACTTATATGTGCAACCTAAAAAATTCAAACTCATAGAAACAGAGAGTAGAGAAATGGTTGCCAGAGGCTGAGGGTTGGAGGAATCAGGGAGATGTTGCTCAAAAAGTACAAACTTCCAGTTAGAAGAGGAATAAGTTCTGCGGAATCGAATACACAGCATTGTGATTAGAGTTGATAGTGTTATATTATACAAGTGCATACTTAAAAATTTCTAATGGAGTAGATCTGAACTATTTTCACCACGAAAAAGAAGTGGTAAGTATGGGATGTGATCATGTTAGCTAATGCAACAGTAGTAATTATATTGCAATAAATGTGTATCAAATCAACACATGTACACCTTAAACTTACACAATGTTATATCAGTTACATCTCAATAAAGCTGGAAAAAAATTTGGACACTCATCCCTAGGAGTTCACAGTCTAGTCAAAACGACAGAACCCACTTAAAAACATTCAGGCACACTTGCAAAGCAACATTAAATTGGTGGAAAAGGTTAAAGCATAAGAGAGATTTATAGTATTGAGCAGATCTCCACCAAGGAGACTTGGAACTGATATTAAAGGAGAGAAAGTCTTTGAGGTGGTAGCAAGAGAAAAGAAATCATTTCAAATTGGAAGAAGAGCTAGAACAGAAAAAGCTGGAGATAGATATATTTTCATGTTTTGTTTTAGAGGAACAAGCAGATGTAGAAAGTTCATGCTGTTCTCCTGGGAAGCTATAGTCTCTGCACTCAACACTTGTGCATTAATGATCTCCATTTCATGAACAGCATGTCTTGGTCCTGCTGGAAACAAAACCAATACATTTACTCTGATTCCTGCAAATTTAATTGCTGTTCCCAACTTCTACCCGCCCACGTTCTGTTGCTAAGCAGTTTTATTGCAAGCTTTGTTTATATGTTCTATGTATTTGGGTTCGGATGCTCTGCTTGCAGCTGCCCCTGTTCTGTGCAACATATAAACACCATTTAGCAACACTCTCCTCATTTGTTCTCACACAGGCCCTGGCCAGCCGATTCCTGGTGCCGTAAATTCAACTTTTCAGTGGGTGCGGATCAGCTGTTTCAGGATCTCTATGCAGTTCTTTCTTAAGGCAGTGAAGATAAAGGACTTTGGTCTAGGACAGGACGGCTTCAATTCTGTGCTACCAAACCGACTTCACCTTCAGCACTCTCATTTAGTGAATTCATCTTGGGGTACCCTGTTGACCTGGACTTGGCCTTTCTCACTTCCTCTGCCCCTAGCTTTGCTTTCTACCAACCGTGTAGCCACTCGCCAGCCCTTCACAACTCGATAGAATAGTCAGGAAAAATTAGCTTTTTACAATTGTTTTATTTTTACTCTTAATGATTGTGATTCATGTGGTTTGCAAGATGAGTGCTGTAAGCAAAGCTACAAATCTATTTGTCTATTTTTGAATTTGTTTATGGAATTTTTTTTTCAAAATGTAAAGGTAAGCACAATTGTAAGTGTTAATTATTGGATACATTTTAGTCACTCTAACCAAAACATGTGTACTAACACATTATGCAAATTAACAAATTTATTTAGCACAATAATAATTATTCTGAAGTATTGAGGCTTTGTTTTTTAAACACATATTTTGCTAACAAAGCCTTGGAAGTCATATAGCGTCTTTTCTCAATACATTCTATTTATTGACCAAAGCTCCCCAGGTTCAAGTGAAGGAATAACAGACTCCTCTTCAAATGCATTTCGTGTTTTTGTTTATTGTTCTGACTAAGCCTTCTGGCACTATATTGACTAGAAGTTGCAAGAACGAGTATTCTTGCCTCATTCCTAATCTTGGAAAGAAAGCTTTACATTTTTCACCATTGATTATGATGTCAGCTGTGGGTTTTCATATATGCCTTTGTTATGTTGATCTACTTTCCTAGTTTGAAAAGTCTTTATCATGAAAGGGTTTAAAATGTTTTCAAATGCTTTTTCAGCATTTATTGAGATGATGATGTGATTTTAGACTTTATTTTGTTAATTTAGGGTATAATGTTAACTGATTTTCACGTTGAGACATCTTTGCATCCCAAGAAGATATCCAAATTGATAATGGGGTATGATCCTTTTCAATGTGTTGCTGGGTTGGGTTTGTGAGTATTTTGTAGAGGATTGTGGCATCTATACTTATAAGAGATATTTGCCTGCTGTTTTCTTGTGGTGCCTTTATCCATCTGGCTTTGGTGACAAGATAATGCTGGCCTCATAAAATGAGTTTAGAAGAGCTCCTTACCAAAATTTTTAGAACTTAATAAGGATTGGCATTAATTCTCCTTTAATTGTTTGGTGGAATTCATCAGTACAGTCATTTAGTTCTGGATTTTCTTTGCTGGGAAATTTTTGATTATTGATTCCATTTCTATATTAGTTATAGGCCTGTTCAGACTTTCTATTTTGTTTTATTATTCAGTCTTGATAGGTTGTATTTTTCTAGGAATTATCCATTTCTTCTAGGTTCCTGTTTGTTGGTGTATCATCGTTGACAATAGTCTCTTATAATCAGTTTTATTTTTGTGGCATCAATTATAGTGACTCTTATTTCTGATAAAATTTATATAAACTGCCTTTTAGTTCATGTATTTAGACTTTTTACCTAAATGATTTATTTGTTAATTTAATGGATTTTTTTGAGACTCTAATATTTTCCACATTGATGATGCAAATATGCAAAAAAATAGAAATGTCTGAAAAGATCTTTTCCCTTATGGCTCTTGGAACTCATTGGTATGGTTATTACCACATTTTTGCCTTCTGGAATAATATGAACCTATGTCAATGCTAAATTAAATTCTCCATTTCCCTTGTTCAAATGCAAACTCTTAAAGCCCAAAGTTCCACTCCTTCCGTATTGCCTTCCTCTTCTGCTCAATGATGTGTCTCTTCTCCTCAGATGTTTTACAGCAGGACCTGTACCAATGTGCAGGCCTTATACCACATACCCTCAGTGTAATTCATCAAATGCACTATTGTCGTCTTTTCCTTCTGTATTTTATGGTCATTTTTGAGCAGATTTGGTTTTCACACTAGAATATTTTCTTTAGCTCTGTCAAAGGTAAACAAAGCCACACTTAAAGTGGTGAAAGATTTTACTCAGTAACCGCTGACAGTAGGGGAAAGAACAGACCTCCATTCCAACTTGTGCAGGGGTGACAGAGTGTTTCACAGGGAGAGTGAGAGAGGAAGGAAGGAGTGCTCAGCAGGGTCAGGCAAGTAAAAAACTGCAAAAAGTGGGTAAAAGGATCAGACAGTGTAAATGCAATTAGGCCAGCTGTGTCTGCTCATCTGCAACTTTGAAGTTAGGATTATATCCTCCCACAGAGACTGGGAGATAGAGGTTCTATCCTTAAAGTTTACATTTTGAAGGAATGAGCTTTTAGAAAGACATTCTTTGGTCTTAGGAGATATATACATACATATCTCAAAGGGATAGGGAAAGATTTATAATTGCAAGCTTTCTTTTTTTTTTTTTTAATATTCTAAGAAAGGGGCAGGGAAGGGCCTATTGTTAGAAGTCCTTATGTGCTAAGCAGTATTTTGTAGTTATTGAAGTTAGGATTACACCCTTCCATAGAGGCTGGGAAAAGTGATCCTAACTTAGGACTTCTTAGATCCATCTCCGGATTCCTCACACAGTATTCCTGACATGTAGTAGGTTCTCAATGAATGTTGATGAAAATTGTTTAAATAATGATTGTTATTTCATAAGCAGATCCGAATCATTGTTCTATATTGGTATTTCCTGGCCTGTTCTATTTACCACTGCATGCTCAAGACCCAATAATAGGTCTAGCAGCTTACATCATCTCTTCCCTTTCAAAGGTGATTTCAGTTTTGGGAAAAGCCAGAAGTCACAAGGCACCAAATCTGGGCTGTGGGGAAGCAGAGTCACCTGGTCAATTTGATGTTTTGCAAAAAAACCCTACATGAGATGTGATGCCTGAGCAGGCATGTTGTGATGAAGTTGCCAATCACCAGTTGCCCATAGCTGCGACCTTCTGAATCATCCCAATAGTTTCCATGGAGGAATGTTCAAGCTTCATGCAAAATCTGATGCAGATTCATTGCTCTACTTGCTCAGTCATTTTTAATGTGATGGCCATACAGGACACATGCTCACTCAACAGCATCTATCACCACCCCCACTGAGTAGTACAGTGAAGTCATCATTGTTCACGTCTGCACATTCCAGTCCACTTTCCTTGGCTGCCAGGTTACAGCGATGTCATGCACATTGTTCTCACTATGTTAACAATGGCTGGACTTTTTCTGGACAGACCTCATGTCAGAATGAACGTGTGAGGGGATGCTTAAATCCTGCTTGTGCTTCACTTGCTCTGAACCCCAAGACCAGCACTCATATCCTCTTGGTCACACTAATACTCATGTGGGCTGGCAGCTGCCCTGCCAGTCACAAAGCCTGGGTCACAGGGTTCTAAATTCTGCCAGGTGTCCTAACTTGTTGTCCTAGAAAGTTCAGGTAAATGCAGTTTTAAACCAAACTTTTCAATAATTGCCTTGATTTTTTTGCCTTTGCTATGCAACAAGAGAAGTTTCATTTGCTACACTTTGGGTGGTGAGCACTAAGAAGCACAAATTAATGCATTAGAAAGGTCTGTTTGATTTAGATTCCCCTAAGGCCCAAGGGAATGGATTTATGAGCCAGGGGCCTCTCAATTACAGTCACTTCCTTGGTAACCAGTGCCACAACCAAGGGAAACACAGATTCCTCTCTAGGCAGTCGACTGTCATTTTGTTGATTTTTGTCTTTGGGTTAAGGTAGATTTATCTTTTTTATTATCTTTGCTATACAAGTTTATGCAGGGGGACTTTCAAGTAGGGTCCTGACTTACTCTTGAGTAATTCCAATTTTCTTTTTTAAGTTCATGAGTTTTGTTCTTTTCTGTTCTTTTTTACCTTGAAGGCTATACCTGCTTTTCAATTAAATAGTTTGCAAGTGTCTCATTCCTTCATGTACTGATTTCTACATTTCCATTGATACATACTAACTTTTTCTCTACCCCAAAAAGGAACCATTGAAAATTAAACACCATTTTGACTTTTTGCAGTGTTATAACTTTGCATCATATACAAGTATTCCATGGGAAGTAATTCATAAAAACTGACAACAACAATGGAAATTGATATATCAGATTGAATTAAGAAAATTCGTTTCTAAAGTTTTTCATGTTATTATAAGATATTTAATATCCAAAAATAATATGTTCCTCCTTTAGGAAAATATATCTTAGAAGAGCTGAAACAACTGGGATGTATATCAATATTCTATACTAACCCCAACTTTACTAATGTCCACCCTTCAGATCTGTATAATTGACAGAACTGGCCTTTTTCCAACTTTTGTCTGAAACCAAAATAGACTCAAATGTCTTCCGTTAAGCCTTAAGGAGGTAAATTGCTGCCCACTTATAAGAAGCAAAGATTCTTATTTGTCTGTTTCAGGACTCATAACAGCACGTTCTTCAGTTACCATGGAAACTATCTCTAGCTAAATTTGAGAGGGTCTCTGAAAAGAGCTAAAATGCCAGCACTAATAGAAAGAGCTATGTTTAAATTTTTATTTTTTGGGCTTAGTTAAGATGCCAAATTATTGTGAGACTATATTGACTTGGCTATTAATGATTCTAAAGACAATATCTAAGTGAGAAAATAATATTTTGATAGGGAAAGATGAATTCTAGTATTGGAAAACAAAAGCCAATAGGATTCACACCTACAGATTTTTTCATCTTTGAAAGTTGGGTATTTCATCTATGTAGATTTTACCACTGACTTCATCAGTCCTACTGAAAATTGACTGTTATAATTGTTCATGAGAGTTTGTAAATAAGTGATAGATAATTAAGTGACCTAATCTGTAAAATGCTTGTTTTAGAAGTTATTTTATAATCCTTAGCATTTAATATAGTCATATATTAAATCAATATATCAAATATACTGTAGAATGTCCTAGTTTAAGAAATATTTATAATTTTTTACTGCTTGGTACAGTTATAAGTTTTGTTACAATAAATATTTCTTCAGTAATAAAAATTCGTAGTTGTATTATAAATGTTATTTTAACTTTTTTTGAGAAAGTGTAAAAACTAGATGCAATTATGACAACTATTTTCTTCTTTTCCCCTAGTAGAAATATCTATTTAAGTTTTAGATGCTTATTTATGTTTTCAAGAAAATAAAATTTTATTTGGAATTTATTTTTCATAATGGAAAAAGTTGAGAAGTCAATGAATTATGATATGAACAAGAAAAAACTTAGACATTTTCAAGAAGTCAGCCCAGCCCTCTGGTTTTCCATTTGAGAACAGTCCCTAGTGATTGTCTAGTTTATCCCGTCACACTGTAGGGATGGGATCTGCGGTTCTTAGTCCCCCATTCAGTGTGGTTAGCCTTTCCACTTGACTTATTTGTCAACCACTTTTATGACTGAAGACTGTACACATGATAGTGATATGTATGTCTATTAGAGTAGTTGAAAAACTCCAAAAACTTACTAGATTTGTTGGCCTATTGGTCAAAAGTAAAATTTGCTTCAATAATATAGTACTTCAGTAAAAAAATGATAAACCCCCAAGTCGTCTGAATATATGTGTTTCAGGTACCCCAATGTGGGTGGCACCAAATATTTTGGGCAGCAAATACGTGGGAATGAATTAAGAGTTGACTATTTGGTCTTTGTCATGAAACATATCAATCTGAATGGAGCACACATTCATCTCTTTGCAATTGGGGCCTTTCTCTATTTCACGTGGTGCACTACTTAAAAACGATTTTTTATGCTAATGTTCCTTACTGACGTGGGTAATTCAGAATTTACTACATATGTATACATCCTACTCCTATGGAGTAAAACCTTGAAAATATTTTTTCCCTTGCTGAAACATGAAACAAGGTTTAAACACACCTGAATCTGCAATGATGCCAAGTCAAAATGTGCAGAATATGACTTCCAGTCAAGATGGAGGCATAGGTAAATGTGGCTTGCTTCCTCACACAATTAGAACAAAATTACAACTAAAATATAGAATGACCATCACTCAGAACCATCAGAAAATCGAGCTGTACGGAAGTCTGACAACTAAGGAATTAAAGAGACCACATTTATTCAGACTGGTAGGAGGGGCAGAAGAACGGAGGCACGGAGACAGAGCACCGGCTGCTCCCAAACCCACATGCAGTAGGTATGAAACCGAGGGATATCTGGGGAGCGAGGGATCCCACCTCCCACACCAGACCAACCAACCCAGGGTTCCAGTGCCAGGAAAATAAGTTCCTATAATTCCTGGTTGTAAAAACTGGTGTGGTTGGGTTGGCAGAAGAAACTGTGGGATTCTCAAGTCTCTCCTCTTAAAAGGCCTCAGGGGCACCCAGACTTACTCAGGCTTACACCCTTTGCACTCCAGCACTGAGGCAGCAGCTTGAAGGGCACCAGTGGCATATAGGGAGGAACTAAATTGTCCGACATCAGGGCGACATCTTGGAGAAAGCTTCCTCCTAGACAGAAATCTGGGCAGGGGCCATTTATCTTTTCTGAGCCCTTGCCCAACAGCGCCACAGTGAGGCAGCACCATATCTGAATCTCCTTCAGCCTGGCTCACAAACTAAGCCCCACCCTGACAATTACCTAAGGGTCCACGCCATGCAACTTACTGGCCCACCTAAGCAACGCTCCCACCCTGGTTAACAGTGGCTTTTCCATATGAAGGTCTGGGCTAGGAGCAGGCTTCAGACCTTCATAAACCCATTTAAACAAGCAACAGCTGAGCCCAGCCCCTGTACCTTTCTTTGAGTAGTCCCAGGCCTGGCACTAGCAGAAGGCATCTGCAGATCGCTTTATAGCTTACACCAAAGGGCCTCAGACAGAACAGGTGAAGGCTGACTTTGGCCTGCACACTCAGGAAAACCCAGAGGCTGGGCACACAGCAGAGAGTTATAGACCCTGTTGGAGCACCCCACAACCACCTCCACAAACCATAGAGAGAGGTGGTTGTTGGCCAGGGGTCAGCCAGTCCTACCAGCTACCTGGACTGGGTAAATTCCTCCCATTGACCTACTGCTGATAACAGTCAAGACTCATCTACTAGAAGAGGGAATACACAGCCCACACAGAGGAAGCACCTTGAGTACATGGCTTGGGAGGCAGGGGAGGCTGTGCCACTGGACCCTACAGGACACCTACTGCATTAGGCCATGCTACCAAGACACGGAGTCAAAGCAGCTCTACCTAAAATACATAGACACAAACAGAGGGAGGCTGCAAAAATGAGGAGACAAAGAAATATGACTCAAATGAAAGAACAGCACAAAACTCCAGAAAAAGAACTAAAAATGGAGATAAGCAATCTATTAGATGCAGAATTCAAAACACTGGTTATAAGGATATTTAAGAAACTCAGTGGGTACTTCAACAGCATAAAAAAGACCCAGACAGAAATGAAGGGTATACTGACTGAAATAAAGAATAATTTACAGGGAATCAACAGTGGAGTAGATGAAGCCAAGAATCAAATCAATCATTTGGAACATAGGGAAGAAAAAGACATCCAATCAGTACAGCAAAAAGAAAAAAAAATTGAAAAAATCAAGGCTAGTGTAAGTAGACTCGGGGACAGCTTCAAGCATTCCAATATTCATATCATAGGGATGCCAGAAGGAGAAGAAAAAGAACAAAGATTTGGAAACCTATATGAAAAAATAATAAAAGAAAACTTCTCTAATTTGGTGAAGGGAATAGATATACAAGTCCAGGAAGCACAGAGAGTCCCAAACAAGATGGATGTAAATAGGACCACACCAAGACACATTGAAATCAAAGTGCCAAAGATTAAAGGTAAAAAGAGAATGTTAAAACCTGCAAGGGAAAAGCAGATAGTTACCTACAAAGGAGTTCCCATAAGATCGGCAACTGATTTCTCAAAAGAAACTTTGCAGGCTAGAAGGGACTGGGCACGAAGTATTCAAAGTGATGAAAAGCAAGTACCTACAACCTAGATTACTCTATCCAGCACAGCTATCATTTAAAATCAAAGGGCAGATAAAGAACTTCCCAGACAAGGTAAAGATCCTCACCAAACCATTATTATATGAAATGTTAAAAAGACTTATTTAAGAAGATTAAAACGATCAAAACTATAAACATTCCAATAGCAATAAATATGTAACTATTAACAAGTGAATCTAAAAAACAAACTAAGAAAACAAGTAGAACAGAAACAGAATCATAGATATGGAGACCATTGGGTCTCCATGGGACCATGGCCAATGGGGAGTTGTCCTGGGGGAATGGTGGGAAAGGTGAGGGAATTAAGAAGTACAACTTTGTAGGTACAGAATAGGCTAGGGGATATTAAAAACAAGTATTGGAAATGGAGTTGCCAAACAACTTATATACAAAATACAGGGAAATGAGCAAAGGAGGGGTATTGCCAGAGGGAGTGGGGGGTGCTGGGTGGAGTGAGGCAAAGGGGAAAAGTTGGGACAACTGTAATAGCATAATCAATAAAAAAATTAAAAATAAAGCATCCAGGCTAAGAAAAGAAAAAAGGAAAAAAAAAGGTGTGCAGAATATATAGATATTATCATCTTTTGCAGAAAGCACAAGAAAAACAGTTAAAAGTCTTGCATTCAAATGCCAGCCATGCCATTTACTGGTTCTTGAAGATGACTTGTAAATTATAGACTCAGTAAGAACGCTGACAAGTAAATATAAACAGGAGAAGCGCAGGTCTTCCCGTGGGACAGGATTTGTACTTCCATGACCATTTATTTGTAAAATGCTGACTGTGCTGTGTAAAAATCTATAATTGATCCCTTCTCATCTTCCATACTGGTTGCACCACACAGATACTTTTGCTAACATTTTATTATTATTATTATTATTATTATTTTGTTCCATAAGCTACATGCAGGAAGTTCTCACAGATGACTGCCATTTTGTAGAACGTCATTCCTAGGCTGACAGAGATGCCAGTTGATTTGTTGTCCATTAATCTGCTCACATGACCATTTCATTAAGTTTAACATAATAGTTATTTTACCCTTGTTCTATGTATTTCAATTATTTATGTAGCGGACTTTGATCCGCTGGTGATTGTATCACAGAAAAGAGAATTGATAAGGTATGTAAATTGATTATATAACCCCCCCCATATAACTCACAGACTAAAATCTATTTCATTTCATTCCTCTGTGGATAATATTTGATGGAAGATGAGTAAATATTGATTTTCATTAATGAAGTGGTTTTCTTTTAAAGTGTAAATGTTAAAAGCATTTTCTCTAATTGATATCTGCTTAAAAGCTCTGAAAGCTTATGGTACATTCAAGTTGTTCACCCATCACAAGGTCAAAGTGTTCAGTTTTGCTGAACACCATTGACACCATTGATAATAGTTCATGAAGACTGTCTTGAGCCACCTCATAATCATACATAGATGAGGGCATATTAGCAGCAAGAAAGAGATGAATTCTAGTGGTGGTAATGTAGTTCCAACCAACACATTTATGGATAAATCTTTTTTCAGTGACCTGTTTTACAGGGTTAAAGAGCATATGTGAAAGGTCTTGTCTGGGGAAATAAAAGTAATAACTTTGAGTCATTTTATTAGGACATGACTCCTATACAAATATAGAATTACCATGTGTCAAAGATGTGTTTGATTTATTAATAAAGATGTCAGTAGAATGGTTAAGCGGGCTCAAAGCACATTTGAGATCTATATACATATATTACATATATTATACATGCATATTACATATATGTGTGTATATTATGTGTATATACACACATAATATACACAGAAATTGGTTTTAATTTTCACTCAGAAAAAAGACTTGCTAAAATAAGTTTATTCAGTGATAGACAAAACTGATTAATAACCTACAGGGCAATAAAACTATAATCCTTCCGGTTATCTTTCTACCAGAGAGAAATCATTTGCACCTCTACTAGGAAAAAAGTTCGTATCATTGACATGTAATTCACAGGATGTTGGCCTTAATCAAAGGTAACTAGTATGTCAATCAAAGGTACATCCCTTAGAGAATTAGATCATCCTTGGCTTGTCCGGTTGGACACTGTTTCATTGTGATATTAAAGAGTCATAAAGTCATGCTTTTGTTCTATTTCAAATTGGTATAATTTTCTTTAGTGGTACCAATTTCTTTCCCCAATACCCAAAGGGCCTGCCTTCTGTAGTTCTAGCATTATCATGTTCTAGGGAAAGCCACCTATTTTGAACTAAATTCTCCCCCTGAGCACCACAGAATATACATTCTTGTACAAAGGAAAAAAATAATTTTCTTTCTGTGATTTTTCCAGGGCTGTACAGAATTTTAATACCAGGGAAGAGCCTTTCATCTTAATATGACAAAAACAGGGGCACAGGAATTGACTGTATATTAATATAAATATGGCAAACAGGTCCCCAAGTATATTCCTATGCCATATTGAGAAATCTTGAAAAAAAAAAAAGACCTTTGTTATATGAATGTTGTTTCTGACATTTATAAATATTTCAACTTATGATGTGCTTTGAGGCTTATATTTGGTTTTGTTCATTTATTTTACTTCCTTTTGGGCCTGGCTGTCATAACCTAGTCATTGTTGGAATAATTTGTACAATGCTGTACTTGGAGTTCCTTGTTTCGGGGTCACTTTCAGCCCTCAAGTGCCACCATTGTCACAGGCTGCACGGTATTAGATCTCACAGGGCACATTTTCCTCCTCAGAGTGAAAGTAATATATGTGAGATCTGAATCTTGAATGCAAGATTTATTTGAACTTATAACGGGAAGAGCTAATGTCCTTCACTCAATAAAGTTGAAAACCCCATAATGTATTGTTTCTGAAAAGAATTTTTATTAAAAAGTATTGCAGTATGAGGTTACAGAATAGCATATTGAAGCTCATATGCAGAAGTTTTCGCCTGAGGGAGTGAAAGTAAATAACTTTGAATTCTTTTGTGAAAAGAATGCAGTTAACATTGCAAACTAAGGAAAAAATGATAAATAATAACTTAATACAACTGACCTTTAGACTGCTAAGATTTTATACACACAATCCCAAACTATGTGGGCTTTTTATGCTTCAATATATAGTTTTAAAAATATGGATTTTGTTATTGAAAATAGTTTGAGTTACAGAAAATTGGTATGATAATATAGAGTTTCTTTATATCACACACCCAGTTTCCCTGACATCTTATAACTGTATGATACATTTGTTACAATTAATGAATTGATATTTATACATTATTATTATTATTTAAAAACTATATATAATTCATATTTCCTTGGTGTTAACCTAATTTGTTTTGTGCTGCAGGATTTTCTCCAGGGTACCATATAAACTTTAGTTATCATATCTCCTCTTGGCTGTGATAATTTCTCAGACTTTCCTTGTTTTTGATGACCTTGACAATCTTGAGGAGCACTTCCCACACATTCTGTAGAAGTTATTTCTACTGGAATTTGTCTGGTATTTTTCTCATCATTAGATAGGGGTTATGAATCTTTGGAAGGAAGACTACAGCAGTAAAGTGCTGTTTCCATTGCCTTCTATCAAGAGTACATACTATTCATATGACTTTCACCATTGATATTAACCTTGATCAGCTGGCTGAGGTAGTGTTCGCCAGGTCTCTCTACTGTAAAAGTACTTTTCCCCTCCTTCCTTCCTCCACTCTATCCTTTGGAAGTCACGATGCACAGTCCACATTAAAAGAGTGGGAGGCTCTTACTTGTTAAAAAAAGAGTGGAGGTTTATGTCCCCATTTCATGACAGCAAATTATCTCCACAAATCATTTGCAACTCTCTGTATGAAAAATTTGTTTCTTCTGCTTTATTATTTATTTATTCAATTGTTTAATTATATCAGCATGGGCTCATGGATATTCACTTTATATTTTGTGTTATAACCCAGTACTGTTTTCTTTTTCTTAAATTGCTCATGTTGTTTCATCTTGGATCATTGGAAAATCTTTTAGTTTGCAAATGTATCCCTTTTTACATGCCCCCATCATGTGGGTTTTTTGTTTGATTGGTTTTTTATTTTGCACTTTCATGCTTCTGGCTCACCTTGTCTACTTCTTGCCCCAGCCCCAGAATCAGCCAGTTCTCCAAGGAGCCCTGGTTCCTTTTTCCCTTTTACTTTTTTTTTTTTTCCAGGGGGAAAATATTAGAAACCAAGAGCTAAGCATTAGGCACACTCACTTCTACTGGAATGTCATTGTTTCAAGCACTCTCAGCTGACAGAGCAAGGAAATATAGGTGCTTACTAACCATTTGATAGGCATACACTATATTTTTATATGTAACTATCTGTATTCATATTAAGCTAAACATGACTTTATACTAACTCGAATACACTTTTACAGCATATACATTTTGTGAAGAAATGTTCTTTTTTCTTTTTAAAGATTTTATTTACTTACTTTTAGAGAGAAGAGAAAAAGAGGGAGAAAGGGGAAAAAACATCGATGTATGGGAGAGACATCAATCTGTTGCCCTCTCACAAGCCCCCAACTGGAGACCTGGCCCACAACCCAGGCATGTGTTTCTAACTGGGAATTGAACCAGCAACCTTTTGGTTCACATGCCAGCAGTCTACTGAACCACACTAGCCAGGGCTTCCATTTTTTGTCACGTGAAGAGTTACTCAATTCAAACCCCCTTTGTTACCGTTTTGAGTTTTTTTATTTCAACAGTATCCTTGGTTTTACTCGTAAAAAATATATACTAAAATGGAACAATTTAAATATGTACTTGTCTAACATAATTCGGTTGATTCAAGTTGGAGAACTTTTATTTTTCTAGGTATACAATTTTATTAGTAAGTAAGGTCTATACACAATCATCAAATTGTGTCTTTTAGTTTGATTACTAAGAAGAAAGAGAAGTTCCAAAGGTCAGTTTGGGCTATGAAAAGTTCATTCTCTCATTAAGATATTTATTTTAAAATCTGAGGTGAGGTTAGGGGAAAATAAATATGGGAAAAATCATAGCAAACACAACAAACCAGATAGTCAGTGGGTCAATGGGAACATCAGAAACAAGCAAATTTAGAATGGTCTGTATTTATATTTTTTGGCTGGATTTTTACCAGTGTTGAATACCACAAAAAGTAATTTGCTTTAAGGGATGTAAAAATGCAACTGATTTTTGGGTAGTGATTTTCTGTTCTGTAATTTACTATGTTAATTTATTAATCCTAACAGCTTTTCGGTCTAATCTTTAGGGTACACATATACACAGACAACATATATAGAATCATATCATGTTCAAATACAGACAGTTATACATCTTCCTTTTCTATCTGGATGCCTTTTATCTCTTTTATAATTGCTCTGAGGATGTCCAGTGCTATATTGAATAAAAGTGGCAAGAACGGACATTCTTGTTTTGTTCTGGATCTTAGAGGAAAAGCTTTCAGCTTTTCACCATTGATTAGGATGTCACCTGTGGGCTCATTCATTATGTCGAGGTGCATTCCCTCTATACTCACTTTGTTGAGAGTTGTTTTTTAATCATGACTGGGTGTTGAATTTCGTCAAATGCTTTTTCTGCCATCTATTGACATAAATATGATTTTTATTCTTCATTTAGTTAATGTGGTGTATCACATTTATGTATCAATTTGTGTTGAAATTATCATTGCATCCCTCAAACAAATCCCATTGACCATGGTGAATGATCTTTTTAATTTACTGTTGAATTTGATTTGCTAATATTTTATGGAGGATTTTGCATCTATGTTCATCAGGGATATTGGCGTGTAATTTTCTTTTCTTGTAGTTTTTTTGTCTGGCTTTGGTGTCAGGGTAATGGTGGCCTCATAAAATGAGTTTGGAAGTGTTCTATCCTCTTCTAATTTTTGGAAGAGTTTGAAAAAGACCAGTATTAATTTTTCTTTAAATGTTGGATAGAATTTACCAGTGAAGCCCTCTGGTGCAGGACTTTTTTTATTTTGCGGGGGGCGGGGGGGTTCTTGTTGTTGTTGTTGTTGTTTTTAAGATTTCATTTATTTGCCCTGGCTGGCGTAGCTCAGCGTGGATTGAGCGCGGGCTGCGAACCAAAGTGTCGCAGGTTCGATTCCCAGCCAGGGTACATGCTTGGGTTGCAGGCCATAACCCCCAGCAAGCGCACACTGATGTTTCTCTGTTTCTCTCTCTCTCTCTCTCTCAAAGTGAATAAATTAAAAAAAATCTAAAAAGAAAAGATTTTATTTATTTTATTTTTAGAGAGAGGAGAAGGGAGGGAGAGAAACATGAATTGGTTGCCTCTCGCAGGCCCTTAACCAGGAACCTGGCCACAACCCAGGCATGTGCCCTGACTGGTAATCAAATGCCAACCTTCTAGTTTCCAGGCTGGCCTCAACCCACTGAGCCACACCAGCCAGGGCACAAGGAGGTTTTTAATGACTTTTTCAATCTTCTTGCTAATAATTGGTCTGTTCAGGCATCCTGTTTCTTCATGATCCTGTCTTGGTTGTATTATTCTAGAATTTATCCATTTCTTTTAGGTTGTCCTTTTTTTGGTGTATAATTGTCCATAGTAGTCTCTTATCCTTTGTGTGGTACTGGTTATAATGTCTCTTCTTTAATTTATGCTGTTATTTATTTGCATCTTATAACCTTTTTTCTTGGTGAGTCAACGAAAGATTTGCCTATTTTATTTATCTTTTAAAAAACCAGCCCATAGTCTCACTGATCGTTTCTCTTGTCTTTGTGGTCTCTATCTCATTTATTCCTGCTCTGATCTTTGTTATTTTCTTCCCTCCACTAATGTTGGGCCCCGTTTGTTCTTTTTCTAGCTTTCTGAGATGTCAAAAGAGGTTGGTTATTTCTTAATGTAGGGGTTTATTTTTTTTTCTTCATCTAAACATTGCAATGCTTAAAATAGTCATGGGCTTGTAGAGCTTTTACCTATTGTCATAAACATTTCTGTTGGAATTGCTTTTGTCGCAACCCATAGGTTTGGTATGTTGTGTTTCCATTCTCACTTGTCTCAAGATATTTTTTGATATCTCTCTTGGTTTCTTCTTTGACATACTTGTTTTTCCATGGTATGTTGTTTAATCTACATATACTTGTGAATTTTTCAGTTTTCTGTTTGTAATTGATTTCTAGTTTCATTTCATGGGGTGAGAAAAAATGCTTGATAAGATTCCAATTTTCCTGAAGTTTTAAAGATTGTTTTGTGACCAAACATAGAAACTATTCTACAGAATGTACCGTGTGCACTTAAGAAGAATCTACATTCTGCTGCTGTTAGAAGAAATGTTCTGTAAATGTCTGTTAGTTTCATCTGATCTAACATGTACTTTAAGTTCAATTTAAGTTAAGTTTCATTACTGATTTTCTGTCTGGGTCATCTATTCATTGTTGAAAGTGGGATATTAAAGTACCCTACCATTGCTGTATTGCTGTCAATTTCTTCCTTCAAATCTGTATTTGTTTTATATATTTAAGTACTCCTGTTTTGGATGCATAAATATTTACTAATGTTACCTTCTTGAGTAATTGACTTCTTTTTCATTGCATAGTGACTTTCTTTGTCCCGTTACAGTGTTTGGCTTAAAATCTGTTGTATCTGATATACATATAGGCACCCCTACTTTCTCTTGGTTTCCATTTGCATGGAATATCTTTTACCATCCTTTCATTTTCAGTATTTGTGTGTCCTTAAAGCTGAAGTTAGGCCCTGGCTGGAGTGGCTCAGTGGATTGAGCACCAGCCTGCGTGTAAACCAAAGGGTCACTGGTTTGGTTCCTAGTGTAGGGCACATGCCTGAGTTGTGGGCCAGGTCCCCAGTAGGGGGCATATGAGATGCAACCACACACTGATGTTTCTTTCTCTTCCTCCCTTGTCCTCCCTAAAAATAAATACATAAATACAATCTTTAAAAAAAAAATAAAATAAAAAACAAACAAACAAACAAACAAGCTGAAGTTAGTCTCCTGAAAGCAACATAAAGATGGGTCTTGTTATTTTTTATCCATTCAGCTATTCTATGTTTTTTGATTGGAAAATTAATTACTTTACACTTGAGAGGTATGGATGTACATATGCCATTTTGCTAATTTTTTTCTCTTGTTTTGTAATTCCTCTATTCCTTCAATACCCTTTGGCTTCTTATTTTTTGATTTGACGCTTTTTTTTTGGTAGAGGCATGCTTTGATTTATTTCTTTCTACCTTTTGTGTTTCTACTATAGGTTTTGCCTTATGGCTACCATGAGGCTTGCATCTTATATGTCAAAAAAAATCTTATATTTAAAATGGTCTACTTTAAGCTGATAACAACTTTAATTGAATACACACACACACACACACACACACACAAATGCTGTATATTTTAGGTAGATAATTATTTTGATAGGATTATACATGTGTAGGTACTTTTCAAAATTCATCAATTGCTCATTTAGGTTTTATGTGGCTCACTATATGTAAATTTTGTGTAAAATCAAATCTGTGAAGAAGGTTCTTTGCTAGTAGGCTTACTCTGCTTGGTGGTATTAATTGACAATTCTGCCACTAACTTCTGTGTATGCTAGACTTGTGCAAATGTGTAAAAAATGTGGTGAATAATGGGATCCAGATTTTGGATCAGTGAAGAGTTCAGGAACAGTAAAAGAGGAATAAAAATATGGAAAGGAGAAAAACAACATATGCCTTGTGGTGTTGAATTGGAAATGAAACTCATAGTTTTTGTTTAGATAGACAAATGGAAACATAATCATAGAAATAAGTACAGATATAGTATATGGATATAAATGAACAGTTAAAGATATTTCTCCTTCACTGAAAGAGACTACAGATGATGGATGGCACGTTAGTAGCAATGATCATACTCAGCACGTAGATCCTACTGTCTAGATGCCTTTCTTGACTGAAAATAAGTAGGATTCCTTAAAACATTAAAATAAGAACGTGTTCAAAGACTCATGGAGATAAGTCAAAAAATTAAAGAAGAGGCTCGGTGGAAGCATGAACCACAACCTGGCCCCTACTGGTGAGAAGAGAGGAGGACCGGAAGGGGCATTGGCTAGGAACGACCCCAGAGGGAGCCAAGTCTCCAACAAATATCTACTGACTTTTCTGCATCCTCAACAGGCTTGTTTTGAATGACATTTAAGTAACAAATGAAAAAACCTCACTAAGACAAGTCAAGACCAGAGACCAAGGGAGAAAGAATTCCAATATGCATGCAAAGAGGGTTAGAAAACTTTGAGACAGAGAGATTGATAAGTTACAAAGAATTTCTCTTCACAAATTTATAAAGCAGGTCTGTACTCGTCTCTCTTTTTTCATGTAACTAGGACAAAAATCTCGGAAGAAATTACATCTTTGTACATTTGCAAACACATTGATGAACTCAAAGAATAATCCTGTTAACATTTAAAAAACGACAGCCTGCAGTGGGCATTGAGAGTGAAAATCTACAAACTCTTACATTGCATGAGAATAAAATAGTTACTGAAAATCAAAGTTTGTCATGGATTATACAGATTCATGGCTCAAACACTAAAGAAGTGTTATTAGGACAGGGACAAGTCCAATGAGGCCCTCTTGCTATGTCCTGTGAAGAAGACAGTTACCCTAAACACACAAAAACAACAGATGCTTTTCCACCCAGGCCAGTGTGGCTCAGTTGTTTTGATTCCTGGTCAGATCCATGTTTCTCTTCCTCTCTTTCTCCCTCCCTTCACCTCTCTAAAATAAAATTAAAAATAAAAATAAAAACACAAATGCTTTTCCACAAGTTACCATATTAAGACCTAAAATGGTGAAAAACAAAAGAGAGCCCTGGCTGGTGTGGCTCAGTGGATTGAGTGTTAGCCTGTGAACCAGTTCAATTCCCAGTCAGGGCACATGCCTGGGTGTGGGCCAGGTCCCCAGTAGGGGGTGTGAGAGAGGTAATCACACACTGATATTTCTCTCCCTCTCTTTCTCCCTTCCTTCCTATCTCTAAAAATAAATAAATACACAAATAAAATATTTTTAAGAAAAGAAAAGAAAAACAAAAGAGAAGCTTAGTGTGTTTGAGATTTGATAGCATGTTCTGTTTTACCTATAAATTATTTTCTAATTCAGGAAATTCTTACCAAACCAAGATTATTGAGATCGGAGATCTTTGAGTAAAGTTTAAAATTTCATAAGGCATCTCCTACACATCACAAGTCAATGTATTAGTTAACGCATATACATGGAAACACATTTAACAATAATAAACAGCTGATAGAGCTAACAAAAAAGTAATACAATTCGAAGGTTAAAAAATGGAATAAAGAAGACAATTTAAGGGACTCATACTGGATAACCTCAGGATGAGTTGTCAATCAAAATAAATTTAGCAACAGATTGTAACAAATTTAATAGCATAAGAATTCATAAACCCACACAGATATAAGTTAAAAGGAGAGAATAAATAGTCTTTCTTACAGCAGAGTGTCAATGAATACAAAAGGAATGATTGAGTTAAAAATGATCCAGATGTTAAAGTTGGTGAATGAAAATATCAGGATGTTTTCATAGCCTCAAATCTATCTCTCCACAGATTACTTTTAATGACAAACAATTACTCTAAAGTGGAGAAACCCTCAGATACCACCTTAACCAAGTGATCAAAACTAACATCGCTTTACTTCTTATATGATGCCCTGAGAATGACTCATCACTTCTGTGATACTTCTTAATGCACAGCCTAAATTTTATCATGAGGAAATATCAGACAAAGTCACATTGAGGGCCATTCTGCAAATAACTGCTTCGCCTGCTTCAAAATATCAAGGTCTGGAAGGATAAAGAAAGACAAGAATTCTTCCAGACTAAAGAAAACCTAAAGAGGTGATAAATAAAGTGATGCCATAAAAGACATGACTGAGGCATAAATAATTTTCAATAATGGACTATGGATTCAGCAATAGTGTATCAATGCCTAATTTCCTAATTTTGACAACTATACTGTGTTTCAGTAAGAAATATCTTTGTTTTTAGGAAATACACGTGGAAATATGCAGGAGAGTAAAGGGATATTTTCAACTTACTCCCAAAGGGCTAAAAAAAATAATAAAATGGAGAATAGTAGTAGAAATACATATATGATATATATTTTATATATAACATACAGTAGGGTAAGGCAAAAGTAGATTTACAGTTGTTCATATGGAACATAATACAATTAATAAATAATAAAACAAAAATAAACTCTGTATTTCACATACTCACAACTGTAAACCTACTTTTGCCCCACCCTGTGTATAAAATAATACAGCAAATGGAAATAATGGGCATATGGGAGTTTCCTATCCTATTCACTCAACTTTTGTACGTTTGAAATAATATTAAAATAAAATTTTACAAAAGATGTTTTTAAAGTGTTGACTTTAAAAAGAGAGAGATAAATATAATAACCTCTCCATAATCTTATAAAAATAATAGCAGGTAAATACAAATAAATAAACTTAAGAATGAGAAAGTGGATATATGCAGAGTCTAGAGGACACTAAAAGATGAAAATACTAGACAGTTTTACTAACAAATTTGAAAATAATTCTCTGGAAATTATGGATGGAATACTAAATAACAAAAACATGCTGTTGGCACTACATGTTTGTGATAAAATATAGAATAGTTCGCAAATATATCGACTCTAACGTTAGAAAAATAGATACCAAATTGGAATTGTTATACCTAAAACAGTCTGTTAACATGTTACATCTCTATGGATTATGGGTATTTTCTTTTGGGGGGCTTTTCTGCATCTTCCAAATGTGAGGTAACATGGTATGTTACTGTTGCAAGAGCTACAAAATACCCTCCAAAGTTTATGTAATACATATGAAAACCCACACTAGAAAAACATGTGTGAAGGCTCTGGAAACTAATGATTAGAATCCATCATATATATCAGACTCTTGGAAGGATTCATACTAATTGCAAGCAGATGTTAAGGCTTAACTAAGTCTAAATCATAGCCAGCGAGCGTTTGACCTTTTGCCCTGGAACACTGCAGTAGGAAAGGGACACGGCACCCTAGCAGGAGTGGGGTCAGCGCCATGGAAACTGGCGGGACACCACCTTCTCACTCCAGAAACTTCCTGAGGGAGGAGCTGCTTCTCCCGCGCTCCCCTCTTCATTAGCTCGTTCCTTCACATTCGTTTGGAATGTGTAAGAGACCCTGAGAATTATCTGAGTGGGTATTTTGCCTCCACAGCTTTGCAGCTCAGAGACCAGCAATCCCCGATTGAGAAAAAAGCAGAGAATCACAGCAAACAGAGTTGGGACACAGCGATACAATAATTATTATTTCACTTGGCATATCAATAGAGAAACTTAGAGTATTAAATATGATTAAAATGGAGCTATATAGCAGGACAAATTACTAAGAGAAAAACACAATTTTAAAAAGTATCAGTGCAAAAAACACATGGAAGGGAAAACAAAAGTATAAGAAAATATACTAAAGAACAAATATAAACAATGTTGCATAAAACAAAATGCTACCTCTTAGGACCAAGAAATCTTATTCTCTTTCTTTTCTGGGGTGCCTCTCAAACGAATACTTTTGTTCAAGTAAAATGTTCCCCAGAGTGGCTTAGGAGGCCCAGACCATCCTTGGTGAAGTTATGCCATTTGGAGAGATAGGTGCAAGACTTAGAATTGTAACGAGTATACACGAAGGAATTTTTCCTAGAGAGGAAAGTATTTAGGCTTAGCTGACTCCATGAGAGCTGGCAGTGGTCAGGAGAAATGTGACACTCGTGCACATACTTTGCGCCTGGAACTAACAGTTGCCCTCCAAATACAGCCCCAGGAATTTGCACCCACCCTCTCCCGCACCTCCCAGCTGCGCACCTGGCAGGCGGAAATCCAGGGCAAACACTCTCTCTGCATCAAGGGCAAGCTCTCAAGACAAAACGTCAAGACAGGGAGAAACTCACATCGTTGTTTTTTTTGTTTTTTTTTTTATGACGTCCCGCAGAGTTTGCACAAATGGATGCCTTTCAGGTAAGAGCAACAAATTCGGGAGTCTGTGAGGTGGGCTGGAACGATGGGCACGCAGGGCCCCAGCCCGTGCTATCCCCGGTCATTCCCCCTATGACCAACAACACCTCCAGACAGCACAACCCAAAACAGAAGCACGAAACACAGCAGAAGAGGTGAAAAAGAAGGAACAGATTCCACCGAGAAAGCCAAACAAATGAGAATCGGTAACAAAATCTGCTTATCAAACTGGAGACACAAGGCTAAGGAACTCAATGCAGAGGCAGCAGAGTGCAGACCCAGAACCAGGGCTGACTTCCACGTCGGAGAACGTGCTACAGGCCGCAAACACAAGGCACCCGGCCTCCGCCACTACTGCGGATGCTTGAAGCCTGGGGTTCGTGGCAACTGGCAGTGCAGACGTATCTAGGTGGGGCCTCCAGGAAAACGGTGGAAATAAATGAATACCACCCAAGTGAGAGCTTTAAGAGGCAGCCACTATCAATTGCTTTGGCAGAGGCTCCAAGACTAGCAGGGCAGCCTTATAGTGAAAAAAACAAAAACAAAAACAAAAACAGTAGTCTTCAGGCATGCTCTCATTAGAGGTTGTTGGCATAGGGGAGGCTGGAGGATGGCTAGCTAGGAAATATTTGGCTTTCTCTGGTTGATCCTGAGCTGGAAGCTAGTGTAAAAATTGGAAGCTGGCGTCCTTGATTAAGTCCTGATGGTTCCCGGCTGCAGAGGTTGTATATCATCATATATATTCTGGCCTTGTCTGTTTTTATTTTCAGTCTTTCTAGGAGATCAGTGAGGTTTTTTTTTAACTTGGAAGTTTTCATTGAACCAACTTTTGTAGTTAGTAAGGAGTATAATTTCGGATGGGTTTCTCCAGTACCTGCTAGACATGCTCCATTGGACCACTAGTCTGAGGATATCTTTGGAGGCAATTTCATTTTACAGCCTACTGCTAGTTTTCATTTCCTCCCCTGGTCTCCTGCTGCGTGACCTAGCGCCCTGAAGCTGACATGCGTCTGCAGCAGCTTGCCCTGGCCTTGCCTGCCCAGAAGTGTTCCATATTCTGAAAAGACTGCCAGAACCCCTTTGAAGTCCAAGGCTTCTCCTTTTGTTATTCTTTTAAATTGCCGATAATACTAACACAGTCATTTACACACAGAGGGTGATCGATAAGTGATTCTGAGTCATTTAAAAATGTACCTTAGATTCACCACAGCCCAGAGCCTTCTTAGAGAGAGACTGGCTCATTAAAATGGTATCACACGGGGCCATCCTTATTATCTTCCCCCCAAATTAGTCAATGTACATGTGACCAAGCAGGGTGCTGCACCGATGACTTAAAAAGAAAAGAAAATCTATTTCTGATTGTGAGAAAAACCTTTGAGAACTGGAGACATCGTCAGTTTCAAACTGCTTTTGCACCTGAGCAGAATTACAAGCGACTCTGTCCTGGAGAGGAAGAGAGAATTCAGCTGCTCGTTATCAAGGCTCCTGGCAGCCTGGGCCCCACAGGTTCAGGCCGACCTAGAACTCACAAATTGCCTGCTGGTGAGGCAGTTAATGAATAAAGAACTGAGTAAAGACTCTGGTTAAAAATTACCAAAAAGAGTTCGGGATAATTTTGGTGTTAGATCACAATTAATATTCATTTTATATTGATTAATTTATTCAACAGATTTTAATTTTATTAACAGATGTCCTAGAAGCTGGTCATGAAGCAGTTAACAAAATACAGGCCCTGCCCTCTCAGTTTTCACAGTATATTGGGGGGATCAGAAAATAAACAATCAACAAGTAAAACAGAAAAAAAAAAATAGGAAGGCAAATATTCCACATCTCCATCTTTACCTGTGGTTCTCTCCAGCCCTTGAATTCAGTTCTGTCTCTGTCCTGGGAGAGGCTCAACGTGCCCGCAGCAGGCCAGCGGCTGCTCACAGCTACCGGTCCGCTCGCTGCCACCCAGCTCTAATTCTCTTCCTCATGTTCCGCACTGTGCCCAGTGTGAAAGGGAGTTTCTTGATGCCCTCAAGGACCGCTTTTATGTGTAGGAAATACCATGTAGAGGTTTACTTAGGCTTCTTTTAAAATGAGAATTTCATTTGCTTGATACTTTCTTAAGCTTTTAATTTACCTGATAGTCTTTGGATTCTTTTTAAAAAGTCTAACAAATTTTTATAGTTGCTTTTAAGGGAGATTTTAGAACCTTATTAAATTCCTTTAAAATCTCAGCCTATTAAATTTCCTTTTCCCCCTTTAACATTTTATATTAAAATATTGAATTTTCTTTTCAGCTGTACAGTTGTCAAAGTTAAACACAGTCTTCCTGACTACTCTTACTGACCTCATAAACCAAACGTATAAATATTTCAAATTATCTTAAATTTTTCAAGGCTGTGCATAAATTTAGTAAGAATTAAATTTAACGTCACAAACCTAAATCATTCACACAAGTATACTTCAGAAAACAGAATTGCAAGAGTAATAAGACAAATAAACATTATAAGAAATAGAGTAGCAAATATGCAAGATTCCTTAATGCAAAATAGTAACATTCTGTATTTTCTTTACTTGTATTCTTTTAAAAAATATTTTATTTACTTATTTTTAGAGAGAAAGGAAGGGAGGGAGAAAGAGGAGAGAAACACTGATGTGAGAGACAAACACTGATCATTGATCAGTTGCCTCTTGCACACCCTGGTCCAGGGACCTAGACCACAATTCAGACGTGTGCCCTGACCAGGAATTGAACCATCAACCTTTCAGATTGAGGGACGATGCTCAGGCCACTGAGCCATACCAGTCGGGGCATGTATTTTATTTCCTTAAGAGTTCTATATATATTCCTAATTCTTCCTTGGAGAAAAAAATGCTTAATCACTAAAGAAATAATTATGTCATACCAAAAAATTATTTTTGAAAACACCTTCTGAGTGAGGTGAGATTCTAGAATTACTTTTTCTTCTTTTTCCTTTTTAATTGTAGTAAAAAATGCATAACACAAAATTGACCACTTACCATTTCTAAGTGAACATTTGAGTAGTGTTAAGTACACTTACATTGCTGTGCAACCGGTCTCCAGAACTTTTTCACCTTGAAAAGTTGAAACTCTAATATCCATTAAATAACAATTCCTTACTTCTCCCTCCCCACCAAATCCTGGCACCCACCATTCTACTCTCTCTTCTGTGAATTTGACGGCTCTAGGTACTTCACAGAAGTAACATCATACAGCGTTTGTCTTTGTGCGATTGCCTAGTTCACAGAGCATAATGTCCTAAAAGGTCATTCATGTCGTACGTGTTGCAGTTTTGTTCTGTGTTAAGGCAGAACTCTAGAATGACTCTTAATGACAAGAGTGAAGGGCTTAAACTAAGTCAGAGCTATAATCACTGTGCTTTTAAAGAGAGGATGGAGAAGGATGTCACATAGTTCATGGCCATGAATTCAAGTCACAAATAAGTGACACATTTTCTCTATATAGGCATAAATTGCTGTTTCTTTCCTCAGTTAAGTTTTTCCCAGTAGGATTCCTCTCAGATTTTAATATCCCTAACTTCATAAAACATATTTATTTCCCAAAACAATATTTTAGGCTGTTGTTTATATGGGGGAAATGTATATTTATGTCCCAAAAGCTCAATGCAATTTTTTTACCAAAATGATGAAAAGAAAATTCCTCGAGTTTTGATCCCAATGCAATAGACAGAATGACAGAATCAGTGTAGAAGATTTGACAAGCACACTAGAACGTCAGTGAAAGAGATGTGACTCTTATGATGCCCACAGTGCACAGGGAGGCATTGCAGCATTACTGCACACGGTGCACCATCTAGTTATAATAATATCACACCCTGACATTAGAGTCTGTTACTTAAATACAACTGTTTTCTGTATTTTAAGAAATTGGTTGGAGGCACTCAATTGATGGCGAAGGGAACTGAAGTTTTGCAACCCTAGAGCTGCCTTTTAGGATATTGATTTTAAGCTGGTTATTAAGAAATGAAAGTCTCAGCAAGAACCTTTGATCCTCCCCCTTTCCTGCCTAAGAGATTCAGAGGAAAGACCTACTCCAGGAAGGAAATCTTAGCATGTTCGTCCTCACAGCCTACTTTCAATTGAGTACGATGTGGATGGAAGGGAGTCAAGCAGAGGCCTGTTTACAGATCACCCTTGTGCCTCATGAGTTTCTGGGTTACATTGCCAAAATTCACCCATGTATGTTCTGCTTGTCCTCAATTACTGGTAAACTGCCTATTTCCCTTTTCTCCTTTGTCCAAAATAATACATACACCAAATTTTACCTCACTGTCTTGGGAATTGTCACGTTTATGTAAATTCCCCATGGGCATGTTTTAAAATGTGATTTTCTCCTGTTAATCTTTCTCTATTCATTAGGCCAGCTAGAAGAATTTAGAAGGTAAGAGTAAAAGTACTTTTGTAAAAACCCCCACAATTGTTAGCTATTAAAAGTTTTGTTACTTAAAACAATTGCCATTGGCTTCTGTTAACAATTGTTTGCATAAGTGCTGATTGTTAGGAATAATTTACTGATATTAATCAGGAAACGCCTGCCTTGGTCTCCTCCTAAAAGAAATATGCAGCCCGCTCCCAGATTATTGCCACTTTCTTCGTCATCTCTGTAATCAGGAAATGCCTGCCTTGGGCTCCTGAAAGAAACAAGCAGCCCGCTCCCAGATTATTGCCACTTTCTTCGTCATCCCCGTTGGATTTTCACTTCTTTGCCTCCTAAGATATTAGAATATCTTCCTGTCTACCTTCAAAACCCTTTGGACTTGACCGTATCTTGTATTCTATTCATGTTCTTTCTTTCTATTTCCTAGGGCCCTAGTTTTTATAAATATTAGAAGATAACTAATTAAATTCCAGACATCCCCATGGGTTCATCTGTTTTCTTGCTTTCTTGACGTTTAAGATCTTTCTGTTGACACTCCTACACGCAATAAGATATTGTCTTCATGGATCTGCATTGCCCGCGTGTCTGCCTCATAATCTAGCTTGTCAAAGTAAAAAGCTCTTTGGGGTGGGTTATAGAAATGTTATAGAAACATAGAAATGTTTCTAAAATTTAGTGAGTCAGGTTTAGGTTTTAGTTCCTCTGTTCCAATAACTGCTTCACTGCATTTCCATCGACAAAGACAGTTTCGCTCTAGTCTAAAACAGCAAAATGGCTCATATTACCAAATAACCAGAGTGATTTTGTCACCTGTAATCTTATTTTTTATTTGACCAGTCATGTAAGAAGGAAAATGCTCACCTTATTTGCATTACAAATGGTCATAAAGGCGAGCTGTTAATTTTTCTCAACCTAGATTTTAATGGAAATATCTGCAAATTATTAAAATCAAAAGAAATTTTCAACAGCCTTAGAAGTTTGATGAAGTCTTACTAGATACGAGTAGGAACAAGCTAGGAAGTATACCCAAAAAGCCTGAAATTTTCTGAGAGTCAAACCCTGGGGAAACGTCTAATCTATTATATGCAAGAAAATAAAAACAGAAATATTACCAGATCAATGAAAGGATAATAACATTCTAAAGACAGTATTTCTAAGGAAAAAGAAGGAAATTTTTACCCTAAAAATGTGAACTGATTACCTGGGAAATCATCTTAAGACAATCTTACCTTCCAGGCACACCCCTGGCCCATCTTAAGTAGAGGTTGCAAGACGGAAAGTGTTAGGTAGCTGAGATGGCTCAGAAAGGACCGGTAGCCAAAGGGCTTTTATTTGAGGCTGGACACTGCAATCAGCAGACTGCAGCAGCAAGGGAAGCGGTGGACGTGTTTTTAAAAAGGTGTGTAGCAGACCCCCAGGGAGGGTGGGTCACCCTGCTGATCCCTCCCAGGTGTCCAGAGTAAAGGTGTTTCTATGACAATGTCCTCTGGTCAGGGATGGCTGATTGGGCAACAGAAAGTCCAGGAGATTTATGGGCCTTGTTTCTGGGAACAGCTCGAGGGAGAGGGGAGGGGCAGTGAGGATTCCACCAGTTTCTAGCAGGATGCTGGAGATTATGCCTCTGTTGCTTCTGATAATAAGGAACCTTGATAAGAGGGTACCTCAGGGTCAGCTATTCAGCGGATGACACATACTTTGTTGCAGCATAGGTGGTGGCTTAGGTCCTGCATGTCCCAGCACATTCTAACAGAAAGGTTCTGAGAACTTGGGCCACCTGTGCCATCAGACATGACTGTTTATTCCAGAGAACTTTGGTCCAGGGAGGTAAGACTAGAAATCAGAAAATGTTACTATTAGTTCAGGGAATTTATGCAAACCAATTTTCTCCAGGCAAATACTTTGCTCATTTGGATAAGCCATTCTCTTCCTGGAACAACACATAGATGGCTTTGGGCAAACTGCTTGCTTATCCCTCAGCAGTTTACTCATCAAAACACCCTGAGGTGTCCACTAATCTTGTCACATCGGTTACCTGGTAAAAGACTTCTTTTAAACCTCCTAAATCCTGCCCCCAAAAGCCTACAAATAGTCATTCTTCAAATATCCCTTTGAAGACACGTCTCTAAGACTTTCAGGTTGATGCTCTTCCTTATTACAGTAAACGTAGTGAACAGCTTTGCTTGATCAATAGTTTTGTTTGTTTGTTTGTTTGTTTGTTTGTTTGTTTGTTTTGAAATTGACAGTAGCAGTCCCGGAGGCCACATGATCTGATGCAGAGCCCCTGATCGACAGGATTCCAGGGCTCTGCTCTGAAAGCACATAGAGCCTTGAGGCTTCTTGGACCTCACGTTCAGGGGTCTCAGCCACTGCAGTGGTGAGATGGGCCCTGCGCTGGAGCTCAGGTCCAACAGGCTGATGGGAAGCCCTTAAAGTTGTCCTTTCTGGCAAGGAAGAGTCCTCTTAGAATCCTGTGGTTGTCTGGTCAGATGTGAAAACTCTTCTGGTTGGAGGGAAATTGGAGTTGGTACTAACACCACAACATTTTGGTTCTTTTTCTGTTCTTATCACTTCTTTTGTTGTGAGTCCATAAGAGAAAATGCAGAAGAGAAAGGTTTAATAGTTTCTCTTTCTCAATCCATTCACAAGGACTGACAAAGTCAGATCTCCTCACACCAGCATCCTTATCACACCAATTTAGCCTTGGGCCACCTAGCTAAATCTAATTAAGAACTTTCCTCTGTCTTGCCTTTGTTTCTTTCATAATTACTTCACTTAGTTTCTTCTGCTTGGAGAGGGAAGCCTCAAGGCTGTGAGACTTGCCGATTGGGCAGATTCTTGCCAAGGCTTTCGGTTCTCTCTGTGTCCTCTCTGACATTCTGGGCTCCACGCCCGTGCCTTCATGCCTTCCTTCACAGACCTCCTTCTCTTACTGACTTCATTTCACCAAGGAGAATTCAGAATTACTGTGACCACTGTAGGCTGTTTCTGAAATGAACAAGATGAATCGTCTGAGGGACAAATTAGGACAAATAGGAAGAAACCCTTGGGAGGAGATTCTGACTTGTGTGTCTAAATGAGAGATCACAGCGCTGTTCGACATGAGACCACCCTCTCAGATTTTTCTACTTTGTTGAGAACTAAGTACTAATTTTTTTCTAAGTACTAATTTTTTAATCATAAGGTTTGATGGAATTGTCAGAGGTCCTAGATATTGTTTAAATAAACTGTGATGTTTTTCCTCCAGTATGGGTACGTGTAAAAATAGGGTTCCTTTCATCTAACTCTTCCTCCTTTAGAATTTAGGCAGTTATTTAGCCTTTTACAGTAATAATTGTATATCTGTCTTAAGCTGGCTTCTTGATTCTTCTTTCTCACTTCTTTTCCTTTTCTTGTTCTCTTCTCTTTGGAAATTTGGAAATTAATTTGTTCACGAACACTGCTCTGTCATTATGTGTAAATTCTAGGAATACCTAGTACAGATATAAAGTCAAGAATTTTCCAAATAAAAAGGGGACAGAGGAAATATTAAATTGTTTGTGCTTCTTTTGTATACTTTCCTTTGTCAAGAGTGAAACTCAGAGGAAATTTAACTCTGAGTTTAAATAATGGGCGTAGTTCCTGCTTGAAAGAAACACTCCATACTGAGAACTTTTGGCAAAATTCCACAGTCTATAAAATGTTTAGAATTTTATTACAGTGATTTATTTATATGTAAAAATGAAGAAAAGGAACTCTTCTTAAATAGACAATACTCTGAGAAGATTAGACTAATTTAATTATAGCTTAAAATCAACACTGTCTTTTTATTCAATTTTTTTGACATGTAAAAAGTTTTGGCAAAATATTTTGTTAATACAAAATGAGTTTAATTTCTCATATTTTAAATGTTTAAGATTTCCTACATGAGTTTCATGGATCCAATAAGTTATCCTTTTCCCCCCAAATTTTTTAAGTAAAAAAATAAAGATGTGTTTGAATGAAAATATGTTTTTTGAAAAAGTTTAATATTTTAAAGTCTTATTTTTGGGCCCAAAATCCCAATAGTGTCAAAGGCGAGAAACTGGTTTAAACCAGAATTGTGAGTCCAGTTTGAGTTCAAGATTTTCATCTTGATAATGTAAATTTGGATTCTTATATAAAAATTTAGTTTCTTTAATTTTTAGAAATTCTGGGAATTTAAATTTATGTAATATTATAAATAACCAATCAGAACAACACTGTTTTCTTTTGTAAGACTTTACAATCTAATTTGGTAATGCCCTCTGGAAATGGGAAAATATTTGAAATTACCAAAAATAATTTAAAGACTTTTCTCCATCAAAAACAAAACAAAACAAAACAAAGCAACACAAAACACAGAGAGCTTGCAGCTTTAGTTCTACAACCTTAGTCACAGGAAAAAGTAAACACGGACACAGAACTCCACAGTCCAGAGGGCCATTCTCCTTTCCAATGGACAAATATTTTCCTAATTGGTAAGAGTTCGCAAATAGCCAAAAGAGGGAACACAAGCCAGATTCTCTGTTGCCTCTTACCTGACAAAGAACAGAGTCCCATCACCCTTACAGAGATTACTAAATGGCAAGACCATACAAATAGATTACCAGTCATTGCTGCAATCAGTCAGCCACGCCCAAATCAAATCCTCGCACACACAAGACGAGCTGATGAGGCTGTCAAGACAAACCTCCTAGATATTGAACCCTGCTCTTGGTTGCAGAAAGCGACTCGATCCAAACACTCACGCTAAACATAGGCCAACTGTGTTTTGACCAAGAACCAAGAACCAAGAATGAAAATAAAAATCAAGAGGGAGAAAAAAAGAAAGGGATACAACGGGAGAAACAGTCAGCAAAGGTAAACTTCTGCAGTTGATTGGAAATCACCACATGGACGATGGAAAGACATACTCAGCATAGCAGCTCATTAAGTTTCTCTTCTTGCACAATGCCACTCTGCTGAATCCAGCAGAGAAGTCGAAGTGAGAATCTCAGTGAGTGACCTATTGACATGTTAAAGTAGCATTTTCAAAGAATTGAAACATAGCTCTTATATACATACAGAATGTACACAAGTCAAATGTTTGTCCAATATTTTAAATAATGAAGAGCTTGTCAAGAACTGTGGAGGATTTAAGATTTTACCCTACTTGCAAGCTAAAGTTACCTGCCATGGACTCTTGGATGTTGGCAGAAGACACAAGATGCCTCTGTCGGAAGCAGAAAGAAATGTATCCCTCATGGCACAGCAGACAGCCTGAGCACAAGCTTATTTCATGTCAGTTCTTCAAACTACAGTTTGCACATGGTGATACAAAGGAGGACAGGTGACACCTGCACGTGAGTGGGTTGCACGCTAGGCAAGGGACTCTGAGGTATTACCATCTATGCATACCTGACCACTACCCTCCCCACCCTCAAGAGAAGACAAAAGACACAAGACCTACCTGTGTCTTCCAAGGCTCTGAGCAAACCTGAGCCTTGCTAAGGAAGTAAATACTGTATCCTTCAAGGCTGTTTGTTACACAAACTTTCCTGTAAAGATAATTTGGAACAAAGCAGTTACTACCTCTGCTCATAGACACACAGAAATGTAAGAGACAAATGGAAACTAGTCTCAACATTAGCAAGTAAGATAAAGTTAATTCAAAAAACATTTTGAGGAACTATCTATTTACAGACACTTGACTTGAGTAAAGTAGTGTTAGAATAAGATTTCTAGGTTACATATAAAACTAGTTACTCCACAGTAAAAAGCAAACAAACAAAATCCCCCAACATAATTCTGGGAGTTACTTTTCTGTCACACAGGATAATATGAAGAGAATGGTAAAACACAGGTAAAAGTGCCAGTTTGATTTTCTTAAAGAATTAAATAATTATCCAGTATCACATTGAAAATATATACTATACTCTCTTGGCTTTATTTCCAAACTTTGGATAATTTCTCATAAACTGTGATGATAAAATGCTTGTTCATAATTTGATGTCTGCATGGAAAAGTGAGAAGGTCCTTCCCTTCACTGTTTGTAGTAATACTTAAAAATCTTACCTACGGCTACTGGTAAAGACCAATATCCATGGTTGTGTTGGTAATATTCAGGGCAAGCAACGATATTACCCAGAACACTGAGATATCTAATTTTCTTTTGTAAGTGTCCCAGAAGAAAACAAACAGCATGTCTTCCATCAGGGTTTTGTTAATTACACTAATAGTTTCACAGAACAAATTGTTGCCTTGTTAATTTGCTCCATTAGTTGGTCATTTTCAATTTCATTGATTTCTCCTCTGATCTTTATTGTTTTTTTCTTACTTTTGATTTAATTTTTGTATTTAGGTTCCCTATGGTAGAACCTTAGGTTAATATTGTTAAATATTTCTTTATGGCTAAGATAAACATTTAGAACTATAAGTGTTGCTCTCTAAACATTTTTCTTATTGCATGTTGCATACTTTTATATGAAGTCTTCTCATTATTTAGTTCAAAATATTTTAGGTTTTCATTGTGAGTTCTTCTTTAACTCATGGTTTTTTTAAGATGTGCATTTATTTCCAAATATTGGAGAGTTTCTAGATATTTTTTATTATATTCTATCTTTAACTAGCCTTACTGAGATATAATTGTCATACCAAAAACTGCACTCAATTCAAGGATACAATTTGATGAGTTTTAACAGATATGTATTTGTTATGATTCATTGCCAATTGAGATTCTGAGTATTTCCATCAACCCTAACATTTTCCCATGCTGCTTTGCAACTTATTACTCTTTCTTCAATAGGTTAAATGATGAAAAAGGCATACATACACACTGATTAGAAGAAACTTGGAGTGCCTACATTAATATCATATAACGTAGACCTCAAAACAAGGAAGTATTATTTGAGATAAGGAGAGACACTTCATATGCTGAGCATTCAAATGAACACGGGACATCTGCAAATAGACCATACAAGGGGTCACATACCAAATCTCATCCAATTAAGAAAAAATGAAAGCACACAAAATGAGAAAGAGAAATATAGCCCTTGACAACCATGACAGGTAGGCTGGCATGTTTTTAGAGGAAAAGAAAAGAGAATAGATTTGTTCTAGAGTAAGGCTCAGTTTGTTGCAGAATTTTAAAGAACATGGGGAAGGATAAAACTTGAGTGTATATAGCAAGGTATAGAAGATTTAAGAAATGTGAATTTGATTTGCCATATTTTATAGTATCTGAGTCTGAAAGAGGACAAAGTATGTTAAAATTTTGGCAAAATTTGCCTAATTTCGATGGGCTTATTTATAAAGATATGTTAATAGTCTTTATTGCCAAAAACTAAATTAATATAATGCTGGAATTTTATTTTCCCCTTGCGAAAACATAAACTGATCTTGAAAGATTTAACCTACTTTAATTCTGTGTATCACTACAATAATATTATGGTAGTAATATAATAATAACAATATTCTGCAATTTCTGCTGATTTTATTATGTTCCTGATTATTTTTAAGAAGTTCTTTTCAGAGCAGTTAACATTCCTTGCAATTTTGTTATCTTCTTTTATTTGTATTGTAAAATATGTTGTCCCTTTGATTTATGACAATTTAGGTTATAACTTGTTATTGTTCACAGGTAATAATAGTGCTCCTGACCCAAATGAACAATTCTTTTCTAATAATTCCTTATTTGGCCCCTTCAAAAACATAACAGAAAAGGCAGGTTTAAAGGCAGTGTGAGGTACGCCGCCGACTGAGGGGAGTGAAGGAGGAAGAGGAAGTCTGCGGTTTCAAAAGAGGATGCAATCGTGACTCGCCCACAACCACAAAATGGACACCTGCCAAAGGTTTTGTTTAACTCATCAATCAACGAGGGAGTCATAGACGTTACAACTGAGTAACAAAGTGAGAGTTAAAGAACCTCACATAAATGAGGATTATGTATGCTGACATTAATTTACAAATAGTTGCAAAACTGGCTTATTCCATAGAAGGTAGAGAGGAGTCAGTTGCATTTATGCCAAAATGGATTTATGGACAAAATGCATTTGCATAATTGTGGGCAGCTATCATCTGCATTGCTATCAGTTACTGACAATTTACAAGAACCGTGAAATAGCTCAAAGACAGGAAAAAGAACGGAAAATTTATAAAACCAGATTCTGACTATGGTGTGCTTCTACAATGCCTAATTTTCCATTGAAGACATCCAGTAATCTTTTTGGTTCTTTTCAAAACAGAGAAAGTAATAAGTTTAATTTAAATTTTTTTGAGTTTAAGTTTTGTCTGAGACTTAAACGTAAATACTGAGAACAACTCTCTATATGTGACATTTGGTAATTGGTGTTACTTTTTCAGAAAAGAGTGATAGCAAGGCTCATAGATCTAGTCTTAAGAATGTTTTTTGATCTGAGTCTTCCCAGTGGGACACGAAAACACTGTCAGCAAAGTGGGCTCTCACGTCAGATTGCCAACATTGAAAATCTGACTTCATTCCTAACCAGCTGTTGACTTTGGGCAAGTTATTTACTTTCTCTATAACTCAGTTTCTTCCTTGCTAAAGTGGGGGAGATGACACTATTTAATTTACAGGACTGTTGAGAGGATTTCATGAGCTAATAAATGTATGTGACTGACGGACCGTAAACACTCAGTAAATGCTGTTTATCAGTATCCCGACCGGGAGGCTATTACTATTGTTAGCCTTCTTACGCAGAGTACATTTTGTTGGAAAGCTTATATAAGCCCAAAACCCTTTTTTGATTACAGCATTTTTCTAGTTCCTTGCAATTTTCCATTGCACACATTCTCAGGCCCATTACCTTATAAGACACAACTTCATCAGCCAACCCCATAAGCCACAGCTAAAGACATCTTAAGAGATGGAAGTAGCATTCAATGCCCAGCTTCGGCCATAGAAGTCTCCTCTCATCATCTCTCATGCCCCCTTGGTCTTGTGAATCCCATAACCCGCCCCTGCAGCTGTGAGTGTTTTCCAGACACATCCAGATTCTGATGCTCTGGCACCAAAAGTGATGCTTGGTTTCTTCCTCATGGCAAGTACTCATCAATCAAATCAGAATTTTCCAATAAAATAAAAAATCCAAAATTACATAAACACTACTTGTCATATGGGGGAAAAAACATTTCATACAAAAATTGAGAGCATGTTTTTAAAAAATGCTGAATAATAGATGGCTTGGATAAATCCTACTATTGAAGAATGAAGGAAAGGAAATACTGAACAAAGCAGTTTTATACATGAACCCTGGACACTTAAGCAAGGAATCTGTGATTCCTTTTACAGGTGCAATTAAAATCTTTAATAATCTCAGCTATTTAAAAAAATGCTTAAGAGAAAATTCTAGAAGAACATAGATCAAATTATTAACTAAAATTGAGACAGGATATTGAGTTTTTACCTTTTTCATCTTTACATTTTACTCTGCTCTCCAAATTTTGTTTAATGAATCATTTCTGTGTTTAATTAAAAATAAAGGGAACCCAGCCCTGACTGGTGCTGCTCAGTGGATTGAGCACCCGCCTGTGAACCAAAGGGTTTCCAGTTCGATTCCCAGTCCAGGCACATGCCTGGGTTGCCCACCAGGTCCCCAGTAGGGGTGCTGTGAGAGGCAATCACACACTGATGTTTCTCTCCCTCTCTTTCTTCCTCCTTTCCCCTCTCTCTAAAAATAAACACAAATATTTTAAAAATAATTAAAAAAATAAAGGGAACCAAATCCACAAAACATTCATGAATTCCCTTTTGAATCTCCAGACAGAAGAGAAAGATGTAGATTCATAAGGTAATATAAATCAAGTCTGAAATTTTTTCACTAACCACTGTACTGCTATGTCAAAATTTTCCTTTGTCATTAATACAGAAAATATTGTTTCTGTATTGGGAATACACTTGAAGAGTTACAGAACACCTGGCAAAAAATGTGGCCAACTTTATAATAGAAAGTTCTGTATTCCCCTGGTAAACACACGATCATTATTCCAGCCTTGGCAATAAGCAGCACACTCTTCTGTTCAAGTTACCGAGTCACTCACTCCCCAGTTTCCCTGGTAACTACTGTTTTAAAAGGAATATGTGTAAAAATCACAAAATTAAAAATGGATCTTTTTCCAGAACTAATTTCCACAGCACAAGGCTGAGTTGAGTGGTCTGTGTTTAATTGACATTGACCTCTAAATAGATTGGCACTTTTTCTTCCTTTGTAACAAACATAATGTTCCTCTGAACCGAACCTAAGGAAGATGCCGCAATGAGAAAGAACAGTAAGCGATTTCACTTCAACATCAGCAAAAATACCACTTAAAACTGAGCATGCTAAGGGACTGGAGGTGAGGAGCTGTGAAAATACTTCTCTCACAAAGTTCCTTTTGTCTGCCCCTAGGAAGGAATGCATGGGTTACACTCATGGAACCCTTTTCTATGGTAACGGCAACCTTCCCCAGGGCAACAGGAAGCAGGAAGGAAAAATATTTCTGCAGGTCTGAGGTGGAGTTAAATAGGTGAAGTTTTAGGTAAACAGCCAGGCTCCATCAGGCTCTGACTCTCCCTGCACCGAGGACCCCCTGCCCTGCTGTTCTTTTCCTTCCCTTATTCTGGCAAAGCCTACTCTTAACAATCTGACATAATGTTCTTAAAATGTAAATACTTGATTATAGGTCATTATGTGAGGTATTTACTCACAATAGGAAATATGTGCACAACCACAAGGTATGACATTTAAGACATAAAGACAGGTTAGAAAAAAGAAAATCCTTGGGTAAGCCTTAAATTACACTCCTGTAACTGCCTTCTTATAAAGCCAGAAAGTTAGTCCTATCCACAAAGATTTATATTTTTTCTATATTTAATTGTGGTTATAAAAACATAAAGTTTATTGTCTTAGACTTTTTTAAGTGTGCTGTTCCGAAGGCTTAAGTATATTCACATCTTTGTGTAATACATCTTCAGAACTTTTTCATGTTGCAAAATCAAAACCCTAACCATTAAAGGACTCCCCATTTTTCCTTCCCCGTAGCCTCTGGCAATCACTCTCCTACTGTTCCGTGGAGTGTCTACTTTAGATATCTCTTGTATGTGGAGTCATACAGTGTTTGTCTTTTTGTGATTGGCCTCTTTCACTTAGCATGATGTCATCAGGTTTCATCCATGTTATAGTATGTGCCATGGTTTCCACTGTGTGTATACATCATAGGTGTTTGGATTTCTTCTACCTCCCGGATGTTGTGAGTAATGTAACTGTGAACATGAGTGTGCAAATACCTCTTCAACATCCTCCTTTCAATTGTTTTGGGTGTGCGCCCAGCAGTGGTATTGCTGGATCATACACTAATCCTGGTTTTTAACATGTTAAGGAAACTCCACACTGTTTCCCACAGCAAGTGCACTATTTCTCCTTTCCACCAACAGAGCAAATGGCTCCAATTTCTGCACATCCTTGCCAACACTTGTTATTTTTTTCCATAGTAGCCATTTTAAAGGATGTGAAATACTATCTCACGGTGGTTTTGCAGATTTATATTTTTGATGCAACTTTATTTTTGCACTAGACCATCCAGTTCATAAACCTTGCCTATAACTTCATTAATTACCATATCATATAACTGCAAATATTATAATGCTTGGCAAATGATAATACAAACAAATTTGAAAGCTTAGTGATTTCCTGAGACTCAGAAAATTAATGATAAATTAACAGTTGAATGTGTAGCCATGAATCTCCTAATTATTTACTTAATTCCTGGAAGCACACATAAACTTCCGACTTCAATGTTCTGTTATTATTTCTCTGTGATAAAATATGTATTTTTTACTACCTAATGTGGGTGGGGGCTACCAACTTTTTATGAAGAACATGCATAGAGCCATGTTATATATTTCCACATGTTAACATTTAACAAACTCTTTATAAGCTACTTAGATGAAAATGAAGAAGAAATGATTTCTGATCAATACTCATCATACAATACAACTTTCTGAAAAAGCTTTAAGAAAATGTAATAGCACATAAACCTGAGGCAAGAAAAGGAAGTGTGTGGAAATAGCATAGAAATTTTGAAGGAATTTAATGTTTCACAAAACATGTAATTTTCAACTTAAAAATGTTATTTTGATGGTCTATGTATACTACTCGATTATAATAATATAATAAAGTCCAGAAGAGCACCAACATTTAGTTAAAATTGATTCATTATATGTGTTAAAGTATAATTTTATAACAAGTCATGACTGTCATACAAACATAATAGTGACCTGTGTCACAGTGCTAATTAAAGTCTTTCGTGAAGAAACCAGGAAGCTGTTCAGAGCAATTCCAGGAGCATTTAAGAAACTATTATGCACACACATGAGTGTACACCCATGTTCACACAGAAATATTTAGATAATTGGATAAGATACAAAGCAGATAATGTCTTACAGGCCAATCAAATTTTTGTCTCCCTGGACAGAGACAATTTTCATTTCTATTGAACACAAGTCTTGTTAAAAGATAAACCGAGGCATACGAAAAATGTTGAGTTCATTTGGGCAAAAATAAAAAATTGATTTAAATCAGACAATACCAAATAGGAAGTGTTATTAGCACTTGGGCAACAGCAACCAAGAAAGGAAACCATTTGCTTGGCTATAGTTTAAAACCCAGTTCGTTGTTTGTGATTGTTTGTCTTCCGGCTCTGATTCAGTAACCTTGAAGCATTCACAGGCTTAGACTTTGGTCGGCTTACATAGGCCACTAGGGCATCAGAACCACATCACTCTAATGGCCTGCTGGCTTAATTAACCTAACAGTCTGTAAGTTAATGTCTGAAGACTTTAATTGCTAGCGTACAGTAGGTATAAGGAGGCACTTCTGACACTGTAGTTCCTGGATCAGGAGCATCTGCATGACCTGGAATTTGTTAGAAATAAAAATTCTCAGGCCCATGCCAGTTCTAGAGAATCAAAAACTCTGGGTGGGGTTTACATCCAATCTGTGAGTAACCCTTCAGGTGTTTCTAATGACAGTGAAGTAAGTCTGAGAACCATGCTCCTAGATAATCCTTGGGTGGCTGTTACCTCCGTATGATGCTGAAGGGACATGGCACCCAACTTTTCCACCCCACTTTCAAATGTTGCCTATTTCCTCACAGCAAATAATATATGTGAACAATTTATACTCTTTCATTTTTCGCAGATTTTGAAAATGCCTCCCAACATCACTCCCACATTTAAGGCCGTCTTTTGTTTCTTATTCATCAGGCACTTCTATATGTTGAGTCCCAAATATTAAACTTTAAAAATTCTAATCTTATAATATTTTAATAAAATAATCTTTGTGTATATATTTTCATATAGTTTATGGAGAAATTTGAGAGATGTGAGTTTTTGTTAGCCAGCTTACAATGGAACCTACAAGCTTGGTGTTTGCCATGTTAGACCTAGGAAGAGATCTTGTCTTGTAATGCTGGTAAGGCATTATTTCTTCTGTATAATAAATGTTACTGTTTAATGAATCGTTAACATTAATTCCTTTGTTGCACATTCCTAACAAAATTATAGTTCTTTTAAGGTGTGCTGACAGGACTAATTTCTAATCTCGGTTTTTATAACTTGTTCTTCCTTTATACAATACTGCCAAACAGTGCTAAGCAGCCTAAGGAAGAAAAACTTCCAGCAGTAACACATTCTATTTCACACTGATTCTTGTGAGTCATCTCAGTAATATGTTGTTTTGAAGGTCAGCAGCAGGCAAAAAAAGCAGAGAAGTAATGCATGAAGTTTTAAAGTTCATAATGCACACACACACAAATCTCTCTGCAACCAGTACACATAAGGCTATTACTGCTTTTAGACTTGTGTGCCTTAAATGTATTGCTGAAAAATGCAATTAGTTCTCTATGCTACTATGGACATGGTAACATTTGTCTAGCAAACTGAAAGAAAATACATTAAATATGCTCATTTTATTTATTTGTTTATTTATTTATTTATTTGAGAGAGAGGAACAGAAGGGATAGAAAAAAACACATCAATTTGTTGTTCCTTTTATTTATGCATTCACTGATTGGTTGCTTCTTCTATATGCGCTGACCAGCGATTGAACCTGCGACCTTGATGTATCAGGACAAAGCTCTAACCAACTGAGCTACCAGGCTAGGGCTAAAAAATACTTATTTTCAAATGCTCCTTTTTAAATTATACACACCTATAGTAGAAAATTTAGAAAATGTAATCTGAAAGCAAAAGTATCACTCAAAATTCCACCTCCCACAATAACCATAACAAATATTTTCATCTTCATATGAAAAATATATTAATGTTTTTATCTTACAGAACATATATGTGTTTCAGATGAGCTAAGAAAAAATTTCTCAGAGATACTGAAATAAATTGTATAAACATCAAACAACACTTTGCAGTTTAAAAAGTAATGTATTAAAGATACCCATGTCCAAGAATCTTAGGCAAAGCACAAATTCCAAATATGAGAATGCGTGAAAAATCTGAATTTGCAATCACGCCAGTACCTATGTAGTCCAAGTGAACTTGTGCATTCTGATTTTACCCAGTGATTCAGTTGCCCACTGTGAAGTGGAAAAAATAAATGTGGCTGCCACACCAAGATGACAGACATTATTTGCTTCCATTTGTCAAAGCCACCTTGAAAAATCAAAGTGATATCAAAAGAGGAACAAATCAATAACAGCACTGGAGACAAAACAGGGTACCATCATCATACAGAAATTTTCAAGAATTTCTACAAAATATACAGTAGACAGCAGGATGGGTGCTAGAAACCTTGGAGAAATGCAAAGCATTGAATCAGCAGAGTTGGTAATGGGACCTGGCCATAGGCCAATTAGTGAGCCAATTCATTAAACAATTGTGCAATAATTGGACAGTCCCAGCTTGAATGTTTTTTAGCCTGTAAACAAAATCTTGTTAGAAGAGTGAAACAAGGTGGAAATCCAGACTCATATAGAGTAAACATCCACCATGAGCTCCTTGGCTGAAATAAGGTAAAAAAAAAGTTAAATCTGACCTTCAAATGATCATGAATGGACATAAAGGAAAAAAAAACAGGGACAGGGAGCTTCAGGCTGAAATGAATTGGACCACGGTGATCCTTTCCTTATCTGACTTTTTCAGGAAGGTCAGTAGACTGTCGGTCTCCTTCTTACCCACAGGCCCTTCAGAAAAGCTGCCCTTTATCCTCACAAGAAGCATTTAAGATTTTTCTCATCACATTTAAGGAAGCCTAAAGTTACTCTTACTCTTTAGGAGACAGTTATTGCTAGGAAAGAAAGCTTGAAAACTTGAGGCAGGAGCCCCCCCAAAACAGGAATCTATTTATAAAAAACTGTGTATTTATACTTACATGTTTAAACTTTAGTCACCTTCAAAGAACTCTCCATTTGATGCAATACACTTATCGAGATATTTTTTCCACTGCTCAAAACAGTTTTGGAACTCATCGATTTTAATGCCCTTTTGTGCTTTTGCCTTTTTAGTTTCACCTCTTCCACATCAGCAAAACTTTTCCCTTCGAGGACTTTTTCATCGGGGGAAATAAAAAGAAGTCGCTTGGGGAGAGATCAGGTGAAAGGGAGGGTGGGGCCCAGGATCACGGCATTTTTTATCAAAAACTGCTGAAAACTTGGTGTCTTGTAGGAAGGTGCATTATCATGAAATAGGCAAATGCATTGAAAGAGTCTTCAAGAAAAATTCACTGAAGGTGAACACAACCTGTCTCAACAACGGCAGCTGGTACACTGATACGGATGGGCTCCTGGAACACTCACCTAGCAGGGGAAGCCTATACTACAAGGAACCCAATCTCCAGAAGATAATTCCAGTTTTAGGGGGCTTCCCCCTCACAGCCGGGGAACTTCACAACACCTAAACTGAGGAACCAAGTCCTTCATTTATATATATAAGTATAAAAAAAGAGCAGATATTTTGAGGAAGACAAATAGCAAGAAGAGACACCAACAGGAATGAACAAATATAAAAAGAAAAAAGCTAACCAAAATATTTAAAATTCATTTTTTCAAACAGACTTGAAAGGTTATCGTACCCAAAGAATGAAACTATCAAAATAAGAGGACTCTTGGAAATTAAGAGCACGACACCATATTTTTGAAGAAGAGAATTGTGCAATTGCAGACTAATAAATTGTTTGTAGAACAACCTAATGACTAGAAGATAACGTAGAAAGGATTTGCTGTCTTAGGCACTAAGCAAAGAGATAGAAAATATTTTTTTAAATAGTTAAGAAAATATTTCATAGACGTTTATCATTGTTTCTAGCCGCTCAGCAATTTCGAACATTCTTTCAGTATTTGCAAAATTTCCCACCTTATGTGCCAAGGTAGGAGCCAGACACTTGCTTTCCCAGCCTCCCTTACTATTTGAAGGTAAAATTTTATTAGTTAAAAATAAATATTGAAAACTCAAGAGCAACCCCTACTAAATTATTTTTTTTAGCAGGCCGGCGCTCAGTCAGTCCCCTGAGCCACACCAGCCAGGGCTAAATTATTATTTTTTTTAAAGAAGTATAATTAGTATGCCTTAAGTGAAGTCACAAAACATCCTCATAGGTCCAGAGAAGAGATTGGCAGTTAGTAAAGGTGAGGATGTGGGTGGGGCAAGTGGGCAAAATGGGTGGAAGTGGTCAAAAGGTACAGACTTCCAGTTATAAAATAAATAACTCGTACAGATGTAACATACAGCATGGTGTTGATAGCTAATAATACTGTATTGCATACTTAAAAGTTTCTAAGAAAGTAAACCTTAAAAGTTGTCACCACAAGTAAAAAATTTTGTAAGTATGAATGATAATGGAAATTAATTAGATTTATTGTGATCAGATATCTAAATATATATATATAATCATTATGCTGTATACCTGAAACTAACATAATGTCAATTTTATCTCAACTTAAAAAATAATTTAAAAAAGAAAAAAACACTCTTTAACTCACATCTAATTTCCTGTGCTTATTCTCAAGTAGGTTCCAAAGAGAAGCGATGAGCGAACACTCTCCCAAACCCAATCTTGGGTGTGAGTACTTAGTACCAAGGCTCACATCGAGTTCTCAGGGTTGGGCATTATTTCAGTTTGGGGCTGACGGGGTAATTTGATATGCCAATGTTTTGGTCCTAAAACTAGTAAAATACCATCACCCTACTGCAATGAATCTTAAGAACTCCAGCCAGGGATAAAAGTTGGGATGATACTCCAGCGATTTAAAGTTGTAAAAATGAGCAATACATAGTTTTGAAATCAACTGAGGCAAAAGAAGACAGGACGTTGTGGTATTCTACTAGACATATTCTAACATCAGGTTGATGTAAATAAAATATAAATAATGTTGGAAACTCTTGGAAAAGAAAGAATATGTTTTTATTCTTTTTAAAAAGGAATTTTATTTATAATGAATTTTCATGCGAGGCTATGTTGGGATACTGCATCTACCTATTTCTTTCTTGGCTTATGACGTGGACTCCTTGAGAAGACCTAGCCAAGGATACAAGTTATGCAGGTGATAATTAATTTTAATTTGGTGATTTGCTTATGTGAGGACTATAAAACCAGACATAAAACAGTAATTAGTGACTTTCCAGAGTTTCACTTGCTCTCTTTAGAGATTGTCTTGGGTCAAATGTAATTGTGTGAATTATTTTGGGATACCAGGAGGTGGGGTTCCTACTGTAATGTGTCACCTATCTCTAGGGATTATCTGGGAATAGAATAAGGGAGTTTTATAGTGTGCTAAAAAGGCTCTTTGGAGGTTAATTTGGGAGGGAAGACCATCTAGTCCAGGGGTGTCAAACTCATTTTCACCAGGGGCCACATCAACCTTGCAGTTGCTTTCAAAGGGCTGAATGTAATTTCAACTCCTTAACAGTTAAGGAGTAGTTACATTTGCACAGTCCTAAAATTATTTCAGCCCTTTGAAGGCAACCATGAGGCTGAAGTGGCCCCCAGTGAAAATGAGTTTGGTGCCCCTGATTCTAGTCTCTCTTTCTCCTGTTGATCCTTTTGGATTCTCAAATACTAATAAAAACAAATATTTAGGAATGTTAGTTTATTCTAGAAAAAACTCAGATGCCAAAAATTAAGTCTTTTTCTGCACTAAATGATGATGTGATAGTGCCTCTTCCTAAATGACTTACTTGGGAACCCATGGTGGGTTGGGGTGCCTGGCTGGAGAGTCACTGGGTGCTCTCCTTCAGCTGCAGTAGGTGTCTCAGTGTCGGGTCTGCACCCAGCATTGTAGGCCCCAACACGTGATCTAGCATCTGGCACATTCGAAGTCAATGGTTATTTAACACACAGACACATTTATTCATTTACCTATCCATTCGTCCATCCATCTACCCATTTTCTCATTCACTCATTTAATTGCTTAAGTATCCATACGTAGATTTATCTCTACATATATTCAAAGAAGCCAGAAAAGGGTAAAGGGTATAGGATCGGGTATGTACTTAATCTCTGGCATAGTAAAGAAAGCAATTGAACACACACATTTATTCATGTATCTATCCATCCATCCATCCATTTGTCATCTAGCTATCTAGCTATTTAGTATTTATTATTTGTCATATATTATTTATCCATCTAGACTTCTCTCTACATATATTCAAAGAAGCCAGAAAGGGAATAAAAGGTGGAGGTTGGGCATTTAATTTCTCCAGGAAAATATTAGATACTTGGGTAATAAGTTAGCTATCACCTATTTTATAGGTAGGCCCCAAATACTTCCTCGTTCTTGTTGTGCACCTTATTTATAAATTCAAAACCATCCATCATAGTTTGCTTTGCCATCATTATTCCCTGAGTACTCTGTTTGCCCTCCCCACCATTAAGCTCTTCTTTCTTCTTGTAATTCTTGATTGATCTGGAATTCGTTTGTGTATTTTTCGAGTAAGGACCAAAAGTAATTCACTAGTATTTCATTGCTTTTATGTTTTTAAAAGCTCTGTATTTTCTCATTGTTGTGTTACTTATTTTGTGTTACTGATATAATTTATTCAAGAACAGTAACTCAGAGCTCGAATCAGTGAAACAAGCCTCTTTCAAGATTGACAAATGAATGTACATTTATGTGTTTTAAGTTAATGTGTGTGGTCATTTTAAACAATTGTTTTCGTTAATGACTGGCATGGACTATACTGGATGAAAGGGGTTCTTAAAGCAATTTCTGCAGCTATAAATAGACTTGTTGATATCCTTCCAGGAAGCCACTTTTTTTCATAAAACTGGTATGGGTTTCAACAAATATTACCATTGTCATATACAGGTGAGTTTAATGTTCTGGACTAGCCTTGTAATAGTCTTGAGGCTCAGCAACTTTTATTGTTTCCTTTAAGTTTTGTTTAATCACGTAACTTATGGGGAGGAGTGGGGGTCAGGATGGGGAGGAGTCTAGGTATAAAAAACAGGGATAAATATGATATTTCAATTTCCTTTCAAGTGATTTGATTACTAGCTTTTGCACCACATTAAATAAATAACCCGCCACACAGGCATCTGATAGGCATTTGACTGTGTACCCCTCCCTGTTTCTGCAGTTCTGCCCACCGCACTGCCCCCCATGTAAGTCTGTGAACTCTGGGCTAGATGGACAACTACTCAGGGTACCCTGCTTCCAGGGAGAGTTTCTGGTTGTGTTTCCATATTACCCCAGATCCTTGCATTTAGTTTCAGTCACCATATGCTATATATCCTTCCGTAAGTCCCTGTGTTTATGTGACCACCATGTCACATGAACCTGCAACTCTTCAAAACAGACACATCAGCAAGAGTCCCCTTTTCAGGTTTGTGTTTTTTTGTTTTTTATTTTTTGGTGGGGTGGGAATGAGCTGGCTGGGTTTTTTCTCCTGTTTTTTTGGGACCTGACAGGCATCACTGGCTAAATTTAAGGTGTGCAACAAAATGGTTCCATTTATATGTATTGAAGTGATCACTATTAAGTTAGATCAGGTTTTCTACATGCAATTTATTATTAGACAACTCTGACTAATGTCCTTGTTTTGAAAATCTGATAGGACCTGTGCCTCCCAAACCTCATTTGTCACTTTCTGGATGTTTCACAATCCCTCTGATGTTAATCAGCATTTAAAAACATCACTACCTGACTTCACTTGGTATGTCTTTTTGTCCTAATGTTTTCATTTTCAATTAGTACATCTCAAATATTCCAAGTAAAATTGGTAATATATAGGTCAATAGAATATATTGTGTAGCTTTATGTGTTAAAGCTTTCTTTGCAGCTTTAGTTTTTTATATTATGTCAATAGTCACCATTAATTGTGCCTTCATTTTACACAAGTTTTGCAGCTGCAATAATTCAATTTCCGAGTATTCTGGGTAATTGATGCTGGCTTGCTTGATGAATGCATTCTTTAGCCTGCTACCCACCCTCCATTTCCAACCTTGTCCCCAGCTCCACACCCCACACCCCTTCTCCCCATCCCCATCCTCTGGACTCTTCCCCTATTGCACCACCCTCCTCATTCCTCCATATTCCTCCCCCTTCCCCTACCACACCCCATTCTGTTCACTCCCCCACCCTATCCATTCCCCCACCTCCCAATTTCCCACCCTGTCCACTCCCTTACCTCTCCACTCCCCAACCCCAACTCCCCCACCCTGCCCACTCCCCCACCCTGTTCCCTGGATCGTGGTGGATGCTGAAATGATCAGGACACAATTTGCACTTAACCACTAAATCTTTATTAATTGAATTTATTATAACATCAATGCAGTATTAGTAATTTGAGAGGAGTATAGAGTAAAGAGAATACAGCAATAATGGGAAAGGGTAGAGATATAGGTAGCAGGTATAGGGGCAGAGAGAAGAGAAGAGGAGGGCCACCGATGGGAGCAACGTTTCTCATTCATCATTTTCATTTCTTATTCATCGCTCTCATAGAACTTCCATGAATATTCATCACAATTCATCATTATCAATGTCACTTCAGCAACAATTTCTCCAAGAGAATCTATCCACTCTGTAACTCTCTAAAGACTTTGCTTACAATCTTGTTTCCTGGAATTAATACCCAGGGCAAAGAGCCTCTATTAAATGATCAATTCAGTTACCTTTCGACTTCATTCAACTAAGGTTTTTATCCATGTTCAAGTTACCCTAAACAGGTTAGTCTCCCTGCAGTTCCCTCCAAGGTTGATTAAAATTTTTAAGGGTAGCAATCACAAGGTAAATGATCACAAGTAAGTATATGCATCTACTTATAGAGATATCTAATATATAATCATGCTGCTTAACTAATCCCACCCACTAAAGATTACTTAATAATCCCTCCCCCCTAAAATTACTTATGATTACTATATCCCCCATTACTTAAACCAATTAACAAGGAAATAAGAAAAATGCAATCTTCCACAGACCAATTCAATATCATTCTACAATCTGAAGCAACAGAGAACTTCCAGTGCCACAAGATGTACATTCTTTCTTTAGGTGACAACCGTCATGTGGTTCCCACCCAGCTTGTCGTCTCTGCAGGTGGTCCTTCATTTCTGCCCAGGTCTTTCCCAGCAGAACTCTCTGTTGCCAGTCATGGAATTCCATCTGATGTTAGATGTCTGTGGTGGTTGACAACTGGATCAATCCAGGAGTCTAAGAGGTACCTGCAAACTTAAACAGAAATCCAGACTGCACAGTATCGCTGTGCCCCTCCTATTTTGTGCACCTGCTGGTAAACTCTTCTACCTCACATGATTTAATCAAACTAGTTCTTCATTCTCCAGCATCTAATACAAATACCTCATTGCTCAAACTAAATCGACCCTTCAGAGAAGTTTAAAAACTTCTTCAATATCTTAGCATGATGACCTTAGCTAGTTCTCTCCAAGTTCTCCTAAAAGTGGGAGCTCATCACCTCTTCCTTGATTTCTAAATTAACACTCCCAATTCGGGCCAAAAGTCAATCAATTCTGCCAATTTGTTTCAAAGGGTTGACTATTGGCTTTAATAATTCTGATATTGACAGATTTATCTCCTTTATGCTTTTATTCTGCTCCCTTTCTAACTTCTTCAGAGGTTTCATTACTTTGCTCTTTCCTTTCTTAGGAATAAAGGCATCTTTTTTGGAATGCCAAAAGTTTTAAAGTATCCAATTAACATAAATTTGATCAATAGCAACAATGAAATCAATTGAGTAAAAGGAAACTTAATAAAACTCTGATGCTGTAAAACAATCGATTTGAGATGACTTTAACATGTACATTTATAGATAGCATACATAGCAATAGGGCATAGTGCACACTGCCAAACACCTTTCAGAAGCTTTACTAAACAGCCATCTGTGTCAGGGACTTCATCCGTGGGCTGTTCACCCGCACCACCGTGCTCTCCCTGACTGCTGTCGCCGGCCAGTGTCTCCAGACACGCTCGCAGTGATGGCAAATGTCCGTGTGCACATGCTGTGGTTGCAGACAATGGCCCATTTCTAGGCCCCCTGCAGCTTGAAGATCAATGGACAACTGTAAGTTTGACACAACACAACTTGAATTCAAATATATGGAGGATGGATTGGTATCTGAGGTAAACTGAAGTGACGCTTCAAAACAGTCCAGAAGCACAAATGCACCATTTAAAAAATAAAATCACATACTCTAAAACACATGAGTGACTGACACATTTCCTGATTCCATTGAAAAAGAAAAAAAAGAGTCGTTTTGGATTAAATAGCCAATCAGGTATCTTCTTTGAATTTGCATCTTTTTGGTGTGACTTTGAAAGGCCTAATTGATAAAACTGAACTTACATATGACATTAAAAGAGAAGATTGAAGATGAACAAGATGAACTATTATACAAAACTCCAGTTCTGAGGAGCCTCTCATTCACAGTGCTTGTAAGAGAAGTTCACAGTAAAGAAATATTTTACACTATGTCACTTACCAATTTTAATGAGCTTAACCCTAACACACTAAGAATTGGATAGTACTTTGTAGTTCAATGGAAATAATTTTTGAGCAGTCACCACTTTAAAACACTATTAAAGGATACCACTAATCTAGAGCTAAAACATTTAAGTATTTAAACATGCAAGAATAAGGATAGATAATAGTGAAGATGTAGAAAGATAATGTTGATGAAAAATGAAACTTCACCATTAGGCTCCTCTTCCTGAGAGGCAATTTAAAACATACACCATGTTGGTTTCTACCACCTAAACCGTGTTTCGGCAACTGGGGATTGTTGAAACACAAGCTCCTTGAAGCCTGCTTCTTTCTCATCTGTGCGTGGCAGCAAAACGGAGTCTCAGCAACCAGGCAGGCAGGATGACACAAATCCTGCAGCAGGGTTAATGGCAGTGGTAAAGAATTAAACAGAAAGGGAGGTTAGACACACAGTTCAAGGTAGGAGCAAGAGACCAGGGTGAAGGAAGTCAGGCAGTCCCGGGTTAACACAAAGCATCCAGGAGACACCAGGTGATCTCGCTGGACCGAAGACAACACTTGTGTTGTCTGCTGCTTTGAGTCTGAGTCCTTTGAGTTGCCTTCTGAGGCCTTTCATTCATTGGCAGCTGGATTTGAAGCTCACTGAAGAAGTCCATATCCTCAAGACAGTATCCAGTGCCCCAGTTTCTCTTTTTCAGAGACACCCCTTCCAGGCATAACAGTGTAGGTGCTAAAATCATTTTCCTTCCCTCAGCATCCTGATGCTACAGTTTAGTGAGGGGCCTGATAATGAGAGGCCCAGATGCCAAGGAGGCAGAGATGTGGGTAGATGCTCCTAAGACTTCCACTGATTGATTTGCTACGTGTTAGCCCTCATGATTGACAGATTTCACAAACATCTAACACACTTGGAGCCACCAACAGTTTCTGGTTACCAGGTCCAACATTCTGTGGAAGCCATTGCTGGCATGACGACAGTAAGGTGTTGTGACAAAGCCAGAGTTCTTGGGTACATGTGATTCACACCAGGATGTGAAGGCACACTCAACACGCAAGAGTCTATCTGAAAGGGTGCCTCCTTCACAAGCATGAGGTGTATCCGTTGCAGGGAATTTGCCTGCTCCTGAGAGATCTGGTCAGGCTGCTGCTCCTTGAGTATTAACAGAACAATGAAAAAGTAGTTTGAAGATGGTGAAGTTTCTAAGGGTGCAGCAAAAAAGATCACGGAAGCCAATTCACACTGCACCAACTGTGGCTTCCTTAATAAGGAGTCAGTTCTCCAAAGACTTGAATACTGCAACTGCAAGAAAAGTCATATCCTCCTCCTCCTCTCCCCCTCCATACAGAAAACAGCATCTCCTGTGTTTGCATCAGCTTCTCTGTAAATAATAATCCAGGCTTCTAAGATTTACTGGGAAGTACACTTACTATAAATTTCAGTATGGCAGTTCAGGTGGAAAACAGAGATATTTGTTGGTCAAATTTCTGTCGTTCCCAGAAAATGGTGGAGATCTTTCGGTGCTTTTAGGATGTGTGCCAGTCCAGGGTGGCCCTGAGCTGTAGTCGTTTTAGGGGACCGCACCTCCGGCTGGCCTGAAGATAGAGTGGCCCAACTGAGCATACCGTCACTGATTGAGAAGCTGCACAGCAACACATTTTGAGGGCAGAGATCCCAAAGGACATGACAGTTTTTCACATGGGACTGTAAGACGGCGGCGGCGGCGGCGGCGGAGGTGGCGGCGGCGGCTGCGGCGGCGGGTACTGGGGTACCGGAGGCTGGCGGTACCAATGCGGATTCCAGGTGATCATCACAGGGACATAGAGCGGGCGTCCATGTCCATCTCGTCCCACTGGGTACCAGGCAAATCCAACCGGGTAGGTTGGGTAGGTGCCATATGCAGGGTACGTGGGGTATCCAGGTATCTGAGGTACATATTCAGTGTACGCTGCCAGGTGAGCTTGGTCATCCAAATTTGGAATTGACAGTCGAGGATACTGATTCTGGATGGTGAAACTGTTGGGAGCTCGGCAGTCGTAAGAAACCTGCAGCTTCCATCCTCTTTTCACTTGCAGTACTTGGGCTCCGTTAGGAGCGACTGTGGGAGTAATCAGCCCATCTTTCACATGCCTGGCCACGAAATCACGCAGAGCTGCCATTTCAGGCTCGGACAGCGAGTACACGTGCCCGCTGGGAATACTGTGCGCTCCGGGTATCATTTCTATGTTGGGGTCTACCAGGCGGTGATCAGGGTAGACGTTCTCATCCACTGGAGTATACACATTCTGCACATAGTAATACCTCACTGGCTGGTAAGCTCTGTATCCGTCAACTGGGTAGTAGAAGGACGGCTGTGCCGGCGGTGGGAGAACTGGTGGAATTGGAGAATACATCCGGCAGTGGTACCGGCAGTATTCAGAATCAAAGACGATCGACCGAGTGCTCCAGGTGATGTTGGGGTCGTGTGTGCTCAGCCAGCGCACCCCCAGGACGACGGGGAAGAATGGAGACTGGGTCACATCAAACGACAGCACTTCACGGTGTTCTCCCAAGTCGACTACCAGGTCGTGGGTTTCGTGGACAACTGGGCCCGATGCTATGGGATGTCCATCAATCGCTTCCACAAGTATTGGCCAGTCCTTGATTCTTAGAGGAATTGCATTCTGGGCAACGTATTCGTGATCGATGAAGTTGCCAGAAGCCCCAGAGTCAATCATGGCCCGGACGAACAGGGTGTGTCTGCCCGGAAGATGAATCTGGAGCATCACTTGAAAGTGAGATGAAGCATCATCTGGTGGGGACCTTATTATTTCCGGCCCGGTCGCTGAAGGTCCCTCTACAGCGGGGCCGGGGAGTTTCCCGCCGGCGAAGCCTTCGAGGCCTTGGCAGGACAGTTGTCGGCGTAGTGACCTCCATTTCCGCAGTAAAGACAGAGGTTCAGCTTTCTGCGTCTCTCCTTCTCTTCCTGGCTCAGGCGCATGCGCGCACCTCCCACAGGCTCGGTGGGGTCCACCTGGTGGTGGTTGGAGATGCGAGGCAGCACCAGCGCCCGCGGAGGGGAGCGCGGCTTGCGGGCTGCGGCGGCCCTGGCCAGCCTTCTCTCGATGTGGATGCACTGCCCTATCAGCGCAGACAGCGTCTTGGCCACTTCGAGGTGAGAGAGTTCGGCCTGAATGTGGTCGCTGAGGCCCTCATGGTACTGGTCAATCAGCGCCAGCTCATTCCAATCCAGGTCCTGGGCAATCATCTGGAAAGCATTGGAATAGTCGATGACTGACCCCATGCCTTGGCGTAGACGTCTGATCTTGCGCTTGGCTGCCTCTCGCCTCTGGGGGTCTTCAAAGACGTGCTTCATCTCGGTCATGAAGGCTGGGTAGTTGTGCATCAGGTAATGAGCTCGCTCCAGCTTTGCGGATGCCCAGCGGGCAGCACGGCCGGTCATCATGCTTGTCACGAAGCAGACACGGACGCGATCAGCTGAGAAATCTCTGGTGCTCTTTTCCATGAAGAGTTGGCACTGGGACATGAAAGGACCCAGCATGTCTGGGTTGCCGTCGAATTTCTCAGGAAGGTCTTCTTGGCACTCTTCCTCCTCGGGAGGGGGTGGGGCTGCAGCGGCTGCCGCGCCGTGGAGCTCGAGGTCATCCTCCTCATCCTGGGGGGTGGGTTCTACTTGCTCACGAAGGTTTGAGTTCTCCTCTGTGAGCTTCTGCACCTGGTTCTGCAGGTTGTTGTTCTCCTCGGACTGCCTCATGACCTTCTCTCTAAGGTTGTTGATCTCTTCAGAGAGATCCTCCCGCCCACGTTCAGCCAAAGTAGGAATGTACTGGTCTGACCCGCAGCAGTTTGGGGGGGAGGTGGGGTCGTTGGGGGGAGGAGGAGGAGGAGGTGGTGGGCAGTCGGGCCCCAGGGTGAGAGGTGGGGTGGGAGGGGACCTCCCAAGTGTAGCTTCAATCCTGTGGGAATGGAGGCCTGGATCCTGGCCTCCTCTTCCACCCTTTCTTCTTTTTGTTTTCAAAAGCTTTTTGTTTCTGTAAATGAGGATAAAAGCATAATTCAACATGTCGAAACAGCACAATACAAAGAAGATTTTAGCTTTTAAAGTATCTACTAAAACACATGTATTTACAGTATCTCTTTACTTAAGTTAATAAACTCCTACAAAGAGACAATAGTAATAAAAAACACCCTCTTTTTGATGCCCAAATGTTTACCTCCTTAAAAGTCACCTGTTCATTATGATTGAACAATACCTAACTGTATCAACAGTACACTGCTTAACTCGACTAATTATAGGAGAGTACTGAGACAGTCCAAACAAGTAGTTTGAATCCAGGGAGCCAAGCAAGAAGCTTTTAAGGTAAAGATGGCTGCCAAGTCAATTACACAAAATAAGGCCAATGGGATAATTGTTATCAGAGAAGTTATCTGCATAACAGATAATATTCCAGCCAATAAGGGAAAGAAACAAAACATGCCACAAAACCCACAGGACTGTCTAAATTACTTTTCTGACCATAATTTGATTTCCCAAAGAGAATTCTCTGTGGGACAGAAATGGCTCTGAGTAGTGACATGTGTGTATTGGTGTTCTTCCTTATCAAGGAGGCAATCAACAAAAAGTAGTTGCTATCTCCTAGGAGAAGCTGGGCTATATACAAAGCAGGACCCTGGAAGAAGCCCAATAATAGTGCACCTCAAACTTATAATAAGATTTAATTAAATGATGCAGTAAAACACACAGTGAGTTTTCAATAACTGTTGGCTGTTATTAATAGCTATTAATAAGAAAACAGAAAAATAACTTTATGTGTAAAGAGGTTAGGACTAAAACAGGTGGGGTCTGCAACTATGGCAATCTGGGTATGTATTTTCCACCAAAAGATATTTTAATATTGTGTTGGTCAAACAAATCCAGGGTCTCATTTGACCTGTAGGTCACCAGTTTGTAATCCCTGCTTTATAAACAAGATTTGTCAGTGCAGCCCCACCCCAAAGTTTGTAACTTACAGTGGAGTGATGCTGAACTCCTAGAGGTGAGTAGTGTGGGGGTGGGGGTATCAGAGAGAAGAGATTAAGTGACCTAATTTGTGAATAGTGATAAGTCACGTACAATAAATCCTAACACAGTGCCTAAATACTTCCTAAATACAGGGTTAAATGTTTTTAGAGTAATTTATTTGAACTTTTCAACATTTTTTAATGAGCATCAAATTCTCCTTTTTGGAAAACTCTAAGAAAGTGCTCAAAAATTTAGAAACAATATGAATAAAGCAGGCAGATTGCCTATTCACTCAATTTTAACTTGGCAGGCCTATTCTTCTCTGACCCATAAAGGTAAAAATGGATACCAAATTATTTACATAAAATAAAACAAAAAAGATAAGCATGTATTATTCAAAAAAGGTAGAAAAAAGCTACTATTTCAAATAATAGGAGGGTAGAAGTAAAAAAAAAAAAGAAAAGGTGGTACTAATCAAATATACCTGTAAGCTTTAGCTCTGTCCCTGGCTATAGAGAAATACCCCTTCCTCCTTTCTCCCTAAGACCCTTCCTAATCCTTCAGGACCCTCCCTTGCCCCAGGTCTCATAACCACAGCTACTCTCCTTATGCCCTGTGGTGGTGTTGTGGCCTCTCCAAGGAGTGGTTGTATGGCAAGCAGATCCTTAAAGGAATAGATTTACCACATCATCTTAGTACTTTAAACTTTCTATTTAAAGAACTGATTGACCAGTACTTTCATAAATTAGGCTACAAAAACAATGAATAATTGGCATTCAAGATAAACTATTCAAGTTTAAGAAATAATTAGAAGATGCAATTAACACAACATAGTTTGACACTTAGCTTCATTTCCAACTCTTTAAAAACAACTTTATTGGTGACACTTAGAAGATCATGAGATGATTCAATGTTTATTTATTAAATGTAATGAATAAAGAGTGTTACTGTCCCATTAAAATCCTAGTAAGCACAGGTCACGTGACTCAGATGCCATTTCTGTCATCCAAACATTAATACTTTCAAAATATAGAAGACTTTCTGAAAAGGCCTAGTACAGCCTGACCAAGGTCAGGAAGGTTAACCTACATGTCAATCACAGTCAGTGGGGTGGGCTTTATTGAGGCCCAGGTCTGAGTGTTTTAATCATCTGCAAAACACAATGACAGGTTAGAAATAACAACACATCAAGACATTAGCAAATAATCACTGAATTGTTTAAGGAAACAATATCAATAAGCATTTAAAATTCAAATGCTTTTGGTAAACAGGAAAGTAATATAAAACAGAAGAGACATAAGTTTAGACAACTATGCAACATGGAGATGTATGCCCCCTGTCTCAAAATACATTCAATTCTTTTAATTTTTAAAAATTGTTTTAATCCAGTGCTGGTTGAACAAATTCAGGGTCTCATTTGGCCTGCAAGGTCACCAGTTTGAGACCCCTGACCTTTACTAATATCAGGCTTCAGGTCCCCATCTCTAGGAATTGTAATTTTGGAGTGAGACTCTTAAATTCTAAAAGAGATAAATGTCTAGTACACAGTACTTTAACCATTAAAAGTTCTGGGTAGTAAGCAGGCAGGTTAACTATTAATGTAAGCAGTTTTAAAACATTTTTAACTGCAACTGGAGCACAGGTTAACAAGGGAACAGGAGCATTGTGACTGGATTTGAAATTACAGAACTATAGATCCTTAAATGCCCCCTTAATAGGGGCTGGCTTGGGGAGGTGGGGCTCTAGAGACCCCTTTCCTAAGACCTGTAGGACACCCAGCATAAAGCCAAGTTACGCCATTTTTATACATGGAAAAGAGTTAAGTGTTAGTCTATTTAAGAATTAAATACATACATTTATTTAATCTTTGACTCATCAGGATGATCTCTAAAAATTTCTATTCCCCAAACACACCAGAGCACCATAGTAGCCAAAAACCGCTGTACATTAAACATTCCATTAGGAAATGACACTTCATTAAGCAATTCTTAATTGTTTTACATTCTCAAATGTTCAAATTTCTTTTTGAGTAGTATATGCACTATTTATAAAATACAAGTTCATTAACACACATGTTTTTACCACTGTTTTGAGCTTCTTTAAAATGCAGATAGAGAATTTCCAAGAGGAGTGGGGTCAGGGTACCATGGTGGGGTAAAAGAGGCCTGGGGACTCATTGAAAGCTGTAATTATTATAAGCACATTTGTATACTTATTGGGGGGTGGAGTGAGGTGTGACAGATTTTGGGGAGCCATAGCCCCCAGCTGCCTCCCACAACAAAGATTTGACTCATGGTTTGTAATGTACAAAACTATGTTTTAAAATTTTTCATTTATTTGGAAATATAAACGTGGTACATCTCACTGGTGGTAGGTATGAATTATTAAAGGTGTTTAAAATGTCAGTTAAAACCCTCAATTTATATTTTGTATATGTAACCACATTATATTACATCACAAAAATGTTAAATATGACAATTATGTACCACTAATAATCCACTTGCCCCAAATTTAAATTATTTTGAGCATTTTAAATTTAATTGTTTTGTATTATAATTACAGCTTACATTATTATAGTGTAAACATGCATACTTTTTTTCAAAACAAAAGATCCTGTTAAATGTGAGAGAGATAAGGCAAGCAATGCGCCACGGGAAAAGAGCCAAGAGTAAGACACCAGAAAAAAAACCCCTGCAGACACCAGGGAAAACACCGAGTAAAACAATTTACTCTGGTTATTTAACACATATTTAATGAGTGCCTGCCATATGCCAGACACAATTAATAAATATGTAGGTAAGTTAGCCAGAGCTAATACCCTAGAGTTCCAAGGAAAAAAATCTAGCTTTATAGGCACACAGATAAATACCTCATCCTTGCTCAGAGGCCAAGCCAGCAGCACCAACGAGCCACTTAAAACTCTTGTGAAACAGTTCAAGTTGTTCCTTATTTTGTATCCATCAAGGCATGGGATTCCAATCGGTACCGCCATAAAGGATCAGTAGTGTTATACACACACACAAAACCAACCTTAAATGTTAAAGTATTTAAAACACTCTATTTTTCATTTGTAGTAGAAACATTTAGCTGGATTGCCTTTAGAGTTTTGCCAGCCATGCAACTTTAGAAGCATCCTTTATAACCCACTGTCAGGATTTTAAATTGTGGGATCATGCTATGTAACATATGCGAAGCACTTATACCAAGTGCGTATTAATTCTAGGTATAATTATTATTGCTTTTAATTGTTCCTTATTATTCTCATATTTATTAGACATTCGTGGACAAAAAAAAAACCGGTGTACGGGAAAACCGCAGGAGGGCGGGGCTGTGCAGCCCGGCTCAGGTAAAGAAAGCCTGCAGGCACAGACTTGGGCCTGAAGGAGGGGAGAGCTCACACTGCGCAGGCGCATGATGCTCTCGTGGGGGCGGGGCCGTGGGCCAACTCAGAGGAGGCTGGCTCAGGGAGGGGCCAAGCTTTGGACAGGCGTGGTCTAGGGGGGAGCCACCTCAGAGGAGGCAGGCTCAGAAAGAGGTGGGGTTTGGCGGTACAGCCTGGGGGGAGGCGGGCTCAGAGAGAGGCGGGGTCTGGGCGAGCCGCCCGGGAGGAGGCGGGCTCAGAAAAAAAGCCGAGTCTGGGGAGGCAGGGTCTAGAAGGCGCGCTCGAGGAAGGCGCGCTCGGGGGAGGCGCGCTCAAGGAAGGCGCGCTCGGGGGAGGCGCGCTCAGGGAGGCGCGCTCTTGGGAGGCGCGCTTGGGGGAGGCGCGTTCTGGGAAGGCGCGCTGCAGAGGAGGCATGCTTTAAACAGGCGCTGGGAGGCGCTAAGCCCGCTCTGAGTAGACACTGCAGAGAAGGCTTGCTGGAATGGGCGGGGCAGGTCTGAGACAGGCTGCGTACCTCTCCCAAGATCCCCCCCTCCCTGTACCCCTCCCACCAGCCTCCAACAGCCAGATTCATTTCATGCAACAAGAGCAATCCCTCCAGATCCCATCCACCCCCCCCCCCTCACCGCCCCACGCAAGCAAACCAACAGTTCCCACAAACTGTTGCTGGACGCTGATTCGCGCCACCACTACAACTACACCGCCACTTCAATCAAGCTTAACTAGGAAAAGCAGTCCGCTCTACTACCATCAAAATATTCTCTTTTACACTCAAATTAGGACCCCTCCACTCCACTGCTATAGCAGGAATGGTGTGGGGAAAACATTAAACACTAATTTTTGCCTGGGGCTCCATTTTGTCTACCACCACCAGCATGCAGCGAACCGTCCTGCAGAAAAACATAGTGGGAGCCATTCCAAAAAAGGTATGTTAGAGACAAAGGGTGGGGTCCCTGAGCTAAGAAGACAGTAATTTTTACTCTGCAGCTCATATCCCTCTACGGCTCTTTTCTTTGTAACGTCCAACAGTGCAGCTTGGATTACTCTGCAGCTGTTATTACTTTGTAGCACATTTGAGGGTATAAATTGTTCTACCACTCCTGTACCTCCGCAGTTCCTGTGCAGGGCAGCGGAATGAAGCGCTGTTGTAGTGCAATCATTTCATTTTTGTAGCGCTAACCTGCAGCTCAGTTATTGTTGCTCATTTAAAGCGCAAATCAGTCTGCACCTCATATCGCTGCAGGTCCTACTCGTCTGTAGAGCACTGGAGCGCCCATCAGTCTGTAGCGCAATTGAAGCGCTTATCAATTTGTAGCGCAATTGAAGCGCTTATCAGTCGGTAGTGCATGAAGCACCAATTAGTTTGCCACACGTATCACTTTGTAGCGCATTCGAAGAGCAAATTCCAAATTGGACTGTAGATCATGTCCGTCTGCAGCTCATGTCTGTCCGCAGCTCATATCTGTCCATAACCTGTATCTGGACTTTGGTCCTGGAAATCAAAAGCCCTGAAGGCTTGGTTTCCCCACTCTGGTTTGGGATACAGCCGTGAAGGCGTGACAAGGTTTGCATGGAGATATTCAGAGCGCTACTCCATCTCCTGCAGCTCCCAGTAAGAACAGGGATTGAATGTGATCTTAAAAAAAAAAAAAAGTCCTCACCGCATACTCACCACGCGAGGACTCCTCTGCGAAGACAGGGAGGACCGGGTCCCACACCTGTGCCAGGCGTGGGCTCCGCTGGGTGCTCCGCAACCCGGAGTGGCTCCGGTTGCGAGCCCGCTCAGCGGACCTTTCGCGAGGTTCGGTGGACCCTCTCCGCTGTTCTCCCAGGTCGCAGTCAGGTTTCTTCGACACACACCAACCGAAGTTGAAGCGCGTGTACTCGGAGCACGGACTGGGAGCCTTTTATAGGCAGAACAGAGGAGGGGGGCGCCAAATCCCAGCGTGCTCTGCGGTTAGGGGGTGGAGGGGGTATGGGGGCGGGAGGGATGGGGGTGGGGGCGATGGCCTCGCTACACTGGCCTGCCGCTAGAGGGAGTATGGGATTAACGAGGGGGTGCAAAATGCTGATGCTGAATTGGCCAAGCTGGGAGGAAAGAAGAAAGGGAGGGGAGGGGAGAATCAAGGACTGCCGGCCTAGTCAGGCCGAGAATGCAACTGCCCTGGTGGTGGGAGCTGGGCGACCCTTGTGCTTGGACTGGACAGGGTTGGGGGACACGCAGGATGAGCCCCTCGACCACTGGCACCTTCTTGCTGACAGGTTAGTGGCCCGCGCGCGATGGGAGGTACTGAGGCCAACAGGCCTCCACCACCCCATCCCCCGCCCAGGTTTTGGGTACCCGGCTGCGTTTTCTGGGTGTCAGCCCCTCTCGCTGCCTCAGTTCCCATGGCACCCCTCTTCCAGGACACCCGCACCCCACTCTCTGGCCTTGTGCGTCGTTTCTCAGGTTTGACCCATCGCCTTTTCTTTTTCTCTGCGCCCCCGCAGGCCCCTCCCTGACCAGAGAGCGCAGAAATGTAATCTTCAATTTCCATTCCCAACCGTGTGCCCCCCACTCCCAACCCCACCTCCATCTTTGATGGTGGACCTCTCCCGATTTCTGCAGCAAAGAGCTAGGGGTTGTTGGCTATTTTTTTCTGGGGGGCCCCTTTACCCTTCTATTGGGGCTCTGCCACCCAGGGGTGAGCCTTTAGGAAATGGGTGTAAAACTGCATAACCCCTCTACACAAACACACTTTTTTTTTCTTTTCTTGAATCTGATCCGGAGAGAACAGAAAAATGTACATTTGAAACATCTCCTCCCCCCCCGCCCCCGGCTCTTACTAAGCGCATTTCTCCGCGGCGGATATTTCGTTTTTCTTAGGTTTTAAGGAGCAGGGAAGCGGAATGATGAAATGCTGGAACTAAGCAGGCATTCAGGTCAGGGTTAACCCGGCTGGGGGGCCAGAGATGCTGCAAGCGGCACCATTTGCCCCACCAAGTGCACTATTTCGAGAAAGCAGTAACAATGAAAAACAGCTGTGGATGCCTCCACTGTGCTTGGCGGGCTTCGGAGGCTCGCAGCTATGGCCTTTTGGTGGTGATTACGAGGTTTTCGCAGAGACCAACTCTCCCTGCAACGTTACATTTTTATAAATCTTGTAGAGTGAATACATTTAATCACGGCAACCTCAAGTTAATCCTTTGAAGCACGTTGCCGAGATTCAGCCACAAATATTTGTGTATATATGTACGTATAAGCATATATATGTACATATATATATTTTATGTTATAGAAAATTTCAATAGGCTACAAGACAATTAAAATAGTGATGCGGAAGGATGCTTAAAAAAAAGCGTTAACACAGATTTCCATTTAAGCGCCCCAGAGTGTTAGGCGCTGAGAAAACAATCTGTTGATAATCTGAGCATAATAAATTAAAATGGAAAAACAAATTGTCTACATCTGAGTAAGCTTCCTTAAACGGATGAGACATATTTGTATTTGATGGCTAAAATTCAGCATATTTTAGTATCATTGCTACAGATTCTTTTATACGGAGAGAATAAATAAGAATTTGACCCATTATAGATGACAGGGTGGCAGGAATCTTATTTAAAGTGAGCCTTTCTAGGAGTAAACAAAATTTTAGCAGATATACTGAGATTTTACTTTTTAATCAGAAATAAAATGTTGACCATTAGCTTATGAATGAATGAAATACAGATTTCCAACAATGAAAGATATTTTTCGAGGACCTTGGGGGGAACACAATTATACTTTTTAGCAATGCCTTTTAATCTTTAGGATGTCCACTCTTTTCTGCAAGATAAAGTAATTTCAAGATTTCTTACATTTGCTAGAGTACTGCTGTGGTGGCCACAGAACTGTCAAAATCTTAGGTTTATTTTAATCCAGAAAAGTTAGATCACCTAGTTGTTAACTAATAGGTATTCTTTTCTAAAAAGTGGTATTAAAAATTAGTAGAGCTGGTAGGGGAAATTCAAATTTAAAAATTATCCCAAGACTTTTAAAGTTTGAACCAATTGATTTTTTTATTTGAAAATGTTAACCACTATTTAAAAAAAAACTTTAGTATTATTCTTACTATAATAAAAGTAATCTCTACCCATTGTACAAAATTCAGGTAAAAATACTGCAGAAAACCAGAAAAAAATACAGAAGAAAATCAAGATCACCTGTAATCTCTTCACTCTAAAATAATCTCCACAAACATTATGGAGTTTACTTTTTCAGAATTTCTCTAAACATATATATGTACCTAACTAATATATATTTTTCAGAGAGTTGCCTATATATAATTTCTGCAATTAAAAATGGGGTCATATTAATTTTCTCCATTATTTTCTTTCCAAAGAAACCTAACTGTCAAATAATTACATTTTCAGAGACTTTTTAAAAAAGGAAATAATATTAATAACTTTTTCTAGGTAAAATTTTAAGTGAAGTGAACATAAGCACATGAAGATTTATAACCAGAGAACTGAGAATTTTCTCTGATCTCACTATTCTAACACACACATAGTTATTATTTTGGTGTATTTCCATGGGTTGTTTATTTCTCTACATAGGAAATAATTTTTACTTTGCCTTAGAAATAGAATTTTCAAGGAAAAATAAACATCAGTAAATAAGTAGTTTTGATTAGTCTTTCCTATCTATAACAAAATGTTAAAAATAAAAAAATATACAATAATTTAAGTAATAGTACTTTAAGTAATATTTTTGTGTTATCTAAAGCAGCAAAACAACATTAAAAAATGACCACAAAAATATTAATAAACACTTTTAAATACTTTTTTGACATTTAGAATCATAAGTGAATTTTGGATTTTCTCAGGTAATTTGTACCCAATGTTGACTGTTTCTTACCCATTTTGCACAAAATTACATTTCAGACAAAAAAGAGTTGCTAATGTGCATTATCTATTTTATCAAATAATAACTGGGTATTGTATTTAAACATTTTAATCCATCTTGATGAGAATTTGTGCAGATCTGTGACGCTGTTGACTTACCACCTATATTTAACTTCTAGTTTAGTAGGAAATTGTATTTCAAACCAAAGTGGGATTTTCACCTGTCAAGTGATAACTAGACATTCTGCTTGGACATTTTACCTATTTTATGACAATTTTCCATTTGTGAAGCTGTTGATTTACTTAATGTATTTTGCTTAATTTCTCTGATGGTAGGAAAATTGTATTTCAGAACAAAGTGGAATTTTCACTTGTCAAGTAATAACTGGACTTTTTAGTTGGACATTTTTCCTATTTTAAATGACAATTGCTATGGATGTATGAACCTCCTGATTTACCGCATACATTTGGCTTAACTTTTAGTGTGGTGGGAAAGTTTATTCCTAAGCAAAGTAAAATTTTCAGTGGTCAAATATTAACTGGACTTAGTATTTGATAATTTTATTCATTTATTATAAGAGTTTGCCATAAACTTAAAAGCTGTTGATTTACCTCATATATTTAGCTTTAATTCTAGGACAGCTGACAAATTATATGTCTAAGCAAAGTGGAATTTGCACTTGTCTTTAATAAAAAATGGTGGTGTGAGACACCCTCAAAGCGATAAAGATGACATGTAACCAGTTTCTAATACTGGTTTTCCACTGATGAAAACTGTGCTCTAACCAAAATGCTCAAACAATGAAGAAACCCCAACATGTCAAAATTCTCAATCAAGTAATCAAATGTTCGGGATTCTAATAAGTGCAGCATTTATAGATCACATTTTCTCCCAAATAGTCACATGGTGCCTTTTTCTTTTTCCCTAACTGACCACACTTGCTCCACCTGACCTCTTTTCTTTAGTGACCCTTACCTCAGTTCTAACACCGTTGCAGATTCTACTGCTGATTCTATGCTTGGTGTTAAAGGGACTCTCAGTGAATAGATGATACGGGTGTTATGTGTCAGTTAGAGATTCTTGGGCTGGAGCTCTGTTTCAGTCAGGAGCTTCACAGAAATATTAACATGATGATTTTGTTTGTCTTTCCATTCTTTCCAACAAGCAGAGACAGAGAGACAGATGTGACAGACAGACAACACAAATGCAAAAACACCCAGTCTTTTCCTAAACTTTTAGGATCCAGTCTGCTGTCCCTCTGATTTACAGAAATAAATATTAAGCCCAAAACAGCAATGCAAACTTAAAAAATAAAAAAGAAGCTGGTGTTTCTAAGGATCAACAAGTCTTTTCAAATCACTATTTTTTTCTGATTGGGGTTTTCAAGTTGGTGGAATTAGATACAGAGCCTCAGTGCTTTTAAAGCTGTTTCATGCAAGCTTCCGCCAAGCCAAATGCTCTCTAAGCAAAATTCCCAGTATATTCAATTTTCAAACAATGTAACTATAGCAAAGACAGTATCAAATAAAAAAGGATCTCCGCAGTCTGGCTTTAGAACATTTGTGCTGATACTCCTACCTTTCTGATATGCATGTGCATGTATATTCTTACTTAACTATAATTTTAATATGTGCAGTTTTTTACACTTTGTTTTTAAAGATAAATGAACTTTGCTTTCAACAAAGTATTTGTCAAGGCTTGAGGATACTCCTGTGTGTGACACGGAGTGTAGACTAGCAGGATTGCTTTGTGAGCATGAGGCTGGGTGAAGCAGCACCTGCTAGGTGTGTGGGTTACTGAGTTTGGGTCTGGGAATGGCCCCTGGTGAAGGACCACAAGCCTTTGCCTTGGTTCTCTTCTTCACAATTTTATGAATGACTGACAAAATGCTAGAGTGCTTGCTTTAAAATCCACAGATGACTTAAAAAGGGATAACCGTTATAGATAGCAGAACTTAGAGTTAACATGGATTCAATAGTCTACAATACTATGCAAAAAATGATTTTAATACTAGTAAATGCATCATAATTCATTGAAGTGTGAGGAAGGGGATGACTTTACATGGTGGTAATTTTTGAGGAAAAGGGTTAATTTGAACTAGCAGCGTGATGTGGCTGCAAAAAAATCAAATTTACATTCTAATACTAGTATCGTGTCCATATGTCACAGAAATTAATAGTGCCCTGCTCTAATTAACGACATCTGTAGTATTGTGTCCATTTCTGGTTGTCACATTTAAAGAGAGATGTTGACAAATAAGACAACTTCCAGAGCAGCCCGTGGGGATGGTGAAGGTCTGGCAGCCCTGTCATAGGAGCTTTTCTCAAAGGGTCTGCAAATGTTTAGCTCGAAGGCTAAAAGTAGACATAAAATCTTCTGTTTGCTTCAGAAAGCTGCACTAGTATGAGTGGATGAAAGGTAGAGATGGATTTCACCCTGAGATCTTCCTAACAGTGCAGCTCAGCAAAGGAATCAATACTTTTACTTATCTATTCTTTTAAAATATCAGAATATTCACTTTTCCTACAATGAATATTAATTCAAAGGCCATAGTAACATTTTAGTGTAGGAAAGAAAAGATACTTGTGATGAAAACATTTTATTTTTTTGCAATAAACAGCCTAAAAAGAATAGCCCTGAGTGTTGCATGTTGATTTCTTAGAACTTGAAAACTCCTGCAACAGGTCAATTTAGCACATTCCCTTCTCCCTTCTCCCTTCTCATTCTGTTCCAAACATGGAATCCTGAGAAAGCTTTTCTGTTCTTTTCTTGCAAAGTGTCCTGGCCTTTACTTTCTTCCTTGAGTCACTCCTTCCCAGAGGTTTCTAGCTCACTGGGAGCAGGCTTCTCGGGCAGTGACCACAGATGCAGGGGGCACCTGGGATTAAGGGGAGCAGGGTACTGCTGGCCACTTGGCCAGGACAGCTCAGCCCTCGGCTGGTGAAGCCTTTAACCCAGGGACACAAGTGGGGCAATTCTTCCTTCTGCAGTCCTCCCCACCCCTCTTTATATGTCCTTGCAGTGCTTACAGTGTTTTGCTTTATTTTCAACAGAAACCAAAACCTTTCAATCCGAAGTGGTTTCTGACATGGTGCTCTTTTATCAGTTTAGCCTGGTTTCTGACTCCCTCAGAGGAACAGTCTTGGGGTCTCCAACATATCTTGGGGCAGATTTTTCTTCTTCATCTGCCTGTTGATTGTTTATTTTGATTACCATATCTAACTTTGAAAATATGACCTCACAGAAACAATTTCTGTGCACTGGAGCCTTGAAAACTGAGGGCACCACCAGTGAGAGATGTGAAGAAAGAAGAGAACATTCTTCAGTTATCTCTTTTAACCCACTTTGTCCTGCTTCTTTCACTCCTGCCTCTTCCCTCCACATGCAGTACTTTCATCCTCTACCTAGATTGTTAGATCAGATATATAGCCTCTGTGTATAGTATATTTTTTTAATGGTGAACAAATTTCTCCTTATTTTCTCTTCTATAAAAACGGCCGGGCACTTTTGTGGGACTGTAATAATGCACAGGGCAACTTCTGATGGCTGGCTTCCCAGTTGCTGAAGATGCCACAGGCAGTCCTTGGCTCAGGTCCTATTTCCGAGAGAGAAATCCTCAAAGACGAGCTTCTGGCTTGTCACCGCTGGCTCACCTGATACACAGGCGGCTCCTCGCAATTCCTTGAATGTAACGCTTGCTCCTGCTCCTGGGTTTGCAAAGTATGTGGTCCCCAGTGTTTAAATTCTAAAAATTTGAGAATGTATTTCAGAAATGAATAAGCTGCCTCAGAACATGAGCTGCTGGCATGATTATTAATGTTGGATCCTCTGAAAAATAATGTTAGTAAAGCTAAAGCTCTCTTTTCTTCTTTGATCACTTTGGTAGAATTTTTACTTTTCGTGTCTTCATCTGAGAGTTTAATGCAATATGGATGCATTAGAGGTTTCAGTGTGCTTTGCTACTTGAAAAGCACTCATCTTTAGCATGTCTCACTTTCCGCTAATGGCTTGGACTAATCAGACTTTTAGAACAGACCTGCAGCATTCTGTGCCCCGGGGATCGCGGCGGCATCTGTTGTGATATGGAAGGCAGACTTTTTCCTTTCTGACCAACGAAAGCCGCTCATTTCAAAAATGTTTATGAGTTAGGCAGCTCTGGTGTAAATTCTTTCCCATTCTTTCACTTTTTATTCATTCATCTGGTCACCCCTTTGATTATTATGGAGATTTGGGGTTCACTGCGAATTTGAAAGCGAGCACAGTTAATTTTCCTATGGTGGGTAAGTGAAATATTTTAGTTCCCAATTTCTTCAGCGATAGGCGATAGAAGTTGATTTGGTTTTACCTCGGAATGCAGAAAAACAGGAAAAACAGAGCCTAAGGTGGTTTATTTTTTTCTCCTTAGGAAATTGGTGGTCCTCACTAAGCAGTTAAATGACATTGGTTTTTCTCTCCTACAAAAGAGTTAATCACTGTAGCACCTTTAACATCTTTCATTTTCTGTAGTTAATAGAGTTGATTCTAATCAAAGACCAGTACTGCAGAAGTGGAAACAGAGCAGGTTGCTACATGTGCTTATCAAAATCTGAAATGTATGTTATTTTTGTGTGTGTAGCAGGTTTACTTCTGGGAGTTTAGCTTACAGATATATTTGTGAAAGGGCTCAAAGATAAAAGTGTAAGGATGTTTATTGTAGTATTGATAGTAATAATGAAAAACTAGAAACATAGTGGTCATCTTTACTAAGTAATAGTTCTTTTATTCATTTATGTTTTTGATGTCTACTGGTTTTGACACCCCGTGGGAGTTGCCAGGGAATATGCGGCCCCAGCCACTATGGAACTTTTACACTATTGGTTTTGACAAAGATTAATCAAATAATCACACATATACATGTGCCCTTAGAATTATGATAAGTGCTACGAACAGTATTAGAATTTCTCAGTTGGGGATTTAGCCAGACGGGGATTGAGGAAGGCTTCTCTGAGGAAGTTCTCAGAGCTGAAGGATGAGTAAAATTTAGTGAGGTGAAGAGGAAAAGTATATTTGATAGAAAAGAAAGGGCTCTGTAGAGGCCACGGGGCAGGTTGACAGGGCAAATAGAAGGTGCTGGAAGTCTAGTGCGGTTGGAGCTGACAGAGAAGGGGGAGCACCATATGAAAGGAGGTTAGATAGGAGGTGAGGGAGCAAGTTTTGCAGGACCCGCTAGACCACTTCAAAGAGTGTAATCCTATGTAGAATCTTTGGAGGGGTTTAAACAGGACAAGATCAGATTCGCATTTCAAACAGAGCCCTTTGGCTGCTTTGTTGCAGAAAGGTTGAAAGGGTCAGGATGGATTGCAGCAGACCAGCTGAAGGCTTGTTTCTGGTTTCGTAATCCAGGTAGAACTGTTGACCTCCTGGACTGGTGATGATGGGGTGATAAGGACAGGAGGGGCATTTTGAAGAGTAGAGAGTAGCAGGGGGGAGTCATGGGTTGAATTTGGCCAGGCAGAGGTGCAGTGGACGATTTCTAGGTTTCTGTTCATATTCGTGAGGATGCATGGCGATGCCATTCACAGGATGAGGGATGCCAGAAGAGGACCAGACTCTAAGGGAAAGATCAGGAGTCCTAGTTTGGACAGGATGAACTGGAGGTGCCACTAAAACTCCATTGTGATGGAGCCACACAATGTAAAGCTATGCAGCCTTAAGATGTGATGTCATGTAAACATGTTCAAGAGAGATGCTAAGTGAAAACTGTGTGATCACATTACATAAGAAAGTCATATGTGTATGTGTACAAACATGTTCCCATGTGCATAGAATATGGAAAGGTCCAAAGACTATAAAGGGTGGCATTGGAGGGATGGCAATAGATACATGAAAGGGGATTTTCATATTTTACCCCCTCTGGTGGTTCTATTTGAATGAATTGCAATGAGAATGTATGGCTTCCATAAAAAAAAAGGAAGAAAATTAATGACAGCTTCAAGTAAACAGTCAAGATGAGAGTATTTCTCTTTCAGAGTGTTTGTAATTAGAGAACCTTGTAAGCATTATTACATTTTTTTCAAACAGATTTGTCCCTTACAGTTATACTTCCCTAATCTAGCAGCTCTTACACTTCGCCTTTTAATCTTCCCCTAGATTGCATTATCATAGATTCCACATAACTTACATGTCATTTTGTAGTCTGCCTTTCACTCATTTTATTAATTTCAAAGCAGTCCAACATTTTGCCGATGAGGACATTAAATTGCCATGGTTCGTATAATGACCACATATGTTATGTATCCCTTTTGTTATGAGTCCCACCGGTGCTCCTTACTCATCTAATATTTCTGAGATAAAATACAGGTAGCACCTAAAAAATAATATCACAGTAACCATGCACTGTGCTGATAGGTGCCACACCTCCTGGTGATCACTTTATAAGGTATGTAAGTATCAAATCACTATGTTGTACACTTGAAAATAATATAATATTGCATGTCAACTATACTTTAATTAAAAAGAAATTTACATTAAAAGAATACAGACAGTAACATTTCTGGATAGTGGAAGCCCAGTAATACTGTAAATGCCTTGATTCAGCTTTTTGAGTAAAACTACCAGAAGTGGATAACCCTCCCTTTGCCATTAACTTCTATTAAACCAACACTTATTCTTTTATGGACATTAATCCCCACCACCACCCAGCTGTCATATGTGTAATGCAAAGTTGAATCCTGTGCTCACACAGTTTTGCTTTTGTTGCCTTATTTCCTCAGAATAAACCCCTGAGTTTATGAGAGTCAGAGGGTACAAATATCAGCAGAGCTCGCTTCTTCGTGTATCTGCCCTTCCTCAGAAGGGTTAAACTGTAGCTCTCAACCAGTATGCCTTGGCCAGTGCTGAATTAAGACTTGCTAAAATGCCATCTTCTTAGCCTTGTGAGAGGCAGCGTAGAGATTAGGATGGCTGGCACCCCTGGGCTGTTGCCTTTGCTTTAAGCAAAGGTAAATGCTCTGAGCGTTTACCACATGCTGCCTTAGAAATATTATCATTTTTCATGTAACTTACGTCCGTGAGAAGAGAGTGCTATATTTTATAATACTAACTATAGTAACACAGTTTTCATTTGAACATCTGTTTTTTAAAAACATATAAAGAAATCTAAAATTTTCTTCATATTAGTTGAAGATTAAAGGTAATAATCACTCACAGTTTTTGAGAACATTATTTGTGCTGAACAGTCTTAAGCATTTTTCTAAAGGTTTTAAATATACTATTTCATTTAATGCCCGCAGTGTCTCTATGAAGTGAGCACTGTTCTGCCACTACCAGATGCGGAAACTGAGGTCCAGAGACACCGAATAACTTGCCCGACAGACAAAAGTTGGGATTGAACCCAGACACTCTCTCCAGAGGCTGTAGTGTTCAACACCCCTTATTTGTTCTCCAATTTTATTTCACTCTGCAGCCTCATGTCTTACCTAGCTTGTGCCGAAGCTATAAAAGTCCAATAACTTTTCATTGCATTAAGTAATTACTTATGCTATGCCTTGCCAGGCTCTTCTGTTTTAACAAAGTGTGGATGGAGGCTTCTTACTCTGGCATTCTTGGTTTCAAGTCTTGTTACTGCGCTTCTTGTAAGAATATCTTTTCCTGACTCCCTTCAGAGATGGGGGTGAGTAGTCCTCCTCAGCAAATCCTTTTTTTCTCCACAGGTTCCAACTAATGTTTTAGCCTTCTGCTTTTAATGAGGGGGTGTGTGTGTGTGTGTGCAAAGTAAGTGGAATTAATTTCCACGGGCACTGCCTCCTTGCTAAACTATTTCTAATCCAGCAGTTCAGGGGAAATTTGTTATTTTCTGGAAAGAAACAGAAATGGAAGATGACCTACTAGTAATAGTAATAATAAGAAGAAGAATATCTTAATTTTATATTTTATATCTATATTTTAGTTACATTAAAAATATATGGTTTACAAATGGCCTTTCCATTGAAGCACATGGGGGTTGGTTGATGAGGAGACCACATGAACTTTGGAGTCAGTCAAGGAATGGGTTCAAAATTTAACTCTGCCACTAACTAAACCTATGACCGGGGATGAGCTACATCATTTCCTAAGACTTCTTATGTTTGTAGAATGGAACTAGCTACCCTTCTTCACAAAGGATGCTTGCTTCACAAAGCTGATAACATAAGGATTAAATAGTTAATATGTATAGAACCCTTAGGGTAGTGCCTCTCCCTTAGCACTCAAAACATGGTAGCTAATAATAATGTCAACTAACATTTTGTAGGAGAGAAAAATATAAATATAATGAGACAATTTAAAAAATATTATGGATAGTTGCATGAAGGAAGGGTAGAGAAAATGTAGAGAGCAAGGGGGCGATACAGTGATGCAGGGAATGGCGAAAGAAGGGGCGTGGTGGAGGGGGCGGAAGCCACGCATTCAGTCTAGGGAAAGAAGGTCAGTGTCCCCTTCCAGGAAAATATGAATGGACATGAAACATTGGACTCACCTTGGTTCTAAGGTGACTGTATTAATCAGATTAAATTTCACTTGGCATATCCTGCTGTTTACTTGGACAGTGATGTCGGAGTACGTTATTATTTATTATTTCTGTTCCTTGACATTCTGATTAGCTCATCAGCAATCAGTCACTATTCACAGCTCTTCAGTTGCTTTTATTAAGTAGCAAACTCCTCCCCCAGTCAGCAAATTATTCAGATTTGGGAAAGAGTGATGTCTCTTGACAAAGTGCTTGCCCCAGGCCAGATGAAACCCAGTCATGCTGCTACAGGACCCAGAATGAATCATAGAATTTTAAGACAAACTTTGAGTATTGTATGGTTTCTAGGGAATATAAGAGCATGCCAGCCACCTTTGCATTAATTCTAGCTTTGATGATTTTTAGAGGGCGCATTGAGGAATTGAATAATTGATATAACTTGATATGCTGGGTAATTTTATGACTGCATTCTTAGTTGGGGCTGTGTGAACACACTGTACATGTGGTTCTTTGCTTTTGTACTTATGAATTAGAGCAAAACTCACATGCCCATACAACTGGAGCGTAGGTTTTCACGGGCTCGAGAGCACCATGGAGTTCCTTTCAAGATTTCTGAGGGTTGTCCTTTGTCTTTATAAAGAGTCCAAGAGTTAGTCTATACAGGTTGATTTTCTTTTTACACATTAAAATTAATCTTGAAAAGTTATATATAGAACATTTGAAAAATTAAGTCATATTTTCCTGTTCTAACTAAGCACACTTGTCACAGAAAAAAAAATACTGTGGTCCTTTTTCTAATGAACATCAAACTTTAAAGTATTAGCCTTTTTTATGGATATTCTGCATTTGTCAGCATACAGATTACAGTAATCTGTTTTGTACAGGAAGTTAGTCGAGTTGATCCACACCATTAAAAACAAATAGTTGTCATGTTATTGAGATTTGTCCCTCAAGGTGTGGGACTTGAATATTTAAGCCTACACATCATCTGTGGCATTCTGCCTTTAGTGACATTGTCTGGTGGGTAGAGACATAAAAATCTGTCTTTTTTATTTAGATTTATTGGGCTGTGGTCTTCTGTGGTCAAAGTAGGACTTTAGATAGATCAATAGGAACTTTTAAAAATGAGTGTGCTGAAAGCAATGCTGGCCGTAAAATGGAGCAGTATCTATGGGATGTGTGAAAACTGTTTAATCTTGCCTCTATTTCATAACAATTAAGGCACCAATCAGCTTTGTGTTTTGAATCCTGTAAAAGCCAAGTACTCTGCCCTTATATAGGACCCGGAACACCTGAACAATGAGATGTAGATTCATGGTCAAGGACACAGAGTAGTGTTCAATCTCATGCTGGGTTAGTTGGATTCTAAAAGCCAGAGTGTAAAACAAAAAAAAATCCAATAGAGTTATTCTAGTAATTTCTTTCAGTCACTCTTAAAGTACAATATGTGCAGTTTTGTGTGTATAACTCCGAACAGTAATTCTTACGCACAACATAGTGTGAGAGCCACTGGGCTAGAATAAAGGAAGGAACAACAGGGGTGCTGTCTGCACACTCCAGCTATTGTTTCCTTCTGGTGACTCCCAGCCCGTGGAAAAGCGGAGAATTCTAAAGAATCCCACTGGCCTGCAGGATTTACTCCATTCTCCTTTAAGATCAAGCCCCTGTACTCTTCAGACATGTTAATATATTCGGCCAGTAATTTAAGGACTAAACTAGACAATAGACACGAAAGCCCCTTGCTCGGGACCAGGTGATGTGTGTGATGGACTTCAATTGAAGAGTCGCTTGTCCTTGTTCTCTGGAAAGTTGTAGAGAAGAATTGGGCCAGTCGCTTCCTGTCTTTCCAGGTTGGGATGTCCCACTGTCCAGCAGTGACTTAACATGTTCTTGCGAATTGGCTGCATCTGTGGGCCACTTATAGGCAGCAGTGGGTAAGGTGTTCATGCCTGAGGTTTTCGTATCAGCCCCACATTTGGCAGATGTGGTGTGACTCAGGTGACTATTGTACATACCCTTGGGATCTGTAGGTCTTCTCTCGGCCTTCTAGAGTTCAGATTTGTGTGTGGTGAAATTGTGTAACCCACCTACCTAGACTTTCCATGGTGAAATTGCGCATCTGTGTTTTTAAATGTTCTTATTATGTTTTTGGGGGGTGTATGTACAACTGCATGTTTTTAGAGAGCTGCCCAGGTGATTCTCATTTAACCAGCATAACCCTGGGAAGTGGGATATTTTGCCACAAGAATCTAGGAACATTTCTCACCCTATTTCAGCTTAAATTATTTTGGAAATGACTACTGTATTTTTCATGTAGTTGGAAAAGGACATCATTTCAGTTATTAAGTGAATCAGCCATTTATTAGGTGAATCAGCCATAAGATTGGGCTTTTAGTAGGTATAAAATTAGTACACTTAAGTGTACATATTTTAAAAATTGAATAGTGACCAAGTCAATTATGTGCTTGGGGTGCTAGGGCCTTTGATTTCCACTCTGAGGTATCTTCTGAAATGATCACCTGAGGTTTTGTTCGCTTGTTTGTTTCTAATAACGTGGGTTTTGAATTTTTTCCCCCACTTTGGAAGGTAACTTGATTATTTCTCATAGTTTAGTATAAGTTCAGAATTTTACTTAAAATTCAGTTTAAAAAGGAAATGTATATTTCATCTTTGATTTACTGAGATGAGGAGCCCTTTCAACATTAAGTTTCCTGTACCCCAATAAATGTTTCTGACTTTACTTGTCCCTACCTTTTTTTTTAAATTTAATTGTTACTGTATTTTTTCCATTACCGTTTAGTTGTCCCCCTCCCCTGTTGTCCATGTCCATGAGTCCTTTTTCACTTTCTGATTCAGGAAGTCTTTTCTTCACTTGCTGGTGCGTGGTCCCACCCGTTCCAGTGTCTCTTGGGTTGTGTCTCATCCGCTATGCTCCTTTCCTGTGTCCCTCATCTCTTTCTGTCTCATACCTCTTTCCCCCAGCTTACGCGCAAAATCTGTTTCCGCACACGAAAATAAGCAGCCCTTCTCTCCGCCTTGCTCTGCTTCAGTCTGCCATACTATTTTATATCCGTTTCTCCATTCTGGCCAATGTTCTTGAAAGATTCACTATATTTGCTACCTCTACACCTTGCTTCTACACTCACCGCTTTATTGGAACTCCACGTTGAAGGAGTCACTAGTAACTTCTCATTTTCCACATCTTGCTGTCTTTTCTAAGTTCCCGTCAAGCTCTGACCTTTTGCAGAATTTGAGGATGCTGATCACATGCTCCATGTTGACATCTCTTCCTTTGACATATGTGACACTTCAGGCTCAGTTGTCCAGCCTCTGTGATTGCCTGTAGCTCACTTCTTTGCTGAAGCATCCTCTGCTTTTGCTATGTGAATGTATTTATTAACACCTTCTGCCTTTGCTGTCTCTCCCACTTTTGTGCATTCCTCTTGGCTGTATTTCAGCCCCAGGAGCTAGGGCAAAACCATGGGGTACACCCTAGGGGGTTCTTGGTGTGAACCCAGAGAACAATACCTGAGACACCAAAGGAAGGGAGACTCAATGTCATAGTTAGGAAAATGGGGCCCGGATACCAAATCTGAAAGGTAAGGATGACAAATGGGAAAGTAAATAGTAACACTGGTAGTTTGTATGATGGAAAATAGGATAGACATATGGGTCAAGAGCATAAATGTGTATTTTCTCCAGATCACTTGGTACATGAGGGCCTAATGCGTGTTACCTGGGAGCATGATCTCTTTAAGGAATTGCACTGGGGCTTTGGGTTAATGATTAATTCCTCTGCGGGGGAAACCTTAACTCTGCATCTGAAGGACCATTAGATTCTCCTATGAACCAGAGCTCTAGTTCATCTTCCTTTTGGATGGTTTCACCTGAATACACAACTGGTCCCCCCAGTTTAACATATTCCAAATTAAATGTATTATCTTTATCTTGAAACCAACTCCTCTTGGGGGCAGGCTCCTAATATATCATTGTTCTGTCATTCTGAATCAAAAATCCGAAGCTGTTTTCCATTCTCCCTTTAGCCCACACCCAGCAATTAAAAAGTATCGTCAGTATTATCTCCATGATGCCTTGCAGCTGGCCCTGCCTTTTGCTTCAACTGCTGGTTAATGGGCTGACTGCTGGTTGACACTCCAGAGGTGGCCCCCTATTGAGTATCCCTTTACCCCAGTGCTCTTCATTACTGCCAAAGTAATGTTTCCAAAACTGAACTGTGAATTTAGAAGACAATTTAAACTTATAACATTCCTAGCCAGAGATAATTGTTTCCCCCTCAGTATTTCTGTAGCACTTAATGCTCTTTACGATTCTGTATTTATGTGTGATTAATATATATATACTCTATTATATATTATGTATGTATTGCTATACGTGAATTATAAATCCCTGTAGATCGTAAGGCCCGTGGGGGGGCAGGAACTGTACCTTATTTACCTGAGTTCATCATATATTCCTTGTATTGACATGCAAGAAATATTTATTGAATGGAATTAAACAGCTAGTGGGGCTGCAAGAAATCTGATCTCAATAGTAGGTGATCTATGAAAGTCATTTTGATTTAACATTAATTTCATTTTTTGTGCATTTGTTTTATTCTGAAAAGCTTTATTATTAAGCCTTGCTGATGGCATAAGTGGAACAGTTAACTGGAAGACCAAACAGGCCAACAGTTTTATTATCAGCAGAAAAATGGCTGTTGGGAAGAAACATGGTGAGTTTAGGTGGTAAATCTCAACCCCTTTGGGGGAGTCAACTAAATGTCTGCTTCCAATACGGTGTTTTCTTTTTTGAGTCACATGTGATATTTTTTAAGTCAGTCTGAAAAAATATTTTGTTTTCCTAATCTTCTAAAACTTCTGATGCTCTCTGTTCTTAATCCATTATTTTCTTTTTTTTTTAAACTAAAATAATTTTATGTTTTTAACCTATTGTTGCCCCTTATCCAGTCACTGGCTTACCACTTATAAAAATTGTCCCAGTCTGGCTATTATAACAAATTACTTACCACATTGAAAGACAGTAAAATGTACATTTAACATGAATCTTTTTAAAACAGTATTTGAATAACCTTAGAAAAATGGTCATAAAATATTTTGGCTAATTGTGAGTGATTTTTTTGAATGACTTTTGTGCAAAACTATATTTATATGTTTTGCTATTAAATAATTAGACAGCACTTATTTTGTATTGGAAAGATGAGCTGACCCTTAAGTGATTCTAAATTCTTCTTTCATGTGTATAAATGTATCCATTAGCAATATGCTGGGACCTTAGAAATACTGCATTTTATCAGGGAGAAAAAGACTTACTTAGTAACCAAAATAGTAGTTGTTTTCAAAATATCAATTATTATCACAAGCTTTCAGTTAATATTTTATTTCTTGTTTATTTGCCTTTATGACCCTTCTTACTCCTCACCACAGCCAACACACACACACACACACACACACACACACACACACAATTTCAGCTGTATATAGTCATGAACGTTCATAACTTTGGGACAACAAAAGTGTCTATAAAAATGACAATTTTAAAATATTTTAAAAAGAGTAGTAATTTATGAGCCAAAATGGCCTTGCTGCCAAATAACCCCCCTGGGTACCTGGTAGGAGTGATTCCTGGCTTACCCATGTTCTTTTTCTGCCCCTCCCATTGGGGTCACTGACTCTTTCCCAGCTCACACCAAATTGTCCCTTGGCTGGAGTCTTCTAGCCCCAGATCTGCTTTACAGTAAGACAAGACTTCTCAAAGTCTTTTTTACCCTGCTTCTGTACAAATCCACACACACCATTGCTGATATCGATAAGAAAATACAGAGTTTTATGATAGTAACTTCCCATGAACAGATTAGAAAAGTGTGGTATAAAAAGCACTAGAGGCACTGTCCCAGGACCTGCGCCCATCATCTCGTCGTCCGTGCCCTACACTCTCGTTAGACATTCTCATGAGATTCTCTCTGATTTCTCTGAGGAAATCACCCTGACTACCTTTATCTGGCTGCTTCCTTAATCAAGCTGAAGGCCTTCAGCCTCTTTGACACATCCGCTCGTTCTGGTCATGGGCATCGGATGGCCCTCAGTGTTGCCATCTGCAGTGTGCTTCTGCTCTGTCACCTCCTGGAGACGTGGGACCTGCCCTGATTCTCGTGCCTGACTCAAGATCCCAAAGAGTCTTCCTCTGGAATTGACGCCATTTTGTGCTAAATTGCAGTTATCATTTGCTTTTTCTTCAGTTTCTTCTCTTTAACTTTGATCCCTAGAACTTCTGTCCTCTTTGAGCGTGTCCCTGCACTTCCTATTTGAATTGCCAAAAGGTACTCACTAGCCAGCTGTTAAACACAGTTGAGTCATCTACCCTGATGCTGTTCTCCGAGAAATTCCCTACTCCAAGACCCTTCCATGTAGAGGTACTTGCCTCTTCTATTTCAAACTTCATGCTGCTGTTGGACCTCAAACTGATGTTCTTCTTGGGATCTGAGTGGTAACTGTAGTTTTCAAAATAGAAATGATCAATGCATCTTGAACCTACTGAAGTAACTAGTTCAGGTTGCAACATTCTTGTTATTTCCTCAGTTTCTTTTGAACTCATCCCCTAGCTACTTCTCCCTTTCTGGTCTCTTCATTCGATTTAAATTCTACCATAATGATTCTGTATTATCAAAATATACAGAGAGCAATTAAGTTTCATCAGAATTGTTTCTAGTAGCTTACTGTATTTAGCAAGGGCATTAATTTTTTTTTAAAAATCCTCACCCAAGGACTTTTTTTTTCATTGCTTTTTAGAGAGGGAGGAGGCAGTGGGGGGAGAGAGAGAAGGAGGTGAGAGAGAAACATCGATTGGTTGTCTTCTCAAGCACCCCAACCAGGGATCGAACCCACAACCAAAGTATACTCCCTGTAGGAATCAAACCCGAGACCTTTTGATATACCAGCTAATTGAACCACACTGGCCAGGGCTGGCAAGGGCATTTTAAATGCTATCTCAGATCTCTCAAATGATCTGTGAGTTTTTTTTTTAATCCTCACTCCAGGATTAAAATGTTTTACAGATTTTAGAGAGAGAGAGGAAAAGGGGGATGGGGGGAGAGAGGAAGGTGGGGCAGAGAGAGAGAGAAACATTGATGTGAGAGAGAAACATTGATCGGCTGTCTCCGACACATGCCCCAACTGGAGATCGAACCCACAACCTTTTGGTGAATGGGATGATGCTCCAAACAACTGAGCCATCTGGCCAAGGCTGTGAGGTGTTCTTGATCACGAATCCCAGCCATCTGTGTTTGACAATTTCAAGAGGGCACAAAAGCTTATAAGAGCATTTAAATAGGAAAATACGTTTAGCAGTTGTATTTTTTGTGTAACTCTTTTTTTAAAATATATTTTACTGACTATGCTATTACAGTTGTCCCAATTTTTCCTCCTTTGCCCTTCTCCACCTGGCAGTCCCTTCCCGCAGCATTCATTCCCCCCATCCCTTAGTTCATGTCCATGGGCTGTGCGTATAAGTTCTTTGGCTTCTCCATTTCCTATACTATTCTTAACAACCCCTGTCTATTTTGTACCTACCAATTATGCTTCTTAATCCCCACACCTTTTCCTTCATTATCCCCCTCCTCCCACCCAGTTGATAATGCTCCAAATGATCTCCATATCTATGATTCTGTTCCTGTTCTGGTTGTTTGCTTGGTTTGTTTTTTTAGATTTAGTTGTTGACAACTGTGAATTTGTTGCCTTTTTAATGTTAATAGTTTTGACCTTCTTTTTCTTAAATAAGTCCCTTTAACATTTCATGTAATATTGACTTGGTGATGGCAAACTCCTTTAGCTTTACTTTGTCTGAGAAGCACCAACTGTCCTTCCATTCTAAAAGTTTTGCTGGATAGAATAATCCAGATTGTAGGTCCTTGGTTTTCATCACTTTGAATGCTTCTTTCCAGCCCCCTTTAGCCTGCAAAGTTTCTTATAAGAAATCAGCTGATAGTCTTATGGGAACTCCTTTGTAGGTAACTCTCGGCTTTTCTCTTGCTACTTTTAAGATTCTCTCTTTATCTTTAATCTTTGACATTTTACTTATGATGTGTCTTGGTGTAGTCCTCTGTGGGCCCAACTTGTTTGGGAGTGTTTGTGCTTTCTGGATTTGTACGTCTATTTCCTTTGCCAAATTAGGGAAATTTTCTTTCATTATTTTTTTAAATAAGTTTTCAGTTTCTTGGGCATCTTCTTTTCCTTCTGCTGTCCCTATGATTTGGATGTTGGTACATTTGGAGATGTCTTAGAATGTCCTTATACTGTCTTCATTTTTGTTAGTTCCTTTTTCTTCTTGCTGTTTTGGTTAAATGCTTATTTCTTCCTCATGTTCCAAATTGTTGATTTGAATCCTGACTTCCTCCACTCCACTGATGTTTCCCTGTAGATAATTCTTTATTTCACTTAGTGTAACCTTCATTTCTTCCTTTATGTTGTTGCTGTACTCAGAGAGTTCCTTGAGCATTCTGATCACCCTGTGTTTTGAACTCTGAATCTGAGAAGTTGATTATCTCTGTTTTGTTTAGTTCTTTTTCTGTTTTTTTTATTCTGTTCTTTCATTTGGGCCATATTTCTTTGTCTCCTCAATTTGGCAGCCTCCCTGTGTTTGTTTCTGTGTATTAGGTACAGCTGCTTTAACACCCTGTCTTAGTAGTGTATTCTATTGTAGAAAAGGCACCTGTAAATTGTGTGGGGTGGAGCCTTAGGTAATCGCAAGGGTGGGGCAACCTGTTCACCACCTTGTGGCTCTATGTGGGGGGAGGACTCTTAGAGGGGATATTGCTGGTACCTGACTTTTAGAGGTTTGCCTGGCACTTGCCCCATTTCCAGTCACTTCACCCACTTCCCATATGTGACTAATGCCCTTCCAGCTGTTGCCCTGGTGTGAACCCCAGAGTGGGTGGGTTTGCATATGTTCTAAGTCCCTGCAGGCCCTTTAAGCCTAGTCTCATGAAAATCTGGCCGTTTCTTCCGCCATCCCAACCCCCACTGGTTTTTACAGCCAGAAATTATGGGGACTTATCTTCTCTGCACTGGAATCCTGGGCTGTGTAGCCTGGCTTAGGGCTGGGATCACTCACTCCCAAGGTATCCCTCCTGGTTTTTCCCACCATACATGAATGTGAAATTGTTTATTCAGCCACCATTGCTACTCCTTTGTGCTACACTGCATCTCCATGCTATTCTGCCCGTGAAGCAGATACACAACTGCATCCCTCCTGCCCATCTGGAAGAATGTGACTTCTTTTATTCCTTGGTTGTCACACTTCCATACAGCTTGATTTTCTAATGGTTCTGGGTGTTATTTGTGTTGAGATCTGGCTGTAATTATTTCTGTGGATGCGTGAAGAGGCAAAGCGTGTCTACCTACGCCTCCATCTTGACCGATGTCCACCTTTCTTTTCATATAATGTCCCAATTCTTAATTTTAGCAGTGGAGTGGTGCCTTATCTGAAGTAGGATTTTGAGGAATTTAAATGTCTCAAACGAACACTTTTGGCATCATTCTACCTCAATATACATGAAGTGGTTGCAAAAATCAGAAAGAACACTCTAAATATGGATTCCTTTTTCATTTTCCTATGGTGGGGGTAGAGGAACTTATTTTAATCCTGGAATAATTTAAATAAAAAGGAATAAGCCTTTACATTACTTATTTACATACTTAAACATCTTCAACTTCTTATTTAGGGCAACTCATGTTCTAAAATGGGTTAGCTTTAGGTTTACTGATAAACTTCTATTGCTTTCTTTCCCCTAAGAAACAAAGAGAAAGTCGAAATGATCATGAGCTGATTTCCTAATTATTTGCAACTTAAATGTTTAAGTTTAATTGGACATTCATGGGAACGAAGTAATACGTACTCAAATAATTTCATAGAATTCTCTATTGCCCTCTTAAAGGAGGCTCTTCCTCAGCTTACTGACACAGTCAAGAGGTTGTATGGCTTGAAGACAGAAATATCTCTCTAGATGTCTTTTTTCCCCTCTTTTGTTGGAGAGGAGCAGGAAGTACTCTTAGGGCTTAAAATGTATTCTTTGCCTCTGAAAAGTGGCAGAGTCAGGAGGAAGGATCACCACATTCTAGGACTTCAAAAGACCATCTGCAGAGATGTTTCTCTTTCTAGGCTCTGGCTTTTTTTTAAGGCTGAAAGGTCTCCTTCTAAACTTCAAGATTTTTCTTTCTTTAAACAAAAGAAACTTCAGGCCCGTTTCTTGAAAGCATTATTGTCAACTCACTTCTTCCAGTGGTGCAATATAATTATGATAACTTTGTGAAATAACACAATGAACTTGGATTATTTGCTCAAATTTTGATTCGTCATAAAAACAAGAGAGATAAGTAAGTTAAGGTGTTGTGCAACATAACTAGCTTACTGTAGTGGGTTTTACTGATATAATGCACAGCATCCAAATGTATTACTTTATGTTTTCAAATGAAATATGTATTACCTGGGTTCAAGTCCTGGCTCTTCCTCTTGTCAGTCTTATGGCCTTGAATCTGTCAGTCTTGCTGGGTTCAATTTGGTTATCTTTAAAATGAAGGACTGAACTCTTCAGGAGAGCCAATGCATGCCAATGCCAATTGGTGGTATCTGTCAAGAATTCTGAGTTAAGTAGAATGGGGCGGCCATATCCCAGTAGGAAATACACTATGATCTGTCCCTTAGTGGAGAACTATATTTAGCATGGCCAGGCAGGGTGACATCAAAAGCCCTTTTCAATGCAGTGCTCTGTGAGATTAAGTTTATTGATCACCAATTCATGATGGTTTGCAACCACTTTCCAACTGACATTTAAGGAGAAAAAAACAGCAAAAAACAAACACGTTATTATTATATGAAAAATCAAGAAATTTAAGCCAATTTAGAAAAATGATTTTGTTAAGTGGCTTTAGTTGGGAGAAGGGATGGTATCATGAAACAACCCACTGTTTTTTGTAGAAAAGGACCCAAGTAGTAGTTTCTCTTCTGCCTTGTGAAGAAAAGTGGCCAGATCTCTGAAGAATGAAATTTAAAAAGGCAGTTTAATGCCTTTTCTGTGATGAACTCTATAGTTGAGGCATGGGCTATTTGTGACTAAAATAAAAACAGTAACTGACCCCCCCAACCCTCCACCGCCACCCCCCCCAGTGAATGCTTGCAACACTTTGATGTTGATCGAACTCACAGGTGAAGAGCAAACTGCTGAAAAAGCTTCTGTTTCAAAGCCAAGATTTTGAAAGCTGGATTGATAAAACACAAGGTAAATCTTAGGGGGAAAGCTAAATATTGGTTGTGTACCTGGCTGGATATTGATGTGTCTCAAAATATTTTTCCACAGCAGTTATTTAATTTAGTGATTAAATTTCAGTTTAATTATGGAAATAACACATTAAACAGTAAATTAGGAAGGTGACCATAAATGTATCAGCCTTGGAAAACCCTGAAATGGGTTCTCTTGGTGCAGAGATAACAAATGGCATTCATCTCATAATTCCAGTGAGTTGGTAGCAACTTCTTGGAATGTGTATACAGATGCTCTGAGACTCATAAAGAGCTTTTCACTGTTAAAACTATAAAATGTAATATGAGCCTTATTTTTCCTGTCAGCACTTACAAGTTTTAATTACCAGGGATGATCATGTAGTTAAATAAGTTAAGTGTCTGTATTTTGGGTATAACTTTCTTTTTAAATAATATGCCAATTCTTAACTTTTGCATGGGGCTGGCAATTCCTTTGTAAAGAGGATTTTGAGGAATCGGGATGTCCTGATTGTTTAAGCACAAGCTTATTTTACATGTCGTACCAAGTGGCTGTTCAGTATTATCTTTATACCTTAAACATATTTGAAAATCTTCTCCATTATTCTTATCCAGAATTATTTCCCAGATAATACTTATTATTAAGACAATACTATGAAGAGTTGGGTCATATCTGCTACATTATCTAAGTAATTTATACTCATAAAGCAACCTTGTCATGCTCCCCAATGATTAACTTACATCTTCAAACTACACATGAGAGACAGATTACAAAACTGAAATGCGTTTGAAAACAGACTTTAATTTCTTATTAATACATTATTTATTAATTATAATTTTATAATATTCTTAGGCTCACTTAGCTATTGCTAAAGGTAATAGATCACTTAATCAATAGATCTTTGTTTGAATTATGTATTATATTTCCCACACATCAAATGTGTAAGAAATTATTTTATACAACACCTTGAATTCATTCACTTTGATTTGACAGTTCATATTTATGGAAGAGATGGGTTGAATTAAGACTTTCTAGGGTGTACTTATTTGTTTCCAAATGCATGTCACATGTGGAGTTCTTGCTGCCATCTCCGCAAGTGATCACAGCTGTAGTAAGATCATTTATTCAGCAGTGTACTGCATCAAGCAGGAACCAGGGTTTACACCACAAGAGGGTCTTCGGGCAGTCAAAAATAGGTGCTGCACGTGCAGTCTCCTGTTTCTCACATCTAGCAGAGCATGCATGAAGGCAGTACCAACTTGTTCCTATGTGAACACGCAAGCCCACCTCCTTTGGTAGCCTGCTTTCTAAGCCTACAGCAGGTTAATAGTGGCAAATTAGAAAGGCTAGAGAAGCTGATGTAGGGAACATACTGATGGCAATCAGAGATGACAGCTGACAACTTGTCCTTAGATGGGAAAAGAGAAAATCTATAAAACAACACAGCCTTAAAAAGCATTAGCTAACTAGGACCTGCTAGCGCTAGCGTGATCGGTAAAGGACAAAGCAGCCAGACAGTCCACGAGGGTGTCGCTGTGTAATAGAGCAGAGTGCGATAATTGATGTGCCGAGTGATGATCTTCTGCCGTCATGAAAAAGGATCGACCTCTGAGTTCTTTGGAAAACTTGGTCTCTGACATGTTACTTTCCTGGGGTCCCTAGTAACTAAGGTTTCACAGTATTTTCTTACACCATAAAGATTAATAATGGATATAAAGGGACCCTTTGAAGTGATTAATTTGTTGATAACCTATCTATGAGAGAAATATACACATAATAGGTACCTAATAAAGGTCACTTAGACATGAATATGAAGTTCTGACTTCTCAGAGATTTCAGAGGAAAGACAGCTTTAAGATTGAAATGTAATCTTACACTCAGCAACTAGTTTATCCTTATAGCCTTGTACTTGTTCTTGTTGATACAGAAAAAGGTAAGTATTCTCTGGACTTTTTTTTTAGAGGAGAGACTTTGTACATGCCTATATGCTATTAAAAATAATCATTGTAATAATCATTATGTGCTGTAAATTCATTAGCAATGAACTACCACAATCCTTTCAAAATTTAATGTTTACTAAATACATCCAAATTTGTTTTTGTTTTTAAGTAATTGTAAATACGCAGACCCTCATATTTTCACGACAGTGTTGCTCCCATAGGGAGAAAGTGTCAAACAGACTAATAAAAGAAAACAGGATGCTATTTAGCTGGGATGAGGCCCTACTTTATTGCTATTGCCATCATCGCCGGCTCCTTGGTTCTTGGCTCCCTGCTGTAACATAATATATATCGTTGATACAGTCCGCAGTTTCTATACCTTATGATGAATATGGCGCAGTTTTGTGAAAAGATTTTGCTAGTGTGGTAACAAGGGATGTTGGCACTACACTTACAGAGTGTGAAATAATTACCCTGGCCGTGCCTGAATACCCTTTCATTCTTCTCAACTCAGATATGTAATTTTTCCTTGAGAAAAATCTGTTTTATATGACTATGGCTTTGGTTTTTAATCTTGGCAAGTCTTGCTATCATTGCTGTTTGAAGACCGTGTTTTTGAGCCCCTGTGAGTTTAACTTTTGGTTTAATTGTTTTTCCCATTAATGGTGATGGATTTGCACAGATTTAGCCACATGGTGGTTTCCTGTTTCATTTGTGTCCAGTGGCATGTGTTTGCAGAGGTAATGGCTTTGCAGCTGGAGACTCTTGCAAAGCCCTGTGATACACCAGCTATAGACCCTGTGGCCGCAGCTTGATTAGCATGGTGCTGTACACATGTATATTTCAGAGATTATTAGATTTTGGTACTGTGGATTCTTAGAGTGTTTAAATTTGATTTTCAAGACTGGCTTTTAAGGACAACAATGTGTATCAAGCTTACTGTTTGTGAGTAGTACCTAGACATAGGAGAGTGCGACATGCCAATCACAGCCTTTGTGGGTGCTGGTGCAGGTCCAGTCTGCATTATCTATGTAGCTCATGTTTAGAAGAACCTAATTCTCTGTGTCATTTTTTTGTGTTCAAACAGAAGTGAGGTATAACTACTGCTCAGATAGCCTCTGTTGAAGAGCTGCTTATTTTACAAGTTAACAAGCTGGAAAAAGGTACCATAAGGGAAAGGTGTGGGTGCTCATAATTTAAACTGGTGCTACAAAAAGGAAGTATTACTTTCACAAACAAAACACAGTGACTTAGTCATTTTCCATTTTTGAGTGATGAATGTGTCATACATCTGTATCGTGTTTTTCTCCAAGGAAAGCGTGTCCTATATACTTAAAGTGAAGCAGGCTTCACTGTGGAGTTGCCAGGGTAACTGACCGGCTGGCAGCCGCAAATCGCAGAAAGGCAATAGAGAGCACATGAATAAAGAAATGCACGTGTCCTCTTCAAAGCCGGGAGGGCCATGGTGGACTGTGGTTTGGCTCTGCAGATCACAGCAATGCTTTTCATGAAAGCAGAAACGGAGATCGATGTTCTTTACCAGTCCTTGAAGCGAGGTGTTCTGCAGGAGTAGGGACCCTTTCATGGTTTTACTTCAGGACCTGCCAAGGGCTATATAGAAAATAAAATCATTTCAATATTTATTCATTTGTTTGTTTATTTGTTTAATGTATTTTTAGAGAGAGAGAGAGGAAGGGAGAGAGAGAAAGGAAAAAAAGAAAACCTTGATTTTGTTGTTCCTTTATTTATGCATTCATTGGTTGATTCTTGTATGTGCCCTGACTGGGGATTGAACCCTCAGCCTTGGTGTATCAGGACAACGCTCTAACCAACTGAGCTTCTTGGCCAGGGCTTCAATACTATTTAATAGGGACTTTTTTTTTTTTTTTTTGCTTATAAGCTAGCTCTTACCCCCTTATGGCAGCCAAAACTAAGGAAAAGTGTTAGTAACTCATAATGTAAATGGAGGAAGTAACATAGAAACTGCTACACACATATGAGCACTTATTACAAAATTGAAATTGAAATTGAATATTGTATATATTTAGCCCATAAACACGAGACCTGTGTTTACCTCTACAGTGCTTTGTATTGGAATGAATTCATCCATTCACTAGGTGTTGGTAAAGTCATTCACATATGCCACCTGCCTTTTACGTGCTGAGAAAATAATGAAGGTAAGTAAAATCAGTGCTGAACTTCAAGGTGTTTTTAATCTCTAAGAAGGAGTAAATTAGATAATCTCTGAAGAGATTTCTTTAGACTATTCAAAATAGCCCTGTGCTCTGGATGTGGGATTGTGATCTAGATGTGAACTCTCTGTTACGTGTAGCCTGAAATGACTACTTGGGAGCAGTTCCCAACTCTCCATCATTTGGCTCCTCTTCCCAGGGCTTCTCCCTGCCGTAAACACACCCCAGGGTCAAGCATCACTGCTTCCATCTCCTTCCCTGGAAGAACCCTGCAGTTGTACCATGCACACATATTCACCGTGGAATCCCCGACTTCCCCATCTCTGAGTTTCAGAATCTTGCTAGTACTTGAAAAACCATATTGAATACTACTTCTTTAAAAAAGATTTAAATTGTTTCTTTTTAGAGAGAGGGAAAGGAAGGGAGAAAGGGAGGGAAAGAAACATCGATGTGAGGGAGAAACATCAGTCAGTTGCCTCTTGTATGTGCCCCAGCCAGGGATGGAACCCGAAACCCAGGCATGTGCTCTGACCAGAAGTTGAACTGGTGACCTTTCCTTTGTGAGAGAGACATTGTCCAACTAACTGAGTCACACCAGTCAGGGCTTGAATTCTACTTTTTACACAAATTTTTTCCAGCTCTTTCTAGCCTCCATTGCTCCTCATCATTTCCTCAGGTATTGTCAGAGCAGTTGATTCCTCTGGGACCGTACCCCATTAGGTGGGCACTGGTCTCCCACATCAGGTGGTGACCTCGAGGAAGGCTGGGCCTGGGTCTCCTCCATATCTGCAGCATTCTCCACAGCACTTTGCGTCCCAGGGGTGTTATGAAATACAACTGGTGAAAAATCTCAAATTCTCATCCTCACGGTTTTTCCATGATTCATACCACCCGCATTTCGGAATGGGACCATTTTTCCTGGTGAGTGAATTGTTCTTGGGTCAAAGTTGGGTGCTCTGAATGCCAGGGGGAGACTACATGTGCGTACTCATACCAAAGAAATCGGGAGAGAACGAGTCTCCCTACGTACCCAGCTTAAACTAACTTGCAGTTTTCTTCCCTCTGTTACATAGCCTTTGAAGTTATGTTTAGTAGTAAAGTTATGTATACGTGAAGCTACAAGCCAAATATTTTTCGTTTAGTTTTACATTTTTGGCAGCCTTCCACAGAACTTGCAGGGACAAGTTTTCACAGATAAAGAAAAATTTTGTGGGAGTTGCTGTTTTTATGCTGAAAAATCGACTGTCAGTGATCTTGCTCTCCAGGGCTTTTAGTTAGTTGGGAGCCTGAAGTGAGCGGCATTTGGGTTCCGAAGGTTAATTACTACATTTGCAAATCCATCAGTGATTAAGGGAAATAACTGGCCTGATAGGGTTTATCTGTTTAAAAATTGCAGCCACTAGCCAGTCAGGAAATAGAAAACCGAAAGAGATGGTAGAGGTGACAAGGGTAATGGCAGTAATATGTTGGCAGAGACGCTGATATCAGAGGAACAACAATAGGTGGAGAACGAATCAAACCAATTTGGCCATTTCAGTGTACTGCCATCCTGTGTCTTAGTAACCAGTACATCATGAAATCTGTCCCACTTCACTTAAAGCAATTATTGGCACTGAGTTTTACCATGTAATTATTATTGCTTTAGGATGTAGGATTATACTGCATGAATTATTAAATGTCACAATCGGGTAAAATGGAATAACTCATTTCTAGGAGAGTTATGGGAAATAACACTCATGGAATAAGTATCTTTGCATTATTGTAAGTATAGATGAAAGTTGCTATACATATAATGAATATATACTCTCACATGCTTTGTCTAGTGAACACTTAATACAGTATAGATTCTGACCATTAAAAATTATTCTTTATTTTGCTTTGAAAAAAATGGGAAAAAAAACTGTAGCAATTATGTAGTTGGTCAGTTCTTATGATGTGTTTTGTGGGTAATAATTTCAATAAAAAGAAATTACCAAAAAGATATTATTAATGCCTTTATTACTTAATAACAATTTAAAATATTAAAATGTGCTTACTTTTGCTCACATAGTATTTAAAAAGCGTCTAAACATGCCAAGTGTAAAGATTGTCTGATGCTTTGTCCTAAAATCACTTCCCTTTAAACAAACTTCTTAACAATGTCTTGCATGTTGCTTCAGTTTTCCCAGAAGTTTTTACATAGTGAAGCCCTGCGTCACAGTGGAAGTGAGTTACCTAAAGCAGATCTCATTATTTGTCTTTTATCTTCCCTCTTCGTCTTCAGTGTACACCATCTTCTCGAAGGTGCACTCCGACCGGGACGTGTACCCATCTGCTGGTGTCCTCTTTGTTCACGTTTTGGAAAGAGAGTCTTTTAAGGGAGAATTTCCACCTTACCCAAAACCTGGTATGTTCTGAGTGGGAAAAAAAGAGTGGTCAATTTACTAGTTTTTTCTTTTTGTTCACTGTGCATAATCTAGATGATGTATGATAAAATCTTGTTAACATCATTTGACATGGCCTGGGTGCATAAGTTCATTGTTGTAAGATTTTTCCCATTTTAAGATTAGAAATTTAATTACAGAAGGAAATAATTCATTTTGAATTTTAAAGAAAGCCTATTTTTGGTTTCCCCGGCCTTGAGTTTGTGCTTCTGACAAATGATCTACCTACATTTACATAGAAATAATTATAGTTGTACAATTACAACTTTTCATATTAAAACTGGAATCTTACATAGTACATTGATTTTTGGAAAACTACATATGTTATAGTTTTCCAAAATGGTAAGAGAAAAGAAGGAAATGTGGTATTTAGGAAGAGTTTCCAAAAAAGCTTTTTATAATATGAAATAATTTTATATAACTTCATAACAGTTTAATGAAGATTGATTTTTTTCTTAAAGTAATACCAATTACAAAGTCTTATTTAATTTACTATTGGCTTAAATTATGTTCTGTTGGATTGTCACAAGTGCTGTGAAATTAATGAAGAGATAGACTAGCAAGAGAAAATATATTAAATTATTGTAATTCTTTAAATAAATAAAAATGAATTTTGTGAAAGTTATAGCATTAAAATTATTATAAATATTATTTATTATATAATAAAAAGCATACTTGAACTCACTCGTAAAATGTAGTTAAACATGTTCTTAACAGCATTCTAGAATAAAAGCTAGTCTTTTCATCAATTATTTTAAAAATGTTTTCTTATGTGGCATTCATTCTATGTTTGAAGAACTATTTAGCTAAACCTTTTGAGCAGCCCTAATACATGAGAAGAAAAGATGTAGTTAAGAGCATAGTTTCTGGAGTCAGCCAAGGTTAAATTCTAGTTTTACCACTTACCAAAGCCATAGAGATGTTAACATGGAAAATTACATATTCTATCAATAAAATTAGGGCTAATGATAGTACTACTTTTTTAGGTATATTTAATAATCAGATGAAATAGTGCGTGTGGAGTCCAAGCACAAAGACAGGGCCAGGCATGTGCCAATAAATGATGCTATTATTATTGTTTTTCATTAATAAATGTTGTCATTTTTACCATTCTTTTGGATTTGTAATGTCTTTCTCGACTCACCGTCCATTGTTTTAATATGATACTTTGATAATCTCAAGATGTTCCTTAAGATTAGTTTGACAATGTCCAGAGTTTCATGAAAGGAAAGCTTCTCAAGAGAATGAACACATCAACATGATTAGATTTTTCTAAAAGACAGTTGTCTCATTGCCAGGACTTCCCGACTCCTAGGTGACAGAAAAAAAGAAAAAAGGAAAAGAAAATTTCCCCTGAAGTTGTATGAGTCTGCTTTCTTTGTTACATTAGAGTTTAGACAAACTAAACAACCAAAAGGATTTTTTCTTTACACGAGGCCCAAATCTCAATTCCCAGACGCATTTGGGGGTTTTGTGTGTATGTGTGTGTTGTGTGTGTTTTAATTTGCTACAAAGGTAAGAAAAAAATTTTAGACAGAAATATTTTGATTAAAAACTACCAAATAATATCTGACATATCTTAATGCTATGTGTGAAAACATCTGACATATCTTAATGCTATGTTTCTTATCTAGGTGAGATTAGTAATGACCCCATCACATTTAACACAAATTTGATGGGTTACCCAGACCGCCCTGGATGGCTTCGGTATATCCAAAGGACGCCATATAGTGATGGAGTCCTCTATGGGTCTCCAACAGCTGAAAACGTGGGGAAACCGACGATCATTGAGGTAATTTCTCAGAAAGAACAAAATTGTACTTGACTTTTTTGTAATTTGAGTTTCAAATGTTGAAATTAAAATTACATGGCAGTGGTTTTCAGTATTTTATGTGTAGAAACCCACTAAATAACATTTGGAAATGTACCATTCCTTTCTGTTCACTTACACCGTTTTTTTTTTTTAATTAAGTTTATTGGGGTGACATTGGTCACTAAGATTATACAGGTTTCAAGTGTACTCTTTATGATACATGATCTGTGTATTGCGCTATGTGTCCACCACCCAAGGTCAAGTCATCTTCCATCACCATATACTTGGGCCCTTTACTACCCTCCAACCCCCTTTTCTCTGGTAACCACCGTGCTGTTTCTGTGCCTATGACTTTCAGTTTTATATCCCACATATGAGTGAAGTCATATGGTTTTTAGCTTTCTCTGTATGATTTATTTCTCTTAGCATAATATTCTCAAGGTCCGTGCATGCTGTTGTAAATGGCAATGTTTCATCTTTTCTTATGGCTGAATGGTATTCCACAGTATATCTGTACCACACCTTCTTTATCTAGTCCTCTATTGAAGGACACTTTGGTTGTTCACATATCTTGGCCACTGTGAATAATGCGGCATTGAACATAGGATGCATATGCCTTGTAAATAAATGTTTTCAAATGTTGGGGGCAGATACCCAGAAGAGGGATTGCTGGGTCATATGGTAATGCTATTCTTAATTTTTTTAAAAAAAATTCTCACCTGAGGATATGGTCATTGATTTTAGAGAGAGAAGAAGAGAGAGAGAGGGAGAAAAATATTGATCATGAGAAAGAAACATGGGTCAGTTGCCTCCTATGTGTGCCCCACTGGGGATCAAGCCCACAACCTAGGTATGCGGACTGGCTGAGAATCAAACCCATAACCTTTTGGTGCATGAGACAATGCTCCAACCAGCTGAGCCACCTGGCCAGAGCCTATTCTTAATTTTTTGAGAAACTGCCATACTGTTTTCCATAGTGACTGTACCAGTTTACATTCCCACCAGCAGTGAATGAGGCTCCCTTTTCTCCACAACCTCTCTGACACTCGTCATTACCTGTCTTGTTGATGACAGCCATTCTAACAGGTATGAGGTGGTATCTCATTGTAGCTTTAATTTACACTTTCCTAGTAGCCAGTGAAGTTGAGTATCTTTTCATATATCTGTTGGCCATTGGTATGTCTTCTGGGAAGAAGCGTCTATTCAGGTCCTCTGTCCATTTTTTATTGGATTGTTTATTTGTTTGGTATTGAATTGTGTGAATTCTTTACATAGTTTGGAATGCTTGTCAGAGCTGCTGTTTGTAAAATACCTTCTACCATTCGGTTGGTTGCCTTTTTTTTGTTTTGTTGGTGGTTTCTTTTGCTGTTCAGAAGCTTGTTAGTTTGATAAAGTTGCATTCATTTATTTTTACCTTTATTTCCATTATCTTTGACATCAAATTCCTAAAATCTTGTCTAAGACCAAGGTCCATATGTTTAGTTTCTGTGTTTTCTTCTGTGTAATTTATTGTTTCAGGTCGTTGTACATGGGGACAAAGTCCAGGCTAGTTTCATGCTTTTTCACATGGCTTTCTGATTTTCCCAGCACCATTTATTGAAGAGGCTCTCTTTCTCCATTGTATGTTTTTGGCTCCTTTGTCAAAAATTATTTGCCTGCTCACAAATGGTTTTTGAGCTCTCAGTTCTGTTCCATTGGTCTGTGTCATTTACACATTTTTTTGTTTGTCTCAGCTTCTATATAAAAAAGGGCAGTCCATATTAGTGGAAAAATTAAGACATTTAAAAGAAATAGATTACTATAATGTGAATTCTATTTAAGAAAATAAATGCAAACTTATTTGCTCCATATTTTCATTTCATATCCATGACTGAAATGAAAATTCAGTCCAGTGACTGAAATAGAGTCATTATGCAAACATTTTATGAGCTGCTCCCATGTTCTAAGCATCACAATAAGTGCTGGTGGAGGAAGGATGAGTACCAGGTGAGTCTAGAAGCTGAAGCACTGAAGTGGAAACCCATTCTTAGCCAAGACTGTCAAAACTGTTATACTAAGAAGGTGCTGCGTGATGCAGTTGTAAGAGGGTAAATAGAAATTCACTTCACAAAATAAAAGGAAAGCTATCTTAGGCAGAAGAAAAAGCACATCAAAATATCGAGGGTACTAACAATCACATCTGTCTCATAAGGAAGAGTGGTACATATCTGAAGAGACAGTGCCACAGCTCATTGGGGAAAAGAATATTTACTTATTGGTGGTACTCAGACAATTGGTGAGCCATGCGGCAAACACAAGTTAGATTCTTCACAGGAAATGGAAAACTCAAGTCCAGATTGAGGATTTAAATGTGAAAAGCCAAAATTGAAGATAGTACATGAAAATATGGAAGAACTTTGTGAGTTTAGGTTAGGGAAGGACTTTGTAAATAATATCTAGGTATTTTTATTTAAGATAAAAGATAGATAAATTTTTACTATATTAAACTTGTAAAGCTCTGTTCAACAAAATAAGCCATTATAAAAAAAGACAACTCACAAACTGGAAGAAGATATTTTAAATATGTATGTATCTGACTAATGGTGGGTGACTAAAATATAAAAAAAGACTCTTATAATCCAATAAGAAAAAGGTATGAATAGACATTTCATAAAGAGGATACATAGATGCCAATTCAGTAAAGAAGCTTACTCTCAAATTAAGATCACAATGAGAATTTTACCCTCAGTAAAATTCATGGTGAGTGGATGTGGGAATTGTTATAACCACTTTGGAAGGCAGTACAGAATATTTCACATAAATACATATCACAGTACCCTGTGATCTAGTGGTCCCCCTTTTAGGTACACACCCAAAAGAAACACTTGCAGATGTCCCCTTGGAGGCATGTACAGCTGTGCTCATTGAGCAATATTTGCATAGCGAAACCCAGGAACCCCACAAAGCAATGGCGACCCATAAGTTCATCAGCAAGTGAATGGGTGACTGAATTATGGGATAGTCACACGGTGAACGTTTGCAGCCACAATGGGCTTAATCCTGCCCAGTCACAAGGCTAAATGTTTTAAACATAATGTTGACTAAAAAACACCAGCCAGAAGACTACGTACAGTTTACCATTTTTATTGTAAAGCTCAAAAAAGAAGCAAATTAATATATTTCAAGCATGTGTGCATTTATAATAAAACTATATTTAAAATGAAGGGGATGATAAATACAAAATTCAGAATGGCTGTTTCTGGTTGGAGAGACGCGAGGGGCTGGGACAGAGAGCGACGTGTTGAGCGAGGATCCTCAGGGGTCATGTTCTCATACCTTGTAACTGAGACTTGAGGCTGTGAATATGTGTCAAATAGTATACTGAAAATACAATGATGAAAATTGAGCTTATCTTTCATCTAACACAAGTAGTAAATATCCATATGTATTATATATGGATACATTATTTTTTATATCCATATAGTAATATATTTATATTTAAAAATATTCTATTAATAAGTCAAGAGTTTTGCATATCTTGAACTAACATTTAATCATAAATCTAGTGATTAATTCATTCTGTAGATATTTGTTAAACATCTGAAATAGATCAGCCACTCTTCTGGAAATAGGGGATAAAAAAGCATGCAGGCCCGTATGCCTGTCTGCTGTGAAGGGCTTCACATTAGTGTGGAAAGGAAAATTGCACTGAGAATATTATAGTATTTTCATATCTCATTAGAAGTGATAGGACTACATTCCATTATAATTGTTTAAAATTAAACAGTATAAATTCAGATAATAACATTCTTCCTCCTGATTTGTAAATTGTTATTCATTCCTTATATTAGCTGTGATATTTAAAAAATAAGAATTTATGAAATTTACAACAGTTTGTGATAATTATGGGAAGGCTAGCCATAAAATTATTGTCACTCATTTGAAAATGTCTAATATTGTTTTCTGAGTGTTAGCTTTGAGATATTATAACAAATAGTAGAGGATTGATACTTTTTTCTCATTGATAATACTGTATGATGAAGTTTTTTTGTAGTGTGAACTTTTAAAATTGTGAGGATTCCCAAATGAAATCTTTATTACATTTTTTTCGTTTGCTTCGTTGTGAACAGTACTTCCAATAGTTCATTTCAATGACTAGTCTTCATTTCAGTGTTAATCTAATTAATCATGTGTCCCAACAAATACAGCAAGGAAGTCATTAAGAAATCAGACCAATTGTGGAGAGAGTTCTTCTAACTTTGTGTAAAAATATGCTTTTCAGAATATGTGCTTTTAACCACCTGGCTGGTATAGCTCAGTGGGTTGAGTGCCAGCCTGCGAACCAAAGGGTTGCCAGTTTGATTCCCAGTTAGGGCACCTCCCTGAATTGTGGGCCAGGTTCCCTGTGCGGGGCATGCAAGAGGCAACCACACATTGATGTTTCTCTCCCTCTCTTTCTCCTTCTCTTCCCTTCTCTCTGAAAATAAATAAATAAAATCTTTTTAAAAGGAAAAAGAATATGTACTTTTAAGTACTGTTAAGGTTTGGAATTATTTCAAAATTTTGATTTTTACTATTTTTGCAAATATTTCTGGGTGTAACTGGTTTCATTTAAAGCTCATAAATAATGCTATAAAGCTCTTTGATATCCATGTTTAAAGGGGCAAGACCTTTCTTTTCAGTCCGGGTCAGTTTGCTGTGCTCTCCTGTCCCAGTGCCAGCCTCAGCTGCAGCCCCTGTCAGAAGGCCAGTGCTCGGATGCTAGGACCTCCCCAGTGCTTTTATTTTTTTCTTTTTGAGGTACTGCAGACCTGTCTGAATGATTTCCTATCTGTTTTCAAGTTAATCATTCTTTGAGTTGTTAAAGGATTATCCTGTTTTTGGCCTTTGCTTTGTTTGTTGTTTGCAGTGGCTGTTTCTGAGTTGACTTTGATGTAAGTTCATTGGCTCTGCAAATGTTTACTAACATTTGATCATACGAAGGGATTGATTTGTGTTTTGAGCATGTTCTGTAAGCTTTATGAACCTTCTGTAAGACCATGAACCTTACCGCTTCACTCCAGTCGTGAGATATGGTTTCCAAAGGGTCATTTGTGACACTTTTTTTGACTGGTTGGTGTGCAAACAACACAGAGATGTGCTTGTTTTAAAGTGTACTTTCCAGTTTAATCCTTAAGCTCCAATTAAAAGTGCAAAAATACATTGTTCTGGTTTTTCTGAAATCTTAGAATGGTACCTGTGAGTAATTCATAATGGTTAATCCATTTACTAATGGTGCATCCACATTGCGATTAGCACTTAACGGTCTTCCGTAAAAAGGTCCTTCTGGTTTTAACTTGTTTCAGCATGTTAAATAGACCTGACTAATTATTTATTTTCCCATAATATTGCTAAAAGCTCTGACTTCTTATTGTCCAGAGAAGGAATGTTTTGTAAGTATATAAACAAATAATGAAAATGGAAAAAACAATAATTTGTTTTCATTTTGTCCTCAGTGAATTTCATTTTCCAAATAACATTTCACTTCTTTAATATGATTTTCATTTTCCGATAGATAACTGCCTACAATAGGCGTACCTTTGAGACTGCAAGGCATAATTTGATAATTAATATAATGTCAGCAGAAGGTAGGTATGAAAAAATATTTTGCTGATTGCTTCCTTATTTATAAGAAGAATTTCATTATGCTTTGTCTCTATGTAAAATATAGTTAAGGATTTTAGAGTACCGATATGTAATATAACTCATGAAATAGTAAAAGGTAGTAAAGAAAATGAAGCAGTGTTTCATTTGTTATAAAATATCATGGTGTTCTATGGTGCTAAAAAGCTCAGCCTAGGGAACCAAACAGGCCACTTATTTCTCCAAGGCTTAGTTTCATCATCTGTAAAATAAAACTAAGAACAGACTTGCTCTCATAAGTTTAGGGTATAGATTCCTTGGATTAGGTTTGAAATGTGCTTAACATGGGACTCAGCAGAATGCACAATCAGTAATTATTAGCAGATTTCATTAAAACTTATCATAGGTTGTAGTTCAATTGTATGTGACGATAAAGTGTTACTGATGGACAGAAGTGATCTCTGATTTGAGTCCGTCTCCCTCCTAATAGCTAATCACGCATCAGTAATTGCTGGAGTCAACCCACAGTTGAGTTACATAAGTTCAAATTGTAAGTGATTCCCAAGGATTTGGAAGGACATAGGACATATTCCAAGAGTTAAAATCTCAAATATTCTGACCCTATTTTGGTATTAATTGGGAAAATTAAACATCACTAAAAACTTTGCAGTTAAAGTTGTGTGTATCATGGGGTACTCTTCTCTGTACCACATATCATTTATGAAGGTAACAGAAGGGACATGGCATCCCCCCCACCACACACACTGAAAACAGTAAAACAATATGTATCCTGGGTAGGGGAATTCTTACTTCCGTGTACCAGGATAATTAAAAACAAAAGAGCAAACACAGAATAGTTTATCAGAACCTACTAATTTGGCTTTCATGACAATTCAGTAAAGGCCAGGTTAAACATTGCCTCTTACATTATACAAAAGAAAACAATTCCTATATAATAGGTACTGCAATCCATAATTGAGGAGATTGCCAATTGCAGACAACAGATCTGTTTAAAATGTTAAATGACCTTCATATATGAAAAACAAGTCCAAATGCCAGTTTGTAGGCTTGGACAGAAGATTCCCTGTCCACTTTTTCACTTCTCATGGGTATTGACTTTTGGATCAGGGAGACTCCAGTTGTATTGGGATGCTTGCATCCAGTCTAATCAGTCCCTAAAAAGCTGGACTACCCTGCATGAGCAGAATAATTGCAAAGTTTCCTTTCCTCTAAGGACTGCAACAGTACAGTTACACAGTTACATTCCAGTGGACTCAGACCACTAACCTCACCACTGTGCTCTCAGAATGACTCAAAACCCTTTGTCAGATATGAGAGCCCCTATGAACTGAAAGGTGGCCTGGTCTGTAGTGTGAACCCCTTCTTTCTCAAGTATAGTCTCAGTCCTGTGGATACAGAGTCCACAGGCATCCTAATAGGGGTCACTGATGTGGGGGGACCCTTGTCCAAGCAGATACTAGTGGAAGAGTGCCTGACCACTGTAGTACTGAAAGTTGGCTTTCCGGGCTATTTATCTAAGAATTGGATTTTCAAAGTGTGTTGATGAGGGAGTAAGAATAAATGGGTTTTAGAAGCTTCCACTTTTACTTCAGGCAGAGCTTCTCTACTGCCTTTTACAGAGGGTTCAGAGGGCCCCAAACTGTGAAAACCAGAGTGCCAAGTGAACATGGGTTTATCCTTGCTGGGGTTGATGGAATCTATGTGGCCTGTAGGATGCACGTCTTTGAGCACGACCTGCGCACATGCCGCTTCTCCCAGACCAGGTTGGGAAAAGAAATGAGTTGAACATCAGGATAATCACACTCAGTCTGACAACTTGCCCAGCTGCCTCCTGCTTTGAGAGGCCTAATGGGAAATTAGTCCTGTAGACTTGCACAGCCCTGGAGCTCATGGAGAGTACACAGAGTGATTCTCTAAATTGGGTTTAGTGCCTCAGAGCCTGCCACCAATCTGTTGGCCTACTGTTCCCTTGGCCTCTGTGATGTCCAAATATAGCAGGCATGGGATTTCCCCAAAGTTAGAAAGCTCGAGTGACTCATCTCTGGGAGTCCTGGCAGCCACGCTTGGCTGGGGAGACAGCAGGCAGCTGCCCAGCGCAGCGCCGCGCCTGGAGGGGCGTGGCTGCAGCCAGCCCTCTTGTGAGGGAGCCACGGAGCCAAAGCCTAGCCGCACCGAGGAGGAAAAGCCAAATCAGAGTTATCCAGAAAGGAGCATTGATAATAAGAAACAAGTTTTGCATGCTTGTTTAGAAAAGTGGGTGTAAAAACACTGAAGTGAATGGAGGAGAGACTTCTAGCATACTCAAAACTGTATTTGACATCATTTATAAATATTTTTTTATTGCCAAGAAACTGTTCTTTATGACATATTTCTGCACTACTATCTCTTGGTGTGGGGAAAAATGGAGTATGATTAAGCTACTGTTTATCTCTATGAAACAGGAAATGTATCTATAACACAAGAAACTTATCTACATAAAAGAGAATAAATATGTCATATTTTAAAAAATTGCAGATGGCCTTTCCATCAAACAAATCCAACAAAACCATAAGCAGAATAAATGGCAGTGTAGGAGATGAGTAATTGGGACCTTGAAAAACTCAATCTTTAAGAAGAGACATCACATTCTAGAAAACTCTCTTGAAAATTGTACAGCCAGAATATCTACCCTGACTTCACTACTGGTATCAGATATCCTTTAATATTAAAGAGGCTTTGTAAGAAATGCAGTCATCAGTATGTCAGTTATTTATGGTATAGTTTATATTTTTTATTAAGAGGGAAAATACTTCATAGTATGAGTTTTAATTAAATAAATCAGAGGGTATATACATAGTACAATTACTACTAGGAACTTTAAATCTGTGTACAGTCTAGAAACATTTTCTTTTCCTCTTAAGGGAAGAATTCAGGTAATTAACCTATTTATATTATTATAATAATTGCTAAAGCTCAGTATTTTTTGTAAGTTCTTCCTCTGTGCTAGGAGCTCCGTGAGCACTTTATGTTCAGTCTCCTTTAGCAGAGATGAAAATTGTATTGGTTCAGATGGTAGTAAATTTCTGGACCTTGTTAAAGATCAGTGTCCCCTTCCGAAAGTATGGAGAGCAGTACACGTACATGCTCACCCTCTCGTCGTGAGTGTTAAATGTGACAATTCCCCTCAATCCATTCGCTTGGGCTGCCTCATGGTAAGTATTTAAAAAGCAGCCTTTATTATTATAGAAATATTTTTCAGCTATTCTTTATCTTAATAGAACAATTAGAATATGGGAGATGATGGTTTATGTTCAAGAATAACATTTGAGAAACTGATATAAATCATACTTATTTAGAGTTTCTTATACTGAGAATTCACACTGGACACATTCAGTTGATTTAAAATATTCTGAAATCTGTGGAGAGAAACATTGATGTGATGTTGGGTAGGAAGAAAGCTAAATCTCTATATGAGATAGGAAATTTCAGGAGAAATTTAAAAAAGAATTTCTCTAGAATATTTAATTATGGAGTGATCCAAAGAGTGACACTGCTATAATTTCAGAATTCTTATTGAAAATATAATTAACATTTAGTAAAAAATTATGTTTTCACGTGCCCCGGAAAGGTCAGTAAACAGTCATGGACTGCATAACATTTTGGACCGCAGATAGGATATCGTCCCATAAAATTATAATGGCACCAAAAAATTCCTGTCACCTCGTGATACCATAACATTGTAGCCCAATGCTAAGCTCTTTTTTAAATAAGTTGAGTGTAGCCTAAGCGCACAGTGTTTATAAAGTCTGCAGTGGCACACAGTCACGTCCTAGGCCTTTACGCTCACGCACAGCTGACTCACCCCGAACAGCTTCCAGGCCTGCAGGCTCCATTCATGATGGTAAGTGGCCTACTCAGGTGTGCCATTTTTATTTTTTATGCCATATTTTTAAATGTTATTTTTCAATTACAGTTTACATTAATTATTTCATATTAGTTCCAGGCATATAGCTTAACAGTTAGTGTATTCTGCTTTCACTGTACCTTTTCTCTGTTCAGATGTACCAGTCCTTCCCATTGTGCTGTGACCATGTGCAGTACCTAGTCTAGTGATGTGCTGGTCCAATAAAAATAGCGCTATTGAAGGTTGTAGTGATCAAATGAGATGATGTATTTGAAAAAAATCTGTTAATTTTAAAATACTCTAAGTACAAAATATTATTCCTGCCCATGTGGAATTCTAGAAGGGCTCCTTCTGCCTGGGTGGGGCAGGGGAAGAGGCTGGCAGGTCACTGGCACATTGGAAGTGGATTTGCCTTTTTTTAAACCAAATTCTGTAATTATTAATTGCCCTGCCGTGCCCTTGGGTTTTACTGCATTGTAGATCAAAGTCTGTGTCAAATGTATGTTATGTTTGTAGATACGTCCCTTGTTATACAGAAAGCCTTCGAAGTCAGTATTAGTATCATTTTTCCAAAGCCAGGATGATGACAGAAATCAACAAATCTAGAATTGTTCTTTTGCTTCTCTTTCAAAAGACTGCTTCATTAAAGATATCCATACCCTTTTTTTTTTAACCAAAATTAGACTTCCCGTTACCATATCAAGCAGAATTCTTCATTAAAAATATGAATGTAGAAGAGATGCTGGCCAGCGAGGTTCTCGGAGACTTTCTTGGGGCAGTGAAAAATGTGTGGCAGCCGGAGCGCCTGAACGCCATTAACATCACGTCAGCCCTGGACAGGGGCGGCAGGGTTCCGCTCCCTATTAATGACATGAAGGAGGGGTAAGCAGACCTTTATCTCGTTGCCTTAAATATGAATTTTTAAATATAGTGACCTTATCAAACTTACTATAGTGGAAGATGGCCTATTGCATTTTTCTTTTTAATAAGAAATGGGAATTGTAAAGATGTGAAAATACTAGCAATTTTTGATATTGACAAAGAGGTTATATTAATGGTTCTTTATATCTGATGTTCCAGGTCCTAGGAAATCTAACTGCAGATCAGGATCAGCAATCATAAATCATAGTGCTCAGTCTTTGTACCTTCCCTAGAGAAACTGATTATTTAGGGCCCAGAATTTCAAAGGAAATTGATGCCCCACTTATCAGCTGTAGAAGGACATGCAGACTACTGTAACTTTATTCTAGGAAACTATTTATTTGCCTTTAACATTCTTTCCACCAAGTGTCTGTGACTGATGGCTGAAGTGGATTTGAAACCCATTCCTAAAGCCTGGCCTTGTCACTCACAAGCTGGATGACACTGGACGAAATGCTGTACTTCTCTGTGCCTCAGCTTCCTCATTCACTCCCACGGGGATTTTACTCCCCCCTTAGTTTGTGCTACTGATTAGGTAAAACAATGTCTTTGAAAGAGCTTTGTCTGTTCTCAAGCCTTACAAGTGCAGAGTATGACTCTCACCCTTGGAGAGGTTAAGAAATACTCCTGATGCCCGGGGAAACTGAAAGGCTTGAATATCAATGTCAATCACACTTTGGTCTTTAATTTCTTATCTGTAGGTTGAGGCAGATCTTCCCCCTCCTTTTTATACCCAGTTCTATAAACATGAGATGTGGAACCAGTTAAACATGGTGTGTGTTGTAACGTATCCCTTTCCAACTCCTCCTTTATCCATATTCCTGGTAACGCATTTACTCAGTGATATCTGGAATCACCTAGAATGCCCGGATGAATATGAATCAAACTTGAGGAGAGCAGTTAAGGAGAATTTTGTTGGAAATAAGGGGGAAGATCACAAGTAGTCATAGCTGGAGTACAAGGGAGCGGGCAGAAGCAGGGCAAGGGATAAGCAGTGAGCTGTGAAGTCCAGTTTACAAATTTCAGAATTAAATTGCACCTTTTATGTTACAGTAATGTATTCTGAAGTTGACCACATACACACAGAAGTGATTTGAGTAAAATAGTTGCTTTATCTCTTGCCCATTGGGTGGCTTTTTATATGAAAATGTAATTCTGGGGTTCAAATATTTTACCTCAGAGTTACAACATGATTCTCTATAATCAAGGAAGCAGTGTGGAAAGAGATTGGACAGAGGTATCCTCCCTGAAAACCTTCTCCAAATGGGGAATCTTTCCAAAGTTTGTTAAAGGAATGTGTTCTGCGATGGTTGTTAAAACGCTGAGCAAAGACGTTGGAGGGAGCAGCATGGAAACCGGACGTCGGTAGAGGTTTCCTTAGTGCCGTGCCCTCCCGGGCTCACCCTTTTCTCATCGGTGGTGCAGACCCCACACACAGAGACACTTCTGGAAACAACTACGCTAAATTGAACTAAAGAACTATCTAAACCAAACTCTGACCTAAAACATGCTCCCCAGCCACGTCTAGCCTGAGAATTACCAGTAGGTGCTTGAGTAAAAATGTAGATAGGTTCCCAACCTCTGATTCCCCCTAGAGATTCTGAATCTTTGCGTCTAAGGCTAAGTCTGAGCATGTGACTCTAAATTAAGAACAGAATTTTTGTCCTTCAAGTACTTGTTAGAGAATTCAGTCATTAGCGGACTGACCCCCAACACCTGCCAGAGGGCGGCATGTGCTATCGGATATTTGACAGGCAGTTCCGTGGCATTTATTTGGACCCTGTTGTCTTAGATCCCGTCCCAACTCGAAATGCTTTCCACGAGTTTCAGTTTAATGTTAAGCCATAATAACCTTTGCAAAGTATTCAAAAACTCTTTCAAAATAGCATTTCTATAAATTCTACCCAAAGCCAACTCTATTACTACAAGGTCCCTATATAAGCACTAATGAAATAAGGACCCCCCCCCCATATAATTCCAGAACAGAAACTTGTCCCTGGGAATGATTTTGCATATTTTCCTTAGTTGTATAATTTCACACTAACAATTTTTTTACCCCTTATTGCCTTAAATTCAGAAATAAATCTAATACTTAACTCTCCTGCCTTTCTTTTTTTTAATGGTATATATCATGATTATTAATTCACATAATAAACTTTTTGCCTCTAATTTTTTTTGAAAATAACATGGGCTACAAATCTCTTTTTAAAATGAAACATTGAAAAGATCAAGAGATAGGGTTGAAGATAGCAAAAAACATTGCATCCCCCTTTTTCTAAAATTTTATTTAAAAATATACTCCTACACTTCAGAATTATTAAGAACCTAAAAATGTGTTCTTCTTTATACTTAGTATAAGCCTCAATCTCTGATCTTTAAAAAAAAAAAACTCCATGAAATGATTTCCTATTTCTTATCACAGCCATAATCCACTAATTGCAAGTTTTTCCATAATTGCTATATGTAGTGAAAGGAACAGTGAATGAGTAGAGGACCTCTCACAGCAGACCCTCAGAGTAAACACGTAGTCCATCTGCCCAGACAGAGCACCATTAAGTGTCAATCATCGAGAACCCACTGAACCGTATTCCAGCTCTTCTCCCTTCTTGATGTGTGGTTTTCATCTCTGCAGAACTCACGGACAGCTTTCCGACTTCTCCTAAATATAACAGAAAATGTAACAGAAAATGTAACAGAAAACAAGTCTAAAGGTTTATGTCAGAGCGAGTAGAGTAAACTCCTGCAAAGGAAGGCCGAGCCTCCTGGAAAGATTCCCTTTCACTTGCCAGTCCCATAACCCCAGGCAGGGCCACTGTGCTGTCTCTGAGCGGGTGGCCCTGGTGCCGTTTTTGCTCCTGACGTGGAGCCAGAGGCCAGGGATTCTGTGGATGCATTTAGCCTGGGTTAAGCTGGTGGAAAGAGGAGCAGGTTCATATTTCATTCTAGGCATGGCTTAGCTGCCAATCTAGGGTGAATGATGTGGTGTAAATGGTGGCTCTGAAGGGAATGATGGGGTGTGAGGATTAAAGAATATACTCACTTTTCATAAGAGATTGTCAAACCAACCACTCTTTCCTCTGGTTACCAAAGCATGTGGATCTAGCCTCAATCAGCAACCGAGAATCCCCGTTTATTCTCTAGACAGTGTCACAAAGTACTCCCTTTAATGAATTGTCTGCTTTTTTTTTTTTTGCCCTACCAAGGCCTCAGTGAGAAGTCCCACTTAAGAAGAGAATGTAAGTCAGTGGCTGCCAAATGCTGCCCTGATACAAGGTCATGATCCTGGGCCAGACCCTGGAGCGCTGCTGACTTGTCTCCATGTTAGGTGATTTACAAGATTGTCCATTATTCTTAAATAATGTGCCTCTGAGATTTTTGGTGCAGATATCTTCATTTAGGGAATAATGGTGATATGAGATAGGAATTTTTTTAAAAAGTGTTCAATAAAATAAAAATCGAAGACCCATATAAATCCATTTTATAAGTATACAAATAAATGAAATCAATGCAAGTAGGTGTCTAATATCTATTTTTCTAAGTTCTCTGCATACATTCATGTTTTTTCTTTCATTTATTAACTATTTTTATGGGGGATAAGGTTTTAACCTCTGGGGTACAGTGATCTAAAAAATACAGTCTATGTTCACAATCTGTTAGGGTCCCCGCAAGGAGCCAGATCATTTAAAAAACAGTGTGGTACCTGCCACAGGTGAGCGCTCCTCCCCCATGGCAGGCAAATGCCTAAAATGGGCATATAGAGGAGGTGAATCGAAGTCTGACCTGAGTTTAAAATACCAGTGCCCATTAGCCTGCTCAAAAAACGAGGAAGGAAGACTGTAAGCAGGCAGAGGGAACAGCCCTCAGGTAGGAGAAAGCGCGGTGGGTTTGGAAACCTCCTTTGTGGCGAGGTGGAGGACAGGGACCCAGAAGTGGTAGTTGCCGAGGAGGCAAAGCCCAGGCCTCGAAGGCCTTGTGCACCAAGGAAGAGTGTTTGGCTTTTATCTTGATGCATTAGGGACTTTTGCAGAACACAGCTTGTATTAAAGTTTTAATTTTAGCAGGTGGCTCTACTAAGCCCACCACATGGCAAAATAGAGCAAAGCCAAAGGTCTCAAGACCTTTTTGCAAGTGAGAATCCCCCCAAAACCAGAGAGCCCCTGTGCCTGTCCCCGTTCTGAGAATTCATTCCTTCTCCAGTGGAGAGGAGTAAGCAAGCAGGAGGGCTGGAGTCTAGAAGTCTCCTTTATTTTGGTTTTATTCTGTATTAGGTCCTATATTTAGTTTTAGTCTTTATATTTTACTTTATTTTTTTATGATGGACTGAGTGATTGCAGGGGGGCACAGAACAAAGGACTGGGGTAAGGACAGAGGCGGGATGCCTGGTGCATTTGAGAGCTCCCGAGTGCCCAGGCATCTGTAACGTATGTAGACACGTTCTTCTCTGAAGTGCCTTTTATCCCCTATATACACCAGATAAAGAATAAAATGCATTCAGTACTTAGACAGGTAAAAAAATACAGTCATGGGGTCCATTTATCTGCCTGTTGCTGAAAAAGGCAGAGTTTTAACTTAAATGTTTTACGTGTGTCTCATTCTTCACATTTTATTGTAAAGACCTCGGTAAATGCATTTTCCCTCAAGGGAAACTGAGTTGTTCAGATAGGAAGGAAAAAAGTCCCTCCTAAGGAACAAGTTCTATCTAGTGTTTGCCAGTTCCTAAGATTCCGAGGCACGCTGTCCTGATGAGGCTGCCCAAGAGCCTTCCTTGTGCCTGGTAATATACTTCCGTGTCATCTGTTCACACACATTTGAAAGTTTGAAAACATGTAGCGAAAATTATAAAAGGTAAAGATCACCCTAACAAAAAATTCTAATTTCTGCCTGTCAAAAAGCCAGCTGAAAGGAAAACAAGAGATTATGAAAATGTAATTTGAGCTTTTATAGCATAGTTTTTGTTATACAGTACATGGCCTCATGCAAGGTTATTTTTTAAAAGACCATGTTGAAACTCATTGGCTCTACAAAAGAAACAATATATACACAATTTTTTTCACCTACAAGGAAATTCCAATATCTGCTTTTCTTGATAACATTTGTAGTCTGTTTGCATTTTATTTAATTAACTTATTTTCCCAGTTGTTTTGAGATGTAATTAACATGCTGTATCAGTTTAAGGTGTACAATATAATGACTTTACATATACATATTGCAAAATGATCACCACAATAAGTTTAGTTAACATCCATCACCACACAGAGCCACACATTTTTTTCCTTGTAATAAGAATTTTAAAGACTCTCTTAGCAGCTTTCAAATACACAATTGCTTGTGTTTTTAAACAGGTGTGATGCTTTTCATTCACTAATTTATTTGGCAAATAGGCTCCCTGAGGGCAGGGAAAAAGACTGGGTACACGGAGAACTATTGAGGGACTTCCTTTCACTCCCTGTGGGAAGTGATGGCGACTGGAACTAGGCTTGTGGTGGTGGGATGGAGCACAGTGGACAGGTGTGTATGAGAGTTCTTCCAGGGTCAATGTCAGAGACGGATGACGGATTGAATATGTGGGAAGAAGGGCTCAAAGATGATGGCGCTTGAGCATCTGGCCATGCCAGTCACCAAGTGAGGAGAAGAAGATAGAAGGAGGAACAGGTGGAGGTGGGGTGGGGTGATGATGAGCTCAGTTCGGAACATATTAAGTTTGTGAAGCTTATGGATCATCCAAGTAGAGATGAAAGTAACTTGGCAGTGTGAGTCCACTGCCATAAAAATGTTTCCACTTCTAGGCATCTCTTCTAAGATAGTAACATTAAAGAGTATGCACAGACATAGTCTTCACAATATTATTTATAACATCAAAAAATTGGAAACAACTTACATGTCCAACTCTGAAATAATTGCTGAGTAAATCATGTGCACTTAAAAATTATATTGTCATAACACTATAATTACAAAGACTATACAATATGGAAAATGTTTATGATGCATTAAGTGGAAAAGGATACAAAGTTATATTTTAGAGATGATTGCAATTAGATTAAAATGTATGCATTTGGAAAATATTCTGCAGGGTAATTGGAAAGTGAAAATAAATATCTTGGTAAAATTAACTAATTCTGTTTTATTCCAGGTGTTACATAATGTTGTATGTTACTTTTTAATCTGAGGAAAAAAATAAACTTTTCAAAGCACCAAAAACTCATATGCTTATGACCACTTATGTTATCTTGAAGTGAATTAGTTTTTAAGTTATTAATTATAAATGTAAATCAGTGTCATGTTAAAGGAAGAGGATTGTTGTAAAAATATTTTACTTCTGTATTTACAAATGTATTTCACAATTATCAAGGGAAAATATGGCCTTTGCTAAGCAGTTAATGGAGCTTAAAAGTAACTTGTTTTAAATGGAGTATGTTTAGATTCACTGATCATCTACATACTTTGCCAGTGTTTTCTCACATCCACTGTTGTTCTGAATTTTTAATTTGATCTTTAGTTTCAGTCAGTTGTATACTGTTCATCTCCCAAAGGCACTGTTTGTTTTTTTTTAAAGTTCTTTCAAATGACTTTTAAGTCCAAATATACATTTCACATAAGAGCAACCCGATGAGTTTGTGTCACTGTACTCTGGGGCTCAGTTTTCAACTCAGGGTGTGGCTTCGTGCTTACATTGACATAGCTTTGAGTTTTTGTGCTTGTACTTATATTTAATTTTTAAAAATAACAGTTTTCTTGATATATAATTCACATGCTCTACAATTCACATATTTAAAGTATATAACTCAGTGGATTTGAGTTTATTCCCAAAGTTGTACAGTCATTATCACAATCAATTTTAGAATATTCTCATAATTCTGGCACCCCCTTGCCACTTCCATTAACAGTTACTTAGCAGCACCACCCCATGCAGCCCCAGGCAACCACTATTCATTTGCCTTCCCTATAATTTTGCCTATTCTTGGATATTTCATAAGAAGGGAATCATAGAGTATGTGGTCTTCTTTCACTGAGCATGCTGTTTTCAAAGTTAATCCATTCATTCTTCTTCATGTCTAATATTCTATTGTGTAAATATTCCACCTTTTGTCCATTCAGTTGATAACCATTTGGATTTTCACTTTTTGACTATCAGGAACAATGTTGCTGTAAACACTCATGAACAAATTTTTGTTGGGACACATTTTCATTTCACTTAGGTGTGGAATTGCAGGTCACGGGGTAACTCTGTACTTAACCTTTTGAGGAATTGGCAGGCTGTTTTCCAAACCAATTATACTATTTTACATTCCCACCAGCAGAGTAGGAGAGTTCTAATTTCTTCACATCTGCACCAGTACTTTCTGTTATCTGTCTTTTTATTACAATGGGTGGGAAGTGGTATCTCGCTGTGGTTTTAATCTCTCTTTTGCTAATGGCTAATGATGTTCAGTACCTTTTTATGCTCTCATTGGATATTTGTATATCTTCTTCGGAGAAATGTCTGTTCAGATCCTTTGCCATTTTAATTTGGATTATTTGTCTTTTGTTATTGAATTGTAAGTACCCTTTATGTATTGGGAATACAAGTCCCCTTATTAGATTTGCAAATACTTTCTCCTATTTTGTGAGTTTCATTTTCATTTTCTTGAAGTGTGTCCTTTGAAGCACAAAGTTTTTAATTTTGATAAATCCAATTTATCTATTTATTTTTTTCAAGTATTGCTGGAACTCCTGGTCTGATATCTAAGAGACCATTGTCTAATCCCAGGTCATGAAAATTTATGCCTGTTTTCTTCTCAGAGTTTAATGGTTTTAGCTCTTGCACTTAAGTCTTTGGTCTATTTTGAGTTATTTTTAATATAGTATGACGTGGGGGTCCAATTTCATTTTTTGATATGTGGAGACCCAGTTGTCCCAGCACTATATGTTGTAAAGACTACCCTTTCCCCCATTAAATTGCCTTGGCACCTGTGAAAAAAATCAGTTTATTAAAAGTACGAGTTTATTTCTGAACTTTTAATTCTGTTGCATTGATCTTCATGTCTGTGCCATTACTATATATTTTAATTACTGTTGCTTTGTAGTAAGCTTTGAAATTGTTCATTGTGAGTCTTCCAACTTTTTCAAGATTTTTTTTTCTGGCTACTTGGGGTCCCTTGAATTTTCACACAAATTTTAGCATCAGTTTGTCAATTTCTGCAAGGAAGACAGCTGAATTCTCATGGGTTTATTTCATTTCATAAGTAGCTGTATAGCATTGTCATCAGCAAAAGAAATAATATTTAATTTAGAGTAATTTCCTACTTGTCTTTTTTCTTTTGAAAGACATATTTCCTTTCCTTTTTTAAAATTATACTTTATTGATTATGCTATTAGAGTTGTCCCAATTTTTTTCCCTTTGCCCCCCTCCACCCAGCACCCATCACTCCCTCAGGCCATCCCCACATCATTGTTCATGTCCGTGGGTCATGCATGTAAGTTCTTTGGCTACTCCGTTTCCTGTGCTGTACTTTACATCCCCATGGCTATTCTGTAACTGCCTGTTTGTAGTTCTTAATCACCTCAAGCTTTTCTAAGGTTATTGAAATGGAAAAAATACAATAAAGATTAAATGAAAATAACAAAAAGTATAAATGCTGTTGTCATCTTCTCTTTTATTGTGAATCACCTATTGGTCATTTAGGTGGAATTACATCCCCTAGTTGGTAACATGCACACACAGAAAATAAATTTTATTTGCTTAGTTTGTGTTTAGCAAACAATAGTTTTTATCTTCTATTAGCCTCAGACAAAAGTTGGAGAGACCGTGTACTGAGAGACCTAACAGTACGGGTCTGTGAGGTAGAAAAGCAGACAGACAGACTCTTGGGCAGAATGGCGAAGTCTCCTTAAAGCTCCATACCTCCAGTGGGTTAATTTCACACTCTTATTAAAGTGAATTGAAGGGAAGATTCATTACTAACAATTACCTATTATCTTAGTGATGGTATTATTTTCTAAACAATTTAAGAGCAATTTTTAAGTGTAAGTAATCTACCCAATATAGTAAGCAGAATAGGATACATACTTGCTTTGAATTAAAATAAGTAGGGTGAAAAACAATTTTTAGAAATTAACTTAGAATTGAGAAAATGTCTGGTCTACCAGAGCCCTCAGTAAATATTGGCTGAATGACAGAAAGCATAAAAGGAAGCCCCTACTCGAATCATTGCCTTTAAAGCCCAGCCTCTACCTTAGGGGAGATTCCAGATAATCCCTCGATTCAAAAGGATGAATCCTGCTTTCAGGGTAGATTGTTTTTCAGTGTTTTCAATTTCTTTAAAGGATAACCTGAGAGTTTCACAATTTTGCAGCGTTTATGTCATGGTTGGTGCCGATGTCCCATTTTCTTCTTGTTTACGAGAAGTTGAAAATCCACAGAATCAATTGAGATGCAGTCAAGAAATGGAGCCTGTAATCACATGTGATAAAAAATTTCGTACTCAATTTTACATTGACTGGTGCAAAATTTCGTTGGTGAGTTTTGATTATATTCCGTTCTTGCAAATGTAATTAGAAGTGATGTGGTAGGAGATAACATTTGACTAAAACCTGAATTGCTTTTAGGAACAAATCCTGGGTTTAAGTTGTTCACTGAAATGGACTTCTCTTGACTTGAAGCATTTGGCAAGCTTATTGACAGTGTTTCCATTTAGGAAAGAGTATCTGCACTTTTGTCCTCAGTCCCCCCTCGATTCGTTGCTGGGCAGGATTAGCCTGGCAGGTGGTCCAAATGCTCACCCTGGACATCCAGGTGGCTGCTAAATCAGGGTAAATTACAGAGTCAGTGTGACATGCATAGAAAGTCTCAGATATGCCTCCCCTAGCCCACTCTGGAAGGAGAGACCAGAGTACAATAAAAGACCTGAAAATAAAGCAATATTGTGCTATGATTCAGTGTCCTAGAAACTCAAAAAGTGTAGGGAAAGCCCAAGGGAAGAGGGAACAACTCCAAGTGAGGAAAGTTAGAATCTTACTCACAGTTCCATAAATATCAAATATTTCCTTCTAAACAACTTTTTTAATTAGCATGCTAAAAGACTTAGGGAAACGTGGGTAAGGTTTCATGTCTGTGTGAGATATGTATAATGTATGTAATATTTTTTGATCCTGCTTTCTGGAAGATGGGAAAAGTTTTATTTCTTTAGTGACCTTTAGATTTAACTTCTGTCAACCCTTGATGATTGGTGGTGACTGAATTAGATCTAAGTTTAAAGTTGACATTTGAACAAAGTTATTGACACATAAACACAACTGTCACCTCATGTCTCAGCGAACCAACTGCAGGCAGCTTTCCTGGATCCAGCAGGGGAGAACATCTTCCTCACGTTGTAGCACTTAGCACCTGTGGCCCTTGGCCCTGCCTCTTCTTTTTTTATCGCTGGTGTCTTAGGAAAGCAATGCTCTTTCTTTGCCCTCTTAAATCAAGTAAAATTACGAAGATGGCGTGGCTTGTGTCTTACAAATAAACATTGAATTTTCAGAGCTCAGTATTTCAGTTGTGGTGGTAATTGTATGAGGGTCGGAGACACTTGGCAACTACGTTCATAATTTGTTTAAATAGACGCCTCTAGCCAGAATCCAGGGACAGTGGGCCTAACAGTGAATGCCATGTGCCTTGTGCTGGTGCTGTGAAACGTTCACGTTTAGGGATATCATCTAATTTTGAAATGTTTAAAAATGACAGGCTTTGAAGATTTTAATTTTTGTGGTAAGACTTTGTAAATACAAAGGTTAGAAGTTTTCCTTGTTTATTTTACATGTTTTATTTATATGTTACATTTTAGAACAGAAGGTTTCAGGAAGCTTAAGTGAAAGAATCAAGGAATAAACAAAATAAATGAAATATAAAAGGAAAATCAGGGCCTTAGTTGTTCTTTTTTTTTTTTAAGTAAGCCTAAAGTCAAGTTCAACAGCAAGACTACTAATGTCCAGTATTAAAAAGGAAGTCCATCAGTTATTGAATTCCCATTCTGGAAGGGGGCACGCCATGAGTTTTTTTTTGGCAGAGGATAGTTTTTCCTAGCATTGTGTTGTTAGCAAAATTCTTCAAGTAGAGTCTTTTGGGAGAGGATACTGAGAAATGTCACAAATAATTCTTCCCAACTTTTTTTTTTTTTTGAGGGGAGTGGCAGATGTAGTAACATATTTCACATGGCCATTTTTGTAATGGTTTTAAAGAAATCCTTAGCATAATTAAATGCAACTCAGTGAAAGCAGTTCAATTACAGTGGAGGTAGATTAATATAGTACCAATAAGCTTTTTTTGATTCGGGGATAGAATTCAGTAAAACGATAGCCTTGGATGGGTTACATGGTCCTTAGACTACCGTTTCCAAAAACTGTTTCTGTCAACTGGATGCCAGAAAGTTCAAGGTTATAATCATTGAGAAATTGCCTCTCATTTATTTCTTTCCTGTTTTGCTAACTTTGGAAACCACACCCACATACCTGGTTATCAGCAAGTTTATGGTTTGTTAACATCCGCACTAAAGGTTTATCGTTGGGCAATAAGATATTTACATACTAGTGTGAAGGACTTCTGCTTTGGAGAACAGAAATGGGACCACTGCACATACACACGTAGTATGTATATGTACATGTATATATGTACAAGTATAGTGAGAGAACGTCAAAAGTAGGCCAACATACAGCCTTCAATTTATTACTTTTATTCATTACTATTTCCTGGCTGCCCTCAAAAATTGCGAGTTCAAGGTGATAAAGTAATGGGAAAAGATTGCTTCTCAGAAGTTTGTCAAAGAATGTTTTGATATGTCTAGATCTTAGAATCTCATCATGTTTGCAGCCATTGATTTGATTTGTAATTGTCTTCTTTTGTATCAGGTTGATAAAACAAAGCAAGTGTCCACCTATCAGGAAGTGATTCGTGGAGAGGGGATCTTACCTGATGGTGGAGAGTACAAACCCCCTTCTGATTCTTTGAAAAGCAGAGACTATTACACGGATTTCCTAATTACACTGGCTGTGCCCTCGGCGGTAGCATTGGTCCTTTTTCTAATACTTGCTTATATCATGTGCTGCCGACGGGAAGGCGTGTGAGTACTTTCAAACACTAATAAAAAATTATAGAGCCTACTGAGATAACAACATATAAGATTCCATTAAAAGCTAAGTTTCATTTAATTCATAAAGCACTTTATCAAGGAGTGGAAATTGTGTTCAAGTCAAACTATAGTACTTTATTCCTTTAAAAATGAATTAAAATAGTGTGGAGTCTAATAAATCAAATGAGGGGATATAGTTACTTTGTTCAAAAATTATAAAGGCTAGATGACAATTCATGCTGGCAAAATCAGTCCCAAGAATAAGTAAGGCTGGATATTTTGGTGACGCAAGCCACCTTGAGTCAGCAGAGACTTTGGAATCTATGACATGGTCACTGCACTTTAACTAAATAGTCTTAGTTTGATCAGGAGCAATGGTCAGACTTCTTGAAACTGTTCTGCTGTCAAACAGGGTGACAATCTAAATGTCTAAATATATATACCCATACCTATAAACCTAGGAGTAAATTAATGAAAATTAGTCTATAATTTGAGTAATGAGTATTTAGTTCATGAATAGTTAGTACGGTCAGGATATCAATTAAAATAATCTCCTGAGATTATTTGGAAGTCAGAGTAACAAAGCCAAGGATAAAAAATTAATAAAGCAGCAAGTAACAAATTCTTCCATTTTTACATGTAGCCTGATGTCATCATGTCGTAGAATTTATTTCGAAGAGCTTGATTCTTAATCTCCTTTTGTTTTCCCCATTTTTCTGTATGTTTCTCATCAGTATTCCATCTCTGTATGTGTACTCATCCAAGTAATGTCATCAGCCTGGTGGCAAATGCTGCCTGGTGGCATTTAATAGTGACAGTGTCAGCATTTCCACGTCATGCAAGATTTCATGAGCATATAGTCTTAATATTCCAAATATCAATGCTATGATTTAATTCATAAATTTTGTTTTGTTTCTAGGGAAAAGAGAAACATGCAAACACCAGAGTAAGTGTCTTCTTTCCTGTTATTTTCTTTATCATTTTTTTCCACTTCTCAGTTGCTCATCATGCTTCTCACGTGTGTATCATGCTTTGTTTTCATTGGTCATCTCTCATAGTTGATTTCATGAGTGTGAAAGCTGCTTTCTAAATAGAGAGATTTAGGAGGGGTAGACATTAAAAATAAAAAGAGGGTTTGAAAACTAAGATTATACAAATAAAAAGTAAACCTAAAATATTTCAGATTCAGAGTATTAACTTGACATTTATATTATGTGATTTCCCAATCTGCATTTCTATAAGCCAGAGAACAGATGAAAAGACCTTTCATACACGCTTTCCTGAATCTACAGTAATAACCTACCATAAAATGAAACTTCTGTGAGTATTTATAAATGCCCCATCAGAAGCAACAATATAAAAGCTCTGGTAGTTTAATCTTAGTCGTAGAAATTAAGTAGAATGCTAGTTTGTTACTTAGGGCTGTAATATTAACACAATGCTTCATAGCTTAGTTTAACAAAAGACATCTAATTAAAAATTAGTTTATACTTTCCAGTTTTGCTATGTTAAAAGTATATGAAACGTATCTCTCTTTTTTTTTTTTGAGATAACTTGTAGAAAGCCGAAAGTGCAATAATGGCCTCCTACTTAAAAAAATTTTTTCAAAAAATTTTTCAAATTGATGACCCGCTGGGATAATATATGATTTTAAATATATGTTGTCTTATTTCTTTCTGACCTAGCATCCAACTGGTCCATCATAGTGCTATTCAGAAATCTACCAAAGAACTTCGTGACATGTCCAAGAATAGAGAGATAGCTTGGCCCCTGTCAACGCTTCCCGTGTTTCACCCTGTAACAGGGGAAATCATACCTCCTCTCCACGCAGACAATTATGAGAGCACTAATATGCCATTGATGCAGACGCAGCAGTAAGTACCACTTGAAACCGTGATTATTAATATGCATGAATGTGTCCAGTTCCTGTTTAGAAAGACCAGAGCTTTTCATTATTGGTGCTTTTGTTTGTTTGTTTTTTGTTTGTTTATAGAGAAGAGAAAACACCAAAAAGACATTGATAGTGTAGATCCCAATCCTACTGTACTGACCCAAATTAATACAGTTACTTTCAGGGAATTCTTTTATTGTTTTTTCTACCATAATCCACCTTAATATTTAAGAAATTGACACAGCTAATAAACTAACATATGTTTGCTCAGAGATAAGTTCATTGTGAAAAGGAGAGCCTTTTCTAGAGTGTGATAAATTGATTATTTTTAGAGCTATTATTAGAATTATTTAGTTCTTTTAACCTATTATTTTAATATTATTACCACAGAACAATTTAACGTAAGTTGTTTTTTTGTCATCTGCTCATCTATCAAAACGAGTAGTTCTAACTTGGGCTGTAAACACAGTGTATCAGTGCAGACCCTCCTGTTGTGCTAGGGCTGTGGTCGGGAAGCCTGGAGCGGTAGGCGTAGGGGGAGCGGGGAGGAAGTCACCCTGTTGCTCTTTAGGACACCCTGTTGCATGCCTCGGTCAATTCTGGTATAACTGAATTGTCGGTGAAACTGCCCTTTATTTTGAAGAACATGTCTCTTTTTTTCTTTTTTCTTTAACCATATGTTAAAAAGGGTTCAATTCCGTTTCCCCATGGAAGTCACAAGTTTGATTTTTGACATCCTCCTCTGTTTCACTTTTCTAAGTAAATGGATAGAAAGGAAAATTCCTCTCCCACACAGGCACATAAACCTTAGGATATGAAATAGAAGTAACCTCTTACTGATTAAAGGTTTGTCTGGGAAGAGTACTGGGTGCCAACATTTTCCCATCAGGATGCTTATTTTGTAGCCATATAAAGTGCATGTGATAACTGGAAGATTAAACAGTAATTACTCTGAGTAGAATAGACAGTCAGACTCAATAAATTTGTCCAAAATACTTTGGAAATCTGAAAGTACTGTGAGAATTTTCCTAAACTCATATAACAGTATTGATTTAGTGAGGAATAGGCCAAGGTATGTATGTGCCTGTTTGTGACTTACTGGCTCAAGTCCTGTTTACCGTGGGGAAAACTGTGATTTAAAACCTGAGTGTTGGAAATATTAATATTCTATCAAGGAAGTAAATATTAGAGTCATACAAAGTGGAGTTGCACTGAATGGAGGGGTGGATTTCTGTGTTCTCTGACGGTTAGCGAGACATAAAACCCGCTTTACCAGGATTTGATGCTGATGAGGAGGATTAGTAAAATTTCAATAATATTGTAAGAGTTCACAATTTAACAATCTCTCCTGCCATTTTTAGAGGAAAATTATGAACAGCCTTGTCATTTTACAAAATGAAAAGAGTTAAATAATTCTTTAAAATGAGAAATAATATCTCATTTTATTTACCCAAAATTGCTAGTGAAATGTTGATAAATGTTCTTCAAATGTGGATATATGTTCTCAAAAATAAAATGGTCAGATACACTTGAGATGGGTTTGTCTTTAGCTTTTTTTAATCAGAAGAGCTCTCAGAGCCTTCAGTGTGTCACTTTGGTTTGTGAGCCCATGGGGAAAGATCCGAAGATGGAACTTTAAAGAAGACATTTTGGGAAATGCTTCTATTGACAATACAACAATAGTATCAATTTCAAAATAGAGAATTATTCATTATGAGTACGGGAACTTGAATATGTTTGTAAATCAGTAAAACTATTGCTTTTAAAGTGTAAGGGAGGAGAAAAGTGTGATTTTTTAGCTGTCCTTTCTAACCATATATATTGAACATAAGAATAGCTCCTTAAAGATTATTTTGATTTCTTGTAGGTAGGATTTTGCAATATAAATAAAATTTATAATGAAATAAAATTTTCTACCTCATTTGCAACCACATGCATCTCCCAGGTCCTTCCATAACCCCGTGAGGACTGTCATTATGTTGATCAGATCTCTCTATTTGTAAATGCAATAGGTTATTTTATTGAAATTTTTAAGTCCAGAAAACCTTCATATAATTCAGATTTCTGCTAATGGAAAAACTCCATTAACTAGTACTTCTATACAAATAGGGTGCATAGATAATTGATGATGCTCACAATGGTTATTCTGAGGCACTGCTAGATCATCAAGTGCGTCTGACTCATCAGAGGAAAATTAAATTGCATTCGGTATAGTTTCGCTGTTGAGTGTATATTATCTTTCTTTTATTCCCAGAAATGGATAGAATGTGCACAGTCTCTATGGTAACTCCCTATAAGGTAGAATATGTGATTAACCTCATTTTCCAGCCATGCCAGATAATAGGAGATTTATTATCCCACGTTCCTCACAGCTGTCCTTTATGCAAATTCAGCTTTCACTCCTTACCTTAAAAGCATACCCTGTCCTTAAAGTCCTATTTCAGTACCAAATACACACACATATGTAAATATTTTAGTCATTTGAATTGAACTGAATTCTTAACTTCAAAATGAAATATTTGATGAGGAATCACAGTACTTGATAATTGGGTATGTGCTTGGATAATGCTGCCTGGTATTGTTAATTAACTCTTCCTAAAAGGGCATGTATTTCATCTTCACCTGTTCAAACTAACTGTACTGAATTTATTACTCATAAATAATTTGGCTAACTAGTGGATTTTGTGGGTATTCTTCAAACTTGACACCAGAAACATTCAAGCATAAGGACATGGCTGAAAGTTTATGTTGGCTTCTAGGCAAGACTCAAGAACATGAACATTCAAAGCTGCATAGAAACATATTTGGGTCTTTTAAACAAGTTAATCCATGAGGTATAGAGAACCTCCTCATAACAGAGTTAGGTATAGAGAATTTATAAGAGTTACATAATGAGAACCTGTCACATTTATTTCTCAATTACACAAGTGTTTTATTGTTTGGGGGCTTAGGGTTTGTTTTGAGGGGAGGGGGGGCGTTTGGTTTTTTGGTTTTGATTTTTTGGTAAAATGCTTCGTGGGACTCCAGGTTGGCACCATAAATTAGAAATAACAAATGTTTTATTGTTTGCAGATGATAAAATTGAGCCACGTATAAGGGACAAAACTAAGCTGGGTCAAAAACTGAGATTAGATTATTTACCTACCTTGGTCGAGTCAGGGATAAATATGTGGTCATTGACCTTAAAAGGTCAGAAGGTTCCCTGATTGAGGTTGCAGGCAAGGTGACTAAATAGTGCAGAGAAACTGGTGATGGAACATATGTTCAGAAAGGAGCGATTTCATTTGTGCAGTGATCCTCTGCTGCTCAGGTGACAGAGACCGTGCAAACAGCCTGTTAAACTGTCACCAGGTAGAGAAATGTAAGGGACATTTAATTTCATCTTTGCTAATGTAGTTATTGTTTAATAACTTACTGTTTTGGAAGGATTTTTGAGGTATAGACAAGTTGCAAAAATAACGCAGAACATTCCAGTGTTTTATTATATCTGTTACAGTAAGGAACGAACCCTGGTGCTTTACTGTCAGACAGATTTCAGACTTTTTTCCTCCAGATTTCACTAGTTTTTCCCCTGATGTCCTTTTCCTGTCCCAGGATTCTGCCTGGGACACAGTAATTGGCCTGTCTTAGTATTCTCTGGTCTGCACAGGGTCTTACACCTTCCTTGTTTCCATTGGCCATGAGAATCTTGAGGAGCACTAGCCACAGAGTCTGTAGAATGTCCCGGCTCCCTGGTACATCAGGGTTCCTGCCTCTGCAGGTTTACTAGTGATCTTTGTAGTTCAGCGAATAAAGGTTACCATTAAGAGTCAAAAGTATTCTTTCCCCTAGACAGTCCCTAACTCGTTACAATTCATTGCTGTAAATTGTATTACAAAGTAATTCTTAAAAAAGCAAATGTTGCTTTGCCCCCAAAATCCCTGCTGTGATTAGGGTTATGACCGAAGATTTAACATAAAAAATAGATTACAGGTTTGCCCAATGCACCTTAAAGATAAAGCTTTGTAATGATTTAAATTAAGAAAGTGAAATTCTAAGTCATAGAACTTTAGGTCTGAAAAGGCCAATCAGGTCTGGCTTGGTTGTCCCAAGCCAAGTTGAAGGCCACACTCACCTGTGGACCTCTTACTGGTTAGTATGGATCTCGAGGCCTCCTTCTGGGGATTAAGAATCTGACGGACAGGTGTTATGGTGGAGCAAGAAAGAAGTTGAGAAGTCCTGATTGAAACACTGAAAGGATGCAGGTTTGGGGATTCATAAGCTACATTGCTATTTCTGGTATTTCTGCTGTGGCTGGAGGCGGGGATGGGGATGTTACTCACACTTTTTCTAATTATCCCTGAGGGGCATGTGCACAGGAGAGTGTGAAAGGGGGCAGTCCAACCCATTACCTAGAGTGTTGGGGCTGTTTGTGGGTTTATGCTTATCGGGCCTCCAGACTTTTCACACCTCCGTAAACCGTAAACCACCTGAGGAGAATGGTGTGGAGAGGTGGGTGGGTGCCGATTAGAAAACAGTGCCTGGATGGGACAGAGAAATGCTAAACCGTGAAAATCTAAAAACCACTGGGAAATTGTATTCATTTGACAACTTTATGGCAGGCATTGACTGGAGGATGCCAGCTATTCAATTTTCCAAAAAATAACTTACTCTTTAAAAAAATCTTGGAGAGAGGGAAAGGGAGGGAGAAAGAGAGGGAAAGAAACATCAATGTGCAAAAGAAACATCAGCTGCCTCTTGCCTTTTGCACGCCCCTAACTGGGGACCTGGCCCGAGACCCAGGCATGTGCCCTGACCAGGAATTGAACTGGTGACTTTTCAGTTCACAGGCTGGCACTCAACTCACTGAACCACAACAGCCAGGACACTTGGTATTTTAAGGGGTAGATCTTCCTTCTCATTATTCTTTTCTTATACCAACATATAAGTATCTATAAGCTTTTCCTGAGTGGGAGGTATTTTCATACAGGATTGAATGTAATGCATAATAGGGGCAAGTGCCTAAACATTTTCTAGAAAGATTTTAATTGGCTATACAAAAATTTTCCTTATTCATTATACAACACATAATACCTAATCCAGGGTAATTGGGTCTCCTTTGTAACAGGAGGTAGGTCATGCTTAATCTTTTGCAAATTAACAAGTATAAAAGTAGAATTAAGTCTTCTAATTAAATATATTTGGTAACTAATCATTTTAGCTTTTATCTGAAGTGTTTTTCCATTATTCCCTTTGGTAATAATAACTAACTTCATGATAAAGTTCCATAAGTAAAAAATTAGATTTCAATAAAAGTTACTATCAGTTGAAGAGAGTATTTCAGGGGACCAAGATAATGATTCCTGTTGACAGGAAGTGTTAACCAACTAAGAATATTTTGGAGCCATTAACTTTTTTTGTAATTCAATAAGTATACAGTGAAAGCACTGAGGGCAGTATCTCTTTGATGGGTTTTCTTTCTGTAGGTTTGTATGGTATCATTTTAAAGCTGTGGTAGGTTTGCTTTTGGCTTGCTTTAAGCAGGGGAAAAATTAAATGAAATAAATGAATGTCTCCTTTTTCCTTTATGCATTGATTTTGGTTAAAGTTACCATAGGTTTTGAAGTTAAAATTATGCAGATCCAGTTGGTATGTATCCCCCTTCTTAAATCCACATAATGGCATGTCCCTTAGTTGAACACTAAGAGTTACAACGTTCAAATCAGTGAGGTTTGGACAATGTCAGTTTGGCTGAAATAATTGGGAAACTTCAAAAATCTATTACTGTGTCTTATTGTTTAGTGACTCCATGGTAATTCAGAAGAGAAGTGTTTTGTAGTTTTGTGTTCCACATAACTAAACTGTCATTTATTTTCAACTCTGGCACAGATTATATGGATTTATACAAATCACTTAACCTTTCTTTGCTTTTGAGTCTTCAAGCAAGTAGGAATATAATGGGTTGATAATCATCAGCCTTACTCATAGAATTACCCTACGGGATATCCAAGAATATCAAATTACCTTAAAATGGTTGTACAAATAATAAGTAATTGCATACTCACCCCAAATCATTTATTTATTAATTTGTAAGTTATTACCTTTGCCTTCTTAAACAATGAAGTTTGTGCAATAGTTCATTTACATAATTTTCTATTTAAATGTATGTAATTAATGATACTAAAATTAGAAAATAATTAATGCTAATAATTTAGAGAATTACAGTTTTCTTAAGTCTTTTTTCTATGTAGTGCAGTTTATACATAATAATTGTTCAGTTTGTTTGTTAATAACTTAATTATTCTAAATAGTTTTATGACTTTATAAAGGTCCTTTCTTTGAAGGATTATTGGAATTCTCTTTGAAGTCAACCCCCACTAGCCTGTATAATTGCCTTTAAGCAGCCTGCTTTCACTGAAGATGGAAATGGTTCCATTCTCTTACTGAGTTCTCTGCCTCTTAACTGAGCAGAGTTTTCTACAAGCATCTTCCCAATATCCTGAAGCAGTGCTCTTATGGGGTACCTCTCTTCAGCTTTTAAATGGAACACCCACTTCGAATATGCCCATCATAGATATATTAACACGTTCAACACTCACAGGCTCACACGTAGTCAACAAGTTTGGGCAACCACAAAGACAGAGCTCTGTGTGCATACCTTGGAGACTCTGGGGAAGTTGAATCTCCACATATTTTTTGTTGAGCACCTTTTTGTCCACATAAGCACTTTCAGATGGAATTGAACTTGCAAGGAGTGCATGTACACTGTTCAGGCGTAACCATTTGGGACATGCACTGCAGATACTTCTAAATCCCCAAACCAGTGTCATACACACAGTAGCTTTCTCATATATCTTCTCCAGATTTCTTGCTGGCTCATGTACTTCCTCAACCAACCATTTCTCTTCAAACCTAGCCAAGTCCTTTGCTGTGTAGAAAGTTTAGCAGTGTAACAGAAGAGGTAAAAACAGAGGCTGGAGAAGAAATGGGTGTAGATAGATTTTGATCAGTGTCTTGCAAATTATGTTCACTGACCAACAGGAGAAGGGGTTCCAAGGACTTCATTTAAATACCAATGGTGAATTTTGGTACCCCTAACCTATGGCTTTTGAAGGGCATTCTTTGTCCTCTTTGTTATTTTTATTTTGTCAGAATACATTGATTTAATCCTTGAATATGCTAGGAAGAGCTAGAGCTGATAGGAAATGAGAAAGGGTGTGTAGGTGGTGGGAGGTGCTGCATGAGTTTCTTATGTAGAAAAGACACAAATTAGTTTTCTCCGAGAAGTTAAAACTCAGATTTCTGCTGCCCTCCCCACCCCACTCCTGCTCCCAAAGGCCCATGAAATGGCATTTTTACTTTTGTAGTAAAGATGTCTGTTTTCCCATCTTTAAATCTAGAATTTATTTCCTCTTGTGGTTTATAAATTAATCTTCTTTACTTTCATCGTCAAAACCATTATAAATGCTTAGTGTGAAATGGAAAGAATAAACAAACCAAAAGAAAAAAACCCTTCCTGAGACCACACAAGGATAAATAGGGCTGATAGGTAATAGCAAAAAGGAATGTAATTATTGACATGAATTATTAAGTAACTTCCTTAAATTGAATTAGAATTGATTTTATTTCCTTATTAACAGCATGTTAAAATGGAACTGAAATTTTTAAAAAAAAAAAATCACTCAGAGTCATTAACATTCCTATAGATTAATTCAAGAGTTGAAACAGTATTTAACTAACATGTACTATTTTTTCCACTTTGGATTGTTGTGTTTGAAACCTAATATTTGCCTGGCTGAAATAATTTTAGATCAGTGGTTTTCTAACTTTGCTTCTTGGAGACTTCTTAGATGTGCCCTAGGGGCCAGCTTGCAGGGCATAGGAAACAAAGCGGGAAGGATTCCCCAGCTCCCTTGTCTCAACTGGGGGCAGCCTCCCGTTTATCTCTTTTGTGCGTGGTGTTCTGCTTAGGATTTCAATTAAAAGGAATTCCGTTGCTGAAGAGAAACAAAAAAACTTTGAAAAGCCCTGGCTTGGATCAAACCCTACTCTGTAGCAAGGGACTAACTCCTAGAATTTCTCCCACACAAATCTAAATTGTACATTTTTGTAAACTAATTTTAATATCAAATTTGAAACTAAATGTTATGTGTTACTAAACACATGTGTATCCTGTGAATCTCTGTAAGTATCCACACTGTTGCACGTATTCATTCAAACAGTATTTATTTCGTGCTTATTGCCGGGGATACTAGATGGAACAGGATGACTCTGCAGGTGGACGTGCCCCAGGGCCACGAGACACATCAGGGAAGCACGCCGATAGCATGGGAAGCGTGCTGACTGGTGACCTACCGGGGTGGTACTTCGAGAGGGAGGAGGCGCTGAAATGGTGGTATTGGAGAGGTTATTTTTTTAATTAAAAATAATACATTAAAATTTAGTTAGCATTCCTGTGGGTTATTTTTAAATTCTAAGAGTAATATTTGTTCACTGTAACAAATTCTGAGTTGAATTTGCAAGGACAAGTGGGATCTGGTGGTGGTGGTGGTTGGGAGCTCTGTTTCCGCAGTCAGGGAGGCCTCCACGCAGGGACCAGATACATGGGTGGCCTTCTAGGGGCACACCAAAGCCTGGGAACTTAGTTGGGAGGTGGGTATAAGAAAATAATGAAATGCGTGTTACCTGAATGATATAATCAGAGTTGTGTTTAGGAGAGCAGCTGACAGCGATGTGCACCGTGGACTATAAGGGGGCGAGAGTGGGAATAAGGAAGCAATTCAGATCAGCTGCAAAGATCCAAGTGAGCAAGGACACTGGCTTTAACCAGGTTAGCCATGGAGATGGGAAAGAAGGGGGCATATTGAAAAAAATTGAGGAGGAATATCAAGAATGCCCCAGTGATTAGAGATGGGGAGGGAAGGGCTGGTGATGACTTGTGGATTTTGACTGGCACAGTTGGGCAGGTGGCAGCTGGCATTTCCTAGGATGGGGAGAAAGGGGCGCGGATTAGGCATAGTGAATGAAGGTGGTTATACGTGCTGTTCTGTGGGCGTGTGTAAGTGTATAAATGTGTTCTAGACCTGGATCTGAAAGTGTGCAGGTTACAGACACAAGCCCCAGAACGCTGTGCTTATTTCTGTATCAGCTACTTTCTAGCTATGTCATAGTCTTGGACCTCTAAGCCTGTTTATTCTTCTGTAAACTGGGGGAAGTAATACCTGTGTCCTAGGGTTTGTTGTGAGATGGAATGTGGCGTGTAGTAGCAACTCCATGAATGTTACCAATGTTGTTTTCATTTATCTTCCTCAGACCTCAGTTTCCTCATCCATAAACTTGGGGTGGGGGTTTGCTGCAGTAGATGATTTAGGGGGTCCCTTCTAGCCAAAAAGTTTGTCATTCTAATATCTCTACTCTTTGATTACATGTGTGTAAGCAAACACAGCTTTACTAAAAAAAAAATGTTAATCATTTCTAGGAACTTGCCACATCAGACTCAGATTCCCCAACAGCAGACTACAGGTGAGTAAATGAATCGATGTACTCATATGTTGATATTTATGAATGAAATTAATAGATTAAAAGACGATTATAGTGCTGTATAATTTATTGGCTTGAGCTTTGCAAGTAAGGCAAAAACAATGGCCTTCCTTAGAGTTAGAACTTGAGAACAATAGATTATTGCATAGATTGGCATCAAAGTGATAAACACAGGGTCAATGATCTTAAAGCGAAAACACCCATGGAGGTCCCGTCTAATTAAGGAAGACTGAATGAAATCCCCCTTTTTCAGCGAAGCTGCCTATTCTTTCCCTTGGTATGAAAGATTCTTAGCTTAGATGCATCCAGGATTTGTCTCAGTAAGTGAGCAGCTTGAAACTGACTCTTACAAAAGGAAACTATTGTGACTAATCACTGAGGCTTCGGGGGGATGAGTGAGAAATGGTTGGCCTGTTCTAACGCCAGTTTTAAAAGCTGTTAGAACACGACCAAGGACAACAAGATGGTGGGCAATCCTCCCTGGACTATTCTATTTGCCTAAGACTTGCTTTCTTTAAGTTTATTTCTTTCAAGTGTCCCTAAAAAATTTCCACAGCCAATTATTTCATTCATCTCGGTACCGAGTAGATAACTTATTCATGATTGTCTTCTAATTAGTGGTTGATTCTTAATTCTAATTGCCAGGCAACCAGTAATGCCTTTTTAGCTCTTTTGGAAAAGCAAGAGAAGTTTTAAAAATGTAAGTTGGATGTGGAATTCTGAGTATGAATAGTGGTATTGTGGTAGGGAAGCTATTAAGTACATCTCTTTAAAACTTTAGGCACATATAGAAATGTACTGGATATTTTTCATTCAAATGTTATCCTCTCTATTACTGCTTTCGGGAATTTAAGGAGATTTTCGTTTGACAACTTTTCAAAGATTTGAGGCAAGTATAATGAAGTTGTTCATCAGATTTTCATTACAAAATAACGTTTATCAGAACTTTCCCCCATAATTTTGATTACTTGTTTTAATTAAATGCTAACATGTTTCAGCAAGACTGTTCAATATATTGATGTAAGCATTCAGGAGATTAATGAAGGAACAAACTTTGTTATAAATATGTTATATAAAGATCAAAAAAGTAAATGAATCCCCACTACATCTAATTATGTGGCTTTTATTTTTTAAAGAGAAAAAAAATTTTTAAGTGTATTTCTGCAATAGAAATGGTAAAAGTTCTTCTTTGACCTCATAGACTTCCATCTCTCCTAAGGTGTCTTTTCTCTGATTCTTCATTACTTCAGGCAAAGAGTTAGTAGAAGGGAGGCAATTCCTGCCAAAGTAGAAATCCTTTCTGAGTATTTTAAAAATCCACACTTTACTTATCTCCCCATTGGGGAGAAATAAGGAAGCCTAAGTAGATGATATTAGGGAGATTTACTTGATAGTTATATGGATATCTAACAAGTAGATCTGTTAGCGTGCTTCATTTTAGTCATAGGCAGCATTTCCAAATACAGGAACAATGTGTGCCTATGCAAATGTGATAGGGGCCAAAGAATTTCCCTCGAGGCATTTTAGGTTGTTCAAGCTATTTTTAAAATTGTTTTTCTAAGTCAGGTTTTTGGGAACAGGCATTTTGCTTGAGTCAAGAAAGCTTTGATCTCCTTTTTAGTTAACACTATAGCCTGTTGCCTATCGTCTTGTTTTCTTACATTTTTCTGTAATTTGGAGCATATTATTGACTAAAGTGCACTATTTTCTCATGGTTGTTTTCTTTCTTCATCTTGTTTTTGGTGAGTCTTCAAAGTATCTAAGTGCTGAGAGAGAGAGCGAGCGAGCGAGAGTGCGCGGCCACCTGGAATGTTTAATAATGTGATAGATTGTTGTGTTTCTGCTTCACTTAAATGTAAAATCAAATAGAGTCATGTCTCCTGCAGAGAAGAGCTAAATGTGCAGGTTACATTCTTTATTCCCATTCTGTTCCTTGGAATGAAAAAAAAAAAAACAGAGTTTGTTTCTCGGTTTCTAAGGTGTTCTGTTCTGTCTGCACATGCACGGGTTCAGTGCCGTGTCCATATTTTCGTGGGTGCGATACCTCTTCTCCTCCACCCTGCTTATTGTAGTGCCACAGAGAGGCAGCAGGATTTGCCACAAGTATCAGGAAATAGTAATTTGATTTTCCCAAGTACCTCAGAGGACTATGCTAAGTGTCACGGTTTTATTGTCTTTTTTTATTAAATGTAACAAGGAGACAGTGGTTAATAACACTATACAGTTTCTTTGTGAAGCTAATTTAAGCACAAGGTCTGTCTCTTGGATACCACGTAATTTTATTTGTGGCTGCCTATATGGAATTTGTTAGGGGAGAGCATACTTTGAAGTTTGTTTTATTTAGTTGTTTTCTTTTAAATGATCATGAACAGTTTAAGAAATGAACTAGCCGTGGCGCTGTGACCCTGGGACGGAAGCCGGGCTGGGATGGTAGAGCAGTTAGAAGCTGATGATAGTGCTCCCCTTTGGCCTGGGCGCAGGCACTAGGATCGATGCCTCTTCTGGTTTTCTCATTTTCTCAGCACTTCCAACCCACGTGATATTTTCTAAAAAGCCCCCATTAAAAGGTACAGTCATACACCCAGCAGTCAGCCGCATTCTTTTGTCTGCTGTGGGAAGAATTTTTAAGCCGTGCCTTTTGACAAACACAGAACATTGTAGCTTTGGCCCAGGAAGGAAAGGACTCAATTAGAATTTTTCCTTTGGAAAAAATTTTAAACCAAATGCAGAGAAAATATTTTAAATTATGTTAAGATGATAGGAAATCACTGCTTGTCATAATGTGTTTTGCTCAAAATCTACAAGTGTCCATGCCTGACTAATACTTGCCCACATTCGTTCTTACCCATTGCAGGTAAATGGTATCCCTGAAGAAAGAAAACTGACCGAAGCAATGAACTTGTAATGCGACAGTATAGCCATTATAGCTTATTTCTTCTCTCTTCCAATAATGCATGAACTCTTCTGGCGTGTGGTGTGCATGTCGACAGTATTAAGTATGTACCAAATAATACAATATAACTTTCATTTTACTAATGTATTTCTTTTGTACTTAAAGCATTTTTGACAATTTGTAAAACATTGATGACTATATATTTGTTACAATAAAAAGTGATCTTTAAAATAAATATTATTAATGAAGCCTGACGTCTGCTGAAATTTACTGCAGAAAGGGTCGATTGTCTCCTTTACAGTAGGAAGCTTTTGTTGCTAAGGAACAGGTTCATGTGATCATCCTTTGTTCACCAAGATTTTATAAGGATTTCCAATAAATGTATAAAATGTCCATGCTCTGTGTTCTAAGTGAGCAGCCCATTTAATTTTTTTTTTATTGATTTTAGGGAGAGAGAGGAAGGGAGGAAGAGAGAAAAGGAGAGAGAGAAGCATCAACTTGTTGTTCTAATTACTTATTCATTCCCTGGTTGTTACTTGTATGTGCCCTGACCTGGGATCAAACCTGTTACCTTGGTGTATTGGCCAGGGTTAAGTGAACAGCCCATCTAAATAATACTTTTATCCTTGTGGCCCATAAAGCCTGTTGTTTTATATAACACTTCTTGGCATGTTTTATAGGGTCGACGTGATTTTATGGTGGGCAGATTTGAAGACACCCAGTTCGTGAAGGGCAGCTGAGGCAGCATAATTACCTGACTCTATAATCAGATATTTGCTTTAGAAGTGAGCTAGGAACTATTACTCAAAAACAGAAGAGTTACAGCCCTGGCTGGCGTAGCTCAGTGGATTGAGCACGGGCTGGGAACCAAAGTGTCCCAGGTTCGATTCCCAGCCAGGGTACATGCATGGGTTGCAGGCCATAACCCCCAGCAACTGCACATTGATGTTTCTCTCTCTCTCTCTCTCTCGCTCTCTCTCTCTCTCTCTCTCTTCCTCCCTTCCCTCTCTCAAAATAAATAAAAAAAAACACACACAGAAGAGTTACCTGCTGATGGTGACATGAATTAGCTCCAAAAAACCCCAGGCTCCCGTTTGATAACACTGCTTTCAGTACTTTGAGCAGAGTTCCCTCACACCACGTCAGTCTACTTCGTATGGTTTGGATCAGTGTGGCCATCAGGCTGTCCAACAGGGCTGCAACAAGCACACTGGGCCAGCCACGGAGCCTTTCCTTGCTCTGCTCTGAGGAGGTTTCTGCATCACCTGTTAATTGGCCAGAGCACACACAAATGCTACCTAAATCGGATTCCAAAATCCACAAAGACTCCTGTTGGTACTGTATGCAACTGCTCATCCTCCACTTAGAGGGAACGCTTCATCCTTGACCTTGGAAACCTTGCCCCAATCCACTCCTTCCTGGGACTTAGCAGAGGATATAGGTTATTGGATTTCTTAAAAGTTTATCTCCTATGATTATGCCTTCTCTAGACAACTAGGGCATTGCTACTTACTGTTCTTTAGGACTGAGCATCTTAAAGTTGTAAATGTACTGGATCAGGTTCATGTCCTAGGAGGAAGGAAAGGTCGCCGTGACTCCAGGTGACTGGACCGTGGCATAGCCGCTGAGAATTCATGAACTGTTGCTCTGGCTAGTGGTACCAAACTGTTCCTGGTATCCAAGTGAGCAGGAGATATAGTAATACACGATCCATAAATCAGCAACTTCAGATCAGGGATCAGGAACTTTATTCCTCAGTTCGAAGAAAAAGGCCACTGTAGGCATTAGAAAATGCACTTGGAGTTAGCATTAGTTTTCACACTGACCCTACTGAGGACTTAAATGGGATAAGAAGAATCATTGGCCAGCATCTCACAAATCTTTGACAAGTGCCTTAATCTCAGCAATTTTCTCTGAGAAAGCGATGTTGCCTCTGACTTTATATTTTGATAGGAGTCTAAATACCGTATTTTTTAGACCATAAGATGCACCTAGGTTTTAGAGGAGGAAAATAGGAAAAAAATTTTTGAAGCAAAAAATGTAGTAAAATATTTAATAACATAAATAACAATATTTCACCAATGTAAATTTAAACAGAACTCAACAGCAGCATTAACAACTGTTATTCCTCCCATATTTGGTGGGGGCGGGGGGGGGAGTATGTCTTATAGTCCAAAAAATACAGTAGTTTCTTATTGGTTGTTGCTACCCTAATGGTCCTCACTATGGGTCAAAAAGAATGTGAGGATCCTGCCACATGCAGAGGATTTCCATCCCAGCTAAATATCCGCACAGTGGGCAAGTGACTACGTGGTGAGTTTGGGGTCTCAATGGTGAACGTAAATTAGAATACATTTCTTCACATGGCCACCGTAAGGCATGGCCCTAAAAAAAACCAGCTGCAGTGGTTTTCTGCACTTCCAGAAATTCGAGAAAACTCAGATCTAGATTTTAAATATCCTAGGAAAGTTTGTGACTTTTCCTTCTTCCAAGGTATAGTCATTCCAATAAGTTGTGACTTTTCTTTGGCCGAGTTCACCTCTGTCAATGCGCACTGGTGACAGAAAAGAGCTTTAGATAAAAGTGTTGAGGCTAAATTTGAGGCCTAGAGAATACTTAGAAGATAATAAAGTAGAAAACAATGCCAAAGCAGGAGTCTCCGAGTACAGACACAGCAAGTAGGTGGGGTGTGTGACTTCTGGGATCAGTGGGCCAAGGTCTGAGCTATCATTTCTTAGGTCCTGACTATACCCAATTGAGTGGATGAATAAAAACTTTAAACAAGCCATTTTAAGGTGGAGCTGCTTCACAAATTTGCATTTTGGAATTCCTGTAGAATACCCTACTAGCTGCTTATATATTATTGCATGTCTGATATGTTAACATGAGTCAAGCTATATTCTCAGGATACCGTGGGCAGACAGACAAAACACAGGCTCTGCCCTGGAGGAGTGTGCATTCTAGCAGGAGAGACAGACATTAACCAAGTGGTCATGCAAGTGAACATCAAATTGCAATTGTGATTCATGCTATGAAGTAACTGGTCGGGTGTCACAGGGACACTTGACCTAATCTGTGAGGTCTGAGACATCCTGAGGAAGTTTGTGTTGATGTCAAGAGGATGAGTAGAAATTCAGTAAGATTAATGGAAGTCATTAAGAATGCTTGAGGCAGAGAGAAGAACATAGCTCAGTCCTTTTGGGAGAAGAAATCCTAGCGACTATAGGCTTCTATTAGAAAGTCCAGGGCAGCCCAAGTGTGGGGTACAGGGAGGGGATGTTGGGAGAGTCTGAGGAGGGTGAACCAAGAGGTAGGTAGGACCAAACCATGCATGATTTTAAAGGTAGAAAAAGTCTGGAGCATTTTAAGAAGGAAGGATGGTGACGTGTTCATATTCTGCATTTTAATACAATCAATCTAGCTCTAATACAGAGAAGAGATAGAGTAGGTTGGCAGAGTGGGCATGAATAGATCAAATGGGAGGCTCTTGTGGACACAATTGAAAAAATAATAACTTTGATTAGAATAGCGGAAGAGATGGAGAGAACAGACAGATTCAGGAGCAATTAAGGAGAATAAGAAAAACAGTTGGTACACTGATACTTTAAAAAAGGTGTTAAGTAAAAGAAAGGATTTTAATGCTGATTATGGGAGGGGGGATCCAAATGGTTCAGTCCATTGGAATAGAAGATATTAGAAATGATAATTTTGTGGGAGGATTTTATATACAAGAAGCCAAAACAGAAAAGTACCTATTTTTTCGAAAAAAAAATTCCTCAGTTTTATTGAAATATAACTTGCATATAACATTGTATAAATTTAACATGTACAACATAATGATTTGATACGTTTATATATTGTGGAATGATTACCCCAAGTTTAGATAACATACGTCACCTCACATAGTTCCTAAGATTTTTTTTCTTGTGATGAGAACATTTAAGATCTACTCTTAGCAACTATCAAATATACAACACAGTATTACCATCCCCAGAACTAATTTATCTTATACCTAGAAGGTTATACCTTTTGATCACCTTCACCCATTTCCTCCAACCCCACCCCTATGTCTGGCAACCACAAATCTGGTCTCTGTTTCTAAGAGTTTGATGTTTTTAGATTCCACATATGAGATCATATAGCATTTGCCTTTGACCTTTTTCACTTAACACAATGCCCTCACAGTCTATCCATGTTGTTGCAAATGGCAGAATTTCCTTCTTTTTGGCTGAATAGTATTTTATTATCTAATTCAAAATATTTACTGAGCACTTCCATAGGCCAAATACTGCTATAGATGTTGGGAATGTGGGTGTGAGAGACAAGTGCCAGTCTTAAAAGTGCATTTTATTGGACCGGAAATCTCTCCCTTAATGACACCTTAATAACCCAGGTTAGTCTGCTCTTGTCTCTTTCATGCCATTTTCAAACAATACACAATTCCTTTCTAAGAAAACAGCTGGGAATGAAGTTGATTTTGTTTATAGATAGATTCACAAAAAGCAGCCATACAACAGAAATATTGAATTTGTCCCCACCCCAAAATATATCATTCATTTGGGAGATGATTCCAGGAAGCCAGAGGTGGATGCAGAGTGAGGATGTGAGGGGGTTCTGAAGGAGAGCCAGCAAAAGATGTGTCATTGATCTGGCTGTCAGTCTGGAAAGCAGAAAGTCCTGCTACAAATCCTTCAGAATTTCCCCTCCGAGTAACAGGAGAAGGAGACTTTCATCCAATGACTCACCATCCTAGAGTGAAGAGCTGCTCCTCCAGGCATTAAAGCCCCTGCACTTTGGGCTTTGGTTAGGAGGTTGACAAGATCCCGGTGCTCTGGGGGGAACTGGCACAGAGCAGCTGGGAGGTGCTGTGGAGACTTGAGGTGAGAAATTCATGCTGAAAGCTAAATAAGCTATTAGCAAAAGGTCTTGATAAAGGGACACTGCTGGATTTTGCATAGCTTTCATTGACATACAATGTTAAAAAGCAATTACTGTATCGCCACTCCTTCTTAGCCGACATTTCACATTGCAGTGGGAGGAAGTCAACTTGAGATGTACATGAGGTTAATATATAAGGAAGAATAGCTTGATGAGGTTTTTGCTCGATCACTGGAAACTCATACCATGAGAGGGTTGATTTTTCATTTTGGAAAAAAATTGTTCGTGAGCTGTGTCGATGTGACAAATATATCCCTGAGTTCACAGTTGCTTGACACAGTAAAAATTTACCAGTCACTCGTAGCGCAGTGCAATCAGGCCAGCCTTCCTCCATTGTGAATGCTGTGTGATCTGGAACACGTGACATCCAAGGTTTCTACGGAAAACAAAGCAAGAACTGCAGGGTCATGTGGAGTGTTTTTAGGAGCTGGGATTCAGAATGTCATCTGTCACTTTCATCTATGCCCCATTCATTGGCTGGTAACGTCATGTTCCCCAAACATAATTGTTATGGATGCTGTGAAACGTAATCTTCCTGTGGACTCAGGAAGAGGAAATACTATGGTAACCATGAGCATGCGGACTGGCCGAAATGTGTGATAAGTGCTTAAGGACTAGCAGCTGTACACTGGGAGGCTAGAACAGGTTTACAGTTGTCTGTATGGAAAATGATACAAACAATAATAATACAAGAATAAACTTTCACATACAACTGTACTTTTGCCCCACCATATATATAACAATGAAAAATATAATTATGTGAATAAGCAGTTCTGTCATTCCCAATGACCTAAATTGTGAATTAGAATTTTTAATTCAACAGAAATAAAAGTAACAACAACAAGAAACTGCCTAGATATATTGGGTTGTCCAAAATATTCGTTTGGTTTGTTCTATACAATGGCTCTAGTAGTGCTTAGTTGTCTTTTACTTCATTTGAGACAATTTTGTTAGATTGTATTGTGGCAGCTATCATCAGCGTGAATTTAAAAAGCTTACCAAAACTGGTGAATTTTTGTGCAGCCATTTTAATATTGAAGATGGAAGAAAATATGCAACATTTTCAGCATATTATGCTTTACAATTTCAAGAAAGGTAAAAACAAGTGAAACCCCAAACTGTGACTGATCAAACGTGTCAGAAGTGGTTTGTGAAGTTGCTTGTACTGTTGACATTTTGGTCAAATAATTCTTTGCTGTGGGGCTGTCTCATGCACTGGAAGATGTTCAGCAGCACCCTGGCATCTGCCCACTAGAAGCCAAAAGCAGGAGACAGCCAACGTACTCAAAATACCCAAATCAATAAAATTATTGTTGAAAATGAAAAATGTATCTTTTTATGGAAAAAAACTAAAATTTTTTGACCAACCCAGTAATAACCAAGGTAAGCTAACTCTACAAAAATACTGCATTGAATTCTGGTAGAAAAGTATGTGATTACAAGTCATAATCCCCTATCTGCAATCCCCAAATCCACAGATCTTCATTTTTTTTATAAGTTCATAAAAAATCCATTTAATGGTAGAACCTGACCTAAACAAAAATGAGGATGCTTATTTTGTCTTTCTTAATCCTTCTTGGTGTGATGTTTTGCTATGGAAATTTCAACATTTTATCACCAGGTATTACCCTTAACCCTACTAAATATGTTATATAATACCATGAACATGACTAGCATTCATTACATTCATGAAATCTGAACACAATTGAATACTAAAATAGACCTGGTGCCTTGAGTTTCCAGTAGTCTATTGTGGACTTATATGATTAATTTCATAAATATTTAATTTTTATGTGATTTTGTATACTAAGCTTCTTTTTATCACCTAAATGTGGAGTCCTGATGTGTGCCCCAAACCAATGACGGGGTCAAACAGTGATGAAAGACTGAGGGAAACTTATCTAACATGGTAATATATTCCTCTTTTCTCCTCCAAAACATAGCAAAGTGCCTTACCAAATTATGTATCAAGGCCACTTCATTTGTCCATTCTCTGAATTTTAGGATTTACTATGTTCTAGGCATTGAATTATGCTTGGGAAACAAAGCAGACATAATGTGATATGAAAGAATAAACAAGGTCTAGTGTACAGTCTGGCACTATTTTGTGCTAAATAAATATTTGTTCAGGAAATCAATCTCATGTCAGTTACTAAAGGCTGGGAAGGGTAAAGAAGTGTTGCAATCCAGAGTGAAGAAAGCGGCTACTTACTAAATGATCGAAATCGGTCTGTTTTAAGAGAAAACATTTAAGAAAAAATTGGAGCAATGATCGCGAGCCAGTCATGCCTAACAATCTTGTCAGATGAAAGAGCATGAGTGGGACCCAAAAGCAATGGAAAGAAACTGTGATTATAGTTTCTGCACAGCATCTATTTATCTTTCTTTGGCAGCCTTCCCTATTTTCCCTAGGCAACCATCCCCTGACATACTTTCAATCCAGGTGCTCCCACTTGAATTGTCTCCATACCCATCACCAGGTCTCAGGGCTGGCAAATCAGAACACAGACTCCCTCTGGACCCAGGTCAGACCTCTGACCCGGCAGGCCTGTGGGATGTCAGTCAGTTTCACTGAGGCTACTGAGAGAGAGAGGAATGTGCTTTTTCCTGATGGACTTGAATCAAGGCCAACAGAGCACAAAAGAGGGGAACCAACAGAGTGGTCAGGAACCAGTTCTGTTTGCATTGTAGGCAGTAGAATTAGGTTTTCTGACACTTCAGCCTCAACAATGTGAAGGGACCCTGTGTGGTTGGAGCATTTTGAATGAGAGGGTAGTGGCATAAAAGACAATTCAGGTATAAATATATCAATCCAACACAGTGTACACCTTAAACTTCCACAGTGTTATATGTCAAATATATCTCAATAAAAATAACAATTAAGAAAAATTAAATTGTATTGAAAATGCAAAAAACAAACAAACAATAGCTTCAAGTTTTTTCTTTGAGAAGATGATTTTGGAGACATAAACAGAATCCTTGTAGTCTTATTGACCTTATCAAGGAGTTTGCATTTTATGAGCATTGAAAATTAAGCATTTGAAGTAGAAAATTAACTTGATCCCATTTACATTTCTTTATTTTTATTTTTATTTGTTTTAATTCACTCTGGGTCAGCAAAAATGGTGAGGTAAAAACTGCTGAAAATTCTCTCCTCCATAAATGAGAAAACTGACCCCCAAAAAGGTCAAAATTAACATTTTCCAAACTCTGGGAGCTAACCAAAGGCTCATAGCGTTTAGGGAGAGTTTACGCACATAAAACAGTTGAATCTTGGAAACAACAGCGAGCTTCCTGGCATTTCAGCCTGCCCTGTTCTCAGCCTCCCCTCTCCAGCTCCCAGGCAGCTCTGAAAACAGCCTGCGATCCTTATATCAACCAGCAGTCTGGGAGCTAAGAGTGGTTAGAGTTCCTGTAAAACTTCTTTCCAAGACAATTGCCATTATTATGTTACCTCTGTGGTGGTTCCCTGGATGACCATTTTATTTACCTGACTCAGAGCTCACCCAGTAAGAAAAACCTGGGGCATTTGGTGAAAACAATTAGAGGCAAATTGTGCTCTTCCTAGCTGCTGCTGAACGACAGTTGGGGTGAGATGGGCGCAGAGGAGTGATTCTGCTCCAAGTATTTTTGGTATGATTCTAACCTTTAGAACCATATTAATGTTTTACACACAAAAAATGGGTAAATGCGAACTAAACAAATACATTAAGTGGGAGATATCCCAGTAATGGAAGCACCCAAAATGAAGCAAGCAAACAAACGAACGAATGGATCCATACCTGTAAGTTACATGAATGTCTAAACAGTATGCTATACACCTAAAATTAATATATATTGAATGTCAACTGTAACTGAAAAATTAAAAATAATTTGAAAATGAATCCAGCTGTATGAAAAATGAATAACTTGGCCATACTCAAGTGGGGGGGGGTAGAACTCACATATGCAATTGGAATATAGTGTTTTGACTATTTGTTTGAAGTTAACAGAATTCTAACTATTATACTCCAGCAAGTTTTTTTTGTTTGTTTGTTTGTTTGTTTTTTACTGTGGTATGGGTCTACAATTCTGAGAACTTGGTTGTGTGTTAGAACTGTGCAAAGAAGTAAAGATTTTGTGGATAATGGAAGCCATGTTTGTCACCTTTGGAGAAGGGAGTTGCAAAGTGGAAGGGGGCAAGGCTGAGAGGAACTCGGCAGAGTTGGAATGGGGTGGGAGGGATCGGTATAAACCTGTAACTTTTAATGAACAGATAGACAGAAGATGTGTGTGTGCATACCTATGTCTGCATATGTCCTAGTTCTATCTGTGGAGAGACACTAGAAGCAATAATACCCACAATGCCTGGCAGCCAAATCTTGGTTTCTAGAAGCCCAGGCTCCTTGAGGAAATGGCTGATTTCAGGGCTGGGACAGGGAAACTACTAGATGAACTCAGAACATTCTCTTGTGCCAAAAAATAAGGAAGTGTTCAAAGAATAATCGGAATTTATTAAAATAATTCAGGAGCTGGCTAGAAGAAGCTCACGCTGACCAAATATGGGACAACTTGATTAACAAAATAAATATAATAATGTATTATTAGAGTACCTAAATCTATACTGATACTGATGAATGAATGAATGAATGAATGAGTGCTTTCTTATAGCAGAATACCAAGTAATGTAGAAGATGTGATAGAACTATAAAAATCATGATTTTGCAAGCACCATAGAAATAATTATTCAATACAAGAACCATAAATATATAATTATATAGAAACCAAGATCTGGACCCTAGACATTCTAAGGTGTCACTGCTTCTAAGTCGTCCCAATGGACAGAACTAGAAAATATGTAGGCATATATATGAACACACATACCTTCCATTTCTGTAGTATAATAGGATATTTATGTATTCTCAAAATATCTCCCTATAATGTTCCCCTTGGCAACCACCATTCCACCCTGTGCTTTTATAAGTTCAACTTTTTAGCATCCCATATATAAACAAGAAAATGGAGTATTTGTCCAATTTCTTTCATTTAGCGTATTGTCCTTGAGGTTCATCTATATTGAAGCATGTAGCAGAATTCCTTCTTTTTAAGGCACCACAATATTTCATTGCACAGCTCTATCACATTTTCATCATCCATTCATCTGTCAGTGTGCATGTGGGTTGTTTCTACCCCCTGGCTGTTGTGAATTGTAGGGCAGTGGATGTGGGTGTGCACATATTTCTCTGAGATCCTACTTTGATAAGCATATTTCAGCAATTACATAGGGAAAAACAGTAACTTTTACAACTCTGAAATCAGCTCAAAATAAAATTCTCTCAAAATAAAGATTCTTAAAAATATCACTCTAACTAAAATATGAAGAATGGCTCGAAGGGCAAAAGTTGAATGCAGAGGAAAGAAGAGTAACCGTTCAGGAGCAGTAATGGAGAATAAGAAATGGATAGAAGTCTTTGTCTTTGGGAAACATTTTATACAGAAAATTGATAGGATTGGCTAATAGGTTAGAAATGTGGGGGGAAAAGGAATCACATTGACTTCCAGAGTTTTGGCCTTAGTTCCTGGGTATATTTTTGATCTATTTACTGATTTTGAGAAGGCTGAGTGAAAAATAAGTATCAAGGATAAAATCAAGAGTTTATTTTTGAACTTTTTTTTTCTAGTGACAAAGTTCAATTCTTACCAGGGTAGAGAGCAGGGTGGATGTTTCATCTCAGAAACGTCAATGCCATCTGCCAGATTTTTGTGTATGTAAGCTGTGGTCAGTCTCTGAAACACACTTGACTGGCTACAACAGAGAGTATTAGTAAAATGTTAACTAGGTATGTATACAAATGGCTGGTAACATCTATATCAGTGCAAAGCGTTCAAAGGTTCTGTCACGTATGAAGATAATGAAGTCCAGGGGTCTTGTTTTAGGTGAATATGTAACAAAGGGCTATCTTAGACAAACCTAAAGGTGAGCAAACACATTTCAAAAGCAAATAGTCAGAGTAGTGACCTAATTTATCTGTGGTGATTTCTCATGTAGGAACATTATTGGAAAATTGAAATGAATAATTAAAATTGCTTCCACTTCGTGTTCAATGATCTGAACTTGAGAGCAGGTGCTCCTAGGCTGAGCCAAGTAGTCAGAGTCACTGAGACAGAAGAATTCTTTATTGACTGTTCATGGAATTCCTAGTGAGATGTACAGTGCACATTAATGCCATATCTTGATAGATGCTAATCATGGCTTAGACACTTAAGGTCTTTTTTTTTAAAGAGCTCAGATCTGTCTTGTTTACCTACTTTGCCTCAGAGTAACTCAAAAGCCTATAAAATCTATTATGTGAGAAATGTTAAGTGCCTAAAAATAAAAAATGGGATGGGAGATATATCCTTCAACTAGATTATAGTGTTTGTCTTATTTTTTGATGTGTCATTTACTGCTATAGTTCTGCTGTGTAACGAACTACCCCCAAAATAATGAGCATTTTTTTAAGTCACTGTGGGTCAATGATTTAGGGTAAGTTTGATTGATTGAAAATTTCTTCTAATCTAATTTGGATTTCCCCATGTGTCCTGGATGGAGCTGGCTAACTACTGGCTGATTTAGGATGGCTTCAGCGGGGATGGTGGGCAACCTTGCTTTCTTCCAAATCCATCTATCTCATTTAATCAGGTGGCTTGGACATGGTCTCATAGCATGGCAGAAACACAGACAAAAGTAACTCCATCATACAAAGGATTAGCAGGAAATGTGCATCTTCTTTCAAGGCACTCTTTGAGATTCATTTGCTAACATGCCATTGGTCAAAGTGAGTAAACTGGCTGAGACCTGATCAGAGTGGTAGGAGAATATAAGATCACAGGGTTGACTGTGAATATAGGGCGGCAATGAACTGAGGCCATTGATGCAATCAGTCTACCACAGTCTGCACACTGGTCCTGATTATTCATGTTCCTTCCACACGCAAAGTCACCAGACCCCTTTTGGGACTCCAGCTTCTCATACAAACATGGCAACAGCTTACAAAGTATAGGATTTTATGATCTATATCAGGTTCAGAGGCTTCTTAGACATGGTTCCTCTTGATATGGAGACACATACCACATCTGTGAGTAATCTGCCCAGCTCCCACAACTCCGTGTGGAATGGTGGGACAGGGACTTGATAAATACAATTGATGCTTTTTCCTTCCTTCCTTCCTTCCTTCCTCCCTCCCTCCCTTCCTTTCCTTTCCTTTCCTTTCTTTCTTTTCTTTCTTTCTTTCTTCTTTCTTTCTTTCTTTCTTTCTTTCTTTCTTTCTTTCTTTCTTTCTTTCCTTCCTTCCTTCCTTCCTTCCTTCCTTCCTTCCTTTCCTTCCTTCCTTCTTTCTTTCTTTCTTTCCTTCCTTCCTTCCTTCCTTTCCTTCCTTCCTTCTTTCTTTCTTTCTTTCTTTCTTTCTTTCTTTCTTTCTTTCTTTCTAGGGATGCTTTGGAGTCATTGACTTGTTTTCGATTGCTGAACAGAAATTATCACAAACTTAGCAGATTAGAACAATACAAATGAATTATCTTACAGATTCCATGGGCCAGGAGTCTGGGTATGGATTTGGTGAGTCCTCTGCTCAGGGTTTTTCCAGGCTGACATCAAGGTGTTGGACTGGGCTATGATGTCATTGAAGACTCAGGATGCTCTTCCAAGCTTGCTGATTGTTGGAAGAATTCAATTCATTGTGGGTGTAGCACTGAAGTGCTTGCTCTCTTGGTGGCTACAGGTTGGGGACAACATCAGCTCCCACAGGTTGCTCTCAGTTCTTTGTCATGTAGCCCCCTACACCATTGTTTACAACATGGTATGGTAGTTCCTCCTGTCTGCAGTTTCACTTTGTGTGGTTTCAGTTGCCTATGGTCGATCATAGTCTGAAAATATTAAATGGACAATTTAATTTAATTTAAAAGAGCTCAGCTGCTCTTTTAAGGGCTCACTTGATTCCGTTAGGCTCATGCAGCACAATCTCTTTGTAAATTAAATAAAACTCGGCTGATTAGAAACCTAATTGCACCATATTTATTAGTCTCTTCCATACTCCATGCGAATGGGGGTGATAGAGAGCATAATTACACCACAAGTGTGAATATTGGAAGCTATTCCAGAATTCTGCCTACCGCTTGCCCCAAAGATCCATGTTTTTCCCAAACATTTGCTTTTTTCCCAATGTCCTCAAGAGTCCCACTCTGATATGGCATCTATTCAAAGTAAACCATTCTCATCATCTAAGTCTAAATTTCATCATCTTATCAGCTGAAAGTCCACAATCTCTTTACCAAAGATATTTAAATCAGATGCTGAGGAGAGACTCCTGGGTGTAATCTATGAAGTGCAGTTCTTGAAGTGTGATTCCTCTCAACCTGGGGAGCTGTGTACTGAAGAGGCAGGTGAGACTACACTGAGTTTCAGCAGGTATGGTGTATTAAATGCACTTTTGACTTACAATATTTTCCATTCATGATGGATTTATCAGGACGTAGCCCCATCAGAAGTCAGGGGGCATCTGTAACATATTATAAAACCTCTGTAATGAATAATGTGTGGGGCTGTCGCAGGAATAGCTAGTGACACAGAGTAAAAGTCCATCAATTGCCCCACAATCTTGAGTGAGTTTATTAGCATCTAAAGTAAATGTCAGAGGAGACAGGCTGTTTAATACATAATATTAGCAAGTAGGAAGTCTGAAATGAAATTAAGTTAGCTCCCTAATTTATATCATAGGATATAGAAAAAAATACAAGTGCTTCCCTTTATCACTTTGGAGTGGAAAAAATCTTTAGCTACTCAAAAACTATTCAAAATCCAGCCATAAAAGAAAAGATTTACAATATCTTCTATGTACAGGGTGGGGCAAAAGTATTTACAAGGTTTACAGTTGTTCATGTGAAGACAATATAATAATTAATAAATAATAATATAAGAATAAACTGTGTTTTGCATAGTCACAACTGTATACCTACTTTTGCCCCACCCTGTATATTAGAAAAAAGAAATTCTGCAAAGCAAAAAACCGACCAAGAAAAACTATTTGACCAAGAAAAACACAAAGGGCTAATCTCCCAAACATGAAAAGAATTCCTCTGAGTTGATAGAAAAAAGCCGACAATAGATAAATGCAGAAGCAGTATAAGCAAACTGCTCACAGAAATAAAAATGTTGATTCCTTTGAAGTGCATGACAAGAAGCATAACACATGTTGGGGGCCTGGGCCTGTTGCAACACACAAGCGTTAGCGCACACTGGCCAGGAGCAGAAATTGCTGGGGCCCCTCGGGAGGACAGTCTTGCTGTAAACATCAAAATTAAAAATGCATATACCTTATGACCCAGTAGTGCCATGTCTGGGAACTTACACGTATACTCATATTAGTGGAAAATGGCATATCAATAAGGTTGTTCACTGTAGTGTTATCTATAATAGTAATTGGTTAGAACTGATTAATAAGGGAATGTGGATTTCTTTATTGATAAGGAAATGCTGTATCAATACAGGAACCCATAAGAGAATGGTGCGCTGGTGATGTGACCCTTGTGCCATCAATTACCATGCCACGGTCACAAAGAATGGCAAGAGTACACATTGATAAGGAAAGACCTCCAAGGAATACCACTAAGTGAAATACACACACACACACACACAGAAGCCTGGAGAGCGTGGTGTATTTCATGTTAACATCGGCAAAGTAGGAACATGTGTTCTTATTTCCTTGTATAAAGGAACTTTGTAAGAATACATAGAAAGCTATGTGTAGCAGCCACATGTAGTGGGGGTGTAATAGTCATGAGAATTAAGCAGATGAGGGACTGTGGAGGAAAATAAAACTTTTCACAATCAGCCTTTGGTATTTTTTGTTTTTGAGTCATCTAAATATGCTCTCTATTCAAAAAGAAATACATAAAAAGAAATCATGAAGGAAGTTGACCTTGAAGGAGGAGGCCATGGGACACGGACTGGCGCCAGTATACATTCCTATTTCTATCTCCACATATCTCCCCTGGTATTTTAAAGATGACCAGAATGTGGAGAGGCTTACTCACCCTCTGGTGTCTTCTTTCTATCTCCCCTTATAACTGCACTGGTATTTACAAGGCTAGCACCTTGCCAAAAATGAAGTGTACACATGCTTCATGCGGGAAGTGATGGGCAGTTTTAATTTTTGTTCCAATAATATGCCTGTTCCTTTTACATGTCCTGTCTCTGATAATATTAGAACTCTGAGGGGAGAATTAAAGATAACCACTGGAATGGTAGAAGCGGGGTATGAAAGGTTTAAATCAGTGGAAAAGAAACAAATCCTGGGCGATGGCAATGTGTTAGAAAGGAGAGAAGTAAATCACAACAATAAATAGTCATAAGGGAAATAATGGGATGGAAGGAGTGATACTAAATATTAGAGTCGGCAGAATAAACATGGGAGTGTAAAATGGCTGGTGATACATGTGGTATAGCTGTTCTGTTTGGTTGGTTGAATGTGCAAATTTAAACAGTAACTGACAGGGGAACTACAGTTAGGGAGCATTTTCTCAGCACATTGGACACCCGGAGCCCCATCATGCCGCCTGTTACACCACGAGGAGCCATGGGGATCGAAAAGACCTGGCCAAGAGGCTCCTCAGAAAAAAACTTGGAATTCGTTCTTAATTGCAGGTAGATGAGCCATCAATGGCCCGATTTCTGCTCCATATAGTACTGATTCGATCATTTTATTCCACAAAATGTTTCAGGAAGGTGTGACCAAAAGGCAACTGTGGCATGTTAAAAAAAAGAAAGAAAAAAAAAGAAAAAACTCAATAGAATGACCAGTTTAGAGGAATGTTGCTTCCTAATGCACCCTCCGAGTTCAATGGTCTAGGTAGTGCAGCCCCCCCGGTGATGGAATGAAGCCATGCGCTGTGTGGAATCATCAACTATAAACCAGCCGTAGCTGGAGAAAATGCTTGTTTTTAAAAAAAAAATATGTGTTTTTATATAAGAATATTAAAGTAGGTTTATTTCTTTTTAAAATCTTTTTCAATTTGCCTTCTAATTTATGGCATTTCTTTTGACCAAGAGAAATACTTTTTTTAAAATAAAAGTATTACAATCATTTTCATTTTGCCTTTTTTTTAAAAGTATGTGTTTAAATGAGCTGTTCTTTCTGTACCAGAGATTAGATAAAAGTAAGTTGTGTTTTTTCCCTCCTCTCCTAGCTTAAAATTCTGTTTATTATATTATCAGTTCTCATAAAACTTTAGTCCCTGTTTTTTCTTCTGGTCCCTTGATGTAGCCCATAAATTTAATTGTAAATGCCTGTGTTTCTTTTTCATAATCGAGCACAAATACTTCCCTTGTCATTCTGTGTGGTGGCCAGGAGGTGTGCTGCCCAGCTGACCCCTTCAGAGACCCGGCCGCGCGAGGCTCAGCTCTGGGAGGGGCCCCCCTCAGAAAGGGGTGAATGATCCTGGCCAGCTGCGGGAGGCAGGGCTGCTTTTACATGACGGCAGAGGGGAAGAATGCGTGTGGAGCTGAGCTTCCCCCTTTGGTTTTACTCGATGCCCCCTTGTCCCATGGTAACTGTGCATGAACGTGTGCGTCAACCCCAGCTAAAAAAGAGCATGATTAGCAACAGCTCAGACCCTTTCGGGAGGAGAATTTGTATGACAACACCAGGTGAGCCTGCACAGCTAAGGGCAAAGGGGGTATAGAATTCATAGCTGAGGAGGGAGATCTGAGCATCAGTTGTGGCCCAAAATGATGGAACTAACTGCAGAGATAGGGACTGTAGTTTGTCTTAGGAGCCTCCATTTATACAACAGACTTTCAGAAAAAAAGGGCCCATGGAATTCATGTAGGGCGAACTTCCTGAAAAATGTGCGCGTGTGGATTTGTGTGCACCACCAGGGGTGAGCTGTGATGGCTATGGAGACGTTCCATTCACACACCCCTTCAAGAGAACCCCACATCCGTCTCCTGGGCTGCTCCCAGCCAAACAGAGGGCATGGTGAGGGGTTCATAAACTCAGCCATTCCCCTGATGCAAGTTCCTCTGAATGGGTCATCTTTGCTCTGGGGGTCCTCAACAGCCAGGCTAAAATGCTCTGTTGTATGCAGGCAGAAGGTCCTCTTCCCCACATTTCTAGCCTTTCCGAGCTCCTTTCACAGGTGTTACAGGGGCATTGTGGTTGACGGGAAAGAGAGGTATCAAATGGCTAATGAATTCTGAGACTGAACATTTTTACATAAAAGATTATAGTCAAAATAGAAGACAAGGGGCACCTGGGGGCAGTATTTGCAAAATTAGACAAAGGACTATCGTCCTTCCTATACAAAGCACACTTACAGATTACCAAGAAAAAGACCAGCTTTAAGTTACAGGTGGATAAAGGAAATAGACATTTTATGGAGAGAAAAATTGAAAACTGAAAGTAATTGTGGCTTCATTGTCTTACTGATTCAACCACCAAAAAATTACCTTTCGTCAAAAAATTCCTTCGCTATGCATGAGAGTTTTCCAATGCTTAAATATCTCCTGAGAGGCCTTTGCATTGAAGAGGCACCTTAGCCTTGCCTTCTTTTAGGGTACTTGGTGAAGTATAATGTCCCATCTTGAGTGGTCCACTGAACACCCCCTCCCAGTTCCATGTTCCTTCTTGCCAAAGGTCTTCTCTGCCAAGACTCACTGCTCACTGCCATAGGTCACAGACCGGGAATTCATCGGTAAGAGGCGCCTAAAAGTAACACTGCTGTTGCTCTCAAGGCTTCTTTCTGTATGTAGGGGTGGGGTGAGAGTTGATCAAGGGGTGGCCCTAACCTTCCGGGTACCATCGTATCAGTTTCCTTCTGAAGGACTAGAAAAACCAAAACCACAAGAAATAGAGGAAATCTCCTGAATCCTCCAGCATCCTCCAGGAAAAGGGGGGCAGGTGAGCCTACATCCTAGTGGGGAGTGCACATCTGATTCATGGTCCAGAGTGGAGCTGTGCGTGCAGTCCAGATGCTCTCAGAGCAAGAGCATGATGACGTGGCAGCAAGAAGCAAGTGTCCACCAGAGAGGTCACTGCCCGGTCCTGAGGGCAAATGTGTACCAATGTCTTGAAGCTGTGGCCTGGCATCTGTTCCCAGAGCAGTAAGCTCCAAAATGGAAACAGAATTGGCAGTTAGGGAAAGAACCAGCAAATACCACTAGAATCTTTGGTAATCTTAAAAAAAAAAAAAAGTAGGGACAACATTTGCTAGAAGCAAGACGGCGACATGGCGGGGATGGGAGGAGGAGAACTCTCAGCCTCGTTTTTACGAAGAGCTGTGGTGAACTGTGAACCCTGGCTGCCAGGACATTTTATGAGCTGTTCTGGATATGCCTCCATTGCTCGTCCAGGCCGGGGGAGTCTGAAGAAATACGAGCCCCTCACGGCTGTGTTCCAAAAACGGATATAAGGCGGCTTACGGGGCTTGTCGAAATGTAGCCAGGTCACATCATGTGAAGCAGATGAAAGGGAGAGAGGGGGCAAGAATGAGGCTAATGCAGATATTGAAGACCAAAGTGTCCTATTCTCTGGGACAGAGCACAACGTCCCCTTGAGCTTTTTATCAGCAAAGGTGAAAAAGCCAAACTCACAGTGTCCATACGATAGTAGCAAATGAACTGTTCAGGAGAAAGACAAATATGCCAATACAAAGTCCAGAATGAAGTTACCCTTGAGAGTAACAGAAAGAGACCATTGTGTAATATGATCAACATTCTCACAGTTGACACAATGATGAATTTCATAGAACTGCTTTGTCAAGTGCCCTCCCTGCTGACCAATGACTTCAGACCAAAGAGAAATGCTAGGACTACGTAAGGAAGATAAACGTACAGGTGGACTTTGCTAGGTGCTAGCCTGGCTTAATTATGGGGTACATTTGAAATGATCTGAGGGAAGATAAAAAGCAAATCTTTAATGTTTCTTTACAAGTACTGTGTACCACAGCCAAACCCATGGCTGACAGATGTGCGGTAGCTGGGAGTCGGATACTGAATAACCGAACCCGGAGTTCAGCTATTCCAAGGATCGAAGTGGCCCTAATAGGACATTGAACTACCGTGGGAGCGACATCTTTTTGGGGAAGTTTGAGTCCAACAATCAGTAGTTTCTGAGGGGAATACTCTTGAGAGCTTGTCCAAGATTCTCTCTAGAAATAAAAAAAAACTAAATATGCACCCTTACACTGATGGGCTGCTTAGTTTCCAAATTTCTGTGCACCATAACCAAGTCTTAATTAATATCAGGCTGAAAAATGTGTAAGGAAGGCATAACTAAACATAGGGGTCATTAAAAAAAAATCTCCCAACTCCTGAAAAGCATCCATTGAAATTTTAGCTCTGAATATGGTGATTTCCTGATGTTCTTCCAAGTAAATTATTTGCACGAGGAACATCAAGGTATCTGAATGAAGTGACTTTCTGTATAGAATTAATCAGGAACTAACTGAACTTAGGCAAATATCTTGGTTTTTCTAAACTTTCAAGAGCTTTATTTATATTCAGAATATTAAATTTTTGTCAAATCCTCATACTCTCCAATTTTCCAGCTCGTATTTTTTTTTTCTATTTATATCTTCTGGCATATTGCTTTTAGATTTTTATGCAGTGGAATGCAGCAATTCTGGTTTTACCTTTTGCTTTATCCCTCATGGCTCTTTCCCCATCTTGAGCTATTCCCATACATTTTCTACTTTGTACTTTACAATGTTAAACCCATTAATCATCTTAAATGTCTTTAGAGTAGAAACAGGAATTTACTGTCCCCACCCCCATCGTTAAGCAAATGTCTTGGCACCAAAGAATATTTCTACTTTTTCCTAGTAATGTGAAATAAAACTATTACCTTGTTTTAATATCTTTTGATAAAAATCTGTTTCCGTATGTCCTCTCCTGTCCATTAATCTATATATTCTTGCATCTGTTATTCCACACTGCTATCACTGTAACTTAATATGTCTAAATCCCTAATTGTACCAGTCCTACCCCTTCCATTACTGTCTTTTAATATTTTCTTTAATAGTCTGTCCCATGTATTACTTCCGTTAAGTGTCCCCCTTTTTAAAAAATCCTTATTCCAGGACATTTTCTCATTGTTTTCATTTTTATTTTTTTAACAATTTAGTGTATTTTTTTCTTACTACCATTTAGTCTCCTCATACCCTGAGGGAGGGAAGGAGAGAAGGAGGGAGGGAGGGAGACAGAGAGAGAGAAAACATCGAATTGGTGGCCCTCTGGCATGCACCCCGACCAGGAATCAAAGAGCCACACCAGCCAGGGCTATAGTCTCCACTTTAGGTTTTGTAGTCTCTGAGAAAGTGCACCAAGCGCTGGACCCCTCTGACTCCAACTAAGTGTTTTCCCATCACCTTTTCTCCCCCAAGTGACAGTGTCCTGAGGCAGAATGCCATGGAAGGAGGGAAGGAAAGGGAAGGTGGGTTCTTCATTCTAGTCTGCTCTTTCAACACCAGAGATACAGTACCACCTCACCCCTGAATTCCCTAGGAAAACCCCATTGCGCCACTGCCAACACTACCTTCCAAAACCTATCTAGTGTCACGGAGAAGAGTCTGTTTCTTTTATTAGCAGGACTTTGACTCTGTAAATTGTCAAACAAAACAAAAAACCAAACTGGCTTACTTATGAAGAAAGCTATAGTTAATTCACTGTGATTATTAGACAGAAAGTAGAACAAAGATGCCTAAGAATTAAAAAAAGTTTCATATATAGAATCAAACTTTATTTTCATTGTGTGATGGCACAAGCCTTTAATACAACATAAACATTTATACTACTGGAGATATTTTAAATTGGAAAATAAAAATAAAAAAATAAATTTAGTTATTTTTTTCTTGGTTTATCTTAAATTTGGAATAAAAATCTTGATACCATTTTTTTTTACTAAGATGTAAAATGTTAGATTTTTCATTGTGATGTTCAGTACAATTTTATCTTCAAATCCTTTAAAGACAAGGGGTATTTGATTTTATTGTTTCATAGTCCATGAAGTTCTTGATAATTGTTACTTCTGCACATGGATAAAATATCCGAATGACAGTTTTTAGATTTTTAAGGCAACTATTTCTAATGTGCACGTAGAATTCAAGTATTCCAATTTTGTCAAATTCCAGGTCCTGGACCATTATCAATGGCAGTTATATAATGAATCTCCTCATTTTTACTAGCATTATTAACACGAAAAGGTAAAGCAAACAGTGTTTTTTGCAGGGGTAAGATCTGAAACCAGAAAAACTCCTTTAGAAGTCTGGGAATGTAGCTGACACCACTTTCTTCTCTGGAAATCATGGTTCACGTGAGAAAATGAACCAGGACACACCTTACCAAGTAAGTTTTCCCAAATAAAAATTATCCTGAGAATGAAGAACAAGTCAAGTCATACATTTATGCAATCATTTTCAATGTTTTTGGCAGATAAATATTCAAACTGGTAAGACAGGGTGAATTTCCCACCAAATCAACTGACTTTATGTCAGTCTTTGCAATTAAGCTAACAAGATCATTTGCTCTTGAATGGTGTGAAGAATTCAATCTCCCTCCACAGTTCCAAAAATCTTTGGGTACAATGCCATGGAACCTCTCATTACACAGCAGGTCCCAAGTGGCATATCCGATTTAGCAAGCAAAACACTGACCTGTACATAATACAAGCCACGGAACACATTCAGTCCATTTCAATGACTACATCCAAAATGCCTTCCAGTCATTTCCAGGGAATGAAATGAGTAGACTTAAGTTCTGTATCCTTATGAAAAATCACTAATTTTAGTTTCATTTTCTAAGTTCAGGGATCACCACAATAGTACTTTATTTATTAGTTATTAACTTTATTGGTATCAGCCTATATCAAACTTTAAGACATTCTCAATCCAATCAATAAACCATTTTCTTATAATGAACCTGACATAAGTGTGTTTTAGTCACTTGGTTACACTAGAATTCTCACTAAAAGCAGAAATAAATTTAATTAATGATGTTATTATTGATACCTAGTTTCCCACAAATTATACTTTTCATACAGTTTTTTCCATAAGTTCTCAGCCATAGCTCCATATACTGAGGGAGATAATAGTTTTCCCAGCTAGCCTTCTATTTTCACTATCTTATTTCTTTTCGGCATGTAATTTCTGCTACCTTCAATGGATATGCTTTTAAAACTTACCATCTGTTCAATGTTTTCATGCATTTTTTTCACTTAATATATATCTGAATTTCACTGTATTACACTTTTTAAAATTTCACTTACATTCAAGTCCTGTTGAAATTTCAGGCTTTCGCTTAATTCATTAATATGATTTTACCTACACTGACACTCACATATACATTCTTCTAGGCACTGGCAATTGTTTTGGTGTTTATTTCACAATGGTTTTTGTAAGTAGTATTATTTGACAGTCACAATTTGCCTGTTGAACACAGAGTAGATTTGACTTCCACTAAAAGCACAATCTTTCTTTTTAATATACATGGTTTTCTTGGTTTATCTTTTCATATTCCTACTTTGACAGTGACAAGAGTCCAAAAGAAGTAATTCTCTACTGTAAGAAAAATAAAAGTGTAAATGTAATGACAAATGGCGGCCCCAGCATAGAGCAAGATAAGGAATGATGGAACCCACAGTGAGTAAGACTTACTTCCCACCTGGCAGGGCTGGGGCTCGGCTCTGCAGGTGGCGGCCAGCCAAGACAGAGGAACCCTAACCCTGCTGTGGACCCACTACTTACCTGGCTGTGTCAGTGGGTTATTTTTTTTATAACATTATGCAAATCAACATCCTAAGCGGCAAAGAAAGGTAGTATTTTAGCCTCTTGTCCAAATGGCTAAGGAAAAGGAAAAGTATTTTCCCAAATGCTTTATCATTTCCAGGGCTGCCAACCTGCCTCGAACAGGGTTGGGGTTTGACACCAGTTTTTGCGGCAGTCATTCATTCCTTCATTCATGGGAAATTCTTGGGGATCATTGTTCTAGAAGCTGGGGATACCACAGTGAATGAAACAGAAAGATTATATTCTAATGGAGGAGAGATGAAAACTGAAAAAATAGATAAAAGGTATAAAGGTGTCAGAACTATGGAGAAAAATAAAGCTATTACAATAATTCAGGAAAGAGCCCTGGCTGGTGTGGCTCAGTGGACTGAGTGCCAGCCTGAGAACCAAAGGGTCACTGGTTTGATTCCCAGTCAGGGCACATGCCTGGGTTGCAGGCCAGGTCCCCATGGGGGGTGTTCAAGAGGCAACCGCATGTTGATGTTTCTCTCCCTCTCTTTCTCCCTCCCTTCCCCTCTCTAAAAATAAATAAATAAAATCTTTTAAAAAATAATAAATCAGGAAAGAGCCAGTAGTATTTTGGAACAGGGTGATCACATTGGAGCAGATAAAGTGGTTGAATATTGAATTATGAATACTACTAAAATATCAGATGTTGGGTATAAGAGAAGGGTCAATTTTTTAAAAATCTGAGCAAGTTGAAGGATGTAATTGCCATTTACTGAGAAAAGAAAGATTATGGATGCTCTTGTTTTTGGCCAGTAGTGAGAAAGCTTAGTTTTGGTTTAGACTCATTAAATTTGAGTTGTCTTTTAGATATTCAAATAGAGAGGTGCAGTAGGCAGGTAGTTATTGGAATGTGAATTTCAGGGAAGAGGTTCAGACTGGAGATATACATTTGGTCGTCATCAGCATAAAGTCATGTGACTAGGTGGTTGTCACCGAACGTGTGAGCACAGGTAGGTCTGAGGAATGAGCTTAACTGCAGTTTAGAGGTTAAAGGGTGTGAAAAAGACCCAAGACACAAGACCTTGAAGAAACGGCTACTGCAGTAGGGAGAAAACAGGAAATGGCGATGTTCTGGAGGCCTAGTAAAGGGGGATGGTCGAAAAGAGAGGCAGTCAGTCAACTGCATCAAATACTGCTCACAGGTCAAGTAGGGCGAAGACTGAGAATTGATCATCGGGTTTAGCAATACGGAGGTGCTTGTTGGTCTTGACAAGAGCAGTTCAGGTTTGCAGAAAAAGATAAATGAGGTAGTAGCTTTGGAAAAGCAAGAGATAAAGAAGAATTTTGTTTTTAAGATTGGAGAAGTAAAGCCAGAACTTGGCTGATATCAGGTCAAGCCTCTATCTACTTTGGGTAGATAGCACCTTACTGTATCTGTAAGAAAGGTCATCTTGCTTCTGGCTTGCAAGTGTACTACTGAAGGAACAGAAAGCAGTATTGAAATGGTAAGACCAGGTAATTAATGCTAGAATAGTCTAAAAGTGAGGGTAATGAAAATACTTGTTTTACAGGGAAGGTGGAGTTTAAATTGTACTTAACAAAATGAGTTGGATTCAGGCACATGAAAAGAATGTGAACAAAGGTTAGGAAGAGTATGGTATGTGAGGAACAGCAAGACTGGCCTGGCTGAAATTCCTATCACAAAGACATGGGTGATGAAAAGTGGAGAGCTTTTTATCCTCAGCTGAGTTCTGGCTTTATTGTTTTGGCAATGAACATTAAAAGGGTTAAATAATCTACTCATGATAGGGCTAGAATTAAAAATTAAAATCTTGTTAATAGCTTTGTGATTATTTTTAGCAATTTTCATTACTAGAAAATTCACTCAAAAGGTCTTCTAAATAAGGACTGCTAGGTATTACTGAAGTTAAAGCTAATGGAACTAGCTAAAATACTATGCTTACTTTGTGCGAGGAAGCAAAGGGTTTCTAACTACACCTCCATCTTCATTATACTTACTTTTAAGCATGAAAATGTTGTCCTGCACATGACAGAAACACTTCTAAGTAACCAAAATTTCCTTCCAAAATTTTGGTTATATACTATTTTTATCCTCTGAAATGGTATTTTATAAATGAGATATAAGGTTTAAATTATTTCTGACTAATCTACTAGATATTTTATAGCTCATAATATCCTCAACTGTACTTTTGGAAAATAGTCTCTGGTTTATACTACTTTATAGATGTAACTTTTAAGGCAGTTTTCTAATATGTCTAACTCACATAAGACACTAGAAGAGATTTCATGCAAGACCAGTAAGGATTTAAAGGTGCTTTTCAAGTACAAGTATCTTAGGAAGTTTTCACCAATCTTCAAAAATCACCCCAAATGTAACAAAACTTAATATTTAGAATTTTGAAACAGTTGTCAAGATCAATTCTGCAACAGGAAAGCATTGAGGTACATTTGAAGCAAGCAAGGACCTTTTGGGGCCCACAGCAGAATTCTCGATGTGATTTATATTCCAGGAAATCTAACTAACCAAGTGTTTTCTTCAAGAAGGGGAGCTGTTAGACTGAGCCATGCAAGCCTGCCAACATTTCTACCATGCGCAGGTCAAAAATGATAGCATATTGGCGATTTAACACTGTTCAACATAAACACCCCAACTTGGCTCCACCAAGGTCTCCTGCCTGGGCGGAAGTCCCCATCGCAAGGGGAAGGGGCAATCCAGAGAGGCATTCTCCTTAGAAATGGCACGTTCTTCTGACAAAGTGACTTTTATTAAGTGTCACTTTTCAAAAGAATAATAACCATAATCATTTAAAAATGGTTATTAAATAACAATTATTTAGCCTTAATGGTTTAGAATCTAGTAAAGAAATGAATATAAACAGATACAGTTATCATTAGAGTTTATTTTACCAAACTTAAAAGCTTCCTTTGCTAACATGGAATGAAGCTTATTTCTAGAGAAAACAATTCACATATCTTTCAAATTTTAACTGGTCAACTTATCTTACAATGGGATGGTAGGATGTAAATGTTATTTTATAAAAATAGGCACCTAAAGCAAATAGTAGGATCTGGCTCCCAGGTGCAGTGAGTGGTTTTCTGTGGAGGCTTTGTGTTTTTCACGCTCTGCTGGCTATCTATAAAAATGGGGAGATTCGGCAAAAGACACCAGAAAGTGTTGGGGTGTATTTGAGGCAAGCAAGTACCTTCTGGGGCCAATGGTAGAATTCCCAATGTGATTTATATTATAGGAAATCTGAGTTTAGAGAACCTCAGTGGCTTTGTCTCAATTTCAGCATATCTACATAGTCTGTCAAATAACTTTTTCTGGAGAATGGTATGACTGAACAGTGCATGCAGTCAGTATCTGAGTCAATGCAGAAAAAATACTAAAACATGTACCTTACAGAGGTGCTATCGCTGTGGCGACTGATGCCACAATAACCTCTTATCTGTAAAAACTCATGAAGAAAATCAAATACAAATAGAATGCATTTTAATTAGAAGTACACAATATTTTAACTATTTTATATAACTATGTAAAAAATGAAACAGTGGGGCATTTTAAATCAGAGCACGCAATGAAGTGATAGGGTTTATCAGTTACTAAGCCGAAGTTCCAGGCTTCAGTTCAAAGAGGAGAGAAAACTTGCTTGTTTGGTCCCTTCGGTGTCACTGTGGAAGACGTTAGTGCTTCCAAAACACCAGAAATACTGGTCATCTTTCTTTTTCAATTGTTTCATCAGGAAGAATCTTTTTCAGGTGATAAAACTTACAAGCTAAATTAAAATGCACTCTACTCACTGGCAGGCCACACCAGCAAGAATAATGCAGTCGTGGTACTTGGAAGTTTTTGATTTATAACTATACCATTCTCTGCTTATAAGGCTGCAGTCGAGGAGGCAGAGCAATGAATCATTACAATTGTCTATCTCAGAAATGTCAAAAGATTAAGTAAGGGCAGACGAAGAGAGAAAAGGAAAGAACACACTTTTCTGTCCAAGAAATAGTCCTCAATTAGTGAGAAGGAATCACTAGCACATAAATCCAGTGCTAAAAAAATAATAGTTAAATTTTAAAAATCTTCAAGTAAGACTACTAATAAATCATAATGCTTAAATTTCTGGGTTGAAAGGCACATTATTCTCCAAAGCTCTGATAAGTAAATTATTCCTTTTTCAACTATCATAATGTTCTACCCCTATATACCAAGAGTTTGAAAAAGCAAATTTAAGTTGAGGAAATGAATTAAGACATTTAAACAAATCATTAATGGATCCAACTTTTTAAAAAAAGAACACATATAGTTTAATTGATACTTTGCCAATACAAAAATAAGCATCCACAGAACGTTTATTTACTGTTTAAATTACTCCATATTTTCATATACCACAAACAGAAAATATATTTTACCCCACACAAAGAGCAAACAAGTGCAATCTTTCAAACATTAAAAGTCATAATAAAATCTGTACAACAGATAAATAAATTTATACCTCTAATAGTTAGTTTGTAACAACACCAAACCAAACCAAACCAAACCAAACCAAACCAAAAAACCTATATTGCCCAAAGTCACCGGTTTACTTAACACTCTACTGATGGTCGTACATCTCACTCCTAACAAATGGAATCTTTACTAGACCACACAAGTTTAGATTGATAAATACCTTTTTAAAAATAGGGGGGAGTAACAGGAAATAACAAAATGGTTATAAAGAGTTTTCCAAACATTGGAAATAATATATAAAAATTAGTCAGGAGAAAATGTATTAAGTGGATCCACAGGGTAACTGATATTACACTGGTGTAGCTTACAAAAAGGAAACAGGTGAGTGGTTGAACTGGAAAGAAAATTTGGCCTTTTTATAAAAAACAAAAACAAAAACAAAAACAAAACATCAACAATGATAAACCCTGTCATGGAGCCTAGAACAACTCTGAGAGACAAAGTGTACAAAGATTTAGGCTCGTATACCTGAAAACCACAGCTAGAAAAACAATCATGTCAGGAAACACGTAACAATAGAAGAACATATATAAATTAAAGGCATATTGTTTATCACTCCACATCATTGCACATATGATAAGAAAACAACACTGTAGTTATTCTTGAGCGAGAAAGTTCAATGAACTAGGAATTTCCATGATGAATATAGGTGTAGACAATCTCATTACCACAAATTTAGTAAATATCAAAACAGTGCGACACTAAGCTAGTTAAATTATCTCTATTTTTTACTGGAAAGGTAATTATTTCCCTGCCTTCATATGTTAACTTAAAATCATTTACAAATGGAAATATAGATCCAGTAGAAAAGACTTTTCACATGCAATGCTATACAATGCAGTCTGTTTCATCACTTTTTTTCATTATTTCACACAGGATATGTACATTTCCAATATATACAACCACACACGTTCAACAGACATCACTGAGCTGTCCTCTGACCACACCAATTGTTATTTACATGTACAATTACATCTCCAGATAGATGCTTTTCTCCTCTAGGCAGACACAAAGTTAGCTTGAAGAGTTTACATTTTTTTTAGAATTTTAGGAACGTAAAGTCTTATCTTGAATGGATGATAAAATGAGGAGTCCGGAAAAAAACGCAGCTACGCATGCCAACCTTTTCAGCAGAGAAGAGTTATCTTTAGGAATAATGATCTGTGCAAGGTCATTGGTGATCTGAGAAATTTCATGTGCCACACACACAAATATGAAAGTGCTGACAATGATGTTGAGCATAGGGTTTCCAGGTATGAGTACCAAGATTCCCCTTGTGTCCGCTGCCAGCCAGATGTGGTATTGGCAGATAAAGAGCTAGGAGGAAAGATATTTAAAGTTAGGTATGTGCAGAGGGTCCATGAATATATAACATTTTTCCTAATTTAAACACTTGATAGCATAATTACGGTAGCAGGCTTTTCCAAAACCATTGAATTGTGTCACACGGGTCCCGAAAAGTCTATTGCAGAGTCTTCTCTCCAGGACTCCCATGTGCTGAAGCACTGCATCCAAGCACTCAATAAATGAACAGGAACCCTGACTTGATACACATTTCTTTGCATGACATGGAAGACAAATGACAGAATGATGTGTGGACTCCTATATTCAGACCTCAAATAAATGACTATGTGTGCGTGCAACTAGCTATAAACCTATGTGGTACCTATGTGTGTACAATGTGTCTATATATGGATATACAGGATATGGCAGAAGTAACGCCTGCTTGGGTGTGGTTGGTAGGGTAATAACATGGGTGTAATAATTTATAGTTTTGATTTGAACACTTCACCTAAAATGTCATATGGTGTGCCAGAGTGTGACATTATTATGTTACAGAATTAGATGCTTATGATTTTGTAATAAAACAGGGGCATCATTTGTGCTGGACCCTGCATTTGTGAATATATTCATGTATGTACGTATATGAGAGGAAAATGGCAGGATGTTTAAGACCTCCTCATGTTTGCTATGAATGGCCAAACCAGTGTGCTGCACTACATTCACATGTTTCTACAGCGTATTTCAAGTTCTGTGAGAATACATATTGGATAACGACACCATTTCTTTTGACTGTGATTATAAAAGTGGTTCTTTCATCACACTGCTTCAAAATATCAGAGCAGAAATATGCTTAAGCTACATCAACAAATATGAGGACTGTGACATTTCTATATTTTTAATAGAAACCCTAAATAGTAAATTAATTCAAGTAAAGTTGATAAAACCTCTCATGCTTTAAATATTAACGGACTGGCAAAATAAATATTCTTTAGTCCACTGGATGACTTGATAAGCCATTCATGGCCAAGAATTTAAATTCTATGTAATCTTTCTTCCGAATGTGACTTAAAAATAATAGAACATTTTTTTCAAGAACTCAGATATTTATTTCCTTATTTTAAAGAAAACTTAATCTTATACTAAAAATGTATCTTTTAAGTAAATCTTATGCTCTAAAAACTATCTTTTATAATTACAATATGAATTTTGTTTTAAAATATAGTTTCAAATAAAGCTCAGAACACTCAGAATGTATTTCACAACCTACTTAAACTGATTTTATAGATAACTTAATATTAGATATTACATGCATAATAATAATGAGTTTTACAATTATTTCCAAATTTGCAATAAGGGTGAATTTTATGATGATAAGCATAACCTAAATTCCAGTAATATCACATTTAATTGTGGAGATAAACAACAAAATCAAAGTCCCCTCAGCTTGATTTCATTTATATCTATTTATAAATTTCATTTATATCTCCTTCATTTTTTTCTCTTCTGATCTCAGCATCCTGGGTGTGCTTCAAAGCTTCTAACAATATGAAGAACACGGTGAAAGTCATCTACCTCTAGTCACTTAAATAAAGCTTTAAAATATTCTACAATATGTTGTTGCTTTTGAGGGTGCCGAGCTTTTCCCACTATAGTTCCATAAATAACACAGCTTTGGTTAAGAAAATGTTAGTCTCACACACACACATACACGCACACAAGCATATATAACACTTGGCTGTGTAAGTAAGATAGAGCAAAATGTTAATGTACCAACCTCTAATGAAATTTTCCCAAACCAAGCAAAAAATGAACTGTAAACAGAACGGGCATATCCAGGGATATTCCTTATTAGAATAAAGGCTAAAATCTAAAGAAAAAACAAACATAAATACATAAATATTAATAATTTGTGTATTAAAAGCATTTTTGCTTTCCTTTAAGTCATGACTTAATTCTTTATATTCTTAAACTTGATATATACATGATTTTTTTTTCCCCCAGTAGATAAAGTATTAGCAAGTTATTTTTGTTCTAGCATCTATCTAAACTGGATTTCTCAAACACGGGGTCTGTATATTGCATACTAGTGTAGATATTAGGTGGGGCATGGCTGAACAGTTTTATTTAATGTGTTGGAAAAAATATGAACCCACTTTGAGGACCTTTGTGTAGAAAGATAACATATTTATATGGAAAAATTTATAAATTCCCATGATATAATTTTGATTCTTCCATAAAGACCCTCCAGAAATTCTCTCTGCTCCTCTTTGCTGGGCTAGTCAATTTTCAGCTTAGACACTATTTTCTCCACGAACCTTGCTGAGTTAGGAAGAAGTCATGTGTGTTTCTAAAGTACCCTGTACTTCATCATCACTGTACTAATCACAATGTACTATGACTACTTGCAACCAGAGGTATCTCTGCAAAAATGTAAATCTGATTTGAGTTGCCTCTAGCCTCTGCCCACCTCCCAGTCACTGTCACACACTTCTCTAGTCCTGGGCTCTTTGAGCTCCAGCCCCACTGGCCTTCTATACCAAGTCCCTTGAATGTGCTATGCTCCTTTCCACCACAGGCCTAAGCTCTTACTGCCTGCTATGCTGTCATCCCTCCAAATCACTGCAACTCCAACTAGGTCATATCTCCTCATGATGTTCCCTTACTTCATCAAGTACTTCTATTGACAATTACATGGTAATTATAGGATTATTACTACAATAGAAGAATGTAGGCTCAATAAGGGTAGGAAGTATGTCTGATATGGTTACCACTGTATCTTTCCACATAGTATCTAGCACATAGTAGGGATCCAATATTTGTTAAGTAAATTTAAAAACTTAAAAACAAATATGACAAGTACAATTGACATTTTCTAAGTGCTGGTTAAGTGACAAATACTGATCATTTCCATACATTTAATATAATAGCCCTTTAAAAGAGATTTTAATTTCCCTGTTATGATAGAGGAAGTAGGGCTTGGAAAAATTAAGTAATACACCTACATTTTATAAATTTTGATCTCAAGTTTCTTTGCCTCTAAAGACTGCATTCTTGTCAAGAATTACAGAAAAACAGTTTCTCCAAATCTAGACAATTACCTGCACTACAGAAACACACGGGTGGAGCTCATTGCATTCTGCTTTGTTTTTACAGCTGCTGGCCCAGATGGAATAGGTCTAAAACAGAACACACATCCATCAGTTCACAAAAACAGCTACGCCTTACATTCTCAGAAAATGTTAAAACTGTCTTTATTTATAACATTATACTCCATTTTGTTATTTAAAATGCTTCAGTAGAAACTTCCCATAGTTTTGCTCATCACTGGTTTTGGTGTCTCAACTCCCCAAACACAAGCAGAGAGGCGCTCAGGCCTCTGCTTTTCTGGAAATAGTGATCACGAGGCAGAGATGGCTTTTCATGTCAAACAGCTTACATTTGTATCTTTCCCTCAATTTATCACACTTTTAAAATACCTATTTCACTTAGCTTTCAGTTATTATTCATATTTAATGTGTACATGCATTCACTTCAAAATTTATGCTCAATTGGAAACTAGAAAAAGAATTTTAAAGTAAAGATTTTATTTATTGAAAATAATTGATCAAATTCCTCTCTCTTACAGTTAATTTTCCATACCAATTAGGATGTTGGAAAATCAGAAGATCACATTTTGAAACTTACCAGGAAAGAAACTACTGAAATAAACAATAGAACATTTGATATTTTGTTTGAAAAGAGAGGTTCACCCTTTCCTTCCGAAAGTACTTGACGCTTCTGTAAAGCCAGGTAAATGAAAGCAAACAACATTCCATAAAAGACTACCTGAAAAATAAGGAGACAAAATTTGTTTTAAACAGCTACTTTCCAATACATAGCAAAAAATTTGGTAAAGGAGAAGAACATGTATAAAAGTAAGTAGGTTAAAAGCTTGAGGTTTCAGAGTTTCTAGGACTTAAACTTCAAGAGTAAAACTTGCAGCAGTGAAGTAAGCCCCTGTGATTGTTACGAACTGTAAGCAACAGGCAAGCGAACGTCTCTTGTAATAACATGAGAAAAACTGGCTCATTCTGAGCAGTTTCCGCAGCAGGTGAAGAAATGAAGACAATTTAAAAATAATAATAAAAACTTATTCTGAAGACAAATGATAAAATTTAATTGTACTCAACCAAGATAAAATATTTTATATTGATACTTCTTTCAATCAAATAAAACACAATAAGAACATCACTAAATTCATACTTTTAAATAAGAGTACATGCAAGTAAGAGTGAAAAAATGTGGTGGACTAGAAAGCTCTCTTAAAAAAAAAAAAAGACTACCATATCATAGCACACTGCTCTAATGAGAAAGTTGAGAATTTACAATTATTTGATGATAAGACCTTAGCAAAGCTTTTTATTAATACATGGTTTTGAAACAACGTAGTTCACTGGAAAGTGCACAGGTGTCGGAAACCAGGGAATCACACAGAAATAGGGACCAGGAAAACATTTGTTGAGTGAAAAATGGAATAGTAAAAGATGGGAGGAAAAGGGAAGAGTAAGAGGAATAATTAACATTTATCCAGCGTCTGTTATTTTTCAAATGCTGTGCTGGATGTTTGACATTCTGTTGGCCAACTGAATCTTAACCATCCTTCGAGATTAAATTCATGGAATCATCCATGACACTGTTCTCTTCTTCTCTGCAAACTTCTACCTCCAAATTCATACTGTAAAGTTTAGCACTCAATTATAAGTAGTATTCCTGGATTTTAAACTAGATGGTAAGGTTTAGAAGCCTGGAGGTATGTCTTCTTTCTGCAACAGATCCCTCACAATACCAACATTAGGGCATACACTAGGGCCCAACACATGTATTGTGCTGAGTGGCTAAGGCATGTACATGAAGGATCATCTGTAAGTGAAAGTTATGACTCAAACAAAGGTCATGTTATAGACAATGTTTTTTATAGTTTTTTTCTGCTGAGATACATACACATGCCTACCCTTTCTCTGCTGTAAAAAAGTAGAGGGGCAGGGCTGCTCTGATTTACCAAATCAACGTGCTTCCATATTCCAAAACTAAATAAAAAATATTTCATTTTTCCAAAGAATTTTTTAAAAGTACAGTTTGAAATGGACAAAGATCACAAGGTAAATACATACGTAACGGTCTAACCTCCATCTGAACCACCATTCATATACATTCCCTTTCAGTTCAAAACACTTGGACAATGGCCAAAGAGAAAAGATCTTCTCAAATGCACCCTGAGAAAAAGAATCCAGAAAATAAATTAAGACGGTACAAGTCAATACTTGTAGACAGGATTATATAAGGATCATTCACAGTTTTTCTATTCTACTTGGTTCATTTAAAAATAGCACTTCATTTGAAATTCATCTGAAAATAAATTTATTTTACTAATGGCTAATACAAATGACTTAAACCATTTTTTTCTACTTATTTTCGTTGCAGATCAAAGGCTACTGAGACTGAAAAATGTAAAAAGAACAAGCTGGTTATTGGAAAATTATTCCATTTAATATTTTAAATGTACGACACAAACAGCTAATATATATTGATAAAAACACAAAAATACAAAAGACTTCAGTCAATATAGTATAAATAACCTAAAAAATGATGGTTAATGTAAAAAAATGTTTTTCTTTTTCTAAATGTCCTTAATAATCTATAATTAACCATATGAATTAAAAGAATCCTCTGAATTAGTCACCTTAATCAATTAACCATTCCCAAGTGCCATTACTAGCTTTTGAAACAAAGTTTACAATTTTACTCTGGTGAAGTTAGTGAATTGTACCCTTTTATTAATCTGACAGCCTGGAAAATCTGAGAATGAAGAGGCAGAAGTCTTGGGTACATTCCTGCACATTAATGAAGTCTTTCAAAGAAGAGAACAAAAACCTCAATTTCCAGACTACAGAATGACGACAAACTCTATTAAGGGAAACTCCATTATTAGACCTAATGCCACAGCATTAAAAAAATGTAACATTACAATTTTTAAAAGGCTAATAAAATTAAGAAAAAATATGAAAACTATTATTTTAGGTAATGCTGAATCATAAGGTCAGAAAAATGTTATTTTAATAAAATGTAATATTCTCCATTTCATCACAGAATTTAAAATGCTTACAGCCTATTAAAAATTAGGTCCTAACTATGCTTCACAACATTAAGTATGATTCTTAACAAAATCTGCATTACGAAGTACTTATATATCTTACATGCATGCAGTATGAAATATAGAAATATGATCCAATAGGCATATAACTATCGGATTTGATCTTATGCATCACCATTACATGACATATTTATAAGGTACTTTATTTCTGATTAAAAATATTGTTTCTTATGTGATCAATAAACAAGTATTTATTGAGCACCCATCTTGTGAAAGACACTGAGCTATATACTGGACCACATAACTTTTTTCTTGTCTGACGGTAAACAATAATTCAGGGCAGGGGAAACCTCTGTAGTCCCTCTACTGAACCTCTGGTCCACCTGCCTTTTCCTCCCTCCGATGCACCAGAGTGCTGGGAACTTTAATGAATGACTGTTAAATAGTTGCTGCAGTTACCTGGCTATTTCTTTACACATTTGCCTATTGTTTCCTTATTATGTTATATACCTGCTGCAAAAAACCCTTAGAGGTCAGGCAGAAATATCAATACTTTAAGTATGAAAATAAGTATGAAAGCCTATAAAACAAACAAGTGAAAAACCAGCTTTACAGAATTATACCCCCTTGCCCCACCCCTTTCATATCATTTGCATCTGAAGCAGCAGGCAGTGTACCAGACAGAGAGTATGGGAAACAAAAGCAAACTGTAGAATGTGTCACAACTCTAGGCATTCAAATTAAAACATTTTGTTATAAATACCATGCTGCCCAACTGATGTGTCTGCCTGATGGACCAAGCCAGCAGGCAGCAGTGTGCCACCCTGCTGAAGTAGCTGAGAAAATCTCAACCATCATAGAAGGTTAGAGATAAGAAAATAACCAACATTTTAATGAAATTAAACATACTACATGTATACAAATCCCTTTGCTCCTAAGTTGGGTTTACTAACTGCCAAAATTTTACTCTATGCAGTTATGGAAAAATCAAGTACGTAACACTTTGATGCAATGAATAATGCACAAACCAAGTTGCAAATTCTGTCAAGAGAATTTTGATCTCCACTTAGAGTAGTGTCTTGTAAGAGGCATTCAATAAATGTTTGATTGATCAAGTAAAATGGGTTTTGAACAATTGCCAGAGGAAGAGCTTAAATTGCTCTTTCAACAAAAACAGGGGTAACAAAAGTAGGTCTCAAAAGAACTACACTGCGTAGTCAACTACGGAATGACACTTTTATTACAGTCATTAAAAATGAAGCTAAAAGAAGTTCTAACTCTTCTCACATAGTTTAATAGACTTGAACACTAAAATAAAATAGAATATAAACTAAAAAGACTGTACAAACCTGAGAATATGCCAAAAAACATATACATAACAGCAAGAAGGCTAGTTTCAACAGTAAGCCAAAATGCCAGAAACAATTTCCTAAGAGAGAAAATACTTAATTTACTAAAAAATGTAAATTTACATAAGAAAATATGAAATACTATTTAACACATTAATACACTTCACAGTTCTCAATATAATTTAAGGCTGCTTACAGATGACAAAATATATCTAGGCAGTGTAAGTTACAAGTAGGACAAACAGGGAAAAAAGGTGGATAGTCCTTGCTAGGAATGAGGTTACAACATACATCTCAATACCTGCTGTTCATCCACTACAAATATATTTGAAAACACCTCCTGGATTCAATTATACCTATGCATTATTGAAAGCTGCGACAAAATTTGGAACAATATGTTCAGTGTAATTCTTACACTCAGGTAGGAATATACTAACTTAGGTAAGACTGCTTAAACATTCAAGTTCTAAAAGGAGAGCTTAAGGACTACCTAATAGAATAGGATTTAACCATAAGATATATGTTAACATACGCATGTTTTAAATTATGTGTTCAGTATACACAATGGTTATTCATTTGATTTAATATTTTGTTTTTATGTCAGGAATTAAACTACAGAGACCGCCCAAAGACACTAATGGACTTTATTAAATACTGGAAACTCAACCCTTTCCTGAAAAAATGATTTGATATTAAAATGGAAGTCAACAGAAAATATTTTTTGATATACAATATTTGGATAAGTTAAATACATTATAAAAAATAGTTTAATGATAAGACCTTGAGGTGGGGGGAAGCATTAAGATGAATGACTGCAGCCTCACTTTGAACATTATCAGTAAGCGGCTATGTGAAATTTGAAGGTGACAACTTTTTGGACACTTCGGTTTTCTTATAATAACTGCTGAAAGGGCTACATGAGCATAAATTACATTAGTGGTTTTTAAACTTGTTTGACATAAGAAGCCTTTTTGCAAATGAACGTTTATTTATAATTGCTGTCTCTTTCTCTCTCTCTCCACACACACACACACACACGGGTGAAATTAAATGAAGCAGAGTTGTCAAAACTGAAGCAGAATGTAGGAGACTACAGCCTTGTCTGGCTTTCCCTTCTGTCTTCCAGCTTCTCCACTCTGGCTCTGTGGAGATTGTTTGATAACTGTTGCATTAGTTAATAGGTAAAATGGCTTTGAAAAATTTAAATTTAAAAAACACATAATATAAACCGTTATTTGCATTGTAGTGTTACATGTGAACTACTTAGATGCGACATTTTAGAAACAGTTTTTAAGAACTTTCAAAATGTCAATGCTACACATAAATGTAAACTGTTTACATGTCTCAATAAAAATAGTTTTTAGCAACTAAAAACAAATTTAGTACATTGGAAGAATATATTTATTAACATAAGTAAGAGAGTATATTTACCGTTTGCTTTTTTTTGGATTATTTGAGGCCACAGTGCTAAAGTAACATATATGACTATGAACCATACAGTGACCAAGGGGACAAAGTAATAGAATTGATAAGGCCGATCCATTACTATACATAACACCACTACCAGGAAATTGAGACGAAATAAGACCTATTAAAAAGGAGAAGAAAATAGTTTTCACTCCAGATATTCATGAAGAGCAAAGACAGATTCTCTCTGACAAATTATAAATGTTTATTTAAGACTAGAATAACAACTGTACAAGTATATTTTACTAATCCCCAAAATTGTATTTGTTCTACAATCATTGTAAAGAGTTGAATATAAAATATTTATGCATCACTATATTAACTAAATCCCAGCAAAGCACCAGTCTGAGCTGTCCTCTGGCTACAAGTGCTATCATGTTAAATGTAGGGAAAGAATCATAAATCTCCTTCCTAGGGATCCAGTTTATAAGCGGAGATTAGATTACCTCCAGGAAGGTATCCATTTCATCTCTATTTAATGTTGATTTACCCCATTTGGGATTAAACTGAAAGTTGTCATATATACAAAATGATATTACTCAAATTAAACAGAATCTTCGAGACTCATGTAACTGTCATTTCAGACAGTGCGACGTCATTCAAAGAACAAAGAACCCGAGAGACGGGTGTGAGAGCAGCACCACGTCCTACGTGACCACAGGCGATCATTTAACCTTTCTGAAGGTCACAACTCAAGACTGTAATGGGGGGTAAGTAAAATAATGTTCAGAAATCACCTCGAATAAAGTAGAAACTTAGTAAATATTATTCCTCTTCTTAGGGAGAGAAAATATAGGATGCTACTGTGTAATAATTCCAGGTAACTGTTCATTTCTACAAAACTAAAGTTACTCAGCAATGTTTTGCCTGGCATACCAGTGCTTTTATTATACATTCATCTCGATTATATTTTCCCTTCCCTTGGTAATAATTTATCTTGAATTATTAACCACAGAATATAGAAATAAAACAACTTTAAAGTGCTATTTCATAAATTCAAATTAGCCATGGACTTATAACGACAGTATCTATATTTTATTAATAGGCACAAAAGCATGTTGAACTGAAAGAAAAAGAAAATAATTGAATGCATTCCTACCTGACATACTCTATGGATTCCAAAGTCTCCTTTGATCCAAAAGTATGAGAAGTGCCCATACCCTGTCTGAAATAGATATGCGGCAACCAGAACCCGAATGTGCATGTACACAGGCAAGAACTGTTGACAAAAACAGACAGGTGGAACATATATTGGCACTAACTGTACCCTGAATGATCATAACCAGTACTTTTAACCAAGATAATGAATGGTCATTATCATTTGGCATTAGCTCAATGAAAAGATTTATTCTCAAAAGTTAGACAGTACAGTAGGAGATTAAAAAAATGTAGACTTTGGAATCAGACCTAGATTCGATTTCTAGTTCTGCCACTTACTAGCTATGTGGCTTTAAGTGTAAGGTTTCTAAACTGCAAAGTGAGACTATCACCTCTTTCCTCAGGTTCTTGTGAGAAATGCATGAGTTAATATAAAGCACAGTATATATTTCTTCCAGTTAGAACCAAATGTATGAAATCTACAATCATTAATCACCACTCTGGTTTTCACATTTTCCCAATGAGAAGATAAAAAACAAAAAAAGCCTACATTTTTAACCCTGTTAAATATATAGACTTTAGACTTGTAAATAAAATGGTCACATGACTACTTAAACTATTTAGTTAGCTAAATATACATATTTAAAAATATACAGAGACATAACTTGGAAACATTATTTCTCTCCCATTCTTATTTTATAGAATAATTCTATTTTACACTCCTACATAAATGTTTCATTATGACCAAGATCCTTATAACCACTTGCCATGGTTTTTCAGAGCATCACTTCTGTTCATGGCTAAATGAAATAAGGGGTATACCGTTTTTCTACTCTGTATTTTATGGGAGTCACTGGAAACATTATCTCATTTACAAGCCCTAATTCTCATAACCTTAGAGCACTGTCTTTCCTCCTATCCACCAACCATTGGGCCTTTAGATGTATATTCATGATCTCTATAATATAACTATAACTAGTACACTGCTCTTAAAAATTACATCCAGTATACTGGATGTTCAGTGACATCCAACCCTTGCATTTATAAGGCCATTCTTTCAGGTATAATTACTAAACTTACGTACATTTTCTTGGCTTCTACTGTATAGACTCATCTGATCACCTCTGTAATTAATCAGCATTAACACTGCTTATTAGCCACTTTGGTTAGTGTGTCTTCCCCAAGTCATGCTGGGTAGGATAAAATAAATTAATTAAAGCAGACACCTTAAACAGACTTTAGAAGGCCTTGGATGTATGCATCTTTTGTATATATCTTTGAATGCATCCTCGAACACACCTTTTTCTTTTCCGAGGGATAGTATTTTTCTTTTGGAAGGAAGAAAACTCTGAATCTATAATAGTTCACAAATTCTTTACCATAGCCACACTCTAGCCAAACTGCTCAGGCTCCCTTTCTCCTGAACTGGCCCTCTTTGCACCCCCTTGTCACTTCTTCTTTGTTTACCTGTTTATCCTATTCTGGAATGTCCTCATGGACCCTTTTTTGTTTCTTCAAATTCTATTCTTCTTTAGAGCCCTGTTCAAAACTTCCAATCTTTACTCTCAGATAAAAGTTGTTTTTTCTTTCTCTGAGTTGCTAGACTATCAACAATCTATTAACCACAGTTTTTATTTATTGTTCTTTATCATTAGCTCTTTTAAAATGTCTGATCTCATCATTAGATCAGAAATTTTCAATAAGGTGTAACATATTGGAATCATAGGGATGAAGGTGGAAAATGCAGTACTGAAATATCTTAGGATTTCTCTAGTCTAAACCTGCGCCCTTACTTCATTCCTGATGTTCTCTAAAATATTCCCTTTAAGTATCTTAGCACTTTTTAGAAGCTGAAAACACAAATTCCAAAGGCAATCCATTCCATTTTCAGATGGGCCTCAGCTGCTATAAAGCTGCTTTTCATGAAAAGTTGAAATGTAACTCTATGTAAAACTACCAACTTCCGCTCTCCAGGGCACTACTGTGCAAGAGAAATAAAAGTGAGCAACATAGTAAACTTTTTAAAAGTTAAAAGAAACGAGTGAAACTTAAAATTAGTTTAAGTCAATATACCTAAAATATCATTCCAACATGAAATTAGATATTTCATATTATTTTTATGGTAAGTTTCTGAAGTTAGTATATTTATCATGATTAATCATACTTAATCTGGTTTGCGTCTCCCTTTATATAGTATAGCACATCTTAACTCTGAGTGGCTCCATCCCAAGGGCTCCAGAGTCACTCACTGGTGGCAAGTGGTTACCTTAACGAAGACCCACAGCCACAGGCTTGGTCATTCTTACAGCTGATAGTTCTAGAACCATTTGAAAAACAGATGTCAAACAGATTAAGCTAACCATTACTAATCACTCTCACCACTCTCCACAAAACATGCTTTCAAGTCCTTTCAAGATTAGGGCTAGGCCTATAAAGTTGGGACTTGGTCCTTCTATTTAAATAGTAAAAACAATGAATTTAAAAACAATGAATTAAACACAATCACAACAATTTGCCAAATTCCTGACAATATTGGATTACTGCAAATTTCTATGTAATAGTTTTATCAATCTTTTATGATATTTTCAACCAACAGAAAAGCTGCAATAGTGCAATGGATATCTTACATACATATTATACTGAACCATTTAAAAGTATGTTGCAGACCACGTGACTCCACCCCTAAATACTTTAGCAAGTATCTCCTAGGCAGTAAAAATGCCTGATCATATTATCATCAAACCCAAGAAATTTAATATGAGTATAATAGTAACTACTGTACAATGCACATTCAAATTTCCCTGATTGTCCCAGTAATACTCTTCATGGTTTAAAAAGTTTTTGCTTTCAATTTAGGAACCTTGAATTAATGATCACTCATAGTACTTGCTTGTCATTCTTCTTTAGTCCCCTTTAAACTGTTTTTCTTTTTGTCTTTCATGAGTCAAGTATTATTTACAATAAAATTTTAGGTATAAAAATATATTTAAAATTCCAACTTCATTAAAGTTAATAGCTAGGTTGACTTCTGGTTCTGTTCTTCTAGTCCCACAAAATTCCCCTCAAGACTTTTTTTTAAGATTTTATTTATTTATTTTTAGAGAGGGAAGAGAGGGAAGAGAGGGAGAGGGAGAGGGAGAGAGAGAGAGAGAGAGAGAAACATCAATGTGTGGTTGCTGGGGGTCATGGCCTGCAACCCAGGCATGTACCCTGACTGGGAATCGAACCTGGGACACTTTGGTTCGCAGCCCATGCTCAATCCACTGAGCTACCCCAGCCAGGGTTCCCCTCAAGACCTTTGATTCAGGTCCCTTCATAAAAGTTATTTATAAACTGTCAGAGGAAAAAAATTAAATGGAACACAGAATCATATACTGTATATATAACTACCTTGCTGTACTTTCCATATTAAATTCATAGTATTTTATCCATATTGGACATAAATTGTTTTAAAAGAATGTTTATACCAAGAATTACAATCTGCCAGACCATCTGTATTATTTTAAGAATTCTCTGTAATCTTTGATATAGTTTCTATTTTAGTATAAAAACATGGAATAACTAAAGTTTCATATATTTTACTCAAAATAAAAAACAATATTAGGTAATCAGAATAATCATGGCAGTTAAAAAGAATTTTTAATTAAGGTAATCCTTCAAAGATCCATGAATCAAATCCCAAAATATGTTATAACCCATGCTAATAATGCTTTGCTGATGTAGATACAGGTAATTTCTAACCAAAAAAATCTTACAGTATAAAAGAACAGGGATATGTTAATTAATCAAAACAAATGATCTATTAATGAAAAGCATGTCCTGCAAGAACAGGGATTTTTTAAAAAATTGTCATTTAGGATGTACTGGGATATAGTTAAAGATGTATTAGAATGCTAGCTTGGCAGATGATTATAAAAGAATGCCAAGTTGCCTGTATCCATTTATGATCCAAATCCTTTCTGGAATCACTGAATTGAAGAACTTAATCTGCCATTAATTCTATCTGATTTTTTTAACACTATTATCACCCTTTAATATGTCAGCAATTAATTATGTCTCTAAGTGGCATTTTCCTAAAACCCTTTTTCCCCTCTCTAATTAATTTAATCTTTGTGCATATGTCGGAGATATTTCTAGGATTCAATATGCATCTCTACTTAGTTTTTAGAAATTTGCCATATTTATCCTATAAATTCTGAACTGGGCTTATAAACTAAGTCTTACTCTCTTCGTCTCCCCTTGCCTTGGCTCTTTCACTGCCGGGCCTCTCCCACAGCTACTGAATTCAGTAGGCCCCTCCGTCTGCAGCGTCACAGGAGTTTCACGGCGGCCACAGATACACTTATTACAGTCATGTATGTTCAGTAAGAATTATACTTCATTCCTCTGCCTTTTGCCCTTCAAACAAACCATCCATAAAATCACTAGTTTTTTTAAAATAACAGACTTTAAGGAAGAATGACATTATTTTCAAATTCTTAGAGATACCTGAAAAACCCCAGTGTTATTTACCTTCTTACTTGCTGCTATGAAAATTTTAAAATACTGTACTCCTGTCTGGGAAACAGTCCCGTCATCTCAATGTATCATCGATTCAAATACTGTTTAAAGATGTGTGCTTTACATAAATAAATTATGCAGTAATAAAACAGTTTAGTAGTTCCCAAATTATGAATGAGTTCCTTAAATTTTTAAAACATTTTCTAGAAATCAGTTTGTATCTTTACTCTAAAAACATGTAAAAAGTGGTTACCAGACACTTAGGTTCACTCTCAAAAGCTTGTTTTAACTGTAATGTAGCTAAAATGGTACAACTCTGATATATTTTTTTTCTACCCTTGCCAAATCCAAGCTGTCTCCAGACCTTGAGAATCCTAAGTCTTTTAGGACAGTCAGGGAGAAGGCCCTACTCGGTCTCCAGTGCAGTCATCGGCCCGAGTTCTCCGAACACGAGGCAAGAGCGTTGTAAGTGTTTTAAATGTTACAAGTGTAAACACAGTTGGTTAAACTCCCTAACACACAGAGAAGGGCAGAATATACAATTCTCTGATTTGATTTCTTTTGATGGTGTAACTTACCTATTCCAAATCCTTTGCAGTTAAGTATCATCTGCGTTTACAAAGACTCTTGATGACTTGAAATTGGTTGTTCCACAGGATGACATGAAATAATACCCTTTGATTATCAGCTGTTTCTACTACATTAAAGTTAAGGCCAAGTAAATATAAATAAATTATTGCCTTCTCTTTTTTAAAAAATTACTTTGCTTTTGAAACTATTCATTCTCAAAGAGTCAGGTGCTTGGGGAAGAATGGGAAGGCAGAAAGATTGAGTAGGAAATCAGAAGGGTCTCTAAATGGCAGAGAATATAAAACAAAAAAGTTGGTAGCCTTAAAGAAACAGTAAAGTGGCATTATTTCCTATGTTTTCTGGACTTTAAAATACTTACTGTACTTGCTCCAGAGATATGATAAATCAAAATCACAAGTTGCATCCAGCCTTTCCATTCATCTGTTTGTTCTCTATTTAATACTTTAGTCTGTGTAAAGAACCAACATCTGTATTAAAATTCATCACGAAGCTATTATTTGGACAGTATATATTTAAGTATGTTAAAATTGTTCTTATAGGATATAAAGGTAATGCTTTTGTTAAAAGAACTTGGTGGGGGAAGAGTTAAAGATGGTCATTTTATTTCTTGATAAAAGATAATAAAACTACTTAAAATATAATATGAATTTGAAAACTAATATAAACTAAGATTTTAAACAGTATTTAAGTTGATACTTATAGTTTTATATTAGGACTACATTTAAACTATGACAGATGTGTTTATAAATCTAAAAAATCTGCATTTTATAGTTTTCTTTAAGAAAACCTCAGGATTTCAGTTAGAAGAGATTTTACAGTTGTTACACTTCATTGTGAAAAAAAAATCTCTATTATTATAGCTTATTTTACGTGGGATTTTCTCACTGGAGATAAAGAACTGATTAATCATTCTCATATGAGAGTTATTTGTTACAAAAGAATTTATTAATTCAAATAAATCATACTTATAAAGAAGTTACAGCAATGCTAAAATAGGAAATTCAGAATATTATGAACAGTGCCCTTATTATTATGTAAGTTCTAATTTGTGTGTACATATGCCTGACTATACATAAATATAAAACATGCTTGTGTATACAGGCATTTATTAATATAATTATACACTTTTGCTTTATAAAAGGCTGTAGTAGATCATGTCTGAAGACCATCACAAAACTGGAAGCCCCCCCTTCACCCCTGTGCAGGCAGAAGAACATTGACTCATACATCGTTTTCACAGGTCGTTATTGCCAACTTTTCAATGATCTTCACCAAACTCTGTGCACTTCCTCCAAGCCGTTTGTAAAACGCAACGAAGTCCACTGACTGGAGTGCAACCACAATGTTCGTCTGTCCTCTTCTACACACATGCTTGTGTGTTTTTTAAAACCCAGACTTTGTAATGAGATAACAAAGGATAACATGAGCTAAAAAAGAAAATGACTCTTACCTCTTTAGTATTTTCATTGTAAAATACTCCCAAAACCAAGATGTAAATAATTGGGATAAAGAAAGTTGAATGTGTATAAAATTTGTTTTCCTTCATAAATAGATTTGCACGGTCGCACATGTAGAAATAAGCCATAATCAGGCCAAGTTTGCAGAAGGACTGTAACAGTACTTCTAGCGGAGACACAGGGGTACTGATAATATTTTTCTTTTCCTCTCCACTTTCCAAATCAGTACATGGCTTATTCTTCCGATGAGAATTACGATGAATTATATAAAAAATTAAGTATCCGACAATAGATAAGGTGAAAAAACAAGCGGCCAGCTTCTGTATGAGCGTCAGAGGGGGCCGAGGCTGACAGCAGGAACCGTCCACAGGCTTCAGGATCTTATTGCAACACACGTTCATGAGAATCATCGCACTCTGGGAACAAACCAAGTTAGGGGTTATTATCTTGTCAGCAATGTAGTTCACTTTAGATTTTCTCCTGTGAATACTACTGACTTTTCAATGCTGACACCAAAATGCTTTTGTACTTTTTGCTGCCATTTCCCAAACACTCATGCAAATAATGGCATTCCTTCAATCTGTAATAGCTAGTTTGGGGCTTTTCAAACTTCTTGGGCCATGATCTATAATGAAAAATTCATTTTCTAATGTGACCCAGACACATATATGGGAAACAATCCCTATCCTTACTACTTATAATACACTCTGATATTTATTATCGTTTTCTCTTTTTTTTTAGAAAAATTACTAATTTCATAGCTGCTAATGGGCCTTAGGTAAAAACAAATAGTGACAAGATGTCAAAGAACAAAGAATTTTAACTAGCAAACTTTCAATACAGAAGAAAACCAGGATATTTAAGATAGGGTCCCAGTTTTTAAATGTAAAAAAATGTAGCCCTGGCTGGTGTGGCTCAATTGGTTCAGCATCATCCAGTAAACCAAGGGGTTGTGGGTTTGATGCCAGGTCAGGGCATGTGCCTAAGTGTGGGTTTGGTCCCCAGTCAGGGCACATTCGAGAGGCAGACAATCAATGTTTGTCTCTCACATGGATGTTTCTCTCCCTTCCCCTTTCTCTAAAATCAATAAAGCACGTCCATGGATGACAATTAAGAATATAAAACAATTGCCACACAAAATAATTAATTCTTAGCTAACAAATTTGTAATATGCCTTTCATTTGGTTTACAGTTTATGGACCACCTGGGATTCTACATTTTAAATATTTCTAATGTTAAACAAAATGTGGAGTCTTGAACATGTTTTCATTATAGTAAAAACATTCCAGGCAAGCTGTCAAGATTCTGTCTAGTTGAAGTTTCAGTCAAATCTAGTTTTATGAAAACTTTATAGGTTAGGCATCTTTGGAACCCTAAGGTGATTATATTATTTGAGCCTAAGCATTTGAAGTACTCAACTGTTCAGGAAATCTCACCTTGCTGGCCCTGGATTCTGTGCCTGGCACCCGTGCGGATACTAGCCTACAACCGCATCCCTAACTTCTTAACCAGCTGCACGGCATCCAGAAAGTCCCTTCAGGTGTGTGAAGAACATGTGTGTATATTTATACAAACATGCATTTTTCTGCAGGGTAGGAATGGAACCATTGCTTTTTACTGAACACTTGAAGGGGTCATGTGATCCTCAAAAAGGTTAAGAATCACTGCTTTATAAGAAAATGACTCCAAATCTGTTTTACTATGTATGAAACTTTGTAATTACGCAGTTCTTTTTTGGACTTAACATCCCTTTCCATCTGTCGATCCAGATTTTTTTTCACTATCTACTATGTACCTTGAAAGATTTTTTTCACTATCTACTTTGTACCTTGATAGTTTTGTTTAGGGTAAAAAAAACTATAAAAATAATAAAAATTATTCTACATATTAAAAAATGTACTCATCATAGAAATTTAATCTTGTCAGTTTAAGGCAAGAACATAAAGCAGTAGTTTTCAAACATGAGTGGGCTGAGAACATGTAAGTTTCTTGATTAGACAAGGCATAGTAAGAGTGACTAGTACTCAGTAAATAAAGATTCATTTCCTCCTTTCCATAACTTCTTCCTCAAAGTGTATGAAAACTCTTATATATTCAATTAGGTGATAAAAGCAAAATTACTTCTAGATTTATGTTTAGATAGAATAACTGCAAGTAATTAAGAATGCAATAAAATAAATCATTTATTACCATCTGTAATGACTTACAGCTATAATCAATTAGATATTATAGTCTCTATCTACTGATAGATACAAGAATTCTTACAGTTTCTCTGCTTGACTCTGGAAGATGTAAGCCATCCAAAGATTCCATGATGGTTTCTTGAGCAATTAATTTGGAAACACTGAACATTTTAACATTTGATTTAGAATTTCTGGTGCTACTATTCAGAATACTGACTGCAGCTTCATTGTAGGCATCTATCTTCTCATTAGTGATCATTTTCCTGTTTTCACTTAATAGATCTTCATAAACAGGGTCTGTACATGAAATATATTATTAAAAACATATTTTAAAAATTCCTGTTGGCAGAAATTATGATCGTGCCCGTTAGTCAACTCCATTTCATACTTTGTTGTTCAAGTTAGAGGATTCCAGGTGCTTAGTAGTAATTCTTTTTAAAGTAAACCTAGCCAAGATTTGCAGATTTATCTTACATTCAATTTATGAATTAATCAATCAGTACTGTCCTCAATTTTTATGCTCTAGCGTGACTTAAGGGCTTAGAGTTTGGGGATGCTGGGTGATACTGGGTAATGGGAATTTAAAGCTGGAGAGCGGAAGACTGCCTAATGGGAAAGAGCAGCAAGTCTTTTTTTCCCTCTAGTCACTGCTTGGTTTTGCATACTTTGTTCACACAATTAAGAGGTTATCTTATTGAGGATCAAGGTCTCATAAATAATTTAAATTTCACTTTTTCTCATGTTAGTATGAGAAAGGTTAACAAGGAGTCTGTAAATAGAGATTGTGGAACACATTATCACCAGCCCTTTTATTCCTCTCAGCATGACATCCAACTTGGAAATAATCATAAGAGTTTCTGACAAACAACTTGAATTGCTAAAAAAAAACCCCAAGGCATTTCATATTGTGCTAGCATTAAATAATGGACATTCAATAAACTCTTGAAATGAGCTGATCTAATGTCAACTTTCTCTTAAAGAATTTCATTACCAAGTATAAACGAGATGGCATAAATTTAAATACATTCTGTCAATTCCAAAGAATATTTACTTTCATGATTCTAATATTATGAAACAGACTTTGTAATTTTTTCCCTATATTTCCCAATCATACTAAATATACTTTGTAAAAAGTAAAAACATCAGAAGTAAACATCTCATTTGCCTATAGAATGTGTTCTCTTTGTTACATTCTGCAGCCATTCTGCCTGCTGAGGCTCCTTGGAGAATATATTTTTCTTACTTATTTTTTACTTGTATTAATGTCTTTTCCTTAAATTTGAAAGAAGAAAGCAAATAACTCAAATTTATTCTAATTTTGCAAACCTTATTTCAAAATGTATTCTCATAAAGCAGCAATTTTATTTCTTGAAATAGGAGATGATAAAAATCCATGACTCAAAATATACACACAATGACATTTTTTCATTACTCATCCGTTACCTTGTAAGACCCAATAAACATCACTGGTCTTGGCCAGTTTTTCTAACAGTGGTGCTATGGAAGTAATGTTCATTTTATACTGAGAAAGTGCTTCATTGCTGCCGTTGTGAATCTTGATAGACCACTAAGAAGGAGGAGAAATTATCACAGAAAAATTAAGTATATAATTTACTCTATTGTCACAAAGCTTATTATTTTAAGATAAGTCCCATTTTACTTTAGTATTAGAATAAATTATGGTCACATTATTTCATGAAATATGTGAAGGCAGTTAGAAAAAGCTAACATAAAATTAGGCTTTCAACATATAACATTCAAGAAGAATATAATTTTAGATATCAAATATTGACATTTAACAACAAATTTTCTAAGTTCATGTCTTTTTAGTAAAATTCATTAGTCTCATTAATTAAATAGAAATAGGAATTAAAACATAAGTACAATAAAGAATTCTATTTAATGTAAGTTAACTTTTTCTTAGCATGTCCTTAAGTACAGAACGAAAATCATTATATAAGAATGCAGACAATAACTTACTGTGGCAGCTCCTGCTACAACCACATGGGGCTTTGCAACAGAATCCTAAAGAAAGAAAAATCTTTATAACAGTGTTATATGTAGCTCAGAGAACTGATACAATTAATTTTTTCCTTAAATTTAAGTTCTTCCTTTAAAATGCATTTTAATTTTCTGGAGTTTCTTATTGAATTTCTGCTATAACGAGATGGTGCCCTTAAAGAAACATAAAGACAGATAACCAATGCCTAAAAAATCTTACATGGTTACACAGGATGGCACAAAGCTTGTATGGGCAATTCTTTGGTGTTCTTTAAACACACACACACCACTACTGAAATCTAATATTGCCGAATGGCAGAATATCATTCTGAACTGTGAGTAAATGGCTTAAGAATAAAGCTCTAGTATATTATGTCAGCCAATTCAAAAGTATTTATGAAATACATAGTTTAAGTGTTAAATAAAATATTAGTGCCCCAAAGAAATACTTTTTGGGGAAAGCTAAATCCAATATGTATATAACAAAATAAACTGATTATTATAGACCACAATGTGGGAAAAAAACAAGGAGAAATTAGGTAGAAATCCTCACCAAATGCAAAGTGTACTATTAATAACCCTACCCATACTACTTTCTCTTAAATTAGCTCATTTTAATATAGATTCTTGCCACCTGTGATACTACGCAGGAAGATGTTACACAGATCTTATAAAACAAGGATTCAGACACAGAAAGCTTTACAGGGTACTGCCAAAGCTTGGCAGGGACAAGGTCACAGCTTAAATCTTCTGACTCCTGGGCTCAGTGCACTTTCCACGACTCAGAAGACTCGATAGTACAATTATGTGCACAAGAAAAAATTATAAAGAAGAAGTTAGGAAAACATCTGACCCGTATAAAAAGTGGGTTAGTGTCTCATTATAAAGGTGATATATACTTTCATAGAAAGCTATATAATTAGAGAATACTAATAAATTAACCTATTTCTTCTTCAGAGGTATTTCTGTTTCCAGTCTACTACCCTTAACCGATCTTTCTATGTCTGTATCTTTGTTTTGTAAGTATGTATAATATCTTCCTGCCTATCTCACGGGTGGCTAGAATCTATATTAAAATGAACCAATTTAAGGGAAAAGTACTTGGTGGCCATTGTACATTATTTTATACTGAAACGTCTCCTCATCCCTAGGTGGCCCCTTTTTCACTGTTCACAGTGGCTGTCCGAAATCTTATTTTCCTTATTCAGGTCCCTCTTGTCCTCCTCCTCACTTTCCACATAAGGGCTAATTCTCAAATTTCAAAGAGAAAACCGAATTCATCTAGCTGTATGTTCTTGCCTTCCTCCATTCTTACAACTTCACCCAAATACTCACCCAGCCTATCTTCCCCTGACAAGCAAGTAAAGAAAATGTCTCTCTCTTCTAATGGGGAATCCTTTACTCTGTGTCTACGCCCCCTCTGTGTCTTCCTTTTTACTCCTATGATCAATGCCATCCCCCTTCCCTCTTCTGCTTTCCCTTAATCTACAAGTGTTAGATCTTTCTCTTCAAAGAATACTCTCAACCTTTTCTCGCACTCAGACTCTTTTATTTTGCACACTTAACCAACAGATTACTTGAAAGAGCATTCTGCCTTCACTATGACAATTTCTTTCTCTCTCATTTATGCCTCAATTTATCATGTTTTGATTTGGGGTTCAACAGCCATTAAAAGTACTCTCAGAGCCCACCGATGAACTCTGGACTGCCGAGTCCTGTCAGCTACATTCCTCACTTCCAGTGTTGTCGGGAACTGCCCTGCACGGTTTCAGAAGCTGTAATCCCCCGTGGCTAAGGCTGAGTAAAGGACCTTGGGACCATCAGCCAATTAGGAGACAAAGCTTATCTTCCTTGTAGGGCCACCACCTCTGCCCCCTTTCTCTCCACCCTGTTTGGCCCCGGGCAGATGACGGGTTAGACAATGACGGGTAAGATTCCTCAAAAGAGGAAGGACCTAAGACAGGCATTGTCACGAAGGGGCCCTCAGGGAAGGACTTGGGGGGCTACAGAAAAAGGGGGTGATGGACCCTCACCCCTTGGCTTTGACATAGCCTGATTCCTTATTCTGTCTGCAAGAAGTCTCCTAATCTCTTGGCTGCCTTACTTCCCCTGCTTGACTTAAGCCTGAAACAATGCCTTAAGCCTGAATCATGCTGGAGGTGGGTGCGGCCTTCTGAAAAGGGTGGGTTGAAAAGGGTGGGTTCCCCAGGGCAATAAGGCCTACGAAAGAATGCATAAAATCCTATGGAATCTGCTTTGCTAATACTCTCAATTTAAATGATAAGGGTCCAAGCAGGAAGTGAGTTTGTTCCCCAAAGTTTTATGGCCCTTTAGCTATCTGACTCTGACTCAGAGTAAGTCCTCAGAGTTCTCTGACTGTTTTCTGTTGTTTAATCATTTCTGCCTGACAATGATTGATGAGCTTTATGTATATACCCTGTATTCCTGTGCTAACTGAACCCAGTAAGAGCCTGTTAAGGCAAGGGTCCAGGCAATCTCCTCTTGAGTGGCCAAGGTGCTCCAAAGCATTTTCTCCTCTTGAGGGAGAAGCCGCACCGTCTCTTTTCCTCCACAGGATTTGGTAGTCCATGTGAATTTGTCTCATCTCATCCATAATGCTGTGGGCCCCAGGACCCAGGGTCCGTGTCACAGTGTGACAGCACTGACTATCCACTTCTTAAAACTCTTTCCTGTGTTACATGACCATCACTCTCTCCCCGCTTTTCCTCTTACCCCTTTCACTGCCCCTTCTCAGAATCTTTTGGATAGTTCCATTTCTAAACTGTCTTTACCTTCTAAATTCTCTGCCTATTCAATTTCTTCCATTCAAGTAACTTCAAATACCACCTCGGTCCATTCCAAGTAGCTCACACTTCGTAATGACTATCATTCACCTACAGAATGAAATCTAAATTGCTGCCCCAGCTGGTGTGGCTCTGGATTGAGCGCTGGCCTGCAAACTGAAAGGTGGCCAGTTCGATTCTCCTTCAGGGCACACACCTGGGTTTCAGGCCAAGTCCCTGGCTGGGGGCATGCAAGAGGCAACTGATTCATCTATCTCTTGCACATTGATGTTTCTCTTCCTCTCTTTCTCCCTCTGTCCCCCTCTCTCTGAAAATAAATAAATAAACTTTTAAAAAATCGAAACTGCTGGTTTCTTCACAAGTTAATTTTCCACCATTCCCATTTAAAACTTTCAATGGTTATCCACTAACCTCAAAATAAATTTAACCCAATATCCTTATTTTTAGAAAATACATGCTGAAGTATTTAGAAGTAGTCAAAAATGGAAAAAGTAAATCTATACCACACCAAATACAGCTTAGGATGTTATAATCATCTGCTTAACTCATCTCTTATCAACTCTCGCCCAAAATGAAGCACCTGATATTAACAACCAAAACCAAACACAAATAAGGAGCCCTTTAAATTCTAGGTTCAGCCACACTGAAACTGCTGACGATTCCCTGAATGGGCTCTACTCTATCTTCATCTTTGCATATGTTATTTCCTTCGCTTGGGACAACCCTCCTTTCTCACTTCAGACCCTTGCCTTTAGGACTACTTTTTCTGAAAATTAGTTTTGAAATCTTAAAAAATTACATTTAGTGCTTTTCCTCTGCAATGCTCGTATACCCAATAGTCCCCTATTTGGCACCTGTCACATTGTTTCCTTAATTATCAATATTTGCCACTCATCTAGAAGCTCTTTGAGGAGATGAATTCTATCACGTTACCCGGGGAATCAACACTGTCTAGCCTAGTGCCTAAAATATTGCAGGTGATTTATAAATATCTGTTAGGTAAAAGTAGAGTTGTTTAAATTCAACTTTGTTTTTATGCCAATAAGCTTCTATAAGGCATATAACTTTATCTTTGTAACCCACAGTTCTTCTGGAAATATTATCTCCTCTGTAAAGCTTTCTTGGATCATCACCTAGATTCTAACCAACCCCATCCTGGATGCCTCCATCCGTGGTGCTTTCCTTCATCCTTTGTGACTAACCTGGTGTTACCATTCATTTTACCATGTCGTTCATCAGACAGTCTAGTCTCTACACAAGAGATTGCAAATTCCGAGGGCCAAGAGTGAGGCTAATTCTCTGCCATGTTCCTAATAACCAGCATAAAGCTAGAAATAGTACATAAATTAAAAAAATATGGATCTTTGTATTCTTAGGATCTAGCAGTTTACTATGGAAATAGTAAAAAATAAATACATATATGGTCTTTAAAGAAATAAAACCAATCAATCAATAAAGCTTAGGTAATTACATGACCATCTACCTAAATAAGTTGAAACTTTCCTTTCCTCACAATCCTAAGAACTTTTATAACAGAGTCTGAAGCTCCGAAAACTAGTTTTAGCACATTATAAAAACTGAAAATCTGGAAATGTAATGCTATTTCCAGGTTGATAAAAAAATGGTTTTAAAAAACAATGGTTTTCTGTAAACTTGCAGAACTTACAGATTGTACTACACTGATGTTTTGTTGATTGTGAATTTCTACTACTTTAATGGATATACTATCAGGTCGACTACAAATATGAAACATTTTTAAGTCATTTGAAATACACACATAATATTCTACACCTCTGGACATTTAAAAAATTACCAATAAAAACAAAACACAATTATGTGATACTCTAATTTATCAGAAACTTGAATTCTAGAAATTGTCTGCATGTTTGTTTTTTGAAAACTTAAACACATTTTCTTGAAGAAACAAAATTAGAAATGTTGACTAAGTTCCCACCAGATTGTGTGAAAGCTTATTTGGTGTAGGAAGTGGTTGCAATACTAAACACTTACTGTGGAAAGAAGCAAATAAAAGTACCATTGCAGCACAAGTAATTAAGCAAAATAAGGTCAACAAAATTGAACATTGTTTTATCCATCCCAAATGCAAATCCCTCTGGGAAAGAATACAGTTTTAATGAAAGGACTGATGAGGAGCTATATAAAGACTACCATGGAGATTCTAAACTGGACTTGTAGGAACTTAGGGGTTTTCTGACCTTAATAGCATGCTTGTCTTTATATGCAATTCATCTTTGAACATTATGAGTCAAATATACTAGGCTTGACTTCTGGGTCAAAAACGTAATGATAAAAGGGAAGAAACTAGGCTATCAAAAAAACAAAATTTTCCCAAACTATCTGGGCATGAGTTTGAAGGAGGAAGTAGAAAAATACTCCAAAGAATGTGTACTGTGATAGAAAGATTACTTGGGTAATCTGTTAACTGAGCTATAGGCAGTAACAGAAAATTTTAAATCTGGGAAGTACAGTATGAGCATAATTGCCATAGAGTTGGAATGGTGACAGTGGAGATACTGGATCAACATACTTTTTCTTCTCAGTAAAGTGAGAAAACCCACCCAGCATAGCTCAGCTGCTATCAAGAAGGCTGTATAAAGTACAGGAGAGAGGGATAGCTGAGTGTTGGGGGGGGGGGGGCAATGAGTGCTCATGAGCTTTTAAAATTTGGTTGTACAAAACCAGAAAGACCTCTATTTTCAAATACAGACCTCAGTCCACACTTTGATACACTGTTTCATAGAACCATTAACTTCTGGATGCCACAGAAAATCCTAAGAAACATACAAGAAAAGAAAAAATCAAAGAAACTGTTATATCCACCATTCAAAAGTAACATTAACTTATTTCCTACATAGTACTTAAAAGTACACCACCACCTGTTGGTTGTCGGAGAGGAGGGGGGAGGGAGCTGGGGAAAGGAGGTGAAGGGATTAAGTTACAAAATAGCAGTGGGGATAGGAAATATAGTCAATAATTATGGTGCCAGGTAGGTGCTGGAATTATTGGAGGGAACACTTTATAAAGTAGATGACTCTAATCACTCTATTGTATACCTGAACCCAACAGAAAATAATAATGAAAGTAAATTCTAGCTGGAAAAAAAAAAAAAAGCATTACTAAAAACTTGTATTAAAATAAATCTACCATTAAGACAGCTCAAAAACTAAAGCCAAATGCACTGTATTTAAAAGATCTGAACAACTTACATAATTCATTTCCTTATTAAATCTATCTCAAGCTACCAAAAAAAAAAAACCCCAAGAAACAAACAAACAAGAAGACTACATTGTCTGTGCATTCTTCGTCTCCCACCTCAATTTGGTGAGTTTCACAACAGTTTTCCTGTTATGCTTTTTTCTAATCTATTTTCCACATTTTAGTCAGAGTAACCTTTTAAAAATCTAAAATCTGATCTTGCCACATCCCTGCTTAAATATTCAAGGGATTTCAACTGCCCTCAGGATAAGTTCAAGTCCTTGAAGTTGCTAAGAAGGTATAGGATCTGCCCTCTGCCTAGACATTCTGCTTCTTCTCCTGCCTCCCCGCCTTGGCTCTGCATGCCCTCTCAGTTACCAGGCAGCTCCTGGAATGCTCTGCCAGTCCATTTTGTCCAGGACTTTGCACGTACTGTTCCTTCTGCCTAAAAGGCTCATAAACCCTTCCACTGAGCACTTACTAATCTTTGAGGTCTCTTCCTCGAGGAGGACAACTACTTTTCATTTATTGCCTTGCACATGCCTAATGCCCCACTTTTTCCCTTTTGCCACCCTTATCCGCCATTTATTTGTATGTACAGAACTATAATGATCTGCAAGCTCCACTAGGTCTAGGACAGTGTTTTGTTGTCCACCCTGTATTCTCAGTATCTAGGAGAGGTCACTGTGACTAGTAATTCAAAAAATTCATATATATTCTTTTACGAACATGAATCTTGCATATATACTGGTTTCAAATTAACGTGCAAGGTTATTTTTTCCTGGATTAAATACCCGAGAGTCCAAAATTTTTATTTTATTACACAAAATAGTACACACAAACAATTTTCAATTATTTTGCTATTCTTATCTACTCTCAATACACTGAAGTATATTTAATATAGACAAAGCATTAGCTGTTCGGTAAATAAATGAACCAATGGATATAGTTTTGACATTATAACATTTTGCTTACTATTATATGAACTTACCACTTTGACTGATGCAATCTTATCTTCAAAAGGAATGTTTTCATGCTGCCATAAAAAAGGAGATACCAGATATAGTAATATATAAATTTTATGTAAATAGTTCTCCCTTAAGTTGCTTTTGTCAGTTTATTTATGTATATCTCAATTATCTATAGTCAATCTGAAGAGGGAAAGAACTGCACAGAACACCAGAAAGTAAATGACAGTAGTTAACTTGTGTACGTGTGCTCTTCCACATCAAAGATACAGTTCAAAGATAAAACCTCAACTACCAACACAAACAGATATACGAACATGCCTATATAAATGATCTTTTTGCCAAGCTTGCCATGATTCCAGTTTAGTCCCAGTACTATTATCTATGGCAGAGACGAACTGCTCCCCTCCATTTCCTGAGTCCCTTCCAATTAGACAGGACAACACGACTAGTTCCAGCCAACATAACATGGACAGCTGCGACATGGGTCGCTTCCCAGCTGAATTTCCCAGGGCAACTGTTGAGCCTCTAGCTTCACCTGATGCAGAGACGGAGGAAGATAAGTGTTCCAAGTGGTAAAACTAAAAGAGGATAAAAATCCCCCAAGAGGAATCCCTGAGTGATTGCATGCAGCAAAGGAGCAAAGCCTCTCCTGGGACGTGAAGCATGAGACATGATTGTCTGTTGTGCTAAAATTCCGGCGCGTTTTGTTGCTGCAGCAACATCCAATCCACTCTCACCAATGTCCAAGTACACATCCTACCTGAACCAGAATAAACACGTATGACTCTAGGTTATTACGGGTTTCACTTTGAGGACAGCACATAGTCTAGCTGTAGAAAAAATTAAAATCTGGAGACAACTTCTTGTAATCAAGTGTTTCATATAAAAAAAGAAATCCTTTCAGGGTTAAAAAGTTAGAGTGGGGTGGAGGATAAAATGTAATTCCTAATTCCTAAAGCCAAGGTTGAACTGTGTTCATTAATTTAGCCAGACACATAGCATTTATTTTTATATCTATGTGAAATAAGGTTTGCTTTTACTAACAAGCTAACTTTTAAAATTCTTGTTAGTCCTGCTCAAGCATCATTTTTTGGATGGACTCCTGGGACAATTACTCCAATGAAACTTGAAGGTGTGTTACATGAAAAAAAGTTTTCTTGGCCAAAAAAGTGTGGGAAATAGTGGGTCAGAGAGAATCACGCAGGTAGATATTCTGTTCTCTTCCTACCCCATCTTGGCCTTGTTAAAATTCTCCTCAGAGAAATAATGTCATGAACTTTCTTTTTCCTCCTCTTGTACAATTCAATTAATTCAACTTGCCCTTCTCTTCCTTTATTATTTTAAGATAACATCTGATATGTACAGACAAATATGATTCATGTGTCAGTCACAAAGCACAGTAAAAATACACACATCCTTTGAATCCATGGCACAAATTAGAGCATCACCAATACACTGAATGGCATGGGTGGACCACTCCCTCTTAATTCCTTGCTTTACCCAAAGGAAACAGCTACCTTGAATTTTATTTATTTTTTTATTATATAGTTTTGTTACCAGTATGTGGCTCCTTAAATAATATATTGTTTAGTGTTAACGTTCTCTCCAACTTTCAATTTTGAAAAATTTCAAACTTACACAAAGTTGGCAAAGTTGACAAAATTATAATGAACTTCCAAATACCCTTTACCAACTAACATGTTCCACACTAGCTTCATGTGTCTCTCTGTACACACACACATACACACACAGTTCACTCTTTTACAGAACCATATGAGAGTAAATTGCAGATTTAACACTTCACCCTTAAATACTTAAGCATAATGTGTCCAAAGAACATGGACTTTCTCTTACATAACTGTAATACTACAATCCCACCTACAAAATTTGACATTGATAAAATAATCTAATCTAAAATACAGCCCATGTTTAAATTTCCCTAATCTCCCATTCCCTAATCTCCCAAAGTCCTTTCTACAGTTTTTATACTTTAATCTAAAACTCAATTAAAATCAGCTATTACATTTAATTGTCATGTCTCTTTAGCCTCATTTAATCTAGAACATTCCCTGGCCTTTAAAAACACACACATCAATTTATTGTATCAATATATGTTGGGAACTGCTCTGCCTGGTTTCAGAAGCTGTAACCCCCCCCCCCCCCCCCCCCGTGGCTAAGACTGAGTAAAAAGACCTTGGGACCATAAGCCACTAAGGAGACAAAACTTAACCTCCTGGTAGGGGGGCAACCTCTGCCCCCTTTACTTCACCCTGCTTGGCCCCTGGAGGATGGCTGGATAGTCAATGATGGGAAAGATTCCTCAAGGAAGGAATAACCTAAGACAGACACAGTCACAAAGGGACCATCAGGGAAGGACTATAGAAAAGGGGTAATGAACCCTCACCCTTTGGCTTTGTCATAGCCTGAGTCCTCTTTCTGTCTGTAAGAAGTCTCCTAATCTCTTGGCTGCCTTACTTCACCCACCTGACTTAAGACTAAAACAAAGCCAGAGGGGTGTGTGGCTTTGTGCTGGAACAGGGCGGTTCCCAGGGATGACCAGGCCTACAAAAGAATGCATAAAATCCTGTGAAAACTGCTTTGCTAAGAATGCCCTCAATTTAAATAAGGGTCCAAGCATAAAATGAATTTGTTTCCCAAAGTTTGATGGTCCTTTGGTGTCACTCTATCTATCTGACTCTGACTCAGAATAAGCCCTTACAGTTCTTTGAATGTTATCTATTCCTTGATCACTACTGCCTGACAATGATTGAAGAGCTTCACATATACACCCTGTATTCCTATGTGAACTAAACCCAATACAAGCCCACTGAGAAAGAAACTCAAGGCCTTTCTCCTCTGAGACTGGTTGGCCTTTCCTCCCCATGCAGATCATGTCTTGGTAGATTTATTTTCATCCACAGCGGCTGGGAGAGCTCTGCTGGATGGAGCTCCCCCTCAAATATACATCAAATATATCAATTACTTTTGTAAAGTCTCAGTCAGTTACTATGATACACCAAATCCAGATTATAATTGGCACTGACAGTTACCTTCATGTATATGTCTCTTAATACAAATGTAGAGTTTCCCTCCCAATAGTTCTAAAGCAGTGATTTTCGACCTTTTTCATCTCATGGAACACAAAGTTGTTACTAATGTTGGGGCACACACACCAACAAATATGTTTTTTTTGCTGATCTGACAAAAATAGGTATAATTTTTATTTATTCACACCAGAGGGCTATTGTTGTGTTGGCTGGTGTAATTTTTTGTATTTGACAGTCTAAGGGAAAAGAGGTCAGTGTCCCTGACAAAGTAGTCAGGTATCGCACGTTTTAAACATTCTTGCAGTGTACTGGTTCCAAATCGCTATTCTACAGATTCATGGGCTATACAAATGTTCATCCTCACATGATAAGACAAATTATTTTCTGAAGTGATTGTAACAATTTAGATTCTCACCAACAGTTTATGAGACACAGACTCTCTAATACATCTCCTCAGACTTCATATTCTTTGCCCTTGTCAAATTTAATTTCTGCCACAAAAGTAGGTGTGAAATGGTATCTCACACCCTGGCTGGTGTGGCTCAGTGGACTGAGTGCCAGCCTGTGAACCAAAGTGTCACCGGTTCAATTCCTGGTCGGGGTACATGCCTGGGTTGTGGGCTGGGTTCCTGGTGCAGGGTGCATGACAGGCAACCACGCTTTGATGTTTCTCTCACTCTTTTTCTCCCTCCCTTCCCCTCCCTAGAAATAAACTAAAATCTGCAAAAAGGTACCTCATTATGGTCTTGATTTTCATTTCCTTGGTTAAGTATCTTTCAGGTGGACACTGGGATTTATGTTTTCCTCCTCTGTGAAATGTGTGGTCATACCTTTCCCCTTTGTTTTCTGTTGGGTCATCTTTTTTTATTAATTTGTGGCTCCTTACATCTCTCAAATACACATATTATAAATATCTTTTTCCAGTTTATAGCTAGTCTTTTTTCTTTAAGGTATCTTCTGATGAACCACACCACAATGTATTAATACAGAGTTAAAATTAGTCTTGGTACTGGAGAACAAGTCCTTTCTACCTTGTTCTTCAGCTCTGTTGTGGTTATTCTTTGTCCACTGCCCTTCCATGTAGAACTGATGATCAACAAGTAAAGTTCCACAACAAATTCTACTAGGATTTTAATTATGTTGCACCTATAGATCAATTTGGGAATAACTGACATCTTTACAATATTGAATCTACCCATTCCAGAATACAGCATATATCTTCCATTTAATTGTATCATTTTAAGTTATCTTTGAATAAAATTTGATTTTTTTCTGCATACAGATCTTTCACATTTGCTACATCTCATTCCTATATACTACATGGTTTTTGTTACTATTACATATGGTATATTTTAAATAATACTTTTGAACTCTGTATTTCTGTCATGTTGATATGAAATTAATTAACAGTTTTGAGTTACTATAATTAATTTTTGTATGCTCATCTTATAATCATTTCTTATTAAAAATTTTATTATATTTAATAAATTTTCTGTAGATTCTTTAGAGATTTCTATATAGGTAATTATATCAGATAATATCCTGAGTTTATTTCTTTCCAATGCTTACATCTTCAAATTATCTTTCCTTGGCTAAGAACCTCTAATATGATGTTGAATATAAGCAGCAATAATGGGCATTCTTGTCTTCTGAATGTAATAAAAATGTGTCTAACATTCACCATTTACTGCAGACTTCTAGAAATTTTATAAGAGTAAGTTAGAATAGAGGAACTTAACTAGTAGACAAACAGTGGTATCAGGTCTTTGAAATCTTTGGAACTTTTTTAATGGCCCAATAGACGGTCAAGAAAGGGTCTATGTGTGCTTTGAAAAAATACATTCTCTGAATTTTCAGTATATTATTTAAGTATTGAGCTATAAGCTTACAAAATCAGCCTATTAGTAGTCTCTTATATGTTCACTAACTTTACTTATTTTTTCTATGATTATTTTCATGAACAGTGGGCAGTTAACCCACTATGCTGGAGAATTTGTCAAATTCTCATGGTAATCATATTAATTTTTTCCTTATACATTTTAAGACTAATTTATTAAATGTCTGTAAGTTTCAAATCATAGTGTTTTGAACTTTTCATCATTAAAAACTACGTGTATCTCTGATAATGCTTCATCCCTTAAAATTTACTTTGTCTTATATTAAAGACTTATTTTTCTTTAGTACTTGTCTGATAGATAAATTATCATACTTGTGATAATTTCCCTCTGTCTTTCATGTGAATATTATTGGATAGTTCTTTAGTACCTTCTTTTAATAAAGTATAGAAAGACATTATTATTTTATACAGGCATTATTTGTTTAGATTTACATAGACGTTTAATATTTTCTTTAACAACTGTTTCTTATACTTCAGAACCAGTTTTTCAGAATGATTTCCCTCTTCCCCGATGTTTACCCTTCAGAAAATCTTTAGAAAAACCCTTATAGTTTTTATTTATCTGAAAATGTTCTGTATTTCAAGAACAGAGAAAATTGTATCCTAGGTATACAATTCTAGGCTGAAACTTATTTTCCCGCAGAATGTTAAAGACAGTACTGTCCTCTGGCTTCCAGTACTACTACTGAGAAGCACGCTGGCCCAAAGCTTAGTTCTCTGTATAGTGGCCATTGCAGCTATTGGCGTCTGTCTTCAGGGCACCCTGAGTACCTACTGTGTGCCCACTGTTACTGTTCCCATATCTGCTTTTGCCTCATAGTGGTTCCTTTTTGGGGAGTGTCTTCCATTTATTCGAAGTCTAGAAATAAATTACCAAGTATTTTTTTAATCTAGGATTTAGCTGGTTTGAGGTAGAAGGGGCCCCAGAGTATCTAGCTTGCCCGCCAGCTGGAAGCAACACAAACAGCTTCTTTACTGCAAGGCTTCTCCAGTTTTTAATATCCTAACCTAAATTAAAAACATCTAAGAAAGGGATATAATATCCAGCTCTGCCCAAACTTATTTGACCAGAGCCTCTCACAGAATTAGTCTTCCATAAAATATCATTTGAAAAAAGTCCTGCTCCAAAGTTTCTTTTAAAACATTTTTCCCTCAACACAGAAAAGAAACATATTCAAACAAAGAATTACCTTCAAAACTTCTATTCTACCCAAACAAACCCATACCAAGGCTAAATCATCATCATCATTATCATCATCAGCAGCAGCAGCAGCAGCAGCTTTTACAATATGCCAGACTGTGCTAGGCACAAGAATGCAAATAATAATAACAAACTCTGTCCTCAAGTTGTTCAGAGACAAGAGAACTAAGTAAAATACAATCTAGCAAATGCTCCACTACCAGTATGAACTGAATAGTTCCTCAATAACTAAGACTGTGACAAACTGTCTTTGTCTCTTGTTAAAATGCATATAAATTTAAATGTATCTTGCTTGATAATTGTGATAAAAATAAAATAAAAAGTGGACTTTATAATTTTCCATTATTCAGATTTAAAATCTTTATTAGTCCTCCCTGGTGAACAAAACCTCCAAGAGCCTAAGGGCTCTTCTCACAAGAAATGGTTCCTAAAGATCCAGTATCCACTCCCATCATCACTCTGCGTCAAGCTACTTGTGAAGTCCTATTTGTGAAATCCCTGACTTTTCAACTCCTTACCACAGGGCAAATTGAATGTGTACAGGCAGATTCTCATCATAAATTAGATAAAACAAGATAGTTCCCCTATAATTCTGAACTTTCTTGTATTTCACTTTTCTCTCTTTGCCATTGCCCACTGCCAATCATACACAGTTGAAGACAAGGGTTGGAAATTTGGATCACTTAAAAATGGATAAACAGAAGAATATGATAGTTCACAAAAAATTAATTATTAACAAACATATAGATGATCATACTTGTTAGTTTTCAAAGACACACACACACACACACACATGCACAATCTTCTGATTACTTTTTTTTCTCCCAGAAGAATGACTATACTGAAGAAAGGTATATTTTTAAAATAAGAAATATTTTATAAAAAGAGCATAGATTTGTAGTTACATTGTTGCTTGTATTTTGTAGCATGATTGGCCAGTGCCAGTAAGGCTGCAGGAAATGCGGCCTTGACATACATTACCTAGAGTATAAATTATTTTAATGATATAATAATTTTTAAGGTTTTTATATCTTTAAATACCTAATATTTACATGGTAGAGATTCCATCCTAAGGAAATAATTTAAAAAGCAAAGTTTTCACACAAAGATGTAATTTAAAATGCCTTTTTAAAAATTGCAAAGTGAAAAAATAGGAAACTTCAAAAAGTTAAGAAAAGGGAAGACTATATAAGATTATATTATATCCACTCAATAATATGTTGGCATTGTGAAAATACACTGATTATTTAATGTGGTGAGTTATGATAAGTGGTGGAGAAATAAGACATAAAATTGTACACGCTAAAAGATTACCATTATATATTTTTTAAAGGGACAAAAGATATACGGCAAACATTAAAAGGAGGATAAGGATATTTTCTTTCTAAGACATTTTTAGAAGTTTTTCCATGAAAAGAATTTACTATTTCTGAATACTAAAAAAAACAAGTTAATAAAAGGCTCGCCAATACCCACTCCTTCTTCTTCTGTTTCCCACTGTAGCAAATCGTCCCTTTCCCCGTACCTCTCCCAAACCAAAGCGAAACTCCTATAGTGCCTTGCTTTAATGTGAGGATGCACATTCCTCCTAAAACTATTCAGCTGGCTAACTTCTAAAACAATGCCTTAGTGAAGAGAACAGAAAAATTTTACCTTATTTCCTTCTTCTTTGAACTGAGGATTAATTATTTTTACAAATGAATAAAATAACTGACGAATTCTGGAATCTCCAATAAATGCAATATGTTTATCTACAAGACAGTTCTTTGCTTCACTGAAATCAACAAAGAAACATTAATTAAAGTAAATAAAAGCAGCATATTGGCATTTCAAAGCACACAGTTTGCGAAGAAAGTAGTACAGGATGATTATATACATAGTAACTATGCTGCTTTAAAAATAGGTGGCCATGTTTGTTTAACCTACTGGCTCCTGTATGATCAACTAACCTCAGTAACTCCCAACAGCTCCCATTTAGCAAGTCTTTAAGATGTACTCTAACCATATCAGGTGCTTTATATCCATTATTTCAGAATAAGTCTATGGCTATCCAAGTCCCAAAGCAAGAGTCCTTCATTCAAGGCCTTTTGCCGTGGGCCTGTGTATTTTTCACCTGAGATGAAACTGGAGCTGCCTCTGAATGCTCCTGGGCAGGAACCTTCATTTGAATTCAACTCCACCTCTATCCTCCTTCCGCAGTTCTCTACCACCATACACAGTACCATGGAGTGCTTTCTTTGTTTCACCAACCGTATTCCACTAGATATTATTACCACCCATCATTGGGAAAAAGCAAACAACAAAATGGAGAAACCTTACCTGATTTTGTATTTATGCATCATACAACTATGAGGTTGCCAAACTTTCTCTCCAAGAAATCTGCCACTTGAAAGAAGGTATTCACATGAATCATTACCTGTAACAGTTAAACACAACAGCATTACAAACAGTTAAATCTTTGTATGTTGGTTATCAGACCCATGTAAGCTCTTTGAGGAGAGAAAGTACAAAGTCTTTATTCTTCACTCTATCTTCCAAGTGCATATTACTCATCCATGAGAAATGTAAATATCAATACATTACTATTCAGGAGGATAAGAGCCACTAATAACATATACTTCACACTACAAGAGACTGATTCCCTAGCCTCTAAATGCTACATTCATTGCTTTGGCAGTTCTTTCTGCTTCAGGTTTTCTTTCTGGGGATATCATCTCAATCACAAACAAGCCTTTACAATTATCATTCCTACTTCTAGCTGGGAAAGAAAAGCTTAAGGGATAAAAAAGAAGACTATGAAAATGACTTCTTCCTACTCAAGTATTATAATACATAGCGCATTAGCATATTTGAAAACCAAGTTAATACTGAAATATTTTATAAACCTACTCCCTGAATTTCACAACTTCCTTGTGAGCATGTTACCCCATTCTGTAAATGTGTGAACAGAGAAAAGGACTTATTCAATAATCTCTTAAAAAGCGTAATGAAATGTCATTCTTTTAGAATATTACAAAGATAAGACTTAAAACGATGTTACGGTGGCCAAAGATATACATAATCAGTGCCAGTAACAAATTGCAGATTTCATAGTTATTAATAATCAACCTCTCTACTTCTCTTGATTTCTCTTTCCTTCCTGGAGGATGACCAACTGACTCCTCTCAATCTGGTGGAGACAGTCACAGTTTTCCACAGAAGGTTCCACACCTGGGACAGGTGGTCACCCTTCCTCCTTTGGCTGTTTAACTGTACATTATCTTAAATAACTTCACGGAGTTAAAAAGGGGGGTGGAGGCATTTAAAAAGTTCAAATACGGCAAATGGATAAGGGAAAAATAAGATGTTTAGATTAGCCGTAAGGTTATAATAAAAGATATATTGTTTAATTTAATCTTGAATTCTTATAGTCAACAGCACACTCTATTTGCTTTACAAATAGGTAAGGTCAGGATAGGGAGTCTGATGAAAAGAATATCACAGAACAAGAATTGCACTGAATCACTCAGACTGGAGATAGGGAATACCTAAAGGTATTTAAAGTAGAACACATTTTTTTTTCAATCCAGCTATCTGTCTGGTCAACATACAGAGATGAAAGGCAATACAAATGGAAGACAGGTATGTATAAATAGTGAAAGTACTATTACTTTAGTGTCAGAAATTCTAAAACAGAACAGGAGGGAAAAATAACAATATTGCATTATTATACTGGTGGGAAACTGGATAAGAAAAGCTGAGTATCAATTATTAAATTTTTGCAATTATATATGTAATCTGTGTAGGTTTTCTGTATTTCAAAGATTTTTTAATAACATCTTGCTAAGGAAACTATAAATAATCAGTTCTTAATTCTTTATAATTATTAAAAACTAGTTCTAGTTCCAAAAAACCAAAAAACAAATTTAAGCTACATAAACAATCAAGGAAGAGTAAAAAAAGAACTATGGGATCACATAATTATTTTCCTAAAAACAGCACTCCTGCTGCATTCTTTTATAATGGCAATGCAGCAAAATCCTATTACTAAAATTATAGTGAAAGTTTAAAATCAGAATGAAAAGTCTACATTTATAGCATTTCTACCTCTTTAAATAGGTCTATTAAATAAAAAGTTGTAAGAAGCTGCAAATAATTGGGTATTAATTCTGTTAAGTTTTTTTCTCTCTTTAAAAAAAGATTTTATTTATTTTTAGAGAGAGGGTAAAGGGAGAAAAAAAAGAGAAGAAAAACATTAATGTGAGGTTGACTCTCATGCACCCCCTACTGGGGACCTGGCCCACAACCCAGGCATGTGACCTGACTGGGAATCGAACTGGTGAGCCTTTGGTTCACAGGTCAGCCCTCAACCCACTGAGCCACACCAGCCAAGGCTGATTTTTGTTTATAACTTAAGTCCCAACTGAAACACACCTTGATCAACATTCAGTGTGTGGGATTATGTCATTTGTTAACTGTCTATGTGGGTTATCAATAAGATTTTCTGTAGAGGATGTACCACAGCAACATGTTAAAAAAAAAACGAAGTCCTTTCTCCTACTACTCACACAGTAGTTCAGTGGGTAGAAAACAACATCTCTAATCTAATGAACCCATATTAGAAAAACCCCACAGCAAAACAGATTTGAAGTTGTCACTAACAAATAAGCACTGCAAACACAGGATTTTGAGACTATTAATTTTTCCAGGGAAGAAATTCTTAATTTGCTAATGAATGCTAGTTGATGATGACTCTTAAAATATTTTATGATGCAAAGGTTTTTTTATAGTCCTGTATCTGAACTTAACAGTTTCTGTACATCAGCTAGGGTCCTGTCAGAAGCCAGGAACTATACCAGCTGTTTTAATAGATAGAATCTAGTATAAAGAATTGTTAGAAGAGTAGAAGAATTATTAACTAGACAATTGAAAAGAAGAGATTGGCATTTTATATTTGTCAGCAAAATAAAGTAACCTTGTCTAGAAAAGAAAACTCCACAAAATTCCATACTCTAGAAGCTCTCCTTTGCTGGGAAAATATTTTTTGGACTAAGTCAATAAGCGCAAATCTAGATGTTAAAATAAGTTAATGTGTCATATTTTTATTATGTATACTAACTATATGTAATATACACTGGCATGTTATTTTCCTTTCAAAATTTACCCAGAAAAAATCCCAAACAAAAGAACACAACAACAAAACCAGTCATTATTTTCAATTGCCTCATATAATTTTGATAGGTACTTGAATACAACCAGCGTGAGATGAAAGGTGCCGAGTGCTCAGATAAATCAGGCTGTGAACACGTACACACACACACACACACACACACACACACACACACACACGGCAACTAGAAGTACAGAATAAGATTATCTGATGAATGGCTGTCTTCCTCTTCATTGTTATCTTAAGCATAAGCACTCTCTTGCCAATCTGAAGTCTCAGGTTTTAAGGCATGATATTTCTATCATAGAAAGATACCCAAAGCAAGCAAAATAAGTAAAACAACAAGTTTTTAAACAGCTGAAAAGTATGCAACAACTGAAGAAAACATCTGTTGTGCTACAGGGTAGCCTCTGTTTTCAGATAGAATACTGCCTCTGGCACACTGCACATTTGGATGAGTCATCCTACCAAAGCTGCCTGTTCCTTTCTACCAACCATGAAAATTCTAGGTCATAAAGTTTACAATATGATCTGTAGTATATTTTGTTTGCCTAAAACTCAACAAGTTATACTTCAGTCTGTGCTGAAAAATTACCATTTACATTTTTCTTTAGACAAGCTAGGTGTGCCTTGTTATATTGTTTGCCTAAAATTCAGCAAGTTATACTTCAGTCTGTGCTGAAAAATGACCATTTACACTTTTCTTTAGACAAGCTGGCGTGCCTCATTACAAGCAGTGTCACATACATTGCATTTTTCTATCAAAGGAAAGTCTGAGAGACATAGAGCTACTTTTTCTCACTTTAATTCCTGAAGCCTTGAACTTACTTTTCTCCAAAATATGCAATACGTAACATTTGCATTTAATATGCCTAGTGATAGGAAGGGGTAACATTTCAACAAAATTAAAGCATTATTAATGCTTTATTTTAAATGCTTTAAAGCAAGTTAAAATGCAAAGTTTAATGCAAAATTAAAGTTAACATTATCAATTAAAAAACTGAAATATATCTGGATGGGAACTACCCTCAAGGCAATAGATACTGGCCTTTTGTCAAAGACATAATGTTTTCACGTTGTAACCATAATACTAATGGACATTTTGTGATTCAGTCATTTTAGAGGCTGATAAAAAAATTTTAAACGTAGTTAAAAGCTTAATTATTTTAAAACACCATTCAATTATGTGAAAATAATAATAATGCAACAAACACCTACTTTCTAAATTTGAGATGAGAACATACTATTGGAACATGAAATTCAATTAAAAGCAAAAATTACCAAATGCAAGGAGGAAAAACAGAAGGAAATAAAGACTTTAAAAACCTATTTATACAATAATTATTTATGAATTTAAGCTGTGTGTTAAGCTTTGATAATTTAAAGATAAATATAATACCCTTGGAAACGCAAGGGGTTTTGTGTGAAGACAGATACAAATTATTACAATACAATGTGATAAGTATGTAGTAATTGCTGTGAAAACACTGAATTCCTAATTCCTACTTCTGTGGTGGTGACATTTGAACCAGACCTTGAAGGCAAAACCTGTACTTTCTCTGCAGGAGAGAAAGACCACTGCAGGCATAGAAATAAAATACCTGTGAGGTATGTAAAAGGGCAGAACATATTTAGACTGTGAGACTGGAGTTTAGGAAGAAGAAAAAAGAAAAACAGGTGACAAAAAGTAAGGTGGTTAGATTTGGAAGTTCTACACGTGCAACTTTTAAAGTCACTTTACTGGAGAAAGAACAGGAAAACTCTTGGCTGGTACTGTGAGGGTGAATTAGTGTTTCCGAATGGTTTCATCCGTGTCCTTCTGGAATGTGCTTTCCCAATCCATCTTCCATATACTTCGCCACCAGGTGAGAAGCTCTGAGAAAGGCACACCAGACTGTAACAGAATGGCTTGTGGTGAACAGAGTTCTAAATCCTACCTCAGACTAATTTACATTCTTAAGCAATTTACCCTCATGACTCATCTTTAAAATGTAAACAACACTGTAATTCGAAGAATCTAAGAGCATTGATTATAAGACACATCATTATTTTATGTAGCAGTAGGAAAAAATGTTATCAATTAAACTTTGACATTCAATCAAAGATTTAAAAGCTCATCTTGATTACAGAAGTGCTCTAAACAGGCCGGGAAGAGGACTAAATATGGTAAAGTATATCTACCTCACAGAATGGTTATAAATACAAAATGAATTAAAATATAAAACCATTGGAATAGCAGCTGGCATATAGTAAGCGTTCAATGTTAGTATGTAGTGTTTGCCAAGCTTTACTTTCTGCTGTATATAATTCTTTTACTTGTGGTTGTTTGCAAAGAAAGCAAGATACTGAGTATGTGAATTCTACTGCATTCACTCTTCCTTGCCTATGCATACTGATGCCCACACATTGGAGATTCTATTTTTATTTAATTTTTTTATTATTTTATTGATTATGCTATTACAGTTGTCCAGATTTTCCCCCCTTTATCCCCTCCACCCAGCAATGCCCTACTCCCTCAGCACTCCTCCTACTGTTCACCTCCAAGGGTCAGGCGTCTAAGTTCTTTGGCTACTATACCTCCTATGTGTACTTTACATCCCCATGACTAATCTGTAACTACCTATTTGTACCTCTTAATCCCCTCACCCATTCACCAATTCTCCTTCTCCCCGCTCCCATCTGGCAACAATCAAAATGTTCTTCTTATTTGTGATTCTGCCTCTGATTTTGTTTGCTTAGTTTGTTTTTCAGATTCAATTGTTGATAGATATGTATTTTTGCCATTTTATTTGTCATACTTTTGATATTTTTAATATACAGCCTAAACCTCTATATCTAAGTCCTTTTTTAGTCTAAAGATGTGATATTGTTGTTCAAGTGTACAGTTTATCTTTGTACAAAGGGCTTTGCATCTGAATTTGACACTGCCAAAGCATAAGGATGGCTAAAAAGTTCCTGGGAAGATTATTTTTCCCAGTCTCTGGCTCAAGTTCTTGACATTCAGTCTGGGCAAGTACACACACCAGGTGTTCTGCTTCACACTCAAGGAACTGAAACACCTAGGGAAGCTGATGACTAGATTCTGGAGGAGTCTTTACAAACAACCCCAGATTGCTACACTGACTCATAAAGTTCCATCTGACATTGTTTTCCTTGCTGATGACAGATCTTGAAAAGATGAAATAATCTAAATATAGTCATTAGTATCCACACTTATCTGATGTAAAAGCACAATTAAAGACAAGGAGAGGGTGTGGAAGGAGAAAGACTACATGTTTACCTTTAAGAATAAGGCACCAAAGTTAAAAAAAACTGAGTTCAATTGCTGTCATCTTATACCCAACTAGCATATGATTAATAGTTGTTAGAAAATCTTCAAAGTTATCACAAATGAATGCATCAACATTGCTATTTTATTTTGCATAGGATCTGTTACAGCAACTGCGGATGATCCAGAGCCCTCCCAAGTCATACGGCTGTGATCTTACAGGAGGCTGGAGGAAAAAGGCCAAAAGGGTATAAAAAATTTATCTTTTAAATCGATTTAGTTTGTTTATACAAAAAGCTATTCATCCAGTATGATACTAGAGTAAGACATTTTTAATCCTCAAACATTGGAGAAAACAAAATAGCAAAACTGATCAAAATGTTCTACATTTGAAAGATTTCCTGGGATGAGAAGACAGCTCAGATTCCAGAATCCAGTTTACTGGATACTTTGCCGAAGTGGGTGTGAAGTTACTTAAATGGCAATAGCGTTAAATGCCCACCTGCCCATTACATTCCATCTTGACCAATCAATCTCACAGTCACCAAGAATGGTCCTGACAATGGTTTCCATAATAATAAGCGCCAAAAAAGAAAAGATCCTACCATTATTAATTTCCCTCAGCCTGTCCGTCTCTCTCCTAGGAGCATTTTTACAAAATTTTTAAACAAATCAACCAACAAGGATAAGTAAATATTCCTTGATCACTGAAAGGTAATTCGTTGTCAAATAAGGAGGTCGTTTCCATTTCCCCTTTACACCAATCTCAGAATCAACAGCACAGGCCTCCTTTCAAACTGCTTCCAACTTGCTTCTATTGCCCACCTGGGTTACTGTCAACTACTAACTTCTTTTCAGGGATCTGCCCCAGTGCCTTTACTTTGTAAAAAGTGTGCAACCAGAACCCTTTAAACATTTCTGAATCACAAAGTCTGGGTGACACCTCCTCTACTTGGCCAAGGGCATCTTTTGCCAGCTGTTGTCCCCCTTGGCAAAGGAAAATGAGGGCGGCCCTTGCTGCTGTCCAACAACAGGTTGGCCCCGCTGTTGCAGGACAGAGACCTGACTGAACAAAAGCTAAGAGCCGGACCCCTATCACGGAAAAGCGGCGACCCCACTATATTTGGAAGTGCCCCCGTGCAGGAGGCCTTTGCCTGCACACGCCCCCGGCTGGCCGCGAAGCCGCCGGTCCACCTGCGCGCGAGCCCCCGGCCTGGCGCGGCTCCCTGCGCCCCGCTTACGCCGGAGCCGGGACCCCGGCAGCCCCTCGGGCCAGGCCCGGGTAGGCGTCCCCGACCCCAGCGCAGGGGGCTGGGGGGCCCGGAACCACGGGGCCTCGTCTTGTCGCGCCCCACACTGGGGTCCGCTGCATCGGCCGAGCCCGCCTGGCCCGCGGAAAGGGACACCTAGGGGAACGTGGGGGCACCGCCTCCCCCGCGGGCCGGGCGCGGGGGCGGACGGGCGGCCGCGTGAGCGTGGGCGGGTGTTGGGCGAGGGGGCGGCCTCCCGCCGCCGCGTCGCCTCCTCCCCTAGCCGGGCCCGGGGGGAGGGCCCGCTCACCTCGGTAGCGGCGGGAGGCGAGGTGGCACACTGCGAGCAGCAGCACGGCCACCAGCGCCAGCACCTTGGCGCTTCTTACGCTGAAGTAGTGGTTGATCTCCCGCTTGCCCAGGTTGTAGGCCAGAGCCGCCATCTTGGTTCCTCCATGACAACAGTGCGCGGCGGAGCGGGGAAGGGGCGCCGCACAGGGGCAGCACTGGGGCTGCCGCCGCCGCAGCCAGGCGAGGAGCCGCCGCCAGTCTCCGCGGCCGCCACCCGCGCCTCCCACCCAGGAGCCTGACCCCGCCGCCGCGGCGTCCCCGACCTCCGCCTGTCCCTCCTCGGCCCCAGCCGCCTGGGCGGCCTCCCCCCAGCCCCGCCGCCGCTGCTCCGCCGTGCCGGTTCCCGAGGCGCCCTGGACGCCTGTCTCCTCCCCTTCCTCCTCCTCCCCTTTAGCCTCTGCCTTAATAGCGGCTGCGCCTGCGAGGGGGCTCCGGATGCCCGGGGCTCCGGGGTCACGGGCCCCAGATGGCCTTCTAGGGTCACCGGGTCATGGGCGCCGGCGGGCGGTAGCCGTAGCGGTGGCGGCACAGACATAGGGGAAGAGGAGAGGGGACCAGGGGTCCAACCGCACCGGAATACGAGTCCTGGAACTTTCTCCTAGCTTACTGGCTTTTACCTGAGCCCAGGTTGGGGCAATAAAAGTACAGTTCCATAAGAAAAGTACACATCGTTCCACTTCCTCCTAACCTCCAACACACTTTCCTGACCTTTCTAACCCTGGAACCTGCCCAGCGGGGAGCCAAGGCCACCCCACCGTCACCGGTGCTTATTTTCTGGCTGTCTGGCCCATGTGGCTGCCACACGACGCCTTGTAGTATTGAGGCTACGGATAAGAACAGCATTAGCTCTCAATTCACCACCTTGGCCCGTTTCTCTTGTAACTTTTTTTAAAAGGCCTCAGTTTGCCCAGTTCCAGCGGGAGAAGAAACATCGAAGTACCGGATGAGGTACAGAAGATACAACAAGGTACAGAATGAGCCTAGCTTAGTGTGGGTGTTGGTGAGGAAAGAGCCCTCACTCTATTTTACACAAAGGTTGGCTAGGTGGGTGTGCCAAATGTAAAGTGTGCTCATAACAACCATTCCCACTCCTCAAGTGGGTTCACACTTTGCAGTTATCAATAAAGTGAGCGCTACTTTGCCCTATTAAACGCTTGTTTTCTACACTTCGCCTTTCTTTTATCCTATTTTATTTTCTTATTTTTGGCCTTGGCCTGTATTGCCTTCCAGGTAGGAATGGTTGTTGACGTTGCCTTCCTTTCTTCTTGCCTTGTTTAGCATGAGTCATTGGTTAGCTGGGTGTTTTCAAGTATTCTTTACAACATTCCCATTTAGCCATTCCTGAGCTTGTGTTTACAGGCCCCTCTGAAAATTATAGAATGTTAGATATGAAGGGACAATGGAGATCTTGTCATCCCAATTCCTTTCATCCAAGGACTTTTTTTATTATGTTTTCATCCAGGAACCCCATATCTTGAAAGATTTTGTCGCTTAAATGAAATCACATATATCACTGTCATAGGTGTAATGCTAATAAGCAATAAAGTTAAATAAGTGTACAAATAGTAGGCACTGTTCCCTGGAAATGCTCGCTTATTTTTGGCTGTCACTCTCCTAATCCAAAAATGATCACATGCTGGAAGAATTAAATCAGATATTGTAGGTATCGGATAACACTGCTAACAATATATGGTCTGCCAATCACATCCTAGGATACCATCAACAGCAAATTAAAATTTCTGACCAGTGTGCAATAACCATTGTGTTAACCTGCAGAGTTGATTTAATGCTTGCCAAAAGTAAAGAAACTTGACTATTTAATTGCGATTTACAAAAAGGTTTGTGAAATACTGTAACTAGCTTGTGGACCTCTTCCTTTTTCCACTGTAGCTTAAAGCTGATCCCTGCCTCAGCTCTGAATCTCTTCCTGTCCTCCTTTCTTGGGGTGTCCATGATTCCATCTGTTATCCCTATGCCCATCAGCGCTCTGTCTTTTTTAAACTCTCCCTCTCTCCTGGCTGTTTGCTTTCCACCACTCAGTTTGCTCTTTTGAGTGAAACACATCCATGGACTGTGTTTTTCTGTGGTTTACCTCTCCATCTCTCTTTCCTTCTCAGACAAGTATGTGGAAAGAGGAGTGTCAATCTGGCTGTGCTGACTTGCTCCACTCCGGTTCTCCCTTCTAAATAACTTGCAGATGTGTTGTCTCCTCTCATCCCCTTGCTGTTGCCTTGGGCAAGTCAAATTTTCTTGCCTGACTTTATCCTTTTAACTCATCTTGCTGGGTTCTGGCTCAAAAGTTGTCTTGACTTCCTCTTTGACCAGATGGAACTTTCTTTAGCTAGGATCTGGATGATGCTAAAAACTATTAGTGACTCCGAGTTTATTTGCCTACCACTAAACCCTGCAGAACGTTTACTGATGCTCAGCGGGTTACCTCACCTCTCAAAGGTCTGATAAAAAGAGGACCTCTTTCAACCTATCTTCTCAATGTGCATTATTAAAATAAAACACATTTTATCCCCTTCTCTTTATTTAAACCAAATATTTATTTCCCGTTGTACCACAGGAAGCCATGAGGATAAACAGGACAGGAAAAGGAGACTGAAATGGAGCAGTCGGTGTGATAAGAGGAGCACAGGTTTGTTTATTTCCCCTAAACATTACCAGTAGTTTCTTTTATTTCCTTTTTTTTAACAGTTTGATGTTCGTGCTCCACTGTGTTCATTTATTACTCTTTATACCAATGTGATTTTGTTTAATCAAGTATGATTGACATAACATTAGTTTCAGGTGTACAATGTAATTATTTGATATTTGTATGTATTGCAAAATGATCACCACCATAAGTCTAGTTAATATAGTTAATGCATTTATCATAACACACAGTTACAATTTTTTTCTTGTGAGTAGAACTTTTGAAATCTACTCTCTTAGCAACTTTGAAACATGCAGTACAGTAATATTAATTGTAGTTCCCCCTCCCCAAAGCTATCTCTGTTATCTGTGCCCTTGATTGTGTCAGTACCATTGCATATGAGAACTTGGTCTCATAAGCTTCCTTCTTTGTTTCTACCTTCAATTTATCCCTCTTCACTGTTTGCCCCATAGAAGCTCAAATGCTCCCTACTTATTATAAAGCATTTTCCTTAATTCACTAATTCCCTTCTTCCTTAAACATCAAGCTTCTTTTTTAATTTAGTCTTTATTGCATTTTTTCCCATTACCATTTAGTCCCCTTATGCCCCCCTCCCCACTGCAATCACCACACTGTTGTCCATGTCCATAAGTCCTTTTTCCTTTTTGTTCAGTCCCTCCAGTCCCTAACCTTCCCCACCCCACAGCTGTTATCTTGTTCTTCATCTATGAGTCTGTCCCCATTTTCCTTGTTAGTTTGTTCATTAGCAGTCTATGATTATTGTTCTCATTCTTTTGACTACTTATTGGTTCTTTAAACACTTGAGAACTGACTACTACTCCTATTACTTTACTTAAACCACTCTTTCAAATGTCAACCACAACCTAAATTACCAAATCCAATGTCTGTATCTTAGCTTTACCTTTCCTGACAGTGCAGCATGGTTGAAATACTTGCTTTCTTACAGTCTTCTTTTTATGGCTTCTATGCTACTACATCTTTCTGGCTCTCTTATTTCCTTTCCCACAAATCTCTAAGAAGAGTCATCTTGCTTTTTCAGCCCCCCGATATGAAAGTGCTTTCCAGACTTCTCTTGCCTGCTTTTCTGCTTGGGAAGCCTGCATTACAAGTCGGCCTCAGTTATCACCCTGGCTCCAAGTATGTAACCTGGAATCCTCTCATCTGCTCCAGAACTCTTTTACACCTGTCAGGGACAGCTTCACTGGGTGCCTCATGGTACCTCGGACTAAGTGTGTTGGAAACGTTTCATTTTCCTTCCAAACCCATTCATGCTATTATGTTTACCATTTAGTTCATTGACACCACTGTCCTTCAAGCCATTCCTGCTGATCTTTGACGTATCTCTTTCCCTCTGCATTATTTAAAGAATGGTTTTCAATGGGGATGAGGTGTGTTCACAAGATGAGGCATTGGGTAGTCAGAACCAAGCACTAAAGCCTCTATTTACAGTTAATTCCTGTTAAAAGTTATTAAAGAAAATAAAGTTAGTGTCACTTTTCAGACAATAGCAAAATAGGGTGAAGGCAAGAAGCTTTTATAGAATATAAAGAATAAGGAAAAGAAAAATGGAAAATACTTAGTTGGCTGAGACCACATACCAAACCTTCTCTGGGATAAGAAGAAACAAGGAAATGAGTCTAGAGCCCAGACTTGACTTGGCATTTGGCGATGGACTAACTGAATGTGCTGCATTCTGATTCAGTGGAGTATTTATAGGGATAGAAAAGTTACCTAAATTTTGGTTTGCTGATGTGGCGCCCTGGGGAAGGAGCAGCTTCATCTTGGGCCTAGGAAGTTATTTCAACATTCCTGAGTACAATAAAATAAGGCTTCATTAGTATTTGATATAAGGACCTCCCCTGGTACTCAGATTCGGTCTTTATGGAGAGTCATGTCAAGTGCACTTGGAAGGGAGTCCCAAGGGGACAGCATGTTGTGCCTATGAGCCTCTCAAACGAATTCACAGATTGTATTATCTACTTTCACTTAAACTCACAAAATGGAGAGTGACTTTAAAAATCCCTACAGGGAATGTGAATTGAAGAGGATTCTAATTATGCAAAACCTACCTAACATGAAGAATATACAGAACAGAATTTTCCTCTAAATACAAGCTCCTCCTCCTCAGCTACATTACTTGGTTTTAAAAAAGTATGTGGATGTATCAGATACATATATAATATATAGACACAGGTTATATATCACACCTGACATATATAGAATGTCAAGTTGTCTCCATATGCCTATGTAGACAACCTGAATCTGCAAGAAACCAGAAACAAATTTTGAAATTATCAAATTATTTGAAATAAGAATTTACATCTACTCATTGTAAACTGTGGCTTTTGCTGTAAGTTTATGGAACTTTGAGATGAGAGTTACTGCTTACATGAAGCCATCAAAATTAATCCAAGTACAAATTGAAGCTCTCTGAGACCAAAAAAAAAAAAAAAAAAAGTTTTGTGAGCATGTACGTGCAGTCTAGAGGAGCCACCCTAAGATGTACCTCACTGGTATGCAGATTATTTTGAGCTAAAGGCAATTTTGGTTTCAGGCTTCAGAGAAACTTCTGTCCCCAGCCCTTAACTACCTAGAAGAATTTAAATTAGAGACCTCGGCCATAAGAGATTACCAGAGATAACTTCTTTTGACTCACCTGTACGGCATGGAAAACTTCTTTGTACCGAAGGTCTGTTTTTCTTATCATCTTGCTATGACTGTTTGAAGCCCCAAAGGCACCTTACCTCGTCCCCAGGTCCAGATGTTTTGTTGCAAACCTCAGTCCCCCTTTCTACATCTGACTCTCCCATGCATGTGAGGTCCACGTGTGCGCGATATTAAATCTGCTTCCTGATGATGTATTTGACCAGCCAAAAAGAACCAAAGGAGAGAAAGGGGAATTTTTCCCCTTCTCCCCATAGGAAATGTTTCAAATTACATGCATTATATTGGTTTATTGGTAAAGCAGTACACATTTTATAATTAAATAATAAATATATTCATAAGTTGGAGGGTTGTGTGCTCAAATTTTTAACTGATATGAATGCATGGTCAAAAATCTAAAATCACTTAGTTGGTGCATCACCACTGTATCTTGTTTTTTCCTCCTCCTTCTTGCCACAATGGTCAGGTTTAGGCTCCAACCTGACCATAACAACAGGTTTCTACTGGCCTCCTTGCCTTGACCTTTTCTCTTTCAATCTCTTTTCCCCCCACTAATTGCTGCTAGAATTGTCTCACGCTTATATTGATCTTGTCATTTCCCTGCTTAAAAACCCGCTGGCTCCCTATTGGAACAAAGCAAATTCCCAGCCTCCTAACTTGACTTGGCCTCAACCTCCATTTCTTCTGTCCAGCTCTCGTTCCACCCAAGCACGCTGAACTGCGAGCCGGGGACACCATATGTGTGTCACACATCCCCTACTCTTCCCTTTGCTTGAAAAGCTTTTCCCCTACAGCTCACATTCTACTTATTTAAAACCTCTCTTCTTTCTTTTTCCCCTCCAGCTTTACTGAAGTGTAGCTGGCAGATAAAATAATTTATATTTATAGTGCACAACGTAGTGATTTGATACACACATACTTTGTGAAATGATTGCCACAGTCAGAAAAACTTCCTTCGTTAAAGACCTGCTCCATTTTGCCTCTTCCATGAAGTAAGCCCCGTGGCTCTCTAATGGAATGTAGCTCTTTCCCTCCTCTGATTTGTCATAGGTCTTTGTTTCTGTCTGTGCTTATAGTCAGAGCAGAGGTCTTCCTTGTGTGCGTCATGTGTATCGGGAGAGTCTCAGTTTTGTCTTTGGGGATAAGTCCCCATGTGCCTTATAATCTATTCAGTTCCAGTGCTGACCTTCCTCTCCTTCAGTGTCCTCCCTCCAGATTGTATGCATTGAGCTACAGGCAGTTAGTACTTTTTGCATTATTTGTAGGGGAAAATTTGTAAAAGACTTAGAAATGGATCGAGATATTATGGTTGTCTTCAAAGGAAGATTGGGCATTGTCCAGACGATCTGATTCTATGGGGTCTCTGAATGTTTTATTGTCTTTGAATTATTGTACATTCCTGCAAGTTATATAATACTTATAGTAATGCAAATTATTCTTGTCCATAGAAATGCAAATTGTATCTCACTGGGACTCAGCTGATTATTGTCCTGTGGACATTGAACAGTTGGAAGTTTTATATTTGTTCAGCAAGTTTATTTTACCATTCTTATGCCCATGTGTGTGTGGTTCTTTGAACTCTTTCTTAAACCAGTTGTAATGTCTCACTGGTTCCCTCACTAGTTAATGAATTAAATAAAAGCTTTGACATGTGTTCATCTGATGTCTGTATGAAAGCCATGCTATATCCTTTTCTAAAAGTTATCTTTTACTACATGTTATCCCTTACAACTTATCACTTATCACTTGAACTTTATCAATATTAATATTTTAAAATTCAGATTACATATCATTTAGTGAAGAACTGGATGAAATTGAGATACTTGTATTCTCAGAGTTTTTGAGATTATGGAGTAGAGAAATATTTCCCAAGTTGATTTTTGGCTTGTTTGAACAAGTGAACAATTTCCTGTAAAAGACTGAAAACTTGTTTTTATCACAGTGAATTTGAACATTAGCCTTTGGATTCTTTGATCAAGTTGAGTGTACACAAAACCAAGCAAAACCAAACCAAACGCCCAATTTGTATTTACTTGAATATTCAAAAACTGAATCAGTTACTCAGTTATTTTATTATGTGTTTTACTCAGTTATTTTATTATGTGTTTTTTTGTATTTTTTTTAACCTGGAGTATTTCACTTTGAAAAAAAATACAGAAATCTTATCACTTGGAAGTTTTATACAGTAAACATGGCATACATAATAAGTCTTAAACATAAGAATCACATCCTGAGTTCACCTTATATTTATATGTGTTCTTGTCTTCAGACTGGGAAATGCTTGAGAGTCAATCTTGTGTTTATGATGCTTTCTGTCTAAATTCTCTGTTTATCTCAGTTGTGTTCTGTTCCTCCCACCTTTTCAGCTCTTCTATCTCCTTTCCTTTGGTCACCAATTGTAGTGTTTACCAAAGGTCTGTACTTTTGAGGAAGCTCTTCACTCCTACCCTGGTAGCCTCACTCGCTGTACTAATTTGAACAAAGTGGAAGAAGAGGAGATGAGGAAGGAGTGGGCAGATTGGACACAGATTTCAGAAGTAAAATCGATAGAACTTGGTGGGTCACATGTGGGAGACGAGGGAGAGGGAGAGTCGAGGTGACTCCTGTTTCTGGCTTGAGCAGCTGGTGGCTTCAGGGACCATTTGCTGACCCGGGAAAGACTGGAGTTGGGGACAAGCTTGGGAAAGATCATCATAACATTTCTTTAGGTTTTTTTTTGTCTATATTAAAGTATGTTTAAAAATTAACCCCCTCAAAATACTGTACATATTAAGTTTTCATTTGTGAAGTGTGGCGCCGCCTCACCACCTTCAATACCCTTTGTAGGACAGAAAATTGCACCTCCTATTCCATTCCCAAGTTGTGCACTTTTTTTTTCAGGTGGAATCAACATTTCCTATCAGTTAAAGAAATAAAGGGAGAGAGGAATGGTAGTGTAACTGTTATTTTCCCTTGGGTCTACCTCACAGGCTAAGACAAATTCTCTTTTCTGTAGAACAGTTGTTTTAAATTAGGTAGAAATTCACAGTTCACTGTTTTTTAAAGGTACCATGTCTCTTAGGGAAGGAGAACATGAATATCTCCCATTGTTTCTAAGGCGAAGGGAATTAGGCATTGATCATATCCAGAGGGGGACAACTAGGATGGGGGCGGGGAGGAATTCTAAATGACCTGCCGGGCTTCACAGGCTTCTGGCCCAAATAGTGCTGACATTTTCATTAAGCAGGTTAAGGAAAACACTAGAGGTTAATTAACTTAGTGGTGTGTTTCCGCTGAAATGGCCTGAAAATGCTTAGGCCTTAGGTAATTTTAATGTTGTTAGCAGTGCCTTGGCCTTCCACTTTGCACTCTCTTACCTTTGAATGTGTGTAAGCAAATTAGGGTCCTTCTGCACAGGGCTGTGTAGTTCACAGGGAGCTGTGAAAATGTATTAGGTGATGTCTGTAAAGCACTTTAAATGATTTATTGTTTAGCCAGATTTTTCTAGGGGGTGGTTTGTCTCACACACTTCTAATGGCCATCTAGCTAGATGATAAAGAGCAATCTTCAACTAAATACTTCGATCTTCAACATCTCCTTGGATTCAGGAGATGACTCAGATGTTTTACTCTATGCACACGAAACATGTACTTACATTTCCCATCATGAGAATCTGTCTTTCTAAGTAGCATATTTGTGTGTGTGTGGGGGGGGGTGACATTTAGATATAATTTTCACTTTGCAAAAGTGGCAGGTATGATCTTGTGGTCATTAGGAAAAAGTTCATACTATGGGGGTAGAATGATGTAGCAAAAAGAGAGTAGGTTTTGAAAAGAGCATTCAGGATTTGACACCTGGCTCCAGCATGTACCAGCTAAACAATGTAGCAAATCATTTTACCTGTTGAACTTCAACTATCTTACTTGTAAAATGAAGATAATAACACCTGTCACTCAAGGTTGTTTTTATGACTGTGTGAGTAATGTATAGTTTTTGACATTTTGGTGATGCTCAATCAAATATTCTTTCTTCCTTCACAGTTCCTTGCCACTGGTAAATTCACTAGCAATTGTTCTTAAGTTTGCTCCCTGCCAGTCAATATCTACAAGTTAATATACATGACACAGAGGCTGGGTGTTTAGTTAATAGAAAATAGCCAAGTCAAGCACAGATACATTGGTTTAGATAATTAAATAACCCTTGGTTTTGTCTGTTAAACAATATCCCAGTATGATATGGAAAAGTCCTGCCACCCACCTTCTTTTATTCCAAGTTTTAAATAATTTGGTTTAACAGTGCATTCTTTTGATTGTTAATAACTTCTACAGATTATTTTTGATCACACACATACAAAAGGCTGGTTTCATTATGGTTTGGCCTGATTGTTTACCTAGTACAGCAAGTGGTATTAACTAACCATATATGCCTCATTGAGCATTAAATATTGAGTAATGAGAGAGGCCAAACCATTAAATTCTGCTGCATAATTTCATTAAGTAATATAGGATTCAATCATTTAAAAGCATCTTTTTTTTTTTCTCTCCTATCTCAAGATTAGGAAACCAAGCCCAAGAAAATCTACCCATCAAGACTTCACGTTCATTGTTCCTAGATTCTGGTGAATTCATTTCCACTTGAAGTCTCAAATAATCTTAGAGCCTGGAGGCTTCAACCATAAAAGCAGTGCCATGCTAGTTTTCCTGGGTGGGATTTGTAGACATTGTTTTCACATATAAAACACAACACTTGCTCCCTAATGATGGTATTTCTGTATCTAACTAAATATTGTATATTTTCAAATATAGCACTCAGGTATGACCTTGTATAATAATGCCAACATTGAAGACAGTAAAAGTCTCTGTTGGGGTGCAATACACAATTTTTTATTTTTTTAAATATTTATTTATTTTTTAGAGAGAGGCGAAAGAAAGGAGAAAGAGAGGGAGAAACATCAATGTGTGGTTGCCCCTCGCACACCCTCAACCGGGACCTGGCCTGCAACCCAGGCATGTGCCCTGACTGGGAATCCAACCACCAACGCTTTGGTTTGCAGGCCCATGCTCAATTCACTTAGCTACACCAGCCAGAGCCATATTTTTTTTTTTTAAAATAAGTGTTTGATACTTAGGGAAAGGAAGATAACTTCTGATTGACTTCATGTGAGTAACTTTATTTTCATGTAAGATATGGAGACTCAGTAAAGGTACTTGATTCTAAATTCTGAAGAAGGCACTAAAAGAAATGATTTTTTAAATGTTCCATTTGTTGTTGAGAGTTGGGGAGTTAGAGATAAATTACCAAGTAAAAGAAAGGGCTTCTTTATGCAAGCATTGGAAAACAGACAATTAACAAATAGATGTCATCAGTATTCCAAACCAAATAATTATAATTATAATTCTCTTATTAGTTTATTTAGTTTATGTATCTATTTCTTGTTCTGTTGCATCTTGGGTCATTGGGCTATTTTCATGAAGTCATCTGCTCCTGAACTAGAGTTCTGGAAATCCAGCTGGTCTCCACACATGCCTGATGACTGTGCAAGCAATGCCATCTAAGCAAAGTTGTTACGCATGAGCCTGTCCATTGAAGTATCAGCAGAGCACATAGTGACATTGCCCTTCTTTATTGAAAATAAAAATTTTAACTTCTGAGCCTCTTGGTGAGCACCAGAAAATAACAGAATCCTCTGTCAATGAGACTAAATGATTATGGTTAATTTGTTGTAACCAACATTATCGAAACTGAAGACAGTAAAATCCTTTATTGAGTGCTGTCCATAGTTTTGTGTAAGAATTTGATCAATGTTTTTCTGGGGAGGAAGAACATACAGTAATCCCACTCTATTTGATGTTTTGCTTTCTGTGGTTTCAGTTACTTGAGCTCCAAAAACATTAAATGGAAAATTCCAGAAATAAACAACTCATAAGACTTGAATTGCACATCATTCTGAGGCGTGTCATGAAATCTTTTGCTATTCCACCTGGGACGTGAATCATTCCTTTGTCCAGCATATTCATGCCGTGTACACCTCCCCTCCCCCCGCCCCCGTCACTCAGCTGTCTCAGTCATCAGACTGGCTGTTATACTGTCACAGTTCTTGTGTTCAAGTAATCCTCATTTTACTTAGTAATGGCCCCAATGTCATTCACAAACATTTATCACAGTGGATTATTGTAATTTTTCTTTTTCATTATTATTGTTGTTAATCTCTTACTGTGCCTGATTTATAAACTTTATCATAGTGTGTGTGTATGTATAGGATTAGGTAGTGTCTAAGGTTGCAGGCATTTACTGGAGGACCTTCAGATGGATCCCCCATGGAGAAAAAGAGCCTCCTGCTTCATGGACAGGGAGGGCATTGACAATACTCCAGGACCTTCCAGTTCACTCTGTAAGGTGTACAATCTCAGGTATATACATATGAGTAACATTTTACCTGTAAAATTTACCTGTCAATTTGACCACTCTTTTGGTCAGTTCCTACAGTAGTGTTGAGCCAACTAAGAAATAAAGATGTCAAGAAACAATTACTTTAGTCATTATTCTTTTAAGAGGCAAAAGAAAAAAATCTTCATGAATTACCAGGAGCCTTATGGCAAATTTCAAAGAAACTTTATGTGTAAAAAAAATCCTGAAATTTTTATTTTTCTGATTCTTGAATATGATCATGGGAAAGCAAAATCAGAACAGTTTTCAGAGTATAATACATCAACTATTAAAACAGAAATCAGGTGTGCCTGAGAAACAATAAATGGGCTACCTAGTAATCAAAGTGACAATACAATAATCTAAATAACAAAAAGGTATCACAATTGAAAGGAATCTTAGCTCTCTCAGAAATGAGGAACTTTGTTTTTGTTGCTTATACTGATGAAAAAGGTGTTCTGATCATAGAGGAAACTCACAAGTTGATCTGATCATAAATTTGTAAATGAGCAAGCCATGGTGGATGGTCACAACCCAGGTATATAACTTTTTAGGGGGGAGCGCGGGGAGAGGGAGAAAGTGAGAGAGAGGAACATCGATTTGTTGTTCCACTTATTTATGCATTCACTGGTTGATTCTTGTAAGTGCCCTGACCAGGCGATCAAGAGATCGAACCTGCGATCTTGGCTTAGGGTGTAGGTATATTACCTTTTTAGTAAAAGGTTTATTTTTGCCTTCAATAAGCCCTGTCCATTGTTTCTATGCATCTAAGTTAACACCTTTTTGAACTACTTCTTTTCAGAAGAATAACCACCCTCCAGAGAGCACATAATCTTGTTAAGTAATCTTCCCTGTGCCCATCCCCTCCTTAATTCCAAATGCATAAAAGAAGTTGCAAAATTGTTATTCTCTGGAGCATTTGATATCTTGCTCCCCAGCAAGTGTCAGTTTGGGCTCAAATAAACTTTTATAAAAATTCTGTACAGGTTTAGACTTGTCTTACCTGGACGCTTAATCAAAGGCTTGAAAAGCTTAATCAAAGGCTTGAAAAAGTCAGTACAAAACATAGAAAACTATTTTGATGGGATATGGAATTCCTGCCATCCTGACAGATCACACCAAACATAAAAGAATATTTATGATTATAGGGGAAAAAACTTTTCCCTTCTTTTCTAGGGTTTTTTTTGGGGGGTGGGGGATGGGGGTGCTGCTCTATTAATTAAACTGACGTGGGTAGATTAACAGGAGAGAAATGAATTTAATTTCGTACATCTAGGAGCCCATAAAAATGAGATTCAATGAAGTAACCCAAACAGGCAGTTTTTATACATTTTAGACAAACAATAAATTTGTGAAGAACTGACAAGAAAAACAAGTTTGGGTTTGGGGTAGTAAATTAGTAGGGAAGTAATAAGGTTTGTTTATGCAGCCTTCTCAGCCTCAACTTCCCTGTTTCTGACGCTGAAGATCCCCTCCGCCCTCCTGGTACAGGGCGGGTGCTGTTCACAAGAGAGACTTGTTCTCTGCCGCAGGGCAACAAAGAGGGGTCAGAGTGTCTTGAACTGGCTGTTTTCTAAAAGTAACTTTAATTCAAAATAATCAGTATGCCAAAGTGGGTTATTTTGAAACGGCATGTTTTGCTCATCTTCCCTACTCTCGTAAGGGAAGACAAAATGGTTCTAGATAAACTGTCATTTTAAGATACAGAAAACTAAATTCTAGTTTTCCTGTAATATTATACTTAGTAGTAAAAGATTTTTATAAGCTCCCTCTCTTACTGTTTAAAGTATATTACACCCATGGAGACTGAGTGAACTTTGTCAAAATTTTGAATACAGTTTAATCCTTTTTAGCCTCATTATTTTCAGTTTGAAACAAATATAATTTTTTTCTACCAGTTTATGACTTTTTATATCTATTCAAAGTTTGTCTGACACAATCCTTCTATTCACCTTCTGGGAGTACCAGACTTTTAACTTTAAGGTAAAACTACCCTTCTTTTCTTAAAAGCAAAAATACATTTCATTATTTGCATTCACAGTCATAGGTGTCTGCTACTATTCTTTTAGTGTAGCATTTGAATACCTATATGAATTATAATTTCCAGTCAAATTAACTAAATTATGAATACACACATAAAACCCTCTAGAGTCACACAATGCATTTTTCACATTTTAAATGAGCAGAATGAAGACAATCATTAAACTGACCAACAAATATCTGTTATAAGAGGTAAAAGAGCCCTGACTGGTGTGGCTCAATAGATTGGGCCTTGTCCCGCAATCTGAAAGGCTGCCGCTGGTTCAATTCCCAGTCACAGCACGTCTGGGCTGTGAGCCAGGTCCCCAGTTGAGGGCACGTGAAAGGCAACCGATCTATGTTTCTCTCCCTCTTTTTCCCTTCCTTCCCCTCTAAAAATAACAATAAATAAAATATCTAAAAAAATAAAAGAATATATATTAAAAATACATTGGGTGAGCACATTTCAGTGTTACATTTTGCTTAGAAATTTTCTGGTGTCAAACATTATTATTAAATGTATTAAATACAAACATTATGCATTAAATAACTTTAATTAGGGTTAGTCCAAGGTTTTAAAGTTAAATAAGGATCTTGGTTAAGTTAACATACTATAACTTAGAAATCAGTGATCAAAATGATAACTGAAGAGTTTAGACCATGTGTATTTACATAGTTTACTGATTGTGACTGAGAAGTCAGATCCCTGCTGTCAATCTGACTTAATATTTTTTCCAGGAAATTCTTGCCCAGGAATATAAAGCTGTAAACCAATAAATTATTTCACTATTTGCTTTAGGCCTGATAAATGTAGCTTTGATTAATGAAGCAATCAATGAAAACTGTGGGTAAATAAATGTGCTTTAAACCAGGAAGTTTGTGGTAACATTGTCATGCAGCATTAGCAAGCCAATACAACTGTATTAATAAAGCCAGGGAAGAATAGTTGTTTTTCAACCCAGAAGTTATCAAACCAGCCTAGTTTGTAAAAGATTCAACTTTATTACGTGAACTTGTGTAAGAATTTTTTAAGCCCAGTTTCCTTACTTTCTGAGAAATTCGAGAATATTAGAGTTATGTAAGTACTATTTATTTTTCTTTAAAAAATCAATTACAGTAGAGCTATTTGGATTTGAGATACTTCATAATTTAATTTATTTGTATATTCCAGAGGTCTGAAAACATCAAACATATATATTGAGAGGTAAAGGTTTTTCCTAATTACAGATACAAAGACTTGCTGAGAGCTTGTGGCTGTAGTTTTCTATAACCTTAATCACAGGTTAATAGTGAATGCAGAACCATAAAAACTCACTACAGCAGATTTCAAAGGGATGTTCTACTTTCAGTGAGCATATAATGTTTTCTCGACTGAGCTGACTTTACATATAGTAAACAGAAAAACAAAAAAGGCTAACAAACCAGATTCTTTATCATCTCTCACCTAACAGATCCCCATGATATCCTGACAAGAGATCGCCTAAGGATTAATCCAGATTCTCAAATACTGCTATCACCAGTGAGGAATAACTTTTTGGCAATGCACAACCAAATTTCTATATACAGAGGTTTCGTCCCTTCCCTTCCCTTCCCTTCCCTTCCCTTCCCTTCCCTTCCCTTCCCCTTATCCTTTTCCTTATCCTTTTCCTTTTCCTTATCCTTATCCTTATCCTCATACTTACTCAAAGACATTATTTCATTGCTTTTAGAGAGAGAGAGAGAACAGGAGAGGGAAAGGGAGAGAGAGAAACATTGGTTGCCTTCTGTATGTGCCCAGACTGGGGATAGTATGCACCATACTTCTTTCATTTGGGCCATATTTCTTTGTCTCGGCACACCGGTCTCATTGCTCTGGTTGACTTTTTCTTTATTTCCTTGGTTGTTGGAGTTCCATGCAGTTTGATTTTCGGGCACTCCTGGTTGTTAGTGGATTTTAGATGGGTTGTTATCCTCCACTTGGTTGTGTGAGGAAGGGAAGGGTTTCTACCTATACCTCCATCCTGGCCAGAACTGAAACAAATATTTTAAAAAGGCACACTTATACACTGGAATATTGAAATAAATGTGCAAATGGAGGTAAAAATGGCCTCATTGGAGTGGGTAGACAGGGAGGAAATTTAATTGACTCTTCACCAGACAGAATTTACACAATTATAGATAATAATTATTTTTACATAGTTATCAGGTATCTAAAATTTATGGAGTTCTAAAATAACTAAAGGCCAATGAAAGGCTAGCATCAGATATCTAGAAGGGTATGAGCTAAATGATACATACTTTTTTACATTGATGCATAATTGTTTCCTTACACGGTGCTTGACTGGCTTGATGTTGGGAAACTGCTGGGACAGATTTGCAAATTGCTTCAGGGGTAGAAGCTACAGATTTTTAGTTGCTTAGATGTGTTAAGTGGGAAGAAGGACTCAAAGATCATTCATCACAAGTGCAGCAATTGCCAAAGTGTTTAGTGGTTGCTTTCCATGGACTGAGGTGATGACCTACATGGTGTCAGATGCAATGAAAAGAAAAAGCAAGGAAATGTCTTAAGAAGGGATCATTTTAGAAACTTAAGCTCTATGACAGTAAAAAGAGGTCCTTTGGGGCGGGGTTAGGGGGGCAGGGTTGCCATCCACTCCATTGTCATTAGACCTTCCATTTTAAAGCTACCTCAAATAACCATGCAATTTAAGTGAAAATGTTACAGAGCGGAACAAGGGAGGCCTGAGACAATATACTATTATTGAAAGAAGGCCCCGGATCCGTTATGTCTGCCGCCAGAGGAAAGACGTCTCTCAATGCCAGGGATTCGTGAAAAGGAAATGTTTATTTAATGTTATACAAACTTAAAGTAGTGACCTAATGTCTTTATCAAAAATCCTAAAGTCCCTAAAAACACCCACAAACACGCAGTCCTTCCTTCCTTCCCCCTTTGCCCAGTCCAGAGTACCGTATCTCAGGAAAGAAAATAGAAGTCCATGGCTCAGGCAGTCCTCTGGTTCTTCCCAGTTAGTCCTCCATCTCGACTGCGAGACCTCCCTGGGTTCCCGGCACCCTCCTCTGAGTCGCCGGGATCTCTGCTAAAACCAGGTGGTGGTTCCCCCTTCTAAAGCTGCGGGGGTCCCCACTCTGTCCAGGCCTCGTGGTTCTCCCTCTCAGGGCTGCGGGAAGGGGAGAGTCCCCATTCTGCCAAAGCCGCATGGTTCTCTCTCCTAAAGCAGCACGGTTCTCCTTCAGTGGCTGAGGTCCTCCCCATTCTGCTAAAGCTGTATGGTTCTCTCCTTCTCAGGGCTGCACATGGCTCTCCTTCCTAAAGCAGCATGGCTCTCCTTCTCAGGGCTGTGCATGGTTCTCCCTCCTAATGGCCGCCAAGTCTGGGTTTTAAATCCCCGCGGCCAATCTTCCTCTGCAGCCTCATTTCCGGCTCCTCCCACACTCAGCTTCACATGCCAGAACTCGTATCCTTCCAGGTTTACTGGGCTGCCATCATGAGTCTGGGCAGGTGTGGCCCCATGTCCTGGAGCCAATCTTCTCCAAGCTCCCACGCAGGCGCTGTAGCTTGGGGGATCTGCTCCCAGTCACATCTTGGTGGGGAAGTTACTTCCATTCCCCTGGCTCAGAGATGATCACAGCTATTTAACATATCTAAGCAACCAGCCAAAGGCTATAGATATGTTAAATGACCACGCCAGAGGGTAGCTGCAAGGCTGTTGCTATGCAAAACAGATCTCAATGGCCCTGCTCCATTTGTCCCTTCCCCCAACCCACACCCTGGGTGGGGGGATGGAGACATCTTAAAATCTCCTGGACACATTAAGTTCCGGACCCCATTTCAAATGCCCATTTGGGGTCCCCCCTCTTGGCTGCACCCTGTAACAATCCCTCCTTTCAGATATACACCCACTTTAAATTCTTTTAAAGGACAATGGACGAAGATCTCATCTTCTCATAACTACTTCCGGCTGGAAATGGACGTTGTTTTACCCACCCATGGGTCAGGGGTGCCCTGAAAGGGGGGGGAGTGTGCAGCACGGAGGGAGTCCTTCCTGTAAGGGGAAGGACCTTACAGAATCCTGGTCAGTTGGCTGTCACCAGGAAGTCGCAGGCTCGGTGTCCAAAAGCTGGCATTACTGGACCGTTGGCATCTTGGTCATATTCTGGAGGTGACAGATTTGGAAAGAATTGGAAGGCACAATTAAATCATAACCACTAAATGACAAAGGCAGGAGCTTAGGTAAAGAATGGCTTATCAGGAGGAAGGTGTACAAGGCATGCTACACCTATCCGAAACTCTTGTGGCCCACTATACTTCACTCGGGCTGAGGGGAATATGTTAGGATTTCCCTCCTTTCAGATACCTGGGCCCTTTCTGTCCAAGCCATCAAGACAGAAAAGGCAAAATTAGTTCTAAAGTGAAGCCCACAGACCGCCCAAACCATTCACCAACCCAACCACTCAGTTCAGCCAAACCGTTGAGTCTCAGGGAGTGATGATGAAAATGGGCTCCTTAAAGCGAGGTCTGTATTCACTCACTCACTCATTCAACCAACTACTCAGGTAATGAAGTCATAGGCATATGCCCTATGAAAACAGAAGAACACACAGGTTAATTCACACAACAATCCCAAAACCAGTCTCTGTGCCTGTGACTGTCTTTTGGGAAGACATTCAATTGCAAGGTTCTTCCTGCAATAACATTTAGCAATAGCAATTTCAAAGGTCCTCCATACCTGTAAATTGTACATCTTTGGTGATATTACAAACTCAGTTTCAACTTTCAAATGAAAACAAACTTTCAGGACAGTTAGCTGCACCATTCTGATGTCCAATACTAAGCATTGTGATTTTCCTTGAACCACAATTTTTCTCCTTAAGATCACCCTCACTGTTATTAAAGGACTACTTTGAGTCCCACTTTTAATTTTGACTGTTCGTTTGCACAAACACACCAAGAGCAGCCTGGATCACTTATGATCCTTGAGTCTACCTTGCTGGAATTCACACAGGGAGCCTTTAGATTGACTTCTCAGTCCACCCCTCTTGGAGCACAGAAGCAGAGCCACACATCTGCCTTCTGGCTTCGCCTGTACCAGTTGTTTCACTCAAATCCTTGAGGCTTCATTGTGCTTACAGGTTCCTTTTTGGCCATCTTTCAGAAAAGCAACCTTCGTTCCTTCCCTGGAAAGACTGCCATGAACCACACAACCAACCAAAGTACCAGGCTTTTTCGTGGGCTTACGCTAGCTTTGCAAGTCAATCCCTGGTCCTCAGGGCTTTCTGGTGACGACCAGAACCCATACATGCCTCCTTCAGGCGTGACATTCCAGTCAAAGTGTTGGTTAACAAAACCACTATTAACGACCGGTCTTATTGGCTTTATGCAAAGAAACTTTATATTATCACTCCTTCAGAATGCCAAATTCTGGAGGGATCAGGTAGGGAGAAAAATACAAAGCGTGAAGGAAAATCTTTTTCCTTCTGATATCCACCAGGCTTCTCAAAACTTTCCTACAGAGTGTGAAGTTTCAACCTTCCCTGGAATCCTCAATTTCCTTTGCAGAGCAGATACAGAGCAAAATCCAAAACATAGAGTTCCAGAATAATACACAGGTAGAAGCATTCTCTTGCACCAATGCATCCATTGGTGCCTCGCACAGACATGCTCCTTCAGGTCTGGTCTCTTGGCAGAGACATGCCCCCTTTGCCTCTGGCTGAAGCACTCGTCAGCCCCAATGACCCTTCCTGGGTCCCGCGTGGCAAAGGCATTCTCCCCGACCGGTTACAGGTGACCTTTCACAGGTCCTCAAATACAGGTTTCTGATCAGAAACAACACCAATGTGAGAATTTTGCTCTTTTCCCATGAAACCATAAAAAAGTAGTTCAGGTTTCCCTTACTCCAGGTTTAAAACTTTCACAACCTTTACACATAATTTTCATCCAGATTTAACCATCAATCTCTTTTAATCCTGGTTCCTTTCTCACACTGGGAAGGACTATACTTAAACTTAGTACATGGCAGCTAAAAAGTCTCTAGCTTTACACACACTTTTATGACATGACAAACACTATCACCCTGTACCGGGATTTGTTGTCTCTTTCCGGAAGAGGAATTTCAAACCTTCCTCCGGAGTGCAGGTCCAACTTTCCCTTTCTGCCTCAGCTGCAGCAGTAGGGTCTTCGTCTCCCTTTGGCGGTGCACGTTTTACCCGTGTGTGGTGAATCCAGGGCTTAATTCCCATCAGCTTCAGGGAGGAATGCGTTGTCAACAGGACATCGTAGGGACCAGTCCATTGTTCAGACAGCTGCTGTTCAGGGCCTTGGCTCTTCCAGGTCTTTAGTAGGGTCCCCACTCTGTGCAGGCCTCGTGGTTCTCCCTCTCAGGGCTGCGGGAAGGGGAGAGTCCCCACTTTGCCAAAGCCGCGTGGTTCTCTCTCCTAAAGCAGCACGGTTCTCTCTGGGATGCAGGAGTCTCCACTCTGTCAAAGCTGCGTGGTTCTCTTTCCTAAAGCAGCACAGTTCTCCCTCAATGGCTGAGGTCCTCCCTATTCTGCTAAAGCCACATGGTTCTCTCTCTCAGGGCTGCGGGAAGGGGAGAGTCCCCACTCTGCCAAAGCCGCGTGGTTCTCTCTCCTATGGCTGCGGGAAGGGAGAGTCCCCACTCTGCCAAAGCCGCGTGGTTCTCTCTCCTATGGCTGCGGGAAGGGGAGAGTCCCCACTCTGCCAAAGCCGCGTGGTTCTCTTTTTCAATGGCCGCCAAGTCTGGGTTTTAAATCCCTACGGCCAATCTTCCTCTGCAGCCTCATTTCCGACTCCTCCCACACTTGGCTTCACTTGCCAGAATTCATATCCTTCCAGCTTTACTGGGCTGCCATCTTGAGTCTGGGCAGGTGTGGCCCCATGTCCTGGAGCCAATCTTCTCCAAGCTCCCACGCAGGCGCTGTAGCTTGGGGGATCTGCCCCCCCAGTCCTGTCTTGGTGGGGAAGTTACTTCCATTCCCCTGGCTCAGAGATGATCACAGCTATTTAACATATCCATACAACCAGCCAAAGGCTATAGATATGTTAAATGACCACGCCAGAGGGTAGCTGCAAGGCTGTTGCTATGCAAAACAGCTCTCAATGGCCCTGCTCCATTTGTCCCTTCCCCCAACCCACACCCTGGGTGGGGGGGATGGAGACATCTTAAAATCTCCTGGACACCTTGAGTTCTGGACCCCATTTCAAATGCCCATTTGGGGTCCCCCCTCTTGGCTGCACCCTGTAACAAAAATAGTTGCTTGCTCTGCTTGGCAGTTCCTGGGTAAGTCCTTTGAATTTCCCTTTTGAAACTGGTTTAGAATGTATCACCTTTTTTGACGCACTCGACTAGGTGTCATCCATGGACCTACAGAAGAGGTTCAGTAGGGAATTTGGGAAAGTCATGCCGTGAACCAAGGCAGATACTGCTCAGTACTTTTCTCTTCCCGATGGGAATTTGATAAGAGAATATCCTAAGTTTAAAAAAAAAAATAGGAGAAGGAACTGAAGAAATTTTATTTTCTCCTCTAAAAGTTTGGGTGAAAAGGTAATTATATGACCAGGAATTTTTTTTTATATTAAAGATATGAAGAACACTGTGTTCTTTGTTTATAGCTGCATTACTGTTTGCTTCACTTAAGGGCCTTTGAAACTCAGTTTTATATCAATGATCTACTCTGAACTAGTCAACTTGCTGTTCTGGTTTCCCAACATTTCACAAATTTCACCTTAAATTAGTATAAGCTTCTCTGTTTATTCCATATATGGATATAAGTTACTACATTTTTTGTTCCTTGTTTAAGAAAGAAAAGAAGCAAGGGAGGGAGGAAGGAATGCAAGAAGGAAGGAGAGGGAAGGGGAGAAGGGGAGGGAGGAAAGGAGAAAGGAAGGGAAGGACTCGGGAATGGAGGAAGAAGGGAAGAGAGGGAGAGAGTGAAAGTTCCAGTTTGGTCAGTAGCTTATTACAGAAGAGTTTGTCTGTTTACCACTGTAAACCTACGGCCCCCTTTCCTGTCCTGAGCACTGGGTAATAGTAAACCCCTCAAACTACAACTTTTCTTAAACTCCATATTTTTTCAAGAATGGCATCAATCAACAGATATTTTTCAGCACCTCACATGTGCCAAGCCCTATGCTGTGGGATGGCAGTGTTGTCGTGACCTAAGGCACCCTTGCCTTCTTTAACCTTTTGCTCTGGTGGAGGACGTGCTAAAAAATAAACACACACAAATAACATAAAATTTAATATCGGATGATGAGTACAAGAGACTTTTTTTCTTTGTTATTCCTAAATTCATGACTAGAAGGCAAAATCGGAGGTGAAAAATAATGCCAGGTGCTGCAGATTCTGAAGGCAACAGAGAAGAACTGGAAACAGTCATCCCCTCAAGGCTTGTGGGTTTTTAACTGATTCTTCCACACTTCAGGCCATTTTTGATGATTTCATTCCCCTTCAGTTTCTGTTAGAGGAGATTGGAGAGGGGATGGAGAAAAAAAGAAACAACTATCTGAAGTGAGAGTCCTTGGCATTTTTCTTCCCCTCCATCTACTCGGTGGAGCTGGGGAGGTGTCCCTTAAAGTCAAAGGAGTGTTTGTTAACCCCAGAAGCCAAGTGAAGGGAACTGCCGGAGACCCACCTTCAGGGATGGAGGATATCTGCAAGGAAGCGAGACTGCATCTCATTTTCTATTGGATTATCTGCTTGTGCTTACTTTCTGATCTGCCTCTTTGCTATTTCAATATAGAGGAAAAAGTCAGAAACAAATGGCAGAACAGAGAGAAAATGACCTGTCCTCCAACTTTGTGTGGCAAAGAGGTGAGAGTTCCCAGTTCAAATAGACAGCATAAAGTGCAGGTGGACTTGAGCTGACCTCCTGGCACCTCACCTGAGGTCTTAACAGCAAGAGCATGTACCTGTAGGGCTGCTGCTGTGGAGACGCTGGAAGGAGTGAGCTAGAGGGGGTTGTCTGTGTCGGGGACCCCAGAGGGTTTCTGAAGAACCAGCACTTGGAGGCTTGCTGTATGGAGATCATCAAAGGCCAGGTGGTGGTACCCAGAGAAGCCTCTCCTCTATGAGCAAGAGAGCCATCAAAGGCAGCCCGTTAGCTCTTGGCTCTCTCACATATTTTTTTCCTTTTCATTCCCAATTCCAGAAGCCCTAGACAGAACAGAGAGGAGATGTAAAGGCTCCTGGGAAGACACATCCTAGAAAGGAAGTGAGACTGAGGTTTAAAATTCAACTAAACTGGATTTTTAATAATTGAAAGTGATCCAATAGCTCTGAGAGCTGCCTGAGTCATTGCTAAGAGGCAGGAAAGGAAAACTGAACATTGTAAGGTTGAAGGCAGTAACTGGAAGAAAAGTAAAACTGTTTCATGTTTGTTCCTCTATAGAGTTCAAATTGTAAGTAAACTGATCACAAATAAGTGGGATAATTTTTTTTGGTGTTACTGCTGTAAAGCAAATAGAGTAACAGGTAAGACGGGAGTAGGTAGGTAGGTAGCTGCTTTAGCTGTGGTGGTCTAGGAAGCCTCTTTGGGTTGAGGACTTCCATGCTGAGAAAGAGCCACTCATTCCACACTCTGGGGCAAACGAGTTAAGTGCTCCTGGGTGAGACTGAGAAAGAAGGTCAGTGTGGATGGGGTCTGGTTGGTGAGGCAGATGGTGATAGAAGATAGTCTGGCAAAGTGGGCAGAGTCCAAGAAGCAAATAGGAGGCCTTGTAGGCCATGGTGAAATGTGTTAATGTCTACTTTGCCCCCCTCCTCCCCAGTTTTAGCATTTTCTTGATTTTCTTGGCCCTAGTCTGCTTGTAGAGGATGCTGGCTTTGATGGATCACACATAGCATATAATTCTAAATACTTCTGGTGCCAGAGGTAAGCAACTATTATACGAAGATATCTTACATTTGTTATTTTATCACCTTAATGTTACTACTATAGCAAGATAGTTATAAAAATTTTATTTATGCTGTTCTACTTTTTTTATCTCTCTCAACTCTTCATACCCAAGGATTAAATTCTTGTCTCTCATGGGGGTGCAATATACTTAAGTCGTTATAATTGACATCTCAATTCCAGATGATGTATCTGTTTGCTGTAAGGTTGAAATGCAGGGTTCATGTCTTCTTGTAAATAGTTCATATTAATCATGCCCAGAGGGAGAAGAACAAACTATCAATTTGCTATAGGGATTTTGTGGAAAATGGAGAAAATGTATGGGAAATAATAAAAGCATGACAGCTAAAAGTTCTGCTCTTTGATATTTATGATTTAAACCCCAAAACAGGAAAGATTTCCTCTTGGATTCAGACTTTAATTCCAGAGCTGGCTGTCTCTGGCAGGAGCCACACGTGATGTCTCTCGTTAGAGCCGTTCCTCGTAACCACGGGACAGGACGCACAGGCTGCCCCGGGGGTGTGCTCAGTCCTGTTGCAGCGACGCTCCTGACTTCTTCTCCAACAGGAATTCCAGACCTCTTAGCACCACTAGGAAGTTTAAATTCCTTAAACTTCTCTCTGCTCCACTTACGCAAATAGTCACATGGAATCCAACATAGTGCCTTCCAGTTAACCCTGGAACGTTAAGTATTGTTGCTGTCTCGTGGAAGAAACTGAGAAAAATTTCTGTTCGGTATGAAAATCACTCTATAAAGCTCATGCTAAATGAAGGCTTATGAATAGCCTATCAGTTATTGCAGTCATCGATAGAGCCATATATTTCCTTGGGTTCTTGTGGGAAATGACTTTCTTTGGCACATTCTTGGGAGTTAGTTTCTGTGCTCCATCAGCTCTGTAGGATGACACCCTAAAGTGACAGATGCCGCTCTGTTGTTCTGTGAGGGTACTCTGTAACTGCTCCTCAAGACCCCTCATTTGAAGGCATACGATATTCTCTTTGAATGTTATCTGAGATTCTGATTCATAGTTTAGTCTCAATGTTTTAAAAAAAAAACCTCACTTCATGAACAAGGAGGAAACTTGTCATAGTGGGAAGAGTAACAAAGAGCAGAGTGGGAAATTCTGGTCCTGATCCTGATTTCACTGCTAAGTATGTGACCTCTGGCAAGTTACTTTAGTTGTAGTGTCTGTTTCTTCGTCTAGAACTTATTTTTCTTTTTCTTTTTTTAAATTTAAGTCCTATTTCTTTTACTCAAATTTTATAATTATTTTTAATATGTATCTATGCACACATATGAACAAGCCTTCATTAGTACTGTATATAGAATCTTTTTTAAAATGACAGTTTGCATTCAATATTATTCTATATTAGCTTTGAGTGTACAGCATAGTGTTTGGACATCACCTGCCTTACAGAGTGGTTCCCTCAACCTTTCAAGTGCCCACCTGGCCCCATACATAACTAGTACAGTCTTATTGACTGGATTGCCTGTGTTATAATTATATCTCTGTGACTATTCATTTGATAACTACCAATTTGTACTTCTTAATCCTATCACCTCTTTCACCTCGTCCCTCTCCTTCCCTTTGGCAACCATCAGTCTATTCTCTGTATCTGTCAGTTTCTATTTTCTGTAACTTAGTTTTAAACCCCTTCAGTTTATGTTTTCTATTATCCTAAGATTTTCAGCATTTAGTAAGAATTAACTCTGTAGTATCCTATTTGGGAGACAAAACAGAAGTACAAAAATTAGGGGAAATATGTAATTAAGTACGATGGTCCCTGACCCATATACGACGGTTTGATTTAGGAATTTTTGACTTTACGATGCTGCAAAAACAACCTGCTGAAGAGCACTCTGCCTGCTAAGCCATCAACACGTGCTGATGCTCCAGTGCTTTCTGTCAGCAACTCTCAGGCCTCATCAGAGGAGAGAGACATTGATGAAACTGTTGCTGTAGCATCTGCATCACCCAGCAATTTAGTTTTAGTTCAATACCTCAAACATTCCTCAGGCCCCCTGTGCTTTTATCTGGGGTTGTTAATGGTGATTACCCACACAACCATTCTGCTTTTCATTTTCAGGGTGGTGTTCAGTAAATTACATGAGATATTCAGCACTTCATTGTGTCAGGGGATTTTGCCTGAATGGAGGCCAATGTAAGTGTTCCAAGAAAGCTGAAGGCAGGCTAGGCTAAGCCAGGATGTTCAGTAGGTTAGGTGTGTTAAATGCATTTTTGATTTGTGATATTTTCAGCTTACAACAGGTTTATCAGGACATGGCTCCCTAATAAGTCCATGAGCATCTGTACTGACTTATGTAGTATGTTGGTAAGGGATATTGCTTACAAAAAAAAAAAAAAAAGAAATCCACCGACTAAATTAAAAAAAAAATGAAGTTGTTTCAAAAGATGTCAGGGGCTCTCAAAACTAGTTGAATACTAGGTAGGAAGCCCAGCTTGAGAAGGAGGAGGATTCCAGGGAGGCTGGGTGAGCAAAGGAGCAGGCAGTACAGACACCATAGCTTGGCTGGGACAGTCTGGCCAGGGTTCTGCTGTTCTGTGGATGCTGCTGTAATGACTGTCAGTCACTTATTTTGTTTTTGCCTCACTTGCTCAGATTCATGGTGTAGAGTGAAAGCGTTCAATGTGCTGATGTCAGATCACGTGCCCGCCCTTTGGCTGTACTTAAAGATGGAGCTTCACAAGGCAGGTGTGTAAGATCACTCTCTGTCTAGGCTCGTACAAAAATGGGTGAAACCATTCCCTAAAAGGAAGTTAGAGCATTATTAAGAAGTAAACCGGTTAATGACAAACGTCTGCTATACAGTAAGTCACAGAGGCTAGAGAAGCTAGATGAGTTTTCACTGGAACTACTGAGAGACTTAACGAAAAAGCCTGAAAAAATAGTGGTTGAGATGAGGTTGATGAAGAAAGATTAAAAATGCTACCTCAGAGAAAGAAGGAAACACTGATAAACAAACAAACAAATGAACAAACAAATAAATAATTTAAAAAATAAATAAATTACCTAAGCCACGAAAATTCAGTCTGTGGGACTTTCATTATTGTTTCTAACTAGTTACACTGTGTCTTTTCATTCTCTGAAAGGCTTTATGATCACTCACAAGAAAGAGAATGTATACTTCCTGGCATAGTTTATTCTCTAAACTGAGCAAATTGTACCTGCTTATCAACGATCGCTCACTCTGTTTTCAAAGGCATCTGGAAGATGCATAGTCACATTCCCCGAGACAATACAAAAGGTAAAAACTCATACTTTTGTTATGGGTATTTTTTCTTCTCCCTTTGACCAAGATTCTATTGATGACTTGGAATAGGTTGGTTTATACTGTGATGTCGCCTATAATTTCCAGAGAGCCAGAGAGGCATGCTGTCCTTCCACTGGACTGTGTGGCTGTGCACGGCAGCAGCCATCTCCCAGTTTCAAAACTGATCAACCAATTTCAAAAGCTATTAGTGATCAATAGGACTACAGCGAATACTTCTGTGACTGAGATTTTCAAGTTTAATTTTAATTTTCCTCCTCCTGAGTGTAGTTATAGTTGAAGCTTATAGGTTTTATTTTTCATTTTTCACAGAAAAATAAACTTTTTATGGTAGCAACATGAGAACAAATGAAGCCCACCCCACCTGTCTCTGTCCCAACACAATTTCAAATACATGCATATAGCCTACTTTAATGTAACAGTTTCATGAATATAAATTTGAGGATTACTCTATGCTAAACACCCCTATGAGGGACTCTAAATATTGGTTGATTTAATTCAAAATACACCTGGAAACTGGTAGAGAAGTGCTTCTTCATGTTGTCTGCCATGAAACTACAATAGTATTGTTTGTGGCAGTCCTATAAAGTAGAGCTCTCACTTTTCCCCAGAAACAGTGGGAAAAGCAAACAACTCTCTAGATAACATGGGTAAACATGAATAAAATATATTTATAGTATTCTACCTTGATGATGGATGTGTAAACCTGTCTGCTTTCAAATGTTCAAGACAGAAAAATTGCACAGGAAAAAAACTTGAATTTTTTAAAAATCATAACTGGTGAAAATAAACATGGATGGTACTTTAGAAAAAGCCTGTGAGTCCAGCACATATTTTTAAGCTTGGTGTTCTTGGTGGTGAGGGGAGGACAGTGATTACTGACTTTCTCTTCTTTAATTCCATTTTTCTTGCTAAAAGTGACAGTTGAAAATTGGCCTAAGTGGATGAAAGGACAACAAAAGTACACCCCCCTCCCCCAGTTAGATGGGGAGAATATGTCCTGTTTGTGGTGAATTCCTGTGCACAAGGCTGACTAGGATGCCATCAATGAGTGGGCCGCTATGGTTAACGCCAGGGCACAGAAGTAATAGAAATGTGAGGACAGACCCAATCTGGGAGGTGTGTTGTCAGAGGCACGCCATCAGCTGGCTCTCCAGACCCCTTACAGCAGAACCCTGTGAGGGGCTTTATTCTGGTGAATTTAGCACAGCACATGCTCTGGCCCTGAGCTTGTCTGGGCTCGAAGCCCTGGCATTTTAGTCAACTCATAACAATAGATGCACTTCTCAGTGACAGTTGCATGTAAACCAAGCTCACAAGGCTGATATCCAAAACTGAGTGTCAGTTTATTCATTTTTAATGGGAAATGCAGTTGTAACACCAACCAGAGAACTAGAATCTACGACCAGTCCATTTTCTTTCCATAGATAATTGAACATTCGATGTCAGATCATAACCTGAAGCTTACTTGATGAAGGAGAGATCAGAACAAAGGGAACTGATTAAGTAAACATTCTTTAACTGTTAATGCATTCAGGACTGGCCTGATAGTTTTTCTTCTCTCTTTTATATTTCTTGTTATTAGTCGTCCTGTGCTAAACTCGACCATTTAAGGTCTATCTTCCCTCATTTTCCAATTTTCAGGAAAACTATAGTCCTTCGTGTGCTGACTTCAGGGGAATTTTACTTTTAACTTTTGCTCTCATTAGTTATCATTTTTAAAGTACATATTAAGATTATGATTGCAGTTTGAACAATGTGTTTATAGGCAACCCATAGAAGTCACAAGAATTTTCAGAAGGTGGAGAGTTTAATAAATTTGAGTAATACTAACTTTCAGGGGGAAAATAAAAAGTCATTTGTCTTATGACTAAGACAGCTTGGAAGGATTGTCAGACCAGAAGGGAGATACCAAATCTGAAGGGCAGAAAAATTTTGGTCTCTCAAGAAGACTTCTGTGGTGAGAATAATTTACTATGCTTCTACATAACCTAGACCAAATATCCATAAACACTGTCCATGTAATCTCCTTGGAATCCAGTGCCCCATCCCGCCCCTCCCTCCCCAACCCCGCCACCACCCATACCTTAGTAACTGCAAAGGAGGTATCCTGAATTGTGCTAACTGACGGAACTATTGTGTAGGTAGGATTAAACTCTGTTATAGGTCATGTCTGGTTGGCCTCTGGACTTTTAGAAAAGTCATATTTAATAGGCAGTTTTAAATTCCTTTTCTCACACTCACTTTAACTTTCTTTTACCTGTTCAGTAAAGTCTGGTGTGAAGGAAAATGAAGAAAGTAAAGGACTCGAAGATTGCTCTGTGTTCATTTCCACCGTCCCCATCCCCAGATGCAGACATCCTTGTGGAGCAGTACTCCCTGAGGAGGCCTGTGTTCTAGGCATTCCGGGCCAACGCTGACACTTGGGGACATGGGGACATTTTGAGGGGTGATCTAGAATAAGCCTAAACCTAAACTGCCAGAATTTATTTATATTATAAACAAAAACACTGTCCATTCCTTTCATTTCAAAAAGCACATTTTAAAAGGATTTTGTCCTTTTGTCCTGACTTGGCTGCTTTCCAGCCATAAGTGTTTTCGTAGATAGGATCCCCTGAAGATGTTCCACGGAGGAGTCTCTGTTCGAGGGGAAGCGAGGACAGTGCAGTTTGAAGGAGAATTCCTGCCTGAGATAAGGGAGAGAGGAATGAGAGAGGAATTGGGCTTACATTTCTGAGAAGTGAGGCAAGGAGATAAGCTCTTTGTTGGGAGGCAAAGTTTTCCAAACGCAGTGGAAAGAGCGCATGCTTTGGCGTCACAGAGACCTGTGTTTGAATCCCATTTTATTTACTAACACACAGATGGTGAACAAGTTGCCCGGCTTCTCTGTTTTAGTCTCATCAGTGTGAGGGGAGAAGATGTCTAAGTCACAGCATTTCTTATACTAACTATCAAATGCGATTACATGAACAAAGTCCCCATCAAGGTGCCTAGATGACTGTGAAGTTCTCATGCTGGTTTCCTCCTTCTTCTTAGCCCACGATGTTTAGCTGCAACCGCGTGAAAAAGAGGACTTCAGGGATAACAACCTTTTCCTCGTAGTTGATTGAAAGTTCCTCTTCCCTTAATGTGATTGCCCCGGTGAAACCCAGAGAAGGGCTTTCACGGCGTCTCTGCAGACAACCCTACCCCACACGCAATCTCTTTTCCTGATTCACTTAGAGTGCTTACCCTGGCCGTGATTGCCCATAAGAGAGGAGATTGGTTGGGTTCTTCAATGAGAAAAATATTTCACTGTCCCCCAGCGGCAGTAAATGCCCTTCTGCCCTTGGGGGAGAGATAACAGGGGCTACTGAGTTATTTGAAAATTTCATCTGTATAGTTTGGTCCTTTCCACTTCTGCTCTATTGATCTTAAGTTTTTATTTGTTTTTAAATACAACTTGAGAGGGGATTGACTGAAACTATGCATAGGTGTGGTTTTGAATTGAGGGAATAATCTATATTTAGTTTTGGGTGATGATTGTATTGTACAGATTTAAAATTCTCATTGAACTGAAAAAAAATTTGGGAGATTCTATTTGAGATTGAGGAATAAATTAACCAAATTTTATTAATTAAAATCTCTCAGTAAAATAAATCATTTTTCATTTTGGGGAAAAATACTATTTGATGTCATCCAAGGCTGTGGTCTGGTGGTCATTCATTTATTGTTAGATTCTCTTTTGTTTTTCATCTCTTTCAGGATAAGTCTAGCTAACTTAGCTTTCCATTGGTTTAGAACTCAGTAACTTCTTGGGCCTTTTGATTCTTCAATTTCTTTTCCTTCTGTCTATTCTCTGAATACCATAAATACAACATTAAAGTGGACTGACATTTTCACCAAGGAGAATCAAATCTAATCTCACTAAACTTGTTTTTCACATCCAAGAGCCAGCACTGTGATTACCTGGGGGCCCCAGGGCAGGAAATCAGAACAGAAAAACAAGGGTATAAAATAAGGTAGATTGTTTTCCAACAGGGATATAGACATATAATTAAGATGATTGTCAACCTACAGACACTGCTTAGATTCGGCTGTACCCAGGATGGCGAGGGACACAATGAATACCTTGTGTATTTGACTAACAACCAAAACATCTCATTAAAAAAATACATTTCCAACACTAATATCCTAGGTTGCAAAGCCAATCACCTAAACAGAAGATACCATGGCAGAGTACGGTTACTGCATACTTACGGAGAAGTCCAATTTGGAAAACTCGTCATTTGATTTTTCAAAGAAAAAGTAATACTTTGCTACAGTTACTGTAGAGACCTCAAAAAAGTCATTGCAGTTGAATTTAAGTTATAGAAAATTCTGAGAAAGCTTTTCAAGTTGCATTTTAATGTATTGGGTAAGGGAGAGGTAGAGAAATGTTCTAAACCAACAACCAGCATTCTAATGTGACTCATAATTCCTCACAAGGCGATGTAGGGGACCAATGCAGTGTGATTTCTAGTCAAGCCCAGACGACTTGCTACCCTGTTCTCTCCACAGAAAGCGTGAACACATGGGAATGTTACCCGCTGGGATTCTATTGATTTTCACACGTTATTTTCCCTTCTGCCTGCCTCCCCCACTAGTTTCTCACTCCTTGCTATTTCTTTAACTGTCGGCATAGCAGAGGAAAAAAAATGTGGTTATTGGTACATATTGGTGGATATTGTGCATATTGGGACTTTGAGTAAGCTTTTCTATTTCTGTCCGAAGTGCAAGAACGCACAGAGAGTGGAGCAGGGGCGTTTTTCTACAGCCCTAATAGTCCCTTTGGCCAGAAACTGACTGATATCCTGCTGAATTTAGAAACTGTTGTTTAGGGTAACCTTTCAAAGTGTTGTTTTACAGATAATTGGGACTTAAACTGGATTTCAGAAAGCCAGCAGAGCAATGTACTTAAAGAATAAACTCTGGAGCAGAATCCTGATTCTACATCTTCATTAATTATGTAATTTTGGGTAAATTACTTAACTTCTTTTTGCCTCAGTTTCCTTATTCGTAAAATGAGCCTGATCATGGTGTCTCCATGTTAGGCTTTTTGTGGTTCAAATATATTGATACATAAAGCTTTTAAAACATGCCTGACTTGTGATAATTGTAATTTAAGTGTTTGCTATCATGGGTTCTTGATCCGTTATTTGCAATTCTAACATTAAAAAGCTGGGGGGGAAGTGATGTATTTTAGCAAACCCATTAAGTGATAAGGTCTGACATGAACTGCTCTGTGGCAATTTATATGCTTTGTCCTCCTGTGTGTGAATATTTGTATGTATGATTGAAGAAATATTAATGTGCATGATTAAAAGCTGCTGCCAGACCACCCTAGGTTGTTACATAAGATATCTGCAACTTTCTTAAATCCATGAAGTTCTGAGTTCTAAAAGACATCAAGAGGAAAAAAAAAAAACCCAAAGGGATTGTTGACCTGCATTGTACTTACTTCATCTGATAGGACAGTAGAGCCAATGTTGTTTTTCAATTGTGGACACAAAAGCCATGTTTTGAAAATATGAAAGCTTTCGTAACATGGTGAGGTTACGTGACACATGATCCGCCAAGGCTGGGGGAATGGATGTTCTGGTTAATCAGAAATTTTGACCAGTACAGTGTTGAAATCTCTTCGTTTTCTTCTAATTTTGGGGGGTCATTTTTCAGTTCAGTATTTTCTATTCTTGTATGATCAATTTCACTGTTTCCTCTGTTATCTCTATTTTGTTGCTAAACCTATCCGATAATTTTTTTTTATTTCAGAGATTTCATTTTTCAGGTTTAGAATTCATTAGTTTCTTTTGCATAGTTTCTATATCTTTGCTGAGATTTCCTAATATTTCATGTATTACCAGGATGTTTTTCTCTATCTCACTCAGTATACATTTAATAGCCACTATAAAATCCTTGCCTATATTAAAATTAAATACAAAATATAGACCGTACTTGAAAATTCCCTGAGCAGACAAAATCATTTAAGTCACCCTAGTGAAGCTTAATTTAGCAAAACAAAACCTGGGCTGCTTGTTATAAAAGCCTCTTCTTTGATAATCATAAGACAAACCTAAGTTATCTTTCTAAAAATGGTATAAGATAATCACTTTTAATCCACCAATCCCTTATCATCTGAAAACCCCATCCTAATAGCCAATCATTGTAAAAGTTAAACAGTTTCCTCATTTTCACTGTATAAACGATCCCGTAATGCCATGCCACTGAGTTTTATATCAATTTTAAATTGAAAGTTCCCAGCTCATGAACTGTTTTAAATGTACAATAAACTCTTACTAAATAGTATTTACTGGTTTGGTGGTTTTAATTTTGCTACTTCAGGATTTTTGACATCTGCTAATTTCAACTTCTGCATCCGGTGTGGTTGGTATATATGCATCAGTTGTCTCTTGAGAATGGGTAACATTTTCATGGTTTTTTAAATATATTCAGAAATTTTGGAATGTATCCTGGATATTGTCAGTGTTAATACTATGGCTTCTGTGATAACCTCTGAAAAGTTCAGACTTTTTGATTCATTTTAGTAGGAAATAAACTTAGTTGAACTCAAATTTCAAACTCTGTCTCCTGTGTGGCTGCTAAAATCACAGTTAAGTTCTTTAATAATTTTCTGGATTTTTCTGACACATGCATGATTTGGGAGTCGAGCTGAGATTAAACATATAAACTGAGTTTAATTTACAATTTCATACAGTATAAATTTACCCAACATAAGAGTCCAGTTTGATAAATGTTAGTGGATTTATGAATCTGTGCAACATCATTGCTGTCCTGTTTTAGAACATTTCCATTATCCACAAAGTTTATTTTGCCCGTTTGTAGTCAATCCCCCTTCCCACTCCTGGCCCCAGGTAACCACTGATCTGCTTTTTGTCTCTATAGCTCTGCCTGTTCTAGAAATTACATAGAAACAGAGTCATGCATTATATAAACATTTGCCCCTGTCTTTTTCACTTAGTATAATATTTTTGAAGTTCACCTACGTTGTTGCTGCTTTCATTAGTTTCCTTTTGTTGCTGCATAGTTTTGCATTGTATGGATATGCCGTCTGGTATTCACCCATTCACCAGTGAATGGACAGTTGTCTCGTTTCCAGTTTTTGGCAGTTTCCCATATTGCTGCTATGAGCATTCGTGTACAAGTCTTTGTGTGGGCACATGTTTTTGTTCCTTATGAGTAGATATCTAGAAATAAAATTTCTAGGTCATATGGTAAGTGTCACCATTCAAGAGACTGCAGAACTGTTTTTTAAAAGTTCCTTTTTCTTTTTACATTGCCAACAGCAGCATGAAAGGATTTTATTGTCTTCGCATCTTTATAGATACTTTTTATTGTTGGTGTTTCCAGTTTCAGCCATCCTAGCAAGTGTGTAGTGGTGTTTCGTTGTAGTTTCATTTGCCTTTTGCTAATGACCAATAATGTTGAACATCTCTTCATGTGCCATTGAATCTTTTATTCACTTAAAAAATGGAGTCATATGTTTTGTTACAGAGTTTCAATTATCCTTTATATGTTTTGGATATGAGTCATTTGTCAAATATATATTTTGTAAGTATTTTCTCCCAGCCTGTACTTTCATTTCCTTAGTTACTTTCGAAAACAATAAAGATTAAGTGATTTTGTTGAAGTCCAATATATCATTCTTCTCTTGCACTGGTAAGATCATGCATTGGTATTATATGTAAATAACCCAAAGTCACAGAGATTTTCTCCTACATGTTCTTCTAAAAATTTTATAGTTTTATATCTTATATGTATGACTTTGATCCATTCTGAGTTAATTTTTACATATTATGTAAAATATGGCTAAGTTTATTTTTAGCAGGTGGGTATGTTTTTCTGTTTTTTAAAAGATTATTCTTTTCCCATCAAATTATCTTCAGATTTTTGTCAAAAGTCAGTTGGCTGTAATTGTGAGTTTATTTCTGTTCTATTGATCTATGTGTCTATCCTAATGCCAAAACCACATTGTCTGGATTATTGTAGCTTTATAATATGTTTTGAAATCAGGTAGTGCAATTCCTCTTCTTTCTTCTTTTTCAAAATTGTTTTAACTATTCTATATTATTTGTATTCCTATATAAATTGGAAAGTCTACTTTTTAATTTCTACCAAATGAAACTATGGGGATTTTTAATAGTTACTGTGTTGAACTAGAATTCAAATTTGAGTATATCTCAAACTTGAATTTGTAGTTCAATGTATGGAGTACTGCTCTTTAAAAAAGTTGTGTCCTCCAGTGCATGAACACTGCGTATGTTCCTTTTATTTAAGTGTTTGTTCATTTTTTTTCAGCAGTGCTTTAAAGTTTTCAGTGTACAGTTCTTGAACTCCTTTTATTAAATATATTTTTAATGTTATTATGATTATAATTTTTTCTTAATTTTATTTTTGGATTATTTTGATAGCATAGGAAGTATAATAGATTTCTTATATTAATCTTGTGTCTCACGATCTTGCTAAACTTTTTTATTAGTTCTAGTAATTTCTGAAGTATATTCTTGAGGGGTTTCTACATCAAAGATACTATTTACAAATAAACATTTACTCCTTACCTTTTGACTATATGCCAGTGGTTTCTTTTTCATGCCTTCCTGTTGTGGAGATCCCAGCTTGTTCAGCGTTGAATGGCAATAAGAAGAGTGGACACCCTTGCAATGTCATTGATCTTAGAAGAAAAGATCACAGACTGTCACCATAATGTACAATGTTAACTGTAGGTTTTTTGGTAGACGTCCTATGTTGTGATGAAGAAATTCTTTTGTATTGCTATTGTTTTTCAGTTTTTTTAAAAAAAATCACAAATGGGTGTTAGATTTTGCCAAATTTGTTTCTCTTTTCTTCTTTCTGAGATTCCCCTGCACTTGCTACAGCTATGGATACTTCAAACTCTCCTTGGGTTCAACAGCCTAAAAATCCTGCTGTTCTCTGTTGGAATTTTAACTAACCCAAATGTGGCATGCATGCGGCCTCTTTTTACTCTACAGCTTACAAAAAGGGGGGAATTCACACCATGCTCTCCTTCTTCTAAGTTTCAATTGTGTCCAGAACGATCTTCTTTATAAAGATTTTATCTATTTATTTATTTTTAGGGAGTGTAAGGGAGGTAAAAATAGAGGGAGAGAAACATCAATGTGAGAGAGAATCATCAATCGGTTGCGTCTCATATGTGCCCCGACCAGGAATGTAATGCATCCTGACTGGAAAATCTGACTGGTGACCTTTGGCTTTGCAGGGCAATGCCCAACCAAGTGAGCCACACCAGTGAGGGCCAGAGCTGTCTGTCTTTTGCTCATTCTCCAGTACCTCTAGCTAGTTGTCTTTTATTCAGTAATTACAGTTGTATCTCTGGGTGCTTTTATCTGGTACGAGTTTACCAGATTGAAAGTACATTTCCCATTGATTGAATATTGTATATTAAACCAACTTTACATACCTTGAATATATCCTGCTTGGTTTGTTGACTATCATAATATCTATTTTGCTAAATGTTTCATATGTCCTTGAAAAGAGTATGTATTCTATTGTGTTGGAAGTAGGGTTCTATATAGGTTAATTATGTGAAGTTTGGGAATATTACCTGATTTTTTTCTTTAAAATTTTATGCATTGCTGGATTCAATTTATTATTAATTTATTTAAGGTTTTTGTACCTATGTTTTTAATGTACATTGGCTTATATTTTTCTTTCTTGTAATATTGACAGATTTGTTTATAAAATTATATTGGCCACATAAAACAAGGTAGAGCTTTTCCCTCTCTCTTCCTTAGAAAAGTTAATGTGGCTATTATTATTTTTTTAATATTTGCAACAGTTCACTAGTGGGTCCATCTTTGTGGGAAGAATTTTTATTACTGATTCAATATCTTTAACAGATATAGGACTATTTTAATTTTCTGTATCTTTTTATGTAAGTTATAAAGGTGTGTTTTTCACAATTTTTAATTTCATCTTAATTCTCAAATTCTGTGACATAAATTATTTATAATATCCTCATATTTTGAATGACTGTAAAATCTTTAATGATGCTCATGTCATAAATTTCTTATAATGGTAATTTGTGTTTTATTTTCTTCCTATTCAGCCTTTCTAGGAGTTAATCCATTTTATCATGTTTTTCAAATATTGGCTTTTAAAATTTTCTTTGTATGTTTCTATTTTATTGATTTTGTTTTTATTCTTATTATTTTCTTTCTTTTGCTTTCTACGTTTGAGACAGGAACATACATCACTGGTTTTTAACTCTTTTCTTTCCTAATATATGCATTTAAAACCTTTACTTTTCCAAACAAGTTTGATACATTATATTTTTTATCATTTAATTCAAATATTTTCCATTTTCAAGCACTATTTCTATGAGTGATTAGTTACTTCAAGGAGTGTTGTTTAATTTCTAAACCATTGGAGGGCTTTCTAGATATCCTTGAATATATTAAGCTTAATTACATTCTGGTCGGCCCTGGCCCTGTAGCTCAGTTGGTTAGAGCATCGTCCCACTAGTTGCAGGCTGAATACCAGTCAGGGCACACACAAGAATCAGCCAATGAATACATAAATAAAAACAACAAATTGATGTCTCTCTCCCTTTATTTCTCTCTCTCTCACTCTCAAATCAATAAATAACAAAATTACAAACTTGTCAAAGAATTTATTCCATTTGATTTAATCTTTTCAAGTTTAGGTGGGATCATATGGTCTATTTTGTTAAATGATTCATACACACTGGAAAAGATGTGAATTCTGTTATGGGATGGAGTTTTCTACATAGATCAACCGAGTCAAGTGTGGTAACTGTGTCTTCCATATTCCTACTGATATCTTTGTTTTCTTTGATCATCACTAAATTTTGTTAATATCTCCATTCAGGATTGTGGATTATTTAGTTCTCCTTTTAGCTCTGTCAGTTATTGCTTAACATACCCTGACACTGTTACTAGGTGCATGCATGCTTGTATAGATTATTATAGTACATTTTTAAAAATTCATTTTCTAATTGAATTTATTGGGGTTCCCTTGGTAAATAAAATTGCATAGGTTTAAGGTGTACAATTCCATAGTACATCATCTGTATATTATATTGTGCATTCACCACCCTGAGTCATGTCTCTTTCCATTGAGAAATCACCTCACATCTGTCAGAATGGCTATTGTCAATAAATCAACAAACCACAAATGTTGGCAAGAATGAGGAGAAAAGGAAAAACCCTCACACACTGTTGGAGGAAATGCAGATTGATGCAGCCATTGTGGAAAGAATATGGAGTTATCTCAAAAAATTAAAAATGGAACTGACCTATGACCCAGTGATTCCACTTCTGGAATTTATTATAGTACATTTTTTAATTGACTATTTCAAAAATTTGTATTTCCATGTCCTTATTTCTAATTACTACTCTTTTGCCTTGAAGTCTACTTTGTCTGAACTTAGTATAACTACAATGCCTCTCTTTTGGTTAGTGTTTGCTTATCATATCCTTTTCCATACAGTTCTTTCAATTTTTGTTTTCTTATACTTAAGGTAAGTGCCTTGTAAGCAGTATATAGATTTTTAACTCTATTTTGTCCTTTAATTGTAGTATATAGTCAATTTATGTTTCATGTAATTACTATTATATTTGTGTTTAAATTTATTGGGCTTGATTTAAATTTACTTCTTGCTTTTGTCTCTTCCTTTTCCTTCTCTCCTAACTTTATATGAATTAATAAATACATTTAAAAAATTCTCTTGCTACTTCTATTAGCTGGATGGTAATGGTTTTAAAAATATTCTTTTGTGGTTAATGTAAATATTAAATGCATCCTTGTATTATTACTGTCTACATTAAGTTAGAATCTTCCTTAAATGAATGTTTTCAGTATTTTCTGGACAATGAAAGGCTCTTACAGTCTGATTTTATTTACTCTCACCCTTTGTGCTATTGTGATATGTTTGTTTTTATATTTTTTTAACCCCACAAGATACTTTTTAAAAAATCAACTAATGACTTATCATTACTTACTTTTTGAACTTTTGGTGAGCTTTTCCTGAATTCCTATATCACAAAACTTCCACTGTATCATTTTCCTTCTAAATGAAGAACTCTTGGTAGTACTTCTTTTAGTGTATATTCACATTGCTTTCTCTCGCTTTAGTCTTTGTTTTATAATTTAATTAAATTTACAACAGCTTTATTGAGATATAATTCACATATCATAAAATGCACCCTTTTAAAGTATGACAAATGTAAATATAATAAAAACTCAGTGGTTTAAATATAAATGTAATAAAGACTCAGTGGTTTTTATTATATTTACATAGTTATCAATATACTGTCTAATTTTATTATATTTGCAGAGTTGTAAATGCTGTCTAATTTTAGAATATTTTATTACTCCTGAATAGAAAGCTTGTATAAGAAACCTGGCATTGATTATCAGTTAGTTCATATTCCATTTTCTCCCTAGCCCTTGGCAGCTGAATATCTACTTTCTGCCACTATAAATTTGCCTATTTTGGTCATTTCAGATGGAATTACAAAATATGATCTTTGTGAGGCTTCTTTAACTTAGCATGATATTTGCAAGATTTATCAATATATAACATGTATGTATAAGTATTTATGACTAACTGCTATTCCATTTTATGCATATATACCACATTTTGTATTGATTATCAGTGACATATGGATTTTTTCTACTTTTTGGCTATTGTAAATGATGTTGCTACAAATAGTCATGTACACACATTTTGATGAGGACATATACTTTCAATTCTCTTGGATATATGATGTATCTAGCCATGTAATATGAGAAATAGAGACATTTATCGAAGAATGTACAAGATACAAGAAACATTGTACATAAGACAATGATGCCTTAGTCCCCTTCAAAGGAGACACCTTGGGACCTTACAAAATTCTCCCAATCACCATCAGCTGCCCTGTTGTATTTTTCTCAATCTCAGGGACAGTCTGAGATCTCTTCTTTTTCAAAGGTGATTTTAGTTTTGGGAAAAGCCAGAAGTTGCAGAGCACCAAATCTGGGCTGTAGGGGGGCTGAGTCACCTGTGTGATTTGATGTTTTGCCAAAAAACTTTGCACAAGATATGATGCATGAGTGGGCACATTGTCATGATGAAGTTGCCAATCACCAGTTGCCCATAGCTGTGGCCTTCTGAATCACTGGAATAGTTTCCACAGAGGAATGTTCAAGCTTAATGCAAAATTTGATGCAATTTGTTGCTATATTTGCTCAGTCATTTTGAATGTGACAGCCACACAATACACATGCTCAGTCAAAGGTGTATACCACCCCCACTGAGTAGTATAGTGCAGTCGTCATTGTTCACACATGCACATTCCAGTCCACTCTCCTTGGCTGCCAGGTTATATCAATGCTATGCAACCATTCTTGTTATATGAACAATGGCTGGATTTTTCCAGACAGACCTTCGTATATACCTAGGAGAGGCATTGCAGGGTCCCATATTAATACTATATTGAACTTTTTGAGGAACTGCCGAACTTATTTTTTCCCCAAAGTGCTTGAAAAATTTTATAATCCCATAAGAACTGTAGGAGATTCCAATCTCTCCACATACTCACCTACATTTTTTGCCTGTCTGTTTATTTGAGTGACCTTAATGGCTCAGAGATAGTTTCTCATTGTAGTTTTGATTTGCATTTGACTAATGATTTAGAGCATCAGGTGCTTACTGGTCATTTGTATATTTCCTTTGGAGAAATAGCTTTTCAAATCCTTTGCCCATTTTAAAGTGCATTGTCTCTTCATTGTTGTGTTGTGAAAGTTCTTGATACTAGCAGTACCTTACCAAATATATGATTTGCTAATATTTCCTTACATTCTGTGAATTGTATTTTTCATTGTCTTAATAATGTCCTTTGAAGTGCATTTTAATTTGAAAGATAAATTTATCTTTTAATTTGAAAGATAAATCTAATTTATCTTTTTCCTTTTGTTGCTTGTGCTTTTGGCGGCATGTCTAAGAGACTGCTGCCAAATCTAAGGACTTGAAGATTTATACCTATGTTTTCTTCTGAAAGTTTTATGGCTTTAGCTTTATATTTATGGCCACCGTCTGTTTTGAGATAGAGGTTCGACTTTGTTTCACGTGTGGATATGAAGTTGTCTCAGTGCTACTTTAAAAAAGGCTATTTTTTCCCTTCTGAATTGTCCCCATTGAATTTTGTTTCTGACTTTCCATGTGGATGTTCCCTAGTTACTGTCTCTCAGTTTATTAATCTTTGGTTTTGCCTTATCTGCTATTAAAGTCATGTATTGGATGGACTTTTAATTTTGATTGTTTTCTTTTCAGTTATAAAATTTCCACTTAATTCTTTTTATTAGATTCTTAGTTTCTTTGGTAAATTCTCCATTTCTTCTATTTTCATGAATATATCCAACATTGTTATTTTAAAGTCCCAAATGATAACTTCAATATCTGGGTTATCTTTAGTTCTAATCCTAGTCTCAATTTTTTCCTATTATTTTGTTGTATGTTCCAGTTTATTGTTTTCTCTAGTAACATTTGATGCAATATTGGACATCTGAATGGAAAACTATAAATGTCCTAGATGATTCTGTTGCTCCCCAAAGATAATAAAATTTCATTTTTGTAGGATGATAAAATTATGGCAGATCACCTTAATCTGATGCGACTGCTCCACTAGCTTGCCTTCCTGCCTTTCACATGGCCCTTATTTCTAGGATATAGCCTTTCTGTTATTGCAAGTGCAATCATACATGTGTTTTTCCTGTGTCTGCTTTACTTTTGTGAGTCCTGAATTATAATCTGTATGTCCTCAGTACTGCTACACTGCTAACATCTTTGCCTAGGTCTTCAGCATACCACCACTTTTGGCTATGTTTCTGGGAGTCCTACTTTGTGTATGGGCTGTTTTGGAGATGACAAACTCTTTGCAGAGAAATCGCATACAGACCAGCCTCACTTTTATGTTTTCTCCTCTTCTTCAAGTCTTAATCCCACTGGCTGCCTGCAACTCCCCTGGTGTTATGATTCAGGATTTTATTTGTGACCAAGTGGCTTGGCATCAAATTAACCCTAAGAAAAGCTCCCCAAAATTATATATTAATGCTGTAACATTGATATATAACATTGTCTAAACAAAGATATGACCATTGTAAAAGCAGGCTTTGTGCTATACGTAATGTACATATTTGATACGTAGGTATGTGATATGTAGTAAGTTAAAGAAAAACTATATTGTACCAATATTTGGATCCATAGTTAATATGTCAGCTACCATTAGCATTTAATTCATACTATTTTTTGTTTGTCTTAGAATGTAAAGAATATTTCAGTAATGATAATTTGGATGGCCTAGTTCTCTTCAAAATGGCTCTAATGAAGTTTGAACTACTTGCTACATTTATCTGTTTTTTCTTCAGAATGAAGAGAATCTTTCTCTTGACTTACCTAGAAATATTGCAGCACATATAAAAATATTTATTGACATTGCTGTTGATGATTATCAAGATGTTTCTTCTACTCAGCATTGTTTTTAAAGTAATGATTGACAAAATATTTTCCTTTCTCTTTGCCCTTGCCTAAGTTTGTGCAAACTATAAATATAACTAAGTATCAGAACAGAACTAGTCATTTCTGCCTACTCACTGTCATTGATACTTTGACAACATTCAAAAGCCTTGACATTTTCTTATAATCCACATGAATAATGAGCATTTCCTTCAAAACAGGATCTTCAGCTTGACTTATAGAATTGCTGAAATAGTTGTGACAGTTTAAAAACTGTATTCAAGTAATATTTGTAAGGAGAAGTTTAATACTTTGGAATAAGCAAAGGAGGTTATTTTCTATATATTCAATGCCATGTTAGAACATTTAGGCATTATCTGAATTTAGAGGGATATGCAACTTTGTCTCTAACTAAGCTATTTTACAACTCTGTACAAAGTAAAGTTAAATTGTAGAAAATAGATAACAATGCAAATCATTCTTGCCTATGGACATGCCATGAAATTCTGTCTGCTGGAGGGAAAACATTGTTCCTCCTGTTGAAAGCCAGTTTTGCAAGCTTATCTCACTATGGTGGATTCATAAATGTGTTTTCTTTGAGGTTTCCTTTTGAACCCATTGCAATGGGCCCCTCATTTAATTAATGGGCTAAATATCTTTGACATGGGCTAAATATCTTTGACATGTTAATTTCATATTTGCATGGGAGTCATGATTTCATCTGCTCTTAAAAATGATCATCTAACATAATGCTTCCTTTGGCTTGGTTACTTACATATAGAAACTCTTAAGGAAGGGATGAGTTCAGGTGTGGATGGGATTTGGGCAGATCTGAATGGGTGGAATGATGGTATATGAAAGTATGAAAAACTTGAGCTTGCTTCCTTCTCCAGGCTTCTGATACAGACCTATTCAGCATAGGAAACAGGTCTGTAAGATTACTGACATTGCTCAGGGTTTCATTGCTATTGTAGTTTGTTTGTGTGTTTGTTTGCTTTAGTAGTGACTATCCAAAATCCATTTTTGCATGAAATCTGTGACATACTGCTGCAATTATTTTTAATACGATTCCTTGTCATACTCCTCTTTCAAGGTTTATAAGTTGGTTGAGTAACTAAAATTGCCCACGTTTCTGACAACAACTATCAATAAGGAGTTGTTGGAAGAGCATGAACTATTATATATTTACAAATTATTCAGGCAGTCTCTCGGGGCACTTAAACAATGCATTCTTGTTTCATTCTGTACCACGCCCCCTGCAGCAGCAATACAAGGAGTGATTTCCCAGTCATTACGACTGCACTAGCTGTCTAGAGGGTCACCTCCCCAACTTTGGGTTTAGAGAGGTCCTGGCGTACCTAATAGGGAGGAAGATTTTCTCTGTGGGTTATTCAGACAGGGCTTAGTAAAATCCTATAATCCGGAAGGCAACATCCCCGTGGACAATCAATAGGTGAAACGCTTTCTTGTCGAGAAAGAGAGCTCCCGGTGGGGAAGTGACATTGTCGCCCAAGTGGAAGCTCCTGCTCCCTCACTTTCCGTTCACCACCGTGTGCTGGAATGGTGCTCTTGGCAGTGGTCCCTGGTTAGGTCTGCCCATTTTCCTCCTGCCAGAGCTCAAGCTTTCTTTCTGGGCTCCAGAGCTCCTGGGGCTCCTTCTGATGCCCTCTTTCATTTACTCACCCCCTCCCAACTTCCTTTTAGCAAGGATGGGGAAGATGGTGGGGGGTTCCAGTTCCTCTCTATTCAAACTTCCCTCATGGGCACTTTCTTTCCTCCCAAGTTTTGTCCTCATTTTTTTCTTCACAATAAACTTGGATGGTTCATTACCCTTACAGGCTGAAACATTAACAATCTAACTATTAGCTTTTTTTTCCCCCCTTAATATTCAAACACTGCCTCTGGTCAAGTGAAAATATTTGCATTCCATTATTCTCTACATGAAAGAAAAAAGAAAAAATTAAACAGTTTAAGTTTGCATGTTGTAATTGTCATAAAATTGAAGTCTTGCCAAAGAAAAATACTTGATTGGTAAGATTCAGGAGGAAGACGTTGGAGCTGAGAACTCCCCTCAGAAAGCAGAGGAAGTACCGTCCCAGTCTTCAGCTCCTGGAGAGACCCACCTGAGGTATGAAGTCTGTTTCAGAGTTCAAACACTTTTGGATTGTGGAATGGTGTTATAAATCCATATATATAAGTTATGTAAATATATATTATATAAACATAAATATATTATGTAAATAAATATATAAATCTTAATTTATAATGTAACTTCTTCCAGGGGGACTGGGACAGGATGGCTTACCCCAAGAATGTTATTATTATTATTGCCACCCAAACATGATGATTCTTACACTAGAATAAATAATGTCTTTTAACATAATGGCCTCATGTCAATTCAGATCAGCTTTTGTTACCAAATGATTTTAGATCAGATTATATTTTCCTGCCAAATGAATTTGAAAATTACTTTAGATTTTCAGAGCTTTCTGGATTTTGCAATTTCAACTAAGAGATTTGGGCTTATCTTTCCTCAATTTGAGATGTTATCAATTATAAAATGCACTATTTCATATAATGATAGTTTTAATAGCCAAAATAAATGTTTTATTTACTGTTATTTCATCTATTATTACTTTTGTTGGTTAGTCACATTATTTAATCTCATTGTATTGTGGACAGTGAACATGGTGTATATAACATTGGTTTTTTCATTGTATTTTGTTGGAAAATCCTTTGTGGGTAGCACCTGGTTATTATAAATATGTATGTGTTTATATGAGTATATACATAGACACACATATACATTTAGATGTATGAGCAAATGTCATTACGTTACTCAGACATTGTTCATACTTACTTATTTTGAATCTGTTTGATCTGTTGCTATCTGAGACAGCCATCTTCAAGATTCCCTCTATATAGGTTTCTATTCTCAAAGTTATACTCCTGTAACACTCTGCTAATGTTATTACATTCTTATGTTGTTGATGAGGAGTCTAATATTGATTCTTCTTCCTTTATGAGTTATCTTGTTTCCCTCTCTCACTTGTGGGTTTTAAAATTTTTTCTATTTTTAAAAAGTTATTTTGTAATAATTTTCAAGTTACAGAGGTATTGTAAAAACAGTACAAGTAAGTTACACAGCCCCTTTACCCAGATTCCCTAATTGTTAACATTTGTTTTTTTCTTTCTGTAACTCTTTTTATCAAAGATCCATTAACATTATTTTTAATATAATTTGAGATCAAGTTATAGACATGAAATTCCATCACACCTAAATATTTAAATGTATACTTACCCAAAACAAAGATACTCTTTTACATAACGACAATACCATAATCCAAAGCAGAAATTGCTGCTGAGGAAAGATTACAATCCAGTTCACACATTCCATTCAAATGTTGTCAAATGTCCCAATGAGGTATATATGTGTGTGTTATTTTTTCCTTTCTTGTCCAGGATTAGATGTATTTAGCTGTCATGTGACTTTAGTCTCCTTCAGTCTGGAGCAGTTCCTTAGCATTTCCCTGTATTTTATGATGTTGAGAATTTTAAAGAATACAGGCTGTTTGGTTTATAGTGTATTCCTTTTCCGGGTCCCCCACCACCTTGCATCCATTGCTGGCTCCATGGCCCAACCAGCTCTTCAGGCCCATGACTACCTCCTGTGCCTTTGGCTATGCTCCTACCTCCAGGCAAAGAGAAGTCAAAGACAGGAAACCAGTTAGGTAGAGAAAGAAGAGGAACAGGACTTTCTTCTTATCCTTTATGGTCTGAAGTTTTACCCTGACTTGGATTTTTCTCGTACAGAATTATTTTTCTGGTGGCACTTGGTACACTCTCGATAAAGTAATCCTGTCACTTAGAAACTCTTTGCCTTGATTCCTCCAACCATAGCTATGCCTTTTTTGTCCTTCTTCTCTTCTTATGGAAATTCTTCAAGTCAGATATTAGAATGTCTGAATCTATTTTTTGAGTTTCTTAAAATGTTCACCAGATTTTATATCTCTTACCTCTGTTTTATGTTCTGGAAGATTTCCTCAGTACTATAGTCCAGCTTACCAATTTATTCTGCGGTAGATGTAGTATGTTACTCTATTTATTAAGTTGTATATTTTAATGAGTATATTTGTCATTTTTAAAACCTTTAACTGATTTCTATTACTATTTATTCTTGTTTCATAACCACTTGTTTTTGTTTTTGATTAAATTCCCTGCTTAATTTTTTTCTATAGGATTAAAGATTCTTTGAAGACCTTTCTAGTAACTTATTTCCTCAGATGTAAGTTCTTTCTTGTGAGTTGAAGGGCTGAGTCTGTTGACAACCTTTTTTGGTGTTGCCATGAGATTAGTATACTTATGTAGACATTCATCTTCTGTGATGGAATTCCCCCGCATATATCCTGGGCAGTGGCAGTCTCCTACAGGGTATCCAGGCTGACTCCCGGGGGATGATGTAGTTCTCCTGATACAGCATGATGTGGCTATCGCAAGGACAGTACTTTCTTTCAGGATGGTTGTCCTGATCATAGCACAACAGCTGTGACATGCTTCAGATGTAAAGGCTTCAAAGATTTCCTGCCTGTAATGACATCGATTGTCATTGAGTGGCTTCCTACTCAATGGATGCCTCTTAAACTATGGCTGTGGTTTTTGGCTCACTGCTGTGGCCGCCAGTCCTTCTCTCAATGACATGTCAGAATTTCATGCCCATCATGAGTTTTCTTTCTTCAAAAAAATCTTTATTGTATTTTTCCATTATCATTTAGTCCTCTTCTACCCCCTTTCCCTCCAAATCACCACACTGTTGTCCCCATCCACGAGTCCTTTTCCCTTTTGCTCAGCCCCTTCCCCCGTAACATCTTTCCCCCACCCAATTAGCTGCCCTCCTGCTTTCCATCTTTGAGCCTGTCCTTTCTTAAGTCTTTTCCTTCTCTTTTTTTCTCTGCCTTCCTTCCACTTTTTTCTTTCTTACTTTTCCCTCTTTCCTCACTCCCTCTATCTCCCTCCCTCTTCCTCTCTCCCTTCCTCCCTTCCTACTTTCTCCTAGTCTTTGTGTTTATGTATGAGGAAGAGATATCAGCAAGTGTTAGTCTGCATCTTAGAACCGGAATCTATAAATAAAGTTTAGTACTTGTGTGTTAATAAATTTATGTAACCAATGACATTTTGTATCTTTAGCTTCATAAAGATTGAATCTAACTCTTCCCTATATTTGGAGTCTAAGGGCTCTTTGAATCAGTCTGACCCCTGGTCAGTCATATGTAGCACCATAAGGAAAACACTTTCCCTAGGAGACTAGCTTCTTTAACATATTTAGGATTGATACATTGATACTGTAACATGGGAGAGCACCAGGATTTTATCTGCACTTCCAATTTGATTAAATTCATACTTTCTCTTTATTTTTAATTGTAATAAGTGTTTCTGGAAGTTAAAGAGCTTCTCTTGAAAGTCAGCCAAAGATTTTTGACAGATAGCTATTTGGGGGCCTGAATGTGATCTCTATAAGCATGTAATGCTTGCACAATTCTCTCCTAGCTTTGAAAATTTGATGATTTATTAAAAAGATTTGGCAATTTCTATTATCTTTAATTGCATTGTGTGACTTCTACTTTTACTTTGACAAGTTGGTCTATGTGCAGGCAATGCCAGTTACTTCATAGCTTACTCCTCAGAGTCGCTTTGGCCACAAAGTGTAAAAAAAGTGTGTTTTAGTTAAGAAAATATGGTATTTTTTGTTAAATACCTAATATAATGAACTAGAGATGAGAAACAGAAAGAATGTAACAGTTCTATAACTTAAAAAAAAAAAGACCAAATTGGTCTCTGTATCAGATAGGATTCTCCTGATTGCATGGGAAAGGAACATTAATTCCAAACAGCTTAAGGAAAAGAATATATTGGCTAGTGGAGCAGAAAATCTAGGGTTTTGACAGAGGACTCAAATAATATCATCAGGACCTAGTTTTGCCATTTCTCCTTATGCTGCAGTATCCTGTGTTGGTTTCATTCTCAGGCTACCTATAGGCTTGGCTTCTCTGAGGTTCAAGTCCAGAGGAAGAGGGAGAAAGTATCTTTCTGGCAGTTGCTACACAAATCCTGGTGGCCATTATAATGGGACCAAACTGGGTCATGTGATCCCTGACCCCTTTTCCTGCTTCTGTTGCTCTGACTCACTGGGGACGGGGATGGTGCAAAAAACGCAGATTGAGAGTTGGGAGGCGGAGGCCCCGGGGGTGGATAAAGAGTTTGCCACAGGAAAACTGTGCAATTTAACTTAAAGAAGCAGAAGATGGACATTGGGTAGTCAAGAAGAACAACAAAATGTCATGTAGATGTGGTTAAATATGCGAGACACAGAATAGACTAAAAACTACCAAGTATAGAGATTCTGAAGGTGGCTGTGAGTTTCCATTTGATTACAGAATTTATCAAACTGTAAAGATTTTTAAAGGTCTCTAATTAGTATGCTGTCATCAATCTCACATATTTCTGTTCTTATGTAGAGACTAAAGAAAATTTATTTAGGATCAAACTTTTAAAAACAAAATACATAGGAGAAAACTGGAAGGAGTAACTGTTTCCTTAACTGATGCAAGGGCACTTAAGACCCTCCTCATTTATTATGACCTGGAGGACTTCAATCACGTGTCTCTGCTTGGTTCCAGTGAGCAGATAAACACAGTGAAAAATTCTATTTGCTAGCAAACTGTGGGTAAACCGAACTATATGGTCGGTTGTTCCCCCAAATCCCAGAGATAGAAGTATGCTGCTTCAGGTCAGAACGCAATTAATCTTGTTTACTGACCCATGCAGTAGCATAAATGTATGTAAAGCATGGTTGTAATAAGGTATTCTCGCCTCAAAGCTGATCTGTCTCACCTTCCTCTGAGATCTTAACACAGATAAAGATAGAACAGCAAGAAAATAAGCAGCTACTCCCTTTCCTAACCAACAGTATTCTTCGCCTTTCCTTGTCACTGCCGGAACACCCACACCCATGAGACCAGATAAACACATGGAACCCAACTGTTCTCCCCTCCAATCATAAGCTCATAACTACACTCAAGTGTTATCTGTGTTTCAGCTTCACTAAAGCTTTTGCAATGCTAAATGTAAGGTGTGGTCTGTCCAAAGACTATTTGCATGATAAGAGGAAATTCTTGAGGACCCTGAAGAGGCCCTAGGAACAGTAACTGGAATTGTGGGAAAAGAGTTTCATGGTTGGTGGTGGGGTGCCCTTCCCTCATATTTTCAGTGGAGCAGCAAACATAAATCAGGTGTTTTTCTCAGTGTTTCTGCTTATAGATTTAACCTGGCCCCCTCAAAGTGCCTGGATTCTGGGCCTGTGTGTGTGAATGACCTAAAGATGCTTGAAGCCATCTCTCTTGCAGTTTCTGGGAGAGTGAATAAATAAAGACTTGGCAGCCATTGTGCAGAGGCTGCTGACACCTGCTCTGGACAAATCCGGGGGCAATGTGCTTTCTATCTTCATCGCATGTTCTGCACGAAGGACTAAACTTTGTTTATCCTCTACCCAGTCAAAGAGATTATATGTCATGGCCAGCTGGTTCCCTTTGAGGCAGAATTTGGCTCCTTAAATATAATACTTGTTTAGATAAATGTTTGAGTTGCTTAACAAAGGACATTAAATTACTTTTTCTTGGTAGGTTTTTTTTTCCCCTTTCATTAGTCTAATAGGGATTATTCATATATTTGTTGACTGTATTTTTGTTTTGCTTTCCCCCTACCCCCCAGAACCGTACAAAAAGACCTAATATTTTATTACTGTAGAAGAAATTATTTTTTATCATTATTCATAGCACTGTTTTCTTGAGACTTGGTATGATCACAGTAAGTCTGAAGTTATTGGCTTTTAATTAATATGAATATTCTCAACTAATTTTGGGGAGACGCTTTTTTCCTTTGGTGTATTCCCTTTTGATGTTGTGCAGTATTTTCCATACTCACTGCTCTCCCTATAAATTTATGTGCTTAGAATGGCAAACTTACGTTACAATGAAGGAGCTGAAGAGCACGTCTGAAGACCCACGGACCTCGCCCAAAGTCTCGCAGCAAGTGAATACCCACAGTGTCTACGGCAGTGCCTCTTGCACCATGTGTATTCTCTTTCTTGCTTGTTATTTGACTGAATAAGATGCAAATAGTTTTGAATTACCTGTGTCCCAAGTCAAAAATGGATCATAATGTTAACTCTTATCCGACGTCTCCTGTTATGTCTCATTTTGGTGTTTATGCTGCTCGTTTGCAGGGGACCCTCACCTGCCTAATGTGGGCTGGAGCCTCATGAATGCAGCGGACTCAGATGTGACAAAGCTTCGGACTGTTTCATTAGGGCCAGTTTGCTTGGTTTCACATAAAGAGGGGAGCCTAGAAGTGTCAGTCCCTGAAGATTAGGAAGCAGCCACCATGAACTGAGCTAAATGAGACACCTCTGATTTTTCGAGCATGACTGAGAAACGGATGGTGCCCAGCTGTGTAGGGGGAATGCCGAGCAGAAGGAAGTCAGGCTGTCTAGGGTCAAGAACCAGAGCTTCCCAATCACTAATGTGTATGTTGGATAAGTTGTTTAATATCTCTAAGCCTCAGTTTCCTTGCTTGTAAAGTGGAGATAATAATAGTGTCTAGCTCACAGGGTTGATGTGAGGATTAAATGAGATCATGTCACTGAGGAACACAGGATGGAGCCTGGCACTGAACAAACACAGCGAATGTTAGCTGTTAAGTCCTCTCTCCTGTAGCTGGTCCTTGACTCTGAACTGTTAAAGCTTGCGGGATCTGCAGTGGTCCTTTTGGCACCCGAGCATGCGTTGATTCATCTCCCACCATCTATTGAGGTGATTTGAATCCTCCTCAGATTGCTAAAAATGACTCACATAGTGTTTAAGGTAGCAGATTGCCTATTTATTTTACTGTTTTTCACATTAAACTGACCTCTGATAAATATTTACTCAAAGCTCTAGTTCAATACTAACAAAGCTAAAGGATTATTGTGTTTTATTAATGGAGAAAAAGCACCCAGCTTATAGAAGCTGCCTTACTCATCATTGTTGGGATGTTGGGCTTAATTATGTGAATCTACACCCCGAGAATGACACGGATAAAAAGGGAGTAGAGGAGGGTCCAGACACCTTATGTTATATGAGAAATGCTTGAAAGATCTGAATGGTGCAGTGGATGAAAATGTCTCTTCCCCTGGTGTTAGGTTAGGTGCTGTTGGAGAGGTTTCTAGTTTTCAGGTTTCTAGTTATAGTTAAGCTACCAGTTCCTAAGGCTGGCCTGGGGATACTTACTGTCAAGAGTTAACCACACTTTGATTTTTAAAAAAATTACTGATTTTAGAGAGAGAAGAAGGAAGGGAAGAGGGGGAGAGAGAAACACAGAGAGAGACAGACAGACAGACGTTGATTTGACAGAGTGCCCACCAGTTTCCCAGAGGCCCTCATCATAGCCGAATCTTGAGTCAAACTCGCATTGTGCCCTTCTCCTTATGTTCTAGACCAGTGGAATGGGAACAGGTCAGAAATCGGAACGAACAAACTGTAGGTAGCCAAGGGTCCAAGATTCATAATCAATAAGAGAAAAGTGGGTTGGACAGAGTGAAATCACAGCTCTCTGTGTCACATTATGCACTTGGTTTGAAGACAAACTCTACAGCTTTGCTTCTATGACCCTACCTTCAGTTTTAGGCTTCCCTTTACTTAGAGGTTTGCTTTCTCTCTGTGCCCTCCTCTCTTTTTCTCCAGAGGTTTTTCTGTTTAGTTTAGTTTAAATTACCAATGCAAAAAGAGTATGGGAGTGTGGCTTTTCTGCAAAATAAAAATAATTGACATATTTATACTACATTTGGTTTGGAAACCGAGTATATGAGTACATACATCCAAACCGCCCGTGAAAGCTTCAAAAACTGCTGTCTCTCAGGATCGGATCTTTGGGATTATTGAAACTCTGCACTCACAGAGACAGTCGCTTTGATTTTATGTTCATTTTTTGTTTTTAAAATTGGAGGTAAGTCTGTTTCAGACTGTTATTTGCAAGTAACTTGCCCATGTGGAGTCTCCTGCCCTTGCCTGCCTTCTACCATCCTGACTGCCTTTAACTACAATGGTGGCTCAGCGCTGTGTTTTGGATATTTTGCTAAACAATTCAAATTTGCCATTTTCCCATCCCAATTCCAGTCTCCATTTCTTTTTGTTTTGTTTTGTTTAGTTTTGTTTAGCAATCATTGTAATTCATGTTATTGCAGAACATTTGTTTGAGGTAAACTCTTGGTCTTCTCTGGATATATTTAAAACATTTTGTTGTTCTTTGGGAGCACATGATGAAAACATTTTACCACATAGCTTTTATTTTCCCCGAGCCCACATTAGGTCAAGGTAATTTTGTTCCATGTTATGAAATGTTCTCCCTTGTGATTATTCCTGCAGGTTTCTTGTTTTCTCCTTCTTTTTTTTAAATCACAGCAAATGAAGGGCAACCAGCAGCGGCTGGAGTTGCAGTGGTCAGACATTTTAGGCAGTTTTCCTCTTTGCCAGACCCGGGTCTGCTGAAAATACCGGGCTGTGCATATGTTGAGATTGCCACCCGCTGGTAAGATAGAGAATTTCCATTTTAATTAGTAGTGTGAGAAAACGTGCTTGTTTTCTATTTTCCAGATAGGAATTTATACATTTAGTTTTACAAATACATATTTGGCATGTCATTAGGAGAATATAGAATTTCTTTATTACAAAATAATGAAAGCTATACCGAATTTTAAAAAAATCTTTATGATGAAATCAGTGAAAAACCTTTATTTTGACATTTCTTGTTTCTTCTACAAAGGGGAGAAGTGATTTAAAAAAGTCTTGGAATCAAATATGCCAAAGTGTTATCCCTGCTTGCTTTTGATTACTAAGAAGAAGAGGGATTAAAATAATTTACACTTTTTATTTAGTTACTTTTTTTCCACTGAAAGCTTGTATCGCCTTAAAAGAAAAGATAAGTCTGAAGAGGAAAAATAACTGTATATATGCATATAAATTGAAATGTAAGTCTTCAATAAGAGCGTTTTGCAGAGTGTTGAGAAAAAACCGCCACTCCAAAGCGATGCCATATTTAACTAAACAGATACAAAAGGAACAAAAGCCTGGAGACCGAACTGCGGCTCTTGCCACTCCACTCCACCGATTTTAAATTCAAATGCACACATGAGAATTTATTATGTGATAGAGATGCCATCTCAAATTCATGCACGAGGATGCTTGGTTACCTCATATCATTTACCAAATAAATTCCAGATGTGAAAAATTAAAAATACAAAGTGAAATAAATTAAAAATATGTACATGAATATTTAGGCTAAGCAGAAATGCAAAGAAAAATATGATAAAGGAACATACTGAAAAGTTTTGTGTGTGAATATCACCATAAAAGCAAATGATAACTGGGAAAAATATTTACAGCATACAGAACTCACATTATAAATAAGACATTTCTTAAAGAAGACTATGAACATTTAAAAGAAAAGGTTAGCCTCATTACTAATCAAAGGATTAAACATTTTTTAAAAAATGAAAAATTCTGCTATAAAATTGGCCATAATTTATAAAATTTTATTATACTCAGTGTTGTCAAAAGTGCTCCATGTTATAGAACTATTCTCTTCTTTGAATTATTCTTTTAAAAATGCTTGTAGCAAAGTTACAGTGTTTAAATAATAACATATTTTTGTCTATACCTATCTCTCCAGAATATTATTCCAGTTTTAATAGTATCTGTGTGACTAGAATTATTAGTGATAAATTTTCCTCTGCATTCATTTCTCTACTTTTTAATTTTTGAAAGCAAAAACTTGTAAATATATAAAATGCTCATTAAAATTCCTTTAAAACTAGGATGTATACTAATACATTTAGTTTGCTTATTATTTTAATATAAATAAAAACATGTGCATATATTTATCTGTATTTATAATTCATATAGGTAGATTGAAATTACTTTAGAATTTTAATAGTAATTTTGTATTGTTATTTCTATGGCTATAGGTGTTTATTTTCTTTGACATTCATTTTAAAATAATTTTACTACTGATAAAAATGTACATTATATATGTTAAGATCATCTTTAGAAAGATATTTAATGATGTGGAAAGTTTTAGGAAAAGTAGTTAAAAAGAAGAAAATGTACGTGCAGTTTTATGCAGTTTGTTCCCAACTTGATGTATCTATTTTATTCACACAAGATTTTCAAAAACTTGGGAGGGTATGTGCTAACGTTTTAACTGTGATTATCTATAGTACTATGGATATAGCTTGTATTTTCCTCTTTATTAATTTCTAACTTTTTAACTAGAAATAGTAAAGCAAGTCCTTGCACATACATCAAATATATACATAAAATATGCTTTAAGTACATGCAGCTTATTGTGTATTGATTATTACTTCAATAAAGCTGCTAAAATATATAATAAGAAAGTGTACTACCCAATAAAAAAATAAAAATGACTCTATTTTCTTTCTAAAAAAATAAATATTTAAAAATCAGTGTTAGCTTTTTACTAGCTCAGTGGTATTTTATTCCATTTGTAGGTAGGTAGAATACCCGAGACATTTAAAAATATTTCCTCACTGGCATTTGGCACAGTAATGAATCAGTACTTTAAACCAGTTCACATGAGTTCAGATCTACATATTATTTTCTGCAGTAGGAGGGAGTGGTGTAGATTATTTCCACTTATCAAAATATGTTAGTTCCTAAAAGAAAATTGACATCATGTACAAGGAGTTTACTTCCTTGTGGAAACATTCAACTATTTTTATTTTTTCATCAAATGAAGATGATTTCTTTGCCCAGACCAGTGTGACTCAGTTGATTGCAGTGTTGTCCTATGGACCAAAGGGTCCTGGTCAGGGCACATACCCAGGTTGTGCGTTCAGTCCCGAGTTGGAGCGTGAAAAGGGTGGAAACCAATCAATGTTTCTCTCTCACATTGGTGTTTCTCTCTCTCCCCCGCTTTCTCTCTCCCTAAAAAGCAATGAAAAAAAAATGTCCTTGGGCGAGGATAAAACAAAAGAAAATGATTTCTTATAACAAATGAACAAGCAAGCAAACATGATCCAACTTTTCCAAAGGAAAACACTCAGATTGTAGAGTCTCTCGTTAACACATTCTTGGAGTCAGTAGTAATTTTACTGATTATGTGAACTGTTAAATAGTCCATCTTCGATGCAAAGGTAACTTCAAAATGAAAAACCTGACATCCATTTCTTTTCCTCAAGCAACTTTAGAACTAAAATGAAATAAAAACCCTTGATTTGAGACAGCTGGCTTTTTCTGATAAAGCTTTCAAATATCCGGCATGTTAAAAGTGTGTTGCTGGCTATGTGAAAGATGATAGTAGACACAGAATGACACTGTCTGAATCATTTTTTAATAAAGAAAACCAGATAGCCCTCCTGTGGAACTATGCACTGCCCGACTGGCGGACAATACTAATATGTACCCAGAGATACGATGATGTGTCTGCTAGTCTTGCCGAGCTGGCTGTGTGGGGACCTTTTGTACTGATTGTCCTATGTCACAGCTGGCTGTCTAGCCCCTTCTGCCTTACTTGCAAGAGTTGCACGCTCAAACCCAAACAGCTAATTTAAAAATAGTAATGCATGGCACAGGTGTAAAGAATGAATGAAAATACTCATCCCTGAGGCATGTCTTCAGTAGATTATAATAGAAATTGCTTAATTATTTATTGATAGTTGCTTTATAAATTACTTGGGTTTTGCTGAAGGATATAAACTGTGAGATGGGAGAGAAGAGCTGGAGAGGTAAACTGTCAGGGGACATTGTGGTTAGGGGTTTCAAACACCACAAAGAGGCCATTTGACTTTATCCTACAAGTGCTGTGGAAACAGAGCTCTTTCAATAGGAGATTGAAAGGTCAGATTCCTATTTGCTGGGTGTAAGGGGGATGGGAAAGAGGCAGGTAGTGGTTAAGTGAATGACTGAAAGCTTGAAATGAAGTGTTGCGGTCCAAGTCCAAAGAGAGGAGGAAGGAGAAAAGTATTTAAAAGGTAAAGCATGTAGGAAGCACATTGGTAGCTGAGTGACTATGGGTGCCAGAGATAAAGCAGAGGGAAGAGTTGAGTTTTCTTTGTTATATAACTGGGTAGATAGCAGCACCCTTCACTGATATTGAAATCACAGGTGCTGATGGCCATTAGAAGGGGAACGTAAGAGGCTGGCTGACCGACTTTCCTAATGGATATGTGCAGTTACTCAGAAATTTTTTAAATTTTTATTGAATTTATTAGGGTGACATTGGTTAATAAAATTATACAAGGTTCAGGTGTACACTTCTCTAATGCATCATTGTGTATATTGTATTGTGCATTTACCACCCTAAGTCATCTATTGTCCCCTCTACCCTCTTCTACCTCCCCCACCCTCCTTTCCCTCTAGTAATCACCATACTGTTGTCTGTGTCTGAGGTTTTTGAGGATTTTTCCCTTAATCCCTTCACCTTTTTCACTCAGTCCCCCAATTCCCCTCCTCTCTAACAGCCGTCAGTCTGTGCTCTGTGTCTGAGTCTGTTTCTATTTTATTACTCAGAAATTTTACAAGAGCAAATTGTATAGACAGATATACAATAAACAATGACAGGAAAATTACAGACAAAGCCCTCCAACTAAATCACAAAAGCCCAGGAAACACATACGAACGTTTTCACCTAGACAGAGCAATTAGATTGCATTAATTGTACTTGTTATGTTGCAATGGGAATGAGTTTACTTGCTATAATAATGAGCTCTGTTATAATGGGCATTCACCTTGTATATCACCTATTCATTAGAATGAGGGTTTTTCCCCCTTTTACAAAGTAAATACATAATAAGATCAAATAAATTTTGATGATTGCCAACAGATGGTGAGGGGCTTAACCTCAGACCATCTGATCTTTTGCTTTTCAGTTCTTTCCGGCTGTTCTTTCTACTTAATTACCTTCCCCTCACTTCCTAATCCCTTCCATGTAACTCGACACCAAGATTGGGTCTAGCACTCTTTATTAATTTTCCACAGCCTCCACTGCTTTCTGATAAGAGAGTCTTTCTTTGTAACTGTGCTGCTAATGGATCTGGACAGTCTGGGTTTGGCAGAACCTTTCAATCCTGCTTGAACCACGTCTTTGCTCAATGTATTAATTCGGTTAAACACTGAGAATTTGAAACTTACTCTGACAGTTTGATCTCACTTCACATCTGACACAATGGATCAACCGCCAGCAATTTTATGTAATCAAAGAACTATTTTAACTGACCTGTCTTTTAAATCTTTTTCATGTGAGACATTTATTTTTTTCAATCAGACTTGCTGGAGTTATATATGTGTTTCAGTAAGAGATTGCCTTTATTACATGAATGCATCTATGCATCTTTTATGAATGAAGCAGACACAGTATTGCCGTAATAGGTCTTTTAATGATATTTTAGGGAAGTACATAAATGGTAGGAATTCATGGAGGCTCAGGAGGCACCTTCTAAGGTAATTTACTATAGACTTTGGATGTATATATAATACACATCTGGACAGAACCCTTTTCTTTTGACAAGTATTTTTAATATCCAGTTCGATAGAAAGGGGCCGTTTCCACGTCCTGTTCAATTGTCCCTAATAGCACTGCTTTAGCGAGAGAGAGTAATAGATTTCTGTTGATTAGAACTTCCTGCATTATAGATGTGCTCTTATGTTTCTGGCTTGTTTACCAGTGGTTTGACCAAATGCTTATTCTTTAGATGCAGAAAGTGCACACCAAAACACTATATATTGTTAAGCATTTGTAGTCAAATAAGGCTTCGTTTTAAAGATATCTTCTTTGTTTTGTGAATGCCATTTTAAAATGAGGACTATTTTTCTGATAGTGAAAATAATAAAAGTTCATTTAAAATTTTTGAAAAGTACAGCTAGATAAAAGAAATCCCAGGAAACCTATAATCTCACTGGAGATGGTGGCTGTGAAAATTTCTGCATATATTCCTTTTGGATTTGTCATGGGTCTCTGTATAAAATGGCAAATTTTAAGTAAACTTGGATTTATATTGTATGTAATGATTTATGTAGATAATCACTACACACCTTTAACTATGTGAATTTACTCTGTGTATGTGAGAGAGACAACAATTTAAACAGATTTTTAAAACTTCCCCTTCAGTTGGTTCATGAGGGTATGGACGGTAATAACGAGAATGGTGACCCTGGAGATGGGGGACAGGACTTCAGGTTTCCTGAATCAGTCTCAGTTTTGCCGTCTTTCATAGCGTACACCTCTTGTTGCGATGACTGTGATTCTGATGGTAATAATGCACATTTGTCTTACTACATGGCCCACGCTCAAACCAAAGGCACCCATGCTCAACCACAGAAACAGTTGTCTATTCTAGTACCAAAAAGAAAAAATCTGTGTTGGAGTTACGGTATTTGATGTCTAGCCAGGAGCTTTTTAATGGTAATGTTAACTATATGAGATTTTTTTCATCAGCTGCTGATTTTAAAACCTATCTCCTGCATGAGACACAACTGCACTGTAATCTACTTGTTTTAGTATATAGTCATTAATTTTTCCCATACTAAGGATTTTTTGAGAATGCTTTTCATTTTTAATAACTTCACTGAGATCTATCATATGGATGTGTCATATCTACTATAACCACCCCACTAATTTTAGACACTTGGTTGATTTCCAAAGATTTGCCATAAATACAGCCATGAACAACTGCTGTGCCCTTGATATGATGCAATGGTCAGCCATTATTCTTGTGCATATACTTATAGCTACTGTCGTGTCTTTCTGTCTTTCCTTCAGATGTTGTTATTTTTATTTTTATTTTTTTTACCACTTGTGCTGATAACATATAGGAAAGAGAAGTATTTGACTGCATAATAACCAATAGAAGATTACCTTCAGTAGAAGAAGAGGTAATAAAACATACATTCTTAATACAACCTTTCGGTGTTTTGTGGAGACTTCTTGCCATGATACCTCCTGTGCAAATGGTTGGGTCGGCACTTACTCATGTGGACCAGTTCAAAAAGTGTATTTGCTGTGGCTTTCTTGGAGAGGTGTAGTGTTCTGGTTCCTTCTGTTGGCTTCATGCTGCAAATAGCCATAGCATTTCTCAAAGTGAGAAGACTTTTGTGCTTCCCATGCTTGCCCTTCAGGCCAACAGAGCTCTCCCTCCGAAGTTAGGTTTCTCCGGACAGCTGACCTGGAGGATAGTTGTGTGTCGTTCTGACTTCGGCAGTGGAAGGAAAACCAGGGTCTCACAACTTTGTGAGAAATTTCCAGATGGGCTCTCTTTGTTCAAAAATCTTTAGAAAAATCAAGGATTCCCTTCCTAGGATGTAATACCAGGTGTGAAATAGTAAGTGGTCAAAAGTATAATTTTTTGTAAGGCTTTTGACACACACTGATAAATTACTCTCCAGAAATCTTGTACCAATTTATACTCATACCAATTGTATATAAGACTGATCTTTTGGCTAAAACACTATTATTTTTAAAAGAAGCATAGCCATAGACCAGGCTAGCTTATACTCTGTATTTCTTCACTAAAAGACTAGAACATTTTTTGGCACGCTTAATGACCCTTTGCCTTTTATATTTTTATTCTTGTTCTTCATCCCCACCTCCCACAAGTTTTGGTGTAAGCATATTTGTTTTAATTAATGTCTAAGAACTCTTTGTGTTTTATGTTCTTACCTATAGACAAAATACTCAAACCCTGTGTAATAAGGTTCATGTTTTTCAGGAGAAAGTAGGAATAGAAGGAGGGTGACAAGGGTAGCTAGGCAGCAGCCATTCAAATAGAGATGTTGCTAAGGTTTTTCACACCTTCTCCCCCTTTCAAAATTGCCCCACCTATGGCTTGTGGTGCCTGGGTAGCCACGTGTTATACCACATGACTTTAATGATCATAGTTGATAGGATACTTACTCAAAGGTCACCACTTAATAGGCTGCCAAGGGATTTATGAACTGCACTGGAATCTCTCCCCAAGGAGAGATTTAGACTAGCAAGCAGAAAAAAAAGGTTGCCAATTAATAGCAGATCTGAAAGGACAAACATGCAGAACATGAATTAACTAGATTCATGGTGGAGCTGTGGAGAAAGGAGTCACGAAGTCCTGCTCCTGCGAACTCTAAAACCACCTTCAATGGAGAGCCACAGCCCGCTCCCTCTCAGCAAGGCTGTTTACCTTCCCCACTCTTCTTCCTCTGTGTATGTTCCTGTTTCTTGGGCTTCCTTCCATAGGTCTCTATTGTTTAGATTTAAGTGAACTTGAAGATCAGAATGATTCTTAGGAAAAGTATCTATGATACAGATTTAAAACTATCTTAGTTACTGTGACTCTAATCAAATTTCAACAGTCATTTTTATAGTTAATTCTTTTAGCAATTTCTTCAATATAAAATCATTCACCATACAGTCTATATTAGGAATTGGGTTAGGTGGTAAATGAAATACAGTGATGAATCAGACCATCTCTGTCATCTAGAAGCATATAGTTCAATCACACCTTTCTACATTGTGTGGTCTTTCATTACTGCAGACTGTCAGATCAATGGTGACCAACTAGTTGCTAGGCAACTTTGAAAGACAGAAATACAGAATGGATGCAGCTTCATTCTGATATGAATTCTTTGAAATGTTTGTCAAGATCTGTGAAGGGTCTGAAATTTTCTCTACTTTAAAGCTGTTAGCCTGTCACAATTAATAGATGCTGGCAGAAGACATGTGACTTCTGAATCAGAGACAAAGGACTTTATTACTCACAGCAAGGCAAGCAACATAAGTTTTATGCTTGCTTCTGCTCCCCTTGCCCATGGGGCAACACAGAGTGACCCGGGTGGCTGTGTTGTAACTGAGGTCAGCAAGCACAGGGAACCCAGGTCTTTTACAATGGGCTGCAGGAAAACCAGCCTGACATTTGCCCTGTGAAGCACTGTCTTTATTATAGTGGGCAGTAACCTGCACTCCACTCTGCAGGGACACGCACACACTCCCTCTCTCCTGAGACTATTCTTTATCATCACTACAAACATCCTCGAAAAGATTGTCCAGAATGAAGGTCTCCAGTTTTTTTTCTAGCAGGGCATTTTGCAGTAACACCCACTACCCATGGGGAATTGTATCCTAACAAGGTTCTTTCACTGGACAGTTTTTTAAACCACTTAAGCTTTATGTTCTGATTTCTACTAACCTTAAGTACCTACTTAATTTAAGATTGTCCTATATTCCTTTGTTGTTGCCATCTCCTGTTTATAGATATACTACAACTTTTTTTTTTTGTTTTATGTAAGAGAAACCAACTTTCTGTAAGCAAAAAAAGAAAATCAATGGAAGGATTCTGGACCCAAAACATAGTGCAGTGCTGGGACCTTCTCAGAAGTTTAAAGATGTCTCTCGAGTGTCATCGCTAGCAAGCTTCAAGTTCAGTGGCCCCCAGTCTCTGTCATTTTCCCCTCCAAGTTTTAAATTCTCAGAAGAGAGTTATTGAGTGACTCAGCTTGGCTAAGGCTCTGCCTCTTTCTTTTCAGTATGCCCAACAGGAAGGACCGTAAATGCATAGACTTTGTCTATCTAGGCTGTTCCCTAATTAGGAGAGATTCTTGGGAGCTTTGGAAGCCTTCTCAATGGCTTTCTACTATATCTGGATTTGTTGATTGATATTTCAAGCTCATAAAAGAAATACAATTATTGTTTTGAGCCATTTAAAAAATAAATTGATACAGTTTTGCTTTTTTTGTCCTTTTTTTGCCATCTTTGGCCATTCCTCAATTTTTGGTTTTGGAGTTGTTGTGTGCACTGATCTAAGCCAATTTAGTGAGTCAAGAGTTTTAGGTAAATATAGCTAGCCTCTGGTGCTTGAAAACAGATAAGGAGAAAGGACTCATGGACATGGACAACAGTGTGGTGGTTGCTGGGGGAAGGGGGATTGAAGGGACTAAATGGTAGTGGGAAAAAAATGCAAGAAGACTAAATTTAAAAAATAAAGACAAAATAAATTGGACTGTATGTTTTTTATTGTCAATTTTGCTGTTAAATGGTATGCTACAAGTAGAACAAGCCTTAGACCAAATTGTGTTAATATTAAATATTGGTTTGCTAGTCAGATATCTTCAAGACCATGACTTCAACAATAAAAATGTATTTTTAACATCTTTTATGCTAATTAATATGTCTTCTGGTATAGATTTCAGTAATGCTATTTGAAATACCAGAGTAGCCACATCTAAGGTGTAGGCTTTCTTAATTAGGCTATTTCCAAGGTTACTTAGCCCCAAAGTCTGGATTAATGTTACCTTATTATCCACATACACATATATACTTGAGACTTCCTGTGGAAGTGTTTCTAAAGTAAATTACCAGAAAGACAATGTAATAGGTCAAAATGTAGGCATTTAGTCATGCACTCATGCTAATTTTCATATTCCTTTGTAATTAACATTCCTCCTGACTGGATTAATTAGGTTTGCAATAAGTAATCACATTTATAATACTGCAACTGTTCCCAAATTAATTGCCTACGTGTTCAATGAGCCATTCCATGTTTCATTTAAGCAGCTTAGAGAGCCCATGATGTCAGAGCTGTGGTCCTAAAGATTTTGGGGAGAAGGGCACAGAATCATCCAAGAATACGACAATAAGATGATCATAGCCACAGCGAGTGGTTCCCAAACTTTAGGAATACATGAGAATCACCTCAGTATGTTCACTGAAAATGCGGAAACCTTGGCAATTCTGGTTGGGTAGACAGTGTGCAGGGTCTTGAAAACTTGGAGAAATATTGTACCCTGTCGTCACAAAAAAAGACACCTGTGCGCATACTTCTGACATTGCAGTGACTTGAATGCAGAGTTCCACCGCCCTATGGCTTTAGTCTAGTACAATTTTTCTCAAGGCTGACTGCATATTACCATCACCAAGGGATTTTTACAACAATATTTGAGACCAATTAAATGATAATATGAGTGGCATAGGGTGACTAATCTTTCTGCATGCTATCTTCTCCAACCCAGAGTAGAGGCTAGAGATTTTCCCCAATGTATCAATCCATTTTACTGAATTAGACTCACTTGTCAGAAACCTAGCAAAAGTGATAATAAAAAGAAGCCCAGTTACCCTATAAATTATAAAATACACAGTTTAAATTTGTGTATTGGTGAGAAGGCACGTCATTTTGGGCATTGATTTGCTTTTCTCTCTCCAAAGGTTCAAAGGATTTACTCTGTTTGATAGATAGCTCTCCCAAGCTTGAGAGAAAAGCAACACTCCTTTTATAACTTGTTGTGTCGAGGTGTGTGTTTATAGTGATATTTTAGTTGAAGAAAATCTAAGAAAACATGTGGGGCTTCAAATTAACCCTAAGTTCCCTATAGTTTAATGGCATGCCCCAAAATAACTAAAAGTAAATACTCATTGTAAAAAACCCAGAGAAATGGTTAAATGGGTGATTTTTATAGATGTTATCTGAAGCGGATTTTTAAAAATTCTTTGATTAGAAACATATCATGATAAGCAAACTAGAAGATGGAAACTTTAATTTAGTTATAGTGATGAAAGTTTTTGAAATTATTTTAGACTTCTGTGTTATAGGGAGAAAGAGACCTATAATCAGTGACAGAAAAACTACGTTGGAAATAACTATAATCAAAGCTTCTTCTATGTTTCTTTGAAGTGGATCCACTTTAATATTACTCACATAGACATTCAGAGCACTGGCAATAATAGGTGATTTAATGATGTTTAAAGCCCTTGAGTAGATGTAATAGGCTAAGAAATTTCCCTGAGGACACGAATTTAATAATTATGATCATTTCTTGTGCTGATAGCTGTTGAATTAGGATTTCCACTACCAGAGACAGAGACAAAGTTTTAGAAAATCAAATTGTGAAAATTAAGTGTCAGAAGTTTGGCTAATTTAATATGTATGAATTATAGTTTGTTTGTGTAGAGCTGGCTTTCAAATAAGCAAAAGGACCATTTCTAAACTCAGAAAACTCTCTCTCTAAAATTGGATGCACCAAATGACACAGGGCAAGAGGTCAGTTGAATGCAAATTTGTTCTTTTTGTCAGAAACTTCACTTTTTTTCTATGTAACAATTTTTTTATTACTATTTAAGTACAGTTGTCTCCATTTTCCCCTCACCACTTTCCACTCGCCTACCTCCCACCCTCAATCCTTCCCCGCTTGGCTTTGTCCATGGGTCTTCTATGCATGTTCCTTGACTTGACTGTTCCTCTTCTCTCCACTGTAATCCCCCTTCTCCATCCTTTCTGGTTACTGTCAGTTTGTCCTTTATTTCAGTGTCTCTAGTTATATTTTGCTTGCTGTTTCTTTTGTTGACTAGGTCCCACTTATAGGTGAGATCATATGGTATTTGTCTTTCACTACCTGATTTATTTCACTTAGCATAATGCTCTCCAGTTCCATCCATGCTGTTTCGAAGGGTAGGAGCTCCTTCTTTCTTTCTGCTGTGTAGTATTCCATTGTGTGAATGCACCATAGTTTTTTGATCCATTCCTTTACTGATGGCCACTTAGGTTGCTTCTAGCATTTGGCTATTGTAAATTGTGCTGCTATGAACATTGGGGTGCATAGGTTCTTTTGAATTGGTGTTTCAGGGTTCTTAGGGTATAATCCCAGCAGTGGAATTGCAGGATCAAAAGGCAGTTCCATTTTTAGTTTTTTGAGGAAATTCCAGACTGTTTTCCACAGTGACAGCATGAGTCTGCATTCCCACCAACAATGTACTAGGGTTCCCTTTCCTCCACAACCTTGCCAGCACTTATTGTTTGTTGATTTGGTTATCATGGCCATTCTGATTTGTGTGAAGTGATATCCCATTGTGGTTTTAATTTGCACCTCTCTGATGGTTAGTGATGCTGAGCATCCTTTCATATGTCTCTGGGCCCTCTGTATGTTCTCCTTGGAGAAGGGTCTGTTCAGGTCCTTTGCCCATTTTTTAATTGGGTTGTTTGTATTCCTGGAGTGGAGTTGTGTGAGTTCTTTACATATTTTGGAGATCAAACCCTTGTCCAAGGTATCATTGGCAAATATATTTTCCCATACAGTTAGTTCTTTTTTCATTTTGCTGATGTTTTCTTTAGCCACGCAGAAGATTTTTTATTTTGATGAAGTCCCATTTGTTTATTCTTTCCTTTATGTCCTTTGTTTAAGAGGATATATTGGTGAAAATGTTGCTGTATGAAATATCTGAGGTACAAAGGGGGTAATATGGCAATGAATAAGTACCTATCAATAATAGCCTTAAATGTAAATGGATTAAATGTCCAATCAAAAGACATAGGGTAGCTGAATGGATAAGAAAACATGACTCACACATATGCTGTCTACAAGAGACCCACCTCAGAACAAAAGACCTACACAGAATGAAAGTAAAAGGTTGGAAAAAAATATTCCAAGCAAGCAGAAAGGAAAAAAAACCCAGGGTAGCAATACTTATATCAGAAACTTTACTTATTTTTTAACTGTTAAGGAGAAATTGTTGTTTTGGTTTTTGTAAAGAAAGATGAAAACATTTCCAAGCTTTTAATAAAAGCTTGGGGTCCTTTTATTGTATTGTGGAGGACTCACCAAAATTGTGAGGGTTTGGAGCTTTGCTGGAATCTATTTGTGGTAGGAGAAATTGAAGTGTAATTGAATTGTAGATGTGCTATCATTTTAGGCCACTGCTGTCGGAGAAGATAGGACTTGTGGGGAGGTGATTGCTTTCCTTAGCCATGGAGTTAATGGCTTTCAGGGAAGATCCAGCCTTGTGGGGATGATAGCAATGGTGCTAGGTACCAGCTCTCCCCCCAATTTACGAGCTGTTCTGCATTCCTATTTCTGATCCTAACAGTCCTGTGGACTGTCATGGTTAGCCCCATTTGATAGGTGAGGAAATGGTGGAGACAGGATTCAAATCCAGATGGCTCTGCTTCCTAAGCCTCTGTTCTTTCTGTCACCGTCCTCTTGTCTGTTTCATATAATCCCTAAAACTCTTTGTTTAAATCCTAAAGGGTGACTCACTGCATTTTGGGACAACATTTTATAGCATTGGACAGTTCTACTCACCCAAAAGTCCTTTCTTATTTTGAACTTACGTTTGCCTCCTGTGATTTCTGTTTACCAAAGAGATATTAAGGATGGTAAAGTAAGAAAAAAATGGGAGCATTGACCACGTGACAGCAGGCCACCGTGGAAGCCGAAGAGAGGCTGTGGGTCTGAGGCATACAGGAAATAAGCACAGGAAGCTGTTCTATTTTCTCATCCTAAAATTGAATTTTCACTCTCTGATGGTGCGCAGGGTGGCAGTGTTTTAAGACTGGGGTGTTCTCTTATCCAGTCAGCAGGGGGAGCCCTGAACTTGAAGTGACATCCTGCAGGGAGAGAAGGGCCATCCACTCTGCACAGTGGTTTATGAGTAGGTGCTCTTCTTATCCTGCCTGGCATTAATAGATTCCACTTACAAAAAATTATTTCTTTTCTTCCATGCTGTTTACAGTTAATTAAGACACTGGACACCAAGAACAAGGCTGCACTAGGAAAACATACTCACCATAGTGGCCAAGTGCATTCTGTGTTTATGAATTTATTTAAATATGTAGTGAATCACAGCTTTAAGGATATCTTTCTAGAATCCATTAGGATTGTTAATTCTGGTCAAAATTATTTTTATATCTTGGGCTCAGAATAATAGCTCTGCTCTGCTTGGAAGCAGTTGGATGAGGAGCTGACATTTGGTTCTATGAGGTGATTTGAGGGTCCCTGAAAAACATGTTCCAATTTTTGTCCTTTGACCCTTTTATGATGACAGGAACTGCAATCCTTTTTATGTTGAAAGTTCTTTTAAAATATATATCTATAATTAAAATATGCATATTTTACCCAAAAGAACCAACTCATGAATCGATCTCCATTATTAAGTTGGTTCTTATTTGGAAAGTCTCTGGGTAGGTGCACGTTGATTGTGCAAGTGCAAGGCTGGCTCACGAAGCATCTGCATTGCCCTGTTTCAGGATCAGACAGAGGTCCCATGGCAGGGAAGTGAGAGAATGAAAGACAAACCTCCTCGATCAGGGCCGGTGCTGGTTGGTTCTCCCAGGTCTTAGGCTAGGAGAAACAGCATATTCAGAGGAAATACTAAAGTCATAGCTCAGAAAAGTCCAGAGTTTAATGAAGTGGGTAATACTTTTTTAGGTTAGTAGCTCATAACATTTTTTAATTTTTTTGGTCATGGACCTCTTGGAATATCTGAAGAAAGTTGTGAGTCCTTTTCCAAGAAAAATGCACATATGCACAACACTTAACACTCTATCTCAGGACTTTGTTGATGTTCCGCCCTCCCCAGAAGTCCCTCACAAATGGTCATTTAAAGCAGCAGTCTCTAAAATAGGGGGTGGGGCGTACATGCACCCCGGGTGTGTGCAAAAGGATCCACTGGAGTATGGAATTTTCTATTGTATTTACTTTTTGCCTTGTGAAGTTTTTATTCCATGTAGGTTTTATAGTGTACATAGTGTGTTAGTACCATAGTACACACACAACATTTATATATAGATAGATCAACAAAATTAGTTGTAAGAGCTCACATTTTTACTGATAGGACAACACAACTCAAAACTGATAGACTACCAATTTAGAGAGTGATGTTAACTAAATTTAAATTATAGTTTCCTCTTTTCTTAAATTGGAGGACAGGGATAGAACTAATCAAGAGGTGACTATCAGTGGCTGAGAATTTTTGACCTTATGATGACAAGTAACATCCATCCACACTTCACTTAGGGCTTTCACACCTGTCCCATTCAATCCTCCTGCTGTGAGATAGGTACAGTAGGCATGCTAAGGGAAATCTCTGAGAGCAGGTATGTCAACCAAATTCTCAGATACCTTACACTTTCCCAAGGGCCCTTGGCTAGCCAGCGGTGGAGATGGTGCCCATAACATTAGCTGCTGACCATAAATTATGTGCTCGTTTCACCGAACCGCAGGGATAAGTCAATCATAACGGGCTGTCTATGGCCCCTATGCTGCAGTTGCTGGTGCTCCCTGAGGACACTGAGTTGTCGAATCCTTGGCTGACCCAGGCACCAGGATAGAAAACATATTTTAGCTACTTGATCGGAGGGCCAGGAAGCTGAGCTAACAATTCAGCATTACCTCCCTCCTGTTGGTACTGTAATACCAACATATTTCAAAACAGATAGAGGGCTCTGGAAGGGTTTAGATACATCTATGTACTAAAAAGATTTATAATGGGTTATTAAATGGGAGTTTTGAGGCTGGCTTCACGGGAAGTGCGAACCACTCTTTCTCTCAAATTTCCCCCGGTGCCACTGTCAAAGGCAAAGTACTCATCTAGATGAATTGTGGTTCTGACCCAAAATGACATTTCCAACTTTTCTTATATATAATCCAATTTCTGAACTTCCTTTTCAGTGATATTAAGTGGAATAGCATAAAAAAGACTTTTGGCATTAACGATAACAAATGTGTTCCACATTGCTCAGGTGTCTCTGCTCTTTGCCAGTGCATTAGCTGTATTGATTTTAGAATTTTAAATGACTCTTTTACCAGATTTGATTAATATCTCCTCCTTTCTTCTGGCTGCCTTTCTCCTTCCCTTTCTCAGGCATGATCTTCCACAGCACACTGGCACAACTTAGAGACGCCTGACCTTCACATAACCAAGGGTCAGGAGAGGTTGTGAAGAGGGTCCCTCAGGCCTGGTGATTAGCCCCAAAGTGGGGGATGGCCATGTAAGGATGAAGCTTTCAGTACATTGCCCAGGCCCTGGGAACACTCCCAGGGTACCCACTGGCTTGGTAAGCTCTAGACTTCTGATACGTGGCTTCCAGAGGAAAAGCATTTAGCTAGACAGAGCGCTTGAAGTTGAAATGAGGTCTCTGGCAAGAGCTAGCTAGCTCCATCCAAATATCACTGTTGCTGCACAAGGCTCAGGCTAATTTCCTGAGCTTCCTTCACATTAATCAATAGTGTCCTCTGCCATCCTCAGAGAACGCCTTGTTTAAAATTGTGTACGCACATTATTTTATTCTCTCCGCTACAGAACTGTGAGGTCCCTGCGGATGCTGCTGTCCCTGAGGAGGTACAGCTTTGCACACCCCTCCCCAGGGTCCCCAGAGTGGTTGGGACATGGTGAATGATGACTGTTTGGCTGGGGTTTTCCTTCTCTTTTAGAAAATGGGCGGGTGGGGATTGATGAACTGTTACCTGGAGCTTCCACTCTTCCACCAGGGTTGTTTTAATTTGTTGACTGCTTATTTCTTTTCATAATATTTTAAGAGTCAACTTGTTGTAAATGATAAAAGTGATATGACTACACTATACTTGGAAAATTTAGGCATGAGAATTATTCTTATTACCTACTCTAGCATTTTTATATGGGTTTTAATATATTTCTGAAAGTACACTTGAATATTATAAAGATTGTAACACTTCATTATAGGCATTTTTCTTTAATCATCCTCACAAATGTAATTGGGGTACCAAAATGTATTTCACTATTTTTTATTATTAGCTGTTAGATATACCATTGCTTATTCTCACTGGTGTATTAACTGGATGTACCATCACTTGTCTCCTTTTTGTTACCTTTCGGATATACCGTTATTCACTTAACTATTTTCTCACAGTCTCATACCAAAGATCAAGTGGCTTAAGAAATCTACCCATTCGGATTCAGTTTGACAAATGTTATTATTATGGTCTTCTAGCGCAGTGTTTAATGTTTAATCCTGAGATTTCTAACTGGTTATCATGTAAGTTCACCTTGGCTATTGTCAATGACTAATATATGGGGAGTTACTAGTACTCTGATCTCAGAGGCTTAATTTTCTTTATATTGTTTGGTCAGGTATATTGATTCAGTCTTACCAGACATAGAGTATGACAGCTATAAGATTGTGGAAATTACCTTAACCAAAGGTTTTCCAATTACTGCACATCAGAATTTTGCAAGGTGCTCTTAGAACACCGATTCCTTGCAGGACTGACTTTGGCGGATGAGGACTGAGGTTCTGCATTTTACTCAACATCACAGTATTTGGTTCAGGTAGCAGAAGTACCATCATTTGAAGTTATAATTTGGTTTGTAGACCTTGCTAACTTCTTAGAGTTAATGTTAGATTTCCATCATGTTCAGTCTTTTGCCTTTAAAACTAATTGAATCTTGAGATGACTTATAACAGGAGGCAAATATTACAATCACAATTATGTTCTGCAACAGGAAATAAGCTCTAAATGAATCTTAACATTTTGCTTGACACATCACTATATTTAAGTGTATTGAAGATGTCACGGAAAGGTACAGGGAAGGAAAAGGAAATTGATTTGGCAGGTAGGTGTTCATGGTACTATTCCCCACAACTGTCTATGCTGATTGACAGCACACACATTACCTCTTTACAGGCATTGCACTCATTTGCATCAGATTTAAGTGTATGGCATTTTTACTGAATATTTGAAACTGTTTTAGTTAATAGGATTAATTGTGCATAGACCAAGTTTCAGCCACTGTTTCAAAGTGCTTAATGGAGAATAAACTAAAAGATTCTATGGCTCTCTGCTTGGAACTTCGGTCAACAATGCCATGTTGCTTAGGAATTATGCATTTTGAGTCAGAGAAGGCATCTCCCCCATGTTATAGATACAGAAACTGAAACTCAGAAAGGCAGCATGCTCAAGGTCAGTCGAAAGGAACAGACCCAGCATTGGCACTCCGGTCTCCTGGGTCCTTGTTCTCTGTTCTTTCTACCAGACCAAGTTTCCCATTTTGCACAGTCTCTCTAATGGGAAACACTTGGCCTAATGGCTGGTAGAGATGGTATAATCTATATTCATACTGCAAAGGGCATCAAAACAAGGAATTTTACTCAATATTTTCTTTTGGAAAACCAAACATGCTTTATTTCATTTTTTCACAATTTATTTAAACATCTCACATATACAAAATAGGTACAATTTAATTTTCCTGCTTGTCTGAGAAACAAGGCTTCTTTGGAACCATGGGAGAGGATGAAAATGAGACTGGCAGAGAACAAATGCTGAATTTAAAGAAGACGGCAATGTTGGGCAAAGGATCTGCATACTTTATTCAGGGATAAGATGTAAAATACTGATGCAAAATCAAATGAAAAAAAAACAATACAACTCAATACAGAGGAGGATCTCTCTTCAAATTCTTCTAGCACCATCAACATTCTTCAAGTATCTGAAATACTATTAATTAGCACCTTTGTATTTTGAACAAAACAAAATAAGTACCTCAGCTCATCTCTGTCTGGTTCAGCACCTAATGGAATGGGTCACACTCACAGGAAAGTGTTTTGAGGTAGTTTAAACCATTGGAAGTTTGGGTTTTAAACTTCCCTCTGTGGAAGATATTCAAAAGCCACAAGTGGTGCAAATGTTCATGGTTTTTATTTTTCAATTTTTATTTTGGTTTTCTTACAGAGGTTGACATTTTCCACAACAGGTGTAAGAGTGTTGGAAAAAATTCCAAATCTTTTGGGGAGGGGAAAAGGGAGAGGGAATTAATTAAACCGTATTGCACAATGCTCTGATCACCCTTCTCTTTTGCCCAAAATTTAAGCAAGTAGATGTGCAGAAGAAATGGAAGGATTCAGCTTTTAGTTAAAAAGAAGAAAAAGAAATGGCAAAGAGAGAAAGTTTTTTTTAGATTTCCTTTCTTTTAATTTAGGTTGAGTTCATTTATTTGAAACAGACCGGGCCAATGTCCAAACTGAATTCTTGGTCAGCGCCACCGATGTCCAAAATTGCAATATCAAGGAAAGGCAGGCGAGATGGCTTGTTTGTTTTGTACTCAATGATTGTCTTTCCCCATTCATTTGTCTTTTTCTGTTTAAAAAAGAGAAGAAGAAATATACATAAAGCATCACTATTTTGGAATCTAACATCATCTGAACCTTAGATATTGTAAGAACTGCTCTTTGGCTTATGTCATTCTAAAGACATGTGTCCTGGATCCGCAAGTTCATTTTTGAAAGCGCAGCATCAAGGGTATCTTTAGGGGGAGAGGCTTCCTACCAGTATCATTAAAAAGAACATTGCAATACATGTTCCAAGTGATTTATAGCTATATTATCATTTTCAGAATGTGTACATATGTGTGTCTGATGGGGAGGGGGAGAGTTGGAGGGTATGCTGGATTGCTACCAGTGCGTTGAAATTTTCCTTCCATTTATAGCATGTGGTAGAGAAAGCATGAAGAAAAATTAAAGGTAGCCCATACTAATAAGTAAAATAAAATACATGTAATCACAAACTACAGCTTGGGTCCTTTTAACCTCAAGTAATTTTAAGTTATGGCCACCTATTACCATTTAAGAAGAGAAATGAAACTAATATAAAAGAAAAAGGGCTGTTAAACGAAAAACAACTAATATATGGACAGTATACATTTCAGTATTTTAGAAGGCAAGATCTGATAAGAATACTCTGAATTTACTCTCTGAATTTAAATAAATCCATTCATGAAACAAGATTGGATAAGTTAGGTCACTCATTTATCTGTTCATTAACTGGTCTAAACTAGGACATGCCACCCCCAAGTAAGTGCTATTTCCATATTTCACCATTACTTACAGAGCAGCCGTCTACAAGAACACTGTAAGTGAACCTGCTGTTGCCCTCGGAAACAAGTTCAACATCATTGGAACCTTGCAGGATGACAGACTTTTTCAGGTTGCCAGTTTCATCATCCATGTATGCAATGCTGTTCTTGCAGTGGTAGGTGATGTTTTGAGATGCATGGTTGGCCAGCAGGCGCATGAAGGCAAGCTGGGTAGCCATTTCCTTTGTAGTTACTCCTTCAACATTATATTCAAACTACAGAGAATAAGATAGGCATTGCAGTTAAGTGGAGAAGAACTCAGATACTGAGTCAAATGAAAAGAAAAAATCTGGTATAGGGCAAAATGATGGAGTCAGATCTGAACCTTAAGAAGAGGGCACTTTTAAAAGAAACAAAATTCACTTGTCTTTGAAGTATTAGTTACCTAGAAGGGACATAGGAATGACCAGGCTGAGGCAAGGTCATCTCAAAAAGATACCTTTTCCAGGTAAGCCTTTTTGTGTGTGTTTCTTATTTAGAATAAGAGAGCAAGGAGATAGAAATTTGGACCTATTTCTTTTCTTGTAATTCCCACCAGTAGGCATTCAATAAAGTTGGTGAGAAGGTTGACTAAAAATTTAGAAAAGCTCATGTTCTGAAAATACATATGTGTGGCAATACTCCTTCATACTGATGACATTAGTCAGCTTCTCCAGTGATTATCAGTTAAGTCAAATTTGAATAATAACTTTGAGTTATATGGATATGTCCAATCAACCCATCTTTAAAGTATAATCTAGTATAGAACCAGAACCCATTAAAAGAGCAGGTTCTTTTAATAAGCCTATTTTGGTAAAGGATTAAAAACCCAACAATCCTAACAAAATATTGCCTATTAAAAGAGGGAATGTTTGTAGGATTCCTCACCTGGGTACCACCATTGATAGTTTCTCCCAACCAGACATGCTTCTTGGTCTTGGAACTTCTGTACCAGTTCTTGGCTGGGATGTTTTCAGGTTGAGCCCGGATGCAGGTTTCACCAGTAGAGAAATCACAGTATACTTTGATAGCATCCATAGTGCATCCTTGGTTAGGGTCAATCCAGTAGTAACCTTTTATGAAAACAAGATCCCAACCATAAAAACCTCTCATTGGGTAGACTGTAAGTTCTAATAATTCCTAGTCAATGATTTTGATTCTTGTAAGTATCATTTTTGATTGTAGTGTTGTATTATCTACCCCACATTTAACAGGCAGAAGGAGAGGATTACACGGAATTTTAAAGATTACACAATTCCTCCTTCCCTCTTCTCCATGAAAAATCAAATCAGAGTATATATTAACATGAAAAGGGAAATATATATATGCATATACATATTAAGAGAAGTTTGAAAATGGATGATGGCTGAGAGAAAAAAATGCTTCATTAATTGTGTATGCTTCACATAGTGAAGATTTTACCCAAATACTTTTCACTCCAATTGTCAGGGGGAACTGATTTTGAAAAGCCCAACTTATGAGACAGGTCAGACCAGCCTGGACATCTTGACCTACCACTGCTCCACTCTGGGTGGCTGAGTCTCAAGTCACGGCATGTGCGAGCTGGGTTCTTCCTAGAGCCTTCAGGAGTAAGAAGGGTCTCAATCTGGTTGTTGAGAGATTTCAGAGTAGCATCAACTTCATAATCCTTGGGTCTGAGAGAAGGTGGTGAACGAGGCTGGTCAGCTCGGTAGAAGTCTCCATCAAAACCGAAGTCATAACCACCACCACTTATGCCGGGAGGCCCAGGGGGGCCAGGGGGACCAGGAGGGCCCTGCAAAGGTGAAAGTGAGAAAGAGGAAGCTTTGTATTTGGTGACACTGGGAGACATCAGTGACAGCAGGTCTTCAGATGGGCATCACACAAAAGCATGTTTTAATAAGTAAAAAAGGATCAAGCTTCTATAAATAAAAAGCTTGCTCCCAGGCATACTTGCAGGGATGGGCTTAAGCAACTCATTATATAGAGAGAAGCCATGTTTACATATTGTAGAAAGCATGAGGAAGCGGGGGACCACTTTAATGCATTGGCATGATTCTCTTGGTTTAGTCTGAAGAAAACATTCCTTAGGTCAGTGATGCTCTTTATTCATTCCCCAAATAATACTTACAGCAGGGCCTTGGCTACCCTGAGAGCCACGAAGGCCAGCAGGTCCAACTGTTCCAGGATGTCCGCTGCGACCATCTTTGCCGGGAGGGCCACTAGGACCAGCAGGGCCCTAGGGAAGAAGGACTGTGTGAACCAGAGAAAGTCTCATAAGGGAGCAGAGGCTGGGGGCTCACCGCCTGCTATAGGCTCTATCTCAGAGACAAGCATCTCTGGGGCCCACCTACCCTAGGGCCAGCAGGACCCACGGGGCCAGAAGCACCTTGGTCGCCATGATGACCCTTCAAAGAGAAAACAGGAAAATCACATTTTCAGAACATGTGTCAAAAAGTAGATTTTTAAAAATTGAATGGAAAACTTTATTTTCAATAACTCTGGATTGAGAAAATTGGAACTGTAAAATGGGGCTCTTTTGTCCCATTATGTCTATTATATTCAATTATGTTTTTTCCTGCAAGCTACTTCAGCAATGCAGTATTAGTCATTCCTCTAATTATATTTATTTTAAATGGGGTTGAAGGACATTGTTACCAGGAGATTTTAATATATGTATATTTTTTATCTCCCTTAACCCTCACCTTTTCTTGTTGAGATGAAATAGCATTATCTCCAAGAAATGAAGTTAGTCAGAAAATGGGAAATGAATAAGATACAGGACATTGTAGAACAATAGCAGTGAAAATCTGAGGAAGATCATTTTGAGCTGAAGGCCTTTAAGATTTGCATATATGCTGGGTGTCCACATTTTACTTACAGCAAGACCAGGAAGACCTTGCAATCCATTATGTCCCTTTAAGCCAGGAAGACCTCTGGGACCCTTATCACCAGGCTCTCCCTTATCACCTCGAGTGCCTTGTGGGCCCTGCAAAGAAAGAGAAGGACATATAGGATGTTTACCTTTTTAGACAAGTGATATTCTCTTTTCAACAAATATTGTGTAACCTGTTTACAAAGGTAACCCAAGACATGCAAAGGTCTAAAAGTCACGTGCAGGCTACTCTCCTCTTGATCTGCTTTAGCTGAGCTGTCTGTAATGTTGGCTAGATCTTCTTGATTATATGATACAAACAGGCAGAAGAGATTTGACATAGAGGAGATTTAAAAGCTATTTTTAGCAGTTCTCAATGTGGACTAAATTTTTAAAAATATATCTATGTAGTCTAGCCTATGTAATATTTATTTTTCTTAATGGGCAGTGTAGACTACTCCTAAATGTTAATTTGTAAAAAAAAATCATCATATACATACACTAGGACCTCTTGGACCAACAGGACCGGTGGGACCCACAGAACCAGCAGGACCCTGTGTATTGGAAGAGAAGAACATAAGTGATCAGCACAGCCAATCTCTTCCTCGCAGGTGCCCACAAGTTCTCAAGTGTGGGAAGTCAGAAGTGAAGCCTATAGGGATGACAACATTAAGGGACTTGTATTTATGACTTACAGGTTCACCACGGTTTCCATGTTTGCCAGTGGGACCCACGGGGCCATGAGGACCAGGAGCACCCACAGCGCCAACGGGACCAGCGTTGCCAGGGTAACCACGCTCTCCCTACCAAAGGCAAAATGAAGTTTAGCATTAATCTGGCCTGTAGTTTAGTCACTTTTAAATTAGAGGAAGATGAAGAGGTATACCAACCTTGTGTCCAGGTTGACCATCGCGGCCTGGGGGACCATCATTCCCAGGGTTCCCCTGTGAAGACACCATGCCGGTAAAGACACTGTGAGGCTCCGTAGCCCACAGCCCCCATAGTTCAGCTGCTCTGCCTTCATCACTCCCAGAGCTCAATAATGAATCCCCTTTCAGACTGTTAAAAATAGGAACTTGCCAACCTAGATAATTTTAGAGGTGTTTTTAATATTTTGGCCAACTTTGGGGTATGCTTTTAAAGACCTATCCCCCATTCCAAGTTAATTTCTTCTTATTTTTAATACTAGGTGTGGTTAGGATTTGTAGATATTATAGAGAAACAGATACCACCTTTAGAAACTTGGAATAAGTGAACCTCAACTCAGGGTATAAAGTTGCCCACAATGAACTATCACCAGGTGGGTTTTACAGACCAAGTGTTGGACTCACATCACGACCGGCTTCACCAGGGGCACCATTGACTCCGGGATTACCCACACCACCAGAAGGACCGCGGGCCCCGGGTGGACCTGAAATGCCGAGGGGACCAGGTTCACCCTAAAAAGACAGAGAAGACAGAACAAATTGCTGTCATTGGACAGAGTGCCAATCTTACCTTCCCAGAAAAAACCAAGTCAGGAGTTTTTGGTTTGAAGAAAAAATGAAATTGAATAGGCCACAAAACGGTTAAGTACTGTCATTGGTGTCATCCCCACCCTCCCCTTACACACTTAGGGTGGTCAGCTTTACACAGTTTTGGAATGTTCTCTGTATCAGGTGAGCCTAGTTTTATCCGATAGCCCAAGGAAATAAATTCCTAAAGTTGAGAGAGTTTTTGGAGCTGAGATGGTTTCAGGTTGCTGTCACATATGAGGTTTAATGGAATGATTCAGAACCTGCAGAGTTTCATTCTTCCTACAGGATAAATGATGCCAGCATTTCATATTGTAGAAGAGTAAATGCAATTAGAGCTTTATCATTCTTAAGCATGCAAAAGGACAAAAATCATTCTGCATAATGTTAACTGTGCCTGTTGCGTGTGTCTAAGTAAGGTGCCATTAAAGCTTCTCAAATAAGTGACATGTGATCTGTACAAAGACAATGCCATGAATAAAAAAATCTTAAGTGGAGTTATTCAGTGATCAATCTGTCACATTTGAAATGGCAGCTTTCTAAATTCTTTATTGTGTTAAAGAGAAGAATGGTGTCAGACACTCACCACTGCTCCAGAAGCACCTGGTAGACCACGTTCGCCTCGAGAGCCTGGGAGACCCAGGATACCAGGAGCACCAAGAATACCCTGAGGACCTGGGGTGCCAGGAGGTCCCTGAACAAGATGAAAAATACTGAGTGTTACTGGTAAAGACCATGGGTGATAACACAGGTTGGCTTGAGGATTGTGAAAATGAGCCGTGCTCAGTTTAAACAGAAGCCCTCCTATTGGCAGGTCATATCTTTGGGTGTCTTTTCTCTGGTGATGGCGGTGAATTTCCATCTTGGCGTGTATATGTGTGTGCCTAGTTCCCTCTTGAGACCAATGGAGCAACATTTAAAAATATGTGGTTGAAATGAATGAAGCCATCTGGGATTATGGAATAGAATTTATACAGAATCTATGCCAGGAAGCAAATTTTGACTGTGGTGTCTAACTGAACCAGGCCTAACAAAGGCACGTTTCAGAGTAGCAATAATACTGGACAACGGAGGTGTAAAGAACTGGTAGCTCACTGAGATCAGTTAATGTATAGTGGGATGACCACTGCCACGTGATTCTGTTCACATCCCCATACCAGCAAGGTGCTCTCAACTGCTTAAAGGGCTGTTTTGGTAAAATGGTGAGTTTTCTCACTTATTGCCATGCCCATCTAGTGCCTTAGAAGCATCTGCTGAAGCTATGACACCCCAATCCGTTAGACAGATTTCCTGGCTCAACTGAGCTCTGCTTGAGAGCCTGTAGCACTGGTCAACAAACACACACTCTTTAATGATTTATGCAAGGGCTTGCCTTTCACTCAACACAAGGTATTAAGAAAGAGGAGTTAAGATCACTTACAGCAGCACCAGTCTCTCCAGAAGGACCCTTTTCACCAGTAAATCCAGGGGGGCCACCTGCACCTGTTTCTCCAGTTCGGCCAACTGGACCTTGGTCACCACGAGGCCCACGAATTCCTTCTTTACCAGCAGCACCAGTGGGACCAGGAGGGCCAGTGATACCCTGTGGGCAAATGTACAAGGTCACTCAATTTCTGTTCATCATCATGGGTCTGGAAGAGAGCAGCTGAGGTTCTTGATGTTAAGATGCAGGGTGAAGCAACAAAATAGTATCCCTGCCATGTGGGGGAAAGGTTTAGACTTTTTAATATTCTTTCTTATAGAAAGAAGCAACTCGCATCTTCCTTCTCCTGCGGCTGTAACAGTGAACAGAGGCAGAAGCTGAGGCAAATGTCTGTGAGGGAAGCACAGTTGTAGCACCAGCAGCCTGGCTGATGGGAACTGTGTGAAGTTTCGAAAGTTCGCTGTAAATGAACGGGACTTCGGAGGACTCCAGCCATTTTTTTCTGAAGAAAACCGATACTGGCATTTTGTTCATAAATGAGGAATCACATATGCTCTCAACTAGCTTTAATTAAATGCCTACAGGGAATGAAGGTTTTTCTGTTATGAACCTATAAAAGGATTCCAAGAAATCAACATCTTCACTATTCCCCCCCCCCCCCCCCGAAACCTTAACCGGAAGACTTAAGCCTTGGTAATTAATTAAATTCTCTTGAGTCCTGACAGAAGAGCCTGAATCTGAATTAAATTAGAGGCCAAACCACCTTTAAATTCAGGAACAATTATACCTTAACTATGAAGGCAGAATGTTGGCCATAAAGGGTAATTAGATAAAGAACTCCCTGATATGTGAGTAAAACTGTTCTGTTTTTTTTTTTTAATTTTTAACAAAAAACCCCCATGCCCCTAAAAGAAGACTTGTGTTCATATGAATAAAATCCTCCTAAACCATTATTATAAAATATAACTGTGAAGATTTTGCTTTAATGGCTCAGAAAAACTGATTTCAGACAGGGAAGGTAGTAGCTAAACCTCTGTAGCATATTTTTACGGAGTTTCTCACCGTCCCCCGGCAGAGGCCAGGCGAGAGCACGTGGAGACTCCCTGGGAAGTGATTTACTTACGGCGGGTCCAGGAGGGCCAGTGCGTCCAGCAGCACCAGGGAAACCAGTCATGCCCTGAGGACCAAGGAGATTAAAATTGCATATTAAAAGTCTACAATCAACACCAACTTCAGAGATTTCAGTAAAAATGGAAATTTCTCCTCTGACAAATCTCTAAAACACATGACAAGGGATGGACGAAGGGGGAGGCGGTGGCAGTGTCACATGGAGTGTTATTTCATCAGGACCCCAAGACCCTCCATCTCTTCCATCTTCCTCACTGGCGTGCCCCCAGTTGCATTAAAGTTCTGAGGATCCTTTTCAAAATGTTAACATATCTGATGATTGTAAGAGCAAGAAGTTGAGACAGTATGCCACATTGCCTGTCAATGGTCACACATTGATGTGTATATATTAATAACAATCTTAACCATTTGGCCGAGTGCTTGGGGAATGGACACTGAATAAGTAATTTTGTTTACAGAGTAAGATACTACAAAAGACTGAGTATTAATTGTTGTCTGGTGAAAGAAGGAAGGTGTCAATGGAGGTCGTTCTTGGGGAGCTCTGGGTCTCTGGGGAGGGGGTGGGCTAGCACTGGGTGCCAAGGGAAAGGACCTGGTCAGGAAAAGGAAGGGAGGCATCAACTGGGAGATAAAGGGTATCAAACATGTTTTATCCATTTCACAACTCAACTACCAGGGCTTAATATTGGTCATTACTTCAAGTGAGGTGGTAGCAATATACAGGACACTGGGATTAAGTTCACATCCCATGAACGTGACCTTAACTTCAATATCAGAATTTCTCTGAATGAGCTGACTCAAATCTCAAGCATCTCCTTATTTTAGTCCGAATGTACCAAAAAATCCCAAACTTTCAAGTTGTCCCTATTGGATTTTGAAGAAATAAAAGTTATTAGAGCCCATTTTAAATACTCACAGGGGGGCCACCATCACCTCGACCTCCAGCAGGACCAGGGGCACCATTTGGACCCTACATGGAAACAGACAAACAAAAAGATAGGGTTAAATCACAAAACAATTCTTACAAATGTCATTCTTTTCTTCAAAGGGATCATTCCCACATCTACTAGAAGCAAATCCAGGAATTAAAAATAATTATCTGCATCAAATAAAATAATCTAAATGTTCTTGCCTCAATATTACCACCCTATGGGATTATTGAAAAAGTAAGATAATACAATGAGATTTTTACAAGTTATAAAGCTAGTATGCAAACGTTAATTCTTATTTTTAGAATCATCTTCTATCTGGCATATTCCCTGGTGTGTACAGTAGGCACTTGATTGATGTATGTGGAATTAGAATATTTCAGGGGCAGCTACACAGCCCATATTGACCACCAGGGAATCCAACTTACAGATGGTCCAGCAGCTCCAGCGGGGCCTGTGGGGCCGACAGGACCGTTTTCACCTTTGGGCCCTCTGGTTCCTCTCTCTCCTTTAGCACCAGGTTGACCAGCAGCGCCCTGTTGGAAAGGAACAGTTTTATCATTCAGGTATTCCAACTCACTCACTTGCCAACTTGGGATCTTTTCAGATTAACCTTCATTATATGATACTTACAGCAGGGCCAGCAAATCCATTGGGACCGGCGGGACCAACCTCTCCACGTTCACCCTAGGTGGGAGGAGGGATTTAAAAATGTCTTAACAATCTTAGGTTCATCAATTCTACAAGTTATGAGTATCCAAAATGACCCAGGTTTCTACTTACAGGGCTACCACGAGGACCGGCAGGACCAGCAGGACCAGCAGCGCCAGCCTCTCCCTGTGATGGGACAGAAGAGGAATTAGTTAATGTGCCTCCCACAAGTGCTCACGGAGATGGAAGGAGAGTAGCAGTGGTACAGCTGTTCCCCCTCAGAGCCTGCAGTTGCATCGGGAGAGATAACTAATGTATCCCTCTCTCACAGAGTAAAATGAAGTGGATTCTTACTCTGCTTAATGTTTGTATTCGTTTGGGGGGTTGGAGTGGATTCGGTCATACACTTGCAAAAACCCTACCGATCAGTGTCTACAATACTAGGAGGGGGACTTCATAATTTTTAGATCAACACAGGGCCGATCCATTTGCTGCAGTCTGCGCAATACAATAAATAAGGTTTGTTTTCAGAGTTTGATATGAAATGAGCACACTATGTATTTTATTGATTTTTAAAAAACAATTGAAGGCTTTGAGAAGGCTCAGTGCATTAGAATATTTTTAATGGGCACAGAGTGAGACTTTAAAACAAATCCTAGCAATTAAATATAGATTGCATAGCTGGCCTATCCATAGGAAAGGAAAGAAAACTTTAAACATAGTGTTTGTTTCTGGCTGTCCCATCACAACATGTAAGTTTTTAAATAAGTGGGTTTAAAACCAAGCTGTAAAAAAGAATTACTGGGACTTTGGAGACTAAGGCAGGCAGGGAATTTTAGATATTACTATTGGCTCAGAGAGTTGCAGCTTAGTGGAAAATGCATGCTTACCCGGTCACCAGTGGCTCCAGAAGGACCGGGGGCACCCACAGCACCAGGAGCACCCTAGTACCAAAAAGGAAACAAGTCTTAGTAATAGCATTCCCATACCATCAAAAGTGACCCTTGCTCTTCCCTCTCGTTGTGCTTAAACAGTGACTGAGCACTTTCACTGCACACTCTGGGGGCATATCACCAAAGCCTTTGATGCATTTCAGTTCTAATCACCAAGACTATGAGAAGCCACTCTCAGGAGGAGAGTACTGCAGTGGTAAAGGTTATGGAAGAGTGTAAGGCATGGGCAGATTAGGAATTGGGGAAATCTGAACTCTCTGCTGTTGTTGAATCCCCTGGAGAGCAGTGGGTAGCCTTGTTTGGAACTGTTAGCACTGTGTGATTCAGAGAAAGGACTATTATGGACATGCCACAGCGAGTTACCAGCTCTGAGAGAGAGCAAAGAAGGGACCAAGGTAGCTTATGGCCTGGAAGAGCCGGGATGCCGACACTGTGGGTGTGGTTGTTACCCCTCTCTGGGATTATCTTTGGTAGCTCCATGGTACTGACAGCTAATCTTTGGCGCTGCTCTTTGAGCGATAACTTTTTAAGACAAACATGTAAATAAACAAGATCTTGTTAGGGATTCTGGCTTCTTAAGATGTATTTTTCCCCCCTAAAGCACTATAATAACTTCAGAAATCCTGTAAAGTTCCATTAACCCCAGAGTTTTGGGGTTGTAGTTTTTACTTGGCGCAGTTAACAATGAAGAAGATAGAAAATTCAGGCTATGATTTTTAAAGGAGAAAGTCCTGTTGAATTTTTCTTCTGGAACATGTAAAATATCATTAATCATAGATCCAGGAAGGCATCAATACTCTTTTACTAGACTTGAATCCTTTTGTCAGTTCTATTTTGGAAAGCTTCCCCACTGAGTGAGAGGTCAAGAGGTAGAAAAGAGATAATCTAAGTACAAACAGACACAAACAAAAGTTTACTCACACGAGCACCGTCTCTGCCTGCGCTCCCAATTTCACCTCTGAGGCCAGTTTCACCCTGAAAATAAGAAGCAGGAGCAACTTTTTGTTTTCTGACCAAAGTTTTTAGTCGGAAGTGTTTTCACAGAACATGCTACAATACTTCAGTCATTTAAAGTCTTCAGTAACGCCTTGATTCTCTACCATTCTACAGGATGTTGAATGAGGAATTTCAAAAAAAGAAAAAATAATCGAGGACTTTTCTAGATTATCATTAGATATCCTTTTTATGTAATTTTTATAACCCCACTGAAGCATAATCAAGCAAAGTCCAAATGCATGTGGAGAGCATTTTAAGGCAATGCCACAATGGCTCTGGTGCCCAATCACTCCTGTGGCATAACTAATGCGGCAGCACGGTTGACAGCTGTTCAATATAGCTTCTTGCCATTAATTAGGGCAGGATGAGGCATTATTGTTAGTGGCATTAAAATGAGCCTCATGTATTACTCAACACCATCTGTTTGTGTGAAATTCCATGGTAGCAAGGAATTTTGCCAGATCAGTGAGTTTAGAAATGCACGGGTGCTCGGTGGCAGAGGGGGACGCACAGACATAGGTTTCAGAGCGCTACCAAACCACCGGCCAAGGATTGTAAAAACTGGACAGCCCCGTGCAGTCTTCTTGCCAGAGTTCCTCAGCAACATGCATTAAAGTTCAACACGGAAAGGGGATACCTTTTCTCCTTTGCCCCCAGGCATGCCAGCAGCGCCCCTCTCTCCAGGGAGTCCACCAGGACCAGGTGCACCAGCGGTGCCCGGAGCACCGACGGCACCAGGTTCACCCTTGGATCAAACACATGTGAAATCAGTTATTTCAGTGGCAAGAGAAGAAAATGAGAATGCAAACTCTTGAAGGATTCCAATGTATTAGACATTTATTAGAACATTTCTTAGAAAACATTTCTTAGAAAGCATCATTGCCTCCTCAGGGACACAAGGAGGACTCTGAAAGGAGAGAGAAGGTCACAGAGGAAGGCGCTGTTAAGACACGGTGACTGAGAGAAGAAGGTAGTGAGAGTGGCGCTGGGATTTTTCTGTCACCTGCTCCTCATCCTCTTAAAGGAGGCAGGCAGGGGAAGGGAAGGGACAGGATAATGGAAGGCAGACAGGGAAAAATACTTGCCCACCAATTTTTGAGAATGTCCCTTAGCCCAGGCAGGAAATATGGAAAGAGACCTTAGGAACTGAGGAGATGTTGACATTTTAATCTCCTTAAGAGTGGGCACTATAGCTTCCATTTTTAACAGAAAGCTTTACAGTTCCACAGACTTGAAGCCTGTTGACTAGCTTCTGAGATGAAACTCTCTGAAGTACTACCTCACAGAACCAAGTTTACTTCCTGTTTTCTACTCTCTTTCTTAGCTGGTGTTTATTTTTTTTCCAAAGTCCTTTCACATACCAAACTAGATTTTGCAGTAAATCTTTACATTTTTTCCCTTAGAGGTAAGAATCAAAAGTGATATCAGTTACTTTCTCTTCATTGTGGTTGAAGTGATCTGTTTTTCGGAAATGTATCATTTCACGTATTTTAAAATTTGAACCAGATTCTATTTTGAAACACAAATTTTCAGGTTTATGTTTTTGAGGTGAGTATACTGTCCAATTAATTTTCATCATTATAAATTCTCATTAAAATTTAGACTACTTTTTGAAATTTCACTTTATGAGCAGGATAGTGAGAAGGTAAGAGTTGGTTCTCTAAAAATAGTGTCTAAATGTATCTGATTTTTCTAGATTAAAACAGAAGCATAAACAGTGTGATGAAAAAAGAGTGAAAACCCATAGTAATTCATTTGTGTGCGTAGACCACTGGGATTCCGTGTTTTAGAATAATTCAGGTCCCCTGGAATTGGGTTGTCAGACACTGAGATGGACATCATCATAGGACTGGAAATAAGTAAGTACTCTGAAAGAACAGTTAGTTTACTTCTTAAAGGATCTACTTATTCTGGAGAATAGTGGGCCAAACCAGCAACATGTAACACAAAATTTACCTTGTTTCCCTCAGGCCCTGGGGGTCCAGAAGCACCTCGGCTTCCAATAGGACCGGTGGGACCGACAGCACCACTTTCACCTGGAGGACCGCGCTCTCCCTGTGAAAGGGATCAGAAGAGGAGTTGCATTGTTTGTGCTTTTCAGAGACACTATTTTACATACCAGAGTTCATACTTGCTCAGCTTTTGCATCCTGCTTCTGCCACTGATAAGCAAATTAGAACGATTGTTCTCTAATTTCTCCACTAGTAAAATGAAGGGATGGGATTACATAATCTTGAAAGTCTCATTCAGCTCTAACATTCTGTGACTACAACTCCAAAACTTGTTGCTCCTAGAGTATAGCATTCAACCTTTGGAATTAATTTCCTTTTTCTGTTTGTTCCCTTTTTTTTTTTCCTTCCTGGTGATGGATCCATAGGCAAAAAGAGATGCCAGGTACGCATAGTATTCAAAGGGAAATATTGTGTCATTTTAGGTGAATAACAATGGGGGGTGTAAAGAAGATTACATATTATCATATCTATGCTCCCTTTTTGCAATTGCATGCAATAAGGTGTGGCAGTTACAGTATTTAACAGAGGAGACACACATATGTACATGCATATGTATTTGTGTATATATCTATCTATTTAAATATCTCTCAGTTTGCATGTAAATATCATTATGAAATAATATTCCATGGTCCAGAATATTTAACAGATAAGTCCACACTGCAATTGTTTCAAAGCCCCTTATTCTAACTTGGTCCTATGCTACTTTGGTTCTATGATATTAAATTTGTTTGGGCATCCTACATATGCAGCAACTAGTCATATAACAGGTCACTTTAGGGGCAAGCTAATCATTCCAGATATTCTAATGATCACAGACAAACTAAATGCACTTGTTTATTCCTTTATTTGTAAGAGTAAACTCATGATTTCAGCTTTAGACTTTGAACATCAGTGCACACTGCAAAAATTGACTTTAAATCTTAGTAAGATATTACTTTCCCTTGGCTAAGTGTGAGCCACTGTCATAAATACATCATGTTTGTCTATATAAATTACTGAATATAATACATATATTAGTTCATTTATATTTCTTATAACTGTGTGTTTTTTCAGTAGGAAATATGATCAATCAAATTTAAAAAATCTATTGTCAATTTCCAAATCCAATGCTGTCTACAGATTATGTTTGACGACAGAAGAGTGTCCAGAACTTGTTGCAAGGCCATCAGTATTTTGCAGGAGAAAACAGTACTTGTTTTAAAGAAGCACACCCAGATGTTTATGAAAGGTTTGTCATGTAATACTTACTCTCGGGCCAGCAGGTCCAGGGAGACCAAATTCACCAGGGAGACCCTAGTGAAACCGGAAAATAAATAAAGCATGAGATTTATGTATGTTCTCTAAATCTACTTATGAATATGATATTTAAACATGTCTTAAAAGAGTAGAATAAAACCAGATAGACTCTACCGACATGAGTATGTAAGTACATGGGCTGTTAGAAAAAGTGAAACTCTCGCTGATCAAAGCTTTATTTATCCTAGAACTTGGTATCCGGAAATTTAAGTTTCTCATTATTTAGTTCATTGCTTTTAAAAAAGTGACCAAACAGACTCTCTGCTTTGGTAACATGATACATAATGATGAACAGTATCAGATATTGCCTACTTTTAGCTATATAACAGACTGTTTTTCTTAATTGAAATGACCGTATTATACACATTACCTAGTTAAATTGCATACCCAAGTGTATCTCCTTTATTATTGGCCAGCTGTCTCCTTAATGTGCCCCACTGTTGACAGAGGAGACCAGGCCACATAATGTAGCTGAATTGAGAAACATCCATCACAATCACAGAGAAAATGACTCAGAGCTCATGCTCTGACTGTGGATCACAGCATCATGTGCGAATGCCAAGAAAAACATTAAATGTGATTTTTCAGGGTCTACTTTGATGAAAAATCAATGCATTTACCTTTTCACTACAGAGAAGGACATAATTTATATTTTAACATTACCAAGAGCAACACAAAAAATAAGGCTATTAAGTGGAATGTTCATTGATTCATTTTATTTCCGTAGTGTGATGTTTCACTCAACCCTTAAAACAAAGTAATTTGATCAAAATTGGGTAACTTGGCTCATTCTCTTTATCAGTATTGACATATGCAGAACACTATCATTAACGTATGAAATATGAAGCTTCCTTTTGCATATTGCATATTATAATTATCCTGCAGTAGGGTACTAAACAGGGGGAAAGTCCCAAGTTTAAGTGAATTTACTCTAGCTTGTTTACTCACCCTTTCTCCTGGCTTGCCAAGCTCACCAGCTGTACCTGCAGGGCCAGGCAGTCCCTAGAGGAAAGAAATACCACTCTCAATCTCATGGCTATCTTCAGGGGATGTGCTGATAATTAGGTTTCGGGGGAAACTATCTAATATCAATACGGTCACTAACTATTGTGTGTTATTAAAGCATTACACAAAAGTTGGCCTTGAAAAAATGCAGCTTCTTCGAGTTGGTTCTGAAATCACGTGGTTTATGTTGGTGAAGAGCAGTGTGGAGATCTATGCTGGGGGGTCTGACCCAAGGCAGTGTTCTGCAGGCCTTAGATGACTTACCTGGAAGCCTGGAGGACCAGCTGGGCCTTGATCACCTTTTCCACCTTGGACACCCTGAAGTGATAGGAAAGACAGCATGAATAACGGTATGTGCCACCATGACTATCTAGTGACATCGCTTTTGGACTGGAAAAAGAAGATGGTTATTTTGCAGGACTAGATTTATTTTAGGGAAGAAAAGAACAAGAGTGGGGGAAATACTCACTTGTGGTCCAGGAGGCCCCTGAGCACCATTGTTTCCATCAGGACCTGGAGCGCCCTAAAATGTTTAACAGAAGAGCTCAGCGTTACCCTGGAGCTGGGCACTTTAGGATGCCTCAAAGCTTCCTGCATCACTTGCTCAAAATAAAGCTTGTCATTTGGGCATGAACTAAACTCACTGCAGGTCCCCTGCCAAGGCCCAAATACCAGCTACTAACTTTTGATGTGGTTCATGGGAAGTCCACAGATGGAGGGCAATTAATGACGGCCAGGGAATGCATTAAATAAAATCTGAGTGCATCATCTTTTAGACTTAATATATTCTGTTTTGTTATAGCTCACTTCCTTCTGAGTGTGGTTTGAAAAGAAAAACATTCTTTTTAATGGTAACTTCAGCCTAGGGGCTGTCACCTTGGAAAGAAAGTGACGGCTTCCTAGGGAGTACTATGTGACGGTTTCCTGGGTGAATACTATGTGGGTAGATCCGCTCGGAAGTTAGCACCTACCCGAGCACCGGGAAGACCAGCGTGTCCTCTTTCGCCAACTTTGCCAGGTTCACCCTATAATAAATATTAAAAAAATTATACATTTACTGTCAAATTAATCATGATAATTTTGAAATGTTAGTTTCTCGCTTTTTTTTTTCAGATGCTTAGGGTGTGAATTTTGCTATCTAACGTAGGAGCCATCATTCTGCAGCTCCAAATACAACAAGGTGCAGCTGTGTCTGCAAAGCGTGACTCAGGAGATGGGTTTTCGGCAGCGTATAGTGCTACACCAGAGTTCAGCTTTTAATTTGGTCAGTGGCCTGCAATTTTCCCATGTTGGGAGGAACCCCTCTGAAGTGGGGCAAACTGAGACAAGGGAGAAATATTAGAGTTTTGGTGAAATGTGGCCAAAACAAAAATGCCAAGGGAGAAGAGATTGTGGTGATTCTTACACTGGGGCCTTTGGGTCCAGGGAACCCAATGTTGCCAGGCTCTCCTCGTGCTCCAGCTGGGCCGATGGGTCCGGGCCTGCCGTCGATGCCAGGGAGGCCCTGAAACCAGAGTTTATTTAAATGTTACTCAGCATCAACAGGGTCTCATTACCTCAAGCTTGTGATGCTGCTATGGGATGAAGCAATCGATTTCTGAATGAATAGAACTTCCTGTATAAAGTGTCGATGAATTATGAATCCCTTTTCCTTTGCTAAATAGGAAGCCAGTACACACACAGCTAGTCAATTTCATATATACACAGTTCCCTCTCTCTTCTCTTTTCGAACCCTTGTCACCTGCTTCAATTTTCTCTGCCATGTTTTTCTTTTTCCTTTTCCCCTTTCAGCACTGCATTCATTTGGATTCAGTAATTATAATCCATTACTCTGTGTTCCCAGATGATGTATGTGGCTGATATTTATTTCTGACGTGTTCATGTATAAACAAGCCACAGAACAGACTTGATGAGAGTACAATGAGTGTCCTTGAAAATATAATGGCAAATGAACAACACTTACCACGGGACCTTCTTTACCAGCTGGGCCAACACTTCCAGGGGCACCAGGAAAACCCTATGAAGCAAATGGAGATGTTTTCATATTGACAATTTTATGCACACACTCCAATTAGTATGTGCATGAGGCTCCAATTAATTGTAATCTCACAAAAGCACTTCCCCCCACTTTTTGTTTGTTGTCTAGGGTAAATCATTAGGAGTATTAGCCACTAGCTGGGAAATATGTAAAGAGCCCTGAATTCATTTTCTCTCTATTTATTTGTGCCTTTCCTTTTACTGAATTTTAGTACAACTGATCTGTTTGTAGATCTCTCAAGAAATTGTTAAGAACATATTATATGGGCAAATTATATCGTGTTATTTGCCCATACTAGGAAAACAAACACTTTTAGTAAGCCATTTTCAAGATGAATTTTTATTGCTGTACTTGGTGTCTTTATTACTTGTTTATGGAATAATTACAGTTGATATTTATCCATATGAGATAATGGAGGCAAAAAATTACTCTATTGCTATGGATTAGCGTGTCTACAGATCTAAAGGTCATTTCTTCACAGCAAGTGTGATGCTGAATACATTATAGCACTTTGTGATTGCTGGAAGAATGATTTCACTATGAATCACATAAAATGATAATGTATAGTCCTAATACGTTTCATGAACACCTTATATAAAACTCACAAATTGAGATAAAAGATTCATGCTGATAGAAGAACCAACCTAATTTGGATATATTAAAATAAATCTATTCTTCCCCAAACCTTATAGCCATTGTATCAAGTAATAAATAGGAAATTTTTAAACTAACCAAATTTGTAAAAATATTTAGTAGGCTTTGATGAAGTTAAATTTAAAAAAGGCAACCATCAGCAAGCCTACTAATGAATTTACTTTTGTTTTTTTTATTGTCTCCTGCAAATATTCATCTCTTTAAAAAAGGAAATAATGCCATGTGTGATTTGCTTGGAATCAATGTGACACTTACTCGGGGTCCCATGAGGCCAGGCTCTCCAGGGCGACCAGAATCTCCATTGGGACCTCGGGCACCAGCAGGACCAGATGGACCACGACTACCAGCAGGGCCCTATTAAAAAGAAGGGGGAGGGGCAGGGCTAAAGTGAATAACACACCTACCACCAGAAGCTTCAAGTTCTTTCCCAGGAAACGAGTAATAGACTACCTACCATGACACCAGCTCTGCCATCCGCTCCAGGAAGACCACGACTACCGGGATTACCCTGTAAGAAAGTACATGAAACAGAAGAGAATTGGAGAAAATCCTTTAATAAGGTAGGACTTATTAAAACATGGCATGATGCTAAAAAGCTAGATTCCCTTAAGGAGGGGATATGAACACAAACCATGTCAAAACCTTTACCCAAACCCCAAAGGAATGCATGGAGGAAGCATTTTGCAAAAGTAGGTCAACATTGTTTCCAGACCAATTTTATAACATACCAAAATGAGGGTCACTGATTTAATAAAGCATATGGAAAGCAGATGCTTCCTTCGTCTGGAAAATGCACTCAATAATTCTGACCAATTCCCAATGAAAGGATGTCATCATCTGCCTCTGGTGTGTTTGGGTGTCAAGAGCATTTGGAACCTACTCTCAGCCCAGCAGGTCCTGGGGGGCCAGCGGGACCAGCTTCGCCATTGGTGCCTCTCTTTCCTTCTTCACCACTGGGACCAGGAGGACCTTGGGCCCCAGCAGAGCCCTGTTTAATGAAAAAACAAACAAACAAAACACAGAGGAGGGGGGAATAGAAAAAAAAACAAAGGAGGGGGAATAGGAAAAATAATTTTTATGTTATATCCAGGTAGGGAAAAAGTGGTAACTTTTTAAAAAAGTCCAAGTATGACTTTTTGTTTTGAAAAAGTAATAATTTCATAAAATTGTGATCATAGAACTACTTACGGGCTCACCCTTGTTACCACTGTCTCCTTTGGAACCAGGGGGACCGGGCTCACCCTAGGGTGGAATACAAGACAGTGATCAAAAGACAAGCATTTGTCACAACCCTCTTGCAGATAGATGCTTTGGAATGCTTTTGAATTAAGGTAAAGAGAAACTCAGGTTCTCTAAGAAATGTGTCCGGTTCATATTTAAATGGCTCACAGGAGAATATAGTTGGAAGGGCAAGACTGCTCACATAGAAATGTGGTTCGCTGACCTTTAGGTAGCAATCTGGGAGAGCAGGGGAGGCGTGTCTGTGTGTGTTTGTGAGAGAGAGAGAGAGAGAGGGAGACACTGAGCACACATGCATATGTACTTAGAAAAGAAATACAAACTAAAGATTCTAAGGCAGAGAATATAAGAATCATAACACTATAAGAGGAAGTTCAGATGGTGGTGAGATGATGGTAGAGATACTATTTCAGGAGGATGAAAGCTGCAGCCCGACCACTTACAACGAGTCCTCTAGCACCAGTAGCACCAACGGCACCAGGAGGGCCAGGAAGACCACGGGGTCCGGGGAGGCCAGGAGCCCCAGCAACACCGGGCAGGCCCTGTGAAGGAAAATGCAGAGTGGTCAATCACGAGGCCACTGACAGGAGAGGCAGCTCTCACTAAAATGCCTTGGAAACCACAGCAGTGAACCTCTGCCATCCTCCCCTCCCTCCCCTCCTCCGCCCACCCCTACCAAATACTCACAGCAGCACCCTTAGCACCGGTCAGGCCATTGGCTCCAGGGTTACCCTACAAGAAAAGGGAAGGGAGAAAGACATCAGTTAATAGGAATATTTCTCTTCTGTTTTGACCCCACCTTCACCCTTTTTTCCTTCCACTCAGTGAAGTTAATGACAACGGCTACTTACAGGAGGTCCAACGGGGCCAGAAAGACCTGGGAGACCCACTTCACCACGGGGACCCGCAGGACCAGAAGGACCAGGGTTACCGACAGGTCCAATTTCACCCTAAAAGAGAGAATGACACTGGGGCATTAGCCAGCAAAAACTGAAACAGCATGTCTCTATTTTTAGGACACCAATTTTATGAATTTTCTTCAGAATTGCAATCGTTTTCCTTATCTGGTCTGGTACCACAAAATTTGGGGTTGGGTTCTTATTTTCCTGGCCTGGGTCTGCCATCCTGGCTACCACTGTTGCCTTCACCTACCTCTGTCTCCTCATGGTGGAGACTCTGGATCTCTGCTAGTCAATCCCGACTGGTTGGGAGGGTATCTCAGAGGGCCCCATGGAATCCCTTTCCTTGTTGCTATCTCTGTCTATGCTCATAGTGCTCAAGGGCAGAGAGATGATGTACTTCCAAGTTGGAGTGAGAAAACTGGTCATTCCACATCTTGTCAAGGTATTTGTTCTGGAATTATCTATCTGCAAGCACAGCGTCTATCTTGCTCATCACAATAAAGAGTTTATTGAGGTAATGATAGTGGTCACCCGGTTTTTACCTTGGGGCCAGGAGCACCTGGGAAGCCTGGAGGGCCAGCAGACCCAAGGGGACCCTGAAATCAAAGCAGAGGGTGGTAAGAAATTTCCTTTCAGTAAATTAGCAGCACAACAACAGAATATGGAAGAGTTTAGAGAGGCTCAACCTTATTTAATATTGGCAAAGAAAAAACTGACAGCTAGTCTGCTGTCATTGGTATCTTAGCAAAAAAGACATTGAAGGTATCCAAGGTCGAGTAGATTTTGCTTTATATATCATTCAAAAGTCCCAGGGAGAGTATGTATGACTGGAACCTCCAAAAGACCCACTGAACACCTGGCGAGCTACCTAACATAGTTCATAGGGGATCAAGCAAGAAGACACCTCCCACCACACACTCTTCAATGTCAAGACTTACAGCAGGACCCACAGGACCCACACTTCCATCACTTCCACGGGCACCCTAGGAAGAAAAAAAGAGAGAAAAAGTCAAGTGGAAAGTTAAATAGCAGTTACTGGAAGATCTTTTAAAAGGATAAACATGAGGAAAAAGGGAAGCACTCACAACTGGGCCAGGGGCACCAACTCGTCCTCGCTCGCCGGGCAGCCCACGGGCTCCCTAAAAGCAGAAACATTTTCAGTGAAATCCAGAATGCTAACTCGAAAAAAGCCACGAGCATCATTTGCTCTGTCCAATTTCCAACATGCGCAAGAATCCACTAGAAATAAATAGGTCTTATTCTAATTCCAACTACAAGGTAATAGATTTCAATTAAGTAGGCAGAAGGCTATTACAGCTATTAGAAAACTACCAAAGAATACAATGCCGAGGGAAATAGTCATTAGCAAAAACATTAAGGAAGTTCCAGCTTGCAAGGGGTATACAGATTTATATTTACAACCAAGTAGTTATTACTTACTGCTTGGCCTGGTGTTCCATTTTCACCAGGGGCACCAGGTTCACCCTACACGAAAAATGATTGAGGTTTTGTTTTATAATTTATATACATTGAAAGTTACACATATAAAAATTACATCTATAGACATATATTAAGTTATACATATGAATATGTATACATATGAATATATAAAAATTATATCTATAAACACATATTAAGTTATACATTTGAATATATTAAATTTTATATGCATTTCCATAAATATGCTAATTTTTTACCCTATTATTGAACCACTCACATATTCTGCAACATTTCTTACACATATATAGACTTTCTTAATTATGATGAACACATCAATTTTAAATATTTCTAAAATATGGGGTTTTATTTGGATGATACCAAATATCATAGTACTAGGGAGATGTGCTTGAGTGTTACTTCCCCCTCCGCAGTTTCCCCCTTGGATCTTGGATATCATTTACACTGGGCTTCTATATTTGGAATTATGTCATAAAAAGAGATAGCAGCAGATAAACTGGCTTTGAATATTACCATATTTACCCTCTCTAAAGTTATTTTAACACTCAATATTTTTATTTTTGTGAAATACACATGAAAATTTGAATTTCATGTATTTCTTTGGAGCTGTCTTATTTATTTCCAATCTATATCCTTATCTAGAGTAAAATCTTGGTGGTGATGGTAGTGGTGGTTTAATTTGATACCATGGTACACGCAAAAAGAAATTCCCTTCAAGATAATCTGACTTAGATATGGAAGAAACAGGGTTGGAGAGATTAGTTAAGGACCCTTCATTTCTAGGATTCTACGTGCTGTCACATTCTTTGGAAATAGGCACTAGAGCGGGAGTCAGGAATTCTAGCCTGTGTGCTTCTAACCATTAGATGTGACTCTGGGCAAGTCATTCATTCCCTTTCAGCCTCAGTTTCCCTCATCTGCAGAATGAGGAAGTCTCCAGAGCTCCTTGCAAGCTTTAACATTTTATGATGCTGTGATTAGTAGTTTGAGCTATTATATTAGGCTCCAGGGAGAATGAGCTTGACCTTATCCATTTGTGTGGCAGCTGGAAAGTTAGAACAGATTCTCCATATTCATGTTCATTTCTGGTCCCGCTAGTGTTCGTTACTCATTAATTTGTAATTACGTTGGTATTCACTTTAATATCACATTATCTCTTTAATAGGAGAGAGAACATTTTATAGTTGAAAATGCTGTCAGAGAGGACCCTAGCCAAGAGATAACACACTTCTGAGACTTTAATTACCTAATTAAAACATTTTTGAGTGTGCACAGATAAATCACAGGAAAGAGGTTGAAAAGTGTATTGTGACATGAATGTACCTACCTAATTAGTGCATGACAAAGGAGATTCACAGTTTAAAGTAATGTATAGTGTCCTAATATCTGACTATGTGTTTATTTACTTTTATTTTGGCTGCAGAGATTGACTGAAAGGAAATGGAGGAAAAATTATTGACATTTTTATATCAACTGTGTAACAGATATTTAATTAAATGTTATTAATAATTGGACTCTTGTCACAGAATCCCATAGTCTGCACCATTGAGGGATTTAAAGTATAAGAGAGGGAATAAGGTACTCTTTGCATTATGAGTAGACCTCAGTCAAAATACACTTTCTGGTGGTGATGGGAAATTACAATCCATTGCTTTAAAAACAACTTTTCTGATCTGGTATTTACCTTAATACCTGGAGCACCGGGCTGTCCCTTCAATCCATCCAGACCATTGTGTCCCTGTAAAGCAAATGCACATTATTAAAATGTCGTCCCATCACAGTGCTTAGTCAGGTCCAACATCTGCTGTCTCTGCAGTTACTGTCTCCGAGGGGAGCCCCGTGACGGCCTCCATGGAATGCAGTCCCGGGGCTCCAGGTCCCCGGCAAACTCCCTCCACGGCCCCAGGAAAGCTCCCTGTCTTGGAAAGGGAAGGATATAGCACTAGATGCTCTCTTTTATCCTTTCCATCTTTAATAATTTTACTGTCTTCAGATTGTTGTAAATACCTCTTAAGCCATTTTATACAATTTTCTCTGCAGGGATCCTTGTTTCTTGGAAGCTATGAACAGACTGAAAAAAAAACCCCTCCACACTACATTACTTTCCAAAGATCCTTAACTCTTTGACTCTCTCTTCACTCTGGAAAATTCTAGGGCTTTGGATGCAAATATATGTCACTGAAGAGTTTACATACAGTTGAGGTTTTTCCTAAAAAGAAAAATCAACATTTTCTCTCCTGGGGGAAATAAAGTGCTCACCCTAATGCCCTTGAAGCCAGGAAGTCCAGGAGTTCCAGGGAAACCACGAGCACCCTTGGAAAAAAACACACAGAAGATAAATAACATTTTCACTTCAAGTTAAAAGACAATTATTTCTTCCCTCCAAAATATTTCTTCTTATCAAAATCCAAGCTTGGAATAAAAAACTAATATATATTTTAAGCACAGAACAGTAAATTAACTTATGCTGTTTGAGTAACTGATACTGTGGTGTTTGTAGAAAATACCATTTAATTGTTTATAGTATGCTTGCTATCATTGATATTACATTATTTGCATTAATAAAAACTCTATACATTCTTATTTGCCAGATGCCTTCAATAAGTGTGACAAGTATGCAGCCACTTAAGTTGTCGTGTGGACTGCTTTTAGTTTTAGCATCTGTCTTATCTGTGAACTGCCTCTGGTGCTTGGACTGCATAACCGCTGTAAAAAGTCTTACCTGTGGGCCAACGACTCCTCTCTCGCCAGGCCGGCCGGGTTTGCCAGGGTGACCCTAAAACATGAGAGCATCACAGGGTTAATCTTTGTTGGCAAACTGTCAGATACAAGTGGGGCATCTTGGTTTTTGCAATAGCAGTAAAAGCCATCACATAAAAATGTGGATCCAAATATATATTTAATTAATAATTATATGTCCTTAAATAAGATCCAATTAATTACTATTTCATTAAAATACTCTTTTCCATATGGGAACAGTTATGTTGGGCATATCTGGCTCTTGGCAGAATACTTAATTTGAATCTAGAAACCCTCATTGAGGCAGGAGGATTTAAATGCCATTTGAAAATGCTTAAGAGTAAATACTTACATCCTCACCAGCTTTACCGGGAGGGCCAGGTGGACCACGAGCACCTGCAGGACCCTAGAGAATGGGAGATCCATCATTTTGTTAAGGACACATGAGTACATTTTTTGAAAGACATACTTATCACAAATGGGGAGAAGGTACTCACAGTCTGACCAGGTTCACCAGGCTCACCAGCAGGTCCTTGGAACCCTTGAGGGCCCTAAAAGCAACCAATATGTCATACTCCAAGCCTTTATTTAATTTGATCTTTTTACATAAGAGCAATTACAAGCTTTTGGTACTTACAGGGGCTCCAGCTGCACCAGGAGGGCCTCTGGGGCCCATCAGACCCTGTGAAGAGGACAGATAGAATCAGCACCGGCAAGGTGTCATGGCCTTGGTTCGGGTTAGAGGGAACTAGCTTAGCAGTGCCATAGACATCTTGTGATGGACAGTTGAACAGAATTGTCTTGGTTTTATTTCACAGGTTTCGTCCTTCCCAGAGGAAGCATTTAAGGACCTAACTGTCCTCCACTATTATTCTGTCTTTGCCTTTTGTTTTCTACCAACCCAAATCAGTAGGACTCAATGAGAATTAGATGGCATGGCCACAAGGCCCCTGAGGTTGTGCTTCAGCGGACATCCTGAGATGGTTCGAATGCAGTGGAGTGGATCAGTCCCTGCACAGTTGGGATACACAGCTGCCTTTCCTGCAGTTGACCAAACATTTCCCTTTGGATTCCCTTGATCATATGGCATCTCCCCATGTGATCCTTAGCTAGGAAGTTGGTATTTTTATTGCCACGGGGACATAAATTGAAAAGGATAAAAAAAACACCTCCTTAATGATTAGAAGGAGGTTTATTATAACCTTATGAGAGTATAGCTCCTTTAAGGGCTTTGGGTGATGGATGAAAATGTCAAACAAAAGTGGATGTAATGAGGGGTAAAGGAAAAGTAAAATATGACTGAAACATCCTACTATTATTGAAAATATGGCCCAAATGACAGCCAATTGTTCTCCCCTTTGTTCTTTACTCCGTAGCACATAGAGTAAAGCAGAGTGTTCCTAGTCTGCAAGCTGACTCTCCGCTCCTGACTCCCCTTTGTAGTAATCAGTGCCTGTGCGAGCTCTCCTGCCGGGCCGCTCCTCTGCCGCTGAGAACATCACAGACACGTTCCGGGCAATTTGCTCCTGACACAGGGCACTCTGCTGTCAGTCTGCCCCATTGTATTAGTGCCTCGAGTGAAATAATACGAATTTGATTAAAAAGCACATCATCTTAATTATAAGAATTATTTATTTGGTTTTGGAAATCACATCGACATTAAAAGAAACTGTCACTTTTCAATCCAAATAATTTTTAGGTATACATTAAAAAATAATTTTCTCTGACAGCATGCATTTTTAATTATATTTATTCATTTTTCCTTGTATTTGCAACAATTTCATTTACATAAAAAGTAGTTTATTTGGTAGAGGCTGTAAGGCAGACAATGCTTACTCATTAATTCAGAGGAGAGCCCTGTGGGGTTTTACAGTTATTGATTTTCCAAGATGGAAAATTATTTTAATACTTTATTGCTGCCTATATTTCCTATTTGTGAAACACGTAACTGCTGATTACATGTGTCTGCGAATGTGAGTGGATGTGCAAGCCTAAATTATATTTTATTGATATTTAAAAGTAAAACAATCTGCTTTATGCCCCCCAGCAAGGGGTTCCAAAGTCAGGGGAACTGAAATCCATATTAATTTTCTAGGCTTATTTAGCCTTTTTTAAGTGAGTGCTTTATTTTTCCCTTTTAGCTTCTTGAAATGTAGGTACTGATTTAAAACTGACTAATGTCCAGCCTTAACTGAAATGGCTAATTTCAAATATCCAACATAAACAAAGCCAAAGAAAATCTCTAATTCTTCATTTCCTATATGAATGTTTTAAATTACCAGGAAAAGCCAGGAAATTGCAAGTCATCAATTAAAGGCACATTACTTTCAAGTGAGAGTTTTAATTTACAGAAAATATTATCTTGCCCTTATAGTATATTAGTTTATTATGGTCCATTACTTCCAGCGAAACATCTTCTTTCGAAGATAGAGCACCGAACACATTGTCCAGTAAGATTTATTTTTCAAAGACCATGTTAACTTCGGGCAGATAAATACCTTTGTTTGGAAACAATTAATTAAAATCACTAAGCTGTATGTGTGTCTTAAGCTACAGTGTTAATCAACTTAATGTTTTTACGTCAACGTATTTCCCTTCAATTTTATACATACTAGTATAAATTTTGCATGCTCATGTCAGTTTTTTTCTTTAACCCCTCTCCCTGATGCTGGTTATATGGCTCACGTGTTTAAGATAGACCATTGTTTCCATAATCATATAGGACATTTTCTAAGTGTTACTCAAATTATAGGATATATTAAATATTTGTGCTGAGTGATGTGCTAAATTTTACTCACTTTGTCTCCTATACTGATTTGTAATTAATAGACTTAAAAAGGAATTTTTATCAAGATGAATAAAAGGAAAGATCCCCTACATTTCCATCTCCCTGAGGGAGGGTAAGAACCTATCACATTCACTTTTCTATCCCCAGTGCATGATACAGTTTGGGGTTCATTGAAAGCAGCTGATAACCATTTGTTGAATGAATTAACATTTTATTCAAGTACTAGATGCATGATACTGTCCAATACAAGACGTTTGTCTGGAGGTGATTCCTAGTCTGTCACAACCACTTGCATGACCTTGGGAAAGGGCTTACATTCTTTAGTTATAAAACTTAATAGTTCTATGTCTCTAAGTGTTGCTTAAAATTCTAAATGATGTTCAAGTATGTAAAAAATGATTACTCAGAGTGATCACTCTCTTGAATTAAATTGATTTACCTGAGTTATGATTACTGTGTCCAGAGATTATTTCTTAGGTATAAATATCTGATCTATTCTGTGGAGGCAAGTTTGTAGAGAAAATTGAACCCCCTTAAACTAGGCTTAAATTTTTAAAAAATTTTCTTAAAGATTTTATTTATTTAATCTTAGAGAGAGGAGGAAGGAGTGAGAAAGAGAGGGAGAGAAACATCAGTGTGTGGTTGCCTCTCACATGGCCCCCACTGGAGACCTGGCCCGCAATTCAGGCATGTGTCCTGACTGGGAATCAAACTGGCAACCTCTTGGTTCGCAGGTGGGCATTCAATCCACTGAGCTACACCAGCCAGGGATACTAGGCTTAAATTTTTATAGTTTTGAATACAAAAAAGTTGCTTCTTTTATCTGATTTAAGAATTGACTGCTAACCTAAGTAGCTAAATAAATGGCAATGTGAACTTTAATATGAAAGAAATTCTCTGTTCAGTAGTTTTTTGGCTAAAATAAAAAGAAAGAAGCATACCATTGGTCCAGGGCCACCTCCAACTCCTTTCCCATCAAACTGAGCAGCAAAGTTCTAGAGGGAAGGAAAACATATATATATAACATTAAACATAAGCATATAAATAACATAATTACTAGCCATGTAGTTCATTTTCTTATTTTACTGGTGAAGGTTTTTCTGTTGTTGTTTAAAAGAGAGCAATATTTTTGTTACAGTTAGTTTAGAACATTTTAATGCTTTAAGAAACTTTCAGAAAATATTCCATTCACTTATTTTTAACTTTTTAAGTTAAATGGGAGGATAGGTTCAAATTATCTAGTCCATCATTATGAGGGAGAAAGTCTAGGATTTTGTTGGCAATATATTAAATTAGTAGGTTATTTTGTGAGAATTAGTTTATTTATTATGCTGGGCTCTCATCCATGAACATAAGACCTGTATTTATTTAACATTGTTTAATAAAATTTTCTGGTTATCCAAAAAAAAAAAAAAGAATTCCATATTAAGCTAAACTCCTACGAAATCAGGGAAATACATGTTAAAAATTTAGTCTGCACTTAGTTTGAAATGGGAGCTTCTTTACCTTATTTTTCAAATCTTTTCCTAACCTGTTAACCCTCTCTCTCCAGCCCCAACCTCTACACTGAGGAAGGGGGGCTTTTGAAGTTTTAAAAGTCACTGAAGGACCCTGATCAAATAAGCAGAGACCAACTCTGCATTTTCCACTTGTTGCCCCACTTCCTCAGAACTATACCATATGACAAAGAGAACTTTTTCTTGCTTGACTTTCAAGAAAGATACAGAGTTCTCAAGTCGAGAGGAAAATGAAATTAAAATGCCCCTTAAAGATTAAACTTTAAAAAAATAGGTCACAGTAATAACTTTACCATTAAAGATCTCTCTTATAGTGGTAGATCTATTAAAGAAGGTGCTCTTTAATACACTCAATAGATAAGCAATCATAATAAGATCTTTGGGGGAGAAAGGTCTTATTTTACTGGCATACAGTTGAGTATTGGAATCAGGCTTCTGATTCATATTGCTAACCAATTAAGCAAATATGTTTTCCTTCCTCCAGTGTGGCCATTTGGCACTCATTCCATTGTTAAAGACATAAAGCTAAAAGAAGATATTAATGAAAAAGAAAAATGTACTTTTCTCAAATTAGTTTCAAGCAAATTAAACCTAAAAATGCTTGAATATTGGTTCAGTAGACTTCAAGCCAAGGAGAATAAAAAGAGTAGGATGTTTGCGAAATTGCTTAAGAGCAAGAATTTCAGTTATAATTCAATCTAATCAAACTCTTTAATAATGCAACGCCTCTTACTTGTGCCCTACTGATAAAAGATATTAAATTCTCAAATTAAGTAATGGTTTTGAGGGCTGCAGCTACCTTCAGTGCACACAAAGACCAGCCCTGTAATTGGCATGAGCTCACAAAGGGAACAGGCACAGCTGAATCTCGAGTGCAGAAACTGAAGAAATGCAGTGAAATATACTCATAGCTACAGAGCAAATTTAACAGCTAAAAATAAATTCCACAATGAGCCTTCTTCCAATAGAGGTATAAGCAATCAAAGTTAGTTAAAAGTTAATAATACTTAAGACACCTTACCCCGCCAAGCCCAGGGGGGCCAGGAGGACCAGGGGGACCAGGAGGGCCTGGGATACCATCATCACCATCTTTGCCTGGTGGGCCTGGTGGACCCTGTTATGTACAAAGTGAATTAGGCTGGGATTAGATAGGGCCTATAAGAACTTATACATAGAAAAGGATACCTAAGAACACATGTGGTAAAATCAGCTGTTCAGATCTTTCAATGTGCAAGTGGTATGGAAATTTAATATGCCATATTTGCCACTGATTGAAATTGACTTATAAGGAAAAAAAAGAAATTAACTTATAAGATGGGTCTATTTTAGAAGGAGGTTTAGTAACATATATGAAGGAGAGACAACACAGGGCAGTTTCTCCATGAGGAGGAACTCGGCCACTGAATATTAATTCACAGTGGAGCTCTAGTATTCAAATAAAGATAGAAATTGTAGCTAACATTTATGATTCTATAAATTTCACGTGGGTAACAGTGTGCAGCGATGAGCTGTGTATATTGATTGTCAGTTTCTGACTGTGATGAACTTATTCATTTGTTTTGGTATGTTATGTGTGAATAGTAGATTAGTTAATATGGTAATTAATAAAATAATTTTATCACAGGGTAGAAAATCCTGCAGATTTCCTACCATTAACACTAGTTATGTCATTAAAGTAATATACTGACATAATGCTACCTCTAATAAATTGTCTGAGTGGAATGCATTTAAGTCTGCACTTATAACAGATATAAGATACAGGTACTTATATTGGCAAAAGTGTCATATAATGCAAAGCCGTGCATGCCAAATAAGCATAGCAGGGAGATCTAAGCAAACCATGAATACAGTGTAAGCCTAATTTGCACATTTATGACAGGCTGACTGCTATTTCACTAGTATTCCCAGGCTACATAATATATCTTACTTGAAAAGCAAACAAATGCATTAAAAAGATAAGGACTATACAGTGGTAGGGAGATACATTTCCATTACGTCTGCATTGAGCAGGTCAACTAAAAACAAAGAAAGATAGACCATGCAAAAAATATGGCTGTCTGTAATAGTTTTTGCTTTTCTGAGGGATAGTCTTGACCTGAAAAGAGTATTGATTAGATATAATAATGCTCATTCGCCTCTTTTTCTGTAGGGCATTATCTGTTTAAAAGGTGGTACAATTATCTGGATATATAATACTTTTATAAATTGTTAGTATCCTGTAGTTCTAAAATGTAATTATTCAATTACAGACAAAGCCCTTTAATAATTCAAAAATTGCATACCCTTTCTCCGCGTGGTCCTCTATCTCCAGTTGGACCCTATGAGGAAGACACGAATAGCACCATTCTAAATGTCTAAGCAATTTCCAGTGAACAAGCAAAGTGGTCTTGATAAAAATTACTTGGTTAGACTGATCTAACCACAGTGTTACTGGATAGTAGCTATAAAAATAGCACAATGCAGTAGATAAGAGTATATTGTTTTTATTATAATTACATGTAATTTTTTCAAAATGGGACATTGGAGGCTATAGTCTCCAGTCATTAGGCCAATATAATAACTACTGTTTTTAGAAAGATGATGTCTGTGGATAAAATTACCATTTTGTTCCATCATTAACAGGATATTTTTATAGTTAAAGCCTTTTACAATAAACTTTCATCTATTACCCATAATTAACATAATAGTCATTTCATCTCCAGAATAAAAACAAGTCTTTTTTCCTTTAGTATGAAGATTACCAGTTTGTATAATGTAAATGTAATTAGAAATGATTCTGGAAGATCAGACTTTATTTTAAACATCAAAGCTACTTTATTCTATGGTTTAGCTACTGCATATTTATGTGGATAAATCTTGACAAAGTATTTTTCTTTTATAGTCTACTATAAATTTGGTAAAATTAAAAGTTATCACTGATCATTTCAGATATTATGGAGAAGTCCTGGACCCTTACCTTTCTTGCAGTTCCCTAGAAAAGAATAAGTACAAGATCATTATGCAGAAAATTGCACACATGTATTTTAAAATGGATCTCATTTTCATGTAGTATACAAATATAGTTATGGAGTATATATATTGTGCATTACTATTATCTTAATATCTCAAAGTACAACTATACATTTTACAAATAAATAAAATATATAAAGAACCAAAATATATACTTATCTAAAATGAGGCCTCAAATTCAATTCATGAACTAAGAATTTATTCATAATTTTCTTGCAAATGATTCCAGGGGAATGCCAAGATTCTCTAGCTATGAAATCTTCTGCTTTGTAGTAGATGATGCTAAAACCCAAACTTCCACTGGATTATTTCTTCTCTGTTTCTTATAGGTGTTCTTATGAGATTGGTCTTATTCAGTAGTCCCGCCCATTTTAGAAATTGGGGTGGGTACTTTCTAAGGCTGCCAGAAAGGTTTGACCACATGTAACTCCTGATGATTTTCTTGGGAATCCAGGTTAGTCAATGTAGCCTCCCCTTCCTTCCCCACAGAGGACATTACTGTGGCTAAGGCAAAGTAGAAAAAAACAGATTTTCAAAATAATTTTACGTACCTCTTGTAAAGCTGTAGAGAAAAGGGAAAAGTAGGAAACAATTATTAGTATTATTTCATTGACCAGTAGCAGTTATTACCAACCAGATATATTAGTCTATAAAATTCACTTACCTAACTAAAGCCCCAAGTGTATTTTTTATTAAGCATATTCTAATGACTTGGAAATTATGTGGGTCAAAAGTATGGTAGGGACTAGCAGGGTGATTTGCATGCAATATTAACATGTAACTATTTTGAATTAAATAGTTAATTATTTACTGATTTATAAATCTGTATAATGTCTGAAGGATATTTATAATGTTTAGTAATTAAGGTGGTAAATTGCACATGTAGCAAGACCAGTAGGTTGATGAGGAAATAATTTATGGTTTAGATAATTTTTGATACAAAAAAATATTTCAAAGAAAGAAAAATTTAGGAAAGTGTGTTACCTAAGCAGAGTCTGGTTCTTATAAAACACTAAAGTTACTTAGTGCTTCACTGAGTTTATACCATTCTTAATGTCCTTTTTCAAAAGGTCTAACTTGCAAACTAGTCACTATGAAAATGGATTCATTTAGACATCTGGAATTTTGCTTTAACTTGGTTCACTTAAATTAGCTAAGTTCATTTTACCAATATCTGTCACTTGTTTCCCCTTGGAAGGAACTGTTCTGTATAAATGGAAAAAGTGTGGATTAAAAATCTTAAAAAATAATGGGGAAAATACACTAAACTAATATCCCCTCCTTAACCATAATTGCTATAAATTATTAAGACTGAATCCCTTCCCTACAGTATAAAAATTATAGGTTAATGCAGGATATAAGTGTGGCCAAGCTGGCAATAAGATGAATCACCCCTAAAAATTGCTTTAATTAGGTGGCCAAGAAGTGTGTCATTTGGAGTGAGAACATCTGTTGCAATAGTCACAATTCAGGAGGGTGGATCACATCCACCACTGACATTTAAGGGCAATTTATGAAAATTACGTTTAAATTAGATAAACGATATGTTTATTAGGTCCATCAGCAGGAAGAATAATTATGTCTGGACTTGATTAACGGAAGCCCTTATGATTTTGGAAATTTGACTTTTAATTACTCAGAATAAGCCATTTTAAAGCATGTGTGTTTGGTAACATTTATCTAGACTGCAGTTGGCTGTGGATCAGAAGGTGAGTGGCCTTTTGTATCTTCAAACTTCCCCAGGTCTGTTTTCATCTTTTCTGTAGGATCAAACTCCCCCTTTCCTCCTGGCAAGATCTCATAATAAAAATTGGCAATGTGAATTTTGTTGAGTGCAATGACTCCTTAGTATCCACAGTATGTATACTAAAAGTGGATGGAGGGAGAGAACACAGAAAAGATGTGTCAGTAGTGATGCGGTTACAGACATGGTGGCAGATGGATGGACAAATGTTTTGGAGTGCTGGGTTTGAGCAGAACCCCTCAAATCCCATCAAGTCAGTATCTTTGGTAATTGGGCAGCCATTTTCGAGACAGAAACGGACTGATTTTCTTCATTCCGTCTTGACATGGCAGTCAGGTCATAAAACCTACAGCTGGAAAGTGGCCTTAGGGTCCATCTAATCTCTCTCCTGCATTTTAGAAAAGCTTGATTTGCCCAAGGTCACATGGTAACTAGGGGCAGAGTCATGGGAAAATCCCCAGTCTCTTGAACCTCAGATCAACGTTGGTATTTCCCAACTTTCTGTGCCCAGAATGTCTGCTTGTTACTGGAAATACGTTGAAGAGGTAACTCTCAGGCTCAACAAAAGACAGAGCAGATTCTGGTTAAATAATGTTACCATTTCCATGACCAGATAATGAATGGAGAAGCTAATACTACTTTTCAGAATGTATCCATTCCAAGCAGCATCCATGTTCCTTCCCAGAATCCACTGACTGGCGGTACTGGGAATGGCTTCAAATCAGAAAGGCAGATAACCTCTCTGGGTTAGCCTAAGGCCTGGTCCCATGCACTTTCATGGTTCTACCTCCAGAGGGCGCCTCTTTCCCTGCCTCCTCCTCCTCAACATCCAGACAAATCTTAAAAAACCGGAAGAGAAAAACCCGTGGAGGGTTAGTTTTATATTACTAAATCGTAGGGCTTTCTAAAGCAGGCCTCAAGTTTTACAAAGAGGGCATAAGGCAGTAATGGGCCTATTAGGGCCTCGACTTCCTTAATCACACCAGTTGTTCATACCCCATCCTCAGGGAGAAGACCTGTTGCCTTTGAACTTCCCTAACCTGATGATTCAGATCAATTTAACAGTCTCACTCTGAGTTCAGAGAGAAGTTCCCTAACTTTTGGTGAGTCGGGCCTTGTACGTTTTCATTTCTAAGATAAGTTAAATGTTTCTTATCAACGCCGACGTTTCTCCAAATGCCAGAGGGCCTTGCCTGCAAGCTGCACCTCAAACTTAGCTCGGGTTTTCCTTTTCCTTGTTGCCCAGCCGGCTAACCTCTCTCCACCCCTGCCCCAAACAAGCTGAAGTCACTTACATTGGCATGTTGCTAGGCACGAAGTTACTGCAAGCAGCAACAAAGTCCGCGTATCCACAAAGCTGAGCATGTCTACCACTTAGACATGCAGACTCCTTGTGTCGCAGAGCCCCTGGGTCACCGGCGGAGGTATCACCTGGCGGGCGCAGGCATGCAGTCGTGGCCAGTACCTCCAACTTAGCAGAAACCTCCTGCCGCCTTGGTGCTAAAATAATAAAGCCCGGATCTGCTCTATTTATACGGCCAAAGTTTCCCTGGCCCGAGGGTGCCTCCAAAAGCGCTTCCACCAATGGGAAGGCTGGGGCTGGGGGCCCGGGCAGCCACAGCTGGGAGGAGACTGCGGGGGCGCAGAGGAGGGAGCAAAGGGGGGAGGGACGTGGCCACGGGGTTGGCTTCTTAAATTGGTTCCATTCTTTTTGAGGACGTGGACACTTTTGAGGCTTTCAAGGGGAAACTCTGACTCGCAGTCTGCATACCTCCGCCCTCCCCATCCCCCCGCCCTCCCCCGCCCTTTCCAAGTTTGGAAACACTTTTGGACACGTCGGAGCGCTCTGCAGACACAGACGTGGGCAGACTTTGCCGATCTCCGGGCACTGGGGCAGCAGTAGAGGGGACGGGAGGCGGTAGATCAAAGCAGGAGCTGTCCAGCCGACCTCACCTTGTGCCCAGCAGGGCACCGGCAGTGTGGAGAAAGCCCGGAGGACGCGTAGCGGGCAGGGGAGGAGGAAGTCAGGACCCCGCAACGTGGCACAGCCGGGGGGCCGCCCTTCTCCACCCCCTCCAGTCGTCCCTCGCCCCTCCCCAGCCCCCGCCCAGGTTTTCTCCCGCTTTGGGGAGTGTGTAAACCCACTTTTTCAGCAGTAACTCTCTGTCTCTCCCTCTCCCTCTCTCTCTCTGTTCTGGCCCCAAGAGGGTGAGAGGGGGATTCTGTTACTGGAGGATTGGGCTGGAGCCGGAGGACGCCTACCGCTGGGGGTGGGGTGGGGAGCAGGCTGGAGCGGCGTGGCACCCAGCACTGGGGAGATATGCTTTGCACACAAGCGTTGAACACACCAGACTAGACCAAGCTGTCGGGAAGTCCTTACACTTCGCACCCTCTGCTGAAGCTAATTTTAAAACTAGACTTTGGGGATCATCTGGCCCTGAGAAATGACTGCAGCAGTTGGACCAGGACACCTCTCTTATCGGTCTCCTTTCTGAGGTTGTGTTGGAGAATCCATGCCCTCCCGTTCAGGTTTCCATTATGCCCTCCCGTTCAGGTTTCCATTCTCCCCCTCCTCTTTTTCGCAGACTCCTTGTCTACATTTACTAGCTCCATTCTGAGTCTGGACTCAGATAACCTTCTGGTGAGACCCTCCCAATCCCTCTTGGCCTCGCTGTCTGTTCACTGACCCCACTCTTACAGGCAATCAACGCCCATGCACGTACCTTCCGCCCAGCTCCTTCCACAGCCTGGAGGAACTGCCTAGCCCATCTTCAAGGGCTTCTAATTCGAATTTGGGGTCTTGACCTTGAGACACTTACTGGGGTTGGAGACCGTAACTCCTGAGAATTATGAAATACTGAATGCAGTCAACTTCAGTAGGTGGCCCCTTCCCCATCCCTCTTGGATGTCATTCCAGGCCCGGAGGACACGCCAGGGGTGTGGGGTTGTGCCTCTGCCTGCCCAGCACCCCAAGGAGGCAACCGGGGATTACTGAGGGTGCCATCCTCTTGCAGAAGTCAGCATCATCACACATGGGGCATCTTTAGGCCGATTCCATCTCCACCGAAGACAAATGGAGTGGGCTATAGCTCCTTTCTAATCTTTTTTTCCTTTCTTCCCCTTTTGTCTGCCCTCTCTCCCTTTTTGGGCTGTCCTTTAAGGAAGAATTTCTACCTAATTCATCAGCCGCCGCTTATAAAGCAGAGGATCGAATGTTTTTAAACGTTTTGCTTCCTTAAATGGTTAATGGAAATAAAAGTGAACAACCAAAAAAACTACATTAAATGCTTCTTTTATTCTAAGTAAGTACATTGACTTGGGAGATAAGTTTGGAAGACTTTTAAAATAACTCGGTGTGAAGGAATTTGAAGGGTGGCAGGTCTGTTCTAGGAAGATGTTTACAAAGAAGAATGAATGCACAGTCAATCTGATCATTTAAATTGTAGAACAGTTTCTGGAAGTTCATACAAGTGCTCAGCTAGTTTTTGAGAATTAGAGAACTACGAGTTCCAGCACACATGTATAAACTTAAAGGAAAAACTGCTCTGTACAGTGAACTGATAACTTGAAAAGCATTCCTGGAAACACTGATGCAAATACCAAATGCCCTCCCTGCTGATGTGGCAGGGTTTGAAGCAGGCAGTCCTCAGCGATTGGTGGGAGGCGGCGCTGGCTCGACAGGGAACAATGAAAATGGAGAAAACTGAAGGGGAATTTTTCTTTTTAAAGTGGGAGACAGATCGCAGTTCTAGCAGTTTTTACACATTATTTTTGACCCTTTCTTTCTCTTCCTCATCACCCTATGGGAAAGAGAGTAAATCAAGTGTTTGTGTTATAGGAGGAATTCTTTAATGCTTACATTAAGATCTCTTTAATATTCTGTGCTTCCAAACAGCCAGAGGCTTTTTGTGTGGATGGGGCTGGGGCTGGGAAGAGAGCTGACCCAGAGCCTAAAGGGAGTGTGCTGTGTGGCTGTGCATGTGTGTCAGTGTAGGGGAAGCCTGGAGACTGGGTGGGAGGAGCAGGCAGTAGGGAGGGAGTGGGGGGTCGAGGCTGCGAGTGGGGGATGGAAGTAGGGCAGCAGAGATCAAAGACTTCTACATTTTGCTGCTAGACAGTTGACACCTGAATTCCTATTTCTGTTACCAAAGTTCCTGAGTTCTGTTGCAAAAAAGATTTCTTCTACTCCCTGTGACTTACAGATGACAAACTGGGACACACTTTAACGTTTGGTAAAAGAGTAGCAGGGTACTTGACTGCTAAGGGAATTTGGAACAGACTGAGAAAGCCATATTTGCCTCATACTTTGATTTTTTTCTCTGATCAGAGTAAGCATCTGACTGATGTCTCCTTTCAAACACTTACTAAGGATCCACTCTGCAAAAAGCATTATTACTACACTCTCTCATTCTAGTTCTAGCCCTAGCTGAGTTGGTTGTCAGACAACTACTAAGTAGGTATACATTGACAATTAAGACAGTAGTTGCAAAGTTTTGATGGCTGACCTGACTTGTGTGATAGTTTTTTTGAAAACCACTGAAGTTTCTACCCTAGATTATATCAATTAGGTTATTCAGTTCTTGCTAATAATTTAAATGAGATCACATATTGTGAATTGCCCTCAGGGGGATAGAGAAGAATGTGGGGAATACTGAGATGGGGAGCACAGAGAGCTTTTGTGTTTATGGGACAATTCAAAGTGAACAACTAATCTAGATTTAGGTAGGTGGGATCAAGAAGGGCTTCCTGGAGGATGCATCAAGCTCAAGTCTTACATGTGAACAGGATTTAGAAGAGATGGGGACAGGCTGTGGCACAGAGGCGTGACAAGATTTGGCAGTTCTAAGGAATGGAAGTTGTTCAGCATGTGGCCTTGTGGAGGGATGGGGGAAAATAGAATAAGAAACTAGAGATGAGATTGGTGGGTTTAACAGGGGCCACATCAAACAGCACCTTTTAAGCTGTATCCTGGTGTTTGTGTTTTTTCTTAACTATTTCGTGGGGAGTGTCTGGATGATTTTAAGCACAGATGTTATGTAACGAGTGAGCGCTTTTTGAAAAGATGCCTTCGGCTTCAGTGTAAAGAAATGATCAGAAGGGGAACCCAGCAGAGACAGAAACCAGGTAAGAGACCACAGCAGTAATTCGAAAGGCAAATGATGGCGGCTTGGTGGTCTGAACTAGGGCAGTGCTGGCGGAGTTGGAGAGAGGTGGGTGGGCTTTAGAAATATTTTTGAAGTAGAAGAAAAAGACTCTGCAGTTTGGTTGTGGCAATTGATGGGAAAAGACTGGAGGAGCATCGCCAGGTTTCTGGCCATAGCGACTGGCTGCTTACAGGTATTAGTGTCCATCTAGTTGGGAGATGTTTGAGGAGGAGAAGTCTTGGGGTGAGGGAGGGGAGGAAAACAGATCCAATCTGGGTATGGTCAGTTTTGGGTGCTTGCAGACAATTAGGTGGATAGGTCTCGTAGATCATTAGGTATTTAAGCTTGAAGCCCCAAACTTATATTTGGCTTATATTTATGGATAAGGGAGTCATCAGATTACTGAAGTCATTTGAGTGGAAGAAAGCCTTCAGGTTTTACGTGTATATGGAAATAAACAATAATAAAACCTAGGACAAAACCCTGAAAAGCCCTATCATGTCAGCAATGAATAGTAGAAGAAAGTTTGTAAAGGTGATTAAGAAGCAGCAGCCACATGGGGTGGAAGAAAACCAATGTGTCACCATCACAGAGGGCAAGGAAAAGGTTGTTTGGGGGAGGAGAGCATAGCATTTTGTGTTTCTGAGAGGTCAAGTAAAGGCTAAAAAGATGACATAAATTATCAACTTGGAAGTCACTGGTGACCTTGGCAAGGATGGTTTCAATGGAATGGAATCCAGCTTAAAGAGGGTGGAAGAGGGAGGTAATAAACACATCTGAGAAATGCATTGTTAGGTGATTTCATTGCGTGTGAACATCATGGACAGTGCTTGCACAAACCTCGATGGCAGAGGCTAAACTGCCATTGCAATGGCAGGTGCTGGACTTTCATATGACAGGCAGCACGGTGTGCTTCCACCGGCATCCCCACAAACATATTCAGTGACACGTTGCACCACGTGTTGCAATAGCTACATCACTAGGTGATAGGAAATTTTTAGGTCCAGTATAACCTTTTTTCTTAAATTGAATTTATTCAGGTAACATTGGTTACTAATGTATGAATTTCAAGTATACAACAATGTAATTTAATATCTGTATACTCTGTTCTGTGCTCACCACCCAAAATCTAGTTTTGATTATACTCTTGTGGGACCATGTTGTGCATAGCATCAGTTGTGGATCAAACATTGTTATTTGGCACAAGGCCATATAGCGGAGGTCAACAGAGAGCTGGCATATAGTTTAAGGAGGATGTTAAGCTTAATGTGGAAGAGAATTTTGCATGTTAGAATTAAACATCCAAAGCAGATGTTTAATCTTACCTTATTTTAAAGACTTCCATTGCAATGTTCTCCTTCTTGAAGTTTCTTTCATTATACCCCTCCTCGTTTGCTTTCATGTGTTAAAGCAAGGAACACTTAACTGCTTGCAACTTTTTTTTGACTTGGTAATGAATGATCAGTTTTTTGGGAGGTCCTTTAAAATGTGTAGACAGAGTCAATTTATCTCCTAGTTTATGAATCCTAGTTTAATCTGGGGAATTAATCTGGGACTTAGTGCCCCATTTTTCAAGTTTAAAAATATGAAATAACCACTTGAGTATTCTTGTACTCATACTGATTGGATAGATATAGTTGCTTTGTGGCATCTTGTTATTGACCATTCCATTATCGATAGTCCATATTTCAGAGGGATCTATTAGAACAAACAAACTCCAGCTTTAAATTAAGTCCTCCAAAGTGATTTGTCTAATGGTTCCTAGATATCCTAGAATGGCTTAAGTCCACCTGTTGTATATTTTCAAAATGCTTAGCACTCCTAATATCTAGTATCCATCACAATGATAATTGATTAATTAATTAAAGGAGTCAATTGTTCATTGACTGACTTCACTTGAATGTAAGGTCTTTAATAGCAGAGATGACACCAATTTTATTCACACTTCCAACCCTTGATCTGGGCATAGTGCCTGCTGAACAACAGATACTTCACAAGAATTTACTCAACAAATGAAGACTGATTTGTCATGGCACAATTGGAGACTATGGAGATTAAATGTAAATTCTGGTTATTTTTTTCAATGATGGTTTACCATTTCACCCACATACTTTACATTTTCTTTTTATTGATAGGTAAGAGTGGCAATGAACACATGAAATTTACTTGAATGATATGTGAATGCATTTTAGCCAACTCACCCAATAGTAGAATAGTTGTTCCTTGATATATCACAAACATTTTGTAATTAAGTCAGATTTATGAAGAACAAAGTAATTGAAGAATAGGAAAAAGCCAATTTTATTAACTATAAAGTAACAAAATTTTAGAGTTGGAAGACAATGTAGACATCATCCAAATCATCATTGTAAGTGTGTGGAATTATAATTTGTTTTTCTATCATACTTTTTATGCCTGGCTAATGTCAGGTACACAGCAGATATTCAATAAACTTTAGTATATTAATTAATGTTGCATAATGAGTAAACATCCCTACAGAAATTATGTAATGAACTAACTTATGGTAGACCTGTAACCAGGGGATCTCCTGATTCCCAGTCTCTTGCTCTTTCCTTTAAATTAAAATAACATCTAACATTTGTTGGGAATACTTTGCAATATTTAACCTAAAGACTAATAATTAGTCTAAAGACTAATTATTCTTTTCCAGAGGAGAAAACTGAAGCTCAGAAAAGTTAAGAGTTTTCTGCAGATCAGTGGTTCTCAAAGTGTGGTCCCTGGACCTGTAACACTAGCATTATTTGGGGACTTGCTAAAAATACAAGCCATATGGCTCATCTCAGACCTACTAACTCAGATACTCTGTGGGTTAGCAGCAGTCTCTGTGTTAACAGCCCTCCAGGTGATTTAGATTGAGGAATGGTTAAACTTGAGATAGATCTAAATTTAACATCATGGAGAATAGATGTGAGCATGGTTAAATGAAAAAGCAGGAGAGTCCAGGTAAGAAAATAGTGACTCTCTTTTTTTATTCTTCATTCCAAAAAGCCCCCTTTAGATCCTTTTCTGCTCTCTCTCTAATGTATATGTTGACTTCTTTTCTTGATTCTCCTTGTTTCAAGGGGATAGGTAGCTAAATATTCTGAAGGACTATTAATTTTCATTATTTACAGTATTTGTAACAGCAAAGGAAGACTGTTAATCTCTTTTTGTTGATCCAAACTCTATTTAAGGTTATTTGGGTAACATAACATTTACAGTAGAAAAATGTGTTCCAAAGGATATACATTAACTTTTCAAGAAAGCTCAGTGTGATTGGCCCAATGGTTAGAAGTCAGTGCTAAGGAAGTCTGAACTGTAGCCTCAGTTCCTCTACAGACCAATTAACTTCTCCCTGTTACAGTACTTAGAAATTCACCACTCTGTGGACCTGGCACGTAATTCCCCAGTTTAGGCAAGACAGGAAAGATTCATGTTTACTGCAGATCCATTCATTACTCATTCTAGAAAATGCCCTCTGCCCCCAAGGCTCAGAGGATGCTTATTTATATATTGGCACCACAGACACACACTTCTACTCCCTGTAGTTCCCATGTCGTGTTCTGATACTTGAATAAAAATGGCCTCTGGAACCTTAAAAGATGGCCTTTCCTCCCAAAGCACCCAAGAGGCTAAATAAGAGAACAGATCTTCCTGTTTCAGAGTGTGCAAGATGCTGGACTAAAATAGTCAGAAAAGTCATTGCTTCTGCCACGAGTCCCTGCCTGGGTTTCTTACAGGGTCCTATTGTACCACTGTGCCTCCTAGGCACGCCTACATGCCCAGTCCTGCATGGACTCTGGAAATAGTCCTGTCTTTGTATACGGTTAATTTAAGAAGCTCCAATTGGAGCATTTCCTAGTTGCCATTCACTGGATTTCACTCTGTGGCACTGCTCTTTTTCTGGGCTTCATATATCTGAAACCCAATCTAAATATTGTGTCCATTCTTACAGTATACCTTCTATATTCTTATACCTGACTTCCTTTTTTGATAATGTGCCTCTTTCCTCTATGATTGGCTTTATTCACTTTATTCACTCATTTATTCGTTCATTCACTCAGCAAATCTACTACTGCCTATGCAAAGTACAATGTTGGAAACTAGGCCTGAAACCTGATCTCGTTGAGCTTCCGTTTACCACCCTTTGCAAACACCCTGGAGCCCAGAGCCCTGCCTCTAAACTTCAGCACCATGTCACTTTGTTCTTGTCGGTCACTGTCACAGACCTGCCTGCTTGGATCTGCAGTAGTGTTTCGCTGGGCCTCTGTATTCCAGCACCTGTTGTAACACCTGCATTCCTTCTTGCAGAACCTAACTGATGGTGGTCTTGGTTCAGCCCAACACACACTGGTGAGCTCCATGCTTTCTCTGCTTCTGTCTTCCAGCTATTGACTGAAGCTGCATCCATTTCTGTGGTACCTGCTCTCAGTCTCCCCTTTTCTCTCAGAATCTCAGAGGAAAGAGGATGGGTTTGCCAGTTCCTCTAGCCACATCTATATGCTCAATTGGATTGTATGCCCAGTAGGAAATGGTGTTTCTATTATGTGCCAGGTGCAGATGCGGGGGTAGATAGAGGGATAAGATATAGAATCCAAAGGCATCACGAATATAGTAGATCCTTCCCAATTGTGAGGGTAAGGAGGTATTTCAGTTTGAGGTACTTAAGATTTCAGGGGGAAAATAAGGTGATAGAGGGACTAAATGCACACCCTTATAAACCTCTGTATAATCTCTAAAGCAGAACTGTCAAGATGACATGCTAAATAAGGAGAGCATCATGACATTCTTCATGTCTTAAATTACTAATAATGGTTATGGTTCAATTGCTTTCCATTTACCATCTTTTGCTCAGTAGACATATCTCAGGGCCTTTCTCCCCTGCCATTTCCACGAAGTGCCCATAAATTTGCTTTGCTGAAGATAATATACATATGAAAGGATTTCTGCCCCCATATCTGGTTCTCCATCCAGCTTCGCAATGCCTTTCTGACTTCATGACTTGGAATTGTTGATTCCTGCACACTGAGTCCTAGATATAACTCCCCAGAGTGCATGCCATCAGGCCCCTCTTACACGAGTGTCACTTCCGTCCTTCCTTGAAGCTGCAGGAGTGCCATTTTCAGGTCCTGGCTTATGTCTCTTCAAATTCCCTTATTGCCTAAAGCCTCAAGGCGAAAACCTCTGTTACTGTCATGCCATCTGCTTTACTTGACTTTTTTATTCCCAACACCCAATTTTTTCTTCTGATTATTCCCAACAGGAGTGACTCATAATTCTTATATACTGAAATTAAGATTCTCATGGTTGGAAAATAGGTATATAAAACTAAATTTGTCTATACTGGAATTTCTTGTTTACCAGAATTTGAAGTAGGGGCAATTCACTAATGGGGAAGGGTTACTTTTCCTCACAGGAGAAAATGGTGCATTGGCTCATTAAAACAAAGGCATTCTGATCTCTGTTTCTGTTGTTCATTTTGTGAGTTTTTTTTTCAGATTCACATGTAAGTGGAACCCAGAAGGCAAGGGTTGTAGAGATAAGTGAAAAGGAGAAGAAGAATACAGTCAATGATATTTTGATAAGATTACACGGTGACAGATGATTACTAGAATTTGTTAGGTGATCACATTGTAAGGTATAAAAATGTCAGATCACTATGTTGTACACTTGAAACTAATATAACCAATATAAGATTGTATACCAGTTGTACTTAAATTTAAAAAGGTAATACAATATTAATATAAAAACATATGATGCTTTCAAGATTATAGAAATAACTCCCTAGGGTTTTTGAGATACATATTACACACACGCTACAGGTCTCAGGTTAATGGACAAGTAAAGGGACAGAATAAAGATATTTGACCTCAAACCAAACCAAACCAAACCAAACCAAGATGTTGTGCATTTATCCAGTGAACAATGTATTAAGAAGGTCCAAGGGAGCCCACAGAGAGGATCAATGAGCAAGAACTGCATGATTCTTCTTGGGAAGATTCAGTAGGGGAAGGGAACATTGCAACTGAATCTTGGAGGAATTCACCAGCCACATAGGAAAGGAAAACCTTTTCTCTGGAAATGGTATATAACATGTGAAGAGGCAGGTGACATTAATAATAATTTCTAATTAAAAATAATTTTGGTCTAAAATAGTCATTCTCAACCCAGGATGATTTTGCCTCTGGAGGACATTTGGTAATATCTGGAGACACTTTTTTTTTTTTCTGTCACAACTGGAGCAGGCGTGGTATGCTACTGGATTGATAGAGGTCAGAGATGCTGCTAAATATCCTACATACACAGGATACATAATTACCCACCTCAAATGTCAACATTGTCACTGCTCTATCAGGTATGTCTCATGAAGACCTGGACCTCACCAGTCCTGTTTACCTCTGTGTCAGCAGGACCTAGCATGGTTGGAGGCAGGGTTGGCACTCATTCAACATTTGTGGAGTGAATAAAGATATGAAAAACAGTGGGAAATGTTTGAGGAGGAGAAATACAGCATCCTCAAATAATGTCTTTTCATTCAATGTCATTTTATTATAATGTTAACAAGAGAAAGATGGATTCCTGACCATTGCATCTGTCTATGTGGAGTTTGCCATTCTCCCCATGTCTACATGGGTTGTTTCTGGGCACTCTGGTTTCCACCCACATTCCAAAGATGTGCACATGAGATGAACTGGTGAGTCTCAATTGCCCCAGTCTGTGTGTGTGTGTGTGTGTGTGTGTGTGTGTATGTGTGTGAGTGTGTGTGTGTGAGTGTGCCCTACAATGGAAGAATGTGCTGTCCAGAGTGGGTTCCCACCTGGCACCCTGAGCTGATGCAACAGGGTCTGGCCACCCTTGACCCTGAAACGAGAATAAGCAGGTTGGAAAAGAACTCACTTATGTGCTTGTTTTTTTAATTCATCTTTTTAAAATGTGTGTATAGCTCACATTTATTTCAATGTTTAATATTAGTAGTTTTTGTTTTATTTGTTTGTGGTTTTTTGGAGACTTTATTTAGAAATTTGGTGTTTTTGTGACCAGAAATATGCCCTAGAAACTTAATTCTAAGTTATATCAATCAGCCTATGGTAATATTGGTTTTATTTTACATCTTTTCACTTAAAAGTCACAATTTCCAAAAACCTATCAAAGAGTTTAAGTGAGAACTTACAATACATGTTCAGAGTTAGAAGTTAGGGTATAATTAAAAAGCAGTGGGGAAATAAGGCTATTGGCAAGATAAAGAGAAGTTATAAAGGGTATCTTGTGCTATATTAAGGAGTCTTCCTTTAATATATAGTCCATGGATAGAACTACTAGATGGTTTCAAGCAGGAGAATGATCCCATCTGAATTATGTTTTAGTAAGAGCAGTGTTGCCAAGACCTGGAGGTTGAGCAGTCATGTAGAAAGTATCGTAATAGTACAGGGATGATGAGGGCCTAATGTTGGGCTAAAGCAGTAAAGATAAAGAGAAGAGGGCTGATCTGAGAGCTGTTTAAGACTTAGAATGGATAGAACTTGGTGATCAATTAAATATGAGAAATGGAGAAGTTTCTGCCTTGGAGTACTAAGTGGATGTTGATGTCATTGTTTGAGATGAGAAAGATAGGAGAAGCAAGATGTTAGTGTGCGTGTGAGCTAGTTTTTTTATATTCATTAAAACCTAACATATATCATTATATTCAACAGACTTTTCATAAGCCAGTTATATAGGCACTGAGGATATCAAGATGCATAACTCTGGTCCTTAAGAAGCTGATATATTGGACTTCTGCTCAAGATGGAGGCATAGGTGGACACACTTTGCCTCCTCACACAACCAAGATAGGGACAACAACAATTTAGAAATAGAATAATATCCAGAACTGACAGAAAATTGATCTGAATGGAAGTCAGACAACCAAGAAGTTGAAATTGACTCGTTCATCCAGACCGGTAGGAGGGGTGGAGTTGGGCAGCCAGGCGTGGGTCTCGGTGCAGAGGGTAGAAAGCGTTGGGACCGGCTTGTAAGGCATCCAGGGGTGCGTAAGGCATCCGAAGCGCACAAGACTGCAGCGGGTGAACCCTGAGTGCGAAACTGGCAGCTGGCAGACCCCAGCTGAGGGGTGGCAACTGGCAGACTCAGTGAGGTGGTGATTGTGAAGCAAGGCACTGCAGACAACCCAGGATCTCTTGGGAGGTAGGGCCTCGGGACACTGACTGGAGACACCTGTGGGAGTTGAGGCGCACAGAGAGACACCCAGCCTCACAGGAGAGGTCCTTGGAGGGTCTCACGGTGTGCACAGGCCCACCCACATGGGAGTTGGCACCAGGGGGGACCAGTTTGCTCGGGGGAAGCAGCAGAAGGGACTGAGGTCCCACGGAGAACAGAACAAGTGCCATTGTTCCCTCTCGACCCTGACCCCACATACAACGTCACAACCCAGTGACTGTGGTGCCCAGCCCTGGTGAACACCTAAGGCTCCGCCCCTCATGGTAACAGGCACGACCAGACCAAAAAAGAGAGAGAGAGAGAGAGAGAGAGAGAGAGAGAGAGAGAGAGATGGCTCAAACAGAAGAACAAATCAAAGCCCCAGAACCCATCCTTTTAAGTGACCAAGAGATAGCCAACCTATCAGATGCACAGTTCAAAACACTGGTGATCAGGAAGCTCACAGAACTGGTTGATTTTGGTCACAAATTAGATGAACAAATGCAGGCTACAGTAAGTGAAGTGAAGAAAAATACACAGGGAACCAATAGTGATGGAAAGAAAGCTGGGTCTCACATCAATGGAGTGGACCAGAAGGAAGAAAGACAACCACACAGAAAAGAATGAACAAATAAGAATTCAAAAAAATGAGGAGAGGCTTAGGAATCTTTGGGACATCTTTGAATGTTCCAACATCTGAATTATAGGGGTACCAGAAGGGGAAGAGGAAGAGAAACAAGTGGGAAAGTTATTTGAACAAATAATAAAGGAGAACTTCCCCATTCTGGCAAAGGAAATCCAGGAAGTCCAGGATGCTCAGAAAGTCCCAAAGAAGTTGGACCCAAGAGGAACACACCAAGGCACATCATAATTACATTAGCCAAGGTAAAAATGAAGGAGAGAATCCTAGAAGCAGCAAGAGATAAGGAGACAGTAACCTACAAAGGAGTTCCCATCAACCTGTCAGCTGATTTCTCAACAGAGACTTTACAGGCAAGAAGGGGCTGGAAAGAAGTATTCCAAGTCATGAAAGGAAAGGACCTACATCCAAGATTGCTCTATCCAGTAAAGCTTTCATTTAGAATGGAAGGGCAGATAAAGTGCTTCTCAGATAAGGTCAAGTTAAAGGAGTTCATCATCACCAAGCCCTTATTTTATGAAATGTTAAAGGCACTTATCTAAGAAAAAGAAGATAAAAAACATGTATAGTAAAATGACAGCAAACTCACAATTATTAACAACCACACCTAAAACAAAAATAAAAACAAACAACCAGTACAGGAACAGAACCACAGAAATGCAGATCACATGGAGGGTTAGCAACAAGGGAGTGGGAGAAGGACAGAGGGGGAAAAAGGTACAGAGAATAAGTAGCATAGATGGTAGGTAGAAAATAGAGGGGGGAGGGCAAGAATAGTATGGGAAATGTAGAAGCTAAAGAGCTTATGACACATGGACATGAACTAAAGGGGGAAATGTGGGTGGGAGAGGGTGTGCAGGATGGAGGGGAGTGAAGGGGGGGAATGGGATAACTGTAATAGCATAATCAATAAGATATTTTTTTTTAAAAAAAGAAGCTGACCCTGGCTGACATAGCTCAGTGGATTGAGCGCGGGCTGCAAACCAAAGCATCGCAGGTTCGATTCCCAGTCACAGCATATTCCTGGGTTGCAGGCCACGGCCCCCAGCAACCACACATTGATGTTTTTCTCTCTCTCTTTCTCCCTCCCTTCCCTCTCTAAAAATAAATAAATAAAGTCTTAAAAAATAAACAAAGTTCAACCAAATAAATGCAAAGATCAAATTGGCTTTATATAAAAAAGGAAAAGAAGCTGATATATTCAAAGCAGCACTATTCCTCACAGCCAAAAGGTAGAAACAATTCAAATGAGTGAATGGATAAATGCAATGCAGTGTATCTATATAATGAAATTTTATTTAGTGATTGAAAGAAATTAAATACTGATACATATTTCAACATAGATGAACCTCGACAGTATTATGTTAAGTGAAGGAAGACAGACAAAAAAGGTCACATAATATATTATTCCATTTATTTGAAATACTCAGAATAGATCAATCCAGAGAGGCAGAAAACATATTAGTGGTGACCAAAGTGCTGGGGTGGGGGAAGGGGCAATAGAGAATGACTGCTTAATGGGCATGGGGTCTTTGATGATAATAAAAATGTTCTGAACTCTGTAGCAGGTAACGGTTGTACAACACCGTGGATGTACTAAATGACACAATATTATACCTTATAACTTTATATTAGGGAATTCATATATATTTGCTGAGAATATGTCCACACTAATTCAGTGGTTCCCTGTCTCAAGGACTGCTTTGTTAAAAACCTTTTTTTAAGAAATATTGTTTTGATTGTGCAGTTGTCCCAATTTTTATCCATTTGCTACCCCCAGTACCCCCTACTCCCCTCTGGCCATCCTCCTACCTTTGTTCAAGTCCATGGGTCATGCATATAAATTCTTTGGCTACTCCATTTCCTATGTTATGCTTTACATCCCTATGGCTATTCTGTAACTACCTATTTGTACTTCTTAATCCCCTCATCTCTTCACCCATTCTCCCACACCCTTTTCCCATATGGTAACCATCAAAATGCTCTCCGTATCCATGATTCTGTCTCTGTTCTTCTTGTTTGCTTGTGTTTTTTTAGATTCAATTGTTGATAAGTATCTGTTTACTGACATTTTATTATTCATAGTTTTGACCTCCTTCTTTTTCTTAAACAAATCCCTTTAACATTTCATATAATAATGGCTTGTTGATAATGAACTCCTTTAGTGTTTTTCTTGTCTGGAACACTCTTTATCTACCCTTTGATCTTTGCTGAGTAGAGCAATCTCAGTTATAGGTTCCTGCTTGTTATGGCTTTGAATATTTCTTGCTGATCTATTCTAGCCTGTAAAGTTTCTTTTGAGAAATCAGCTGACAGTACTACGGGAATGCCCCTGTAGGTAACTAACTGCATTTGTCTAGCTGCTTTAAAGATTCTCTCTTTATTTTTAACAGGCATTTTAATTATGATGTGCCTTGATGTGGACTTCTTTACATCCATCTTGTTTGGGACTCTCTGTGCTTCCTGGACTTGCATGTCTATTTCCTTCACCAACTCAGGGAAGTTTTCCTTCATTATTTTACCAAATAGAGTTGCAATTTATTGCTCTTTTTTTCTCCTTCTGCCACTGCTATGAAGTGAATAGTTCATTTGAAGTTGTCCCAGAGGCTTCTTAACCCTATCCTAATTTTGGAGGAATTTTTTCTCTTGTTCTTCTGCTTGGTTATTTTTTTGTTTCCTTATATTCCAAATCATTGATTTGATTCTTGACTTCTTCCCCTCTACTGTTGATCCCCTGTAATTTTTTCTTTATTTCACTTAGTGTATCTTTTGTTTCACTTCATTTGAGTCATTACAGAGACACAAAGTGGTTCCATCAATGTCTTGTAGACCAGTCAATGGCAAAGGTCTGAAATAGTACAGTTCACTGATTCTTAGATCTTTAATATTTTCCTTCTATAGACTTCATCCCCAAAGTATTTGTACAAAGTACAGTCAGAGGATGATAGTGATAATTCAAAGAATTACAAATGGAAAAATAACTGTTTAAGAAAGAATAGTGGAAATTTATGACACAACATTGTATGGCCTTTAATGTTTTACATGGATTTTCCAAAGAGCAATAAGAAATCTGCACTGTTTAAAAATTGTTTGTAAAAATAAAAAATGGGCTAAAATATGTACTGCAGTAAACAATAAGGAATTAGAAGAATGGTTTCATGCTTAACTGAAGATATTTTTCTAATGTAAAATGTAAAATGACTATATTTATACCTTTATTTTCTGTACCTCTTTAAAATAGAATATTGTTTCTGGTATGTTTATGATACTATTCAAACATGGTAATGAACAACTGAAATTATTGAACAGTTAGGATGCTCTATTTCTCAATATTGGAAGAAATATTACTTTAACCTCCCTCCTTTTCAAGTGAATCGTTTATCCACTTATTCAGCAAACATGTATTGAATCATGGCCATTGAATAGAAGAATGTTTTAGATGATAATTGCCTTCAAGTTGCTCATAATTTAGTGGGGAGGTATGTGAAAGAAGCAAAACAGTGTGATAAAGGTCTTTCTGTGGAAAACAAAACAGAGGTCTCTAACTTTGCCTGAGAATATTAAGGGGGGTCCCCAAGAGAAGATAATGAGTCTTGATGGTTGAGGATTTGTTAGATTGTCACTGCAAAAAATACACAAGAATGTGCAAAGGCATACCAGCATAGTGGAATAAAGTTATTCATTTATTAAACATTTATTTTGTGCCTAGTATGTCTCAGGCATGGTGATAGGCATTGATAGTCTAAGGCAAGGGTGTTCCTGCCCTCTTGATCTCAAAGTCTAACAGAAGAGACAGGTATGAAACAAGTCTGCACCATAAGCTGTGGTTCATCATCTGACAGGGAATCTGTGGGGTGCTACGGGAGTCCATGGCAGGGGCTGTAGCCATGGGACATAGGAAAGGACTCTGAGGAAATGACAAACCCAGAACTAGAATGGTATCTCAGCTTGAACTCCCATAACATAGTGCCATGGACTGGGTGGCTTAAACAACAGGCATTTAATTCTCACAGTTCTGGAGGCCAGGAAATCGAAGACCAAAGGAGCCCACAGATCTGGTTCCTAGTGACATCCCTCATCTTGGCTTACAGACCACTGCCTTCTTGTTGTGTCATCACATGGAAAAGAGAGAGAGAGACAGAGAGCCCTGGTCTCTCTTCCTCTTCCTAGAAAGACATGAATCCCGTCATGGAAGCCTCGCCCTCATGATGTCATCTAAACCTAATTATCTCCCCAAAACCCACAACTAATACTATCACATTTGAATTTGGAATATGGAGGGGGATGGAAACATTCAGTTCATAACAAATAGTGCCATTTAGGCAAAGGAAGGGAATTGGTGAGGTAGGGGTTGAATGCATGGAGGTATGTTTCAGGTAAACCAGAGGACAATTGGTGAGGGCCTTGAATGGCAATCCTAAGAAAGAGCAGCAATGAGTACCCACCAAAGAGTGTTAAACCCTAACCCAAACAGTAACCCAAACTTTTCAAATCTAACTCTAACTCTAACCATAATCAGGTTTTGTTTAGAAAGATAACTCTGTTTGTGGTATAGAGAATGAATTGAAGAGGGGTGAGTGGAACATGACCTTTTAAAAAATGTTTTAATCTTCACTTGAGAATATGTTTATTGATTTTGTTTAGAGAGAGAGGAAGGGAGAGAGAGAGAGAGAGAGGGAGAGAGAGAGATGAAATAGAGAGAGAGAAAGAGAGAAATTGATGTGAGAGAGAAACATTGATCCATTGCCTCTTTCATGCGCCCGGACCAGGGATCAAACCTGCAACATTTTGGCATACAGGATGACTCCCCAACCAACTGAGCCACCTGGCTAGGGTGGAACATTGGAACATGACTCTTTAAGAAACCTTTTCAGATGAGAGATGAAGTTAGTGGAACTTGGAGTGATAACATTGTGGTAACATTTCTGAGGTAGAGAATCCTAGCTGAAGAGTATATTTGAATTTGAAAAAAATACCTAATTCATTTTCAGGCATGTTGTGTTTGAAATAACTAATTCATTTTCAGGCATGTTGTGTTTGAAACACCAGCGTATAATTTCCCATGGCTGAAACATGGTGGATGCCAATGGTAAAGAATCAGAAGAGAAGTGGAGAAGTAGGCAGCATCCATGTCATGGAGGATAACAGTTTATCTGGTAAGGGATAGAAAATCATTGAGGGATTCCCAGTAGGGCATTTCTGTGCTTTAATTTGTGTTTTAGAACATTGATTGTGGCAGTGAGAAGGATGGATCACAAGGAGTTGGGTTTGGATGTAGACAGTTATAAAGCAGTTGCATCACATAACATAGTGGTGGTGGGCTGGACAGGAAAAGGAGGAGGGCACTTATATATTTCAAGAATAGGTTATAGAATTTGTTGAGTGAATATCAGGTTAAGGAAAAAAATGTGAATGATTCCTAAGTGTCCATTGGAATGCTGAGAAGATGGTGGTGTCATTAACAGAGATGGAAAAAGCAGAGGAAAGGCATACTTGTGAATTTGAACTCAGGTTTACACATTGTATGTTGGAGATGATGGAGGACATCCATTTGTTGTTGACTAGCCAGCAACTACTGCTGGCTTCTGTGATGTCACCATTGGTAGCCTTATTAATAATCACCTACTACAGTTTCCCTCTCTAACTGCTTTCTTTCTCTTGGTCCCTAAAGATGAGCCTCCTCTTCTCTCTGTACACTATTCCTCTGAAAATACCTTTAATCAAAGAGATAATGGAATTTCACTACCACTAAATGTTGACTCTTGTTCTATGAACTTGGTGTTAGCCTTATATAGGCAAGTAATTCTGGATGTTTCTATTTGAATGTTTTGCCATTTTCTCAATTCAACATACTCACATCTAGGCTTCCCCAAATTCCTTCATTATATTCAGAATCCTTGTGATTTTTCCTGAGTCTCTTTGTGTAATAATATTCTCTAGTCATACACATCTGAAACCTCAGGATTATCTGACTCTCCCAGAATCTTTGTTGTTTAAATTTAGTTAACATAAAGTCCTATTTTTTCCCATCAAGATGACACTTATTTCAATTCTTCTTACATAGCTATCCTTGATGTTCCAGTTGATAAAAAGAAATTAAAAACATTTATTAAGACCCTACTGTGTGTGCCAGGTAATCAAAGTTGCTCAGGATGTAGTACCAGCAAAAGTTTACAAGAGAAACAAAACCCTAGCTGCATCTTGAAAGATAATTGGGATGATATAGTAGATAAGAAGAGAGATACCTAGAAGAAGGGTCACAGCAAGAGCAAGACTGTTGGGGCTTAGAAAGGTATGGCATATTTCAGTCACTCTCTGTTGTTAGCAGAATATGGCTGAAATAAGGGTAGAGAGGAACCAAATCAATTATCCTAAGTAAGGGATGTGTTACACTCTACCCAGATTACTGTCCCAGCTTTCTAGGTATGTTTTAAAATTATTCTTATTGTATTTTTTTCCAGTTACCATTTGTCCCCCTTATGCTCCCTTACCCCACCACAATCACCACCCTATTGTCCATGTATTCTGGTGCCTCTGATCTAAATACTATATTTTATATGGTATTTACAAGCTTTTCAAAGTGCTGTCATATACGCGACCCATTTAGCCATCACAACAATCCCTTGAGTCAGCAGCAAGCTCAAGTTAATAACTTTTTCAATATTGACAAAGCCAAGGTCATCTATGTCAAATTGCCAAAAGCTTGGCATTTGTCTATGAATTTTGTGTATTTCTCCCAAACTATCTTTCATACAATGCTATGATTATAATTCCACTGCCCCAAAACTTTCATTAGTTCTCTATTATCATGTATTAGCAAGAAGAGCCTCTCTGCTTGATGTTTTCAAGGCTCTCCATAATTGGGAACCATCCATCACATTTAATCTTGTTTCCTACTCCACAACAAAATTTGCCTTTGTGCTTTGGTTATATGTTGCTGCCTAACAAACTAGCCCAAAACTTATTGGCTTAAAACAGCAAGTTTTTGATTTATGAATCAGGAGGAATTCAAATAGGTCTTAACTGGGTGATAATTCTATTCCCCTTTGTATTAACCAAGGTCACTCTGGGTTCAGCTGGCAGCTGGTCTTGTCCAACTGACCTAAGATGGCTTTGTTCATGTATTTCTTGCCTTAGCAGCAATGACTAAAAGGTGATTTCAGTCAGGACCGATGACAGAAGTGCCTCCATGTGGCATCTCTAGCACAGCAGTCGAATTTCCTATTTGGCTCCTGCAGTGTATTCTAAGAGACTAAAGCAGAAGCTGCAAGACTTCTGTTGTCTTAGCCATGGAAGTCATGCAGTGACACCCCCATGACATTCTATAATCATAGAGAGGGCTTCAGTGGTGACAGAGATTCGAGAGGATGGGATTACCCAAGGGTATGGTTACCTAGAAGCGTTGTTGATTAGGGAGTCACTCTTGGAGAATAATAAACACATTTGGCTTCAGTTAAATACATTCTTATTGCACACGCACAAGCCTTGCTTATTCCTGCATGTGGACCGCTCCCCTTGTTGCTCTTTCCATCCCATCTCTCCTTTGACTCACTCAAATTCTTCCTGTCTCTCAAGGATTGTTCAAGTCTCATCTTGAGTGTTTTGAATTTTTCTCTGAATACTCTTGTTGCCCCCCAAAAATCTTTCCTGTATTAAAAAAATGGCATTTTATAGTCTGGCAATAGGACCAGCAAGGAAGAGACCAAATTGGAAACATTTGGATGGAAGAATCAACATTGAGCTACTATTTACAGAATCACAGAGCACCCAATGAGCAGTGGGTTCGGGAGGAAAGATTAATTCCCCTCTGAACATATTGCTTTGGAGTGTAGTGGAAGAGCCAGATGGACTCTTGCAAACAATAAGGGAGAGGAATGGTGATTGGGAGAGGGATCTGGGAATCTCCTGGTGAGGAGGTGCTAGTGGAAGCTGTGGGGTTAAATAAGCTTGCCAGAGGAGAATCTGTGGAAATGAAGAATGAAAGAGCCAAGGGCAGATTTGGGGGGATTTTTTTGTAGCAGAAAGAACATGAAGATCCAGAGAAAGAGCAAGGAAATGGGAAAAGATCTGAGGGAGTGCAGAGCTCCTTAATCTAAAGGAGGAGGGGTATCGAGTAGGTAAAGATAGTCAAGTATTAAGGCTTGAAATATGTTTAAGAAGCAGGAGACTGAAGAAGACCATTGGATTTTATGATTAAGAGGTCATTGGCCACTGATCTAAGAATCATTAGGAGTAAAGCTAGATTATACTCAGTATAAGTGGGAGGCAGGGTTAGGAGGCAGAAGTACTGAGGGCAGACTGGCCACTTTTTCAAGAAGTTTAGCAATAGAGAAAAAATAGGATATCCTCTGCAGGAGAATAACAAATAGAACTCTTAATGAGGACACTCCTTCTCCGATGGAGTCAGTAAGTGGGAGTAATGTGTGCATCTGTGTGTGGGGGCAGGTGGGCATACACCGTGTAGCAGTGTTTTTCAAGCCAAGCTCGGCATTAAAATCACTGGTGGACTAATTATACTTTCTAAGGCCCCAAACCAGACTTACTGAATGGGAATTTTTAATGGTGGGCCTCAGGCATCTGTAGGATGGAAAAAGCTCACAGACACTGATGGAAGGGTTTTGGTACATCCAGGGACCTTGGGTTTCATGAAAGGGTTGATGTCTTCATGGAGTTAGGGCAAAAATGGAATGAAGTTGTTAAATCGGAAAATTGTAAAATAAAAACTACAGTAAGAATTCAAGATGTAACAAAGTAAACGTAGAAGATAAATATCTCCAAATGAAGACAAACATTTTAGCAGGTACCGAAGAAGTCATATACTTTAGATAGATTTTTTTTTTGCCTTAGCAAGCAACGTGGACAATTTTAAGCAAGTCTATCATCAGAACTCCAAGCTATTTTCCTTTTCCTCCTTTTTTTTTCTTTTTCTTTTTAAACTGGGCTGGGGGAGGAGGGTAAAAAGAATGTGGTTTGTGAGGCAAACTAAACCTCAGGAATTATTTCAAACCAAACACTCTTTCTAACTATTTGAAGTCTGGAAGTCTGGATATTGGGGGCAGGGGAGTGAGCCAAACTTTGTGGAACCATTTGTCATTTCCTGGGAGGTGCTCTGTACTTAACCCTTAAGGGCAGCACATCTGAATAGTCTTCTGAGATTTGACCAAGGGCAGGTCCAACCCTAGCCTTTTCCTTTATCTGTTTCAGATTGTTGTCTCCCTAACCTACACTTCAGGGGGAAAGAGATGATGCGCTGTGTGCATGTTTTCACAGCAAAATCTTTATCGAAATGCAAAGTCTGGCTTTTGTTTTGTGCTAGCAGGCCAGGAAAGGGTTACAGGAGCCTGTCTGTTCTTGATGTATAACAGCTGGTAAAAAGCACAGCCCTTCCCTCAGCAGTACTAACTCACAGCCATCACCATCCCCCACTGCCCTCCACTTAGCAAAACCTTTGCAAAGTTGAAATCCAGTGGTGAGCAAAGGAAGCTTTAGTTCTTCCATTTGGAGAGGACCAAAAATGAGATTGTTGTAGTTAAAAAGGAGATTTTAAGTGTAACAACTGGTATGCAGTCTTCAAGATGCATGGTTAGAGTGTTGTTTCTGAAAGGACTAGTTCGGGATAAAGAGCAGTCTTGGTTTTATTGAGAGCCTGAGCTAGAATTGGAAGCTACAAACCAAAATCACAATCAAGCCTGAAAGCTCAGCGTCTTCAATTATGTGAACTCTAGTTGGAGCTTTTTGCTGTATGCAACGTCCAGTAGATAACAGCTTCTATTGTCCCTCTAATCAGTGTCTTACAGAGCTGAGCTTGCTCGCTCCAAATAAACAGGGACACAAAGATGAAGTGTCCACAGAATGGCACACCCTTGGGTCAGCATAATAACCACTTAGGTTGTGGAGAAATCCACATGATTCATGAGGTCCTTAACTTAAACACATTAAGGAACTATCTATTACATTTTCTCCGAGTCAGAATAAGTGCTTTAAACAGCAATCAGGAGGGAACGGTGGAAATGTTGGTCTCAGAATGGCCTCTCTCTCCCTCTCTCTCTTTCTCTCGGTCTTTCTCTTGGTGTCTCGGTCTTGGTCTCTCTTGTTCTTGCTCTCTCTCTCTCTCATGAAGATAAAGTGTCAGGGTATAACCCTCATCTCTGGAGTAAAATTAAGTCCCCCAGGAAATAAAAGCAACTTATTTTTTCATTTAAATACAAGGATAGCCTGGGTGGACCCAATACATTAAATTGCTCACGTGATAGCCGCAAAACTGATTTAAAAGATAGGATTTGGGGAGGAGAGAGAGAGAGAGAGAAAAGGGGAGAAAGAGAGAGAAAAGGGGGGGGAGAGAGAGAAAAGGGGGGAGAGAAGGAGAGAGAGAGAGAGAGAGGACACAAACCACAGTTTTATAAATACATAAATTCCGCTCTAGCAGGGGATGGCTGGTTTCTCAGACGGAGGCTGTGCAAACGCTCTCTCAGGCCCCTCCGTTCGGCCACGCTGGCTTCTCTCTGGAGGGGAGGGCTGTGGGTGCAGCTGGGCTGGGCTCCAGCAGGTCAGCTATGTGGCACTGATGCTATTGTTGAACAAAATTCTTTCCTTATTACGCATCTCTTCTCAAGTCAATAGAAAGTACAGTTCTCTGGATTTTCTCTTCCTGAGCTTGAAGGAAACCAGAAAAATGAAGTTTATTTTCTTTTCATTTGCTGATTCTGTAGCTGGAAGCCACTTTATATAAAGTTAATTCTAAGAACACAGATAAAAGAAAGAGAAGTTTAACTAATTCTATAAGATGAATATTCAAGCAGAATCCATAATTTACCAATAGACAAGTAAGTTGGGCTGATTGGCTGTTTTTAATAGACTTCAATTATGTGGCGATTTGCTTTAAATTGTTTGTGTGAATTTAATGATCACTGTAATATTGTTCATATCATACGTGTTAAGGGAAACTTCTGGAGCTGGAACATTAATCTTTTTTTGAAAATTATTAAAATCTTGGTAGGAACAGAAATGAGACAAGAGTCTCTTCGAGGCTCTTTTTATCTGCACATTGAGGGTAATATTTTCTCAGCCCACAGAGACAGATTGATGAACAGAATCATTATTTGTGAATTCACCAATTGCTCTTGAAAATCAAGTGGAAAGGTTTTGCAAATTATAAATCAGTGATTCTCCACTGTGGTGGGGAAGCTGGAGGAAGAGGAGCGGTAGCCACCGAGGTTTTCAACTTAAAGACTGGTTTTAGGACAGCAATTCAGGATCCTTTCTCATAGTTTTTGGTTCTGAGGCTTCCAATTCCTGGTTAATGTGGCCTGAAAGAAGACAGAAGTTTACGTGATCAATTATCATTGATTTGGCACTCTTGTGTATTTAATAGCTTGACGATTTCAGGACAAAACACATTGACAAGCAAAGTTAGACCCTGTTTTTTTGCTAACAGCCAAACTTAAAAAAGAAAAGATTTTTTAAAAGTAGGACTGGTGGCCCAGATTCTTTAGAGCATGGCAGCTGTGACAGCCTAGCCCAGTATTCCCACAGTGTGGTCCCTAAATCAATAGAATCAGCCTCACTTAGGAAATTTGCTAGAAATAGAAATTCTGGTCCTCTTCCCCAGACCTTCTGAACCACAACAGAGTCCCGAGAGGTGGGGCCCGGCAAACTGTTTGTTTTGACAAGCCTTCCAAGCAGTTCTGGCACACACTCAAGGGTGAGAACCATTGACCTAGTCTAATTCTGTTGACTACTTGGGCACATTGCCTGTTCGAGCATTCAAATTGTTTGTCAGCCTTTACTTTTCTCTCTTCATCTCTTCTTCACATTTTCACTAATTACCTTTCTAAAGCATTGTTTTCATTATTCCATTCCTTCTGTCAAAGTGTCTCAGTGGATCCTGTTACCTACCACATATGTTTATATAGAAGCAGAAGGGGGTCCTCACTATCTAATGGGACCAGCTAGTTTTACAAAGGAAACTATTCTGGGCCAGGCAGGTAAGGTATGGAAGCCTCGGCAAATCAGATGCTAAATCCATAACATCAAATCAGTTTATTTCCATCTGGCTAAGATAAGCAATCCTGGGGAGTGATAGGATATGGGAGAAGAGGAAGAGGCCACAAGGAGAAATTCCAGTCTGGGGTGTGTGTTTAGAAAGGTCAAGAGCTCTAGGGTCTAAGCCTACTGCTTTTTGTTCTTTGGGATAATTAGACCCCCTTTTTATTTTCTTGGGACTAGGTAGGTTATAGGGTGTGTTAGTTCGCTAGGACTACTGTAATAAAGTATCACAAACTGCATGTCTTTTTAAAAAATATATCTTATTGATTATTCTATTACAGTTGTCCCATTTCCCTCCTTCATTCCCCTCCACCTTGCACACCCTCTCCCACCCACATTCCCCTCCTTTAGTTCATGTCCATGTGTCATAAGCTCTTTAGCTTCTACATTTCCCATACTATTCTTGCCCTCCCCCCTCTATTTTCTACCTACCATCTATGCTACTTATTCTCTGTACCTTTTCCCCCTCTGTCCTTCTCCCACTCCCTTGTTGCTAACCCTCCATGTGATCTGCATTTCTGTGGTTCTGTTCCTGTACTAGTTGTTTGTTTTTATTTTTGTTTTAGGTGTGGTTGTTAATAATTGTGAGTTTGCTGTCATTTTACTATACATGTTTTTTATCTTCTTTTTCTTAGATAAGTGCCTTTAACATTTCATAAAATAAGGGCTTGGTGATGATGAACTCCTTTAACTTGACCTTATCTGAGAAGCACTTTATCTGCCCTTCCATTCTAAATGAAAGCTTTACTGGATAGAGCAATCTTGGATGTAGGTCCTTTCCTTTCATGACTTGGAATACTTCTTTCCAGCCCCTTCTTGCCTGTAAAGTCTCTGTTGAGAAATCAGCTGACAGGTTGATGGGAACTCCTTTGTAGGTTACTGTCTCCTTATCTCTTGCTGCTTCTAGGATTCTCTCCTTCATTTTTACCTTGGCTAATGTAATTATGATGTGCCTTGGTGTGTTCCTCTTGGGTCCAACTTCTTTGGGACTCTCTGAGCTTCCTAGACTTCCTGGAAGTCTATTTCCTTTGCCAGATTGGGGAAGTTTTCCTTTATTATTTGTTCAAATAACTTTCCCACTTGTTTCTCTTCCTCTTCCCCTTTTGGTACCCCTATAATTCAGATGTTGGAACGTTTAAAGATGTCCTGGAGGTTCCTGAGCCCCTCCTCATTTTTTTTGAATTCTTGTTTCTTCATTCTTTTCTGTTTGGTTGTTTCTTTCTTCCTTCTGGTCCACTGCATTGATTTGAGTCCCACCTTTCTTCCCATCACTATTGGTTCCCTGCACATTTTCCTTCATTTCACTTAGCATAGCCTTCATTTTTTCATTTAATTTGTGACCACATTCAACCATTTCTGTGAGCATCCTGATCACCAGTGTTTTGAACTGTGCATCTGATAGGTTGGCTATCTCTTGGTCGCTTAGTTATACTTGCTGTGGAGCTTTGATCTGTTCTTCCATTTGGGTCTTTTTTGGGGAGGGGGGGTCTTGTTGCACCTGTTATGTTTGAGGGCAGAGCCTTAGGTGTTCACCAGGGTGGGACAACCCAGTCACTGGGTTGTGACACTGTATGTGGGGGCAGGGTCCGAGATGGAACAATGGTGCTTGGTCTGCTCTCTATTGAATTTAAGTCACTTCCCCTGCTTCCCCCAAGCAAACTGGGCCTTTCTGGTGCTGATTCATGTGTGGGTGGGCTTGTGCATGTTCTACGACCTGGTGGGTCTCTCCAACAAACCCTTTCTGAGGCTGGGACGCTCCTTGCATCTTAACCCCCACAGGTGTTTTCAATCAGTGTCCTCGGGCTCTATTTCCTGGCGCTGGGACCCTGGGCTGCGCAGTTTGTCTTGCTCCCCAATTTTGCCTGGATTATCTGTGCGTGAATGTGGGACCTCCTGGTCAGCCAGCCACCTTGTGTGCCACGCCCTGCTTCACAATCTCCGCTTTGTGGGGTCTGTCCGTTGCCACCCTGTGCCCCTGGGGTCTGCCAGCCGCCACCTGTGCACCCAGGGTCCACCCGCTGCTGTCTTGCTCCCAGGATCCCTTATATGCCCAGTGCCACTGCTTTTTGTGTCTCGACCCCTCTCCGCCTGACTGGCTGTCTCCACCCCACCTACCAGTCTGGATGAATGTGTCTATTTTAACTCCTTGGTTGTCTGACTTCCATACAGTTTATTTTCTGTCAGTTCTGGTTGTTATCTTGTTTCTAAATTGTTGTCCCTATCTTGGTTGTGGGAGGAGGCACAGTGTGTCTACCTACCCCTCTATCTTGGCTGGAAGTCCCACAAACTGCGTGTTTTAAACAACAGAAAAAGATCATCTCATTTCTGGAGGTTGGGAGTCTGAGTTCAAGGTTCTGGCAGGACTGATTCCTTCCGCGGGCTGTGTGAGGGAGGACCTGTTCCACACCTCTTTCCTGGCTTGTGGATGACTGTCTTCTTGTGCCTTTATATCCTCTCCTCTGTATGTAGCTCTGTGTCCAAATTTCCCCTTTTGATAAAAAGACACCAGTCATCTTGGGCTAGAACCCACCCTACTGACTTCATTTTCACTTGACTGACTCTTTGAAAACCCTATCATCAAATAAGGTCACATTCGGAAGTGCCGGGGGTTGGGATTCAACACTCAAATTGGGGCAGTACTACCTTCTCCTTTGCCTTGGGTGGTCTACTTTACTGACCTGAAAAGGTGTGGTATGGAGGAGAGTGGTGACTGGGACAGATCTATTTGGGTTTGGGACTGTTTTGTTTTGTTTTGTTTTAATTTTCCAGTTGGGAAACAACTCTGGTATTCCCTCTAATGCTAGAAATGAAGAATGCTAACACTGGAGTTTTTTAAAAGTTAAGTTTATTGGGGTGACATGGGTTAATAACATTACATAGGTTTCAAGAATACAGTTCCATAATACATCATCTGTACATTGCACTGTGTGCTCACCACCCAAAGTCTAGTCTCCCTCCATCACCATATATTTGGCGCTGTTTATCCTCCTCATCCTCCCTCTACCCCTGCCCCCTCTGGTAACTACCCTTCTACTGTGTGTCTGTAAGTTTGTTTGTCTTGTTTTTTCATTTGTTGCTTTCTGTTTTATGTCCCACATATAAGTGCAATCCTACAGTTGTCTCTTTCCATCTGACTTCTCTCACTTGGCATGATATTCTCAAGATCCATCCATGTTGTCACAAATGGCACTATTTCATCCTTTCCTGCGGTGTCCTTTTTGAGAACGTCTGGTTTGACCTCCCCATTTTGACAGAAGAGCCCATGTTGGAAGAACTCTGCCCACAGTCACAGGTCAAATCAGCCTTCTGATTTCAATTCCTGTGCTTTGGAGTATCCCACACTCATGAGATGGGAGGCGACTGGCCTGAGGCCAGGGCAGAGGTGGGTCCTTGGGGCCCTTTCTTCTCCCAGGCCTCCATGTCCTTTACGGCTAGTGCACCCTGCTGAGGGTGTCAGATGTGTTTCTGAGCACCACACACTATACAACATTTGCAAGCTTCACTTCCAAAGTCATCTCACCACCCAAGACAACTGTATTGTGAACTGTTGGAGGTTTCAACTTCTTTCCATTGAAGTGTGTTTTCTCCACAATTTTTGCTTTGCTTGACTTCATGTATTTCTCTTAACTTGTTGTTTGTTACAATTTTTATAAAATGTTACAGCAGAAAAAAAACTTACCTCAGCAGTCATTTCCAATCAAAAGTCATCTATTTCCTGCAAATTGTTATAGAAAAAGGGAATAGATCCATATAGATTTTAATCTGTTTATATTTTAACAAAACACAGATGCAGAAAAAGGTTTTGCTCTTGAAAAAAATCAGGAAAACGCTTTTTAATTTAGACTTAATTTTGAGTTTGTGATTATACAAAGACATGAAATAATAAAAATAAGGGCATAAGGGAAAAGCTTAATTAAAGTTTTTTGCCTCCAACTTTACAAAAAGCAAGCAGGTGAAGAAGTTAATTCTCTCCTATTCATCATCTATCCCTAGCATCTAGCATAGTTCTCAGCAAATAATATGTGCTCAATAAATTCATGTTGAAAGAATGAATGAATAAATGAGTAAGATAGTATTCTTACAATATAAGCAGACATTGGCAATACTTGGGCTGGCGGCTGGATATGATAATTTAATTGCAAATCTTGCTTCTTTATTTATTAAATTTGAATCTCAATGAAGCAATTTTCAGTCTAGTTTTAATTACCATAGATTCTTTAAAGCAATAAATCTGAATTTCATTAAAAGACTTATATTACCCAAACTTCATTAATTCATACTCTTCTTTTCCTTTATTTAGCCTGACATGGTGAAGCCTAATTTCATTGAAATGGCCCAGAGGGAAGTCAGCAATACCAAATAGGAGATAAGAAAACTGATTAAATGCAAAACTCCAATGTTTACTGGAATCCCTGTCTTTCTTTATGAAGGTCACCTTCACCTGTGTGTGTGTGTGTGTGTGTGTGTGTGTGTGTGTGAGAGAGAGAGAGAGAGAGAGAGAGAGAGAGAGAGAGAGAGAATGAGAGGAGAAACAAAGTATACTTTGAGAAATACAGATAGAGGAGTGTGGCTACCTTGGGGTGCCTAAGAAATAGTTTGGAAGTATAGGCAATAATCACTGCTTTAAAGATGAGAATCATAAACATCTCTTCTGGCAGAGTAAACACCATCACCCATATAGAAGAAGCAACCTTTAGATTCAGCTGGTTATGCAAATTCTATCAAAATAGTACAATCTATCTTACTGAACTTTGCTCGACTGCAGAAATGAAATAAACAACTAAAATGTCGGTGCTGTTCAAAATCTTGTTTAAATTATTCATTTTAAACTTCAGTCTTCTTTATGGTTATGATTGTGTGAGAAGAGTCTAGATAAGCCCCTGTGCATAATTTTACTGCTCACTGGCAACACTAAACTTGATATTCTGGTGCAATTCCACTGAGTCCTCTCAAATGGTCCACTAAGACTGGCATTGGCCTTACCTGGCTGGAGTCTTCCTTTTCCCTTAAGTTAAAAGCCAAAGCTAATTATAAATAAGAAAATGGAGGAGAGAGATGGAGAATGGTCCCCGCCCACCACCAACTGTGCCTGTTTTACTTAGGTCTACTCTCTGGATTTTTCAGTAGATAATCGCTGCTTTATGTTATTCCCGGCACCAGGACTTATTTTCATGCTTGTCAGTGTTGTGTTTTTCTCTGACAAGTTCAGCATGCTATTGCTTTTATAGCAACTTGTTTCTCTTTCCCAAACCGTGGCTCATTCTCTCTCATTAAGCAAATAACACTCCTATGCCTTGGTAAGCTTTTGCATCCTTTCATAGTAGCAAGGACACCCTATTGTGCCTAATGGAAAACCTCTACGTAATAGATTTTTATAAAGTTGTGTTTTTTTTGTAATTGCTGAGTGTGACCAGAATGTTGTATTTTGCTGCTGCAAAACATTAAGACCTACTCTTTATTGATATTTTACTTTTACCAGGTATTCAGCATGTATCTATAGTTAATCTTCACCAAAACCTAAAGTGTGTAGATTTTTTAAAAATCACATAAATACAGATGAGAAAACCTAACATTCAGGTCAGATAGCCAATGGTATCAAAGTGAACTCTGCCTGCCTCTGAATCCCATTGTCTCTCATTTAAGAGGTACCTCTCAATATGGTCTCTAGTTCAGTAGTAAAAATAAAATTTCTATGTATTTAAGTCACTCTAAAATGCCTGTTTAAAATGTCATTTTTCAGAATATTAATAGAAGCCTCTACTCACTTGTGATTACTCCCAATTAAGTGAAAAAGGGAGGGGGTGGGGGATCAACACAAAAAGGGCACTTGGGAAAAGGGAAAATATTCTTTTCGACCATGTGCCTCCGTGGCACTTAGAAACTTGCAGTTCTTTTTGAGTGCTGGCCAGAAAAGAATAGGGTAATAGACATGAAAGCAGAAACAGATGTGGGCAAGTCTAGGTGACCTGCCAAGTGGAAGATGATGTTCTATACAGATGCAGACACAAATATAGTGAATAAAAACCACCTCAAAAGACCAAGACATAGTTCTCTATATTCACCAGGTACCAAACAATGAGAAAAATATACATCTTCCAGGGGCGACTCCTTAAAGCTGAGCTTTGAAGTTTGGCATATGGAATTGTATTTCAAATAGTCTTCAGCTTCCTTTGCTAAGCATTATGGGACCGACATCTTAACTGATTGCAAATGTTTCTGCGGTAAAGTTTTCCATGGGAGTCACCAGCTGCACTGGGCAGGGCTTCTTCTTTTGCAGGAAAACGTGGAAAGTGGTAGCAGGTAGCAACAAAGTCTTCCTGTAAAACATCATTGTAAACATTTGTCAATAAATGTTTTCTGTGTTTGCTAAATTTTGCATGCAGGGTGCTCAAGACGAGCAGGTAAATTTAAGTCATAAGAAAGTACTTGGACTCTAATTCCTTCTCAGCCAGACTACTTCCAGTGGTTTAGGAGTGGAACCCAGAAGAAGTATGAGTGATTTCCAGAAAAAACAGTGTAAATGGCCAAACCAAGCAATCTACTTAAAGTGGGCAAAGCAGAGCTGGAAGGCATTATGAGTTCGAAGCAAGAGACACAATTCTCTTTCCTTCTCTCACTGGTGAACCTAAGAATTGAGTTTTAATAGGCAAGAGCTGGGCTTTTAGCAGTTAATCAGCTCTGTCATCTGTTGCAGGGAGTCCCGACCTCCTCCTGTCGGTCTGTGGATGCTTCTCACTTTACTGCCTGAGCTCCGCCTCCTGTGCTCCCCACCCTCCCACCCCAGTCTGTGAAAAACTGTCTTCCACGACACTGGCCCCTGCTGCCAAAAAGGCTGGGGGCCACTAGTCTGCTGTGTGATCTTTATTAAGAATTGAAATTCTTCAAAATAAGATTTCTCATCAGGATTCAAAGACAGAAAATCTATTATCACTTATTTCTGGATGTTCCTTTTTATATGTCCCAGGGGTCAATAGTCTTCATTAAAATATATTGTCCTTCTCAAATCAGACTTTCCTAAAAAGGGCTTTATTTTTTTAAGGCATCTTTAGTATTAAGACAGCAGGGTTTTTCTTGAGAGAGTCAAATGATAAACCTAGCAGGTGGTCAATTAGTATGTTAACCTGAAATAGTTATCTGCTTTTGTTTTTTGCTTTTACTTTAAGTCAATGGCAAAGAGTGAAGTTATTCCTGAGAGAAATCAGTTTTCTTTGTTCTCCAGATAGTGTCAGAGGAGGTCAGTTCCTATAGCTCCACCTCCAGGACTTCATGGGTGTGGAGGTCATTTTTCACCCTGTCATTAGGAAGGAGACCATGCTGCCTGAGGGCAGCGCTGTGTTCCGACCAGCACAGAGCAGGCCCTCCCACATCCCTGTGTGTGACATTCTGCAAAGGGCAGGGCAGGAATAGGCTCAGCCAACCGGATTTGTCTTTGGTTCTCCCAGAGACACATCCCTTGCTGACTGTTATAAGTGGAATCCCTCTCTTGGGAATTGTCTCCAGAGGCCCAAGCCCTTCTGGAGGCTGCCCTGTGGCAAGAATTCACCAACTGTCTCTCTTATCTTATCCTTTAGTTATGACTGGTACCGCTTTGTGTGTGAGGTCTGGGGCTTACCTCAGAGAAATAGATCTCTAAATCTGTTTATATAACATCTATGCTGAGCTAATCTGAGAATTAGAGGGGACTCCGAGGGTTGAGGAGAGGGCGTTTTCCCACTGCTTCTGAAAGGATACCAAGTGAAAGGCGACCAGGTGAACAGCATTCACTTGCTGAGCTTTGAATTCAGTCCCTGGTGTGACTTACACTCCTGGGAGAATCCGCCCCACAGGGGTGGTTTCTTGGGGACATGAAGGTTGGCAATACCAACCCATTGCACAGCTATGGACGTTCCAGATCTGCAGTTCATGTCGTTTATGTCTTTGTCTTACACATTTGAGTTCTAGATTGGAGGGAAACACACTTCAAAAGTTGAATACCAGTTTTCAAAAAAGGACAATTTTTGGAAAACTGAAGTTAGCACCCTCTTCAAATAGTCACCTTTAGAGTCTTCAGCTCAGGTTTCTATCTGAATCAAAGGTGTTGAATGCTCTCACAGCACCTTTACATTCAGGAAGTAAGAGCCTCATCGATTCCCGGAAAACCTCAGTTTCCCTTCAGGCCGGACTGAGTTTAACCTCTCATCTCTTACTCCCGGCAAGGTAAACTCTGTATTATATTGCTTGGTCAGGTCAGTCAAGTACCCTATCTGAGAACATTACCGTAAGGGTACCTTTCTCAGTCACAGCAAAAATACATTTTGCATGCTGACGAGTGTTTGCAGGATACCAGCGTGCTCTAAGTGGCTGAGGAGCTGTGCTCTGGAAGCCCTCACTTCCTGGCCCTCTCCAGCCTCAACTTAAAAGAACACAACAGGCACAGGCATCTGAGTGGTAAAAGCCTGTATCGCTGTGCATCTTTTCTTAGCTGATCCTTGCAAAGAGCTGTGAAGGGTTTGATATCTTACCTTGCTTGAAAACTTAGCAAGTAAGACAGCCAGATTCATGAATACTGGGAGAAGACAGAGATTCCTGGGTAAGAGACAAAGGACTGTTTTTTTGTCATAGTAATAGCAATGGTCAGAGTGTAAGTAATTTTTTAGGGGGTGGGGCAGTTCCCTGGACCCTATAGGGTGATGCAAAACAAAAGGGCCAAATGATACACCTACACACACAATAGGCTGCATCACAGGAGAGGAACCCTGGATTTAGGGAACCCAGATATTTCACATTGGGCCATGAGCATTCCTGTGTTTGCTCTCAGGGAGGCATTATCTGAATTTCACTGGATGATAGGCATGCAAAGCATCTCCCTTTGTTCTAGAGGGACAGACTGTCTTTTTTTCCAAGGCTGTTTGCTGTAGAAACATCCTTAAAAACCTAGTCCAGAATAAAAGAGCAATCAGTGCTTCTGTTGTAAAATGTGCAGAAATGTGACACCCACAGAGAACATCTCCCAACAATTTCGTACGTATATGGCAGAGCTGGTAATGCAGCACTTTTGGATGGAGGGTTGAATTATTTCCAGCCAGGACTCTAATTCCATGTTATCTTTCTGTAGGGTTGTTACACTGCTTTGGGAGATTAAAGATAAGAGAAATGTAAGAAGAGTTGTTCTCGCATGCTGAATGTACTCAAGGATTCGTAATTAGTCAGTTCTTAGTAAATGCTAAGAAGTGGGAATAAATGATTCTCCACTAAATGGTGACCTTTCTTTTCAGGTTATTGCTTCTAAGTTCACGCCTCAGTAAACTACCGGTGGGTAGTATACCTACGCGTCATTTTTCCAACATTCAAACGTTACTACTGTAAGATCATTAACATTTTAAAATCATCCCCCCTCACAAATTGAGACATTAACCTTACCACTGCAGGTAGATTCTAACTTCAAAAATCGGTCCTATCATTGCCACTGGAAAAAATCCATTTATAGACTGAAAAGCAATTCTTGTTCTATCAGTTCTGAAGTTTATAAAATTAACCTTTTAACTAATGAAAAAAGATCTAATGAGTTCTAAACTTTAGCAGACTGAAAATACAAAGGAGGAGATCTTTCATGAATTGAATTATTAATGGGGGGCTTCTTTGAGGACAGAAGACAGGAGGGTAATCGAAACACTGTGTCTGATGCAGAGGGGCTATAGGTCAGTTTCCTCTCTGGAAAAACAAAACAAAACAAAACAAAACAAAACAAAACAAAACAAAACAACAAACACAATTCCTCAGTGGGATCCTGGTCTGGTAAGCAATTAATTTTAAATGATAGTTTTATATGTTCTGGGAAATGTGAATATCAGTGCAAGTACTATCTCCCCTCCTTTTTCATTATGTTCTCGTCTCTCCAAGATGGATCAGATTGTAGGGTTAGAATTCAAACAGAGCTCTCTCTGCTAGCCAGGAAAGACCTGCCTGATGAATGAGCCAGGGGAGCAGAGCTCTGGCAGGCAGAAACAATGGCAGGGAAGAAATGACTGCATTGCCTCAGACTTAGATGATTTTTCCCCGAGGAAAAGGACAGCTTCAGCCTTCTCCTTTGTGAGCCCTCCGCCTGCCATTTCTCTTCTTCTGGGTCTCTACGACAAAGTAAATAATTTCCAGGTTGCTTTCATTTTGGAGAGCAGAAAACAGCCCGAGAGGATTTAGAGAAAATAGCCATGTTCATCAGAGATACCCAACTTCCCATTTCGCTCTGTGGGATTTCTAGGGATACGTTTTCTTTGCAGTCTTAACAACAGTGGATTTTCTTATGCTGTTTCTGTGGAACAGATACGAATGTTAGGAATCAAGCTCCATGTAAAATGCAGAGAGAGCAATGTCTGGTGCTTGTTGGGATAGAAACTTTATTAAGAGACACCTTTTCCTTTTCTCTGTGTGTATTGTTGATATAGGCAAAATATATTTTTAGATTAGATGCTGAAAATGGTTAGGAAAGTCTTTCTCTAGAGCCATTTTTAAATTTCTGTCCAAAGGGACAGAAATTTCTATGGTGTCTAGAGGCTCTTTTGTTCACTACATATAATATTTTTCTTCTCTGCTTATTATTTTATATCTTCTGTATGGTTTTTCTCTGCAAACATACCTCCTCCTGTGGCCGGTAACCATGGAGGCCTGCTATCACGCTAGTCAGTAGGGAGACTACTGTGGCCTCAGGAGTTTGTAGTCTGGAGCTGTGACATCTAGCACAGTAGCCGCTAACCACATGTGGCTCCTGAACACTTGAAGTGTGGCTATGTGAATGAAATGGTGAATTTTTAGTTTCACTTACTTTTAATTTCTGTATTTTTCAGGCTATAAGATGCACCTTTCTCCCAAATTGGGGAGGAAAATGGGGTTGTCTTATAGTCCGAATGTAGCTTTACACTTACATTGGTGAAATATTATGTTATTTATGTTATTAAATATTTCACCACATTTTTTGCTTCAAAATTTTTTTCCTATTTTCCTCCTCTAAAACCTAGGTGCATCTTATGGTCTGAAAAATACAGTAATTAAAATTGAAAATACATCATTTTTTTAAAACATTGATTGCGGGTTGAAATGATAAGAAAAAAAGACACAGAATCTTAAGATTTATTTTACCTGTTTGGATGAAGAGATTTAGAAACTAAGAAGAAAAAGATCCCCAGTTCAATTTGAATCTCAGATAATTAAGGAATAATTTTTTATATAAGTATATTCTTATTTTTTTTTTGCCTGGTAAGTCTACTTGTTTTCTTTACTTCCTTTCCTGTGGCTTCTTTGAAACGACATGTGAAATGGCTCCCACAATATTTCTATTGGATCGTATTGCTCTAGAATAAATATGGGTAGGTCAACTTTTCTAGAATACAAATTTCATGAAGGCAAGCAAATGTTTTTGGTTATGTTTGCCAAATGCAGTTGATTTTTTCAAATAAAATATTTATAACATGATTTTTCCTGGGAATCAAACTCATTGGTTTGGAGAAGAGTTGTTTGAATTTAGAGGACGAGAACGTTCAGGTACTGGGGTGCTCTCCGTGAATCCTGCATTCTGTTTATCCATCGTTCCTCTCCTTTCTTCCCTTTGCTCCTTGGTCACATCCATGTGTTATTATTTCGGTAACACTATGGCCAGTACCACTACATACATTCATCTCAGGCATTTCATTGCACCTATCAGGCATAAATTCAGTCCTAGATTTACCCCAAATCTGCCCTCTGTGCTTGCATCTAGCAGCTCAACCTGGCTGTAGGAGGTCATACAGAGGGCTCATTGGAGCGATTATAAGTGTATAATCTGCAACTGCAAATGGGCCTTTAATTTACTGCATGTTTTTGGTTCTTTCCCACCACCATTTTCTTAAAACACTTCCAAACTCTCTGTTCTCTGTAATCCTCCAACTTCTTCATTCTTTCCACTGCTCTCAGAAGATGATATTTTCACAGAGAAAATGAAAACTATTAGATAAGATTGTGATCTCTCATCTTTCCATTTCCAAACATATCTCTGCCTACATCTGTATCTAACCTCTTCTCATTTCCTCCTGTTTCATAGAGGAGCTGTTTGCATCCCTCTCAAAGCCAATCGGCTCCCTGCCTCTTTAGAATTGTACACTATCTCCATCTCTGTCTCCCTATCTGTCTCCCACCACCACTATGTAGGGAGATTGGACTGTTCCCATTACTGAACTGTGACAGTTCTTAAGATCAACAATGGCCTCTACGAATCTAAATCCAATGGACATTTTTAGGCTGCCTCTTACTTGACTTGCCTGTGGTATTTGTTACTGTCAATCATTTCTTACTTCGCTGGACTGTGCGGACACGACCCTTTTCCGCTTACTTTCTACCTCTTTGTGGAGTTATCTTTACAGGCTTATCCTTCACTCTTCTGACTTGAAATATCAGAATTCTTCAATGCTTGAGGCGCTTTTCTCCTTTCACTTCACACTCTGTCCCTAGACTTGCTCATTATGCCTCTGGCTTTCATCACCACCTCTATGTAGATGACTTACAAATGTGCAAGCCAGTGCACTCCAGACCCAGAGTTCCCTTGGAGATTTCAGGATTGATGTCTGAAAAATCACGTTGAGCTCAATATGTCAAAACTGCATTTATTATGTCCCCTTCTCCTCCAACTTGGTTCTTTTCAGGCATCACTTGGTTCGTTGACCCCTGATCTCTCACCTTCACCAAGTTCAGACTTGCATTGCAGTATGACATCTCTCTCAGCCTTTTCTGACGTTTTCCCCAATAAATCTATTGCACATTTCATTTCATCTTAGTGTCTGTTTTTTTTCTTTTTGAACTAATATACAAGGTAAAGAGAGACCTCCATTGAAAGATGAGGTAACGAAGAATATAGCTAACACTATACTAGATCGTATTGAGCTCAGCCCTCCCTCCCTCTTTTTTTTTTTTTTTCTTCACAGAGAAGGAAGATGAAGCTTAGAAATCCTTGACTGGGGCAGAACTGAATAAGGCCCGTCCGCTGCAAAGTCCATAAGTGTAATTAATCTGTTTCATAGCCAATAGATATAAAGTTTCCTTAAAGGTAAGAGTGGCTCTATTCTGAGTATGTCTTTAGATATTTCTTTATTGTCTTTTTCATTACCATGTGTCCCTCTTATAGCCCACTTCCTCCCCTCCACAATCACCACACTGTTGTCCATGTTCATGAGTCCTTTTCCCATTTTGCTCAATCCCTCCACCTCCTAACCTCCCTACCCCGCAGAGCTGTCAGCCTGCCCTCTATCTATGAGTCTGTCTCTATTTTGCTTGTTAATTCAGTTTGTTCATTAGATTCTACATGTGAGTGAGATCATATGGTATTTGTCTTTCTCTGACTGGCTTACTTCACTTAGCATAATGTTCTCTAGGGCCATCTGTGCTGTCGCAAAGGGTGAATTTTTTTTTTTACAGCTGAGTAGTATTCCATTGTGTAAATGTCTTATAGTTGTTTTATCCACTCACCTACTGATGAACACTTGAGCTGCTTACATTTTCGAAGGTTAATTTTAATGTGAACTTCAGTGATGTATATATGTGTGTATACATATATACATATATATTTATTACACATAGAAAACTACATCAATCATGCTTGTCCTGCTCAATGAATTTTCACAAAGTAAACATACCTATGTAACCTTCCACAACAAAACACAGAACATAACCTGTACTACGGAAGCCCACATGGGCTTCCCTCCAAGTCATGAGCACTCCCTCCTTCCTCTTCAAAGGAAACCACAACTGTGACTTCTAACACCAAAGGCTAATTTTCAATTTTCCTTAATGAAGTACCTCAAATCTATTTTTTTTCAGAGATTTATAGTGCCTCAAACAAGCAGGTGAATGTGTCGACAACAATTTGTCATGGAAAACCTCTGAAATCACCTGGTTCACTGTTTCATTGCCAGAGTCAGGATCCTTTCCCTATCCTGACCTGTAAAAAAGACATGATGTCTTTGACAGAAACTGAGCATGTTCATTCTGCTGTGTCACCTTGGAAAAGTTATTGAACACCTCTAACATTCATCTTCTTCCTCTGTAAAATGAGCACAGCCACATTAAACACTTAGTTGACCATCATCAGGGAATGAGTTAATGCAGACAGAAGTCATGTCCTGGTGCCCAGCACACAGTATAACTTCAAGGAATGCTGCTTTTGCAGGAGTAATGAGTGGTACTAAGTACAAAAGTTCATACTAGAAGTTTTTAGAGGGAATATGCTAAATTAGTGACTTCTAGCCAACCTTGGGCACGTGAGTTAGTTTTTGAGTGTTCTCTTCTTTTCTAAGAAGACAAAAGGTAATAATGAGTTGCTTTTGTAAGTATTGATTTCTACAGATGAGAAGATAAGGACGCCTTTTAAATATACAAATTATCTTTTTGTTTCAAAGAACAGCAGTGCAGAGGCAGGTCAGTATCCTCTTGAGAGATGGTCTTGTTGAAAGAATAAAAGTCCTACTGACTTTTGAAATTCCTTAGAATATTTAAATGACATTCTAATACATAAACCTCTCTCCATTCTAGAAAAAAAGATGTTTAGAACTAATATATTGAAGAAAATGTCTAAACTTAGTTTTTCCTGAAGTAATGAGGTCGATGACTGCCATTGGCGAGAACTAGTCACACGGCTCCCTCCAGCTTCAAGGAAAGCTGAACAAGTAAGGGGGCCATTGATATCCAGAGAGCACTGACTGCTTCTGCCGCACGTTCTGCAGGGTTCTCTGAGTCCACTTTGTTTCCCTAGTTTCCATGACTCTAGCTGGGGCTGTGCCTCCTTGTATTTCCTCCCTACACTGATGACATTGTTTCAAGGTAAGCATTCTCTAGAAGAACACTCAATAAAATGGCCCTAAAGGCAACAAAGAAGGAAGCAAAGAAGAAGTGGTAGACACATATATGATAGCCTATATAAACAGTAGGTACTAGGATATGGGAACCACTTACCAGCTGGTGATGTGAGCAAGTTATGTAACCTCTCTGGGCTTTAGTGTTTTATCTGCAAACACAGAAGTGATGATAGTAGAACCTACTTTATAGGACGCTTTTGAGGACAAAAATAGTACACATGTGGCACTTAGTGCCTGGCACATGGAACGGACAGTCACTGCTAGCTATAATTATTTTATGAACTGAACGATTAAATTCTAAATAATAGAGAGCTGAATATATAAGGTGATAGTAAATTTATCACATTTTAAATCATCTCCCATATAACCTCAGCCTAATGAGGAAAATTATTTAATATGTGTTATTATCAGGATTATAGAAACACACCAAAAATAAAAACAGAATATGTTCTTTCTCTGCACATATGGCACACTGGCTAGATGTAATTTTTTTTTAAGCTATGCAAGAGCATTTTGGAAATGGAACAGACCCAACGAACAGGGGCATTTAAGATGTGTTTTGTAATTGCGCACCATATTGCTCGATGGGAACTCTTCTCCTTCAGTGTCAAGGGACCATGATGAGTGTCCTGAGATATAAGGTCCTTTTTTTAAAACTGCAGGAACTCAAGCTGGCCCCTGCTGATGTGGCGCTGTGGCAAGGGCGTTGCTGCTAAGTTGTCAGCAGGAAGGTATTCTAGCTACCTTCTTCCCCTCTCCGTTTCCAACAAGGAGGAACAGCTGAAGCAAACGAGGCAGAATCTTTTTCCAATTACATTGTAAGCATATTTTATTTCAGCTGCTGCCTATGAGAAACATGATACTGAGTGATTTAGTGGCACTGAGGCAAAACCAGCCTACACAAGATTTAGGAGTACATTGCTGAATTTCCAGAAGATTATTTGGGTGAAATGATATGGTAGGTTAATTATTAGACTGAAAAGTTTTAAGACTTTTAATTGCTATCAAGGAGAAATTGCAGCCCTAAATATAGTCCCAAACTACTCTTAAAGCACAAAATTGTAAAAAAAAACGGTGACAAATCAGTCTGAACCCATAGACTGTAATTGTTTTGAAGGGGAGACAGCAGAGCTTTTAGATGTGATGTGATTTACTTGGTGGCACTTAGCTTCTAACTTTTACTTTGAAGAAGAGTAAATGTGAATTGATTTTCTTTACTTCACATCATCATATAACTCTTAACTCTTCATAAGTGTTCCTGAGGGAAAAGGCCAAGTTGGAATTTTCCCTGTGCTGAACTAAGTGAAACATCAGCCAAAATTCAAGCCAATATTTTTTTGCAAAGGCATAACTTCTGAATAAGAGTGTAAACAAAGTGAGTTATGTTTTCTGTCCCTATCTTTCTCCCTCATGTCTTATCACCTTGGATCCTCCTCCCTTTCTCTCCCTTGTATGAGTCCTTCCTTATTTCTTTTTCCATTTTTTTTCTTTCTATCTTAAAAATCCTTTGACGTCCTACAACAGAGCAGACACTGTTCAATGTACTCGGGAAGGGGTAGGTAGGTAATGGGTGATGGAGAAAGATGAAATGAAGACCTTTCTCTGTCTCAAGAAAATAGAGATTTCTGGATATGATCCATACATAAATGCACTCTTATAACCCGAGATGCCTGCATTGGGGCTTTTGGTTAAGCTGAGGTCTGGAAGTTCTCTCCTAATTCTCCTGATTTGGGGGTGTAGACCAGTGTAAATTCCAGCTCTTCTACTTACTAGTTGGGTGACTTGGAGTCTTGGGTTTTCTGATCTATAAAATGAGTATAATACTTGATTAGTTGAAAGTAATCAATAAGGATGAGATTCAAATCCACAGAAAGATGAATGAGCAGTATATTGCAATAGTAATACTATAATCAGGTATAATGAGAGTTTGAAGTAAGGACAGATGAACAGTACCGAGGGGACGGGAGGACAGTGAAGAAATATTAAGTTGCTAGAATCAGGTGGTCCTGAATACCAGTTAGATGTGAGGGGGAGCAGAGGAGTTGAAGCTGAGACTGATTTGGGGGTTTCTGACTTTGGTTTCTGGTGACCCTGTTAAGTGGAAATAGATATTCAGTATGAACAGAATTGACTTCGGGTCTTCAGTTTTGAGGGCCCTGAAAAATAGGCAAGTAGAGATACTCAGAGGGTAATAATACATAAAGTCTACAGAAGTCATCAAATTTCAACGAGCATTTGCTAAGCATGTCAAATGTGCCAGATACTCTGAGACACTGGATATAGAATGGTTGTAAAAAAAACCTTAATTATCCCTTTGCTTTCTAGGGGAGGAAAAAGATGTAGAGTAAATGCTAACGTGGTAAAATATGCAACTAAAAATACATTACATGAAGGAAAATCACGGAGGGCTACGAAAATATCTAGTAGCAGGTGCTAATTCAGATTGGGAGGTTCGCAGAGGTTACATCTGTCCACAGAGATGTAAACTGTGACTGGGGAAGGATTGGAGTTAGCGGGTGTTGTTTCCCCCTGGACTCAGGCTGCCCTGAAATTGTTCTCCACGGTCTTTTTCCCTGTGGTTGCAGATTAGTGACTATGACTCTATTCAGTAATCTACATTTTAGAAGAAAGAAGTAGAAAGAGAACGGAGTGCTGTTTATGTAATGTGGGAACATTAGCACAGAGACTTCACTTTACATCTGATTGGTCAGAAGTGCATCACAGTACTACCCCGAGCCGGAAGGTGACTCAGAGATGGGGCTGGGAACCGGCCAATGGTGTCATCTATATTCACAACAAGAATAAGGTCTTCAAAACTGCGAGAGAAGAAAGTTTCAGGAAGGTGAACTGGCAACAACATCAAACGTCACAGAGGTTGAAGAAGATGCGCTCTGAAGCGAAACCATGGATTTGACATTTAGCAGGGCAGAGACCTTGCCCATCATGCTGTCGGTTGCATTCCAGGCACCTTCTCCAGCGGCTGGGATAGAGGAGGCGATTAATCACTGACTAGGGAAATTAATCTGACTGCCGAGCATTAGATGTATTGCATGCATAAAGGTCTGTATTGATCATCCAGTATAAATTAAATTCTAATTTTCTCTAAGTAAATACTTTCTGGAACGAGTGAGCATCTGGAGAGTTATCCTTCATACAAAAATCAGAAACCAGTTAGGAGGAAGAGACTAGAACTTAAAAATATTTCCCTGATGCTCAGTGAAGCAAGAGAAAAGAACTACCTGGAAGAATTTGCTTACCTCTATAATTTCAGTAGCTGTTTTTAGTAGGTTCAGGTGGGTTGTAGACTTGGAAAAGCTGTTTCTATATCCTGATAGCCATTTATTTATATGCTCCCTTGTTATAGGAAAGATTAAAACAGGTTTCTATCTCATAGGATGGAAGAAAAACTTCTATGGAAGACATTTATGTTATCAAAGTATTCTATTGGTATCTTATATTTGCATAACACATTAGAGTCACAAAACACAGTTAAATACCACATCTCATTTGGTTATCTCAACCATGTGGGAGGTTATTAGGGTGAGTGTCCTTAACCCCACATTTTATCATTGGAAAAAATTCAAAAGACCTTAAGTCACTTACTAAAAATCGCACATGTACTATGAGATTGAACCAGGTTTGGAACGTGAATTTTAATCCCTGATTCAGTGTTCTTTGCTAAATAAAGTTTGCTTCCAAATACATAGAATAAGTTAGGTAGTTAGCTTCCCATTGTCATGTGACACCCCCAAAGGAGTAGCTGTTTCTGTCTTCTGCTCTTTGTGTGGTTGGAAGGTGGTGCACATTTGGTATCAGTGGGTAAATACATTTTGAAATGCTCTCTTCTTTTTGCAGAGATGCTAGCAAAGGTGAAAGGGGTCAGCCTTTCTCAATGGATGAGAGTATTCCGTCATCGGAGTAGGGGTCATGTGTTAAATGACGATCTTAATGTAGAATAACTATGAGGATCACTTCCTGTTTTCATTAGGGAATCATGTAGTTTGGTCTGCATGGGAGTTTCTGCCCCCAGTCAAGTATTTGTTGCCCATGCATTGTTTTACTTGGAAATTAAAACAAACTTCATGGAAGAGACAAGTTATAGGTACATGAGCTAACAACCTTATTTAAAGCCTGATTAGAATTTAGCATTTTAACTCTTTAGGGAACATGACTTCCCTTGTAGACATTTTGTCTTTTCTTTCTTTCTGTTTCACATTTCTACCACAGTTTCAAAATTGAATTTCGCCTGACTTTCCTCCTTTCTTCTGGAATCTTCTGTGGCTTGCTATTTGTGACTAATCCATGCATTTCCTCCTTTTGGAGGAAGTGTTGATATGCTATTTGGATCCTTTCAATTCCTTTGTGACCAATGAGTGACAGGACAAGGCACATATCTTTTAAAACAAAACAAAACAAAACAAAACAAAACAAAACAAAACACTAACCATAAGTCTATTTGTCATCTATAACCCCAGAATTTTATTTTGTGAGAAAAAAGATGAAGAAAAGAAATAACCTAGTATTCTACAGAAGATAATTATGTTGTAAATTATCACCCACTGGCCTGACAGAGTCTGAGTCTGTAGGCCTTGAGGCCAAGAACAGTTCTAAGCTGCCCGCTAGATAAATGGGAGCGGCCGATCCATGGGAGCTGCGGGCCTCCCATGTCACCAGGTGACTCTGGAGATTAGGACTCTGTGCTCCGAGAGTCTTGCACGTGGATGTGTGCAATAAATCAAAACTAATCGTATCCTGAAGAGAACAACAGGTGTGTTCATACCTTTGTGGGGTTATTTGACCCCCACCATGGGCCTTCTAGAAGTGTTAGACTTGAGAACTTGCTAATAGTTTATCTGAAATAGTGTTTGAATCCCTTTATTAAAGTTTTAAAGATTCATTTTCTATCTTTCTTCCAGGGATCAGGGTTCAGTATATTCATTTATTCACTCAACAAACCACTCTTAATGTTTTCTATGTGCCAGATGCAGGCTGGTACAATGCCAAGATGAACCAGGTAATGTTTTTATAACTAAGAAACTTGTAATTTAGTAAAGAAGATGAACGCACTGACCAGTGGTTTTCAACAGGTGTGCCACAATCATTCAATGCCTGACTGTTTAGTCATGGACACTGACCTCTTTTCCCTTAGATTGTCAAATGGACAAATGACAATAGCCAACACAAAAATAGCCATTCAGTGTGAATGAGTCAAAATTATACCAAGTTTTTTGTCAGATTGGCCAAAAATATATTTTTTGGTGTGCCACAGAATTTTAGTAATCAGTTTATGTGTGTCAAAAGATAAAAAAGGTTGAAAATCAATGACATAGACCATAAAAGAAAAAAATTTGGTACAGGAATATTTATTAGTACTATTTTATATATTAGTGGTTAACAAAAAGAAAAATAAGAGAAGAAACACAAAAAGTAAGAATGTATAGAAAGAGTGGGCAAAAGGAAGAATTAGTACAGATATAATGTATTCACATTTTATATTATTGACTGCTTTCATCTGCAAAACGCTTTTTGAAAATAAATGACTGTTTGCTGATGTTCAACTGAAATTATCTAGTCAAAAGGAATCAAAAGAATAGTGAATTTGTTCAAAAAGCAAGCATAATTACAGAGGTTTACAAATAGGCAAAACCCTGCAATTATAAAGTGATGGATTTGTTTATCTTTATACTCATGATTACCCACATTAGCGTCTTTGTGTAATTTTTGGCACTAGAATTTCAGAATAGTATTGAGAACTTAGAAAGATTCAGAATAAAAGTTCAAAAATTTATTGAAACAAGGTTCTCCATAGGAAAAGTGCTAAGTGGCTTGGGGGAATTTAACCCTTCAAGAGCTCCAAATAAAGATGCAGAACAAGTAAAAGAGTGTGCTCAATACTCAGCCGCAGGGCCAAGCTGGCATCCTTGACAGCCAACCAGATTATTACCCCCAGGGCCCTTTGAGGTAGAAATCCTGGAACTTCCAAATGCCCCTGAATGATGGAACTAAGTTTCAAAAGGAACATCTATGGGGATTTCAACATGTGCTTCACTCTAAGTACTCAATAATATTTATCAAATGAATGAAGATGAGGATAAGAAGCAACTTCAAGACTGACTTAGCAGTTATTTCCTGTGTCTCCTTTGCACTTCATTTGGATTTTAAATAGAAAATTATTATGAATTTGTTAATACAGTAGTTCCCTTATTTTCCACAGTCTCAGTTGACCGTGGTCAATTGTCGTCCAAAAATGTTAAATGGAAAATTCCACAAATAAACAATTTATAAGGTTTAAATTGCATGCCCTCTGGAGTAGTGTGATGAAATCTCATGCCACCCTGTTTCCACCGACCCGGGACATAAATCATCTCTTTGTCACATCTCCCTGATGTATATGGTCCTCACCTGTTAGTCACTGAGTAGCCACCTGGGTTATCAGACTGATTGCTGCAGTATCTCAGGGCTTGTGTTCAGGTAAACCCTGTGTCATTTTAAGAACGGGCCCGAAGCACAAGAGTAGTGATGCTGGCAATTTGGACATGCCAAAGAGAAGCTGGAATGTGCCCCTTTAAGTGCAAAGGGGAGTGTGGGACAGTAAGATGTTTCAGAGAGACCACATTCACGTGACTTTTATCACAGCATATTGTTCCATTTTATTATTTGTTACTGTTGTTGAAATAGTTTTTAGAGAGTAATTTGAATATTAACAAAAGTTCTCTTTGCCCTACATGTAACAATATAGGACTATATCTACATGGGAAACTTACTGATATGTGAAAAAATTACAGATTCATGGAATCATGAGGATGAAATCACCTATTATTTCATCTATTATCAAGCCATCTATATTTTCTTGTGCAACTACTCTGTTGCTTAACTAACATCAGTCTCTGAAGTTTTTCTTTATTCGCTTTAACGTGTCTTTATTGAAGACCTACAACATATGAGATAGTATTGCTCAGAGCTGTGGGGGAAGACACAGGTTACTAAGACATAGTTGCTCCTTGCTTTTCAGGAAGATGCAACCTTGTTGGAAAGAAGACTATGATCCTAAAGGGGCTTGAAACCTCAAGTTCATGACTAATAAACAGATACCTAATTCAATTGTTAGTATCCAACTTTTACTCTATTGCATATTGATGTTCCCATTGTTCTCTGCTCCCTGCCCCATGCAAAGAGCTGGGCAACTTCAGGTTACAGACTATTTGGCCAGCACAGTGTTGGCTGTAAAGGCTTCCACTAACTTATTACATGTGCGTATGCACGCACACACATCACACCCACATTTAAAATTTTAACTAAGTTTCCATGTAGTTATTTCATAACAGCTTAATTCTGAATAGTCTTTTGTCACTTCAGAATGCAGTGGTATATTGAAATAAAAGCATATTTTGGCTTCTACCAAGGGGTGGGCTTCTCCTCGGGTTTCGCATTTTCCTTTGTGCCTCTCCTGGAATGGTTTGTGGAGAAACCAAAAAGGCAGAGGCTGCCACTCCTCATCCCTCCTCCTCTTCTAGCTCATCATATTCTTATATAATTCAAGAGAAATCTGCTTTTGGTTAGAATGCAGTTGAGGGCAAAGTAAGGTTTTTTTTTTTTTTTACATGAAAAAGTTCCAAGTTTGTATGAAAGTTCTGTCAGAGCAACAACTTAAATGGAGGCAGCTGGGAATCATTAAGGAAGCTCGCAGTGGACAATGATTAAAGCAGGATGGAATTTCCACTCTCTCGGTCTCCCTCTCTCTCTTTTTATGGTACTTTAAGCAAGTTAGTGTTGCTTTTGAAACTGGAATTAGCCCTCCGACTATGAGAGTTGGAAAATTATTTTACTCCTTCACTTTCCAGAGACCACTCCACTGATTTCCAAGGCTGTTACTGCAAATGAATAAATGAACACATTTGGAACTAACTGGTGCTCAGCAGTGGTGTGCCGCATATTTCATGATTATTCTTGCATCTTCCTGGTCTGAGTCTGATTTGAAATGATAACCAGTAAGGAACATTAAGAACACTTTGTGACTACTTTCCTAGTCTTATATGATAACAGAAGGCTACGTTTTAAGGCCCCAACTTTTACCTCTCACCTCTCTTCTTTAATGGTCATGCCACTTTTAATGACAAGAAATAGTTGCGAATGAGTCATTCTGAGTCCTTTTTTTTCTTCCAACTTTCTATGGGCTCAGCTGTAAGGCCTACTGGGTCCTCCGTAGCAAAGGCTCATGGGTAGGGGCTGAAGTCAGGGCCGGGAAAGGGCTGCCTGGCTGCAGGTTTTTCTCTGTGGGTGTGGCATGGTGTGGGCGGGTATTGCTATAAAGAGGGTGAATCTGGTCAGTGGAGCAAGGCAGAGGGATTTATTGTGAGTAGAGCTTGGTAAGCAGGGATTGTCTATGAGGCTAGTCTAGTGGGAGGGTGACCCTGGCTCATGGCAAGGCACGTGGGACAGAGGGTCCAGGTCTCTCCGGGAAAGCAGATTACTACTACACAGTCAGGAAATGAACTGGACAGTTAGCATGGGGCATTAGGAGATGTCAAGGGAGAGAGAGGGGTTAAGAGGGTGAGAGAGTGAACTCAGCCTCAGCTGGCATTGAACCCCGGGCAGCAAAATGAATTCACACTATTGTTTGCCTGCCTGAGTCAGAGTTGGTGATCGAGGAGGGCTTCCTCAGCAGGACCAGGCTGGAGAGACTGAGGGGAATCCTTCAAGACTTGTCTCTAGCTCTCCTTCCCACTCTACCTGGCCAATATCCAAGAATTAAGTGTGTCTTTTCCCCCATTCTTTCTTGGGATAACTCTTATGAAGACCAGAAAACAGAACTAACTGAAATTTTGAAAACAGAACTTACTGGTTAAAATTTTAAAAAAAATTGTTTTGCCACCTCTCAGCAAGACTTGCATAGATGTGGCAAGATAACCTTGCTTTGGTGAATGGGCAGGGCTTGTAAAGTGGAATTACAAAAAGTTAATCTTTTCCCCACTTCTCACTCAAACCTGAACAGTGGGACAAATTCTTGTCTGTCCCTGGATGAGTGTCAGAAAGGGCACAGTGGCTCTTTTGGTCACTCTTGGATAATGAGACACCCTTTGTGTTGTAGACACCTAAGAGCTTTTATTTCAGTCATTAAAACATCTGCTCCCCTGTAATAATCAGAATATTATTTGAGGTTGAAGCTTCTCATCTCTCCCAGCTTAAGTCTGCAAGGGTGGATGCCTGAAGTCTGGGAGGCAGACACGGTCAGCTCTGTCTTCAGTTCCCCATTATCTTTTTTCACCTCCTCCTCCTCTGGCTTGTTAAACTGCAGTCTCTGACCCCTTCAGCATAGGAGGGGGCAGAGGTAGAAGGAGGAGGTCAGAGGAAAGGAAAGGCATTATTTGATCAGTGCTGAAATTAGCTGATGTCTGTGTTCTCTGCATTTGGTAGTTTTTTTTTTCTTTTAAAGCTGACATTTTTCCTGGCAAATGTTAGTGCATTATTTGAAAACTGCTCACCCTCCAACCCCAAATCACTAGGGTATCTATCCTGTAGTTCTTCTGATGTCCTGGGGAATTCATCATTGCAGTTGCTTGCTTCTGTGATGTTCTGCTTCGGTCCCTGGGAATCTAGTGGCACATTCCTTTGTTAGGGTTACTGTGTACCCTGAGGAAGTCATTTTAGAGAGTATATATAGCACCCCAAGGCTGGCTCTTTTCTCTTGCATTCACAGGAAACCCTCATTCATCCTTTGCTCCAAGAAACTCTATTATAGCCTTCTTTCCTCGCAATCTTTCTTTGTCTCCCAACAGAGCAGAGTTGCTCGTCATGTAGAGAGTTTCTATATTCCATTGTCGTCTGTCACCCTCCAGGATCACTTTCCCTGGGCTTGACATGAAGAAAAGCACTCCTGATCCAACACACGCTCACAGCTTTTTACAAAATCTAATTTTTAAAGTCCAATTCTCCCTTCACCCCCCTCCCTCCTTTATAGGGTGGAGGTAGGTGATATGGTTAAGTAGAAAATTAAAAAAAAACATTTTTTACCACCTCTTGACAAGCCTTGTATAGATGGTATGAAACATCTCAATGGGTGGGAGGAATGTTTCACTTATTGTGTTGAGGCCTCTGCAGACTAAAGAGAAAGAATGAATTAAAAAATCTGTTAAAACCTGGTTCAGATATTGAAGGTGTATTGTTTTATAAGTGGTGGTAGAATCATCCAGAAAGAATGAGAGTGTTCTTTCCTATGTTTATTAACTTTGGAGACTTTTAAAAAAATTAACGTATGCTCTCTATTTTCACATAAGTCCAAGTGCTAAACGATGCTTCTGTATATGAATCATTATTAACAGGTAACTCTTTTCAAGACCAATAAAACAAAATACTAATTTGGTGGAGGTCTAAAGCCTCTAGCAGTTGAGTAGACAAACTATTAGATTGATTAAAAAGATTTTTACATAAGGACAGGCTACTAATTTGCTGAGCACTGTATCTCAAGGTTAAAAGATCCTGGCTACATTTTAAAGCAGAGAACATCAATTAAAACATTCATTAGATTCCTATTTATACTTTAATTGTCAACTTTTCTCATTTGTTGGAAGACTTTTTTAGTTACTAGTATCTGTCAGTAAGAAATATGTCTTAATTTTACTTATATTCATTTATTCATTCTTTCATTCAATCAACAAACATTAGTAATGTACCAAGCATTGCCAGCTTTTAAAAATATACTGAGGAAAAAGACAAAGCTTACCCTCAAGCACATATTCACCTCCAATTTTCATGTAATCAAAATTAGTATAAAGATATTAGTTTTTACTCAAGTTAAAGAACGAATTGTCTTTCACAATGGGCATACATCAAAAGACCCTAATATACATCCTAATTGTTCTTTTCCATTTGTGGTTGTTAGCCCATTTACTTTTGAGGTTCAAAATCTCTGTATTTCATTTTGGCCACTGTTGGCCTTGCATCTGTTGTAAATCAGAGAGCTCTTGAGAACAGAGGTCATGTGTCATCATACAGATTCTGTGGGACCATGGAAGCCAGTAAACTTGCTACTTTCTGTCCAGGAGAAGAAGGAGTCTACCTCACCATCGGAATGCAGAGAGTGGAGCCAGTTGAATTTCCCAGATTCTGAACAAAGGAGTTTCTGACTATAGCAAGTGGTAGGGCTCTTGTAAATGGCAATTTTCAGAAGGAGACTATAAGCTCTCCAAAATCACCTGTATGTAGTGGGAATACTTTCCCTGCCTTCAGATTGGTTAGCTAATGTCTGAGTCTTTAGACAAAGAACTGTCTCCCCACTTCTTTGCTATTTCTGGAGCAGATCTGGGCCAGCTGTTAGGCCCACAGAGTGCTGAGTGCATTACCCAGACATTTCTGAGCATGTGGCAGTCGGAACTGTGGCACGAGGTTTCTCCTCTTGGAGTATTATTCCAGTGATAAAGTAATTTTGCATTAGAGGTTTAATGCAAATTGTTCAACTCGATCTCATAGGTTTTAGTGCTTAGGATGGTACCAAACATTGTGAGTGGTAAAAAAAAACAACAACACATCAAGCACAGTCTTCCTGGTTAGACAGAAACACGACAATGGAAGCAGCATAGTGTGGTGGCCAATGGCCAAAAGCCAGCCCAGGAGCCAAAAGGCCTGGGGATCAGTGTCTGCTCTGCCGTTAACTAACCACGTGAACTTGGGCATGTAACTTAATTTCTTTGGGCTTCAGTTTCTTTTCTTTCAACAAATATTTATATTTTTAAGTAAAATCAGGGAATACTTTAAACACATAGAAAAGTACAGGGAATACAATAACAAATTTCCATGTATCCACCCCTGAAATTTAACAGTTGTTAACTTTGAAAAAAAGAATAAAATATTACAGAAAGTTAAAATCCACCCAACCTTATTTTTCTTTCCTTTTTATCCCAGAGATTACCACTCTCCTGAAGTAAATGTGTTCTTGCTACTCAAATTATTATAATTTTCAAAAACTATGGAAAGTAGTATTTGTGGGTTTTTAGACTTACACATCGTGCCACATCATGCGGGTATTTCTGCTGCCTCTTTTGTTCCCTTGGCATTATGTTGGTAGGATTCATTCGTGTTGATACCTGTAGCTCCATGTATTCTCTTCATGTGCCATGCCATTACATAAATATACCTCACTCCTATTCCCTGTGTGTGAAGGTTTAGGTTGTTTCCAATACTGCAATATGCATCATCACCTGATGTGTGACGTCTGCCTGTGCACGTCTGAATGTTTCTACAGTGCAGAGCTTTCTACATTCCCCCTTGATGTACCTACCACATTAAAGATGCGCTCCGATTCTGTGTCGGTTCAGGTCTTTCGAGGAGCACATATCAAGGTGGAATTAGATGTTAGAGAACCTGATTTTGGAGAATGCTTGTGAAGGGTACAAACGGAAGGACTAGGACTGGGTGAGAGAGCCTTTACATGTCACTGCAGCTTCAACACCTGAGAACTAAAAGAGTGAAAGGCAGGTTGGATTGAATGAGTCTCAGCCACAGCACAGTTCTGAGAAAACATCCATAGGCTGATGGGGACTCATCAACAAAGGTTGCCGGTTGGGAGAATCCATTGTCAGGTATGAAGGACTGGCTGTCACACTGTGTGCGATGCTTGGGTGTGGTCTGAGGGCAGCTGGGGAATGTATGAATCCCAAGAGGGTGGCTGGGGCTGTCAGTCAACCAAGTTGCCTGCACAGTGCTCTTGAAAGAGGTACCACCCTGGCTGGTGTAGCTCAGTGGATTGAGTGTGCACTGTGAACCAAAGGGTTGCCGGTTCATTCCCAGTCTGGGCACATGCCTAGGTTGCAGGCCAGGTCCCCAGTGGGGACCACATGAGAGGCAATCCCATACTGATATTTCTTTCCTTCTATTTTTCCCTCCTTTCCACTCTCTCTAAAACTAAATAAATAAAATATTGAAACAAAAAAAAAGAAAGAGGTACTGGCAATGCACCTCGGTGGCCACTACAGACATGGATGCCCTCTACCCACAGTGCTGAGCGAGAACAAGGCAGCCACGGATCTGACAGACTGTGAGGTTCAGAATTATTCAAGTTGCGGCAGTGCTACTGGGAGCTTACAGTTCCTGCTGAAATAGATTTCTGGTCTCTCATTGTCTCTGGGGAGCCCTGTTTCTTTCTTTTAAGGCAGGCTATGTGTTGAGCCTTTTTTGTTTGTTTTGTTCCCTTTTATCATACACGCTGCATGGTTTAATAGGACTGGGTTTATGTGTCCTCAATTGCCTGTGTTAACAGAATCAGAAAGACCTCATCTTCTTCAAATGATTCTAAGTTTTAAAAAAACGTGAATATGGGCCAGACAATAATGTTCATGCACTGGTGTATCTGGAGATAACCTAAGAGAAAAGCTGGGAAGATAAATCTTGAAAGAAAGATGGGAACAATGTGAATGGTAGGCCATCTACATTTTATAAAATAGAAATATGTAAGTTTTTTGTGACATCTTGAGAGAAGGGTTCATGGCTTACTCATCTTAGTGTATGTGGCCCTAAATACAGCACTTGGGCCATGAGGATAATAAAAAAAATAAATGTGTATTAAATGGAACTTAATAGAAGAATCAACACCATTGTTTTTTATTGAGAGAAGAGTTTACTTTTGTATTTGGACCCCAGGAATTTGGGGTGAGATGATCTTAACCTCATTTTGGAATAGTGAGAATAGAATTCCTCTGACAAAGTTATTACAATGTAGACATATTACTGATTTCTTTGAAAAACAATAAGCTCTGGCTGGCGTAGCTCAGTGAATTGAGTGCGGGCTGCGAACCAAAGCATGGCAGGTTCGATTCCCAGTCAGGGCACATGCCTGGGTTGCAGGCCACGGGCCCCGGCAACTGCACATTGATGTTTCTTTCTCTCTCTCTTTCTCCCTCCCTTCCCTCTCTAAAAATAAATAAATAAAATCTTAAAAAAAAAAAGACTGTGCTCAGGAACAGGATGAGAACGTCTGCTTTAAAAAAAAAAAGAAAAACAATTAAATACTCAACCTATCCATAAGGGCAATGACCTATGGGTTTTTCTGTGTGGCTCATTGAGTCATTCTCTGACAACAGCCAACGATATCATGAGAAAGGAGGTAAGTTGTCCCAGAATGACCAAATCATAAATGTAAAATTTACAAAACTCACCATTCTCATTCTGTCATATCATTCTGTCATATGCTACAGAGACGCATTTGGACTTTATGCATGATCGAAATTGCCCCTTCCTCAACAGATCTGTTTTTAAGTCTGCACTTCATTTCTTCAGCTGAATGACAAAGGTTTTTCCATCAGTAAAGGTACTGAACTTTAAAGACCCAATCTCAGCGAGCGCAGCTTTCTCATTTAGTAATTGGAGCGCTGGTGTTAATGTCAGTTGAAGCCTGGTGATTGTAACCTAAACAAGAAGCAGTCTCTTTCAGTTGAGTTCACATGAATTTGAGTCTGCTGATTTAGGGTTCTGGGATTTCCTATTCTTCCCTAGCACTTATGAATTCAACTTCCATTTTCAGATTTCCAAAGGCCACTTGAGGGTTTAAGTTATGCCTTTAATTATAACTTAAAGTATAGGCAATTGCATTTCATGAAGCTAACAATTATCCAGAGTATATTATTAGCAAGTGAGTTATTGAAGTCTGCATAGTTTGTGAAAACCCATCAGAATAACTGGGGGAGAATAGAGACAAACTAGATTGGAACAATGAAGCTTGAAACCAACTTTGATGATGCCTGGAGTTTGCATGGTAATGAGTCCTAATTCTCAGGCATTAGGGTTCTTTGTAAAAATCCTTGCAGCCTCTCTTGTTTGCCCATATTCAGAAATAAAGATGTTGACATTGTTTTCATTAAGTTTTAAAATATAAACACTGAGTGCTAATGTGGCAATTATCTATGCTTTTGCAGACTTCATTTTATGTAATTCTTAATATTTCCCTGTGACATAGCTCATAATGCTCCCCAGAGAATGGTGCTTAGAGGAGATAAGTAATTTGCTGTGAATCACATAATTTAGGAGTAGCAACACTGAATTGCAACTCAGATCTTTTGCTATAGAATCTAACCTAAAAAGCCCATTATATAATCAAGGGACTAGAATAATAGAGCAATTTTTCAGTATTGAGGTATTTTTCAAACGATTTTAAAAAATTGAATAAGGAAATAATTTTATGAATGACACTGAAACATAAATATGTTGATTTAAGAATCAACACCAACATTTTTTTTCCTACCAGCCTGGTTCATTTTTCCTAGTCATGCTCACATGTCCCAACACCCTAATGGTGATGGGGAGTCTGGCATAAAGGAGAGATGTATTTTTAGTCAGATATGGTTTGAATCTAACCTTCATTTATTAGTTGTTTAGCCTTGGGCAAAGCTCTTTGGTTTACTTATTTGAAAAATGGTAAAAATACTAGTAACCCCAACTGAGTTTTCAGGAATTAATGAATGGGATAGTATTTGTAAAGTACCTGCCATTCTAGGCACTAAACAAATGATCGTCATTTTATTTATAGTAGTGCCAAGTGGGACATAGTTTCAAATTAAAACACTTTACCCCTTTTGGAAGGTAGATAACTTAAAAATACATCATGGTAGTTTTGTGATCATGTAAGTGACTGAAATAGGGTAACTTTTCTTGGATTTTCTATAAAATAGTTTTATATCTATGTTTTAATTAAAAATTCTAGGACCTAGGACAGAAAATTCATAGCCCTTTTTACAGTGTTGTTTATACTTCCATTGACCCTTTAAGTCCATAACTGGTGTTATCCTTTGATCCTAATATATAAAGCTTTCTTGAAGTAAAAAGTGCAGCACATTTTCCAAATGCAAAGATTTCTATAGGTCATACAACCTTCCCATTAAGTTTGTAAACAACTGAGATGTTAGTCTGATTTGCTCACTGTGGTCTCTCTGAATGGAACAGATGAGACTGGTGTGATAACAATGGCATTTTGTCTCATTCTCAATAGAAATTTGCAGCGAACCCCCTGGAGGTGGTAGTTCTAATGTTTCTTCTTTCAGCAAATAACTCAGCTGTACCCTTGTGAGTTGGTGGAGAGAAAACAGAATCTGAGGATCTCTGTCCTTCCTCCTCCTCCTCTACTACTGACCATATCTCCACTCCTGTTATATCTCCTTCTGTAGCAGGTGGTGTTTATGAAACAGGCCTGAGGACATCTGAGTATGCCAGGCTGCTGGGCAGTAGGGACCAAGTTCCTTTTCTATCTGTAGCACTCCTTTAAAATATAAAATAAAAAGTTTAAGTTCCTTCAGAAATGATGCTTATAACGATGATTTCATAGCTAACATTAGCTAATATTTATTTAACATTTACTATGTGCCAAACACAATATGCTTTGCATAATTTTGCCATTTCTTATAGCAATGTTGTTATGGACCAAATTGTATCCCTCTGAAGTTCATATGCTGAAGTCCTAACCGCCCCCAAAGTGACTGAATTTGGAGACGGGCCCTTTACAGAAGGAATTAAGGTAAAGTGAGGTCATGCGGGTAGAGGCCTGGCCCAACAGGGTTAGTGCCTTTATAAGAAGAGACATCAGAGAGCTCTCTCTTTCCCCCTTGTGAGGACATAGTGAGAAGGCAAAGTCTGCAAGCCAGAGGGGAGACCTTATCAGAAACCAACCTTGCCTGACCTTGATCTTAGACTTCTAGTCTTTGCAACTGTGGAAAAAATTAATTTCTGTTGTTTAGGTCACCCAGTTTATGGTATTTTGTTATGGCACCTGAGATAATACAAACCTTAATTGTGTTCCACATATAGAGATGAAAAAGCTGAGACTTAGATTACTGAGTGAAGGAATTCTGATGGTGTTCTGATTTGGTTTCTGTCCTGACCAGCTCAGGGTGAAATTCGGGGGCTGCTTTGTAACTGTTTAACTGCATGTTTGCTTCCATTTTCCCTCCTATTTTTCTTATCTTTCTTAAGAATTGATCTCTTTCTGTACTCATCACTGTTGATTTTCTGGTCTCTTCCAAAACCCCACCCTTGCACCCACATGGGAAGATTTTGTCATTGCCTGGTGTCCTCTTTCATCTCTTCAAAATGCTTTATGAAAGCCATGTTCTCTCTTGATATTCAGGTTTCCTTTCACTCTTCACTTGTATCTGTCCCTTGTCTCCATCACAGCGTAGCTTGCTCTGTTTCCACTTGGATAGACCTCTCCTGAAAGACGTCATTTGCTTGTTTTTTTCATCTTTGGTAATCTGAAGACAAAGATTAATAAGAAAGATGGGCTGAGAATTTGTCATTTTCCTAAGTCAAGATGTAGTGATTTAACCTCCACGTATTACCCATTTCTTAAACAATTTAAAAATGATTTATTTTGTGTTTTTTTAAAAAAACATCCTGCCTATTTTTCTTTTATTTTAGTTATAAAATAGTCCTTTGAAATTGTGCATTCTCCACCTGTGGGGGTGAAAATACCTCTGTGGCTTATTGAGCTGTCAATATGAAGACACACAGTAATGAACAATGGGTACCACCTTCAGTCTTGAACACCCTGGGTCATCTTCTTGTTTACATTACTCATCTCTCTCATCTACGAGAGAAATAAAGATATTCCCCATAGATCTCCCACTGCACCAATTTTGTGAGTCATCCCAACTCTCCTACTCCTTTCCCTAAGCATGTAATAAATCATCAAGTCCTAGAGATAAAACTTCTTAAATACAGTATCTCTTGCAATTGGTCTTCTCGTCTCCAAGCCCCCACCACTACTGCTGCCCCTGCCGCTCTCCTCTTGTTCATAGCCCTTCCATGGCTACCCCTTGGACAGAGGCCAACATGTAGACACACAGAAGAGTGCCCATGGCCTTTCAGGTTTTAACTCTTATCTATAAATTCAGTCTTATTGCCTATCTTTTCTCCAGCCCTATCCTATGCTTGGACATTTTGAACAACTGATTTGTGCTCCATGCATTGCCACCTCTACAGTAGCTGCTAGCTGATGTGGCTACTTGGTGATCAAGATAGATATGGTCCTGTCCTCCTGGAGTGTGCAGTCTACAGGAAATACAGATAAGTCCACAGGAAGTCTAAGTGGAGTATGTTAAGCTCTACAGTAGGGAAGATATGGAGTGCCATCTGGAACATGGAAGTGACACCTAACTCAGACATGGGGAGATCAAGGAAGTCATTATATCCAATCTAAGGCCAGAAGGTTGGAAGGTGCTATCAGATCCAAGGGTTAGGAGTTGAGGGCAGAGAATAACTGCTTCTGGCAGGGAGAGCATCCTATTCAGAGAACAGAGAATAGTTTATTGTGGCTCCAGCAAAAGTGGCTGAGGGAGTTATGTTGGAAGATGAGGCTGGAGAGATAAATCTCTTTAATAATGAGGCTCTTTAAGGTCATTGCCCATGCTATTCTCTTTGCTTAAGAGGACCTCACAGCCTCCTACTCACTCTTAGATCAACTTAAGCATCGTCTCCTTGATAGAGTATTTTCTGACTTTGCATAGGGATGCTATTTTCATCTAGCACATACTTGACTTTATCACTCATATCACTGTAACCATCTTTCCTACTGGAGGGTCAATTCCTGGAATGCAGAGATGATTATCACTATATCCACACCCCCCACACTGCCCATGTTTGGCAAAGTGTCTATTATAAAGTGGAGGCTCAATCTGGGACATTTACTAACGTTACACATTGGGAAGTTTTCTGTTTTCCCTGTGGGTAACAAACAGAACATTTTAGTACATTCAAGTTTTTGGCTTAAGGTTGTGCAGGTGTGTTTCACCCTAACTGTTTTTTAACTTACCTATTGATACATGGAGCTGGGAAACTGCTCTGCAGAGTAGTGCTGATTGGATTCCACAGGCTGATATAAAAATCATATGTGACAGGAAGAGTGGGATCAGGGCTCCAAATTCTTTGCTTTGAGGATTGGATTTTTTATGAGGTTTGAATGAACAGGGTTTGGGGAAGAAGGGTGCATGTTGACTGTCCTCTCTACTGAGGGTCAAGGGTTGAAGGCCCACTTCTGGTTTCTCCTGGTGGTAGATACCAGAATCCATCTTAACTCTCCTGAGAGCAACCTTAGATCCAAGAAAAGTGGCTCCCTGAGTGTATTTGAAGAACTGCATTATAAATCTCCAGGCCCATCTGAGCATGAAGTGCTCTCAGCTGAGCATACAACCAAAGGGAGACTCTACCACTGACCTTCACACTTAGGGGAGTGCCAGGCCTGAGTCTCTCAGGTAGAGCCTGCCACTTTGATGAAAGTAGGGGTCTGGTAATGGGATTTAGGCACAGGGTGGGTGACCCACCTGTGGTTTTCCAGTTTTTGTCTAAATTTCAGGTTAGTAGTGGTAACAGCTGAGACATCAGGATCAACAGGGACAAGTGCCTGAGTTTGGGGGAACATCAGGTCATTCAGCTCACCTGGATGGTTGTTTAATGCTTTGTTTAGTCAAACATATTTATTGAGGATCTACTACAGGCCAGCTACTTCTCTAAGTGTTTAGGCTATACAAGTAAAAATGCAGGGAAAAAGTTTGCCAACATGGAGCTTATATTCTAAAAATAAAGACATAGGCAGTCGATCCTTAAACAACACGGGTATGAACTGTGTGGGTCAATTTCTATGTGGATTTTAAAAAATAAATAGCTATGCTGCTTTAAACCTGAGGTTGGGAGGTTGCAGATGCTGAGGGAGACTTGAACATCCTTGGATTTTGGTATCCATGGAGGGTCCTGGAACAACCTCCTGCCTTTAGCAAAGGTAATTAAGTTTGGAGGGGAGTCAGAAGTTATGTGGATTTTTGACTGCACTGGAATCAGGGCCCCTAATCCCCATGATGTGCAAGGGGCAATTGTAAATTATAATTTCAGATAGAGATAAGGAGCCAGGGTATGATTAAAAGTGTGAACTTGAGGGGGTTTGTTTGAGAGAGGGTGTTCAGGGAACACCTTTCTGATGGAGGGACACTGAGCAGAAAGTGAAATGAAGTCAGAATGTGAATCACATGGTCATGTGGGTGAGAGAGCAGAGAGAACGGGGTCGGGGGTAGGTAGTGGGAGATTGTGGGGGAGAGGTAAGACAGGCAATGGATGCTGAAGGGCCGTGCAGCCACGGACACCATCAGCTGCTTTTGAGGTTTAGTTTGTAAACAATCACGGGCGCTGTAACTGCTGGTGCCAGGGCAGAAAGCTTGCATTAGTCCGAGTGAGAAGAGAGAGTCCTACTCACAGGGACTAAGGTGGTGGCTATGGAGAGGGTGAGAAGTGGCTGGGTTTAGGATAGACTCTAAAAGTGGGGCCAACAGGCTTAGATTAGATAAGGGGTGTGAGGAAAACAGAAGAATAGAGTTATGGTAGTGAGAGCAAGAGTGGTATGTCTTGCTCTGGCTGGGTTGCTTAGTTGGTTGGAGCATTCTCCTGTGCACCAGAGGTTGCAGGTTTGATCCTGGGCAGGGCACCTATTAGGCTGCGGGTTCAATACTCAGTCACTCTCATAGGGGAGGTAACCAGTCCATGCTTCTCTCTTACATCGATTTTTCTCTCTTTTCCCCCTTTCTGTCTCTCTCATCAGCACTCCCACTTCCTCTTTCCCTAAAATCAATTTTAAAACTCCTTGGGTGAGGATTTAAAACAAATAAAAAGATCAGTGTGTCTCTGGAGGACTGTGACTTTTGCAGAGTTTCTCCTGAATGACCTCCCTACTCATTTCTAACTGAGTAGTCAGGAAAGACCTTGGGGCCATGACTGTGAGGCTCTGGGTCGCCGCATACGTCCCGATGTGGGGATGAATATCAGGAGGTGAGAATCATTGGGAGCTGTTACAAAAATCTCCTGACCATACTAATTTATTAATTCATAAGCAAATATTTATTCAGGATCACTCTATGTAAAGTCTTGCTCTATGGACTATGGTTTTTGAAGGGCCCACACTGTAAAAATGTGTGCCGTGGGCTTTGTTGCTCAGAATGAGATTTGCCATCTATCTGAGAAAGGACATTTATACTTTAAAAATATCCTGCAATAACACGTCAGTATTTGTGAAGTGCTTGGAGAGTTATGGAGGTGGGGGAACTCTCTGTGGAAACAATTTAGGACTGTATCTCATCTAAGAGAGAGATGGTTTCCTGTGACTCAGCTCCCATTACAGGATGACTACTGGGAATCCATTTGGAACCAAACACGAGCCAAAGTAAACAGCTTTACTTCTTTTTGAAGATATTAGAGGACTGTCTCATAGTCTGTCTCCAGCAATGCTCTTCCATGGCACCCCTCCTCCTCTGCTATGATCAGCAGCAAAAAACAAAACAAAACAAAAAACAAAACCCAAAACAAAACAGAAATGATGAAGGGACCAGGACTTGCAGTTTTGACAGTATGAGGTTTTTTTTCTGATTTTGTTTCTGGTAATTTTCTGAGGCAATTTGCTGTGGAGCTCCTGTGCATCTTTACTGTCTGTAACTGAAAAGTAAGTGATGATTAGAATCATACATATATGTTTAAAAACTGTCCAGGGCTCACCTCTCATTTGTCAATGGGGAGTGCAAGATCCTGAGAAGTTCACTGACTTGCTCACCTTTTCCAGTTTCCAAACCACTCTCTTCCCACAGTGTTTCACTCTCTTCTACCCAATGGGCAAACACAGCAGGTTCTACCTGTATTTTTTTAAGACCTACCACATTGGATGTCACTGTAAGTCCAGTGACAAGGATTGTCCTTACATCATATATCAGTTGCTGGGTCAGTTTTGGAGGTGACTCTTTTACTTCCTTAGGTAAAATGGTATTAGTGCAGTTTCTTTGAAAGCATGATATGTACTAAATAGCACATATTTTATTGAGATTTAGGCCTTCTCTTTTAATGACACACTCTAAAAAGAAAATTGAATACATTTTATTTATTTATTTATTTTATTGTTGTTCAAATACAATTGTCTCCATTTTTCCCCCACATGCCCCTCCCCATCCTCCCATCCTCACCTCTCACCCTTGAACCTACCCTTTTTGGCTTTGTCCATGTGTCCTTCATACATGTTCCTTGATGCCCCTCCCCATTATCCCATATTATTCCTCTCCTTCCTCCTCTGTGGTTACTGTCAGATTGTTCTTTAGTTCAAAATCTCTGGTGGTATTTTGCTTGCTTGTTTGTTCTGTTGATTAGTTTTCACTTATAGGTGAGATCATATGGTATTTCTTTTTCACTGCTTGGCTTGTTTCACTTAGCATAATGTTCTCCAGATCCATCCATGCTGTTCTCGGAGGGTAGGAGCTCCTTCTTTCTTTCTGCTGTGTAGTATTCTGTTGTGTAAATGTACCATAGTTTTTGATCCACTCATTTACTGCCTTTTGACCCTGCAATACCACTGTTGGGACTATACCCTAAGAATCCTGAAACACCAATCCAAAAGAACCTATGCACCCCTATGTTCATAGCAGCACAATTCACAATAACCAAGTGCTGGAAACAACCTAAGTGCTCATCAGTAAAATTGAGTAAATTTTAGTAACATCTGCTTGCCACTGTGGACATAAGGGAACATTAGAATTATATGAAATTGAAATGATATTTAAGCATGGATTTCAAGAGAAAAACAGTTTGCATTTAGTAATGGTAGAAGTTTACAGAGGCAATCTAATATGTAACACTTTCTTAAATAGTTATGAGTTTCCGATGAGTTTTGTATACCAGAAACCACTGTTGGGTGGGGGTGGGAGAGAGGAGTGGTAAAAACCCAAACTTTTACGTAGGAAATTTAAGAAATAAAGCCTTCATTAAATCTAGATTTTAACTTTTGTTTACATATGGGTTTAAAACAGTAAATTTATCTCAACTCCTGAGCTTTCCATGTATCTTCCAGGAGGTCCTCCAGACATGGAGAGGAAATGAAATAGCGTTACCTCTTAACTATTTCTTAGCTCCCTGCACTTTTTTTTTCTTCTCCTTAATTTTAAGAATTTATAGTGCTACCCTGAACTTTCATAAACTGTAATATTCCTTCAGAAAATGATAACAGCCACCTTAGATGCTGTGATTTTTTTTTAATAAAAGTGATATAGCATCTCTTCCTAACAGATCTCGAACCTCAAATTAAAATACAGTTAGGTATTACAGACGATGTCGATATCTGTGCCATTATTTTCTGAAGACTAAATATTTTTAGAAGAGTAATGGTGGGTTCAATTTTGCTATGACAAAGTGATCTCTGGTGAAACTTTTGAGTGAAACTGATAACTTGAAATTAAATAAAAACTTGTGGCTGTAGTTGTATTGACTTATGAAACAATAAAGCCCTTTGTGAGCACTTATTAAATCCCAGAAAAGATCTTAAGCATTTTCACAACCTTTGGAGTGTGGGATGTTATCAAAGGGATTATCTCATTGCTCCCTGGACTCTTCTATGAAATTTGATTATCTTCCCCATTTTGCAGAAGAGGAAATCTGACATCAGAAAGACAACATGACTTCCCCACAGTCACACAGTCACTGGGTCAGATCCTAGGTTTTCTGAGTTCAAGGCCAGCACTTTGGAGGTGTCAATATGCAAGAAACACACACTAGACATTCCTTCACAAACACACAAGTGAATGAACACAGACTAAGTGAAGTGTTCTCTCTGCACTCTAGCTCTCCCAGACCAATTGCCAGCACTTTGCCTCATCCTTCCCTTCTGTTTCTGTGATCTTGCCATCTTTTGTTCTTTAGATGGACTGTCCCTTATCTTCTCTGCCTGATGAAACTCTAAGCACTGTGTTTGATTCATCTCAGAGATCATTCCTTAATTAGCTACCTTTTCTTGATTTGAATGGAATGTTTGCTTCCTTCAGCTTGGACCATCCAAACAACATTGTTTATATATGACTGTGGGTGCTTTCACAGATGGTGCCTTGCGTTAGAATTATTCAGGTTCATATCTGTCCCTGATCAGGAGGGTGCAGTTCATAAGGACAGAGAACATGCTTTATTTTTTGTGTGTGGGGGGGGGGTGTCTTCCAATGGCTTGTGCATTAAAAAAGGTTAGTAATATATGACATGAATTGAAATACTTGTATGAGCATTTGATGCCAATTACAAATCTAGGGTCTGAAGAACTTACTTTCACCTTCCTGAGCAGTAGGTTTCTGGGCTCCCTTAGATGATCAGATGACCATTCCCAGGCAGAGGGGCACAAGCTGGTCTAGTGAGAGTGCCTCTTGAGACAGGCAATGGTAGTAAGAGAGTGGTGGAGAGAATAGGAGACTGAGGGTCCCTTTTGAAGTGCAGTAGGTCCACAAATAACATTGTTTCATTCAATATCCTTTCTTTATAACAGTGATGGGGAAAAAAAGATTCCTGGCCAGAGCCACTGTCTGTGTGGAGCTTGTATGTTCTTCCCATGTTTGCATGGGCTTCTCTGGGGATTCTGTTTTCCCCCCAGAGATGTTCACAACAGGTGAATTGGAGTGTCTCCATTGTCTCTGTGGTGGTGGGATGAGTGTGCCCTGTGATGGAAAGGCCTGCTACCCAGGTTGGGTCCCACCTGGGGCCTTGAGCTGCTAAGAGAGGCTCTGGCCACCGGCAACCCTGAACCAGGTAAGAGTGTTGGAAATTCTCTTACATGCTTTTATTCATCTTTCATAAATGCATGTATAGCTCACATTTACTTCAATGTTTAGCATTAGAAGTGTTTTTTATCTTTTTAAAATTAAATTTACTGGGATAACCCTGGTTAGTAACATTATGTAAATTTCTGGTGTACAACTTTATAATACACCACCTGTATGTGCCATTGTGTGCTCGCCATCCAAGTCCAGTCTCCTGTCACCATGCATTTGACCCTCTTGGCCCTCTTCTTCCTTTCTAGCTCCCCTCTGTCTCTCGTAACCACAATTCTGTTGCCCATATGAGTTTATTTGTTTTCTTTGTTGCTTTTTGTTTTGTAATCAACACATGAGTGAAATCATATCGTTCTTTTCCTTTTTTATCTGATTTATTTTACTTAGCATGATATTCTCAAGATCCATCCATGTTGTTGCAAAGTGCAATATTTCATCTTTTTTATGGCTGAGTAGTAGTTCTGTGTGTGTGTGTGCATCTCACATTTTTTTAAATTCAGCAATCCGCTGGAAGATACTTAGGTTGTTTCCAAGGAAGACATACAGATGGCTGGCCAACAGATACATGAAAGATGCTCAACATCACAAGTTATATACCAAATGCAAAGGAAAACCACATGTGATACCACCTCACACTCATTAGTATGGTTATTATCAATAAGACAAGAAATAACATGCATTGGAGAGAGAATATGGAGGAAAAGGAACCCACACGTGAGAAGATGTAGCTTCTGTAGAAAACAGAATGGAGGTTCCTCAAAAAGTTAAGAACATGACCCAATAAGCCCCTCTTCTCAGTAGCTACCTGAAAATTTAAAAGCACTTATTCGTAAAGATATATGTACCCACATGTTCACTGTAGCATCATTCACAATATCCAAGACATGGATCTTTAGAAGTTTGGTGATGTTTTTGTGATTGGAAATATGCTACAGGATCTTAACTCTTATTTGTATCGATTAGCCTACTGTGAATTCGGTTCTTTTATAGGTCGTTCATGTAAAGTTGCAGTTTCCAAGAACCTGTGGAGGACTCGTACTCATCCTATTTCAGTTGCCTGCTCTGATGTGTGCCTTTCCTGCTAGAATGAAAACCACGTAGGTAATTCCTGCTGTACCCTCATGCCTAGTGCAGTGTGGGGAGAGAGGAGGTGCGCATGAGCATGTGCTGACTGAGTGACTAATGTGCAGCAGCTGAGACTGTCATAACGTGAACAGCAAAGGGGAACACATGTCATGCACAGATTGTTTATCGCTGATGATGGTCTGCACATAAAGTATTTTGATTTTTAGTGTGTATTTTGGATATTTGGATGGCTTATGCCTTTTGTAAATTTTTTTCCTTCCATATGCCTTTCTGTTTTTAGTTACCTTTCTGTGCTGCCAAAACAAAATAAATCCAACAGCTGTCTCCACTTGAGATCCCTTTAGGATTGTTTTACAATAGCCCATCTCCTTTAAATATATCTTGAGTACATTTGTATGTGGGGAGGGTGGGCAGGCAGGAATCTGCAGGAAAGCAGACAAATCAGTCAATCTTGTCTTAGCACAAAAAATGTACTCTTTGAAGTCTAGCCATGGAACTAAATTACCTTCATTCCCCCCAAAGATTCTTTGCATGTTAAGTATCTTTTTCAATGCTATTCTAATTATTCATTATTTTTTCAGTTTAAAATAAAACCAGTAGGGAGATGTTCTTTCCAGGAATATGTATCAATTATACTCATCATTTTTTTAAAAAGAGGTGATCCCTAAATTTAGGTGGGAAGTTTTATTTAAAATATTCTAGATGTGAGAAATTTAAGTATGTTTAAAGAGGGTTAATTTAAACAATTTAATATGTACTCTCTCAAGGGAAATGAAACTTCAGCATATGTGACTTCCATCAGCGACTTTACCATAAAGATATAAGCCAAAATACTTAACAGGGAAAATTTGATGATTAATTAACTGGTCTTTAAATTGTTTGCTAATGGCTACTACATACTCATGAAACACATCTTGTGTGCATTTTCTGAATTGCTCTTTTAGGGAAAAGGCAAGTTGTTGCTTAGAGTTAGTCAATCTTGGTGAGACAGCCAAGGGTCTCATCTCTCCATGTTCCAGACTGGGTCTCAGAAAACCATAATTAGGTGTCATACTAAAACATCATTTTATGTAGGCACTCAGGATGAAGTCATTTTTGATACTATAATAAAAATGATCTAATGTATATGTGTGTACATGTGTGTGTGTATATATATATATATATATATATATATATATATATGGAAATTAGTCAAATCTTATTGATTCACTATATTTTCATCCAGAAAAATCAATGTTTTCTAATATTCTTAGAATCACAAAGAAACACAATCACAAAGTGAACCTAAAATTTAATAAGATTTGATTTATTCTTTCATTACATGTTTGTTAAATGGGTATTTAAGCACAGTTAAGTGTAATTCATGTATTACATTTTTTTAGCTTCATGAAGTGTTTCAAATACTACTTGTGCCAAATATATCCTGGCAGTTGCCAAATTTTCCTGTCTGGCCTGGACTTCTTCCTTATTGCAGTCTTGTATGTCCACCAGTACACTTGACATACCCACTTTACGTATAATAGGCATTCCTGACTTTACACAGCCTGAAATAGAACTGATCTTTCCACCCCTGCCCCCACTCTCCCCACAGCCTTCCTCAGCTCAGGTAATGACAACTTGATCCATCATCCCACTGCTCAGGCCAGAAGCTTGGGAGTTTCCCTTGACTATATTCTTTCTCTCACACTCCATTGGTGAAGTTTCATAACGCACACAGAATTGGACCATTTCTTACCATCTCATTCTACCGCTCAGATCTGAGCTCCTTCACTTCTTGTCTGGATTTATGGGAAGAATCTCTGAGTGATGTCTCTGCTGTAATCTCTGCCCCACTAACCCGATCCTCTGCTCCAAAACCTCAAGTAGCTCTCCATTTCAATCAGAGTAATTGCACAGGTTGCCAAAGCTCTACATGATCCAGCCTCTTATGACTTCCCTGACCTTACCTCCAACTACTCTCTATGTGGTTCACACAGCTGCAGTCACACGGGCCTCCTTGCTCTTCAGGGAAAATGCCTCTGCCTGGAAAATGTGTTCCTTCTACACACCTGGCTCACTCCCTCTCTTCCTTCAAGCCTTTCTTCAGATGCCGTGTTCTTGAGGAGGCTTTTCCTAAAGCCCTTTGAGAGTTATTGCGTGTGCCTCTAGAGTGGAGTGAGCCTGTCTTGTATCTGCATCCGAGGGTTCTATTTGTGTGCTACACAATGCAGTTTTTCTCTCAAGGTCTCAAATTTCCCACTATATATTTTGTGGTTTGAGCTAAATGTCCCATAAAGCCCTCTGGGCTCTAAAATAAAAAAAAATAAAATAAAATTCTGAGACCAATTTGACCTTGATAAACTAGTTAAATTTGGGCTTGAAAGTCCACTGTCAGTAAAGGGGACAGACCCTTTTACTTGTAGGAAACATAAAAACACAATGAGGGATGCTTGCGAAAGCAGCGGCTATACTTACAGGTGCTATTTAGAAGCCTGTTTGTTTTTGCTGGCCCCAGTTCACTTTGACTCACTGAATAGTCAGGAGCCCATGAAAAAGAAAATTGAATTCTCTGGGCCTTGGTTTCCTCATCAGTAAAGTGAGGATATTGTGCCAGATGATGTTCCAGTTCTCTGCTAGATTTAGAATTCTCCCTTTACAGGAGGAAATGACACACTTTTCCTCATGGTCACGACTCTTCATCTAGTTGTATAAAATATTCATATGCAATTTGCCGAGTAGCGATGTAAACTCCTTTGGCTTTGTGTAGTGTGGCACCATTCCCATTGAGCATAATTGTAGGTATTTCTTATTATAGTTCAGTTCTATGCCCAGCAGCCTACAGAGCCCTCAGAACTGAGATGGGAGAGGGGGTGACTCTAGGACACACACGGCTACATTCATTCCCAGTGTTAGGTAATTGTGCGAAAAGACAAGGTAGAACATGTAAACACAGCAGCTGTACTGTCCCCAAAGTCTAAAAACTTCTTGTTAGAATTGAGAGTTTTGGTAAGCCTGACTGGAATGGTCAGAAAATCATAGACCTCTGACTATTTTAACGTTAAGACTCAAAAGGTTTTTTGGAGGGAAGTTTCTTTTCCATTCTAATGTGCTCAACACTTTCAACACCGAGAAAGATCAGTTTTATGTTTTCCTTTACAAATGATACCTGTGAAAAATAACCAGCTTAAATTACCAAGTGGAGTCATTTTTCCTCTTTGTGGACTCTATTTAAATATAATATTATGCTATAACCTCACTCAGTAAAGACTTTCTGTATGGAATTGAGGCAAATGGTTTTGTCAGCAGTACCTTCTAGGTGTGTGACTGGTATAGCTTTAGAGGAGCGATTTTTTCTTCATGAAACAAGGAAGAACAGATTGACAGCTGGGAGTTATAAAAGCAAGAGCTGATGCAATTTTGGTACATAGGGGCAGAATGTTTTGAAATTTACACTTGTGTGTTTTTCAAAATGTTTTTGAGGTGTTACCCAGCAAAGTTTCACAAAGACACTTTTAGAATACAAAACATATGAGATTGAGGTGGCCATTTTCCCCAGGAAAGAACCTAGAAAACGGAAGTAAAGGCCATTTAATAGCTTACTCCTATTAAGTTATGTAACTATTTTTCCTCCCTCCCTCCCTTCCTTTCTCCCTTCCTTCATTTTTGAGTTATATATTGTTCTAATTTAGGCCTTGTTGAGGGTTTGGGAATGTGATTATCTTGTCACTGGAAATGTATTGGTAACAATGCACTGAAATGCCCAAGGATAAACCAAGGTGTCTTTACTAACATCGGTACCTACTGGAGCTTTACTATTTTTACAGAGAGGCTATTTTGGGGAATTGTGAACTTAATTGAAGTCGTACGTCACTCTTCTTGGTGTTTCCAGGCAAGCACATCGGCTGCACTATGGAAACTCAACACTCATAATGTTTTTTTGTCTTTATTACTAGGGAGGTTTTTAAGGAGACGGAAAGCTTATGAGTAGTTGTAGAGACTGAGAAACACTTTCAGTTATAAATTCCTGGGATTTTGTATGCTTTCCTTTGTAGACAGAATTTAATTTTATTTCATTAATTTCCTTTCTCTTTATAAAAGGCATTTCCCTCAATACACACAAATGCATAATTTTGAAATAATAAAGCTTCTTCTCATTTCTGACAAATCATTTGATGTCTTATTCTTGTTTCCCTTCCACCGTCGAGATGGGGTCACACCCAGAGATTATAGTTGATTTGACCTTGGTTGTCCAGAGCCAGCTGCCTTGTTCTTGGTAGTCCTCTGTTCCCAGGGGTGGTGTGCCGCCTCTCTGCCTCGTGCCTCCTGGTTTTTGCTGCCAAGGGCAAATTTTCTGGAACACTGACAACAGCCCTTCCAAAAAGATTGAGTAACCTCCACTGTAACTGTACCAAGGCAGGTTGGTAGAGGAGGAGAAAAAAGTCCATTCCTTGAATGTCACCAATAAAGGTTTGTTTGCCATCACTTAAAAAAGAAAACAAAAAACAAACAAACAAAAAACAAGCTTTCCAAGCACAACTGTGGAAGTAAAAAATAACAGAAAAAATAGAAAATTCACTCATTTGGAAGGAGGAAGGAAGGAAGTAAAAAAGGAAGGCAGGAAGGAAATAAGCAAGGGAAGAAAGGGAAAATGAAAATGGAGGAGCAAGGGAAAAGAAAGGAATAGGAGGTGACGTGGCTGCTGGTAACATTAGTCTCTGAAACCAGCTGGAATATTGTGGGTCTCTCAGCTTGTGCATAATGAGCAAAGGCTTCCCAAATGACATAGGTTTGGTTCCAAGAGGGAGGAGGCCTCTTCAGCGCTCATTCCTTCGGAACCACAGTATTGCAGGCTGCACACGCTCTCCCCGCCTGTTTTCCCTGTTTACCAAAGGGAAAGGGGGTGGAGTGCCCTTTAATTATTAACTTTTAAAATATCCTCTTTATTATTTGTGGACATGGCAAAAGCAAAACTTATATTTATAGAAAATCTCATTCTTTATTTTAATCCTTTTTCTTTTTAGTTTTTCCCTACTCAAACTTTCACCTGAACCAAACCCCAATTTAACAGATCCAAGCAGCACTTGGCTCAAAGGGAGAGAGAGGAAAGGAAGTGAGGCCCTGGGTGAAATCTACCCCTGGTGAGTGCAGAGAGAAGTCCCTGGGAATGCCCCATACTCCATCTGGGGCACCTCTGACTGGCTACATCAGAGGAGGACATTGTTCCAAATGACAGCATTTCATTTCAGTAGTTCTAAGGAGACAAGATCAGGTTTATTCCCCTATCATAGCCCTCAACCATTCATGAACATCCTACATAAAATTATGTTTTACATAAAACTAAAGGTTCTGAAATAAAATCTGAAATGCCCCACTGAGGAGTTTGGAGCAGTGAATGTTGAGAATGCTAACAAATTGTTCTGAAATTTTATCTGGGTCCTCTCACGCCTAATTGTTAATGGACTCATTTTTAAAATCTGTATGTCCTGGACTTTTCATGTGTGAGACTCAGTGAGACCTGAGCCATGACAGTGATGACATGAGCTGAGTGCCCTAGAGCAGCCGTTTCCTTCGAACTGAGGGTGAGGAGTTGTATCTTTGTCACTGAATGGTGGGGGAAGAAAATTTCTTTTATAGTAGTGAGATAAAGTATTGCCTTTTGGGGTTCAATGTCTACTATTTACATATTAAAAGTGATGTTCAATATTGTCTTGATATATATTAGGCATCTGGTATTTGTTGAATGGATGAATGCCAATTGGCATGATAAAAACTATAAAATGAAATCGATGTATGAGACATAGGTTGCCCTCAAGTTATCAAATAGCAGTCTTGAAAACACTAATAAAAATGGGGTGACTTCTTTTTTCTCTTGGTTACTCAAATTGACACAGGACTAAAATTACCATTATTTTGACACACAGAAAGAAGTAGTCCCCACACCAGGTGTTTAGGTTAGTGAATACTTTTTGTTTTTTCTGTCACATGTGCAGACCAGAGAAATACAGAGCTTGATCGACACGTGTGTTTTGGAACTAATAGTTTCTGTGATTTTTAGAAAGAGATACCTAGGGATGGTATAAACACTGAAAGCCAGACAGACATTAAAATATAAATTGAAATGAGTACATTCTAGGAATCATATTAAAGATACAATTGAAAGCTAGTGCTTTATGCTCATGAGACTAAAAAAGTTAAATGTTTGATGAAAAACACTGTGTAGTAAATCATTTTGGCTTTTCTTTGCTGGGGCAGAAAAGTATTTGGCCCAGCTGCCATTTTTTGAGGGCATCTTAGAGTTAAAGCACAGGATGTATCATCTCACTGGGGATTAATAGGTGTGTTAAATGATGCTAAATGTTCCATTCTTTCTGTGTGGTCAATTTCTAGCACTAGATTTTACAATGAAAGTCATTGGCTAATGTATACCTATTTATTAATTCTAGAAGGTCAAAATAAAACACAATTTTCTGGGAAATTATTATTTGTCTCAGCTGGAGTGAGTAACCAGAAAGGAGATGACAATGGAAAGGGCCCGGTAAGACCTTGGGTCAAAGCGAGCTTTGTGCCCAGGCACTCCTCCTCTGTGAGCGAGCGAGTCCAGGGGTCCAGGTGGGAAAATCCCTTCAGGGAAAGTGATCCAACTGGACTGAGCAGAGTGAGGTGAGTTGGTCCAGACACCAGAACTCCCTTTTTAATACAGCCAGGAATGGGACAGACAGTGAAAGAAAGCCCAGTAAACATAAACCTATCCAAAGTCCAGTGATCAAAGGACTGTGTAGGAAACCAAGAAAGGATCTTAGATCTTCATACTTAGATCTAAATATGAAGAAAAACACAGGCAGGGCTGGGATGATTCAGCTCAGGGCCCAAGTGTATAGAGGCTCGGATGAGACAAAAGATAGACCTTGAACTTCTTGAAATAACGCAGGAAGCTCTGTCGGGAGGACAGTGTGCAAGGGAGGGATGTTGAGAGCAGACCCAGGAGAGATGAGGAAAGGACAGATCTTGAGGGGCCTCATAAAACCTGTAAAGGGTTTTAAACATCAATTCCAGGGAAATGCACACATTGCCACTATTGAATCATTCACTTACTTGACTTGTATAAAGCATTAACTATATATACCCCAAACATTGGGCTGGAAGTTTAAGATAGAAAATAAAAGGTTTGTCTTCAAAGACTTTATAGTCCAATGCATTTTTCCTTGGATCTACGTATCTAAAAAACTTCATAATTTAGTTAATTTTCTAGGTCCTTTATATTTTCTCTTACAAATGAGTGTTACTACATCAAGATAGCCAAGAGAAAAAAATTATAGTTATTGTCAGATTACTAAAATATATTGTGACTTTGACTTCTCAGTGCCTCAGTTTCTCTCATCTAACAGATTCAGTAAATTCAGTGGCTCCTTCAGGGAAGGTGGAAATTCAGGAGAAGTATTTCATATTAATGATGGATGCTTTCTTTTTTCTCATTTTTTGATTTTATTAAATCTTCCAGTTTACAAACTCCACAGTAAGCTGTCGAGTCCTCCATTTGGGTCATGCAAAAAATAATAGTAATTTCTACACATAATGGTCCCTAAATAACCTAAAAATTGTGTGTCAACTATTTTATGTTAAAAAGTATCCACAAATTGGCCAATCAAATTTGTGAAAAGAATTGCAGATTAATCAGTAGTATTGGCAAAAGTAATTGTTAAAAATAACAAGTTATGCATATTTGTGCAGAAATTCACTTAGCTAACAGGGTTATTCACCTTTTTTGTTTGTTTGTTTGTTTGTTTGTTTGTTTAAATCAGTACACCCTGGAGCAAAGGAGGTAAGTTGGTAAATTAATCAGTGATGAAGGTAAAATTGCACAGACTAAAGACTTCTACTTAACAAAATCCTTTGTTGCCTGTTTTTATCTAACAGCAATAATTCCAAGAAGTGGAACGGTTGCCGTCACGCCAGAGACAAGGGCCGTTCATTGCTGGATTAGATGGAGGCTGGTCCTGCTGTTCACCTTCATCTCGGGTGCTCATCCCTGAAGTGGTAAGACAATGACAACACTATTATTATTCTAAAGACTGTGCTGGCAATTTCAGTTAAAAATAATAATAGAAGAAATTGTAGGACTAGAGGGGACCTAGGAAGGACAGTTAGTTAATCTTAGGCAGGTAACCACTAATCCAGCTTTGGGGGTTTTCAGGAAAAGAACATGTCTATCATTTATATATAACAGCTATTTTATCATTGAATACTGTGTGCTGTTCAGAGATGTGTTGTTCCTTTATTCGCATACTTACTAATTCAACAAATATATACATAAGACCTTTATGTATTAGGCAATAAGGCAAACGGGGTTCTACAACTTTCAGGGAATTTATAATCTAGTAAGAAAAAAGGGGCAATAAAACAAAATATGATAAATGATGATAAATACTATAATAAGCAAAGTTTAGGTGCCCAGAGGGGCCCACAAAGGGGATTTCTCATTTGACTAAGGGGTTGGGGAAGGCTTGTTTGAGAAAGTTTTAAGTTGGATCTAAAGCTAAAATAAGAGTTTCCAAGTGAAGTCAAGGTCGGGGTGGGGCTGGGAAAGGGGGGAAAAAGAATTTTCATCCACATCGCACAAATTTTGCCATCCAGTTATGCTCCCTTTTATGCTTGTTTGCTGGCGGGACCCCACGGGAAGCCTGGGCTGGGTCTCTGGCAGCGGGACGTGGGCGAAACTCCCCTGGGGCTCTTAGCTCCGGAGTGGAGACTGATGGTACAAGCTCTGACATAAAATCCTAGCTTAGAAGCTCAATTTTTAAAATTTCCCAAACCTATGACTTTGGATAAATTAACACAAATTTACAACTTATCTCCCACATACATTTAACATGAAAACTGTGATAAAAAAATGTCTTCCCTACAGATTTGCTACGACAATGATTCAAAGAACTAGTGAAAGGAACACCTTAACACACTCAGTAAATGTCCATTGTTATTGCTGTTTTTATTCCTTTCTCTTCTGATTCCGAGAAGCCAGTTTAATCATTATTTCTAAGAAAAAGTCCCATCACTTCTTATTCTTTATTCTTTAGATTTATTTCAGAATCACAGTATCTTGTTCCCAGACTTTGATTTTACCATCCCAGCTGCCGGAGGTCTGTAAGTTGCCAGATGTATAGCTCTGATTTAAAACCCCTGGGTGTGTGTTTGTCACTAGTTTGGGAGAACATTTGAATATTTGGAAACTCCAGATCTAATTAGCATCTGGTAATGTGTATATGCTTCTGACAGCATAAGGCTGGGATATGGCTTTGCCCCCAAATGTGAGAGAAGATGAGAGGCATGTTATCAAAGCTCCTTAGTGACAGTGTCACAATGACATCTGTTCTTTAGACCCAGACCCTGTGTTCTCCAAATTAGGATTTAATTTTGTGTGCGTGTACACACACACACACACACACACACACACACACACACACATAAAATCTTTATTTCTTCTTGAGGGAGAATAGTGAAAACAGACTTCAGCATATCAGAATCATGAAATACTGATTGTTTAAAAGGTCCTGGAGGTACAGGAAGGAAAACCACATGCTAGAATCACTAATTCTAAGTCCCAGTGGAAGATGAATAGGCTCTATTTATACATACTGGACTGAACTCTGAGACTGCCTAGGATAAGAGACAGAAAGGCCCCCATTTCAAATTGCCAGGCATCTGTTGCTAATGACTGTATTTAGTTATAGTGCATAGGGCAGGTGAATGTTCCCTTCCCTGACTTGTTCCTGCTATTATCCAGATAGCTACTCTTGTTTTTCTTTTTTGCTTTTTTTTTTCTTGCTAAAATCACAGAGCTGAGCTAGTAGTAGCAAGCCACTGGGACCTGCTAATCAAATCTGAGCGACCAGGGCTCCAATCTCAGCTCATCATATGACTTAAGAGGCCTTCATTTAGACAGGCTCTGAAAAGTCCCTTCTAAAGCCTTTACAAAGTGAGAATAATCTTCATTAAGTGCTACAGATTTCACAGGAAAAAAAATGGATTAGGGGCTTGCCACAGGAAAGATAATTAATGTGCTAGAGAGAAGTATAGGCAATAGAAAGAAAATTTTCTCCATAATAAGAAAAGAAAAAAAATTACAACAACCAGGGTGGGTAATGATTAAATGTTAAGAAGCAGTTCCTGCTGGCTTGATTTTTCACAGTACAATTAAAATTGAGAGGGAGAGAGAATTAGTTGGGGTGGGAAGAGACACATACACGTACATACAAAGGAATCACACACACGTAAAATATAATCTCAGGATTAAAAGGTACGTTTAAGGTTCTTTTGTTGCGAGATTGATATTTATCTCTCCTGGATCTATAAAGATTATATCTTTTACTGTGTTAAAGTCCTCTGAAACATCTTTCTAAATTGCCTTTCAATACATTCTTGGTCAAAATATTGTTGCAGGCTGAGAAATTATTTTGAAGTTATTTTCTAAGGTATTTTACAGCGAAAGAAGTCTTAGACAGCAATTTTTCTCCACTGTTTAATTCAACTATCTCGCTCTCATAGTTCTTGCTGAAATTGGTGTTATTTCAGGCCCTGAAGCAAATGATCCTTTGCCCCTTTTCTAATTTCCTCCTTTCCAGACAGCAGGACTTGACTTTTTATCAAGGAATCAAATGCCCACCCAATGGGCCTGCTGGGACTTTTTCCAACCAAAACACATTTCTTTCCTGTGAATGTGTAATCATTTTCAAGTGAGTACACAGTCGAAAACCTGTTGATAGAAAATGATGGAAAAGCCAGTTTTTTTTTTCTTTTTTTTATGGTGCTAGATCTACCTTGGACACAATTTATAACTGACTTGCTAATTTATTTAATTATAATTGCAATAAAAATTAGAAATCACCTCTTTTTTAGGGAGGGCGATATTTGATATCTATACTTCAGTGGAATTGCTCTGAATCCAGAACCAGGTCCTACGCTTTGTATTTCATTAACATCCTTTCCAACTGAAACACGTATTGTTTGACTACAATGCATCTGGTTCTGTTAGGCACACTCACGCACATGCCCGTGCACACACACAAATCTAAACATGAATAGAATTCTATTGCCTCATGGTTTATGAAACAGACACAAATAACAACAATAAAATGAAGCAGTTATAATACAGGATGTGTAAATCGCAACAGTGTACTGTAAGGCCATCTAAATTCTGCCTAGGGGTTGCCTGTCAGTTTGAATTTCACGGAGGAGGCGATGTTGGAGTTGGCGCTTGAAAAATTGAGTAGAAATTTACTTGGCAGGAAAGTAGGAAAGGATTTAACTGCCACCCAAATTATCTTGTGAAACACAAATGTGATCATGACATTCTTTTGCTTCAAAGATTCTAATGAACCCACATTATTTAAAGAAAAAAGCCCCAAATACTTAGACCTCATTATTTTAAGTCTTTTCATAATCACGTGCCTGTCAATATGAGATTTTTCTAGTGTCCTCGAGGGCAGCTTCTATGCACAGAAAAGGATTCTTTCCAATTTTCAAATTAATATTTGACATATTAGAGATCCAATTTAATATTACTCTTTTACATTCAACTTAGAAATGTTATCATTCTATTAAAAATGTAGCATATTTCAACAACCACTCCCAAGGGTATTTTAAATATAATTAATTGAAATTGTTTAAACACTTTAAACTGAATTTATACATTTAAAAATCTTGATTTTTAAAAGATCCTAAATTATCTAATTAACGAGTAATAGTTTTCTAAGTACTTAAGTAAATATCAAGAAATTCAATTAATTAAACTTTTAAATATGATGAAATTTAACTTCTTTTTAAATGCCTTGGTACTATTAAAAAACTTAGTAACATTTTCCTATGCCTTTGAATTTCAAATAAAAAACTTATAAATTATCAATTATACAATTTAGATGGGAATTACAGAACTAATCCATTGGATACTCCAATGTGCCAGATTCTCTTATGCATTAAAAATATAAAAACACCAAGTGTAAACAGATTATGTCTATATATAACTCCCAAACTAATTCCCTGTGTTTAGTTTACTACATCATTTATATATAGCAGGTCCTCAAATAATGTTGCTTCATCCAATGTCATCTCATTAAAACGATGAGGAGATGCAGTAGGAGCTTAACTCTCATTTATATCGATTAGCCTATGGTAATATTGGTTTAGTTTTATGTCATTTTTCTGAAAGTTACAGAAGCTATCCATGACAGTAAGTGAGGACTTATTACTATATTTATTTCCAAATTCCTTAGGGTTGTATGACACTTCCACATTGTAGCAGAGGTTGTTATCTGCCATAGAATTTCTAGTCCCTTAATTTTTCCTTGGTAATATAATCTTGGCTTTATTCAGGGCAGCTGTAGGCCAAATAAATGACATTTCCCAAGCTGTTTTGCATCTAAGGGTGGCTGTGAGACCAACATCTGCCCAGTGAAATGGAAGTGTTGTGTGTGACTTCCGGGAGAGCTGCTTGAAGGAAAATGACTTGTTTGGGAATAGAATTGTTTCTTATCTTTTTGCTTTTCTTCTTTCCCAGCTGCCACCTGGGACTACACGGCGACTTTGAAGATCAAAATAGAAAGACCTGGGTGTTGCATTAGTTTGCTAAGGCTACCATAACAAAATACCACAGATGGAAGGCTTAAACAACAGAAATTTATTTTCTCACAGTTCTGGAGGATAAAAGTCCAAGGTCAAGGTGCCAGTAGGTCTGGTTTCTTCTGAAGCCTCTCTCCTTTGCATGGAGGAGTTAGGCTGCACACTTTGTACTCCCTTGGTTGCCCCTCAGTCTGTGTATTGTCTGCGTCCTGATCTCCTCTCCTCTTTTTTTTCTTTTTTTTAATATTAACATTTTTTCTTTTTTTTTAAGATTTTATTTATTTATTTTTAGAGAGGGAAGGGAGGGAGAAAGAGAGAGAGAGAGAGAAACATCAATATGTGGTTGCTGGGGGTCATGGCCTGCAACCCAGGCATGTACCTTGACTGGGAATCGAACTTGTGACACTTTGGTTAGCAGCCCGCGCTCAATCCACTGAGCTATGCCAGCCAGGGCCTGATCTCCTCTTCTTGTAAGTCATATTGAATTAAGGTTCATCCACATGATCTCGTTTTACCTTAATTTCCTCTTTAAGGAATATATCTTCAAATATAGACACATTCTGACTGTAGGGGTTAGGACTTGAACACATGAATTTTGGAGGGTCAAATTTCAGCCTATTACAGTTACTGTGAACTGAATATTTGTGTCTTTTCAAAATTCACGTATTGCAGCCTAATCCCCAATGGGGTGGTATTTAGAGGTCGAGCTTTTGAGGGGTAGGTAATTTGGTCAAAAGGGTGAGGACTTCATGAATGGGGTTAGTGTTCATGTAGGAATTGATACACAGCCCTTGCCTGATACAGTAGCTCAGTTGGTTAGAGCATTGTCTGGATACCCCAAGGTTGCTGGTCCAATCCCCGGTCAGGGCACATGCAAGGAGCAGCCAGTGAATGCATAAATCAGCGGAACAATAAAGTGATATTCCTCTCTCTCACCCTCTTTCTCTCTTTCTCTTGCTCTCAAAAAAGTTAATTTAAAAAAAGAAAAGAATAGATACTGAAAGCTTGCTTCTTCTCTCTCTGCTCTTAGCCATGTGAAGATAACAGTGAGAACGTGGCTATCTGTAAGCCAGGAAGCGGGGTCTCCCCAGACACCAGCTCTGCCAGTGCCATAGCTCCAGAATTGTGAGAAATAGTGTTTGTTGTTTAAGGCACCAGTCTATGGTATTTTTATTGTAGCAGCTGGAAATGATGCAGGTAACAGTGCTACAAGAACTGATAGGATGTTGCTAAATCATGAAGGTCAAGGATGACGCACAGAAATGTTGAGAATAACAGAGATTTGAAGAATAGAGAGTAAAAAGTGAAGATATGGGGTTAGAGAAAGGAATATTCCAGAAGGAGAAAATGGAGAGAAAAAGGCACGTGGTAGAAAGAGAAGGCCATGGCTGGGTTCCTGCAGTGACAGGGCATCTGGCAAGAACAGTGGCTGGGGAGGAAGGGGAGCCGGACCACGCAGGTCAGGTAGGGTAGGGGTTTTTGTTTTACCCAAGAGCAACAGAAATATTTTGATTGTTGGAAATAAGGGTGGCATGATCAGATTAGCATTTTGAAAAGGTCATTATGGCTTCAGTTTGGAGAATAGATTGGAAGGATGCCAGAATCAATGGGAGAAACAAAATAAAGAAAAGAAAAGAAAAGAAAAGAAAAGAAAAAAGCATTGGACTGGGTCTTGAAGAGTGCCAACTTTTAATGGCTGGGGAAAGAGGGGGAGTCTATAAACACTTTTTCCAAGAAGTTATTCTGAGAGGAGCTAAGAGAAAGATCAGTAGCTGAACAAGGGCATGGGGTTCAGGTTTTTTTCTTAACTGGATAGACATGGGTATGTTTGAAAGTTGATGGGAAGTCATTAGGGAAAAGGGTTTGACAATTCCCCAAGAAGCCAAACATAGAATTACCATATGACCCATCAATTCCACTCCTAGGTACACATCCAAAACAACTGGAAACAGGTGTTTAAACAAAACGTAACACACAAATGTTCATGGCAGCATAATTCACAATTACCAAAAGGTGGAAACAACTCACATGCCCATCAGTTGATGAATGGATAAACAAAATGTGGTTTATCTCTACAATGCATATCATTCAGTCATAAAAAGAAGTACTGATAGATACTGCAATATGAGTGAACTTTGAAAATACCATGCCAAGTGGAAGAAGCCAGACACGAAAGGTCACATATTGTATGATTCCGTTTACATGACATGTCCAGAGTAGGTAAATCCATGGAGATAGAAAGCAGATTGGTGGCTGCCAGGGGTGAGAGAAGGGAAAAGGAGGAAAAATTGCTTAATGAATATGGGGTTTGTTTTGAGATGATGAAATATTTGGAAGTAGAAATGATGGTTGTCTAAAATGTGAATGTACTAAGTGCAACTCAAATGTACACTTCAAAGTAGTTAATTTTGTGTCATGTGAATTTTACCTCAATTAAAAAAAAAAGGAAGAGACGTTACTGGGGAGACTCCATATGAAAAGCAGAGAGAAGCATTAATAAAGATTGGTAGGGCTCTGAGAATTTGTGAGGATATGGAATTAAAGCAAGTGTGGAGAGGTTTGCCTAATGTAAGTTTGTGGGATAGCTCCTTTATTGTAAGAGGAAGGCAGTGAGAATGATGAGCAGGTATAGACAGATTTGTGCATTTGCTATCAGAAAGCTGAGGAGAGCCCTTATGAATGGCATATATTTTCTCTACAAATTAACAAGTGACATCACCATGTGCTGAAAGCAAAGGGACTGAAGGATTGATTAAAGATTTAAGAAATAAATTAAAAAACATTGTGAAAAAAACACTGGAGAAAGTGAGAGAATGTAGACCAGTGTTCAATATAAGACAGCTAGAGCTGCTTAGGTTCACAGTCTGTTTGAGACTTCGAAGCTGTAAAGGAACTAACCAATCTGCCATGTTACATGATTTATTTTTCTTAGCTGTGTTTAGCTCCCCAGGTGCAAGCATGAAGAAAGAGTTGGCTAACTCAGAGTTGGGGTTTTGCTGGACTTACATGGTGAAAAGACAGTACGGCAGGAGAGTTGCAATATTGACAAGAGCATTATTGAAACAATGAGACACGAAATTAGATGATCTCAGGAGGGAAATTAGGAAAGGAAAAGTTAGGGTGGATGAAATAGGAGGAAATAGAGGGATCAATACATTGGAAGTGCTGATGAAGTTGAACAAGGGCCAAGACGACCCAGGAAAGTATGCTAAACGTAGAAGAGTTTGTGAGTTCGAAGGTGGTATGGGAATTAGCGATGTTCGTCAGGCAACAGGTAAAATGGAGGTGATAACAGGAGTGAGGGGCTAAAAGGAATGGACAAGGACAAAGAGGAGGCCAAGAAGCTGAATGCTCAGGATGCTGGTTGGCTCACAAGGTCATCTCCACAGACACTAAGACCATTCAGGCTTCCAACAGGACTGTGATAAAAAAGAAAAAGAGTTTGAGGCTAGATGTCACACACTTTGATTAAAAAATGGGAATAACAAGATGCTAGCTTGGGTAAATATGGGATGGTTAAAGATTAGTAAAGTCGGATGCACTTGATCTAAATGAGCAGGGTGTGAGAAGATAGGTTGGGTGAATGCAGCAACAGAGATGAGGCTACTGACACTAACTCCCGGCTATAGAATAGTTGGGATATGAGATAATAAACTGTGACACATAGTGTGTTGCAGAGAAACTGTCATCGAAGATGACGTACATTTTCTCTAAGGCAGAAAGATGGAAGAAACCTTTGGAAACGGGTTTGAGGTAGCGGTTGTATATCAGACTTGGACTAGTGGTCAAAAAATAAAAAGAATGTTTTCTGTCTTTTGTGCCATGGGAATTTAATCAAGGAGTTGGTTACGAAGCTCTTGGCAGAACTGGAGGAACAGAAGGAGAGAGATGAGGTCGCTGTTGAAGTATAAAAGGAGAAGCAGATTTCCAGGGATCAGAAGCCACCAATGCCCATAGGCAGCCTTTGCTGTGTGCTACTGGAGAAACTGTCATGGTCAGGTCTGGGTCCATCTCAGCCAGGGCTAGAACCATTGTGACTGCGCTGCCCTGGCTCGGCTGCTGGAGTCCACCATTCCTACTGTGGGTACCACAATTGCCAACAATTACCACACCATCGTTGGAGCCAGAAGCAGGGAACTAATCCCTCCCTCCCACCTTCTGTTCTTCACTGTCTTCTGCTGGCAGAAGGAAGCCACCTGGCAGGGGGCCTGCAAAACTACGCTAATGATCTCCCAGTCCTAGCAATGTGGATCCAAGTGTAGAAGCGTAGGTGTGGGCTGAGAGAAAACACTGAGTGACTGGCAGGAGTGGGGCTTGCTGGTTATGGATGAACTATTGTAGAGGGCACAGCAGAGGGTTGGAGTGGAGAGGTGGGTCAGGGAAGAACAATAGGAAACATCTCCTCCTCTGATGATCAGTGAAAATTCCCACAACTGCTCACCGCCACCCTTGCTGAGCCACCTGACGCTCTGCCTTCACTGCTGCTACTGTGGATAAACCAAGACCAGTCCCATTTCCCCTTGCCTCATCAAGGACATCACTGTAGCAAGTGTTTCCTCATTCTCCAGCATCATCATTTTTTATCCTTATGGAATCATTCCCATCTGAATATAATCACGGAGTAATGTTTCTCGTTTAAAAAAAAAAGGAAGAAGGGAAAAAAAAGGAGGCAAGGAAAGGAGGAAAGAAAAGGAGAAAAGAAGGAAGCCCCGCCCCCTTTTTATCTTTTTTCAAGTACAGTTGTCTCCATTTTGCCCCCACCACTTTCCCCCATCCCACCAACCCCCACCTCCCACCCTCAGCCCTACCGCCCCTTGGCTTTGTCCATGGGTCCCTTACACATGTTCCTTGATGACCCTTCCCCTTCTTTCCTCCATTATCCCCCTTTCCCCTCTCCTCTGGACAGTGAAAGACAAATACCATATGATCTCATGTATTAGTGGAACCTAGTCAACAAAACAAACAAGCAAGCAAAATGTAACCAGAGACACTGAAATAAAGAACAAACTGACAGTAACCTTTTCTGGCTCCATTGTATGCTACATCATAGTAAATGGAAACTCTCCCTCTCCAGTTGCTCAGGCTAAGAGCCTTAGAACCATCCTTTACTTCTTTCTTTCACTGCATCCACCCACTTCGATCCTGTGTACCAGTCTGCCTGTTGAATCACAGCAGCTCTACCTTCAAGGTACTTTGTTACTTATTACTGCTTTTACCACTAAAATTTTAATCTGTTCTACACACAGCAACCAGATGATCCTTTTAAAATATTTAGGGTCATGTCTCCTCTTTGCTCAAAGCCATCCAGAACCTTCCCATCTCATCCAGAGAAAAGCCCAAAGTCCATTTGTTTGTTGGTCAATAATTGATCTCTATGGGATGCGCACTGTCTCCTCTTTGACCTTTCTCACCTCCTGTTTCTCCTCCCCTCACATACTCTGCTCTGGCTTCACTGGTCTCCTTACTGATCCTGAAAGATACCAGATACGCCCCTACCTCAGGGCCTTTGCACTAGCTTTTCCCTCTGCCCACGGTAGTCTGCCCTCTGTCACCCACGTGACCTGCTCATTCTCTCCCTTCAGGTCTCTGTTCAAAAGTTGTCCTCTCTGTGCGGGTTTTAAAAACTGACCTCCTTAAAGCAGCAACAGTTCCCACCCTCTTAGTACTTATCGCCATCTGCCATATACATTTATCTATTTGTTTATTTCTCTTGTCTGTCTTCCTCCCACAAAACGCAAGGTTCAGGAGGGCCAAGACTTTGTTTTGGCCTTTGCTAGGTCTCCAGAACCTGAGCAGTGCCCAGAATCTCACGAGCACTGAATAACTATTGAGTTCAATGAATATAGGGGTGGGCAGAAGTAGTTTTATACAATACAAATAAATAATACAATAATGAATAAATTATAACACAATAATAAACTCTTGTGTGTCACATCCTCACCACCGCTGACCTACTTTTGCCAACCCCTGTAAATAGAAGCATGGAGGACAGATACGTAGATTACATTTTGTGAGGCTCTGCTCTCTGGCTTTGGGTATGACTCCGTGATATGCTTGACGCTTGTGAGGAGCAGTAAAACCTGTAAGTTCTCAGGGGAGGCCACTGTCGCTTCACTCTGAGCCCCTATCTTTCTACTGTGAACCAAAAACACTCACCGTTTTAGAGCAAGCCTTTCAGTTTTCAGTTTGGAGAGGCTGAGGATTCTGTTTGGTTTATTCTCTTAATTTATTCCTGAGAAAGAACTTAAAACAGATAATGTTGATGACAAAGAAAATCTTAATCTGTGAAGTGTTCTGATGTTAAATAAATTCCTCTTGGACTTGGTGGTTGTTTTGGTTAGAAATATGGAAACTGAACTCTGTGAAGTGTTCTGATGTTAAATAAATTCCTCTTGGAATTGGTGGTTGTTTTGGTTAGAAATATGGAAACTGAACTCCAAATTCTGAATTCCATGCAGGAAAAACTAGACATCTGAAACATATTGACTTATATCTGGTAGAAGTTTCTGAGGTATATATTATTTTTCCCCAAGCAGTGTACTTTTTTTTTTAACCTCTAAAGGGCAGGATAATTTGTGTGTTCTTTTGAGCTGTTAAGATAATATATTTACATGTCTCTTCTGTGTTTAATAACTTGGTTGTGTTTGAGTGGTTATTAGTGAATTCTACTCACACTCACTAAGGACACGGATGTGTGCCAGAATGGCTGTGCTATATACTCTCACATGCCTGCCTCTTCCCTTTGGGACACACTGGCGAGGAGGAGCCGGGAGTGAAAGGGTGCAGGCAGAGAGAGAGCAAGGAAGAAAGAGCAATAACAGAAGGAGTCGGAAAGTATGCCTGAAGGCAGGGGAGAGGCTGGAAGAAAGGCACTGGAAGAAATCTGAGAGGCCAGCTTTAGGGGAGAACAGCTGTACTGCATACTGCTTTCTGACAAATCAGTTGAAATGCTTCATAAAAGTCCTCAACCCTTTCAGCAAATATATATTTTTTGTTTTGTTTTGTCTTTTTTTGTTTGAAAAGCATATAACAGGGTTGAGAAGATAGTGTTTAATCAAGGAGAAAACAGTTCTGTTCCTGTGAGTAAATTAATATCTACCCTTAGGCAACTGCTTGAAATGCTTCGGAAACGAAATGGAAGACTCTGGAAAATAAAAAAGACTGCACGTAGCCAAGCCTATGAAAACAAATGAAGGTCTCAGATTTTTAAAGAAATAGACAGGAACACTTTTGGCCCTTGTAGTAAACCTGTTTTGTATTGATTAGGCAAACCAAATCAGACAAATGGACATGTTTGGTCAATTCAGTTTTCTGGGGCCCAGTGCCATAGTTGTACCATGTGGTGGGGATCTGGAAACCCAGGGTGAGGAGGATTTCTGGGAATCCGGTTGACATGCTTATTCAAGTTGCTAATTTTCCTTGACAGTTCTGCGTGGTTGAGACTTAAAGCTTTGCTTTGTTTATATTATAGTGATATCTGTATACACTGAAGACAACTGCGGTTAGCAGATGATTGAGACAAAAAATTTAAATTGTTGCTCTGGTGCTTTTGTCTTTCTCATTTGTTGGGGGTGGTAGGGGATTATGTTTTTATTTTTTTAAACCTGGGAGTTATGTTAGGTATAGTGTGTGGCGGCGGGGTGGGAAATGATAATGAATAAGACTCAGGAAATGTCATCTACTGAGAGGCATAAGAAATACAAGAAGCCACAATGGAGGTCCTTCTTGGACCACCTGTACAGGAAAACCCAGTGGTGAGAGGTTAAATACACGGCAGAGGTGGGTGTGCAGGATTGAAGTGGGTGCAGGGTAGGGGGCAGTCATTCCAGGAAAAGGAAAGAGCGTGAGGGGCCCCCTCAGGAGATGAGTGGAAGGGTTCACCTGGCTCCCCGTTCATAAGGACATCTGTAGAAGGGGGGAAAGGAGCAAAAAGAAAGCATGGCTGTGATCAGATCATGAAGTCTTTGAATTCCAGTCCAAACAATTTTTTTTTGTAAACATGGATCAGCTTATTGCAATGGTCATAGTCTTTGACCAAAAATTCCACTGTGAAAATAATCTTAAATAGGAAACTTTCATGTGTAAATAAGCTATGTTATTTATAATAGCATAAAATCAGAAAGACTCTTAATTTTTAACATTAAGGGAAAGATGAAGGAAGGTACGGCAGATCTACCAATGAGATAAGAAGCTGACAACGTTTATGTAACATAAAAACAGCATAGAATGCAGAATGCAAGAAGCATATGTCTAGGGGAAACTGAGAAAGTGCACTAAAAAGTCAACAGTAGTTGCCTTTGAAGGATTTTTTCCTTTCAATAACCTTTCTTTAGTGAAAGAAAACCCATGGGAATCTCTTCAGAAAGACAATAAAATCAGTATTACATTGCAATAATTTCTGTATCTTTTCATATTATTATCTAATATGTGTGATCGGTGGATAAATTTGTTACTAAGATTAAGAAAGGTTACAGTTTCATAAAAAAACAATCTAAGAAGTTAAAACTTACAACTTCTTGGATCACATCTTTAGAATAAATGATTAGCAGATCTTTAATTACCATTTTCAAACTTAAGTCAAAATACCAGTACAGAACACAATGCAAGTAAATATCCCCACCAGTTTACAAGCTAATACTGCATAAACTGTCACTAAAAAAAAAAAAGCTCAAGTAAACTTTAATCTTTGCTTTCAGAAAAACATTTTACTTATGTAAACAATCTATCCCATTTCCTCAATTTAGCATGCAACATAAGATACCATTTCACTTAATCTGTGTTGACTTTAACTGTTTTTATTTAAAGGAGCTATTCCTCTTTGGGCTTTTCCCCTCCTGGTACTATTGTGTACATCTGAACAAACAGTTACCCTGCTACTTCTCTCAGGTGCTTGGGAAGGAGAGGGAGCAGATCCCTGGTGCTATCGAGTTCTTTTAAGAGTTCATGGTCACAGGCTAGAACTCCTCCTCCATGGCCCAGTTTTAGAGCTGCCCTCGAGGGCTGTTATCTTGGAAAGTGTTTGTGTCCATGCACTGAGTTCTCTGGACTTCTTGAGCATTTTTAAAAAATTTGCCCTTGGGAATGTTAGCAAGGTTGGAAGCTGCCCCAAAATCTGGAGGTGTGGAAAGAAGGGAGAAGAAACTTTGTTTTGATTGTCCTTCCAGTTTATCATCTTGAGCTCTCTCTCCCGCTCACTCTCCCCCCTCTCCCTCCCTTGTCCTTGTCCCTTTACCCTTGACCCCTTTCCCTTCTTCGTCTTCCCTCCTCTCCTCCCTTTTCCTTCTCCCCTTCCTTTTCTTCCTTCTTCTCTCTCTCATATACACACACAAACATTTTTTGGAGGAAAGCTGTATAGTCCCTCCCACAATTTCTCTTCTCACCTTTCTGAGTCTTGAAACATTGTTTCATCAGACCTGAGATGATGATTTATTTTGTGTGTGTGTGTGTGTGTGTGTGTGTGTGTGTGTGCATGTATGTGTGTGAGCAGTCAGTACTGTGGAATGACTGTGGAATGTCCCATAATTCCCACTCTGAATCTAGCACTAGCCCTTGTCTGTGTTTTCCCCCAGATGGTCCTTAGATGGTGGGGGAGGGGGTAGGAAATTTTGCTTGTGTCATCAGTTATACCTTTTAATTTTCACAGGCTTTAAGACATTCTGGATCTCAGAGCTGGGGGGCGGGGGGGGGGGTCCGGTCAGCAGGGGAACTATTTCCCTCAGGCAGGCTGATGTCTTCTCTGGCTTGGAAGGCTGTGGGCTCCCATTCCATTTGTGTGAGCCTGCGGAGTCTGACTCACCGCCCCGGGGTTGGGGCGTGGGGTGGGAGGCAGAGTTCAGACTGGAGTTGGGAGCGAGCCCCTGCCTTAAAGACACAGCACATGGATTCTGGCTTAGGAGAGGAGGAGGGAGCTAACAAGTACAATAACTGGGCTGCTCGGCTCTAGTTTCTAGCTGCCTTGTTTTTGTGGCCATCATTGATAAACATAAACTTCAATGAAAAGACAATTGTTTACTCAAAAGCCCCTTCACTTGGGAATGGAGAAATGCATATTGAATTATACATTCCCTTGTGAAATTGAAATCACCTGTATCATCCACGTGGTGAATAAGAATATTTATTGTATGATTAAAGTTCTGCTTCACAGGGGGAGAAAAAATCATTTGCACGTCACGATTTTTCCGCCTCCTTGGTTCTCAGCCCACTCACTTCATAAATTAACAACAGGTAGCGTCAATCTCTCTTCAAAATATGTAAGACACATGTAACCTGGAGGGTTCACGCTTTGTGAGCTAGTGAAAATGGGTGTTGTCATTAACTTGAACACCCACACCTTAAAGTCTAAGATCCTGCTTGCTTGGGTGCAGGAAGTTTGCTGTTTTAGGGACACTATGCCGGGTGGGTTTCCACAGGGCGTGCACGTGTGTTCATAAATCGCCCCTTGTCCTTTCTGGCTGAGGATGATCAGCAACCTAGAACTTAACAGCCTAGAGCCTGGGCATAACCAGCAATGCCTTTTGACTCCAGCATTCTGGCTGCCTCCTGGGCGTTGCCACGTGGATGAGCTGCAGCCCTGCAGTCGCTGGTGCTGCAGAGGCTGGAGCTCAGAGGCGCTCCTGCTCCCTCCCATGCAGCTGGAACTCTGACTCTGCCCCGTACCTGAAGGCCACTTCTGGAGGTGGAAAGATGCCAGTTACATCTGTGATCTGTTCAGTTAATGGGTGGGAGTGGGACTGATTATTTTCCTCTGTACTTGACAGGTTCTAGATGTGTATGAAGAAGTAACTTATATTTAACATTTTTATTTGAGAAACTTGGATGTGTACTTCAATTTACTAGCTATCACCTTGAAAACCCCTTGACATGCAGAAATTACCCACTTGATTTATCATTGTCTTCTGAAGGTTGCCTCACTCAGAGATGATGTGACATTTGCATCTGAAATCAGTACTGTATTTATTTCATTGTTCTGAGTCTTCCCAAATAAACCCGTTTTTTAAAAATAATTGTGTGAAAAATAATAATGTAACAACCATTTAGGACTTTATGGGTTACCCTAGTTCATAGCCCTTTCAACTTCAATCTTCACAAACTCTGCTCAGAATAGCAAAATGACCATACTCCACCAAAAGGAAAATTATGTGCTGGCACCAGGGCTGGAGCTGGATTAACAATAGGAACAATGACAATTTTTAAAACAAGCACTGTAACTTTGCCCATGTTTCTCCACCCCTAATATCTTTAATAAAGAAAATAATAAGACTGATCTTAAACGTAGGGAAATAAATGTGTTGCTCAAGAGGATAAAGATGCGGAGGGTAAGACGGGACAGCCTAGGTTGAAATCTTTGGATCTGTGGCTTAAGGTCAGGAAAAATGTACACACATGCTGTGATTTTTACAAGATGCTATAGTAACATTCTTGATGAATAGGATGGATATTGCACCCAGGATTTTTAAAATTATTCTCATACCTGAGACCCACTTAGATTGTTATATGTGGAATACAGACTACCATTGATCAAAAAGGGAAAAGTTTGAAATGAAAACTGGAAAACTGAAATGAAAATTTGAAGGTCCGATGTCAACCACTATCCTTACCTAAATCCTAAATATGGGGATGAAAGACAGGCAGATCCTTGTAATGTACTTTCATTGGGTGCCTACTATTTATCACACACTTTTCTGATTCTTTAAATGGACTGAATCACTTACTCACCCCGACAGCTCCCTGAAATAGTACTATTCTTATTTCCGTTTCCAAAGTGGAAGAGCTTGCCCCAAATCCCAGAGCTAGTTAGTGGGAGGGTGGGATGCAAACCCAAGCAGTGTCTGCCTTGCAAGCCCGCATCTGAATCACCGCGGGAGGTCTTTGGGGTGTGGGATGTGCCTGAGATGATAACAATTCAGCAGAGAAAAGAACTGGAGGTGGCGGTAATCTCCTAACTGAGAAAAAGTGTCTTGGAGAACCAGTCTTTGTACAGCACTTTGTTCTACAGGCGAAGATGTTTTATAGCCAAAGCAGCTCAGATGACTTGCTTGAGGTTACTTACAGCTTGTTTGTGGCAGAGGTGAGACTGAAGACTAGGTAGGTTTTTCTGACGTCTATTATTTCTGCCAATGCTTGTTGTACCAAGCACGTTTTCAGGTGTTCGTGATACAGAGCAACACAACGGATGAGGTCCCTGGCTGTAGGAAGATTATATCAGGACCAGAACAATGATTTCACATTACACTAGATTACCAAGGGACACTGTAGATCACCCATGTTAAAATATTAAAAAAGTGGGGATAGACCCTAAGTGGGGAATAAGCTTGATATCCATTCTACCCCATTTTATAGATGAACTTACTAAGGTTCATGGATAACACCGTGTCCAAGTCATAAGTATTGGAAGCAAGCACAGTTCAAACCCACCCTGACTCTCCTGCACAGTGGACAGTGTGTTTGCATGTGTGTGTGTAAGGACATCACAACCTGTTGGTCAGGGAGGGGCTCTTTAAATGAGCCAGTAAAGCTAGTTGGAGCAAGACACCTAGTCAGTTTGCCTGGAACCACAGAGAACCATTTTTTTTCTGGCAGGGCCCACACTGCCTAATAAAGCCTCACTTTTTTTTTTTCATGTTTGACTTCCTTAGAAATTCAAACTCACCGGTTTGCAACTTGTTCCCCCTCTCTAGCCGGGGGAGCCTGTGACATTAGGGAGCATCCACCAGCCTGGTAGCTACAAAAGAGCTGGCTCAGACGCCAGAACTGGGGCCGGTGTGCCACCTCCTTCCAAAATTAAAAAAAAAAAAGTTAATCATTTTGGTGTGTGAAGATCTGCTTTAGTCTGAAAGTCCCCATCAGCTGTGTCTTCTTGGAGGAAAGTGGAAGAAGGTGGTTCCTCTAGGTGGCGCTGTTAGAATAAAGTATCTACCATGGAGGAAAATTGTAAAAGGCATTCCTCCCTATTGTCTCCTCTGTGGGCTTGTCAGAAAAGGGAGCCCAGTCTGAATGGGTGCAGCCCTGGGCCAGGGTGCTTGGATGGGCGGGCCATGGCCTTGCTTCTGAGGGTCTTGGTGGTTTAAACCTTGAGGAGCCCAGGTGGAAGGGAGACTCGAACAACTCACCCACTTGCTACAGTCTAGAGGGGGTAGGGGGAGGGACTGGAGGGTGGAAGCTTTTTGCCTGCGCAGATCCTGTGGAGGGTTTCTAGGCAAAGGAGATCCCAGCACTCCGTCCTGCCTGAACCCACAGCTCACCCGCCTCCCTGTCGGAGCTAACGTGGCAGAGGTGGCAGTGGTTGGGAGGTGGTTGCTGGCTGTGGGCCCTGAAACACTGAGTAATTCCTGGGATGGCTGGGACTGAAGGCACCATTCCAGACACTTCCACGTTGTCTAAAAGTATAAAAAACTCCAACGCCATCCAGCCCAAACTGTTGGAGGCAGATGCCTTGGCTCTGAGACAAGACCCGTCCCTTTCATGGAAGGAACTTTGCTGGAAAGGTCCACTATATAGGAAAGCCAGGGTTCTTTTTCTAGTTTTTACAGAGCAGGGAGGGACCAAGTCAGGAGTGAGGGATGGAGGGGGTTGGCCGAAGGGAACCTCCTAATTTTTCCAAAAATTTTTGAATCTGCATTATGACTCTTGGCTTATAAAGACAAAGATATGAGCTTCCTCTCCATCTCTTCCAATGAAACAGTTGACCACTTTTATGCAACTCCCCCCACCCCCGCGCCCCTGTTCCTCGCCACCCCTGTGCGGTGTTCATGCTGTGGACTTACTGAGGAGTTCGAAAGCATGGAGCTCCTGATTTCAGAAGAAACGAGACAAGATATATTGCAGATCACATCCTATAAATGACAACCCAGCATAGCCAACAAAAATAGGCCTTTGCAGCTGCGCTTTGGTAGCTGAGTGTTTATTTATTGGAGAAGAGAAAGGTACAATCCAGAGAAAAGGGAACCACATCAGGATGTTATTGTAATCAAGCAGATGGACCACCTGGAGTGACATCCCTGACTGTGCAGAGCAGGGATGCCAGCCATTGGGACAGGGACAGGAGAACATTTGGGACATGGATTTAGAGCCCTCATATCAGTTTTGAGCTGGACCTCAGGTTTTAATGCAATTAAAAGCCGCTACAAAGTCTTGAGAGGAGAAATGGTATGATCAAATTGTTAGAGCAGTATGGTTTTTATTTTAATTAGGACAAACCACAGGCACCTGAGGGGATTGAGAGGCTCAGCAAGGGAGGTAATTCACTAACAGAATCAGTTTAGGAGCTGAAAAGGTTTCTCTGAAATCGACACATTCAAGTTGCAGCTGGACACTATAGACAAGAGGTTTTCTTTTCTTTAATTTTATCTGATTCAGTTACCTGGTTACTTCTGACACAGTCCTGAATCACCAGCTTGTGAGTCTCCCACCTATGCATCCATAAACAGCACAATCATACCATTTCACCCATGCATGTCTTTATCCACAGCTACGCTTTAGGAAAAGTGATGAGGAAAAAATGTCCAGACTAAAGGGGACTGATTTCCCTCCCCCTTTATCCTATTTTGAAAAGAAGAAATTCATGTTTTTCTTACTTTCTTATTATCAGCCTATCCCTCTTGGAGGATTTTAGTCTGAAATCTAAATGTGCTTACCAGCTGGGAAATATTTGACATTTACTTGATTTTTGTCCCTTGGAAGTAAAAAAGGAATTGGCAGTCTTATTAAACAACAAGTCTGCTTATTTATTCCCTCAATCCCTCCCCAGGTTGTAGGTTCTTTTCAAAGCTCCCTCAGACCTCTAACCAGTTTTCTAAAGATAATTTCCCAAAGTGCTGCCTCTGGGCATAGAAAATGCCACGTTGTGTTCTGGGTTTATAAAGGCGGAGAAGCCGTTTGGTTACATTTGCTGTTCTTTTTTTTTTTTTTTTTTTTTGAGTGTGGTTCTGGGTGGTAACACCCCATTGCCAACATTATTCTTTCCTTCTTCTGGGAAGAGTCGTAATTGTACTTGGCTTGGTTAACACAAAGGCTCTAAAAAAATATGAAGCTGATCCCTCTAGTGTTCCTTCGTGAAGACTACAGTGCTGCAGAATGCGGAAAGGAGGAACACAGCAGCGGATTGCTGCAGACAATAGCACTGGAAGTCAGTCTGTTTTTCAAATGACATTAATAGAAGTGACTTACATTGATAACTTTGTGTGCAGCGTAGCATATTTACAGAAGAAAATACCGGCCCTTTCCTACAAGCCATTCCCATGTTGTGAGTGTGCTGTTGGTTAACATTATTGGAGGATGTGTAGTATTGAAACTTATCTGAACAAATAAGAACCAATTTAAATAACACTGGCCAGAGTTATCAGAGATGGAGAGGCAGGGAAAACTTGCCTCATTTTCCAAAATGAATTTACTACACTGGTTAGGACGGCCTGACTATCTTCACAGGCTTTTTCCTGGTCAAACAAAGAGAAGAGACGGTATACATTTTTACATTCTTTCTCTGATGCTTCCTGACGTGCAATAAAAAGAGTGGGCTATCTTCTTCATTTTTTCTTTGACATTTTCTTCTACACTCAGACATTTATTAAACAGCTATTCTATTCCAGGCACCGAAGATAACAAAAATGATTAGAGTCACTTTCCTCAGTAAACTGCATAATCTCACTGGGAGACAGACTCTTAAGCAGCTATAGTAGAGGTGTACACGAGGTGCTTGGGACTCAGGGCAAATGGCACTAATCATTAGTATTAGTTAGGAAAGAGGGTGAGCTATTTCAATTGGGTTTTGAAGACTACGTGGGATTTACAGTTCTCCTATAGAAGACAACTCACGGGTTGTCACATTTGACTATTCCCCAGCTTACCGGCAGTTTCCAGGGAAAGCTATGGCAGGGCGGGACTGGTCTTGGAGCTGCAGAAGCCTGAGTTCCCGTGCAAAATGTCTCTTGGTTGGTACAGTTTCTCCTCTGGTGCCTCCTGGTCTTTATTTAAATGAAAAGAACAATCCCTATGCGGTAGAATGTCAACTTTCAGTTTAATGGATATAAATAAAATTTGGCAGCATCATTAGGAGAGGTATTGGACTGCTGCTAAAGCTCTGAATTCTGAACAGGAAGAGGAGCTGCACAGGCAAAACCAAGAGAAATCGTGAGGGCGGAACCAGGCCTGTTCTGCAGCTAGGAGCAGACCCTGAAGGAAGGAGTTGGGCGATGTCCAATGACCTCCAAGAGCCTTTCCATTTGTAACAGCCCATAAATTAATTATGTGAATTATTATCAAAAGGACAGATTGCCCCAGAAAGAGTCTTGGTGGCTGCACAGCCACTTGAAACCCTCCACAATGATATTTCCACCAGACATTGCCTAACAAAGTTGCCTGCAAACAGACCCCCAACTGACAAGATGATATTAACAGTGATGTTGATAAGGAAGTTCACTGGCTGGAAAACACTGAGATAGTTTTCATAGGTTTCTGATGCTTTTGGCTGTAGTTTAGCACATTTTGAGATCATTTGGTTCATCACCTCAAACTGAATCCTCTGCAGTTTAGTATATTTTACCTGCACAGTTAAAGTCAAATCACCATCATAAAAGCTAAAAGCATATCAAGGGGTTTAAGAAATTGTAGAATGTGAAATTGTGGTGTAATTCAGTGTGGATGCCACTATAGTAAGCAAATTGTGTTTTACAGGCAGTTGAAGTAATACTACTTTGTAAAGGTTGGTCTATGGAGATTAGCCTTGAGTCTTCAGCCATTTTATTCCTACATTAATCACAATGCACATTCATCCTGCCAGTGTAAGATAATTCGTATACATGTTGTCAGAAGAAATGGAGTCCTAAATTAATTTGGAAATACAAATTTAAATATTTAAAAGGAAATCTGCATTTTGTTGTGGGTATATCCGTTCATTATAGAAGGGGTAACGGGGATAGAGAACACACATTATGAAATAGGACATAAACATATTATGCCCTTGGAGTCTAAGAATACTTTCACACTTGAATTTCCCTGGGCTCTACCAGCCTGTGCAGAGGAATGAAGTCATATCAATGGGAGATCGGCCATGGAGATTGGCCATGGAGATTGGCCATGGCTCAGATTCATGGGTTCATTTTAGTTATGACTGATGATGAACGTGAGCGGCTTCAAAATGCCCATCTTTCTATCCAATATTTTGAAAAGTGTCTCCGGGAGATGTCTTCTATGTGTAGGGATAAGCATCTTCCCTTGAACCATGGCTACACGTCTGCACACCACAGTCTGTCTCTGTTTTGCCCAGCGTTATAGCTCCCATCCAGTGATGCTTATGCTTACGTAGCTCCATTAGCTGCAAGCCTGGCACTGCAGATTTCCACTGGGCCGACACAGTGTTTTTAGAGTCCTAGAAGTGCCAACTCTGGGTAAGGGAAGAAGAGCAAGAGAGTAGACGGAAGAGAAGGAAGATGGAAGGAAGAGAACAAGAGAACACTTTTCTCCCTGATTTTGTTTCATTAGAAGTGTTGCTTATGGCTTGGTTTGTTAATGGAGTAAAGCAGCCTTTGAAGCTTTTACTTATAGCTCTTTTTCTTTGAGATTCATGCATGTGTGTGTGTGTGTGTGTGTGTGTGTGATCAAAAGATATTAAGTCTGGAATTCTGAATTATTTTAATTTGCTTTTCAATACTTGATATTTTCATACTTAATATTTACAAAAATTGGGTAGGTATTAATTTCACATTAAAAAGAAAAAGAAACATCTATACCTCAAGGTGATAAACTTTAGCATTATGTCCAAAGTCTGCAACATAACAGGGAACAATCGTTAGTTTAAGATTCTGAGTTAATGGTTTTAACAGTCATTTATTAATTCATATGCCATTGATGTATGAAGGAAATTTGATGGCATCTAAGATAACTAGACAAAAGCCAAGGTTAGAAATGAAAGTTAAAATCCAAAGACAAGGAAAGTTAAGAGAATGCTTGGGCAAGAAATGAAAGTAATTTACCCTGATAAAAAGAAATTTAGAAAGACTAATGGAAGAAGACCTTGTCACGGAGGACAATCAGAAGGAAGGAGGCATTGTTCCTATCCCTGGGTAGTTCTCCGTCTTTATCTTCCACGACATTATATTGTTAAATACTGCCAGCTCCTTGCTAGCTCTCCTAGAGGGCTAAACTAAGAAATCCAATTACTTTTCTAGAAGCTGTAGTGATGACCAACTAAACTGTGGCCCTTGGGGACAGTATTTGTATCCTTTGACAGCAATTAATGAAACCAATAAATCAATTAGTTAAATTAAATTAAGTTCCACCCAGCTGTCTCCACAGCCCATCCGTGTGTCCCTAAATGTGATTATAAGGGTGCCCTCGATGAGGAACGGATACAATTCAAGTGATCTTTACTGTCTTTATGTCCTTAACGTCACCCCTTTACAAAATTATAGTTATTCTACCTTTGCCTTGACTCTATAGTAGATGAATTTTGCTTGGGGGAGAGCTCTTGATAGGGACAATGGAAATACTCTTTATCCTGCTAAGTGAAAACTGGTAACACCAGAGACTGCAGTTCCTTCTATTTATTCCTTTGTTGGATTTAAGAGATCTCATTTTTCTTCCAAAATAATCATTGTATTTAGACCTGTTTTTTTTTTCCAAAGAGGAGGCTACTCTCTTTTCTGAGAATGGTAACTCCTCTAACTTCTGCCTTCTCTACGCCATTCTAATTTTCCTTCTTGCCTCACTGGACGGGACTGTCCCTGTGGTTAATCTCGTATTATTTCCCTACTTCCCAACTGTTTCCCTTTCTTCTACTTCTTTCCCACCTCCACCCACATCAGCATTCTAACTTCTCCAGAGACTCTACTTCACATTATGAATATATCATAACAGTTGCCTCCCCATCATTGAATTTAGTGAGGTTTCATTTCCTTGGATGCCTTCCCTGATTTCTCTCCAGACTTGGAGCCCATTGACCAATCTGTCCTTCTTGAAGTGGTCTGAGATTAGCCATGCTATATACGGGGTGCTCTCTCTATCCCTCCACATACCTTCCTTATTGCCTCCAGTAATTCTTATATCCACTAGTTCCTTCTCCGTGTGTAGTAAACATATATTAAGTACCCACTTTTGGAAGGTTGCTTTACATCCTAAATATAAAGATAAACAAGACACATTCTTGAGCAACTTGCAGGATAGGGAAGGTGGCAAAGATGAGCAAAAAACTATTATATGTCAAACTGCAATAAAAGCCTCTGCTCCAAGAATACAGAGGGTAAAGAGAATGGTTTTCCCTGGATGATAGAGAGAAAGACAACACAGATGACACCTATGTTGAATGACCAGGGTGGAAAGAAGAGAAATGTCATTTCAAACATAGGGAACACAAAGTGAATAGATCTGGAGTCAATGATCTGATCTGAGATGGAGTCAGGTGACTTGAGTTGGAGAGTATGATTTGTGATTGATAATATTGAAAAGGTAGACTGTGGCTGAACTCTAAAGAGATTGGAATGCTGGACTGCAGAGTTTAAACTTTTTCACTAGAAATGTGTGAACTCAGGTCTTTGGGCTAATGCTTATGATCTTCTAGGAGTTGCAGAAGACACGTGTCGGCTGTGAGGGGAATGGTCTGGAGCCTGGAGTTCGTGAGACCATTTAGAAGCTTACTTCAATGGTCTTAGAGAAAACTGATTAGGAGTTGAAGCAGGGGAGTGGCAGTGGGAATGGGTAATAGATATCTTATGTGGGCAAAATGGATAAAAGATCATGTTGATTTGATTTTGAGGACTGGGGGTGGAGAAAAAATTTAAAGATGACCCTGAAAGATGAAAAATTTTAAAGATGACCCTGAAAAATTTAAAGATGACCCAGATATTTCTGAAATAAATTTTAGATACTGTCATGCCTCTGTGCAAACATTTCAGTACTTTCTCACTGCTTCATTTCAGTGTTTGAAATACCAGTTGGACATCAATGAAAATTTTTTTTTGCTCTAAGTGAAAGAAATCAACTGGCTAGCCAGTCCAAAAAAAAACACACACAAAAAACAAAAAGAAGATACTAGAAGGATGATAAGGTTATCTCAAAGAAATGCAAGAGAGATTTGAATGAGCTAGCACCTCCAAGGGCAGAAATCAAAGCAGTGACAGTTACCTGGAAGTAAGGAACTGATGAATATTTTGAATATTTCCTCTAGAATTCTCATTCCCAATCCCCTGGTCTCCCAATTACTCAGTTCACACCTGTATCCTCTTGGGACACAATTGAACTGACCTGGGTCAGTTGTTTTCCCAATTCATTCAACTAGGACTATCGTGGCAAAGTCATACAGTACAGCTCTGACTACTAGAAGCCACGTCCTTGTATGTTAAGGTTAATACCCACTCCTGAGACCCGCACCCCCCCCCCCCCTTGAAAGAGAAGCCTCTGTAAACTGGAATGATACCTTATCAGAGTTGTCTCCCCTATGTTCTCAGTTGTTTTGAGTTTACAGACTCACTTGAGAATCTAATGAGAACTTATGGCTCCCTTTCCAGAAAAAAAAAGCAAAATCACAACAATACACAGGGAGCTTTATAGATCTTTTGAAAATTATGCACAAAGTCAGATTCAGAAGCTTTTGCCTGAAAAATAAAGTCTACATGTCTTAGCCTGACTTTCCAAGGCCGTTGCGATGTGGTTTCTCATGTGGTTTCAAAGAGCCTCTCATAGGTGTCGCATCCTACTCCTTCTCTCTTCAAACACTCACAGTTAAAAAACAAGATCTTCTCCACTCTAACCCTTTAATCAAGCCATTTCTTTTCTCTCTAAGGAAGGCCCAAATCCTCTTATCACAATCTTGTTCAGCCTTTAATGGTCTAACTAAAAACCTGTTCCTTTTATGAGATCTCCGTTGAGTCATCCATCACCACGGGGGCCCTCCCCTGTTTCTTGTCCAATACAATACTTCATACCTAGTTCTCTCACAACATTAATTATTTTCTTCTTTACATATATACAGTTTCTATATGGCCTATCTCTGCTCTTAGACCCTAAGATCCCCAGAAGTGGGACAAGGGTGCCATTTAGCACTGTGCCCGCACTTCAGTGTTCTCCGCGAGCACGGGGCACTCAGAAATGCTCGTCAGATGAATGAAGGGCTACTGACTGGGAGAGAAAGGGTCCCTGTCTGATTTTATCTTGCTTGTACCTTTACAATCTCTTCTTTTCAAAGGAGTGAGTCTTTTTCTTATTTTCCTTTTTATTAATGCTCATTTTCTCAGGCATTATGATTTATCTCTACTTCTCTCCTGGTAAATCCCATCACCTGTTTTTTCATTTTCTCTGGGACATAAATTTTCCCCTTTCAGCTTAAAAAATTATTAATATTAATTTGAATGATTCTTTTGTTTCATTTGTTCTGCCACCCACAGCCTTTACTTTGGCCTCATTATTCATAAGAAGGACAATTCTGATCAATTCAAGAAGTGCTTTCCCTTCATGGATGGGCGTTGTTTTCAGATTTATTAATGGGTGCTGGAAATCCACAGAAAACAGTGTCTAATATTTCTGTTTTAAGCAGCAGCATTTAGTTCATTCCCCCACCACTTCAGTATTTTCACTTGTTTAAAAACAATAGATGTAAAGATCACCATTAAAATACTTAAATGAACTTTAGCTGAGTGAAAAATTTCCTTCTCTTTGTTTGAAGTGCAAAACCACACTTACAAAATGGCCCAATAGCAATCCTTTCCCGCTGTGGGCTGTTTTCCAGAAGGAATTGGGGTGGGGTGGGGGCTTGCTATGCATGGAAGAACAGCATCCTCTACTGGTGAGAGAGCCTTGGGAAGTCTTCTGAGTGTGGATAGCCAACAAAGCTTTGGAAAATTCTTGGCTGGCATATTCACAGATGGGGAAATCAATTCCAGATTTCTTATGCTCATTACCCATGATATTACTGAAACTTAATTAACTTTATACCACTGAAAATCAGCAATAAATCTTCCTTCTTTCCCTTCTCCACCAGGATTTTTCTAATTGTTAAGAATTAATCTTACTCTTAATTCCTTTGGAAATTCTCATTATGCAAAGTTTTCATTATGGTTCCATAACAATGTATGTTGGTTTCAATGGAGTGACGTGATATCATCATTATTGTCAAATATTTCATTAGAAACCAGCACTGATGGTGTGCTTGGGGTCTCTACACGGCTGCTTTATAAGGGAGGTGATCTTTTATAATGATGTCTTCTTGGCATTTGCAAGTCTTTGGCCAGAGTCCACAACCAACCATCATTAAATAAAATTCCCATCTGTAGCAAATATGTGTGAAAATGAGTATATCTTGTGTTTATTTTTAAAACATGGTACTTGACTTTTTTTCTATTTAATTGGCTCAGGTTGCCTTCTTCTACCCTGGATACCTAAAGGGGAACAAGCTTACCCCAAATTACAGGCATTCTTATGCTATTTATAGGGTTTTTACAAAGTGGCATCTTTCTGGGACAAGAGAGAAAATAAGATGAGATAGAGCTAAGGATAAACAACAGTGGGCAAGTAAACGGATTTCTTTTAAATTTGCAAACTGATTTGTATGATATTTATGAATTGCAAAACCTCACCCATTCATCTCTGTAATTGTCATGCACACATCGTTCTTTGTTGTCAAGAAGTTGACAAGTTCCCCAAAGTGACCTCTGCTGTACAAAGGGCCATGGAAAGAGGAGAGAGCTCCAGGAGTCTCTGCAATAGACACGTGCCTAGGAAGATCCGTGTCTGGGGATTTTCATATGATTTTAGTGGCTGGGCTGTTTCTTTCATGAGTGTGCATCAGGGACATGGCCCATGGGGTTACTTTCTATCTCTGGACCACTTAGAAGGAAAGAGGGTCCTAATATTCAACCACTGTATTCCCTGAATGCAAAATTAGTTCCAGTGTAAGGCATTTAGTTTCAAGAATGATACCTATTTTTCCTCAGGAGGCCTTAAAGCAGATCTGAACCAAGTCTGGGTTTTTCAAAATTTTTCTTTGCTCTATTTTCATGGAGAAAGCTAATCTCTAGTAACTAATATCCACATGTACTTTTTTGCATTGCAATCATGAGTATATCCACTTGCAGTTCTATATTCTGATTTCTTTATGATGGAGCAATTATCATTAAATCATCCTTGAGTTTATTATGACTACAATGGCTGCTATAATCACAGTTAGTCATAACTATAATTATCATCACAAATATAGTGGCTATTAAACTAAATTTTAATAACTCACTCTATCATTAATATAATTGTTATTGTTAACTTCATGCCCTTTTAGAGACTTCATTATAATGAATGACTGACAGAGAAGTGGAAATACAAATCACAAAGAACAGAAGAAGAAATTCTATTTCACATGTTAATTAACTAAGTACCAAAAGTTTACTTATAGATTTGTAGTTTAAAAATCAAACATTCTTCTTCAGTACTAAAGAATGACGGTCAGCTTTCCAACTAGCTGCTGACTCCAAGCTCTTTAAATCATAATGTGGTTTTATATAAAACTAATAGGACAAGCAAGAACTAGAAGTTCAGGGCAGAATCAACTTTTGTGGTGCAATGGGTAGACAGAGAAAAATTTCTTTGTTGGAAGCCAGGCTGATTGTAGGCAAAGTTGAGTACTAACTGAGATTTTTCTCTCACCTTCAATCTTTGCCAGGCATTTTGGACTACCTTCAGTTAAGTCCTCTCTGGTGAAATCCCACCTACAACTGATGCCAGGATGGTGGAAAATGGCTATTTGACTCCACGTGGGATCACTGTTCAGAGGAAATGAATGGAAACGTTGGGAACAGGCCTTCACCAGCATGTCCGGGGCTTGTCTTGGCTATAGCTGGCCTTTCTTCCTCCTCTGGTTCTCCGCATCTGAGAGTGCCAGGAGTTTGGGATGCTGGTTGTTGTAAAAGATTTGGGGTGTCAGGGAAGAAGTCCAGAGGTTAGCAACCTTTTGTGCTGCTGTTTATCCTTCGGCACCCTTAACTTGCCATTAGCAATTCTGTTTCCACAGTCCCTCCTAAGGTTGCTCTGTACGGCCCATTCTTATGATTGATCGAACTTTGGTGCAGGCTTTGCCACCACTTGCTAAAACCATTGCCATAGATTCCTATACTTCCACATTCTGCTCTTGACATTCCCAATCCACCACCCAATCTTTTCTTGCCTTTGTTTCCTTGGACACATTTATTAATCATTAATGTCAACACTGTGCTATAAGGTGTTATTCCCTGTCTAAAAATCTTTACAGCTCTCTTTTGCTTATAAAATAATTTCCAAGTTCCTTGACAAGACTCTGTAAATTCTAGCCTTAAACTACTTTGCCAGAATTATCTCCCAGCATGCTTTGTTTTGTGCCCTGTACCTCACTGATGACATGGTTCTAGTTCTCTAAACATAACACATATTTTCACATCTTGTTATACTTGCTCATGCTGTCCCCCTGCCAGGAGTATTTCTCCATTAGTTTTCTGTAAAATTCTTGTTAATTCTTTAAGACCTGTTGGGAACCGCCCTGACTGGTATCAGAGGCTGAAACCCCCGCCTAGCTAAGGCTAAGGGAACGCCGTTGGAACTGTAAGCCAGCAAGGAGACAAAAGCTTATCTTCCTGGCAGGAATGCTGTTTCTGCTGCTTTATTCATAACTGAACCCCCAAAGGCTTGGTCGGTTAGCCAAAGACGGGTAAGATTCCCCACGGGGGGAACGACCTAAGCCAGGCACGATCACTTTGGGAGGCCCCCCAAAAGAAGGACTTGGGGGGCTGCAGCAAAAGGGGGTGATGGACCCTCACTCCTCGGCTTTGACAAAGTCTGAGTTCTCAGTGTCTGGAAGAAAATCTCCTTATCTCTCGGTTACCTAGTTCCCTTGCTCCACCTAAGCCTGAAACAATGACAGGGTGGTACAGCTCGGTACTGAGAAGTGCGGATTTCCCGGGGTGGTCAGGCCTAAGAAAGAACATGTAAATTACTGTGAAACCTTCTTTGTTTAGAATGCTCTCAGTTGAATGAGAAGGGTCTTAGGAGGAAGTTAGTTTGTTCCTCAGTCTTACAGCTCTTTGACCCCAACTCAATAGACTGGTAGAGTTCTTTGTTTTCTATAGTTCCTTACTTCCCCTAATGAGTACTGTACTTTACCTGAATTATTATGCAAAATGATCCCAATAAAAGCAGGTATGGACGGTAAATCAGCGCGCTCCCCACTAGGGGGGGTGGCCATTCTGTCCCTACTTCCCCACAGAAACTAGTCTGTCTCTGTGCATGTGGTGTTTTTTCTCGCGTGTTTATCGTCGAGCCATCCACAGCGTTCCGTGGTCACTGCTGGCCGGAGACCCACGCGCAACAGCTGGCGCCCAACGTGGGGCAGCGATTCGGGACCAGAGGTGGGACCCTGTTCGAGACCACTTGGAACCAGCGGCTACGAGCCGTCGCTGTGGACAACGCATCAACTTCGGGTGGATTTGTGCGCTAACAGCCCAGGTAAGGGCCGACGACCCCGAACTCTTTCTCGGGCATGTCGTAGGATGCGTTGAATTTTCAGGGAAGTAGGTCTTTCTTTTCTAGGTCGTTTCTCTCTTCGCGACCGCCTATAATTGGGTAAATAGTAATTTAATTCTCAAGTTTGAAAAAACAAACGATTTGCCTTGAAAAAAGTAATCAGGTGATTTGTTTTGGCCAATTAAAAATAAGTAAAAAGAAGCTTTTTCTTTAAAAAAAAAGGAAGGTAAACATAGGTTGTAATTTATCTAAAGGGCAGAAATCTTTTCTGTGTATATTACAAGTTCTTAAAGAAGCAAAATATAAGGTGAAAGAAAAGCATCTGGTTCAGCTTTTGCAATCTATAAGAAAATATTGTCCTTCATTTCCTGATAGAGGGACGTTAGACATTGATGTTTGGGAAAAAGTAGGTGAAAGATTGAAATCTTTGCAAAACAGTGGTATATCTATTGGTGCACACACCTTTGTAACCTGGAGGCTTGTCAGGGATTCTCTTGAGTTCATTTGGACAAAGCAAACAGAGCTAGATGATGAGGAATCTGATTCTGACAGTGAAACGGTGTGCAATTTGAGTGAGCAGATCACGGAGGCCCCACCTTCACCCCCACAGAGAAGGATGGATTTTGCTCTGTATCTGCTCTGAAAAGGAAATTGAGGATTCCAGGGAAAGGTTGAAATTTCACACTCTAGGAATATAAATGGGAAACTGTAAAGATAAATGGAAAAGTAAAGGTTTTAGGAAAGAAATTATGTGATGTTAGTTAATAATTGAAGGTATAAGGCATGGAAATGCAATCTTGGTGAATATCAGAAGGGGTATGAAAGAAAGATTAGAGGGTTTGTGAATGTTTCAGAAAGTCTGTGGAAGTAAATGTTTTAAGAAAGAATTATGTGGTGTGTGTTAGTGATGGAAGGTATAAGGCATGGAGATGCAATCTTGGTGTATATCAGAAGGTGTATGAAAGAAAGAATAGAGAGTTTGTGAATGTTTCAGAAGGTCTGTGGAAGTGAAAGTTTTAAGAAGCCTGGTAGATATCAGAAGGAAAAGGATTTTCCTTCACACTTTATATTTTTCTCCCTACCTGATCCCTCCAGAATTTGGCATTCTAAAGGAGTGAATAATGACATAAGGTTTCTTTGTATAAATCTAGCAAGACCAGTCGTTAATAGTGGTTATGATTTAATTGTGTCTTCCAACTCTTTCCAAATCTGTCATCTCCAGAATATGACCAGAAAATTAATGAATCCAAATGGCATTATAGCATTTAACAATGGACTGCCCTCCTTATGAGTCCGACAGTTTGTTAACACCTGGTTGCACTTATTGTTTAATCAATGCTACTTCAGAATTAGTCCAACAGGCCCAAATAGATCAGGAGATCCTGACCCGCCTTTCTGCAGTTGAATCAGCACTGGACTGGATTGGCGAACGCCAGGACGGTCTCGTGACTCGCCAACACCTAACCTGTGACCCTGGTTTCTCCAGACTGTGTGTCACACCGCTACAGTGGAATTCCAGCCAACATACTTGGACTGATATACAACACCACTTGAGGGGAGCTTTCCCCACTAACTTAAAAGGACAAATTGATAAATTGCAGTTGGAGTTACATCATCAGCTGCAGGACATTCAACGTTTAACCAAACAGGACATTTTTCAAGCCCTTAATGAAAATATTAATTGGCTCTCCCCCTTTTTTAGTTTTTAAAATCAATTGTGGTTGTTAAGCCTGTGAAACCTACTTTTGCTGTTTTCGAATGCAAATCAGAAGAAAAGCAACATCTACATACATCATAAGGCAATAATAGAAATATAAAGCAGAAACTAAATTCTATGGGTTGTGAATACCTAAATTTCTAAATTCAGTGCAAGAAAACATATTAAGGGAAAAACAAAAGTAATAGGTCTGATTACATTTCAATCTTTGTGAGAAATCACATAGATATCAGAAAAGGCAAATTACAAGGCAGTTTGAGCATAATGCAAGCCTGACTTTTTACGAGAGCATTTCTTAACAGGTGCAGTTCTGCGCACCGACTCATCACCCACTTTCTTACATGGGTGTTGAGTTTTAATTTTACGTCTGCCAGAGTGGTTTCTTATACCTTCTCCCTTGTTTTCAGTTAGGACTGCTAAGGGTTCCATAAAGGTGGCTACTTGCTGGCCTCTGATACGACCCTGGGAAAACAATTTGCAAATACACCGAAGTACACAAATCAATATCACAATCAGTAAACAACCAGCAGCTCCAAAAACCCAAATTCTTAAATTAATTCCATCAAACCATGTTTTAGGATTTAGCCAATTAATATTTTCATTAAGGGCTTGAAAAATGTCCTGTTTGGTTAAACGTTGAATGTCCTGCAGCTGATGATGTAACTCCAACTGCAATTTATCAATTTGTCCTTTTAAGTTAGTGGGGAAAGCTCCCCTCAAGTGGTGTTGTATATCAGTCCAAGTATGTTGGCTGGAATTCCACTGTAGCGGTGTGACACACAGTCTGGAGAAACCAGGGTCACAGGTTAGGTGTTGGCGAGTCACGAGACCGCCCTGGCATTCGCCAATCCAGTCCAGTGCTGATTCAACTGCAGAAAGGCGGGTCAGGATCTCCTGATCTATTTGGGCCTGTTGGACTAATTCTGAAGTAGCATTGATTAAACAATAAGTGCAACCAGGTGTTAACAAACTGTCGGACTCATAAGGAGGGCAGTCCATTGTTAAATGCTATAATGCCATTTGGATTCATTAATTTTCTGGTCATATTCTGGAGATGACAGATTTGGAAAGAGTTGGAAGACACAATTAAATCATAACCACTATTAACGACTGGTCTTGCTAGATTTATACAAAGAAACCTTATGTCATTATTCACTCCTTTAGAATGCCAAATTCTGGAGGGATCAGGTAGGGAGAAAAATATAAAGTGTGAAGGAAAATCCTTTTCCTTCTGATATCTACCAGGCTTCTTAAAACTTTCACTTCCACAGACCTTCTGAAACATTCACAAACTCTCTATTCTTTCTTTCATACACCTTCTGATATACACCAAGATTGCATCTCCATGCCTTATACCTTCCATCACTAACACACACCACATAATTCTTTCTTAAAACATTTACTTCCACAGACTTTCTGAGACATTCACAAACCCTCTAATCTTTCTTTCATACCCCTTCTGATATTCACCAAGATTGCATTTCCATGCCTTATACCTTCAATTATTAACTAACATCACATAATTTCTTTCCTAAAACCTTTACTTTTCCATTTATCTTTACAGTTTCCCATTTATATTCCTAGAGTGTGAAATTTCAACCTTTCCCTGGAATCCTCAATTTCCTTTTCAGAGCAGATACAGAGCAAAATCCATCCTTCTCTGTGGGGGTGAAGGTGGGGCCTCCGTGATCTGCTCACTCAAATTGCACACCGTTTCACTGTCAGAATCAGATTCCTCATCATCTAGCTCTGTTTGCTTTGTCCAAATGAACTCAAGAGAATCCCTGACAAGCCTCCAGGTTACAAAGGTGTGTGCACCAATAGATATACCACTGTTTTGCAAAGATTTCAATCTTTCACCTACTTTTTCCCAAACATCAATGTCTAACGTCCCTCTATCAGGAAATGAAGGACAATATTTTCTTATAGATTGCAAAAGCTGAACCAGATGCTTTTCTTTCACCTTATATTTTGCTTCTTTAAGAACTTGTAATATACACAGAAAAGATTTCTGCCCTTTAGATAAATTACAACCAAGACCAAATTAAAATGTACTTTTTATGAAATATTTCCCAGTTGCTCCTTCTCTTCTTGTTTTAAATTTAAGATTAGTGATCCTTTCCAATCTCCTTTGCTTATAATTCTATAGGAATTCCTTCCTTCCTTCCAATCCTCACACGAGGATATATTTACTGATTTTATAGAGAGAGGGAGAGAGAGAAAGAGAGGGAGAATCTTTGATGTGACAGAGAAACATTGATCAGTTGCCTCTTGTATGCGCCCTGACCAGGGATTGAACTTGCAACGTAGGTATGTACCCTGACCAAAGATCAAACCCACAAATTTTTGGTGTATAAGATGATGCTCCAACCAACTGAGCCACCCAGGCAGGGCTAGCAGTACCTCATTTAACATGAATTTGTCAGTTCCCTACTATGTGGTAAGCACTGTTATAGTTATGAAAGATGAAATACACAAAGACCCTATCCCCCAAGGTGCTTAGATTTTAATATATTGGCCTGAGAAATCGGAATAATAGGTTTGTTATTTACTTGAAAAATAAATAACAGGTTTAAAAATAAAATCAAGAGTTTGGTTTGGACTTACTGAGTACGAAATGCTATTGGATATGCACATGGGAGCATGATGTAGGTAAATGGATATATGGTATCAGGGGGAAAGGTATGTATTTGGGAATCTCCAGTGTCTTGAAGGCACACTAAAGTCATTAGAATGAATGACAATGAAAAAGAGAAGAGGCATGAGAATTGAAACTTGGGGACCCTTGAAGGCTGCAAGGGTGAAGAAAAGCTAGCACAATAGACTGGGGGAGAAGCTGGAGAATGGGAGGAGACTCAGAAGACAGTGCTAAGTGAAGAGGCATTTCAGAAAGGAAGGTAGTGGCAAATTGTGTCAATATCAGCATTGCTGACTTAAACATTTGCTTTCAGATTAACAATGATATAGTCAGTGGGGACTCTATCATGAGGCCATGAGGTCAAAGCCTGACAGAAGTGAGTTGAATAAGAAGAGAGGAAATAGAAGCTGCAAATGTAGACAATTATTTCTGGTGCTGAGGGGAAAGGGAGGCAGAGAACTCAGGAAGTGGCTAGAGGAGGTGTAGGTGGAGACCCTGCGTTTATTTTCACGATGATGGACTGATCCAGTAGAGACAGAAAACTTAATGACGCATGGGGGAGGGGGCACAAGTGCAGCAGCAGTGTCCTTCAGTAGGTAGCGGAGGGGCTGGGTTGAGTGGGAGCACAGTTAGCCACTGTAACGGCAGGAGAGCCAGAGTGGATGGGCCCAGATGCTAGTGGTACGGTAGATGTGTTGGTCAAGATGGTGATGGTGGTAGCGCTTGTGGACATTTGATTCTCACTGCTGTACCCCGCTCTCCCCATCCTCACCCCCAGCCCAGTGAACTGAGAAGCCAGTTTAGTTAAGAGTGACTGGTGGAAAAGAGTCTTGAAAACTTGAGGAGAGAACAGAAAGAGGGAAATAGTGATTTAGGAAAGAAGAATGTAGCCTGCTTGCATTCTTCCATTGGTTTTTGTCTCTTTTTTCCAGTTGAACTCCCCTGCCCCCCACCAACTTTCTGGCAGGGGTCCTGGCCAGAGAAGGGGCTTGAAAAATGTTGGCCACATCAATTGATTGAAAGCTTTTCTCTTTACAGCCTGGGCCAAGGGGTTCATGGCTCAAGGCCATTTCAGAGGCTTCAACTAATTAGACTACTCTCTCTTTTTAAATGTATCATCAATCCATTCCATCTTTCTGTATTTTGAACTAGGAATTCAGCATACTTGCATCTGAGCCACACTTTGCAAAAATATGTTTCTGTTGACATCAGATAAAAGTTGAGTTGTGAAACACATCTCTTTAGCAGATTAAGCAAGCTTCCCAAAATGTTCTTTGTTGTGGGACATGCTACCAGATGGGAAACTCTAGGCTCTGGATGTTAACAGTATTCTGGTGATTGCAGAAAAATAACTTCATTTTATGTACACAAAATGAACATATATATGTAAAACAGGATGTTATTGTAAGTAGATATGCAAATAAGAGTGAAAAACATAGTTAAGTTGCTTATGATTTAGAGAGATGGAAATGGAAAATGATTGCTTGTTAATTAAGCAGAACATACCTAGAAAATACTGTCTCTACTCCATAATTTCCTAACAAGGTTTTAGGCACTGGGCTGGCATTTAGAAGATTATCTGATACATTCTCAACCTTCAAAGATGTTAGTCTTAAATAAAAGTTCTTGTTATAAAGCTTGGGAAAACTGCTGTGATATAAACTGTGGCAGCAATTCTGAAAGCAATAGAATTTGCTTTCTGGTTTGAACCGAACCAGTCAGGGAAAGCTTCCTGGAGGAGGCAAGCCTGGTACAGAGAAGAACTCATTTCTCTGAATGTGACTTTTGCTTGGAGAGCTTAGGTAAAGTAGGGACTCTCTGGCTTTCAGCTTGTATTGTTCTGGGTTTACTTTCCTGTTGATTTTTTATGTGTGTAAATCATGTCCCTTTGACTAAAATGTTTGTCATTTAACAAAAGTGCAGTGAAGAATTACTGGCTTTCTTGGTGCTGTGGGTTCCTTGGTGAACAATGATGGGCAACCGCCATTGAGAAAGTCATAGTATTATGAAGAGAGACTCATTGTTATGCTTCCCTTTTGGCTTTTAATACCCCTACAATGGAGTGTTTTTACTTCTTGCTGATCCACATATTAATCTTTTTATTTCTTTAGGGAAAAGTAACTGTCATGGTAGTGCCATAAAGACCCTGGTGCCCAGTACTTTTTCAGTAAGGCTCCAAGCTGCTGCTCAATGCGGAAAGTTGAGGGGTTGCACGGGGCATCTGTCGGGGGTGTCCTGGGGGGCACCAGTTTTGAGTTTTGTGTCTGAGCAAGAGGTGATTCTCCTTCTGAAATGGGCTTCACCTCCTCTGACCACTGCAGAAGAGGTTGGCTGGTGGCAGACTTGCCTGCACCAGATTCTGGGCTCTCAGACATTCAGGGACAAGGGACAACTGCTGCTCTTCACGTGGCACACAGTTAGCAGTTCTTCTGGCACTATGTGCCAGACACTAACACAGACATGGAAGGTGAAGGAATGAATGACATGGGCAAAGGCCCTGCCCGCCAGAAGCTTATCTTCTATTTTCAGTAGACAGACAATAAACAAATATTAAATAGAAAAATAGATAACATGGCCTGGAGTGATTGTTGCTATGAAGAAAAATAAAGATGCATAAAGCAGAGTAACGGGGGTTGGGGTGGGGGACAAGGGGTTTTGTTTTAGATTAGGTGATTAGAGAAATCCTCTGTGATAATGTGAAATTCGAGCGGAGACACAAGGAGAGCAAGGAAGTGTGGAGCACGTGGGTGGGTGGAGAAGCTCATCCAGGTGGAGGAAAAAGCAAGTGACTTACCGAGGTGGAACTTCAGGACCCCACAGTGAGCAGGTGTGGAGGGTGAGGGTCTGTGGGAGGCTGCGGTGGCAGGTGTGGGAAGCCTGACCTGTGAGACTCACAGAAGCAACAGACAGTTGGACCCGGGACTCGCTCCTTCACCACGTGGACTAAGAGCTCCCTCCTGCCTTACGGAGAGAAGCTGATCTACAGAGAGCAGGCGCTGTTGTTCTCAAAAACTCCAGCTGTCATTTTTGTGCAGCCATAACTGCCCTCCTCCTAGTAACTCTCGTACAGCCTGCTTCAAGGAACTTGGCACGGAAGGCCGCTTCTTCACCATGACCCTCAGCTTCTGGAGAATCCGGGTCCCACTGCTGGCCAAGCTCCTCTCCTGCTGTTAGGTCTCCCCCTCCTCATGCTTGTCTCTTCTCTAACTTGGCCTTTTGCTTTCTGATGCCCCATCTGGACTCTAATCACCGAGCAAACTCCATCATTTGCTCCCAGTTTAGGTCTTAATATCAATCAACATCACTTTCTCAGAAAGATCTTCCTGAATGACCCCTGTCCACACCACCCATTCCTTTCCCTCACAGCCCTGCATGTTCAGAAAAATCTTGAATTGCCTTTCGTAGTTATTAAACTTCAGCTCTGTGAAAATACTAGTTACATGAGAGAATGAATGTGGAGACCCCAACTGTGGTGGACCCTGCTAATGATTAGGGTCAAGATTCTAGCAGTTGAAATTAAGTAAGCAGTATCCTTAAAGAATTCTACCTTAACCAGTCTTACTTTTGTCTGGGTGCTACATTATATATTCCAGATTTGATCCAGGGACCCCCTTTTATTCCAGTGGAGAGGAATAATTTGGTTCAGACTATTTTTATTTTAATGTCTAACTCTAGCGTGTCTGAATGAATGAATGCAGACTCACTGCGGAAAGGCTTGGGGAAAATGTAGCGGCATTTTGAAACCATGAGACTTAGATTTTGTTTAAACAAAGTATTGTTCAGGCGTTCATCAGATGACAGCATGAGAAACGATTGCTCCTTCCTCAGCTGTCAGGCGGGCTGATTCCAGACTCACTGCGACGTGGGGCGAGAAGCGCAGGGGACGGGGGTGGGGGTGGCGTGGATGAGTCCGTCTGCGGGGAGAGAAATGAACTATGAATGCACTGTTTCTTATAGAATCTGGTAAAAAAAAAAGAGTGAAATCTGATTTTGTGTTTATTCAGTTGCTGAGAAAAAAGATAGCTGTGACAATAATCCATTAGAGACAGACGTGGGACTTGAGCACATGCGTGCTGCTGTGAGCTGTGACTTGAAGCAGGAAATTGTCCCTGACCTGCCTCCTTGCCTCTGGCCCTTCGGCCTTCGGGGTGCGGTCAGCTGACCTGCAGAAAGTAAAACCCAGGCTCTCAGGCTTTCGCAGGAGGCTGTGGGAGAGGAACACAGCCTGGGAGAGGAGGGCGTGTGCTTTAAAAGAATGTGAGCAAATTAATACCAGTCATTCAATTACCCTATTGACAGAAAAAGGTATTGCTCCGTTAGAAAATCTCCTGTTTGTAAATAGTGAGGTGAATATAAAATAACGAATGAAGAGAAGTGGAGCTTCTGTTTCAGCATAGGCGAACTGGTACACCGAGAACACAGATATCCTCAACTCAAATCCTTTCTCACCTGCGTATTAGGGAGATGAGAACAGTCATTTAATCAGCTCCTGGAAAAAAAAAAATAACAGAAACAGTTATGGAAGAAACACTATGGGCTGCTGTTTCTTCACTCTCTTTTTCACGTGAAAGCATTTCAGCTTCCCATTATTCTTGCCGGATGGTGTTTAACATTAAAACGAAAGCTTTGTCGTTTTCACAGCTGAGTTTGGTAAAACCTAGGGCCCTCCTTCCTCGTCTATTGCCGTCCATGACCACACTATCTGATATGGTAGCTGGTAGCCACAGGTGGTGATTTAAATTTAAATTAATTAAAATTTAATACAATTAAGAATTATTTGCTTATAGCATTACACACAAGTTCAATAGCCACAAATGGCTACTGACTACCACGTTGAACAATGTACTGCCGTTTTTTCATCAGCACTGCAAAGTTTATTCAAATAGCACTGCTACAGAAGTTAAAGGCATATGTTGGTACGCAGCATGGTACAGGAGAGATTTTTTTTAAATGTTTTTTTTTTTTTAGCTAGGAAACCAACCGAATGGGAGAATCTATTTATGAACAACAGCTCTGACAAGGAATTAATATTCAAAACACATCAAGAACTCATACAACTCAACACCAAATAAGCAAACAATCCAATTAAAAAGAAAAAAAATGGACAGAGGACCTGAACAGACACTTCTCCCAAGAAGACATACAAATGGCCAACAGATGTATGAAAACATGCTCCACCTCGCTAGCGATGAAAGAAATGCAAATTGAAATCACAATGAGCTGCCACCTCACGCCTGTTAGAATGGCTGTTATCAACAAGACAGGTAATGACAAGTGCTGAAGAGGTTGTGAACGGAACCCTCATTCACTGCTCACAGGTATATGAAGCAATTTTGATGCAGCACCATCTGCTGGGGACCTTTAAGAAAAGAAGTGTTTGTTTCCACGATTGAAAACCAAGTGAGTTTTTGTTTAGCATTTTAAAATGCTTATGTTTGTTCCTAATCCAGAAAGCAGACAGAACTAGAACTTTCCTAGGAATGAGCAAAGAATTGTATGTGGGTAGTTTCCAGACACACTGGGGAAATACTGGAGACGTTTACTCTCCTAAATGATTAGAATTGTTGAACTTCTATTGTCTGGGTGTGTAGAAGAAGTCAGCCCTTGTATGGAAGGTTACCCCGACTGAACCTAGCTCAGTCCATGCCAACAGATGAACAGGCAAGTCCTTTAAGATGTTTTCTGGATCAACTGAGGAAGGAAGAGAGAAATATCTTCCAGTGCAGATGGAAGGAGTATATATTTTTAAAGTCTTTCTTATCTGTGTCATGAGGACCACTGAGGTATAAAAACAAAGAATTCTTCATAATGTAAATTATGGGACTTGGGCTTCATAGTATAAACAAAACAAAGTTTTACCACCGGTGAATTGTCCTACTAGTCAGCGATACCATTATGCATACCATCTCCCCCCAAGGCAACACTGATAATAATGTTAAATTTAGTGACATTTGGAGCATCTGGCTGTTTGGGGGCTCCTTATAAACTGTCCTGCTGCAAGAACATCCCTTTTAATTTGTTCAAAGCTGTGATCATAGTGCAAAGCATTAAAAGCAAAACAGAAACAGACCCATAGACAGCGAGCAGGCTGACAGCTCTGTGGGGCGGTGGGGGTGGTGGACACAGGTACATGGACAACAGTGCAGTGATTGTGGTGTGGGGAGAGGGTAGAATCGTGATGGAAAAAATACAATAAACAAATGCAATCTGTTTTTATGCCTCTGCAAAAAAAAAGCAAGCTAAAGGAATCCTCTTCTTATAGTCATTTCTGGTGGTGGCAGTGGTAACTGTCCTACTTCTGCTGCTGTGGTTCCATGAATCCGACTACTGCCTGTTTCTGTTACAGCATTAGTCACACTGGTGCTGCATGTCAGAGGCTTTACATGTACATACATCCAATGCTGATGTTGTGTACGGTGAGCACTGTTGCTTTCGTTTTATAGAAAGAAAACTACAGCTCAGACAGGTTTATCTGCCAAGCCAGAAAGTTACTGATCTGGAATTTGATCTTCAATGCATCTGCCTCCCAAGACCACGCTTTTGCATGATTCTTTACCCCTTATCTGCTACTCACAATATGGCCATAGCTCTGTAGCCCCTACCTGCATAGAATATACACTGAGATATGCACAGCCCAAGGAGTGTGAATTTCCATATAGGAAACTCAGATGGTTGCCCAAAAATGGTCTGTTTCCTTTGTGTTCACTGACTCTGGCTTGTCTCAAATACTTCAAAATTATCTTAATGTCATTTCAAAGGCAATTGAGGAAGCATCCATGGAGATAAATTACGCCCGCAGCCTGTTGCTGAATGCGTATTAAGTTCTATTCATGGATTTCCTAGCAACCGGAGCTCAATGACGCACGGAGTCAGTGAGCTGGCGTTATATTCATCTAAAGAAATTAAATCACTTGGATTTTATTATTAATATTTTTAGAAAGCCTCGCTAGATTAGCTGTTTAAAATGCATTGTTATCTGAGTTACGATCAGCAGCTGGTCCTAGTCACATCAGATGTCACTGAGGACTCTGTAATTTTCACAAATGCTCCACTGAGAGATTATCTCCATTTTAGTATTTTTGACAATTAAGAATTTAGTTGGAAAAGGAGGAAATTAAAAAGTAAAAGGATGTTCTAGCAGCTTGTGATCTTGGCTAAGTTTTCAAACTTGAGACAAACATAATAGAAATAAGCAGTAGGCATCCTGGTGAGAGGAGACAACAAGCTAGCTCGGATGGCAGGCTCATTTGCATCAAAGGGACACATTGAAGCTGAAGAACGTACTTTTAACAAACCTAGCTCTTCCCTGACATTCTATAAGGGTGGGGGCAGAATATTTTTCACACTATGGTTCGCAGAATATGCTGTTCTGCAGACACAGATCATCCGAGTTTGTTTTTCAAGCAGCCTAGAGCGGTGCAGGCTTTTCACATATTTCTCTCAAGTTTTCATTTGCAGTTCATTGACACACAGGTTAAATTTGAGTGTGATCTGCTGTAGTGGTGTGAGCATGGCACGCAAGTGCATGGTCAACCGTACACATATATGCACACATTCTATTTAGGAATGTCAAAAATTTAGGCATCTCATTTCTGACCTTTTTGTCCTTAATAGGAAGTACCTCTAAGGCATGTCTTGAATAAACACATTTGGATTAGATATCCAAATGAACAAATGTGCACTTAATCCAATGATTCGACTTTGCTTGGATTTTTTTTTTTTTTTTTTTTACTGAGACTTTGTTCATTAGAGCAGTTTTAGGTTCACAGTAAAATTGAAATTTCCCATATGCCCTTTTCCCCTGCCTATGCATATTCTTCCCCATTATAAGCCTCCCCCACCAAAGTGATACATTTATTAGGATTGATGAACCTACACTGATACATTATAATCAGGAAAGTCCATAGATCACATTAAGGTTCACTCTTGGTGCTGTACATTCTATAAGTTTGGACAAATGTATAATGGACATGTGTCCATCATAATTGTGTCATATGGAGTATTCTCACTGCTCTAAAGATCTTCTGTCCTCAGCCTATTCATCCCTCTCTACTGTTCAAACCTGGGCAACCACTGATCTTTTGCTTGTCTCCATGGTTTTGCCTTTTCCAGAATATCATACAGTTGAGATCACATAGCATGCAGCCTTTATGAATGGCTTCTTTCGCTTACTAATATGCATTTAAGCTCCCTCTATGTCTTTCATTTCTTGATAACTCTTTTCTTTCTAGCACTAAATAATATCCCACTGTCTAGGTATACAACGGTTTATTTATCCTTTTATCTACTGAAGTGCCTCTTAGTTGCTCCCAGCTTCTGGTAATTATGAATACAGCTGCTAGAAGCATCCTTTGCAGGTTTTTGTGTGGACATGTTTTCAATGCCTTTGGATAATACCAAGAAGTTGAATTGCTGGATTTTATAAGACTATGTTTAGTTTTCTAAGAGACTGTCAAGCCGTCTTTCAAAGTACTTGTGCCACTTTGCTTTCCCACCAGTGGGGAGAGTTCCTGTTGCTTCACATCCTCGCCAGCATTCCGTGTTGTCAGTGTTCCAGATTTCAGCTGTTCTAATAGATTTTCAGTGGCATATCATTTGTTATCATATGTTATTAATCTGCATTTCCCTGATGACTTATGATGTGGAGCATCTTTTCATATGCTTATTTGCCATCTATGTATTTTATTTGTTGAAATGACCATTAAAGTCTTTGGTCATTTTTCGACCAGGGTGTTTGTATTTTTATTGTTAGGATTTAAGACGTCTTTGCATATTTTGGATAATAGTCCTCGAAAAAAGCCTATGATGTTAAATCAGAATTCAAAAAAGGCATAGATCTAACTACAGAGATCTAGGTTCTTCAGGATAACCCCTGGTTTTGATTTGTGCCTCAACCCACTGTGAGTCTGGATGGCGGCTGGTTGAGTGTGCCAGATCCTAGAGCTGATGCGTATGAGTTCCGGTATTTGATATCTGGTGTCTGGTATCTGTGTATGAGTTCAGCGCTAATGGGTATGCGCGCTGAAGCCACCTTCGTCAAAGCTTCTCCTTCATGGTGAGTCGAGGGTATGGGCTGTTTTCTGCCTTATTTCCTTTACCACCATGTTTAAAAGCCTGATGGGTCCAATAGGTTTCTTGAGAACAGTGATTGACAATTTGTATCCCCTAGAGCACCCCCTGGGGCCACCGTAGTTGTGGTGGGCTATCACAGTGCTTCCTCTGCTTTCACCCAGAAGGATTCCAGTTCTACATATCTCTTTTCCAGTGACTTAATTTTAAAACATGCAAAACATTTGGAAACCACTTCTTAATAGCTGATACCAGTGGCTCATTTTCTCTTGTCAAAGAGTTTGGAATGAAGGCTTGCTCGTTGGGAGAAATGAGCGGTTTTCAGACTTTCGAACACTACTCTACTCTCCAGAATCACCGATTATTCATGGATTTCATTTCAGTGCTCGTTTAACATTTCCCATTAATGACCACCTGTTGCCAGATGGAAAAGCAACGATGGTGTCCAGTGAAGTATGCCCTCGCCAATGCAGCACGTGGCTCCCAGGGCTGCTTTGGGAAAACAGACCTCTGAGTGTTTTCAGCAAAGATTAATTATTTTGGAACAAATCTGCCAGTTTTCCTCCAAGTGGCTAAATGTCAATAAACTTGAAATAATTTGTCTTCCTATTGATTTTGATATTAGTGCAAATTCACGAGCACATGTGTATATGAGTAAATGTGCCAATTCAAAGGGACTTAAGGAAATCTCAGAGAAAGATTGATCCGCACAAAAAATGCAGCTCTGGATTTGAGCCATCACAGCTGTTATCCTACAGCTGTCCCCAAAGCCTTTCTTTGACGGTGGGAAGGAGTAAAATCGTGATTCATTGTTGAAAAAAGGGAGTCTAGGAGATGGAATCCAGGTGGTCTTACTGGTGGCAAAAGCAACTGGATGATCATTTGCTAGCCAAAGCTAATGAAAGAAACTAGGGGAAAATGGTGAAAATCTGGTGCTAATTTGACTTCTAAAATTTACCCAGGCCTTTTGTAAATTATTTTTCAGTTTCAAAATATTCTTTAGAATTAACTCAGAATGTCAGATCTTAATCTTGACCACATATAGTTTATTATTTTCTATTGTTTTTATGTGTAATCCTAGCATTCACTTGAATGTATTGGTTGTTTTTGTAATTTTCATCTTCTATTCTTCATATTCCTGACATACACAAATATTTAAGTCCTGTCTTAACTTGTAAATATCCAGAATTATTGGTTCTTAAAAAATTATAAAGCTGCTCTGGCTGGTGTGGCTCAGTTGGTTGGGAGTCATCCCACAAAACAAAAGTTTGCTGGTTTGATTCCAGGTCAGGGCACATGCCTGGGTTGCTGGCTGGTCCCTGGTTGAGGTGCATGTGAGAGGCAACCAATCGATGCCTCTCTCTCTCATTGGCGTTTTTCCCCCTCTCTTTCTCCTTCCCTTCCCCCCTCTTTAGAAATAAGTAAATAAAATCTTTAAAAAATTATGAAACAAATAAGCATCTAATACTTACACTGTTATTTTTTTGTGTCACTAATCCCTTTGATAATTCCTACATCTCTATTATGAAGTTGTAATAATTGTGTTCTGCCATTCTCACCTTATATGAGTATGTATCTCCACAAGTCATGACCCACACATATATAATTTAAAAACCTATATAGTGTATGGTCATATTAATAAATCTTATTTGCTTACTCATAATAAGTTTTTCTTAAAATGAAAATTAAGTGATAATATTAATAAAGGGCTTAGTACTCTAGTTTTCACAGGAAGTGCTAAATAAACATTTATTAAATTAATAGCTTTACTGATGATCATTTGCGTTAATATTATTTCATTGTAAATTGTACCTTAGTAGCTTCTTTTTTTTTTTTAAAGATTTTATTTATTTTTAGAGAGGGAAGGGAGGGAGATAGAGAGAGAGAAACATCAATGTGCGGTTGCTGGGGGTTATGGCCTGCAACCCAGGAATGTACCCTGGCTGGGAATCAAACCTGGGACACTTTGGTTCCCAGCCCACACTCAATCCACTGAGCTACGCCAGCCAGGCTTAGTAGCTTCTTTAAATATTATCTTTAAAATAAGTATTCCAGGATCCTTCCTTGGAATATGATTCCTGGGAAGAAATACTAGGCAACAGACTCCGGTAGTTTTCAGAGCTTCTGCTGTGTGCTGTTCTCTGATTTGTAGCAAATTCGCAGTACAATTAATAATGTCCCTGTTCCCGGTCCCACCAACTTTGGATTTTATAATTGTTATTTATTAGGGATGTTTTTGGACTATCAAGTGATTTTTTCTTAAAGCATGTGACATGAAACTTCTATATTAGAATGACTTGTGGAGCTTGTTAAAAAATTTCAGAAACCACCGTGGCCTGTATGGCTCAGTGGATTCAGCACTGGTCTGTGAACTGAAGGCTGTTGGTTTGATTCCCAGTCAGGGCACATGCCTGGGTTGCAGACCAGGTCCCAAGACCTACGCAAGAAGCAACCACACATTGATATTTCTCTCCTTCTCCCTCCCTTTCCCCCTGTCTAAAAATAAGTAAATAAAGTCTTTAAAAATATTTCAGAAAACTAGCTTTCTTGCAGATCTACTCAAAGTGTCTCCAGACGAGATCTGAATATTCCCATATTGAATGCCTAGGCTTTCCAAGTAAGTCTTAAGCACTCTAAAGCTTCAGAGCTACTGCCTTATAATTATCTTAATTTGTATTTCTTTAACTGAGAGTAAGATTTAGCATAATATACTAGACTTGTAGTTGTAGGGAATTGGCAAGTTTTTAAAAAATATATTTTATTGATTATGCTATTACAGTAGTCCCATTTCCCCCCCTCCACTCCCCTCCACCCTGCACACCCCCTCCTGCCCATGGGAATTGGCAGGTTTTTATAGAAGTAAGTACATTTCTCAAATCCTTGCTTCTTCTCTCCACATCGTAGGTGATTATCTCTTTTAAACTATTTTGTTGGTTGTGATTTGACACATGGTTTTTTAATAAGGCTGAATGTTAAACACATCCAAATCTTAATATTTTCAGGAATATACAAATTGCTGTTGCATCTGATTTAGCTGTTACGGGCATCTTATTATCATCATAAAACCACACAAGCTGATGTTGAAAAATGAAATGGATGCTGTGGTCATGAGGCCATCAGAAATGATTGGTTGTACTTTGGCAAAAGGAAGAGTAATTTCCTGGGTTATAAACAGGACCACAATACCCTAGTTAAATAAAATAATGATGACAATCAAACATAATTCTCATATTTTTATGCACCATGGCATATTGTAGCTTGGTAAGTCAATTTCAGCTTTCCCATTTCTAAAATTTACTCTATCACTGTAACTTCCCCTTTATTTTTCTTTTGTTAATAAGTGATTAGTTAACAAAAAAAATCAAAGGGTATAGAAGGACTGAGAAATAAGTGTGTGTTTGGGCAGGGGGAAAGTGTCAGAAATGAATAAAGTTCAGTAATCAGAAGTGATGATTCATAGAGAAATATTGATAAAAAACTAGGTTATAAAATCAATATGTTATGCAACTCTATTAAAAGCATAAGCAAAAAGTAATACTTTGCTTTTGTGTCTCATAGACTCCTTCTCCCAAAGTATGTCCAGACAGTAAATTTGTAGAGTTAAGCCAAAAAAAGAAAAAAAGATAGCAATGAAGCAATAAACTATTGTTTCTGAGCCTGCAAAAGCAGAAGACACTTACTGTAAAATCAACAGAGAAATGGGTTTATTCAGGAAGTGTTCCTTAGGAGGTCATTTGGATAACCAAGGTTAGAATATGGAGCAAGAATACAGGTCTGCAGTTTTTTGTTTTTACTAAGAAGAGCCTCACACGGGGCGTGAAGGAGACTAACGTTTCTCCAACACCTTGTGCATACAGGCGCCGGGCTGGAGGCTTTGATATATGTTGTCTCAGTCAATTTTCTGAAAAACTTGGTGAGCAAACACTAACCTCCATGTTTATAGGTTCCAAACAAGGCACAGAATAGGAAATAGTGAGGCATCGTGGTGTGTAGAAACACATGCAACTCAGTCCTTCAGCCCGATCCCTCGGAGCTTTCAGTGTTCCTTCCTGCACCCACCACCCAGTGGAGTCCTTACACCTTTTCATCCTCAGAGACCACCAACAGTACTAACGAGTGTGCATGTGTGTACACATATTGGATATAAAATGTGTTCATTTTGTAAGTTAATTTTTTATTGATATTTTCTACCTCATTAAAATTTTCCTACCATATAATTTTGGTCAGCCTACTAGACCCTTATACAGGTACCATAACTTCTTTAACTGAAAGAATTTTATTTTATTTTATTTTATTTATCCTCACTCAAAGACATAGCTATTGATTTTAGAGAGGGGGAAGGGAGGGAGAGAGAGAGGGAGAGAAATACCTATGTGAGAGAGATACATCAGTCTGCTACCTCTTGTGCAGCCTTGACTGGGACCAAGCTCCTGACCCAGGAGTGTGCCCTAGCCAGGAATCAAACCTGCAAACTTTTTTGGTTTACGAGATTATATTCTAACCTACTGAGCCACACCAGCTAGGGTGGGGAGAATTTTAAATATAGAATTAGTTGAAACTCCGTGGAAAGCCATTTTCCTGATTTAGGTGTAAGCATCTTTTTTGTAGAATCTGTGGCTCCTGCTGCCGACCTTGGCTATATTGAGAGCTCATTACACAGCATTTCAGTTTGTTCATTTCTAAAGTATGTGTTGACCATCCCTTTCTCTCCAAGAGATATGGTGATACTTCCTATAACTAGGTAAGACATAAGAATTAGGACCTAGAAATGATAGCACTTTTGGCTTAGACAATTTTAGAAGCAGAATGAATTTGAGAAATTATTTAGACTATATCTTATTTTATAGAAAAGATAACTGAGCTCAGGGAATTTAAATGCCTTGTCTAGAGTTACTAGGGTAGAAACAGGATTAGAGCCTTCTTCTCAAATCCTTCTTTGATGCTCATTCTATTGTATCACAACTGCTTTACAAAAGAGAGATGACTTTTCTGAGCAGTCAAATAATAATAATCATGCCTGGCACTTGTATCATATTTTCAAATTCACTGTCTTCTCTGATTGAGTTTTCTTAACAACTTTCTATGGCAAACCTCATGATCCCCATTGTTCCACTAGGAAATAGGGCAAAGAGAGATGACAAATGTCTTAAGATAACATTGATAGTTATAGATGTTGCCATGAGAGCAATATCTTTTATCCAGCATAATTGTTTAGCACCATTGTTTTATCCTCACTCAATGAGACACTGTTAACTAGCCTTATTTTATAGATGAGGGAAATAAACTTTAGTCTCGTTGTGGTCACCCATCTAAGATATAATGTAGCTGGAATTGGAATCTATGTTGTCTGACTCTAAGGCCCCCATTCTCAATCATTGTATCACGTTGCATTCATGTTATTTCAAATTTTTCATTCAGTGCTTTATTCACTCATCAAAAAATTATGAATGTTTGTTTTATACGAGGCTTCATCTGAGGTGCTAAGAGGAAAAATGACAGAAAAATAAGACATGGTCCTGGGCACAGGAGAGAGAATTTGACATGCAAAAATGTAATGCCATCCTGCAGGAACTTTGATAGAAGAATATACAAGGTCAAGAAGGGAGTATAATTTCATTTGTACCAGTGCTTGCTTAGCTTTGAAGCCATTCTCCAGAAGCCTATGAGTAGTAAATGAGGGATGAGTTTGAGCGGGCCTGAAGAAACAGGCTTTGCCCCCAAGTTGAAGTCTGGTCTCTGTTGGGAGAACTCTATTCCTGGACTGCAGATGGCAGCCTTTCCACTGTGTCCTTTCGGGCTGGAGAGAGAAAGCAAGCTCTCCCCATCTCCCTGTGCGTCCACTGATTTCATCATCGGTGCCACACCTTCATGACCTCATCTAACCCCAGTTGTTTTCCCAAGGCTCCATTTTCAAATACCGTTATATAGGGCACTAGGGTTTTGAAATATGAGTTATGGGGGGGATATAATTCAGTTCATAGCAGTGGGATCATGCATATCGTTCATACTGTTGCTGATTACAGTTATGAAGAGTATGATCACACATGCATTATTCTGTTTAAGCCTAATTATCTTCCATGTTTACATTTTGCACGTTTACAAATTTTAAAAAAAATTTTATTATGATGTCTCTGAAAGGTTTGAATGAAAAAAATTGTTATTTATTTAGGAGCTAAAATAAGTGATGTGGAGAAACTGGCAACAATAAAAAAGGAAGGAGTTGTGGCCCTCTGGTGGGAGCTGCAGATGAGAAATTTCTGCCCAAAGCCTTGGAGCCAAATTAAGAATTAGCATAAAAGGTTAAATACTGAAGTCGTACCTTAAAGCTGTTAGTAAAACGTGACAATGTTGGTTTAATTTTGGGGTATATTTGCAGTTAGGGTTAAAATTTTATTACAGTGACTGGAATTATAATTTAAAAATCTGAATAAAAGACTGGTGAAATACTGAAATCAAATCTTAGCAGTGAACCACTGTTTGGAGATAACAAACAATGATATTGTGATTTTTCTAGAAAATGCAGTGTGTTTTATTTTCTAGGCAAAGCAAAAACAATTTTGAATACTAAACAATAATGGGTTTAAAGCCTTAATGTTTAAATTCCACCAGCCCAATACAGCTTGACAAATTACTAACTCTTCTGAATTTTCTTACATATAAACTGAACTTCTCTTTTTCTTCTTTCCTCCTTCCCTCCCCCTCCTCCCTCCTTCTCCTTCCTTCCTTCCTTCCTTCCTTCCTTCCTTCCTTCCTTCCTTCCTTCCTTCCTTCCAATAATTACTTATTAAAGGTCTATTATGTGCCCATTGAAGACATTTGCGCTAAGGAGAAAAACTCTCAAAGCTGAAAAAAACCTTTCTCATAAGATAAGTTTACATAAGAATTTGTATGAGAAAGGACTATAAAAGCGTTCAACGTTTTAAGTATATTAAGTACTTTACCCTTCAGAGTAGACTTCAGGATTAATGAGCCAGGAAGTTTTGTCCATGCCCTCATTAAAGGAAGTAAGATTAGTGACTTAGATAAGTTGAAAACTGAGTTCATTAAACCAAATCATTCTGTATAGTTCTTCAAGTCCTCTGCAGTTTCAGAACAACTAAAATAAGCAAGGTAATACTAATTATGCACTCTGAATTTTAGAAAAAGTTCAAAATATACCTCCTTCAGCCTTATGTATTGTGAATGTTACTATAAACATCTACTGAATCACAGAGGGTTTGGTGACAAGGCAGGTCAATAGCAAAATGATCAAAATGACACATATTTTTCTTTCACTCTTACCCCCAGCACATCACGTTGATTGCGTGCCTCCTAGGCACTGCAACACCCGCCACTGAACTTTGGGATCCTGGGCACTGAGTTTGCAGGGAGGTTGTGGTCGTGGTGATGTGTAAACCTGTGTCCTTTCCCAGCTGGCCTCTGTTATTACTTTGTAGTCATCCGATGCAGTGTGTTGGATGAGAAAAGACAGCTCAATGAAATGACTGAAAGAAATCATACCTTCCGGCTTCTTCCAAGAAGACTCTTAGGAAATGGAGGGAAAGAATAGCTCTTTGCTTATTAATTAATTTTTCTATTCTTAACCAAGGATATTTTTCTTCATTGCTTTTGGAGAGAGAGGGAAAGAGAGAGGAAGGGAGAGAGAGAAGCATTGATTGATTACCTCCTGTGGACATCTGGACTGGGGTTTGAAACCAGAACCTAGGTATGTGCCTTGGTTGAGAATTGAACACACAACTTTTCAGTTACTGGAGAACACTCCAACCAACCAAACCACACTGGCCAGGCGACTCTTTGCTTATTAATATGTATTTGCCTTAAATGCCTTAGCAATGAATGCTGCTTTTGATCACTAAAGCCAATGACATCAATCCACCACAGAAATTTGTCAGTCTCTTCTCCAGAAACTCAAAGGGACATAATCACAAGTGTATACTATAAAAGTCTCTCTCTCATAACAGAGTTGTTTAGAATGAAGAGCTACCGCAACTGTGTTTCGAACCAAACCGGCCTACCAGTACGTAATTGCTCAAAATGGGATTCCAGGTCTGAGGTGGGCAAGGCTGTGCCATGTTTTCGAGGTCTAAGTTTGTTCTTGACTATTGTTTTCTGAGGTAGTCCAAGGGCCAAAAATGTGTTACATAAACCCATGTTTATTTCATTCAGGTTTTAACAGTTCAAGGGGAATGCTCTAATATGATCATGTTGCTCAGACTCTTCACCCCAATATTCAAAATTGTAAGATGGCTAATTTACCAGTAAGAGTTTGTATCATTCTTGGCTTTGTTGGGAGAGGCCTAAAAACCAAATTCAGTTTAGCAGGACATCTGAAAAAGTAAGGTTTGTTGTTTGTTTTATTAGCTTTCTACATCAACTTTTGAATTTAAAAAACCCCAGCTATGTAAAATAATTCCATTTTAAACAAACACCTTTGTGATTGATAGCAGTCTCAGGAGAATGGATCATTGAATTTCTCTGAGCGATTGGTTTGTTTTTATCTCAATGGATTCTGTGTGCTTTATAACTGGTGCTTTCCTCTGCATTTATCTGCTAGAAAGATTAGAGCTCAAATTCATAGCTCACTTTTTGCAAATGTATCAGACTTTTTACAGCCGGTACTTTGAATACAAACATCACTCTTAATTCTATCTTTTCTTCCTTCCCCGAATTCATCCAACTTATAACAAGTATATTTTATCTTGTTTCACTGTTCCTTTTTTGAATTTTCTTAAGCATTTTTCTTGGAAGAAGGAAGAGTACAAATAGATAATAATAATGCATAATGTTAGCAGGGTCAGTTAAAGCATAGGAAGTGACAAATATTAATATTCAAAAATGAAGTGTTAATAGGTAATCCTAGAATAAATTACTTCCAGCTGTGGTTTGGAAACATAATGTCCTGCTAGGTTTTTGTTCAAATAGTTCTAAGTAAATGCAAATTTGGGTTATACAAGGCTGAGAGAAAGGATGGGGAATTCTTCTACTTACTTTTTAAAAACCTTCACATGAGAGAGTGGGGTTACAATTCTCTACAGACCTTGCATGTTGGCTGCTTATTTTCCCTGTTGGCAATTGCTGCCATTGAAGGTTTTGGGACCAGGCTAAGGCTGGTGATTATTTGTTTGCACCAAACTATGGAAATACCTTCTGTTGATAGAGAGACCCTACCTACCCCAAGCCCCCTAACCCTGTCACTTGGTTCATTCTGGCCATCCTCTCACACCCATGGGCCTTGCCAGCAATTCTTCAACTAAAGGGTTTACTGCTAAACACAACAGATGGCTTCCAGCATCTTCTACACTCTGATTGGTTAGTACCCCCCACATAAGGATTTTAAATATTTTGCATATCATCCCTGGGCTAAGTCTACACATGCAAACCAAAGTAGAATGTTGTACAACTAACTGGTAAATTAGAATGCCAAAATTCAAAATAAAAAATTCATATTCCCCCCTTTAAAAAAAGATTGAAACTTGGAGAAGATACTTAAAATGATTTTGGATAAAACCTTTTACCAATCTATTATCCAAACAGTAAGAGTTTTTAACTATGTCTTTATCACTTGTGTTAGGCATTTTAGAGGATATAAAGGAATATAACACCTGGTGGAGGAGGTGACAATGTGCTTGTGATGAGATAATTGCCAACCCAGGCAAGTGGTATTTGTTACAGTCTTTTTTTTAAAGATTTTATTTATTTATTTTTAGAGACGGAAGGGAGAGAGAAAGAGAGAGAGAGAGAAACATCAATGTGCAGTTGCTGGGGGCCACGGCCTGCAACCCAGGCATGTACCCTGGCTGGGAATCGAACCTGCGACACTTTGGCTCACAGCCTGTGCTCAATCCACTGAGCTACGCCAGCCAGGGCCTTTGTGACAGTCTTCAGAGGATGGGGAGAACGCTGATTGAGTATAATTAAGAAGACGTATTGGGAGAAGTAGTACTGGAGCTGAGTCCTAAAGAATGAGGAAGATTTGCAAAAGTGAAGATATAAAGTTCATTCCTTTCCACAGAATCAAAGTGACGGATACTATATCACTGCCTTTGTATGTGGTGGAATCATAGAAAGAACCAAACATTGGCAGTCAGATTTGAGTCCACATTTATCCCAGCCATTTTCTTGGTAGAATACTTGGAAGATGGCTTAATCCTTCTGAACCTCAGTTCAGCATTACTGTGTAGACGGAGTAATATTCCATCTACATTATATTAGCGATAAAAAGCATATCCACATAATTGTTTTTGCCACATCTCTGTCAATCAAGAAGTCCAATGACTGCTTTTGGCGTTCATTGTTGTGTGGTACCAGCTCCAGGTGCATAGATATGTGGGTCTCCAGGGTGGCCTTGGTGGCCTAATGTTTTGACAAAAGCTTTTAGGGAAAGCAATAATTGCCTTCCAAAAAGTGTATTTTAGGTTGGTTTTGAATTCATAGGCTAATTACACAAAATTTCATTTTCGCTTAAATGAAGAGGTATAACTGGCAACTCATTTTATTAACAAATTTATGAAGGTGCTGATTGAATTCCCTCATTTTGCATTTAGCTATGCTCCCATTTAAGTAGACAGACCTGACTTCTAGAGGACAGATCTCCAAAAACCAGAACCTGGCACTTTCTGAGAAAGTTTAAGGAAAAGTTAAACTCACGTGTTCATATCTGTTAAACAAAATGAAATGGAATTACACTACAAAGAGCCATTGCATGTAATTATAATACAGAGATGTAGAAGAACCTGTTTTCTAAAGGATCCAAACAAGCTGTGAGGCCTCTGTGTGCAGCACATAGTATGTTAAGAAACAGCTGTTCAGAGATGACATTTTAAAGCTGGTTCTTCAGATAGGGATTGTCATATTTGCATTTGTAAATATTTATTGCATAGAGAGTATGGATAAAATATCACAGAATTTTCTCCTTAGGCTCTGGGGTTTCAGTTAAATTTTAGGGCTTTGGCATGGCCTTTGGTTTTCTCTTATTCCATTGGTTTCTGACTGTAGAAACTGAAATGTTTCAACAGGTTTTTAGAGAGCAGACAAATTTCTCAAAATTGAATTAATGGCATATATGCCATTGTTAATATAACAAGAACAGTTTATGAGACATCGATGTAACCTGGCCACCAAGGAGAGTGGACTGGAATGTGCATTCATAAATAATGACGACTTCACTATACTACTAGTCAGTGGGGGTGGTAGATGCTGTTGAGTGAGCATGTGTACTGTGTGGCTGTCACATTCAAAATGACTGAGCTAGTAGAGCAATGAATCTGCATCAGATTTTGCATTAAGCTTGAACATTCCTCCAGGGAAACTATTCAGATGAATCAGAAGCCCATAACTATGAGCACCTGATGACTGGCAGCTTCATCACAACATCAAGCTTGCTTCTGTATCACTCGTCTTGTGCAGAGTTTTTGGGGAAACATCAAATCACCTAGGTGACTCAGCCCCCCTACAGCCCAGATTTGACACCCTGTGACTTCTGACTTTTCCCAAAACTCAAATCACCTTTGAAAGAGAATAGATTTCAGATTCGTTGATGAGATTCAGGAAAATATGATGGGGCAGCTGATGGCAATTGGGAGAACTGTGTTAGGTTCCCAGGTGCCTACTTTGAAGGGGATTGAGGTATCGTTGTCCAATGTACAATGTTTCTTGTATCTTGTATGTTCTTCAATTAATGGTCTCTGTTTTTCATATTACATGGCTGAATGCCTTCTGGACACACATCGTATTCTGAATTGCATTGAGGGAATGACCACACTTAGAGAAAACTGTAAGGGAATGCGAGAATGAGGAAATGAAAAGAAGGTGAAAAGTGTTCATTTTTCCTCTCCTATATGTCCATGCTTATTATCTAATTCAGAATGCTTACTGAGAGACAAACATTGAAAGTCAGATAGCCTTTAAAACATTGAACATGCATGTTCAATGCATGGGCAAAAAAACCATGCATGGGTTTTTTATAACTAATTATTTTTTGCTGCAGAGAGTTATTGTTTATTGGTATTTCTTATAGCTGGACTACTGTGAGAATTTTCTCTTCTAAGAGGAAAAGGACCATCAAACTTGTATCCTAAAACTTAAAAATTTAGATGGGAAACACTGGAATATAGTATAAATGTGTGCATTTGGGGAGAAAGCTTAGTTTGGAATGAGAGGAAAGAAAAGGAGCAGCCCACAGGAACACCCGCTGATTCTAAGGTCTGGGTGTTTCCATCCTTGCTTTTCTGTACTGTTACAAACTTGATCAGAGATTGAGTCTCCCTTGGCTACCCTTGACATTGCCAATAGAAGGTTTACATCAATGCGAGGAGAACTCAGGGCTGCATTATATTAGATAGTAGAGGACTTTATTTTTTTCAGTTGTGTTTCCAGTTTTCACAGTCTTTTATAATACACTTTAGCTAGTTCACCCTCGTGATGGAATTCAACTGTGACCGAGTGACCTGAGAAGAAAATTGGTGCCTCAACTCTGCATTTTTTAATTATTATACATATCACTTATTTTCCACATTGCCTCTGATATGTCTGATAGGAGGCCATATATATATCATTTAGCAGCAAAAAAGAATGAAATCTCACTGTTTGTGACAACATGGATGGACCTGGAGGGTATTAGGTAAAGTGAAATAAGTCAGACAGAAAGACATAAATATCATATGATTTCACTTATGTGTGGAATCTAAAACAAAACAAAACAAATGAACAAACAAAACAAAACAGAAGCAGATTCATAGATATAGACAACAGACTAATGGATGCCAGAGGGGAGAGTGAGGAGCGACTGGGTGAAAAGGTAAAGAGGAATAAGAGGTACAAACTCCGCTTATAAAACACAGAAGCCACAGAGATGTAGGGTGCAGGGTATATTGTCAATAATATAACTTCGCATGGTGACAGATAGATACTAGACTTGTCAAGCTGATCACATAGTGAGGTATATAAATGTCAAATCACCATGTCATATGCCTTAAGCTAATATGATGTTGTATGCTGACTCAACTTCAATAAAAAATTTAAAAAATAAAGTAACTCTTCTTATGATATTTAAAATAATAGTCATGAACTTTATGCTTTAGTGTCTCTTATTCCAACTACTTTGGGCTACCAGCTGTACCTAATGCTCTGTGTATTTTCTCATTTTTACTTCTATGGAATGGTGTAAGTCAGGAAAATCGAAAACACACTAGGGTATTTCGCAGGATAATTTGATATAGGGAACTGGTTAAACAGGAGTTGGAGGATTGAAAAAAGCAGAAAGCAAATATTCAGGGGTGATGACTGCAGAATGCAGCTATCATTCTGAGGTTAGAGACACCCAGCAAATGCAGTGCTTGGGTGAGAGGTCTCACAGAATTAGGACTGAGGAGGGGTGCTGCCTGGACTGCTCCTTGTTTCTCAGGAGCCTGAGGAGGAGCTCATGACTTGGAAGGGTGCTAGGCTGCTGCCACAGCTCAGTAGTTGAAGAAGGAGCCCATGATGCTGGCAAACAGATAACCGGGAAGAAGATGGTGCCCACTGGTGCTGATACCTTGGCAGCTTGGAGGAGGGTTTCTGTTAAGCTAGGCTCAGTACTTGAGTTTGGGGATCTGCCTTCCTAGTGGTCTTTTCCCTGCAGAGAGGGTGATGACCCTAGTTCTAAGAATGTCTAAGAAAACAAGACACTGTACCCAACAGGAAGAGGAAGTAACCTTCTCTTTTCTGTAGTCTTTCAGGTTCCCTGCAGCGCCTCCTGTTTGTAGAACTTAACAGGAAGCCAATTGGCAAATACAAAATACATTTTGCAGACTTGTAGCTTATTTCTCCACCCCCACCAAAAAAAGGATAGATTTGAAACTGAGAGAAAATTGCCTAGAAAATTACTTCTAAGAATTCATATTTCTGAACTTCGGTAGAAACTCAAATAAAGGTAGATCCACTTCCATTATAGTTTCAAATCAGTAATGTTTGCCTGTTTGGTCCTACATAGCTGCACAAGAAGAGTTTCTCCAATCATTCCTATATAGTTTCCTTGGATTTTTTGTTATTGTTGTTTAACTTTGCTGTAAATTGAATTTTCTCTAGCTTGAAGATGATAAATTTCTTCTTTGTAGACATCTTCACATCTCACATGTATTCCTTCTAGTGTCTAAGACTCAAATTACCAAAATAGAAATGCTGCAGACTAAGTCACTTGGGAAGTTAAAATTGAAGTAAAATTAATATCACTGACCTCATTCAAAACTTTCCTTGTCAGAATCTAATGATGAAAAGGAAATATATTGAAGTCAAAATATAGCCTTCTTTCTTTGAAAAAAGTGACATAACATCTTTTCATGTGACCACCTTGATGTTCTCCTTTGCAGCGGAGGCAAAATCTTGCTGTAAATTCATGTGTTGGGTATGCAAAGAAAGAAAACTGCCATTTTCCAAAATTTCCTATGGTTTTCTATATTGAGGACCATTAAGACAGGTGAAAGATTAGGAATGCAATTTATTGATCCTGAATACTTCCTTTTGTCTATTTTTGACATAAAAGTGGGAGCAGTGGTCTGGGAATTTCCATTGCCTATTTGTGGTCCTGGCTCTGTCATTAAAGATGTAGACCATTTGCCAGTAGCTCTTTAAGCCTCAGGTTTCCCCAGGGTGAAAAAGGAATACAGGCAATGATCTCTAAGTGTTTTTTATTTTAATAGTCTGAATGAAACAAGTCATTCTAGAATGTTCTTAGTTTTTCTTTTTTAGAAGTAGGGAATTTGGCAAAAGAAGACCGAAAGAAAATGTAATATCTGATTATTATGATTATTATTGTTTCAATGTTAGTCTTCCTCTTCTTCCTGAGTTTCAATGAACTACCGAAGTTGAGCCTTGGTGACATTTTATAGTTAGACTGTGTTTCAAATTCCAGCTCTGTTATATAAGTTGTGATCTCTGATTTTACATGACATCTCCGAGTCAAAGTGTCTCATCGGTTAAAGAGAATAAAATTATCACAAATCTTTTTAAGGAAAACACGAGATAATAAATGTAAGGCCACCAATAAAATTCTTCATACCAATAATATTAATAACATGGTTAATAAGAATTGCTCACTAACAGCCTTGCTTGTACTGCTCTATTATACTGGCATGCAGTGCAACCAAAACTATTCTTACCTACTCATTCTTGTGTTGGCCTGGGGCCCACTCACACAGCATACAGCCCAAAGCATGCACAGGTGCTCCAACATTTATATTAGCCTAGATTTGTTTGCACTGGTGTGTGCGAACCCGTGGGCACAGGCATTGCCCATAGAGGAGAGCTGGCAAGGTGAGTTGCCTACTGTTATCTGTCATCTCATAGCATGTAAGAATTTGGTAAGACTTGGTGAGGCTGTAGAAGAAGTCATGGGGACTTAAGAGTCAGGGGTTTGTTCTACATCTTTCCCTCCACATCTTCAAACAACACAAAATTATACAACGATGTAGTAGTGATTTACTGTGGTGGCTTCATTATGAGTCAACTTCTTTTTTATCGTGCTTTTTTTTTTTAACTTCTAGTAACAGCATTACTTTAAAAGTTAGGAAACCAAGACTAAGAAAGTTTAGATATCCTATTCTAGGACACTTAGTGACTCCAGGTAACATTAAGAATGGGAGGTTTCTCTGGATTTATTTTTTGAATTCCAGTGATTTAACTTTTTTGATGGGTGCGATGTCTGTCCCGGCAACCTTTGCTACGAGCCCCCAGGCTCACCGCCCTTTGTGCTTCAGTGTAATAGATGCTGTCTTGCGACTTGTGCCTTCTCGGTAAACCCCCTCCCAGGGCTGGTACCGAGCTCCAGGATGGCAGGCGCCTGTACCAGAGCCCGCTGTGCCCAGGCTTCTTGTTTTCTCAAGTGCCCTGTCTCCTGTCCCCACCGCCATTTATTCTGAACCCTTCAGCAGCTCAGCACAGCGAGCTTGACAGGACCTGTCTTCCTCGACTGTTAATTTCACAGCCGGATGAGTAGAAAGGTAATTTATATGGGTCAGTCAGATTTAAAATGCTGCCGAGTCTCTTGACGAGGTGGAATGAGAGGATTTAAAAGAATTATTAGTGTGGTCCAGAGCAGCAGTCTGCGGTCTCCTCGACACAGTCCTGTACCTTTTCCATTTGGTAAATGCCCCACGTGGCCTCCAATGTTGACTGTGGATTACAACCAAGATGAGAAGCAAGCCGCTGGGGGGAGATTTTTGTTTTCATTTATTTTTAATTAATTGCAAACTTCCTCTTTCATTTGGCTTGCCACGCTCGGCAGATCCTGGTGACACAGGAGCTCTGCCAGCATCAAGAGCTACTGTGCCCAACTGTGAGAGGCTTAGAGTGCCAGCCAGCTGCTGTGCTCGCAGTCCTCGGGGAGGCTGTGGCATACATTTGCATGCTTCCGATGCCCCTTGAAAGGATGATCCGACCGATGGTGCTGAAATCAGTATTTTTTCTTCATTTCCTCCTTAAATTATTGTGTTTATAGTGAAAACTGCCATTATTCATAGCATAGTTACTAATTTTTTGCGGGTAAACAAAGTGTTTAGAGGCATTTTAAGGTGAAAGTCCATGGAGAGGTTTTTTTTGTTTTTTTTTTCCCCCTTCTAGGATTTACTGAAGAGAGTGTGTGTGTGTGTGTGTGTGTGTGTGTGTGTGTGTGTATGTGTGTGGTCAAACACTACATGGTGATACATTTGAAAGCTTTAGTCAAAAAAGTTAAAATTTAGAAAAACGACCAAATTTACCACAATGACTACACAAAATATGAACAGTTTTGTAACTGTGAAGTTGAATTAGTAGTTAAAAATAAACTCAAAATTAATCTGACACAGGGACTTTTTTTAAAATTTTATTTTAATCATTGTTCAAGTAGAGTTTTCTCCCTTTTACTCCCATTCCAGCCCACCCACCCAACTCTCCCCACTTCCCTCCCATTACCACCCTCCCCCTAGCTTTTTCCATGTGTCCTTTAAATTTGTTCCTGTAAACCCTTCCCATTCTCCCCTGAAATTCCCTCTTCTCTCCCCTCTGGTCCCTGACACAGGGACTTTTACAGACAAGTTCTACACATTTAATAAAGACATAATTATTTATTTAATGCAACTTCTTCCAGAGAGTAGGAAAAAGAGAATGCTCTTCCGGTCGTTCCATGAGGATGGTGAATGCCAGGAACCAGAACTTGTCACAACTGTAGTGGCACTGAGGAAACTGTCAAGTTCATTTATGAAAAGATGTGAAATTCTAACTAAAATACACACAAAACAAATCCAACAGTGATTAAAGTATATAGCATGACCAAAGAAGGTTTATTTTAGAAATACCAAGATGGTTTAACACTAGACAAATCTATTGATTTTACTTACCAGATAGACAAATTAAAGGTGAAAAACATGATTAACAGTTTGAAAATAAGTTTTTGATAAAATTGAGTACCCATCCAGGGGAAAAGCAAGGCAATCTGACATAGGCTTACAGCAAATAGTATACTTAATGGGGGCAGAATAAAAGCTCCATTCAGATCCCTGGAAAACGATACCAGCTATTGCCACTGCATTTACCATTGTACTGGAGGTCTTAGGCAGTGACATAGACAAGTTAATTAGTTAAACAATTTAAGCATGAAAAATAAGAAAGAAAAAGCAAAATAATCATTATTCCTGATGATATGATTGTCTACATGAGAAAATCTACAAACTATCAGTACCAATATTTCAGCTAGAATCCTGAATGTAAGATCAGTACACAAAATCAGGAGAGTACCTTCATACCCTTCCTGAAATGTAGTCAGTGTACCTGAACCTCAGTCTGACAAAAGAAATATAATATCTTTATGGAGACTTTTACAAAATTCTACTGAAGAGCCTTAAAAAAGAGTTAAATACATGGAAAGAAGACATTGTAAAGATTGGAAGACAACACCATTAATGATGATAATTCTCTAAATAATTTATAAAGTTAATTTAGTTTCACAGGACTTTCTCAAATGATCCTAAATATCCTACAAAAGTAAAAAGCACTAAGAATGACCTAAAATAATTTTATAGAAAGAGATAGAGAATGAGGTCCAAGAGGAGACAAAAAAGAAGAGACTCCACCAAGAGTAAAAGTCACTATATAATCATATTAAATGAAGCAGTTTTATCGACACGAGGAGAGACAAATAGCTCAGTGGAAGAGAACTGAGTGCCTGGAAACAGACCCGTCACTATGTGGGAACTCTGTGTATAATGGCCTTACAAGTCCATGGGGGAAAGTTGGGCTGGTCAGGGCTAACGATGAGCTATCCACAGAGAAAAGGGTTCTGGACTCCTACTTTACACCATACACAACCATAAACTGCAGATGGATCAAACACTAAATGTAAACAGAAAACTTTTGAAATGTCAAGAAAGCATGTAGGATAATAATAGTTTATAATACCTGGCAAGAGACATTTCTCAAGCAAAAAAAAGACTTGCAAAACAAGATAGTCATAAATTTGACTCCATTAAATTAAAAACCTAGGCATGACAAAACACACCATAAACAGCAAAAAAGCAGTCTGCACTGAGATTTTTTCTATCTATGGTAAGGGAAAAATAAACAGTATTCAGAATACACAAAGACTTCTGTAAATCAGTAAGAAAAAGAAACAACCCATCAGGAAGTGGGAAGAGGATATGATACAGCAGATCACAAAAGGAGAGCCAGAGTGCCCCATACACGCAGGGACAGACACCCAATGTTGCTGATGCACGGGTGACACAAATTAAAGTGACATGAGATACTGTTTTATCCCCATGAGATAAGAAAGACAAGTCTCATATTGCCATATTTTGGTCAGGATGTAGGGAAACAGGACTCAGGCTACTCGAGCAGGAGGCTAAATGGGCATCGATGAAAACACATATGTCCTACAATTCTAAAATTCTATTTCTAGCATTGCATCTTAGAAAAGCTCTCACAAGTGTGCACAAGGGACTCTACACCAAGATTTCATGGCAGCGCTGTTTACAAAAATGAAGAAATAAAAGCAATGTAAGTGTTCCTTAGTAGAAGACTGGAGGGATAATCTCGCTTTATTTGGACATTGACTATGACACAGCAGTTAAAATGAATGAACTACATATAATATATCAACCAGAAAACAATTTCATGAATGGTACACTTAGTGAAAAGAGTTGTAAAATGACACATGCAATAGTAATATCATTTATATAAACTATAAAGACACATCAAACAATAGCATGCATTTACATACATGTGGTGAAATAAAATAAATTAAAAGGCAAAGATATACACATACTTGATCAGGGTATTTATCACTTGAAGAAGGGGGAACAGAAAGGTACACTGCTGCTGGAGCTTTATCTCTACCTGTATATTTTATTTCTTAAAAATATTTTAAGCAACATAGAAACCTATTAAGGAAATATGATAAAACAATGTTTTGAATAGGGTAAGTGGTATGTGATGATTATACTTTTTCTGTGCTTTTCTAATATTTGTTTAAAATATTTTGGTATTGGAACAAAAATTTTAAGATAGTCAAAATATTTTATGTATTTCAGATCAAGCTGAAAGCCACTCTTCCCATGGAGGTTCTGACATGCCTCCGCTCCCCAACGCCATCAGCCTTTGAGAGCTATTGCGGTGCATAGGATGAAGTTGTAACCTGCCAGTATTTTGTTACAATCTACTACTTATAGTTTACGTTATCAAAACAATCTCATCTTCATCTTCCCAGTTTGGAAGTACATTCTAATATTTATTATACTTTTTAAATCTGAACATGCCTTTGGGAGATGCTTATGCATGCTCTCTCCAACCCCATCTCGCTTTGCCCAGTTGTGAATCACAGACAAGAAAGAATTAGGTAGTAGTGCACGTGTGTTTTTCTGGAAGGCTCATTCATAGACAGTCTGCAAGATAAAGAAAGGGGTCAGTGTCAGAACTGGAGCCCGGCGTCCTGGCTCCTCTCTCTGTTCAGTAATTGTGAGTCTCTTTTCTTAACTTTCCTGTGCTGCAGTATTTTTTTATCTTTAGTGTGGGAGTGTTGACTTATCTCTAAATCCTTTCCAGCTCTCAGGTTTTGTAATTTCATGAAATATGCGAGTGAAGTCAGTCATGACGGTAAGTGGTGACTGGAATACATGAATTGAGAAAGAGCCAAATGGCTCCTCTTGCCTCCCCTATGTCTTTGCCAGGGAGTCACCATTTCGGATTAAGTTCTTGAAGGCTGAAATTTCAAAGCAAGTGTTTTCTGAGAAAGCTATGCCACTGTTGCTCATTAATGTGTAAGTGGAAATGGATTTTAACAAGCACATCAAATCATTGGCTCCCTGAAAGCTTCTAAGAGGTAGGGCAGGTACTTGTGATTATGAGGGGAACTAGGAAAGGGTGGAGGTGTGGAAAACACTACCTTAGAGGGGGTCCTCGCCCTTTCGAAGGACGCATGGGGTGCTGTGTCCTCTGCAATAGTCAATCCTGAAAAGGGGAACCGGGTGGAGATTGGAGGATGGAGCAGAACCGAGGGCCAGCGTTGCCACCGTTCTGAGGCAGCTCCCAGAGTCATCCCTTAAGTTCCAGCACATGAAGAACTGCTCCCTGCAGGCAGAGGGAATGTAGTTTTTGTTTATTTGTTTGTTTTGTTTTGTTTTTGGTAATTAGGAAGAGTATTTGGAAATCTTTGAATCTGTCGCAGGGGTGGTATTCCTGTCTGAGGGTGAAGTTGAAGAGGAGCCAGTAGTAACACGACCAAAGGAAATGCCCAGCAAAAGTGCTCCCCACCACTCAGCAACCCGAGCCTGCTGCTCTGCTTGAGTTAGCTCAGGGTTCCATGAGACTGAAAGGAAAACTGTGGAGGAAGAGTGGTTCGAAAACTTCAACAAAGAGCAATCTATTCTTTTTATCATACAGGCACTTCTGAAGGATTCTGCACAAGTGATTTAAATGTAATTTCCTGAAGTCTTAATTGCTAATTATTTTAACTAGGACCTCTAATTTAAACATTCTCTGTTTTGAAGGCTTTAAGGAGTTTAAAGCAATCGCTGTCATTGGAGATGTGTTTAGTATCTGTTCTCAGGAGTGGAATCTAATCAGCCGCGGAAGGGTGGCAACCTCAGAAAGACAGCCTGTCGCGTCAGCCTTAATCGTTTTAAGAACTCAGTGTCCACTTGAGTGAAATACCACCTTTGGTGGAAAATTTTGGAACGTAAAGTTCAGTGGATTCATATGTTGATTTAAAATTTATTTTTTGACAGGCTTGCCTGGTCTGTTAATCAACTCTTATTTAAAAAAATGAGATTGGTGATTTGGGGGCTCAGATGGCTACCCAAATGAATGTTTCTGCCTGGACATACATTAAATGCCATTAAAAATTGTACCAAGTGATAAATTCTCTCAGTTATGCGTCTTCTTTGTCTACCCCACTAAGGAAACTCTGCATATATGTACATACATAAATGAATCTGTAAAAAAGTACTTTCAGTAGTCACTCCCTACCAAGTGAGTAGGTATATACTTGAAAATATAAGCATTTCAACACTTCAGAATACCCATCATGCCATTTAAAAGGTATACTACTAAAATTTTATTTTATCCTATTCAAGAGTCCCAGGGAATTTTACAATAAAGTTCTTGAGTTATTGTAATAAGAGGTTTGAGCAGTATAGAGGAAGAAACAATTTTTCTTTCACTCTTCTAGGTTTTTGGCTGAGACACTCTTGTAATAAAAGACAGGTTATGAAATTTAATAACATGTATGTCATCGGTACACATGAGAGATACTCAGGAAAACTAAGTAACTTTCCAAAATGGCCCAAACCACCACCTTAAACACCCTCTCCAGCTAACGACAAATGGAGATGTTAGGGTATGGGCGTGGGGCTTTACCAGGCACAGCACAGTAAACTGGAATAGAGTTCTTATGCAGATGTAAGTCCTTGCTTTCTTCATTCATAGGCATTTCTCGAGTTTCAGTCATGCTCCTCTTCCTCTTACAGAAAGAGAGGTGGCCTCACAAATGAATATTTTCCTTATAAATTAAATATTTCTTGCAAAAAGGTAATTTCTACTAGGTTTTCAAGTTTCTCCTGTGTCTGCTGTTTTCTTTTTTATTTTATGTAAATTTTTTTCAATTACAGTCCACATGTAATAATATTTTGTATTAGTTTCAGGTGTTCAGCATAATGCTTAGACAATCATTTACTTTGCAAAGTGTTCCCCTGATATTTCCAGTACCAACTGCCACCATACACAGTTATATTATTGTTGACTATATTTCTTATGCTGTACTTTACATCAACTTGAACAACCCACTAAATGGGAGAACATATTAGCTAATAATACATCTGATGAGAAATTAATATTCAAAATTTATAAAGAACTCATCCAACTTAATACAAAAATCAAACAAGCAATCTGATCAAAATATGGTCAAAGGATCTGAATAGACACTTCTCTAAAGAGGACACACAGATGGCCAATAGACATATGAAGGGATGCTCAGCATCACTAGCCATCAGAGAAATGCAAATTAAACCACAATGAGATAGTACCTCACACCTGTCAGAATGGCTATCATCAATAAATCAACAAACAACAGGTGTTGGTGAGCATGTGGAGAAAGGGGAATCTAGTGCACTGTTGGTGGGAATGCAGATTAGTGCAGCCCCTGTGGAAAACAGGGTGGAACTTCCTCAAAAAATTTTAAATGTATTTTCTCCTTTTTGAAAAATAACAAGCCTAAGACAATTTTTATGCCCAGAAGGCACATTTTGGGTGGCAAAATCCTACTGTCTCTTCAATAGGATTTTAATTTTTTCTGAGTTGTGGCAAGTCCCAAATCTGTGGAAGAAAAGGTATTTAGAAAATTCTAGAAAAAGTTACCTAGAATTCTAAATGCAGGGAAACAGTGGTTGCTGGGACCATACAACTGTCTTCAGGAAACGAGCCCACAAAAGAACCCCTGTCCTCTTCACGAAGTCTGTGGAAGGGGGCTGTGGGGGAGAGAGAAGGAGCTGCTGCCTTTTGGGAAGCTCCAGGTTCCTGGATATAGCAGCACTCTATTTACATTTTGTTTCCCAGGTGTATGTTGCCTTAGCAAATAGACTTGCTGCCCGCTCCTGTACTGTTGAAAAGAAAGAAAAGGCAATTTAGAAGCAAGGTGACAGAACTTCCAGGGAAAGGGACGACTGAGGCTGAGACATCTACCCTATTTGTTCCAATCCAACCCTCCTGGTTCAAGGAGTTGTCTGGAAAAAGTACATGGAGCAGGGACTAAAAACTTGTCAGACCTGCCGTGCACAGGGGCCAGAGGTGCCAGATCATGGGCAATCTGTTGGGCATGTGCTAAAAGTCACAGTTCCCATCCAAATCACATGGGAAATGGCCACTGCTTGGGGACATCTTTTGGGGGCTCACTGATATTCAGCAGTGGGGCACATTTGCATGCCCACACATACATCCTTGTCGTACCCGTAGACCACATTTGGCGGATGGTAGTCATGGTCACACTGGTGTGAAATATAATTTGCCCAGGCAGATGACATGACATTTTCCCTCTTCCAGATATGATACTCTCTCCCTTTCCATGGCCACTAGCTAGCCCCATCACTGTCACCCCGCCAGCAATTTCTAATTGGTTTCTGTGCACCTGGACTAGTTGTGCCACAAGTCATTCTCTGAACAGCTACTAGCAAGATCTTGAAAAAGGTAAATCTAACCATGTCATCTTCCAGATTAGAACTCTTCCATGATTCCCATGTTACTGTTAGGCTAATTTAGGCTCCTTAATTTAGCTTTTCTGGTCTCTCTGGAGTCACTTCTTGGCCATTGTAAACTTTTTCCAGTGTCTTTACTCTGCCGAAGTGCTCTCTTTCACTTCTGGGCCTTCGTATTCCTTCATGTCAGCAGGAACACTCTTCCTTCAGACACTGCACCCAGCTTCAGACCTGCGGATTCTCACTTGACCTTCACTTAGCAGGTAAAAATGTTACTTCCTCCACAATATACCTGCCAATTAATTCCCATGTTATTTCTTGTTTCCTCCCATGTGGACATGAACACCTGCCTGTCTTATTCACTACATTATCCTGTCCCAGAGTATATACTTAATATATATTTGTTGAAAGAATAAGAGTTAATTACAGGCCATTTAATCCTCAGGCACTAAAAAAGATAAACTTATTTACTTTAATCAGATCAAAGCTGGGCCTTCTGCCCATGCCATATTAACTGGTGACTCAGAGCAGATGCTCACATTGTACCAAGGAATTGACTAGAGAATAGTGAATATAATCCATCATTTTAAGACAACAAGTCAAAGAGAAAAAACTTAGTGCTAATAGCAGAGAAACTTATTCTGACAATTGTGGACCACATACCCTTCCTCAGACTCAAACTGCTCAAATTGTGTTATTGTTTGTTCCCAGCCTTCTCTGCTAACTGCAAAATTATCCTCTTGGACCCATCCTTCTCATGTGTGTGAATGCAGGGAAAAAAGGCGTTTTATGAAGTAGTCCTACTGATAGTTAAGGACAAGCCTCTGAACTTTTTATATGGACTTCCCAGTTCAGCAACTTCTCTAACCAACAACTTTATTCCCTTAAATTCCCCAGGAATATTCACCTTAAAAAAAAAGTCAGGTTGGGTGTTTTGGTTACTGTATGTATCATAAACTGAGTAGCTTAAACAATAGAAATTTATCATTTCACAGTTCTGGAAGCTAAAAGGCCAAGATCAAGGTGTTAACAGATTTGGTTCCTTCTGATGACTATGAGGAAGAATGTGTTCCATGCCTCTCATCTAACTTCTGGCGATTTCCTAAAAATCCCTGTTGTTCCTTGGTTTACAGAAACATCACCCTGACCTCTGCCTTCATCTTCATTTGGCATTCTCCCTGTGTGCATGTCTGTGCCCAAATTTCTCTATTTATAAGCACACCAGTCATATTGGATCAAGAGCCTTCTCTACTCCAGTCTGACCTCCTCTAAACTAATGACATCTTCAATAACTATATTTCCAAATAAGGTCACATTCTGATGTCCAGAGACTAGAAATTCAATATATGAATTTTTTGGGGGGGCATAATCTAACCCATAGCATATATAAATAACAGAACTTATTAAGTGAAAAATGGAATTCATTGAAAAGATGTAAACACCTTTCAAAGGTCTCAGTGATTGGAACAGCTCAAGAGTCTATGCCAGGCACTATGGCTGGGAAGAGTGGACTCTTTTTTTTATCTTTGAATAACTCAAGAGTCCAGTCATAGGAGAGAAAGTTCAGCTGGTCAAACTTAGGTCACATGCTGCTCCTTGATTCTAGGGGATGGTGGTTGTGGCAATGAGTAGAACTTTGGGCAGGAAAGGTCTCTGATTTCCTGGGGTGGGCATGAGGGTCGGGGGATGTGAGTAGTTGGGGGGATGTGGCCATTTGAGGGGGAGGCGCTTGGATTTACTGTTCTGCAAAGTCTGCCCACAAGGTAGAGGTGAAGGTAGTTTCTCAAATGAAACCTGAGATCTGGGAATGTTAGAGAGGGGAAATTGATGCCAGGTAGCCAAAAGGAAAAAAAAATCCTCCAAATTTTTTCTTTTCTGGAGGAGGGGCAGAAAAGTAGACTCAAGATTTCTTTCTGATGTGAATATTAGACCCTGCAATAACCAAGTATGGAGATATTTCCAGGCAGATCTAAGTTGAAGCTTTAGGAAGCCTTCGATCATACCACATAATGACACCTTGGATCTGATGCTGTCCCCTTAGAATAGGTATTCTCTATTAGAATAGGCCATCTTGAGGGGAGCTCAATATATGTCCATTTATAGTGATAAGGATTTCCCAGAAGGAAAGAGACAGGCATTATACTTTTATAATTCTTTTGATTTTTGCCTTTTCATATTAATCCTTGGACCTAGAGGTGCCTTTCTATGCTTGCATATAGGAAACAGAACTAGCCTTAGGTAAAATGCAATCTGTTGTTCCTGGTAACTTACCTACCCTGTGCTCCCCAAAGCTGAGGCTGTCACTCAGTTTCTTAGAGAGGCAGTGTGGTCCAGTGGGTGGGGTGTGGACTTCAGATTCCCTTGGTTCTGTGGGATGAACCAAGTTGGTTCAGTGGGAAGATCCCCTTGGTTCTGTGGGAAGTGAACACACTTCCTCTGAACCCCAGGACTCTCCAATGTGAAATGGCAGTAGTGATGCTTCATGGGGAATACTACTCTCACAGGGTTTGTGTGAGATTAAGGGCAGACATATTTGCCAAATGCAACTCAAACAAATTGTGAAGGTTCAGTTCTGCGGTGAGGGGTCAAGCTGCATTATCCTTTATCACAAAATTTTGCTGGCCAGTTACTTGCATCTTCCAAACCACAGCACCTCACACCTCGCTTTCTCTACTCCTCCACTTTGAAAATCTATTCAAGTATTTCTAGAATCCGCAGGACGACCACTCGTGTGCCCATAACAGCTGTGCCAGCTTCTCCTGCAAGGCCGGCCTCCCTGATGGCATTTGTCTGTCAACATTTCAAGGAAGACACCTCTGTCCCTGCCACTTTTGCTCGTGCTTGTTGTGAAGACACTGCTTCCTCCCTCTACACAGACCCTGTCAGTCTGATCCTCAGCTCCTTTAGACTTCTTGAGTCTGGCTAAAAGTATGGAATATTCTCAGGGGATGTTAGGTTTGGAAAGTAAAATCAAATGTGAGAGGTTCAGCCCTGCCTGTCTCCACACTGACCATGTAATGAATCCTAGGGCGTGTTTGATCAGTGGATTAGCACCATCAGCACCTGTAACTCCCCAGAATGTGACTTGGCAACATTGGAAGGCTTTATCAGATTAGCTCAAGGATCAGTACATTTGAAAATTTACTTAGGAGATTAAATACTCTTTTATTGTGACTACTCTTCTTATTCCACTTAAATCTTTTCTAATAAAATTTCTTCTGCAGGCCATGAAAATAGCAACAAAGACTAGTTCTGAGAGTTTTGGAAATTTGTTCACTTCAGAAATTCACTCTGCACATCAAACTCCAGACCATATGAATAAGTGTGAGGGAGAGGGACGATTTCATGAGGCCCTTGACTTTGCCAGATTGGAAAGTTGTGCTCGCCTTCCTTGTCTGTATTTCTGGGGTGAGTGCGTGCTCTGTGCAGACGTGGCCCTCCTGCTACCGGGGCTCCTCCAGCTCCTTCAGCCAACTCCCCGGTGCACATTCCTCTGCCTTGCTGGCGTTTCCTTGCTTCAGCACGTTCTCCTCCATCTTTTCCTTCCCTCCTTTCTGGGTTACTTGTTAGTCAGTTCATCTGATCATCTTTGTTACGAGGAGATAAGATGCTCCAGGATAACTCTTGTGGCCTGCTGTCAGCTCTACCCATTCTTTTAAATTTTTACTTAAAAAATCTAACTCCCAGTTTTGGAAGACTCCCTCATTCACTTACCGCATTTTGCTGTGTATAATGTTCACTCACATTTTTGACCCAAACTTTCAGGGGAAAAATCATTTTAAAATTTTAATTCAATTTTTTATGTATTTATAGTTAGGTACATATTTTTTGTATTGTAAAGAAATTTTAGCATTTATTTTTGAACATATTATAGTATAAGAAATTTTATGTAACAAATAATTACAAAATATAAGAATAGATACAATGTATTTCAGGTACTACCCATGTATAATGTGTATCCTTATTTTTGCCTCAAAATTTTGTGCATTATATATACACAACATAATATGGTATTATCATCACAATTTTGTCATATCATCATAACTCTTATAGTGTATTTTTCTTTGATCCAGCCCTCATTTTAAGTTGAAATACATATTTTAGCTCTTACTTTTAGCAATAATACCCATGGAACAATGGCTTTCACTTGTAAGTTATGTAATTTCTAATACACATTAAAATAATAAGTGGTTATTTTTAAAAGACCCGTGCCCCTCAATAACACTGTGTAATGATGGAAATGGTCCATATCGGCCTGTTCAGTATGGCAGCCCCTAGCTGCATGTGGGTGTTGAACACTTGAAATACAGCCAGTGGAAATGAGGGGCTGAGTTTCAAATTTAAATTTAAATAATCATGTGTGGCTAACGGCTATTATATTGGAAAACACAGGTCTATATTGTTAGGTGGTTGGACCAATTATGTCCTCAGGGTTCTTTCAGCTCTAAAAATTTTTTTAAAAAGAGAATCTATAAGGTGACTATAAGTATTGTAGAATATCTAGATAGGTAGAAGAATAGAAAGGTATTTGAACCAAAAATTTTGGGCAGAAGGGACTTTGTCAATGGCTAGCAAACAAGACAGCACTTGGTGGAAAGCAAATATTTTTTCAATGGGTGGTAGCTTTCATCAACTTTCAAGTCACATCCAGAGATAGAGGCCTTGATGACAGAAACATGAGACTTAAGAAAACTTGGTTGAAGTTGTGGATCTTTTTAATTGCCTTAGCACAACATTTTATCCAGGGTTTACTGTGTGCAAAGCAATGTATTAAAAAAAGGAATTCAGCCCCTTGAAGCATAATCCCCGGTATGTGGTCAAGGACAACCTTTAATGCAAGTTATAGTTTTTTACAGCTAAGAAAACTTTCAAGCATAGTTCTTTCTCCAACGTAGTTTCAACTTGAACAAACACAAGAATACTTGGAGAGAGAAATTTTCTCCAAAGTGCAATCTTCCAGTGATTGCCAGCAGCCTCACTGGCAGCAGCTGGATGGAGTGTCTGAATCACCCAGGCTGATTACCTTAATCACCTTAATCACACAGTCTCCTCTCCCTGGAATGGTCTTAATAACACGGAGAGTGACAGGACAGTCCCTCTAAACTGAAAACGCCTTGTAAAAATGTATTCTGATGTGTTTAATGAACAGCATATGATTTATATTTTGACAAGACAATTTCAAGGCTTTGTCAATCCTTTGCTGCTCTTTAGCTGGTAATGAAGAGCTTTCCAAGAACGCCTTCGTGAGCATAGATGGTCCATCTTTGAGAGGCGCTGCTGATGTCCTGAGGTTAGCTTCCTTTCCCTGACTGCTCATTAACTGTTTCAAGCAGTGCGTGGGTCTTTTCCTTCTCTGGTCCTTCTTTTTGAAGCCCCATCAACCCACATGTATTTGGGAATAGGCTGTGGAGCTTGATACCCACTCTGAGAATAAGCAGTGATTCAAATATTCCTCATCATGCACATTTCTCAGTGGGTCCCTTAATAGACATTCACTTCACTGGGGTTAGACTACCTGAATATTCAAGGTACTGTGCCTTGCTTATTGTTTTTGTTTTTTAATGGTACATCACTTTAGAAGAACATCCATAACAAAACCAGCTGTTACATTCATGCCAGTAACCACATTATTAGAATTTGTATATCATTTAATGATTGTAATGGTACAGGTTTGAGCTTATGAGAAGTCACCAGGGGCTGTTATTTTTAACTCCCACTGCCTTTTAATAAAAGTTATCAGAGAAATAATGGTGATAAGGTTATACTGTATTGTCTAAACAAGTAGATTTTGAGTAGGCATGGTGAACGATCAATGATTATTTATAATATATGACCTCTTTAATGAAATAGCAAGTATTAATAGCAAATGATCTCTAAGTACTAATGTTCAGACAAAATGTTAAAAATGTTACAAGCTTTAGTGATAGCTAGGGCTGAGTTACTATCCTTTTTCCAAGGAAAATTAATTGCCCATAATGATTCAGAACTTCAATGTCGGGGTCAGGAAAGCCTGGGTTTGAATCTGTCTCACTTCCTTTTTCTGTGACCTTAGGTAAATTTCTAAACCTATCTTTCCCCAGTTTTCTTATCAATAAAATGGAGCAATAATACATAACTCAATACATCCTCTGTGATAATTAATAAACATTTGTGAAGTGATTAGGGTGGTCACTAGCACAAGGTGGAAACCAAGTAAATCATAACTCAGTAGTATTATTATCATTTTTAACAAGGCTTTGAAAACCTCTATTTTCTAAAATTGGTTCTAATTTTTAATAATTATCTCAGCAAGTATACAGCACTTACTACCAGTCTGTTGCTGCTCTGTGCCCTTCACTTCACATCCTTCACTCTAACTGTTCAACCACCTGAGGATGTCACTGCCATGATTACCCCCATTATATAGATGAGGAAACTGAGCCATCGAGAGGGTAAATAACTTACTTAAGATTATAAGGAGTCATAGCAGAGCCAGGATATGAACTAGGCAGTCAGACTCCAGGATTAGTGCTTTCCCTCACTCAACCACACTTCTTTTAGGGTCAGAAACAAAGGTGGGTTATAGTTGTAACATAATTATAATATCTAAATTATATATGTGCTATATATGTTATGTATAATATGTAAACAAAATTATATGTCATTTGCAAATCATGTTAATTGCAAAAAATGAAAAAGTATGTATAAATAAATAACAAAATCTTCAGTACCCTCTCAACTGGGATAACCACGGCATAATTTCCTTCTTCCAATGTCTTTGGATGAATTTTCTTATTTAGTGAACCCTCTGCACTTGAGATTTTACAATTCAACTTTTTTTTACATCTTGTCTTGAACAAATGAAAGTTTGTTTCTCACGAAGGAATTCTTTTTCTTTCCAAGTATCATATAAAGTAAAAACAGAAGACTTCAGTTTGTTTATAAAAATCATCCTGAAAAGAAAACCAGCACCTAGTGTCAGAGCCATGAAGAGAGAGTGGGAAGTAATCCAAGTGATGATTGCTCACTTGGAGATAAACATTCTAGACCAATTACAAGTGAGCTAAGGAATCAGGCCGTGACTTAGTGCTGTGATGGAAACAGGAAAGCATGTGATGTGCACACCTGCGTAATGAGGTCTGGGTGCTATGAAACTGAATTTTGGGGGACATCATATGCCATTGTGATATTTTAAAAATTGGGGACTTCCAAAGTAAATAAACAAATCCTGTGGGAAAATATATTTTAAAATATATAATTAGGATTATAATTATATATGCATATATTTATATTTTATTTATTTATTTACACTATTATACTGTAGTTCCCTATTTATTAAATCTTCTAAAAACTTTTTAAATAATTTCCTTATGAAAAATAGAGGGTTTCTGTTTTTCATTATTACAAATAATTCTGTGGGCATTACCCTTGAAAATGTTCCATTTCATATCACTTACTGCCTCTGGTTGCATTCTAGTTGTTTAACTACTGAGTTGAAGGCTCTAAGCTTGAGGGCATGTTACCAAGTGAATTTTCACAAAAATTATACCCTTTTGTACTTTTCTAGGTGTGAAATAGATTGCCAATATCATTGCACCTTTACCAATCTTAAATATTCCCATTAAATAATTGTATTTCATTTTTTAACTTGCAAATTATTATAAAATTGAGTAAGACATGGAACCTATTCATAGGTAGTTTTCTTCTGAGTATTACCTGTTTATGCCTACATTTCAATTAGAATATTAATATAATTCTTATTGACTTGTATCAATTCTATCTATATTTAGACTGTATACATTTTATATTTTTGTAATATTTTTCCAAGTTTGCCATTTGCAATTTAAGTTTGCTTATAACCTTTTTCATAATTATGTTTTAAGATAAAGATATATAGTGGTCTGTTCATAAATATCATGACCAAATATTACATTTGCTATAATAAGGCAGATATTAATTATTAATATTATATCTGCTTTAATAATTTATTTAATAAAATACATTTAATTTAATATTTGCTAATTATAGTAATAAGAGAACAGGCATAGCAAAGTCTGTCTTCTAGATTAACATTGCCAGCTATTAGCATTAAAATACTGATGAAAGAGCACATGGAATGCTTAAAGTTGTCAGACATTACTATTTTGATAAATCAGCATACTACACAAAAGACATATATACTTTTCTCCCCTCTCCATTCTTAATAATACCTTATTATATACTTTTTCTGTTGCATCCATAGTCAAACTGCCTTAAAAATCTTTTGTATATACAATGGAAAATTATTGTTTAGCCTTAAAAGAAAATCCTGCCATTTACAACAACATGAATGGACCTTGAATGTGTTGTTCTACGCGCAATAGGCCAGACAAAGAAAGACAAACACTGCATGGTATCACTTACATGTAGAATCTGAAGAAGGAGGAGGAGGAAAAGGAGGAAAAGAAGGAGAAGAAGAAGAAAGAGTCAAACTCATAAAAATGGGCCTCAATGGTTGTTGCCAGTGGGTGGGAGAAACAGGGAGAGGCTGATAAAAGGGTGCACACTTCTGATTCTAAGATAAATAAAGTCTGAAGATCTAATGTATAACATGATGACTATAGTTGGTAAGATTGTGTTGTATGATTAAAATCTGCTAAGAGAGTAGAACCAAAGAGATAAAATAAAAGATAAATGTGTGAAGTGATGGATTTGTTCATTAACTAGATGGGAGGGAGTCCTTTCACAATGTATATGCATATTAAATCACTACAATGTACTATTTAAATGTCTTATAATTGCATATGTTAATTATAACTCAAGAAAGCTGAAATTAAAAGAAAAAGGATGAATAAATGCAAGAAGTTCTGGGGATCTAATGTGCAGCACAGTGATTATAGTTAACAATACTGTATTGTATACTTCAAAATTGCTAAAAGAATAGATCTTAAATGCTCTTGCTGTCAAAAAAGAAATTGTAATTATGTGAGGTGATAGAGGTGTTAACTAATGCTGCTGTGGTAATCAGTTTGCAATGTCTGTACCTTAAATATACACAATGTTATATGTCAAGGATATTTCAATAAAGCCAAAAGAAATCTTTTGTGGAACTTGTCTACATATTTTGGAACTTCTATACCCATCCTTCCCTGTCATTTCTTCTGTACTGTTTGTGCTTTCTATCTATTGGCTTTCTTTTCCTTTTTTTTTTCAAAAGAAAACTTTTATTGAAAGAAGAAAATTTGAGGGAAAAACCCTCCAATTTTTCCATTGTATTTGAAAACCAAATTGAATATCCCAATATCCCAAGAGCACTTCGTGGCGGGCAGGATGGGGCTACTGTGAGCACTGTGCATGTCACTCTGTGTGTGGATCTTGCATACATAATTCCCCTTGTGCTTGGAGAGTAAGGACTTTTGACACCGAGAGCTCCGCAGAGACAGCTCATTATTTTGTTTCTGCGTGAAAATTAGGTAAGGATCCTAACCAAAGGGAGATAGCACTTTGAAAAAAAAAATCACTCCATTTTAGCAGGGCGTCTGGATCAGCGGAGAGGAGACTCGGTAATCCTGACAGACATGTTCTGTCAACAGTCAGGTGAGACCTGGGCCCCACCTGAGCTGGCCAGAAGGTGGTAAATGTTGGTGGGAGTTGTTATCTTCTTATTTTACTGTTGTTCAAAATTTAAACTCAAAATCAAAATGGACACTCTTTTCTGTCTGGCTCTCTGCCCAGCTGCTGCTGCTGGTGCACTGCGGGCCAGGGGAAGCTGGATGGTAAGCTCTGTAGAAGAAAAGTTCAAATGACACTGGATTGTCCCCTTGTTTCGTGTGAGTCCAAGTGCTCCCTTCAGCTTTGCCCTCAGATTCCTTCAACTTGCTTTCATGAAGTGCCCAAATAGATGCTCTGATGGGCCTTCCAAATGGGGAAAACTGGGTTGATGCAAGTAACCCTGCCAGTTAAATCTTATTCCTTCAAGACACTTTGTTTTCATGTTTGTTCAAAGTTCAACAGGAGTATTTCAGTGCTGATTGGTTTGGTGCACAGCTGTATGAAGCTGGCAGCATCAGTATGGTGCGATATTCATTTTACCATCCAGGTGTTTATTCTCCACAGTCCTTCTGCACTGGGATAGGGCTGGAGAGACACAAGTTTATTTCAAGAGAAGAACATCCGTTGGTGGCTCTGTGCAGGGCCTCATTCCCACATTCAGCTTCCCCACCCCTTCCCCAGAGCGGTGGCTGTGCCCGCAGACTCTCACACTCTGCAGATTCCTCTTCTCTGATTGCGTTCATTCCGCCACACCAGTGGTTGGCAGGGACAATGGTCTCTCAGGTGACATCATTCGTTAGGTGTTCACCACTAGCCCAACGTACTGTTGCCATCCAAAATCAAAAACAGAGGAAAATTGTTTAAAGTTCAGCTCATGAACAGCACTTCTCCCATGAAGCCTCTCTCACGACATTGCCAGCTACAGGCTATTTCTCTCTTTTTTTAACTTAAAAAAAACTAACATTTTTATTTTGGTATAAATGGAGATTTACATAAAAGATGCAAAGAGCCCCAGTATAACCTTCACCAGGTTTCCTTTATTTTTGAATTTTTAAATTTTATTTCCATCAGCACTTATCCTCCCTATATTCTCTTCTATCTCCACCCATACCCTTCGCTCCTGCAATCACCACATTGTTCGTGTCCTTGCATTTTTTCTCTTTTTTTCTTTTTGCTCAGCCCCTCCACCGCCCCTCCGCCTTCCTCTCCCCTCCCCAGCTGTCAGCCTACTCTATCCAAACGGCCAGATCGTAACTGTCACTTGGGCCCTGTGTAACAAATACATTGCTTTTCCCCCTCCCCTGGATAACACTGTTTTGGTGGATTTGGAGTGGGGCCCAGGAATTTATATTTTCTTTTTTTTAAAAAAAATATTTTATTTATTTATTTTTAGGGAGGGAAGGGGGAGAGAGAGAGAGAGAGAGAGAGAGAGAGAGAGATCAATGTGCGGTTGCTGGGGGTTATGGCCTGCAACCCAGGAATGTACCCTGGCTGGGAATCGAACCTGGGACACTTTGGTTCCCAGCCCACGCTCAATCCACTGAGCTACGCCAGCCAGGGCTAGGAATTTATATTTTCAGGAGCCCCAAAACATATTAAATATGCTGTATTTAAAAAAACACCCCAGGTTGGGTCTCATGATTAGACAAACTTAGGAAACTCTCTTAATTACGGCTTTGCACCCTCTACCCTAAGGATCTGACGATTTAATTACGTCTTACATGGCACAGCTGAAGTGTGCCTTGTGGAGAGGTTTCAAAGAAACAAGAAGGGCAGATAGATTTTTTTTAAATGGTCATAGGGACCAGAGTGTGAAAAGATAATTAAGGAGAGAGACAGGAAAAGTGCTTCAGGAAAGGAAAGAGGGACACAGCGGGAGCGAGCGTGGAGATGGAGCGCTCCAAAGGTCCAGGCAGGGCGATAATGACTGCGTTGCTGGGCTTCTGGCCTCAGCCGCCGCCCCTCAAATCCCTCACAGCTGTCACGGTCACCTTCTTCAGGCCTCTGACTGCATCACTCCCGCTTTTCGAGTCCCGCGCCAATGCCTGCCCACCTTGCCAAAGGAACCCTCTTAATCACAGGTGTCGGACCCTTCGGCCTCTGGTTTTCTGTAGCTAATGGCCACGTCAGCCCCGCCCAGGCTTCCCGCGCTGGCCCCCAGGCTCCGTCTGCCAGTCCTTGGCTGCAGCAGGTCAGCTGGCTCTGGGCAGAGCCCCGCCTGAGCCTCAGGCCACTTCTTCTTTTTTTGACGAGGTTGTGTGCCTTTCTTCCTTTATAAAACTCTCCAAAAGTTACTTTTTCCAGGTCAGATCCTCCTCCCCCCTCTTTTTTTTTAAATTGCTAACCAAGATGGATTTCGAGTTTCCCCCAGCTTGACTAAGCTTTCGAGTCCTCCTGACTCTAGGCTCCTGATCTCCCTTCTCTTCAAACATTTACTTTAGAAAACTTGTAATTATAAACTCTTTCTCCGCCTCCTTTTGAAATGATGTCAATCTTTCCCCGGTTCTTGCCAGTTTTACAGCCAGGGTGATGTGAAGGACTAGGGAACTATGTCTTTGAAAGGTAGACATCACAGGAAATAGCACCCCGTCTCCCAGTCTCGGTGGGAGAGTGGGGGACCGGCTGAGACGGCCTGTGCCCACCAGGAACCCCAGATGTGCTGATCACAGAGAAGAGCCCTTGCGAAGTCGGGAATAACTCTATGTGCTCCGCTGGTCGCACTGAGCAACCTTCTGCTAAGAACCCCTAGCTCGCCCCAGCGCAAAGACACCCTCCCTCCCAAGGCTTCTTTCTTCCCTTAGTGCAATAGCTTGAACAAAGTCTCCCACACCAGTTTAACTTTGTCCAGTGCACTTTCTTTTGCTTAACAACAGAGAGATATAACTGGTTGTATATAGACACAACCAACACATTTCAGAAAGATTAATGTATGTTTGTATGTATATCATTCTATCTGTATCTGTAAAGTGAGAAGCTTTTGAAGTTGGTGACCAGCTCTCTTAGTATTAGGTTCTGACCAGGAATCTCTGTTCAACCAGAGAAAAGGTTAATGAGATCTCCGCATGTGATCCGGCTGCCATTACATGGGGCAGCGAGAAGCTTTCAAAAATTCTTAAGACATGTTAGTACGTTTTTCTAATAGAAGGGAAAAAAAGCCACTCTCTTTTTTAAAGCTCTCGGAAAGGGTTTCTAAGTCAGAAAATAAATTTTCTTCCAAGATTACAGATTGTTTTGATTTTAAAAGCAGGGAAGTTGGTATTGTACAGCCGCTACTCAATTAATGAAACCCCAGATACAGGTATCTTGTTAGAAACAATTAAACAGAAGCAGAGTATAATTTAAAAAAGAAAAAATCAATAAGACATACGTAAACATTTTATATGTACATAAAATATAGCCAATCAACAAATCAATAAAATCAATATAGCATTATATTGATTTTATTGATTCATGAATGAAAAGAAAAAATGAAATACTTCCTTGCCCCATAGTTTCTTCACATAAACTCGGAGGAGTATTATTACATCAGGTGTGAAAAATGCCTGTTAATTGGAGTTTGGAAGACTGTCATTTGTATGACTTTGTCAGGTTTTAAAACTTTTTTATCTTATACCTTCAATATAGGTTTTCTGTTACCTATGTGGAAAACTCAATTGTAAACTAATTTGTGTAAGAGCATGAAGATTTACATTTCCCTCTCCGTATTCAATTCCACCCGGGGCATCCTGGTTTTCCCACACGTGCACTGAGTCGCTCACTGGTTTGGGGTGGGGGCGGGGCAAAGAGTTTTCTGCGCAGTGCTGACTGCCTGGGGCACCACCAGTGCTCTCCGCAGCCCTCTGAGGGAAGAAACTACATTCTCTGAAAACTCCAAAGGGGTCCCTGTTCCTGTCCTCCCTTTCCTAGGAATGTGAAGAACCAAATGCCACAAAAAGTACAACCAATTAATTTGTTTTCAATCTGAGACTGATTTATGTATTTGTCTATCTATCAATCATATTGATAGATATGTATTTCACAGTACTCCTGGGGCTTCCATAAGTATTATTATTATTTTGGCTTCTGGGTATTGAACTGAAATGAGAAGATTGTCACGTGAGTGGAAGAAAACCTGGGATGAGAATATGGTGTCAGTTTGTTAATTTTTAGGATATGGGTAAATTTTCAGACCCTGTTTTAAACTAAAGAAAGAAAACTTCAGATTACAAAAAAGCTGTTGACACTTAAGTTTTATTTGCATATGGATATGAAAGTGTACATTTGAGAATCACTCCTAAAACTAGGAAATGCAGATGCTACACTTGAACCAAACTGCTGATCTCTTGCATCAAGCCAATATCATGCAATTTTCTGCTATTATGTAAAATAGTCTCTCACAATTTGCAGATATCCATCTATTACTAAGTTCATTACACCCTTTTTAAAGCAAATGACCTCTGGTTAAAACTATTCTGGTTCTTTCAGTTTTATACCTAAAAATGCAGATGGGAAACTGATTTTGTGCATGTCTTTCATATTCTGAAGCTTAGTAAAAACTTAGTGAATCAAACTATCGGTGAATGAGTTTAATATTAGATCTTAGCTTTTGACTTGGTAGTCAGTCTGCAGCAAATGCACAATCTGAGAAAAGTTGAAGGATACAGGAACCATCTTTGTAGTTGGGAATAAGGAGACTCAGAGAATCAGAGATGAGAGAGTGTAGCCAAAATTTAATACTTCTTGTTTGCAGTCACTATCTTTTCTTTCCTCTCCTCTGTGGGAAATTAATTATATCTTCATTGTATTCAGTTGGAGCCTCTGCCAAGCTCTCTGCCCTTCAATAATAGATGCATTAGGATTTAATTTCCCATATCTTGGTTTGGACTACTTTTCTACTTTTTATGTTGGCATCTCAGATTTTTACCACGTTGGTACCACGTTGGTACTATATTTAATCTCTGACCAGTTTATCCATTTTTCTTGCACTCTTAAGATTAAGCCATCCTTCAGCTCCCAGTAATGTGCCCTGGGGGTGATTCTGTGCTCATGTGTGATTTCCTGTGCTCCTGACCCCTGACTTGCCCTCTAAGAGTCTGAGTTTGAGACTTGAGTTTGAGAGCTGAGTTTGTCAACTTCAGCTCTCTTCCTTGGCCACAGTCACCTATCTGATTGGACCCCCCAAGTGTGACACTGTTCAATTTCTGAAATGCAGCTAAACTTATTATGTTCCATTTTTTTTTCCTGGGGTAGTCTGTGTGGCTGGGAGAGAGGAAAGGAAAACAAGCCCTTTGGGTCATGTCAGTCACCCTGGAGTATGAGAGCTACTGCGGTAGGCAAAGGTATACAAGACATAATCCTGCTTTCTTCCGTCTCTGCTCCCCCTCCCGTGCTAAACAGGATGACACTTAGCTTCTTCCAGGCTGTGACTTGTTTCCTCCCACACTCCTTGTTGTTTTGAACTGATCACTCATAATGCTTCAGTTGAGAAGACTGTGGGAGGTTGTTAGCCTGGCATGTGAAATTGTATTTACATGAAATGATTCTACAGATGCACACAGAATATTTCAGAAGCATGACACTTAACTTGCTTGAATCTCCACAACTCTCAGCCCATGCTTTATTGATGGTTTCTTACTATTGGCTGTGGCATAGATAAGACAACCTGAGGATGCAGACAAGTTGGTAGTGTTACAGAACAAACAAGGGGGGCCTGGGATGATATACTATTATTGGAAAAAAAGCCCCCAGGCCCGTCATGTCTGCCACCCAAGGAAAGATGTCTCTCAATGCCAGAGATTCGTGAAAAGGAAAGGAAATGTTTATTTAATGCTATACAAACTTAAAGTAGTGACCTAATGTCTTTATCAAAAATCCTAAAGTCCCTTTTAAAACCCCCACAAACAGACACAGTCCTTCCTTCCTTCCCCCTTTGCCCAGTCCAGAGTACCATATCTCAGGAAAGGAAATAGAAGTCCATGGCTCAGGCAGTCCTCTGATTATTCCAAGTTAGTACTCCATCTCGACTGGGAGACCTCCCTGGGTTCCCGGCACCCTCAGCTGAGTCGCTGGGATCTCTGCTAAAACCAGGTGGTGGTTCCCCCTTCTAAAGCTCTGGCAAAGGCACGTGGTCCTCTCTCCCAGGGCCACGGGAGTCTCCACTCTGTCCAGGCCGCGTGGTTCTCCCCCTCTCAGGGCTGCAGGAATCTTCACTCTGTCAAAGCTGTGTGGTTCTCCCTCTCAGGGCTGCCTCATGGTTCTCCTCCCTCAGGGCTGCTGCCTCAGGGTTTTAAATCCCAGGCCCACCTTCCTCTGCAGCCCCATTTCCGACTCCTAGCATGGCCACAGCTATTTAACATATCTAAGCCACCAGCCAAAGGCTATAGATATGTTAAATGACCACACCAGAGGTTAGCTACAAGGCTGTTGCTATGCAAAACAGCTTTCAAAGGCCCTGCTCCACATGTCCCTTCCCCCAGCCCACACGTGAGGAATGGGGGTGAAGACATCTTAAAATCTCCTGGACACTTTAAGTTCTGGACCCCATTTCAAATGCCCATTTGGGGTCCCCCCTCTTGGCTGCACCCTGTAACAGTAGCACCCTAGATATAACTCCACATATTTCTCTTGAATTTAGAAAAATGGAATATACATGATTGAGTGGGACATTATCGTAAGGATAGTCTTAAACTCATGACTATTTATATAAATGTAGTAACTTATAAAAGTCATTATTTTATTAGTAGCAACAAGCTCTGTACTTCAGAAATAGTGACAGTCTAATCTGTCCTGACATCAAGGTTGAGGACCAGTCTGACAAAGAATCTGTGTAGAAAATCCTATTGATGGCATTTGCGGACCTTGCAATCTCCGATGCCTGTTGTCATCTCTTTTCTGAAAGTCACTGCCGCTTGCCACAGGCTGAGGGAGATGGGAAGAGGAAGATCATGTCTTTCGCCTATATTTTTGTCTGCAGCGGTAGCTCTTATACTTTAGGGTGTAGTGGGATGACTGGAAGGGCTTTTGGAAACACAGATTGCTTGGCTCCACCCTGAGTTCCTGATTTAGTAGGTCTGAGGCTGGACCTGAGAATCTGCATTTCTATCAAACTTCCCAGGTGATGTCGCTGAGAACCACCATTCTAAGATATTGCAGACTCTCTTAAGCCTGAGAGTCTCCTGGAACCCAGTCTCCTTTTAGATACATCTGAGATACATTGCTAGTGACTCAGCTTTGGTTGACCTTTTGTGGCATTGCTGAAGTCCCTTAATGCTTCTGTGTTTCTATATCTCTGTCTGCAAGATGGAATGTGTCGTTTAGGGCTTAATGATGCTTAGGCACACATGAATAGTGCTATGGATTTGCAAGTGTTTACTTTAAAGTATTATTTCACAGACTTGGAAAATTCCCCAGAGAAGTTGTGGTTAAGGCTCCAAACAGAAATTGAAATCCCTCTTTGGCTTCAAAATCATTTACTCTGGAGCATTGGCTTATTCATGGGGAAAAAATGTCAGGTTTTTTTTTTATCTTGCTCTTGGTAAAGTTATAGCTCAAAATAATTTTTAAGGTTAAACTGTTACTAAATCCCAATGCCTATTGATGCATTTTTGCCAAACTTTGGAGCACTGGAGGAACTTTTAAACGGTGAGTTAGAAAGCTTTTAAACAACTTCTAAATTTTATAGGTATAAAAACAAAAAACATGTTTAAATGATATTAATTATGAATTTGAATAAAGTTTGTTTCACTTGAACAAAATATTGATTTGATGAGAATGTCACATTAAATTCATAGATTCTTTGGGTCAGAGCCCTACAGTGCATAAATTCTGTTTTCTTTCCAGGGTTGGAAAGTACCAGACTTGACAAATGTTTCCTCATGGCATTCTCTGTCCTTAAATTAATATCTCACTTGAGACCCAACTTTCTTATCTGATATTAGTGATAATGCAGCACTATCCTTAACAAAAGTGTTTTAAAGATTATGTAGTGAAATATTTGGGGACAATGGGGGCCATTAGATATTTGAAGCCTTACCCTTTAAAATATACTTAGTTTCTGCAGTAATTACACAAGCAATTTCAATGAATTGTTTCTCTTCTTAGGCAGTAAGGGAAATTGATATGACAAATCAACACCACAAAAGGACAAAATTAAAATGAAAAGATGAGTGAACTAAATGTAAAACAGGGCAAAAAAACCCATAGTTGAAAGTTAGGGATGTTCAGGCAGAAGTCAGTTTTGTGAATGGAGAGTAAGCCTCGTGTGAGCAGCATGGCAGAGGAGATGAACCTGACATTCTCACTAACTGAAGACCCTCAAAGTTGGATCAAGTATCCCAGCTTAGTACTAACTTCTGACTCTCAGCAGAAGTAAGTACAAGTCCTCTCTGGATTTAAGTATGCTGTTGTTAGGGATTTAGGATTCCTACAGAGTAAGTGTAGCAAAGTAAGTTCATCATAAAAATGTCCAAGGAAACTAGTCACTGTAAGTGAGAACTGAAAGGACTGCAGACAACAGATACATATACTCAAGGACTTCAAATATTCACATTTGCAAATATGGAAATATAACTATAAAAATTTTAAAGGTAAAATATGAAATAAAAAATTGAGCAAGAAACAAGAATATATAAAAATAGCAAGGCATATCTAAAAATCATTCAAATAGAACCTCTAAATATAAAAAATGTAAATGTTGAAATTAAAAGCTCAGTGAGTATTTTAACCACAAAGTCAATGCCACTGAAGAGGGAATGACTAAAATAAAATGCAAATCTAAATAAGCACCTCAAAAAAAGCACAGAAAAAGAAGGAGATAAAAAGTACAGAAGTTCCATTATTATGGAAGTTAGAATGAAAAGAACATATATTAAATTTTAGAGAGCAGACAAAAGCATAATGGGTAAAATTTTTTTCAGACTTGATAATGTACATAAATCCACCAATATGGGAATCTGATTATATTCCAAGCAGGATAAATAAAAATAAATCCATATGATTTAAAATTTTGGCAAAATTGTAGATTATTAGTGACAAAGAAAAGCTCTTGATAATGGTCAGAGTAGAATACATATTATGCACAAGGAAGTTAAAAACTAGTCTAACAGCAGACTCTTTGATAGTAATAACAGAAAATATTCAAATAATTATGCTAACAGCAAACTTTTTGATAGCATGAAGAGATAATAGAATAATATCTTCATTATGCTGGGAAAAATAACTACATACTTATCAAAACTAAGTTTTAAAAATACAGGTAAAATAAGGTATTCAAAATAAATTAAAACATGGCAGAATATACCATTAAAAGAACTTGACTCATAAGGCTATATGTCAGGGGAAAACAGAAGGTGAAAGGTCTGAGTTACTAGAAAGAATAGTAAGCAAAGAAAGAGGAGCTATTTAAGGAAATAAAAAGAAGACACAAAAATATCTAGATAATACTATTGTATAAAATACTAATTTTCATAACAAATGTATAAAATACTAATACTAATACTAATACTAATAAAATACTGTATAAAATACTAATTTTAATAACAAAATTTGTAAGCTAGAAAAAATAATACATATTTTGGAAAGGAGTGATTGAAATAAAATTATGCTGAAATTCTTGTTTTTAGAAGAAAGTATACAATATTGACTTTAGACTTTGTTTAATATGCATAATAAAATTTCAAGAGTATTTATTTTAAAAATAGAAATAGAATGTACATCTTCCAAACAAAGAGAGGAAAGATTTACAATGAGATAGAAAAAGCAAATAAATAAACCAACGGCAACCTCAACATGTAATCTTCCATAAAGGAATAGGAGAGAATAGTGGGACAAATCAGCACACAATCAAAATAGTAGAAACAAACAAAAAAGTATATCAACAAGTTCCTGCCATAAAATTGCTAAGAAACAAAGCATTCATGGATTAATATGTAAGTGTCCATGTTCAAGGGTCTTTAGATGGATTGAGGATTGCAGACCAAGATTGCCTGAGCTGGGATGGCTCGGATTTGCTCCACGGCTCTCTCACCTTCCTCCTAGGCCTGGTTGACTGACCTCAGGATGCTTTCCTTGTGACTATAGCACAGAAACACGCAAGAATAATTTAGTTCTACGCTGTATGATGTCTGCTAACATCCTATTTGCCAAAGACAACTCCAGTGGTCAATTGGGAGGTTGATGGAAGAGGCAGATATTCTCCTTCCATGGTGTGACATGCAAAGAGCAATAAATATAATTATAGTCAATTCACATGTTATTTATATTATAAATAGAAATGTAGTAATTTTCCCAGTTACAGCAATTTAACTACCATATGTTAAAAGACACAGGTTATCAGATTGAATTTAAGAGAAACATAGAAACCTGCAGAGATTAGTGATGAAGGAATGGAAAAAATAACCAGGAACATACTAAACAAGACAAAATAAGTTGTGAGTGGTTAATTTTGGGAGCACAGTGGGGATGGTGATTAATATGGGAAACCAAGGGGCTCCTGGGTAACTGGTAATAGTCTATGCACAATTTGGTAAAATAAAAGGAAAAAAAAGAAACAAAGAAAGGGAGAAACCAAAAGAGCAAGCAAGCAAGTTGCAGTATCTGTATTAAAATGGAAGAAAATAAAATTTAAAACACAAACAGTATTAAGGTTAAAGTAGGTACTTATAAAACAGTAGGAAGTTCACCTCACCAGAAATATATAACAATTCTAAACTTATGTGGATCTACCTAAATAGAACTAAAATACAGAGCAAAACATGATGGAACTACAGGGGAAATACATGAATTCACCTAATCTTTGGTTATTCTGAAGACAAGCAGAAGAAAAATACATAGGACTTAAATAACATATTAGCAAGCTTGATTTAATGAGCATCTATAGAACCATATTTCCAACCACTGGAAAACACACATTCTTCTCCATTACATAGAAAATATTATATACTAGGCCTTTATACATTTCAAATAATTACCATATATATCTCAATATTATTAAGATGGAAATCATACATTAAAAGATAATGTTTATAACCACCATCAATTTGGAAAATAAAAAATCCTAAAGCAGTGTAATAATAAAACTATCATATACTAAAACAAAGAATCATGACTATTTTGATGGAGAGGTATATGTGTGTGTGTGTGTACATTTCTCCTTGTATACCTGCTTTTTGTCTTCAGACTGGGAGATGCTTGAGAGTCAATCTTGTGTCTCTGATCCTTTCCATCTAAATTCTCTGTTTATCTCGATTGTGTTCTCCAACCTTTTCAGCTCTTCTATCTCACCAATTGTAGTGTTTACCAAAGGTCTGTACTTTTGAAAAAGCTCTTCACTCCTACCCTGGTAACCTCATTTGCTGTACTGGTTTGGACAAAGTGAAAGACGAGGAAATGAGGAAGGAGTGGACAGATTGGACACAGATTTCAGAAGTAAAATCAATAGAACTTGATGGATCACATGTGGGAGATAAGGGAGAGTCAAGGATGACTTCTGTTTCTGGCTTGGCTGCCAGGTTATATCCATGTCATGCAAACCGTTCTCCTTATATTAACAATGGCTGGGCTTTTTCCCGACAAACCTGACAGCCAAGGAGAGTGGACTGGAATGTACATACGTGAACAATGATGACTTCACTGTACTCATCAGTGGGGGTGGTAGACAGTGTTCAGTGAGCACATGTACTGTGTGGCTGTTGCATTCAAACGGAGTGAGTAGAGCAATCAATCTGCATCAAATTTTGCATTAAGTTTGAACATTCCTCTGCGGAAACTATTTGGATGATTCAGAAGACTGCAGCTATGGGCAACTGGTGATTGGCAGCTTCATCATGACAATGCACCTGTTCATTCACCATGTCTTGTGCAGAGTTTTTTGGCAAAATGTCAAATGACCCAGGTGACTCAGCCCCTCTAAAATCAATTTTGAAAGGAAAGAGATTTCAGATCATTGATGAGATTTAGGAAAATACAACGGGACAGCTGTTGATGGTCAGAACTGTGTGAGGTCCCAAGGTGCCTACTTTGAAGGGGACTGAGGCATCATCGTCCTATGTACAATGTTTCTTGTATCTTGTATCTTCTTCAATGAATGTCTCTGTTTTTCATACTACATGGCTGGACACCCTGTGGACAGACACATACACACACAGAGAGTTCAGCACAAATAACACCCTTTTTTATTATAAAATCTTTTATTACAAAAGGTTAAACATGTAATTCTGTAACATAACAATATCACACTCAAGCACACCATATGACACTTTATGTGAAATGTTCAAATTGCTATCCATCTTGTGTGAGACATTCAGGTACCCTACCAACCACGCTCAAGCAGGTGTTGCTCCTGCTGGACCATACGTGCATGTGTGTGTGTGTGGGTGTGTGTGGCTTCTAATGCTTATAATAGGAAAGAAGAAAGGCTAAAATTGAATTTTCTGATTATTAAACTTAATACCTGAGAAATAATCAACAAAATAAATCTAAAGAAACTAGAGGAAATAGATAATAAATAAAAGAAATTAATAAAATATAAAGGAGATACAATGACAAGGATCAAACAGAAAATAAGTCAGTTATTTAAAAAGACTAGTAATATACATAAACCTATGGCAGAATTTATCAAGTCAAAGAGACAAGGCATAAGTAAGAGTATTTTTTTTTAACCAAAAATTTGACAACATGCACGGAAAGGACAGATTTGTAGAAAACACAGCATCAAAACTGACTCAATAAGGAATGGACATCCAGATCAATAGTTAAAAATCTCCCCACATTGAAAATAGCAAGTGTAATTTTATCAATGAATTCTTTAAATTTTTAAGGAAAACAGTTAATTGTAACAATTAATTGTTTCTCTTCCAGAAAATAGGCAAAGAGGAAACTCTTCACAACTTATGTTCCAATACCAAGCATAACCTTTTGTACCAAAACACAGATGAGGACTTTATGAGAAAGGAAGATTGCAGACCATTCGGACTCATGAACAGTAATGCCAAAAAAAAAAAAAATCCCCACAATATTAACAAACCAAATCCAGCAATGTATAAAAATGATAATATCACATGACCAACTTGAGTTTATACCAGCTATGTAAAAATACTTTAACATTATAAAATCAATTGATATGTGTCACCATGTTTGCAGATTACAGAAGAAATACCATTTGATCATCTCACTTGAAGCAGAAAATCACTAAAAATCCATTCATGATTATCACTCTTTCCAACCTAGAAATACAATTGTTTGTAGAACCTTACAGCAAACATTCTTAAAGGTGAATTTTGGAAATGTCATTTTAAAAATTAAGAACAAGACAAGAATTCCAATATCATTCTATTTTTTGAACATTGCCCTGAAATTTCTGGCCAATTAAATATAAAAAAGAAATAAATATAACCTTTGGAAAGAAAGACAAAACTTATCTACATTTTGCAGAATTGTATAGAAATTATAAACAAATCTACTTATTCAATTAATAAGAAAAATTAGAAAAGTAATGATATGAGATCAAATACAAAAATCAACTGCATTTCTCAATACCAGCAACTCATAAAAAAAGCAACTTTAAAAAAATACACTGTTTTCAACATAAACAAAAATTATAAAGTACTCAGGAATAAGTGGGGCAAGAGTAGGTTTATAGTTGTGAGTTTTCAAAACTCAGAGTTTATTCTTATATTATTATTAATTATTGTATTATTTTTCATATGAACAACTTTTGACCTGCCCTGTTTGTGAAATGTCTGTATTATTAAAAGCATTATTGAAAATAACTTTAAAATATATAAATACATAAATACTACCGTATTTGGGATTAGAAAAAATCAATATTGCTAAGATCTCAGTTTTCTCTAAATTATATGAAAGTTTCAGGACAAATCCAATCAAACTCTCTAAAGGGGTTTTTGAAGAACCTGACTAGCTTATGATAATATTTGAATAGAAGATCAAGAGGTCAAGAAGAGTCCTGATGAATGAGAATAAGGTTAAGGGAATCGCCCTACCAGCCTCCAGATCTGCCAAGCTAAGCTAATTAAGAGAGTGTGGTAATGGCGCAAGTGTGAAAATTGATCTGTGGTACAGCCAGCCTAGAAATATACTTCCTAATGGAAATAAAATATATAACCAGAATGGTGTCTTACAAATACAACAGTGATACTTGTTTATCTATAGGTGGAAAAATTAGAATGCTTTCTCATATACAAACATTATTTTTGAATAAATGAACTATATTAGAAAAAGAAAAACCTCACAAGTAAGTGAAAACATTTTTAAAGAATATCTTTATGATTTCAGGGTAGAAAGATGTTTCTTAGGCAAAATACAAAAAGGATTAACTAGATGAGAAAAGTTTGAGGAATTCAACTGTAGACATAAGCTCCTTTAAATGCGATTGCAAAATCCACAGAGCTGTGAAATATGAAAGTTTATTTTCATACACAAACTCATTTGATGGCAAAAATAGACATGAGCCTATTCGTAGTGTTGTAACAGATGTGAATATTTACCCATTTTGCTTTGGATATCTTAATGAGTTTGACTATAGAATTCTCTCTAAACTCTGTTAGGAGTGTTGATAATACACACGCCTTACATAATTTTTCTGAAAACAAAAATCCCTATCTTAAACAAGGGATTGTTGTTCTGAACATTAACATTTAGAACGGGAAGCATGTAATTCAGGATGTTAGTTACTTCTGGGTGGTGATATGGAGGAAAGAGAGGGGATATGAAAGAACCTCACAGGTGCTTCAAATGCCGTCTAGGGACAGGTGGTATTCAAGTCAGGGGGTTATGGGGTCATCCATAATTTAATTTACTTTATAGTTTTCATATATGTTACATATATTTAGTGTGCTATATAGTAAATAATACATTTAAAATGTAGGTTAAGGATGATTTTATTCTTCTCTCCATTTTCATTTTTTAAAATGGATGATTTTCCTCCTGTTGGAATCGTTTCATGCCTCCCTAAGAAGTCCTAAGTTACTTTTTGAAAAGTTGTCCTAGAACAACTCTTGCTCCTGTGTGCCAGGAGTTCTGAAAGAGGGTGTCAGCCATTCTTACTCTTAAGTTTTGAATTGGTTGATGTTTAATGGTTGAGTTGTGTTCAGATTATAAAACAACTTTAATTGGACGTATCAGAAATGAAAACATTCCTCTTCTTCACTCATAAGGTTTTGATTTATTTCTCCTCCCCCTCCCTCTCCTCCCCTCCCTCCTCTCTCTCCTCCCCTGCTTTCTCCTCTTCCTCCTGGTCTCTCCCCCTTACCCCTGTCTCTTTCAGATAAGGACTCAGATTCACCCTCCCATGGGTAACAACCTCCTCCCCCTCTCCTCCTCCTCTGCCTCCTTCCAGAAGATGGGGATATTCTCAAAGGAAAGTAGAGTAGCCTCCTCTTTGAGGGAAAACTGACTCATCCTGAACTCACAACAACTAGTATCATTCTCTCTCCTGCAGAGGAAGGAGAGAGTCCTCAGCAGACGCCCTTGAGCTTACTTACAGACTTTCTGTAGAAAATAAAGTATGATTAATATGACATCTAACACTTTGTCCAGTTTTTTCTTCAAAAGGGTCAACTTTAAAAAAATAATTTGCATTAACCTGCTTTGTTAAAAAATACAGCTAATATTTTGTTTCTTTTCAAAAATTAACAAACCGAATGGTAAAAATAAAATAGAAATAAATATTAAATATCATGAAAGAACAAATAAGTTCTTTTTAACCTACTAAGCACCAGCTAATAAATTCTCTACTCTAAAGAGTTCAGTGTATTTTATTTACATGTATGTGATTTTACATTACTCATGTATGTCTCTATGGAGTTCTTCCATTTTTATTTCTCCCAATTGCATAAGATCTTTGGAATATTTTAAAGTCCATATTAGTAAAGTTCCATACTCTCCAAGTTTAAATTCCAGAGGCTTTATTTACAAAACCATTGGAACTTGGTCAAATTACTTAATATTTTTTGAGGCTTTCTCATTTGTAAAATAGGATATCATAAAAAACATTTTTTCCCCATAGTACTGGGAATTAAATGGGCTAACCCATATAAAGTGCTTAGAACTCTGTGCTTAGTAAATAACTAGGTCCTCGGTATTTATTAGCTACTATTATTATTTCTCTGTAATTTCAGCATTTAACAATGCTTTAACTCATTCCACAATGGCACACTCTTCATTTGTTGATGAAATAGGGTTTGTGGAAGAGTTTTGCAATAGGAAATTCAGGCCTATTTCTTTAAGTCCCAGTTATAAAATAACCAGTGGATAAAAAGCAAGTAAGCAAGTGTTACTATTAAAATTTCCTTCTTGATTTATCACTTCATTATTAGCAGTTGCCTTTGATCTTTGTCCATATGGTTTTGAAAATCGTTAAGTTGATATATAGGATCATAGATTCTAACAGAAATAATGTATTTTATTCTGGCCTGGTAGGGTAGGTGAAGTTCTGCTCCTCACCTGAGCCCAGTTTTAAACAGAGCAGCTTCAATTTTGTCTATTTGTATTAGTAGGGTTTCTGGGAAGTTTTCATTCGAATGATTGGCATCTCATCAACTAAAACAATGAAAAAGACTTGAAAACTGCACACTTAGTCCACATGTCTCATTCGATAGATGAGAAGCCTGCAGAGCTGAGAGGCGGCCTGGCTTGCTCGCCAGAGGAGATGTGCTGTCTCTGGAGAGCATAGAACAAAAAACAACCAAAATTATTTGTAGGTGTTTTTTCGTTGTTGTGCCTTGTCTTGAATATGTATGAAATTCTAAGCTGCCAGCCTTTTGTTTTAATGTTTCTGTGACCCACAAAGAAGCAGAAATACATTAATTTTTAATGAAATTGTTTTCCTCTATGTAATAATATTTAATACTTATTTTGTAAATTATGTCTCTGTGTAAATTGTTTTGCTTAATCTTTGAACAACCCTCCATGTGGTGTCTTTTTTTAAGTTCTAATTTACAGATGAGGAATATGAAGTTTAGGATTATCCAGTGTGACAGGCTGCAAAATATATGCTTTTTCTCAGTCCTGTCCTAAGAGAAAGACCACATAGATCTTACCATCTATGGCATTAGTAATGACATTATAACTTGAATCTTCTGATGGTTTACTAATTATAACCTGGAAGTATTAGGATATATGGAATACAAAAGCATGCATTGGGAAATAATTGAAAAGTATAATGTAAGATACAAAATAGTTCATTCACTGGAGGGATTAGCGATGGAAATTTAGGCACTATCCCGTCCTTGTGGGAAAAGCTCTTTTCAGTACTCTTCACACCCCATCATGTATGCTATTGCTTACTCCATCCCACTTCCTAGGGTGCCACCAGTCAAATACCATGTGAACCGGATGATTTCAGGAGAGCTTAGGTAAAATGCTCCTTCACAGGGTAAAGTTTCTAACACATGTCATCCCATCAATGATTCTTCCTCTCCCTGGCAACCAATGGAATTAACAAATGGTAATGTCATCGATAGCTCTAGAATTAGTCACACTAGAATTATTGTGCATATTTCCCAGAAGATGCATTTTACATCTTGTAACAAATGAACCATTTAATTTCTAAGATTTTCCAGTGAGAATTTCCTCTCTCAAGTTATAGCTTGCTGTTTAATGCTGTTATTAGAGAAAAGAGGAACCTGGCTCTTGCATCCATCCCATAAAAGATAATAGAATTGTGAAGTTAACAGGGTGATTCATTTCTGACGTGGGAAAGTTTATAAAATTAGATCAGAATCGCAACCATTTTGAAGAAGTCAGAAGGTGTAGGCAAAATACATTATTTGCGACCACCTGTCCCCTCAGTGAAACTGGGGCAAAGGAGTTAAGATCTATACACATTTTTATCATCTTGAACAACTGGTCATGTGAAAAGTCCTAACTCCTTTCCTCATCCCTACTAAGTGGTCATCACTCCCATAGCCCCCCATCATCTACCGTCTCCAGCATGTAGAATTATCTTCTTTTGTACAAGTATAACTTCATTTTTAAAAGTTAACTTGACTATGCATCAAAGTTAGTATGTCCCTGTTACATTTCAGTAGCACTTGCATTAAAAACCAAAGGAAAAACATTTCTATCACAAACAGGTAGTGAATGATCAGTGGCACCGGAGAGAATGCTACTGATCATCAGACATACGCCCAGAGTGAGGAGGCAATCCATTCCTGAAGCTCTGGAGCAGAGATACAGTGTTTTGTGTCATGCCTTCTAAAGAAGGAACTAATAACTCATGCAGATAACACCGACAATAAGACAGAGGGCTATAGAATATAATGAACTCAGAATGCCTGTTCCAGAATTGCATCTTGGGATTTCCCTCAATTCCCTGAAATCTCTTCTGAGTCTCTTCTCTGTTCCAAATACCTAGAGTCCCCAGGCTGTGCCCATTGCACAGATTTCATTTGATATGACAAGTGAGTTCCTCTGACCTTTTAGGATTAGATTATAGTCAGTGAAATGACTTCTCCATAGCTGTGGTATATTTATTAATCAATTAGTCTGATAGTGTAGCGGAGGAAAAATATTTTTTCTTCTACCTTCCTAAATTATTCTGGCTGCACTAATAATCAGATCAACATGAAACAGATTAATAGGAGAACACAACCAAATTTATTACACAGGTACGTATGGAGGTTCCATTAGAACATGGGAACCTGAGGACAAATGGGGCAGTTGAGGCTACTGTGTCACCATGAGCTAAGGAGACAGGGAAGGACTGTGGATGGGACTTCAAAGGGCAGGAAGGCGATTCACATAGAGATGGAAAAGCAAATATCTGGGGAATAACTCTTTGCTCGGCCACCTTTGACAGTGGGACACAGAGAGGACTTTGCTTAAAGGGCTTTGCCAAGTTCCCCCCTGCCGTCTATCACACACTAGTTCCTATTAAACTACAGTTATCTGTGATTCGATGGCTCCCGTCCTGGGGAAGCTCCGGTGTCTAAATTCTCTTAGGAAGTTAGGGAGGAGGGCAAAGGTTTTTCCTGAGTCTTTTGCATTGTGAAAATAACCAGCTTAAATTAATCAATATTCCCCAGAAGGTATATTTTGGGGTGGCAAACTCTGCTCCTACTCACCAGTTATGTATTAAGACTATTAGGAGCAAGTATATAACAGGTGATGGTAATTTTTTATTAATACCAACTTTTGAGGGTCTTCAGGAAATGGTTAATTTTTCTAGGAAACAAGTGTTTGTGTGCTTAACTTGAATACTCTTTGTGTTGGGAACGATAAATACCATTTCAGTTCTGAAAGTTCAGTTAAAAATAGCCTATTCTAGAGGTTTTCAAAAGGTTGTCAAACTCAATTTCCTTCAGGGAACACTGCCATAACTCCATCAGTATTTAAACAAGGAGCGGATTAAAAAATAAAGCAGCCAATAGATTTGAAAATCTTTTTGTTAAGCATGCAATTGCTGCTACATCTGGCACGCCGAGAGGGAAATTGCCATTCAGCAACACAGCAGGGCAGTTTATCTGCTTTATTCATTTTAAGCACTGGAATCATAACTACAACGATGATCGAAATCAGGTGCTTGAATTTTATCTACCATAAGATCCAAGGGTTCTTCTATTATGAACTTCATCAAGAGAACTAAATGAGATCGGCTGAACCAGCACCGAACAATGAGCTTTGTACAAGTGGTACATATTTAATATGCAGCATGCCGACAGCCACTAAACAGTGGAGCTGATAGTGACTTCCAGTCACTTCTCAATAAATATTCATCAAGTTATAGCCAGATAAGGTTAGGGGACGTATTGTCCTCATTTCATCTTCTTTCTAATTTATCTACTGTTTCTCTCCTACTCATATGCCTCAACATCCTGTATCAGACGGTGGAATCGTACTTCCACGGACAGGCACCTGTTCTGTTTGCTATTGCACTCACAGCAGCCGGTGCAGCCTGTGGTACTTGCTAAGGTGATGATAGGCAAATCTGAGTGGATGAAGCTGCTCCGTCTCTTCCTCGATTCAGGCCTTACTGTTTTTCTGGGGGTATATTCCCATTGCTATAGCCTTGGATCCCTCTCAAGTTCTGCTGCATGTTTCTTAGCTGATTCTCAGACTTGCTGGGTTGGTGAAAAGATTTTCAGAAGCTAACTTTTCCTGTCTATTTAAAGGTAACACTATTTAGCAATAATACTGTCATAGCTCAGTGGATTGAGTGCTGGCCTGTGAAACAAAGAGTCATTGGTTTGATTCCCAGCCAGGGCACATGCTTGGGTTGTGGGCCAGGTCCCCAGTGAGGGGCACAGGAGAGGCAACCACACCATTGATGTTTCTCTCTTTCTCCCTCACTTCCTCTCTCTCTAAAAATAAAATAAATAAAAACTCTTTAAAATAGAAAAAATAATACTGTTTTTGAAGAACGTTTTGAAAATATAACAAAATGTATTGAAGAAAGTAAATATCCCACATGATTCCACTGCCCACCAATAAACACAATTTTGGGAATTTCCCTTTTTGATATCTTTTGTGCTTATATATTATAATGTACCTTTAATTTGGCTAACATCATAATTATAACTTTAATACTTGATTTTTAAATTTAAAATTATATGATATTTTCCTAGGTTGCTAAATGTTCTTCAAATCAGTGGCTTTTTAAATAACTGGCTTTGGCATTATATTTATTTTATCATGTGCATTTTCATAATTATTTTAACCATTTTCCATTTGTTCCAATTGTTTTCCTTGTTATTTTTAAACTACAATCTCTGTACTTTTACTTCCGCATTCTTCCCAATGTTTTGTTAGGATAGATTCCAAAAATGGAAATTTTGAGTTAAAGCTTAAGAATATTTTAAAGTCTCTGGAAGCATACTGCTTAACTTCTTCCCAGAAAGACTGTACCAATTTCCACTGGCTAGAGGCTTCTTTTTTCATGTGAAGATTAACTGGTAGTTAGAATTGAACATGAAATAGGATCCATCACAGCACAAATGGAGCGGAGCTCAGGCGGCACGCAGCCCTCTCACAGGCCACCTCCACTGGTGGCAGCCTCGGGTTGTGCTGGTTCACCACGTCACACCCATTGTTACTTAGGCTTTACCTGGTTTTCTTTTTAAATTAAAGATCTTCCCTATAAAGCTCTGCTAGAAATGGCTGCCTCCAAAACTGGAGTGTTATAGCTTCAGCATTTTGCATTTTTTTGGCTGCTTGAGATTTATTGCTCTACCAAAGTGCACAAGGCTGGATAATCAAATTTAGAGACAGGGTCATGGTTAAATGACCAGAATCAACATTTGTGCCTCAAAAGCTATTGGGACTATAATCTACTGTGTGTGCTTAGAGAAAGGATGCATTTACCCTTCTGGAATGTCAACCAATATAATGTGCTAAATAGACTAAATCAGACTATACCCATCAATAACAGAGTGAAGTAGGAGTGACAACTGGCAAAGTTTAAATTCATGCAATGTGAGTTTGCAAATATGTTAGATAAACAATTAAAGCTGAGAGTCCCACACAACATCATAAGGACAAATAGTGGTGAGTTGTTTCAAGCTTATTATTATTGACAGAATAACAGATGAAGTTATGTCATGCATGGATTTTCATTCAACTGTCCCCCAGGATGGAGAGACAGCCTGTCCTGAGCCCAATTTAGGCCCATCGTCTCTCAGGTCCATCGGTATGCACCTCAGTGCAGTTTGAGTAGGTGACATGGAGTCAAGTGCACAGTAAAATTAACTTTTATATTTGTATCAGAAGAGTATGCACTTTTATTGATATTTTTCTTTTTTCCCCTTACTTATCTTCTCTCCTGGTGGTGTTTCTCAGATGCAGAAGTGTGGAGGAGGCAAATGCCTGCTTCTGAGACAAGGGATAGAATCACAGCACATAGAATCTCTGGCATTTTGGTTCATAAAATAATTCTCTGGGCTAGAACAAGGCTGCACTAGAGTTGGGAGAGTGTCAGTCCTCTTCAGGCAGCTCACTGATTCAACCAGTGTTTACTAACTGCTAGATATTTACTTAGCCATTGTCCTCTAAGTTCAGATATAACAAAGAGCAGAAAACATATCTGTGCTTGCCCTTGTGTGACTTGCCATCAACAGGGGGAGAGAGACATTAATCCCCTAATTTCAAAAAATAAACTTATAAAATGTAATTGTGAAGAGGGCAAGATAGAGAAATAATAGAGGGACCTAACCAGCTGGGAGGGTTGAAAAAGGCTTCCCTGAGAAAGTGATGCTTGCAATTAAACTGAGAGATGTATAGACATGACTAGACTGGGAGAGGGTGGGTGAGCCTCAAAGACAGAGAAACTGTGTGTTCAACGGTGGTGCTCAGCTTGCAGGGCTGCAAGAGGGTCAGTGTGATGGGAAACAAACAAGTAATGGGCATATAATGTGCAATGCAAATAGATAAGTAGGAGCTAGACCATACATGGTCTCCTAGGTAATGTTTTATATTTTTGTCTTAATTTTAGGAGTTACTGGGAAACACTGAAGAATTCAAGCAGGGGAGTAATGTCATCAATTTTTTTTTAATTTGAAAAGTTATTCTAGTGTTACCACAGAGGACAAATTAGAAGGAGTTCTTGATTAACGACAGTGGTAGTGGGTTGACAGAGAACATGGGCAATGTTGAGGGATATTTAGGACATAATACAAATAGAAGTTGATGAGAATTGGGAATGCAGTGTGAAGAAAAAGTTAAGTGTCAATAAAAACATGTAGGTTTCTGGTTTGAGCAATTGCTGGATGATGGTGCCACATTCAGAAATTAAAAATCAAGTGAAAATGACAAGGTTTGGGGGGATATTTTATTTTTCAGTTTTGAACATTTGTCAAAATGTTTTTGAAATATCCTGAGTAAAAGATGTAGGTAGCTTAATATAATACTCTGACCTGAGAAGAAAATTTTGGGCTGCAAGTACGAGTTCTCTAGTCACATGGGTATTGGGTATTGAGGCTGTAGATGCACGTGATGTGAGCAGGATGAAATTCTAAGTGAATGAAAAGACAATGAGGCATAGGCCTAATCTGCTATATTCAAAATGTCATCTTTCTCCTCTGGGTAAATAGATAATGAAGCTTTTTGAGTTTAATTCCTAAGCTTTCTCCTCTTATCATCTATAAAGAGATAAAAATATTTCATGAAGGAGAGAGTGGTTAATGGTGACATATTTTGTTGAAGAATCAAATAAGATGAAATTGTTAATTGGGTTAAACATTATTATGAACATCTGTAACTTTATTGAGAGCCATTTCAGGGAATTCATTTGGCCAGAAGATAGGTTGAATTAGGCTTAGGAGTAAAGAAATGAAACAGACAAAAAGTTCAGACAACTTGAGAAGTATGACTGAAGGAAAAGAAGTGGAAAGCAATAGGTGAAGAGGAACAAGAAAAAATGAGGTTTTTCAGTTTTAATGGCAGAAACTTAGACTGTCTAAAACTCAATGGGGAGTTCCATCAAAAGGGAGAGATGTTGAATACACAGGAGAGAGGAAAGATAATCAGTAGCATAAGATTTTTTTTAATCAATTAGGAAAGTACTGAGTGTAAAGCACAGTTGGTAGAGAATTTAGATTTAGATAGGAAATTAGATAGATCTTTAATTTTCTCAAGAAAGAAGAAAGCTACACGATTGAAAATATAGATGCATGTTTGATATCTAAGAAATGAGGTAAATCCTTTCTGATGGTACGTATCCATGTCCTTTGTAAAGTTCCTCCATCTTTATGAAAAAGTGATTTGCTGAGTTTGAGAGATGAGGGGAGTGGTTTGAGGAGAATGGAAAACTTCTGACAATCCCTGAAGTGAGTATAAATATGAACAAGGGAAGCCAGAGACCGCTGATGAGATTACTAGGCAGTGCTGGAGATGTCATTTGAGGCCAGTGATTGTGGGTTTACAATGGAGCCAATCTGGCCTATTGTGTGATTTTTCTCATACAGCACTCAGCTGCTAAAAGGCAGGCATCACAAAAGCTTGTAGTCACACACATTTAGGTTTGGGGTTTCCTGAGAGGGGAGTAATGAATAAAGCAGAAAGGCAATGAAATTTGTAGCATTGTCAAGAGTATTACTGAGACAATGGAGCATGTATTCTAAATGGACTCAGAAGGGAAATTATGAAGAAAGAGGGAGATAAATTGGGAGGAAATAGAGAGAGCATTAGACTAGAGACTATGATGAAGTCAAAGAATTGTTGTAACAGAAGTAATTTAAAAAACCAAGCTGAGAAGAGAAGAGTTAGGGTCAAAGAATATAAATATATGGGAATTATTGTTTTGGACATAGGAAAGTCCAGGGCAAGATCATGCTCATTGTTGATGCAGAGATTAAAGAACTGAGAGGCCAAAGCATTGGGCCAGCTGATCCAAGACCGACACAAAAGGATGGTATCTTGGGAAATCAAATTCTCTAGTGATCTACAGACAGTGATCCTGACTTCAGAAGATGGAACCATTTAAAAGGTGGAGAGTTGGCTGCAATTGAATGATGTAATCTTCAGAGCCTTCCCTTCCCTCTCCTCCTCTTCCCTCCCCTCCCCTCTCCTCCTCTCCTCTTTCTTCCCCTCTCCTCTTCTCTTTCTCCCCCTCTCCTCCCATTCTCTTTCTTTCCTTTCCAAGAGGATGAGGTAATAATGATCTAAAAGTAACAATAAAGAGCAAGAGAACATCAGTCCTATTTCCCAGATTGAGGATATGTGAGGTGTGAGAAAATAATGTGATGTTACCCCTTGAGAGAATTTCAGAACCTTCTAAGATAAGAGCCAGGCTGCAAATATAGCAGAAGGTGGATAAAAAATTCAGAGAAGAGGCCACAGGTATAGAGGAATTAGTGAACTCTGGAAAAATAATTTGGCAGGGTCCACTGGATGTGTATGGGAAGGTGGGGTAAGAGAAAGAGGCGGCACCGGGGCAAAGAAGTTGACAGTGTCATGAAGATTATGATGTGGTAGAGGATTAAGAGCAGAAGTCTTACATGTTGGGAATTTATTTAAAAGATATTAGTCCAAAGAAAACCTGAGATGGAGGTGAGATCTGGCCCAGTGGCCAGGGATTTTGCTTTTTTCCCACAATGGAAGGGTCATAGGTCATAGTGGGGCCAGAAGTCATGTTCCATATGCTTTTGTTGACTGATGTCTGACTCAGAACTTCAGATTTCAAACACAGCCACTAGATCCAAGATTCATCTTTCATTCCTTTCTAGAAATTACTTCCTATTAATTATGGTGATTTTTTCCATATGTTCTTCAAAAGCTTTTGATTTTTATGGACTTTGATTTTTTTGTCAGATCTTTATTCTGGCTTGTTCTTATTTTTTAGTGAGTATGCATATGCATGTCTTCTGACTCCACTTTTGTGTTTGCTGAGTATTTAGTATGATTAGGTTGACTGGTCTGGGTTTTCATTAGCTCTAACCCTGGTTGGGTGTTCAAAATATGAATGCTGCCCACTCATGTGCACTGGAATTATGAAGATCTGTTGTGTGTGTGAAACCAAAGCTAATTTAAAGACCATGTGGTAATAATGAAAGTTACAATTAAAAGCTGAGGAGGAATGATTAAGTTAAACAAGGAATGATCAAGAGGCCAGATGGATAAAGGGGAGTTCGGAGTTAGCCAGGGTAATCATGCATCTGTTTTTCTTTCTTTGAGGCTTTTCATGGTCGAGGTGCGAATCACTACGATCTGACAGGATACTGGCTTGGTTCACGGTGCAGGACCTTCCCAGGTGGCTCAGTGCACTCATTTCCTACTTGGAAAGGTCTGGGGTTACTCTACAGTTTCGATGCCCTCTTATTGTAGTGTTTTATATCATTGTTAATTCTTCTAAAAGTTTTGGATATACCCAATAGTATCTTATGTGCCTGCTATATATGTAAAAGTACAGGGTGGGGCATAAGTAGGATCACAGTTGTGACTATGCGAAACAGTTCATTCTTGTATTATTATTTATTAATTATTGTATTATTTTCCATATGAGCAACTATAAACCTACTTTTTCCTTACCCTGTATGTTATACACACATAGAAATATGTCCACAATACATTGTTGAATGAAAAGAGTGGATTATCAAATTGGTGTATGATACCATTTAGGTAAAATAGAGTGAGTGTGTGTGTGTGAGACAGGCATAGAGAGGTATGGGAATGTATGGGAATGTATGCCAAACCATTTACAGTGGTTACCGATCACAAGGTGTGGGGACGTGGAATTTAACTTCCTGCTGTGATTTCTTTGTCTTTTGTATCAATCAAATTATAGTGTGGAATAAAATATTTACAAAATGCTATAAGTTTATATACATACATGGCACCTTTTAGGATGAGAGAACCGTATCTGAGACTGGGACTATTGATGCAGATCCTGTGATTTTGCATCATAATTTTGAAAAGGGACAAAGGTTTTGTTTTGCTTGTATAGTTGACACATACATACATACACATTCACACACATTTACATAATTGCTTTGAGTTATGTTCTTTTCTGAGAGCCTGGAGCAAAACAACATTTTGAGTCTGAAAGACATGTCAGTTCATGCACTTCTTCATGTGAAAGAATATTACACCACATATTAATTGGTAAACTCTGAACCAATTTAAAAGATAAATTGTGAGACTGATGTACTTAAAGATCTCTTAACAATTGAGACAAATACATAAAAAGTATTGAATGTAAAAATTTGATAATTGTTAGAAAGAGAAAGGCAAAAAGAGTCCCAGGAATTAAAGAAAGTTAAAGTAATTAAGATCTTTTCCATACTAATGATGATTAAGTAGGGACCTGGAAACCTTTATTAGAGAGCAGTTTGCAGTAGCCTGCTATGGGTACAGCAAGGAGGAACAAAGGAGAGGAACATCTTCCTAAGTCTGGGAACAAAGCAGGGCTCAGAGAAGACTTAAAGGAACAGGGGCCATGGAGGTAAACTTGAAGGATGTATAGGTGGTAGCCAGGCAAAAGATTCTAGTATAAGTAAGTGGAACAAATGGGGTTGTTTGGAAAGAATTATACCAGTTTGGAAGCTTTCAGTCAGTAAAGAATACTAAATGGTGCATAATAAACAGATGAGCCTTGGGAGGGGTTAGAATGCTCGGTGGAATCCACCAATATTAATCACCACAGCTTTGGTTGAGTGTGAAGTTTTCTTTATGGCTGGTACACTACTGAAGCCATGCCTTTGGTTTACATGGAACTGTGCATTTTCCTTTTATTGCATATGTACACAAGCTTATACTTGCTAGCATTCATAGTGGCTGTCTGGTGATTACACTCAACAAGAATCCCCAAACAGCTAAACCCAACTTAAGTGTATTCTGTAAGTGATGTTCTGTGCCTGTCATGCAATATGTGGACTGTACAGATACAGTGAAGTGATGTAAGTGTTGGCAGTTCTGTGTGTGTGCGTATGCGTAAAGGGCAGTTTTCAACTCCTTTGTCTTCCACTGCAAGATGTGGAAACATGGTAAGCAGCAAATGGAGCCCTGTACCCTGATGCATCCATACCTCTAACAGCAACATAAAGAAAAGGATGACTGATCTTCGGGAATAGACCATTGTCAGTCAAACCAACAAACAATGAACTTTGAGACTGGGTTTTGTGATTGGTGGATGACATAGACCTAAAATACAAATTTAGCTAAGTATGGGGAGGACAACAAAATATTGACATTCCTTAAGCTGTTGAATTGCTTATTCCTCAAACTACGAGTCTTCGCCATTGTAGTAAATTCCATATTTCAGCAGTTCACTGGAAGCTTAAGGGATAAAATAACCATTGATTGAACTCTGGAGTTGAAAAAGAAAGCATACCTCCTTGTGGTCTTCTAGTTCACAGTGGTAACAAAACATTAGGGACCAGGAAGTCTGAGGCTTGAGACTGGAGTATAAATTCATGATTCTTAACAAGGGGCACAACAAATGGAGTGCCTGGATGGCTTTTTTAAAATGGGAAGGTTTGGACCCATCTTCAACACTTAAGTAGGGTCCAGGCACGTGCGTTTTGAAGATGTTCCGTGTGGATGTTTTAGGCACAGCCCTGGGAACTATTTGTACAGTGTATACAGACAAGAATAACAATAGCAACAACAAAAATAACGAAAACAAGAGCAGCCACTTTACAGCTTATAAAGCATTTTCAGCTGCGTCATCTCACTTAACTTTTATAATAACCCAGCAAGATAAGTAACATTAAACTCATTTTATGAAAGAAGGAACTGAGGCTTGAAGAAGTCCAGTAAATTCCCCATTTCCATCACACAGAAACAGCAGAGCTAAACTCAATCCCAAGTCTCTGACTTTTTAGTGCTAAAGTTGCCTTTGGCAGGAAGCCCTTCACCTCATCAGATTGTGCCTGAGAATCTCCTGCCCCTCCCCCGCCTACCCCCCTACCCCATTCACCATAGCTCCTTTCCAATCCCACTGAGCACTCTGTTTCCGCACAGATATATGAGGAGGTGTTTGGATTTGGAAACTTAGCTTTGAAATGAGCAATATTGGCAACTATATCACTTTGATGACCCTGTAATAATTTCCTGACTTTTTCTCAGTGCAAAAGAAATATACAGGGAATTTCTCATGACATTTCCAGGGAATTCCAGACACCAGATCAATGTTGTACTAATGATGGAGAAAAGTGAATAGTATTAAAGGCCTTTACTTCCTTAAAAGATACACATATACTGACTAGATATTAACTTCTGAACTCCAAGCTTTAAGAATAGGTGTACAGATGTTCTTACTGAGCAATTCAATTCCCTGGAATAATTTCTCAAAACAAAACAGAATGAAACAAAACAAAACAACTTTTGCACTCCTCAATTAAGAATTTTTAGGTATCAATTAGAGATTTAAGCATGTTTGTATTTATGGTGTACAGGTGTTGATAATAATTCCTTGTTTGGGGAAGCTCTCCAGTCTTTTACTTTTACCTTTCCCCAAATTTCAAGCTTTTCTTCCTGAAGATGATTCTCATTCATTCTTTTTTCTTTCCTGCATTTACTACATTTAGTATTTTTTCTATAATCTGCTCTTTTTGTGTCTTGGCAATTTATTATTTTGTCCTTCTTTCCATGAGAATTGTCTGTATAGAATAATGCAGTCACAATGTGACTGTGACTTTAAAAATATCTTCAGGCAATTTTCAAAGTTTCTGGAAGTTAAAGAGAGCAAGTTCACAATTCAATCACAGCAACAACCTAGCACAAAAATCATGGAAGCAACACCTTTGAATGAGATGTACCCTAAATAATTGACTGCAAGACTCTATTTTTAGAAAAGACATTATTCAATGGGAGCTTTAACTTAGAACTAACAGATCTCCCAAGTGAAGTCTCAGATTAGCTTGATTCATATTTTATTTCATCCTTCAAAGAAATAGAAAAATTGAGTCTATTTGTCAGCCCCCAACTCCTCTTTATATTTTTGTCCACCCTAGTATTCAAGGTAGCTAAACTGAGGATCGTCACCACCTGACTTAGGCACTTAGAGGTGAACTGTGGAATGATACCATTTAGTTCACGCTGTTGATGTTCTACGGGAAAGAACGCTTGGTAAAGCAAAAAGACATCCAGCTACGATACCTGTTTATCTTCTCAGTGACCTTTCTGGTATCTATTTACCTGGATGCATGGTCTAAGGGAAGACTTGTACTGTAAATGTATTTTCTAAGTCATGGTATAACTGAAAGAGAAGTTGGAATACTTCTACTTTGTCACATGAAGACTTACTCAAAGATTTCTTTGTTTATTCATTCAACTTATTTTTCACTGAAAAGTTGTTTGTTTTTAAATTTTAAGTTTAGCTACATTCTGTTAATTTTTAGCCTTTAGGGCACAGGTCCCCAACCTCTGAGCCACACACCACTACCGGTATGGCCCTGTTAGGAACCATGCCACGCACACTGCAGGAGATGAGCTTGAATGTATGAGCCTGAATCATCCCCAAACCATTCTCCCACCCCGGTGTGTGGAAAAACTGTCTTCCACAAAATGGGTCCCTGGTGCCAAAAAGGATTGCCGAAGTTGCCTAAAGGAAATATAACCCTACTGTCCACCGACCACACATGTTCTTTGAAAGTTAGATTCTGACTAAGCATTGAGCCAGGAAATTTGTTATCTGCTTAGAAGGCAGGACATTTGTGTGGAGCTCCAAAGCTCTGTGAGCATTCAGCCAGACCATCATTTCTGTTCACTAAGTAAACAATAAGTTGATCTGCTGAAACACTTTCTTAAGCAAAATAATATTAGGAGGCATATTCATCATAGTGTGATGCCTGATAAAAATATTTTTCAGGATAGCAACCTTGGAGAATATATTTCTTTTTAATATAAGCCTCATATCCAGCTAGATGTAGAACATGATGGTTATTATTCACTTCAGGACAAGCAAGTCATAATCACCTTACAGTTACAAAGATCCTTGAAACTCTTTTGCGAAGAAAGAAAACTACTGTTGGTATTTTAAGAAATGGAAGTAAAATAAGGGAAAAATTATCCCATTCTGGAACATGTGTAAAATGCCCTTGAATGAATGATGTTTTATCAACAAATCCAGGTGTTGAAAGAAAAGTCCCAATGCATAGTTCAAGGCATTACTATGATAACAGAATAATCACAGACTATAGCTCCTTGACTATGGCCAATGCAAGACAAAAGCAAGGGCAATTAAATGACAATAAAAAGGTTTCTGTGAAAAATAATGATTGTGGAGAAGCATGTTTCCAGTATAGAAAGTTTAGAGATTCTTGTTAGCTCAATCAAAGGTAACTGCAAGTGGCTCTGAAAACTGCTCGAGTACCTTCCAGACATGCTCAGGTGAGGATGGGAAACAATGACAACAGTGACATCAGAGAAAAGAACACAACGAAAATAAAAAAACACACAAAAACTGAAAAACTCTGACATGACAAGTAAAGCTGAATATATTTTTTTAAAACTACAAATAAAAAAGGATAGACATTAATTAAAAGAATGAGGCTGATTTGGAATAATTAAAACTACCAATTTGATGCATAAATTAATAGATACATATCAATGAAGTAGATAAGCATGTAGAAATAGGACCAGACATATATGGGAAATAAGTACATGGTAAAAGTGGCATTAAAATTTGTAAAAATAATACTATATTCTTTAATAAACATTTTTGGGATAATTACCAGCCATTTAAAAAAATAAAGCTAAAACATTAATACAGTCCTTTCAAAGATAAAACCCAGATTAAACAAAGATTATACATTAAAATAAAATGGTTAGGGAAAGAATCATAAGAAGATATAAAAGACACTTTTATAATCTTCCATGGTATAGAATATGAAATATCACTAATCAATATGATAGAAAAAAGAGTTAGTAATTATAGTATACAAAGCACTCTAAGAATTGAAAAGGAAATTGGTGATTCCTGAAAAAATATATAGACAAAAAGATATAAACAAGCAATTCACTAAAAGAATAAATATAAATGGTCAGAGAATTATATAAATATTTCAACCTTATTAGTAATCTAATTAACACAAGTAAATGCAATAATTACATATTGTCACCTTTCTGAATAGCAAATTTAAAAAGACTGATCAAACTCAGATTGGCAAGAGAATGGAAATTGACTTTCTTATGTATTATTGGAGGGAGTATATAATTTTTTTCCAGGATATAAATTAGAAACATATGTCAAAACTCAAAATATGTAATTACACTTCTAAGCAATTATTCTGAGTAGATAAATATACACGAACACAAACATTTGTGAACAAGGAAGTTCACTGTTACTATAGTTCTTCTTTCTTTAAAAAAATAGGTTTCTTTATCAAAAATGTTTAAACATACAAGGATAGAAAAAGAGTGGCATAATTAACCATTAACCAAGTCACCCAAATTCAACAATTACCTACATTTTGTTAATCTTGTTTCATCTGTTGCCCCCTAAACTTTTATTTGAGGGAATGTGAAATTTTATTTGAGTGTGAAGACCAAGTATATTAAAGTAACTCCAAAGCAATATAATGCACTCCACAAACACCTTAGTGTGTCTACTTGAGAAATAAAGACTTTGTAACAAGACATAACCAGAATAAACTATCAATATTATCTAATATTCAGCCCATTTTAAATTTCCTCAATTTTCTTCTTTAGAATTGGTTTAGAACCAATGTTTAGAATTATTCAAAATTGTTTAGAATTGGTTTGTATGAGTCAAGATGTTAAATTTAAGGTATTTCATTTAGTTCTTCTTTTTGAAAATCTGTAACACTTCCTCCATGATTTTAAAGGTCCCCAACAACTTCTCACGAGTTGTTCTGAGGCAGGATAGTAAGAAGCTAGGGAAATTCCTTGGTAAGTGGAATAAGGGAAACTGAGACAAAATAATCAAACAAGGCTGAACAATTTGAGTGATTTACAGCCAGCTAATGAATTTTATCTGCTCTAACCAAGGACACTTAAGAGCAAAAGGTTTACACATATCAGAACTACCTCTGTCCAGGTCCTTCTTTGATGACATTCTTTGGAAAAAAAAAACACAACTAACCAGAAAATAATCCTGACCCCTCTATGCATACATTTGAATGATATTGAAGGACCCAGCTGGAAAGCTAATGAATTCTGTTAAGGTCTTCCCCTGAGACCTCTCCTGGGATTCTGCCCCCACCCAAGAAAGGTAAAAAGCTGCAAAACAAAGAACCCACATGCACTCTCACTAAAGCATGCCCACTCTTTGTATCTCTGCTCTATCCTCTTACACTCTGAGGATCCCCACGAGACTTGCAATCAAAGGGGCAGTGGGCAGGGGCAGCTCATCCTGGGCTCATGCCCTGAACCAGTCTCCACAGCCCACCTTTCCTCTGACTTTCCAGTGAGCTAACAGCAGCCCCTCCTTGGCTCGCTTTCCTGCAATGTTTCCAGAGAGCCAGAGCAGCCCTGCCTAGGCTCTCTGCGGTTGCTTTTTCTACCCTAGGCCCTTCCTCTGTTTCACTGTCTCCAGTTTTAATAAACATATTCCTAAAATCACTTAGACTCACATTGTGAAGTCTTTCCTGTATGAAGTCAGGAACTCACAAATTACCTACTGGCCAGAGACAGACCAGCTCCGGGTCCATTTCCCATCCAGTAACAGTTTTACATCCATGTGGGTAGTTGCATGGATCCATTATTTCATTAGGGATTGCAAAACACATTTTCTAATTATGTCATTTCATTTGCATTCATTAGCTAAAGTTCTTTAAAGAACTTTTCCTTATCAAGTAATTACACCAAAATACAATTTGTACCTCAAAGACTGGCTTGAGGCTTTCCTATGGTTATTTTTTAGAATGAGTTTGTTCCTAAGAAACCTCGAATGGTGAACATTGGACAGTGAGTGTGTGTGGTAATCATATCAACAACTTGCAGATTTTCATGTTCTAATGGTCTTTCCAACTATTACAGCTATTCTTCTTTTGACGCACAAACTGTCTAGGGCCTAATAGAAGCCCCTTCAAATTTCAAATTGACTCTATTGCCCCTTCGACATAACTTTTTGTTTTTTTGAGTTTCTTGCTCTTTGGCAGATCTAAAGGTCCTGGCTCGCTTTATACATTTCTAACCCTTAGCCTAGATTTCTAAGGAGCTTTGGTGTTTTTTGTGGGGATGGGTGGGAAATAGTATTTCAAATATCCCAATCTGGCCACTGAGGATACCCAGTCTTCCTGAATTACCATTGTTGTTGTGGCTTTTCTTCGAACACAATTAGGAACTAGGCATTTTTAAAAAGGATAAAAAATGTTGATATTCTCTATTTGAGTTAAGCATATAGAACTTTACTTAATTTCCTTGATTTAAAACTTGTATTTTTTTTCACTGAAAATCAGGGTTCCAAATGACATAAACATATTTATTTGCTTGACCCTATAAGAACTTCAAAATAACAAAAATATTATCATAACTCATTGATTATGTTTAAGATTACTTTGCAATTAATTTTGCCCTTAGACTATATCCAGCTAAGAATTTATAGTCAAAATGCTACGTTTCAGAGTCACTTGGAATAATTCTCAGCCATTGATTGTCATCATCTGCTTTGGCTGCCATAACATAACACCATAGACAGGGTGGCTTACGCAAAAGGAATTTATTTCTCGCTGGTCTGGAGAGTCGGATTCCAAGATTAAGGTGTCAGCAGTGTTGGTATCTGGTGAGGCTTCTCTCTCTGGCCTCCAGAAAGCTGCCTTCTTGCTGCATGTTCACGTGGCCATTCTTTGGTGTGTGCACATGTAGAGAAAGCACTCCTGCCTCCCTCTCTTCTTACACAGGCACAAATTCCACCATGAAGTACCACCCTTGTGACCTTGTCTAAGCCTAATCACCTCCCGAGGACCTCACCTCCAAGTACCATCACATTGGGGGTCAGAGTTTTGACACAGGAATTTTGGGGAAACACAAACATTCAGTCCGTAATAGCTCCCTCCATTGATGTTTCACATCCCCATCTTTATTTCTTTCCTAAGCACTTGTTACTTTCTAAAATACAATCTATTTTTCTTGTTTATTTTGTGGATTGTTTATATTTCCCATTAGAATTATACCTCCATGGAAACAAAGATTTTCAGACTTTTCATTTACTGATTTGTTTAGTACTTCCAAAAATTTCTGGCTCCTCGTAGATGCTCAGCAAATATGTGTTGAATAGATGTGTCCAGAAAGTCTCAGAGGTTCAAGTAGACCGTAAATATGAGAAAGAGGTAACTCTTGTAGGAAATAATCTGCTCAACTCTAGAATAAACCACCTGTTAGAGGAAATCATTGTGTTATGTTCACACCCACAACTGTGAACATCTTAGCAGTCATACAGTGAATTTATGAATCAAAATTCTTCTTCAGGAAAATATCTAATTAAGAAATTTATAACAAACAAACTAAGCTATCTGAAAAAGGAATAACAAAGTAATTTAAATTCCAATGCTGATATGAGCCTCTTGTTTATTATAAAACAAATACCTTTTTCTTTTACTTTAGAATAAACAACTGGGGCAAATTGGCTTAATATTTCCTTTAGTTATGCTCATCAGATACTTTAAGCAACATAATGAGCTTATATTACCCATCTTATTTCCGATATCCATATGGTGACCATTATGTAAATGCTCCTTATAAATAAATGGTGCTGTTTAGTAAACAATGCACATTGTCAGCTGCTAAAACCATGGTTATATGGGGGAAAATGACACTGAATCATCCTAAAAAGGATTAAATTCTAGGGTAATTATAAATATGAAATAGCTGATGCACTTAAGCTAATGTCAAGAACACTTTACCAGAATTTATCAAAAGGCATAACTGGGAAGAGGCTTTAAGAGAACAGAGCGTATTTTCTGAGTTTTTCATGGAAAGCAGTTCATGAAGACTCGGAAATGAGCAGTTAGGAAATTATACATAGGGCCAATGTAACTGGGGTCACCCTGTGCCTGGTACTTTGTTTCTCAAAAACCCAAGTGAGCATAATGAGGAGGGGAGCCTTGCGATTATTTATGGCAATTTTAGATAATTCAGAAAATGCAATGAAGAGGGGGAATTTAGTGAGCATTGCACATTTCTTACTAATCCCAAAATTATGTTTTCTTTAGTGGATTTCAAGCTATACGAATTTTAGGTAATATTTGTAGCCTATTGGATTGAAAGAGCATTACTGAAGACGGAAGGTTTCCAAGGTCAAGTCAAGCAGTTAGGGGCCATATTAGAGTTAGACCCACAGCTCAGGTGGAGCTCTCTAAGAATCCCTCAAACACTGCATTTTGAGTGGAAGGTGTTCTGTCATAGTCAGCGATAAACCCATAGCTTTTAGCATTCAGTTTAGCTCTTTCATTGCATATGAAAAACAGCACATCCTACAGGCATTAGGAGCTTTCCATGGTCACATAAGATAGGTTATAGGAGGCCAAGATTGAAACCAAGTCTGCCAGTTAGTCTCCTTGCTGGCAAAGGGGATTCCAAATTTCGTTTATTGCTGGATGAGACTGGCCCAGTAACAAATGCACACACATGCAGATGCACACACACACGCATACTTATAACTATGTACCTGAATTTCATTCATAAGTGCCTAATGATATGTTCAGCCATATAATCGTGGTCAGCAGGTGATCTTGCCCTGTTTCTCAGGGCACTGAATTTTCTTAGCAGCACCCAGAGCTCAGGACCTGCAATTGCGGTGTTTTTGGTTTTTTTAAAAGGCTGATGAAAATGGCATACGAGTCCCTTCATTTATTTTCTTTTTTGGTCGCTGGCATTTAGGAAATATCAGAAGCATATAGAGACTCTGGCTGAAAGCATAAATACTTAAAATTACCCTAAAAAGCTAGAAAAGAGGAAATAGGTTATGGAAAAATAGCATACTTGCTGCCTCATTACCTCCCTACATAACAGCAGAGAGCCGGTGTGAGGGGCTTGCCAGGATGTTGTCTTTAAATGACCCTCATTTTGAAAAATATCAGGAAAAAAATTAACAGCTTAAAAAATAAAAGTAGAGAAAATTTTGTTACAAAATGTATTGCCTATACTTCTCAGGTTTTTCCCTTCTAATGATGTGATTGATACTCTTTCCAAATTTCTAGCAACTATACATATGCCTTCTATCATGAACATTTTCTACAGAATATCTTTTATCTTTTATAGTTTTTGGAGACATCTCATTAAAAATTTGGAAGTCTGAAATAAACTGGAGTAGTTCATCCAGATTTAATTTGACTTGGGGGACCCTAGTCTTCCTTTGTGTGCACTACTGAGATGGTAATTCAGTAACTCCGTGAAGATGGACTTCTCTCGGTGTGCAGCTACCTTTCGTAGGTCAGTACATTTGTCTTTTTTTTTTCAGGGTGGGTGTGGCATTTTTATTTTCATTTTTTAAATATTTTTTTTGTTATTCTGTTACAGTTGTCCCAGTTTCCCCCCTTTGCCCTCCTCCATCCACCCCAAACCTACTCCCACACTTATCGGAGGAGTTTGCAATTTAGACCAAGGAAGCGAAGCTGTGAAAGGACAAGAACATGTGTTGAGTAGTGAAGGATCTTAATGCTCTCTTAGTGCTTTCCAGGGTGGGGCACTGATGACGGAGTATGTGACCCCAAGGACCCCAGGGCATCGTGATGGAGGCCCTGAGGATGGACAAGGACAGTGGGTGTTAGCTCTGTCGGAATGTCCTTCTGCACAGGCAAGGAGACTTAGAAACCTGAAGCTCCCTCCGATTGTTTCTCCCCAAACCTAGAAAAGCGGGCTGCTTGCTAGATTCAGACACAAATAACTCTCTGGATAAAATAACAGCTTGTGAAAATTAATTTGGAAAGTGCTTCCCTCTTCAAAAATACTACGGCTTTTAAGTTCAATTGAGAGGATGAGCCACCCAACTAATATTTTTATTTAAATGTTTCTTGCTTGTTCTTTGTATGTAAGAAAAAAACAAAACTGAGCAAAACAAAATTGGAGTTGAAAGGAGACCAACTGCTTAAAACAAAATGCATTTTGAAATGTGGGAAGATGATTGGGAGTAAAAAGGAGAAAACTGTATTTGAACAATGATTAAAATAAAATAAAAAAAAAGAAATAAAGAAATGTGGGAAGATCCATCAGGGGCAGGAGGGAAACCATAGGCACTTTCAAAATATTAGAATGAAATACTGATGAGGGCTGTGAAGTTTGCCCAGGAATTACTTCTTGGATTTAGTGGACTTGTTGGATTTGCTCTTTTAAACACCTGTTTCAACCCATTTATAGTAAGCAGAGGTGCAACAGAAATAGGACATCCCCAATGCATTTGAAGTAAGAATTCCAGATGTGATTTATATCACGTCACCCAAATAGTTTAAGGGACACTCGAGGTCGGAACTGAGTTAACCAAGGAGCAAGACCCAGTGTGTGAGACACTCATTTTTGCGTGTGCAGGCTTAGCAGGGTTTGGGTGACTCCGGAAAAACGGGGGCAGTGCGAGACTCGGTCCTAGATCCCAGCTGAGGCAAGGGCGATGGTGGAGTCATAGCCGGCTCCTGAATTCCTTCCCAGGAGACGTAACTCTCTTGGCAGGCCAGTTGTGCTGTGTGGTTCTGGGAGCCGTTCCTGGAGGCCTAACCTGCGGAGCCTGCTCCTACAGCTCTTGTAACAGTTTGGTAAATACCTTATTCCCTGTAATAAATTATTTTCTAATTCCCTGTATGGAATTCTTTTCTGCTGAAAACAGCTAAATATTTTCTAGTACCAGAAGCTGAAATTTTCCACAGTAGTAGGCTCTATTCTTGTCATATGCTTCCAGTGTCATCCTGCTGGAAGGGCAAGGAATAAGGAAATGAAGGAAAAGGGATAAGCGTACTGACAATTTAGCACCCTCACCCCCTCAGCATAACTGTTGTCTTCCTTTTGGGTTCTCTCTGGAAGCAGAGCCAGACCAGCACCTTTTCGATCTTTGGCAGCTTACGTGACTTCTCTGGGCCTGAGAATCGTGATGTGTACTTCAGAGAGTTATAAGAATTAAATTACGACAGCGTGTAAAGCATGTAGCACAATTCCTGGTCCATAGTAAATGATCAATAATTGAGATCTACTATTAACATTTTTATCTCTATGTAACTGCTGTCATTCATATTGATAAACAGCTGATAAATGTTTTCCGTGCCCTTGAGGGGAAGAACTAGGTTTCATTCATTCATCTTTCTATCTCAAGAACATATCACAAAGCTTGACACTTAAATATTGAATGTTCCCTGAATGACTGTTTGGAAATGAAGAGTTTATGAGTTTAAAAAGATTCTCAAAGTTCTCCAAGTATCTTGTTCTTTTATTTTATTTTGGGAAATTAGAATATGCCTAACCATCTCTAGTCTAAAGGCTTCCTCACGAAGAAGAGGTAGAAGACAATAAGATGTTTAAAAGAGTGTTAGCCATTTCAGACCCCGCAGTTCATGTATAATGACAATAAGACCCCAAGTTACTGTTCTGGGCTCAAGTTCACAAACACACAAACCTACAACCAGCTCTGTCTAATTCCCCTATCGCATTTTTCTATGGCATCAGGTTAAGTGGAAGACAGACATTAAAGTATCATCCAGCCCCGAAGAGCTATGATTTTTACAGGCAAGCTTTCAAAAATTACATCCTTTTGAACATAATCCTCCCAAACTATCATTGAAAACTTCTACACTTTTCTTAAAGGCATGATTGCATCCTTTTTTTTAATTACTGAAGAATATGAATCTAGGTATCAATAACTGCCCTCTGAAGCAATACTGTGACATTTCAGAGTTATCACAGGTGGATAGGGATGTATCCCCTGAAACTAACGGTTCTCAATGTTCAGAGGCCTTAGGTCTTCTTTGATGACTTTGCGTTCAGTTTTTCTTCTCAGCACGAGGCACACAGCTGTCTTTTCTTGCTGCCATCAATAAGTTCCCCAGAAACTCTCACAGGTTTTTAATTTTCTTCTTCTAATCTTCAGTGTTCAGGAAATCAGGAAAATAAAATATTATAACTGGTCCAAACAAAGAGTAAGCTGACTACAAATAAGAACTTCTGGGATTTTTCTAGGGATAGGTATGAATTTTAATGGATAGATTATTAGTATTGGTTTGGTACCCCGAAGAGCTTTAACCCTTTCTCTTCTGATTCCCATTTTAGTTTTTATAATTGGGGTGAACAAACAAGTAGCCTAAAGTTATGTTAGTCTAAGTACCAATTCAGAACACGGAAGCAGCGACTAATGACAAATTCTGAAAAATTAGATTTCTGCCTAATGCAAAGTGCTATAATTACTTTGAAAAACATTCTGGTGATTCCTGAAAAAGTTAAACAAGAGTTATTATATGACTCAGCGATCCCACTCCTAGTTAAATGCCCAAGAGAAATTTAAAAAAGTCCATTTAAAGTTTGTGCAAGAATGTTCATAGCAGTTATTATTCATAGTAGCCAAAAGGTGGAAACAACCCAAATGTACACCAGCTAATGAATGGGTAAGTAAAATGTGTACTATCCACACAATGGAATGTTATTTGGCCATAAAAATGAATGAAGTGCTGATATAAGCTACAACATGGATAAACCTTAAAAACATTATGCAAATGAATAAGACAATCACAAAAGACTAAATGTTATATTATTTGATTCATATGAATTGTCCAGAATAGGCAAATTTATAGAGAAAAAAAGTGGATTCATGGTTGGCTAGGGGTGGGGATGGGAGGGTGTTGTTAGGCAATTTTGTAGGAGGAATAGCTAAAGGATGTAGGGGTTTTTTGCGGGGGGGAGATGATGAAAAGGTTCCAAAATCGACTGTGGTGATGGTAGCACAATTCTAAATATGCTAAAAGCATTGAATTATACACCTTAAATGGGTGAATTGCATAGTAATTGAATTACATCTCAGTAAAGCTCTCACCAAAAAAAAAGTCTCCGTGTAACGAAATGGTCAGTCTCCAGCTGAGATTCTATTGACTTCAAACAGTATGCTATTCAAAAAGCTTAGTTGTTTAAAGTTTGTTGTAAAGACATCCTGGGTGGAATGGCATTTCGACGTGAACAAATGCTCTCCCCAAACTATCTACTTCGATGGTAGGAAATTTAACTAAATATTATCATTCTTCATTTACAGTGATAAATAGTGAACTTTCACAGGAAAGTTCACGCATGTCCCATCTACTTTGTTTGCTTCGTTACAGAAGACATCACTGTCTGGAATCTCATGGTGTGACGCAAACAGGATTTCTTAAATTAAAGACAGGAAAGTTCAAAAGCAGAAAGATGATTAATCAGCACAGAAGAATTTCTAACATCCTGGTCAACTTGTAATGTAGTCAACTTGCTTTCCTTTCTTCTTCACTGTTGCTATAGAGACGAGGGAATTGTAACCACATGTGGTTTGCACCGGAAGCTTCTTATGCTTTATCAGAAACAAAAGGGCAGAGGGCAGCAGTAGGGGGTCAGGGTGGGACTGGACAGCAGAGGCCTGAGAGGCATTCTGGGTTCCCTCAGGGGTTAGGACGATGCTGGTGACTCATTTGTGTCTCTTAGGCCTACTCGATGTTTTTTTTTTTTTTTTTTACAAGTTTTCAAATTATGTCCTGGGAAAAGATCTATCAGCTTACTGACTGAGGCACTTTTCTGAAACTCGCCACAAGGGGATTTTTACCTTCCTTCATTGTCAACAATTTCTAAAAAACAAGACAACAGTATGACATTTTATTATCAAGAAAGTTAAAGTAGGAGAGAATAGGGAAAAAGTTGTTAATGATTTGATCTGTACTGTCCAGAGCTAAATGTATTCTGGTTTAATCTTTTAAATTGTCTGAAAAAATCATGCCAGAGACTAATAAGAAAATCTCAGAATAATAACCTGCATATCTTGCTTTTATGTAGAATTGGATCTTTTTCTCCATATGACAAACTTCTGGATGAGGGACATGATGTCACAGAAAACTATATCTGTGTGCATGTGCTCATGCACATGTTTATCTGTGTACATACTTGGGTTTATAACTTTGACAAGTCGTGTTTGTCAAAATTCAGTTACTGCAACAGCCCAAGAGATAAAATTATCAAGTAGTTGAAGTGTTTTTTTGGATGACAGGCTATTCAGAATTTTAAAAATTAAGGTAATTAAGGTAATTTTTAAAATAAGAGGTATATTTTGCTAAACTTAATTTTTATGTTGACTATTGCAAAAAGTGATTTTAAGTGATTATTCAAGTCATATCCATTGTAATGCATGACATTTTCTGGTCTTAAACTCTGTGAGACTGAGTGTGAGTCTATCAGAAGCTTTTGGAGATAACCCTTCGATGGAAATGCCTAGGGGCACTGCAGCCCTTTTACATGCGGGGAAGAGACCCTTTTCAGTTTTGATCTTAAGTATAAAGTGAATCATTTCTGACAAAATGAATTTAAAACATGGCTCTCACTGGGACGACTCAAAGAATTCTCATCCAGTGGAAAGCAGGCAGCCTTGACCCTACATCCCCATCCCAACTCCGCGCCTCACCCACAGGAGAAACGCATGTGCTGAAGGTTCCATGTCCTTCTTTTGTGAATACATGTAAAACATTCAGGATCGACAGCAAGAGCATCACCACTCTGTCCATCCTTGGGTTAGGAGACAAAGCTGCACCTGTTACAGGTCGGTCATAAGGACCCAGGTCCAGCTCAGGTGGCCTGTGACTCACAAAAAGTCCCTTCCATTAGCTACACACTGGGGGCAGGCAGCCACAGTGGTAAGCTGGTTCAGCAGAACTATCACTAATGGCTCACTCTGTATGAAGTTCCTGTTACAGGACTCTCCTCTAACTAGTGGGTTTAGCGATAATGTAGTGAATTCTTACGTTGTCTTAAAAAATCCTAAATCTGTGAGCACAGATATTATGTAGAACTTCTATCTGATTAGGAGGAGTAGCATAGTTTGCTATTATGCATATACTGTTAAGTGTAAGATGGGCAGGGGTGAGAGACTAAAATTTATTAGGATACACTGTGAAAAGTCTGACATTTCCTAAAGAATGTTTCTTTCATATTAAGTCCCGTGTTACTTTAGATTTGGACTGATTGTATCAGAAAACCCTGTTCATTTACGTAAATTCAAAACAGCAGGAACAGCTGATTAATCCCAAGGTCTAAATAGCTTAAGTAAATCAATTAATGGGCTAACTTAAAAAATGCACTTAAGACAGGAAATATGCATGCATTAGAAGTTAACTAGTATACATTGAAGTGCTTTGAAACTTGTGGCGCAGTTGCTAAAAGATATTATTAAAATAATTGAAGAATATTATGCATCTTAACATCATTATTAACTCTCCATGATTTAATTTTAGGTGCTTGCCAGTAAGAATTATAATAAATACCTAATTTTGCTATATGCAGCCTTTTGTAAAGATTGTGCAAATATCCTTCGACAGGGAACTTTTCTTAAGATTATAGAAGAGCTTATTTTTTGTAGCCACTTGAATACAATAAAGATATCCTAAACAATAAACCTGCACCAACATCACCAATTAAAATAAGTTTCAGAATTCATTGCTTATGAACCAACAATTTATATCCTGCTGTCTTCCTTTTCAAAACAAAAATTCTGAAAGAATCGCCCTGGCTGGCATAGCTCAGTGGATTGAGCGTGGGCTGGGAACCAAAGTGTCCCAGGTTCGATTCCCAGCCAGGGTACATTCCTGGGTTGCAGGCCATAACCTCCAGCAACCACACATTGATGTTTCTCTCTCTTTCTCTCTCTCTCTTTCTCTCTCTCTCTATCTCCCTCCCTCCCTCCCTCCCTCCCTCCCCTCTCTAAAAATAAATAAGTAAAATCTTAAAAAAAAAAAAGACTGTAGAGAAACACATCTTTGTTTTTTCCCCTTGGGCGGAGCTGAACTTTTCATCCCTACAGTCGTGGGGCCCTCAAGAACACAACAGGACCAGGAGCTGAGTGCCCGCGTGGGTTACCTCACTGGCTAACCTGAGAGGCAAACACCAGCTCCACTTTGTGGACGAGAAAGAATTACCTTCCCTGGTTTCACACAGGCATTGTGCAACTCTGCACACATCCAATAAATGGACTTCTTTCTTCTCTCTGGATTTCTGCCCGATTAGGTAGAATACTCAGCTGAAGTATGGCTTATGGTTTCATATATGGGAGAGGAGAGGAGAGGGAGGGGAGAAGAGAAGGGGAACAGGTAGCAGAGGGGAGAGGAAACTAGAAGAGAGATGTTCTGGCTTCAAGCTTCTGCTTCAAGAATGCTCCTCATGCACCACCTGATTTTGTCTTTGGCCTTCCTGGATTGGTGGACCTTGTTCTTCATGCATGATTCCTAAAAAAGTGTGGTACGCAGAACAATGGCCTCCATTTCTTATGAAGTCAGGCTCCTGGCTGTGCTGTGACCTGAGCTTGCTAGGTTATGGGATGGCTTTAAATGACTTTTCATCCTCACCTGAACAAATGGTCTCTGTGAAACAATAATAGTTCATATATCTGTAACTATGGTGTATTTTAAAGAGTTTTTATAGATCCTCATTGGAGAAGGAACATTGGATGAATGTTATGAAAATAAAATGCATTTTAAGAAATGAATGAGTTACTTTTCAGAGACTACAGATAACCTAAGAATAATTCAGTTAACTTGTTGGATTTGGAAATACAGCAGAAGCTTTCTTAACCAACTTTGAATTAACCCCTTTCCCAGCTGAACTGCCCCTCTCCATTCCCTCTGTAAGTCATGCCAACTGATGTCCATGGCTTACGAGATGCTCATGGCTACTAGTCTAATCTCCACCAACGTGTTTCTGTTACTTCCAACTGACCTGTACACTTACTAAGAGTAAGTTGTGATTGTTATCCAATTTGTTAGTGCCAAGTGTGTGACATTGAAATTATGATACTTAATTAGATATAAACACACTGTTGAAATATAAGTTTAAAGAATTCTGGTTTCTATGGTTTGGAAATCTAAGTGAATTCTCTACAGAGAGTTCTTGCCATATCAGTTGTGGATAAGAACATTGTAGAAGACAGGTGTATGTAAGAGAAGTTTCCTTATTAAGGCTGCTTCACAAGGATCTTTCAGTGTTTTTGTTCCATATTAAAAAAATCGAAACTAAAAGTTGAGGATGGTACATCACTGATCTGGTCAAGAAAGACAATACAGAACTCTGATCATCTGATCCACACTTCATGAAAAGACTTTAGCTCCACATGAGAAGGCTGTGAATGAACATATATTTGTATCTCCTAAGTTAAAATGTTTAAGATGTATGTGTTACTTCTATGCCTACTCATTTTTAACTGGCTTTTTTATAACTGAACAACTAACTACTAGTTCTGATCATGTTAGAAGAGCAACTACCCCTTGATTCAAATCAGTGTTCTGTAAATAAACAAGTTTTACTTTGTATTTGCAAAACTTCTTCCTGGGATTTACAAGGTAAATTAAGAGAATGATTATTTTTAGAATTTAACAAACAAGTCATAAAGACAACTTCAATCAAAATGACTATTGTAAACACTGAGACTTCTTTAAAAACTGGAAAAATAAAACATATGGAAAAAATAAATCTCCAAAACACAAGACACACGCTTATAGAAAAGAGAAAGGATAAGAAAGAGAGAGAGAATCAGAAATAGAAAAAAGGAGAGAAAAAGAGATAGGGCAAGAAAATGCATGTTCAGAAATTCTTAAGGATCCTACTTGTCCTCAATTTTTGTGTTTTTGTTTGTTCTGTTAGAATTCCATCTATTTATTTAAGACTGGGTACACCAGCTATTGACTTTTTCCCACTAATTTACTGTTAACAATTTTAATGGAGTTTTGAGCACACAAATTAAAACCATCTAACAATATAAGTAATGATGATTCTACGAGCCATTCCTTATTCTAAACAAGCAAAAGGGTCTATCTTTGTCACAGGGTAGGTTCTCAGCAAAGTAGTTGCTGAGATGGAGATTGGTGTACTGACAATTTTTTAGGGAATGTCAAGTTCAGTCACTATGAAAGGGAAAAGAAGAAAACAGGACTGGGCAGAAGAACTGGTTGGGCTTCAGTCCAATCACAAAACAAACAAACAAACAAATAAACAAACACTTGCCAAGGGACTCGGGACTTCATACAACCTCAATGATTAGACACAATTCCTGGAAATAACTGAGGGTTGAGAGATGTCAGCCGCCAATATTCCCAGCCACTGGCCACGTAGCATCCATGACAATGTTTATGTTCTATTTTGGGATCAGTGTGGGTTAGTGGGGAAATTGTCATTGTCGGAGATAGACAGACCTAGGTTTTAGCACTAACAATCATGAGTCATGTGGTCCTGGACAGGCTGTTTCACGTCTCAAGATCTGTTTCCTCATTTTAAAATGCAGATGATAACGTCTACCACAGAGATTTTTTGGGTGGAGAATAAAGGAAATTAATGTTTATAAAAGACTGGCAAATAGTAGGTTCTCAATAAATATTAGCTTCCTCCTGACATTTTCCAATAGGCCTAAAAGCTCTAAAAAGACAGTATATTTTCATCTGGGCATTTTTCTCTTTCCACACTCCCTATTCCACTTCCCATTTGGAGAAGAAAACTAACCATATTTTCCAAGCTATGTATTTTAAGATGCTCTTTATACTGCTAAGGAAAATAATTTATATGAAGTTTTTCCAACTAAAATAGGTTCCATTTATTTCAGGAAAGGAAAGAGCTGAATTAGAAAAAAAATAGCCCTTTATTCACTGAAATCAGAGATAGATAGAGCTAGAAGTAGAGATTAGGATAGACACATACATACACAGATACACTGACAGAGTATTCCTGTTAACACCTAAGGTGTTTTATAACCTCCTCCCCTAATCTTAAGGTTCTAGGGCTTCTGGCATATTACCCCGTTCAAGAAATATTTCTTCCTCAAAGGAACTTGTGTCTGTAGTAGCAACCTGGTACTCGCTTCATCTAACCCAAGGGTGGCTAAACTCGGCTGAACTTGAAACCCAGACTATTGAAGTTGTTCTGAAAGTTTGGTCTCTGAGCATCACCTGGGAAATTGTTAAAGATGTAAATTCACAGGTCCCAATCCAGATCTGAATCAGAAACTCCAGAGGTAGTATCCATCAATCTGTTTTAACAAGTCTGCCAGCTGACCTAACCCACACTGAAGTTAGAGAACCACTGTCTATCGGTCAGTCAGCATCCCAGCAGAAAACAGGTGCTATATCTTGAATTTGGGTAATTCAAGAGAGGCTTAATAAAGGAATTATTTATAATGATTTGCTTAGGTATGAGCAAAGCTAATGGAATACCTCTGAGCTTATAATAAGAGAATTGTTAATCATCCTTAGGCTTAGAGGGATGAGTAGAGTAAGAGGTTGCTGGAACCCCAAATGAGAGGGTCTTGTGGACAAAGCCTTGAGAGGAGCTGGGACTTCTGGGACCTCTGTGACACAGGCCAGGTCATGGTTGTCCCACAGGAGGGAGTTTTCTTCTTCCTGTTTTCTGTTGGAACTTTCCATTGGCTCAATCCAACCAGATGCCAGAAGACAGGGGGGCCCACTGATGTCTTGCTCGCATAGTTCAGCCCTCCAGCACCCAGAGCAAGATGGGGAAGGATGGAAGACAGTCTAAGTGGGGAAGTGGAAGATATTCAATACAAGCAATAAATCTTAAATGTCCAAACTAACTTTTATTTATTTAAAATGTCTGCCTCCCTTCATTTTAGCTTTTCCAAGAAGTTAATCTTTTACTTCATTTGTCTTGCAACTCCCAAAGGATTCTTTTGCTGTTATTTTTTTTTCAAAGTATTTTATTGGCAAGAGTCTGAAAAATATGTGAAACTCTTAAGGCTAGTAATAAACTTGGGATCAGATTGCATCATTTTTCTTTTCTCCTGGCACTTCTCATCATGGGCATGCCTTCATTTAAAAGGGAGAATATGCCTGTATTTTCAAAAAAAAAAATAAAAGGATTAGTAAGGACGTAAAGTGGTACAGAAACTTTGAAAACCAGTTTGACATTACCTAAAATTTGGAGGGTACTAACTGGCCCAGCAATTCCACCCTTAGGTTTATCCTAGGTTAACTCATACTTATAAAATCATAAGGTTGCACTCTTTGTAATAACTAAAAAAATGAACTCATTTCAAAGTCATCAAAATTAGATTGCCGATGAACAATCAACCATAATGAATTAGTGGTATATTCATGCCAAAGAACTGCAGGTAAGCACATCACCATGGATGGGCCTGTCAAATGTTCTTTTAAATGAAAGAAAATATACATATAATGCAATCCCATTTGCACAAAGTTCAGAAGTAGACAAAACTAAGCAATACATCATTTAGTGATGTATCTGTCTATGGTAACATTACCAAACCAAGGCACTGGTTATCACAAAAGTGAAGGTTTTGTGTATACATGTTATGTAGGTGGTTACACATTGCAAAGTGGCTGAAACACAAATGGCCATTTACATTCCGATTGGCACAGGGAATGAATTTGCACATTTGGGGCATCTCAAAGAAGGTGGACACTTAGTGTGTTAACTTCAGATTTTTCTGGATCTTGTGCTACACCTGAACCTAGGGTTGGGGTGGTACCTAATCTGTGCTCTCTGGAAATGGTCTGCCCCTTTGATTGACAGCTACTTCCATTTCATATTTTTTGCCCTTCCTATTTATCTTATATCCTGTTGGAAATTGACTTTCAGAGAAAGCCACTCTAATTTCCCACCAGTAGTTAAATAAGTTCTTTCAAGAATAAGTATATTTGTGTTCAAATAACAGAGTTCTCACAATTATCACAACAAAAAATTTTATTATGTAAATTTTCAAACCTACATAAAAATCGAGAGACTCTGTAATGAGTTCCCATGTTCTCCTCACCCAGCTTCAACAATAATCAACGTTTGCCAAGATGTTTTCTCCTTACAATGAACTTTAGATTTTAATAAACAGCATTGACTTTCTTAAGTGCTAGTTTGTGTGGAGAAGTAGAATGAACATGCTTTGAAATTTAATGGATTTGAAATATGTTTCAGTTCATTGCTTACATCACTTCTGTGATTTCAAGCATATTTAGTTATTTTTTATGAGGTAAAATAAATTGCATTTTTAATAGTATCTCAGATGGTTGCCTGAGGTAACACATTCTCATGGTGAATTACAATTCAGCAAAAAAAAATATATATATGTATATATATATATACACACATTATTTTTTTCCTAAAGACAAATATGAACATTCTGGATGCAATTAAGATTAAAGCCTAGAAATTAAAATTATTAGTTGGCTGATGTTCAATAGTTTCTAATGGGCAATAGTGAAGTTATAATTAAACCATTAAAATAGATATAATTTTCAATTCAATTTTTCTCTAAAAGTAGACATTTTTAGTTTTGTTATATTAATTTTATACCTTTGAATTATTAGAGACCTGTTATCATATTTTTACATAGTAGTATCAACAAACCTTCTATTCTCCTAAGTCTAAATACTAGTAACTAGTTTTAATATGAGAAAGGGAAAGAAATGCTCTACTCTCCCATGGCAGGTGACTGCAGAAAATGAAGCAGAACCAAAATGAATCTTTAAAAGAATTTTAAAGTTTTCATTGCAGCAGTGGATTGGTCATTATAATTACTGAGTCGAGCCTAGATTTTATACAACAGCAATAAGCAAAATGATGGGCCATTCTCTAAATTTCACCCAGGATCAGAGGACAAAGGAACCCCCATAGGATACTTTCAGAGGTTCAAGAGAATAAAAGTAAAGTTGCTTTTGATTCTGCCACAATAAATCCTGCTCTGTGTACATAGTGATTGCATGTATAAACGATCAGAGAAAGCCTGGACTCAGTTGATCGATGACAGAAATCACCAACACCAAGCAGTCTTACTCACAAGCTTTATCAAATACCAAAGGGATGTGAGAAGAACATGGATGACAGAAACATCCGGGTGATCGTGGGCTCCCTGGATCCTCCTTCCATTTCTCGTGAGGCTGCACCCAGGGCGGTGGGGGTGGCCTACGCTCTGTTCACGGAGACATTCCTAGCCTCAAAGGGCCAGAACAGAGGGCTACACTGGACTCTAAGCTTTATCCCTCCTAAAAGGTCCACATTAATAACCATGTGATTACGATTCCATGTAAGACAATAATTCATTCAGCAAAGTCATGAACACAAGCTGCCCATATCCTAAGTTCTGAGATCATGCTGCAGCATTCTAACGCAAAGTCCCCTTTTCTGTGGGTGTGCTGGGTGTTCCACACATCAGCTAAAGTAACGTTACCTGCTGTCACAAACAAACTCCAACAGGCATAGTAGTTCTAACAAGATAGATGTTTAGCTCTGACAGAGTTTCCAAAATCGGTGTTCCTGATTGGATGGCAGCACGTGGTGATTCAGGGTTCTGGGCTTCTTCCATTCATTTTTGGCACATGGCGTCCGAGGTCACGCTGTGCTTGTTTCACCAAGCTGGCAAATGGGGGAAGGGCTTGGAGGAGTTTTATGGGCCAAGCGGGAAGTTGGCAGCCCTAAGTTCTAGTTCTAGATTCTACTGGCTAGAATTAAGTCCTGTGGCCCCTTCAGCCTTAGCGAACAGCACAGAAGGATAAGGAAATGGATCTATGGACAGAGGCCATCTTCACTACGAGTATACACTTCCTTCTCTGTGTCTGTAGGGTCCAGGTCTTTTCCATTTATGTCTACTTAGGGAGTTTTTTAATGAACAAGCCTGGCCCGGGCCTGCCACACAACAAAGTTAAGATACTCATTCAACTTTATGTAATTAGTTCCCCATGGCTTTTGAAGGCAAGGACTAATAACATCGAATTCTTCTCACAGAAGTTGTTACATTTAAGGAAGAAACAGAAAGGACACTAATCTTGGAGAACTAATGTAGCAGCTTAATATTTGCTCATTAGAGTACATCGTTGCCAACAGATTTTTTTCTTGGAAATGATTTTCATAATTAGTTGACTAAATTCCTCTGTGATAATAAATGGTGACAATTAACTCAAGTTTTGCTTTAGGATGTCGATAATTAGTGAGTCTGTGTTTTCCAAACATCTCTGTCACGGGGACAGAGATGAGACTTTAAAATCCTTTCCTGGGAAAGGGCAGCCTTGGACTGACAGTCCACAGGGCCTGATGTTCGGAGTCGTGAAATCTGAATGGCATCCAGGCTCTGTTTCCGTGGGATTTTAGAGCAGTCAGCCCGCTGTTCTCTATGCCAGCGGCCCTGTTTACAAAATATCTCTTCCTGATGTGTCCTCAGGGTCACGCTGGGATGACATCAGTGCAAATATTTTTGAAAGTTTAAAGCTGCTAAGTTCTAGATGATATTTCTTTACGTTTTTGAGCTACCACTGAAGGTTGATAGAAAGGACAAAACCGATGCCCTTGTTAAAGAGAGACCACCCACTCATCCTCTAGCAGGGCTGGTTACTTCCGGCTGTCTTCGAATGCTGCCTAGCAACACCTGGACCTTGTCTCTGCGCCACACTGAAAGGTTAGGGACAGTCCCGTCTCTACGATGCCCCTGGACTTGACCCCTCCTGAAAGTCTGGGACTGTTTTATGATTGTGGGTGGAGGAAGTAGCTCTCTTGAGCGGATAATCTACGGTCTCTCTGGGAAGTTGCCCAGAAGTCCAGGCTCCATTTCGTGCTTTGAAAGACAGGCACCAATAAGAGTGTGGGCACTTTAACTTAAACCTGGAGATACAGGCACATCCAAAAATAGGAATCATTTGTCTGGAGTAATAATGAGAAAGAAAACTTCTTTGTGTCATACTGAGTAGACCTCTATCTACCTCCAGGGAGGAAAATTTAATGATTTTTCCTTCTGCGAATCACTTTTCTATCGATCCTTTACATAAACAAATATATCTTTTTTTGCCTCAGGAAAAAATCGGATCAGAGAAATGAAATGTCTTAATGGACTATTATTGGAAAAATGAATTAAAAACATCAGAGTGTAACAACTCTTTTTGATGGTTCATAAAATCCCTCAAGTATCCTTAAAAGTATCTCTACGTAACCACCTTTAAAATCTCCAAGTTTATATCGTTGATTAGTTAGCTGAAACTTAAATAACTCTACTAACAAGATTTAGAAAATTTTTGTTCTTTTCTTATAAAATAAAATTGCATTTTCTCAAGGAATTAATAACTGGCTTAGCTTAGGATTTTGGAACTGTTCACAGAATTATAAGCAGAAACTGTAAAAGAAACTCTAGGGTCAAAAATAATGTAATAAGAAGAATATTTTGTGTTAATTTTGCCTTTGGCTTTTCCTTCCTGATACTTGTATTGCTAACTATCAACACTCAGTTGAGATATAGCACATTCTCCAGTGACTGTAACCCTTTTAGCAACAGGTTCTTGAGCACCTACTGTGTGCTGGGAACTGTGTAAATCACCGAGCACATGGTACTCCAGCCACCAGCAACAACCATCTGAACTGGAAGTTTGCAAAGCTTACAGTGCCCTCAGGGCAGCGTCAGTCCTTGAAGGTTCTTCAAAGATTGAAGAATGAAGTTCTTTTACATGAAGATGGCAAATGAGCACCTTAACTTCTTCCTTAAAAGAAGAAAGGAATGATTTGCAATTTAAGAAACTGCCATGAGGATAGTATCTTTTACCCATTGATATTTTTAAAGCCAATATGATTAACCATTGACAACACTGTCTAAATAGCTCTCATGAAAGTTAATAGTTTAGAAATAGTAGCTGACAGGTAAATGTCATGATGTGAATTATAGAAGCAGGGTAGACTGTTGCATCTTCTCTTTCTCACACTAGCTTAACTTTCCTATTGAAAGGAAAAGAAAAAGAGATACACTGCCAATGGGTATATCTTTTTCCCTTTTGGCAGAATGTCTTATAGATTGAGATCCATTGAAATGTATACCTAGATTCTGGTGTGTCCATGAATTGTAAAGACCTAAAATATTGCCTCAAAAAGGAAAAATAATAGCTAATTCTGACCTTTTTAGTTGTATCTTCAATTTTATATGTTTCTAATTTCATTATGAAAAATTATATGGAAAATTATTCTAATATGCATTTTATTACATATTTAAATATTCAGAAAGCATGATATTTCTAACTTCAGCTCAGTTGCTAATTGTTTATCCTCTCCTCCTTGACATTTCTAATCAGTTGCCTTATGAGACTTATCAACAATACTAACAGTGAGTCAAGGTCATGTTTCATCAATGTCTGTCCCTGGAATCCAGTCCTGACTGAGACAGGAGATCTTTAGGAGATCTGAACCAACTGCCTTCCTCTCAGGAATTCCTGCTTCTCCTATTATATCAACTGTTCCCAGAGCTTAGTAATTTGGATTCAGCCTGCTGCTATGGCCAGGGGCAAGAGGTGCTCCATTCTCATTCATGGGTGTGTGTAAAACGCATCATGGGAACTTGTAATAATCGCTGCCTGTGGAGAGTGGGTTGTGACAAGATCATTCATCCAGTAGCCTTACTCCCCCTGGATTCCTTCATCATCACATTTCTGATGGTCTTGTCCTAAAACCTCCCTTGGTCACCCACCCTAGTGATCAAGACCTTCTTATCTTCTTGTCATTATCTGTAACTGCTTTCCTGTTATGGACAATGAAGTCTCCAGCTTTTATTTAGGGTGAATCCTCCACAAGTACCATTTTTACCTGCTCTAAAACCACTCTCACAATGATGATTTCTTTCTTCTACATTATTAACTTTTCCATCCCCATGCAACACTCACAAATGTTATAAAATCTCCAACCAAAAAAAACATTACAATTGAAAATAGATCCTCTTCAGTGGCCACATTTCTCTGCTCCTACTGATGGCAAAATATCTTTAAAGAGCGATGATGCTCATTTCCTATGTAACACTCTCTTATTCCACTCAAGTCCCCATCACTCTGCTGTTCTTTTCAAGTCACCAGTGACTTTCATGTTACCCAACATTGTGATCGATCCTCAGCTCACATTGAACTTGGCCTCTCACCGTCATTTGGCATTACTGATCACTCCCTCCTTCTTTGAACTCCTCCACACTGGTGTAGCAGGGCATTGCTCATTTTTCTCCTTATTTGATGCTGCTTATCAGTCTCCTGTTTGTTTTGTTTTTCTTCTTTTCCTGTATTAAATGCTAGAGAACCACAGGGCTCAGTGCTCAATTGTCTTTTATCTTTTATACTTATTCCCAGGGCGCTATCGTGATTTCCCAAGGGACTTTAGATAGCATTTATATGCTCAAGTCCTAAATTCATATCTCCAGACCTAATGCTTTTTTAAAAATTTGATTTGAACCAAATTCAAATTCTATTTGATGTCTATGCACAAATGTCTAATAAACACCTTAAACTTAGCATGTGCAAAGTGTACTCTGTATTTCCTCTCCTCTCTTCCCTAAACTTGCTTTATCCTCAGAGTTTCCCACATCATTACACAGAACCACAATTCATGGGCCAGAGTTCTGTTACAAAGACCAGTGGGACTGAGGGCTGTAACGTGGTTACATTCTCCAGTTTATTTATTTGTATTCTGTGAGGCACCAGCTTCTTAATTAGTACCATCCAGCCATATCTTATGCTCCTAATTAATGGTAGCATCTGTGGAAGAAAACAAACATTTTTCAACAATGTGATAAACTCTAAATTGTCCTTCTTTTATATGTAATCAATAATACTAATTCCCATTGATCACTACATTGTTCTAGTCTACCCGTGCTCTGCCCAAAACATGTGGCCAGGTGATAAGTTGCAGCCCAGATAATTAAGAGACAAATAATTTAAATAGTGAATTATACCAAAGAATCATAAACGGTTCCCATGGCATGGAGAGTGTTGTTTTTGTTCAATTCTCTTTTTTAACTATTTCTTTGTAGTTCTCTATCAAACCCCCTTTACTGAAGCTTTATTTTTCTATTTCAACTTCCACATTTAGTGAAGATTTAAGAGTCAGAATCAAGGAAGTCTTAGTTACTCCCAGTCCTACAGGTTATTCTCAGAACAAGTCACTGTGCCATTGCATTTAACAAGGCGCGTATTTTTTTTTTAATCAGCCATCTTGTTTTTCAAAGGATTTGAGAGATGTCAGTCTAAAAGTCCGTGAGGACCATACTGATCATGGAAGCTTTTTGTGTGTATGTTTTTTTAATTTCTTGTTTACTTGCTCTGCCGCTAACTTTCAGCATGCTAAATAGCTTTTTGTCTCTTATCTGCCGCATCAAAGTAATGGCAGACTCTTCCAACAACAAACCAAAAACTGAATGCTTGGAAGGCATTTGGAAAATACATAACACTCTAGATATACAGATTTTAATCTTTTAATGAGACTAAAAGGGACATAGTACTTTAGAAATTTTTCTTGTTTAATTAATTTTTATTTTACCCTGTGAAATTGGAGGACTAATTATACTTTGTATGTAAGCCAAAATGAAAATCCTAACATGTTTTGGGTACTAAAGCTCAGCTAATTTTTCTTTTACTTCACTATGTTTATTAAGCAACATGTTATTTCACTTAACCAACTTTGTACAGCAAGTTTCTGTGTAGAATGAAGGATTCAATGTGTAAAAAGAAGCACAGTTTCTTTCTTTAAAAGAGCTTGATCCAGAGAAAAGGATTCACATAAGCAATTTTATATGTTTTATTTCTAAAAACAAAACAAAACAAAACAAAACAAAAAAGACCTTTGTTCAGGCTGAAATATTTCTTCAACTGGATTCTACATATTATCGGTGATTGTCTAATTCCCTACGATATATTTTAAATTTTATGTTGTAACTTTAAATCATTTGGCCACATTAATAAGCTCCTACTTAAGAATGTCGGAATGACTTTCTTATAATTAAGAACTGCTGTACACTTAAAATATATTGGCGTTTGTTACAGGGCTTTTTTAATGTGTCAATAAGCTTGCCTTGTTGCTATTAACTTTCTAATGTTAAAGTGATAGCAATCGCCCAAAATCTGCTGAGAATTCTTTCTTAGTTATATAAAGTTCCTCCTCTCAAGTGAACATTCACAATGGAAAGATGTATACAAAATTGACTTTGGCTTTTAAATGTATTTGAAAAATGTTACTTTAATTTGACAACACAAAAATAACTGTGATAGAGCAATTTTTTACAAAATGAACTAATATTATAGCCACAGTTAATCATACATATTCAAGTGGTGTGGTGTGACAAAGACTTGTCCAGAATTCTGGGAGAAGCATGGATTTGGCAAACCTCACTTGTAAGAAACCAGTTGGCTTGTAGCTATATTAGTCCAATAGTTCAAATTATGTTGTATAGTTCCAAGTTTTTAAGAAAAGGGATTATTCTGAGGCATTCTAACCTTTTTAAAGACCACTTACAAATTCAAACCAAATAAATGAAACATCTTTTACTGTCCGGCTGCTGTTCTGCACAGACCTTGAATTCTGTTGCATACAGCCAATCCTTCAACGTTTCTCTCCCAGGCATTTCACTCCTGGTCTTTCAAGAAAAGACAAAGTGATAAGATCGGACTTTTTTTTTTTTTTAAGGAAAAACATGGTGTAAGTCGTGTACCACAATAAGCATTTGTTCGTTTGTTTTTTAAATTTATTGTTGTTTAAGCTGTTACAGTTGTTCCCACTGTTCTCCTTTCCCCTCCTCACCCAGCTCCACCCTCTCCGAACACCCAAGGCAATCCCCACATTGATGTCTGTGTCCTTGGACTGTGCATAAATGTTTTTTGATTAATCTCTTCACCATCTTTCATCCCATTCCACCCGTCCTCCTTCCCAGTAGCTGTCAGTGTGTTCTATGTATCCAATCTTCTGCTACTGTCTTGTTCTTTAGTTTATTATGTTCATCAGATTCCACACACAAGTGAGATCATGTGGTATTTTTCTTCACTGACTGGCTTAATTCACTTAGCATAATTTTCTCCAGGTCCATCCACGCTGTTGCAAAATGTAAGAGCTTCTTCTTTTTTTACTGCAGCATAGTATTTCATTGTGTACGGGTACCATAGCATTTTTAGCCACTCATCCACTGATGGACACTTAGGCTGTTTCCAAATCTTGGTTATAGCAAATAGCACTGCTGTGAACATGGAGGTACATATATTTTTTGTACTGGTGTTTCAAGATCTTTGGGGTATATTCCCAGAAGTGGAATTGCTGGGTCAAAAGGGAGTTCCATAATTTTTTAAGGATATTCCACATTGTTTTCCACTGAGGCTGCACCAATCTGCATTCCCACCACCAGTGCACTGAAGTACCATTTTCTCCACATCCTCGCTGACACTTGCACAACAAGCATTTGTATCATACTTCCTGCAATATGGATTACTCGTTGCTGAAAGTGGTGATAGAAGGAGATTTTAGGCTTCTTCCTGATATATCTTTAGAAATCAAGTGGTCCCAAATGTCTGGAACTGAAAACCCAGATAGCATTACATTTGTTTGTCGTCCACTCAGATAGAATTTTTATTGTTTTTTCCTAAAAATTGCTACTATCTTGTGAAATTCTGTGCAATAAACCATCAGTATATGAAGAAATGATTCTGAATGAAACAGAATTGTTTTTATGAAACAGAAATGTGCTAGAGGTAGAAATTCAACAGATGATTTATAAATTAAGGAATTATTGAAATCAAATCATTCAGATATATTGGAACTTTATGATTTTTGCAACATGATTATCATTTTAAAGTGCTCAAACTTTACCTTAGGAATAAAAATGTGTGTTGTCCCTGGCAACATATTTTGCATGCAAAATTAATACCTGAAAAAACCTGTCCAGTTAACTTACGTTTCACTTGATTCATCCAAATGACTTTAGTGCAATTAAATTATTCTAAAATTCAAATTTACTCAGCATTTAATGAGTGCATTCTGCTGTCCATATTAAATGATGATATATTGAATGAGAACTAGGGATTAATTTTCTGTTGAGAAATTATAATTTTTTCTTACAACTTTTTTTTTAATTTCTAAAAGTTTCTGCCTGGCTTTAAGTGATATAAATCCTTTTTCCATTTAAAAAATGATAGCCCTTTTAACATTTCCCACCATCTTTTGTCAGAAAAGACAAGCATTAAATAAACTCTTCAGTAACCTTTAAAATAAACCCCCCTCACCCACACAAATGTTTTAAGTCTTCTTCATGTAAGGTAATAAAAATAATTCTAAATATTTGGAACAAGACTGAATCAGTTAATTTTTAAATATATATCAATAAAAATCTAAAATTTATGATCCTCCAAGTGAAAATAAAAGAGTGAAACTATTTGGAAATAGTTGCATTTGGTTCTCTTCTCTTTGCTCTTTACTAATATTTGATGGCTTCAAGTCATCTTGACATGTGCTCACAATGTAATAATTCTAGAATCTCTTAAAGCAGATAATGAATAATTATTGATCGCTTTGTAGTATTCCCAGTCTAAACTGTGACCATCACCGGGTCCAGGAATATGGAGTGAATTATGGGATAGAACCAAGTGGTCTTTGTGTATAAGGAAGCAAGAGGACCTTCTGGTCCAAGAAAAGGAGTCAGACATGAAAAGGCAGACATGCCCTTCGTGACTGAAGGAGAGGGCAAGTCTGCATTCAGCATGGTGTCCATGTCCCAGTTCATATCCCAATATGACATGAGGGCTAATGTCTGAGGGAGTAGAATGGAAACCCCCATAGTAGAGAGTAACACAGAACAGGGGAAGAGTCTTTCCTTGTTTTTAACCAAATGTGGAGTTGTGGCAGCTGCAGGGCTCCAGTGCCCATACGAAGGGCCTGAGGGAGCCTGGAGAGGCTGGCATACGAGAGCCTGCACTCCTCGAGGCCTCAGGGAACCCCAGCGGTGCCCGCAGCAGACTGGTGTGGGGAACTCCCACAGAAGAAAAAGTAGGGGTGCTCAGCATTGGGGAGTGAGAGCAGAAGAGGAAAGAAATCGAAGTCCCAACATGGCGGCCGACCCCGTGTGTACAGATTTTTGGGAACCTAAGCAAGAAAGCCACTCCAAATGACGCATGAGGAAGAAGAGCCAGAGGCTGGGTCTCTCATCAGTGGACTGGCTGGGTTTTATTCATGCCTTCCTTAGAGCAGATTCTCAATAACTGCATATCGAATGGGTGATGTAAAGGCAACCTGATAATATTCAACAGAGGTGAGTGAAAAAACTGGGATTGTAAAAGGTCAACAGCAACCCTTACTCAATCTGATTCGCCAGCGGTTTACCTAACTTGTCTTTGGGATTTGCACATTTGAAAAAACATGGAATTAAAAGAATGTGTTTTTCAGTCATCTGACGGTAGAACAAAACTATTTCATTTTGTAGAATTTAAACATTAATTTGCCATAGTAAAGTCAAAGAATTACATTAAAAACTAATATAAATATTGAGGAAAATTTCTTGTTTTCCCATTTTACACTTAGGATGATGTCGTAAAAATAAGGAATATATTTTCCTTCTTAATGAAGATCATTTCCTGATTATCAAGATCTGAATATAAAGATTTTACTTTGTAGTTCCTTTGTTCTAAGACAAAGTTTAATGAATTCTGATGTTTAACACATTTCCTAGAGAAGATGACTATGAAGCCAATAATAAAGAAAATGACCCATTATTGAATAATATCAACTCTACATGCTTTTGCCGCCACTATACCAACTTTTCCAGGCCTACAGAATAATCCCAGATGAGATAAATTAATTGATGTGCATTTTTTTGTTTAAAGGCTAATTTTTGTATGTTCAGGAAAACAAATTTTGAAGAACTATTTGATTATGATATTTTCTTGCTTTAAGACCCCTTGATGAGTCCCTGCCCTACCTGTTACAAGTTGGTTTCCTCAGTAAGCAGATTTGGACACTATGTTACTATGCATGAGTTTTGTTCAGGACTGATTTTAGGATCAATGCTGTTGGAAAGGGAAAAAAGCAATGGTGAAAAAAATAGCAAAATTGAGAAGCTGTCTCAATTTAGTGGGCTTGAACTAAGGAGTTGTGAGGTTAGGATGACCATTTTGAGTTGCCCTGAGTTGGGCTCATGAAACCAGGCCCTACCCAGCTATGTCAAGCAATCACTGAATGTGGGCCACCATGGGAAGGAGGCATGACCTTGGAGAGATGGCTTTCTGCAGATGAGGCAACCCCTAGAGGAAGTCTTGCCACAGACTGTTAAAGGTGGGCAATAGTAGTCTCAGATTTGCATTTGTGTAAGATGATTCTGGAAGCAGTGTACAGGGGAGGGTTGTAAGGGTCAAGGGTGATAGCAGGAAGACCAGGTGGCTAATACTGCCAGTGAAAGTGCATTGTAGCCTGGCCTAAGGGATTGGCAATGGAGAGGGTGATAAGTGGATAGTTAAGTCCATAGAGTGAATGATTGGACATTGCTGAACTACAGGGAGTGAGGGGAAAAGAGGAGCTGGGGCTACTTAGGAGCCTCTAAGCTCCATTGAGGTACGCTGACAGTACACCTGTCTCCTCACCTAACCTAGGTGGTGGGAAAGGGGCTTATTGCTGTTCCTGTTTGGTTAGAGGCCACAGAGCAGAAAGAGTCTCTGGGAAGGTGGCTGCAGCAGAGACCAGGGAAGAAAGGGCATCACCTTAAGCAAAGCAAGGTGAAGGAACAGAGTGACTCTGACCCAGTGGAGAGGGGGAGAGTCCCTGTCCAAACCAGCACAGAAAAAAAGAAGAGGAAAGAGGTACAGAGAGTAAGTAGCATAGATGGTAGGTAGAAAATAGACAGGGGGAGGGCAAGAATAGTATGGGGAATGTAGAAGCTAAAGAACTTATGACACATGGACATGAACTAAAGGGGGGGAATGTGGGTGGGAGAGGGTGTGCAAGGTGGAGGGGAATGAAGAGGGGAAATGGGACAACTATAATAGCATAATCAATAAAATATATTTAAAAAAAGAAAGAAGAAGTAAGGAAGGAAGGAGGAGGAGGAGAAGGAGGAGGCACCCCCAATATCTGGAAGGGATCTGATTTTCACAGACAGACCTCCGTGCTAATACAAGCCGGTCTGACATTCAGAGCCAGTCCATTTTATTCTCCCGTAGGATGTAAACAATCTCTAACCTCAGATGAGGTCACCCTGAGACAATGATAAAGTGAAACAGAACAAGGCTACTTCATTATTTTGTCTAAGCACAGACCAAAAAGAAAAAGAAAAAACATCCCATAGAAAGATCCTCCTTTTATAACAGCATTTAATCTAGAGCAAAATCTGCTTCCTTAGACCCTCTCCCAAAGCACCTGCTCAGAGTCCAAACCCTGTAACAGGTCCTAACCCCCTCCGAGACACTCTTCCTCTCCCATGCCGTGAGTTCTCCCCCACTGCAGTAAGTGCTGAATCCCACTTGTTCAACTGCAAGGGGGTCCTGGTGGTCTCCGACCGAAGGCATTGACGGTAGGTTCAGAATTCATAAATTGGTGACTGCCTGCCTGTACCTGACTCACTGACATTGCAGTACTACAGCACACCACAGCCACATCCCAAACATCTGCTAGACAAACAAGTAAGCATTTGCAGGAATAAAGGGGGAAAAAACCATTGTAATAATCCACCTGCTTACAATCTTTTTCTGAGCAGTCCTTTGGTCTCGATTTTGATCTCATCCTATACTGAAAAAGAAAACAGGGGAAAATGTTTTTTTCAAAAAGCTCAACCCCCAGAAGATTTATGAGTAATACTACTTCGGTTACAACAGTCTTTTTAATTTTTTGTTTCTTTGATTTTGCTCAGGGAACTTTTAGCTTTACTCATCTTTAATTACCTTAATTTCATGCTTAACTCAGGCACAGAAGAGATCTGTTTGTAATTTCAGATGAGAGAAAATGAAATTCTCCTCAGCAAAGGTGGATTTTAAAATTCAAGGGGAAGAACAATGTGCCAGCTCACAAAAGAAGTATCAACTTTACATTTCAAGGCAATTCAGTGGCAATGCAGTATTAAAGAGCTCCAACTTGGTTTGGAAACAAAACAAAGCCAAACAAAATCAGGGTGGGGTGGGGTGGGGTAGGGGGATGGGACAGGGAGCAGAGGGAGAGTGAGAGAGAGAGAGGTGAAAACAAAATCTATTTTTTCCCTTTTCTTACTGTGGTAAGAACATTTGACATAAGATCTAATTTTCAACCAGTTTTTAAGTGTACCACACAGTGTTGTTTAACACTCTAAGAAGAACACTAGGACTTAATCATTTTGCATAACTGGAGCTTTATGCCTACTGAACAGCAACTCCCCCACTTTTCCCACCCCCATTCTTCTGCAACTACTTGTCTAGTCTGTTTCTATGAGTTTGACTATCACAGATGCCTCATATCAGTGAGATCATGCAGTATTTGTCCTTCTGAGACTGGCTTCTTCCTCTTGGTATAATGTCCTCCAGGTTCATCTGTGTTGTCACATGGCAGGATTTTCTTCTCTAAGGCTACATCATAGTCCATAGCAGGAATACACCCATTCCCTTTACCCTTTCACCTTTCCATGAACACCAAGGTTGTTTCTGCATTTGGGCTGTTGTGAGTAATGCTGCAGTGAACACGGGAGTGCAAATGTCCCTTTGAGATCCCAATTCCAATTATTCTGAATACCCAGAAATGGCACTGTTGGGTCACATGGAATTTCTATTTTTAGTTTTTTTGTGGAACCTCCATACTGTTTTTTCGCAGAAGCTACCACAATTTACATTCCCACAAACAGTGAACATTTTCTCTCACATCCTCAATAACATTTGCTATCTTTTTAAAACTTTTTAAATGATAGCCATCTTAACACATATTAGGTGATAGATATCTCATAGTGGTTTTGTTTTGCATTTCCCCATGATTAGCTATATTGGACATCTTTTTATAAACCTGTTGGTCATTTGTACACATTCTTTAGCTAATGTCTATTCAATTCTTTTGTCCATTTAGAAATCGGGTTATTAGGTTTTTTGCTATTGAGTCAAAGGAGCTCCTTACCTAGTTTGCTTATTAACCTTTTATCAGCGACATGGTTTCACATATTTTCTCCCATTCTGCAGGCTGCCTTTTCATTCTGTTAATTATTCTCGATGCTGTGCAGAAGCTTTTCACTGTCTTTAGAAGGTGGGGTATTCAAGAGATGTTAATATTATTTTTTTAGTTTCTTGTATTTTTCAAATGTTTAAAAAAGAATAAATAATTTTAAAAATAATAGTAATCCAAAAATAATTATAGCCAATTCAGGAAGCTAAGTGAATAAGAAATGTGGTAATTACCTGAGCTTTAATAACTGTTATTTCAGGAAGGGGGGGGGGGGAATTGTGATTTGCATATATTGCTGTTCACGTTAATTGTATTCACCAAGGCCCTTTTCTTCTGCAGTTGATTTGATGCCGAGTAAAGCAATGGCTCAAGGACCAAGAAACCACCTCCTGGGGCTTTTGATAAATTTCAGTTTGTCAACTTAATTTTCTGAGTTTGAGAAGAGGAAGCAATGAGAAGATGGAAATGTGCAAGAAGTGACTAACTTGTGCATTGTGGATGATCACATTCAGCAGGCCCTCTGAGAGGCAAGTGCTGAGATCATATTTTACATTTTTAATACACTTCCTATATTTATTGAAAAAAGCTAGTGTAAACAGATGCATCTTCCTAATGAGGATGCTACAACTAATATTCCTCTTTACTGTGAAAAAATCCCGAATTTTATGAAAAATATAGAAAACAGCTGAAGGCAAAGGCATGTTTGTTTGTTTATTTTAAGAACTACAGATAAGTTTCTCTTTCATTACTGAAATATGTGGCAGATTAGGATTGTGATAGTGATGGATAAAATAACAAATAAAAGAATGAAGAGCTCACGGGGAACGGAAGATGTCAGCGTAGGGCTGCAGGCTTTGTAATCCTGAGAACGGGGGACACAGTGCCATCCATGTCAGAAGGTTCTGCATCACAACAGTGACATCCTAATTGGCACATGTTTACATTCTCCTCTTGGGCTTCTCTGTGCATTTTGTCAGTGATTTTCAACCATAGGTTTCTTTTTAACTACAGCAGCTCAACCTCAAATTCTCAAAACTACTTTTTGTCTTCTTTAAACATTTATGTAGCATTTAATGATTTCTGGAAAGCTATGAGTCTTTACATCAAACCAAATATAAGGTTGTATGCTAAAAAGTCTGGAAGCCACTGTCCAGGGGGATCCCTGAGAATGTAATATGTCTTTACTTAAACTGGAAAAGCACCAAACTAATTATTGTGGGCCAAAAGGATGCTGGTCTCTTACCCCAGAAAACCTTCAGGGTGAAGGGGACTAAAGAGGCACAGATGCAGTGAATCATCCATGTCTAAATGAGAGCTTCTAGCTTGTGTACAACTGGTACTTTCTGAGGGGTGGCAAGAGGTTCGGGAATTTTTTTTTGTAGCTTCTGCTCTTTCAATGTCCTCTGCAGCTGTCTGCCATTATGTAATGATGAATTCTACTCAAAATGGCTATCACAGCCTTATTGAATTGTACCAGTCTAAGTGAAAAAGGAAAGACAATGATAAGAATTGCTAAACAATCCAATGTCAGTACTGAAATAAAGTTGAAGATATTGGAAAATTTTAAATCTAATATGAACAATCAAAATCTAGACCTTCACTCACTTCAATATAACAAGAAAGGTGATATCCTTGTTATGGGGCATTTCTGAGGCTCCCAAGCAAAGCCTGGGTGGGTAAACCTGTGTCTACAGGAGCTGTGCACATTGACAGGAATACTCCGAAGCTGAGGGACATTCTGGCCGGGGAATGTGATAATGGTGGTGGGGATGGGGGGGGCCTGTCTGCAGAAGAATTCATCCTAAGAGAAGAAGTCTGGTACAGGAAGGCAGACCCAGACACAGTACCTGATATTCTAAAGTGAGTGTTGTCCCAGGTTCTGTGAGGTTATTGGCATTTGAGTAGGTCACACCTGGGCACTCTGGCCAGATGTGTGCTGCAGAAAAGAAGCTGAGTATATATAAAATCCATGAAGCACAGCATCTCCCCATGGAGGCTAGTGCCCAGGAGAACCGCGTGCCTCAGCTGCTTATGCTGAGCATGGGGATGTGAATCTATTTCTCAGGCATTAATGAGGTGGAGCAGAAGGGGAGTTGGAGGAAGCATCTTCCTAATTACAAGATCGATCTCTCTATGGGCAGGAGGTAGCCTTTAACACGGGACTGTATGAAGATAAATTTAGAATCATTATATCCATGCAATGAAGATACTATGAAATGTGAATAACAGTTTGCCAATTGATTTACTTATCGTGATAATATAGAACAACACACAAATAGTTTCCAATATTTACCTCATTTTTCCCCAAAGATAACATATACATGTAGGTAGTTTACATAAAAATAATAAAACACCCCATGTAATCACCCCCTAGCTAAAAAAATAGAATATACCAAATGTAACATGGCTCTACTGCTCTACTGCTCTACTTTCTGGATCTACTTTTATTTTAGAGTATAAGTATGGTTTCAAACTGGCTACGTTCTCTCGCTCATAAAGTATGCATATTTCTAAGAAAGCTACTGATGCATCCAAGAGTTGTTAAGCATGACTGAAGAACGAAAATGGTTTCCAAAGAGAGAGTGCTGATTCCCAGTCCCACCAGTACTCCCTGGGCTTTCTGGTTGCCTCACATGTTCTCCGCCACTGGCTGTGATCAGCTATTTTCTGTATTGGAGGTTAAGTGATATTTTACAGTGATTTTTATTCTGCTTTTCTTTGATCACTAATATGTTCAGGCATATTTTAATTTGCTTACAAATCAGTCATGTTTCTTCTCCCATGACCTGCCTTTGTCTTTTCTCTTGGTTTAACTTTTTTATGTGATTTGTAAAAATTTTTGCTGAGTTCTGGATTCTAGTCCTTGATAGCTGTGCATTTTGTAAATAACTTGTCCCAACTACTAGCTTGTGTTTTTATTCTCTTCATGGTGTTTTTAGTGATAATGAATCCAGATATAAATCTTGACGTATTTTTAATCTTTTCCTTTATGTTCCATGCTTTGTTTAAAGGTCTTAGTGAAATCTTTTTGTGAATTGAGGGTTAAAGATATTCTCCTATGTTGTCTTATAAATATTTTGAAATTTTGCTTTCCACATGTACATCCATGTGGAACTGAATCTTGTATATGGTGTGAGTCATGGTCCTCGTTTGCTTTTTCCCATCTGTAAAATCGATTTACTAAACAGTCCATCTTCCCCCAGTGATTTGCCAAGGCAAATATCAAGTTATTATATACAAGCTGGTCTGTTTCTGGGCTCTCTTTCCTCTTTCATTGTTTTATTTGCCTATTTATATACTAATATAGCCACTGTCTAAATTATTAAGTCTGTATGAGTAATGCTGCCTCATAGCACAAGTCCCATCTTTGAGGCAGGTTTTTTCCTTTACGTTTTTAAATCCACACTGAGGTGTTGTTATTGTTATTTTAAACAGTCAATGTTGTTTAGTTTTTCCCTCAGCTTTATCAAATTTTCATTCACCATTTTCCCCTGAGCTTCAGCCTTTGCTTCAGGGGTTATTTTCTTTCTTACTGAAGTATAATTTTAGAAGTTTTATTTACAAATTTTTGTTAATAATAAATAGTTTTTGTTGTTACTAATATTTGAAGGCATTTTAATTTTGCCCTCATTTCAATGAAAAACAATAATCTTTCTGAGTATTTAATTTTAGAATGGACGACAATTATTTTCTCTTAAGACTCTAAAGATTTTTTAAAATATTTTCCTAGTTTCTATAGTTACTGATACCATGTCAGTTTAATTGTCATTCTTGTAGGTAATTTGGGACCATTTGAAATTCTTATTTACCCTGGGTTTTTTGGTCATACAATTACAATAAATTCCAGCTCCAAATTTGGATGGGGAATGTCTACATTTATATGGTTAGGCACTGTCATCTCTCTCTCTATATATATATACATCTATATATATCTATATATCTATAGATATATATGAGATATATGATCATCACCTGGAGCCAAAACCAAGCTAAGTATGTTTAGTTTCTCTCTCCGCTTTACCAGATTTTGCTCAGTGATTTCCACTGAGAGTGCCACTTTTTGATTGTTTTGGTTTCCAATCTAGTCTGTAGATTTGACTCCTGCCTTCCACAGGCAGTTTCACAAACACAACAGAGTTTTAGATATCCTCATAATAAACTCTTGTTCCAGAAATTATTTATCTTTCCAGATGCATTATTCCTCACAGCTCTGGTCTCTGGTGATTTCCCCAATACGTCCAATTGCTTAGCCATGTTTTTGAAAAGATGATATTCACACTTTATCATGCATTTCAAATAGTCTATACAAGAAATGTTTCTTCAGATACCAAATTAAATGTATTGTAGAAAACAAAAAATGCTGATATTTTCCAGTTCTTCTTCAATATCCTTAAATATTCTTTTGAGCAGTTCACCTCCTTTAAACTCTTCTCCATTAAGGACCTTGAGAGTTTCCTTGTCAATTACAGTGCCACAGGCATCTTGCTTCTGCCGACATCCTAATTCAATACCCATTTAATACCCCAACTGTTAGCCTCCTAATATTTACAATTCTTTATACTCTTTGCTGTTTGTTCACTCACCTCTGCAGCCTTCTGCCTTTTTTCCCTCGGATTTTCTTCTCCTGTGTCTTCTACTGACTTTGAGTGTAATTGTTGGAATCATCCCATGAAGGTAATCCACTGCCCCAACACGGCCTTGGCTCTGCAGAGGAGAAATGTCACCAAAACCTATGAAATAGCACGTGTCTGCCAAGAGCCTACTGGGAGAAGGTAAAACACAAGTATTTGAAGTAGGATGGGAAATGTGCCTATGCTACTTTTGTTTCTCTGTCTTTTTGAAATGGCACCATGTTTAGAGAATGCTCTCTGTGCTGTTTCCTTAGACCTCTGATTCTGCCATTTTGGGGGACTGGCTGAGTGATGACAAAACATAACAGCTCACAAGACAGGCAAAATGTTAAGCATCTGAGAAGAGTAGAGACGTGCTGGGTAAATAGTAGCCATGGATATATTCAAATACACTTGCATGGGTGGAGCTGTATCAAATATGGGCCGCCGAGCACAATATAAATTCTACAATGCAGAGATTTTTGACAATTTTATTTCTTGTTCCTGGCTCATAGCAGGTGCACAAAAATATTTATCAAAGGAATAAAAAAAGTGATAAATACTCCATTTGAACTTAGGAAGTTGATATTTTTCATACTATGATCTCATAATAATATATAATAATAATAAAACAATTAGAAATTAATCAGGATAGGTCCATTCACTTTTAAAGTTTGCTTTGTACAAGAAACATGAAAAAGTTAATAATGTATTATATCCTTCTTTTTCTGCACTACATTAGCCATGCTTGAAATGAGCATAGTCATTGAGGCTATGCTATCCAAAATAGACATTAATATTTATGTGGCAGCAGCTACCAGAAGAGCAGCACAGTGCCCCGGGGAAATAATTCACTTCTTTCGAATCAGCCTCACATCCCAGGTTCTCATCAGTGAAGAAATGCCCCAGAATATCTCATTTGTTGATTGCTACTCAAAACCCCACATACTTTTCCTCTCTCTCATTTCTAGGTTTTCTATTAATTTTCTTCCAGGGTTGCCATTACAATAATCTTTAAATAAGGCAGGTGCCAATGAATGTATTATTTTTTTAATCAGGTGAAAATGGTGTCATAATCAAAGTGTGCGTGTAATTTCCTTTATATGGTAGCTGTTTTCAGAAAGTGTGTTGTAATGGTAGGTTGTTAAGTATATGTTGGCTGAATAGTAATATATGTTGTAAGTGTGTTAATGGAGGTTGCTGTCTAAGAGAAATTTTGTAGTGAGTTTTGGCAAGTTTTAAAATCTACCTATGGAAGTATTTCGAGTAGGGAAAATAACTACCCTGAGCTTTAAAAATCTGGATTTTCATACTTTGAAATTATCTAAAACAAAGGTATGTCTGTAAAAGAAACTAAGGGATTTTTATTTGTTTGTATTTATGAACAGCATTCCTATGTGTGCCACTTGAACAAATGCCTAACCTTATTCAACAATATCTTCAAGAGAAACCCAAATGAATCCTGGATTTCTAACCTGTTTCCAGTAGTTCTAGAACATACTCCCAATTCAGTCACCTCCAGGGATCAGACAGCTAGCATAAATGCTGAAACAGGCCAGCTGTAATGCTACAAAGGGCGTATGCTCCAGCTCAAGGGTTCTCATCAACTGTCGCCTTGTGAAAATGTTGATGACCACTGCCAGATCTTGTTTTACAAGAAAAGCAAAAACCAGAATTTAATGTATTTTTTCCCATTTGTAAAGTATTAACAAGCAAAATCACAAATTGGGCAAAGATAATGATCAGGCCATTCACAGAAAAGAAAACCCAAAAGGACAATAAACTTTTGAGAAGGTGAATATATCTTCCTGGGTAATCAGGAGAAAGAACACTATAATGACAATAGTCATTCAGTCCCCTCAGATCTAAGGTTTGCCAAGGAGTTCAGCAAAGAGAGCTCTCATTCACCACTGGTCGTAGTGTAAATTGGCACAATCACTTTGCTGAAAGATGCATATACCAGATGACCAGCAACTCCATTTCTGGATTTACCTGCTAGAGAAAACCACACGCATTGGTGCATTAAAGACAGCACATGAATGCTTGCAGCATGGTGGTTGGAAACAGCATTAAATATTTAGGAAAATATGCTGCAGCATATTGTAATGGAATGCATTACAGCATTTAAAAAAATGGCCTAAAACTACATGTAACAAAATGTTACAAATATACTACTAAGCCAACACAAACCAAGAGGTGTAGAAGGCAATGTACAGGTTGTGCAAGACAGTTAAAAACCTGGGATATACTATGTATTTATTTATTTATATAAAAAATATTATATTTTATGCACATATATAAATGTATGATATGTATACACACATGTATATTACAAAAATTAAGTATTTATATATATTTAAAGAAAAACATGCATGGGCATAATAAACATCAACTTCCAAAGAGAGGTGATGCGCTCTGGAGGAAGAGAGAACAGAGTGGAAGCAGAAGAGTGTGTGGAAGTGCCGGCCAGAGCTTGTAATGTTTAGTACATACAAAAGTAAAAATCCGATAAAGCACCAGTGTTATATGAACTCAGATGAAAAAATCAATCGTGTAGTGTAGGGACAGATTTGTTTCCATGTACAGTAAACTAGCCTATTTTAATTGTCTGTTCAATATCTGTTAAATATTCAATATCTGTTAACGTGGATACTATAAAAAAGTTAATGTGGACAGACTACATTTAGAGCAGGGTATTTTTAAAAAGCTAATTGATGAACCCTGGCTGGCGTAGCTCAGTGGATTGAGTGCAGGCTGTGAACCAAAGCATCTCAGGTTTGATTCCCAGTCAGGACACATGCCTGGGTTGCGGGCCACGGCCCCCAGCAACCACACATTGATGTTTCTCTCTCTCTTTCTCCCTCCCTTCCCTCTCTGAAAGTAAATAAATAAAATCTTTTAAAAAATAAAAACCTAATTGATGATACCTACACACAGTCCATTGTTTTATTCTGTGGTAAGAATAATGAAATAACACCAGAATATCTTCTAATCTCACCATGGTTCTAATTTATACTGAAATGAGGTACCAATTTAATTGTCTTCCTAAGAATTAACTGTTCTTAGCATTCTAAGAGTATCCAGTTATATTTGGTAACTATCCACATGTCTCTCCTTTTGAATCACTACCAGTATACTTTCATTTTATTGATATTTTAATTGCAAATATAATAAATCTAGAGAAAAGTACATAATATAAAGAGATAGCTTAACCAGTTATGAAAGTCTAGGCCTGGTGATTCTCCCTACCATTCTTTTCTTTCCCCGTGTCTACTCCTAGTTTTCTGGACCTTTACTCAATCTCTTTTCCTTTACATTAGTGTGCGGTACCCTTCTTCACCAAGATTTCCTGAGAGTGAGTCCCTTCTAGGGAAGGAACATCTTATCTCCTTCAAGGGGGCAGAGGGACCAAGCTTTTCTTTCTTTTCTTCAGAGCCTGTCTCCAGGAACTTGAGCATTGAAGACACTCGATGAATGTGTGTTGAATGCCGGGACAAACAAAAGGGAAGCTGCGTCAACAGACGCTAAGGACACAGGGGTTCATGAGCCCCTGTGTGCCCCTAAAATAATGAAGTGAAATCATTCTAAGTGTTGAAATAGGTGAGGACAGGTTGTATGATGATCCCCCCACCCTCCCTTTCCTATTTTTAATGCTTCTTATGAGAATGAAACATTTGATATTGAAATGTTACTTTATGAAGATATAATCACTAAAACGAACAAGATAATGAGGCAGAGAAAGAAAGACACAGGAACTCGGCTTCCACGGTATCTTTGCCTCCACAGCCAAGTCGCGCTGGGAACCGCTCCCGAACGCCCGGAGACGGGGAACGCAGGCCTGCGCCCAGCCGTATTGAATGGCTGCAGCCCATCGTGATAATTAAGAGAACAACATAGCTACTTCTTTTATTCTTCCCTTTCGGGATTGCCCATTCTGACTGTAATTTCACTTGTTTCTGCAGAAAGGGGAAACACACAGTCGGTCCGCAGCCACACCAAGACAATGGACATCCTCAGCATCTCCTTACAGTAGCGCAACGGCTGTCTAACACGAACGTTTTGCTACTGCTTTTGATTCGGAGAAGGGGCAAAGAATTGAAAAGTACTTACTGCTTTGCCTCATAAAGTTGATGTTGGCATTTGATAGATTTTGTCCCAAAGGAGAAAGCATGAAAAAAAATGGGGTGTATGTCCAGTCCTAAATTCTCACATTTGTAGAGTGTTCTCAGACTTCATGCCCAAGAAAGCAGCCTCTATGCACATTTTTAAATGGATACAGTTGCCAGTAAAATAAGTGGCTTCTAGGTGGAAGATTTCAAAGCGTTAGGAGACTGGAGAAAATGTAGCTCTATCCTGAATTTTACTAAGCAGAAGGACCTGGTCACCAAATAAAAAAAAAAGACATAGTTACCTTTAGTGCCTAGGCTTGTGAGTGAAGGTTTAAGAAAAATCAAAAGTTATTATAATGGGTATTATAATGTTTAAGAAAAATTAAAAGGTATTATAACATGTAAAATGTAGGGCAGGTAGCAACTCTTTGAAACTACATAAGTAATAAAACAAGAATTTGTTGTTATGCAATAATATCCCTAACAATTGTTCTGTGACTCAGAATTTCATCTCACATTTCTAAGATCAAGGCGAGCCTTCCATTCTCCTTTGCTTGTGGATTATTTGCCCTTCTGCTCATATGGTTTCTTCTACTAACGAACTTTGGAAAGTTCGTTAACTTTCCAAATTATTCATTTCTGTCTAAGTGAGAGGGAAACACACAGAGAGGACTCAAATTAAAAACACAAAAGAGACATAGTTTGAAAAGGATGCTGGTTAATAAGAAAAATAAACTTAGATCTGATTTCAAGTTAGAGAGCAAAAAAACATAACATGTTCCCTGGTGTGATTTCAATGTTATTATTTACTTAATAATTATGTTACGAGGAGCACTGAATGTTAGATACCATGTTAGGAGCAGAAGGCGCCACCTCACATTCAGGCAGGGATTGTATCAGGATGCATGTCAGAGTTCAGAACTGGAAATGAGCCATGGTGTTTGTATGTTAGGCATTATTGTGTAACAAACCACCCCATGACGTAGTAGCTTAATACAACTATCATTCTCTCCATCCTGCAAAGGTCATCAGGATGACTGGGTGGCTCTGCTAGTCAGTGGCAATTAATCATGTCACCCTCAGGTCAGGTGAGTGGCTTCGCTGATTTTGAGCAGGCCCTCCCTGGTACCTGGGATGGGACAACTGAGCTCACATGGCTCTCCTCTTCCAGCTCCACATGGCTCCACATGGCCTTTCGTCTTCCAGCAGGCCAGCCTGTTCCTATCCCCACGATAAGGGCAGGAGACCAACAGAGAAAGCCAGTGTTTATGGCCTCTGGGGACTAAGCTTGGGACTAAGCATTCTTCACGTTGACTTCTTCCCATTCGGTTGACAAAAGCCAGTTAAAAGGGTGGTCGGGTCTAAGGCTGGGAAAACCAACTCCAAGAACGGAACTGCAAAATTACATTGAAAAGAAAGTGCACAGAAGAAAGTTTGAAGAATTGGGGCCACAGAATGGTTTCACTTGGGAACACAAAGAGGGCCAAATGTGATTTTGGAACAACTAAGATGGTGCAGTCTGCTAATTGAGAAAGGGACAGGATGTTTCAAAGCACATAGAAATCTTACCCATGACTCAGGCAGTGTCTTCAGGACCACAAAGAGAAGCCCTTAAGTCACCAATCACCAGCCTAGGTGATGAGCAGCCAGCATGGCAGTACCCGAGAAGGCAGGTAGTGCTAACTCCTATTGCTCAGCTCTGAGAGTTGTCTACAACCAACATGAGACTGGCCTATTGGCAGAGAGAAGAGGTGGCGGTTCTCCATAAATTCTGTTTTATTGTAGAAAATTTTTGGCTTAATTGCAGAGCCATGGATACCTAGAGTTGATTTTTTCAAGAAAACTCAGTAATTTCAAAGCCACGTTTCTATTGGACTCTAATCAGTCTTGCTTCCCTTCTGAGAAAATCCCCTTGATTTTCACCGCCATGTATACAATGATGTGCTGTTGTCTTCTCCACAAAGGTACATTTGGCTGAGAGCAAATATTCAATAGCGAAAAGAAATGAGAGCCAGACTCAGCCAATCCTTCCTAATTACATTATGACTCAGGAGGACACCCATCAGTAGTTTTAGTCATTATTGGATATTAAAGTCAAAGGCCTTTCCTATACAGCCGCAGAGTTGTCCAAATTGAAGGTCATCTGTGCATCCTTGCAGAAATTTTCGTAGCATAATAATGCACAAGCAGTTTTAATAACACTATTATATTTTCAGTCAGCCCCAAACAATTGACTAAAACATTAGCCTTCTCTTGATGGCTGTTGGAGCATCACCAGCACTCTCCTCCCTGTGGGTCTTTTACAGCTGGACTGGGCTGAGCAAAGAGGACCAGTTGTGAAGAGCCACCTGCTGTGCTAAGGCAAACCGAAGTGTCTGTTTCCAGGACGCAGGTTCTTTTTCTCCCTTCTACTTGCCCCCACAGATGTCTGACAGCCTTTGTATTTTTCTGATCAACACCTGAATAAGGTTCCAGTAACTTTGTTTTTTTTTTTCCTTTTTAATTCATCTTTCCATCTCTTATCAGAAATATTCGTGAAAGGAAATTTAGCAGTGGGAAACAATGAGTGGACTTCCCACATGTGGTTCAGATTCTTAACACGATGTTAGGGGCAGCAAAACTCTGCTGCTGGCCCCGCACTCCAAGCGCTTTTGATTATGGGTTTAGACAACTGTTCCACTTCTTCCTCTATCCATGTACCACTTTTTTTCCTTTTTCAGTATCACGTCCCATGTCAAGGGCCAGAATATTCTCCCTGACATTTGTTTTGTGCCTGAGGAGCAGAAGCAAGGGGTCATAAAAGAAAATGGGTTCCAGAAAAGCCAGGCACATCTGGGTTTGAGCCCTGGCTGGTGTAGTTCAATGGATTGAGCACAGGCCTGTGTACCAAAAGGTGGCTGGTTCGATTCCCAGTCAGGGCACATGCCTGGGTTGCAGGAAAGGTCCCCAGTAGCAGGTGTGTGAGAGGCAACCACACATTGATGTCTCCCTCTCTTTCTCCCTCCCTTCCCCTCTGTCTTAGATAAATAAAATCTTTTTTAAAAATCTGGGTTTTGAGTCTTTGAGAAGTGGTTTAAATCTCTCTAAATGCTATTTTCTCATATTTCAATGAAGTTTAAAACTGTATCTACCTCATAAGATTGTTATGAGAATGAAGCGAGATAGGACATGTCTCATTTTCACATTAAGCATTCAGTACCTGTGAAGAATTATTATTATTACTGTTATCTTCACATCTGTCTTAACAACAAACAGAACATGACAGTACTTAGAAGCAGCACTTGCTCTTACAATTATTCAAATTGTAAGCACTTTCCATATGTTAACTCATTTAATATAAGTACTGTACTTTCTATTCATTAACTCACTTAATACTTATAACAATACTGTTAGGGAAATACTATTATTATTCCCATCCTGTACGTAAGGACTGTGGCACAGCAGGTTAGATAGCCCAGCAGAGATCACATGACTAGAAAATTTCAGGCTCAGAGTCTTATTCCAGAGGCCATCTTTTCAACCACAACACTATAGGCTTCTGGAAAGAAATTGCCCTTCAAGGAGGGAGGGTGCTGTAATTATTACTTGTGTCTCTAGTCATTACATAGCTCTAATCAGGCATATGGCGTGTGGACTGAGTTGGGTATTTCAAAATACTTGCTCTTTCTCCTTTAGAAAATAAGCTCCTCAGGGGAAGAAACAATGCATATTGTCTTATTTATGCTGCAGCACGCTATTCTGCATGCTGCAGCACAATATGCTGCATGCTGCAGGTCCACAGGTCTTATTGTCTGGTGCACTCTATCTTTAATTTCCCAACAAGGTTTCTAGGAACTCTAAGTGGGTCCCAAGAGCTGTGAGTTAGAAAGACCCTGAGACTTGGCCTCCCAAGCTCCCATGCAAAATTTTCATGAATGCTTCTCAGGCATCTAAGCACCTGTCTATGTAAAGGAACCCCAGCATTCTACAGAACAGCACACAGAGAAATGATGGCACCCACAGCTGCCAGCCTCCTGCTGGGTGGTTAGCCCCACGCTGCCAGGAACTCCACCTGCCTGGGGGTCCCTGGACCAGAGCGAGCAAGACTCAGATGCCTTTGAAAGCCAATAGGTGAGAACCAACTCAAATGGGAGACAAAGAAAGCTCAGAGGGAAGGAAGTACTAACAGTCCTTTTCAATCACTATACTATTTTCATCTGAAGAGTTTTAGAAATGTTTAAAATTATAATTTGTAGGTGAGCAAAATGTCTTTATGGGAAATTAGGGACACTGTGGGCGGCTGCATCAGGGGCACGAGTTTAACAGTTAAAGGTTTAATATGAAAACAAACACCCTGCCATTTACTATTTCAATAGCTCTCCATGAAGTAAAATTCATGGTATAAAGTGAATTTACTATATTAAGAGTCAAAATTTTCCCAGTTTCGACTTCTCACTATAACACAGAACATGTATTACCATATTTTGCCATGTATAATGTGCACCCAGGTTTCTCCATGTTTCTGTGTGCTTTATACATGGGATTATACCCATGGTATGTAATCATTATATCCATGTATAATGTGCATCTTTATTTTTCCCTCAAAAATATTGGGCAAAAAGTGTGTATTGTACACACTAAAATACCATAAGTGAAATATATTCTTGACCATGTAAGCTACCACTCTGGTATTTAAAGCCTGTTTGATCTCTTTTGCTTGGCAGTCAGGGGGATGTGGGTTCAAATCCAAACCCCACTTGTACTAGGGTTATGACACTGCTGTAGTTATTTAGCTCTCACTTAATCTTATTTTTTTTCTATCTATAAAACAGGCACAGTGATATGTCTGTTTCTTGGAGTTATTCTGATGATTAAATCAGAATAACAGTAGTTGCTCAGTTAATGCATACTACTATATTGTCTGATATGTAGAATTCTGATCATTCACTAGAATAGAAATACCACGAGTAGTTCAAAAATTAAGTTTTAGAAACAACTTTAGAAAAATTGAGCATTACAGCACAGTTTACAGTTAGGGCAGGATCCCATTCTATATTAGCTGAAGAGATGCAAAGTTTTGGGGTTTTTTTAAGATTTTATTTTTTTATTTATTTTTAGAGAGGAAAGGGAGGGAGGGAGAGAGAGAGGGGGGGCAAGAGAAACAGCAATGTGCGGTTGCTGGGGGTCATGGCCTGCAACCCAGGCATGTACCCTGGCTGGGAATCGAACCTGCGACACTTTGGTTCGCAGCCCGCGCTCAATCCACTGAGCTACGCCAGCCAGGGCGAGATGCAAAGTTTTCATGAAGAGTTACATATTTATCTCACCTTCAAGCTAGTTTCTAGGTCACATCAGGTGTTACTTCTGTCTTCCATCTTTTTTTTCTTCATCTCCCTCACTCATTCTTTCTGGTTTTCCTTCGCATTTCTTACTGACCCAATGTGTATGATCTGCCAACCCTCATCCTCTTGTGAGGATGGTGATCCACTTTCTCTAGTTGACTCCCTTCAACCGACGTCCATGTCAGAAAGCTCTGGATTTGAGCGAAACTACCTCACTTTCCTCTATGTGGAAACTTGAGTTTGGGGAGTTGGTGGGAAGGGTAAACTAGGTGGAATGCAATTCTTTCTTCTTCCTGCCATGAGCTCTGGGTCACAGGCACACCAGATGACAGTGTAAAATAGAACGTGGACCTCTCAACAAGGCAAAACTCATTCTCCAAAATGAATTGTGCATGTGCCCAATAATTTAAGAGCTATTTTACACATCAATCTCCACTCAGTCTTGTAATACAAGATGGACACATCTGGTTTTTCAGAAAAGAGAAAGATGGAGATTGGTATAAATGAAGATTTTTTTTATAAGCCTAGAGATTGAATTCAGTGGGTCTGTCTCATATATTACTGAAAGTTAGCAATTATGCTAAAGAAAATTACACATTTGTCCCATTTAGAGAGGGTCTGTAGTAGCCCTCAGGGTCTAGATCTGAGGCTGACTTATTAATTAATAGACATGAACTGAATCCTCAAGTTAACTGAGCTGTCCTGGCCCTCCAACAGTCTTTTAATCCAAGTACCATAATACCCTTATTTATTTGTGTGAATATTCATACTTATTTTGACTCTATGCTGGAACCTGAAGGGAAAGAGAGCCAAGAAGACCTGATCTCTACCCACAGGGTATTTACATTCTGCTTTGTAGAGAACAAGTGAAAATTGCTCGAAGGATGAAAGAATCACACAGAGAACTTTGTGAACTAAGCAGTAGGAGAAGAATTTATGGACAAAGTAGGACTTAGGTGGGACTTGATGGTGGTTGGATTGAAAAGAAAAAGAGAAAGAGAGAGCCAATCCCAGGTTCAGGAACTCAAGAGGAAGTACATCCCAGAACAGTAGGGAAGATGAGTGGAAAACAAGGCCAAGGAGAGTTTTGACTTGAATAGGATAGACACAGGCTTGGGGTCTCAGATGGGTTTTTCAGTGAGGGAACAATAGAGCATCCTTTATTCAACAAATAGGAATTGAACACCACTTTGGGCAAGCCATTTTGTCTGGTGCTGTTGGGAAGAGGAAGAAGAATGTCTCAAACTCTAGAAAAGCTTAGAATTCATTGGAACCTGTTTAGGAAGTCTGGTTTCAGAAAGACATATTGGAATAGATATATGTATTCTAAATAATCCATTCAGCAAGATTTGGGAGAAAGTTTTATTGAGTTAAATGTAAACTTTCTTTTAAACCTTCATTAAAAATGATTCTTCTCCACTCTTGGTTCAAGTCCACTTAAAAATCAATCACAGCATTGATCGGCATAAAAATATCTGTGGTTCACAAAAATGTCTTCAAAGACTCACATTTAATTCTGTCAATTTTTGGAGTTTGTGACATGAATTCCGAGGGTAGATATAATTTCTGGATTTATATCCTCTTAGCCTGGTAGTTCTTTTTTTTTTTTTAAGGGAGTTTAAGATGCTCATTCTGATTCCATCTATGACCTGCTGGGACCTCTTACCCGGAGCAGACACTAACTCTGTTGTTTTCACTTGGGATGCCTCGCATCGTAGTACTTGTCAAGACTGGACAAGCAAAGCACTGTGTTTATCTTTCCACTAGCTTCCAAAGTTATGTTGCTGATATTGAAATGTCAGCTCTTTGACCTTTGCATGCACAGAGGAGTCTCAGAGGACATTCCCAGTATTTGAAAGCGAGTTGTGAGAATTTGGTGGTAGGAAGAAACACTGTCTGCAGTTTAACAGCCTTCGGGGTTAGTGTGGTGCTTTTAAAACAGCACTCTGTGTTCTTGGAGGTTTCGTTGAGCAAAGTTAAAATGTAATATAGGTTAATGTAGTTATTCTTCTAATTTGCTGAATTTTCAGTGATTAGAGGTCTGAAAATAAGCTGTTTTCCTTAAGATATTCAAGTTTAGGGCTCCTTAGGCACATGGATTGGAAAGGTGCTTTTGGAAGTGCTCTCCATACACTAATGGAGCACTCTCAGAGTTTTCTGGGGAGTTCCCAGGACTCTGGACAGTATTATTCCAGTATCACCTTGATGAATAAGAAAACATTTCACGTCCCACAAACTTGAACTTGAAATGAACATTGTTGTAGCTGAGTAAAAGGCAAATGCAGTTTACATTATGATTAGCAGAATTTATATTGCAGCATACAATCAATATGGTCAAGGAAATGAAGCTTATCAAGTCTTCCCACTTGCCTAACAAATCTTGTCTAAATTAATAATCACTGATATTTTTATGAAACAACGTCATTCTCAGCACAGGTCTCTGCTTCTGCATTACAGCCACCTTTATACAGGCTTACTTCAGAGGGAGAGGAATTAAAGAGGTCTTCACAGCACTCCTCAAACAATCACGAGAGAGGCAGCAGAGGGAAATCAATAAAGACCCAACTTATTCCTCCCTGAAGAATTCTGGTAATTGACATAGAAGTAATATGAGTATCTTGAGAAGAGAATGTAAATGCCATACAATTACAGAGAACCCAGACTACATGAATTATCAGAGAAGACTCTGAATTGGAGGAATAAGCTTTATGACTTTAAAAGTCTGTTAGTAGCCCCAGCCGGTGTGGCTCAGTTGGTTGGAGTGTCATCCCATAAACCAAAGGTTTGCGGGTTCGATTCTAGGTCAGCGCACCTGTCTGGTTGTGGGTTCCATCCCTGTTGGCGGACGTGCAGGAGGCAACCCATTGGTGTTTTCCTCTGACACTGATGCTTCTCTCCCTCAGCTCTACTTTCCCTGAAACCAAAAAGTATGTACCCGGGTGAGGATTTTTTTTAAAGTCTCTTATTAAGCGAAACAAACAAACAAGAAAACAAATAAAAACCATTCATAGACAGACAACAGTATGGTGATAACCAGAAGGAAAAAAGGGGGTGGGGAGAGGTAGAAGTGGGTAAAGGGGGGATAAATGGTGATAGAAGGAGTTGTGGCTTGGGGTGGTGAATACACAATACAGTATACAGATGATGCGTGATAGAACTGTACCCCTGAAACCCATGTAATTTTATTAACCAATGTCACCTCAATACATACATTCAATTAAAAAATTTTAAGTCTCTTATTAGATTAAAGTTAATACAATTAGAGTTTCCTGTATCCACTAAGGCCCAATTAAAAAAAAACCTTAAAAATAGAACAATGTAAAACTTATTTGTCCATTAGCATAAAAGCAATTTGAAGCAAAAGTACATTTCTGCTACATATTTTTTTCTTCAGAAAAAGTAATAACCTTGCAGTCAAAGTTTGGAGCTCTTTCAGCAATCAAGACTTTTCTATGGTCCAAGATTATTTATTTATCACAATGAATTATCCATTCAACATTATCTTCAGGCTCTTCAAATTATTTTAGCCTGGTTAAATAGCCTTTTAGGACTTCAGTGATAAAACCCTTGAGACTAAAGACACAGGGTTTTTCTCCAATGAGATATATGTGCGAGAGAAGTGCCATCAAGTTCTCTTGGTTCCAAAGTGAAACTTGGAGCAAGTGAAACAATTGCCTGCCAATATATTATGGGTGGGAGTAACTGTAAGAAGAATCATAGTAAAATGAGTCAGTGAGAAGTTCCCAACAAATGTGATGGTGTTTTCAAAAGTGATCAAAATGTATGGTGCATTTGTGGAAACATGTATGTACTTTTTCTAAAATATCTTTTATCAGTTGTTCTAATACTCAGAGCAGTCTTTAAAATATGTCACATGCCATTGTACAAGTTTAACAGATGAATAAACTGAGGCCCAGGGAAACAGGATGATTTGCTTAAGATTATGGGTTTAAAGCACTCAGAATTAGAATCTTGGCTGTCCAACTTCTGAGTCAGAATTTATTCTGTAATCTCAGATGGGTATTGTGTCTGTCATATACCTACATTTTTATCTCCCAAGAGGAAGGTGCTTGTGGCGTTACGATGTCTGCACCCTCAGAGCATGTGCGTGTGTGAAAGAAAAGCCTGTGTACTCAGGGCCTTTCTTTGAAGAAGCCTGGTAAGCATCAACTGTTTGCTCTCACATTTGTTCTCCCTGAGACCCATGGGTATATGGGTCTGCCTTTAATAGAACCACACTCTCAGATCATCTAAGTCAAATTCTGATGTTTATTGTAGCTTTTGGTTTTATGTCCGATATGTGAAACATGGCTCCACCTTTATTTGGAGCTACTGGGAAGTTTGCTTTCAGCTGAGATTCTGTACCTTTTATATTGTAGAATTAAACATGGAGGTAAAGTTATTAGCGCTTATTTCAAAGTGGATCTTAGGTTTTTGTGGCTAGATGTCCTCTTTCTTTTATTTAACTACAGGTATGTCAGGCACACAAGAAAGAAAGAGTTTATTTTGTGGCAATAAATAGGAAACTTTTCAAAACACCATACACCATGTAAATTATGGTTAATTACTGCTAATTATTTTTTCCAACATACACGGTGCTAAGAGCTGTGCACTAGATATGAGCTGGGTACTCAATAACAATGTGTGAGGTGGACGAGAAAGTGCATATACTCATAAATTGTCCAGAAGAATGAAATATTTACAATAAACACTGAAAGAAGTAAAGGAAACATGCAGGGAATGATTGACATGAAGGGACAAGCAGCAGCAAAGCAGGGAAGGACAGATATGTCCAATAGAACAAGCTGTTTACCTTGCGAGTAGTGTTGGGAGATATATGCTACATTTTCTATGAGGGAAAAGCTTTTAAAATAATGGCACAGCCAAGAGTTCTCAGTGCCTAGTTTAACACCTGGAGTATACTAGATGTTTAATTGACCCCAAATCTCCAACAGTTAAAGCACAAGATGTTTAATAAATATTTGTTCAGTAAATGAATTGCTGCTTAGGAGGCTACATCACAGTCATGTCCCTCCTAACTGCATTTTCAAAATTATATCATTTCCAGTAAGAAGGTGGCCTGTGCCTAACCCTTCAGCCAGCACTAGTGAAACCTTTGAGAAGTCCTGGCCTGGTAGGCTGCCCTGCTCAGTGTATAGGAGCTCTTTAATCACCCATCTCTAAAAAAATCCATTTGAAAGTAGCCTTTTCATCAATTGATCTTCCCTTACCTGGTGATTGAATGTTCATAGCTGACATTTATGGGAAACTCACTCCATGTCAGCACATCCTCCAAGTCCTGCACGCAGAATCTCAGGCTCTGTCTTAGCCCTCAGAACCAGGTCCCCAGGTTTGAGAAACACTGAATTAATGCATTTAATTCCTGCAACAGTGCTGGGAGGTGAAATGTTTATAACCTTTATTTTAAAGAGGAGAAAAAAGAGGCACTGAGAAGTTGAGTTACACGGATAAAGACACACAGCTAGAGAGGGTCAGAGCCAGGGTTCAGACCCAGCGGAGCTGGCACGACACCACGAATCTTAACTGCCATCCTATTTTCCTTTGTGATGGCACCACCACCAGCTGCAACCCCATGTCTCTAGCAGTGAAAGCACAAAAAGGGGACAATTACACCTTTCATCACAAAACGTGAAGTGCAACCTAAGTCTGCTTGCTGTAGCACAAGGGACACTGGCTTTGGAACCTGACAAATCTGGGTTTTGCCCCTTTTTACCCACTGGACCTTGTACCAGCCATTCATTTTATTAGTTTCCTCATCTGTCAAATTGGGCTACAATTGGTCAGACTGTAGCAAGAATTTAAGCTAATGTGCCAAGTAGGGCAAAAGTAGGTTTGCAGCTGTTCCTATAAAAAATAATACAAAAATTAATAAATAATGCAAGAACAAATCCTGTTTCTTGTACTCACAATTGTAAACCCATAATACTTCCGCCCCACCCTCCATTCAGATTACTTTGGAAAGTGTCTGGCAGCCAGTATGCTCTCAGTAAGTGGTGATTCTAATGAAAGGGATTTGCAATTTTGTGTTTGTTATAAGTTGAAAAATTTATTTGAACATCTTTTAGAGGAGTTCTAATGCCCTGAGTAAATATCCAAACAAAACCTATACTTACTTTCCTAATCATTTGAACTAGAAGACAAGCTATGTTTAAATGCTTAATAGCTTTGGTAATTTATAAAGGTTTAACTTAGTCATTGTGAAGGTATAATGAAGAACTAGTCATTTTGCAGGAATAGGTCAAGTACAACAAAGTTTCTACTGAATTAATTTCCAGAGAAGCTCCCGGAACTCCAGTTCAATCATGAGATGGGCCCAATCATCCTCAGGTTTTACGTTCTTTTCCTAGCCTTGAACAAGGGTGACTTCAGGGAGTATTTCAGCCAGGTCCAGAATCGTTGTGGGACATCACCAATATTAATTTCACCCCTGAATGAGGACTAGAAGCCAACATAATGCGACTTCATTGGAACTTCAGAGTGGTGGAAAGCAGAGCAAACTCGTCCTCCCTTTCCTTTCTGTCTCTGATTTCATCCGAAAAGAGGTTAAATGTAACCATTGAACTTTGAACTTTCACATTTTGGTTATGAACGGTTTCCTTGTTTGCCTGTGGTGATCGTCTCTGAAACGGCAATGCAGGTGTCACATAGCCCCGCCTCTCCTCTGTCCTCCGTAAAAATCCGTCCTCCTGCTGGGTACAGCGGAAGGACAGAAAAATAAGCTCTCAGGACCCGACAAGAAGGAAGCCTTAGCCCTTAATTCAGTTTTCAAAGCCCTGGCAGCGTGTTAAGGTAATTGGCCCAGTTTAAAGCACATAATCTATTTTTCTTTATCTCTCAACTATTTCCCAGTACTATTAGGTTCTTACACCTAGGGTTTCTGAGAAATAAAGCAATTATATTAATGTTGTCAATCACTGCTGCCAGACTGATCAATAAAAACAGTGTTAACCCTACTAATTAATTGCTGGCAATCACCTAACTAACTTGAAGAAACCATTAGTTGCACAAAAGTGAACAAGGAAATGCTCTGATGTTTGCAATGGGCTGTTTGAAAAACAGTAGATTTCAATTCCTCTCTAAAACAGAATAGTTCAGCTCTAAGTGAAAAACTGTTTGGTTTTAGATGTGAATAAAAGTTTTTATTGCAATTCTCATTCAAGGCTGCTGACAGTAAATAAAGCAGGAATGTTCACCAGCAGATCTGCTGTTTGTGAAGACAGAGTCCGGCTGAGGCGACCCTGTCTCAAGCCCCATTGCAACTACGTGGTCACCTGGATCTCCCTGATGCAGGGGTTTCTAGTTTAACAAAAGCCAAATGGGCTTCTTTGCTTGGAATTTTTGGGAAACAAACGAATCATTTAAATACTCCTTTTGGTGAACCTTATTGACATTATTAAAAATTAAATATTGAGCCCTGGCCAGTGTGCCTCAGTTGGGTGGAGCATTGTCCCATAAACTTAAAGTTCTCAGGTTCAAGTCCTGGTCAGGGCCCATGCCTGGGTTGCGGGTGTGGTCCCCATCTGGGGAACAAGCAAGGCAACTGATGGATGTTTCTCACAGCTTTGTTTCTCTCCCTCTCTCTCCCCTCCTCCATCTCTAAAATCGATGAGCATGTCCTCCAGAGAGGATAAAAAAAATAAATTTTTCTCTATGTGTAAGTTCAAACTGTCTTGAGTTCTTTTACTTGGATTGAGGTGCTGCTTAGGGAGCAAGCTTGGTTTCTCTACTGAAATTGTCAGTAAAGCTATTATGTCAGGAGCTTATTTTCCTGTACCTATAGACAATTTGAAATTTACATGGTATCTCTAACATGGCAATTTTTTTAGTTAAAAAAATCATTTGAGGAGTGAGTTAAAATGCTGATTCCCCAGCTGACTACCAGCCCAGTAGGCCAAGTGCGGAGAACAAGAACCTGCATTTGACTGTGGTCCACACTCTGAGAATCATGGTTGTGAAAGTGAATCCAGAACCAGCCCCTCTGAATCTTATCCAATCCTAAAGTCCAAGTCAGGAGCTCCTTTGACCATTAGACTCCAGGATACTGAGGATGACAGCGGGGTGCCCAGTCCTTCTGGAGTTTTGGCTGTCATGTAGGGAGGAGTTGTAGTAGTAACAACCACTTAAACATGGAGGACCCCTGTATTAGTGTTAACTTGGTGGCCCCATGGACAGCAGGCCTCTAGCATTTGTGGAATTAACATTTGTAGTTTCAGCAGTTTAAAGATGATTTCATGGGTATCTCAAATATTCATTTGTAACTTTGGGAAGGTAGGAAATTGAATCCAGGTTCTAGACTGCTGGTATAAGCTAGGAGGTAAGCAAAGTCTCCAACCAACATCTACATCCTAACAGCTTTATGCTGTTTTCTATTCTCACAAATTAAGTCTTCTAAAGTGATAAAAAAAATTTCAGTATCTACAATAGGGTGAAATTAGCTTGTTTTTATTTTCTTTTGTTTTCACTTAATGATTGTGAAATGAAAGCCAATTCTTTGTGCAATTATGCTGCATAGCAATCTAGATTTTATGAAGTTCTCAGGATCTGGTCCTTATGAATTGTTTTTGTATCAGTGTCATAGAGGAGCACAATAGTGACAAAGTGACTGCTGAGTTTTAATTCTCCTGAGAGGGAATCGTAATTAAAAAGTAATGTGAAATCATGGAAAAGATGGGTTTCTCAACTGCCTTTTAAATACGCTCTGTATGATCACTGTGATCTTATTAACTATCAGGGGTGGAAAAGCAAAGTGTGAATAATTTTCTTTTCTTTTCTTCTCCACAATTTAAAACCAAAGTACCCTGCTGGTTCTTTTCATGAATTAAAAATTATGACACTTGGAGTAGGCATGAGGGAGCAGACAAAAAAGAGGAATGCCGGCAAGTGCATTGTGTTTGTGCGCCGGTGATGAATACCTTCTCCTTCCTCATGCTGTGGAAAATGTGGCCTAGTCTAATTTTACCTGGAAATTCATTTAAAAACTATTTTTAATGAATGAATGAATGATTTTTTTAGAGAGAGAAAGAGGAAGGGAGGGATAACAAGAGGGAGAGAAGCGCTGATTTGTTGCCTTCCATATGCACCCTTACTGGGGTCTGAGTCTGCAACCTAGGCATGTGCCCTGACTGGGAATCAAACTGGTGACCTTTTGGTTTACAGGATGATGCCCAATCTACTAAGCCACATTAGTTAGGGCTAAAAACTATTTTTGATTGCCTACTACGTTCAAAGGATTGAATGAGCTACCAAATCATTCCTCAAAGAGTTTATAGTGGGAGAAGAAGGCATGAATATAATTTATTAAAATCCAGGGCAGAAGGCACAGGTGTTATTATTGATAAAAATGCAAGACAACCAGGAGGACTTAGCTAAGAGTCAGTGAGAATGGACATGGCCCCAACCACACACATGTCAGCTGTCAACAAGGGCTCTACCTGTGTAAGTGCATGTCAGCTGAGTGTGCTGTAGGAAAGGGACAGACTGTGAATTCACACAAGAAAATTTCCTTTCAGTTGAGGGGGATCAGGGAGAAATTTTTTATTTAGCCTCACAAGACATATTTTTCATTGCTTTGAGAGAGAGAGAGAGACATCTATGCAAGAGAGAAGCATCCATCAGTTGCCTCTTGTATGTGCCTGGACCAGGATTGCATACATCCAGATCAGGGATCACAAGTGCCTCTACCTGGACCAAGGATTAAACTTGCAACCTAGGCATGTACCCTGACTGGGAATCGAACTCACAACCCTTTGGTTATGGAATGACACTCCAACCAACTGAGCCACACTGGCCAGGGCCAGGGAGAAATATTTTGAAGAATGGGTAGCATTTAAATAAAAATTAGTTACAGGATGCTGATTGAAACAAACAAACAAAAAAGGAATGAATTCAGAAGCATTCCAGAAATGTTCCAGGGCTAGCTGAGTATTTTAGCTTAGTTTTCCAAATCAGGGGACATCACAGATAGGCTGAGGTAGAAAGCATAGCAAAGAACTGCAAGAAATTCTGAGAGGCTGAAGACCAAGCCAGCTCTTGGAGGAAAGGTGAGGATTTGTTTAGACCAGAGGAAGAAAGCCTAGCATGCCAGTTTCCACCTGGTCTTGTCCCTGTAGGCTTCTGGGTGAGAGGAGAGAGAAAAAACCTGGAAGGAAGATGAACTGTAGGGGTTCTGATCCTCCAGATATGAATGGACCAAAAATCTCACCATATTGAAATGAAAAAAGAAAAAGGAAAGAAAGAAATGAGACAGGCTAGGAGCTCAACTCAGAGATCTGACAATTATGGAAATAAAAAAATCACATTTGCTACATGCTTGAATTTGTGATGTTGAAATTCATACCTATGATGTCCCTAAAGTATTTAATTCTATTAAAAGGTAGTAATTTTTAGTAGCTGGAAAACCAGTTAAGATCTTCAAGATGTCTAAATTAAATTTTCCATTGGTCAGTTCAACTTTTTATTTGTTTCTACTGGAGAAAGAACACAGATCCTTGTTTCATCCTTTGTGTCTTCGATTATGTTTTTCTTGTTCAGGGCAATTCTCCTTTTCCTCTAGCAGCTGCTTATTCATCAAAACTTAATCTATTTCAGCTTGTCTAGACTAGATGATCTTTACCTTAACAACAGAAGTAAAAGCTCAAAGCATGCCAAGGCAATGTTGAAAAAAAAACCCAACAATGTCATTTTTAGAGGATATATACTCTACTCACCCAAGTATAGTGATTCTATCCCCATTTACTAAAAATGAATAAATAAATAAAAATGCCAGAGGCCATAGCTGACTCTTATTTGGCCTTTGACCTGAGTGAGTCCTGTCCCATCCCTTGAAATTTCCAAGTTTCCATATGATTTTTCTTACGGACTCTGTAAGGTAAGACAGTCACCATGCCTTCTAGTGTGAACTGGTACTTAAAAACCAAGCTAAATGTTCGCTTCCTGTTTGAATGAGTCACTGTGCCTTCCAGGGTTCCGAGTCCTCAGTAAATTAGCAAGTGAATCTTCTGTGGAGTGGAAGTCTTGCAACTTGGGAAAGTTGTGTGAAAATGCAACACAAGTATTGTGTTCTGGAATGATTTTATTTTTAGTTTCTTCTGACTGATAGAAGCAACCCAGCCACCCTCACCTGATTTCTGGCTGGTACTGCTGAGTAAGAGTGAGGAGAGATAGTCTTCCTTTTGTTTGGGGACAGGGAATATTTGACCAGTTGATACCTTGTCCTGAGCTAAGTTTCTGAAGCAAACCTCTTTTTTTAATGATCAAATACTTTTATTTAACTAAAGAATTCACTATCTCAGAATACAACATTCCACAGTAAAATTCAATGCAGCCCTATATTAATATAGACCCCTCCAAAGTCACAAAGTAATTCACACTCAGCATACAGGATACCCAGGTAAAAGGCAGGAAGCATCAGTTTTTATTTTAATTTAATTTACATTTATTTTTTCCCAAAACAGCTGACATTTAACGTTATTTTACATTAGTTTCAGGTGTATAGCATAGTAGTTAGATATGAGTATGATTTACAAAGTGATCACCCACAAGACTAAAGGAAGAAAGTTCGGAGGTGTGTGAAAAGGGTGAAGGAATTCAGAAGTACAAATTGGTAGTTACAGAATACCAGGGGGATGTAAAGTACAGTTTAAGGAATATAGTTAATAATATTCTAATAACTAAGTATGGCGCCTGATGGGTACTAGAAAGTGCTAGCTTTTAAAACAACTTACACTGTGCTGTTACGGACATTTAACAGAAGGCTCTCCTCCCTTTTTCTTTCTTAAGAACAGGCGCTCTCAGTACCTGAGACTGCAAGAACGTGGTGCTGGTGGAGCGAACCACCGGGTAAGTTCTCTGTCACTGTCGTAGCCTCTGAGGAACCTGGGTTACACACATTTACACATTTGGTCTCAGAAGCCCTCTAAATATGTGGAATCTAAAAAAAAAATACACACACAACACACACACACACACACACACACACACACACACACACACAACCAAAACAGAACAGACTCATAAATACAGAGAAGAGACTGAGGGGAGAGGGGTTAGAAGCTGGGTGGAAAGGGTGAAGAGATTGAGAAGTACAGATAGGTGGTTAGAGAATAGTCACGGGGATGTGAAGTACAGCATAGGGAATATAGGCAATAATATTATAATAACTATTCGAGGTGCCAGGTGGGTATGGAAATATCAGAAGGAACACTTAGCAAATATGTGATTGTCTAACCTCTATGCCGTATACCTTAAACTAATACAAAATAATAGTGAATGTAAAACTGTAACCGAAAAAACACTTTTAAAAGTACAAAAAAAAAAAAGGTACAGGACTGAAATTCGTTCTTTGTGAACACCTTGGTGATCCAGCCGCTGGTCTGGGTCACAACACCATCTCTTGAAATCAGACCAGACGATTGCTGTCATTTTTCACCCCTCCAGCACGAAAAGTCAACACTCTGTGTTCGAGGTCTGTCATACTTTGCAGCTCACTTTTCTACTTTGGGGATTAAAGGATTGGTTCCTGCAAGTGAAAATACACTCTGATCCTTGCTAATCAGAAATTCTGCAGGTTGGTTACATGGCTGAATGTAACGTTACCTGTTGTTGAGGATACTTTGTTTAAAACAAACAGGGGAGAGATAAGAAGAGAAAACAGGAGGCAGCCAGCATTTTTAACAGATATGGTCAACACCGTCATAGCTCTTATTTATTTCTTTAAACTCCCCTCTTAATTCCGGAGCAGGCTTCGTCTTCAGTTCGCTACCTGTTGTTATTAAAAAACACCACCACACACGCCTGTCCCCCGAAGTGCCCTGGACACCATGAGCAGTGAATTAGAATGTGACTCCGTCCCGAGCCTTGGTGTATAAACTAGAATAAATATCATTTGGAAAAAGGTGCTTGACTGTGCTTTGCAAAAACATAGCCTTTGTTACCTTTTCAATTTTTAAAAATTCTTCAAGGATGTAAAATTTGCTTTTAATTTGCCATTTCCTGTTAATTAAATCATGTATATTTTGGGTAACTTATGTATCTCAAATATTCCTGGATAATTTTCAAAATATGGCTGAATGGGTATCTGAATTTTCCATCCTGAAAGATCATCTGGAGGAATTCAGACGTGTATTTTAACTAATTAAAAGAATGATTATGAATTATTTAAAGTACCAGTCTCAACAGTATTTAACTTATTTATTCAATACAGTTCTATAATTTTAAATAATCTGTATTATTTATTTTGTTTTGTAAAAGCAGCACATAATTGCTTAAGAGAATTTGGAAAAGAAACAAGGCATTGCTTAGCATGTGGGCTCACACTCAATGATAAACACTGTTCACATATAGGTATTTTTTCCCTCAACTTTGGTATACGAGTATATTTTTAACCTGCTTTTCCACATACAAATACATCGAGTGTTTCTCCCATATTATTAAATATTTTTAAAAATTTTATGATGTAATAGTAGTTTATCAAACAAAAGTGGCTAAATCCTTTCATTTTTTGTTCATTTAGCTAGTTTGCATTTTTACTTTACAATCACATTATGACGAACATTTTTATTAAAATATATTTGGTGCATATTTAATTAGTTCTTTAGAAATTAGAATTTGAAAACTCCTGAGTGTTAAATTGTTGAGTTAAAAAAACTGACATTTTAAGACAATACACACTGCCAAATCACCCTTCATAATTCTCCCTGCCAATTCACATTTCTTCAACAGTGACTGAAAGTACATTTTTTAAAAAAACAGAATATTTTTCCAATGGAGGAAGGTTTTCATAAAAACAAAGGATATTCATAATGTCAGGGGCTATCCTAGGGGACCCTGAGGAGGTAAAATAGAGAACGGCGCCGGCCGGGTCTGTCTGCAGTTCCTGCCCCATCAATCATTTCTCCCGATGTGGGTTCAACAGCTGATCGTTTCCTGCAACACCAACCAAGGCTTTGTTTGTTCCTTTCTCTTTGTTTGTGTTCTATTCCAGGGGGAGAGTAACTAATTCTCCGGGAAGCTTTCTCTTATTATCAGCGTCTCAGGCCAAGAAAATGTCACAGAGCCTCTGAGAGCAGTGATTTCCGAAGGACAGTAGAAGGAATGGAGCAGGAGTGTTCGAGAACACCTCTTCCAGGGACCCCTTGTTGTCAGGCTCTGTTGAATTGTCTTCCGGACTCCCAAAGGCCTCCAAAACCAGGGAAAGATCAAAATAAATGCTCCAATGACAGATTGCAAGAAACTCTGCCTTATGCTTTCATCTATCGTCACACCCTGTCAAGCTTTCATTAAATTTCTGCCAAAAGAAGCCCCACACAGTTTTCACACATCCTTGCCCATCCCTGCCCTGACCAGGACACTTTCTTCCCTGGAACACCCTTTCTCAAACCCAAACCTCTGTCACTCCAAAACTCGGCTTAAAACTTTAATGCTTTACAAAGTCTTCCAACTGTACTGTGCTCATTTTAGTCCCTTCTTTAGGGTTTTTTGTTATAAATTTTTTATGTTTAAAAATCACAAGGGCACAGAATTGATGTGATTAAATTCTCAGTCTATTGCAAAGTGCCCATTTCTGTTTTATTTTGTTACCATTTTCCTTCTTTAATTCCCCATACTCAGTTCTATTTCTTGCTTCCTCTTCGCCACCCACTTTTTTCTATCTAAGGAATGGCTGTTGACAAATATATAGTGTCATTATGTGAATGGAGTTTATATAACTGGCATTGTAAAATACTGTTTATTGCTTCCCAAAATTAACATAAAGTTATTGAGATTTGTTCATGCTGCTATATTTAAATTCATTAGTTATTCGTAACTGCTGTGTTGTGTTCCACTCATGGAATAAATCACGTTTTAATTATTCAGTCTTCTTGTAAGGGTTTCCTAAGCTGCCCACATTTATTATCAAAAACAATGCTGCAATACAGTTTTAATATTTATTTCCTTATAGATGTGTGGAAAAGTTGCTCTGAAATATATATCAGAAAATAGGGAAGCTAAGTCTTAAGGCATGGTGGTAAGTGGAATTTATCGTCCCTGATTCTTTCCTCTTCCCTTGGTGCACACCCTTTTTATTGTAACTTGACAGTTCCTCCCATCGACAGTGGAGTGTACTTCCTATCACGTGACTTGCTTTGATCGTGGGAGTGTGGGCAGAAGTGAGAGTGTACAGGATCCAAGCCTAGGCTTGGAGACTCCTTCCACTGTCCTCTTGTGCCTCTGCCGTTACGATAATGAGATCATGCCGCAGCTGGCCTAATGGTCCTAGAAGGATGAGAGGGATTTGGGAAAGACCTCAGCTCAACCACAGTGAAAATTCAGACTAGATAAACCTGCAGCTTCAACCAGACCCCCAGCCCTGTCCTGAATTGACCCACAGGGACAGATCCACGAGGACCCCAGGGGAGATGAGGTCAGCAGATCTGCTTCAGTAGACACTGTGTCATACAGAAATAAGTGCAGGCCCCTGAGGTTTTGCAGTGGGTACAATGCAGCCATAGCTGATGGAGGGGGAGGTCACATCTGGCTTGCTTTCCGGAACGGCTGTGCCGGTTTACTCTTCCGCAAGGTTGGATAAGGGCCCGTGCTTCCTCATATCCTTATCTAAAACGTCACTCATGCCATCACATAAGTTTTTGTCTTTTATTGTGATGATCACAAAAAGGTTAACATTTTGAGTTTCCGTTAAGAGTTTGGAAATTTCTTTGTATAATACCTAAAGAAATTTGTGTAATACATTTGGATTTCCCCCTTTTCCAAGTGCTTATTTAAGTTCTTTTTCTGTTTTTATCTATTGGGTTGATTGTTTTTTACTAGTAGATTAGAAGCAATTCCTCACATATTCTAAATATGAAATCCTTGTAAGTTTTAGACATTAAAAATGCCTTCTCTATTCTGTCACCTGTTTACTTTATTGAGGGTGTCCATGTAATTAATATAATTGTAATTCAACTTATCCATTTCCAGCCTCTTTATGCATGTGTATGTGTATTTGATTTAATCTTTTAAAGCAATGATTCTGTAAACCAAGACATCAAAAATTTTATTCTATTAGATTTTACCTATGTTTTTTTCTTTTAGCTTTTACTTTTCACACTTAAATTTGTAGTGCATTTAAAATTTACTCTTAAATATCTCACTTATCCTTCTCTCGGTGTTTGTCATATTGATAAAATAATCTGACTGATTTTTATTTTTTTAAATATATTTTATTGATTATGCTATTATAGTTGTCCCATCCCCCCCCTTTTCTCCTCTGCCCCGTACACCCCCTCCCATCCACATTCCCCTCCCCACTTAGTTCGTGTTCATGGGCCATGTATAAGTCCTTTGGCTTCTACATTTCCCACACTATTCTTAACCTCCCCCTGTCTATTTTGTACCTAATATTTATGCTTCTTATTGGCTGTACCTTTTCCCCCATTCCCCTTTTGCCTTCCCCACCAAGAACCCTCCATGAGATCTCCATTTCTGTGTTTCTGTTCCTGTTCTAATTGTTTGCCTAGTTCTCTTTTTTTTTTAGGTTTGGTTGTTGATAGTTGTGAGTTTGTTGTCATTTTACTGTTCATATTTCTGACCTTCTTTTTCTTAGATATGTCCCTTTAACATTTTATATAAGAAGGGCTTGGTGATGGTGAACTCCTTTAACTTGACCTTATCTATCCACCTGTCATATTTGTCTTCAAAATTTTCATCTTGGGAGGTGCCTCTCTCATCTACAAATACTTAAAACACCCTTGGAATTTCTCCTTTGGAATTTCCTCTACCAGTCACAAGATTTCTTTCAGATTATGATTAATGATGATAAATTGGGTATGGATTTTGGAAACATCTGAAAACTGTTTAAAATGAAGTGATGGATCAAGCTCAAAAATATTATTTTCAACTAGAAAAACAGTGTAACTGCTTTGCTCACATAGTTAAAAGGGTTTTTTAGGAGGGGGACTTGTTTTGTTTTCGTTCCTCTTGATTTCTTCCTATAGCAGTATATCAGAGCATTGATGAACCTGGGCTTGCAGGTCAGAATGACTATCTCAAATACTCTCTTCAAGTGGCCTGGATCAATTCCATATATCTCAATTTCTGCATTGGCTAAATGGAGATAATTTCATCACAAAACAATGACAAGTACTAACTTACCAATAGAGTTATTTTCAAGATGACATCAGTTAGTCATGCCCAATAGAGAATGAGCATTTACTATCTAGCTGCTGACATTCTCGTACTCATCGTTAGCTAAATCATCCATAGCATTGAGCCTGTGTGAGAAGTCCACTTCATCAGTCCCACTTGTTTGATTATTTTGTTTTTTAAGACTCTTACTGGCAGTCATACCCATCTTTCCTTCCAACACAATCAAGTGGCCCAGGGGAAATGGCTTTTGCCACCTATTTTTCTTCTGGGCCCCTAGGATTTTAATTACTCCTTAATCATACACCTGTCAGTCAGAGAACAAAATTACTTAGAGACAGTATTATAACCCCACACATATTTATTCCACCTACTGTTAAGGCAAACAGGTAACTGCTTCTTGGTCTCTCCAGTTAAGGGTTTGTCCTCAGCTCACTGCCCAGTCCCACAAGCAGGTAAACACAGTAACTTATTTCTGTGATATTTAGTAACTACCAGGTTCAATTAGTATGTGCTTAAAATGTTCAACAGATGCAGAAGAATCCTATCTTTAAATGTTTGTCAGTTCCTAAAGAAAAGAAATTAGGCTGATATATAGCTGATAGACCTGGGCATGACACTAGGTAGCATTTTAACCCCTCATCAAAAAGAACACAGTCCCTCAAACTGAGGTTATTATGTCACAACGAGTGAATTAAATAGACTGTTAATATTAACCAAATTATAGGCAGCAGTCACTACCCCCACCAGTTTCTGGTTATCAGAGATAGAATCCTTTTGCATATTTTCTGCAACTTAAATTTGGAATGGTTCTCAATTACCTTCTCATTTACTGTGAGCAGCCTCTCAGAGACAATTTAAAGCTAAAAGAGTAACAAATGCGAAATTTGGGGAAACAATTTGAGGCTAGAGGGAGAGGGGATCTTAAAAATTACTTTGTTGTTCCTACAAAACATTCTAAGTTTTGTAGATCAAAAATAGAAGAGAGAGGAAGACAGGAGAACAGAGACAAAAGAGTTTGACAAAGCTAAGTTTTCAAGATCTGTACGGTTAGGACTGGCAGGATAATCAGAGGCAACACCATCTAAATCATTCATCCCAATGTTAATCTGTTGGAAGGTGACCACTGGCCCTCTTATTCCCATCAGTTCCACGTTGTAGTAGTTTTCTGATTGACCAAGGGGGTCAAGGAAGACCTAGACTCCCAGTTAGATTTCTGGAGGGGGTGGTAGAGGCAATTAGATATGTGGTGACAAACTAACCAATGAGAAAGTTAAAGCACTTTTCTGATATTTTGAGGTCCCCAGGTGGAGGAACAGGGCTGAAGGGCAGAAAGTTATATGGATGATAAGAAGATTAGAGCAGAAGATTAGTGCCTCTGGCTTATTACAATCATCATTCTACATGGGAAACATTGAAGATAACCATTTACCAACAGAGACGAAACTAATATGAAAGTTACAGATACCGAGATCATTTTTATTGCATGTTCAAAATAGGGTAGCAGGTTCAGAATGTAATAACTTATCAACGGGATCTGGTCCCAGCAGTTTTGTGGAGGATTGGCAGTGATAAATGATTCAGGAGTAATGCCATCAAAGGAAGTAGATTTCATTTCCATCACTGACTTTACACATACTCAGGCAGCTCTGTTAAAGAGAATTAAATACACAGTGCAATATGGGAAGGATCATCCCGGGTTTGCATTATGACGGACAGGAAGATAATGCACTTTAGCATGCAGGTTGTGTTCAAACTAGTAAAGGTTAGGGTCGTGAGAATTTTGTTTTAGATATTTGTTTTGATTTTAGAGTATGACATTCTATCAAGTGAATTAAATACAGCTACAACCCAGCAATGCGCCAAACTACCTTCTTCCTAATACACACGTGGGCTTTATCTTTCCTGGTGATTACATCTGTCCCAGGAATAGTGCCAACATTTTTGATGCTGTTTATTTGCTGCAAATCATTCAGCTCTTTAATAAAACTCATCCATATTCAATTCAGCCTATATGAGTCACAACACACAGTGAGCCAGAATATTAAATATTTCAAGATACAATTCAATATACAGAAGGCAGGATGAGGACAATTTACCAATTTACACAGTTTCCTGTTTATTCAGCACAGGGTCTACTTTACTAAGAATAACTGATGCCTCATAATGTTTTCTTCAGATCAGAAATTACTAAAATCAGCCAACCATAAATATTCAAGCCTGATAAGCTGTATATAAAATTGTGATAATTCTGTAATGTGAAACAAATTACCAGGTTTTTTTGAACTTGTAGTTAATATACTTAACATGCTAGGTAGAACTATATACCTTGAGCTTTTCTCAAGATAAAAGCAGAAAGGAAAGAAAAAAAGAGGAAAGCAGGCAAGAAGTCAGGAAGGAAGGAAGTTAACTTTCCCCAGAAGCTAGGAGAAATGGAGTTAAAACAATATCAAAGGTCCAAAAAAGTAGCCTGAGGTGTGAGTAGGACTGATATTGCAGAGCTTGTACCAATTAAAAGCAATGTGTTCCATCCGCCCCCTCCCCACCCTTTCTGCTCGCCTGAGAAAATGCGTCCTTCCCACAAGATTCATAGCACAAGACTCAGAGGGACAGCTGCAGTGTGCTATACCAAAATTTGGCCTTTTCTTCTTATATGTATAAGCTTACAAACATTTAATCCAGCTCCAATATCTGCAATATGATTATTCTGTAATTGTCTTCCAAGTCTTGTATTCACAGTTATATATGCACAAATGTGCTAAATTCCACCTCCCCTCCCTCCTCAAATATTAATCAAATATCTATTTTATTTCAGGAAAATCCCTGTTCTCTCTGAGTACACAGTCTGTGAGGGATAGAAACAAGAACAAATAATTAAAAAGTGATTCCATAGTAAAGCAAGCTCTATTGACTGCTGGGTTGAATGCATGCACTATTTTCCAAATATTTTATCCTACTTACAGGCTGCTATAAGGTCACAATTCAAGCATCATAGAAACAACTACTAGTGACAGGATACAGATGTCACACAGAATTAAAATACTGCAATTGCATTGCTGCCACAACTCTTTTCTATATTCACAATCTTAGAGTAACATCTGAAGATTGTTGCTCTAACTAGTGTATGTAGAATAAGCCAGGATAGAATCATCTTAAAAAATACTCATATGCATTTCTATTATTAATGCACCTTCAAAACTAAAGATTCAATTGTGTTGGAAAGTAAAATTAGAACCTTTGAGGGCTAGCATTCTGTTTCAACATTTTAGTGTTTACTAAATCATTCATGTTAGTAACGAATCAGCTATATAACAAATACCTCTGATTTATAAGAAAAAAAATCATTAAAAACTGCAACTGTGGAACTTCCAAGGTTTATAACCAAATCTGAGACATTGTTTTCAGAACAGTTTGTGATGGGAAATCTGTACAAAAGTATTTACATAAGCAAGAGAAACCTCCAGAGAAAGGAGGAATTTGCAGGTAAATTAATGCAATGGATTCACAGAAAAAAGGCAGAATTCTGAAAGGCCCACAGGTGCACTTTACAATGAATAATTCCATCAGAATTATGTGTGCAAATTAGATCAATTAAAGTGGAAGATGCTCAGTCACATCCCAGTCTAAGAGTTAAATGCTGTGGGAATAGAACTAAAACCAATTCCAACTGAAAATGTGGCGAACATCCCAGGTGGAAAACAAAACAGTTCCTGGAGGAAAGAGAGTCAGTGAAAAAAGTACAAGTTGTACTTCTTTTCTTTTTTTTTTTTTTAAGCAGACACTTGAAATTTTGCATATTTTGTCTGCTTATTGGTACATGCATATTTTGTCTGCTTATTGGTACACCTCTGTTCTCCTTGAACAACAACAAAAAACACACAGGGAAAATGGACCAGCCTCTTCTCATGAACTCAAAAAGGCCAGCCAAAAGTTGGTCCAAAGTGATGACCCTAGTTTTATTAGGATTTAGAGAATATCGTTTAATCTCCTACTTCATTAGAGTTCTTCTACACTCACTTAAATAAAATATTTGTCATTAACTAAGGAAATATAAGACAGAAATGTGGAAACTGAACATGTTATTTCAAGAACAAGCAAATGTGTGGAAGTCCAGTGCATGTTACAGACAAGGTGAATTGGTTCATTGCCTCGGCAGGGCTGTTCATTATCGCGCCGGCATCCTTGGCAGGGAGGAGAGAAAATGCTCCTCCCACCCATCTGGCTGCTCCCACTGCCTATCTCTTTCCCTTTATTGGAACATGTTGGGTAGGATTACTGAAGGAAGAAACTGGCTTCCTTTTATGTATTAAAATAAGGAGACAAAAACTCTAGGAATTGCTGGCAATTCTCTTGAGAAAAACTTGTGCCTGCGAGTGGGAGCAGCTCAACGGAACGTTGGATCCTGATGGCAGTGGGAACTGAGTGAAGCCCCAGGGGAAGCCGCCTTGAACCTTTTCAGCTCACGTGGGCTCACAGTTTCTCTCTCTTTCTCTCTTTTTTAAAAGACTCTGTGATTTGTTTCAGAAATCTAACCAACACAAGAAAACATTCTCTTTTAAAACCAGCACATTAATGATAAGGGTAAAAAAGTGTCTTTGACCACTGTAATTAGTTTGGATTTATCCCTTGGGGTTGCAAAATTTATCTACAAAATAGACCAGATGATAAATATTTCGGGCTTATCTTTACTATTAATTAAATACTAATTAACTTAATTAAAGGAATTTTTAGGCTCACATTTACAGTCTCTCCACTAACCAATTCTGCCATTGTAGCTTCAGTTCACCAGGTTACATTTAAAAGTAAAACATCATTAAATTTTGTCACTAATAAAACTTAATTGAATGTGGCTATATTCTAGTAAAACTTTATGCACAATGAAATGGGAATTTTATATAATTTTCATATCTTTCAACTATGTTTTCCCTCAGATTTCAACCACTAATAATTGTAAAAAGTCTTAGTTCACAGACCTTACAAAACCAGGCAAGCCACAGTTTGGTGACTCTTTGTTCTACACTATTTAAAATATTAATATACATGTATATGTATCAATGGAAAATAGCATTGCTGTGAGATTTTGAAATTTATAAATGGTATTGATTTGCACATACCATTCTACATGATGCTATCATAACACAATAAAAATGTTTGGAAATTTAACTATACTGGTCCAAATCCTCCTTTTTAACTGCTTCTGTTTTTTAAATTTTATTTTTCAATTATAGTTGACTGCTTCTTAATACTGATACAATATTGATAATTCTAAGAAATACTAAGGCAGTTTCTACCTCTTGAAACAAATATTTTTACTCATGCCACCGTATTCATTTGGGGCATGAAACCTTTTCAATGTAAGTGCCCTGGGAAATGTGTTACAGGTGTTTTAAATATTAAACTGATGAGAGTACATAGTACATTGCTCACACCCTCATGAACACTTAATATCATTAAACCTTTTAATATCTGACAATCTAATTGATGAATGTGTTGTTTGGATTTTTATTTCCCTGACTGTTAGTGAGGTGGAATAAATTTCTATACCTGCATTGATCATTTGTATTTTTCTCTTGTATGAATTGACTGTTCTTTTCTTTTGTTATTTTTATTGCACTGTTTGTCCTTTTCTTACTGATTCACAGAAATTCTTTGTACTATATTCTTAATGGAAACCCTTTATCATTGCATTGCAAATATTTTCTCTCTGAACATTCTCATCCGCTTATTCTATTAGCGATGTATTTCATCAATGAGAAGTCCCAGCATGACACAGGCAAACTTCCCAATTTTGGTGTCTTGTCACAATATCTTCTCTGTTTCAAGAACATAAACTTAATCATTTATACTTTCTTATATTAATTTCATTGTGTTGTGTTTTACACTTATATATGTAATCCACCCAGAATTTAATATAAATGTCATAAGAAAGAATATAATTATTTTTCCAAATTGTTAGTCAATTGCCTAGAAAGCATTTATTGAATCATTTGTCTTTTCTCCATTAATGTGAAATGCTGCATCTCCCATGGCCTAATTTCCCAACTCTGCCTGGGTCAGTCTTCAACCTATCTACTTAATTTCACTGATGTACTTGTCTGCTCATTGGCCAATTCCACACAGTTTTAATTACGGTACTTTATAATATGTTTTAATATTACATAGGAAAATGCGTCTTATTTTTAAAAATTTTTTATTTATTTATTTTTAGACAGAGTGGAAGAAAGGGAGAAAGAAAGGGAGAGAAACATCAATGTGTGGTTGCCTCTTGTGCGCCCTTCACTGGGCACTTGGTCCAAAACCCAGGCATGTGCCCTGTCTGGGAATTGAACTGGTGACCTCTTGCTTCACAAGTCTGATGCTCAATATGCTGAGCCATACAAGCCAAGGTCCATCTTATTTTTAAATATTGCCTTGGTCACCATTTTGCTTTAACTCCTATGCATAAATTTTAGAATTAAATTTTCAACTGCTGTGAAAAGTTGTATTGGGGCTTTATTTAGGAAAAAATTGAATTAACAAATTAATATGGTGATTATTGATAGTCATAAAATATCAAGATTATGCATCCATAAATATGGTACATTTTTGTATGTACTAAGGCATTGTTAGGTCCTTCAGTAACATTCTATATTTTCCTGTGCATTTAAAAAATTAACTGGATGTACTTTTAGCTATTTTATTGTTTTTGTACCTATGAGAAATGACATCTTTATCTCATTATAGTTCACAATGGGTTGTATAAGTATCCAGACAAGCTATCAATTTTTGTACGTAAGTCCTACAGTTTGCTGTAATTTACTGTCATTAGTCATATTTGATTCCAGTGTTTTAATGTGAACCATCAAACCAACTTAGCAGCTTTCTGTCTTTTCCCAGGCTCTGGAGCAGTTTGTCTAAGTTGGGAATTCCAAGTTCCCCAGAGTTTTGGTGGATACCACCTGTGTGAGAGAATTTAGGCCTAGTACTGTTTGAGGGTCAGGGTATATATTTTAAATTTTGATTTCAATATATTCAATAGATGATGACCTAACTAGATATCTTGCTTCTGTTATGCTAGTTTTTATAATTTAAATTTTCTCAGTAAATTGTGCATTTCACTTCATATTTATTGGTAAAATGTTGCACATATGACCTGTATCTTTTGAACCTCTTTTTTTGTGTAGTTGCATCCTGGGGTATGATTATTCTTCTAATAGTTACTCCTAACATTTAAAATCATATAATTTAACTTGTATTTTGTAATCAATATGAACATTTCACCAGCACCAATATCACTTTTCTGATGATACAGTTTTAATTTTCTTTCCCTTTCCATCATTTCTCAGCAACTTTCTTTGCAAAATTATCATTAGCAATATTGTGTCGACTGTGACTTGACAGCCAAGGAGCTGAAAGATAACTTTATGCTTAAATTAGTCACACCTGGTTCTGACTGAATTATTGTTCTTTTTTCTACATCATGGTTTCTCAGTCTTGGCATCTTTGACATTTGAGGCCAGAAGTTAATCATTCTTTGTTGGCAGGTCCTGGGCACTGTAGGACATTTAGTGGCAGCACCCTGGCCTCTGTCTACCACATGCCAGTAGCAGGTCCCCTGCCCAACTTCCCCAGGTCCGGTTACAACCATCCAAAATGTCTTCAGACACTGCCAAACATCCTCTGGAAGACAAAACTTCTCCCCAAATTGCACCACATAGTTGTTTATCTCCTCTCACTGACTTTATAGTTAATAGTCTCACATAAGTGTTTTAATTATGAACCACTTCAAGTATTTGTGGAAGCAGAGTTGTAAATTACAAACACATTTGAAACAAAGCAGGTTTCAACTTTATTGAACGTCCATCAAGGAATTAATATTCAGGAAGTGGTTGAGTCTTCTTTTTTTATTAAGTCTTTACATACCGTAATGATCAAGAGATTCCAAAATAATTTAACAGGCCCTTCACTTCAACATGACTCTTTGAGTTCTGTGAAATGGCCTGCTGCCCTGAGCTGCTTGTCTTCTTGTCCCACAATTTAGCTGGCGTTATCAACAGCTCTTCAGAGTGCATTGCAGTGCATGGTAGCATATGAAACCTACCCATAGGCCCGGCAGTAGATAACAAATTACATAGACCTGGGCAAGTGAAGGGGAGAAGATGAATGGGAACAGAGGGTTAGTCTCTGTCCCTCATTGTACTTGTCTTTTTATTCAACGCTCAGGAAAAAGTCATCCAAAAGTTTGTCATAGCTCTGTATTTGTTGTTGGGTCCAGATAAGTATTGGTCCAGAAGAATACATATATATTTGTACTGTTTGAGATGAAATGAATCTTAGGTTTCAGAAGAGCTAGTTCTCATTAAAATCTCTAGCGTTTCTATTTATACTTTCTCCTGTCTGTTGACATTTTATAAATAAATATTTAGACACCAAGAGGCTGTATTTACAAGATTTCTAATATAGGGATAAAAAGTGGAGAATAATCACTGTCTAGCTATTTCTTAATTTTGTATGTTTTGTTCTATGTTAACAATGCTTATTAAAACCAAACAGGACAAATAAAGAATAACAGGAGGCTCCATTTTCCTACATATTCACATAAAAGAAGACATCAGAAACTTAAAGTTATTTAAGGACATCTTGTGTTTATACAAACTAGAAAATATGTATTTGTGTGGCATTTCTTTCTTTTTTTTATTTTTAAAAGATTTAAAAATCTAACAGAGATACACTGTTATATTACATTTAGGATTCTGGTATCATTATAGCTATACTGTTTTACCTAATTAGAAGGCCACCGAAAATAAAAGTAGTTTACTTTCATCCAATTAACACTAATTGAATGTATATATTATGCAAATGTTGTGCCAGGTGCGGGGGAAGACTAAGATGAATAATCATGGCCCCTGCCCTTGGGGACTTCACAGTCCGTGAGGAGACAGACACTGTTGTGACGGATGGTAGGGTGAAGTGATAGGGGAACACACACCACGGACCGAGGAAGCAGCAAGCATTCCAGGGGCGTGGCTGGTGGTCACCGTGCAAGGGGGGAGCACGTTATAAAAGACGGGCTGCAAAGGTGGTCTGCAGACTTCATTCCACAGAAAGAAAGAAAGCATTTTCCTCACAGTGACAGTCTGGAGTTATACAAAAGCCAGATTAGTATATTTTTTTGCTGCTTTTTATTATAACAAAATAAATCAGGTTTTGGTTCTTTTTTTAACTCAAGGTTGGTCGGTGGTGTATTTACCAATAAAAATACTGAAAGTCAAAAATAATTACTCTAATTATTTGATACTTCTGGTTTCAAAAGCAAACTCCTTTCCCCTGCTCTAACTTCACAACTTTGGCTAGTCTTATGTAAGAATAAAAAAAAAGCTTAAAGTAATAAAACATGAGGAAGAATATTATATTATAAACTTGGTTAATTTGGATACATTCCATTTTACTGAAGGTTGTGCTAATCGTAAAGTAAGTGCACTATGTTTTAACCAATTGAATCAAGTGCTGTCATTTCTAAACCCACATACTAGAATAGTGCTAATGGTTTGAGTCTGTCTTTAGATAAGTATATCTACTATAATAAAACTCAAACCAAAGTCATTGTCATGGTAGCCTATTGGGGTGCTCAGGAAATAATCAAATGAACTAAGTCAAGGGCAGCACCAGCAGCAAGAGCCTTGGGTTCCTCGGTGGTTGCTCCTTGCTCAGATGTCCTGCCTCCAGGTCAGGCAAGGTGTTTTGAGTCTCTTGCCCCTTTCTCTTGGCCAAACCCTACTGTCAGGAAAGGGTCTGATATTTACATCTCAGTATAAATTCAAATCACCACATTACTTTTTCATGTGTTACTTACTTTTAAAGTCTTACCTTTAATTATGTATGCAGTAAATTTTAGATATTTATGAGTAGGAAAAGGAAATCCAATTGAATGAATTGTGTAAATTCAGCCCTGTCTCATTACTCAGGACAATATGGAAAGTAGGAGATACTTAGTAAATACTTGATGGATGACTGTTGGATCGCTCATCAAATATTAACTGCTTTGGGCCATCGGAAAGCAAAGCATGTCGTTTTGTATCTTCAAATAATGTTAGAGGTGGAAGGGTGTATTGGAGGCCTTTTCCTTTAGCCCCTGTGCTTTCTAGGTTACAAGACTGATCGCCAGCACGAGGGGAACAGGGAGCCTAGGGTGGAAGAGCTGAACACAGCGCTCTGGTCTCCTGACCAAAGTCCGTTTCACACTGTACAATGTGCATTTTCTGCAGAGCAGGTGACATAGTCAACAGTGCAAAAGACTGAAGGTAGATAGAGTTTGTAATACATCAATCTTAACTGTGCATTTTGATTCTCATATAATTATGTCTGTCTAGTTTAGCCAGTGAGAAACTCTTCAGCATCCCTATTGGTTAAGAATTCAGCTTTTACTTCTGTTTTCTTAGACACTAATAATCTCAATTACTGTGCTCTGCCTGTATTTCATCACACATGCCTCTTTATTGGTGCAGTTGAGTCTACACGATGTTCCATCTTCACTGAGAGCTTTAAGTACCTTCCTCATCAGGTATTTTGTCAAAATATGTTTTATTTAAATTTGTAAACCAAATGTTCCCTGGCTTCACCAGCCTGTAACTTCAGAGTGAGATTACATTTCCTTTAATAACCTTATTGTAATGACTTAGAACTGGCATTCCATTCAACTACAGGTAGTCCAGCTCTCACCTGGGGATGTTTATGTGCTCTACAAATCCAGGTTGTCTTCTGGGGTCTCATCAGCCTTCTGATCTCTACTGTGCCCAGGGTCACTCTTGATAGTCTGAGAATGCAGTATCTCTCAAGCTGTTATCCCTTCTCTGCAACCCACACATTCTGAGTGGGGGAGCTATTGCATTCACAGATGCAAATTGGTTCTTGGGGAGGGGGTGGTGGTGGAAGCATCCTACTTTTCTTACACTTTAATGTATAAAGCACACAAATGCATATGTACATAAATATATATCTATATCTATATATATCTATATATATATCTATATATATATATCTGTGCTATTAACATTTCATGAGGAGGGAGGGGATTGGGGAAAATGCATAACAAGGCTCCTTATGGGTCAATTAAAAAAAAGTTGAGAAACCTGCTCTCACCTTTCTTCTCAAGAATTGGAGCACCCCTTTTCCTTAATTTTTCATAGCCCAGCTGAGACTAACCTACAAGTGTTTATAAGATTTTACTAAAGATTTTGGGGGTTCCAGAAGATGAACATCACAGAAAAGTGCGAAATCTGGTCCCATTCAGAACACATTCTCCCTTAGGGCATCTCACAATGTGCCTCTCTGTCTATTTCCGGGTGTGCTTTCTTCCCGTGGGTGTTATGAGCTTCTCTGCCAGAGACTTCTAGACACATCTGCGATTTAGAGTTCACATCCCCCCCTCCAATTTCGCTCTGTCCTGGAGCTGCCGCTGTCCAGTGTGCTTCACCACGGGAATTCCTCCTCCCTCCAGGGTACCCAGTCCTCATAAAGGGTGACCTCGCCTCATCCGAGTGGAAAATCCTATTGGAATAGCATAGCCTGATGAAGTACAGGTTTCAAGTCTGTGACTTTTGTTCTTAAATCACTCTAAGATGATAACACCAACAATTTAATCTAGGTTGGGATTAGTCAAACCCAACCCAAAACCCTTTCAGTTTCCCATCGGTCCGATGTGAGACCCTATTGCCAGATCTTCCCAGTCATCTCAGAGATCATGGTGTTCAAATTTCAATAGCACTATTTTTAAAAATGGTGAAGAAATTCTTTAACTTTTTGCCAAAATGCTGGGTAATTTTGAAAAATCTATTATTACTTCATCTTCTTTTAACTTCCACCACCAGGGTGACCCAGTAGAGTTCTTAGTTATCAGGTAGTGGCTGTGTTGTTCACACTATAGAAGATCAGAGCATGCACTGATGGGAAATGAAAAGTTTCCAGTAGGTTGACCAAGTCCTCCCTGTTTGCCCAGTACTGTCGTGATTTTAGCACTGAAAATCCTGAGTCCCAGGAGACTTCTCCGTCTTGGGAAAACTAGTGTGCACTTAGTTCAGTGGCTACCTGGAGACCACCCTAGCAAAGGTCACATAAACATCAGCAGGTATTATCATGATGTACTCTAGTGCTGTATTGGTTTTTTTTCTTCGTGCTACATTCTCTTTTACCCTATTTCTCACTGTAAGCAGCAAAGCTATTTAGCCACATATTTCCCCATGTATAAGAAGTTAAACACTGTATCTTGTAATCAACATGTGAATACAGACATTTTTTAAAAACTGGACATTTCAATGGTCACTTTGTAACAGGCATCTAATAAGAGATGCTGTTACTTTTGACAGTTGGAAATGGTGAATCATCCTATTTGGTCATCCAGTTTGCTGGTTGTCAAGAAGAAAATGTTTTAAATATGGCATGATACTGCTTAGCCCTCTGTCCCTCCTTGTCAATGCTGCTGCTGTGTCTCCTGAGAGACCCGATATGTTAGGGCATGTCCATTGGAAATTGAAGCTGTATAATCTATTACAATGCAAAATAGAAATCAGCTTCATGCTGTGGGCAGCATTGAAACAGGCTTGTTACATTTACAAAGATTGTTCTGATAAGAGCATCCCCAGGTGACCAACATATGGGCACTGATGAGGCTATGTGTCTCTCATTTAATTTATAGTTGGAGCTTTCACCTTGGAGGTTTAACTAGCTTTGCGGTGTACATTTTGCACCGTACATTTTGCACCTGTTCAGTGTTACTAATCCCAGAGACTATTCTCCTGCTTATCCTGTGGAATTATCTAGAGGGGTCAATTAGGGGGGAGAAAAAAAGCAATTCAGGGAAATAGAAATGTGCTATATCCCAGAGGTTATGAGATGGAGCACATGAGGGAAAATGAATTCATCTTTGCATTTGCTACTGCAATTTTAAAAATAATGTCTCATATATAAAGGCACATACTGCAGGAAGCTTTTAATGAGCTTTAAAAATCTCTTTTAATTCCTAATGTATATAATTCAAGTATTTGTGAGGTTCCTAGTGTACTGTGTAGATTAATGACTACAGGCAACTCCTGTTTCTTATCTCTTTGCCAGAAAGAATAGAGTTCGATATCACATTACTTCCATATCATCTACAGGAAAACAGGTGCCTTCATTTCTGTTGTACAGATGGTGAGCTTGTAACACAAAGACATTGTGACAGCTCCAACAACCTCATAATGTACAGGCACACTCGGAATATGACCCGGCCGAGCACTTACATCCCCGTGAGCTCTCTGGAATGGAAGAGCTCTTCGTTTTGTTCTGAAAAACATAGTTTATTACGTTTTCAAAGATTTATTTTCTGGTAAATCTTTGGGATAATTCTTAAGCACAGCCAGGAAGAAAACCAAAATATTAATGTTAGAAGTTCTATGCAACCTAAATAGCAAAGAAATTAAATTTAAACTTATATAGTGGAATAAGTGGAGTATTTTTTTTACACTTTGAAGTTTCAATTATAGCATTTTTCTTTTTGCTTTTGCTATGTCATGACTATAAACTTTTATATTTACTTGTTTTGCAGTGCTTAAAAGGCAGTCATCTTATCTGGGTCCTGATTCAGTTACCGCACATTTTCGTGCTGTGGAATTAAATCTGATCGATTGTAGAAGGTTTCATTTAATATCTGCTCATATTAGAAAGATTTCATGGTACCCTTGTTGCTTAATATGACTGCTCACATTACATTAAGATAAAATTCTAGTACATGATTGTAATGCTATTTACTTATGAACCAGACACTCGATTACATGATAGGGAGTTCTGACCAAATACATAGGTGGAACCACATGACTAGGTTTCATTCAGTTCAACCTCACAACTTCAGATCCTAATCTAACCGTGGCTGCTGTTTCAACAATCCAGTCCTGACGCAGGCTTCCCCTCTTCATAAGGAGCTCAGTCAAGAAATTAGCAAGCTCTGCACTCAGAATTGTAGACTAATAGAGAGTTGAGAAAAGAAAGTAATTTTTAAAAATATCCAAACTTTTTGAAGTTTTAATATATGCTTATATTATTTATCTCTTTTATTGTTTTATTTTGCTGTAAAAAGCAACTTGAGATATGGGCAGGAGGGATATTCTTTAAAAATAAGTTTCATAGAGAAATAAAATTTATTTTGAGAATTTTATAGTATTTTTCTTAAGATTCCATGGAAACATCTTAGCATGTTGGGATCCTGGGTTGGTGATTGCTGGTTCATCCTCTAGTAGTTGATTATTTAAACTTCGTTCATCCCCAAAAGAATCTGAGTTGGCTCACAGAAGTGCACACAACATAAAAGGATGGTGAAATGGGAAACTGAGATAGGAAAAAAAGTTAATAAATAAACCTAAATAAATGACAAGAAAATGAGATTCAGAGATTCCATTATTAGCCCTTTCCTCTCTCTGCCAGTGCTTCTCAACCTTGTCTGAAAGCTTTTAAAAATGACCAGTGTCTGTGCCCCACCTCAGACCAGTTATGTCAGAATTTTGAGGTGGGGCCTGGGCAATCCTACTTTAAGAAAATTATGCAGGCTATTCTAATATGCAGCCAGGATTAAGAATTATTGCTGTATACCACAAAAACAAAAACAACCAAACAAATATCCCCATTCCCCTATGTTCCCTCCTTTTAAAGGAGAAGAAAGTTAGCAGATTTTCACAGCAACCCATCCTGTCTCTTCCAACATCACTTTGTTTAATTGAAATTGATTTGAATTCTTTTCTAAAAAAATAATTGTTTATTAAGACTTTGGTGAGGGGGGGAAACTGGGACAACTGTAATAGCATAAACAATGAAATACTATTTTTAAAAGTTGAGACTTGAGCCCTGGCTGGTGTCGCTCAGTGGATTGAGTGTCAGCCTGTGAACCAAAGGGTCATTGGTTCAATTCCTACTCAGGTCACATGCCTGGGTTACGGGCCACGTCCTCAGTAGGAGCATGCAAGAGGCAATCACACATTGATGTTTCTCTCCCTCTCTCCCTCCCTTTCCCTCTCTCTAAAAACATAAATAAAATATTTAAAAAACAAAAAATATGTCAACCTATTATTTAAAAATAATGAAAGTTGGGACTTGAATAAAAGACTGTGTTTTCAAGGTACTTATGATCTTGTGGAAGCAAACATAAAAAACTAAGTAATATAAGATGCAAAAGAAATAAATGCTTAAAGGCAGCATAAACACAGTGCCATGGGAGAAAGGAGAAGTAATTGTTTATAACTGAAGGGGAGGGTGTGAGGATCACAAAGGACTTTGTGGAGGAGGCGGCATCTGTTCCAGTGCTTGAGAGCTAAGCCACAGCTGTTAGGGAGTAGATGAAGGCAAGTGGACTTGCTGTTGAGGGTAGAGTGAGAGGAAGCAGAGGACGAATCCTGTGCAAGGAGTTCATGGATAGGAGAGTGGACTCAAAAAGCATAAGGATAGGAGGTGGCTAAATAATTGCATTCACAAGGAGTTCTCTTCCTAATTTTCTAAAAGACATTTTTTTTCAAGCTTGGATATAGCAGGAAGAATTTTCTGTTTGACTACCCTGAAGTTAAACATGGTATCCTGTGTTTGTGGCAGGATAATTAACTGAGATATTACTTTATCTTTTCCTCCCTAAGCTTTTTCTGTCTCCCTGTTTTGTAGCAAGTTGTGTTTCCTTGGAATCCTTATAGTCAGAATTTGAGCAGAATGAGAGGCAGAGGAAGCCCCAAATGGTCTATGTTGGGAAAACCTTAATCAATTGATATTTTGCTAGAGCACTAGAGGGTGAGCATGGAGGGAGCTTTTAGCAGGGTAAAAAGCTATGTGACAGCTCTTAGTTACTCTGAGTCAGTGGGTATCTGAGGAAGGACTTTGGCATGGGGTCTCCAGCAGCAGCTGAGATTCTGTTACCTACGTGAGAAGGGATGACGTTAAGTCAGAGAACTTCAAGAGACTACAACAGCAAAACTCATCAGCATTTGGTAGCAGCCAGGATATACTGGGCATGAGCAGTCAATGCCCCTTTCCAGCTACCACACAAACCTCTGAGGGTCAGTACAACCACGGAAGGGAAGGAGGGAGGAGGAGAGGCTGTAATAAAAACTGGGATAAGACTCCCTACTCCCCTATAGGATGATATATGGGAAATAGTTGCTGCACACCCCAGGTTGTGGACCCAAATTTGTATATGCTACATATGTGCAGAGTCTTGGCCTAAACAGCAACGGTGAATACCTTAGACTGAAGAGGGTAGGGGAGAGTTTGAGTCATCTAGGTTTCTGCCTTTACTTCTTAGAATAGCTTCTAGAAGAGAGCTAAAGTTTATTGCATGGTAATTACGTGCAAGGTATTTACTTACATCATCTCATTTTATCTTCACAGCAGTCCTATAAAATAAGAACTAGTTTTATCTCTATCATACAAATGAGATCAGACCAGTCAACTTAGTAAGGTCACTCAACAAAGATAAGGAGAACCTGGATTCAACCTTAGACTGACATCACCGAAATCTATTTCCTTAACTTAATTCCTATATCCCCTCCTTAGAATCCTTATTCTATGCTGCCATTAGTAAAAACAGATATGCTAACAGAGCAAAGAATAGGAATGCTGTCAACGGAGGACTTACTCTATTACTTTCCTTCCTTGACAATATGAAAAACTCTGATAAAAAGGGCTGGACAAATGCAGGAGCAAATTATACCACAATCACTCTCAGAGATAATTGAAAGAGAAGAATTTCCACTATTACCCAGTCGGCTCTTCTGGTGAATCTCTGCACATTATTCCTTTTCCTATGATTATGAATTTTTCTCTGCCACTGACTGCTTGTCATTTGTATTCATTGTACTGTGATAAAGGGCTGTCATAGCTATAAAGTAGGCAATTCCACCAAAGTAAACTTCAAAGGAACCATCCAAAATCAAATGCTTATGTATCTCTGTCTCACTACTTCTTATCTTAAACTGATTTGAGAAGGAAATCTTTTCACCACATACTCCTTGCGAAGGAAAATGGATTGCACTCTCCACATGCGAGGCAGTTATTTTTGATAAACTTGGAGATATTCTGCTACTTTATGCACCCGCCACTTTGTTCAGTCTGTGTGGCTTTGTTTCCCGACAACAGGTTCAGAGGTACCGATAGAGCAGACGGTTAGACGGACAGGAGCAGAGCAGGAACGGTGAGCCGGGCGTGGAACATCACCAGGGCAGGAAGTCTCCGGTGCCTAGTACCGGGCAAAACTGGAAATCGAGTATTATGGGCTAGGACCTTACCCCTTGGGTGACCTTTCCTCCCGGAGCATGTCATTAGGCATGTGGTGGAGAGGAGGAACGGCGGGGCTGAAGAATAGCCTCCTACGACTCCCGTACAAGCCCTTGCACGGCCATTCCCTAAGCATGAACCCTCAGGGCGGTGAGATTCTGATCAACTCTGCTGCTAACAGTATCAAGAGCCCAGTGAGAAGTTGAGTTGTGGTAAGAAATTTCTAAATAATACTTGGGTTGAGCAGTTACCAGCCATATTAGTAACCTGAAATCTCTCCAAAAACACATGAAAGGGGTATACAGACGGGCACCCGGAACCTGAAATTCCCATTGAAAGGAAAACCCCTTAGTTTTTCTTAATAACATCAGAGAGTCATTTGTGCATTTAAAAAATGTACTATTTTTTCTTGGATATGTGTAGGATAGGGAGTAAAAGCAAACTTATTTGCTCTTAGTTTATCATAGAAACCAAAGAAAAGAACTGGAGAGAAGAGGGAAGAGGAGAAAAGTCAGCTCTGACTCTTTTCATCTCAGGTGATTTCATTTCTGAAATGACAAAACGATGATCCCACAAAACTCTCAGGTTTCTCTTCATGTCACTACTATCCCACTGCTCTCAGGGGGCAGAGCGGGGAGGGTGGGTGGCCGTGATATGGCTAGGAAAAGACAGTTTTAGTCTCTATGGCTACTAAGCTGAGGCAGATACAGCCACAAGGTGTCACTATTGCTAAAACAGATCTCCACCTATAGGGTTAACTGGGATTGTACTTCACTCTCATTTTGTTTCTAAGGAGGGTCTTTAGGAAAGACACTTTTTCATTGGAGTATTAGTTGCCTCCTTCACCTCAAACTGTGACCTTAAGCGAGGCTCAGATTTCTAATCTGGAAATTGGATAGTAAAAAACAATTCCTGGTTTTCAGGATAATTGTTAGCTTTAAATTAGAAAACTATGGTATAGCTGAATTTCACAGGCAGCACTGAGTAATCACTCAACAAAGGTTAGTGCCCTTAACTGAAAAAATGAGCAATGACATTGAGAGTAGGAGTGAGAGGGTGGTAACTTTTTGAGCTAGCTTGCTTTCTCTCTCTCTCCTTCCTTCTTTCCTTCCTTCCTCCCCACCCTCTTTCCCTTCCCCCTCTCTCCCTCCCTCCCTTCCTTTTTTTTTTTTTTGTTTTAATTTTAGAGCTGCAAAATCATCTAGTAGAGACTTCTGGTTATTGTTAATAACTATGCCATTAAAAAGTATTTGGAAAAACTAAATGCTATAGCTTCCTCTGACAGAGTCACAGTATTAAAGTCATATTGAAGTTTCTAAAAGTAGTTCTGTTATAAGGAAACATATAATTCATTGATTGTGCCGAATCCCAAATTTCTCATTTCTTAGAACCAAGAAACTATTTTTTGTTTATTATCATCCACACTGGAAAATTTTAGTCTGGTTTAATTTCTCTGTTGTTCAGATAAGAAAACAGAAAGTGAGTTTGGGCTCGCAAATCACGCATCTCGGAGGGACCGTATTGGTCTAGAACCTCTGCTCGGTGAGAGCTGGTTTGTGACAGCTCACAGACACCAGCTGTGCTCCTCTCTTTGCAATCCTGTGTTCAGGGGTGTCACGTTTAAAGCTTGAAACCAGCTACAATGTAAATATTTCCACCGCCAAAATTAGCAAACAGAACAAACGATTTTCCCCCAAGCGAGCAGGCTTACCGGCATATCCCCCTCAGAACCCAGATGTACAGATACCCAAACCCACATATCAGCAATTTTTCAGCCTCTCAGCGCTTTGAAGCAGATATTTTAGCAGAGGAATGACAAAAACTCAAAATATTAGTACCACTTAATGTGGTACTAATGTCGTAACACACTTAATATGTGTGTGGGCTATATGTCACCTATTATTGATGTCATTAGAGGGAGAAGCAGAATATATCCCTCACGTGCTAGGAGGTATTTCCGTTTCCATCTGGGTTTTAGTCTGCAAGAAGACCCCAATCATTCAAATTTCAAGATAGAAGAAGAATGTTTGCTAACTGGCCAGAATCTCTTCCAGCCTAACCCTGACCCTGGGGTAGCTGCAGGGGCAGGACAAATTCAGCAGCTCCCTCTATCTGATCTCTGACCCAAGAGGGATCATTTTTTACATCCATGGATGCAGGATATGGGACTTGGTGACTTCCAGGTGCTGTCCAGCTGCCCTAAAAATTCACAGGAATCCTTGCTCCATGCCACACACTGCATTAGATACTTCTCACACCAGTCCTAGTCTTACAGAGAAGCAAGCTGAAGTACAACCCAGTGCAATAATAACATACCCACAGTCGTGCAACTCATGCCCATCTACCAGACTCTAAATAACAGGAGGTTTCTTCAAGCCACTTCAGGCTTCTGCCAGGATAGGGGAAGAAGGGCAGAAAGGACCTGCTGGGTAGGGGCACTACTAAACAGAAAATGTACCTGAACCAAGGAAGAGGCCACTTTTGGGGGAAGGCCTCTGCCTGCTCTGTTTAAAACTCACACTTCCCGGAGACAGGAGGGTAGAAACGAAGCTGTTCCATTCCTGGTGGGAGGGATTACGTCAGTACATTGGAAAGTGAGGAGAAATTGCTGAGATTGATTGTCAAGCTTCTGGTCAGAGAAAATATGCAGAGAATTAGGAGAGTAAAGTCGTTTTTACAAGTAACAGCTTGGGTGTTAAGCCCAAATGACAAGCTGTTTTTCATGCTTTTCTGAAGTGGTTTCAAATCATTCATCAGCTGTCTCATTCACAACAGCAGTAGCATCAGCAAAGGCTCTGAAATTTGAAGTGAGGCTGCGGCAAGAACGCAGGAAGGCACGTTGCCATGTGGGCTCTGGCCCGGGGCCCCACGCCCGAGCCAGATTGCTGGGTTGTGTGCAGACACCATGGAGCTCCAGGGCCCAGGTGTGAGTGGGGGACGCTGTTCTGCCCTCTGCTTGCGCCTCCACCTCCATTCCTGGCAGCCATGGGCCGAGAACGCAGCATTGCAGTCTGAGTGCCTACAAATCCCTGCAAATGGGAGAAGGACCTGATCACTCCGGGGACATGATGACTGGCTTCGTCCCACTTTTTTTTATTTAAGGGATAAAGTGCCAGTGCTGTGGAGTCACTTTTGCATTCAGGCTTGGATATTCAATTTGTGCTCTCCATGGTCTACTGATGGAGCGTCATACAGATTTCTCATCCCGCAGGCTTTGTGTATTTTGTTGATGAATTTGGATGTGATACTGCAAAATTTGAACCCGAAGTCATTTCCTCTATCACTCTTTATGGTTCACATCAGATAGATGCCACTTATCTGCAATGGATTAGAGTTCAGTCGCTCATGGCCAGGCTTCCAAAATCCAGCCCTCATCCTATGAGGATGGACGTGTGATTACTTTTTAAGCAGGTTGTATGCCATTTTTATACATTGGGTTGCCGGCATCAAAAGATTTCTGTGTTGAATATCTAGCATCCTAGGGTGGAAGGGCCAGTAGTACAACCTTTTATGACCACAATTCCTTTCCAAGGACGTTGAGAGGAGCTGACAGCTGATTGCTTATATAGGTAGCTGTGTTCTGTGCCCACGCCCTGAGCTATTCTTCCACACTTGGCCCAGCACCTGTGCCCTTGCCAGCATTTGAACAAAAGCTACTAAGCCTGGACTAACTTAGGGTTGTACCATGAACACTGGTGGCAGTGTGGGTGGGGGGCACTGTAGCTGTGGGATGCAGCATGACACAGGAAGTATCTGTAAAGGAAAACCTGTCAGAGTGTGGCCATAAGGTCCTTCCCTTGGGGCAGCTGCAGGGGGCAGGGGGCCCAGCATTAGATTGTTCTGGGAGTGTGCAGGCCTCCCACCCAGGACAGTTGGTCGAAAGGTTAACCTGTGCATGCAATATCAGTAACCTGCACATGTTTTTCAGTCACGATCTAAAGCAGTTTAAGAGTGGGGGAAAAACACAAATATTTAGTCTGATAGGATCAAAAATTTAAATTTAAAAATAAACAATAAGGTATTAAATAAAATAAAGAGATCTACTATCCATCATTGCTATGAAATGAGATTGATGATCAAACTCAAACTGCCTACTATTTTATTTTAGACCCTAAAAAGCACAACAGATTCTAAACTTAATTATAAAAAGGGAAGGTAATTACATCATGGTCTTTGTGTGCTTATCTTCATCCTGCACAGCAGCCTATTAGCGCTGCTTTATCTGAGGATGTTGGAGTGCAGGCACATCAGCAAAGCTCATTTATTCATTGTGTGAACAAAATTAGATCATCAAAGCTGGTTCCTAAATTTTTGGATCAAAGCTGCATATTAATAAGTAAACAGACAATCTACCACAAAGCAGGGGCTGCTCTGTAAAAAATGCTCCTTCCTTTCTCCACCTCCCCCCCTTCCCCAAGTTAGAATCTTCTCCATCTGGTCCTATCAAGTTTGCTCTGTTTGTCTTGGTCATGTGCCCTGGGGATCTCCTGTATCTTCTTGGTTATGAGAAAGGATGCTCTCCAGTGAGACAACCAGTGACAGTCTAACTCCCACGTGCTTTCGCATTTTCCTCTTCCTACTCCCCTCCATTAGACTGGGTCTCCCTAAAACCACTCTTCTCATCAATTGATACATATAATTTGTTTTTCTGCCTCTAAATGTCCACCCAAACCATTGTTTCCAACTAGAATGCCCTTTCCTTTCTGTTTTAACTCTCAAGCCCTACTCATCCTTTAAAGCCCTGCTAAAAATCACCTGACCTGGCGTGAGAACCGAGTATGACCTTGTCCACCTGTAGTAGTCTAAAAAGGTTAGACTACTTTCACTTTGTGTGCATGTGTGAGCGTGTAAGAATCATACACAGAGCCTATGAAAATGCAGATTCCCAGCCCTCACTCCCAGGGATTGTGATTAAGCAGATGTGGGATAGGGTACCATAGTCTTCACTTAAACAAATACCACCAGTTTATTCCGATGCACCAAGTTTGTGGGCCATTCCTGCTCCAGACTGATTGACTAACTGTGTCTCTCCAAGACCCATACATTAAACCCTAATCTCCAGGGTGATGGTGTTAGCAGGAGAGGCCTTGAGGGATAAGTAGGCCACTGAGAGCAAAGGCCTCATAAGTGGGACTAGTGACCTCATAGGAGAAACTTCAGCCCAACATTAATATTTCTGAAACAGTTCTTTTTTTATTCCCATTATAAAAATATAAAGCCTTGGTACCTATTTTTGGAACTGGAAAAAAATTTGTCAGTCTTTGGAGCCTTAATTTTTTGCATTCATGTCTCACTCATGGTTCAGACTTGATGCCAGATAATTTACCAGTACCAACAGAAGTGGCTGAAGAGTCTAAATATGGTGTCTGAATTATTTGACAAACCACCATTATCTCAGCTCCTCCACCTATGGAAAAATTATGGGTTTTTTTTATTAAGCATACTTAATAAACTTAGTGAACTATTGCTTTTCAGAGAAGCCTGGTCCCAATTTTACTTAATTTGCCTTGTATTAAAACAGTGCAGTTAAACCCGGGAAGAAAAATAAGGTGTTCCTCTAGTGTTTATTACATGAAAGCCATTTTTCTAAATGAGTTCCTATAAAAATATATTGTACACAGCACTTTATCAAAAATTAATAGTCTTGGCCTGAAAAAAATCATAATACTGTATATTAATCACCCAAAGCAGTGGCTTCATTTACGACCTCTTTGCCGCAGCCTTCACCTCTGCAGTCTCAATCCCAGAGGCTGTGGAAAAAACAGAAAAGGAACTGAATGCAAGTTTTCAGTTGAAACGGTGATTGATTACCTCTGTTCTACACTATGTGTGCTGCATGACCCATCACATGGTAATGAGCCTTGATTGCTACCTTTGCAAAACTATTTTTACCAAATCCTGTGAAGAAACAGCAGCTGGGTCATGTAAGGTGGGTGGCTGAATAAACACTGTCTTGTTATTGGTAAACACATAGGCTTCACCCCTTTAATTCTCCATTATCTGTGAGTCAGAATCACTGATGTGTGTTATAGGGTTAAGGTCATGATTACAGGGGCTGAGAAGGAAGAGAGTTAATTGGCTAAACAAATGTAACTCTGACCTGTTCTATGAATCCTCAAAGGTGTGCTTTTGAACTGCTGTGCCCTGGGTCCCGTCAGCAGGACGCTGAGGTGGGACAGTGACCGGCCTGAAAGAAGGGGCTGGAGTCAGAGCATTTGTCAGTGTGCTCTCCGCAGAACACCAGTCCCTTAAAAAATAAGAGGAAGAAAGCATTCCATGGTCAAAACATTTGGAAAACTGTATACACTCAACCTCCCCGCACCATCTTGGAGATTTATACAACAATGAAATGCCTGTAATTAAAAAAAGTATTTAAATTTGTTAACCAATGCCTCCTGATATTTTTCTGAACTAAAGCCTTATTTTGAACACCAGATGTCCTGGCATCTGGGAACATAAATTTGGGGAGGGTTCCCTCCATTCCCAGAACTGATGAGAGTTGTTCATTGTGCCTGAACTATTTATACAAACAGTTTATGTTTGTGTAACACCTGCTTATATAAACAGGTGGTTTATGCTGAACACCTGCTTTCCTTCTGGGAGTCTGGGAGTTAAGTATGTGCTGGGAAGTGCAAGCCTGTGTTACCAGCCCCCAATGAAAACCTTGGACACTATCTATCTAACGAGTTTCTCTGGCCGGTGATATTTCACATGTATTGTGGTAACGCATTGTCGAGGAAATCAGGTGCACAGATGTGTTTCACTGGGCAAGGATGCTTGTCCCTGGTTTTGCCTTGCTCATGGTGCTTGATACGGCTTCACTCTAACAAATTATAATAACTGTGAGGGCTCTATCCCCTGCATCCTGTGAGTTCTCCTAGCAAATTATTGAACCTGTGTGTGGACTTGGAGTGCCCAAACACCTGTGGCAAGCAAGAAGGACATGCCTCTGCCCTCACAGAACTCGCCATCTAGTGATATAGATGACAAATCAGTGCTTATAGAAACAATCACATAAACTTAGGATGAAGATCAATGATTTTTTAAAAGGAAAAGTGCATATTTCTGTGAGACAAGTAACTGATCTGAATCTGGATTGGGGATACCTTTTTTGCTAGGAAGAAGTGAAAGTCAGTCTGAGTCCTGAAGGACGGGTAGGAGTTACCCAAGACAAAAGGAAAGGGTGAGCGATTTGCACAGAGGGAACGACAATGGCAAAGGCTCTGAGACTCGCTGGAGACAGCATATCTAAGAAGCAAGAGGCCAGTGTTTGAAACTGGTTTTCAGGCTCTGTCACACGTTCTTTCTCTGGCACTTTTAGTGCAATAATGCTTGATACCAATAGCACCCAAAAGGCTTTCAGTCCCTCGTAGCCTCCCCACTCGCAGATCTTGCCATTCCTTTGCTGTGTGTATCAGAAGAAAGTCCAGTCACGCTGAGGATATTTATAGGTTCAGATCCCAGAGTCAAAAGATTTGGCTTCTTTTGTGCAGGTTGGGAGAAAAGTAGGTTACAGTTGTAGGTACATGAAACACAAAGTTTATTCTTCACTATTATTTATGAATTATTACCTTTTTCCATACAAACAACTGTAAACCTACTTTTGCCCCACTCTGTGCATATGCACTCAACAGAAATGGTATGCATAAATATACCAAAGTAGAAGTACAACACCCATAACAGCCAAAACCTGTAAACAACACAAATATAGAAATGTTTCCTATAAAAATATCATAAGTTGTGGTATATTTATATATAAAATATTAGATAGTGAATTTGAAGAAAACATTGGTACATGCAGTACAATGGGTAAATTTCAAAAACAATAATGAACAAAAAATATGCAAACATAAAATAGAATATTTATGCCAATTAATGTAAAGTTTTAAAATATGTAAATCTAACGAAAGGATAGAAGTAAGGATATTGGCTGCCTTCAGGCGCAGTGACTTGAAATAACATAAAAGATCTCCTGGTGCTAGTAACACTCTACTTTTGATCTTGGTAGTGGGTACATCAATTTGTTTAATTTATGAAAGTCTATTACACGGTACACGTAGAGTTTGTACACTTTCCTATATGTAAGTTTAGCTCAAAAAGGGTTTACCAAAAACTTTGAGATTGTGTCCTATTATTGTTAGCTTGCCTTGTTATTAACAAGTCCTTTCATTTTGGAAAAAATCACAGTCTCATTGAGCCTCAAATTTACTATCTACAAAATGAGAACATCTACCTAGCTTTTTCTCAGATTTTAATAGAAATCAGAGGCCTTAGTGCATGATATTATGATTTGATTGGAGATGTGATCTCAACCTGTGGTGGCACCTAGACCATTCACTCGCATTTCAGTTGACTCTCAATCATTCGCTGCCTACTCGTCTGGTCTGTGAGTTTCCTTCCGAGACTGCTGCTCTTATTCACCCATAGCAGAAGATGAGAAAATAAAAAAAAAACAAGTAATTGTGTTTTTATCAGGAAATTTTGAAAGAGAGTGATTTTTAAAAAATTAAATTTGTTGGTTTGACTTTTATTAATTATATCATATAAATTTCAAGTGGGCCATTCTATAACACATCATCAGTATACTGCATTGTGTGCTCGCCACCTAAGATCTAATGTCCTTCCATCACCATATACAAGGGAGACTCAGAAAAACTGGAATTATCTTCTGGAGGGTGGTCCCCTTGTAGTACAGGCTTACCCTGCTAGATGAGTGTTCTAGGAACCCATCTGTATCAGTGTACTAGCTGGCGTTGTTGTGAGAGGCTGTGTTCAGCTTCAGCAAATTGTTTTTAAGACTCTTTCAACGCATTCACCCATTTCACAATGGGTGATTTATGAGTGCACCTGCCCATACTGTACTGAGTGTTCAGCAGCTTTTGACCAAAAATGGCATGACCCCATGTCCCACCCTCCCTATTCACCCTCTCTCACCCTGGATGAAAAACTCCCCAAAGGGAAACATTTTGCCCACATGAAAGAGGTGAAACAAAAAAATGGCAGAAGCACTAAAAGACATAAACACTGGTGAGATCAAAAACTGTTTTGAGCAGTGGAAAAAAACGTTTCAATAAGTGCATTGCATCAGATGGAGAGTACCTTGAAGATGACTGAAGTTGAAACATATAAAAATACATACACACTTCTTTATAAATAAATTGTGGGTTTTTTGGGTCCTCCCTCATATTTGACCCCCTTTTCCCTCTTCATCCTCCCTTACTCCCAATTGTTTCTCTCTTAGGTTGGCACTGAGGGTGGTAGAAAAAAGGAAGGAATATGTTTTAAAAGATAATATTGTAATATAAGTTTTAGATTGTCAAAGTATTGCCATTGTGTATGTTAACTTGAATATCTAAAAATATTTTTTAATTACTAAAAATAATGTTACCATTTACTATTATAGACCAGACATAGTGTGTGTGTGTGTGTGTGTGTGTGTGTGTGTGTGTGTGTGTGTGAATAGTCATCTTACTGAGTCTGTGTAACTTTATGCAAGATGCAGCTGATTTAGGTTTGGTGCCTGGGCCTCTGCTTTTCACCTATGCTATTCCGTCCTGTTCAGGGTGCCTTAGGAGCGCAGGTTTTTCATCCATGGATCTACCATGGCACTGAACACTGTCAGCACCTCCTTTATTAAGCAAATACCAGTGTCAAATAGTTTGTCTTTTGCACATGGCAAAGTCAACAATAGAAAAAGAATAGATATGCAATATATTTATTTGGTTATTCACTACATCTCACTATATGCCCCATACAAAATGTCTGGTAGAAACTTTTTTGTGTGTGTGGTAACATCACAGCTTCAAAGCACTTCAGAGTTGACAAAGCATGCATAAAAGACCTTCTGTGAGTTGATCTTGTTCAAAGGAGTCTCAGTGCTTCAGTCTTAGTCAACCCAGGTCCCAGTCTCTCAACCTCAGACCCCAAATCTTTGTCCAAGATTGCAAGAACTTTTGTCAAAAACTTCCCTGAACTAAGAAAAGGAATATGACCTTTGTCACTGAGAAAGAGTATAATTGAAGAAGTAGAGAAACAGAGGAGATGAGGTAGAGATCGAAAGCTTAGGAAGCCTTAAAGAAGATGGACAGTGTTACTGCACAGGTCAGGGTGGGTAATCCAAGACATCACCCTGAGCTCCACCCTGCTTGGATTAAGACAAGAAAACAATGCGGGGACCTTTTCGGTCCTGCACAAGAGCAGGAGGGCATTGTTGTTGAGATCTCTACACAGGTGATTAACGAAGAAGAGACACAGTCACCTTTCTGCATCTGTATTCTTGGCCAAGCCCACAACCACAGGGCATTGCTCTCCTCCATATTATGTAGAAGAGGTTGTTGCAAAAGACCACAATAGACATGGTAGATACCCTGAGAGGGATCTCACTTAACATCTTAAGCCTCCACCAAGATACAGGCTTGCTGAGAGAGGCCACAATGTTAAAGGCAGGCAGAGTGGAGTGGCAGTGATGTCTCAGGGATGGAGCTCAAGTGAAGGGAATGGGAGAAATCACTGCATATAAAAAAGCTCCCAATAAGTAGGCTGGTCAGAACTTGTCTACCAACAAACTCAAAAACTTTGTATATCTAACCGTGGGTCTCTTCTCCTCTTATCCTGCCATCCCTTCCGTGGAGCCTTGTGTCTCATCTGTGAAGGAACGGCAGAGAAATGGATAATCTCCCAGGTCCTCACCGGCTCTGACAGCCGATGACTAATCCTTACGTGGGAATGCAGTGCTTCGCGGTGTGTGTAATACCACAGTGCCCGCAGGGAGAAAACTGGACTGCAGTGCAGCGTTATGAATTTGACCTTTGAAATCTAAACTGTTTTGATTGTATTTTTACTGTTTTCCTAAGGGAGCCATCTTATGTTTGCTTTAGGATTTGGAAAGTAAACATAATTCTTAAAATGAATTGGGGAAAATGACAATTATTCATCATTTGACACTGAGGTCTATCTCAAGGGCTGATGAGAGGGCATATGGCCATTTGAGTGGAGGAAATGCAGCAGAAGAGGAAGTTTATTATGTCAAATACGGTGCCCACTAGAAATCCTGCGAAACCCAGCCTCCTAACTCACCAAGATTTGAAACACTTGGTGTTTGAAATAACTCACTCTTGCCTAAAGGAACAAAAATTTATCATTCCAATTTTCCTCCTGAAATATCACCAGCTGTTCCAGACATTTTAAAAAATAGCAGTATTGGGATGTATTGTGTTTTTAAGAGAGTCAACAAGATTCAGCTTACGTTTGCTGTCAATTTGAAAAATAGACTGAGATTTCCATTCAACTTTGAACACAGTGAGATTTACCCATCTCCCTTTATGAGACAACAAAATAATCCTGTGTACTTTGACAAAGGGCCAATAAATTGACCTCTAGAAGAGAGGCAAACCATATTCATATTCCTAAGTGCTTCTGGCAAGAGAGCTTGCTCTGTTCTGGACACATAAATTGAAGCCAGCATCAGCTCCAAAATCCATCTTTTGGACAAACCTAAGAGAACTCTTAGTTCACAATGGCCTGGAGAAAAACCCTGAGTACTGTATGAATCATGTGGGATCTACTTAGAGGACGGTTATCTTATATTTTTGTTTAATATGCTTCAACAACTCTGTGGTTTACAGATTGGAGAGAGCTTTTTTATTTATTATATCAGCTTATGTGCCCGGTGGCACCCCAACATATTTGTGAGGTAGATTTACCTCAGTAAGTTGTGCCATAATGACAAGAGATTTATTTTTTTTAATGACTTTATGTGAAAGTAAATTAAGGCCACTTTGGAGGGTCATTTATATGTCCTATCACCTTAGGTCAAATTCCTGGGAAACAGGTTCTGGGACAGATATTTTCAAGCAGGAAATTTGCTTGGGGGTCCTTTTAGGAACAATACCTTTGATGGTTGAAAGAAGCAAGAGTAAGCAGAGGGAGAAATGGAACTCCGATATGATTATAATAAAGGCCTCAGCTATGCAGCTGAGATGGCCTTTCATATGTGCCCTGAACTGAGCCAGGCTTTTGTTCCCCGCCAGCCCCAACTGACAAGTCCTTTGAGGAGGACTGCTCTTGCATAAAGAGGGTAAAGAACTCCTGGCCAAGGGACATTCTGTTCAGCGACTCAGCTGTGAGATGGCAGTCGGCAACAGTCCTGACATAGGGGAAGTAAGTGTTCCAGTCTGGAGAGGAGCACACAGCACTCAAACCATAGAATCTACTGTGGACCATCAATTGCGCTGTTCAGATTCACAAGGTCATCCAAAATTCATCCTATCAGGAAACAGCTCCTCCAGGGTTCTGGTTAGTCTCTTTTCCTGGGGAAATTTGAAAGTAGAGGTTTACTGGGATACAATTTAGCCCTTGCTTATGCAGTTAGCCTAGGAAGCTCAACTGATAATCATCATTCTTTCCCTCTACCAACTCCCCCTTAGCTACCACCTTTACTGGTCTAGGTGACTTAATTATTAAAGCGACCCAGACACTCATCCATGAAGGGTCTGAGCCCCTGGTCACTGTGCCTTTTCAGACTGTGACTTTGCACTAATCCATCTACCATAAAAATTAGGGTAGTACCAAGAAACATTCAGTGGGTTACTGGGTTGTCACTGCACTCTTCCTTGCCTCCATGTAGGGCGTCTTGTCCCAGCAGGAGACCTACCTATGCCTGATTACCAGGGTCAATTACTTCTTCCAGGTAACTCCTTTGCTTTCTGGTCTTTTGGTACAAGGAGTATGCAATGACCAGAAGCAGCCATGATTTAAAGTTACCAGGAGTCTTTCAGCATCCCTGGAGTAAACATTCTTTCATCTCTGCCAACGTGATTGCTCCAGTCATGTGCCTATTGTTTCAGTATTAGGATGGCCCATGGCAGAGGCCAGCCATGTCACCTAGGCACCTATGACACCTAGGTCACTCTACTTTCTTTTTTAGTGTTGCTTCCACGCAGAAGGGAATCTAGTAGACATTATCACGCAACACAAAGATTTTAACACTCTTCGCCCACACCTATACATCTGTCTGCAGGCCTATTCTTCAGACTGCTTTTCCTCCAATCTTTTGGCATTCTGGCCTTTGAAAAGATGACAGTGTTAATAACTTCTGGTGAAATGCATTCTGCAGTGTATTGTAGTATTTGGATGCTTTTCAGGCAGTAGGAAATTTTCTCATCCAGTTGAAAATAAATAAAATGTAGATCTGATTAAGTTTTCTTTTTCTCTGTTCACTGAAAGAAAGACATCAGCACCACACAGAATTGGTTGAGGACATTTGAAATGATTCAAATAATGTGTGAATGGCTTGAATTGAACTCTGGCTTCTCATTTAGGCCTGCCTAGAACTCTGACAGCCTTGTTCCCCTCTGTAGCTTGGACTGCCAAGCAACTAACCTTGTAACAGGATGAGAATGTCAAAGCAAGTTTTGAGAAATGAAATGTGAACAATAAGTTTATCCATTCCCTTTATCACTTTTTATTGATAGAGGAGATCCCATTTGAATATCTGAATGAAGTATTTATTATAGATTTTAAAGTATTATATATTGCCTTTATTTTTAGAGTTTTTTTATTAAACAAACTTTTCATCCTTCTCTCTCCTTCAAAGGGTTTTTTTCCCTCTAAGACATTTACAAGTAAGTGCCACAAACCTTAGCACATGACCATGTATTCTTTTGTCCTGGGTGTGTAAAATATGAAAATTCATTGAAATCACTTGGAAAATGTTAAGCACAGTGTTCCTATAAAGTTACCATGGTAATTAGGTTACTATAAAGTTACTAATGGTGATTAGGATGGCTGCATGATTTTTCCCTTCCTATTGTAGAGGATACTGGGAAATAAGGGTTGGTCTTGTATTTTCTGTGGCCCTCTTGGTTCCTAGCACAGGCAGAGGCAAACAGGAGGCACTAATTAACCTGACAATATTTTATCATCATTTGTTAAGTCCACACTTAACCTTTGTAGTCTCTTCTCATAAAAATCTTATAAAACCAATTCCTACAACCATCATCTATAGTTTAAACACATCTGATAATAACCATAAGAAAACTGGGCGTTCTCTGGCCACATCTGAAACTAGTATGGAATAGCATTGAATGTAAATTGTAATTAAAAGATAAATAAAAAAAATAGTAAAATAGAATATTTAAAAAAGGAAAATTGGGTGCTTCAACATCAGGAACCTGTAGCTGATCAGTGACTTTATCACCAACCCAGCCAGACTCACAGTAACTACGAGGTGAGGACTGTACGTAGCATGGGGCGTGAGGGCACTGTGTTAATTGTTGAGCCAAAGAACGGTATTTTCTGAAGACAAAAAATTGTATAAGCATGACTAAAAATTGTTTGTGTCATGAAGACATGTCCTGAGAAGTCAAACAGGAAGAAATGAGAGTATTTGGAACTCTTTTGAAATTTCTTGGTTCAAGTGCAATGGATATCACACAGTGTTTGTCATCCATGACTAGTGCTGCCACAGACACTCAGGAAGTGAGGCTCAGCTCAGGGCGATGGGGTGAACAGTGAGTGGTGAGCATACATTCTTTTTTTTCTATTACTATTTCTCTTTACATTCTTTCTCTCTCACACACACACCATTTATAGGAACCTATAGATTTATTATCTCTGAGGACTTGAGATAGAGGCTAGTTGACCATTTCTGGTTGATTTTCCAAACCATTTCTTTGACTGGGGTTTCCAATCTCCAAACACTAAGAAAATCCATGACTCATTGTGAAGTTGGCAGACACATTCATTACGGCAAAGCTCTTTTTTCCTGTGTGCAGGTTTTACTAAGTCATAGTTGCAACCCTGATGTTTGTGGATAGAAAGCCAATTTAATTTTTCTCTTGCCAGATGTTCATTTAATCACATATTAATTGTGAACTGTATACAAATCTTTCCAAGTAACTCAGAGACCTCACACAATGCTTGGAATTTTTGGGGCATCTGAGAATTTAAGAAGTGTCTTCTCACGTGTGACAGAGGGTTAAAGAGTATTAATTTTGCAGAAATCTAATACTATAAGAAAATTGGAAGGAAATGGGAGGATGAGCAGGAATCCTATTAAATCTTTTTATCACTACACTTCTAGCTTTCTGAGCTAGAATGAGGGTCTGACTTGTCTCCGGAAGGAAGCAACTAATGCTGCCTCGACCAGTGGATGCATAACAGCTACTTTCCCCCCTGAAATTGCTTTGGAATATATCTGCCATATTCTACACTTTCCTAGGAAAGTGGGTTTTTAAGTTCCAGTCACCTTCAAGTCTATATGATATGTAAATTTTAAACTACCTGGACATTTCAAAATATAAATTCATATGAAGTATGATTTCATGGATAATGGAGTTAGATTTCCCAGAGAAGCTGCCCTCTGACCTCATGTGTTAATGAGTGTGGTTTGTTCTGGTGACAAGAGGTAATTATAATCCATAAAAGAATACCAGATATAAATGCCTGTAAAGTTTTTGTCTTTGTTTCAAGGTAGACTGAGTCAAGGTCTTCTCCTCTAAGATTCATAAGATGCACACGCAAAACATCACTAGGACCTGGAATAATGCCTAGGACATGGTAATATTTTGACCAATGTTGATTCTTGAATGGAAAGTAAATATTTCAAATGGAAAGCAAACTAGTCTCTACATTATCCTGAAATTTTCTACATTATCCTGAAAGTCAAAGGGGACACAGCTAGGAGAGATATCCAAATCACTATGTACAACTAGAAAGGGTACCAGTGAGGTCTAGAGGCCTCCCGCTGGGCCAGGTTGACCTTTCCCTTGCTGGAAATGAAGCAGAATCTTGGGAAGTCTGGAGCTGACACCTGGGCAGTGTTGTTACTCAGAGCTCTGGGCAGCTGTTATTTTTCTAAAGCATTTAGAAAAATGTCAGTGTTTCAAGAAGCAGTAGGTCAGGCATACTGTGTCCAATCTGCCGGGGGACTAGTATATGAGGGCAGTGGTCATAGCAGCGGTGACACGTTCTTCATCCATCTGGGGGACAAAGCGCAGGGTAGAGAAAGTGCAAGGCTGAAGTCCCCCTCATTCCCAGTCCTCAGTATCCTGTTTTCTCCTCCCAGCCTCTGAGGGAAGAGAGTGTGGGAGGTGTTCCTGGCATGGTAGGCCTATGAAAAGGTGCCCACCTTGGGGCCATTCTCTGTGGCACGTGCTGATGCTCTGCCTGTGAATGCTCTCCATACCAACAGCCAATGTGGATGAGAATGAATGATCACAGCCCTTGGCCTTGGAAAAGAGACCAGGATAACCAAACAGAAGTGCAGGCGTCCAAGCAATGAGACTAATTCCTTCACAACTGCTGCCACGTTGGTTTTCAAAAAGAAAACTATGAGCAAGTGAGAAGTAAATGTAAATGTTGATCAGCCTACTCATTTGTAAGAGGATCATCATGCAGCCAAAGACCATTTCTCCATTACTAACAACATATAACATGGACTTTCCAGTTTACAAACAGATGTTATCCTTACAACACAGAAAGTTTGATGTTATTTAACATTTACTCTATTAAGACATAGATTCTCAGATAAGCATTGTGGTCAAGGAGTTAAGGCTTTTAGTTAATCTAATGTGCTTTTTGCTACCTCGTATACATTTGAGGTAGCAAAAATCTTCTTCCTTGGTTTGATGGCTTGTCATGTTCCAAAGTAAAAATAGCACTTCCTAACCATCTGTAATTCTTGAAACTCTCTTGGAAGAATGTAAAATCTAAATTACTTATAATCTGAGGGAAATGTTATCTTTGGGCTGAAGAAAAGAGAATATGATTATATTTTTACCTTTTAAGAAAAGGTGAAGTGCCATTTATGCAGGAAAGAGATTTATAGAAGAAAGACATTTACCATCACATTTGGAGGGAATGGCAGGTAGATACATCAGAAATAACTTGTTTATTCTTTTTCACCTGAAAAAGGTTAACTAAACCCCTTGGCTGTTCTTTTCCTATATTCAGTGAACTGGCAGCTATCTTTGACAAGGACTGAAGCAGTTCAAACACCACTACCTAAGTGTTTCCAGCATGAACCCAGTTTCCATGAATGAAAATGAATTTACCAAACTGACAGTGACCAGAGGGGAAGGGAGAGGGATAGCAGGGGAAAGAAATGGAAGGGACAAGTCAAGGAACATGTGTAAAGGACCCATGGACAAAGACAACGGGGGTGGCGGGAGGGAGGACTGAATGTGGGAGGTGGGCAGGGGAGGGGAGAAAAATGGGGGAAAATGGGGACAACTATAATTGAAGAACAATAAAAATTTTTTTTTAATAAAATCAATTTACCATGGGTTCACTCTTAGGGAAGAATGGAACTTGCTTGTTATACAGGAAAGTCAGTAGGGAATTGGGGAACACAGCTGTAGGGAGTAATGCAGTGCAAATCACTAGTATGTACCTGGAAGAATGCCTAGGACATGGTGAGCTCTTGACCAATATTTATTCTTGAGTGGAAAGTAACCCACTAGCTCCTCTCTGCCATCACCACTGGCATCTGGCTCTGTTCTGAACTGGGCCAGAGAGCACTCGTGAGGGTGGAACCAAATCACTGTTTTTCAGAAACCAGTCTAGGAAGTGGTTGCTTCTCTTGTCTCATAGTGGTTCTCAGTCCGACGGCCTTGACCAATATCAAGTCTTATTCATGCATAGCCTGTTTGCTGGACTCTGTGCTTCATGCATAACAATCAATGGTGCCCTCTGGCCCCACCACAAAGCTGTGTTGGAAGCCTAGACATCAACTGGAATCAGAAAACCGGACACCCTGGGGAGTCCATCTCTAGCACAGAAGTTCTCAGAAAGCATGAAAGGGCACTTTTGTATTTATGTTCATGCCACAGGGCTTCTGGCTGTCATCCCCATTCACCATTTTTATTCAGGACACACAACAAGAGGATGGCTTTTTACTTGGTAAAAAGTCTATAACATCAAGAAGTTGTCACAGAGCACACAAATCCATCTGACAGCGAATCAATGGTGGTTATTAAAGCCATCTTATCCGACAATGTGTTTGGGAATAAGAATGCCTGATTCCTTGAACACAGCAGCCACACAGAAGATTCCATTAATCCTCTGGAGTTAATTAGAAGATTAACTGCAACACTGAAATGGGCATAAAGAACAACCAAGTTCTCCTACCATGTAGAACATAGATCTGCTAAGTCTTCCTCCTGAGTTCTTATTCGCATCCAAAGTGATTTTGATGACCTCAGAGCACTGACTCTAGACAGATAGTTAAACACTTAGAAAAATATCATACATGACGGTGTATGAGAAAAATCATAAGACATTTCTGAGAGATGTAAGCAAAAAAAATCTAGTAAAAGTCCCTGAATGACCCGAGCACAGTAGCTATGTGCAAACTGAATGGAAAAAAGCTAAAGGGGATTCTGTGTCATGGTGTCTGGCTGAAGAATGAATAGCCAGTTATCCACCTGCAGTATGCTGAAAAATGGCCCTCCAAAAGTGGCTGCACCCTAATATCTGGGAAGTGTGAATGTTATGTGATTAGCAAAAAACGACTTTGAAGATGTGTGTGGTTAAGAATCTAGAAACAGGGAGATCATCTTGCTTTGTCTGGGTGGGTCCTAAGTGCAACCACCTGTCCTGGAAGAGGGAGGCAGACACCGGAGACGTGGAGAAGGCAGCACTGGAGATTGGAGTGATGAGTCTACAAGTCCGCAGTCATCAAAAGCTGAATGAAAGCCTCTAGGTGGTGTTGCCAACACTGACATTAGCCCAGCAATATTGATTTCAAATTTCTGGCCTCAAAAATTATAAAAGCATAAATGCCTGTTGGTTTGAGCTGCTAAACTTAGTTTGTTATAGTAACCATAGGAAACTAATACTCTGTCCATGAATCAGACAAATATGTATTACTGATACAAGCCCAATAGACATTTAATTCAAGTGGATAACACCACTCAAAGAAGCTGCAAGACATTACTGAATTTTTTTCAGAATGGCTTTTTATCTTGGGTGTCCCTGATTATCTAATTCTCTTATTTTAAACAATGCAGATTATTAACTTTATTTAGCAGATGTGGCTGCTGACATGGAAGGTTTTGTCAGCAGCACAGAAGAGAGTGAACGAGAGTCGTGGGTCCTGAGGGTGAAGGGAGGTCAAGTTAAACAAGGCCAGGCTAATGCGTGTGTTGTGAACAAAGACAAAATACTCTTCCCCAACAGGCTGTACCAAGGATGAGGAGGGCTGAACTCCATTGTTGAGTCCAATGGTTGTCTGTGTCTTCTATATAAAATGACTTAGTTTCTCTAGGTCTCATTTTCCTCATTCATAAAATGAGAGTCAGTTAGATATACTCAGCAATTCCTTGAAGCTGTAACATTCTTTGGCTTTATCCAGCATGGAGTTGGAATTAAAATTTGTAACAAGCTCAATGATATGCATATCAGACATCCCACAACCCTCATTGCATATGCCTGGAATTTCACCCATAGGAATCTGTGTGTGTGTGTGTGTGTGTGTGTGTGCATGTGCGTGTGTGTGTGTGTGTGCGTGAGATATCCTTTTGTTCACTTAAAAACTTTTGGATGAAATGATATATAACACATTAGAGTCAATCAGTTTATCAGTCTTTACCATAGTTCTCATTTGGTTATTGTCTTAGACACATTACACTGACAACTATTAGTTTGTGGATCTCTCTCTACCACTAGACAAAAATATTCCTGAGAGAAGGGACTGCATGTTACTCATCAGCAAATCCCCACATCCTAGTACTTAAGTGCTTGGCACAAAGCAGATGCTCAGTACATATTTGCTGGCCACGTGCATGGCTGGTTTGCTGAACTTCCCCCATGGTAGGGCATTAGGAGAGACATGTGCTGTAGGAGATCTCAAAAAGGGACCATTAAAATACAAAAACAAGCAAACAGAAACAACAGCTCCATCACATAACTGTGGGGGATTACACAGTCCACAAATCTTCTATCTCGGGGTTTTTCTCGTAGCTTGAAGCCTTTATCAGGTTTTCTTGTGGGAGAAGATTGGGCATGCTTTATCAGAGGTTTGGTTTCTTTTTAAAATACTCTTTATCTCTCTAAAGCTCCGTTAAACTGTTAATTGAAACACGTAAAAGACTTAATTTGTAACTCGGACTTGATGAAGTGGTAGGAAACAAATGTTATGTTGCCTTAGAATGTTTTTCCTCATTATCGGAATGCCTATTGATTCTTTTTAACTTACTTTGTTCAGTTGGATTTCAGTAGCTATTGATAAATTTCAGGAATTTTTTTCACTGAAAAAGGGCAGGAGAGAAAATTGCCAAGCAATGAGACATTAAATAAAGAACTAAGTTGAGCTACTTTTCATGCTTTTTTCATTTCTTCTTGCTATCATTTTAAAGAATTATTCCAACTTGTGAGGAAGAATATATGGTGAGTTACACTCCACTTTACCTGCAAAAATTCATCTGTAAACACAATGTTATCGAGTGCAAGATTGAACTTGATTTATAACAGGTTACTCTTCACTCGCGGGTTTTTTAAAAATTCATTATGGGGTCCCCCATTCCTAGCATCTGAAGCAGAAGGCACTGACACTGAACTAACAATAACAGTGCTGCACACAGATAGGAGACCGTGTGTTTACTTTCAGTCCCTTCCATTGTTGTGAATTAAGATTTAAGATGGTTTTTTGTCTTTGTTTTTATTTTGGCTGACATTTACATAATTTAGCTGGACACACTTTAACTAAGAAGTCATGTGTCTTTCCTTCCAAACCAATTTTATGTTTCTGTTCAATTTAGTCCCTGGGGAAAGTCGGTCTGTAGGTACAAGCAGATCAAGTTAACCCACGCCTTCCTGCCAGGCCGCTGGAGCCCCTTCCTTTGCTGTCAGCCTTTCTCAGTCACGGTCACGTCTTCCTCTCTGCCTCTCGTCCCAGTGGCCCTCTCTTCCTGAATCATCTTCATCACTTCTTTGCTCTTCTCTCCGCAATTGCTTTCTAAATCGCTCTCACTGTCGGCTTCTTAGGAAATGACATCTCTCTCTGGTTTCTGTTAGTCAGTCTCTGACTCATTTTAAATGATTATTCCCCAATTTCCATACCATATCATGGGATTTGAAAAGTGGGGAAAAAAATTCAAAACCCTTATAATGTGGCCAGGATCTTTTGAATAACATCTTTAGCAAAATATGAATAGAACTGCCTCCAGAAGAACATGCAGGGTTGCGAGCAGCTATTGAATTCTCTTACTAAATCACCATTTTTGGATAATATGTCAAAATAGTTGAGAAATCTTGGACAAAGCTCCATCGGGATTCAGACCCCCTGAGAAGGGTTACTGTAATCAGTTACAATCACAGGATAATGTATGACATTATCACTCATTCATTCACCCCCTTAGCGCCCACCCTAGACCTCAACACAAAAGAAGCTGTCACCAAATACCCGGTGAGCTCTCCTCAGGTGCGCAGCAATGCTCTGTAGCCCGAGTCTCACACTCGCGGGAGGGATGGTGTGATGCTGACAGGAACACGCTTCTCCTGGGGTGGGCTCTAGGAAACAAGGGATGGAAGAACATAGTGGCACAGGTTTGGGGATTTGAAATTCTCCAGGATTTCTCATTTGCTTCCCTGCTTACCTACTATTCTGGGGTGTCCCTAGTCTTATCTGGAGAGTAGAGAAGATGAAAGATTAACAACCATATCAGTGATATTCCCTGACTTTTGTGTTAAGAAATGAGCCACCAGACCTCTGGGCCCAGGGCCACGCACCAGTTTATATCACTGTGAGTTGGTCCCAGTATTCCTAGAGCAAGACTGAAGAGATGGAAGGAAGTGAGACTTAATCACGATAACCAAACCAAAAAGGAATAAGGAAGAAGAGAGTGCACTGTGGTCAGAGGAGGATGCCGTTGGAAAGAATCAGACCGAGAGAGGCAGGTGTGGGTGGATAGATCTCTGACCATACTATGTTGCGTCCAAATTGGGAGGGATTCCTCTTCCTCTGGAGAAAAGAAAAAGAAAAAGAAAAAGAAATCACTCGGGCTCCCGTCAGCTCCCCCATTCTTTGCATATTTGAGATGCTTACCTGGCCTGCTTCTGAATTCCACAGGTGTCTCAGATTCACCTGGATAGTTATGGATTCTCCTTTGGTAGCTATGAAAACTATCTCCCTTGATACAAAGCAACAGTCTAAAAACTCAAAGTATTGTTTTTCAAAAAATCAGAAGAGACTACACGAGTCAGTGAGACTTGAGGAAACAATACCTAGGTCAAATCAAAATCACCCGATAAAAGGAACTGTAGTTTATTTTGCTGTACCGACTTCCAAATAGGTTTTGATTATGTTGATTACCAAGGGATGCATGGCAAAAAAGAAAAGGAAAAGAAAGAAAGAAAGAAAGAAAGAAAGAAAGAAAGAAAGAAAGAAAGAAAGAAAGAAAGAAAAAGGAAGGAAGGAAGGAAGGAAGGAAGGAAGGAAGGAAGGAAGGAAGGAAGGAAGGAAGGAAGGAAGGAAGGAAGGAAGGAAGCCCCAAGAATTGTAGTCACAAGTCCTAGGTTCTGATTCTGGAATGGCTAGTAACAAACTCTGTAAGCACAGGAAGAATCATTTACCATTCTGAGCCTTTCTCTTTGTTTTTCTATCTGTAAAATATGGATAATAATTCTTGTCTTACACTGATTTGTACCAGCAACTTACATAAAGCTTATATCACTGAATATATGAATTAAAAAAAATAAGATGCACTATAATAAATCATCCTAATCCAACCCTCTTCTGCATTCCTTATTATACAAAGTGAAGTCGTGGAGTGTTTAGATAAGTAACTTAACATTTTCAAAATCTCTCTAAAAGCTGTCTCATTTAGGAAGAAACCAAAATTTCAAAGGTAAATTTAAAAAAACCTCTTTCTCTCAGGCATGACTTTTCTTGGGCGTGAAATAAACCCAGGCCCCTGACACTGACTGACGCGGCTGTGAGATTATTTGGCAGGGGCGGAGAGGGCGGTGAGACTGTCACACAGGAAATATGAGAATGCTTATGATTTTAGCTGTTTGCAGAGTCACTTCCTACTTTGGGGTCAGTGGTGGGGGCAACAGGGAATGAAATCTTATATTGGCATCTGGAACCTTGTTACTGGAAAGCACCACCTGAGTTAATTACCATTCTTTGGGTGCATACCACCCAAAGTCAAATCATCTTCTGTCACCATATACTTGGCCCTTGCCGCTATTCTTATATGTGTTATACATCTACCTTCACTGGGCAGATTGGAAAATATTTATGTCCTTTCTCCTTAATATGGACCAGATTTGCCAAAGGAAATGCCTGAGTGTTCTCGATTTCTAAAGGGCTAAGCGAAAGCAAAGATAGAAAGCTTGACCAATAAAGGCTCCCAGACAGGCTTGCGGTAGTGTTACTGGAAAGGACTGGGGCTGAGGAGGGTGTGCCCTAGTACAGTGTGGAATGTGTGGGTTCTTGACTTGTTGTAGGAAAGATTTCATGACATGATTCCAGGTGATTTTGAGAATATGTTCATTAAAGCCAGGGACAGTGAAACAAAGGAAGGGCTTAAGATAGAAGAGGCAAGATTCCAGCAACAGGAATGAGCCTAGGTTGAACTGCTTAGATGCAGGAAACGAAGTTACAGTAACAGAGGTGAGCCACGCTCAGTTGCGTGGACTCAGGAAGTTACTGACACAAAAGGAGGCCCTTTGAGACAGGTTCAGAGGGTTAGCCTGGGAGGAGCGGCCACTGCCAGCTCCTGCCCTAGTTACAAGTCCCTTTGGCATCTTTAGAGTTGAGGAGAAAGAAAGCAGAGGTGCATGCCTGAGGGTGGAAGGGAGAGGGGGTGCAGGCATGCTGAAGGAAGAGTGTGCACTGCATCCTTTGCCTGAAATGTTTTTATCTGTTTTGTAAAGGTGGGAGTATTAGGGGAGGGTCTCAACAGAATATGTAACGGCTTCCCGGCATCTTTAATATAATGATGCATTGGAATGAGCATACAGGGGAGCTTGGGGTCATTTTCCAGTCAGCTTCACTGCCTTACTTTTATCTTGGATTTGTCTGGCTCTAACTTTTTTTTTATTTCCCTGAATTCATCTGTCCTGGGGTTTGCCCAGAACTAATGGCACTGACTGGGTCCCTGTGATCTATCTCCCTGACTAGGGTGACTTAAGCTACTCACTCTCTGGTTGGGCAGGAGAGGTGTATACCAACCACCTGCTCCTAACTCCTTGGTTAGGGAAGAGAAGATCTTATGATTTTATTAGCAGGCTGTCAATTGCTCAGCCTCATTTAAATAGCTGTCTCGGTTTCCCGCATTCCACTTGCCAAGGGATTCCCCTAGCTTCTCACACCCCTGCCTCAGTGACACTGCCTTCCTCTCCCCACTGAAAAAAGACACATGTGTGTGTGTGTCTGATCCCTGGGGGCTCCAGCTTCTGAACACCCAACCTGTGGGCTGCTTAGACAAGTGTACATTCTATTTGCTAAATGATTGAGTTGCACAGATGTGTGTATTTGAGGATTCAGTCTAAGTGGCAAAGGTTTCCCTTTCCAATTAGAAAGGTTTAGTGAACTAGCTTGTTATGTAGACAGTAAGGATGGTCAGGATTTGAATGCAGCTCCAACTGGCAGACCCTGGAATTTCTCACCTCTCCACCCTGCAGCAGTAGCTCTGATTCACATCCCATACTTGCTTTAGTCTGAAAGGGTCTGAAGTGATTTAGAAGTGGCAGAAGGAGTACCTCATTTCCAATGGCACTCATGAACTTTCTTCTCACTCACAGATTGCGAAACCCTAAAAACCTTGGTGTCGCCACTGCTGACACTCATTTGCAACATATGGGATCGCTTTGGCTTCCAGAACTGGAGTTCCATCTGCGTTTGTAGAATGGTAAGAGGAAACTCGTCATGGGGACTCTTGGGAAGTGGGCATGGAAAACATCAAGCAGAAAAATATCCTCTCTGAAAGTGAAGCAATTTACAGAGTATGAATGTGCTGTTATCAGGAACTGCAGGATCTTAAGTAAGTTTTGAATACCTCTACTCAACAAAAATGTTGCCCTTATTGTCAGCTAATACTGTTACAATCATTAACCCTTTTAATTCTTATGAGAACTGTGAAGTAGATACTGTTACTTTCTCTGCTTTGCAGGTAAGGGAGCTGAGGCACACAGAGGTTAGGTGACTTTGTCCCAAGTCACCAATTTCATTAATGGCAAATCTAGGATTCAAACCTAGGTACTCCTGTTCCAGAATCCATGCTCCTGAGTCATCTGCCTTGCTGCTCCAGGGCGACAGCTGATGTAGATGTGATGTAAACAAGATTCAGTCAAGTACCTAAGTGTTATGAACCTGAATGTTTTCCCCTTTAATCTTTAACATTTTATTAGCTACCATGTAAAAATATCATTAAAGTATCAATGTGAGAAGTTTGACATTTGAAAAGGAATGGAAGCAATTTTCAGTTAGTGAGGAAACTGATGAAGATTCTGCTTTTCTAGCTTCTGGGAGTTACTGTAATCCTGGCTTGTGACCTCTTCCTTGCATCCCTCCAGCCTCTTGCTCCCATCACCCACCTCCTACTCCCTCTTCTGCTCAAATCTCCCTCTGCCTCCCTCATTTAAGGAAACTCAGGATTATGCTTAAGTCCCATCAGGATAATCTAGGCTAACTTCTCCATCTCATGAACATCTGCATAGTTCTCTTGGCCATATAACATATCATTCGCCGGTTCCAGGCATGCTTGGGGCTATTAATCGGCCTACCAGAGATGCTTAGATACACCTATTTATATTTCTAAGTGTCAGATATCCATTTTCATGTTCAGTGGACAAACTGAAAATGCAAAATATCAAGTGATTTTATATCTACACATTCAAAAGATAAAAAGGTAAACATGTTTCCTCTTTTTAGTAAAATAGGTGCTCTGAATGCAATTAAGCACCATCAGAGTTGAATTATGTAAGGAGCCTTTTTTTCCTTCAGTATCATTCCAAAAAAAATTTTGAATGACAGTGGGACCACAATTCTCCATTTTCAACCAAAATTTTGGAATCATTCAAATCATTACGAAACTTCAAAGTTTCCCTCTAGGGAAAAAAGGTCTCTTGCCCTTTTGCTTATTTCTTAGAAACTATGGTGCTTTTAAATGTTCATAATTCCTTAAAACTTCTCTCAGAAAGTGGCAAACTTTCCTTCTGGCCCCTCCTCTTAAACCAGGTGGACCTTGTGACTACAGCAACAGATAGAATATGGCAGATGTGACATTTCATGACTTTCGAGCCTAGGTCAGAAAACGCCAAGAAAATTCTGCCAGATTTTCCTGGAACATTCACTTTCAAACCTAGAGCTGGACCCAGCATTTTAAAAGCTACCTGGCCCTGGCTAGGTAGCTTGGTTGCTTAGAGCATTGTCCCTGATATGTCAAGGTTGTAGGTTCAATCCCTTGTTGGGGCACATACAAGGATCAACCAATGAATGCATAGCTAAATGGAACAACAAATCAATCTCTCTCTCTAAAAATCAATAAATAAGAATTAAAAGTGGAACTGACCTAAAGCTGTGGTGCTTGAGTGACCACGTGGAATGGTCACACTGAAATAAAAGGAGATGCTTGAGGCATTGCAGCATTCCAGCCCCAGCTGTCAAGTCCCCCCAAACTCATCAAGTCCCCCCAAAGTCCTCAAGTTTTCTAGATGAGGCCTCAGACATTTGGGACCAGGAGTCTGCAAACCAGGACCTGCAGGCCAAATCCAGCCCACCACCTGTTTTTGTAAGTAAGTTCTATTGGAACACAGCCACCTCTTCCCTTTGCGTATTATCGATGGCTGTTTGCATGTTGTGACGGCAGAGCCGAGCAATTTTGACAGTGACCATTGCCACATGGTTTGCAAAGCCTAGAATATTTGCTATTGGGCCCTTTACAGAAAAAAGAAAAAATTACCGATTCCTGCTATATAGTACAGAAAACTTTCATCACTGTGCCCTATCCAAATTTCCAACCTACAAAATCTTTGAGCATAATAAGTGCTTGTTTTAAACCAGTATGTTTTGGAGTAATTTGTTATGTAGCCTTAGACAACTGGTACAAAGCTAGAGTAATACTGCTAAGACTTTTCTTGGCACTCCAAGAAGAATGGCAAATTGCATTTGCCATTCTGCTCAGTCCTTCCAGCCTGGCTTTTGGTTTTCATCCCCACCATTCTTCCACTGTGGTTATTGTTCAGGTCGTAAAGAATATCTTCGCAGTGCCAATGTGTTCAGCTCACTCAGCCTCTCTGAGTTTTGTTTCTGCTTTTTAATCTTGGTTGACCATTCTTCCCTTTCTTCTCCGAGGTCATCCCGCCCCCATCTCATGTTTTGCCTGACAAGACTCAGCCTGCTGTGCCTGTCTCCCTGTGGCTCTTCTCTTCCAGTAGCTTCCAGCTGTTTCTGTACTTCCGGACCTGCTCCTGGATCCTCATCTCTTCTTTACCTCCTTTAATTATCTTCTCGTTTCCTCGGTGATGTCATCCAGCCGGTGTCCCCAGACTTCAGTATCTAAGTACTTACTCCAGTTTCCATCAGGTTATCAAATAAGCATGAAACATAATGTGGTCCGAATACAGCTGCTGAGTTTTGCTATAAAATCTGCCCTCCCAAAATCTCCCTCATCATCTTAAATGACATCACCATCTACTCAACTGCTCAGGTAAATACTTTAGTCATCACTGATGTCTCTTTCTCTTACACACTTCACATTCAACCCATCCGTAAGTCCCATGGCACTATTTTAAAAATATATATTCCAACTCTTACCATGTCACCTTCCAGCCACCATCATTTCCCGTCTTTGGCTAGTACCGAACATGTGTTATTTCTTGATGTGTGTATCCTGTATCTTCATCACCAGGATATAAGCTCCATGCTTGGACCATGAGATACTCTTAATAAATATTTTTTTGAAAAGCTAATTAAATTAGAAAAGAATTCAGCTAATTTTTTTCATGAGAAAATGAAAATGAATGAGTGAAGGTAATGTCCAAAGATTCTGTTAATTCTGGAAGTGGCCCATGGGGCAATTGTAAAGCCCTGGTTATGATGTTTTGCTTCTTGAGTTAAATGGTGGTTATTAGGATAATTCACTTCAAAATTATTATTTTAAATTACAAATATATCTTATAGCCTTTTTATGCATACTGTTTTAGAAAATGAAGTAATGCATTCCAGAAACAGGCCAACTAGGGCTACAGCCAAGTGCAGTCTGCAGCCTGTATTTGAACAGCCCTTCAGCTGAGAATAGTGTTTTACAATTTTCTAAAGGTTGTTTAAAAAAAGGAATAGGGACAGAGACAGTCTGTGTCATACAAAACTTACAATATTTACTATTTGGCTTTTTTAAAGAAAATGTTTGTCCCTCACATTAAAATACAGGGTAAGTAGATATTTTATTTTTATTGGAATGTATTCTTAAAATTGTAATATATTAAGATGGTGACTGGATGAAGGCGATGAATAAGCAAGCAGCTTGAAGCTCCGCAGACCTGATAAAGACAATTCATAAAAAAATCCATAAATAATGAAAGTGCTTCTCATGGACCCAACCTGGGTCAATTAAATTTAATACCACAGGATATTAAGGAGAGACATAATTGTTGAATATTAAAGATTTGAAAAAAGAAACATTTATGATTCAGTGTTCATTTAGCATAAAATTTATGGCATACATTTTAGAATAGTTTTCCATTTCCTAAGGGGTTTACATAGTTTTCACTTTTTATTTAGCTTGTACATGCCATTTTATATATTAAGTTTAAATTCCTATTCCATCTTTCCAAATGGAAGACCAATTAAAATACTAAGCATTAAAATATTAAATTGATTGTATGAGAGAAAAATTGTTAGGTAAAATATTAATGGAAAAAAGATTAAAATGTTTGGGGCTGTATTAAAAATTTACTAGCTATGGCCCTCCATAAATTAACATATCCTGTCCATCAGTTTCACCTTTTGCCCCTCCCAACACGCACACCTGGTGTTATCTAAGTTAACCAGGGTCCCTTGCTTTTGTTTGCTATGCTCCATCGGAACAGATACATTTAGATTCACAGGACATGAAAGTAAAGCCTGAGGATAAGTATGTTATAAACTGCATTTAAAAGAGAAAAGCTGGGAAAAATTTGCATGGATGATTTCTGCAAATACTTTTATCCCATGAATATCCTATGTCAGTAGCCAGAGATAATTCAAATGGTTTCATGCATATTAATGTTAACCCAGCATTATAACATGACCTCCTTGGCTGGCAAAAAGCCTCTCCAGCCCTCTGATGTTTATTTGAACAGTGCAAATTCTCTTAGCTAACGTTAATCCAGGCAAACACTACTGAACCAAGAGTAAACACTAAGCAAACATACCTACTTTACCAGAAAAGTGAAAACTGTGGTTTGATGAATAGCACCTTCCTCTAATATCCAATATATGCCACTACTTTTTTCTCTAATTTTTCACAGAGGTTTTTCTTTTTAAACTAAAAAGTTAGAGGATTGAATGGGGAGTAAAATTTTGGGGAAGAGATTATCTTTAAGAAACAATAACTTCTATCTAGGATGCTTATTATTGTATCATTTGGGTCAGCCCCTGTGGCAACCCAAAAAGAAGGCATTATCTCTGTTACCTGGTGAGAAAACTGAAGCTCAAAGAGGAAAACTTGACTCGCCTGAGGTCGTCCCTTATTTATTAAGGGACAGAGCTGAGACTCGAACTGACGTGTATCTGTCAGCACAGCCCATGTTTTCACCCACTACACGATTTAATTTCTATAACAGATTTTGTATTCTGTTCACCAGTCCATGAAAAGAGTGTCTACAGGGTACAAGAAAAAATTGGATATGATTTGTCACACAAAATAGCTTTCTAAAACCAACTCAGATAAGAGACTTGAGTGGGTTGTAGTTGAAGAAAATAAAGTGATGGCTTTGTAAGAGTTTATATGTATATATTTTATATATATATATATATATATATATCACTATCAAAAATTCCAATCTCTGCTTTCTTACCCTGCTCAGAACCTTGGAACTCTTAAGTTCAATGCATAATAGTGATGAGTACTAGAGAGATGAGTTCAGAGTTGCCTTTAACAATAAAATTTGAAAAATGTAAACAAATCTTAAAAGATTTAAGTATTATAAAGTGAAAGAAAGGTGCCATAATTTTATCTAGTGCTGATGTGGGAAATTAGCATTGAAAATAGAAATTGCTGGAAACCAGCTTGCACAGTTGTGGTTGGTGAAGAATATGGAAGATGGGTACAGGGGACAGTGTTGCAAAGGAAGGATATAAATCCGTGCTATACAAGAAAGGAATTTCCTCTAAAAGTAAATTACATGGGCACTCAAACCACCCAGCCTCAGGTTGTCTTCTCTAGGGGTGGTTTTCAGAATGGAGTGCCTGGACCAACAGGGTCAGCATCCCCTGGGAACTTATAAGAACTAAAAGTGTTATAGGAACATTAGACTTACTGAATTAGAAACCCTGGGAGTAAAGTCCAGTAACCCTTGTTTTAAAAACACTCCAGGTAAATCTGATGCCTGATCAAATTTAACAACCACTATACTAGAGGTACAAACTGGGTTCTCCATTCCCCATTTCAGACAGAAACTTATAGATTCCTGGTGTTGGTTGAGGCCTGGTAGAGGTTTTCATGGAGGTAGAAGAAACCCTAAACAGTGCAGCCTTTACTTTATGCTCATTATCTCCCTCTGATTTTAACGAGGGATCTCTACTACTCTCTGATTCACATATGTAGCAAATATGAATCTCATTGTATACTTGGGTATGCAAGGAACTTTTATATCTTTTGTTCATCCCACATCTCACCTGGTTGGCAGCGATTCCAATCAAAGGCAATCTTAGGGCTTCTTCTTCCCACTGTTGTATGAGGTCCTTTGATCACATCATGGGTAAGCATCAAGTCTACAAAGTCTGGAGGTATCAAGTCATACTACGTTTTCAGTTCACACTGGTTGCCAAAGAGGAATCCATTGTACAGCCCTGGCTAGTGTGCTCAGTGGATTGAGCACAGGCCTGCAAACTGAAAGGTCACCAGTTCGATTCCCTGTCAAGGCACATGCCTGGGTTGCAGGCCAGGTCCCCAGTTGGGGCCATGCGAGAGGCAACTGACTAAAGTTTCTCTCACACATCAATGTCTCTCTCCCCCTCTTTCCTCCTCCCTTCCCATCTCTCTGAAAATAAATAAATAAAATATTTTTTAAAAAGGAAAAGAAATCCACTACACAGTAAGTTCTCACTTAATGTCATCTGTTAATAGGTCCTGTGACTTCAGGAGAAACAGCTATAATGAAACTAGTTTTACCATGGGCTTATTGATATAAACAAGAGTTAAGTTACCTACAGCATCTCATCAATATTGTAAGGAAATGGTGTTGAACAAAACAGTGTTATTCAAGGACCTGCGCTAGGGCCATTTAGGTTTTGTAATTCTGTTATTTTGGGGTAGGCATGGGGCCCATCACCATGGCTGAGACTGGAAACCCTGGTTCTAGAGTCTAGTCCCTTGGTGACTAGCACACAGACATACCTTTTGAGGCATTGTCAGCACCCCTAGGAGATTTCAGGAGGCTGAGAACAAGTTCCGCACTTGTGGGACCACAGCTTCCATTCCCTTCCCATTCTGAAGGAACTTCTTTCTCTATATAGGTACCCTTAAAAACACTCTCTACCAAAGCACCTGGCAGTATTGTCTCAGTGACCCCAAGCTTTCAAAGAAAAGCAAAGGGAGGTTGTCTTTAAACACGGCCCTGGAGTTCAGATTTCCAAAAGCCTCGGCATTTATTGGTTCCATGAAAGCAAGAGGAAGAGATTGCTGCCTCTCACAGGAGCTGTTTCTGTGAGCTACTCTGTGATGCACCAGCCTGAGCAGGGTTCATTGCTTTGTGCTCTTTCTCTGGGCCAGCTTCCCAGGCACAGGGTTAGGCTGTGTATCCTATCTGGGGTATCTAAAACTTTATTGGTAGGTTGTCTCGATAGTAAAAGTAACCTTCATAATTCAGTTTTATTTATTGAGCATCTGCTCTCAGACAGTGGCAGACAGTGTACTAGGCGCTTTCTATGGGCTTTCTTGTCTACTTGACCAAAATAGCCTTATGAGGTACTTCTACTTTAAGTACTTGAAGGAGCTTGCCCGAGATCTCGCAACTCCTGGGTGGAGGGAAAGGGATCGGGATTCAGCCTCACCTCTGCCTCCTTTCAGGTCCTGACAGAGGTTTAGCTCTTACCCTACACCACATTGCCTCTTGCCCTGCTCTTCTGAGGGCAACCAACCCATGGAGCTCACATTTGGCACCTACTATGTACCTCTTGAAAGTGAGCAAAATGACTCATTAATGTTTCAGGTTAAACCTCTTCTTAGTGGTGTGTGCTTTTTGGTCTTTCCAAGTGTAATAAGGCAGAATCACATACTGGAAAAAATGAAGAGTATTACCTCCTGGAACTAACTTAAGAAGCTCAATTAACTCCCCTTCTGAAGTGTGAAGAGTGAGTACCACGTATGCTTACACCCTAATGAACCGGCTGGTCCAGGGGTCCTGACCAAGGAGGCTGTGAATTTTGAAATAACTATTAGAAAGGGCTTAAAAGGGAACAACAAAGTGAATACAATAAATTCATATTCATAGTAATCTTTATTTAGCTTTATAAGGCTCTGTGCTAAGCACTTCAATGATCAGAGTGAAGGCTCTCAAACATGCTGTGGAGTTTTTTCTGCCCCCCCCAGTTATATCATCTTAAGATGGGGATACTATGATCATCTCCACTGGTTATTGTGAAGACCAAGTGAGGAAATGTGTGTCAAATGCTCAGGAGTAGACCCAGTACATAACAGACAATAAATGTTAGTTACTATTTCCTCCTCCTCACAGATGAGGAAACATGGTTTGTCCACCCTCAACAAAGTTGCGCAAGATGGCATGGAAAGTTTGAGAGCAGGATTTCAACCTCTCCGATTCTGGGAACCATGTTGTAAAGTAAGTGCCAGCATGCTCCAGCCTCCCTTTATTTTCTTTCAAGAGCCAAGGAATAAGGCTTCCAGATCTCTCCCTACCGCACCTCCCCCAAAAAGTGCACTTGGTCCTCTTAGACAAGGTTACCTTTGTCTGCTTACAAATTTAAAAAGACTATTTATCAGAGAAGGTGGGAAGTTTATTATCAAGAGTGTTAACAGGAATCAAGATAAACTTTTCTGTGAAAGCCACTGACACGTTCATTAAGCACTGACCTACCCACTGAAAAGTTCTTTGATGGATGTGTCCAGTGTGGCTCCTACAGAAGTCACCCAAGTGTCCGCTACAGTCCTGTAATCAGGCAACCTTTGTCTGTGACAAGCCACGGGCTGGTGAACGTTAAAACACAAACAAAAGGAAATGACTTTTTTGATTGGCGTGGCTGTTTTGTGGATTGGTCCCACTGATAAAAATCAGTCAAAACAAATCCATTTATGCACCAACACACACTTAGAAAGCTTGTATTTGGAAATTTCAAGGCAGATGTGATCTCTTCTGCTTTTGCTTTTGAATTCCTTGGTGTCTCCTATCTTACGATAATGGAGGCTGCTAAGAAAGAGAATTGACTGGAGTTCTCAGTTTTTAATCCAGAAGATCACACCGAGAGTCTGCTAAAAAGCAGCTTTCTGGGCTTCAGGAGCAGAAATTCCAATTTAATAGGTTCAGAATGGAGCCAAAGATTATAAGTATATATTTTTTATAGTTTTTTTTTAAAGATTTTATTCATTTGTTTTTAGACAGGGGAAGGACGGGAGAAAAGCATCAATGTGTGGTTGCCTCTCACACGCCCCCCACTGGGGATCTGCTGGCAACCCAGGCTTGTGCCCTGACTGGGAAACAAAGCAGCAACCCTTTGATTAGCAGGCTGGTGGCCAATCCACTGAGCCACACCAGCCAGGACTATATTTTATGGTTTTTAAAAATAGTCTCAGAAATGTCCCTGGGTCTTTGAGAAATCAAGAGATTTAAAAATGATTGATATAATATTTCTACATTAATAAAAATAAATGCTTCAAATATGAGTTTCACATATACTGTAATATATATAGTCTTGGGTAAAATGTATATCTCTAGGGGCAAGCACTGGACTTTTTATTTTATATTCCAATGCCTGGTACATCTAAGAACCCTGAGTGAATGAAGAAGAATGGATAAATGGTAATCTTAGGGTCTTGCCTCATTTTGGTGTCCTTGGTTTGCTTTGCATTTGGCAAATCATTATTAATAAATGGACTTAATACTTGCACAAATAGTACAAATCAAGGTATCATTGAACAAACTATTTTTTAAATAGACCTCAAAGTACAAGCTCCCAACTAGTGACCACCCTGATCTATGAAGCACCTCGGTGGAAGATGGCCTATCACCAGTGCCTAGAGATGGCTCTCCTGGCCTCACCATTTAGCTCCACTGCACTCCACCCTGCAGCTACCTTCAGATACCAGGTAGCCACAGACAACAGAATGGCAATTAAGGCCCTGACCCCAAACTCTCTCTATGTATTCCTGGAGCTTCTCCTACAGTCCTCCTACCTGTCCTCTGACCTTCTTCCCTGAACTTCACCTGAACTCCTGGGAGCCCCCGGCTGGCCCTCTTCATGCGCCCTCTTGTCCTACACCTTGTAGAGTTACTTGAGTTAACACTTTAGGATAGCCTTCCCATTTAACACTGCTCTTACTCAGCCTCACCAAAATGAAGCACTTGAAGGCTCTTCCCAAGCCTGGTTCCCTAGGCGGCAGCCAAATGTGGAACAAATTCTGTGTTCTCGGGACAGACTCTTTTCTAGCCTTCATGATGGCCCCGTGATGAAGGAAAGACTGAAGGAGTTAATTCCTGAGAAGCAAACCTGATCTCCTGGTCTTCCTCCTGTTAACTTATACCTAAATGACTTCATATAATTTTCGGGGGTAGGAGTGGAGAGGAGAAGATACCATCCAGCTAGACATGCACAAGGTTTTCTACCCCCCTTCTTTAGTTGTGGCAACATGATGTAAACATTCATGTCTTCTTTTTAAATGTAAATAAATTAAATCTCTCAGAGTGTTTGGATGACTGTCCCCAAATGACACTGTTATTAGGAGGTTGAGGTGCAACTGAATCCCAGACTGGTGTGACAGCAAATGCTCTCCCCTCTCAAACTTGTCCTCGCCGATGGCAGCAGGGAATAAGCACAGGTGCCCGGGAGATGTCAGGTTGATACACCAAAGAGGCTCCCTTTCTTAAGTCTTGTTTTTAAGTTCATGTATATTTTGCATTTCCACATTATATCTGTGTGAAATTAAAGGTAAAAGAAATTCTTTTTTCCCCTTAAAACTTCACGTAAGACAACACCCCTGGAAAATGAACCACATGTACCCCTTGGCTTTAATGGCTTGGCAGGCTGGGGGTGGGGGGTGGCACTCAAGAGTGAAGCCTGAATCCAGGGCTGCTGATTTAGCCTTACTATCCCAACCTACAAGTGGTCCCAAGTTGGAACCAAAAACCTGAGCCAGTAAGGATCGGGAAAAATAACTCCACCTCAGTATTTCAACCTAAAATCCTCACTTTGGTAGACAAGACATCCAATTCAATAGGTCAATTCACCCAGTTATCTTTGAATGTGTCTTGTCTACTATTATTTTTCAGATGTTGCCCCTTAAGTCACTCATTTCAAAGTTCAGTGTAATAAGTTCTTCTTAGAGATGGGAATTAAAAATGGTTGATTGTATTTGATAATAAGAAGAATATACCAAATGCTTTCACCTGCCTATCAGATCTAAACTTTCTGAAATCAAAGATGGAAAGTGGAGGAGAAAAGGGTTTAGTTTATGAAATGCCCTGTAAGATAATAAACCGCAACAAGAAAAGCAAGTATTTCTTTTTGCTTGTGAGTTCTCAGGTCTCAATTTCTAAGTAGAACATTATTTTTAAATGAAGGACGTGGGTTTTTTTCTGCAGTGGTCATGGGGATACAGATACCTTTGAGTCAGTGGTTTCATTTTCTTTGGATAAATACCCAGAAGTAGAATTGCTGGGTCACATGGTAGTTCTATTTTTAATTTTTGGAGAAACCTCTCTAATATCTTCCGTTGTGGCTGTACCTATTTACATTCCCACCAACAGTGCTTCCTTATTTCTCCACATCCTCCCAACACCTTACTATGTCTTGTCTTCTTGATGACAGCCATTCTAACAGGTGTGCAGGGATATCTCATCTCCCTGATGATTAATGATGTTGAATGCATTTCATGAACCTGTTGGCCATTGTTTGTTTTCTTTAGAAAAATACTTATATTCTCTGCACATTTTTAAATCTGATTGGTTTGTGAGTTTTTTTGGTTGTTTATTTTGGGGTTTTTTTGTTTGTTTGTTTGGGGTTTTTGTTGTTTATTTGCTGTTGAGTTGTATGGGTTTTTGAAGAGCATATATTTTTATAAAATATATTTTAAGTATTTGATCTTTCCTATTATACTCACTGCTTGGGTTCCATCTTCCTGCACCACAGGCTGGGAATTATCTCTAGGAAAAAAGCCTTAATGAAGATGGGACTCACCTATCAGCTCCCTCTCCCAACACACACACAAAGATTGTGGCTCTGCTTTGGCTCCAGCTCTATCACTGCAGTAATTTTTGTAAGTTTTCTCCAGGTTTGGTGATTATTTGAAGCTGGAGAGTAAGAGTAAGACCAGCTACTCATCATGCCTGAAATCATAAATTTGCTTATGTGGTCTTGGAGCATCACAAGGAAAAACTTGTTATTTTTAAGTTACCATTTATTGTTAGACTTTTGCCCAAGAAAAACCTCAGGGGTAACTTTATAAGCATTGCATAGACTTTTCTGTGGATTTTTCAATTTAATTAAAATCTTATTTGAGAACATTCAACTGACTTCAATCTTCACAGTGAATAATTATTAGAAAATGAAGGCCAACAGACCAAAATAAGCTGAGGTGATCATTACTTCTAAAAGCTTCCATGTAATTGACTTTTTAAAAATTCAGAGTCTATTTTTCTATATAAACAGTTTTGACCTTGGCAAGTTTATTTTACCAAAAGTTAACTTAGATTTAATAAACCACTTTCAGGATATATTATCATAATTTCTTTGGGACAATGCTGTCCAGTGTAGCAACTGGAAATTAAGAACATCCATAAAATATTCCTGATCACTACCCTTCAACTAGATTAAATTTCTGTAAAGAAATTTAACCTTCCCATGCCTAACCCATGTACCTTTCTACCCACCCAATACCAGAGGAATTATTCCCTTCACCATAGCAATTTATAGAGAAATCCTTCTCCCTTCTTCAATATCTTCCCTACTCGTAAAAACAATCTGAGGCATCCTGAAGTAAAGAGAATAATTTAGATATGATAAAATAGAAACTATTTTAAGAAACATCCTTGGTAGAATATATTTGTAAAAAATGCAAACTTTTCTTTAGCAAATGGTCCTGGCTTGTTCTGTGGAAGTATTTAGATGAAGAAATGTCTCAGGAATAGGGTAACAGGTTTTCCATTGTGGTGATGCTCACAGGACTAGATGTTTCTAGACCCATAAGTTTAGTTCCTATATACAGAGTGGGGCAAGAGTAGTTTCATAGTTGGTCATGTGGAAAATAATACAATAATTAAGAAATAATAATATAGGAATGAACTGTGTTTCACATATTCACAACTGTAAACCTCCTTTTGCCCCGCTCAGCCGTCCTTTAACTATAAACTCTCCCCAGTTATGTATGTGCTTGTCATCTGAAAAAGAATCTATTACTTTCCTGTCCCCTGCAGAAAGGCTTTCAGTGCATCTGACATCTGTGTTGACATCGCATCTGGATGCCATAGTTCAGCTTCACTGATTGTGTTTTAGTGATAACTCAAATAAGAAAAAAAATGAAAAGTTTAAAACACTTTGTGCTGGGTCCTTGGCAAATTAAAGAACCTCCCTGTTGGGCACCTTCTCTCTTTCTTAAAAGAGGCTTGGAGAGAGGGAAGAAACCCATAACAAATGTTTTAGACCTATAACAACTATTTCTATTCTACTAGGAGTAATAACTCCTGTTATCATCAGTAGGGAACATAGGCAATGGAAAATTATGCCCACATATTGTTGAGGCAGTATGGGAGGGCTATACAAATGGAAAGTTATCATAAGTTTGCGTTATTTAAAATTCCAGACTTAGGATGCATTCAATGTGGGTCAAACATCCATTTCTGAGGCACGTTTAGCTAGTGTTTTCCAGGCCAGCTGGGGACTGGAGTTCCTCTCTGCAGCCATCAGCAGAGGTGCTATTGGTCCAGCCAGTGATGGAATCTTCCTCTTCTTCCTCTCTGTGTCTAAGTGTAGAGCAGCAGCTGCTTTGGATTGTTGTTCTGTGAATGGCAAGAGAGCGCCTGAGGTTAATTAGGCAATAAAACATGACTGAGCATGCATCAGCAGTGATTAATCACATCTCAAACTTGTGCTGGGAAACAAGAGGTGAGACTGAGGACTTGGTGTCCTGAAAGTGAGGCAATCCCCACTGAGACTAGAGGTCTGAAATGCCTCCTCATGGCTGCTGGATCATCCAGACAGCTGCTCTGTGATGGCTATTTGAGTATGCTCATGCAGGAAGTGTAAGGTTCATGCTGGTGCTTCTTATAAGTAGAATGAGTTTGCACATGATGTCACTATGCAACAAGTTTTATTACGCTTTTCCTGAACAGTAAGGAGGGGCAGGTATCTATTATTATGCACAATGCACTGAGCTGAAAACTGAGGGTGAAAGAAATTAAGTGACTCAACCAAACATCACAAACCACAGAAGAAGAAGGAGGAGGAGGAAGAGGGAGGAGGAAAAGAAGGGGGAAAGGAAGAAGAAAGAGAAGGAGAAAGAGAAAGAAAGTAAATGAAGAGGTGATGAATTTTCATGGGGCAGCGTTTCACCTAGGTAGCAACATGGACCTTCAAGTTAGAAGTTAGAAAACATTCAAGGCAGAGCCAAAGAATTGAAAGTTTATTTGGAAAGTAATGGAAATCCTTGAATGCAATTTAATAGGGAAAGTGACATAGCAATGTTTAAAGGGGATTAGTCTTGTGGCAAAGAACAAGATTGGCAAAGAAAAAATTACTACCCAAATAACAACAAAAACTGGCCGGCAACACTCTGACCAGCTATGTTCGAAACCTCCCACTGTGGACTTTACACATACCGCCTCAAAGGAAGCTAAAAAAGAAGTGGCATTATTAGTTCTGCTATATAAGTAAAAAATCATTGGCATAGTTACAAGTGGCCGTGCAAAGCCTTTCTAAGTAGCAAAGCCTGGGCTCAAAGCCTCATCTACAGCCTTCCTGGAGTCATGCTCTCATCTCCATGCTGTATTCTTAGGAAGAGGCAGTGAAGTTGACCTTGAGTAGCAACCATTGTTAAGTCAAGATGTGATTATCCTCACCATCTGTCTGGACTACTAGTGCAGGAACTTTCTGCTACTATTTGTTTTTACCTCCTATGTTAGCTATTTACTGCCAAATAACAAACCGTCCCAACTTTTAGCTGCTTCAACTGACTAAAACTATCTCACTCAGTTTCTGAGAGTCAGGAGTCTGGGAGCCTTCAGGCTGGCTTGTTCTGGCTTTGAGTTGTCAGGATGTGGACAGGGTCTATAATGACCTGACAGCTTCTGTGGGGCTGGAGCATTTGCTCCCAATTTGGTGGCCTCCCCCAGTTTCTTGCCCGAGGTCCTAGTTCCTCAGAACATGGCAGCTGGCTTCCTCCAGAGCAAATGATTAAAGAGAGTGTGGGGGCGCCACATTGTCTTTTGTGACCCAGCCTTAGAAGTTATACCCTGTCACAGTATCATGTCCTATTCGTAAGGAGTGAGTCACTAAGTCCATCCCACACTCTAGGGAAGGAGGATTAAGCTCCATTTCCTGAAGCAAGGAATATCAAAGAATTTGTAGACTTTAAAACCACTGCACCCCTTTCTTTAAAAGATTCTACATAGACAGTACAATCTTTTATAAGCAAATGTTTATATCTCTCTTCTTAATGTTTCAATGGTATTTCATGGGTTTGAAGACAAAAACCCAACTTCTTTGGGCTCCTACTTGATGTGGCCTGTGCCCCCTACCCTCTCCAATGTGAGGCTCATGGATTAGACCCATTCTAGGCTGTGAAGTGTCTTTTGCAATAGGAGAAGCATCTAAGTGAAAACTGGAAATCATCCACTGCTACTCATTTGTTGTCCAACCTTTGCACTCACAGGGACCAAGATGCCTGCATTTTAGAGCATCCATTCACAGGGCATTGTAGAGGAAAGGCAAAAAGAGTTTGTTAGAAAATGAGTTCAGTCCCAGCAACACAGCTCTGAGCCTAGACAGAAGACAAACAAAGCTACTGCTCAGAATAAAAGCAAGTCCGATATTTCTCTCATTATAGTTTCTCTTGCTTGAGCCCCTTAAAACCTCTTTCTTTGCATCCAAGCTGGAAAGCTTCTAGTGCCTCTGTAATTGAGTGCTTGCAGTTCATCTTATTTTTCATTAAAAAAAAAAATAAGTTCAGCAGTACTATAGCCTCAGGGGTCCACATGGACCATGTTTATAGGGAAAAATTTTTGTGTTTATTAGCATCACACAAAGTCCATTATAACAAAAGCCTCCAATATTCTCCTGGACCTCAGCAAGCTGAGGTTCCAAATGTGCATCCCTGCTGTCACAGCCACAAGTCATTGTTAATGACAGAGCCTACAAGGCCCTTTCACTCAGCCCAGGTTATTTGAGTCAGGAATTTTTAAGGGGACAACCTCCAAAAAGTCACAACCATTCATTTTGGGTTGAGGCTGGAGACATTCCAGTAAGACATGCCTTCAAAGTAAAACATTATGAAGTGCCTACTAACCTAATATATGTCCAGCAAGCTAGGTGACATAGACATGCTGATGTGGGCAGATATTCTCTTGATGAGAATCACTTACAAATCTCTTACAAGATAGATGTAAGTTTCTGTTTTATAGATGAAGTCACTGAGACGCAAAGAAATTAATGGCTTGCCTCAGGGCCCTATAAGTAAAAGGAGGAGTCAAAATTCAAACAATATGAATCCAGGTCTATCTAATCTCAGAGCCTCTCTTCCTCCTATCATAATGTACAGCCTCTTAATATAAATGACAGTTTGCACCAAAGTCGCTTTGAGTGTCTCATCCCAAACTTGGCAGGCAAACTGGTGCCATGAAGGCACCAGGCCAGCAGACCTGGGTTTGAGTTCAGTGCCTGCACTGGGCCACACTGGGTTACCCACTGGGCTGGTTGCTTCATCACAGATTATGTTGGCTGCCCTGCCAGAGGAAGACTTTGAGCACAAGTTACACATCAGGTAACCGATATGTCAAGAACTAAGAAGAAATAACGTTCCACAAGGGTAAGCACAGCAGGAAGAAAACCAAATTAATTTCTATGCTGCCAGAGGAAACAAAGACATTTCAGCAATTGATACCAAATGTTGACTGTTATGAGATGAGCACAAGAGCAAGTGACTTCAAGTGAAACCTGACCAGACTGATGAGCATAAGTCTTCCAGTAATTGCCTACTAATAGCAGCTGCTGGAAAGGCACCCGGATGTTTGTAAGGACTCACAATTTCATCCAGCCCAAGCATTTCACAGCACATGAAAAGAAGGGACACATTTTGTGACTATATTACACATATATACACATATATTACATATTGTATATTTGTAATACATTACGTATTATATCATATACATATATATCACACGTGATAAGGAGGAAAAGACTAAGAAGCATATGTAAATCAGCCACCTTTAAGAAGTGGTAGTTATATATAGATGTCATATATGTGTATATTATGCATTATATATGTATATATAATATATATATGCAGATTATATTATACCTATATGTGTATATATATGACATCTATATATAACCACCACTTCTTAAAAATGGCTGATTTAATATGCTTCTTAGTCTTTTCCTCCTCCTCACAGAACAGGTACATATTAAATGTTGAAGCAAGAAAATAATAAAATGCAATAAGCAAAGGATGCAACAGGTTTGCTGTGTTCTGTTCCCTAGGGCAAATTGAAGTGCATTTTGCTAAGACAGAAGAGGTGTAAAATGAGATAGAAAAGGGTGTCTGATTAACCAAAATTCACCAAAAATTTGGTAGGATTTGGTAAGATATAAACCCATTCCTCAAATATTTCTTCCTAAATTGAGGTTTAATTTTTCACACTGTTTCAATGTAAATCAAATAAAATGAGTTTTTGAGTTAGTCATTATTATAAATCACCTGCCTATAATTAAAATAATTGGTACAGAGTTACTGCATCAAAATAAACTCTTCTTTCATATTCAGTATACTAGTTGTATGTTAGGAGACCATCTAAAAATGACCTGAAGCCTATTCTGAGACATAAGACCCTGGAGGCAGTGAATGCAGAGCAAACAGCAAGCTCCAATTAGCATAGGTGTTATTTCAGAGTGACTAAATCCATTAAGTGTGTTCCAAAGGTGGGTTTGCCTTAGGAAAAACCCAAAACATTGTGTGATTTCAAACCAAACTGGCTAACTGTGGCCCAACAGCCAAATGCCACCCCCTCCACCTGTTTTTATAAATAAGGCATTATTACCACATAATAACATCCATTTGCACAATAACATCCATTTATTTATATGGTACCTGTGTCTGCTTTTAAGCTACAAGAGCAGAGTTGAATACTTTTGGGAGAGATCTGAAGTGCTGAACATATTTACCATTTAGTACTGTATAGAGAAAGTTTGTCCACTCTTGCTCTAAACTTTGACCAATTCTCCTCCAAATCCTATTCCATAAACCCAGTGAAATCAATAGTGCTCACTAAGATCCTATTTTGGGGTAAGCTGGCATACTCACTTCCTGCAGAGCCATCTCAGACAGAATCACCACAGGCTGGAAATAATGGGGTTGGCTGCTTGCACAGACAAGGTTCAGGGTCATGGCCAACACAGAATCTTTCAAGAAGCAAATATGGATCCCTGGCCTCTCTCCCATGGCTCTCTTCTCAGTGTTTTGGGTAATACAGGACATAAAAGGCCCAGATCATGCTATGACAGAGCTGGCATTCTGCCTGGATAAAATAGACTTACAAGAAATTAATACCCACAAGATTTAAATTTTGGAATTAGACTCAACAACCTACTCAAACTTTCAAGCCCCTTAAGCTTAAAAAGGGGGGAAAAGCTGTTAATTTTTCTAGGTTTGTGGGGATTCTTTGCTTACAGTTATATTAGAGTATTCCTACTTAAATTCCTTTGATACTATAAGTTATTAATAAAAATATACAAAATACATAAACAACCAAATGTATGTAATAGCATGAGAACATGCAAACATGTTTGTACTAGTCTATCAGCAAAGATCCTGGAACTGGCTCCCAGGTCAGAAACCCAGGCTTTCCATGACAAAAACCAGGCATATTGAGGTCAATAGGGTAATCACTAGGCACATTTCTCCCCAAGTGCACTGAACCCATCAGTGGTGACAGTCTTAAAATGATTTGCTTTTGAATGATATCTTCATTTCTAGGAAATTGCTTTATGCCTAAGCAGGATATGACCAATACTTTATTTGATATTTGTCATTGTGCTATGAATACATTTCTCTATTTTGATTGCACATTTATGAGAAGATAAGAGTTCTTGTTAGTTTTCTCAGAAAAAAGAAACAGACATTTAAAACTTGGCAAGTTTTCTGGCAGCAAGTATTCTACAAGGGTTCGTGACATTTCCATGAAGCTGTCTGTAACACATCACCTAACGACCTCTTTGACACCATCTACACTAAAACATCCCAAAGGCAGTCAGAGGTGATGGCTCTGGAGTCTAATTAACCTGAAAGTGTCAAGTTTTCAAATTCACTCCAGCCTGAGGATTCTAGGAAATTTCATATGTATATTAATTCAACAAATATTTATGAAGTTGAAGGCAATATTTAGGATACAAAAATGAGTAAGAACAGGTTTTTGCCTCCAAGCATCCCAAAATCTCTAGTTTGAGTTGTGAGATGGAAAATCCTGACAAAAATTATTCAGGGCTTTTCTGTAGGAAATCACATCTAGCCTTTCAGAGAATCATTTCCTATGTGGAAAGGACTTTGTTAGAAGAAAAGAGATTGTATACTGTTTGGAAATGGTTGTAATTTTTTAAAGTGTCTTTCTGTTTTTCTTCTTTAAAGTTTCACACAATAAATTTCTTGTTGATATCAAGCAATTCAGCCTATTTAAGTCATGGAAATGTAAATTACAGCATAGGGAATATAGTAAAAAATATTGCAGTAACTATGTGTGGTGCCAGGTGGGTACTGGAAATATTGGAGAACACTTTGTAAATATATGACTGTCTAACCACTATGGTGTGCACTTGAAACCAATACAAAATAATATTGAAATTAAATTGCAGTTAGAAAGTAAAAATTTAAAAAATGCAAAAATTAGCCTATTTAATGAGTTTAACACTATTTTTTAAAATATGGAGCTATGAATAACCTTTAATACTTGTGAAAGATCAAAGCTTTTAAAATGGTTATGTTGTGTTCATTGTGTTATTTAAAGATAAAAAGGAAAAAAGCAAAAATCTATAGCTCCTAAATATTAATACAGTAAGATCCTAGAACAGAGAAAGGTCATATGTAGAATACTAGGGAAATCTGAATGAAGTCTATTTTAATTAGTAGTATTGTATCAATGTTAGTTTCTTTATTTTGATAAATGAAGCATGATTATGTAAAATGTTGATATGAGGGGAAATTGAGTGGCAGAATATATGGAAACTGTTCTCTCCCATTTTTGCAACTCTTCTGTAAATCCCAAATGACTTAAAACAAAACTACTCAAGAATATTGCGTATCCCGAGTCATCATAGATATGAGAGAAGCCAAACAGGAGCATCGGGAATTGGCCAGATAGTAAGGCATTAATTATCAGGACTTATTTTTTCCTGAGTACAGAGCATGGGGAACAGGGGCTTCAGTGGCTCACTCGCTGTGAAATGGACCCCTCCGCTTGCGATTTAGAGACAAAAGTGCATCATTAGGGACCATGAAATTTATTCTAGTGTTTCTCTCTTTCTCTTTTTTTTCATATATGAACATTCATAGCAGCCCTTTTTAAATTTTTTTTATCTTTATTGTATTTTTTATTTTTCCCTGGATATATCCCTCACGGCCAGCACTGCGGTGCACTCCTTGGGGTGTGGAAGTTTTCCGGAAGTGACGTACCTACAGCTAGAAACTGTCTTCTCAGTTTCAGGTTTAACTTTAAAAAATCACATAATACTTTTCAAAAACATTTTACTTATTTAACTGCTTTCCCAAAGTTTTTATAAAAATGATGCTCAGAAACAAACAAGAACTGATGCTCTTATTACTTAAAAAATATTAGCTGGTTATACCATGCTGATTCAAGGATATGATTTAATCTTTGACATGACACTGAAATTTGGTGAGAGGTGGTGGGTAGGAGGAGTAGGAATGGAGTTCAGCTGGAGAAGGATAGCGCTCCTAGTCGAACAGCTTTGATACAATTTGCTCAAGTTCTCTGTCACCCGAGGAAAGGCCAATGCCCGCTGCTTCTGGGTGTGCGTGTGGGGCTTGGGCGCGTGGGGCACCACTCTCACCGAGCCCGCCACAGAACCCTGCAGCCCGGGAAGCTTTGGTCCCGGAGAACTCTTGAGGAAATTTTTCTTTCCGTGCTCCCTGCCTTTGTTGTTTGTTTTTTTCCTCCCGCCTTTCCCCCTCTCAAATTCAGTCAATGGAGCAGACTGAGGGTCTGGCGTGCATTTTCAGGTGCCTTTTCTTTCGGCCAGTTACCCTGATAAAACCGTCAGAATGGAATCTGAAACACTGAAGGAGAATGTGGGTCCTCCAGGGTCCTGCTTCTGTCAGGTCTTTAAAGTACAAGGTGAAGTTCATCCAGTCAGGTGACTTTGGGCAGTCAAGATGAGTGTGCAGCTCTGATTTGAGACATCTCACTGCTCAATTCCACTTAAATAATTAAAGGAAGGCCTGTTTGAATTACTTAAGTAAGCCCCAGTTTATAGATTGATTGGCTTAATTCCTTCACCTGACATTTATTACTCATTTACATTTCCATAATCATTCAGAAAGTTTGTTTGCCTGTTTTTCTCTCTAATTCCTATTGATGATCAAAATTAATATGATAAAAACCGTTCTGTGTACTTTATCAATAATTAGAACTGCAACATAATGTACACTAATGTAAATTGTAATTAGTCTAATGAACTGAAAATCATAAATATTAAATTGCATATCCATGTTCTAAAAACTGGAACAGGAAATCCAACACCCTGTGTTTCTAGTATATGGCTCATTTTGTAACCATATATCCAAAAGAATGTTTTTTTTTCCTTTCTTTCCCATTAGGGAGGCAATAAGAAAAAACAAAGACAAACAAAACAAATAACCTAAGAATTTTAAACGACTCTACAAGTTTCTGAATGACACCATAGAATGACACCATATCTGATCTCAGATTTTAAGCTTCCAAGAAACTTTCAGTAGGAACATGTTAATAAAAATCATGAAAGAGGTTTTGGCAATGTGACACTGTGACATTTTAGAATTGTCATTTATCTCCTAGATTGTCACAATGTAAGAGAGTTTCCTTTATTTTTCCACTAATGACCTTTAGAATGCATTTCTAAACATCATTTAGAAATTGTAAAATGTGTTTTCCAAGTTTATAATTTACACATTTTCATGGGTTGTAAGTTTAAATCAGAATTGTCTTTTGTACATGATATTATTCTAATCCTAGCACGTAGTTGAAAGAAAATTGCTAGATTTACCTATCCCCAGTATTCATGGAATATTAATGCATTGAAATATTCTCCTCTGCATTTCTCTTGAGTTCTTAGAAAAGCAACATGAATTTTAATCAGATCACATCATATAGGAAACATAAGAATTTTTCAACACTTTATGATACGTGGTAGAGTTTATTCCTTTGCCTGTTATAATATCTAAGATTGCATTTAAAAAGCATAACTGAAAACAAAAATCTCTCATTTTGACTTTTAATAGTCATCCCATAAAAAAGGTAACAGAGTACCTCCTGAAATCTGAAAATGAGAAAAAATACCCCGGCGACAGAATACTGACTCTAAACCACAGACATCAACACTGATTTTGTAGTCCATGTATCTCTTCTCTCCTTTGCCACCTAAATATTTTTAATTGTAGTAGTCAAGGTTCTCCAGAAAACACAGACTATTATTCATAAACATGGAGGGGTTGGGGGGAAAGACAGAGAATATGAGTAAGGAAGTGGCTGACATGATAGAATCTGAGAAGTTCCAAGATCTGCAGCTGGAAAGCTGGAGACCTGAGATCCAATGAGCCAGGAGAGCTGAAGGCAGAAGTCCCATCTCAAAGACAGTCAAGAAGAGAGCACGAATTCTCCTTTATTCTGGTTTTTGTTCTATTCAGACTTTCAACAGATTAGATGAAGGAATCCACATGAGCAAGGGCAATCTCCTTTACTCTGTCTGGGGATGCAAATGTTAATCTCATCCAACCCCGGCTGGTGTGGCTCAGTGGACTGAGCACTGGATTGCAAAGTAAAGGCTTGCGGATTTGATTCTAGGTCAGGGCACATGCCTGGGTTGCAGGCCAGGTCCCCGATAGGGGGCACAGGAAAGGCAACCACACATTGATGTTTTTCTCCCTTTCTTTCTCACTCCCTTCCCCTCTGTCTGAAAATAAATAAATAAACTCTTTAAAAAAAAGTTAGTCTCATCTAAAAATGTGCTCACAGACAGACCCAGAATAATGTTTAACCAAATATCTGGATATTCCATTGTCTAGTCAGGGTTGACATAAAATCAACCAGCATGCCAATCAACCTGTAATAGGATGTGGATCATCGGAGAGCTTCCAAGCTAGCTTGGTATTTCAGCCTAAGAAGAGTTCTATTGGGAGACAATTGATAAGTCAAACTGTAGCATCTGTAATTCCTATTGTGTAGCATGCTTTCCTTCTTTTATTCTCTGAGTTCTTGAAAAATACTCCATTTTATATGTTTCAGATGGAATATCAGTTATGCTTCAGTCAGTTACTCCCACTAGTCAATTTCTCAGGACACACCGAGTAGAATAAAAGATAAACACATGGTGCCAGCAGGGCCAATGAGAGTCTTGCCTGGGATTGATATACAGCTGGAAGGAAGAGTGCTGCTTTCTTTCTATGGTTGTCACACTAGGATGGTGTGAAATTGTGATTGCAAGGGGCCATCTACTCTGGCCATGTGGAGGGAGCTGTCTGTAACAAAAAGTAAAGAGGCCATCATGCAGAAGAGAGATGAACAGAAACATGATGTGGATGGTAAGAGGGACTATTAAAGAAAAGATTTGGAACTCTAGATCCAGTTGTACCTGAAGGCATAATTTCTGGACTTTCTGGTTCAGTGAGCTAATACGTTTTGTTGTTCATAAGTTCATCTGAACTGAAACTAAGAGAGCTTTAACCAATGCAAACTATGTTCCTATGTTAAATAAGCATTCTTTCTATTGACGATTCTACTTATATACTGAAGAGTATGTTATATAAGTAGATTGTCCTTATTAACCATGTGTACAGTTTTGAGGAAGGACCATTTAAAGCCATGTGGAGGATTAGGATTCTTGACCTTGAAGCTGAAGTTCTGCTAGAAAACAGTGGGATGGTAATGTTATAGCCAGATGACATTTTTGAGAATAAGTCAATAAGATTGTAGGAAGGATAAGTCCAGAACTAACACTGCCTGAACTGCAGATATTTAAATGCCTTAAGCCAATGGATACTACATTCAAACTGCAAGAAGAATGACAGGATCATTCCATGCCAAGCAGCAATTCTAAAACATAAAATGCTAACTAAACTTCCAATGAAGTCCTTCCATACAAGAGGTCTAAAAGAGCAACACAGATCCTCTGCAAAGTGTAATGAAAGATAAAATGCAAAATATGATTAGGGCAAATAAAACGTAGATCACTGTTTAAACCTCCTACAAAATTAGACTTCCACCAACCTGTGAGAAATCAGCCAGCCTCTTATTTCATAGGTGTTCACTACATGAGGGCTGAGGCTGCATGGTTAGTAAGCAGAGCTGTTATGATGGCTCTTTTGTTAATTAAGAAAAAAGGGGGGCTCCAAGAGGCATCTGGGTCCCAAGGTTGTGTCATTGCTTCTTGTGCACTATCCCATGTACCCTGCATCACAGCATGGCCTTCCATTAAAGTGCACCTTTCTCAATGTCCTAATATAACATCACACAACACAGCATCCTGTGAATGGGGGATGGGTTGGATGGTACTTGTCAGAAATTTAATAGACATACAAACCAGAAAAGATATAGAAATAGCTGTATAATATGAGGAGGGAAAGTCATATTTTATTCTGTCATTGTATAAAAATGGAAAAATATTATTAAGTTAGAAATTAAAAGTAAAGGAAAATGAGGAGCCTTGCTTCATGAAGTGACCAGCCTCTCACTGCAGACTGTGTAATGATCTCACCCTTTTCAGGTTATTTCTTGTCTCTTCCCAGAAGGCCCCTGTGTAGCCATACCAAAGAAGTCAAAGCTTGTCCACCCTCTAGCCAATCCTAGTTAGTGTTATATACTGACATAAAAAGAGACAGTATTAAATGTCAGATTTATGCCCCCAAGTGTTTTTTCTGTGACTTACATATTTTCTTGGATCCTCTGGATCCACAGGATAATTAACCCAAACATCCTCAGTCATGTCTTTCAAAGGGGCCTAGAGAAATGAGCACAATAATCCCGCCCTCTACATGTTCATTACAGCCCAGCCCCAGTATATAGATAGATGCCATGTGGACCAACTGCATTTTCTGAGCAGCTGTCAATGCACAGTACAGAGCTATGTCATTCATGCATTCCAGTGGGTCCCTCAGCAAAACCACAGTCCCCTGCCAACCCGTGTTATCTACCAGAGGATGATTTTGAAGGGATGCTTCCTTAGGGATTCTTTAGGAGACAATCTTTCTGAAAACAGGAAGGGTTAGCTCCAAAAGACTTTGCCTTCCATTTTGTAGGCCTCAAAATTTTTGTGTGAAAATAATCCATCCAGATTTAATGTTCTCAGCATTTATTCATGTTTGTGGATTTCCTCCCAAATTCCACACACATTCCTCACATCCTGCTTTTCTTGAGAAGCAGAGAGTAAAGCATTCCTGGTCTACTCAGTGGGGAGCTTAAAGGAATACTTTTTTCACGGTTCCCATAAACTTTGCCTTCAAGTGGGTCCTGCAGACTTTGCCCTCGACCCCGGTCTTTTTGTCCTGCAGTCCAGTCAGATTCATGTTCTTCTTGCCCTCATCTCACACAGCCAGCTGCCCAGCCCCTGACCCCTCCATGTCTGTTTCCTCTTTCTCTTGCCTTGTAGTTTCCAATTGTTCCTAATGCTGTGTGTTCTGATCATTTGCCAGCTCATCATGCTCATTTGAATTCTAATCTTCTCCAAAATGAAACTGAGCATGTTCACATCAAATGTCTTAACTCAATAGCTACTTCAGATACCCAAAGGGATAAAAGTAGAACCCTAAGGAAAGAAAACATACACCGAAACACTGTTACAAACAGCAATGCAAAAGTCAAAAGGTAGACCCTTTCCTATTCAAACATCTCATTTTTCTCCCTATTTTCCCCATATATGTGAACTTAATTTGTTTTCCTTCAAAATATGGTAGAGCTTTTTACCACAGTGGAATTTACTTCTAAAGCATTAAAGTTAATATCACCAAACATTGTAAATTATGCTGTACAGTTTATATACATTATTTTATTTAATATTTATAACTACTAAGTAGACCCAGACAAATATTCATTTATTCAACAAAATATGCATTGGAAACTTCTGATGTGCTAAGAGAAGGGACAGTGATAAGAAGACCAACAACTCGGGATGCTCTATGGAAAACAGATTATAGGGTGCAAGAGGAGCTATGAGAAGCATAGTTGGAACGCTGTGTGGTATACACAGGTGTGACATGATCGTGGCATGGACTAGAGTGACACTGGTAGTGATTGAGCAGGAAGAGAGAAAAGGCAGATTTGAGAGTTACTTAGGGTGTACAGTCAACAGTCTATGTTGATGAACTGGATTTTGGGTTGGGCAGGATATAATTTCAAAATGTAAGTTGTTAAGGAACTCATAGGTTTCTGGATGTGTTAACTGGATGAGTGAAAACGCTGTTCATAAAACCAGGAAACAATGGAAGAGAATATTTAGGGGAAGTACATTATGAGTTTGGTTTTTAGACAGATTGAGTTTGAGGTTTGCTGAATGATCCCAGGGGAGATCACAGACAGGCAGTTAGATGTACAGACCTGGGGCTGAGAGGAGTGGCCTGTGCTGGAAACACAGACATGGGAATTGCCCGCATGTGGCTATTAACACCATGAAAATAACTGTGGTCATCTGGCTATATGCTGTAGAAAGGAGTCCCCAGGAAACTGCTTCCAAAAGGAGAAACAATCAAATTAAGACTGAGAAAATATGACCATGGAGCTAGAAGGCATCGGGGGAGACTGTGATAAAACAGATGCTCTAAATATAAAGAAGAAATGAAAATGTGGCTAATCATACTGAGAAGTCACACAGAGCTATTTTATACTTATGAACATGAACCTAAAAGCTGTTTTCTTGTGACATAAATTTCAGAAAACTAGGCAGGGCAGATGAGAGTGGAGTGGCGGAAGTAACAATGTTCCAGGTATGGCTTTGTTTTAATCCTCGCAGCAGCTCTTAAGGATGAGGAAACTAAAGTTCGGAGGAGTAAGACCAGATGACCTGCCCATGCTCGCCCAATTCTGTAAGGCAGCAGATCTGTCTACACTGAGTTCTAGCACCCAATGTCAAAGAGAACTGAGTTGAGTTTTGTTGTGAGCCATTTTAAAATTAAAGATGGAATGCTTCTAAAAGTGAAAGTAGAACAAATTCGCTTGCAAGTTACTTTTGAAAAGTCAGAACAAAGACAAAAGCACAGTACTTACTTTAAGGGGCCCCGTTTCACTGTGTCAGTACAGGAGGAGCACAGTTAAAAGGCTTAATGTGAAAGTGCGTGCACCCTACCCCGTCCTCGCCCTGTCTCTACTCTGCAGAGCAACCACTGCGAACCCATTCAGCTGTGTGTTTGCTCTGGGTTATGTTGAATTTATTGTCATAGTCCTAAATAACACACTTATGCTACTGTTTCTGAATTTTTAATTTTTGGATGCTGTGTTCTTCCCGTTAGGATAGATACCACCCAATTACACATGCCCACTTCCCCTTCTCTTCCTAGCCGATATATTTACATTGTGATCTGAGTCACAGAAAATTATGCTATGCATTAATGTAACTTTGTAAAAATTGTTTATTTGAGACAGATGTATTGTTTATTTTGGTCTTGAGTTCATAATTACTTCATTTTAACTTGCATGCCCCACCATAAGCCAAAATGCTCAAATTTGTCAGCGAAGGCCTCCTGTTTCCCAGCATTTTCATGCCTCATTATGTTTTTATTCTCCCTCCATTTACTTTTTGGCTTCCCCTGGAAGTGTGCTCTTCTCTTTGGCTCTCACCTCATCCTTTTTCAAATGAAACCTATTGTCAGAGGATAAAAAGTATTCGGATACTGACCGGTCCCAGGTCATTGACATTTGGAGGGTTGACTCCCTCAGCTGTGAAAGGTAAGGATTTGCTCCCTGCAGAAGGCAGGTGAATGAAGGACAGAGGGGTCTTATTCACCCTGAAATCGGCCTGAGAGGTCCCCTCGAGTCACTGGGGATGCTGGAGCACTGTCTCATCAGTTTCACAAGCATTGCCACATGGATTTCAGACAATAACCTAACAGTCCACAGGGACCCTCCCTCCACAAGACTGGGGCCATGGTCATCCTTAGTTACAGAAACATTCAGGTAAAGGCTGACTTTAAAACAATCTATAACTCTACATTATTAATCTTGCATTAAACAAAATCATTCCTTATAATGTCATTTATGTTCAGTAAGTTGTTTTTCCAAGTTGTTAAAGCACATTTTTTAATATTTTATAAGCAATTGCTGTCATTTTCTCAGAAACAAAATAACATCAGGGAATTTTACATTGATTTTCAGGAAAATAATTATGCAGTAAGTTGTAGAGCAACACAAACAATTTATAGTCACTATTCACTTATTTTGGCAAAACTTGTTGTTTTAGAAAAATTAAGCAATCCTAAATACAAGCAATTGAAAACTAGGTACTCTTAAATGCATTAGTTGGGCTGTTCAACCTAATTGCCACTATCTACAATATAATCTGAGCTGGATTTTGTAAAGGGCCATATTATCTTGATCTAAAGAAAGTGACAGCCCCTGGTGAAGGAAGCTCATAGACCACAAAGCAGTAAGTGGCAACGGTCTTTTTTAAAAAAGTATTTGTATAAAGTTCAATTGTATTTATTTACTTTTATTATTGTTCGAGTATAGTTATCTCCATTTTTCCCCTCCACTCCCCCACCCCCCCACCTCCCACCCTCAATCCTAGCCCCTTTGGCTTTGTCCCTGTGTCCTTTATACATGTTTTTGACAACCCTTCCCCTATTTCCCCCCATTATCCCTCTCCCCTCCCCTCCAGTTACTGTCAGTTTGTTCTTTATTTCCATGTCTCTGGTTATACTTTGCTCACTTGTTTGTTTTGTTGATTAGGTTCCACTTATAGGTGAGATCATATGGTATTCGCCTTTCACTGCCTGGCTTATTTCACTTAGCATAATGCTTTCCAGTTCCATCCATGCTCTTGCAAATGGTAGGAGCTCCTTCTTTTCTTCTGCTGCGTAGTATTCCACTGTGTAAATGTACCACAGTTTTTTTATCCACTCATTTACTGATGGGCACTTAGCAGATAAAGTTTTTTGAAACTGTGAGATCTCTGCTGGTCAGATTTCACCAGATGAAACTTCTCTGGCCCATCCATTGGCTAGGTCGGTTATTCTCGAAATGAGGTCCCAGCAGCAGCAACATCACACTCAAGTAAGGTGTGTTAAGAGTGCAAACTCTGCCCTGCTGGCGTAGCTCAGTGGATTGAGTGCGGGCTGGGAACCAAAGTGTCCCAGGTTCAATTCCCAGCCAGGGTACATGCCTGGGTTGCAGGCCACAACCCCCAGCAACCGCACATTGATGTTTCTCCCTCCCTCTCTCTCTCTCTCCCTCCCTTCCCTCTCTAAAAATAAATAAAATCTTTTTTTTAAAAAAGGTTGCAACTACATTTAAAAAAAAAAGAATGCAAATTCTTAGGTCCCACTCCAGATCTACTGAGTCAGAGACTTGGTAAATGAGACCTAAACCAGTAGTTCCCAAACGTTAGTGTGCCTCAGAATCACCTGGACAGGCAATGCTGGGATCAACCTGAATTCATGAGTTCCCAGGTGACATGGATGCTGTCAGTCAGGAGATTGCACTTGAGAACTAATGACCAGTGAAAATAGATCATGTGAATTAAATGGGTTACTAAATGGAATGTGACTATGTCACGATTTTGTGTGGGGAAATTTATCTGATTTCCTTTAGATGTATACACATGTGGGGAAGAGAAAGGGAGAGTCAATCTCTGAACACATTTATTGACACCCATTGTGTGGCAGTCACTGAAACCAGAAAAGCCAGCATCGTGTTGCCTGTCTTTACCAGACCCAATAAGCAGACACAGGGATTGAATTTTTATGGGAGTTTTATTCAGATGGCCAGCAATGTGAGAAGACAGCAGGTTATGTACCCTAACAGACCATCTTATGTTTCCTTTCAAGCCATGCTTTTTACAAGTAGGAAAAAGTATAGGTAAGGGATTTGGAATTCAGGAAAGACATTAATCAGATAAAAGCTGCAGTCCTGCAATTTCTCTAGCATCTTTTCATGCAGTGACTGGTGATTTTCTATGTGGGTCCTGTGTCCTGTGTCTGGTGCCCTGGGTGATTTTCTTTGTCTGTGTCCTGAGCAGCAGGATGTCTCTCCTTGGAACACAATGGCTCAGCTACCATCTTGATTGCTTATGGTCCCTTCTGGAGCACAAAGGTTGACTTGCTTGTGGTCTCCTGGAGTCAGGGCAAGTTGTACCTTCAGTTCTGAAACAGTAGCATCTTACATGCATTAACTACTAAGCTTATTAACTATTACTTAAACTAAAATTTTCCAACTCTTGAGTTCCCCCATCGGGATGAGACAGACAAGGAACATACCCCTAAAATTTACATAACAGCAGGGGAAAACAACAATAAACCATGAAAAAACAACAAATTTTAGTTGCAGATGTTTTACATGAATAAAGTGCTAAAAAAATAGTAGTGCTGTGTTAATACAGGGTCTAAGTGGGGAACCTGACGATCTGAGGAAATCAGAAAGTGATTTTCAGCTGGCACTCTGAAGGATGAGGTATTAGTTTTTCATTGCTGCTGTAACAAATCACACACATGTAGTAGGTTAAACAACATAAATGTTTTCCCATAGTTCCATAGCATAGAATTCTGACATGGACCTCACTGGATGAAATCAAGGCATTAGCAGAGCCTCACAGTCCCCAAAGATCATTCAGGAAGGGGACTGCTGCTCTGACTCTCCTCTACCATCTCCCTCTTCCGTTTTTAAGGAACCTCTGACTACATTGGGCCCACCTGGATACTCCAAGCTAAGGGGGGTCAGCTGATTAGCAACTGTAATTCTATCTGCAACTTAATTAATCCTCAGCATGGGTGCATTCACAGGTTCTGGAGCTCAAGAGACTGACTTTATTAATGAATAGCATTCTGTTTACTACAGATGATAGACATTTAGCATAGTTAAAATTAGAGAAAGAAATTCTATAAATAGGTGTGGTTTTATAAACAACATATATGAAGGCCTAGGAAATGACAGGAGCATAATATTTAAAAAGATGAACATCCATAAGATATATAAATTTCTACTCACTATGTTGTCTACCTGAAACTAATATAATATTGTACATCAACTGTGATTGAAGAATAAATTATTTTTTTAAGGTGAAAAAATTTCAGTGTGACCTGAGTAAGAAAGTGAGGGAGAATGTGAGATAAGTGGAGAATGGTGATCAAAAGGTAGGATCTTCAGAAAAATAAATCTGCAAGCTAATTAAGACTATAATTTTGGCAGAAAAGAGAACTAAAAAAAAATCACCAGAAATATGCTAAAATCACATCAAAACAAATATACCCCAAAATTTTGTCCACACAGTAAGCAGACATATCTAACTCTCAATTTTAAAGTGAATATTTTGCTTTGTAATAATGGTTCATTTATTTCTGGGAGTGCTTACAGTTACTCAGGTTTCCTAGATTTCTGCCAGAAATATCAATAGAAGAAAGGTCATTAGTCTTGAAATCTACATAATAGAGAGCTTTTAGTAGAAGGAAGTTTCCACATTGTCTTTCTTATCCAGGCAAACCCTTTTTCTTTTTTACTGGAGATGTGTAATTTAATGATATTTAAAGCATATCATTTGTTTAAATCCATATATCTTTGCTATTACTGAATAAATATAAATGCCCTTTCCATAAAATTCAGTCTAAAAAATAAAGATTTTATGAACACTATATAAAAATAATTTTAAAGTGTTAAAAAGTGGTTTCACTTTTACAAAAAAAGCATTTCCATTACATTTCACCTTTTCCTTAACATTCTCCATCTACATTTATGTCTGTCATGCCCTTTACATGAATGCATAGCAATTTCAAATAAAATAAATTTTAGTTCTTTGTTTAGCTGGAAAAGAATTATTCATTTTTATTTTCTCACTTGATTCATTTGAATTTACTGATTCTATTAGTGACATACAAAAAAAACATTGCTTAACTTTTTCTAAAGATGGTTGAGTTTCTACTATGTTTTAGGTGCAGGCTGGTGGAATAAGCTTCAGAAGGCAAACCGAAGGAGTCAGCCACAGACCATAGATCCCTGGCAGTCTCCGAGCAGGCTGCCTAAGGTCAGACGGGGTCAACATCTGACATCACCAGAGGCAGATCCAGAAAGAAAAACAGTGGTAAATACTAGAGGCTAACAAGAAGAAATCCATGATGGTCCTCTCCATGATCTGTGATATTTATTGTCTGCATAGCTTTTTAACATTCATTTCTTGTCCATCAAGTTTGTGCATATTAAGTCACTAGCTTTTATACTATAGCTTATTTATCTCTTTTCTTATAATAGTCTTAATCTTTTTACACCTTTATTAATACTTGTTCATTCACTGTTGATAGTGGGATTGTGGGGGGCGGGGAGTTATTTTTGCAGGTGTGGGTTTGTTCCCCGGGCTTTGTCCTTTGTTTTGGCAGCACCTGCACAACAGCATACAAGATGTGTTGGGTGGAGTGACCCTCAGTCAACCAGCTGGAGGGAAGGATCCACCGAAGAACAACTCAACGACAATCAAAACCCGAATGCATCCAGAGAGCCAACATAAATGGCATAAAGGGCATCCCAAAAGCATCAAGTTCAGGAGATCAAGGAGATTGCACCACTGAATCTCACAGGGCTCCTACCACAGAAGTTCACACCACAAAGTCAGGGAGTCAAAACAGATCAATTTAAGAAGCAGAAAAGAACAAGAGAAGTCTCACAAAAAATGGGAGGACAAAGAAACAACCCCCAATCAAAAGGAAAGGAGGTATCCTCAGAAAAAGTCCTAAATGAAATAGATGCAAGTCAACTATCAGATACTGAGTTCAAAACAATGGTTATACGGAAGCTCAACAAACTCGCAGAGAATTACCAGAAACTACAGGGAAACAACAATGAACTCACTACGAACTATATCTGCAGGAAAAAGGACATAGAAACTATCAACAAGCACCAAGAGGAAATGAAAAATATAATTTCTGAATTGAAGAATACAGTAGAAGGAATCAAAAGCAGGCTAGATGAGGCAGATGACTGAATCAGCAAGCTGGAGGAAAAAATAGAAAAAACTCTCAAAAAGGGCAAGAAAAAGAAAAGAGACTCAGGAAGAATGAAGAGATGTTAAGGGAAATGCAAGACAACATGAAACATAATAATATCCATATATCCCTATTGGGATACCAGAAGGAGAAGAAAAGGAGCAAAGGATAGAAAACCTGTTTGAAAAAGTAATGATGGAAAATTTCCCTAATTTGATGAGAGAAAAAGCTACACAAGTCCAGGAAACACAGAGAGTCCTAATCAAGAGGAACCCAAGGAGGTCCACTCCAAGACACATTATAATAAAATGGCAATATTCAAAGACAAAGAGAGAATCTTAAAGGCAGATTCTCTATAATAACATTCAAGAGAAGAATCTATCAAGAAGATATAAACATTATAAACATATATGCACCCAACATAGGAGCACCCAAATATATAAGGGAAACTTTTTTTTAATCTATTTGACATGATAATTATTCTTAAAGGATAATTTATCATTGTCAGCAAACGTTACTTGGAAATTCCAATGTAGGAATATTTTTCTACTGTTGGATAAAATGTCCTGAGAGATACCCAGGCAGCTCCTGAGCATCTATGTACTCCATTCCGCTTTGGGGAACACCCTAGCAGGCACTGCTGCACCACATCTGAGTCCAGTTCTCTGTTCTAGAGCAGGGGCTCTGAGGCAGCCTGAAAGTCCTGCCGTTACCTGCAACTTTATCCAAGTAGGTCCATGTTCCATGTCCAATTTTGGAAGAAAAAGATGATTGTGGCTTTAAACAAAGAATTATCTGATTTTAAAAACCATAAGATTCTTAGGGCAGTGAAACTATTCAAGTGATACTGTAGTGGTAGACATACATCATTACACGTTTGTCCAAACCCATAGAACGTACCATGTCAAGAGTGAACCCTAACATAAATTATAGGCTTTGGGTGACAATGGTGTGTCACTGTAGGTTCAGAGGTATAAGTATGAAAGCAAAAATGCCATCACGACTGATGATCACTGTTCATGTTTTGGTAAACAACTTTCCAGATTCTTTTCCATCTCTTTATAAACACACACAATACATGACTATATAATTAATGTGTAATTTACATATGAATAAAATGTTCATAAACAATACTCAAAATACATTATAAACATAATTTTATGATACTAGCACAGTTTATATAATGGATAATCTCACTGTTATTTTTCTTTTGCAATTTTTTATAATGATGAAATGAACATTATGACACTTACATTCTTTTACATTCATTTTCTCCTTGGGAAAGTGTCAGAGTATTTTTTTTTGCCTCAAAAGTATCAATTTATAATCATTTGAAATTTTGATGCATATTGCCAAACTGTCCTACAGGTTTTATTGGTTTACATTTCAATCAATAGTATGCTTTTCTCATCAGTCAGCCCCAGACAATTCCATTAAAATTTTTTTTTTGCTAATCCCTTAGGCTATTTATCAGACCCCATTGTTAATACGTGATATTAACATCAATTGTTTGAACATCAGTAATTAGTTTGAACATTATTATTAACTTAATAATACCTTCTTTAATGAATTGCCTTTATCCTAATACTTACTGAAATATTTCTCTTTTAACTTTTGAATTTTAACTTTATTTCACATTATAATAATTTCTATATTTTGGCAATACATATTTTCAGTTTAAAGTTCATTATCTAGTGTAGCCCAAATTATTGTAAAGTAGACCCCTACGTTTATAATGGCTCAATTTAACAAAGTGGTTTTGGAGCTCAGGTGCCTTTGATCTTATGACATTACTTATGACATCTTATGACACTACAGGTCTTGTTCCTGCCTTATTATCATATATATACAGGTGGGAAGACAGCATGGAGGAAGCATACTGTCTGATCAGAAAGTATCCAGCCATGTAATATGAAAAATAGACACATTTATTGAAGAAGATACAAGGTACAAGAAACACTGTACATAGAACAATGATACCTCAGTCCCCTTCAAAGTAGGCACCTTGGGACCTCACACAGTTCTCCCAATCGCCATCAGTGCCCTGTCTTATTTTTGAGACAGATGTGAAATCAATGGTCTGAAATCTCTTCCCTTTCAAAGCTGATTTTAGTTTTGGGGAAAGCCAGGAGTCGCAGGGCGCCAAATCTGGGCTGTAGTGGGGTTGAGTCACTTGCGTAATTTGATGTTTCGCCAAAAAATTCTACAGATGTGATGGATGAACCGACGTGTTGTCAGTGATAAAGCTGCCAGTTGCCAGTTGCAAATAGCTGTGGCCTTTTGAATCATCCAACAGTGTGGCCTTTTGAATCATCCAACAGTTTCTGAGGAAGAATATTCAGGCTTAACACAAAATTGGATGCAGTTTTGTTGTTCTACTCGAGGGGTGTCAAACTCAATTTCACTGGGGGCTACATCAGCCTCGTGGCTGTTTTTAAAGGGCTGAATGTAATTTTAGGACTGTATAAATGTAACTGCTTCTTAACAATTAAGTGAGAGCTGGGTAGAAACAAGGTGCTGGGCCAGATAAAACAAGGTGGAGGGCCAGATTTGGCCCGAGGGCCTTGTGTTTGCCACCTGTACTCTACTTACTTATTTTGAATGCAATGGCCACATAGTACACATGCTCACTCAACTGCATCTACCACCCCTACTGACTAGTGAAGTTGTCTCTGTTTACACATGCACATTCCAGTCCACTCTCCTTGGCTGCCAGGTTACATGGATTTTGTGCAAACTGTTCTCATAACAATGGCTGGACTTTTTCTGGACAGACCTTCATATAATCCTTGGCCCAGAAGTTAGCATGTATTACTTTCACTCATATTTCATTGGCTACACCTGGGGGCAAATGGGATGGGGAAATTTAGTCCCTGGCTGGGCTATTACTTCCTATCTAAAGGTGGATACTATAGAAAGGATGAGCAAAACATAGCAGATACAATTTCTGATATAACTTGTTTGAGATGTTTTGGCAAGCAGAGGTTTTCAAGTTTTATTCTTTTTCTTTGCAAACTATTTTCTGACCACTGCCTGGGGACATGGAAGCTAAACAAAACATGGTAGCCTAGGACTTCTGTCCCATTGGGCCAGGGAGACAGAAACTGGAGTTCAGAGCCTCCAAGACAACCAAGACTTAAAGGATCAAGTTTCTAGAATAAAGGGACCTGCAGAGAAGTGAGCCCAACCTTCTGTATAGAATCTCTCCTCAATGTATTTGCTGACCCCCTCCCTGTTAAAGTGTGATGAGTGGTTCTGAGGAACCATCCTGAAAGCAGTTCCAAAAGGCTAAACTTTAAAGCAGAAAGCACAGTGATGACATGGGACCAGGGAGAATTTTTAGCTCTCCAAGGAGAAATGGCCCAGGAGGAAGGAGAGCCTGCAGGGATTGTGTTCTAGGACTAAGGGCAGATACAATAGTTCAACTGAATATAACTGCCTACCAAAATAAAATAAAATTTCTTGGGGAAAAAAAGCTGGCAATTCCACTGAAAAGCTCTCTGTAACTGTTTATGTTAGTGATAAACTAGTTCCAGGAACCCCCAAATGATTAAATATTTCTCTTTTCTCCCGTCATCTTTTGGTTTTCCTTGGAACACTGAATGCTGGCTTACTGCCTTGGATTAATAGGTTGCTTTTAATTAATCAATTTTTCCCACAGATGTGAGTAGCTTGTACTACCATGACTTAAGCAGTCTCTGTGGCATGTTAGAAAAATGTTTTTCTTTCTTTCTTTCTTTCTTTCTTTCTTTCTTTCTTTCTTTCTTTCTTTCTTTCTTTCTTTCTTTCTTTCTTTCTTTCTTTCTTTCTTTCTATCTTTTGTGGTCATGGAGATCCAATGATTCTGGAATAGGTGGTGGTTCATGTTTGACTTGGCTTTGATTAGACATTGGAATTTTTACAAATGAAAAATTCTTTATTGTCATTTAAAAACAAATTGTGGAACATGCAATTGGTTTAGGAATTTAATATGAAAATACAGTCCTATTCCTTTATTTAATGTGGCTGTACCACTGGCAGCAAAAGTCCATTCTCCTTCTCAGCTCTACATGCGTCATACTTGCTCTCTGTCATTAACACTGAATGTGCTCATTTCCTTGTGTGAAATCACATTATTAATTTTTAAAACCATATTGTTGTTATTCTCTGCAAATATCTCCCATTTAAATTTTTTAGGAAACACCTAAGAGGGAAAACACCATAGAAGCTAAAACTTTTTATGCTTCTAACAAATAAGAAGGAAATAAACCTGCCTTGTAGAAGGTGTTTTTGAGGGGAAAATTAACTTCTAATTATATTTTAGTAAATATACTTTATTTCTCAAACAAAATGGGTTTTTAAAACATATCATGGGAGATTCTGGAGGTGAAGGGTATAGCAAAAAGAGCAGAAGAGCCTTTCTGTCTTTCAATTGCCATTCTATTGTATAGTATTTTAGCTGATGTACAGCATATTATAGTTAAATCATGTGTGTACGTGCAATGCGTGACCGAAAAGTAAGGCTCCAATTTAAAATTTAGGCTCACTAGTGGCATCAAAACAAGTTCCTTGGTCTGAAATGTAAACTACCCACGTGCACACATAAATTAGAATACCCAGACACATCAAATATAGCTTAAAATAGCTGGGCATTTATATAAACAATAGTATGGTCTATGAAAGTGGACTAAATTTTATGGGGACTGTGGGGAGAAGATAACTACTTATGTTCCATACTTTTGCCTTAAGGATATCCATGGAAGTGTTTGTGTGTGTGGGTGTGTAGTGATTTAAGTTCCTAAAAGTTATCATAAAGTAGAGAAAATAAATACATTTTTAAGCTCTGGATGTCTGTTATATTTAGATTTTAAAAGTCTAAACATAGTTTGCCAATTTCACTCCATTCTTTTAAAACAGAACAAGTTCTGAAGCTTATGGTGAATCAGTTCCAGAACAATTTCATTTTACCTCTACAAGTTTCAACTTTATGGGTATCTTACTTTTCAAATGTATTAATAGATATGTACTGTCTTTATACTAACTTGTTCCATTTTCATTTGAACTAAGACTGGTCTGTTTACCTAAATCTTTGAGGTCTCAGAACCACGCACATTTTAAAGAAGAGCTCATTTTGTGTTTTAAAAGCACTGAGTGAACCAGAAAATGCATCATATTATACACTGAGACGGAAAATGTTGAATTTGTGTGTGTGTGTGTTTACAGGAGAAAATCAAAGTTTAACACTTATGCTTGGGGAATTCACATAGTTATGACTATTCCATGATAATTCCAAAGACAGTGAGGCAACACTGGGTATGTAAGACATTTTGGACAAAGGAGAAAAGTGGGGAAATGACGTATTAGGTTTCCTAAGTGAGAAAGAGGGACTTACAGGTAGCTGAGGAAGAGTGGGACACAGGTAGGAAAATCCTTGATCAGCAACTCAAACAATGGGACACAGGGGGGCATCTGCCTGAAGGCCCCCTGTCTGCCATACTTAGTTCAAATTAGGCTAAGCAAACATCCTAAGATCTTCCTGAAGCAGGTTTTTCTTGGGCAGCAAAGGGAAAAGGGTCAAAGTTTCTTTTTGAGTCTTTGTGTGTGTGTTTTTGTTTTCAGTAAAAGCATTTCAAATTTTATGTAGTGACATTACATATACTCTACAATTCAGTTAAGAGTTAACAGAGGATCTAAGGAACAAGACCAATGACTGAAAACAAAGAGAAAAAAGATAATATAAATAAACCCACAGGTAATTCAAATATTGAAGCCCTACATTAATAACCCATAATGAGTGTTTTGAAGAAAAAAAATTAAAAATCATTAGAACCTGATAGTGAAGCCATTGAATTCTTTCAAATACCTAAGAAATTAGGCCACCATAACCTTGATTCTAAAACCTTACAAGTCATTATAAGAAAGGAAAGTTACAGGCAAATTTCTCTTATGAATAAAGATATAAATCTTTAACAAATATTAAATCAAAGTCAAGTATATATCAAAAATAATACTATATCATGATCAAGTTGAGTTTATTCTGGGACTGCAGAGCTGGTTTAACATTTGAAAATCAATTTAATTTGCCACTTTAAAGGGAGATTTTGAAGGGGCTGATCATCTAATTTGATTAAAAAAGAATATGATAAAATTTTACAATCGTTAATGATTTTTTAAAAACCCCCTTGGCAAACTCAAAATATAAACTTTATTAATCTAACAAAGCATTTATAAAAAGTGCTTAAGATAACATTATACTTGAATGTGAAAATAAGTTCGTCATTGTTCAACATTGTACTGCAGGTCCTAGCAGTACAGTAAAGAAATAAAAATAGGAAAATGAGTGAATACTCAGGGTTCTATATATAAAAAATAAAACTATCTACTTTTTATAGAAAACTTATTTAAATAAATGAAATTTATAAGAACTCACTTTTATTTTATTTTTATGTACCAGTAACAGAAAATAAAATTCCTTAGAAAGATACCATTTATAATAACATCAAAATAGCAATACATAGGGATACATCTGGTAAAAATTTTGCAAGATCTCTACACCGAAGACTATAGAATATTATTGTGAGAAATTGAGGAAACCCAACACAATTAGAAGAATTTGTAGTGTTTAAGGATCATAAAACTCCATGTGATAAAGATATCACTGCTTTCCTAATGCAATGCAGACCCAGTCAAAATATCAACAGGATTTTTCAAAGTGAAATTCGACAAATTGTTTTTGAAAAGTTATACAGAAATGCAAAGGGGGCATAGTTCAGACATTCTTGAAGAAGGAGAGCATTATAGGAGGACTTGTTCTCCTGAACATTATCTTATCATAAAGCTATTTAAGATAGCATGTTGCTGGCACAAGGATATAAGAATAAACCAGTGGAATAAGTAGAGAGCTTATTAAAAGGCCACAGGTATAGAGGTCCTGTTTATGAGGAGGGATCGGGGAAAGGAGACAGAGACAGTGTTTTTAATAGTAATGATAATGGAAAAATTGAATATTCACACAGAAAAAAAACTGCAACTTAACTCCTATTTTATACAATACACAAAACTAATTAAAGTATAGACATAAATGTAAATGATAAAACACTACTAATTTATGAGGTCTGTTCAGAAGGTATACAGCCATTTAATATGAAAAATAGAGACATTTATTGAAGAAGATACAAGATATAAGAAGCATTGTACATAGGACAATGACGTCTCAGTCCCCATCAAAGTAGGCACCTTGGGACCTCACATAGTTCTCCCAATCACATCAGCTGCCCTATTGTATTTTCCTGAATCAAACTGACAGTCTGAAATCTCTTCCCTTTCAAAGGTGATTTTAGTTTTGGGAAAAGCCAGAAGTTGCAGGGCACCAAATCTGGGCTGCCGTGGGTCTAAGTCACCTGGTGATTTTATGTTTCACCAAAGAACTCTGCACAAAACCTAGTGCATCAGCTGGCATGTTACCATGATGAAACTGCCAATCACCAGTTACCTACAGCTATAGCCTTCTAAATCATCCGAACAGTTTCCACAGAGGAAATGTTCAAGTTTCATGCAAAATTGGATGTAGATTAATTGTTCTACCCACTCAGTCATTTTGAATGCAAGGGCTACACAGTACACATGCTCATTCAATGGCTTCTCCCACCCCCACTGACTAGTACAGGGAAGTTGTTGTTCACACATACACATTCCAGTCCACTCTCTTTGGCTGCCAGGTTACATGGATGTCACATGAGCTGTTCTTGTTATATTAACAATGGCTGGATTTTTCCAGGCATACCTTGTAAAGTGCTGCAAAGATTCAAATGTCTGCTATTGTTCCACGTTTGGTGTATCTCCATCAAATCATAGGGAATTCATTAAATGGGATTAAATTGTGATCAGAAAAGATCAGAATTCTGGAGTGTTTGAGGGGAATGGCCCTAAAAAGCAAGGAAGTTGAAGAAGCCCCACGGAGATTTGAGGTGTTTGAAACTTCTAACAATACTGTTCATTTGGGAATGGAAAGAAAGGGGCAAATCAATAAGACATGTCAAGAAGACAGGTGGTTTGATATTGTGGACAAAGTGAGAAAAATTCACAATGACCCAGAGACTTTGAGCCTTAATAATATCACTAGCAAGGACAAAAAGTCAGGAAGACAAGCTGTTTGAGAGAGACAATTACTGAGTTTGAAAGGACGTTGGCATATCCAAAGAGAAATGCCCAAAAGAATGGGAGAAGTAGCTTACTGGAAATGAAGAAAGGGGCCAGGACTACAATGATAGATTAGGACATCAGTGGTGTCTGGAGATAAATGACATATGGCTACTCACTGTCTGTCCCAATTCTCCTTTATCCAATCCTCTTTTCATTCAGTTACAACTGTGGTGTCATCTGCATAAGCAAATCACTAGGCTGACTTTGACATGGAGGGAAAAGCACAAGTGGAGATGCTGGCAGAGATTGACTTCTGCTGAGGGCTGCATGGGAGTAACTCTTAAGTCACACTCCACATTGAGAGAATGTTGAGATGGCCCTATCTTAAGACCTTCCAGGTAAAGAGAAGTTTCAGTAGGCTTGACAAGCCACTCCAGGATTTCACTAACAGTAGAATCTGTCAGGTTCTTTCTTCCATCAGTTACGTTAGCTTTCACCCAGTAGAATATTAGTGAGGTATGATGTCATACCTGAAGATCAAACCTACTTCTGCAGTTGGGCTAAGAGAGGACACAGTCACCTTGTGTGGAAGAAAATCCTCTTTATAACTCCTTTTTTTCTATTTTCTGCAGAACAGTGATAAGGCACCAGAGAAAAATATTCACACCCATGGGTGATGGATGTCATTGTCCACCACCCCTGTAATTGATGGCACCTGTGTGCAAAAAAACACCACATTATCATTTAATGGAATAAATCTAGATTTCAGAGTAGTGTATCAGCATTAATGAATGCTTACTTAACTCATTATCATTTAAAAACATTTTTCAAAGCTTTCTAATTGAGCTACAAAAGTTTATGGTAGCCTAGAATTAGGCATCCATGCTAGGTGCTCAGAAGTCCCACATTAACACCTGGATAAAGTTTGGGGGCTTGGGGCTACAGTGGCAAACTCTCCGTCCCTTCCTCCTATGAAATCAATTTTATAATTCTTTCTGTAAGAATTCTTTCCACATAACTCCTTGCTAATAGTCACTAATTAAGCTACTTCTTTGATCTTGGAGCTCTACTTAAGAGAATTTTAGAGAGGGAAAAAGTACCTAGGGAAAAGAAAAAATCAAATTTGTAATGTGTCCCATCTAGCAAAAACAGTTTTTGCATGTGTATAAAAATAAATCAAAGATGATATTTACTTTAAAACTGTCAAGTATAAATTACAGCCATTTTTATTCCACTTCCTATGGAAAAGGAAAAAAAAACTTGCTATGAAAGAATTTAAAATTAATAAAACACTCTATTTCGTTAAAATGGTGGGATGTGATTTGATTTCAGAATCAAATGGGCTACTAAAGAGATATGAGGGGGATGTGAACTGTGCCTCTGGGAAGTCACAACTTCAGACTCACCCTCCACTCCAGGGAGGGTCAGAGCACTCAGTGTGCTTCGAAGAAGACCATCTTTATCATTGGCTCCTAACAGAAGATGGTCTTCGAACCCCAGTGAAGAAAATTCAATGAAATAAAATGAACAGGAGTGAAGTCATGGGTCCAAACTCGCCTGAGTTATTAACGCAAATCATTGCCCTTACTAACAAACCCTAACTCTTATGGCCAGTTTGTGAGAGTGATGAAGCCCTTAGTGATGTGACGCAACACCACAGCCTTCACTTTTCTAAGTTGTACCATGAGACTTGTGTATGGCTCAGAGCAGAGGCCTGGCACTTTTAGGCAATTTCTCTAACCGTACATATGCTTTAATGTACTGACAACTATTCTCTCCTACTCCTGCTACCACTTCTTAGAACCTGCTCTGCCCAGGGTTCTAGAATCCCTCTCACTCAGCATCAACTGATTGGACCCACTAGCCACAGACCCCCATTTGACTAATCAGATTTTTTCTTCCAGGAGATTGCCACAGGGGTCAAACTGGAGGATCAGAGAAACATGGTGCTACAGCTTTTATTTTGGGACAGTTATGGGAATCTGGTCTTCAGACAGAAGAATGAAATAAATGACATCATCCTAATTTGAGACTGGCACCAGGAGCAATAAACAACTATTTGGATTTTTAGCTCACAAGCTTGATATAAACCAGCATTGCCTGTCTTGTGTTATATTTTTGATACACTTTATTTTTTCTTTTAACTGTACTTTATCTTTATATCTCCCTGCCATGTAAAGAAAGCAGTTTATAAAGAGGACAAGTACATATGTAATCTAAATAGTCTGTTTTGGTAAATTTAACATTCCACTTTTAAAAAGTTGCATTTATGTGAAAACAAAAAGCCTTCCTTAAATAAGATGACTTTTCTGACATGTTTTGATTATAGAGCATGTGTACTTTTTACAAAAAAAGAGACTGTCAAAGATAGTAAGGAAAAAAAGGAAGCTTTGCTATCATTTTTCTTACTGAAACTTCCTTGCTTTTTTTGCAATAATTGTCCCTGATGCAATCTTCATTTAATTCCATTGATTTTAGAGAAGGGTGGTTTATTTTTATGAAGACTACTTTTCTCTCAAAATGCTATTGGATTAAGCTTATTTCCCAAGTTAATAACTTTTATTAAAAATTGTTTTCAAGTGCATTTTACAAAAACAACCCTAAGGCAGAAATTTATCTGCCACGGCTATAGTCAATGTTTATATTGGGAAACTATGAGGGAAATGATCAGAGATTGCATTTTCGGAAATCTCTAGCATGGAGAAAGTATTCCACTGTGTCTCAGCAGCAACCAAACCGCAAAAACACCCAGTGCGTTCTGAGCATTTTACTGTGCGTCAGATTGAAGAAACAAAAGCAAAACGTTTTTTCAACAAAAACCGTTATTTCATTACTTCTCATGATAATCCTGTGAAATAAAATGAAATTCTAGGACCAGCTTTGATTTCACTACCACCCTGACTGGCCAACAAGCTTTTAAAATCTTAATAAATTGGATCATTGCCATGTGTAAGAGTATTTCAGTGTCCCCTGAGTAAGTTTAAAAGGTCAGAACAGTTTACAGGTCTTTAGGCCCTCTTAACAAGCAATACCATGGCTCTTTGTAGAAATACAAGCAATCCAGTAACCGGGAAGTTTACTGGGTGACCCGGCATGAATCGCTCAGCGTTCTTGCTTTCCCTCAGTGGCCTTAGATTTCTTATGTGAGCGATCAGGAACTTGGAACAAGTTTTCTTCGACTTGCCCTGAACTGACATTGGACGTGAGAGGAAGTGAGAGGTGGAATCAAGAAAAGCCAACCATCCTCTCAAGGTCTGGGAAGGTTAAACTCCGGGACCTACACGCTGAGAACAAACCCTAGCGAGGGCGCGAGCTCCACAGCGAAGACCCAAAGTCGAAGGCGCAGGAGCCTAGGCACTTGCCGGAAGCCCAGAGCCGCGTTCACACCACGCCCTTGCCCTAGGCCCGGCATCCGGTGTGAACTACATTGCCCAGAATGCCATTCAAACGCCTCGCAGGGCGCCAATGAGCGTCTGGATGACGCCATCAGCCCGCGCAGTGTTTAGACTCCACTGTTGTCGTGGCGCTTTAGGGGAAGAAGTTGTTTCGCCGGGCCCTCGTCCTGAAGTTGTGGTGCGCGTGACCCCTGGCTCCCTCCTACCTACCACTCTCCCGCTTTTCCCTCCCTCTTCTTGCAGGATGAGGCGTGCAGGCCTGGGTAAGGAGAGGGCTGAGGTTCGAAGTTCAGGGGCCCTGGAACTGGCGGTGCTGGGCGCCGGAACGCGGGGTTTCTGTCACTGGAAACAGCCAGAGAGCAGGATGTATGGAGGGGTGTTTGGAGGCGGTGCCAAGTGGAAACACTTCATTTGTCCCGGATCCTAGGGGTTTCCTTAAGTTTGGTTCAGTCCCAAGTTTGGATGGTGGATTTAGAGAGAGTAGTGGAGGAGTTGGGGCTGGACTATGTGCAGGTGCCAACTCAGCAGTCAAGTCTTTAGTGTTAATTCTCTCACCCAGCATAATTATGGAAGTTGCTTATTCCCCAAAGCCCGGCTTCGGTTTCTTCTTCTCTGCTGGCCTTGGATATTAGTTTCATCAGAAGTGAAATTTGACGAGTGTTGCATGCCAAGCACACTAATAGTAGTAGTAGTAGTAGTAGTAGTAGTAGTAGTAGTGATAGTAGTAGTAGTAGTATGATCACAATGAGTTACAAAGGTAAATATACGTGTCACTAATATTAAAGTCCGTGATATGTAACATCAGGGTCAAAGGCCGCTTTACCCAGAACATTTCTTATCTGAGCCTTATTCCACTGTTAAAGTAGTAGAATGTGGTAATGCTTAGCGACTTAGCATTTGTTCTCCACCTTTTGTCTTAGGAAGCTTGATTACCAACCAGCAGGAATTAGTTAGGCACAAGGATTTGTAGTGGGCCATTATAATGCACAGCTATTAAAACAGCGTTTTCTGATTCTGAAGTTCTCTATTAGGAGACAATTTAAAAAGAAGAACAAAAGAATAGAACCCTGCTAAATGAGCATGTGTACCTGAAACAGTGTACCTGAAAAAACTGTATGAAATATTTAGAAAAAGATGTTACTTTTTTCAGTTATGATAAGAGAGAAAAAGAAAAAAAAATATTTTTCAAACGTCTCAGACATATTTAAAGTTAGTGAAAGTTGCCACTAACTCTAGAATTGTACATTGATTAATAAATTATAGTATAAGAAACAGCTTTTGAAAAAATGCAGTTTTTATGAATCCTCAGTTCACAGTAGGAAAATTGACCAGGTAAATTGTAGAGAAAAAATAACTAATTTTGAGCAAGTTTAGTTTTATATACCCAGATATTTTTCCTTTGTATCATTAGTAATGACAAAAGGAAACATTTATTATGTACTTGAGTAAGCTCTAGGTATGCAGTCGTTTATGGCCCTGTTTGTGCTCCCCAAAGCTTCCAATCTAGTTGGGGAGTAGGAACACGTTCAAAGATAAGTTATAGTACAAGGTGGCAGTCATACATCCAAATGCCAGACAAGTTCTACAGATAGTGAATGTTTAGGGATTTCAGAGATGGAGTGCTGTGTACTTTTGTGGAAACATAGGAACTTGAACTAGAACTTGAAGACAGAGGGTGGGGGACGTAAGTTCCAGCTGGAAGGATGAACTGCCTGCCCTCCCCCCAAAAAAGTTATAGGAGTAGAATTATGAATGGTGCGTTGACAATATTATGAGCAAGCCAGTTTGACTGAAGTAGGAAACTCGGAACCAGAGCTACGAGGTTGTAGAAATTTTTGAGTGCCAGGCCAAGGAGTTTGGATTTTATCCATAGGCCCCTTGGACCCTTTGGATATCTTGTTCAGCAGTGTGTCATGATAAATTGCAGGAAAAGAACTTGACAAGTGGTGATTCTCAGCCCTCATTGTACATTAGAATTACCTGGAGAGCTTTTAAGGCACTGCAGCCTGGACCCCCGTCCCCCAAGCTCAGACTGATTAAATTAGAATCTCTGGGTAGAGACTTTTTCTTTCAAGCTCCCCTGCAGTTGAGAGGAAGGGTGATGACCTAGGTGTCCATTGCTATAATTTATACTGGTATTATGTGAAGCAGGCTGCTTGTTTTTTGTTTTTGTTTAAGATTTTATTTATTTTTAGAGAGAGGGGAAGGGAGGGAGAAAGAGAGGGAGAGAAACATCAGTGTGTGGTTGCCTCTCACGTGGCCCCCACTGGGGACCTGGCCTGCAACCCAGGCATGTGCCCTGACTTTGTTTCTCAGCCTGCGTTCAATCCACTAAGCTACACCAGCCAGGGTGTTCTTTGTTTTCTTTTAAGTATCAATGTGTACTGACCTGGAATTTTAAACTTGGGATAAGTAGTGAATCTGATAGCTATTCATGTGGAGAGGCCGTCACACTTCACGTGAATCCCTAAATGATGTGGTTCAGCTATTGGTAGAAACTACCCAAAAGAAGTAGCATGTATCTAATGGACAAAGACTGAGGATGGTGACTTTGCCACTCACTGCGTTTCCTACAGCTTTCGTAGCAGTGATTCAGACAAAAAGGGGAGCTAAGTTGGGAACAGCAACTCCTAGAATTTCATTTGAATTTATCTTTTTTTATTGGGGGTGGATGATAGTGTGAGGGAAGTCTAAAACTCTCTTAACAGAAGAAATGTACATCGAAAGGTTCCTGGGTGGTAGATGAGAATTTTACTTTTTAATAAATGGAACCTTATAGAACTTTAAAATTAAAATTAAGGTAAGCCAAAGAGCAAAACAAAGGAAATAAAGCGAATAGCTATTAATTTAGAAATAAATTCCTTGGTGAAGTTGTCAAGGGATTAAATTCAACCAGTCAATAATTATCTATTGGGCAAATGTACATTCAGAACCTTAGTGATAAAAGGAGATATAACTCTTTTCTTTAAGGACTTTGATCCTTATTAGAGTGTGTACAGAATATCATTAATTGATGGAATGAGAATACATTTTTAAATGATTACTTGAATGAGTGGGGGAAAACACCATGCTTAGTCATAGAACGTTCTTCACTTTCATAATAACACTTTGGAGACCTTTATGTGTCAGCAGTTGAGGGAAATTTGGGGAAATGCAACTCTTTTTTCCTCTGGAAAATACTTTAACATTTTGTTGTCTGTTGAGTGTGGCTTTCTTGTCTTTCCTTTTTTCTTTTCTTTGTGGTGGTGGTGGTGGAGATTGTGTGTCTGCTGCATATAAAATACTCATTAGGTACAGGGGACACAGAATTATGAGATACTGTATCTGCCCTCAAAAAAGCTTATAATTCCATTCTTAACGAAAGCAAGCACATTCAAAGTCGAATAACGGTGAACTGAGATTCTACTCATTAATTCATTTACAACTTACTGTATGTGTATGCAGACATATGCATGTGTGTGCAGACATTTGTAGGGTACACATGGCCATGAGGGAACATTTAGTTTCTGCCCTTAGAGTGCAGCCTGGAGTATGGTGTTAGTGTTAGATACAGCCAGAACTGTAGGAATTTGAAAGAAGGAGTTTTGATTTTTAGAGAAAATGAGCTCTGGCTGTGCCTTGAAAGAGCTTTCTAGTCACACCTCAACCATCCTTCAACTACCAGTGCTGACAGCCACTTCCTGTCCTCCATCTGTTACCCTCACTTCCACTCCACTGACCCTTTGAGTTTACCAGACTTCTGGTTTCTGGATCACCCCTTTCCCCATAGTCTCAGACATCTATTGAAACTACTTGAAGCCCTGTCTAGTCTGGACCCTGTAATCCATATCTTCAACCGCTCTTTTGGTAAGCAGTCTCAACCTCTTGGGGTTCTGTGCATCTGCAGCCCAACACTGTACACTTCCAACTCTTGAGTAGTCTGACCATCCAGCTTCTCATGGGCAACTCAGGCTGACGACCTCTCACATACACCCGTGAAGGTCAAAACCACTCCTGTATATTGCTTCAGCCGGGATTGTTTCTCGCCCCCGCCCGCCCCCAGGAACCTGTGCAGACAGCTTCCTCCATTCTCTTTATAGTTTTCTCCAGTCTTCAGAGACAGCCTTTTCTTTTGGCATCAATTATTTTTTAAATGTTAAACAACACCTTGAACTATACTTTCTCATTTCCCCAACACATTTATCTAAGGACTCACTGTGCAAGGCTCACTCCACCAGTTTGATTGCCTGATGTATATCAAGTACTATATTAGGCAGTGGCAGGGACCACATTCCTGTGTTCTCAATTTTATCCCTTAGAAGATGAGCTCCAAAAAGTAGCACCTAAAAAGAACAATGGATCTGACAGATGGTTTCTTAAATATTTGTTGAAAAATGAATGATCCCCTGTATTCATAAGTTATTCCAGTTCTCCTCTATGTAAAAGAAGGATGCCAATACAGGACCCTCCCTCTGCTGTGAGCTCCTTCCTGCTGTATTGTCCTCCCCCTCCCTTTCTCTTCATAGCCAGGCTTCTTCAGTGGGGAGTCAGTGTCACAACTTCAGTTCTTTTTCCAAGTGTGTAGTTCTGTGGAGCCGTAACTATGTCCTGGATATCCTTATGCATCAGTGCTTGTTTTAGTGTGTTGTGGGCAATCAATTAGCAATCAGGAGATGTGGACTCAAATTAATTGAATAGTCTTTGCTTAAGAGAGGGCATTGAAGGAATTGTTCTGCTCTTTATTTGGTTTATTAATTTTTAAAATTCCCCTGAAATGTGAATGTTATAGACATATGTGGTCTGCAACGCCCTCCAGGGGTCTTTTTCTGTTCTTTCTTATCAAGGTTTCAAAAGTGACTTTTGGCTACAACTGTACTTGGGGCCAATCCTTGCAGGTGAAGGAGCACCGCCTGGCAACTATGGCTATGCTAATAGTGGGTACAGTGCCTGTGAAGAAGAAAATGACAGACTCACTGAAAGTCTGAGACACAAAGTAAATGCTATAAAATCTGTAAGTATATGACATATTAAGTACTTTTAAATTTGTGTATTTATATGCATATATATTATATAATTAGAAACTGCATATTTTTCTTGGGATCATATAAGGAATTCATGTACCCAATAGTGTAGTTCAGTTAGGTACACTCAAAATTTAGACATGATTTGCATAGAAGTTTTGAAAATGTGGCCAAACAAAACATATGGTACACTTGTTTATCTTGTATAAACTTCAGCCCTTTCTGGTGGCAGAACCTCAAACACTGTGTACTGTCTGCCTTCCACTCCCAGGCCGTCTCCTGACCCCGTCCTCTCGTCTCCTAAGCTGCAAATCTTAGTCTCTCACGTTTCTTTTACCTCCCATCAATCACCAAATCTTATGTTTCTTTCTTTCTACTGTTTCCATTTTTGCTTTTCTATTTCTAATACTGTCCCCTGGTTTTCTATTTGGAAAGCCTCTTAACCTCTCTGTTCCTGTTTTTTACACATTCTGGTCTGAGCTACATAGATCACCACAGTCATCTTTTTAGATGATTAGTTTGTTTGTTTTAAATCTTCACCCATGGATTTGAAAGGGGGAGAAAGAAACATCGCTTGGTTGTCTCCAGTACATGGCCCAACCAGGGATCAAACCTGCAACCTAGGTACGTGCCCTGACTGGGAATCGAACTTAAAATCTTGCGGCATGCTGGATGATACCTGAATGAACTGAGCTACCCGGCCAGGGCAAGAGTATTTTTGAAATTGCATCCTACACTCTCAGAAGACTTCACGGTCCTCCCATAATGTAAGAAATAAAGTTCACACTCTAGTTTGATTGAATAGGTCCTTTAAAGATTGTCCACAGCTTTTCAGACCTCATCTCGTGCACTTTCAGAGTGTGTTTGTGCTTTCTGCCGAATTAGAGTGCTCTCTCTGTCCTGGGCAGGCCGTCACTTCCCGCTCCCCCTCCCGCTCCCATATCTTTGATTGTGCCATCCCTTTGCCTTGGGTGTTCTCACCTCCTCACAAGGGCTGGAGTCTTGCCCATCTGCAAGGGTCCACTTCATTGCACCCCTTCCATCCTCTAAGCTTTACTTTTTTACCACATCAGAAGTAACTTTCTCTTATATATAAGACCATTTGTACCATTTCTGTAGCACTTACTGTGTAGTGATCTACATTGGAATTATTTGTATGTTAAAGAAATTTACCAGTAAGTAGGGTTTTCTTTTGTACTTATTTTTATATTCTACACAGTTGTATTGTAGAATACAACTCAGTAGAATATACTGAGAACTACACAGTTCTCAATATTATTATTAGTTGTATTGAATTAAATGTATTAAATAAAGAAAAAATGGTTTTAACAGTGTGTGATTGATTCTGCATTACAATAAAAATGCTATACACTTATAGAGCATATAGTAGAATTCATATTGCCAAAACTTAATTGGTATTTCACTAGTCTTGGAAAATAGAATTGTATTCAGCCTGGAGACTTACATCCTGCAATGAGTATTGTTTTCAAAGTCATACTAGATCAAAAGGAGTTGATCTATGAACTAAGCAATATTGTATAATGTTAATAATTCAGAAAATGTAACATTTAGTGGAATTTGGAATGAAATGATTTTTTTAAAAAACCTCTAATGTGATAATATAGGCTCCTTGTTAAACGAAAGGTTTTTTCCCTTGGAAATTCCTTTCAGTGGCAGGAATGTACAAAGCAGTTAGGTAATTTGGGCAGTCGAGCTTTATAATTGCTTTATTATCTCATATTATGATCTGTAGAATTCTAGTATGGTTTTGTGTCAATAATATCCCCACATACTTTTCACACGAAGTAAGCTGAGAACAATATTTGCAATGGTTTGCCAAGGTTTTTAGTAATTGTGATTGTATTTATTCAAGTATCTTAGAAGTGAAGGCTTTAATGAATTTGTCATATAAGGTATTTAACACGTTTTGGTTTGAATAGCAAACATAATTACAGATTTCTTTAGGCTCATTCTCATTTATGCATAACTTTAGAATCTTAATAATACTAACTCGTAAAATTTTTTTTCAAATTTGTTATATTTTAAAGAAAAATACCTTTAGAATCTAAAGAAATAATCAATCTAGGCATATAGTCAAAGTAATATCACATTTCAGCAGGAGAATATTAAATACTTATATCTGAATTTGAAATGATAACATAGGTACTTGTACAAATCTTTAAAAATATAAAGAAGGAAATACACAGCTAAATGCCGTTATGTGCATAATATAAAGAAAGATATTCCCTGACCGGTGTGGCTCAGTTGGTTGGGCATTTTCCCGCAGAGTGAAAGGTCATGGTTCAACTCCTGATTGGGACCCATGCCTGGGTTCTGGGTGTGGCCCCTGACCAGAGTTCCTACTAGAGGCAACTGATGGATGTTTCCTTCTTTTTCTCCCTCCTTTACCCTCTCTCTAAAAATGAATAAAATATTTTGAAAAAGAAAGATAAAAGCATGCAAAGATAGGAGAATCAGAGAGACGTATGTACCAAAATTTAAAAATGGAGTTGGATATTAAGATGAAATCCAAATGAAGAGTAGGGAAGCAATATTCTTGATGGGGAAGGAGTAGAACAACTAAATATATTTTCTGTTAATTTCAGTGAAAATGTATCGAGTATATTTTTTATTTCTAGAATAGTTTTATTTGAGAAAGTATATATTTAAAATGGCATTATATTTGTTTTATAACACTTTATATGAGTAGTAATATATGTTTTTTTCTTTATAGCTTTCCATTGAAATAGGCCATGAAGTTAAAAGTCAAAATAAATTCTTAGCTGAAATGGTAAGTGGGATTTTAACTGTAAGAAATTTGATCTAATATTCTCAGTCTGTTACTCAGGAATAATACCATTTTAACTTTTATCCATTTTGAAATATATCTAGAGATTATAAATCCTAGATTTCAATCCATTTATATTTAATTGGTTTAGAATAAGCACAAAGTTTATTTTTGCCATATTTTACAAATTTCATCTTGCCTAACACAAATAAGTAGGATGAAGGAATGGAAGCCAGTGGAGCTTTAGTGCTGTGTTTAGAAGCACTGTTGACAACTCAGAACAAATGACTGTTTTGAGTGTTCAGTCTATATCGCAATGGATATAGGCTACTAAGTGATCAAAAAGTACTTTACCTCCAGTCAGCCAAAGGTCTTACACTTAATATAAGGTTATTTCTGTTTTTTCTTTTTTGATTATTTAAAAAATTATTTTATTGTTAAAATACAGTTGTCTGCATTTACCCCCCACCCCATCCATCCCCACCTCCCTCCCCTCATTCCACACCCCCCTTGGTTTTGTCCATGTGTCCTCTACAGTTGTTCTTGAAAATCCTTCCCCCTCACCCCAGTACTCCTTCCCACCTACCCTCTAGTTACTGTCGGAGTGTTCGTAATTTCATTGTCTCTGGTTATATTTTGCTTGCTTATTTGTTTTTCTTTTGCTTGATATCCTAAGGATCACTTCTGAACAAATCAGTAGGACTTGAACTAGTAACATCCCCGAGTCTTTTATCTGTAGTCTAAACAATGTCAGCAATAGATACCTTTTCTTCTGCAAGCCTCTTTCTGTTCTTTAGTGTTTACTTTGGACACCGAACTTGTCCAGGCTTTCCCCAGTTTTTCCACATGCTTTTAAAATTGTCCTGTTCAAAACTGAGCCTGGCACTGACAGCCATGCTCCCGTGAAGCTTGCGCTAACATTAGAGTCCCGTGGGGGGCTGTCTGAAGATACTGACACCTGGTTCCCACTCTGTACTGATTCTGAGTGTCAGGGCGAGGGACCTAGGTATATGTGTTTTTAAGAAAGCATCGCAATTGATTCTGATACATAACCCTGCTGAGGAAGTACAGATGCATAAAGTGCTTGAGCTCCCTGGAACCTGAGCGGTGCAAAGACTTACAATTATCCGAGGTCTTTACACCTCAGGACATTGAGTTTCCTGTGCAAGTGCAATAGGTCTAATCCATACCTAGTCCCCATCATCAGGACTTTAACAGCTATGTTTTAACATGGTAGTTTTCCCCATCCGTGTTGTAGTTTTTACTAAGTTTTACCACTTCTACATTATATTCTCTTAACTTTTAATAGACTCTACTTCAAAGGCAGCTATTTACATTAAAAGATCTTAAAAGTAAAGGTACATTTAACTGCTAAACAACCATATGAAATTTTGGATGAATTGCTGTACCTGGAAGCACAGCCATTTGAGTTAGGAGAGCACGCCCAACAAAACCACAGTTCAAGACCACTTTCCCGGACAGCCCCGAGCTGGGGAGATCCTGGTCAGGCCGGAGGTGTCAGATCTCATCGTCCTCCCAGCCCCTCGACCCTCCCCCGAAGGCCCTCAGTAAAATGGTTTGATCACCCACCCACCCCCCCCCCCCGCCCCAAAGTGGGGAAAAACCTGTATGATAGTAGACAAACTACTTTATTGTTAGTGTATTTTTAATCCACATAATTGGAATGAGACCTAAATAATTTGGGACTTTTGAATTACTCTGGGGCTAAAATAAATGTTTATTGGATAATGAAAGAGCTTTTTATTCATTGAGAGGATTACTCAGTTTTGCATGGAGTAATCAGGCTGATTATCCAAGTTATAAAAAGACTCCTGAGTTGATTAAACACTAAAAATGTCATGAAAAATGTATTCCAGTAACAATACATCCAATTACTTAAATGTGCATGTGTAGAGTATTAGAATCTAAATATTATAACTTGTTTTGTTTTTATAGGATTCACAGTTTGATTCCACAACTGGATTTCTAGGTAAAACTATGGACAAACTGAAGGTTTTATCCAGAGGGAGCCAAACAAAGCTGCTGTGCTATATGATGCTGTTTTCACTGTTTGTCTTTTTTGTCATTTATTGGATTATTAAACAGAGGTGATGCAAACGTGTGAGTTTGGGATTTGTTCCAACTTCAGTGGCTTGGAGTACTACTTTGGTAAAAAAACATCATCAAAACATTCCTAATTTTGAGATACTATGGCTTTTTCCACTGAAGATGACTAAATTTTACTTGTTTTATAAATCACATTAGATAATACAGTGCTCTTTGAATATTGTTTGTTAATGACTCATTTTTGCTCCTATTTTCAGGGGTATTGAAATGGCCAAAAGTCAGTCTGGCCCTAACATTTGTTTTTCTTTTGTTTACTGTCAGATTAAATAGCAGTACAGCATTCTGTTGCTGCCATACACGTGGGTTTATTTTCCATGTAGAGAAACTCAGTGGGAGAATAATAGAAGGCCTGAGAGCCTGCTGCTGAGCCCTTGAGGTGGTGGACGAGTTTGTGGTGGAACGATAAATGTATACTCCTGAACTGACATCCACCCTGATGATATACCCCCCTTTCCTTTGTTATTGGGTTAAATTGTAAGCGGGTTCCTTTTTACCTATAATCTTTTCTAATAATTTTTGTTGGTGTGACTCCTCTTCCCCCAAAAACCTCGTTCTTTAATGAAGCTTGTTATTTTGTCATATGTCTGGTGCCGTGTCAAACAAATGTTTAATGCTATAGTTGTTATGTTAACTTTATGCATACCACTGACTTGGCTTAAAAGTTTTATGGTTTTAGCTACTTAGGCCGTTTGGCTATCATTTGTGAGAGAATAATGTGAAGCCAACGCAATTGCCAAGCTCCGAGTGAACATAACACGTTCAGGAATAACTAATTGCCTCTGCTTTATTATGTGCTCAAAACGGACAATGGAAAGTGCTCGGCATTGAGTTTGGGGCTAAGAGTATTGTTGCTTTAATCCAATATACTTGTTTACAGAAAGCAAGACAAAGGTGGAATGTTGAGTAGAAAGAAATAGTAAAATGTCCTTAAATACTCTGTATTGATACTATTTTGGAATTTACTCATTTATGAGCTCCAAAAATAAATTTTTAATGAAATGAAATAATCACTTGTATTGCTTCTTTATTCAAGTCTCTAATATTTTTGCAAAGAACCTGAGAAATGATCCTGAAAAGTCAGATTCCAAGCAAAATTAGGATAAGCTAACATATTTGTATTATTTCCAAACTTGCTTCAAACAAATGAAATGACTGCAGTTTCAAAAAGATTTAATTTTTAAATATTTTTCTAGTTATAAATTTATTATCATTGATTTTTCTGAGTTTGCAATCCTTTTTGTTCATCCCTAATTACCTGTCAGTTCAGATCCTATGTTTTCTGGCTGGATTTGTTGTCATTAGGCCTCCGCTTGACAGGTTAACACACTGGAACTGCGAGGGGCTAAGTGACTTAGCACCGACTGAGGCGTGAGTTCAATGGCCGGGGTTCAAATCTCCATTCCTTCACTTGCTCACTGTTTTTTCATTAAGTCATGAATTGTTATGAGAGATACATAATATATTGGAAAGTGCCTTACACATGATAGTCGCTCAATAAATGTTCTCCCTACCATTACAGAAAAATCAAAGGGAGTTATTTTAAGAGTAAGACAAGAAGTTGGTTTCGGTCTATGAGGTGGTAATGTGACCTCTAAGTGGAAATTTCTAAGATAATTAGAGATTGATTCTTTTTTCCAGGAATTATTTAATTATGCACTCTGCCAATTATGTGACATCCAGAGCTCAGGGAAGACTCAGAAGTCATTGCAATAATTAAAGTTGCAAAAAGAAGAGAACAAAAGGCCAAAGAGAAATGACTGGGAGATGGAAATAGAAGGGAATCAACAAGAAATAGACAAGATCAAAGCGCTAGGAAAATCAGGGAGGGCGAGACAAGGATGGACTTCAAGATGAAAGATCGGCTCTTACATGAAAATGCTTTGTAAAATATTAAAACACAGTTTAAATGTTGGCTATGGTCATCAAGGAGGTGATGATAAGTGGTCTGGGGTAATGTAAATGTGCTTCTCATCACTGCCTTGTCCAACATTTCTTATTTTAGAATTCTTTTTAAGAACTGCCTAAAAGCAGGTCCCTACCCAGTATTTCACACCACCCTTCCCCTCACTGCCTTTCCTGAGGTTGCTGACAGGTGACTCCTGAAAGGACCTGTCCCTGCCCCACCAGGGGTCCCTCCACCAGCACCCTCCTTCCTCCTGTTTGGGGGCTTCCTAGGAAAAGGTACTCCCAGAAATAAAACTTGGGGGAAACATTAAATATGGAAAAGTTCTAATTCCTTGTCATCCTTTACAAGCTCATTGCTAACTCTGAAAAGGAAATTATTTCTGTATGTATCTGGGAGGTTGAATATAATAAACAGGCAAAGTATTCATCTAATTTTTATCCAAACAAGACTTGCAGATCTTGGGATGGTAGGGACATGTTATAACTCCTATATTTTAAATGGTAAAGCAGATTCAGACAGCAATTCATAAAAATCTATAAAAATCCCAAATGCCCAAAATTTTGTGCAGAATATCTAGTCCATTTCACTAAGAGTGGGTCCTTGGAAGTAAGCCAACACATTTGTAAATAAGAAGTATAACTTATCGGCACCACCCCCTTCAGATATCAGGCATAGATCTCTACAATGAGGAAAGGGAGAATTATACTTACTGTTGCCAGGATTTAAATTAGCATGCAAATTAATTCTTGGATACTACTTGAGCAAAGAATAGTTGTTAAATCTAAACAAATATGCAACATTTTAATCATTTGCATTTCAGCAGAAAACCCTGGCACCTGCACCCATAGAAAGCTTCTAGTTCTATAAAATAAATTAGTTTTCCTAATTTTTCCGTGCACTTAAATTTCAAATTGCAGGTATTGAATTTGCTTCCTTGTAGAGAAGGAGAAAGTTCTTGGTAATTTAGGTTCATTTAGTCAGTAAATAACCTCATCAGGCCATATTGAAGAATTGACTGACTCAATATTTACTGGGAAGCAAACCAGCACTATAGCCGAGACGCAGCCATGAGCTCCCACTGCCTCAGCGTAGATCCTGGCTCCACTACTCACATTAAGACCGGGGGCTGATGACCTCCCCACCTTACTTACTCTATTTGTAAAAGAGGAATAAAAATTTTACACAGCAACAATATGCAAGGAGAGGGTTATTGTGATAACTAAGTATTAACTTGCAAAGAACTTAGAATCGGCTCCTGGTCCTCCATGGTATTGCCTTCAGGGTAGTTGCTCAGAGTTCTCTCTTCAAACTCTTCAAATTTTAATTTATTCTTCAAAATGTAAATGGCAAGCTTCATAAAACAACAGCATTTTACTATTTAAATTTAATTTACTATAATCTTGATGTAATTGCTTAAATTCTTTGTACTTTCAGATGGCCTAGAATCAGGAAGTTCTCATGTAATAAGGTTTAATGTAAATTAAATATGTACTAAAAAAGTGAAAAGAATATATGTTCTTATATATTTTTGTGTATATTTATTACATAGAAATAAAATACTGAGAAAGAAAAATTCAATCACTTTTGTATTATACAGGCTTCAATCTTAATTATATTAAATTATTTGGAGGATGTGGGCATTCTAAGGGCAGGGAGAATAAAAATTTCATGTTAAATAGTTTGCTTTTTAATTAAGTGGGCAAGTGTTGCTTTATTCAATACACACTTTTGCTTTTGTTCCTAGGAATGAAATGATGTTTTTAGGAAATTTGACTAATTTCTAATTAAACAATTCCTACTGGTACTAATCTGCCAAGTTAACTCAGAGTGGGTTATGTTTTCATATAACCACAAGTATTTACTCCCAACTTAAATTTTTGTTCTAATGCTTACATAGAGCTGTTATAAATATATTCCTCTTGGAGATGCACCATCTGGTATTTTAAACTCTTTTTTTCCTTACCAATGAGGACATTTTTAGAAACTGTTACATATTCAAAAAATATCTGTGTGGTGTCTGATGGTCATATATCCTATATACTGTTTTTCTGTATTTTTAGAGATATAGATTCCTAATAGTAAAAGAACAAAAATTATTCATAGGAAAGAAAGTTTAAACTATTAAAAATATTTTTGTTTGCTCTGGCTGCTGTGGCTCAGTGGATTGAGTACTGGCCTGTGAACCAAAGTGTCACCAGTTCGATTCCCAGTTAGGAAAGTTGTCTAGGTTGCAGGACAGGTCCCCAGTAGGGGGTGTGTGAGAGGCAACCACACATTCATGTTTCTCACCCTTTCTTTCTCCCTCCTTTCCTCTCTCTCTAAAAATAAATAAATAAAATCTTAATTTTTTTGTTTGTTTAACTCATTTGGGAAGGAAATACTTAGCATCTTTTATGAAGTACCTGTGTTTTTCCTAGAGCACTTGGCACAGTAGTAGATCCCAATAAGTGAGTAGTGAATAAATTCGCAGTTCCTACTAGAGAACATATCTTTTTTTATTATCTCTCACTAAAATTTAAGTGCTGAGACCATAGAATGCCCTTAATAAAAATGTGTGGCTTGCTTAATAACATACTACGTTCAGTTGCTGGCTGAGCTTCTTTGACTATTGGAGGCACAACACTACAACCATTGGGTTAATTAGGGACCAGAAATTGTTGCTAATTTAAAATTCTTCTTATGGTTTTTCCTTTGATAAAGCTGAGGGAAGATGGGTTAAAATTGAATGCATGCCACTTAGTGAGGTACATGAGGCAAATGAGTTGGGGAAAGCTGTTTAATGGTGCTCCTCTCCCATCACCACCCAGGCTTCTAAGCACATCAGGTTTACCAGTATCGCTGATCCAACTTACTTAGATAAATAGGGCATTCCATTCCAAAAAACCTAGTGAGTTATTTTTTTAAAGGATTTTGTTTCTAAGTCATTAGACTGGACTGCTGTCCTTAGCCAGGAAGTCTCAATTTCACTCATCAAGATGGGTAACTCACTTAGCAATGGAAGTGGGGGCTTCTCATTTACCAGGGAGTTTCACAGACACACAGATGAAGGACTTACTCAGGTCAGAGGGTGGGCCATTGCATTGCTGGTACAGTTACTTCGGCACATCTACTCAGCCTGGCTCTCCGGAGTTGTCCACATTTTGCTGCTATTGACAATATAGAATAAAAGATACACAGGTATAGATAAGTAAACATAGGTATAGATACTTTATTTTGTATCTGTCAGAACAGGAATTCCATCCTCATTCATGAAAGGCAAGTGATAAATATTAGCAACTTCGAAACTCAGCTCTTTATGTCTACCTATCTGCCATGGTTTCACAGCTAAAAATGTCTGGTCTGTTCACAAGATTATAGAATTTTGCATTGGAAATGAGACACTATCTAATTATAACACATTGTTTTTAAAGCTCTGCATATCTTTACAGGTAAATTTGAGAGGCAACTGAGGGAGGATTCCTTACGTCAAGACGGTAGATGTAGGGGAAGTAACAAAGTCCTACAGATTTGTCTTTCAGGTCTGGCTACCTTCATTTCTCACTATTGACTTCCTAACCATTACCTTTATGTCTGAGAAAATAGCAGCAGAAAGAAGACCGGTGTTGGGGGAACAGAAGAAACATTTAAATCACTGTCACAGTAGCGCCGCTATGGCCCACTGCCAGCTGCACAACCACCAGCTCTATGACGTTCTAGGTCCCGGGTATAAAGGAAGAAGGGAAAGAACAGGAAATCTCTAGGGCACAGAGTTTGACTGAACAATCTAGAATGCAGCACCAAAAGACAAAGAGTAGAAAACTGAAAGTGAATGAGAATTCCAACATGTATCTATATTCCTAAGTGAAAAATGGAGAAAATGGAAATAAGGTGAGTTTTGGAGAGATAGTGCATGAAAATTCTCCCAAAATGAAGAAATACATGAGTTTTCAAATTGATATTCCATACTAAGATACAAACAGTGTTATAAAGAAAAATAAAGAAAAGGAAAGAAGCCCCACAGTTAGGCACAATGTATTAAAAGTACAGAATGGAAAAGTACAGAAAGGAAAAAAGTCTTAAAAGTATTTCTTTAGTATGAAGAAAATTGAACGTAGGAAGAGAAAGATGAACATAAAAGCAACACATTAAAGGGAGAAAATACCTAATTTACCTGACCATTTTCCCGCAAATTCTAACTGTTCTTGCTTTGTTTTCAGGACTTACAGATCCAGAAAAATGGGGGAATGATGGTTTATGAAATAAAACCTCTCCCATCTTTAGAACTCTATAATAGAGGCTAAAGGTGCTGCTGAGTAGGTGCTTCACTCCCACATCCAAAGTTGTGGGGTCAAAGGAACACAGGACTAAAACTGGGCCAAATTATTGGAAAAGTAAATGGTCAGTTCCATGAGAATTGAGGCTGTTTGTTACATGCCCTGGTCTATTCCCAGTACCCAGGTCCTCTATAAATACTTACTGAGTGAATGAATAAAGGTAATCTGAAACACAAAGGAAGATATAACTTTAATAGGCAATTTAAATCACTCTGAAATACATCATACTCTATCAAGATAAATTTTTTAAATAAACAGAATCTAGCTACTGATTCTCTTCAGTCATATTTAAGAGATGTTAAATTGAAGTTCATGAATTTATGACATGATACAACAGGGAGAATTCTACTATTTTCAGGCAATAAAAGCATATTTTTAAATACACATATTTATAAAGCATCTTTCAGTTGGTTGCATGTCCTTGTCATGGCACTGAAAAGAGTCACAGCAAGGCCTGGGGTGGTGGACATTGGTTATTTTTATGTCCCAGTGCTAGGCAACTCTGCCTATTATGGGCATATTCTCACTGTACTAGTGTTGCTTCCCACCCCAGAGGCTAGAGTGAGGTGGATACTGGCCAGCAGTATCCATCCCTGCTGCGATGCTTGTCAAAACACGAGAAAAACATATACAGAGACAACCAGGTCCTGTGGAAAAATAGGGAGAGAACAGCCACTCTCTCTAGTGGAGAGCATCCTGTTTTTTTGCCCAAGCAGGTTTTTATTAAGAAAACAGACACAGTTTGTGGATTCACAGTCTGGCAGGAAAGATCACTTGCCATTCATGATACAAGTTCAAATAGTAAAGTAATTTTAATATTGCTAAGAGAAAATACACCAAAATAGACATATAGTGGCTTACCTTACATATTTGCCACTTTGACTTGGAGGAGAAGAAAAAGTTCTGTGAGTTATGGGGTGAATCAATTTGGTAAGAAGTATTTCTGACTTGTCTGGGTGCTACTACCTGTGCAAATAGCAATACAGACCATAATGGTGGCAATGATTACATTCAGCTCAAAATCTGATGATGCTGGATTGCATACTTTGTCTTGCAGATAATGTATCCTTATTACACATTCATGTTTCATTTTTAACTAGGTAACTTACCTTTTGGGAGTATGATATGGATGATGTTTTTAGTCTCTGCACTGCTGTTGCTTTTCTGTGAGTCGTAAGTAGCAGCTGATTAGGGACAGAGTGATGCTAACCCATCATTTGAACATCCTCTGGGGCCATTCACAGACATAAAACAGACTAACCTGCATATGCTACAGTAATCTAATAGGTTTCGTCGTATCATCACAGTTCTAGAAGAAAACTGGATGCTACTCCAAATGGTTTCTGGTTGATGTAGGAAAGAAAAAAAGAAAAAGAAACAAGAATTACACATAGTGTATATATTCTATCACATAAATCTGATTCTACATATACCCACAATTGCACTTAAATTTCCTTTCATTCACTAAGTCAGGAATGTCTTCATGTCAACAGAAATTTAAAGTTTAATAATGAAAAATAATAAAAAACATTTCCAATCTTAAATGAAAGGAGTAATAAGGTGGGGGGTGGAAACAGGGGAGAGAGGTGGGGAGGGTTGGGGTAGTGGGGAAGGGTGGGGGGGGAGGCAAAAAACTGTACTTGAACAACAATAAAAATAAAGATGTATTGAAATAAATGTTTATTTTCCAAAGGGCCCAAATGTAAATATATTGATCAGTGAGATTTTTGACATAGAAGACTTTGCTTGCAACAAAAATAGCCTCTACAACAAATGGTGTTGGGAGAGCTGGACAGCTACATGCAAAAAATGAAACTTGATTACCAACTTACACCATACACAAAAATAAATTCAAGGTGGGTAAAAGACTTAAATATAAGTCGTAACACCATAAAAGTCCTAGAGTAAAACATCGGCAGGAAAATCTCAGACATTCCACGCAGCAACATCTTCATGGATATGTCTGCTAAAGCAAGAGACATAAAGGAAAGAATAAATAAATGGGACCTCATCATTTAAAAGGCTTCTGCATGGCTAAAGGAGACAGCATTAAAATGAAAAGAGAGCCAACCATATGGAAAAATATATTTGCCAATGACACCTCAGACAAGGGCCTGATCTCCAAAATATATAAAGAATTCACATGACGCCACTCCAGGAAGACAAACAACCTAATTAAAAAATGGGCCAAAGACTTGAACAGACACTTCTCCAAGGAGGACACACAGAGGGCCCAGAGATGTATGAAAAGATGCTCAGCATCACTAGCCATCAGAGAGATGCAAATTAAAACCACAATGAGATACCACCTCACACCGGTCAGAATGGCCATCGTAAACAAATCAACAAACAAGTATTGGAGAGGATGCGGAGAAAAGGGAACCCTAGTGCACTGTTGGTGGGAATGCAGACTGGTGCAGCCACTGTGGAAAACAGTATGGAACTTCCTCAGAAAACTAAAAATGTAATGGCCTTTTGACCCAGCAGTTCTGCTGCTGGGATTATACCCTAAGAACCCTGAAACACCAATCCAAAAGAACCTATGCACCCCAATGTTCATAGCAGCACAATTTACAATAGCCAAGTGCTAGAAGCAACGTAAGTACCCATCAGCTAATGAGTGGATCAAAAAACTATGGTACATTTACACAATGGAATTCTACACAACAGAGAGAAAGAAGGAGTTTATACCCTTTGCAACAGCATGGATGGAACTGGAGAGCATTATGCTAAGTGAAATAAGCCAGGAGGTGAAAGACAAATACCATATGATCTCACCTTTAGCTGGAATACAATCAACAAAAGAAAAAAGCAAACAAAATATAATCAGAGTCATTGAAATTAAGAACAATCTAACAATAGCCAGAAGGGAGGGGGGAGGGGACTGTGAGAAGAGTTTTCTGGAACTACTATAAAGGACACGTGGACAAAACCAAGGGGTAGGGTGGAAGCAAGGGAAGGGTGTGGGTTTGGAAGGAGTGAGGGAAGGGATGAGGAGAAAATACAGACAACTGTAATTGAACAACAATAAAATAATTTTTTTTAAAAAGAAGACTTTGTTCCACAAAGCATTAGATTCAATAGTTTATTTTTGAGGGGATGGAAACACAGGAAGGTGCTAGCCTTCATTTGTCTTCTATAAGCCTGGATATTGTAAAATGATGACTTCACTTCTGCTGTGTTTTTTTTTTTTTAAGAAAAAAATGCTTTATTACTACTGCATTCTCAGTCCATCTTTATGAATTTGTAATTCTAGGTACTAATAGAGAAGGAAATATGTTATTTTTTTAAAGAAGAATGATTGCTTGTTGGCTCCAGTACTCAATCTAAAGGAAAAAATGGGCCCTCTCCTTTCCTTTGACTTAACCCCACGCTCCATTCAGTATTAAACTTGCACACAATGCCTGCCCACACCGCCACCCGCATCTGCTTATTTGGAACTCTTTGATGTTACCTAGGCGTGGCTATTTTATAAGCACAATTTAAGTAAATAGCATTTGGAATCCAGAAATAACTGGTAAAGATCTATTTAGGAGAGAGGAAATACAGTTTTCATTAAAATGTTTTAAATGGCTAGATGAATGTTTTCAAGTTCAATAATACCCAGCAAAACTCATTATCTGGTAAATTGCTTCTTAAAAGTTGAGAACTATAGATATATGGGAGACTGATATAAACTTCCTCACTCATTTAATACATTTAATAAGTATAATATCAACATTTAAAAATTCTTAAGTCTGAAACCACTAACCTTCACAAAAGACATATCAGTAAGCAAAATTAAAGCCACAACACATTTCTATTGCACAAGAAACAGTTAATTTTAAATTATTATTTTTGATAACTATCTGCTTCTATCACAAGAAGCAGTAAAATAATGTTTTTTAGGAAGTTAATGGTCATGAAAGAGTTTTTACGGGCAATGTGATGGAAACCACCACTGAAACAATGATAAAGCTGAGAGACCATTGAGTAAATCGCACTGCGGAAGAAGAACAGAAGGGGTCAGCGGGGCGAGGTTGGAACCAGGCCTGGTTGCCTTTGAGTTGGCTGCTTTTGTCCACACCACCACCCACAGTCCCCCTCAGCCCCGTTTGTTTCTCAGTCACTTTTTCCGTGTGAATGTCACTCAGAGGAAATACAGTTAACAGGAGTTTGCTTGCTGTTTAAAATATTTAAGTATTATACATCAGGTATGAAAGGATTGGTTATGCTACCGTAACAAACCATAGATGATTCTCCTGGCTTAGAACACCAAAGTTTATTTCTTGCTCTTGCTATGTGCCCATTATGGTTTGACTAGGGACCCCTGCCTGGTGTCATCCTCACTGCTCACATGAGGACGGTCCCATTTCAGTGCTTCATAATTACCAAAGGAGGAAAATCAAAAGCCGCAAACAGCACTTTATGTTTGTGTCCAGAAGCGACATGTGGCATCTCGTTCATATTCACAACTAAAGACCACCTCATGGCCACCCAAACTTCAGAAGGCAGGAAGAGAAGCCTTCCCACGTGCCTGGAAAGAAAGAGAAATGTTTGGTGGGCAAGCATTAATGACTACATTATACATAGAACAGCTATTCCTTTGAGCTTTGCAGGGAAAATGTTTACTTCATTATGCATTCTGTGAATAATGAATATTCATATATCTGTGAAAATGCTACCAGAAGACTGAAGGCTAATAAAATTTGATATCTGATTATATCTGCCTGCTTCATGAAATATATTATATTACTAAACAGACTTTTAAATGGATAATATGCAAGACAAAAAACTAGGACTTGAGACCAGATTTTAAAATCTCATTGTGATTTGAAAGCTTAATGCCTCCAAAATTACACTTGTTTATTTATCAGGTAATGCTAATTTCTCCCTCAATTCAGTTATACCCAATTTAGTAATAAAGTCAGTGCAGAAAATTAAGCTATTGGTATTCTCTCTATTTTATTGAAAAACCACCATACTTTGAAGGAAGTAACTGAGAAAGATTGACATATCCTACCTGTGGAGGTCTAAACAGCTACATGGGAATCAAATATTAGCACTAAAAACACTAAATGCTTTTAGGGGAAAGAAAGTTAGAAGCCAAATAAATTGTACCTTCACTGTGTGGAGCATATGTGTTATGTTAGCTTATTTAAACATTTTTTTCAGGTGCTGTGCAGCCTATACAAGGTTAATATATGACAACAACTGCCTGCACAAAGATTAATGATATTATGACAATTTTAAGAATGTAATTTACTCAAAGTTCTTAAATAGCCAACTAACTGAAGCTCTTGCTGGGGAAGGAAAAACTTTGAGTCAGAAACACAGAGGTTTAAATTCTACCTTTTTCATTTTAACTGTGTGGCAAGTCATGTCATCTCTCTGGCCCTGTTTCCTTTCCTTTGAACTGGGGCTACTTTTATCTGTATCATAGGACTATTGAGGGAATCATCCATTCACTCATTAAATAAAATATTCAGTCAGCCTCTCCACATGTCGTGCACTTTACTGGGCATTAGAAATACAAAGAAGCACAAAGCAGGCAGGAGAAAAGCTAAAGCCATAGATAAACAGAAGAAGCATATTTTGATAAAGAAGTAAGTAAGTTGGATAACCAAAGTGAGGGTTAGTGGGGAGAATGGTCAGAGAAAGACTGTCTGATGAGGAGCTGTGATTGAGAGGATGAAGATGAGCCAGCAAAGCCAGGAGAATGGGGGGAAGGCCCGTTGGGCAGAGGAACTAGCCAAGGGCAATGGTATGGAAGCCGACTCAGTGAGGTGGCAGATAACAACACAGCTCCAGAACATCCAGCTTCTCCCTCACCACTCCCGTATCCACTTCCACCCACCCACACTCATATAGCCATCCTGCTTTGCAGATGAACACCCGAGTTTCGATGGCATAAAATCTAGTGAGTGAAACAGCAACCAGTAAAAGCCTTTGTGGAAATTTATTATTTAATGTTAATATAGTCATTCAAGCCTAATTGCCTGAGGCATTTTCAAAGAGAAGGGGGGAAAATAATGTCGAATAGTTAGCTAGGAATCTGTAATCTTGGAATAGGTCATCAATTCTAAAGCATTCAAATAAAAATAAAAATGTGTCTGATATTTGCCTTGCTACAATTTAATTACTAGTTAACTGTCTGTACTACATTAACTCTTCACCACAATAAATAATGTAACAATATATTAAAGTAATATCCAAGTTCAGTGACTTGATCTCAGAGTGGTAGCCAAAGTTGCTAAATTATCCAGGCTGAGCTGAACAAAAATCTTATAGAAGTTTATAGGTTGAGGTCCCTCGGGCAGGGGGTTGTCCATTTTATGTGTCTTGTTAAATTCACTGAAAAATTGCTGTGAGGAAAGCAGGGCACCACCAAGCAGCCAAGTAAAATCATCTTTAAAAGATGCGACAAATAAACTCGACTGCAAGCTGCATGTAACATTTTGATCAATGCTCCTGTCAAGCACCAGGCAATAGCCTTGTTAAAACCACAGGCCCAAAATGGCATCACTTGTGCTAACACCCATGATACTAAACCTAGATTTAATATCTGACCTAATTGATGTCTCAGCCTCTCCCAGAAGCAAAATCTTAATCAACCAGTCTGGTATTTTCTGGTCAAAACCAATGACGTAATCTCCAGACGCAATCTGCACTATTAGAAACCCATACCATTCCCTTCGCCCCCGCCCCAAATTGTCCGGATTTAAAAATAATCTTTTCTTTTCTGTTGTTAATAGTTTTCTTGCCCCATCCTCTTCTTATAAAAACCTTCCACTTTGTACAACACTTTGGAGTGCCCTTCTGCTTGTTAGATGGCCATGCTGTCTGATTCTGGATCACTTAGTAAGCCAGGTACATCTTCAAATTTACTTGGTTGAATTTTGTTCTTAGCAGCTTCCTGATTCCACATGCATAAAATGCATACTCATGAAGACTAACATGTATTAAAGAACTACCCCAAGTGTGACCCTAGTGTGCCTGTTCCAGCAGACTCTGAGTCACTGACAGAGACCTGCCCCATCACCGTGGAGCTGAAAGCCCCATGAATGGAAACAAACATGCATCCCCTGTTATGACCTTTGAAAGGTGATGTGCAGGCCACCAGCCTAAAGTGTTCTTCATCAAATGAGGGTGCTTTATTAACCACAAATGATCAAGATGAGATAAAATATTAGACCAACAACAAAAAAAGCACTGTAATGCTAATTCCTAATTTTAAAACTGCAATAAAATTATTTTTTTTCCTTTTACAGTTACCCAGAAAACTATTGTTCAGGAGCTCCTACCTGCATTCAACTTGACTAGTAGATAAATAAATCTGATAGCCCAAAGCATTCTTGTTTTAAATTATTTAAATTGTCATCACACCACTGAATGTGAATATTATATATGTATATACGTGTGTGTGTGTACGTTTATCATGATTAGACACCCTTCAAATGTATCCTGTTTAGTAAAGTTCTCCAAGTAATCTTGTCATATTTTCTTTGATCTACTTTTGAAAGTAAAAATGTATCCTTCCTTCATGATGTGACAAATGGTTTGGATATGAGGAATGAGGAAGGGCAAGGGTGAAAGAACGGTTTGGGTTTTCTACCCCACAAGACATCCATTACATCCACTGACTACCTGCTCAGCTTTTCCACAATTCTCCTGAGATTACATTTGCTTCAATTTTAAACAAAATTTTAAAATTACTTAGAAACTGAGATGTAGGGTTTATTTTCCCCCACAGTGGATACTTCAGGTTCCCAGTAAGGACAACAGTGGAGTCTGTCTCTGCTGATTTCTTGTCTTCCTTGGTATTTGTCCAGAAACCTAAAAGGAAGCAGGCATTTTTTCAGTGCCATCTGTCATAGCCTTGGAATTGTATAATAACGTGTCAAAATAATGACTCCGGGGCACTGTGAAATTATACAGTGCCTTCCAAAACTTCTAAGAGAGATGTAAGTTTTTTCTTTAACAAGTACATACTGTAGACTCATACTACTTTGAAAACTGAAAGTTTTTATATGGTATTATAGTTCAGCATAATGCTAAAACATAGTATCATAACATTCTTCAACTATTCAAGAAAGTGCAGCATTTCCCACACATGCTCATTATACCTGATATCATTTCATCTTTCAAAAATGGTAGCTGTCTGCTTGCAATTAGATCGTAAAGGATGACTCAATGGCAATTGAAGTATCTATGCAAAAACAGCATTAACTGGGGTGCTATTTCTCTTAGCAGAAGCCAAATTTTCTTTGCTGTTAAAGTGTTCAGATACTTTCTAACCTGTGATATACACATTTTGCATTATTTTATTGAAATAAAAACCAATTTTTTCACAATCAAAGCCATGCATGAGGAAATTCACAACTAAATACATATGCTCATTGTAGAGACTTTATAAAACAGGAACATATGAAGGATAAAATAAAAATCATCCGTATTTTCACTTTCCAAGGATATCTACTCTTAATAATCTGGTACATTTTGTTCCAGTTTAAAAAACTTTTTGTTATGAAAGAATTTTAGGCTTATAAAAAAAGCAGCAAAAATAGCATAGAGGGTTACCTTGGGTTACTGTATATCCTCTATACCTCTCCCTTGGTTATGCAAGGTATTGACCTTGCATAACCCTAGCACCATTGCCCAGACTAAGAAATCAACATTAGTGCAATACTTTTACCTAAAACCACAGACTTTCTTTCAATTCCTCCAGGTCCTTTTCCTCTTCCAGGGTTCTCTCAGGATCTCACCTTGCATTTAGTTGTCATGGCTCTATGGTCTCCTCTGTGACCTGTGACAGGTGATGACGGTGAAACTTCTGAAGGGTGCTTGTCGGCTTTAGTGCAGAATGTTCTCAGGTCAGTTTTGTTTTGTGTTCTCTCATGATTAGGATGAGGTTATGTATTTTATGCAAGAACGATACAGGTGTGATGCATCCCTCTCAGTATATCTTATCAGGGAGTTCAACACACTATGGACAAGGTCATATTATGTTGACCTTGATCACTTTGTAAAAGTAGTGCCTGCCAAGTTTTTCCACTCTAAAGTTACAATTTTCTTCTTTGTAATTTATACACATTTTGGAAGAGGTACTTTCAAAAGCAAATACTGTGTTTCTTCTTAAACTTTCACCAATAATTTAAGTACCCTTCCGTGAGTCTTACCTAATGGTGACTTTCTATTCCCCTCATTATGTCACTTATTAACTTGGGTCCTTCTCTAAGGAAGAGCTGTCTCTTCTCCTCCATTGTGTATTTACTCATATATGTATTCATATCTATATGACCTCATGGATATTTATTTTATTCTATGTGTTATAACCCAATTCTATCTCTTCTTTTGTAAATTGTTGTAGCTTTGACCTTACATTCTGCCACTGCAGGAGGCAAGGGTTGCATCTTGCACATTTTCTATCCCAACTCTGCAACCAACTGAATCCTTGCAAAAGCCCTGGCCCCTTTCATTAGATAATCATGTTAGAAACCAAGGTCTGTGTAGTAGGGATGATCATTGCTACTGGTGTGTCACTACTAGTTCCTCTCAATTGATGGAGCTTGAGAATACATGTAAATATACTAACCCATGCATATACATGGATCTAAATTTATTTCTGTACTTAATACATATATATATATATATGGTATATATATATATATATGGTATATATATATATGGTATATATATATATACCATAAGTTCCTACTGATGCCCACAATTCCAATACAACACTACAAGACTTATTCTAGTCTTTTCCCTATCCTTATATTTTACCCCTATCCAGTATAGACAGAGAGAAAACTGGCTCCCATTGTCTGCAATATATGTGTTTATTTGTTCCACACTAGAATTCGTAGAAATAGTTTCTGAATTCGGAAGCCATACCCATGTGAGAAACAAATTCACTACATTAAAAACATTATTTGTGTTTACTTCTTTTTGTCTAGTGTTATATCATTCACTCAACATAATTGTTAGTTCTATACTTTTTCCCCTCCTCAGTGTTATTTTATTCATTTGTAATACAGTTAGATTTATTTGCTACAGTTTCTATTCCTTTTGGGGTTCATTCACATCCTGGTGGATTAAAAAAAATCCTATGCTATGCTATGTAATTCATTCTTTCTGCTGTAGTTTTATGAGTTTTAACAAATGCATAGGGTCTTGTATCCACCACCAAGATCAAGATGTGGAACACACATGTAACCTCGACCCCCCAGCCTCCAAAGTGAGTTGAGAAGCCTGTGGCACTCCCCACAGTAGTCTGGCTTAGAAAAAATACACCTCCCTGGTAGGCCAGGTGCTGAGGTGTGTGTGGGAAGTCTGAAAACTCGTTTCATCTCTGTGTCCTTATGGCTAAATGCCCCACGATCACCAGCTCTTTACAATGTAAGGGGTTCCTATGCACGTGAAATCATTCCCACTCCCAACCCCTACTCAGTCTCCCAACATGTTCTCTTATGGGTCAGTTCCAGGAATCAACCCTGAAAATATGTTTTGTAAAAATTCCTTACCCAGTGTTTGTTGCCCCAGAGCCAGTTCTGGTGTGATGAATGATGGGCTTCTTTGTTAAGCTGAAGAGCTACTGGGAAGTGAAGCTCCCAAAAACTCCGTAGAGGCAGCTCAGTCCTTGAGCTTCAGTCATCAGGCAGCACCTTGGGGACCAGCAGTGGATAGGATCCCAGGTCTACTTATGCCCCCCGTTGACTGGTGAGAGAGGCTTTCTGAAACAGCAGGCCTCTGGACAGTGGGAAGGGGGCAGAGGCTTTGAAGGGCCCTGGATTCTGTGGGTCCAAAGTATGGGCAATCTTTCATCCCCCATGTGAAGAGGTATTGACAATGGTGGCAGCTGTGATTACAAGTAGCCCAGGACTTTTTTTGACATCTGTTAACTATACTTCAAATAGCTCTATAACCAAGTGATCCATTGATTCTTAAAAACTAAATGCAAAGAATTTCACATTTTCCCACTCTTCTTCGGATTCCTAATACTCTTTAATTTCAGAGCCACCTTTTCAGTTTTGAAGTTGAAAAGACTAAAGAACCTCTCCAGTTTACAGCTTCAAAAAAAGAAAGAAAGAAATGGAGAAAATAAGACTATCTTGAGGCTACAATAAGAGTCTTCCACTGAAATGTACAATAGCCTTTGTAAAATTGTTAATGGCAGATGAGAGAAGGAAAAAAGACAAGGATGATGCTGTCTGCCCACTTTTACCTCCATGCAGGGATTCTTATTTTAGTTTACAAAGAAATGGTTTTCTACCCACCTGGAAACTCTGTTCTCAGCCGGATATCAAAGACGGGAGCTAGGGATGTAAGAAGAGGTGAAGCAGAAAGAACACACATGCTGAATCAATCTGTCTGAATTTGAATCAATCTTCTATCAATTATCAGCAAAGTGACTTAAGTCACTTAATCTTTTTGGCTCTCATACTTCACAGGTTCTTATTAGGATCAAATAAAACATTTGGGCCAAAATGCCTGGCACATAATAGGTTTTTCATAAGTGTTCATTGAATGAGAGGGTAACTGTGGTTCAACATATCTTGCCTTGAAGCCAACTCCAGTGATAGCATGCCGTGTGTATGGGTTTTGTTGCCTGGCTGCTTTGGCACTGTCGTGGACATTAGCATAAGAAAAACAGATTTGGTCTTGGATGGGCAGCAGTTCACACTCCAGAGTTAGCACTGCACACTCAATCACATGTGAACAGAATGGCACGCTAATGTCTACAGCAGAATTATAGCCAATGACTGGATAGAGAGTGTCACTTCCTGGGCAGGAAGGAACACAACCATAGCATGATGCTTCAAATAAAGCCTGATTTTAAGAAAAACAAAGCCTTTTACAAGAATTTTCTCAAGACTGCTTACCTCCATCTCCCTACAATTTGACTTGAAAAAAAATTGCAGCTGCTGGAAATAGTTGCAAAATTTAAAAAAAAAGAATTTTAAATAAAGCATTTTTCTGCCCCTTTAAAAGTCAGCTTACTTCATGGAAAATTGTTGCCTTATTAAAGCTCTCTTGGTTAAATCTCACTAGCAACAAGCTCATAGCATTAATAAAATTTCCTATATTTTGTCTTAACCAAAAATAACTATATAATTTATTATCCAGACTGAGACACTTTGGGGAGTAAAAGTGGGCTTCATTAATGATTTATGCTGGGACCATAAGGCATATTTGGGGATGGCCTTAGGAACACCTTCCTGAGAGGCTGGCTACCCTGATCCCTGAAAACCTGAGGACTGATGCACAAGGGAGCTGCAGAAGGAAGGGGACCTGTTTAGATAAGCAGAAGCATCTAATGATTCTTTTTTTCCCCTGAATTGGGAGATTTTCATGTAATATTCATTTTTACATTAGCTGGTATTCTAAAAAAAATAATTCCTGTATGTCTGAATTGTCACCAAATTTCAAAGCAGGAATAGATGTCCTATATTGATGGCCTGGACTTTGCTTTCTTGTTTGCTAATACATTAGAAGCGGTGTGCCAATTTTGTGATCACTAGATTTGAACGTCATCACGTGGCACCTCTCTCCTCTGTAAAGGGATGCATTATTTTCAACAAGCCTGAGGATATAAGGTTAAAACACAAATCTGGGCTTTCAGATAAGGTGTGAAGGGAAACAGGCATGTCTACGTACATGTTGCATTCAGTAGACATTTCTGTTCAAACATTACTTGCAGTACACGCAATATATGTTTGTGTTCATTGGATTTATCAATTAAGTACAGTGGTAGTTGTCTTAATATTGTGCAAAGTTCTTTCTGCCAAGTAATTTGTTTAATAATATTACATAAATACCCTCGTTAATTGTTTATAAGTAACTCACAGTTATTTAAAATGTTTTGATAATGACATCTTTTCACTATGGGATTAGACAAGGCCTATTGTTTTATGTTGTCTTTTTCAAGTTTTCTTATGTTTACTTTGAAAATTCAATACTTACCTGTACCTTCCAGCTACTACATAACAGGAGACAGTGACAGTTTTTTTTTAACAAAAATGATTGAAATTTAAACACCTAATTAATAAGGGTTTTTTATCAAAAGCCAGATACTATATAATATTTAGCATTTATCCCCAGTTGCATTTATAAATTAATTTTTATCTTCTTCATATGATTAATTTATTTTATAGTTCAAGTAGTATTTCTGTAGTATTTTCTTTGTGCTGGCACCATTATCACTGTGAGCATACCCAAGTGAAAAAGGTGTGTGCCCTGCCTCAAGGTGCCCACTGTCCAATTTTCATTATTTAGAATAAGGTAACAGAGTAAAAGTTTATGACTATATATTTGTAAAGTTGCTCAGGGTTCAGAAAAAATGTGAAAAATATGCAAATTCCAAAGTTATATTGAAGTCTAGCTATTTAAAAGGTCAAATAAGGTGTTTTTCTCTCAGCAGTTAATAGAAATGGAGAAAAATCTGCGAAGCAGAGAGGTTCAATTTGGCCAGGCATTCATTAGTTCTTTCATGCACTGCCATTCCGCCCAGATAAGAAGAGGCATTTACTGAGTATTCTGGGGAGTGTCAGACATGAGTGACTTTCCCAAAGGGGAAACCTTTTTTGCCACTAATATTTAGTCATTTCTTTTTTTTCCTCAACTGAAACAAAGGTCTTTGCAAAACCCACCTATTTACCTCCTTCATCAATGTTAGATTGTACAAAATTTCATTTCAGAGTAAAATATCTTTAATGCAAATGCTCTTGTATAACACTAATTTTGTATGAGATCATGAACTTATATAACTTATTTACAAAGAAGCATTGACTGAGAATGATTAGTAATTTATATTCTTGTGAAGACAATAAAACCCCAACTTGTAGGTATTCATCGAATTAATACATATTTGGGTAACTATGACTTTCCCAAGTGTTGAAATTCATGGCTGAACTCAGTGAGATTACCTAAGGCATTTAAAATCATGAACCAAGTAGGAACAGAACTGTCATTTTCAAAAGTATGGAGACTCAAGATAAGCAATATGAAAAAATAAACATATAGTCACTAAAATCACTCAAATGACCACAAAAATAAAATATTAAAAGATATATTACATGAGATTTCAATAGGTATTATAAATTGAAGGAAGTAGAAGAATAACCACGTGAAGTTAGCCTAACCTCAGGTGACTATCTTAATTATTATGACTCAGGGAATTTTTGCTTTCCAGACAACAGCAGATTATAAATGAACCTTTTTGTCCAGGGGAAAAACGTGGTCTAACACCTAACTCTCCTTCCTGGTCACTCGTATCCACCAACAGTACAAGAAACAAATTTATAAGCTTACTTGTTATATGGATAACTGGAAAGCAGTAACCAGGTTACAATATTATAAGGGAGGGGGCATTCCTTAGGAGAGCAAGGAGTTTTTTTCAGGAAAGTCAGATCCTTCCTAAAGATATTCACTGTTGGAGTCTGCTGTTACCAAATAATCACATATTTCTCCTATGTGAGTTCTGAACAAATTGAGAAATGGACTCAAAAATTGGAGATCAAACTATCTACTTAAATTTCATTAAGGCTGGATTAGCATGTTCCCGTGGATGCAAGAACAAGAACTTGCTTCTAATTCTTCCTCCTGGGAATTCCTAGAATAGTCACCCAGTCAAAGGAAAAGTACCAGCAAGGCAGGCTTTCCTCTCATCAGGAAAGCCCCTTCCCACTGGACAAAGCCCTTGGAAGAAAGAAAAACACACGAGGCTTCTAAAGGAAGCGAAAGACAACGGTAGGACAGAGACAAGTGACACCTGAGCCCAGCGTTTTACAGCCTGATTTTGCCTAACATGAACCAATAGTTCTGTGTTTTGCTATCCCATCAGTGAAATAAGTCATCCTTTTAGAGAAAAGGAGCTGTTTCTACCTCATGCTTTACAGGGGGCTGAAGTCACTGGTGAATCGATGGGAAGAAAGTCAGAAGATAGTTAGCTTTATGGCAGTTTAGAAAAAATGCAGATCCTCTAAACCAAATGCAGGAAGAGACAAGAGCCTCTTCGATTACCTTTGTCTAGATTATACTCACCTTCTCTGACTACATCCATACACACTGAACCACTTATATTGACACAAAATCATTCTTGACTTTTCATTGTTACTTAAATATTCACATTAGTCTTCTCTCCCTGATGACAGATTATAAATTTTAAGAGGAAGCTACTATAGTGCAGCAAAAATACATGGGCTTTAGGTTCCCAGAGAACTGGGTGCAAATTCCAGTTCTGACGTGTACTAGGTGTGTAACTGTGGCTGAGTAATTTCACCCTTCTGAGGCTCCGTCCAGTCTATAAAATGGGCTGAACTCCTAAGATTATTATGGGGCTTACCAATAACAACACATGTAAAGATCTATTGAACATGTTTTAGACACATCACCTCTCGTATTTTCCCCCCACAGGAGACATTCTGTGTGGAGCATGATTTTCTGTACATTGCCAAGAATGGCAAATGACTTCATGAATATTAAGCTCCCACTGTCCTGCCTTGGAAGGCCACTGCTGAACAGATACTACTTTTATATGTATAGTTTGGGAATATTTGTATATTTTTAGTGTTTGAATATTCTGTCCTGGTACTTCAGGAGTGATCTGCTTTGCAAGTTCGAGATGTATTTTGTAAAACTATGCCAGCACGTTGGCAGTTCATTGGTTCTATGAACAACTGAAGGCTTATTCCAAAGGGTATGAAGCTTCAGTTTTTCAAGATGAATAAGTTCAAGAAATCTAATGTATAGAATGGCATATAGAGTGAACAATAATGCACATATAATGCAAATAAACTTGATATTTGCTAAGAGGGTAGATACTAAGTGTTCTCACCGCAAGAATATATAGTACCACAGAGATGGGGATACGGTCGGCACCAAAGCACGCCTGAATGATTGAGTAACTCTGGGCCATCCCAAACAGATTCTTGAATGGAGTGTGTGAACCTTAATCTGTGGGTGTCTGTAGGCTGACTATCTGGGAAATTTTTTTATGTTACTTTTGTGTAAATAGAGTGTTCATTAAAGGATAAGTAATAAAACTACACTAATTTGAAGTAAAATATAGTATTGAAACTCAACAGTAACCAAAGCCATTTAGTTATTAGATCACCAAAACCAAATTTTTTTCTAGTGGGAGCATTTTATCCACTACATTTTTAAAATTATTGGTGGGTGGTAATAACAAAAACAAGTTACAGCTTTTCTTGGTTTATTTGTTTATTGATTTCTACCTGCAGTTCCTACTAGTTTCAGCATCATTTACCCTAGCTTGTTCTTTAAGCTTTGGGAACTGTCATTTACAAGATGGTGAATACTATTGTGAGAATTTTGGGATGATTCAATTTTTACAAATACACACACATATATGGATGTGTGTGTAAGTTCACTCTGTTAAAAATAGTTTTTTGGTGATAAGCTATCCCTTCACAACAATTAGTGTGGCAGCAGCAAATTGTTGCTCCCAACAATTCCTACCTCTTGATAGTCACCCCTCTGCATCGCCTTTGTGGCCACTATTTTGCAGCGTTCAAATATAAGATCAATATAAGAATGAAATGGCCCATGCTTAAAAACAGGAGAAAATGCCATGAAAGCTACAAAATATGAAGTTTTCCCCCTTCTTCCATGGTCATTCCCTCTTTCAACTTTTCATGGTATTTTTTATTTGCTATTTAATGTCAACCATACTATTTGTGTATGTATAAATACTTGTAAATTGAAATTGGACTCCACTTACAAAACATAAATTCAAATATAAAATTATTAAGATTTTCAATGGAAAAAGCAAGGCATTAAATCAATTGTGGTGCCTTCTGAGCAGTGGGTTCTCTACAGCTGCATAATCTGCAAGCCCAGGAAACAAGCCCTTCCCTTTTCTCTTGGTAACGGGGATAATCTGTGTGTCAGTTAGAGTTGAACAGAAGTGATGTTAAGCCATTTCCATTATTTAGTTATACCAGACTGCTGCATGTGTGTCTGTCTATTTATCTATTTATCTATCTGCATTCATCTGTCGATCTTTCCACTTACTGCAAGAGAAGCAAGCTTCCATGTCTGAAGACACTCAGGAAGCCCCGAGGAGAGGTCTAGGCGGGGAAAAGTGAGGTTTCCAGCAAGCAAGACACTAGCCGATAACCGTACAGCTGAGCCTTCCTAGACAGGGTTCCATCAGTGCAGTCACAGCTGCAGATGATGCAGCCTCTGCAAAACTGTGATTATAACCTCAAGCCAGACAGTGAGTCAGAACCACCCAGCTGGGCTCTCTTGAATGCCCTGTCCTCAGACACTGTGAGATAATTATTTGCTGTCTTAAGCTACTACATTTTGAAGTAATTTCTTAGGCAGTGATACAAAACAAATACAGTTAAAATAGGATAACTTCTATAAATAAATAGATTGCTCCAAAATTTATGACTTACCAAACACAAGAAAAGCATACTTTTTCCTTACATAACAGTGTTGGGCAGGAGAAAGCGTTGTGAAAGCAACTCTCTTCCAGGAAGTCATCCATGTGCCCGGTCTGCTGTGGCTTTGCTGGCCTCAGCATGTGGCTTCCGGGTCTCTCTTGTGATGAAAACAACTTCTTTTTCCAGAAGAAAAATGTGATATTATCCAGATCTTCAAATTTAATTGTATAGGGTTGAGAAAAGCAGTTGCTCATTATTCTTTGTATTTCGTCTAACTCTTTGTTTCTTCTCCCCTGATTATTTGCTGTTTTGAGCAGCTAATTCTTTTTCTTCTTGTTTAGGTGAGCTAGCTCTTTATCTTTTTTATTAGTACTTTAATAGGAAAATTTTTTTTTGCCAACTCAATTCCACTTTTATTTTATTAATGCCTTATTTCTGTTTATTTTGTTTCCCTTTCAACTTTCTTAGTGGGATGTATAATTTATTATTTTATTTTTATATGACATGGTTATAAATATTTAACACATTCACCTCTGAGCAATGTTTAGTAGAATGCCATTATTTCAGACATATAATGGTTTTGCTATAGTTATAGATATTCTGTCATTTTAGTGTGTATTTTCCCTTTAATCCAATAATCATTTCTAGGGATAACATAAATAAATAAAGTGACATTCTATATTTTCTAATACAATGACTTTTTCCTATCCTCAACCAGTAACACAAAACCCAAGTCTTGAGACACATGGACAAGAAAAATTTTCCCTTTGCTGTTACTAGTACTATTACTTACACTTTTGCGCACCCATAGGTTTTAAATGTAAATGAAGTCACATGGTTTAAAGTTAGTGGTAGATGGAATGGAAAGAAATAGCATGAAGAGTAAACTCAGGCTCCTGTCCTTGAACACATGATTGTCCCCTAAACAGCTCTTCACCTTTGTGTGAGGTGAAGAGTTCAACACACTTGTGGAGTTGCTACCCCATCTTCTGTTTCTCATTCAGAGAGTACAAATGAAATTTGGTGTCCATCTAAACTTGCATCTGTGACTTTTCGGATCAAGTTTTATTTATATTTAAAAATACAGAATTTTGTAGGGTGAATCTTGAGTTGACTTATGCAATATACCATTTATTTTGTTTTAATATAAAGAAATTTCATATAATGAACTAGCAGTGAGATGTTAAGATATATTTATTCCTATCATCTATCTTAGAAGATCTTTGGAGGGAAGTACCATCAGTGAATAAACAAAATTCAGAGCTACTCTCTGAAGCAACTGTCCTTTGGTGACTCAGATTTTTCATATTCTTCCCTCTTAATTTAGAGGCTGCAAACCTGGCAGCCATGTTGACATTGAAGGGCTGAATGTCTTAGCTGTAGACCACCAGGACTGAAGGCAATTGGGTGAGTTATTTCTCCAGTGTGCTGAAATCTCTCTCTCTCTCTCTCTCTCTCTCTCTCTCTCTCTCTCTCTCTCTCTCTCACACACACACACACACACACACACACACACCATTCTCTGGCTGGACTTCTTATCCATAGAACAGTTTCCACTGTGTGGATGGAAAAGGGGCAGAGAACACTGGTGTGCAAGATGGAAAACAAAACAAAACTCAGCAGAATGGGGGTGGGAGGAATATTGGAGAGTCTGGAGAACAATTCAGTTCTTAGTTTTTGTTCTTATTTGTCTTTGGCATCCTTAGGGCATTTCTGATGAATGATTTTCTTTTTAGCTCAAGCTATTTCAAGTTCTCTCACTTATAACAGTCCCAACTAATATAATGTCCCAGTCATTCCCCCTGGCATGAGAAGGCAGGGACTGACTGCCAGTATTTTGCTCACACTCTGAGACTGGGTCATAGAACTGCAGTTTCTCTGAACAGCCTGCAATTCGACCTGGGTAAAGGAACAATATTGGCCTCGGCCCTCTGCCTTCCGCTTCCACCTTCTTGCAGTTGCTCTGGCTGCACAAGATCCCCCAGGCCTACTCCATCCACTCTGCAGCCAGCTCATGCTTGACTCCTGGATAACAACTGTCTGGTTTTCTGTTCCCAGCCTGGCTAAAGTTATTTTTGCTGTTTTGGCTGGAGGAAGGTAGAAAGAAACTAATGTGCAGCAAACTGAGAAAAGTTGAAAAGTGTGAAGAATGAAAGGTGTGAAAAAAGCAAATGATAAAAGGGTAATAATGCCAAAGCAGCCTGAGAAGATGGGGTTGGTCAGAAATAAAGGAGAATGGGTGGAAGTTATAAAGAAGGGAGAGAAATAAGTAAGCAGAGAATAATGCAAAAGACTGCATCTACCACATAGATAAGGTTGCACTTTCATTGTTCCTTCCTCTTCCAGCCCCACATTTTCTTGACTTCTCACTCAAAAGGTATTTTTCCTTAATGACTTTTTCATCTCAAAAGATATTCAAACCTTTTTTGTCTCCTGTAATATGGGTACCCCAGCCTTTCTTTCTAGGTCATGGTTCTCAACTCCAAATGAACAATAGGACCACTCGGGAAATATTTTAAAATACTAATCCCTGTGTTCCACATCAGACCATATATATCAGACTCTCTGGAAGTATAGCCCTGGCTGGTGTGGCTCAGTAGATTGAGTGCCATCCTATGAACCAGAGTTGCTAGTTCAATTCCCAGTCAGGGCACATACCTGTGTTGTGGGCCAGGTCCCCACTAGGGGGTGCTCGAGAGGCAACCATACATTGATGTTTCTCTCCCTTTCTTTCTCCCTCTTTTCCCCTCTCTAAAAATAAATAAATATAATCTTAAAAAAAATTCTCTAGAAGTGTAACACAGCAATGGTATTTTTAAAAGCTGTCCAGCTGGTTGAAGACTGCTTACTCCCCATTCCCTGTGAGCAGAACCATATGATGAAAATCCTCACAATATTATTTCTTTTGCCTCAAATTCCTTCAGCTATTGTCATTCATATTTCTTTTCTTCCCTGTGATCTTGGAGGAAAACCGTCCTATGTCCTTTCTAAGGTCGGGCCTCTGTGTGTACTCCTCATTCCATGGCCTCCTCTCTGTTATGTTAACTGGCTTTTTGGTCACTTCTCTTTCTCATTCCAACTTCTCTTTTTCCTTAACCTAAAAACTGCCCCAAACAGAAGTAGGAGTGGGTTAAGCACTTTACTTGACATAGTAACCCCACGTGGTGGATGTTATCACATTCATTTTATGGATGAGAAAAATAAACTCCAAACTAAAATTCCAAGGAGAAAAGTACACATGCAGCCTTGCACAGGAAATAAGGATTCAAGTTTGTCTAATTCCAGATTCTACAATTGTTCTTATGCACCTTGGTAGTTATGTCACCAAAGAATAATTACATAACATGAATAAATAGCAATAAGAATTTGAAGGGAAAAAATTTTTGCACAATTGGCTTATATGTATGTATGTATGTACATATGCATATATGTAGGTATATATGCACTTATTCACTGTCACTTTAAAAATCTCATGCTGTTTTTTAAACAGGCCTCTAAAGGTTTAAAGAGGAATGGTTTAGTTATTCTGACAATAGAAATATCATCATCCATAAATGCTACAATTATATAAACCTTATCTAAATAAAGAAATTTATTAGATAGAAAGGGAGAGGGAAAGAAGGAAGGAAGGAGAAATTTGTTTTCAGGGTATTCATAATGGATGTATAATAGTGTGTATATACACACATATACAGATACATAAATGTATACATTTCAAGTTATGTTGCCATTTTTCTAGACCAAATGGTTTGGTTAGGAAACTCATACTATATTTAAGTATTAGCACATGTATGTCTCTGTATACGTGTGCTAATACACAAATATGTCTACATATATACATATGTATGTTGTGTGTGTGTGTCTGTAGTGTGTGTGTGTGTATAGTCTGTCCAGAAAAAGCCCAGCCATTGTTAATATAATGAGAATATCTTGTGTGATATTGATGTAACCTGGCAGCCCAGGAGAATGAACTGAAATGCACATGTGTATACAATGACAACTTCACTGTACTGTTCAGTGGGGGCAGTAGACACTGTTGAGTGAGCATGTGTACTGTGTGGCCATCACATTCAAAATGACTGAGTGAGTAGAGCAATGAATCTGCATCAAATTTTGCATTAAGCTTGAACATTCCTCCATGGAAACTATTCAGATGATTCAGAAGGCTTTCAGGGACAATGCAATGAGTGCAGTGCAAATAAAAGTCTGGCACAAATGCTTCAAAGATGGTTGAGAATCTGTTGAAAGTGATCCACATTCTGGAAGGCCTGCAACCAGCAGACACCTAAGGATGTTGAATGTGTATGGCTGCAATCAACAAAGATCGGTGACTGACAATGCAGGAACCAGAAACCAATCTGGGAATTCCAAAAACCAGTGTCCTAGATTTTGATGTGGGATCTTGGCATGAAATGTGTCACAGAAAAATTTATTTCACAGCTTCTGCTACCAGAGCAGAAGGAACATCGTGCTGCAGTTGGGAGAACTGTGTGAGGTCCCAATGTGCCTAATTTGAAGGAGACTTGAGGTGTCATTGTCCTGCATACAATGTTTCTTGTATCTTGTATCTTCTTCAATAAATGTCTCTATTTTTTCATAGTACATATCTGGATGCTTTCTGGACAGAGCTCATATATCTGCGATTTTTCACTATTACATCATGCCAGGAACTCCATCTTCCCCTCTGTACTCCATTGGATGCACCCAATTTTGTCTTCAACCAAAGTCGTGCCCTACACCCATCATGTCATGCTGACAGTCCATAGAATAACTTTTTGGGATGAGCAGCACAACTTTTCACATCTTGCCAATTCTCTTCGTCCTTTATGCAGTTCTGATGAACTACTGTGAAAACAATCAATTGCAGGTCCCCGGTTATATATTTGTGTGTGTGTAGGAGGGAGGGAACATTCAGGCATGCAATAAACTCTGCCCTTTTGCACGTTTTTCAAACCAACACAGGTATGATCCACTGAATCTCCATTGATGTTTCTTTAACAAGGAGGGGGAAGATTTCTTCCTTTTCCTCATAAAAGTTCTAATCCATTGGGAGTAAGTCTACATATTAGGGATATCTGGTTTTGCCCTTCTCCAATATGCATATTCTATTAGTAACAGAATAACAAAAACACATTTTAGAAGGGTAAAGTTGCAAAGCCTTGGGGAGGAAAATGACTTGTATAATCAAAATGCTACCAGGCACTTTACTAAAGCAGGTCTGGCGGGGATAATTATAATATAATTTATCACCAGAAAGCACACTAAGATGCGGAATACATAATCATCTTATCAGTAAGCTGAGAGCAGTGGCAAAACTCATTTGAATGAAGAACAAAAATTTAAGTCCCAAAGAAATTACAAGGTGTCAAGCAATCAGTAAAACTGAGATGATTGTTCAGTCAATCTTTCAAGAGGTAGATTGAAATTTGTTTTGGACTGGAGTCTGTAACCACAAAGGGTTAAAAAGGCACCACAAGGTTTAGGAGTGAGGATGGCTTGTAGGGATGGGTCTGTCCTTGAAACAGAGTAGAATATTCTACTTCTTTTTTGCCTAGAGAACGATATATTTTGGTATTATATATTTGGTATCTATAAAAATAAAATTATTTCCATTTGCCGAGAGCCTAAAAGTATACCAGACAGGTCCTAAACTACATCAAATGCACAATGTTTAGGTTTTCCTGCTATAGTTCCAATCTTATTTTGCTTTTAAGGGACTTAGTGTTGTGTATAAACCACCATTATGCTCTTCTAGACAGAAGCTACCCGAAGTGGACGACACTAAAAATGTAATATCTGCCACACTTAGATAGTCCTGTGTCCTTTACAGCCACTTTCACCTATGCTCTTTGGGTAGGGGACAGAAGAGCAGTCTTTTCACCCCATCCATCCTCCAAGGGAGAACTTCATAAACGCCCTGCTCCCTGCCCTTTGCTGCTCAGCACAGCCAAGCCAGGATATACTTCCAAAAGGAGCTATTCTAACAAACAACAGAAAAATAAGCAAAGGAAAGGCAAAAACATAACATACATTATAAAGTGAATGTATCCAATCCAGGCTGTCTGAAGACTGCAAAAAAGCTCTGGTGACAAAGAAGAATAAAAAGAGACTTCACCCACTCGTATTGCATTAAAGTCTTTGTTTTGCCTTCTACTGGATATGTGTGCTTGGGTGTGGTGGACCCTCAACTTTTGTTTAAGTTTGAATGTGTAAAATGTGATTAGCTGCGCATGCTAACTTTTCCGTAAACTGCTCAGTGGACATTCTTCAGGTTGAAGCTGTTTTGATGAGGAACACCATGTCATACACTGTCACAGCTGGCACTGCCCTTCAGGGCGGCAGAGCTCCCTTGCTAGTTCAAACCCCATAAGGGGATTAAACCACGGTACCACCTGCGGCCTCTCCAGTGCACGCCGCTTTGTGCCTGAGAGCCGGCCACGCCCACATGTAATAAATTAGAAAACAAAAGTTTCGCCTGATCCAACAGCTCTGTACCCTTTAAAGACAGACTCTTCCCTCAGATCTTGCCCCTTCCCCCCTCTCTCCAATTTTAAATTCCTGTCCCTGGTGGGACTTCCGTGTCCATTTCACTTGAATAGCACTGATCGGGCTCTGCTAGTCCTCTGCAGCCAGCGCCTCCCTGTTTAATCAGTTCTGTACTCGGCTGGAAAGCCCTCCCCCTCTCCTGTTCTGCCTGCAGTGGGGTGGAGTGGGGCCGTGTGGACCGGAGTTCATGTCCAACAAGTGCAGTTTCCCAGTTCCCCAATATCACAATATCTTAAGCACTGAAAAAGAATCCTATGCACATACTCACTCCACATTGCCTTAGATCTTTCTATGAACAAATCCGGGCACATCGGCCTTCACAAAAATCACTGCCAAGGCCAATGCAAGGACTCACTAAGGGGCAGAAGGAGGGGTGCTGAGAGAAGTAGGCCCATGCTCACCCCTGGGAGGCAGGAGGGTTTGCCGAAGACTGAGGGCAGAGCAGGAGAACCAAGAAAACACTTCCTTCCCTTTGAGCCTGCACCAAGTTCAAGGCAGTGATGGTTGCCCCAGAGGGAAGGCAGGAGGGTTGAGAGGGACCCCCAGTGAGGTGCAGGGAAGTTAAGCCTTTTGGGTCTGAAGGTGGGAGAAAGCTGACAAAAATTCTCCAGCACTCCAAGCCCTACGTTAAATTTGGTTTGAACCCCTCATCTGTGGTTTTACTTCCTGCAGTTTCAGTTACCTGTGGTCATCACCAGTTCAAAAATATTACATAGAAAATTTCAGAAATAAACAATTCATGAGTTTTAAATTTTGTGCCGTTCTGTGTAGTGTTATAAAATCTCTGGCTGTCCCACTCTGCCCCCCTGCCCCCTACCCCAGACACGAGTCATCCCTTTGTCCAGCGTCCCCACACTGTATGTGCTGCTGCCCCTTCGCCACTCAGGAGCCACCTCTGTCTCTGTGAACACATCAACTGTCTCTCAGTACCAGTATCACAGTGCTGTGTTCAAGGAACCCTGTTTCACTTGATAATGTCCCCAAAGCACAAGAGAAGTGACGCTGGCAATTTGGACATGCTGAAGGGAAACTGGAAACTGCTACTTTAAGTCAGTGACTTTCAACCTTTTTTATCTCATGGTGCACATAAAGGAATTCCTAACATTCTGCAGCACACCAAAAAACACATTTTTTGCCAATCTGAAAAAATAGGTATAACTTTTATTCACTCAAGCTGAATGACTATTGTAGTGTTGGCTGTTGTCATTTTTTAAATTGACAATCTAACAGAAAAGAGGTCAGAGCCTCTAACTACATAGTTAGGCATTGCATGTTTTAAAAATTCTTGTGGCACCATGGCTGAGAATTGCTGCTTTAAGTGAAAGGGTGAGTTGAGTTCAACAGGATATTTTGAGAGAGATGGGAAGAGAGAGAGACACACACATGCACATAAATTTTATCAGAATGTATTATTATAATTGCCCTATTTTATTATCATTGTTAATCTCTTCCTGTGCCTAATTTATAAATAAAACTTTATCATAGGTACATATATATAGGAAAATCACAGCATACATAGGATTCAGTACTATCTGCAGTTTCAGGCATCTACTGGGGGTCTTGGAGTGTATCCTCTGAAGATAAGAGGGACCACTCTCTGTTTTTTATACACAAAGACCAGCATTCAATAAAAAATAATAATACACATTAAAAAGCAACAAAATACATAACCAAGAACAAACAGTCAATAGATGAAAATTTGGGTATGGAACAGAAGTAAAAATGATCAGATTGGGGCTTTGAAATAACTCTCACTAAGGGCCAGCGGCAGCAGTATAACTAACATCTGGGGCCCTCTCTCTTTCCAAGCAGTGGCTCTCAAAGGCTGCTTGGCAGACCCAGCAGACCACCAGCAGCAGCTGCATCTCCTGGGAACTGAACGGAATTGCAGATCCGGGGGTGTCAGTCTGACTGCAGAATCTTGAAAGGGAGCTCAGCCATTTTAAGAAGACTGCCAGGTGATTGTAATGCATGCTAAAACTTAAGAACCACTATACTAAAGAAATTGAATTCATTACCATACAAAAAATAACACAAGGCTCAGAAACCTCTATTCATGAATTCTATTAAACTTTTTGGATGAAATAGCAGTGTACCACAAGCATTTTCAGAAAATAATGGAAAATGGAACTGTTTTGAACTTATTTCAAGAGACCAGCATAACCTGGGTACCAATCTGATAAAGATAGTACAGAAAAAGAAAACCATAGACCACTGTCCCTCATAAACTCGTATCTTAAAAACTTTAACAAAATATTAGATAATTTCATCTTAAGTATAAAAATATAGTACTTCATGACCAATGACATTTTTTCCCAGGAATGTTAAGTTGAATTGACAGTAAAAATTCAATCATGTAACTCATGATATTAACAAAGTAGAAAAATATTATAACATTTATTTAATAGAGGCATACAAAACATTTGACAACACTCAACACCTATAAATGTTAAGAATTCCTGTTAAAGTAGGAGTGGAAAAGAAAATCCTCAACTTTTTGAAAGGCATCTACAAACAACCAATAGCTAACTGCACGTCACTGTGTAACATCATGTGTGTGTATAAAGCTCTTAGAACAGAGCCTGGCACAAAGTAAGTACTGCAAATGGGTTTGCAGAAAAAATAGTTGCACAAGTTTTTAATTTGTCTTTTTAGGAATGCTGCAAGCAACTACATGCAGTGGAAATTTATAATATAATATGAACTTTTACCCTGGCAAAAATGAGATGTTCAATAGATGTTCTTTTTTACCTTGGATTACTACTTTATTTTAGCAACTTTCTTTATATTTCCTTTTGATGTTTTACTATGTTCTGAATACTTAAGCACAAAAAGATTTTTGCATAGTAAATTATTTTTTGAATGCTATTACTATTTTTCTTCCTTGAAGAATAGATAATGGCTTTCTTTTCTCATAGACTGAAAATCTTTGCAACAAACATATAAGTGTCGGTGATGTGAGTGTGTGTTTCTGAGAGGGAGTAAGGGTATATGTATTTGATCTGTTTAGCACATTGGGGTCCCTTTATGTATCTTTTCCTGCTTTATGTGTCTGTCTGAATGAGGTTGGAGTCAATTACGTCATTAGATATCACTAAAGCACATGCATTTAGATGGAAGTTCAGTGGTTCTAATTGGATCTGAGCACCCCGATAATGTTTCCCCATACAGACCTTAAAAATCAAAAACCCACTGAGAGAAGAGCAATATTTCTCTATTTCTCTTTAGGTTTCAAAAAGATAGAAGTTTTCTCCCAAGAAAAAACTGCCTTAAGAGTTATGAACTCCTAATGCATTATCTCAAACTCTCTGAACTTTCATTCTGTCTCATCAGAAAGAAGAAAACCCCACCTTTACCCATAATAATTCACATCCTCACTACAGTGATATGATACTAATATCACCATTTTATACATAAGGAGACTGCATCAACATCAGACTAAGCAATTTAAAGTACTGTAGCTAGTAAGTTGGCAGAGCAAGTTTTGAACCCAGGTAGACTGGCTTCAGACTTCCAGCTCTTACAGAGTGCTACTCAAGTGAAAATTGCTTGCTTGATGTCTTCATTAAACTATAGGTTTCACCAAAGCCACCAACTATTTACCTTGCTCACAGGACCTAGGACATAGTAGATATCTAAGAAAGGGAGATGGAATGAATGAAACATACAAGGTAGCTATTCTTATCCTTGCTTTACAGATGAGGAAACTGAAATTAAAGAAGCCAAAATAATCCATCAGAATCAAGCAAACAGACAGGACATCCAAGGTTTGGACCTGGACCACTCTACTCCAAATCTTTTCCTCATTCTTTTTATAGCACACCACTCTAACTCTTCTTTAGATTGCTGGAAATCTCCAAAAATTAATAGGCAGCAAAAAAAAAACCCACTGGGGAGAATCTGTTCTTTTGAGAGATTTATATTAAATCACTATTGTCATGGGGACTTTTCATAAAAGGAGGTACTCAACACCACCTGCTGGTTATGGTAAAATCAAAGGTACCTCAAGAAGAAGAAGAAGGAGAAGGAGAAGGAGGAGAAGGAGGAGGAGGAGAAGGAGGAGAAGGAGGAGAAGGAGGAGAAGGAGGAGAAGGAGGAGAAGGAGAAGAAGGAGAAGAAGAAGAAGGAGAAGAAGGAGAAGAAGGAGAAGAAGGAGAAGGAGAAGAAGGAGAAGAAGGAGAAGAAGGAGAAGAAGGAGAAGAAGGAGAAGAAGGAGAAGAAGGAGAAGAAGGAGAAGAAGAATTATTCATTTTAGTACCAGGGAAAAAAAGGAGACTAAAGTTATACTTTTAGGACATAATGCTGTTTATCTTAGCTAACCCAGTAGGCATTGTGTAAGCAAACTTTGGTGTATTCTGTAAAATAGAGCTGCTATTGTAATGGACAGATGTTATCTGGGCAAGTGAAAAACTCACTCAATTCAGTAATAAAACGTCACAGATAGATTCAGTACTGCCACTAAAATAACACTACAACAGCTAGTTGTTTATTTTAAAAATATTTTTTACTTTTTAACAGTATCTTTGTCAGAGTATTTGAAATATCCTTGAACAGGAAAAGGGAACAATAAATTTAAGGTAGACAGCTAGACTGAAAGACATCAGTACAAACCTAATAAAAGCACAAAGGAAGTAAATCAGATTTACTTCTACATTTTACAGGTTCAAAGGCAAAAATGAAAATATTTATATTTTAGTAGGGGACTAATTATTAGTCTAATAGGAACAGCATTCATGTCACCAACATCAAAGTCACACAGGTATTATCTTAACAGTGATATTCAGCATAGTTCTAGTCTGCTATACCCGACTGGTTTCCTCTTCAAAAGAAAACTAAAAAGGAATTGGAAAAGCAGCTGAACTACCATTCAGGGTCAGCATAGCCACAGGGTCTATCCTTGTAAATAAAGGCCTGCTGCTATCCAGACAAGCCAGTGACTCATTCCCAGTCCTGCCCTCTGGATAAATTCACAATTCCTGGAAAATTTTACAATTTCTGCCTCTTCATGTTGTGAATAATAAGGAAATTAAAATACATATTTAATGAACAATGAACACATTTGTTTTGCTAGTTTGAGTGACCTAATCTAAAGCTTCCATCTTTGGATCAATAAAAGACTAAAATACCTTCTACTAACTGTTAAAGTAAGCAAGACAAGGAAATGGTAACAAGAAGGTATGTGTTGACAGCCACCTGTGAATAAAGGCCAAACTAAAGTATATCATCCCTACTTTTATTTCTTCTTTCCTTCCTCACTTCCCTTATTCATTCATTCAACAAATATTTTTTGACCTACTGGGAGCAGGCTAAGCATGTGGCTACATATACTGTGCTACAGCACACTTCAGGCGGCCAGGACACTCTATTGAAATATGGATGTTTATGGTGGATCACATTAAAAAGAATGAGAAGCAGATCAAACCACTGAAGTAAGTGAGGCCAGAAGAGGATTTCCAGCTGGGGTAATCAGGTAAAGCATCAGAGACCCTTCTCGACTCTCATCAGAATTACCAATCCATTTACAAACACCTTTTTAAAAATACACCAGCTTTCTGTTTTTCTTCACTTTCCATTTAATCGGAAAGGATGTATAAGTCCTGTCTGAAAAAAGTCCAGCCATATTTACCAATAATATAATGATAACAGTTTGCATGACTTCAATGTAACCTGGCAGTCAAGGAGAGTGGACTGGAATGTGCATGTGTGAACAATGACAACTTCACTGTACTAGTCAGTGGGGGAGGTAGACACTGTTCAGTGAGCATGTATACTATGCGGTCATTGCATTCAAAATGACTGAGTGAGTAGAACAATGAATCTGCATCAAATTTTGTGTTAAGCTTGAACATTCCTCCAGGAAACTATTCAGATGATTCAGGAGGCCTCAGCTATGAACTACTGGTGATTGGCAGCTTCATTACAACAACATACTTGCTCATGCCTCATGTCTCGTGCAGAGGTTTTTGGTGGAACATCAAATAACTCAAGTGACTCAACTCCCCTACAGCCCAGATTTGGCACCCTGTGACTTCTGTCTTTTCCCAAAACTAAAAACACCTTTGAAAGGGAAGAGATTTCAGACCATAAATGAGATTCAAAAAAACATGATAGGGCAGCTGATGGTGACTGGGAGAACTGTGTGAGGTCCCAAGGTGCCAATTTGAAGGTGACTGAGGTGTAATTGTCCTATGTACAATGTTTCTTGTATCTTGTATCTTCTTCAGTAAATGTCTCTATTTTTCATATAACGTAGTTGCAGACTTTCTGAACAGACCTCATATTCCATTATTCAACACTTCAATAACACCCTTGGTCATGCTCTAAAGGCATTTATGTCCTGATACTTTGATCTCATTGGTCTTACAAAACACTGGTTCTGCATAAACCCACTTACCGATTATTTCCTTGTTTCCATTCTATGTTGGCATTGGCATTCCAACAATTTTTTTTCATATTACTCCACAATCACATTACTCAGCAGAGATTATTTCAAACCTTGTCCATTCTCCTGAAACTTGCAACCCTGCACATTTTCACTTCTTCCTTGGGATCAGCAGTTGACGTTACCTATATATATATATAGGTAATATATATAAAAATAGATGCCATCAGTTGGACATTTTCTTGATCTCTAAATTACCGATCACATTCCTTCTCTCTCTATCCATCATCACCTTCTCTCTTTTTGCACCCTCTCCCATATTCTCAGGCACTTGACACAACCAAGTATTTTTTCTCTATGCAATAGTTTCTAATGGTCTTTTTAAACCTAAATATTTTCAACTGGTTTTAAGCTCTCTCAAGCCTCTCCCCCCAAAAAAACTAAAACCCTTACTGACCCCTCGTTCCCCTCCCACTACAACAGACTTGTCAAAAACACTGTGCATATTTTTCTGTTTCCAATTCCTCATCTACACTTTCTTCTTTTGATGAGTTGTTTCACGTTCTCCCAACTTTTCTCCTATATTCGGCCATGACTTCCTGGTGTTCTTTGCATGCTCTTTCTCCTCTAGCCAGGAGGTCAATGTTGGCCCAGGCTCTCTTCTGCTTTTGCCTGTCTCTCCCCAAGAAATTCCATGGTTTTAGTTACCACCCATGTGTCTCTATGGGACCTCAACATTATGAACCTCCTAAGATTTCTGACGATGCCTCCTTCTTATTCTTTCTTTAGCACCTCACCTCTCTCCGGTCACACCTCTACCTCAAGGAGAATACTAAGGTTATTTGATTTGGGTTTTAACAGTTGAGTAGAATTTAGCGAGTTAGAGTATAGAGGTAGAAGAAACCATTCTTGATATTAACAACAGTAAGAAAAAGGCACAAATTCATAAGAAAAATGATCGAGACAAATTTCGGTATCAGAAAATAATAGGCTTGACATGAGCACAAGCTTTAAAAATAGGTTGAGCTGGGTCTTAGAGGCATTTGATTGTCAGATAAAACAACCAGAATCCACCCAAATGATAGTGGTAATCCCATCACGGTTTCCAACAGGAGACACGTGGTATCAAAACAGTGGATTGAGATGACAAACCGCAGGGCCTTATGCAAGATGGTTTTATGGAGGAAAAAAAAACTATAGCAACTGAAACATAAAGTTGGAATATACCTTTTTAGGCTTTCTGTTTTGGTATGATAAAGGCCTTAATCAAGATGACAATGAGAACTGGAAGGAAAAATTGGGCCCTGAAAGACAGCAACTAAATTTGATTTGCAGGATATACAACAGATGGAAATTCAGGCTAAAAAGTCTCAGGCTAAAAAGTTGAAAGTAGTTGGAAAAAGAATCACTGTTTAACGTTCAGAAGGGGATTTGAAAATGTAAAACTAGCATCTAGTGAAAAAACTTTGGTGCTCATGTTAATTTAAAGGTCATCCTCAAAGAGATGATAGCTGAAATTTTCAAAGCTGAGTTTTTCAAAGAGAAGGGTAGAGAAAGAGAAAAGAAGGAAGTCAAAGATAAGTCCTTAGAAGGTATATACAATGTTAAGGAAGCAAACCAAAAAGAGAACAACAGACTTTTTTAAAAACAATTTTAACCCAAAGATATGTTTATTGATTCTTAGAAAGGAAGGGGCTGGGGAGAGAGGGAGAGAGAAATACTGATGTGAGAGAGAAACATCAGTCAGCTGCCTCCCATATGCACCCTGACCAGGGATTGAACCCACAACCTCTTGGGGTATGGGAAGATGCTCCAATGAACTGAGCCACTTGGCCAGGGCTTAATTTTTTATTTTAACTTAGCCAGAGAAGCCAAAAAATAAAAAGAAGTATGTTAGGAATGCTTCTGAGGGGCAGAGGACAGGGGAATACATTTGGCACATTCTGAGGTCTTTTAAATCCTTGTAAGGGACGAAGAAGAGATTGATGAAAACAAGCTCAGTCTTTGAAGCAACATTGTGGTTAGAGGGGGGGAAAAGCAGTTATAAAATGCTAGTTTAAGGAGGAAATAGAATTGGTGAAAAATTTATCTCTTTATTTGCTTATTTTAGGCTAAGAAAATCCTGACAGTATATTTATACAGTGTGGAGGAGACACTATTTCAGAGAAGAGATGTAATATGCTGAAGAAATAATTAAGTGATAAATGTTTTTGGAAGATGGAAGAAGCTAAAGGAATTTAAGAAATGGGAACAGATAAGTTACAGGAAAAAAAAAAAGGGAAGGACTCCTCGTCCTTCCAACCATTGCCAAAAATAGGTCATTTGTGAGGACCTGCGAGTAATGTGCTCAGAAGTCTCTTCCAAAAGAATGAGCTAAGCTTTTAGGGCACTGTTGGACAAGAAAGATAAGGGAGAAATAAGATCACTTGAGTTATTTATCTCCCAAATTGTCCAGGTATGGAATAGAAAAGAGGGGCTGACGAGACAGTTTTTCAGCAGTCCTTCTGAAAGTGATTAATGATAGGTTGTGCCCAATGATTGTTGCACCTGCCATATTTAGAAAGATCTAAACCTGGGAAGGCAAATAGGCGTAGTCCCTGGTGTCAACTCCAATTGATTAGTAAACCTGCAGCACTGTTGTAAAGGATTACAGGCCTGTTCTAGGGCACCCTGTGATGGATGAACAATGTCTACTTTGGGCCAAGCATTAAGGGTTAGCAGATTTGCCAAGTCAGGAAACATAAGTTATTTGGTCTCATCTTCTGATGTACAAACCAGAAGTAAGACATTGTTTGGATATTCATCACACGTTTGTATGAAAGTAGAAATGTGAGAGAAAGCCAACCTACTCTAAGATTTCTTAACTGAAAGATTTGGATTTTGAAACCCAGAGTGTTCAAGCCAAAAATGTTCATGCCTTCCTTTCAAATTTATCTGGGATTGGCTTGTAAACACATTTGAACTTTACATTTAAAAAGCATAAGCAGCTCTGATGAGTGTGGCTCCGTTGATTGGAGTGTCGTCCAGTACCCGAAACGCGGTGGTTTGATTGCTGGTCAGGGCACTTAACCAACTTGTGGCTTTGACCCCATTCATGCATGTATAATCCCTATCCTGGTGCATCTGGGAGGCAGGCAATCAGTGTTTCTCTCTCACATCCATGTTTCTCTCTCTCTCTCTAAAAAGCAATGGAAAAAATGCCCTTGAGTGAGGATTAAAAAAAAAATTATCAGCAGCCTCAGCCAAGTGTCGGAGCATTGTCCCATCAAAATGTTGTGAGTCTGATCTCCAAACAATGTTTCTCTCCCATACTGATGTGTTTCTCTCTCCCTCCTTCCCTGTCCCTCTGTCCCTCTTGTCTCTCAGCAATGAAAAACATACCCTTCAGTGAGGGTTAAAGAAAAAAAATATAAACAAAGATTGGATAGCACCACTATCCAAGATTTGTTGTCTGATTTTTTTTTTTTTCAGTAGAAACAGAGTTCTGGATCAAAAAGCTTTCAAAATGTACTCTTTGAAGTGGATAAAGTAGGAGAGGATGGTAGGGAGGGAGGACAGGGATGGTATCTCCATACACAGAGAAGTCTGCTGATGTGGCAGGTGAGGCTGGATCACTGTGGCAAAACACCTTCTGCAGTGTCAGCCCCTATCGATAATGCGGATGTCGGCCAGTGGGCCTGGGGAGAAGGCAGGGCGTGGTTGGGGCAGTGGTCATTTGCTTCAATGCCTCAATGTAAACTGGAGATAGAAATTAGCTGTAGGAAAGAAAACCAAAAGCTCCATTATTTTATTAAGGATAGTTGACATATAATAGAAATGTGAATGTACTTCTTGAGTAGAATTAACTTTTGATTGGCATTGCTGAAACTGATGTCTGTGTTCAACAGTTGCATTCTTGTTTTCTATACTTGTGTTGTAAAATTCCTCTGCTGTTATGTAGTGCATTGTTCATGGGAAGCTGTTTTGAAAGGAAACACAGCTCTGTCTTGATAACTATCAGGAAACTACCAGATGTTTCCTACTGTCTAAGCCAAACTAGTCAACACGCCGATCACGCCGTAACAGGCGCAGTCACGGAGAGCAGGCCACCCACAGCCTCCCTGTAACTCAGGATCCAATGAGCTATTTCGGTAATTAGAAAAAAGCTAAATGAAACAAAAATTTGAGGAACATCATCCTAATATTTTAGCTTTCTTTTTTTTAATATTTTAACTTTCTTACTAAAAAGAATGTAGTAGTCATATTTAAACTCTTAATTCAAAAAAGGAACAGACTTGCTTCTCAATTTTATGTGACACTTCCATAAATAGAACAGTAATTGCAGGTTTCTCTTCTGCAAGTGGGGGATTATTTAAGAGATAGGAAGAAAATACATTAATTTCTTGTTTAAGAATAATACATTAATGTTTGTGACATTTACTGCTAACAAATAGCTGTTCTCTTCATCTAGTCAATTTATTAATTTTTTAATAACCTTTGCCTTTGGTGTTCACCCACAGAAATATCTATCCTATCCCAAGAAGAAAAAAATTTAATATATATATATATATATATATATATATATATATATATATATACACACACACACACACAAACACACAAGGGGAAACCCCCAAAAACAGAATTTATTTATAAAAAATTGTGTGTTTACTTTGATGTGTTTAAATTTCAGTCACCTTCAAAGTACTCTCCATTTGATGCAATATACCCATCAAAACACTTTTTTTCATTGTTCAAAATAGTTTTTGAACTCGTCAGTTTTGATGTCTTTTAGTAAACGAGTTGAAAGAACTTTCCAAAAAAACTCACTGAAGGCAAACGCAGCCTCTCTCAACAACACCAGCAAGTACACTGATACAGATGGGCGCCTAGAACACTCACCTAGCAGGAGAAGCCTGTATTACAAGGGGCCCACCCTCCAGAAGATAATTCTTTTGGGGGAAGCCCTCATATATGTATGTATGTGTGTGTGTGTATACACAGAAAGACTAGTTGCTAAACAAGTTTTATATTTGAATAACTCAGAAGTGCTGGAAGTACCCTGCTCAGTGTGCATTTTGGCCTTGGGGCTACATGGAAGCAGGTGAGTGAGGTGGGGAAGGAAGACATATGCAATAAATGACTGGGAGGCTAAAAATCTTAGGTTAATTTACTATCAACCAGCAGTCCCCTGGATGAGTGTATACAGAAGAACAATGGGAGACAAATTCAACATGTGTCTTGTAGAACCCTGAAGCCACTCTGAGTAGTTTATACTCCTAGCTCTAAACAGGCCAAATAAAGCCATGCTGGTTTCCTGAAAGGGGAAGTGTACTATTGGATCAATGGTGAGATTCTTCATGCAAGGAGTAAAGAGAAAAGTGTGAAAGACTCATGGCAAGTCTGCGTGTAAAAGCCTGGAAAGAGTTGCTACCAAACAAGTTTGAAAAGCTCCAAGAGTCCGAGGCAGGCAGAGAAGCATGGTGGGCGAGCTTTCAAAGTCAAAGGGAAAAAGGGTTTTGAGTGGAAAGCAGCTTCTAATGATATAGAAGGCCACAAGGGAATGAGAATTTAAGGGCACTAGATTTGACAGTTGGAAGTCATATGGAGAGAGTTAATGAGAAGGGAAGGGGTGTCAGATTGCAAGGTTTCAAAGAATGAGTGATCGGTAGGAATGGAGTCAGGCAACCGATGCAGGCAGTGGTCTATGAAGAGGGAACAACACTGAATAAAGCCACAGAGGGTCCTGTTCTCACAGGGAACGGGAACAGGGGAAATGTTCTGTTTTTGTTTTATTATTATAATTGTTGTTATCAATTTGAGTAGAGAGTGAAAGACACATTTTTAGGCAGAAAAGAGGAAATCAATCAAAGGCAAGAATTAGAAAATCTAAGGGATATAGCATAACTTGCAGACTTACATCCTAGGAGATCCATGAGTACAAGAGCTCAAGGAGATAGGCTTAGCAGCGGAAAGAGAAAGAAAAAGGAAGAAAGAGTTTGCTTCTCCATCAGAAAAGAGAGAGATCAAGGAAGAAAGATGAATATCTGACACAATCTCATGTATGAAGGAGAAAAAGAAAGTGTACATCTGGACGTCTGATATTTCAAACTTTTGTGCTGAGTAAAAGACTAGGACATTTGCCAACAAGACAGCAGGCTGAAGCAAGTCTGCATACTTGAAGGGAAGAGAGAAAGCTGGCAACTGATGCAGTGGAGAATTTAAGAGAGAAGTGCAAGACAGATAAAAGTGACCAGGAAAACAACCCCAATGCAGCAAAGGCCTAGACAACGTTAGTCTGGTTTTCTCCACACCTAGTCAACATCCTGGAGGCAAATAAACTCCTGGCTACCACGGCAGAAGATTGATTTTCATTAAAGATTAACTGGAACTTGGAGGTAAAATAGAACAGAAAAGAGAGGAGGAGGAATGTGGAAGGAGGCCCGGATGGCAAGGCTGGGACAGGAGGAAGCCAGGATGATGGCACCAGAGACAACGTACTCAATTCCAGTTTGTTTCCTCTTTTGCCTTGTAAACTCCTCTTCACCCAAGTAAATAATATTTGCTACATGCAGAAGTGCCTTGGGGGAAGAGCTTTTGGGAAATGAAGAAAAGACTCAGAGAAGAGAACCGTGGCAGGAGATGATGGGTGAGTGGGCTGATTCAGAACCAGAGGTGACCTCGAGAAAGGAAGTCTCGGGAATTCACACACAGGACTTGGCTTCCCACAGGACACAACAGCAAGAGAGCTGGGTGCTTTTGTCAAACTCTTCAAGGATGCTCTGAAATGATCTGACGAGAATGGTGTTAAGATGCTGGCTACCTAGTCCTGGCTGGAGAGAGGTAAAGAAAATCAGAATGTGGAGAAAAATTAGGGAAAGTGGAAGGACTATGAAGGAAGATGTGTATAAGCCAGGATTTATACAAGTGAGGAGAAGTGAAGGCTTAGAAAATTCACTGGTTTATTATTAAGAAGAAATACTTTCAGGTTAAAACAGTGCTGACAAAATTAAAGAGAAAGAGAAGATAATGAAATACAGCAGCAACTGCAATGCTAAAGCAAATGGACAGCACTAATATTTTGATATTTAAGTTGGTAATTTCTCACAAAGCAGAAAGTGGTTGTCATTATGTTCTACATTCTGCCCCAGAGTGCTGCTCCCCCTGCAAGAGGGTCAGGGTCCAGGCCTGAAGTGCTTTTGACCTTCTGGCTCAGATGATCCAGGGAAAAAAAGTCCTGGTTTAAATAAATCATCTAAGAGCAGCAGGGGTCGGGCCCCTGACAATTTGTCAGGCTCAGAATAAGCAGCAAAGGAGAGTGAAGTGCATCAGTAATCAGCCTGCTGAGATGGTCGGGGAATTGGAAAAGATAATGACCTCCGACCTTTCATTACTGTCTTCTACTCCTGAAACCCCCCTGCCGCACACGCAGCTATTCTCCACTGTCTCTGCCCAGCATACACACGTGATTTTTAAGGTCTTATCATGGACCTCAGACAGTGTGGGACAAACTGGCCTTTGGGGGAACTACAAATGACTAAAACATAAGATGCCCAGCTCAGAACCTGGGAAATTAGAACTGAAACAGAATAATATCATTAGATAGCTTCAAAGGGGATAAAGAAAGTCAGAATATCTTCTGTATGTGGCAAAAAGTGTATATGTATGTGTATATATATATACACACACACATATACCATAAGAGTATAAGGCACAAAGAATTTTCACAAAGTAAACACAACTGTATGGTGAGGGACCTCACCCAACACTAAAATGTCACCAGCATCCCAGAAGCCCCTTCCTATCCCCTTTTGTCACACCACACACCTAAGAGCAACCGTAATATTGGCTTCTAACACCATAGATTTGTTTTGCATTAAAAAGTTTACTGTCATTTTGTTCACATTTTTAATAATCTCTGAGCATAGCTCAAGATAGAAATTATTAATGTCTCCAATTTTTACTGTACTTTTAAAAATGCTAGCATTTTAACACTTTAAATAGCACAGCATAAATTAACACAGCATACTGGAATAGCAGGGTGAGAAAAACTGCTATGGTAATCACCTGTGTTCAGGAGACTGAGAAATTCTAAGGTTGAATTGTTATGAGTCATCTTGTTACCATTACATAGTCAGTTGGAGTGCAGCGGAGGTGCTTACACTGACCGAGTGAAGGGCTAGCTAGAAGGGCTAGAAAAACAGACCTCCCTCCACTAACCGTGGTACCGGACTGAGGGTGGGACCGGGGAAGGCAGGCAAGTGTACCATAGAAGTCAAAATGGATCAGAGGGAGGTGCTGGAACAAAGGCATGCCAGTCTAGTCTGGGGAAAGAAAGGACTGGTTGGGAGGTGGACCCACCCAAAGCACAGTTGAGTTTGGGAAACTGATTGGTCATTTTGAGAAGGCACCTGGCCTGTCTCACACCCAAGCTAATGTAATTGCAAGGGACTAAGAAACTCCCTGGCTCCAGACCTGCACTCGATCAGTGCAGTGACCTGTTTTTTCCTTAGCAGCTATGTGGCCCATGGCCTCTGGAAGGGAGCCTCTCTCTCCTCTCTTGCCCACCTGATGATGCACTCATTGGTGCATTCATGCACTCTCTTCCTGGGGAGCGTGTGACCACACCGCCCTGGCAGCTGCATGGCCCATGGCTCTGTGGGTTTGACATGCAGGCTCCAGGAGGGAACCTGAAATGCAAAGAGGCTGGGAACAAGCTAACCTACCTGGATGGGGACTAAGATTGTTTAGCAGCCACCTGCAGGCTCCAAAGCACTATCCTTTAAACTGGAGCAGGAGCTCTGAACACTGGCTTTTGTCTTGGCCTTGCTGAGGACATGGAGACTTTTTCTATGGCAGAAAGAAGAGATAGGATTCTGCTATTCTCCCACGTTGCACAGCACTAGAATCACATTTCTTTTGTACTGGCATCTGACTCACAAGTTTGGCTTTTGTGGTGACAGGCAGCTGAATCTCTCAGGTTTTTTTGGTTGTTGTTCAATTACAATCTCATTATTTTAGACGTTGGCAGGAGATTAGGGAGAAGGGTGTATTCCAGGTCTCTGACATCATCAAGGAAGAAGCAATGTTAGCAGGTGACCTCATCCAAGGAGAGAGAAAGGCAAAAGCAACCAGCGTGAACTTTTGGGTCTTTATGGAGGCTTCATTATGTAAGCATGATTGATTAAATCACTGGCTATTGGCAACTGATTCAACCTCCAGCCCCTTTTTCCTCCCCAGAAGTCAAAGGAACTGAAAGTTTCAACACTTTAATCACAGGTTGGATTCTCCCAGCAACCAGCCCCATCCTTAGGCACGGGCTAAAATCCACTTCATTAACATAACAAAAGACACTTTTGTGGCTTTCCCCACTTAGGAAATTCCGAAGGTTCTAAGAGCTCTGTGCCAGAAATGGGTGGGGACAAAGACCAAATATATATTTTTTCATATAAATCACAATATCGAATGTGGTTTAATACTTATATTGCCTACTTCTCAGAATCAAAGGAAGTAAGGTGCTGAGGCACAGAAAACAAAGGGCCATACAATTAGAAGTCGCTATTGGTGTTAGACTTATCAATTACTTGTTGGTTTATTCATCTCCCCAAATCCAGCTTTTTCTAGAATATTGAACACATGAGGAGCAGATAAATATCATTCTTGTTCCCAGCTCATAAACGAAAGAGTAAATCTCCTCGTCTGTATCTGTAATCAGGATTGGAAAAAGAAAATAAATACATTTCAAAAGGAGAAAACAAGATTCAAAAGCAAGATTTTTCTTCAGAAAGTTTTAGTGGCCTGAATTATAAACTAGATAGTCAGAACAGTCTTTTGAATCAGTTTTAGGCACATTACAAATAATGCAGGCATTATACAGTGCCTAGTTTTCCACAGCATCTTAATCTCAGATTTCATTTTCTGGATATCCTGACCCTAAGTGTCTGAAAAAAAGAGGTAAATTTGCATTCCATTGTGCAGTAAATAGCAATTAAAAAAACACTCTGTTAGAGAAGTATTATAGCAAAAATTTATCTAAGCAAAGTCCAACCAAAACTCCATTCAATTGCAATTTTAGCTTAACTCAGTTTTTAAGAAATATGAGAGGTTAAAATTAGTCTATTCAGGTTTTGAGAAGAAGAAGGGGAAAATAGAAGAAGAAGGAAAAGGAGAAGAAGAAAAGAAAAAAGGAGAAGGAAGAGGAAGAGAAGGAAAAGAAGGAAGAAAGGGAGGAGAGAGAAGAAAAAGAGGAAAGAGAAGGGAGAGGAGAAAGAGAAAGAAAAGATGCAGCAGAAAACCAGTGTGTCAACAATGTGGAAAATCAAGAAGGTATATGGGATTCTGACCCAGTACCTTATGTATTTTCTCCTAATCCATTATCAACCTCTATTTATTAAGGGTTAACCATGCCACTTGCTGAGGGGAATGCAAAAGGTGTATAGGATATAATTCTTGTACACATATATATCAGATAACCTGATGGATTTGCATAAAAGAAATTAAAATCATCTTTTCTCAAGAATGGAATGTACAACATCTAAGAAAACAATATTAAGTAACATCCAAGAAAACAATATGTAGTGGAATCAGACTCTACCTTCAAATCCTGGTTTCATCATTTAAAACCAGTATAAACCTGGGAAATTAACCTAACCATCCAAACCTAAGTATTGTCACAGTAAAATAGCAATAATCCTAGTCTAAATTTTGTAGGATCCTTGTAATGATAAAATAAGTTAACATTTACAAAGGCCCATGGTACCAAGGTAAATTCAACAAATGTTAGTAAGAAGCAGGAGTAGGTGCAGGAGTAGAAAAACCTTATAAATAAGGAGACCACATACCCGATACTCTCATTGTGGCTTTGCCACTTTTTTTCTGCACGACCTGTATAAATCCACCCCGCCCATGGTATCCTCATCTTAGAAGTTAAAAGAACACAGTCCCCCACATCTCCCTCATTTCTGCTGCCAATTGTGAGTTTAGAGGTTCTCAAGACCACCCTTAGAGTCAATAATTGACTGGAATGACTCACAGAACTCACTGAAATCTGTTTTGCTCCCCATGATGGTTCGTTACAGCTATAAAATCGGCCAAGGGAAATGATGCATGGAGCAGAGTCCAGGAAATTTCCAGGCGAGTTTTCATTTGCCCTCCTCCAGTGGTGTCAGGGACAACCCGACTGTTCTGGAAACAGTGTTACAGTATGCATGGAGTGTTGCCAAGCAGGGAAACTCACTGAAGCCTTGATATCCAAACTCTTGACTGAGACTCAACCCACGGTCAGCTGCCCACAAGGCTGGCCTCAGTCTCCAGCATCTGCAAAGGTCAAGCCGTTACCACATGACTCAAAGATTCAGCATAAGTCACAATGCAATACTTTCTGACGTGGCCCAAAGTCCTCAAGTAGATAAAGATATTCTTATCAGGCAGGACATTCAAAGGGTAGGGAAAGGCCAGACCTCTCTTTGGACAAGGTTAAATTCTTTACTATCTATACCATCGAAAGTTGGACGTTCAGCTCTTATACTCTAGACCAGAAGCCTTCAAATTTTACTGATTGGAACTGACAAAACAATGAATTTTACATGTTGACACGAACACATATATGTTTTATAAGACAAATACCCTGTTACTATCTGGAAGGTATGCTGATATTTTAGTTTATTTGATATTTATTAAAAATATTGGTAACATCCCACTGAACTGACCACTAATGGGTTCTAACATTCAGTTTGAAAATACTGATCTATAACAGGGCCCTGTGAGCCTAGTCCAACCTGCTGCTTCTTTTTATAACCATGGTTTTATTGGAACACAGCTATACCCATTTGTTTGTGTATTTTGTTATCTGTGGCTGCATTCATACCGGAGCAGTTACCACAGAGACAACACAGCCTACAGAGACTGTATAGATAAGTATTTACTACTTAGCTTTTTAGAGATTTTGACAACCCCTGATCTAGTGAATCATTATGACTTATGACCCCAGGAAAATACATTTATAAAGTTGCCTATAACTCTTCCAATTTATGACAAATGCATAACATTTTACGCACCGTTTTTTGCTGTTGTTGTTTATAATAATGCTAATGAAACAAATTTTAGATTCCAAGCTCCCAAGTGGATGTCGTGAAGGAGACTCTGTAGTTATGTTTTGGGAAATGTCCTTCTAAAAACGATGAAAGAGTAGTGTATTTACAGGGTCAGCTACCGAGTCAATGGATGCACCAAGGCTGTGTAAGACTTCAAGCTAGTGAAATGCGAGCACCCAGACTTGTGATTGCATTACTCATGAATTCAAATGCATTCACAAACTCCTTCCCTTCCAGACAACCTGCACCCTTTCAACTGTACCAAAGTAAGAGGAATTATGTGAGAAACTTCTGGCATAGGGAAAGAAATCAGAAACCTGACAAACACTGATTAAGACTAAGGAAAAAGAAGAATGTACTGTACCACACACACAAAAAAAACTTTCCACACTGAAAGAAATATCAACAGGAGTCCTTTGAAAGTCCAAATGCAGACAGAATGTTCAAAGGAATTAAAATAAGGACAAATCTGGGAGGCGAAGAATCAATTAGACAGCAAACCCAAATTCTCCGGACATCTCTCTCACCTCAGCCACCTAAGGTAGAATGCTAGGAAAAGACTAGGAAAAAAAATGCAGGCTGCCCCAGAGTGCAAGTTAGGAGCAGTACAATGTTATTGGTTTCTGAAATATTGACAGGACTGGCTTATTATAGCTTTCACCCTCACCAGACTGGCTGATCAGTGTTGGGAACAGAAATGAAAGCTCATGACTTCAGGGAATCAGGCTCTGTTGAAAACAAGCCCTGCATGGAGAGGCAATCCAGCTGCAGGAATTAATTCGGTTCTATAAGATGTGAAAGGGACATGAGGCTCTGCAGTCTTCTGCTTTGCAGACATGAAGGTGTCTATAAATTGAGTTAGTCAAATTAATTTCCAAGAGGCTGTTCCTTTTCTCTTAAGTGCAAATCAGGTTCTAATGCCCACAGCCCTGCCCACCTTTGTGAATTACCGTCTGTGTCCTAACCATCCCCAGAGTTTGCCTTTAGCATCAGAATCTTCTGGTTTATCTTGATGGATCTTCTATGACCACACATCTGTAGCTTATTCCTATTGGCTTCCACTGCCTAAGGTTGGAACCAAAATCCTCACCCAATAATGTGGGTAGAATGTGAAATGTGCCCAACTTGCCATCCTTCTTTGTATCTATGCCCTTTGTCATGTGACTTTGCAGCTCCATCAATCCAGAGGGGGCATCTATTTCCATTCTTTTTGAATCTGGGTTGGTCTTGTGTCTTGCTTTGCACAATTGAATGCAGTGGAAGGGATGGTGTCCTGGTTATTTCCCTAGGCCATAAGGTATCTTTTCTGCTTCCACTTGTTCTGAGAACCCCGCCACACTATGAGAACAACTCCAGGCAAGACTGTTCAAAGATGAAAGGCATATAACCCAGTCGCCACCTTTGCCCCAGTCAACTCCTAGCCAACACCCAGCTAACCAATCAGCCTCTAGCTGACCCATCAGGGGACTGCAAAGGAATCGGGAAACCAGCCAAGATCAGCAGAGCCAGTCCCAGACACACTGACTAGCAGACTCACAAGCAATAACAAATTAATTGCTCTAAGTCATTGAACTTGGGGTGGTCTGTTTCCCATGACAGCTAAAAAAGCATTTCAAAGACTTTTTACCAAAGATGGCAGACCCATTACCTCTGATTTTGTTACATGAATTGGATAAATGCTTTCTTGGTCTGTCAAACTGCTCTGAGGAAGTGAAATTTCTCCTTTTTAATATAGTATTTCACAAATTCTTTTCTTTCACTTAAGCTACTATATTTCCTTCCATGAAATATTCCCATTAAAAAAAGCAGAAAATGTCCCAGTCTTACTTGAATTGTTTGTTCCCTTATTACCCTTGCATTTCTCAAACACTTAATCCACTTATACTTTGTACATAAAATTAGTTTAATTAATCAGACTGATTAACATCACTACAGTTTGTTCCAACCGCCAGCTCCTGGAATGAGTAAAACTACTGGCTGGACTTGTCCACAGACCGTCATGTTCACAGCTGTTGTTGAATCAAAATAAAGCAAATGGTTTGTAAATGTCTACATTTTTCCCTGCCCCAAATTGAAGAACCCAAATATGGATAAATATCAATCCATTCTACTCTATATCTGCTTTTATATTAAAATATTATATATATAAATAAGAATCAGCTGAAAACCCAATTGCAAACAATTTTTCAAAGATTAATTTTAAAAAAGAGAAAGGGCAAGTCTGGACATTGGCCGTTAAAGAGCATGCACATCCGTGTTGTGATACTCCTCATCAACGTTTAAGTTTAGTTCTTAACAGGAAACATTTGGCCAGAATGGCCTTCGAATATTTTAAGTAATCACTGAACTATATATATGAGTATTAGTCTTTAGATTATGTTTTCAAATTGTTTAACATAGGTTTAAATGTTTCTCCCCTCTCCATTCTTTCTCTTAGATTGAGATGCATAGACTTTCTTAATACTATTTCAAAACACTCAGTAAGGCAACACAAACTCCCTTTCCTTAGCTCCCTCACAGTACCGAACAGAGCTGTGAAAGTGTACGTGAATATACACTGATTCTGTAGAATAGATATGTTTTTCATATATTTCTACTTAATCTGATTACTTCCAAAGGGGATTTGAAGGTATTAATGGGTAAATATTGATCAATGCCAATACCTGAGTATGTTTCATGAACTTAAGGCATTCTCCTCATAGCCTAGATAGTCAGCCCCATTAATTCCCAAACCAGCTCTGGGGTGCATGCCACTAACTTCACATGCCTCAGGCTGACTATAAGAAAAGGCTGAGATGACACAGCTAAAGCCTATGGCTACACTTGTTAGATAAAACATTTAGGTTTCTACAGAGACTGAGTTTAATCACTTATTAGAAAAGATTGTTTGGTACCTGTAGGCAATTCTCTAGGGCTGACTGTCACTTAATAGTTTTGATATTTTCAAGAAAGTCCTTACAGAGTCTGCTTTATTTCTTCCAGTCATTCTACCATCATTTGTGTAGCTTCTAACAGATGAAATTCTGGTAAAGAACTGAGAGGTTCTATTATTTAGCAAATAAGCAAAACTATGTGATATATAATTAAAGTTCATTGGTGTTATAATAATTTAGAGTTGTGATAAGATTTTTATTAAGAAAGAAAACTTCACCCACCTAGTATAAGTTAAAATTGTTGTATCAGGCTATGATTATAGAAAGTTAACCAAGCAACAATTAAAAACAATTAAGATAAGCTACTATAAAGCTCTTTCTTGTACACCAGGGCTCAAAATTTCTGAAGCTATAGCAACTTGCCTATTTTACCTGTGCCAAAAGCCCCTTCAGAAATTTGGTGAGCTAGTAGGTCTTTCAACTCTGCCTGTGCACTGGCTTCTACAAGAGAGGTAGTATTGCATAGTGTGTAAGGCGCAGTCCCTGTTTTGCCAGTTATACCAGCTATGTGACTTTGTGTAAGTTATTTCACCAATATATAAAGTGTTGTGAGAATTGAAAGACATAATCTAAATAAAAAGCTTACTCCAGGGCCAGACAAATATTAAGCACTTCATATGTAGAAGCTATCACCATCATCATCATCATCATCATCATCATCATCAAAAAATACAAAAAATACTTTTATTTATACTAACTTATCTATCATAATATACTCAATGATTTCTGATTAATAAATAATATCCAATTAATTATAATTTCTACAAATTCCATGGTGTTAAGGACTTTGTCTAATCCACCTCTATATCCTTTCAGACTCACAAATGCCTGTACATATGGGAAGCTCCACGTATTTTTGTTGTCGAAAGGTCTCCCTGCAGGACAGCCCATGCTCAGAGCAGGGTATCAGGGCTCATCCTAATGGGAGAGCCCCCGGAGCACTTTCCTCCTGCCACCATCCCGCTCCTCTCTATTCCATCAGACACCTTCCAGTAGCTGCTGCTTTCTACACTGATATATTTGAAACAGGGGCTTATTTCTCCAGGATTCTCATCCTTCTAAGACTCAGTTAGAGGGGATAATAGTGAAATATAACTCACTCAACATCTTTGTCTTACTTGGTAGGATAAACCTCACAGGTCAAAATATACTACTAGTCGAATTGTGGTGACTATATAAACTTATTTCTGATTCACAGGACATTAATACCAAAATATACTTGCTCTCTAATGCCTAAAAATAGCAATATAAATTTTGCTTATATCTTTTATTTAAAAATTAATTTAGTTTTAAAACCAGATCATATATTTCCATGGTCCAAAAATTAAAACTTTACAGAAAAAATATACAATGAGAGATCTCAATCTCATTCTTTACTACCTGGTTATACCCAACATTGGCCTTAATGGGTAGCAATTTTTATTAGTTTTCTTTATAACCTTCCAATGTTTCCTTAAACAAATGTAAGTAGATGGAAATGCAAATGCATATATTAAAAAGGTACTTAATATCACTAATCATCAGGGAAATGCAAATCAAAACCACAATGAGACATCACCACACACCTGCTATAGCTATTACATTATTAAGTTATGTTATTATGGCTTTTATGACTATTATTAAAAGGACAAGAAACAAGTGTCGATAATGATTTGGAGAAAGTAGAATCTTTGTGCACCATTGGGAGGAACATAAATTGGTGCAGTAATATGGAAAACAGCACAAAGTTTTCCTCAAAAAATTAAAAATAGAACTGCCAGGTGATGCAGTAGATCTACTTCTGAGAATTTATGAGAAGAAAATAAAAACACTAACTTGAAAAGATAAATGCCTCTCCAGCATTATTTACAACAATAAAGATATGGAAACAACCTAAACATCCTTTGATAGATGGAATAAAGAAAATGTTGGCCCTGGCTGGCATAGCTCAGTGGATTGAGTGTGGGCTGTGAACCAAAGTGTCGCAGGTTCGATTCCCAGTCAGGGCACATGCCTGGGTTGCAGGCCATGGCCCCCAGCAACTGCTCATTGATGTTTCTCTCTCTCTCTTTCTCCCTCCCTTCCCTTTCTAAAAATAAATAAATAAAATCTTAAAAAGAAGATGTGACATGTGTTGTGTGTGTGTGTAAAATTCAGCCATAACAAAAGGAAGAAATCTTGCCATTGCAACAACATGAATGGCTTTGAAGGCATTATGCTAAGCCAATTAAGTCAGACAGAAAAAGACAAATACTATGTGATTTATTTGTGGAATCAAAACAAAAAGAAAAATGAAAACCACACTCATAGATACAGAGTGGTGGTTGCTACAGGCAGGGAGTTGGAGGTGGGTGAAATGGGTGAAGGTGGTCAAAACATGCATGAAAATCTGACTGCAAATATCACAGGAAAGCAAGAAAATGCAAAGTTAGACAATAATGAGATATCAGTTTGCATGGAACACACAAAATAAACTTTCTTAAACACCAAGTATGGGTGAGCTTATACTATAGATTCTGACTAGAAAGAGTAAAGCAAATTTTGCTAATTTAATGTGAACGCAAGATGACAGCTATGGGGGAGTAGACTGGTGGGTGGAGGAATCCAGCAAAAAGGAAGAAGGATTCATGGTCATGGACAACAGTGTGGCGAATGAAGGGCGGACGGGGTATAAGGGGCATAAATGGTAATGAAAAAAATACAATCAAAACAATTACACAACTACTGTGCATACAAAGAAGAAACTAAACACGTGGTTTAAATTGTACTTAAATTCCCACTTACCAAAGGTTACTTTTACAATATATCCAAATGTATAATTACCATATTTTTCACTTTTCTCCTAATGCAATCTAATACATTTTTAGCAGAAAATCAAAAGGATTTTATTATGCTTCTATAGGTTTGCCTAGTTACTATGATGAAACAGTAAGAAAAAGAATAAAATTAGATTTAGTAGAAACATCTACAAGACTGGCTGTTTAGTAAGGAAAAACCAGAAGGGGGCTAATTTGCCATGTGGTTGAAAGTGCATGAAAAGCAAAGGCTAGGACTTGGAGGTGCGTATGAATGGAGAGCTGAATGTGGCTAATAGTGATTCAGGGTACAGCCTCGTAATTCGCACTTCTCAAATGTCAGAGGATGAATGTATTGACTTGGCTCTCCACGAAGGAAGCACATGATTTAATCTGCTCTACCAAGACCCGGCATTGATGTTTGTTTTCTCATGCAACAGAAGGAAACTTTATGACCTGAAAGAAGTAGAACAGCTCATTCAAGTAAAACGTAACAAGCACTAAGGTGCGGAAATCCCATGCCACCTAATTTTTAAATGACGAATACTGGCAACACATCCCAAATACTAATTGTTCTATAGCTGTTGGAGAAAACGCGCATACCTCTACTGTCCTTAAACCTTACCTTGGAGTAGATCATACTTTGGGCTAAAATTATCCTGGGACCCTCAGTAATTCCAATTGATGTCAGCACTTGGTAAAAGGCAGGAAACTAAAGGAAATAGTCCTTGCTCTTGGTTTGCTATAACCTGCTCTTTCAAATGCCAGGGTATCCTGTTCTTTTGCAGAGAGGGGAAGAGGAAAGTGGTTTCGGCGTGAGGGTGCTGATATACTTCAGGAAGCTGCTAGAAGTCACAGGCCCCTCTCTGGATGGATGAGGTACACCTTTGCACTAAGCAGGCAGACGGCCTAATCAAGGAGAAACCTGGGCTCCTGGTTCCCCATTTAAAACTGCAGGGCCAGTTAGTAACTAAACCCATTTGAACTGAAGCTAATTTGCAAGGGTTTTGCTTGTCTTTTGGTTCAAACTTGGAGCAATTTGCACCCAAAAATCAGAAAAAGAGGGGGGAAATTCCAAAAGAAAAAAAGAAAGGTTCCCTTCTTTGAGGTCCAACCTGCAGGTGCCTCCATAAAGGATTAGAGCAGACCACGAACTCTGGATAAAACCACTGCAGCTGCGATGCGCTGCCAACAGTTAAGCCACAGATTGGGCAAAGGTATTTGCAACTCCTATTAACGATGAAGGATGAATAATCAGAATATATGAATAATTCCTACAAGTCAATGAGAATAAGGAGCAAGTTAATTTTAGAAATGGGTAAAAGATTAACTGGTCCCTTTGGAAAAGAAAGAAAAGACACATGCTTGGCCCAGGCACACTGGAAAAGGCTGGCAGGAGTGGGTGCAGAGCCAAGTGCCAGAACCCCACCATGGGAGGGTCTGTGTGCCCAAGGCCTGGAAATCACGTGGGAGATGCAGCTCCCATGGGTTAACATACAGAGCTGGCACCGAGGGGTACTCCTCCTGATCTTGACCCCCTCACTTTCCCAGGGCCACCGAGGCAGCAAGACTTTGAACAAGATCTGTGTGGTGATAAACTGAGGAAGTGCTAATACAGATGTGGTCTGGCATGGTTCCTTCCTGACTCGGATCATCTGACTCCTATCAACACTGGGGCTTCTACTGTCTCAGTTCCACAATAGTTAATGTTAGATGGAAAACATCCCAGAAGTCAGAGCTCAGCGACGCAAAACTCCTGAAGTAGAAACTGGATTGCAGACCCGATACATCAAACACCTCATCTTTTGATCCATGTCCCAAACACCCAACACTTATGAGGAGAAATATAAAAGTGAATGCAAAGAAAAGCCTTCTTAAATGGCCAATACTTATTTTCCAGAGATAAAACTTTATTTGAGGCATCAAGCAATATACTGAAAGAGGTGAGTCATGCACAAGTAATGTCCTTATTTCCATTATTGTACATTTGATGCTCTCTGCCCTCTTAAAAAGGATGGATAGTGAGCAAAGATGAGAAGCACATAGATTTTATACAATATGAAACCATATCTATATAAGTGCTTGAGAAAGTCCGCTTTAAATTTAGCTTTCCTTCTTTAAAAAGCATGTCGGTTTTATTTCGGAAAACTAAAACAAGCTAGTTCTTCCACTGAGGATAAGGTTTCTCCCCAGAGTTATTTATGAAATAATGCAGCTGCCTTTTTCTTTAAAGGGGTTCTTGTCTTCTGGAATTCCTTTCACCAGAGGATCCTCTCCAGAACGTTCTTCAATGTAGTTTTTTATTTCTTCAGAACATTTAGACACCTTAAGGGGGAAACAAAATGGATTAGGTCAGCATTGTTCAAACTCCATCACCAGCTTCCAGTGAAATTAACATAACTGGATATGACCAGAACTTACAACGAGGCTGAAAAATATTAAGAGTGCAGCATGGAGCATATATATAATTTAATAAATGATACAATCTATGTAAAATGTATTTCTAACTATGGTCAGGGTCACAAAGTTTGAATGTCACTGTATTAAATAAATTACCCTCAGCAATTTCTATCCATTGTGCCTCACATGGTTTCCTTCCTCTGCTAAAACACAGTTATGACGTGTCCGTGATATTTTAGGAACTAAACCAGACCCTGCTTTCAATTTCCCATGCCAATGAATAGTTACAGTAGTAAATTCCCTAATGTCTTGGGGTGTATCCTGCCAAAATTCTCACTTACTAGGGGTGTGTGCCACATTCTGCAATTTCACAAAATGGTAGAAGCAGTAGAGAAAGTGTGACTCTGAGGAGGCTGAAGTTGCCCAGTCATCCGATTCTGTCTCTCTCTTCAAAATTCTTTCCCCTTAGTTGTTTGAGGGCAAAGATCATAAGAAAAGATGTGGTTGAGGCTTATTATGCTAATCTGAGGCTCTTGTGTGTATGTCATCATTTTAAACTTTATCTGAAATGGAGAAAGGATTAAACAGTTTCTTTAAAAAGTCTATTCTTAAGAAAGAGGTTGCAAGAGGGAGTAAAAAAAAAAGATGTGTTTTAATGAAGTCCTCTATTACTAGTCAGAAATTCGAAGTGAAAACTCAAGCAAATTCCACTGGAAACCACTTAAAACTAGGCAAAAATGTTTGCACTAAATTGGTAATTTAGATTAACAATCTTCAACTATTTAAATGGTGACCGACTAAAACATGTTTGCATGTGTATCCCAAAACATGTATAATCATTTACTTATAAATGCAGATACTACTGTGTCAATACGTCATCCACAATCATAAAACATAACCTAGAAATTATCTAAAAGTAGAGATTTTAAACTAGCCCAAAATAGAAATTTAACACATTACTCTCACACCTCAAAAGACTCCTTGCACACCAGCGTGGAGGCCACTGCTTTATTTATAATTTAAAACTAGAGGATGTAATTATCTGGCTTAAAATGTGGCAAAATGAAATCTCAACTGCCATTCTCTCAGGTAACACTGCCCCTCACTGTTGACATGCAGAGTTTGTGTGTGCTTCGAGTGGATTCTCAGAAGTGGTGATGCGAGTATCCACAACGTGGGGTCTGTGGCCCTGGAGAACTTTATGGGTAAGATTCACATTCCCCTAAATTACGTCTGTTCTTAACAAGGCTTCTTCATTAGGTTTCCAAAGAGATTGGTAACCTCCAAAGTACTCCTCTGCTGTATTTCCTTCCAGGACCGAGAGGATATGTTTGAACAATTACCTCGAGCCAGAATCCAGCCGGTGGATTTTGTGTCCTTGGCCTGAGCAGAGCACACTGCGCCTCAGACATGAACAGCTAATCAACTGAATAAGGAACGGCCTTGGGGCATCGGGCTGTGTTTTATTAACTGCCTATTGTTAGCTCTGGGTCCTTAAATGAGGAGCTAGTTAGCCTCACTGGGATTCAGGGTTTGCTTTTTCGTTTGTTTGTTTTCGTTCTTAAAAGTAAGAGGGCTGAATGATCTCTAAGAGCCTTAGTGTTTGTCTAGCACCACTACTCTATAATTTGAAGTGCATTATAAAATGTTGGAATATTATTAGCAGGACTTTGATGCCTCTCCCTCTTTCCCCTAAGGCTATCCGTGAAATTTTCTGTCGCTCTGGCAGACAGTTGGAATTCCTGAAGTTGGAAAGCCTCTCCAGCAGGGTGTGTCCTGGACCTGGATGTTGGGGAACTGGCGGGGAGGACCTGCTAACAAAGGATATTTTCAGTCAGCTGCATCCAGGCCCTCCCCAATTTCTAATCTGAAGTTTTAAATAATTAGAAGATGTTTGTCTCCTTTTTCCCCTGTGAGTTTTGCATAGCCATGCAAATATTAAGATATTCCAACTCTGCAGATAACGCTTTACTTCAGCAAATGCAACTCTGTTTAAGAGGTAACCTCTAAGGTTCATTGTGTGAAAAAACTAAGTGGCCAACACATGCCCTATTCTGAGGCACTGCTATCCACGGAGTGGATGGTTCCTTAAAGTGTCAAGAAACCAGCCTCTTCCTTGGGTCCCATAACCCATGGTTTTTCCCTTTAAACACAGCAGTATTTTTCAAGCTATGATAACTTTCAACATGGACAGAAAGGACTTTGCACTCCAAAATCGAGAAAGAGTAAGGATGTGGAAGTGACAGGTTAAATGTGAGAAAAGACAGGATCAAGAATAAAACTCAAAAAAGCCTACATCTTTCGAACATTACTCAAAACGTGCATCCTGAGTAATAAGACTTTGTCCTAAACAGACCATCACTATAGGAGGAAGTGAGCATTTTTACCATACCTGCTTCATTTCCATTGTTTTCTCTTAATTTTTGCAGTATTAAAACCACAGAGAAATAAAATCAGTTTAAATTGTCTTGCTGTTGAGAAAGGACTGGATCTTTTCCATTAAAAAAAAAAACACAACTATCCAAAAACCTATTCCCGGACTGTAGGTTGCCTGATTAAGGAAATAAGGAAGAAACAAAGGTCCCTATTACTGGTAAGAAAGTAAAGTAAAAAAATTACAAAACCTCCATCAAATTTCTGTGGAGACTTCTGAACACTGGGGTACTTTGTAATCCACTTCGGTGGTCTCTACAATTTTTCATCATGATCACTAAAAAGAATTTCCTTATGCACCTCAGTATATGTATAATTGTTTATGAATAAATAGATACTACTCTATGCATTTATTACTTATAAAACATAAACTGGAAATTATAAAGGGATGAGGTTAACAAATAAACACAGAAATTGCAATATTTTGCTTCCAAGCCCCAGTGGACTGTTCATTACACCCCTCTGGAGAGCTGTGGTGAAATTTAAAACTAGGTTTATTACAATTCAAGACTAAATGGTAGGGTTGAGGGTGGGAGGTGGGGGTGGGTGGGGTTGGGGAAGTGGTGGCAGGAGAATGGAGACAACTGTACGTGAACAACAATGAAAATAAATTTAAAAAAGACTTTAATTTGTGATTTTAAAAAGTGTTTCTTTCCACAATGAAAAAGATGAAGGAACTAAGTAGCCATCTGCCTTTTTCCTACAGCTGGAGTTTTTAACACCAAGTGTGTCAGAACAGGCAAATTTCTCGTCTGTTTCCCCTGGTCTGGGCTCTTCAGACGTTCTGACATTTGGCTTGAAATTACTCATCAGACCTCTCTCTCCTTCACCTCCTATGATTTCCCGTATCAACTGGCAGTTCCCAGGCACCACCAAAGCGCTACTTTAAGAAAAGCGGCAAAAACAAAGCAAAGCAACAACAACGACTTGTTTTACTGCAACAAACCAGGGAAAGCTGACACTGGTTTATTTCAGAGAAGGAAATATTCTGGGATAGCCAACTTACCTGTTGTCTCTGCAACTTCACTTCTTTGCGAAGTTGCTCAACTTCCATCTTCAGCTTTTCCTTTTCTGGCAAATCTTCGATGTGCAGGGCCGGCATCTTCGCCCCAGACCTGGGCCCAGGGACAGCTCTGGAAGTGGAGTGGCTGGAAATGCGGCAGACCAGGGCGAGTCCCAAAATAACTGCTGTGCCTGCGCACCCCGCCCGCGGGCGCAGGATGGGACCGCCTCCCCACGCCGGGGTCCCCAGCGGCCTGAGCGCTCCGCTGCCTCTGGACCTTCCCCTTACGCCAGCCCTGCCCAGCGTCCTGGGATCTTAAAGCTCCTGACCTGCCTCTAGCCTGCACAACTCCGGGAGGCCTGTCCCAGGCATCCCGGGGAGAGTTCAGTCCTAGGACCCTGAAAAGCGCTGCCGGATCTCCCGAGGGGATGTTGGCCCCAGCCCCGGCTCCCCACCCGGCCACGCCCGCGGGGGACCTGCCTGGGCTGGGGACCAAGAGTTGGGAATTGCGCTAGCCTACTTCCCTGGAGAATTATCAAAAGTTTGGCTTTTCGCACCCCCCCTTTTTTTCCTTTTCCAAGTCATATCCGGGTTTTGTTTATGAAGAAAGAAAATGAGGACACTACCCAGCAGGAAATAACGGCCCGTCACTTCTTCAAGAGTTTCAAAAATATACAGCATGTAACTTTCCCCCATTTACATACACATTTATTGTGGGAACTGTGGACGCTTAAGAGAAGTTCCAGATGGAGCATGAAACAGCTGTGATCTCAGAAACACTCTCCACATCTGCAGATGTCTAGCCAACCAGTATGTTGAATGTCTGGGAACTTAGGAATACTACTTACAACTTGCAGGGGCCTTTCCTGACGTTAAATTATCGTCGGGTTCCCCAACAGCAGAGGTTCTACTCTTCCTTCAGGGGAGTGTTTCGTAATGATTGGAGGATACGAGGATGATGCCAGGGAAGAGAGAGCAGGAATCTTTACGTTCTCCCCCACAAAATGTTCTTCACTCCCCTACAAAATGTTCTCCACTCCCCATCTGCCAACGTTTGGGTGACACTTGACACCAAGAATTTTAATTCCTGATTCATGTAGTATTGGTTTCTCCACTTTCTAGAAAGCAGCATTCATCTAGCTGCCACTTTGCAAGGCCAAGAAAAGTGTCTAATGTGAAAAATGTTTGCGTGCAGTATAAACTTTCCCTTGGACTATAAACTAAAACCTTGTTAGTGATACTTACAAGATTAGAAGAAAAATAAAGCATGAATGTGAGATACCTTCCCAGGCAGTCAGGTATTTCTTTTTTCTCTCCAGGGATTACCTACCATTTATAGGGTCAAGTTCAAGTTAAGGGTGGAGGCAGTAATGACTATTGCAGGGTAGTTAGCCTTAGACATCCATAACCACTCCCCATTTGTAAGCAGAGATTTTGTTCGTTCAAAAAACAATGCTCTGTTTGCTGAGTACTCCCGGGTTCTAGTCCTAGCTCTGACACTGCCCATCATTGGAAAAGTTGCTTATTGTTTTCTGGATTTTGGTTTTCTAATTTGTAAAATATGTGATGGGACAGGGGAGGGGTGAATTAGCTAAGGTATATTTTGTTTCTAATTGTATTTATATACCTACATCTGATAAATCACTTTCACAAAGAAAAATGTTAGGAGGTTCTTTTTCTGTATTAAAAATACCACATCTTCCAGGATCTTCCGGACTCAAAGAAGTCTGATAGATCAGCTGCTGGAGTTTTCCCTGTTAGTAAGCAGTGAGCCAAGACAAAACTCACATGTTTTCAGAATGCATTTTTTTTAAATTTCCCATTGCTTAAATTTAAAAGGTTGGTTAAAAATAGCTTAATTGAACTAGTGAAAGTAGTTACTGTGGCCTAAATTAAAGGAGTTCAGCATCCAAATTAAATAACTTGGTTAAATAAATTAATGTGAGTATATCTGTTCCAAATCATACAAACGGCACTATTTTGATCTGGAAATTTCTTTCCTGTGAAATCTCTAGTTGCAAGCAGTGAAAAATATTTATAAATCCATAATGGTTCTTTAACTGCTTCCCTTGTGTCACAAGACTTAAATTAGACATAAAATACACATGTCTACTTTTTTGAGATTTTGTTCGTATCAAATAATTCACATGCTAATATCATACTTAAGTAAATGAATTGAGCTCAGATAAATTGGGAAATTCTGAATCCCATGATCACATAGAATTCTGAAAAAATGATTTGTTCTTTGGTTTTGAATGGTAAAGGGATGAAAATGCTCACACACACACACACACACACACACGAGTCCCCTATTCCCAAGCACGGAATTGACCTCCCAGAGAGCAACGATGGTGAGCAATTTCTTGTGTATTCTTGCAGAAATATTTTATAAGCAATTTTTTGGATAAACAAATTTAAAAATCCATATCAGTTGTATTCAAATGTACTTTTAGCATTTTCCATATGTTCTGTATATTAGCCCTAATAAAAGTAAGCAAAATAATATGTGCAGAAACCACTCTGCAGTGAAAACGACAGGTGTAATTAGAATGAACTTTTATTATTCCACCATCTTTCAACAAATGTTTTAAAGAAATTTTCAGTTATAAAACAGTCATGGGGATGTAAAGAACAGTATAGGGAATATACTTAGTAAAATTGTAATATTTATGCATGGTGTCAGATGGGTTCTAGACTTAACGAGGTGATTTCTTCCTAAGTTATATTATCTACTCACTATGTTGTACACCTGAAACTAATATAATGTGTATGTCGACTGTAACTGAAAAATTTTCAAAGTCATTGGTTACATAAAAAAACTAAAAATGAAGAAATATGCTTAATAAAAATAATGTTAACAATGTGGTTATTTCCATTTTTAAAGTATAAAAGAGCAAAGACCATGAAATGTTTACCATGGAATGCAATAAAAGGGAAAATAATTTTTCTGATGTAGTGTGTTATTAAAAATCCATAAAAAGAAAACTATAAGAAAAATTTGAGGCCAATTATGTTGAAGTTGATCTTATACTAACTTGAACCAAAAAGACCACGGTTCTTATTTTATCTTGTGATTCTTTCAGGACATACATTCTCTCTGTCTCTGTTTTTGGTAGTGTGAATAAATTAGGCTACCTCCCAAATTATGCTCCTGTAAAATTTATAAAGTAAATGGTGATTGTTTGGGCCATTACAATGATGATTTCTTTACAGAAAGTGTAGATCACACATTTTGTGCCCTCTTGGTCCATTTGCTATTTGATTCAATTTATTATAACTATCACATGGGAATGTTCATGGACTGACTCGTTTCACGTGACCAGGTGCATAATTTTCCTTTCTAATGGAGATAATGGGAAGTCACAGGATGACCAGTTTCTGATGCACCAGTTACCTTAAAAACTAATAATTAATGATATCAAAATGATTTCTTTTATCAATATGTTCATACAAGACTTTAATTTTCATTGCATGTAATTGTTCAGTCTCATTACTCAGTTTATTGTTTCCCTCATGTTAACACATTCTTTTGGGAATTTGGGAAGTTTGACATTAGCCTTGTTTTGAAATGTTGCTAACTTCAATCAATCCAAATGAAGACAACTGAGTTTTTCTTACTAAAACTGAAACTCACCTATGTGTACAAAACACCCTGAAAGTACAAACATCTCAAGTGATATAGTAAGTATGTATACTTTACTTATTCTTAGTATTGATATCAGGAGATTTTGTTAAACAGCCAAATGCTAAGGCTATGCCTGGAGTATTTTTTGTTTCCCTGTAGTTTTACTTCATTCCAGCAATCCAGTCCCTGAAATAACAACTTCTGTGAGGGGAAAAGAGGCATTCACTGCCACTTGCAGCTATGGGAGGCTATGGGATAGTCATGATTTCATTTCCTTCTTCCTGGGCCATCTTTATCTATGCTTCCTTCCTACAATTTTTATCTTATTCAAAATCCTGCTGCTAATCTGTATTTTGAAGCAGCAGGAATTTTACCCTACTCTTGATTTCATTAATAAGCCAGTAAGAATTCTGCATTATGCAGTATAAAAAGTACTGTTTGCCTCCTTTTAATTGAATCACACACATTAAGTCAATTAGATTATAGAGACAATTTATTAGTTGGTACCACAGTTTCAAAGATGAACAGAACTTCTGTCTTGAGAATTTATAATATATTATTGAAATGAAGACAGCCATACATATTATAAAAAGAGATAGTGTATTAGTGTTAAACGACTTAAGAGATATACTGTACTCTTGGGATGAAGTTAAGGGACAGAGGAGATAGTTTTTATTAAGCCTCAGAAGAAAAATAGGATTTCAAAAGGCTGAAATGAGATGGAGTGGAGGAACATTTCAGGTGGCAAGATTAGTATGGCTGAACTCTGGAAGATGGGAACATGAGACGTAATGTAAGGGATTATTTCATATTTAAGTTTGTTGACTAAAGGAAGTCTACAGGGTGGTTCATAATAATAGAGGGCACTTATTAAGTGGTCTTCTATATGCTCATTGTTGATCATGATTTTAAATATTCAGGTAACAATCCATCCTAAACCCCACCCCATTTCATACATAGAAAAATTACTGAGGTTCAAACAGTTGCAGTTACTTGTCCAAAGCCTTCATCTAAAAAGACGGTGAGCCAGGGTTTTACTTTAGAGTTGTCTGGATCCAAAAGGAAAGCTAGAGGTGGTATATGTTACTAAATTCCATAGGTAAGACTTTGTATTTTTTTTAATCAGGAAAATAAGATGTGGAACGCTTAATAACCAATGAATTGCACATGCAAACTCCCTATAGACAGACCCCAATTAAACAAATAAAACATACAGTATACTAGATGGCAATGGGTACAATGGAGGAAAATAAAGTGGGAATAGCAAGTGCTGGAGGGTGGCTGGAGAGGGCTTTTGTAGTTTTAAACAAGGGGATAAAGAGCTTTTCTTAAAGAAAAAGAGATGAGACTCCAGTAGCATATTCTGGAAATCCTTAATACCCAACGCATCTTTGATGTATAGTAGAGTGTGTTGCTAACCGTTCAGCCAGAGGTCTAAAATCTAAACCTAAAAAATTCACCAGTTCACTCCTCTGAGCCTTGATTTTCTCCATTCCAAAATGAAGGCAATGGACAAGAGTCAATAAATCTTTGTTGAGTATTTACTGTGGCCAAAGTGGGCGGACACTGTGCTAGGAGCCAAACTTGGGACAACAGACCTTTAGATTCCCTTCTAGACCAAATAATAGATCATTCTTATCTTTTTAAGAGGATGACAATCAATCAGCATTTCTGATCGCAGATCAGCACTAAAAATAGCACTGTAAATGTGAGAGAGCAAGAAGGAAACACTAACAACAAAAACAGTTTACCTACTGGGGTCATTAACACTTGTCATTTGTTATGGAAACAGAGGTGTTAGTTGTCAGCACGAAGGGAGTGAAATCTGGCTTAGGCAAACTCAATGGGATGCCAGGAGGAAACTGGGAGGAAACCGATCACCAGGACGATGCAGATGATAGTTATTTTTCCATCATCTTGCCTTTACACTGCTACAGAAACAGGACGGATGGAATAGCATTTACCTTATTAAAGGATTCTGGACATTTCGTCTAGTTCCTTTCCCAGTAATAATATTAATTATTGGGTGTTACTATGTGCCAGGCAATATGCTAAGTGCTATAGTGACCCTAGTATAATAGTTAATCCCCATGAAAAAGGGGATAGCACCATTATTATCCTATCCTACAGTAGAAGAAACTGAGATTCAGAAAAATTAAGTAATGTATCTAAAGTCAGGTAGGCAGTCAAGTGCCAGAGCCAGAACTCCCTGGCTTCTCCTAATATTTTTTCTGGTGCTGGTTAAGTCCACTGTGCTCTGTGACCCAGGCTGAAGCCTCAAGCCAGCTGGCATTCTGGGAAAAAGGGACATCACCAGTGACAACTAGAACTGTGAGGATGTAGGAAGAGGTATTGTTAAAACCACCACTGCTGCCTGGGGGTTGAGAGAGAAAGGGAAACCAAAAACAAAACAACAAAAATCTCCAGAACACACATTCTGCAAAGATAAGCCTTCCATGAATCAAAAGAATAGCCTTCCTAATTTGGCAAGCAAGAGAAGGGTCAGGAAAATGTAAGTCTAACCATGAAATGTCCAGGTAGAACATTAGGAGCGTTGGAAGGGAAGGGAAGAAACATAAAACATTAACTACCTGTTGGCAACCAGTGTAACACAGATTCATTCACAAAACAGAGTAATGACTGTTAAAGAAAGGGCTCAATCAATACTTATGGTCAATTATGTATTAAACCTTATACTAAATTAATGTTAAGAAAACATAGACTTAATATCATCACATCTCAATTTTTATTAAAAGTTTATATTTAGAAATTTAAAAATTCATGTAAATGCTTAATAATATTATTATACATGGCCAAAAATTAATATTGCCATTAAAGCTTAAGATATGCCAAAGATTTTTTACATTTTATTTTTAGGAAATCACACAGCCTCCTTTCAGCTCCTTGAAGGGATTTTTGTCCTCTGGGACACCCTTTACTAGTGGATCCTCCCCGGATCTCTCTTCCACATAATCCCTCACTTCTTCGCAACATTTGGATACCTTAAAGGAAAGGAGAGAGAGATGACTCACTTGGTTTAACACACAACGCTGCAGATTCCGAGAACGCATTTATTATAATAACTTGCTGTGTTCCATCTTTTTAATGTGATTCTGCTCTCTGCCCATGCATATGTACTTTTCAGAAGACAAGAGGAAATGGCTTCTCCCTCCTGTCCTCCTGGACATCTCCAGGCAAAGGAGAAAGCGTTGGCCACACTCCAGCTAAGGGTTCCCAGCCGACACTGCCTCCAGATTCTTAAAAGGAGACAGGATCCAGGGATCAGAACATGGCTGGCAACACAAGTCAAGGATGTCACTGGAGGGAACATTAATTACACGTTTCCTCATTCCAAACATGCGGCCTGTAAAGGTGGGAGGGAATGAATCGTCGTTAAATTCCAGGCTTATCACCACTCCTGGAATCTCAGAAGTGTTCACATATAATTTCATTTTAAATTCATCTACCATGATTGATCATGACAGTGCACTTGAAGATGAATTCCAAAAGGTCAGGGAATATGGCTGCTTTGTTCGCATGTACCCCAGGCATGTAGAAAAGAGCCTGCATTTAGTTGGTGCTCAGCAAGGAAATATTTGCTGAACTGAATCATTTGTTTTGTTTATGGACTTGCTCCTCACTCATCTTCACCATTATAGCATTAATTCACAAAGAGTCAGGCTTTAGTATTTTAATGGACTCAGCCAGAGCCTGCTAATGTACCATTTAACACACCTTTCAGAGAGGCAGTGTTCTATACATATGTAAATATGTATGTGAGTCTACATTGATAGATGCATATGGGAACAAAGTATTCATTTTTTTCACTTTCACCTTGTTTTGTGTTCACTTAATGCATCATTCATGACATTAACACACAAAAAACCTTCATTTTTGGCAGCCCATGAAGCAACCATTCTGTTAGCTATCTAGCCAATTTATTGTTTTGTTTTTAATAAAATCTTTATGATAGTATTGTATGCAAATTCCAAGCAACATTAGACATAAGACTTAAGATTACAACTCTGCAAACATTACTCATATTAGAACAAATCACTTCTAACTGGAGCAAGGCACTGATGAGGTGGCTCCTTCATAGGATAAAACATGGAGTTCGTAAACACTTTTAAAACATACAGTCATTTGGATTCACTCTTTTTCTTCCCCGAAATTCCAAATTGAGATTTAAATTCACCTTTTTTCCCCTCCTCCAAACACCGGCTCTTTTGGCCCCAACCAGACGTCAGGGACAGAGGTTTACATTGCTGTCCTAATTCAGGAGGTTGACAGTGTCTGGCTAGGATCTCAGGACACAAAGAGCAATAAATCACCTAAGGTCCTATGTGAGTGCATGTGTTTAAAGTGACCTCAGTGAGGCTTCTTATAAGTATATATGGTTTAATTCAGGAGTACGTGGTCTGGTGAAAAGCACTGACACTGGATTCAGCCACTGCAGGTTTGAATTTCAGCCCTGCCCACTGACCAGCTCTGTGAGTACATCTTAGTCTAGGTTTGGCTACTTCATCTATGAACTAGCAAGAGTGACACTGGCTGCATTAAGGGCCTGGAGTACAAAGATGTGCAGTCACATGGTACTATCCCATTTATTCCTCCCCATTACCCTCTGCATTAGATATTATTACCCTCTGCCCATTTTACAGAAGAAGAAACAGAGACAGTGGTAAGTTAGACAACTTCAGTGAGTGTGGTTACACAGGGAGAAAGCTGTGGAGTCTGTCTGAACCAGAGAGAGGTTCCAGAGCCCACCCGCTGAGCCAGATTGTAATGCCACTAAGCCATCCTATGTGTCAGAGCTGTAGGTTCAGAACCTCGAAGCTGTGTGGTGTGTGTGTCTGTGTGCGGTTTGTGAGTCTGAGATTAAATTAGTTTGACTGCTAAGAGCTAGGAGACACTGAATAACAGGAAAAGGAACCCAAAACCTAACAGAGAATGATGCACATAATGTTTACTCAAAGTGAAAATTCCCAGGTGAACATGCACCAAGTGAATAATAAACATGAAGACAGCCAAATTGCTTACAAAATCACAATCCTGAGCATATAAATAATAAATGGCCATTGTGTGCTTCAACTAAAGAAAAAAAATAACTCTTCTTTATCACCAAATTATATTTTAAATTCCCCAAATTATAAAGATAAAGATTTGAACTTTTTTGGTATGTGTTCCAAGCTTTTCTTCTGTTTATAGATTTAATTTTATCTTTATAGCCAAATATGTTTTGCCTATGTGGGAAGAGCAACAGAAAAGTTTGAGACAATTTTAAACATCAAAGAAGCCAAAATTCCTATTTTTATTGGGAATAAGAGTTTTAAGCTAAGTACGAAGATAGTACACTTCTTTTTTCACTTTGTCCTGATAAAATGAGTTTTTAAACAACATATAACATATACTTTTATCATTTGTGAAGGAGCACATACTTTTATCATTTATCATTTCTACTAACTTTCCTAAAACATACAAATCTAAAATCTCTACATTTTCCAAGCTTTAGTCACTGCTTCTTTGGTGAAACTTTTATACCTTTGCCATTTATGTCCTTTAATGTCAGGGAACGCTTGGTAACCAGTTCCAAGACCTGTCAGATATTTTTGGGAGGAACTTGAGTTCTTGTGCTTGAACTAACTTGTATTTCCAGAGAAGGAATAGCGTGTACTCATTTATTACTGGCCATGACAGTGCTAGAAGGGATGAGGTCTTGACTGAAAGTATTTAAACAACATCAAAGTATTGCATCAAATAAAGAGCACCTTATCAGTTTAGAAAGATAAAAACAAAAGGCCAGTACGCATTGCTTTATTTTATTGCTTAGCTAAAATGTGGCCTCTGTCTCATATCCTTATCATTTTTGAATTTTCCTTTTTAACAACTCTAAAATATAAAAACACTTTTAGCTTAGTGACTGCACAAAAACAGGCAATGGCTGTATTTAACCCATGGAAAATAATTTGCCAATTCTTTCACCTAGAATCTAAATCAAAAGGTAATTGTGATTACTTTCTTAATCTCTGTTAAGCTTTGACTTGCACACTTTATTTTTAACTATATTGAGCCTCTCCAGTGAATGGTGTGGTGCAGGAAAAATAATTTTTCTTCTGCCTTTGTAGGTTCTTGGCTTGCAATAAAACCCCTCGCAATAAAAAAGCAGATCAGCAGAGGGAAAAAACAGAACAAACTAAAGTTTAATCACATGTATACCTTCTGTATACATAGGAGACACCTAGGAAAACTGAGGAACTCCCCAAAATGGACCAAGACACCTCCTTAGATACCATGTCCAGCTAAAGGCAAAGGACAGATGGGCCGGGGGAGTGGGGCTGTGGGCAGTTTGTGAGACGTTCCCAGGCAAAGCACAGTGAGCAAGCGCAAGGCTGTGAAGCAGATCCACGTCTTCGCCTTCTCCCTTGATAATAGTTTTCCAGAGATTTGGTCATCCTTCTTTTACTGGAACAGGGAGGGAGACACCCTCACAAATGGAGGTTTCCCTTACACATGTAAAAAAAATTTCTTACAAAAGGGCAAATCTTTCAGGTTTTCAGAGTCTTTCCTGGCTGTTTCTTAAAAGTCATTAGACTAAAATAATCCTTATGCCAGAAAAGCATATTTGGGGGCAGCAAATTCTGCACCCGTTCAATGGTCTCTAATCTGGTAAATCCGACAGCATCTCTAGTTACAAAAAGAATGCAAAAGAAAACAGGTTTACCAGCATTCTCTCCAGTGTCACTTCTTTCTTGAGCTGATCAACTTCCATCTTCAATTTGTCCTTCTCTGTCAGATCCTCAATGTTGATCACCGGCATCTTCTGCCTGCTAAAAGGTAGAAAGTGAGTTCATACACCTGGATTGCTGGGCTTGCTTCAAGTCAGTGTTAGCCAACCCTTCCCTTGGCTCTTAACTTACTGAGTGAACTATTTCTTTCTTTGTGTGTTTGTTTTAACCTCCTATGACAATTGGTTTCTCCTGAATGCTCTCCAAACAATTCTAGCACTGAGCACTAGCCTTGAGATTTTAAAGCTTCTTTATGATCTTCACTAATATGATTAAACCAAGCAGGAGACTCTAAACACCTGCTAGTAGGTTGAGCGAGGAGGTCAGTGTAGTCAGCAGGTAATCTTAAACACACAAAGCTCCTCCTTTTTTTCCCTCGTTTTTTTTCCCCCATGGTATAAAAATTTGGATTTCCAACCTTCATCTCCAGCTCTAAAGTCCTCCACCATATGATTTATGCCATTTAAGTTAGTTTAAGGTCATTCTGAGGACTGCCCATTAATCCTCTAAATCGCTGGAGTATTTAATCTGGTATTAACAGAGAACCAAGGAAAAGTGTCATTATAAATTCTTTATAAATGTTGGGTTGAAATATGCATCCATGAAATGGAAATAAAGCAAATAAGCTATTTAGTTAATAAAAATAATTTTCATATTACTTCAAAGTGTTTCTCCAAACAACACCTAAAATTTGTATGTAACTGGCACACTGAATTGGAGGAGCTAACATAGCAGAATAATGGGGATCTAGTGAGTTTGATCTACCAATATCATCATAAAAGAATAGATTCTTTCTTCTGCACTCTCAGCAATGGGAAAAATGGCACAGGAGCTTGGTCGTACCCACATGAAATTACCTGGAAAATAGTTCATTATAGCCAGGTGACATCGTGCTGATAATCTCTACTTTTTTCTCTTTTGACTCTGTGGTCCAATTGTTATAACAACAATTTTATGGAAGTAGTCATAGTTGGGGCATATGCTATTTCAGAGGACAACTTGTACATCTACATAAAAACACTCTATCAGTAATTAACTTATTTCCTTGTATTTATACAGTGTTTTTATTTTCAAAACCTTTGAGGAAATATTTCCCTTCCCAATTGTATAATGTCCTGTTCTGCTCTGGGAAAGAGGTAGTTTAGCGTATTTTTAGGGATAAATGCCTACCGAGTGCAGCACAGAAGTATAAAAGAACACCCTGTGGGTATCCAAAGCCAGTGTTCCCTGTTCCTTTTATTTTTACTATTTTGTTCTTTTTATTTTTAAAGAAACAAGGTGATGACAAGAAGGTTATTTCTTCCTGTGTAATTATTGTTTGGTATCTGGGAGCCCATTCTCAATTTTATTCTGATATTCTTTCTCACTCCCTTCAAACTACCTACAAAATTCACAAGCACATTTATTTCTGCTGACTTTTACCTGTTGATATTATCATGTATGGAAATTTTCTCCAACTTGGAAAACTTATTTCACTTGACAATGGCTCTGACACTTCAGTATAAGAATCAGATCAGGAACTTGTTAAAATGTAAGCCCACATTAAACCTTTGATTTGAAGAAGAGCTTAGAATTTCATTTTCTCTGTTCCACAGAAGCCATACTGTATTATTGCCAATGAAATGATCATTCACTGGCATTTGCTGACTGTGAGGCCCCAACCAAGTTACTTAACCCCTCTGTGCCTTTGCTTACCAAAAAGTAGAAGCAATAATACTACCTACACGGTAGATTTCTTGACAGAAATAAAGGTTGCCTAACAGTGTGTAGCATGGAGCAAGTATCAGTACACTTCGACTGGGTTGCTCACTGCACCTGTAGACATTCACACTGTGCTGCCCTACATGTCACTTACAGATAGGTGGCTTTATAAGTGCTCTAAAAGGATATCATAAAAATATGATTTAGCTCCTTTAATACCATATGTAGTAGAAAGTCTTGGTGCCCTACCCAGATTCTCCTTTTCAGGGTACTCACCCTCCCAGCAGCTGTGGGTTTTGACTGCCAAGGGCAAACATTCTACATAGGTTGGCTGATGGGAACTGTTTCAACCAGATACCTGGGGGATGAACTCCCCAACTGGCCCCTGTAGGTGCCCTGTAGCAAATGGCTGGCTGAAGTGGGGTCCTGATAGCCAATGCCACTTGCCCCACAACTGATAACCCTTGGTGTAATTTGGGACCTTCCAGAGGTCCCCATAGGTTCAGGATGAAGCTAGGCTTCTGAAACCACTCCTGTGCCTAACTTCCCCTGCTTCGCCCTGCTTTCCTCCTCCCTTCAGATGTTTCTCCTGAGAGCTCACCCTCAGTGAATCACTTGGTCAAGGATCCGGCTTGGCTCTTCTTCTAAAAAAACTGAAGACACTATGGATTGTAAGGACCTTTAGAGGAGCTTGCACGTCTGTCTTAACTTTTATGTCCTTATAAGTGTCTGTTGTTCTGTATAGTGTGTGGTATACAGAAGAGAATCGTGAAGTGTTGAAAAGTCACTTGCAATATCAGATATTCACCTAGTCATGGAAAAAAGTGCAAGCTATCTAACTTCATTTTATGAAGAATTTTTACAAACAATTTCTTAACTCTAAAATGCAGTGACTTCGCCATGTTTAATAATATTTTAAGTAAAACACACTTGAATCTTAGATTCAAGAATGCTTACCAAATTCAATGCCACAGATCTTATATGAAAAAATTTAAAGAGTGAGGATCAAAATTTTCACCTTCTTCAAGGACACACAGAGAAGGGAGGGTGTATTGTCTGTATGGAGAGTCCAAATGCTCAGAGTTGTATCAAGTTCAAAAGCTTAAATGATTCAGATATAATATCTTCTAATTTACTCTCTACCCCATTTTCCAGATGAAACAAAGGTTGTCTAGAGAATTAAAATATCCAAAATCACACAATGGGTAGAGATAGAGCTGGTGCTATAACATAGATATTTGTTTTTCTGGCCTGGGGTGTTTTCTACTCCAGCGCACTTCTCTCATACCCTTCTTCAAATTAGTGTAAAAGAAATTTATCTTTTCATACTCCACAATTACATATAAAAAAGAAGAGCAGAGTTCACTAACCTCCCCAACCCCCATTCCTACCCCACTACCTGGCAGTTCATATTCTATGCTTTCAGGTTGGGCCATCTCTCCATGGAAGTCCTAAGTGGAGCTAGATCAGATTTCAGGCCCTAATTCCAAACATCCCAACCCCTTCTTCACCAGAATATGAGAGGAAGACTGAAGACTTACAGACCCACAAGTTAAGGTATCAGTTACTGCTAACCCTGGAGAAAAACATACCCCCATTAAGTAGAAGATATTTGCATTTGACCTCTTCCTCATGGTATCATTTGGGTAGCTCAGGTCCAAAACAGAAGAGGGTGGGGAGGATCTGTATCACAGTCCAACTACATCCAGGGAGTAGTGGTTCTCAATGAGGACAATACTGCCCCCTAGAGGGACTTTGGAAAATACGTTAGTTTTCCAAAATATGTATAGTTTTCACTGGTTTTTGTGGATGTGGGTGAGAGGATATTGGGAGAATAGAACTGTGTACGTTTAGCTTATGTGTCTCTCCAACATCTGTCAGAGTCTCCATTACGTTTTTTGCTAATTTTAAAAAAGATTTTATTTATTTATTTTTAGATAGGGGAAGGGAGGGCGAAAGAGGAGAGAAACATCAATGTGTGGTTGCCTCTCACACGTCCCCTACTGGGGACCTGGTAGGCAACCCAGGCATGTGCTCTAGACTGGGAATTGAATGGCCTACCCTTTGGTTCACAGGCTGGCACTCAATCCACTGAGCCACACCAGCCAGGGCGATTTTTTGCTCATTTATTTTATAATTAAAAGAGGCTGGTGTAAGGCTATCTGTTTTTACACATCACACATTAGCACATTTTGAAATAAGAAAACTTGACCAATAAAATGTTTAACTTATAAGAGCTATATTAGCAGGAAATTATTTTAAAGTCCTTTGTTTTATACAGAGGATCAATCATGGATTCTTTGAAATAAAAATGTTGCTAGATTACTTCAAATATTTTGAGTTATAAACATTCACCTTTTGAAACATTTTCAGAAACAAATCCACTATGTCATGTACTATAAACTTGTAATCATGTAGGTATAAACTGTCTTACCTTACACTATTTGTTTGCATCTCAACATTGTACTTGTGGCTATTTTTTTAAAAGCTAATATTTTATTTGTTCATTCTACAAATATTTCCTAAGTGCTATTATGTGTCAGACACTATTCTAGATAGATGCTTGAGGGTAAAGCAGAGAAAAAATATTAGAAAACTTGACCCCTAAAGAACTTACATTCTATTGGGGAAGACAAAACAATGAATAAGATAAAGAATAAAATGTGCAACCTATCAACTTGTGATAATACCTAAGAATAAAAATAAAATAGGAAAGAAATGGGAATAGGAAACATCAAGAGAAGGGTTTCAATTAATGAGAGAGAGTGGCTAGAGGAGTCTTCTCTGAGATGATGCTGAGTGAGGACCTGAAGGAGAGGAGGGAATGGGTCATGTCTAAGGGAAGATTGTGCTATGCAACAATATGTGCAAAGGGAGCAGCAAGCCAGTGTGAATATGAGGAGCCAAGTGAATCTTGGCGGGAAATAGTGTATGATATCAGTGACCGTGGAGGGCTTGCAGGCCGTTCGTTGTAAAGATGCTGGCTTTCTTCTGGGTGGCTTAGGGAATGTTGGAGGGTTTTGAGTAACAGAGTGGCATTATCTCTCTAAATAGACTCACATCTTTTAGTGGTATTACTCTGGCACCTACTTAGAGAGTAGACCATGGAGAGCAAGGGTAGAAGCAGAGAAGAGGCAAGTTTGATAATTAAGATGAGACATGACGGTCGCCAACACCAGGGTGACAGGAGTGGAAGGGGGTGGGACAGGTGCTGAGAGTCTAAATATATTTTGAAGGTAGAGAGAATAGGATGCTCAGAGAGAGCAGATGTATAATGAAAAAGGAAGGGAAAAAGTCAAGATAATCTTAATGATTTGAGCCTGAATAATTGCAAGAAGGAATATGCTATTTTTTGAGAATGGATACCAGAAGGGAGTTCTCTAGTGAGATGTCTGCTAAATATTCACTTAAATGTATAGTCTGGACTTTAGGGAAGAGGCCAGAGTTTAGGAGAGAGCCACGAGAACAGATGAGAACAACCACAGTAAATAGGAAGGAGAAAAAAAGCAAAGGAATAGACACTGGGGCACTGTAAAGTTAGGAAAATGAGAAGAAATTAACAAAGGAGAGTGAGTTTGCTGTGATGAGAATTAAATGGGATTATATCACATAACAACCTCTCAGCATGTACTGCATGCAAAACACGGTGTTAAATGCATGTATGCAATGCCTCTATCAGTTTGTATTTTGTATCTATCCTTTTCCTTCCCTCTTTCTACTTAAGCCAATGAAATGTTAGCAGATAACAAGCCTTCATTCATTCAGCAGATATTTATTGAGTAACTACCATAGGCCAAGTGTTCTTCTGATAGCCAGGGGTTACAGCAGGAAACAAGACCAGCTTTCTCATTTCTTATTGTGTTTATACTTCATCGCTATATAAATCATTCTTTCCAGTTGAGTTGTTTCTCCAGTCACATAAAAGGTAGTTTTATTTTTGTTTTCTTTCTATCTAATCAAATCGTACATTTCATATTTGGTTTTTGAACATCAGCAGTTGTTTTTGTATCTGTTGCTATTTTATTACATGAATACCATTCTCTCTTAACCTGTTATTGTTAAGGTGTAGGTGACTTGTAGACATTCAAATATATTCTATAAGTCACTCTCTTCCCAAGAGCAACTCTGTTCTTACTGAGCAAACTGGGTTTTCAATATGCTGGAAAGATGAGGGATAGTGGTAGTAACAAGTAATTTGTTCATTCTATAGGCATATATGAGATCCTACTCCTCAGGTCCTGTTCTCAATATTGGGCTGCAAGGGTAAATGTGAAAAGTAAGTTCCCTGCTGCCACAGACCTTACATAATAGTGAGAGGATCAGACATGTAAAATAAAACTAATGAACAAAGTGATTTCACATGACAAACACTCTAGTGACAGTTTGTGAAACAGTAAAGTCATAAGGAGTGACTAGGATGTGGGCCAACATCATACAGGCTGATCAGAGGTACTGCCAGTGAAACCAAGGAGACAGTGAAGGTCAGGAGATGAGCATTCATGGAAGGAGAAGGGATAAGTGGAAGGAACAGTTCATGCAAAGGACCTGAGGTGGGAACAGACATTGTGTTCTAGGATAACAGAAACTACAGTGTAACTTGAGTATAGCAATGAAACTGGAAAAGACTGGCATTCGTGCTGCCTGTCATCTACCAGACCCAATAAGCAGAGACAGGGATTAAATCTTTAGAGGCACTTTATTCAGATGGCCAGAGATCTGAGAAGATGGTGAGTTATGCACCCTAACAGACTACCTTAAATTCCATTTTCAACCAACCCTTTTTGTAAAAAGTGTAGGTAAAGGGATTGGAATTCAGGAAAAAAGTTAATCAGATAAAAAGTTGCAGCATTCTTTCATCTGCATCCTCGGGGGTGGTAGTTATCTGTGTCCTGGGGTGGGGGGTGGCCATCTCTCTTTCCAGTTCAGTGGGTCAGATACCATCTTGATTGCTTGTGCGCTTCCTGAGGCACAAAGGTGGAACTGCTCACGGTCTCCAGGAGTCAGGGAGGGTCGTACCTTCAGTTCCCGAAACACTAGCTTTTCACACACATTGATTACTAAGCTTATTAGCTATTACCTGAAACTAAAATTTTCCAACATTTGAGGCCCCCCATCAGTAAGACCGGGGAGAGTGATGGGATGGGGTCAGGAGGGGGAGCAGCAGTCAGACACAGAGTCAGAATGAGTGACCTTGCATGGTGAGGAACTGAATGAGAAACTAATGCAGGCTTTCAATTTTATTTTGAAGGAGTCACATGGTGTGATATGGTCTGATGTGTAAATAAATAGCTTGCTGCATGGGGTTAAGTGGAGAAAAAAATGGAAACTGGGAGTTTTGGTAAGAATCTAATGTAATGGTCTACTTTAAGAGCAGATAGAGTTGAACTGTATTGGTGGCCACGGATATAAGGAGATACAGTGTCAATGAAAGAAATGTCCAAACTGGACATTTTTTATGTGTATGAATTTTTATGTGTTTATTTGAGTGAAACTTATGAAGTTTTATGAGAGATTTGAGTGACAATCGCTGGGAAGGAAAACCTAAATGGATTGAAAAAAACGCCCCTGCAAATGGCAGTTTTTCACCTTATTTTATACATCATAATCAAAAGAGGAAGTGTAGGTGGGTAACATACAATGCATTGGTGATAGATTAGGGAGGCAGGAGAAAGCAAATCAGGGAAACTTCTGGGATTGGATAAGATGTAAAATGATAGACACATACTTCTTTTACACAGATGTGTACAGGATAGTTAACAGTCAACCATGAACACAATAACAAGTTCCCTCGACATCCCGAAGGTATGTTATCACAGATGCAAAAAGACAATAGACAGGCTCAACTAAGGTGGAGACTGACCTGTCAGGGACAAGCCTAGGACAAGACTACCTGCCATAAACTGCTTTTAGTTAAAAAGTTTTAATTTCAGACCACCCTATGTGGTTAGTTTAGGTCTCCACGCTTTAAGGCCACAGTGCAGATGTTCCCTGAGCTTGCCAGGTTTGGTATGTGGCCCCTTTTTGTCCACAATGGGAAGATTAAAAATGTAATTTGGAGGCAGAAATGTAATTTGGAGACAGGACTATTGATAGATGGGACAATGAAGGAATGGGAGGTGTAAAGAGTGATTCCAAAGTTTTGGGCTTGAGAATCTAAGTAGGAGTGTCATTCACAGAAAGGAGAAAGATTGGGGGTATATGATCAAGACTTAAAATGAGGACAGCCAAGTAGAGAAGTTAAGTAGATTTAAGTGTTTGGAATTCAGAGGTGAGATTAAGATTACATATACATATTTGTGTGTGTATATATATAGATGTGTGTGTGAAATATATAAATATTATTTTTATACTTTATTAAACTTTTATATTACAAGTATAAGAATATACTTATTAGTACTTTTAATAAGAATATAACATATGTTCTTATACTTTTATAAAGTATATACGTATACTTTAATTCACATAAGAAGAGAGTACAGTTAGAGAAAAGTTCTCAGGGTTGAGCCTTGAGTTCCCCCAACCTTTAAGGGAAGGTAGAAGAGGACAAATTGATTATGAAGTAGTAGTCAACTAAGTAGAGGGAAATCAGGGGAATGTGGTATAAAGATTAAAATAAAAGCATTGCAAGAATGAGGAAGTCTTTAAAATTGTTAAGTATGCTGAGAGGTTAAACAAAATGTAGATGAGAAAATGTGGCCTTTGGTAACCTCAGGGAAAGCTGCTTTCAGTGTTGTGTATATGGAGAGGTCCAGTGAGATGTGGCAACATGGCAGGTTGCCCTTGATAAGGGCGCTTCCTGTTCTTCCTCTTCCCAATATGGAAGCCTAATTGGAGTGAGATGTGGACGAAAGGGTGATGAGGAAGTGGAGACAGACAGCAAAGATCATGTCTCTGATAGTTTTACTGGGAAAGACAGCAGTTACATGGGGCCCTAACAGGAAAGAAATGTAGAATCAGTTGTGAACTTTAAGTTTGAGATGAAAAAAATTTGATAGATCACCCCAAAGAGAAATGATTAAAACCTAGGTGAAGAAGAGCAAGAGAGGGACAGAGCTGATGCTGCAAAGGAGTGAGACGAGTGAAGTTCTTGAAAAGGCAAGGGGAGTCAGGACCAAGAGGAATAGCCAAAGGGCTCATCTCTCACTGGAAGAGGCATGGCTTCCACTGTCAGAGAAAGAAAGAGAGAGAATACAGGAGATTCAGCTGGTCGGTAGGAACAGGTCTCCCTTCTCTGGCTTCATTTGGTGTACCCCATCCAGGATAGTGCACTCCTCTCTCTTCTAGTACAGACCTTTCAATTCAACTCCGTTTCCCCTCTGCTAATAGTCGATAAGAGAAAAAAAGGATAGTGAGAGTGCTGGGAGATGTATGCCCCTTTCAAACCACAGCTACTGCCTCTTCCTGCCACCAAATGGCAGGTTGTCCCTCTCCCTCTCATGGGATTTAAGATACAAAAACTTTTCCATATAAAGCTAGAACGGATGAACATTTGGAGGGCTTATGACACTCAAGCAAGCAATGTGTAACTAACATGAGATTTAGGGTAGGGTACAAAAAAGACAGTATTTTTGCAAGAAAAGTTGCCTTTATACTTGGAAAGGTCAAGGTCCATTACTTTCTGCTAAATATAACCCTGAAAATAAGGACCTGAGTATTTAACTCTCTCAATCCTCTAATCTGATTATCAACTTTGGCAGATGTCTCTCTTAACAGCGTTATAGCAATGTATTTAAATTGTAGCTACCTGTTTGTTCTCAATGATAAACTTTACATTTGAGTGAAAAAGAAATCCAAGACAGAGCTGTCAAGACCTGAATTAAGAGCGTGAGAACATGTTATACATAATAAGCCTGACTTTGGTGCCCCCAATGTAAAAAAAAAAAAAGGGTGTGTGCACAGTGAGTGAGACGGGGAACCCAGTTTCAGACTGCCTGTGCTAGCCGTTTAGCTTTGGCCAAGTCACCTATCAATCCAGTCCAGGGGTGTCCAATCTTTTGGCATCTCTGCGCCACACTGGAAAAAAAAGAGTTTTCTTGGACCTTAAATATGTCATGACATGTAATCACAAAAGAATCTCATAATGTTTTAAGTAAATGTACGATTTTGTGTTGCGCCGAATTCATAGCCACCCTGGGCTGCATGCCCCCCGAGAGCTGCAGGTTGGACGCCCCTGAGAGAGCTTCAGCTTCCTCGTTCTCAGAGTAGGAGAGTAAAGTAGGTCCTTCAAATGGTTCATATGAGGGATTTTTTGAGCTAATAAATGCAAAATAAAGGCAAACTCTCAATAAACATTTTACCCATTATTACAGTTACTACTGTTGAAGTTTCCACGTGGTATAGAGGAATCAGGGGAAATTTTCTCTTTCTTTCCCATTCATGACATGCCACCTCCAGTGGATTGAATTCTGGGTAAGTGCTGACACTGCACTGTGCAGGAAAGGTCTAGGATTAAATAATTCAATATTTGTCTCAACCTTCTGGGTGCCCTACATAGTTAAATATGCAACAACCTGAGTGAGAGAAAAGATGGCCAACATCCTAAGCATGTAAGCATGACATTTGAGGGTACATACAACTAGGAAGAAGAGAAAAGGGGTTTCAGAGATTCTGCCCTCCTGCAGAAGGCGATGCTTTGCTAGGACCACAGCTCCTAAAGAACCAACCAAAGCAACTAGCTGATACCCAGGCATTGAAGATATAATGTTAGATATGTTTGTGTGGATGGGTTTTTTATTTTGAATTGAGGTCTTGCTTAAATTTTATTTATTTCCTCCTCCATGGTCCCATAGAACTTGATACATATTTTTAATATTTCACAAAGAACACCATATTGCAACAGGGTTGCATCCTGTTCATGGGTCTACCCTATCATGCTATGAGATTCCTGATGTACTTATTCACCTCAAATAACCTCGTACAGAGTTTGGCACATTTTATATAGTTAATCTGCTTCTTTCTTAAACAAGTAAATGGAAGAATGACCATGGTAAGAGACACATTATATATTCCATTATCTCATTCTTCCTAGGAAGAGTGAGAATAATAAAATTAGGCATAGAGAAAGTCTCCTCCTTTTATGTGGAACCAACTTATTATATAGCAACACAAATGCTCTGAGTTGGACAGAGGGAGCATTTGAGTAAACATTTCCTACAAGATCCAACTTTCTAGAAGAATGCCTAGTTAGTGAGTGAAGCAGTTGCCTAAACTTTAACAAAGCCCACATGACCTCTAATCTCTCAGAAGAGATTAACTGCCTTTCTTAGCAGATATGTAAACTCCTCCTTAGTGCCAGCTGGACTCATTTCAAACTTTACTCTGACAGGGCATAAACGAATAGGAAGCAATTTTTTTTTTCTTAAGGGGTTATCAGTGTAACTCAAGGGACTATTTTTATATAATAGAGATCCCCAAATCACTGGGCTCAATGAATTCTCCCTATTCACCCATGAGTTAGATATGGCACTTCTCTCTAAGGCATCTGATAGGGAGGAAGACTATCTACCTCAATCCTCTCCTTAAATTCATGGCTACCTTTCAAGCCCATGGGGCTGTCAGAGGATAGAACAACAAGCTAAAGACTTGGGAATTCTAGGAGTTGAATGTGTTCAAAATCAACTTTATATCTACATGTTAGAGGACCTGGTGGTGGGGGGCATGTGTGAGAATGAAGAGGCAGGGATCTGCCAGGTGGTCCTGAGCTCACTGTAGTGTTTGTGTGTCTTATTCTCCTTGTGTGTCTACTCTAAGGTCTTGATAAAACAGAGCCCAGGTCTGGGTGTATTAGAAAGAATATAGAGCTAAGTATTAAGAACTTGAGTTCTAGTCTCAGCTTGCCAGCAACTAAGGTAAATAAGCATGGCCAGCCATTTTATATTGCCAGATCTAGATTTTGTAACTCTATAAAATAAAAATACTGAAACAGATGGTATTGTTAATTCCTTTTGTCATTCCAAGAACTCCATGCCTTATTTTACAGAACTCCAAACTATTTTGAGTCTCTGTCTTTAGCGGCAGCCACTTGAGGCTGTCACTTGGTATTGCAATGACAAATCAATCTGAGTGACTGTTCTTTCCAGTTCCCTCCAGCATTGCATTTCCTGTTGACTTTGGATAAAGGGATTGCTATCCTCAGCTGTGTCATAACCTTTGGCCTACACACTGATTTAAGGGGATAGAAGTACAATGACGTTCCTGTGGAGGCTGACTGTGATGGTCACATGGCTCCTTCCGCATGGATCTGACGATGAATTCAGTAATTTAAAGTAGTCTCAGGAAATTTAGATTTCCCCTTATACTGGAAGATATATTTTCATGGATAAAGAAATACTCAAATGATTTGCAATGGGTGGTCTCTGAGCTCAGCCAAAGAGAAGAGCTGACGGGAGCTACATCATCAGCCCTTCAAGGGCAGTTCGTGCGGCTCTGCTTCCCGATTGTGGTTGATGCCAAGGCACAAGGGGAACTGGGACTCTGAGATGATCAGGGTGGATTCTGCACCTGTGTTTGAGGAGCTGAAGTACATCTCTTTGAGTGCCTTGTCCCTTTCCTTTTATCCTCATAATACACTTCTAAGGTATAACTATTACATCCATTTTATAAAGGAAGGAAGTTGAGTCTCAGAGAGTTTATGTAACTGGTCCAAATGAACAAGGAATGAGACCCAGGTCTCCTCTGACTCCTAGGTCTACTTTCCCATTACATTATGGCATTTCCCAAAATAATCTGCCCTAATTCAAAAGATTCCCCATTTTCTATGAAACAAAAGATGATAAAAAAAGGCCATCAGCAGAGAAAAAACAACAGAAGTGACAATGGTCAATGCTGAAATGACAAGTTTGACTCAGACTCAGTCCAATTAATTTTAGTGCATTTGGAAGATACATTTAATCATCTTCAGAAGAATGGAACTAGATAAGTTGAATTAACTTTTCTCCTGAACATGATCCTAGCTAAATGGTTGGTAAAAATTTACCTCCCCAGTACTGGGAGGTACTGGGAAGGTCTAATCTGATTCTCCTATGAATGTGTCTTTCTAAAACCATCTGGCTTCACAAAAAATAAAATAAAATAAAATAAAATAAAATAAAATAAAATAAAACCAGCTGGCTCTCTCGTTGGTAGGTGAGCTAGAGCCAGCTTACACTGGCACTGACACACTGATGGTTGAAATTGATCATAGTGGAAGAACATTTGCTCCATGGAAATCAGTAAATTGTACAAACCAGCCCTGTTCTTCCTGGAGAACCGATTGTTAAACATCTATCGTGATCCCTGTATTTCTTAACCATAGACAGCTGGTACTCTGATGGCATAAATGACACAGAGTATTTCCAGACCAAGCTAATTTCCCTAGAAATGTGATCTATGCCATGACATTAGAGTAACTGAAAACTGGCACAAGAGGCTGTAAAGTGCAAAATATCCCAGACTGTCAACCCACTGTGAGCACAGGGATTCTCAGGAACTTGGAAGAGAAATCCTATAAATTCTCTCCCATATTCTCTAAAGCCGGGAACAATAATTCTCTTGAGAATATTAAATAGAACAGGAAAAGGAAGAGAAGTCACATTTATCAAGAGAACTCATTAAAATGTTCTCCAGAAATATCTTTAATAGTTCATGTAAAATACCAGAGTAGATGATTTGTTTTATATAAGTAAAAAGTTAGATTCAGGTCAATATGACGAAAGAGCAACGAACTTTGATAGATGGACTGACATTGTGTGGGGAGAGGCTGATCTGATCAAAGTTTCAGGATCCCCTAAGGCCACCTGTCTTTGGACTTCTCTGTTCCTGCTCAAAAAACACAGCTACAATTCTCACACGTGCCTGATTGGAGTCTGAAACAGTATAATCATTTTTGGAAAACTGTTTGGCAGTTTGTAATTTTTCTAAGTATTTTACCCAAGAGTAATACAAGTTGTGTGTGCACATGAAGCAGCTTTATTCATAATAATCCCAAACTAGAAACAACACAAATGTCCACCAGCAGGATATTTGTGGTCTATTCATAACTTTTGGGAGGCTCCTCAGCATTTAAAAGGAACGAACTCTACAACAAATGGGCATATCTCAAAAGCAGTAGTGGAACAAAAGTACAAAACAGTGCTTACTGTATGATTATTTTTTCACGAGATGCAAGAACAGGCGGTATCAATATGTGGTGATGAGAAGAATGGCTGCCTCTGACCTGAGGAAGGGAAGGGTCTGACTGAATGTTCTGGGGTGAATGAAATTGTCTAATTCTTGATGGAGTGGTAATTACAAGGACATACAAGGTTGTGGAAAAATTCTTGAAACTGTCCAGTTACGATACATCATGAGTCTTTTAAATGTAAAGTGGACCTCGATTGAAATATGTATGTATATATGTATAAACAGAAATAAATACACATATACTTAAATTTCTAATCCAAAGGACATATTACAATGAGCCTCAGCCCAATGGATTTCACTTTCTCTCAGCCCTTCAAATGAGCGCTTGGACTTCGTGCTTTAAAAATGTACACAGGCTTCGGATGATGCTACAAATTAGAACCTTATGCAATGATTTTCCCTCGAGTTTCCCGATTTCCCATCACTGACACAGAATGCTCCGTTTGGTCATTCCTGCTGGCTGCAAGAGAAAGTTGGGGACGCAGGTTCAACTAGGAGGGGAATTCCTCTCCCCGGCACACAGTTTCCAGTTTCTGGACGGCAGCGGGCTCACAGCCTTGGGGCGTGAATCAGCCTCCCCGCGGGCTCTGCACAGGCACGCCCCGCCCCGTCCGGTCGGTGCTCCCACTACATAAAGCAGACACCCACCAGCAGCACCCAGTCCGCCTGGAGACTGGACTGTGCGCGCCTTTCCCCTGTCAGCGCATTCTGGGGACCTCTAGTTCCGTGGGCTGCTGGAACCTGGACACCATGGACGCTACTTGTACCCTCGGGCTCTTGTTTCTGCCGTTCCTCTTGCTGGGAACAGCGCCTGGCGATGCTGCTCAGGAGACTCTAGGTATTACCCCAGCCTGCAACCCCCTGTTCCTCCTGGCCCGGCTGCGAGGGTGTCCCCCACCCGCTATCTTTCTGCAGGCCCCTGCTGTGGGAAAGGTCCCTGGCACCCCACAGTGTACTTTCTCTGTAGAGGCCCCTCTGCTCCCGGAAACCTCTCCCTCCCTGGGGATGTGGCTGACCTCTTTCCCTCTCCCTGACTCTCCTGCCTCTTCCGTAGGAAACAACGCGGAGATCTGCCTCCTGCCCCCGGAGGTGGGGCCCTGCCGCGCTCGGGTCCCCAGTTTTTACTACAGCAGGTACACTCAGACCTGCCTCCAGTTCATGTATGGGGGCTGCGAGGGTAACGCCAACAACTTCGAAACTAAGGAGGCCTGCGAGGAAGCCTGCTGGAAGATAGAGAGTAAGTTGTCGCAAGCACACCCAGAACCCGGTGCCCTCCCTGCCCAGAAGGGGCTGGTTGTAACTCAGCTAACTTTCCAGGTCCCATTTTCTACAGTGTGTGGCGTTAGCCTGAATGTTCTCAAATACGAAGCAAGGCTCACTGGTTTTCAGTTTCCCGAAAGTCATCACAAGTTTGCAGCGCATTTTGTCTCCTAACTGGCACGTATAGGCTGCCTGTGCAGATGGGGAGAAGATGTCACCTTAGGGCAAAATAATGCAAGGGTTTAATGTATGGGTACAGCATAAGTGCTTTTCTGTATTTATCATTAATTCTAAACCTGTGGATGTCACTCCTTCTTGAAAACACCACTTCCTCATGTCAGTTTCCCACGGATCTGAAATACTTGTAGCGAAATTTATTAAACAGTGATCTAGCTAATGATAGCTTTACTTTTGTCTCCTCATAACCATACTTGTCTTTGTGAGTACAGTGTTACCATGGACTTTCATGATACTGTTTGCTATCTTATTTTAATCGTGTTTATTATACCTCTCCAGGACTGTAACAGAACATGGGGCTTTGCCACTCAAGGAACAGTCAGGGGAAAATTCATTTTCCTGTGGATAAGTTAACTTCAAATGTAGAACAATCAGAACGCCCTGAGTAAACAGAGTCTTTCTGCTGAATTTGAAAGATTACAGCTCAGTTAGGTCTGGGGACACTGTAAAAAAAAAATAAAAAACAAACAGCTAATTTACTGGATTAATGGATAGTCTTTTAGAAATTTACCATTCTAGCACTAAATATGATGGCGTTTCCCGTTCTCCTCCTGCTTCAAGTTTTTTCCGAAAATACAGTAAAGTTTTGAAAGTCATTACTAAAAGTGCTAATTTTTAAATTACTTTTTGTTCTCTCCCTTTCCTAGAAGTCCCCAAAATTTGCCGCTTGGACGTCAGTGATGGACAGTGTGGACACCCCCGAGGAGACTACTTCTTCAACCTGAGCTCCATGGCATGTGAAAAATTTGTGTCTGGCGGGTGTCACCACAGTGGGAACCAGTTCCCAGATGAAGCTACTTGCAGGGACTTCTGTACTCCAAGGAAACGTAAATACTAGTTTTATGGGGTTTCTATGGCATTTCTTTACTAAGACTTTAGCGTGAAAAAATCAATTTGGTGTGAAATTCATATGGTTTGTGTTGTTGTGATTTCATATATAATATAACAGCAATCTTCACACCACTATCCTGTGAAGGAATATTATTACTCCCACTCTTACCTATGAGAGTACAGACTGGACGTAATGACTTGCCAAGTTCTCAGGGCTGGCAAACCACAATGCCTGATTCCAGTTTTTGCTCCCTCCTCCACATTGTTTCTTTAGAAACAGTTCTCATCTATTCAATTTACATGTAAAATTACAGTTTGTATTTATTAATGAATGCCATGGCATCAGGTTTGCATGGACTCAGAAGAATGTAGATACACTTAAGATGGTGAAACTTGAAAATTTCTTTCTAAAGTTTTTGGTTAGAGTTTTGTATTCTTTAGTAATTACAAATTGCAGAGTATGAACAGATCTCTATTCCTCTTTTCTCTCCTCCCCATTAAAAAAAACATTTTTTTTATTTATTGATTTGAGAGAGAGCAACATCGATTTGTTGTTCCACTTATTTATACATTCATTGGTTGCTTGTTGAATGTGCCCTGACCAGGGATCAAACCCACGACCTATGTGTATCAGAACAATGCTTCAACCAAATGAGCTACCCATGTGGCCAGGGCTCTCTTCTTTCCATTTTTTTAATCTACATCCCCCCTTCTGGGCATCCCCAACAGCCTTAAAATGATGGGTTACTTGGGTAGAATTTAATATTTGTAGAGAGAGACAATGCAGGCATTTTCCCTAGGCATAGCAGAGATACATATACATAGATAAATAAATTCAATAAAGGAAAATTTGCCTTCACAGAGTCTTTGATAAAGCTCTACAGCTACAGTACTGTGTTAAATGTGCAAAATCTTGAATTAATAAGGAGATGGTTGTTGCTGGTGTTAAGTTGTTTGTGTAAATGTAAATGTTCCAGTGGCTACCTGGGAATTAGTACATGTATTCTTGATTAATAATGGAAGGAGAGCTAATAAAAACATTGAAAATAAAACTATCAACACCACATTTACAAAGCATGTATATATGATCATTTGACATGGAGCCCGTTTTTACCTGACCACATCTGTTTTGGGGGTTTAATTTCGTTATAGATTCAAATGATACGAGGACATAGCTTCAGAAGAAGTTCTGTTCAGTTTACCAAAATTTAGAATTAAAAAATATACCATGTAAACCTTTCTTGAAATTTGAGACCCACTTTTTAAATGGTTTACAATGGTATTTTTGGATTCATCATGAAGCTTCCATGGGATTATATTTCCTTCAGTTACTTAAGTAAATATCACAGCTTATTAATTCTGGTATTACTGCATTTCTAATTTTATTTTCTTTCTCATAAAGGGCCATCATACTGCTACAGTCCAAAAGATGAGGGACTCTGCTCTGCGAATGTGACACGCTATCATTTTAATCCAAGACACAGAGACTGTGAGGCCTTCACATACACGGGCTGTGGAGGGAATAACAATAACTTTATCAACATGAAGGACTGCAAACGTGTCTGTGTGAAAGGTAGTGAATTTTTCTTACTCAGTTTTTTAAACTAAATAAATAATTCATAAGCAAAATGATAGTTTATGTACCCATTTTGCTAATAGCATATTGCTGTTTCTAGACTACCTCTACATAAATAGCACTTTCGCACTGATCAGTGTTGTGGAAGTGCTTATGCTGGCTGGTTATAACAGACAGGAGTGCAGTCCGTGTGGTTTAAAGGTGGAGTGCTATTAACTGAGTGGATAGTGAGTAAAACTGGCTTTATAATCATTATAAATACAATGAGGCCAGTTTGTTAGCATATTGGAAATGGTGGTTTAAGGTGATTCTGCAGACTGATGTAATGTTTATTTTTATTTTGTTCACTTTGGCTTTAGGGAAGAGAATAAATAAGAAGATACCAAAGCTTTTCTTTGCTGATAGAAGATTGAAACTTCAGAAGAAGCAATTATAACCTTTTGTGTGTGTGTGTGTGTGTGTGTGTGTGTGTGTGTCATCCTGTGAATGCTATTATTGCCTTACGATTACCTCAAGAATAATGTGGCAGTATGAGTAAATAAATCATTAGTGATTTATTCACCAGCTTTTACTGATCAAAGTTTCTTTTTAAAAATTTTATACAGAAGTAGCTGCCACTCAAATGTGAATCTGTTATTTTTCATTTACCATTTAACTATTTTTATGAAGTTGAATTCCTGTTCCACATAAGATAAATCAAATATGACTCACCCAGTTCTTGGGGTTGTTCTGATTTTAGACGGAGATAGTAACTGAAAAACATAATATAGTCATGTTCTGTTGACACATATGATCATAAAAAGGATCAGCAAATACAGTTTGTTTTGCATTTAAAAGATGGATTATATTTTAGGCCCAAAGTGACAAACTTGCAGATTAACTGATGGTTCAAAATATATTGTAAGTGCTATTATGTGGGCATCGCTAACTTACTTCTATTTCTGTTGTGTCATTTAGAAGATAATAAAATAAAATTTTGACTGAATTTAAAGGCTTGTAAATTTATTAAAATTAGAAATGTTTTCAGGGGAAAACATTCTCTGCCTTTCTTTATCTATCCATCTGTCCATCCATCCCCACTCCCATACGTATTTGTGTGTACATATAGGCAGTAATTTTTAATACTTTTCCTGTTGTTGGATTATTTCTTAGGACTTCATGGGGTGGACACCACTAAAGTTAAAGTTTTTGAACTGCTCAAGGTGTTGACTTACATTACACCAGAGATTTTGCATGAATTTAATAATTTAAATTCCACTAATAAATTATTCTTGGTAAATATGATTGTTCCAGTTAAAGTTTTCTCTTTCTCTGTAATACAAATTTTAAAGTTCCTACATTTTCTTAGCAAGATTAATATGTTTAGAATATGCATGCCCTTGATGTAGAAAAATTATAAATGCATTTGCCCCTTGCTTGAGCAGCACCTCTTTTAAAACCCTGTCCCAAAGGTATTGTGACAAAAATATACAAGGGTGTATGCCTGAGGGCACTCACTGACATACTGTTTGGAATAACTGAAAACTGGAAACCAACCAGATGCTTATCAATAGGGCATTGGTTGAAAAAGTTATGGATGAGAAATGAGTAAAATATCTATATATACATATCATTTGATTCTCAGAATACATTCAGAAAAACAGTGTTTAGAACAGTATGTATAAACACAAATCACAGAAAATATAAATGTAATAAAAATGGTTGCCTGTGGGGAAAGGAGGAAACAAAGGACTGGACAGGTAAGATAAAATTTATGTCAATGTACCTTGCTGTATAGTTCTGATATTAGACCATGTAAATATTTTTACATAATTAAAAAATTAAATAAAAAAGAAGGAAAAACATTCCCTCTAAAACTGGAAACAAACCAAAATAATTGAACCCAAATGAATATCAAATAGGGGAATAATGACACAAAAGAACATATAATTATTTTCAATGACTTTTAAAACCAATGTTTTGACTATATCTTTTGGGGGATATACTCTTAAGTTCAAATAAATTCTGAAGAAATCCAAAATCTCATTTAGTCTTATTGTTATTAGTAATATTGATATTGTTATTTTGAAACTATCATATTTAGAATATTGTATTATGCTATATATTCTGTAAAAAAGTATAAGTATGTTTCTTTAGAAGTCAATATTTTCAATGTTAAGAGAAAAAGATAAGCATAAAACAAATAAATTAGAAACCTTCACCTTTTAAGTTGGAATAGAAGGGTGGAAAACACTCTTGATTGGAAGGGTGGGAAATACACTTTTCACAAAGAAAAAAAATAAATTTTGAGTTCATACTGATATTTGTAAAGTCCCATTCAGTGGGTTGTAAAAGACCTGTACTCATAAGACACTGAAGAAAGAAATTAAAGAAGATACAAATAAGTGGAAGCACATATTATATTCATGGATAGGAAGAATTAACATCATTAAAATGCCCAAACTACCAAAAGCAATCTATAGATTCAACACAGTTCCTATCAAGATACCAATGACATATTTCACAGAACTAGACCAACTATTTCAAAAACTTGTATGCAACCACAAAAAGCCCCAACCACAAAAAGCCCCAAATAACAACAGCAATCTTGATAAAGGACAACAAAGTTGGAGGAATCATGCTACATAATATCAAAATATACTAGAAGATCATAGAAATCAAAACAGCAAGGTACTGGCATAAAAAACGGACACATAGGTCAATGGAACAGAGTAGAGAGCCCAGAAATAAATCCACAATTTTGTAGTCAATTAATATTTGACAGGGGAAGCAAGCACATACAATGGACTACAGATAGTTTATTCAATAAATCATGTTAGGAAAATTGGACAGGTATTTTCAGAAAAATGGAACTAGACTACCTTCTTATGCCATGCACAAGAATAAATTCAAAATGATTTAAATGGTTTAAAGACTTAAATGTTAGACCCGAAACCACAAAAATTTTAGAGAAAACATAAGTGTGAAATCTCAAACATTGCTCTTAGCAATATTTTTTCTGACATATCTCAGGCAAGGGAGACAAAAGAAAAACAACTGGGACTACATCAAACTAAAAAGTTTTTGAATAGCAAAGGAAACCATCAATAGAACCAATGAAATTTTAGAAAAGAGGGAGAAAGCAACGCTTTTAGACACAAAAAGCAGCATGTCATTAAAGGATTTTTATTGTTAAATAAGGCCTGTATTTATGACAGTTTTTGGTGTGTTTTGAGAATGATTACAGCAGAAAAACACTATGTGTGCCCTGGGGTTGTTGGGTGAGGAATACAGAGCCTTTGTGGACCTAGTGGTTATGTGGTGGGGCCAGGGAGTCAGTTCTTCACAATACAGAGAAGCTCAATTGTTACTGGCTGCCCATAATTCCTCTGTAGCCAAAGCCCTTCAGGATCATGCGCTCCACTCAGCCTAGAGCTGCAGCTCTCTGTTCATCATGGGTAGGAAGGAGATCTTTTTAATACAACTGTTCTAATACCCCAAACCTCTGCCTTTTATCTTAATGAATATAATTTGATAAAGCTGTTGTAGGATACTCTGCTTTCAAAGGGAAATTCCTTTTTTCTACAATCACCTTGAAGACAAGCCACTACTATGGTGGCACCAGACAGGCTGATTAAAAAGAATGTCTTGTTCTGGGACACCAAAAACCAAAAAAAATGGGGTGGCTTTAAATAACACAGTCTTTTATTGAAAGACTCTGGACTTCCACTCATGCCTCCTTTACACACACACATTGTCACTTGTTCAACCACAGAAACTACAGTGGAGCCTCCAAGATTGCCTGGCTCACATACCTCCAAGAATATACATACTATCTCCCCCTACAGTCTTGTGGACATTTAGCTAACAATGTTCTCCAGTGAGGGGATGTTTGTCTCCGCATTGTAATAAATCGCAGCTGTGGTACATCCAGAGATAAATCTCTGGCGTGTCCCCGGGAGTGCAGTACAAAAATCAACATCAGGAGCACATCTACTGATCCTCCTTTGGGCTTCTCTTGACCTTGGTGACTCTATTATAGTAGTGGGAACTTGTCTTTACAAGCTTCATGTTTCTAGTAAAATATAGGCCTTGTGATAAATATAAGAAAAAGTAGAAAATTACAGAGCTATAGTTTTAGAATATTCTTTGTCTATACATTGTTATAAACTTATTGATGGAGGCAAGCAAATGTGGGAATTAGAATCAGCCAAAATTATTTCACCTCCCTTCACTCACTTGTTCAATTAGTCACCAAGTATATCAATTCAAGTCTATTCTAGTCTTCTTACCTTATTCTAGGAAAATTAAAATATCTTCCCAAGTTTCCTTCTTTCCTATGTCTGCTCTCTATCTAATCACCCACACTGATGCCAAGGTAATATCATTGAAAAAAATCTTATCAGGTTTTTCCTCTGCTTAAAACTCCTTAGTGGTTTCCTATAAAATCTTCACATCACTATCCAAGCCCCTATAGTGTCCTTTAAGACTTCTTAGAAGTATACCATGGCATTCTTCTCCAGATTCATCTGTCTCACTTCACCATCAGTTGTAACCTACAATTCAGTTACACTAACTGATGTTCAGTTTCCAAAGCATGTCATACTACTTAATTGTTCTGTAACACATTTATCATATTTCGTGCAGGAGAACCATCTGAGGAGCCAGGCACACTGCAGCTCCTATGGTGCAGGCCCAGGGTTTTGATTTAGCAGGTGTGCATTGGTACTCAAAGATGTTCATTATAGTCAATGGCTACAGATGACTAGCATGTACACTTGCATCACACTTTGAGGACTGCTGTTTTATGCCTTCGCACAAGGGGTGTGTGTGTGCACACATTTTTTCTCTCACTGCCACCCTAAGCAATGCCTTTCCACGATTGCCACCTCTGGTTCTCCGGCTTTCAAGTCTCTTCTCCCCTCCAAACTCCCCCAGGCTTTGATCAGCCAGACCTCAGACTCCAGGTGGGGTAAAACCTTCTTTTTCTTGGGGTAATATCATACTTCAACAACTACACACTAGTGTGTAGTGTGACCCTACTACACACTGTTGTTGTTTGGGAAGATCTTCACATTATTTCCTCAGTTGCATGTATGTGTATTGAAATTTATGAATTCTCTTTCTCTTAGTTCTGCTCTAGATGTAAGTATGGGTGGTTTTATTAGATCTCCTTATTGTTCCATATAGTCTTTGGAGGATATGTGGAGAGATTATTATTTAAGTATTCAGTTATCCTAGGTAATTTGAAGTCCCAAATATTATATTAAAACTAAAATACTATTCTATAATATTTTAAGTTTAAAAAACCATAGATCAATTTTTCTTTTCTGTTTTTAACCTACTTTAATTTTTATATATTCCTGAATGTATACAGAATACAAATTGTATGTTGAAACTACTTTCAGAACCTAAGTCATTTAACCTAAGAATGCATTTTCAACCTATGTTACTTAGTATTTGATGCAAATGAAAGCTTTAGCAAAGACACAAATTGATATGGTCCTAAACTAGAGTTTTGCAGTTGAGACTAGCCGTTCCCCTCTGAGACTACAACAGAGGTTAATCTCATATGTTTTGCTTAGACAGTTCTTTTGAATTTGATACTGAAGAGGGCCATCCTCTGTTCTTAGCCATCCTCTCCTGGAAAATTTTCACCTGAATCATAGCACAATAATTCTCATGATAAATTGATATTCTACATTGTGTTTTAAAATTAATCTTTTTGGATAACTTTTGCTTGTGAAATGCATTTTTAACAGAGGATTTGTTCAGCTATAATTTTAAAAAATACATTCTCTGTCTTTGTCTTTCCTCTTTCATCTTTTAAAGTAAAAACATTACTTTTATTGGCAAGTTTGGGACAAAATGTCTTCACAGAACAGCAGAAATAAGATGGTCCATGACACCAGAGTGTAACACTGCAGCAGACATGCTAATACTCTTCACCCTCACCCTCTCCCTTGGCACTGCCTGCTCTGATTTCCTCACGATCCTTTTCAAGGACAACTATGTCATCACAGAGTCATCAGAAAACTCTCCTTCTTCCATGCCCTCACCCATATACCAGTGCACAACATCACACTTGGCATATATTGGGCCAAACTTGTGGTCCAGGTGAGCCCAGGCCTCAGCAACAGCTGTAGTGTTGCTCAGCATACACGCAGCTTGCTGTACTTTGGCCAGGTCTCTACCAGGTACCACAGTGGGAGGCTGGTCATTAATGCCAACTTTGAAGCCAGTGGGGCATCAGTCCACAAACTGAATGGTGTGCTTGGTCTTGATGGTGGCAATGGCAGCTTTCATATCTTTGGGAACCAAAGCTCTTCCAGCACCAATGGGATCTTCATCAATGACTGTGGGTTCAGGGTCTACAAACACTACCCTGTGCACATGCTTGTCAGTGCCTGTCTCACTGAGAAAGGTGTTGAAGGAATCATCTCCCTGCCCAAAGGTCTTGTCACTTGGCATCTGGCAATTAGGCCAGATGCCATGTTGCAGGGGGCAGAGCTCCCAGCAGGCATTGCCAATGTGGACACCAACCAATCTGGTCAGCATGGATGGAGATGCACTCAAACTTAACTGAGACTTGCAGGGCTCCGTGCAGCTGGAAGGTGACAAGGACCTTCCACTGACAGACTACCAAGGAGTCAGAAGAAAGGTCTCTAAGGTTTTTCTATTTCTTGAGTATATTGCCACTAGTGGGAATGATGAACTATCATTGGCTTGTTGCCTGCTAAAAAGATATTTCAAATATAGTCTACAATTTAAGTGAACAAACAAAGCTATTTACAGCTTTTTAACAAATACTGCTATCTATAATAAAATGTGGTAAAGGTTACTTTCTAAATCAAACTTTTGTATGCAAATGTCATTTCTCACAACTAATAATCTAGGCAAGCTTATCTCAAGATCGACTGTTATGCTTCAAGGAGATAATAATCTTTAAAATCAGGATATCTCTAAATTAATAAATCAATAGTCCTAAGATGTATTATAACAAACATTTAACTACTAAAAGCCAGGTATTTGCCCTTCTTAAAAAAAGAGACAAGTGGTTATTTCTGGCCTTTCTCTTCTAGGGAATTATATTGATTTTTGTAATTTCATAGTGTTTTATTTTTTCTTAAAAGTAATTTCTTTACTATTTGGATACATTTATTCTTTAACTTAATTTTAAAATCTGTTTTCTCAAGTTAAAGTTAATCCCATCCCATTAATTAGCTTTATGTAACATATACTTTAATTCATAATAGAATTATTATATATAAAGTGAGTGATTTATCAGTAACACAAAGAATATAGTTAGGCTCATATTTCTATCTTCTTTATTTTATGAAATCACAAGATTTTTTTCTAGATCCTATGATCAGGACTTGGAGAAGTTCTAGCACCAATCTATGAGTTTGTTGGCTTCACTGGGATAGTTTAAGATTATTGGGAGCTGGGAGCCTGCTTTAGTCACAAATGACAGCTCTAGAGTCTGGGAGAAGGCTGCTCTGTGTCCATGTTCCCTGCTTGTCTCTTTATGGAACCGGGTGCACCACAGCAACCCTCTGCACCTCTGCTTTGCTTCTCTGAGCTGCCATTAGGTTGTTTTGTTCAGTGACTTGTCCAAATCAACTTGTCCAAATATTAAATATTATAAGATTTGTTTACTTAGTTTTGGGAGGGTTTTAATAATAGCTCACACATTAAACTGCCTGAAGCTAGAACATTTTTAGGGGTTGTTCTCTGTTAAACATTTTTGTTTTACTTATGAATTTTCATTTATTCATCCTTTTGATATCTTCTTGGGTTGATTTTAAATCTTTTCCTTTGAAGTAATTTGATACTTTCAAAAATTTTAGCATTGAATTTTATATCATATCTTTTTAAAAAGAAGTTTTTCCACGTCTCTGGTTCTGTTACAAACGGACAGTAACCAGAGGAAAGGGGGATGGGAAAGAACGGGGAAATATGGGGAAGGGACATCAGGGAACGTGACAGTGGAGGAGGGGAGAGGACTGGATGTGGGAGGTGGGGGTGGGCGGGGCAGGGGGAAGTAATGGGGGAAATGGGGACAACTGTAATTGAACAACAATAAATAAATAACTAAAAAGAATTTTTTATTTCATCCTTGATTATAGTTTTGTTTACTTTATTGTTCTTTTAAATGAATATTCAGTTAAACACAGTTCTTTTTTCTTAACTTTTCTATAAAAATTAGAAAATAATTTTTGCTTCTCCATTAATTCCAACACCATGTTTTTGTAAGTACATAAGTTTTTTATTTTTTTCTTAGTCAATACGGCTTCATATGGAAGATTTGAAATGTAATAAGAAATAAACTTAAAAAGTAGAAATCTGTGGTTAAATTCAAATAAATCCATAGAGAAATCCAATAAAACTAATTTTACTTATTTTATTTTTTTCCTTATTCTTTTAGTAATCTGACTGTTTTATTTAAACTTAATTTTAGAGGTGAGTTAAAACATGATAGAATTAAATTAAAAATTACATTTAAATGTTAAGAAAATAACAGTATTTGCTAATATTTGATTTTATTAGGTTAAATATGATCACTAAATAATAAAGATAGAGAATATGCTTTCTAAATTATTAAACAAAAAGCTTAAATTATAAACAATAAATTCAAGTAAGGGTGAAAAAGGAGCAAAAAAGACTCAAAAGATACAAAAGCTAAAACAAATAGATAGCAAAATATTAGTCAATAAAAATACATTTAACAGCAATTACATTAAATGCACTTGGAAGAAATTCTAAAGACAAAAATTATCTTCCTGGAATAAATAATAAATTCTAGCTTTTTGCTGTTAACATAGACAAATATAATACCTACACAAACAGAAAGATTAACCATAAGAAGATTAAAATGCATATTAGGCAAATATCAATAAAAAAAATACATCTGTTTAAAATAATGCCAAAATCCCATCCCATATTCAAATTAAAAAAATTAATTCACCAGGAACATGTAACTATTCTAAACTTCTGTGCATATAAGAACAGATTTTCTATTTATAGCAAAACTGTAAAACTTAACAGAACTATAAGGAAAAAATGACCAAATATATCACCATAGTGGGAAATCTTGATACACTTCTCTCCTTAATTGAAAGATCATGACAAAAGAAAATCACTGAGGATATGGAGACTAGTAAGCAATTCAAAGTTAATACAATATCATTGTTGTGTAAAAGCAGCCATAAATAATACCTAAGTAAATGGGCTCAGTTGTGTTCCATTAAAACTTTATTGACAGAAACAAGTGGCTGGCTGGATTTAGTCTGTTGGCCATAATTTGCCAAATCCTGCTCTGAAGCATACATTGAATATTAATAAAAATTACCACCTAAGTATAAAACAAGATTCAGCCAATTTTAAGGTAATGGTACATAAGCCATATTATTTGAAAACAATACCATGAATTATCAGTGATAAAGTAGTAACTAAAAAACCATTTGGGAAATTTAGTAAAAACCTGATGGGTAAAAAACAAATAGTTGGAAATTAGAAACTATTTTAAACTGAATATTAACCAAAATACTACCTATCAAAACTTGTAGAAGGTAGCTTAGAAGTTACTTAGAGAAAAATTGTTAGCATTTAATGCATATGTTAGGAAATATGAAGGACTTATATTAATGAGTTGAACATCCAAGTTAAGAATTGAAATTTTAAAAAGAGGATTGGATTGTTAAATAAGACTCACAAGTAAGAAATCAAGCTTTATTAATCATATCAAGGATGAAATATTCAAAGAGCATAGTGAAGTCAGGGAGAGGTCCAGCACATCCAGCTGGGTATTCTCATTTTTTTTTTAATTGTACTGGAAATTCCCTGGCCCAGAACATCCACACTGAGGGAGACACTGAAGTCATAAACCATCTCTGCTTTATGTTCAGATGGTTACAGCTTACGTGAGATTTTCCAAGCAATCATGCCTTATAAATCTTTAGATTCCAGGTTCTTTAAGCAATTCTAAAGAACCAGGCATTCCTGCTAAGTCTTCCATAGATAAGGCCTCTCCCTCTACAAAAGCATTTAGTTTGTTTGTTACAAAGTCTGTGTTAGTACGTGTACAGGAGACTGGACTAGGGCATTTGCATTCTTGCTTTTCTGGGAGCATCTCCTCTAGCCCTAGAGTAAATACATCTCAAATCCACTGCTTTAATCTTTTATTGCCCAAGAAAAGAGTCAGAACAATGTAATACAATTAAAAACAAACAAACAAAAAATACAAAACCCTAAAAGCAGAAAAAATATAGAAACATCAGTGAAGTAGAAACAAAGGTAAATGAGCAGAATAAACACTGCCGAACAAACAAGCGAAAACCCTGGTTGCTGGCCAACATCAATAAATTGGATAAACTTTGGGCAGGATGAACAAAACAAAAACCAAGGAAGGAGACCAAAAATAACAAACATCAGTAAGTACAGCTGTGAATAGAGATGACAAGGATAATAAGAGCATATTTACCATAATTTTTATGACAACAAAGCAGAAATCTTAAATTGAACAGACACAGTCCCAAGAACAGAACCTGCCGCCAAGTCAGTCAAGACAAAGAAACTCCAGGGAAAAGGATTGTTAGGAGCTAAGTACGAACCTTATCAACTGTAGAACTGAGACCAAAGAAGAGGTGGGGATGAGGATGTCAGAACGGAATGGTTTTGTTGCATGCTTAATGTGGAAATGAAACAACTAACAAAAAAAACCAGGAGGCAAAAGAGAAGGAAAAAGAATCAGCTGTGATAGCGGGTTTCAAAGGCTGTCACTTCACAGCTGGGAAATCGAGCAGCTGGGATGTTAGTACATTTCCACAGACACGAACACTCGAACACTCGGATCATACTGTTGACTAAAACTACGCAGTAACGACCAGTGGGCGTAGAGGATGTGAGTTAATTTTGTCATAGCTCATAGTAGGGAATGTATAGGTTGGGACTAAAGCAATAGGGAACTGAGAACATTTTATGTAAGTAAATTTAAATAAAATTAGAAATTAGCCAGTAGAAAAGAATGGAAATATCACAGAACTGAAGTAAAAAGGAAAAAAAAAGAGAATAGTGTGTGAAAAACACATATTTAGGAAAACAGAAGAGACTTCCCATTTTCAATCTGGCTTATCAAGAGCTGGGGCTCTATCCTTTTGTCCTCAGAAGAAAAAAAGCTGAACAAATTGCAAATCAACAACTCTTCATAGATATATCAGAAAATTGAGGCCACAGGATAAATTGCTACCCCCTAAATCGAAAAGGAAGGTGAATACAGGAAATCACAGCTTACCACAAGCTGAGACCAAGAAGCAGGACAGAGCTAAAGTCTGCAACTAGTAGGATCATTTAAATAGAAATTGACTAATTGCTGGAGCCTGGGCATGGGCTACCTTGAGATTAAAAGCTCCTGGGGGCCCCAACTCAACTCATCACATTAAACAGGGTCTTACCATACGATCCAGCATTCACGTTCCTAGGTATTTGCCCAATGAGTTGAAAATGTATGTCCACATAAGAACCTGCACACAAATCTTTATCGCAGCGTTATTTATAGACAACAATTGGAAGCTACCAAGATATGCTCCAATAGGTAAATGGGTAAACTATGGTTCCATTCAATGGAATGGAATATTATTAGCAATAAAAAGAAATGAGCTGTCAAGCCATTAAAAGACATAAAGGAACCTTAAATACATATTGCTAAAGTGATAAAGCTAGTCTAAAAAAATCTACATTCGGTACAATTCTAACTGTGTGATATTCTGGAAAAGACCATGTAGACAATAAAAGGATCAGTGGTTGCCAGGAATTTAGGCTGAGGGCGAGAGGGAGGGATAAGTAGGTAGGACACGGTGAATTTTTAGGGCAATGATACTACTCTTTATGATACTCTAATGCTACATACATAACACTGTATATTTGTCAAAGTCACAGAACTATACAACACAATGAGTAAACCCTAATGCAAATTATGGAATTTAGTTAATGCATCAATATTAGTTTGTCAATTGTAACAAATATGCCACTTTAATGAAAGATGTTAATAATAGAGGAATTTGTGTGCAGGGAAGAGGGGATAAATGGAAGCCCTCTGTACTGTCCGCTCAAATTTTCTATAAATCTAAATCTGGCTCTAGACAGTCTATTAACTTAACAAAAGGATAAACAGTGTAACTATGATTGGATCACAAAGAAAAAGCTACCTCTGTACTATATACAAGAGATGAGTCTAAAAGCAATCTGATTAAAAGTTAAAAATAAAAGGAGCAGTAAAGGCAAATAAAAAGAAAACAGATTGTTCTTAGTATGACACATGGTAGAATAAAAGTCAAAATCTAGGTTTAAATAAGACAAAGAAGGGCATACTAGAATGTTGAGGGATATGGTTCATAATGAAGATGAAGCAGTTGTGAATATCTATGTGATTATAACACATCACTTTCACACAGCTGAAGTTTCGCAGGTGGTGGAGTGGGTAGTACTTGACAAAGCAGACCGCCACACATGCGCAGCCAGCAAAATGTGCAGAACAGCTCTGTGCTTCAGTTCCAGTTTTTCCAGGGCTGCCTAAATGGTATTTTCCACATGACAGCTCTGAAGCTTATAGAGTTTTTGAGACCATCTTTAGATAAAGAAGAAAATTTACAAATTCAAATTTAGGTCCAGGAGTGCTTTTTTTGATTGAAAAAAAGAAAAAAAACAGTAAAATATTGGAGCCCGGGTGATTCAATTTCCTTCTTTTCTGAGGTCTTTAGAAAACCTATAGAGATATGCTGCCTAACTGCACCTTTGCTCTCTCTCCCCACAAAACACCATGGAACTCTTATTCACTGGGCTCAAGCAAGTAAAAATTCCTGATTCTTAGTCTTCCTTAGCAGCACAATAAATCTGCCTCTGTACTACGGCTATTATTTCCCATTACCTACAAATATTCAGGAGTATCTGTAGCAGCCCAAGCTTCTCCACAACCGTGGAAGCCTTCATTTTTGACTTTCAGGACACAAATTTTGGCCTCCCCTCTACAGGTTTGCACTAAGAAAAAATGTTTTCTTTTTGAGAACTCCTTCCCTCATAGACAAGTTGCTTTTTTTTGTAGTTTTTATACTTTTTTTAAAAACTGAGCTTATAGGGGTGACAATGAGAACAAAATTATACGGGTTTCAGGTGTACAACTACACAACACATCATCCGTACACTCTGTTGCATGTTCACCACCTCCAGTCACGTCTCCAGCCATCACCATTCCCCCTCCACCCGCTGCTCCCTCCTCCACCTTCTCAGTCCAGTTCCTTTAAAATCTTCATTCCCCACATCAGTGTGTTGTCTTCTAGCCTTGACCCTGGCCTTCAGTTTTAATCTGCAATCTTTGAACTGCACAGAGCTGAGTTTCTGAAGGAATCTGGAAGTGGAGGGGGTCTTTGGGTCCTATAGGTTTAAGGAGATGATGGGAAAAATGGGTCTTAAGAATGAAGCAGCTATAAGATATTGGTCTCAAGCCTTTCCTTCCATTAAATTTGACCTTCTCTTAACCTAGCTCCTGAACAGGACAATAGTTAACATTTCTTTCTGACTGCCTGGAGTTGTAAAAAAACAAAAATGCAAAACCTTACCCTACTCTTACTCTTTTATTATATGATAGGTTCTAGGAAGAAGAAAACAAAACAATTTTAACCTTTCTGGGGTCTTTATTCATCTCATATCTTTGGAAGGTAGAGTACATCTCAAATATATATATTTTTCTAAGACAGCTACATCAGTGGTATAGTCTGAAAAACTCTGACTGTCTTCCTTTGTTTCCATATATGAAGAAGAACATGGCTGGGACATCATCTCCCTCCCATTCACATAGACATTAACGGACGGCTTTTGTCACTGAGCGTCTGAGGGAAGAGCTCTGCGTAGGTCCGGCTCTGTTCTTTAATGTTGCAGCAATCGCTGGGCCTTTCCCATCCACTCACTTAGGGTTTTCAGCCTTGGGAGTGCCTATAATTCTAAGGTGGTTTTTGTCTTCTTGTTCATCTACTCCCCACTCTCTTTCTCTCTTCCTTTGGCAGCCAGGAAAAGCTTACCTAACTCACCTTCTTTTCTATTCATTTTGTCAGTTTTGATCCCACACTTTCTTTCCTCTAGTTTTCACCAAAATGCTGGTATTTCATTTTTAGTTTCTTTATAAACTCATCTTGCCTCTCACCTCTCTCTTCTAATTGGATTCTTCTCGTCACAGTGTGTTCAACCTTTTTAGATTTCTTCTTTTTTAGAAAATATATATATATTCTAATTCTAAATGTTTTTCCTATAGTAAATCACTTCCAGCTGTTTGCTTTTACTTTGAATTTTTAATAACATGTTCCTTTAACATGAATTTACAGAGTGGTTTCTTAAACCCCACGCTGCTTGTACACTTTATGTCTTTTGATTAGAGAAGAAATCAGTTCAGCTCATTAAGATAGTGTGTGTAGACTTCCTTTGGTCCTCTTCACTGCCATTCTGTTGAGCGCCCAGATGGCCACCTCAGACATGTAGCTAGAGATGTGTCTGTACAGAGTCCTGATCAGGGTTTAGTAGATAAAAAACCAGGTTGATAGGAAATATTCTTATGTTCGTACTTTAAGCTGTTTTCTGACGTGCTGACATGGAAAAAAAAATAAAAGAAAACAGAAAACCTCATGCTGTGTGGTTTTTCCACTCTCAGACTTGCCGATAGCATTTATTTGGAAAACCGTAATTCCCAAGAGGCACATTCTCTGGTCACCCTCTTCACTTCCTTCTCTCTTCCCTTCCGCATTGTTTGCCGGGAGCCACAGAGCTAATCGGTTACACATAGAAAGAGGGCTGCTGATGAGGGACTGTGACATCCTGCTTCTGAGATAACTCCTATATTCCCTGCCTCCTGGTGCTCGACCCCTTGTCCCTTCCCACAGTGGATCAGGGTTGGTCTGACAGACCAACTGCACAGGACAAAGAATGGGTCCCCAAAGTGTCCTCTCACTCTCTTTCTTATTTCTCTTTTCTGGTTACTCATTCCAGCTGAGACCAGCTTCTACACCTTGCAGACGCTCAGGTAAGCACACAGTGAGAACCATTTGGCGAGGAACAGACGTCTGTCAGCAACCACATGAGTGAGCTTAAAAGTGGGTTCTCTAGGCTAGGTGGCTCCGTTGGTTGGAGCGTTAGTCTGGGAACCAACAGGGTGCGGTTCCACCCCCGGTCAGCATGTATGGGGGGTAGCAGATTCTCTCTCTCTCTCTCTCTCTATATATATATATATATATTTGTATCCCCTCCTCTCAGGGTCAGTGGGCATATGCTTGGGTGAGAATTAAAAATAAAAATAAGTGGGTTCTCTAGCACCAGCCAAGGTTTGGCTGCCCTGGCAGCCCTGGACTGGAATGTTATGAGAGATGCTGAGCCAAAAACACCAAGATGAGCTGCTCTCAGATTCCTTGACACTCAGAAACTGGGTAAGATAAGAAATGATTGTTGTTTTAAGCTGTTCAATTTTGAGATAATCTGTTATGGAACAATAAATAACACACAGAAGTGAAGAAACATATTTGACTCATTTCAAAAATTAGCACTCACAAATTATATGGGTGGTTGATAAGTTTTGTAGAAGTTTAGCCAAAAAGTGTTTTTCTCTACACTAAGGAACAGAGAGTAATGAAAGAATAAATTATTTTTTATCCAAAAAAGAGAGTTTTCTCTTTTTTAGCATGGCTATACAAGTGGGTAGAAGTTGTGGGGTATTTTCTTTGGGGGGGGAGATTGTATTTATTTATTTATCTTTAGAAAGAGGGGAAGGGAAAGAGAAAGAGGGAGAGGAATACCAATGTGCAAGAGGAACATCGCTGCTTGCCTTTTGGAGGCCCCAACATGGGACCTGGCCTGCAACCCAGGCATGTCCCCTGACTGGGAATCAAACCTGCGACATTTTGGTTTGCAGGACGATGGCCAACCCATTGAGCCACACCAGTCAGGGTTAGAAGTTTGTTTTTTAATCTAGTTCCTTTAGCCTGAACAGTTTTCAGACCTTGATAACAGGTTTTCTAGCAATTTTAGTTTTCAACATCATGAGTATATTTTTCTGTATCTCTATGTATGTGTATCTTTTTGTGACCTTTTGGAACAGTAAAATTTTTTTACCGTTCCTTCATCTGCAATGCCTTTATGTCTCTTTAGTTCCTAAAGAATAATTTTGCTGGACATAGAATTTGTAATAAAAAATTATTTTCTTTTAGCACTTGAAAAATGTCCCCCTTCCTTCTGGCTTCCATGATTTTAGACAAGAAACCCTCTGTCACACAAATTGATATTTCTTATGGCAATATTTTCTCTGATTGTTTCTGAAGTGCTTTCTTCGTTTGGAGCCCACAGGTCTCTGAGGCGCTCCTCTCTTCCTCCTCCATCTCCTTCTTTTTCTTCCGTGTTGATTTTCTCTGTTTCCTACTTTGTGAATTCTATTGATCTGTCCTCACATTTACTGATTTTATGCTCTGTCACTATTGAGTCCATTCAGTGAACTATTTGTGTCTTATCATTATATTTTTCAGTATGCTTTTCTTAGAAGTCATTCAGAGTGATTAATATCCCTTGTTGGTAGTTGGATAACATGATGTTAAGGGGTTTCCATTAAATCCCTCAGAGGAAAATCCTCCTTGAGCTGCCTTCTGTTGCTAGGTTGGAGGTTAGGAAATAATGGGTCTGGTTTGTCTTCTTCGTTCAGTGGGAAGGACATAAGACTCACTGTTGCTGTGTTAGCTCTGGCTTCCCAAACAGTTTGACTTCTTAACACCTTTCTGAGTTTTCCTTTGGTTTCCTCTTATGTTGCTCCCAGGAACTGTATCTGTGCTGCGTGGACAGGAACGTGGAAAAATGAGTGTAGGCCATCTTACCTGGATGGTGAGTCCCGGTTATGTACTCCTGATTTCTTAACATTGTGCCTGATAAAATCACCCCCAGTCTAAGTTTAGTTCTTCTGGGCAGACTTCCTTCCACAAGTATGTGGCCACAGTCTTCAACACTTGCCCCTACAGTGGCCTAGAAAGGATCATGGGAAGATAGATCACCACCTGGCTAGGAAATGACACCATAGATTCTGTTCACATTCTATTGTCCGAAACTAATCACACGATCCAAACCAGGTGCAAGGATATTTAGTCCCCAGCTGGGCAGCCACTTCCCAACAACTTCCCACTGTGGAAAGGGAGCATAAGTCTGTGGTAACTGTGTCAGTGGATTCTGCTGCAACTAGGTTGTAAAGTACGTTCATGTTCAATGTTGCAAGATTATTACAATTTGCTTTCTGAGAGGTGATAACAGTTTGCAGACCCGCTAACAGTGTAGGACGGCGAGTTGCTCTGTATCTTTATCTATACTTGATATCGTGCAAGTCACTTCATCAAAGGATTACACACATGACCAATTTGTAAGTTATTTTTTGAAAATATGAATTTCTAGAAGGCTTTCCTTAGATAAATCAGTTGACCACTTTACAATGAAGGAGATGAAACATAAATCTAATAAACTATTAAGGTCAGGCCAACAGTATCCAGACATTATTCTCTATAGCCAGACATCTTTTCTGAGGTCTCAGTAATTTTAGATGTATTCAGTGAAAGCTTTTTCTAATGTTTATTTTTCCTTTATCTACTTCAATGCTTACCATAGTGTTTGTCAATTATTGAAATTAATAACTACCGTTAGAATGAGTGAATAAATGGATTTCTAGGAAGGAATCACATTTCAAAGCTTCATCATATGCTTGTACGATAGGTTCCTCTATTTCATGTTGGATTCATATTTTGTAAACAGGACTTGAAAAGTGCTTTTCTGTGTTTTTGTTTTTGTTTTTTGTTTTTTGTTTTGGCAATTAACTGATGATATAAATGGCCAATTTTTCTGTCTTTGGAAATTAAAAGCAGAAGTGAATTTGTGCCAGACTGTGTTGCTCCTTGTTTAATCACCATAGTTATCTATTGTGAGCAAGAAATAACTTGTGTGGCTTCCTTTACCTGTCATGTTTCCATTCTTACCTGGAAATTAATCACTCCTGGGACTACAGAGACTTGTACAAACAGCACTTGTTCACTGTGAAACTTACAAATCAAGTACTGCAAACATCCTTTTTTTCTTAGAGAAGTCAGGAGCAGGAAATACTTAGTTCATGGAAAAGTGACATGTCCTTCAACCACATAGAGTGAGAGAGTAAAAGATCAGTTTACATTCTAGGGAATTTCAGGTCAATTACTTTTAGAATGAAGGTATATAGGAAGAAGGAAGTTCAGAAATACAAGTTGGCATGCAATAGTGATTACTTTTTGCTTTTTCTTATTAAAGCTTTTCCTAGGTGATGAATAGTAGATGAGTACAAATAGATAGTTTGATTTTCTATAGAAATTGAAAAGCTTCATTTGTTAGGGAAAAGAAGTCAACTTTATTCCTTCACAATAATTTCAGATTTCTTCATATGTTACATAAGGGGCGGGGAGAGGGAGTAACTTTTCCTTCCTTGTAATGCCAAGTGTAATAAGAGAGAGATTTGGATTGCTCAGTGCTAAGACATACCTAGTACATTACTCACATCTTGTAGAGAAGTGAGTTGCATACTATTTCATGGTGAGGTATCATTATCTCCTCAAATAAATTTGTTCCACTGGCCAGGCCAAGAGTTCACACATCATGAAGCAATTTCACTCTGTTGCAAAGCAGACCTGAGGCCTGAAATGGATATGGCTGGTGGGGGAGTGCCTGAGGATCCACTCTCCCCTGGTGAAAGGCCAAGAGAGGACACAGCAAAGGTCATTTTAAGGCAGAGTGAGGGGTTGTTTTATGAAATTCTAAGAACAAGACTCTTCAGTGTTCTAGGATGGTAGATTTGAGCACTTTTACAGAAATTAATAGATACTCTCCTGGTAGAGGCAGTACTTTAGAAATAAATGTGGGGGCTTCATTGAGAGGTGCTGGCTTAGAGTCAGGAAGTGCTAAAGCTAAACACATGTGAGTGTGAATAAGCCTGAATTAACTTTTCTCAGCCAATTCCTGGTGAAGGGATTGGCTTGTATCCTCAAATAAGGGGGGAGGGGAAAGGCTGTAAAACTAGCAGTTTCTGGTGGTGACAGAGAGTTTTCAATAGTTATGTGTGAAATAGACTAATGCCAAATAGAAAATTTCCCTAGGAAGGGTAATGTGTGTGAGAAAAGGTGTGTCTATCAGGAGGGACCCCTTTTAAGCCTCCGCCTACAGCAACAAGTTCAGACTAACCACTGGGGTGATATGCACCTCTTTTTTTTTATTTTATTTTGATCTAAAGCTTTGTCTCAGCAGTCTGTAATCTATAGAGACTTAAATGTACAACATGCTGGAGTATCACTGCTGGCTAGCAAGAAGAGAAATCAGACCAGAAATGGGTAAGAGATGAGCCTACAAAGAATAACTTGGATCTCTTTTCCATTGTAGAGGAGGGACCCCCAAAACTGGAATTCTCTTCTGGAGAAGGGAGGGCCCTTGTAGTTCAGGCTTTCCCCACTTGGTGAGTGTTCTAGGAACCCATCTGTGTATTAGCATACTAACTGGCGTTGCTGTGAGAGGCTGCATTTGGCTTCAGTGAACTTTGTAATATTTCAGTGAATATCATATTGCTATTGATTTCTAATTTAATTTTGTTTTATGTAAGAATATACTCTGTGATAATTCAATGTTTTATATTTATTGAGACTCATTTTATGACACATCATACAGTGAATGTTCCAAATGCACTTGAAAACAAGTGTTCTTCTTTCTCAGTTTTTAGGTGTAGCATGCTATAAATGTCAGTTAGATCATGGTCACAGGTAATGTTCACATCAACATTCTTTCTAATTTTTTGTGTGCTTGCTCTACCATTGATTATGAAAGGGCCAGAAAACTGTGTAACTATAATTGTGAATTTGCCTATTTCTCTCTTTGCTTTTGTCAGTTTCTATTTCATGCACTTTGAAACTCTCTTATTTGATGCATATATATTTAGTTGTTTTACCTTAGTGATCAATTAACCCTTTTTCACTGTAAAATGTGTCTCTCAACATGAGTATTTTTGTCTGATATTAATATAGCCATTCCAGCTTCCTTGTATATACCGATTGCTTTCATAATCTGTTTTTCTTTTATTTCTGTGACTTTTTATTTAAGGTGTATGTCTTGCAGTCTACATCTAATGGGTTCTTGCTATTTTATCCAATCTAAAATTTTTTTCCTTTCATGTAACTTTTTTCCAAGAAAATTATTCATTAGTTATTTTATAGACAAGATTTAAAAACTATTTATTTGCCAGAAAACATTTGAATTTGGTAAAGAAATGGCAATAACTGATACACACATTAATTCAGAATGCTTATTTATATAACTGGGTTGAGGCCTGCCACTTGCTATTTGTTTCCTGTCTCCTGTCTCTATTATTCCTTCTTCTGCCTTATTTTTGGGTTAGCTAAATATATATTAGTATTTTCTTCTTCTCTTAACTTTTATAGTGATTATCCTTAGGTTATTTTTCTAGTGGTTGCCTTAAGGATTACATTATATATATTTTTCTTTTTTTTATTGTTGTTCAAGTACAGTTGTCTGCCTTTTCCCCATCTCTCCCCCTGGGCCCCAGCCATCCCCACCTCCCTCTCCCGATTCTGCCCTCCTTGGTTTTATCCATGTGTCCTTCATAGTTGTTCCTGAAAACCCATCGCCCTTTTCTTCCCATTATCCCTTCCCATCTCCCCTCTGGTTACTGTCCATTTGTTCTTAATTTCAATGTCTCTGGTTGTATTTTGCTTGCTTGTTTGTTTTGTTGATCAGGTTCCACTTAAAGTTTAGATCATAGAGTATTTGTCTTTAATCACTTGGCTTATTTCACTTAGTATAATGCTCTCTAGTTCCATCCATGCTGTTGCAAAGGGTAGCAGCAGAAAGAAAGCAGGAGCTCCTGCCCTTTGCAACATTATACATTCTTCATTTTTACTACCTACTCAGAGTTCATTTTGTACTACTTCATATAAATATAACAATCTTGCAAAAACATTTTTTATTTCTGCAATCCATATATACTTTATGCCATTGTTGTCATATATTGAATCTACATATATTTTGAACTGCACAGTAATTTATGTTTTTTTTAAATATAAGAGAAGAAAATGTATCTTTTATACAAAGCATGTATTTATAATTTCTGGAGCTGTTCAATCCCTTCTATAGGTCTGATGGCAGATCACAACCCTTCTGACTACAGAACTCCCCATGGATTGAGACACCATGTCCACAGGCAAGGACCCAATGCAGTGTCTCTTAGGAATGTATCATCACAGTCTTAAAGTATGGCTCCTTTTTATAAAAAGTAGATGAAGAGTTGGAGCCAGGTGAAAGACCAAATGATATGGAAAAAGGGGGGTGGACGACCATATATAATATTAGAAAGAATTGGAGCAGTCTACTTATATTTCTGATCTCCTAAATTATTTTTCATTTGTATTCAAAATTGATTTAAATGAATCTTCTTATGCCATTCAGGAGACTGACCTAACTCACAGACTATGTCAGAGGAAGAAAATAAGAACAAACCAAATTTAGCTTCTACAAAGTTATTTCTATGTAGCGAATTCCCAATCTTGATTATAGGATGGGAATGCAAATAATTGAGTGATTCGCTCTTGGATCTCACAAATTTTCAGTTTTCTTTGATGTATAACCAGAGTCAATTTTTGTCCAAGGACAAATATCCATCAGTTACTTGCACTGATAATGTATTAATATATTTTCATATTTATAGTTCCTTGTCTTGCTTATTATTGCAAGGAGACTAATAAATGACAACGAACAACTTGAAAAGTGTACCTTGGGCAATGTAATCTATGACCTTTTCAAAGTATGTCAGTCTACCTTTCCTTAATGTATATCCCACATTATTTTGTTTCTATGTTAGAATTCAGGAAAAGAAACTGGTTGAAACTTGAGCCAGTACATATTCTCCATCAAATAAGATATTTCATTTGATTTTCAGGGAGTTTTAATTGTTATGATTCCCTATTTCTTGGAAACACGAGCCTGAGATCATAGTTTAGTTAAGATTCTCTTTCCTTATCCTGATTTTCAATTTGAAAAAGGAATTTTATTGACCTTTATTAAGAATACAGATGCTAAACCTTCAAATGTCTTAAATCTAGATAGCTGTAACTTAAATAAGCTCTCCTGTTGGTTTGAACTTTGAATCTGTCAAGGTATTGATTTGTTTTTCTCAGCATGATTTTAAATAGTACCTAATGCTGTTTTCCCGAATTTTCACCAAAGAAGCACCTTTTCCCCCATTACTTTCTTTTCCCATGAACTTGTGTCTTAAAAAGATATTTTTAATCCAACAGACCAGTAGTTCGTGTTGCTTTCTTTATAACAGAAAAATGCATAATTTTTATTGAGACTTTTAAGTGATGGAAAATAATTTGTGAGCACACACTTATTTCTTTTGAGTAAGTCCAATAATCTAAGGGCTTCAGGAGGGCTGTAGTAGGCAAAAGAGCTAGAATACAGTGGTTTCCTTCATAACAATATCCACCTTATTAGAAACATGTTTAAGAGTGTCTTTAACAAAGAGACCTCAATAACAGGGTCAGCAACTTCTGCTGATATCTGGGAAAGAAAACTGACTGCAAGACAGTCACAAATAATATTATATGGTGATACTGTATTGATTTTTTTATTTTTAAGGCAATTAGCAAGGTCAAAGTAAATTTCATAGAATATTAAATATTTAAATGTATCCAAATATTCCCAACATCATTTCCCCCCAGTTTTTCCCTTCCTGTCATGTCATTTGTTTAAGTTTCTATAGATTTGTTTTGGTACAAAAATATGCTCCCTGTTTAGAGGTGACAGGATCCACTCTAAAATGATGAGTTACAGATTAAAATTATTCTCTTATACCTGCTTCCACCATTTATAAACATGTAAACTTAGCAAAGTCCTTCCTTTGTTCCTATCGGTTTTAAATTTTGCATTTTCTAATAGCCTTTAAAAAGGTTTCATTGACAAACTCCCTCTGTCCCCAATGTATACATTAATCTTTACTTATGCTTTGTTTATATGACACAGGTATTTTCAACTATTTGAATTCATGTGGCTGAAAATTTAATGTGATTAGAAAATAAGAAAAAAATACGAAAAGAGCTATGGCTTTCTTTTTAGAATTAAAATATGGATTTTTTTTCAAACTGTTAATATAATCAAGTTTTCAGCATTCAGGGAGAATAAAAGTGCATTTATAGCCAATGGTTAGGGACTTTATGATAAATAATTATTGTGTTTAACAATGCATTTGAGGTCATTTTTAATGAGTCCATTGGAAGACTCTCATGAAATTCAGGATTCTTATAATAACATTTAATAAAATTAACTAGTCTTTTAATATTGTGCCAATCACTTTTAAGAACTACACCTGACATAAAGGGGGGATAAATAAATGGTGATGGAAGGAGACTTGACTTTGGCAGGTGAACACACAATACAGTATACAGATGATGGGTTATGGAATTGTACACCTGAAACCCATATAATTTTATTAACCAATATCATCCCAATAAATTCAATTAGAAATAAATAAATAAATAAGAGGAAAATATCTAGTACTGGTACAGTAAATCTTAGAATTGGAAGAATGAATATTGGAAGAAGGATTTAGCACTAACTAAGCACAGTTTCTTATTCTTTTTTTAAAATTTTAATCATTGTTCTTATTCTTGTTATTTACCATTAAAAATAAATTTCACCAAATTTAAAAAGAAAGGAAATATACCTGACAATTGAACCACCCTAAAACAGCAATCCTGAAAAAAGTGATTAGTTTTGGATTATACCATCCTCTGTATTCTTGTGTACTCTTAGGACAACCAGTGCCAGTTCTTTGACATTGGAAAAATAACCAATTTAAAGTAATGAAGTTTTCTCTCTTGATACCCTGGATTTTGAACATCTTTGGAAAAAAATCTTAGCCTCAGATTCTACAGTTACATAAAATCTTTTTGTTGATTACATTCGCTTAGCTAACAAAGGGAAAATAAAATGGTTTTCTCATTATATCATTATTTCCAGAGTAAATTACGTGGATGCCAATAAACTCTCTAAGATCATTGAAAGCAAGAAGGATTGGATTGCAACATGCAAACAAATAATTTGCCATGATTGCTGCTTATTGTCAAGCACATATTTATATGTAATAGGTTTCTTTTCTTTAAAAGTGGTCCAGTTTTGTGATTCATAGTTTTCTGTCTAAGATGAAAACATAATTTTCTAAAGTTGATTTACAGTAGCAGAATTATTTATTTGATTGGATGAGAAAGACTTATTGAGCAGGAGGAAATTTTTCTCTGTTTCCTTCCCTGAAACTGTTTAAAGCCACTTGTAAAGGAAAGAAATAAAAGCCCAACTGCTGTATCTGGCAGTATTGGGAAAGCACAGGATGGGAACCACAGAAAGGAAAGAACAGAATTGTAATAACTGGTTACCTTATGATAAAGTGCAAGAAAGTCTCCTGAAATATCCCAAAGGAGTCATAACTTGTCTTTAAATATACTCAAGCACAGTCAACTCACTGCAGGGAGCTTCCTTTAGAGTTTCTGTAATGGCCATAATGAACACTCTGGCATACTCACACATGACCTTAAGGTACAGCCATGGAGCTGTGCCTTTATTTTAAAGGGGAGTGGAATTGACCACACCAAAATGTGTCTCTTTTGGATATTAATAATATTAAGCCAGTTAATTTGTAAGGCCCAGAGGCTCAGGAAGAACTTCTGATCTTACCCCTAACTGTCTAAAGAGATTTAAGATGGAGGGCCTGTTCCATGAAGGAGCTGCAACAGTGGAAAATTGTTAGGGGGAATTGTCACCCACCCCACCATTCTTTTGACATTGTGTCTGTAAGTACTGACTCTGACTAATATGTAGCTTCTAGATAAATAGCACATTTGTATAAGAATCCTAGGAACTATTTCAACTTTCAAGCATCCCAGTTCCGGGAGATTTGCTGACCTCCAGCAGTGGCACCATGACTCAACCGGGATGATGCACACCGGACCATCACTTGCCTTATCAGAATGCACTGTGTTCATCTGCAAGTAGAGAACTTGTTAACCCTCTCCCTTGGTCACTGTACTCTGTTTCTTATATAAAAAACCTCTGCCTCCACTGAGATGTGGAGATGGGTTTTGAGAGATGAGTCCTCCATCTTCCAAGTGGCTGACACCTGAATATAAACCACTTTCTTTTACATCAGCACCTGTCTCTAGTGGGAAGCAGCTGGCCTGCATTGGGTTACAGAACTATCACCATAGATAACTGTAGTTTAATCTGAAACTTTGTAAGTGTGGTAGACAGAGAGGTTTGATCAAAGTCCTTACTTTGATGCATTGTCTCTAGATGGCCCAGCAAACATTGTTTACTAACCATTACCTCTTTTAATCTACCTGTAAATTGACTTAACTTCCATCTGAAGTCCAGACCCCTAATTTCTTCTTAGTCTGGAATAACAAACATGCCTCATTTGGCCTTACTCTTTTGAAATTCTTCATGCTTAATGTGAATCCCCTGTGTGTATGTATTCAAACTTGATTTTCTCCTGTTAATTTGCCATATGTCATTTTAATTACTCAACCAGCCATAAGAACTAAGAGGGAAACGTGGAATTTTCCCCTCTTCAACAATACCATATCCCCAAAAGATTCTGTGCTTACCTCCATAATTGGAATGGGTTTTGCAATGTTGATTAAATCTTAAACTCAACTAATTATAGATAGTTATACTAAGTCAATTTAAAGGTTAAAGAAATATCTGGGAGACCTAGAAATCTTCCTGCTATGTACTTGTTGTCTATCAAAATCCAGGCCACTTGGAATTCTGTGAATCTGGATATAAGATGTGAGTCATCATTTAGCATACAAGGTCATCCTAAGCTAATAATGCAAAATATTTTCTTGTTTTTTTAAAAGATTTTATTTATTTATTTTTAGAGAGAAGGGAAAGGAAGGAGAAAGAGAGGGAGAGAAACATCAATGTGTGGTTGCCTCTCAAATGCTCTACACTGGGGACCTGGCTCACAACCCAGGCATGTGCACTGACTGGGAATCGAACCAGCAACCTTTTGGTTCACAGGCCCATGCTCAATCCACTGAGCTACACCAGCCAGGGCTAATAAAGCAAAATATTTTAAAGACTAAATTAAATGCAATATTTTGGATGAGCTCAAAGCTGAAGATAATGTAAAGAGATGGAAAAACCTAAAAGCATTGAGTTCATTTATTCTCAAGGGCCAATGACTCCAAATTGAAGAAGAGAAATGTAAAATACAATAAGGAGGTAATTAAGTTAGCTTAGAGAATTTTGATAACGATAGGCATCAACTTAGCCTCCACAAATCCTTAAAAAATTAAAATTACCACTCCCCCCACAAAAAAACAAACCATATAAAAACCTCATTGTACACAAACTAAAACAGTCTAAGTAAATAACTTGTAAATGATAATTCTAGTGGAAATGACATGGTGGTACCAAAGAGAAGAGACATTGGTACATATCAGAAGGGGTTCACTACAAAAAACCCCCAGAGATCACTACCCTCTGTAGGGGCTGGTGGAGCTGCTTCTCACCCAGCCTCCTACAAGGCAACATCATAATGATCTTTGTGTTTTCTGATGATGCAATAGAGCATGCACATGCACACACAGACACACCAGAGCTATATCCACATTTAGTCTCTCAAAAATGATTGAAGCTTTACTGAGTCCACTGACAAAGTTTAATATTTTTCTAGACAAAATCCATTCTTTTACAGATATTAAAGATTAGTTCACTTAGAAGTTTCATTGCTGTATGTTAAACCATATCATCCCACATATAGACTCAGAGAAAGGAAATCTTGGGAGCACAACCTTCGATTTCTGGTGAAATTTTTAATTTTAGTCCAATTAACATGAAATGAGGTCCTCTCTTCAGAAGTCCCAGAACAAGTATTGTGAATGGAGGTGCTTGAGATATACATTAAAAAAATAATTGCCCAAGTTAAGGAAATTACTTGGTGAGAATATTAGTTTCCTTAATCAGGCTTAGAGGATATATGCCAATTAATTTCTTTTCAGTCAGAAACTAGGGGACAAGATGACCCAAAGATGAATATTTGAAATAGTTAGATATCTAGATTTATTTATTCTTAATTTACCTTTGAAAACAACATAAACAGCACATTTAAGATCAACTAGTTCATAAATACCATAAACCAGCTTCCTAGCAAACACATCAAATCTATGCTTATAATATTTCAAAACAAATTTCTTAAGGGAGGGTTGACTTCTAGCTATTTTTAAACCGTTTAATTACTTCGAACAATGGGGATAAAACTAAGTTAATAGATGGTGGTAAATAACAAGAAGTAAGTTCTAATTTTGTTGTTATACATATAAATCCCTAGTAGAGTCACACTTATAAAATGAACTTTTTGCTTTGGGTAATTTCTTATGCCAACAATTGTTACCAGTGAGCACTCGATAACAATGGAGAAAGACTCATGAGTAGTAATGCAACAACCCCTCCTTCTAGAATGGATTTGGTGAGGTGAGCGCAAGCCAGCCTTCCTGTGCACACACATAGGTAATGTTTCTTGACTGTGGCAACCTGGAGATCTTTCACTTGGTTTGTTACCTTTTCCGACCCCATCCTTACAATGGCATATTAGCAAATATATAGTAGCCTAAGTTACAGGGGAAAATATCAAAACTACAATACATTAGGTTTTTATAAAGCTAAAGTAAACTCTTGTACTTTATATGAAAAATTAAGGTATGAGGACAACCAAATTGAATAATTTTGAAAAGTGCATTTGTGGAAGGAAGTCAACCAAATCAATCTTTGGTAGTCATTACAGAAACCAGATATTTTCCTAATAACTCATTTAATCTGGGCAAAGATACTCTACAAATTATAAGGGGTAGTTTAGAGGAAAGGGCAATCCACCATGATAGATTTCTATAGGTGAGGTAAATCTCAATAGCCTGATTCGGCTTTTGGTGACTACTTTGAGTTACTTTTTGAGAGTTGCTATTTAACAAGTATTTTCCTACCTGAATGCTTCAGAGCCAATCCTTTGCATGGAGTCTGTATTCTAGGTTGGAAGGAGCTTACAACCTAGAAGAGAAAAGTGTTACTATTTTTAAAGAATTAACACTGTAAGAAGGAGGTCATTGAGTGCATATAATCAGGATTGTGAAAGAAAAGGACAAGAGGTTTTTTACATGGAGATAGAAAGAATAGAAACTCTACAATGTCCAGGGGGAGGTGGGCCAATAGAAAGACGTACGAAGGATGTTCTAGGGTCACACTGCACTCCTCTCAAAGGACTCTGGTTGCATTGGGGAAGGAGGGATAAAAGAGTGTGGGGGAAACAAGGATAATCTCTGAATCTTTGAATTTAAGTTTGGAGGTGGTCTCTGTTGAACAGTCATGAGGGGAATGACAAGTTTGACAGGAAAATAACACCTGTTAGAATTTGTCATTCATAGAGCTGAGAGTGGGTTTTTGAAGATTTCCTGTAAGCATACAGTCACATGCAATGTTGGCAGATCCTGTTTCCAAATAAGGTCTGACAGGCAGGATCTCGCGCACGTCTGTCTGTGGATGAGCCAGTTACCTCCTTCAAAGGACGGGAAGTATGCCTGGGTGAAGAAAGGGACTGGAGCGTGTCCACAGAAATGGATGACATTCTGTCTCTGGGTTTGCCCCTTCGCATTAACAACTATTAATCAGGTGTTGGTTTTACCTGAATTGGGGTATCAGGACATCGGACCCCCTTCAATATTGCAGAGAACCGTTCTGGTTATTTTCTTGGTTGGTTTGCTTCCTTTTCTGTGGGCTTTAAAAATTATTAATATCACTCTATTCATCTGCCTAATTTACATCTTCTTACAGATACTTGGCCAGTGAAGCAATGTGCCTGAGAGATTTGTGCAATGACATGGTTTTGGTGATATAAATCAGGAGTTGCTCATTCCAGAGGGTAATTTCCCTTGCAAATTGCTGGCCTGCCATCAGCAAAGCCAGTCACCACCTACACAGAGGGCCTCAGGCTAGATAAGAGCTACTGAAGGGGACATTTATGTCTAACTTTTTGAAAAACCTAAGAGATAACCATAGGTATGTTGCCATTATTCTGATAATCATTATGCTCTGCCCAGAGCACATTTTTCACTCTAAAGAGTAATAGTGCAGTAGACATTCTGCTTTTACAATGCTTACAGCATAGAATGTTATAGTGGAAAGAGACCATGAATACTATGTGATCCAATGGCTTCCCAATTATAGTAGTTGAATTCCTTTTTCTCAAGTGAAACATTATATGGAATGTCTGTGTCTCTGGGCCACACTTGTCTCTGACATAGTGTTATGCTTGTTTAGAAAAGAGAGATTTCTCTTATGATCCATTACTCATTGAACTTCCTAAAATATCTGGTACCTTTTCCTAAAGGAATTCCTTCATTTTCCATTTTATCTGGAAGATACCTCTCACATTTCCTGACACTAAATCCTTTCTTTAAAATCCTGAGCATGTGGGTGATATCCTTCCAGTGGATTTCTACTGGCAACTTTCAAATAGAATATTCTTGATGAACAACTCACACGCACCAACTTTCCCTAAACCTAAATCTACTAAGTCATTTACCATTTCTCACGGTTCCTGTCTTACTTACCTAATGGGATATTTGCAAAAGAAAGGCCTCAAATTTGCCATATAGATTAAGGAAAAATAATCCTAACACAGACTATTTTATTATCCAACAGTATAGAATGATATAGATGTAAAATTGTGTTTTTCCTGAAATAATACAGTTTAGAAAACATTAACTGTCCCAAACAGAGGATAATATCATCCATATATTTCAATACCCAAACTGGAATATTTATCTACAGTCTGAGCACTTTGTAAATGAGAAACTATTCTTGTTGTTGGTGCTGTGCCTGTGTGTGTTTTACTAACATATGGTTATATTTTTTACCACTTCAATCCAAAATAGAAATTTATTTTAGAAAGGCACTGTGAGGGAAATATGTATTTTGCGAAAGTGGCCACCTGAAACTAATAGCAAAATTTTAAAAATTCAAATATTTAACATTGTCCTCAAGTAACTTTATAACAAACTAAGACAAAGACTTATATTCTTGTTTCTCACTTTCTTCTCTCCCCTCCCTGTCTTTTTTGCTTTGTTTTTTTATATAGTTCAGTGCTGCCATTTAGCCATCTATATATATGGTTCCAGTGGAGCAAAAAAAATAGAATGTTTTCTTGGCTTTTGGGACTGGCAAGGGCAGAAAAAGAAAATAATCCCAGCACAAATATTTGGTTGTGTAAGAGAGTTTTCCTCAAAACAAAAACAAAATAGAAGGCAGTAAAATAATAACTTTGCTCTCAGGACAGCTGCCTGGCAAGCTGTCTTACATTTGCAAAGTAGACCCTGAAACGGCAGTCCTGGGAGAAGCCATCCCCCCAGTTTGCATGGTCAGAATGGGGTTCCCACTCATACTCGCTTGGATCTCTCCAAATGTCTAGCAGTCATACCCCCCGTCAGTGTTCATTCGAATTGGCAGATGCTTCGGTCTCCAGGCAAAAGAGATAATCATGCGTCTCAGTCCTTAGGTATTCTCCCCACATATGCAGAGCAATACAAACTTCGTAGCCTCAAAGTACTATTTCCTTCAAGTACAGCAAGTTAATTTTATGGCTGAATCAACACCATGCCCACACAAAAATAAAAAAGAGAAAACTCAATTCTCAAAATCAGTATTTCCCAAACTTATCTGAAAATTGTAAAAAAACAAATGAAGTCCAACAGGATAACAGGAGATACAATGCAACCTTGAATTTTGGGAACTGCAGAAGGCACTGATAGTACATTTGCCACGGGGTGATGGAAAAGAGATACTTTTCTCCTCTGTGAGCGCATCCCTTCACCAGAATGGGTGAACAGTGCAACTTGCTTGGGTGACTGTTAGTGTAGTTGGAAGCTCAGAATGCCTTGGGTGAATGTTCAAGCCAAGATAAACTTGTATTGTTATCCAAGCTCTTGGTTTTTCAGGGTCATTAACTCAGTAGGGATGATGAAAAACTGCAAATTTTTGATCTGAACAGAAACCCTTTTTGCTTTGAAATAAATTTCTTCCAACCACAGTATTCTTGGGGGGGGTAGTTATTTCTTATACTTGCTTTTGATATCTCTGCCATCTTTTTATAAGTGGGAATTTTGATGATCAGCATTGTAGATGTCATGCGTCCTCAAAACAACAACAACAAACCATTTCTGAGGAAGGAGGACTAGAGCTAAGAAATTCAGTTCTGAGAAGCAAGTATTTCCACTAAGTCCAAAGTACTAAAATGTAAGAAGTCAGTCCAAGTTCTCCAGAGTGAATAGGTGAAGATTTGGAAGACATGGAAAATTAATCCTCCTGGGCTCTTTTTAGTCGATTCAAAATAAATTACTTATTCATTTATTACGAATTCTCAATTGAGCTGCAGTACGTCTCCAAAGATAAAGTACTGGAATCCTCTCACTTGTGGGCAGTTTAATCTCTTCAATCCTAGACTATCTTATGTATCCAATGAGCTCTTACAGCAACATAAGGACAAAATTTTTATTATTAGTTTAACATTAATTGGTCAATTTATCTGATTTTTCCAATAATGTACTTTACATCTGCTTACAGGAATGCTGCTGTCGTGCAGCTCTTCCAGCGTTCAGTGGGGCAGCACCCCTCAAACTGCACTCTGGTGGTTTGGCCTCTGCTAATGCACATCCATCTTCTCAGGCAAGTGGTCTCCTCACCCTCGTCATTTATCTCTAATCATAGAGCAAATACATCTCTATCTCGGTCTCTCTGCCTCTCTCCCTCTCTCCCTCTTACTTTTCTTCTTTTTCCTCCTTATTCTTTTTCTTGTTCTTGTTCTTACTAAATAAATTTAACCTTTGAGGAACTTCCTATTATATAACCATGGTAGCAGTAGTTTTTTAAATCTCCCTGAGACTCCTTAAAACCAAACTGATTAGTCATAAGAGTAAAAAAGAAAAAAATATTCAGATGACATTTTTCAACAAACTTTATATCACAACCCAAAATCAATCATTTTGCTTAATGGGGAAACACTATAGGCTTTATGACAAAAGCCAGGAATAATGCAAGGGCGCCGACTATCAGCACCTCTGTTGACATGGTATTGAAGACATTAGCCCATGCAGCTAGCAAACAAGAAGTAGAGGCCAAAGGGTAGAAAACAAAACATAAAACTAGCCTAATTGATGAGTGATATGACAAAATTGAACTTACAGAAAGTCCAAGAGAACCTCAAAAAAAGTGTTAAAACCTAAGGAAATTTAATAAATGAGAAGAATATAAATTAACCTACAGGAATTAATAGTCTTCATGTATATCAACAATAATCTGTTAGAAATGTAAGAAAAGGCCCATTTATAGTAGCAAAAAAAACACATAGGCAAGGCTATAACATAAAATATCTTAAAGCCTTAACTTTAAATCACTACTAGAATTACAAACTATATTTGAATAAAAGATTGAAATATGTTTTTGAACATAAAGACTCAACATAAAAAATGTACCAAGTCAATATTAGTTTGTAAGTTAATATAATTCTAATAAAATTCCAAAAAGTGTATAAACCAGATATGATTATTAAATTGATATGGGACAACCATAAAAGCATAAGCAATAAAATATTTTTGAAAAAGAATGAACAAGCAAAAGCAGCCAAGGCAATAGCAATTCATGATAAAAATTCTCAGCAAACTAAGATGGAAACTTCCTTGAGGGAGGGAACCCTAAACATAACATCTTACTTAATGTTCAAATATTGAAAGTCTCCCACCTAATATGAAGAATAAGACAAGGGTGCTTATTCTCATCAATTCTGTTCTATTGTACTGGAGTTCTATTGTACTGGAAGTCCCAGCATTGTAATAAGGCAAAGAAGAGGAAATACAAATTTTCTATATTCTGAATCAAGATTGTTTAGTTAAAAAAATAAAAGTAACCAGAAAACCTTTGGAAAGAAATAACAAAGTCAGTGAAGTTGCTTCTATCCTGTAAAATGTGTGTTGATGCATGAAGGGACAGATCAATGGGACAGAAGAGAAAGTCCAGTAATAGACCCAAGTATCTGCAGAAATGCATAATATAAGCAGGCCTCCCAAATGCCTGAAGGAAAGATAAACTTTTTATTACAGGTACTTCTCACTTTGCATGGTAAAGCAATGCCTTGTGGTTTAGTGACGTGAAAAATAACTATGCCAGCTGACATCAAAAAAAGCAATCTTAATAATTAATGAAAAAATCTATACTTGTTCAATGGTCTTTTAACATGTTTTATCAAAGCACTGGACTTCTCTTTAATATAGCTTATGAATGTAGAGGAGAATTAAAAATAGTAAAAGTAATATTTATTTAGTACACTCTTTACAAAACATTAGAAACACTGAAAATGAAAATGCTTTATTTGTTCATAAAAATTTATAAAGAGTAGTTTTAACAGTGCTAAGCTGCTTCTTCCTGTCACAGAACTTAGAGAATGCATCTTTTCAAGGACTTGGAAAATTATCCAACTCCTTTCTAAGTTTGGATCAGCTCCCAGAATTTTATCCTTTACACTTTCAATGTTATGAAATATCCTTGAGAGTTCCAATGTGACTTTTTTCTTTTGCTGGCATCGCTTCCTCTGGGACATCTTCATCTTTCTCGTCACAACCGCATCCCAAGTCTGTCATCGAATAATGTTGGCTGCGTACACCAACTTGAATGCTACCATGTCACTGTGCCCATGCTCAGCTATTTTTTATAATTCCATTTATGCTCGATTCAAATCTACTTCCAGCATTCTTGATTCTATTTCTTTACCACACTTTTGTCTCTGTTGAGCAACTCTCTCTCAATTATCTATCTTTGTAGAATGTCACATGGATTTGTCACTGGGAGACAAGAAGGCAAGACAACTACATGCTTTATTGTCTGCATGAACTGAATAATAGATGTACAGTGACCAATTACCAACAGCCTTTGAAAGAAGTAACATGATTTGTCACTGATCAAGATATGTATCTGCTGTTTATGTGGTGATTTACAAGCTGAAGAAAGGGCAGCCAAGTTTCTACTGCACGTAATTATTCACAGTTAAAATCCTGTGGAAACTGAAATTTGAACTACATTTTTCAGAGACGCTGTTATTTAATGAAACCATGCTAACTAGAATTCATGTATATTTGAACCTTCAAAACTTGGGATTGCTTGTAATGGTTGTTCACATAACTGATTAGACATTTGAGAAAAGATGAAATCATGTTTGTGCCTTGCTCCTAAACTGGGAGGATAAATTCCACAAAAGAGCACAGTTCTTTAGAATATAACCTAAAAACCACACAAACACCAGTGGAACACATAGACCAATTCCTTTGTACTTAGTGCAGAAAATATTTTCTAATCATTACCCACTATGTAAAATGAAATGATTAGTAAATTTGACTACGTGTCAGTTTTTCAATGTGATAAACAAAACAGAAGAAAACAAAGAAAAACTCCCTAAGAAGCAGAAACAAAGGACAAATAAAACATTTAAAAAGAAAGATATTTCCTCATATATCATGTATCAAAAGTTTTTACAAGTCAAGGGGGGAAAGACCAACAACTTCCTAAGAAAAAAAGCAAAATATATGAATAGAACACACAAGGAGAAATATTTTAAAAACTACCAGACATATGAAAAACTGCCCAGTTCCACATTCAGTGGGGGACAAAAGTAGGTTCATAGTTTTTCATGTGGAAAATAATACAATAATTAATAAGTAGTAATACAATAATAAACTGTTTCACATACTCACAACTGTAAACCTACTTTTTCCTCACCTTGTCTAGTAAAAGAAACAATTTAAACTTTGCTGAGATACCACTTCTGACCTACCAGATCTGCAAAAATCAGAAAGTGGTAACATTCTTGCAAAACCACAGAACTGACAACGAGAGTATTATCATTGGTACAGTTAAGATACGTAACATTTTTATCCCCAAAGATCTTTCTTGTCTTTTTTATAGCTATGCCCCTATCCTTTTAAACCACTGGCAACCACTAATCTTCTTTATTTTATAATTTTAAGATTTTTAAAAATATGGAATTATATACTATATAACCTTTTGGGACCAGCTTTTTTTCTTTTTCTCAATATTTGTTTGGAGAATAATCCAGGGTTTTGAATGTATCAATAGCTTGTTCCCTTTCTGCTACTGAGGAGTATTCCATGTTATATACAGAACACACTTTGTTTAACCATTCATCCACTGAAGAGCATCTCAATGGTTTCCAATACGGTTTCCAATTTTGAACTGTTGTAAATAAAGTTGTTACATGCACATTTATGCATACATTTTTTTGTGTGTAGGATACATTTTTATTTATTTCTCTGGGATAAATGCCAAAGAGTGACTTTGCTGGGTCTTATGATAGTTACATATTTAGTTTTTAAAGAAACTCTGAAAATGGCTATTCCATTTTGTTTTCCATCAATGTATATGATACACTCTGACAATCTCTGTCTTTTAGTTGATATATTAAGACTTAAGTGTCATTTAATTATTTTATATTAGAGGTTATGTCTGCACTTAAAATTTTGGCTATTTGTTCTGTTGTTTTTTTCTTCTGTTTCCTTTTTTATGTCTTTCTAAGGGTTGCTTGAATACTTTTTTAGAATTTCCTTTTGCTTATTTATAGTGTTTTTGAAGTATATTTTTTGTATGATCTAGTGGTTTCTGTGGCTATCACATTATATATACATGACTTATGAAAGTATACTGGTGTCATCATTTTACTAAATTTGGAGACTTTTCAAATATTCTTGCCTCTAGTACTTTTTCAGTCTTGCCCTTTTTCTTCACACCTTCTTGCACACCAATGACACAAATGTTACATTTTATTTTATAATCCCACAGGTCCCAGAGGCTCTGTTCAACTTTTTTTGCCAATTTATTGACTTTCTGTTGTTCAGATTAATCATTTTGTACTGTTTTATCTTCCAGTTCAGTGGTCCTTTTCCCTGCCCCACCCATCCTGCTGTTGAGCCCATCCTTGAGCTTTTTGCTTCAGGTTTTGCATTTGTTTAGTTCTAAAAATGTTCATTTGGGTCTTCCCTATGTCTTACAGTTCTTGCTGAGATGTTCTACATTTTCCATTTGTTTCAAGTGTGTGTGTAATTGCTTCTTGAATCACCTTTATCAAGTCTGCTTCACAATCTTTGTTAAATAAGTCAGATAACTCTAACATTTCTATTATGTTTATGGATGAATAATCATGTTTTAAAAAATATTGGTAGCTATTTTTCAGTAGTTATAATATGCTAGTTACTAGTCTAATATTTTATCTGTTGATTTACTCCCAGAGTGGCTCTATGAAATAGGTACTATTACTGCTACAATTTTTTAGGTGAATTAACCCTCTCCCCTCCAACTCCCAGTCTTTGACTGGGTGCTCTGCTCTAGGCTGAAAAGAAAGAAGGTGACTATATACATTTCCAAGAATGGAAAATAACACCCAACCTGTGTTAAATTCCTACATTTAAAAAAAATGAGTGTTACCTTGGTAGCAATTCTATAACTAAATTAATTAAATAAACAACAGTGAATATTGTGTTATTTATAGTATGATTTATACATATATGTATATATATATAATTGTGATGGATTGGCATTGTAAAACAATATGTATTTTTGGTTAGGTTGGCATTATCTTGAAAATCTATGGATGGTCACTGATTTGCTTAAGTCAATCAATCATTGGCTCCAGGAGGGATACATGACTTATATCGTCACTCAGCCTAAAGTCCAGGACTTGTGCCTGAAGATTGAGGAATATAAATTCTTTTGTCCTGGTATTACCTGGAGCTTCAGCCTTTTAGCTAGTTTGAGAAATGTGAGACTGAGAATAAGAATAACAGAGAAGGACAGAGTCAAGGAAACAGCAGGGAAAGACAACCAGAATTCTGAACAAATTCAGGTGACTGTTGCTTTTCTAGAATTTCCAGTGAAATGAGCCCATAAATTATCTTCTTAGTTTTAAAAGATTAAGTGATTCCAAATGGTCCCAAGAGTACAGTCTTTTATTTTTATGCTTTATTTAAGAGACAGTACTTGTACAAACTGTCAGTACTGGTCTTGAAGGTTTTTCCAAACACTTTTCAGTCTTGGCCTTCAGGAAGCATAAACACAGGTAACTGCCATGTCTTGTAAGAGATCAGCTTGGCTGACAGGACTACACTAAAAATGTATATATGAAATGAGAAATTTATAGTGTGCTATAGCTCTTCTTTTCTAAACTAGTTTTATGGATATTCGTGCCTTATATTTTAGTTTTCTGTACTTTTTTAAAAAAAATTTATTTATTTATTTTTAGAGAAGGAAGGGAGGCAGAAAGAGAGAGAGAGAAACATCAATGTGCAGTTGCTGGGGGCGGTGGCCTGCAACCAAGGCATGTACCCCAACTGGAAATGGAACCTGCAACACTTTGGTTCACAGCCCGCGCTCAATCCACTGAGCCATGCCAGCCAGGGCTGTTTTTTGTACTTTTGTAAAGATAAATGCATATGAAAAAAATTCAGATAGCATTCCCTATTATTAACAAGTTTGATCTCATCCATGATATAAGTGCTTCTAGTTCCCTTACCTGGAGGCAACCACTGTGATTATTTACTTGACTGAGCACAAGGAAATCTTCTGTACGTATACAAGCATATATGTAATCATTTTTCCATTTTTTGTGCATGCAAATGATTACTAGCTGCACATACCCTTCTGTACTTTGCTCCTTTTATTTAATAATACATTTTCCAGGCATTCCATATTAGTAGTATTGGTCATTGGTATATTATATATGAACTCTGTAATTTATAACTGATCTTCATTTTAGGATGTAAAGTTAGTTTTCAGTATTTGGTATTACAAACAGCACTTCAGTAAATGACCTTGTACACAATTCTTTGCAAAGGTACTAATATATATCTAGTATAACTTCCTGGAATTGATAACCATGGTAAAAGTGCATTGTGAATTTTAATAAATATTGCCAAATTACCCTCCAGAGGTTCTCTCATTTTCATAAACTCTCCCCAGTTCAATTTTGTTGATATTTTACCATCTTTTAGGTAAAGATAGTTATATTTTAAATTTGCATTTATTTTATTATGAGTGATACTGAGCATTGTTTTACATGTTTGTAAACTATCTGTATCTGTTTTCCTGGGAGCTTTCTATTTATATTTATCTTTTGCCTATTGATTTATAAGATCATTTTACACATTAAAGGATAAGCCATTGATTGTCATATATGTTCATGGGAAATAATGCGGACTGGTTTAAACACTATTTCCTCTCTCTCCAGTACATCTTCTTTTCTACAGCTACTATGAAAGTAATACAGTAGCCCCCCCCCCATCCATGGTTTTTTATTTTCCACAGTTTCCGTCACCCCTAGTCAACTGTGGCCTGAAAATATCAAATGGAAAATACTAGAAATAATTTATAAGTTTTAAATCATACACCATTCTGCGTGGTGTGACGAAATCTTGTGCCATCTCCTCCCCTTTGCCCAGGATGTGAATCATCCCTTTGTCAGCGTATGCACACTGTGAACGCCAAGTTTCTGTTTGTTAGTCACTTAGCAGTGGCCTCTGCTGTCAGCTCGGCTGTGGTGGCCTCTCAGAGCCCGTGTTCCGGTAACCTTTATTTTACTCACTAATGGCCCTGGGGCAATGTTGATAATTCAAATATGACAAAGAGAAGCTGAAAATTGCTTCCTTTAAGTGAAAAGGTGAAAGTTCTCACCTTAATAAGGAAAGGAAAATAATCGTAGGCTGAAGTTGCTAAAATGTACGATAATAAAAAAATCTAGTCATGAAATTGGAAGAGCTAAAAAGAAATTTGTGCTGGTTTTGCTGTTGCTCCTCACATGTATCACCAGAAGGTCAATAGTAGGCTAACGCTATGTCACAATCTACGTCACTCACCTCCCTTCGTTTCCCCGTGTGGCGCTTCATCCTCTCACACCATCACCAGTGAATGGTGGGTGGAGTATGACAGACTTTTGAGAGATAAAGAGACCATATTCACTTAACTTTTATTACACTATATTATTATTATTGTTCCATTTTACTATTATTGTTATTCTCTGCACCTAATTTATAAAGTAAACTTTACCCTAGGTATGTATGTATAGGGGAAAAAACACAGTGTATGTAGGTTCCAGTATTATCTACAGTTTCAGGCACCCACTGGGGGTTTTGGAATATATCCCCCATGGGTAAGGGGGGAGTACAGTAACTATATTTCTGAGACTACCTTAGAGCCAGACTTCTTTAGTGATTGGTCTTACGGTTAGGTGTGATTGCACGAGATTTGTATGGAAGCAGTAGTAATGAATTTGTGTTTATTTTCCTGATATTTTGCCTGCCTTTTTACTGTTAAGTAAAATTTTGGAGATGTAAGGTTTATGTTCAGTATTGGTTTTTCATCTTCTTGATGACAAGAGGCTGTTTTGGTGGAAGAGGCAATGGGATTCCATACTCCCATGCCCATTTGCCGATTTTGTGGGTAGTGAGAGGCACTCACGCTAGAAGTAGCAGGTAAACCTCACATGCCAGTGCCAAGCACCAGCTCTGTATCTTCAAGAGTCACAGCTTGCTGATTCCATCTCCCCAGCCCCTGAATTCCAGCTGCAGTGGTATCTCTTGGTAGTTCAGAGGGAGTTTGAAGGTAAGACTCGTTCTGGTGGGACAATGAAAGAGTGTTCTTGGGGGTGATTCCTGCAGATTCCACCCTCCACTCATCCCGTCACCTTCCACCAAATCCCCAGTTTCATCGATTTTGTTGGTCTTTTCAAAAAACTTTCAGTTTTATTGATTTTTCTATATTGCTTTTCTATTCTTTATGTCATTTAAGTACACTCTGATTTTTATTATTTCCTTTCTTTTGTTTGCTTTGGATTTAGCTTTCTTCTTTTATTTTTTAGTTTCTTAAAGTGGATGTTTAGATCATTACTTTAACAACTTTCTTATTTTATTAATATAATAATTTTTGTACCTATATCACAGGTAGCAACTTGTGATTAATCTAAAGCTTTCACTTGAAAGTTTCACTTGAAATTTAGAGTTTGAGACACCTATTTATTGTTCAAATAATGATAACAATTACTTTTTCTTGCTGGGCTAACAGCATTTCTTTTCCTGGGTCATTTAGTCCTGTGAATTGTGGACCATTATTATCTACTTCTTACAGAAGATGAAATTCAGACTTACAGAAATGGAATTATTTTCCCAGGGTCTTACAGCTCCAAAAGACAATTTTCAAATCCAGAGTTCCTGATCCTATTTTTTAAATTTCTAAACTCAGATTCTTCCTAAACACCCCCTCCTATTGACCCTTCATTGGTTGTTTCATGCTGCATACAGATTAGGAGTTTCACTAAGAAGGGGACGATAAAAAAGGAAGGAGAATTAATCTTCTAATCATAGGAAACAAGTAACATTATAGTGACAAGAAAAAATGTTCCAGGTTTTTATATTTGGTGAATTTTCACTTTCCAAGACAGGAAAACCTGATCAAATCCTATTAGTATCATTTCATTCCACTGGGATGTAAAAAATTTCAGATTTACAATAGTCCCTTATTAACATCAAAGTAATGGTGAGGAAAAATAAGTTTTATCTATTAACATCATCATTGACAAGCATTTAAAAGCAAAGTACTGGAGGAAAGTCATGGATACAGAGGTTGTTTTCCCCTTGTGTGGCACTGTAACACACTCATTGTCCTTTTCCAATTGATTTCCCCTCATGTATAGACTCACTCAATTGTCTATTTGAAATCAGTGATAGAAGTAAAAAATGTATTTCCCCTAGAAGCTAACAGAAGAAAGATGATTTGTTTCATGAAACAAATAGTTATTGAGCATCTGTTATAAAGATGAGCATCTTTATAAATTGAGCATCTATATCTTTATGCCTATTTAAGGCATACAGATACACAGTTTTTTAAAAAGACAAAGATCTCTTTTCTTATGGAACTTGCATTCTAGACATCACAAGGTAATAAAGTCTGAATCTTTTGAGGTGGATCTCTCTATACTTTATTTGTAAAATTTAACCTCAGGAAACATGTGACCAGGTTTGATCTCTTTGGGAATCAAATCTTTCCAGGGTTGAATTTATCACCATAGATTTCTGTAAGGCAAATTTGACTTTCACAGATTGACTTCATAAATTATTGATAACTTTAAAACTGATAAAAAAAACCTATGACAAATGAAATTGGCCATTGTTTTCCTATTTAAGATAACAATTGAATGGAGTAAAATTTAATAAAAGAGCTTTATGACTATAACTAGGTGATATATTACTTATTTTATGGGTATTATTGTCCAGTTTATAGACAGATATTGCAGCTTAGGAGCATGATCTGTCACATAATTTCATCGTGACACATTTTACTTTCTCTAAAATCAGAGGGTTCAGATGGATCGCCAATAAACTAAAATTATGGTTCTAACTAGTTTACGTACAGGGTAAGATATATGAAAAAAATACTGTGAGGCCTGTGAAGTACCCTCCATATGTTAGTTTTCCTTGGGAAAGACCTTTTCAAGGTCACACAGTATTAGTGGAGAGCTAGAATAAAATCCAGGTTTCGGTTTCCCAAACCGAGGCTCTTTCTACTGCACAACCCTTACAGACACATGAGCCTGAAAGATGCAACGGGCACCGTGGATAAGCTTTCTGTGTGTAGCAACTTAATTTTTTAAAATTTCATTTCTATTCAATGAGAGGGATTCAGATTGCCCATACATAGATTCACCCATGATTTTCAAGTTAAAGAAAACACTTGCCCTGGTGAGGTTCAGTGGACTGAGCACCAGCCTGCAAAGCAAAGGGTAGCCTGTTTGATTCCCACTCAGAGCACGTGCCTGGGTTGCAGGCCAGGTCCCCAGTAGGGGGTGTGTGAGAGGCAACCACACCTTGATGTTTCCTTCTCTTTCTCCCTCCCTTCCCTTCTGTCTTAAATAAATAAAATCTAAAAAAAAAAAAAAGAAAAAGAAAATACTAGTGGCTTTTAAAATATATCTTTTATGTGGGCCAGGCATGAAATAGTCTGTGAAATGAAATGTCAAATAGATTACATTTTCCAATAATTAATTACTAACCATTTGTCCCTAGTGTAAAACTTGATTTTTAAGGAAGAAATTTTAAGAACTTTAATTACAGCTTATAGAAGCAAAATGACAAAAAAAGTGATGTTTAGCAGCTTAATGGGATTTCTTATTGATCCAATATGGTATTATGAGAAGGTTTTCTCTTCATCAAAAGGCTACACACATAAACCTATACCACCAGTTCAGAATTGTCAATGTGTCATACTAACATGCAACTTAAATCAATTTTCAAGCTATTAAGCACCTAGGTTATAGACAAAAGCCTAAAAGACAGATTTTTTAGCTGCATAAATACAAGTGGGGACACCAAAAACGGAATTTATTTATAAAAGATTGTGTATTTATTCTTACATGTTTAAACTTCAGTGACCTTCAAAGTACTCTCCGTTTGATGCAGTACACCTATCAAGGCTTTTTTTTCTACTGCACAAAAGTTTTTGAACTCATTGATTTTGATTAGTGCCTTTTACTGTCCCTGCCATTTTTTGTTTCACCTCTTCTACATCAGTAAACATTTCCCTTTGGAGACATTTTTCATTGGGAAACAAAAAAAATTGCTTGGGACAAGAATAAGTGGATAGGGAGGGTGGGGCATGAGGGTCGTGCTGTTTTTTGGTCAAAAACTGCTGAACCCTTAATGTGGTGTGGGCAGGTGCACTCGTAAATCACCCATCCTGAAATGGGCAAATGCACTGAAAGAGTCTTCAAAAAAAAATTCACTGAAGTTGAACACAGCCTCTCACAACAATGCCAGCTGGTACACTGATACAGATGGGTTCCTAGAACACTCATCTAGTGGGGAAAGCCTGTACTACAAGGGGCCCACCCTCCAGAAGATAATTCCCATTTTGGGTGGGGAATCCCCAAAATCTTATATATGGGATGTTGGGAATGTGTGAAAATTTCTCCTGAAACTGAGAAGTGGAAACACTATAGACCACTTCCATTTCAGTGAATCTACACTTTGTGATGCAAAATCACCACTTGGTTGTAATAGAAAAAGGAAAGCATAACTGATTTCTTTATTTCATCACTTAAATCAATCAACTTCACAAAACATTTGTTTAGTACAGATTTGGAAAAGTCACAATCTTTTAATTAATTCCTTTTACAGGGTTATAACTTATTCTTTTACTTGTTGGATTTGCACATTGCTCTCACATATCAAACATGGCACAGCTTTGTCCTTGTTCCTAAACTAATGTGGAAAGTAATGTGACCACCATCCTCTGGAAAGTAATCTTAAATATTGGTTCAACCCACACAGGGGTCATTGTTTACGTAAGTCATTAAGTGCAAGTATTGGTATTTTCAAGTATCATTTTAGAGTCGAGTCCTATAATACCCTAGTTGTAAAGCTTTCTATTGCTTCTCCTCCTATTATTCCGTATTTTGATCATATTAGGTTACCCTTTCTAATTTCCAAGAGTATTCTGTGTTAGAACAAGGCATGCCAGCCAACTATGAAAAACCCATACCCAATCTCAGTTGGCTTAGCATGATAAAAATTTGTTTCTTTCTCACATCACTGTTGTCTGCAGGTTAGTTAGTTCCTCTACAACATCTCAAGAATCAAGTTTCCTTCCATTTGATAACACTGCCGTCTTAGACACGTGGCCTCCATGGTAACCACAGAAGAGTGCAGATGAGCACAAGGAGATTTATATGGCAAACATCTAAACGAATACATTGCTTCTGCCTGCAATTCATCAGCCAGAATTCAGTCATGTGGCCATAATCGAACTTTATGGGAGACTTAGAAATACAGTCTTCCTCAGTGTTCAGGAAAAGGACAGAGGAATGGTGAACACACAGTTATTTTCTGTCACAATTCCTAAACAAATCTGCAACTTCTAAACATCTCAGATGAAACTTTGAAACCTGGTTACTAGTGGTAGAAGGGGAAGTTGTTAGGGACAGAGAAGTGTAGCAGGCAGGGCACATAAATATATTTGATGAGCAAGAGATGTCAATCCATAATGGTCATTAGTATCTTCTTCTCTTCCCTCTGTACTCCCCACCAGCCATCTCCTGGGGTGGCTTCTGGAGAGCCCCTTGAACTGACTTTGGAACGGTTTGATCTGCTCCATAGGTTGCTAATACTTTTCAAAGTTTCTGAGTATCCTGACTTCTACTTCATGAAGAAATTGGATATCCTTAATGGAGGCAGCAGAAGACAAGAAAGAAAATATGCCCAGAATTTAAACTGTTAATAGAAATAAATGGTTTTTGTTGAGATACTGACATGCACAATTTTGAATCACTCTTACTTAGGTGCATATTAAAAGAACTTGCGTGGTCATATTGAGTCCTAAGAATCTAGTGGGGTGATAAGCTGATACCTCAAAGAAAGGAAAACTGCAAATTAAATTAGAAATAAAAATGAACAACAACTGAGGGAATTTCAAAAATAAACTTCCATCTTATCAGTTCCTTTCAAAGGCTCTAAGGATGGGTATTGTGAATGGAAGCGAATTTCTTTTCACAGTTTCTCATTCAATAAGACGACAAAGGTATCTGAAATTACAGTTCTGAACTCGCCAAGAATCAATGTGTTTCCTGCTGTCGACTTAGCAGCTTTTGTAATTGATGTGACAGCTTCTGCCACAGACAATCAACATGTTACTCCATCTCTCAAGCAAATCTTAAAAAAAAAGATTTTCTGTTTTACTTTTTCATAGATATTAACATTCTCCAAACAAGATATGGTAGCAATAACAGACTATGGATTCTAGGCATTGACAACATCCTGCTCTGGGTGATACAAAACAAACTGCTGTCAGTGTGACTTTATCAGCATACCTAATCATTGCCGCAAGAAGACAATTTATAATTTAAAATCTTTCTCTCAGGGCCTTTTCAGAAAAGGATTCTCCATAGCGCAAGGTTAGGCAGGCATAAATGATGATGGTCTTTGCTCATGCCTTGACCATGGCTGCCTCAGAATTATTTTTCTTGCTTTGAGAATAAAGTAGAATATCTTTAACACGGTGACAGAAGACTGGTCACACCTTGTCCTGTCTCACCTCATCTGTTTTCACCCCTCTGTTACCCACATATCCTGAATTTGAGCCCCATTCAATTCACTGTTTCACAGCGTTTCACATTGATTTTTCACACATCTAGGTCTTTTTGCATTAGGTATTCTTTCACCTTGGAATATACTCCATCAGTCAGAGTTAGTTAGGCTATGCTACAGTGACAAATGACCATTCACATATCAATGCCTTAAAACAATATACATTTGTTTTTCACTCATTCATTGTGGGTTGGTGAGGCTCATCTCATCATTGTCATTCTGACACCAAGGTTGGGGGAAATTCCATTTCAAATTGTACTTCTGTGACCATAGCAGAACAGAGAAGGGGATACACCTAACAGTGCACTCACTGGCTTTGAAACTTTTTATGTGAAAGTGTCAGTCACACATTCTACTCGACTCATTTTTCTCAGCTAAAGAAAAGCACATGGCTATTCCTAAATTGAAAGGGGATTATAAGTGCAATCCTACCATAGAAGGAAGACTGTCAGGTATTTCTGTTGAGCAGTGCTAACGACTACCACATCAACCTTTTCAGCAGGTGAAGTTTTACTCACTTTTCAAGATACACACAAATGTCACCTCCTCTGGGTAGCCTCCCATGACATCTCAAGATAATTAATTGCTGCTTTATCTTTTTCTTGGAATACTTTCCATATTATATTATAATAGTCTATTACCATTTCTATATTACACTGTATTATACTGCCTTCCACTGAAAATCCCTCATTCACATTTTCCTGCCAAGTGTAGCATATGCTGGGTGCTTGATAGATGCTCCTGGTTGAAGGTTTATTTGTCCATTTTGCTCACTGGATCATAAGGTCACTGAGGATATTGACTATGTACCATCTTACTCCTAGTGTCATGCAACAGTAGGTGAATTTATCTACTATATGTTGAATCAACTCAATGATTAATTATTTTGTTATTATATATGTTTTATTACAAGGGTAGGCTAGGTTATGCTGCAGCAATAAGACAGTTCCAAAATATTAAATAAGTTCAGCAAAATTTATGAATTTTTCATGCTACACAGTCTCTGTGGGTAGGCAAGGGGCTCTGTTCCATTGACCTAGTCAGGACCCCAGGCCGAGCTGAACTCTCTGTCTTACATCTGAATCATGTGTCACTCAAGGCCTTTTCAGTTATCCTGGCAGAGGAATAAAAAACTGGAGAGTCACAGCTTTTTAACTCTTCAGCCTAGAAATAACCAATCACACTTCCACTCATATTTTATTCTCATTGGCCGGAATGTATCACACGGCTGCATAACTGCAGAGGGCGGGGCAGCATAGAGAAACAAATGGAATACTTGGTGTGCCTCACTGTTTCTGTCACACGGTTGATGACAATATTCTCAGGATAGAAGATGGAATGTTCTCAATATGGGAAACATAAGGTTGGCAAGTAATATAATCACAATACTCCATCACTTCCCAAGTGAGATGCCTGAACTCAATAGCTGGTGTAAAATGCCTCTAGAATTAAGAGAATAATAAAACTACTGTTTTGGGGGACTATAATTCTTTCACAGACATTTAAATGACTTTCAAGTTAAAATTAATCTGCCTTCCAACTTCCCATTAAATATCTGTAACAATGAAAACTATGCAATAACACTAAAAGCTAAGAATCATAGTAAGCTGTATACTAGAGACTAGAAGGGATTTACAACACCAGAGATGCTGATGGGTTCCAACAGACAAGCCTGGCTTCTGTGTCAGCACAGGGGCCTGGAGGGGAACTCCCTCAGCGTCCACGTTTCCCGTTTGAGGGGTGCTGCGATTTCACTCACCAGAAAACGGGAAAGTTTTTTGCTATTATATGGATATTATTTCATTTCATAGTCACATTCATGTACCATTTTCTCTATTTTCTTATGGTTACAAGCCTTATTAAACTCAGCTAAACCATAAACAGACAGGTAGGAGCCTTGTGTACTCTGGCAGACGGTGCTGATTATGTGTTCGTCTGGACGGACTGATAGACGTTGCCTCGGGCTCTCTCTCCTGTGTATAAAATACAGGACAGCAGCAAAAAGTTTTATCACTCTCTAACAGAGTTACATTAGTTGGAAATATGTCATACTCTGAAACCTGCCCTTCAGCTATCAGGACCCCAGAAAGATATTCTACTGCAACGAAGTGGACATGGGAGCTGATTCAGTGAACATGTCCACTGTGGCACTACATAATTCTGGCAGACCATTTCACATTCAAGCTTCAGTAAACAAGGACAAAATGAAGCAAATGAAAACTATGAAAAAATGTACTTCGATGTATTTCAAAGCAATCCGAGTGTAGAATATTCCTACATACTTATGTTTTCTCCCACAATCGTATATTTTAATAGCAACATTTCTATTTTCTAAGGTATTTTAAAGCCTTTTTTGAGACTTCTCAAAGCTTTCATTTTGTTTTTATAGAAACAACAATTCTCATTCTTCTCACATTCAAACCTCATGGGTTTACAGATTTAATTAAATTATATGATTACTACAGTAAGAACTAACAAAAAGAATTAGAGGCTTAAAACAACAATTTGACATTTTTACACTTCTGCAGTCTGAATGGGGCTCAGCTGAATGGTTCTTTCGTCCTACCTGGCATCTCCTGGGACTGGCATGTCCGATGCCTCAGCTGTGATGGCTGGAATAGAGAGGGAGTGACTGGACACCTCTCTTCATGTGGCCTCTCCACAGGGCTGTCTTGGGGCTCCTTACAGCATGGTGGCCTCGGAGAAGTCAGACTTCTCATGTGTGGCTGGTTTTGAAGAGAGAGGAAGAAGATGTTACCACTTCCTTTACAGCCTGGAACTAGTAGAACAATATGTCTGTCAATTTTATTGGCTAAAACAAAGCACAGGGTCAGCCCAGAGTCATGTGGAGCTGAAATAGATTTCAATCCTGGAAATAAACTACAGAAGAAATGTTTCTATTTCTTGCCCCACATGCAGGACCTTTGTCCCCCAAAGCTAAAAAGTATATGTCCCTTCATTGGTTGATAAGACCATATTATCTCATCTCATTTAGTTTAAAAAAAAATGACCTAGTACAGTAGTACGTGATTGGTCTGAGGGTGCCTGTGGGCAGAGAGTGTTTGAGAGAACACAATGGCATTCCCAGGATCTCCCTCCAGAGCACTGTTAGGTTATCAGGGTAACCTGGCTCTTGTTGTGATTGCCCCCACTTCTTTAACTTCAGTTATATAGCATTTCTGCATAACCACCTGAAAATTAGTGGCTTAACAACCACCATTTTATTTGCTCACAACACTGTGGGACAGGAGTTTGGACAGAGAATGAAGGTGGGGATGACTCCACTCATCTCTGCACCACACTGGACCAGCTGGTGCGGCTCAAGTGACTAGGGACTCTCTACACCAATTCCACTGGGGTCCTCTCCCTGAGGCCTCTGTTCTTACTGTTGACTGGCACCTCATTTCCCAAGCATGTGGACTTCGCATGGTCAGCTTGACCATGTACATAGCATTCTCAGGTGGTTAGACTTCTTCTTTTTATTTTTTAAAGATTTTATTTATTTATTTTTAGAGAGAGAAGGGAGGGAGATAGATAGATAGAGAGAAACATCAGTGTGCGGTTGCTGGGGGTCATGGCCTGCAACCCAGGCATGTACCCTGACTGGGAATTGAACCTGCGACACTTGGGTTCGCAGTCCGCACTCAATCCACTGAGCTACGCCAGCCAGGGCCAGTGGTTGGACTTCTTACATGACAATTGGAGGCTTTCAAAATGCAAAAGGGTAAAATACAAAAACAAACATTTCTGGGTGTTCCTAAGGTTTCAGACATGAACTGGCACAATGTCACTCCTGCCGCATTTTATTAATTAAAGCATATTTCGGGACCATCCCAGACTTAGAGGGGAAACTACACAAGGATGATTAGTACTGGGAGGCTGGTTGATTGGCTGATGATCAATGTAATAGACTACCCTACCTATTAGCTCTAATAGACTACCCTACCAGAGCAATATCTATTTCCAAAATTATTACCATCTCCACACAAAATGATCCAATCCCTGGCTGATTGGTTGTGTTTTGACCACAGTATTTGGAAGTAGCACAACTCCATAGTGGCAGGCACTGTAAAGTATGTGAAAAAATGACTGTGAAAAAACAACTAAAAACCACAGAGAACAGGAAAGTGGAGCTCAGATTGTCTTCTTAATAAGGTAGTAAGATTAAACAACAATAAATGCTTTCCCAAAGTCTAACTGGCTTAAGGACTCATTTCTGTCTTATAATATTTCAAACTCACTACATTTTTGTTTAACAAAGTTTATTGTGAGTAAAAAGGGCTATCATGGAACTTTATAGGGTTTTCTTTTTTATATGATTTTTATTTATCTTTTAAAAGTATTTGAACAGTGCCTACTTAAAAATGTACGTGGGGAGAGAGTTGGGAGGAAGAAAGAGAGTGCTAGGGAGCAAAGGGGGCAGCGACATGTGCAGAGATTACCAAGAGAGAGGAAGCAAAGGGATCAAATGAAAATGAAATGAATTGGCAAGTGTCCATTTAGACTATTCCATTTCATCACTGACATTTTCTTCCACAACCCAGGTTGCCATGACCCCTCATTTTGTAGCATTTCATGATTTGAATTTTGCAACATGACATTTTACTAACCACATTTTATTCAACATATACCTTAACCCCAAAGCTTGGGCCCTGATGATATATTTGAACCTGCAACGAGAAACTTTCCTAAGATGTGAGCCGTGTTTTAGAGCCTACGAAAGGGACTGGAGATGTCCCCTCTATATTTTAATAAGACAGTTACCACTTCTGAGATGTAAAATTTCCCAATAATACTCTTTAGCTGCAAGTTAAAATGTGATATTTTTTCTCTATTATGATTTACTTAGCACATGTTATAATCTTAGTAACTACTGTAAAGCTGTTTAGAAGAAATGTCTTTTCTTTTATGAACTATAAATAGCTTATAATTTTTTAACTGTTATTTGCTCAGTGGAGTCTACTTGCCAAGTGCACTTTTTTCCCCAGCTTTTTTGAGGTATAATTGAGTATTAAAAATTATATATATTTAAGATATAAACTTGATGATTTAATATAATATGTGTTATGAAATGGTCTAAACTAAAGTATATCCACTCACTTCATATGGTTGCCACTTTCTTTTTCTTTCTTTCTTTCTTTTGTTATAGTGCAAATACTTAATATCTACCCTCTTAGTAAATTTCAAGTATACCATTCAGTATTGTTAACTATAGTCACATTGTTGTATGTTAGCTCTCCAGAACTTACCAGACTCATATTCAAAGTTTTTATTTATAAATTTTCTTTACATTTTATATTTTTAAAAAAGCTATATTATAATTTAACCTAGATTTTAATTTTCCTGTTGAATTTCTATACACTTTTTAGAAATTCAATTATCCTTCACATCTTCCTCAAATAGCTGACAATACTTGCTAAGCAACTATATCAGAGATCAGCAACTTACTGCTCATGGGCCAAACATGACCCATTGTGTGTTTGTGTAAATAAAGTTTTATTGGAACATGCCATGCAATTTATTTGCATATTATCAACATCTACTTTTGTGCTACAATGGTAGAACTGATTGAGTGGTTGCAAAAGACAGTGTATGGCCTGCAAAGACCAGAATGTTTACTATCTGGCCCTTTACAGAAAAAAATTGCTGACCGTGAAAATATTTTACAACTTAATAAGACAACATTTTGATATTCCAACTAATTTCTAAAAGACAAAATAGTAATATATCTCAAAATAAGATCAAATGTACATAAACTCTTCACACATACAGAAGTTTACCTGTTCTTCCCTGTCACCCACACTGAATTTTATTTTTCTTCATTTCCTCTGCAATTTCACTGATTCTTACCTTCAATTGCTCTTCCTTTTTAGGCTAAGGTTTCTCACAGTGTGGTTCCTGGACTATCTCAAAATCACCCAGTACTAGTAAAAAGGCAACTCATTGAGTCCAGCTGATAATCCTTGAGCTTTCAAAAGGTCTTTAAGGTAGGCTTTCCCAACCCACTGTGCTTCTCACTGGTCAATGCAAAGTGATAGGTTTTCAGCAACTTTCAGCTCCTCCCTATTTTGTGATGCAGTATCAGAATCAGTTAATAGATATCACTAGAAAGCTTGGGGGATCCGCTGTCTTTAAATGAGCAAATGCTGTTCTTACTCCTGAAATTTGGCTTTACCAGAAACAAAGTGGTATCTTGATCACTCACTTTTGTCCCTATATTTCAGTTGAGTTGAACTTTAAACAGGAGAAGGAACAAGTGATAATCACACTGAGCCAGACAGATGTCATCTGCTGGGAATTTGTATTGGGACACAGAGACTCTAGTTAGTCTGTTTTGAACACCTGGATTTGAAATTGAAACCAATCCAGATGGGACAATCCCAATTGAAATGGATTAGTTTTTAAGTATGTCAATAAATAAATTGGCAGGGACTACAAACACATAAAATATTATAAGTTATATGACATAAACATATTCAGAAAGATCCACTGTAATCAACAAACCTTAATGAGAGGCAGAAAAATATCTGTATCTCTATTTCACATGTTAGAATACTATATATTTATGTTGTATTTATTTATTTATTGTATTGTTTATTTAACATTTTCCTCTACTAAAGAACAGAGAGCTATAACCTTTGGGTTTTGTTTGTTTGCTTGTTTTTTGTTTTCACTGATGCCTCTATCCCCAAGCACATACAACAGTTTCTGGGACACAGTGATGTTCAATATCTATTTGTTTTTTGTTTGATGTTGATTGTTAGGATCAAAAAGAGAAGCTGTATATCACTGAGAAGACTTGCTGCCACTCCAAATTTTCGGTTGTTCTCTTTTTTACTTATGGTTGAGCAACTAGTAACTGAGTGCTAAAGCAGGGTGGAGATGCACCAACACTGTAGCTGGGGTATGGAAAAGAAGTATGGTCTTCCAGACTTAGCTGTTGAAAGGGGAGAGGTTGACAATATGGCCATAGAATACTGATGGAAGCTAATGCAGTTACTGCGGCACTGATGGTAACAATGAGAACAACATTGTTCAACTGAGGGTGGGGACCATCGCTGGACTATTGCCTAAGTAGTTAAAGGAGTGTTAATAAAATGGAAGTTACAGTCAATTATACATAATGTTCTCTTTGCACATATACTTTAATTTCCTTTTTGTCTTTTTAGCTCTGTTTAATATACTATTAAACTTCTACCAAGTTTTTAATATTATATTTGAAATTTTTCAGTTTTAAAATTGCCATTTGGTTCTTTTTTAGAGTTTCCAATTTTATACATAAATTCCCAATTTTGCGTTTTATTTCTTTAAATGTATTGAGCGTAGTTACTAGATGTTGTATGATAACTATTATCTCAAGCATTCCAGATTCTGTTTCTATTGTTTTTTACTCATCTTGCTTTTAAATTACATTCTTACATGGTTAGTCAGTTTTTATTGAGTGCCAGATTTTATTGAGTGAGTGGAAGAAAAAAACTAAAGATAGTTTGAACCCTGATGTGATGTTATATTCCTCCACAGAGTTACATGTTCACTTTGGGCAAATACTTATGAACACTAGCCAGCTGTCCTGGAATTCTTTAATTCAATTACAGATTAGATGATTTGTAGCTAGGTTTCAGACTTCAAGAGGAAGGTTTTGTTTTGCTTTTACTCTTATTTCTAGGCTAGAGGTTTCAATGACCACAACCAAACCTAGAGATTTAATACATACACACACCCATCAGTGATCCCTGAATTCCCGATGAGTTTTGCTTCGCTCAGTAGTTCCTATTGAAAGTGCTGTTCTGTTTCTCTGCCTCCTTTGCAATTCTACAGCAATTAAGTGGTGCTCCTTGAGGGAAAATGTCCTCAAATGACAAGTTTACCTCTTTGGATTTCTGCTTTGTCCTGATGTTTGCTCTATAATTTTTCCCTGCCTTGGTATTGATTTGAAACCTTCAAATAAGATGCTTGGTAATAACTTATCCAGCTTTCTGAATTGCTCTCAATGGAAGGATTGGTACAAATGACAAGACCTGCCATTTCCAGAAGTGGAACCACATTTATTTGACCTTCTGGCACAAACTCATGGCAATTATTGTGAGTAAAATCACAATTAGGTTGTTACTCAGAGAAGGCAATTTTAGTTATATAAATAAAGCAGAAGACAGTTGCACACATGGAAGAATTTTTTCAAATTTTTCAAAATTGACTAAGTTATCTTCATGTATCTAGAGTAGAGAATTAGTATCAAAAGAATAATAAGAGTTCATAATAAAGATTTTTAAAAGAAAAAGGAAAAAATATTATACAAAATAATATTAAAAAATAAAAACTTGTTTCTCAATGAAAAAAAAAAGAATAGTAAGAGTCTAGTCTTGACCAAGTGTCTTCCACACATTCTTCCTCTTTCTCTCTCAGCTCCGATATTCCTCCCTGCTTATTCCTTCCTACTCTTTGCTGCAGGTCAAACTTTCTGAAGCCAGTAAACACCATTGACCTTTTGGCTGTGACATTATTTCTTCAGACAGGCTCAGAAATGTTTGAGCCCCAGAGGTGGACATGCAAAACCCTAATTTCAAGATGAGATTGCTTCTATACTTAAATAATCAAACATTATATAGCATGGAGTTGTTAGTGTAGACAACCTAAAACATTTAGGAAAGCATTGCCTCTAAGTTTATATACAATTCTCCAAGGAACAGTTGCCAGAGGCAAGGTATGCATTTGCCATATTGTGCTATAACTATATAGTATATATAAGAACAAAGTGCTTTGGGTTGCATTTTTAAGTTTATATGCTAATAACAGTATGTGATATAACACATGTATGAAGTCAGAGACCATATCTGGGTGTTTTTGTTGTTGTTTGTTTGATTTTAACTTCTAGCATCATAAACCTGGCACATGGTAGGTTTTTGATAGTGGTTGAAAAAATAAAAAGAGAAAAAAATTAACTTCTGATTTGGGGTGAGCCTTCCAACTACAGGCATATTTTCTGATGAGAATTTTAAAATTCTTAAATCAGGAAGCCTGAGAAATGTCTTTTTTGTTCAAGCCTGTCACTGATCAAGGATTTAGGATATGTCCTATGGTATCTCTGGTTCAGTAATGAAAGCAATTTTTTCTTATATAAGATCACATAATGACAATTATTCCTATACAGGCCCTTTCACTTTAAAGTTCTATAATAAGTACATTTAAATAACATACATTTATCTCTGAGTGAAACCGAACTTGTCCTTCAAAACTAACTTTAAAAATGTTCTTATTAAGGGACAATCTACTGAATATATAGAACTTTTGAAAAACTGTGATGGATGACTATCATCATAGCAAAATTTGCTTGAGAAAATAAAAGAAGCTAGTGATATATTATAACAACTGAATTTTTCTCAGCTCTATGTGGTATAATTGATAAATTAAAATTGTATATATGAGGTCTATCCAGAAAAAGTCTAACGATTGTTACTATAACGAGAGTAGTTTGTACAACATCAATGTAACCTGGCAGCCAAGGAGAGTGGACTGGAATGCACATGCATGAACAATGATGACTTTACTGTGCTAGTCAGTGGGGGCAGTAGACGCTGTTGAGTGAGCATGTGTACTGTGTGGCCATTGCATTCAAAATGACTGAGTGAGTAGAGCAACAAATCTGCCTTAAATTTTGCATTAAGCTTGAACATCCCTCCATGGAAACTATTCATATGATTGGAAGGCCACAGCTATGGGCAAGTGGTGATTGGCAGCTTCATCACATCAATGTACCCGTTGATGCATCATGTCTTGTGTAGTTTTTTGGTGAAACATCAAATCACCCAGGTGACTCAGCCATTCGACAGCCCAGATTTGACACCCTGTGACTTCTGGCTTTTCCCAAAACTAAAATCACCTTTGAAAGGGAAGAGATTTCAGACTGTCAATGAGATTCAGGAAAATATGACAGAACAGCTGATGACGGTTGGGAGAACTGTGTGAGGTCCCAATGCACCTACTTTGAAGGGACTGAGGTGTCATTGTCCTATGTACACTGTTTCTTGTATCTTGTATCTTCTTCAATAAATATCTCTGTTTTTCATATTACATGGCAGGATACTTTCTGGAAACACCTCATATTTATGGTGTGCAACATGACATTTTGAGATATGTATACATTGTGAAAAGATTACCACCATCAAGCTAATTAAGATTCCCATTTTTTCTCATGATCCTTTTGTGTATGTGTGTGGTGAGGACACTGCAGATTTACTCTTAGCAAATTTCAAGTATACAATACAGTATTTATTAACTAGTCACTATGCTGTGTCTTGGACCTCCACTGCTAACTCCTCCCAGACAAATAAAACTTTACCCTTTGACCAACATTTTTTTCCTTTTCCCCTATTCCTCCCAGCCCCTGGAAACCACTACTGTACTCTCTTTTTTCTATCAGTTGTACTTTTTTAGATTCCACATATAAGTGAGATCATGAAGTATTTTTCTTTCTGTGTCTGGCTTACTTCACTTAGCATAATGCACTCTTGTTTCATCCATGTTGTTGCAAATGGCAGGATTTCCTTTTTTTTTAAAAGCTGAATACTATTTTATTATATACATACCACAATTTCTAGGCTGAGTTACTTTTATTAATATACACACAAGTTATTAAAACAGTGACTTCATGTAGTTTTCTCCTTAAAGATGTCACTTGCAGATACAAAGGTGCAGAGGTGTCTATAGCCTTCAGATGATTACTTGAAAAAATTCCCCAACAGCAGTTTGATGTTGGTTTTCCTCATCTAGCTATAGATTCACAAATCCTCCATACACACACAGATATCTTTGATTTAGATGACTAATGAAATTTCTAGGAATCTGGCTAGGATCTCCCCAAGGAAGAGACAGGCAAGTAGAACATGTCGCAGGGACTATCTGACATAGGTGATTACTCTTTCACTGATCCAGGAAACACTTAAAGGCGGGAGGCCCGGAAGAACTTGTGTCCCCTTGATAAGTTTCTACGTTATCAGATGTGGATGTTTCACTCCAATTACAGTTCTCTAATGAATCTTGAGAGATCTGAAAGTTTGGAATGAGAGCAGAAACACCATATTTGTCTTGATACTTCTTCAAGATTTGTAATGACGTCTCATGTGATAGAATTTAATCTGTTTGCATGGCATCTGTAGCTCCCAGGATACATCCTCACGATATTTGCAAGGTCTAGGGCCTGGTCAGGCCATGCTTTTTCTCTTCTAGTCACATTTTCATGACAGAGGCAGGTGGGCAATGTATTCTGCTTTCTATTGCTGAAGTGAGGGAACATTTCTCCAGAATCAGTCTCAATCTGGCTTCTTCTTTATATCTTTACTTGTAGGACTTTTGTTCAACTACAGTTCAGGCAGTTCTGAATGATGGATGTTCTGTGGTTTAGTGGTAATTTTGATGTGGTTGTGGGAGGATTGGAGTCCCTCATTTACCTTCACCACCATCTTGACTGGAAGTCACATTTTCTTTATCCATTTGTCTTTTGATGTAGACTTACATTTATGATGAGTGAATATTGCACGCCCTTACCACTGCATTCATCAATAAGTTGATGATAAGGTGGGGGAACTCAGAAATAAATGGGATCTTCTGTATATTTAGATCAGTATCAGTCAGCTCCACTGAAGGAATTGATATACCTGTGATCTGGAAAATTTGCAAGATCATAATTAGGGCTTACTTTTTTATTTTTTATTTCTTCTTTGCAGAAAATTAGAGCAGAATATCAGGAACTGGCATAAGCAATTCATTTGCCCTAAGTGTTGACGGTAGTTACCAAAGATACACCATAGCTCTATGAATTAGATTAGAGAAAGATTAGTATCTTTCTCTTAAACAAGATTAATTTAACATTAGTATTTAAGAGACACATAGTCCCTGATGACTTGCCAATTCTGTTAGTGAGATATTCATAATTTCTTGGTATTTTTTTCTCCAAAGTGATGTCAACTTACCTCCTGACTAAATAGATAATGCTAGGCAGACATCTCTGCCTTTCTTTATTTGGAGAAATGTTATAATTTCCTATCAAAAGGTTATATTTCTAAAACTTATATGTTGAAACTTCTTTGATATAACAATGTCTCCAAATATATATATGTGGGAAATCAAGAAATATGATTTTTTCTGAAACCTGAGTATTAGTTTAAAGACAGTGTTCTCCTTTCCTTAAAGATATCATCATGAGGTTGGCCTTCTCCAATTAACTGATATAGGTTACAAGGGAGCTGAAAATGTGATGATGCTTTGGATTACTTTCAAATAAAAAAATTTGGCCTGACTTGGCTATTCTTAGGTTTGAAATAAGATGACCATATATTGTTAGTCCTACTTGCCCCAGTTCTACAGGAAGTGCAGACATCTGCGGGCACCCAGCTGTGCAGAGAGGTGTGGCAATCATCCTGGCTCATCCTGCCTCTATTCTGTGTCTCCTTGCGAGGTGGCAGTTCTGTAGAGGAGCTAGGCACGAGTGGATCTGGTAAATCAATGGTTGTCAATCCCTCAGAGGGTAGAGGGAGTATTTGTAAGGTTTACAAAATTTCCTCTTTAAATTCACCAAACTGTTACTTCACTAGCTTCTTTTGTTTCCACAGTAAACTGTAGTTTCTTTAATAATGCACGTGGGTATTTTTACTATTTTCATCCTATTTTTTGAAAATATTTCATTTCCTTAGAGTCTTTTTTTCTGCCACTTTTGTCTTTTCCTTTTACCATCCAAGGGGTACTCTTCTTCCTGAGGTGCCCCCTCTTCCCTAGAACGGTGCTTCTCAAAACTGCTGTTTCTAGGCTGCACACTTTCCAAGCTCTTAATGTCCACTGTCAAGCAGCCAAGATTTCTGATTAGATCTTGGACCTGACCTGGTTCTCAGCATTTCCTGAGTCAGCATGGAGACTACTTCCTCTGGACTCGAACCTTTACATGTTGTCCATGTCCCATCACTCTTGTTGCACTCTGTTCTCTTCTGTTCCTCTGTGGCCCAACCATCTGCTTTTTTATGTGAGCCCCTGAGACAATTCTGCTCCTTTTACATTTTCATTGATCTACCCAAATGTAAACTTCAGAAGCCATTATCACCTGCCTCCCAGTTGTCCCGTAGGAATAAGCTCTGGGTAGTCTTTTTTGTTGCCTATTTTGTTCTCTATGGTTTTATTTTAGAAGATGTGTGGAGATATGTGAAATTTAATTAGCCCACCTTACTTACAAAGGAAAAAGAAAGACTTTTACTGATTCCCTTTATATTATTTTTTAACCCTTATAATAAGCTGACGAAATAGATATTTTTACTCTCATTTTGTAGGAAACTTTGTAAGTTTATTTTACCTGAAATACTTCCTTGGAAAATTAGATGGAGTCAAGGTTAGACTCGTATTTAACTCTACAGTTCTTAAATAGAGTACTATACTACTGGGGTAATAGTTTTGTGCCTAAGAGTGTAAAGTGCTGGAGTCAGATTGCCCAAGGTAAAGTCTTGACTCTACCACATGCTAACTGTGACCTTCAGCAAGTCATAGAACCTGGAGAGCTTAGAGTTACTCACCCATAAAATGAGGATGGAATAGTACTTATCCTTATAGAAATATTTTAATATTGGATAAAAATAATCCATGTAAAGTTTATAGAACATATTAGGTACTTAATATGTATTACTTATATAAATTCATAATGAATATTACATTAGTTGAGGCTTTTGGTATTTTCAAACATCTTCACAATGTGATGCTTTCTAAATTTTTCGGTACATAAGAACAACAGTATTAAGTATTTGATTGCAGACTTCCTTACTGAGGACAAACTCAAAATGAATTTCATTTTGCCCAATGTCTACTCTCCACATGAACCTGCAATAGTTAATCTCACTTTAGACTTCCTCTAGGAGATAACTCTTGCTAATGGCTTCAGCATTGAAGGTCTAACCACCTCTAAGCACAGTAGGGTACTGCTGCTCTATTCCTCTGTTCATGGAACAACTTCCCTAAAGCGTCCTCATGCAATCAGATTAGACCCCATGGTTTTTAGTTGCACTGAAAGGTAGTTGAATTACAAATTTTGCCACTAAAAATGATCATGTAAAGAAAACAAATATATCTCATAATGGTCACACTAGAGGTATAAATTTAAAGCAATTATTCTGGAATGAAGCTAAAAAAAAAGCATTTTAATAAAGCTGACCAATTGGGATCTTCCATGATACTGAAATAGTTGCTTCTGAGAGAAAAGGACATGATTGTTTATTTGAGTAGTTTATACCCTGATGTCTTCTAAAATAGAGAAACTAAAAAATTATATAATTTCCAAAAATATTTCAAAAGTAGAATTACTGCAGTCTTTCCTCCAGAACAGACCATTTGGGTCATCAGTTATTGTAAAGAACCCTCCTTGAAATGATGTCCAACATCTTCTAAAGCAAAACATGACACTTTAGCCCTGGCTGGTGTGGTTCAGTGGACTCAGCGCCAGCCTGCAAACCAAAACATTGTGGATTTGATTCAGGGTTGAGGGGCACATGCCTGGGTTGAGGGCAAGGTCCCCAGCAGGGGGTGCACAAGAGGCAACCACACAGTGATGTGTCTCTCCCTCTCTTTCTCCTTCCTTTTCCCTCTTTAAAAATAAATTTTAAAAAATGACATTTCTACGCATAGGCCAGCAAATGGTGCCATCAAGGTTACAAAAATTTAGAATTCATTTAAAAAATGGTAAAATGGAGCCTAGTGCTCAGTCTCTCTAGGATTCTATGCTTTAATATAACCTACGTCCATTTTAGAACTGCTGAAAACTGGGCAGGGCAGAAACAATTTGATATTCTATTATCCTGCAAATCTGTAGTGTTTGTGAGATTGCCTAGTCTAAAAAATCATAGGTACTTAAAATATAAGAAATATTCAGAGTCCTAAGCAGCAATATGGTTTTCAGACTTGTTTTTCAGGGAAAATATGCCTCTTCAAGTAAAGCTGGAAGTTCCATAGTGAATCAGGGAAAATGTTCTTACTTAGCTCTATATCCAGGTAGAAAATTAAATTATATTCTTCATCTTCCCATCCCTAACATGCACTGTAAGATTGTGGTTTACAGAATTGTTGAGATTTCTGAATTATTATTAATAATTATAGATTAGTGCAATGCTATTTTTACTTAATTATTTTCTGGCCTCCCCCCAACTCTCCATATTTAAGAATACATATACATTAACGTAATAACCACCTGCCAAGATATGTCACTCTAAGTGATGAGTAGAGTGGGGTGGAAAATTGTGGGGTCATTTTGGTTAACCTTGTATTTTCTGCCAATGCTAACAAATAGCATGGAAAACAGGGAGGCTGGGTGGTTGGTGTGATGCAGCAAAACATCCACATCTTCTCTGCATCGAGGGACACAGCCTCTGTCCTCTCGGTGTAGCTCCTCTTCAGTCATATACTCTCCAGCACCTTCAACCTATAAGTGATTTTATTGACAGCAGTTCAGAAATAAGGCCTGAGTATCAAATATATTCAAAAGCTACACAGCTGTTTCTGTCATGTCACTGCTACTGAGAGCCATTGATGCAAAGAGAAGGACTTGATGAACGCATCGACCTCTTACAATTCTAAGATTGGTGGATATGATGAAAATTACGCTTGACAGAGCTTCAAGAGACCACATTTAATTTCTTGACAATATGTAAAATTGGTTTAAAGTGAAGGGCACTTCTGTACAGTAAATGTTTGAAGATGCATGTCAGCCATATCAAGTCATTGACAAGAGATGGACTCTAACCTTTTCTAAATTTTAGTTTAAATCTGAGTGCTGTTAGCTTAAGTATGAAAGACAGATAACAAGACAGATTTGAATTGCTTTGTATTGTTTGCAGTATAGTGTGATCTATATGGGTATTTTGATAGAATTTTAATAATATTAATTCAGCACTAAAGTATGCTTCTAAAAATAATGAAAAGGTGGTAAATTTAAAATGTAGATATAATTTAGCATTAAATTTGTTTATATATTTATATATATGTGATTATACATATGATTATATTTGTATGATGAGATGAAAGATCTGTTTTTGAAGGCACCATTATCAGTTCAGCAACCAATTGTTATTGGGGTAGATGACACTAGAGGAACAAAAATGAATGAGATGTTTTTCTGGTCATCAAGAAGTATGCCATACTACTAGGAAGATTTAAAAAAGTAATCTAAATGTTTCCAGCCTTGCAAAACTGTGCCTAAAAAGAGTTTAGTTTAAGTTTTTTACAGAGATGATTTTGACCTATTGTGTGAAAACAGCCCCCTCAATGTACCCCAGTTTGGGAGAGCTTCCAAGGCACACATTGTGCTGGAGTGAACCTCTCGGTTTATGTGGCTCTCATCTCTGTTCTGCCGTGAGGCCGGCTAACCTTCATGAGGCTGGCACTCTGAGAGTAGTAGCTGTGCTCAAAGTGTTTGCCTGATCACCTTTTTCCTTCAAAACACACCAATCTCTGATGCAGACCCCGGCTCATGGGGTCCACCACATTGTGGGTGAGACACGAGACATTCACACGGACTACCGAGTCCTGTGGAGGAAAAGAGCAAGCATGGCTTTTCTCCCAGGGGGGACAAAAGCCTCGCCCTCACAAAGACAGGCCTTTATTTCTTTTCTCAGCACCTTACAGATGGTCCTCATTTACTATGCACAGGTTCACTTTAGGTGGTTACCTTTTACAGAAAACAAAGGAGGCAGTGCCACTAATCACATCACAGAAGAAGGATATTTGCAAATGAAAAGGGAAAAGTAATTGAACTGGTTACACTCCATACTGGGGAGTTTTAGCATGGATTTTAGGAAGTTACCATAAGCACTTGCTGTCTCAATTCAGGGTGAGGGAGTTTTAGCAAAAGCAAGTCTCAAAGTGGCCTAGGTACATTGCAGGCCTGATTCCCCATGGGAGAACCTACCCGTGGGTGTGGGTCCTGTGCATCTCAGAGTGGGAGCTGGGCCCACACCATGCAGTATGGTCTCCTACAAATCTCACCCAACTTTAATTCAAGGATAATGATCAATTTGAATTGTTTAATATTGTGAAGAAGACAAATGTTCTCTCTCTCTCTCTCTCTCTCTCTGTATATATATATATATATATATATATAAATAAATATATATATATATATAAATATATGTATGTGTTACATATTAGGTATGTATACATATGTACCCATGTATACATGGGTACACATCATATATGTAGTTTATATATAAATATATACAAAATACATGTATATGAATAAAGAAATACATATATAGTTTATATATAAAATTAAAATATATGTTATATATGTACTTTCTACATATATTTCTTTCTAGTATACTGGGAACTAGGAGGGGTGGGCATTGAGACACATGGTTATTGCTCTCAAGGAGGTCATAGGTCATGAAAGGTTTGGCAATAAACACAAATGGCTGTGATATCAATAGAAAGAATTATCTATGTGAGAAGTACAAATAAAATTATGCAGAGGTCAGAATCAGTAGAAATTATTCATGGTTGAAACACTCATAGATAACATGACAATACAATTTATCATCTAAACTTGCACATTTTAAAGAAAGACAGAGGGATCAATTGACAATGATGCCAGGAAAACAGGTGTTAACCAGGATTGTTGCAGATAAACCAAGACATATGAGTCGCCTGGGAGGGAAAATCTTGCCAAAGAAATAGCATTTCATCTAAGAATGAAAAATGGCTAGGAGCTGGACCAATAGACATGGGGTGAGGGTCATATAGAAGCAATGTCATAGACATGATTTTTAAAATATGGATTAAAAAGATAAAGATGACACATTCTATATGCTGAAGGAACTAGCAAATGAATGTGCTGTTCTAGGATCCTGGAAAGAATAAACTGGCATGATCAATGTGGGTAATTTAATAAAGTGATTATTTACAGAATTACATGGAGATTTAAAATATATATTGGATAATTACATTTCCCAGGCCCAGTACCAATTGTGAACTGTTTCTACCCTCTAAGCTTAATGTGATGAAGGGAACTGGGAGTTAGTTTCTAGAACCTGATGAGGGCTGCTTGACAGGGGCTGGGACTTTTAATGAGGGTCCCAGCCAACTTTCAGTGACCCGGAATGAAGAGGATGCTGGTAGAATAAATTCCCTGAATTACTTCCTTTCCACCCACCGATCTCTTGCTTTTACTTACCACTGGACAAATCTAAATAAAAGTCAGCAGGTAAGAGGACTGTTAAAAACCATACCGGCCAGATTCCAGGGAGAGAAGGGTGGGGAATGGATTTGGAGGTGCAGAGAGAATATATCCAAAACAAAGATCATAGCTGGGAGCCAGTTCAATAGGGGAGAGATACAAAATTAATTATGGACATTAATAGGTCTATGAGTGGATGAAAGGAAAAATAGACTATAGGATAAAATAAAAAGCCCAGAAACAGAATTATATGTATGCACTATGCACAGCACGTATGTGTGATCACTTGATTTGTGATAAAGAAGCCATTAAAATTCAATGAGAAAATTATGATGTTTTCAATAAATGGTGCTGGGTCAATCAGATATCCATAGGGGAAAAAATAAACCTAATCCTGACCTCTTATTTATCCAAAAAAGAATTCCAGATGATTAGTCTGTCTAAATAAGTAACATATAATCTTTATAATTTTGCAGTACTCAAAAACATCATTAAATAAGCTACAAAGATAAATTAGCTTGTGGATAGATGTATCCTCAAGATAGAAAGAAAGAAAGGTGATAGGTTAATGACAGTGAAGCAAATATGTAGAAATCTTAATATAGAGAGAGTTGATGAGGTAGGTGTATGCACATGTGTGTGCATGTTTGTATTTTCTGGGAGCACTGACACAAAAGCTGTTGACAACAATGAACTTTGCAAAGGGCGTGCAGGTGAGTGAAAGTGGTAGGGGTTAGAGTCTTTAATGTATACATCTGGAACTGTTTTAATTTTCTAAGGGTACATTTTAAAATATCAATAGAATATCATAACATTATGAGCACGTTTAAATTTTATGGTTTATATTTCACTAAATAAAAAAACCCAATGAGTATTATTTCAATATAAATCAATAAAATGTTTAATAAAGAATATATGGTAATGTCTCTTCCTTCATTAAAGCCTTCACTGGCCCCCTGCTCCTAAGATAAAATGACCCAAGGCCATACAAAGCATGACACAGTCCCTGGGACAAAAGGCCCTCATTATCTGGACTTTGTCTACATATCCAGCCATTTTCATACTTCTTCATAATACCTTATGGTGGATTTTACTGAACTGTCCAAGGCTCTCCAAACATATCATCTTGTCTCACAGGCCTGTGACTTTCCAAATACACAGAAATTCCTTTGCTGGGAATGCCTGTATCTCCTTTTCTGTTTGAAATTTTTTGGTTTTTTTTTAATTTTTAATTTATTTCTTTATTTTTATTATCTTTTTTCATTACCATTTACCCTCCTCATACACCACTCTCCCCACAGCAGTCACCACACTGCTGTCCGTGTCCATGAGTTCTGTTTCCTTTTTGCTCCATCTCTCCATGCCCGCCCCTCCCCCTCCATAGCTGTTCTTTCAAAACTCAGCTCAGACATGAAGTCTTTCAGAAAAGTTAATTACTCTTTCCTCAATATTCTCATTATACTGCTTATATATATTTGTTTTTTTCCTATTTTGTCATCTTTGAAATGCTTTGTTTACTTTTTTATCTCCAACATTAGAATGTGAACTCCCCATGGGCCAAGTTTTCTCCATTTATCTCTGTACTCACAGTACCTGACATTACATATAGCTAAGTAAGGGTTTGGATAATGGATTGAATTAATGAGTTCAAAGTCTCTGGTCCAATAAATAAAAGAATTGTACTGTGGTCACTTGAGCACATAGAGACTATAAAAAAAATGACAGATGTTAAATCATACTGTAGCTGGACACCCATAGAAGTATTTGTCCTTACCAGATGAGTTCTTGTTCAAAGAAATGGCATTTGATTGTTGAATTGATTGATGCAGTTCACTACAACTTGTGTTTGAGTGGAAGGAAGTTATTAAGTATACTGGATATTTCTGGGTTGCCTAGCAACAGAATTTAACCTTCAATATTGGCTTTTTAGTGGTTATGGAAGAACATCTCATCGGTCCAGTCAAATTGACTTTGATCAGCATTTTCAGGGTCTAATTTTTATAAGTGCTTAGAGAAAACTGAAAGTGGTTAGAGAGAAGAACTGAATGTACTATATCAGAGTAATTTGAGCCGAATGATTTGAAAAATTTACAGGTGGGATGGTCTGAAGTCTTAAGGTTTCTATGAGCAGAAATATTCTCTACATAATTTTCAGGCGGCCATATCCAAGGGAAAACAGGCCTTACTGATCATCAAGTAGCACATTATTAAAAAACTAACTAACTAAAAATTCTTAATTTTAAAAACAATCAAACAAATCTGATGGGATTCCTGTAGTAATACATTTCTCTCAAAATAAAATCAAATTGATCTTTGATTTTTATTAAATTAAATTGTGATTTAAAATAATGCCAAGAAATGGCTTGATGGTTTTATTAAAAAGTTATAGATATGTATTTTCTTTTTTCCCCATAATATCTAACCTGGGAGATTGTGTAGCTCTGCTAAAGTTAAATCAATATACGAATGTTTGGATAAATTATGCCTTCAGAGAAAGGAATAATGACCAATAATATATGGCATCATATTTATTTCACCAGTACATAAACCTGAATAGTTCATTATTTCAGTTTTCACTCGTTCATTTAACAAATATTTAGTAAGTATTTATTTTATTCCAAGCAGAGCACCAGATGCCAGGGACACAATGAGGAAGGAAATAGGCAAGACTGGTCCTTTCACAGTTGCTGGACACCCAGTGAATCTGCTTAATTGTTCTATCTCTGCAGAACAGATTATCCGCTTCTTGGTCCACAACTTCGAAGTTACACTTTCTCTGCTCAAAGGCCAACCTGTACTGTCCTATTGTGAGCTCCCATTCCAAAATCCAGGAGAGCTCACCTGATGAGTCTAGCTCAGGCAACTGCCCATTCAGAACCAGTCACCCGGGGTGGAAGCAGGGGTGTTGTGGTAAACGCACAGCCGCTGAGGGTGTGTCCCACATGTGAACGGTCCCATGCAAAGTGCCTGATTTTGGAAGACACCTTTAAGATACCTCTACAAACATATAGATCTAGAGGATATTTCTTTTGTGGGTTGATACACCTCAAACAATGTTTTTGGAAGAATAACTTATGAAATGTCAGAAGACCCATGTTCTCCTCCTTGCACCAATCACTTGCTGCTCCACGAGTCTGGGCAGATGGTGTGAAGAATACAGATGATTTAGTCTGTGGATGGGCCTTAGTCTCTCATGCCTTTGTCATTTCTCCTGTTTTTACCATCGTTCCACAAATATATGAAAGTGCTGAGGTATTCTGCATGTGAATAAAACACTCTTTTGACCCCACATTCACCAGTTCCAAACTCTTTCCTCTACTACACAACTGATCTTAGTACTTATTTCTTCACCTCCTGCCCACTTCTCAACCCACTGCCATCTGTCCTCTCTTCTCAAAACTGCCCTGAAACTGCTCTTCCCAAAGACTTGACTACACAGTGTGTGATAAATATTAAGAGAAAAATTTTCCCTTTTCTTATCTGACCTGTCAGAAAGATTTGGCTTCTTCACTGTTTCCTCCATGAAACAATTATTTCCACAACTTTCATGACATCACATTCTCCTGAGTAGCAAGAATAAGAGTTGGGTTTTGAAGAAGCAGGTTGGAGGGAAGGAAAGGGTCCCCTGACTATTAGTGTGGGTTCAGGAGAGGAGAAGGAAGACAAATGACTTACCTATGTGAGAAGAGTAAAATGATGGGAAGACTCATCAGCAGCACAGTGTAAAATGGATGGATATCCCTTCCCCAAGGATCCAGGATCTCAGAGCAATCCTGTGTTGTTCAAGCCATTTTGCTCAAGACAGCTAGCCTCACCTGCTGAAGGTAGAGCGTACGAATGCTGAGGCCATGGTGGAGGAACAGGTGATTCCGTGTATTCTCTGCCCTCTAGCCTTCAATATGGCACGTGCTAATTAGGAGGTGCCAGTGTCCTGGCTCAGATTTCTGCCTCCAGCACAGATATTCAAAGGCAGACGGGATACCTAGTAACTATGGGCCCTAATACAACATATCACTTAGTTTACTATTAGTCAGAGAGCTGCATGAGTTCTTAGAATATCTAAGACAAAAAAATACCTCATAAAAGTGAATTACTTTTGATCTTTCCTATGGATATCCATCAAGAAGAAATCATTAATATCCACAAAACACAGGCCAGGGTCTGTGTAGTCCATTTTTAGCAAATAAGCCAAGGTAGTTGTGATTGGAACTACCACCGGGTCACTGTGGTCCGCTGTCATTTATCATGATCCATATTTCTGGTGAATTAAATAGCAATAGAGAGAAAACACTACCTTGCATCCTTCAACTCTTTATGCTGCCATTAACACCAGGACTGCTTCTGATTTGCTATCTTGATTGGCAGGGAGACAATTTCTGCTTGGTCCTTCCTACCACAGTTGCCCTTACACCACATTGCAGAGAAATAATGTGTGGTTTGAACAGTGGCTAAGTATATCTATCCTTAGTATGCATTTGACAAAAAGGGAACTTTACCTGTGAGCGTACACAACAATGTCTCATCTTACTCCAATACCACATGCCTCTTGCTTCCTGTTGGGGCTTTCCTGTTTACACTTATTTGTGAGATATCACAGGATCCGGTTGGTGCCCAGCTGGGAGTGTGGGAGAGTTCATACTCCATGGGTATAAATTTTGACCAATGGGAGATGGTATCAGGTTGGTGCTTTCTTCTCAAATTCTTCTCCTTGGAATGTTTTGGAGACAGGAGCTTCACAGCTTCACCTATGATAATTTACAGGACATTTTGTTACAAAACTGCTACTAGCTCATTAACATACTCCCTCACATTTATTCTCCCTCTTTTCCTCCCTCATTCTTTTCATTAGCTTTTCCTTTCTTGCTTAAATTCCTTGATAAAGTGTTAATACATAAGTATTTATTTCTAGTTTGTTTTCTAAGTAACCAGGTTAAGACAGTTATAAAATGAGGATAACAACAGTCCTTGACTTATAAGATTGTTATTGCTATTAAATGAGAATATTCAGGAAAAGTGTTTAGCTTAGCACTGGGTTGGCCAAAAAGTTTGTTTACTTTTTTCTATACAAGGGCTCTAATAATGCTTGTCTTTAACTTCATTTCAACAATTTTGTTAGATTGTATTGTGACAGTAGTCATATTGGCATGTATTTTTTAAAAACTTATCAAAATTCGTGAATTTTTGTGCAGCCACTTTAATATTGAAGATGGGAGAAAATACACAACATTTTTGGCCTTTTGCACCAAAATGCAACTGAAACACACAAAAAAGATCTGTGCAATGTAGGGGAAAGGTGCTGTGACTGATCAAATGTGCCAATAGTGGTTTGCGAAGTTTCTTGGTACTACTGACATTTGGCCAAATAATTCTTTGCTGTGGGGCTGTCTTATGCATTGGAAGACATTTAGCAGCACCCCTGGCCTCTGATAACCAATAGTGGGAGATAGATGGCATACTCAAAGTATCCAAATCAATGAAGTTATTGGTGAAAATGAAAAGTGTGTCTTTTTTATGGAAAAAACTAAACAGACTTTTTGGCAACACAATACTCATCACACAGTACATGCTGGATAAATGATAAGTACTATTGCGGCAATTTTTATTGTTGTTATTTGTTAGTAGCAGCAGTAGTAGTATAATGTATTCCTTCAAGGGAACCCTTTAAAATTATTATGTGTGCTGTAAAGCATCTAGGCACAAAAGTAGCCTTGGTAACTTGATATCTTTGGTCATCTAAAGTCATCTAATAAAATCATATGGTTCCCTTACATTTCCATTCAGGTTTTGAATAGAATGTGAAAAGTAAAATTGCATTGTGTCCTGGGGTATTCATGACAGGCAATATTTTGTAGCAGTTTGCAAAATATTCTTTTCAGCAATATATTTAATATATATATATAATATGAAAATTAGAACTCCTTAAAAGTTCTTGGTAATAACAAAACTAGAGTGAATGGCTGAAGCATTTTCAAGAGACATAACATATATATATATAATGGACAAATTTCTTGGCACATAACTTTAAAGGAACCCAGTCTTTGCTAATGCATCCTAAAAAACCTTTTTTATTTAGAACACAGCTGACACATATGAAACATAAGATACTATATTCCCTTCCTAACCTATTGATTGGTTTCTATAATGAAAATAGTAAAGGCTGAACAGAACTTTTTTTTCACCTAAAACATTAGTACTCAGTGTACTCAGCATTAGTAATAAATAGCTTATGTATAAGCATTATTTTTAAATGTAACCAAAATATTTTAGGTCATACTAGCTCGTGCCTACTAAAGAAAATAAATTCTTAAGTGCATTACTATAGCATTAGACCATATCAAATAAGTAAAGTGAAATAAATGATAATAAATGATTTTTGATGGCTCCCAAAGGTGTGTGTTTCACAACCCAGTCTGTAAGCACCCACCCTATCTTGACTGCTTCAGGTCCCGGTTGCTCCAGGTGTATGCAGCATGTGGCGCCACTTGGGAAGGACAGCCACAACATAGCTTATTGCTGTTATGCCAGTGTTCATGCCAAAAGCTGCTGGTTCTCAGAATGCCAGGGTAGGATTGGCTTCTGGGCAGAAACTAGCAGGGAAATGGGACCCTTCCCAGATACACTTTGAATCAAGACACAAGGCCTATCATCCCAAAAAGTCTCCTCAAATTAATTCAGCAGTCTTTGTGCATATCTCTTGGCTCAGAATCTCATCACATCTCTAAAACTTTGCTCCTTTTTCTCAATTCTTTTTTTTTGTTTCTGCTCCTCAGAATGGATAATCTCAATTAATCTATCTTCAAATTCACCCATTCTTTCTTCTGCCTCCTCAAATCTGATGCTGAACCCGCTAGAGAATTTTTAATTTCAGTTATCATACTTTTAAACTGCACGGTTCTTTGTGGTTCATTTCATATTGTTTTTTCTCTTTTTTGATAGATCTATCTGCTGAGATAATATATACTTATTATACCACAATAAGTATAAGTATACCACTATAAATAAAGGGAACTTATACTTCCCTTTAGTTCTTTTTACATGAGTTTCTTTTCTTTTCTTTTTTGTTCTCCAACTATATTTCAAGTAGCTGATTTAAAATCTTATGTAAGTAACAAAAACACCCAGGCTTCCTCAGACACAGTTTCCATTTATTGCTTTTTTCTTGTTTTATTATTTTTTGTTAAACCTGGACTTTTAAGGGAGTTCATATGAGGACTCTGGAACTTAGACCTTCCCCCTCCTAGGGTTTGTTGGTGTTAGTTGTTACTGTTGTTGTTTATCCAGTGACACTTCTGAAGTACTCCTACGAAGTCTGTATTTTTTGCCATGCATGTCCACTAAAATCTATACTCAGTTAGCTTAGTGCTCGCCTAATGATTGGACAGAAGTTTACTTAAATGCCCATGATAAGTAAAGCTCCCTGAGTTCACTAAGGGACACTGTGGGTGCATTTGGGCACACATTTAACACTCAGCCAGGTAATTGGAAACATTGCTTTGGTCTCCATTTCCTGTATGTGCAAAACCCTAGCACAGAATCTGAGACAAGCGTCAGAGGCGAGTATTTAGGGCCTTCTTAGTACTTCCCTAAGCAGGCACACAGCCCTGGGCATCAGCATAGCCTTATGCATATGCATTGCCTTCTAGAGCCCAGGAATATATACTGGGTTGGCCAAAAAGTTCGTTTTGTCTTTTTCCTGTAAGATGGTTCTAGTAGTGCTATTGTCTTTAACTTCATTCAACTTGTTAGATTGTGACAGCTGTCATATCAGGGTTCATTTAAAATAGAATTCACTAAATTTGGTGAATCTTTGTGTAATCATTTTGATATGACGATGGAAGAAAATACACAACATTTTTGGCATATTATGCTTTATTATTTCAAGAAAGGTAAAAATGCAACTGAAATGCTAAAAAACCCCAAAAGATCTGTGCAGCGTATGGTGAAGGTGCTGTGACTGATCAAACATGTCAAAAGTGGTTTGCGAAGTTTCATGCTGGAGATTTCTTGCTGGATGGTGCTCCAGAGCTGGGGAAGCCAGTTGAAGTTGATAGTGATCACACTGAGACATTAACTGAAAACAATCAGTGTTATACCACATGGGAGACAGCTGACATACTCAAAATATCCAAATCAATAGTTATTGGTGAAAATGAAGAATGTCTTTAATTTTACAATAAATAAAAATAAATGGAATTTTAAAATGAAAGTCCACTTTAAAATAAATGGACATTTTGGTCAACCCACTATGTCCTTTTTAAAGCCCTCTATAGACATCATATGATCCAGGTTTTTCTTTGAAGATTCTTCATCAGCTGGTTGTTTTCCCCAACTATTTTTCACTGCTTCAGGCAGTCATGATCTTCATTAATTGCCTCTAATCTTTTGTGTTGAATAGCCACAGGTGAAAATAGACCTTGCTGTTAGCTCTAAGCAAGCTCTGATTTAGTTCAAATAAACACAGCCTTGAAAATGGGATCTTCCACTGAACCATCAGACGTACCAAATTATGATAATTCTTTGAGATAGAAGTTTGGCAGGACCTCCAACTCCCTTCAGCCCTTCCAGTGGCTCCAGGTGATTGCTTTTCACTGTAATTGGGTGCTGCTGGTTTCCGAAGCTACTGTGGAGTTAGGACATGGAAGATGGAAGAGCAAACAACTGACAATACCACCAAGCTCACCGTTCTTACAAAGACTCAGCTATTTTTTTTAATAAACATGCCTTGGAATGGTACAAGCCTTTGTTTACTTGCCAGAATTCTTATAGAATTGGTTCTAACAAGTTTTGCCAGTGTTCTTGTTGCTTTTATAGATGAGAGAATTTTTGGACGCCTTTATTCCACTATTATTACTGACGTTTCACTTGTGTCTAGTTTAGACTTTCACTTGATTTTGCTTTATATTTCATCAACTTCAGTATCAAAACCCTGTCCAAGTTTGATGTCAGAATTTCTCCTGAGAAAGCACAAGTAAATAAACACCGGTACACAACTGCACTGTCTACTTCCCAACTAAGCTCTTTGAGGTGTATTAGCCTTCTCCGTGTGGTCTGTCAGCCCATTGTGCTAGAAACTTCTCTGAACACATGTTATTCTCAGATTGTGGAAGCTTAACTAAATTATTCATAATACATGAAACCATCTTTCAATAAAAGATTTAATTAAACTATTGATGCAGCTCTAGGGCATATTTTAGTTCAGTAGAATAAAATTTGGCTTCTGATGATAACAATGTATCCATTCCCATGAGAAAGTTAATAAACACAGTTTCCTAAAGCTATTCGTTACGGTGATGGTTGTTGTTGTCATTGTTGTTTGCTTGAATTAACAATCTTACTCAGGTTCCAAGAGAAAATTCAGCTAAGCTCTGATTTTGAAACCTAATTGATAACACTGGATCCTATATACTAGAGTGTACTACGTGCAAGACAGAGTAGCAGTGAAGAATCTGTAGCTCTGAAGCCAGAGTGCTCAGGATTGACTCGTGTCTAGGGTTGAATCCACCACTTCCTTGTGGGATGTCTTTGGGCAAGTTTCTGAAAGTCGGTCATCTCTGTCTTCTCATATTAGCATGTCTTCCATGTTTTTGGGGGGTTCCTTCTCATTCTGTCATGCCTCTAGCAGAAAGTCAAAAACAGTTGTAGGGATCACTTCATTTGTTGCCTTATCTTGGGGTAACAGTCCTATGCTGTCTACATGCCTAGTCAGTTCATATGTTCTGCCCCATATTTTAATTGCTTACACCAGGGCATGTCCAGAACCAGTCACTGCTGTGACTGGAAGTGGAAGTCCCTCATTATTATTTTTTAAATTATCTTTGCCAATGAAAATCTCATCAGACTCTTACCTTTTCCCTTTGAATTTGCACTCATTATCATTTTTGGAAGTTTTTAAACAACATTTTTGAAGCAAAATATACTCAGTACATTGCATAAATACAAGTATATGGCTTGATTATTTTTGGTTTTCTCAATAATTATTGAATCTATTAAAATATTCTCAGAGCATAATACATTATTTCTGATTTTAAAATTTTGTATCTCTCTAGGTCCATGTATTAGATGAATTTGTAAATGTTTAGTGAGCACTTGAAAAGGAATATCATTTCTTATTTTGGAAAAACAAAGTTTGAGATATATCCATAAGATAAATATTATTAAAATTGTCTAGTTCTTTTAGAGCCTAACTTGTTTTGTATCTATTTTATTTCTCTTTAGATTGAAAAGTGTACATTAATATCTTCCATGACTAGTGTATTGATGACTGTTGGGCCATGTACGCACAGTAGTTTCTGCTTTATGAAGATCATGCTGTGATATCTGGAATGCAGGTATACATAACTGATAGAGGAATACTTGTGAACAGTACACTGTAGCATTACAGAGTGTCCTGTTGTTGATCATTTAGCACTTTTTTTTAACTTGGTCAAATTTAGTCTAAATTCTCTTTGATCAATCATCAAGGTAACAATCCATTCATCATTTTTGTTTTTGCTTTGTATAACTTTGCACCATCTACTATTAATACAGCGAGATAAGTGTCCTAAATAAAGAGCACTTTTTTCTGTTTTCTAATATTTTTATATATAACTTGCATTAGTATGGCCCATTCTTGTCTGCATCCATCTTTCTCATCATCATCCAGCTCCCTTTCTAAGGTGTCCCCTTCTTCTCAGTAGGTGATAACTTCCCAAGACAGTCGTATTTGGTCCCACTGATTTCCAAGCCTCGTCTTTCTGACTCCCAGGAGCCATGCTGTGCTCTGCCAAGTCAAATGTCCATGTTCAGTGTTTCCCAATTAGAGTGGTGACAGTTGCTATAATCTGCTATCCACCAACACAGGTCCTGGGCATGGGTTCTAGAGAGGGCCCTCGATTTGGGTTATTATTGCCCATTTCCATGCATGTTAGAGTTTTTGGATTATCTATGCCCCCTAGTTATGCTCTAGTGTGTATGTGGGTGATAATTATTTTATTGTTTCTGTGTGCTGTGCAAGAGGATGTGTGAACACATTGAAATTTAGGAAGATTCCATCATCCTGTGGAAAATCAGAAGATACCAGCTATTTTTTCAGCTCTCTTCTCTGGTTTACCTTGCTTATCTTTTTATTTTTCAACATTTCTGAGTTATTTAAGATATGTTTCTTTTAGGTGAAGGGATTTAGAAGTACAAATTGGTAGTTACAAAGTAATCACAGAGATGTAAAGTACAGCACAGGGAACATAGTCAGTAACGTTGGGGCCAGGTGGGTACTGGAGATGTCAGGAGAACACTCTGTAAAGTACGTGATTGTTGAACCACTGTGCTGTACATCTGAAGCCATTACAAAATAACATTCGAAGTAAACTTTAATTGAAAAATAATAATAATAAATAAAAAGTATGTCTCTTATATAATGTAGAGTTGGATTTTGCTTTAAAATATCATTCTTCTGATTGAATTAAGTCCAGTGATGTTCACTGGTATGATTGTGAGTTTGGATCCTGTTTTGCATTTCTTCTAATGTTTCATTTACATTTTCAATATGGACTCTTTTCTTTCCCTTTTTATTGCTGCTTTTTTGATGATTAGTTTGTATTTATATAGCAAAGGTTTAACATTACACTTTTATCTTCACACAAAGTGAAAAACTATGCAGTGTGTAACTTCCTTTATCTCTCTGCCTCCATTACTTCTACCTTTCAATCGTATTCAATAACATCATCTTTCTTTGTGCTTACCTTCATACTCATATTGTTAAGCTTCTGCTATTAATTTTCAGCTATAAACAATATACTCTAACTTTCAACATTGCACCTTTCTCTCCTTGTCATGGCATTTTTGTTAGCTGTTAGTTCTATGTTCAGAACATTTAACACTTACAGGCCATTCTGCTACTTTTATTTCAGTCTTTCCTTGGGGAAAATTCTACTGTTAAGGGTTTTCATTACTCATCACCACCCTTCTAATAAAATTTTTATAACAACTTGGATGGATAAAAATTGTGCTCTAGTAGATTCTTCAGGAAGGCCTTATAAACACAATAATTCCCAATTTTCTGTATATTCAAAATTATCAGTAGCCTTCACACTTCACAGCTTGAATGAGTAAAATATTCATGGTTCACACTTTTTCCCCTATGTATTTTGAGTATCTTTTTTCTGATGCAGAATTGCATTATAAATAATATCTACTGTGAAACTTTATCTTTTGCTTACAAGACATTCAGTATTTTGTCTGGATGTTCAAGGAACACTTTCTTTATAATTACATTTCAGTGGTTTTAATAAGCTAGAGCTTAGTGTTGACAACATATCTGATGAGGTTTTGCCAATGGCCAAAATGCTATATTAATTTTTATCATATTTTTTGTGGTGTCTTTAGATGAAAGATGACCTAATGTATATTTTGTTATTTATATTCAAAATAAATAAATTATTCTTGAGAATCAAGAATTCTTCTGAAAATGATAATAAGAAGATCCACGACCCCCTTTCTAAGCTTCATGTGTCAAAACTTCCCTTACGTGTTGTAAGCAGATTTTAAACTATGACTCTGCTGAGTCACGTGGATATGACTCTGGCTGCTTTTGTTCTGAGCCTTACATCCTACCTAGTTTTGAGAGAGTTGCTATTTCCTGCCCTCTTTTACAGGTTTATTCACAAACATCATCTTTGAATGTGGTGCGCCCACATTTAGGTATTACATATGGGATGCTAGTATCTTCTGAAATCTGTCAGGTTGTTTTGACCTAGAAATAATGAAATGTTAAGGTGGTCCTGAGAAGGAAGAATGAGTGGTGTGTTTGTCCATAAGCATGCTATTCTGTTTGTGATCTCTGATCACATTATGTGGAAATGTGCAATGTATGTGCTAGATGGCATTGGTGGGCTTCTTGCAAACACCTTAAACTGAATCATTATTTTTCAAACAACCTGTCTGTCATTTCACAAAGTTCTAAGTTCCAGTGAATTTGCTTTATTTTCACCTTGGGTTTACTTGTGTTTCATAACTCCTGTTATTAAGTGTTAGACAGATGAGGGGTGGAGAGTGGGGGAAAAGGGATGTAGTCAATAATATTGTGGTAAGTTTACACAGTGACAGATGATGACTAGAAATAGTGGGGAGATAAAATTTAAGGTATAAAAATGTTGAATTACTATATTGCACACATGAAACTAACATAACCAACATAATATTGTATGCCAACTATAGATAAATAAAAAATAAAATAAAATGAGTTGAATTTTTGAACACAACACCAAAACAAAGCAAACAAAAAAAAAAGCTTGGGGCTCTCCAGACTTTGCAGGATGGGGAGTGGGTTCCAAGAAATATATCTAAACAATGGAGAGGAAACATAAACATTTGATGGATGGCCCCGCTACCTGTCACTGTTTCCCTTATTATTCTGTATGTTTTCCAAAGAGGAGTGGGAGGATGCTGAACTAATTTTCTGCATAGGAAATTCCCAGAAAATTTTAACATAAGCAAAGCAACTGCTTTCTAAATATTCCTTGAAATATTTGTGGTTTGTTGTTTCTGCTATTAATTGATTCTGCTATTAATTGATCTTTTTGTGTAGGACTCAACTGGTGCTTTTGTTCTAAAGATGGTGTAATAATGCCACACAGAATTTGAAGAGAATTCAATAATTGTTGTAATTTTGAAATGTGATGCTAAAATTTTGTGTGAACAAGCTAAGTATCAACAACTTGTGCTGAAAGCTTCTTTCAAAAACTGGCCACCTGAATTCTGTGTCCTAAAGTAGCAGAGTGATATCTGACTCTAACTTTAATGTATAAGCAATGAGGTTATGAACAGGGCATGATGGATTTTATATCCACTTACGCAGTTACTACCTCAGGTGAACTATTTAAAGGGTCTCTTTGCAAATTAATTGTAAAACTCTGCTAATTTTTACTGACCAAAACTTGGGAATAGGATTGACGATTGGGAAGGTCATTTTTAACTTGAGCCACATTTATTGTTAGAATTACAAGGATCTGAGATCCTGGATTCATGTATTACCTCAAGCAGCACATACTATTTTCTCAGTTCATTAACTAATAACTCAGTGAGGTCATACTAAAGTTCAAATGATAGAAATACTTTATAAATGCAGAAAAGAAAAACTTAAAAATTTAGAAAGATAGAAATGTTGGAATGGAAAGCATCCCATCCCACTCCTAACTTTGCACCCCTAGGAACCCAAGAAAATATTCCTTACTGGGCCATAGCTTCTTATTTCACAGATATAATGTAGTTGCTAAATGTGGAATTCATTGATTAAGAGAGCTAACACTATGTGAATCCCTTTTCCAAGTCTTACTCAGTGTGACTTGTCGATTTTCTCAATATGACTATGTAATAGGAAAATAGAAATGCTTTGATATTCTGAAGATAATTAGATACTAACTCTGACCTAACACAAATTCCAGAATTCAAAAAAACTAATGTGATCAACCAATTAATATTAGGGCTTGTAATGGTCAGGTGATAGGTACATTGATTTAATAGAAAAATCCCATATGCAGGAATCAAAAGTAATTCCACATACCTTAGACTATTCAAGTATTTCATATAACTCTCTTTTTAAAAGCAAATTAACATACTTTTGGCACCTGATATGTAGTTATTGCCTTAGACTATGTTTTTTTCTTGTCCAAATTATTCAAAATACTCAAAATAGTGCAAAAATAGCAGGAAGAGCCACAGATTTTCACTGTCTTACTTCAGGGTTATGTCAATTCTCTTGCTCTCTAATACATAGTCCAGAGAGATACTGATCACTTTGATGTCCTACAAAACATCATGCCGTCCATTACACTGATATCATTACGATAGCTGGATCAAGTGAGTATAAGATGCCTTAAAACACGGCATGGGAGAGAATAGACAGTAAATCCCAGGAACATTCAGAAGCTTTCCACATCTGCGCAATATCTAGGAATCCACTGGTCTGAGACATGTTAAGGTACCCCCTCCAAAGTGAGAGAAAAACTGACACATAAAGAAGCACAATATTGATCAGGTCCTTTTGGATTTTAGAAGCAACATGTATGTTGCTTGAATTCACTATCCCACCCATTTACTGGGAAATCCACAAGGCTGCCAGATTTGAGTCATATCCAAAGCAAAAGAAGGCTCTTCATCAGGTCCAAACTATGGCATAACCTGCCCTGTTACTCGAGCCTGATGACAAAGCAGTATCAGTGGTAATAAATGTGTGACACAGACAGGTATCATAACGCACCTCTCACCAGTCCCAAAGAGAACCACAGTGTGGATGCCTCTAGGACTTGGAGTAAAACCATGACTCCTTCTAATGAGGACAGGTCTCCATCTGAAGAGCCAGAGTCATAGACACAGAGAACAGACTGAGGGTTGCCAGAGGGGAGGGGGCCTGGGGCCTGGGAGGAAAAGGTTAAGAGATTGAGAAGTACAGATGGGTAGTTACAAAGCAGTCATGAGGATGTGAAGTACTGCATAGGGAATGTTGTCAATAATATTCTAACAACTGTATGTGATGCTAGGTGGGCACAGGAAATATTGGGGGTAATACTCTGTAAAGGATATGATTGTCTAACCACTATGCTGTACACCTGAAACTAACACAAAGTAATAAACATATGTAAATAAATAAAAATTAATTTTAAAAAGAAAAAAGAAAAGACAGCTCCTGATTTACTACTGAACTTCAGCAAAGTCTGAATATATTCAGTAAAGATTGTATTCTTAAGACCCAGGAATACAGAGATTATGACACTTAAACCGCTCATTGTGAACAAAATTGTTCCATCCACTGAATCACGCCCAGGAGCATGTCACCTTTCAATGGGTGCTGGGTGCGGGATGGGCCCTGGCAGAACAGAAAGGATGAATAACTTGCATGTGTAGGATCCTCAGGGTTCCTGTTCCTATGACTTTGTTGCCTTAGCCTTAACTACATCTATGGTCTTTTAAGAAGTTTCCCTAGGGCCAGTTGCCCAAGGAGAAAACAAAATGTGCTCTGTTTTATATTTAGCAGAGGAAGAAAAGTGGGTTTTTTCTGTATGATATTCTGTCACCAGTAAAAACTTGATAGCCCTACACAGCAGAGCTCCTTGGGGACCGGCCTTAAATGACAGCAATAAAAGAAATCTTTCCACTTGGGTAGCTGGTCCATGGTCCATGGCAGAAGAGTTGGCCTGAAGTATTGATTTACACTAAAGCTATTTCTTCAGCAATTCAGGAGATTTTGTACGTCCTTAAATGCCCTGTACTAAATTCATCTCTGCTCATACCTGCTTGAGAGCAGTATAGTCTCTGCATAGGAACCCTGACCAAAAAAATTTAACTAACATTTTATGATTTGACTGTATAATATATTATGCTCATGATTTAAGAAGCATTATAATCAACTGTCATATATAAAGAAGAATTGTTGCTACTTTTATTTGCATTTAGCAGAAATCATTCCTATATATATGGTTGTGCTAAAACAATCCTCATCTTCACAGAGTCATGGAGCTGTTATAGAGATTGAGAAAATTGCTTTAAAAAAATAATTTCTCAGACCCTAAGACTGTATAGAGAGGTGAATTTGACAAGTCAGAATGCATTTGCCTAGTGAGAACCATAAGACATTAAACACTGTCTTTTGGTTAATAAGTCAACTGCCCTAAAGGCTTGGGGTCATAAAATGTCTAAGCCACAGTGTGTCGGAAATTTTTAAATGTAGCTTTACATGACCTGAGTGAAGGTCAGGTATTGATATAGGTATTATTTTAGAAAGAACATTAACTTTCCTTCTTAATTTTAAAAGTCCACGTTGAGCTCTGTCTAGCTGGCATGATGAATAAACCACCCTTGAGAAAGTAGTAGCAACTGATATGCACCTGATTTGATTGAAGGAGTGGAAAACCATAAAATCAATAACCTAAAGGACTTGTTTTCCAGAAACCTTCAGGCCAAATATACCTCCTTTGGAAATGTCAGTACAAAATATGTAAGTAATGCCATTTAATCTATTTCTTTACCCACCCCCACCCCCCCCAAAAAAAGAGTAAAATTTATCTTATAAAGGTTGAAGGATTTTTTTCTGGAGTATATAGTGGCAATTCTGGAATTAATTAATTGTTCATTATACTTCTTTAGGACTATGATAAATAATAATACTGATACACAATGGATTTCTATTCAGCCATAAAAAAAGAGGAAAATTCTACCCTTTGTCACAGTATGGATGAACCTGGAGGATGTTATGCTAAGTGAAATAAGCCAGTTAGAGAAAGACAAATATCACAGGACTTCATTCATAAGTGGAATATAATGAACAAACTGAACTAACAAGCAAAATGAAGACACAGATAAAGAACAGATGACAGCTGAGGGCAGGGGGAGGTTAGGGAGGGGAGGGATTGAGCAAAAAGGAAAAAGGACTCGTGGACATGGACAGGAGTGTGGTGATTGATGGGAGGAGGGGGATAAGGGGACTAAATGGTAATGGGGATAATACAATAAAGATTAAATTTTAAAAAAGGAAAATAATAATATTGATAATAATATCCATTAGCATTTAGTTCCTGCCATTTGACTGGCTTTGTATTAAATATCTCAGATAATTTAGCCTTGTGAAATTATAGTGATAAAACCTGAACCTGGTTTGTCTGCCTCTAAAACTTGCAATTTTCCTCAGTGGCACTGAAATAAGTATATGTGGAAATACATTTGAAAGGATGTTTTTATAACAAAGGACTAAGTGGTTTAGGTGTTGATTTAATGCAAGAAAGCTAAATGGTTTTACAATATTGGGATGATGAATACACATCAAGAACTCAGTAGTTTTCTCATATTTAGGCCCAGCTCTGAGCTAAGTTGTCAGAGAGGTGAAGGAATTATATCTTTTGTAACTTCGTATTATCTCCTGGCTCAAAATTCCTCAAAGTCAAGGTCTCCTGCCCTTGTCTGGCTGACTGACCAGTGAGACAGAATACATACTGTTAGATGTATGCCTTGCCTCCATTCTCACCACTTGGATAAGGCACTAGGATGAGAATTTAGTTGGTTATTAAATTTTTCAGGGCTTTCTTCAGGGTTAATACATTTCTTTGGTCTTCCTACCTGCTCTACATTTTCTCCTGTTGATAATGCCCTGTGCTCTAGAAGTTATATATCACTTTGTTTCTCAAGTTCTCAAGCACCAGAACTATCATTTCCTAAAGAGAGTTCTCAACTAACTGCCAGAGGGGACTGTAAGAAAGTATTTGTTTCTTTGTATCTTACATCCACATGCACCCAAGATCACCCACCGCAGCAGAGACACTGAGCCATCAGATGGCTAACGTGGCTCATTGAGTGAGGACTAGCCAGCTGCCCCCTCAGTCATGCCAGTGCTTTCACAATGGGCAAATGAATGGAATACCCACATTGGCCAGGATGGAGGCAATGCCTATACCTACCAGTAAGTATTCTGTCTCACTAAGACTGATTCTTGCTGCTGAATGTCTAATCTAATAGCACCAAAATTGACATGAAATACTCAAATGGTACCATCCCTCCATGAGCTCACCCAGCTCCCTGATGGCAAGTTGAATAGATCTGACCTCTTTTTCCCTAGAAGGCAACAACTTGTGTTTATCTGGATTGATACATATTCTTGTTAATGGGTTTGGTTGTCCACCCACAGAGCCTCTGCCAGCTGAGTCCCAGGACTCACAGAATGTCTGATCAGCATCAGGTTGCTTCGGACCAAGGAAGCCACCAGTCCTCCACATACTGCATTCCCATTCAGCCGCTGAATGGACAGGACGTTGGTGTGGCCTCTCACAGGGGCAGCTCAAACACTGGCACAGAGATCTGACTTGCAGGGTCGGGGCATGTTTGCAGTGCTGCTTCAAACAGAATCCTGGGTCCTAGAGCCCAAAGGATGGAAGAAAGAGTGACCACTCTCACCATCATTCCAAGTGATCAACGTGAAGAGTTCTTGTTTTTTATCAGTATACGTTGGTTCTGTTTTACCTGAGGTCCTTGTACTTTGGTGGGAGTCAGGACTTGGTTAGGAAGGAATCTTTCACTAGAGGATCCAGGAGCCTGGGAACTACCACCTGGTCATATAATGCTCTTCAAAACACCAAAGAAAAGAGTTACTGTTCTAGCCACACTAGCTGACCCTGATTAGCATGAGGAAATAGAGTTGCTGTGCAGTGGAGACAGATAGGGCTGAAATGTGAGAAATTCACTGGAGTGTCTGTTTTGCTCCCATGTTCAGTAACAGGCATGAATGGGCATTGATGGCAACCATTGCCTGAATAGGGCATAACAACTATAGGAGCTCAGACTTTTGAGGGATGAAGGTGTGAATCTCACCACCAGGTCGGCAAAAGTACTGGCTGAGGTTGAGCAGAATCTGGGAGCGGTTGAGGAGAGATGATGAATATCAGTTGTGGGTTTGAAATAATTATAGCCAGTTACCTGTTTTGTACATTGTCACTGGCTACTGATTCAGAGAAGTGATGAAGGGACAGAATTTAGCATAAGGCATGCATGAATTGGAATATTGAAGTGTGGACCTTAACCAATATTGCCAGTGCCTGGTTCATCTCGCTCTGGCTTTACCACTTCAGCAGACTCTCACTGACTTCCAGGCCTTTAATTGCCATTACCTGCATCTCTTGGCCCCTGGACTTTCTCCAAAGCTACAAAAAGTCAGTCTTCCCCCTGCACATGGTATCCGGAATTGCCAGGAAATTAACTCATCCTTCTCCCCACACCCCAGCAGGGACAGCTGTCAATCCCCGACAGACAGGAGTTGGTGAATGAATACCTGTTTCCTCAGTCAGAATTAGCAAATGTCCCTTTGGAAATTGTACTAATCATGATCCTCTCCTTTGTTCCCCTCTTTCTAGAATCTTAGTCCCTCTATGCTTAATCGTTACAGTAATCTTGACTCTAATGCCTTTACTTTAGTGGTTTTCTTTTTATTTTTAGCAACTTTTCTAGTTGATTGGTGGGATTACCTTTGGTGTGAGCTACTGTACCCTAATCAGCAGAGGAAATCCTCCCTGAACCACTTCTGAGTGTCTGACACAATGCCTTGCTATCGTTTAAAAATATGCTAATAACAAGTAGCATTTATTGAGCAATTACTATTTGATATGCTTTACAACGGTCAGCATGCATACGTTATATACAGTTATGCCATCTACAGACGTTGTTCCTATTTTACATATAAAAACAAGCTGAGGAAGACTAAATAACTTTCTAATTATCACAACTTAATTAACAAGTGATTCTCTTGAATTTGAAGCTAATTCTGCTTCCAAGCTTTTTACTGTCTTATCGGTGACCCTCTGGTTTTATACATACAGGAAAGTAAAGTGTGTAAGGTGCAGGTTCCCAGACCCAACTCAGAGGCATTCTGATTAACTTCATCTCCAGAGAACCTCGGAATCAACATCTTTGGCAAGCAGCCAAGATAACTTGATGTCTATAGTCTAAGACTATATTTTGAGAAGCATTACCCTATACCAGATTACCTACTTTATACCTTATATAAGTATATAAGGTTTTAAAAATTATAATTTTTTTGTATTCAGAGGTCAAATATGATGCTTTGAATATGATTCTCACAGGCTGTAATGTAGCACATAGAAGGGCTTCCATAAATATTTTATGCCTAACAGAAAATATTTTATGAGGGACTGTGTACATGACTTGATATTATTATGGCCTAGCAGCAATAAGAAAAAACAAAAAAAAATCTCATTTTCAATAGCACAAGAATCACAAATCATCTGTGCCTGCCTTGGATGAGATTACAGTTTACAAAGAAATTAACATTTTGCTTTTCCTGCTAGAGATAATAGGTTATATAATTTATTGCTTTAGAAACTAAACAGAAAAATATTTTAAGATGTGGCTAATTTTATGTCAAATCAGTATCTTTTTATTATGAATATTATTTATTGATTTTCAACAACTAATCTTAAGAAAAGTTCTCTTACAGAAAAATTGAGTTCTAATATTTAACATTTTCAGCAACTTTTACAGAAATAGGTAAACCCTGAGGAATATTCTAAAGTTTTAGATATCGGTGAGAATCATTTAAATTCAGCATGCACTTATTTAGCATAAATTTTCATTCATCTTATCATACATGTGTTCGATAGACAAATCATTCCTTCCAATCTGTTCACCTCGACTCCATTAAGTACAGAAGGTGTTTGCCACAGACTCTCCAATAAGCCATTTTGACTTTGTAATAAAATAACAGCTCATCTAACATACACATATTTTAAAGTTTTCATTTCTGTGACACAAGAAAAACAGTTTATTTGCTATAGCATGTATTTGTGGTAATATTGAGGGTTAATATACAGTCAGAGACCTGATCTTGCCCATCCACAAATAATTTATACTAACAAAAACAACAATTCAGAAAAAATACTTGAAGTAAGAATAACAGGTTAATCATATATAGATACTTTCCGCTATACAAAGTGCCAACAGGAAAGAAATAAAAAACACAAACTTAGAGCACAAAGCCAGACTAATATTTCTGGCATGAGAATTATGTTATGTCCCAAGGATGCTAACAGAATGTGACACTAAAATGAGTGTCATCTTTCACGTGTGTAAAAGCAGAAGAAAAAAAAATCAAAAGCCAGCATTGTATGTTGCCCTTGAATATCAGGCAAAGAAAGCATAACTCACAGAATAAAAGATTTTTAAGAAGGAAGGACAAAGAAGCATCAAAAAGAAAAAGCAAGAATAAATAAATAAGCACCACAGAAGTATTTGTCTTAAAATTTGCCAGTAAAAGCACAAAACTGCCTCTGAATGATTTAAAAAATAAAAATTGCCCATATAGAATTTAAAATAGATAATGATTAATCAAAGTGACACATGTTTTGAAATATTAAGAGGGAATCCACTTCTGGGTAGGATGGATTAGGTTAGAACAGGCCAATGATCCTCCTGCAATAACTAGATAAAGTGAGATACATTTAGAATGTTACGTTTATATAGACATTTGAGAGCTGTGGAAGCAATGAGAATTGGAGAAAATTAAATGCCTCTAAAGAGCAGAGCAGGAATTTTCCTATATCAGGGTACTTAAAAGAGAACGATTTTTCTGGAGATGAAAGAGAAGTGTGGAGAAAAAGATGAACACTCATAATGAGATTCTTAGAAAAACTGGGAATAAAAAGGAATTTCCTCAGTCTCAACAAAGAGCATCTGCAAAAGAACGTGCAGCAAACATCACACTGAAGGGGGACAGCTTTGTCCCGGGATGGGAAAGGCATGGAGATGTTCTCTGTCAAAGACGTTCTGTGTCACCAGTTCCAATCAGGATTAGACTGGGTGTTCTATGCAGTGCCATAAGGCAAGAAAAAAAAGACATTAATATTGAAAAGAAGAAATAAGACATTAATATTGAAAAGAAGAAATAAACAATAAGCATTGTTTACAGGTGATATGCATGTATGTGTAGAAAATCTGAAGGAAGCTATAATTATTAGAAATAAGTGACTACAGCAAATCTAATATAGAAAACATTAATTTTTAAATATTACCTTTATCATTTTAAAACAAATAAATCAAATACATAGCAATAAATCTCATAAAAATGTGAAAAACAACTACATTGAAAAGTATACAATTGAAAGAGGCCTTTAAGTAGAGATACACAAACTTCATGGGCTGGAAGACTCAACACACTGAAGATGTCAAGTCTGCTGAAATTAGTTTAGAGGTTCAGTGCAATTCCAACCAAGACTCCACCTGATATATTTTTTGGAAATCAACCATTGATTCTAAAATTTATGTGGAAACTCAAAAGGCCAAGAATAGCTATCACACACCTATAGGAAAGGATTCATAGTCATGTGATACACGGTGAACCTGACCTGCCAGTACATGAAGAGAGAATGGTTCTAAATCAACTGGATATCTATACAGAAAAAAATATTTGATCCATTTTTTATTCTACACATAAAAATCAATTTGACCATGGATTAGAGAACTAAATGTGAGAAAGTAAAACTGCCATGTTTTTAGAAGACATATGAATCAATATTCATGATCTTAGGATAAGCAAAGATTTCTCAGACACTACAAAAAAGCATTAACCATACAGAAAAATATGATAAAATTGCAATAAATTAAAATTAGGAGCTGCTGTTCATCCAAAGACACCATTAAGAGAGTGTAATGGAGGTCATATGTTGAAGAAGTTTTGGAGACTTATACCGGACAAAATATTTATGTCCAGAATACATAAAGAACCCTTACAAGGCAATTTTTAAAAGGTAGAAAAATGAGAAAAACCAGGACAAAGTTTACCACAAGGAGTAGTAATGGCTTCAATGGGTCCCTGGGTACAGGGAATGTTCTGTTTCTTCATACAAACACTGGTTACACATGGTCAAACATGGTTTACACACTGGGCAAACATGATTATACACATTCTCACTAATGTGCTCACTTAGTGAGAATCCATTGGTCAACATGTTTATTATAATGTGTATGCTTTTCTATATAGATTATATATTTCAATAAAAGTTTGCAAATTATGTGTTTCATGAAGAAAATAAATACAGTTTTCAGACAAGAAGCCAAAAATTAGATAATATTAAATCTCTGCAAATGGAGAACGTATGGCAAGGAATGTTTCCGAAAGCTGTAGTGACATGTGTGCCACTGGGAAATCAACACCATTTAAAGAAGTACCAGTGACTTTCCCAAACGAAGTTACTGAAATTAAAGCATCACTTTAAGTTATACTTTAAAAAAAGTTTTATCATGTAGAGAATAGAAAATGGACATTAGTGTCTGATTTGGAAAATTTGTCTACCTTAGAATATTGCCTACTTTGATGCAAAATGTACACAACTATTCCTTTTGCTGACTTTCTATAGAAATATTCTGTCCAATATTTTAAAATGTCTTTCAAATATAATGTTATTACAAAGAATAGATTGGAACTTTTAAAATTTAATCTTTATTGTATTTTTTTTCCATTACCAACTAGCCCCCTTAGTATCCAATTCCGAAATGGCACCAGATGTATAAGGAAGTAACTTTTATTTGTTTTTCCCAGGAGTAATACAAAATTAATAAATAGCTTAAATATTCACCACAAACAATCACTGTGAAATATAATGCTACATGTTATATACACCAAATGCTATACGTAATATACATTAGATGGTAGAGGATGAAAAATGTTCTAATGAAAGGTTTAGAATGACATTCTTTCAAGAATAAAATAAACTATTACAGCAAATACCCTCCTAAAAGGTACAGTTTTATAAATAATATAAAATGTAAGGGTTAATTTGATTATCTACATAAATATAAAAATATATTTAATAAATAATAAATGCTACAATTACTACGATTATTTAATTATAGGTTATTTTTGAAATAATAAAGTTATAAGGATCACTGCTACAGATTTCATTGTCAAAGAAGGCACACTGGTTTTCCTCTTCATAAAAAAAAAAATCTTGCTATGATTTGACCACATATGAATTCTAGAAAGAATCCCAATATTTCTGTTCTGTCCTGTCTCTCCTTTGGAGTGCTTTTCATTTTGAAGAATTACAACCTAGTGATTAACAGTTTCTGGATTTGTAAAAGTTTACCTAAGTTTAGACTCAGTTCCCTTTCTTAAATGTCCTGTGGCCTTTGGTAAATCACTTAGCCTTTCTAATCCTCAACCTTCTCATTTGTAAAAAGCAACAACATATTTATGTTGAGTTTACATTTATAAAATGCTTAGCACAGTACCTGGAAATTAATACAAGGCAGTACTCCCCCAAAAATGAAAGTTATCTTCTTGAGGGTGAGCTCCTTGTAGTGCAGGCTTCCCCCACTAGGTGAGTGTTTAGGAACTCAGCTGTATCAGTGTATCAGCTGGCATTATCGTGAGGGGCTGTGTTTGACTTCAGTGAATTTTTTTTGAAGACTCTTTCAGCATGTTTGCCCATTTCATGATGGGTGATTTTCAAGTGCACCTGCCCACACTGTGCTGAGTGTTCAGCAGTTTTTGACCAAACACAGCCTGACCCCCATACCCTACCTACCCTCTCTATTCACCCTGTCTTGCCCCAGGCTACTATTTTTGTTTGTTTCCCCAGCTGAAAAAAGTCCTCAAAAGGAAATCTTTTGCCAATGTGTAACTAGTGAAACAAAAAAAACAACAGAAGTACTAAAAGGCATCAAAATCAATACATTCGAAAACTGCTTTGAGCAGTGGAAAAATATCTTTATTTTATTTTATTTTATTTTAATTGTTGTTCAAGTACAGTTTTCTGTCTTTTACTCCCAACCCAGCCCACCCCCCAGCCCTCCCCACCTCCTTCCCATTTCCACCACTACCCCTTGTTATTATCCATGTGTCCTTTATACTTGTTCCTGTAAACCCTTCCCCTTTCCCCCTGAAATTCCCTCCCCTCTCCCCTGTGGTCACTGTCAGCCTGTCCTCTATTTCAGTGTCTTTGGTTATATTTTGCTTATTTGTTTGTTTTGTTGTTTAGGTTCCTGTTAAAGGTGAGATCATATGGTATTTGTCTTTCACCACCCGGCTTATTTCACTTCACATAATGCTTTCCAGCTCCATCCATGCTGTCACAAAGGGTAGGAGCTCCTTCCTTCTTTCTGCTGCATAGAATTCCATTGTGTAAATGTACCATAGTTTTTTGACCCATTCATTTACTGGTGGGCACCTAGGTTGCTTCCAGCACTTGGCTATTGTAAATTATGCTGCTATGAATATTGGGGTGCATAGGTTCTTTTGGATTGGTGTTTCAAGGTTCTTAGGAAAAAAATATCTTGATAAGTGTATTGCATCAAACAAAGAGCACTTCGAAGGGGACTGAAGTAAAAACATGTAAGAATAAATACACAATTTTTTATAAATACATTGTGGGGTTTTTGGGTCCCTCTTTGTATGCATATCAGATTTTCTTACTTTTATTTTAAGAAACATTAAACATCACCTGGTAATACCAAGTTTAGTTCTCCAGAAAAACACTGATACATCTATAAAATCACAGGCCCAAATCCTTTTCCTTGTTTCCCTCAGCAGAGCTAAGAGTTTGACACTGCAAAAACAAAATCAAATCAAATCAGCAGGTGATGACAATAGCAGTATATTAGTCAGTTATTGATACAATAGTCCTGCCTAATAAATTGCCCAAAACTTAATGGCTTAAAATAATAAGCTATTCAGCTCATATAGGTTGGTCAGCTGGGAAGGTTTGGCTTTAGTCTGTGGAGAAATGTACTAGCTCTAGGCTGAACTGTGGAGGCTGTCTAGCCTGTGTTCTTCTAATGAACAAAGCACAAAAGCACAAGCCTTACTTCTGAACACACTTCAAGTTTCTGCTCACTTCACATCTGCTACTATCCCACTGGCTTAATCAAACCACAGGTCCAAGGCCAACTTCAAGTGATAAGAAAGTATGTTTCAATAACCGGGAAGTCGTGGGCAGAGAAGAATATAGAAGAATCATTCTTTTACAGCTGAGTGGTGGGTTAGGACCAGCCATTCAATCTACCACAAAGAGATGGGTCTTCATGATGTAGGAGGACTGCAAGCTGTTCTCAGGGCCACTCCAATCAGATATCAAGGCTAAGGCTCAGACCTTAATAACATAAAATGAATCCAATACTCTGGATAATCCTAAATTATTTCATCTATAAAATAGGATTGATAGTAATCTTTAACTAATAGGGCTTCTATTTCAGAATGTAAGCAAAATAAGTTGCATAAAACAACCTTAATACAATAAATAACATAAGGTTCAAGACATTAGTTAACATACATCTACTGAACAAAAAAGCTAGTCAGCTCCATTTCAGATACATGCCAGTGGCTATGGGAGTTAGTAAGCAACAGAATGCAGGAGTTTAGCTTATTCTGACTTGTTATTGTAGGAACACATGTAGCTCCATCACTTTTGCTCTTAATCATATTGGGTTAATGTAAGAACATGATCTTTGTAATTGTAAGATAACATATTTGAAATAAATAAGTAAAGATAGCAGGGAATCCCTCAGCCAGACTTTGTCTCATTTAGGACATCGTCCTGCACTGGCTTGTGATTGAATTAATTTCTATTGTAAAGTAAGGCTACTTTTAGTACAAGCATCTGGTTTTTGCATTCTTAGAAAAAGAAGGAAGTTAAATTGCTCAAGGAATTCTGTATAGTCCTAGATACATTTTCAAGTTCAAGTTTAAAGTAATTAAGGAAAACAATTAAAAAATGTCAGGATTGCAAATTCAGTATGGCCAATTAAAAAGGGGGTCAAAGGAATCTGATATTTTTATGCTAAATTTCAAACAGTGACTTCCAAATTAATGCTGAGAGATGAGTTGGAAGCCAGGGGAGCAGCAAGCAATCTTAGGTGGAAGTTTTCTTAGTGATCATGTTCAGTTATTATTATTGAATATATAGTTAGAATTAAAACTTTCATCTAAATAGACATGTATATTTACATACTAGAAAAGATTTTTCTAGCACACTTGTCCAATGTTCATTTTATTTCTTTATTTTACTTTCCAGTTCTTTCACTGTTTGAATGGTTTGCTACCCAATATTGAACAGAAAACATTCCTTATATACTTTTACTTAGGCCTATTTGAAGTTTTAATATGCTGTTATCAACATTTCATTTCTATAGGGATACATCTATATGTCAAGTCATGGATATAAATTAATAAATTATGCTTGCTTTAGTATCTACTATACACCAGCCATTTCATAAAAGGGAGGCCAAAAATATCTATACATATATATTCAGGAATTTCTCTTTCTTTCTTGAAATGATTAGAATATGCCCTTAAAAATTTAACATAGTACAAATACAGCTTTCTCTGTCAATTGGCAAGAAGCAAAAAAGGAGTTGATGGGAAATTCTTCTGAGACCAAAACATAAGCATTTTTAAAATATGATCTATTTAAAGAACATTTTTAATAGGAACCCAGAGAGATTTATAATGGTGGCTGTGCTCCTATTTTTAGCTTTCACCTTGGGACCTTAGGCAAGCCTTGCTTTTTCCATGCAAACCAAGTGGGACTAGCAGGTTGGCCTGGAAGCATGAATCTCTCCACAGGGCAACGAGGGCTGGAGAAGGAGGCAATGGCCTCTTAAGGATGGAGAACATAGGCGAGCTGTGGGTTTCACCTTGCTGGGTCGGGGGCCCTGTCCCACCCCAGTTTCTGACACTGACTCACTAGGGAGACGTGGTCTTCAACCAAAACGCTGCTCTGTCATTTTTCCAGTGAGCCTCAGACCTTCAGGATATCTTTTATGACTTTTAGTTGCTTTCCAGAAAAATCTGACTGGTCCTCTCGGAGGCAGATTTTGGGGAAAGAGATTACAATCACTGTCTGGTTTTGCTGTTTTTTCTTTCCCTTTAATTAGTGATGTCACAGTTTTATTTATTGTCTATTTTGCACCAAATTTTTCTTAATTGCATATATATATATATATATACACACACATATATATGATTTTTGTCTCTTTTTCTATAAAAATGGATCTTAAGTCCTGGTTCCATAATCTGGCTGGCATTTGCTCTTGTATTATTCTTAGTAATTGGGTCTTCCTTGGACAAAAATGTGATTTAAAGCTAACTGTTTTCAGCTTCATTCTAATTTTACCCTTGACCTCTTTGCAATTTTATTAAGGGGAAAATTCCTCATCAATCACCTACATCTCAATGAGCTGGTGAGTCAGAACATACCACTTCCTAAGTCATTTGTCATTTAAACCTTGACTTCTGTAGAAATAGAGTTAGTACATCAAAGTTTGTCCAGGTTATTGAACATTTTGTTTGGAGCAGGGATTTCCTTGAACACAGATGAAATTACACCATGAGACAACTTCCCACTTTGCCTGCTTCATTTGGTTATTGTCTATAAACATCTCTCCAAAACTAAATTTTTTTTAAGATTTTATTTATTTATTTTTTAGAGAGGGAAGGGAGGGAGAAAGAGAGAGAGAGAAATATCAATGAGCGGTTGCTGGGGGCTGTGGCCTGCAACCCAGGCATGTGCCCTGGCTGAGAATTGAACCTGCAACACTTTGGTTCGCAGCCCGTGCTCAATCCACTGAGCTACGCCAGCCAGGGCTCCAAAACTAAATTATAAGCTTCTTCAGCTCTGGGGATATTTGAAAATACTTCTTTATAGCCTTTAAGAAGACTTAGACTAAGAATACCTTCACATACTTTTTAATAACATTATATTTAAAAATTACTGTGCTATTTGGAATTATTATCCACATGACTGAAGCAATATGATTTTAGATCCAGGTCTGATTCTCTGCATTCTGTCTATGGGGAGATCATGCTTTATTGTGGGGACAAGGAAACTATAGTCACAGCCTTTGCTATTAATGACATTTGAAATTTCTGGTCATGTTTACAGTTCAGAGCTAAGTCATTGAGGGCCATCCTCATGTGCACACTTTAAAATCATCTGTATAAATTGTATTTTGGGATCCCATAGAAAACATTGCAATAAATTATTTCATATACATCATGTCATTGAGTTAGTTTGTTCTAATGTGAAGATATTGTCTATCACTGCAAAGGAAAGATAAATAAATAACTATATATATTTAGATCTATTTTGAAAAATAACACATATGAAGAATAACATAAACACACAATGAAAAAAATTTGCCTTAAACTCTGGTAATGATTTCTCAACTAATTGGGTATCTTTAAATTGCAAAAGAAAAAAACCCAACTAGATTAATTAAAAGAATGGACTTTATTGAGTGATGTAAGTAGAAAGTTCAAGGTTACTTTGGACATGGTTACATTCAGAGACTTACATGAGAGCATTAAGATCCCATCCCTTTCATCTCTTTACTCTGCTTGTTACACAGGTAGGTTCAATCTCAGGCAAAAATAACCACAAGAAGCCCTAGGCTTATAATGTCCTTACAGCCTGTGATCCCATAGAAAAGAGGCAATTGTGTCTGCACCAACATTCCCATCAGTTCCTAAGGAGAACTTTGAGGAGCCCCTGCTTGGGCTACGTCTTTACTCTTCTCATGAGTCATCTGGGGACAAATGTTTAACTGCCCCAGCAGAGGAGAGGCTCCCCCCAAAGAAAAGTGTTTTAGGCAGCCAAATAGAAATAGAAGTCTATTGAATCACTGAAGTTTCTATGACCTTCAGTTTTATATTTGCATATAATCAATAATTTATATTATAAATATTATGCAAATGTAAAGAAAACAGCCTGAAATTGACACTTTCCTCTGTATATCATCAGCTTTTAAGTCATAAAACATTATGGAGAAAGCAGTATTATAGCAAGCCTTAAAAATTAGGTACTCTTGGATTTCATGCATAGGAAAGTGGTTTTGTGTTAAAATTTTTATACGCCAGTCAGTTTGTATCTAGAATACGTCGAGCTTATAGGTTTTGATAATGGTTTTATATAATTTACTCTATTTCAGGATGTGCGTTCTGAGGTTAATAAATAATATATAACAGTCTCTCTATTTTCTTACTCGGGTCTAGATAAACACTTTCTGTAAAAGACTACATAGTAAATATTTTAGGTTCATGAGTCATAAGGACTCCGGTCAACAACACACTCACCGTTGGAACAGAAAAGAAGCCACAAGAAGCAGCCACCACTCCTGAAAGTATGAGGCGGCTGTGTTCCACTGCAGTTTGGCAACCTAGTGAAATCGGTGAAACCTCAGTGTTGATCACACAGTAAGTCTCAACACTCATAAAGAAGATCATAACTGGTATTGCCAATGTTTCAATTGCCAATTCTAACTTAAAATAAGTCAAATCATTTCTCCTTCATTCCAAATTTTCTACTACGGTACTAACTGGAAGGTAGTCAGAATTAACTAGAAAAGATGTTATCAAGTGTACTGAGATTCTTCTTACAAAGCAGCTAGAACAACAGCTAGCACTTTATTGCAGTCTGAGTCTACATAGCACTCTCATGAGAGACAACACTGTTGGCTTCTCGGAACAACCACGTGTGATGCTGCCTTTTCATTTCAAGCCCTTCCCATCCATGCCCCGCACCCAGCAATTTGCATTTTAAGGAGTTCACCTATAATCACTCTGGTAGCATCAACAAGGAATAACAAAAACCACAAACACGAACATTTTTCTGACCTCTTAGACTGCTGATACATATAGGATCCCTGCCTTAAAGTAGAAAAAAAAAATGGTCATGGAAAAAGCCTATCTCATTCCCCCAACATTTCTGAAATGCACAAATACATCTCTGTAACATCTCTATGTTTCACTGTATAAGAAAAAGGCATCTAAAATAATTATTTAATCATTTGCTACTAAAGAATTGATTGACAGATACATTTGTTTTCAATATACAGCGAAAAAGCACAGCATTGTGTAAAAATCACCTTTTCCCCATTTCTGTCATAAATATCACACTGTAAATAAATAATGGAAACTATGATCAAATATATATTAAATGTAAATATTTAATACCTTAAAATAAAATAAGCAAAAAGACAATATATCACAAATGTTTGCTTCACATCAAAATGCTACATGGGCGAGCTGTGGTGGTATGAGGGGGAAAATGGCAATCCGTTGTGGAGCGATGGGCAAAGGGAGCGAGGGTCATAGGGTGAAGAAGTGAGTGAAGAGGTAGTGCCTGAGATTTATCCAATAAGCAGGTCTTTCCTTCTTGGCCTCAAAGTCCCTTGACCATGGGAAGCTGTAAAACATTGTCCAAAGGTATAGATATAAACAAAGCCATGGGATTAAAACCAAATAAAAACAACATAGAAGACTTTTTGGGACTCTTCACTTGTGATTATATAGCTCCTAATAATGAGACTGCATTTTTTAATGTGATGCTTAGGTTTATGTTGTACAAAAAGTTGTAATGTATGTGCAACTGAACCATGAAAAAAGGAAAGAGAGGCCAGAGTAGAAGAAATATTTGAAATAATAATAGCTGAGGACTTTTCAAATTAATCACAGAAAGCAAGCCATAGGTGCAGAAAGCTCACAGAGCACAAAACATCATTTAAAAAAAACAAGAATAACAACAAAACCACCTCAGTATATCATCTTCAATCTTCAGACAACAAAAATAAAAATTTTGAGAAAATAGAGACAAAAACACCTTATCTACAGAAGAACAAGACTAAATTACAGTGAACAGTTTGACAGAAACCAAGCAAGAAGAGAGAAAACTATTTTAATTGTTAAAACAAAAATCTACCAACCTAGAATACCATTTGGTTAAATTATCATTCAAAAATGAAAGAATAATAAAGACTTCTTCAGACAAACAAAAACAGAATTAGTTGTCAGCAGACCAGACCTTTAAGAAATGTTTAAAAGCAAGTATTTTTAGGCAGATATAAAACGGCATGTCAAAAATTTGGATCCATATAAAGGGGAAGAGTAAGAGAAGGAATAAATAAAGGTGAAAAGTAATCTTTTATTTTTATTAATCTTAATTGAGATAAAGGATAACTGTTACTTGAAAGTAACAATAGTAACAGTGTATTGGGTGATTACAGTCTGTAAAAAACGAAAGAAAAGAAGTGAGATGTCATGAAAGACGAAAGAGAGTAACTGAGAACTGTTACTTACACATCACATGAAGCACTGTGGCATCACTTGAAGGTGGGCCTATATTATTTAAAAATGTATATTGTGCCCTGGCTGGCGTAGCTCAGTGGATTGAGTGCGGGCTGTGAACCAAAGTGTCGCAGGTTCAATTCCCAGTCAGGATACATTCCTGGGTTGCAGGCTACAACCCCCAGCAACCACACATTGATGTCTCTCTCTCTCTCTCTATCTCCCTCCCTTCCCTCTCTAAAAAATAAATAAATAAAATCTTTAAAAAAAGTATATTGTGGTTAAAGAGCAAGACTCACCAGACATTTTCTAGAACTTTATAAATATAAGGACTCATATAGAATAAAATGAGTGGATGGAGAAAGAGGTACTTTGTTAAGACTAATCACAGAAAGCTGGAATAGCCATATTAATGTTTCAACAAATCATATGGCTGTCCCAATACATGTAGAAAAAGCATTTGATGAAATTCTATAGCCTTCTGTGATAAAACCCCTAACAAATAGCAATAGAAATTACCTTAATGTAATAAAGGCCATAAATGAAAAGGCTACAGCTAATATCATACTCAAGGGTGGAAACCGAAAGCTTTTCCCCTAAGGTCACAGCCCAGAGGAGCCTGAGAAGACACGTTGGCTGAATGTGATGTTTCCCATGATGGGCAGCCTGGGACAGAAGAAGGACATTGAGTGAAAACGAAGGATATTTGAATAAAGTCTGAACTTTGGTTAATAATGATGTCATACTGGTTCATTAATTATGGCAAGGTACTATACTAATGTGAGGTGTTAAGAAGAAGAAAAATTGCTGTGAGGCATATGCAAACTATACCATTTTACAACTGTTCTGTAAATCTAAAACATTCCAAAATAAAAATTCCTTGAAAATAACTTGTGGAAAGAAAAAAAAAAGAGCAATGAAAACTCAGCTGAAAAATGCCATCATAAAATTAACTGCTTTCTTGAAAACTGGGCTAGATCAAACAGGACATCAAAATGAAAATCACAAAGTATTTACAAAATTATGTAAAAGAGAACAGATCTCAATTCAACTGATGTGGAAATGTAATTTCTGGGAGATGATACTGTGTAATTGTAGCTCAGACTGCCTGGAGATGTGTGATTCTGGGGAAGTTACTTAACCAAGCTCTCACTTAGTGTTCTCATCTGAAAATCGGTGACAATTTCAGAACCTCCCCAATTAGTGACGATTGAAGGAGGATGCCCACCTGGGGGTCCGGCAGAAAGCAAGTGTTCTCGCACGCCTCCTGTCTGGTTGTCACATTCCTTCCCCTTCTCCTTCTCCTTGCCTTCTCTCAGTCTTCTCTCCTTACTTTTCTCAATGCGTTGTTTCTTTTACTCTTTTCAACAAAATTACATTAAAAATGAACAATTCACACAACAATATTGTTGATTCTCAAAGAATTTTGGTGTTTTAAAAGATCCATATATAGAAGAGTACATCCTGGACGATTAAACGTATATTACATTCTAAAAAGAGGAAATTAATCTGTGGTTACAAAAATTACAACAATTGATGCCTTGAGAATCAGAGGTTGACTGCAAATAAGTACAAAGTCAGTTTCTGGGGTAATAGATTATCTTGATAAAATCGTGGGTTATGAGAGTGGATGTATTATCAAAACTCATCCAAGTATTGTACATACTTACAATCTGAACACTTCACTATATATAAAGTCTCATCTTGGCAAAAATTTATATATCATGTCCTATTAACAAAGTGAACATTTCCAGAGTTAACAGTACTTACATTGTTCAGTTTCTCACTTGTATATAAAAACATGATTGCAGGCATGTGAATAGGAGACATTCATGGCTTCTGTTTATTTTATAACCATCTCTTTGATATACTTTGTAATTTTCAACTTTTTTTCCAAATATAGGTTTTCCTTTTTTTAACTCTTTGAATATTACCCATTTTTCTCAGAGGCTTTTCCAGTTTATCAGAACACACTATCAGTTAGTACTGGAAGGTAAGAATGTCAATATACAACATTTTTAGACAACATGAGCATAAGACACAATTCCTCCAGGAGAGAGATGGAAACTCACTCACCACACTCAGCTATGCCTAAACATGCTGCCAGTCAATGTAATCATGTTTCATTATACTAGGCTTGAAATTTAGGCTGCGAGTTTTGGGTGGAACATTTTGCTAATATCCTTGAGAAGTCAGTTGTGGAAAAATACTTGCAGTTTGATGGACTGTAAGATCTATAACTTCATTGTACATATTCAGGAATGAATGCCTGAGGAAGTGTTTTAGAATTCTCGTCTCCCTAGTAGTCAAATAATCCTGCTAGCTAGGAGGATGCAAAAGATGGACTGCTGGGCAAGACAGACTGAAAAGAAACTGAGTCTAAACTGCATTGATATTATCTGTGACTAAAGCCTAGAACAGGGAAGGGCAATTAAAGGTGCAGAGACATTGGTATGCAGTCTCATTATATTAACTTCATCCTAATTCTTTGGGTTAATAGACAACCTCCATCAGATTGGATGTATGGTCCAGTCCTCTCCTTCCCTCTCCAGGGAGAAGCTAAAAGGTGGGATTTCTTTTTCACCCACTTGCCTCACTCTAAGCCAGAGAGTGGGGCCATGTTGTGTGTACTAGCTTGCTGGTTCAGGACGCTGTCAGGCTCAATGTCCCCAGGTCACTACCATAGCCTGGGTCCCATGAGCACTGCAAGACAGACATGACAGAAACCAGCACTCTGAGCAGCCCCTAGGAAAACCCTGTGTTACATTTTGGTCTGGTGATTTCCTTCTCTCTCCAGGGAGAAACTGGAGCTGGGGCTTTCCTTCCTCCTGATCCGGGGAGCTGTGTTGGGGCGGGGCTTACAGGGAGAACCTATCTCTAGTGTTCCTACCAGCTTTGGTCTACCTGGGCCCACCATGGTCCGAGATGCAGGAACTTCTGAACTAGTTTGTGGATTTCTCACAGAGGGGATAGTTCTGTGCATCCTTGTTGAATCCATACGTCTGTGGGAGGAGGCAGGGCCTTGGACTTCTTATTATGTCATCTTGTTGAACTCGCTTGCCTGCTTTTTTCTTATCTTTTTAAATTCTGGCTTCAGCATGCCTTGGGAATTCTAGGTCATACACCAAGGCCAAAAGGAATGTAAGTCCATGAAACTTTTTAAAAGGGATTTTGAGGAGATGATACAAAAAGAAGTGCCTAAAAAGAGTCTAAAAGGAAAAAAATGCAAAGCAACAAGAATTCAGCAGCAGGATTCTGACACAATTCAGCAAGTAATTTGTCTGTGTTTTAGCCCCAGTTATGTTTTCTAGAAAATGAATGAACAGACGTTTGGATCTATCAGTCCCCTGTGAGCATAGGTAGGTAATATAAGCCATGTTCCCCAACAACTCTGGGTAAACAGCTCCATTTGATTTTCTGAATCAGGTAAATCATCTGTAAGCCTCTACCACCTGTAAAACTCTCCCTGATATATACAGATATTTATTTACTTGAGAAAAATTCTGATGAGATTTTCTAGTATGGCATAGAAAATATACTATGTTTTGTGTTGTGGATGTCTATGATTCAAAAGTTGGTATAGGTTTTATTACAGTTATGCTTCTAATGAGAAATTAAAAATTCCACCAAATGTTTATCTCTCAAAAGACACTGCCTTGAGTATTAATTAGTGTAAAAGAAAATAAGTAGAATACTTGGTCCTTCCCCAAACATGTTCTCTGCAATACAAATTCAGTGAAAATCCAATTTCAACTGCTAATCCTAAATGCCAGATTTTCTTCTCAGACTCAACTCTGAAAGTGATGTTTTCCAGCTTAAGTGGCTCTGCTTCTGAAAGCCAGTAGTTGCTGGTTCCATAGTTTTTGTTGAAAGTACCCATTTCCAGGACTCCAGGGGAGGCAGCCTGATAAGGAGTAAAGGTCACTTAACAAAGATTCAAAACACTTGGATTGTACTCCTTACCAATAAGCTGCAATACTTTAGCTGGATTACTTTCCATTTCTTTGTCTTTATTATTTTTGGTGAACTCTCAATCATTGATATTACATGGTTTCTAAGGACTGCACTGAAAAGGCTGTACTTTGCATGCACAGGTGTGCATGTAAGCCTCCTGCCTTAAAGCGCTCCGGGGTATCACGGGCTTCGCAATCAGACAGATCAAGGTTTGGATCTTTGTTGGGTAATTTACTAGATGCATCTCCTGGAGCAAGTTACGTAAACTCTCTGAAGCTCAATTTTCTCATTATAATACAGAAAGAGTCACACTGATGTTAATTAGGGGGAGTTGTGGGAATTTAATTATGCAACAAATGTTATGCCACAGGACAAAAATGGGTGTTTTATAAATGCAGTTTCCTTGTTCATTGACCCACGAGTATTTAATCATACTGATACCATCTAAAAAGTTTGACTTTGCAATAGTTTACTAAATGCCTAGTTCTTTTACACTTTAAATTCTGGTCCAAAGAAAATGTCATGTAACCTAGAAGTTAGGAAACTAAAGTTTTGCTCTCATTTTTATTCATAGCACTAAACAAATCAATAACAATTAAGCACCAACAATGAAAAATCTGAGTTTCAGTGCTCTTATGTAACATAGAGTTAATAAACTCTCTCCTGATTCTGTGTAGCTGACTGCACAATCTCTTATAGGGTACTTGTGAGAGTGGAAGTGGGCACTATTTGTAGCCCGAGGAATCACGTGACGGCTTCTCTAACTAGAAGGTTGTGACAGGACCAACCAAGAAGATGTGTGTGAAGTTGCAAAACACTGTATCTCCTGCCTAAAGATGACAGATTTTATACTAAATGGACAAAAAAAAAAAACAATTTTGCTTCCACCATCCTGATGTCATCATTTTTTTTCAGTACCTAACTTATGTTAGATTCAAAGCATTTAGAACGGGGAAATAATGGCTGAATTGAGTCTTAATGTCAGTGCACCTAGATGACATCAGTACCAAGGCATAGGATTCTATACTAAACCCATGAGTAAAATGAAAAAAGTCAGAAAATCAAAGCTACTTTTAGAAATAAATGATCATGCACAAGGTGAAGACATATATCTCTTGAAACAGTTTATATTTCAATTATAAACTTTAAAATGTCTAAGCAGATGCCGTTATAAAAATAATTTTTCTAATAATTTTAGAAAGTTAGATGTTTTTCTAGATGTTTTTCCATTTAAAGCTCAGTTTTCAATTTGTAAACATCAATGAATCAGTACAAAGCATAACACTCCAACTACTATTCATCATTAAAAAATAGAATTTTAAAAAATTATCAAATTCTATTAGAAGGCAACGTGGGCCAGGGTTACAGACCTACTGCCTTGTGCCATTACCTTGTGCAATGTGAACTAGCACTACCTCACCCTTGAGTCAATAGCCAGCCCTTGACCTTCACTGTAAGCTAAATGGCTGTCTCAAGTGCAGTACCATGAATAGGGGAGTTTTAACTTGATAGAGCTGAGGAAGGATACAGGCCTCAATAGGCAAACAGATCTCAATAAAAGTTATGCAGAACAATGACTGGCTGGAAGCATTGTTGTTCATGAAATTATGGCTGGGAAGAGACAGTGTTCTCTCAAGCTATCGCAGTCATTGTAGACAATTTTCAAAGAATTTTATTACTAGTGATTTTAAAAGAAAGGGCAGTAAAAGGCAGCTTTCTGTTTCTGTTTAGCAGCTGGTACCTAGCTGAAAGGGAAGACTTAGTGGAGCATGAATCAGATCCATTCCCTGTGGTTTCTGTGTCTGCAGGTAGAGTTTCCCGTAATTGGCCATTTATTTTCTCCAATTCAACAACAATTTTTTCACTTCATAGGTAAGTAGCACAGTTCTAGACACTGGGGATATGTGGGTAAATGAAACACAAAATTCCCTCTCCTCTCAACATTGATACTTCACTGGAGGAAGACAGAAAAGAAATGACACAAATAAGTAAATTATATAATCTATTTATACGTGATAAATGAACCAGAAAAAAATACAGCAGAGAAAGTGGTGCAGGGTCAGTACTGCAAATTTTAAATTGTGGTATGTGAGAGCCTCATTAAGTACAGTCTTGTGAATAATGTGATCCTTGTATAAAACTGGGTAGTGGGTAAAAGTTAATGGTGAATTACTTCTCTGTAAGGTGTATACACACTAGGAATACATTCAATGATGGCTAAAGTGCCGCTAGTGCAGAAAGAAAAATGAAATTGACTCTCTAGGCTAGCGTTTCTCGAAGTCTGGATCTGACGTGCCCCAGTAGCACAGAAGGTACATATTAAAATGCAGATTCCTCACTCTCAACACACAGCTAGTGAACCAAATGGCATGGGTCCTGAGACTGTGTCATTCATCAAGCTTTTTGGACCATGTGCTTTGGGAGTGCAAGGATGAAGTCACTAACTGCCTGGACTCCTGGGGTTATTTTTAACAAAGGGGATGATACTTGGATGAAAATTTAAAAGATAAGTTAGACTTTGCTAATCAGGAGAAAAAGACAGGATGTGCACAGCAGGCACAACAGCAGGTCCAGATGTACAAACACAAGCGCAGAAGTTTACCGACATCGCACTAGAGCCGTGCAGAGACTTCCCAGTTTCTTTGTTTTCTGTAACAGGCTGACGGTGACCATCACTGGACAATGGCAGTTGCCCAAAAAATACTGCCAATCACTACAGTCAGTGTTTTCTAATCTAAATAGTTTTTTTTTATTCCAAACAGCCCCTACTGCACAAATAATGAACAGAAGGGGAAGGGTCATCAAGGAAGAGCTGTAAAGAACCCATGGACAAAGAAAAGGGGGTGGGGGAGGATTGAAGGTGGGAAGTGGGGGTTGGTAGTGTGGGTGAGAGTAATGGGGGGGAAATGGGGACAACTGTAGTTGAACAAAAATAATAAAAGTAAAAATAAATAACAAAACACTTCAGCAAAAAAAATGTTGGTTAAGGAAGTGTGGCAAAATCTTGATAATTACTCAATCTTGGGGATGGATTTATGGGAGTTTGCTGTATTACTTTCCCTGCTTTTATCTTTGAAAACTTTCATAATGAAAAGGGATCTGTCTAGAAAAAAAACAACTCCAAGTTTAATTTCATGTTAGAGACATTTCTCCCCTTCCCATGGTGGGAGTGAATGGAGGTGGGTGAGAAGGCTAACAGGGACGGGAACTCAGTTCAGTCAGGGTGAGAAGAGCATTCAGTGCTGTGCTCAGTAGTTTCTGGTCTTTCGTTTAGTTAAAATAACAACACCGTGTATTTACATTCGTACATATATTTCATGTGTTAGAAAACAAAGACTCTGGGATACTAAGCTCCTGTATTACCACCACTGTAATAGTCAGAGCTGGGGTAAGAATTTAGTTCTTCTGATTTATAATCTATCATATTAAATGTTTTATAACTGCAAGAAACTTCTTTGGAGAACTTATAAACTGGCATTTTCACTTTTAGGATATATGAGAGAAATCCAATAGAATAGTTACTTACATCAAGAGCACTTTATTGTTCTGGAATTCTTCTGCCTCTGGAGAAACAGCTTCCCAAGGCTGTGTTCGATAAGATTCTGTGGTGCGTTTATTGCCTGCCTATCACCTACTGTCTCACTTGCTTTCACAGTTGGTAAAGACTCAGTAATTCTAACTACGAGGATATCAACTTGTACTTGGTACAGTCCATTTTCAAAAGTGTCTGCTCACTTAAATAGAAACCTTTTGTGGAGATGTCCACAAATATGCTCTTTTATACCAATGTGACTTACCCAAGACCTCAGAGATACAAGTGGCTCCCACCACATTTTCCAAAACTAATATGAGCCTGTGAAATACCATTGAGGACATCTTTAGATAAGTCTGTTTGCTAACAGGACATAGGATAAAATGCAGTTTTGCAATTCAGTAAGTACTTTTGACAGTGTAGGCAGTCAGTACAATCAACTCATGACAGGAAGTAAATTCTTCACATAAATAAATTAGTTGCAGTTTTCATTGGGAATCCAAATTCTTTGTCCATTTAAACAACTATTTGTTGAGTATGGTTTTGCCACTGGGGATGTATCAATAGATGTGGCAGACACAGTTCCATCCTCCCTGGAGCTTACAATCGTGACAAAGGTTAGAAGGAAAAATACAACATCTAAGTTTCTAACAAGTAAACCTTAGCTAGAAACAACCAAATACTGATCTTTAAGGAAAAAAAAACCCATGCAAACCAAGTAGAATTTATCCAGGTGACTCGTCAGAGAGATTTATCCCCAGGAAGGAGGAATGCAAAGGCTCCCCAGAGGGATAGGGGGAGTTTAGGGAATTCAAGGAATGAAAAATTGTACGGCAGAAGCATGAAAAGGAGGAAAACAGGGCCAGATCGTGAGGGAATTTATAGTTCAAGTTAATTATTTTAAAATTAAAGAGAAAGGGAAGTCACTGAAAAAATTTAAGTGGAGTATTATCATGGTTGATGTGTAGTTTTAGATTACTTCAGGTCAGAGCTGTGGTGCCTACAACTCAGGAAGGCACCACTCACATTCAGTATTTGCCATTCATAGGAGTCTCTGCTTTGGATTCTATGTTCTGCTCCAGAGAGTGGATCAAAGAGAGGCGATGAGAATGAAAACAGAACTGTCATGGGAAAAGAGTGCCCTGGTCTAGGCAAGAGACGACAATGGCTTGGATCTAGATAAAAGAAAAGTGGTGAAAAGAAGTGGAAACATTTGAAAGAGATTAGGGAGGTAGAATTCATGTTATATAATGTGTGAATGTCTATAGGAGCTGATATAGAGAAAAATCAAGAATAATTCATTGCTTCCCAGTTGAGTGGTTGTGGGCACCATTTGGGGGTATAGGGAGCATAGGCGCTAGGGGGAATCATAACTTCAGTTTGGGGCATGGCTGTTTTAAAAAAAAAACATGAAACACATGAGCAGAGATTTAGAATAGACTCTCCAGTATTTTTGTTCTGGACCTCAGAAGAGAAATCTGAGCTAGAGACACAAAGTTAGAATAATCACTATATAGATGGAACTGAAGTTACCAAAGTGGTAAAAATCAAACAATAAGAGCTGGTGGAGAGAGAAGAAAATAGGGTCTAGGGCGAAACCATCAGGACTCCTGCAGCTAAAATCAAATAGAAGAAATGTAGACAGAGAGGTAGAAAAAAAGCATGAGAGTGTCATAGAATCAAGTAAGTGGAGCCTTTTAAAGCTGAGTGAGAGTTCAGCCACATCTCAGGCTGCTGAGTGGCGGAAAAGAATGCCCATTACCCCCTGTCGCAGAGAGGGCCTTTTCCCAGGTGTGTCTGAAGCAGCAGTCACATTGGGCTGCACTGAGGACTAAATGAGGGGTGAGGATGCAAGGATGTCAAGAAATTTGATCGTGAAACTAGCGAGATAGAAACAAACTAGAGACTAACATGGGTCCAAAGACTTAAAAGTGGATGAGAGTAGCAAGTGAGAGGGGAGGTTGTGAATAGGTATGAATAGTATGAAGTCACCAGGAAAGTATGAAATGGGGAAGGAAAGAGATTCTGAGTACACCAGGGTATTTGGCTTTAGGAAGAAGGAGGAATAATTTCTCACTTGGTTAGGTGGAAAGGGATAAGAGAGGTGACAGGAAGTTGGGAGATGTGGCTATAGAGGTTGTACTGGTGGTTGTGGGACCCCCACCAATGCTTCCTGCTTTCTCTGCAAAGTATGGGCTGAGCAGTGAAAACAACAACAACAACAAAAAACTGTTGGAACTTTAAAGATAGCAAAGGATTATTTAAGTGTACTGTGTGGCAACTGAAAGGCAACTAACTGGAGAAACATTGTGTTGCCAGTTAATGTTCAGCACTTAATTTAAATTGGGGATCAAGAGCCAAAATATTAGTAACTTAGAGAAAATGGAAGTGCAGAATACCAAAGTCCTGAAGAGCTAAAAACTGTTTCACCAATCATCAAGTACACAGGACCTGGTGCATATCTGAGGTAGAAAATATTTTACGTGTGTGTGTGTGTGTGTGTGTGTGTGTGTGTTCAGTTCTGCACATACACAAAGAACTGAATGTATGAATGTGTGAACATTAAGTAGACACACACACATACACACTGAAGGTATAACTCTAACTCACTGTTGATCTGGATAACCTTAAGTTTCTGAACTGGAACAGTAATCATAACTGGCCGATTATAAATATATCCCATTAGAATGACCAATGATTGCATCCTGTCATGTTCTAGGGATTGGACTCCAGGATAAAGAGTGCTAGGTTGCTCGTAACATCATAATTGGTTTCTTAAACATTTTCAAATAACCATTTCAAGATAGAATTATTATTAAGTACAAGAAACATAAATTTGACATTAGCTTGTAATTGTGCAGGAAATTGATACTACAAAGTCTCTAAGAAGTTACCAATGTGGTAAATTCTTTTGGCAATGTCCTGAGTTAAGCCATGTTTCACCTCACAGCCCAGAGGAGATAAGTCCCAACACTGTCAGTCAGTTGGTAATTATCAAAAAAATGATAGGGAGGAAGAAGAAGACAATCTTTCCTAAACGCAAATTCACTGTAACTATTCTTTCCTTCCTCTGAATTTACCCAGCACATTATTTTTTGCTCTGTTTAGGATATTATTTAATCTTTCCTGTACTCTAATTGGTTATTTGTATGTCTTAGTCCTCTGCTTCATTTTTCCCGGACTTGAATGACAGTATGTTGAATGACTATTTCCACCTGGGTTTTTTTTAAAGATTTTATTTTATTTATTTTAGAGAGGGAAGGGAGGGAGAAAGAGAGAGAGAGAAACATCAATGTGCAGTTGCTGGGGGTCATGGCCTGCAACCCAGGCATGTACCCTGACTGGGAATCGAACCTGCAACACTTTGGTTCGCAGCCCACGTAGCCCACTGAGCTACGCCAGCCAGGGCTCCGCCTGGTTTTTAAAACAGTGCCCTATTCAATAATAAAACTTACTTAATAATACATTAAAAAATTAGTATTGATCTATGCCAGATATTGTACCACACACTGATTACCCAGTAGAGAAGTCAAATAGATATGTTTCTTGTTCTCACAGAATTCAGTCTAGTGGGGAAAACAGGCATTAAACAAACAGATGCAGAACTGAATATATAATTGGAAATTTAGGTGAGTTGCTGAGCAAAAGAACAGCATGTTGTGAGAAAAAGAAAGTGAATTAATTTTATATTATGTAAAAACTTTGAGGTAGTCACAAATAAACCAGGGTTTCTCAACTCTGACATCATTGACAGTTTAGGCGGGACAATTTTTTTGTGGTAGAGGGTTGTCCTGTACACTGTAGACTGTTTACCAGGTCCCTGATCTCCACCTAGATGCCAGCAATACGGCCCCAACTTCAACAGCCAAAAATACCTCAAGATTATTAGTACCCATAGTAGTATGTACTAATTCAAACTGAGACCAAATGTATAAGTAAGTATTAGGAAGGAGAGAAAAGGGTCAGAAAAGCATTATTCCAGGAAGGGAGACATCATGAGAGGTCCAAGGGAGAGAAAAGGGATCAGAGCATGTCAATAAGTAAAGGAAACTGGCATGGCAGGAGTATATTGAATGAGGGAAAGGTCTGTACAAGATAGGACAGGAAAAAAAAGGCAGAGAGCAGGTTTAAGAAGGGTCCCATATGTCAAGGAGTTCTGAGTTTATCCTGTAAGAGAAATGGGAAGCTACAGTAGCATTTTTCCGTGGGAAAGTGGCAAGATAGAAAGATGCAATTCATATTTTAAATGGTCTCTCTGATTGCTCTGATAAGAATAAATGAGAGACTGAGAGTGAAAATAAGGAGGCCAGCTAAGGGCAACTGCCGGTTTCCAGGGTGGTGGCTTGGTCGAGCACGGAGGATGAAGAGATGGTAAAGAGCAGGCACAGCAAAGCTACATTTTGGAGGCAGAAATAGCAGGACTTGGTGTATACATGATTGTTCAATGAAAAGAGAACTAAAAGGAAGAAAATTATTTGAGGCCAACATCAGTTTCTAAATACATACATTGGATTTATGTTACTTGCTCAAATAATACATTTTTGGTTGGCCTTATTCTTATGCTTTTATGATATTACAATTTTTAAAAATTCAAACTTCTTCCATTTGATAGTCCTACAAAAATAGAGTGTATATACTCTAGTCTACTACATTTTCCACCTACCTAATCCTATCTCAGGATAGAATCTGAAGGACGTCCAATCGTTCTGTTCATGTCATAGCTTGGCATTTCCTTAACCTACTCCTGAGTGTCCACTAGATTATAGCATCTAAAACAAATGGTCAACTCTAAGTAATGCTCTGAAAAAGCGTCAAGGAGAGTCAAGTATTTCTAGTAGACACATTGAACTATTCACTCATGTTGAAGTTTTATTAATGAAAGCTTTTGTCATTCAAACATGCTGCTAGCCGTTTCTTTCATTTCCTATATATTTGCAACAGGAGTTGTACTTCTAAATGTAAGATTTCATGGTCACTGTTTTCAAGGGATGTTGTATCTGTCAGAGTCATTACAATAAAAGGAATTATAGATTCCCATGGAGGAATGAGGGGGTAGGGTCAGCAAAGTCATCTCTAAAAGCTGGCCTGCAATCTGCTCACTTAGAGGACAGATGTCATTATGTTCACCTAATTATTTAGAGCCTGCTCTGAATTGGGTAACTGGTGAGCATACACATGAAATACAAATATCTTCACACTCATATATTAGATATACTTATCTATCTATTGTCTGTCTAAACTTTCAAATCTTGTTCCTTCTAAGCTATATTCTAAGAGTCATATAAAATCATATCTATGGCAATTTCCCTTTCCTATACTCCCATAGGCCAGCCATGGGATGCTATAATAGTGCAAATCTTAACTTTCAGGTGGTGCTATCATACCATAGGGACTCTGTAAATCAGGCCTGATTTCCTTTTCTTCAATGTTTACAAACATCATGCTATGTTTTTATTTATTCCTGTTTAAGCAATGATTTTTTACATAGATTTAAATAATGACAAAAACATTATGTTTATTCACACAGGTACATTTCCTATGCTCTTTGGTTCTCATTTTCATCTGGTATTATTTTCCATCTGACCTAAAGGCTTTCTTTAACCTTCTTCATAGTGTCAGTCTGCTGGGGATGAATTCTTTTGCTTTCGTGTGTCTAGAAATGTCTTTGTTTTACTTTTGTGAAAGATGTGTTTGCTGGGTATTAGAATTCTTGGTTGACTTTTTTCTTTCATTACTTTAAAGGTGCTTCTCCATTGTAATCAAACTTGTACTGTTTCTGATAAAAATCCATGGTGTGCCTTGGGTTTCTTAAGCCTCTTAGATCTGTTGATTTATAATTTTCAAAAAGTTTTACCATTATATCTTCAAATATTTTTTCTATCCTTCTTTTTATTGTGTTCTCTTTTAGAGTGTTCTCTTTTTCAGACACTCCAGTTAAATGGATATTAAGCCACTTGAATTTGTCCCACCAATTACAGGTGCTTTGCTAATTTTTTGAGTTTTCTGAGTCCTTTTTTCTATATGCCTTATTTCAGATAGTTTCTATTACTATGTCTTCAAGTTCACTAACCATTCTTTTTCAACATCTAACCAACCTTTAAACCCATCTAGAATATTTCTTTTCAGACATTGTAGTGTCATCTCTAGAAGTTTGGGTCTTTGTATATATTCCATGTCTCTATGTAAAATGTTCAGTCTTTCTTTTAGTTTTTGACATATGGAACACAGTTATAATAACTGTTGTAATATCCCTATCTGCTATTTCTAACATCTGTGTCAGTTCTGGGTTGATTGATGTTTATCCTTATTATGGATTGTATTCTCCTGCTTCTGGGCATGCCTTGTAGTTTTTGATGGAATGTTAAACATCATGCATTTTGCCTTGTTGTATGCCAGATGTCCAATGTATTTCTATTTCTATTCTTGAGCTTTTTTTCTGGGATGTAGCTATTTGGAAATAGTTTGGTTACTTTAGATTTTGCTTTTAAGAATTGCTAGATGGAATCTAGCTCAGTCCAGACCTAATTATTCCCCATGGTTAAGGAAAGATCTTTCTGAATGTTATCCCAGTATTTTGTGACTTGACACGTTTCCCCAGTCTGGCTCATAGAGAAAGGCACCATGCCTGCCTGCAGTGGCCTCCCGATACTCTTCCCTCTAATTGTTTTTGGTAGTTCTTCCCAAGCTTTGGAGAGAACCATCATATATATATTATATATTATTATATATATATAGTAATTTTTTAAACACTGTTCAGATATCTCTTTCCATTCCACTTTTTCCTCTCTGGTACTCCTCTCCATGAACTCTAGCCACCTTGGTCTTCAAAGACTCTGAGATTCTCCTCCTTAACCAGTGAGCCTGCTGAGCCCTACCTGGACTTCCCCTCGTTGATCCACAGCTTGGTCACTTTCTCAAGATGGCAGGCTGCATAATTACATGGCTCACCTTGTTCATTTCTCATGTCTCAGATGTTATTGTCCTTTGCAGTCCTATCTTTAAAGTTTTAAATGTTGTTTATTTTCTTGTGTACAATTTTTTAAATTGTTTTAGGTGGAAAGGTAAATCTGTTCCCTGATACTCTATCCTGGTCAGAGCAGAAGAGATTGTGCCTCTTTTTCACTAAGAGTGATTTAAGAGTGATTGCGAGATGAAGTGAATCGCCCTTTACTATTAAGGGAATGGTATCTGCATAATTTATCTTCATCCAGTTCATTCATAAAAATGTTGAAGACTTCAGAACCAGAGAAAAGCTTTGTACCTTGTCAGTGAGAATACTCCTTCAAAACTTACATTAACCCATTATTCAAAGTTTTTCATGTTATAAATTTACCTAATTATCATGTTTAGCCTATACATTTACACCTAGCCATCTGTTTTTTTAATTAATTAACTTAAGCATTGGTTCATTCCATTTTTAAATATTTGATTGTAGAACTAGGTAACTATAATCTCCTGTGTCATGGGCATTAATTCTGTTCTCTAAATATTTCTGACCCCTCATGTCCTTGTCTATGATAGAATTGAACTTCCTGATCCACTTACTGTGTGTAGAACTATTACACTCAACTTTTAGGCCAAACATTTAATTGCTAGAGCAAAACCCACTGTAGAGGTTCCTTTATTCTCTGGCTCTTGAGACAGTGGCTGCTCTGTATGATAAAATCCCTGAGTAAGTTAAAACAATAGTCACCTCTGTCAGCCCGTGATAAACCAGTAATGTATGAAATAAATCTTTGTTATTTTAAACCACTGATATGGAGGGGTGTATACCACAGTATATTTTAGACTATCCTTACTGATACAGCTTATAAGACATTGAAACATTACAATAAAAACTAACATTTTATTTGAATATCAAATACAGTTCCAGCTTTCCCCCACTGCCCCTGGAACTATTTAATGATGATTATAAATTTATGAGCCTTCTTCTTGGCATTCTCCCTCCTTCTCTCTCAATGTGTAATGCTCAACTTGTTTATTTTCATAAAAATGTTTTAAATGTATTTTTTGCTGATACATGGAGAACTATTTTATTGCTTCTATATGCTACATAGTACACCATATGAATATGCTACATTTCTATTTTGTTTACTTTGTGTATGAAGTACCTATTTGTCTATTGATAGATATTTAGACAATTTTTTATTTCATGCTACTATAGTAATAGAACATCTTTCTATATAGAGCAATACACACATACTATTGGTTCTGTTTCTCTGGGGAACCCTGACTAATCCAGCCTACAACACAGTATCTGAACAAGGGATTAGAGCCACAGTCCTCACAAGAGAACCCCAAGACTGCTTTTCAGCATTGCTGCCCAAACATGAAAGCTTCCCAAAGGTAATGGAACTTTGAAGCTCCTCAGGTCCTTTACTTATTTTCACTGATTCTACCTGTGTTCTTAGTTTGCTACCAAAGCAAGTGCACTTTTTTTTCTGTTGAATTTTGGTGAAAGGTATGCCAATGTATTCTACTCAACTACTCAAAAGAAGACTAGTCTGTTGATTTAAAATTGATAAACATTATTATGCCATATCCCTAGTGTTTCTGAATAAATCAGGAATTGGACAAATATTACTGGTAAAACAGATATTTGACAAAGATGGAAAGAGTATGTTCTCAAAGACTATCTGGGAGAAGATAGACAAATCTCCTCTTATCAGAATGGATACCAAGATCTGCAATCTTTACACATGTGCTAACCTTCTTCATTCATATTCTAGGTCTCTCCCTAAAAATCTTTTGTTGTGATTTTGATTTATGCATTGTTAAGAGCAATAGTCTCTAAGCAATAATCTAAGCTGCCCACCTCACATCTGGTGAGAAACAGCTGCTGCTACAATAGATACATTATCCTCAGCTGCTGAATGGACATTCATTTCCCGGATATGACTAAGAATACCTAGGAATAGCCACAGGTACACACAATGGGTAATAAAACTGAAGGAAAGTAATGGTCCTCTCTTAAAAAAGGTAATCTTATTCACTCCCCAAATTCCAGAAAAGCCACTCCACAAGCAAAAATTCAAAACTTTAGCAGAGAAAAGTACCTTCCAACACTCCATCTGATTGCTTTTCCAAAAGTCTTTCATCAAAGTTAAGTGCTAAAATTATGCGAGCATAGAGAAACAGCATGGTTAAGCTATACCTGCGGTTTCCCATTCCCCTTGCAAATGAAGTTCTTGCCTTTCTATCATAGCTTCCAACTTCACCAATAAAATAATACAGCACTTGAAACCTGTTTGCTTTAGGAAAGGCTAATGCACCCAAAAGCTGATCTATTCATAGTTTGACAAAACCAAAGAGATAACAATATCCTGAATCTAGATGCTAACCTCAAGCATACAGAGGAATGAAATATACCTGCAGTCTCGCTGAGGAATCATTGTCAGGGTGGTCAGACTTGCTGCCCAGTCAGTCACATGATGCCAACACAGCTTTTTGGTCTTCCCCTTATTTTTGCTTGAAGAGGTCAAGTAGCTGGTCTGCAACCAGAGATGGGACAGCGGATGAGGGTATGAAAAGACTTGTCTCTCCCACACTTGGAACCATGAAGAAGGATCAGTAAGATCCACAGTAAGAGTTCCAAATAAAAGAGAGAATGGGGGAGATGATACACATTGTTAATTGTGGTACACTATTGGATAATCTATCCACACTCATCATCCACCAGCAGAAAGCCTCAGAGTGTCCATCTCTTTATATAACCCTGTTGGTGGTTCCTTAATGCACCCCAACCCCAGACTCTCTACCTTTCTCCTCATATCTAGTCATCTTCTGCGCCTCACTCTTCATTTCTTCCATTCCACTAAAAGTGCCATACCTCTCCTCCATTCCTAAACTGGGCTTGCTTCCTAACCTTACTGGGAGAGTCCTGCTCTTTTCCAGTTCTGTTGCAGAGAAGGGAGAGGATAATCTGGTTCTAGAGGAAGGAGAGGTGGAAAAAGTAACTCAGACAGTCTGGCCTCCTCTTGGCAGAGTTTTTCTTCCTCTTCCGATTAACTACAAGTGGTTAGTTTAAAAAATAAAACACAGGCTTTATTTTGAGAATAAATCTCCTGTACTATTTGAATATTGTTAGTCCCTTGTTATACAAAAAGAGTTTTTTATTTTGGTTTGTCCCAATGGGGAAATTTATTATAAAGTTTACTTTCATTGCACCTACCTGATTTGGGGAATCATTTATTTATTTGCTTGTTTGTTTGTTTTTTTACTACAGTTTGTGAAAAATGTGCCATTCTATCACATATAGATTAATTAAGTGTCTTTGTATGCCTATATGCTGCTGTAGGATACATTACTAAACAGTGCAAATATTCAAATGTCAGATCCTTTGAATATATAGTAATAATGTATCATACTGATCATTCCTTTTGCATTAGGATAATTCAATTCATGACAACACCAGTATTTAGAAAATAAGTCAACATCAGAAAATAAAATAACCAGGGTGATGGCAGTAAATGTTTGCTGGATGAGGATTAGTGATTTGTGGCCAGCAGACAAATTTTCTCATCAGTATAATTCTCCTTGAATATAGAACGTCTTTCAAGTTATTAGGATCTCTCACTGAAAAGCAAATTGAGAAAAAAATAAATTGGCCCCGTTTAACAACTGCAGGCTATGAATGCAGGCCTGGACAGAGTGATTAATCCAGAAATTGCGACCATTCCCTGTTTCCCTAAAAATAACACTCAGAGCAGCTCAGTTCTGAGCCTCAGACTGTGTGTCTTACACCTCACGGTCCTAATGACTCTGCACCTCCAAACTTATTTTGTGGATTAAATAATAACCAGGTGTGTCAAGGAACTCTAGAAATCAGGGGAGATATTATAGTATTCAAATTATTAGTATTATTTTCATATTTTCTGCAGAAATATCTATGTTTATACTATTCTTTGCCATAAAGTGGAGTTACTTTTATTCTATCAATATTTCCTTTATAGTTTATGTTTTGATTCTTATGCTTAAGAACTCTTTTTCCTCCCCAAACATTATATAATATTCATGCACATTTTATACTGTTTGTTTTAGTCTCCATATTTTAATATTTAACTCAACTAGAGTTTAACTTTGTTACAAGTTGTATAACTTAGTTATCTAAAACAGCGGTCCCCAACTGTTTTGGCACAAGAGACTGGTTTCATAGAAAACAAATTTTCCATGGACAGGATGGGGTGAGGAGTAGGGGATTGGGGAGGATGGTTTCAGGATGATTACATTCAAGCTTACCTCCTGCTGTGTAGCCCAGTTCCTAAGAGGCCTAGACCAGTACATCCATGGCCCCGAGGTTGGGGACTCCTGATCTGAAATATTGTTTTCCTGCAAATGATTAGCCAGTTATCTTTTGAAATGGCAGGGCCAAAAATGCTATCCTCATTTTACAGGTGAGTAGCAAAAGCTCAAGGAGATAAAATGATACCCAGTGGTGTGAGAGCCAGCTCAATCCTGCTCTCAAGATCCAATCGTAACCAGTATTTCCCAACTCCACATTTAATACATCGGACCTAGTAGGAATCTTTACACCAGAAAAGTTGGCAAACCCTACAAACCAGAGCCCCTTTCCCTCCTTCCTTCCTTCCTTCCTTCCTTCCTTCCTTCCTTCCTTCCTTCCTTCCTTCCTTCCTTCCTTCCTTCCTTTTTTCCTTCCCTCCTTCCACTGCCAGTTTATCAACATACCCCTGGAAGGGTCCTCATTCTCAGCGGGCAGTATGCTGTGTTAAGGCATTAATAAGATGATAAGATGAACATGGTCTATCTTCAGGGAATATCATTTGATTCAGTAGTGGCATATTTAGGGATAAGAAACAAAGTATATTACAAAGGAGGATATGAAATTCACATAACTTTTTAAGATATACCAAAAAAAAAGTGTCCTCGTAGCAGACAGATTTCATCCACACCTCCAACTCCCAGTACAAAGATGAAAAAGTTGTGTTAACTCTCCTCAGCCTTTAGGATATCTTCAGCAGAAGTTTAAAGCAGCGGAGTGCTTTATGAGGACTATGGATTCCTCCTACGATCCTCGGAGTGCACATCCTGTAACCATAAGGGGTGAAGCCGGAAGAAAACTGCAGACCCGCTGCCAGCTCATCGGCCCTCTGACAATAGTACACTCCCCTGCACTGCCTCATTATCAGCGCTGACTTAATGTAGATAAAGCAGACTGTGTGCTGCCTGCCAACATACTCTAACTCTTTAGAGTGCTGACAGTCATCTCTACTGTGGGAAACCTCTCAGGTGACTCCCAGGGATCCCATGTCCTGGTATTTATGGAGTTGTGTGATCCCCAACCCTTGAGTTTGGGCTAGACTAACTTTTAATGAATAAAGTATGGCAAAAATAATGGGCTGTCACATCTGCAATTAGATTTTTGATAGTCTGTGGTTTGCTTTGGGCCCTGTCTTGCTCTCTCTTGACTTGCTTTCTCTGAGATAAACTGCAATGTTTTGAGCTATGGAGAGATCCACATGGCAAAAAAAAAAAAACCTGCAGAAAACAGTCAGCAAGAATCTCAGGCTTGTCAGCAGCCACATAATTGAGCTTAGAAGTGGATCTTCTGTGAGTTGGACCTTGAGACAACTGCTGGTACCTTGAGGGCCCAGGCTGATACTCTGATTATAGCTTTGTGATAAACAGGAAGGCAGCCGCCCAAGTAAACCAGGTCAGTATCCCTGACCCTTGGGGAACTATGAGATAATGTTTGTTGTTTTAAACCACTAACCTTTGGAATGATTTGTTATGCAGCAATAGATAACTAATACAATCCCCAAGGGACTCAACTCCAGGATGATACTATTGTGAAGCCTTACTTGTTAACAGTCTCATGGACTAATGACTCATCTCCTAAAGGCACCACTTCTCTTCTGACAGCCTTTTATTTACTAATCTTGGGACATAAAGACATTGATACTAATTCCTCATTAGGGGTATCTGAATTTCACACATTTGGATTTTTTTTCCTGAATAATCCTATCCATTTTTTAAAATTGAATTTATTGGGGTGACATTGGTTTGCAAAATTACACAGGTTTCACATTTACAACCCAATATATCTTGGTTTGCCTCCTCCCACACACTTTTATTGGCAGCTTGCAGCTGAACCTTGTTAGCCTGGAGCTATGGACCAGAAGCATTCTAGGGACAGCAGGAAATGGCCAAGGGAAGATGGTATATCTGATGTTAATCTGATTTGCACCAAACTTTGAAAATACTACCCAGGCCCAGGAAACTGGCCATGGTTCATCTGCTGAGGGCAGAGAAATGGTTTTACCTTGCCTGAAAATCACTGAGGGTCTCCCAGAAAAAGAAATTGCTGCTCATTTAAGGGCCCAATGTGTACAATTTTGTAAGCATGCAGTGTCCCCACTCTCAGAGTTCTCATACTTTGAAATCACTTCTGTCTTCTCCTATGTTTCGAGGGCTCTGCAAGTGCCCTCTAGCATCCCTGGCTCTACCTGACTTTGTTGTTCATTTCAGATGCGGTTGTAAAAGTGAACACTAGTGCCACTTGTTGTCTACGCTATTCTGCTTTACTGCTAAGACTTGTTCAGATACTAAAGGGTTGGGAAGTGCTTCACGGCCAGGTGAGTCTATGCTTACGAGGAGATACTGTCAACTGTTTGTTAGAAGAGGAATCTGCTGTCTGTAACTCAATCCATTGCCCACAGGTTGGTGGCAAGGCCACGACTATGGCCTTGGATTGAATACATTTTGTCTTTGTCTTACAAAGGAAAAAGCATGCCAAGCATTTCTTCCATTTTCTAATCCTTCACCAAATAGACTTCCATTAGAATGTCATGAAATGCTTATCAGTCTTGGCAGGGTCACCAAAAAGTTGCTGGTTCGATTCTCAGTCAGGGCAGAAACCTAGGTTGCAGGTTTGATCTCCAGTAGGGTCACAAAAGGGAGATAACCAATCAGTGCTGCTCTTTCATATCAATGTCTCTCCCTCTCCCTCTCCCTCTCTCTCAAATCAATAAAAAAAAATCATCAGGCAAGACTTTTTTTAAAATTCTGATCAATTTTCTCTCTTGCCTGACACTATAGGATACTTGCTTGGTTCTGCTCAGTCTAGTTAGTTGCCACTTTTATTGATGTTTATATTATACAAAATGGTTCTACTAACTAGTCCCCTTGCCTAATAGATTCAAAGTATTCTGAATCGCTATTGGTCATTATCACCACGATCACTCCTCCAGTGTGACCAACTGTTGCAAAGTGGTCTTTAACTGTTACAGCTTGCCCTATGATGTGTACAGTTGAGTTGGAGGTGGGGAGGATGCATCTCTGGCAACTTAGCTCCTCTACCAGCTGATTTGTTGTCTGAATGGTCCAGAACTAATGCCTTTTCTTTCTGTGAGCTCACAAAACTTTTACATGGGAGGATAAACATGCAGCTGCCACATATTCAGAGATGCATTAAAGCTCAGTAAATGCATATTAGGATCCATTTTTTACATAGGAAAGCTGGATTGTGGTGGAGAGGACCCGGGTCCTCCATCTGGACACCTCTGTCTCCACCTTTAAAGCCCTAGTTAAATATCAGCTCCCCATGAAACTGCACAGAATTTTCTCATTAGAAGCAACATCAGCTACCTAGGAACTCCTTACCATTTGGTTGTGCCACCCCGGTCATGAACCACAGGCAGCTTGCATTTTAGCAATTTGTGTGCTTCTTCTTCTCCCCACTAAACCACTGATTCCTTGAAATTAATGAGATTCTTATTTTGCTTTGTGCTGCGCCACAGCTTCTTGCACAGAAACTTTTTATGAAGGAGTTAAATAAATATTGTGGGCTGGATGGATGAACAAATGAAGGAAAAGAAGGAGATTGTACTTGACGAAGGAGGAGGACACTGGGCAGTGAGGGTCCTGGGAGTAACAGTGGGAGGTGCAGATGAATCTTTGAGGCGGGAACAGGAGAAGCTAAAAACGATGAGCATATTGTGTTTAGGCACAGGTAGAGACCAGAACCCAAAGTTACACCTAACATTATCGATTTAAAAAGTTATGGCCAATCTAAAGTAGTATATATTGGTATTTTTGTTTTTCTTTTTTTACTACCAACAAAGTTGGCTGTAACAATTAATTCCTGGAGTTGTCTACAGAAAGAAAAAAGAAATTATTAGTAACTATCAAACTGTGAGCAATGGCCATTTATTTGACAGAGCTGATCATTACAGTGGAGCTGAGCTCTACATGAAAGCACGAAGCAGCTGTAATAGACAAAGCATGTATTTCTAAAGATCACATGCCATTATTATTATTTTGAGAAAATAACTCAGGAGATCACTTTCAACACTTGAATCACTTTGGGGTTGCAATGCTATGATGTCAGGCCTATGTACTGGCTGTCCCAGGGTTTCTAACTGTGAAATGTTAGAAAAAGCACTGATTAGATCTGGGGTATTATACAATTTTGTCTCACCAGCTGTGTAACTTCAGGTAACTTCCTAACTTGAAAATGATGGATTAGGTTGGAAAATCTATGAAGTCCCTTCCAGGTCTGACATTCATTGATTCTAGGATATAGGAATGTGACACACAAATGTGGACGAGCCTTTCCCTTTCTTTCTCTTCCCTCCTTGTGGACAAGTCCCTTTACTGTCCCCCAACCAGCGGCTTTTTTCTGGCATGTGAGGCTTCCTGGACCACAGGAACCCCCTAGTGGCCACGTGAAGAACTCTCTCACTAGACGCCTCTTCCTTCAGTTGCTCCTGAACCTCAGAGATTACAGACACTCTAGAGAGCCTTCTTTCTTTGATGTTTTTAGTTAGAGTTCAGTTGATACTAATTTGTGTAATATTTTCTAACACACCCATTTGCCTTTACTCTCTCTTCCAACTCTTTTCCAATTACCTCAAGGAAATATGGTACCTCCTACTCTACTCTATTTACCTACTTGTTTTGTTTGTGAGATTAAAATGAGGTGACTATTGTTTCCTGTTTTTAAGTAAATTATTTTCTAAACATTTCAATAACTTTTTTCTGATTGTACAAGAACTTGTATTGTTTTGCAGAAAATTTGGAAAATAATAAGAACATAAATTATCCACAATATTGTTATCTAGAGCGATCCACTAGAAATATTTCAGGATATTTCTTTTTAAACTTCTTCTGCATGCATAAGTAAATAAATTTCATATTTTAATTTGGGTTACACTACACATTTGTTTTTATTTTTTATAACCAAATACTGTTAACTCAATAGTTTACCATTTATATTTTAAGTATTCTCCAATGTCACCATTGATTCAACTTTTTATCTCATATTTTTTATTCTAATAATAATAATACTTTATCTAGTAATTACTATGTGCCTGGCACCATTCTAAACACTTTCTATAGATTATCCCCTTAAGTCAAAATAACCTTGTGATGTAGACACTGTTATTATCCACATTTTAAGATTTGAAAACTAAGACAAAGCTTCTTGTTCAGGGTAACACAGCTGGCAAATTCTAAAGTTGGAATTTGAGCTCAGAAGTCCAGCTCTAGAGTTCATGCAACTAATTATTATAATATACATCACGCAGCATTTCTTGCCATCTTGAACTTCAAAATATACCAGAATTATACAACTTCTCTCCACTTTCTTACCACTTCCCTGGTATAAGATGCTTTTTTTTTTACTTGGATTATTTCAAAAACTCTGTATCTGGGCTTTCTGCTTCTGACTTAGCCTGTTCACAGTCTACTTTCAGCACACAAGCCAGAGATACTAGTAGTTTTAAAACATAAGTACTATTGAGTCAACTCCTTGGTTAAAACCTTATACTGCTTCCACTAGACTCAGAATAACAGCAAAAGTCCCATCTTAGTCTGGTTCTGTGTTCTCTTCTTTCTCTCTCGTTCTCCTTTCTCAGTGACTCTCTCACCCCCAGCCCACCCTGCCCTCTTGTTCCTCAAGTGCACCATGGGGCATTTGTGCTTGCTGTTGCGCTTGCATGGAGTATTCTGCTGCAGAAGACCCGCATGAATTGATTTCTTACCTTTCTTCGGTCATTTTGCAAATGTCACCATCCCAGCAAAGCTTTCCCTTACTACCATTAATTTTTTCAGCTTTATTGAGGTATAACTGACCAAAAAATTGTACAATATTTGGAGTGTGCAATGTAGTGACTTGATATGCAGGTACCATGTACCTTGTGAAAGAATTCCCACCATTGAGTTAATTAGTCTATGTCACCAACTTGGTTCCTCACCCCCTAGCCATTTTTTAAATTGCCAGTGTGGTGTAGATAACAATAAGTAGTTGCATGAACTCCAGAGCTGGACTTCTGAGCTCAAATTCTATCAATTCCCCCTTGCTTAACTTTACAATACCATCTTTCCTCTCTTAATTTTTTGCCATATTAATAAATTAATATTTATTCTATATAAAATGTAGTGTGATTATTATTCTTTGTTTTCTGTCTCTTCTGACTAGAAGAGGCAAAGTATGTCCTATTGCTTACATGTCAAAATCTTTTTCTCACAAAGATTAGTTCAACAGGTATCTTCTAGATTTGTATTGATTCTTTAAAACACAGGTGGCAAACACAAGGCCCATGGGCCAAATCCGGCCCTCCACCTTATTTTATTGGGCCTGACACCTTGTTTCTACCCAGTGGCAGTGCCAAGCTCCTTGCCCCTAATTAAGGAGTAGTTACATTTATACAGTCCTAAAATTACATCAGGCCCTTTGAAGGCAACTGCAAGGCTGATGTGGCCCCTGGTGAAAATAAGTTTGACACCCCTGATTTAAAAGTATCAATCCTTTAATGTATCTGGAACTTATTTCATACATGATATAAAATAATTTTTTCTTCAGATCATTTTATCACTCATTTATCCCATCCACTTTAACTTGTGATACTTATTTTGCCATATACTAATATGTGTCTTTCTACTACTCTCTGTGGCCAGCATTGTGTAAAGCCCATACTATTTTAATGATTACAGTCCCAAAAATGTTTAAGTATACGATAGGGCAAGTTAACTCATTATAAGTGGTGATTTCACTTTCTCTTAAACATTTCCTCAGGTATTTTCATCATTTTATTCCTAAGAAGTTAATTTAGAATTATGTCACCTACTTCCAAAATGGGACTTTGATTAGAATTTCATTAAAACTATAAATTATTTGGGAAGAAACAATACCTTCAGGCGATTCAGTGTTTTTTTAATCAAAGAACATGCAATATTTTATTTATTTATATCTATGATTTATTTCAAAAGGACCTCAGGTTGTTTATATCAGCTCATAAATTATAAAACCTTTAATAAGAGAATGAGGAAAATAGGACAAGAAGAGGAGGAAAACAAAACATAAATGTAATTAGAAGTGAACTCAGTACATAAAATGCATTCCAAATGCTTCTGCACACTCAGTGAAGGGGATCCACCAACCCGTATTTAAGCCATGGAGGAAATGATGGGGTGTAGTGTCAGCTCTAGGTTCTTGTAGATAGACTTTATCAGGTTGTGAACGTTCCCCTCTATTCTAGTTTACTGACAGCTTTTATTATGAATGGTTGTTGGATTTTGTCAAATATTTTCTGTGCTTCTATTGATATTTCATTGTGGTTTTGATTTGTATATCCCTAAAGATTACTTATGGTAAGCATCTTTTCATGTGTTTATTGCTTATTTGTGTATCTTTTTCAGAAAAATATCTACTCAAGTCCCTTTGCCCATTTTCAATTGGGTATTTGTCTTTTGTTGTTAAGTTGTGAAAGTTCCTTATGTATTCTGATATAACCCATATGAGATATATGATTTGCAGCTTTTTCTTTAATTCTGTAGGTTGCCTTTTTACTCTATCAATCATTTCCTTTGATGTACAAGTTTTTCAGTGTGATGAAGTTCCATTCGGCTATTTTTTATTTTGTTGCCTGTTTTTTTTCATGTCATGTATAAGAAATACTGCCAAATCCTATGTCCTAAAGCTTTCTCCCTCTGATTTCTTCTAGGAGTTTCATGGTTTTAGATCTTACTTTTAGGTCTGTAATCTATCTTGAGTTAATTTTTGTATAGGGGTAAGGTAAGAATCCAATTTCATTCTTTTGCATGTGGATATCCAGTTTTTCCCAACACAAGTGGCTGAAGAGACTGTCTTTTCCTGATCATGGTCTTCAAAACCTTGTTAAAAATCATGTGGCTATAAATGCAAGGGTTTATTTCTGGGCTCTCTATTCTATTCCATTGGCCTATATCTACCTGTATGCCAGGCTGTTGCTCTGTAGTATGTTTCAAAATCAGAAAATATGAGGCCTCCAGCTTTGGTTTTTTTTCAATATCTTTTCTTTTCAATATCAATATGATATTAACTCTTTGAATCTATGAACACAGGATATCTCTCCACTTCTTTGTGCCTTCTTTGATTTCTTTTAGCAAGGTATGAAGTTTTCAGTGTACAAGTATTTCACCTTCTTGGTTGAGTTTAAGTGTTTTATTCTGTTTGATGTAGCAGTCTATAAGATTGTTTTCTTAATTTTTTTTTCAGAAAGGTCATTATCAATGTATAAAAATGCAACTAATTTTTGTGGGTTTTTTTTGGAGCTTGGCTGAAATTCATAATTAATTTTAAAAGTTTTTTTGTGTGTGGAATTCTTAGGATTTTCTACAATTAGGATCATGTCATTTGTGAACAGATATAATTTTACTTTTTCTTTTGTGATTTGGATGCCTTTCATTCTGGTTCTGTTGTTGAATTCTCTGACAGAAACTACCAGGACTAATGTGAAGTGGTAGTGGTGAGAGGGGGCATCCTTGCCTTACTCTTGATCTTAGAGGAAATGCTTTCAGTCTTCCAGCATTGATTATGATGTTAGCTGTGCAATTTTCAAATACAGCTTTTATTACAATGAGCTATTTTCCTTTTAGTCCTAATTTTAGTGTTTTACTACAAAAGGGGATTGAATTTTGTCAAATAATTTTTTCCACATCAATGGAGATAATCGTGTGGTTTTCTTCATTTTCTAAATGTGATATGCTAAAGTGATTGATTTTTAGATGCTGAACCATCCTTGAATTACAGTTATAAGTCCCACTTGATAATGGTGTATGATCCTTATATTTTGCTGTTGAGTTCAGTTGCTAGTATTTTGTTTAAAATTCTTGCACCAATATCCATCAGGGATATTGGTCTGTAGTTTTCTTGTTATGTCTGTCTGATTTTTGTACCATGGTAGTGCTTGTCTCATATAATGGGTTTAGGGGTAGTCACTCCTCTTCAATTACTTAGAAGAGTTTGAGGAGTACTCATATTAATTCTTCCTTAATTGTTTGGTAGAATTCACCAGGAAAGCCAGCTGGTTCTGGGCTTTTCTTTTCTGGGAGATTTTTAACTGCTGACTCAGTCTCCTTATTAGTTACAAATTTGTTCAGATTTTATTTAAAATTATTTTCAATTACAGTTTACATTTAATATTATTTTATATTAGTTTCAGGTGTACAGAATAGTGGTTAGACAATCATATACTTTCCAAAGTGTTTCCCCCTAACATTTCCAGTACCCAACTGGTACCATACATGTTATTACAATATTATCAACTACATTTTCTATTCTGTGCTTTACATCCCCATGGCTGTTCTAAGATTGTAACTACCAATCTTATATCTGTCAATCCCTTCACATTTTTCACCCAGACCCCCAACCTCCCACCCCTATAGCAATCATCAGTCTGTTCTTTGTATCTATGACTCTATTTATGTATTGTTGGTTCATTTAATTGTTTTTTAGAGTCCACATTTAAGTGAAATCATATGGTATTTGCCTTTCTCTGACTGACTTATTTAACTTAGCATAATACCTTCCAGGTCTATCAATGCTGTTACAAATGATAAGATTCTGTTCTTTTTTATCAAGTAATATTTCATTGTATATATGTACCACTACTTTTTATACACTTGTCTACTGATGGGCATTTGGGCTGCTTCTATAGCTTGACTATTGTAAATAATGCTGCAATGAACACAGGGGTGCATATATTCTATCAAATTAGTGTTTTGAGTTTCTTCGGAAACATAACAAGAAATGGAACCTCAAAGGCATAAGGCAGTTCCATTTTTAATTTTTTTTAGGAAATTTTATGCTGTTTTCCATAGTGGCTGCACCAGTCTTCATTTTCACCAACGGTGCACAGAAAAGGTCCCTTTCCCCCCATCCTCACCAGCACTTGTTGCTTATTGATTTATTCATGATAGCCATTCTGACAGGTCTAAGGTGATATCTCGTTGTGGTTTTCATTTGCATTTCTCTGATGATTCATGACATTGAGCATTTCTCATATGTCTGTTCTTCATCTTTATGTCCTCTTTGGAGAAGTGTCTATTCAGTCCCTTGCCCATTTTTCAATTGGATTTTTTGGGGGGTTTTTTTGGTGTTGAGTTGTGTAAGTTCTTTATAAATGTTGGATATTAACCACTTAGCAAATGTGTCATTGGCAAATATGTTCTCCCATTCAGTGTGCTGTCTTTTCATTTTGTGGATGGTTTCCTTTGATGTGAAAAATCATTTCAGTTTGATATATATCTTTTTCTTTATTTTGTTCTCTTGTTATCTCTGCCCAAGGAGATATATCAGAAAAAAACATTATTAAGAAAAATGTCTGAGATTTTAATGCCTATGTTTCTTTTAGGATGTTTATGGTATTGAGTCTTACATTTATATCTTTAATCTATTTTGAGTTTACTCTTGTATATGGTGTAAGAAGGTAGTCTAGTTTCAATTTCTTTTGGCAATTATCTGTCCAATTTTCCCAACACTGTTTATTAAATAGACTGTCTTTACCTCATTGTATGTTCTGGTCTCCTTTGTCAAATGTTAACTGACCACATAGTCATGGGTTCATTTCTGGGGTCTCTATTCTGTTCCATTGGTCTATGTGTCTGTTCGTATGTCACCATGCTGTTTTGACTACTGTGGCCTTAAAGTATAGTATGATATCAGATAGTATGATTCCCCCAACTTTGTTCTTTCTCAAGGTTACTGTGGCTCTTCAGGGTATTTTGTAATTCCATGTAAATTTGTGGATTATTTGCTCTCGTTCTCTGAATTATACCACTGGCATTTTTATAGGAATTGAGGTGAATCTATAGGTTGCTTGGGGTAGTATGAACATTTTAACAATGTTAATTCTTCCAATCCATAAGTAAGCACAATATATTCTTCCATTATATCTTCTTCAAATTCTTTCTTCAATGTTTTATAATTTTCCAAGTAAAAGTCTTTTAGCTCTGTGGTTAAATTTATTCCTAGGTTTAGAAAATTTTAATGCAACTGTAAATGGGATTGTTGTTCAGATTTTTCATTTCTTCATGATTCAGTCATGATAGGGTGTATGTTTCCAGGAATGTATCCATTTCTTCTAAAGTATCAATTTTTTTTGTGTGGGGGGAGTATAATTGTTCATAATAGTGCCTCTGTACTTGCAGTTTTCTTTTTATTTCTGCAACATCAGTTGCAATGTCATCTTTTTTCATATCCAATTTAGGTATTGAGTCATCTTTCTTTTTTCCTTAGTCTGTTCAAAGGGTTTGCAATTTTGCTGATATTAAAAAAAACTCTTAGTTTCATTGATTTTTTATTTTCTATTTTATTTATTTCTTCTTTAACCTTGATGATTTCCTTCTTTTTACTACATTTAGGTTAATTTATTACTCTTTCCTAGTACCTTCTGGCATAAGGTTAGGTTTTTGATTTGAGAGCTTTCTTCCTTCCTTCCTTCCTTTTCTTTTAGTGTGTTTACTGCTATAAACTTCCTTCTTGGTACAGCTTTTGATATATCCCATAAGCTTTGGAATGTTATGTTTTGTTTTAATTTGTGTCCAGATATTTCCTAAAATCCCTTGTGATTTCTTCTGTAATCAATTTGTCTTTTTTTAAGTGCACTATTTAATTTCCACATATTTGTGAATTTGCCTTCTTTCTGCTATTGATTTCTAATTTTGTTCCTTTGTTGTTAGAGAAGATACTTTGAAGGATTTTTAAAAGATTTTATTTATTTATTTTAGAGAGAGGGGAAGGGAGGGAAAGAAATATCAGTATGTGTTTGCCTCTTGAGCGCTCCCTACTGGGGATTTGGCCTGCAGCCCAGGCATGTGCCCTGACTGGATATTGAACTGGTGACCCTTTGGTTTGCAGGCTGGCACTGGATGCACTGAGCCACACCAGCCAGGGCCGTTGTATGATTTTAATCTTCCTAAAATTGTTAAGATTTTTTTAATGGCCTAATATGTGTTCTGTCTCTGAGACTGTCCCATATGCTCTTGAGAAGAATGTGTATTCTGCTATCGTTGGATGAACAGTTTTTGTTTACATCTGTTAGGTCCAATTGGCCTATAGTGTTTTTTAACTCCACTCTTTCTTTGTTGATCTTCTGACTGGTTGTGTTAGGCCTCTATTTCTTACATAAAAGATAAAATAGCTCTAAGAAGTTAATTTTAAAAAGTTAAGTACAGCAGATCTTCAAATAACATCATTTTGTTTAACGTCATTTTGACATAATGTTGATGAAAAAATAAAATTTATTCCCAGCCAAGGCCACTGCCTGTGTAGACTTTGCATGGTCTCCCCATGCCTGCATGAGTTTTCTCCAGGTATTCCAGTATCCTCCCACACCCAGAAGATGTGCATGTTAGGTTAACTGGCGTGACTAAATTGTCCCAGTATGAGCGTGTGGGGGAGGGGAGCTGTGAGTGGTCCTGCAATGGACTCGTGTCCTGTCCAAGGTTGGTTCCCACCTTGTGCCCTGAGTTGATGGTATGGATTCTGGTCACTGAATGGGAATAAGCGAGTTGAAAAGTAATCTTACTTATTTTCATTAATCTTTTGTAAATGTGTTTTGAGTCTTTGTTTAAAAGCTTGGCGATGTTTCTGTGACCAGAAATATGACATATGAATTGGTTTTATTTTCTGTCATTTTGCTTAAAGCTGCAGTTTCCAAAGACCTACCCACAACATTAAGTGAGGACTTCCTGTATGGCTATTTTAACCCCTAAAGAAACTATTAAAAATAATACAAAATGGTATTAGCCAAATAGCAGTCCATAATTTAAATTTAATTGGTCTGAAAATTGAAATATTCAATAGAAGGTGTGAAAGGAGGAACAGATAAACAAATATCAGAGGAGAATAATAGAAAAGTAATAAAATAGTTGGCTTAATCTAACTACATAAGTCATTACTGTACTGTAAACTGTCCAAATACACCCATTAAGAAACAAAGATTATCAGAATAGATTTTTTAAAGGCTCAACTATGAATTGCTTATAGAAACATAACTTAAATAGAGTGATATATTGATAGATCGATTAAAAGTAAAAGGATAAAAAAGATATATTATATTTGTAGAAAATCAAAGTAACTGGAAGAACCAAACTTTAAAAATAAAATAAAGTTAAAAGATTCATAAGACATGATTTAAAATACATTATAAAACTACAGTAATTAAGTCAGTATACTTTTGACAAAAGAATGGGCACATAAACCAATAAAACAGAATAGAAAGTCTGAATACAGACCTATACTCCAAGTGCAACTGATTTTTGAGAAAAGTACAAAGCCAATTCAACGAGGAAAGGCTAGTCTTTCCACTAGTGGTGCTGGGGCATTTTTCCATTTATAATCAAAAGAATAAACCTTAATATATATTGCATACCTTAATAAAAATTGACCAAGTAGATCATAGACATAAATGTAAAATATGAAACTTTAAGAGAAAATTTTGAGAACTTAATTAACCAATGACCTCTTAGATGTGACATCAAAAAGAATAATTTATAAAAAGAAAAGTAAGATTAACTGGCTTCATCAGAATTACAATGTTTAATCTGTGAAAGACATTCAGGGAATGAAGAGACAAACCACAAACTTGGGGAAAATGTTTTCAAATTACACACCTGACAAAGGATTTGTAACCAGAATACATGAAGAACCCTTGAAACCCAACAATACGAAAACCTAGTATCAATGGACAAATGATTTGAACAAATACCTCACCCCAAAAATACACAGATGGCAAATAAGATGGAAAAGATAATCAATATCATTACCCCTTGATGACTGAAATATAAATTAAAAATAGGATAAGATCCCATTACTCACCAATTAGAATATCAAAAAAAGAAAAAGAGAAAGAAAAAACACTTGGCAATACTAAGTTCTGTCAAAGACACAGAAGACCATTGCTGGTAGAAATGCCAAATGGTGCAACCACTAAGGAAAGTGTCTTGTCAATTTCTTATAAAATTAAGCATACAGTTAATTTCTGCCCAGAAATCCCATTCATAGGCATTTATGCAAGTGAAACAAAAACATGTTCACACAAAAACCTGCTGACAAACGTTTACAGCAGCTTCATTTGCCAAAAGCCAGAAGCAACCCAAACACTCCTCGTTTGGAAAAAAAAAAAAAATCAAATGGTGTTAAGTCTATTTAAAGTAATATCAATTTTTTAAAAAGGAATGAACTACTGATACCTAAAACAACATGCATATATTTCAAACATATGCTGGTTGAGAGAAGATAGGGTCAAAACTATTATTATATAATTATTTTAATTTGACATCCCGAAAAAATGCAAAACTGTATGCACAGAGAACATACCAGTGGTATCAAGGGTTAAGGAAATAGGTCTATGAAGTAGCAGCCTGAGGACATTCTGGAGAGAGGTTATTGAAACTTTTCTGCACTTTGGTTATGGAAGTAATTACATGACTCTATGTGTTTGCCAAATCTCATAGAACTACACAATATAAAGATTGAATTGTATTGTTTATAAGTTTAAAATAAATTTGAAAAAGATTAAAATGGCCCCCAAATTTCTTTTTGAGTAAGAAAACTGAATATGTATATATGTGTGTGTGTATACATATCTACATATGTATATGTGCGTGTGTGCGTGTATATATATTGTTTTTCTTTTATAAACAAGGAGAAATTTACTCTCTTTAACCTTCTTTACTACTCCAAAACTCTCTTACCAAAAAATATATATATAATACGATTTGTGCTTTCCTATTATAAAGACACCAGTGTACTTAGCAGTGTTGTCAAAGTACTTTGTCTTATAAAAGAAGAAATAATGGGTTTTTTGATAAATCTTTGCTGCTCCACATGTGAGTGTTTTGTAAGCAGGAGGACCTGTTATCCTGATAGTTTTCTGATTCGAGATGCCTCACAGGAGTCAATGAAGCCACCGACTGGTTACTGAGCAAGAAAAGACAGAATGCTGCTATCTTATTAACAGTGAAAAAGTAGAGACTTTAAGAAGAAATGGAACAAAGACATATTACGTGAAATGTTTTTTTCTAGCCCTACCTCGTTGTTCCTATCTGCATGATGATGAAAAGAAACTTCTAATAAATAATATTTCGGGGGTTGAGAAATGCAGTTGTACTATTGTAGGATCAGATCAACTAAATCCTGTAAATATCTGATGTAATTAATGTTAGCCTTTGAACTTCTCAGTTTCTTTTCCTAAATCTTCATTACCCGCTTTACTCCCCATTTGCTTCTGTTTCTTTTGTTTAATAGGGGATAATAAAATACTTTCATTTTAGGTTTGTTATGAATTTTGCTAATTCTTCCCCAAAGCCATCAGTCTTAGTAGAACAGTCAACTCCATCAGGGTCTTAAAAAGCTTTAAAAATATTCCTAAAACTAGTTAGTCAAAAGTAAAATCATCAAAGTGGACATGCAGAAATCATATTCACAACTTTTTCCTTACAGTTAATTTTTGTTCTTAAACCCTTGCTGATCTTCTTCCTCTATGCCCCTGTTATATCATTTTTGTGGCCATGGAAATATTAGGGATAAGAAGAATTGATAGAACAAAACTTAAAACATAGACTTTGTATTTAGGTATATGTGCAGGTTCATAATTTCTTTGCTTTTCATGAGACCACTCTACTTGACACACTTTCTAAAAACAAACACAATTATAATGACAAGTTTTCCAATTGGAATAATTTTCTGAGTATCTAAATGTCCAATTCTAAATTTAGTGTTGATTAAAAGTTGAACAATTGGCCATATTTTGCTTCTGCCTGATTTACTTAGAAGTGCCTCAAATACATCAAGATTTGTGTTTATGATGAATGTTAATACTTAAGATCCAGAGGTCAAGGAAGGTAGATGCTTGGACCACACAGGAAGGAAATATGAGAGGCCAACCTTGAACCCAGTGTCCCCTACAATGTTACTGTAGTAGAAAACTCAAATCTATGACTCCTTTGTCTCTCTTCCCCTGAAATTCTGTGTACAACCCTCTCTCCCAGACCCTCTGCATTACTTCCCCTCACCCCCTAATCTTGTTCCAGCTCAATTCCTGGATCAGAACATTTTCAGTGGCTGAGATGTCAGGAGCCTCTGTTTTTACTACCCAGAATGTGTTACATTAATGGCTAAGAGGAAATATGTCTTTACTAGACTGGAATGTTTCTTTGATAGACAACTTTAAATACAAGTTTCCCATAGAAATATTATATTATTGTTATAGTAATATAATACTATACCTCAGATATTCAAAGATATAAATATCCTGTATAATATATTCCCCCAAAGAAAAATGTCTTCCAACTTCTGAACAAGAGGTTTACAATGAACCTTTTGGAACCCTACCTATTGTTATAGTAGGAATTTGGGGTTGATATATTTTCACCTGTGTTGTTTTCTCATTAATATAAACTCTGGGCACTAGGGATAAGGTTAAACCTTTTATTAGATTAGTAAGGAAGATAGAGCATCAACTTGGTGCCACAAGCCAGGCTCTAGAGAAAAAGAAATTAATCATCATCAATTGTTTGTTATATACAAATTTTGCTGTGGTCTATGCTTGGCCATTTCAATAGGAACTAAACAAATCTAGTCTCTTCCCTCAGAGAACTTAAAACCAAATAAAGGCTATTCTAATAAAGCCTTAGAGGTCCAGGAAATTACATGAGAAGTATTTATCAATTGAAAATAAATTGAATTAAATGAGAGCTGAGCTTCTCAGAATAATAATCCTAAAACATCCTGAAAGGTTACAGTGCATCCCAGTGCAAGAGTGAAGGGCTGCATTGTGGGTGCCCACCCTCCAACCCAGGGTGCTTTGCTTTGCCCACCACCCAAACTGTGCAGGACTTTCCCTTGAATCTAGACTGGAACCTTGGGAGCTTCTGGGGTCTTAACAGGAACTTCTTAGCCTTAATACTGCACCTGTGAGGGTAGCATAACTCTACCTGACCCAATCTTTATTCTCTGCTGTCATTTCACACTTGGGACTTCAATTTTGAAAATAAGGAATTCCTTCCATTATAGTGCATTGGTTCAGTGGAAGGACATAAAGAAAATCTGCATTGCACATAATTGGAAGCAGGAGGAGGGTTTTAATAGCTTTTTGAGATAATTTATTATCCACTAAAATTTGATTTGTAGTAGTTTCTTGAAATTGGTTGCAATATGGACTTTGAAACTATATCAATAAACAATCCATATTTAGTCACATTAAATTAACTTGTCTATGTTAAATTCTGAATAAATATTTTACCCATGCAAAATTTGGTAACAGAATACATTGATCATTTGGAAAATGTTGGATCATTGAGTTATTAAGATCTTCTAAATGTTGACACATTTCAATATACAATAAAAATTACATTTGTTAATATCTCTAACAATATTTTTCAGGAAAGTCTTTATGTATTGGGAAGCTGTCAGGCTCATGTTGGTGTATACACATTTTCCAAAACTCTACTTTTCACTTAGAATCTCTAATGTTATAATTGGCACTGTTTTCAATACAGTGCTATAGTTGGTTTGCAATGGTTTGTGAGACCCAATGATCTATTTCAACTCTTTGTTCAGAGACACCGAGTTGGTAATTTGACATCAGCCATGCTAGGAGTATTTACACCATGGAGATTAGCTACAAATCTACAAACTAGGACCTTCTTTTTTCCCCTGGAGAGCTAGTTGTTAAACATGTATTAGGACAACACTGGTTGTTTTCCTTGAAGTGACAGATTTACATTTTTTGAAGATAAAGTTTCTGCCAAACACCCTAAACTTGAATAATCATAGTTTGTCTGAAAGTTGTTCTTTAAAAAAAGAACTGTTCTGTGATATAGCAAGTCATTGACCTTACAATTCAAACTATTGGACAAGTGCTTTTCCTCCAAACAACGAGTGCAGTTTTTGGTATGCAATATACTTCATGCTTATTTCCCTTTCCATGAAACTGAATAATAAGAAAGATATATTTAAGTGCCAAAATGTAATAAAATTAGTAATTGTTACCACTTTATCAAAGCATTCCTATGGAGCCAGAAGTTTTACCCACCATTGCTTTTTAATGCCTGTATAAATATCAACATGGTAGAAAATTCAAGTAATGCCTTAGTATTTTAGTGTAAATAGCTTTATGAATTCTCTGAAAGCATTGCAGGATCCCCAGAGTTCCATAGTCTATATTTTGAGAAACATTATCTTAGCCAAACAGAAACCTAGAAAATTTACTGACAATATACTCTCAGTGTACTTTAAAAAGTCTCAGAATCATAATGCCTAAAGAAGAAAATATTAGCATCATATGATAAGAAGGAAAATTTGAAATAACAAGTGTTGGTGAGGATGTGGAGAAAAGGAAACACTCATACCCTGTTGGTGGCATTGTAAATAAGTGCAGCCACTGTGGAAAAGAGTATAAAGAAAAAAAACACTAACTTAAAAAGATTTATGCATACCTGTGTTCATTACAACATTCCTAGTAATAGCCAAGATATGGAAGCAACCTAGTCATCCAGCAGTAGATGAATGGATAAAGAAGATGTGATACACACACACACACAGAGGAATATTATTCAGCAATAAAAAAACTGAAATCTTGCCATTTACAATAACATAGACAGACTTACATGGTATTATCCTAAGTGTAAAAAGTCAGATAGAGAAAAATAAATACTGTATGGTCTCACTTATATGTGGAATCCAAAAAATATCCCAAAATGAATAAGTAAACAAAACAGAACTAGGGGCAAAAGAGGAAATTAGAAATGCAAGAAGGGATGATGAAAAATAAAATGAAAAGCATGTGTTAAATTAACATAAATATGAATTAATAATAATGTACATATTAAGGAATTAAATAAGAAAAATGTAACTAAAAGCAAACAATAAAAGTATTAAATTCAAGAAGAAAGACAAATGAAAATAAGATATTTGAAATTCTTTATTAGTTTCAGAAGAGGAAAAGATATCAACTTCAGACTATAGTAACTCACATATGAATGCTGAAGTTTTCTAGAGAACCACTAAAATACTAAAAATAGTCTATATATTTTACACTATACTTTGAATGTGCAGAAGAAAATAGTTAACAGATAGAGTAAAAGGAGAAAAAGTGACTGAAAACGATCATAGCAATGCACCTAAGTAAATGTGTAATTAAAACGAATAAAAATCAATTAACTTATTTTGTTAAAAGGGAAATATTGAGGATTCCCTCTTTTGTTTATGATAGAGTAGTTTATAAAAGACCAACCTTCCCATGGGGAATAATTTCTGGATGTAATAAAGATGAACAAACAACTCTTCGAACACGTCAGGGGGCAAATAGTGTGGACATCCAGAGCTTGAGCAGCCTAAATTTCTGGGAGAATGAAAACACATTGAGGTGACCAGTGGATTCTCTGACTTATTTTTTGAAATATTTGCTAGTAAGTAATTGTTCTCAAACTAGCGGAAAGCAGCAGCTCTAAAACGTCAACATTTTTACAAGGCAGGCAAGACAAATAAAGTGCTTAATGCTACCAAGACAAGAACTTGAAGAACCAAGATCCTGGAGTTTAAGAAACTACTGAGAATAAGTCCAACATTCTGCATTGCTGTTTCTCTTGATACATTTTCCAAATCTTATGCTTTTTAGGATATGAGATTTTAAAGCTGAGAAAACAGTTCTCTTGACAAATTTTCCATCTTGACATCTATTTTCTTGAATATATTATTTTAAAGTTCAAATATGATACCTCCAAAATCTAGTGCACCTGTGACTCTGTTTCTATTAACTGATTATTTTGTTTGTTTTTTATCTTTCTGTAACTTGGCTGGTCTCATACATTTTTATTTGAAAACTGGATACCATGTATGCAATATTGAAGATTATCTGCTTTTTGTCATTTCCCCCGAAAGTAGATTTAATTTTCTTTTGACAGACAGTTAAAATAGGGCCACACTTTACTTCTGACAGAAATATTTGCATATTGATAAAATGATTCAATCAGCAAAAACATATTCTTTACTTGATATATAATAGCATAGTTTTAAAAGATATTGAGCAAAAACTTAAACAGAACAAAAGGAAAAATAAATAACCATTTAATATCCACTAATGCTTAGCTCAAGAAAACAATCTCTAGTAATGACAGATTGAACAATAGAACTATCAACTTTGAACTAATGAAAATTATAAATACTATACCATATGTGTAAGGAGCCAGTACAGGCTCCTTAAAAAATACACATTTTTAACTGAATCTAGAATGTTTACTAAAATTGTCAAGGCATTAAAGCTATTAAAGTTATTTAAGCTATTAAATTTCATTCCAACATCTCTGGCTGGTGTGACTCATTTGGTTGGGTGTTGACCCACAACCAAAAAGTCAATAGTTCAAATCCCAGTCAGGGCACATACCTGAGTTGCAAATTCAATCTCTGGTCAGGGTGCATACAGAAGGGGAACCAATCACTGTTTCCTTCCCTCTCTTTCTCCCTCTCTTCCCCTGTTTCTAAAAAAAATAAATAAAGTAAAAATTTCAATCCAACAGACTATTTCCACTGCTTTACAAAGGCTACTGGAGGTTTTGAAAGAAGGTACTCTCCACAACTCATTTTATGAGGTTAGCATTATCTTACCATCAAAACCAGATTAGAACCTTACGAGAATAAAATATTACAGACTAATCTCAATTATGATGATAGGACTGAAACCTAAATACAAATATTAATAGATATAGCCCATTTATGTATTTTTAAAAAGCTGTATTTATTCTAAAAATTCAGAATTGACCCAACATTAGAAACGCTATTCATTATTCTTTACTATCTTAATAGATTCAGAGGGAAAAATCAGTACAATTTAACATTTGTGTTAAACTTCATATTAAACTAAGAATAAAATTTATTTCCTTAATCTGATAAAGGGTATCTTCAAAAAAACCTAAAACAAATAGCATATTCAATATAAATGTGAAAGCAGTCTTATTTTTTAAAATTGGAAACAAGAGAAGTATATCCATTAATACCACATCAATTCCACATTGTATTGGAGGTACTAGGCAGGTCAAAAGTACAAGAAAGGGTAGGAACATAAAAAGAATAGAATAAAAGCAAAACTAAATTATTTGTAGTTAATATGAACTGGCTACATAGAAAACCCCAAAGAATGTATAGACAAACAATTGGATTTAATAGGAGAGTTCAGCAAGAGTGCTAGATACAAGGTCAATGTGCAAAAATTATCTGTACCTCTATACCAATAACAAGGCATTAAAAAATGTAATTAAAACAAAAGATACAATTTTCAATAGCAACAAAAGGCATAAGGTGTCTATGGCACCTACGAATAAATCTAACAAAAATATTATTTAAAAAACTTTTAGGAGATATTAAAGAACTAAATAAAAGAACAACCAGAACATGGAGATGGAGCTCACTAATGATGAGGCTGGAGGTCAAGGTCAGATCATGATGGGATTTGGAGTCTTATTAAGTGGTTGAAAATAATTCTGAGAGTAATGAGGAACCATTGAAGAGGTTTAAGTACAGATAAATATGAACTACATAAGACTGTGACCATTCTGGCAATGATATGATGAATAGACTGAAGAGGGATGGCATTTAGGATCAGAAAACAAGCTATGAGGCTTTTTGAGCTGTCCTGATAAAATTGAGGGAGATTTGAACTCGGGTGTCCATAGGGTCTTTCATAGTCTGGTCCCTGACTGCCTCTTCAGCTTCATCCTACACCGTCCCATTGGTACTCTGAACCCTAAGTGTTCTTGGCAGTTCAGTGAGCTCCACATAGTTTCTCATAACTCCAGACCTGCTATGAAACCTCACTTGTGGGGACACTTTCTGGACTACATTTCCCTGACATTGGCCTTGCTAATAGTCATCTTTGAGATCTAAGCTTAGCTGTCTCATCCAGTTGAAAAACTTGTACTGTTCATTCAAAGCTAAGATTCATTATTCAATAATACTTTTTTCATACTTCTGTTGTAATATCTAAAACACTGTATTGAAATGGTCTCTTTATTCTACTTTCCCTCCTATTGACTGAAAGCATCTCTAAGTCAGAAAGCTAGGTCTTATTACTATCATGTTTTAGCATCTAACATTCACTTGGGCTTCAAAAATATTTATTGATGTGAGAGAGGCAGACAGAGTGGGAAGGAAAGAGGAAAGAAGAAAGGAAGGAGACAAGGAAGGAGGGAGGCAAAAAAAAAATCCCATCCATTGTTTGATATTTCAAAGGTCTTTTTCAGATCCCAAATGGAAGACTGGTGATAATTTGTTTAGTGTCACTGAAAAACTTAGTCATGTCTGCCAAATGTAGCTCTTGTGGGATTTCTACATATATAATCTTCATCCTGGGTGAAGGAAGTGATCAATTTTGGACTGAAGGAAGATACAAAGCTTAAGTTGGTAAACTATGGCCTGTAAGCCATATATGGCCTTCTGTTGGTTTTGTAATAAAGTTATAATGGAACATAGTCATGTTTATTTGTCTATATTTAGTCTATGACCACTTTCATTTCACATCAGAGCTGGATAGTTGTGATATAGACCATATGGCCCACAATGTCTTTTACAGAAAAACTGACAACTCCTGGATGAGAGTCAGAGCTCATGTGATCACCTGGGAGCTTTACAGTTACAACTGTCTACTAATGGCAGAATAGCACAACAGAACCTCTGCTTTCTTTCCAGTTTAATCCTTGATATAGTAGATTGGGTTAGGCAACATGGCCATGCACCTTGGGGTAATAGATTACTGTACAGAAAAATTTTAAATGGGAGACAGAGACAACCATTGACAAGGGTTAATGACTGAGTATCATCTTGATATAGGAAAATAAATTCTTTCCACTGGTGCAGAATAAAGTGTCAAACCTAGTCACTGTACCCAGCCCTTGGTTTTCTCTTGTCACTTTAGAATATTCCTCAAGCTTATGAAAGATATAAGACCAGTAGTACTGGCTCTATTTTTTAATTAAATGTATTGGGGTGACATTGGTTAATGAGATTATATAGATTTCAGGTATACATGCCTATGATACATGATCTATATATTGCATTGTGTGCCCACCACCAAAAGTCAAATCATTTTCCATCACTACATATTTGGCCCCCTTTATTTTTTTACTACACCCTCACCTCTATCCCTCTGGTAACCACCACACTGTTGTCCGTGTTTGAGTTTCATTTTATATTCTACATATGAGTCAAATCATATGGTTCTTAGCTTATTCTGACTGACTTGTCTTTCTTAGTGTGATATTCTCAAGATCCATCCATACTGCCACGAAGGGCAGTATTTCATCTTTTCTTATGGCTAAGTAGTATTCTATTGTATATAGGTACCACAACTTCTTTATCAAGTTATCTGTCAAAAGATACCTTGGTTGTTTCCATGTCTTTGCCACTTGTGAATAACATGCTGCAATGAACATAGGGGTGCATATGTCTTTGCAAATTAATATTTTCAAATTTTTGGAGTAGATACTCAGAAGAGGTATTTCTGGACCATATGGTAACACTATTCTTAATTCTTTTCAGGAAGCGCCATCCTGTTTTCCACAGTGGTTATACCAGTTTACATTCCCACCAGCAGTGAATGAGGATTCCTTTTTCTCCACAACCTCTCCGACACTTGTTATTACTTGTCTTGTTGATAACAGCCATGCTAACCTCAGTGAAGTGGTATCTCATTGCAGTTTTGATTTGCATTTGCACAGCTAGTGAAATTGAGCATCTTTTCATATATATCTCTGGGCTATTTTTATGTCTTCTTGGGACAAGTGTCTTTTCAGGTCCTCTGCTCATTTTAAATTAAATTGTTTGTTTGGTGTTGACTTGTATCAGTTCTTTATATATTTTGAATATTAACCCCTTGTTGGAGCTGTTGTTTGAAAATATCTTCTCCCATTTGGTTGGTTACCTTTTTGCGTGGCTGTGAAGTATTACTATCAAAGTGTTCCCTTTCACAAAGACTCAAAGAATTTTTACCCCTTGTGGCTATGGCACATTTCTATCAACTACAGTCACCTCCCAAGGCAGGACTCATTATCCACATACTCTCTTAAGGAAACTGGACTCAATCCAAATAGAGAGGCACTTCAAAAACTTCTATATAGCTTCTTGTGGCTATAAGTTGCAATTTCAAGGATGCATATAGATTCCCAGGACCATTTTAAGATTGGAAAAACCACAACTAGTACTATTTATTAAAAATTTGAGAGTGACGACTCTAGAAATAGCATACTGATTAGTTTTACTTATATGCTTTAAAAATAATTAAGCAAACCATCAATTAATGATGCAGTTACATTAAAAAACTACCTGGGATAAAAATTATTATTATGACAAACTACTCCTTTCAGCTTTCCTTATAGAGCTACAAAATTACTTCTTTCAGTATTTCAAGGAAAATATTACATTTGCTCTCTATTGAGCAATTTACTTCATTTATAAATTATATTTTTATATATCTGAAGGTCATCCTAAAAGGTTGTGTATAAATAGAGCTTCCAAGTTACATATATCAAGAATATGTCTTTTTAAAAAAAATCTTATAAATCTAGACTAAAATTCTGGCTCCTACATTGTGTTTTAAGTGTTTCTTTGAATTATTTAATATCTCTGAAGTTCAGTTTCTCATCTGTAAAATGGGATAAGCATAGTATTCATTTTATAGAGTATCGTGGAAATTAAGTGAGTTAATAAATGTAAAGTTATATCACATTGTCTGTGGAAAATGTTAAAAATAACATTAATATTATTATGCTTCCTGCATCAGAAAGGATAACTATGATGTTCCACCACAAGTAAAATCACCTTGGTAAAATCAGTTGTTATACCAATAAGCTTTCTCCCACTCAACTGAGTTTTACTCTTTGTCTTAGGTATTTGAGATTTTGTTTGTTTTGCTTCCTTGTTTTCAGTAAATCTGTGTTCCTTCAGTGAATTTCCATAAAGTGGCTAGCTTTACCCTGTATCTCCAGCAGATCAATACTTGGACCACAATTACTTGGCAATACCTTTTAATAGACGTGACAAACCTATGGCACACATGCCATCACTTCACTCTCCCACTCCAAGGAAAGACATCATTAATCAATGACAATATGCCTTTCTGCCTGAGCTCTAATGCAGCTCAGAATCCTTCTCAATACACCATTTCTGGAAGGCAAGAAAGTAGACCAAAGATCATAGATGAGCTGGAATCTGGTTGGCATCCCTGATTTACATGATGGTGCCTGTTAATTCTCATTATCTGTACCTTTTATTCTCCAAAAATGTCCATTCCTTTTAGTTCTCCTCTTTAAAATCTATCTCTTCTTTACCCACCTCAGTCTTGGATCTACCAGGGATTGCTACCCACTCCAGCATATGGATCCATGGCTAACATTAATACTAAGATGTTGCTTATTGAATTTCTGCCCTTATAGAATTTATAGGCTAGTTGATTATATGATTATAGTCACCTTTAAAGTTTTAAACTACAGTTGAATTAAATGTTATAAAGGAAAAGCATATAAGAGTCCTAACTAAACCTAGTGAGTCAGAAAAGGCTTCCTTAAGTTAGTGTTTGTGCTAAGATGCAAAAGATGAACAGAACTTAAATAAAAGTAGGAATTAGTAGGAGGTAAAAATATTCCAGGCACAGAGGTGAGTATGAGTGAAAGTTTAGGGATCTGTTTAGAGAACTGAGAAGGCCAGCTCTCATGGAGCCCATAGGAAAGAGCTTGGAAAATAAATAATACCATGACCTCACTTTCCCCATCCTCCTCCTCCCTTCTTCTGACAACCTGCCAATGCTACAGGTTGGCAAAATCCAGTGTTCAATCTGAGTCCTGAAGACAAGGGCAGAGCATGTTGGAGAAGGGTGAATAATGAACCTGGAGAGGCAAAGAAAAATATCCAACACCCTTGCCCACTAAGTTGGGGGCATGGAAGTGACTTTATTCTTGAAGGGCTGGTGAAGAACAATATTACAAGGCCAAAATTATAATGTTGAAAGTGCCTCAGAGCACTGGCAGTCAAATAAAAACTGCCAGACCACAGAGAACCACACATGACCTTCTCGTGCTTTCTTCAAAAGAAAGAACTCAAGAAAACTGAGCTCCCCATTCCTTTTGCTTTTGCCAAGTGACCCTTCAATTGGTGCTAGTCAGCACACATTAGTGCCAGGCATTGGATGGTACTTGGTTATAAGAATAGTAGCTTAGGGAGTTGGTATCTTCACACTGATGACAGAAAAGAAAACCAGGTAGACAATGTGTGACTTTGTGGCTATGAAGAGCGACACGTAGTCTAACTTCTTTGTTTCTGACATTCTTTTTCACCCATCAAAACATTGCTTATGGGCTGCAAACCAAAGCATCGCAGGTTCGATTCCCAGTCAGGGCACATGCCTGGGTTGCAGGCCAAGGCCCCCAGCAACCGCACATTGATGTTTCTCTCTCTCTCTTTCTCCCTCCCTTCCCTCTCTATAAATAAATAAATAAATAAATAAATAAAGCAATGAAGAAAATCCTAAAGACAAAGGAATATAAAAAAACATTGCTTATGATTACTAATCAGCTTCACAACTTTATTCTTACATAAATGGTCAGTTATCTAATTTTTGAGGATGCTGGTTATTTTCAAGATGGTTTCTCTTTCTTCTGTTCTTAGTCTTCTGTACCTCTAGTGTTAAAAGATGTTCCCTAAATTTCAGTCTTAAGAGAAAATAGTGAGGACTGGGGGTTGCCTGACTTTAGAAATTCTCAGAGCTTTCCTTTTCCATCTAATAATACCTCTCTTGCTAACCTCTCAGAGTTCTTGGAAAATAAAATGACATAACAAATGAGGAACCATTTTTTTTTCAAATGTTTTGCTTTACTCTTGTGCTTCTTTTTACAGGTTTTTTGTATTTTTCTACTATTCCCTTTAGGGAATTGGCTGCTTCCTATTTTATTTTTATTTGTATGGGAGTAGCTTATTTTTATCTTATCTATTGTTAACAATTTTTGCCTTATTCATTGTAATAAAAAGAAAAGTCCACATACATAAGAACAAGTGTGTACTCACACATACATACATTCACAATGAAACAATATTCAGGCATTTATGTTAATTTTTAAGGGTCTTTTTAAAATGTTATTGTTTGTGCTATTACAGTTATCCCACATATCCCCCTTCATCCCCCTCCATCCAGCTCGCCCCCCACTTCCATAATCAGTCCCCTCGCCATTGTCCATGACCATGGGTCCTTCATGTACATTCTTTGACTGCTCCTTCACCTTCTCTCAATCAGTACCCCCACCCTCCTCCCCACTTACAGCTGTCAGTCTATTCCATGATTCTATGCCTCTGGTTCTATTTTGCTCATTAATTTCCTTTATTCAATAGATTTCTCTTGTAAATGAGATCATATGGCATTTTGTTTTTCACTGACTGATTTATTTCACTTAGCATAATACCCTCCAGTTCCATCCATGCTGTTGCAAAAGGTAGGAACTTCTTCTTTCTTCCTGCTACATAGTATTCCATTGTGTAAATGTGCTGCAGTTTTTTGATCCACTCATTTACTGATGGGCATGCAGGCTGTTTCCTTCACTTGATTTGTATCTCTCAGATGGCTAGTGGTACTGAGCATTTTTTTACATATTTATGGGCCATCTGTATGTCTTCCTTAGAGAACTGTGCATGCAGGTCTGTTGCCCATTATTTAACTGGATCATTTGTCTTCCTGGTGGTGAGTCATAAAATACTTTATATATTTTGAAGATTTAACCCTTGTCCAATGTATTGCTGGCAAATATGTTCTCCCATACTGTCAATACCCTTTTTATGATGATGATGGTTTCTTTAGCTATTCAGAAGATTTTTAACTGATGTAGTCCCATTTGTTTATTTTTTCCTTTATTTAAAGCCATCACCCTAGGAGATATATTGGCAAAAACATTGCTATGTAAGATATCTGAATTTTTACTGTAATATTTTTCTCTTAAGATTTTTATGGTATCATGACTTATATTCAAGTTTTTTATCCATTGTGAGTTTATTCTGGTGACATGTCTTGTGTTTCTGAATGTTCAGGCTTTAAGATTATTGAAAACAAGGCCAATGAATTCATACCTAGAAGCAATGGTGAAAATTATGGCTACTGACACCTTTAAAAGGAAAAAATAATATAACTTGGCAGTAAGTTCTCCTTAGAAAAATAGTGCTTTCTTTGCATCATTTTTTAAAATTTTCTCTTCATGAAGGATCTAAGAGTGGAGTGCTTTGCTAAATATTGCTTTCCTTCTTACTATAAAAAGTATAATAATTTTAGAGGATTTGAAGATTAATTTTCTACAATGCTCTTTTAAAGTATAAATTACTTTCAAATGTATAATTTTACTGTGAATGTAATCCGTATAGTAATGCAAGAGAGTAATATACATTGAGTTCACACTAAGGGTTATAAATTATAGTATTGTCATGTAGTTCACCCGGGCAAATTAACATTCATTAAAGAGTAGTATTTATACTTTTTATGCCTAATGTGAGCACTTGAATCTTGACCACAATGGCAGAGTACATCTTCCAAGTTCAGTGATTTCTTCGTATATCAATATTTAGAGAGGCTCTTTAACTGGAACTCTTGTAGTCTACCACATCACTAAACTCATACTGTGAAAAAGAGCACTGTATTTAGTGTTCTCTACATTTAACACAGGCATGATTTCTAATGGCAAGTGATGTTTTGATGTAACTATCCAATTCCTGCTCACCACCAATTAGTAAAGCCTCTTGAATGCTCTCTTTATGAGTGCAGTTACTTTTCTGAGCAAAATAAGACTCCTGTTCACATAGACAATACTGATCCTCTTCCCTATCTCTGCTGAGCCTGCCCTTGGATACTTTCTTTTCAGATCAGGGAGCATTACCACATGGAATACATTTTTAACCTTTGCTTATACACTTCCTCAAAGCTCCCTTTCAGTACAGAAACTTTATAACTATTATTAAGGAGGTATTTCTTTCTGCCATTACATTCAAAACTTGTGCTTCTTATTACCCATTAAGCTGGGAAGGATGAGTCTGTGATGCACAGATGCCATCTTTCTCTTCTCTTCTCCGAATGCTTTCTGTCCTAACCTATTTGAAAATTCTGCATTTTACTTGAAAGCCCAAATGTTCTGTTGCAGTACCTAATTAAAAATTGATCTCTATCTACCTTCATTTTTTCCCAATTGCTAAAAATTGTGGAGAGTAAAGTATGTCCCACATTTGATATACAAACTCTTGCTATGGTATTTCATGGTGGTGCTAGTATTTAAAATGTGTACATCTAATAGTATACAAGTGAAATAAAAAATAGGTGGAATAACTCCCTTTATTTCCTCTTCTACACCCAAGGGACAAATGTTAAATTAACTATATTTTTTCAGTTCAACCCAAATATCAATTGATCATAGTTATGAGATGATGCTTTCCGCCCTCCTTAAGAATGTTACATTTATGGCAAACTATAATAAGATAATCTATGTTACTGTAAGTAGTTTCATGCAGGAAACAATTAATTTGAAATAAAACTATTATAAAGGATAATGGGAGGAAGAAAGATTCACTTCTTTCACCCCAGTGGAGTTACTAAAGAAGACCATAGGTTGTAGAGTTTATGGCATATGTATGTAAAATAGGTAATGTTATTAATAGTTTAAAGCCTGAGAGAAAATACACAAAAGGGTACTATAATAAGATTCCTATACTATGCAGAAAGAAGTGAACTGTGATTTGTTAAAGATGTAACTACAAACCCTAGAGCAACCATTAAAATTAAGAAAACAAAAAACATTTGTTAATAATCCAACAAAGGAGAAAACAATGGAATCTAAAAAATTATTCAATTGATTTCACAAGAAGGGAAAGGGGAACAAAGAAGAATTGGACAAGTGGAAAAGAAAGAGCAAGATGCTAGATTTAAAGCTAACTATATCAACAATTACATCAAGTGTAAATACTCCAAATAAAAGAAAGAATTGTCAGTTTGGATTAAGAAAGCATGATCCAATTATATGATGCCTACAAAAAACACACTTGACATATAAAAACACAAATAGCTTAAAAGTAGAATAATGCAAAAATATTCCACATTAACATTAATGAAAAGAAAGTGATGGTGACTACATTAGTATCAGGCAAAGTAAATTAGAGGTAAAAATATTACCAAGAATAAAGGAGGAGCTCATTTCACAATGATAAAAGGGCACATTTAATAAGAGAATATAACAATTCTATACACCTCATACAAGGCACTAAAATAAAACAAAAGGCAGTAGAGCTGCAAGGAGAAATAAATAAATCCACAATTACAGATATAGGTATCAATACTCCTCTCTTAATAATTATTATATCAAAGTAATTTAAATCAGTATAATATACAAGAGTTGAACAACATTACCACCCAACTTGATCTAATTGACATGGAACACTTAACCCAACAATAGCTTAAAGTATATTATTTTCAAGTGCACATGGAACATATAACAAATAGTCCATGTTCTAAGATATAGAACATGTTCCAAAAACTTTAAAGCATTTATGTAAGTTTTATAACTACAATGAAATTAAACTGGAAATGAATACTAGAAAGAATACTGAAAAGTCCCCAAATATTTGGAAACAAATAATATACTTTCAAATGTCTCATAAATAAATGAGAAATCAAAATTAGAAAGTATATTTGAACTGAGTGAAAATGAAAACACAATATATCAAAATGTATATAGGATTGCCACTAAAACAGTACTTAGGGAACATACAGAAATGTCTCCAAAAAAAAGGACCATAACTTCTACTAGAGGAATTTAGAGAAAGATGACAAATAAAACACACAGCAGAAGAAAGGAAACAATAAAAATAAAACTAAAAATATTAAAATAATATAAATAATAGATAAAAGCAAAATATGGTTCTTTAAGTATATAAACAAAATTTAAACACCTCTAGAAAAAATAGATAAGGCACAATTAATGAGCAGATGATATCATTACAAATTCTACTGGCATTAAAAGAATAGGGAAATACTAAAAACAACTTTATATCAATAAACTCACTAAATTAGATGAAATGGACAAAGTCTCAAAAGACACAAACTACAGAAGCTCATTCACAAAGAAACTGATAATCTAAATACTTATAAAAGAAATTAAATTTCTAGTTTTAAATCTTCCTATAAATGAAAATCTAGGCCCAGATGACTTGCTGATGAATTCAAATGAATATTTTATGAATTCTACTCAAACCATTTTATAAATTCAAAGAGGAGGAATATTTCCCTACTCATTCTTAAAGGCCAGAATTATCCTGATACCAAAAGCAGAGAAAGATTATATAAGAAAGAAAACTACTAACGAATAACCTGGATTACTTTAGATGCAAAATCTAAACAAAAAAACTAGTAAATTGAGTCAAAAAATATATAAAAATGACAATATCAGACTAAGTGTCATTTATATATGGAATGCAGAGTGGGTTTGACATTTGAAAATCATGTCACTCATTATATTAACTAACTTAAAAATAAAAACCATAGATTATTTCAGAGTAAATTATTCACCTTATAGTCATAATAAAAACCTCCAGAAAGATAAGAATGGCATTTATTCAATCTGATAAGGGGCATCTAAGAAAAACTTACATCAACTATACTGGACAGTCTAGTCAGTACAATAATTAGGAAATAGAAATAAAGGGGATCAGACTGGAAGAGAAAATGTAAGATGGCATTTATTCACAGATGATATGATCATCTATGGTGAAAATCTGTCAAGGATGAAAACAAAAACCCTCATTCATTGCTAGTAGGAATTAAAATGGAACAACCATTATGGAAAACAGATTGAAAGCTTCTGTAAACATTAAAAATAAACTTACCTATAATTCATCACTTATATTCCTAGGTAAATTGCCAGAAAAAAATATAGTCACATGTTCAAAGATTTATACACAAATATCTATAGCAGCACCATACACAACAGCTTCAAACTGAAAACAATCCAATGCTCATTAACTGTCGAATGGATTCAAAAATGTTGTTTATGCCTACAATGGAATACTATTCATCAATAAAAATAAACAACCTACCGATATGTGTGCAACATGGTGAATCTCAAAAACACCACACTACATTAAAGAAGTCAGACACAAAATCCTATATATCATAGGGCTCCACCAATTTGAAAAGTCTAGAAAAGGCAAACCTACAGACACAGAAAGATCAGAGGTTTCCCAGGGTTAGAGATGAGAGCAGTGAATGAAGGTTATCAAAGACTATCTTCCACCGACCAGGCATGAAGAAGCTTTTTGAGGTGATGGAAATCTAAAATTGCATCTTAATGGTGGGTGTACAACACTGTAAATTTACTAAAAATCAGTGATTTATATAGTTATAATGGATGGATTTTATGATATGTAAATTATACTTCAATAAAACTCCTATTTTTTAAAAAATCCAACAAAGGGTAGGGAGGGGGGAATTTAGATGAAATAAACTTGGTAGCGTATTTATTAATGTTGATGCTGGGTGATGGGTAATGAGGAGTCCATTTTACTGTTCCTTTTACATATCTCTATGTTTGAAATTTTTCAGAGTTAAAAGTAAAAACAGAAAGAGAGTAAATGATTCATATTTTGATCTATTGTATAACTTACTTTATGTGGTCTAACTAGTATGCTGTTAGCATATGTTCTTCATACCACATACCACATTTAACCAGTAACTATGTTGATCCAAACTTCCTAATATTTCCTATCTTAGTCATTTATCATTCTTAATAAGTCTAGAGAGCCATTTTCAATTTAATTTCTCTCTTCAATTATAAATGAGCCAAATGCCTGATTTTCATGCATGTCCACATTTCAAGAATCTTACTCAATACACTGTGACATTACCGAGGCCATTCAGCGCCCTGTGCCACCGCTGAGGGAATGGAAGAAAAGACGGTGCCTTTCGTATTGCTTTCAAGTGTCTTTCTTACTCCTATTTTAGCCATTGATTATGATTTCCCTATGAAATGATGACGTGTTGCCTTTTTTTTTTCTATAAAGAAAATATAAACACTTGACTGTAATCCCATTTTCCCAGCTACTGCATTAGGAGCTCCTGTGAAGAAGGGGCTGGTTTTGTCCCTCAGCAACATGTACTGTGATTCTGAACAAGCAGTAATCTAACTTCTCTTTATCTAAATCATCTCCAAGCTTAGGGCCACAGTTCTCAGATCCTTCTCTCCTTGCCTTGGAGATTGAATCCCAGTCAATTTTATGTGGAGATATAACCTTCATATTCAGTTTACATGTCCCCTCCTTCGTGAAGTCGTGTGTGTGTGTGTGTGTGTGTGTGTGTGTTTTCCCTGCAATTAGAATTATTCATTCCTTCTGAGTTTTAATATAACTTTGATTATAATTCATTCTTCAATTTATCCCAGTGTGGCTTGTATTACAGGATGATGATGCCTTTCATGCCTCTCCAGTGAGAATATAAATTCTTTCAAATATATGATTTTGGCCAAACCACATTCTGTTAATCTTTGAATCTCAGAAGTTAGTGTAGTGATCTCTCAAAATGTTTACTGAATTGAATTGATTTAGAGCTCAACTTGCTCAATGTCTACATTTTACAGATAAAGAAACTGAAGCCTAGACTGAATAGTAGTTTTTACATTTCTCACATGATGACACACATACAAATATTAACACTAGGTTAATTAAATGAGACTGCTCCAAGGAAGTGGCCACTTCCCTGGAAGCTCCAACTGACCCAGGCACCCATCCCCACTACCCTGCTCCTCTCTAGACCCGTGGAAGGCTAAGCAGATCATTGTCTCGACCTGGTTCTCACCCTCTCAAAGCATACCCTTGTGCCCTGGCAAACAAGGACAGGGGGAGACTGGTTGTGTCTGCCTCAAGGTCATCCAGCTTCCTAGCTTCAAATACTTTTCATGTTCAATTGAAATTCAATTTATATAACAATAAACTTATTACTGGATGAAGCACATTCTTTTTTCATTTAGATGGTGGCCAACTCCTCCTGCTTTTTTAATGTAACACTGTGTGAATAAAATCATCTTCAGCTGCGCTGCCCAATATGTGAATGCTATAGTTTGAATAAATATTGGGTTTGATTTTCTATACCCCCCAGATTCAATGGTTCTATCTACCCTCAGTTACAGGTCATGGGCATTTTCTTTCATTTAAAAAAAAAGTTTAAAAAAATGACCTTTTATGGCTGTGTTATATAATGGTGAATATAATCCAAGCTGTAGTCATTATCATAATATATTTTCTTACTTAAAAAAAGTAAAAATAAAACATTTTCTTGGGCTCTAGGTACTGGTTTCTGGCTGTGATGTTCACACTTACTGGGGTTCTTTAGTTCACCACCCCATGGGCTGAATTTCTGGGTGTCTCCAGCAGCAGAACAGTTGCCCCCCACCCAATGACTGAACAGGAAGGTCACAGAGTTCAATGTATAGGTAGGACTGAAAACAGATATTCTGATTTCTGCTCTATGGCACAGCAATGGGCTCTTGGGCAAGTCCATTGAATTTAATATAATTACCTTTGTTCACTTAAAAATAACTCGTGGAGAGAGGAAGTTAGAACACCTTCAATCATTATACAAGACTTCATCCTGTGAAAAAAGTTGCCTGCCTGACTCTGGTTGGGCAACCGACATCTGTCACTGACACCAAATACAAAATCTAAGTTCACAGGCTGCAAAGAATCTGATGTCTCATGCTTCCTAATTCCTAATTATTTTCAACAAGGTTCTCATGTTTTCCTGAGAGCAGAGGCCCTGAATGAGTGCAAGACATGATAGATAAAGCAGAAATGGCTTAGTTCTTGCTCTCAGTTCTGTGGTAAAATCGGATGCCCTTCATTGCTTTTTTCTTTTCCATGGGTTTTATTCAGAACCCTTTCTCAGTACTGTACCCAAGTGAAAACTGATGCGAGGTGACAAGTTTCTTACCTTCACTCAAATTTCACTCTGAAATGTACCATTTCTAGTGGGTTCTGACTGATCCAGCTCCAGAGGTCTGGGCTCCTATTGGCTCTTTTCTGCATTCTTTTGATACGCTTAATGGGGCCAAAGCTATTGCTGCTATTTGCAATCTAATGATTGCCAACTTCCATGCCAGAAAGACAGAAGTATTTTACAGCATGTATCTCATCTATTTCAATGAACTGATTTTCTTGGAGAATTTAGCACATCTTCACTATTGAGGCCTTGGATGAAGTGCTCACCACTAGTGAGGACTCTCCCTTCAGACTCAAGGGTTTGGTGCTGACTTCCTTTACAATGGCCCTGCACACAGTGACTGGGACTGCAACGCCCTCTCAGTCTGCGCATCTGGGGGTGCGAGTGTGAGGTGGACTTGATATTAAGAGAAGCAGCTATTGTATTTGTGGGTTTTAATTTGTTCATTCAAAACACATTTATTAAATGCTTACTAAATATCAAAACTTTGATTCCAGTACACAAAGAGGAAAGACATTTTTTCTTCTAAGAGAGTTCATGTAATCTGAGGAAAGAGACAATAAGGAACAGTATATATAATGGGGGGAGGTAAACATTCTGATTGAAATAATTAGGAAAAGATCTGTGCATTAGTCTGTACAGCAGACTAATATCAAGATAGTGACAGCTTATGCTTAACACCAGATAAACTCAGATTATTTCTTTATTTGAGCTTAAGGTGTTTTTTGTATGCCATGGTCTCTGTAGGTGGTAGGTTCTATTCTGTGATTCCTGCTGTTTCAATCTTATTGTTTAACATTATCTGGTGTCATGAATTTTGTTCATTTTTTATTTATTTTTTTACTATTTTTACTGTATTTTTCCATTTCCATGTATCCTCCTTATATCCCCCTCCCCACCATAACCACCACCCTGTTGCCCTTGTCCAGGAGTCCTTTTTTCTTTTGTCTGGATCCCTGCACCCCCTTACCGCCCCCGACCAAGTGCCATCAGCCTGCTCTCCATCTGTGAGTCTGTCTCTATTTTGCTTGTTAGTTCATTTTTAAACTCATCTTTCCCCAACACTATTTTTTTATATTCTCCCCAGATTTTCCACCCAGAAAGTGGAGTGTTCGAAAAAAATGCTTTAAAAATGTAGAGGCAAGGTGTTGTATTCGTTTCCTGTGACTGCTGTGAGAAATTACCACAAACTTGGTGGCTTAAAACAACACAAATTTATCTTCTCACAATTTTGGAGGCCAAAAAAGTCAAAATCAGTTTCACTGCACTAAAGTAAAGTTGTCAACAGGTTTGTATTACTTCCAGAGGCTCTGAGGTGAATTCATTTCCTTGCCTTTTCCAGCTACTACGGAGCACATATATTCCTCAATTTGTGGCCCCCTTCTCTATCTTCAAAGCTCATTAATCCAAACTCTGCTTCCAATGTCACATGGCCTTTTCTCTGATTCTGTTCCTCTGCCACTGCTCTTGTAAGAACCCTTGTGACTACATGGATAATCCATGATAATCTCAAGGTCTTTAATTGTATCTACATTTCTTTTTGCTTTAAAAGTCAATATTTGATTGGGAGTAAAAGGGAGAAAACTGTACTTGAACAATGATTAAAATAAAATTTTTAAAAAAGTCAATATTTGTGGGTTCTGGGAATTAGACTGTGGACATATTTGGGGGACTGTTATTCAGCCTACTGTAAGTATTTTGAGCCCAGAGAATTCATGAAGTACATTCAGGGCTTGTGTTTCTGGGCAGTACAATCTATGCTACCCCCAAACATCGCCCCAGTCCTCAGTCCACTGCTGGACCTTGATTACAAGTCAAAAGTAGATAACCCAGCTAAAAGTGGTCATTCCAAATATTTTCCTATTTTTGTTTAAAATGTATGACAGTTTTTAAAAATGAAATTGGGTTAATCTTGGTTCACTGACATTTAACTCATCTAAAAATTTCACTTGGGAAAATGCTCATATTTTCACAAAACTGGAGATGTTTCTCCCTCAATTCCTGATCTTAAAATGTAAAGATGATAGTTACTAAGTGAAAGTTGAGCACCATGGAGAAATATATAGTTTCCAGTGTTTCATGTCTAGTGAGATTGGCTTTTGCCTTAATTTTGCATTTTGTTAGTCCTTAGTGAGAAATTATTTTTTCCTAAGTAAAATAACAGAGGCATGAGGGTGCTTCTGTGTGCGTTTTTCAAATGACAAAATGCTCTTGGGTTTTCCCTGAGCAGGTGCTTCTGAGAATATGGATTTAACCTGCATTTGATAAAACCAATAGTGCTAAAGCTATTTATACTTCCTCCAACATCTGAGTAGCCTTGCAATGGAGAGATCAAGTTATGCAAAATGGTTCAGGTCTTAGGCATGTACTTTATTCTCATTTCAATATCAGTTCTTATTTATTGATAATAAGTATCAATAAAAGTGCTACGTACTGTTAGAAACCAAAATGCTTATCCCACATCACTGATTATAGAGAAACTTTAGTGACTTTTATAATAGCAGGACATCTGTCAAGGATTGGGATGGTAAGATGCAGGCAAAGGCATTGCGAAGAGCCAGCCCTGCCCTGCTGTCTGACACAGTCACAGAGGGAGCCGCACGTCTGCACAGCAGACACGGTGGGGGAAAGTACTTGGCACTCCTCTGCTTAATCACTGTATTACTACCCGTGCTTAGGGTCTATGTGATCTACCATGGGACTGGGACAAATGGCAATTCCACAGAAGAAATACAGTTCTTTAGAAGTAAGCAAGAAAATGACAGCTCATTGGAGAGTCACTCCCCACCAGAGTGTCCTCCTAAGTGGGTTAGAGAGTTCAAAGAATGGGAATGGAAAAGACTCCTAGGATTACTCCCTACAAAAGCCCCTACACCCACTCTTATTACACAATTCCTTAAAACCAGGGCTCCGGGAAATAGACATAGATTCAAAAAACACATTTGGTCAGCATAGTACCAGTATCCATGGTCTGTTCCCCCTCTAACTCCTAGGCCCACTGATCCCCCTTTACCCTATACTGGAATCTATTATAAAGAGACACAATGGGTAAATATAAATGGGTATTGAAAAGATTATTATACACTCCCCTTCTATGAAATCCTTAAGCGATCAGGGCCCCCATGGTGTTTATTGCCTAAAAAAGTCAGACATCAAAGATGGAAACAAATAATAAAAATGCATCAACACCAAGGTGAATGGGAGGCAGCCAAATGAACTGAGCAGCACAAAGATTATTACTTGCATAGAAAGACAGGGTTCTGGCACTGAAGTGAGAAGTGAGAGACGGTTACTAACCACATTGACCACGAAAGCCTTCCACATGGCCTTTGTCAGTGAGCTAAAACAGTCCTGTGCCCATCTACATGCCCAGCTTGCAACGTTAGAATATGTAGATTAAAATTAAGTTAAGCTTTAAGAAATTAAGGTGTTATATAACATGGTAAAATGTGTTACAGATTAGTTGCAAAGATTAGGAGCTAAAAGCTTGCACAATAATATACAATGAACAGCTCCTTCCTATTATGTCTGTGTCATATTTTTTACAGAACAATGACAAAGCAAATATGCCTTGAAAACCTCATTTTTTATTGCTTTCACATATGCCAAGTGTACATACCCAACTGTATAAAAATAAAGAATTCAAGACCCCAGCAGAGATGCCTGACTGTTGAGCTTGAAACTGCACCTCTCATGTCATTCCTCCACTGACTCCGTCCCACCATTGGGAATCCCTGCACCTGCTGGAGCTAGACTCTGGCAAGCCATCTCATATTTAGAGTTAAAGTGGCATGTGCTTTCATAATTCCTTTGTAAATCTGTTGCTTATAGTGAATTCTTAGTATTTTCAGGTAGGAGACTCAACAATATCCAAAATTTACCATACATTGATAGTTTTGGAAATGTTTGAACTTTTAATCAAAATTGCTGCTATAAATATCTTAATTTTTGTCATGTTCTTTCTTCCATTTCAATTCCAGTCTTTAGGAAGGCAACACTGGGAGGTAGCTAGAGCACAAATAGGAGGCTAGATGCTCTCACCAGCTTCCCTGACACCATTAGGCAAGTGATTCAGAACAAACACTGCAAAGCCATCTTGCTTCCAACATCATGATGCCTGAAGAGACACTACTCCCAGTAGGTTTTGAACATCTGGAAATAAAGGCCCTACATAAACACAAATTGTCTGCATTCCTATTTAGACTAAATTGTATTTTTATCATTTAATATTTATTTTCTTCTTTCATATATATGTTAATGAGTGACTTGTATAGGTTTCATGGTATTTCAAAAGATAAATAGCCTGAACAGACCAATAACAACAAAAGAAATTGAAGCAGTAATCAAAAAACTCCCAACACACAAAAGCCCTGGGCCAGATGGTTTCACAGGAGAATTCTACAAAGCATTTAAGGAAGAGCTAACCCCTATCTTTCACAGACTATTCCAAAAACTCCAAAAAGATGGGAGACTCCCAAACTCTTTTTATGAGGCCAACATCATCCTAATTCCAAAACCAGATAAAGATACAACAAAGAAAGAAAACTTCAGGTCATTATCACTGATGAACATTGATGCTAAAATCCTCAACAAAATACTGGCAGACTGCATCCAACAATACATTAAAAAGATCATATACCATGACCAAGTGGGATTCATTCCAGGGATGCAAGGATGGTACAATATTTGCAAATCAGTAAATGTAATATATCACATAAACAAAAGCAAAGACAAAAACCACATGATCATATCAATAGATGTAGAAAAAGCATTTGATAAGGTACAGCACCCATTTATGATAAAAACACTCAACAAAGTGGGAATAGAGGGAGCATTCCTCAACATAATAAAGGCCATATATGAGAGACCTACAGCCAACATCATTTTCAATGGGCAAAAATTAAAATCTTTTCCACTAAGATCAGGAACAAGACAAGGGTGTCCACTTTCACTACTTCTATTCAATATAGTACTGGAAGTTTTAGCCACAGCGATCAGACAGGAAAAAGAAATAAAAGGCATCCAAATCGGAAAGGAGGAAACAAAACTGTCACTGTTTGCAGATGACATGATAGTGTACATAGAAAATCCTATAGACTCCACCAAAAAACTGCTTGACCTAATAAATGAATTTGGCAAAGCAGTGGGATACAAAGTCAATATCCAGAAATCAAAGGCATTTCTGTACACCAACAATGAAACAGCAGAAGCAGAGATCAAGGAAAAAGTCCCATTTGAAATAGCAAAGAGAAAAATAAAATATCTAGGAATAAACCTAACCAAAGAGGTAAAAGACCTATATTCAGAAAACTACATAACACTCAGGAAAGAAATCAAGGAAGACACAAACAAATGGAAACATATACCGTGCTCATGGATTGGAAGAATTAATATCATCAAAATGTCCATACTACCCAAAGCAATTTACATATTCAATGCAATTCCTATTAAAGTACCAGTGGCATATTTCACAGACATAGAACAAACACTTCAAAAATTTATATGGAATCATAAATGACCCCGAATAGCTGCTGCAATTTTGAGAAAGAAGAGTAAAGTAGGAGGGATCACAATACCCGACACTAAACTATACTACAAGGCCACTGTAATCAAAACAGCCTGGTACTGGCATAAAAACAGGCACATAGACCAATGGAACAGAACAGAGAGCCCAGAAATAAACCCAAGTCTCTATGGTCAATTAATATTTGACAAAGGAGGCAGCAACATAAAATGGAATAAAAAATAGCCTCTTCAACAAATGGTGTTGGGAGAACTGGACAGCCACGTGCAAAAAAAATGAAACTTGAGCACCAACTTACACCTTATACAAAAAATAAATTCAAGGTGGATAAAAGACTTAAATATAAAACATGACACCATTAAAGTCCTAGAGGAGAATGTAGGTAGGAAAATCTCAGATATTTCACGCAGAAACTTTTTTACTGACTTGTCCCCTAGAGCAAGGGACATAAAGGAAAGAATAAACAAATGGGACCTCATCAAAATTAAAAGCTTCTGCACAGCTAAAGAAAACAGTATCAAAATTAAAAGAGAACCAACTGTATGGGAAAACATATTTGCCAATGATACCTCACACAAGAGTTTAATCTCCAAAATATATAAAGAACTTACACAACTACACTCTAAGAAGACAAGGAATCCAATTAAAAAATGGGCAAAGGACTTGAACAGACACTCCAAGGAGGACATACAGAAAATCCAAAGACACATGAAATGATGTTCAATATCACTAGCTATCAGAGAGATGCAAATTAAAACCACAATGAGATACCACTTCACGCCAGTCAGAATGGCCATAAACAAAGCAACAAACAACAAGTGTTGGAGAGATTGTGGAGAAAAGGGGTCCCTAATGCACTGTTGGTGGGACTGCAGACTGGTACAACCACTATGGAAAGCAGTATGGAACTTCCTCAGAAAACTGAAAATGGATCTGCCTTTTGACCCTGCAATTCCACTGCTGGGGCTCTATTCTAAGAATACTAAAACACCAATCCAAAAGAACCTATGCATCCCAATGTTCATAGCAGCACAATTTACAATAGCTAGATGCTAGAAGCAACCAAGATGCTATCAGTAAATGAATGGATCAAAAAACTATGGTACATTTACACAATGGAATTCTATGCAGCAGAAAGAAAGAAGGAGCTCCTACCCTTTGCAATAGCGTGGATGGAGCTGGAAAGCATTATGCTAAGCGAAACAAGCCAGGCAGTGAAAGACAAATACCATATGATCTCACCTTTAACAGGAACCTAAACAACAAAACAAAGAAACAAGCAAAATATAACCAAAGACACTGAAATAGAGGACAGGCTGACAGTGACCACAGGGGAGAGAAGAGGGAATTTCAGGGGACAATGGGAAGGGCTCACGGGAACAAATTTAAAGGATACATGGGACAAAAACTAGGGGGAGGGTGGTAATGGGAGGGAAGTGGGGAGGGTTGGGATGGGGGGCTGGATTGGGAGTAAAAGGGAGAAAACTGTACTTGAACAATGATTTAAAAAAAGATATATAGCAAGAACTGTGTGGTTCACATTTGGCTTTACATTTGACTCATCAAGTCCCTGATTTACTTGATACCATGCTCCACCCTTTTTAGGTAATTAATTTTAGATGCGACATAGCAATAAAACCACTCTGGTCTCAAATGTGAAGCCACAATGACCATTTCCTTCCTTAGATGATTAATCTTAGCTTTAACATACAATATGCATTTTATCAGCTTTAAGATGCTCAACAAACACACAATAAGACTTCTTTCTCTTAGGGAGTTTTTGCTCAATTCCTTCCTCAAGCAAATATTTTCACATTGTTCATATAGACATTAATGTGTGCTAAGATGTAAGTGCAGGGAGTATAATAATGAAAAAACTCATGATCAGAGAATAAAAGAGGTAACATGGCGAGTTAATTCTGGATCTGGTTTTTCAGATGTATGGGAATGATATCCACTTCAGAGACTGACTGTGAAGATGAGATAAAACATTTCAGTGCCTTTTCACAGTGTTTGGAACAGAACTGAGCCCTCAAAAACAGTAGCTCTGATTACAATTATTAACAGCATTATCAAAATCATCATTATTTCAGAGTCCTTCTTAGGTAAATGAATGAAGTGAATCCTGAAGGAGATTGCAATGTGCTACCACCTGGCAAATCCTCAGAGCCTAATTATGATTTGGTTGCAACAAAATTTATTAAAGCCAAGACTCTTTACAACTTCATACACCATCCCCCTTTAATTCTGTGAAATTCAGATATGTCCCCAAGGTTCTGAATACAATGAACAAAACTCTGAATATGCTGCAGGTTTTTACATAAAGTAATCTCTGACTTATGATATCTTCTGGACTTCTACAGGAACTGTGCAAGCAAGTATGTCACCTTGTCTTCTGTCTTTATTGTACCTCCTTTGCTTTTCATAAGGTGCCTAGGGAAGGACACTTTCAATTTCAGCCACTTATTATTCTGTAGTCATTTCTGAAACCTCCATAGGAGCGTGTTTAAGGAACTGAAATACAAGTGTAACTGAAGCAAATAAGGTCATATTAGGACTCTTGGCTACAAGACCTAGAGCCTCAAGCAAACTTTTTTGCAAAACAAGAAAATATAATTTATTGGCTCTCTTAACTGGAAAACTTAAGAGCTGTGTTTTGAAGTGGAGATTGTTATGGAAGAAAGATTATATTCTTATGGTGATTAAAAATAAGTGTGAGAACCTGCATTAATATTAAAAATAATTATAAGCCATTGGAAGTTTCTATTGAAACAAGTAAGATGGTCAAATTTGAAGGTATTTTTCTCCAGCAAGGAAATAATTCAGTTCAACAAATCTTGATATTGTGCAGGGCTGGACCATGTCTGGCTGCCCCTCCCCACAGACACCCTGCCTTCTCAACCCTACTGTATGCTTCAGGACCGAGCCACGTAAATCAGGCTTCCTCATCCTCCAGTTTTGACTTGTTTTGCCAATATCAGGCATTGCCTGAAAGCTTAAGGTTAGGAGGAAAGAATTCAGGCATTTATATCTGCAGTTCACCCCTAATCTGCCATGAGTTAGCTAAGACTGTGTTCTTTGACCAAAATCTCAGCCTCTTTTAGATAGATCTTTCCTATAGTTGGAGGTATCAGAAGGTTCTAGTAAATATTTGCCCCCTTTTAAGCCTGCTGGTAATGACAGCTATCTGCTTTTGCTAGCTCTTGGGTATTTTGCCATTCTTTGTTAGCTTTGTTTCAATCTAACAAAAGTGTGTTAGCTTGTTCCAATCTAACAAATATGTGTCTAAACATATATTTGTTTTAAAAGAAATAGTTTATGAACTTATTTTCAATAACCACTTAGGACATTGCTTTTTCCTGCTGATTTCACATCTGACACAGTAATTTATATCAGGCTGAAAAAAATCTGCAAAATGTAGTTCTGTAATGGAGTTGCTCTCATACTGGATGGACACACCGACCTGACTGTGAAGATGGGAAGATGGGCCTCATTGTTCCCAATTCTCCATTCTCCTGCGATGGAACAGTGCAGCCGCAATCCTGCACAAACTCAGGGTGGGCGGAGTCAACTTCCTCACCCCCTTGTAAAAGCAGATGACGTTTCAAAAGCATGGGCTGCTGCCACTGAGGCCACAGTGGTTCTGTGGGTTGCACGTTCACAATCTTAAGTCAGAGTAAGCAGTATCAGAAAGGTTCTACTATCTGTAAGTCTTTAGCCAACAGAATAATTACTCTTAAACTTCAATTCCACAGAACAAGAATTTAAAGAACTAAGTGACTGTCTTTGTTCTACATGGAAAGTATCCAAGCATGCAAAACGAGTTGAAATTATTCAATGAGTAACTAGGTAGAAAATGTGAGTAAATTGTTTAAGTTAGGAAGTGTTTAATAAAATATTTTTACCTTTTCTCGTAATGAGAGGACAGTAATGTGAAGTTGAAAGAAGCTTTAAATCAGGCATCATGTCAACTTTGTTACAGTCTTCACATTTATGGTTAGTATAACTTAAATCAATTAACCTGTGTCATATCAACTTATCTATTTAAATTTAGAATTCTCTAATTTTGCTTCGCCCTATTGTATTTTAAATGCCCAGGACCATTTCTAATTCTTTTTGAAATTTCTGGCTGCAAAGAGGTCTTCCAAAGCCTCAGCAACTTGGTGAAGTCAATCAGGACTTTAAACAGAGTGTTCCGAGTAGGAAACAGAATCTAAACACAGGCCGAGCGTCTCTGTGACCTTTGAAATAGTGACACCGTGATGGCTACAAAGCAATAGAATATCATAGCACTGTCAAACCCATGAAATAAGGCACTTAAATGAAATACCAACAAATTAAAAAAAAAAAAAGAAGGAAGAGAACTGAAGAGTCTCCTGCACCACATTCCATCCAGAATTCAAATAGAAATTTTGGTTAGATACAAACCTCTCATAAGTAACTTCAACCTCATGCACAAGGGAAATATAAGCAATCTATTGGCAGGACTGGAGAAAAGCAAAACATCTCCTGCAGCATCAAGGAAGTAGTTGCCAACATCAGTGGGAAACTCTCTGGGCTGACAGAGAAACGGCTGTGAAAGCATAGAGAAGGCTGACAGAGGTGAGCATGTGGACTGGCCTTCATTTGCTGCAGGGTGTGCCAGCCAACCTCACTTTTCCAGGGGAAGGTTCCGTTAGGGCAAGTGTGGCGACTCTCTGGGACCCCTGAAAGCTGTTCCTGGGGTGGGTGCTTTCTTCCTCCAAGTTAAAAGGTACAAAGTTGAGCTACCAAATGTAATTAAACAGGAAAAGTTGCTTGAAATGGCCACTGGGTACCAAAACATAAAAATCAGGGCCAGAGACCCAGGAATTCAGGAATGAAGTAAGTTAAAATGGAGAAAAGAGGTGGGTTCGGGGGGATGTGAATGGAGCTAGAGGAACATTGCTTGTGACAGGAGCTTTTAGACACTGCCAACAGATGTGTAGAATTCTGGGGTAAAAGAAAGGGATGGAGCAAAAACTACCACATCTCTTCAATGTCCAGGTTCTAAACAAGTTGAGAAAAAATAAACAGTAGTTATGGAGAGCAAAGTATTACTTTTATTCATCAGCAGCTAAGCTGGAGAACTTTCAGGTGGGATAGTGAAATAGGATTGCCACTATTGGACACCTGAATTAGACAGATTTAGGCAAGCACTGCTGGACCAGCACAGGCCTCCCTGCATTGAGATTTTCCCCAGTAGGACTGACAGTGTAAAGAAGCCCAGGAGAGCCTGTCTTGTATGAAGGCTTTGTCCCTGAGAGAGATGAGTAGAGCTCAGCCAAGCCTTTCTAGTTATCCTACCCAAGTTCACCCAAGTAGAAGAGAGATCTAGGTTACACTGACTGAGTTCCATTCACTGAAAAGAAACATTACGAATAGGGGAGGCACCTTCCTCACTCATAGGGAGTGGCTAAATTTGAATGGATTTGCTGGGGTGGCAGAGAGAGCTCAGAATAATATGGGAAGCATTAGCCACAGGAGGTAGAAGTCACAGTGCTATGCTCCAGGACCTGGAAGGAAGCAGTGCTCATCAAAACCCAGCCACATGTAATTAAAATGTTTTTAGGAGCCTTGAAAATCGAGCCAAGGATAAAAAGTATTCATCAACTCCAGAACTTTCATCATCATATTCCTGTATTTGTATTTGTATTCCCTGAGGTGGCTTAGCACTTTATACTTTTCAAAAATACTTCCATATATTGTCATTCTCTTTATATTCATAATCATCCTTTTGGGGGACGCAAGCCTATTATCATTATAGTTATTTCATAGAAAAGCACAGAGGGCTATGATGTCATTTTCTTGGAAGATATTCAGTGGAAGAACTAAAGCAAAAAAATCGGTTTTCTAAAATTTTTATGACTTGACTATGAAACTTGATTTACTTGATGACATAAGTAGAAGCTAAGAAAGAAAGCACCGATAGGTTTCTTAACACATTGACCTCATTCTCCACATATAAGACTTCAAAAACCCAAAGTTTCAGGCTGGGCCCAATTATCATTAACCATCTTGAGTGGAAATCTTTGACCCATTCCATCCATGAGCTAAAATTTTATACAGTGCCACATAAAGGAAAATCAGTTGTGTTTCTTTTAATAAATTTTAGATGTATTAAATTTCTTTTTTTGAGCTTTATATTTATTTATTAAAGTATATTTTATTGATTATGCTATTACAGTTGTCTCATTTTTTCTCTTCCCTTTCTCCCCCTCCTCCCTGCACCATCCCCTCTCCCTCCAGCACTCCTCCCCCCATCCCACAGTTGACATCCACTGGTTGTACATATAAGTTCTGTGGCTTTGTTAAATTTCTACATGTATTACTGAAATTTATTTTAAATTCCCTTTTTTTGCTAAACTCATGGCAATATAAAAAAACCTTCTTAACCATTCTTTGTAGGATAGAAGGGACATTTGTGTGTAAGCCAGTGACTTCTTTACCTTTGCTGAGTACAGAATAAATGCTAGACTTTATCTAGGTGCTTGTTTACACAAAGAAGAAAAAGACTTGTCATTAGCTCAATGTAATCGAGTCAAGGAAGTGGATAAATCAGTAAACATAATAAATTATCACAGCTGAAATGATAGGGGGATACAAAGCCTTTAATACCTAGAAGTGCAAATGATAAAATAAAGAGATAAATGGCAAATTAAAGTCTAAACTTTTAGAACTTTTTAAACAGATTTTATGTAACATATAAATTTTTTTCTACTAGAAGTTTACTTCATAAATCTTATAGGAGCTGAATTTACCCTACTCAGCTTATAAATACAAATGATTTAACTTTATGGTCCCTAAAATTTTTTCAAGTGTAAATGATTGACATTAATTGTCATTGCACAAGTCATCACATTAGCATTTCCCTGGCTATCACAGGAGCGTGAGGGCAGGGATTAGGGGAGAAAAACATCTGGATCCCAGAGCAGATAGAATCATGTGAGAACTGAATGATATGTTCTAAAAGACAACATGTTCCAGTATTCAAGGTAAGAATAGTGACACGTCCTTATAGACTCTCTGGACTGACCTGACAATTAGCTAATAACTTAATGCATCTGCAGAAAGAATCTATCTTTATGATTTTCTCTGTGCCTATTGGAGAATTTTCAATGAAACACAGTATATCCTTAATCACATAGGATCCTAAGAAATTACTTAAGTTGTGACTGAAATATTGAGCCATCTGTCATAAAAAAATAGAAAATATTTCTAGTATCATCCAACTTGCAAAAGTCTTTACCTATGAAAAGTGTTTTAGAAAGGCATATTCAGGATAGAAAAATGAGCCTGTGTTAGTTTGCCTGAGAAAGCATTCTAAATCTTGCTTGCCAACTGAATAATCCATTCCATGCAAGTAGAAAAGCTCTCATGGGGTCTTGTTTATCTTGTGGTGGGAACATAAGCCATAGCTATGGCACAACTGCCCTGTCTGAAGCACTCAGTTCTAAATTACTCACGTGTGTGGGACTCAACTTAGAGGACATACCTGATGCAATGATCTGCAGTTCCATAAGGAACTTCTTTGTCCAAATGGATTTATACACCACCTTTTTCTTTTTGATATGAATAACTCACCCAATTGTGTGTTTCTCAGTGACAACTGAGGTATAAACAGGACTTCATTTATTTGACTTGCTGATTTTGGTAAAATTCTGAAACAATTGCTGGCCTTGGTGCTAACAAATGTACTACAATTGAGGATGTGAGATTAGAGTAAGCCCCAGTGTAGTCATGGGTGGCCCCACAAAGCCCAGTAGGGAAATACCTGTGATTCAGAGTCACCAGGCAGCATTTCTAGAAATGATAGGCCATTTGTCATAAGGTGAGGAGTGAAGGGCATCAGGCCACAGATGTGAAACTGGTAGCAGAAATGTAGACACCTCAGAGAGGGCGGAATTTCATCCTACCAAAACTGGCCAGAGACCTGCAGTTAAAGCAGTTGGAAATAAAAGCAGAGAATAAAATATCTCCCAGTACAGCATTTTGCCCATGATACACACTGAACTGGTGTTATACACAAAACAGAAGACACTACTACCCCTTCTCCAGAGTTTCAGAGGAAAAGTCATTCTGTAGACTACTAAACAAACTCCTCTGGGTCAACTTTGTTGTCTCTGGAAAAGCAAGAGATAGAAAATACTTGAAAGGTAGCTCATTCAGGATGAACATAATGGACTTCCTCATTTTTCTAAGAAAATAGCCATTGAATGGTCACGACCAACACTGAAAACAAACCTGGAAACAATATACAGAAGTCAAAAATGCATGTGTGTGTGTGTGTGTGAAACACCTCATAATTTACAGATTGTTCACTGATAAAGCAAATTCAAAGTACACATTATTAGTATTGTGGATGCCATATTTCTTATGTACATATATGGGAATTTTCTAGGGAACTACTGGACAGAGTAAGGACAAGCCCCACAGCATAAACCAAGTTCAACCCATTGTTTATGTCACATACACTCAGATCCCATCGGTCAAAGCAAATCCTAAATAAGCCCAAAGTCAAGAAGTGAAGACATTCATTTTACACATCAGGACACCATGGCAAGGATGTGCATGAGTAACTGTATTACAGAGGAACGAAGTGCTGGAACCAATAATTTGGTCTAATACAACTAGTATTTTCTGACTTTCAAATTTTTTGAAAATCTGTGTGATAAGTAGTGTTTACATATTATAGTATTGTTTTGCTTACCTTTGATTATTGAAGAGATTAAGCACATTTTATATTTTTCCAGGTATATTTCATTTTTCACAAGATGTAGGAATATTCTCAAATCAAGTCCATTGTCCATTACATTTTGCCCATATGCTTGTGCATGTCTTCTCTGACATCTCCTAATGTGGCTTATCTTCACTTTTTTCCTAAGACTTTGAGGACCAAAATATTTTATTTTAATGTAACTTAATTCATCCATCACTTTTATAGGGTGGATGCTTTTCTATTTATAAAAGAGGTTCTTCCCTGAACTAACAAACAAAACATAGACAGACTCATAGATGGAGAACAGATGACAGTTAGTGGCGGGCGGGGTGGGGGGGGAAGCTAGGGGGTGAAGGATTTGAGCAAAAAGGAAAATGGACTCGTGAATACAGACAACAGGGTGGTGTTTGCTGTGGGGAGGAGGTATAAGGGGACTAAATGGTAATGGAAAAAATATAATAAAGACTATATTTTTTAAAAAAGAAGTTTTTCCTTATTCAAAAATCACAAAATATTTTCCTATATTAATTTCTTGAAAATATCAGTTTTGCCTTTAACAATTAGATCTTGAACTCACCTGGGAAATTTGGGGGTATATAATATCAGATAATAGTAGTCTAATTTTACTTTTTCCCCATGTGGATTTCAATGTACCACTACCTTTCATTGAAAAGTCTACATTTCTCCACCCTGGCTGGTGTGATTTAGTGGGTTGAGCACTGGTTTGCAAACTGAAAATTCACAGGTTTGATTCCCAGCCAGGGCTTATGCCTGGGTGATGAGCCAGTTCCATAGTTGGGGACCTGCTAGAGACAACTGATGTTTCTCTTTGCACATAGGTGTTTTTCTCCCTTTCTTTCTCTCTCTCTTCTCCTCTCTCTAAAAATAAATAAAATCTTTTTTAAAAGTCTGCATTTCTCCACTAATCAGTTATGCCATCTCTTTCATATAGTGTCCATTTACACGTATTTTTTTAGGTTATTAGTTCTGCCCATTGTTCTATATGTCTCTTACTGAATCATGTCATTTTATTTATTAGAAAGTAATAATAATCTTAATATTAGTAAGAAAAACTCACCTACTTTGGGAATAAGGCAAGTTAAAATGTCACAAAATTCAATGACCTTACGGACAGTCATCTATAAAATGAATAAATGGTTGCCAGATTGCTACAAGCCATTGGTTAATTTCTAGAATTTTGGTAAGTTTAATTAGAAAAATTTTTGCTGGTATTCTTTTGTTTTTATGGACAAAGGATTTCTGGAGGTCCTTACTCTGCAATTTCTACTGATATCACTCTGATAATGTTTAAAATTGAATTTATATCCAACAACTTTTAACAACTCACCTACTAATCCTAAACACTTATCTGTCAATACATTAAATGGTAAGCTTTTCTGTCTTATTCTAATATCAAAGCAAAACTTCTATTTTTGCTATTAAGTATAATGTCTCTATAGGTATTTTTATATAATGTAATTAGATTAAGAAACTACTTTTTTCTCAGTTTTCTAAAATTTCTACCATCTATGAAAGTTGGATTTTTCTGCATATATTAAAATAAAAATATTATTATTCTCCTTTAAACTCTTAAAGCTGTGAACTACATTAATTGCTTTTTTTTTAACTTGGGTTTAAGTATTTTTTCACATTTTTTTATTGTTGTTCAAGTACAGTTGTCTCCATTTTCCCAATATTAAACCAAATTACTCGATTTCTTAAATGAAGTCCATTTGTTTTATCCTTTTTTTTCTGGGAATATGATGGCTAATCTTTTGTTTAGAATTTTCACGTTTCTATTCATGATTGAAACTGACCTGTAATTTTCCTTCTTCATTCTATCCTTTTCAAGTAGTGGTGGCATCAATATTATACCAGACTCAAAAAATAATCTGGAGAAATTTTTTTACATTATCTGGAAGAGTTGTATGAAATTGAATCATTTTCTTCCCTGAGAATTTGGTAATACTCACCTGTCTACTTATGAAAAAAATCTTGATTGCTAGTCTAATTCTTTAATTTAAATTCAGGTGCTTTTTTCTTCTAGTTGGTTACAGTAGCTTATACTATTCTAGAAATGTATTCACTCTGCTTAAAATTTCAAAATAATTGTATTGTTTTCCATAGTACATTGTTACAAGTTTTAATGTCTTCATCATTTCCAAAGATGTCACCTTTTTTATTCCTGATATGTGTGCCTCATTGTTTTAAATCAGTGTCACTGAAATTTTGCTAGTTATGTTGTTTTCTTCAAAGAACCAACCTTTGTCCTCACTGATCTTTTCAATTGCATGTTTATTTTCTATTTTATTAATAATCCTATATTAAGTTTATGTCCTTACTTGTAATAATTTTTAGTTCTTATTCCAGTATCTTGAGAAAAACCTTGGTTCTTTTATTTTCAGCTTTTAAAAATACTATATGCATCAAAAGCTATTTTTGTCTTTAAATACTACCCCTCTATACATTTTAAAAGTACACTTATATTTTATCACCTATGTTGTTCAAACAGAGATTTAATGTGGATAACTTGGTCTAACAGCTGCCATTAAGTAGAAGTCAATACTCCTCTTTCATTGATGGAAACACCACATGTTCGTGGCTTGTCCTAGTGTTAAAACTGTTAAATGTATAGCATGCTATACCTTTCTCCAACTTGTTTTTACTTTTCCCAATGGCTCCTTGATTTCGATAATTTACTATATTCTATCTCTACTAAGTGAGCCTATTTTACTTCCATCATCTCACACAGTAAACTTCCCTCCTGATCAATTCCATTCAGCAGCAGAAATCATTGCATAAAAGTTAGAGGGTACTTCTAGATTTTCTTGTGCATTTAAATCTTTTTAACATACACATATATTTCCAAATCTTTACATCTTGAGATTCATTCATTCATATCATTTTTATTGTGATATTTAATTTATTTCATTTGAAATATAGAGCTTCCTAGGTTCTTCTCATTCAGATTTTTCAAGTCACAAGAGATTATCATGACTACTTTAAAAATGCAAAACAAAACAATCTGGACAACATTCAAAATAATGCTGAGCTAAAGACAAAGAAATGCAAATGAGCTAAACTACACAAAGTGACAAGACATTAATACAGTACTAGTGAAAGGAAAAAGAATATGCCATAGAAGTAGGGAGAAACAACTGAATTTTAAATCACTGCATGAGGAGTAGTGTGACACACTAATATTCTAAAGATCCTCAGCTACAGGCTGAACCTTTTACAACCTACCAATTATTTACCTCATATTTTCACCAAATATTTAACAATAGTATACCAAAACCTGTGGACAGGAAAGAGAACTCAGAGAAATACTCCCTAAGGTGTACAGTGCTTCCTACATGTTCCCACCTGATAAAAGTAATGTGTCTTTCTGGAGGTAAATGTTATATACTTATGTCTCTACTTATGCTTTATATGAAATTATCACTACTTTATTACAAAGTATGATACAAGAGAAAGGAAGAAGTAGTTAACAAATGCAGACTCAGTGATTTCCATAGTGGTGAAATTAACTGACTTTAAAATAATGTGATTAAATGCCAGAGCATCTAGTAAAAAAGGTGGAGAAGATGTTTTAAAATCAGGAAATTCATCAGAGGTATGAAAGCTATAATGAGAACTATATGGAAATGTTTATAATGAAATTACCATGTGAAAAATATGTTTAAAGTACTTAATAGCAGATAAGTTCAGAAAACTTGAAGATAGGTTAGATACAAAGAATCTCACCTAAAACTCAAAGATTTTTACAAAAATGAACATAACAAAACAATTATGTGTAATTTTAGTCACAAAAAGAGTGACAGAATAAGGCAGAACATTTAAGATAATGGCTGAAAACTTTCAAAAACTGGTGACAAATGTTAACCCATCAATCCAAAATTCTCAGCAAGGAGCAGAAAGTAAATTAAAAAACAGTACTATACCTATGTACAGCATAATCAATTCCTAAAAATCAAAGATAAAGAGTAGTTCTTTATAGTAGTCAGAGAAGAAAAGACTGAGTACATACTGGAAGAAAAAAAATATATATATAAGGGTTGGCTACCAGTTTATCAGAAATAATAAAGGCCAGGTGACAATAAAATGTTATCTCTGAAGTGCCAAAATTGAAAGTAAAGTTGTCAAATCTAGAATTCTATCTTCAGTAAAAATGTTCAACTATGAAAGCATTATAAAGATGTTATCACATAGCAAAAGCTAGAATAATTTGTCTTCAACAATCCACACTCCAAAAAATACACATTTGAAAAAAAACATGTCATTTAGGCTTAAAAATGTTCCAGACAAAACCCAAGAACTTCTTGAAAGAATGAAGAGTGTCAGAGTAAATAGTTAGTAAACATAAAATACTTTTAAAATTATGTTTATTTTATTTATATTATAGTTATGCAATTTTGAAAGATGATTTTTACTAAAAAATAGTGAAAATATTTTTGAGATTAGAGTATACTAGAAGTAAATTATAATAACACCAGAAAGAAAGAGTGGGAGAAATAAATGGAAAAACATGATTATAATTTTTACAAGATTCTTATGCAGATCCTGAAGTAATTTGTTACTATTATTTTAGGGTAGACTATGGTAACTTTATGATTCCTGTTGTAATATCTAGAGCAATCATTAAAAAAGTAAAATAGATATACCTATAAAAGCCAATACAACAGACAAAAGGGGATATAAAAATGTTACCAAAAGGCAAAAAATGAGAAACAGTGAAACAAAGTACAAATTGAATAAAAAACTACCAGAATGACATATTCAACACAACCACATGAATAATTATATTAAATGTAAACAGAATAACCACTCCAATTAAAAGACAGAGATTACTATACTGAGTAATAAAAAAGGCCCAATTATACTCTTTATAAGAAAATAAAACTTTAAGTATAAATGCACAGACAGGTGGAAAATAAAAGTAGAAAATATTCTCATGCAGAAACTGAGCATAAGAAAGCTTATATGGCTATACAAATTCCAGGCAAAAATAAAAAACTTCAAGATAAAAATCTTAATAGAGACAAAAAAGGGCATTTCATGGCAAAATAAAAATTTATCAAGACAACATAAAATTGCCTACATGTATGTACCTAATTAAAGCAGAGCTTCAAAATACATTAACTGAATTTGACAAATCTAATGTAAGAAACAAATATGCAATCAAAATTGGAAACTTTATCAAACCTTTCTTAGTAACTATTAGAATAAGTAGACAAAAAGTCAGCAAAAATATAAATTTCAAAAGAACTATCAATCTGACCCAATTGGCAATTATACAATGTTCCCAAATTCAAACTATACACACAAATGCATCTGGAACTTTCACTAAAAACGCAGAATGGGCCTGAAACAAATTGCAAAAAATATCAAATAATTATAATCACATAAAATGTATTCTCAGACTACAACAATATTAAATTAAAAATCACTAAATATATCTAGAAACATATATAGTATATAGAAACCATAAGTATTTTAGCATATAAAAAATAAATATGTATTTAAATAAGCAAGTAGAAATTTAAATAAATACAGAGATAAACTTAAGTGCCTATCAGTAAATGAGTAGATAAAAAAAACTATGGTACATTTACACACTATAAGTGGAACCTAATCAACAAAACAAATGAGCAAGCAAAATATAACCAGAGACATTGAAAAAGAACAACCTGACAGTAACCAGAGACGAGGGGAGAGAGGGATAATGGGGGAAAATAGGGAAAGGGCCATCAAGGAAAATATATAAAGGACACATGGACAAAGCCAAAGGGGGTAGGTTCCAGGGCTGGAGGTGGGGATAGGCAGGGCATGAGGCATAGTGGGGGAAAATAGAGACAACTGTACTTGAACAACAATAAAAAATATATATAAAAAAGAAATGCATATGAAAGGAAATACAATATGTAAATATACAAAAATTATAAAAATGTAGAAAATGTAGAAATTAAACAAAGTATACCTAAACAGTTCATAGGTCAAAGAAGACATACAAGTAAATTACAGTGCATATTTGAGTAATAATAAAAAAAATCAAAGCACATAAAGATATACAAGATGTAATTAAAATCATGCTAAGAGAAATTGATAGCTAGAAATAAAATTTCTTCAAAAGAATGTCTTATATCAATAACCTAGGATTATACTTGAAGAAGTTAGGAAAAAGAGCAAATTATATGCAAAGTAGAAGAAAAATTAAAAATGAATGTAAACCATAGAAAATAAAAACCAGAAAATATATAAAAATGGTAAAATGTCAGTTTTCTGAAAAGATTAATCTAAGAAAATATTTTTAAAGTATAAGAAATACAAATTAACATCAGGAAGAAAAACATTAAAATGATAATAAGAAAATATTATAAAAATAAAGTATGGATAAATATGATATAATACCCAGCAAATGGCTGGATTTCAAAAACATCATGTTAAATTAATGAAGCCAAGCATGGAAGAATTCCTTGCAATAATCACATTTATATAAATTCTAAGAAAGATAAAATTCATTAATAATGACAGAATATTAGAAAGTCATAAAGGACACACGGACAAAGCCAAGGGGGACAGGATCGAGGGTGGAAGGTGGGGATGGCTGGGGTGAGGGGGAATGGTGGGAGGAAAAGGGAGACAACTGTACTTGAACAACAATTAAAAATGTGAAAAAATAAATAAATAAAACCTTTTTTTAAAAAACAAAGTCATGGAAGTGAGTCATGATTGAGAAGGTGCATGAAGGAAAGTTTCTGGTGTGCTGGAAATGGTCTGTTTTTCGTGTTCTTTGGTGTTTACACAGGTATGTACAACAGTTAAGCATGAGCAATTATTAATTTCTGTATATTTAAAATACCATAACTGATATTAGCCATACCTCAATTTTTTAAAAAAGTTGACAGAAGACTTTTCTTGCTTTGATCCTGTGTTCAGAAGAGAGGCTGAGACCTATATCTTACTTTTGACATCTTCGATGATCTGATATTCCTCCTTGCTGAGCCTTCACCCAATCCAGCAGCCATATATATCTCTCCCCAAATATGTTTTTCCCTCCTTATAAGCTTTTCCCAAAGCTATCTGTGCTCTTTGGATACTGTCTTCCTTGACCTATCCAAATTCTGATACCTCAAAGCCCAGTTCTAATCTCCCTTCAGTCTTGCTCATCTACTCTTGCTAATATTATTATTTTTTATTATAAACAACTACTGTTTACTGAGCATTTTACATGCTGTATCCTGTGCTGCTTTACTTGGTTAGTACTTGGTTAGTCACTTCTCATAACAACCACATGTGATGAGTAATGTTATCCCTATCCCTATACAGAAAACTAGGCTCAAAAGCAATCTGCAAAATATAATACAACTAGAAAGAAGCTGAGCCAAGATTGCCGGACTATGAAAACTGAGTTCTTAAGCCATATTCATTCAGTATTACATTCAATCACATGCTTTCTTTTGGTCAGGATGAGCAAGCACTTTAATAGTTTTTGTTGTTACTGTCTCTTGAGAATAGAAGTCAGAGCTGTCATTTCTCTACACCTAAAATACTTAACATATTATAGTCATATAGACTGACTGACTTAAACTAAAGTTATTATCTCCAAGTCTCTGGGGTTAGATCTCTCCCTAAGTCAATAAAGAAAACAGTCACAATAATTATGACTAAAATAATGAGAGTTTTGTTGACTTCTTTTTTTAATACTTTAAATAGATGCACTTTATTGTATTTACCTTATATTCTTTTTTAAATATATTTTATTGATTATGCTATTATTACAGTTGTCCCATTTTCCCCGTTCATTCCCCTCCACCCTGCCCACCCCTTCCCACCCACATTCCCTTCCTTTAGTTCATGTCCATTTGTCATAAGTTCTTTAGCTTCTACATTTCCCATACTATTCTTGCTCTCCCCATCTATTTTCTACCTATTGTCTATGCTACTTATTCTCTGTATCTTTTCCCCCTCTCTCCTCCTCCCCCCACTTCCCTGTTGCTAACCCTCTATGTGATCTCCATTTCTGTGGTTCTGTTCCTGTTCTATTAATTTGCTTTTGTTTTAGGTATGGTTGTTACTAACTGTGAGTTTGATGTCTTTTTTTACTGTTCATATTTTTTAACTTCTTTTTCTTAGATAAGTCCCTTTAACATTTCATATAATAAGGGCTTGGTAATGATGAACTCCTTTAACTTTGCCTTATCTGAGAAGCACTTTATCTCCCCTTCCATTCTAAATGAAAGCTTTGCTGGATAGAGCAATCTTGGATGTGGGTCCTTGCCTTTCATGACTTGGAATACTTCTTTCCAGCCCCTTCTTGCCTGCAAGGTCTTTTTTGAGAAATCAGCTGATATTCTGATGGGAACTCCTTTGTAGGTAACTGTCCCCTTATCTCTTGCTGCTTCTAGAATTCTCTCCTTCATTTTTACCTTGGGTAATGTAATTATGATGTGCCTTGGTGTGTTCCTCCTTGTGTCCAACCTCTTTGGGACTCTCTGAGCTTCCTGGACTTCCTGGAAGTCTATTTCCCTTGCCAGATTGGGGAAGTTCTCTTTTATTATTTGTTCAAATAACTTTTCCACTTATTGTTTTTCCTCTTCCCCTTCTAGTACCCCTATAATTCGGATGTTGGAACATTTAAAGATGTCCTGAAGGTTCCTAAGCCTCTCCTCATTTTTTTTTGAATTCTTATTTCTTCATTCTTTTCTGTTTGGTTGTTCCTTTCTTCCTTCTGGCCCCTTCCATTGATTTGAAACCCAGTTTTCTCTCCATCACTATTGGTTCCCTGTGCATTTTCCTTCATTTCTCTTATCATAGCCTGCATTTGTTCATCTAATTTATGACCAAAGTCAACCAATTCTGTGAGCATCCTAATCATCAGTGCTTTGAACTGTGCATCTGATAGGTTGGCTATCTCTCATTTGCTTAAAAGTACTGGCCAACGGGCTCTTTTGAGCCATCCCCCCCCCCTTTAGTCTGGTTGCAACTGTTAAGTATGAGGGGTGGAGTCTTAGGTGTTCACCAGGGTGGGGCACCTCAGTTGCTGGGTTGTGACATTGTATGTGGGGGTGGGGTTTGAGAGGGAACAATGGTGCCTGCTCTGCTCTCTCTAGGACTTCAGTCCCCTTTGCCACTTCCCACAAGCAAATTGGGCCCCTCTGGTGCTGGCTCCTGGGCAGGTGGGCTTGTGTACTTTCTCGGACTTTATGGGTTTCCCCAAGGAGCCTCTTGTTAGGCTGAGAGTATCGCCTGGCCTCAACTCCCACAGGTGTTTTCAATCGGTGCCTTCAGGCATTGTTTCCCAGTGCTGGGTCCCTGGGTTACGCAGTCTGTGTTGCTGCCTCTTTTCACTTAGTTTGTCCACGCACAAATGTGTGACTGTGGACAGCCAGCTGCCTTGCGTGCCTCACTGGGTCTGCTTGTTACCTCCTGTGCCCAGGGTCTGCCACTGGTCCGTCAGCTGCCCCTGCGCTTCTGGGGTCTGCCAACTGCCGTCTGTACCCTGCGAGCCCATGTCTGCCAGCCACTGGGTTTTCCTGCCGGAACCCCTCGACCCCTCTCCGTAGGCCTCTGACTACACCCCTTCTTACCGGTCTGGATGAATGGTAGTCAGACTTCCGTTCAGTTCATTTCTCTCCATTCTGGTTGTTTTTTGTTTCTAAATTTTTGTTGTCCTTAGTTTTGGTTGCGCAAGGAGGCACAGTGCAACTACCTATGCCTCCATCTTGGCCGGAAGTCCTGTTGACTTCTGACTAAGCTGTTGTCAATGCTACCACTTGTCGGATTCATGCTGCATGGGTTATACCATGGTAATGACTAAAATCGACCTCTTGAACATTAACACAAATACAGAGACATCGTTATTATCTTTACAAATATTTGGTATTCATTTGAGCTTTGATGAAAGCAAAGCTGTCATTTGGGTAAAGAGCTTTTAACACAAAATTAAAGCTGGGGATGTTTTATTCTACTTCCTTGTATTTGTAAGATTAAATGACAAATAATGCTTATTGTAATTTGATTCATCTCTTAGTAAATTTGTTAAATGGAGATTCTCTGACATCCTTTGTTTCTTTCTTAAAATATAAGTATTACCTTTCTGAATATCTCTAGGTTTCTTATTTCATATTTCAGTGAAAACTAATACAAGTTTTCTTCACCTCCAGCACTTCTGATCTTCTCAGTACCACAGGGAACCACATTCATTTGCTGCCCCCTTGCCCTCTGACTCCCAAGAAGGCATGACCAGTAGAAGGAATAGCAAGAGACTGGAGGACAAAAGCAGGGTAAAATCCAGGGTATTTCTATCCTTCTCTCTACTTCTGGTGACATCCCTGGCAAGGGTCACATATCCTGCTGGCTTCAACTTCCAGCACACAGCTCTCCACCTTCCCCATGATTCTAACTGCACAGAAAGATCTAGCTCCTGGACTCTGATAATATCGCCTCTTCATGTTGTACCTCCCACACTGGGGTGGTAGTGCCATCCTGCTGTCGCAAACCTCTAGATTGCTCCATTCTGCTTTTTGGGTCTCACCTAATCTTTCTGTTTAAAAAATAGATAACCAGATTCTTATTAGAATCCTTGACATTAAATACCTCCTTTCTGAGAGACCTGGAGAGGTGTCTGGGTTTTGTTTTGTTTTTTGTTTTTAACTTAGACCTTGACTAATACATTAACCTTTTTTAACTAATCAGTTAATATCACCCAGCCCCTATATGTTACAGTAATATACTTTCAAAACTTCAAATGCAATAGGAAAAAAATTCTCAAAAAATGACAATGTGGTGATTACTGGGAAGAGGGGAGTATAAGAGGACAAAATTGTAATGGAAAAAATAAAATAAGCATTAAAGAAAAAAAGAAAAACAACCAAGTACATAATTTATGAAAATCCTTTTATTTTCTCTCTTGTTTATTCAGCATGTGATGGCAGCAATTAGTAGCACTATGGAAGACTCTTTGTCCCTATTCTCATTGATAATATAGTGCTCAAGGTCACACTGGGGAGCACAACACTAATTTCTCTGATTTAGTAAGTGTTTCTTCCTTATTTGAATTTGTCAGGTATAGTTCCATTTCTGACTAGCTTTGTCAGGCACTTTGGTATGTTTAACATAATAAATCACCAATTAATTAGTAGCCAGTAAATAAAAGGAAATAAACATAGATTTTTATCAAGAGGTGACAACCAAACAGTGTTTCGAAAGAGAAGCAGCCATATTGTTGAAACATGAGCCAACCTAATGCAGTATCTTTTTTCCCTATGGCTTATTAATAACTAGCAAGTTCTGTTAATTTTCTAAAGTCTTACATCACAAATACATATTATTAAAAATTAATGCTTTCCAAAATAATGTATCATTGTATCTTGAGATAAATCAGAATATATATCGTTAAATCAACTGATATTCAGGACTCAATAAATATGTCTACTGCAGAGACTCACATCAAGATGAGCTCATAAAACACATCTGCAGTCACGCTGAGTGATGTCGTCACAGTGTTTTAGATATACATCTAGGAAACGCAGAATCAAAGCTTCCTATGTCAGCAACAGCAAACTAAAACGTGTCCTTTGTTTCCACTATTCTGGTGTGAATAGATGAGGGGAGCCACATGCCTCACCAAGGCCAGCACATGCTTTGACAACCCTCCTGATGCATAGTAGTGTTGTTAATCTAATAGCAAGTTGAATGTCTTCCAACTGGGTCAGTGGAAAAGGGCCTGATCCCAGAGCTGTTATCCGTTACTAATAGAGGTCATCAATGACCTCTATTGACAACACAAAAAAGAGAAAGATAGCCTAGCACAGACATATGTGATGATTGGGAAAGAGGATTTAATGACACCTATGTAGTGTGTGATCTTAGAAAACATGACTTCATCCGTTAGACCTCAGTATACTCATCTGTAAAGCAAAAAGTCTGTAGCAGCTGATCTCCAAGTCATTTTACCTCTAATATTCCTTGTCCTGCAATCTCTCATCTCCATTTGTTTGGCAATATTCTCTTTAATAACTGGCTAGACATGTACAAAGGAAAATGAGAAATAGGATTCCCTTAGAGCTATGATACAGACAAATAAAATTATGCATATTATAAGGAAGCCAGAACTAATATTAGTGTAAAAGCCAAAAGAAAAAAAATGCTAAACCATGCAAAAAAATGTATATGGTCTACCAGGAAGTAAGTCTGAGTGGGTGAAAGTCAAGGTTGGGTGGCTCCATTGTAGCAGAAGGAAGAAGAAAAGCACTAAAAAGAGAGCAACCCAGTCAAAAAAAAAAAGCAATGATTTTCTTGTGCTCTCCTTTCAGTACAAGGGGCCATAAAGCCACCCACTTTCTAGTCAGTCTTCTAAGATAATTACAAAGAAATGCACAGAAGACAATGATCTTTTAAACTAAAATTTACAGTACCTACAACAACGTGGAAAAGCTTCTTTTCCTTTTTAATAAGTATAAGCTGGGGAGCATTTTTTTTTCTTTTCAGCCTAGTAGAAAGGAATTTCTTGAGCATTTGACAGAATAAGTCTCTAAAATATTTCCAACTTCCTTTCCCTTTGTTTTTCTTTTCTTTCTTTCTCCCCCCCCCCCCGCCCCCAGTCCCAGGTAACTGAATGTTAACCAGAAGGAAAATCCAATCTCTTATTTAGTTTCATTTAAAAACGGAAAAGAATTTATCAAGGTGAGTAGTTTCCTTTGTTCATCTGTGAATGATTTATTACCAAAGAGCAATTACGAAGTAGCTTAGGTGTGAGAATATCACACAATAGAGACTTCTCACTGTAATCAGAGAGGAATTCAGTTCGCAGCAGTGATGGAAAACTGAGTTGCTCAGTGTCTTGGTCAATGCATACAATCACAAGAGTAGTTACCAAAAAACCAAAGTTGTTCTAAATTTCCCAGTAGCAACTCATTGTTTAATCATAATGTGTTTTGTGTATCCTCAGAACTGGTTGTCACAGAGTTTGGGGTTTTTATTTTCTCATCCTAGGATAGAGCATGGCATCCAGTTCTTGAAGTGGAGCTCCCAGGTTTCATTGGTAAAATGTGCCTTCCACAGCACGTGACCACAAAGATAGTAAGGACCTTATTCTCTTGCACAACTCCCCCAGCTTTGACCATTCTACCAACCCTGAACGTAGAAGGGAAAGTATCTGACACTTTGGAATCCATTCCAGTAAGTTTAGAGTACTTGATAGTCCTATAAAATCAGAGATTGTCAATTCTAGATGTGGTCACCAAGATAACAATATAAGTACATTCATACATACATACACACATACAGAAAAGCACATAATAATTGTGGTTGTAATAATATCAAAACACTTATTTGTGGACTTACATGCACTACCTAATTTAATTTTCACAGTTCTCTGAAATGGAATTACAGTACACATTTTATAAATAAGGAAGACAAGACTTGGAGAAGTTACTTCAAACCACTAATGCACATGGTTTACTCTTTTCCAGTCTCATCACTGGTAATGCTAGATACTTTTTCAATTATACTATACAAAAATTATTTTATATGTTTTTAAATTTAATATTGTCTTTCCATAAATATGTTTTTCCTTCTTTACAAGCTTTTCCCAAAGCCATTTGTGCTATTATGGAACAAATTCTTGATCATTTTTAGAATGATTCACAAAAGTTTCTATAGGTGTTTATGATGTTAGTAAAATAATGCAGTATTTCCATTTTTATTTCTTCAGTGTATGTAAAAAGTATTCACATTTTGTTTTAAAAGAGTGAGAGTTGTACTGGATATGTATGAATTGAGATATTCATCACATATAATGAATATATTAATGAATTAGTCACCAATTGGTTTATAACTCAACTGAAAGATACCAGCCACCACAGTAATTACTTTTTCTTTCTTTTTTAAAGATTTTATTTATTTATTTTTAGAGAGGAAAGGGAGGGAGATAAAGAGAGAGAGGGAAACATCAATGTGCGGTTGCTGGGGGTCATGGCCTGCAACCCAGGCATGTACTCTGACTGAGAATCGAACCTGTGACACTTTGGCTTGCAGCCCACGCTAAATCCACTGAGCTACGCCAGCCAGGGCTTAGTAATTACTTTTTCAACAGCTTTGATTTATAGTTCACATACCACACAACTCACCTACTTAAAATGTTCAGTTCAACATTTTTATTAAATCCATAGGGTTGTGCAGTGATCGCCTCAACCTATTTTAAAATATTTTGTCCTCCCTAAAAGAAATCCCATAGTCATTAACAGTAAATATCTACCCCTCTCTAATGCCCCCTCACCTCCACCAGCTCTGAGGAAACATGTCTCCATAAATTTTTTACCCTGGACATTTCATATAAATGTAAATATATTATCCATGGTCTTCTGTGGCTGGCTTTCTTTTTTTACTGAGCATATAGCTTTAAAGATTTATCTTTATTGTAATCTGTATCAGCTCTTAATTTATTTTTATTTTATAATAATATTCTATTGAATAGATATCCAACATTACATTTACCCACTCATCAGCTAACAAATATTTGTGTTGTTTGCACTTTTTGACTAGTGTGAATTATGCTACTATGAACATTGTATACAAGTAGACAAAGGTTTTTATTTCTCTTGGGTATACACCTAGAAGGATTGCTGGACTACATGGTGACTGTGTTTTCCACTTTTGAAGGACTGTTAAACTGATTTTGACACCAACTGTGCCATTTTACATCCCCCCAGCAATGTATGAGAATTTCAAATTGTTTACATACTTGCCAGTAATTATCATTATCTGTCTTTTTTATTATAGCTATCCTACTTAATATGAAATGGTACAGCACTGTAGTTTTGAGAATCATTCTCTTAGTTGAAAATTTTTCATATGCTTAATAGCCAGATATATGTTTTTCTTAAGAGAAATGTCTATTCAAATCCCTTGCCCATTTTGAAAATTACTGTTGGTTTTTTTATTGAGGTTAAACTGATGTACCATAAAATTGATCATTTAAAAGGGTCTAATTCAGTGGAATTTAGTATATTCATAATGGAATGCAACCATTATTTCTAATCCCCCCAAACATGTATCAGGTATTGTACATAAACCACATTATTTGTATGAGCTATATAGACAAACTGTTACAGTATGCTTTGGGGACCTAAGTATGCAAAATACCCTTACCAGTCAGAGCAGTCCATGAGCTACATTTCCAAGAGCTCAACAAAGACCATCAATGAAAACAGGTCTTTCTTGGAAATACGGAATGTTTGAGCAACTCAGGCCTACTGGATTAACACTTTTCAATATAACTTACATCCAGAATACATAAATAACTCTTTAAAATCACTAATAAGGCAAACAACCCAACAGAAATGGTAAAAAACTTTAAATAAATATTTACTAAAGACAATATATACATGGCCAATAAGCACCAAGAAAAGAGTCTTACTATCTTTACTCATCATGGAAATGCAAATTAAATCACAAATGAGATACCACTAGACATGACTAAAATCAGAATTAACACAACTGACAATACCAGGTGTTGGTTGAATATAGAATAACCCCAATTCTCATACATTGTTGGTGGGATTATAAAATGGTACAGCCATGTTGAAAAATAGTTAAACCTACACTTATCATAAAATACCTCAATTCCCCCTTTAGTATCTATCAAAAAAATTGAAAATATATGCCAACACAAAGGCTTGAACTTGGACTATGAACTCAATTGTTCATAAGATTTTTATTCATAAAATCCCTCAAGTTTCAACAACCCAAGTGTTCATCAGCAGGCGAATGAATTTATAAATTATGGTGTATTTTTGCAATGTAATACCACCCTGAAGTTAAAAAGCATCAACTTTAGATGCATACAATACTGATACATACAACACAATGAATGTCAAAAGAATTATTCTGAGCAAAAGAAGCCAGCCATGACTGATAAATTATAAAACTCAACCACAAGCAAAGTAGTCTGTCATGATAGAAAGAGGATCAGTGGCTGCTCAGGGCTGGGGAAGAGTGGTTGGCCGCAACAGCCGCTGAAGAATTTTTTGAGAGGGAAGAGTATGTTCTATCTTGGTTAGGGTTGTGGTTGTACACAGTTGTCAAAACTCATCAAACAGACCTTTAAAATAGATGTATTTATGGTATGCAAATACATATATGGATCCTTAACAAAAGAAGATTTGTGAAAAATGAGGTTGGAGTCACTGGATCAATACTTAATTGCATTTTACTTGTCTTCCAGTTATGTGAGTAAATAAATCTCCTTGGTCTTAAACCAATATGAATTGACTTTCTGTTACTTGCTTCCAAAAGTTCTTTACTGATACATCTTTTCAAACACAAACAATGTAAAATACATATACAGATAATTCAATCAATAATTTTATGCATAAAACTCATGCATATCAAACAATTATACTATAAAATATTTTTTACATATCTTCACAGTTCAGCTATAATTATACTTCAACCTACATTTTAACATATTCAATTCCTAATTAAAAATGATAAATCATTTCTTAACTTGTTGTTAGTATTTTTCTCTAAAATATAGAACTTAAACTAAATAAATTAAATTAAAATCCTTAATTGCTAAGTGGTATATGTGAGAAATTTACCTTCAAGTAAATATAATTTATTGTTTAATAAACAATAAATTTATTGATGAAATAATAAATTAAAAATTGTTTAAATGATAAATATTATTTATTATTTTAAAATATATACATAAATAGATATAACATGAATTTCAAGACATTCTGATCTGAAATTATGTAATATATTTTAGACTTAAATATAAATATTCAAAATATTATTTTTCTAAATTTTTCAACAGATAAAACTGATTTTAGATATATATTGATGGATAGAAAAACTATTTGTGATAAACTTTTCTAAATTTGAGAATGCTGATTTATGGTATTAGATAACGTAAGTATTACAGAAAAATTCATAACATTAAGGTTATTAAACATTATTATAGTTAGTCTTCCTTTTCCTGTGACAAAATGTATTAAGTAAAGTTCTCTCTTTTTTCGTTCTTTCATATAGTGCTCTTTGCTATCAAGAAAGAAAGAAAATGACCAATCAAATATACATTACATGATCAGCAAACGAACAATTCACACACACAGTTTCTATCTACTCCTAAATTGTGCTTTTTCCTTTTACCTTCCTTCTCTTTGTGTTTTCCTTAAAAGCAGCACAATGGAGAACAGCAATGAGGCTACCATTTCTCATTTAATTTGAATTGGGTAACTGCTTGAATTTCTACAATGCGTTAAAATACTCTGAAATTAATTTCAGAATCTGGTTCTGAGGTGATCCAATTTTTGTCTCAGCAAGTAATTATATGATTATGTTATACCTTGGAATCAAAGCTTTGTTTTCATTTTCATTAATAAATAGGCTAAGCAGATACTTATGGCTGACCAAACTAATTTGCTTTATATACTTTTTGTATGATGTGGTAATGGTGATATTGAAATCTAATTCATTTGGTTGGTGCTATGGATCGAATATTTGATTGAAATTCACATGTAGAAAACCTAATGCCCAGGGTGACAGCATTAGGAGGTGGGGACTTGGGAGAGGACTAACTCAGGAAGGCAGCGGCCAGTGAGTGGACTTCCTGCCCATGTGGAGGGGCCCTGACAGAGCTCCCTGGCCCTCCTGCCATGTGAGGACACAGGAAAACGTCAGCAGCCTGCACCCCGGAAGAGGGCCTTCACCCAGCACCCTGCTCTTGGAGTTCCCAGCCTCCAGAACTGTGAGAAATATATTTTTACTATTAAAAAGCCACCCACTCTGTGGTATTTTGTTATAGCAGCCCAAGCAGACTAAGGCAATTGGAATATTCCCACATCAATTTTCCTTTTCATTTTTGTTCTGTAATGTCTTTCTGTTTTCAATAGGTTAAGGAAAACATTTTCTAGAAATTCAGTAAAAACATCTTACTAATTGAATATCTAATAAGTATCACTGAAGGTGGTGGTTAAAGGCATGGATTCTGAATTAGGCCGATGTGGGCTTCAGTGAGTTTTCCAATTAGTAGCAATATCACCATGGAGACACTGCCTCTCTTAGCTTTACTTTCTTAACCTATTAAACAGACAAATTCGAGTGGTTGTAAGGACAGATTAAATTATAAATAAGAAAAGAAAAATGTACTTAGTAAAGTGAAGTGACAAATGTTAGTGTTCGATGAAGTTTCATTTTTTAAGAATAAAAATTACTTTTATTTTTTGTCAGGCCTTAATAATAACATTTTGTTTTTATTATTTGGTAAACTATTGGGGTACAAAGATCAATGAAGACATTAGAAATGGGCTTGTGCAGGTCACGGCCTATTGATGAAACCATGTTAACAGATGTTACCATACAGTGAAATTATCATAGTGTGAAAAATATACTGCAGTATTTCAAGGGAAGGAGATACTATCGATTCCTTTTACCACAGAGTGAGAGAAGGTAACAGGTGACAGCTGCCAGGAAGATGAAAGAAAAGTCTCCATTGATGTTCCAACATTCATGCTTCCCCATAAACTACTTGTACAAGTCTGCGCATTGGCGTCCCCCTTTTTTCACTACGGCTACTTTAGATGTTATCCACCCCTCTTCACCCTTATAATGACCCCTTTCCTCCCCTCACTCTCCAGAGACGACAGTGGCTCATAGTTTTGGAGAAAAGAGAAATCATCAGGCTGGAACTCCATGAATTACCTTTTCCCTGTCCACATGAAATCCTATCACTCGCCCCTCACTCCTGTTGCACTAAAGGATCTTAACCTTGTGAGCACGTTGGATGTTACCTACTTCTCCTTCTCTCTTGTATGTTTAATGACTCCTTTCAACAGGATCCTTCTAGTTGGCTTTTAAATATGTTAAGTGTCTTTTATAGAAAACAATAATCGAGCCACTGCCTGATCTTCTCTTCACAAGCCAACTTCTTTAGAGTTTTCTATACCTGGGGTTTTCTTGTCCTCACCTTCAGGTTTCCTCACACTCCAGTCTGGCTTATGCTTTCATCACTTCATGTTAACAGCTCTTTTTAAGGTAACAAATAACCTCATTTAACTCTGAGAGCAATATTTCTTACTTAATATCTTATGAACACTTATGTTCTTTTCCTTAAGAGACTTATTCTCCTGGCTTCACAACACAGCGTTTGTTTTACTTCCATAGATACTGCCTCTCTGCCTCCCATGTGGGTTTACTTACCCCCACTTGGGCATTAAATGTTAAGATTCTTGAAGTTCCATCTTCTTCTCATGCCACATTCTCCATAAGTGATAAGTCATGCCCATGACTTTACTTCCCACCAAGACATCAGTGGCTCACATCAACCTGCCTCCTTGGTATCTCCCATTAATTGCCTCAAAAGCACATCAAACTCTACATATGTAAAGCCCAATTCATGATCTCCACTTCCCACAACGACTTCATAACCTACTTAGCATGGTGGCCTTCCAATGACAAACCATAAGTGGTGACAAACCAGACACCTGCTTTAACACACCCATACCCCTTACCCCCATCTGTGACTAAGTCATAGCAATTTTAGTCTGAATACCTCTCACTTCTGACTACTTTTCCTCCATCTTCACTGCCACCACCATAGTCCAAGCTGCTACTATCTCTCACTTCAACAATTGCAGTGTCCTCTGTGTTTATTTTCTGTGGCCGAGTAACAAGTTACTACAGACTGAATGTCTTAAAACAACACCAATTTATTCACAGTTCTGTCGATCAAAAGCCCAGATGGAGCAGCCATACCTACATTCTCTGCTCAGAGCATCAAAAAGCTGAAACCAAAGTATCAGATAGGCTGAATTCTTATCTGGAAACTCTAGGAAAAAATCCACTTGCCAGACCATTCTTGTCATTGGCAGGCTTAAGCTCCTTGTACCTGTAAGACTGAGGCCCCATTTCTTTGCTATCTTTCACCCAGGAGCCACTCTCAGTTCCTAGAGTCATCCTTCATTTCTTTCTCTCCACCTTTGAGCCACCAGCGCCATACCAAGTATTACTTATGCTTTGACTCTCTGACTTCCTGTTCTGTAATCTGCTAAAGAGAATCCTCTGTGTTTAAGTAATTTTAAAGGCAGGTCAGATCCACACAAATAATCTGCCTATTTTAAATTGAACAGATTTGGCATTTTAATTCATCAGCAAAATATTTTCACAGGAGTAACAAGATTAGCATTTAATTGAACAACTGGGAGAAGGCGTGTGTACACCAGGAGAACAGGAATCACAGGGCCACCTTAAAAATCCTGCCTATCATAGTCTCCACACTTGTTCTTGTCCCTCCTCCAGTTAATTCCTGATTCAGCAGTAGTAATCCCTCCACACCCCATCCTTGACACTGAATATATACTCCATGGCTTTTTTGGCACCTAGATAAGATAAAATGGAAATTAAATGATCTGTCTTTGAATAATTTTCAACAAAGGAGCATTTAATTTCCAAAGAATTGGTTGATACCAATTGGTTGATACCTAGTATAAGGATTATCAGCAAAGAAGAACTACATGGAACCCAAATAAAACACCCTCAAATATTAGACAACTCCTCATTTTATAATGGCATGATAGTTCAATGCAATTATAAATCTGATTACGGAAGTAGGTGGTTCTGGGGGCCAAGTTGGGGGACAGTTTGTACAAACAACCCAATGAAAGCTGAGTGAAAACCTGGTAGAGTAAAAATATACATGAGTGCAGAGGGCTGGAGTTTCATGTAAATATAAAAATCCAAACATACATATGTAAAACTCTGCAGTACTGCAGACCTGTTTTTTCTCCCACTGACATAGTTGTCAATGTCAGGGTAAACAAGTCATATTTTCATGGTTAAACAATCAACCAATTTGTATGCTTACAAAGACAGCTTTTTAGATGAGGAACAAATGGTTTGCTCCCTCAGAAGAACAATGAGTTGAAATGGGATGTTAGTGTTGTAGCTAGCCAATAGCTATGGAACAGCTCCATTTAGTTGTTATGGTGACCAAGGACAGTAGGACTGCCTGGTAAATGGGCTAGAAAAAATACTGTTAAGAGAAGTGATGAAGATACGAATGTATAGAACATGGGAGGAACAGCAAACATCTTGGGATAAGATAGAGGGAAAAGAAGGAAAACAGGGAGGCTCCAAAGGCATTTTGAAGTATATGGTTGGGAATCTCATTTTTCTTGAGTACCGCAAAGGATTTGGTACAGCCTGAAACTAATGCACAAAAGTGCAATGGTTTTAAAGATTCTCCATTTCTCGGCATCCTATGGCATCCTCTGGAGAGGATCCTTGGGGAGAGGGTGCAGCAGGACATACCACACTGGTGTGCTTTAGTGGAGAAACCACACCGCTCCCTCCTTGGCCTGTTCCCACATTGACTTTCTTTTTCTTATGGGGCTAGCTCTAGTCCTTAAGGAGCTTGAGTCAAAATTAACTGCTTTGTCATCTAAAAGTCTGAGTGTAACAGCTGTTTAGAAAAGCACTAGAAACGCCAAGCATCTACCACCTGGAGATATTGGCAGTCTCAGTCACTAGGAAGAGGAGACCCTAGTCCCTTAGTCAGGCAACCCTGAAAGACCATCCAAGGTTACATACCAAAGAAATACTGACTGCCTCTCCCCACCGTGCTAACAGAAGAATGCTTTATTCTCCAGGATGGGACCACTGTCAAAAAGTTTCCAAACACCTGGCTAGTGTAGCTCAGTAGATTGAGCGTGGCCTTCGAACCAAAGCATCGCAGGTTCGATTCCCAGTCAGGGCACATGCCTGGGTTGCAGGCCATGGCCCCCAGCAACCGCACATTGATGTTTCTCTTTCTCCCTCCCTTCCCTCTCTAAAAATAAAATCTTTTTTAAAAAGTTTCCAAACAGATGACAGACATGATCAGATTGGTGCTCAAAAAGATAATCAGCAGCAATGTGAGAGAGAAGAATTTGGTAAGAGAATGTATACAGGAAGTAGAGACACCATTAAGAAAACTATAAAATAAACCAGACCAGGAAGTAAGCAGATATTTTGGAAGAAAGGGGATGGATTCTAGTGACATTTACATATCTGAAAAACCTTTAACTCAATCATCTGGATTTTTCTTAAACTACCACTTGATCACTCAAAAGTATTCCCTTATCTACTTTTCTTATAACTGCATTTAGGCTTGTTGCTGGACATTAACATCATCAAAGAACCAAGTAATCTTCTGGAATTCTCTCAACCTTAATTTCTTAGATGTCAACCTAGCCATGGAATATCTAAAAAGAATATAGATATCAACCCCTAACCAAAATATGTATTAGTTACAGCATTTTAAAGATGGTAAAGTATTAAATAAATGTAACAGATCCCTGACATCTAACCTTCCTTAGGCAGATTCATCCCCACTCCCAGCTATCTGATAACCTAAGCTTGGAAACTTTAGAGAATAAAGCTCATTTACCCAGAGTCTTTCAACTTCCCAAGTAGCAAGATGGTCCTTGAGGCATCCTAGAATACTGATCTTTATTGAATATCTTAATCAGGAGCCTTGTTCTTTGGTCACATCCACTTCCTCAATAACAAGGGACTTCTTGCTCTTTCTGATCTATTGGCAGCTGCCCAGGCTACTGGTTGAATCACAGAATCATTTGATTCAATCCAAAGAATTTTTATGAAGCATTTACTATCTATGCAGCATAACATGGCAGACACCATGGGAGAAGTCAAAGGTAAGTAAGCAACTAGTACAACCCTTAAGTAATCCATATCCAGTAGGAAGCCGACATAACCAATTAATATGTAGGGTCAAAAAGTATAAAAATGAAGGTATATACAAAGTGTTATGGGCATACAGTGGACAGTAAATTGTTACCCTTTATTTTTTCCCATAGTAATCTTGCAGGAAGCTTACCAAAAACTGAAATTTGGATTTATTTTTAGAGGCAACCCATATTGAATTTAAAAATATAGAAGACAGTAGTGTAAAATCAGGTATTTCTAACATCAAAACCTAAAATTTCCAAATATCCCTATATGAGAATAGTTTTACTTTGATTATACATTGTTTAGAAAACTCAGAATGAGAGAAAATTTTGCCTTTAGCTTATTCAATAACTCACAAATCAAATTTTATGTGACCTAGAGAAATGCATTGCAAAAAAACTTTTTAATCATTAAGCCATTTCTTTTCATTTAATGGACATTTAAACTTCATTATTTTAATATTGCTAATCAGAGGAACATCTACTTATACTTGAAAAATTAAAATGCATATAGTGACCACTTTTAGTACACAGAAAATATTTCATACATTGTAATGACTCTACAGATTCTCAGAGACCTGAAATATATAATTGAGAGTGTCTTATCTACATGGTCTGTAGCTCAGAAAAGGAGTAAGAACAGTTCATATCTCTGGGGCCCTGAGAAAGAATTCAAAAATGTGTGGAAGCTAGAATGAAACTGGGAATTGCCATAAGTGTTTTATACTCAATAAGTCCATGTGAATCCCTAATACAAAATATCAAAATTAGTAGAGATGGTAATGATTTTCTTATTTGGTCCTTCTCATTTTACAATGAGGAAACTGAAACTCAGGTAAGTTAAAATACTGAAATTTACCAAGCAATATAATCAAAAGTAAGACCTAGGTTCTGGAATCTAAGTATATTATTTTATTTAATCCATTAAAGAAAAGTACTTTAATGATTATAAATATTTTTGCAATGCATTTTAACAGACATATGTAAAAGGTGAATTGTGATTTGTTGACCAAGCTAAAGGAAAATTTCAATGTTAGTTGCATAGACAAGAGGACAAATAATTATAAAGAATATAAAACCTGTGTATTGATAGTAAATTGTATATATATATAGGTTTGATTGGGTATTCGAAAATGCAAATTGATACATTTTCTCTCCAAGAACAGAAACCAGAAATAAACTGCAAACACCTTAAGGCTTGTTTCCTCCAAGAAAAATTTGTCTCTATTGCTCATTGAGCATTCTGGGTCAGAATAATTATGCAGGAGAAGAAATATTGGACAAAACAGGGACTAATACTTCATCTCTATCCCTATAATAATTACTTAGCTTCATTTCCTAAAGTCTTAGATGAGGAGCTAATTTCCTTTCTGTTGTTCTGACTCTAAATGAGATTGTCATTTGCCTCTATTTAACTCTGATTAAAAGTAAAAACCACTTACATATGACTATTTAATCTAGTGTTGATCTAAACCACCTGTCACCACCAATGATAGAATTTAAATCAGGTTTACATATTTATCCAGAATTCTACTTGTCACTCAAACAAGAAAACAAATCCTGCATGGCATCTCTTCAAGGAGCACTTGGGTCCTTCTCCACAATGGACCAATGCTGGGTTTTGTCACCAACAGGCTTGTGGCTCAAAACCCAGGAAGGAACAAAGCTTTTACGTCATGCAAGGAAGGAAGCTGGAACTGAGGACCCGCATAAAGATGAGTCACTTGTCACAACAACAGTGCGTGGGACCCTCTCTCTGAAGCCATCAGACATTGTAACAATTACAGACATAAATATATAAAGTAAATTAAAGATATAAAATAAGGGGGTATATGGGAGGCAACCAGTCAATGTTTCTCTCTCATGTCAAGTTTTCTCCCCTTTCTCTCCCATCCTCTTTGAAGAAAATCTGTCATTAAATACTTATATAAGACAGGAAGGTCTCAAATCAAAGATCTAGTCTTCTCCACTAGAAACCAGAAAAAGAATAACAAATTACACCCAAAGCAAGCAAAATGAAGACAATAATAAATACAAAGGCAGAAATCAATAAAACTCAAAACAAAAAATCCAGTATAAAAAAATCAATAAAACCAATGCTTGTCCTTTAAAAAGATCAATAAAATTGAAGATCTCTCTTAAGGCTGGTGAAGAAAAAAGAAACCAAAATTATACCAGGCATGAGAGAAAGGAAATTACTGCAGATCTTAGAGACATTATGAATACCTTTATATCAATAAATTGGAAAATTTAGATTAAATGAGCAAATCTCTTGAAAAAAATTACTAAAGCTTTCTTTAGAAAAGATACATAACCTGAATAAGTCTATACTTATAAAAGAAATGGAATCTATATTTGAAAACCTTATCACGAAGTAAATTTTGGCTCAAATAGCTTCAGTGGTGAATGTACAAAATATGTAAGGAAGAAATGCCCACTTTATACACTGTCCTTCAGAAAACTGAAGATAAAAAAATATGTTCCAACTTATTTTGTGGAGTGAGCTTTAATGTGATATCAGAAATAGACAAACATCACAAGAAAACTGCAGAACAAGATCTCTCAAAAATATAAATGCAAAAAACAAATATGTGACATAACGGTCCTTGAGAATATTATAAAAGAACAGAGAAAATACAAAATGAAAGGAAGCTGTTGGTTGCCCAAAATTCTACAGGAAGGAGGCAGGCTGATAAATCACTCAGTTGCATGTACATGTTACCTGCCACTGAAAAAGCAAATATGACTGAGGGTGAACCAAGAGCAGAGAGAACATAGGCAAGATCCTCAGGGCACAAATAAGAGCTCAAGGCGCAGAGCAGAGAGCCAAGACAGATTATCCCCAAGTCTAGATGCTGAAACAAGGAACTCAGGCTAGAATTTGCCTGGCTTAATTTCAGAACTTCATTGGTCCCATTATCCCTCTTTACCTTCCATTTATGCCATTTTTGGATTAGAATGACTATGACTGTCAGCCTATACTTATCCCAGATTTGTATGTAGGAAGTTTCAGCATCATAGAAGTTGTCTCTTTAGTTTCACATGTCCCTAGATGAAGATTAATTGTGCCCTAGGAGTTATACTTAATGGACTGTACTCAGGAGCCTCATCTGTATGTACTTTAGATTACTGAAATGTTGAGAGTTTGAAATTTTGAGCTAATAAGATCTAGATGAGATTCCAGATTTAACCAATTCTGAAATAGGCTGAGACCCTTGGAGTCTTTGGGAGTAGATGAATAAGTTGTGCATTTAGCAGAAACTTGAATCTTTGGGGGGTCACGTAGGCAGAATCCTAAGCCAGCCCCCAAGAATTACAATTTTCCTGAAATACCTGGGCCCTTGAATATGATGAATTTACTCTGGTGATTAGGTTATGACATAGGCAAAGTTGACCTTGAGATAGAGATTGTCAAGGTGGGTCTCAAATGTGACCAAATCACATGAGCCTTTAAAAGTAGAAAATTCTGTTCACCAGCTCACAGAAGAGATAGCCAAAGAGTAGATTCTGACACATCACTGCTTCCTTGAAGCTCCAGGTTATTTATATGCCTTATTTGGAGTGCCTGGAGATGGAAATGGGGGTGATAAAAGAGGAACAGGAAGTGGAAAAGTTATATGATCCAATTACATGTAATATTATGTGTCTGGGGGTGTGGGTGAATGCATAAAAGATGCATTAAAAGATGAACTAAAATGTTGCTGGTAATTATTTAGGGATGGTGAGATTTTAACAGATCTTAACTTTCTTGTATTAGTATGTATCATTTAACTACTTTAATGTAGAGATATATTATTTGTTATTAAAAATATAACTTTTATTGTGCACAAAAAGTTTTTTAAATATAATTGTTTTTAAAATAACATATAAAAAGTAACTGTGATATAGTACAACTAAAATAACATTGGAAGATAAGGGATATTGAGGTGAGAAAAAGATTCTGTAAATCCAAAAGAACAAAGTCAAACAACCGAGGAGAAAACATATGAACAAACAATTGTTCAGAAAAGCAAAACCCAATAGCAAATAAACATCGAACAACATCCTGGTGATCACATAAACTTATAATAAAGCCACAATATGATACAATTCCATACTCCTAAGTTGGCAAAAAATAAACACAAATAAAGTCTAATATACCAAGTGTGATGACATTGTGGAGTAATAAAATCTCTCTAATACATGGCTCGACAAAGTGCACCTCTGAGAACAACTTGAGGACACCTGATAGATCTGAAGTTGCATTTCCTATGACCTTCTCATTCCCTATCAGAGAACCTCCCACAGATGCACACAAGGAGACACATGAATGCTCCCTGCAGCACTGTTTGTGATAGAGACAAATTGTAAACAACCTGAATGTCCTTCAATAGAAGGATGAATAAATATTGCAAGTATGTAAGAGTTGCATCAATATGGATGAATCTCAGAAAATTTCATTTCAATTAAAAAAATAAGCTGTCACAGGAAACACCAAGCATGAGTCCATTTATTATAAAACAGGCAGAAAAACAACACAAAATTCTGGAGTGTGGCTGGACAAGGGTAAATGGGATGGAGGTCAGGCTGTACATGTACAGATCTTCAGGAACAGTTTGTTTTAAAAAATTAAAAAAACAAATATGACAAAATGTTGTGACTGACAAACCTGAGAGAAGGATGAAAGATGACGATGATGATGATAAATATTGTAGATGTATATAAATAAAAATTTGCGTAATGTAAAAAATCTTGAAATATTGTAACAATGTCTTTTCCAAACTTTTGCTAAGAATAACTTTTTAAATGAAAATGTGCATAAAATCACCTGGCACATAGTAGCTCATAAAGTCTTACTTTATTTTACTACATGAACATAATCTATTTTTACTAAGCTGTCAAAGTTCTATTAGGGGCCATTGGTTTCATCAGGATTTCATAGGAAACACAACTCTAACACTGGATCTATACCTAACAATTGATCAAACCAAGGCACAGTTGAACTAGTCATTTCAACTTTCTTCAAGATCAATATCAATCACTACACTATTGATTGGAATACAAGGCCAGATAGAGATTGCAAAGCTGGAGGAAATGATTGGCTTAACCTGATTTTAGTGTCAGCACAGCGTGGCCCAAGAGAAACAGAAGAGCAAAATCCTTTCACGTGTCAGATGAATGTTATCAATTTAGAATCCTACCCGTTAACTTTTCTTACCTCCCACTTTACTTCCTGGGAAAATTTTCCTTTTAATTTTGCCTTTTTAAGCTCAGAATGACTACATTATTTCTGAAGACTTCCTGTACTCATTCCCCAGAGAGCAGGTCCGATTTATTTTGACAAAACAATAATGGGAATATAAGCCTCCCCTATGCTTGATTAAGATTCAGACTGTAAAATCCAGACAATGAAAATCTGGTGGACTAAACCTGTGGCACGAGGTGGGATGAGACTGTAATAAACTGAAATTTACATAACATAAAGCATACCATATAATATACATATTCCTGAAATTTGAAAGCTCTTATAATGAGTGGATGCCATTAAATTCCCTGGGTCATGTGGAAATGTTGGGGTTTTTTCCGTGTGATTATGATCATTACTAGAATTAGAATGCATCAACAGTATGGCTGTGATGCACGAACAGAGGAGACAGTGTGCATTTCAATACAGTAGGCTGAGACATTATTCAGGCTTCTTTTATTACCTTCTTAAACCAATCCCCATAATGACATAGTGGAATTATGGAATGCCATAATTGTGGTCAGCTAGCAAGAGTGAAATAACATAATCTGGGTACTCCAAGCAGCACAATTCAGGATATCCAGCAAAGCAAATACCTCTAACAGTCTGCTTACAAGTAATGCCTTCTTACTCCTATGGCACAGTTATACATAACAACAGCAGCTAGATGTAACATGCAGCAAGCAGCCTTCAGAATAAAGAAGGGAAATTTCTATTTCAAACTTTTTTTTTCTCCCAAGTTAGGGGAAAGATGTAGGGAAAAAAACATCCCTGTAGAATGCTCAGCATTTAAGTCTCCGCACAGCAGTGTGGGAGAGTTCGTCTAATGACGCCTGCCAGGGAAAAGATGTAGATCAAATTATTCATGGATACCACCTGCTGGTAGACATGCAGCGTTGCTTCATGGAGAAGGGCACAGAGGGGAAATCGTACTCACAGAAATGAAAAAACCAGAGTATGCTGAATAGAGAAATATGACATTTATAAAAAGGTGGTGAAAATGACTAAGTTTTATTGCAACACCTCATTTTTTTCAAGAACTTTTCTAACAAATTTCTGAGTTTTGATTTGGAAATGTCTGTAGTAGTGGTGACAGGTAGCAATTGACTCCAGTTTATAACTTTGTAATTACTAATTCTTGTACATAAATTCAAAATTTCTAAGCTTCTAATTCATATATCTGGAGCAACGATTCTCAATAGGAACAATTTTGCCACTCCCCCCACCAGCCCCATTGGGAAATTTGTCTGTCTGCAGACGATTTTAGTTGTCGCTATGGGGGTTGCTACTGACATCTAGTGGGTAGAGCCCTTGTATGCTGCTAAACATCCTACAATGCACACAGGACAGCCCTACAACAAAGTATAGTCTATTCTAAAAATGAAATGGTCTCAAACTTGCAGAACTCTGACATAGAGAAACCAATTCAGAAATAAACATACACAAAATTAACATTAAACCATGACACTTGCACCTTCTGGCTTTACATAGTCTTTACTATGTATCCGCTGCTCTTCTAAGACCTTCAGGAACATTAACATATATTATTTTCATAACAACTCCAGGAGGTATATGTTATTAAATAATCCCATTTTAAAAATAGGAAAACTGAAACACAAAGAGTTTAAATAGCTCATCTGAGATGTTAAAATTAGCAGATGCTGGAGCCATAAGTAGAACCCAGGGAGACTGACTCCATAGTCTACTCCCAAAACTAGGAAACATGCTGACCACCTTTCAGTGGACCCACTCTATTTATCTAAGAATATGTCCACAAGTAGAATTGCCATTTCGATATTTTTTGTGCATCTTTGCATCTTCTGCTGGAACCTGATGAAGTCAGTGTGGTGTTCCTGACTGCCCTCTTTGATGTCCTCATATCAAGACAGTAAGTTGACAAAGTAGGAAAAACAAAAACACCGGGTTTTGAAACTCAAAAGGTATGGGGTCAAAGGCAACTGAGCAAATGGAAGAAGATATTTGCAAACAATGCTTCTGATAAGGGCTACTATCCAAATTGTATAAAGAACTCATATAACTCAACAACAAAAATACCAACAATCAGATTAATAAAGGGGCAAAGACCTGAACAGACACTTTTCCAAGGAGGACAAAAAAAGATGAAATACTGCCATTTGTGGCAACATGGTTGGATCTTGAGAGTGTCATGCTAAGTGAAATAAATCAGACAGAAAAGAACAGGAACCATATGATTTCACCCATATGTGGGGTATAAAACAAAAAGTAACAAATGAACAAGCAAAATAAACATCAAAATAAAGCTCCCAAAAACCCTCAGCTACAGACGAGAGAATGGCGATACCAGAGGGGAAGGAGGAGGAGGACAAAGAGGGTCAAGGGCATCCGACCGTGGTGAAGGAAGGAGCCTTCAGGCAGGAAGCGCACAACAGAGTACACATATGTCGTATCATGAAGCTGTACAGCTGAAACTTATATAATGTTATAACCAATGTTACCTCAATACATTTAATAAAAAAATTTGGAAAATGATAAAGAAAAAAGAAGAAAAGGTATAAGTTCAAATTCTATCATTATCCTTTTACTTAGTGACCTTCAACTTTCAACAGTTCCTTTCATATAAAATAGAGGTATTAATACTTGCAGACCTGTTGCAGACCTGTTGATAAGGTATGTTTGTGTGCATAGCACACAGAAGCCATTGAAAGTCATAATAGCCAAGAAAATATGTTATTTTTTCTTTTTAATAGACTAGAACTTCTTACCAATATCCAACTGATTCCATATTCCCTCTTCCTTGTACTTCACTACCTCACTTCCCATCCAAGTCTGAATAATTAGTTCTAGAACATTTTGGCTCTCCCAGTTGGCCCCACTACATTAATTATTTCAATTCCCAGGCTATGTAAGAAGTAAAGTCACTAGGATCATGACTATAGAAGTACATTCTTTTGTTATTGTGGTTCAAGTATCTTGAAAAAGCATTTTTATATTCACCTTGCTATGTTGGTTTCTTTGTGCCAGTTCAGACATTAATTCATGTCTCCTATATTATTCCTTTATCTGAAGCAAGACAACTCCCTGGTCCCAGACAGAAAATAACATTATAAATGGTTCGATTTGTGCTTGCAACATCAGCATGGGCTGGTTAGACTGCCTGCAGTAGAAGACCCACTCAAGCTTGGAACAAAAAGTAGTGCATGCGGTAACTTGTACCACTGGGAGGTCAGGAAATGTCGCAGGTCCTGGGGTTTCAAGGATGCCTAGAAAGAAGATACTGCCTCTTTGGCCATATGTTTTTTTGTTTTTTGTTTTGTTTTCGTTGTAGAGCCTTCCCTAATATCTCTAGCTGAAAACTCCCTAGAGGCTCTGATGAGCCTAAATAGGTAACACGCTCACCAGTGAACAATCACAGGACCGGTGAGAGAGGGTACTCTGACTTTTCTGTCCTATGCCATATCCCTTTCCCCCACTGACCAGAAAGGGAAGAGCTGTGCTCACTTACTCAGACAAAAAGGGTTTCCAATGAAACAAAAGTTTCATCACCAGAACAGATTGCAGACATGTGCTGCCCCTACCATCACCAAAGAGTTTGAGGAAACAAGTTTTGGTTTTGTATTTGCATGTGCTAGATGCCTAAACCAAGATTATTTTTAATGTGCTCATTCTGTTACCTTGAGAATTTATCTTGATCTAAAAGTTTAAATGTTGTAGAAGTACCTGAGGAATCATTAGTGACGAAAATATACTCAACCAGTAGGACAGGGCTAAAACTAACGGCAGGCATCAGAATAATAGGAACCTAATGACAGGGAAGCGAAGTCCAGCCAAGCACAGCAAGGGATTTGGGAAATATGGTGACAGGTAAAAAGTTGTGCTTAATAAGCAGTTGCCTATGGAGAAGTTTCATAAAAGTCAAGCAAACTAAAATATGTGGGTCTGTAGGCATGAGCAGTAAAACTAAACAAGTCCAAACACCTATTACAGCCCTACTCAACTGTTTCTCATAGGCTGGAACCCACCCAACACTGACTAGGGTAATAGAGAGAAACCTATAGTACAGAGATCAAGGGTATAGAAGGTGGTTATTGAAGGCACCTTTTGTAATGGAACCCAGGGCGGACTAGGAGACATTCTTTTAACATACAAAGACATAGAGAACTGCTCCCTAGGGGAAGACTTATTTTTAATGCTATATCATTAGCTCTTTATTTATCAACATAACAAAGAAATGAATGACAATCCTTATTTGCAGTGATAAAGAAATAATAGCCTTTCCAATTCACCACTCTGAGGCAATGACATCATGAAGGCATCTGTTCCTCCTCCTGCTTTCAACATCAGAAAACCCTCTCCCACCTCCTAGTCAATGACAGAACTAGAAGTACTGAGGATGGCTAACAGCACAGATTACAAGACAGATTTTTTCAGAAGGCTACAAGATAGATTTTTCGGAAGGTACCACAACACTAAAAAGCACAGGGCAGCTCTGGGGGCTGACAGAGAGAAAAATTGGTGAGCAGAGTGTAGAAGTAAGAAAGACAGAAGGCAAAAGCATGGCATAAGCTGAATGTGTGAGAGAAACTGCTTTTGAATATCCATCATCCACTGGACTCTGAATGTACTAGAAAATAACATTTGCACTTGAAGTACAAGACAACTTAGACATTCTTCAGGATCCTGTGCATGTACTTAGCTAAGAAGAATGAGGTGCTTTTATTATGAATTTGACTACCCTTGGCTTCTATAATCATATAATAAGGGAACATAGATCTAGGATGACATGTTCATTTGAAAAAAGTTTGTTGAATATATGATACATATATGCTAGGATCTGTGTCAGCACCAGGAATACACAATTAGCACAGTAGGTTCCTGACAGAAATAGTGATAGGTCCTATAAACAGTGGGATGAACAGAACTTCATGGAAACAAAGAAAGAGGCAGTGAAACAGTAGAGAGAAAGAGGCTGGAGACATGTAACTGGATAGGAGTGCATGGACCTTATCTTTTCATAGCTAGGAAGACTTTAAATATAGGACTTAGGCAATTAAAAATAAATTAAGAATTTGTTTAAAATCTAAGAACAAAGCAGAAGTCCAGGTGCTAGAACTAAGCAGTGAGGGTCAAATCAGGTCTGATGACAGAAATGGATTTAATCCTTCGTGCACCAGGCAGAGATCTGCATTCCTACAGTCTCTCCCCTGCTGAGACGACGCAGGTCTCAGAACCCACACATGGAGAACAGGCCTGTCTGCAGGAGAAATACGGTCATCAAGGCAGTTACTCAGTAGTCAGTTATGACTAGAGAGAAATAGACACCTATTCATTTGGGTTCTTCTTTTCTGATACTTTGTATTTAGGATATCAGCAATTTTTAAACCTTAGCCCTGGTGATCACTGGGGTGAAACCACTCAAATTCTTCATCGAATTCCTATTTTTCTTAGAACATCACTTCAAAAGCACTTCAATAGGATTAACACAAATGGTAGTGAATATGAATGTGTACTTGGATAGTCCAGCCCGAAGTGGCTTACCTTAGGCATGAGAATTTTGTATTCCAATCATTATTTATCCATATTTATATTACACATGTTGTTATTAAAATGTTTACCTCAAAACACTTCCGTAACAGATAATACAAGATGAACACTATTTGTCAAACAGTGATGGATGCTACAGGAATCTTGCCAAATGTCCCAAAGGAAACAGACTCAGTTTGAAAAACTTAGTTTTAGAGAAAAAGAAAATTCTTTCTATCTTCAGGGAAAGAGAATAATGGCTAAGTTTGGATAAAATTACTCCATGATACTTCCCCCACCCTTTTCTCCCCCTCATGACATAAACATTCCCAATATTCTTTGGAAACCCATGTCATGTATGTGCTGGACATTGATTCCACTGGTTTAAACAAGCCCCTTCTCAAGAGGCTTTAAATCCATCCTGATAATTTTTTTAAAGAGCAACTCTTTTTTGTTAGAGTCATTCTGCAAATTTGAAGCATAACCCAGTGAAACAAACAAACACAACTATCTTTTAATCTTGAAGGACACATAGTTTGATGGGGACAATTGTTATGAGAAACCTTTTGAAGAAAAAGTATCAAATGTGTTGTCAATTTCTGATTTACAGAATTGACTTCCACCTTGTATGTCAGACTGTTGGAAGAAGACTATAGTTGATACTCCGTGACCTCCAGGCACTTTGCCTCTGGCGCCTACATACACCACAATGCTTGGCTTTCTGTGCGGAGCCGAGCTTACATCATGATTCCTTAAAGCCAAGAGATGAGAACCATTTTGACAGATGTTGGGCTTTGTTGTAACAAATATTCAATGAAATGTTCTCCCAAGGTGGTCCTACTGCTTACAAAATTTGCCCTTCACTGTCCCGACTCTCCAAGTTGGAGGCTAAGAGATAACAATAGATCATAAATAATTCCCACAAATGGAGGTTTTAAAAAACTGTAAAAATATGTACTTTCATCATCTTACTGACTTTACACATGAACCATACCTCAGAGTAAAGAGTCGTGGACAGACTCCCTTACTAACACAACTGTTTTATTGTGAGTCCTGGTCATGAAGAAAGTTAGGATGTGGAGCTCGTAGTATAATAAACTTTTCCTCACTAATTGTCACAGCTTCTCCCTTCCTTTACTTGCTTCAGAAATGAAGACCCTTCTGTCATTAGTGCACAAGATGTAAAGATATGCTCAATTTTCAGGTAGACTCCTTCGACTAAGAGGTTAGGAGCTTCCAGTTCAAGAGGGTGAAGTAAGAAGATGGATTCTAACCTCGTCTCCTTCCACAAACACACCGAATCCCTAGCTACATGGGGAATAACCTCCTCTTTTAAAAATCTAAACCTATCTGAGCCATTTCTAGCATCCGTCAAACAAGACAAGGTCCACATGGAAGCAGGCAGGAGAGGCTGGGGTGGGTCACTCCCACTCCACGTGGAGACCCTCAGCAGGGAGAAATCTCAAAACCTGGAGCTTCTCACTAAGGAGGGAAGGGTGTGATGCCCACATCAGGCACCCCCAGCTTTTAAGGCCTGCACCTGAAAAACAAGTCCCCAAACAGCTCTCCCCAAGAGGAGCTTTTACACCATCTGGTGCCCTCATTTTTCCTGCTGCCTCCCAGGGGATGGATGGCCCTGGACTACCTGACTTGTGGCCAGTGGGTGTTGCATTCCTGGGCCCCACAGGGACAACCCCAGAGCCAGTTCTTGGCACACTGCTACTCCCTCTTCGACCTGTCCTCAAGCTTTGGGCAGAGGGACAGGCTCCTGGTTTGACACTGGTAGAGTCCTGGGAGGTGTGCTAAGGTCGCGCACCCAGACTGAGCTGCCATCTAGGAGCTCTCTGACTGCCTCCTTCCCGCTCATGGGTGTCTCCCAGACTCGAGCTTATACACTCGTCTGGAGCCCTGGTTTTTGGGACTGCTGCCCAGGGGACACGCTGAAATCACCTTGAGCTGGTGGCCAGTGTGGCATGTGCCTGTGGTCCCAGAAGACCATGTATACTTGCATATATTAAGAACTGCTGCCTTCAGATTACTTACCACAATGTAGCACACTAGAAGACTCTCAATAGGAAAAATAATCTTCCACAATCTCATCAGTGGTCCTTGACTTTTGGATGGGGGCCATGCTCCAGTCCTTGTCCACTTCATTTTCAGAATCTGTATGAATTTTTATTTTCTAGTGTGGTAATTTTCAAGTATAATATTAGTTTTTTAAAAGATCACTCTTTTTCTGTATTTTTATTGTATTTTTTCCATTACCTTTTCTCCCGCTTATACCTCCTTTCCCCACAATCACCACTCTGTCGTCCATGTGCATGAGCCCTTTTTCCTTTTTGCTCAGTCCCTCCAACCCCTACCCTCCCCAGCCCCAGGCCTGTCAAACTGCTTTCTTTGTATGAGTCTGTCTGTTCTGATTGTTAGTTCAGTTTGTTCATTAGATTCCACATACAAGTGAAATCATATGGTATTTGTCTTTCTCTGACTGGCTTATTTCATTTAGCCTAATGTTCTCCACATCCATCCATGCTATAACTGGTAGTACTAATAAATCAATTCAGTAGAGTAGCAGGATACAAAATTAATATCCAAAAATCAGTTGCATTTTTTATATGCCAATAATGAACTATCAGAAAGGGATATTAAGAAAACAATCCCATTTACAATTGCTTCAAAAAGAATAAAATACCTAAGGATAAATCTAACCAAGGATGTAAAAGACCTCTACTCAGAAAATTACAGAATGCTGAAGAAAGAAAGGAAAGGAGATACAAATAAGTGGAAGCACATACTGTGATCATCAATAGGAAGAATTAACATCATTAAAACACCCAAACTACCCAAAGTAATCTATAGATTTAACACAATTCCAATCAAGATACCAATTATGTATTTCAAAAAACTAGAACAAATATTTCAAAAATTTCTATGGAACAACAAAAGGCCCCAAATAGCAACAGAAATCTTGAGAAAGAAGAACAAAGTTGGAGGAACATGCTACCTAATATAAAACTATACTATAAGGCCATAGTCATCAAAACAGCATGGTACTGGCATAAAAACAAACACATAGATCAATGGAACAGAAGGGAGAACCCAGAAATAAACCCATACCTTTATAGTTAATTAATACTCAACAGAGGAAGCAAGTACATACAATGGGTTAAAGATAGTTTATTCAATAAATGGTGTTGGGAAAATTGGACAAATACATGCAGAAAAATAAAAGTAGACCATCTTCTTATGCCACACACAAGAATAAGTTAAAAATGGATTAAAGACTTAAATATCAGACATGAAACCATAAAAATCTTAGAAGAAAACATAGGCAGTAAAATCTCAGACATTGCTCATAGCACTATTTTATATATGTGTGTGTGTGTGTGTGTGTGTGTGTGTGTGTGTATATATATATATATATGAGCTATATATATCTCCTTAGGCATGGGGAACTAAAGAAAAAATAAACAAATGGGACTATACCAAACTAAAAAGTTTTTGCACAGCAAAGCAAACCATCAACAACAACAACAAAAAAAAAACACTAAATGGGAGAAGATATTCACTGGTGCATCTAATAAAGATTAAATATCCAAAATTTATAAAGAACTTATAAAACTCAACATCAAAAAAAAACACAAGCAATCCAATTAAAAAATGGGCAAAAGACCCAATAGACACTTCCCCAAAGAGGACATACACATGGCCAATAGACATATGAAGAGATGCTCAGCATCATTAATTACCAGAGAAATGCAAATTAAAACCACAGGGAGATGTCACCTCACACCTGTCAGAATGGCTATCATCCATAAATCAACAAACAACAAGTGCTGGCAAGGATGTGGAGTAAGAGGAACCCCTTTGCACTGTTGGTGGGAATGCAGATTGGTGCAGCCATTGTGGAAAATACTATGAAGATACCTCAAAAAATTAAAAAATGGAACTATCTTATAACCTTGTGATTCCACTTCTGGAAATGTATCCAAATAAACACCAAACACTAATTTAAAAGAATATAAGTACCCCTATGTTCATTGCAGTGTTATTTATAATCACTATAGATCTGGAAGCAGCCCAAGTGTCCATCAATAGATAAGAAGATAAAATAGCTATGGTACATACACACGATAGAATACTACTCAGCCATGAAAGATCACTCTTAAAGAGCTATAAGTATTCTCTACCAAACACAGCATTAGATTCTATATGTGTCATGAATAACTTTCTGAATATACCCTCCTTGTGTTTCTTTTCTTTTTCATGTATGGATTTTGCTAATCAGTGACTGTCAAAATAAATATTTTGCATTAATCTTTTCAATCATGATTATTAAACTTCACAGATATAGTCAGTGGTTACCCATGATAACTTATGAAGACCAAACAATTAACTTGTCAAATCATTTTAAAAAACAAATTTATAACTTCAAAACCTCTGCATACATATACTATAACTATTTGAGGGTCTTTTTAAAGCTCTTTTTTAACCTTTTAAGGCTTTTCTCTAACTTTGCCAAGTACAGTATTAATAAATCTCTCAATAATTAAATTTAAACAAATTTTCTTCAATTTTAAAACAAATTTGCAATGTTGTGTTTATTTAAGCACTTTGAAAAATATAAAATATCAGGCATTCTTGAAAGCAAACTTTAAAAAAACTGACCCAAGACATTCTCTGGTGCATGACTTCTGTATTAATAATTATATAAATGCAACCAATACCCCTTCCATTACTGTAAGGCTTAATGGTTATGGTCTTATGCCAACATTAAAGGTTTTTCTAAATAAGTAGCATCCATATCTTCTTGTGAATATTAATTTTTTAACTTCAAGGCAAGGTGAGGAATTGATTATTCTGTGATCATTTATATCAGATTAATTTAATGTGAATCCTTCCTTAAGGTAAATCAATTAACCTTATCAGTAAGTCTTATTTTGTTTTAGATATGCTTTGTAGTCTTGACTATTTGAGTTACACACACCACATTAGAGCACATTAAAAGACTTAAAATAACAAAAATTATCTCCCACATTTTCACCAGCAATCCCTGACCTTCTCATTTCTGCCACCCTTCAGTCCTTGCCCACACTCATCTTAAGTAGTGGTAGAATTGTGAACATTCCGGGCTCTGTGGCAGAAAGGGAAGGAAGTTATTCATCAGACATCTCTATATCATTCTGCCCAAATTTCATGAGTACATCTTTTAATTGTCTCTTTTACCAATCTTGTTTTTACTTAAAAAATGGGTCTTTATTTTTTCAAAAGATTTTATTTATTTATTTTAGAGAGGGAAGGGAGGGAGATAGAGAGAGAGAGAGAGAGAAAGAGAAACATCAGTGTGCGGTTGCTGGGGGTTATGGCCTGCAACCCAGGAATGTACCCTGGCTGGGAATCGAACCTGGGACACTTTGGTTCCCAGCCCGCGCTCAATCCACTGAGCTACGCCAGCCAGGAAAAAACGGATCTTTATTATTTCCATTAATAACACTTACCCAGCACAGGTCTTCACCACTGGTTAACACTATCTTCATCCAGTGCTATCCTCCTTTTCCTGGCCCTGCATTTGACATCCTATTTAGATTTTGACCAAGTTCTACTATAACTGTATGCTATTGTTAAAAATCACATAGCAAAAGAAAGTATCCCCTCAATATTGTCCAGACAATATATAATCCTAAGAAATGATCACTAAAAAAGCTTCTTGGGATCCTGTCTCCATTTCTGAGGAATGGAAAGTTCAACCAGATGGGAAACAAAACAGAATATAATATTGAATACTATTCCAATTGTTTTTCTATATTAGACTTTTCTGATATTCACAGAAATCCAGTGGTGTAGATACTTGGGCTCCAGGGTGTGTGGCTTTAATCATTGCACATATTGTCTCATAATATGATTAACATGATCTACCTTTTCTCACTTTCTAACTTATACCTCCACTGGACCTAGATGGATTTGAGAGTAGCTGAATACATACAAGCAATTCCAACTTCAAATTTTCTAACAATCTTTAGCTTAAAAAAAAGCCAAAGAGTATATTCTCAATATTTCAGATTTTAAAAAGAATTTCAGGCAATTATGATTCAAATTCAAAAGTACTTGAGAAAAGATCAGGAATGTTGTTGAAGTATTAAACAGTAATTTCCTTTTCACTGTAAAGCTATATAATATGGTACCACAGATAAAGAATGCAACCAGAACTTAGAAGACCCAGCTCTGGTCTTGGCACTGCCTCCAGATTTCTGTCACTTCAGACCAGTCACTTTATTTTCAAATTAGTTCCTTCTTTGATTAAAAAAACTGAATAAAAATAATGTTTTGCTCATCTCACTAATTTGTTGCACATACAAATAGGATAATGTATTTAGAGCACTTTATAAATTGTACAATATTATATACAATGCTACACAATAGTAGTTTCTGTAGAATATGGTTTGGTGCAGACTCTAGTGTGTTTTTCATAAACTCTCTCTAGCTATATGACCTTGGCCAAGTTCTTCAACCTCTGTAATATTCCACTTCTCTAACTTTAAAAAGTTATGAGAAAGTTTAATAGTAAACCAATTTCCTGGGATTTTTGTTTACCTTATATAAGATAACACACATGTATGGTTTGAGTTTCCTCTGACACAGGTCCTGAAACAAGGATTCAAGTGCAAGTAATTTAATAGGAAGTATGGAGGGCAAGTAATTTAATAGAAGGTATGGAGAGCAAGGAAGCAATAAAAGACATGTTATCAAAAAATAACCACCTTGGGTTATTAGAACTCAGTCCTGCTGGGGAACTGTGAGTCTGAGGAACAGCATAGGAACACATACTCAAGGAATGATTTTATATGTATATACATAATCTTCAAGTTGTTACTCTCATTTCTATGTCCAGTTACCAAATCCTTCAAATGAATGTTCATTTTAATAATACATTTGTCATTTCTAGAATTGCCACTTATTTCTTTCTTACACTTGCCATTTCTCTGATGAAATTCTCTATCTGTTCATAAGTCTTCTTTACCTGCCCTAGTTATCATTACTGCACAATAAATTCCTCACACACTTAGCAGCTGAAAACAACCATTTTGAATTGCTTAATGACTTAAGGATAATTCAGAAAAAGCTCAGATTTTGTTGTCTTTCATGTGGTTCTCATAAGATATCATCTTGGACTGCAGTTCCCTGTAGGCTCACCTGGGCTGGATATCAAGGTGTCTCAACCCATAATAAGCAGTTGATGCTGGAAGTCACCTGAGAACTCAGCTAGGGCTGCGTGTGCCTTCCTCAGAATGGCGATCTGAGGGTGGTCAGCTTCTTATCCAGCATCTCTCTGACTTCCTCCAGGTGAAGCAGTCCAAGAACACCAAAAGGTAGCTGTATGGTCTTTTCTGATATAGCCTCAGGAGTCACATAGGATCACTTCTGCCTTACTCTATTCAAACTTCATCTGCTTGTGGCAGATTAAAAAAAACTGTTCATAGTCAAGGTGAAGTAAAATAGACTTCTCAATAAACAGTGTCAAGAATTATGGGGCCAAGTGTTAAAATCACCACATGACTAAATTAAATAATTTAGAGGTATATTTGTCGTAGTTACATTAAAGACCCTTTCAGGTAATTCCACATATGTGTTATTTTGGAACCAGCTTCAACTAGCTCTTCCTTCTCTTGACTGTGGGTGACATTGCCCTGACTCTTCATATACCCTGTGGTTTCCAACTCAACGCCACATACTGCATCTGAATGAAACAGTAGGGACTCACATAAATAAAATTACTCTAGAAAATGGCCTGCTCTTTCCTCAGACAAGCTGCGGGGTTGAGCTGTGAAGTCAATGTACTCTATGGTTGTGTAATCTGTCCTGGCTTTTGTTGTTTTAATTGGATCCAATTCACCACTGGATTTAAATATTTAGTTGGTAAAATCAGGTCTTTCTTCAGTATAGGAAGAGGCTGAAGATCTCTCTCTAATTTACAGCCTAGCCACCAGCATTACATACTGCTGAGGAGTTTGCTTTCTAACTTTCTACCCTTTTTGCCTGGCCCCAGTTTTCCCTGAACTCATCTTGGTGAAGCTTTCATGCACCACAGGCTCATCTCTCTTACTTCGCCTGCTCAGCCCTTGGCCTCCAGTGGCCTGCTTTCTTGCACTTGATGACAGCTCTATGTACCTTAGAGATACACCTCTTATCTTTCTTTCCCTGCACCTAACTTTTATCCACTCTTTCTGTGCCTCATGGAAGATCCCATGGGAAAGAATGTATCAAACTGCTTTGTGACTAGGATTTTTAGAAATCTAATTACTCATTGCCATCTATATGCAGCCATTCAAAGTTTGCTAAAAATTCAGACTGCTTTTTTCTTACCTCTACCTATTAGAAGCTTCTCCCACTACCAGAAGAAGGATGAGAGCAAGCATAGGCACCTTCTCTCCTAAAAAGGGATAGTTCTTATCTGAAATTTAACTCATTTGGATTGCTTTACATTCTCAGCTTTCTGAAGTTTCTGGAACATTATGATATTGCAGTAGTTTATAAGATGTATTTGTGTTGTTAAGGATGGAAAGGGTGGTCTCTTTCAATGTTCTATATGAGGAACTGACTTTAAACGGGAAAATTTTTGTGCTATATGTAGTATAACCTCATTCCATAATGCTAAGGGTCTGCATTGTGATTCTTCCATTGGGATTTACTGCAGTCTCCACATGTTGCAGTCATGTGCTGCATAACAACACTTTGGTCAACAATAGATGGAACATTCAATGGTAGTCCCATAGGAGGTCCCATAGGTTTTCATAATGGAGCTGAAAACTTCCTATTGTCTAGTGATAATGTAGCTATCTTAACAGCATAGTACAATGCATGATTAACATGTTTGTGGTGATGCTGATGTCAACAAACCCACTGTGCTGCTAGTTGTAGACTAATGTAACACACACAATTATGCACAGTACATAATACACAATAATGAAGAGAAGCAACTATGATACTGGTTTATGTATTTATTCTTTGATACTTTTTATCATTATTTTAGAGTGTACTCTTTCAATTTATTATTTTTAAAGTTTTCTTTAAAACAGTCTTATGCTGGCAAATCTCATACATCTTATGCTCACTGCGTCTCTTGATTACAGCATGCTCTGGGGGGCTTAGTTTGATCTTGTGTTGTTATGTTCATTCATGGTTCCTAAATGTACAAAACCTACTGTTAATGTTGCCAATAAGAGGCCACATCAAGTCACTGACATGGAAACAAAATTAAAAGTGATTACAGACTATGAAGGTAGAAAATCAGTGAAGGGTATTGCTCACCAGTCAGGCATGTCTTTTTCTAGCACAGCTCTGACCTTGAAGAACAAGAAAAATGACAGAAGCTGTTAAAGAGTCTGCTTTATTGGAGGCAATGAGACATAAAACAATTTGAGAAGGGCCTGTATCAAACATGGAAAAACTTCCAATGGCCTGGATTAAAGAGCAGACACAGAAGCATATGTCTCTAAGCACCATGATGATCACAGCCCAAGTCAAAATTTGTTTGCAATGTTGAAAGAAAAGGCTGGACCCAACTATGGTACTGAATTCACTGCTAGTTTTGGGTAATTTAAATTATTCAAGAATCATTATTCATTACATCATAGGAAGGTGTGTGGTGAGCCGTGAGTGCTGATGAGAAGGCAGCTGAAGAATTTTTGGAAACTCTAGGGAAGCTGACTGTGGAGCAAAATGACTTGCCACAGCAGGTATCCAATGTGGATGAAACCTCTCTATTCTGGAAACCAAAGCCTGACAGGACTTTCATCCGTAAGAAGACCAAGTCAGTGCCAGGCGTCAAGGATTTTAAGGACAGAACAGTCTTGCTTGGGGGCAATGTTGAAGGCTACGATTGAAACCCTCTGTGATCTGGCACAGTGAAAGCCCAGAGCCCTCTGGTATATCAATAAGCAAACACTGCCCGTATACTATAGGAGCAATAAGGAATCATGAATGGCCCAGATTCTCTTCCAAGGTACTCCTCTGAATTGCTATGCCAGAGAAATGGAGAAGTACCATGAGGAGAATAACCCACCTCTCAAGATTTTGCTTATTGTGGAGAATGCTCCTGAACATCATCCTTTCCTTAGTGATATTCATCCCAAAATCAAAGTAGTATTTCTTTTTCCAAACACCACCTCTTTGGTCCAGCAGCTTTTAAAGCACACTACCTGAGGAAGACCTTGTCCAGGTTACTGCTGTAACTGAGGAAAGCTCTGAGAAGACACCGGTATAATTCTGGAAGGATTACAACATCTATGACTTCCTCAAGAACCTTGCTTAGGCTTGGAATGATGTCGCCATGGAGTATATGAATAGCATCTGGAAGGAAACATCCAAGAGGTTTACCCATGACTTCAAAGGGTTTGCTAAGATGAGGAGGTTGCAAAATCAACCAAGCTGTGCAGTTGAGAAGGCAAACAGCTTTAACTCAGGTGTGGAAGAAGATGACATTGAGCTTCCCCGGACATGGTTCCCAAGGAATTGACTAATAAGGAGTTGTGGGAACTAGAAGAGGAACACATAGTTGGAGAAGAGGCAAGAGAAAAGGAAATTGCAAGAGAAGAAAAAGAAGAAATCCAAGTAAACTCTCAGTGAAGGGTTTACCAGAATGTTTTGTAGACTTCATCAAGCTCCTTAAAAGTTTGAAAACAGACCCCAACACTGGAAGGTTTGCACTAATAAAAGGAATGCCATTGTGCAGTATCTGCTTCTAAGCAAATCTATGATAAAAAAAATCCAAGCAAACCACCATCAGCATATTTCTGAAAAGAATGACACGTCCTCAAGAAGAGCTTTCATCAGGTCCTTCAGGAGGGAAGCCTGAAAAAGGCATCGTTATCCTAGAAGATGCCAGATGACAGCTTCCTGTGTGTCACTGAACACGATGTGGACGTGAAGGACAGTGATGCTTATGATCTGGCCCTGTGTGCCTCAGCTAATGTGTGTGTTTGAGTCTTAGTTTTTAATATAAAAATTTAAAAAGCATAAACAAACAAACAAACAAATATATTTTAAAACATAAAAAAGCTTATAGACTAAAGATGTACAAAATAAACTATATTTGTACAGCTGTACAACGTGCTTGTGTTTTAAGCTGTGTCATTACAGAAGATTCAAAAAGCTCAAAAATTAAAATGTTTATAAGTGATAAAAGTAAGCTAAGGTTAATTTATTATTGAAAGAAAAGTATTTTTAAATAAATTTGGTGTGCTCTCACTGCACAGTGTGTATAGAGTCTACAGCAGTGGACAGAAAGGTCCCAGGCCTTCACATGCACCCACCACCCAATCACTGACTCACCCAGGACAAACGCCAGGCCTGCAAGCTCCACTCTTGGTGAGTGTTTTACACAGGTGTACCATTTTTTTAATCTCTTATGCTGTATTTTTAACTGTACCTTATCTGTTTGGGTATGGTTAGGTACACAAACACTTACCATTGTGTTATAGTTGTCTACAGTATTCAATGCAGAGCACACTACACATCTGTAGCCCAAGAGCAATAGGCTAATCATATAGGCTAGGTGTGTAGTCGGCTGTACCACCCAGGTTAGTGTAAGTTCACTCTTGGATGTGGGCACCATGACACAGTCGCCTAAGGACACATTTCTCAGAACACATCTTCATCATTAAATGGCACATGATTGTATGTAATTTGACAACCCATCCCTGGTGTGAGGCTATAAATTTCTATGTTTGTTCATCCCCAGTGAAGTTTGTATGATCTTCTTTCTTGGTTGGGATTGAAAGGAATACTCTTGTTAGACAAATAGTCTCATTCAATGTGCTGCAAACCAAATGAATCTGTATAATAAATATATTACATCTGGCATAGCAACTGTAATTGGGGCTACCACTTTAAGTTTTCAGAGGCATATCATTAGCCACCATGGTCCACCTGGTTTTTGCCAGGTGGCAGATGAAGATGCAATATCTGCATTCTTTCATTTTTGAAAGTGGCACTGATCTCTGCCATTCTACCTAGAATGCTTCTGATACACTACCTTGAATGGTGGAATACAGCTTAAGGGACTTTTACATGGCCTTTCCCACTCTAATGGATATTATTCCAAAGGTCAAGGAATCAATAGGAGAGCCCACCAGTTGCTAAATATATGCATCCTTTTAAGCACATAGATATTAGATGAATAAACACAAGTTGATCCACGGACCCACTGAACCCACTGCCAGATGGACTTCGGCCATGGCTCTACTTTGCACCTGGTCTCAGTGTGCTTCACTAAGCTAAGAGTCATCATAGCATTGATGTGTCCTGGATGCAATCTAAGAGGAGGTGAATCAGTTATCTATTGCTGTGCAACAAAATATTAGCATTTTAAAACAAGAAACAAATTATTATCTTACATAATTTCTGAGAGTCAGGAATCCATAAGTGGCCTAGCTGTGTGATTCTGGGTTAGCACCTCCCATAACTTTGCAGTCAAGCTGTTGGCTGGGACTGGAGTCATGTGAAGGCATGGCCTGGGCCCACGGATCTGCCTCAATAATGACTGACTGACAAGTCTATTGGCAGGAGGTGCCAGTTCCTTGACATAAGAACCTCTTCATAGAGCTACTCAAGCATTCACATGATATGACAGCTAGCTTCCTCCAGAGCAAGTGATCCAAGAGGGACTGCAAGGAGTTACCCATGATGTCTTTTACCCCTACACACAAAACATCACTTCCACCACATGCTAGGAACAAGTCACCAACTCCAGGCAAATTAGGAGGGAGTTTGGCTCTGTTTTTAGAAAAAGGAGTACTTAAGAGCTGTGAGCATATTTACAACCACCACAAAAGGATTTGTGTGCAAATCGTTTGGTTGGAAGACAATCCTAGGACATACCAGAAGGAGAGAAGAAATTTAGCACAGACAAAGAAGGAAAAGTTCCAACAAGAAGGATGTTACCAACTGCCCACTGTGGGCAACTGAAGTGTCACACTGCTGGGGAATGGGAAAACCCCTCTCAGAGTTTTGTAAGCCGTGGTGTGAGAGGGCAGAGTATTTATTCAACAACTCCTGTCAGTCATTGGTGTACATGCATCACTTATGTTCACAATTCATTGCTCAGGACTAGTGGTCCCAACCAACTTTAAGGGAACCAGTACAAAAAAGTACAATTCTGCCGTTTTCCAAGAAGAGAAATGCTTACCTAAAATAGAGAGTAACTAACTGGATATTGGTGTACCTAACTGGTGATGACCACAGCCCTTAAGAATCAAACCCAACCATGAACAAAGCATGAACAGGCCTAGAGTTTTTGCTACAGTGAGAGACTGGAGAGATAATGGCAACAAATGAAAGTCCTGTGGGGCTGGTCCTGAGGGAAAGGGGATGACAGGGATAAACCTGAAGGTCACAGGACCTAGGAGGAAGACCCCAGACCTGGAGGTTTTCCCATCCCTCTGTTACTTTACCAGTGAGCCAGAGAAGGCCTGATTCAGCACCTGTAGATTATTATCATCCTAGCACTCACTACACTTCCCGTATGATTAGCCACATTATTTATTTACACCACTGACTTATAGGGCCCTTAGTCCACAGCTGCCTTCACTTTGCTACAGAAGCAATGCCTGAAACCCTGTCCAGCCTCTTCTGAACTCCCCACGCATATACCCATTTTCTATATCCGAGGGGGCATTCTTAACACCTAGAGAGGCAGAGATAGTAAGAAAAGAAGTTCCCAGCCATTGTACTTGGGAAGCACCAGTGACGAAAACCATCTCTGTTATTTGCTACCTTTCTGCTAACAACTATAACTGGTTAATGAAATTCTCCAGTTCCCACACCATGCTAGATATCTGAAAATGTATTATACTGAGGAAATGAGTGTGTTAAGCTTCTCATAATCCCATTCATTTCCATCACTACCGGTCAAGTATCTTTCAAATGCAATGTGAGGTACAGATCCAGACTTTCTGTGATTATTACAGATTTCATTACACTCTTTGTGAGACTGACATTGCTAACCCCAGTGCCTGGCTCAATTCAAGGGAAAGCAATTATATCTTGTCTCAGTCACCTTTTGGAGTCTGTAATCTTAGAGTGAAAATTATTTTTTTTTGCACGTCTTGGGCTATGATTTGGTGCATTTTAGAGAGCTCCTGAATTTGCCAGTCACTTCAAATTTCATATAAAAGTCCTAACTTTTAACCAAGAAAAAAAAAAGATAGTGAACATTTCTTTAATGTCAGTGTTGTCAAATTACATCAACATATTCAGCTCTGCGTTCTACGTGAATAGATGGATATTACTAGCCTCCACATCACCATAGAAATAATCATCAAAGTACAGTAAAAGCACATTTCTCTCATATGGGAAAGTGGGAATATTAGCCAAAGGTCTGGCAAATTTTCCTCCAATTGAAACAAAATTAAATCTTTGAAACAAAGTAATGTAGCAGGCAAAAAAAAATAGATAACTTTTAACCAAGCACTTCATGACTTACCTCAGACTTTTTAGGCTTTGTCCAAATAGAAATTGTCTTTACTGAGAGGAAATTTCTTTCTGAGGAAGCAAAATTCACAACACTCCCAACTCTCCCTCAGTTATTCTTCACACCATTATTTCACTATTGAGTATTATTCATCACATTTAGGGATGATAATTCTGTTTTCTAGTTTATGACATATGGCATACAGAGAAGAGATAAAGAAAGTATGGAGACTGGATATTAACTGCAGAAACTGTGCTTTCATGTGTCATTAAGCTGACTTTTAATTTACATTATGTTGATAGGGTCTCTCTTTTCTCTGTGTTTCCTGAAAACTTTCCTGAGGGCAGAACTGTTTGGAAATATAATTTGGTGATAGGTTTCTAAAATTGGTTCTAGAGCCCTTATAGAAAATATTGTAAATATGCCTTACATGAGTCAATTTATTTTTCAAAAAGTGTGTAGTGAGAATGCGAACATAGTAAAGGGGGATATTGAAAATGAATGAGCAACACAGCTTGGGCTCTGACCAATCAGAATGGATGTTATGACTGATGAGAACATTGGCCACAATTAGTCCATCTCTATATCCATGCCTACCACGTGACTATACCATCTGAAGACCGAGGTCACCAGGAAAAACTGCTAGGATATATGAATAATAATGAAAGAATGTGTGTATTTTTAAAATATCTCAGCAAAGCTGATATATGTAAGATTAAAAGTATAGTAAGAGATATTATAATCCTCATTCTCTTGCCAAAAAGAAAAAACAAAAGCATGAAGGGATTTTATGATAATAAGATCCCTGACAGATTAAAATATAGAAAAATGTTTTGTTTCATTCATTTCCTGATGGGCACTTAGGCTGTTTCCATCAAGTGGCTATTGTAAATAATGCTGCACAAACATAGGGGTGCATAGGTTCTTATGGATTGGAGTTTCAGGGTTCTTAGGGTACAATCCCAGCAGTAGAATCGCTGGGTCAAAAGGCAGTTCCATTTTTAATTTGTTGAGGAAAATTGGGACAACTGTAATAGAACAACAATAAAAAACTAAAAATTAAAATGGCAAAATGTTAAAGAAAATAAAAATGTTTTGTAATTGCTAACACAGAATGCTGGTCACCATTTCTAGTTCTCTAAATTTATGTTAAGGATTTTATTTTGTATGAAATACATACCCCAAATGAATTCATGTCCCACATCACTAATTATTTCTCTACCAGATAAGAGGACCTACTTAAAGATGAATGACCAATGAATCCAATTTTGGTTTATTCCTAGCAATAGGTAATTTGGTGATGTCTCCAACTGAGCAAACGGGCCACCCACGATGAAAAGTACTCTGTAATGCTCCCTGAACAGTGCATGGGATGCTTAGTAATTGTAAGAAAACTATCCAAATTTCACACTGAAAAAATACAGGGTGACCATGGAGGAACAAGATATATTTCAAAGTTATTTCCAAAGAGAAAATGCCCTAAGCTTTCTTTTGCGTACTCAAAATAAAAAGAATCTAAGGAAATTTTTAAGCTTTACATTGTATAAAAACAGGTCGTGAGACTGCAAATCAAAAATGAACAAGAAGTAAAAATGGTCAGTCAGTGAGCACTCAGCAGTTTAGATTCTGGTTTGAGAAAGTAACCACAGTTCTGCATTTCGCCCTCCATCACTCCCAACTCTCCAGACACCTACAAGAAGGCAGTGTGTTTCGTCTGAAAGAGAATTTCTCTTTGTGAGGTCCCAACAGACCCATCCTATATTTAATAGGCCTGTAGGAGACTGTATATTCCAAGATAAAGGCATATTTCATTTTCTTCCCTTCTCGTTAACTTTGATAGCACCCTTTGGGGAATCAAAACTCTTCACAAGTGGGAAGCTAACATTTACAACTCTCTTGCCACTTAGGTGTGTGTCTATCCAGTTAAGATGACAATTTTCTTGAATTCAATCATCAAATCCTTCTAAAGCATAACATATATCAAACCATAGTGTCATAAACCATTTGTTTTTCAAGACTTTTTTCGCCACAACTCAGTAAATAAAAAATACATTTTCATCATGATCTAGTAAGCATACTTATATGCTTGCATACATATTAATTGAATCAAAGAGCCTCACTATAAAATAAAAGCTAATATTCTCTATTCTGTCACAGCTGGGTCACTTTTAAGCTGCTATATAGTATCTTTTTTTAAGATTTTATTTATTTATTTATTTATTTATTATTATTTTTTTTTAGAGAGGGAAAGGAGGGAGAAAGAGAGAAAGAGAGAAACATCAATGTGCGGTTGCTGGGGGCCATGGCCTGCAACCCAGGCATGTGCCCTGACTGGGAATTGAACTTGTGACACTTTGGTTCACAGCCCACGCTCAATCCACTGAGCTATGCCAGCCAGGGCATATAGTATGTTTTTATTATAATTGCTACTCTATCTAGACCTACTAAATTGATATTATAATTAATTTATAGCTTGTGTTCTTCAGTTTGGAAAACACTGCTGTAAAGATCTCAAAATATTATCTAGACCATGGTTCCAAATAGTAAGAAATTGAGAGGAGGGTCTCTGTCCTAAACATAATGAGTTCTCTAGAATAAAAAGGCACTGGTCTCTGAGGTAACCTACAAAGCCCAGCAAGAGGAATCTGTTTCAGGCGCGAGGACTTGTGTGGCTCAATGCTTTCAAACAATCTCTAAGGCCTGATGGCAAAAGTCTGGGATCTCACAACCTTGTGGAAACTCTGTAGGGCTGCACTTGAATCCACCGTGCAGCCCCCCTTTACTGCTTCCAGAGATAAAGTTATACCTCAAATGTAAAAGGTCCAAAAGGTCATGTGGCATCTTGAGGTCTGCAAAATGCCAATATAAACCTGATCTTGTGACATTATTATCAGCATCATGCTATCAATGTCAGTGTCAAATAGGATGGGTGTTACTACAGTTTGCTGATGGAGGCAGGAGCCCCACAGGATGACCTCACGGCTGTATTAGCCTATGAGGACACACTTAGCACTATTTTTATAATATCACACAAAAAAATCTTGGAGCATTTTCGTAGTGTTGTGAATTGGTTAGCATTTATTTCAGTTGAATTTGCCTTTGTTTTTTTCTAGTGTTCCACTCTATTTTTATACCACAAGTCCCTAGGCCCATTTTCTCCTTTTTAATAAATATATTCTTATATTTTAAAGAATATATTCTTTTTAGTTAAACATTAAAGTTCTATGCCCCCTGAAGCCCTTCAAAAGAAAAAAACATACACAACAATGTTTCTCTTCTTTTATTTCCTTTCCTAAAGAAGAAGCAACAAAACAACATGACTAAAAGATTTTTCCACATTTAAAACATTATTCTGGGGGAAAAAACATTATTTGTGGGGCCAGCATAAGTGTTCAGTGGCATGGGCTACTCACGATGGTCCATTATCTGCCATTATGCATCATCTTACTATGGGTTATATTTTAGTAAAAAGAGAGTAAAGGGATCATTTTTTAGAAGCACATTATCTTCTTCAGGCTACTGAAGTGTTTGTGCATATTAAAGAAAAAGCTTTCGATCCCCAAAAGTTTAATGCACCTTTAATAAAGAAGAGACTTTCTTCCTAGTAGGCTTAATGTAGAGAGAAGAACTACCAGTAGACAAGAAAATTCAATAATACAGGCTACACTGAATGTAATACAGACAGGTTCAGCCATTCCAGACAAATACATTTTGATACACCTAAACACTGTAATCAGCTGAAAATAGCTATGCGAACGCCAGGATCATTTTGTTGCACGAAGTCTTATGTTCACTTTGACATAAAACAGAAAAGTATAAAAAAGAAAGCATGTGTAGAGATATTAATGTCCCCTCATCTCTCAGCAAGATGCAGAAACAAATAGATCATTTTTCTGGGGTTTATAAAGTATTTTAGTAGACTATCTCAGTTAGAATCTGGTTTATTTGTGATTAATTTTTTTATACTTAATAGGGTATAATTTGGTCAAATCAACCTAAAGCACATTTTAAATAATTATTATTCCAGTAATTAAATAAGTAATTATTACTTAAATTATTAAGTAAATAACTACTTATTTAATTACTTATTCAACAAATAACTTGATCTTTATCTTAGATCCTCCCACATCCAAAATTTTATTATACATATTATACATTTGAATAAAAGCTCCCTGTTATTACAATAATATTGGGGCTTTTAGATGTATGACTATTGCTTCTAAAAAAAGACTTAAATAAAATTAATCTGGGTAATAAAATATGTATTTGATGTGAATTTATGCTTTATGTCCCATGGTAGTGTGTGTATGTGTGTGTGTGTGTGAGAGAGCTCACAGTGGCACTATTACTTTTCTTTTTAGCATAAAATAAGCAACCTTTAGTGAAAGATAGCATTAGCAATTGTGATATTGGTGAAGCTAAACCTTCCCAATGGTAACATTGAGAGTCACAGAGTTAACTGGATATTGAAAACAAACTTAATTACTTCACTCTTAAAAGAGATCCTGCATTGTTTCTCATAAAGACATTCCCAGTCATGTGTGGCTTGGTCCCAAATACTATAGGTCTATATTATTCATCTTTGAAGGCCAGGCCAAAAAATAGAATTGAAAATCTCCCAACTGCAAAACTTTACCTTTAATCATTAACAAGTATTTATGATATAAGCTTGATAGAATACCTGAGTTTGCTACTTGTTCTTAAAATGGCTCTTTTTAATTATATAAGTCTTTCTCACATTCTTAGTGTCACCTAAAGGCATCCATTAGGTGGACAGGAGGCATTAATATACAAATGCCATTTGCCACAGATGATTCACAGTTGTGTAGCTCCAGCCAGACACTTCCATGTGGACTCTAAGAAGGCCTGTTTGAATCTAGCAAAGTCCAAGTCAGTAGGCATTAGAGTAAACTCTAAAATTTTACTGTACCTGATTTGTTTTTTATGGGCGGGGGGGCAGTGAGAGTAGCATGTCAGTACATTGGAGTAGCAAATTTGAGGGAGATAGAGGAAACGACCAGCATAGGACTCACATCCTGCTCTAGCTCGAAGCGATTTGGCCCAACAGGGTTAGGAAAAATGACTCTTTCACATACCCCAGCCTAGAATTTTTGGATTTTGAGACAAAACCCCAGTTAATATAAAATACTGCATTACCTAGTTTGTCTCCTTTGTGAATGGGTTTCTTTCAGGAGTCAAATGCAGACTAGGTCTGTTTGGGTGAAACACTATGTTTGGCATTGAGCCTGAGCATTATGCATCTGCAATTGTTTCTGGAAGCCAGCAAGTGCATGCCTAGGAAGGGGCATGTGGAGAACAAGTTACAATGTGGACAGGTTCCTGCATCAAATGTGGTTTCTTCCTTTTAAACCTCAAAATGAAAGTGTACTTTTCTAATATGAATGGGATTGGGGATCCAGAAATTTCTGGGATTTTAAGGCATAAAAATATTTAAAAACCTGATGAAAGAGACTGACTTGGAGGGAAAAGGCACCTGGCCACCACTAGGCCTAAGATTTGTTTAGAGGAACATAAAACTTACCCTTTAAGCCTCAGACCAAAGGGAAAGCTGCTGTTATTGTGGACTGGATCTCACAAGGAGTCAGCAAGCTCTTACTAAAGCCTCAGTGGATATCAATGGCTGGAATTCATTTCTAGGAGCAAGGAGTCTCAATCCTAAATAGAGACATGAGCATTGGTTTTCCCTACTTGTTGAGGGTTTTTTTAAATCAGTACTGAGAACTTTCATATCTCTGCATAGCAAGTCAGGTTGTGCTCCAATTAGAAAAAAAAAAGATGTAGTAGATAAAAAACATGGTATTCTAATCAAAATGTTTTTTCCTTTATTCAATAAATATGTATTGAGCACCTAGTATGTGCTAAAGTAGTGAAGTTCATTTACAGCCCCAAAGGGCTGAGATGAGTTCAGGAAACGAGAAGATGGATTTCAGGAGATGAGGTGTAGGGTTACGTACAGCATGAGACCTGGGCAAAGGTACTTTGCTTCTAATCTGGCCCTGAGGCCCCAGTCTCCTGAGGGGAGCATCCGGAAGCACAGCTTTTAGCAGCAAACACTTGACAAGCTCTTTTGGTGTTCCAAAGATAGTAGAGAAGTGACACCTGTAGCACAATTTACCCCTTAGTGTGAGATTTCTTTTAAATGCCCATTAACATCTAGAAGATTGAGGGATAGTCTGAAAAAGCTGAAACCAAGAGTCAGTCAGTAGACAGACAGACAGACAGATAGATACAGATAGAGATATCTCAGAAGCTGTATGAAATAAATATCCTCTATATTTATCCTATCTACTTTGTTTTCTCAAATGATGCTTTTTAGCTACCAACTTCAGTCTGAACCCAGACATTAATAAGAAATTATTTAGAGAAATTTCTTTGCTTGGGAATTATTATTGTATAAGAGAATCAGCATTTTAAGTGTAAGTTGCTACTTTTAGATTAAGGGGTCTTCTTGGATCCTGGCAAATATTTATAGTTAAGTCACACAGGTATTATTCCAATGCCATAGTTCTATGTTGTGTTGACATTCTGGAACTTAGAAAAGAATATATGCATGTAAGAAACTGGTCATATTAGTTAACTATTGCTACCCAACCAATAACCCCCAAAACACTTTGATTTTCTCATGACTGTGTGGTTTGGCAGCTTAGACAGGGCTCTCTGGGACAAACAGCATGTTCCCATTCCACGCAGTGACAGCTGGGCTCATTCATGTGTTCGTGGTCGGCAGCAGGTGGGCCAGGATCTAGGTGGTCCTGGATGGCCTCAGTCACATATGTAACAGTTGGCTTGGGCTTTCAGTAGAGGCTCTTCGATTCTTTCTCAGATGGCCTTTTCTTATGTCCAATTCAGATGTTGCAATTCAGATGTTCCAGTGGCTAGATTTTTAAAATGTCATAGCCCAATGCACCAATGCTAATCAAGCCACTGTTTGCACCACATATGCTGATGTTTAATGGACAAAGCCCCAAAGACAGTCCAGAACCTGTATGGAGAGGAGCACACAAGGGAGGGGCCAGCTGGAGCCAGGACTCTTGGGGAACCATTAACATAACAGTAGATACCGTTGTGCTGAGACTAATCCCTCTTTGGCAAAGAAAGCATATTAGTGGTTCTGTGCAAACTGACTGGGGCTAACCACACATGCATGTGTGCACACACACACTCATTCACTTGAGGAAGGCTTTTATAGGTAGGGCCAAATAAGATAAGAAGTGTTAAAGAGCCAAACTGAAAATTATCATTCTGTTGTCAGAGGAAGAGTGATCCAGTTGTGAGCAAATATCTTCTCCTTTGCAGAAAAGAGTAGGAAAATTAATTTGCCCTTCTCTGTGGGAATAGGTGTTTTCTTGATCATTAAAGGAAATTATTGCATTATTTGGCCTATAGTAGCCAGAGCACAATGTTCAACACTTTGTGATGAGTGTGACTGAGTCACAAAAATTATTCAAGATAGGAAACAGAAGAGATGGCAAACTCTTGAGTTGATGTGACCTTAGTGATAACTTAACATTTATTCTGACTGACTGCAGAAACTTCTGGAGGGATTATAGAAGATTTGAGGGTGGAGGGGTTTCAGAATATGTCCACAAATTCTTTGATGGCCCCTCCTTCAAGTGGCAGAGTTTAATTTCCCTCCTCTTGAACATGGGCTGGATTCCGTGACTCACTTCTGATGAATAGTGAGTAGCAGAAATGATGGTGTGTGATGTGCAAGATCAGGACATAAAACACAATTGGCTTCCTTGTGGATCATACACTCTAAGGAAGCAGCTGCTATGTCTTAAGGACACTCAAGGAACTCTACAGAAACGTTCATGTGGGGAGAGATTGGGGCAGTCAGCCAACAACTATGTGAGTGAGCCACTGTGGAAGCAGACTCTCCAAACCTAGCCAAGCCTTCAGGTGACTAGAGTGCCACCTGATACCTTGAGGGCAACCCTGTGAGAAACTCTGAACCAGAACCATGCAGGCTAGCCTTTCCAAGATTCCTCTCTCTCAGAAACTGTGTGGGATAACAAGGGTTTGTTGTTTCATGATGCTAAATTTGGGGTAATTTGTTGCACAAGAGAGTACAGAGAAGCAGAACTCTCATTAATCCTGGGTATACAAAATAGGGTATGAAAACTGTTCAAGAAAATCACCGTAGTGATGCAGGTAAGACTTACTGATGGCTGCTGTCCTCTTTCCCGGAGAGAGGCAACCTTGCCCTCAGCTGATCACAGAGCTGATCTTTGCATGGAATTAACAAGAGAACTCATACAAAGATAACAGTTTTGGCTTGTGGGGAAAGATATGACAACTTCCCCTAAACTCCTCTCCTCCTTCCTATGCCTCAAGAATGAATGAGAACCAGGTGAAAACTACCAGCAAGGAAGCCCATGCACTACACTGAATTTGGGGGGCAGCAACCGCTGGTTAACAGAGACACCCCAGAGTCCTGGCTCCATGTAGACAATCCCCATGGCACCGAGCTGACAGAGGAAGGCCACACACACTTTACTCATTCTTTCCACTTTTTTTCTCTTCTATCCACAAGACATAGAGAAGCCCCAGGACTTGTTTTCCTTCAAAACAAAGAACGAAACTGCTAGCTTTCTCTTTCTCTCTTCTCCCTCTCTTCTCCTAAGTGGAAACTAGCACAGGTGTTGCCATCAGAGGTAAGATACTAGACTCTGATGGGCGTCTGTCCTATGGGGAAGTAGCCTACTATGGAAAGAGGAAAGCTTTTTCCGAAAGCCCAGCCTACCTACTACGGCTTTATATTGTCTTCCAGAGCAAAACCGAGCCAAGAACGAAATAACACTTGGCCTTCTTTGTGCTTCTTTGGGCATGTGCATGTCTTGGGGGCTCTTGGGGAAGAAGGCAGAGATAGGGTTCAGGTGTTAGTTGTTGTTCTACCTGACCAATGGCTTTTTTAAAATGTACATTTATTAAGTAAAATGTGGGTGTTGTCTGCTTGCATTCATTGGGGGATCAAGTTAAGAGATGAATACAGTGACATCAGCCTAGATTGACTGGCCAACTGCCAGTCAGGCTCAGTTTCTATGGCATGTGAGGAAATGCAGGATTATTCTGAGTAGGGATTGGGCACCGTCAGAGCAAGCAAAATGTCATAGTGTCAAGTTCAAAGTAAGGCACATTGGAATTAGCAATTTAACATCCTTTGTCTTGATTTTGTAGTTTCTGTACCCAACTCCCATTATTTGAGGGAGCAGTTTTGCCTGAATATGAATGGTGGAACCGGATCACAGCTGAAAAGCTGTGAAATAATTTAACCACTTTGAGAAGGAAGAATAAAAAAAGACCTAGGAGTTATCACTGTTGTGACAGCTTAACAAAACATTCTGTTCGGTGTGGAAAGAACCCTAAAAAGCAAAAACTCTATAGTCAGTCTAAAGAAGTGATCATTATATATTAAAATTATGTATTGAGGGTCTGGTATATGCCAAATTCATTACATGATTCTCTCATTTGATTTTCATTAAAAATGACTGTGAGGGCAGCACTATTATCATCCCTATTTTACAGATAAGAAAACCGAGGCTTAAAGAATGTGAATGTGTTGGTGATGATCACACAGAGTGAGGAGGCAAATGCAGGTAGGCTAACCCCAAAGGGCTCAGTCCCAGCCGCCTTGCTATAGTGTCCCTAACAGGAAAGAACCCTGAGAATACTGAAGTATTATTAAGTACCACCAGCAAATTCTTTAGACTTGATCATTTCAAGGGAGAGAAATAAAGAATATGTTTTTACTATGTCTTTTCCTGGCCTCCAGGCTGGTAATATTATAGTCTGTCTATGTCTGTCAGTCTGTCTGTCTGTCTCTCTTCCTGTCTCTTATTCTAAGATTACGGATTGTAAAAACTTCAATCCTTTCTCTCTGACTCAAAGCTGGGTATGCAGGAGAAATTCTTTGTGTAGTTCAAAATTGCCACCTTCTTCCACATTCAAAACACAGTCTCAGGTCACTGCGGTCACTGCTCCAACCAACAGTTCCCAGCATCCTGGAGAAAATCGATATGCTGCACCTATCCATCACTGTTGCCCAGTGAAGCCATCAGAAAATGTTCTACCTGCACCACTGAACACGTGGTTTTCCTCTCCACTTCAACTGTTCCGGTGCTGAATTTGCAAGATAATATTGTTCCAAGTCCTCAGTTTTGTGCAGGAATTTCAGCGACATCTGCTGTTTGACTGTATTATCTCCTCACTCTGGAAGTCTGTTGTGGAGCCTGAGGGAGCGCACCAGACAGTCTGGGTTTCACTTCACCAGGACAAAATTGACTTAAGTTGCTGTTAAATGCTGGGTCATCTTAAAGTGAATGATAAATGAATGTTCCCAGTAATTTAAAATTTATAAATGGAATTTGTAGCTGAATTTGGTCCATGAGTATCAATATAATTATTTGAAAGCTGATCTAAGAGAAATGAGTCAAAGTTAAGTAATAATAGATTTAAAAAAGTATCTTTAATTTCTTCCACATTTTCAGTATTTCACACACAGCATGTAAGCAACATAGACGATAAACTGTTTGGGCTATTTCTATGAACAATTAATGTTCTTATGTTAACAGGAAAATGATCAAGTCAACAGAAATGCAGAAACTCATTTTAATCTCCAATATTCACTGAAGTATCTATACTTTTCTATTAAATTATATTGTTGAAGAAAATGTGCCATTATGGAAGGTAATGTGGTTCTTAAATGCAAATCATGATAATCCTACATACATTAAATTAATAATAAAAGAAATAGCAGATTGTGAAAAAGTCATAAATATGCTTGCTAAAATCTCTTCCAAAAGTTTTACTACAATCTGGCTATGATGTTTCTGTTTCATCCTCTTTGCAGGGTTCTTCACCTGAACGAGTCACTCCAGACTGCGACAACACATCAGGAGGTATTGCTCAGAGGGATGGGTATTTCCAGAAAGAAGGAGAGGAGGAGGGGGTAAGGCCCAAAATAATACTACGTGGGATACCATACATACTTTAATTTTTTTCTTGTCAATTGGGAGAACGAAAAACAATAATTAGTGAGAGAGGGGATGTAGATGATCAAGCCCAGTTGCTGTCAAGGAGTGGGGACAGGAACTGCAGAGCAGCCTCCTCGTCTTCCCAAGGAACACATCCATTTACAGTGACACAACAATCAGAAGGGGTCACTTGCATCCTCATTTTATCCTGTTTTACATCTTAGTTCACAGCAATTTCTCTAACCCCACAACCTCCATCATCGCTTATTTACACATGAATCCCCAATGTCCATCTCCAGGTCTCCCTTCTGCCCTGGGGTCTAGATCCGAATGCTCTCCATCTCAAAAAGGCATCAGTAACCCAAAGACATTAAAAATGAAAAATAACGACTTTTCCCCTGCCCTGCTTCCAACTCACTTGTTCTCTACATCGGTTTATGTCATCCCCTTTACTGCCCATTTTTACCTACATTCTCTCAGCCCCAAATGGGCTTACCTACCCCTGCAAGATCCTTTTATTTATCTCCTCCTTATTATCTCTGCTAATGACCTAAATTAGCTACCATTACCCCATCTTTCACAAGGACATTGGCCATCCTTGCTACTGGTCTGTACCTTCCTCTCCCTTTCCCTTTTAATTAAGATGATTTATTTCCTAAAATCCATATTTGATCATATGTAAGCTCTGCTTTAGAGCTTAATCACCTTTACAGTTACATTTCCTGTCATTTATTTCCCACAATCTTAGATTCCAGCAGCATGAAGCAATTCACATTTCTTCAAACAAGGTATGCATGTGGGACCTTTATGCTTGCCTGGTGCTCTTCCCTCTGTGGGAGGTGCCCTCTTTATTTCCCTTCTCTGCCCACTCATGTTACCTGATAGGTACATCCATGGCACCTGCTTCATGCTTCCCTGTCAAAAAAACTGTTCTCTCTTCTTTGTGCTCTTAAAGCATTCATACACACACACTTCTATTGAAACACTTATATTTTGTGTGATACTTAATTTTTTACAAGATTTTATTTATTTCTTTTTAGAGAGGGGAAGGGTGAGAGAAGACAGGGAGAGAAACAGCAGTGTGTGGTTGCCTCTTGAGCACCCCCTACTGGGGACCTGGCCCACAATTCAGGCATGCGCCTTAGACTGGGAATCGAATCGGCTACCCTTTGATTCCCAGGCCAGCACTCGATCCACTGAGCCACACCAGCCAGAACTGTAATACTAAGTTTTTTACTTCCCTCTCCACCACACGGCGGCTTTGAATTCTTTGAGAATAAAGACAATGATTTATCCGTGATTATATCCTTAATATATAACACCCTATCTTGTACATAATAAGAGTTTGTATTATCATGCTACCCATCTAAAGGTTGTTTTTTGTTTTGTATATTCCTTCTCCATGAAAAAAAATTATCCATTACTTTAGTTTTATTCTCAAAAGAGAATGACTTGAAATGGTCAGGGAATCAAACCAGGACGATACTCATGCTATGATGGCATTTACACAGTACACTTTAAGTGCACCAAAGTGCTTAATAATCACCCTAATTATTTACTAAAATTTAACTCTCCTTTCTAGTTAATTAAACTTGCATTTGGTAAAGCTATCCAATTTTGGCAGATAAGCAGCTTTCTGCATGTGTGTATGTATGTGTGTTAAAGGCTGACTAGATATAATTTTTACAGCAGTAGAAGATTTCAAATTTCCCTCCCTATTTAAATAAGTGGCAACATCTTTAATATGGGAAGGATCCCCCAAAGGACAATGAGACTTGATCTATTGCCTCTAAAGGGGTAAATCTTAAATTATTTAGAGAGTTATTTTTCCTTTACATATCTACATGCTTACAGATTGAAAGTACCTTTTTTAAAAAAACAACAAAAACATAAATATTCAAACAGTGTATAACATGGTGTTTGGTCTTCCTAAATAATTTATCCTACTATGAGTCAATGATCCGCATTTTATGCCAACAAAAAATTGCAGAGCCCTTATTACTTCAGGCATTCTCTCCTCCAAACTGTCTCTCAATTCCAACACAGGATGCTCCTTTTCTGGGAGACCATGACCTTCCTCTCTGGTTTTGGATGCAGGTGCTACTTTTTGAAGTACCCAAGCAGAGGCAGACACATTTTACAGATGTGCAGAAACTCTAGAACTGCTGATATGATTCTGGAGTTTCAGTCACAAAAACATCCCACTCCAGTAGGGTCATCTGCTGCTGGCACCACTCTGTGAGGGACTTCCCCCGGACATCCACATTCGAATGGCATCAAAACTCCACTACGAGTTCTTTTTTTTAAAGGGAGGGCTGTAATTTTTTTTCCTTTTTAAACTTTTCAAGTTATTTAATTATAGAATATTTTAAACATAAGAAACGAAAAATAATTTCATAGCATTCCATATACCCATCAACTAGATTTGACAGGTATGACTATTTTGTCACAATTTACTTCTGATTTTTTATAGTTTTTTGAATTTTTAAAAAATTTTATTTACTTATTTTTAGAGAGAGGGGAAGGGAAAGAGGAAGGTAGGAAAAGAAACATCAATGTACAGTTGCCTCACACACACCCCTTGCTGGGGACCCGGCCCACAACCCAGGCATGTGCCCTGACTGGGAATCGAATTGTGACCCTTTGGTTCACAGGCCCACACTAACTCCACTGACCTACACCAGCCAGAGCTACTTCTGATTTTTTAAAGAAACTAAACTGTATCAGTATTTCCTAACTCCCACTCCCATCTCTTCTCCTTCTCTCTCATCTAAATAATAATATAAACAAGAGTATTATATATCTGATTTATGGATCCACCTAATTGTACTAAAATATAAAAGGTTTCTTTTAACTAGGGACTTAGTTACAAAAAAAGGGTATTCATTCAAAATTTGTGAAACCATACTCTAGAGTCCAGAGCAAGAATTGGCAAACTTTTAGGAAAAGTAAAATAGTAAGTTTTTCAGGTCCATGTTGCAATTGTTCAACTCAGCTTTTGCAGTGCAAACATGGCCAGCCATGATACACAGGTGAATGAGCATGGCTGTATTCCCACATAGTTTCATTTACAAAAACGGACAGTGTGCTAGAAGGCTCTCGAGTTGTTGTTTGCTGACCCCCACACTGGAGAGTCTCCAGTGAACTATTTATTTTATCAAAGAGTTGCCTGAAACACAATTATAGATAGAGTAAGCTATAAATAATATTCACTGTGGTTCTTGTAATAACTTTTCTAGAAAAGATCAAAACTGTCCACTTTATCCATCCTCACTTCCTTTCATTGATACAATTTTATCACAAGTTGGTCTGGAATAAAAATTGATTTTCCTATATTATTTGCCCATATTCATTGTGCCAATGCGCTGTAAGTACAAGAGTCACTTAGCAGCTTGTGTGAACTTCACTTGAAAGAAAGCTGGCACACACCCTTCAATGCTCTATCCTTTGCTTCCTGCATCCTGCCACTTGATGAAATGTGGTTGCAGTCACTGGAACTCTGTCTTAGGTCATAAGGACATGAGTCTCACTCTAGGAACAGAAAAGCAACAAGTTGGAAGGAGTCCAGGTCTTTGGGGACTCATAGGAACAGATCCTATTAGCCATATTCAAGCGCTTTTCCGCTCCTCCCCATCCCACTTTCACTGCCTCACCCACTACCGACCCTCTCCAGGGGCTCCCAGGTGGTGCTGTCCCCCGAGTAGTGGCTGAAGGAGCCAGGGTGGCAAGGTCTCCCGGGAGGGTTCTTTTGGAAACTCACCTCCCTCCGAATTTGCATCCTCCAGAGAGGGGTCAGGGCTCCCAAAAAGCTGTCTCCAGGGACGGTATGAATCTCCTAGACCGGACCACTGCCCCCAGCCCACCCACTCCTCCCTGCCCCAGGTCTAACTCGGGTCCCTTTCTTGCTTTCCGTGTTTACGCCGCGTTTTAGTCTCCGGGACCCGTGGAGTGAGTCCCAGCCCGGACTGGAGCAAGGCAGCCACGGGCGAAGCCCCACTCGCGCTGTCCGGGCGAGAGGGGCTGGCGCGAGGCGCTTAGTGCTCTCCAGCTTGCCACTCCCCCTTCGGGGACAGGAAGGGGCTGGCGGGGGCGGAGGGGAGGAGGGGGGCGGCTGGAGCTCATCAATTCCGCAGCCACCTCCTCTGCAGCTGGGAGGGGGGCCGTGAGGGAGGAGGGAGATGGGAGGGGTGGGGCGGGCGTGCGGGAGAGTATAAGACTCCTAAGTCAGGAGAAGTTTGCGCACTGCTCACAGCTGAGGGAGAGAAGGCAGGCGCCTGGAAGGTGAGCCTCCGGGACTTTGGGGAGGTGGAAATAAAGCATGGGGAAAAAGCAGTTGCCTTTTAGCCTGTAATACAAGCTGGAGCTAGGTTTAAAGCATCACTTAAGGCGGAATTCAAGTGTCAGGAAATCAGGAAGAGGGGAAAGGGGAGAGAGGGTTCAGGACTTAACGCTGTTTGCTCTCTTTTCAAACTAAGAAAGGCAGCCCCCCAGGCAGACTCTGGGTGGGCTGCAGTGCGCGGCTGGCCCACCTGCCTGGGTTGGAGGGGTGCGCACTGTCTGCACCTCACCCAGCACCTAACATCTCCTGCCCTGCAGATGAACGCTGTGGCTTGAGTTCCAGAGTCTGGAGCACCTGAGAATTTCCTTCGCTTCTACTGAGCTGTGCCCAGCCGTCCAGCGCCAGTATGCGAAGTAAGGAGGGTCTGGGGATGAGCTTTGGGTTGTTCCCTGGGATGGTTAACAGTGGCACTGTCTGAGGTACCTTGTTTCTTCTTATTGCAAAACTGCTGTTTGATTGTGGTGTTTGAGGTTCTGATGTGGGGGTCAGCTTGGTCTCAGGCGCGTCACTGTGCCCTTGATTGAGGAAGAAAAGGTGGTCTTGGGAAGATGCTACAACTTAGTTTCATATTGAAAAGTCCTCTGAATTTTGTGACTTTTGTTATGTTGTTAATATAATTTTTCACTCAAAATTTTGTTATCCACCTTATTGGATATGGAAATTATGGGGCTAACAGTGGTGGGTTTTTTTTCCAAACGGTGTTTATTAACTAACAGAAAGATAATGTCAGCGTCTATGTGATGTGTTGTGGCTGTTCTGGATGTTGGGAATGAGCACAGGGGTGAATGGGGTTGCTTGTTAAGTCATGTTTTACAGAGAATTATTTTCCAACAATCGTTTATGCATAGCAGCCATTCTTCACACCTATTAGGAAAAATATGTTGTGTGCACAGTTTCCAAATGGGTACTCTTTTCTCGTGATGCTCTTCCCAAGCCTGTGTGAAGGGCACCTAGCACAGCTCTAATAAATTAACCCTTTTTCCGAAAACATATATTCTTCTTGAGACCCAAGAAAATTCAATCAAAGTCAAAAATCAACAGTCCGATCAGAGTTTTAACACATTATTCAGGCTTTATTTTGCAAATCTACTTAAGTTCTATCCAAAAGCTTTAACCTAACCTTACATGGTACATGCAAGACTGGAAGGCAGGGATGCACTAGCGGACATTCAGGAGACCCTTCCGATGTCGTGGCTGTGGTTAACCTGAGCCAAGTCATCTAGTCACAGCTATTTGCTGAAATTATTGCATGATTGAAAGTGAAATGTTCAAGACAAACCAAAGTGTGACCACGTAGTTCCTGGAACTAATCGTTAAATAGCAGAATGTCCAAGTTTGAGTGTGTCTTAAATGATAAGAGAAGGCAAATGTTTTATGCATTTGGACCACTTTGGCCGACCATGAAAGACAAAGTAGGAATTAATGCATTTGGTGTTGTGCAATTTATAAAGTATAGTTTGTAATAGCATGTTGCCAGCCTACTATGTGTTCAGTTCAAGAACTCAGCTTTAATATTTCAAAATTGCTGGTCCTCTTCATTAGCATTATGAGAGGAACTAAGGTCATTAGATTTGCAAAGCATCTCTGCAGTTTGAGCCAGTGCTCTTGGGGGGCACTCATTTCCACGCAGTGTTTTAACTAGCTCAAAATATCCCTCAGCCGTGATTTGTTTGGGTTTTATGCCTCTAATCTACTGTTAATTTCGGGAGCTCTAGCCACAGGAATAATATTCAGTCATATTGAGAAGTGCTCTAAGATTACTTACTGACCACACCAGCATATTGAGCACAGAAGACATGAAATCCTTATAATTACTTACGCACAGGAACACATAAATAATCTTAGAGGTGTATTGTCTTGTGATGCTTGGAATTGAAGAAAATTAGCTGATATCAGTTCGGCTTCTGTTTCCCACTTATTTGTGTTTTTGGAATTCTGGATAATGAATGATGATGACTAGAGAAAAACAGAATTTGCTCCAGTTAAAGAAATAGAGCTAAGTTTTGGCCTCGGAATGCTGCGGCAACTCTGTTCTTGGTGAACTTCTCAGACCCTTGCAATGTTGAGATGAATGATTATCTATTGTCAGTTTTTATTAAGAGTAAAAACAAACTGGAAATAGGAGACCGGTGAAATTTTCAGTGATAGCCTAAACCAGTGTTCTCCACTTGGGCTGCAAATTAGACTCAATGGAAGAACTTTAAAAAAAAAATATGGCTGTCCAGACCCTCCCCGAAACCAATGAAATCAGAATATCTGAGGAAGGGGTCTGCATTTGCATTTTAAAAATATGTATATATATGACGGTAATGTGCAGCCATAGTTAGGAACCAATGGCCGAGATGGTTCCCGTCGGATTTGGCAGAGCCTGTTAGTGTCAGAGGGTCTTACTAAAAAATAAATAGTATATGTTTTATTGATGGGCTAACCTGTTTTCCTTAATAAAGTATATAACTTGACTTCCTAATTCGAAGAAAGAGATTTTTGTTTGGTAGATGTTTAAATCATAACAGCCACCAGGAAAAAATCTTTCTCTCCAGAAAACAATCTATTGAGTTTGAAGCTTATTGGCTGTCCAGAAAATGTTTCAGTAAATTAAGTGTACCTGTAGGAGATGTTGGAAATAATCCTTTGTGAAACAGAACTTGACCTTATTTTGCTAAGACCTGCATGGTGTGTAATGTGTAAATATGTACCATTTTGAAAGGGGAGAAGGAGAAAAACAGTACCATTCTCCTTGGCACACCAACAGATTCCAGGTGCTGACTATGTTCTAGAATTTTCACATGAATTATTTATGTAAAGCTTACAATTGCTTTGTGAGGTACCAGCTATTATTCTGATTTACCTATGAGGAAATTAAGGACCCATTAGGTTAATGTACTTGCTCAAAACCACAAGCCAAATAAATTTAATATGTGTTTGAACCTAGGTCTTCTTGTTCTAAGTGCAATACTGTAATAAAAATATATATTTATATACATATTTTATATATTTACATTTAAAGACAGAATTTTAAAAGGCAATTTTAGTTAAAACCACAGATTCGGCATGGCTTTGCTTGGGTTTTATGCCTGGCTCCATCACTTTCTAAGAAGCTGTGGGTTTTGGAGCAAATAGTCTAACCTCTCCAAGCCTTAATTTCCTTTGTAAGACAAGGGTTTTCTAATGAGTATTAAATGAGTTAATATTTGTAAATCACTTTGGGTAGGTGTTTGGTGCATAGTAGGTTCTATGTAAGTGTTATATTTCTTTAAAATATCATTTATTCAAAAATGGTTTTGATGGTTTATTATATGCCAAGAATTACATAACACTTGATGTTCCATAGAAAAATAAGACCTGTCCCAATCTTCAAGGATTTTGTGTCTAATAAAGGATGACCACTACATAATCATTCCACACAAGAATGAGATTTTCTTCTATTTTAATTATAATTAAAAGCATTATTTTGTGAGACACTGTGTGCTTTTCAATATTAATATGATCTCCCAGAGGCCTGTATAATGAGGATTATAAAAGACAATTGATAATAACTTGGGTTATCACAATGGTATTAAATTATTTTCAAATATACACAAAACACAAAATAATATTCTCATATGTTTCTGGCTTTATGAGTGTAGAAAGCTGGTAATGTGGAAAGGTTTTTGAGTCTTTAAAATTTTATTTTTGAGGTGAAGAATTTGGGGTGGGGGGAAGAATTGATAGAGAACATCATCGGAGTCTACTTCTAAATAAAATGTTCTTGTTTTCCAACAAGAGTGTTGTCTGGAACATGGTTTTGTTTTTTAAATAAAAAGCAAAATAATTTTAGGGTAGAAGTGTCCATCAGGGAATACAATTAAAGGCCTCTTATACAGGGTGGCTCTGCAAAACTCGATCTTGTAGGAGCTGGCTGTGCTTCCTCCACTGAGCCGATGCCCAGCATTACATGGTACCTGCAGGGAACCTGTGATATCTGAGGTGTTAAGATTCTGTCTTCATTCAAATGAAAAGCCACTCATTAATAAAAATAGCATATGAATTGCTATTCTTTGTGAAAGAGTAACACAGACACTCTAAATCAATGGAGCTATTTACCGCCCCCCCCCAAAAAAAACAAAGTACCTGGCTTCTGTTATATATGTTCTGTTTTTGTAATCAATAGTTAACCATTTTATTTCATTAAAATTTCTGTTTGCAAATGTATGTCTTTCTTTGCTCTTATCAAATCTCAAGGCTACTCCCAATTTTTCCATGAATGCTGCATTTTTCTTCCTCATTGTTTCACTGCCACCCCTCCAGTTTAAGCTTTTATTACCTTTGACAAAATAAATATATTGTAAAATATTCATTCAAATATATCGTAAAATATTCACTTAAATAAATACCCTCAAACCATCCAAGCGGCCGCCTGCAGTCCCCGCGTGCTGCCTGCAGTGTTCTGCAGTGCGGTCAAGGCTTGTTTACCAGGCTCCCATTGTGCCACCCTCTGGTCACCACGTCTCACGGATTGCCTGGGGACCCAAGACTCAGAAACAGTCTTCAGCCTGACATTTAAGATGTTTCATGATATAAGATTATCCCCATTGTATCTTTCTTATCCAGGCTACATAGAAAACCTCAACGGCCACCTAATTCCAGTTCTGAAGCCTTAGTGTCGCCACCAAAATTGACTCCAGCTTTGGAGGCCCTCCTGCACTTTCCCCCTTCACACACTTGCCCGTCCACCTCAGTCTGTATCCTGTTGCCTCAGCATTGGGGGGTGTGGCAGGGGAGAGGGCTTTACATCAGCTGCGGAGCTGCTTTGCTATAGTGTTGGTTTCTACCAGAAACCCTAGCGCCAGGTCCTGCCTTTTATTTGTCCAGTAGTTCCAAATTCAGCATTTCAAACCCTACCTTCCTCTGTCCTTCAGAATGTGTTCACCATTCACCCGTAGCATATCCAACAAATGCTCATTCTTATAACTTTGCTCATATTTTAAAATTTAGTAAATATTTACTAAATTCCTATGATGTCCTAGCCAGGAGATACTGTGACAAATTATAGCTCCTGGCTTTTTGAGGACTGGAGGAGACAGGCAAACCCGTGTGGTAAGTACCTCAATAAAAAATGCCGTAAGTGCTCTGGAAGCAGCGACAACACTGAGCTGGCCATCGGGAAAGTTGTTTGATGAAGGCGACCCCTAAAAGGGACATGATACAGCACTGAATGGGCAAGACAGAATGAGGAGGGGAAGAGATGAATTGTGTTACAGACAAGACACCAGTCTGTAAAAAGCCCTGGAGGCTTGAAACAGGTTGCTGATTTGGGGAACCAACACGTATTTAGTTGGCCCTGAGGTCTACAAGGCATCGATTACAAAAGGGTTTGTGTGCCTTCAGGGCTGAAGGGTGTGCATTTTATTATGAAGACAATAGGGGTCCTTGAAGGAGTTCAAGTAGGGGACTGAAATAATCAGATTTGCCATTCTGGTAGATCACTCTTGTGGAAAAATAGGAGAAATATTATCCTTAAAGAAGGATAGATACAAATGAACTGGAAGCTGGGAGCCTTTTGCAGTAACAGGGGAGAAAATAATTAGGATCACCTTGTTGGAATTAGAAAAGGAAAGAAAACATTATTGCTGGAAAAAGGCTGATGGTGTGATTAATTCCAGGTTTCTTTCACAGATGATAGGAGAGCTGGGTATCATTCACATAGTCTAGATAAGGAATATTTTAGGGAAGGAAGATAAAATAATTTAATTTGAAACATGATACATTTGGTTTATTTATGTGAGGATGTCCAGTAGAGGTTGATACAGAAATTTGTGGCTCAGCAAAGAATTCTGTACTAGAGATACAGATCTGGAAGGCGTAAATGTGTAGGAATGGAGAATTTCACCTTTGAATAAGTAAAAAAGAAAAAAAACAGAGGCAGAAAATTCCAAAGAAAAGAAAAACTAAGCCAGAACTGGATCACCAGTTTTTTAAAAGGAACAATTAGAAAACTAGCCTGCAAAGAGGGCAGTGATGAAAAGCTAGAAGAAAGGAAGAAACACAGAGAAAGCAGTTTTATGGAAGCCAGGCAGAAGAAAGGCACCTAAATTAGATGTTATAAATACATGTAGTAGGATAAAGAATGAGAGATCACAGTTGGATTTAACTAAGAGCAATTTCAGTAGTGGGCTGGGCGTAGGCTGAGGAATAAATAAGGGAGGAAACAGAGGCACTGAGGGTACACAATAATTTCTTCAGTTTGACATGTACCCCTCCTGTTGTCTCCTCTTTGAAATCTTACAATCCCCTCAAGTTTAACTTATATGCTTCTTCCTCCTTTTTAACCTTACCGGCTTAGCCAGTGACCACCTCCCCCACCCCCACCCCCTCAAAGCAAGATGTAATATTGCATCATCATATCTCTGGCCTTAGAGCTTCCAGAGAAAGGTGCATGCATACCTGTGTGTATGTGTATAAAGTATTCTTCCCTTTTGTCACTTATTCATTGAAATAATCTTAATAGCTTTATTATAAGAATATATCAGAAAAAAAGTATGGGTTTTATAAACCCCTACCTTTACAGATTGCAATCTCGAAATCCCAGAATTACAGCATCCAAATATTTCTCAAAATGTTTGTGCATTCAACAGTTGCACAGCTGAATTTTTCAGGGAAACATGCCCATTTTGGATCACAAATTATACCACCGTATCTGTCTTATGGCACTTTCTTCTCGTCTTTTTGTTGTGGATATCTGTTAATTTTTTTTAATTTCCCTACTAGATTAAAAAGGACAAATTCATTCGTTGATTCCGTATTCCCCAGTGCACACGGGAGGCCTCCCAGTGAAATGAGTGAAACTTCCCTGAATGTGGCCTTACGTATCCTGCTTCTTTTTTCCCTGACATCTTTTTTGTCACATTGAGGCTTACGATTTTCCTCTTTTAAGATACCAACTAGCTGTTGCCTCAGAGACTTCAGCCCCTTCTCTTTGCCACTTCCTCCAAATCAATAATTCATTCACATTTCTTACACCCACATTCTTATTTCCAGTTTGCATCAGTGTCGGCTGAAGGAGCCCACTCTGTTTTCTTTAGCAAGCATTTAAACCAGAGCCCACATATTCAGAACACAGCATTCCGTTTAAGCATGTAGAACGATTTTCCGTCAGGCCCTTGACACTTTCTTAATCACAAAGTATAGACCTCTGCTTCCCCCCTGCCTCTTGCCCAGGCTGAAACTATATAGGTGGTATTTATAGGTATTGTAGGCAGGAAAAACAAATAGGACTTTTCTTCTCATATTCTCAATGAGAGCCCTGGAAGCAAGCAATCCTAAATTGTTTGAATTACTGATCACCAGCAAGTTAATACTTCCAGATTTAGGAATGTAACTAAAGTGATAACAAAAACCAGCTATAATCCCTGGATATAGCAATGCTCAGTCATTTCTCGTGACAGTTCCGGATGTTATCAAGCACATTCTATAGATGAAGAAACAGAGACTCAGAAAGCTTACATTACTCTCCGAGGTTCACGGTATCTCTGAAGCAATAAACTAAGCAGGACTCAAATCTAAATTTTCCTGATGCCGAAAAGCCACGCTCATTCCACTACTGAGTCCAGTGACATTTCAAAGGTGACAGAGATCTTTTTATTATAAGCTATATATATTGTCCTGAATGATTAGAGCCTTTACTAACAGATGGAATTAGGAGTCCCTTCCCATGGACTTTCAAGTCAGTATTTCTGGAGGCTTCACGTGCAGCTCTCCAACCCAGTGGGGCTATGGAAGCCGTGGCTCTACTGAGAGTTGGAGCCCGGCTTTCTGGAATAGCCTGCAATAGCCCAGGCTCACTCTCTATGTCAAGTGGACGTTCTCCGTAGCCACATCCATAAGCAGGAGGTTCCTGCACAGCAACAAAAGTGTAAAATGTGAAATAGTTCTTCTAGGCTTTCATGTCTGACTCAAATCTGTTTCTGTTAAGTAGATGTGAAATGAATTTGTTGTAAACAGATACAAATGTGTCAGCCTAATATGAAAGCTATATTTATTGTTTCCTGGGACTTACAAGTAATAGCACTTACCCCAGGACTATACTAGGGAAAAAAATCTCTCTTTGATAAGAATAATTTTCCAAGGGAAGCTCGGCCATTTGAGGAAATCTGCTTTCTTGCCGGGTGTTTACAAGTCAACTCGAGCTGCAGGGGAAAAGGAAAGGCAAATTGTGCTAAAGGCAAATTTTAATTTCAAATTGGCTTGGCTTATCCATTAATTAACCCAAACTTTGGCATGATTATTTGTTTCTAACTTTCCCTCTGACAGACAGAATTCTTGCAAGCATGAAGGTATACTGTAGAAAATGTCAGTGTCTGCAGACATCAACATGTGCTCTCTTTAGCCTGAGGTTCAAAGACGATCTGGCACAGAGAACACAATCATGCAGATTGCTTTAGCGCCTCCTTCCTTGGACCTACCACAGGGCTAAGAGGTCAGGACTATATTAGAACACTCTTTCATTCCAAAATCATAGAGACCACAGTGATGGCATGTGGCACAGCCCCAGCGAAGTGGAGAGTGAGCCTTGTTGTTCGAGGGACAATTCCGGAGAAATAAGAAGTCACGGAGTTGCTTTCTTTCCCATTCAACATGAAAATAATTTTATTGCCCCCAATGAAAAGATATATATTCTTGCAAATTACTTATGATATTTTAGTGGATAGACTTTAATGAGAAGCTTGGATTTCTTTTTAGCTACTAAAATTGTAATAATCTGGGCAAATTTATGAGGTACCTATCAGCAGATATCAAAACCAAAAGTTGCCGTCTCATTGAGCTACACTTTACCTTGCGAAAGGGGCATTCCTCATATTTGAGATGATGACGTACATTTTCTTGGTAACTAGCATTTTACCCTTATTAATCAGGAGTCTGATGCATTCATTAAAGAGGAGACTGCAGCAGAGGTGACATTTCCCCTCCAGCAGGTGACAGTGCCGCCGTGACTCCACATCCAGTGCTCTCCCCCAAGAGCTTGCAAACTCACAGAGAATCACGAACGTTTTAAGACAAATGTCTGCATGAACGTCCCTACAGATGACCACAAGGAGAGTTAAACACATAAGTGAGAGTGGCCCTGGGCTATGTTGCATAAGAGGCAGAGCCGGTCTCTGGTGTCTCTTCTTTTCTCTTAGTTTCCCAAATGCCTGCTACTCACAGTGTTCCCGTTTATTCCTGTCCTGCTTTGTGAAGGGAAAGCCTCTTTGCTCAAGGCTTTCCACAGGCTCCACCTTGACTCCCTTTGTCCACCAAAATGAGTTGCTTTTTTTTAAACCCTATTACTGCAAACCCTGCTATCTGCAAATCACAAAGGGTCCAATGCAAATCACGCCCTTTTTTTATTACAAAGTCATAAGCATGTAATTCTGTAACATAAAAATATCACACTCAAGCACACCATATGCCATTTTAGGTGAAATGTTCAAATTAAAACCATAAATTATTACACCCTTATTATTACTGTACCAACCACACTCAAGCAGGTCCTGCATAGTAGGGAAAGGAACCCTTATCTCCATCAGGAAATAAATACTTTCGTTATCAGTAATTCAGGAGGTCATTCTTGAACTTGCATTTCCTGATGTGTGTTCCTGGATCAGATCACTTTAGATGTTTATTCCCAAACTCAATGCTTCGTACAACACATAAGCATATTAAAAGCTGTGAGAAGTCTGCTTTGCTGCATATCCACCACTTTTAAAGTGGCCCAAGTGCTATTCTCATTCATTCGGACCACTCCAGTGGCCTCCCATCTGACCTTCTCACTAGCCCTTGCACCCCTCCTGGACACATTCTCTGCTAGCTCCCAAAGTGAGTTCCCAAAATGTACATCAGATCAGGTTTCCCCTCCGTTCACAACTACTTACAGACGTCCAGCCATGCTCTCACACTCCTCACTGTAGCCTCAAGGTCCTCTGTGACCTGGCGGTCACAACCTATTGCTCCAACCTCGTCTGCCTGGACCACTCACTCCACCGGGATCCATTCGCAGGAATGCACCACATTCCATCTCACACCCCCTGCACGTGCTCTTCCCTCTGTCTATGATGCCTTCGACTCACTTGCACGTCCCGCGGCTTCTCCTGCTGCAGGCCATGGCTTAAATGCCGCCACCTCAGAGGCAATCACACTTCTCAAGTATTTATTGCCCTGTTAATCTCTATCTCCAGTCCTTGTTTATTGCCTTCAGAGTTATTGATACAGTTTGGAATCCTTTTATTTATTTTTGTGCCTGTTTCTTTTCTATCAACTGCATTGAACTATAAATCTCGTGAAGCCTGTCTTGTGTCATTTCTAACAACAAATATCCATCTAATGAATGAAGAAATATAACCTTTTAATCTTGTCCTATCCACAACATTTCTCAATGTATGTGACCATAAGACCCTTTTGTGGCATATTAACTCTTAATGTCCTGGTGAAAATCTTTGGGAAATTTGCCTTTTCTAAAACAAAGTTAAGTGATAACAGTTAAGTACTGTTATCGGTTAAGTTTATCAGTTAAGTACTGATACACATGTGCCTTGGGGAAAGGGTGCCTTTCTGATCATTTAAATCTTCCTTTAGATGTGCCCTCACTGGGGGCTAACTATCTAGTATCATATCCACAAATCTAAATAGATCCTAGACCTATTTAGGCAAAGTTGCACCCAAGTTTATAGTAGGTAATTTTAGTGTCTATCATCCTTGAAGGATACAGCATTTTTTAAAAACCTCATTACCTTCATAAGCTATTGTATCTACTATTCAGATGATGCTGACTGTTCGTGGCCTCTGTGGAATCTGCAATGTTCATCACCCCAGTTGTCACCAAGCTGCCTCACTGTCTATATGTAGAGGTGGGCATTTCTAACTAAAATACTGAAGAACCTTCCACAGACACTGCAAAAACGAGCTGAAATAAGCACCCCATCTTTATAGCCAACTTGACCATGGCAGATTCTTAGAAATTAAGTTCTAGTGTTGGGAGTGACGGGACTTTGAACAAAGCCAAATGTGAAACTTAGATCACTATCTGCTCTCCAGCAAAGTGCAACTTCCAATTTTTAAGAAAACTATGTTTTAAAAATTTTAAGGAGACTTGAATATAAAATAGACTTATTGAAGTATTTCAATAATGATGATAATGGTAGTAATTATAATAGAAGCAAACACTTACACAGTACTTACTATAAACCAATAATGTTCTAAGCCTTTGATGACTTTAATATATTAAATCCTCACAGCAACTCAGCCAGGTAGGTACTGTTATAATCTCCTTCATGCAACGAGGTAAACAAAGCACAGAGAGGTAAGTGACTACGGAAGCACACACAGCTAATCCACAGCAGATTCAGAAGTGAAACCAAGGGGATCTGGCTCCAGAGAGTAAGTACATTCTAAAAGGGAAGTGTGCTTATTATAAATTTATGTTAAAAGCTTACCAGCAAAAGTTTTATCATGATACAGATCTTTTGGTTTTGCATTTTTGCAGGTCTTTCAACAGCAGACCCACAGATATCTCTCTTTTTCTTAAACAATTACAGGAACTAACTATTGGTTTTCCTTATTTGTTCTAAATGTTAATATCTGCAGCTGCCACAGATGCACTTGCGCTAATAGTATTTCACTCCGTTCCATGGTTTACAGAAAGGGGAAATTGTTCTCCACCAAGCTGACACCTCATTTCTAAAAGGCAGCGTCAAATACAAAAACTTAATGTTTTGTTATTTTAAAGATGCACTTTTTACCAAAGAAACACAAAACTCTTTGCAAAACATGGTTCTCAATAGAACTGTAAAACTACATTCTGATTACTTACATGAAAATTTGTCAGAAACCCATGATATCTACGGTTTTAATGACGTGGAAGAAAAAAAAGTGGTTTAAAAATGGCAAGTACAAATACATTGAATTTTAATTAGGCTAAAAATGGTCAAGTTTCCTATTTACTCACTTCACGGTGATAAACTTTCCAAGATCTATTTTGGAGCATGGCTACTCTTTTCCATGCGTGCTAAGCAGCCTCGGTTCCCCATGCGGTGGCTCCGCGGGCACTCCGTGTGCTCCAGCGGCGGGGGCGTCTGTTCGGATCCCCAAGGAAAGTCTGTGTGTGCTTCCGCATTCAGGCTGCTCAGCTTCCTGCGAGGGGTTTTTATTTACCATCTCCGATTTGTTTTTAATTTATTTACCATTGCTGTGGTTATTTTCTTTTCTGATATTAATTTTAGATCTTTTTACTGTTTGAAAATATTTTTGCATTCTATTGTATAATATAGTTTAATAAATGTGTGTTATATGTTTTCATTTTTAATAAAAAATTTTAATCTAAAGTTTTTATATTTTCCTTTTCCACTGCCACAGCTCACTTTAAGAATAATGAAGGGGGAAAAAAGAATGGAACACGTATCTCAGGGACATTTCAAAGTCTATTGATCTAGAACCTGACTGCTTTGCATCAGATTATTCAACTTCCATGTGAATCAGGTGGTTTCCCAGCCATTGGTTATCATTTGAGAGACAAGGAAATGGATGCACCAGAAAAGGAGAGAATATTATCCTCCAAAGTTGTATGAAAGTGTAGTCAAGTTCATGGAGAAAAAGAAGGGAGGAGAAAATTGTGTATATAGTACAAGGAAAAACTATTTTATTTCAATCAAGTTGGAAAAGAAAATCTACTCGTAACCTTTCTTCTGTCAATTTGATATGATGCTATATTATAAATACTCACAGAAAAATAGTTCAGAATTTTTTCCCCTTTGTCAATCTTAAAATATGACAGAATAATAACTATATTATCCTCAGTAATGCAAAATATATCCCCTTAGGATAGAAAAATAAAAGCACTTGATCTTAATGGAGAAGCTCATCTTGAATGCTTTTGAACTTCATCAATGTCATTAATAGAAGAGGAGCAGGCATAATTCTATTCAGTTTAGGTAGCCATGAAATAGGTAAATTAGTCAAGTCAATTTAGAAGAGCCCTAAAGCTATGTAATCATTGCATCATAGATTTCATTTAGACCCTGCCAAAGTTTTTCCCTGCCAGAAAACCAACAGACAGTTGGTTTACAAACTTGGGAAGGTTATGACTGAGAGCAGACTGGCTCTGGCAATAGCATGCTGAACCTTGAAAGATGATACAGAGCCTCCTTCTTTGATACTTCACTATTGATTTAACAGTCAGGGATTTTCCTAAGCCCCCTTTTGTTATTTGATATGTACCACCTCTTAGAGTAACAAGAAAAACACATTTGAGCTCTTCCTCTCATTGATTATATCCACAGAACCCCACCTAGATTACCAGGATAAAACCCCTAGTTTTAATACACTGGGTTTTGTCAATAAATATTATTTCTCACTATCAGTTTTACATATGCATGTCCACTGCCAGTTCTCATTCAGATTCTGAAGTCCTAATGTTAGTTTAGGCTAGTGCAGGGTCTATTTGCACATTTGAGGAATTTTTAAAAGAATGGAACATCTCCCTATCATGTTCCCTCTCCTCTCTGTCACTTGTAAATCTTCTAAAACACCCATTTACCTTTGCCTACTACTCAATACACACACTCTTACCAATGAGGAGCAGAGCAGATCCTAGGGGCCCTGACCCTACTCCTTCATCACGTAGCTCACGTAGGCGAAGAATGAAGGAGACAGGGCTTTTCCACATCATCGATCCTTTCCCTTCCCCCCTCAGCATGTTTGGGAGGACTGGGAGGGGAAAACTATTCCAGTTTCATCCCATAATGCATCAGACAATTTTACATTTGGATTTAGAGGTGAATATTAGGGAAAAAATAGGACATTCTCCATCAAGGAGCCAAGATTATAGCAATATAGGCTGAGTTTATCTCTCCTTCAGACCCCATCACTACTGTCTAGAATTGTCCAGCTGGCCAGATTTCACTCTACATTGAATTTTTTTTAAAAAGGAGTTGGGATCCAGACATAACCACCAGGATGACTAGTGGGCAGAAAGTATGGAGATAACTGGGACCGCAGGTGACTCGCTGAGTTGTCCACGCTGATGGACACTTGAAGATAGAAACTTAGGCAGGAGAGAAAGAAACGTCATCTGGTCTCACCATTACTCATTGTATCCAAGTTTAAATTATTTTGTTGCAAAGTCTTCATCTTTTTTCTTTCTTCTTCACAATACATTTAAGCAAAGCTCCAAAATAGATACTGCTCAGTTTTTAAACATTAAGCATGCATGTGTTTCGCTTTTAAAATTTCTCTGTGTGCCTGATTAAATAACATTCAAAACTTTCTCAAAGGCAGTTTGTTGATGGAATTGCTTTCAGATGCACTAAGAACCTTAAGGGACAAATACACGGGACAGGTAAGTTTTCAGGCCCCTGAAAGAGGGATTGGCTGGAGCCTGCAATGGAGTTCCGAGTAGAGTGGCAAAAGGGATGATATTCTTCCTTTTCTGGTTTGGGGGAGCCAGAATCTGGTTGACAACTATGAATGCACTAGGGGAATGGGGACAGGAAATGTCACAAAAACTAACAATGATTGTTATTAATTGGGCTTCTTATGTATGCCAAATTATGTACAAACATGCATTGTTTAATTTATCTACAACAACCCTGCAAGTCAGGTATTTTTATCTTCATTTTACAGATGGGAAAACTGAAAATCAAGGAAGCTAAATAAATTAGTAGTAAGAAGAAGACATAGAAAGTAATTATAGTTAATAATACATTTTGTTAATTTAAAAACTGACATTTTTGAGGGCTTATGTTGGGTTTTGGATGAATTATTATTGCATTTAATTCTCATACTAAACACAGACATTATTAGTAAACCCATTTTAGCTCCAAGGAATGGTGAGGCTTAGAGACTTAAAGACAGATGATGCAACAAGCAGCAGAGGCAGGATTTAAACGTAAGCAGCCTAACTACAGAGCCCAGGGTTGGAATAGCTGTCCAGTGCTACAGGAAGCAGAGCACGCGTTCCCACCCAGGTCTGTGCGCTGCGCAATCTACGGTTTTTTTCAGGGTCCTGCGTGAGCTTTCACACAGCAGTGCTCAGATTTGGTCTGATGACCATGCTGATCCACAACAGACACCATCGTCTGAAACACACCCATACAGAAAGAAGGAGGCCCATGGGAGTGGCCTTGTGCTTTCTGGCAGCCAAGATCAAAGACAATGTCCAGAATTTCTCCTAAGTGTGCTCAATTTAAAAAATTGCACATTGTGTTCTTAAATATTTAAAAATTAAAAATTTGTCAACCCTATGCCCCCTACCTCACCCTGGGGACAATGAAAGAAGAGTTGTATTTATTCATAAAGTTTTAAGAATCTGGGTTCTTTTGAAAAAGTAAAGAATGCCTTTAGGGAATGAGGGGTGGTACACGAAGCAAACTCCCACAGAGCTGCCCAAGACTAACCCATATGCCAGCAAGTACCACTTTATAAAGAATTCTCCAGAAAGCAGATTACACTTGAAAGAAAATTATATCAATGTATAAATATATTTTTTATAAGTAGCCCCCTCCACATACAGAACGCGTTGTAGAGTATGTGCACACAGTCTAGGAAGTTCTTCCACATTCAGACTCTCATCCCACTTGTGTGCGCCCAGCGGCAGGGTGGTCACAGGAAGGGTGTGGTCTTGCACGTGCACAGCAGGACACACTACTGATTAACACTGCTTGGCCACGCTTGGCCTCAGTTTCCTTTAAGGAGTGAATTATTCTATCTTGAAAGATGTTTTTAAATTTTATTTTGCAATTACAGTTTATATTTAATACTACTTTGTATTAGTTTCATAGGTACAGCACAGTGGTCCATCATGCACCTTTCAAAGGAGTCCCCCAGTATTTCCAGCACCCACCCGGTACCATACAGAGTTATTTCATTGTTGTTGACTGTATTCCCTGTGCTGTGCTTTACAACCCGTGACTCTTCTGTAATTGCCACCCTGTACTTCTCAATGCCTTCACCTTTTCCACGCAGCCCCCCAACCGCCCTCCCTCTGGCAGCCATCAGTCTGTTCCCTGCGTCGATGAGTCTGTTCTAAATGAAGCAAGAGAAGTGCTGAGCATGGTACAAGGCGTGTGCAGTCAGTAACTGCTATTGTTATCATAATTATTATAATCCTCATTTCACAGATGATAAAACTTTAACTCAGATGAAAACATGAGCTAAAGTAGCTCATCTAGTTAAGTGCTGGGGTTGGAGCTTGAACCTAAGTCTGTCTGCATCCCAAGGTATCACCCACAATTCCACATGAATCACAAACTCCTCTTCACTCTCACATACCCTCATCGCAGTGATGGTAAAGATGTGAGAAATCCCATTGATTTGAATGAGCCTCCATCATTCTGTAGATGTGTGTTTTAGATGGGCATAGCACTGAGATTTTAAATGATTTAGTGAATCTATCAATCCAATTTAAAAAATGAAAACAAGTGCAAGTAGGAATGCAAATTGTGAAGATCACCAGATGGAGTGAAAAGATTCTCCAGGGCCTAAGGGAGGCCGCTGAAGGTCCTCAGTTCAATAGGAAGACAACACTTGAAAGTGGACCCATAATTTTTATATCTGTAAAAGAGACCTTGTTGAGTGACTAGCGCATGCTAGCAGTTATATTTTACTAGACACTAAGTGAAAGGCACTAATAGTGTGTTCTTTGTTTTTTATTTCAATTTTCTGAAGAGTGACTTCATCTCCCTAAGGTAGAGGATGGTTTTTATTTTAACTGGAAGATTAGAAAAGTGAGTATCTCACTGACTCCTTAGTCAAAACTTTATTTTCATCATAATCCTAAAGAATAAGAAGTTTCTGACTTTTAAAGAGAAAGAAGAAGCAGTTCTTACAGTGAGTAAATGAGGAAGGAAAGCCAGGTTTTTTTTTCCTTCAGAGAGGTTTGCCCTTAATACGGCACACTAAGTTAGAGTTCCATCTCTCGAGTTCATTGGAGACCTGGAGCTTCCACAGCCGCTTCTAATATATTCAGAGTCAAGTGCATACTCATTATACACTATGTTGTGAGAGTGAATATCTTGGACTTCAAGAATTTAACAGTTAAGTTTCATATCTTCCTGTGATTTAGGGTGCCAGAGCTCGTCACGTGATGTGTCAGCCACCAGACGTGGAAGATAACAAGGCTGGACTCCCAGGGGAAGTTAAAAATCGTGAAGTTAAGTTATACAAGTTAAGAGTTAGGCAGGGACACCCATGAGAGTGTGAGAGAGTGAGATAAAATGTTTGAGAATCTCACTTGCTGCTGCACTGATTTATGAAAATGACTTGAAAATATTTATATCCAAAGACCAACATAGTTCTTCAAAGATTAACTTTGCTCCATTAAAGGTAGTGAGTAGAAATCTTCAAAATAGTTTTTGTCAACTACCTAAGTGTCTTGCCAGCAACTCACCACCGCTTCTCAAAGCAAGGAGGGGAGAGAGTCACAGCATTCAGCTTTGGGTTTATTTCGGGTGCAATAGTCAGCTGGACTTACGAAACCAATACACCATTTTGCTAAGTCACAAAAGGGCAAAGGCCTTGACACCTCATTCACCTCCTCTCCCTACTGCACTGAAGCAGGTCTCTAACCTCAGCCAGCTACATGATCACTTGGAAAGCTTGTTAAACAGAGGTTGCTGGCCCCAGCCCAGAGTTTCTGATTCAGTCCATGGTGGAGCCCCAAATTTGCATTTTTACTAAATTCCCAGATGATACTAATACTTTTGGTCAAGCTATCAAGCTCAAAAACACCTCCCAGGTACCCCTTTGAACATACTGTCTGTCGTGTTTCTTCTGTAGTTCAAGGGTTTTTCATCTGACTGCTGCATGCCCAGTACTATCTAGCCTTGCACCGGCAGCCCTAGCATTTCACTGCCTGGTCAGGAAGTCAGCAAAGCACTGACAATAGTTCAACTGTATTTTGAGTGAAGCATTTCAAATAATTTACTTCTTCACTGTCCATGTTCCCATACTTTCTTTCCTTTCAATATCTCCAGTACTGTCTTTCTGATATTTTCAACTTCATATCAAAAATGGGTGAATAAATAAAAAGAACAGGTTGTTTTTCTCCCTTATTTTTCTTTATTATCATTAAATGTTGATTAATAAAAAGAATCACCTTTATTTTAAAGATTATCAAGAAGAGTGAAACATAAAATCTGCCCTCCCCACTCAACATCTCTACTGAGTCTCTAAGAGTTACAAAAAAAAAAAAACACCCACCCAAAAACTGATGTTGTCTCTTAAAAATATATATATTTATTGATTTGAGGGAGAGGGAGAGAGAAAAACATCGATGTGAGAGAGAAACATTTATTGATGGCCTCTTACACAAGCCCCGACCAAACCCACATGCCTAGGTTGTGGAGGCATGGGCCCTGACTGAGAATCGAACCCTCAACTTTTTGGTATGTGAGATGATGCTCCAACCAACTGAGCCACACCAGCCAGGTGTGGCCACTCTCTTTATCTCAAATAGCATTCTTCTAGCTCACTAAAAGGGAAAATTCCAAGATGTGGCTGTTGTTTCTTCCTAAAACAAATAGCAGACTAAATACTGTTCTTTTAAAAAGTACAAATAAATTTATTATTAGTTGTCAAAATTACAAATGCTCATACCCTTTGGCCCAACATTTCTATTTATTATCTACTCTATAAAAATGAGGGTCTTTTTGTACTTCCAGTATTATTTGTAATACTTGAAAGGTGGATACTTCCTAAACACAAATCTCTAGAGGAACATTTAAATGTATTCTGGCATATCCATTACTGTGCAGTAATGTACAGCTAATAGAAAAGAATGAAGTACATGTACTGGCATGGAAAAGCATTCATCACAATAAGGAAAAGAAACTTTCAGGTGAATAGATCTAGAAACAGGTCCTGTTTTGTAAAATTACATGTCTTTGCATATCTATGTGCACAGAAAAATATCCAGAGTGGTAAACCTCAAACTGGTCATGATTTTCTACTCCAAAGCAGTTACATTGAAGAGGAAAGGTGGGTTTGAGGGGGAATTTTAGCTTATATAAAATATAAAATAAGTTATAAAATAAGATCAAAGTTCCTACCTGTTTAGATTTTATAATAAAAATGTGTATTTTGTTAAAGGCAATAAGAAAAAAATGTAATGGAAAATATATTTTTAAAAATTTTCATCAAAAGGTAAAGAACCTATCAACAACACTCCAAATGACCCTCACTGGTGGGGCCCAGTGGACTGAGTGCGGGCCTGAGAACCAAAGGGTCACCTGTTTGATTTGCAGTGAGGGCACATGCCTGAGTTGCAGGCCAGGTCCCCAGTTGGGGCACACAAGAGACAACCACACATTGATGTTTCTCTCCCTCTCTTTCTCCTTCACTTCCCTTCTCTCTAAAAATAAATAAATAAAATCTTTAAGAAAAAATTCCAAATAAACCAATATAAGCCATTTCTCCTTGAATAGGACTTCTAAATGCAAGAAAAATGCTTCCCATTTATATGTGACTCAAGGATACCAAGAGCCTTGAGTGCCAAGCTTTGCTTTCATACTTTTCCAGGCCACTTGGATGGTAATTATAAGAACCATCCAAATTCCATTGCCATTCCCATCCTCCATCCCTACTCTGCTGTTTTAAAGGAAGAACTTGCCCTGGAAAAACAAATTCAGGTATCCCCAAGTGTCTTGGTGACTTCAGGATAATCTTAATGGATTCTGAAGGGACTATCTGTCCATGCTTATTTTTGAACTGTTTGCAGGATGTGGTATTCAGTTACGTTAAGCCAGGCAATATGAAATATCTGATCCATTCACTTGGCCATCTGAGTTACTCACCTCTGCATCATGGATTAATTTTAATCTTTTCATAGTTGGTGAAAAGGACCTCAGTGAATATGGGATGTTTTAATAAGACTAAAATTGAGCATAAATACTTGTTCAATCACAAATGTCCACCAATCAGCCTCTAGTCTTATCTCTTTGCTGTCAAATTCTTGTTTAAGACCTGTTTTTAAAGTTATGATTTCAGATTAGATATGAATTTGATGTTCTTACCTGTTTTAATAAACCTATGATCAGCTCAGTGCTGTGCTTAAAATCAAGCCACTTTTATACAGTCATTAAACTGCATCCATAAACTATTTAACAAGTTTGGAATTTAATGTCTCCCCTTTGATAAATGTCTATCCCTTTAAACCAACTTAAGGGGAAGCATTATTCTAAAGGCTTGCATAATCTGCTCCACAAGTATCTTTTTGCTGCTTAAACCATTATCAGTTTGATTGGGGGCTACCAGCCCTAGTCCCTCGCAGCTGCTCCACATGCCCCAGGAGCACGAAGGCCTGTCACTTTCACAGCCAGTTTGAGGATAATGAGCACCTACGCTCCTGTGGGCTCTGAGTTAACTGCACCTGCACTGCTCAGGAGCACGAAAAAGGTGGTGCTGGAGCCTGATCAGATCAAAATCCTCTCTATTAAGCTCCTGATCTTCTATCATGTAGGAGTTTCTGCAGCCCTGTGCAGAGTATTGACATCTGAGTAGTAGTTCTGTTTAACATTCTCTGTCAATTGGCTGGGACTTACCTGCAAAGAAGTTCCCACTAGCCCTTGAGCCCTTGGGAGATGAGACCTAACAGTCACCCCATAAACACAAGGACCCTCAGTATAGTAGTTAACTACAAACTGGAGTCAGAGATTCTAAGATCAAGTCTTGGCTTTGCCAGTTACTGGCAACTTGGCCTCGAGGAAACAATTTAACCTCCCTATGCCTCAGTTTTCTCATCCATTCAATATACATCATAGTTGCTACCACTCAGAGTTACTGTGTCAATAAAGATTGAATGAGTAAGGCTCTTACTTAGTACAGTGCCTGGTTCAGAATAAGGGCTCAAATATTAATGATGTTATGTGAAATATAAAATGGCAGGTACTGTTTTAGTATCACAACCTATTCTATTATATAAACCTGGCTATTGGATGGTCCACTGTCCCCTGTCTTTGGAATTCTGCATTCGCCCTATCGCTGCAGCCGAGACTTCCCTTTGGCACATAGTGTTAGCTTAGACTAGAAACAGCCTGCTGCTACTTGCTCTCAAACTCTCCGCTCATCCCAATGGACTATTGCTGGACTCTGTCCTTATAGTTCTCCTACATCCCTTGTTTCCCTAGATTAACTCTTGTTATTAGCAAAGGTTGATGATAAATAGCAAGCCTTTTGGGAAAGAAGTTTTTACAGGATCATCTTTAATAATTTAGGTCACTTATACTAACTTCTATCTCTTTAGATCTCTTTGAATGTAGATATCCTTTCTTTGAGGAAAGTTTGCATTTGTAAGATGGTTCTTTATAAAGTGTAGGAACAGATCTCTTATAGCAAATGTTCAAAAACTTTCTTGCCATTTTCTAAGAAAAACAAAATATCATGAGAAACAAATATACTGTCAATTGAAGCTAATAAAAATGGTGCCTCTAACAAACCACTAAAAGCAACTTTTATAAATCAGTTTTCATAATGGTTTATTAACATGCACATATTTTCATTAAAAAAAACAGATGAAATCAAAATCTTATGGCAATATACTAAATCACTATGGAAATATCACACCAAAGCCAAAAGGGGAGTAGATGTAGCATCCTGAGGTTGATCCTTTGATCCTGACAAGTTCTACAATTAAAGTTTAAATGCAAACATCTGAAACAAATGAAGAAAAGCAGAAATGGTGAACAGGTTTCTCCTCATTTCTCTACTCTGGGGCTCTGTGTTGAGAAGTATGCTGAGGTCACATCAAGTGTGCCCATGCCAGATTCATATGTAGCTTGGCTACAGCAGTGGGACACGGCAGGATTTGCACCACATAGTTGCCACCCCTGCTTGTTTGGGGGTCACAGATACATTTCCTTTACGTAGGCAAAAGTGGGGTGTATATTTTGTAGAAAGGGAGAGTTCACTGCATTTGGGGGGTGCGGACAAGAATTATTCTGAACCAGCACTACTCAAAGCACTTTGCATGTACTCATTCATTGAATAACAAAATACAGAACCCTAAAAAGTACACACTACTTACTCCATTTTATAAATGGGGACATGGAGGCATGGAAAAGTGTCAGCAACTTGCCCAAGGTGATACGGCTAATAATGAGCAAAGTTCACTGACAGAGCTGTCCGGATGTCTGGCTACAAAGTGTCCTTACCACTGCTTCCAAGGTTTTTGCTACCAAAAAAAAAAAAAAGCCCTCAAAAACAATACAGTCCATTTTTTAAATGTCTTCTACAACATACATTTTATAAACCTGGCACCGTACCATCCTTGTGTGCAAGGATGTTGCTGGTTATCTGGACCAACCTCCCACCTGTTAAAGGATCCAGTCCCTAGTGCCCAGTCCCATCTCCGTGTCTCCTGGTTCTTACCTTCCTGAATGGCTCTCAAAGCTGATATGTAGAGCCAGAATCTACTTCCCTATGACTCACACCTTCTCCAGAGGGTGGCAGTCAGCCTTGTGTCAGTGGGGTCTCTGCACTGTGAGTGCGACCCACCAAGCAAATAGGCAGCACATTGCAAAAACAGCCCATAGCTGAGTGAAAGGCTATTTATTTTAAAACATTCTGCCGCAGACACCAACACTACACATTTTAAAAGAAGAAGATTGTTAGGGTTCCTATTTCTGTTTAGCAGCTAAAAATAATGAATACTTCTGCCATTCTATAGAAACAGATTCTCTGTTTATCCCACCTAATGAGTAAGAACTTCGCAAGGGACTCAGACATAGTCCACAGAATGTGGTTCGCCATGTGCGACTGAACAGAACTATCCAATTTTTAGGGGAGGAGGGGGCTTCCTAGGGAGGAGGGAGCTTTACTCGAGCATTTCTTCTTATGATGTCCCTCAATTGCTTGTTGTTTGAGATTCACAAATAACAATCTATTAATGCCCTGTTCTTCATGTATGAAGATAATACTAATTATCATGGATTAACTTTGAAAGTAATCTGTGGCCTGCAGAGAGGATGGAAATGGACCAAAGATAGATCACTACAGAGCTACGGTCTATTATAAAAGTTTAACGTTAAATCTGATTCACCCATAATTCAGGCCATGAAAGTGACTTTCTAAAGATGGGGCTGTATAAGATACGGCCAGTCAATATGCCCACTCTTGTGCATACCAATGGAGCTGAATCATAGTTTTAAAATTACTTAAATGTAAGCCCTGAAACAATGCTGCCTCAGAAAGGGCAACCCATCCACAGTCAGGAGACCAGGCTTCCAGGGCCAGCTCTGCCTGCAGGTTTGGTGACTTTGAGTAAGATCATGGTATTCGTTGAACACCTGTTAGGCTTTGAGAAACTGAGCTGAGCGTTCCATCTTACTTAAACTGCTTGGCCACTTTCTGAATTGTATAATACATTTACCTTGTACAGATGAGGAAATTAACATTCTGAGAGGCTAATTAACAATGGCCAAGATCACTTAGTTGGCCGGTGACAATGCTGGAGTTTGACACAAGCTTTTCTGCACATCAAACTGTTTCCATCACTTAAACTCCTGAGCCCCACTTTACTTCTTTGTAGAAGTGAGTGCTGCATGCTCTCCATATCCTTTGTCACTGAAATTCTCTGATTTTGCAGTAAATATTTAATGTCATGTTCTATTATTATTATCCATTATGCATTTCCCTTGCTGCTGGCAGAACTTTTTCTTAATTTGTGTTATCCAATTCGAACATTGATATCAGATTTACCAAATAATGAAATTTCTACTTGAGTTGGCTTAACATATCCTTGTGATTTACTTTTACTTTTGGTGTATATGTAAAATAAAGTCAAATATTACAGAACGTGGCTCCCGCAGCCCGAAGCTGCAGGTACCCTTTGCTAAAGGTGGAGGTGCTGGCGCCTGTTTTCCCTTCCATTCAGTAGATGCGGCTCACAGGATGGCCCTCGTGTTTGTTTGCCCAGAGGGGGGGGGGGGGGAGGTGGGAGTCCCTACAGCCTTTTCATGTTTGCTGTCACTTTTGTTCTGGTGCCTGCAAATAAAGTTGTTACTGCACACGTGCAAAGGGAATCTAAAATCCCTGTCACTGAAAAAGGACATTGTTGCTGCGGGTTTGTTGTTACTGTTTGGACATTACAAGACTGACTCTGAGCATATGAATCACTTTAGGAAAAGCCTTCCATAATAAATGGGAAATAGTTGACTATCAAGCAAGTTAGAAAAGTTTGCCTGCATATATCCCAGAGCTTCATTCAAACTACTGAAGACTCAGCAGCCTCACAGTGGAAATACACAGTTCAAGTTGAGTGCATTTCTTGGTAGTTAACAAGTTGTCCAGTAGGTGGCAGGGTGTTAACACTCTGTTAATAGCTTTTGCTTTTAAAAGGAATTTTCTTAAACACGGCTGGAAAACAATCTTAGCAAGAACTTGCTTTAAATGCACAGTGTTGAAACATACATGCAGCATATTTGTTTCATTTTTAGAAATAGACTGAGATTAAATAATAGCTGAGCTTTTATATCTCATTTGGGTTTTGCTAACTTTATACGCAACCATTATCCTTCCTTCAAATTATTTCTCATATATACTTCTAATTATTTTTCCTTAGAAATAAATAGAAACAGATATAGATTAGAAGTGGATTTTTTCAGAATTACAAATATTTATTGCCAAGCTTTTTGAAAGTGAAAATTTGCATAATCAAGTAATCACAGTAATTAGGAATTACTGGAAGCTGATACGCTATCGTGCACTGTGCAAATGAACAGTAGTAGTGGCTGAGCAAAATGATGGGAAGGGCACATCTAAAAATTACAGAGATAATTCAGACAAAAGCAGCAGTGCATTCCACATATTTGAATATATCAAGTAGGTATTTTGTCATCTTTAATCTATTCAGATATTGTACTTGCCTAATACCCTTTTCCAATTGTCCCAGTTCCTGCATCTTATTTTCTTGTGTGTGTATGTGTTTAGCCTAAATGGAAATTCTTGGTTACAATAAATTAAATTCTAAAGATACTAAAATCTGCCAACTTTGATCAAATGGACAAATTTGTCCACTAATTTGTTTTTAAGGGGGGAATAAAACCATCTAGCACACTGTATAGTAACACTGTCTAGCCAAGCCATTGTTTTGAGAAGCAATGCTGCTTAAATATTCTGTCCTGGGAAAAATAAAAAAATACTCCATCTCCCATTTTGACATTTTGTTGTATTTAACTAAAGTGCAACAAATGATGAACTCTATCATTGTGTTCTGAAGCAAATCATTGCATTTAATTATGTTGCCAGTCTGATCTCTCCAGAAGATAAGATTTTTTGTGATTGAAACTGAATTGCCTGTTTGCACTGTTGAAAGCCCTGCGCCATCAGCAGCGTGCAGTAGTTTGGGATAGATAAGCTCCTGGATAGCCCCTCTTGAACATGCTTGTCATTGAAATAATATTTAAACACGGCTCATGGCCTGTATATCTCAACCGAGTTACAAAGATGCAGACCTGCATTATCTTTGCATTCTTATTAACTCTACTTAATAAGGTCTTTGACATACCTTCCATCTGCAGAGGATTTATCCAGTCAGATGGTCTGGATGAATTCTAAGGTCAGCCTCTTAATTTTTTTTTAATTTAATCTTTTCATCTTGAGACCATATTCACAAATCTTAACTGAAAATTATTTTCCTGGGAAACTTTTTATAAAAAATTACAAATGACTTCAGCCTCCAGAGTAATTGGTTTCATATTATCTACTTTCAGCTCCCTAAGCTAGGTGTTTTAAGTTGCCCATGAGCTGAAAATTCTCAAGAAATGAACTGAGAAATTCAGTAGCTGAGAAGTCCTCATTTTACTTTTCCTACCAGATTTTCTCTTCTCCTTCTCCACCTTCCCTAGTTGAGAATTGAATTGAGAATTATGAGAATTGCCTGAAAAATGTTATTGCCCTTAAATATAAAAAACAGGATGTCTAAGAGCACATTATTAGCATCAGTCTCTAACACCGACGTAAGTCTCTAGGCACATTACAGAGCCCACACGGCGTGTGGTCTTGTCTCATTGCATGCTGGAGACAGACAAAGCAGCATGCCTGGCACAGTACCTGGCACCTTGTTAGAATGAACTGTTAACATCCTATTAATATTTCCTGAGGGATTGTATCAAAAATTTTTCTGAAAATGTGGCATTCTCTTCCATATTAATATGTTCAGAGTTTGTAAATTTGCAGGTCTTCTTTTAAAGGAAGGAAAGGAAGTGTGCTCCAATGTTTCACTTACTCAGCCCCTGTCCTCACTTTGTGCAATAAAAACACATGTGTGGAGTGCAGCAAAGGAGGCTCCTTCTGTTCATTCCAACCCCACCCCCTCCCCCGCCTCATCTGATGATGAAAGTGGGGTGATGTGAGGTCAGCTCTGCACTAGCAGCAGGACTAAAGTTTAACTTCAGGAAGTTGACAGTTATTTTTATTTAGATCTAAAAAAATTTGAATACACTGTGTCAAAAATCCAGCAAAAAAAAAAAATTGGTAATAGGAGCAAAGAAATTCCAGACTCAGAAGTCCCATGACGTCATCTCTATACCTCTTGCCAGCATAGGGTCTTTAAAACACATGTTCTCAGGGTCCTGGCCAGACTTCCATCAGCTGCCCCAAAGATGGGGCTTCCATCATTTCTTTGGCAAAACAATTTTGAAGTACAGCAGGCAAGGTCTTCTGACCTGCATTTCTCAGTTCAATAAAATCCCAGTACTAGGAGATGCTACATTCACTTACTGTTAAATGCAGCTTCTCAGCCAACATTTGCTTCATCTGAGCCTGTGCATCTAGAAGCAAAATTTACATTCCTAAGTTTAAATTCTTTTCATATTTACCATCAATAGATTTAGAAGTGCTCTTCTAAATCTAAATTTAACAAGGCCAGCACTCTCTACTTGGCAGGAGGACAGGACAGAATCTTTAATGTCCTGTGACATGAAAAGCAACAGCATACATGAAGGTCACAATTTACTGAAGAGTCTAATAGGTTCCCTTTTTCCTGAAAATAATAACAACAGGAATAGCTTTTGTACAGGGCCACCCCCCCTTGCAAAGTAAGCCAAGACACATGGTCTCATGGGTATTTTGTTCTTTCAGTCCCACCAGTGTAACACTCAGCAGGTCCAATGTCACGCATGCAGCAGCCTAAGGAAGGAGAAAGCCCGGGCGGCAGCACTGTGTAGGGTGTTTTGGGCCCTACTCCACCCCGGCAGTCCGGGAAAGCGTGGGGCAGCTCGTGAGAGGATGAGTTCATGTTCAGCCTGGGAAAGCGGCACAGCGGCCTTTCCTGCTGCTCGGCATGAAATGAGCCATGAGCAGCATGAAATCACTGACCACAGGTGTAGAGATTCACAGTGACATAAATATCTTTGCTGATTAGCAGTTGGAGGAAGGCTGTGGGAAGATTTGCCCCAAGCTCCTCCCAGCCAAATCTGCTTCTATAAAGAAATGGTCGTTTAGGCCACACTCTTGCCAGGGAGCTTGATGAGACTCATCTCAACTCCCAGTGAAGGGACCCATGAAGAAGAATTAGAGAAAGATGTGGGTGGGTGCTTATTTCAGTTCATTCTCAGGAAAGGAGTAAAAGAAGAAATCATAAGGTACAAACCTGATAGTTATGTTTGACCACAAATACTTAAAATCTTCTGTATGTTAAAAAAACTCCATAAACAAAATTTTCAAAGACAATTAAAAGCAAAATTGTAATCTGTATGATGAATTATTAACAATAAAACTATACAAAACGTTTTAAAGTTTCTTTAAAAAATGAGTTTAACTGATGTGAAAATATGCAAATGGAAAGCAAATCACCAGAGGAGAGGTAAAGTCATAAAATATATGAAAAGCATCCAAATTCACCAATACTGAGATATATGTAAGTTAATGTAATAAATATACTGTGTTTGCCTGTGAAACCTGAAGCCTTTTTTTTTATTGTAACATCCAGCCTCAGCAAGGACGTAGAAAGGGGAGACCATGCCATCTGATTTCAGTGTTAAACTCTTCTTTTTTATTTAGTATCAGACCAAAAATTTATTTATATATTTTATGGATTCATTTATGCACCATTTTTTCTGGTTTCTTATCAATGTAAGCAAGACACAGATTTTTAACCAAATTAAAAGTTATAGTCTTTTAATGGAAAAAGACATTCCAACTATATTCATTGTCATATTGGCATGATTGCTCTTAAGTTTTGCTGTAAATTCTCTAGTTTCCTTTCTTATTTTTTTATTTTAATTGTTGTTCAAATACAGTTTTCTGCCTGTTACCCCCATCCCAGCCCACCCCCCAGCCCTCCCCACCTCCCTCCCATTTCCACCCACCTTGTTATTGTCCATGTGTCCTTTATTCTAGTTTCCTTCCATTCTGCATTTCTTTTTGTTATCTAGTCAATGCTAGATAACAAAAAAATGCTTGTTTATTTTTAATTTCTACTGAAATCTAAAATGTGGAAGTCCTGTAGCAAGTATTATCACATATAAATATAACATAATTACTAACCATAATTATAAACAAACCATTACAGAAAAATATATAACTAATTAATAAGAAAAACTAAATATATTAGATTTACCAGTTGATAGAATATTTCAGTTATTAAAATTTTTATTTATAGAAAACTTTGACATGGAAAAAATCTGGCAATATAATAAAAACTTGACAAGCAACTAGTACAGTATGATCCCAAATATACCATATACATAAATACATATGAGTATATATAGTATTCATGGGAAAAAGACTGAGGATTAAATACACCCAAGTGGCAACAATAATGTCAGCTATTTGTCAGATATGGGTAACTTTTTCTCTACTGTATTTTTGTTAATTTTCCAAATTTTATGTAATGAATTTATATATTTTTTTATTTTTATTGTATTTTTCCCATTACCACTTAGCCCCCTTATATGCCCCTCCCCCCACACTCACCACACTGTTGTCCATGGCCTGGGGTCCTTTCTCGTTTTTTCTTTGGCCCCTCCACGCCCTAACCTCCCCCACCCCCAGACAGAGCTGTACTTTTTTATAATCCAAAAACAACTACTAAATTGAATTTTAACTTAATGCTTATCAATGAACTTCCCAGAAAACAAAAATATCAGAAACCCTTCTAATGCCTTCTAGCAGAAGAATAACAGGGATTATTCAGAATTCCAAAAACTGAGTTGGCAGTAGACTGTCACAGGCCACACCCTTGAAAAAGGATGGCTAGTTCCAGCCCCACGAGGTCATATCCGTCGATGGACGATGGAAACAAGTGGAAAGGAACTTGACTTGCACTCTGCCCAACTGTTTTCCTGTGTCAGCATGCGAGACACAACCTTGACATGCCCTTTAGCCCGTAGATTGTCTAACATATACCAAAAGAACATAAAACATAACACTCCAGCAGATGATTTTTTTAAATTATAAAAGTACTTGTGCATTGTTCTGAAGTTGAGATATAATGCAAATGAAGTAGCAACTGTATCTTTTCCCAGTTTCTATCACTTAATTTTAATTCTATTGTTCTTTATCTTAAGAATTCAGGCTCAGTTTCTTGTTTCATTTACAAAGCCTATGAATTTGTTATTTTAGAGTTTATAATCCAATTTGTGTCTATTGTTCAGCCCAGTGGAGTGAATTTGCATGGCAATCATAGGCTACAAACAATACACTCAAAGCAAAACTGAAATGTTGCCATCTTTATAAGGCTACCAGGAGTTCTAATGCCAAATTGTTTGTCATTTTTCTTAAGGAAACTGAACTTTTTGCCACCAACTATTTTCTATTGAATCCTTCCCAATTGATTATAAATGGGGAAAGAGAGAGGTTAAATTAACTTGATTTATAGAGCGATGCTAATGCTTATATATTCCCACTCTCCTATAGCCCTTAAATATAATGAAGACATATATCTTTTCTTTATAGGTGTCTTAAAGTTTGAGCATATTTTAAAAATAGGACAACTGGGAATAAAACAATGCAAATTGTTTAAAAGGAACAAAAAAAGCAGAGTATACTACATTTAAAATAAACTGATTACAGTACTGTCGGACACCAAATTTGCCTCCAATATTTCTGTCAGTAAATGCAAATCAAGAAACATTGAGTCACAAAAAAATAAAAATAGCTAGAATATGTATCAGCAAAGATAAACTTTTTACTTGATCTCTGTTCAAATGTAATGTTATCACATGGTTCCAGTTATAAAAAAGTGTTGAACATCAGCATGAAATGATTTCTACCACAGCTGTGGCAAAGACAGGGTGGCGGTACACGGGTGCACGGTGTGTGTAGCTGCCCTCCACACGAGAGAACTGTGTCCCCACCCCTGGCTCTCATCTCCCAGCTTAACATGCTAAGGCAGCTCTTCCCCAGGTACCAAAAACTCATCAAGTTCCAAACTGAACTACCTGCCCCTCAAATCCTGCTGAATTAATCAGTGTTTTTGATTGCACACAACAGAAACTAATTTGTAGTTGCCGTAGCAACTGGCATTTTGTTGGAAGGCTCCTAGGGCAGCTTACAGAAACTGAACACAGCTACTCTGTACACCCTTTAGGGAAGGGAACTATACACATCGAAAGCCTGCAAGAAGCCTGGTATTACTTCCTTTCTAGCTCTTATCTCCGCTGCTCTCCGATTACTGGCTTCCTTCTACTGCAGACCTGAACCATCCATGTCAGAGGTCAAGGGCCCCGCGGATCCTTCCCTGACATGGGTCCTCCATTTCAGGCCATACAAAAGCACGGCCTGCCTCTTTCTTCTTACTCTCTAGAATTTTGTCAAAGGAAAGCTTTTTTCCGTTCCCAGAGTACAACACACTCTCTTCCCATCACAGCCTTTGCCCCAGAATGCTACCCCTTTACCCACCCAGCCCATCTTTGCCTAACTGGGCATCCTTAGGTGTTCAACGTAAAAGTCCTTCCTCCAGGAAACCTTCCTTTACATCTTAGGACATTCATTCATTCACTCACTCACTCACTCACTCACTCACTCAACAAATATTTACTGGGCACCTCGTATGTGTCGGTCACATGGAAAACTAGGTATTGGATGATTACTGATCCCTACCTTAATGGAGGTTATAATCTATGATAAATATATGTTTACATTATGATAAATATGATGGAAGAAAGCAATAGGATAAAGCATAATGGGGGGAACTCAGAGTGGTCAGAGGCAGCCTACCTGTGGAGGCGATATTTCAGCTTATGCCCCTGAAGGAGAAGGAGTCAGGGTTCTGACCCAAACAAAGGAACCAGAAGGTGCACCAGTTCCATGGTGCATTTGCAGGATTGACTGAAAAGATGAACTACAGCAGGCATGTCAAACTCATTTTCACTGGGGGCCACATCAGCCTCATGACTGCCTTCAAAGAGCCAAATGTAATTTTAGGACTGTGTAAATGTAACTACTCCTTAACAGTTAAATGAGAGCTGGGCGCTGCCGCCAGGTAGAAACAAGATGCTGGGCCGGATAAAACAAGGTGGAGGGCCAGATTCAGCCCTCGGGCCTCGTGTTTGCCACCTGTGAACTAGATTGTGGCCATCACAGAAAATACAATCACATCCCAAAAAGGTGGTGGAACATAAGTGAGTAATTAGTAATCAACATACCTGATTTGGCTGCAGGTACATTTAACTGATAGAATACTTTAATGAATTTTTTAGTTTTTTACAATTTTAGTATATCGGGCAGGCAACAACACGCTGCACTCCACACTTACATCAGGCCAGATCCAGACATTTATGCTACTTGCCAGTCCCCAGAATTCCACTTGGAAGGTGCTGGAAACAAATTACATTGGCTGTTTCTGTGGCTATGTGGAAACACCTAACGGAATGTTTATAATCTTAAAGGTTGTTAATATAGTAGAATAAGGGGATCCTGGAGCCACAGTAGAATCTCACACAAGAAGTGAAATCATGCTTCATTGCAGGGTAGCCATTTTATTTCTCTGCATAATAAATGTCCTCAAAGTATTTGTAAGGCAATAGCTTAAAGGAAATGCTCTTAAAAGTTTTGTATTTTTCGATCTCATGCATATGTTCTCAGAATTGATAGAAATTGTATTAACTGTATCAGGCTTAAAAAGAATGGAACTTTTAAGTGGAGACTACATTTGTATGCACACTAAAAAGTGTCACCACTCCATTACAGAAGTGCTTTCAGAAATATGTTCCATTTTGAAAATTGTGAAAATGTGTTAAATATACAAAAATGCTTCAAATTTTAGTATTCTATGCCACAGAAAAAGGTGACCATAAATTATTTCCTAATGGAACATTATATTGTGTACGATGAGTGATTAACATATACCTGGGTAAGGTGTTAGGAAGACCAGTTTGTAATCCCAAATAACAATAGAAATATTAAAGGAAGCATTGGGGAAGCAGAATGTTTTCAGTGTTAAGGGGATCAGCACTGTCTAGTCCAGGAGAGAAACACTAACCTAAGGGTGAATTGAGAACACAGCTCGTGAAATGGATGGGAATGCTGACCAAGTGTTCACCTCCTCCAGCGAAGGTGGAAGGAGAATAACTACCATAAAACTGTAGCAGAAGGAACTGAGACAGGCAATAAACACTTCACACTAACAATGCTGGGGATGCCCCAGAGGGCAAGAACAAACTAAATAATCACCTGTCTGGAAAGTCAGACAAACCAAAAGATGGATTATCCAGGGCTGTCTCCTTCTTCTGTAGAAAACATAATTACACATTCTTGGTTGCTTTTGTTATTATGATAACCACAATGGTCCTTAATAAAGGAAGAGACTTTCTGACACTTAAGGCATTTTACTGTTTAGGTGTATTAAAAATTAGATTTAACTTAGTCCCTTATTATGATTTCTGTGTCCTTCATTAATTATCTATTATCACAGCAAATGATCATTGCTACAATTTAGTGGATCAGTTAGTGATGTTTTTTAAAGGCATGTGTTGAGAACATACTTCTGTCTAATTTTCTACTGGCAAAAGATGTGAAAATTTTCTGTAATTAATAGTACTCAATCTAAATAGAATAAATTGACATTTATAAATGAATAATATAAATCAATTTGGATTGTGGCTAAAACAATCCCATAACAACTAGTCAACTTCAGTAACTTGGTAAGAGAAAAAAACTATCAAACATGTTTAACTTATGTAAGAGAATAAAAACATTGATTTTTCATCCAAATAGCTTGAATATTATATGTATAATATTCAAATACATGAATATTAGATATTAAATATATGTATATGTAAAGTAAAAAAGGTTTAAAGTATCAGGATTACAAATAGGATGGGATGTGTAGAGAAAGTTATTCAGGGAAAGAATTGTAACAAGCTGGTTACATGATTTATATGAACATTACTTTTGCTAATTTTTAAAATAAATTTACCAAAGTTGCTCAAATTACACAGACTAAACTTAAACCAATAATAATAGGAAAAACTTAAGACAGCATTTTAATTAAGTTGAAAAGCTATGCAATTCCACAAAGTTAAGAAAGGGAACAAAGACATATAGTTATATCTATAAGTATTTATGTTTTGAGTATGAAAAACATTTAATTGAATTCATATCAAAGAGAGAAGTTAAAAAGTAGAAATGTATGTTGTGGAACTATACTAATAAAACCCGATACAAAAGCAATATCCACAAACCTGCAGGACACCGTCCGAGCAGCCGGGGTTTGCAGGGGGGAAGCAGCATGTCGGAAAGGTGGGTTTCAGCCCCACGTCCACCACCAGCTTCCGTCTGAATCTGTTCTGACACGCCGTGGTTCACGCCGTGGTTCTGGGGAGTCATCAAATGAGCACTTTCTCACTCAAGGTGCTGAATTATATTGTTCTAAAACACTAAACATGCTAGAAAATGGTGTCAATGAGGGAGTTTCACTTTAGCCTGAAACCTAGAATAGAGTCTAAAAAAAATATTTTCATTTGTTCACCAACTTTCTTACTTCACAGTTTAATAAATGTTTAATGATGCTCATTTAAAATGCAGAAAATTGTCTCACAACTTTTTTCTTAATAGTAGTTTATTTATTTAACTTATTTTCATAGAATTTTAAAATTACAGAAAAAGTCCCAAAGACTAGTACAATGAATTCCTATATATTACCCCTTACTCAGGTACACTGATTAATTGCTTTAACATTTTTCATAATTACTGGAACATTTAAGATGAAGTTGGAACACTGTCGCCCTTTGCCCTGCGATACTCCAGCATGCATTTCCTAAGAATAAGTGTATGCTCTTACATAACCATGATTGAGTTCTCTGGATCGAGACATTTAATGATACAATACTATTGTTTAGTCCACTGTCTATAGTTAAATTTCATCACCAAGTTCATATATCAAGAATGACCCAAAAAGTAACTTCATTTAAAAAAATATAAGAAAATTAATACATCACTAAACATGTAAAAGACACACACACAAAAACTTTCCTCTTGGGAGAAGAAAATAAATAAAAGTCAATACTCTCTGCTACTCTCTATAATTTTTAGAGATTTCATTATTTTCCATGATGTGAGAAGAGCTCAGAATGTTCTGCAAAGACTCTGGTTTTCCTTTCCAAAATCAGTTAACAGGAAACACTAACACTAACAGAAGTGCCTGGCACAGAAAGGCAGATCTCTTTAAGCTGATCAGTGGAGCAGGAACAAAATTAATGCCTAAGATTGGTGACAAAATGTACCATTTACTCCCATGAAATAGTGTGTGTTGGTCTGGGGGCAAAAAGCATTTAGCATAGAAAATAGCTACCAGGATTTATTTTGCACTTTAAAAATGCTCTTTGCTTCCTTCACGCACTCTCAGCTTCAAAGCAATGGCTGGAGAATCGAGAGGGGATTTCTGGAGCACCTCTACCCTTAAAATGCCTTCTACTGAGACAGAGTAGCAAAACAGTAACCTGGATGGATTTTGTATCCTTGGTACATGCACAAAAACACATATGATGTTAAATGAAGAGAGAAAATTATTCAATACAACAAAGTTTAAGAAGGCACCTTGAAGAATTATAGGAGAATTGTTATAAATATCATAAAATAATCACTAAATAATGTTGAGAGGCACTATGGTTTATGAGTTAGGGAGACTAGCATTGCAGCTATATCACTGGCTGCTTTAGTGACATGGGTCGTTTTCATTCTCTGAGTCTCAGTTTTCTCTTGTATAAGGTAAAGATAGTCATCAGCCTCTTGGTTTTTGTATAGATTGAGACATTAGACAGAAGATATCTAGTATAACTCAGTAAATGTTCTCTCTTTTGTATGAGTATTTGAATAGTTCTCTATGGGATTTTTATATATTTCTAAACACTGTAGGCTCTCGAGACTTGTAGGGTAGATATGTCTTATAGCACCTGTGTCTCTCTTTAGTAAAGCTTTGTGATACTATTATTGTTACTGAAAAATGGAGAAATAGAAAATGTAATGAAAAGTTTTATAAAAAATATTGTCCCAGCCCTGGCTGGCATAGCTCAGTGGATTGAGCGTGGGCTGGGAACCAAAGTGTCCCAGGTTCGATTCCCAGCCAGGGTACATGCCTGGGTTGCAGGTCATAACCCCCAGCAACCGCACATTGATGTTCCACTCTCTCTCTCTCTATCTCCCTCCCTTCCCTCTGTAAAAATAAATAAATAAAATCTTTAAAAAATATATATTGTGCCCAGTTCTGCATCCAGTCTTCCATGTGAGATTAATAATCATTATTACTATAAGAAATGCAAACTCTTCACTAGAATAGTTTCTTTCAACACTGTCATCAGGAAGACTTTGGCACTTTGTTGGAAGGGGTGCTCACATGGACAGAAACAGAAATAATGTTTACCTGCACTTACACCTTATTCAGAAGAATGGCAACTGCCATTCTTCTGCGAGCAAATCCGTGCACTTGTGACTGGAGACCGCATCTTAAGGGGCAGCATGGGTAAGCGGGCAGCAAATGGGCTTTGAAAGCAGATTAACCCCAGTTCATCCACCGACTTCCGGTGTAATTTGGGACATGCTTCTTAATCTGGCTCAGCTCTACTTTGTACCCTTTCAACAGAAATCACCAGTGCTTACCTTTGGGGCTGTCATACATATTAGAGGTGATATGCAGCACTCACCACATGTGTGATAGGTGTTAGGTAAGTTGTGTTGCTTAGTTATGTGTTTAGCTACTTTGATACAGAACTTCATGACATGGGCAAAATGTGTCCACTCAGTTTTCTCCTTTAGATCATTCTTTTTAAAGTGGCATCCTCAGAATCATCCTTCTGTTAGGAAAGGGGATCTTTTGTTAGCAAAGGCCCTTGATTTGTTGCCCACTTTGGAAATGTGGGGTAGAGAGCTGTTCTTTAGGGTAATGACAGTATCTGTACAAACTGCCAAATAAACACCAGGAAGGTAAAAGCAGGCTGTGACCAAACTCTTTAGCAATGACCCCCAGATTTATTTCCCAAAGCAATAACATTCATAGCAGGAAAAACCACTGAGAACTTTCTGAATTTACTGGGCAAGCGGGGAAAGGACTCTAAAATGTTAATAGCTTATCTCTATGAATTTTAGACCTACTTAGCTCCTAAACCTTATGAGCAAATATCCCTGCCTTTCCACTCTCCTTCAGAGTGCACCCAGAGTAAAATAATGAAAGGAACAGACTTTTAGTGTAAGTGTGTTTCTCCACTCTATCGTGCCAGTGCATGGTAAACACCAAACAATACCAAGTCTTTTTGATCTTTCCTTAATATCCTCCCCTGTTGAAACCTCATCTCTGCTGATCCATTAACACAAAAACTAATAGAACTCTGTGCTTTATTTTTCCTATCAGTTTTTGCATTTCAACAGAGGTCAAAGGCCAGTATTTCAATTGAAAACATGAAGCATAATTAGTTTTAAAAAATGTCAGGCTTCTGGAGGAAGGGGTGCCAGTTTAGGAAGATGACTAGAACTTCCTGCAAATATTGTCACACTGGATCATTGCTGCCTGTCAGTTGGGCACTTTGGTTAATACAGAAAGAATGAAAGTGTCCATCAGACACACTTCTAGCTTATTCAAAATGAAAATCATGTAACTGAGTCCCATGGGAAAAGGAGTTACCTTCAATATAGGTTAATAGTTTTATTCAGTAAAACAAATTTTAAAATGAGAAAATAGGCACCACTTCTGTCCACTAAAATGTTAGTCCCCAGGTAATTTTTAGAGAAGTATCTTTAACCCTTAAGATTTCAGAGAAGTATTTTAATCCCACATGTATCTAGATATTGTCCCTCTTAATACTTGTCAGAGTCCTGGAAGGTAAGAACCATTTTTACCCTTGTTTTGTGGAAGCTCAGAAGGGAAGAGTAGCTAGGGCAAGTAGCTTGGATAAGTATCAGTAGAACTGAGGCTAGAATTAATTTATCCTATTCAGTGGGCTATTTACTGAGTGCCTATTGGGAGCCAGGTCCCCATGCTCCTGGGCTTTCCTCCTTGGCATTGCAGGATTTCTTCTCTGCTTGGTCTTGGTATGGCAGAGCAGAAGGCGCCATGCAACCTTTCATTACACTAATGTCATGAGTTGACCAAGCAGGGAGAGGGCTTTGGCTTCTCCAACTTGCATTGCACTGCAAAGCCCAGATGCCCCAGCCCCTACAGGGTGAGGCTCCTGGCTGTGTTCCCTGGGTTAGGCTGCATGTGCCGAAGAGAAAAAAAAAATCAAAGCTCTTCTCTTTGATCTAGAACTGTTATTCTGCTGTAGGCTTTTATCCCACAATCTTTGAGCAGAAAAGTGGTATTCAAAATTGGCAAAACTAACTAAAGAAGTTGACAGTCAACCAATTTGAACATGTGATTGCTTTCTTCCTAAATTTAAGGCCAGTCCTAATTATAACCATAATTCAAAGAAGTCTGGTTCTCCGGGGCTCCTGCGTCTGTACACCAGAGTCCTGTGAAGGGAATCCAGAGCGCTATTTCCCCCACTTGTCTGGCAGTACATTGATCTTTTGCAGAGGCTGTCAACCAAGTAAATGAATACTGCATCTAGTATGCCAAGCATTTCTACACTGGCCAGGACATGGCAAATAATATTTCATACCAGTGATATTGAATACTCATGTCTTTTTTTTTTCTGATTTTTCTGCTTTGGTCATGAGCAATCAGGTCTTCCTGATACAGATACACACTGAATTTCTGCAGAACCCTCTGGGCCTTTTAGCAAAGGAGCACCCCTGCCAGTTTTACTCCAGAGAATTATGTCCAGAAGCCAAAATCTGTCCACTATTCCAAATCTTCGCCAGATGGACTGTTAACGGGTCTGTTCTAATTCGGGAACCATTTTAATTCTGAAATGGTGCCTTAATAATTTTGTGCCGTGTAAATCAGCCTTTGACCAAAGTTTTGGCCCATCATGAGGAACAATTATGAAACTTTCTCACTACTATCAGCATCCATCTGTAAAGCGTCCTGTCAATAAACCACATTCCCTGTCACTTGGGTTTTTTTTTTAATCTAGCCTCCTGAACACAATTCTACTTTTCCTAAGGGAAATGGAGATGCAGCAAACAGCACATATGACAGAATAAAGACAGACTGGTGGCTGGTACATAGTGGAGGGGACAGCACCCTGTCCCACTCTTACATCCAGACACTCCGGACAAACATAATCTCTCTGGGGCTTGGGGGTGTAGCTCTTTATTATGGAGCCTGCACTTTAGATAGACTTTGTTATGCAGGATCTTTCCTAGGATTGAGGAGGGAAGTTTTGAAGTAGTGAGAACTTTGATTATTTTACCACCACTTTCTATTATTCATATCATACCATTCTGACAATTATTTCTGCATGGCAATCTGTAGTTTGTGAGAGTATTCCATAGTCTTCATACTAACAAAACTTATAATCTTCTTAGTATGTATAAATTTCTTTTTAATCTCAGAAAGAATGACATTTTTAATTTAGTATGAATGTCAACCATATTAAGAACTTTGTTGATCTGGTCATTCAGTATCCTAAACATCCTTTAACTATCATTTAAAAACAACTTCTGTATAATTCCTTAATGGTGAGTTAATTCTATTAAAATTTTAGCTACACATTGAATTTTTTAAAGATTTTATTTGTTTTTTAGAGAGAGGGGTAGGGAGGGAGAAAGAGAGGGAGAGAAACATTGAGATGAAGAGAGGGAGAGAAACATTGAGATGTGCGAGAAACATCATTGGTTGCCTATTGCAAAGCCCCCACTGGGGACCTGGCCCACAACCCAAGCATGTGCCCTGAATGGGAATTGAACCAATGACCTTTTGAATCACAGACCAGCACTCAACCCACTGAGCCATACCAGGCAGGGCTCTACACTGAATTTTGATTAAGACTTTGGCCACCAAATCTTTGGGTTGTTTTAATTACCTTAAAACTTTCATTAGCAGTGGCTTTCACTGTTGACAGAATACCAATGAAAAGAACAACAGAAGTGAAAGAAATAAGGATTCAAAATGTATGCATAATTGTATGACCACATAGATTCATATTTCCATGGAATTCTGAAATTGCTTTCAAGAGTATATAAAAATCAATTCCAGAAAAAGGAATATTTTTTTGTATCTCTCCCTGATTGGTAATTTGCTAATCTCTCCATCTTGTGAAATGGTTTGTGGTTTTTGGTTCTATTTTGTGGTTCTATTTTGTGTAAAGGCAATGTATGATTAAAGGAAATATTCCTGAAGTCATTCGGCATGCAAGATGGACATGGAACACCACAGGTGATAATTTGGCATCTCAGGGCCATGTCAGTTTGCAAAGACTTTAACAGCAACTCAGCCTAGGTTCCCATCCTCCCTTCCTCCCATCCCACCATTGGCTGAAGCCAATTTTCCTTCACAGGGTGAAGTCACATTTGGCATCCATCTAGTGCTATATCAATGAGTTATTAATTCAAATATACTAATTCTAATTAATTAAAAATGAAATTAAAGATAAAAATTGAACATTTTATCCATGATATAATTTGTAATTTAAATACAATATAAATTATAATAATATTTTAACTTTTACATTCCACTATGTTCTCTCTAGAGAGCCTTTTTTGCAGGCATCTCCAAGTGGCTTACGGCAGAGGTCCTCAAATTTAGCTTTTGTGGGAATCCTGTGGATTGTTTGTAGTAACACTGATTCCTGGATCACCACCAGCATGTTTTGAAAGCTCTATAATGAGCAAAAGATTTATTTTTTTCCAGCTTTATATTGAGATAGAATTGACCTATAACATTTGTAAGTTTAAGGTGCAGAACATGTTGATCAATGAACAAGGAATTTACATAAGGATCTAAGAGTATTGATAGGGAGATGCTTTTAATATCATCTGGTATTACTGGTTGTTCCTGGAAATTCAGACTGCTTTCCTAGATGGTGTTGTTCTCCTCAGTCAAAGAAGTTAACCGTGTCAGCGCTTGTGTGACTAACTGCCATTTATACTCTCTAGAACCTTGCTAATAGGAGAGCTTGTTAAAGATTTTTAATGAATTTTACAATGTTCCACTTATGGGTGATCTTAAGCACTTTTTTATATAAAGGAAATCATGGACTTCCTATCTAATATATTACATTACTCCAAATAAATGAAATTGAGCCAACTCTTCACTATGATATGACATTAAAGTCAAATTAAAAGGGGAAAATAAAGTCTGTACTTCCATAATTTATATACCTTCTAAAAAGGAAAAAAAATAAATAAAAATTAAAAAACCTGGGTCACCAGCTGAGTCCCCAGATAGGCCTTGCTGTCAGGAAAGGATTAAGGAGAATTCTCCACTGTAAGGGACACACATATGTATCTGCCATTCTTAAAAATAACAGAATTGGTAACAGCTTAGACTAAGCAAAAATCTGAAGATTTTCATTTATAAATTTATAACCTCTGTCTGCTACAGACTTCCTCTGCAGATCACTTAATCTCCCACTGTGTTTTCTCATTTCCATAATCAGGGACAGTTATGTTGACCTGCCCCATAATTACGTGGGGACACTATTAATGGAAAAGAGCTCTTTTAAGAACTTAACTGTCTGAAATATGAATAATGATCAACGTACTTATTAGTATACATTTGCTTGATTTGGTTAACCAATTTACCTCCAAGTTTATGCTGTAAAACAGGAGTACTAATAGAGAGCAGCAAATTTGTTATAGAATGTACAAATAGTGAAGTTTTTTAGGCATTTGCTAGTATATGGGGAGTATAAAGTGTTAATCTAAACACAGAGGACAATTTGCCCTCACATATATTAACATTAATTTTACTGTACTATCTTCCTCAAAACTACTGTATTTTAGATTAGTAATCACTGACTTTGCTCAAACCTTAGTCATTTTGCTGTTCATTCAATTATTCAACAAATACTAATACCTAGTGTTCTATCTGAACCATCACTCTACATTTTAATAAAAATTATTTAAGTCCCAGATGCAATACATTGAAACATGAAATTAAAAGAAATAAAGACAACAAATTAAATTATACCTGGCATTTATGGGATAAGTGGTTTAAAAATAACTGAACAACAATAAAATAAGTAAATAAATAAATGAAAAATCATAGTATCAAACATACAGGCTTTATGGTTCTTCAAATTATTGTTTTACTTTGAAACTATATGAAATATATACTTATATTTTTATCTTACGTTCAGTTGTCAAATTTCATTCCTTAATTGATTCATCCATATATGCAACCAGCATTAAAATAAATTAATTTTTAAATCGCATTTCAGGACAGTGTTTATAGCTATAGAACACAACATTACTCCAAGACAAATTAAAGACCAAGGTTTTGTATAGAAATAAAGCCAAACATTCCTCTTTCACAAAATCTCCAATAAAATTGGCCAAATATCCTACATATATCAGTTTCATGCTAAATTAGCAACTTGAGTGATTGTAAATCAGAAGACTTATTCAAGTCTTTTGGGAGAAAATAGAACATTAGTGTTATGGAACTTTCACTTTGGGAAATTTCACTGTGGCTTTTCTTTTGTATTGAATTTGTTCTTAAAAACTAAATATGAGTTAGATATATTTCTAATTATTTTAAAACCTTTTAAAATTATATTACATTTTTAAATAAAATAATGTTGCTCTATTTAAATGGAGAATAATATTTTAGAGCTTATTTATATTACATTTTAAATTTTTTTAAACATTTTTTATTGTTGTTCAAATTTTGAATCTCATTTAGAAACATTATTGAGGGTGCACTTTGGACCAGACACTGCAAGTCTCTGGTGATGCAGAAATGAGTAGCCTATGGGTGGACCCAAAAGTGTTGTGGTTAGTGTTAATATTTGTTATTAGTGTGCAGGATTTACTTAAACATAGACTTACCTTTTGGACTAATCAGTGGTATCAGAGCATTTACTGAGCAATTTTAGACTCTGATGAAAAAAGACTAATATTTCAGAGCAGTAGACACTGGTGTCTTGAACTCTGGAACCTCAAATAAGCCATTCTATTAATATGCTTCTTTAATAAGCTTATTAAATTAAATTTTAAAGATTCACACTTTCAGTCAGTGAATAACAAAAACTTCATCTCTGTAATGAAAACTGAGCACATCTGTTTTCCCCTAAAATGCCTCCATTTTCATTGTTTTGACCCTGAAGTTAGCATTTCTTCTCCCAGTGTGGCAAGCCTGCATGAAGTAGCACAGAACCCTGTCCTCAAGAAATGGACTTCTACGTAGTGAGCTGCTTCTGTTGCTTATGTTTCTTTTTCATAATAGCTATGAGCTGTCTTTTTGTCTCAGGAGCTTATCTGCAAAGCTATTCCTAGACAATATTTTGAAGTGGGCAAATTTCACTTTGGATACTTTCTTTTGAAAACCATTCAGTCATTTTTTTAAAATATGTCTATCTACTTCAGTTATTTGCTATCTTTAATAAGAGAATGTTAAAAAAATAAATAAAACTTATTTACTCAAAAATCATAAGAGTAAACAAGTATAAAATGAACTTAAGTAATTAAATTTTAAAATGATATTTTATAGTTTACAGCATGTGTAGTTTGGAAATTATTAAAGTGTATACTATATGAAGATTTTGAGTATACCCTGTAAATAGATACACAATATTTAGATATAAAATTTAAATATAAATGTATACTTTTACTGATCAGTACATAATACATATTAACTTATAGAATTATATATTACATTTGTAAACTTGTATAAATTTATATATGAATATTTATTTTACTATATAGGTTAATATGACAACTATATTATATATATGTATATGTCTATATATAATCCCCTGTAATTCACCTCTTTGCCAAGTAACCCATTTGACAGAGAAGAAGATATGTTATTGAGTGAATCTGAAGTTCTGTTAAAGCTAGAACACTACTTTGCATATGATCAATTTTTATAAAGAAAAATATGTTTCATAATACAAGTCTAAATTTGGGAGAAAGAGAGCAGTCATGAAAAAATAGATTTTTTTCTCAAAACTATTTCATTCTGATCCATAGTTTTATGTTCTTTGGAATAACTTAGCTTAACTTGTATCAAAAGACAGTTAACCTAATGCCATGTATTCTGGGAATAGCATGACCCAAAGATAGAATTCTGGTATCTTATACTTGTTCATAATCTTATACAGTCAAACAGAGACAATTTCTCTCCTTTTAAAGAAGTAAAATTTTGTTGAAGTTAAGGAACTATATTGTTGAATAAATTTCTAAAACATATAGTTAAAAGAACACCTTATTGTCTCACTATCGGCAAACACGGGGAATCATTTTGTTTCTTTTGCAATAATTTGCTACTTTTAAACTGTATGGCCTGCCAGAATTAAATAAAATTTCATAAATTATAAGTTCACATCATTTCCTATTCCCTGAAATATTTTGAAATCTTGTTAACATTCTTAATTGTCATAGTTAAATAAATAACCCACATACAAATCTAAGTGATTCAAAATGTTCATTATGAACTGCAATTTAATTATTTTCTTTCCTTGTCTCTGAATTAATATTGGTAACATTTTACTTTTTTCCGCCTTCTTCACACTGGTCTAGAAAGGGTATTGACCATTTACCTCTAGCAGAAAATAGCGGTGTGATGAACCGATGCAAACCAAAGAGTCAATGCCAGAGCAGGTGGTGCTTCTCCATGCTCTGCTCCTTTGCAGCAGTGCCGTTTGGGGCACATTCCTCACCCTCCCAGGGTCCAAGTTTCCTCACCCCAACAAACAAAACAACAATCCATTTCACATGGATGGATGCTAAAATCCCTTTCTGTATTTTACTGCCAATGAATCTTTTTGGAGTAGTGGTTTCTCATCTTTATATTGACTCCTCATCAAAAGAGCCATTGATGCATTGATTTTAACCACATTTCACTCATCCTTATTTCCCACGTCTGGAAGTGACAATGGAAGCAAAAAGGTGAATTACAGATTTGATCACATGTTCCGCTAGGGTTGCACACTGATTTTTCCCCACACACAGAAATTTTTTTAAAGAGTACTGAATCACTTTTAAACTCAATATAAAACAAGACTCTAAACCACATAAGGAATATTGACCAAAAGGAAATATTAGAAGCCATTACTGAAATATTCTATAGCCAAATAAATAATAAATAAGTGAATGGAAGTTACACTCATTCTGCAGTGCATGTAAAGACATGTTTAAGAACCCTTGGAATAAAGATGTTTCTGAGAACATTAGAAAGAAAAGGAAGGAATTTTTTCATTCTAATTCCTAATAGGCTGTTAAACTTGCACAGGACAAACTTACTAAAATCCCTAGACCAAAACCTCCGGCCTTGACCTCAGTGCGTACACTGCACTGCAGTACTGATGCCCAGAAGCGATGAACTGCAACCCGCAAAGCAAACCCGGACTGTGTTCTTGGCTCCTGACTCCTTTAGCTTTGTGTTCAGCATACACACTGTGGCCTGCTCTGCATCGTCTTCTGCTCTCAACCTTCATTCAAAAGCCTCTCTGCCTTTGATGGAATAATTAGTTCATCTATTAGTGTGAACACAGTTCTGAGAAATCCAAATAAGTAGCTTTTAAGATAGCTTGTGAGTCCCTAGTAGCCTAGCAACTTCTATTAGATGCTAAGTCCAGGTTTGTAAAAAAACTTAAATAACTAGAGAAAAGTACAGCCAGGAATCAGTGTTAAAAGGTCATCTTTTCAAACATATTTTGCATTGATCAAATGGGAAGATAGAAACATATAGAACAAAGATAGGAATGTTTAAGTAATTTCTAAAAGATAATTATTACAAAAAATAATTATCATTTTCTATTTAACTGAAGCCAGGAAAAGAAAAAACATTTCAGCCTCAAGACATGGGATTACTATTTCACCACAAATACTTTCTTAGTAATAATAATTATGTCGACATTCGTGAAACCCTGTGTGTGTGTTCAGGCACTTCTCTACATATACTGCATGTGTTAATGTCTTTACTTCTCCAAACAACCCTTTAAGGTAAATATTTACATTGGCCTTTTACCTTTAAAGATGAAGAGGCTGACACTTGCAGAGGGGACGTGACTTGTCCTAAAAATTTCAGTTTTACAGTAGAAACCAATAGGGTATAAATTTCACTTTAAAGTGTACTTCATTATGGGTGGGTTTGGAATTAATTTTCTGAAAAAGGTTATAGGTCTTATTACCTACTTAGAGACAATTAGGCACACACATTATTTTTATTTTTATTAATTTTGTTTCTAAGTCTAATATTCTAATAATTCTGTGAGATCAGTTGCATATGTGAGCACCTTGTGAAAGAAGAACACGACACAATCAGTAAGTTCATGGGACAACTGGAAATTAAATTTGCTTACTTAGTATAAGAAAGCATTTTCTCCTTGAGCAGAAATAAAATTAATAAGTGAAATACACGTGACACACAAGTTTATAATTTGATTATAACATGGAAGAGAAAATTATACATGTAAGTACAAAAAATTGAGGAAAAAAGACCAAAATATTGGAGGTGGTTATTGCTGAGTTGGTGGAACTTGGGCCAATTTTCTTCTTCCTTTTACATATACTTTTCATTTTATTTAATGAGTGGTTGTCACCCCCATGAATACTTAAAATACTTCAAAAAATATTTAAATATGGAAAAAGAACATGCAATTATAGAGTGCTGTAATCAGAGTCTTAGAGCTATAAATATATCACCTAGAATAAATTTCTATAAAATATGGGCATCCATTATAGAACATTTTAGGCAGTAATATGCACATTTGTTAGAATGGAAATCTTAGAAACTTGCTACTTCAAAAGGAAACCTACCTAATTATCAGATTTTATATATTTGAACCAGATATTGGATTTTTAATATCTACTTACTGGAAAATTCTTTATGCTAACCTCAATTTTGTTTCACTATTGTGGCTTAGAATTAAAAATACAGGAACAATCTCTAGGATCTCTATGTTTAAAAAGGCAATTAAAGAGAATGTTTTGCCCATTTGCTAGTAATTTGGAAGTGCTGTTTTGTTCAAAGCTCTCTGCTAAGTATCAGCTGAGGCTCACCGAGACCAACAGAACACGAGTTCTGTCCTCAAGGGGCTACCAGTTTTGCTGAAAACATGAGACATACATGCTCAGGGGGCTTCTTTCAATCCCATGATTATAAAAAATATTTACATTTTTATCTACTATTTTAATGTTTAATGTTTTCGCATTCACTTATTTTGTCCACCTAAAATTTATTTAGATATACAATATAAAGAAGAAACTCAATTTTTCCAAATGGCTTTGCAATTATTCCAGCACTGTTTAAGTAATTCATCTTTTCCCTACCAATATACAAAATGTGCATGATAGAACAAAACGAAACTGGTCTTTGAGTGAAAAGATTTGGATTCTAGCTCTTTTTTCGCACTTATATATGGGTGATAAGGCAAAGTCCTAGGCCTCTTAGTCCTATGTCTAGCCTTTATACATATGGTAAAACATGGGCAGTTTCCACTTATCTAAGCATCATTTCCTTATCTATGGAATAAATATATTTGTATTTGCTGTCTCCATTAAGGGCTGCCATGAGATACAGTTGAGATTATGTAGAAATCACTTGCAGCTCTGTGTCTGGACTGGACACGGACATGTACTTAGGGAGTGGGAATCATGCCTCCTGGCCTTCATGGGGCCTCTGGGTTGCCTTTGATGCTTTATTTCTTACCCAGCAGGCTCTGCTGCTTATTAGTTTCATGCCAGTTCCTAAGGACAGTAACCAGACATTAGAAGGAAAGTAAATTGTGTCAGTGTTCCTATTTATTGAGGAAAAAGATTTGATGACTGCTACTTTATGCAGAACCAGATAACTTTCCTGGGAATCATCTGACATTCTTGCTGGTGTGAGGGGCAGATGCAGCCGAACCACCTGCAGCTCTTTAAGAGTGACCAAAGAGCCTCCTCCACTCCAACTGAGAGGTGATTTCAATCAGGCTTTTCAGGTGGTCTGTAGAAGTCACAGTAATTCATGTTCTCAAAAAGTACAATTATCTTAAACACTTTAGGATCTCCAGCTGGATTTAGTGAAGCAGAAGACTTCCCCCATGTTTATACTCACCAAATGGTCATTGATTCCGTGTAAACTTTACAAAAGTCCCATGTTACGCATATTTTTAAGGTTCTGAATAATGTTTTTCTTTACAAATTCTGGTGTCATAAAACAAAAGAAATGTTTATCTAAAATGAGGAAAGCATTGTTGAAGTACTGGAAAAATGAAAACATGCATTGTAGAGTCAGAAAAACTTAGGTTTGAGTCTCTCACTAAATGGAAAACTTTAAATAAGTCTCTTAATCTCTCTGGGATGCAGTTTCTTCCTTAATATAATGAAGATGCTGTGAACCACACAGCTTTGTTGTGAAGGTAAATAGGAAGAGTGTTAAGAGTACCCTATGAGTCCTTCCCCAGCCTTGCTCATTCCCTTCCCATTCAGAGGCAACTATTACTTGTTATTTTAAAATGTCTTATTATCTCCATGATTTTTAAAATTACATGTGCTTATGCTTCTAAACAATATACATATATTTTTTCACCTTGCATATTTTTACATTTATCTCTCTGTCCTCTGCTTCAGGTCACCTCCTCCATGAAGTCTTCCCCAACCCCGCAGGCTCCAGCTCCCTGATTGTCCTTGCCTCTGGGATCATTCTTCCCCAACTCTTTGTCCAGAAAGAATCCTGTCACCCTCCCAGTCAACAGTCTAGAGGCCCCCCAGTTCTTGGTCCAGGCTTAGAGATGAGGGATTTGATGCAACATAGGCAAACTGCTGTGCCATCCCTAGCTTTTCTCAAAAGCCTGATTAAAGCTCCTTTAGGGAAGCCCAGCAGGGGTGGAGGAGGCGGGGGCAGTCTTCCCAGAGCTGTACCTGGAGACAGGCCTGGAGGCTTCTGGCAGTGAAAGATGAGTCCCACCTTAATAGTTCCTGGGGACCTACCCCTGTGGCCCTTGGACAGGTCTCAGTTCCTCATGTTACCTGAACCAGGAAAATGTGGAGCAGAGAAATGCTACCCTACTGACTTTGGTATATAGTTTTTAGGGAAGACACATTTTTATATCATCAATGTAGGTGATTACTGAGTACTTGCTACTCTTTCTCTCTGAGCAGAAAATATAAATAAATGCCTTTTCTCACAATGGGGAAACGTATAGGGAGAAAATATCTCCAAAGCCCATAGAAAAATATCTCCGAATCATCTCTGAAAATCCATTCTATACTAAAAAATTAGCAAAAGTCCTATAAATCTAATGTCTAATGTTACTATAGAGAAGCTTTAGAGTGATGTAAGGGGACTATATTTTATATATTCAGCATATTAATATCCTCATTTTGGAATTAGAATGAACTATTACTAATTTTATCATAGAGATTTTTCAGTTCGGTATTTAAACTTTCAAGATATACTGATGTCATTCACATAATTTACTTAATGCTGAGTCCCTAGTCAAAGACATAGTCTTCAAATGCAACATTGTTCCTGGAATAAATAAAATTCACTTGATAGAATGATTTTCCATTTGGAAAATAAGAAATTTATGTATTTTTATAGAATTTATTAGGGTGACATTAGTTAATAAAATCATAGAGGTTTCAAGTGTACAACTCAATAAACATTATCTGCACTGTGCACCCAGCACCCAAAGCACAGTCTCTTTCCAACCCCATCTACCCCCCTTTCCCCACCTCCACCTCCTCTACACCCCTTACCTTCTCCTACCCTCTTCCCCCCTAGCTATCCACTTCGTCTCCAAGTATATTTCAAAAGTTGCCTTGGCCAAAGTCTTTAGAAAGAAAATAAAGCTAGTTTCTGAAGTTAAACTCCAAAGCTTTAGATTGAATTAAAATTGGGATTTTTTGCTGAGTTGTCTTGAAAGTTTTTTCATTTTGTTTTTGTCATATGTACTAAAAGGTCCAAAAGGACTTGGGCATCTGTTTATTTATATGATATGAGATTAGGAAGTCTGTTAGTTCTTAAATAGCCTAGAAGGATCTTCTCTTTCCAAGGTAACAATATATTTCTAATAACTCAAGTCTCAGAGTTGCCAGCAATTCTTGGGAGAATTGCTCCACAAATTAGATTTTCAATAATATGCTAGATAAGATTTCATCATTTCCTGTCCAAATGCCAGTATCGTTGAAGACAATCTAAGAAAGTTGAGGAAAAGAATTGTGCCTGGGAATTTAAGGGACCCCTCCCTGCCATGCTTTTATCTGAACCAAGATGGCACTGCTAGGCCTTCCTCTGTCCTCAGCTCAGCCACAGAGTTCTCAAAGGCTGAGTCCGACTCCAATCCCTATAAACAAAGCATCGTTCTCTCTCACTAACACACACCATCTTTCAAGGGGTAATGTCCAATCTAAAGTGCTAATGGTCATCTTCATGTTTCCTGGGCACAGAGGATGGTGCTTCTGAAAATGATAAATTGATCCCCACTCACCTGGTATAATCTTTATTATGGTTCAGTCGAGTCACAGCCTCCAAGCCTGATGTTTTCCTGCATCCACAGTTCACTTCTGCCATACAGGATTTTTCACATAAAAGTTGGATTTCTCTATGGAAAGAAGGAGGAATCATACAATTTTCACATAATTTCCTTCCCTTAAAATAACTATTTCCATCAGGTCAGTTAAGAAGAATCATGTTTTTTTCTAAAAATAAAAAAGCATATCAAATGCCTCCTGACAGAGAATTCCCCTTTCTTCTCTCTATTTCCCTTCCAGTAGAGAGCTCAGGGAAAGGGGATGCCAAGAGTAAAGTGAAGAGCTAAAAGTTCCTTTGAGATCTAGCCAGACGACTACCCAGGAACTGAAGCTGATGTCTCCTTACCAACACCTGGGCCATGCCCAGTGAATCAGAATCTTGAGTGACAGGCCAAAAAACCAGTGTGCTTTTAAAATTCCCAGGTGCTTCTTATAAGCACCCAGGCTTGAGAAGCCCTTAGAGCACAGGTGGCAAACACAAGGCCCAAATCTGGCCCTCCGCCTTGTTTTATCCCACCCGGCACCTTGTTTCTACCCGGTGGCAGCACCGAGCCCCTTGCCCCTAGTTAAGGAGTAGTTACATTTATAGAGTAGTTACATTTACACAGTCCTAAAATTACATTTGGCCCTTTGAAGGCAGTCACGAGGCTGATATGGCCCCTGGTGAAAATGAGTTTGACACCCCTATCCTAGAGTTTCCGATCACGTAACAATGTTGAAGGCCTCCCATGCCTATAACTTATACTTGCTAGTACAATATTAACTGTGTGACTTTTAATATCGTCTGTACTGTTTTTGTGTCTGTAAAGTGGAAGTGGTGGGTGGTGACAACTGCTCTAGGGTTTTTTTTCATTATCAAACCACAAGCAAAAATATTTACTTTCTATGTAGAAACTCATTCTGTTTGAGGATGTTGTAAACATGCATTGGTGTGATTAGGATGATCAGTATTATGACTTCCACTCCATTCATTCTGTCAGTATTAATGCTCTCAAGGTATTAAGCTAATGGCTATTATATTATTTTCTAATTTTTTATTGACTTATTCAACAAGAATCCATTGAACACACCTCATGATATTCCCTTATTTAAAATTCCCCATCACAGAATCATGGATCCTAAGGCTGGACGGAACCTAGTCCAGTTTTCCCAATTAGAAGATGGAAAACCTGAGGCCCAAAGAGTATTGTAACTTAATACAAGACTAAGTTACGTTAGACTAATACATCCAGGTAGTTGTAAAGCTAGAAATGGAGCAAAATACTCTTTCTTAATCTTTTACCTGAAGCCCTTGAGCTATATTTTATTATAGTCATCTATTGTCACACTAACATTTAGTAGCTTAAAACAATAAAAATCATTTATTAATCTCTCACCATTTCTTTGGGTCAGGAATTTAGACAGGGAACCAGGAACAACTTGACTTTGTTCTTTGAAGTCTGGAGCTTCCTCTGGACGATATAAAATGGGGCCTAGAATCATCTGAAGTCTCTCTCAGCACCTGTGTGGCAGTCAATGCATGGTCTTTCCATCAGAACACCCATACTCGGCTTCCTTACAATATGGGGACTGGGCTCCCACCAGTCATGTTAGATTCAGGCCCTCCCTAATAGTCTCTTGTGAATGATTTATCTATAGATAAATGAATTTATATAGATATAAATGAATTTATATAGAGATAAAATCTATAAAATATAGATTTATACAGACAGGTTGTGTGGTTCAGTGGATTGAGTGCTGGCCTGAGAACCAAAAGGTCACTGGTTCAACTCCCAGTCGGGGCACATGCCTGTGTTTTGGGCCAGGTCTCCAGTTGGAGGTGCACGAAAGGCAACCACACACTGATATTTCTCTCCCTCTCTTTCTCCTACCCTTCCCTTCTCTCTAAAATAAATAAATAAAAATTTTAAAAAACAGAATTAAAACATTTATAGCCCATGTATAATACACCTTATTTTTCCTTAAAAAATCTGGGCAAAAAAGCGCACATTATACACAACAAAATATGGTAATACACTGATAGTGCCTGCTATTTAATAAGAAATAAAATATTAATTTTATTATTCTAGAAGCCTTTCTTCTGTGCACATATAAAATATATTTACAAAATGGTATTTTACTGTGTAATTTTTAAATTAATATACTGTACCATAAATGATTTATCTACATAATTAAATATTCTAATACACATTTTTAATGGTTGCATAGTATTTCATAGTGTAGATGTACCAGAGTTTGTTCAACAATTTTATTATCTTGAGCATTTAGATTAGTTCCAAACCCCACCACAGTAAACCATATATCCATAATTAAGCCTGGGCTAACTGATGATTCTGTCCTTCGCAGGGAGAAAAGAACTGGTCCAAGGGTATAGACATCTTAAGGATTTTGGCACACAATGCCAAATTGTTTACAGTCTACAAACTTCTTTAGTAAATAAAGAAAAACGTTGTAAATTAAATACAACTTACTCGGGGGGACAAGTCTATCTGGCTCACTGTGTAGATGCTAATTGATACCTAACAGAATATGTAAAATCTGTAAGTGATGCAATAAACATACTGTAGTTCTAGATGCCATAACAACTACTCACCCCTGGTTAAAATATGGTTTTCACACAAATCCCATTGATTAAAAGAAATATATATTTTTTAAAGTTTTACCCCTTTATTATCTTTCCTTACGTAAAATTGTCTGCAGTCCTGAAAAACTGTCAACATCTGTGACAAAGCAGCTTGTGTCAGGCTGCTGTGGTCAGAGTAGGAATGGTGACCTGTTCAGTGATATACTGAGTCCTTGCTGTGCAAGAAATTCATTCTCAATAGCAACTTGAAGCTTGAAGAAAATTTTGTAGGAAAGAAAAATATTCAAGGCTGCACATAAGACTCCTTGAATAAAAGTTGACGTTTTAACTACCCAGAAGATGTGACTGTTAATCCTTTACAAGCCACAGATTTTATTTGTTCAGGCTCCTGGATGTTCCCTTTGAAATCTTCAGCAGTGCTGTTGATGTCGCATATTCATTGAAGTTCACACTGATTGCTCTCGAGGTCTCTGAATTCTTTATTTTGGTCTTGATATGTCAAGGTGGCTCCAGAATGCCTTCATGAGGACTTTGGACAACAACCAGACAAGTGTGTGTTCTGGAGGGCGGGAAGTTACAAGCATACTGTTGTTACTTACATGGATTTTATTCAGGGTGACTTGAGACATTGCTTCTCTTCAAGTGGAATAGAAAGACAAGGAAAAGAGAGACTATAATCAATATTAAAGCTATATCAATTTAAATGTTTTTGTTCTTTTTTCTAGGAATTAAAAAATCAAGTTCGAGAGGAAAGATGTCCTTCTCACTTAATCACTGGTGCTTCATACTGTTCATCTTTTTATGCGTAAGTAAAACAAAATTATTCTAAGCTATGTGAATGAAGAATGCTGAAATATGGAGGAATGTTTTTGGTATGAGTGAATGGATATTATAGTAGAAGTAGACATTGTTCTCCAGAAGCTACAACTAAGTTCCTCAAAATTATCATTATCTCAATATTTTGTTAAGAAATCTCCCCTCAAAACTTCATTTGATTTAATTTAGTATTACATTTACCCAGAAATGTGAGCCTTGTTGGTTTACAAAAATTTAGTATTAATTTGAGACGTCTCTTTATTATATTGTAAATTAATACTGAAGGTTAATAATGTTCTGGATAAAATGTCTTTCATGTTAGACATGTGAATTTGAGTTACAGTTTCTGGGCCACCATCTTTTTTAAACATTGAAACTCTTTCAATCTGTTTATTGATCAAAAAGACCATACAGAACCTGGATATTTTAAAAAATCACAGATTAAAACACCACTGAAATATCATAACCACAAAAGAAATTGACATCTCTATGAATACAATTTAGGATGATGTATTAGACAGTGATCTTTGTAGACACACACACAACAACATCAATAAACAAGGGCCCACAATGGTGACAAGGATGAACTGAGACGGACAAAACTACTGTCAGTCAGCCTGGACCAAAAATGCAAAACAGTTGAAAGAAATACTCAAGATTTACATTGATTTTCACCAATAAAAATGAATAACCCCATGTAGGTCAAATGCTGATCAAACAAACTAAGAAGCTTCAGGCCAATTATTCAAGGCAGAATATCTCAGAATAGAGGTGTTTGTTCTACGGAGTGAATGGGGTGAATTTTTGGCAGTGCACAATGTACATGCAAATAAAGGTCAGCTGAAGAAATCCAATTTTAAAAAGCTTATTTAATGCACTAATATATCTATTTTTAATAACATGATTAATGATTCTTAGGAGTTCCAAAAAAATGAAGTTGATTTAACATTACCATTGTTTGGAAATCAGGTTATTTTCTTTGTTGACATCTAAACTTCACAACAATAGTAAAAATCAAAATGGTCCTATATGATGAACAGGTGCATGAGTGTGTATGGCTGCTGTACACTGTCAATATTGAATGGGATGAATGCAAATATGGAATCTGTAGGTAGAATTTGTAGATGCAACATAAACACTTATTGGTCATAAAGTAAAACTACTCTCCATGGAAGCCATGCACAATTGTTGCTTGAAGGAGGAAAAAATAAATGTTTTCAAGTGTTTTATTATTTCATTTATTTATGTACACACCCATCCGTACTCTCTGTAAGTAACTGATTTTTGTCTTTAACGCAGCAACCAGCCCTGGTCCTCCCCAACACTTCAAATGACACCAGTCCAACCGGGGAGCCCGAGCCCTTTCTGTACGTTTTAGGACGAAGGAAAATGAAGGATGCCGAGTCCAAGTGCTACAAACGCATGCAACTGCTGCCCCCATACCAAGGAGAAGGTAAAAAGAAGGATTACCTTAGCATGTGTTTCAAATATCACTGAAGGTTTATCTTCTTCCATGGGTAAATGTGTATGAACTAATTTTAACTTAACATGCCAGTAGTTTTAACAATGGTCTTCATACCATGAAATGTTTGTGTATTTCATGCAGCAGACATGTCTGATTTCTTTACTCAAGTTCATCCAAAGACTTTCTGGCCAACATCTGCACTTAGGACAAAATTACTACAGTAACTCAGTATTCACACCTGGCAAGCAGGAATAATGCAGGACTAAGTAAGGGAAAGGAACTGGAAAATGACAGGAAAGAAACTGGAAAATCGTGGGCAGAGAATTTGCCCGAGTGTGGAACCTGTCAAAACTGGGTCTTGTTTGGGTTAATTAGGTAGTATCTTTCCCCACCTGTCAGTTGGTTGGTAACTCATGCTATTTCTTCTCTTCTTCTACCTCCAGTTCCCAGATGAATTTTAAAAAGTTATCTCCTAGGCAGAATCGTTTACCTCTCACTTCTCTAGAATGCTCTACATGATTGCCCAAGTATTCTCAGGGCCCAGCATATTTGATTAGCTGGAGAAGGCCCGTGGGAAACGAGAAGGAGGATGTGAGTGACCCAGCGTTGCTGTGTCCCTTCAAATTCTCTCCTCTGTGTCCCAAATCATTTGAAAAGACCGAACAAGATCTTCTTTGGAGGGGACAGGGATTGATTGGTTAAATATAGTCTATTATATTACTACATGGTTTGTCTTCAAATAGTTAAAAATTTAATTTGTAGCTCCCACTTTTGTTTAAACAAAAAAAGCAAGTCAATTAAACTTAGATACATGATATTTTTCTGTCTGCAGTAGTTTCAGTGTTTTTTAAGAACCTGAAAAGGCATTAGATGCAACTTACTGCCAAAAAGAAACCATTTCTCTGAAGTAAATGAAGCCATGGCAACACAAAACTGGTATTTTCAGAGGCCAAGTGAGTGCAGCCATCCTCACTGTGGTCTTAGTTGTCTTGGGAGGTTGAAATTTTGTGCTATTGATCAGTATTTAAAACTATGTCTTTTTGAGAACTTCCTTTAAAGCTTGAGGCTCATTCTTTTATAAAGATAAATGTTTGTGTTCTGGGATAGATTTAATTTTTGAAGATAGTGGGAAACCACTTGGAGCCAATGTTGATGAATATGTGATCAAACTGAGCATTATTTTAACCAATAATAAAGTGTGATTCTAAGGTAATAGACTGTTTATATTGTAATTCAACTGGCTGCAAATGTATCTTCACTAGGAGTTTTGAACAATTGCATCATCTTTGAATTAAGAATAGAACCACCCAAGGCAACCCCTTTGAAGGTTAGTGGTTAGTAGGATACTTATGTTCCAAAGCCATATAGTTTTTTTAAAAGGTAGGCTTTATGCAAGAGTGATTTTGCATATACTTTCACAAGATTTTTCTTATAGCATTTCCAGAGATATTTTAAAGGAAAGATTTGGAAACAGCCCAAGTACCCATCAGTAGATGAGTGGATAAAAAAGCTGTGTTACATATACACAATGAAATACTTCACAGCCATAAAAAAATAAGGAGCTCTTACCTTTTGCTGCAGCATGGATGGGTCTGGAGATTATTATGCTAAGTGAAATAAGCCAGTTAGTGAGACCAATATCATATGATTTCACTTACATGTGGAATCTAATGAACTGATGAACAAAATAGAAACAGAGTCATGGATACATGGAGCATATTGACAGCTGTCAGGGGGGTGGGGGGTGCTGGATGAAACAAAGTAAAGGGATTAGCCGAAGAGCATATATGCATAACCCGTGGACACAGACAACGTTGTGCTGACAGCCTGAGGGAAGGGGGGATGCAGTATGGGCTGGGTGGAGGTGGGCAAGGTGGGGCAGGGAAAAGGGGACGTCTGAAATAGTGTCAGCAATAAAAATAAAGTTAAAAATTAATTAATTAATTAACTAACTAATTAAAGAAAAGATTTTTGGGTGAAAGATTCCATACAGAAGACATATGTGTCTTTTGAGAAACAAATAGAGAAAATGCTAGAAAAAATGTAAATTCCATGAGTAGCTGATAAAGTTAACACCTCTATTTTGTTGCTGCTGCTGCTACAGTTGTTTGTAAATGCATTTCCAAGTGAAGAGCCCCCAAATAACTGACTGTGCACCACTAAACCCTGCGGAAGCTTTCGCAGTGTCTGACTACGGCATGTCCGTTTCTTTCTGAACCACCAGGTCTGTTTTGCAACCGCACCTGGGACGGATGGCTGTGCTGGGACGACACACCGGCTGGGGTGACATCCCACCAGCACTGCCCCGACTACTTTCCGGACTTTGACCCCACAGGTACGACACTAATTTTTATTTTCTGTTTTGCTAGGAAGCTTTTAGAGTTTGCATCAGATATAAAATACACCTACCTAGTCATACTCTACACACTGCAGTGTGTTCTGAGGCACTTCCATGAGCGAAATTACACGATTGCACAACTATTACAGGCTGTCCTTATTTTTTACGTCACACTACTTGTCAGTTGTACATACTGGTCATAAATTCTATGACATTTTGAATAAAAATTAATTACATATTTTAAATATTAAATTTTAGTAAACATATAAATTAATTTTTCTGAAATGGAACAGTTTTTTTTAATGTGTGGCTCTTTTACATTTTTAATTGCCTCACATTTTGGTGACTTATGCAAATGAGTGATCTAGACTCTGTAAATACCAGGCTGGTATAACATGCATGATAAAAATTTTATATATAATGTTGAAAATTCTATAAAATCATGCTGCATAAGGGAAAATAAATCAGAAGGCGTTAACTATAGATAGCAGATTTCTGTTCCAGCAGATTATTACAATATGCTCAGAAAATAAAAAGATGCATTACACTAACACCCAGCTCTGGGCCCTGCATACAAGCAGTCAACACGTGTGCCCAGTGAAAGGGCAACACCAAACTTACTTTAGTTATAAAAGTAACATATGAATACTTTTCACTGAATATTTAGTTTTTTACTTTTCAAAACACTTTTATACATATTATATAAAGTGGTCATAATTATTAACTAAAAGGCAAGTTTTGGGGTCAGGAAAACAGGAATTTGCAGGCACCAGTCCATCTTTTCAGCCTGGTTTTTAGGTAGAACTTCTTCGTCTGGAGGACAAATCTGCTTCACAAGAAAGCACACCTTAAAAATCCCCATAGTGAGCAAACAAATTCCTTAGGTTGTTACCATTAACCCAAAACTGTGTATCTGAATGATACACAAAACAGTTTAATGAAATGGCAGAGATGTCCTTTTAGACAACGTGCTTGGTAGAGGTAGGCAGGTCATGGAAGAGTGAATGACAGTGCTGAGATTCAAGAAAGGCTAATAGTCTGAAGGAATACGCTAGAGTGTAAAAAGCTAATTTAGCAAGGAGGTATTTAAGGCTGCCCTTGGAGTCAACCACTTCATCCACACCAATGGCACAGAGCTAAGATGGGTGAGGACCATGATTTCCAGCCCTGACACCCTTTGGAATTAATGAGCTATGTAAAACCTCCCATGCCTGCTGCCTCTCCAGACCGGGGGAAATTTGAATCCCTGAGGCTGGGCCTGAATATTTGTGAAAAGCTCCTCCATGTGAACCTAGAGTGAGGGAAGCATGCTGTCCTCCCAGTGGGCCAGTCCAAACTCAGGATGTTGTAGAGGGAGGGCAGTGTTGCAGTTCAAGCCCACGCAGGAGGCTCCAGGCCTCACTGGAAGAACAGTGAGCTGTGTGTGTGAGCGAAGGGGTTCAGTTTGGAAAGAGAAATCAGAATACACATATTCTCTCTTCGAATGTTGAAAGACTTGCCAGGTGGAAAAAGTCAAATTCTTGATGCCTGCGACAATCAGAACAGGAGATGCCTGTGTCCACACTGTAGTTAAATCAAAACAAAACAGTAATATGTCCTGCCACCCTGTCCACGACTGGAATGACTCCAGGACGAACACGTCTCTTCTGTGTGATATATTTTGCCATATGTCATTACATAACATTGTTAAAACCAAATTGTTTTTATTTTAATAAAACAAAAAACTACTTCTGACAGTAAAATGCTGCATTACAAGCCACTTTTTAAAATTGCAAGTAAGCTTGGAATGGTCATCATTGACAAATAGGATTAACAGAACCATTGACCAGTTTCTAGTGCTAATTTTTCTAAGCTGGTTAGTGCTAGCTGTTTTTGAAATGTTGGTGATATCCACTTATTTACACAGTTTTTGTCCAATGGTTGTCTCAGCACGTTCATAATTCAAAAATTTTCTGTTTGACTCTTTAACAGATTTACATTAAGCAATGATACTAATGGGTTGTTCGTAAACCTCTTTTGCTTGAAAATGTGTTTTTGCATCCACTTCTTTTTTATTGTTTTTCAAGTACAGTTTTCTGTCTTTTCCCCCCACCCCTTTCCACCACTTTAAATAATTGTTAGGGTAGACATAGAAATAAATATACAATTTGCAGTTTAAATCTTGTGTTTAGTCTGGTAGTATCTGTTTCAGTAATACAAAGAAAAAAATTACAAATTTCATCTAAAAACTGACAAAGATAAAAAGATTTTCGTACTGCTTCTCAGCATATTGATTGACTTACCAAAACTACTGATAGAAAACTATTTTTAAATATTATCAGATCTCAATGATATTTCAGTCAAATAATTTTTTAACATGACTTTTTTATTTAGCCTTTAAAACGATGGCTGTGTCCTCCAAATATTAGTATATGATTTCAATTTTCACATCCCTCTGCTAAAAAAAAAAAAGGCCAAAGCCATATAAAATAGAGTTATCTGTAGATTCATTTATCTACAGATCTTTGCTTTTGTAAATGAAGAAAAATACTTCAAAAATATTTTCCCCAAGAAATTATCAAAAATCAAAACTTGTTGAGTATTCCAAATGCATTGGTAAAATCTCTTTGCATTTTATACCTATTCATGTTATACAATATCTCAGGCAATATATACATTGCAGGGGTACTTTGGAGAGCTAAATTCAATGTGGCAAGTGCCAAAGATAAACATTTGAATGTTTAACTTATCATTATTTTGATTTTATTTAATTCAAAAGAATTTTCTTCCAATTGTATAGTAAATTTGATTGGAATTTAAATATTATCTTATAGTAAACAAAGATATTTATGATTCCTTGGGTCACTGGAATGGACTATAAGTAACCTTGCCACAGGACTATATGGTTAAATGCAGAGTTTAATAGCCCTGCCATGGCCTTGGGATCAAGTAGAGCTGGGTTTGATCCTGGCCTTACTACTCGCTAGAGAAGGGGAATTTACTTAACTTCTCTGAGCCTCAGTTTCCTCCCATGTACAATGGGAAGAGCAATACCCACTTTAAATGATCATTAGCATTAACATTTAGAAGATAATTCTGTAAAGTGCTTGTTAGCACAGTGCCTGCCCACTGCAAAGGTAAAGATCTTTAATACACCAGTCCAGCTGAATCAGCAAATTTCACTATCATGTAAAAGATGATTTAAAAAGCAATTAATAGCCCTGATCGGGTATCTCAGTTGGTTAGAGCGTCATCGAATATGCCAAGTTTGTGGGCTCGAACGCTGCTAGGGCACTTGCAAGAATCAACCAATGAATGCATGAATAATTGGAACAACAAATCAATGTCTCTCTCTCCTCTTTTTCCTCTCACTAAACCAGTAAGTTAAAATAAAAATAATTATTTCAATTAATTAATTAAAAACAATGAATTAATCAATAAAAGCTAAATCTAATAAATTCTATGTGGGATGAAGAGAGATGATTCAGATGAAATCTTTTTGCCCTGGCCATTGTGGCTCAGTTGGTTGGAGCTTCATCTCATGACTGAAGGGTTGTGGGTTCGATCCCCAATCTGGGCATGTACGGAAGGCAATTGATCCAGGTGTTCATGGGAGCCAACCAATCGATGCTCCTCTGCCACATCGATATTTCTCTCTCTCCCTTCCTCTCTCCCTCCCTCTCTTTCTAAAAGCAATATGAAAAATGTCCTCATGTGAGGATTAGATAGATAGATAAATAATAAAGTCTTTCTGAGAGGCATAAAATTGACTTCTTTATACATCCCTTAGTGGTGGACTTCTTTGTTCCATTGAATTTAACCATGTGAAATTGCCCATGTCTGACCATCTGACCCACAAAAACTACGGTCTCATAAGTCAATCTAGTAAATAAATATTGTGTATAAATGAAGAAAGTATGTCTTGCTCTTCTCACATAGTTCTATCTAAAATCATTAGTTTAATGTCTGTTAAAAAACATAGGAGGTACAGTGTAGTTAGCACTTTGGCATCCGACAGACCAGGTATTCAGTCCTAGCCCACCCGCTGTGCGCTGACCTTTCAAATTCCACAACCTCCCTCATGGCTTCATGCTGTTTGGGAAATGGAGGTAGCAATGTCTGCTTTACAGGGCTCTGCTGCAGATAAAATGGGACAGCACATATGAAAACATTTTGTATAATTAAAACATCTCTATAATCTAGTAGATTCATGGTGGCCTCTGTTTAGTGATATTCATATTCAAGTTCTATAAAGGGATTAACATTTTAGAATGACTTTTAAGCCTTATTTTATTATTTTTCCTTCATGTTATTTTGAAATGGTAATGTAATAACAACTGTTATATTTCATTAACAGAAAAGGCTTCAAAATACTGTGATCAAAACGGAATTTGGTTTGAAGATCCTGAGAGGAATAAGACCTCCACTAACTACAGTATGTGTAATGCTTTCAGTGCTGAGAAACTGAAGGTAGGATTTATTTCAAATTTCAGTATTTGCTGAAATGCCATTACTTATACATAGAAATATGTGATAACTGCAAAGTACCTGCTGCCAGAAAGCTAAACTATATTATAGAAGGAAACAGATAATGACCTGTATATTTAATTCTTTTCAATTTAGAACATGCACTTTAGTTTGTTGAAAACTGGACATGTAAGTATCAATTGTCCTTTTTTCCCGTATTGGTGTTCAGCGTGCACCTGTATTCCGTTCTGTGAATGAACCGCGGATGGATACTGGAGTTGCTCCCACTGTTTCGCTCTAATAAATAAGGCTGCTATAAACCTTTGTGCTGACATATATTCTCATTTTTCTTGTTTTTTCTTTGATCAGTCTTGAACAAATTTTTTAAGAACTAATTTTTATCTTTGTTGTTTTGTAAGTTCAAATTCTCTTTAGCATTACAATTTCCTTTCTTTTACATTCTTTTAGTTTAATTTAATTTTTGCGTAACTGGAAATTTAGGTCATTGATTTTCAATCTTCTTCATTTTTTTACACATGCTTTTTAGTCTTTAAACTTCCTTCTATGTACAGCTTCACCTTCATCTAAAAAGTTTTGACATGCCATTGTGAGTTCTTCTTTGATTCAGTAGTCATTTAGAAATGTATTGCTTAATTCCTAGCAATATGAGAGTGTCTTTCAAATTTTCTTTTCATTGACAACTTCTAAACTATTGTGGTCAGCAAACGTGATCTTTAAGATTTCAGTTACTTGAATTATGTGGAGATTTGCTAGACTGACTGGTGTATGTCATCTTGGGTAAATATTCTTTGAATATTGAGTCAGCACTTGAAAAGAATGGGTCTTCAGCAGACGTTGGGTACAGGGTTTATTACATGCGAATTAGTAAAATTTGTTAATCACGTTGTTCAAATCTTCTATAGCTTGATTTTTGTCTGTGTGCACTATCAGTTACTAGGAGGTTTCAGTTTTTCCTTTATGCTTCATATGGTTTGAGTTTATATTATTAGGTATGTAGAAATTTAAAATTGTGGTATCTTCCTGACTTAGCATCTGCACCTATGTGGTATCACACCAGTCATCTTGTGGTTAGTGTCAATCTGGGTCACCTTTCCCATCCTCCTACATTCACTATGTCTGTATCCCAGTGTTTAGTGGCATTTCTCAGTAGTAGCACATAACTACTTTAAAAATCATCTAGTCCAACAAACTGCTTCACAGATAGGACCACAGAGGTAGAATAAAAGCCACACAGAGACTTAATAATAATATTCTGAGTAAAGAACTATTCTGATAAGCCCAGTCTTGTCTTTTTCCCACAGTATCATGCACGTTCTTAATCTTATACTACTCAATCTGTTCATCGGTTTATTATAATTTAATATAAAGAAGTGCTCTGAAATACTTGTTACAATTTTAGTAGGAATTTTAAAGGAGACTATTTCCTTCTTCTATAGTCAGTTATTCATGCATTTGTTTTTGTGAATGTTTTATTGTTGCTGTTGTTCCAGAACGCTTACATTCTGTACTACCTGGCTATCGTGGGCCACTCTGCTTCTCTTTCCACTCTGTCGGTTTCACTGGGAATTTTCGTGTGCTTCAAGTAAGTACCCTTATAGCCTCTGCTTTTTATCTTCTTTATGTTACCGAAGTAAATGGAAAACTCTGTAAAAGTTAGGTGGGGGAGGGGAGGATTTTCTGCAAATCATAATATATAGGAGTCATGAAATAGCAAAAATAATAATATTAATTAAAATGCACTTTTAACCCTACCTTAGAAGACAATAAGATAGATTCATATAATCTTTCAAGGCAGCATTCCTCCTTCACAAAACCAAACAGTCCCGAGCCCTTGAGTCCACTGTGTGAACAGGGTAAAGGTTCCATTACCATGACTAAGGTTCCATGAAGTACTGAGGAGAGGGTCTTCCTCCTTCTTTTACCCCCACTCAAAAATATGGAGGCCGTGGCCACAAGTTCAATTGCACCCTGCCTGATTTTGAGCAGTGTCACAAGCGGATCTGGCCAGAAGAGAAGTGGGACTGATGGGCCATGATGGTATTTTTCCAGAGAAGGAAGGTGAGCCTCCTCCCTTCTGGCCTTGACTCACCCAGCCAGGGTCAAGGAGAAGGTCTGCAAGAAGATGGCTGTTGTCAAGTGTCAATCTTTTGCCCTTACAAACCTAGCATTGTTAACTGCAGATATCTTTTAAGACAGTGTAAGGAATAAAATTTCAACATGGATTTCTGTTCCGACTCTGTGTCTATACACTCGATCGCATTATCTGTGGCAAACGATGGAGTTGATATAGATACTGATTTCCCAATAACGGAGAATTTAAAACACTGATTCTGTATAGTGTATGTGAGAGAGTAATATATGTTAAATTTGGTCCTAAAAATGTCCTAAATTTAGTGTAATTTCTTTAAACCAAAGGTAGGAGGTGCTACATTACCCTTTCCTGAGACTTCTGGCTTCTATGTTACTGTGGGGTCTTCTGCCACTAATTTAGTTGTGGTGGAATTACAAGGGGGAGACCCAAAAAGGCTGGAATTTATTTATAAAAAAATGTGTATTTATTCTTACATGTTTAAACTTCAGTCACTTTCAAAGTGGTCTCCATTTGATGCAATACCCCTATTGAGACTTTTTCCCGCTGCTCAAAAGAATGTTTGAACTCGTTAATTTTGATGCCTATATAGTGCTTCTGCCATTTTTTGTTTTACCTCTTCCACATCACCAAAATGTTTCCCTTTTTGGGGGCAAGATCAGATGAATAGGGAGAGTGCGGCACAGGGATCATGCTGTTTTTGGTTAAAAACTGCTGTGCACTCAGGACCCTGTGGACAGGTACACTTGTAAATCACCCATTATGAGACAGGGAAACATGTTGAGTCTTCAAAAAAAATTCTCTGAAGCTGAGCACAACCTCTCACAACAACACCAGCTAGTACACTGATACAGATGGGTTCCTAAACACTCACCTAGCAAGGGAAGCCTGTACTACAAGGGGCCCGCCTTCCAAAAGATGAAGAATGATGAGGGAAAGCTTCTTTGTAGTCCAAACTACAAATAATGCTACATACTTTGGAAATGTGTTATATAATTAAATACATAGTGGTTCATAAGCAGGATCTTCATTTGATTTTTCTTAAAATATCATGATGACACTGAAGAAAATTAAACCAAGAGAAGCACTTGTAAAGCCACCCTTACCACAACTATTGTTTGTATTCTTTCTTAATCTTTGTCTATATTTTATATCATAATTATATATTATATTATGTCTAGACCTTATGTAGTCAAGATTCTTACATTGATCTGGCAATATTACTGAATATTTTTTAACTGGATAGCAAATAATAACAGAGAATGAGCTCCTTTCATACATAGTATAACAGGAGAAAGACATAAGCAAAGCAATGAGACCCGAGGGATTAATTACTAGAATTACAATAAGAGTATTTTCAATTACAATGATCAAAATATAGCAAAGTAAACACATGGCATGATTGATCTTGGAATGCCTGTTCATTTTCCCACTGCACTTGGCAACAGGAAATAAATACATCGTGGCTCTCACACAGCCTTGATGAAAAATTCTGCCACTGAAAGTCTATTGTTTAAGATTTTTGATATAACTGAAAGAAAACTCAAAGAAAAAAGTGCTCAAATTTATAATGGTGCAAATAATAAATTTATTCAGGACTTTAAAGATTAAAAATGTCAAGGAGGCATTTCTTAGTTCTTTATTTCTCCTGCCACCTGAATAATTGATGAGATGTGAGAGCCAAACCAGCAAAGAAAAAATGTTCTCACAATCATTGCTACATTAAGTCAGTGCAAATGGGTGTTTAAAAGTGCAGCACACGGACCAAGTGAAACATTTCCCAAATCCAGTTAGTCCCAAAGCAAGATCACCCTGCTCAAACCCAGATCAACTTTGGGGGCAGATTGTCTGGAAAGCACCGGATTTTGTTCTCCTGTCTCAATTCCAAGAACCTGTCAAACAACTTAAATCTTGGTTAAAAAAAGTCTTGACTTATAATCTGAATGTAATAATGGGAAGACATGAAATAGCTGTTCCTCCAGAGCACACACAACAAGAAACAAACAGGATGTGGAAAACACTCGTGCTAAATATCCAGATCCAAATGGAGTTATATCAGATTTTTATACATGTTCTTAACCTCATCTTAAACCTTCCCAAACCAAAAATATCAAGGACACCATTTTCTTAAGATTACTGTGTGTTTCTAATTCTTCACATTTTTCTTTACATTTGCATCTCAAAATATTAAAAGTGATTGTGAGAAGTGAAAGGTAAATCTAATCTATCACTGGATTTTCTCTTTTGATTAGCTACTATGATCAATTTTTAGCATCGTTAACTGAATGCCATAAGTTTTCACCTGATGCTAAACATTTTTTAACTGGATCAAATACAGTAAATGCAAGCTATTTATTTATCTAAGATAATCATTCCAGTTTTGTTAGAGCCATTCTACAGGCTCTCTTCACTTACAACAAATAGTGAAATAAGATATTTATGCTCATGAACATCCATCCACACAAATACATATTACAAGTTTATGAAGTGGAGGGCAAATGAATAAAAAGAACCCAGCAACTTGCTCAGCCCCACAAGGTGTGTCATCAGATCCAAACCACACATGCCTCACAGTGAGATCCAGCCTGAGCGTATCTGAAATTCTTTGCCTGTGTCTGAGCTCCACCATCAGGAGGATGTGGAAAGTAGGAACCACAAAGTCGATCCCAGTTGGAATATGAGAATTAAAAATCTGTTCAAAGAAATACCCGCAGAGAGGGACGATGGGAGACTTGATAAAGCCTGTGTATGTGATGGGCCAAGGACACGGGTTCAGTGCTTTGTCACAGGCCACCTTAGTTCGGACCTCATGCCCTGTTGTCCCATTTGCTACACGATTCCTGCCTGGTTGCATAAATAAAGAGTCAACTTTTCATCTGAAGCACATACCAGACTGTGATGGTTTCTCTTGTAAGAGCTGTCTTCTCAAGTAATTTCACATCCGTTATAATTAAAAGTGATTTTATCACACACCCCTTTCATTTGTTATGAAGTCACCTGAGGACTGAAAACTATGAGCTCCCATGACTAGAAAACTTTTTAAAAATCAGACAGAAAAGTACAATAAGATTTATAGATGGGACCAGCCTCACTTACTTCAGTATGTTCTCTCAACTATTGCTAAAGGCAATATTACAAATATTGCCAACATGTTTTCCCCCCCCAGGTACTTCAGCATTTTGGCACTGCTTAATACTGTTACTTTTCCTCCCAGGAGCCTCAGCTGCCAGCGGGTGACTATACACAAGCACATGTTTCTGACCTACATCCTGAATTCCATCACTGTTCTCATCCACCTGATTCAAGTGGTGCCCAACGAGGAGTTCGTGAGCATGGATCCGGTGAGCGCTGCTGTGTTTATGTTCAATTTTATTTTTAAGAATGTAAGACTTAATAGTATTTGTAAGTAGTGAACATGGTATTATTGTTTGATTTAAGCAGGTTTTTTTACATGTGCAACCGTATTTAGTTTTACAGTTCAGTTTTGCATTAAGCAAGGCATACCTTTTATTTCTATGCAGTTATTAGAACTAATTGGTATGTGCTACAGTAAAGGGATGGGAATAATTCATTCATAAGCAAATAAGTACACAACCAGTTGTGAGTTTTCACTGCTAATTGAAGATGCATGAACATTTATGGGGAGTTGACTGCACACACCATATGAACATAGGCAGTACTAGGTACACTGGCGCAGTGCTTCCCCAGTGGCCCAGCCTGTCACTTAATGGGCTACAAATGTGCCTAAACATTAATCCCCTCAGCATTCTGGCAGCAGGCTGGGCTTGGGCCAGATACTTCAGCAATAGATAACTATGCATTGACTCTAGCAAGCCATCTAAATATTAATCATATTCTCTATCTGCATGGCTTGAAAAAGGTTTAATTACCCCTACTTCACTCACTCTCATCTCCCATCTCCACTGATGGTCCCATCAACTGAGCTCAACCAGAAACCACAGGGCAAGGAAGCCCTCACTGCCACAGTCAGAGGTGTTTCCCTGTGCCCAGGGCAGTGGAGCAGGGTGGAGAGTGCATTTCGAAGCACAGATGCTTTCTAGCACAGAATGAATGGCCGAGGGGTGTTTGCATTTTTGTTTCTCTGCTTAGCTGTGTTATGCAAGCATCTGTAGATAGCCTCATCTTTCAGAACTGGCATTTGACAACTCTGCCAACCCAATGACAAAAATGCGTGAAATCTGCCCAGAGCATGCATCCTGTGTGACAGTGGCATGGCATGGGAAAGCAGCTTAATTTGGCTTCTAATGGGCCCATGGTGTTAATAATTTTTTGCAGTGTGAATATATCCAAAAAGGAATTGTGATCCATCGTCTGAAACCATGGCCTTTGTCATCTGAGACAAAGTCCTATCTTAACCTGTAGAACGAGAACCAGTGGGTTTATCTTGATGACTTTTCTTTTTTTATTGTCAACTGATTTCAATAAAAGTAATCTCATTTCACTTAATTCTCCTAACACCTCAATGGAGGGTGGGTATTATATCCATGATGAGCTGAGTAAACAGAGACACAGTAAAGGTTCGTGTCCTCTGCGCTGTGGCAGGTCAGAGATGGGATTCGGACCCAGACCTGCCTCCCACAGAAGCCCAGCCTCTCTCTGCCTCACTGCGTGTGCTTTTGGTTGTCTCGTTCTTTTCCTTGGGAAGAGGCGTTCTTAAGGAGATGGGCTCAGCCATTCCAGAAGAATGACTGTCTGTAACTGGACGTAGACACTACATTTAATTAAGGAGGTTGACCCCCACTAAGTTTGAAACAGATGTAGAAGCAATTAACTAAGCATCTCTCAAGAGGAAAAACTCAAATTTGTGGCTTCCCATTTCCCACTAAGTGTGGAAACCCTGAGAAAGCTCTTTATTATCTGTACAAAGTAGGCCAGGAAATGGGGATTTCACTGAATAATCACTAAATGATCAACCCTGTGAGCTGTGCTCCATCAAATTATGAACTATCATAAATTCTTAAATAAACCCTTATCTCTCTTGTGGGGTCTGACACTCATGTGTCGTACCACCAGCCCACTCCTGGCTGTTAGGGGGAAGGGGGCTTCTCATCTATTGTGAAATCTGGTAAACCTGTTATCTTCCTGAAATAGTCTAAGTTCAGGATTTTTCTGAGTTCACTGTTGAATTATATAAATTATTTAACCTTATCTATCAAATGCAAATAGTAAATACTTCCCCTCTTTTTCCCAAGAGATTGCCTTATAGTTCCAAAAAAAAAACATAAAGCTTTAAAAAATTTCTAAGGGCATAATATTGTAAGCAACTGCCCTCAGGGTTGCTATGAACCTTTGCCCTGTGGCTGACTCCCTAGGTCTCTGCACAAGGCTTTCCCAACCCATCTGTTGCTCTAGTCATTGCTTTTAATGGTCTTATGAGTTATCATCGCTGGATATTTCCCCTTTCATAGGATACTTTAGAGGCAGACATGCCTATGTACTCCATCAGCCATTGCACTCAGTCTGCTTCCACAGCACCAAAAAGCCAGCCTCACTCTGCCCTGCAGCTTTCATATTGCCTAGAAAGCTTTACACCCAGCACCAGGTGTATAGTGTCCTGCCTCAGCCACTGTACAGCTGGCGTCCTGGGGGAATGTTACATTTGAGGATGGGGGAGCCAGAGAACTGTACAGGAGGTTTTCTTCTGGAGGAGTGGGTGGCAGTCTCACACACGTTAAGCATCCTCAAAGTGACCTAAGTTTGAAAACCAGGGAAGAAGCTTATCTTTATGACCTAACTAACCCTTGATGCTATCAAATCAAGATATTGTGGAGCCAAAAGACTTGTTCTTTTTAGCTATGCAAAAGCAAACTTCCTAGAGAAAAAACAAACTATAAAACACTTGAAAGGTAGAATTTAATCCAATCAATCAAGTGTTGCTCAGACTTGTGGATATAGAGGATGGCACGTGTTGGCAGATGTTTGGGGAAGCTAAATGCAGGCTGATGCAGACACTTTGGCTCATTTTCACATTTACCCTCTGCTCACTGTCGCATCCTTGCCCGTGTCTCCTACTGAGTATGTCCATTTCCTTCCGACAGCTGAGCTGCAAGGTTTTGCACTTTATCAACCACTACTTGATGTCCTGCAACTACTTCTGGATGCTGTGCGAAGGGATCTACCTGCACACACTCATCGTGGTGTCCGTGTTCACTGAGAAACAGCGCATGAAGTGGTACTATCTCCTGGGCTGGGGTACGTATTGCCTCCAACTGAGTTTTGAGCCTCTTTCACCTCTGTCTGTGTATGTACAATCTCCTTCTGGTCTTGGTGTCCGAGAACAATCAGGGGCCCAGGTCCTTTGAGGAATGATGAGACAGATGCAGGAAGGAGTTTGGTCTCCAGGAGAGCTTGGTAGAAGCCCTTTAACAAGTTTATACAGACTGTGGTGAACATGGGGTGGGGACAGTTTGGGGACAGAGGGACACCATGATGAGTGTCTTCAGGGCATTCAGCTACTGAATGGACAGAAAACATACCCGACCGAGAGAAAATCGGACTAGGCCCCCTTCAGTTTTATTTATCACTTGTTTGTAGAGCAAAGGAGAATGTCCCATTTTGAGTTCTGTATGTCCCCCACCCTGGCCCACATACCTTCTTCAAGAACATTCCTTCCTATCAATCCATCAGCAGGGTTCCTCCAACCAAATGTCAAGGAGTAGAGTCTAGATGAGCAATGGGTATAACCACGTGGGCCTCCAAATGGGGCCCATCTGACTTCATAGTGCATGGCAATGGCTTTGGAAAACTTATGGCTGGATTGCTCACGCGGTAACCGCTTCTGTAGATTGACTAAAGTAGGGCTCTCAGGTCCATGAGGACTCCCTAGAATTGCTTCCCTTCCCCCAGGGCTCTATCAGTGTAGCCCACTCTGGTAGAAAGGGGGAAGATAGATAGTGAGGTCTTGAAAGGGAAAAGTTTCTGGGACAAAAATGCACGCTGCTTTATTTTCTTAAAAGTCCCATGAAACTCCCATACTAGAGGAGGATTCTTGCCATCTGCCAATAAGATGACTGTGACTCTTAGAGCAGAGGCTATAGAGTATCTTCAGCTAAGTGTGATGTTTAAATGCAGCATTTTGGGGAACTCCTAAAAATACTGGTAAGAGTGAAAGGATTTACTGAGGATAGAGAATAATCCAAAAGCTCTCTCAGAACATCAGTCTTTGTATTTAAACCCCTGCCCAACAGACAGTGTTACCAAGTGTATAGAAATGTGCCCGGGAAGTCCTATAAGCAGCTCAAAGTCTTTTCTACAATCTAGACCAGGGCTGGCCCTAGGCAAGATTTGTTTCCATAATGCCCCTCCCTAATAGAAACACATGGATTTTTAACCAAGCACATGACCTGAACCCAGTGAGATATCCTGTAATCGTGGGTCAATGGAACAGATACTCGGGGTATATCAACATTGAACTGATGATGTTATAACTCTTTGGTTGCAAATGACAGAGATCAAGATGTTCTAATTTAAGCAAAAAGAGAGAAATTATCAGAATAAAAGTATCTCATGGAAATAGCACCGCATCCCAGGCCTACCAATATGCACTCACACACAGACACCATTCTGTCTGATCTAAATAGTTTATTTCCATCCTTTGAAGTCAAATCTATGGTATACTTCCTGTATCAGTTTTTGACTAGTTAAGAACATCTATCTGCCATACTCAAAAACTTTCATGGAAGAAAAAGGAGGTAAATCTATTTCTGAAAGAAGCACATTTTCCTTCCTACAGCAGGATGAGGTGGAGTGAGACCTCCATATGCCTCTCTTGTCGTCTCATTAGAAGCATGTATTTCAGAGAAAATTCAGAGAATGAATTTCTCTGCACCCCCATGGGGAAACAGTACACTAGAACTGCTGTCGATATAACACAATTATGTTTTGTGTAAATGGTCAAATTCAAAATTATTTCAGGTCAAAATTACAATTTAATCGACAGTCCTATTGAATTATACGCTTCATGGCTTTAGAAGATGAGGTTGTTCTCTGGTGGAAGCTCAGGATTTTCAGGGATTCCCTTGTTTGCCTGTAATTCACAGAAAATCAAAGTGTGTAGGTCTAATTCACTTCTGAGACACATTTCTTGATCTGATAAAATTTGAAAGCTCATTCTACAAGTTTCTCAACCAAATTAAACAATGTGCTATTATACATGAGTACACTTGAGGAAAAAGACATCTTTTTTCTCACAAAAATCACAACTTTCATCTAGATTAGCTGTATAGAATGAACATTTATTTTTTTTAAAGAAGTATCCTGACAGGATGCATTGCCAATAACTACCTCCATCATTCTGTTTGTAAATTCAAAGTTGTTTTCATTAGCACTTCAAGGGCAGTCAGGGAGGTCAGTGCTAAGCTGCCTTAATACAAGTCTGCAGCCAGAGCTTACTGGCTACTCTGAAGCTCTCTTATTGAAAGAGAACAGCATCGCTGCACATGGTAGAGACAGAGAAGTAAAAAGCCACAAAACTATACTGCAAACACCAACAGGGCTTTCAGAGCAGTCAGACCGCCACTTCCATATGCTCCCAGTGACCCCAGCTTCTCTCCCTAAAAGAGCCCAGGTCACACGCAATGAAAAGTTTTCTGGTCTACGGTCGTCATCATCACCTCATCGAGACGTAACAATGGTGCTAGTCCTAGAGAGGTAATCATGTGTCTACCACCCTGGATAATTTGTGAGAGGCTTTAATTATTTGGTTGCTCTTAACCAAACTCTCTGAAAGCTTATGATGTTCTAACCAAGAACATTTTTACCTGGTTTGACCAAAGATATTTGTGCAAAAACATCAGGGAACTATCTTGAGAGAAACGTTTAATTTGCCACTTTTTTAAAAAAGTAAGCCATCATTTTCTATGCAACTGTAGTTATAGCTTATGACACAGAAGCCAGGTGTAATTGGTACCTTTTCACATTTTTAGGTTTCCCCATGGTGCCAACTATCATCCATGCCGTTACCAGGACCCTGTACTTCAATGACAAGTAAGCACTGTGGATGTTTTTAGTTAACATCTGTAGATAAGATGCATTCGTACTGATGTATTCGCCCCCTCCCTTTGTCCAGCTGCTGGCTGAGTGCGGAGACCCACCTGCTGTACATCATCCACGGCCCGGTCATGGCAGCACTGGTGGTGAGAACTGCTTTTGGAGTCCGTTACTAACAGTGTCATCTCTGGGGATTTCTTTGGCGATGGTTCTATTAGCATGTATGATAACTTTCAAATGAAGCTAACTTAATGATAACCTCTAATAAAAAGAACAATTACTGATGGATGCTCAGTGTCCCAGCAGTGCCAAGCACACTGAACGACCCTTCAGGCAGTCCTGTGTGGGTGGGCTCCCCACCCCAGGGAAAGAAGAACCGAGGAAAGTGGGTGTCCTCCAGCGGTACTGACCTGGTGGTCTGCTCACTCGTGACATCGTGTCTTTGCAGGTCAACTTCTTCTTCCTGCTCAACATCATCCGCGTGCTCGTGAAGAAGATGAAGGAAGCCCAGCAGCCCGACTCCTACATGTACCTGAAGGCGGTGAAGGCCACTCTGTTCCTGGTGCCCCTGCTGGGAGCCCAGTTCGTTGTGTTTCCCTGGAGGCCCAACAACAAGGTGCTTGCCCAGATCTACGACTACCTGATGCACTCTCTGATTCACTTCCAGGTGAGGAAGCCAATGGTGTGTGTGTTCCATGATATGCTCTGCTGATTGGTGCAGGATGACCCATCCCCTGGGGCTCATCTGTGATGAGAAGACCCTTTTGACCATGTGTAACCTGGAAGGGATTCTCACTGCCAGCTTCCCTGTTTTCTGAATCTAAAAGTTGAAGAAGGAAAGAGGGGGGTATGGGCTTGGAGAGTCACCTCTATGTCCAAATATCTGTTCAGGGACGGAGCCATCACACGGTGCTAAGAACAAGCTCTCATCTCCACAGTCCTTTCAACCTCTCCTTCCCCTCCCCAGTATTTTGAGGGCTGTATTTTGTTTTATTGGAGGGAGTTCTGAAGAACAACATAACCCATGCCGATCAGTTGCCCAACTGCAGTGAAGCACTGGATGTGAGTGGTAGCAATTGCTTTTTCATCGAGCCTTGACTGGCTATCGCAATAGTAAAATGGTCCTCTCCAGACTGTCTACTTATATTAATGGCTAAACAATGTAATGTAGATGAAAGTAACTTCAACTCTATCTTTCCTCCTCTCTGTAGGGATTCTTCGTCGCCGTGATTTACTGCTTCTACAACAGCAACGTAAGCATGCCTTTCATATGATAACACTGCTTGTTTATATAAAGCCAGCACTTTACATCTTCCAGAGGGCTGCTTTTCATCTGGGCTCACGTCCACAGTGCTCTTTTCATGGCTCCATGACTAGTGGGGTTGTGTTTTTCCACCACTGCAAGGTGAATCTTTTCTGTGCTGTGTGGTACAATTGCAGATATTACTCAAACAGGCAGCTAAATTATGGTTTCCTTGGATTGCACCCTGAGCAGCAATAGTGAAAGCCATGCTGGATTCCCACAGAAAGAAAGGTCATGCCCCATTCTTTTTAAAAGACCCAACTGCTCACTAGGGCAGAGCCAATATCCAGCCTATTTGTGTGGTTCGCTGCCTCCTTTCCAGAAGCTTGGTGCAGTAGTATGTCACCAAGACAACATTTTTGAAAATCACCCTGAAGTTAAGACTCAAATAATTAATATACTATCTGAATATTCAGATCTAAAATCGAGAATGCTCATAGCCAGCGTGTTCAGGCATTTCTAGCCAGAGTTCCCTTTCTTCCGGTGAAATCTAGCCAAGGAGCCCAGTTTGTAAAACATAAAAGTGAAGCTGCTTAAATTTGTACCAAAGAACTCCCAGGGCTCCAGGGAACGTGGTTCGAAATGTCCCTCCTCTTTCAGGTGAGAAATCTGAGCTCCAGAAAGATCATGTGACTTGCCCAATGTCGTAATCATAGTTGAATCACCAGGACTAGAACCCAAATTTCCTGATTCTTAATCAAATGAACTAAATCTTCCACTGTACTGTATTATGTCCATGATTCCTCCCTGAAGTTTTGTTAATAGACTTTCTGTAGTTATATGTCACATAACTTTTAATGTAAAAGTACTTTTCATAACATTAAATCAGTTTCCTAGAAAGAAAAATTCTACCAAGGAAAATTACATTTTATAAAGAGATCAACCTATTATTTCCTGTTAGCAATTAGAAAGATTTTCTAATAATCAATAGAACCGAATTTAGTGAGCACCAATATTTTGCTGCTCTGCGACCTATTTATATCATCTCCAATCCCAATATCTCAAGATTATTGTTGCTTTCCTTTTAGTACATTTTCTTCTTTCCTCCATCCACTCATCCATCCACTCATTCATTTATTCAACAAAAATACAGTGTGCATTGACTCTTACTAAGGGCGAGCCTGCAGGCCAGCTGTTAAAGTGTCTCTTCCTTTTTTTAAACAATAGTAAAAACTAATAAATAAGAAGGGCTTAGGTCACTCCATCTTTATATCAATTTCTGTGAATGTATATCCTTGCCTTTTGAGTTGTTTCAGGTGACATACACAATAAGTATTTTGTATCCAAACTAATATTAATATATAGCTAATATAAAAACCAGGGTCAGCAGGGGCATACCATGAAAACATGAGAAGATTGCATGCATTTGTAAAAATACATCAATATTTATTGTGTCCTAATTTACGATGCTGTCTGTGATGTGTTGGGCACAGAAAGCAAACCCAGAGGCACTACTAACAATCGATGTGTCTAGTTCATGGGAGCAGGTTATCTCTGCTTTTTGAAGAAAGAAACCATTCCCATTTTAATTATGATCCTGTTGCTGGTGGAAAGTACAAGTGTGACATTTCTAATAACACATAAGTTGTGTACTGTTTCAAATGTAATATCACAGCCCATGGATTTAGGTATCGGGGTCTGAGCTGTGCCTGCTGTGAACACACCGTCTTACAACATTAAGCACAGGCAGAGTGCTCATACGCACTGGAGGTTATTTCCCGCTGTATCTGATATTGAGCTGTGATTGAGTTTTGCCTGGTTGAATATTGAGTGTTAGCAGAGACCAAGGGGGCTGATATGTCAGTTGTGCAAGGAAGATGAAGTTTTCAATCACCTACTATCAGTATATTACAAGTGACTCCTATTGTGGAAGTGGGTTAGACAGTCAATGGATCGATTATAAGCAGGGGAGAAATTTGGAGAATCACAGTCGTAGAGATCAGGAGAGGACCAGCAAGCATGCTTATAGATCAGATATTTCCTACAACCCTCCCAAGTATGTGGATGGTGACCATCCACACATTTCGGTAAATTACTGAGTACCTACGAGACCTCAGAAAGATGATGATGACTATGAAGCTGCCCGACTTTCCCAAGCAGTAGTTTAAGACTTGAGAGAGTACTAACAACACTGTGGATTTTCTCCCCTTTCCATGCCTCTTGCTATTGCCCCTGCATTGTGGATAAAAGAGTTTGTAGATCCAAGTAACATGATCAGAAGGATCTCAATATTTTGGTCACAAATTAGAGTATGTGAACTACAATTTTGTTTATCTGCTGTAACTTACTGCATCTTGCTTTGAGGAGCCCATTGTACTAGCCTCTAAAACAGGCATACCTTGTTGTTGTTGTTGTTTTATGCTTTTGCTTTACTGCACATCACAGATGTATATTTTTTACAAATTAAAAGCAAGACCACCCTTCTCAACCACCAAAAACATTACAAATCACTTCGCTGCAATACTTGCTTTATTGCTGTGGTCCAGAACCAAACCCACAATATCTCCAAGGCATGCCTGCAGTTTACAACAGTCTCTTTCAAGAAAATACATACTTGGTTCAAGAGCTTTTGATCAAAGGTGCAGCTGGTTACCAGTATTATGCCGGCACCCCCTGTTGAAGTTCATGGTGGCTCCCCTCACTTCTGTGAACCCTACAGGTCCTTTCACCCTGCAGCCTCCTCCACCAAGCCCCAGCCCTCTTCTGATTCACAGTTCTCTCTCCCAAACCACCTGAGGAGCCCAGAAATTCTGGATCCTCTCTTATACTGTGAATCTGTCTTCACCGTAAGCCATTGCCACTCCACTGCTTGGACATCATGTTAGACATGGTGCCAGGCCAAATATGTGGGACTCCTTTACAGGGTTATCCGTTTTAGGACTCTGCTCTCAGAATCAAAGAGAAAAACCTACTATATTGAGGTGTTTTTATTATTCCTTGCTTTCTTTCTTCTCCCCATTTTCCCAGGTATTTCCCCCATGAAGGGGAAATGCAAGGTCATTGTGTCTATATACCTCTCTCTCCTCTTTCTCTCCTGCTTGCAAGAGCTCTGCACTCACCACTGCCATTTCCTGTCTGTAAGGGACCATGTCATATTCTACATGGTCTCTATATTATGGCTTTTGGTAAAGTTCTATTTTTAGACCAGTAAGGTTTTCATTGCATATACAAAGAGAAGCTTTTCTATTTAGAAAGTCTTTCTTTCACTCAATAAAACCTGATTTTCAAAACTAATATCTTTGTAAAGACTCAGAAAAATCAGCTTTGGGACTGAAAACTAAGCCATGATTTCTTTGCTCTAGACCAGTGTTCTCAAACTTAAGTGTGCGTCGGAATCACGTGGGAAGTTTGCTGAAACACAGACTGTGGCCACCTGCCAGCAGTTAGTTTCCTATTCATTAGAGCAGGGACAGGCCTGAGAATGTGCATTCCTAACTAGTTCCCAGGTGATGCTGATGCTGCTGGTCTGGAGACCACGCTTTGAGAACCAGTACTCTGGGCAGAATGTTATTTGTCCTTCAAGCAATGAATGACCTGGACTTAATGAATGGGGGATGTGCAAAAAGAATGTTATTTAAGAAACATAATAATTAAATATTTTCAAAAATACAAACCTTATATTTATTGTCTTTTAAACAAAATATCTTCCCCAAACATAGGAAAATAGGTAGTGGAAGGGAATTAGAAAGCTCTGATCTTGTAATTGTCAGGTACCCAATTATCTCAAACAAAAGACCATATGAATTCTGTAAGATGAAGACTGGTAGAGCTATTGCTGATATGCCCTCCAAAAGGGTGGGAAAAATATCGGTGACAATTTATACAGACAATAATATTCAGAAGTATCCCTTAACATTTAATTCATAGGATATTACAAGGTCCCAACTTCCAAAAGTCTTATAAAAACATTTATACATGCAACTACTTTTTAATTTCCAAGTGAATTTAAATTATTTTTTTTTAATCATGATTTTTCATCTTAAATTTATTTTGCAGTCTGTCAAATTGTGGTGGCAGAAAGTGAAGGGGCAGGCCTTAGAATCTTTTCATTCATTGGATCAAAACTCCTGGCAGAACCCTTGCCTTCCATTTAAGTATATAACGTAACTGCAGGTGATTGTGGAGAACTTAACAGGCAAATAAGACCAAAGTGAAAATATTCTATTACAACTTGATCTTCATTTTTACAAATGTATGTAAACTGAGGCCCAAATGCACCAACTTTACACAGCAGGTTAATAAAGGAATTGGGTGCAATAATTATGTCTCCAAACATCAGACCAGGGCATTATTTCTTTAAAGTTGGCAATAAATAAATTGAAATAATCAGGGGAAACTCTAAAGTGACCTGTATTAATTGCTCTTAAAACAAGTGATAATTTATACAATAATTCAAAACTCTGTATGTTACACTATCTATCCCCTTGGCAACTCCTAACATTTCTAATGCTTTGGGAGCAAAAAACCAAAATCTCTTACTTTTTTTTTGTCACACAAATTTAATAACCTTATTCTTGGATCAAAGCAGCATTCGGCCCAACCTGTGGCATTGTAAAAAGTGATTGCCCTTATTAAAGTGTAATTGCTGAAAGTGTGCTGCTAAGGGTCTATTCTACTATGTGTGGTTTACAGAGTAAAGCAGGTTACCAGTATCTCCACACAGAAGGATAGGTTATAATTTTGGAATACGATTATAGAGGGCTATGAACATTTCTGTAGTCATTTTAAAAAATTAAAGTAGACTTCAAGTCCTTTCACCTCGTGCTGGGCTGGGCACTTAATTAATATGCATGGTGCCCCAATGGGGGTTATTTTAAAAGGACAAGTGAGGAGAAGCCAAGACATTTTTATTTCTGCCAGGTACTTTTACAAACTCATTTACACTTATCACGGTCTACCTTGACTACCTCTCCATGTCTTCTACATAAGGCTTCTGCCTTATCAGAGGTGGTAGCAGATAAAATGTTTTCCAATTCTTCCTCCCTCATGGGATGTGTATGCCATGTATTCAGCGTGAAACCAAATCAAATTTCATTCCTTGGACTGAAGGGCTAAAGAACCCTTTGCGCAGTAGCAAGTCACCTTGCCCACGGTGGCTCAGGCAGGTACTCGGGCCAGTTCTTCCCTGCACGGCCGGGGCACGAACCACACAGCCTTTTACATTGGAATTATGGTTCAATCACCCACCTTTAACTTCTGCTAAGTTCCAAGAATTGTGCTCAGAAACTTGGCTTGTGTCGTTTCTGACCTTGTATGAGACTAAGATTCCCTTTTCTCCTCCAGGTCCAAGCTACCCTGCAGCGCCAGTGGATCCAATGTAGCATCCAATGCGACCAGCGCTACGGGCGCCGCAACAACAGGCGCCCCAACAACAGGCGCCCCAACATCAATGCCGCTGCCGCTGCAGCTGCTGCTGCCGCTGCCGCTGAGGCCGAGGCTGAGCCCGGCAGTGGTCTCCCCATTTACATCTGCCACCAGGAGCCCAGGAACAACGAAGTTGCCATCAACCCTGGCGAGGAGATCTCTGAGGTCATCCCCATGGAAGTGGTGGAAGTGGTGGAGCAGGAAACAAGCGCTTAAATGTGAAGCCAATAGAGCATCGTGATCTCTGAGCCTCCATGTCCTGGGAGAAAAACCAACCTAGTGTTTAAAGTGATCCCCATCCTCCCAGGAGCCAAACATGTCATCTGTGAAGAATCATTAAGTAATTTTGTCCATAGTGAAGCTGAAGAATATTCTTGGTACTATTGCCATGGGAGACAGGCTAGGAATGGAGTCTCCCACTGCAACACTTGTGAATCCCATCTTCCATCCAGTGCTGAAATGCAGGTGTAATGCATGCAAAGTATCCAAGACAAACACAGTCGAATTGACCTAGTTCAGATACAGGGTGCTCCTTGTTAATCTTGAGCCATTTATACCTTTAAAAATGAAAATCACTGTCAAAATCTTTTCTTTTTAACTCTAAAATTTGAATTAGACTATTTCTGTATTTGGCTATGGATCTGATTTTTAATTTTTTTATTTCAATCGATTCTGATATTACTCAGATGTTGTGCCATCCACAAATTACGGCGTGACCTCTACACGGCCAAGTGGCTTTCTCACATGGGGATGACTAGGAACGTGGAAAGGAAGATGTAATGCTTTGAATGAAAAAGAAATTGAGTCGATTTGCTTGAAACATTAGATGGGCCAATTTGTTAACTGGCTTATTGTGCTTTGGTCACTGGCATATATAAATTGGGAGGTCACAAAGAATCCTTTGCTAAATTTTTCACAAAACTGCCAAAAATATAATTTCTAGTGGAAGAGAATATTCTCTTTAAAGAAAGTTTTCTACTTTCCTAAGCTCTAGGATTTAGAAAGCAAACCACTCCAAAGTTTATAAAGCTGATTACCTCTTGCCCTTGGGTGCTACCTAGCAGTAAAAGATATATTTAAGACTGGTAATTAAAGGACTCCATATAAGTTCACTCACTGCTTTCCACCCGGCTTCAACGCTTAACAAGATATCAGTCTTTTTCAGGAAGATTCAGCAGGGCTAATTATAAGTCAGGTTGTAGCTGACCTCTTGTTTGCTGTGCACAGGAGGGGGGAAATGTAACCACTACAAGTTTGACCATATACCAGTTCATTTAAAATTAACATGGTTTCTCACTGAAACCCAAAATTACATTCCCATGTCTCTCTTTATTCCTCAGTATAAAATCTTCAAAAGTCCCTGAATAAGCCAGTATTATTACTGGAACCTGAAATTAATTTGTGAATTTGCAACAGTAATCAGAGTTATCATCGTTTAATTTGTCTGCTAAATGAGGAGATACATCGAAACCCTTAAATCACAAATCTCATCTTTGACACTTTCTGCCATTGCCTGTGGAAGTGGTTTAGTTGTGGAAAGACAAAACATTTGTTCTGGTTACATAGATAGGGTACCCCCCAAAATTATATTCTTTCAGAAAATATTTTGGATACTAAAGTAGTTTAAGTCTCTTTTACAGAATGTAAAGGAAGAGTTAAAAAAGAAGGTATTTTTCCAACCACAGTGTTTATGTAATGGTGTTTCTATTTTTGTTTACAAACATGGAAAACAGTGTATTTCAGGCAGCTCTAGTACAAATGTGATAATATATTGCTAAAATATTCTAGATGTTATTGAGCTAATATAGTAGGGGCTGAAGAAAATTGCTTATAATAGAATTGTACCTACTGCTCAAATTATATGAAATGCTTATGCTATTGTATATGTATAAATTAATACAGTGTATATGATAAGCAAAAAGGTGTATATTTGTGTATTTTTCTAAAGAAATATATTCTTCATCTTTCCATTCATTCATCTCGTCTCCTGCTCATTCCATCTCCTTTTTCATTTCAGTCATGGGTCCTGGCATCTCATCTGGCTGGTCCCGCAGGAGGGAGGGACATAATCCAAAGTACAGGTTAGAAAACCATGTGCAAAATGGTAACAGTATTATCTTTGTCAGTTTTACCATCTTCAGTCTTCAGTCTGACTCCATGACACATTTCTCACATCCGTGATAAAACAAATACCACATACAACTATCGATTTATATTGTATAAGTTTGGGAAGCACAGCAAAGCAAAGAAACCTAGGACAAGACAGTATCGTATCCTTTTGTATTCTGGGGCCAGACCAGCACTGCCCAGCATCACAACGGATCATTACAATTGTTACAGTCATCGAATTTCAATACAGTTTGAGAGAGAGACTTAAGGATAAAAGGCAGCTAATTAAATCATTAGAATGCATAAAGGCCACTATCGGAAAGATCTGGAAAGTATGAAAAGAAAAGATGGGGGTTAAATGAGACCGAGAGGGACTCATAACAAAAGGGAACATGGGCAAAGTGTGGGTTCTTCACGCTATGCAGCAGCATCCAAAATCATTGGTCTCGTGGGATCTGAAGAACTTTTTCAAAAAGGATACATAAGAGAAGCATCTTTCCCTTTATGTTCCAGTGAATGATACACCCTTGTGATCCTGAAGAACAAAAACAGTCTCTCATCACGTCATAAAATCTGATTCTTCAGGAGGGAGGTTGAACTCCGATGCTCAGCCGCCCACCTGCCTTCACCCCTACTACAAAGCAACCTGGAACAGGCCTCTGGGCTCACAGGAACATTGTGGGGTCCTGAGGAAGGAGAGGCTTTAAACAAAAACAGGACAAAACACTCTCATCATGGAGCTCCGACCCATCCCATGCATTCCTTCATTCACTGTCACTGCTGTTTCATATAACTTTCATTCAGCTATACAACACATGCTCATTAAGTGTAGTTATCAGGGCAAAACTTTTTTGCAGTGACAATTGCTTCTTTCTGTGTCAATGGTAAAAATCAAAACCTGCTCAGTGAGCCAACACCCTAAAACCATAACCACTGATATTTGGGGATTGGGGGGCACAGAGCAGCTGTGTGGTCGGATGAGGCAGCGATCAGGTAAACTCAGCAGCAAACTTCATTTGTTGTTTTGACAGGAAGACAAGCTGTCTCACCCCTAACTTAAGCTTACTAAAGTTGATTTTACTTAACAAATCCACAGACAACCTGTGTGGGTGGAGCAGTAGGGAAACAAGGAGTGAAAGCATAAATAAAAAGGATACACACGTATGTGTGAGGACAAAGGAAGGTAGAAAGGCCACATTTGAAAATTAAAAACTAACTATATTCCTGATAGTGTTTATTCTTCTGGACATATTGATAGAATTAACCTCTGTTTATTAGCTGAACAATGTGAACACTGAGAAGAGGAAACACAGCCACTGAGACTGAAAACTAACTTAGGTCAAGATTTTCTAACATCCCGCCTCCCTCCACTTGGATTCGCAAGCATCTCTGAAAGATTTCAGAGATTTTTCCACCGGCACTGAGCAGCCATGTCTTAGGTCAGTGATTAGTGCTCTTTGTCCATTCACGGAGATTCAGTGCCTTCTGTCTAACCTTCCCAGAACCCCTCCCCGGAGACCCGAACTGTGCCCTCGCTCTTTCCCCGACCTACCAGCGATGCCACTGCATGTCATCACTGTCTCTCTTATCTGAGAGACTGGCCACCTTATTTTAATTTGGAGAAATTGTCCCCAAATAAAATCTCAGGGTATTGCTAGTGAAGTGCTGAACAGAAGTTTAGTAAAACCACTGGAGATGTCTTTAATGAATAAAAACATATATAAAAGCAGCCCCATTCAGAACAGATCAGGATCTGAGTCTCCGTCCAAACCTGCCAGACAAGCTAGCATACCAGTCTCTCACGAGGAGACCCTGCACCTAAACACACCCCAAGCTGCACACTCGGAACTTTTGCACAGCAGGGCAGGTGGTCAGCCGTGGGGCCGCAAGCCTTTCCCTGGAGACAGCGGTCCTCCAGTGCACCCGTGCATCACAGCTTCTGTCCACCGTCATCGCAAGAGGGAGGTCATGGAGCTTAACATTATAGAGCACATTTGAGAACAAAAAACAACAACAAAAAAGAAAAACACTGCAGTCAATATAGAGGTAGAGACATCAGCTTCCTTACTCTGTGTAAGAACCCCAAATAGTTTTTTCCCATTTTAGTGAGGAGAAAACCAACGGAAGGGAAGTGGAATAATATGCCACCACAGTCACATGGTGAGTGGCCGAGCTAGGATGTGAGTCAACAGTGCCAATGCCTCTGCTTTTCGGGGGTGGGGGCAGGAAAATGCTTTATTACTACACAGAGGGCATCACTGGCACCTGAGGTCATCAGGACACTTTCAAGAAGGCCTCATGTAGGACCTCCAAACAGCCTGTGGGGCTTCTGGGGCCCCAGGCCCGGGTATAAGGCGGGATCTTCCCATGATGCAACTGTGAGCTCTTCCAGAGACCCAGAAGCAGCGAGGAGGGTCTGACTACCTGTTTTGTGGAATGAATTCACAGTCGAAAGACATTCAGTTACCTGGGACACAAAGTCTCGCTCCAGGTTCTCCATCAGGAGGTCTGCCGGCTTCTGGTCGTAGGCCTTTCAGGTCTCCAGGTACTGCCCGGCCTCCTCCCGGCTCCAGGCAGGGACCAGGGTGCAGTCAGCCAGGAAACACACTTCAGCAGCAACTTGAAGGCTGCTGAGGATCTTTCCCGTCCACGTGGGTGAGCAGGATGCACAGGGTGGGGCTCTTCCCAGGCTCCACAGACACTTGGGGTTGTAGTCTGGGTGGAAGTGAGTTGTGGTGGCGGTGACAGTGGCGGTGGCAGTGGCGGTAGCTAAGGAAGAGGACACAGGTGCTCTGGCCCAGCGTGTAGTCAGGAACCATGTTGCCAAATTCCACAGGCACATGGCACATGAACTTCAGCCTCTGCCAGGGGCTCACAATGAAACTGTTGAATTTTGCTTCCAGTTTGAGGGCGTGGGGGTGGGGAGATCTCTTCTGCCTGGGGTTCTGGCCCCATGGGGTGTGGGGCTCCAGCTCCTCCTGCAGGTCCCGAGACGGCATACTCCGAGTAGGTCTGAGGGGTGGCCCGGCCAAGGTCTCCATGGGGGGATGGCTGTGTGTGGCTCTGAATAAGGGCGTGGCCCAGCAGGAGGGACCTCATCCCCGTCCAGTGTGTGAGGAAGCTCTTCCTTGTGGGTGGCCCAGCAGGCTGCCACACTCCCTCTTCCTCCATCCCAGGGTTATTCTGAGGCCACCTTGCCCCAGAGCCTCAGGGAAAAGACAGGAGGGGGATCCAGGTGCCCTCTGCCAACCTGGGCCTGATGCCCCAGCTGTTGAAATCGCCATCTTGATTGGCCCTACTGCACCGTCCTACCTCTCAAAGCACAACTGGCCTCCCTCAACTCTAAAGGATACCAGAGAGTTGTCTCCTCGTGATTGAGAAGACAGGGATTGTTTGCAATATGTATCCATTCAGTCCAAAATTAATTCATGACCCATAATGAGGGGTCTTCCAATATAGAGGGGTCTTCAGATGAAATTTATCTTTCTATAGTTTTAAAGGATTTCTTTCTATAGCCAGAGAGTTTTTCACACACTGTGTTGGTTTGCAGTTTCTCTCCTTCCAAGGTGGTCGTTGTGTAGATACCTGGGAGACAAAACGTGTTGGGGACACAGTTCATGGTCTCCCCTTGGACACACCTGGCCTTCCCAGAGGCTTGCTGTGGAGTGGGGTGAGAGTAGGCGGGACAACTAGCACTGTGTGCAGTAAGACTTTCACTTTCTAGTTTTCTAGAATTGAGTCCTGATTCGTTAGGATGGTGAGGACCACAACTATTTATTCACCATTCACCTAGGTAGGCACCAGGTGGGGAAGAGAGGTAGAGGATGGAGGAGGACGCTCTGAAACTGTAGGCCCAGCTATGATGGCAAACTAGGGAGGCCAGCCAGCTCCCTCTGCAGATTACCAACCCTGGAGAAGCTATAAAAGCTGAGGGAGCACATGCATTTCAGGACTCAGCCATTAATGAAACCAGGAAAGGGGAAAAAATGAAAAAGTCTAAGCTCTTGAACCAGTGTGTATTTTGAGGAAGGAGTGGGAGCACAGAGAACCCCTAGCAGCCACAGCCACAGGCGATAAGGGATAGGGCGGAGGACACAGTTTTACTGTGCTCTGCTCTTTACCTTCCCGTTGCTCTGGGACTGCACCTGCAGCCACAGGCCTTATTGCTGTCCCAGTGCCCAGAGGGTACTCTCAGATCCTGAAGGAGTAAGAAATCCATGAAAACAAATAAGCGTATACTGAGCAGTGACCTTAGGCATCCATCCCTCCCCATCCTTCTCCTCCAATCCCACCAGACTGATGGATTACAACCTGGGGAGTTTGCCTCCCCCGCACCAGTGTTTTACCCCGCAGGATTTATAAGGGGCAGGTTTACGTTTTCCCGGTGGAGTGGCAGCAGAGGGAGCGGTCAGGGTCTTCTGTGGTGATTAGATCTTTACCCTGGGACTTACTCCCTCCATTCTCCTTAAAGTCACTAGGATCCACAAAACCACAGCCTCGTCTTTGACCAGTGCCCAGTAGACTTTAGAGACCAATTACTTCAGACACAGGAACTCATAGGCCAAGATAATTAGATGTCTCAGGAATATGACTATTCCCAAAGGAGAGCCAACAAACTAACCAAAGTCTACTCTCTGCCAGAGTGACTGGGAAATGCCGATGAAGAATCCCACATGCCACTGAACATGGACTTTTTAGGACATAAATACAATCCTTAGCAATATAGAAAACAACAAGAAAGGAAGAAAACAACAAGAAAGGAAGAAAACAACAAGAAAATCGCCCAGGGATTATTGGTTATGAAAAAGTGCAATCGTTGAAATTAATAACTCCATAAGCAATACTTGAGATAAATAACAGTTAATTAGTAAGATGGATACAGCTTAAAAATCAATTAGTGAGTTAGAAGGTCAGGTTGGATATTTGATCTTTCCGGAGGAAGCAGGAAAAAAAAAAGAGAGAGATGAAAAATGGAAAAGAAAAGCAGAGATACAGAGACGGAAATGCCACTCTCTGGCCAGTGGGAGTGCCAGAAGGAGACCAAACAATACAAATGAAGAAGGGAAATATTTGAAGATGTATTTAAAGTTGTCCAGGATCAAAGAAAGATAAAAGACCTTATACAAGAAAAACTCAAATGTGGCCAAATACATAACCTAAACTAAAATTGTTGTTAATTTGACAAGATTGGAGCAAGATAAGCATGACAAAAGAGCAGACTAAAACCTTGCCCTTTTAGGGAATAGAGATGTGGATCTTAAGACGTATGAAATGTCTTAATATAAGATTCATTATAACACATTGGTCATGGTCACCAATTAAAACCACAATTTCATGTTGGATTAAAATATTGAAGCCCCATAACATATTGGTAACAGGAGACACACCTGAGACAAAAGAAAGAAAAAGAAAGAAAAGATTGAAAATGAATGGGAATAGTTGTGCTAAGGAAATATGAACTCTAAAAAAAGTGAGGTTACTTCTGAATATCTAACCAAATAGAATTTTTAGACAAAAAAGTCATAAAGGACAGAAAGGAAATTGTGTATGAGTGAAAGGAATAATTGAACAAGAAGATTAGAACCATCATAAATTCATATGCACCTTAAAATACAGCTTCAAAATATATCAAGCTTGGAGAATTATATAATTGCCTGATCACTACATTGTACACCTGAAACTAATATAGTATGGTGGGGCAGGGCTCCGCCCACAGAACCCCTCTAGCTGCTACAGATGAGAATAAGTCTACCAAGACATGATCTGCTTGGCCAACCTTCAAAGGAGGAGGGGGAGGAGCCTGTTCCTCAATGGGCTTTTATTGGGTTTAATTTGCATAGGAATATGCTGGTGGTGGATCCAGCACAGGGCTATATCCACCACCGGCATTATTTCAGACTAAAGGCATTGTTTCAGGCTTAAGTCAGGCAGGGGAAGTAAGGCAGCCAAGAGATTAGGAAACTTCTTGCAGACAGAAAGAGGACTCAGGCTATGTCAAGGCCAAGGGGCAAGGGTCCATCACTCCCTTTTTATATAGCCCTCCAAGTCCTTCTCTGAGAGCCCCTTTGCGACAATGCCTGTCTTAGGTCGTCCCTCCCTTGAGGAATCTTACCCAACATCGGCTAACCAGTCACACACCCAGGGCCAAGCAGGATCAGGTGCAAGGGGGCAGAGGCAGTGCCCCTACAAGAAAGATAAGCTTTGTCTCCTAAGTGGCTTATGGTGCCAAGGTCTTTTTACTTACCCTTAACCACGAGAGGCTAAGTTTCTGAAACCAGGCAGGGCAGTTCCCCACAGTGTTGCATGTCAATTGTAATAGAAAAACTAAAATTAAAATACATCAAGCAACATTGAGAAAACTTTAAAAAGAAAGAGATAATTTATCAATTTTAGTTGAGGATTTTAACATACTGTCTCAGAATCTGATAGACCACTAAAGTAAAATATTAGACATGTTATAAATATCTGGAAAATATAACTGTGAAACTCAAGCTATTAAAAGTATATCAAACTCTATGTTCATCTAACAGGAAACATGTGTTCTTTTTGAGTAAACACAGAATATTTACAAAAACAGCCTTACTCAAGACCATAAAGAAAACCTTCATTAGTTCCAAAGCATTAATATCATTCAGAGGATCTCTGACCAACATGCAATAAAATTAGAAATTAGTAACAAAATTGTAGCTTAATCTGTTGTTGGAAACAATAAATATTTCTATATAACCCTTTATAACCCTTATTCTTTAAAAGATTAAAAGTTATAGAATGGTGACTGTTTTATATTAGTGTCATATTAGTCTGTAACTATTAATTCCAGTTATATAAAGAAAGTGTCACACCTAAAACAGTTCCTTGAAGGACACTATATTTATCTAAAAAGACACAAGAAGGTGAGCACAAAGTAAAAGTGAAGAAGAACCACAAGAAGAAAACTGTTATGTGAGAAATTACCTTCATGCAATGGTATCCTCCAAGTAACACTATCAGGCAGCCTTCTCAGAGGTCATGGCCCAGAGAGGTTCATAGACTAAATAAGGGTGCTCAAATCAGGCAGTTTATTTAACCAACTGAAAATACTCAGGGAGAAGATTGGGGTAGGTTAGCACACTTAAGATAGAGTACCAGCAGGGTAGACTAACCACACTACCTGAATACCTAGGTGCAGTGTTTACACGTCCTGTCTGGGCCCTGTACTGGTGTATTTTCTGCTAAACGTGTTGTGAGGACCCACGCTGAGGCCTGAGCAATGGACACGAAGACGGGAGATGCCTGTAGCCAACATATGGCACTCACTCTTAACTGAGAGATGCAAGGCTAAGTGCTTGTGGCTGCAGTGGTAGCTTGCCAATGAACATAATAACTACGAGTTTTTCTGCATTTCTTGGCTAGAGGACACAAACACATGTGAGAATGAGAAAGAAACAAATCACGGAATCAAAAGTGAAGGGAAAATAATAACCCAGGGAGATGGATGAGTGCTCACAGAAGGCAACTGCACGTGGAGGGCATTTGCCAACGTGAACCTTAATTTTGGCAAATAGGATGGACAACTAACAGACAAAAAAAGTTTCCGCCTCACGGTGAGTTGGCATCCCCAAACAATCACACCATCAGAATTCAGGGTGAGGGTGAATCGAAGTGCAGTTACTTTTATGAAATTACATCCCATCCCACTGTTCAGGACAAACTAGAAAATTTCAGATTACTACAATCCACTCCCTCTGGTAGGGTCACACCTTCACTCAGCCAGTCTTCTTCCAAGAAGGTGAACTGGTGGGTCCTGGAGACAGTGCACTTTGCTAAACTAGAAGTGAAGTGCAGAGACCTTTTCTACACTGCCATCAAGCAAGGCAGCTACAGCCAGTCCTGTGATGATGGGCTTCTTGGTGAAGGTCAATATCAATTTTTCTCTTTTCTTAAACTTAAAAAAATATTTTTGTTATTTTCCAATTACAGTTGACATTTCATATTACATCAGCTTTAGGTGTGCAGCGTACTGGTTGGTTAGACATTTGTATAATTTACAGAGTGATCCCCCATAAGGCTAGTAGTACCCACCTGGCACCGTACACAGTTATTACAATATTATTGACTATATTCCCTATGCTGTGTGTACTTTACATCTCCTCTTACGCTTCTTCAAGCATTTCCAGTTTTCTCTGACTGGCTCTTCTTTCAGCATTTCTAATTCAGTTCTGATGGGGAGGAAACAACCACCTTCCTTCTACCATTGGTGGGAAAAGGAGGGAGTTGGAGGTCTTGAATACTTACAACTTTCTGAAGAAATCCTCGTTCCTGAGGCCCCTTTACCTTAACTCTTTTATACTCGCCGAGTGTGTGGTCGGACGATGTTGGAAAACTAATTTACAGTCCCTGGGAACCTCCAGTTCGGGCTCACTTCTGTTTGGGGGTAATGTGTAAGGATGTTGGACACTTACCATACTCTTCTCGGCCAGTGTAGTCTCAGTCAAAACTGAGCCATGACTGAGCCAAGGGCTATTTTGACATTCTATTTATGGTATTAACTAACATAGATGTACATGAATTTCACAGACTTTTTATCTGGAAGAAGGTTGGTATAAAGAAAAGAACACAGCTTCTCACAGTGGATAAAATTTGGTTCAAATTTGATCTTGGCCACTTAGTAACTGTGTACCACATTGCTTATCTATTAAATGTCAATATCAAACTTTACAGCATTTTGAGAATTAAACTAGATAATAAATAAATGTGTATAATAACTTCACTGACTCATTACAGGAAATCAGCACATCGACTTCCTTATCCCCTCCCAAGTCTCCGACATAGACATTGTGATCACCGATTTCCTAAGGACATCACATCAGGAACTAAATGACAGAGACCATTCTCGAACACAGGCCTTCTCACTCCCAATGTCACTCTCCCACTACATCGGCGTGCCTTTATGTTAGAAAGGCCGAGACTGTGATAGATGCTGCAGATCGATATCCTTCTCTACTGGCCACTCCTAGTCCATACAATGTTGTAGAGATGGTGGAGGACATGTTCCTAAACCCACTCAGATACTTCCACGGTGGCTTAGATAGTGTCATGCTTCCTGAACGAACCCATTCAATTCAGAATTTTGATTCGTTAGCAAATTCACAATAAATTGAAAATCTCTTAAGATTCAATTCTCAGGTCCGGAGACGGCTGTTGATGACTATATTTATAGAGAATGATTGAGAATTGTCAAGTTCCAAACACCACCATTAAAATGCATTTTTGCACTCAGGATGTTCAAAGCCTTTCCACTTGTAGGTGTTTTTATCCAAACAAAGTAAATGAGACATTGGCCTCAGTCTTCTTCACTTACACCATGCACACGTCCGTAGGTTTGCAGGTTTTATGTTTTTTTTTCAGGGTAATTTACTTTATTAATGGGATAAGGAGAAAAATCATGACAATCACAATAGATGTGTAAAAATCTTTCAATAAAACACAACATTCATTTATAGTTTTTTAAGGAAGAATCACTTAGCTGAATAGAAGTAAAGGTGTTTTATTATTTAAGAACTTTATTAATAGGTGTTTGTGACTTACTGGCTCTTTTAAAAACCTGTGTTGTAAACTTTTATTACAAATTTAAAATGAAATTCTTAAAAATCCCAACTTGCCCTGACTGGTGTGGTTTAGTTGCTTGAGTGTTGTCCCACAAAGCCAAAGGTCATCGCCAGTCAGGGCACCTCCCTGGTTTGCAGGCGTGGTTGCCAGTTTGCAGATTTTAAAGAAACAGGGTGGGAATGAAGCAGATGTTGCCAAGTGTCATCTGGTTCTCCCTTTGAGAAAAGACCCGCCGTGCAGGTGTGTGGTTGGCTTTGCGTGGCCAGCTGTTAACGCCAAGTCCTCCTCATCTTTTGAGCTGAGCACATGCTCTTTTCCGGGTGGCTCCCCTCCAAGGATGAGAGGGCAACAGATTTCTTTAAAGTCTAAGAAGCTAAAACACGCAAGAAAAGAACTCAAAGCTCAAAATCCTAAGATTTTTTATCATTTTCCCAATCTATATAGTTGTCTCATCCACACTTGCCTTAACAGCACTTTTTGTAACTCAGTAATTACTGTTCCAAAGCAATGAACTTAGTTTTCTTAAAAAACAACTTGCTTTTCACTCTTTTATTTAGCTTTATATGATACTTACTCAAATTATGTAATCACAAAACCAAGAGCAACTGGTAGCAAACTATTTGGGAGCAGACAAATACTAAGCATGTGTACTTGTCACAGTGCTTCTCACACTTTAACACGTTCACAGGTCACCTGGGGATTGTCAACGTAGAGCAGGATGGGAGTTGAGACCCAGAACGCATTTCTAACCAGGTGACACCAGGCAATCACCCAGGTGACACAAACGCCTCGCTCCTCCTCCACACCTTCTTGACCAGCTGCTAGCCCAGTGCCTTCAGCCTGCCCCGGCACCCGCTGGCATGTTCACAGAAGGGAGGACAAGCATGGCTTACCTGGAAAACCAGGAGAGTTCCTTCCCTAACGATACATGAGCTTTGACTTTGGTCACACACTATGCTAGGTACTTTACATACATGAATTTATTTTATCCCCTGAAACACTGTATCAAGGAAGATATTCCTATTCAATGGATGACAAAAGTAAGGCTTAGCTAGCTTGTCACACACCGGTACGTGGCAAGAAACACTCTGACTAGGAGAGAGCAGAACTCATTTCCAGTTAAGATTTCTATATCAGCTCAACGGAAGGACATGTAACCAGTCTGAGAAGAAGACAGTCCACCCCTCGGTTTCTTCAGATAGTAGTTCAAGGAATTTTTCCCAAACAGAATGTAAAGCAAAAGAGAGAATGACAAAGTATTCAAACTCTGAGACTTCTGAGAAGATTCCAGGGGAGGTAAGCCTATGCTGTACTTCATTTACTAAAAGCAAACTCTTACCCTTTTCAGTGTGAAATTCTGTCTTATTTATTAACTGAAAATGTTTGTGGACTTCCCAGTGCTCAACAATCAAACATGCATGTGACATTAGCCCTAAAAGGAATGCAGTGTCAAAAGTAATAAATATAAGTGTGCAACCAAACCCAAATTGACTTTTTCTGAATCCTAAATATTTACTAAATTGATGAATAATCCATCCCTATAAAAATCTAGAAGAGGCCCTGACTGGTGTGGCTCAGTTAGTTGGGCATCATCCAGCAAAGCAAAATGTCGCCAGACCGATGCCCGGTCAGGGCACCTGCCAGGGCTGCAGGTTCGGTCTCTGGTCAGGGTGCGTGTGAGAGGCAACCGATCGATGGTTCTCTCGCACTTGGATGTCTCTCCCCCTCCTTCTCCTTCCCTCCCCCTTTCTCTAAAAATAAGCAAACAAAATCTTCTATCTTTATTAGTAAGGTCTTAAAAAGAAGGCATTTATATTTTATCCTTTTCCTTGAATCACTATCTTATCACCTACAAGAGGAAAAAAAGCAGCACAACTAAACTAGGTCCCTAGGCAAAAAGAAGCAGAATGCAGATCATTTTACATTTCCTCTCCTGAACAATGGTCCAACTAACAGCAAATTTCAATTCCACAATTTTTTCTACTTTAGTTATATTAATTGCTAGTTAACAGAACTTTAAAGAATACATTTAACTTCACAATCACTTTAATAGGAATAACATCCCGCAGATGGTAATTCCAGTCTGTCGGGTATTCACGGCAAGCCTTACTCCGCCTGGCAGAGGTTCCCAGGCCTGCTGGCGGAGAAGGAACAGCGCTGTGCCCCGCAGCCTCCCCTGTGGGCGAAGTGGGGGCACCTGCCTGCTCCACCCAGGGTCTGCCACAGCCAAGCACCTCTCTTTCTTCAAAACATTGAGTCCCATGGGGTAGTAAACAGACAGGAAAAATAAAATTTAGTATTTGTTATTTTTAAAAATGCAATTTACAAATAGCATTTTCATTTTCTTGAAAAACCAAGGCAGGGGTGTGTGTGTGTGAGTGTGTGTGTTTGTGTGTTTCGGTAAAAAACAATGACGGAGAAACCTGAGGTGGGGTGGAGCCTGCAAAAGGGATGGTGGATTTGGGGTGGGAACACCAGTACCCCAGCCCAGCTCTGTCACGTGCAATGCTTCGCTTTGCGTATCTGAAATGATGTTCCTTCTGGCTTTACGGCTCTAAGGCTGTGTGAAGACTTTCCTTAGCAATAATAAAACTTAAAAAAACCCAAGAACAGATCATTTAAATGCAACCTTGTATCACAACTACTCCAGATGAAAGGACATGTCCCTGTGGTCTGCAGGGAAGTTTGTCAAACTTCAGGGACAAAAGGACATCTGTCCCCAAGACGATGGCATCTAAGCCACCCCGGTAGAGGAGAACGAAGCCTCTCATTGGAGGACACCACAGAAGGCACGTCCATGCCTACGCTGACCCAACCCCGGGGTTCCAGCACCCAGGGAATACTCCACCCTCTGTCAGCTGTGGTGGTGTCCCTGCGTACAGATTTCCTCAGGCTTCCTAGCCCAACCACCCTTGCGCTCACTCTACCAGTGTTGACTTCGCAGGGCCTGGCAAACACTGGAAAATTTCAAGTTACAGAATATTCTATGCCAGGAGCAAGTAAACCTCGAACTGCTCGTGCACACATCTAGCACTCCCCAAGGTGTTATCAAGCTGTTTCCCTCTGTTTGGACTAGTAATCAGCGATACTTTTTTTCTCAAAAATTAGAAAATAAAACACATTTAAATACACTTACTGTAATTACTTATAACTTTCTATTTTTAATTGAAATAAGGTCTCAACTCTAAGATTCTCTCTACTACCAGTTGCCATTTGGGTTTTTATCTTCTTTTTATAGTCATACGCCCACTGAGGGAGATCAGCTGGAGATGCCAGTCTTTTAGGGGATATCCCCGCAGCACACACGGTTCCTCACATTCAGCAAAGCTAACAGCCGCTTGACATCACCTGTACTGGTGGGAGGGGGTAGTGATGAGGGCTATGAATTAGCTCATCTGTCTTTATCTTTCAAAATTTAGTGCAAACAAATTTTCATTCTAGACTAGTTGAGTCCATTTCAGTCACCTACAAAGCCCTCATGGACCATCCCAGCTCTAGCACCTCATGAGGACGTGTATTACAGCATTTTATTTTATTTTTAAAGGTTTTATTTATTTATTTTTAGAGAGGAGAAGGAAAGAAGGAAGAGAGGGAGAGAAACATCAATGTGTGGTTGCCTCTCACACACCTCTTACTGAGGACGTGGCTCGCAACCCAGGCATGTGCCTTGAGTAGGAATTAAACCAGCGACCCTTTGGTCCACAGGCTGGCACTCAATCCACTGAGCCACACCAGCCAGAGCTAGAAGCACCTTTTTAAAATTACGTTCTTTAAATAGGGAAGAACTGATTAATAAGGTGAAGATGATGAGAATGTTGGAAGAATAAAACCAAATTTCTAGGATTCACAGTACATAGTCAAAAATGGCCACTAGACCATACTAACTAATATATGTTGTGTAATTCTCCAGTATGACATAGTCTATGATTCCAATTTTACAGATAAGGAAATCAAGGTACAAGGGGTTAGGTAATTTGCCCAGGTTCACCTAGCAGACTCTTGGGCTGAGTCACTTAGTCACTATATACTATCTCCCTCAAGAGAAACCAGATTTTAGAAAACGGTCAGTAAAAGAAATCATAGTCTTGTGTCTGGAGACTGAAAGGGAATTTAGGTCTAGCAGAACTTTTCAAGAGAAAGAAACTCTAACTATGGCGTTCTAAGACATCATTCTGAAGGAGGAGAAAGGCGTCTGAGGCGTGTGCCTGCCCGCATGAATATTCTGCTCATATCTGCTCATAAAGGTAGGAAAGATGAAGAGAGAGGTGGGTGCGTGGCCAGAGTGGCAAGGGGCCTTTCGGGGGCTGGAGCACAGTGTGGCCTGAGACACGAAAGGCCTCTGGACAGCTCTGGGGTTTTTACACGAGTGATCTGAGCAGGAAGGAGGAAAACACCTCACTCACTGCTCGAGGTGTGTGGGGTAACATTGATTAGATTTTCCAAAAAAAAAAAAAATGTTCATCACGATTAGAAAGGGAACAAACACAATTAAGACGAGTGGAGGTCAGAGGTGGATAACACTCCAGCAAGTGAACACACACCTTCACCGAGTGCAGACCGTCTTCCTGTGGCTCTCAAGGCAGTGAGCACAGCAGAATTTCAGCACAATCATATGGATGGAGGAGAGGAGCCTGAAGTCCGGAATTACCGTGTTTTCAGACCATAAGATGCACCCAGGTTTTAGAGGAAAATAGGAGGAAAAATTTTGAAGCAAAAAATGAGGTAAAATATTTAATAACATAAATAACATAATATTTCACCAATGTAAATATAAACAGAACTCAACAGCAGTATTAACCACCATTATTCCTCCAATTTGGGGGGGGAGGGAAAGTGCATCTTATAGTCCAAAAAATATGGTAGGTGAGTAACATTCTAATTTATTGGGAGGAATTAAGCTTACCACACAACCATCTTAGTCACCTTACCATGCACTTGGCAGATTTCCAGAATAAAATATGAAAAAATAGTGTGGGGACACATTAACAATCAAAGGTCGTTGTCAAAAGCCAGCATGGATTCAAGTGAGGAAAGGAGGACAAAATGTTTCCACTCTCCATTTTGGGGGTGCTGTTAGTATTTTATTCCCAGCGAAGAATTTCACAAAAGTTCACATTACTTTTAGCCGAACTGGGAGGACAATGGGGAAGTGACAGACTGCGGTGCGTTCCTGGTCCGCACGCACCTAGCCAGAGCTCTGATTCCTGGGGTTGCCCGGGCTGGGCCTGAGAGCTCTTTCTTTGGTTCTGTCCCACTCACAGTCTTTTCTGTCCCATTGACATTTTTATCCACGTGGCTGAGGACGAACAAGAAATACTTCCTTGCCCTGACTGGGTGGCTCAGTTGGCTGGGGTGTAATGCCAATAGGCCAAGCTGGTGGATCCCTGGTTGGGGCCCATACAACAATCAAGCAATGAATGCATGAGTAAGTAAAACAAAAATCAATCTTTTGCTCTCTCTCTTTCTCCCAACCCCTTCTTCTCTCTCACTAAAAATCAACTAAAAAAAAAGAAATATTTCCTTATCACTAGGGCAGCAGAGTAGCAGTCCCCTTAAAGAAGAGGTCCCCAACCTTTTTTGGCACCAGGGATTGTTTTTGTGGAAGACAGTTTTTCTTTCCACGGATGGGGGCCAGGGCTGGTTTGGGGATGATTTAAGCACATTACATTCAAGCTCACCTCCTGCTGTGTGGCCCAGTTCCTAACAGGCCAAGTCGGGTACCAGTCTGTGGCCCAGAGGTTGGGGACCCCGGTTCTAAATGGCAGAATCTGAAACCAACAGATTCTACACAGGCTGCAACAAGGCCAAATGTAAAACAATAATTAAATGAAAATTACATACACTCTTGAATTAACACTTCAACCTGTACAGATGCTGAAGAGGATAGATTTTAACAGCACTGAGTAAGTTCAAGAGCTTCGGCTAATGACAAGTTCAGAATGAGTTAACATTCTGCATGCGCCCTGGTTATCACTGGTCAGTGTAGCCACAGGCAACATCAGCGTAAGGGAGTTGGTTTCCTCATTGCCCCCCACCCCCCTCAGAGGGCGGAACACAGCACCAGGGACGCAGGCCCCCACAGAGGGCTGTTTCAGACCCAGGAAGCACTAGCTGGGACTGACCCGGCGGGAGTGCTGTGAAGGGTATCCTGCCTCGTGGATGCCCAGAGGTTACGGATACCCATAACTCACCTAGCAGAAGGTCGCACTAGGTGACCTCTAGGTTTTACCAGCTTCAAAACTGTTAGATTTTACTCTGGAAGTTTCTAAGCCCCCTGTCATGTTGGCCCCTGGGCTACATACCATGAGATCCCTGCTGCCAGGCCCACTCGCTGCCTCCTGGGCAGATTCGCTGGATCCTGGTTGAACACAATGTCTCTGAACTTTGGGTTCACAGGACTCCTGACACAACCCGCCTGCATGTTACTCCCCCGCCTCCAAGCAGGTCCACTGTGGACTCTCCCAAAATCTTGGGAAGACATCAGTGCTTGTCTTTTTTGTTACCTCTTTTTACTAAAATACTTTTTACCCTCCCACTCTACCTTGCATTGTGGGCAACCCTAGTGTGATGTTGTCACTGCTAAATCTTCCCGTTTCTGATGCTACAATTGTTATTATGTATCATCCCTGGAGCTTTGAGAGCAGCAGCTCATAGCCTCAGCTGACGACCCCTGTCCACCCCAACCCTGCACAGTGACCTGTGCCGCCATCCTGTTTATCACATCGCGGTCTCTTTCCATATTTCCTCTTCATACTCTCCTGGACATGAAATGCAAGAGCTGAAAGAGCAAAAAGAATAGTCACAGGGAAAAGAGGAGGAATCTGACCTTTAACCAGAAGACAACAATCCATTTTTGCTTTAAAAAACACACACAGAAAAAGAAACAAGATGCCTAAAACCAGAGCACCAAATTGCCATGACAACGGTCAAACAGCAGGCCAAACACCACTGCAGGTTGTCAACATGTTGAAAGCCCCTCCATTAGGCGCAACAAGGTCAATGGAACTTCACTGATAAAAATCATTTTGCCTTTTCTTTATAAGATGGTTACAAAAGCATTGAAACCAGCTTCTGACAAGTGAGTTTGAAAGAGGAAGACAAAGTACTTACTGGAAAAAGTGTACAGGCACTGCCAAATCTCAGTCCCTGGGTGTGCACTCATTAGAAACTCATTTAGAATTTTAACACTGACAGACACTTAAGTCGCAGAGGCAGAACAGCAGCGAGCTTGCCTGCCATGAGCCTGGACCCAAAGACTAACGAGTCAGAAGAGGTAACTAACTGATGGACCTCAACGGAAATCAATTTTCAAACAGCCGCCCCATTGTCCGGAGAAACAGACACCAGGCATTGGTTTTGTTCAGTCTGTGAGGCTGCGGGTGCAGGGAGACGCGTGAACATGTGGGCCAGGGCAGGGAAATATTAGGTCCTTGTATTTGTACATTTATAAACGACAAAGAATTCTACTAAAAGAATTGAGAGGATTCTCCTAACCACCTTAAGATATTGATAACTGGCAGGGTTAGAGCTCCATTAACGCTTCTGTTGGTTTTCTGTGTGATTCCCTTTTCTTTGCTTCTCACTAGCATCCAAGTGCCACTTCCCCCTCCTTCCATCCTCAAAGAAGCTGAATAATGAATCTAAGAAAATACTAAGTGTAAAAAAAAAAAAAAAGGCCACTTGCAGAAGAACTTCTATTCCCAAAACGTAAGACCGGAGCTGGAGAAAGGGGCTGCAGTGGGGTAACAGACATGAGAGAGGAAGGCATGGAGAGGGCAAAGCAGAAAAAGGGAAAGGGAGTTTGTGCCTCAGGGCAAGAGATCAGAGTAGAAGGGACTCAGTGCCCCAAGTGCAGACATTTCTGTTACCTGTCAGCCACCGCCACTCAACAGCCCCGGACTTTAGCCCCCTGAATGGAGACTGGGAAGACTGGACATCTTATTACGGATAAGATGGTACAGAGGAACGTTCTCCACTCCTGACAGGGAACTGAACGTAACACTGGAATGACCTTAGAAATTCGTAGCAGCATGAACACCGATGTTCATTTCCCCAAATCAGGACACATCACTCACCTGCAGTAACAGCCTCTGCTGTTGGATCCGGAGGTGCTCAAAACAGGAGTCCTACTGAGGAGCAGCATGCTTTCTGCCGTGGGCCAGCTGACCCCTCGGGAAGGAGGCAGGCGTACAGCCAAGGAATGGTTACCGGGATGCAATTCAGGCAGGCAGTGTTCAGAAGAAATTTGATGAGGTCCTTCAGTGGACAACAGACAGATGACAGCAGTGACGGGAAGAGCACTGGATTCCGGCTCTGGTTCCAGCCCTGGCAGTGGGACCTTGGGAATACTGCTTCAGGCTCGTGGGCCCCCGCCACCACCCCCACGGAACACGGTGAGCACAATGACCACCACTTACTGACCTCCTACTCTGTGCTAGGCCCTGTTCTGAGAACTTTCTCCACATATTTTAAAATTATTTTTCTTTTATTGAATTTATTGGGGTGACACTTGTTCAGAAAGCCAATACAGGTTTCAAGTGTACAACTCAAGATATCCACACACTGCATCGTGCGCCCATTGTTGTAAGAAAAGTCTCCTTCCTTCCCCACTTCCCCCTCCCTTTGCCCTATTCCACCTACTCCCGGCCCCCTTTCCCTCTGGCTATCACCACACTGTTGTCTGTGTTCTTATATATATAAATGAACTATATATATACATAGTTTTATATATATGTATATAGTTTTTTGCTTAATCCCTTCACCTTCTTTTATCCAGCCTCCCAACACCCCTCCCCTCTGGGGGACATCTGTCCGTCTGTTCCATGTGTCCATGCCTGTTTCTATTTTGTTCGTCAGATTACTTTGTTCATTAGATTCCACATATAAGTGAGATAATATGGTATTTATCTTTCTCTGAATGGGTTATTACACTTAACATAATATTCTCCAGGTCCATCTATGCTGTCCCAAAAGGTAAGATTTCCATTTTTTTTTTTGGCTTTTTGTTTTCCTGCCGAGTCGTGTTCCATTGCGTACACGTACCACAGCTCTTTCACCCACTCACCTACCGATGGACACCTGGGCTGCTTCCCTATCTTGGCGGTTGTAAATAATGCTGCAGTGAGCATTGGGATGCGTATGTTCTTTCAAATGAGTGTTTCAGGTTTCTTCGGATATATTCCCAGCAGTGGAATTGCTGGGTCAAAAGGCAGTTCCATTTTTAATTTTTTGAGGGAACTCCATACTGTTTTCCACAGTTCCTGCACCAGTCTACATTCCCACCAACAGTGCAAAAGGATCCCTTTTCTTCACATTATCACCAATACTTGCTGTTTGTTAATTTATAGGTACAATTATTATCCCCATCTTAGAGAAATAGAAGTCCTCTTTTAAATTATGGCAAAGAAGGGTAACTGGAGACTAAGCAATAAAGAAAATGAACTCAACAGAAACCCCGGCACCAACACACGCCCAGTCATACTAAGTCTGACCTAGGAATAAATAGGAGGATAGAAGTCCTCTATTTATTAACTCTGTATAGAATAAGATACACTTTTCCTAAATTAACTAAACAAAAATTATTTGCTTGGGATGGCTTAAAGACTACAGATAAGTGTATGGGCCATGGAATCAGAATGGATGCCTGGATGTTGGAGTCAAATCCACCTCCTCCACTTATTGGCTGAGTATCATTGAATTCCATGTTTATTAATTGACGTCACCCCAGTACATTTCATTTTTAAAAACCTTCCCCCAGTACAGTCTCTGCAGTGTTAGCCCCATCTCATCTCTCATGGTGACAATATCAGAGGGGTGGGGGACAACATCTCTTTTTCGCTGTCCCAGGCTTGTCAATTCCCCCCAAGAAAGCCTATTCCTGACCCATCCCGCGTGATGTTGAAATTGTCCTGAGCCCAACTGCAAGGTAGACGGCAACTCTGAAGGGACCAAACCTGCGTGACCAATATTCCTTATTCACAGGCCTATTATGATTCTCCTGCTCACCTCCCTAAGGCAAGCTCTGGCTTCACGCTACGTAGTAACGACTCCCACTGTTTCACCTACAGCCGTGAACACTTCTCTAGACTCAGGGGTGCAGCTAGGTAGAATTGTGGTTAGGACGTCGGCATAAGAGAAGTAGATAGCACACCTGGTGGTCAGCAAAAAATGTCTTGCAATGGTTACCTGAAGCCATCATCACATTGTAGTGTAGACTAGAGTGACTGCTGTTAAAAAGGAAACCCTAAATGTCTCACTTAAGTGATTAGTATGCTTTAATGCCCCTCTGTTTAAATGATCAGTAAATGATTACAAAGAGCAATGATTAGTATGCTATTTGTAGTAGCTGGACAAAAATGCCCTCAGTATGAAAATGTTTTTTCTTTAAAACACAAATCCTTTTTGGTTACTTACAGGCAGAATCAAGAGACAAGGGACTGGGAAGAAACAGTAAAATATAGGTTCTTTATGAAAAGATGCTCAACTTCACCAGCTATTAGGAAAATGCGAATCAAAATGACAATGAGATACCACCTCACAGCTGGTAGAATGGCTGTTATTGAAAAGAGACAGGTAATGACAGTGCGAGAGAGGTTGTGGAGAAAAAGGAACCCTCATTCCCTGTGGGAATGTACACTGGTACAGCCACAATGGAAAATGTATGGAGGTTCCTCAAAAAGCTAAGAATAGAGTTACCATATGACCCAGCAAGACTTCTTCCGGGTATCTACCTGAAAAATTTAAAAACATTTATTCGCAAAGATATATGCACCCTATGTTCATTGCAACATTATTTATGGTGCCAAGACATGGAGACAAAGTGTCCTTCAATAGAGGACTGGATAAAGATGATGTGGTACAGATATATTGTGCAATAATACTCAACCAAAAGAAAAGATGAAATACTGACATTTGTGACAACATGGATGGACTTGAGATTACACTATGTGAAATCAGTCAGAAAATGCTAAGAACCATGATTTCACTCATGTGGGAATAAAACTGAACAGACAACAGCATGGGGTGGAGAGTATTAAAGGGTAAAGGGGGGCAAATATATGGTGATGGAAGGTGATTTGGGTGGTTGGCACACAATGCAATATACAGATCAAGTATCATAGAAATTTACACTTGAAACTTATATGATCTTATTAACCAATGCCACCCCAATACATTTATTTTTTTAAAGATTTTATTTATTTTTAGAGGGGAAAGGGAAGGAGAGAAACGTCAATGTGTAGCTGCCTCTTGAATGCCCCCTACTGGGGACCTGGTCTGCAACCCAGACATGTTCCCTGACTGGGAATCGAACCAGCAACCCTTTGGTTCGAAGGCCAGGACTCCATTGATTGAGCCATACCAGCCAGGGCTAATTTTTTTAAAAAAGAATAAAATATAGGCTGCTGATCAAGAAAATCCCTGTTGAGGATTAAACAGCTCAGTTCTGAATGAAAAAAACTCCTTACAGAGCAAATTTGGAAATCCTCAGCAGGGCAGAGTCTTCTCAGGCTTGAGATCAAGAACTGATCACTCAAGTAACTTACAAAAATGGTTCTTCATCAAAAACAGAAAACAAAACAAAAAAGTGCTCAGTAAGTCGTATTTTTAAAGTACAAAAATCCCAGAGGGAGACCAGTTATCCTTCTTCCCCAAGTTCCTGCCCCGACATCCCTACCAAGTGAAAGAGAATATTTAGTTGTGGTTTTGTTTTCAACTTTTTAAAAAATGATGCAAGTATACTTAGCAATATTCACAAACAGATGTGCTGAACAAGAAAAGCATCACCAGAGCAAATGACCTACTGTCTTCTATTCATTGTGAACGAGTGAAGAATTCTCATGTATGAAATCCGACATAGTTTTGTCCTTGGCAAGGTGGACAGCTTAAACTATTTCATGTCTTTAAAAATTTGTGAGTGAAGAGTTGAGCATATATTTTTCATAATAAAAAATCTGTAAAAAGCTGTACAGGTCTTAACATTTACAAAGCTTACATCAGACTCTTAATAATTCCCTTGTCATTGTCAAGAGTTAAAAATAACATTTTGTTAACAACTAAGTCTGCATTAAAGTTATTCCAAAGAATAAAGATCAAATATAAATATTTTCCCCTGGACCACTTTGTTTTGCTGAGTACAACTTACATATCATCTCTAGGTCCAACTTTTCATTACAAAAGATAAATATGCTTTCAAAGTAAACTGAATTATAACCCTGTTTTATGACTATGTTTGAGTGAGTGGGCAATGAAAAAGCTACTTAATCTAATGTAAAGTTTCACTTTAGCATTTAGCTAAATAAAAACTTTCAAAGGAAACTCTGCTTAAAGATGTGATAAGTACCACGTGGTCCTGGCTTCAAGCGAGATTCTACTGCATTTTGTAAATTCAGCAGATGAGCTTACTTGTCCAACTGGACTTATAAGATCTCTACAGGGTTTATATTAATAAACTGAAGCAAACTAGCTTACTCAAATCGCTCTGCATTATCACCTTAGCATTGTTTAATGCAAGACAATGTATTTGTGGCAATAATCATTCTCTCTCAGGGAATAATTTACCATGCTCTCCTATCAACTTAACATCTGAAATTCTGCAAGACACTTTCATATAAAATGTCAAAGTTTAGAAAAACTCAGACACGAAGTTTGTTCGTAACAGTAAAGTTTTGGAACATGTATACTTCCATTTACATTTTCAATTCTATTTTTCTTAAAATCAGTTTCATAAAATGTTATATGGTCATAATCAATATAACTTCATAATCTGCTGTTAGGTAATTTCATGATTCAAATCTCCTGTTGTTTTGATTTTTTTCCTCATACTTACTGAGCTACCTTTTAATGCACAAAATAATTTTTCAAAAAGCAGAAAATGTCATTTTATTTTGAAGATGAAGAAAGCAAAGTGTGGGTAAGTTAAAAGGTCTGACTATTGCCCGGGCTGGTGTGGCACAGTGGACTGAGCATCAGCCTGTGAACCAAAAGGTCACCGGTTTGATTCCCAGCCAGGGCACATGCCTGGGCTGTGGGCTGGGTCCCCAATTGGGGACATATGAGAGGCAACAGATCCATGTATTTCTCATGCACTGATGTTTCTCTCCCTCCTTTCCCTTCTCTCTAAATATCTTTATAATAATATTTTAAAAAGGCCCTTGCTGGTGTGGCTCAAACTAGCCTGCGAACCCTTCACTGGTTCGATTCCCAGTCAGAGCATATGGCTGGGACTCGGGCCAGGTCCCCAGCGGGGGGTACACAAGAGGCAACCACACACTGATGCTTCCTTCTTGCTCTCTTTCCCTTCCCCTTTCTCTAAAAATATATAAATAAAATCTTTTAAAAATAATAAAAAAAGGTCTGACTGTTAATTCCTAATCACCCTGGAAAACATCCTACCTTCCTGGTAGGATGATCTAGGCTAAACTAAAGTTAAAAATTAAGGGAAGCAACTATAAAATCCATGTAAAAAAGAATAAGCACTTCCTAATCAACTGAGAAATAAATGAGACTAATTAGCTCTTTATGTGCTGGCTGAACATGGCATTTAACTATCCAGACCAAGCTTCTCTCATGTCTGTTCTCTTTAAGTGGCTGAATACGAAATGGCTACCTTCCAAGTTCACAGTCTAGTCCACACACAGACATCCTCTAGCACGCTGGTTATGGGTATCTGCAGGGGCTGAAGGACAGTGAGTGGCAATCATCTCCTGATCATCTCCACGCTGGGTCACCCTTTGCCCACCATGTCAGCATCTCAGCTCCCAGGACACAGGCACCTTTCTCAGGAGACGCTTCAGGAATCAGTGAGCTCCTGGACAGATGCCACATAAGCTTAGACGTCTTCTACTCTCCAGCCAGAAAGAACATGCAAAACATTCTTTATCAAACAGTTGGCATGGGAAATTGATTCTTATGTCATATACAGGGTGAGGCAAAAGCAGGTTTACAATTGTATGGAAAATAATATACAATAATTAATAAACAACAATAAAGAATAAACTGTTTCACATACTTACAACTGTAAGTCTACTTTTGCCAACCCTGGTATGTTGGCAGAAACCCTGACTCCAAAGCAAAGTTTGGAGGAACAGTACAGAGTTCTGAGGCCCAGACACTATCGCTGGCTAACTTCACATTATGACGTCTGTCATACAAAGCAGGTATTTAAGAAAGGCGAACAAATGACCTTATACTCACGCTTGACTAATAGTCAGTTCTTTCCATGAGCCAGCTAAGACAGGTTTTGCTGTTCTAAGACAAAAGTTGAATTGAAAGAGAACAAAGCTCATATCAAAAATGTCCCATATTTTTAAATAAATCCCACAATCACTATTCTGCATGCTGTTCAGGCACTGAAAAGGTACACTTCATAAAATCCCTTTCTACGACTGGTTTCAGAATATAAGATGACTAAAATGAGAACATGTAAAGAAAATTCCATTGTACTTTCATGAAATCTGCTTGCCGTGGAAAAGTATCAAAACACAGTCTCATGTAGGCTGGTCATGTTGGAGTATAGCATTTATTAAATTTTATCACTTATGATCACTGTATTATAGTCAAATGAAACCTGACAAATTTCCACATTTGAAAACACAGACAATGTACTGATTTTTCAACTATTTGCTTACATGTAGTTCTCAATTCTCATGCAGTGCTCATAATTAAAAGATACTGTACATTAACCCTCTAATATTATCATAATAATAATATCATTATTAAGGACTAACTCAGAGGGTAGAAGATGTCAACATAAATTCATTCTCCAAAAACTGCCTATAAATATATTGTCACAGTTCCCTGCAATTGTATAATTCCAGACCATTCTTCAGTAAAATGTACAATAGTAATCATGTAACAATAGTTATAACAAGGCAATAGCATCTTTTCAGGAAAGGAACACAAGAGATGAGACTCGAAGTGGAGGAGGAGAGACCAGAGCACGGAGAAGTCATTTCGGAACACCACACAGACTCCAGCGGTTCCCGCTTGCCAGTTGGGGGGCACATGCACGAAGTGTCCTTAAGCAGACAGCTGTCAGGAGGGTATGAAGAATTGGCTTTCACATCATGTATGTTGAGAGAAGATCAGTGGCATTGAGGACAAAGAACTGTGTTCATTATCTCTTGGGTCTGTCTATATCATCTATAGCTGCCAGAAGTCTCTGTCTTGCTTTTTTATTAATATGGGATCCCAGGCAAACATTTACCAGATTGGTCAGCTGCTTCGTTGAATACTCCTGCTCAAAAAAGAGAAGACCCAAACTCAGTACACTGCAAGACATGCATCGGATCAACACAATGGAAGGACAGACAGAAGTTCAGTCTCAGCAGATAACTGACGCAGCACTACAAACCAGGGACAAGCCTTGGACATTACAGTGGTGATGTGACAGACAAATTGCTCACTGAGCTATAGTAAGGGAATAAGGATACTGGGGCACACATTTGCAACAGAAGGCTAGAATCTTTATCACATGGTAGATAATCTGACGTGCCTGTGCTTCTGGTTATGCTTAAGATCATACACTTCCTTCTTATTTCTGTGACAGTCTTTGTTATTATCAATATACACTGGCATTTCAAATTTTCAAAATGCCAGTGATTAAGTATTTTCCAATACTCCACATTTTGCAAACATTGTATATAAGACAAAAACCTCCACTCACAGAACCACTACTCTTCTCAGATACAGTAAATGAGTAAGGTAATACAGATCCAAAAGCTACTGGTTTTTGAGCTCTCATATTTTCACTGGTAGCTAGTAAGTAAAATTGAGACCACAAGTACTTTCTATGTACAAATCTATTTGGTTTCTGAATTTCAGATATTGAGTTGCTTGGATGAGAAAGAACAGGGACTCGACAGAACGTTTTGCATATTGATGTGGTTCAAGAGTTCAAACATGGAGAGAGGGTTGCGGCAATCACCTAGTAAGAAAAGAACACGTCTTCAGTGGATGTAGCCACTAAAGATAGTGCAATTTCAAAATATAAGAAAGAGTTCATTGTAAAAACTCAGCAAACTACTCAGGTTGTGTACCTGACCTCCGAGAGCACCTGTCAACACCTGGGGAACACTCTTAAGTAACCAGTCAGCACCGAGCGAGTACAATTGTCATCCAGCACCGGACTAGACACTGTGGAACTGAAGTTCGCTTTAAGACAGGACAGTCCCCTTGCTGGGAAATTTTCACTGAATTACAAATATCAGTTACAGCTCTTCCAAATTACCAAACTAAAAATTTTAGTCTACTATACTAAAAGAGGAAAACATAAAATGGGCATCATTCTTCCATCAAATAATGGATATCTAAGAGCTGCTGCTTTTGCTCCTCAGCTCCCGGAAACCTCTCCCCAAACTCCTTCCTAGTGCTAACCCCGAAGTAGTTTCGGCTTATTTTGCTAAATGGATCTTAACAACATTCAGCAGTCCATCTGCACCTGGCTTAGCATTCTGGTTCTCAGAGGTCAGGGGTCAGTGGCATTATGCTAAATGAAATAAGCCAGGTGGTGAAAGACAAATACCATATGATCTCACCTTTAAGTGGAAACTAATCAACAAAACAAATAAACAAGCAAAATATAACCAGAAGCTGAAATTAAGAACAATCTGACAGTAACCAGAGGGGAAGTGGGAGGGGATAATGGGAGGAGAGGGGGAAATGTACAGGACACCCCCCCCACACACACACAAAATGAAGTGAGGGTGGAATCAGCGGAGGGAGGTGGGGATGGCTGGAGGCGGGGAGTGGTAGGGGGTAAATGCAGACAACTGTACTCAAACAACAATAAAATAATTAGTTAAAAAAGAAAATAGCATGTACACTTCTGCTTTGCTCTGAGAGATCTGAAACTGACCTACAAGTGGGCATGTGTATTGTACAAAAGACTCAGGCTAATGGTCCAGGCTAATAATCATTTCATTTTTCTAAAATGTTGAAACCAGAAAGGATGAGCCTAATGAAGTAAATATAAGTAATTCCTTTTGTCTGTACCCAGTCAAATAAAATAAAAATTTACATAGCCTTTACTAATGATGTTTATAGCATAAATAAATGTGAACTCTAGTTATTGAAGATGTGGTAAAACTGTAACACCTCACACACTTTCATTAAATTTGTGTTCACATATTGTCTATCCAGGCAAATGCTATTAACAATCATACAGAAAAGCTCACCATATTAGTGCTCTAGTGATGTATGTTGATTTGAACTATATCAAAACTTCAGCATCTTAAATAACACTTAATAAATTATATTTTTCTTTACTTATCTACAGGGTCCAGCAGAAGTAAGGCCTGCTTGAGTGTGGTTGGTAGGGTAATAATATGGGTAGAATAATGTATAGTTTTAATTTGAACATTTCACCTCCAATGTCATATGATGTGCTTGAGTGTGATATTGTTATGTTACAGACTTACATGCTTATGATTTTGTAATTTGTGCCAGACCCTGTATTATATATATCCACACAGAAGAAAAAAATCTCATCGGCACTTGAGGCAAAATCTAACGGAGGATGAAGTTGCACTGAGCCATTTAATACTCATATACTCAATCATCACCACTACATGTCCGTGAGTTCAGGATGTCATTAACTCCTTCACTGTGGAGGGCTGTAAGGAGGTTTAAGTTACAGCTTTGTGAATCACCTAAATGTTGCTATATTCAATTTGTCCTGATGTTAACCAACTTCAGCTTTTTCCTACAATGGCTGCAGGATAATCATAGCTAACGTTCAGACTTGGGCTATCTTTCGAGATAATTACTGTTAACAGTTCACGAAGATCTTACAAGATTTCATTAGGCAAAGGGCACTGCATGGACACTGTGTGAACAGGATAAAGACATGGCCTAAGAAGTTCATGCTAAACAAGCAAACGTTTCTTTATATTTCACCCTCATGACTTTGAATTACATAATATACCCGACAAAAACGGAACAAAGGAAAAGGAGAAAACTTAATTAACGGCCTTCCGGCTCTCACCCTGTGCTCTTTGATCCAGCGCTCCATGTCATTCTCAGTTAGGTAGTAGGCTTTAATATAGGTTTCCACAAATTCCTTATCAGGGATGGGTCTAATATCTGTTAGCTTTTCAAGTTTCATTAAAAACTGTTGAAAATCCAACTGCATCAAGGCACGACCCTCATTACTACACTTCTTGACATTGGCATATCTAAGATACACAATAATAAAAAAAACATAAATGATGGAATGGTTAGAAAAAGAAATCTTTAGGTACTTAAACTTTTCTCTAATCCAAAACTGGACAAATTCACCATTTTCAGGGGAAAATGCACATAAGCCTTGAATCAGGCCTTGTCACTCAACAGTCATTTCATCTATCTGGGCCTCAGTTTCCTGACCTGCAAAGCTAAGAGACTAAACAACTTCTGAGGTTCTTTGTTGTTCTCCATGCTCAATTAACACAGTCACTTGTACCCTGGCTGAGTGACTTGGTTGGTTGGAGCACTGTCCCATGCACCAAAATGTTGTGGGCTCAATTCCAGTCAGGGCACATACCTACATGGTGGGTTGGATCCACAGGTTGGGGTGCATAGAGGAGGCAACCAATCTGATCTTTCTCACATCAGTGCCCCCCACCATTTAAATCTATAAACATATCCTCAGGTGAGGATTAGAAAAGATAATAATAATATAATCACCTAAAAGAAAGTTACACTGATATTCCAGTTAATATAGCTGCCAAGAATTATTTCTAAAACTAAGCTATAAATACTAAGTAATCTTAACTTCATAAAACTGCTCAACATTGTAACTACTCGATACAGAAAAAACAAATGAAGTAATTCTCCCATGAATATTCTTCAAACCTGAAAAATGTATGAGTATATAAGCACAGAAAGTGTACACATATACTTGACAATAAAACACTTAATATACTTATTTTGAGATCACACATTACTGAGAAATGGTGTGTTCTAAGGCTGAATAGTAATAAGAATGAATGCATTAATTCTCACATACATTTTATTACTCATCAGTGTCTCATTCTTTCAATCATACAAAACTCAAAGATTCCAACCCTAAGGAATGAGATACTTCCCCTAAGGAAAGTTTCAAGAAGACTAAACTTACACTATTTAAAGTGACCAAATGATTTTTTAAAAATAAAATACAAGTGAAAAAATTAAGTGTTTATACAGAAATATAACATTTATTATTCAGTTTTCTACTTTATTAAACAAATTTATTAAAAACACTTTTTGCAGCCCTGGCTGGCGTAGCTCAGTGGATTGAGCGCGGGCTGGGAACCAAAGTGTCCCAGGTTCCATTCCCAGCCAGGGTACATTCCTGGGTTGCAGGCCATAACCCCCAGCAACCGCACATTGATGTTTCTCTCTCTCTATCTCCCTCCCCTCCCTCTCTAAAAATAAATAAATAAAATCTTTAAAAAAAAATGCTTTTTGCCCTAGCTCAGTTGGTTGGAGCATCATCCCATACACCAAAGGATTGTAGGTTTGATCCCCAGGGACATACCCTAGGTTGCAGGTTCAATCCCCAGTCGGGGAGTGTACGGGATCAGTGTTTCAGTGTTTCTATCTCGCATCAAAGGTCTGTCTCTCTCTTTTCCTCTCTCTTAAAAAAAAATCAATAGAAACATATCCTCAGGTGAAGATCTAAAAAATAGTAATAAACAAGTTTTTTAAAAACTTTCTAATCAGGATTGTTGACACAGAGCCATCTGTGACTTCTAGCAGGTCTGGCTTCAAGCCAGAGTGCCTGACTGCTGTCAGCTGGTCACTGTCACCTTCTCACTTCCTAATGCATTCTTTCTGTAACTGATAAAAACTGAGGAGAAATCAGATAAATAATGTGTGAAAATCCAATTGATTTGTAATTCCAGATCACTCTGAATGGGCTTTGACAAAGTAGTTCACTGTAAGGGATACTTCAAATGTGTTACTAACTCTCTTTGGTGTTCTAGATGTTATGGGCAGAGGAAGCACAGTCTCTGAGTGAGTAGAAAATTATTACTAACAGATCTTCAGAATCAATATATGAAAGAATTATACAGTTTACTATGGCATAATAAAGATATTATTAACAGTGGTATAGCGGCTTTGAGGACTGACTTTGCCATCAGAAAATCAGGAGTTCATAAGCCTTCTCTGTATTTAAAGCCTGTAAACTTGTCAGGTAAATTATGCACTCTGTAAATTATGTAAATGTCCAACCACTATGCTGCACACCTGAAATGAACACAGTATTGACCATCAACTGCAACTGAAAAAAATAAAATAAAATGGGAATATTCTCAATAAATTAATAATAAAAATGTAAAATTAAAAATTTTATTTAAAAACTAAATTTTAAAATTTTAATTAAAATTTAAAAACTTTAAATTAAAAATTAGTTTTGATTTAATTTTTAAATTAAAAATTAAAAATTTAATTCCCTTTTTAATTGAAAATTAGTAATAAAAATAACTGTGAACTTGGACAAGTTATTTAACCTATTCAAGCCTCAACTTTGAGGCCAGGTATCCTTGCTGACATAACAGAGAGAATAACAACACTATCAAAGCGAGTTTTTGTTAGGGTTTCTTAACATAATCCTGTAAGTCCTTGGTTCAGTAAATGACACAGTGCCCCATAAATGTCATGAGTAATCATCGTAATGATAATTATATTATTAGATAATAACAGTGACTACTAGTTTAACTTTCGGAGAACCATTAGCTGCTGCACCCCTCACTCTCCAATGAGCTGGCTCTAGGTCACCAGCAAGAAAAGAAAGCGCAGAGAGAGGCAGCCCAGGAAGGCTAGCCGTATTCCAAAGTCTAACCTAAATTATTATGGAATTATCTGCTATTTGTCGCTATCTCCACCTGACTCTCTCTACCCATTAGTGAGAACATGCCATGTTATTCATGTATTAGTATTTATCACCAAGGAATCAGATAACGCTTTCACAAAACACTTACCCCTCCACAATAGTTCTATTAGCCAGTCGTATACAATGTTCCCAAAGTATATTAGACACAGGCAAGGGTATCCGAACTCTCTTAGAAACTTCATTTAACCTCCTGTTAAACTGCTCAAATTCCTAAGAAGACAAAAGTCATGGTTGTACATGAATATAATTATAATGCCACATTGCTTTCCCTCTTAGTCGCCCCCCCAAAAAAAGATTTAAAAAGACCCAGAATCAAACCAAGCAAAAAGAGATAATGCCATATTCATTCAATTTGATGTGCTTTAAAGAACCTTCATATTGTTTAAATTATACTGCAACACAGAGTAGGTACATATATTTAATCTCGAAGGAGCTGTCATCAGCTGATTAACGATGCTGACAATGTTCAAATGTCTTTATGTCTCATATTTTTCTGTGACTGTCAGTTATGGATTAAAAGACCTGAATAATCTGTTTCTAAAATATCTTCAAGAGACCCAGTTTTAAAAAAATGTTTTAATAAGCTTTCAATTCGAAGTGAACTATTTGTAATTTGTGGCTATCTCTATTCCTTAGAGAGCAGTCTGGTAAGTTATTCTCTTTCCTACATATTTTTTCAAAGTAAATATTATATAGTAACTGATTTGAAAGTCATATAATAGCTGCTAATTTTTAGTAAAATGGACAAAATAAAAATATTTTCAATTACCAACAGAAAACTGAACATTTTTATTACTTATTAGTAACTTTTATGATCATACTTTACTAAAAATAAAAATACATGTAACTAATTTAGACAATTCAAATTACATAAAAGCGGCAGGTAGTTCACCCCTCAATGAATGTGCTCATATTTCTGGTTTCCTTGGGCTATTAATATCTAAATACGATCATTTACAAAAGTAAATGCTGTTGATCCTTGCTTGACAATATATTTCAAAACTTCAGAAGGCTTAAAATGACCCTTTTTCCCTGAGGTGTCCTCCACAGAGAAGGTACACAGCGCTTAGCAAGTCAAGCCTGACACGTGCCCAAGTCTTCTTGGGCAAGAAAAGTCTGATTTGACCATCGCCAGTCAGGCTACCACATAATTATTTTTGTGTTATCCTTTGCCACTTCCTAAATTACAATTTTTTGATTTTTATTTTGATAGTTAATTGCTTTTAATTATTCATGAAAAAGAAGTGCATCTTCAATCCACTAAAGTTACTTTTCAAAATAAAAGTTAAACAAATAGGTGCTCTTCAGCTTCATTTCATGACTCTGGTCCAGCAGAGTATTTGCTGCTGTACATACATTTCCCTACAGGAAACTCTGCTTTGGGTGTCAAGAGCTTTCACTAATACTTCAAAGATAAAAGTATATGCTTACCATATAAAACGTCATTCTATTCACTGCTAAATACATGTGCAAGAATGCTTCTTGGTAAATGAATAATAAAACCATTTCATTTTACTTAGGGTTCTTTTGAGGCAACAGTGAACAGTGCTTTTTACCTACTGGTTTGAACTTGGAAAAGCAATAGAACAAAACTTGTAACAGTTTATGAAAAGTTTTAAGCTGCTAAAAACTGGATAGCATTGGTCCTTTCTTATAATGTTCTTTCTTAGAATATAGTATTAATGTTTCTTGGAATTAGGAATAACTGAAGCAAGTAGCCTCCTTCTGGTATGAATAGTCACTGAGTGCAGGAGTCTCTTTTTCTACTGTACCCTCCAAGTACCATGGTAGCATGTCATAAAAAATAGAATCAACTTTTCAAAAACAGAATTGTTCAAATAAGACAGTGTGTGATGATATGTACATTGCATTTATCTTTTATATTCCAAATTAAAATTCTCACCGGAAACCCCCTGGGTGCTCCAGCAACCAAAGGTCTTCCAGGGTGGCAATCGCAGAGCGCTCTTGTTGTCACTCGCCCCTCAGATCTCCCGTTAGCCCCCGAGAAGCTGCTAACTGATCTCCCTGAGGTGCTGCTAACTGACCTTGGCACCCTCAGACCTGAACCGGCCCTGGGAAGGGGCACTACACTGCTGGGAGCTGGCACGTGGGATGCATCCCACTGCGCTCTCTGTTTGGATCTCTGGCTTTGTCTACTGGTTCCCAAGTGTCCCAGGCTATTATTCTTTGACTTGGAAGCAGGTAAAATGTTCATGTAAACAAAGTCAAGAGCTTAAGAAGGGCCAATTTTATTTTCACTGACGAATATGAAAGACAGAATTTTTCTGAAAGCTGGTTTTCCTTTTCTCAGATGCTCTTTCCTTGCCTCAGACACCCACACAGCTCATTTCCTTCCGGCCTCTCCTCAATCTCATGTTACCAGAGTCCTTCTCTGAGCACAACTAACCACCTGATATTTCTCCTCCACTCACGCCCTGCCACTCTCTACTCCTCTTCTGGTAATTTATTTTTGGAGAGCACATAAGTTCCTTAATTCAGGACTACATTGCCAGCACCTAGATCAGCGCTGGGATGTGTCAGGTGATCTATAAATACCTCGGGAGGCACAGATCTTTAAAAAGTGACTACAATTCTTTTCAGAAAAACTGTAAATGTAAATCATTAAATGCAAAGGTAATGTGATTTCTGGAGAAAAACAACTTAGCACAAGCAGGTGTACAGTATGGTCTCTTGCTAATGGACAGACACAACTGCAAAACTACCTTCTCGTCTTGACAGTCGTGGCTACTGAGATAACACAGTATAACACAATATAACACAGCACAGTCAGCCAAGACATGCCACTCAAACTCCAACCCAAAGTGGAAAATCAGTGAGCAAAACAAAAAAGCTACAAAGTATTCTTGAGTCTAAAAGAACACAATTTGGAAAATAAGTATAGTCCACTGCAGGGACTTGAATATCGTGATGGTAACAACGTGGTAATACTGTAACTGCAATCTCACCCCTCCAGAGCCACTGCAACTGTAGGAGCAGTCAGTCCTTAGTAGCATGTCTTCAACCAAGATGTTTCCCAGAGTACTTGCCTTTAGCAGTGCATCCACATAGATGTTGTGCTGCGACATAATTTCCTTTACGTCCCATTTCACGTTGGCCATCAGGAGCAGCATCTGTTCGTAATCAATGGCTTTCCCAGCTACGATCCAGTAAATTGGTTTGCGTAGTTCACTGGCAGTTGAGACTGTCTGAAATAAATTTCACAGAAACAAAAAGGAATGTTTTCTAAAAGTATCAGATTTATGAAGAATATTTTGCTCCTATTTCTAGTATATATGGTACCTTAATATAAAACTATTCATTTGCAGATTTATATTATGAAAATACTTTAATTCAAGGGCAAAACTCTTACTCAAAATATAATTTTGAGACACTCAATAAACTTGAGGACCCAGACACCACAACTTTAAAGGAACCACAGATTTTCTTGGAGACTAGCAAATGCTTCTCAAATTGTTTCGTTTCTCTCCATTTCGACCCCTACTCCCCCACCTCAGGATTCCAACATTCTTGACTGTATTTCTGTAAGGGCCCTCAAGCCAGTCTCCAGGCCTCTAGGCCTGCCAACTAAAGCCCGTTCTTCACACTGCCTCCAAAGCACACTCTCCGAAACACACACCTGGCCACCCCACTCACCTGGTCCAAATCCTCTAGCACCTTCCCAGCATCCCTAGAATAAAGCCCCACTCCTGGCTGAGAGCACTGCTTATCCCTCCGCCAGCCCTCCGCCCTGCTCTGATAATGTGGCTTGTTCTCAGCCACTCAGTGCGCCGTGCTCTCCCTCACCTGCTGCTCTTTGTAGAAGTTGTTCCTTTAATTTGAATATACTCCCCACTCAGCTGGCTGGCCAATTTAAACATCACTTCCTCCAGACAGGCCTTTCTAGACACCCTGCTCCCAACCACACACCCTCTCCACATGCAGCCGAGGTTACATACCCTGCCACTGCTGCTTTCCCTTTTTTATATTTTGAATAAATTGGTTTTCTCTCTCACTGCACCAAAAGTCTCAGTAAGTATTTAATACAGGCATGCAGGTGTGAATAAACAAATATTCTACTCCAGCTCTCCTGGGACTGATCACCAGTTTAAAAAAGAAAACACCTAAATAACATGTGACAGTCTTATCTTGCCCACAGTGAAACGACACTCAAGACTGACCACCTCTGACCTGAGAGTAAAACTGCTGGAGGAAGGGCTTTTTGACTGCAGGCATCACAGCATCCAGGTGCGGCTGAAGGAACTCAAACTGTTCGGCCAAGAACACCCTGAAGGGAATAAATAACCCACCTTGTAAACAAAGCACAAGATTCAGAGCCTGCCAACATTTTTGTATAAGTAATCTTTAAGATCTCTAAGCAAAAGCTTAACAATTAAAATTATTTTCCACCTTAGTGAACTATCTCTTGACACGCTCATCTACACAAAAATTAAAGCTAAAGAAGTTACATGCTTCAACTGCATTAAGAACTGGAGGATTTATAAAGGTCAGGAAGCACTTGTGCTGATGGCAAGGGTCAACTATGTTTAACACTGAACTGACAATGTAACTATAGTTTCTCCAGAATCACAACTCAACAGTAAAATAGAATGTATATTATAATATGATTTTTTAAAGTTTTATTTAAAGCATGGATCATGTTGCTGAAGATTGAAACTTAAAAGACCGGCTTCCTTCCTTTCCTTCCTTTCCCTCCTTCCTTCCTTCCTGTTATATAACTGAAAACCAACCATATAGTTTTAAAAATCCACTGGTAATCTATTTTAGGACCTACTTCTCAAAAACATAAGCAATATTTACACGTGGAATCTGTATAGAGCTACAAGTCTAATTACGCAGTGCTTACTTTAATAACTTTACTTTTATCCAATGGCAGAGCAACAGTTTTTCACAACTTACAAGGACTCTGTGGCTACCACTCTTTCCGCCAGCCCGTACAAGGTATCCCCAGATGTCAAAACCACTAGGTGACTGAGGTGTGGGCTCGGTACCTTCTCCTTTCTCTCTTCTGCTGCAGTGAGCGTGGCCGTAGGATCCGCTGAAACTTCCTGAAAATACAACACATGAACATGCACAGTCTGAAACAGCAAATCTAATGGCAATAAACCATGTGATTTTACCAAACTGGAGCTATAATTAACCTATGCTCAGGCATGCATTAATTACATTTGGTTCCTCTTTTTTCCCCTCTTACACTTCCTAACTATTGGAACTTTCCTTTCTATACAAAGTGAAAACGATCCAACTCTACCTGCTGCTGTCTGAGCATGACCTGAAGTGGACAACACGAGGAAACTTCGTGACCTGAAAGATGTTTCACAGGGACCACAGTGAGATGCCCATCAAGAACTTGTAAATGAGGCAAAGGAGATTGCTTCTTGAGAACTAAGTTGGTAAATATCAAAACTATGGTGTGATTAACCATTTCACACCCAAACCAATCAAGGTGCCTTTGGTATAATTGCAAGGATGCAGGGTTAGAATGAAGTTATAAACTGCAACAGAACCAGCTGTATTATGTCTGTCGGGGACAGATTATTGATGAGAAGGAAGATGGTTAATGGGAATAAGAGAAAGGGATGCCCCAAAAGCAGGGTGTGTTGAGCTTTAAAAGATTCTCAAAGAAAATTAAAGCACAAAAATTAGACATATAAAAAAACCTAAAATGTAAATCTAGATTAGATTACTTTTTAAATCCATTACATAGTCACAAATCACTGACGATTTCCTTATAAGTAGAAGAGACATCAAATGCATTGGACTCTGGAGTATAACTTAGGTTTATAAGTTTAGCAAAATGAAAATAAAACATTATAAAACCTTTCAAGTTAGAAAATGGTTTTATTCTTCATTTCTATACCCTATCTTTCTAAAAGAATACTGTCTCTTTTTAATCACTAATTATTCTTTAGTTGTTTGGGGCACAACCATGCTTTCTCTAGGGAGGACCAGGATAAGGGAACCATGAGAATTAATCAATGTTGCAGTTCCTTTATTTACTTCCTTCTACTAAAAAAGGAAAAACATCACCCTATCCCTGGAAAAAAAATCACAAAATCACATACTATTTGATACCAACTGCTTGCTAGTGATATGGAATTCTGGTGGATGTTACTCGTCTTCTTCCAGTAACACCAGGTCTCACTATCTCCTCCACTAACTCTTGGGTAGAAGCTACCTCATCTCTCACTTACACACTGCAGCCAAAGTAATTCTCTTTTAAATATTTAAGTTGGATCATGTCAATTCTGCTTAAACCTCTTCAATGGCTTCCTGCCTTCCTTAGAGTAAAATCCAAAGGCTCTACACAATCTAGATTCTGGCTTCCTCTCTGGTTTCATCTACCACTATCATCACTATCATCTTGCTGACTTCCTTCTTCTAATTATACCAGCCTCTGCTGTTGCTGGAATAGGCCAATTATTGTCCCACCTCAAGGTCTTTGCATGTTCCCTCAACTGAAACATTTTCCCCAAAACATCCCCTCCCTACTAGAAAGCAAAGTGCATATGGGTAGGGAGTTTTATCTTGTTGCCCCCTCCCCATCCAAGTTGCATCCCGAACTCTCAGAAACTGCCTGGCCTCATGTTCGATCAACAGGCACTAACTAAATGTTTGCAGAATAAATAAACCCTCATCCAGGTGGCTCACTTCCCTACTCTTCCTTCAGGGATCTACTTCAATGTCACCTTCTCAGAAAGGCCTTCTCTGATCACCTAAAGAAAATCACATGCTTTTCTCCTTTTTCTACCCTTCTTCCCTAGTTCTTCATAACTCTTGACACAATCTAAAATTAAATGAGATATTCATTTATTCTTCATCTGCCTCCTCCACTAGAGGGACCAATGGTGTTCCACAAAGTATTTAGGAATTCAGTATGAACAACAAATGAATGAGAAAAACAAAATTCACAGACACACAACAGTATGGTGGTTACCAGAGGCAAGGGTGGGCAGATGGAGGGGTAGTCAAATATATGACGATGGAGGATCTGATTTCGGGTGGTAAATACACAAGGCGATATACAGACGATGTATCACAGAATTGTACACTTGAAACCTATGTAATTTTATTAAGCAATGCCACCCAATAAATTTAATTTAAAAAGAATAAAAGTGAAAGAGAAAAAAAATAACAAAGGTAGCTAGCTATCCAGCCCCGGCCATTGTGGCTCAGTTGGCTGGAGCATTGTCCCATAAACCAAAAGGTCACAGGGTTGATGCCCAGTCACAGCACATGCCTAGGTCGCAGGTTCGGCTCCAGGTGCGGCACATACGACAGGTAAGCCGTTGATGTTTCTCTCCCTCTCTAAAATCAATAAGGATGTCCTCAGGTGAGAATTAAAAAAAAAGATAGCTACCCAACTATTGTAAAACCTCTGAGTCCACTCATCACAGAGCTCTTTGCCTTCTATTTCCAACACCTCCTATACACTCTGTATTTTCTTAATTTGGAGTTGTGAATATCCATCTCAGAGCAAGTCAAAGAAGGGTAAGGAGAACTGAAACTCTGAAACAGGAAAAACTAATAAAGGAATTGGGAGAAGGCTAGGGCATATGGCTACTAGACTAGTCACAGTGGCCCCAGTGGGGTAAAAATAGGACTAACAGAAAACAGCCCCAGCAAGACAGATTTGACTGCATCCTAACAAAGCGCAAGCAGTTGGACAGAGTGTAAGCAGGAAGGGTTGCTGTGGGTGGTTATGAGTTCCCAGTGGAAGGAGAAGTTCAATCAGAAGCTGATAGCTACTCAGTATATACGAATACTCGATCTATAGATTTAATGAGCACCAATAAACTTTCTTCTATGAAGCATTATATTCTATAAGTACAACAAATTCTCCATTCAAGCACTGAACACACACTCTTTTCAAATATTGTATAATTGAACTAACAAAAACTGACATGAACTTTCTGCCAATACTGCACAATCTCACACTCAAAATAGCTCCAGGATAACCACGAATACCCCACATTATGATAACAGAGTTACTCTGAGTTTCATTCTTTTAAGATCAGGTATCACCATATAGACAACATATTTATAAAATTAAAAGCTTCTTTGAATTTAGATACTAACTGGTCAATCTGGGATAGAAGAGGGAGATGGAACTGGGAGGTGATGAAGGCAGAGAGAGGCCATCACGTGCAGCCTGAGGGGAGTGTAGTTTATGTGTGGGTGTGGCTGGACCAGCCAAAAGCACTGACCTCCCTTCCTCCTTGGCCACCTGCAATTCAAACGTGCTGAGTCCCCTCTCTACTCGCACAGCTCTTTCACTACATCCTCCTTGCAGAGACCACTGGACTTGCTGCCCCCATTTCAAACGGTTTCCATTAGGATGCCTTCCTTTGTTCCCATTTAACACTGGTATTTAGGCACAAAAATTAGGGTAATTATCTGCTCAAAGGCTAAAATTCAATGTTTACATTTAGGGAAATAATGCTTGAAGAGAGCAAGAGTTGCACAAATGACCAGCTGACAGAAGTAAATGGTGTGTGCTTACTGCTCACTTAGATGGACCAGTGTTTTAGTTATACCAGTAAAATCAGGGGAGGAAATACAACTTTTTGAAGACATTGAGAAAGAAAACCTTAATCAAACTTTATTCTCACAGTGAATATCATATTTTTTAGCCTTTCCTGCAACCAATTATCACTACTAGGAGAATTCATATTTATAAACTTTTATGGACCAATTTAAAATATATTTTAATATCAAAGATTTAAAGTTGGCCAAAGGTCTTAAGCAAACATTTAGCATCACCAAGCGGACAGTGAAAAGTCACATTTCTGGTGCCGTTATCACCTATACCTGCTCGTTTCCTACTCTTCCCCATCAGACCCTTTTTCTGAGCCTTCACTTGATGTGTCAAACAAATTTTCTTAGTTTCCTTGACTTCATATGATAAACAATTTTAGGTGGCATCTTTAAGAACATAATGATTCTATTTGCTTTTTACGGCTAGGCAAAACTTAGAAGATAAATATGGAAAAATAAAATGACAAAACATACTGTTAAAATGTTGACTAACACATATAAGAAATAAAAGGAAAAATACTACTTCAATCTAGTTGTTCCAAATTGGTTAGGCAACATATTAATAGCAAACAAATGTACTCAATAACAAGAAATCAATCAACATTCTCTGCCAATCTTGATGCAAATTAACAAGGTGAAGAAAAATAGCTAGAATACACTAGCTTACCAAAACCTGACATCAGGGTCTAGTATATGACAAATATATTTTCTAAAATAATAAACCAATGTTTATCTGTATGAATAACAATTTAACATGCAAAACATTGAAAACTAATGGAAAATTTCAGGACAACTTCTAATATATTGCTGTAGAGGCTTATGCTCCAAAGGAGTAAGGACCATGAGAGGGTCAAAGGTCAGCATACCTCATAAACCAGAATCACTGCACAGCCTTTCTGATCCTAAGCGCTGTCTTTAAGAGATGGGAAGAATAAGGATATAAAGAAAAGATACCTTTAAGAGACAAGGTACCAAAGAGAAAAATAGACATATTTATTTGGGAATGGAGGTATAGCTGGTTCTTACACACACATTTCTAAATCTAACTACTACACCACGGTATTCAGGAAGAAGTTTATCCAGCGAACACAAAACTGGTCTGACAGACACTACGGACACACTGTTACCAACAGATGGGTGGCAGCTGGTCTCAAAGGGCCCCTGTGTGGTCCCATTATTTACCAGATCATGCTATTTCACTATACTTCAGATGGCAAAATCTGAGGCGTTAAACCCACACCGTAAGGGTCAAATCTGGACCTGTGGTTTGACCACCAACAAGCTAGTAACCAGCAGAGATGACAGTGACATCAGAATGAATGACTCTAGGGATAAATTACAGCCCATCAATCTTGAGGCATTAGTGAGAAACAAGAAAAACTTTAGCAACAGAGGAAGATCCAATGGTAAAGATTACACAAAGTATCAAACAAGGACAAGCAAAATCAAAACATAGATAACTGCCAATCAGGATGAAAACCAAAGGACTTTCGAGACAAAAAAAAAAAAAAAAAAAAAAGATGGCTGAGTCAAAGGAGCTTTGGACTCTGAAAGTGAAGATCAGGATCAAATAGGTAAGGCCAAGGAAACAAGCCCTGTTAAGCCAGGAGACACAAAACTTGCAGATTGGAGATTTATTTATTTATACTACAAAAATTTACTGAAGAAATGCTGTGTGCCAAAGTGATATGAAAATATATATATATACACTTTCATATGTACATATTTCTAAATATGTGCAAGGCAAAGAGATGCCCAAATCACAGGGGAGATGATGAGATGGATACAGGTCATTTTCTGCGCTCACCTGAGATATCACCATGTGCCTCTCACTTTATTCACCTCTCTGCTCAAAGATTACCGTCCTATCACTCAGCTTCGTTTTCTTCTTAGCACTTACAAGTATCTGACCCTATATTATATATTTGTTTATCTGTCTCTCTGCCCCAATAAAATACCAGTTCCAAGGAAACAAGAATTACCTCTTTTGTGCACTGATGAACTCCCAGCACCACAAAAATGCCTGACATATAACAATTACTTCAACAAGTATTTCTTAAAAGACTGAGTGACTGCACTGCTTTATAAAAACATCATAACAGAAGAATGCACATAATACTGAGCTTATAAGAAAAGAGGAAAATGACTGCTTGTTTAGGTAAGTAAATGAACAAAGGAAAATTTGGGGAACTCTGAGGTTAATGTAGATGCAGAGAAACATAAAAACAACAAAAATCTCTGGCTACAGTAACCAACCACAAGAAAAAAAATGTTCTTAAATGCTTATGTCAGCTTAAACACTACAGAGCATCAGCCCTGTTTTATGACCTTACCCTATCTTCTTAAAACACGCATTTCATCATGTGACATGGTCAAACACCCAGACTTCCCACAACATAGCCAACTAAACCCAGACTGGAATTTCAGAGCCACTAATAAAAAGTCCTCAACACTCTGCAGCACAGCTCTCCAGCATATACCAGGGCCCACCACGAAGACCTGCCAATCTCGGGGTCAGGCCTGCTCCCACCTCAAGGGCCCTGCTCAGCCGCTGAACCTCAATCTGGGTGCCCTTTCTTCTCTTTCCCACGAAGCCCATACCTGTTCACCAAAGTCTAGCACAAGTCTTACCTGCTTCTTTAGTCATTCTCTGACATGAAATTTGCACATACGCCTCTCCTCTCTTGAGCTTGTACTGGATACACTGCCAATATCACATTCTTCCATGTTTTCTCTCTCCAATCAGACTATAGGAAACCTCCACTTTACTTCCTCTGGGCGCTTGGTATGACACTAACACTCTGGCACTCAGCATACACGTAGACATATGCTTATATGCAGTTGCTTAGATGGCTAATTTCTATTGTATATAAACCCAAAGAATTGATTCCAATTGATTACTTACCATGTCAATAAGGCTCTCTTGTATTCTGTTTAGAGTTGTTCTTAGTCTACTACTACTAAGGCCTAGTCCCGTTGACTCCAGCTGAAAAAGAAAACAAAAGACGTGCTATCACTGTGGCGATAACCTTGCGAATGCTGTACTTCTAACTCACCAGAATGAAGAATCTGAGGAGTTTTCCCTCGAGACACTTAGCCTTTAGAGGGTTTCCAAACTTCATTTAAAAATTCTAAAACATCAAGGAAAGAACTCAAACCTTAGTCCTCAAGGGAACAAGAAAACTACTTACACATGTGCATTTAGAGGTCACACTAACATCTATTAATCTAATGAAGTATCAGGAGAGAGTTCACCAGAATTTCTTCCTACAAGTTATTACTTTTAGTTAAAAAAAACTTCAGATTTTAGATACTTAAAGACAGTACACTGTGTTATGTTTATGTAGAAGCATAATAATGTAGTGTTGCTAATTTAACACAAATTAGAGACAGCCAATGAAGGAGAGAATCCTAGAAGCAGCAAGAGATAAGGGGCCAGTAACCTACAAAGGAGTTCCCATCAGACTGTCAGCTGATTTCTCAAAAGAGACCTTACAGGCAAGAAGGGGCTGGAAAGAAGTATTCCAAGTCATGAAAGACAAGGACCTATATCCCACATTGCTCTATCCAGCAAAGCTTTCATTTAGAATGAAAGGGCAGATAAAGTGCTTCCAAGATAAGGTCAAGTTAAAGGAGTTCATCATCACCAAGCCCTTATTTTATGAAATGTTAAAGGGACTTATCTAAGAAAAGAAGATAAAAAAAAAACATGTATAGTAAAAGGACAGCAAACTCACAATTATTAACAACCACACCTAAAGCAAAACCAAAAGACACTAAGCAAACAACTAGAACAGGAACAGAACCATAGAAATGGAGATCTTATGGAGGGTTAGCAACAAGGGAGTGGGAGGAGGAGAGAGGGGGAAAAAGTACAGAGAATAAGTAGCATAGATTGTAGGTTGAAAATAGACAGGGTGAGGGCAAGAATAGTATGGGAAACGTAGAAGCTAAAGAACTTATAAGTATGACACATGGACACGAACTAAAAGGGGGATGTGGGTGGGAGAGGGTGTACAGGGTGGAGGGGAGTGAAGGGGGAAATGGGACAACTGTAATAGCATAATCAATAAAATATATTTAAAAAATTAGAGACAGCCTAAATCTTCATTCAAAAATTAATAAACTTTTTTGTTAGTAAACATTCCACAGTATAGACTACTCCTCACTATAACAAAGCGAAAGCATTTATAAAAATCTTCACTCAGGAAGGTAAATGAGAAGTGAGACTTGACTGCTAAGACATGAAAGGTTGGCTCCTTGATGATTCAATTGATGACTAAAAATTTAATTCAAAGGTAGTCATAAACACATAGAGACACCTGGAAAAAATAATATTCTGTATAAGTCAAAAAACTTAAAACTTTATTACTAATGAACTGTAAAATATATAATCTCACTGAGTCATAGAAATTGTGTGTGTGTGTACATACATACTGAAGCATACACACATTATCGTTCCTCATTGCTTCCAATCTAATACAAGAACACGAAATTATTTACACAACATGTGTTAGAAAGCCTCAAGCCAAAATAGTTGTGTGATGGCATGGTGTAGTTAAAACATGAACTAATTTTATATGGTAACTTTCTATTTTATTTTACCAGGTTTTTTAACTTCAGCTCATTTTTTTTTATTAGCTATTATACATAGTTAAATTCAGCCATTTTAAGTGTAGAGTTTGATCAGTTTTGGTCATTGTATACAGCCTGGCAACCAGCAACCGCCATCAAGACAGAAGAGTCCCTCACTTTAAAAAATGTCCTCCTGCCTTTTGCACTTTAGCACCTCCAACACCTTTATTTAACCCTGTATCTGCTTTCTGCCCTTGCAGTTTTGCCTTTTCTAAAATTCCATATAAATGGCCTTGGCTGGTGTGGCTTAGTGGACTGATTGCCAGCCTGCAAACTAAAAGGTCACCAGTTCGATTCCCAGTCAGGGCCCATGCCTGGGTTGCAGGCCAGGTCCCCAATAGGTGGTGCACAAGAGGTAACCACATGCTGATGTTTCCCTCCCTCTCTTCCTTCCCCTCTCTAAAAATAAACAAATAAAATCTTTAAAAATAAAATTCCTTATAAATGGAAACGTATAGCATGTAGTCTTTTGTGTTTGACTTCCTTCTTGTATTTAGCATGCTTTTGAGATTCATCTATGTTGTAAGTCTACTGGTACTCCATGCTCTTTTATTTCTTAATAACTAGCATTCTATAATATGGATACTTATTCACCAGTCAATGAATATTGGGTTCCAGTTTGGGCTATTTGAATACTATCACTATGAATATGCATAGTCTTTGTGTGGATATATACTTTGTGCAGTAAACATGTAGAAGTGCAATTTTCAGTTCACATATTTTTAACATATTTTTTGCCATACTGTTCTCCAAAGTGGCTATACCATTTTGCACTTTAACCAACAATGTATACAAATTCTTGATGCTCTATTTCATGAACTCAGTGTTTGCTGTTCCCCTCCACCCTCAATTCATATGGCGAAGACCTAAACCCCAATGCAGTGCTACCTGGACACACAGCCTCTGGGAGATAATTAGGGTTAAGTGAGGTCATGAGGGTGTGGGGTTCCCACACTGGGATTAGTACCCTCATGAGAAGAGACACCAAAGCATTTGTTCTCCTTCCACGGGAGAACAGAGGAAAGGCCACATGAAGATACAGTTAGAAGATAGACCATTTTCTGTTTTTCCTATTAGTTACTGTATGGTGTTAAAATCTCTAGCTATCATTCAATTTTTCATTTCTCTTGAATTCTGTCAATTATTGCCCCACCTATTTAGAATCTCTGTAACTAGGCACATCCACATTATCATTATGTGTTTCAGTTCAATTGACTCTTATGTCATTATAAATCCATCTGTGATAATACATTCTGCTCAAATTGATTTTATCTCATGTAAATGCAGCCTCCTTATGACCACTGTTTGTATGGCATAGCTTTACAATCCATTTGCTTTCAACCAAATGTGGTTTTTGTTATTAAGTATGGGCTTTGTTTTTACTCCGTGCTGACACTCTCTGCCTGTTGAGTGTTTAGTCCATTAACACTCAGTGTGACTGTGGGCTGGGGTTACAGCTACTATGATACGCCATCTCTCTTTAGTTCCTTGGCTCCTCCTTTCCTGCCTTTCCTGACTTCACGAGTTTTTCTGAATTATGTTTTAATTTCCCTGTTGGCGAAAACAGTTAAAGTTCTTTGTACTATTTTTCACTGTTGTCCTGTGGATTACAGTATCGTCTCACAGCCTATTTACTGTTAACAATGTACTGCTTTACATAATATGTGTAAGTCTTGCCATCTTATTAAGTCCATATCCCCCTACATAACTTGTTATAGTCGATATATGGAATACTTTTACATTATGAACTCCAGAAAACAAAGTTAGCATTTTAGTTTAGACAACTATATGGTTTATAAGAAATCAGGTGGAAAAATTTTTTAAAATAATCTTTTCGATTTTTCCAGGCAGTCTCCATTACCAATGCTCTTCATTCCTTTCTGAGAACCCGTGTTCTCACACAGCGTCTTCTTCCTTCAACCTGAAAAACTTCCTCCATCGTTTCTTGTATTACCTGATTGTTGGTGACAAATCCTTATTTTTTCTTTTATCCAAAAATGTCTTAATTTCACCTTCATTCTTAAATCATGTTTTTGTTGGATATAAAATTCTAGATAGACACTTGTTTCTTTTCTTTCAGTACCTTAAAGGTGTTACTTAATGCTCCTCTGACTTCCCCAGTTTTTCATGAGAGGTCAGTTGTTAATCAAATCCTGGTCCCTTTTACGTACAGTCATTCCTCAGTACCAGTCAGAGATTGGTCCCAGGACCCCCTCCCACACCAAAGTCCGTGGATGCCAAGCCCCTTACGTAAAATAGTGTAGTACTTGCAAATAACCTATGCACATCCTCCTGTGTTCTTCAAATCAACTCTAGATTACTTACAAAGTCTAAATCAATATAAATGTTATATAAATGTTACACTATATTGTTAAGGAAATACTGATAAGAAAAAAATCTGTATGTATTCAGTACAGACACAACCATCACAGGCCTAACCATATACTACACAGCACCAACAACATAATTTTTTTCCAGAATATTTTCAACCCACAGTTGGTTGGGTCTATGGATGCAGAACCTGCAGAGATGGAGGGCTGTACTAAGTCTGTTGTAGTTTTCAAATCAGTTCCACTAGGAGGTATCTCACTGCACTCTTCTGTGCTTATTCTGCTTGCTGTCCCTTTAGTATCTTGTATCAGCCTGTTCTAGCCAATGTTTCTTCAAATATTTTTTCCTACCTCATTCTTTCTCCTGTCTCCATCTGGTATATTCCAATTACATGTATGTTTAACCATTTGATATAATTTAGCATGTTCCTAAGGCTTTGATAATTTTTGTTTTACAGTCTTTTTTCCTCTATATTCATTCTGAACAATTTCTATTAGTTTAGCTTCAAGTTCATAAATCCTTTTCTATTATGCCCATTTGGTTGTTAAGTACTTTCAGTATTTCTTTTTAATTGTAAAGTAGTACTTTTTAGTTCTGGGATTTCACTTTTTTTAATTACTGTTTCTATTAGAACTTCTCATTTCTCTACTGGGATATTCATGCATTTAAAATGTTTGTTTTGCTTTGCTGAAGATATAATAGTCCATTTAAATTCCTTTTCCCTTAGTTCCAACATCTTCAAGTCAGACTAGATTGATTTTCTTTTTCCTTAAGGATGTAGTCCACTTTTTTGGTTCTATGTATTGTATGTTGGGTAAAGTTGGATTACATCATCAATCTGATTCTGGAGATTCTGAATTCTGTTCTTTTTCTCCAATGAGTACTCTTTCTTTTGTTTTCAGTATGTAATTTTATTGCCTGCGCTTAAATTACAAACTATCTCTTATGCAGCAACTTCAGTCTCTGTTCATATATTCTTTTCTTTGCTTGGCTCCAGTCGGTCTGCTGCACATAAACATGGTTCATGGGTTAGTCAGACACAGAGGTAGACAGCATTTGGTATCCTCTCTCTGGCTCTTTATGTTCTGAACTTTCCCTTTCTCTGGTTTTACTTTTCTGGTTCCCCAGTCCATCAAGACTGCAGGTTTTATTGCGCTTGCCTCTACCTGTGTGTCATGTGGGCATCACTTAGTCCTGGAGTAAAGGCCATGAAGATGTCATTTATTTTTATAGCTTCCCTTTCCTCAACCTGCATATAGCATCAACTCGCCGTCAGAGTCTTAAGCTCCCATTCCTCTCCAGGAACTTCAGGTAGTTGCCCTTTGTATACTATCCAGGTTTTATCATTGTTTTCTGCAGGAAGTATCATCCGGAAAGGTCTTGGTACATCCTATCCATGAATGTAAGTTAATTCATTCTTAAAAGATGAGATACTGAATCACAGACTCTCTACAAAGAAAGAGTTGCATTAATGAACTGTAACTTTAAATGAGGCTCACAAACTGTTGTCAAGTAAGAACCCTCATATGATTTACTTGGATAAGAAACAAAGGACATCAATCCACATGTCCTAAGAATCTACTATGTGCTCACTACTGTGTTAAGGTAAGCTACAGAATGGTCTTCACAGGAGAATATGAATAGGAAGAACCAAAGAAAATGTAATTCAAGAGGTGAACAATGGAAGGCTGGGGCAAGGCAAGATAAAGCAATCCTATGAGTAACATTATTATAATCAAATAGATTAGATACATAATTGAGTATCAGTTACAAACAGTTCAGTGTACAGCAGGAGCTTCAGGGGGAACTGCTATGAAGAGAAGGAATCCCTTAGCTTAATGCATATCCGCTGGTCTCCCAGCCAATGGCTTTCTAGAACCTGTGAGAAACAGATGTTTATTCTCCCACAAGCAGCATCTTACCTAAATTCACTCACACACTTTCTTCTGGGAAAGAAGCAGGAGCAACCAGTCTGTTCTTATCATTCTACTAATAATGACCTGACTCCCTCTCTAATCCTACCCACCTAAGACTCAACAGCTAACAAGCAATTTGGAATAATTATTTATTTATTTATTTATTTATTTATTTATTTATTTAAATATGGAAATGCCTAGAATTTCTAATGGGTTTGAAAAGTTGACTTGCTTAGGAAAGTAAAAGCTACCTCTTCAACATTACATTGCTGAATATGCTTATTTATGCCACTTATTCAGACTGTCATTCCAAAATTTATTTAAAGTAGCTAATTAAGAATATAACCATGCCTCATATAAAAAAAAAACTTTAAATGTATATAAAAATTAAGCAAAGCAAAATATGGGTAGAAAGTAAGGTGAAATTTTTATACCAAATTTTAAAGAAAAATTCCTTTTTATAGAGATACAAAGTCTCTGTTTTGCTTTAAACAGCATTTCTTTCAGTTTTTAAAACTCAAAAATAATAAGGTCTGAATTACAGATTATTCTAATTAAAGACATTTTCAATATTCAATACATTGATTATATTCAATATTCAATACATAGTAACTAAAAGCTACTATTACTAAGCATAATCTAATAGAAAAGTCTTTAAAAGTACAAGTGAGAGGCAGGCTAAGTGCTATATTTACTCATATATACTCACTCATATGCACACTTTGTACTGGCTCATATAATACAAACTGTCTCTGATGTGACACATATGGGGAGTCACCCAGGTTAAGAACAGAACATTCTATCTCACAGCTAGTTGCCTGAAAACACAGAATTCATATAATACACAGTTTCTAATATCACATATGGGTAAACACACAGGTGAAAGATAACCTTATAACTTACAGCTAATTGTGTGACTATAATGAAATAGCTTTTATTGAGTCTTACAGGATTGAAAATGCGTCTAATAAAACAATACCAGATTAATGTGTTCTTTAAAACAACAAACTTTGAATAAAATACGCAGCATGCTTTACAATTAGCACCTAACTATCCACACTTGCTAACTTTCTCAGGTTCTAGTGAAGCCTACTGTAAAGAAATCTGTGCTGGAATATAATCAGCTGGAAAGTCACATCTAAAAGCAATTAGTCCCCTAAAGTTTCCAAAGGACTCTACTTTAACACATCTGATCAATGACGTGGTCCAGAACTGTTCTAGCCAATGCAATAGTCACTAACCATGTGTGGCTATTTATATATAAAGATGAATTAGATAAAATTAAATACAACTTAAAATTTCAGTTCCTCAGTCACACTAGTCAAATTTCAAGCGCTCAACAGCCACATGTGGCTTGTGTCTACCATATTTGACAGTGAAAGTGCAGAGCATCCCATTACTGCCAAATTTCGCTTGGCCAGCACTAGTCTGAAGGCACAGACCCGGAGACAGAAACTCATCTGGAAGACTGAAAGAGTCTGACAATTAGCTAAAACTCTAGGATGCCCTTCATCTTTAATGTTTATATCTTGAGTTTCCAAATTCATCATGAGGAATTAGTATAAAGGGTCCGGCAGAAATAAGGCCTGCATGAATGTGGTTGTTAGGGTTATAATATGGGTGTAATAATTTATAGTTTTAATTTGAACATTTCACCTAAAATGTCATATGGTGTGCTTGAGTGTGATATTGTTATGTTATAGAATTATATGTTTATAATTTTGTAATAAAAAGGGGCGTTATTTGTATTGGACCCTATATATTTTATAGTAACAAATTCTGCATCAACACTTTGTCTCTGATTATATTAGAATTCTTTCTAAGGAAACTTCTGGAGAATTAAGAACACAGGAAATTTGGGTCCCATATTAAGAGATGTCTTTTATATACTTGTAATCACAGCAAAAATATGAACATTTACATGATGAATGTAGTGATCCATTAAAATTCACATTTTAAAAATTACAAAATATAGTATATGAAAAGTATTATGATATATTTATAGAAACAAGCAGTACACTTTTGCACGGAAAACTATAAACTAGGTGAACCACATAATAATCCTCAAATATCAGGTCAGTTACCTGCCAAATATTGGCTTGTTCTCCTTAGGAACAGAAAAGGATAAACTCATATGAGCTTTGGAAATACAAAAAGGAGTAGAAACATTAATTCTGTGGCAGGCAGATGGCTCAGCTCAAAGATTTTCAATTATTTTAATAAATATTTGCCATCATCTTCCGAATATAGTAGTGTCTGCTGTTGTTAGCCAGTATTTAAAATGTCTCATTTACTATGCAGTGATTATACACTGGGCCAGATTTAAACAAGGCAACCTGCACGTCTTTACTGCCAAAAATGCCAAGGTTAGAAACAGATGCTATTATTTTTACTGCCAAAACTTTGAATAACATACAATATGTTTTTCATATCAAAGCTTAAAATTAACATATAAATAAAGCAATTAGGCAGACAGAAAGCTGGTATCAATAATGTTGTTGGATTTTTGATGAAAAATTTTCAAAATAATGCTATTTGTATGTTTTATACAGAGGGAATGAACTGAACTTTACATTTAAAAAAAACACAGATTTTAAAACACTTTCTTTCCCCTCAAAGGTTGACTTACTGAATCATTCCGACCAAAAAAGGTATATATGGCATATAAGTAATAATCAAATAGCTGAGACATGAAATGGATGACATCAAAGGCAATTGGCTTCAGAATGTTCATCATCTGCATATATTTACCTAAAAAGAAAAAATTAGGTAGAAAAAATTAAATCTATTAGTCTATAATTATAAACTGACAATAAAATACTTTACCAAAATATTTTTTAAATGAAATCCTACATTTGTCAGTCACACTAGCCACATTTCAAATGCTCAACAGTCATTTGTGGCTAGTGGCTACTGTCCTGGACAGCAACATACAGAACAGCTACGTCATCTTGGAAAGTACTACTGGACAGCACTGATGTAAATAAGACCTGCCAAGACTTTCACATCATTATTCTTATTGTTTGTCAAATATTCATGGAAATCCTATACTGTTCTCCAAATGACACTGTACAAGCACACAATTCCTCATTTATTGGAGATTCCACTTACAATAATTTCTTCAAAAATGTTTGTATGTAACAAAACAGAAGATGATGTACTTGAAAAAAGGTATGGTATTTTTCATAAACATATACACACACAGGAAAAGTAAAGAGGCAAGAAGAGAAAGGACACATGGAAGACACTTCCCATTCTCTTAAACCCCAGCCTTGTGAAATCTTATGTCAAGACTAAGAACACTGCTTTATCAACACATAGCTCAAAAGCTCAATACTTTCAAAATGCCAAGAACATACACTCCGCATTCCTTCCCTGGGGAGAAGCCATATTCCATTTTCTTTCCTCTAAACATGATACAGTTACAGACACAAAAATTAAAAGCCAAAATTTATGCATTTATAAACAATGGATTTGAAGGTTGCATAGAAGATAGGCTAAATCAAATAATAAATAGTTCCCAAATTGTGTGTGTGTGTGTTTTTATTGAAAATAATAGAAATATGCTCTTCTAAAAAAGATGTTAAAACAGGCCATTTGCTTAATTTCCAAATAAGCAAATAATTCAGGTACTGGTTCTACTTCATGTAACTGCTATAAATTTTAATTGGCGCTATTGAAAACACCATGACTCAAGAGAAAACACATTGATGGCAGTAGAAAAAAAGACAAATTTACTCTAATGGAATGTCTACTATCTAAAACCATGACTGTATTACCTAAGAACTGACTACATCAATTTTAATTTACATGAGAGATATTAAAAAATAGTCAGATGGCCAGGAAGAGAAAGACAAAACCACACAAACATCAAAAAGTAATAAACATTCAACTTAGATTTTAGTCTTCCTCCTATTTATAAGTCTTTTGTTTCAGAATCATCTTCTAAATTATTTCATATATCATTCTTTTTTTAAAATAACAATAGAAAAATAGTTAAATATGCTCCTACAACATTCTAAGTTACTGTATAGATATTTCACCAACAAACATACAATTTATTAAACTGCAACTGTTTACACATAAAATAATGAGCCACTATACAGAAAAAAATGAAAAAGTATTGTTACATTATTTTAACCCATAAAAGAAAAAAAGAGAGATGACTAGGTAGAATAAGGAAGAATGCAAATATGTGGGTGAGAGAGACCCAAAATTCAGAGCTCCTCTCTAGTCCTAAAAATAAGATTGAGCATTGTTCATATAATGAATCTTAAGGAAGGACATAAAATAATTATTAAGAGGTAAAACTTATTTTAAATGTACATTCAGAAGAAAAAATAACTAGATGTTCCCCACTACACTGAAAAAAATTTAAACAATTATATTTATTCATTCAATCAATTCATGTAATAAACACCTCTGAAGGCTTACTTGCACTTAGCCTTGTGTTAAGACACAAGGAATTACAGAGTCTCTGCTCTCACACCTTAAATGATCACACATGAAAGGCAGCCATCAGTAAGCAGGTTGCCAGTATATTAAAATGTATAAGAGAGAGCACTCTGTCTTTTCCAGTTCAAGAGAGCTGAGTAGCCTTCGAAGGCCTGAGGAATCTTATGTACTTCCTCAGATTACTGAATTAAAGGAAAGTTTTACAAGGAATTAAACCTGTATCTATGAAGAGAAGAGGGTGAAGAGGTAAAGGTGGGTAGCTATAATCACCAGGAAATGAGAAATCTTGAAAACTTTGTAGACTAGGAGTTGGCCAACCTTTCCTTTAAAGACCAAAGAGTAGAAAGTATAGGCTATGCATGCCACACAATCTCTGTTTCAACAACTCAACTCTGCCTTTGTAACACAAAAGCAGCCACAGGTGAACTGTAATAATGAGCTGGATGTATTCTAGTAAAACTTTATTGACAAAAACAGGCAGCCAGATGATTTTGCCCACCAGCTCTAGTTTCCCAACCACTATACTAGATGAGAGACAGTAAGTGGTGGCTGACTGATGGAAAATACAGCATGAGAGGACCACAACCAAGGTGGAAGATATTAGATAGGATGGTGACTGCTTAGGATCAGCAGGTACGGCAAGAGAGCAGGAGCAAGAAATGGGGCTGAACAATGACAGATTAACTGAAGGTCCACTTATGGGACAAACTGTTCCAGTCTGCATGTCCCCCTCTACCACTATCCCTGTCAGCACTTAGCAGAGGTGTCCAACCTGTGGCCCACGTGCTGCCTGCAGCCCAGGATGGCTATGAATGCGGCCCAACACAAAGTCGTCAATTTACTTAAAACATTATGAGATGTTTTTTGTGATTATGTGTCACACTGTATTTAACATGTGTCCCAAAACAACTCTTCTTCCAGTGTGGCCCAGAGACACCAAAGTGTTGGACACCCCTGCAAGAAGAGTACAGGCTGCCAGAATTTTGGGGCAACATAAACAAAAGGAATTTAAAAGTCTTAGGATTACTTTCTAAAAGAATTAAGCAAACTAAACCAAAACAAAAGTGAGCTAACTTTAAATAATAAATCAGAAAAGCTAAAGTTTCTAGTCTGAATGTGGGCACCGCATACTAAAATCTACCTCGTTGTGGGGATTTGGGGATTGGTCCCCATAAAGTAAATGCTGACAGTCAATCCACACAGCTCTGCCCTATTCTATACGAAGTTCCCAGTCAGAATTCTCCCTGGGGAGAAAAAGCCAGTTTGAACACAGTTCTAATTACTCAGAAAGGGACATCCATAATAGATATATAGGCCTTATTTTTAGATAATAGACAAGCAAAAATCATCAGGCCCATGAAGAAAACTCAGAAAGCAAAAAGAAAAGCTAATCCCAAAGGAAATATAGTTATTCAAGCTAAAGAAGAGAAATACAATAATTATGTAAAACAGGAGGCCCTGACCAGGTGGTTCAGTTGGTTAGAGCCTTATCCCAATATGCCAAGGTCATGGGTTGGATCTCTAGTCAGGGCAACACACAAGAAACAACCAATGAATGGATAGGTAAGTGAAACAACAAATGGATGCCTCTCTCCCTGTCTCAGTTCCTCCCTCGCCCTCTCCCTCTAAAATCAATCAATAAATAAAACATAAAAATGTATTTTAAAAAACACCATAACCGGAGAATATGGAGGAAAAAACAGAAAACACAGAAGGGCTCTTAAAAATTAAGCATATGATTTATAAAATAAATGCAGAAAAGTAAGTATTTCAGTTAGTACAGCAAAAAGACAAGAAGATAGAAAACAGAAACAATGATAGACATAAAGGGCCAAACTAAGAGGCCAAACACTTGAGTAATGGAAAAGTAAAGAAAAAGAGAACAGAGGAAATGGAAAGGTGAAAATTATCAAAGAAATGGCAATGTAAGTCACAGGTGAGAAGCACACAAACCTCCAGATTGGAAGAGTCACAAACTTACCAACACAAAGTGAAAAAGAACTCAGTTAGAAACCACAACAGAGAATTCTGAAACATCAAGATAGAAATATTAAAAGCTTTCAGAGAAAGAGATAAAGGAAATTTACTTACAATAAAATGAGCAGAACATTAGAGGTTTTAACTCTCTCAGGAGAAGTGATTTTCAATCCTTAATTCTATATACAACTAAATTATATTTCAGTAAAAACAGCTGAATAAAAACATATTCAGACTGATACGAATTCAGAAAAACTTACCTCTCATCACCCTTTCCTGGGCAATTACAACTAGAAGAAAAACAGAAACAGACAACAAACCTCCCCTTTCTGGTGACAAGGGGTGGTGGGGTAGGAGACTGCCACTTTTTATTACAAGCGCTTCTTCACTATTTAATGGGTCACTATGAGAGGCACCACCTTGATAAAAATATAAAGAAGCACAGCTCTGCAGTCAGCCTTCCCAGTTTAAAAAATGTGGTCACTGGTTGAGGTGGTTCAGACGCACGCCGCCCTCCCATTCTCCCCTCCAGAATTCCTTACAGGGGCACAGTGGGAGGAGTGGGCACAGCGAGCGGTGGGAACACGGAGAAGGGCTATCTAACACACAGCCCAGATGAGCAAGAAAGCCACCTCTTTCCAAATTATCAACTGTGAGAAGTTCCTGTTCCTGCCTCCAACATACTATATATTATAAACTCTTTGAACTCTGTCCAAGGATAAGAACTAATGTTCCCGAGTTCCTCCACTGGCTGTGAAGCATGCCAGTTAAGGGCTTACTGGCTCTGGGATCAGACAACCTGGATTCTACCACTTAGCAGCTGTGTGACCTCAGCTTAAATTACTTAACGCTGGGCTTCAATTATTTGGTATGTAAAAAGATACTGTGAAGAATTCATGAGAAAATGCATGTGAAGTGTTTACATAGCATATAATAAGGGAGCAAGAAATCTTAGCTATTGCCATTATTTTTAAATAATTATAATTATGATGAATACAACATGTTCGTACTCTCAGTACAGTGCACTAAACTGAAAGATCAGGATATAAAGAGCACGTAAAGGCACACTGGAAATGCCACAAATGAGAAATGAGGCACAAAGGAAGGAAAGGTTAATTCAGCTCTAGCAATTTAGAAAAAATGTAGAGAACAAGGAAGTGAGATCAGAGTAAAAAAATTAACAGGTCTGGTACTTAAGTCCCTGGCTACTGGTTTTTATTCTGTTGTTTGAATATTATATCTCAGCCCCTCACCCCCAAACCTCTGACATCTTTTTCTTACAACACGTAGTGAGGAATGACCCTTCTTGGACCCTCTTCTCAAAATATGATGTTGTATAAAAAGCTATCAATTCAGAAAGTGTTTTAAAACTGTTTAAAAATGTAAATTCATATAAATAATATAAATAAAAGTATTTTTAGAGAAACAAATATTGGAATGTAATCCAAATTAAACAATAACAATTTCCTTAAACTTCACATGTGAAAATATTGTTTCTTGAAAAAAAAACTTTTAATTTAATCATAAAACAAGATTTTAAAGTTTTAAAATAAAAACATATCATGATACTTCTATGTAAGATTGTACTTACAATTTCATTGACCCTATAACTTGATCCCTAGTATTTGAAATAAGTATTCTGAAAACAACGGATATGATTACTTACATTCATAAACAAAAATACCATTTAAACTGACTGTTACACAATCAAACATGTTCCTGTTTACATTTCATTTAGGACAACATGGAAAGGAACCAATGATTCTCAAAGTTTGATCCGTGGATTAGCAGCATTAACATCATCTAGAAACTTGTTATAGACCACATTCTGAGGTTACATCCCTGATCTACTGGATTAGATATTCTGGGGTGAAGTCCAAGGATATGTGTTTAACAGGCTCTCCAGGTGATTTTGATGCATACTAAAATTTAAGGATCACTGGCTTAGATCATCAAATAAGACCAATAAAGCATGATCTTCTTGATAGGTTTTTATCTCTTGCTTTTCAACATCTCCTCTTTACTTCCTAATTTTCTCTGGCCTCTACCTTTCATTCACAACCTCCTTTGCAGGCTTCTGCCTGCCAAGACAATCCCACTTCCAGGGTTGAACGTATTAATGACTCCAAATATGTTCCCTGACCATGTTTACTCTCCTGATCTCCAAATCTATCTACCCAAATGCCCACAGACTATTTCTATTTACATGTCCCACAGGTACCTCCATATGTCCAAAACCAAACCCATCCTCAGCTCCCAAACTTGGTCTTCCTCTCTCTTTCCTATTTTAGTTGTGGTAATGTAACTGGTCACACAAATCTCAAATTTAAGAATGATCTGTCATAACAAATTCACCAATCCTTTTCACTACACTTCCAAAATCTTTCAAACCTGTCTCCACTGCTCTATTGCAATGGCCACTGCTTTACACAGGCTCAAGTCCTCACCATCTCTTGCCTGGGAGACTTGAACAGCCTCCCCTCTAGCCTTTGACCTCTCCTAGCTTCTCCTTTATTCCAAGTCAATCCATTGTCAAATCCACATTTACACTGTGGCCAGAGTAATCTTTTCAAAAACAACAGCAGTGGCAACAACAACAACAACAACAACAACAAACAATTTGCTTGTGTTTCTCCCCTTTAAAACCCCTAATAAGTTCATGTCCAGAAGACATTACATAAGACACTCTAAAATCCAGGTCTTGCTCACCTTTCCTGCCACATCTCCCCCGTCTCTATCTCCCACCTCCCATCATGCTTTTCATAGGCAGCCAACTAAACTGATGTCTTTTGGGAGTACACCGTGTCTTCTTGCACATGCTGTTCTCTGAACTTTGGCTATAATGCCTTTACTAAGGCCATACAGTCTATTCATCTTTCAAAGTCAGCTAGTGTGTCAGCCATCCAGTGAGTCGGTCCTTTAATATGCTACCCAAAAAGAAAGCTGACCATTCTTTGTTTCTGCTTTTTTTCTGGTTATTTACATTTCTAACACTATAATGTAATTTTTTCTTTTGTATGTTATTTCCCATGTTAGACTCCTTAACTACACATATTATGTCCTGTGCATGACTATCTCCAACAGCTAACAGAGTAGTACCTGGAACAAAGTAGTAGCAAAAAAAAAAAAAAATCTGCTGAATTTAAAACGAGTGAATTAATAGACATGGCAGAAAAAAAAGACTAATTTCCTTAGTGTAGAAATTAAAACATAATAATATCCTTATTATTAAAAATGGGCAATATAAATAAGTAGTTCACAAATAAATGGAAATATATTTTGAAGCATATGAAAAGATGCTTAACTCACTCATAATTAATACCTTTGAATCAGATGCCATTTTTTTAACCCATATGAAGTTGGATGATACACAGCGTGGCTAAGAGGCTGGGAAAGAAATACTTTCATACACTGTTGAATAAACTAACAGAACCTCTTTAGTAAGTTCTTTGATAACTGAAAATGTCCATAAAAACTGAAAATGTATAAGCTCTTTGATCTAGCATAAGAAAACATTTGTAGAGATTTGTCCTACAGCTGTATCTGTATGAGCAAAGATATTTCAAAGATATTTTCAGTGATGGGTGTTGTTTGTAGTATCAAATGATGTGAAACAAATGTTAAAAAAATAGAGGACTTATACAGTATATCTACACAATAGGGTCATTAAAAAAGAATGGGCTTTATGTATGCTAATACATGTAATATCTTCAGATATTTTAACTGTAATCTTTAGTAAGCTTAAGTCAAAAAAGCTAAAGAACACTATGGTGTGATCTAATTATTGAAATGAGCAAAAACAACAAAAAAAATAAGGAAAGGAGATTCACATATTAAATATACTTGTAAAAGCATGTTAATATTTCCCAAAGAGATAGTGAGTAGTTTTCTCTGAGGAATGAGACCTAGAGGTGAAGGGCTCTGTTTATATCCTGGGATATTTTAATATTTGAATATTTTCATGCATTACCTTTTCAATTTAAAACACTCTGTCATAAAATAACTAAAAGTAATGCCCCACATAAACAAATGTACTAATGAAGCAAGTGGTGAGTCTCTTCCCTACTCCTCCTGTGTTCTCTCTCCCACACACACTTCATCTCAGCTATCTCTGCCTCAAAATCCCTTTGATACACTGGTTAAATCCCGGTGCATGTGCTGGTGTGTATTTTTTCCAGCTGCTAAAGTAGTAAATTTGTTGTAAGGTCTGTAATCTTTACAAGCATGAATTTTGGCAACCTACTTCCTGCCCCTCAGTCTTGCCCTACACCTGCCCCTGTGAGAGCTGCCTCCAGAAGACAGACTGTGAACCCAAGGCTTCACAGTGATGCCAGATTCCTCCCTAAAATTTCTCTGCCTCTGTCTGCAAGAAACCATCAGGCTGACAGGATTTTCTCTTATATACGCAAGCTTTTGGATCAGTCCTCTGCACTTATGAAACACTCCTAACAGATTTAGTTACCACCTAGGGCTGGGAAGCCCCACAAACACTCTTTTCTTTAATCTCTCCCAATTATCTGCCAAATAAACACACTGAAAAGGACATTCTGAATATGCCTTTAATGTTCTAAAATGTGTCTCCCAACTACCGAATAATTAGTTCCTTCATTTTCCCAGGCACCAAAAATTAATCATCTTATTTACACAACTATACTTCTGACTTTGTAAAGAGACATTACTGTGCCAGTTTATAATCTTTAAGCACCTTATGCAATAACTACAGGGGATGGAACAGTGCATTTACTAGTCAGAGACCCCCCTTAATCTTGTATTTTATGAATATGTACAAACTGAAGATAAAATCATCCCGCACACAGAGAAAGTGACAGGCATAAAAATCTACTGCTGAAATAATGGCAGCACCTAATCCCAATCACAATGGTCAGATTCTCTTCACAGGGTCAGGACTGTTCTGCTTTACAGGCTGACACATCCAAGACCCAGAAGAATACAGGTTTTCTCAATTTCTACAAATCCACTGTCAGAAAACAACGTCCACTATGTCAATCAGTAATCCTTATATAAAAACTGGCCGTTACTGTCTTCTCAATTTAACACCCAGAGTACATTTCTATCATTATTTTATCCCTTTGTTAGACAATGAGAATTGCAGAATGCATTCCTTTTTCATTTCCTTATGCCTACCAAGAACTGAAGATGTGCATCTGTTGTTTGCATTTAACTGACTGAAACATGATTCTTCCTACCTCAATTTTGTTTTATTTAGCCTTATATTTTATTTGATTTTATTTTACTGAATATAAGTCACTTAGAGTAAACAACATGATGTTCTCAAGTCAATTTCAAATAGGTAATTAAAAAATATATAAACAACCACTTAGAAGTAGCTGACTAGTTAACGGCATTTTATACTTTCTCCAGTTATCTATCCTTTCTTGTCCCCATTCCCTATAAGAGAATTATACATCCTTGTCCACAGCCCTGGACGTGGAGTGCCTTCCAGGAGCAGAAGTATACTTCTCTCTCCCAGGGTCAGGCCTGACTTGCCATGTATGGCCAGCAACATGTCAGAGGAAGTCCTGGCACTACAGAGCAAAAGCTTTAAAAGTCACAAAGTCATGGTTCAGCTCTTGCTCTTCTCCCCATGTCCAGGTTGGTGCTATTCTTTCACCTGCATCTCAGAGTGAAGATGCACATGGGGCAGAACTAAGATGACTGGAAATCAGTACACATCATGATAAACCTTTGTAGTTGAAAGCCACTGATGTATTAGGGTGGTTAGTTCAACATAACAAAGCAAACGCTGACTTCATTAAACTATAGCATCAAGCAGTGTGTTCAGACACTAAAACCTACAGTGAGACTAGGAGGCTAAGGAAGATGACAAGAATTTTGAGTATCTATATCAATGAGTACCATATAAGGGGATTAAGCACACTGGCCCTTGAAGAATGGGGAGGAAGGCACAGGAAAAGGAAGAACAGTATTACATCCACCACACATCTGCCATGTGACCACATGGAAAAATAGGACAAAAAAACAACTTATCCTTTTTGCTTTTACAAAGAGATTTTTGCTTACCATATGGAAGAGAATTCTACTGCCAATTAAATCAGCCTAACAGTACAATGAGTAGTCTGGCAAAATAACATGCTTCCAGTGTCTGAGAGACATAAAACACAGGCTAGATGGCCACCACATATTAGGGGTCTCGCGGAAAGAAATCTTTACTTTATGGGAATTTATACCAGATGACCTCTCAGAACCCTTAAAATTCTGATTCTATAAATTCTAGAGTAACTCACGACTCTAAGTTTAGTTAGCACTCTTTGATAAAGAAAAGCTAATTTACCTAGCAATAATCAGCCAAAAATAGTTTTAGAATCTGTCATTTTTCTTTGTCATGAAAATATATATACCTTTTCTCTTCCTCTTAATTCAGTATTACTTTTCCACTATTTTCCCTAAAGAAAGTGGGACTTCTAAAACCCATTTCATCTACCTTATCCTACTCATTAAGGAAATTTAGAAATTATCCTCAAGAACACACACCATTTTAGCAGACCTAAGTATAATTAAACTAGGTAATAGGAAGCTATCATCTGCATAAAAAGAGTACAGTAAATTTTACAGAAATCCACTATAATTCCTGACTAGTACAAATGACTTAATTTGAGAAGACATCTCTATAGAATGTGCAGATCTATTTGTGAGATTTAAAGGCTGAGATAGCACATAAAATGTTGAAATACTTACATTACAAAAGTCACATGATCTTTGAACCTAAATATTTTAAATACTGCATTTCTTCATGTTTTTGCCATCTACAAAATCATCAGTAAAGGTCTTATATGTACTATAAACTACTTTGTATAGTGTGAGTATTTAGCTTATAGAATACTTATGTCTGAAAAAATGCCAAAGAATCACAAATCCCTCTCCTACCTAACAGGAAGATTATGAAGATCAATGAAGCAATTAAGTAAAAAAATATTGTATAAATGTAAAACTGGTACGATCATCATCCTACACATACCTCTACCTCACATAGAGAATTTTTCAATCAATTGGGATTCTTTAGAAAAAATAAAAGATACAAATACTAAGTAGTTAACTGAAAAAGAAAAGCTAACATTAATATTAATATTGTACAACTTGGGACAATTAACATAAGAAAACATTAACATATGACGATTTTAAACCCTCCAGTACAGTGGGCAGTGAACAACAAAATTGCAAGCAAAAATCATTTGGTAACAAGAATACACTAATTTAACTACTATAATAATTTTCTTAGAAAAGGTATAGCTACTTACCAACAAGCCTTATTACGTTCAGTGTTGTATTCGTTAAGATGGGTGCATTCACTTTATTTAGACTGTAATCTGATTTCTTCCTGCTCTTTAGAGTTTCTCGAGAAATGCTTAACATAGAGAAACAAAAGAGTTGCAGTTAGGGATGTCAAGCTGTAAGTCAGTACATTACCCAGCATAGGTGCTCTCCTTCATTCACTACCTGGCTATTGACAACCTTACCATGTCTCAGGTGAGAATACAGGTCACCCTCCTGTCTTTTTTTTTTTTTTAAAGATTTTATTTATTTTTAGAGAGAGGGAAAGAGAGGGAGAAGAGGGAGAGAAACATCGATGTGAGAGAGAAACATCAATTGGTTGCCTCTCACACGTTTCCAACTGGGGAGCTGGCCCACAACCCAGGCATGTGTCCTGGCTGAGAATCGAACTGGTGGCTTCTTGGTTTGCAGAATGACACTCAGTCCACTGCACCACACCAGTAAGGGCTATCCTCCTGTCTTTACAGAACTTACAGTCCAGAGGGAAAAAGAAACTAGTAAGCAAAGTATTTATTTGCTTACTAAGATATAAGTAAAATATTTCTTTGATTCCAAGACATTAATTATCAACCATTAATAGAAGGTATGCAACTTAAAAAAAAAAGTGTTCTAGGGAAATTACACATGAAATGTAACAAACATCCTGATTTCAGACTTACAAATATTTTTTAAAAAATACCCTCCTTAGAAGATATGATAGTCAAGTCTGGGGTATAGGAGGTGGGATCCAGATTCAAAGGAAAAGTAGAAGTGATATGTTAAGTACATAAAAAAGAAAACAGCAAGAATTAAGGTCAAAGGTAAGAAAGAATAGAGCATGCTCAGAGAAGCACACAGAGTTTGCAAGGACATCTGCTAGCACACACAATGAGTGGGCAGACGAAGAGATAAGAAAGGAGGTAAGTAAAGGCCAGATCACCAAAAACAGTCCAGCCTAATGAGTATAACCCTTATGTTGCATGCAATGGTGAGTCATTAAAATTTTAACTAGGTAAAGGACATGATCAAATTTGTGTATAAAAGCCCTGACCAGTGTGGCTCAGTTGGGTGTCCATCCACAAAGCAAAAGGTTGCTGGTTCAATTTCTGGTCAGGGCACATGCCTGGGTTGAAGGTTCGGTCACCAGTCAGGGAGCGTGCTGGAGGCAACTGATCGATGTTTCTCTCTCACATCAATGTTTCTCTCCTTCTCTCCCTCCCTTCCCCTCTCTCTAAGTAAATAAACAAAATCTTTTTTAACAATTTATATGTAAGAAAAAATCTAAATTTATATCCAAGAATGGATTAGAAGGGTAGCAAAATTGGAGACAGGAAGCCACGGTAAGCCAACCTCCAAAAGAATAGCTCTAAGTTCAAAATAGATCACAGACATAGATATTTAAATATTATACTCATGTGAAAACCAATAAACAAATTTTCCCAATTAAAATATCCACAACTGCATGAGCTGCTCACTCCTGAGGAGATTTCAAATCAATTAAATGTAACTAGGTACTTTGGGAATAAAATGTAGAGAAGAGTATACTTAAATCTGTCATTAAAAATAAAGTATATCTGTGGTTATTAAATGCCTGGTGTCATGAAATTAATTCACTTACATATCAGAATTAGGCCCACTTAACTGAGAGATGGTGACAAAAAAAGACTTAATCTCACTCTCCAAGTTTTTGAAGAGGACAGATGATCATAAGGCAAAACTCAACTACAAAAACGGAGCCTAACAGAGGGCTGGAATGGCGAACACGAGTAACATGAGAGGGAAGTGGGGACCTTGCACACTTCCTGGACTGAGGCAGAAACTCCACATATTAACAAAAGTAACAACTTCCCTCCCTGAGGTTTTCTGATTGATATGAATATGAAGCACAAATTGCCTCCAAAGGCAGCACTCATAAATTGAGTTTGCTTTTTCTGTAAAACCACTGATCTCTAAATTAAGAGCTCCTTATGTCCAATATCAAACAGTATATTTTTAGACTTTCAAGAGTCATTTTTAAAACATACTAACTTCTGTCACAATGCTATAACTAACAGAAAATTTTAAGGTCTGATTTTTGTTTTTTCTTACCCTTTAAAGGAAATTCTGTATGTTAAGCGTGCAACAGAGTACAAATTACCATACAATCTAAGAGCAACTGTACCTTTTCACAGGGGCATCGCCTGTCTGCTCATCCACATAATCACGTTTTAATTCCTCCGGAACATCACTGTCACTGTCATACTCCTGATAGGCACTTTTCTCCTGTTCATCAGACTCGTACTGAAGGAAACACAGAATATTCAACAATGGGTATGAAAAGTCAACTTTTGTTGGAGTCTTTGAACACAATAAAAAGTACCCAGTTTTACAAGAAGTAGTTATAGAAGGAAGTTCTTCATAATTTAGCTTTTTCTATCAAGAATCATATTACCCTTCCATTTTGTTCTTCATTATCCTACCTTAACCAGCTCAGAAAAAAAAAAAGAGAAAGAAAATACAAACACTGTACCTACAAAGGGTTGCATCAAAAATAAGTAAATAAATAAATAAAATCTGCACATAAAGAAAATAAACAACAACAAAAGACCCTGTTAGTCCTTAGGAGAAACAACGAAAGAGTGCTCATGTGATTGTTATCTTTTTTAAAACTCCTCTTCTGAGTGGTTTCATCACAATTTCCCAATTGCTAACTCACTGTAAAGAGGTTGAGTACACAATTCAGGCACACTGGAAGTGTTAATGCAGGTTAATAAGCATACAAAACACACACACTAATGTTCTTATCTCATGCACTATGATGAGAGTTAATTCCAAAGGCAAATTAAAAAATTAGGCTTAGCAACTAGGGACCATTGAGACCAAGGACAAATATAACGGATTTTTTAAAGGAAGGGTACCTTCCTAACATTTTCTTCTTTAGGGCATCATGGCCAGAGCCAGCATGGGAGAGGGGTCAAGTCCATCCATGCACAGCAAAAGGAAGCAGTGGCATCATCATCATCACCAAACAGCATAAATTAATATGACTAAATAATGGCCAACATTTATTAAGTTTTAACCAAATACTCTACTCAGTGCTTTCATGAATTATCTAACTAAATTTTCAAAACAATTCTATAGGAAGTTTTATCCCCAGCTGCCAGTTCAGGAGACCAGTAAGATGACAACACAGAAAGAAGTTAACCTAATTCAGCAGCTATCTTTGAGACTCTCATCTAAAGCATTACGACAGGCCACAGTAACACATGGACCCCAACTCTCAGGGACGTATGCGATACCTGGAAAGATCAGATTACACATTAATAAGCGCAGACAAGCATTGCAGTCTGCTCCCCCTGTATACACAATGGTCCTGATGACACTCAGAAAGACCTGGGTCTCCTGGTTATAACAGCAGGGCTCCAGGACTCCAAGTACAACAGATCCTCATTTTCAAGGATTCTGTATTCACAAATTTTCCTACTCACTAAAATTTATTTGTAACTCCAACAATTATACTTCATGATACTTTCACAGCCATTCACAAACATAGGCAGTATGTAAAGCTTCTGTGTCACCCAACACTTGCGTTCCCAAGTCTTGGGGGCAAACAAGGCGGCTCCCTTCCTTCTTGTAGCAGTTCTCCTGCTGTAAACAGGTGCCCTTTTCACAGTCTATTTAGTGCCATATTTTCAACTTTTGTGGGGGGGTACTTTTTGCTGGTAATTTCACTGCTCAGAATGGCCCCTAAGCATAATATTAAGAGTTATCTAGCGTTCTTAAGTGTGAGAGGACTTCAGTGTACCTTACTGCAAAAACAAATGTGCCACATAAGCTTCATTAGGGCATGAGGTATAGTGTTATTGGCCATGAGTTCAATGTTAATGAATCAACACTGTATATTAAATGAGGTATCTTTAAGCAAAAGCACACATAAAACAAAAATACATAAATTAATCAGTTGATGAAAACTCTGTGACTAGAGGCTTGCAGTACTTAGTCCCATATCTCCCCTAGGAGAGTGCTCCCTGTATTTGTTAATCCAGGGTTCATGGCAACTTTACAGAACACGACTGCCACAAAAAATGACAATCAAATGCTATGTGGGTTTAAATTTTAAAATCACCAGTAGAAAGGGATATTATTTCAATACTGGAATGAGTTTTAATTCCTCTCCATTCAGTCTACTTTACCAAGACAAATTTTCACAAAGAATCAATAAATTGTAATTTTAAATAACTTCTACTTCATGATAAAAAGTGATAATGTTGTACTTTCACAGCAACATTTTTAAAAATTTTATCTTCACTAAACAAAAAATAAAATGCCAACACTAAAATACACAGGCAAATTTAACAGATTTTTGTCAAAAGCTGAACAGTTTTCAATTTCAGTTACATCAAACCTAAAATAAAAATCAGGCTGGGTCCCTGTGGAAATTATGAAAATCAGAAGAACCCACCCAAATTAAATACTGTGAAAACATCCTATAGGTTATGATGAAGTAAGCATTCCCTCATTATAAGTATGAGGTAACCAAGGGTCAAAAGGTAAAATAATTTGCGAAGGGCCACAGAGCTAATAAAAAGTTTGCCTTCAAACACTTGCCATTAAATCACTATCTCTACATTGTTTTTTGAGCTGCTCAAAGTGTTATTACAACACTGTATTTCTAAATCCTCCACCAACCTTCCCAGGTATGTGGAACAAAATGACACTTAGTTGCCCAAGAGTGCAGATGAGAAAAATGCACAGATGATCTAGTCCCTCATGCATGTATCCAACAAACTGAATAAATATGCACTAAAGAAACTATACTCCTCCTTGATTAATAATTTGTTAAGAACATAAAGTTATGTGGTATAGGCAAAGTTTATCATTCAAAAGGACAATGTCAACAATGCATACTGTAAAACCATTACCTGTACAAGCAGCATCACAGGAACGTAAGCATATAGGTAGGAAGATGGGTGGTGAATGGATAAATCAGTCTAGTCAAATACCTTGCTTAGTGGGTACAATACTTTCCAATAATGTCCCGCAATGTGTTTTAAAAACACCACATACCCCATTAGAAGCCAGGACATCTTCTGTTTCTTCATCTTTGTGGTTGGCCTGAATTTCAAATGGATTCCCACCACTGCAGTACTGCTCGAACAAAGTCACTGTTTTGGAGGAGGTTGAGGCTGGCTGCTTACTAGGTGAAACCGATGGGGAACGAGACTGTTCCATAAATTTAAATTCCTAGACATTGAAAAAGGAACCAGGTATCTTTTAGTCACAGCAACAAAATTCAAGTACATAAACATTCCATCAATGTAAACGTATGGTAAAAAAATTCATTCTGACTCTTTGAGTTGTCCACTTTTAAATTTTACAAGTTATCTGAAAGCACAAACTCAGAAATACCCTCTAAATTAAATACCCATTAAATCAGATCAATCATACTGCTTAAAAATCACACATTTTAATTTTTATAATTCTAGGCAAGAAAGGCTATAAATTAATGAGACAATTAAAAACACAGATTTACAGGAATATGTATCGAGTGAACACTATCTTGTTTGTGAATAGTTTTCAACATAACTCATTTTTTGTGATTAGAACATTTAGATGAGATTATTCTTTTAAAAAAACTAAAGAAGACAAACAATATTGTTAACTATGGGCAAAATCCTATACAGCAGGTCTCCAGAACTTATTCATCCTGCATAACTGAAACTTCAAGATCACTACTTTAAAGAAGATAATACGCACTTGGATAGAAATGTTTCAATGTACCTTGTAAAGTAAGTTGTCTTATGATTCCACCAAGTATATGCGCACACACACAATTTGATAGTTAAACACAAATTCAAACAAAATTATTTAAAGAGATTCTAAAATCAGTGTTAGAATTTTAAATAATGTTAAGGAATCATCTTAATATATAGATTCTAAAATAATTTTTAAATTAATGGTAAGTCTGCTGTATTTTAACGTAATTATTATTAATCAACATGTTTCAGTCATTTAATATTTCTACATTAGGAAAACAATTAAGATAGAACTGGATAACATGTAAGCTATTACACAATATAAGCATAAGGACTAACCCTATTTTAAAAAAAACTTTTTAAGTATCTATTCTTTACATTTATCCAGCATAAGAAAATTGCTTCTAGAAAGACATTCCTTCCAAAGGCAAAAGTAAACACACTGAACCTTTTAAACAGAAATCTAAGTTTATACATTGAATCTTGACATTTAGTGTTTGTAGGACATAAATCTATCACACACAGAGTATCTACAATGTGTTTCAACCTAGGGAAAAATCTAATTGATTAAAGATATTTTTACAGATTACATATTCTACAGGGATTCAAGGAATCAATTACTTAATAAAAATAATAAAAATAGATAGGAGTATTTTTTATAAGAGCCTCTTATAAAGGAGAAGCAGCATAAATTACAGCATAAATTAAGAACCTATTTTTAAGAAATGAAAAAGATCCTGCAAATATAAGCATTTTCGTTAAAGACCATAAAAATATAACTGATTTTCTGTAAAATTTAAGTAGATCCTCTTCTGATATTGTAAGAAAACAGTTATTTTAATTGTGATTCTTCTTAAGCAAGCATTTTCCTGAAGTCTGTAAACTCAATTTCTAAAAACGAACAGATTTTGAAATCCAAAAAAGATCACTGTTTTAAAAGAGGCTTGCTATTAATCACTTTTAAGGAAGAAAAAGCACTATTCTGTAATTATTTTGTATGTGCTCTATGTTTTTAAAGATGACTAAAGAAAAGACAGATTTATTTGTTCTTAAAAAACACTTACATGAAGTTGCAAGATACTGAAATTTGATTTAACAGGACAGAGTTCCCAGGTCTCATTCTCTAAAAACATTCTCAGTTCATCAAGCCGCGTTCTAAAACAAAAACAAACAAAAAAGAACACTCCAAAAAGTAAGAAGTATACTGGACACAAGTATTAAGAAAACAAAATACAATATAAATAGTTATAGGAGATCATCACAATTATAATCAACTTTGAGAACCCACTCAGACTAACACAATAAACACAGAAATTTACTTTTGTTAGTATTTTATCCTTAAAAGAAAAAAAAACTCTTGCATTTACAAAAAAACTCAAAATCAAATATTTACTAAACTCAGAATATTTTTACTACATTACAAAAAAAATAAATACATAGAAATAACATTTTTATTTAGGGACTAAACTAAAAGCTACTCACCAAATCGAGTACTTAAAATATCCTCAGCTATTCATATATCAATGCCAAAAAACAGAATTGTTTTGGTAATTGTACACTGATGTATAATTTCTACCACTGCTGTTTAAATTAGATTATTTGCATTTTGGGGAATTCTGTAACATATGGCAGAATGATAGCTCTGGATGTACATAAACTTAGAATCTGAACATAAAGGAATAAAACTTATATTCTGGAAGTTAAGAATTCCATTGATGGAGACTGCCGTTCCCTCAATGCTCACTCTATTTTGCCCTAGAAAAAGACAATGGCATGAAAGCTTTAGTGCGACTGCCACAAGCAACATGAGTATACTTTATAACAGATGTTCCACCAAAGAGTAAAATGCTCCCATTTTCACCTTTTTATTATGCCTGCATCTCTGAACCAATAGCCTAAATGGACTCCAACTCAGAATAATCTGGTCAAGAATTTCTTCATCTTCAAGAGCACTGACTGACAGAGAACTCTGAACAGATTGTAAGCATACTTAAACACTTATTAACAAAATTAAACATTTGATCTATATTTTACCATGTTTCATATTGTCTTTCCATGTTTATGTATTATGACTTGGTGAAGGAGGTATTAAATTGGAATTTAGTGGACTTAAATTCATCACTAGCTAATATAATGACTTTCTGTCGATTCAACAGATGCACACTGATATCACTTCTACACCACCTGTCAAATTTATCTTGCTTCATTTGAAAAACACATATACTTCAGGACATGTCAATGGCTGGGGAAACACTGGGGAAAGGGAAGAATACTAAAAAAGAAAAAATAGATAAAAATCTCTACTTTTAGTCTATTCCAATTTTTACAATGTACAAGGCAGCAAGAAAAAGGGCAAGATCTACAGGCAACACGTATGGAGACCTTTCAGTCCAGCCAACACCCCGTTCCACAGCTGATGCAGCCAGTGCCCAGAGGGGTTAAGTGGTCTGTCCAAGGCCAGAGCACAATACAACACAGCCTTTTCCATGGGAAACAAGTTTAACAAGAGGTTCTAAGACAAATCCATTACAATGTTTAGTTTTTGGAAACATTCAATAATTCATTTCTATATTCTCTAATTTCATCAAAGTGAACACTTATGAGGAATCTCCACTTTGGTCAGAGTCTAGAAATGCCCATGCCTGCTTGCCACAGATGACAAACACATTTTGACAATAAGGGAAGGAGAGTGCAGAATGAAGGCCATTCAATAAGTCAGTTTTTGCACTGCACACGTTTTGCAGTCAGTCGCTAGGAACACCAAAAGGTCTCCCAGTTGTCCTACTGGATGTAAAGCAATCTTTGGAAAACGGACGTCTGGCATGCCTGTGCACTAACAGAGTCAGTGAAGCTTCTGGCTTCTCCCGAGGCCCTTCTCCTTTCCTGTGTAAGATTAAAAGTGCCGCTTCTTTCCTACAGCACTTTGTGCAGCCCGGGCCTTCTGTTACAGCAGGGTTCAAGTTTTAACAAAAAAAGGAAGTTACAAATAAAGGCAGTGTTTGGATTTTGTGTTGCTCCCTTACCACTGCTTTCCTGAGGTTTAACCAATTAGAAACTTTTTAATTTTTAAATATTCTCTTCATTAAATTATAAAACTCAAAGTTTCTGCTTTGGTGCAGGATTGATTTCAATTTTCTTTCAAAACAAGTATATAACAGTACAATTAACACAGAAAACGTGTACTTAAACATACTTCATAAATTAGTCAAGGGTCTGATGTCCCATAACATCAGTAGATGTGCCTCTGCTGACAAGGCAAATATCACTGTGACAAGGTTTTGACTTCAAACAAGGAGAGAAAGCAGAATTTCAATTCCTAACTCTCCCTGGCACCAAATAAAAACAACAAACTCAAAACTGAACTTTAAAAATGTAGAACAAAAAGTAAGATAGAACTCAAGTGAAACAATAAAATGTATGTAAGGGTTACAGCACTGAGTCCAGCCAAGACCTAATCAATGTTAGCTCTCTCGGTTTAATGCTGTTGTAAGCATACAACCACAATGCTGTGTGAACATTATTTCCCACCTTCCTCCCTTCCCAAAACCATTCCTAGTCCCCCGTATTAAAGTTAGCAGTGACTGTTTTGCAAGCCGCGTAGTTAGTACATAATCTCTGTGGCTACATTCTGAATCTCATGCCCTATTCTCGAGAAGCCTTCTTACTCTGAAAAGGCAGATATGGCCCAGCACCCCTCTGAGTGCTGTGTCTGATTTAACTTTCTTACAAGCTCACACCATATATTCAGGCACAGAATAGTGACCAGAACCTTTTGGTGAACCCTGATATAATCATCATCTTTCACCCACAAGGAAATCAGCACAGTATTTTGAGAACCTCAAGATAAAGAATATATCAAAATTGACAATGAGTAAGTAATGGGTATTTTATAAGATTTTCATTAAAAAATCCTGAACCATCCTAGAAAGAACTGTAAAGAACATATACTTTCAAATTATAAAGTAACTGTTTTAAACCAGTTAATGCTATAAAATTCATAAGCATTAGACAAAAGTATTCTCAACACCTAAGTAAGTCTGTCCATATTTTATGAAAGTTCTTACCTGTGGTAATTCTTAAAATAATTGACACTTTGCTTTCTAATAGACTCTTGCAAAACTTCAGACTTGCTACCACAAAATTCTTCTCCAACTTGCATTAACCTAGTTGGATAAAAAGATTCATGTAAATTTAAGTAACATCTTTTTTATAGTAAATAAAAGAAATCCAGGCCATATTTTTCAAAGATAATAAATTATCATATGGGGATGTTTGAAGAAATTCTAAAGATCACAAATCCATTATGGCTTATAAATATCCGAAGGGCAGAAATATTTAAAAAGTTACACACAAATCCAGCAGAAATTAAACTATGAATGTTCAATTATCTTCATTTCCATGAAATAACTGAAATCATGATTTCTTTATCATGGTTGAATGAATCAAATTAAAGAATAAGATAAGGGCTCAAACACTACCTGCTGATTATATCCAAAACGAAGATGAAATCATCATATTTGAATATAGACAAATCAGTCCCAAGCAAATAGGTTTTTACTTTTAGTTGAACATCCTGTTAAAAAACAAAACAAAACAAAAAAAACAATTCAAGTAAAGCCAAAATACAGAAAGTAAGCTCTTAGAACCATTTATTCTATTGTTATACATCAAAATGAGACAGAAATACATACTTAACTTGATAAAGAATATCTATTTAGGCTAGTACCCAATATCCTTAGGGTGGTATCACAGAACAATGTAACAGAGTAATGGCTATGACAATCATTAACACATATACCCGCACATGCGAGATAAGAATTATATCCTCATGCAGGGTATGAAGATAATAATCATTGTTTATGCATAACTTAGTAGGCTAAAAATCCCAAAATAACCAATTCAAAATAATTAGAATAATGACAACTATTATTAAAAAAAGATAGTTGTCATGTATACCTGCTGTGGCACCTTAAAATGGAGAGATTCCAATTAAAATATTTAGATATTAAAAATATACTTAAAATAACCTGAATAAGAAATAACAAACCTATAAAAAAACTACTCTAATGGGATTCAAAGAAATGTCAAGTATTCAAAACAGGACTTCCGGCAAGATGGAGGCATAGGTGGACACACCGTACCTCCATGCACAACCAAGATTAGAACAACAACAATTTAGAGGCAGAATAACACTCAGAACTGATAGAGAATTTATCTGAATGGAAGTCGGACAGCCAAGAAGTTGAAGTAGACCCGTTCATCCAGACAGGTAGGAGGGGCAGAGACGAGCAGCTGGGCGTGGGTCAAGGCTCTCGGAGAAGAGGAGCTGGGCGCATAAGGCAACTGGGAGCGTGTAAGGCATCTGGAGTGCACAAGATAGCAGCGGGTGGATCCTGAGTACTCAAGCGGCAGCTGGCGGATCCAGTGAGGTGGTGATTGTGGACCAGGGCAGAGTGAGCAACCCAGGATCCCAAAGAAGGGACTGAGGTCCCAGGAGAACGGAGCTACCGCCATTGTTCCCTCCCACCCCTGCCCCCACATACAACGTCACAATCTAGCGACTGGGGTGCCCAGCCCTGGTTAACACCTAAAGCTCCGCCCCTCATCGTAACAGGAGTGACCAGACCAAAAAAAAAAAAAGAGAGAGAGAGAGAGAGAGGGAGACATGTCTCAAACAGAAGAACAGATCAATTCCCCAGGACTCATCCTTTTGAGCAACCAAGAGATAGCCAATCTATCAGATGCACAGTTCAAAACACTGGTGATCAGGAAGCTCACAGAACTGGCTGATTTTGGGTGCAAATTAGATGAAAAAATGCAGGTTACCATAAAAGAGATGAAGGAAGATGCACAGAGAACCAATAGTGATGGGGAGGAAACTGGAACTCAAAACAATAGAGTGGACCAGAAGGAAGAAAAAAACAACCAAACAGGAAAGGATGGAGAAGTAAGAATTCAAAAAAAAAAACAAGGAGAGGCTTAGGAACCTCCAGGACATCTTTAAACGTTCCAACATCCGAATTATAGGGGTACCAGAAGGGGAAGAGGAAAAGCAACAGATTGAACACCTATTGGAACAAATAATAAAGGGGAACTTCCCCCTTCTGGCAAAGGAAATAGACTTCCAGGAAATCCAGGAAGCTCAGAGAGCCCCAAAGAAGTAGGACCCAAGAAGAAACACACCAAGGCACATCATAATTACATTAGCCAAGGTAAAAATGAAGGAGAGAATCCTAGAAGCAGCAAAAGATAAGGGGACAGTAACCTACAAAGGAGTTCCCATCAGACTGTCAGCTGATTTCTCAAAAGAGACCTTACAGGCAAGAAGGGGATGGAAAGAAGTATTCCAAGTCATGAAAGACAAGGACTTATATCCCAGATTACTCTATCCAGCAAAGGCTTCATTTAGAATGGAAGGGCAGATAAAGTGCTTCTCAGATACGGTCAGGTTAAAGGAGTTCATCATCACCAAGCCCTTATTTTATGAAATGTTAAAGGAACTTATCTAAGAAAAGAAGATACAGAAAAAAACATGTATAGTAAAATGACAGCAAACTCACAATTATTAACAACCACACCTAAAGCAAAACCAAAAGAAACTAAGCAAACAACTAGAACAGGAACAGAACCACAGAAATGGAGATCACGTGGAGGGTTAGCAACAGGTGAGTGGGAGGAGGAGAGAGGGGGAAAGGTACAGAGAATAAGTAGCATAGATTGTAGGTTGAAAAAAGGGGGAGGGTAAGAATAGTATGAGAAATGTAGAAGCTAAAGAACTTATAAGTATGACACATGGACATGACTAAAGGGGGGATATGGGTGGGAGAGGGTGTACAGGGTGGAGGGGAGTGAAGGGGGAAAACGGGACAACTGTATAGCATAATCAATAAAATATATTTAAAAAAAGAAAACAAAAAAAGAAATGTCAATAAATTGCAAATCAAGGAACAGGATGGTAACTAAATAATGTAAAGATGTCAATTTGTCCTAATTAATATAGAGGTTCAATGAAATTCTAACTAAAATAACCACCAAAACTTTTCTTCCAAATAACTATTCTAAACTCACCAGAAAAAATAAATAGGCAATACTTTCTTTTTAAAAAATAAAGCCATGGGAAGATGGAATGAAGTTAGGAATAATGTTGGATAACTTGCACTACCTATGTTCAATATATTAAAAACATACTTAAAAGAATGCTTGTGGAGGACGGTGAAGGCTGGCGTCATACGGCTGGAGCCCACAGAGTTAAAAGGACATAGTTAAATAGTTAACCACAAGCTTCAGCTAAATATTTATCATTTAGATAGCCTGGGAATGCAGCAATTATGCCTGCAGTTTTTCCCTGAGCCTGTGGAACGTCCTTGAGCTTTATCTAACTAACTCTTATAAAATAAACACAGAGACCATGTTCAGGGCCATTGTCTCTCCATCAGAGGACTACATCCCACCTGGTCCCCACTTTTCCTTAAACTGTCTGTGTCTGTGTCTTTCTTAATCTCCCATCGTGCCCCCCTCAGGGACCTCCTCCCCTCTCAGGTTGCAGCAAATGCTGGCAATATACAGAGAAATCAATGTAATAAAACACATAACCCAGAGATAGTGCTAACATATACACTAGTGCTTAGCAAAGAGCAGTATACAACATTGCTTCTGATTACTTACTTTGTTTCAATCATTATAAGAACTCTACATATGTATAACTGTTAATCCTAAAATAGCCCCGTTGAGCAAGCATATATTATCCACTTAAAAAAAAAGAAACTTAAGTGAATGACAAAGCTAAGACTTGAATCCAGGTCTGCTGGCTTTCCAAGTCTACTCTTTTCATTGTACCTTACCACAAAGAGTCACAAATAAAGAGGTGAGAAAAAGGTTATTCAACTAATAATGAAAAAAAATAACTAGATTGGAAGGGGGTGGAGGTCCTCTCTTTATATCATATATCAAAAGCAATATAAATGGATTAAATAAATGTTTTTGTATGTTTTCAAAAGATTAAAAATTAATTCAATAAAGTAAAAATATTGCCTGAGTACCTACTAAGTGTTCTAGGCATGACTTGAGGTATTAGGGATATAGTAAGTATTACAAAGTTTAGATAAATATATTTATAATTACCAGATGAATATTTATCTGAGCTTTACAAAGGAAAGAACATATTAAGAATAAATATAACATAAGTCATAAAAAAATATTAACTATCTGCATATTGAAAATATAAGTGAAAATAAGCCCTGGCTGGCATAGCTCAGTGGATTGAGCGCGGGCTGCGAACCAAAGCATCGCAGGTTCGATTCCTACTCAGGGCACATGCCTGGGTTGCAGGCCACGGCCCCCAGCAACCGCACATTGATGTTTCTCTCTCTCTCTTTCTCCCTCCCATCCCTCTCTAAAAATAAATAAATAAAATCTTAAAAAAAAAAAAAAAGAAATTACATTTTTACTTAGGAAGTAAGAAATTTTAATAAGTTAACAAGTTTAATACCTGATAACAACTACTAGACTACTGAACTGCAAAAGAAAAGCTGAAGAAAGTCTACATTTAACCAACAAACATGTGAGATTCTCTCAAGGTACAAAAATCACTGACTTAGAAAAAAATTCTTCATTCTATATTAGAGTCTGACCCAAGTAAGTGACTTAGTTATCCTTTTAATTTAAAATTAATAAAAAAGGAAACACAAATATATAAAATAAACAGAATATCTCAATAAGAAAGCAATTTCTTTAGGAAAACATGTATTTGCTTGCACACTCAAAGCAAAAATGTAATTTAGGAAAATAGAAATATTTCCAATGGGGTTTTTCAAATTAAAAGACTTTTTCTACTGCCATGTATAATGAAATAGAATTGTCAACTAAATACAGAAATTAAATGATCGACTTATTCCAAAGAAAAACTAAATATGATTAAATATGTGAAAATACAAATATAGAACAAAATATAAACACTGAATTTCTAAAACAACTTTGACATGAAGGTTTCTATTGCATTTGTTTAAAAGAAATTTTTTTTAAAAACCAAACCTGCCATATTCGTGTAAGTCCATGTTCTAATTTCTTTTTAATGTAGCCACGATCAAAATTGGTTTCTTCAGTACTCATCATATTACTTCCTTCTGAAAATAAAAGATGACATGTTTTTTTATTTACTTCATAACATTTTTGTTTTCATAAAAAAATCTCATTTGGACTCATATATTATAAGCCTATGTAAACATAAAAAATATGTTCAATACTTACACAACCAAAACTATGTCAAAAAATAGGTTGTTAGGATTAAACCCATTTGTTAAGATAAGTAAACTTAGAACCTGACATATTAAGTACTTACATGTAAGACCATTTAGTTCTTGTGGGATTGGAGCTGGGACTGCAAGTTGTGCAGGGGTGTCCCTGACACAGGTCCTCCATGACCCACATGCTCCCAACCACCAGGGCACTGCAGGACCCATTAACCCCATCATCAACCAATCTGCATGTTAACAAGATTACAGGTTGCAGAACTGCTCATGAAGTGAGGTAATGACACAAACACTATTTTTCAGAATTTTTTATCTGCTCCAGATAAATAACCTAACAATTCAGAATCTTAACAGTTCAATAGGTAAGATGGATGACCCGCTTCAAAATATATTTTTCCCCAACAGCAACTGAAAATACACATACACATTTATATTTAAAAGATTCTATCTCTGTGAGAATTAACTGTGTGGAACAACGAAACTGTGACGATAGTATCTCACCTTAGGTTAGCAGGGTTGCCCACTGGTAACCACCAAAGGCCCTGGCATAGCCACCCCGCAGATGCTTGCCTAACGTGCCTCTGACCACTCCTACAGTTCAAGCCTTATTATCTGTGCGGTCTGGCTATTAGGAACCCAGAAGTGCAGGGCAACGTGCCTCAGCTACAGCTGTAGAATTTTATTTTAAAATGGCAAAGTGTTAGGGTACCAATAGTGTCACTAGAGCTACAGCAGATGAACCACAGAGACCCTCTGAGCTTTATGAAGTTCTGTGAAGAATAATTTTCAAATGATTTTTCCTACAATTTTATTCCTTGAATGTAAACATAAAAGAATTACAGGGTCCAGCACAAATAATGCCCCCTTTTATTACAAAATCTTTTATTACAAAATCATAAGCATGTACCTCTGTAACACAACAATATCACACTGAACACACCATATGACATTTTAGGTGAAGTGTTCAAACTGCTGTCCACCTTGTGCGAGACATTCACGTGCCCTACCAACCACACTCAAGTAAGGCTTACTTATGCCAGGCCCTGTATTTTCAGGTGAACAAATGACTTTTTAGAGTCCTAGATATTGTCAGCTGACTGCCGCACTAATCAGAGTCCTGATTATTCTTAAAGTATAGAAAGTAGGGTCAAGAAATTTTAGCAAGGAGGACTAAGTATTGTATATAAGACTCTACATAGAGGTTTAAGTTTGACTCCATACCCCAATGGAAATACATACATGTAAACATACATGTACGTACATATATAATATAGTTGACACTTGAAAAACATGTGAGTCGGGGTAAGCTACCAGCCTTGCACTGAAAATCCACATATAATTTTTGACCCCCAAAGTTTTAATTACTAATAGCCTACTGTTGACCAGAAGCCTTACTGATAACAAAAAAGTTGATTAACACATAATTTGTATGTTATATGTATTATATACAGTATTCTTACATAAAGAAAAAAGAAACTGTTATTAATAAAATCATAAAAAAGAGAAAATGCATTTACAGTCCTATATGCATTTACTGAAAAAATTCATACATAAGTGGGCCCACAGTTCAAACCCATGTTGGTCAAGGGTTGACTGTATGTGTAAGCTATTAGCCTAAAGCAAAACACACGCTTCATCATGATAAATACATACATTGTCTCCTAAACTCTTATCTTACATCTAAGTATACGTTAATTTTGTTTCAAACTTTTCCTTTCGTCTCTCCTTTAAAAAAGTATTAGTAAAGGGGAAAGAGGTGCTGAAATGTCTTAACAATTTCCACATCTAGAAAAAAAAAAAAAAAGACTGCCAAAAGAGGGTATACTCTGTGGAAAACTGGAATCCCAGTAAGCCCAGGAAGTCCCTAAGTAAACTGATTAAAAACAAAAAAGGACTATGTGCATTTCATCATCATCATCGTCATTATTTCTTGACCCATTTCCTTTGATGATATTTAACAACCACCAGTATAATCACTTTACATTTTCCCTAAATTTTAAAGTAACCTTATGGGACTTTTTGTTTGTTTTGTTCCTTAGCCTACCACTTTAAGGAGCAAACTGAGACCTGAAGAACATAAAGTAACTTCTTCATGCTCTCATCTTATTAAATGGCAGTCAAAACTTGAAGCCAAGTATCTGATTACAAAGCTTACTGCTTCGAGACAGACAGCACAGACATGACAGTGTAGAAATTGGGTAAAAACAGATTGATGTAGAACCCTGTTCAGTACCCACTCCTTTTCTCTGTTTTCTCTTCCCCTCCCTTCCTTTACTCCCTCTTCTCCAACAATATTTCTAAAAGGATAAAGCTCCTTCCACAGAACATCCCTCTCTTATATTTTATGTATGAACTTCTTATGAGTCAAGACAAATATTATACTTACATTTTATATATGACCAAAATTATGTTTCTCCACCCCCCTACCACAAAAATCAAACACCTCAGAAATTAGAAATTCCTAAAATAACTTGATTGACTACTTACATTAAATTGCACATAATATAAAAAATTAGTGCACTATTATTTATTTTGCCCAGATTTTTAAAAAATGCTGAGCCCTGGCGGGGTGGTTCAGTTAGTTGGAGTGCTGTCCTGTACACCGAAAGTTTTGCAGGTTCAACCCCTGTTCGGGGGGCCTGCAAGAGGCGTGTCTCTCTCACATCGATGTTGCTCAATGTCTGTCTGTCTCTGTCCCTCTCTTTGTCTCTTTTCCTCGCTTTCTAAAAATCAACGAACATATTCTTGCATGTGATTTAAAAAACCACTGATAAAATATTCTATTAATTTTTAAAGTTTATTCAATACTTAACCTTAGCAATTCTTCAGGGTAATCATTAAAGACACATAATTATGCAAATAACTTCTCAAAGAGTTGTTATTAGCTGACTATAGCACAATAATTTAAAGTTATATTTTTCATTCAAAGACAAATATTTTAAACATAATTTTTAATGAAATTTTTAAATCCTGCCATATTTTCAGGAAAAGTATCAGTATAATTGTTAATTCTTAGAATCCAGCTTTATTAGTACAACTTGAAAATTAGCAAAATACATTTAAAACTGAACATTTAGCATTAATTTTATAGTAAAGTTAGAAAGACCAATGTCTTATCTTGTTTACAACTAATTTGATACATATGTACATATATGTAAGCTATTTCTTAAAAATTCAGTCCTATAACTACTGGCACGTATTCCTGAAAACTGCTACTATCTGTCATTTAGAAGACCTTAGGCCCAGTTAATCCCCAAAGGTAATGGAGCTTGTATAGTAGCTGAATCACTTTCTTTGCTAAACAATTAATTTATGGTCCCTGAAATTCTAAAAGAATAGCTGTTCCTTTTCTTCCACCTTACTCCAGAAATGTAGCATATTTACAATGCAATTAAAACAAAAATCCAAGTAACTTCCTACCAGAAGCAGAAGTGACATCTTCATTGTCATGTTTTTCATGCCATTCCATAGTCCTATAGTAGCTGAGCATAACTTCCCACAGGGCTTTGCACAGGTCAGCAAGGCATGGAATATAGCTGTCTGGTGTAACATGCTGAAGAAATGAGAAGAGCCAACTTGCAAATTATTATGTTTAACACAAAGTTAATCAAAATAAAACATTATGTCATTAATCAAATTCATTCAAGAATTGAAAATAATAAGAAAAAAATCTTCCATTAACATATCTAAAGAGAAAATTCAATGGCAAGAAAATTTTCTTCAAGTAGTTCTCATTTCAACTTTTAATATTCATTAAGAGTATCAGTTCACATACTATTTATCAAATTATAATCAAAGAATTAAAGAATCTGCAAAAATTATTGAATTGACAAGTGTTCTCAAAAATGACAGTGTAAACTTTCCCAAATGTCTTTTTTCAAAGACATGCTTCTTAGCATGCAAACATAACTTTATATTCATCCTTGGAGCTGAGTCACAACTTCAAAAAATGGTCAGATTTACAATTCTATCATTTCTCTTATGTAACTTAGTAAACACCTTTGCCAATTTCTAAAATACTTAAATAACATGGATATAGAATTATCAAACAATAACATTTTAAAATAATGTTTATATGACATGCCTATGAAACATGTGGTCCCAAATCTTCTCCCTAATGCAATACACAAATTTTTCCCCCTCTGTTCTTCAGTAAAGCTATCAATTGTCATTCTGCCTTTTTTCCCTTCAGGTAAAGTGATATCTGCATTCTATTTTGCAGTCTTCCTATCTATAATGCAGCATTTGCTCCATCACTAGAGATTTCCTAGCATTTCTTCAGTCTGTAATCAACCCAACTTTGATCATGCTGACAGAACACTGAAAGGTTTCGACTCTGATGTATGCCCTCCACTGTAAAGGGCTGAATAGCAGAGTACAGGTGTACCGTGAGTGATGCTCAGGCTATCACAGCTGGTAGTGATCTTTGCCCTGTCAAAGTTTTTTTTTTTTTTAAATCTCCATGATGACTTCCTCCTCTAAACTCATGAACTAAAATATGTATCTAGCAATTAATAAAAATACTAACTTCTATGACTCACTATACTTTTGTGTAAGCACAGAAAATCTCTGAATCTCAACTAGGAAGTAGTAAATTAAAGGAGCTGTTAAGTTCTGGAATCAGAGTGCCCAAGTGGGTTTTATGCCAAGAAGCAGGATAACTCAATCTTATAAATTCTATTAATATAATGTACCATACTAATCAGCCTAAGGAGAAAAACAAAATGATTATCCCAATAGATGCTAAAGAAAACTTCTGAGGAAAGACAACAGCCATTCCTAACAAAAACTCATCAGAAAGTAAAAATCGATAGATATTTCCTTAAATGAGGAAACTCGGTAAGGCATGTCCACTGTGGTCTGTAACAAGACAAGGATGCCATCTGTCTCCACTACTATTTACCAGTGTACTGGGGGTACCAGCCAGTATATTTAGACTAAAGAAAATAATTAGAAGCAAAAAATGGGAAAAGAAGAAATACAACTATTTCTATCTGCAAATGACATAATAATATACTTGAAAACTCCTAGAAAAATCAATGATAAAATAAACTCAAACAATAAAAATATTCAGCAAGGCAGCAGGTTATAAAGTTAACATGCAAAAAACAATTGTGTGCATATACACAAATAACCATTTAGAAGATATACTGAATGAGAAAATTCCATTTACAGTAACAACAAAAAATATGAAATTTTTAGGAATAAACTTAACAAGAAATGATCCAAAATTCTATGAAAAAAATTAAAAGACATGAAGTAGACTTGAAAATAGATATTCATTATTCCTGATTGTGATGTCTCAATGTCATCAAGAGATCAGTTCTGCCTAAGATAATGTGTAAGTTTACTGAGATACCAATAAAAAAAGTCTAGAAATAGACCCCACCTCATATAAAAATATAGTACACAATAAAGATAGGACCTCACTTCACTTAGGTGAAGATAGTGCTGGGACAACTGAATAGTCAGCTAGCCAGAAACAAAATTAGACCCACTCATCACCTCATACACAAGAACAAGCTCCAAACAGATGAGATCTAAATGTAAAAATAAAATGATACTAACTCAAGAAGAAAACATAGAGGGAAAGACTTTCTAATTATGACTCAAAATTCAGAGGTAATAAAAGTAAAATTTGATAAATTTTACTACATAAAAATAAAAAAAAATAATTTGCATGGCAAAACAATACCACAAGCAAAGTCAAAAGACAAATGACAAACTTAAAAAGATATTCACAACATATATCTCAATAAAGGGATAATATTCCACAAGTATAATGAACACTTACAAGTTTGAGAGGAAAACACCAGATGCCACAGAAATTTGGGGAGAAGGCGCAAACACACCATAAATAGAGACATTTAAAAGGCACTTAAACATATGAAAACATGTTCAACTTCAGTGTAGTAAGACAAATGTAAATTAAAGCTATGACACTAATTCTCATCTACCCATCCAACTGGTAAAAATTTGAAAGCTGACCACTGACAAAGATTCTGTCCTTGACTAAATTCTAGCCAGATTCCTCTAAGCCCTCTACTTAACTAGGCCTCAACCTTGGTCTAGAAAAATTTAAACAAAATAATAATACAGTTTTTTTTTAACAGCTCAGTATTTCACAAACATCTCAAAAGACACGCAAAAAGAAGGAATATGCCCAGGCTGATGTGGCTCAGTAAATTGAGTGTTGGCCTGCAAACCCAAAAGTCGCTGGTTCAATCCCCAGTCAGGGCACATGCCTGAATTGCAGGCCAGGTCCCCAGTTGTGGAGATGTGAGAGGCAACCGATGGATTTATCTCTTGCACATGGCTGCTTCTCTCCCTCTTTTTCTCCCTCCCTCCCCCTCTCTCTAAAAATAAATTTTTTTAAAAAAGGAAAAGAAATATTGTAAGTAACCTAAAATATATACAGGGTACGGCACAAATAATGCCCCTTTTATTACAAAATCATAACCATGTAATTCTGTAACATAACAATATTACACTCAAGCACACCATATGACATTTTAGGTGAAATGTTCAAATTGCTGTCCACCTGGTGCGAGACATTCACATACCCTACCACATGCACTCAGGCAAAGCTTACTTCTGACAGAAACTGCAATTTTAAATCCATAATCTCTACACAGATAACATACATGCCTAGTAATGGTGATTATAAAAGAGAAGAAATATCCTATGGGGCAGGATTTTGAAAATGTTCGACAAATCTGGATATTATAATGCAAAAAAAAGCTCAACACAACAATGTTTCACTATTCAAACATCAAAATGGGCTCCTCACTCAAATCTTGATTAACACTTTCACAAAATCTGATTTCCCATCTCATCACTATCAGCAAAGAGTGATTTTTTTTACCTTCGTTTTCTACTAACAATCATCTCAATCAACCTACCTGGAGAAAATAAAAATGATAAAATTTAGCTTATTATAACCAGTAACATCTCAGCCTTAGTTATAAATAAGTTTAACAAGAATCTAGAAGTTCTTTTCAAAGAACAGTGTAAACCCAGAAATGAATATAAACAGCCCTTCCAAATCTGAATCGAGTAATAAAGAAAGGCCATCTTCTGAAAGTTGTTCAAGTGCAGTTTAGTAAATATGAAAAAAAGGAGTTAGATTTAGTTTTTTCTTACTAATTTACTTTTATACCTATCAGAAATCTCTACTACCAAATACCTACACACATTTCAAGAAGATGATTTTTATATTAAAACATCAAAAAAAAATTCTTGGGAATATCCTTAAAGTATCACTTTGTTCTTGTTTCACTTTGACTTAGCTCTCCTACACCCTGACAAACATAAAGAAAGTAGATGTTTTGACTTCCTCACAAAGAGCCAAAACTCCCAGTGCTGCCTTCTGCCTCCCCCCACCCCATACACAAACTGATAGGTGGACTGTAAAAATCAACCAACAGTTATCAAGGCCTCTCTCTAGATCAGGGTGTCAAACTCATTTTCACCAGGGGCCACATCAGCCTCATGGTTGCCTTCAAAGGGCCAAAATAATTTTAGGACTGTATAAATGTAACTACTCCTTAACTGTTAAGGAGCTGAAATTACATTCAGCCATTTGAAGGTAACCACGAGGCTGATGTGGCTGGCCCCTGGTGAAAAAGAGTCTGACACCCCTGATCTAGAATGACTGCTGTTAGTGCTTCCAGCTCACATCTCCAGGAGCTGCCAGGAGGACTACTGCTTCTCTGGGCAGATTCTAGAAATGCTGCAGGTCAAAATGTCAGAAAGCCTAAGAAACTGGAAACATCTCCAGGGAAGCTGGTCTCCGGCCCGAGTGGCTGGGTCAGGAAATTACAAAGCCTTTCCAATCTGTAATTACTTCTGTTAAGGTTTGAGCTGTACAAAATACGAATATCTTAAGTACTTTGTAACCATGGGAAACCAGAGAGGTATGAGGTACAGTGGACTGGAAGGCCCACATTTGGGCTTGAGGCCCAGCTTTGCGACTTCCTTGGTATGACTCCAGCATATTACTTCATGCATCTAAACCCCAAGGAATAAAACAAATAAACCTAGGTTAAAAATCTAGGTTTTTAAATTTTAAAAACTATTGATTCTCTATAGATAAATATATGCATATGCTGTAGCTAAACTTTCCTTGTACCACACTGGATTCATGCATGAATTTAAAACATAAAACACGAAGGTGAAAAAAATAATGATTCTCATTTCCCAGGCATTTTGTCATTAATAGTAAATATGTTTATATGCGTGAAGACATGTGCAATATGTCTAATATCAATGGTGCCAGCTTGGAACGAAGTCAATCTGAACTAACCAGAAGGGCCTTCTTTAGTTTCATTCTCAGGTTTTTCTAATTGCTGTTAAAATGGCCTTCATGAAAGAGACAGCTTATTACAATAAAACAAGCAAAGTATGTACAATCAGAATACATAATTTACCTTTCAAAGTTTCAAGTGATAAGATTCTATGTATGAACCCCCATGCTGAGATTATCACCAAAAAGAGGGCAGTATTTAAGTGTAAAAACTCTGTCAAATTAAGAATCAGGTTTCTTGGCAAGTTTCAAGAATGGCTTTTTACCAATAAATTAGTTCTGTTTCCGCTGGACACTGCCACATTGTAAAAACTGGTTTCACATCTACCCTAATCCTACCCACACACACCAAAGTCACTCAGCAGTCTAAATTAAATTGATCGATTTAAGGGTTCTTAAACTTGGGCCTTGCCATCCCTGAGCCAGTTTCAAATGACTAGAAACCCCCTCCACTTCCAGCCAAGAGAGGGAATGCTGGTTACCCAGGTAACTACAGCCCTTAGCATATACTCCAGGGGCACTCATTAGTTCCAGAATATACTAGAAACCTCCAAACCACGATATTATCAGTTAAAACCTACTGTTAGACAACTTACTGTTCCTCTCACCTGCCCTGCGCTGTGTTTCTTGCACGCCATTGTTCGTGGTATTTTCTCTCTACCCCTGCACTGTGCTTGTTGCGATCCAAGACCAAACTCAAAAGTTACAGCCTCCTCTTAACAATAAAATAGTTTTCACTTCCTTAGATTCCTTAAAGCACTGTGTTGATACTGCTGACACTTTACATTATTTAACCTTTTCTTATTCTACCTCTCATCATAATTAATGTGATCTTTCTAAGTTATAAACTCTTTAAAGCCTTATTTATTCTTGCTGAGATGAAATGATCACTTGATTAATAAAAGCTGAATAATGACAAAGAGACTGGTTTAACTTAGTGAGTCACCGTGCTTAGAACACGGAGTCTTGTGTCTTTACCAGCTTTTGTGAAATGGTAAGAGGCTAGCTTATGAGTCTGCAGTAGAATAAAATTTAAGACCCTTAAAGTTCTTCACAATCCAAAAAGTAAATGGAAGGAAAAAATGAAGAGACAGATAAACTTCCCTTACATATTTTTTGATCATTAAGTCTTAAATATTAAAAATTATAAAAACTGACTTTTAATATCCCTTAAATATTTAGAATTCAATATATAATTCATATATAAGAAAATTAGGTGGGTGCTACATATATGTGATAAGAAATCTGACAGCTGAATTCTTAGTATTCTAAAGTTCACCTAGTAAAGCACTCAAGTAAATATTATTCCTTTAATTAAAAAGGTTTCTCTCTTTGACCAAATGTTCAAATTTATAGCTTCCAGTAAGAAACAAAGGCCCATTCACCTATCCAACCAAATCAACCAAATTACCCTCAACAACTAATGAAATGTCTCAGCTGAATTGCCTTCACATCTTATATATGCCTGAATGATATACAGATTATTCTTGATATGCTACTTTCTGGGATCTGAACACAAAATAATCATCATTCACGTTTACCGGGAAAGGGATAACAGTGGACATGGCCAAAGAGGTATTTATTAAAACACACTTTCACCCTTGCTGATGTAGCTTAGTAGACTGAGTGCTGGTCTTTGAACCAAAGGGTTTCCAGTTTAATTCCCAGTCAGGGTACATGCCTGGGCTGCAGGCCAGGTCCCCAGTTGGGGGGACATATGAGAGGAAACTGATCACTGTATCTTTCCCACATCAATGTTTCTCTCCCTCTCTTTCTCCTTCCCTTCCCCTCTCTCTAAAAATAAATACAATCTTTAAAAAAAAAAAAAAAAAGAACACAACTCCAATGGCTCCCAAGCACACTCAGAATAAAATCTACATTTCTCATTAAAAAGAAGAAAAAAGAAACACATTTTCTAGAGTGGAATTTTGGAAATATGAAGCAAAGCCTTCAAAATGCAAAGCCTTTGGCAATGCAATTTTATTTCTTGTCATTTATCCTAAAGAAATAGTAAAAGATGTATGCAAAGATTAAGCTTCAAGAATACTTTCCACAGTGTTATTCAGAATGAGAAAAGCAGGAAATAACACAAATATCTAAGAATAAGAAATTAGTTAATAAGTCCACAGAATCCCTCTCTCTGAAATACTGTCAAGCTATTAAAAGCTATGTAGATAGTATACTTACTGAAAAAAATTGCTTATAATTATAGCAAGTGGGGAAAATGTTATAAAACTGTATATACAGCATAATCCTATTTTTAAAGGCTATTTGTGTATGTACACATTAGAAAATCCAGCTCTGCATATAAAAATATTAATTTTATTTTCTTCTTTTTGATTATCGGTAGTTTCCTACATTTAATGTTTTAGCTGTATATTTAAAATATGTATATTTTAACAGTGAACATTAATGATTGCTTAGTGAGAACTACTACTTACATAACCTATATCTGTCTAACCCTATAAAAACTATGAGTAATGAAAAAACAAATAAATAACAGACTAGTTTAAGAAGTCAGAAAACAGAAAAAGGACAAAGAGGTGGTAAATTCTATGGAAAACCCAAAGCAAGATGGTTACTACACATGAACATTAAATTTAACTCTGAACTTCCTGGGAGCTTTCCACCTATAGTAAAGAGCATCTATACTATCACACTATGTGATAAGAGAAAATACACTCATTCTTTACAACAGAAAGTACCCTGAGAATTTAGAAACAGAAACATGTTTTTGACTCAAAAAAGGAATTTGTCTAGTTTTCTATATGAACACACAAAAAAACTATAATCTTCAACAGAGATCTTGGTAAAGATATTTACTGGCCTTCAAAAAACTGACATTGAATTATAATTTAATATCAAGATGTCATTTACAAAAATGAAAATTTAAAAGCCTAGAAGAATGGAACACAAGTCTAGGCTTTAGTCTGTCTTCCCATCATGCATGCAGGTGAAACAACTGTACACAACACAGAGAAGGTGCTCCGTGCTGGTTTCTTGCCTCCTGCTTACTCAAACTTGAAATGTGTTAACACCATACCAGTTAGTGACAGAAGACAATCTGATTTACTCAAGAAACATTTAGTCAACACCTTCAATGTGCCAGACTCTGAGAAAACAACTATTGAAATGATTTCAGAGAGTTTATTCAAAAGAAACCCCACATTTTTCCTTAAAACATTACATTATTGATTGAGTTCATTTCAAATATAGCACTCAAATCCATTAAGATCATCTGGAAAAGAATAATTGAAAAATGGCTGTCAGGAAGAAGAAATAAAAGGCATCCACGTTGGAAAGAAAGAAGCAAAATTGCCTTTATTTGCAGATGACAAGATACTACACATAGAGAACCCTATGAGTCCACCAAGAAACTACCAGAACTGATAAATTTAGCAAATTTCTCAATCAATATCCAGAATCAGCTGTATTGTTATATGCCATTAATGAACTAACAAGAAGGGAAATTAAGAAAATAATCCCATTCACAATTCAAAAAAAATAATAAAATACCTAGGAATAAATCTAACTAAGAATATAAAAGACTTGTACTCAGAAAACTTTAAGATACTGAAGAAATTGAAGATACAAATAAATGGAAGCACATACTGTGTTCATGGATAGGAAGAATTGACATCATTAAAAAGTTCATAACCCAGGAACATCTATGTCCATCTATATGGACAAAACCAAGGGGCATGGGTGGAAGCAAGGGAGGGAGGTGGATTTGGCTGGGGTGTGAGGGAGTGGTGGGGGAAAAATGCAGACAACTGTAACAGAACAACAATAAAATAGTTTTTAAAAAAGCTCATTAACTCAAAGCAATCTATAGATTCAATGCAATTTCTATCAAGATTCCAATGGTATATTTCACAGAACTAGAACAAATTATTTCAAAAATATACATATGGAACCATACAAGGCCCTGCATAGCACCAGAGATTCTGAGAAACAAGAATAAAGTTGGAGGAATCACACTACCTAATCTTGAACCATACTATAAAGCCACAGTAATCAAATCAGCATGATTTTGGCATAAAAACAGACACATAGACCAATGGAACAGAATAGAGTCCAGAAATAAACCTATACCTTTATATCAATTAATATTTGACAGAGGAAGCAAGCATATAAAATGGACTAAAGAAAGGTTATTCAATGAATGGTGTTAGGAAAACTGGACAGATACGTGCAGAAAAATGAAACTAGACTACCTTCTAACGCCACACAGAAGAATAAACTAAAAATGGATTAAAGACTTAAATATTAGACCTGAAACCATAAATGTCCTAGAAGAAAACATGGGCAGTAAAATCTTAGACATTGCTCAAAGCAGTATTTTTTCTGATATATCTCCTAAGGGAAGGAAAATAAAAGAAAAACAAATGGGACCACATCAAACTAAAAAAATTTTTGGACAGCAAAGGAAAACATCAACAAAATAAAAAGACAACCCATGGAATGGGAGAACTTATTTGCCAATGGATCTGATAAGGGATTAATATCCAAAATTCAGAAAGAACTCACAAAACTCAATACCAAAAAAAAAAAAAAACACAATTAAAAAACGGGCAAAGGATCTGAATAGACACTTCTTAAAAGAGGACATACAGATGGCCAATAGGTATATGAAAAAATGTTCAACATCACTAACCATTGGAAAAATGCAAATTAAAACCACAATGAGATATCACATCACACCTGTCGAAATGGCTATCATCAATAAATCAGCAAACAAGTGCTGGGGAAGATGTGGAGAAAAGGAGAACCTTTTGCACTGCTGGTGGGAATGCAGATTGGTGCAACCACTGTGGAACACAGTTTGGAGATGTCTCAAAAAATTAAAAATGGATCTGTCTTTTGACCCAGAAGGGATCCCACTTTCGTGAACATATTAGAAGAAACCCAAAACACTAGTTCAACAGAACAAAAAGCACCCCTATGTTTATTGCAGTACTATTTACAATCACCAAGAAATGGAAGCAGCCCAAGTGTCCGTCAGTAGATGAGTAGATAAAACAACTGTAGGATATTTATACAATGAAATACTACTTAGCTGAAAAAAAAAAAAAAAGAAGAAATTTTTACCCTTTGCAACAGCATGATGGACATGGAGAACATTATGCTAAGTGAAATAAGCTAGAGAAAGACAAATACCATATGCTTTCATTCATATGTGAAATCTAATGAACAAACTGAATTAACAAGGCAGACAGAGACAGATTTATGGATAGAGAGCAGGCTAACAACTCTGGGTGGGAGGGATGGGGAGAGTGTTAAGGAGCAGAGGGATCCAGCAAAAAGGAAAAAGGACTCATAGACATGGACAACAGTGTGATGGTTACAAGGGGAGGAGGTATAAGGGGGCTCAATGGTAGTGGGAAAAGTACAACAAATTTTTAAAAAAACAACAAAGAAGAATGGCTGGGAAAAGTTCAGCCAGCTTAGCCAGCTTTGTTATCAAAAAAAATAATCAATAACACCCTAATTAATATCTTGAAATAAGCTACCCAGGAAAATCCATCAGGCTGCAAAAAAAAATTTGTAAAAAAATTTTTTTCACTGATGCATACTTCATGAACTTTCTAATAACATACTTCGAGTTTCTCTACAAGATACTACTTGGTATCTTTAAATCTCTCATAAACTGGGGTAAACACATAAAGTACATGGAAATGGAAATGCAATCACAAACAATACTAACTTTTTAAAGTACATAAAATGACTACTACACCTCTTTTCACTGGCCCTTTCCAGAAATGAATGAGGTTTAATTCTCATTTGAAAATTTTGCTGCTTAGTCGTCTCTTTGTCCTTCAAAATAATGTACTCATTTTTTAAAAAGAACTTGAATTACTAATCTAAAAACAGTAAGCCAATACATTCATGAAAAACAGGAAAACCAGACTGAAAGATAAACTATAAAAAGAAAAACTGTGCTACCAACTAAATTGTTTAGAAAACAGTGTTTGGTAAAGAAAGAAAAATAAGGATATTGAGCTGCAAAAAGACTTCAAAAACCTGAAAACCAACTACATTTTTAAACTCAGTAATGGTGACAGGACACAATGTCAGAAATTCATAACGGGACAGAATGCTGCTGGCCTTAAGAATTTTGAAGTTCTCAGCTTACCACAGTAAACAAATTTTGCCTCAGACTTCTTTATAAAAGGATATTTAAAAAATGGTTCAATTTCATTCTAGCCCATTTAGTAACAGATTGATATATGTTAATGGTTTAAAATTATAATATGAATAGGAGCAAGCAGATGATTATCTCTTTTCTTTTCCAATCTCTCACCATTTAAAGAACTCCATCCCTCTCTCAATTCTGATCAGTGTACCATGTCATTCATTTCATTTTTAAATGCTATACTTAAACTCTATCTACAATTAAGGGCCTCCTTCAACATATTGCTACTCCTGTACAGAGAAAACCAACTACCCAAATGCCTTAGCAGTTTCTTCTCACTTCCCAAATCTACCAGTCAACACCCCAAACCAGCAATTTCAATCAGTGTGCTGCAAGAATTTTTAAAACATGCAATCACTGACCTATTTAGTCCGGGGCTCTGACTTCTTTTCCCTTAGACTGTCAAATAAAACAAAATAACAATAACCAACTCAACAATAGCTGTCTGCTGTGAATGAATCAAAATTACATGTATTTTTTTGTCAGACTGGCAAAAAAAAATTTTTTTTGTGCCACAGAATTTTAGTAATTAGTTTATGTGTGCCATGAGATAAAAAAGGTTGAAAAATCGCTGCTCCATACATATTCACTAAGGTCTCTGCTGCTCCTTTCTTACCTGACACCCCATTGCTACACTCACTCTCACACTAGTAGTACATCCTCATACTAGTAGTACATCCTCAATAATTATTATCAATTCCTTCCAATCAGGACTAAAGTGACTCCTAATTGCCACATGTTAAAAATTAAGAAACTTACATTCTAATACAAGGCTCTTTCATGAATTATCTCCCTGGCCTGAGTTGTGCCATTTCTAGATCCTGGATATGTCTTCTCATCAGGAAAATATATTTATATTTACTTTTATCAGCTTATTTACTAAAATTTCTAAGGCTCTCCTCCATTCTTCCTCTCCTGAGCTAATCACCTTCATTTATAGAACTCAATTATTAGAAGTTCAGATCTTTTTATCAAACTAATTAAATAAATATGATGTGAAATAATTTCTTCCCAACCTTACCTGGTTTAACATGTAAAATATGATTCAATATTATAAAATAACTTAAAACTGAATTTGGTTTCAAAGAGATGTCCTCATCCCTGTCTGCCTGTAGTAGCCCTGACTTAAATACTCATTAGACACCAGGGATAATTTCTGAGCTTCCATAAATTTTTATCGAGAGAGTGCCAAAGACAATGGGCCACCTTAAAATGCATCACATTCTTCATCTCATTATTCAGCTACTCTAAGTCTGTTCTTTCAAAATAAAGAATGTGCCAAACATAGTTCTGTTAAGTCCTTTCCTCAAAAGAAATTCCTCCATGAAGCCATCATTAACATTTGCTACTATTCTCCCCACTTCAAACTGAAACTACTTCAAACAGCTTGAATATAAACCAGACTGCAACTGTGCTGGATGAATAATAATATATTGATATGTACCTGCTGTTCTGGGGGCAGGTGGTCTATGAATAAGCTCTAATACATTGATCAATCATTTCCTTAATTACACACACATACCCACTTCCCCTACTATGTCACACATAAATTGATAATTTTATAAATAAGTACTAGATCTTTCTTGGTAGTTATTTTAATAAGCATTTACTCAAGATGAAATCAAGATAAGGCTATTTTACAGTAAGCTTTTAGGAAAAAGTGAAAGGAATTCCAAAAAAAACCTAATAACACCATGATAAACACCTTAAGCACAAATGTTCATAAAAATTTATAACCTAACTTTCAGCTTTATACTATATAAATGCACAGAGGACTTTCTCGAGAAGCATGAACAAAAATGTGCCTTTGACTTTTTAAAAACATATAAAAGTTTAGTGGTAATAAATTATACTATATACATATACAAATATACACCATATTTAACCAAAGTCAAAAAGATTGAAAGATAAAAGCCTAATTTGTTTAAAATGTTTATTTTAATATTAAAAGATACTTTTAGCTGTGGGATTTTTGGGGTTTTCGCGGCAGGCATACCCGGATTCCACAGCAGCCATCTCTTGAGAAGAGCTAGCCCCTCCCAGGGGAGAATCAGTTACCTTGCCCTGTACAATACTGCCTCCCCCACCCACTGGAATCCTGTTCATTCCCCCCTGAACCTTTTTTGTTCTACTTTCAGTTTGGCTCTGTCTTGGTGGAGGTTTTGGGTTTTTTGGTTTGTTTGCTTTTTCTTTCTTTACTCCGATCCTGCATCATAAGCCCTGCTGAAAAGACAGAAACACGAAGAGAGTCGGGGTGTCACAGACCTCCTACAAGGTACAGCCAACTCCTTCACTTTCCTGGGAGACAGACTGGCACTTCCCCTCTTGGGAGAGCCACAGAAACACCCTGTTGGCATCTGGCAGACCCAAAAGCTAGGCTCTGGAGGCCTACTAGAGCACTGCCCTGCCACGTACATGGGAAAAATCCTGGGCAGGCGCAGACTAGTGGCTCAGGGAAGGAGGAACACACCCACCATCTCTGAAGTTTGAAAGGCACTTGCTATGGGAGATCCAAGTTTCACCCCTCCTGTTTCTACCAGAAGCCCTCTCAGAAATAGTCAGGTCTGCAACTAGTCTAAGATTGACAACAGGCTGGCAGAAAGAGAGAGGCAGAGGAGGATCCTGCAGTGGCACAAGACATTTGCTGACACACCCCTGGATCCAGTGCTGATAAAGGCCAGCTTTGCAGAAGAGCTTGGCCTATCCTGGGAGCAGCAAAGCCCGGAGGAATCAGTCACAAGCTGTGCCTCAACTGTAGCTTCAAAAAAGCTGCCGAAGGCCAGACCTGGGCAGCATCTGACCTTGGCCTACACCAAACTCAGACGTCAGAGACACACTCAAAGGAAGAAATCAGAAGGCAAGAACCGAACTCTGATGAGACAAATCTTTTTCACTATTTTTGCTTTTTCATAGCTTTTTATTATTTTTATCTATATTTTTTATCTTTTTAGTGTTCTATTTTTTCTTTTCTACCTCTTATTTTACTCTTCCTTTGATTACTCATTATTCCTTTCTCTTGCCTTTTATTATTAGTTATTTTTTCTCTGTGTTCCTTCTCCCTGTTTTCCTCTTTTAATTCATCACTAATATTAGTCCTCTTCCCTTTTCTCCTATGATAATCACTTTTCTTTCTTTTGATCTTCCCGCATTCTTTTTTCTTTTCCCCTTTCTCTACAATTCCATTTCTCTTTCTGCTTTTATTATTCTTTGCTCTTTTGTAGTTGATATTGCTGTTGTGGTTGGGGCAGGGAGTTTGCTTGTCTTGGTGTAGTTTTTGTGCTACTTTGCTTTGTTCTGCTAGCACCTATGCAACAGCATTCAAGACAGAGTAGGGGTTGAGCCTCTTAGCCAGCCAGCCGCAGGGAAGTTCCCACCAATGAACAGGCCAAAAACAACCAAATACAACAGGTGAGTCCACATAACCCACACAAAGGGCATTCCTAGAGCATCCAGATCAGGAGATCAAGGAGTCTGCACCACTGGGTCCCACAGGATTCCCACCTCATTTGGCCAATCCACAAGATACAGAATCAAAGTAAATCAATCTAATGCAATGAAACTAACACAAAGAGACAACTAAAATGGGAGACACAGAAACAACCCCCAAACAAAATATGGAGTAATCTCCAGAAAAAGAGCTAAATGAAATCAAAGCAAACAATTTATCAGACATAGAATTTGAAGTAATGTTATAAGGATGCTCAAGGAGCTGAGTGAGAACTACAAGGAATTTAGTGGAAACTACATCAGCATGATGAAGGCCATAGAAACTATGAATAAGAACCAGGGGAAAATGAAGAATGCAGTATCTGAAATGTATACACTGGAAGGAAATAAAAGCATGTTATCTGAAGCACAGGACTGAACCAGCAAGTTGGAAGACAAAGTAGGGGAAAAAAAAAAACCCCAGTCAGAGCAACAAAACAAAAAAAGTCCTAAAAAGAATTGAAGATAGTTTAAAGGAGCTTTGGGACAACATGAAGCGTAACAATATTCACATCATAGGGATACCAGGAGGAGAAGAAAGGGAGCAGGGGCTAAAAAACCTGTTTGAAAAAATAATGACCGAAAACTTCCCTAACTTGGGAAAGAAGAAAGTCACACAAGTTCAGGAAGCACAGAGGGTCCCGATCAAGATGAACCTAAAGAGGCCCACTCCAAGACACATCATAATTAAAATGGCAAAATTTAAAGACAAAGAGAGAACCTTAAAGGCAGCAAGGGAGAAAATCTAGTAAAAACAAAGGAGGTCCAATAAGGCTATCAGCTGATGTCTCAACAGAAACACTATAAGCCAAAAGGGACTGACGCAAAATATTCTAAGTAATGAAAAGCAAGGACCTGCAACCAAGAATACTCTATCCAGCAAGGCTCTCATTTAAAATGCAAGAAGAAATAAAGAGCCTCCCTGATTTAAAAGAAAAAAAGGATAAAAGAGTACATCACCAAACCAACACCGCAAGAAATGCTAAAGGGGCTGCTTTAAGAATAATATTGAATTGAGAGAGAGTTGAACACAAGCACAAAGGAGAAAAAATGCCAATGAATAAGTACCTATCAATAATAACCTTAAATGTAAATGAAGCAAATGCTCCCATCAAAAGACAGAGTAGCTGAACTGATAATAAAACACAACGTGCATATATGCCGAATACAAAAGACTCACCCGATAACAAAAGATCTACACAGACTGAAAGTAAAAGGATGGGGGGAAAATATCCCATGCAAATAGACATGAAAAAAAACTGGGGTAGCAATACTTATATCAGACAAAATAGACTTCAAAACAAAGGCCAAAACAAGTGATAAAGGTCACTGCATAATAATTAAGGGAGTAGTCCGACAAGAGAATACAACCCTTGCAAATATATCTGCGCCCAACATAGGAGCACCTAAATATATGAAAAAATATTAGAGGGCTTTAAGAAAGAGATTGGCATCAACACAGCCATTGTGGGGGATTTTAACACCCCACTGTCAATAATGGATAGACCTCCCCCCCCAAAAAAATCAACAAAGATATTGTGGCAGTAAATGACACCCTAGATCAAATGGACTTAATTTATATTCACAGAACATTTCATTGCAAAGAAGCAAAATATACCTTCTTCTCAAATGCAAATGGATTATTTTCAAAGACAGACCATAACAGGACACAAATGAAGCCTTAACAATTCAGAAAACTGAAACTACATCAAGCATATTCTCAGATCACAATGGCTTCAAACTGGAAACCGACCTCAAGAAAAACTCAAAAACATTCAAATACATGAAGGCTGAACAACATGTTATTAAATATTGAATAGGCTAACAATGAGAACATGGAACGAAACAAAAAGTATCTGGAAACAAATGGAAATGAACACACAACAATCCCAAATCTACAAGACACAGTGAAAGCAGTTCTGAGAGGGAAGTTCATAGGATTACAGGACTACCTAACAAAGACAGAAAAATCTCAAAAAACAACCTAAACCTACATCTAAAAGAACTAGAGAATAACAAACAAAGCCCAAAGTGAGCAGAAGGAAGGAAATACTCAAGACCAGAGCAGAATTAAATGACAGACTAAAAAAACAGCTCAAAGGCTCAATTAATCAAGGAGCTGGTTCTTCAAAAAGATAAACAAAACTGACAAACCTTTTAATCAGGCTCAACAAGAAAAAGAGAGAGGAGCCAAATAAGTAAAATCAGAAATGAAAGAGAAGTAACAACTGATATCACAGAAATACAAAGGATTATAAGAAATTACTATGAAAAACTATATGCTAAGAAATTGGACAACCTGAGTGAAGTAAATCAGTTTCTAGAAAACAATCAATCTTCCAAACTGAATCAAGGAGAAGCAAAAAACCTGAATAGACCAGTAACAACTAGTTAATCTGAAGCAGTAATCATAAAACTCCTGGCACACAAAAGCCCTGGACCCAGATGGCTTCACAGGAGAATTTTACCAAACATTCAAAGAAGAATTAACACATATCCTCAAACTATTCCAAAAAATTCAAGAAGAGGGAATACTCCCAAACTCTTTTTATAAGGCCAGTATTATCCTAACTCCTTCTCTGTTCTGTCTTTACCAAAACCAGGTAAAGACAGAACAAAGAAAGAACATTACAGGCCAATATATCTGAAGAACACATACGCTAATATCCTCAACAAAATATCAGCAAAGCGAATCCAGCAATACATTAAAAAGATCATACACCATGATCAAGTTGGATTTAATTCAGGGATGCAAAAATGGTACAATATTCACAAATCAATAAACATAATACATCATATAAACAAAATTAAAGACAAAAATCACGTAGTCATATCAACAGAGGCTGAAAAAGCATTTGATAAAATCCAGCACCCATTTATGATAGAAACACTCAGCAAAGTGGGAATAGAGGGAACATACCTCAACATAATAAAGGACATATATGAGAAACCTACTGCCAACATCATACTCAATGGGCAAAAACCAAAGCATCACCCTTAGGGTCAGGGACCAGACAAGGTTGTCTGTTTTCACCACTCTTATTTAACATAGTAATAGAAGTACTTACTAGCCACAGTGATCAGACAAGAAGAAGAAATAAATAACATCTAAATTAGAAAGGAGGAAATAAAACTGTCATTATTTGCAGATGGCACGATAGAATACACAGAAACCCCGATAGGCTCCACCAAAAAACTCCATTGGTACTGGCATAAGAACAGACACATACATCACTGGAACAGAATAGAGAGCCCAGAAATAAATGAATGTCTTTATGGTTATTTAATTTGACAAAATGGGCACAAACATACAATGCAGTAAAGACAATCTCTTCAATAAATGGTGCTGGGAGAACTGGGTGGATACATGCAACAAAAATGAAACTAGACCACCAACTTATACTAAACACCAGAATAAAATCAAAATGGAAAAAAGACTTTAAATATAAGTAATGATACCACAAAAGTCCTAGCAGAAAACATAGGCACTAAAATTTCAGATATCCCACCTAGCAATATTTTTGCCAATATATCTCCTAGGTCAAGGGACATAAAGGAAAAAATAAACAAATGGGTGCATCATACTGTAAAGCCTCCACGTGGCTAAAAAAAAACATTATCAAAATGAAAAAGGAATCGACTATATCAGAGAACACATTTTCCAATGATACTGTATTGTTTGGTTTAATGTCCAAAATATATAAAGAACTCATACAACTTAATATCAGGAAGACAAACAATACAATTAAAAAATGAGCAAAGGACGTGAACAGACGCTTCTCCAAGGAGGACATACAGAGGGACGACAGGCATATGAAAAAATGTTCAACATCACTAGCCATCAGAGAGATACAAATTAAACCCACAAGGAGCTATCATCTCACATTTACCAAATTAGCTATCTTTAACAAGTCAACAAACAACAAGGGCTGGTGAGGGTGTGGAGAAAAGAAAACCCTTTTGCACTGTTGGTGGGATTGCAGACTGGTATAGCCACTGTGGAAAACAGTATGGAAATTCCTCAAAAAATTAAAAATGTAACTGCCCTTTGACCAAGTGATTCCACTGCTGGGAATATACCCTAAGAATCCCTGGAACACCAATTCAAAAGAATTTATGCACCCCTATGTTCATCGCAGTACTATTTACAATAGCCTGTGTCTCCACTGGTAGATGAGTGGGATTAGAAAACTATGGTACATTTACACAGTGGAATACCACACAGCAGGAAAAAAGGGAATTCCTAACTTTTGTGACAGCGTGGGTGGACTAGAGACTATCATGTTAGTAAGTGAAATAAGACAGCTGGTAAAAGACAAATACCATATGATCTCACTTATAAATGAAATCTAATGAACAAAATAAACCACTGAGCAAAACAGAACCAGAGGCATAGAATCATGGTATAGCCTGACAGCACTAAGAGGGGAGCTGTCAGGGTGGACTGTTTGAAAGAAAGTGAAAGTGAGAGGGATCAAAGAACATATATGAAGGACCCATGGTCATAGACAATGGTGCAAGGACTAGCTATGGAAGCCAGGGTGGGCTGGGTGGAGGGGGGTGAAGAGGGAAAAAAATAGGGACAACTTAATAGCATAAACAATAAACCATCCAAAAAAAGAAAAAAATGTAATTATGCAACTATGTCACACTTAAAGTTAATCATAAAATTTGTAAAATAAACCTCCTGATTTATCAAATGATTTTTTAAAGAATTTTTTAGCTCTATTAACTATCATCCACTGTCATTATTAACTTACTGGTTCATCTATCATACATTCTTCTGGAATATTTGTTGTAGCTCAAGCAAAAATATTTCTCCAGTTACATCAACAAAATATCCAGTATCCAACTGCCTCTTCAACAACTCCATTTGAATGTTAATAGATATCAAACAATTTATGAATTTCTACTACAGACCAATCTTCCTTGTAAAAGCAAGTAACACCCCCATTCTCCCAGTGTTCATCATTCTCTTTTCCTCACACTCTACATCAATCTGCAGTAGGACCAATTCTAAAACAGGGCCCAACTTGGTTCACTCCTTGCCGACAGACCTGTTTCTTTCAAAATAAAAATGAAAAAAATGGTAACAGTTGCTGACAGAAACAGCATTTATTCACCCAAAAAGACTGAAGGTGTGTATAAAAACCCAGCAAAGATGACTGCGTAGAAGCACCTCAGATGCAATCAACAGAAGAGAATAACAGCCTGAGAAAGAAGGGTGAAGGAAGCTATGAGAGAGCAGAAAGTCCATTTAGAAGCATCCATAAATTTGTACTACCTCATCAACCTGTACCGTTTGTATGACTGTGACTGAATCTTCCAGCTCCTCTATTTAAGGAAAAGAATATGGGAGAAAAACATCTTTCGGCAAACATATTTGTTTCTATTTTAGTACCATCTTCAAAAACTAGCTGCTAATAAAAATGAGATGTGAATTTTAAAACTGAGAAGCATATGAACAGCAATTAAGTTACTACATACTGTACAGAGATCCTTATATTGCAGTTTTTGGAATTTTGTATCCGTGTTTCCTGCACATAGTTCCACATAACCAAGAACAACTTGAAATACAGTATTATGAATGGCTTGAGTGAAGTGCATGTGAAGTTGATCCATTGCTGTCTGTGGAAAGAAAACATACAACATAATTTCATGTTATTAAAGGGAATAAATTTCAACATACTTGAAAAACATAGGAAAAAATTTTTATGGATTATAGCCATAGCACAAAGATCACTATCATTCACAGAATTATAATTGCAATGCTGATTATTTGCAAACAACCCATTAAATAATCACAGCATCATACAATTAAAGAGAAATCTGAACTGTGAACACTACTCTGTTGGTCTGTACTTAGCATTGGTACCCACTGTATTCGTTCTCAAACGTGTCATACACAATGTCACCTTTGGATCCCCTCTGCCATCATTCCCTCACATTGTTCAGGATGCTTCTCAATGGTCACCTTCTCAGAGAAGCCTTTCCTAACCATCTTATATAAATCAGGACTTCTCATCACTCTATCCACTCACTCTGATATATATTTTCCGGGGCACTTGTTACCACCTGACATCATACTCACTTATTTCTTTAATGTCTGTCTCCCTCACTAGAAGGTAAGATAAGATACGTGAGGGGCCTACATCCAGGTGCACAATGTACCAATACATATTTAATGAGTGAAAGGATTCTTCTCATGGGGAAAACTAGAAGTTATAGTTTAGAACACGAAAATCAATCAAATACATTTTTTTTTTAGTTCTTGGACTTTTTTAAAGATTGTATTTATTTTTAGAGAGGAAAGGGAGGGAGAAAGAGAGAGCGAGAGAGAAACATAAATGTGCAGTCGCTGGGGGCCATGGCCTGCAACCCAGGCATGTGCCCTGACTGGGAATTGAACCTGCGATGCCCCAGCCCGGGCCCGCACTCAATCCATTGAGCTATGCCAGCCAGGGCCAATCAAATACATTTAAAAAAAATTTCTTTACTCAGATTTTAAAATGTAAATAGAGTTTAAGTGATTTGGTAAAGTCTTAAATTTCTTTCTAAGGCAAGAGGCCACTTAATGGAAGAAACATTTACATCTACCATGTTTAGATGTTACAATACTGTATAATTCTGTACACACAGAAGGTACAACTAACTAACTTTCAAACTCTGGTTGCTTTTTCAAGTTCTTTAAGGAAGCCACTGAGCAGTAAAAGTAAGTAAAGCCAGACACTGAGGGAGTACTGAGGACATTCTGGGGATAATACAACCCTTTGAAAACTCTGGTAAATGTGATGTACCTATGTTACAGACAAAGGTACAGAAGGCAGAGAAGTTTACACACCACTCTGAGGTAGTCACGCAGGCCCGTCTAAGAACCATGGAGCTCCACATTAAGAAGTTCTTAATCACGACCAAAAGGTGAAGTAAAAGAGACTACATATCCTCTCCCACTAAATTAATTCATAACATACTTGTTTTAAAACCTACATAAAATAGTGAAAACATTAAACTCGGCAAACACTTCAAAGTTCAAAACAAAATCTGTACTGTTTTAATCGCACAGCATACCCTCCGAGCCTATGTGAACAACCATGTTACCACTACGCATACAGCTAAAAATTTACTTTGTTAAATGAAACTTTAAGGATACATTAATAATATTCAGACTTAAGCAGTCATGAATATTAGCAGATTTTTTATTTTAAAAAAAGCAAACCACCTTTCAAAACTAACCTGTGTTTTTCCAAGAAGTCGATAAGCTTGTTGAACCTTGGTATAATGGTTAATGTCAAAATTCTTGCATATTTTAGAAAGAGCTACATCCAGCTGTTCCTAAGTAATTCAAAGAGGCAAGGGACAGTTAAGGAATGATGTTTAAAAGGCAATGAAAAATATCAAGATTAGTTTCTCACTTTTAATTAATATCTAAATGCACTTTTACTACCACTGGACTTAGTAGTCAAAAACAAATTTAAATTAAAATATAAACAAATTAAAATTCTCATCTGTTACCAAGTATAATCAAGTTTTACTGAAATGTTATTAACATGTTTCTAGAAAGCCATATCTAGTGTTTCAAGAGACAGAAAATCAGTATATTAACTACCAAAGAAATTTTAGTTTTTTACTTTAACTCTGTTTCTTCAAACACCTACTAATGTCTTACAATTATATGAACTGAATTTGTAGGACTTTTAAAAAACAGTAAAACAATACTATTGTAATCACTGAAAAGTAATTCTCAACAAAACTAAATTGACCTTAAAAGTACATACCTAACTTTATGTCTAAATACAACTTTGTTTATAGAAATGATTTCATTTTAAAGTAATGATTTTTCTACATATATTCAGAAAATATTACATATTGAGAGTGAATACACACAGAGCTTTCAAAAGAAAGTTCTCATTAAAATATTCAAATGATTATTTACTCAAGGAATTTTCAAAGTATTTATCTTTATGTTTATCAAATAGTCATTCTTACAATTAGTAAACAACTGCATTTATGATAAAAAACTACTTTCACAAAATAGGTAATCTGAAAGTTCAGCCTCAATTTTTAAAACTACTCTTATCAGAACAACAATAAAATATAAGAAACCAAACAATTTGTATTAAATTTATAAAAATGAATACACTGCTTTAAAAGATTGCCAAAGAAAGAGATAAACTCTGAAGAAAAGCAGGAGGAAAAGCAAGACTTCATGCTAACAATGACGTATCTTTTCCTTTCCAGTTCTTACATTTTCATGAATTGTATGAAATATAGAGGAGGTCAGGAATTGAGGGATTTCATCAGCCAATAATTTATCTTAAATAAATTAACACGCTAAACTAAAGTGTAGTAGTTGATAATCAAAAAATAATTAACATGTAAGTATTCTGGCTATAATTTACGTGAGAATATACCTATGACTAAAAGTTTGGGGATCTTTCTGGATATAGTGATATTTTCAAAAACTGTTTTCAGATCCCACAATTCAGAAAGTATTACTGCATTTACAAATAGATCAATGTTAATTGACCATGCACAGATATTCCAAATGAAAACAACAAAAACAGTACAGTGATCTAGAAATACTGGTTATAACACAAAAGCCAAAACATTAGATGTATCTATGCTATTCAAAAACCTCTGAAAAGAAAGTTATTTAACTTCTGATGTAATTCTTCTTACCTCAATTTGTTCTAAAGTATCTTGCAGCTTTGAATTAAGTTCACTATTGAATAAAACAGAGAGTTAGATGTGCCTATCTTTAAAAGAGACAAGCTAAGTGCTAAATAAATCCATGCTAGCTAATCAATAAATTCACAAACCAACACTATGAGCAGTAAGTTATGCTCCTGATTCTATAATACGACAAGAAAAACAAATAAAAGGAGCCCACGCTGGTGTGGCTCAGCGGATTGAGCACGGGCCGTGAACCAAAGTGTTACTAGTTCGATTCCCAATCAGGGCACATGTCTGGGTTGCAGGCCAGGTCCCCAGTAGGGGGAGTGCGAGGGACAAGCATATACTGGTGCTTCTCTCCCTCTCTTTATTCTTTCCTTCCTCTCTGTCTAAAAATAATTAAAATCTTTTAAAATAAATAAATGAAAGGAAAAGAATTAGAGAGAGGTAAGTGTCATTACTAACAGCAACAGGACTGAGGGTAGCAAATACTAAAGAATCTACAAATAAAGCTAAGAACTTAAGAATGAGAAGTTGATACCAAGTTTTAAAGACATATAATATAGATGAAAAGTAAAATTCCAAAAAATAAAATTAATTTCTATATATTAAGAACATGGAATTAGACAATAAAAAAATAACTGGGAACAAATCTAACAAAAATATATAATACAAAACTGAGCTAAAAGAAGACAAGTACATGAAGGTATATACCATGTAAAAGACTAAAACTTTTAATATACTTATGATACCAGTTCTCACATAATGATTTCCTAGAATAAGTGAAATTCTAATCAAAATCCAGCAGCATTTTTTTTTCATTAAATCTGACAAACTGCTTCTAAAACTTATGTGGAAACTCAAAGGGCTACAAAGAGTCAAGAACATCTTGAAGAGCAAGGCAGGCGGACATATACTAAAACAGGAAAAAGCTTATAAAGTTACAGCAATAAGACAGTGTCAACATAAAGATAAATGGACAGGTCAACAAAATAGAATAAAAATAAAGGGCAAAAAGCCTGAACAGATGCTTCAGAAAGGAGATATCCAATTGGCCAATAAATATAAATAGGCACTCCACAGGCATTCAGGAAATGCAAATTAAAACTATAATAAGATACCATAACAAACAATCAGAATAGCTAAAATCATTTTTTAAAAATTAAAAATGACATCAACAAATACTGGCAAAAATGGATAGCAAATGAAACACTCAATTCTATGCTGGAAGAAGGGGAAATTGATACCACCTCTTTGGAAAACTACCATCTACTAAAACTGGACATATACTCTATATCTGGGAAGTCCTAGATATGTATCTAACAGAAATGCATACACAATCCTTGCAGCATTATTTGCAATAGGAAAAACTATTGAAGCAACACAATTCTCAATGAGCAATTAAATGTATAAAGTATGATAATTACACAATGAAATATTACAGCAATGAAAATGTATCACTTAAATTTCAAAAACAAAATATTGGACAAAAAAAGTCAGATTAAAAAAAGTTAATACCACATGATTCCATTCATGTAAAGTTTAAAACAGGTAACCTTAAACTTAGTGACTAATGCCAGAACAGTGGTCCACCTGGCACAATAATGACTGGGACAGGGCACGTACTCCAGGACAGGGTCTGGAGTACTAAAAGTGCTCTACTTCTGGCAGGTAACTACACAGCTATGTTAACTTTGTAAAAATTCTTTAGGTTATATGCTTGGGATATGTGACTGAATCTGAGTTTGTTCCCCTCAATTCTCCCTAGGTCAGTAAAAAAACAGAACTGTTATTTGTATTATAAAATCCCATTACTAAAAAGATCTGTGACATCTAATAAAATAAATACAATCATAGAGAAAACATTTTAATAAAAAAAGAGTAGGCATACGTAAAACAGTAAGAACAGGTGAGAGATCTTTTTTGGTACACCAGAATAACACCAGGTTTTGTACAACAGCCATCCGATAGTGAATGTGACTCTCCGCGTCCAGCACAAATGCATATGGGGTCGCCGTGTGCAGTTCAGTGTCCAGATCATCAAAACATACCAACAGTTCAAGGTGGGGGCGGGGGGCAAAGAGACAAAAAGTCCTTTTTCTGGCTTTAAGTTCTGAGAGAAAATTTTGACAGTCCTGATAAGGGGACAGTGACCTTTATCTCCTAAGGTACAACATCCTTGTCAACACCTTACAAAAAATACAGTAATGGATTCATGGATTCCATATGCTTCTTAATAGAGCCTTTTAATACCAGCTGAGGAGATAATGCCAAAGTGACATGACATATATAGATCTACAGACACAGACCTATAGATCTATAGACATAGATATCAATATAGAATTGGATATATAAAGCAATTTGTCAAAGTAAAAGCAATAATATATAGAGATTACATTCTCTAGTAAAAACTGAGAGTGAGCAAAACTATATCCTTTGACAATCAACAGTGCAGGACTGCTACATTAGAAAAATTAAGATCTCTAAACAGGCTTTATGTCTGAAAAATAGCCAGAGCCACAGATACAAGTTCAGGGAATTCTTGTAGAGAAGAGTGAGATTTTCCTTAAAAATATGATAGTGGAACAATTTCCATCCAAAAAATAAAAAATGAAGGAATGAAAATAAGAATGAGAGGTAAAGTCCCAAAACTAATACCCCTAAAAGAGTATCTAAGACAGTGCCTTAGCATTAGAAAGAATTAAATAATTCCTCATCCCAACCCCCCAAAGTCAGCATCTTCTCCCAGAGATGCTCCTTGTCCCATGTTCTCTCTTTGATTCATATCACCACCATCCACTCAATCAAAGCCGAAAATTCAAAAGTTGTCTTTAATTCATCCCTCTCTTCATATATAACTGGTGATCAAATCTTGATGATTCTACTATTTCAGTATTTTTCATATCCACCTGTTTACCTGTTTTTCTCCAGTCTCCATTTTGTGTCCTAACTCAAGCATTATCACCTTTTCCTTGATTTATCTTAAGAGCCTCCTAGTGATTATCTGCACACAACACACACACCCCACCCTTCAATCCAACAGTGCGTTTATTCAACAAACACCACTAACCTACTGTATACCAAACACTGTACAACATCCTCCAAAAAACTTTCCAAAAAACTTTCTGGGACAGCTCTGAGCAGGGATCTAACTTGGGATTGAATTTCATCACTATTCTCTTTGATTTGGCAGGCAGTGTTTCCAAACAGCTGTGTGTGAAAGGCTTTGGTCCAGGCCTTACCAAGTCCTGTGGGCCTAACCATTTCCTGCTTCACCTATATGCTACCTGCCTGGTCCCTAAGGACATCTAAGTTTGCAGCTCATAAGTAAAGCAGAAATAAAATCACATTAATCCACTGTTTTAAAACCTTTGGTGGCTTCTATTAAATCAAGGAGAGGTCCCAAGTTCATATGACATGGAAGACTCAACTGACATGAAGAAATAACATTCACTTTACAGCACCTCTATTTTAGTCATACGGATATGTGAGAATCCCCAAACAATCCTCAGACTTTCACACCCTTGCACAAGGTGTTCACAATAACTAGAACATGCCTTCTTTGTCTCACTCACAAATGTCCAGCTATCTTTCCAGGCCCAATCCAAATGTCTTCTCTTCTGGGAAGTCTTCCCCTGCTAAATAACTGTTCCCTAAGATTCACAATGCTTTGTTAGCAGCACTGTGTATTATAGTAAGGAGTATCTATGACTGCCTTTCCAAGCAGAGACCGTGGCTTATTGCCCAGTGACCTCCCAGGACTAAATAAACTCACACCTGACTCAAAGCAGGTAATATATATCTGCTGAGTCAAATTTGCAGTTCCAACGAAAATGGAAAAATTTTCCAGCCCTATCATTCCATTAGCCCCTACTTTCTACTTCAATAAATAAAACTATGGAGACAAGGAAAAAAGGAGAATATTTTAGAAGAAAAAGAACAACACTAGACTCTGAGTCTGCAGGTGCCTTGGCATGAGGGAAAAAGAGATAAGTGGAGGTAAAGCAAGTTCTGCTCCTCTATCATATGGGGTCAGAAGTCCATCTAAGGCTGAAGACAGACACAGGTATGAAGAGGAAAGAATACCTGGAAGAGTAAGTAGGTCAGAACTTGAATATTTTGAGCTTCAAGGAAAAAGAAATAGCCCTGGCTGGTGTGGCTTAGAGGACTGAGTGTCAGCCTGCAAACTGAAGGGTCACTGGTTCAATTCCCAGTCAGGGCACATTCCTGGGTTGTAGGCCAGGTCCCCAGTTGGGGGCATGAGAGAGGCAAACACACATCGATGTTTCTCTCCCTCTCATTCTCCCTCCTTCCCCTCTCTAAAAATAAATAAAATATTGGGGAAAAAGAAAAAGAAACATATCTAAATTCATTAATAGGCAAGAGTAGTAAGTTTCTATAGTTTCTCAGTTGAAAATGGGCTTTAGTGCTTATAAAATTATCATAAAACTAGATGTTTTTTGTTGCTTCTATTACTTATAGCTACAATGACTCTATATACTATGCATTAAGAGTTAATGAAAGTCCTAGTCAGGTAGCTCAGTTGGTTAGAGCATCATCTCGATACGCCAAGGTCGTGGGTTCCATCTCCAGTCAAGGTACACATAGGAATCAACCAATGAATGCATAAATAAGTGGAATGACAAATCAATGTTTCTCTCTCTCTCTCTACAGTCAACAAATTCAATTTTTTAAAAAAGTTAATGCAGACATGAAAATGAAAACAGTATATAGAAGGTTTTAAACATAAAATATATAAATTACATATTTTTGTTTTATTAAAAATACTTTCAAAAGCTACAACTGCAGTTTTATAACAATTTGCTACTAATTAAAAATACATATATAACAATTATGTGACTAAAGAGTAGATGTATTAGCTGTACAGTCTTTAGAGAAATCTTTCACCATCATTTAGAAACATAAATTCAAGCCATTTCAGTCAATTAATCAAAGTATGTTAAAAAGATGTATTCAGAAACATATGGATAAATAAAAGCTACATTATTGTCAAAAAAATTAGTATGGTAGTTCTAAGATGTAAGACTAAAAGCTATTAAAGGCTATTTCTAAGCTTAATGGAATGAATCAAACTATTCTGGGGGCATCTTTACCATCACTACAAAAAATATTAAAGATACCATACTCATAAATAACTAATTGTGTTCTTTTAAATAACTGATCTATGACACACGCTTGCAAAGCAAGTACCAGAAAGGTTGCATATAAATCCAAATTTTGTACAAATTTGACCATACAAAGAGAAAAGATGGGCGGGAGATAATCCGCATCGTCGTGATCGCTCCCTGGTATGTTATCAATGGCCCATGTGATTTAAGTCTGTTCTCTTAACATCTCTGATTGTCAATTTGCTATACAGAAGTGGGCTACACCTAAAGGTTGCTACCATCCTTAAAGCCTCAAGGATCTACTATACTGGGAACACCAGTTACCCAATTATCACATCTTTGTATATGACTAGGTAGGATGCTAAAACTGCCAGAATAAACAAGTAAAATTTATTACTTCTGAGTTCATAGTACATGTTCATGGCCTGTGAAAACTGCAGTCTATTTAGATCAGAGGTCTATTACAGTGGTTTCAATCTACTCACAGGTGACAGACAGTTTATCAATAGATCTCAGAAAAAAACCTGATTTTCAAACACTTTGAAGCCAGACCAACAACCTATCGTACCATGAAGTGTCTGCATGATCCTTCAAACCATGAAGCAGACTGTAAAAGAACTCCTAGGATCACTTTGGATCTAGCCAGCAGATCTGTCTGCACTCATGGTAAATCCCTAACCTAACCCAGAACAAAATCATTCACCACAGAGAAAGCTCAGAGTCTGTTACTAAGAACACTAAAGATGTTCAAAACATCTCCAAACTTGATGAATCATAATTCTAGGGCAAAGATCAGGCCCAGGAGCCAAATCCAGCCAACAGCCTATGTTTCTAAGCAAAGTTTTACTGGAGCACAGCCACATGAATTGGCTGTCTTCTGGCTACGAGGGCAGTGCTGAATAGTTGCAACCAAGACCTCACAGCCTGAAAAGCTTCCAATATTATTACATGTCCCTTTAAAGACAAAATCTGCTGAACCAGTGCTACAGTTTAGTAGAAGACTTCTTAGTTGGTCAACTGGTCAGAGTTAAAACAGAAATATTCATGTGAGTTTAAAGGTATATTTATTTTAACCAAAATTGTGTAAGTGTATACTTCATTCACTCATTTCTGATTTAAAGCCAATGTCTTTTCACCTGAGTAGAGTTTAACTTCTTAGTCTCACATAAGGCAAATCACAAATAAACTACCTGTAACTGCACGCTTCAGTTTCTCTAAGGTGAAGTAGGAACTTAAGGACAAAGGAAAAACAATCTGAATGCCAAATCACATTCAGGTACTTTATATCCCCCAGTTCTTATTAGTTGTCTCATCTTCAACAAATTAAAAAATAAATTTATTTTTAACAATATGTTTTGTTTCCCCAACACATTCAACTTTACTTTCACATACATATCTCAATTCATTAGTTTACTTAACATAAATAACAGTAGCAAACACAACTGACAGAAGCAGGTTTAGGAAAATAATACAATTAACTCTAGAAGCATAGAACTCAACTACAGAAGCAGAATAATAAAAACTGGCTTTCTAGCCGCGAGCCTCCCACTGCATGGAACAGCTCTACATTAGTAGATAGCACAGTGTAGTAGAGATTAAAAGCAACAAGTTCTGCATTCCAACAGTCCTAAGTTTAAATCCTGGCTGTGCCACTTATTTCACAAAACATCAATTCCTCATCTGTAAAGAGAGACCATAACAGCAACTCTAAAGAATATTTTATCAATACTAAATATGAAAAGGGAAATGATTAGTACAGTGTTTGACATACAGTAAAAGCCAAACAACTCCAAATATTATTATCATAGCCATCATTACCATCATCATGATTCAATTTTTAAAAGATAACACTCTAATGAGGAAGCCTTATTAAACTCTAATTTAGAATTTCTGTACAGTCAGTTCTGCCTTCGCTGACAGTGCCCAGCTTCCACTGCTGCTCCTATAAATGTCAGTATTTTCCATTCCTGCAGGGGTATAAGAAGTAAGCCATTCACAGCATGAACATCTCTGATAGTCTTTTGTTTGTGTATTCTGTGCTCCTAACTGGCATATTATCCCACAGTCCTAGCTGTTAGCTGCCTGTGATTTTAAGTGCCTAGAGAACAAATAAATTTCAAAAGCTCTTGGCATCACGACTCACCCAGAACCTCATGCAGATAAGCACTAAATAATACTTCACTCTTGTCTCATTATCTAAGACTAAAGAGTTTGACATTGATGACTTTTCTAGACAACTGGTGAAATTTAGAACATCAAGTAAAAAGAGAAAAATCTTAAATATTTCTAAAAGAAAGACACCCTTTACAATGAAATGAGGAGAATAGCATCTGACCCTCTCCTACAAAACAGGAGGCTAGAAGACAACTAAAGAATGCCTTCCATTTTCTAACAAGTAATTTTTCTTTCAATCATGTGTGAACAAAATTAAAATCATTTCAAAGTATAAAAATTTACCTCCTATGTATTTCATTTAAAAAAAAGTTCTCAGAGGCAACAGTAACAGAACAAGACAAAGCAATATACAAAAAAAGAATTTTATACAAGATGAATGCAGCTGAGTAGAACCTAAGAAAAGTAAAAAATGTTCAACAGAAGTATAAAAAACAGTAATGAATTTTGATTTTCAAGTAGGGACAAAGGATTAGTTTTCCTTTTTTGTAAGTCCAATTACTCTATTTCTGCAGGTAATATTTAAATAATCATAATACAGCATATATGACTTATAATAGGTTAATTTTTTAGAAGTAACCTACTAAAAAAGCACAGATTTTGTTATAGTCACAAAAAGAATATAAATTTGACTAGGTAAAAATAACAGTTTCACTAACAAAACCTGGAAGATGGAGAAGGAAAGAGAAATAAAAGGAAGTAAGCCAAATTCCTATCTCTTATAGATATTTTATTACAGGGAGTAAACAATTATTTATAATGATATATCAGAAAAAATATCATAATGTATTATTTTAAATTATAATTAAATCTACTAGGAAAAAATTTAATCGGCTATAACATTAATTAATAAGCTGTAGTTTACTCCAGGGGGTAGGAAAGGGAATGAATGGGGCAGAAAGAAATCTTTTATCTTTTGTTTAAAACCCTTTTATTTAAAATACTATGTTTTTGCCATGTGATTTTACATCGGTGTGATGTGGGGGAAGGAGACAGAGAACAACAAATTAAAGTAAAAAGGAGTGCAGGCGGTGTCAGAACAGCATGGTATCCATTGGAATAGCATGGTATCCATAACTCCTTGAGCAACAAGGACTCCAGATCTGCACGTGTGTCCAGCCGGCATACCTGGTGACCCCACAGGACACTCACTGCCTGAGCAAGGTTCCTAGGTTCCCCTTCCTGAGGCTGGAACAGAGCAGGCACACCTACTATAAAGGAACCAAGGGCAACAGGGGACAAATAGTCCCTAATACTGCTGTATTTGTATCTAAAAGCTGCGTTCGATATTCTATGATTTAAAGAAGTTGCACAACCTACAATTTTCATTCATCTGCTAAGATAATATCAAAAAAAATAAAAGGATATTTTAATGATTATGAAAAATTAACCAGTCATCCCTTGGTACCCACATGGGTTTGGGTCCAGGACCCCTGCAGACAACCAAACCTGAGGGTCAATTCCCTTATATAAAATGGTGTAGTATTTGCACATAACCTGTATTTGCTATAGGCTATAGCAGGGGTATGCCTACACACGACTTCATTTGGGTGAATTCAACATAGTGCCTAGTGTGTGGCAAATTCAAATTTTGCTTGTTGGAAATTTCTGGAATTTTTTTTCAAATATCTTTGATCCATGGTTGGTTGAATCCACAGATGTGGAACCCAGGGTTATGGAGCTCTATGGTAACGCACAGTACTCAACAATTTCAGAATGTATGCCAACTTTTCAGTGCATAATAAACAATACCCCCAGGTGCACTCAAGTAGTTTCTTTCAAGGGAAATGAAAAATAATGAAGTTTTGACTTTTAAGAATAACTTTCCTTGAAACTCATTTAGATAAATTTCAAGAGAAAAAGAAATTAAGTGCTTCATCAAATGTACTTGAACATAAAGACAATGATTCTTAAATCCCAACTATATGACTTTCTTTCAGTCAACTCAAAAAAATGTCAAATAATAGAAGTGTTCCCTGTCAGTAAAAAAGCTGAACAAACTTCTGTTACAGTATCTTTTATTAAATGTGCCGAAACACAGCAATCTCAGGGAAGATACAAGGTACTGAATAGGTACCCATTTTCTTTTATTTTTCAATTAACTGGGTGCATCATTATTATTTGGTATTTCAGGTATTGAACTATATAGTCATATCACCTGAGCCATATTAGGTAAGCAGTCAATGGCTCTTTACGAAGAAGCAAATATACGGGTTCTGTTTCTCCTACTTTCAGAGTCACAAGAGTCAGCTCCCAGTTGTTCCATGGAATCTACTCTGAAGACCACAGGGTCTCTGCCTTTTCTACCCAAAATTGTATTTCCAATAAAGGAGCAATGTGACTAGGCAAGAATGGAGGAACAAAGAATCTATCCAAGGAAAAATTAGCAGTAGACAAGCAGGCACACTGTACATAAGAACATGCCAGCACCACACACACACAAAAAAAACACACCAGAATCCAAAAATGCTCTGAATCATGGTTCTCTTAATGGACATTTCTAAAGGGAATACATTTCTAGTCATCGACAGGAATAAAAATAAATATAAATGTTAAAGAAAATAATAGTGCAAATTAATTACTATTCCTATTATTACCAAAGTGTCAAGTGATTTCTCTCTCTGATTCAGTCAGGTAAAAGCAAAGACCACCGTATTTTTTGGACCATAAGACGCACCTAGGTTTTAGAGGAGGAAAATAGGAAAAAAATTTTGAAGCAAAAAAATGTGGTAAAATATTTAGTAACATAAATAACATAATATTTCACTAATGTAAGTGTAAACAGAACTCAACAGCATCATTAACAACCATTATTCCTCCCAAATGGGGGTCGGGTGCATCTTATAGTCCGAAAATATGGGTGAATCTTGCCTTTTGCTAAACTGCACAACGCAACTTGAGAACTCACGAATGGGTTCGATATTGTGTTTAGGAGACCAGAAAAAAAGGAGCAAAAATATAAATAAATAAATGCATAGAATATGAAAGGTTCATCTAATTAATTGATAAAGACAAAAATAAAAAGAAGTTGGAATAAAATTCCTGTCACTTTTAAGGACTCAAGCTGTCAATATGTCAACTTACTATACCTATATACCCCGTGTCACGCTGTCATGTCCTCCCAGCTAGGAACACAGGGCAAGACACGAAGGAACAGTGGACTGGCTGAAGCAGGAAGAAGGATGGCCAGCAAAGGCAGCACTGCTGGTGGTGTGGAAGGCAAAAGACTTGCTGTGAAGGCACTGTCACTGCCACCAAATGATTCCAACAAGCACCTCTGCTGTCCAAGGCTCCCTGGGCCACCCCAACATTGTCACTAAATCACCGAGTTAAAAACACAATTCTAACAGCTTTCCCAAGAAATGCCTTAAAACGAATTCTTTTGCCATCAGTGTATTCATGCATGTTTCAGAGAATGAGACAAACCATTCTCATTGTGCCTTGGATGACTCGCATATGTAAACATAGGTTTTTACATACTGTATTTTCTAAAACAAAACTACTATTAATTTAAATCATCATTACAAGCTTTTCCATTTCAAACTTGACCAGGCCAGGTATCTGCAGTCACACCTCCTTCACACATCACTATTTACATTAATGAAAAAGTAGCTAGAAGCTACTTCATGCTAACTTGAAAAAGCCCAAATGAGAATTACTTTCAAAAACATTTTTTATAGTTAACTCCCATCCAGTAAAATATTTACTTTACCACAGCTAAAATAAAATTTCTATTTAATGGAAAAAATAAAGCGTCAACAAATGTCACCAACTCCGTCAATTTCCTGCCATCAAATTTCCACTCATTCCTTCCAAGTCAATCTCGGCTATAATCCCTGCAAAGCCTTAATATATTATGTTCTCTATTTTCAACCTCACTCTTTCCCATCATTTTTTCAATTATTCAGGCTTCTCCCTCTCAACTGCACATCTCTCCTCTATAAAATTTCCTCATTCTACTCTTACATGTCAACCAAATCTGTCCCCAACAAGGTCAACTCTGGCTTCTCTGTTGCTATAGAGCCAACAGATAGATATTTTTAGTCTTCATTTTGCTTGGCATCTCTGCAACAAAGACTTCATTGAGATACCTGTAATTTCCCATCCACAACCCCTCAGATCTTGGCTCAGCTAACTGCTCCTGCCCCTCCTTCAGGTCCTCCTTTGTCCTGACCCCCTAAGGAGAGGGAGATCCCTACACTTCCACTGCATGCTCAACTTCCTTCTCCCTAAGGCCCCATGCCACTTGGGCCTTCTTCAGTTCAAGTCCTTGACAGATTATGTTCTCCAGAAAGCCAGAGACAACTGGTTACATTATGTATTGTACAGCTGGTCACTACATGGCCAATTCCAAAACAAAGTACCTGACATATAATAAACACTCAAATACATAACTGCCTGAATTACGTTCACTCAAGCATAAATGAGATGCTCTCACTGTAACAGATTTATCCACAAAATGAACTAAATGTGTGCTACACTTTTCCAGGACCCAGAAGGCCTTGTTAAAATTTTCAAATACATTTAACATATTAGAGCTAATTCTCTATTCACTCAAAAAGGACTCATGGACATGGACAACAGTGTGGGGCTTGCTGGCAGGAGGGGAATATGAGGAGGCTAAATGGTAATGGAAAAAAATATATAATAAAGATGAAATTTAAAAAAATAAAAGGAAACATTTAAAAAAGTGTAAATGACATGATCAAAATTTTAATACTGACAGTTTAATCACTGCCAAATGGATAAAACCAAGATATCACTAGCACTACCCAACGATGTAGTTCCAAATCCAATAAAAAATATGCTACTTCAATAAAATGATCCTAAATAAAAAATACCATAAATATTTAGAGAGCATCTCTAGGGGGAATATATCTAGCCCTAATCTTTCACTCAGCAAAGGCCTATGATGACAGAGTATATTAAAAGAAAAAAATTAATTCAAAGCTATATTAATATCTTGGGTCTACCAGTCTTCTTATTTTTCAAATACTAGCAATCAACATCAACAACATCAGTGAGCTATGCTCAGTGACAATCAGAATTTCTATACAGGAGAGACAAAGGGGCTGTATTCTGTGATAAGTATGAATTTAATTTGAGACTGGGTTTCCTTGGCAAGGACACTAGTTTACTTAGATTGTGTGTTATTTGTGATGGTTTTAGAGGAATGATGGAAATTACATAGGGGATTAGAGCCTCCCCAAGGTACCATCATCAGTAATACAAAACCTCATCAGTAACACAAAACCTTTTTAGGTCGACCAAAACCCATTAATAAAGTTCTAACTTTTTTACATTGTACACATTTTATAAATAACTAAATGAAAGATGCAACACATTAACTATATAGCCACTTAAACATTACAAGCATGACTATTACATAAAATGAGTTTCCACTTAAATTTTCCAAAACAAAATTCTCCTCAGGATAAGCCAAATACTAGAACCATCTGGATCTGAAAAACCAACTATAATAACACTCTCAATATTTATAAGCTGGGCAAAGTTAAGGAATAAGAATTCCCAAGAGATGAAATGGAGACATGAACAGATAAATTTATTCTCCTCTACTACTCTATAAAAATAAAATCAATCAGATTGGAAAGAAGTTTTGGTGATATGAAAAGAAAAGGTAGGATTAAAAAGTATTTGATCTTTCACACCTTAAAAATTATTATTTATTTTTATTGAACTGCCCATTTATGAACAGGAATTTCAGTTGCCTGAAAGAACTGAGCACTATTTATTTTTAATGTTTATTAACACTGTTACACAACCCCTACATTAAAAACAGGCAACAGAAGTCAGCTTTAAAATGTTTGCATTACCTTACCTTATGCAACTGTAATGTTTAAAAGTGCTGGCAGCTTTCTGACATTCCAGGCACAACTGAATAGCTCCTGGATAGTCTTCCTCCTTCAGATAACAAGAGAAGTCATTAGACTGGAAACATTTTTCTTACAGCCCCTGAAGAAAACAAATGTCTATTCATACTCGATCCAAAAGTTACAGAACCAGAAAGGTTTAATGCCTTTCACGTAAGGATTAGAATACCAACAACAGATAAATAATAAAAGAGGCAACCAGATCCAGACCAAAAATGTATGCACAGAAAAAATATTCTTGGCCCTGGCCAGGTAGTTCAGTTGGTTAGAGCGTCATCCTGATACTCCAAGGTTGTGGGTTCAATCCCCAGTCAGGGCACATACAAGAATCAATAAATGAATGCATAAATAAGTGGAACAACAAACTGATGTTTGTTTGTCTGTCTCTCTCTCAATAATTAATATTTAAAAAGAGAAGATATATTCTGTTCCTTCAAATACACAGTAAAGCAATCTGTGACCATGACGTGGATAAGCCTGTAAAGAACTATAAGCAGTTTCACAAGGAGGTGCTCTTTAACTATTAACATTTCTTCTTTCAGTACTGTTTACACGAAGTGTTTCAAAACAATATGCATTCTACTTGTAATCAACATTCAACAGTTGTACTACAATATTCAACATTCCTGAAACCAAGAAATCAACAGATATTTTTAAACAAACAAATCTGGAAAATAGTAAAATATTCATTAATGGCCTCAGGATATTTTTAAGCCCTAAACAGTAATTTAATGCAAAAAGAATTTTTCATATGGATTTCTCAAATCCCAGTTTAGTGGTAATAGTTTAGGATACAGTGATTATACAGAATATCCTAAAAAAAATTTTCCTTAAGCTCATATCTAAATTCAACAATGCAATTCAAATCACTGGGGATGTTGAGATGACAAAGTACCTACCCTACCCGAAGGAGCTTAAGTGTTAACATGGAAACACACGTGTGTCAATACACTTTTGTGAACCGTGCAACAGAAATAGACTGAGATTGCTAAGAAGTCATCAAAGAGAAACACATGGCTCACTCAGAAAACAAATTCATACGAGATACCAATCATACCCAATGTATGAAATATACCTTAAATCACTATGGTAGTTGAAAAAGGCAATCTTATTGCTATTTGAGTGAAAATGCAATAAAAAAATACTACAGACAACATTCCTACAAACTAAATATTTCTCCAAACAAATTTTTCTAAATGAAGTACATTATGTCAATAGAAAAATGCTCTAGAGCAAGTACCTTTACATGTCTAAAAAGATTCTTTAAACCATATACCAATTTAAGAAAAATGCTCATTTGAATTCTTTTACTATATTTTATATTTAATATTATCAGGATCACCAAATTTCCAAGCCTTGCTAACTTACCTCTAGCATTTCACTTAAGCGCACGTCTGTTCTTTGCTGAAAAACAAATATCAATGGTAAAAAAACTGTTTCAACCATAAAATTAAGTTTTAATTTTTAAACACGTAAGGTGTATATACCAATGTTTTTATAGTTCTCAGAGATTTCAGAAGTCCGATCAGCAACTGACGCTTCCTTTGATTCGCAAGGAGGCCTAAACTAGCTTGAGTAAAACCTTCTTTTGCAATATTCAAGTGTCTGCAAAAGTAAACAATAAGTAGTTAAATTTTTCTAGTACTATAAGAATCTATCCACATAAAACAATACAAAACTAATAAGGTGGCATCTTTGACTACTACCACAAATTTATTGGAGAAGTGTATTCAACAGCTCACTCTATGCCAGAATAACTTGAAGTGTGCCGGGTGGACTAGTGCCAATCCTCAACTGTTGCTGGTCCATCAGAAGAAAAGTACAGAAACATCTGGACCAAAAGCTGACATAATAATTTCATGTTTCATGAATAAATGATTTTAAAAAATTGGGACTGTATTTTGTATGTCTTTGGTTGTTTTTCTTCCATTTCCCTAGTACTTTGCTTTTATTGCTTTTTACAAAAATAATATTCTCTAAAAAGGTAGAAATTTTTAAAAAAAACCTATTCCTTCACCAGTTAGTTTGAGAAGTACTAATCTAAGCAATACAAAATAAGAAGGTTTTTAAGTCATTACTAGATTTACAGACATTTCCCACATACCTTATTGGTGTCATTTTTAAATCATAATGTACGTTGTTACTAAATGGTATTCTAGAAACCACAGTCATAATAAAAAATATCAATTGTCAACGAGTTTCACAGTTTTTCTTGAAATGTTTTCCAGTCAAAGAGCCAAATACCAGCAAATGGCATACCTTCTCCCGTTTGTGCAGATGACGGCGGCCAGCTGAAGGCCTGTCTGCAGTGAGGTGACCCTCTCCAGTTCCTACGGAAACATTGCATAGAGGTTATTGTTTGAGGCACTTTATTTTTCTTTCCTATTCATATGGACCTCTAGCAAAAACTTTGTAAGGAAGTGTTTCAAAAACAAGCCTGCTTGGAAAGCAAAGTGGCAAGAAAATACTTGAACCTGAAAACCGTTGGCATATTTTTCAACAAAATTACTTAAAATGGCAACATTCGAATGATTTTCACAATGACATATGAGAAATATTTAGTTAGCATTGCTTATAAGGAAACCTAGACCCAATCTGCTTTACAGAAACATACACAAAGACTAATATATCTGTTTAAAGTAATTTTAATAATGTTTCTACCCAACTAAATTTCACAAGGCAATCAAGGATAGGAAAATATGAGTTCTGTTTGCTAAGATGATTTCACAATGACTGTCTTCATTTGAACCCCAATAAATATTTCAACAGATTTTGAAGTCTCTGATTTTCTAATGAGACAGATTCAGCCAAACAATTCCAATTTTATCATATTTTAAAGACAGATTGTTACAGTGTCATTGAGTGTTCATTACTAATAATCCAAGTGTTACAAAATACATAGAAGCAATTCTCAATGGCTATTCTACAGTTTGGAAAACCAAAGAGGTTACTTTAGAATCAGTGATAAAAACACTTTTATTTCTTAAGTTTGGTAAATTTCTTCAAATGAGAGAAACACACATACATAACACATACCCCCAAAAAGAGTCCATATGTTGCTACAGAACTATAGTCTAAAAAATAAATTAAACTATTTCAACAGTTTCAGGAGTAAGTCATGAACATTTTTTACATTTCATGAAAATAGCAAATATTATCCTACCTTTACATAAGCAGGCTGCTTCTCAAGGATTAAATCCGCTACTTTTTTAGAAACCTATAGGAATATGTAATCAAACAAAGGAGGTAAGAAAAGTCATCATACTTCCTATTATATTTTATATTTTTCCATAATATTCCACTGGTCTTCCCTATAAATTCTACAGCTTGCTATGATCAAACATATTTCTCTGGTCTATAAAATTAGTAAAAGAGGTATAATATAGAGCACAGTACTTGGTCCTTAGTAGAAACTCAATAAATGGTCATTATAACTATTAATAATGAGTATTGTTACTTGATTTAACTAAGATGCACAAAAGTTTAATCATCTTTATGAAGGGTTCAGGATTTGCTTCAAAGGCAAAAGCGTGTTTATCTTAAACATGTTAAGATAAATAAACGTTTAATCAACTACATTTATGAAGACAGTATCTGGGAAACAGAGAATGTCCTTGTACCCTTTAGATCCTTTTGTACCACGTAAGATGAAAAATTTGGTCCTCTCTTTTTGAAAAACCGAAAACACACATTTTTTGGAATGCTATGAAGATACCTCAGGTTTTCTTAGCCAACTCCATGAATAATGTTAATGCATGCAAGTTAGAATTATGATGATTTTGAACATGAGGCTCTTATTTCACAATTTCAGGGGCCCCTACCAGACTCCACTGTGAGATACCAAGCCTAGCACAAAGCACAGCACACTGAAGGCATTTAGTGAAATGTTCACTCAAGAAAACACAGTGGCCCCTTCCCCAGGCCAGCTGAGAACAAAGCATTACACACACATTTATGCACTGGGTTACTCCTTTCATGTTTTCTTAATCTGCTTTCAGTGTGTGTGTGTGTGTGTGTGTGTAGATGGTATAGAATTCATATAAGTATGAATTTGTATAGATGTACTCAAAAACCCACCTAATTTTACAAAATTGGGTTTTCTAAAAAAAAAAAATAGACAATGTAGTTAGTTATTGTTAATCTACACTGTGCCAGGCAACGTACTAAGTGCTTTTCCTACGTTACCTCAATTAGCGCTCATGCCAATCTATAGAATGGGTTACGTGCTTCCTCATTTTCTAGATAAAATCTTAAACATGGTAGTAACTTGCCCACAGTCCCACACTTAGTAATTACAAGGCCAGGATCCAAGTTCAGGTTTATCAAATTCCAAAGGTCACTATGTGATGGGGCAGACTCCCCAAAAGCACCAGCACATAAAATACACAGGTGCAGCAGTACATAATCAAATATGTTGAAACCAAGAGAAGGCAAAAAGATGCCACCATCCTCTGAAATCTAATTCTCCAAAAGCACAACATATCTTTACTACACAACTCTTTAGTGCTCAAGTTCTCTCCCCACACCAGGGCTTCTACCCCGCAGGGATCCCAACACACACTGAGACTTCTGGTTGCAACGCAAACAAAAAAAGCAAACCGTCATTCACTGCCTAACAATGAAGTTCTGAGAACTGTGCGTTGGGCAATTTCATCCTTGTGTGAAAATCATAGAGTGCACATGTGCAAACCTAGATTTTATGGTGTAGCCTACTACACACCTAGGCTACATGACACAATCTGTTGCTCCTAGGCTACAAACCTGTCAGCATTTCACTGCACTGAATACTTTAGGCAATTCTAACACAATCATATTATGGTTTTTGTGCATATAAGCATATTTAAACATAGAAAAGGTACAGTAAAAATATAGTAGAAAAGATAAAGTGTGTGTGCAATACACACATTGGTGGGGACAGCGGGAGAGCGGTGGAGGTACACGTGGGAGGGAGTATACGTCAGGAGGGAGGGAGGGAGGGAAGAAGGGGGGAAAAAAGAAGAGAGAAAGGAAAGCAGAGATTGAAAGAGACCAAAAGACATAAAGCTTGAGAAGAGAAATAATAAAAGGGAGAGGGCAAGGGAGAAGAAGAGGGAGGGAGGAGTAAGTAACAGCATTGGGGAAAAAAAAAGAGGTAAAGTGCCCAGGCTCCCCCCACCCCCTTGTTCCCAACTGTTGGCCCCAGCTTCCAGCAGGCAGGCAAACAACTGGGGGACAGAAGGCTCAGCTCCTCTTCTATGTAAACCACCCAGAGCTAGCAATAATTTCAACATCTTAGTTGGGTCCAGCCTTTTCCTTCAACATCACAAAGTTTTTGCTTAAAATCCACTATAATTTTACAGGACAACCACAGTACAGGTGGTCAGTCACTGACCGAACCATCGTTATGTAGTTAGTGCATGACTGCATCTTCCTTTGTCAGCTATGTTATTAAATCATACCCTAAATCCAAACAGGTAAGTGCATTACTATTACTCCTTTAGTATTAAAAAAATTAAACAAGACCACATACTACCACTATTTAATGTTCTACAGTATAGTGTGAATTTTTTAAAAGTTCAGCCTAATGTGAGGAAAATACAGAATCAGAGAATATTTACAGCATTAGAGAAAATGCAGGCCTAACCCATCACTTCAAAAAGAAATTTACCAAGGCTAAGTGACTTGCCCAATGTCAGACAATTAAATAGTGACTACAATTCAGACTGAGTCCTATCCCTGTTATTCTCTTTGGGCATACTTCAGCTACAAGTAGGGACAGTTATTCTTAGGTATTAAAAAAAAAAACAACAACTCCATCACAAAACTGTAAGTAGTTTTGCATAACAAGAAGCCTAAAGGTACTTAGTAATCTGAAAAAAAATAAAATTCAAAATTCTTTGATCACCTTTAGGATTCCAGAGAAACAACTTCAAATTCTAGAGGCAAATCTATCCAAGTAATATAAGGGAAACTGAATAGGCATTAAATTTTGATATAAATGTATCATTTGAATCAAAGTCATGTTAAATAAGATTTGTTTAGTATGTTAATGTATTGGTTAAACCATAAAATCTAAAAATATTACACCTTTCTGCTGTTTCATTCACAGTTATGTCACAAAGAAATGTGTTTACTTACTGCAGCTTGCTGTTGCTTTAACTTGTCTCTGTACTCCTCTAATTCTTGCAAATTGAGAACAGGAGGGAGTTTCTAAAAAAATAAATCCATTAGAGAAAAGTAAAATGAACTGTTTAGTTCGGCATCATTACCGACACAACTCTGACTTACAAAGTGTGCACACCGTGTCACATCCCATTCATACCCAGTCCTCCCGTCCTGCCTACCTCCCCCACTAGACTCTCGGCACAAAAGCCTACACATCCTTGCTACCCCACCTGCTGGTGCTCCTCACCCAGCCCACTGTCTCCACTGCTGCCGTCTCCAACCTCCAGGAAAGCCCCTTACAATGGGGGCACCTGACTCCTGGGCTGGGAGACACAGCTTCCTTGACCTGTGACAGGAGAATGTGAGTAAGTCCCTAAACACACTCCCCCTCTGGAAAAACGAGTAGTAACTAAGCACTACAGTATGGAAGTGAAGTTGTTGGAGTACATTCTAGATCACACACTGGCTCTCAGAGGATAGGGTGGGAAACTAACAAAAATGTATGCCACTACGTACATGGGCAACTTCACGTTAGACCACAAGTCTCGGTCAAATGATGGATGAAACCTGGCAATGAGTTGGGGAATGAATTTGTATGTACTGCGTAAAGTACCTGTATGCACATTGTATTTGGTTTTGTCCAAAACCAAATTTTACTATTTTTTTGAAGTTCCTATAAATTTAAAATGCCAATGTTGTAAACATTATGGCATAGGGATACTTATCATGAGTAAACAATTATATAAACATGCATCTATGAATAAAAGTCCGAGAGCTTGTCTAAACATATATAGCCAATATAAAAAAAGTAGAGGCAGCACACTAACATACTGTATGTTAATAGTTAAAAACCCAACACACAGAAACGTTTCCTGGATTCTACAGCTGCACTTAATTTTACATTTTAAAAAATAATTTCATCTTTAAACAAAGCTGACAGTTCATTTAATCACAATATGGTCATTATAGACCAATGCTGCTACCAAAAAATATATAACATCCCTAAAAACATTCAAATCTCAAATACAATCACTGAAACAAACAGGCTTTAGATAGGTTTTAATGAAATTTTCTTTACCTCCAGCTCATATTTAACAATATCAAATGAGTCTGTAGAAAAATATATTTGTTCAATACTATTAATTAGTTCTTGTTCAGCTTGAGGATCAGTAGGCTGTTCTCGAAGTTCTCGAAATTCTTCCTTTAAGAAAAAAAGGAATTACGATTACAGTACTTATACAGTTTTTTAATTCCATCTGCATGGAAATAAAATAATCATCTGTCTTAAGAGTCACAAATCTCCTGGGAACCATTCTAATCAAGGAGACAAAGTGATAGAAAACAGGGAAGTTCATGGAAAATTAGGAATAGCCAAACACTAAAAACTACTCATCTATGGAAGAAAAAAACAGCCAGTTTCATAATTCAGATTTTATTTTCAATTCCTTGTGTGCCAACTAGTAGTCAAGAGAACTTGGATGTCTAATGGAAGGGAAAAACAAAGTAATCACCTGTATCTGTCATATCTACATATCACATACATACATGTTCTCATCATTTAACAACATTCTAAAGTCCGTGTCACCACAGATACACCACAGGAAACCACATCTCAGTGACTGTGGGCCCGAGCAGCAGTCACCCTTCCTTCTGCCGGAAATCCCACTGCTCGGTTCCAGAAAAGGCTCACAGATTCAGCTCTGTTAGCCCATGAGACTTCCTTCAAAGTGTACTAACACTGCAATCAGTGATATGAGCGTGAACCTAATGCCTCATATTTGATCAAATGTTTCTTTCCAATAATACAGAATGGGGCTTCTATGACTTCATGTAACTAAAAAGATCTAGGCAGACAAGCCTCTACCCCTAAGGTCAATATCCTTATCCTACTCAATTTCACTTCATAATTGGATAAACCTTCAGTTAACAGGGAGATTTCAGTAATTCAGACAGCCTTGCTTAATCACACTAATTAATCAAGACATTTTTATAGACATATGACAATTCAGTCATTTGACTTTTTAATTCACATTAATCTCAAATACATAAGTACACAAAAAGAAACTAGTATTTTAAATCATTTTACAATCATTAAAGTAATACTTAACAAAAACTCTTAATGAATTCTAACTAATTACACAAAATTTTATGGTCAATCAGAGGACACTATTTTTCAGGTAGAGGTACTCTAGATTATTTTATTGCAAGACATAGTTTCATTTTTCAAAAAAAAAGCCTCATATAAAAAAAGTCTTATACCTTGGCAGTATATCTGTTAGGCTTTAATTTATATTTTAAACTGGTAAACCTATTAATCATAAAATTATCTCCTCTTAGTAGATCTAAGCTAAAATATTACAGCAATAAATTGGAGACTCAAGAGAATATTTAATTGTTTAAATTTGAAATTCTAGTAAATTTAAAAGAGAAGACAAAGTCATATAAAAATCAAACCTGCATAACTAAAAGTGCATGAAAAAGAAAATGCCTCTTCAGTACCAAAACTTATAAAATACACTATCAAAAAAAGACCAAAGGTACAGCCATCACCAATAATAGCATGCAATTAGATACTACGAGTACAGTAAAGCAATCAGTGCAGGCTGCATTCCCGGTGAGTGCGGTGGGGGAGAATCTACAACACATTAAACTGTGTAGCACCCTGGACAGCACCTCTGTGTAACAGACCTGGGTTATTAAACCTTTGCCACTTGAAGAAGGGTTTCCAGCTAGCCTATCCACAGGCAACCTCCCTATATCCAATGGAAATGTGAAACAACACTGAGATATAAAATGGGAAAAGAGATCAGAAATTCCTGGCAATCTCCATCCCTAAAAGTCCACAGGCATTTGAAATACCAGCTTCAAATGCTGCCAGCTGAGGATGAGAATAAGGCCCAAGTGAGGAGATGACACCACTGCATCAGTACCAAATAAATGTACTTGGTACCACACACACACACACACACACACACACACCATAAAAACCCTGAAGATTATAAAAATTGCTAGGATTGAAAAACATCAGGTGTAGAGCCAAAAATTGAAATAGATTGCAATGAATGAGTACTTTCATCTTAAATGTATTTATAAATGCCAGTGACATATTACTACACACTGAGGTTATCCATATACTATATAAATGATTGATCTAAAGGCAAAGACACAGGTTTTGATTACAACTCTGGTTTTTATTAACCTTGGGCAACTTACTTGGTCTTTCTATGCCTAGTTTGTGTCACCTATAAAGGACATACATAAAGAAACACACACAAACACACTCAAAATGACAATGAAACAAATAAACCAAGTTTAAGACTGTCAAAGGGAAAACATGATTTCACTCAGAAATATCTCACAAGTGTACATTTCACAAATGTGATGAATCTGTAAAAAGAGTACAATCTGTATATGTATATAAAAGCTCAAATGTCATTTCTTTCCAGAGAAGTAAGCAATTATATCACACAGAGCATGCAAACTCATATAATGTCAAAGAACTGACAGGTAACACTTGACACTCTAAACAACCTGAAATAAAGAAGGGAATAAAACCAAGAAAGGCAGAAAAAGAAACACAGCACACAAAATGGGATTCGATCCAAAACAAATACCCAACACTATATTCCTATAAAATACCCCCTCCTTTCACAACCTAATGGCTCCTGTGTGAAAACATAAACCTGAACTCATTCAGACAAACTCCATTCTGTTTAGAATCCTGAACACCCTTGTATCCCTTGCACTTGTAGACCACAAGGCTGTTCCTTGTCAGCGCTGCCTGCTCCATCAGATTGCACATTTCTCAGGAACCGAGATTTCTCCTCATTACTCCATCACCACGCTCTATAGTGTCAAGGCAAAGTGCAGATAATAACCACTGATCAAACTAAAATTAACTGCACAATGAGTTATATTTTAAAAAGGAATATAAGAACAAAAGAAAGAAAAAAAACAGCATGTTCTTATTTTGATAGCCATATTTTTCCACAAACTCTTAATGAAAGATGTATTTCTTCTAACTAGAAATAACAATAAATGCTAAATGATTTTAGGGATAGTTTATGCACACAAACTAGAAAAAAACAGAAGTATCTATCTAGATTGCATATTCTGACCACAATTATTCCATAATTTTGGCATTACATAAACTGACTGGTTTCCTAAGATTGAAGATATATAAAAATGCCTAATCTTCACCAAAATCAGAACCAAATTTGCAAACCAATATATATGTATGAAGCAAAATTTTATGTAAACAAAATGCACAAATGATTTCCTACAAAAAAATTTAAAAGGTAAAATCAGGGGAACTGAATAACAAAACTCCTTAAACCATATTAAAATATGTGACTTTTTAAATAAAGTTACAATAATATTCGATCCTTAAGCTAAGTTGGGAATAAAATATTTCAGTCTTAAAGACTGCTATTATACTATTACTAACATTTTAAAGAAACTTATTTTTATAGTAAATTTTATGTCACATAGTAACTGAAAAATACTATCATTAATAGTAGTAGAAAAATTCCGTAAAACTTAAAATATTCAAAAATAATTTGTCAACAACTACAGACTATCAAATATACCACAACTTGCCTGCCAATGGCAATCAACTACACCTAAAATAAAAGAATAAGTACATCAATATCACCCCAGAGTTAAAGCTGGAGTAAGACTACAATTGAAGTAATAAATTAAACTGTAAAGGGATGAAAACAAAAGTTCTTTGGGGGAAAAAAACAACAAATCAAATCTCTGTCCCATACAATCAAGAGGAAATAGCCTGCCTGCTTTCCAAGTTCTATTACCTTACCTTTCCCAGTGAAGTCATGTATTTCAATTTAACATTTTTTTAATTCCCACTATGTAAAAGTCCTCCACCCTAGGTAACACAGAAACAAACATGAATAAAATACAGGGTCCAGCACAAATAATGCCCCTTTTCTATTACAAAATCTTTTATTACAAAATCATAAGCATGTGATTCTGTAACATAACAATATCACGCTCAAGCACGCATTACTTCAAATTATGTTCAAATTAAAACTATACATTATTGCACCCATATTAGTACCCTACCAACCACACTCAAGCAGGCATTACTTCTGCAGGACCCTTATGTCTTTCTCCTCAAACAGCTGCTGAATAGGAGGGTAAGAAGAACAAACAATAATGATGCAAGGCAGGACATAGGGAGGGAGAGAAAGACAAACAAAGGGAATCAAGGGAAAATCAGTTCACATCTGATAGAAGAGGTGGCATTCAGAGAATATGAAAATAGATAAAATTTCAGATTTGAGAAATTGGGGGTATAAAGGTTACAGAAATAAAGCAAAGCATATGTTAAAACAGTGCAGTCGGGAAGCATACAATATGTTAGGCAACAGAGGGTAGCTACACAGGGTAGAAAAATGTCATAGGGGAGAGTGTGCATGTACACCAAGAGGCAATAAAATACAGCAATTGAGATTTTTTTAAATACAATATATTTTTGTATATACTAGAACAATATCTCCCTTACTAAAACTAAAATATATTCAACACATATATCATTGTGCCAGATGCTATAGCAAAATGCATAAACATTTAATATTTCCTTAACATAATAACAAAGCAGGATTATTTACAACAAAGAAGTCACTCAATATTTCAGAAGCTCAATCTTCCAGCAGTTACAATACACTGTAGGGTTGCATATAATATTACCTAGCATATTTTTCTATTTAGATCATCTCTGAGATGAAGCTACATGAACATACATTTAAAAATGCACACCATAAATATAACTTTACAAAAAAATTGAAAAGCAATCAGAAATTTAAGTCAACGTTTTAGCCAAGCAAAATGAGCATGTTTATTCCTCTCAACACGACAACAATAGGTTTTGTAAGAACTGAGGATCCAAGTCTATAAAACAACTGGAGCCCTCAAGTGTATGGTGTTAAAAATATTTCCAATTATTTATGTTCTGTAAGGAAGTAGACTACAACTTTACAAAGCAATTTATCATTTAAAAGTCCACCTCTTAAGGAAATGTATTCATGTTTAGGAAAGAAAAAGACTACAAATTTTGCATTTAACCACTACTTTCAAATTATACAAAATACCACACTAATTATAAACACCAACCCAAGTTCAGGACTTTCAATTCTATTCACTTTTCTAAGTGTAAAAAGTTACAAACAATTTAACAGTTCTAATTGCCTTATTAAAGAAAATGCTCTCTTGAATTTTGAAAAGTAATCTAACCCAATTTTTAAACCCATAGAACAGCTTGGAAACTTACTATCTTCAGTAGTAGGTTTTTATTCAAGCAAAGAGGCGAATGCAAACTCTTCACTTCACAGGTCAGATTTCAAAACCCCACAGAAAATTTGTGAAATATGAAATGCAAACCAACTTCCATTTCTGAACTGAGCCGCCCAGACCTCAGCCCACACCGCACACCTGAGTGGCGGAATGCACTGTGTTGGAGGGAGTGGGGAGAAAGGAAGACATTTTACATTTATACAGTATGAATTTGGGTTTCCCAAGATAAATCTTATCAAAGGCTTTTTTTTTTTACTGTTTGCATTTCTTCATCAGTCAACAGAAAAGGTTTCTCTATTATAATAAATTCTAGAAATGGAAATCAGTCTTATCAGAGTTAGCATAGAGCAAAAAAAATTTAGCTACCACAATCTATGCAGACCTAAAAGGAAGAATAAAAGCATGAACTTTTCAATATTCAATCAGTATTATAAAAACTGTAAAGTGCTGAACAAAAATGGGTTTTCTGTTTCCAAATGAAATAGCATTCAAGATCACAGATACCCTAAAATCATACATATGAGAACACCACATAAATTTGTAATGAATTGCCAGATGTCTGATTAGGTGGGGAAATGGCATATTTTCTTAAAGTCCCACAAGGATGACAATAATAATCCATCAAAACAGCCAGTTCATTAGTTTGTATTTGCGTGTTTTAAATAAAACATAGCTTTTAAAGCCTAGCCTATTTTTCTTCAATCTTTCAGTGCCATCTAGTGGAATATTGGTACAGTTACAATATGAAAGGAGATTTGGCAAAATGATTTATAGATTTTTATAAAAGGTTATAAAAATAACTGGCATTGTTTTAATCCAGCTTTTAACACACAGCAATACTAAAAATAATGCTATTGCTATTGCTATTAAAATAATTGCTATTTGCTATTTTACTCTCTTTACCATAATAGCCTTCCAAATATACACAAATACATTTATAAAATTTCTTTAAAATATCTTTAAAAGATATTAATATAGATCATGAAATAAAACTGATTATATTCATAGAATGGTACTAAGTTATTAACATACACTAAAACACAAAATTTGAAAGCAAAACTTTCATATTTGATACTCTAGCAAATATTTTTATATACTTCTCTTAATTCAAAATACTGTATTTTAACAAGTATTTCCCAATTTATTTTTATGAAAGACAATAGCTTTAAAGATGGCAAATTTATTTTAAAGCTATCTTTTAAATTTTCTCAACTTCAGTGAACAACATCAAGCTGTTTGCCACATGTCTGTCCACCTGGAAGGTAATGCAGAAGAAAAAACACATCACAAATTAAAGTACAGAAAGGAAAATCCACTCTATAATTCTTAACCTTGTTTTTTTTTCAGATTTCAAATATCTTGTCAGAGCCTCTCTCTAAAGAAAGAATACCATCTATTCTGAGAAAAGACAACACAGCACCTTCAATCCCAGTGCCTAAACACCTCAGTTTTTCCAATTCCTTTACCTTCCACATCCAATAAAATTCTCAGTCCTAAATTCTGCCCTTTAAATCCCTCTCAAATTTAACCCTTCTTTCCTCAGCTTCATGTTCTTTTTAATCAGTATCCTAGTGTCCAGATTTTCCATTCAAAAATCCACCTGTACACTAGTTATCTTTATAACACAAATTAATCGCCAACTCTAGAACACCCTGCAGCCACTTCTACCTACTCCCAACCCTCTCCTAGCTGTACTACCCTGTGCATACTCCAGTACAGACCTCTACTGTCCTTTCACTATTCTGCAAGTAATCTATTTTTGCTTGTCCCTCCCACATAGTTTGAAGCAGAAACAGTCTTTTATATATCTTTGCATCTTCAAAATTTAGTAACTGTGGCTCAATACATGATTGCCAAATGCATTAGTGTGGATGAGCTTTTATCATTTGCTATTAAAAAAAGGGTTAAAATATCAAAGCATCTCAAGGCAAAAGGAGACTAATCTGATTAACAGTTTAAAGCAACACAGCTAAACACTGTTAGCGGTGAGTGCCTGAGAAAAACTAAATGAATGTGCAGATGCACAGTTGGATTCCCTCTTGGTACCACCTGCATAAGATACCTGTTTTAAAGGATATATAATTCTAAATTAAAAGGTTTTTTATCCCAGTCACTAAAGCCAGAAAAAAGTCTCCTAGTCATACACTTCAACACTAATCCTGTCTCTACTACAGATACCAATACACTCTCTTGTATATTTTTTATCTCTTGTATAAATATTACAATATAGAAAATATAAAATGTCAGAGCTAAGAGGGCTCTTGAGAATCATCTAGCCTCACCACATCTTTTCACAGATGAGGAAACTGAATCAAAAAGCCGTTAACATGATTTCCCCATTTAAGGTGAATGTTTAACTCACTGTTTCCACCTAACTCTCTTGACTCATTCCCGCACACGAGACTCAAATCACGGTAAAGTCCTAAAAACAAAGCTCTGTAATTAGTGTCTGCTTTCAGGATTATTTCCATAGATGCTAAGAAGTTAAGTCAAATCCATTAACCTCACTTCACAGAAGTAGTTTAAATGCCAGGGAACATTCTGCCCAAACTCCCAAAATGCAACACAATAGAAAACAGCAGGCAGGTACTAAGTTACTTATCTGTAGGATGAATTAAGTATACAAACAAAAAAATACTTCCTTATATTTGGACAAATGTTATTTTCAAGTTGTAACTGCAAACAGATATTTCTTTTGTCTTCTTGCCCTATATTTTTCTTTAATAAAAAAATCAAAGGCATAGCTAAATTAATCAGGTAATAGTAAACACAGCTAAGTCCTATTTGCATTTATAAGTTAGTGAAATTAAGGCCTTAAAAAAACTTATCTTTAAAGAGTAGTATCAGAAGGCAATATTTCAGTATAAATGCACAAGACAATTGTTAATATTAGCACTCTTTTTCACATTTATGACATTAACCACATGGAAGTATTATAGAAAGTATTTAAAGTCTAGATATAGATTTAAAATGTTCTGAATACTGATATTTTATTTTTTAATTAGGATTTAACAAATATTCTGAAACATAGTCCTAATAAATTCTATAACTACTAACCATGTAGCACTGTGATTATTATATACAATAAATTTTACTCATAATTCTTGTAACCAATGAAGTAAAACACCTTTCAAATAATTCAAAAAGTGTATATTTCTTAAATAATTAACAAATTTGGTCAGTAAATATTACATCAATTAATTTCTTATACCCTTACCTCTGCATGAAAATCACATTAATATGAAACAGAATCTACTTCTCGGGAATGAAATTTCAGTTCATCACTAACTCTTTATTCTACTTTCCCCCACAAAAATTATCTGTAAAACTTCCAATTTTTTTTTAAGAATAGCTCCTGTACTTCCCCTTCCTCATTCTCATTATCAAATATTCAATTTGGCCAAAGCTCCCTAAATTTGGCTCCACATTTGAATCACCTGGGATCCTGAAACACAGCTGACACCTGGCTCCACCCACACTGTGAAATAAGTGAAGTGGGGTGTGGTCTGGCTGCTGGTAATTCTAACCTGCAGCAAATATGGGCACCACTGACCTTGGCTCTGAAATATTTAAACTAAAATTTTTTAAATCTGTCACAAAGTTGCCTTTCCTATAGTCCAATAAACAATCCTATTTTTTTTCTTGTCCAAATCATTCTCTCCACCAAAATAACAAATCTCCAATGTATGGATTATCATTCGACTCGCATCTTTCCTCTTAAAGTGGGATGCAGTGCCGTTTGTCCAAAAAGGCCAAGACTAAGATTTCTTCCCACTTACAATGTATACAGTCCTCAAAAGATTCCACACCAACAGGACTCTGAATTTCCAAGCACACCTGATGCCCTTTTGCACTGTCTCACATACACATACAACACACACGGGAACAGAAGTACTCAGCCGTGAGAAACAAGGAAACCCTGCCATTTGTGACAACATGAATGGAGAGCACGCTATGTTAAGTGAAATAAGTCAGAGAGAGAAAGACAAATACTGCATGATCTCACTTATATGTGGAATCTGAAAAAGCGAAACTCATAGAAACAGATCAGAATGGTGGGTACCATGGGCTTGGGACCGGGGCAAATAAGGAGATGTTGGTCAAAGAGCACGAACAGCCAGTCATAAGATGGGTAAGTTCAGGGGAGAAATTTGAAATTTTTTAAATTAAAATACATATGTGTGTGTATATGTATATTACATGTGTGCATGTGTGTATCTATCTATTTATATAGAAAGATATATCTCCTGACTATAAGGTAACATCTAGGTTATGAAAAATACTCAACATTCAAGTTATAGCATGGTATTGAGAGGGAGCCATCCTAAAACATGCCTCTTTGCCATATTGATTATTTTAGGCTGGTTATTTTTAAAAAATGAAATACTCAGTTAAAAAACTTTGATGTTCGCCCTAACTGCCTAAAATAACATAGACAGAGGACCAGAGGACCTGTTTGAGGAAGGGAGCTATGGTTATAAATGACTAATTGAATATGAACTAGGTGTGATAGACAGGGAGGAACCTCGCAAGACCCATTTGACCAAAGTCCTCTCAGTGTCCCATTGTTAAAGATGGCCCAGCAAACATTTATCAAACATCTGCTTTCCTATCCCAATGGGAATTATGCTCCTGCCCTCTGAAGTCCCAAACCACTACGCAGTCCTCCTTCATCCTTAGCTCAAGATGGCACATAAACTTCAAATGCCCCATATGTCTTCTAGTCCCATTATCTTGTGGAATCCTGTATGAACATGCATAATAAATATGACTGTTTTCTCCTGTTAATCTGTCTCCTGTCATTTTGATTATTAGATCAGCCAAAAGAACTAAGAAAGAAAAGGGGAAATTTTCCCCTAGCCCACACTACGCACTGTAAGAAATTTCTGAACATGAGTCCTCTAAACTCTTAATTTCAGGACTGACAGCAAATTGCACCCATATCAAACTTAGTCTACTAACTAGAGCTTTGCCACTCAACAATTCTGATGTTCTCAAAACTACCCCGAGTAGAAGGCAGCAGCCCAGCTCACCCTGCAGCACTTGTGATGTTTCAGAAGAGAACAAACAGCACAAGAGGATTATATAACTTTCTTAGAGTAAGGCGAAATTTAAGCTTAGAGCATTCATACTGATTTTACTATCCACTTTTCTTAACTAACTTCTTAGTACGTGCCAATGAGACTAATGGTGCAGGCTTAACCTTAACCTACCCATTTACACTTGTTGACCTTGTGATCCCAGACTTGTCTCTCTACCCAGAGCCAGTCACCTGAAAAGTACACACCGCTGGTCACTGATGGGGCGAGGGTGGGAACTCAGTAAGAAGACCATGTGATGAGAGCATCATAAACTCACTTCCTGCCACTACTAGAAAAACATCATGGCTCATGGTTTGAAGACAAGAGAAAGTTCTTATGCAATACATATGTAAGGCAATGTAACCCAAGGCACGTACATAATACATAATAATCTTTTTTCCGTAAGTCAAAGAAATATAGAGAATTATTTGACAATTAGGATTCATAGCTATCTCTTAGTTCCCGATTTTATGACATTCAGTAATCTTTCATAACATTATATAAAACTATTCAAAATGCCTCCATATAAATAAATAAATAAATTCTTTTTTAAAAAATGCCTCTTGCCCTAGCTGGTATAGCTCAGTGGACTGAGTGCTGGCCTGTGAACCAAAAGGCTGCCAGTTCAAATCCCATCAGGGCACATGACTAGGATGCAAGCCAGGTCCCCCACTTGGGGGCATGCAAGAGGCAACTGATAGATGTGTCTCTTGTACATGGAGGTTTCTCTCTCTTTCTCCCTCCCTTCCCTTCTCTCTAAAAATAAAAAAAAAAATTTAATGCCTCTTTAAGGTTTTTGTCTGAACCACTTCAGGGTTGGCTAGAATGTTATATCTGGAGGGTATATTTGGGTCTGACTCAAAAAAAGGCTAAGCAGTAAACACAAAACTCACTTTAGGGTGTAAGGCACCTCAAAGAAGTGGGAATTATCCTCCTAAGCAGCTGACACTGGGGTGTGACAAGAAGATTTCTAATTGCCAGGCCAGCCACAGAAAACAAATAGTCTTTTCAAATATGATCCTCAAATTGAAAATCACAAGCGCATACACTGAGAAGAACAATCTTTAATCAGTGATGGAGCTGTTACAGAGACAGCTTCGAGTGGCAAGGACCCAGAGTAAGAACCAGCAGGGATTTATTTATTTAACAATTGTTAATAATTCTCCTGAGGGGAAGCCACGCTACCTTTCAAATAACACCTACTAAATTTGTAAACTAAGAAACTCATATGAATATCAAAGGATTAAAATCCAAGATATCTACAACTTAAAATAAGATATACTTTAGCTACTTATTCAAAAATCTCTGCTCTATAATATAACAAAAACATAATTAACTATGATTTTTGGTTCAGAGTATTGCCATATAAAAGTATATTATTTCCCCAAATTACGTCAAATAAATTAGTAAGTTTCATGTATACATATATAACTGCTTTCATGCTAAGAATCTGATGCAATAAAAAAAACTGAATTTATCAAGTTTGCATTTCCTGCTTAGCTATCATGAATTATACTGTAGCCCAACAAGTAATGAAAGCAATAGCAAGTCCCAAGCCTCCTGCACTACAAAAATTTATCGCTCTTACAACAATCATCTGCATGAGGGAAGAAAAAGTGTCCATAAGGCAGTGAAAAGTCGTGCTCGCACAGGGAGACCCATACCTTTCCAGGGGCCCGGAGGCTTTCGATGGCGCCCAGATCGCTGAGGCTCTCCGGGGGGCTTTTCAGACCCTTAAAAAAAGAAGATAAAAGGAACTTTAATTGTGCTGCAGAACTATAATATGATAGAACATACCTATTCAAATAGAAATCACCATTTTAAAAATAGAAATTTTACTGCTTTAAAATATATAGAATATGTGTCCTAAAAAACACATCACTTAATACATACAGTACTATTATTAAATCAAGTAAAGATGTATTTTTGGTAGTTTGGAATAAAAATATATGGCAACTCAAAACTAATGAAGACTAACAACCATAATTTAAAAATGACCAAAAGAAAAAAACTTTTGAGTGGCAAAAAGCATTCCACAAAAGCACTTATCTATTATTACCAAATTCACCTGGTAAAATGGTCAAAGATGTATGATTCACAGATTTAATATACCAACCAACTGAGCAAATCAAAGAATTTTAAATAATACTAATTCTTAATACGTAAGTAATCCCTTGATTTTACCTGATTTAAGTATCACCAATGTACCCAATTTCTACTGCGTATTTGAGACTTAAATCTCATGTCCCTCTGCCTTCTACCAAGTCTTAACCTCTTTGGGACCTGGTAATTCCTATATTCATATCAACTGAGGTATTCTGAAAGTCTCATTTGCGCCAGGAAAAATTATTAAGACAGAAGGAAGTTAGCAATTTAAATTTTTTTAAAAGTCTCATTTTAAAAAGAGGACATTCAAAGCAGACACCTAAGGTTCCTATAATGTCAGTGTGTAAGCAAAAGTGGCTGATACGTTTGTTTGAGGAGAGATATATGCTGCAGTCGTCTTCATCCTTTAGGTGTGCCGTACTGGGCCTTCGATGTCCTTAGTATTCAAAATATATGGTACACTGAAGGTCGACTGAGCCTGAGAGCAGAACTCGCTTGTTTTTAAATTTTAGAGGTGTACTGTATCTTCCATATTGTAAAATACTACCAGTCATCAGTACGATTTTTATGACAAGGTGCTCTGCCTCCCCCAAGTGTCTTCCAGGACCCCCAGAGTGCTCCACCCACACCCAGCCTTCACTCTCAGGCCTGTCTCTCCCCACCCCACCCAGAGTTCTGTCTCATCTCTTTCACTCCCATTCTCCTTCATGCTCGCACTCTCGCTCTCGTGCGCGCTCGCGCTCTCTCTCTCTCTCTCTCTCACACTCTCACACACACACACACACACACACACCACCTTCTAAAGAAACTAGTAACCCCCTTTCAGAATTAACTCCTCTATACAGTCTTCCTAAATCCCTATGTTTCAAAGAACACACTATTTCTCAGTATTGTCCATGGATCACTTCAATCAACACCCCCCAGGGAACACTTTATAAAAAAGACTCCTGGGGCCCCACCACGGATCCAATGAATAGGTATTTCTGGATTAGGACCAGAAACTTCACTTTAACAAACCAGGTGATTCATATAATCACTAATGTTTTAGAAACCCAGCCAGACATTTCCCAACACAACACTTCTGCCAAAGTGGTTAAGTTTTAATTATTAAATGTATCTCTTTCTCTCCCAGACTGATGTCCCAAGAGAAGGGAGACACCAAGTGTTACATGCCTCTATAGCCCAGCAAATATAGGCCGGCAAAGCTCCAGGAACAGAATCTACAGCAAAGAAACGAGTAAATTATTCAGCGTAAGTCCTTGGGCAAGCTCCACTCTCCAACTAATTAGAACACTGTTCCCATGGGAACATGCAATTGACTTTAAAATTAAGTTCCCAGGGCAGTTTCCTAGAATAAGGGACGCATACTGAGGATTGCTGTCTCACAATGACTGAGGAAATGAAAGTATGTAACTACTCGTGGGTTTGTTCCTCCTTGTCCCATTTTCTCACCAAAAGTCACCATGAGGGCAGGACAACAATAGTGGCAGAGAAGGCAAGGTTGGTTACAGAACTGAACCTCTATATACGTTATATATCTCCACATGTATACCTAACACACAGACGTGATACAGAGAGATCTGATCAGATCACTGTGCAGAATTAGGGAGGGGCCATAGGAGGAGTTTGCCTGGCAATGTAAATAGCCTAGGATGGGATTGGCTGAGAAGCTGAAAGCCTCCAGAGTGCAAGGAATCACAGGGAAGATTTGAAATAAAAGAAGGGCTCTCAGACTGGTGGGCTCAGGCTTCCTCCTCTTGTTCTTGGGCTCTCTTCTTCCTTGAGGATGCCTGGATGATCCTGCTGCAGCTGCCTGCGTTTCCCAATGGACGGTATTTTGGATGGGAAGGAACTCAGGGTGCAGCCTACGGTCCAGCTGCCTGGCAAGTTTCTTCTTCTTTTGGTGTTCTAGAGGGGACGACCTCTGAGGCAGTAGCCTGCCATTCTTCGAAAATTGTGTAGCTTTTAGTATCTTACGTTGTTTTAGTTTCTAAACTAACCCTATAGAAATCAGATAATTAAAAACTAACAGGGGGCATGCGAGGAGAACTCAGGTGTTAATAGTTTAGCCTTAATTGACAGGCCTAAGTGATTAAAGCTATACCCCAAAACTTAAAGAGTTTAACTTTAATTGATAGGCCTAAGTGACTAATGCATGTGGAAAGCTGTTATTCCAAAATTGTGAACCCTTTGAATAAAGACTCCTCCTCTTTATCACCAAACTTTCGCCTCTGGAATTTTGTCTAGAGGGTGGAGGCCGGCAGTGGAACCCCAATTGCTATTCAGTAACTTACATACTTATCAATATGTATGGGAGTAAAACTTCCTAATTTGACTCAAAATTACAACCACCCTTAAAATCTTTTTAAAAATGCAATTGCCATGCCTTTTAAACTAGCATTTTCAAAGGATAGATTTGCTAACCAATCTAACAGAAAACCTTGGGGAAATACATTGCAAGCAATTTTCTTTCCCCAGAACTACTCAGTAAAAAAAAAAAAAAAAATGCCTGAAATATAAACAAGTGACATGTACCAGTATCTCAAGAAAGGCCTTACTTCCAAATCAGTCACCACACACAATAATTTGCCACTCATATGTGGCAACTTTCCACCAAATGCACAAAAATAATAATAAAAGCTGGAAACCCTCTGTACACCTTAGGAAGGCGGGGAATGCAGTAATTCAAGGAATGGGCCCTGTGGCCTTGAATAACTTACATACCCTGCCTGTTATTTTATTCTAACGTTGATGACAATAACCCAGAGGCTGTTATCGCAGAAAAATGCTATTCTTCTATCAAAACTAACAAAAATTACACCAGTATCTCAGAGTACAACATTGACACCTATATTTTAGGATTATAAATCTTGAATCCTTTGATTTGCAGTTTTATAAATTTCTAACAAATGTGACATTTCTTTTATCTTCACCTCTAAAGCAGGAAGTCATGGTTATAATCGTAGTACTCTGCCTTTAAATTGAAACTTTCACTGTAACCATTAACCATTACTTAATTTTTTTATATTTGTTTTGATAATTTCCTCAGTTTAAGTTTATGCAAAATTCAGCATAAAAAAATTCTTTTTTACCCAAATCAGATTAACACTTCACACTACTTCTGTTATGTCGACAAATCCTCAATTTCTATTTATGAGACCAGCAGCTTATGTCCCAATGATCAAAAGGAGCTTTGGAGATGATCTGTGTTTCCTTCTTTTTTCAGCAAAATTCAACAGTCTTTATACTCAGTCCTCAGTTTCTCTCGAATGCACCCTAGTCAGACTTTCTTCCACACCACTTCACAGAGTAAGTGCTGTTGTCGAGTTGCTGATGACCTCCATGCCGCTCATCCAAAGGCTGACTCCTGTGTTCGCCTTGTCACCCATCTGCAGCATTTAACCCAGCTGATCACTCCCTCCTCTCTCAAACTCTTTACTGGGCCTCCAGGACCCACTCTATTGGGCTGCACTCTCTATCCACCATTCACCCAACGAATATTTATTGAACATCTGCTACAGGACAGGTGCTCACTGGGATGCTGCAGACTTCTTACCTCTCTATCTGCTCCTTCACAATTGATGTGCTAGATCCACCTCTTCCCCCTGACCTTGCAATGCTGAATTCTCAAAAGCTCAACTGTGGACTCTTGTTTTATATCTATATTCACTCTGTTGGTGATCTTGGCCAATTTATACACGTTCTATATGTTCAGAACTCCTACATTTTTACCTATACCCTGGAATTCTTCTCAGAAATCCAGACTCTTTCAGCCAACTGCTACTTTTTATCTCTCCACTTAAATATCTAAGAGGCTTTCAAATGAATGAGTCTAAAAACCTTCTCTCTTCCCTCAATCTTTTCCTCCCTCAGCCTTACCCACTTCATTAAATGGTAATTCCATTCTTCCAATTGCTGGGGCCAAACCATTCGGAGTTAACCTTGATGCTTCTCTTTCTCTCACAGCCAAATCCAATCTGTCAAGAAATCCTGCCAACTCTACATTTAAAACATATCCACAACCCAACCTTTTCTCAACACTTCCACCACTCGCAGCCCGGTTAAGGCCACACCCTCTCTCACCTGGATTAACCACAACAGCTCTTTTGCCCATATAGATCGTAGGCATATCTCAAAGAGACTGTGGGTTCGGCTCCAGACCACCACGATAAAGTGAGGTGTAATCTTTTTGCTGGTGGAGGGTCTTGTCTTCAATTTGTAAACAACACAACATCTGTGCGATAAATCGCAATAAAAATGAGGTATGCCTGAATACTTAAAGCACAGGCCAGAAAGATCTTTCTGAAGTATATGTATAATTACATTCCTCCTCTGCTTGCTATTTCAATCAAACAGAAGTGATGAGTGAGGAGAAAAGGAGGAGGAGATGAGGTCAGGATGAGGTTCTCTGTGATCTGGATCCCTGCTCTCAACCTCATCTCCAGCTACTTTCTCCTCAATCTCAACCCCACCCACACAGAGCCTCCCGCTGTTCCTTAAACAGGCTCCAGCCTCAGGGCCTCCGCATTTACTTTTCCTGCCACCTGCCACCTTGAAAGCTGCTTCCCAGACACCCACATGGTTTACTTCTTCACTTTGCTCAGGTTTTTACTCAAACGTGCCCTTCTCAGGGAGGCCTTCCATAGCACCCTAACTAAAATTGCAAATGACCCAAATGGTCAACTCCCAGGACTCCCATCCTCTTAGCCCTCGTCTGTTTTGTTCACTACTGCATCCTCCAAACTTAGAACAGTGCCTGGTACCTAGTGTTCCATAAACATCTGTTGAATGAACTGAAAGAATAGAGGCGGGCATAATGAAGAAAGCTGAACAGCAGCTTTTGTCTAAAAAAAGAGATCAAACAAAGCCCACTCTCCCATTCTATTCCACATCAAGGTCATGGGAGAGCCAAAATGCAAAACAAAAACAAAAACAACAACAACAACAAAAAAAACAAGTGTCAGGGATCTTAATTTCACATCTCTTCCAGTTAACAATATATTACTAGCATGTTCTATAGTCTTGCCCCAAAAAATCTTTCTGTATATGTATGTGTAACACTACTCATTTAATCCAGTAACAAACAGCACTAAATAAAACCCCCAGTGTAACTCTAGGTGGCATGCTACTTTTTTATACCTTACAGTTTCACAAACTGTATTAATAATGATTAAATTTGTGGAGCCAAGCTTTCATTAAATATAATTAGGATGACTTTAAAAATCTGTGTAAAACTCATTTTACCTCACTTTTTACATAGGATAGTTGTAGCTTTTCACACGGTTCTCTGGCTTTTTTTTCCCCTTCATTTTAAGCACAGACTTCACCTGGTTATGTCTAATACACAGTTGACTGGGGCTGAAGTTGCCATTTTGGGCACAATTCCACTATATTTAGGAGACACAAAGTTATTGCCACTGGGACGTGGACTTCTGTATTTTTCTCTCCCGCTCATTATTACAAAAGACAGTTAAAAAACAATAAACGACCAAAGCTGCTGTACAACAATGACAATGCTGACCACCCTGACTTGCACAGCAAGCAACGTGAAAGAGAGCGCTGAACTTAGCTGATGCACGGAAGTCCAAATTCAGCATTCCAAGGCAGTTTAGGGGCATTAGTGGTGATAATGTATGAAAGTGCACATTGTTTTAAAAGTCAGATGCCAAAGTCAGCCTATTGTTTGAATTACTCAACCGTCTGCTTCCAGATTTCCTGCTTTCCCACCATCCATGCAGCCACCGAGATGATCTTTATGATCAAACACTTCCTTGATAAAGGCCCACAACTCAGTTGAGTCCTTTATTTATCTCTTTACCTTCATCACATCATATAAACATCATCACCAGGCTAAACCCATGAGGTTATTATTCCTATTTTAAAGATGGGGACCAGACGATGAAAAAAGTTAGGTGACTTGCTCAAGGTCACACAGCTACTATAGAATAGAGCAGGACCTGAACTCATTCTCAAGTAAGAAATGGTATGAAGCATAACAACAGTATTCAACAAATGTGAAGGATTGTCAAATGCTACTACCCGCTTACTTAAATCTTTTGTTAATCATAGAACTTTTTTAGTCTATGCCCATGACATTAGCACTGCTATCTGACGGGTAAAACGCCATTTAGGACTCATGTATTGTTAGCCAGAAATCTAGAAATTGTAACCTGTCCAGATACCTCTCAAATTCTAAATTTGCAAATCCAAATAAGAATTTAATTTGGAATTTGTATTCTTTTTTTAAGCATCAACAACAAAATAACTCAAAAATGAACTTTTCATTAAATGATTATCATACACCTTCGCCAAAGTTCTCAAAACCACACTGATTGAAAACTCTAATCTGAATTATCCTTCTCTCATATTAAAATAATAAAGATGGCCAGTTATAGGGAAATATTAAGAGTTCAAGTAAATAAAGCTATCTAAAACCAAGTCATGATTAATAAAAAAGGGAAATTTCTCCCACTTCTTGCTTGAAGAAAGCTGAAGCATTATTAGGAAGACCCCAACTTTATGAGATGAGATAGAAAATAGCCAGTTTTTATTCATGAATTATCACCCTGGCAAAAAAATAAAAGACTATTATTTTGCCAGGACAATGATAAAAAGTAGTATTTCACAAAGAATTCTCACATACATTAGCTTACTGATGACTCTCAGAACTGTGAGATAGAATTAACAAAAAAATAAATAAATCATCCTCATTTGCAGAAACTTAAGCTACAAGGTTTGGGGACTTGCCAAAAGTCATAAAGCAACCAATTCTGTCACCAAATTATCCGCTGTTTTCACTCTTTCGAGGTCATCTCTACTGCACAGACCTCACTTCCCTAGCCAGGCCACCCACTCAAAGACGACAGATAGCTTGGAAAAGGGAACTCCGGAAGGCACCTGGGGCTGTTGGTGGGGAAATGGCACACATAGGAATAAGGGAGACAAAGCAAGCGCTGATTCCCTCACTAGCCTCTTCTAAAGAAATGCTCCTGGGACGCCACTTCCCGCTCGAGCAAGGCTCTGGGCTGGGGTGCTCAGTTGAGTTTTTCAGGGCGTGCACCGGCTTGCCGGGACCCGGGACACCCGCCACCACCTACAACTTAGGTCTCCGCACACCACGGCCCAGAAGCAGAACGTCTCAGCCTCTCTCCCAGCGGAGATGAAGGAGGCCATTGCTTCCGCCTCCGCGACTTACCTGTCGGGTCATAAGAGATTTGATTTTTTGCATGTCGAAATCGTGACAGAGGTCCCCAGCCGCAAACAACTAACAAATCAGAACAAACCACCGGCCGGCTAGCCGAAACACAGGGAAGCCATAGTGAGTGGTCACGTGAAGCTGCCGACCTTCCCTTTTCCTGGGCATGCTGGGAACTGTAGTCTTCCGCCTGCCGCCCGCACCTCCAGGTACCACATTTCCCAGGAAGCCTAGCAGCCAGCGCCCTGGTGAACCCGGCTAACCTTCCTCTGAGCGACCTAGACGTTATCTCGTCTTTACCTGCTGTCGAAAGTTCTTGATGCGAGGCGGAAAAACTAATTCCTAGGTGACCTGGCTCTGAGAGACGGGAACAAACACCAAAAAATAGTGTATAAACCAGCCCGACATGATGCCCCCAGGAGTGGGACAGGAGGGGAGGAAGCCCCACCAGATCTGCAGAGGCGGGGTGGGGAAACGAAGTCTGCCGCGGAGCAGCAGGACCTCAAGGGAAGGCGGTCTCCAAGGGGTGACTGAGCACTGCGACTCCCCAGGTGGCCGGCGCTGGGCTTGGGAAGGAGAGGTGTGGTCCAAGTTGTGCGATGGGCGGCTGGCCAAGATTAGCACTGACATTCCCCAGCCTTGACATCCACTGCAAAAAGCCCTAAAGATTTAACCCGCACTTATTTTACTATGAGCATCATCTAAGGCAAGTCAAGAAGGGAAATATAACAATAATAAGTACAAATGTCAAAATACAATAAAGATTAAATTTTAAAAGGAGCAAAAAGAATAATTACAAAGATCACGTTGAAGTCCTCTTTTCAACTTTTAGCAGTTTAGTTAAATTGAGAAAAGTGATAGGGAAGTCATTTCAGGCTTAATTTAGGAAAAGACTGAAATTATGAGAATACGGGGGAGGGGAAGAAAGCAACACAAAGCTAACAATAATAGCTAACATTTATTGAAAGCTTTCTATATGTCAAGAAGTCTGATAATAGCTTTACATGTATTACCTGATTTAGCCACACAAGCATCCTATGGGGTCGATAACTATTATCCCCATTTTGAAGATGAGGAAAATGAGGTGTGGAGAAATTAAGCAATTTGCCTAACATTACTGCAGACGTGCATACAGAAACTGAAGGTCTGTTTATCCAGATGTTTTATGCGTGGGGTGGGAGAGTGAGTCCTCGAGTCCCTGTGGAAGAGAAAGAGGCCACACGCTAAACCTGACAAGATTCTGCCTGGCAGCCTTACAAACTCAGAAACAAAAAGTAACCACGGAGGCTCATCTGAACGTAAAAATTCCTAACTGAAAAAGGATCATAGTTCAAGGGATAAAGCCAGCACCATTTGCTGAGCAGGACTATGACCTTGTTAAACACAATGGCCATTTTACTCTTCTGACTTTATATTCCCAGCACTGGAAATTACTGGAAGCATGAACAGAATGTGGCTGACGGCTCCCTGCAGCCACAGGCAGAAGGTAACATTGGAATACAATGCAGCCTCGTAATACAATGCCCCAACAGCTTGGGGTTGCACAACAGCAAACCCCGCCCCCCAACCCTTTTTGTAACCCCTCCGCGCTGGTGTAACTCTCCACACCATGCCCCTCTCCTTTCTCAGAGAGTGAATAAAAACTTTATTCTCTACGCTTTCTTCTCTTTGTGAATTCTTGCACAGCCCGCAACACCGACCACCCTAACAATAGTCCTGGCCAGTGTGGCTCAGTTGGTTGAGCATTGTCCCAAAAAGCAAAGGTCTCCGGTCAGGTAGTCACACCCCAGGCTTGTAGCTTTCTAGACAAAGGTCATTCTTTACCTTAAATGAGACTCTATTGTCTTTCTCCATCTAAAATAACATACCTTTGGAATGTCAGAGTACCCTTTTCAGACCCCTCAGGGCGCACCCACGCATGAGATCACAGAACCCTTCATTGTTATCATGTTCCCTGAATACCATGTCTGTGTGCTGTAAATGTTAATTGTTAACTGTCCTGTACCCACCAATGTAAAAGAAGTACGTGTGTCTCCATTTTACTCTTTATCCGATCTCAGAGATTTCCCTGCCTTGCTTTCTCCCATTGCTGTACTCCACCACTGATGGATTTCATGTAACCCCCCTTAGGTTTCCTCCTTTGATTCCAATGTGCAAAGTAAACTGTAAAACTGCCATCCTCTGAAGCATTTCCTCATTTCTTTGAGGTTTCTCTTCCTAGCAATTGTCAGCTTGGCTCAAATAAACGCATAAATCATTTCTCTATAGGTTTTAGATGTTTCTTATGTCAACCCATGCTACTGATAATTTTTTCATTTCATTTATTTTTTTAGTGTTTTTTGGAGGAAAAATCATCAGACTCATGATTTCAAAAATATTTCTTAAGACAAAAAATGTTAAATATGACATAAATGAAAAGTATTAGGTAGTTGCAGCAAAAATAATAAATGTGGTTTGGAAACGACTGACAGTTGAGGAACACTAATATAGTGAATTCCAACTCAAATTCCTTTATCTGACCTCTCAGACTCTTCTTAATTTTTACTAATGAAGTTGAAATATCTGACCTAGGGTTTTGTAAGGATAAAGGAGATGAGGCCAGTAAATGCAATTTATAAATTGTACAGCACCTTACAGTTGTGAGGTATTATAGTCATGATTCTGCCCGCATCTCCGCTCCAATGAAACAAACCTGTACATACTTCTATAATTGTGCTTCAAAATTCCTTTTGAAATTCTATGTTTACCTATATGCTTCTCTGACTCTGTTATTGCTAACTGTATAAAGAAATTCCAGTCACCTTAGGACAATGCTAGTTTAGTTCTTCTTCTTCTTCTTTTTTTTTTTTTTGCCTGCTATAATCTTAATTGCCAGACAGATCACAGTGTGTGAAAGTCTTTCAGATTTAGAAGTTCCTAAAAGCATCAAAAGAAACAGAAATTGCTAATCATATTAACATACAAACTAAAACCCAGTTCAGTAAACAGTGGTCAATTGCTGGGCATGAGGCGGAAGGATACTAAGCACTTTAGATTCTAAGACACATTTGTGGTCCTCAAGGAGTTTACAATTTTGTTGAAAAGCAAGTTCAGCAGTTTTTGAGCCTGAACATTTATATTCACATGAAGAGTGTGCTATTGTTCTTTTTTTCACTTTTATTTTTATTTTTTTATTTTATTGTTGTTCAAGTACAATTGTTTGCATTTTCCCCCACCACTCCCAACCACCCCAACCATCCCAACCATCCCCACCTCCCTCCCCTGATTCCACCCCCCTTGGTTATGTCCATGTGTCCCTTATAACTGTTACTGAGATCCCTTCCCTGCTTCCCCCCTTCATTTCCTCCTACCTCCCTTCTGGTTACTGTCAGATTGTTCTTAATTTCAGTGTCCCTGGTTATATTTTGCTTGCTTGCTTGTTTTGTTAATTAGGTTCCACTTAAAGGTGAGATCATATGGTATTTGTCTTTCACCTCCTGGCTTATGTCACTTAGCATAATGCTCTCCAGTTCCATCCATGCCGTCACAAAGGGGCTCCTTCTTTCTTTCTGCTGCATAGAATTCCATTGTGTAAACATACCATAGTTTTTTGATCCATTCATTTACTGATGGGCACTTAGGTTGCTTCCAGCACTTGGCTATTGTAAATTGTGCTGCTATGAACATTGGGGTGCATAGATTCTTTTGAATTGGTGTTTCAGAATTCTTAGGGTATAATCCCAGCAGTGGAATTGCCAGGTCAAAAGGCAGATCCGTTTTTAGTTTTCTGAGGAAATTCCACAGTGTTTTCAACAGTAGCTGCACCAGTCTGCATTCCCACCAACAATGTACTGGGGTTCCCTTTTCTTCATAACCTCACCAGCACTTGTTGTTTGTTGATTTGGTTATGATGGCCATCCTGACTGGTTGAAGGGGTATTGTTATTGTTCTCTTTGGGGTTCTGTGTTTAAAAAATAGTGATTCTTACAGGCAGCCAGCTCTTGCCTTTCAACTCCATTCTTTGTGAAATGGGAAAATTTACCCACCTGAACTGTTTGAGGCCACCATTTTATTAGAGATTGATCCAGGACTAGAATACATATTCAAATCCAGATCCAAATTAAAAAAAAGGTTTTTATTCAGTGTATTTTTTTCCTATCAGCCAAATTTGGGGAAATGGGTATTTTCTGTACCTATTTGACCCTGAAAAAGCAAAAACACTTTAAATTTTCATTTTATTCTAATACTATACAGTATATTTTATTTCTTATAAACTAAAAAGAAATGAACAATTCAGCCTTCTGAAAGTTCAAAGGCTGTGATTGTAATATTGAAAACATATAAAGTAAGCCAGCGCTATTGTCTAAATAAACTATATTGTCTAAATAAACTATATTTTCTAACTGAACATACCCTAACACTGTAGAAAATAATTGAGCTATACATGATGCATTTTTACTGGCCATAAAAAAACTACAAACTTCAAGAGCACTTTTTAAAAGGTGAAGCACGTTATTTCATTTCCATTTTCCAAAAATACATATATAAGACTTATTTAGGATTTGCACGCTTGCCTGAAGGCTGTTAGTGGCAGGACAGAGCACAGTAGTGGATAATATGGATGGCCTGCCCACAAGTCTTGAGGAAAGCTTGCTGGGTGGTAGTCATTTTATAAGGGAGTGCTGGCCCCATTTTTGCAGATGGAAACATCAGGCCTAAGAGCTAAATGGATCTTATCTGGGGCAGGAGCATTAGCAGTAAAGTAGGATAAGGGCATATTTCTGGTGGTACAAATAGAAGGAGACTCTAGAAGCTTAAATAAAAGCAGAGATCTCAGTTTGATTAAAAAGATATGTTTCTAACCATCCTATGAATATCAAAATAGTGAAAAAATGTGACCTCTGCAAGATGATGTGACTGCACTTCCTAGGCAAGCAGTAGCAGAAAACAGAATACTTTCTGAAGATGAAACAGTGACCTAGAGAAGGACCCAGGAAGGAAGCTGTGGCTGCATAGTCATTGAGCAGTCTTATCAGCAGACCTAGGTTTCTGGGCTGCAGCCCTGTTAAACATAGTGCACACCAGCACAGGCATAGGTGGTAGCACTGGCCTCCTCCAGCGGTCAGCTCTTCCCCATAAACTGTAAGCTTTCCTAGGATCAACCCATTACAACATAAGAGAGTGCTTCCTTTGCCACTTCTTCCTGGTCCCCACTGTTCTACATGAACTTCTCAGTTCACCATCTCTCCTTTCCAATTGTCCCTCCCATTACAAATTACTCATATGCTACTCATAAGTAAAGAATGTGGATGTTTGGAGAGAATGACTATCTGCTTTATAAAGCAAGACCAGACTTACTTACAATTTATTAAAACTAGTAAATTATAGAGTGACTTGAGAGGTGACAAAAAGCCCTGAACCTCCTTGCCAACTTCTTTCTCTCGCCCTCTTTCTCTCTCTCTCCAGCCCCAGTGGCTCCTTGCATTGCTTGAAATTTAATCACCATGGATATAAATTGTTTTAGATTCATCAGTTTTTTTCATTGCAAATGCAAATATAACTAAGATCAATATACAGGCTCCTGAATAGAATGGTAGAGCAGAGCTCCCCAGGGGGTGAAATGTAAGACATTGATGGTGAGAAATTTCCTACAATTATTAAACACTTTAAACCATTTTTAACAATCATGTAAACATTTACAATAGTTGAAGTTATAGTTTAACATTACTTGTAAAGGCTTCCTGTATAAACATCCCGATTTCAGAAACTAGTCCAGCAGGTAAGATTTTATACCCATCATCTGCCACAAGAGGGTGCTGTGTCATGGCTCTGCCAGGTAGCACTTTAGGAAGTTGTGTCACACAAGTAATATTACTTTTTTTAATATTTGCCATGAGGTGAAAAGATTACAACTATGATTAATGTTGGCACTTATCTTATTTATTGGTAATATTATTTATTTACCAATCATTTACTTATAATTTATTTACATAGCACCTGTTATCACCTATGTCAGAAATTTTTAAATATAACACAAAAAATAACTAAATAAAATTACTCCTTTAAGTTGAGTAAATTTAAGATTAGGAAGAAAACACTATATTGTATTTATTTCTCTCATTTTGTGTAGGACCCAAAAAACTTCATCATGAATCAGCACTGGGTTTGAAACTGGAAAGAGCTTATTTTAATAAAGGTAATTGAAGATTAATATTAAAAATGTGAGAGCTTATAGAGTCCATATGAAATCTATAGAATTTCCATGTTACTTTCCAAATCGTATTTTGTGTAACAATATTAAAATTCACATGCATTTCTTAAGCATGAACTGAGAATCAGAAGACATGGGCTAAAGAGCATGTAGGGTTTATTTCTAAGGGAACAACTTAACAAAAACACTAGTTAATCACTATGCTAGGTGCTAAGGATTCCGAAATGAATAAGATTGGTCTGCATTCTAGGAGCCCAGTGGGAAAGTAAACATGCAATGAACTCATTGAGGCTAATGCGATGTGTGCCACAATAGACACCTGTGCAGCTCAGAGAAAGGTGTGGTGCAGTAATTACCTGGGGGAGGCTCTTGCCATCGTTCTGAAGCACGGAGAGATCACCAAGTGACCTCTGAGGAGGCTTCAGGTTTTCCAACAGTCACTCCCTCTGGTTAGAGAAGCACCTGTGGAAGAGTTGGGAGCCTGAACGTAGAAAGTGTTTCCAAACTTGGATTCCAAAATAACTATCATTCCTGTTTGTGTGTGTCCTTCAATTACAATTGAGGAATAGTCTTCCTTATCTATTATCATTTAATTTCTTCAGTGATCCTTTATGGTTAAAAATAATTTATGCAAGGAATTTTGCTCAGTTTGATACAGGTTTGTTTATATACTTTTTTTATTTTATAGAGTGGAAGGTTTGGACTAGAACCTTCTTACAAGAAATGAAATGAAATGAGGGTTAACTTATAACTTAGTAACTGAAGCAGAAATGCTCAGGCTGCCTGCTGCCATGGCAGTGAAGAGGCCGGGCTGGGACGCCACAGCCCAGACATCACAGCAGTGGTGAGACTTCTCCAGCCCATTGGTTCATTTCCTCTGTGCTCAGCTGTGGAAATGCGGCCTCAGATATTATCTGCTGGCATAGGCTTTTCATTATAACTCTGCCGGCCCATAATTCAGTGTTACTTGGAAACACACCTGTGGTTTGCTTTTAAAAATAACATGAATCCATAGATTCAATAAAATCATAGCAGAAACTTGTAATATGAAATACTACATAGAAAAATATATTTCTAAAGATATTCAGATGCTCTGTTTTGATTCTTTGGTATAATTTTTACATGTTCCTTAGTTACTTCATGAAGATTTATAACTGCTTAGAAGCTCTATGAAATAGTTCAATTTTTGTGGGAAAAAATTTTAATTTCAAAATAATGTCACAGTTTTACATGATAGGAAAACAGCTTTTGTTTTTCAGACTATTTCACAATATACTCTCATTATAAAAGCATACTATTTTTCAGTAAAGTCACCCAAAAGGATGTTTCCCTTCATGTAATCATTAATAGCTAAGGATTACTCATGAAATATATTGACAGTTACTGATAAATGCTAAGAAGCTGTTCTGAAAGTCATAAGCCCATATTCTTGCAGAACATAAAACAGGTGTTCCCACTCCCTGTGTCCTTTGTATACACATTCATTCTGTATTCAAATCACAGAAGCAAGAGGCAGGATAGGTCTGTTACCTCACTACTAATTTCCCTGGCAAATAAGCCAGCAGCTGCTGGTCCATGAACCTAGGTGCCACTACGAACAGGACGCTGTGTACATGGGCCAGGATGCTTCCATGGAGCCCTTCAGCAGTGCCGGTGGGGTCTTTCAGTGCAAAATATACCTCCTTCTTGTAGGTAAGACACTGCACCACCTAATTTTTAGCTGTTGTTTGTTTGTTTTTTTAATTGTGGGTTTAAGGTAAATATTTGCTTTGGGCTGTAGATTGACTCAGATAATTGAAGAACAGCTCAGAACCCTTTATACAGTAACACACTTTGTTCCAGCAAAGTAGCAGGAACATTTAGGAGAAACAAATTTCAATAAATGGATGGTCATTGTCTTCCGAGAATGACAAAATTGTCAACAGCACTCATTTGGAAAGTGAAGATACTCTAAAAACCTAATGAAGTTGTTCATTTTAGAGAGTTTACGTGTAGGTTCGATAGTCCTCGGTACTTTACATTTTGGCAAATATTCTTAGAGACCATGAATTCGTGACTGCTTATAGTGAAACTCAAAACAATTTTTGAAAATGTTTACTTGCTGTTTTTATTCAAGATATGGTGGCAAACTACTAGCTCTACTTAATTTTGCATTACCTATCTTATGAAGAATGGAAAAAGGTGAGGTTCCACACTGACAAAGAATATTTTATATGCAACAGGGAGAAATGGGTTTTAAAAAGTATTATTTCTCCAAAATGCCTTCAGCCTTCCTCTTTGCCTAATGTCTAGTCCTATTAAAAAGTCCTTTTCTCCACCTGAATACTTTTTCCTCCATCTCTTTATCCTTAGCATTCAAAGGAGTCTTTCTCCAACATCCCCACCATTTCTGCGTCAGCGTCATTTTCACCAGGCTTTCTGTCTTTCAGCCTTCCTACCTATCGGTTTTAAAGTCAAGGTTAGTTTCTGGTTTACATTCAACCAATGGGAATTTTTAAAAGATTCTATTTCCTAAGTTTGAAGAGCAACTTAGTTAAATGAGCAATTTGTTTTAGCCTTCTTCAGTAGTTTAGAACCTTGCTTTTACTGGCATATTTCCATATAGTAAATGAGATTGTTATTCACATTTATACCCAATGTTGTATATATCCCACATATTTGAAATGTGCAATTTGTAAAATTTTTTAAAGTGTTTGAGTTTTCCCTAGTTGTGATCATTCCAGTGTATATGTTGTCACATTCACATCGATACAGATATTATTTTTAGAAAAATCAAACAACTGTCGTAACTGGCTTCTTCTCTTTGTGCATTTTTCTGTGATTTAAAAGTACCCTGTGTGTCAGTGCCCCACTGGTTGCTAATTTATAACAGTAGGACAGCTGTCATTTCATAAGTAATGCTTCTGTAATTGGCTTAAAGAAGAACTTAGAGACAGTTCACTTGAGAAATTCAGCTAAATATGCTTTAGAGAAATAGCATATTCATAAGTAGTTAAAGCAGTTATTATCCCTTAAGTTATTATCTTACACAAACTTTCTTGCCCATTGGTGGTGTGTCGTAAAGACCACAGGGAATGTGGGAATCTTTTTGTTTTTTGGAATATTAAATTAGCTGTTTGTTTGCTTTTTTTCTTTTAAAATAAAAACTTAAAAATTTGAAGCCCAAAATGTAGTTTGTAAAGTCTATTCAAAGTAAGACTGTATACTTTCTATTTTTTCTAAATATGCAAGAGTTTATTTTCAGTCAACAAGAGCTGTGTTATGCTTGCTAATATCATACACGGTGATGGAGAAGTAAATGCCAACTATTTTGAGCTACAGGTAGAGGTCACTGGGAAAGTTTGATGTTTATGTTCAACACAGGGACAGTGGCCTAAGGAGTCTTTTGTTTATGGAATATACATACATTTTACAATATGACTTCAGGTGTTCTTTAACACCAGACATTCCTCTAAAACGCTATTACTACATTGTTTAAGGGAGTGTCTACCAGGGAGATTATTGCTATAATTTTGATGTCAGATTATTAATTGTATCAACAATGTCTCTCCAGGTTAGTGTGCTTTATATGCAAAAAGTATATGAGTTTTCCTTTTTTATACTGAAAAAGTATTAATCTACAAATAAAAATGAAATACATTTTCGTTTAAGTAAAAATATTTGGAATATCAAAAGGAAGTTAAAATTTCATCACTTTTATATCATTTTTGAAGTTTATTTTTTCACACAGAGGTTGACTTTCTAAAATCAATAGTTTTAGTCTTTTTATGTTTTCTCATACAACTAGAAAAGAGCACTTGAAAAACATTCAAAATGAAGCAAATTTTTTGAAGTTACTTAACTGCTGATAGACACATGAATTCATCACATCTGTGGGGGAAACACAGCAATGGCAAGAGAGTACGTGTTCCTGTGGTGTAAAGGAGGCATTCAATGATCTGTTCACACCTGTTCATGCCCCCGAGTTCACTGCAAGTAAGGATCATGTCCTATCAACAGAGTCATGTCTTCCTTGCAAAATGAAAAGGTTCTAAGTGGCCAAAATAAAATTTTATTCCTTGAAGACATTCTTATAGCTTACTACCTACAATTTATCTGATTAAAACTGGTACAGGCACCCGACACAAACAGTATTGTCAAGCTGTGCTACGTGCTTCGTACATATATTTTAAACATTTCAAATGACATGACTTCATATAATTGATGTGATAAGTATTGAATATATGCAGAGATATTAATGGCAATATGTTGTTTAAGGTATTATAATGTGATGAAGTTTCTAAAATGGTCCAAAGAACTAGTTCACCCTCCATAAACAATATTGTAAGTGTCATATAAAGTGCTATTTTCCACTAAAGTGGTTTCATTTTTACCTGGGCTGCAATATTCATATGCAATATTTTATGAAATAAAATTCACTTCTCATAACTCCAGTCACAGACTTTCTAATCAGTCTTTCATACTTTGATTCAGCATTCTGATTCAAAATCCAAAAGTCACGAAAATTTCTGTTCCCGTAAAGCTGGCACTCCACAGTATGTAAGTGTTTCCCGACCATTTTTAGAATATTACAATCTCAGTTCATCTTTTTCAACCGCAACCACAAAAAAAAAAAATGTAGATAAGAAAGGGTTCTTATCCTTTTCAAAAAAAGTGAACAAGGACCTTTTGCAACGACTTCCCCAAAAGACTTCAACAGACTGGCCAGAACTGTGTTCAGGGCATCTAGAGCCTCGCCCCAGTCAGCAGCAGCCCCTGGTTGAGCTGTAAAGTGTGTTAAATGGGCCTGCACATCAATGACCAAACTGATGACTAACCCAGGCAACTCCCAAGCTCTGTGTCAGCAGCCATGCAGCTTTTCCAGGGTATTCTCAAGGCGATGATGTGGATTCCCACCCTCCCCCTTGATTCATTGGTAACAAACACAGAATTGCCCCTTTATTATAATAAGGACAGCCAGGGATTGGCAATGTATTGAGTGGACTGAAACCTGAGACTCAATACTTCAAAATTCTTTGGTCTCTCTCTCAGTCAAATATGGAACCTTCAGCTTCAAAAGTAAGGTTCCTGCCACCGTGGGAAAAGCACCTCAGAATGTGGAGAACATCAGTGTAAGAGAGGCCTTCGACCTCACCTGATAGCACCCCCTTTTTGCATTGGACAAAACTGGGGTCTAGAGAATAAAAACAACTACTAAGGTCACTTCACCGATCAACCCCCATTTTTATTCCAAGTGTGTGTCCTTTACTAAGACCTCACATTTGGTGAATTTTTAACTTTATCAAAGTATGAGATACAGTAGCCTTTCTCCGCAAATTTAGAAAATAGGTTCCTGAAACCCCTCATTTCAAGGCAATTAGCAAGTGATGGATTTAAGACCATATGGTGGAAGTGGGAAGGGAGTTCAAGCCGAGGAGTGAATGATGAAACCCTCATAAATGTTTGTATGTGCAGTTCAGTAAAAAAGAAGACAGCCAGACACAATGCATATGGTGGAAATTACATTTTACATAGGTTAATAATAGGCACTAAAAACCTACTTTTTATTATTGTTTACCAGGAACTTGTCAGGAGCTTACTAGCACCAATGTCAATGACAGGCATGCAAATGCGTGTTGTTCCGTGCAGACAACACTCACGCTGAAATGGACTTTTCCCTGTACTGGTCTCCCATCCAAATGCCTGGTGTCTTTCTAAAATCTATGACTCTGAGAGCCTCGTTCCCTCTGTCAGCCTCGGCTTTACACGTGTCAGGCATCAGCGCTTCCCGTCTCAGATGTCCTCTCTCATCTCCCTTTCTCTCTGTTATGATTTCCTTGCAGAAACCATTACTCCTTTCCTGCGATCCACTTTACCTCCTCTTTAGAATCCCAGCAACCAGTCCCTTCTTTTTCTACAGATTCAAATTTAACATTCTTGCACTTTCCAGAAAAGAAAACAGAAGCAAATCCTCCTACCTTTGTAACTCTTTTGCTATGGACCAAATCACTAAAATGAAGGTGCAGATACAGCCCATCATCAAAAAAAAAAAAAAAATTACAAGTCAACCACAAATACACACAGAGGGCAAGGACAGACTGTAAGACACTTACTTGTTTATTTTTCCCACAGAGTCACCTAACTTTCAGTCCATACGGTTGGTTTCTGTTGAGCAACTGGGAGTCCCTTCTCCCTCTCACCTCCTCTGATCTTGCTCCTTCTTTCTCCTGAGTTCTTTGCTCCAACTTCCCTGCTGTCCCCAGGGTCTTACTCTCTGCTACCAGATAGCCAAAGATCAAAAACATGGAAATCTTTGTTTACTTGATACCTCCTAGGAGCAGGCCTACGTCTTTCACTTTCTCCAAAGAAATCATTGTACAATAGGACTTTATACCTTTCCCTTTCTAAGACTGAGACTGAGATAAAGCTTCAAGATTCCCTTCCTAGTTAGGGATGAAAAGGGGAAGCAATTAAAGATAGTAAACATTTTCTATATGAGGAAATGGAAATTGTGAAACCTGATTTAATGTGTAATTTCAAGCTCATATGTAGCCCCAACACAGCAGGCCCTGCAAGCCTTGGATCTTTCCCTTACAAATCGTCACCTGCCCGAGGCAGCCAGAAACAATGGCCGTGACTTGACCAAGGGTCACAAGGTATTTTAAGTTAAAGATAATATCTTGACCTAAGGTACGTTTTAGCTCCTGAACCTGGAGGTGGAATGACTCCTTCTCTCCTTTTCCATGAATGAGAGGAATCCCAGAGTGGACCTCAGAGCTGCCTTCAAGACCTGAGGAAATGACTGATTACCAATCAGCTCCCAACATGACCCTGAACTTCTAACCCACTGTGTCTGTGATTTTTGCCCTATATAATCTGTAACCTCATGCCATTGGAGAGTTTGGGCTTTTGAGCATTAGCTTCCAGTTCTTCTGCCGGGTGCCATGCATAATAAACTCTTTCCCCCCTGCAGCCTTCAGGGTTTAGTGTTCGGCTCTGCTAGTGCCAGCTGGGCAAACTCTTCCTTTTCAATAACAGTTGTAAGACATGTATTTGTGCCCAAATTCCCATCTCTTCTCACCTCGGATTTTACCCCATCTTCATGCATCTGTATTCTGCTTCATCAAGATTTCTCTTTTGAGTGCATCACTCCAAGAGCTACAAACGTTTTCCTGCTGCCCTTCACAGCAAAAGTCCCAGAAGTGTTGTCTATACTCACTGTCTCCAATTTCCTTTCCATTCTCTCTTTTTGCCCTTACTCTTCAAAATACTTCACATGTAAGTTCCTCTATTCCCTCCCCCACTATTTCAAATATTCCTATGATACAGGTACCATATTGCTACTTCTAAAAATGAGGGTTTTGAGGCAAAGAGATTTTAATTAGGACTTCAGCAACATGGTAGCCTAAACTAAGGAAGACTCTCTTCTCACTTGCAAGTACATAGAAATGCTAGATCAAATGAAACAATGTGTCATGGTTTAAGTAAGGACAGGGAGATCTCTAAATGCCAGAAACTAGAAAGAGACCTGCACACACAGCAGTAAGTACCTGGGCCAAAAGAAACCCAGGCAGCCAGGAGGCCAGGAGCCAGGACTCTGCACTGGGCAGAGGTCCATGCCCCAGGGCCCTCCAGAGCCCTCCAGGACCCTCATTCCCTCCTCACTCCACTGCAGTCAGGCTTTCATGCCTAGTACACCCTTTCAGTGTTCCCTCTTGGATGTCTAATGGGCATCTAAAATGAACTTGTCCAAAGCTGACTCCAGATCTTCCCCCAGGAAAGTTGTTCTCCCCACAGTCTTCCCAATGATTTATTAGTTCTCCATTAATAAATGACAACTCCATTCCTCCCATTGATCAACAACCTTGGAATCATTGTTGACTCTTCTTGGTGTCATATGTCTACCCCCACTGTGTCACCAAACCTGCTCTCCCCACCAGTCTTTTCTCACAGTGTCTTTTACCACCACCCTGGTCTACAGCACAACCGTCTCTTGCCTACTTTATTGCAGTCACCTCCTAAGTGGTTTCCTACTCCTTCTCATGCCCTTATTTCTATCTGTTCTCACAGCAACGAAAGTACACCTTAAAAAAATCATATCCCTCTCTGCTCACAAAATTCTAGTTGTATCCCCACTTCACCCACAGAATATTTGCCAAAGTGTTTTCCAAGACTCAGAGACATGGGCTGATCTGGCCCCTGCCACCTTGCTGACCTCACATCTTACCACGCTCCTCCTTCTCCCTGCTCCTTCTACTCCTGCCTCTCGCTATTCCTCAGACACACCAGCCAGCTTCCTGCCTCTGAGCAGGAATAACCGATCATGTCTGATAATGATTTAATGTCACTCTCCCTGGGATCTTTGCATTTGTCAGGGATTTGGCTAAAAGGAAAAAGTTCCAAAAATGTACTACTAATCATTTCAGAGGACTTTGGAAGAAGATTTTTGGGAGGAAGTAGCCCTTCAATGTTTCTTGAATCACATAGTTTGATTAGGATATGATATGACTCAGATCTTAATATAGTCACAATTTCAAATGTCTTAAAGGTTTCATGGACTTTAGAACTAATAACCTCTCGCAGTTCTCCTTTTCCCATTCTTCTTCAACAGTCATAGATAATAACTTCTGCTTTTCCTTAAAGAAGTCATGCAATCGACACAGTGTTTGGGTGGAGTTTTTGAAATGCACAAGGTTTCGGAGACAAATATTTACCTCTACCCGTAACCGGTACTACAATGGTCAGTGCCTGGAAGCCTCTCTTCTTTGAAAGGAGTTATCGCATGATCAGCTTCTCTCTGCACTGCCTCTTTAGACTGTGAAATGCGGCTTGGGGTCTTTACTGCTTTCCTTTCCTTTGTAGTTGGAGCTTGCTCGGGGCTGAAGGTGGTGGTGCCATCACACACCGTCCATGGCATCAGGGGTCAGGCCCTCTACCTCCCTGTGCACTATGGATTCCACACCCCGGCCTCAGACATCCAGATCATATGGCTGTTTGAGAGACACCACACGATGCCCCAGTACTTACTGGGCTCTGTGAACAAGTCTGTGGTTCCCGACCTGGAATACCAACACAAGTTCACCATGATGCCACCCAACGCATCTCTGCTCATCAACCCACTGCAGTTCACTGATGAAGGCAATTACATCGTGAAGGTCAACATTCAGGGCAATGGAACGCTCTCAGCTAGTCAGAAGATACAAGTCACTGTTGACGGTGAGTCCATTGTAAGTGGCATGGGCAGCCGGGCAGCATGGCAGTGAGTCGTGAGTCAGATTAGAGTGCTGGGCTTCAGGTCCTGGCTCTCTGACTTTGCGCAAATCAATTAACCCACACAGCCTCAGTGTCTCAGAGCACAAATGACACTACCAACCTCACGAGGCATCCTAAGGATTTCAGAAGACATGCATGTAAAGGACAGGCATGGCACCCTGCCCCAGGTGATCCAGCAATAAGTAGAACTCATTTGTTTGCCTGGTAACTATCGAGTATAAAGTTGATAATAAAATAAGATGGAGACAATTTTATTTCCTCAGTAGCAGAATGCACCCTGGGAAGAGCACTAATTATGTCACAGGGAGATTTTATTTTGGTACACTGTGTGGGGGAGGATGAGACCTGCTTAAAGACTGTACTTAAGGAGCAACAAAAGTTGTGAGAAATGTCTTCTGAGGGGCAGTGGAGTCAGCTAACTTTCAGGCATTCATTCTCCTCATTGAGATATTTAAGTGGTATACCTTAAATATACTATGTCCAAAGCCCAACTTTACATTTTTCTCTCTAAACCCATATTTTTATTTTTATTTTTAATGTTTTTATTGTATTTTTTTATTACCATTTATATTGACCCTTATATTCCCCTCCCCACCCCTGCAATCAGATCCTGTTGCCCATGTCCATGAGTCCCTTTTCCTTTTTGTTTGGTCCCTCCGCCCTCTAACCCCCTAAACACATTTTTTAACAATATTTCTCCTAAAGTCTCAGAAATACCAACTTCATTCCATCAAGTGCTTAGGCCAAAACCTTGCCATCACCATGGTCCCCCTTCCTCTCACGTCCCACATCCGGTCCTCAAGTCACTCCTGTCCGCCTCACCTTCAAGTATGCAGAGTCCCACCACTTCTCCCCACCCCCACTACTGTCCCACCCCACACCACGTGGGCTCTGGCCTGGGCTGTCCTAATAGCCTGCCACCTGGCCTCCCTGCTTTTGCTCCTGCCTCCTGTAGTTTAAAATCCTCCCAAAGCCTTCTATCTCACTCAGAATAAAAGTCAAAGTGCTAACAACTGCCTACAAGGCCCACCATGGTCTCCCCAACAGAGCCAACACCTATGTGACCCCACTTCCTGCCTCCCTTCCCCTCAGTCTGTTCTTCCCAGAACACGCCAAAGACACTCGCACTTAAGACTTTTGTATTTGCTGTTCCTTCTCCCTAAACAGCTTTTCTCCTAGATAATGGCCTGGTTCTCTTCCCTATTTCCTTAAGGTCTCAGGCAAAATGTCACTCTATCTGGGAAGCCTTTCCTGACCACGTTATACAAAGTGTAACCTCGCTCCCAAAGAAGGGGGGGCAGGCAAATATCTACGTTGAGTTCCATAGAACTTACTTCCATGCAACATATTCTATGTTTAATTTTATGATTTTATTTTTTATTGAATGTCTTGGAGTGACACTGGTTAACAAAATTCTACAGGTTTCAGGTGCACAGTTCTACAACACATCGTGTGTACACTGTAGTGTGTGTTTAAACCCCAAGTCAAGTCTCCGCCCACCACCGTTTACCCCCTCTATACCTTCCTCCATTCCTCATGCCCACCCCTCCACAATCACCACACTGTTGTCTGTGTCCCTTTTTTCTCTTTATTTTTCTTTTTTTGCTCAATCCCTCCACCCCACACCCTAGTTAGCCAACCCTCTGACATCTGTCCACCTGCTCTCTATTTATGAGTCTGTCTCTGTTTTGCTTGTTACTTCATTTTGTTCACTTTATTCCACATGTGAGTGAAATCATATGGCACTTGTCTTTCTCTGACTGGCTTAATACTATATGTTTTTATTTGTTTATTGTTTCCCTTCCCCACATAGAATATAAAGTCCATGGGAGCAGGGACTTTGTACTATTTCCCACTTTGTCCTCGGTGCCTAACCCCACCATTGGCCATTAGCAGGTGCTCAGCGTGCACCTGTGGGGTAAAGGAGTGGGGACTGCAGAGCACATGCGTGGGGGGCAAACACACAGGGTGTGGAAGCAGGTGCATGAAGAGCAGACTCAGGGAAAGAAAAGGAGAAAATTTTAGAGGCAATTTTCATGAAATTCTCCTGTGTAGCACCCTATCTCTGCCCAAACTTTTAATAAGACATCCATTACTTGTTAACGTGTAGTAACATTGGATCTGTTTTGAGAAATGCAACCAAAATGCCTTAAGGAGGGCCTAGGGAGCACGAAAAAAGTCTTCTCAGGAAACCTGCACACGGAGCTACACTGTTTTAGGCAAATGTGTGATTACAATACTAACATCTATTCTGATGATGGATTCTCCCCCTACGAAATCTTCCACATGTTGCCTATTTGACTTACCTCGTACCACGGATTTTTCCACACACAGGCATATTCGAAACATAGGCTTTTTTGATGTAATCGATGTACACAACTAATTTTTCTTTTTAAATGATAGTAATCTAAATAGTGCCATTCCAAATCCTTTATTCTTGTCAGAAAAGATAAAGGATTAAATTAAACAGACAAGCCAACCGGTTGCACCCATCTCGAGAAAGGTGGGGGAGGCTTCAGAACTGCCCGGTTGCCCTGCGGGCTGCACTTCCAACTCCCTTCTAAGCTTTCCAATTTTCCTCTCCCCTCTGGGCCGACGGTTTGGGTCTGTTTCTTTCATAATCAATTTTACAGTGTAAGAAATTGTGTGAGTCAAGGCTGATGTACTTAAGATACATCAACCCCAGTTAAAAACTTGATAGGAAATTGAAATCTTTTTATGTTTTTTAAAGATTTTATTCATTTATTTTTAGAGAGGGAAGGGAGGGAGATACAGAGAGAGAGAGAAACATCATTGTGCGGTTGCTGGAGGCTGTGGCCTGCAACCCAGGCATGTACCCTGGCTGGGAATCGAACCTGCGACACTTTGGTTCGCAGCCCACGCTCAATCCACTGAGCTATGCCAGCCAGGGCAAGGAAATTGAAATCTTAATATTGGAGACAATCATCTGCACGTATGTGTCATCTCAGACTCTCTTGGAGTCATACACAGATTATTAGATGCATATTTCTCCAAATTGCCGGAGAGAAACATTGCCAGACTTAATGCCCCCTTTGTCTTGCCATGTCTGCTGTGGAACTCTGGGCAAGCCCCCATCCTGTATCAAACAAAGTCATGAACCTCAAAATTTAATGAAGGTGCTGAAAATGGTTGTGGGTACTTTTACAATTTCCACCCTTATCCAACAATTTTAGAGTTAAAACTCAGAGGAGAAATATCATTCTTGGAAATTTACTCATTTGACAGATATTATCTGACTATAGTGTATTGGACTTGCGACATAAAACTGTTTTCTTAGGTCTTGAAGTTCCAACAGGAATTTCTGTTGGATTTGTCTTTTATATCTCTAATATGACATAATCCCAGTAACACATTTCATCCTACTTTCAGACTGAGTCAATTTTGAAAGGTAGGTGTTGGTTTGTTGAAGTGATACATGTAATGTTGCTACACAAATGCACAGTAATTAAAACATATAATAGTTTGCTCACATAAAAGGAAAAGTAACTAGTACATCTACTGTTCTCTAAAACTTTTCCTCAATTTCCTGTAAGTATAATATATATGAGCTTTACATTTTGCAAATGGTAGATAGAAATTTGGATTCACCACACCCACCCCACCAGCTGCTCTTGGGACTTGGGACAAATCAAGAGAGGGGACCCACCACATTAATTTTGTCTGCTCGAGCACACCTTTCCAGTGTTGGCAAGCACACAAACAGGACAGAAGGAAGCTGATACTCTCTACCACTAACTGCATTACTGTAAATGTTTTCATTGGAAAATCCTTGAAGAGTAAGTTCTTGAATGTGGATATTTCTGCTGCAATTTTTTTATATTTTATTCTTTTGAATTTCTGTAACTTTTTAATTCCCTTCCTTAATTTTTGCCCAAACTATCTACAGTGACAAAGTATAAAAATGTAGAATCATTTCCCCAGGATTTAACATTTGGGTGATCTCATAGATTTTTATTATTACATCATGGCAGTAAAAATCATCTCTCTCTCGACATTGCAGATCCTGTCACAAAACCGGTGGTGTGGATTCAGCCTTCCTCCGGGGCTGTGGAGTATGTAGGAAACATGACCCTGACTTGCCTCGTGGAAGGGGGCACCCGGCCAGTCTACCAGTGGCTAAAAAATGGGAGACCTGTCCATATCAGCTCCACCAACTCCTTTTCTCCCCAAAACAACATCCTTCATATTGCTCCAGTGACCAAAGAAGACATTGGGAATTACAGTTGCCTGGTGAAAAACCATGTCAGTCAGATGGAAAGTGACATCATTATGCCCACCATATATTGTAAGTTAAAAAAAAATCACAAGTTTTCCCTGGGAAATTCTCACAAGGGTAGTCACAGAGACTATCATAGTAGTGCTGTTGTGAGCACACTTCCTAGGCACTGTTTTATACAGTTACTTGTACAACCCTATTTCCTTTTTCAAATTTTATTTTTATTTTTTTAATTGTTGTTCAGGTACAGTTGTCTCCATTTTCTCCCCTCCTCTCCCCCACACCCCACCCATCTCCACCTCCACCCTCGATCTTACCCCCTTTGGCTTTGTCCATGTGTCCTTTATACATGTTCCTTGACAACCCTTCCCCTATTCTCCCTTATTATGCCCTCCCCCTCCCCTCTGGTTACTGTTAGTTTGTTCTTTATTTCAATGTCTCTGGTTATATTTTGCTTGCTTGTTTGTTTTAATTAGGTTCCTGTTATAGGTGAAATCATACGGTATCTGTCCTTCACCATCTGGTTTATTTCACTTAGCATAATGCTCTCTAGTTTCATCCATGCTACTGCAAAGGGTAAAGGGTAGGAGCTCCTTCTTTCTGCTGTGTAGTATTCCATTGTGTAAATGTACCTTAGTTTTTGGATCCACATATTTACTGATGAGCATTTAGGTTGCTTCCAGCACTTGGCTATTGTAAATTGTGCTGCTATGAACATTGGGGTGCATAGATTCTTTTGAATTGGTGTTTCAGAATTTTTAGGCTATAATCCCAGCAGTGGAATTACCAGATCAAAAGGCAGCTCCATTTTTAGTTTTCTGAGGAAGTTCCATACTGCTTTCCATAGTGGTTGTACCAGTCTGCATTCCCACCAACAGTGCACTAGGGTTCCCTTTTCTCCACATCCTTACCAGCACTTATTGTTTGTTGATTTCACTATGATGGCCATTCTGGATGGTGTGAAGTGGTATCTCATTGTGGTTTGAATTTGCATCTCTGTGAAGGCTAGTAATGCTGAGCATCTGCACAATCCTATTTCTTGAAGTTTAAGTTGTGATACTTGCCAGGGACCTTTCAGGATACATTTTGTGACTTAGTGCATTGTGTGACCTTATTTCTAGTGGAAAATAGGAGCTTCAGTATGAAGAACCCAGAGCCATGGAGAAGGCACTAAGTTATTCATCCCCAAGAAAGAAAAGTTGGTCATCTTAGACTAGGAAATGGATATGCTCTGTGGCTAATGAAAGGGAAAAAGAAGGTTCCTAGGCTAGCTGTTCTCCTTGCCCATTTTCTCAGCTCCATTCTTGTAGTCAGGGTGTAGAGAGAATCATAGGCAGAGAAGACTTAATTATTCCTCAGTGAGGTATTGAATTTCCCAGGAAACAGTAATTATTTCAGGCATCAATTTTCTTTGGTTCTTTTTTTTCTGGTGTTGTTTAACCTCATGTACAGAGTTAAGTTCATGTCATAATGTCATCACCAACCCAAACAAGACCCCTCTCTTTATTCAGTATTTTCAACCCACTCCTCTCTACTCCATAGCACCACCTCTAACACGTTTAATACTGCATTCTAACTTTCTCTTTGCAGTTTCTCAGCATCCGCAGTAATGACGTTTGGGTCTGAACAACTCATTGTTATGAGATGTTTATAGGATGTTTAACAGCATCCCTGGCTTCTATCTACTACATACCAGTACCACCTCCCTCCAGCTGTGACAACTAAAAATGTCTCAGGATATCACTGTATGTTCCCTGGAGTGGGAGAGAGGGGGCTAAATCTCCCCTAGTTGACAACCAATGGCCTATTTCACTGGGAAGTCTTCTTATCAGTTGCCATGTGGCTTAGAGCATAGCTACAACAGCAGTGTGAACAGGAAAAGTAAACCAGAGCAGAGGAAAACGTCTCACTCCTGTGGCATGAGAATAGATGTGTCAGCTGGTTGAACCATAAGGGTCAAATTAAGCCTGGTAAACTCAGAATTCAGTGTCTTACAGATGAACCAGTATCTTCAGAAACAGAAGGAATTTTATTAAAAAGTGCCAAAGAAGGAAATTATAGTTTTTCACCAAGAAATACCAAAACATCATTCACTACAAGCAAATTACATGACTTGTTACCATCATTAGTGGTAATAATATTAACAATGGTACTGTTTTTATAGCCGAACTTTTAGTTTTATTAATATTATTACAGTAGTTTTACATAAACCTATATTCAGAAGACATTCTAAAAATATTCTGTCTGCTGGGAAATAGATTCACATAGAAAGTATAAATGGTTATACATGCACTACTAGCATTGAATTGGAGCAAAAAAAAAACCAGATTTGGTACAGTCTACTTATTATGTAGCCATATTCTTGACTAAATAAGGTTATTCTGATATGAGTTAAAACTTCCATTCAAATACCAGTAGCACAGACCCAAGCATTCAAGTTACTTAGGGTGTGAGAAAATGTGAACAAAGTGAATCAAATCTAGGGTTATGCTGACCCATCCTTACATTATTCTTTATTGTTTGGTCTAAACTGTTAACATTCACATAGAAAAGGTACAAAATGCAAAACAAGGTATTAAACCAACCAGATATTAACTACTGAATATTAATCCCAAGAGGCCATCATCCACCGTAGTGACAGACAACGGGAAGTGAGATTGTGCTGGATCATTCCTTGTTAACTGCAGAAAACCTGATCGTGCTTTGGCCATGTGCTCTAACTGACATCTTGTCATTTGGAGAGTTCAGTGGATGGCACAATTGTTGGGAGCCTCAGCTGTGAAACCAGACTGCCTGGGGTGAAGACCTGGTTCTGCCCCTTTCTGTGCCTCAGTTTCCTCATCTCCCGATCTACACTCTCCCCAGTGTAAGAGGGATGGGGAGGATTAAATGAAATTTTATGTATAAAGACCTCAGTGAGTGGCACAGAGGAGTAACTCAATAACATTAGCTCTTTTTTTTTCCCTCTTTTTTTTTCCTTTGAGCCAAAACTATGCCGATACAATTGGCAGAAAGCCTTGACAATTTAGAAGATACCTGCAAAGACAAAATGGAAAGAATACCTTTAGAAAAATATTTTTTCTTCCCTAAACATTACCACTTTTTAATTTAACATACTTTATTTTTCTATATGAAAAAATTTTCTTTGCATCAGTTCTTTCTTATATTATCTATCTCTCCATCTATCTGCCTATCTTTAAACTCTGACGACAGATTTAAATAAAATATTCCTGGGGGTAATTGCATAAGCAATTATAGGCACATGAAAGTATCAATTGTGTCTTTATACTTTTGTGTTGCTACATAGTTTATTTTAACCTGGAAAAGCAAAAATAAGATTTTTCTTTCAACATGTTCAAGTTCATGCCCCAATGTCATTATTATCACAGAATATGCTGATAGTGTAGAAAGTATAAAAATGGGGAGAAAACCCATAATCACAAGTGTAAATGTTAAATATTATACCTTAAATGCTATCCCATCTTTCCTTTCCTGTGTTATTTGAAATAATTAAAGTATACCAATTTCAATATGTTCAAATTTTCAAACATACCTTCCTTTACAGACTGTACTTTCTTCTTCACATTTTTTCATGTGTAACCTATGGAAATCTCACAGAGAAACTGTCATGAGTACAGACTGACTGTAGAAAGAAGAACATTGAGAAAATTTACAAATGTGGGTTCTGGTTACACATTGTAGAGATGAACAGCTGCAGGGTTTCAGATTTTTACTCTTTTCACTGGGTAATTGTGAATACAGTATTAATTAATTTTCTTGATTATTTTTATGTTCAAATGCAAAAGGGTTCACTTGGTCAAAACCACTTAATGATATTCATTCACTCATTTATGCATTTATTCACTTACTCATTTATGCACTCATTCACTCATATTTTGATTTAATTCAAAGATAAAATATCATTGTCTTGTTTATTCTAAGCAATTACTGCCTTTAGAAACACACATAGAATATACCTGTATGTAACATATGATAGAAACACAACTCAGGCTTGTTAATTTACAAATTTTTCTTGCTATTACTATTTTAGCCCTATTTGATTTTTTTTGTTCTGTTTTCTTGGTTTGGGATTGTAAGAATTAAGTAAAATACATAATCTGAAGACTTGTCATTTATCCTTTCTGTCGATGTGGCTCCGGCGTGTTTGCGATCTTCATCATTCCATGCAAACGGGGAATATGTGCCTGCGTGGCTGTTGCTCTCCCTTCTCTTTCTTCCCCTGCCGACATGCTCCAGGTTGCATCCTCCCCCGCTTCACACCTTCTCCAGAAGGGCTCCCTGCCCTGACATCGTCTCTCCTCTTCTTTGCTGCCAGGAGGGTCGCCGTGCTCCTGCAGTGCCCCGCACACACCTCTCCCCCGCACTTGCTGCACTATATTTTCCTTGAGTCGCTTCCCTCGTCAGTGTCCCAGCCCCAAAGAGGAGCTCCATGTTATTCATCTTTGTATCTCTAGGGCAATACTGGACACAGATTAAGAACTCAATCCATTCTTGAACTTGACCAAAATGGAACAGATTATCATTTTTTTCACATCCCTTTCAAATTCCAGTGTTACTTAATAATGCTGTGGAGAGGCTACATTCCCATTACAAGATAATAGCTTCTTACAGTGTTTTGGCCCTTTTTGTCATTTTTTTTCCTGACCTTTAGCAAATTTCCTCAATAAGCTAGTAAATGTCATATTCCAATATTCCCCCAGAGAGGTCCATGGCATAAATTAGAATTTCAGAATGAATCGCTTATTCTGTTCTCTTAAGGCACTGTTGCTATGACAGCTTCCTACAAGAAATCAGGAATTGTTTTTTATTCTGGCAGGAAAAAAGTATAACAAAATCTTTATTTATGAGGATATGATGTCATAATCTGGTATTGGTCCTGGTGGAATACAGTGTTAAGCCAGTAATTCAGACAAATACCTACTTGCAGTTCACGAAATGTATATATGCCTTCCAGCTCCAGCTGTAAATAATAACCTAGTAACCCAGCCTTTTGTGTGTAGCATATGGCATCACTGCAGGGAAGTACTCTTAAGTGATAAAAAAAATTAAAGAAAAAAAAAGGTCATTCACAGTAAATACTTACCATCTGCTCCCAAGCAGGGTGGCAAGCAGCATCATGATGAAAATATAGGTACTGTTCCCGCCCAGCCATAAATTGTTAAAGAGGCAGACGTTGTGTGATTTTACAATTCATTTAGTAAACAGCCATTCCTGAGGCAAAGGGTTCATTTCTATTGGGAGTTCACTGCCAAAGGCAAGAGACTGAACCACAGTTCAAAGTCAGAATTACCCCTCTGCTTTCATCTTCAGTGTCAGAGGTCGCACCGGTCCAATCACTCCAAATGTATACAATTGGATTACTTGTGCCCATGAATAATGAACTAGGCTGCACCTCAGGTAAAGGGATGGTCAGCCTGAAGTGCTAATAAAATGCAAATAACATCATAGTATATTAAGAAGAAAACAGTTTATGAGCAATGTATAGAGTGTGAAAGATAGAACGATGGTAGATCTATATGGGAGGGAGGAAGAAGAGAGGAAGAAGGAGGGAAGGGAGGGAAGGACAGAAAGGGAGAGAGAGAGAATAGAAGGTCAATTGAAGATCATACAGTGAAATATGGATATTCGTTTTCTGAATGGTGAAATGACAAAGGAGTTTTCATCTTTGTGTTTCTCTGAATTTTAGGATTTTCTGCAATGAACATGTTTGTTTTATGCAATGAAATAAAATAGGTTACACTTTAAGAAACCATATCAGAGGCAAGCAACTCAAATGCTTCAGGCGTTAGGTTCTAAGAACTGTGAGAGTATTGTGGGGACCTGGGGGAGTTTGGGGAATTTGAGGCCGACTCTGAAGAGCCAGATCTAGCACATAATTCAGACAGATGGAGGACGAAAGGTTATGCCAACCATGAAACAGGACAAATGGGGACACAGCAAAATCAAAATAAACATGAGTGTAGGGAAAATGAGGTAAAATCATCAGATTCTTCTGTTTAGAAGCATGTTTTACTTTAAACTAGAGTGATGTTATTAAATTAGATGATCAGTCTTATTTACCAGCCTTCTCTCTAAATGACTGTGGGCTTTCTCTACAAATCAAACCCATTCTGCAAAATGGAAGAATTACTATTTTTGAGAATATTCTATTATGTTGCAAGGTCCTAAGGCAATTCCAAATGAGAAATTAAAAAGCTTTGAGTAATGTCAGCACAAACAGAGTATCGCTCATTTTTATGTTTGTTAAATTACCAGGCAATTTATTTTTACAGTCACTGTCTGTAAATGCTGAAAACCAGTGGGAAGGCAGAGGCTTAAACTGAAGGGCGATATTTTTATGCCCACATTTCTCTTCTCTATCCACCTTGCTCTGCATTCAGACTTCACACACGGGCTTGGGTCCCTTGTTGTTCCAAACCTCTGTTGACCCCTTCCACTTTACCGTGTGAACCAGAACCAGCGCCCACCAGCTGGTGGCCTCTATTTCCCTAATGTTGTATCCGTGATGACAGCTTGAAGGGACCGTGCCGCTGCACTGGCTCCCTTAGAACAGCACACGGTTCTGACACAGTGGCGGCCCCTGAGACCGTCTCACAGCCTGAAATGAGAGAACAGTACGACGGGGCTCTAGTGCAGTCACAGGACAGGGACACCGATTTCTCTTCACTTCAATGCTCCATCTCCAGTTCTTGGTTACTCCAAACCTCTACGTTTGCTTTGTGAAGGCAGCATCATCTCAACTACACACATTAATCTATGGCTTTCCTTCCGATGTCTGTGTGTCTTTAGGAAGCAAGGATGTGTAAAGTGTACGTTCCCTAGCTAAATGTAATTCATTTTTTGCATTCTGCTTCTGTTATGTCTCAGGAAGTTTGTTTCCCCAAAGGTAGATTGGTCAGAAAATGCTGACATAATAAAGAACTACTCTGGGAATCTGCACTTTTGAGGCTGGCTGGCCACTATCCAAAATAGCTTTAGCACAGCGTGAATCATGGTGTTTCAAAGGTGAAAAGAACTTTAACAGCCAGTCATCTAGACAAACTTTTTATAATAAAGGTGAGGAAAACGAGACCCAAAAGTTTAAATGACTTCTGATTACTTCATTAATTGAGTACACAACTGTATCTAATTAGACAATAATTTATTGTAGAACTAATAATATTAGACAAAACACTATTGTGATATAGAAAATTACATCACTTAACATTTTTAGAGAGGCAGTATGCATGCTTAAATGCATGTATTTTAAAGTCCCAACTATGCTATAAAATAGCCATGTGACCAAGGCAAATTTAATCCTTTCAGTATCTCTTTCATCTTATAATGGAAGTAATAACATCTACTTCACATGCCCACTTTAAAGATTAAATGTGGTTGTTTATATAAGTTAAGTGACTTCAGATGGAAAATATCCAATGTATATTGGTGTGGTCAGCTGAAAAATGAGCACTATCACACCCAAAACTCGAAGTATTTGCAATACTAGCCAGGATTTGGATTGAATGAGAAAAACCTATCTAACTGGGGAATATTCTTTTGATCTCTCTCTTTACTCTCTGAAGAAAGTAGTGGAAAACATATCTTCATCTGCAGACAATCTGATGCTACAGAAATAGCAAATGCTAAGGAATATTGTAGTGTGAGGAAAACACCATGGGATATCCATGATTAACTGGTTTGTTGATGATCAATGAATATTTGTTAATGATAACAAAGATGTATTTTTTTCCAAATGGAATTCTAGCCTTAGCTTGTGGAGAGGAATTTTAAAAAATTGTTAATTGTTAAAATGTCATGAAAATATGCACCTGTAAAATACTCCTTGTATCTGTTTCACATGTTCCATGTGAAACCATGTATTTTATATTTTCATGATATTTTCTGCCTAGCACTGAGAGAAAACCACAATACTCAGAGTGATTGTCAAAGAGAAAATAGTGGCCATAATCTATTTTTAAAATACTTTTAAATACAATTACTGTTTCAGAAAGATTGAATTTGTCTAACAACATTGCATATTTATGAATATATTGCTCAAAAGCTTAGCACCATGGTTACGACAACAGTGTCTATAAATTGTATATGCTAAGTACCAAGGCTTTCATTATTTCAAATAAGTTCAGTCACATCTTGAATAACTATTATTTCCATGGATAACAGAATAAAACATTTTTAGGTCCTTATCATTTATTGAGAATCTAAATGAAGATCTATTTGTCCAGGTTTAACATGAAGAATTTCATAAAAGATAAAACACTGCTAAGCTCTTCCAACCTTATAAACTATGTCATGATTATTTATGTCACCCCTTTATTTTTTTTCAACTAATGCAGATGGACCTTATGGACTTCGAGTTAATTCTGACAAAGGCCTAAAAGTCGGAGCAGTATTTACTGTTGACATTGGAGAAGCCATCTTGTTTGATTGCTCTGCCGATTCGTACCCTCCCAACACCTACTCCTGGATCCAGAGGACTGACAACGCAACGTACCTCATCAAGCAGGGGCCTCGCCTGGAAGTCGCATCCGAGAAGGTGGCCCAGAAGACGACGGACTACGTGTGCTATGCGTACAACAACGTGACTGGCAGGCAGGATGAAACTGGTTTCACAGTCATTATCACTTCTGTCGGTGAGTGTGACGTCAAAGGCAGGGATCCCGGTGAGACCCAAATGCATGCTGGCCGCACTCCACCCCGATTTGATAACTATGCTTCAGAGGATATCATTGTGGGATTGTCGATATACTATAAGAAATTCTCTTTCCTGAGTTAACTAAGCCGTGGCCCCTGTGAAAGAAAGAAAACCCTAAAACAGAACGGAGAGGGACTCTAATTGCTAACCAAGGGACATAAGAAAAAGAGAATTCAATAAATTATGTGTTAGGTCAGAGTTGCTCAAGAAACCAGATGGATGCAGCAAGCTAAGGAGTAGGGTTTATTAGCGGGGAATAAGAGGAAAAGTGGAGCCAAGCAACGAGGTTGGGGAGCCAACCAAGGGAGGTTAAGACTCGCTAGGCTGCTCTTAGGGCAGGGTTTTTAAGTGCAAAAACCCCGAAGGGTAACTGGTTGGGGTGTTAGAGTCTGATTGGCTAGAGCCGGTTGCTGGGTGTTGTTTTCTGCTGACCATTTTTCTTGATACATCTTGTCAGGCTGGAGTTAAAGCTGCATCTTGTTGTGCCAGGTAGGCCGACCCCAGGCTCCAGTCTTAGCCGGGCATCTGTTTGTCCTGTGTAGGGTTGGCAGGCAGTTTCCCAGGCTACAGTGTCTCGCCTGGTGATTTTCCATTTCTGCTAAGCCTACCAAGGTCTCTCATTATGTAGTTCTAAATATGCATTCTTGCTTCCTGGATTTTACAAACAAACAGGAATGTAATAGAAGTGGGCTTATATCTAGTGTTGCATTAGGTCAGATGAATAAATTTCCATGAGTTAAAAATCTGGTTTTCCTACTATTTGACTTCCCTTCTCACTGTCTTTCATGGGCTTCCCTTCCTCTTCCATAATGTAAACACCTGAAATCTGTAGAAGTTCTCAAAGCAGATCCTGGAAACTTTTGTTGAGTCTGTGATATTTGACACTCTCTAGAAATCATCTGATTTTTCACAAAGTTCATGAAACCACAAAGCGTTAAGGATCATTGCCTAAAATAGTTATGTCCACCAAATTCCTATCCTTTTGAGCCTACTCTTCTCTTTTTACTGTATGATTTTATTCTCTTGTATGATTTCATTCACTCCCATGGTTTCATGCAACATTGATGCATCCCAAGTCTCCACCTGTAAAGCTTTAAAACTCAGTTGCCTTCTAGATGTCTTTACTTTGAAGTACCAGAGGCAGCACACAAGTCCACAAAACTAAAAACCATTTTCTTCCCCCTCAAATTACTATTCTTTCTGTATTCCATGATTAAAAGAATGGTCTTGCTATCTACCAACCTGAGCCAGAAATATAAATGCCAGCTCAGACTCTTTCCTTGCCTATTGCCCTGCCCAACATACAATCACCAAGTTTACACATTCTTTTTCCTTCCTGTCCCTCAAACCCTGTCTCTTCTCTCCTTCTTTCTTATTTCTTTCTTTTCTTTTCCCTCTCCTTCTCTCTTTCCCACTCCTCCACCACCTCCTCCTCTTCCACCTTTTTCCACCTTCTTCTCCTTTCATTTCTTCCTTTACTACCACTACTTCTACTCCTACTATCAAGTCCTTCCTGAACTTACCTTTGCAGACAAAGAAGCCAGATTCCACGTGGGGACACCTGGAAGCAGGTTCGAACAGGCAGCAGTGTTCAGGGAACCTATGACTAGAAGTACAAGTTTGCAAAAGGGACAACCATTAATATCTTTTCCACTGATATCTTCTCTTTCTCTGTCTTTATAACTGTGGTACCCAGAATAATGCCTATAACACAGAGAGAGTCGATACAATTTGCTGAATAAATGAAGCAAGAATATAATCTTTGTAATTTATAGGTTATGTTTTTCAAAATCACCCAGGGTATGTGCATCAAAATCCCCCAGGGTGGTCAAATACTGTATTTTCATTAAGATACTACAGAGTTATTGGGTCAGGATCTTACAGCTAGTATCTGAGAATCTGAATATTTATCCTGTATATGTGTGACAACCACTTGTTTACTGTATTTTTTCTCTCTATTGCCTTTTGAATTTAGTAAAAATCTCTTATAGAGCTATTAAGTATTATAAGACTATCACAACCTACACACTGATAAAGAAATATATAGTGAATGGGGTCTGCCCTGGATTCTTTAAAGTTGAGGGTATTCATAATTGCAAAACTGTCTGAATATATTGGAATTTATATACTGGCATGGTGAGATTTGGGGCTTTTTTATATGAAGAAAATACCATGCTCTCTAGAAGAGTACTTATCCAGTAGAACTTTCTGCAATGAAGTAAGTGTTCAATATCTGTACTAACTAATATGGTAGTCACTGGTCCCCTTTGGCTTTAAATACTTAAAATATGGTTATGCAACTATGGAACTGAAGTTTTATTTTGTTAATTTTAATTTAAATGTAAACAGTCACATGTATCTGGTGGCTACCCTATTGGACAATGCAGCTCTAGAATTTTTACTTGAATTATGTTTCTTTTGGGCAGTAGATAATATACTTCCCTTATAGTTCTCACAGCTTGTATGTACACAGGGTGATATAAATCAGGCACTTATTCATTCATTATTTAGTACCTATTATGGACCGAATACTGGGGTAGGCCTAGAGAATGTCATTTGAAAAAATAATTCCTGCTTACAAGATGCTTGTTGACCTAATTTGGGTAGCACTCATGTTAGCAGCTAAAGTGCACCTTTACTTTCTATTTTTTTAGGTTTTCAATAGGCTTAACCAGCTTTTTACCTCAGTGGGTAATAGAAACTTGATTTTGAAGCAAGCCATAATTAAGTGTATAAAATAGTTTATTGGTAATCTGGATGTCATCTTAGACTTTCTCTTCATGCTTATTTTAAGTGAAAACATGGTTAGAATATGTAGGTGTATACTGCCTTTCTGACTGCCTAACCCTTCTCCATTAATATTCAGCCAAGATATTTTCATAAGATCAGAAGCCCCCGATATTTGATTAAGGTCTTATTGCTAAGGTTCAGAGACAGCTATGGTCTTAATATCAAATAACTGCCTTTTGCAAATTCTGAAAAACCTGTTCGACCTGTACAAAGGCCAGGCACTTGTTATTACAGTAAATAAGAAGAGCAGGTGCTTATTTTTCAGAGGGATTCAGGGTTGTCAACATTAATGACCTCTGTGGTTTTTAGAGCTATATTCAACCCTCACACGTCCATAGAACTATAAAACAGCACACATGGCAGAGAAAATGAGTGGTATTGATGTGTTTTGTTAAGTATTTTTTTTAAGTTTTCCAAATGAATGAACCTTTGCAATGCAGATTACCAGTAAGTCTATACCAACCTACAGTAAGAAAAATGAACATCACTTGTAATTATCAGTTGAATACTTACTGGCCACTCTGACGAGCAATCTGTATTAAGATCTGTGGAGAATTTGAAATAATTTTGAGGGGTAACATACCTGCCTTTGAGATATTTTCCAAAACAACCTGTGTTTGGTGTCACCAAAATCAACTTATAAGAAAGAGATGAATCTCTTTATTTTTAATGATGCAGAGAATATGAGCAATCAAAAAGTCTCAGCAATAAGATGTAGAGGGCAAAGAAAAAAGGAGGCAAAGATGACTGTGAGGCCACCAATACAGAATAAAATAACAAGGTCAGGAAATAATCCAAAGTTCTACTGGGGACTTTCAGTTGGGGAGAGGAAGGCTGGAGAATGTCACAATTATCCCTATGTTTTCTTGCCTGTACAAGATGGTGCCTTCCACTGCTGTGGGCTATGATTCACATATAATTTGAGACATCACTTGATCTTGCTAAATCTCAGTGGAGATATGCTAAAGAACACAGGGCAATGGTTAAGGTCACATGGCTAATAAGCAATAAAATAATATTCAAATTCAAAGCCCTTGCTTTTAACCACTATATAAACTGCTTTAGATTAAGAATATTAATCAGACTATGGTCTTTCTAAAAGATATGTCACCTATACAAGATAAATGTATTTTCTCATCACCTTAACCAATTTTATGCTATCTACAAAGAGGTACTCTGATTTGTCCATGACATGTGTATACATTCATGTCAATGAAAAATTACATAATATCTGTAACTAGAAATAATATCTAGAGTATAAGTTTTAGGGAAAGAATAGAAATGTAGATAATAAATTAGAATCCTTATTTTTTAAAAAACAATAATTTTATTACCCAAATTAAAGACTTCCTTGAATGCAGGTATTCCTGTTTACAAATCTTCATGGGTCTGAATCACTGTTGTGCCATATTGTATGTGTGTGTGTGTGTGTGTGCATATATACATATAACAAAAATGATTAGCATTCAAGTGTTCACATTTAATGAAGATATTCAAATTATTAGAGTTCCCAAGGTTCATATGGCTATAGTTTGAGATTTAGACATACTACAAATGTTTTAAATTTGTATGATCCTGAGAAATCTATCATTTTTAATATTGATTTCTATTGCACACCTTTTTTTCCTACATAATATCAATGTATTTCCATATAGCATAAACAAAGTAAAAGAAGAGAATAGCAAAATGACCCAGGGCAGGAAAATAAATGTACTCATTTCTTCCATCTGCCCAGAGGTTTCTCAGGTGAAGGTGTCCAGGAGCTGTGCTGCACTTTGGGCCACAGGAGAAAACAGCTGGAATAGAACTACATCCCCGACACCCAGACCCTAAGAACTTAGGTGGCACCGCCATTAGCATCTAGCACAGAATAACTGTGTTGTCAGGTGGGGCCGTGGGGGAGTGTGAAAATAGCACATCCTTCAACATGGCACCTACGTCTCTGTAGGAACACAAATCAGCTGCTATAATCAATGAATACACTGGATGGGAGTGAGCTTAGAACTCCGTTCTGATCTAGAAATAGGCATGCTGCCTAGTAGCATATGGCCATCCTGTTTTAGGTGCAGTCTCTCAAACAGCCGGGTAGCGATACCATGGATACCACACCTCTTGCCCATATTTGCACTTAATATGTTATTTCATTTTATTTGTTTGCCTAAGGAGGGAGCAAATAGCATTTGCACTAAGGCTTTGGTAAATGAGTCAATCATGTTCAAATAATGGGGAGAATGGCATGCTATGTCCTGAAAAGTAGAAACCTCTCTGAAAGGAGAAACACTGAGGCTCCTGGAAGTGTCCCAAGCTACATACAGTCAGGGTTCCCGGACATTCTCTGTGGTGGCTGGGTCAGAATTCCCTGCTGTCCTGTTTTCAAGCTGTGCTCCTGGAAGTACGTCTCTCCTAAACACACTTTTCAACAGCTGAGACTACAGCAACTAGGCCCCTTGACTTGATCCTTGACATGTATGGCACTTTTTACTTTGTGAAAGGGAGCAAATTCCAAATGCTGGACCTCGTAAATCTCACATTTTCGAAGACAGAGTGAAGCAGTGTTAAGAGCAGAGAGCCAGGAGGCACTAGAGGAGAAGGGGGCACAGTGGGAAAGCTCACTTGTTCTGAAGAAAGGACTCGCCCTATTTCTCATCTCAGGGGCAAGGATGCCAGGCCTTTGCCACAGCCAAGGATTTGGGCTGACAGGTGCTAGTCACCACAGGTGGCTCCCTGATGTAGGGCAAACAGAGGCCAAGGGGAAGAGAGGCAAGAGGACAATGGAAAGGAGTCTAAAGAAATAAGGAAACAATAGAGAAGGAAGTAAGAGGGATTCTCTGTAGGACAGAATGTGCAAATTTGGTCATTTTAGCACATACATATCAAAGGTGGGAAAAAAGTTTAAAATGGTGGAGATGTGTCTTACCTACTGAAAGATATCCATTCATTGTATGTCATTATATGTTAAACCTACTACCAGGCCTCAGAATCTTGGAACAGCCTGGCAAAGAGCTGACATATGCCAGAGAGTAACTGTACCATTAGAATGGGAAGTACTCTGAAATAATAACTATTAGCATATTTTCACGTTTACAAGAGGCAAAAAAGCTGACACTATACTAAAACGTTTTTCTGCAGTTATTCTCAGGATAAAGTGCATTGCAGAAACTTGACGAGAATAAATTAACATTGGATACTTTTTTGAGGGGTCAGGAGTTACCACATTTTAGTGAAGGTAGGTCTTGCCATCAAGAAAACAAAGAGTTAAAGCACACCAAGTCTGGTGTTAGAAAAGGTTAAAGGAAAACTGAACATGTAGGAGACTACCTGCCAATTCTAGAACCATTCTTTAACCACAGGCTAGCAGGAAAAAACTGAACTTGCAGTTGGAAAACAACAACAAAAAAACCCTACGTTTGAGTCTCAGTTCTAGGACTTACTGACTGTGGCAAATACTTTAGTTTCTCTAAGACTGTTTCTTTATTTGTGCCTAGAAATGGTGCTATAGTTTTTCTTATTATTTTCATTATTATTAATGTGATACACCTATACTAAATAAATGGGGAAAATGAATTGAAATACTTTTGGTTTTGTACATACATAAATCTCAACAAAAGCATCCCATAAGAATCAATTAGATACACAGGGAATTAAAAATAGAGAGTACTGACATTTTTATTATTCGAAATTAGGTACTACACATCTTTTATACCAATAAAAGTTACAACTTTTGTCAGCCTGGCTGGTGTGGTTCAGTGGACTGAGCACAGCCCTGTGAACCAAAGGATCACAGGTTTGATTCCCAGACAGGGCACATGCCTGAGTTGTGGGCCAGGTCCCCAGTAGGGGGTGTGTGAGAGGCAACTACACATGGATGTTTCTCCCTTCCCCTCTCTCTAAAAATAAATAGATAAAATCTTTTTTAAAAATTTAACTTTTGTATAGCTATACACATATATATATACACACACACAACTATTTTGAGACTCAGTAATTAGCATACTAATGGATATAATGTCCTATTTACATAATAAACTTTATGCCAAACTCTCTGGCTGCCCCAAATCACATAACAGCAGAGCAACAGAGAACTTAAAACTCAGTCACGCTAACTTCCGTTTTACTAATGTGGACGTCCAGACCCTCAGAGTCAAGCGGCTCACCCAGAGTTGTCTCACTCCTCAGAGAGGATGCACCTGAGAAGCAGGAGCACAATGCCTGAAGAAAGGCCGAGACTTCTCAAAGAGATCACCCAAGTGCTAAAGTCATTCCAAACTAGAAGGTCAGCTTTCTAACAGTGGGAGAATATAAACTGTTCTACAAATGATTAACAAGGGGAAAATGAGGAAAAACAATCCTAGTAAGTTTTGTGAGGATCTAGACTGCATGCAGAACCAGTAAGTTGCCATTCTAGTTCATTTTAAACCACCCTGCATTTATTTCTTCCTCCCAGAGTTAAAAAGAGTTTAACTTAAAATCTGTTTAAAAAATAGACAGGGGGATGTTAACAATAGTATAGGGAAAGGAGAAGCCAAAGAACTTATATGCACAACCCATGGACATGAACTAAGGGGGCGGGGCATTGCTGGAGGGAAGGAAGGTATGGGTCATGGTTGGGGGGGGGCAATAGGAAAAAAATTGGGACAACTGTAACAGCATAATCAATAAAATATACTTAAAAAAATAAAACCTGTTTAAAGGCAAAAATATTACACAGGTATTATAATCCCATAAAAATAATATTTTAAAAGAAAAAAGCTGGGACACAATTGCTTGAATTAATATCAGAAATTTACAAATTTCTCATCTGAGATGGTAAAGACTTTTAATAATGAAAAACAACCTGCTTAACTTTTAAAGACTTCAAAAGAATATGTGAACAGCATTGTACAAGAACATTAGAAGAAATAGATTGATTTCCATGACTTTTTAATGGAGTTTTATATACATGATCTATACTGTATTATACAAAGATTGTGGCGGACGAAGAATGGCAGCGTTTAAGTGGCAAGCCAAGGGAGCGCACACAGATCCACAGTGAAAGAAGGGGAAGATTAGGGTTTCTTCCGCATCTTGGCTGCTGCAGTTCTCAGCAGAGGTTCCACGGTGAGCGATGACAGAGTGCAGGCTGGATATTTATTGCTGAGCCAAGCGGCCGCCATGCCTTCACCACAGCCACGTTCCCAGGCTGTTCTCAGCACCACCGTGGAGTAGAAGTGAGGTGCCACAACTGTCACTCCCATATTAGGATGGAGCAAGCCAGGTGACCTCCACAATTCATTTCCACATCAATACCTGATGCCCATGATAAAGTGGAAGACACCTGTTACTCCCATTGGTTGGAAGTTAAACTGCTTCCCACTTCATAGATTACAGTAACTCTACAACTAAACATATTATAGTCTGAAACTAGTGTGAACATTGCCCTGGTTAATAAGTTGTGTTAGAAGGACATCCAAGTGAGGCTGCACAAAGTGTGAACAGCCTGCGGTCCCCCTGGACTCTGCCACTTACTACCTGAACTGCTCGGGGCACGCCTCAGCTTCCTTATCTGTAAGAGGGGATAATAACAATAATAGCTCCCTAATAAGATTATTGTGAACATTTAGTGGGTGAATATGTATCCTGTATTCTTAGAACAGAGCCTGATATATTGTAAGCAAGCACTTAGATATTACACAATGTTTTACACAGGAATACCGATAAAAGGAATGACTTGCAAAACAAAGGGAATTTTAGTCACAAGGTGGGACTTTAAATATTTTAACAATCATACACACATTATATTGTAAGAATGAAATTTCTCTATTGGTCAAAAATTAGTAAAGTGTATTTAAAATAAATACCTCCCCTTTCACACCTTTAATTATACAGCACCTCCCTGGAGAAGATTCACACACCTGAGTTGTACTAAAAGAGGGAGATGGAAGGAGAGAGGGAATAACCTAGCATCTGGGGATGTTGGGTACAATGACATCAAACAGATCCAAGCTAAATGGTGGCAAACACTGTTGAAAAGTACGACATTACAAGAAAGAGGAGGAGGAGCAGGAGGGGGGCAGGAAAATGAAGGAGAAAAGTGTGACGTGAGCTATTTGCTGTATCTAGCACAGCATACCAGGGTGACCCGGGGCAGCTCACCACCACATTCCAATCACAGATGACCCCAGAGAGCCTACTGTGTGTTCGAAAAGAAGTGCATTCCTTTCATTTCGTCTCATTCATATTCTCATAAATATATCTGCAGTGGTGTCTCATTTAAAATAAAGCATGAACAAGTTAAATGATATGGCAATTTATTACTGATCTTCAATAAAAATATTAAACCTGTGTTTGTCCTTTCACTTAGGACTGGAGAAGCTTGCACAAAAAGGGAAATCACTGCCCCCTTTAGCAAGCATAACCGGAATATCACTCTTTTTGATTATATCCATGTGTTTTCTTCTCCTATGGAAAAAATATCAACCCCACAAAGGTAGGTTCAAATTAGAAAAAAATTAAATGGCTTTATATATGTACTGTAAAGTATTTACTGTGTTTCTTTTTCTTGATTTTAGCTATAAAACAGAAGCTAGAAGGCAGGTAATGCATATGTTTCTATGAAAATATTTTTTTTCTTAAATGTGTTTTCCTCAATTGTTAAGACTGACGGAAATGCCAATTTGTCTTTTAGGCCAGAAACAGAATACAGAAAAGCACGAACATTTTCAGGTAATGGCCAGGCTGAAAGGGGCTATTACCAATGTACTGTACATTAATTTATATATTTTTGATATTTATTATATATAATGTAATATTGATATAATAGAATCCACATAAGCTAATATTGATAGAATACTGAAATCCCTTACCTTTGGATAGTGCCTTCACTTTACAAGGTGCTACCCCATGCATTGGTTTTGTATAGGTCACAAAAGGCTGTAAGATAAGCCCTTTGAAAGTGAGAGGCACTGAGCTCCACTCTAGAGGCAAGACAACTAAAGCTCAGGGAGATTAAGTCATTTGCCCACTGTCACTGAATTCTGCTGAATCCTATTCCACTGACCCTATCATTATTTTGAAAATGCCCAAGGTTCTCTCACTGTGTTCATTCCAAAGGCAGATACCGTGCTGGCAGCCTGACAGTTTTGCTGCTTCTTTGTCTCCAGAATGCTCCTCACTGCCAGCACTACTGACTGCCTGCTGAGTTGTTACAAGTTAACAATGGGACTTGGGAGTCACAAGGAGTTGGGTTTTAGTCCCATATATACCACGTTCCCCAGTGTCACCTTGGGAAAATTATTTTTCTTGACCTCAACTTCCTCATTTATGTAATAAAGATACTAACTTCCCCTCACAGTTGCTATGAGCACCAAATACGTGATGTGGGTGGAGTGCCTGATATGATGCCTGAACGCTTGGCAAATATGGGGCTCCTTCCTCTTATCTAGTCGGAGCTGGGAAAGGCCGCAGGGAGACCATCTGCTTCCTCCTAAGCACCTCACTCCTGTCGTCTTTCAGATGAGAGTTTAGTGACCTTGACATTGTACTGTGTTGCATTTTGTAGGTATGGGCAGCTGTAGTTAGTTATTCATCCTCACTAGTCCTGGCGTGCTCTGTTTGATCTAGCCGGGCGCAGCAGGTACTACGAGTGGGTCCAGAGCTGCTGCGACTGCCAGGCTGAAGCCTTGGTGGTTGGAAACCCCTGGTATCTGACAGTTACAGAGGACAAGCCAGCCCCCGTATGTTTATCTGAATATTTAATACACTGTTCCCACATCAGGCTCCAAGAATGATTGTCCCGATTCAGTTTCAGTTCTCAGTTTCAGTAGGAGTGCTGTCCAACAGTGTGTACAGACAGTATGAGTACAGGGGGTAAGGAAGTGTTACATTGGCTTTATATACATGCAACCTGAAGAGGACAATAAAGATTAAGTTTTACAAAGGCTTAAAAACAATGATAAGAAGTTGAGGCATTTGGTTTATATATAGTATTTGTTTTCCATTTCAGGCCATGAAGATGCTTTGGATGACTTTGGAATATATGAATTTGTTGCTTTTCCCGATGCTTCTGGTGTTCCCAGGGTCAGTTTCCCCAGTGGCTGATTAGCAAAGAAGTACAATTCTGCTTCACCAGAGGTGGAAGCAGCACTCATTTCAGCACATGGGCAGTGTGGTCAAGTGGCTGCATTACCATCAGCAACGTTTATTCACTCTGAATGACATTACTGGGTCTTGCTCAGACTTCATACATAAGGCTAACAGGAATAAGGAGGTTACACTAGTTCATGAACATGCTTTGCCTGGTAAGCTCAGTGAAGAGAGAACCAAGTACAAGGTCAGGGGAACTGAAGACAGAGGGAATGAGGACACGCTGGTTTAAATGTCCATGTCACTTCAGTGACTGCAGCTCGCCACTTCACTGAACTCTGTTCCTCGGCTCCCCCTTCCTTTCCCCCCACATCTCTCGAGGACATTGCAAAGGCAGCTGATCACACCCCTGAGGGTACCTTATGCTCTTCAGAAGAAAGGTACCATATAAACCCAAAGCATGCAGGCACACATCTTTATTTTTATCCTAAAGTACATGAGATGTGAGAGGGGAGATTTAACACAGTTGAAGCCATTTTTTTTCAGTCTGCAAAGACAAGGTCTTTTGTAGACATGCAGGATGTTTCTCTGAGCTGTTCAGCTCAGATTTGTGTAGAACCAATCTTTTCTCAGCTTCTGTATTCCTCTATGATAGCTCACTTAAGGAAGGGGCCAGACACAGCCTTCTTGCTTCTGGGTGTTTTAGAACTATCTGTAGTTAGGGATGGTCACCTTACTTGTTCAGAGAATTCTATCAATGTAAGGTTCATCCAGTAAGTGTCCCGGCTGCAGATTTTATTTCAAAAACACCATGTGAGTAATGGAGGGGGACTGATTGGCTTTCATCCTCCTAAGGGTGAGTCGGTAGTGCCAGCACCCACAACATCAGAGTCGAAGGGCAGGACTGCATTGCAAAAGCTTTGCAGTGCCCTAGTCACTCTCAGACAGGACTGGCTCAGCCTTCACGCCTACAACCAAAAGGACAAGAACAAATGTTTGGTGGATCTGTGATTCCGAACACCAGCTTCCCACCACAGCAGAAAGCATCCCTCGCAGATGGGACAGCAGAAAAGTGAAGAGCTGATATGACTTGGAATGGGATTTTTGAAGTCAGGGGTTTATTTTAAATCAGGCAGTTTTTTTATTCCTAGGAATTCATTAGAAAAGAGTGAGATGTATGTGAAAAACTTCACATTTAGCCTTGGGATTAGTCAGTACTCAGTTTGAAGATTTTATTGGGAGAACCTCTATTTGCTGGAAGTGCTACAGTCTTCAAGAACATGAGGCAGGCATCAGTGGATGAGTGGATAAAAAAGCTGTGGTACATTTATACAATGGAATACTATGCAGCAGAAAAAAAAAGAAGTAATTGCTACCTTTTCCAATAGCATGGATGGGACTGGAGACTATTATGCCAAGAGAAATAGGCTAGGCAGTAAAAGACAAATACCATATGACCTCACATGTCACTAGAATCTAAGGAACAATATAAACTAATGAGCAAAATAGAATCAGAGGCACAGAAACAAGGAACACACTGACAGCTGTAAGTGGGGGGAGGTTGGGACTGGCTGAAAGAAGGTGAAGGAATTAGACAAAGGGCACGTATGCATCACCCATGGACATGAACAACAGTGTGGGGACTGACTGTGGGAAGGGAGGCTACGGGATGGGGCGAAGGAGGGAAATTGGGACAACCGTAATAGCATAAACCATTTTTAAAAAAGAACATGAGGCAGAGAAATGAGCGCTTTGATTTCAAATCAAAAGCCTGGCTTATTTGTGTCATAAGCAGAATAACTTAACTTGGAGCTATGCCCATCTCCAAAGCTGAAAACTCCTGAGGAATCAGCTGGGGTTTCCCACGGGTGCCAGGCGCTTTGGGAAGAAGTGAGAAATCAACACCGAGAACCGCAGGAGGAGGACGAGAAGGATTCAGACTGGAACATGTGCAGGAGGATCTGTGTGAGAAGGAGCCAGGACGGCAATTTTGTGTGAAGATCAGCAGCAATGGAATGGCTTGGCGAAGAAAAGGAGAAATACTAATAAAACCAAGATCTGAAAGTTGAAGTTAAAAAGGGAACTAAATTGAATTATGAACTTGTGGGGTTTTAAAAATCAGAATCATCTCCCACATAGTTGTGGTACAGGTGAGATGCTCCTCCTCATTCTACTTGCTCTGCATTTCACTGTGCACCCAGCACCTCCTTCAGAAGTTGGACAGAAAGCAGTGGCATGAAGTGAGCAAATTTATTACTGGTTGACAGCTCTAATATTAGGTTAGGTGAGATAGTTATCATCTATCATAGCCCCTGAACACCTCCACGCCAAAGAAAATCAAGAGTTGATCTCAAGTACAAACTGTAAACCAAAATCTCGCTGACACAAAAATAATAGGAAATAAAGATGTGAAAAAATCACACCTTCTAGGGCAGCCCATGACAGCTTTAGCAAGCAGAATGAAAACAGGCAGCTTCCTGGAAAACATAAAGCTAAGGTGCCCCGTATAACCTAGCAAGCCATCCTCCCAGTGGAGCTACGTAAAGGATAGAAAGTGATCAGAAATATGATGAAAATGGGAGTTTGGGATAAGGAAGGGAACCAAACTTCAGCTAAATAATTGGAAGGCAATGTTTACAGGAAGAAAATACTATTAAATACAAGGAATAGGAGTTAACAAAACATGAATTCCAGTTTCAGTAAAATACATGTTGGTTTTTACCACTCACAAGTACATTACTATACTATACACATTCTTCAAGCCGTTAGTTTTTAGAGCCCTTCACTGTGTTCAAACCAAAACATCTCCCTTTCTGGTTTCTATGCTTGTTCGTACCGTCTCTGCTAACTTGCAGTATGATGAGGGCTTTTATCTTGCTTTCCCACCGTCCTTGCACACATAATCAGCAAATGGTGGGAAAAGGCAATTGAGATGTAATATAAAGACAATAACGTACGCTCTCTGATTCTAAACTGTCCTGATATCTCCTCTTTTGCCATTTTTTCCTTCACTTCTATTTCCTTTACAGTCCTGGCAACTTTTTTCTTAAAGGAAGAAAAAAGTGATTGCTTTGTCAACTATTCCCCTTCTGACCTCGCAGCTCTGCTGCTACACTAAACACTGTAGGGTAAGTGCAGGAACTGTAGCAAAGAGGAAATGGACATCGCAGGGAAGAGAAACAGTTTTAATTTTCCACCCAACTATTTCCAGTTGTTTTCAGCTGTGCAGAATAGTGGAAATACTATTTACTAGTCTGATATTTTTCTAATGTGCCACCTTTTCTAGGTGCCCAATAGGTCTGTTCCAGCCTCTGATGGTGCCTCAGGACAAGATCTGCACTATACGATTTATGAAGTTATTCACCACATCCCTGCCCAACAGCAAGACCATCTAGAGTAAGTATGGACTTGCCTTTGGTGATGCTGCCTTGGAGGGGCTTGGCATTCAGGCCCCTGCTTTCCCCAGAACTTATCGTAAGGCTCAGAAGGAAAATATTAAAATGGGCAAGTATAGCTTCTGTACATAGTTCCCCACCTGAAAATAATCTTAAGAAACAAGACAGGCAAACACACAAGTATCTTCTGGGGCCACACATTTGGGCCAGTGGATGAAATGGAGAGCTCCAGAACCCAGCATTTCCCCGCAGTGATTCCACAGCTAGGCAGGAAAGCCATCTTCGGTCCAGCGCTCGAGCCACTTGGGTTATCTTGACGATTTTCCAGTGGCTGCGATGGTTTTAGAGCCAGTGATCTCTTGCTATACATAGGACTGGGAAAACAACAACAACAAAATAACCTGCAAAATGTGCTCAACACTATCACCAGCCAAACATCACACCTCTTACAGACCCGAAACAGTCTACTCCCAAGCGAACAGAAGCACAGTGAGGACGGGCCTCGCACCGAGAGCATGAAACCTTAGCTTAGGTCAGTGCCAGGAGACCACTCATCCAGATAACCTCAGGACTACCCCTGAGGGGTCACCAGCCTTCCCAGCCCAGAGAACCTACACCTACAACCCTCTGGAATAGTGCAGTGAACTTCCCTTTTTTGTGGGCTTCAGCGGCCTGCAGGCATAACTGCCACAAATCATCTCCCATCGTTTCTTTCTGTGTCAGTTATTGACTTAGAAAAGAACACCAATAACCACACACAGGAACTTCCCCTCTGGCAAAAGAAACCCAGTCTAGCAAAGTAATTCATGCACACCTCTGGGTAAATACCAAAAATAACAGCTGGCAGTGGAGGAATGCCTGGGAAAGCACCTTACAGGGCAGAGACTGAGTCCTGGGAGGCAGTGCCACCAGGGAAGGCTGAATAAGTGGCAAGAGCGCCTCTGAGGACCCCGTAAGTGTGTGCCTTCTCGTCCCAGGGACCCTGGAAAAAAGGGAGTTGGGTAAATTAGGAGCAGACCCTGATGAAGCTAGAAACTTTCAGTTTCAAAAGAAAATTGTTTTAAAGCATAATTTTAATCTACTAAAAGACAACAGTGGAATGCCATGATAATTTTTTTAAAACTCTCTAAAATGACACCTAACCCTCTTTACTTTCTGGAATAGAAAATTAAGGGATATTTTTCTTTGTTTACTATAAGGAATAGAAGAATTTTTTAGAGCATGTCTCCTTCCTAATTTTTTTTTGATCCTCGCTGGAGGACATGCTTACTGATTTTAAGAGAGAGGGGAGGGAAGGGAGAGAGGGAGAGAAATATCGATGTGAGAGAGAAACATCGATCTGGTCTCTTGTATGCACACTGACCCTGGACAGAACCTGCAACCTAGGCATGTGCTCTGACTGGGAATTGAACCCACAACCTTTGGGTTTATGGGACAATGCTCCAACCAATTGAGACACACCAGCCAGAGCTGTCTGCTTTCTAATTTCAAGATTGTATCCAATTAAACATTATGCCCTGTTTAAATTCATCTGTTTTTCTATATGTCCTTTATTCTACATACCTATTTTTTTCAATTAGAATGCAAACAAACCAAATGAAAACTTGAGATTTATCTTTTAAGTCTCCTCATAATGCTCCTCTTATAAATGCTCATTTTATTTTTTAATATATTTACTGATTTTAGAGGAAGAGAGAGAGAGAAAGAAAGAGAGAGAAAGAGAAACACCAATATAACAAACATTGATTGGTTGCCTTTCCTTACATGCCTTGACCAGGGATCGAACCCACAACCTACATATGAGCCCTGACCAGAAATCAAACCCCTAACCCTCTGTTAATAGGTTAGCCCTAGGTTAATAGGACAATGCTCCAACCCACTCACCCACACCAGTCAGGGCGTAAATGCTCATTTTAAACTGTGGGATATGACAGCTGCAACTTCAGAACACAAAATGGCTAAGTAGGTTTTGCAGAAAAAAACTAATCCCTAAATTGAAAAATCATAACCCTCTGAAACTAGAATGCTTTCACATATGAGCAACATCTCTACAACTTTTTGGGAATATAAGCCTTATTTCAGAAACAAACTTTAAAGAATGAAAGTAAAGCAGAAATGCTCTTTTTCAAGCATGTGAAGGACTATTCAAAGGTGCTTTTGAGGACACGTGTCTTCCAGGGAGAGTCAACCCAAGAGCACCAACACACACGCCCGGCCCTAGTAACATCCCTATCCCCGCGGGCTCTCTCTTCTCACCAACATCTTCCCCGCGCAGTCCTTGCTTCCCTTTGGGTGTCTTTGTCTTCCAGTGGCGCTCTCCCTTCACATGACCGCCATCCTGTGATGTCGTCCCTCTCTGATTCTGCCCGTCTCTTTCCTTCTCCCCCTCTGTGAGACGGCCTCCCTTCTCTCAAACATCTCTTAAAATTTGCCTCCCCTATCTCTCTTCCAACCCATCCGCAGGGGGAGCCAATATGTTTTGCAGTGCAATTTTCCTTGAATACAGATTTATGTTACCTCTTCTAAATTTTAAAAGCAAATGAATAGCATATTTTCTTTTTATTTCATCACAAGCTATTTTGCACTTATTTTTTTACAGTCAATCCACAAACATTTCCAAGATATTAACTATGTGCTATTCAACAAGACTCAGTCTTTTGAGGATTTCATACTTTAGTGGGTTCCTATTTGCTTATTTTAACTAAAGACTAGTGGTTCTTAGCAGAATAAATATTCCTGGGTAGAATAAACATGGCCTAAACATACCGAGACCATTCCTCTCTCCTGATTGCCTGTGGTTTCATGCTCTAAGTCCAATTAAATTCAAAGATCAATTTCCTGAATAATGCAGTATTACTTATGGCTAGTGAATGTCTCCCACCCCCATTCCCAAAGAGAATATGCCAGCTCTGGGTAAAATTCTTAATTCACTGCTTTCTTTTACCTCTATGTGACAGTTGCTTCCAAGATAGGTAAGACAGCCAAAAAGATTTTTTTTTCTTTAGCTATTCTGGCAGTGTTGTTTTTGTAACGACATGTGTTTATTACCTAATTGGACTGGTGTTTAACAAACTGGTAAGTTGACCTGTGTTCATATCCTAGTACGCAGACCAATTATTTGTCCATTGAACTTATGGCTGTATTTATTTAAATGCTGTCTGTGGATTGGCTGTTAGGATCTAAAAACAGGACATTCAAGAAAGTAAACCTTTAGTTTCAACAGGAAATTATCTGCAGAATTTAGTGACTGCTTACTCTTTATGTTCATTAGTTTATAAATGTAATTTACTTTGAAATAGTTCAAAACACTCATGTTACTTGCAGCTGTGAAAAGGAATAAAAAGAGGTAAGTTTCTTCTACCTTTATAATCTATAGAATAGATTATAATTAGATTCTATATAGAATCTAATTATAGAGAGAATTATTCTCTAATTATAGAGAATAGATTCTATATAGAATCTATAATCTATATCTATAATCTTCTACCTTGGAAATCTATAGAATAACAGCACGCCACATATTTCAACATCTCTTTGCCAGGTGAACATTCGTGAGCAAGCAGTACACCAGAGTGAAATGATGAAGGAATGTTTTCAGGAAAAACAATGGAAATGTATATTCATTCGGAATCAGTGAAGAAATCAAGCCCATCTAGCTCATCACAGAAGTCATTTATACAAATTGGACTGCAGGTTCCCTAGCACACACAGAATGCATTGTGCTACTGGAACAGCAACAGGGCTGGGAAAACGTCCTCGGTGGAGGGTCTTTATCATGCTGACCGAGAGAAGGAAAAGGCTGGGACTTTCCAATTTGCCTCTTTGTGTCAAGTTTCTGTAAAAGGCTCAGTTCTGACCTATACTTTCACTTTCACCTACACTGACACTATCATATAGAACCTATAAACGTGGAAACTTTGTATTTGTAAAATTTTCAGCAGGCTTTGTTTTATTAAATTCTCATTATTGTTAAGATTGCTCTATTTATTTTTTTTACTTTGTTCCAAAATTTCCTTCTTCCTATTTGTACCACAGAATGATGATGGTTGCCACAGAAGCAAGACTGTGCCTTCTCCTAGGTTGTCAATCACCAATGGTATTTTTGGAAAGACATAAAATGCTGAAGGAAATGACTCACTGAAGTCTTATTTCTATTTTTGTTCAAGAAGATAGCTTCTAATAAATTATTCTCTTTGTGCTTTTATATGACTTTGATTCTTTGTCTTGTAAAAATTTTACATAAAAGTCAGATTATAGATTTATATTTCTTTTCCTTATTTCTCAATGTGCAATAAAGTGTAGATTATAGAGAACTACTAAAGTAAGAATCATTCTCTCACAGTTATTTTTTGTTTTAGACTTGAAATTTTTATTGCATTGAATTGTTGATTCTGGTAAGGTCTTTCTCCTCCTTTGTTACAGTATTTTAAAGAATCCATTAAAAACTAAATGGTAGAATTAGTTAACACCATTTCACAACCCCCAAGTGAAATAAATGATTCTGGTAACAATCATCATTAGGCAAAAATGCTAGATAAAGGATAGCAGGTACAACTACTCGCTAACCAAGGGTCAGGCTGCAGAAACTGTGAGAGGAAGGTGGGCCGAGGCCTAGGGAGAAGCAGGTATACGAAGTGACAACAGTCAACTGCTCAGGGTGCAGCAAGGTCCAGGGAGTGGGGACAGAGCAGTCATCTGAGTTTTGTAGCTCTAAAGATGAAAGATGAATATTTATGTTTAATCACATTAATGTTTATGTTTAAACACATTTATGTTTAATCACAAAACATGCAAACACTCTGACCTGGCAATTCCACCCTTTAGGGTTTTGTTTCAGCCAAATAAAGTTAGAAACAACCCAAATATCCAACCAGGGGATTTTAAAATGACATTAATGGCATTAGATTCATACAATGGCTCATACTACAATTATTAAAAAGAAGATATATGACTATATTTTAAACTGACTTTAAACTATGTCTCATGGCCTATTGTTTTATACAGAAAAAAAAACAAATAAAAAAAGAATAGCATTTCTCTTTTAGAGTGTTTCAAGTGAACCACTATATTTACACTGTACCTCCAGTATTTTCATAGAAACACATGGTAAAAAGAAAATGAAGACTAAGTTTCACAACCCTTTCTGGTCTTCTTTCTCTGCCACCCTTATATATTTTCTGCTGAAAAAGTCCATCAGTCCTATCACAAATGTTTTCTACTCCAATTACTAAAAATTTTTTTCATCTAATTAGAAAAGGAAATCATGCCCATTGAAAAAAATATACAAGGGGGGACCCCCAAAACAGGACTTTATAAAAAATTGTGTATTTAATCCTGGCTGGTGGCTCAGTGGATTGAGTGCCAGTCTGCAAACCAAAGGGTTGCTGGTTTGATTCCCTGTCAGGGCACATGCCTGGGTTGCAGGCCAGGTCCCCAGGAGGGGGTGTGTGAGAGGTCATCACACATTGATGTTTCTCTCCCTCTCTTTCTCCCATCCTTCCTCTCCCTCTAAAATACATAAATAAAATCTTTTTTTTTCAAAGTACACATTTTAATTAAAAATACTTTATTAAAAATGTTTCTTTATTCTTACATGTTTAAACTTCAGTCACCTTCAAATTAATCTCCATTGGATGCAATACACCTATGGAGACATTTTTTCCACTGCTCAAAACAGGTTTTGAAGTTGTCGATTTTAATGCCTTTCAGTGTTTCTGCTTTTTTGCTGTTGTTGTTTTGTTTCACCTCTTCCACATCAGCAAAATGTTTCCCTTTGAGGAATTTTTCATCCAGGAAACAAAAACAAAAGTGGCGCAGAGCAAGATCAGGTGAATAGGGAGGGTGGGGCACTAGGGTCATGCTGCTTTTGGTCAAACACTGATGAACACTCAGCACGGGGTGGGCTGGTGGGCTCGTAAATCGGCTGTCATGGAATGGGCACACTCACCTTGTGGGAGAAGCCTGTACCACAAGGGGCCTGCCCTCCAGAACATAATTCCAGAAGCGTTTTTTGGTGGCAGCGGGGGGAGGTGTCCCTTTGTATAGATACTAAGAAATGCAGAAGGCTAACCATAAGACAATTAAAATCACCAGTAGCAAGTAAATCTTAAATATTCTCATAACAAAAAAATTATAATTATGTGAGGTAATGAATGTGCTAACTAACCTTATTGTGGTAAATACTGTGCAATATGTAAATATACCAAGTCTTTATACCTTAAACTTACACAATGTTATATGTCAATTATATCTCAATAAAGCTGAAAAAATAATATCATTTGTAATCTCTCCTCTCAAAAGTCATCTTTTAATATTTTCCTAGATTAGGTATGCATGTGTTTATTCATATTCATTCCAGTTCCAAGAAGGATTTATGGTAACTCATATATAAAATACACCCCCCAAATATTAACTTGACAAAGAAAACAGGATGAAGAAACAATGAGTGTTCACAAAGGCAAGGTGAAAGCAGCAATGTGGTTAATAACCAAGATGGTGAATTCCCCTTCATCTCTGAGCACTGTTTCATACTGCCAAGATCACACAGCTTTCACAGGCATGTGTCTAAGCCGAAAGCAATTTGTAACTATCAGAGCCAAAGAAAGGTGGTAATTCTACTGCAGGGCTAGGAGAGCACAGGTCACTTCTCTGGTCACCCACTTACCCCAGGTCCATCCACCTCTCTGTCCTTTCTCAATCTTGAATCTCCACCGCACACCGCCCACCGCCCAGGCCCTGACATCTGCAGGTGGAGGGCAGATACGGACCACAATGAGTGACGGCTGCTTCTCCACATTCCCTTTCCTGGTCCCAACCCTGGAACAGTTCAAACCACAGACAAACTCGAGCAGCATTTTCTTGAGTAGGCAATAATACATCCGCATGATTCACAAATTGAAATCCTATAAAAAGTTGCACCGAGATAGCGGTTTTTATTAGTTTTTCATTTGGCTACTTTTGTGTAACCCTCTAGAGTTTCATACCACAAGCCGAAGGAAATTCAAACACATGTTCTTATTTTTTCAAACTCATTTTAATCGCTTGTAATTCCTGTCATTTCTCTATCTCTCTCACACACACAAAAATGCATAGACTGTCCTGGTGCATGGTTCCACTCAGGCAGCGAGGACCGATGAAGGGAAAAATGTGAAAGGATCTGGAATCCAATTAACTTTGCTGTCATTGCTGAGTAACACCGGATGACTCACTGCTTTTCTAGTAAATGGGGATGAAAATCTCATAAATAAATCAAGGTTTCTAAGGGAAGTGACAAACTGAACCCATATGTTCACCTAATTAACAGATTAATCTTTAAAAACCAGCCTAAATTATTTTCTGATTACTAAACATAATCTTAGCTGTTGTTACAGCTTTAACTCTATCTTACTGATTCTAACTTGGAATAGAACTATATTCCCAGAGAATATTATTTTTAAAGAGTGTATCTTACTGACAGACCTTTTGTTGTTGTTGCTGGCTGTAAGGCTGCTTTCATTTGAGATGAGTGTGGTACAGCGGGGGGGGGGGGGGAGGAAGGAAGATAAAAAAACAAACAAGGGCTGAGTCATTTCCAGGGAATTTACTTGAGTTATTTAAGGACAAATGTAGCCTATCATATATTTTCTTCCATTCTGAAACAAAATTGAACTTTGACCAGCTTAGTCCAGGGAACAAATTGTGATGCAACCATTTAGACTCATGTAGTACAGTGTGGTAGGGCGCTACAATGGAATGATCCCTTTCTCAGAACTGTGTTTTTGGGGGGAGGGCCATGTTTGTATGAACTTTTAAATTTTATCCTTTCCTTCAAGTGTTACCCCAGGCAAGATAGCCCAAGTTATAATGTTATTATTAGCTCTCAGAAGGCATACACCACAAAAATGCAAACATGTTCTAAATAAAAGGCAGAGGTTTGTTAATTTCATTGTTGATTCCCCCATGCAAGAAAACAATATAGCTTTTAGGTAGAAAAAATAACAAAATTCTAATATTTATGTAAATTGTTGTGATTTATTTTTATTGCTCTTTGCCTTAATATGGAGATGCTACAGTCTTCCTGCTATTTAGAGAGAACAAACTGCCCTCCAGCGTAGTTCCACTCAGCTTTAATGCTTGAGTTCAGTTTCATGCAAGTAAATGCTACATTCTCTAACTAGAAAAAAATGAAACAAATAAGCTGCAGGAGTCAGTTTAAGAATACACTGTAATCTAAGAATGAGCAGTGTTTTTATAGAAAACCCAGACCTTTATATTGCAACCTAAATGGGAGGCAATTAGGCTTGTTTTTAGTAGAGATTAGTACATCATGTTAGTTTAGAAAGGTTTAAAAATAAAAAAGTAAATCATAAATATGAGCTCCATTTTAAAATAAAGCAGCCACCACCGCTCGCAGCCTCCCTGCCCTGTGTGTAGTGAGCACATCACACATCATTTGAATGATCACCAGTGTGCACCTGACCTCTTCTGACCGGGGAGGTGAATACGTTTTTCAAAGGATTTTATCAAATACTTGCCTAGGCGTGTTTACATCTTATATGGATATGTATGTTTTAGTTGAAAGCAAAGGTTTCTTTGTCATAAGCAGACAAGACAGACACCGCATTTGGATTTAACACTGTTAGTCTCCTTCCTTCTCATCTGCCAAACACATTGTTTATTGGCATTACCATGTTAACCTTGATATTTATAAACAGTTTCACACCCATTATCTCAAGAACCATGCTATGACAAGCATGCACACTTTACAGATGAAAGAACAAAAATTCAATAAGTTAAAAGACTTCCCTAAAGTCACCAAACCAGTGAGTGGCTGAGCTGACCCTTGAACAGCGCCTCTGGCTCCAAGTCCAGGGTCAACTCCAATGCACTACACGATTTCTCTTAATAGAGAGTGAGAGTGCACGTCAGTTTTTCTTCTCTCAGCCTTATCTTGAGAACTTCACTAGTGTCAATTCTAATATTGGTCACTCAGAAAACATTAATTTATTTGTTTTGCATTTGTGCCTCAGATCTTTCTCATGAGAATATGTTCCTAGGGAAGATGATGGCTCTATTGTTCACCACACAATAAGGCACAAACTGCCAGATTGCTTCTTCCCTGCAGCAGAATTCCTCTTTAGGTTAATGACAGAAGCAGTTGGAAGCTCCAGAGAAGCAGCAACTTAAACTCTATAGAACACCAGGTGTCCGCGGAAGTAAGGCCTTCAGAGACCCTCCCTCCATATAGCTAGCTGGTCTGAGTGTCCCAAATGGCACCCATCCCCATTGCACGTACCTTAGAACACAGACAATAAATGATTTTTGAATTGTACTGAATTAGATTACCTGTCCCCTGTATATCTAATGAAGACACCATCTATCGGAGGCAAATAAATTACTGTTTCCAATAACCAAGTTCCTTTGAGACTGACCCTCAGGAACACCTGATAACTTTGGGTGCTATTTTTCCTTGCAGTTCACTAAGACCCTGTCAAACTGTCCTTCAGAAAGTAGAGCTGTAACAGTGTGATTGTATCTGTAAAGTTTTATCCTCATTACTTATAAAATAACTGATACTTTATGACCCACAGGTCACTTGCCAGGATTAATTTAGGATTCCAAACAGAAATGACTGATAGGTAGTTTATATCCAAAATGAGAACGTCAAGGAAAGATCTGAATTTAAGAAATAAATATAAATCATGTTGTTATTTACAATGGTTTGGCAGCAAATCACAGAAAACTCTGATTAAAACGGACTAAAATAATAATTTATTATTTCAATTGACAGAAAGTTCAAATGCATGGTGGATTCCAGGACTGGTTGTGTTGTGGAAAATCCACCCACACGCGGGGAGATAATGAAGCAGAAACTTTATTACCCGGGGGCCCAGAGGGGGTGGTTAACATCCAAATCCTCTGAGCCCGGATCCTCACTCTCCCGGGGTTTAAATAGTCCCGGGCTTCCTACCTACGTGGCGAAGCAAGGTTACAGAAGCCAAATGCGGAAGTTAGGTCCAGCTACCTTATATGGGAGACAAAGAGAAAACTCAGGAGGAATTTGCAGAAGCTACAGAGCACAGGAGCTTATCATGGGAGTCTGTGTACAACCTTGAGTAACTGGCCTTTGCTTTGGTTACGACTTGTCAGCTTCTACAGTCCTGTGTGAAACTTTGCAAGTGTTACAGTTACAGAGCATAAGAAACTTTTGGAGTTTTCTTTTCCTGCCACAGTTGATTCAATGACTCAAAAATATCATCAAGAACCCAAGTTCTTTTCCATCTCTCAGCCCTCATGGTTACAAGATAGCTGCAGCAATACCAGAAATCACATCCAGACACCACAAAATCCAGAATATGGAAAAAAAAATCTTTTCTTAAGTTATTTTCTTAGGTATAAAGAAACCTTTCCCAGCAGCCTCCACCAAAATTCCATAGTGTTTCCTTGGCCACACTACATGTTCTTTCCTAAGGAATCACTGGCAAGAGGAGTAGGATTACCTTGACTGATAGGATACTCAGAATTTACTCCCCTGGAGATGGAGATAAAGCCCAACATCCCCAGAATTACATGGCTAGGTGGAAGAAGGGTGGGTATCTGAATAAAGCCCAAATTCTTATGGAAATGAGAAACAAGTGGAAATGGGTTCGAGAGGATGTGATTGAAAGCAAATAAAGAGGCAAACATCAACTTCAGAAGATCAAAGAGGCCCCAGGGAAGGTTAAGAGGCAGTAGTTAAGGGACTAAAAGAACTTGGAAAGAAGTATTAAGGATGTTGTATGCAGATTTAATATGACTTTGAATCCATTTGTTTAGGACTTAAGTGAAGTTGTTTTAATCAACTTTTTATGACAAAGATAAATTTAAAAGTTGCTTTTAAGTAAGTATGTAGTCAGTCTTGCCAGCATATAATCATTCTACATCTGTTATCATTGATAAGCAACCAGTAACCCAGCTGCTGAGGAGCCACAATGGGGGCTTATTAATAAGAATGTGCAGTGAAGCATCTACGGCAAGGGCATATTTAGACTTTAAATACTGAGTTTGTGAGGACTATTTGAGAGTTTTTGTTTATGGGAGGTGACTTCCCTCAATGAAAAACTCTCTGAAGATCCTTGGGGCATTTGCTCCTCTATTGGGAAGACATTCCATAGGCAGTGGTGATAACCACTCAGACCACCTACCAAGACACTGGCATTTTTGTTCCCTAGCAACATGCTCTAGCAACAGGGGACTTTTACTTTTGCATTGGCAACTGGAAATCCAGCACTTGGTTGGTCATAGACTCTAGACGTGCTGTGTGTTATAAAAAGGTATGCCTCATATTAAATTTGGGTTTTATTCCTTCACTTCCCCTTGCCTGAAACACTAATGTGATTAATCCGTCATTTGTGTATATGATTTCTTTATTTGACTTAAGAAATATTATCCTGAATGCTATTGGCCTATTATTATAATTCCCACAGCAAACCTGTGCTAAATAAATTGCTGACAAAGACAAAATCAGTGTCTGAGCATAACTTTTGCTGCCTCTTCAAAACAGGAACACAGGATAATCTGGGCCCACTGAAAAGAAGGCAGGGAGAGAGAGAAACTGGACAGGAATTTTACTGTCGTGTGTCCATAAATATCTAAGAAAGAGGGTATCCCATATATTCTGGCTCCGAGGAGGGAGGTTCCTGAGCTTACAAAGACCACGACTCCAACCATATTTTCTTAGATAGTCTTATTTCAGCCACAGACTGGAAGAATATATCTGCAAAAGACATATCTAGTAAAGGACTGTTATCCAAAATGTGCAAAGAGCTCTTAAAACTCAACAAGAAAACAACCTGATTATATAAAATGGACCAAAGACCTTAACACACACCTCACTAAAGAAGATACATAAATGACGCCCTGGCTGGCGTAGCTCAATGGATTGAGCGCGGGCCGCGAACCAAAGCATCGCAGGTTCAATTCCCAATCAGGGCACATGCCTGGGTTGCAGGCCATGGCCCCCAGCAACCGCACATTGATGTTTCTCTCTCTCTTTCTCCCTTTCTTCCCTCTCTAAAAATAAATAAAATCTTAAAAAAAAAAAGAAGATACATAAATGAAAATAAGCGTACAAAAAGATGCTCCAGCACTGGCCAGGTGGCTCAGTTGGCTGGAGTGTCGTCCTGTGTACCAAAAGGTTGCAGGTTCAATTCCTGGTCAGGTCATATAACCTAGGTTGTGGGTTTGATCCTGGGTCAAGATGCATATGGAAGGAAACCAATTGATAATCAATGCTTCTCTTTCACATGATGTCTCTCTCTCTCCCCCTCTCTTCCTCTCTCCCTTCCTCTCTCTCTAAAATCAATAAACATATCCTCATCTAGAGATTAAAAATAAAAACATACTCCACATCAAATGTCATCAGGAATATGCAAATTAAAATGAGATAACAGCTATTAGAATGGCCAAAGTCAAGAACAGGTACAGCACCCAATGCTGGCAAGGATGTGGAGCAACAGGAACTCCCATTTATTGCGGGTGGAAATGCAAAATGATACACCCACTTTGGAAGACAGTTGGACTTTCTTACAAAAGTAAACATAGCATCGCAATTTATTGTGCAAGATATACAAATCTCTGCTGGATGCTTAAAATATATTCTCCTTTAACTCAGAATAATGATATAAAGCATTATCAGTACTTTACAGATGAAGAAACTAAGGTTAAGAGGTGTTAGGTCACCCCTCCAATGTCATCAACTCCAACTAAGGAATGCCTGTGTCGCTCTCAGCCCCCTCTCAGCCAGTTCAGCAAAGACTGCTTTGAGAAATTATGTGGCAGCCTTCAGCAAGCCATGCGTTCACTTACATGTCCCCAGCTAAGGCCTCTAGGCCTTCCAGAGTCAAATAGCTGTAGAACACCAACTATTTAATTGTTGAGTGCTCAAGTGGGTTCCACTTTACAGATGGAAACTACACAAAAATGGCAAATCTTGCTATTAAGCAGAATCAACAAACTAGAATCAAAAGTAGTATGTTGCTCCCAATATGTATATAATATATACTCATATATATGTGTGTTTGTGTATATATATATATTTCCATATTATATATTTCTGTATTTATTTATTTCTCTGTGTGCACATTATATAAGTATATATTCAGCCAATGTTTCCATTGCAGTGAGGCAGACTGCAAACTTCTTTATCTGCAGAGAGAAATAGATAAGGTAGTGTTCTTGACATTCCCAGCATTGGGTTCCCAGAATTGTAACTCATATATCTGATATGAAGCTGATCCCCGAATGTCTTCTGTGAGACCTTTATTTATATGGAAACAAAAAGGCTCAGATGAAGGAAGAGTGTGTGTGTGTTTAATATCTCTCTCCAAGGTCTTTGAAGCCATAGGTACTTGTTTAAACTAGTGTTAACTAGTTTTAATAGTTCGACCTACTTCATATGTCCTCTGCATCTAATGTATTTTTAACTTGAGTAGCAAGTAGTATGGGTTAGCATCTTGTAACTTACCTTTAAAAAGGCACCAGAGTGAATGCTTCTCTTTGCTTCTCCTCCCTTCCAAATCTCCCCATCATAAATTGGGAGCGATGAAAACATTTTCTACTGCCATTGCTAAAGGATGTGACAGAGGGAGGGCTAACTCCCACATTTTCACTTCAAGCTGAGTCAAGGCAAGCAGTATTTAATGCATGTTTCATCTGTACCAGCAGGGGCTGTTTGGTCTTGCAAGAAAAGCAGGCACCTGTGAGCCTGTTTACTTCTCCATCACTGGCCTATGAAATCTCAGGTGTTGAGTAAGATGTCATGTGAATGGCAAGAATAGCCGAGCAACTCCCTCCAACACTGCGATGGACAGCGGACGGCATGCTACATGCTAAACCATCTCTACCAGGACTTGTCAGTTTGGCATTTGCATATGTTTTCTTAAACACAATTTTCACACTGAAAACTTAGGCATCAAACAAGAGTTCTTCACCTTTCTGACTCATGAATATATTTCCTTCTTAAAAAAAGTTATAGAAGCAGAGTGAAAGGTTCTGCATAAGACAATTGATGTGAAAGCATAATTTGTAAGTAATGTGATGACGCACATCCCACAGCCTAGAGGACAAGATAAATGTAAATGGGCTTGTACTGTTACAGAATCTCAAGTGTGAGAGACAGTTAAGACTAAAAGTGTAAGGCCCTGGCTGGTGTAGCTCAGTGGACTTAGTGCGGGCTGTGAACCAAAGGGTTGCCAGTTGGTTTCCCAGTCAGGGCACATGCCTGGGTTGTGGACCAGGTGCCCAGTAGGGGGTGTATGAGAGGCAACCACACATGGATGTTTCTCTCCCTCTCTTTCTCCTTCTCTTCCCCTCTAAAAATAAATAAATAAAATTTTTTAAAAGACGAAAAGTATAAGATTATAAAGTGCAACTAAGGTGATTTACACATAGTGATAAGAAGAGAAAAGATTATTTTTCTGGAATTGCTTATTGCTTGTCTTCTAAAAGCATATGGCTGACATGCCCCTTCAAAACCCCTTCCAACCTAGGAATATGGCTCCATTCCTTCATCCTGTAGTGCCACCTGTGGTTCCAAATAAGAGAGTGTCAGTTTAAAACAGAAATTCAGATACTGTGAACAGTGCCCTATTTTAAATATTACCATGGTTATCACTCAATTATATTTTGCCTTTGGGGTTTGGACGGAATATCATTGTGGAGGGATTTGACAATATGCATTAAGAGATTTTAAAGCATTTGGGTTCTTTAACCCAGTCAGCTGTGTTTAGGGAATGATGAGAGACATAGACATGAATAAGAATATTTATTAGAGTATTGTTTAAAAGAACTTAATGCTTAAATGATTATAACACATATACAGGATGAAATATGATACATTCAATTATAAATATGTAAAAAAAAGAAAATTAACTTTAGTCAATTTCTATAATTTTTCTCTTTCTTTAAAAGTGATTTTAGGTCTTTTATAAACTGTCAGAACCTTGAAGAGACATATAACTGTACATTGTGCAATAGCATACTAAAGTAATGTAATTCATAACCCACAAAACTAAACAGCTATGTGCCTAGAATATAGAATGCATAAATTTGCTGGAAGGGATCATTGTCTTTTGCCTATTTATCAGTCAAGTCAATGAGATAAAGTTCCTACTTTGCAGGGGAAAAAAACTATACACCACTAACTAGGTGGAAGTTCCATCTTCCTAAAACAAAACATACACACTTCCCTTGGGCTTCTATCCTGGTCTGCATCTCCTTACGGATCATAAAACGGCCTGCCTCATCTCTTCATCTCTGCTCTGGGATCCACCTCATGTCACCTAATCAAGAACTTGCACCATCGAATATCCTTTTTTTTCTCTTTTATATATACAACCTTTCTGTTCAACCTGTTCCACCAGCTTTAAACTATAGTCAAGTGTCTATTACCTAAAATAATAATAATGAATAATCCCTCATTCAAACCCATGTCTTCCACCTCCTCACTTCCAGCAAACTGTAGTCCTATCTCTAGCTCTCACTTCACAGTCAATCTTTTTAATTTTTATATTTGTTATCACAATTTTCACACCTGCTGCTCAGTCCTAAACTCACTCCAGTCTGGTACATGCCCCCATCACTCCATTAAAAACAGCTCTCTAAAAAATCACCAATGACCTCCACATTGCTAAATTCATGGATTTTTTCAGTATTCATTGCAGTGTCTCAGCAGTAGTCAACAGTCTGGACCTACTTCTCTTTCCCCCTTCTCTAGCCACTTCTCTGTTTCTTTTGCTGCTCATCCTCCTCTTCTTTACCATTAAATACCATAGCTCAGTCTTTGGCCCTTTTCTCCTTCCTTAATCTCTTCCTAGGCAATTTCTTATTAGCTATCATTTCAATTACCACCGATATACAAGTGAGTCACAAACCCTAATTTCTAGCCCAGTGCTTTCCCCTGACTCCTGGGTGTGAAAATTTGTTATCACAATTTTCACACGTCCAGATAGATGATAGATAGATAGATAGATAGATAGATAGACAGTTTTCTTCACTTCTTAGAGGTCTCTAAGGCATCTCAATCTGTACAATGGTATATTAAATTTCAATGAAAAAAATTAACTAGTTACAGCAACATGGATGGATCTCAGAAGCAGTGCTGAGTGTCTGAACACATTAGAAGCCAGTTCCAATAAAAAAAAACAAAACCCAACTAAGCAATATATGGCTTAGAAAATTGGGAACACTAAACCTATTTATGTACTGATGAGAAAAGATGCCATTTAAGTGGGAAATTGAAAGTATAAGGATAAGAAGGGAGTTAAGTCCCTGAAAGTGAAGAGAATGGACTTCAAAAAATTACCTCTTTTATTGGGGGTTCAGAGTGTTTTGATACCATTATTAACTGTGCGATCTCTTCTTAATTTTTTTTGTAGGAAGTATTATTGTACAAGGACAAAATATTTCACTGAATAGTCTGAGTTTGTTGCCCAATCATCCTCCAACACTTCAGTGTGTATTTTAACAGACATGGACATTCTAACCACAATAACAACAACACAATCATCAAAATCAGGAAATTAACATGATGTTTGTTAACGTAGACGTTAATGCTGATCAAAGCCTCACACTTCCTTCAGGATTCACCAACTGTCTCAATAATGTCTCTTACGGCAAAAAGACCCAATTTGGAATCATAAGTTTCCTTTAGTCTCCTCATCTGGAATAATTCTTCAGTCATTCTCTGATACTTATGACCTCAGCACTTTTTATGTTTATGGATCAATTATTTTCTAGAATGTCTCTCAATTTAGGCTTGTCTAATACCTCAAGGTTCTTAGATTTAAAGCATGCTTCTTAGCAGGAATGTGTCACAGAAGTGACGTTGTATTATTGCATCCTCCCAGGTGGAACAGATCAATAGTTCTTACTTGTCCCATACTGATGATGTTCACCTTGATGGCTTGAAATATAACTGAAAAGGCATACTGGCCAGGCTCCTCTACTCTAATATTAGCCTTTCTCTCCTTTGTGACTGATAAGTATTTTGTAGGGAAGGAATTTGAAAAGTTCTAAAAATATTATTTCTCACTGAACTTTTCATTTATTTGTTTGTTTGTTTATATCTCTGCAGACATACGGTTTTCTAATTCATTCAGTGGATTACAAAGTTACTTCATTATTTAATTTGACAATCAAATTACCTAGATTTGCTCAGTAGGGACCTATTCAACTTGGTCTTTGATACCTTTAGACATGTCCATGTTTCTCTGTGCCCGCCTTTGCTTTCTGGCACAAACACTGTTCCAAGTTTCTCATACTTTTCTTGACCCATCCCTGGAATCAGCAGTTTTACCAAGGTTCCCTGGTTATTTAAAGAGAAAAAAAAGGCAGCATTTAGAAGCCATGATCAGTGTGCTAGTGGTGTTCGTTGCTATTGAGGTATGTCTCCTCCCCTCTCAGTGAACAATCCTGGAAAATACATCCACAGCTATACTTATTTGTATGCTTAAATATATGGAAAAGCAGTAGTTCACACTGATACCTCCAATTTTAGTGCTATATCACAAGTTCCTCTCTTTCTGTATTTGTAATTCACTTTCCCATTAATGAGAAACTGGCTTTCATTTCTTTATGTAATCCTTTATTTGATCAATTCCTCAATGTAATCAATCTTCTACCTCAACGCTGCAGTCCCCTGCCCAGTACAGATGCCCTCCTTTCTTCACTCAGCTCTGACTCTTGATCAACATGGCCTTAATTATCCATCCCCTCAGCTTGACTAACCTGTACAGGCACCTGGCTAAAGGTCTCCCTCCTTGTAGAACACTTACTTTAGAAAATTTGTGATTTCCAATCTTTTCTCTGCTTATTTCAATTGCATGTAAATATCTCCCAGATTGTTGCCAGTTTTACAACCCAGGATTGTCATTCTCAAGCAGCAGGAAACCATGTCTTTGAAATGTAAACATCAAAGGAGATAGCACCCCTGTCTCCCAGTCTCTGTGGAAATGTTACAGAACAGACCCAAGGGGGGTGTAAGATATACTATTACTGAAGGGACCCTCCACTACATTTGCTATGCCCGCCGCCAGAGGAAAGATGTCTCTCAATGCCAGAGATTTGTGAAAAGGAAAGGAGATATTTATTTAAAACTATACAGACTTAAAGTAGTGACCTAATATCTTCATTAAAATACTAAAGTCCTTTAGAATACCCACAGATGCACAATCCTTCCTTCTCCCTCTGCCCTAGCCTGGGGTACTGTATCTCAGGAAAAGAAGTAGAAGTCCATGATTCTGGCTCCCAGCAACATCGGCTGTGTCACTGGCTTGATCTCCAGGTAATCCAAAGCCATGTGGCATCTTCTCATGGCCGTCCAGCAAGAGTCCTTCCACCCCTCTTCTTCCAGGCAAAGTCTCTCCTATTTCCTAAGCCACATGGCAAAAGGGAGCACCCCAAAGCTTCAGGGTCCCCACTTTGTCAAAGCCTAGTGGTTCTCCCCACCATGCCTGCTGTGCCTGAGTTTAAATCCCCGCACCAGTCTTCCTAGCAGTCCCATTTCCAACTCCTCCTACAATCAGTTACAAATGCCAGCATTCCTGTATTCTTCCATATTTACTGGGCTGCCATAGTGAGTCTGGGCAGGTGTGGCCCCATGTCATGGAGCCAATCATCTCCAAGCTCTCATGCAGGCACTGTAACCAGGGGAAGCTGCCTCCCAGTTACTTCTTAGGTGGAAGTCACTTCCATCCTCCTGGCTCAAGGCATGGCCATAGCTATTTAACATATCTACACACCAAAGGTTATAATTATATTAAATGACCATGCCAGAGGTTAGCTGCAAAGCCATTGCTATCCAAAACAGCTCTGCATGTTCCTGCTCCATGTGTCCCATCCCCAGTTTAGCCTTGGGAGGGGTGAAGACATCCTGTATATTTTCTTTATATTTCCTGGACACCTGGAGTTCTGGACCCCATTACTAATTCCTATTTGGGGTCCCCCTCTTGGCTGCACCCTGTTACAAGAAGGTGAAACCCTGACTTAAATGGGTGCCAACTAGCAAAACGCTAATGGCCAAATGATGAAGATACACATTTGCAAACTCAGGAGTTACCCATATTGCTCCACACTCCCCACTGACCAGCCCACTCCCTGGTAGTTTAGTATTTTCCCCTTACCATGTACCCGAAAATCCCATCCCCCAAAGTGGGGAGGAGTAGAGAAGCTGGGAACATGGGACATGCTTATGTTGCCCCAGAAACACACCCTCCCATATACTTCCACTGCACAGGGGTTATGGAGAAGTCTTTAAAACCAGAGAGAGTGGAATTGCTGCCCACTTTAGCTCTCCCCTCTCCCTAGCTGGCTTTTGGCAGATGGGGGCTCAGGCTCCTGAACCAGCAGGACTTGCTGGGAGCAGGCCTCATGCTGTGAGCAGGCCCAGTGCTGCTTCCCAAGTGCTCCAGGACCTACCCAGCCAGGAGCACAGTGGACTCCAGTAAGAGGGTACCAGAGGGGAGGACCCTGGGGCCAGAGGGTCAGGAAATTGGTCTTTCGACAGGGCCCATGGCCCTCCCACACAAAAAAAGTCCACAGCAGCTGCCGCTGACACAGAGTTCATGCATCCAGTGTGGACCAGGCAGTCCCATTGATAGGGGACTCAAGACTTGGAAAATTTAGCTTAAGGTAAAAAGCCGTAAGTCTAGCAAGTAGTGTTAAGTGTATGTTAAGCTTTTGTTTCAGAAACTACAGATAAGGCCCATCCTGGCTCCTGGGAAAAGCAGCCGACCTCCTGGGGCACTGGCTAGAGATTACCGCCTGGGGACATGTTGGAGGCATCTGGGCCTTTTGTGTAACCACCTCCACCCCCTCTTGGGAACAGCTAAATGCCAAGAACAGGAAGGCTGCAACTTCACTCACCTAATCCTCCCTGAATTTCAAAGCCCTCACTGCACCTTGCTTGTCCTCCCCCACCCCCTTATAAAAGATCTGGCCAGAAAAGAGAAGGCAAAATGGTTTGTTAGGGTATGAACCTGCCATCTTCTCTGATCGTCAGCCATCTGAATAAAGCACCCATAAAAGATTCAAACGCTGTCACTGCTTACTGGATTTGGTAGTGACAGGCAGCCCGAATGCCCGTGTCTTTTCTGGTTACACCATGCCTTTTCCACAGATGAAACTATGGGTGACTGCTATCTGCCTGCAGCTGGTGACAGTGCCAGTGTGGATTAAGGACAGGACCACCTACCACTTGCACATTCCTCCAGTGGGAGTCCAGGGAGTTTCTGTGACTTGTGGAAGAGACTGGGTTGAAGCATGGGTTTCCCTACATCCCAAAATTGGGCAATCTTTTAATAAAAATCTTTTGCCTTCCCCACCAATCTTCACTTTATTCTTGCGCATGGCAGCAGATGATGGCCAGATTCCACTTTGTTCTGTAAGCATCAGATGGGCTTTCTCATGAGCTCCATCTTCCAGGTCCTCAAAATCACCAGCATTCCTACATTCACTCCTCCTATTTGTCCCTAACGGGTAGTGGTTCTCAACCCAGAGTAAACTAAACATCACCTGGGGCATTTCCAAAAGAAGCAGATGCATAGGACCTCTTGGAAAAGCATATAGCTCTAGGAAAAGAACCAAGCAAAAGTAATTTTAAAAAGCTCCCTAAGCATTTCTAATGTACAGCCAGGGCAAGAACATCTGGAATAAAATTAATGAACTCTTCCTCTTCCCCTTTCATCCTCTTGTCTTCTCCTTCATTTTCAAACAATTCAGTCCTACAACCACTGGATGGGCAGGAAAAGGTAGATGTCTGGTGGAAGAGAAGGAAAGTCTCCATGGCCCAGACCAGTAAGTCAGCGCCCAGGAAGGTGGCCCCTCAGAGGGGTGATCTCGGGTGAGGAGTCAGAAGCTGGACAGCGTGAAAATAGTATCCACCTGCATGGGTGACCCAGGGTGGGGAGTCAGAGCCAGAGGTGGGTGAGGAGGCTATACAAGCAAGGTGGCAGCCCAGCATGGGGTGACAGAGCTCAAGCACAATGAGCAAGGTGTCTCTAAATGGAGGGCTGGCCTGGTGTGGGAAATCAGAGCCCAAGCAGAATAAGAAAGTGTCTATCTGGGAGAGTAGCCTGAAATGAAGAGTGCCCATACAGAAGTTCACTGACAAGTTTAAATGGGCAATTAAGATTTTATTCAATGCTATTGCAAAAGAGGGGAGAGAGATTGAACTCAATTGTACTGAAGCAAAAGGTGGAAAGGTTTTAAAGCCCTGGGGTGAGCTAATGGGAAAATACTGAACTACCAGGGGAAGGTTGGTCAGTGGGAAGTGAGGGGCATGTTAACCCCTGAGTTTGCAAATGTTTTTCTGTGTCATTAGGCCATCTGGGTTTGCTAGTCAGAACCCATCTAAGTTAGGCTTCCACCTTCCCTCAGAGACTGGGAGGCCCTGCCTCCAGGGAGCTGGCAGACTCAGCATCGGCCTTCCTCCTGTTGTGGCATGCCAGGCTGCTGGGTTCCCGGAGCAACCTCCCCCTATAGCCCTTCCCTTCTCTGGGGAAGGCAGGCTCTCGCACCCCCCAGGTGCCTTCAATTTTCAATCCCACCATCTTCGGTGCTGCTTGGTCCCTCCTGGGGGCCCATGGGAGAGTGTGGGCTCTCATGCTCCTTTTGGGGATCCTCCCCTGCTCCCAGTGATCTGGTCAGATCCCCTCTGTTACATGATGGCTTCAGATTTGTCCTTCAGGTAGAAAGAAATGTCATCAGGTGAGAGTGATGGGGGTCGAAGTTGTTAGGGGGTGGGAAGCAGAGAATTATGAATATGCTTATTCAGAGAGGGAGACAAAGCTTAATAAGGAACTATAGACACTGGGCAGTGTGCACTGTGTATTTGAACTTCTAAGCTTCAGGACTTGGTAAAAGTTCTAAATATTAAATGGATATACTTTTTAAAGGTATGTATAGGGAAAAAAATAAACAATGGAAAACAGAGGTTGTGTTTGGATGGTATGATCCCCCCCACCCCCCGTTTTGTATGCTTAGTACACCTTAAGATTCAAAATGAACTCATTACATTCATAATGGAAAAAGTAATTTTTAATTTTCAAAAGATAATGAAATAAATGGTGATCCAGCACAAAGAAGAATTTGGGGGCACTATATTACTTTGCTAGAGCTAACTAGTACCACAGACTTGCTGGCTTAAAAGTCAGAAATTTATTTCCTCACAATTCTAGAGGCTACAAGTCTGAGATGAAGGTGTGGCAAGGCTGCTTCTTCTGAGGCCTCTCTCCTTGGTTTGTAGAGGGCATGTTCCCCCTGTGCCTTCACTGGGTCTTTCTGTGTGTGTCTGTGTTCTAATCTCCTCTTCCTACAAGGACACTGATCATGTTAGATTAGGGTGCCCCCTGGAGCTCACCTTACCTTAAAAAATCCTGTCTCCCAATACAGTTACATGCTGAAGTACTGAGGATTAGGATACCAACAAAGAATTTTGAGGGACACAATTCAGCCCACCACAGGCACTTATATCTCACTGAGATTTTAATTGCCTCTTGGTATTTCTGATTTCTTTTGTCTGCAGATTTTCCCCCACCCAACTCCCTGGCTGGTTGCTTATTCTTGTGACTTAAAATTTTGTCTGGTGAACAGTTCTAAGGAGTTTATCAAATTTATTGGTAATTTTTGAGATGTCAATTTTTTAAAATTTTAATGTGTTTAAATTCTAATAAATACGGTCCCAAGTAAAACAAAGTTGCTGCGTTTAAATCAAATAAATATGGTCTCAAGTAAAACATAAACTTCCTGTCTTCTGCTTCCCTATTGGGCTTTCATGCTGAAGCCCTCCCACCCCCTCAGGAAAAGTCTAAGTCTCTTTCCGGTTCCTCATTCTGTTTCTGCCCTCCGGCTCTCCTACACCCTGAGGAACCGTCGGAGAATCGGGAATCGGAAGACAGAAAACTTCTCAACTCGTGACTTAACTTTTAAATAAGCAACTTTACAGTTCTATGAATGCTATCCATGAGAAAAGGAATAAGAAGACCAAGGTTAAAAGCAACTATTTCAAGTTTTTGATATAAAAAGAAAGTTTTCAGAAAAATCCTGGTAAGTTGCTGAATCAAATTTTATGCTTATGAAGCGAAGCCATGTTATAAAACTCCAGCTATAGTTTTTATATAAATACATGTGTTTGTACACAAACCATTACTTGTAAAAATACTGAAATTAGAAATAAAATGGACAAAATACATATCAATACATGTATGTGAAGCTAACTTTTTAAGCGGACTTAAGGAAATGAGAGTGTTTTTGACTGTGCATGGAGTAGGAAAGACCGTTAGAGAAACAATATCAATAAGTTCAGGAATTTAAGTATAAAAGTTTTACTGGGGAGACCCAAGTTAGGGGGCTCCTGCACCCTCAGTGCTTGTCTCACTCAAGACATGAGGTCAGCCAAGGTGTAACTTGTATAGTGGAAATGAAAAAGCAAGTTTACTTACAAAGCACACTAGAGCAAGAAGCTGCAAGTGGGCACCCAACTAGTCTGAATGCCCCAACTGTTACAGGGTGCAGCCAAGAGGGGGGCCTCAAATAGGGATTTAGAATGGGGCCCAGAACTCAGGGTGTCCAGGAAATATTAGGATGTCCTCACCACTTCCCCACACAGGTGTGGGTTGGGGCAAGGGACACATGGAACAGGAACATGCAGGGCTGTTTCATACAGCCACAGCTTTGCAGCTAACCTCTAGCGTGGTCATTTAACATAACTATAACCTTTAACTAGTTGCGTAGATATGTTAAATAGGTGTGGCCATGCTCTGAGTCAGAGGGATAGAAGGAACTTCCCCCCAAGATGTAACTGGAAGGCAGGTCCCCCAAGTTACAGCACCTGGGTAAGAGCTTGGAGATGATTGGCCCATAACATGGGGCCATGCCTGCCCAGACTCATGATGATGGCAGCCCAGTGAAGCTGGAAGGATATGAGAGTGCTGGCAAGTGTAGCTGATTGTAGGAGGAGTCGGAAATGGGGCTGCAGAGGAAGATTGGCGCGGGGATTTAAAACTTATCTGTGGCAGCCATTGGGGAGAGAACCACACAGCTTTGCCAGAGTGGGGACTCCCATGGCCATGACAGAAAATCATGTGGCTTTAGCAGAGAATCACCACTCAGCTTTGGCAGAGTGGCCACCCCTCTCCTCGCACCATTGGAGGGAGAACCACACAGTTTTGGCAGAGTGGAGACTCCCACGGCCACTGTGCAGAGAGGACCACTCAGCTGTGGCAGTGAAGGAGAACCATGCAGCTGTGGCAATAGAAAGGAGAGCTACTCAGTTTTGCCAGAGTGGGGACCCCTGCAGCTTTAGAAGGGGGAACCACCACCCAGCTTTAGCAGAGATCCCGGCGACACAGCTGATGGTGCCAGAAACCAAAGAAGGCCCACCAGACAAGATGGATTGCTGGGAAGAACTGGGGACAGCCTGAACCACATGTTTCTATTTCTTTTCCTGAGATATGGTACCCCAGACTGGACAAAGCGGGAAGCAAGGACTGTGTGTGTTTGTGGGTATTTTAAGGGACTTTGGGATTTTGATGAAGACATTGGGTCATTACTTTAAGTTTGTATAGCATTAAATAAACATTTCCTTTCCTTTTCACGAATCTCTGGCATTGAGAGATGTTTTTCCTATAAGGTGGTGGACATAACGAACCTGGGGGGTTCCTTTAGATAATAGTACATCACCTTTGCCCACCTCCCTTGTGTTCTGTAACACAGCTACTGGGATTTTAGGGCTTTTATGCTTGTAAGCAGCTTCTAGGTTCCCCCTCCTCCTTCCCACTCCAGATCTTGGGGTTAACATATAGTTTCAAAGGCTTTCTTTCCCAGATAGTGGAAACGACACATACAGAATTTCAAGAGCTCTCCTCCTCTTATACTACCATGGTTTTTCTTGTAATTTTTGGAACTCTGGGTAATCTTATCTGACCAGGCTCAGGGCTGCTGGGTCAATGATTTAGACATGTCTCCCTCCCTCTCTCTGCCTTGGTTTGCTATTTATCCTGCCTACCATTCTCCCCTCAAGTGACACCATCCAAATGCTTGGGGCGCTGAAGGTTGAATCTGTTTTCTGTATCTACTTCATGGTAATTAGGACCACAGAGCTGATTCTGGGACGGTATCACTTGTTCCCTCTCTGGGCCAGTTGAGAGTTTTGTATGGAATATATCAGCACCCTTATCCAAGAGTTTAAGAGTTATGCTTGAATATTCTGATCGATGGCCATTTGCAGACGAACTGTTGCTAGCCTGGAAGATATAAAACAGGCAGGGATATTAAAAATACAAGGTACAAAAAGGAGTAAGAGAAGTAGGGAAGCCAGAGGACCTAGGAGGGGCACTATCCAAGATTTCCATGACTAGAAGCTGAACCAGGAATCCCAATCCTACATGGCCTAGGTTTAGAGTGGCCTGACCTTATCTAAAAAGTCATGAACATCATTTTGTACTTGGCCTGTTGGGTGATCCAAAAACAGCATTCTTCCTGGAGCATGATGCATCTGCATCCTTGATGGGAAGTAGCATGTCTAGTCCATGCCAGTTTTGAAGAACTACAGGTGCTAAGGAATTAATTAGAGACTGCATGTTAAAAAGGGAAGCATATAGAGTTATATCTTGTCCTAATGATATTGTAAGGGCTTCTTCTAAAAATAAAACTGCTGCTGCTATTACCCTAACACCATGTGTCCAGCCTCAGACCACAACATCTAATTCTTTTGAAAAAGAACCTACAGGCCTCTTAGTGGGCCCTAGTGTCTGAAAAAGGATCCTTCATGCTATTCCATGTTTTTCAGGAACATATAGTTGGAAGGATTTCTCCAAGTCTGGTAAATTTAGGGCTGGAGCCTGCATAAGAGCTTCCTCAAAAGTCCTTTTCCCAGTTGTTAGTTGGTACCTGTTTACCACTTTCCTTTAATGCTTTGTACAGAGGCCTGGCCTTTTCTCCAAATCCTAAAATCCACAATCTGCAATATCTTTTCAATCTTAAGGATGTTTGGAGTAGTTTCTGAGTGGTAGCTCAAAGAGGCCTAAAATGGGATAGCATTCCCATTTTGAGGATAGCATTCTTTTCCCAGGGGTTAGTATAAGGCCTAACTATTCTACTTTTTTGTTGTAGTATTTGAGCCTCAGATATTTATACTCCTGTCCACCATAAAATGTAGGGTCTGTAGTACACGTTTATGGCTCAGTTCCTTTGTAGGGGAAGAGATAAGTGGGTCATCTACATTTTGGATCACTAGACCACCCCTCTCGAGTGACAAGTCCCTGAAGTTCTCTGCTAATGAAACAGTGTGCAGTCAAGAGGGGAGCCCCAAATAGGGATTTGGAATGGGGTCCAGAACTCGAGGTGTCCAGGTAACATTAGAAAGATATAGAGGATGTCCTCACCCCTTCCCCCCACACAGGTATGAGTTGGGGGAAGGGACGCATGGAGCAGGAACATGCAGAGCTGTTTCGTACAGCAACAGCTTTGCAGCTAACCTTGGGCATGGTCATTAAACATAACGATAACCTTTAATTGGTTGCATCGATATGTTAAATAGCTGTGGCCATGCCTTGAACCAGGGGGATAGAAGTGACTTCCACCCAAGATGTAACTGGGGGACAGCTCCCCCTGGTTCCAGTGCCTGTGTGAGAGCTTGGAGAAGACTGGCTCCATGACATGGGGCCATGCCTGCCCAGACTCACTATGGCAGCCCAGTAAACCTGGAATAATATAGGAATGCTGGCAGGAATGTAGGAGTTGTCAGAAATGGGGGTACAGAAGAAGGTTGGCACAGGGATTTAAATCCAGACATGGCAGCCATTGAGGGAGAACCACTCGGCTTTGAGCCAGGGTGGGGACCCCTGCTGCCATGTGAGAGAGAGAACTATGTGGTTTTGCCAGAGTGGGGACTCCCGTGGCTTTGGCAAGAGTGAGGACCCCACAGCTTTGGGGTGCACTCCTTGGTCACATGGTTTAGGAAGTAGGAGAGACTTTGCCTGGAAGAAAAAGGGTGAAAGGACTCTTGCCAGTAGGCCACGAGAAGGTGCCACATGACTTTGGATTAACTGAGGTCCAAACCTGGAGATCCTGATGGTGACACAGCTGATGCTGCCGGGAGTCTGAATCACGGATCTCTACTTCTTTTCCTGAGATATGGTACCCCAAATTAGGGCAGGGGGAGAAGGAAGGGCTGTGTGCGGCTGTGGGTATCCTAAAGGAATTTGATATTTTAATGAAGACATTAGGTCATTACTTTAAGTTTGTATTGCTTTAAATAAACATTTCCTTTCCTTTTCACAAATCTCTGGCATTGAGAGACATCTCTCCTCTGGCAGTGGACAATGCAAACCTAGTGGGGGGTCCTTTTGGTAATAGTATATCATACCCCCTTGGCCCTGCTCGGTAACACTAATGCTTGTCTAAATGAATGAGAGCTATACCCAAATCCCTGAGGGAGGACACTCCAGGTTAGTTGTTGTTTATGTCCCTGTAAATCTGTCCATTCAAAAGCAAATACAAACAGAGAAGCTGGATTCCTAGAACACTCATCTAGCTGGGGAGGTCTGTCCTACAAGGGGCCCACCCTCCAGAAGATAATTCCAGTTTTTTTGGTCCCCCCTCAGTTCACTTTCTTACCACCTGCCATACATAGCACTGCCCCTCTTTGCAGCTCCTACAAGGGGAATACAGATGCAAATAGAGTTGTCAGAAGCCACCTGGGGCAAAGAAGTGCAGCAAACTTGTAACAGGCCGATGATTTACACGTATTTTGTATTTTTCCCTGGGCTATGTTTAGAGGCAGGAAAGGCTTGCAGAATTTGTGTAGTGGGTGTGAGTGCACTGCCTGTGAGTGGGGCTCCATCCCCAGTTCTCTTATGTGCCTCATTTGCTCCCCTGGCTGTCTAACATAATCCAGGGGGGCTTGGAGTGTTGGGTTGTTACCAAATGAAAGTCAGGGTTCAGCTGCCTGCCACCACCCATAGCCAAATTCTGAAAGCACAGGTTCGTGAGATAGGAAAGAGGTCTTTATTCAAGAGCTGCACAATCTGGGAGGGTAGCAGACTCCTACCTCAAAAGCGTATTCCCTCTGGAAACCCAGAGGAAAATCCAATCACCCAACAGCCCAACACCAACATCCAAAGTTCCTTCTCCCATTTAAAAATACTGTCCCTCGAGCATTGCAGGTGGCCACTGAGTGGTCATCCAAGCAGCTCAACGTCTCTCCCAGCCACTGTGAGGCCCCAAGCCCCCTCCTCAGAATCCACCCGTGTGGCCAGCACCACCATTGTCCACGCAGCTTCTAAGGCCAGGAGTTCCCATAAATGCATCAGCCAACACATCCATGAGGTGAGTAAAGAAGAACCCGTCTCTCTATTCCCTTGGGTTTGTATAAGTTACCCATGTGGGCTTGGGCCAGGTACTTTTCTCCTAGCCCAAACTTCTGCATGCTCCAGGAGGTTCTGGTCCTAACCTATACCATCTTTTCCCCAGGCTAGACTGACAAGTCTTCTCTGGCACAGCACTTCCCCCTGCCACCATCTTGGCCTCTAAGGTACAAGAAGGTTTCCCACCATCTTGACCCCCAACCAGGAACTGGAATGAGGGGGGCTTTTCCCACAGCCAATCATTTTCATTAGCCTTGTGTGTGCTCGGCACAGTGTTTCCTCCTGCCACATCTCTCCCAGGGGTGGGGGAATCTGTCATCGGGAGCAAGATGCATTGGGGTGGAGTATTCACAAGGCACTAGCTTGGTTACCTGGGCAACACAGCCTCACCTGCGCTGCCTGGCATGGTTTGCTTTAGTTTGCAGTTGCTTCTTGGGCTCCGCATGCTTTGCCAGGCAGGCTATCAGTATCAATTCCCCCCCCTCAACACTCTGGACCCTTGTAATCTTACAAGGGCAAATGGCGAAGGTCTCATTTTTCTGTAACTACTTCCTTCTAACAAAGGGTGTAGTCTTACCTTTCCTTGAATCCAGAAAGGGGGCAGTCAAAAATGGTAGGAAACTTTTATGGTGGGAGAAAGGTCTTGCAAAGTCCAGGTCAGCTGGCTGTCCCTAGGAAGTGGTATACGTGATGTCCAAAGGATGGTGTTGCTGGATAAGCAAAGCTAGTAGATAGATGGCTTCACACTTGAAAATGGGCTTCCACACTGAGACCTGCTATGCAGACAAATAATCAAGTGTTTTGTGAGCGGTCAGAAACCAGAGACAGACTAATGGATCTCCATGACCTGACCCTGAATAGGGCTTTGGGTAGCACCTTCCCTTCACCCCAGCAGAAAAATATGCTGAGGAAGACACCACTTGGGAAATGCGAAAGGAAAGAAAGGACTTAGCTTTGGGAGCCACTGTCCCTTTTTGAAAGAGGAATTTTTAACCTCCTTCAGGAGTGCAGGTCCAGCTTTCCCTTTCAGTACCAACCACAGCAGCAAGGTCTGAGTCCTTCTCAGGCACTTCCTGCTTTACGCACTTGTGGTGGATCCAAGGCTTGATTCCCATGAACTTTAGGGAAAAGTGTGTTGTCAGTATGATGTCATAGGTACCAGTCCTGGTACTTTCCTTGGCTAACTGCTGTTCAGGGCTTTGAGTCTTCCAGGTCTTTAGTACATCTCAGTCTCCCAGCTGGAATAAGTGTAAAGGCTCATCAGACAGATAGAAAGACCTGCAATGAGAAAACTTGTGCAAAATTGTTAGTGTTTGCCTTCAATGTTTCCCATAATGGTGTTGCCCACCATTGCCCATAATGTTTAATTTTTGACTTGTGCTCTAAATCTAACTGTGCTCCTAAAACAGATAATTGGAAGGGTCTCTCACATACTATTTCAGAAGGGCTTAATGTAAGACCACTTCAGGGTGCTTCCCTAATTTGGAGCAAGGCAATAGGGAATGTCTGGTCCCATTTCAAATATGTTTCCTGGCATATTTTGACCAGCATCTTTTTTATTGTATGATTCATTTTTCTAAGTCTTTCCCACAGATTGAAATCTCCAAGATGCCTATAGTTTCCACTGAATCTGTGGTGCCTATTCCACTTCCGAGATATATCTGTGAAGTTAATGACAGTCCATTGTCACCTTCAATGATGTGAGGAAGTCCAAACCCAGGGATTATTTCTTTAATTAGAAGTTTTGCTACCTCAGTTGCCTCCTCATTTCTAGCGGGGTATGCCTCTACCCATCCAGAAAAAGTGTCCACAAAAACTAATACTCAGCGTTTCCACAAAAACTAAAAACTCAAAGTTTCCTCTGGTTTTAGTCATCTGTGTAAAGTCAACTTGTCAGTCTTCAAATAGGTATAACCCTTTATATCGTACTCCCTTTTCCACTGGGGCACATTCTGTCTTAGGATTGTTTTTGGCGCACGTCTGACAGGCTTGCGTGATCCTCTGACTGGTCCTTTGCAAATGTGGCCTAATGAGGTTCATTAAGCATCCCTTAAGTTTTTTTCCTAATATTTCCCCAAATATAGTCAGGGAATTCTTAAATCCTTGCCACAGCACAATCCAACAGTATTGGAACATAGGTTTAGTTTCTGGGTCCTGCCATTCAAAGGCAAATAATAATTGAGCCTATTTATCTATTGGGGTGCAGAAAAAGGCATCCTTCAAATCTAGCACTGAAAACCATTTGCTACCCCAGGGACAACAATATATAAGGGCTGAGCATTGTAGGATGAATATTCTCGACATTGTCATTTATGGCTAGTGCTTGAATCCCCTCTAAAGCTTTCTTTTTAAGGGGATATTGTTTCAGCCATGGGACCTGCATCCCTTCTTTTAGATTAGTTTTTATGGGTTGGATGTTAACCACTCTACCTTAGGTTCCACTGGCCCAAATGGGTTGATTGACCTACTCACAGATCTTGGGTGGGAAGAGTTTACCTCCGGGTCCTTCTGAGGAAGTTGGGAGCACCTGGAGCTGGACGGCATGTTTCAGATGGACTTCTACACATAATTGCTGCTTCTCGAGAGAAAAAGTTATTTGTGCATGCAGTTTACAAAGAAAACCTTGGCCCAGCAATGGAATGGGGCCATGTGCCATGTAGGGAAACTACACACAAGCTTTTGATCCCTGAGCTGGCAATTCTTTGTAATTTTCTGGTTCCTCCAGTAACCATTACTACAGCTGAACTTTTCTTGGTTAGTTTTATATTTAGCACTGAGTATGTAGCTCCCATATATACTAGGAAATCAATTACCTTGTTTCCCACCTTCAATTGTACCCAGGGCAGCTGTGGGAAAATAGTAATAGATTAGGAGATGACTAGGGGAGCCCTTTAGCTTCCCTATCTATCATCAGATTCTCTTTTCCTCTCTAGCATTTCTCAGAGAGGATTTCCATTCTATTTTTCCTTTTGAGTTTCAGGCATTCCCTTCTTCTATAACCCTCCTCCTTGTAATAGGCACAAGGCACCTAATGGCGCCTAATGGGTTTTTCTTTCTTTGTTTAAGGCTCCACCTCTCCTGATTTCCACACACTGTTCCTAAGAATACGGTGGTCTGCTTTAATTTCCTTTATTCCTGTTCATTGTAAACTTTAAAGGCTATGTCCACAAGCTTGGAGGGATTCATTCCCAATGACTCATCTAAATGTTGGAGCTTCCTTCTGATATCTGGGGCATTTTGTCCAATAAAATTCATGTTTACCATCCGGACATTTTCTGGTGCCTATGGGTCAGCATCAATGTGCTTTCAATAGGTCTGATAGATCCTTTCTAAAAATTCAGAAGCTCTTCATTTGGTTTTTGTTGAATGGCCTGATCATACTCAAGCTCTTGTTTAGGCACCCTTTTCTTAAGCACCTTTGGTAATGTTCTAGGAAGTCTAGGTCACCACTATTTGGATCCAAGTTAGGCTCTGTCAAGAGAATTGCCTTGGCTGTCGTTGGACATCCCTTGGGATTCTCTTGGTGGAGGCATTGAGCCTCTTCATTAACCTTATTTATAACTAGGTGCTGATCATCTGCTATTAGCTGGATGTTACAGAGAGCCTGTACATCTGCCCAATTTGGATGATGAGTGGCAAAAATGGACGTGATAAGGTTAGTAGTTTCCTGAGGATTCTCCCTATAGGAAGAGTTGGAATTCCGCCAATTCAATAAGTCTGAAGTGGAAAATGGAATATGGGCCCAGTAGTAGCCAGGGGGCTGGCCTTCCTGATATATTCCACCTATAGGGTATTGCCTCAAAAGAAATTGTCTTATTCTGGATAGGGATGCTCCCTGGCTAAGTTAGGTGCTCTACTGGGTCTTTGATGGGGAGACCATTCCTTCATCATACAGAGGTGGGGCTGTTGCCCCTCTGGGCCCTATTCCAGGGGTATCTAGCAGAGGGAGTGGTGACAGGGGAAGTCTTCCTGATGTTCATCCTGCCTCCCCTGGGTCCAGGGCATTGATGAGATTTCCCGTCTTACTATTAGGAAGGGGTTTTGAAGCTACTTCCCTTCTTTGCATCATTAAATGGTTCCCTTTCTTTGCTGAATCCTTATTGTGTAACAGCCTAAACACCTGAACAAAGGGGATTTCATTCCATTCATTTGACTGCTGGCAAAATAATTCCAATTGCATGATGTGATAGTAATTAGGGAACCATTTAGGGACCATTTCACCCCACAGTCTAAAATATACACAAGCCATACACTGTTACAAAACCAATTCTTTCTTAGGCATTGGATAACGGATCTACATGGACCAATCTGCTTAATTTGGCCCAGTGGGCTCCCTTCATGAGCCAAAACAGAATAGCCTCTGATGGCCTGAACATACATACCCACAATTATAACTACAATGAGACCCTTGGCCAACTGAGAACATATAAACAAAACTTGACTCCATAACTCCATTATTCCAAACATGTGCACACAAGCAAGTTTTATTGTCTTATCTTCTGCCAACCAGTACCACAAAAGGTGGCCTCACCCAAAACTCAGGTGATCTTCACTCACTCTTTGAGTCTGTCTACTTCCTAGCCCATTTTCTCAGTGCTCCCCACCCCCAGAGTTCAGATGGTCCTTACTCAGACTCCAGTTCATGGCCCCAAAACTGGGGTGATCATCACCCACTCTTAGAGTCAGTCTCCTCAGAACCATTTTCTTCCTACCAGCCAGTGATTTCAGGCAGCAGGAACCTTGAGCAGGAGTGCAGAGGAATCCTTTGAGATGGGGAAATCCCCACAGTCCCACTCTTGGGGTCGACTTGCCACAGGGAGCTGGGACATGAACACAAGCCCTCTGGGACTTACCAAGATCCACAGTGTCCCTTTGTCATCAACAAATCTGTTATGAATGAAAATGGGGGCTCAGCTGCCTTCTACCACCCATAGCAAAATTCTGAAAGTAGAGGTTGATGATATAGGAAAGAAGTCTTTATTCAAGAGCTGCACAATCTGGGAGGGTGGCAGACTCCTGTCGCAAAAGCCTATTCCCTCTGGAAACCCAGAGGAAAGTCCAGCTGCCTTAGCTAGCCCAACACCAAGGCAGAATCCAGAGTTCCTTCTCCCACTTAAAAAATACTGCTCTTTGAGAACTGCAGGTGGCCCCTGAGTGGTCATCCAAGTCTCCTCCTCTCTTAGCCACTGTGAGGCCCCAAGCCCCCTCCTCAGAATCTACCTATGTGGCCAGTACCACCACTAGCCACGTGTCTTCTAAGGCAGGAGTTCCTATAAACACATTAGCCGACATGTTCTCAAGGTGGGTAAAGAAGAGCCCATCTCTCCCTCCCCTGTACTTATATGTTATCTGTATGGACTGGGGTCAAGTAGATTTCTCCTAGCCAAAACTTCTGTGCACTCCAGGAGGTTCTGACCCCTGACTAATCCCATCTTTTCCCTGGGATAGATTTACAGGTCTTCTCTGGCATAGCACCACCCTTGCCACCATCTGACCTCTAAGGTACATGTGATTGCCTTCCCTAGTCCCACCTCCAACCAGGGACTGGAAAGGGCATTAGGAGGCCTTTTCCCTTAACCAGTCATTTTTGCTAGACTTGTGCATACTCAGTGTGTTTCCCCTGCCCCATCTTGCCTGGAGGTGGGAGAATCTATCATGAGGAGCAGGACACATTGGGGCAGAGCATTCACAAGGCACTAGCTTAGTTACACAGTCAACACAGCCTCACCTGTGCTGCCTTGGGGAGTTTGTGGTCCCTCCTTTGGCTCTGCAGGCTAGCCAGGCAGGCTATGGGTATCATGGAAAACAGCCCTTATTTTCCATGTCCCCAGATGAGCCAAATTTATATTACAGCGGTGGGATTTTTCTATAAGGCCCTACACATCTTAGGGGTTGAACCCCAGACACCTCCACAAGGTCCCCAACTCATGTAGGGACAACCGAGAACTTGAACTGGAGGAAGGAAGTGCATCTTCAATATTCAGAGCCAAGGCAAACCTGAGCATTTGGTGTCAATTTTATCCTTGTTTCTGCCTCTAAACACAGGCCTAGTATGTTTGAATACCCCTCTCCCACAGTGCTGCATCTCCTCTTTAACTGTGAAGATAAAACAGGCAATAAAACATTGCTGGTAGGACTGTACTCACTGTGCTCCAGGTGACTGGAGACAAAGGGTGAGTGGGTGTCTGAGATCCAAGTTATGGCACCAGTAAATATGTTACCAGACCCAAGTTAGGGGACTCCCCCTCCTCGGTTCTATTTTTTTCTTCCCCTCCTCAGTTCTTGTCTCACTCAAGAGATGAATTCAGGTGAGAGACAACACACATGGTGGAAATGAGAGAGCAAGTTTACTTATGAAATACACTTGAGCAAGAAGCTGCAGGCAGGCATCCAGCTAATTTGGGTGCCCCCACTATTGGGATTTTAGGGCTTTTGTGCTATAGCCAGCTTCTAGGTTCCCCCTCCTCCTCTCCTCTCTAGACTTTGGGATTAATATATAGTTTCAAAGGCTTTCTTTCCCAGATAGTGGAAATGACACATACAGAATTTCAAGGGTTCCCCTCCTCTTGCACTATCATGGTTTTCTTGTGATTTTCCAAACACCTGGCAGTCTTAGCTGACCAGGCTCAGGGCTGCTGAGTCAATGAGTGAGACATGTCTCCCTCCCAACTCTGCCTTAGTTTGCTATCCATACAGCCTAATAAAAGATTGTAAAGAAACCAAGGATCATGTACAATTATGCAAAGTTCTGTCTTCTCTAACTTAAGATGTTATTAAAAGTTTTACATTTTATCAAAGATATCCTGCAGAGGCTATTTTTCTATTCAAGTTTCTTTCAAATCCATCTCATATGGCAATCTAGTTAAAAACTTAAATGAAAACAACTTTATGAAATAAAACTTAACTTGTTTGTGTACAGTTTGCTAACCATTAGAGGAGTGTGTGTATAATCCTCCAGGGCAAGAGCCAGGATTCTGGATGTGTCTTCTCCCCTACTACCAACTGCAAGGGTCCTGTGGAGCAGAACAGCCCCTCAGGGCAAGGACGTCTGGAGTGCCACTGAGGACCCTCCCCCAGATGAGGGTGGGTGGGTACCAATGCTAGTACCTAAGAGCTCTGCTAATTTAGTGGGGTTTTGTGCAATATCTAAATATCTAAACATCTAAAGAGAGAAACATTAAATGACCACTCCAGAATGGCATCATGCTGCTCCTCTGCCAGTAATTAATGTCAGTACTACCAATAAGATTTGTGTTCACAATTGTTTCAAAACAGGAGTCTGAGGGCCCCTATGAAGCCAAGTGTTAATGTCATTTCCTTCTCAAAATTTGTCCACACCAGTCATGGTCATTTTGATATTTACTCAACTCCAACAATATCTATGCAGATTCTCTTACAGTTGATAAAGTACAAACTACTTCAGAAGCATTACTGAATATAACAGATTCAAATAACTGTTCACAACTGTTATCATTTAGAGGGAGAGGGAATTGAGAAACTTTGGACATTATTATCAGTCCAAGGACATTACTGAAGAGTTTACTATATTATATTGAACCAAGATATTGTCAACTCTTCCTTTTAACAAAAAGAAAACTTTAGAGAAGGAGGAATAAATATCAATGACCTTATTAGAGAACAGTATTTCTACCTTCCCAGGTATGTATTAGCAGACTCTGAACAAAAGGAAGTGAGAGAACGCTGTCACTTTTAGGGGGCACCAAGTTCCCCATGTAGCAGCCCCTACATGGGACACAGCACACAATGAGGCCCCAGCTGTGTAGAGGACAAAGAGCTGTAAGAAAAAGAGATGGACTGCAGTAGAAATGTCCTGATGGGCTGCTTCAGCTGAAGAATGTGGAGCCCAGTTTGAATAGTATAATCACTGGCTAAACTAAAAGAGAACATCTGGACTCTGTCCTCACAGTCTTCAGGGTGTCTTCACAGAGAGAGGTGAATGGTTAAATTACTGAACGAGAACTCTGGCAAAGGGAAAGTGCTGCCTCATCACAGCTGATCAGAGTGTGTCTGCAGAAAGGGGCAAGCCCCTCACCAGGGTCAGCCTCCCTGTGCAGAGGCAGCAGATGAAAACAGCAGAGGCACTGAGGCTCTGACACCAAGGACCTGCAGTAGAGAGGGACCTCCTCTGGGGAAAACTTGGCAAGAGTAATGGCCTTGTTTAGAGACAGAGCAGAAGACTGAAATGGGATATTATGAAACCGGGGTACCTGGGAGGACTGCAAGAAAGAACATTTATTAATGTTCCTTTCCTTTTGATAACTTGCCTTTTCAATCTTTGTTACCAGAAGACTGAAGGTAGAGTTAGTTCTGGCCAAACAGGTGGCACAGTGAAGATTGTTCCAGATTTCTGTCTGGAATTTTAGCCAAATGAAATAACTGCCCTAGTCCTTGGGCCCACAGGCACTGATAACTCAAGGGTTTTCAAAAACTCATTATTTTTAACTACTCTAAGAAATGTTATTCATCAGATAAATTTTTGTTAAGAAGCTACTATTTTCTGGGCACTGTCATATAGTGAACAAAAGGCACAAAACTTCCCGTTCTCATCAAAAACACAGAATAATGGATGGGAAAGAGAATAAACAAGACAAATAGGTAAAAAATATATGGAACATTTGATTGTAATAAGACATAAGTAGATTTTTTAAGCAGAAGGGAAGTAAGAAATATTGAGTAACAAGATACAGTTTTCTGTAGGTGGGCCAAGCAGTGCCTCTGTGAGGAGGTGTCATTTGATAAGAGACCTGAGTGCAGTGCAGCCCTGTACCAGGTGGGAATCCAGGGACATTCCAGGGAAAGGAAACAAGTTCAATGCCAGAGCAGGAGCAGTTACTGCCTGCAATGAGCAGCAAGGACATCAGGGGGCTGGGCCTGATTAAGAGAGAGAAATAAAAGTAAGATGGGGTAACAGGGTGCCAGGTCCTGTAAGGCCTTGAGTTCACAATGAGCTTGGCTTTCACTCTGAGTCAAGTGGAAAGCCACTGGAAAGGACTGAACAGAGTATTGTGTGTTATTTACATTCAAACAGGCTCATTCTGGCTGCTGTGTTTAGAATTCACAAGAGGGAACAAAAACAGCAAGAGGGAGACTAGTGAGGGTGCTACTCCTGTAATCCAGGGAGAGAAGGTGGAGGCTTGGACCAGGTGGCAGAAGTGGGGGTGGTGGTCAGTAGTCAGATGTTAGACATATCTTTTTTTTTCTAGAAAATTCTGTATTTTAAAAAAAGATTTATTTATTTATTTTTATAGAGGGGAAGGGAAGGAGAAAGAGGGAGAGAAACATCAATGTGTGTTGCCTCTCAGGCGCCCCCTACTAGGGACCTGGTCTGCATCTCAGCAGGTGCCCCGACTTGGAATCCAACCTGCAGCCCTTTGTTTTTCAGGTTGGCACTCAATCCACTGAGCCACAACAGCCAGGGCAACTCTTGCAAATTCTTTAAGTAAAGGCAACTAATCTAACAGCTCCAGATCAAAGAACATCATGAAGACTTATTTCAAGTTGCCAATATATAAAGTGGAAGTTTTCATAAAAGCCCTATTACGTTTCTAATCATTAAAGATATCTGTTTCATCAACTTTCTTTAAAAGCCATCTTTGAAAACTATTCTAAAACTAATCAGAAGTATAAAAATGAAAATAATTTCAAGTGTATGTAAAGTCTTTCTAACACAACAATTCTAAAGGAATGAGAAATATCACTGCTTTTGTGTACACATTGAAATGTAACTTACACTGACTTCAGAAATCTTTTAAAAAGAAACGTTCCCACAAGTAGGTACAGAGTATTTCTGGAGGTGGGAGGCTCTGATGATGAGGCTAGAAAATCCAAGTAAAACACAGATGAGAGACAATCAGGAAATGAAACCTAGCGAACTGGGTAGAAAATCATACCCAAGCACAGCTATGGCAAACTCTGTCCTATTATGTAATGCATGATGGTGTCAAGAGTTTACATCCAGTAAAAGATTAAGCCCTCCAAAGTTAAATTATTTTATTTAAGGCTTCCTTCATAACTAGCTGGTACAGAGACTATGTGAAGAAGAAATACATAATTTTAACATGCACTTTGTAAAATGAAACTCACTTGCTTTGTAGTTTCAGTTCTAAGTAACATCAGAGCAGGGTGTGGGCCTGCTGGTCTCCAGCCAGGATTGCAGGAACACTTTCCTGGGGGTAAGGATGCCTGTGAGCTGCTAGGCTTGGCCTCCTAGAGACAGGGTTGGGCACCTTTACTTGTGCTGCTGCTTTGACCTCCGGATCACGCCGAGAGAGAAAATTAAAGTCCTTAGGACACAGATCCTGAAATTTAGTACTCATAAGGAGAACTCTGGGGCTCAAACTGTTCCCAGAGCAGAAGAGAGGAGGTAAGGTGGAGGTCTTCTCCCCAGCTCTACCCAGAGCAACACCTTTACCCACAACAAACAATTCTGGTTCTGGTGCAATGCCCCTATACCATGAATGGGAACACAGGTTGGCTGAAAGGAGACACAATTTAATCATGAATACCTTTTCCTAATCACAACTGCTCTCCCTTTATTTATACTAGGTAGCTTATTGACAAATAAAAAGGTCCCTTGTGTTCAAAAACTATGCCAACACTTCAGGATTTAAATCCAATAGGATAATATCCATAAAAGAACTTTGTAAGCCTCAGGACAGTGAAGTATATTAAAGTCCTACAGAAACATTAACAAGTCATCACCCTAGACTAGGTTAAAGACATGGATTATGCCAAGGAATTCTGTCAAAGTATAATTAAAACCTTTTTGCCCAAATCATTGTTACCTTGAATTAAATACATGGCTAGAGCCAAATATGGATCATAGACCATCTAAGACATTGATATGATTGAGAGAGTAAAAAATTCATGTAGAAGCATTACCAAATATATAAGAGCTTCAAACCATTATGTATCCTGTCAGTTTCCATTATAGGGGTGGGCAGTTGAGAAATTTTTGAAGTTACAAAGGGTCTTCATCTTTGAACAATGCAGAAATCTGAGATAAGGTAAAAAGACCAGTTTGGGTAGGACAGATATAACTTATACCCTCTGAGACAGGTGCTTTAATCTCCCAGGAGTGTTCCCAGCAGAATTCAAACAATAAAGAAAATAAAGACAGAAAACTGTCTCCCTGTAAGGGCACAGGCAAGTCACCCATCCACCATCTCCACAACTCTCTCTCTCTCTCTCTCTCTCTCTCTCTCTCTCTCTCTCACACACACACACACACACACACACACACACACACACACACAGAGTCTCTGGGCATGTAGCAACCAATAAGCAGGAAATCCTTCATGTGTTGTTTCATGTAGGATGCTGGAGTGCTTTGGCTAAGATAAGATACTGCTTCAGATGTAAACAGAATAAGTCTGTGGAGAGTGATAAGAACACCCCCAGAGGAGAGTCTATTGCACAGAGTAGCAAGAGGAGTTAACGTAGCAGAGGGTGATCCTGAGACCCCTAGATGTCTAGTTCACTGAGGACCTAGGATAGAAAGCTCTGTATGAGAAACATGTTCATTCAGGGACTGTAAGTGAGACAGTAAAAGCTAAGAAGGGATGTTAGGAATCTGGGGCTCAGGTTGCTGTAATGTGCCTGATGAATGAAGAACTTAGGTCTAATAACTTCTTTAAAAAAAATTAAACTCCTTTCTCACTCATTATGACCACCTGACTGGAAACTGGACTTGTGCTGGTGTAATGGATGACAAAATAAATAAATTTCAAAACCACAATGAGATATCATCTCACACCTATTAGAATAGCTATTATCAAAAAGACAAGAAATAACAAGTATTGGTGAGGATCTGGAGAAAAAGGAACCCTTGGGCACTGTTGGTTGGAATTTAAATTGGTGCAGTCACCAATGGAAAACAGTGGGAAGGTTCCTCAAAATTTAAAAGTGGAACTACCATATGAACTAGCAATTCCACTTCTGGGTATTTATGTAAAGAAAACAAAAACACTCTCAAAAAGATATCAGAACCCCTATGTTATTGCAGCATTAAATTTGTTTTCTTTTACTGAATCTAGAAAGAGGGGGATCAGAGGGGAACTAGAGGGAGAGGAACATTGATTGGTTGCCGCTTGCTCATACCACAGCTGGGTATTGAACCTGCAACCCAAGCATGTGCCTTGACCAGAAATCAAACCTGCAACATTTCAGTTTGTGGGACAACACTCCAACTAACTGAGTCACATCAGCCAGAGCCACTGCAAGATTATTGACAACAGCCAAGACACAGAAAGCACCTAATATCCACTGAGGGATGAATGGATAAAGAAAACATGGCATATACACATGATGGAATATTATTTAACCATGAGAAAGAAAGAAATCCTGTCATTTGTGACAGCATGGGTAGACCTTGAGGACACTATGCTAAGTGAAATAAGTCAGACATGGAAAGGCATATACTGTATGATCTCACTTATACATGGAATCTAAAAAAAAAAAAAAGACAAATTCATAGAGAACAGATTGATGATTGCCAAAGGCAGGGGGGATGTGGGTGGGCAAAATGGGTAAAGGAATGGCTACTACAAAGGCCTGACACAGCAACAGCCTGGCATGTGTGGGGACAGCAAGACAACCTGGTAGCTGGAGTGGAGTGAGTGGAGTGGGTGGAGGTCATGAAGATAACAATAAAAAACTGTGGAATGTTTATATCATGTAGGATCTCATATAAAGACTTGGCTTTTACTCAAAATGCGATGAGAAGTCATTGGAAGGTCTGGGGCAGAGTGATGTGATTACACTTCAATTTATACAGGATCGTGTTGGCTGCTATGTTGAAAATACATTTGGATGGGAGGGGGTGTGAGGACATGATGGGGGTGAGGAAGAGTGAGAAAGTAATAGGATCAATGGGTTAAAGGTCTAGGTGAAAAAGACACGTTCGAGTGTGAGCACTAATGGTAGTGAGTGTAAGGCTAGTGAGTGTAAGGGGAGGAGACGGTAGTTCAATGTTTGAATCCGAGATGATGGAAACCTCATACCTATTGGTGATTCTATTAGTCTCTTAGGACTGCTGTAACAAAGTATAACAAACTGAGTAGCTTAAAGAACTAAAATATATTGTTTCACAGTTCTGGAGGCTGGATGTCTTCAAGATCTGGGAATTAGTTGGTTCTCTCTGAGGGCTGTGAGGAAAAATGTGCTCAATGCCTCTCCCCTAGCTTCTGGTGGCTTGTTAGCAATCTCTGCCATTCCTTGGCTTATAGAGGCACCACCGCAATCTCTGGCTTCATGTTCACATGGTGTTATCCTTATGTATGTGCCTCTGGGTCCAGATTGTCCTTTTTCATAATGATACCAGTCACATTGAGTCAGGGCCCACTCTAATGGTGTCAGGTTACCTAGTTACATCTGCACCAGGCCTATCTCCAAACAAGCACACATTCTGAGGTACTGACACTAGAACTTCAACACATGAATTTTAGGGGGTGGAAGGTTCACACAAATCAATTAGTAACAGTCATGGTAAGGTCAATAATGTGACCATGAACGTGGAGATGGGTGGAGGTCAAGATCATTAGATGAGAAGCAGACAACGAGGTGAAAGTCCAACATACTGAAATGATCATCTACATGTCTACTGAGCCACCACGAATCATGACAGGAATAGTGTCTGAGGGCATGAGTGCCTCCTCCCTTCAGCTGTCTACAGATGGAAGTCAAAATGCTGCACTGGCCAAAAAGTTCGTTTGGGGTTTTTTTGGTAACATGGCTCTAGTAGTGCCCAGTTATCTTTAACTTCACTCAGACAACTTTGTAAGAATGTTGTGACAGCATGCATTTTAAAAAACTTATCAAAATTGATAAGTTTTTGTGTGGCCATTTTCATATTGAAGATGGAAGAAAATAAGCAACATTTTTGACATATTATGCTTTATATTTCAAGAAAGGTAAAAACACAACTGAAATGCAAAAGAAGATTTGTGCAGTCTATGGAGAAGGTGCTGTGACTAAGTGAATGTGTCAAATGTGGTTTGTGAAGTTTCATGCTGGAGATGTCTCACTGGATGATGCTCCATGGTTGGGTAGACCAGTTAAAGCTGGTAGTAATCAAATCAAGACATTAATTGAGAACAGTCAACATTATATCATTCAGGAGACAGCTGACGTAATCAAAATACCCAAATTAATTAAGTTATTGGTGAAAATGAAAAATGTGTCTTTTATTTTATAGAAATAACTAAATGAACTTTTTTGGCCAGCCCAATATATTAAAATGTATAAAAAGCAAATATTCAGCAAATTCTCAAAGGTGAAATATTTGAACACTAAAGTTTAAAATGACATGGTAGTCTATTTTTTTATTCCACTTATCTTCCAGTAACTTCAAAAATCTTTCATTAGGAATCAGTTTACTAATAACTGCTTATACTACTGGCTCCATATAGTGCTTATAAACAGATGAGGCAGAGCCCTTCCCTTCAGTCTTGCCTGAGGTGACAGAGACACTGCAGGGGAGACAGGAGGATCAGGGATGAGCCTCCCAGCATCCCAGGGTCAAGGAGACATCTACTGGTCTGAGATGCCCTCTGCTCAGAATTCTCTTTGGCAGGAGCAGGTACTACTGCCTGTAGTTGGAGCACCACCTCACCAATACTCCTTACACCCACCAGGAGACCTTTGGTAGTCTATGATACTATGCCTTATGCCCTAATTTTGTCCCCTCACTTTCTCCCCCAACCTGCCTCACACCCTACTCTAGCAGCCCTCCTTTAACTTCACCTGTACAATGTCCCCACTGTGCTCCAAGTGATACTCCCCTCCTACTCACAGGTCCCAGTCCTCTGGCCTTTATTGTGTCTTACACAAAGTACTTATCATAACTTTTCATTGTGATGAAGTCTTTTGAGTGTGTGTGTGCATGTGTGTGGCTTTTCCCTCCAAAGGACTATAAGTGCTATGAAGGAATTTCAACATTTCTTCTTGTTATCATCTATTTGTCTTGAGTGTGATGCCTCACAGGTACTCAATAAATATTAGGTATAATAGGTGCACTATAAATATTTGGTACATAATAGGTGCTAAGTAAACATTTATTGGACTTCCAGCCAAGATGGAAGCGTAAGTAACCATGGCTCGCCTCCTTGCACAACCACAGTGAAAAATACAACTAAATTACAAAACAACTATCACCCAGAATCATCAGAAAATCAAGCTGTATGGAAGTCTGACAACCAAGGAACTGAAGAAGTCACCTTCATCAGATGGGTAGAGGGGAAGAGATAGGGAACCTCAGAGAACCAGAGTGGGCTGGTCCCACAAACACATGTGGTGGAAACATATCAGGATCAATATCAGGAGCAAGGGATCCAGCCCCACACCAGACCACCCAGTCCAGGGTTCCAGCGCCAGGAAGAGAAGTCCCCATAACTTCTGGCTACAAAAGCTACTGGGGGTTAGGGAGACAGAAGAAATTGCAGGATTCTTAGGCATCCCCTCTTAAAGAAAAGGCACTTAAGAAAAAAGATCAAAACTATGAACATTAAAATGGCAATAAATTCACAACTTTCAACAATTGAGTCTAAAAAACAAAATAAGCAAACAAGCAGAACAGTAACAGAATCAATGATATGGAGATCATTTGGATGGTTACTAGTTGGGAGGGGGAAAGGGCAGAATGGGGTTAAAGGTTCAGGGATAACCCATAGACATGATCTAAGGAAAGAGAATTGCCAGAAGAAATGGGGGTGTTGGGTGGAGGGGGACAAAGGGGGAAAATTGGGACAACTATAATGGCATAATCAATAAAAAATATATGTAAAAATAAAAATTAAATTTTTGTTGAATAAATGAACAAATACACAATTCAAGATAAAATAATACTTATCTCTGGTAACAATATATGCACCAATTTTTGTGGACCTCTAACACCTCTTCCATCTACACTGTATGTATACAGGATTGATCATCTGAAATATGTTTATAATGTTCATTGTTTCCAGTTGCTCAAAGTTCTGCTACCTGGCTCAGCACTAGGTGTGCCCTATGGACTGAAGTCAGAGTGACTAACGTGATTCAAGACACTAAGGCACCGAGACAAGTTTCATCAAGGCAAGTAGCAGCTCCTATGCCCAGTGGATGTGCACCTATAAAAGGGGTAAAGGATTTGGGTAGGCTTATGATACTCACACCAAAAATGACGAGCATGGGTTTCTTCTCTGGCCAGTCATAGGACTGCAGACTGAGGCCTCAGTTTAGCTCACTGTTCACATTTGACCTCCAGGAGACCTCACCAGGAAGCTTTTATGAGTAGTCCCAAACACAGATAGGTCAAATTTTCAATCTGGCTAGGTTTTGTGACTTGTTAGGGGTGTCAAACTCATTTTCACCAGGATCTACATCAGCCTTGCTGTTACTTTCAGAGAGCCAAATGTAATTTTAGGACTGTATAAATGTAACTACTGCTTAACCAAGCAAGGAGCTTGGTGCTGCTGCCAGGTAGAAACAAGGTGCCAAGCAGGATAAAACAAGGTGGAGGGCCAGATTTGGCCCGCAGGACTTGTGCTTGCCACCTGTGTTATACATTAAATATTTTAAAAACCTAGTCTCCTAAATCTTTCACATAAAAACTTAAAGCCTTTTAAATGTTTATATTTTCTCCTTTATATACTATTTGTTTGCATGATCTTTAATGCCTTTAGTCTATCCTTATAATACTTTTGTTTATAATACTTATAATACTTTGTTTTCCCTTACTTAAACAACATTATTGATTCATCTTATTAATTCAGATTTGGGGGTTGGAGCAGTAGGTCAGGGTTGGAGCCTGAAAATTTCATTTCTAGCAAGCTTCCAAATGAGGCTGAGGCTTTTTGCTAATCCAAAGACTACATTTTGAGAACTGCTCCCAACCTTATCTGTACAACAGAATACTCCAGAAAATTTTTTAAAAGTACTAAGGCCTGGACTCCACTCCACTCTCTCTACAAATTAATCAGCCTCTCTAAAGGTGGAGTCTCCAATACAGTCGTCCTTCACTATATCGATGCAGTTCACTGACTGCGGCTTCACTGTATCACTGTTCACTGTACATGCGATACAGTGAAGCCACAATCAGTGAACCTCGATATAGCGGGGGACAACTGTATACTTCACTGGTGAGTACCCATATAGAATTTCATATGTTGTTAAAATTACATAGGTTTAAGAGTGTAGAAAATATGTAAGAGCATATGAAGTGTTTGTAAGAGTGTGGGAAAGGTTAATAAGAGAGTGGGAAAGGTTTATAGGAGTGTAGGAAGGGTTTATAAAGCCTAAAAATACATATAAGTAATAAAATAAATATAACGCCAGTACTTCACGGATTTTCACCTATCACAGGGATCTCTGGAATGTAACTCCCGCATTAGGTGAGGGATCACTGCAATTCTAATGTTGAGCCAGGGTTGAGGACCCCTAATCTAGGGTGTTCAAGAATACTCAGCTTTTGTAATTTAAAAAAATGCATAACTGTAGAACCGTCATTAGTTTCATATCAATAATTTAGGCTACAATGGTTTTAACAAAGTTAAAACTCATACTATTTTCCTTATATCATTTCAGGCAGACCAAGCAACTTCAAACTTTGGCTAACTCTAGAGAACCTCTGAACACCAATAATCGATTTGGCTGGCTAGTTTTTGTGGTTGGTTTTGTAGTTTTTGTAGACAGCCAAATCAATTATAAAACATTTTGCTACCACATTCCCCAAAGCTCCATCCTTGGTTGACCTAACAGCTTGGGTTCCAAGGAAAAACAGGTGATGAGTTTACCAACAGCCTTGTTACTGTGTAAGAAAAATGACCAGATTCCTAGTGTGAATGAAGTTTACTCTTCTCCAAACCACCTCCACTTAACCTGTTTCATATTTTAAAGTTTATGTGCAATGTTCAGCTTTGGGAACCAATTTCTCTATTACTTAAGATTCTGGTTTTACCCTACAAAAAAAAATGACAAAAAACCTTTCACCATATTAAGCTTAAAAGGGAAAAATAAGGATACAGGGGTGTGTCACACAAGTAGGCAGCTGCTGCTTATTTTGTAATCACATTATAATCATTGAGGAAACAAGAGCACTAATTGGAATATAAAACAATTAAAATAAGTACCAAGCAGTATAAGAATGAACCTTGAACAATATTTATATATGTTGTTTATGTGAAATTTTACATGTATAATTGATTCTGTGACTTCAATGATAAAGTACCGCACTAAAATACTTCCTGTATTACTTTTCCAAGGAAGGAGGTTGCAGCTCTAATATGGGTGAAAGAGGAAATCTACCTGAAATGACCAAAGACTGGAACAAAGAGAACCTGAAACAATGGGATGGAGCACTTCTGATAATACGAGCACATGACAAATGGAATCATATTCTCCTTGAAAATCACAGCCACAATTCTGGACAATTAGATCATAGAAAACCCTGCATAAAAGAATACTATAAAAAGGTACAACAGACAAAAGAACAGGGAAAATCAGTGTCATCCAATAGTGATCATAATCTCAGCAAGACCAGAGATACCAAAGAACAAGAATCAGTTCTTATGAAAGAAAATGCATTAAATGAAGCAGCAACCACTGAAGACAGAAAAAATACTAAGCTAAAACCTGAACAGCTGACTTGCATGCCACATCCTTTTGATCAGCCCCAGAGCAGCCATCGGTACATAGAACATTACCTCCTACCACCTGAAACAGGACCAGGCAATCTCATAGACCCCATTCATGAGTACAAAGCCCTCACACACACAGACACGGCCACAGAAAAGGACATTAGGATGAAATTTAGCAATGAAGTCTTCCGATTCGCATCAGCTTGTATGAATTCACGCACCAATGGCACTATCCATTTTGGGGTCAAGGACAAACCCCATGGAGAAATTGTTGGCGTGAAAGTCACCAGTAAAGCTGCCTTCATTGACCACTTCAATCAAATGATCGCAAAATATTTTGAAGATAGTGAGATCAATGAAGCCAGGAAGTGCATTCGGGAGCCAAGGTTTGTGGAAGTTCTCCTGCAGGACAGTACACCATCTGACAGATTTGTCATTGAGGTAGATGTTATTCCAAAACACTCTGTATGTAAAGAAAAGTATTTCTACATTATGATGCAAACCCATGAAAATGAAACATGGAAACAAAGTAAAGACCATTCATTGTTTGTGAGAGAAGGGGCTAGTTCTAAGGATATCCGGGCCAATGTCAAGCGATGGGATGTGGAATTCAAAGCATTTTTTAAAAAGTTAAAGTCACTAGCACTGTCTAGAAAAGAGGCTGAAGAAAAGTATGAGGCAAAGGCAAATAAGAAGGAGAGTGAAGGACAAAAGCTGGTTAAACTTCTCATAGGAAACCGAGAGTCACTGGATAATTCATACTACAAGCAGTATATTCTCGTAACAAATAAATGCCATCCAAACCAAACAAAGAACTTAGATTTCCTAAGGGAAATTAAATGGTTTGCTGTGTTGGACTTTGATCCTGAATTTGAGTGCAAGGAAGTAGCCAAAGCTTACCAAAAAATCCAGTTGGAAAATCTTCACTTTCCAAGTCAATATGAGGAAAAGACAGTGACCATAATGGAGAAAAAATCTCGTCTGAATCTTTATGATCAGCCCAGCTGGATCTTCTGCAATGGCAGATCAGACTTGAAAGAAGAGAGGTTTAAGCCTCTAGAACCACATTTATGGCAGAGAAAAAGAGCTTCTCGAGTCAGGCAACTGATTTTATTTCTCACAGATGAAAATGTCATGACAAAAGGGAAATTTCTGGTAGTGTTTCTATTGCTCTCTCCAGTGCAAAGCCCAGGAGACCCACTCCTTGAAACCTTCTCTGCTTTCTACCAAGCTCTCAAAGGAATGGAAAGTATATTGTGTATCTGTGTAAACTCACAGATTCATCAACGATGGAAAGATCTACTACAAGCCAGGTTGACAATTGCAGATGAATTAGCAGACCACAATGTTTCCACTTTAAATTTAGAATTGATAAACAGTACTATCCTTAAACTGAAACCAGTCACTCAGTCATCAAGACGGTTCCTACCATCCCGTGGATCTTCTTCCATTATCTTAGACAAAAAAGTAGAGGATATCTTGACCACACTGGAAATTCTCTGTGAAAATGAGTGTAAAGACACAGGTACTGATAAAAACAAATTTAAGTTCCAAGAACTTAAGAAAACAAAAGAAGAGCAGTTTTATCAAGGTGGCAAAGTGTCCTGGTGGAACTTCTATTTTTCTTCTGAAAACTATTCTTCAGCCCTTGTCAAAAGAGACAATTATGAAAACCTTAAAGATCTGATAGAGTGTTGGGCAGAGTCTCCTAAACCAACATTTGCAAAAATTATCAATCTGTACCATCATCCAGGCTGTGGGGGTACTACATTGGCCATGAATGTCCTCTGGGACCTAAAGAAAAAGTTCAGGTGTGCCATGTTAAAAAACAAAGGAACTGATTTTGCCGAAACTGCAGAACAAGTGTTCAAGTTGATTACCTACAAGGCTACCAGCCCTCAGGACTACATTCCTGTACTTCTCCTGGTGGATGACTTTGAAGAACAGGAAAATGTCTGCATTCTACAGGATAGGATCCATTCCATTTTGGTGGCAAATGGCTTGAGATATGAAAAAACATTGGTAATTATCTTAAACTGCATGAGATCCCAGAATCCTGATCAAAGTGCAAAACTAGCAGACAGTATTGCACTAAAACACCAGCTTTCTGCCAAGGAACAAAAGAGCTTTTGAGGCCAAACTGGAGGAAATTGAAAAGCAACATAAGAACTGTGAAAACTTTTATTCCTTCATGATCATGAAAGAAAATTTTGATAAATCATACGTAGAAAATGTAGTCAAGAATATCCTAAAAGGACAGAATATCAACAGCAAGGAAGCACAACTCTTTTCTTTCCTGACTCTATTCAACACTTATTTAACTGATTTTACAATTTCAGTGTCACACTGTGAAACATTTTTGGGAATCACATGCACTCGTACTCCCTGGAAACCTGAAAGCATAGAGGACAAGATGGGAACCTATTCGACACTTCTAATCAACACAGAAGTTGCTGAATATTGCGGATATGCAGGTGTGCGCATCATTCACCCTGTAGTTGCCAGTTGTTGTCTCAAAGAGCTGGAAAGCAACTACCACTTGAATGAGTGTCAAATTGCATTGTCATTAAAAGAGAATTTATTCTATGATTCTGGAATAGGAAAAGACAAATTCAAACATTATTTGCAAACCCTCCTGCTTACAAGCCAGTGCAAAGAGTATGGAGACAAAACAGACACTTTGTTTTCTCCATTAATTGAAGCTTTAGAGAATGATGAAGTTGAAAAGTCTTGAAACAAGGAAGTGTTCTGTTCCCCCAAAACGAATACATTTGTCAGGACCTAAAAAGACATTTCTACATTAAGGAGAAAGACTTTGACACTACTCTGTATTGGGCAAACACTCTCATTTCCCTAAGTACACTAAACAAGTTGGCCTCAGTCACATATATTGATATGTCTTTTCTCCATTTCTATTTCTAATTGATTTTCGTATTTTTACAAATAATGGTTTGTGTACAAACACATGTATTTATTTAAAAGTATAGCTGGACTATAAAAAATGGCTTCCCCTTACAGGAATAAAAATAAAGTTTGATTCAGCAACTTATCAGGATTTTCCTAAAAACTTTCTCTTTTTATATCAAAAACTTGGAACAGTTGCTCTTAACCTTCATTTCTTATTCCTCTTCTGATGGATAGCAGACACTGTAAAGATTCGTATTTAAAAATTAAGCCATGAGTTGTAAAGTTTTCTGTCTCCCGATGCTCGATGCTGGGACTCTGGGAGACCTGCAGGGCAAAAGTGAAATGAGGAAAGCAGAGAGAAGGAAGTTTCTCTTTCACTTGAGAGCATATTTCTTTGAATGTGAAAGAGTGTAACATTCTTAAAAATTGACATCTCAAAAATTATCAATAAATTTGATCAATTGCTTAGAAACTGTTCACCAGACAAAATTTTAAGTCACAAGAATAAGCAACCAGCCAGGGAGTGGGGTGGGGGAAAATCTGCAGACAAAAGAAATCAGAAATACCAAGAGGCAATTAAAATCTCAGTGAGATATAAGTGCCTGTGGTGGGCTGAATTGTGTCCCTCAAAATTCTTTGTTGGTATCCTAATCCTCAGTACTTCAGCATGTAACTGTATTGGGAGACAGGATTTTTTAAGGTAAGGTGAGCTCCAGGGGGCACCCTAATCTAACATGATCAGTGTCCTTGTAGGAAGAGGAGATTAGAACACAGACACACACAGAAAGACCCAGTGAAGGCACAGGGGGAACATGCCCTCTACAAACCAAGGAGAGAGGCCTCAGAAGAAGCAGCCTTGCCACACCTTCATCTCAGACTTGTAGCCTCTAGAATTGTGAGGAAATAAATTTCTGACTTTTAAGCCAGCAAGTCTGTGGTACTAGTTAGCTCTAGCAAAGTAATATAGTGCCCCCAAATTCTTCTTTGTGCTGGATCACCATTTATTTCATTATCTTTTGAAAATTAAAAATTACTTTTTCCATTATGAATGTAATGAGTTCATTTTGAATCTTAAGGTGTACTAAGCATACAAAACGGGGGGTGGGGGGATCATACCATCCAAACACAACCTCTGTTTTCCATTGTTTATTTTTTCCTATACATACCTTTAAAAGTATATCCATTTAATATTTAGAACTTTTACCAAGTCCTGAAGCTTAGAAGTTCAAATACACAGTGCACACTGCCCAGTGTCTATAGTTCCTTATTAAGCTTTGTCTCCCTCTCTGAATAAGCATATTCATAATTCTCTGCTTCCCACCCCCTAACAACTTCGACCCCCATCACTCTCACCTGATGACATTTCTTTCTACCTGAAGGACAAATCTGAAGCCATCATGTAACAGAGGGGATCTGACCAGATCACTGGGAGCAGGGGAGGATCCCCAAAAGGAGCATGAGAGCCCACACTCTCCCATGGGCCCCCCAGGAGGGACCAAGCAGCACCGAAGATGGTGGGATTGAAAATTGAAGGCACCTGGGGGTGCGAGAGCCTGCCTTCCCCAGAGAAGGGAAGGGCTATAGGGGGAGGTTGCTCCGGAACCCAGCAGCCTGGCATGCCACAACAGGAGGAAGGCCGATGCTGAGTCTGCCGGCTCCCTGGAGGCAGGGCCTCCCAGTCTCTGAGGGAAGGTGGAAGCCTAACTTAGATGGGTTCTGACTAGCAAACCCAGATGGCCTAATGACACAGAAAAACATTTGCAAACTCAGGGGTTAACATGCCCCTCACTTCCCACTGACCAACCTTCCCCTGGTAGTTCAGTATTTTCCCATTAGCTCACCCCAGGGCTTTAAAACCTTTCCACCTTTTGCTTCAGTACAATTGAGTTCAATCTCTCTCCCCTCCTTTGCAATAGCATTGAATATAATCTTTTTTTGTTTTAAAAAATGTATTTTTAATATATTTTATTGATTATGCTATTACAGTTGTCCCATTTTCCACCCTTCACTCCCCTCCACCCTGTACACCCTCTCCCACCCATATCCCCCCTTTAGTCATGTCCATGTGTCATAATTTCTTTAGCTTTTACATTTCTCATACTATTATTACCCTCCCCCTATCTATTTTCAACCTACAATCTATGCTACTTATTCTCTGTACCTTTTCCCCCTCTCTCCTCCTCCCACTCCCCTGTTGCTAACCCTCCATGTGATCTCCATTTCTGTGGTTCTGTTCCTGTTCTAGTTGTTTGCTTAGTTTCTTTTGGTTTTGCTTTAGGTGTGGTTGTTAATAATTGTGAGTTTGCTGTCCTTTTACTATACATGTTTTTTCTTTATCTTCTTTTCTTAGATAAGTCCCTTTAACATTTCATATAATAAGGGCTTGGTGATGATGAACTCCTTTAACTTGACCTTATCTTGGAAGCACTTTATCTGCCCTTCCATTCTAAATGAGAGCTTTTCTGGATAGAGCAATCTGGGATGTAGGTCCTTGTCTTTCATTTCTTGGAATATTTCTTTCCAGCCCCTTCTTGCCTGTAAGGTCTCTTTGGAGAAATCAGCTGACGGTCCGATGGGAACTCCTTTGTAGGTGACTGTCCCCTTATCTCTTGCTGCTTCTAGGATTCTGTCCTTCATTTTTACCTTGGCTAATGTAATTATGATGTGCCTTGGTGTGTTTCTTCTTGGGTCCAATTTCTTTGGGGCTCTCTGAGCTTCCTGGATTTCTTGGAAGTCTATTTCCTTTGCCAGAGTGGGGAAGTTCTTCTTTATTATTTGTTCAAATATGTGCTCAATCTGTTGCTTTTCCTCTTCCCCTTCTGGTACCCCTATAATTTGGATGTTGGAACATTTAAAGATGTCCTGGAGGTTCCTAAGCTTCTCCTGGTTTTTTTGAATTCTTATTTCTTCATTCTTTCCTGCTTGGTTGTTTTTTTCTTCCTTTTGGTCCACTCCATTGTTTTGAGTCCCAGCTTCCTTCCCTTCACTATTGGTTCTCCGTGCATCTTCCTTCATCTCTTTTATGGTAACCTGCATTTTTTCATGTAATTTGCGCCCAAAATCAACCAATTCCATGAGCTTCCTGATCACCAGTGACTGTGCATCTGATAGATTGGCTATTTCTTGGTCGCTCAAAAGGTTGAGTCCTGGGGCACTGATCTGTTCTTCTGTTGGAGACATGTCTCTCTCTCTCTCCTTTTTTTTTTTTTCCAGTCTGGTCACTCTTGTTATGGTGAGGGATGGAGCCTTAGGTGTTCACCTGGACTGGGCACCCCAGTCGCTAGATTGTGACATTGTATGTGGGGGCGCGGGGGAACAATGGTGATAGCTCCATTCTCCTGGGATCCCAGTCCCTTCTCTGGGATCCTGTGTTGCGCGCTCTGCCCTGGTCCACAATGCCACCTCACTGGGTCCGCCTGCCGCCACTTGCGTACTCAGGGTCCACCGTTGCGTCCTGGAAGGTTTACGCGCTCCCGGTTGCGTTATGCACCCAGTTCTCCCCGATCTCCGTGAGCTGCGTGAGATGGAACCCGAGCCCGCTCCTCCTCTCAGCCCCTCCTACCGGTCTGGATGAATGGGTCTACTTCAACTTCTTAGCTGTCCGACTTCCACTCAGATAAATTCTCTATCAGTTCTAGGTGTTATTCTAGCTCTAAATTGTTGTTGTTATAATCTTGGTTGTGCGTGGAAGTACGGTGTGTCCACCTATGCCTCCATCTTGCTGGAAGTCGCATTGAATAAAATCTTAATTGCCCATTTAACCTTGTCAGTGAACTTCTGTATGGACACTCTTCATTTCAGGCTACTCTCCCAGATAGACACTTTCTTATTCTGCTTGGGCTCTGATTTCCCACACCAGGCCAGCCCTCCATTTAGAGACACCTTGCTCATTGTGCTTGAGCTCTGTCACCCCATGCTGGGCTGCCACCTTGCTTGTATAGCCTCCTCACCCACCTCTGGCTCTGACTCCCCACCCTGCGTCACCCATGCAGGTGGATACTATTTTCACGCTGTCCAGCTTCTGACTCCTCACCCGAGATCACCCCTCTGAGGGGCCACCTTCCTGGGCGCTGACTTACTGGTCTGGGCCATGGAGACTTTCCTTCTCTTCCACCAGACATCTACCTTTTCCTGCCCATCCAGTGGTTGTAGGACTGAATTGTTTGAAAATGAAGAAGACAAGAGGATGAAAGGGGAAGAGGAAGAGTTCATTAATTTTATTCCAGATGTTCTTGCCCTGGCTGTACATTAGAAATGCTTAGAAGGCTTTTTATAATTACTGCTGCAAACAATCTGGGGACTTCTAGTCAAGATTATAATGTTGGTAGACATGGTTCACCTTTCTGCACAACCACATCAAAATTATGACTAAAATATAGACAACCACCACTCAGAACCTTCAGAAATCAAACTGACCCCTCAGTGGTTGAATGCCAGCCTGTGAATCAAAAGGTTGCCAGTTTGATTCCCAGTCAGGACACATTCCTGGGTTGTGGGCCAGGTCCCCAGTAGGGGGCATGTGAGAGGCAACCACACACTGATGTTTCTTTCTCTCTCTTTCTCCCTCCCTTCCCCTCTCTAAAATAAATAAATAAACAAACAAATAAAATATTTTTTAAAAAGAAATCAAATTGAATAGAAGTTTGACAACTTCAAAATTAAAGAAACCACAACCATTCAGACTGGTAGGAGGGGCACAGATGAGAATGGGCCAGTAACACAACCATGAGTGGTATATAAAAATATTGCAGAAGCAAAGAATCCCAGCCCCACACCAGTCTCCCCTGCTCCACCATCCCAGGGTTCTAGTGCCAGAAACAAAGTCCCCACTACTTCTGGCTGCAAGCACCAGCAGGGGTAATGTAGCGGGGTCACTAATGTAGCCCCAAGCAGTTTATCTTAAAGAACTCCCACACAGACTCTCTTACCCAGACTCACTACCTCTGAGCTCCAGCACTGGGGCAGTAGCTTGAAGGGCACCATGGTATACAGGGAGAAACTGAAATGTCTGGCATCAAGGTGAGAAGAGGCCACTGTCCCTTTTCTAAACCTTCACCATACAGAACCAGCAAGCTGATCCCATATATGAGACTTCATCAACCTGGCTAATGCTGTTTGACCTGCCTTGCAGATCCCCAGAGACTCTGCCCCACCCAACTTACAGGCCCGAGCAAGATACTTTTCCACATGAATGGCTGGTCTTGGCTCATGTTTCGCAAGTTTTAAAATCCTATCAAACTAGCAACAGGTGGTCTTAGTGAGCCCCAGGACTGATACTAGCAGCAGTCAACCTATATTCACACCTTGGCTCTGCCTGGAAATCTCCAAGCCCAACACAAGTAGCAGCCATCTCAAATTGCTTTATAGCTCAGGAAGGGTGACCCCTTGTAAAACAGAGATGGGGTCTGACCTTGCCCTGCACCATCCAGGAAACCCCAGGGCCAGCACACCCAGTGGACAGCTACAGAACCACACAGAGCACCATTCCATTGCCCCTTCACAGCTGATCCATCACGGAGCGCAGAAGATGATGTTAAGTGGTCACAACCAAGGCTTGCCACTGACTGGCCTATGTATATCCTTCCCATTGACCTTCCAACATTAACTAAGGCTCAACTACAGGAGATGGATATACTCAGCCCTCATGGAGGGCACCCTCAAGTATCCAGCTTAGGTGATAGGGGAGGCTGTGCCACTGGACCCTATAGGAACCTACTACATTAGGGCACACCACTAAGACATGGAGTCAAAGCAGCTCTACCTAATATATAGAAATAAACACAGGGGGGCTGCAAAAATGAAGACACAAAGAAACATGGCCCACATGAGAGAACAGATCAAAACTCCATAAAAAGAGCTAAATGAAATGGAGTTAAATAATCTATCAGATGCAGAGTTCAAAACACTGGTTGTGTTCAAGGAACTAAGTGAGGACCTCAACAGCATAAAAAAGATATAGTCAGAAATGAAGGATACACTAATTGAAATAAAGAATAATTTACAGGGAAACAATAGTAGAGTGGATGAAGCCGAGAATCAAATCAATGATTTGAAACATAAGGAAGCAAAAAAAACAAACAAACAACCAATCATACACCAAGAAGGAAAAAGAATCCAAAAACATGAGAATAACATACGCAGACTCTGGGACAACTTCAAGAGGTCCAACATTCACTTCCTACAGGTGCCAGAAGGAGAAAAGAAAGAGCAAGAAATTGGAGATATACTTGAAAAAAATAAAGAAAGTAAACTTCCCTAATTTGGTGAAGTAGACACGCAAGTCACGGAAGCAGAGAGAGACCCAAAGAGGATGGAGTCTCAGTTAAGACCAGGCTACAGTACTTAGCAACACTTAGCTGAAGGCTTGACATAAGAGGAAACAAAGTTATAAGAGAAGGAAGAAAAACTGTTACATGTTCCTGTTATCCATGACTTCCCTCTGAGTTTACAGGCCCAGCTCCCATACACGGTTTATCAAGGGGCCTCCCTCTCCTCAGCCCCGTTTCAACAGCCATGATATAGGACGGTCCTGGCTCAACTATCCCAGATGAGACAACCCCTCAACAGGAATCCTTCACTCACAGACTAGGGTGCCAACCCTCTAAGGGCCCCAGAAAGAACTATGCTTCTTCTGAAGAGGAATATAAACTACAGGGATGTCACCCCACCCACAATGAGGACAAGGGTCTACATCATTATCCAGAGAAGTTCAACTCCCGATTTCAGAAGGTACTCTGGGCTTTACTCTTCTAGAATCAAAGAGCCAATTGAAATGCTTTTCCAAAAAAGTGAAATTCCTCATCTTTCTTCAAAGGTGAACTTGTGTTCTACCTACAGGAAAACTTAGCCTTCAATTCCAGTTCATTCCATTTTCACCATCTGTATTTCTACTAGCATCCAACTTCTGCTCAGAGAAGGCCACTATAAATTAAAACAATAAGTTTTAGCTAGTTCTTTTCTTCAAACTTCCTCCCTTTCCTCTTTTTTTTCTTAATTATCATTTGAAAATGTAAAAAAAAACCTGTAGCATTAACTATTTGTTTGTGATACTGTGTGTTAAAGCTACCATACCTTTCCTCAACTCCCTGCTCATGAGGACTCTGTGCTCTCGGGTTATCTGCAGCCTGTTCAAAGCTCCACCTACTGCACAAACCATCAGCTCTACCCTCGAAGGTAAATTAACTCACAAGTGAAAACAGTTGTGAGAAATGCTTACCCCAGTAGGTCTTATAATGTGGAAATAGGGTGAACAGAGACAACCAGTGGGAAAAGTCATACTTAGAAATTAGGCAGGCCTACAATGCAAGCCTAACGGACAGTCATTCATCTAGTCAATGAACATACATCAGGTAGAGTCCTGGTTTTCTCATCTGTAAGATAAACAAAATAAACTTAGTTTGCAAGCGTCTGATGAGAATAAAACCGGACAGCGTAGGTTACATGTCTGCCACTCAGCAGACTCTTATTAGGAGGCAAATTTAAACATTTTATTGAGATAATTCACATACCATAAAATTCTCCCATTTAAAATACACAATTCAATGTTCATTACTATTCCTTTACACTTCAGGAAAACATAAGGATATAAGTTAGCTCATTCTAGAAAGCCAGTGGAAGACCAACATAAGCTGTTTCCTACCCAGAGCTCCCCAAGGCTCCCAACCACAGTGAAAACGGGTATTCCCAGAGGATCCACTCAGCCTGCCCCAGAGTTTGTCTACAGCCAGGACAACAGGCTCTCTGCAGTCCTCCACACTAAAGCAGAGAACAGATTTGAAACCTTTGGATTTTACCCAGACAGCTCAGAAGGTGGCAGCATAATGGCTTACAAAAAAAAAACGCATTTTAGAAAAATGCAAAATCACTTCTATAAACAAACTCAGGTCTAGGAAAATGAAACTAAAAGCAGATCACAGGATTCCTCCCCCTTCCTGCCAGTTTTGACACACACATTTCTGAGACTCACACACCGTTGTTTCTGAGGCTGAGCTAGCAATGAGATAAAAGCAGAGTATAAATTAACTTTCTTAAAAGCTAGAAAGAAGAAAATGTCTTTCTTTGACATTGTGGGAGGAACAAAACACAGATGTTAGACATTTTCTGCACTGAAATATGTAGTTTTCCCCTTATTTATGTAGAAGAAATTTGCAAGACAATCTGGGTAAGTACAATATTTATTATCAATATTAGTCTTAGTATCTACAGTAGCATTTTACTGAATAGAAAGGAATCTACTGTCCTTTTTTGAAGTATATTTTATTGATTTTGCTACTATAGTTGTCCCACTTTCTCTCTCCTTTATCTACCTCGCCCTGTTACCCTTCTTCCCTCTGGAACCCCCAACACCTTTGTTCATGTCTATTGGTCGTACATATAAATTCTTTGGCCTCTCCATATCTTATACTATTTTTAACCTCCCCCTGTCTATCTTGTGCTAACCAATTATGCTTCTTATTCCCTGTACCTTTTCTCCATTCTCCCCCCTCCCCCTGACTGCTGATAACTCTCCATGTGATCTCCATTTCTGTGATTCTGTTCCTATTCTGGTTGTTTGCTTAATTTGTTTTTTTGTTTTCTTAGGATCAGTGGTCAATAGTTGTGAATTTGTTATTTTACTATGCATAGTTTTCATCTTCTTTTTCTTAGATAAGTCCCTTTAACATTTCATATAATAAGGGCTTGGTGATGATGAACTCCTTTAACTTGACCTTATCAGGGAAGCACTTTATCTGCCCTTCTATTCTAAATGATAGCTTTGCTGGATAGAGTAATCTTGAATGTAGGTCCTTGACTTTCATGACTTGGAATACTTCTTTGCAGCCCCTTCTTGCCAGCAAGATTTCCTTTGAGAAATCAGCTGATAGTCTCATAGGCACTCCTTTGTAGGTAACTGTCTCCTTTTCTCTTGCTGCTTTTAAGATTCTCTCCTTATCTTTAATCCTTGGTAATTTAATTATGATGTGTTTTGGTGTGTTCCTATTTGGGTCCAACTTCTTTGGGATTCTCTGAGGCTCCTGGATTTGCATGTCTATTTTCTTCACCAGATTGGAGAAGTTTTCTTTCATTTTTTTTCAAATAAGTTTTCAGTTTCTTGCTCTTCCTCTTTTCCTTCTGTCACCCTTATTATTTGGATGTTGGAATGTCTAAAGTTGTCTCAGAGGTTCCTAAGCCTCTCCTCATTTTTTGAATTCTCGTTTCTTCATTCTGTTCTCATTGAATGTTTATTTCTTTCTTTTGTTCCAAATTGTTGATTTGAGTCCCAGTTTCCTTCCCTTCATTGATTGTTCCATTTTTCTGTTTCACTTTGTATAGCCTTCACTTTTTCTTTATTTTGTGTCTGTACTCAATCATTTCTATGAGCATCCTGATTCTCAGTGTTTTGGACTCTGCTTTTGATACTTTGGCTATCTCCTTGTCGCTTAGTTCTTTTTCTGGAGTTTTGATCTGTTCTTTCATTTGGGCCATATTTCTTTGTCTCCATTCACCTGTTATCTTGTATGGGGTGGAGCCTTAGGTATTTGCCAGGGCAGGGCAACCTACTTGCTGTGTTGTGGTGCTATATGTGGGGGAGAAGTCAGAGAGGGAACAATGCCACTTGCTGGGCTCTGGCCCCTTTCAGTCACTTCCTCTGCTACCCACAAGCAAATTAGGCCCTTCTAGTGCTGATTCCCAGGTGGTACACTAGTGTCATTCTAGGAGCCCTGGAACATACTCTCCTGTGAGGCTGAGTGTTTCTTCCGCTGCCATATCACCCAAGGATTTTATAGCCAGAGGTTCCAAGGCTTTCTATTCCCATGCTGGAACCCTGGGTCTTGCTCTCCATTTGTTCCTCCCAGTTTATCCACATGCAGACGTGGGACAGCTTGGTCTGCCAGCTGCCACCTCATCCACCCAGTGAACTAGGTGCCACCTTACCACACATCCTCTCCACCCTGGCTGCCCATCTTCACCCTTCCTACCAGTCTGAAGGATGTTTCTTCCTTAACTCCTTGGTTGTCAGAATTCCATACAGTTTGTGTGTGTGTGTGTGTGTGTGTGTGTGTTGGCAGTTCTGGTTGTTTTCCATCTTTAAACTAGTTGTTATCCTTCTTTTGGTTGTGTGAGGAAGTGAAGCTTATTGAACTATGCCTCCATGTTGGCCAGAAGCCAGAATTTACTTTTAGAAAATTGTAATATACCCCCAAACAAAAACAAAAAAATTACTTAATCCTAGACATTCTAGACTTCATTGCTGTGACAGGAGTAGGCTTTATATTTGAATCATGAATTATAACATTCCACAAAAGATGCAATTTTAAACTAAAAGCACTTTTATTGATGAAATCCTCCAAAGCATTAGCATCTTCAGAAAGAAAATATCATGAAAATATAAATATACACCTTGCATTAGTCAGATACCTACCATCTCTCTAAAGAGTAGGCAGCAGCAAAAAAAAATAAAACTCCCCAATGGATCCTCAGAGATTAATGTTAGATAAATATAGGAGACAGACCACAGACAGAACAACAAAGAGAGACAGACAAGCTGCTAAGGTAATTCTTGAAATTATGGCCACTATATGTTCTTGTTAAATATTTTGTGTTTTTATGTCTGATTGTCTCCAAAGCCAGGGATTACATTTTTAACTGAAGAACTGAAATTCAAAGCTCTTTTTAGAAAAGCTGACAAACCCTACCGTTAATAAATGTATATGGGTTTGAACATGTAACAAACAAATGGTTTCCTTTTTGATATTTGTTGCCGAGAGCTCAGAACCAAAATCCTCCCATATTTTGAAAGGCTTTATTGTGTAAGCCTCAGGTCTTTCTCTGTCATGTCCTTTTCTCTTCCCACTTTTTACTATGCCAGGAAAGAATATTGGACCTGACAACTCTGAAGTCTACAGAAGTTATTTTCATGGATTCCAGTTTCACTTAAGGGAATACATATATCATTTTAGGAATGAGAATTGTGAATAGACATTAGTGGCAGGCTGGCTAAATATCTTCCAATATCTGCCCTCCTCTGATATGTAGCAATAGAATATTGAGCTATACTGCTAGTTATAACCCTGTTTTTATACTTCTGTGTGGTGGTCTCAAAATAAAGGAATGCCTACCATTTCCCTGTCCCATCTACCATGGCTGAAACAGAGACATCATGGAGCAGCTAGAGCAGCCATCGTGGGTCACAAATCAAAAGCCATGTTGAAGATGACAGAGTAACATGATGGAAGAAGCTTGGGACATGACAGTTGTGGGGTTTTCACACAAGCTTTGGTCCATCTACCTGGACTTTCCCATGAAAGAAAAATAGATTTCTATCCTTATTAGTCCACTGCTACTTTGGGTCACTGTTAGAGCAAATTAGCTAATATTCTATTTGATATACTGGCATTAATATGCACTATTGATATTAAATTCTACACTTTCTGTCACAAAGAGTAGTGGGCAAAAAATTCCTCAATTTATTTCCCTGGTGCTACAGGTATGCTAAGATGAACTCAAGGATAGATTTTCCAAAAGAGAATATATTACATACAAAAGAAACAGTTTAAATCATTTTGCTAGAATTCTGTTAAGTAGTCAATTTAATGGATAAATGAAAGGGTGCTGGCTTTGGGAACAGAGTGGACAATTGACAAAAGCTTAAAACAGTCTTGAAACTGAACTCATAATCTTTTTACTTCTCCCCTGTATTTGCTTCCTTGATTTGATAGACCACCACTCAACCTGTTTCTCACATTTAAAAATTTAAGAACGAGCCAAAACTTCTCCCTCTCCCTCATACAATCTGTATCTACATCACAGATTCTAACAAGGACAACTTTTTCATAAATATAAAATATATAAATAAAAGTAATTCAGGGACATAAGAAAAGTCAAACAGAGCAGAAAGAAATAAAATAAATAAAATTAAAGTTATATCTCTCCTTATCCTTAACCCCAGTGTTTTTCCTAAAAATTAATCATGTCTGTTCCTGCTACCTTTCAAAAAAGTTTCCAGTATCTACCAGCTTCTGTGTACATGTGAGTGTGCAGAATCTATGTTTATATACATTTGTGTAAATTTTAAAAAATTTTACACAAGTGGGATTATACAATATAACCCATTCTACCCCTGAACTATTTCCCTTGGATTCTGGAAATCATTCCATTTCAATAAGGAAGTACTCAAATGATCTCTAATGGCTGTATTTCAGTTGTCTGAATATACTGCCAGTTCCTCTTTATGGTCAGTGAGGTTATCGACAGGTTTCTTTGATATTAGCAAAATGCCTCAGTAAATAGCTTTGTATAAACATCTTGGAGTGCTTTTGAAATTTTTCATAACATAAAGTCTTAGCAGGAAAATCATTGGATATTTTCTAGTATGAATTTAGCATTTTAAGTAAGCTTTTAATAGAAGTAAATGGGATATGTGGAATGTGCAATTATGAAAAGTGTACAACTTATGAATTTTCACCGTGTGACCACTGCTATGAAGCCAGCATGCAGTCCATACCCAGAACTCTGACGGCATCCCAGAATATATATTATCCTTGTACTCCCTCCAAGTCCCTAACTGTCTTTCAAGGGTAACAACTATCATGAATTCTCCCACCATATATTAATTTTGTCTGTATTTGACATTTATATAAATAGTAAATGATAGCATATGTATTCTTTCCTGTATGTGTCCTTTCATTCAACATCATGCTGCTTCAGATGATAATAGTTCACTCTTTCTAATCATAATCTAGTACTTCATCATATAACTCTGCCACTATTTCCCCATTGTACTACTGAATGGATACATCATAAATAAAGCTCCCATGAACACTCTTGTATGTAACTGTCTTTTGGTGAACACACACATTCATCTTTCTTGAATATGCTGAGAATGTTCAGATTGAATAGATAAAGCCAATAAACCCTTAGAAACAGTTTTCCAAGGAGAATGTATATGCATTCACACTCTCACAATCAGTGTATGAGAGTTCTAGTTGCTTCATCTTAATATGTATTTTTTAATTCATTTTCCTTTATTGTTAGCACTCTTTCATCCTATTTAAATATCTTTACCTACCTTCATATTCTCCTAGAATTTTTTAATTGTTGTTCAAGAACAGTTGTCTCCATTTCCCCCCACTCCACTCCCCAGCCCTGTTGACACCCACCTACCACCCTCAATCCTAACGCTCTTTGGTTTGACAATGGGTCCTTTATACCTGTTCCTTGATGACACTTTCCCTTCTTTCCCCTGTTACCTCCCTCCACCCTCCCCTCTGGTTACTGTCAGTTTGTTTTTTATTTCCATGTCTCTGGTTATATATTGCTTACTTGTTTGTTTTGTTGATTAAGTCCCTCTTATAGGTGAGATCGTATGGTATTTGTCTTTCACCTCCTGGCTTATGTCACTTAGCATAATACTCTCCAGTTCAATCCATACTATTGGAAAGGGTAGTAGCTCCTTCTTTCTTTCTTCTGCATAGTATTCCACTGTGTAAATGTACCATCATTTTTTGATCCACTCATTTACTGATGGGCACTTAGGTTGCTTCTAGCACTTGGCTATTGTAAATTGTGCTGCTATGAACAATGGGGTGCATAGGTTCTTTTGAATCGGTGTTTCACGGTTCTTAGGGTATAATCCCAGCAGTGCAATTGCCGGGCCAAAATGCAATTCTATTTTTAGTTTTCTGAGGAAATTCCATACTGTTTTCCACAATGGCTGCATCAGTCTGCATTCCCATGAACAGTGTCCCAGGGTTCCCTTTTCTCCACAGCCTCACCAGCACTTGTTTGTTGATTTGTTTATGATGGCCATTATGGCAGATATGAAGTGGTATTTCATTGTGGTTTTAATCTGCATCTTTCTGATGGCTAGTGATGCTCAGCATCCTTTCATAAGTCTCTGGGAATTCTGTATGTCCTCCTTGGAGAAGTGATTATTCAAGTCCTTTGCCAATTTTTTAATTGGGTTGTTTGCCTTCCTGGAGTGGGGTCATGTGAGTTCTTTATGTATTTTGGAGATCAGACCCTTGTCCAAGGTAGCATTGGCAAATATGTTTTCCCATGCAGTTGGTTCCCTTTTCATTTTGCTGATGTTTTCTTTAGCTATGCAGAAGCTTTTTATTTTGATAAAGTCCCGTTTATTCTTTCCTTTATGTCCCTTGCTCTAGGGGACATATCAGTGAAAATACTGCTGTGTGGAATATCTGAGATTTTCTTGCCTATGTTCACCTCTAGGACTTTTATGGTGCCATCTCTTATGTTTAACTCTTTTTCCATCTTGAGTTTATTTTTGTGTATGGTGGAAGTGGGTGGTCGAATTTCATTTTTCTTGTGGGTAGCTGTGTAGGTCTCCTAACACCATTTGTTGAAGATACTATTTTTACTTTATTTTATGCCTCTGCCCCATTTGTTGAATATTAATTGACCACAGAGATATGGGTTTGCTTCCGGGCTCTCTATTCTATTCTATTTTCTATGTGTCTGTTCTTATGCCAGTACCAGGTTGTTTTGATTACAGTGGCCTTGTAATATAGTTTGATATCAGGTACGGTGATCCCTCCTTTGTTCTTTCTAAAAATTGCAGCAGCTATTTGGTGTCATTTGTGATTCCATATAAATTTTGAAATGTTTGTTCTATATCTGTGAAATATGTCATTGATATTTTAATAAGGATTGCATTGAAGCCATAAATTGCTTTGGGTAGTATGAACATTTTGAGGATGTTTATTCTTCCAATTCATGAGCACAGCATATGCTTCTCTTTATTTGTGCCTGGTTTAATTTCTTTCTTCAGTGTTCTATAGTTTTCTGAATACAGGTCTTTTACTTCCTTGGTTTGGTTTATCCCTAGGTACTTTATTTCTCTTGCTGCTATAGCAAATTGGATTTTTTTTTCCTGATTTCTGTTTCTGATATTTCATTGTTGGTGTACAAAAATGCCTTTGATTTCTGAATATTGACTTTGTATCCCACTGTTTTGCCAAATTCACTTATTGAGTAGAGCATCTTTTTGGTGGAGATGTAGAGTTTTCTATGTACACTATCATGTCATCTGCAAACAATAACAGTTTTACTTCCTCCTTTCCAATTTGGATGCCTTTTATTTCTTTATCTTGTCTGATTGCTGTGGCTAGGACTTCCAATGCTATGTTGAATAGAAGGGTGAAAGTGGACATCTTTGTTTTGTTCTTGATCTTAGTGGGGAAGCTTTTAGGTTTTTCCCATTGAGTATGATGTTGGCTGTAGATTTCTTGTATATAGTTTTTATTATGTTGAAGTATGCTCTCTCTACTCCCACTCTGCTGTGTGTTTTTATATAAATGGGTGCTGTACTTTATAAAATGCTTTTTCCACATCTACTGATATGATCATGTGCTTTTTGTCTTTCCTTTTGCTTATGTGATGTATCACATTTATTGACTTGTGAATATTGTACAATCCTTCCATCCCTGGGATGAATCCCACTTGATCATGGTGTATGTTCTTTTTATGTATTGCTGGATACAGGTTGCCAATATCTTGTTGAGGATGTTAGCATGTATGTTCATCAGTAATATTGGCCTGTAGTCTTCTTTCTTTGTTATGTATTTATCTGGTTTTGGGATTAGGATGATGCTGGCCTCATAAAAAGAGTTTGGGTGTCTTCCCTCTTCTTTTTTTTTTCTTTGTGGGGGGAAATAGTCTGAGAAGAAGAGGGGTTACCTCTTCATGAAATGTTTTGCAAAATTCTCCTGTGAAACCATCTGGTCCAGGGCTTTTGTGTGCTGGGAGTTTTTTGACTACTGCTTTTATTTTACTCTCTGTCATTGGTCTGTTCAAGCTTTCTAAGCTACTTCTTCATTTAGTTTTGGAAGATTATATTTTTCTAGAAATTTGTCCATTTCACTCAGGTTTTCAAATATCTTTGCATATAGGTGATCATAGTAATTTCTTACAATCCTTTGTATTTCTGTAGTATCAGTTGTAATCTCTCCTCTTTCATCTCTAATTTTATTTATTTGGGTCCTCTCTCTTTTTTTCTTGAGAATCTGGTTAAAGGCTTGTTGATTTTGTTGATCTTTTCACAGAACCAGCTCCTGGATTATATGATCCTTTCAATTGTTTTTTTAAATCTCCATGTCATTTATTTCTGCTCTGATCTTGGTTATTTCCTTCCTTCTACTTGCTCTGGGCTTTGTTGTTGTTCGTCCAGTTATTGTACATGTAGGGTTAGGTTGTTTATTTGGAATGTTTCTATTTTTTTTAGGCAGGCCTGTATCACTATGAATTTAGAATTTTTTCTTTAAGCTTTACTTTGGCTTTGAGTATTTATAGTTTTGATAGATAATACTGAATTCCTTTAAAGATTGTTCTCAAGTACTTCTATCTACAGTTTATGACTTAGCTTAATTCTTCATCCTCACCCCAATACCAAGTATCATTTAAATTTTTCATTTTGGCAACATGATATGATATTTTATTGTGTTTGGCATTAAAACATTTGATTATAAGGTTGAATTTATTATGTTTATTAATTATTTTTTCTTGTAAATCTTCATATCCTTTGCTTATTTTTTTAAATTAAGCTCCTGGGTTTTCCTTATTGATTTGTACAGATCACTTATAAATTAAGAAAATTAGTTCTTCATAGTTTCCCTGGCTGATCAGTACTCTTCTGGCTTATTTTAGGATATAATTTGCAAAGTGATTTCCATGTTTATGCAACTCAAATTTATTACCTTATCTCTGTATGTGTTTTAGGGTTTATATGGTCTTCCTTCCCCACTTTAATATATTTTAAACTTGGCCATGTTTTCTAAAAGTGTATTAATGAATTTATCACTTTTCATTATTAAAATTTTATTGTATATTTCAGCTAGTTTTACACATATGGGTATTATTTTTCTTTTTTTAAGTATTTTTATTTATTATGCTACTACAGTTTTCCCAATTTTTCCCCCTTTATTGGGGGGAAAACAATTTTTCCCTCTTTATTTCCCCCTTTATTTCCCCCTCCACCCTGTCCTCTCAACCCTTCCAGCATCCCCCCCCTCCCCAGTTCATGTCCTTGGATTGTACATGTAAGTTATCTGAGTCCTCTGTTTCCTAGAACATTTTTATCTTTCCCTGTCTATTTTATGCCTAGTAATTATGCTGCTTCTTCTATGTACCTTTTCCCCTCTATCCCTCCCTTCCCCCTCCCCACTGAACTCCCTCTGTGTGATGTCCATTTCTCTGATTCTGTTCCTGTTCTAATTGTTTGCTTAGTTTTTGTTTTCATTGTTCTTTTCTTTTAGGTTCATTTGTTGATGGTTGTGAGTTTGTTATTTTATTGTTCATATTTTTTATCTTCTTCTTCTTAGATAAGTTCCTTTAACATTTCATATAATAAGGGCTTGGTGATGATGAACTCCTTTAACTTGACCTTATCTGAGAAGCACTTTATCTGCTCTTCCATTCTAAATGAATGCTTTGCTGGATGGAGTAATCTTGGACATAGGTACTTGTCTTTCATGACTTCAAATACTTCTTTCTAGCCCCTTTTTTGCCTGCAAGTTTTCTTTTGAGAAATCAGCTGATTTTCTTATGGGAACCCCTTTGTAGTTAACTGTCTCCTTTCCTCTTGTTACTTTCAAGGATTCTCTCCTTATCTTTAATCTTGGGTAACTTAATGATGATGTGCCTTGGTGTATTCCTCTTTGGGTCTAACTTCTTTGGGACTTTCTGGGCTTCCTGGACTTCCTGGAAGTCTATTTCCTTCACCAGATTGGGGAAGTTTTCCTTCATTATTTTTTCAAATAAGTTTTCAATTTCTTGCTATTGCTCTTCCTTCTGGCACCCCTATAATTCGGATATTGGAACATTTCAGGTTGTCCCAGAGAGTCCTCAGCCTCTCTTCATTTTTTTGGATTCTTGTTTCTTCATTCTGATCCAGTTGGATATTTGTTTTTTTCTTTTGTTCCAAATCATTGCTTTGAATCCTGGTTTCCTTCTTGTCACTATTGGTTCCCTGAATATTTTGCTTTATTTCATTTTGGGTATTGTTCATTTGTTCTTTCATTTTTCAACCAAGTTCTATCAGTGAGCATTTTGATTACCAGGGCTTTAAATTCTCCACCAGTTAGGTTGGCAATGTCCTCATCACTTAGTTCTGAGGTTTTGCTGAGTTCTTTCATTTGGGCCATATTTCTTTGTCTTGGCACACCTGATAAGTTGTAAGGGGCGGGGCCTTAGGTATTCACCCAGGCAAGGCAACCCTCTTTGCTGCACTGTTTGTGGGGAGGGGCCAGAGAGAGAATAATGCAGCTCGCCCGCTGGTCTCTAGCGCACTTTCCAACAGGCTCTCAAGTCAGACTGGAAGTATCTCCCACTGTGGCAACCCCAGCTGTAGCCCACAGTCAGCTCTGAGTCTCAGTTTCCCCCTTAAGTCAGTCCCTCCCCCACAGCTCAGCTGAGCTCTGCAGTCAGCCCCGCCCCTCAGGCACCTTGCCCTAGTTTTTCTGAGTAACCTGGCCCATGGGGTCCACCTTACTGGTCTGGTTGTTCTGACTGATTTTTTCTTTAATTTCTTGGTTGTCAGAGTTCCATGAAGTTTGATTTCCTGGTGCTTCTGGTTGTTTATTGATTTTAGGTTGGTTGTTATTCTCCTTTTGGTTGTGAGAAGAAGCAAAGGGTTTCTACTTATGCCTCCATCTTGGCCAGAACCCAATGAATTTATCACATTTAAATCATTGAGTCATATGGTATATAGTTTAATGTAAGGAGATTTATTCCATCTAATTTCTCTTGGTCCTGTATCAGGGAGCCTGCTATGTATCAAAGACCATGTAGAAAAGGTACCATTAACATATTGTCCCAATCAGGTTAAACTTAGAAACACTGATTCCAAGAGAGACCACAAGCCCCACCCCCATCTACCCTGAGATAGATCCAGTAGTTACTGTATTTCAAGTATATATGTATTTCTTGTTATTTTTTTTAGATAATTTGGGAAGATAATTCAAAGTATCTTTTTTTCTTCCACTTGCCTCTTCAGCAACTGTTCCCATTCTTTTCTCACAAAGGGAAGGAAAAAGAAGTGAAACCTGTAAGTTATGTTCCTGATCTGAACCACTGTGAAAAGACAGACTTAACCAGAAGCTCTCACGTCTCACACTCTCTAGCTTGTCATCCTCTCCATGGATCTTACCTACATGCTTCTTTTTTTGCCTTCATTGCTAGGGATATTTCACTTTAGGAAAATCCGAGTTTTCTACCATTTCTCTTCTACCTTCCTCTGATTAGGATGCAGATGGAGGCACTGAGATGACAGGAAAAGATTTCTATCTTCAAGGGGTATGTGCCTCCCTCTTTTTGTTGTCCAGTGACCCATTTGGTAGGTTTCTTTACAAACCAAGGATATTTGAAAATTTCCAGGATTTTGTTTAGTCACTTCTCCCTCATTTTGAATTTTGAAAGTCAATGTCACATGTCGATTCTTGCATTATTGTATCTTTTCATGATTAATTTAAGTTTAAGGAATAAGCTTATATCCCATCCTTTGTTTGAATGTGGCTGGAGGTTTTTTATTCTGATTTTTATCTTATCTTTTATTCATTTTGTTAAGTTTTTGGAAGGAAAATTCTTTAATTTGGTTTAACACAAAAAAAATAGAATCCAAGCATAGCCAAGAAGATTAAAAACACACACACAGACACAAGCCATAAGTGTTTTCCTTACCTGACATTGACCTACTTATAAAACTATCAAAGTCAAGTCAGAATGGCTTTACACACAGGGGTAGTCAACACACAGTGAAACACACTGTGGAGCCCAGAAGTCAATGAATATTTTGATACTTAATATATTGTATGGTTTTTCAGGGTAGTAAGAAAAGTATTGATTTTTAAAGACATGGTGCTGAGAATATTGTTAACCACGTGGAAATAAATGAAATTGGACCCCTTATCTCATCATATCCTATACATAAATCAAGTCACAGTAGAAGGCAAAACTAGAAAGCATTTACCAAATGATATGGAGGAACATCTTATGACCTCAGATTAGGGATGTCCTAAGTAAGACACTAAAAACAGAAACCATAAGAAAAATAGTCATAAATTTAACTACACTGAAATTAAGAACTTCAGTTTATCACCACAAAGTGAAAGCCAAACTAAAAGATACCTGAAACAAATACAGTGAATAAAAGATTAGGATACAGAGCATATTAAAACACTCTAAAACAAGTAAGCAAATCATTACCAATATTTTAAAAAATATATAAAAGAAATGAAAAAGAATTTCATAGAAGAAGAATAAATAGGAAGCCTAAAAATCTGGAAAAAAAAAACCTTTAACCTCATAAGTACTGAGGAAAACAAAAATTAAAACCACAACTAGATGCAATTTCATACCACCCAAATGGCCAAATTTAGAAGTCTCATAATACCAAGAGTTGGCATGGATTCAAAGAACTCTTAATCCAATACTCATAGCAGTGAAAACTGGTAATGACAACTTGGGAAACAGTCTAGCAATACTGGAATATTGGTCATGTGTATGATCACCAAACAGCACCTGCCTTCTATGCAACCTTCTCTAGACTACCTCTTGCTCAAATGTACCAGATGTGGACAAGAATATTCAGAACTGGTATAAGCCAAATATTTATCAACAGAAGCATGGATACATCAGGTGTGGCAAATTCATACAATAGGAAATCAAATGGCAATGAAAAAAATACTACAGTGATACCAACATGGATGGATCTCAGAAGAAACACTGAATGCCTGAATACATATAAACCAGTTCAAATAAACAAAACTAAGCAATACAATGGCTTAGAAAATCAGGAACCCTAAACCTATTTATACACTAATGAGAAACATGCCATTTAAGTGGGAAATTGTAAGTGTAAAGATATGAAGGGAATTATGTCCCTGAGAGTGAAGAGAATGGACTTCAAAAGATTACCTCTCTCTTTTATTGGGGGTTCAGAGTGATATCCAGTTACTGACTGTATGATCCCTTTTTATACCTTTTTAGTAGGAAGTACAACACGAAGACAAAATCTTGCAATGAGTAATTTGAGTAAGTTGTCCAATCACCCTCCAATACTTTAAGATATATTTTACAAACAAGGAAATTCTAACTACTTTACAAGAGAACATAACCATACCACAAACATTAATAATAGGAAGTTAACACTGATGTTGGTTAACTTAGATGTTAATGCTGATCAAAGCCTCATACTTCATTCAGGATTCACCAACTGTCCAATAATGTCTCTTACAGCAAAAAGACCCAATTTAGAATCATAAGTTTCCTTTAGTCTCCTGGTCTGGAATAATTCCTCAGTGGTTCTGTAATATTTATGACCTCAGCACTTTTTTTATGTTTATGGACCAATTATTTTGTAGAATGTCTTTCAATTTAGGTCTAATACTTTAAGATTTTTAGATTTAAAGCTATGTTTCTTTACAAGAATGTGTCACAGAAATAATGTTGGTTCTCACTGCATCCTACTAGGTGGAACAGATCAACAGTTCTTATTTGTCCCATAATAATGACATTCACCTTGATGACTTGAAAATATTACTGAAAATGCAAACTTTGTCACTAATAAGTATTTTGTAGGGAGGGAATTTGAAAAGTTCTAAATATGTTATTTCTCACTGCACTTTTCATTTATTTGTTTATATTTATGTGGACATACGGTTTTCTAATTCATTCAGTGGATTACAATGTTACTTCCTTATTTAATTTGATGCTCAAATTATCTAGATTTGGCTTGTGGGGGCCTATTCAAGTTGGTCTTTGGGACCTCTTGACATGACCAGCTTTGTCCGTGCTCTTCTTTGCTTTCTGGCACAAACACTATTCCAAGTTTATCTTATACTTTTCCTGTTCTGTCCCTGGAATCAGCCATTTTTCCAAGGTTCCCTGGTTCCTTATAGAGAGAGATGGGGGGAAAAAGCATTTAGGAGCCAAGATCTGGGTGCTGGCTGTGTTCATTGCTATTGAGGTATCTCTCCTCCCCTCTTAATGTACAATTCTTGACAATACATTTACAGCTATATTTATTCCTATTATCTAAATATACTCTTGTATCATGCATATTGAAAAGCATGAGTTTGTACTGACACTCCAATTGTAGAACTATATCACAAGTTACTCTCTTACCGTATTTGTAACACACTTCTCCATTAATGAGAATTCAGCTTTCATTTCTTTACATAATTCTATCTTTTTAAAATATATCATATTTATTATGCTATTACAGTTGTCCCAATTTTTCTGCCTCTACCCCCCATACCCAGTATCCCCCATTCCCTCTGGCAATCCCCACCTTTAGTTCATGTCCATGAGTCATGCATATAAGTACTTTGGCTACTCCATTTCCTATATTGATCTTAACTCCTGTCTCATCTGTACCTACCAACTTGTACTTCTTATTCCCTGCACCCTTTTCCCCATTCTCTCTCTTCCCCCTCCCAACTCATAACCCACCAAATGATATCCACATCTATGACTCTGTTTCTGTTCTGTTTCTTTGCTTAGTTCATTTTTAGATTCATTTGTTGACTGTTGTGAATTCATTGTGATTTTAATGTTCATTGTTTTGATCTTCTTTTTCTTAGATAAGTCCTTTTAACATTTCATACAATGGTAACTTGGTGATGATGAACTCCTAGTTTTTTCTCCTCTGGGAGGCACTTTATCTACCCTTCGATTCTAAATGATAACTTTTCTGGGTAGAGCAATCTTAGCTGTAGGTCCTTGCTTGTCATGACTTTGAATATTTTTTGCCAATCCCTTCTAGCCTGCAGTGTCTTTTGAGAAACCACCTAAGAGTCTTATGGAAACTCCTTTGTAGGTAATTGTCTGCTTTTCTCTCTCTTTATCTGTAAAGAGAGAAAAGGATCTCTCTTTATCTTTAACCTTTGGCATTTTAACTATGATGTGTCTTGGTGTGGGCCTCTTTCCATCCATCTTGTTTGAGAATCTGTACTCCTAGACTTGTATGTCTGTTTCCTTCACCAAGTTAGGGAGTTTTCTTTCATTATTTTTTTTCAAATAAATTTTTAATTACTTGACCTTTCTCTTCTCCTTCTAGCACCCTTATGATTCGAATGTTGGTATACTGGAAATTGTTCCAGAGGCTACTTACATTATCCTCATTTTTTTTGGGGGGGGAGGATACTGTTTTCTTCTCACTGTTCTGATCAAATGTTTTTTTATTCCTTATGTTACAAATCATTGATTTGATTCTCAGCTTCATCTACTTCACTATTATTTCCCTGTAAATTTTTCTTTATTTCACTTAGCATAACCTTCATTTCTGCCTGGGTCTTTTCTATGCTGTTGAAATACCCAATGAGTTCCTTGAGCATCCTAATAACCAGTGTTTTGAACTCTGCATCTGAAAGATTGCTTATATTCATCTTATTTAGTTCATTTTCTGGAGTTTTGATCTGTTCTTTCATTTGGGGCATGTGTCTTTGTCTCCTCATTTTGGCAGCCTTCCTGTGTTTGTTTCTATGTGTTAGGTAGATGGGCTTTGACTCCCTGTCTTAGTAGTGTGGCCTATTGTAGAAAAGCATACCCATATTTTGGATGGGGCACTACCTTACAAAATTGGAAGAGTGGGTCAACCTGTGTGAACCAGGTTGATGGAGTCTCAGCTTTCAGAAAAGGGACAATGGCCACTGCCTGGCCTCTGGAGTTTTATCTGGGAAGAAGCTCTTCCTCAGCATTCACCCTGGTGCCAGACACTTCAGTTTCTCCTCATATGCCACTGGTGTCCTTCCAGCTCCTACCCTAGTTCTAGAACCCAGACGGAGTGAGTCTCTGTAAGTCCTATGTCCATTATGTGTCCTACAGTAGGAGATGCTTGAGAATCCCACAGTTTCTTCTGCTGCCCCCACTGCCACTGGTTTTTACAGCCAGAAGTTATGGGGACTTATCTTCCTGGCACTGGAACCCTGGGCTGAGTGGTCTGGTGTGAGGCTGGGATACCTTGCTTCTGAGGTAACCCTCCAGATTTTTATCTACCACATATGGGTGTGGGACAGCCCATTCTGTGTCTCCATGTCTTCGCTCCTCCTACCCATCTGGATGAATGTGACTTCTTTAATTCCTTGGTAGTCAGACTTCCATACAGCTTAGTTTTCTGACAATTCTGGGTGATAGTTATTTTGTAGTTTAGGTACATGGAGGTGAACTGTTTTTGCTTACATCTCGATCTTGACTGCAAGTCAATGTATATAATTCTTTCTTTGATCTGTTCCTCTATACAATCAATCTTCTACATCAATGTCTCTGTCCCTTGCCTAGAATGAATGTCCCTTGCCTCTTTTCTTCACTCAGCTTTGACTCTTGATCAAAAGGGCTTTAATTATCCCTTCAGCTTCACTAACTTTGTAAGGCACCTGACTAATAGTCTCCCTCTTCTTAGAACACTTGCTTTACAAAATCTGTCATTGCAAATTCCTTCTCTCCCCATTTAAAATGTATGTAAAGATTCTCCAAGCCCTGCCTGGTGTGGCTCAGTGGACTGAGTGCCAGCCTGCGAACAAAAGGGTAGCCGATTCCATTCGCAGTCTAGGGTACACAACTGGGTTGCAGGCCAGGTCCCCAGTAGGGGGCACACAAGAAGCAACCACACATTTGATGTTTCTCTCTCTTTCTCCCTCCATTCCCCTCTCTAAAAAATGAATAAACAAAATCCATAAAAAAAGATTCTTCAAGACTGCTGCCAGTTTTACAACCAAGGATTGTCTTTCTTAAGCACCCAGGAACCATGTCTTTGAAATATAAACATCAGAGGAGCTAGCACCCCTGTCTCATAGTCTCTGTGCAAAGGTGGAAGCCTAACTTAGATGGGTTCTGACTAGCACACCCAAATGGCGTAATGACACAGAAAAACATTTGCAAACTCAAGAGTTAATGTGCTCCACACTTGCCACTGACCAACTTTCCCCTGGTAGTTCAGTATTTTCCCATTATCTCACCCCAGGGCCAAAAACCTTCCCACCTTTTGCTTCAGTACAATTGAGTTGTTTCTTTCCCCCCTTTTACCATAATCTTTTTTTAAGTATATTTTGTTGATTATACTAGTGCAGTTTTCCCAATTTTTTTCTCCCCATTATTCCCCCTACACCCTGCAACCCTCACCCTCCAGCTAACCCCCTTACTTTATGTCCATGGTTCATACATACAAGTTCTTTGGCTTTTCTGTTTCCTATACTATTCTTAACCTCTCCCCTTCTATTTTATGCCTAGCAATTATGCTACTTATTCCCTGTACCTTTCCCTCCTATTCTTCCCTTCCCCCTCCTAAAAACCCTCCATGTGATCTCCATTTCTCTGGTTCTGTTCCATTCTAGTTGTTTGCTTAGATTTTTGTTTGTTTGTTTTTCAATTTCATTTGTTGATAGTTATGAGTTTGTTCTCATTTTACTGTTCATAGTTTTTTTTAAAGATTTTATTTATTTATTTTTAGAGAGGGAAGGGAGGGAGAAAGAGAGAGAGAGAGAGAGAGAAACATCAATGTGCGGTTGCTGGGGGCCGTGGCCTGCAACCCAGGCATGTGCCCTAACTGGGAATCAAACCTGTGACACTTTGGTTCGAAGCCCGCACTAAATCCACTGAGCTATGCCAGCCAGGGCAGTTCATAGTTCTTGATCTTCTTCTTAGATGAGTCCCTTTAACATTTCATATAATAAGGGCTTGGTGATGATAAACTCCTTTAGCTTTACCTTGTTGGGAAAGCTATTTATCTGCTCTTCCATTCTAAATGACAGCTTTGCTGGATAGCATAATCTTGGACATAGGTACTTGCCTTTCATGACTTGGAATACTTCTTTCCAGCCCCTTCTTGCCAGTAAGGTTTCTTTTGAGAAATCAGCTGATAGTCTTATAGAAACTCCTTTATAGGTAACTGTCTCCTTTCTTCTTGCTGCTTTTAAGATTCTTTCTTTATCTTTAATCTTGGGTAATGTAATTTATGATGTGCGTTGGTGTATTCCTCCTTGGGTCCAATTTCTTTGGGACTCTCTAGGCTTCCTGGAAGTCTATTTCCTTCACTAGATTGAGGAAGTTTTCCTTCATTATTTGTTCAAATAAGTTTTCAATTTCTTGCTCTTGTTCTTCTCCTTCTGGTACCCCTATAATTCAGATGTTAGAGCCCTTAAAGTGGTCCCATAGGTTCCTAAGCCTCTCCTTTTTTTTTTTTTTTTTTTGAATTCTTGTTTCTTCATTCTGTTCTGGTTGAATGTTTATTTTTTACTTTTGTTCCACATCATTGCTTGGAGTCCCAGTTTCCTTCCCTACACTGTTGTTTCCCGTATATTTTCCTTTATTTCACTTTGGGTAGCCTTCATTTCTTCCTTCATTTTGCACTGAACTCAGTCAGTTCTGTGGGCATCCTGATTACCAGTGTTGTGAAATATGCATCAGATAGGTTAGCTATCTTCTCATTGCTTAGCTCTTTTTCTGGGGTTGTGATTCATTCTTTCATTTGGGCCACATTTCTTTGTCTTGGTGCACCTGTTATGTTGTAAGGGGGCAGGGCCTTAGGTATTTGCCTAGGCAGGTCAACCCTCTTTGCTGCGCTGTGGTGCTGTCTATAGGGGAGGTGTCAGAGAAGGAACAATGCTGCTTGCTTGCTCTGCTCTAGCCCCACTTTTCAGAGAACTCTCCTCTAAGACTGGGAGTTTCCCCCACTGTTGCAAACCCTGCAGTATTTTACAGCTAGTTTTGAGTCTTTAGTTTCCCATTCAGCCAGCCCCGCCTTGCTCATGCAGTCTGCTGCCTTGCTGCATGTCCTCTTCACTGAGCTGCCATTCTCCTGTCTCCACCCCTCCTACCAGTCTGGGTGAATGTTTCTTTAACTCCTTGGTTGTCAGAGTTCCATGCAATTTGATTTTCTGGCACTTCTGTTTGTTTATTATTTTTAAATTGGTTATTATCTTTCTTTTTGTTGTATGAAGAAGTGAAGCATTTCTACCTATAACTCTATCTTGGCCAGAACACTGCCATAGTCTTGAATAAAGTATTAATTACCTATTTCATTGTGTCCAGTGAACTTTTTGTGGACACTCTTTATTTCTGGCTACTCTCCCAGATGGACACTTTCTTATTCTACTTGGGCTTGGATTTCCCACACCAGGCCAGCCCTCTATTTAGACACCTTGCTCATGGTGCTTGAGTTCTGTCACCCCATGCTGGGCTGCCACCATGCATGTACACCCTTCTCACTCCTCTCTGGCTATGACACACTTTAGTATCCACACTGGAGGTGGATACCATTTTCACACTGTCCAGCTTCTGACTCCTCATCTGAGATCACCCCTCTGAGAGGCCACCTTCCTGGCCCCTGACTTACTTGTCTGGGCTACTGAGACTTTTCTTCTCTTCCACCAGATATCTACCTTTTCCTGCCCATTCAGTGGTTTTAGGACTGAACTGTCTGAAAATGAAGGAGAAGGCAAGAGGAAGAAAAGGGAAGAGGCAGAATTCATTTATTTTATTCCAGATGTTTTTGCCCTAGCCATACATTGAAATTAAGAACAAACTGACAGTAACCAGAGGAGAGGTGGGGGGAGGATACTGGGGAGAAAATATGGAAGGGTTTTCAGAAACATCTATAAAGGACACATGGACAAAATCAAAGGTGGGTAGGATCAGGGGTAGGAAGTGAGGATGGATGGGGTGGGTGGGGATTGGTGGGGTGAAAGTGGAGGCAAATGTACTTGAATAACAATTAAAAAAGCAAAAAAAGTGAAAAAAAGAAATGTTTAGGGAGCCTTTAAAATTACTGATGTTTGGTCCTTTTCCTAGAGAGATATGCTTGTCCAATAGAGGTCTCGTGTATCTGCATTTTCTGATAATTTGCAAATGCTAACTGAAGTCTAACTGAGAACCTCTCCTTATTAGGAACAAATAGGAATGTAGGAGTTCAGGTGAGTGTGAGGATCTGCAGAATGGAGCATGTGAGAAAGCCCATCTGATGCCTTCAATTTTGTCCTTTATGTAGAAAGAAATGTCATCAAGTGAGAGTGACAGTGGTTAAAATTGTTAGGGTGTGGGAAGCAGAGAATAATGAATATGCTTATTTAGAGAGGGAGATGAAGCTTAATAAGGAACTATAGACAGTGGGCAGTGTACAGTGCCTATTTGAAGTTAAAAGCTTCAGGACCTGGTAAATTTCTAAATATTAAATTTATATATTTTTAAACATATGTATAGAAAAAATAGAAAAAGTAAACAATGGAAAACAGAGATTGTGTTTGGATAGTATGATATTACCCCTTCTTTGTATAACAATGTTAATCTTAAGTTTGAAAATGAACCCTTATGTTGAAACCAGAAAAGCTGGCATTCATGCTGCCTGTCACTATCAGAACCAACAAGTAGAGACAAATATTCAGTCTTTATGGGTGCTTCATTCAGATAGTTGGTGATCTGAGAAGAGGGCAGTTATGTACCCTCAAAAACCATCTTAACATTGCACTTTAAGCTGACATTTTTATAAAGGGAAGAGAGGAAAGTAAGGTGTTGGGAAAAAAAAAGATTAATGGGATAAGAGTTGTAGTCCAGCAGTGATTTTCCTAGTCCTTCTTTATAGTTGGTCAGAAATTCTCCCTGGAACTCAATAGTTCAGCTGCCATCTTCATTAATTGCAGACTCCCTGGGGCAGGAAGGTAGAATTGCTTATGGACCTCCTGGAGTCACATGGTCAAGCATTCCAGTTCCTGGAACCATGGCTTTCAACTTGCCTTAATCACTTAAGCCTATCAACTAAAGCTAAAATATTGAACTCTTGAGTTCCCCTATCAATTACACTCATAATAGAAAAATTAATGTTCTACTTTTCAAAATAAAATGAAATAAATGGTGATCCAGCACAAAGAATAATTTAGGGGCACTATATTATTTTTGCTAGAGCTAACTAGAACTGCAGACTTGCTGGCTTAAAAATCAGAAATTTATTTCCTCACAATTCTAGAGGCTAGAAGTCTGAGATCAATGCGTGGCACGACTATATCTTCTGAGGCCTCTCTCCTTGGCTTATATGGATAGATAGCATATTCCCTGTGTCCTCACCTGGTTTTTCTGTGTGTGTCTATGTTCAAATCTCCTCTTCTTACAAGGACACTGACCATATTGAATTAGAGTCCACCCTAAAGAGCTTGCTTTACCGTAATTACCCTTTTAAAGACCCTATCTCCCAATACAGTCACCTGATGAGGTGCTGAGGATTAGGACTTCACCATAGCATTTTCAGGGACACAATTAGCCCATAACAGCTGATTAAATCACACTGAGATTTTAATTTTCTCTAGGTCTTTCTGTTTTCTTTTTTCTGTATATTTCCACCTTCCACACCCCCTGCTAGTTTCTTATTCTTATCACTTAAACTCTGCCTGATGAATGAATAGTTTCTAAGCAATCATTCAAATTTATTGATAATTTTTGTGATGTCAATTTTTAAATATCTTACATTCTTCCAAATCCAAACAAATATGTCTCAAATGAAACTGAAACTTCCTGTTCCTGCTTCCTCATTCTGCTTCTGCTCCACACCTCTCCCACACCCTCAGGTCGAGTCCGCACATCGAGACACAGAAAACTTCACAACTCAATGGCTTAATTTTTAAATAAGGATCTTTACTAATATTTGTCTCCTAGACATCAGAAGAGGAATAAGGAAACCAAAGTTAAAAGAAACTGTTTCAAGTTTTTGATATTAAAAGAGAAAGCTTTCAGGAAAATCCTGGTAAGTTGCTGAATCAAACCTTATTTTTATGCTTCTGAGGGGACAGCAAGTTTTTAAAACTCCAACTGTAGCCTTTATATAAATACATGTGTTTGTATGCAAAACATTACTTGTAAAAATACTGAGATTAATTAGAACTACAAAAGAACAAAGTACATATCAATATATTTAACTGAGGCTAAGTTTTTAAGTGTACTTACAGTGATGAGAGTTTTTCGTTTGTGTATAGAGTGTGAAAGATGATTAGAGAAACAATGTGAATAAGTTCAAAAATATAAGGTTAAAAATTGTGAAGAAACCAAGGTCCTGTGCAATTATACAAATTTCTATCTCATGTTAACTTCAGATTAAAAATTTTGATATTGATAGCTTGGTGGCAGATCCCGTGCTCCTGGGCAAGATGGCAACAAAAGATAGCATTGCACTGAGCACACACAAGGCTAGTGAGAAAATTGAATATCGAGAGGAAGCCCCCCTATGCCCTTACAGTACCTGATTGGGGTGCGACCAGGGAAAGGCAGGAGCGTGCACCTGGAGGTCAGCATTGTGGCAGGGGTGGGTGCGAGACAGAGAAACCTGCCAGTCTGGCCTGAGGAAAAGAAGGAATTGGTGGGGTACAGACCCTGCTGGAGTGAGTGGAAGTTGGGATATTATTTGGGCATTTTCAGAAAGTATCTGGGCCCTCCCACACCAGAAATGATATGATACCAAAGGAAGGAAGGGACACCACTTGTGATCATGCTTGCTGGTACATTTGTGGGACCATCCAGACCTGGAAGCCACATGACAAATGGTGGCACTGGACCTACATGTGGGTTCCAAAAGGGAGCCAGAAGCAGCAGTGGTTGGGGGAAAAGCTGAGGTGCCTGGATGACCACTCAGTGACTGCCTTCAATTCCCAAATTATGGTACTTTAAATGAGAGAAGGAACTCTGGACACTGCCATAAGTTCTGATCTGGCTGATGACAGCTGGGTTCTTCTCTGGGTTTTCTGGAGGAGATGGGCTTTGAGACTAGAGCCTGCCATTCTCCCAGACTGTGCAGCATTTGAATAAAAACCTCTTTTCTTTCTCACAAGATTCTATCTCTAGAATTGGCCTATTGGAGAAAATAGGCAGCTGAACTCAACTTTGGTTTCGTTAACAGTTTCACATTTCATCAAAGATGTACAGCAGAGGCTATTCTTCTATGTAAGTGTTTCTTTCAAATTCATCTCATACAGCAATTTAGTTAAACACTAAAATGAAAACTACAGGAAGTGAAATTTAACTTGTTTGGGTGTAGTTTCAGTTTGCAGACCATTAAAGGAGTGTGCATGTAGTCTTCCTGGGCAAGAGCAAGGATTTCCTGAGTGCCTTTCCCCCACTATCAACTGCAAGATCCTGCCAAGCAGAACAATCCCATGGGGCAGGGGTGTCTGGAGTGCTACTGAGAACCCTCCCCCAGATGGGGGTGGGGGCGTACCAGTGCTTGTTCCTAACAGCTCTGTTAATTTGGTACTTTTTGGGCAATAACTAAAGAGAGAAATGTGGAGTAATCACTCCAGAATAGCATCCTGCCACTCCTTTGCCAACAATTAATGTTACTGCTACCAATAAAATTTATGTTCACAGTGTTTTCAAAACAAGAGACTGAGGGCCCCTAGGAAGCCAAGTGTTAGGTCAAGTCATTTTCAACTGTGCACAACAGTCATGGTGATTTTGATAGTTACTCAGCTCCAACAATATATATGCAGATTTTCTTAAAGTTGATAAAATACAAACTACTTCAGAAGTATTATTGAATATAATAGGTGCAAATCATTATATGCTCACAACTGTTACCATGTGGGGGGAGAAGGGAGTTGAGTACTTTTGACATTATCAGCCCAAGGGTATTATTGAAGACTTTACTATATTATATTAAACCAAGATATTGTCAACTCTTCCTTTTAATACAAAGAAAGCTCCAGAGTTGAGAGAATAAATGTCAATGATATTACAGAGAAGAGTATTTCTTTCTGTCTCCCAGTATGTATTAGCAGAATCTGAACAAAAGGAAGTGAGGGAATGCTGTCACCTTTTGGTGGCACCAAGTTCCCCATGTAGCAGCCCCTACATGGGACACAGCACACAATGAGGCCCCAGCTGTGTAGAGGACAAAGAGCTGTAAGAAAAAGGGATGGACTGCAGTAGAAATGTCCTGATGGGCTGCTTCAGCTGGAGAATGTGGAGCCCAGTTTGAATAGTATAATCACTGGCTAAACTAAAAGAGAACATCTGGACTCTGTCCTCACAGTCTTCAAGGTGTCTTCACAGAGAGAGGTGAATGGTTAAATTACTGAACGAGAACTCTGGCAAAGGGAAAGTACTGCCTCATCACAGCTGATCAGAGTGTGTCTGCAGAAAGGGGCAAGCCCCTCACCACGGTCAGCCTCCCTGTGCAGAGGCAGCAGATGAAAACAGCAGAGGCACTGAGGCTCTGACACCAAGGACCTGCAGTAGAAAGGGACCTCCTCTGGGGAAAACTTGGCAAGAGTAATGGCCTTGTTTAGAGACAGAGCAGAAGACTGAAATGGGATATTATGAAACCGGGGTACCTGGGAGGACTGCAAGAAAGAACATTTATTAATGTTCCTTTCCTTTTGATAACTTGCCTTTTCAATCTTTGTTACCAGAAGACTGAAGGTAGAGTTAGTTCTGGCCAAACAGGTGGCACAGTGAAGATTGTTCCAGATTTCTGTCTGGAATTTTAGCCAAATGAAATAACTGCCCTAGTCCTTGGGCCCACAGGCACTGATAACTCAAGGGTTTTCAAAAACTCATTATTTTTAACTACTCTAAGAAATGTTATTCATCAGATAAATTTTTGTTAAGAAACTACTATTTTCTGGGCACAGTCATATAGTGGACAAAAAGCACAAAACTTCCCATTCTCATCAAAAACACAGAATAATGGATGGGAAAGAGAATAAACAAGACAAATAGGTAAAAAATATATGGAACATTTGATTGTAATAAGACATAAGTAGATTTTTTAAGCAGAAGGGAAGTAAGAAATATTGAGTAACAAGATACAGTTTTCTGTAGGTGGGCCAAGCAGTGCCTCTGTGAGGAGGTGTCATTTGATAAGAGACCTGAGTGCAGTGCAGCCCTGTACCAGGTGGGAATCCAGGGACATTCCAGGGAAAGGAAACAAGTTCAATGCCAGAGCAGGAGCAGTTACTGCCTGCAATGAGCAGCAAGGACATCAGGGGGCTGGGCCTGATTAAGAGAGAGAAATAAAAGTAAGATGGGGTAACAGGGTGCCAGGTCCTGTAAGGCCTTGAGTTCACAATGAGCTTGGCTTTCACTCTGAGTCAAGTGGAAAGCCACTGGAAAGGACTGAACAGAGTATTGTGTGTTATTTACATTCAAACAGGCTCATTCTGGCTGCTGTGTTTAGAATTCACAAGAGGGAACAAAAACAGCAAGAGGGAGACTAGTGAGGGTGCTACTCCTGTAATCCAGGGAGAGAAGGTGGAGGCTTGGACCAGGTGGCAGAAGTGGGGGTGGTGGCAGTGGCCAGATGCTGGACATGCTTTGAAGATACAACTTACAGGATGTGCTCCACATTGAACAAATGTGGAGGTAGACATGCTGAACACATGGAATGCAGAAGAAAAGGAAGGAAGGGGGGGAGGGAGGGAGGGAGGGAGGAAGAAAGAATGAAAAATCATACATATTTATGATTGATTATTTTATTAAAATATTTAAATATAAAAGAGATGTGCTAGGTAAAAGATGTTCCTTTTACTATTCTTTCAAATCTTCTGCATGTCTGAAAATTCTCATAGTAGAAAGTTTAGGGGAAAATATGTCCCATAAACAGTCCCTAAGCAACAGGCCAATCAACTGCATTTTAATTTGCTGTGACATAATTTTTTTCATATAACAGATTCTCAACAAATACATCCTCAGCCAAAACTAGGAAAAGACTGGGTGTGTTCTGCTTACACCTTTACTTCCTTGGACAGGTTTTCCAGAACATGACTGTTGCAAATTCTTAAGGAAATGAAACTCATCCAAACAGCCAAGCACAGCTATGCCACACTCTGTCCTATTATATAATCAAGATGATATCATAAGTTTACATTACATTAAAGACTAAGACCATCAAAGTTTAATTATTTTATTTCAGGCTTTCCTTCATAACTAGCTGGTACAGAGACTATGTGAAAAAGAAATACATAATTTTAACATGCACTTTGTAAAATGAAACTCACTTGCTTTGTAGTTTCAGTTCTGAGTAACATCAGAGCAGAGCACAGGCCTGCTGGTCTCCAGCCAGGATTGCAGGAACACTTTCCTGGATGTAGGGACGCTTTCGAGCTGCTAGGCCCAGCCTCCTAGAGACAGGCTGGGCACCTTTGCTTGTGCTGCTACTTTGACCTTCCGGATCGCCCCCCGAGAGAACATTAAAGTCCTTAGGACACAGATCCTGAAATTTAGTACTCATAAGTAGAACTCTGGGGTTCAAACTGTTCCCAGAGCAGAAGAGAGGAGGTAAGGTGGAGGTCTTCTCCCCAGCTCTACCCAGAGCAACACCTTTACCCACTTGAAGAAGCAGAACTAGAAATAGCAACAACCAAGACAATCCTGGTTCTGGTCCAAATCCCCTATACCATGAATGGGAAAACACGTTGACTGGGAAAAGGAGAAAAAAGTTAATGACTTTTTTTCCCTAATCACCACTGTTCCCCCTTTATTTGCATACAGTAGGTAGTTATTGACAAATAAAAAGATCCCTCCTGTTTAAAAATATGCAAACACTTCAGGATTTAAATTCAATTGGATGATGCTCTTAAAGGATTTTGTAAGCCTCAAGACAGTGAACATAAGTGTATCATGATTATACTTAATGTTTAAACAGGATTGTGTTGGCTGCAGTATTGGAAATAGATTTGAATGAGAGGGGGTGTGAGGACATGATAGGGGGTGAGGAAAAGTGAGAAAGTAATAGGATCAATGGATTAAAGGTCTTGATAAAGACACATTAGAGTTTGAGCACTAACAGTAGTGACTGTAAGGTGAGGAGACAGCAGTTAAATATTTGAATCCAAGATGATGGAAGGCTTGTAAACTACTAATGATTCTATTAGTCTCTTAGGGCTGCTGTAACAAAGTATAACAAACTGAGTAGCTTAAAGAACTAAAATACATTGCTTCACAGTTCTGGAGGCTGGATGTCTTCAAGATCTGGGAATTAGTTGGTTCTCTCTGAGGGCTATGAGGAAAAATGTGTTCCATGCCTCTCCCCTAGCTTCTGGTGGCTTGTTAGCAATCTCTGCCATTCCTTGGCTTATAGAGGCACCACCGCAATCTCTGGCTTCACGTTCACATGATGTTATCCTTATGTATGTGCCTCTGGGTCCAGATTTTCCTTTTTTATAATGATATCAGTCACATTGAGTCAGGGCCCACTCTAATGGTGTCAGGTTACCTAGTTACATCTGCACTACCCTTGTTTCCAAACAAGCACACATTCTGAGGTACTGATACTAGAACTTCAACACATGAATTTTAGGGGGTGGAATGTTCACACAAATCAATCAGTAACAGTCATGGTAAGGTCAATAGTGTGACCATGAACATGGAGATGGGTGGAGGTCAAGATCATTAGATGAGAAGCAGACAACGAGGTGAAAGTCCAACATACTGAAATGATCATCTACATGTCTACTGAGCCATCACAAATCATGACAGGAATAGTGTCTGAGGGCATGAGTGCCTCCTCCCTTCAGCTGTCTACAGATGGAGGTCAAAATGTTGCACTGGCCAAAAGTTAGTTTAGGGTTTTTTTTTTGGTAACATGGCTCTAGTAGTGCCCAGTTATCTTTAACTTCACTCAGACAACTTTGTAAGAATGTTGTTACGGCATACATTTAAAAAAAAAAAAACATCAAAAATGGTAAATTTGTGTAGCCATTTTCATATTGAAGATGGAAGAAAATAAGCAACATTTTTGACATATGTTTTACTATTTTAAGAAAGGTAAAAAAGCATCTGAAACACAAAAAAGATTTGTGCAGTGTATATGGAGAAGGTGCTGTGACTGACTGAACATCTCAAAAGTGGTTTGCGAAGTTTCGTGCTAGAGATGTCTTGCTGGATGATGCTCTTGGTAGTTCAGCTGAAGTTGACAGTGATCAAATTGAGACATTAATTGAGAACCATCAAGGTTCTACCATGCAGGAGATAGCTGACACATTCAAAAAGAAAAAGATCAAAAGTATGAACATTAAACTGGCAACAAATTGACAACCATCGACAACTAAATTTAATTAAAAAATTAAGCAAAAAAAGAAGAATAGGAACAAAATCATAGATATGGAGATCATTTGGAGGATTATCAGTTGGGGGGAAGGAAAAATGGGGAGGAAGGTACAGGGATTAAGAAGTACAAATTGGTAGGTACAAAATGAAGGCATGTCAAGAACAGCATAGGAAATGCAGTAGCCAAAGAACTTATATGCATGACCCATGGACATGAACTTGGTGGGGGAGGGCAGTACTGCTGGAGGGAATGGGGGTACTGGGTGGAAGCGGAGGGGAGGAAAAAAACTGGGACTACTCTAATAGCATAATCAATAAAATATATTTTTAATCAATAAAGTCATTGGTGAAAATGAAAAATGTGTCTTCTATTTTTTGAAGAAAAACTAAACACATTTTTTGGCCAACCCAATATACTAAAATTTATAAAAAGCAAGTATTCAGCAAATTCTTAAAGATATAATATTTCAACACCAAAGTTTAAAATAACATGGTAGTCTATTTTTTATTCTGCCTTTTCTCTCAGTAACTTCAAAAATCTTTCATTAGGAATACATTTACTAATAACTCCTTATACTATTGGCTTCATACAGTGCTTATAAACAGGGGAAGCAGAGCCCCTCCCTTCAGTCTTACCTGAGGTGACAGGGCCACTGCAGGGGAGACAGGAGGATCAGGGATGAGCCTCCCAAGATCCCAGAGTCAAGGAGACATGTACTTGTCTGTTATGCCCTCTTCCCAGAATTACCTTTGGCAGGACCAGTACCTGGCTCTGGGAGAAGCAGATGCTGCCTGTGGTTGGAGCACCACCTCACCAATATTCTTCATACCCACCAGATAGACCTTTGGTACTCTACCAGATCCAATTCCATATGTCATGATTGTCTCCTTTGACCTGACTCACACCCTCTACTAGCACCCCTCCTTTAACTTCACTGTACAATGTCCCCACTGTGCTCCAAGTGATACTCCCCTACTACTCACAGGTCCCAGTTCCCTGGCCTTTACTGTATCTTACACAAAGTACTTATCACAATTTGTCATTGTGATAAAGTCTTTTCAGTGAGTGTGTGTGTATGTGTGGTTTTTCCTCCATTAGATTGTAAGTACTATGAAGAAACTTCACATTTCTTCTGGTTACCGCTGTTTTCTTGAGCATGATGCCTAACAGGTGCTCAATAAATATTTGGTACATAACAGGTGCTCAATCAACATTTGTTGAATGAATAAACAAATAACACAATTCAAGGTGAAATAATATTTATCTCTAGTAATAATATATGCACTGATATTTGTGGCCCTCTAACACCTCTTCCATCTACACTGTATATAAACAGGATTGATCATCTGAAATATTTTTAATATGTTCATTTTTTCCAGTTGCTCTGAGTTCTGCTACCTGGCTCAGCACTAGGTGTGCCCTACAGACTGAAGTCAGACTGACTAATGTGATTCAAGACACTAAGGCACTGAGACAAGTTTCATCAAGGCAAGTAGCAGCTCCTATGCCTAGTGGATGTGCACCTATAAAAGGGGTAAAGGATTTGGGTAGGCTTATGATATTCACACCAGAAATGACGAGCATGGGTTTCTTCTCTGGCCAGTCACAGGACTGCAGACTGAGGCCTCAGTTTAGCTCACTGTTCACATTCGACCTCCAGGAGACCTCACCAGGAAGCTTTTGCAAGCAGTTCCAAACACAAATGGGTCAAATTTTCAATCTGGCTAGGTTTGGTGACTTGTTATACACTACAAGTTGTTAAAATCTAGTCCCTTAAATCGTTCACTTAAAAGACCCAAAGGTTTTTATATGTTTGTGTTTCCTCCATTTACATAATATTTTGTTTTGCCTGATCCTTCATGCTTTTAGTCTATCCTTCTAATACTTTTCCTCCCTTGTTTTCCCTTATGTAAACAACATTATTGATTTGTCTTTTTACTTCAGATTTGGGATTGGAGCAATAGATCAGGGTTGGAGCCTGAAAAATTCATTTCTAGCCATCTTCCAAATGAGGCTGATGCTTTTTGCTAATCCAGAGACTACATTTTGAGAACTGCTCCCAACCTTATCTGCACAATAGGATACTCCAAAAAAATTCTCCACTCCACTCCCTTTAACAATTAATGAGACTAGAAACTCGAGCACCAACTTACACCTTATACCAAAATAAATTCAAGGTGGATAAAAGACTTAAATATAAACTGTGACACCATTAAAGTCCTAGAGGAGAACATAGGTAGGAAAATCTCAGATATTTCATGCAGAAACTTTTTTACTGACATGTCCCCTAGAGCAAGGGACATAAAGGAAAGAATAAACAAATGGGACCTCATCAAAATAAAAAGCTTCTGCACAGCTAAAGAAAACAGTATCAAAATAAAAAAGAGAACCAACTGTATGGGAAAACATATTTGCCAATGATACCTCAGACAAGGGTTTAATCTCCAAAATATATAAAGAACTTACATGACTCCACTCTAAGAAGACAAGCAACCCAATTAAAAAATGGGCAAAGGACTTGAACAGACACTTCCCCAAGGAGGACATATAGAAGATCCAAAGACACATTAAACAATATTCAATATTGCTAGCTATCAGAGAGATGCAAATTAAAACCACAATGAGATACCACTTCACACCAGTCAGAATGGCCATCATAAACAAAGCAACAAACAACAAGTGTTGGAGAGTTTGTGTAGAAAAGGGGACCCTAGTGCACTGTTGGTGGGACTGCAGACTGGTACAACCACTATGGAAAGCAGTATGGAACTTCCTTAGAAAACTAAAAATGGATCTGCCTTTTGACCCAGCAATTCCACTGTTGGGACTATATCCTAAGAACACTAAAACACCAATACAAAAGAACCTTTGCACCCCAATGTTCATAGCAGCACAATTTACAATAGCTAGGTGCTAGAAGCAGCCTAGATGCTCATCAGTAAGTGAATGGATCAAAAAACTATGGTACATTTACACAATGGAACTCTATGCAGCAGAAAGAAAGAAGGAGCTCCTACCCTTTGCAACAGCTTGGATGGAGCTGGAAAGCATTATGCTAAGTGAAAAAAGCCAGGTGGTGAAAGACAAATACTATATGATCTCACCATTAACAGGAACCTAAACAAAACAAAGAAACAAGCAAAATATAACCAAAGACACTTAAATAGAGGACAGGCTGACAGTGACCAGAGGGGAGAGAAGAGGGAATTTCAGGGGAGAATGGGAAGGGTTTACAGGAACAAATTTAAAGGACACATGGATAAAAACTAGGGTGATGGGGGTAATGGGAGGGAAGTGGGGAGGGTTGGGTGGGTGGGCTGGAATGGGAGTAAAAGGGAGAAAACTGTACTTGAACAATGATTAAAATTTTTAAAAAAAAGCAATTAATGAGACTACCTGAATGTGGAGTCCCCAATGATTCTAATATTAATCCAGGGTTAAGGACCCCTAATCTAGGGTGTTCAAGGATACTCAGCTCTTGCAATTTAACAAAGTGCATAACTGTGAAAACTTTATTAGTCTCATATCAATAATTTAGGCTAAAATGGTTTTAATAAAGTTGAAAATGCATATTATTTTCCTTATCTCATTTCAGGCAGGCCAGACAACTTTGAACTTGAGCTGAAGTACCTCTGAACACCACAAGAATAGCCAACCAAATCAATTATCTAACATTTTGCTACCACATCACCCAAAGCTCCAGCCTTGGCTGGCCTACTAGCTTGGTTTCAAAAGGACAACAGGTGATATGTTTACCAACAGCTTTGACTGTGTAAGAAAAATGGCCAGCCTCCTGGCTGCAAATGAAGTTTACTATTCTCCAACCCACCTCCACTTATCCAGTTTCATATTTTAAAGTTCATGTGCAACATTTATCTTGGGAACCAATTTCTCTATTATTTAAGATTCTGGTTTTAATTTACATTAAAAGAAAAAAGCCTTTCACCATGTTAAGTATAAAAGGGAAAATAGGGATATAGGAGTGTGTACTCCTAGTAGGCAATTACAAAAGCTGCTGCTTATTTTGTAATCACATTATAATCATCTAGGAAACAAGGGCACTAATTGGAATATAAAACAATTAAAATAAGTACCAAGCGGTGTAAGAATAGAACCTTGAACAATATTTATAGATGTTGTTTATGTGAAATTTTACATGTATAATTGATTCTGTGACTTCAATGATAAAGTACCACACTAAAATACTTCCTGTATTACTTTTTCCAAGGAAGGAGGTTGCAGCTCTGATATGGGTGAACAACTAAATCTACCTGAAATGATCAAAGACTGGAACAAAGAGCACGTGAAACAATGGGTAACCAAAGACCTTAAGATTGAGGAAAAATATGGACAGATTCTTTTCCATGAAGAAGTGACAGGATTAGTCCTGCAGGAATCAACTGAGAAGGATCTTAGAGACATGGGGCTACCACGGGGCCCAGCACTTCTGATAAAGCGAGCATATGACAAATTGAGTAACAATCTCCCTGAAAATCACAACCACACTTCTGGACAAGTAGATCATAGAAAACCCTGCAAAAAAGAACACCATAAAAAGGTACAAGAGACAAAAAAAGAACAGGGAAAATCAGTGTCATCCAATAGTGATCATAATCTCAGCAAGACCAGAGATACCAAAGAACAAGAATCAGTTCTTATGAAAGAAAATGCATTAAATGAAGTAGCAACCACTGAAGACAGAAAAAATACTAAGCTAAAACCTGAACAGCTGACTTGCATGCCACATCCTTTTGATCAGCCCCAGAGCAGCCATCGGTACATAGAACATTACCTCCTACCACCTGAAACAGGACCAGGCAATCTCATAGACCCCATTCATGAGTACAAAGCCCTCACACACACAGACACGGCCACAGAAAAGGACATTAGGATGAAATTTAGCAATGAAGTCTTCCGATTCGCATCAGCTTGTATGAATTCACGCACCAATGGCACCATCCATTTTGGGGTCAAGGACAAACCCCATGGAGAAATTGTTGGCGTGAAAGTCACCAGTAAAGCTGCCTTCATTGACCACTTCAATCAAATGATCACAAAATATTTTGAAGATAGTGAAATCAATGAAGCCAGGAAGTGCATTCGGGAGCCAAGGTTTGTGGAAGTCCTCCTGCAGGACAGTACACCATCTGACAGATTTGTCATTGAGGTAGATGTTATTCCAAAACACTCTGTATGTAAAGAAAAGTATTTCTACATTATGATGCAAACCCATGAAAATGAAACATGGAAACATAGCGAAGAACTTTCATTGTTTGTGAGAGAAGGGGCTAGTTCTAAGGATATCCGGGCCAATGTCAAGCGACGGGATGTGGAATTCAAAGCATTTTTTAAAAAGTTAAAGTCACTAGCACTGTCTAGAAAAGAGGCTGAAGAAAAGTATGAGGCAAAGGCAAATAAGAAGGAGAGTGAAGGACAAAAGCTGGTTAAACTTCTCATAGGAAACCGAGAGTCACTGGATAATTCATACTACAACTGGTATATTCTCGTAACAAATAAATGCCATCCAAACCAAACAAAGAACTTAGATTTCCTAAGGGAAATTAAATGGTTTGCTGTATTGGACTTTGATCCTGAATCTGAGTGCAAGGGGGTGGCCAAAGCTTACCAAAAAAGCCGGGTGGCAAATCTTCACTTTCCAAGTCAATATGAGGAAAAGACAGCGACCATAATGGAGAAAAAATCTCGCCTGAATCTTTATGATCAGCCCAGCTGGATCTTCTGCAATGGCAGATCAGACTTGAAAGAAGAGAGGTTTAAGCCTCTAGAACCACATTTATGGCAGAAAGAAAGAGCTTCTGGAGTCAGGCAACTGATTTTATTTCTCACAGACGAAAATGTCATGACAAAAGGGAAATTTCTGGTAGTGTTTCTATTGCTCTCTCCAGTGCAAAGCCCAGGAGACCCACTCCTTGAAACCTTCTCTGCTTTCTACCAAGCTCTCAAAGGAATGGAAAGTATATTGTGTATCTGTGTAAACTCACAGATTCATCAACGATGGAAAGATCTACTACAAGCCAGGTTGACAATTGTGGATGAATTAGCAGACCACAGTGTTTCCACTTTAAATTTAGAATTGATAAACAGTACTATCCTTAAACTGAAACCAGTCACTCAGTCATCAAGACGGTTCCTGCCATCCTGTGGATCTTCTTCCATTATCTTAGACAAAAAAGTAGAGGATATTTTGACCACACTGGAAATTCTCTGTGAAAATGAGTGTAAAGACACAGATATCGAGAAAAACAAATCTAAGTTCCAAGAATTTAAGAAAACAAAAGAAGAGCACTTTTATCGAGGTGGCAAAGTGTCCTGGTGGAACTTCTATTTTTCTTCTGAAAATTATTCCTCAGCTTTTGTCAAAAGAGATAATTATGAAAACCTTAAAGATCTGATACAGCGTCAGGCAGAGTCTCCTAAACCATTATTTGTAAAAATTATCAGTCTTTACCATCATCCAGGCTGTGGGGGTACTACATTGGCCATGAATGTCCTCTGGGACCTAAAGAAAAAGTTCAGGTGTGCCATGTTAAAAAACAAAGGAACTGATTTTGCCGAAACTGCAGAACAAGTGTTCAAGTTGATTACCTACAAGGCTACCAGCCCTCAGGACTACATTCCTGTACTTCTCCTGGTGGATGACTTTGAAGAACAGGAAAATGTCTGCATTCTACAGGATAGGATCCATTCCATTTTGGTGGCAAATGGCTTGAGATATGAAAAAACATTGGTAATTATCTTAAACTGCATGAGATCCCAGAATCCTGATCAAAGTGCAAAACTAGCAGACAGTATTGCACTAAAACACCAGCTTTCTGCCAAGGAACAAAGAGCTTTTGAGGCCAAACTGGAGGAAATTGAAAAGCAACATAAGAACTGTGAAAACTTTTATTCCTTCATGATCATGAAAGAAAATTTTGATAAATCATACGTAGAAAATGTAGTCAAGAATATCCTAAAAGGACAGAATATCAACAGCAAGGAAGCACAACTCATTTCTTTCTTGGCTCTACTCAACTCTTATGTTACTGATTTTACAATTTCAGTGTCACACTGTGAAACATTTTTGGGAATCACATGCACTCGTACTCCCTGGAAACCTGAAAGCATAGAGGACAAGATGGGAACCTATTCGACACTTCTAATCAACACAGAAGTTGCTGAATATTGCGGATATGCAGGTGTGCGCATCATTCACCCTCTGGTTGCCAGTTGTTGTCTCAAAGAGCTGGAAAGCAGCTACCACTTGGATAAGTGTCAAATTGCATTGATGTTATTGAGAGAGAATTTATTCTATGATTCTGGAATAGGAAAAGATAAATTCCAACATTATGTGCAAACCCTTCTGCTTACAAGACAGCGCAAAGAGTATGGAGATGAAACAGACACTTTGTTTTCTCCACTAATTGAAGCTTTAGAGAATGATGATGTTGAAAAGGTCTTGAAACAAGGAAGTGTTCGCTTCCCACGGAATGCATTCATTTGTCAGGCCTTAGCAAGACATTTCTACATTAAAGAAAAAGACTTTGACACTGCTCTCTACTGGGCAAATGAGGCCAGGAATAAAGCCCCTAAAAATTCCTATATCTCAGATACACTTGGCCAGGTGTACAAAAGTAAAATCAAATGGTGGTTGGATGAAAACAAAAACTGCAGGGATATCACTGTTAATGATCTAACACATTTCCTGGAAGCTGCTGAAAATGCAGCAAGAGCTTTCAAAAAATCCCAGGAGCAAACTGATAGGAAAGACTATGAAACAGAGACCTGGTACCCACAGAAGTCCCAAAGAAAATATGACATGTACAATACAGCTGGTTTCTTGGGTGAAGTAGAAGTTGGTCTTTACACTATTCAGATTCTTCAGCTCACTCCCTGTTTCCACAAAGAAGAAGAATCATCTAAAAAAGCTATGGCAGAATTTTTATCAGGAAAGGGGAATATTCCTACAGATCCAAGAAATGAATATTATTTGGCTCTTAACAATTTCACATCCTACTTAAAGAACTTGCAGTCAGATATGAAAAAGTGCTTTGACTTTTTTACAGATTATTTGGTTCTTTTAAAAACAAGGAATATGCTAAAAGAAACAGTAGAAATCTTATTAAGCAAGAAAATCAGTTATTGTTTCAGTAAATACGTGGAACATTTCTGCCCTTTGGATTTGGGTTCATTACAAAGCAAAGAGTGTCAGTTACTCCAAGAGGAGAATTGTAGGAAAAGTCTAGAAGCTTTGAGAGCAGATAAGTTTTCTGGACTTCTAGAATATCTTAACCCTAATCACAAAGATGCTGCAACCACTATGGAAAATGTAGTGAACCAGTACACTTTCCTCTTTCAGCAAAATCCACATAAACGGCTAGCAAAGGAGAAACAAAATTTCATTTTGGCCAACATTATTCTCAACTGTTTAAAACCCAACTCCAAGTCCATTCAGCCACTTAACATACTTAAAAAACAGCTCCGAGAAGTGTTACAATTGGTAGAACTAAGTCATCCATATCCAGACCCTTATTTCTTGGCCTGCCTGCTGTTCTGGCCAGAAAATGAAGAGGTAGATGAAGATACCAACCTAATGGAAAAGTATGTTTCATCCTTAAACAGATCCTTCAATAGACAGTACAGGAGAATGTGCAGGTCCAAGCAGGCAAGCACACTTTTCTACCTGGGGAAGAGGAAGGGGCTCAACAGTCTTGTTCACAAGGCAGAGATAGAGCAGCACTTCAGTAAAGTACAAAATATAAATTCCTTCTGGCAGAGTGGAGATGTGTGGAAAAAAGAGGAAGTCAAAGACCTCCTGCGTCGTCTCACTGGTCTGGCTGAAGGCAAGAAAATCTCTATTGAATATGGAACAGAGAAAAAAATAAAAATACCAGTAACATCTGTTTATTCAGGTCCACTCAGAAGTGGTGGCAACATAGAAAGAGTGTCCTTCTACCTGGGCTTTTCCATTGAAGGCCCTCTAGCATATGACATAGAAGTTATATAAGATATACTAGCTCAAATGTTTTTATTCATATTTCTCTGATCTTATTTCCTATATTCCCATGGCACTGTGATGACATTATTGGGTTACCTCTGTCACATATTTTGGGTTTATCTCCCCAAATAAAATATAAGCCTAGGTAGGGCATGAAACATGTCTACACATCAGGGTTTGGCACACAGTGGAGTCAACTTTCAATGTTTTAAAGATGTGCTTTCAGAATAACATTTAATTAAGAGGTTTCAATTCATATCCACTGGTCACATCATTACTGGTTATAGGTCAATAACATCTATTTTAATTCTATCACTCCCATGAACTTTCTGAATCATGAATTATTTCATCACTGTGAAAGCAGAGATGTAAGATGAACATGGGAGAGAAAGCCCTGTTAGCCTACCGAACTCCGGCACAGAGCTCCACACAGAGCGCCATTTCCCTCACCTTGGTGTCCACGAACGTGTATTATGTGGAAGGTAACTGTTTTGTTCCCATCCTCCATGTAGCCCTCTACACACACACACACATGCCTATTTCCTTGTACCTCTTGCCCTTCTCTCAATTCCTCGCTTTGTGTTGGAAGGGGAGAGAAGACAACCAAGTAGTCACAAGCCTGAGCTCCGTCCATCCTCTTCTCCCATTTACAAATGAAGCTGTTTTTCTGTCCATCCTTGCCACCTGTCAACACAGGTGGCAAGTTCCCCCTGTTCTTTGGGTTCCATCTCTCTGGCTTTTTTCATTTGCTACCCAATTTACTCTCTTTACTTCTCAACCTGTGCTTTGTGAATGCTGTTCTCTCTCTCAAATATCCCCTTATTTTCATGCATTTTCAGTATACGGCTATTCTGATTTCTCCATCGCAACTCAGTTCGAGTAACCAACCACCAGGAAGTCTTCCCTGCCACGTAACCCCTGCCTGATTAGATGACTTCCTTGTGACAATGTGTGCTCCAAACTTGCCAGCACGAGGAATGCCATCCCAGAACCTTGTTCTTAGACTTTCCCCAGGCAGAAGGGCGTGGAACAGCATTCTAGGGCTTGGATTTCGGGAGGTATCTATTGCCTATGAAGTGAAACACATGCTAACATAAATTGAATATTAATTAAATACATACTTATTTATCCACTATTTTACATATCCATACAATGTAACTTAGAAATTCCAGGCTTCAAACCCAATTCCTTTTGTCATCCAGATGGCTATTTCCTAGCAGGGTTCCTCTCACCAGTTTCTCTGAACCTCTGGGCAATACTGACGTGGTCCACAAACACGTCCCTGTTGCTAGAAGCCACATCAGCTGCTGATCCTGCTTCAAATTTCTGCTTCCCTCTTCTGCAATCACCTGACATCTGGTAGCAGGCTCTCCCAAGTGGCTTCACTTCCCCAAATCCTCACAGGCCAGTCCCTTAACCCTTCATAACTCAGTTAAATCCAGGCTATAGTACTCAGCAACACTTAGCTAAAGGCTTGACATAAGAGGAAACAAAGTTATAAGAGAAGGAAGAAAAACTGTTATATGTTCCTGTTATCCATGACTTCCCTCTGAGTTTACAGGCCCAGCTCCCATACACGGTTTATCAACCGGGCCTCCCTCTCCTCAGCCCCCTTTCAACAGCCATGATATAGGACGGTCCTGGCTCAACTATCCTAGATGAGACAACCCCTAAACGGGAATCCTTCACTCACAGACTAGGGTGCCAACCCTCCAAGGGCCCCAGAAAGAACTATGCTTCTTCTGAAGAGGAATATAAACTACAGGGATGTCACCCCACCCACACTGAGGACAAGGTTCTACATCATTATCCAGAGAAGTTCAACTCCCCATTTCAGAAGGTACTTTGGGCTTCACTCTTCTAGAATCAAAGAGCCCATTAAAGTGCTTAAAAAAAAAAAACAAAAACAAATGCCATGTTAGGCAGGATAGATAGCAAACCAAGGCAGAGAGGCAGGGAGATATATCTCACTCATCGACTCTGCAGCCCTCAGCCTGGTCAGCTAAGACTGCCTGCTGTTCTGAAAAACCATGATCATGCAGGAGGAGGGGAGCTCTTGAAATTCTGCATGTCATTTCCACTATCTGGGAAAGGAAGCCTTTGAAACTGTATATTAATCCCAAGGTCTGGAGAGGGAAGGAGGAGGGGGAACCTAGAAGCTGCTTACAAGCATAAAAGCCCTAAAACTCCAATAGTTGGGGAAATCAGGCTAGCTAGGTGCCCTCTTGAAGCTTCTTGCTCAAGTGTGTTCATAAATAAACTTGCTATCTCATTTCCACTATATGTATTGTCTCTTGCCTGAACTCATCTCATGCAAGCTGAGACAAAAACCAAGGAGGGGAGGACCCTAACTCACCCCGCCACCCAGCCCCACCCCCACCCCAGTAATACCTAGTCTTTTTTCAAAGGCGAACTTGTGTACTACCTACAGGAAAACTTCACCTTCAATTCCAGTTCATCCCATTTTCACCATTTGTATTTCAAAACTATTGGCATCCAACTTCTGCTCAGGGAAGTCCATTGAAAATTAAAGCAACAATTTTTAACTGACTCTTCCTTTTCTCTCTCTCTTTATCTCTATTTTTCTTTCTTTTTTTTGTTTTGAATTGTCATTGGGAAAAACAAAGTAGAAAAAGAAATTGTAAGACTGAGTATTTGTTTGTAATACTACCTGTTAATCCTACCACACTTTTCCTCAAGTCCTACTCATGAGGACTCTGTACCCTTGGGTTATCTGCAGCCTGTTCAAGGCTCCACCTACTTCTCGAATTATCAGCTCTACCCACACAGGTAAATTAACTCACTATCTAGTCAGGACACACAGGCAAGTCAGAATCCTGGTTTTCTCATTTGCAAGATAAGTGAAATAAACTTGGTTCACAGGTATCTATTGAGGATTAAACTGGCCAGCATAAGTTATGTGTCTGCCACTCAGTAGGGTCTTTTAGGAGGCAAATTTAAATATCTTTATTGAAGTAATTCACATACCATAGAATTCTATGGTATACTATATGTAGTATGGTAATAGTATACATATAAAGTATACTATTCACCATTGGTTCGTATATCATCAGCACCATCAGTACCATCAGTTTTAGAACAGTCTCAGCACCCCAAAGAAAGCTTGTACCCATTAGCCATCAATCACCATTCACCCCTTCCCCTTGCCCCTGGCAAGCACTCTTTGTCTCTATGGATTTCCCCATTCTGGGCATTTCATATCATTGGAGTCATACAATATGTGGTCTTTTGCAAATGTGTTTTCAAGGTCCATCCATGTAGTATCATATATGGTTATGAATACTTCATTCCTGTTTACTGTCAACTACATTTCATCGTTAGGATAGACTGCATTTTGTTTATCCAATGATTATAGGCAATTTACTTTTATAAAGCACTAAATATTGTTTTATTTATTTAAGAAGGGTGTATTTTACCAACTTTGCTTAGGCCATCTTAAATTTAAACACTAGTTACCTGTGTCACTCCATTTCAGTCTTTACTTAAAGGAACTTACTCACTGATACTCAAATTCAAGCCCCTTCTCCTAACCACACAGCCTGGTTTTCTCACACTGTGGTGTTGACCCCTTTTCCAGTATTCATCCTCATATGTAGGTGTGCTGCATTATATCATTTATTTATACGATTTTAAATAGAAACATTATTTCTTTAGTAGTTAAAAAGCTAACCATCACATTTGAAACAGGGAACTGAATAGTTAGATAAAAACAAAACAAACCCATAGATTTTTTAGTTCATACTCATGCCCAAATTACATATAAACTGAGGGAAAAAATTACAGCCCGGAATGTTTCCTCAAACAATTTGAAATGTTTTATTTTTTCATTGCTGTTTGAGAGAGAAATGTTATTCCTAAGTACCCAATATACATGACCTAAAAGCCAGAATATCTTTGAACATGGTTAGCTTCCAGGGAGCATTATGAAGCCACCATACAATAGCTCATCGGGAGTGAATAAGTACAGACCCTTCAGGTCACCAAATCCCTTGGGAAACAATCATTCTCTTTTCCCATAGTAACCATGCTTTCAATATTTCTTCAAAATATATGACTAGATGAATAAAGAGACTGGCTTAGAGAAAATTAAACTCATTAAGCTTGGTATTTCTCTAAAGGGATAACTGGTATATAGTTTAGAAATACCTATGATATGGAATACACACCCAATGTGGGATTTATAATCATGTGAACAGTACTTAAAGTTACCAAATACACCCTTAACAATGAGAAATGTAACAACACGGAAGAAATTTTTTAAGAAAACTCAGAAGTCAGTGGCCTGCTTAAAGCTGAGTAACCCTTGGGTAAACAAAGCATACCCACATGCTCTGAATGTAACCAATTTTTTTAACATTATGTGGACTAAAAACACTGTTGTCCTAACAAGTCCAGTCCCTGTGGGAAAGTTGGGCCTTCCAGGGTAGATGGGACAATGTTGTATCTGCTGCTCACAGGACACAAGCCCGTTCCTGAAGGCAGCCAGCTTTTCAAAGAGCCTCATGTGCTCAAAAACTGAAGATGGGTATTGAGTCTCACCAGACACAGGAGATTCTTGTTCTTACAGTCTTAGAAAAATGGAAAACAGCACTCAAAGGGAGTCATGGCATACAATTTATAGGTCCATCCAGAAAGAAAAGTTAGTAAGCGCTAGATATTTAACAGAATGTATCTATGTGGTCCGCTATTATTTGAAAGGTATCTCAATTATGTGCCAAGGAGCAAGATCTACCTGGTAGGATACAATATCCACAGGTTACCCTCACAATGTCACTTTGCCTTATTCTTTTAACCAGTTGTATTAAGTTTCTAACTGCCCGCTCAATGTGTATGAAGCAGGTTCATTTTGCTGGCTCATATTGGGAATTCTGAAATGATGTTCACTACAGATACTGTAAAAATATAAACATTTGCCAGTGGGTGCCACATCTGAGCACTCCTAAGATGGTGAGAACATACTAGACATCCTAACATTAGGCCAGCTGTTATGGGTACCATAATCTAAGTCACCTGTTCCTCATGTAAGGGGGAGTAGTAAAATTGTGATGCCTGGCAGTCTCAACCTCTTAATACTGATGTGAGGAGTATGATTATGTCTTCATTCCTAAACTAGCCCAGTCAGATGACACCAGTTCCTTATTTCATTTTGACTTATACAGTGGCCAGACACAGAGACTTACCACACCTTAAAGGGCATTGCTTCTGGTACAGATTTTAACAAAGCCTTGAGAGTTTTTTTATAAAGTTAAACACACACCTACTTGATCAAGCAATTCCATGCCAAGGTGTTTACCAAAGACAAATGAAGACATATTCCCCAAAATCATGTACAAAAATAGTGGTAGCAGCTTTATACATGACTTCCAAAAGGTGAAGTAACTCAGATGTCAATATGAAGAACTTGGATAAATAAATTGTGTAATATTGACAAAATAGAATACTATTCCAAAATAACAAAGAGCAAAGTACTGATACGTGAAACACTAGGACCAATCTCAATTAAGTATGTTAAATAAAAGAAGCCAGTCACAGAAGGCGATATACCATATGATACCATGTATATGAACACCTGGAGCATGTAAAACTAATCTATGGTGAAAAATAAAATCAGAAGAGTGGCTTCCTCTGGAGGACATTAGGAGTGACAGGGGAGGGACATGCTATAACAGAAATGTTCTATATTTAGATTAGGGTGTGGGTTATTCTGGTTTGTCAAACCATTTGTGCCCTGGTCATATTAGTTAGGGTTCTCCAGAGAAACAGAACTAACAGGATATATACAAATATAGATACGTGTGTGTGCATATATGTAAACTATATGTATGGTTACATTATTTCACATCCCTGTGCCTCAGTTTCTTCAGCTGTAAAATGTAAATAAAAATAGCATCTACCTGAGAGGATTTTTTTGAAGAGTAAATAAGTTAACAGTGCATGGTACACAGTGAGTGCCCAATAAATGTTTTAAACCCATATAAAAACCACTATGAATCAACAATGAAACATGGAAACCAAAAGCTAATTGGGCTCACACAGTAAGTATTGGCACCTGCTATTAATTTTTTTAAATGTTAACTATTTTTGTGGCTATTAGTCAGTTCTCTACCTTGCCCTGAGACTGCCCTTAAAGAGATAAATCCCTGCAAACTGGCCACAGGGGCCTCATCACTGCTCTGCGCTACAGAACTAATTCAGAGGCCTTTAGTATTTACAGGGAGCTTGTAAGAGTCTCTGAAAGCCAATCCTTTATACTTTAGGAAAACTTAAGGATATGAGTTAGCCCACCCTGGAAGGCCAGTGGAAGACCAACATAAGCTGTTTCCTACCCAGAGCTCCCCAAGGCTCCCAACCACAGTGAAAACGGGTACTCCCAGAGGATCCACTCAGCCTGCCCCAGAGTTTGTCTGTAGCCACCAAAACGGGCTCTCAGCGGTCCTCAACACTCTGAAGCAGAGAACAGATTTGAAACCTTTGGATTTTACCCAGACAGCCCAGAAGGTGGCAGAGTAATGGCTTACAAAAAAAACGCATTTTAGAAAAATGCAAAATCATTTCTACAAGTAAACTCCAATCCAGGAAAATGAAACTAAAAGCAGACCACAGGCTTCTTCCTCCTACCTGCCAGTTTTGACACACCCATTTCTGAGACGCACACACCCAGCTGTTTCTGAGGCAGTTAGAGCAGCAATGAGATAAAAGCAGAGCATAAATGAACATTCTTAAAAATGGGAAAGAAAAAAGTGTCTATCTGACATCATAGGAGGAAGAAAACACAGACGGTAGACTTTTCTGCACTGAAATACATGGTTTCCCCCTCATACAAGTAGAAGAAATTTGCAAGACGACCTGGGTAAGTACAATATTGAATATTAATATTATTATTACTAAATGCAACAGCATTTTATTGAATAGGAAGGAATCTACAATTAGAAAATTGAAATATACCCCCAAACCAGAAATAATACTTAAGTCAAACATCCTAGACTTCATTGCTGTGACAGGAGTTGGCTTTACATTTGTTGAAAAATAACATTCCACAAAAGATGCAATTGTAAACGAAAAGCACTTTTACTGATGAAATCCTCCAAGGTATTAGCATCTTCAGAAAGAACATATAGTGAAAATTTATTTTAAGTATATTTTACTGATTATGTTATTACAGCTGTCCCATTTTTCCCCCTTTGCCCTCCTCTCTCCAGTACCCCCATTTCCTCCAGCATTCCCTATCCTTGGTTCATGTTCATGGGCCATGAACGTAAGTTCTTTGGCTTCTCCATTTCCTATACTATTCTTACATCCCGTACAATTGTCTATTTTGTACCTACCAGTTACGCTTTTTAATACCTGCATCTTTTCCCCCATTCTTTCCCTTCCCCCTCCCAGCTGATAACCTTCCAAATGATCTCCATATCTATGATTCTGTTCCTATTCTGGATATTTGCTTAATTTGTTTTATTTTTTTAATTCAGTTGTTGATAGTGCTCAATTTGTTGCCTTTTTAATGTTCATAGCTTTGATCATTTTCTTCTTCAATAAGTCCCTTTAACATTTCATGTAATAATGGCTTGAGGATGATGAACTCCTTTAGCTTTACCTTGTCTGGGAAGCTCTTTATCTGCCCTTCCATTCTAAATGATAGCTTTGCTGGATAGAGTAATCCAGTATCAGGTTGTAGGTCCTAGCTTTTCGTCACTTTGAATATTTCTTGCCAGCCCCTTCTAGTCTGTAAAATTTCTTTTGAGAAATCAGCTGACATTCTTATGGGAACTCCTTTGTAGGTAGCTCTCTGCTTTTCTCTTGCTGGTTTTTTTTTTAAGATTTTATTTATCTATTTTTAGAGAGGGGAAGGGAGGGAGAAAGAGAGAGAGAGAAACATCAATGTGTGGTTGCCTCTCACGTAGCCCCCACTGGGGACCTGGCCCGCAACCCAGGCATGTGCCCTGACTGGGTCTCTTGCTGCTTTTAAGAGTCTCTTTCTCTTTAACCTTTGGCATTTTAATTATAATGTATCTTGGTATGTGCATCTTTGTGTCCATCTTGTTTGGACTCTCTGTGCTTCCTGAACTTGTATTTCTATTTCCTGTGCCAAATTAGGTAAGTTCTCCTTCATTATTTTTTCAAGTAAGTTTTCGGTGTCTTCCTCTTCCTTTTCTCCTTCTGGCACCCCTATGACTCAGATGTTGGCATGTTTGAAGACGTCCCAGACATCTCCTCCTTTTTTTGAATTATACTCTCCTCAATTTTTTTTTGAATTCCTGTTTCTTTCTGTTCTAGTTGAATGTTTATTTCTTCTTTGTGTTTCACAGTGCTGAAATCTTCATTTCTTCCTTTATGTTGTTGTACTCAGTGAGTTCTTTGAGTATCCCAATCATCAGTGTTTTGAACTCTGCATCTGATAGATTGCTTATCTCCTTTTTTTTTTTTTTAGTTCTTTCACTGGGTTTTTGTTCTGTTCTTTCATTTGGGTCATATTTCTTTGTCTCCTCAATCTGACAGACTCCCTGTATTTGTTTCTGTGTATTAGGTAGAGCTGCTTTGACTCCCTGTAAAAAGCATCTGTAAATTGTGTGGGTTGGAGCCTTAGGTAATCACCAGGATGGGGCAACCCACTTCACCACTTTGTAGCTCTGTGTAGGGGGAAGGCTCAGAGCAGGTACTGTGCCTGCTTGGTGTCTGGGGGTTTGCCCAGCACTTGCACTATTTCTAGATACTCCACCCACTACCTGTATGTGGCTGGTGCCCCTCCAGCTGTTGCCCTGATGTTGAATCCAAGAGTGGGTGCGTTTATGTACATTTTAAGTGAGCCCTTAAGTGAAGTTTCCTCCATCAGTTTCTTCTGCCACCTCAACTCCCATTGGTTTTTACAGCCAGAAGTTATGAGGATTTATCTTCCTGGCACTATAACCCTGGGCTGTCCAATCGGGCCTGGGGCTGGGATTGCTCACTCCCAAGGTATCTATCTATCCCAGTGTCTACCTACCACACACAAATGTGGCATCTCCCGTGCCCATTCTGCTGCTGCCTCTCTGTGCCACACCTCGTCTCCTCACTTTTCTGCCCCGTCTCCATGTCTCTACCCTTCCTGTGCATCTGGATGATTGTGACTTCTTTAAATCCTTGGTTGTTGGACTTCCACATAATTCAATTTTCTGACAGTGGTGGATGTTATTTGTTTTGAGATTTAGTTGTAATTCTTTTTGTGGTTATCTGAAGAGGCAAAGCTTGTCTACCTATGCCTCTATCTTGACCAGAAGTCCAAAATTTTTTTAAAAAAGAAATTTTCAGGTAAAACAACTAGGGGATATTTACACAATGCAAAAAAGAAGAAAATGTTACCCTCTGGGACAGTATGGATGGATGTGTTGCATTTTGTGCCACACACCACCTGCCTATAATCAGCCACTGAGATACAAATACTTTATTAAGGGTCCCATGGTGAAACTCTCTTTCAGGAGACTTGGAAGTTGCTGTGCTGCATAACCATACAACACACGAGAGTAGATGGTTTCATTCTGCAGCCTGATTTCTTGGTTCTTTGGGTAGTACACTAAGGATCTATTCACTGTGGGGAGTCTTTTCCTTTTGTGAAGGGAGTGATCCCAGCCAAACAGCAGGCCCTGAGCATCACGCCAGCTCCCAACTAGGCTGGCACTTTCCACTTCTGGCTAACTGCTTTCCAGGCCATAGTGGGAAGCGCTGTGTGGCCCCACAGCCACTTGGGGCAGGGGAAGCGAGGGGGAGCAAGATGGCAGGTCACATACTGGGCCACAGGGCCTTTCACCTTAGTGTGCCCAGCCCAGAAAGTGGCCCAGACCTGAGGTATCAGTAGAAAAAGATGAGGTAGGCAGGACAGAAGGAGGGAGGGAGGACTGAGGCTGGGAAAGGGACAGGCAACAGGGAAGGAAAGCAGGAATGAGCAGCTTTCCCACCATCAGCTACACAATGAAAATTTAAAGATGTACTTTACTCCCTGGTTGGGGGTGAGTAAGAGGTAGGGATCAATGTTTCTCTCACACATTAATCTTTTTCTCTCTCCTTCCTTCTCTCTCCCTTCTCTTCTCTCTAAAAATAGATAAACTCTTTTAAAAAATAAAGATGTACCTTACATTAATCAAAGATACCTTCCACTATCTCTCCAAGAAGTAGGCAGCTGCCAGAAAATAAAGCTCCCTAATAGATTCTCAGAGAGACAAAGGGAGACAAACTGCTACAAAGTCTACAAAGACTTCTGTCTTTGAAATGATGGCAGCTATATGTTCCTGTTAAATATTGTAGATTTTTGCCCTGACTGGTGTAGCTCAGATGGTTGGGCAGCAAGTGGAAGGTCTCTGGCTTGGTTCGCGGTGAAGGCACCTGTCTGGATTGTGGGTTCAGTCCCTGGTCAGGGCATGTAGGACAGGCAACGGATGTCTCCCTTCCTCCCTTCCTTCCCCTCTCCCCAACAATAACTAATTAAATCTTCAATCCATTTCCTGATTAGAAAAAAAAAGTGCACTCGCTGCCACTACTAAAACAAAATGCTACAAATAGAATGATGTAATTTGTTCCCAAGACTATGGAAATACTAGAGCAATGTGAAAACAATAATAAAGCGAGATATTTCATGACAAACTTTGGGGGTAAAGTCAGCACTGTAATCCACAAATGATCTCAGGGTAAATGCTACAGCTACAAGTGCCCCAGGAAGATGGCAAGTATTCTCGGGTAAACGGGAAGTGGGTTATAAAATGCTAGTATTTTATGTCTAATTTCCTCCAAAGCAAGAAACAAGGGGATGTGGCATTACAGTTCTAAATAAAGGCCTGAAATTGAACTCTCCTTAGAAAAACCGACAAACGTTACAGTTAATAAATGTATGTGGGTTTGATCAGGTAACAAATGGTTTCCTTTTTCATATTAGTTGCCGAGAAGCTCAGTACCAAAATTTCAGGCCACTCCTAGTATATAGAACTGAAAAGTTATTTTAGGCATTAACTTTACTCCACGGCTTTATTTTTTTCTGCCTCCTACATTTTCTAATTAGCCTTGTCCCTGATTTTTTTTTACCCAAGGGTTTTGACATATATGTGATCCTATATAATCTTCTGAATTAACTAAACACCATTTTAGAACAAGGGAGGCTATAAAGGAATCATTAGTGTATGAAATACCTCTGAACAGCAGCATAAATGTGGGAAACGTAGATGTTAGCAATTTTCCTCTGGTGCAGCAATTTTCAACCTTTTTCAGTTTATGGCATACATAAACTAATTACTAAAATTTTGAGGCACACCAAAAAAATATATTTTTGTCAATATGACAAATACAGGTATAATTTTGATTCATTCACACAAGATGGCTATCATTGTATTGGCAGTTGTCATTTTTTTTATTTGAAAATCTAAAGGAAATGAGGTCAGTGCCCCTAAGTAAAGAGACATGGATTGCATGTTTTAAAAATTCTTGCAGGACACCAGTTAAAAATCACTGGTCTAGTGTATATTCTCCCAGAGTAGCATCTTTAACAATTTTTTAAAGTAAGTTACTGAAAGGCACAGCTATCAAGACTCTGATAAAGTCTTTAGAGGAAGCAATATGAAACTGCAAGCTGTTCAATCATGACTTAAAGATCATAGATACAGACAACAGAGGGGTGGGGGGAGGGTGAAGAGGATAAAGGAGATTAGATATATGGTGACAAAAGGAGACTAGACTTTAGGCGGTAAGCATACAATGCAATATACTGATGATGTATTTCAGAATTGTACACTTGAAACCTATATGCTATTAATTGATATCATCCCAATAAATTTAATTTAAAAAAATAGAAAAGATCCTTATCTGGTAGAGAAAACAGCTAAAAGTCATTTCTTTTTTATTTACTCACATTCCCAAATGTTCAGGCTCTGCTCCCCATCGACCTGGCTTTATGTTTTCACATAAATATGGTATATAGCTGATGCATGAATCAAATAACCCATCTAATTCGACATTCAGTCTCATAATCTGATTTTTGGATATCACTTAGGAGATAAGGGCTGAGTTTATAAAGCCCTGACTAGAAGTCAGGGAGACCCCTGGAGAAGTATACTGGTAGATGGGACAAGAGATGGGGCCTGAAAACTCCAGGCCCCATAAGGATTCAGGAGGCTAAACACCACTGGCAACAGAATGATCAGGGCACCCCCTGCCTTAGGTGTTCCAACGGTGTGGGTGCAACAGAAGTGAGCTGAACTTTTACAGGGTGGAGTAGATGAGACTTAGCAGATGGACATATTAAGATGACTCACATAACAGAGAGTCCCGGAGGAGGGTAGGTCTGAGCTTTAGACAATGATAAGCAGTATGAATCAACAGTATGAATCAACAGTGGCATGTAAAACCGAAAGCTGATCCATGATCTGAGGCTGCAATAATAAATCTCTAGCATAACTTTCAGACCTCAGATGCCCAAAATTGAATCAATCATTATCCTTGATTGGTAATATACCATTACCCTTTTCTAGGCCAATTATCTCTTTTATTTCACTCACCTGTTTAATTCACTGTATCATGCATTTTGGAGGCATCATTGGATTTTTACATGAAGTATAATTTGTATGAAATGAAAAAATCTTAAGGGTATATATAGTTCTATGAAATTTTTATGTATTCATCAGTCTAACCACTAACCAGATCAAGATATAAAATTATCAATCTTAAAAGTTAAACAACAAAAGTTACCAAGCAGTAAATGAGTTTATTTGGGAATAGCAGAAGAATTGCAATTTGGGACTTGCAAACTATGGCAGACCACAGCAGGTACAAAGAGACAAAAGGTCAGTTTGGGAGGGGGTTCTTAGAAGATATTGGGGAGGGTTGTTTTAACAGAAGCACACTGGCTGGGGCAGGGGGGCAGTGTACAAGGTTATGGCAATTTCTTATTGGCAGCAAGTTGAAAGCACTTGCTATTGCTGAGACAAACAGGGAAGAGGGAGAGCTCCCCCTTCATGGCTTCCCAACTCCATGCTGAATAAAGTTTCCTTTATTCATGTTCACAAAACAGTTTTTTTGTGTCACTCCTCAGAAAATATCTCCCTGCTAAAAAGTAACCGCTGAATTCTACTACAATAGATTAATTTTGCCTGTTCTTAAACTTCATGTAAACGGTATCCTACATTATTAAAACTGAAAAACGGTTTCCCAAACTGGCTAAAATAATTTATATTCATACCAGCAATGTACGAATCTTCTTTTGACTCTACCTCACGACCACCATTTGGTATTGTCAGATTTTATTTTTAGCCATTCTGCAAAGTATGTAGTATTATCTCATTGTAGTTTTACTTTGCATTTCCATGATGGTTAAAGATTTTGAAGCCATTTTAGATTCAAATTCATCACATTCATTCAAGTGATTGTCAAAAGCCCTACTGGTTTCTCTTCCTCACATCAGGCCAAGTCTAGCCCTCCACCCCAGCCCAGAATGAGCATATACCCCAAAGCTTACCTAGGAAGGGATCTTCCCTCTCTGGAAGTTTAGTTCAACCAGTCCCAGTCATCAAGTCCATCTACAACTCTGTGATAACTCCAAAGATACATTTTATAATTTATCTGATTTTTCCTCTAGCTGATACAGTGGGAGTGTTTATGGAATCTAGTACATCACACTGGGAAGTGGTACTCCTTTCATTTCTTCTTGAGTCAGTTTTGGTAAGTGTATTTTTCAAGAAACTTCTTCAGTTCACTTGTCTTCTAATTTACAGTATCTGATATTATTTGTGCCATTTCTTTTATTTCTTGGTCACCCTTTCCACAGGTATGTCAATTTTATTACTCTTTATCAAGAACAACTTTGGGGCTTTTGACTGTAACTCTGTTGTAACTTTGTTTTCCATTTTACAGATTTCTGCTCCTATCTTTTCCCCTCCTCCCTTCTACTTACTTCTGCCTTACTCTGTTGTTCTTTGAACTTATTAAATGGAAATTTAGTTTATGCTTTTTAATAATTCTTCTAGTTTTATAAAAGCATTTAGGCTATAAATATCTTTTCCAAGTATTGTTAACACTGTATCTCACAAGTTTTCAAATGCAGCATTTTTAAATAAAAATTGTATATACTTAAGGTATAAAACATAATGATTTTATATACATATGTATACATATATGACTGTTCTGATCAGGCTAATCAACATATCATCTCTTTACATAGTTACCATTTATTTTTGGAGTGACTCTATATCTGAAATCTACTCTCTTAGCATATTTCCAGTGTCCAAAACAGTACTATTAAGTATAGTCATCATGCTTGTACATTAGATCTCTAGACATTCATCCTACATAACTGCAAACTTCAAACCAACATCTGTCCATCCCTTCCCTCTCCAGCTCCTGATATCCCATTCTATGAATTTGATTTTTTTTATATTTTACCTATAAATGAGATGATACAGTAACTGCCTTTCTTTTTCTTTTCTTTTTCTTTTTATGGTTTATTTCACTTTGCACCATATCCTCTAGTTTTATCAATGTTGTCTCCAATGGCAGGATTTCCTTCTTTCTCATGGCCAAATAATATTCCATTGTGTATATATACATCACATCTTCTTTATCTATTCATCTTTCAACAGACACTTAGGTTGTTTCCATGTCTGGGCTATTATGAAAATGCTACAATGCTACTACAATATCTGTGAGTGCAGATATCTGTTTGAGATATTGATTTCATTTCCTTCTAATATATATCCAAAAGTAGAATTGCTGAATCATAATAGTAATTCTGTTTTTAATTTTAGGGAGAATCTCCATACTCTTTTCCACAACTGCTGTGCCAATTTACATTCCCACCAACAGTTTACAAGGGTTCCTTTTTCTCCATATCCTCATCAACACTTATCATCATTATCATCCAGCCTGGTCCTGGGCCAGGGCATGTGTCTAGGTTCATAAAAGCCATCCTGGAGGCTGGGACAGATGGGGAGTCTGGGTGCATGGGGCCTACCCTAGCACTGGGGCAAATAGCCTGGGTCTGTAGGTGGTGGGTGGCCTAGCACTGAGGTGCGGCGGAACTGGATCCATGGGAGCTCACCTGCAGGCTGAGTCTGCATGGACTTTGCTATCAGGGTAATATTTGCTTTGTAAAATGAATTTGTGAGCACACCCCTCTTTATTGCTTTTTTTTTTGAAGAGATTGTGTAGAATCAATGTTAATTCTTTAAATGTCTGGTAGTATTCCCCAATGATTTTATATAGGCCTGCAGATTTAGGGGGAGACTTTTTAAATTAACAATTCAGTTTTCTTTGAAGTTCTGGAACTATTCCAATAATCTATTTCATATTGAGTGGGTTGTAGAAGTTTATGTTTTTTAAGGAATTGGTCCATTTCATCTGGGTTGTCAAATTTGTGTGTGTGAACTTGTTCATAGTTGCCCATTATTGTCCTTCTGATGTCTAAAAGGTTTAAAGTGATATCCACTGTTTCATTTCTGATATTGGTAAATGTGTCTCCTATTATTATTTTTTTATTCTTTTTCAGTCTTGCTACAGGTTTGTCAATTTTCTGATCTTTTCAAGTAAGCAGACCTCTATTATATTTCTGTTTTTGGTTTAATTTATTTCTAGTCTTTATTATTTCTTTCCTTCTGCTTGCTTGTTTTATTTTTTTCTTCTTTTTCAAAGTTTTCTAAGTTTCTGAGTTGAGCTTAGATTATTGTTTTGATACTTTTCTTCTTTCTAATATATGCATTTATTGCTATAATTTGTTTAACACTGCTTTAACTGTGTCCCACAAAACTGCAATATATTTTTTTTACTTTATTTGAGACTTTCCTTTGGCCCATGAATTACTTAGAAATGTGTGGTTTTAGTCTGTAGTGATTTTCCTCTTACCTTTCTGTTATCAATTTCTCATAAGATTTCATTGTATTTGGCAAATATACTCTGTATTATTTCAATTCTTTTAAATTTGTTGAACTTTGCCCTGGCTGGTGTGGCTCAGTGGACTGAGTGCTGGCCTGTGAACCAAAGGGTCGCAGGTTCAATTCCTAGTCTAGGTCACATGCCTGGGTTTCATTTGGGCCAGGTTCCCAGTAGGGGGCATGTGAGAGACAACCACACAATGATGTTTCTCCCTCCTTTCCCCTCTCTAAAAATAAAATAAAATCTTTTTAAAAATAAATAAATTTGTTTAATTTCATTTTATCATTTAGGGTATGGTCTATCTTGGACACTTAAAAAGAATGATATTCTGCTGTTCTTGGACAGAGTGTTCTGTGATTTAAAATGTTGGCCAATGGTATTGAATTTTTCTACACACTAATATTCTGTCTAGTTGTTCTATCAACTGTTAAAAGAAAGATGTTGAAACACCCAACTATAATTGTGGATTTTCCTAAAACAGAAAAGTTCTATCAGTGTTTGCTTCAAATGTTTTGCAACTTTCTTGTTTGGTATAACAAGTTTTATAAGAAAGTTTTACTTTCTTGTAAAAGTGGTATAAACACTTTTAGGATTGCTCTGACATCTTGTTGGATTGATCTTTAATCATTATATAATATTCTTCTGTCTGGGGTAATTTTCTTTCCCTGAAATCTACTTTATCTGGCATTAATATAACTACTCTTGTGTTTATTAATTAATATTGTATTATATATTTTACCTATACCTTTATTTTCAACCTACCTATAGTGTTATATTTCAAGTAAGAGTCTTGCAGACAGCATATCTTGGGTCATGTTTTTAATCCAGCATACCAATTCTTTCTTTTAATTTCTGTATTTAGGCTCCTTATATTTAGTGCAGTTATTTATAAATATGTTAATACTTATGTCTACCATTTTATTTTTGTTTGTTCTGTTTTTCAGTTCTCTATTATATTTTCCTGACTTCCTTTGCATTATTTGATTTTTTTTTACAATTCCACTTCCATCTACAGTGTTTTGAGTATATCACTTTGGATAGCTTTTTCTAGTGGTTACCTAGATGTTGCATTATATATATAGAACTTACGACAGTCTATTATTATTATTACTTTACTGGTATTAATTTACTGGTATTATTTTACAGTATTATTATTACTGGTTTGAGTGAAATAGAGAAATCTCAGTTCCTGTACATTCTTTTACCCTATCTACTTATAATCTTTACTACTTCCAGTACATACATTTAGAACCATATCAGACAGTGCTTCAACAATCAAATAATTTAGAAAACCAAATAAGACAAACTCTATCATATTAACCAATACTTTTGCTTACCAGGTTCTTTTGTTCCTTCTTAATGCTCTGAGTTCCTTCTCTTACCACTTCCTTTCTGTTTAGAGAACTTCCTTTAAACATTCTTTTAGGGTAGGTCATGTAGGTTGCACCACTTTACACTCCCACCAACAGCACACAAGACTTCCTTCCAATTTCTCCACATCTTTGCCAATACTTGTTATTTTTAGGGTTATTTTTTTAGTAGTCTTCACAATGGTTGTGAAATGATATATCATTGTGGTTTGGATTTGCTTTTCTCAAATGATTATTGATGTTGAGCACTTTTTCATATGCTTGTTGGTCATATGTGTATCATGTTTGGAGAAATATGTATACAAGTCCATTGCTCATTTTTTATTTGGGTTATTTGCTTTGCTGTTGGTGTTGAGTTGTAGGAGTTTTTACTATATTCTGGATATTATCATATCAGTTACATGATTTACAAATACTTTCTCATACCCCATAGCTTGCCTTTCCATTCTGTTGTGTCCTTTGATACAGGTGTCTTAAGTTTGGTGTAGTCCCAGAAAAGGGGCTTCCAATATTTTTTAATTTAATCTTTATTATATTTTTCCATTACCATTGAGTCCCCTTATACTAACCCCCACCACAATCCCCACACTGTTGACCATGTCCATGAGTCCTTTTTCCCTTTTGCTCAATCCCTCCACCCCCTAACCTCCCCACTAGCTGTCATCTGTTCTCCATCTATGAGTCTGTCTCTATTTTGCTTGTTAGTTCAGTTTGTTCATTAGATTCCACATATGAGTGAAATCATATGGTATTTGTATTTCTCTGACTGGCTTATTTCACTTAGCATAATGTTCTCCAGGTCCATCCATATAGTTGCAAATGGTGAAAGTTTCTTCTTTTTGTGACCAAGTAGTATTCCATTGTGTAAATGTCCCATAGTTGTTTTGTCCACTCATCTATTGATGGACACTTGGGCTGCTTCCATATCTTGGCAATTGTAAATAACGCTGCAATGAACATAGGGGTGCTTATGTTGTTTTGAATTAGTGTTTTGGGTTCCTTCAGATATATGCCCAGAACCAGGATCACTGGACCAAAAGGCAGATCCATTTTCAATTTTTTGAGGTACCTCCACACTGCTTTCCACAGTGGCTGCCCGAGTCTGCATTCCCTACAACAGTGTGAAAGGGTTCAAGGGGCTTACTTTAAAGATTAGTACACCTAAGGCAATTTCCCCCTCCATTCTATCTCCTTTCCTAGATAATTTAAAATTTGAACTTCTTAATCTCTACAGGCCAAATTACTGAAGGAAACTTCATCTAATTCACTTTTTTAAAGAAAGCATTAAATCTTCTAGGTTTCTAATTGTCATAGTGTTGTAAGAGAATAAAACTTCCATTAATTTTGCATATTTTTGCCTATTTTGTATTACTGTAGCTGTAAGATATGTTTTTTATGCACTTTCTAGGCACACAGGAGTTACTAACAAAAAATAATAGTTTTAAACTTGGAACACTGCTCTGACATCTTTATATCAGGAAGGGAAGGTAAATCCTAATCATGAATTTTTATTTACCACTGGGAGGCAATATTCTTGTGAATTATTTCATAAAAGTGTGTCTATATAATCTATTTGCCATAATTTTTCCCAAGCTTATCTCCTCTGTTAATTCATTTCTCCCATGGTAGAATCATTAGAATGGCTTGTATTTTGGGGCCACTTTGAGATTGTACTTAAAGCTATTATTATTTGGATTTCATTTCTTTCTAACCATTGCTATATTTCTGTAACCTATAGTGCCATGAATTTTACAGATAGCACTCTGCCAATTTGCAGACCAAATAGTAATGCCATTCATTACTATTTACACAGGAATGAGCTATGATCAATTATTATGTAAAAAATTAATATAATAGTAGCTTCCAAGTTATTTACCCAGCAAGCTATCCTAGAAGTCATGGAACAGAATAGCTCCCATACCAAATGAAGTTGCTTAAGAAACATGCCTTATTAAATAAGTTTAAGTACACAACAAAGAGCATGGAGACGATATGGATGACACACTTTGGATAAGATACAAGCAGGGTGGAACCTTATTATCTGAGTAATGCAAGATCATCTGTCCTCTCTCCCTCTCTGCTGTATCAGCATTCTCCACTGATTGTGTAATTCTAGGAACCCAAGTTGAGGTCTGTTCAAGGGGGATCAACATACAGTACATACAATGGGCCAACCGCATGCACTTGCTCTGACCAGAGAGATGCAGAGGGGCGCATATGCCTGACCACAGCTATACCTCATCAATTAGCCTAATAAGCTACTCTGGATTTTATTTATGCTTCTTTAGTAGAGGACCCAAAGGATCAAGTGGGTGTTACCAATTAAGACCCAATAAGAACCCAACAATATCAAGTGCTTCAATTGTGTCTTAAGAACACATAATATCTATTTGCCTTTCTATTCCTTCCTATGTTTAACACTCATATGCTCTGTATATTCTATACCTATCATAATGAGCTTCATAACTACTTGATTCTATACTTAGTTTCACATGTCCTCATTATTTTATATAGCCTTCTCTATTTAGTTTCACATATCCTCCTTTGTTCTTATTTTCTGTAACAGAATTGAGTATTTTATCACAATACAGCTGACACACATTATAGCAAACAATCATTAATGAGAATGAAAATCTCTATATATACTGACTAGAAGTGTCCTCAAGATACAGTTAGTGAATAAAACAAGGTGATGAGAAATGTATATACAATGCTCTTACTCCTGTAGGGGAAAATGTGCTTGCATTTAGTAACATTTTTCTGGCAGGACACAGATGAAACTGGTGATGGTAATTTCCTCTCAGGAGAATAACTGGATGGCACACATATTCTTTTGAACTTTTAAAACTGCATGAGACATATACATTACCTATTGAGAAATTAGTTATTTAAAAATTTACTCATAAAAATACTAAATTATTTTTCCTTTTCTACATACAGATATCAGAATGGCAGCACAGCTAAACCTGCCAGAAAATACAGATGACTGGACAAAAGAGGATGTAAATCAGTGGTTAGAAAGTCATAAAATTGACCAAAAACACAGGGAAAAATTGATGGCACAAGATGTGAATGGAGGAGTCTTGAAGTGGTTAACTAAAAGTGACCTCATTGACATGGGCCTAACACATGGACCAGCTATCCAAATAGAACATCTATTTAGAGAACTGCAGAAAATACACTCTGAAGATCCTACTCAGGCATGTAAGAGGAAAAAAGGCAGTAAAAATGTTCCTAAAACACAAGCTTTGATGAAAGAGGAAAATGAAGCTTCAAAGCAAAAACAAAATGATAAAGAGAAATCAGATATGCCTAATGCCTCTACAGTTACTACAGTTTCTGAGTCACTAAAAAATGAGTCCATGTTAGATGAAATAGATGGCACAAAGGAAAAGCAGCCATCCGTAGAACTGACATGTGTACCATACCCTTTTGATGAATTCAGTAATCCATATCGTTACAAAGTGGATTTTTGTTTACAGCCTGAAACAGGACCACTCAATCTCATTGATGCAATACATGAATTCAAAACCTTCACAAATACAAAAACAGCCACAGAAGAGGACATTAAAATGAAATTTAGCAATGAAGTCTTCCGATTTGCTTCAGCTTGTATGAATTCACGAACCAATGGCACCATTCATTTTGGAGTCAAAGACAAACCCCATGGAAAAATTGTTGGCGTGAATGTCACCAATGTCACCAAAGAAGCCCTCATTGAGCACTTTGATCTGATGATCCACCAGTATTTTGAAGACCATCAGGTCCAAATAGCAAAGAAGTGCATTCGAGAGCCAAGATTTGTAGAAGTTTTACTGCCAAATAGTACTCCATCTGACAAATTTGTTATTGAAGTGGATGTCATTCCGAAATACTCTGAATGTGGACATGATTATTTCCAGATTAAAATGCAAAATTGCAACAACAAAAAATGGGAACAAAGAACAAAATTCTCGGTCTTTGTGCGAGATGGGGCCAGCACTAAAGATATCATGAAAAATAATGCAGAATTCAAAGACTTTACATTAGGTTTAAAAACACTGGCAAAGTCAAGACAAGAAGCAGAAGAAAAATGTAGAGTAAAAACAAATAAAAAAGAGAGTGAGGGACCAAAGCTTACTCAATTGTTGACGGGAAATCAGGACTTGTTAGATAATTCATACTATGAATGGTACATTCTTGTAACAAATAAATGCCACCCTAATCAAATAAAACACTTAGATTTCCTAAAGGAAATTCCATGGTTTGCTGTGTTGGAGTTTGATCCTGAGTCTGTAAGCAAGGGTGTAGTGAATGCTTACAAAGAAAGCCGAGTGGTAAACCTTCACTTGCCAAGTCTGTATATAGAGGGGAAAACCACAACAGATGAGAAGATTTCTAGCCTGAATCTTTACCAACAACCCAGCTGGATTTTCTGCAATGGCAGGTTAGACCTTGAGAGTGAAAAATATAAACCCTTAGATCCAAGTTCCTGGCAAAGAGAAAAAGCATCTGAAGTCAGGAAATTGATATCATTTCTTACACATGAAGACATAATGCCAAGAGGGAAGTTTCTGGTGGTATTTCTATTACTCTCCTCCGTGGATGACCCAAGAGACCCCCTCATTGAGACATTCTGTGCTTTCTACCAAGATCTCAAAGGAATGGAGAATATATTGTGCATTTGTGTACACTCACACATATGTCAGAGATGGAAAGATCTACTTGAAGCAAGATTAATAAAAAAACAAGATGAATTATCAAGCCAATGTATTTCTTCTTTAAGTCTTGAAGAGATAAATGGTACTATTCTTAAACTAAAATCTGTGACTACATCCTTAGAGAGGTTTTTGCCATCTATTGGTTCATCTTCTGTCCTTCTGAAAAGGGAAGAAGATACCATGACTGCTCTGGAAATTCTCTGTGAAAATGAATGTGAAGGTACACCCTTAGAAAAGGACAAAAATAAATTTCTTGAATTCAAGGCTTCAAAAGAGGAAGACTTCTATCGAGGTGGTCAAGTATCCTGGTGGAACTTCTACTTTTCTTCTGAAAGTTATTCTTCACCTTTTGTCAAAAGGGATAAATATGAAAAACTTGAAGCAATGATTCAAAGCTGTGCAGATTCTTCTAAGCAAACATGTGTTAAAATTATTCATCTGTATCATCACCCAGGCTGTGGCGGGACTACTTTGGCTATGCATATTCTTTGGGAACTAAGGAAGAAATTCAGATGTGCTGTGCTGAAAAACAAGACAGTAGATTTTTCTGAAATTGGAAAACAAGTGACTAATTTAATCACCTATGGGGCAGCAAACAATCAAGAATACCTACCTGTACTGCTTCTTGTTGATGATTTTGAAGAACAAGGTGATATCTATCTTCTGCTGGCCTCTATTCAAACAGCTATAGCTAGTAAGTACATTCGATATGAGAAACCTTTAGTGATCATCCTAAATTGCATAAGATCACAGAATCCTCAAAAATGTGTAAAGAACTCAGACAGTATCGCCCTAATACAACAACTATCTTCCAAAGAACAGAAAGCTTTTGAGCTTAAATTGAAAGAAATTGAAGAGCAACACAAAAACTTTAAAGATTTTTATTCCTTCATGATCATGAAAACCAATTTTAATAAGGAGTACATAGAAAATGTGGTCAGGAATATCCTAAAAGGACAAAATATTTCCACCAAGGAAGCAAAGCTCTTTTCTTTTCTGGCTCTTCTTAATTCATATGTGCCTGATACCACCATTTCACTTTCACAATGTGAAAAGTTCTTAGGAATAGCAACCAAGAAGGCTTTCTGGGGAACAGAAAAATTTGAAGACAAGATGGGCACCTACTCTACAATTCTGATAAAAACAGAGGTGGTAGAATGTGGAAAGTACTCTGGAGTGCGCATTATTCACCCTTTAATTGCCACTCGCTCACTGGAAGAATTGAAGATAAGCTATCATTTGGATAAAAGCCAAATTATTTTGGATATGCTAACAGAAAATTTGTTCTATGATACTGGTATAGGAAGAAGCAAATTTCTCCAAGATATGCAAACACTGCTGCTCACAAGACAGCGCAATGAACGTGAAGGTGAAATGGGAACTTGGTTTTCCCCATTCATTGAAGCATTACATAAAGATGAAGGGAACCCAGCAGTTGAAAAAGTATTGCTGGAAGGTATTCGTCGGTTCAACCCAAATGCATTCATTTGTCAAGCCTTGGCAAGACATTTCTACATTAAAGAGAGGAACTTTACCAGTGCCCTTCATTGGGCAAGTCAAGCAAAAAAGATAGAACCTAGTAATTCTTATATTTCTGATACACTGGGTCAAGTCTACAAGAGTAAAATAAGATGGTGGATGGAAAATAAGGAAAGAAAGAACACTTCAGTTGCTGATCTAATTGATCTTTTGGATTTAGCAGTAAGTGCCTCAAATGCATTCAAAGAATCTCAACAGCAAAGTGAAGACAGAGAGAATGAGGCGACAGAAAGGTTTTATCAGAAGTCAAAGAGGCGGTATGATACTTACAATATTGCTGGTTATTATGGGGAGATAGAAGTTGGGCTCTACACAATCGAGATTCTCCAGCTCATTCCTTTTTTTGACAATAATAATGAACTATCTAAAAAAGAGATGATCAATTTTATATCAGGAAGTAGTGATATTCCTGGGGATCCAAACAATGAATTTAAATTAGCCCTCAAGAACTTTATTCCTTATCTAACTAATTTGAGATTTTCTTTGAAAAAGTGCTTTGACTTTTTTGATGATTATTTTGTCCTTCTAAAACCCAGGAACAACATTAAGCAAAATGAACAGTCCAAAACTCGGAAAAAGGTAGCTGGATATTTTAAAAAGTATGCAGATATATTTGGTCCCTCAGAGGACTTACAAGACAAAAATCTCAGATCAAAGCTTAGTTTGCCACTTCAAGTAGAACTGTGTTGGAAAAGCCTAGAAGTTTCAAAAGCAGACAAGTTTTCTGGGCTCTTGGAATACCTAATCAAAAATCAAGAAGAGGCTATTAAACCCATGGAAGATATAGTGAAACAATACACTTTTCTCATTGAACAATACGCTGTCAGAATCCAGCCAAAGGAAAAGCAAAATTTCATCTTGGCCAATATCATTCTCTACTGTATTAAACCTACCTCCAAATTTGTAAAGCCAATTAAAAAACTGAAAGATCAGCTTCGAGAAGTCTTGCAACAAACAGGACTGCATCATCGATTTTCAGAACCTTATTTCCTAGCTTCCCTCTTATTCTGGCCAGAAAACCAACAACTAGATCAAGATTCTAAACAAATGGACAAGTATACTCAGTCACTGGAAAATTCTTTCAGGGGACAATATAGACATATGTATCGTACAAAGCAACCAATTGCATATTTCTTTCTTGGGAAAGGTAGCAATATGAACAGACTTGTCCACAAAGGGAAAATTGATCAGTGCTTTGGAAAGACACCTGATAATTCCTTGTGGCAGAGTGGAGAGGTATGGAAGGAGAAAAAAGTCCAAGAACTTTTGCTTCGTTTAAAGGGACGAGTTGAACATAATTGTTTATACATAGAATATGGAACCAATGAAAAAATCACAATACCCATCACACCTACTTTCTGGGGTCAGCTAAGAAGTGGTAGAAGCATAGAAAAAGTGTCTTTTTACCTGGGATTTTCCATTGGAGGCCCACTTGCTTATGACATTGAAATTATTTAAGAGTTTGATTTTCTCTCTCCAGGAATGTAGTCTCAATATCATTTTTTTGAGACCCAAGACCTTTACTTTAAATTACTGTTAAGTATGTTATGAGTCCTACACAGACTGTAGAAAAAAAGAAGTGTGGAATGTATCAAATATCTTACTTGGTATGGATAACAGCATCAAGAACAAAATAAAAAGGAGCTCTGTATGGAATTAGGACAAACGAATGTATTACATCAGCCACAGAGCCTCATAAAACTTCCCCCAATTACCCAACCAAGGCATGAACTGAGAAAGAGTGTCTCCTTTCTTCTCAATTGTAAAAACTTTTCAGAATAGGAAAACATAGTTATAATTCTAAGACATGACAATACCTCAGAGACCATTTCATTAAAAAATGAAAACTTCTCAAGCTAAGGAGCAATATTTATTCTTACCAAGCACACTAGGGCTCAAGGATCTTTCAAAGCAGATGGAGCAACCAATTCACTGAAAGTCAAACCCATAGAGCCAGCAGATCTTACCAAAGTAGGCTGGAGAATTAGACTGCCTTTTCATGCAGTAGGAGGTGGTTGAGCAAAACTGAAAAAAAAAAGTGAGTTTATAGACCTCTGCACAAGCAAAAATACACCCAAACTCCAAAATTAATGAAAAAAAAAGGACTCTTGTGAAAAAAGACTAATTTGTCCCCCATCCAGAAGGTCCTAACATACTGGCAATACATACATATAAGCTATGCATTGAATAAGCACAACCAGTAAAAAGTAATCAAAATGCAATTTTTCTCTAATAAAATTATGAACATGAACAATCATCAACAATTGCCAAAACAAGTAAAAAGCTGATAAACAATTTTATGGCAGATAATTCAGACTTTCCTAAATCCTGATCAATATTAACAGAAAAAGCCAGACGTTATAGAACTACCGGAGTGCACACATCACCCATGACACACTCTTGCCAAGTAACGGGACCTGAGCTTTACCAAACCTCTGGATCTTTCTTACAATGAAAGAAAATAGATGTTGGATATGCCTCAAAGTAATTCCATGTGTAAGGAATAGAGATGGTGAGAGGACAGTAGGTAAGCAGTACAGCTGCAACAAGATTGGACTGGAGTTAATCACCACATGATGCATATATGGAAGTTCATTATACTCTTTTCTTGTCTTTGGACTGTGCTTTTAAAATTTTGTTATAAAAACAAAAAAATTCAGTTTGCTTTTGTCTTCACAATTCCTTTCAAATTCTTCCCTGGGGGGGGTGGAGGAGGGGTGGCAGCAGGTAGGTGGTCTCTTGCTTTTGAGTAAAATTTCAGCTGCCTAATTTATCAGGTCATTCTTGGTTTAAACAAAATCATCTGGTCAAACATTCTTAATTTCAAAAAATGAGAACGTTGCCCTGCCCAGGTGGCTCAGTTGGTTGGAACATCATCCTATACACCAAGAAGTTGCAGGTTTGCTCCCTGGTCAGGGCACATACCTAGGCTGCAGGTCTGATCCAGGTCAAAGCATGTATGGAAAGAAACCAATCAATGTTTCTCTCTCACATCAATGCCTCTCTCTCCCTCCCTCCCCGACTCTCTAAAAATCAGTGAATATATCTTCAGGTGAGGATTAAACAAAAATAAAACAAAAAAATGAGAATGTCCAGTCATATTTTTCTCTGGGGACATATCCCACAGCCCAGGTTTCAGTTTACTCTACATAGAATTGTCTCTAATGGAATTCTCTTGCTTTACCAGGTGATTCTGTTGAACTCAAATTAAACCAGCTTAACAGGTGCTCTCTCTCCCCTGACCTACCTTGGGTGCATAGGAAACACTCATGGATGCTTTTTTTCTACCATTGGTCAGGAGACAGCTCATTTACAGTCTTGGGAATAATACGCCCCATAAAGTCAGAAAGACACAGGGCAACACTCCACACAGACCTCTCTTGAAGTGCTCCACCCCTGTTCCCCACCCCTTCTCTCTAGGCTGAAGATGAGATTCTCATGGTGTTCGGGCAAACTTCTTTCAACAGAACCTCTTCATAAACACCTCTCTTCTTGAATGCCAGCAATGGGCAAACTACAGCCTATAGGCCAAATCCAGCCTGTCTTTTAAATAAGGTTTTATTGGAACACAGTCACAGTCATTTGTCCAAGTATTGGCTATGGCTCCTTTTGCACTGTAACAACAGAGTTGAGTAGTTGTAATAGAGACTATATAGCCCTTGAACCTAAAATATTTACTATTTGGATATTCACGGAAAAAATTCACTAACCCCTGCTCTATACTATCAACTCTTGTCTTTTTTGTAGGTCAGCTGTTGAATAGGTTCTTAGACATTTATTTTGAAAATATGTATTTTTCTCTTTCGGCCAAGATGGAGGCATACGTAGACACACTGTGCCTTCTCCCACAACCAAGATAGGGACAACAACAGTTTAGAAACAGAATAACAACCAGAACTGACAGAAAATTGAACTGTATGGAAGTCGGACAACCAAGAAGTTAAAATAGACACGTTCATCCAGACCAGTAGGAGGGGCAGAGTCGGGCAGCTGGGTGCAGAGGAGTCACAGCACAAAGAGCAGTGGGATCAGGCACATAAGGCATCCTGGGTGCAAGACCGCAGCAGGTGGACCCTGGGTGTGCAGGCGGTCACTGGCAGACCCTGGGTGCAGGGTGGCAACCAACAGACCAGCGAGGTAGTGATTGTGAAGTAAGGCACTGCATGCAACCCAGGATCCCAGCGCCAGAAAATAGAGCCCTGGGGAACTAATTGAAAACACCTGTGGGGGTTGTGGCATAAGGAGAGACTCCCAGCCTCACAGGAGAGTTCGTTGGAGAGACCCATGAGGTTCTAGAATGTACACAAGCCCACCCACACAGGAATTAGCACTAGAAAGCCCCAGTCTGCTTGGGGAAGCAGCGGAAGGGATTGAAGTCCAACAGAGAGTGGAGCAAGTGCGATTGTTCCCTCTTGGACTCCGCGCCCACATACAGCGCAGTTACAACCCAGTGACTGGGCTGACCCACCCTGGTGAACACCTAAGTATGAACACCCTCATACTTAGCAGGTACAACAAGACAAAAAAAAAAAAAGGCCCAAATGGAAGAACAGATCAAAGCTCCACAGCAAATACAACTTAGCGACCAAGAGATAGCCAACCTACCAGATGCACAGGTTCAAGGCACTGGTGATCCGGATGCTCACAGAATTGGTTGAATTTGGTCACAAATTAGATGAAAAAATGAAGGCTACGCTAAGTGAAATGAAGGAAAATGCACAGGGAACCAATAGTGATGGGAAGAAAACTGGGATTCAAATCAATGGAGCAGACCAGAAGGAAGAAAGAAACAACCAAACAGAAAAGAATGAAGGAACAAGAATTCAAAAAACTGAGGAGAGGCTTGGGAACCTCCAGGACATCTTTAAACATTCCAATATCTGAATTATAGGGGTACCAGAAAAAGAAGAGGAAGAGCAACAAGTGGTAAAATTATTTGAACATATAATAAAGAAGAACTTCCTCAATCTGGCAAAAGAAATAGACTTCCAGGAAGTCCAGGAAGCTCAGAGAGTCCCAAAGAAGTTGAACCCAAGGAGGAACACAACAAGGCACATCATAATTACATTAGCCAAGGTAAAAATGAAGGAGAGAATCCTAGAAGCAACAAGAGATAAGGAGACAGTAACCTACAAAGGAGTTCCCATCAACCTGTCAGCTGATTTCTCAAAAGAGATCTTACAGGCAAGAAGGGGCTGGAAAGAAGTATTCCAAGTCATGAAAGGCAAGGACCTACATCCAAGATTTCTCTATCCAGCAAAGCTTTCATTTAGAATGGAAGGGCAGATAAAGTGCTTCTCAGATAAGGTCAAGTTAAAGGAGTTCATCATCACCAAGCCCTTATCATATGAAATGTTAAAGGGACTTACCTAAGAAAAAGAAGATAAAGAAAACATGTATAGTAAAATGACAGCAAACTCACAATTATTAACAACCACACCCAAAACAAAAACAAAAGCAATGCAAACAAATAGAACAGGAACAGAACCACAGAAAGGGAGATCACATGGAGGGTTAGCAACAGGGGAATGCGAGGGGGAAGGAGGGGGAAAAGGTACAGAGAATAAGTAGCATAGATGGTTGGTAGAAAACAGATAGCAGGAGGGTAAGAATAGTATAGGAAATGTAGAAGCCAAGAACTTATAGGTACACCCCACGGACATTAACTAAAGGGGGGGAATATGTGTGGGAGAGGGTATGCAGGGCGGAGGGGAGTGAAGGGGGGAATAGGACAACTATAACAGCATAATCAATAAAATATGTTTTAAAAGAGAAAAGAAGAAATAAAACTCTTTCCATTCAAAATGACAATTTTCTAAGTACAAAATCCAATAGAATCTACAAAAAATCCACCTAGAACTAACAAGTGAGGTCACAGGATACAAAATAAACACACAAAATTCAATTTTCTTTCACATATGAGCAATGAACATATGACACTAAAATATCATTCATAACAAAATAAAATATGAAATATTTCAAAAAGTGAAATATTTAAATGTAAGTCTAACAAAACATGGGTATAGCTTTGCTGACAATTACAAAATGCTAATGAAAAAATCAAAGTTCTAAATAAATCGAGAGACATGTCATGTTCATGAATTAGAAGACTCAGCACATTAAAGTATCTATTCTTCCCCACTTGATATACAGTGTTAGTGCTGTTTTCTATTAAGAATCCAGCAAGATTCCTCATAGATATAAACAAGATTATTGTAAAATTTATATGGAAAGACAAAGGAAGTAGAAGAGCTAAAACAACTTTTAAAAAGAAGAATAAAGTGGAGAAATCAACATCTGATTTCAATGTTCTCCATTTGTATAATTTTGTCATTTCAAGATTGTTGTTGCCAGGAGTTAAGTCCCACTGGAAAAGTAGGGAGAAGGTTGGGTGTAGTTATAAAAGTGCAATAAAAGTGATCCTTGTGGGGATGGAATTATCTGTATTTTGACTGTATCAATGTTAAAATACTGCTTGTGGTTTCATACTTAGCTTTCCAACATATTATCATCAGGGGAAATTAGCCAAAATATACACTGGATCTGTCTGTATAATTTCTAGCAATTGCTTGTCAATCTACAGTCTTCCTCTCAAAAGTTTTTTAATTAAAAAAAGTTAAAGGAATACTATGAATATTTACACCAAAAACTTTGAAAACGAGTAAATTCACATGTTTATGAATTTGTATTTATAAATGTGTATATATATAGTGTGCATAACATATTAAGTAACATATATAAAATATATGAATAAGTAATACATATTACTTAAAAAACTGTTAATAGCCCCTGGCATGCTATAGCATTGCAGTTACAAGATTTTCATCTGTGGTAAATCCGGATGGGGTACAGTGGAAGGAGATGCACTGACCTATGTAATACTTCTGGCACTTGAGACTTACAGGAAAATATTAGCTATTAAGCCTGTGGAATTAGTCCGTGGTTGCTAGGCCCTACCGAAGCAATGAAGAGAGGACAACATGCTCAAGTCACAGCAGAGTTGTAGAAGCGGGATTCCATTGTCCAACACCTCAAGGCCTATCAGTTCTCTAATCTGAGCTACTGCTGAATGTTTTAGAAAATGAAGAATTGTTACCTCTCCTGTGTATCTAGTGCATTATTTTGCATCAGCCAGTAGTGGAAACATGTTAACAGGTTAGTAGATATTATTCTCCAAAGGTTTTTATTGGTCTGATCATTTCCATTTGCCCCATAGCTCTACTCTCTTCCCTTCTTCACCCTCTCTTCTGCCCCAGTTGCTCACCTACATGGACTACAACAATAGGCCCCTCTTACCTTCTGGCTTCCAGCTGGGATTGGCCATTAGGACACCTTAATAAGTAAATAGAAGGAGAAGGGTAAGGATACTTATTATCCTGTCTTCCTCTTTGCAAAATCACCCTTCTGGCTGTGTTCCTGACTCAAGGTAATTGCTTCCTTCTAAGGAGCCTTCTTGACAAGACTCTCTCCCATTTGGGGTTCCAAAACCTTTCCTTGTTTTCATTTCTTCAGGCCTCATGGGAACCAGCTCTGCTGCCAGTAACTCCAGGACAAGGCTTACAGTTTCCCTCCACCGATACCTTTTTGTATGTTCCCTTTAATAACCTTCCTCAAATTTTCCTAATTTGCATGTGTCATCTATTTCCTTCTGAAATCTGACTTATAGGTGTATAGTCTGTGTTTTTCCCTAAATCATCTCCTAGTAATTGGATGTGATTAACAAGGAAGGACCTCAGCCAGTTCCAGAAGAAATGAACTCTGTAGAAAAGGTCTCATTCTTGGTACTAGGAAGCCTGGAGTTCACCAAAATAAGAAAACAGAAAAATTTTTCATGTTTCCCCTTTTTTCCTCCCCTCTCCTCAGGTCAGACACTCCTATAACCCTCCCTTAATGACTGCTGATAGTAATTTTGTGGATAATTTTCTAAACTGTGCCCTCCAAAACCCAACATTTTGGTAGAGGGTCTTTAGGAGGTTCTATGGGGTGAGGGGAAGTATAGCAAAAATGAACACAGCCACAGCAGGTAGACCTTCCTAACATCAATTTCATCCAGAACACTTTTCTAAACTGAATTTACTGGGGTGACATTGGTTCACAAAACCATACAGGTTTCAAGTGTACAACTCCACAAAACATCATCTACACAGTGCATCATGCACCTAGCACCCCAAGCAAAGTCTCTTTCCATACCCACTTATTCTCCCTTGACCCACCTCCACCTACCCCCTACCTCCTTTTCCCTCTAGTCATCACCACACTGTTGTCTGTGTCTATGGGTTATAATTATATGCCCTCTGGCTAATTCCTTCACCTTCTTTCATTCAGTGCCCCAAACCCCTCCCTTCCAACAGCTGTCAGTCTGTTCCATGTATCCATGCCTCTGTTTCTATTTTGTTTGTCAGATTATTTTGTTCATTAGATGCCACATATAAGTGAGATCATATAGTATTCGTCTTTCTCTGACTGGCTTATTTCACTTAGCAGAAAAATCTCCAGGTCCATCCATGCCATTACAAAGGGTAAAATTCCTTCTTTTTGATGGTTAAGTAGTATTCCATTGTGCAAATGTACCGCTACTTTTTGATATACTCATCAACTGATGGGTACTTAGGCTGCTTCCAGATCTTGGCTATTTAAATAATGTTGCAATGAACACAGGATACATACATGCTTTCCAATTAGTGTTGTGGGTTTCTTAGAATATATTCCCAGAAGTGGGATCTCTGGGTCAAAAAGCAGTTCCATTTTTAATTTGTAAGGAAACTCCATACTGGTTTCCATGGTGCCTGCACTAATCTGCATTCCCACCGACAGTGCATGAGGGTCCCATTTTTTCCACATCCTCGCCAGCACTGGTGATGATATACAGCTCAACACTAGGAAGACAACCCAATTAAAAAATGAGCAAAGGACTGAATAGACCCTTCTCCAAAAAGGACATACAGATGGCCAATAGACATATTAAAAAATGTTCAACATCATTCATCATCAGAGAGATGCAAATTAAAACCACAATGAGATAGTTTCCACCAAGATGGAGGTGCAGGTAGAAACTCTTTGCTTCCTCACACAACCCAAAGGAGGATTACAACCAATCTAAAATCAACAAACAACCAGAAGTGCCAGAAAATCACACTGCATGGAACTCTGACAACCAAGGAATTAAAGAAAAAGTCAACCAGAACAACCAGACTGGTAAGAACCTGTGGCGAAGTGGCAGACCATGGGGGCAGGGCTGGCTGAAGGTGAAACTGAGACTCAGAGCTCACTGTAGACCCTGGTGGTTGCCATGGTGGGAGATATTCCCAGTCTCACACGAGAGTTCCTTGGAAAGTGTGCTAGAGCTGAGCAGGCAAGCCTCACTGTTCCCTCTCTGGTGCCTCCCCCCCCCCCACCCACCAGGCAGCACCACAGCACAGCAAGGAGGGTTGCCTTGCTTGGGTGAATACCTAAGGCTCCACCCCCTTACAACCTATCAGGTGCACCAAGACAAAAAAATATGACCCTAATGAAAGAACAGAGCAAAACTTCAGAAACAGAGCTAAGTAATGAGGAGATAGTCAACCTATCTGATGAAGAGTTTAAAGCTCTGGTAATCAAAATACTCACAGAGCTGATTGAGCTTAGTTGAAAAATGAAAAAAAAAAAAGATACCCAAAATGAAATAAAGCAATATATTCAGGGAACCAACAGTGACAGGAAAGAAACCAGCACTCAAACCAACAGTTTGGAATAAAAGGGAAAAATAAACACCCATCTGGAACAGAATGAAGAAACAAGAATTCAGAAAAGTGAAGAAAGACTTACAAACCTCTGGGACAACCTGAAATGTTCCAACGTCCGAATTATAGGGGTGCCAGAAGGAGAACAACAGCAAGAAATTGAAAACTTATTTGAACAAATAATGAAGGAAAAGTTCCCCAATCTGGTGAAGGAAATACATTTTTTGGAAGTCCAGGAAGCTCAGAGAGTCCCAAAGAAGTTGGACCCAAGGAGGAACACAACAAGACACATCATTATTAAGTTAACCAAGATTAAAGATAAGGAGAGAATCCTAAAAGCAGCAAGAGAAAAGGAGACAGTTACCTACAAAGGAGTGCCAATAAGACAATCAGCTGATTTCTCAAAAAAAAAACTTTGCAGGCAAGAAGAGGCTGGAAAGAAGTATTCCAAGTCATGAAAGGCAAGCGCCTACATCCAAGATTACTCTATTCAGCAAAGCATTCATTTAGAATGGAAGAGCAGATAAAGTGCTTCCCAGATAAGGTCAAGTTAAAGGAGTTCATCATCACCAAGCCCTTATTATATGAAATGTTAAAGGGACTTATTAAGAAAAAAAGATAAAAAATATGAACAATAAAATGACAACAAACTCACAGCTATCAACAAATGAATCTAAAAGAAAAGAAAAACACTGAAAACAAAGACTAAGCAAACAACCAGAACAGGAACAGAATCAGAGAAATGGACATCTCATGGAGGGATTTCAGCGGGGAAGGGGAAGGGAGGAATGGGAGGAAAAGGTACAGGGAAGAAGCATAATTAGTAGGCATAAAATAGACAGGGAAAAATAAAAAATGGTATAAAAAACGGAGAATTCCAAGAACTTAGATGTACAACCCATGGACATGAACTAGGTATGGGGGGGGGGGATGCTGGATGGTTGGGGGATGCAGGGCAGAGGGGGATTAAAGGGGGAAAAATTGGTAAAACTGTAATAGCATAATCAATAAAAACTACTTAAAAATAAATAAATAAAACCACAATGAGATATCACCTCACACATGTCAGAATGGCTATCATCATCCAGAATACTTTTATTTTTTTAATTTATATGTTATCATCCCATATAAAATCTTATTTGTTGAGAGTATTCATAAAGGATGTTAAATTTTGTCAAATGTGTTTTTCTCTTTCTAAGGAGGTAGGTCATATGATTTTTATTTTTATTATACTATTGTGATGTATCCTATTATTGATTTGTGTATGTTGAATCATCCTTGCATCCCAGGGGTGACTCCCACTTGTTTATGATGCATAACCCTTTTAATATGCTGTTGATTTTGATTTGGATTTGCTAGTATTTTGTTGAGAATTTTTATGTCTATTGATCAGAAATATTGGCCTATGGTGCTCTTTTCTTATAGTGCCCCTATCTGGCTTTGATATCAGGATAATGTTGGCCTTGTAAAATGATCTGGGAACAATTCCCACCTCTTCAACTCTGGAAAAATTTGAGAACAATTGGCACTAATTTTTATATAAATGTATGGTAGAATTCAACAGAGAGTTATATAAAAATTATAACATCTATCTATCTATCTATCTATCCCCAGAAGCCATCTGGTCCTGGACTTTTCCTTGTGAGGTTTTTGATTACTGACTCAATCTTTCTTCTTAATCATTCTTGGTCTATTCAGATTATCTATTTCTTCATGATCCAGTTTTAATAGGTTATATGTCTCTAGACATTTATCCATTTCTTCAAGGTAATTCAATTTTTTGGCTTATAATTGCTCAAGATAATCACTTATGATCCTTTGTATTTCTGTGGTATCAGTTGTAGTATCTCCTCTTTATGATTTTATTTGAGTTTTCCTCTTTTCTCTTAGTATAGCTGAATGATTGTCAACTTTATCTTTCAAAATAAACAAACGCTCTTAGTTTCATTAATCTTTTCTATTGGTTTTCTGGTCTCCAGTTTATTTCTACTCTGATCTTTTTTATTTCCTTTTTTGTACTAACTTTGGGCTTAGTTTATTCTTCTTTTTCTAGTTCTCTGAGGTGTGAAGTTAAGTTGTTTACTTGAGGTTTTTCTTTTTTTTTAATGTAGGCATCCATCACTATAAATTTACCACTCAGAACTGCCTCTAAGCAGTTCACATCATGAGTTTTAGTATGTTGTATTTCCATTTTTATTTGTCAAGAATTTTTTTATTTCCATATTTATTTCTTCTTTGACCTCTTGGTTTTTCAGGAGTATGTTATTTAATTTACACATATTTGTTAATTTTTCCACTTTCCTCCTGTTACTGATTTCCACTTTCATTCCACTATGGTTGGAAAAGATACTAGGTATGATTTCAATCTTTTTAAATTTGCTAAGATTAATTTTATGACCTAAAATATGATAATATCTTCCATAATGTCCCATGTAAACATAAAAAGAATAGGTATTCTGCTGCTGTTAGGTGAAATGTTTTGTATATGCCTGTTAGGTCCATTTGGCCTGAAGTGTAGTTTAAGGCCAATGTTTCCTTATTAATTATATACATGACATAATATATACTATTATGTATAAATTACTTATAATTGGTTTATTTAATAATATTTTATAAAGTTGAAGATGTGCATTTTCTAACCCAGTAATCTACTTTCAATTGTATTCCTTTAAATTGTTAATCTTCAAATCAGAATATTTTTTAAAATATTTTTTTATTTTTTTAGGGAGAGGGGAAAGGAGGGAGAAAGAAAGGAAGAGAAACATCAGTGTGTGGTTGCCTCTCAAGCACCCCCCCACTGGGGACTTGGCCTGCAACCCAGGCACATACCCTGACTGGGAATTGAACTGGCAGTCCTTTGCTTCAAAGGTCTGCGGTTTATCCACTGAGCCACACCACCCATGGAGAACATTTGTTTTTTGAGGGTATATGGAAGCATTCCAATGGATACCAAGTCATAGAACGGGAAATCAGTTTGAGGCTTAATTTTCACATCTACTCTTTCCTAAAAGTTTTTTTTTAAAGCCTGTCCCATTTCTCCACCCCACTGACAAACACCCTTCTGATTTTATAATGCTCAGAACACTGAATGACCAGACCAGACCATTTCAAAACTCTTTTCCATTTGCTACAGTAACTGGCAACACCTTGGGTGGAGGCAGCTATATCAGCCTGGGTCCCACAATGGGGATAATGTACAGCAGAGCCCCAGCTAATCCAAGAGGGTGTGTAGGATGAAAAAATTAAACTCTGTTTAAGCCACTGAAATGGGATTGTTTCTTATTACCACATAAATTGCTTATCCTGACTGATACAAAGACAAGCCCCTCGCCACTTTACACTATATTATGATGACTTGCCCCACTGTAAAAACCTATTTTTCAATGAAGAAGGCATTTTTCTTTCTCACTGGTTTTCAGAATGTACCTTAAAATGTATATTGACACATATTTGAATTTTTTTAAAAGTCACATTTTCTCTAACAAAGTTTAATTTTGGGCTGATAGATTTGCAAATTAAATTTTGGGTTGCCATTTTCAATGAATTGAATTAAAATAAATCTATAGTCCTAAGATTTTGATGACAATATCTTTAAAACATGAACACTGCATTTTATGAAAAAGTTATTAGCAAAGTTGTATTAAAATAAACAACATACTTACTTTTCCCAAAACTTTCTGATTATATTTAGTTAAATAACATGCCTCTAAGTAAAAGAGCAATGAGTGTAATTAATAGTTTTTTCCATTAAAGCCTTGTTGGTATATTTTCCAGAAACTGAGAAAGTAATGACCGTAATATCCATATAACAAGATATTTTGCAAGTCAAGTTGTTTCCAAATCTTTGCTTTCAATAAAATTGAAGGCAGACCTAACTGAGTTGTCAGATGACAGACAATTAATGTTTATGATAATCACATTATTTTCTCAGTATAAGTTCAAATAATTGATACAGTTTTAGCAAAATACTCCATTCCCATTCACTTTTTTTTAAATTTCCTCCAGTCTGTTTTAATAAGTGATAGTACTACACATACTACACAGTTCAGGATTAGAAATTTCTAATAAACCTTCTGAAACTAAAATGCTTCCTTTTACATCTCCCAAAAGTCCACCCCCAGCAGAGGGAAAAGATGCGCCCTAAGTTTCTTGGGGGAAATCCAAGTCCATGTGTTGTCTCTTTGCAAGGAGACGGAGCAGGGAGAGCAAGTTCTAGCCCACAAGGGAAGGACTAACAGGCAGTAAACACACTGTTCCATCTGTCCTGTGAGGACTGCCTGCCTGGCCTTCAAAGGAAACTGTATCCTGTATTGCAGCATTTTTCAGTGTAGCAGTATCTCACATTGTTTCTTGCAGCAGAGAGGCTGGGCTTCTCCAGGAGCCTCTATCCTCCCTCTACCACCAGCAGCTGTAGGCCAGGGCATGGTGGGTGTTAGCCATCTTGTGCATATCATGCTTCCTCTTAACCACTGGGTGTTGGATGTGAAAAGCCTCCAGCAGCTCACTCCAGCAGCTTCTCTGGCATCAGCATCCGTCCACCGGTGCTCCTCCCTGCACTCAGTAATCATCCATTTCATGGCCTCCAGTGGGCTAGCAGCACAGGGACCTGGCAGAAATGGCCACGCTTTCACAGCCCAATCACAGGCTCACAGTTTTTTAGTGCTTGGTGGAAGATGGTGTAGGGGTTGTGTTCAACGGTTGCCTATTGCTCTCAAGAAGCGGTAGGGTACTTCTCAAACTGCTTCATTTTCACAGCTTCCAGAACCTATGTTATGAAGGATCTGGCTAGTACTTTGCTTCCTCCTTTCATCATCCATCATGTTGGCAAATGTACTGATCAACAGATCTTCAAACAGAGAGCTTGTTTTTATCACTGGGGCAGCTCTGATATGCTGAGTCTTCCTAAATTCCCCATTCAAATTTCTCCTTAGTTTCTGCCACAGACGGTAATAATCTGCCACAGGCGGTCAGTCTAAGGATCCCTGTATTCAGAGCCATAGTGGCTCCACCTCCCCTGGGTTAGCCCTGGAAACTGCAGGACATCACTCTGCAGGCACAGTGCTGGGTCCAATCACCATCACACTGCCTTCACCGTCCCATCCACTGTTTTATGTGAATAAGATTCTCAGCAGCTTAAACTAGAGTAATAAAAAGCAGAAATATAATTGATGCTTAATTCACATCTTACTACTAATTATTATTTTTCATGAATATATAAACTAAAAAATGTACCCAAATATATTGTATCAGATGTTTCTAATAAAACTTTTATGTTTATGTTAAATAGCTATTCCCCAAAATAATTATGTTGCCTTGGCCAATTTTGTATTACTAATAATAGTGCTACTAACTCAGTTCAAAATAAAATGCTTTAACATTCAGAGTCTTTGGTCATGGAAGAAAATCTTTTAAAAATATTTATTTATATTTAGTTATAGAGAAATAAGGGCAATTGAGAAAATATTTCAAACATCAAAAAATGCATTAGGATAAAACTTGATTAGAATGGAAATGTGAATTCAAGAAGAAAATAAAAACAATGGGAAATTTCAGACTATTATATAATAGACGGTAGAGTTTATGTTTCTTTATATCGATGGTGATGCTGCCTCTCAACTTAATTTGACATCCAAACAGCTGTATTTTAAAATATCAATGTTTACCAAAAAAATCACAGTTGCCTCTATTCAAATGTGAATGAAAAAAAGTAATTATTATCTTAAAATTGTGCAAGAATCACACAGTTAAGATTATTGGAAGCACATAAAGAAAAGTTTCTTTAAAGAAATTTTCACACACATGCACCTGGAGAAATGTAAACGAATATCACTCTAATGCTTGAAATAAGGAAAACTTAGGGAAAAAACAAAATTTCATCAACAGGCGAATGTAGGAAAAATGTGTGTATATATATGTTATACTACTACAAATACAGGAACTAAAATGAACCATATGTATATAAATAAACATAAAGGACCGTCACTGTCAAAAATATGTTGATAATGCATATTATTTATATGTTTTAACCAGCAAAATATTTAAAACTATTGAACTATATTGTTTAACTGGATAGTACAGAATAAAATTTTAAAACATTCATGGGATTAATAAACATCAAATTCATGACAGGTTAACTCTCAAAAGGAAGGGAAGAAAAAACAAGACTGAGGAGGTTGTACACAGGGCTTCAACTGATTGTCATTGTTTTTCTTACTGAATAGGTCTAAGGCTGTTCCAGCCAAATGTTAGAGTTATTAAAACTCTGTACAGCTGGGAGGTGGACACATGGGTTGTTATGTACTGATATATAGAACTGAGTAATTTTCTAATAAAAATAGCTGAAAGTAAAAATTATTGGGTTGGCCAAAAAGTTCTTTCAGTTTTAAAGACTAAAAGACACATTTAAAAATAAAAGACACATTTTCATTTTCACCAACAACTTTATTGAACAATGTATTCACCATTTTGTTCCACTACCTTCTGCTATCTTTCAGGTAACTTCCTAATTTCATCTTTCCAAAACTTTGTGTCTTTTTGAGGAAAGAAATGTTCCAGAATTTTTTGCAGTCTTCCAGGGAATTACAATTTTTTCCATTAAGAGAATTTTGTAAAACTGAAATAAATGAAAATCCAAAGGTGCGATGTCTGGTAAATACAGACGATGAATCAGAACTTCCCAGCCAAGCTCTAACAGTTTTTGCCTGGTCATTAAACATGAGGTCTTGTGTTATCCTGATGGAAGATTATGCATTTTCTGTTGACTGTTTCCAGACACTTTTCACTGAATGCTGCTTTCAGTTGGTCTAATTGGGAGCAGTAGTTGTTGGAATTAATCGTTTGGTTTTCTGGAAGGAGCTCATAATAGAGGACTCCCTTCCACTCCTACTATATACACATCACCCTATCTGGGTGAAAACCAGACTTTGGTGTGGTTGGTGGTAGTTCATTTCATTTGCCCCATGATCTCTTCTGTTCCACATTATTGTAAAGTATCCCCTTTTCATCGCCCATCACAATTTGTTTTAAAAACAGAACATTTTCTTTATGTTTAAGTAGAGAATCACATGCAGAAATACAATCAAGAAGGTTTTTTCCTTTAACTTATATGGAACCCACACATCAAAGGAATGAACATAACCAAGCTGTTGTAAATGATTTTCGATTCGATTCAGATATTTTTTAATTTTTATTCTTATTTATTCTGTTACAGTTGTCCCAATTTTCCCTCTTTTTTTCCTCCACCCAGCGCCCCCCACAGTCAATCCCCCACTGTTGTTCATGTCCATGGGCCATTCATACATGTTCTTTAACTAACCTTTCCCCTGATTTGGATATTTTGAGTACAGCTATCTCCTGTGTGGTATAACGTTGATTGTTCTCAATTAATGTCTCAAATTGATTGCTATCAACTTCAACTGATCTATCTGACCATTGTAGCACTGTCCAGCCAAAAATCTCCAGTGTGAAATTTTGCAAACCACTTTTGACACGTTTGATCAGTCACAGCACCTTCTCCACACACTGCACAAATCTTTTTTTTGCACTGCAGTTGCATTCTTACCTTTCCTGAAATAATAAAGCATAATAAAGCAATAATAAAGGCTGAAACTGTTGCATATTTTCTTCCATCTTCAATATTAAAATGGTCATACAACAATTCACCAATTTTGAAAACTTTTTAAAAATGCATGTTGATATGACAGCTATCACATACAACCTAACAAAATTGTTTCAAGTTAAGTTAAAGACAACTAAGTGCTACTAGAGCTATCTTACAGAAACAAAGAATGAATCTTTTGGTCAACCCAATATATAAATGAAAAACTGTAATATAATGTATTATGCTAATTCCCCCTAAAGAGGGAAGAATTTTTTAAATTATCAATCTAACAGATCACAGGAACAAGAAAAATAAAATACAAAAAATGAACATAAAAGGTGGTGAAAATTTAAATAAATCAATAATCACAATATATGAAAGGAGAATAAAGTCGCCATTAAAAAACAGAGACCCTCTGGGTTTTTTTGAGGTAGCCATGTAAAACCTACAAAAGACACAACTTAAACAAAATGACATACAAAGGTTAAAGACAAGAAATACCAAGCAAATTCTTTGCTAAGAAATGCTATTGTAGATATATTAACATTAGATACAATGAAATTGAAGGGAAAAGGCAGCAATGGGGTTAAACAGAGAAACTACATAACTATTGTAAAAAGGAGATCATATAGTCTTAAATTTATGTGCATTTAACAACATGTATACAAAAAACAAAAAAAACAAAAAACAAAAAAACCTGAAAAAATTATAAGACATTGACTAATGACAATCATGGAGGAAGATTTTTATCTCATTTATATCACAATATGATCAAGTGAGTAACTTCCCCACCTCCCAAATCTATAGGATATAGAAAACTTGAACAACCAAATTAGTATTTAGACTGCATAGGTATACATAGATAGAACCCTGAAAAAAACAAAAACAAAGCAAAATGAAAGTGCTGTAGCTCTCCCATATCCAAACGGGACACATTCCAAGACCCCTCCAGTGGACACCTGAAATTATGGATAGTACCTAACGTTACATGTACTATGGGGTTTTTTTATACATACATACCTATGATAAAGTTTAATTTAGAAATTGGATACAGTAAGAGATGAACAACAACCAATAATAAAATAGAACAATTATAACAATATTTATAATAAAAGTTATGTGAATGTGGTCCTCCCTCCATCGCACTCTCTCCAAATATCACATGGAACTCTACTCACCTTTTACTTAAAGAGGCACTTTCTGACTTCTTTTTGGCATAATTCCTGTGCCTTGGGGCCATTGCTAAGTAAAATAGGGGTTATCTGAAGACAAGCAATGTGATACCACAACAGCCCATCTGATGATGCAGGTGGCTACTAAGTGACTAATGGGCAGGGAGTGTACACAGCAAGGAGTCTCGGGTCAAAGGGATGATTGACCTTCCAGGCTGCACACAACAGGTAGGTTCAAGATTATACTCACAACAATGCACAATTTAAAATTTGTAAATTGTTTATTTCTAGAATTTTCCATTTAATGTTTTTGGCCTACAGTTGACCATGGGTAACTGAAACCATGGAATGTAAAACCATGAATGAGGAAGATGACTATATATTGTTCTTTTGAATGTCCACAGGACAATGGCAAAAAGCTAACACGGTTAGCTTTCAAAAGAAGTCTCAACGAATTCTAAGTCATCCCTACACAGATCACATTCCAATATTACAATAACAGATAAATTAGAAAACAACAATAAAATGATCATTTTAAGTACTAATGTATATTTGAAAACTTTTGTTTTAATGAACTCTTAAAATAAGAAGGACTCTCAGGTCCTGTCCAGTCCAGTTTATAAAATTTGTACTAGAATTTTATCTCCATTTAAGTGCCAACTCAGACAGTGGCAGTAACACAAAGAATCCACTGGATGTCAGTGTTACTTTATATTTATTCTCCTTTGCCCAAATGGTGCTGTACACAGAACTTGCAATCCAACAAACAAATCATATTTCAGGCCCAACCCTAAACCTTTTTAGGGTTGACTCAAATACCTAATAATGAGAAAATAATAATATTTATAGTGAATAACTTTAATGTGCTATAAAATGGAAATTTTTATCATACAATTGTTTCCTAACTCTCAGTATATTTTCTGTGAATTATTTATTACCTTGCTAAAGCAGTTTTGTAAGATTTTATAGGCCTTTTAAGAGACAAAAGCCATACAAACAGCATGTCTTGGCTCATGCTTCAGACTTTCCTAAAATTTCTCAAACAAGCAGCATCTGGCCTCGGCATGTCCTGGACCTCTCGCTAAGTGGTCCCAGGCCTGGCACCAGCAGCAGCCAGCTTTGGTTTGCAGCTTGGCCTCCACCAGGCACTTCCAAACCCAGCACAAGTAGCAGCCATCTGTAGATGGCTTGGTAGCTCATGCCACATGGCCTTGGACAGAACACAGGCAGTAGCTGACCTTGGCCTGCACATCCCGGGAGACCTCGCTGCCAGTGCACCCAGTGGACAGCTTCAAACTACATCGAAGCACCACCACCAAACCCCCTCCACAAGCAACACATTCAAGGGGTAGACTCAGCAAACACCAGTCCCATGGTGAAGCAGGCTCTGCTCTAAAGAGTTGACCTAAGCACAGCAGCTCCTCCAATGTAGCCACAGCCAGTTCTCCCAGCCAATTGGCCTGGGGGTAAATCCCTCCCATTGACATGCCAACAGTAACCAAGGTTCAACTAAACCAGGAGGGTTTACACAGCTCACACAGGGGGTGCACCTGGAGTGCCCAGCTCAGATGAACAGGGAGGCTGGGCCATTAGATCCTACAGGACACCTACTACATAAGGCCACTCTACCAAGCTCAGGAGACAAAGCAGCTCCACCTTATACATAGAAACAAATACAGGGAGACTGCCAAAATGAGGAGACAAAGAAGCATGTCACAAGTGAAAGAACAGAACAGAACTCCAGGAAAAGAATTAAATAAAATGGAGACAAGCAATTTATCAGATGCAGTGCTAAAAACACTGGTTAAAAGGATACTCAATGAACTTAGGGAAAGAATAGAGGAACTTAATGAGAATGTCAACAAAGAGATAGGAAATAAAAATGGAGAAAGAAAACATAAAAACGAACCAGTCAAAAATGAAGACTACAATAGCTGAAATGAAGAATATATTACAGGGAATCAACAGTCAAATAGACGAAGCAGAGGATCAAATCAGAGATTTGGAAGATAAGAGACCAGAAAACACCCAATCAGAAGAGGCAAAAATAAAAAATAAAAATAAATTGAAGACAGTATAACTAGCCTCTGGGACAACTTCAAGTGTATCAACATTCACAATATGGGGGTGCCTGAAGGAGAAGAGAGAGAGCAAGGAATTAAAAATTTATGTAAAAAAATAATTTCAAAAAAATAATTTCCTAACCTGGTAAAGGAAATAGATATACAAGTCCAGGAACCACAGAAAGTCCCAAAGATGAACCCAAAGAGGCCCACACCAAAACACATCATAATTAAAATGCCAAAAGTTAAAGACAAAGGGAGAATCTTAAAAGCAGCAAGAGAAAAGCAGTTAGTTATCCACAAAGGAGTTCCCATAAGACTATTGGCTGATTTCTCAACAGAAACTTTGCAGGCCAAAAGGGATTGGCAAGAAATAGTCAACATGATGAAAAGCAAGGACCTACAACCAAGATTACTCTGCCCAGCAAAGCTATCATTTAGAATCGAAGGGCAAATAAAGAGTTTCCCAGACAAGAAAATGCTAAAGGAGTTTTTCTTTAAAAGGAGACTTTTATAATCACCAAACCGTTATTATATGAAATGTTAAGGGGTCTTCTTTAAGAAGAAAAGATAAAAAATATGAATGATAAATGGCAATACATACATATCTATTAACAATTGAATTTAAAAGCCAAGATAAACAAACAAAAACAATAGTAACAAACTCATTGATACAGAGAACATTTTCTGTATCAACCTGATGTGAGGGGGTTGTGGAGATAGGTGAAAAAAGTGAAGGGATTAAGAAGTAAAAATTGGTAGTTACAGAACAGTCATGGAGATATAAAGTGCAGCATAGGGAATTTAGTCAATAATATTGGAATAACTATGTATGGTATCAGATGGATATGAGACTTATCAGGATGATCACTTAGTAAGTTATATAATGTCTAATCACTGTGTTGTACACCTGAAACTAATATATTATATGTCAACTATACTTGAAAAATTAAAAAATTGTTTAAAGTGAAAAATAAATAAAAATAATACTTTTTTAAAAAGAGACAAAAGCAAAACTTATTTCCTATTGCTTTGGGGGGGGAATCCCTCTAAATTGTCTTCAACTCATATATGTACATTAATTGAGTTCCTCTTAGAAATACAGCCCTGACCTGAGACAAAGTAATACTAATATTAAAAGAAGTCTTGAGAAACCATCTACATACTCTAACTGCCTGCACCTTAAAAACTGATAAATTGGGAACTATTCTATTTTTAAAGGTAGCAGGGAAGGAAATCATCAGTCAGGAAGTTCTTCCCATCTAATCTAAATCCCTGCTGGTGAAGTTTAATGCCATTTCCTCTAGTGAACCTTTCCAGTGAGGATGAAGGAATAAGCTGTCCACTATCCTCATGTAGAGAATAACCCTTTATATCCTTTCTTTTAACAGCTGCACAGTATTTGTTAACATACATGAGCCATAACTTATTAACTACTGCAAATTACCTCCAATTTGGTCATATTCCAAGCATGACTGCAGTTAAGTCCTTGCCCATATATCTTTTTGCACTTAATGTGAATATTTCTAGGGGCAGCTTTCTACAAAGGGGATTACTGGGTCAAAGGTACAGCAGTTAAAAGTTCTGGTAGGCCCTGTGAAATTGCCCTTCAAAAGTTTCAAGGAAGTTACAGTTTAATTTGGATTTTTTAAAAACTTTTATGTGAATTAGAAATCATTCTTACTTCTACAAAACAGGCAAATAAGAATGAGTTTGATTACTGTTTTTAGAGTAAGTCTTGAAGTGAGGTAGTATCCATCCTTCAATTTTGTTCTTCAATACTATGTTTGCTATTCTATGTCTTTTGCCTCTCCATTTAAACTTTATCTTTTAAAGATGTTCTATATTTATTTTTAGAGAGAGGGAAGGGAGGGAGAAAGAGAGAAAGATAAACATCAATGTGTGGTTGCCTTCCTACTGGGAGCCCATCCTGCAACCCAGGCATGTGCCCTGACTGGGAATTGAAGAGATAACCTGCCAGTGTGTAGGACAATGCCCAACCCATGAGCCACACCAATCAGGGCTAAATTTTCCTTTTCTATTGAGTGCTTTTTTCTCCTAAGAAATCTTTGGCAACCCATGATACTCTCCTATGCTTTCTTCTAGAAACTTTCTAGTTTTAGCTTTTAGGTTCATATATAAAATGTATCTCAATTTCTGTATATGGCATGAAGTAGGAGCTAAAGCTCACATTTTTCTACAAATGTATCAAATTGTTCTAGTACTATTCATTGGCATAAAGGTATAATGATTCCCTACTTTCTTTTATCTACAGTATTAGTCTCTATTTTATTCCTGATATAGGTAATCTGTGCTTCCCTTTTTTCCTAGATTAATCCTATAGTAGTTTGTAAATGTTATCAATCTTTTCAAAGAAAGAACTTTTGGCCTTTGTTAATTTTTTTCTATTGGTTTTTATTTTACTGACATCACTCTTTTTCTATTTCCTTCCATATATTTTTAATTAATTAACTTCATTAAATTATATGTATATGTGGTTAAATTTCTTCCTCTTTTATACAATTTAAAGTGAAAACTTACATGATTGATTTTGTCTTTATTTTTTCTTTGATGTACAATGGCAACTATGTTTAACAAAAGAATGAAAATTGCCCAATTTGCAAATGAGCAGACTCCACTGCCTTCACTGCTAGTCTGATAAATTATGTAAGAATTAGGATTACAACTCCTTTTCCAACCAACTAAAAATAGAATTCCAGAGTAAAATATGGGAAAGTGTTTTGAAAAAAAAGTACAGTACTATATAAAAAGTAATACAACATGACGATATTGTTGTTTCTTCTGATTTTAAAGGACTTTTTGTATTATGTCTTACATATATAGTCAGCCTATAAATATTTTTGGTGATGAATTCAACCTTTTATCAAATATTTCTTAGGCCTTTATACTGAGTCAGATGTATTCTCATTCTTTGTTTCCTTATTATTCCTAACTTTGGAATTAAGATTTATTTTTTTGCAGATAAGGTAAATGACTTTTACTTGACATCATCTTGTTAATTAAGGAAATTGGAAGTTTTCTTTTATTAAAATTTAAACATTTAAAGTTTATTCTCTCTATGAACTTACTTAGCTACATTCCACAAACTTTGACACATTGTATGGTCATTATCATTCATTTTAAAGTGATTTCTAATTTCCTTTATTCTTTGACATAGTTCATTTAGCAGTCATCAAGATATCCTCTTGATGATATTATTGTTAAGTTCTAATTTAACTCCATTGTGTAACAGAATAACTTAATAAAAATTTAATTCTTTGAAATTCAAGACTTATTTTATGGTCCAGCATATGGTCTATCATGATGTATATTCTGTGCATCCCTGAAAAGAATACGTATTCTGAAGTTGTTGTTATACCATTCTATAAATGCCAATTAGGTCAAGGCAGTTGATAATACTCAAATATGCCATATTCTTAATTTTTCATCTAGTTTTCCTATCAGTTACTGAGAGGGTGATGTGAAAGTCTCTAACTGTGATTGTGAATTTATTTCCCTCCTTAGTTCTGTCAGTTTTTTCTTCATGTATTTTGAAGCACTGTTATTAACTTCATACACATTTATGACTATGTCTCCTTATTGAACTGACCTTTTCATCATTATGAAATGCTTTGTAATTCCAGCAACATTCTTTTGCTCAATGTCCACATTTGTCTTGGGTTAATACAGAAACATCATATGCCTTCTCCTCACAGTTTGCATGACAGATCTTTTGACTTTTATTTTTTTAACTAAATGTATTGGGGTGACATTGGTTAACAGGATCACACAGGTTTCAAGTGTACCTTTCTATGATACACGATCTGTACATTGTATTGTGTGCCCACCATCCAAAGTCACATCATCTTCCATCACGGTATATTTGGCCCCTTTTCCCTTTACTACCCTCCCACCCTCTTCCCTCTAGTAACCACAATGCTTTTGTCTGTCTCTATGACTTTTATTATTATAACTCATATATGAATAGTCATATGGTTCTTAGCTTTTCCTGACTTATTTTGCTTAGCATAATATTCTCAAGGTCCATCCACACTGTTGCAAATGTCAGTATTTCATCTTTTCTTATGCCTGAGTAGTATTCCAAGTAGATATGTACCACATCTTCTTTATCCAGTCCTATAATAAAGGTCACTTTGGTTGTCTCCATATCTTGGCCACCGTAAATAATGCTGCAATGAACACTGGGTGCATGTGTCTTTGCAAATACATGTTTTCAAGTTTTTCAGGAAGATACCCAGAAGAGGGATTACTAGGTCATACGGTAACTCTATTCTTAATTTATTGAGAATCTGCCAGACTATTTTCCATAGTGACTGTACCAGTTTACATTCCCGCCAGCAGTGAACCATGGTTCCTTTTTCTCCACAGCCTCTCCAACATTTGTTATTACTTGTCTTATTGATAAGGCCATTCTAACTGGTGTGAGGTGGTATGTCATCGCTTGCATTTGCATTTCCCCTAATGGCTAGTGATCACTTTTATTTTCAATCTGTCATTTATATTTAAAGGGCATCTCTTACAGACAGCATATAGTTAAATGCCATTTTTAATTTTTTTAATTTTATTTATTTATTTTTAGAGAGAGGGGAAGGGTGGGAGAAAGAGAGGGAGAGAAACATCAGTGTGTGGTTGCCTCTCATGTGGCCCCCACTGAGGACCTGGCCTGCAACTGAGGCATGTGCCCTGACTGGGAATCGAACTGGTGACCCTTTGATTCGCAGCCTGCACTCAATCCACTGAGCTACACCAGCCAGGGCTAAATGCCATTTATGTATATGCCATTTATGTATTGCTATTTGGCAATATCTGTCTTTTAATTAGTGTTCACTTTATTTACATTTAATATTGATATTGTGAGTGTAGGTTTACCATTTTGCTATTTTCTATTTGTCCCATATTTTTTCCTTTGTCTCTCCTTTCCTAGTTATTTTGGTTCAACCACATTTTTAATATATTCATTTTAACTTCCCTGTGGACTTAACTCTACTTTTTTGAATCTAAAGTGATTGTTCTAGATATTATAATATTCATTCTTAACTTACCACAGCCTACTTGGAGAGAATATATTATCCCTTCATGTAAAATGTAAAAATGAAACAACAATAAAACTCCATTAATGCCTAATCACACATTATATATCCATCATATTATAAATCCCAAAATACAATGTTATAAATTTTACTTTAAACACTGAATTATTTGTTTTAATTAGAAGAAATATTTTATATTTACTCACTTTTAAAAAACATTTTTTGGTGTTTTTTATTCCTTCTGTTGACTTGAGTTTGTACCTGCTATCATTTTTGTTCAGCCTGAAGTTTCCTTTAACATACCTATAGAAAGTCAGCCTTTACTGTCATGTTTGAAGGATAATTTTGCTGGATGTGGAATTCTGGATTGACTGGATTTATCGTTCAGTACTTTAAAGATGTTGTGACAGTGTGTCTGTCCCCATGTCTGTTGAAAAGTCAATAATTATCTTTATCATTGTACCCTTATGTGATGTCTTTTTTCCTCTGACAACTTTTCAGGACTTAATCCTTGGTTTTTAGAAACTTGACTATACTGTGCCTAGATTAGGTTTTCTTTGTACTTACTTTGCAAGGGGTTTTCAGGCTATTGGGATCTCTAACTTGATATTTTCCATTACATTTGGAAACTTTTCTTTTTTAACTTAATCTTTATCGTATCTTTTCCATTACCATTTAGTCCCCTTATACTCCCCTCCCCTCAGCAATCAACCACACTGTTGACCATGTCCATGAGTCCAGTTTCCTTTTTGCTCAATCCCTATGCCCCATAACCTGCCCCACCACTAGCTGTCATCTATTCTCCATCTATGTCTATCCCCATTCTCCTTGTTAGTTCAGTTTGTTCATTAGATTCCACATACAAGTGAAATCATATGGTATTTGTCTTTCACTGACTGGCTTATTTCACTTAGCATAATGTTCTCCAGGTCCATCCATACTATCATAAAGCATATTTTTTCTTTTTAATGGCCAAGTAGTATTCCATTGTGTAAATGTCCTCTAGTTGTTTTACCCACTCATCTACTAATAGACACTTGGGCTGCTTCCATATCTTGGTGATTATAAGTAATGCTGCAATGAACATAGGGGTGCTTATATTGTTTCAAATTAGTGTTTTGGGTTTTTCAGATATATTCCCAGAAAAGTGATCTCTGGGTCAAAGAGCAGATCTATTTTTAATTTTTTGAAATATATCCATACTGCTCTCCAGAGTGGCTACACCAGTCTTCATTCCCACCAACAGTGAAAAAGGGTTCCCCATTCTCCACATCCTCACCAATACTTGTTGTTAGTTGATTTACCTTTTTTATTAAATGATTTTTTCTTTTTAAACAAGATTTTATTTATTTAAAGAAAGGGTAGGAGAAAGAGGGAGAGAAACATCAATGTGTGGTTGCCTCTCATGAGCCCCAAGCCACATCAGCCAGGGCTGTTTGTTGATTTACTGATGATAGCCATTCTGCCAGGTGTGAGATGATATCTCATTGTGTTTTTAATTTGCATTTTCTCTGATGATTAGTGAGTGACATTGAGCATCTTTTCATATGTCTATTGACCATGTGTATATACTCTTTGGAGAAGTGTCTATTCAGGTCCTTTGCCCTTTTTTAAATTGGGTTTGGTTTTTGGTGTTGAGTTTTATAAGTTATTTATTTATTTGTTTGTTTATTTATTTATTTGTTCAAGTACAGTTTTCAGCCTTTTCCCCCCACCAGTCCAGCTCTCCCTGCCTCCCTCCCCCATTTCCAACCCCCCTTGTTATTGTCCATATGTCCTTTATAATTGTTCCTGTAAACACTTCACTCTTCCCCCACTATTCCCTCCCTTCTCCCCTCTGATCACTGTCAGCCTGTTCTCAATTTCAATGTCTCTGGTTATATTTTGCTTGCTTGTTCATTTTGTTGATTAGGTTCCTGTTAATGGTGATATCATATGGTACTTGTCTTTCACCACCTGGCTTATTTCACGTAGCATAATGCTCTCCAGTTCCATCCACGCTGTTGCAAAGAGTAAGAGCTCCTTCTTTCTTTCTGCTGCATAGAATTCCATTGTGTAAATGTCGCACAGTTTTTGGATCCATTCATTTACTGATGGGCACCTGAGTTGCTTCCAGCACTTGGCTATTGTAAATTGTGCTGCTATGAATATTGGGGTGTATAGGTTCTTTTGGACGGGTGTTTCAGAGTTCTTAGGATATAGTTCCAGCAGTGAAATTGCCAGGTGAAAAGGCAGTTCTATTTTTAGTTTTCTGAGGAAATTTCATACTGTTTGCACCAGTTTGCAATCCCACCAACAGTGCATGAGGGTTCCCTTTTCTCCACAACCTCTCCAATATTTGTTGTTTGTTGCTTTATTTATGACGGCCATTCTGACCTGTGTGAAGTGGTATCTCATTGTGGTTTTAATTTGCATTTCTCTGATGTCTAGCGACACTGAGCATCTTTTCATATGTCTTTATAAATTTTGGATATTAACCTGTTATCAGATGAATCAGTGAATATGTTCTCCCATTCTGCGAATTGTCTTTTCATTTTGTTGGTGATTTCCTTTGCTGTGCAAACACTTTTTAGTTTGAGGTAGTACTATTTGTTGTTTTTTCTTTTGTTTTCCTTGCCTAGGGAAATATATATGATGAAAAATTGCTATAAGCAATATCTGAGATTTTGCTGCCTATGTTTTCTTTTAGTTTTCTTTCAGTTTTCTAAAAGTTCTATGTTAACTTTTTAGTTTGAGGTAGTACTATTTGTTGTTTTTTCTTTTGTTTTCCTTGCCTAGGGAAATATATATGATGAAAAATTGCTATAAGCAATATCTGAGATTTTGCTGCCTATGTTTTCTTCTAGGAATTTTATCATTTTGGGTCTAATATTTAAGTCTTTGATCCATTTTTAATTTATCATATATTTTTAATTGATGCTTTTTATATTCTTTCTTCTAGAAACCTAACTACATATATGTGAGACTGTTTGATATGTTCCCACAGGACCCTAAAGTTCTTTTCACATACTTGTAAAGCTTTATTTCTATTCTTCATATTGGATAGTTTCTATTGATGTCTTCAAATTACTGCTCTGAAGCCTATTGGTGAACTTTATTTCAAATATTGTGACTTTCAGTTATAGAATTTCCATTGGGTTCATTTTTATAGATTCCATTTCTTTGCTGCAATTTCCCATCTGTCTGCTCATTATGATTACTCTTCAAACAAATATATTATAAATATATCAAATAATATATTTAAACAAATATAGCTGCATTAAAGTCTTTGTAACATCTGGGTCATCTTGGGTTATTTACAATTTGATCACATTTTTCTTTTTCTTCACTATGTCTAGTAATTTTTATTGCATAATAGACATTTTAGAGGATACATTTATAGACTCTGGTTTCTATTATTTTTCTCTGAACTGCATTGAATTTTTTTCTAGCTGGCAGTTAATTTAATGGCAGATCATTTTGAACTTGTAGGGGATTGGTTTGATGCTTTGGTGGCGTCTGTTGCACATCTGCCAGTTGTCCTATGACAAATCCTTCAATTATGATATCTAGTTTTATACCTTAGGCATGACTTCTAGAGTTCAAGTGGAAGCTTCTTAAACTTGGCAGGACTCAATCTCTAAATTCTGTCTTCATTCAGTGAACAGGAGCTGAAATCTCTGTTCTATTCTTTCAGTCTTACAGCTGCAGTTTTCCACTGAGCTCCTTGGAGTCTCTCCTACACATGTGCTGTTCAGAGGTCAGCCAAGGATTTGAGAGGATGATATAAGCAGATTTGAGGTCTACTTCCTCTGTGATCTCTCTAAGATTTTTACCCCTGAATTTCCAGTTACTAATAGCCCCTAAACACCATTCTTCAAATCCTCAGGCTAATGAAACTGTGGCTTTCTGCTTGAATTTTAGTTGTCCTGCACCAGGTGAACTATGGAGTACCCCTGGGAAAATCCATAAAATATTGATCTTATTTATTGTGGTTCCTTCTTTTAAGGATCAAATTCCTTCCAGTTTATGCCTGCTTCGGTCTCTCTCCAATACATTTAAATAGTTGTCTAATATTCCATAGTTTATAATTGATATCTATAGAAAGGAGAGTCTGGTATAGGTTAGTCCACCATGACATGAACCAGAACATACAGAGGTAACTTTTTTAGTTAATTTCACCTAAGTGAGAGCTGCCTTCTTCACTTGCAGCATATACTGCAACAGCTTAAAATTTGGAGACCAGCCTTTGATTTATGAGTCACTGCTTTTCACACCTAGATTATCATTGTTTTTAAAAAGGTAGAGGCTCTCAAGAGAAAAACAAATGCTGCCTTCCCTGAGACTATCTCAAATGAAATTCCATGTTTGCTTCTGTTTAATTTTGTATTTATAATAGAGAGAGACTTAGGACCTCAGCCTAAAGTTTGTCAACCTGAAAGATATGAGTTTACTGTCTGCGTGGCCTTGTGGTTTTACAAATAATTCATTGAAAACATCCTATGAGTGACCATTTATGTAAATAAGGGAATCCTTTGTTTTAATTAGTTTTACTAGGTATACTGGACAAATTAAGGGAAGGAAAGCCAGGTAAAATAACTTAGTGAGCTGGGAGATGTGGAGTGTTTGTTTTGTTAAGATGCAGTTTAGAGATTCCTGGTTGGAATGGCCCACACCAGAAGAGTTCCAGGTGGGTGCCATGCCACACAGGAAATAATTGTCACCTGCCCCTGGGAGTAAGCCAGAGAGCTAACAAATTCAGTGTGCATTGAAATGCTTCATCAACATGCCTTCTGCAGGGCCTGCCCTCTCTGCTGGGTCACTGACCTTTATAAGTGCACAGTCATGGCCACCGCCTGACAGGCATGAAAAGAAGACAGACAATGGATGAGAGGGAGACATGCACAGAGCGGGAAAATGCACTCATTCAGGGGATTTACTGGTCAGGGATGTCATGTCCTATGTCCAACTCTAGAATGCAAGCAACAGTATTTAAACCATGTATATTAGGCTGAATAAATATGAGGAATAATTGTTATCAACATAAAACATCCCTGAAAATAATGATCAGTTTTGTGGCAGCAGAGAACAATGAAGAAAGTTGCTCTTGGTTGCAAAATTTTTCACCATGTTCTAAGAGCTTTAGATCATTAAAATTGATTAGAGTGTCATACAGTCTGATTTCAAAGGCATTCCAGACTCCAGAAACAGCATCTTATAGTAGCTTACAAGTGGGGAAAAGAAAAATTAAACTTGGGTCCTGAGTTTGTCACAAAGTAGCTGTGTAACCTTTGACCACTTGCTGCAAACCATCATTCTCTGTCTGTATAGCAAGTAGGTGCTCTCCAAGTACAATGATCCTATTTCCCTGATATTTTAGGACATCTGTGTTTGTTATTGTGCCTTTGAATTCTGAAGTTATCTGTACAGCTTCTTGCTCAGAAAGTTTTAAAACCACATTAATACATTCATATTCCAAATGAGCTCCTAGAACTCTAAATGTTCCCTCAGTACAGTAAGACACCCTAGTATTTCTTTTACATATTCTAATCCCATGTTGGCTTTTATTAAGTTTTATTTTATTTTTCAAAGGAGTCCATTACTAGCAGGAAAAAGCATTTGAAAACCCATTCTAAAGGATGGTCTTTCTACCTTCAAAAGTCTATAATTCTTCTAATGAAAAAGGAATGCATAAATGATACCTTTTATTGCTAAACATTTTCAGAGGCTCCTATCCTGTAAATATTAAATTACATTATTTCTCCTATTCTTTTTTAAAATTTTTATTTATTAATTTTAGTGATAGAGAGGAAGAGAAGGAGAAAGAGAGACACAGAGTCATCGATTTGTTGTTCCACTTATTTATGCATTCATTGGTTGCTTCTTGTATGTGCCCTGACCGGAGATAGAACTTGCAACTTTGGTGTGCTGGGACGATACTCCAACCAACTGAGCTACCTGACCAGTACTAACCTGTTGATTCTTGACCAAAACACCATTCCTATAAAAGAAATAATGTACTACAGATGCATACAGAAAGACACACATGTTCTGCAAAACCTAATCTAGAATGCAGTACTGTCCTAGATTGCACATGCACCACTCCCCACTACAGTGACAATCCCACAGAGGGTGTTGTCAGGTGATTCTGTTCACAGTTCATGGTCTGCAAGTCTTACCACCCTCCTCTAGTTTCATCACCTTAAGAGCATTCCAAAAATGGTATCTTGCCTGGCATTCCATCCCTAAGTGCCTAACTACCCATTTTGTTCCTTGGGGAACCTCTCCCAATTATCAGTTGTTGAGGGAAAGTAGCCTAATTTTAACATGAATGAACCCAAATAAAAATATCTGCATAGATCTGGAGAAAGAATAATAATGTTATGCATTTAGAGTAATTTCTATTACTGGTTATTGAAAAGTAATCTCTTTCACTACTCCCTTCTATAAATACAAGGTTACTAGAGAAGTGATGTATGTGAATAACCTGCAAATGGCTTCCTAAATTGACAGCACCTATCTGATAGTTACAGTAGCTTTCACTCAAGAACCTATACCCATATGTGTTAGTAATTATTGTTATCCCCACTTTGAAAACGTATAGAAACTTAATCCTGGAGAGAATGACATAAAAATTCATTGGATGATGTAGATATACTGTCCTTCACTGTTAAAGAGACTGAGGTCTCTAATGAGAGAAAAAAAAGTCTGATTAGGTATTAAGGTGGAAGTCCTGTCCATCTTCTAGAAGACAATACTACTTCCTTGCTGGTCCCTAAGCCCATGTGACTGGAATAACTGCTCCAGAAGCTTCATGAGAAACACTGGAAGGGCAATCATTGTGTTTACTATATTTACTTCCTAAATACAAAGGTGCTGGACTACTTTCCAAGAGCCTTTACTCTGCTGCAAAAAACTCAGTATCATTCACATAGCCTAAAATATCCCATAATCAAATGCTGAACACTTTACACAATTAGGTCTTTTAGATATATTTTTAGGTTTTCTTAATTTCTTTGTTCCTTTTTAAAGTTTTTTTTTTCTTGCCAGGGTGGCAAGAAAAATAGAGACAACTGTTTGAATTCTGAGGAAGGTTAAGTGTACTCACCCCACCCACTTCATCAGAAGCTTCTTGTGTGAGGTGGGATTGGAGTCATATTAATTTGTCCCAGGCCACACCAAAATTAAGCTGTTCAAGTCTGAAACATTCCATGAATTTAGTTGTGAGAAGGAATTTGTTCAGCCACGTTACAGATTCATATTTCTTTGCTCTCCCAAGAAGGTCTAAGTGTCTTTATAAGGGAAAATACCTCTGTTTCCCACAGTGTGAAGAGCTAAATAAATATTCTCTCACAGTCAATGCAGAGGTAACTTTTTTTTTAATGGATTAAAAAAAAAAAAAGCAGTTCTGAGAGTCCATCACTGTTTCAGCATCCCCATTCAGAGAGGGGGGCTTTTGTCTCTCTCTCAGTGGGAGCTGCCATTTTAATGGGGCCTCCAGCAGGGCCTAGTGTGATGATGTGAAGAAGGCCTGGAAAAATTGAGGATTTTTTTTTTAAATTTAGGTTTTGGTTAATTTAACCATACTGGCCTTTAAGTGAAAGAAATTTTAAAAGTGAATCCAAGGTAAATGTCCCTCAGAAACTGCTACCAGGTAATTTCAGCAATTTCTCATTTCTGAAGCTCTTTTATATGAAATACATCCCTTGCTGTTCTAACAGACATTACCGCCACCCCCAACTCCCGCCTCAGCCCCATCCCCCATGCCCATCCCCAACCCAATCTATTTACAAAGATGAGAACTGGAGAAGAATTTATTCTTAAAAATATGCCTGGGTGTATACACGTATTTGCATAAAAACATGCTAAGTGCTAGATGAAGCACCCTCCAAAAATTGCTTTTAGCTGATAGGTGACACCGAGTCAGGACTGAGATGGCTTTGTGGTAATTCTGGATTTCCCTCTGCCCTGAGCCAGGAGCACAAAGGTACATGGAGTACTGCCCACAGGGGGAGTCTAGCATCCCTGCACACACTTTCTAGATATGACTGTGATGTTCTCTGTAACCAGGCCAGACCTACAAGGCCAAAGCAGGCCATGGGCCACTTTTACAAGCCCTGGTGCTGGATCTGCCCCAGGCCACCATGCAGCCCCCACAGTCTTATGGCCAGATGCCAACTGCTGGAATGTGTGTTATATTCCTGCATCTCTGCCTGGCCAAGCTAGGGCCTGGGAAAAGGCCCTGGCCTCACCGGCTGTGGTGACTGTGGTAGTTGTGGTGGCTGTGGCGTGGGGCTGCAGCAGCAGGGGAACTGATGCACAATCAGTTTATAGACGAGCTGTTCACCCTTCCAGGAACTATTTGCCTGCACTAATTCTGCACAGGATGCATACACTGAGTTCTTTGTAGGACTACTGGACCACGGTTCTCTTTGGCCTAGATTTGTTTAGTGAATGACTGACAGCATGGGCCTGCTGTACCATCTGAGTACCTGGGTATTCTTCTGTGTGTGTGTGTGTATGTGCACGCACGTGCATGTGTCTGTGTACCTCGTGTGCCTGCATGGGCAATCAGGCATAAAAGTGCTAACTCTTTGCACAACTGAATGAATGGATGACTTTTTAAAAAGAGGGTAGAACTGGTGCAGTTCTGAAAAAGGCATATGTCTAGAAAAAGCATGTGTTGTTACAACATATCTATTCATGATTCCATTATTGGGGGATTTACATGAAGGTCATGTAAAAAACAGTCAGGCAACCAGCAAGCAAGAAAGCACTCCTTAATTGAGTTGAAAGTGGGTAGGGAAGGAAAAGAAAATTTATCCCCACGAAATAAACTGAAATTCAGCTTTGCATTTTCCCAGTAACTGTGTTGTCTGGGGGATGAGGGTGGGAGTGTAGAAAGCCAAGTCAATCTTAGAGCTGCACTTCTCAGAAGTGACTGAAGTCTTACAGGCAGTCTGTGATTTGTGTTTCTTTCAGACACAATTCATTGTATGTAATGAAATATGATATCACTGCATTGGTGACTAATAAAAATATTACTTCTCACTTGTTTGTTTGATGGAGGTATTCTGGTTTTTTGATTTCTTTGTTTCAATGTCAAGTTGGTCCAAAGGGTCTCCTACCTACAAATGTAACCCCTGGAATATAAAAGTATGAGGTTTTCCACTGCCAAGACCTTGGATGATGATTTTAAAAATCATTTGACCTCTCTTTGTCTTTTTTATGCTTCAAAAGAAAATGATAATGACAGATTTAAGCACCTAGGAAACATATTTGAGCCAGGATGAAAAATCAGGTAACTACAGATCCAGTTTTACACACAATTCATTTTTGGGAAAGACACGAAAAAGTGGACATCTAGTCATAAAGCAAAATCTCAAATGCAGATATGCTAACATTTTTTTAAAAAATTAAATTATAAATGTACTACCTTCTTATAAAAAATAAAATACAGAAATGTTTAAAATCAAAAATGAGCATTACCTCATTCCCACCTCCTAGAAATAAGCACTTCCTAATCTACGAGTCTCCTCCCAGTCATTTTATACACACGTATACAATATATGTGTACATTACATATGCATATAAATGAAACATATTAATATATCTCAATAGAGAGGATTTATTCTTTTTGATGGGATCTTTTAAATATATTGTCCTGCCTCATATACTGTGGGTGGGAATGCATACTGGTGCCACTATGGAAAACAGTATGGAGATTCTTCAAAAAATTAAAAATGGAACTGCCTTATGACTGAGCATTTCTAATTCTGGGCATATATATCTGAAAAAAACCAAAATACTAATTTGAAAGAATATATGCACCCCTATGTTCACTGCAGCATTATTTACAATGGACAAGCTATGGAAGCAACCCTAGTGCCCTTCAGTAATTAGATAAGTGGATAAAAAAGCTGTGGTACATTTACACAACGGAATATTACTTGGCCATGTAAAAGAACAAGATCTTACCATTTGCAACAGCATGGAAGGAACTAGAGGATATTATGCTAAGCAAAATAAGTCAGAGAAAGACAAATATCATACGATTTCACTTATATGTGGAATCTAAAGAACAATATAAATGAACAAACAAAACAGAAATACCATATTTTCAGACTATAAAATGCACTTTCCCCCCAAATTTGGAGGATGAGGATGGGGGTGCGTCTTATAGTCTGAATGTAGCTTACCTAGCTCACTGTGGTGGGGGGCATAGGATGGCGGTAGAGAGGAGTCACAGGTTATTAAATATTTTACCACATTTTTTGCTTCAAATTTTTTTTCCTGTTTTTCTCCTCTAAAATCTAGGTGTGTCTTATGGCCTGGTGTGTCTTACAGTCCTAAAAATACAGTAGGCTCATAGATACGAAGAACAGACTGGTGGTTGGCAGAGGGGAGGGTGATTGGGGGACCGGGTGAAAAAGGTAAAGGGATTGAGAAGCACAGATTGGTAGCTACAAAACAGTCATAAGGATGTAAAGTATAGTATAGGGAATATAGTTAATAATATTGTAATAACTATGTATGGTGCCAGCTGAGGGCCAACATTTAGGATGAAACGCTTTGTAAAGTACTATATGTGATTGTCTAACCACTATGCAGTACATCTGAAACTAATACAAAAGAATATTGAATGTAAACTGTAATTGAAAAAATTCAATTTAAGAATTAAAATAAATAAATATATTGTCCTGTAACTTCTTTCTTTTTACTTAAAAATATATATCATGGACTATATATGGTTCTATAATATCCCAGAATATCAATATATGGTAGTTTATTTGGTTCTTCATATATTTATGGTCTTTTAAGTTATCCCAAAATTTTTAGTAACACAAATAATGCTGCCATAAACATCTTTGCATATACATCATAAATTTTAAGCATACTATATTTAGGTACAGTTGCCTCTGTAGAAACTGAAATTATCACTTGAGCAGACAGAGGCAAAAGAAGTGAAGAACAGGTGTTGCACAAAGTATAAAGCTTCAAGCTGCAAAGCAGTGAGTTGCAACTGGTTTATAGAAACAGAAACTAGACTCATTAAAAGTTGCATCTGGGTGTATAATGTATGATTTTTCACAGTCACGAGACCCTGTTCTCACAAAGAGTATATTCTTTCAGATAACATACCTGTCCACATACAAAGCTCTGTCTTCAACTTGGTCACTAAACTGTGGGTGGAATTGGATTCACCATATAACGTTGAAATACTGAAGAAAAGGGCAGGAACAATCATAGAGTTCTCTGCAACAAAAAGACTTCAGTGGTTCCTACAACATGTAGTCATATTTGTCTTTATTCTCAAGGCCTGTCTTTATTAAAATGTATTTTCCTTCAGTTTGATCTCCTCATTATGTTACCTTCTTTTATTGGATATTCTTTTGTAAGATTTCTCACATTCTCAACCTGGCCAGGTGACTTGGTTGGAGCGTCCTCCCACGCACCAAAAGGTGGTGGGCTCAATCCCCAGTGGGCACACATATCTAGGTGGCGGGTTCAACCCCTGTCAGGGCATGTGCTGGGGACAACTGATTGATATTTCTCTCTCACATCAATGTTCCTCTCTCTCTCTCTCTCTCTCTCCCCCTCCTTCCCTCTCTCTCTCTCTAAAATCAATAAACATATCCTTGGGTGTGGATTAAAAAATAAAAATAAAAGATCCCTCACATTCTTATTACTCTGGTCTAGTTCCATTCCTTTATCCATTCAATTATTGATATATGCTGGGACTCAACAATCTTCAGTAAACTAGGAAAAAGTCTTCACTATTCACTGTCTGAACAAATGAAGTCTTTTTATTCATTTAATTTTAATGTTTTAAGTCATGTTACAATAATGTATAGAAATAAAGGGATAATAGTAAAACAATTTTGATAGAAATAAGAACTGAACATAGCAGATTCAAATTTACATTCCATATTTTCCTGCTTTTGAAGAAATATATTTAAAGGCATATATTTAAAATTCAACTAAACGTCTACCACCTGTCATGCAGAAGCCTGGGTCACAGCTATTCTACTGTAAGTACTGATTCTGGATTTCAAATACCTCTTTAATCAACTTTAGCTTAAGTTATTTCTGGTTTTTATTATGTCTGGCATTAATCAAAATGCAATATAGGTTGGAATATAAATCTAAGATAAAACTGGTCAATCATGTTGGTTTCTGAACTAGACAGAAATGGAAATGAACAGATTATTGTCTGCACATACTGGAAACCAAACATTGTATGTTTCTAGAAGTCATACAAAATCTTATAGCTTTAGCTGTTTTAGTTTTTGTAGAATTCAAGTATTACATTTCAGTTAGCCTCCTGCTGTAAGAGATATCTGATCTCTACTGTCCACTCTCTTCCCAGTGTAAAGAGTTCTGACACTGTCCTAGCAGCATCCCCAATATAAAAGTTTATGAGGCTTTCAGGAGTCTGCAATAGGCAGGTAACCAGGTCCTGAAGCAGCAAACATGGCTCTCTCCCTCCACCATTTGGAAATTTCTCATGGGAATCAGTATCTTACTCTTTGCTGCTACATACCAAAAACCTATTATTTTTCCCTGTCCTTGCTTCCCTATGCCCACCCTTCCTGTTTTTTTTTTCTCCCATGCAACCCAGGGGTGAGATTATTAAGGGATTTCGTGGTTTTGCTATACAAAGGTGATTCAAAGTCCCTTCAAGACCAGACTAATTGCTTCCATGGAATAACTTAATCCACATCCTTTGCAGATTATAAATCAAAGAATGAAGTATAAACCATTTTCAGATAAAAAACAAAATCTAAGTTGCCATAATTGTTATGCTCTTGGTCAAGTGGGAAAAGCTCTAGCCTGGAGGTTTAAATGCTAGTGGTGCTCCCACCTACCAGGCAGATGACCTTGGACCATTCTCATAACCTCTCCAAGCCTCAGTTTTCTACCAATAAAATGAACATAAAATCAACCTCAGGGGGTGATGTCAATAATTAAATACAATTAAAAGAGAAAATCTCTATAAATGCATCTACCACAGTGCCTGGTCCACTGTAGGAGGGCAGTTAGTGTTCATGAGTTCTAAATCCTTTAAAAAACAATTGCATTTGGAGACTAATAAAACTATGTATTGCACAAAATGTATTAGCCCTTCCAAAGTTCCAAGATTTTGTTTAATTTATTGTAAAAAGTTTTGTTCTCCTATAATCCCACCTTAGGTGAAATGTGGTAGTTTTATGCAAAGTAACTAGTAAAGGTCTAAATAATTTTGTATTTATGTACTTTTATTAGGTTTCTCTGTATCCTAGTTTATTCATAGAAGATTTAATTGCTGAAGGAGATTTTTTTCAATAAAATTCTTAAGAAAAGTGCCAATTTCTATTTTTTCCAGAATATCCATTTTTATGGAATGACTCTAGCCCTGAGTCAGGTCATAAAGGCATGTTTTACTAAGCTTGAGTCACACTACTTTTGGGAGCTAGTCGGCAATCTTGAATCTCAATCAGTTAGGGCTCCATGTGTGTGATTATTTTCATCCTGTTAGAATAATCTACTTAAAATTAAACTGTCCATTTAATTCTACCTTTTTAAATCTATTAATCACCATCATTCCTCCTAATTTCCTAGTCCTTTTAAAACACTCTTCCATCATCCTTATCAAACCCTACCGAAAAGAAAATATACTGATCTGTAAGAGGATGCCTGAAGTTTACTTCCCTCCCTACACAGTCACCAGTATTTCAAATCCCACTATTCGCATTCTTAGCTTGTTTGAATCAAAGTTCCACAAATACAGAGACATTATCAGCTTCTAATACTACTATACATATAGCAAGTACTTAGCACAGTACTTGACACAAAGTACTTGCCACAAGGTAGTTGCTCAATAGCAGTTTGTTAAACGAATGAAATATATTGAGGATTCGTACCATGATTTAACAATGCAAATACCTTCAGTAATAATGCAGTCTTCATGGCATCACTACAACCTTAATAGACTCAGTCAAAGTATTTAAATGTCCACAATGTGCCACAACCATGCTAGTCCCCTCCTCACAATGCAGTTAGAGCTCAGGGGTCCCTTTCCCCATGCAGGCATTCATTGACCTTAGTCTAAAGTCTCAGAATCTGGGTAGCCAGCATGGGAGACCTTGTTGTACTCACTACCACTCACTACCCTATTCACATGTACTTTAAGGACTGGCAGCTTCAAAGGCACTGAGGGACCTCTATTCCAGGTGGAGGTATCAGTGCCCACAGGTGAGCAGTAGCCACGGCATGATGGTACCAGTCATTGCCTTCAAAGGTGTCTGAAAACAACAGAGAAGCTGTAGCAAAATCACACAAAGATATTAGGTGTGAGTCCCCTTTAGATAGCTCCAATGCCTTCTGTGAATAAATAGATGAGATTCCAAAATTGCTATAGATCTTGTGCTTGGAGTTAATTGATAGAGCTAGATGCCTTGAATGATTACTTAAAATGTGACTCACAAAGGCTTGTATTGTCTGGAAAATGAAATTTTATGCTATTAAAAATGAGTTTGAGACTCCCAGACCCACTCATGGAAAAATGGCCTCATTTTTTCCCCACCTTTCTTATCAGCTCCTCCCCTTTCCTATCATCCTGGCATTTCTTCTTATTCCTGGCTATCCATACCCCACTTTTCCCCAATGGTGAATGCACTGTGCCTCTCCTCATTTGTCCTTTCTCTTTCTTGGACACCCCCCATTCAGTGTAGGCCTCTCTCAGGAGGAGGCTTGTTCCTCCGGCCAGCTTTGCCCTGCCTCTCACAAGCAGTCAAACAGAGAGAGAAAAATTCTTTGTACACTCGTGTTTAGTGAAAACAGACAGCAAGTAATTGAGACCCCTCACATAAATGCAAAAAATAGACATCTGTAGTTTACATGATACATGCTTCTAGGTTAAAGGACAGAATATTACAAACATAAATGACACTTTTGGAAAAGCATATTGTATATATTATAATTCCTAACATTGTAAAACAAGAATGTCAGAAGTCCCCTTAAGAAGGAAGACGCCATCTGTGGGTTTATGACATGAAACAGATGGAACAGCATTTGAGCAGTGCTTAAAAATTTTTCTTCCTGATAGTGTCATCCATTCAATCATCACTTGAATTGTCTGAAAAGGGCCTTCTTAAATCCTAAATGACACTGTGTTTAGGAGGCACCACAGACATGACAGAGTGCATCAGAATTCACCCCAATGATTGAGCATCAAGTATGATCCCAACATATACATCATCTCAAATGTTGTCAAATGTCCTACCCAGGTCAAAACGACTATGAGAAACAAACTATTCCCATTACTGTTTAGCAAAAGATTGTTCTAAAAATGTTTACATGGCATTCCAGTGTCTTCAAATAGAAAGAATTAAATTAGGGAAGCAAATAATTTCACCTTTTAGTCAAAAGAAACTTTTGGTTCTATAATGTGGGCTGTGGCTATCTTAAAACATAACAGTTACCCACTGTATCAGGGGGCCCCTGAATGTGAGCCCTGGGGGGCCTTGGAGGCTTTCACATACTGAAATTTGGAAAAAACTAGCCCAGAATATTCTAGTTTGATGCAGAAATATGAGAAAATGCTCAACAAACACTATTATGTTCCTCATGTAATCTTAGAGGTCAAAATTAATAGAATCAGGATATTTGTTGTTTTGTTTGTGAGGATTTTGTTTTAAAAAGGAGAGAAATATATGCAAATAGTTCAAAAGGAAAACACGCAGGATAAAGATCTAAAGAAATGAATAATATGTGTCCTCCAAAGGGAGATTAATATGTAGGACCTACACATTTTCACAACTTGGATTAAGCCTGTTTTATGGCATCATACGATTACAATTTTGTAAGAGAAAGATTACTTTGCTGGGAAATCAAAGCAAAACAGCTTCCAAAATATCATATGTCTTTTCCCACAGACATAACCTACAAAAAACGATTTAGGCAAATTCACCCAATGGACACTGTTTATTACAACATACTTTCAGTAAAGCCTCTCTGGACTAGATCAGCTCCTAGCAGCTTGAAATGGAATGCCCAAACATTGGAGCAGCTGCTCTATAAGTAAAATATCTTGTTACATTTTCATTAACCAACCAACTATTCAGACTGTCTTGTGAGTGTGTCCCACAAACATACAAAGTCCTATAAAACTAATCAAAATCTACTAAAATCTAATAAACAGGAATGGATACTTCTCCAAAGACAGTTCACATGTAGCCACAAAACCCTTCCCAATATTCATTGTGCAGGAGTGCAGAACGAATCAGCTTATTTAGTATTTATTTATTTTTTTTACCTTGGGCTACAGCTAGCCTCAGAAGCCTCATGAAGCCCCCTGTAATGGCCTGGCCTGTCCCTGAGTACAAGGGGCCTACAGGCCTCAGAGTGGCATGTGGTTTCTTCCACATCAAATGGTTTTGTCAGCCAACTCCATATCCAAAAGGTTTAGGCTGCTGTCCCACAAGGCCCTGGAGATGTATGACTACCCAGGTAACCCAATCTAACCCTGACCTTCACTGAGAAAAAAGACTCCAAATGCACAGACCATTAGCCAAGTCCGATCTAGTCCCTTCTTTTCTGACTTCTGAAGTCATTGTAATTTAATGAAGAAATTCTTAACAAGGGTTCTGTGGACCAGCTTCACTGATTCCATAAAGTTCTCGAGATTGTGTTAAGATTTTCTATGGAAATATGTATATGTATTTCTCTAAAGGAGACTGTCTACAGCTTCCTACTGGTTTCTCAAAAACGGTCTGTGCCATTAAAAGTTATTACATTCACATCTAAAGGTTAAATGTAATAGAGTTGGCTTAGTATCTACCTCTCCTGTTTATTGACTTTATAGTTTGAGTCATGTGTACTTCTCTGTCATGTGTACTACTCACATATTGAGGGAAAAAAGTAAGAAAAATATAAGCTGCTTGCCTTCTGTATCAGTCAGGAACTGGCGTTGCCAGCCAGAACGTAGGCCCTGTGACAGTGGCTTAAACAAATTTTTTCTTTCTTGTAAAATAAATTTGGAGAAAGGAAATCCACAGTCTTGACGCCAACAGGACACCATCAGAGACACAGACTACTTTTATCTTTCTGCTCTGACATCCTCAGCACCTACCTTTGCACTTGGCAATGGCAAGACAGCTATCATCTATCCGGTTTTAAGGAACTTTCCTAAATGTTACACAAAATAAATTTACTTTACATCCTATTGTCCAAAACTTAGTAGCCAGGGAGGTTAAGAAATAGAATCTTGAGCCCTGGCTGGCGTAGCTCAGTGGATTGAGCGCGGGCTGGGAACCATAGTGTCCCAGGTTCGATTCCCAGCCAGGGTACATTCCTGGGTTGCAGGCCATAACCCCCAGCAACCGCACATTGATGTTTCTCTCCCCCCCCTTCCCTCCCTAAAAATAAATAAATAAAATCTTTAAAAAAAAAAAAAAGAAAGAAATAGAATCTTCAGACAGCAACGTACCTCTCCCACCCCAACGCCCTAAAATCAAGTTTGTGTTACTGAGGAGCAAAGGGAAAACAAGTTCGGTAGGCAACCAGTGGTCTACTCTACCTTTTCTTGGAAACAAATGTTTAATGGACTTATTTTCTACTTACGATTCCCCTGGGAATTCTTCGTGTCACCTGTTCATTCGAGAATCAGAAGCACCACTCTATAAAACACACCGTTCTGCGCGTACTTTGAAATCTTTCTTCGACGCCTGGCCTGTTAGCTTCTCCCACGCAGGCACACGCACACACATACACGCACGCGCAACGCTGCCAAAAGAGCTACTGACTGACCGCAGCATGGCGCCCACACTCAGCAGCCCCTAGCACACTTCGTCACGTCACAGGGCATTCTACCTGCCGCCACACACCACTGGGTGAAGAAGGGGAGCTCCCACCCGCTCACTCTTCTATTTCTCGGTCTTTTAAAACAATGGGCACAGAACCTGTCTCTGCCGTCCTAGAATTCTTCTGCTTTTCTTGCCAGGCCAGGGCTGCCCTCAGGTATTCCTTGGGTCTCTCCACCTGAGCCTTTTTTGTCAGTTGAATTCATTTTATTTTAGCCTGTTTGTAGGATGGGGTCAGATCCCAAACTCTGGATCTCTTTCCATATTCTGCCTCACTTGCTATGATTTACATGGTGGACCAGATGGTCTGCTTTCCTGTCTTGTGAGCAAACGCCCAGGACCCCATTTGTCTTCCTTCCCCTTGAAGGGTGCTGACATATTACTTAGAATAAGTTCTCAGGATGACATCAGCCAGGCCACCAGAGCGAGGTGCCTGTGTGCGGGCGGCAGTGATCAGATGGGATAGGAGTGTTCTAAGGCCAAGTATTTATGTGCCCTTGAGCAGATCACTTTCTGCTCACTAAGCCCCCGTTTCCCCGTAAGTAAAAGGACAGTGATCCTCTCTGCTTCAGATATGGAGAGCTGAAGTTCTTGCACCTGAAAGGTAGTATTTTCCATGAGATTTTATTCTCCTGACTCCTTCAGAAGGAAGAGAGCATTCCCATTTGAGTGCAGGCCTGCTGCCGTGGTATTTGCACTGCGGAGTTCCACCTTGAGCCCCTGGAAGTTAGAGAGGCTTTGGGTCCTGCAGGAGGAAATGGGAAGAGGCCAGGCCCCAATCTGGAGAAAGGACGGACAACGTTCGACCCCCGTGAATGGTCTGTCACATCCTTTCAGCCAAGAAGCTGATGGCTGCACGATGAGCCCTGAGCTGCATGAGAGGTGCAGTTAGGGGAGGAAATGGTACTCCCGGAAATTGATGTGGTCATCCTTAGGACAAACTGGGGAATGGCTTTCATCCAGAAGATTTTCTGTTTGTTTCTCTGCCTTGAGAACTATATGTATAAGGATAACAAATGCTTTGTGGAAGAGGTCTCTTTAAAAACAATTAAACTGAAAGTCCCTAGATGCTGCCGGCTGAGCAGTTTCTCTCCTCTGCCTGCCAGAGAATGCAAGCCCTGTCTGACTTCCTGTGAAGCTAGTCAGGGCAGAACATCTTTTCTCCGGATCCTCTTCTTAGCAGCAGCCATAGCAGTAAATCTTCAGAGAGGCCTCATTAGGCAAGTTCCTTTTTGAACTCCCTCCACCCTCCAGACCTCTCGAAACCACCACCGCCATTCTAGCATGTTATTATTTTTTCCTCCTAAGCTTGCATTTTCCCCAGTCCTGGCACCTAGGCCTCCCTACACTGCTCTTGCTTTCCTTAACAGACTCTTCTCTAGCTGGAATCCCTCCAAAGGGTGTGTCCGTGCATTCAAAAACTTCCCTTTTTGTTTTATCACAACGCTGAACACTCCAGATAAGGCCCTGCTAAGGGAGGGAGGAAGAGAGGGAGGAGTCTGGGCTGGGTTGGCTGGTGGGGAGTAGGGGGCAGGTGAAGGGGGAACAGGAAGGAGGCAGAAGAAATCTTTACATCAGCTCTTAGGACCACAGGGACAGCAAACACAGACGTGGCCTCCCCCATCCAACCCCAGCCACTTCTCAGGAAGCTGCACTGTCACATTCAGACACGTAGCAATGACTGTCCACAACTTGAAAAGAGCATATAGAACAACCAGCCACATAAGATAGAGTGAGACATGGACACCAGGACATTAAATAGTTAATTTTTAGCAAAACCAAATTGCATTTCCATCATGTGCAAGAAGTCAGCTGCTATTGTAGGTCACCAAGATACAACGCATTATTTCTACAGTTTGTGGAAAACATTAGGCAGCTGTAATAAAGTCAATGGTATTTCCTTCCTTACTGAAACATGACTTCAGTAAATCCCCATTTAAATTTTTTTCCCTTTCTAAACATTTCTCTCCATCTGCACGATAAGGCAATAAAAGAAATTAAAAGTTAAAATGCCTAATGAAATTTTATCAGGCATGAAATGGCATTTAAACCAGAGTTGCCACCCGGGCTTAGATGCGTGAAAACTGACCCGAACCTGAGGAGTTATAAAAAGCAGGGGGAGGGTAACAGCAAGTTTCAGTGGCCTTTATGTATTGCAGCCACTGAAAAAAAAAAATCATTCCAAAAAGGCATTCCATGAAACCGAGACTCTCAGAGCAGTTAAGATTTTTACAGGAGGTACATCAATTCTGTAAACCTCCACATTCTTTTAGGCCGTCATTCTTTTATTTTTTTAATCACTTCTTTGCACTGCCATGCTTATTTTGAAATCAATCTTCATCTGTGTGCCTCTGTCAGGATCCCAGGCAAAGGGACAGGAAAAAAGCCTGAGAACATTTTTAAGAAGAAATGGATGGGAAGGGTAGGGAACTTAATTCTTAATCTTTTTTAGAGAAGAGCATTGGGATGTTCCATGTAGGCTCAGAAAGAGTTTTAAATAAACAGACATAAAGAAAAAAAATCATTCTTCCTTATATAAGATTATTTTAATACATGTTGCCCCATCTCATTTTCATAGGAGCCTGGAAAGAAAGTGAGTTTTTCAATTTAAAATATTAAACTTCTTTAAAAGCAAATCCCAGAGTCCTACCTCATTCAGGACATCCACCAAAGTCAAGGAGCATTATACCTTAGAAGGGACAGCAGAGTTAGACTCTCTAACTGGAAAGCATATTGAGAACTTTGTAGAAACTTCTTATAGTTTGTAACCTGAGGGCTATGTTTGTAAGTGGTTGGCCTTAACTGATAGCCTTGGTGAGCAGAAAGTTGTTGTCCAGCCTGCTGAGCAGGGAGAGGGACTCCATTCATTTCTAATGGCTCTGAAAATTAGCATGGGATAGTGGTTTTCCCACAGTGTGTTCCATTCAGCTGCACTTGAAAAGCCAGCAGTGGGAGTGCTGGGCCCAAGCGATGTGGAAGCCAGTCCTTTCCTCCATCCAGAAACTGGCCATCAGGCAGGTAGGAAAGTATGTTTGTATACTGCCAGCAGCATTACAACACTGTGATCACAAATGGATCTTACCAGCACCCGCACACCCAACCTGACAATATTAAAATTCCCTTAATTCAGGCAAGGTGATACATTTTCAAATATTTACACAGCTCTCAGTAACTCCCACCCCAGCTTTTTCAAATCATCAGAGAAAGTCATGTTCACAAGTCCAAGAAAGAACATGTTCACTTTCATTTCTTTATAACGCTGACTTTCTGTAATAAGAAAATAATTTGCCCTAACTTCTCTAATTTTTGTCTCCCCAGTTTTAATCCCAGAAATCCTATAGTATTAGAGATTCTGCAACACTCAAACACACAAATGTTTCCAACAATGCACTTGTAACGTTTGTAGAGAAGCACTTAAGATTTGCAGATATGCATGTTTAATAGCTTATCAAACAAACCCCAAGCAAGACTGACTCTTACCTACCTGTACCAGACCAGATGTGTGCAGAATGCCTGAGCAGTTGTGGGCTGGCTCATTATTGAAGGACAGATTCATGGCTTTCCCTGAAATATGAGAGGTGGATAGACCAGCCTGACATAGGGAAATTCGGACTAGAAAAGTGTTTTTTGAACAAACACATCATGCCAACTCTGAGGCAACACATAGAATTAGAAACAAAACCAACTTAGATAAGCAGAGGAAACAAAAGGATAATGCTTAGATGTGTGGGGGGTAGAAAAGCCCGCTACTCACCTGTTTCCATTACATCATCCACCAGTAGAATCCCCATTAGTAAGAGCTGGGCAAAGCCAGGTCTTGTGGGTCAGATGCTTACATAATAGTGGGCCTTCTTTAAGAAAGAAAACTATAATAACAAATAATGGTTTAAGCTCCATTAGCTTCCTGATACATCCACCACTGGTAACAGTACCTTTCCCCACAAACTGAATGCTGCATGAATACAGTATTGGTCAGGTATACAATGCCCAGACCAAAGGAAGGGCTAGTCTCTGCAGTGAGAAAGTCTGTTACAGTTCTACAAAGACTGATGTTGTGTTACTATTTCCATATCATAAGGTTAACCCTTCATTATGTCTGTCCAAATGACAGGGCAGGCACTTAATCTTGAATTTAGCTCCAGCACATATTATATATAACCTCAGGATTATCTCAATTAGAAGGACTTGCAGAGTTAGGCTGCTAAATGCTAGATCAGATCCCCTGAGTTCACAAGAGATCTTCAGAGGTTTTGCAATGGAGTTTTTCCACAAGATTCTGTATTCTTTTTTGTTCTCCCTACCTGTAATCTTGACATCAGGAATTACAATATGATCTAAGCATTCATTTGCTGCTGATATGACTTGTCAGTGTAGGTAAAGTAAGTCAATTCAAAATTAAAGTCAACTTCAAGCAATTTGGAGATCTAACCTAGTCTTAAGTATTTTAAGTATCAAGGTACATTAGTATTATTTAGAAGAGGATATAAATTCAAAGCTAATCTAATAAGCATTAAAAAGACAAATATTACAGATACCATTAGAAATAACTGGTCCTTCATGGATGAAGACTTTAACCATCATTAGAAAAGATTTTTTTAAAAGATAATAGAAACAATTTTTAAGCAAGATTCCATAAAATTAAATATCTAATTTCATGGACAGTCTCATTTTATTAATCTTAATTTTTTAATTTATCTCATGAAGTATGTGGGATATTGAGTCCAATAACCATTTCTCCACTCTCAGGGCATCTGTATTTTGCTGGTTGATTCTAGTAGGGAAATATAGTTAATTGCTTCTAAACCATTAAATTCTGCTTTCATTTCTTGACTCTCAATAACATTAGCAGTTAAAGAATGCATTCCCCTTCAACTATTAGTATGAATATCTTAATGTTGCAACTGCCTTTTGATATCAATATTCTAGAGAGCATTTTATTGTATTAACTAGAAAGTGCCAAACATGCTCTTTAGTTTTTTGAGGAAAATTAGACTGAAGGTGGCCCCCAGTCCCTAGAGAGGAGCTTTGAGCTTGTTAGGTGCATGTGGAAGAGTTAAAAACTCTTTGACACAAAGCTAGTTGCCTGGAAGTATAGCCCCAAGTGTGGCCAGTAGTCATAACAATGCTATTAGAATAACCATCTCTTCCAAAAGAAATGGAGGCATCATTCTGGGATGGACATAACCCATTTTCCACATTGCAGCAGGAATTAGAAAATTATTGAAGTTGCTATAGCTATTACCTATCAATAAATGCAAAGTCTATATATTTTTTCATTTATTCAACAAACATATATTAGGGGCTTGGTTTATACCAGACATAGGTACATTGACATGCTCTTGAGGAACTTAAAATACATATTATATGTATATATCCATGTATTTACCTCTCACATATTTAGCACATAGACACCACACCAGACTCCTCCCCGACATACATACATACACAATTGGTTATTTCCAGCAATTTTAACTGTCTACTACAAAGCCAAGGATCCCTGAGTCACTGGAGACAAAACATGTCAGAAAGTTTAATGAAAACAATCATGAACTTACAGGAGAAGCCTTTGGGCCCTACACAGAACTCGTATCCTCTTACTTTTCTCACAATTCCAGCAAACTCAATGATCTCATTTCTAATGTAGTGGGTCAGTAATCTCATTATGTCATGCAAAAAGGCATGCTAATAGGAGGGAAGAGAAGCTATTAAATGAACACAGGAAATAAAATGAACAATAATTTATGACCATTTCATACAGGGACAAACAATACTACATCCTTAATAGTCCCTGAGCTACCAGGTAAGATTAAATTTGTTCAGTATATTCCATTATGAAGACAAGACAGTGTATATTTTATATTGGAAAAAGTGTTTAGCTTTAAATTGGTACTTCGTTATATTTCTTCAATACTATTGCTGAACAGATGAGCTACTATTATGCAAAGATAGTTGTCACTCACCATTAAGCTCATTTATCAAATCCCTCACAGTTTGGGGGGAAAAAATTCAGACAGAAAAATAAATGTACAGTGGTGAGTGTGCTATAATACACACTTCTTCCACTGTGAGAATACTCTAGCAAATGAAATGTTTCTGTCCAAAAACCCCTTTTGGTGATAGAGGGAGGGTCCCTGTATCCAAAAGACATGGCTAGGGCTCTGTCTTCAGCATAAATCCCCTTGATTTATAACAATAATTTGCATGACTAATGTTTTTGATTCCTCATTTCCATGGACTGAACTGGTGAAAGTGATTCTACTTTCTCTGGAATTCCCAAGACTTAAAAGCAAACTCTTTGCCATTTTAAATGCAACCTGCACAACCTGTTTTCAAAGCCTCTGAAGTAAGGAGTCAGGCTCCCAAGCATCAAGAAACCATGGCAGCTATTTAGTAATGCTGCCCACTTTCTTCCCTTGGTGCTGGAGACTTGGTGTTAATGACTTGCATGACAAGTTACAGAAATCGTGGACATGAAGGGATCACTTAAGGGGTCCATTCACAAGAGAAAATGAAAATGGTAATTTATAACAAACACTTGGAATACTTAAAGATTAGTAACAACTGATGTAAAATACTACAGGAAGCAAAGAGATGCTCTACAGATATGTACAAAAGCTTAGAGTACTTATATGAGAAAAAGAAATATCCCCTCCCAGTATTTCCAAATTTCACCACTCTATAAAGAAGGCTCTGAAAGTTGGAGGTGGTCTGCCATCTGATTTCAAAACTGTACAAAGCTACAGTAATTAAGGTTATATGGTATTTACATAATGATAAATATAGAAGAGACTCAGATATAGATCCACACTTATGTACCTGATTAATTTTTGTTAAACATGCCAGGGTTAATTAATGGGTGTTGGGAACTGCCCTGCCTGGTATCAGAAGCTGTAACCCCCACCAATGCTAAGGCTAAGGGATCGACCTTGGACCGTAAGCCAGCAAGGAGACAAAATCTTATCTCTCTGGCAGGAGCACCGCTTCTGCTCCTTTTACTTCACCCAGCCTGGCCTCCAGTTCTTGGTCAGTTAGCCAATGATGGGTAAGATTCCCCAAGGGGGGAACAACCTAAGACAGGTACGATCATGTGGGAGGCCCCCAAGGAAGGACTTTGGGGGCTACAGCAAAAGGGGGTGATGGACCCTCACCCCTCAGCTTTGACATAGCCTGAGTCCTCATTGTCTACGAGAAATCTCCTAATCTCTTGGCTGCCTTACTTCCCTAGCTCCACCTAAGCCTGAAACAATGACAGAGGGTGGTGCAGCTCTGCTGGAAAGGGTGGGTTCTCTGGGTGATCAGGCCTAAGAAAGAATATGTAAAATCCTGTGACACCTGCTTTGTTTAGAATGCTCTCAATAGAATGATAAGGGTCCAAGGAAGAAGAAAGTTTGTTCCGTAAAGTTTTTACAGCTCTTTGACCCTGACTCAAAATAGGCCCTCAGACTTCCTTGTTATCTATTGTTTGATCCTTACTTCCTGGCAATGAGTTATGAGCTTTACCTGAATTCTTATGCAAACAGACCCAATAAAAGCCTGCTCGGGCGGGAGAATGAGGCGCTCTCCCTTAGGGGTGCTCTCCCTTAGGGAAGGTGGCCATGGCGCTCCCCACTAGAGAGAGTGGCCGTTCCATCCCTATTTCCCCACAGGACCTGGTTGTCTCTGTGTATGTTTTTCTCGTGTTTCGATGAGCCATCCACAGCATTCCGCGGTCACTGCCGGTCGGTGGCCGTGACAAATGGGGGAAATAGTAGTTTCAATAAATTATATTGGAAAAATGAATATTCATATGCAAAATTTATCAACCTTGGTCTTTGCCACTACATTCAAATATTAACTCAAAATGGCTTATAAAATTAAGCATAAGTGCTAAAACTGTAAAACTTTGAGTAAGAAAGAATAGGGGAAAACCTTTGTTATCTTGGATTAGGCAAAGAATTCTTAGGGCATAGAAATCATGAACCATAAAAGAAAAATTTGTAAGTTGGACTTTGTTAAATTAAAAATACCTGCCCTTGAAAGATGGTGTTAAGAATATTAAAAAGTAAAAAAAAAAAAAAAGAGACCGGGAAAAATATTTTAAAATTTCATGTCTGCTCGAGGACTTGCATGTACGATATATAAAAGAACTCTCAAAACTCATTAGATAGCAAATCACCTACTAGACAAAAGATTTGAATAGACAATTCATTAAAAATACATATATGATCCCCTGGTCAGTGTGCCTCCGTTGGTTGGGTATCATACTGCAGAACAAAAAGTCACTGGTTTGATTCCTGGTTGGGGCACATGCCTGGGTTGCAAGCCTGGTCCCCAGCTGGGGACATGAAAGGGGCAACTAATTAATGTTTCTCTCCCACATGGATGCTTCTCTCCCTTTCTTCCCTTCCTTCTAAATAAATAAATAAAATCTTTAAATATTTATATATACGTGTGGCAAATGCACACATGAAAAGATGCTCAATGTCATTAGTTAATGGGGGAGTACAGATGGAAACCAAGATGTGATACTATTACACACCCATTAGAGTGGCTAAAATTTTAAAACAGCAAGTGTTGAAGATGTGGAGTACCTGAAGTTTTTATATTGGGTTGGCCAAAAAGTCCATTTACTTTTTTCCCTACTATAACACAACATATTTCATTTTCACCAACAACTTTATTGATTTAGATATTTTGAGTATGTTGACTATCTTCCGCTGTTGGCTTCTAGTGGGCAGAGGCCGAGATGCTGCTGAATATCTTCCGATGCATAAGACAGCCCCACAGCAAAGAATTATTGGGCCAAAATGTCAATAGAACCAAGAAACTTCACAAACCACTTTTGACAGGTTCAGTCAGTCACACAGCACCTTTCCCATATACTGCACAAATCTTTTTTGTGTGTTTCTTTTGCATTTTTATCTTTCTTGAAATAAAGCATAATATTCCAAAAATGTTGCTTATTTTCCTTCCATCTTCAATATTAAAGTGGCTGCACAAAAATTCACCAATTGTGATAAATTTTTTAATGCATGCTGACATGGCAGCTGTCACAATACAATTTAACAAAATTGTTCTGAATAAAGTTAAAGACAACTAAGCACTACTAAAGCCATTGTACAGAAAAAACTAAACGAATGTTTTGGACAACCCAATATATTGCTGGTAGGAATGTGAAATGTCACAACCACATTTGGGAGAGTTTAACACTTAAACATTAAATTTAAATATAAATTTACACTCAGCATAAAATGTACCAGTTTCACTTCTAGGAATTTACTCAAGAGAAATAAAAAGCATAATTTCACACAAAAGCCTATATGCAAATGTTTACAACAGCTTTATTATTAGTCACCAAAATCTGGAAACAACCCAACAACTTGTAAATGAATAAACAAATTGTGTTCCATCCATGCAACAGAATACTACTCAATAACAAAGTACTGATATGTGCAACAGCATAGATGAATTCCAAGATCATTGTGCTAAGTTAAAGAAGGCAGATGCAGAAGGCTTCCTACCACATGATTTCATGCCCCTTGACTTAGCCTCCAACACAGGATAACAGCACAACGTGGAGAAACACTGCAGAATACAAAGTTGTTGTGTACATTTTCTATTTGGTTAAATTCAAAGTTTTTTCTTTTAACTGAATTTTCCCCTTATCAATGGAAGTTAGAGAGCCTCTCTCTATTGAAGTCAGTCAGAAATTAGATTCAGCCAGAAGCTTTCTACCATCAGCTGTTCAGTGCTGGAGAGATAGTTGTTGGTGACACTTGACCAATTCAAATAGTCTGTCCACGCTTTGAAATTGCCCTGAATTCTACCATTGAAAAATCAGACAGGAGACAACATGATTGATAAGGGTTTATAAGAAAAGAACATGAAAATTGAGAAGAAAAATGATAGCCATCTCCAGATTAGAACTTCACAGCTAAGAAAAGAAAAATCTGGTGTGGTTGTGGTAATTCTCACTCCACCAAATGAGTTAGCTATCCACTTCTCATTAATGTGTTCTGCAATTTAATCCATTTCTATGAAGCATCTAAGTACTTAGGCTTTTTTCCACAGTGGGTGTAGGGGGACATAAAGGTTACCACCAAGAAATAGCCATGTACTGATTGCAAGGATAATACAGTTTGCTTCTCTCAATTATTGAGAATTAAATAAGCTAAGATATTAAAGTATCTTGTACAATACTGCACACTCAATATTATATTCACCAAATTATGATTTTCTTTCAATTCCTTAATGAAAAGGAGAATATTTTTATAACTGAAAAGACCTCAGAGATTATCTTGTCCAATGTTTTAATTTTACAAATGAGAAAACTAAGTTCAATGAGATTAAATGTAGTGCTCAAGCTGACACAGTTAGATTTAGAAGTTCAACTTCCATTTCACACAGATCTTTTCCCTAAAGTACCTGCTTCAACTGTGATGCCCCAAGAACAAAAGCTTGAGGGAGAATAGAGAGGAGAGTTTTGCTCTATATATTTAGAGATCGTGGAGTGTTTTGCTTCTGGCTCTATGTTTGCATTAACTATTTTCATTTATTTTTTATTTTAAAAATGGGAAGCAATAGGACACCTTTCTCTTCAGAGACAATGATTGCCAGATTAAGCAAAAAGAGACAGGATACACAGATTTGGAGGTAATATCAATAATGCATAATTCTTTTGTTCTGTTTGGAGATATTTGGAACATACTTATCCTGGCAGCTTATCTATCACCATTACCAGGGACCAAACAATATATGGTTCCCAACTATGAAATGTTTTCCCCCCTAAAGCAAATAAGCCACAGAAAGTCACCACCCCTATGCATAAATCTTGTCTTTCTACCATTTCTTCCCCATGACCATTTTCCTCACCTGGGATCAGGATAACTGTGATGAACAGCCTCTCTGACCAAGGCTGTATCTGATGAGGATAGTAGTGGGGCAGAAAAAAGATGATGACATGCCTAAAGCATGGGATGACATGTTTTGCCAAATAGGAAGTACTAGCTGTGTGGCTATATGACTAAGCAAGTTATTTAAACTTCCCCATACCCACTTACCCTCAGTCTGCTTTCTCATTCATAAAATAAAGTTACCTTAAGTTTTTGTGAAGATCATATGTGATCACAGGAAGAAAGTAGTGATTACTCTGCCTAGAACATAAGAGCTAATCTTACAAATTTTCATTTCTTAAACTGTACATACATGTTTTATGTATTTTTCTCTGTATTTGATATAGTTCACAATAAAATTGCTTAAGCAGAATTGATAGATTGGAAGCAGAGTGATGAGGGTCTTAAATACCAGAATTTAGAGTTTTGATGCCAAATTTTATCCTGTAGTTATAGGGGAGCCATTGCTATCTATACAGTGTTTCAGGTCCAGAAGCAGGCAACCTCTTTTTACGTTTCCCTAAAAACAGCTTGGGAAATTTTGTAGCTTATCATTTCTTGTAGGGTCAAGCACACATTAGCCAACACTGGATGAACTGACCTGCCCCCTTGAGTATCTTCTTCAGCTCCCTCAAGTCCAACCTTGGCAGAGAAGAAAATGAGAAGTTAGAACTCTTCCCATCAATCTACTATGTGCCATCAGACACAATCAAGAATAATTCCTGCTCCATCACTTATTAGTGGAATGGACTCATCCAGATTAATCAACCTTTCTGAGGTCTATATAATAGTGATAATATCAACTAAGATGGTACTAAGAATCTAGACTCTAGCAGAGTGCCTGGTTATAGGAGAGGTTCAAAATCTGTATTTTTATTTTCTACTTTGATAGAACAATACACGTAAGAATCATATGAATCTTATGAATTGTAGGTCCCTGGAGTGCTCTTTCTCCTACCTATTGAGAAAGTCCATGACTCAGTTTCAGAACACTGTCCAAAACTGAAAACCAATTGTTCTGACCAATTTGTTTAGAAAATTGTTTTACCAGAGTATCTTAGAGAGTTGACACCTGAAGAAGTCAGATTCCTCAGCTTTCTACTTGATGTTTTGTAGGCTGCACCCTTTTAGAGTCTGCAGATGTGTGTTATCTGCTCCTTCTGTTTGGTCAACTTCAAGTGCGTTTAATCTTTTTATAACCAGTTCTGTTGGCTGTTACCCGCATTTCTTGTAGTGCCTTGTCTGTTGTACAGTTTTAACAGTACTCCACCCTCTTCTTAGGAATTAGAAGGACAATATAATTATTTAACAATGTGCTAGTGCTAGTCTTCTACCATAAGCTCCTTAATTGGACCTTTTCATCCTTTGCCATTGTGTGTGTGTGTGTGTGTGTGTCTGTGTGTCTGTGTGTCTGTGTATGTGTGTGTGTGAGAGACAGAGAGAGAGAGGAGGTTTTTCTTAAAGTTGGATTCTTACATCATTCATTATGCTAAACACCAAATAAAGGCCCAAATCACCCTTCACTCTATCTCCTCTCTCCAAGCATGGAGATAGCTATTGTTTCTTACAACCTGAAAAGATTAATCAGACCTATTTTAGTTTTACAGCTCTGTTTTTGTTATTTTCTTATATACTCTCACCACTCTTCCTATTCTGGTGTCTTTATCTGTATGGCTATATAGTCATTAAAGTTTTCAACTCCATAGTTAGTCACAGGGTAATGGGGGATACTGGAGAAAGTAATGGTCTTTGAGTCAAGAGAGGTAAGTTTTCATTTAGGCCACTGACTAGCTATGTGACCTTGCCAAGACAGTTAACTGCTTTGGGTTTCAGATTCCTTATCTATAAAATATAGAGAGAACATATACTCCATTTCATGTATGTGCTCTGTAAACCTTCACCTCTAAAATGCCCATCCTTACATCCATGGGCTTTTCCATTCATTCTCTACCACCCAGCAAAGATCTGCTTTTACTTTATGTCAGTATTTGCTGTTAGCTTTTGCCAAATAACTACTCATATGCTCTCTTTCTAGCTCTAAGGGACTCAGCTTAACCCAACATAAAGCATCTCAATCATTTCTGAATATTTGAGATAGATCCACTAACCTAACTATAGTAGATTATACTAATTATCTTCTGTAATTTAAAAGTTATTAGTCATAAAATTTTTCCTAAACAATAAAAATATAATTTAAAAGTAGAATTGTACATTCATGATCTACTTGTGAAATTGTATGCATTATTTTTTCTTAAAATAAAAAATGAAATGATGGAAGAGCACTAGCTCTAATCTATGTTTGTCACCCTCGTTCTATGCAGAATAAATTAGGAGGACAATAACCTGATGTATTATGTACATGGAAAGGCAAAAAAGAAATTCCAAATAAGAATTTGAGGACCCTGTCAGTCTTTCTAGAGATCAATAGGGTTCTTTTCTCCTCAGAGTTCAGGTCTCTCCCTGATTGCCATTTTGAGTAGAGTTGATTAGAATATAGCAATAGAACATAGGGTTCCAGGAAACTACTGTGGGGTCTGGGCAAGAGCCTTAAGATAGGAGGTACCTACAACTTAGGTCCAAATCCTTACATTATCGGATACCTCCAGCCAGGGTGAGAACCAGCTAACCACAGTGACACGCAGAAAGAAGCCCACAAATTTTACTGACCACAAGCTATACCTAGGGCTGGAATAACAACCACCTCCTGTCCCCCATCCTCACCCCCTACAGTGCCACCAGAGGAAACAGAAAGGAAGAGGCATTTTAACTTTGAGGTGAACCTAAGTTAAAATGAAAAAAGAGGCTAAATGTGTCTGTCTTTGATGGCATTTTTCTTTGAATGTAAGTGTGTGTGTCACAAGTTAAACCTATAAACTAAAGGAAAGTGCTACAGAACCTGCCTGCTGCTCTTTTGCTCTCCTCTTCAGCCCTTCTTCCACAACTAGGTTCAAGCTCCCCCATCTCACTGGGCCACCCATAGAGTGTGAGTAGTCAACCTGCCTTCAGCCTCACCCTGCCTGCAGGGTCAAACAGTTCTTCCTAAAACTTTAATCCACTAGAATTTCCCTTGTAGAAAGGCTTTCACTCATTCCTTATCATTCTGTCAATGTAGTCAAAGGTCTTCACCATTATCCACCCTTCCTAGTTACCTTGTCTCACTCTGTACTCTTATCCTCCCTTTTGCATTGTAAACTAACAGTGCTGAAATTTTCACATATCTCTGAACACAAAGTACTACTTCAAACTTCTAGAGTGGTTTGATCCTCACCCTCTTGTCCACTTGGTTAACTCATATTTAAATCATCTGATGGGTAGATGGATAGATAAAACTCTAGGCAACCTTCAAAACCCAAATCATAAAATGTTAACAGGAAAAAGTATTTTGTTGTCATTTGTAGTCGCAAACATTTTTTATTACTAATAACATTCAAGCTTTTTCGTGTTCATTAGCCACATATATTTTTATTTGAATATTTAATTTTTTATCTACTTTTCTATTTTTATAATATTTTTGTCACAACGCATGAGGATATTTCCCTGTAAAGAAAACCAATTTGTTTGTCATATATGAGAACAAAACTTTTTCTTCCAATTTGTTGTCTTTATTTTAGTGAACAGTTTTTCTTCACTGTGAAGAATTTGCTTATTGTTAAATTTTACTAAGGTTTCATTGTTTGTATTGGCTGCTTTGAATTCTTGATTGTAACAGTTATCAAGAATTATTTTCTAATTTTTAATAAATTAATATACTACACTTAACAAGAACAATAACAACCCAATTCATAAATCACAGCCCCCAATATAGAGTAGGTATTCAATAAACTATTGCTGAGTAGAATATTGCACAGAAGGCCAGTATCCAAATGGTAAAGTTACCACATTTTTATATTCCTTTAAGTTTCAACTTGCTTCTGACTTTATTTAGTTTATTCATATTTTTAAGTATATTTTATTGATTATGCTATTACAGTTGTCTGTTTTTTTTCTCCCCTTTATCACCCTCCACCCAGTACCCCCATTTCCTCCAGCATTCATTCCCTCCAGCATTCCCACCCCTTTAGTTCATGTCCATGGGTTGTACATGTAAGTTCTTTGACTTCTCCATTTCCTCCCCCTCTATTCTTAACCTCCCCCTGTCTATTTTGTACATACCAATTATGCTACTTATTACCTGAACCTTTTCCCCCATTTTCCCCCTCTGCCTTCTCATTGATATCCCTCCATGTGATCTCCATTTCTGTGATTCTGTTCCTGTTCTAGTTGTTTGCATAGTTTGTTTTTGTTTTTGTAGGTTCAGTTTTTGATAATTGTGAGTTTGTTGTCATTTTACTGTTCATAGTTTTGATCTTCTTTTCCTTAGATAAGTCCCTTTAACATTTCACATAATAAGGACTTGATGATGATGAACTCCTTTAACTTGACCTTGTCTGGGAAGCACTTTATCTGTCCTTCCATTCTAAATGATAGCTTTGCTGGATAGAGTAATCTTGGATATAGGTCTTTGCCTTTAGTGACTTTGAATACTTTCCAGCCTCTTCTTGTCTACAAGATTTCTTTTGAGAAATCAGCTGACAGGTTGATGAGAACTCCCTTGCAGGTAACTGTCTCCTTTTCTCTTGCTGCTTTTAAGATTCTCTCCTTATCTTTAATCTTGGGTAATTCAATTATGATATGTCTTGGTGTGTCCCTCTTTGGGTCCAACTTCTTTGGCACTCTCTGAGTTTCCTGGACTTATATGTCTATTTCCTTAACCAGATTAGGGAAGTTTTCCTTCATTATTTGTTCAAATAAGTTTTCAATTTCTTGCTTTTCCTCTTCCCCTTCTGGTACCCCTATGATTCAGATGTTGAAACATTTATAGTTGTCCCAGAGGTCCTTAAGCCTCTCTTCATGTTTTTGAATTCTTATTTCTTCATTCTGTTCCAGTTGAATGTGTTATTTCTTCCTTTTGTTCCAAATCTTTTATTTGAGTCCTGGTTTCCTTCCCTTCACTATTGGTTCCCTGCACATTTTTTTTCATTTCACTTTGCATAGCCTAGCCTTCACTTCTTCCTTTATTTTTTGTCTATACCCAACCATTTCTGTGAGCAACCTGATTACCAGTGTTTTGAACTCTGCATCTGATAGGTTGGCTATCTTCTCATTGCATAGTTATTTTTCTGGAGCTTTGATATATTCTTTCATTTGGGCCATATTTCTTTGTCTTGGCACACCTGTTACATTATAAGGGGTGGAGCTTAGGTATTCACCAGGGTGAGATAACCCACTTTGCTGTGTTGTGGCACTATATGTGGGACTGAGGTCAGAGAGGGAACAGTGCCACTTGCTTGGCTCTGGCTTAGCTTTCAGTCACTTCCCCTGCTTCCCACAAGTGAATTGTGCTCTTTCAGGTGCTGCCCTCATGCTGATTCTCAGGTGGGTAGGCTTTTGTACATTGAAGAACCCTGTGGGCCCCTCCAATGGACTCCTTTGTAAGGCTGGGAGTTTTTCCACTGCAACCTTCACAGTTTTTATAGCCAGAGGGTTTTAGGCTTTAGTTTCCCGGCACTGGAACCCTGGGTTGCGTGGTTTGTATTGCTCCCTAGTTGTTCCTCTCAGTTTATCTGCACACAAATGTGAAACCACCCCACCCACCAGCCTCCTCTCTGCCCCAGCCACCACTCTCTACCCCTTCTACCTGTCTGGATGAATGTTTCTTCTTTAACTCCTTTGTTGAACTTCCATACAGTTCAATTTTCTGGCAGTTATGGTTGGTTTTTGTTTTAAAATTGGTTGTTATCCTGATTTTGGTAGTGTGAGGAAGTGAAATATATCTCCCTATGCCTCCATCTTGGCCAGAAGCTTTCTTCTGACTTTAATGGATTGAGAGGTATCAGATACGAAATACCAAAAAAGTGTCTAAGCAAGTACCATTTGACCTCCAGTTCCTAGTGTCTCTCAGAAGAAGCCTGTTCCATTTTGAAGTGACATGAGAAAACCAACCAAACCCTAAGTCTCCTCCATTCCAGAAGAACACAGGAAAGAACGATTCCAAATGTTATCTGGGCTAATCAGTCAAGTTAAACAGATGCTTTACTTGGTCTTTTAATTGCACTTGGCCCAGAACTCCTGAAGTCATCACCAACTAACACATATCCCCAGACCTGTTGTAATAGTAATGGCCTCTTGAGTATTACCATGATTAATCTTGGGCTAATGTCAGAATTTTTAGACCTGTTTTCATCCCAAACACTACCAGGACCTCAGTCCTGCATTAGGTCATGACTGGTGTCCAGATCAAGATGGAAAGAAGGTTCATTGTGGCCTGTAGCCTGAGGTTTCCTCACTAATTGATTGCTTGAGTTACTGAATCATATTTTCCCAATAGCTTTCGTGTAATGTGAGAGATTAGCCTCTTAAGAGAAAATTTAAGACTTACGATATTCACAATCATACCAAACAATACAGAAGACATTTTAGATTACATTTTAAAGATAACACAAAGACATACTATTCATGCAATCCCCATTTATGTATTGAGCATTTATCTGGGCTAAAAACTGGGGACAGAGTTGATCTGGAGATACATAAAGCATAGATTAGTTATAATAAATAATAGTAGGTATCAAATATTAAATTAAAACAGCTAAAATTTTTAAATAAGCTTAAAAGTCAACTGAAAAGGATATAATGTAAAAGTAACACTTTTATAAACAATATCTTTTCCAGTATCCTACAGAAACATAATATGCCACACTGTTTGATTCTAATCCAAATTCTTCTCTCTTGAGCCAGCCTCTATGCTGAACTCCAGACTCCCTAACGAGTTCATTCTGTCTTCCACCAAATGCTGTCTTCTTCATTTGGAAGTTAAAAGGCTTCTCAAACTTAACACATCCCAAAAGAAACCCAAATCTGTCTCCTAAAGCCTGCTCCTCTAGTGATCTCCCTCATTCAGTTAATGGCTACTAACGAATATTTGGTTGTTTCAAAGCCAAAACCTTATACTCTCAACTCCTTCCTCTACTTCTCTCAAACATTCAGTCCATCACCAAATCCTGTTGCCTCTATATTTAAAATATGTCTCTCCACCTGTCTAAGTTATGTCATCTCCCTCCTGAACTATTGCAATCTTCTCCTAACTGACCCTCCAGCTTCTGTCCTTGCCCCCAACAGTCTATCCTTAACCCAGTAATCAAGGTGATTGCTTTAAAACAGAAGCCAGTTATATCACTCCTCTATTCCACACCCTCCAATGGCTTCCCATATCACTCAAGGTAATATCCAGTGTTTTTGCCCCCATCTACCACAACCCCCACTGACTACTTGTGTAGCCTGTTTTGCTAACACATTTTTGTTCTATGAAGAACAAAAATGGTCTTGATACTTTACTATTTGCTAGAATATAAAGCTAGTCTTTCAACTGCAACTAACTGTATAACCTACAGTTGCATGTCAGAACAAGAAACACATGTCAACTGCAAGTAATACTCCTGGCATAGGAAGATAAATAAAGTTGTAGCTAGTGTTATGTAATAGTGTTGAGGAGTACTCTCTTATGTTCATCTTGCCAAAGCAAACCTTCCTGTGAAGGTTGTTGTGGTGATACAATACCCTTAAAAATTAAAAAGAAGCCCACTATTGAAAATATTTACATTTGCAACTCATCGTAAATCTTATCCTGTAACAATTCCATGTATAAGACATTATATGTTCTCTCTCTCTCTCTATCTGTCTCTCTGTCTCTCTCTTTGTTAAGAGAAGGGAAGGAAAGAATGGAGGAAGGAAAGAAACTATAAAAAAAAGTTTCCTTTTATGCCCTAACTTCCAAGAAAATTAAAGGCTAATCCATTGCCCAGATAAGTAAGCAACTCACCCCAAATTCCTGGTAACATCCTTTCCCTTTAAATTCTGTCAGAGAACCTTGGTTCTGTTTTCAATGCTAATTAAACTGTTTTGCACCATGGTATGCCTTGTATACTACCATAAATCTCTTTGAAAGCAGGCAAGAAAATATGTCTCCAAAACATTTTTTTTAGAGAGAAAGGAGGGAGAAAGAGAAGGAGAGAAATGTCAATGTGTGGTTGCCTCTCAAGTGCCCCCCACAGGGGACCTGGCTTACAACCCAGGCACGTGCCTTGACTGGGAATCAAACCAGCAACCCTTTGGTTCACAGGCCCCACACTCAATCCACTGAGCCACTCCAAAACACTTCATCATGCATCATATTTTTAAAAATTATTTTCCAAAAAGATATTTCTGAATTTCAGAATCAGTTCAAGGTTTCCTCTTTTCTATTCATGTTCTTAGGATCTAAAATTTGTTTTCAGGTTTAGTTTACTGCATTGCTGGGATTTTTAAAAAAAATCTATTTATTTACTTTTTGAAATATAATTTATGTATAACATTGTGAAACTTCAGGTATACAACCTGTTGATTTGACACTTTATATATTGCAATATGATTACCAAGGTAGCTTTAGCTAACAATATCACACAATTTTGGGGGGTGGTAAGAACATTTACAATCTAGTCTCTTAACAATTTGAGCTATATAATACAAGAATACAAGTGTTGTTGTCTATAATCACGAGGCTGTGCATTAGATCTTCAGAATTTCTTAATCTTCTAGTTGCAAGTTTGTACCCTTTAACATCTCCCCAATTCCACCACCCCCAAGACCCTGCTAACTACCATTCTACTCTCTATTTCTAGGAGTTGTCTTTTTTAGATTCTGCATATGAGTGATACCACTCAATATTTGTCTTTCTCTGACTAGCTAATGTCACTAAGCATAATGCCCTCAAGGTTCATCTGTATTGTTACTAATGGAAGGATTTCCTTCTTTCTCACAGCTAAATAATTTTCCATTACATACATATATACCACATCTTCTTTATCCATTCATCCATTGACAGATATATTTTGGCCATTGTGGATAATGCTGCAACAGACATAGGAAGGCAGATATCTTTTCAATATCCTGATTTTTATTCCCTGTTTTTATTCCCTTTGGATATATTCTCAGAAATTGAATTGCTGGATCATATGGTAGTTCTATTTTCATCTGTTGAGGGACCGATATACTGTTTTCCATAGTGGCTATACCAATTTTCACTCTCAGTAACAGTGTACGAGTTTCCTTTTCTCCACATCATCTCCAACACTTGTTATTGCTTATCTTTTTTATTATAGTCATTCTAACAGGTGTGAGGTGATATTTCACTGTGATTTTGATATACACTTCCCTGATGATTAGTGAGGATGAACAGGTACTTTTCATGTACCCATTGGCCATTTAGATATTTTCTTTGTAAAATTGTCTATTCAGGTCATCTGTCCAGTTTTTAATGGAAGTTTTTGGTGTTTTTAATTATTGAGTTGTATGAGTTTCTAATGTATTTTGGATATTAACCCCTTATCCAATATGTGATTTTAAAATATTCTCTCCCATTCCATAGGTTGCTTTTGCATTTTGTTAACTGTTTCTTTTAGTTTTAGTTTGGGGACTACATCAAACTTTTAGGTTGGAGGACTACATCAACTACCCATGTTGATTTTTGCTTTTGTTGCTTGTGGTTTTAGTGTCATATCCAAAAAAAATATTGCCAAGACCAATTTTTTCTTCCCTCTGTTTTCTCCTAGAAGTTTTATGGTATCAGGTCATATGTTTAAATCTTTAACCCATTTCAGGTTAATTCTTGTGAATGGTATAAGATAAAATTCCATTTATTTTCTTTTTATTTTCTCTTTTGTTTGCTTGCTTCCTTCTTCTATCCTTTTCTCCCTTTCTCTCACCCTATCTCTCATTCTTGTTCTTATTCTTCTTGTTTTCACTAAAATGCCACAGTGTCCAGAAGGCAAATCTCCTTCACACACCACCCTTCTTTTGGATTGGATAAACTGAGTAACCCGAATGTTTCCAACAAAGTAAAATGCCCACCAAATCAAAAGAACCTGAAGTTGTTACTAGGGAAAACGTCACTCTGGGTTATTCATGTAACTATCATTATTCCTTGATCAGTCCAGGTATCACCAACACATTTCTATAAATAAAAATAAAGGGAAGAGAGGAAGGTTTTCTAGCTCATTTTCCCTAAATGACCTTATGTAAAAAACTCTCCCAGACACCCAAAAGCACTGTTTCATACTGTACAGAGTGAATAAACCCACAGTCTGGTAACATATCACTTTGAAAAGTTTCCATGCAGTTCCGTGCCACAGATGTCTGGCAAAATATTTTTGGAGCCTTCACACAATCCTCCCCCCTCAATGAAACAATGCCTTTTAATCAAAATTAAGGAATTACCAGTGAGCAAAATTCTCTTATTGCCTTCCATATTTATATCAGACCTTCTGATCAACGACTAAATCATTCCACTTTTCCCCAAAATTTGCAATATATTTGGAAATTATCCTGTAGAGCAGTGATTCTCAACACTGGGTGCACATGAAGATTATCTGGGGAACTTTTAAACATACTGATTTTTGTCTGCAATCCACACCTTGAGACCTGGGGAGGAACTGGGCATCAGTACTAATTGAATGCACTCACACTCACTCCCACCAGGTAATTCCAATGGACACTCAGGTTAAGAACCACAGGCTGTTGAGAGATGGTTGCTTTTCAGAACTTTATGTTTTAATGGCTATTTAAATGGATTTTCTTTATCGTAGCCCACTAACATAAGCATCTCACTTGGCCAAATAACTTTTACTTTGTATGGTAGGGTCAGAATCGTAGGACTCTTGTTTTTTAAATGGTCTTTATCTAGCATTACTGTGGAGTGTTTTGAGTTTCTCTAGTGGTAGCCAGGTTCTTAAAAAGAAAGGCATTTAACTTGATTGCTTTGGAAATATTCAGTAAGTCCAGGTGTTAACATGCAATAGGTTCTCAATGCCATGTTTAGCACCTTAAAAACCTATCATTACATGCATAAAAAAATAGCCAAAGACTCATTCCCAGATATTAGAGGGAGTGTAGGCTGCAATATTTATGTGAAGAAATACTTCTTTTATATATTTTTCAATTACTCAGTAACATAATTCACACAGGAAAGACAGAATAATTACTTGATTTTTTCCTTTTATTTACCAGTGTTCAAAATATTGAATTGGTTCTTTATCATCATTTAAAAGTGACTGATTAGGGTTTTATTTATATTATTATGAACCCATGAATTTAAACATATTTAATGTTCTGGTTGCCTTTAGCAGATTTCTCCCATGTACACTGAGCTAAATCTCTAGGGCTTTAAAGATAATGGTTGATAGTGCCAGGTAAGTATTTGTTTCTTAGGTCTTTATTTGTTAGTGCCATCAGAAAATTGGAGTTTGATAGGTTTGCTAACCCTTCATAACACTGCCTTGATAAAACCTTATCTTAGGAACCTGACTTTACATTTGTGCTAAATGAAATGGCAACTCTTCCAAACACTGGAAAATATATAGCATCACAAATTTATTCTAAGTTGATCACTCCCCCAAAAGTACACATAATTTTCAACTTTACTGAAAATAAGTTAATTATTAATTAATTAATTAATTAATCTTAGAGCCTGAGAGTCGTCCAACCAGCAGAGGGAGTACAAGTTAACTGACAAACTGAAGCTCCCAAACTGCTTTCCTATTGGTGAAATCACTGATAATGTTTTGGAGAGAAAGAAGATACCAGAAACAAGACAGGACATATCTGTGCTATTTTGTTGTCTGTTGGATGCAAACTGAACTACACTGATTCTTAACAAAGAGAAACTACAAAGTGGGGGGAAATACTCTTCTGAATTTCATCAGAACCTTCTTTGCTCAGAATTCAACACATTATTTGTCCATAGCCTGATTGATAAATGCCTTGGAGGTTAGGACAGGAGAAAAATATGATTACCACACTTTTTGTAAATTTAAAAAATAGAGACATTCAGAAGTGATATGAATTCCTTAAAGTCACACCAATTCACAGGTAGAGGCAAAACAATATAAATCATCCAAGTTTCATACCTGCTTTTCACATGAGACCTTAGTCAGTGACCTTTTTAAAACTTACAAAAATATTTTGCAGCTTTTCTACTTGTCTTTGTTAATAATGATGCAGCTAAGGCAAGACAAAGAGCTTAAAAATACAGAGCACTGGAGCACTCCCTGATTTCTTTGCAAATTTTTCTCTGGGGATGGTGCTTTAATTTCCAATCAGTCCGAGTCAATAACGTATGGTTGTCAGTGCCATTGTTGACCCTCACAATTTCTTGTCTCAATCCCATAGTTTCTAGAGCTTGGGGCTTGGGGTCACTGGCAGGGATTCTGATTTGGGGCTTTCTATGTTTACACAATAGGGCAAGTCAATATCTCTTCTGTAGCAGGGAATTCTGGACTAAACTGATCTATCAAGCATTGTAGACAAATGAAGACCTTAAAGAAGGCTCTGTGGAAGCCTCCACTCCTCTTACATTTCATTGAATGCACAGATTCTCATTTGCTCCCTACAGAGATCTGAGTACAGCTGAATAAGAAAGAAAGGAGAGTCACATGAGAAGAGTGGAATGCTCTTACAATATTTTTAGTCTGCAATGTATACTGAATTCCATTCACACAGTCCTGCAGGAGGTTTGGCCCATCTTCACAGAGCATGCCACAACTCCTGCTTATTGCAACAGATATGTACATTTCTCAAGGACTGACAATAATTAAAGAAAAAACAAACTGGGAGGCTCACATAGGATTTTTGAGGCTGGCTTTCCCTTTTCCTTTTGTCGATTCCTGTTTTATAAAGTGTTGGAAACTTCAAGTCTTTCTCTAATTTGATGGACTCAAATTGTGCACCTGAGTCAAACCAGTTTTGGAGATCACAGGGCTACTTCCAAATTTTCAAGAGGCCAATAAAAGGACCAAGAAAAGTTTTTGACCAATCTGCCATCATTTTTCAAAGAAATACAATTAATATGGAAATGAACTGTGGAAAAAATGAAAAATTTCCCTTGGAGACATGGGTTGAATATATAAGGACTTCTTGGTGGAGGCCATAAATGAATGAGTTGGGTTCTCGCTTTCATTGAACTTAAAGGTTGCAGGTTTCTACTTGTATGTTCATGTGCCTTTATTCTGTGAATCAAATCCATCTATTCCATACCAACATACAGTATGGCCTCCTAAAGCCTGTTTGTTCCCAGCCCAGGAGCCTGCAACCCAGAAACAAAGCTTTCTTCATTCCCAAGTGTTCCAAAACACCCAAGTCTGTGCTAACCTCACTTAGTTGAATAGAGTACCAAGTTAATGAAGTAAGGTCATTGATTCAGCCATACTGAAGGTGATACTGCTAATCTTGCCCCACTCTGTGTCAACCGAACACATTATCATAGAACAAATTTTAAATTTTGTGTAAAATTAATCTAATCTAATCCCTCACTGGCATTGTAAATCCATTAGTCTCTCAGAGGGTATGGATGGAGGCAGCTACTCTAAAACTTGTCTCAGCCACTTTATAGCTATGTGAACTTAGGTAGATTACCTGATGCCGGTCACAAAATAGGAATAATAATATCAACTACCTCATAGGATGGTTGTAAGGACTTATGAGGTTATCCATGTAATGTGTTTAACCTAACAGTAGGTATATAGAAAATACTCAATAAATGTTATTTTAAATTTCAATTTATTGTCATTGGTATTGGTGGTGGTATTATTATTATTACTATTGAACATTTCAATATACTTGAGTTCCATGTGCTAATTTACAAAATTATTGTTATAGCTTCAATTCCTTTAGCATTGATAAATGTTGGCTTTAAAACTCAAGTCCACAAAGTACATAGAATCCAGAGAAGCCAACACACCCTCATGGAAGTGCAAGGGGAGCAGTAACCCTCCATTCTCAGAACCACTTGCCAGATCATGCATTAAATCAGCCAACACAGCTGACACATGACTGGTAAGTAATTGATGCCCACTGTGACTTTTCATTTCGCTGCAGTGGCTTCTTTTCAAGTGATGAAGCCTAAACAGAAGTTTAGTAACAAGGAATCTGAGTATAATTCAAGATGTGAAAATGATGGTCTCCTCTTTTAGCAAATCCAGAGTGCAGCCATTTTATCTATTTTTCCCTTTCAGGAGGAAAAAAGTTGATTTAGAAGAGTTTTCTGTTTTATTTATATTTTTGCTTATTTTAAAAAATAAAACATGTTACTGATTTTACACTACAGAAGCCAAAGGGGTGGGTAATTTCCTGATGGTTTAAAGAAGTATCATCTATTTCAGATCATTGCCATGCTGATTTCTACTGCATATCTACACAATTTAAATGCGGTCAATAATTGTTCATGCCTCTTCAACTTGGGTGTGCAACCTAGCAGAGAAGTATATCTTAAGATGGATGGAAAAAGAGAATATTCCACATACTTCTTTACATTTTAGCAGAAGCAGTGGCTAACATGGAGTAGCTATTAATTCTATTAAAAACACCAATTCCTAGCCCTGGTCAGTATGGTTCAATTGGTTGGAGCATTGTCCTGTACACCAAAAGGTTTCGGGTTTGATCCCTATTTGAAGTGCGTGTAGAAGGCAAACAATCAATGTTTTTCTCTCTCACATCTCTCTCTTTCTCTCTCTCCTCTGTTCCTCTCTAAAAACAATGAAAAAATGTCCTTGGGTGAGGATTAAAAATAAAACACCACCAATTTGTAGACAACTCCACTGAGAGATTCTGATTCAATAGAATGGGGTAGAGCCTAGGAATCTGTTTTAAACACTTGTTCTGGTGATTTTTATGATCTGTTATATCAGATGCATTTGTCATGTGTTGTTTTTGCTTGGCCAACATTTCTTTCTTCTTCTGATAAGAGCATCTCTGTTTTCCTTTGAGAAAACACTCTTCCCCAACTCTCAGACTGTGAGTAAGATTCTGGACATGTTGAGTGCCCATATGAGATTCATGGCTGTGGAACTTAAAAGAGAGACCAGGAAAAACAGTTTGGTATTTTTTTTCCCAGACATTTCAGCTGCTCAGATGCCAGTATAGGGTAATCAAACAGAAGGGTTTAACCCAATCATGAGGCGGTAAAGCTATCCAAGAGAAGTAGATAGAGAATAAATGGAATTTCCAAGAGAGTGTTTAAATGAAAAGAGACAAAAATATTTAAGATGACAATATTAAAAATAAGTTTTTCTTTCTTCTCTCTGATACAAAGATGAGTCTTATTAAGAAAGATTAGACTAGATATTCTTTACTCTTATTCGTAGTACAGTATATAAAATTTTGAACCTACTACTTATCAGTATCAAATAATACCACCACAACCAGTAGTGCATTACTTTTAAATAATGATTAATGCAATCCGTGTATATTTTGCACTGAAAACTTTCAAATAAACTGAAGATTCAGGTAGGCAAGAGTCAGGTGAATACATACCTGTTTAAGAAACTCTTTCAGAATAGCACTTATAGTAACTCTATCTCCTCACCCATTCGATTTTTAATTTCTAACACTATTTTCTCTTTGGGGCTTAGTATGTTTGAACTCAGACTGGTATCAATAGGCCTAAGAGGTTGTGAGATTTTATAGATAAAATTTTGGCCTAGTAATTAAACTATGTTTAGACAGCCTTCCTTCCTGTCCAAATTTTGAGCTAAAATTCTGAAAATGAAAATTATTTCTGGACTCCATGAATGCCCCAATCCTAAATCCTTCCTAAATTGTAAAGTGGAAAATTAAATCATTTTTGTTGGAAAACTCCCTGTTCAATGGGTCCAGATCAGCACTCAGATGATGTCAGCAAATGCTACATTTTTTTCCAATTATGAAGTGAATTATGGGGCGCTAGCAAACCACAGTCAGTCATTAAATAAAGCTATTTTGGCTGACACATTGTTGTCCTGCCAGAAAACACAGGTGTTTTGTTTTTAAAGAATTTTTAGAACATTGCTTTAAGAAAAGATTGCATTAACAATCCTTGGGCACAAGCAATATCGGAACATAAATAAGAAGCTGCTATTTTGTGGAGAATTTGTGTGGCAAGGGCAGAAATTGTATTTTCACATACAAAATAAAGAGTTGCTTTATGTCCAAGGAATTGAAACATTTGGGCTATGATGTATGATGACAGTGATATATAACCATGCATATTTAAAAATCTATACAGTTTTAAGAGTTGAATAAAAAGCACCTTATAAACATGAATTATTATTATCAAGGACAAACTTTCTAATATTCTTTCATAGAAAGAATGTTAGTTCATTCTTTCTATGATGATTCCCAAGGGTTTCAGATGCATAGTCTCAAAATGATGGCATGTCCATCTGTCGGTATCAAACATGTGCTTGTTAATGGTAGGACTTGAGCTGTACCTTTCATTTGGGGGTAGTTCCTTGAAAGACAACTGATCATAAAATTTTTTCCTTGGCCCAAAAGTCATAACGACAGTTTTTAGTTATTTTGCCTTTTTAGTAATATCCTTACTTGTACGCCCATCTTTTTTTCTCTCTTTCAATCTACTGTCTTCAATTTACATGTATCTAAGTCATTCCTAAACAAAGCATCTGCTTTCACTTGATTCATCTAAGGAATCTGATTATCTCATCCAAACTATGACATCTTGAATCATGCATTAATGGCATGCTTATGGAATGAAGCAGTTTTCTGTTTCAAAATGACTTTTTTCCCTCTGTGTGTGCAAGAAGGTATAAATGTCACATATCTGTAATCCTCAGAACTCAAAAACTAAAGTAGTAATTAATTTCTCATCTGGGTTAAAACTATGTTTAACAAGAACAGTGTTCTATTGGCAAGCATGCCTTAATAAATTCTTGCTGGAAATAAATTGTAGGGTTTAATTATTGAAAAAGGCATTTTAAATGTATTCTAAAATTGATTCCCAAGATCTAAACTGCCCAGGTTTAACTTCAGAGTTGCTAAATGCTTTAATTGCAGAGTTTAGAAAGAGCACCTCCTCAAATTAATTATGGATATCTCATTTTTGAATGCTGATATATATCAAGATGATTCTTCAGATTCTCAGGATTGTCATAAAAACATACTTTAATCAACAATACATTCAGAATTTCACTAATTACTTAGTCACAAATGTGTGAAATTCACCTAAGATACAAAGACATTTTTTAAATACTGAAAAGACTTAAATTATTTATAAAATAATTACTGTCCATACAAAATTGAACAATTTTGTAATAATCTGGTGGTGAGAACTCTGAGTAAGCTACTGTTCAACTGAATGTTAGGGAAAAATTATAATATGAGAGAATTCTGATCAATGATCAGATCCTATACTATGGTGACATGATTTAATAAAACATTTATGAACATATAAGTCTTCTGCATCATTTCATTATTTCAAGTTTAAATGTGGCAAATTCTATTATCAAACATAATTGAGGAATATGTTCTGCCTAATCAAAAGTTCAGGTTAAAATAAGTGATTAGTTCAACAAAAATTTTGTATAGAAATATAAATAGATACATGAGAGATATATACACACACACACACACACACACACACACACACATATATTTATACCAGCTTTGTGAGAATTTCACAACACAGGTGAACCACTAGAACTTATTTAACCACAAATGCATAAACACAATCATCATAACGTTCTAGAATTAATCTACATCATCGAATTTCAACTGGTGTGCAGCAAGAATTTTCAAGACATGCAATACCAGATTATTTAGTCAGGGGCACTGACCTCTTTTCCCTTAGATTGTTGGATTAAAAAACAACAACAGGCAACACAACAATAACTCTCCAGTGTGAATGCCCTGTCTTGAACCATAAATATATAGGTCATATAACAAAGTTGCATCCTATTTGTCACATAGCACAGTAAGTTTTCATGTGGTTAGTTAATTCTTTGTATCAGAAGTTCTTATATACAAGTATAGGCACATGATTTTTTAAAATGTCACTTTGGAGAAAAAAGGTTAGGTAATTACTATTATTATTTTTTTGTAAATCAATCAAAATTATGCCTTTTATGTCAGATCAGCAAAAATCATAATTTTTTGGTATGCCACAGAATTTTAGCAATTAATTTGTGTGCCATGAAATTCAAAAGGTTGAAATCACTGATCTACGTGGATGACAATGTTTCTAAGAAAGAAAGCATGTATAATTCTTGCTGGTGATACCTAAAACTTTGTTCCTAAGTAGAGGACTCTCCTTATTGCCTGTTCTACTTACCACCCTTGATCTTAGTCAGGTGGTAGGTACTGCTTCCCCACAGTTTTTACCCAATGATGGTAGACTCTTTGGCAAAATGATGTAGTTGAAGAGATTTAGAGGCAAAGGGTAAATCCAGAAGACTGAAGAGTTGTGATCGAGTGAACAGAGGTCCAACTCAAAATTAAAGGAGAACTGAGGCAAGTGGAGCAGGTGGTGGGTGGGCAAAACACTTAAGGTAAGTATTTGAAGATAAATTTTCAAATTGAGATATTAAAGGGTGGGATTGTTCACATAGCAATAGATCCCAGGAACATCTGAAGAAACACATTTTCAAGCATTTGCTTATAACTCTTTAAAATAATTAGCAAAAGGAGAAATTAAAAGCTAAAATGTTTTAAGCTACTAAAAATTTTTGAAAGTGGAAGCTTGTATACATATATTTTTTAATATTAAAGTATTTATGGACAGCTGTTCATCAGTATTTACAATGAAGAGTATATAACATTCTGAGTACTACAAAGTTGTTCTTTTCCAGGCTCCCACTAAACCAGTAACACAAAGATTTAAAAGATTGAGACTATATGTAAGGAATGAGTTGGGGGTAAAGAAAAATCATGCAAATCAGTTTAGATGACAAAAGCTTGTTCACTCATTTATTCCAGCAGGTCTTCTTAAATTGCCAGCATCTTTAACCATCTGATTAGGTTTCTATAAGCAAAGTCCTAGACATTGACTTTTTAGTCAATATAGCAGAGATTTCAACTTGCAAAGTTTCACTAGAAAGAATCTTTAAGTGTCCATTTAACTAAGTCTTGCTTAACTAATTAAAACACACCAGGATTTATCAATTTTTCTTATGTGGGAGGGGAGGGAGGTTGTTGGTATTGATAAAATATCCCATCGAGGTTTTGCAAATAAATTTGTATTTATATGACTATAGATACAGATATGGATTCTGACATGGCTGCTTTTAATAGAGGCCATTTTATTTCCATTTTATTTAAATTGTCTAATTAATTATGGAATTATCTGTTTGATTTGAAAGATGAAGGTTTCAGGAAATTTTCAATATAATGTGAACTGACATTTCTTTTTTCATGATTTTAAAGTATATTTTATTGATTATGATATTACAGTTGTCCCCTTTTTTACTCTTCTTTATTCTCCTCCACCCTGCAACCCACTCCCACAAGCATTCTCTCTCTTAGTTCATGTCCATGGGTTGTACATATAAGTTCTTTGGCTTCTCCATTTTCTCCCCCTCTATTCTTAACCTCCCCCTGACTATTTTGTACCTGCCAATTATGCTAATTACCTCTACCTTTTCCCCCATTTTACCCCCACTGCCTTCTCACTGATATCCCTCCATGTGATCTCCATTTCTGTGATTCTGTCCCTGTTCTAGTTGTTTGCTTAGTTTGTTTTTGTTTTTGTAGGTTCAGTTTTTGATAATTGTAAGTTTGTTGTCATTTTAGTGTTCATAGTTTTGATCTTCTTTTCCTTAGATAAGTCCCTTTAACATGTCATATAATAAGGGCTTGGTGATGATGATGAACTCCTTTAACTTGACCTTATCTGGGACTTTATCTGCCCTTCCATTCTAAATGACAGCTTTGCTGGATAGAGTAATCTTGGATATAGGTCCTTGCCTTTCATGACTTTGAATACTTCTTTCCAGCCCCTTCTTGTCTTCAGGGTTTCTTTTGAGAAATCAGCTGTTAGTCTTATGGGAACTCCTTTGTAGGTAACTTTTCTCTTGCTGCTTTTAAGACTCTCTCCTTATCTTTAATCTTGGGTAATTTGATTATGATGATCCTTGGTGTGTTCTTCCTTGAGTCCAACTTCTTTGGGACTCTCTTTGAGCTTCCTGGACTTCCTGAAAGTCTATTTCCTTAACCAGATTGGGGAAGTTCTTCATTATTTTTTCAAATAAGTTTTCACTTTCTTCCTCTTCCTATTCTCCTCCTGGCACCTCTATGATTTGGATGTTGGGACAGTTAAAGTTGTCCTACAGGTTCCTAAGCCTCTCTTCATGTTTTTGAATTCTTATTTCTTCATTCTGTTCCAGTTGAATATTTATTTCTTTCTTCTGCTCCAAATCATTTATTTGAGTCCCGGTTTCCTTCCCTTCATTGTTGGTTCCCTGTACATTTTCCTTCATTTTGCTTTTCAGAACCTTCACTTTTCCTCTATTTTGTGTCCATACTCCACCATTTCTGCGAGCATCCTAATTACCAGTGTTTGGAACTGTGCATCCCATAAGTTGGCTATCTCTTCATTGCTTAGTTCTGTTTTTGGAGCTTTGATTTGTTCTTTCATTTGGGCCATATTTCTTTGTCTTCGCCCACCTGTTACATTGTAAGGGGCAGAGCCTTACATATTCACCAGGGTGGGGCAACCCACTTCTCTTCATGGTGCTGTATGTGGGAAAAGGGTCCAAGAGGGAACAATTCCTCTGGCTCAGCTCTCATCCCACTTTCTGTCACTTCCCCCACTACCCACAAGCCAATTGGGCCCTTCTGGTGCTGATTCCCAGGTGGGTGGGTTTGTGTATGTTCTAGGTCCCTGTGGGTCTCTCCAACAAGCTCTCCTGTGAGGCTGGGAGTTTCTCCTGTCACTGCAATCCCCACAGGTCTTTTCAGTCAGAGGTTTTGAGGTTTTATTTCCCTGCATTGGAGCCCTGGGTTGCATGGTGTGTCTTGCTCCCCAGTTGTTCCTCCCGGTTTACCCGCTCGTAAATTTAGGACCATCCAGTCCTTCAGTCACTGCCTTGCCTCATATCCTCTCTGCCCTGGCTGCCCATCTCTGCCCCTCCTACCAGTCTGGATAAATATTTCTTCCTTAACTCCTTGGTTGTTGGACTTCCATATTCTGGCACTATTTTCTGGCACTTCTGGTTATTTTTTTGTTTTTAAATTTATTGTTTGTCCTTCTTTTGGTTGTGTGAGGAGGCAAAATGTATCTACCCATTCCTCTATCTCAGCTGGAATTTTGCACTGAGTTATTTCAGGGGTGTCAAACTCACTTTCACTGGGGCCACATCAGCCTCGAGGTTGCCTTCAAAGGACTGAATGTAATTTTAAGATGGTTTAAATGTAACTACTCCTTAACAGTTAAGTGAGAGCTCAGTGCTGCTGTCAGGTGGAAACAAGGTGCCAGACCAGATAAAACAAGGTGGAGGACTGGATTCGGCCCATGGCCTTGTGTTTGCCACCTGTGTCTTAGATTGTTCAGAATGATGATATTGCATAAACATGGGCTTATCTATGGTTGTGAAATTATGGGAGGGGAAGGAAGAAAGTGAAGGAAGCAAAAACACTTACAGATGTATTTTATGTGTACACACATAAAACAACAAACAAACAAAACATATCCAGAATGAACCTTAGGCATATGAGTTAAACACAAAATCTGACTGAACAATGAGTATGAAGAAACTTCCTCACCTTGTTCTCTAATACAAAAGAAATAATATGCCATGATATCAATTTTTTCCTGATAAAGGAAGCAACTAAGAAAGCTTTATTTATCTGTTCAATGTAATCAGTGCTATAGATGAAGAAAACCCAACTGCCCCACTATTACTTTAAAAGGAATATATAAAAATTGATTTCCATTAAAATGTAGCTATTTTTTCACACTAAAATATAAAAACCAAGACCCAGATTATATATATAATCTGATCTACATCTATAGCTATCTATCAATCCTCTATCCATCTATATCAATGCAAACCATTACTGAACTTAATTTTCTGGACAAGAATTCCAAATTAGTCCCTCTTCAGAAAAAAGCCATTACAATGAAAACACTTTATATTGGCATGTTTTGCCGGCACCAGCTCTACCTCATTTGAATCTTTCCATTTCCATGGACACATTAATTCTCCATTGCTGTCTGTGGTACCAATTATTTTTTCAGTGTCAAAATCTCTGGCAAAACCCCTCAGTCTGTCAGGAGCATCTCTTTGTTGGTGTGCCATCATCAGATTCACTAGGAGATAAAGATTTTCTTTTTGTACCATCTTTTTATTTACCAGCTCCTTGAGAATTAAGAAATGTCTTAATAAATTCTGGACAATAGAGACTTCCTTCAGCTTCCCAATACTGTCAATATCTGTATTACCTTCCACTTCAGGAGATACTCCACCTTCCCATTCACTACACATGTGGTCTGTGCTTTTCCCACTACAAATCCTTCAGGCTCTGCCTCTTCAACATTTTCACTCCTTCCATTCTCTTTCTTTCTCTCTCTCTTTTTTTTTTCTTGCAATGTAGTTTTATTGGAGACCATTTTTACTGCAGCCTTGAAGAGCTATTGTAGTAGTCTCCTCTTATCCATGGGGTGTATGTTCCAGCACCGGCAGTGGGTGCCTGAGTCCACAGATTGAACCAAACACTATTTATACAGGGATGGGAAAAAGTAGGTTTACCGTTGTTCATATGGAAAATAATATAATAATTAATAAGCAATGATATAAGATTAAACTGTGTTTTGCATACTCAAAACTGTAAACCTAGTTTTTCTCATCCCTGTACTATGTTTTTTCCTATCCATACATACCTATGATAAGGTTTAATCTATAAATGGGCACAATAAGAGATTAACTACAATAACTAATAATAAAATAGACAATTACGTCAATGTACTATGATAAAAGTTATATGAATGGTCTCTCTCTCTCTTTGCCTCAAAATATCCTCTTGTACTGTACTCACTTTTTTACTTAAAGAGGTACTTTGTGACTTCTCTTAAACATATTCAAATTGCCAGCATGGCCACTATTGTGCTTTGGGACCATTATTAAGTAATTACTTGAACACAATCACTGTGATACCCTGACAGTCAATCTGACAACCCAGATGGCCATGAAGTGGCTAACAGGCAGGGAGCATGTACATCATAGACACACTGGATAATAGGATGAGTCGAGTCCTAGGTGGGACTGAGTAGGATGGCAGGAGACTTCTTCATGCTTCTCAGAATGACATGCAATTTAAAACTTAGGAATTGTTTATTTCTGGAATTTTCCATTTAATATTTCCGGACTGTAGTTGACCTTGGGTAACTAAAACCATGGAAAGTGAAACTGCAGGTAAGGAGAGGTTACTCTATTTTTCACCTCCAAACTGCCCCCTAGATGAGCCGCATCTCCAGCCCTGCTCATCTGAAGTTCAAGCTCCATTTTATTTTTAATTTTTATCTTACTGGACAGGAATAGATCAGACTGTAAGGTACAACCCCAATATCCTGGCAAAGTTCGGTATGGATACCTTGGGTGTCACCAATGTATCTCTCTCAGGCCCCAGCCTCAGGCCCCTGCCAATCACACTTCATTGCAGACAGCATCTAGTCATCACCTTTCTCCACACAGGCAAAAAAGTAGAATAGATGTCTCACAAGTCAAAGGCCCATCATATTTCAGGGAACAGTAATAAAGGCATGTCTTTGTGCATGAGAGTTCTCCCAACTCCTTGACACCTTGACCCTCACTTTTACAAGCCTTCCTCCTTTGCCCCCACCCCATAGGCTTAGATCTACCCTGGTCTTCTTTTTGACTTGGAGAGGAAAGAAGCCAAAGGAGCATAAAGCTCACTATTGATTGGACAAAAGACTGAGGAATTATCTATTTTCACAGGAACACCCACATACAACTGCTCTTTTGTTCTCATTAGGACCTCTCTGATGAACAATTCCTGACAGAGCTGTGCTGGAAGCGGCCAGGGGAATTCATTCTCTTTGTCTCTGACTTCGTTTGATCAAGGGACTGCTGGTGGTGAAGCAAGAAAGGTAAGCAAATTCCTGAGGCTACATAAAACTTACTTTTAAGTAGGCATTTCTAGGAGCTGCAGGCTGGTGCTGGTTTAACAGCCTGTTTCCTGCACGTCCACCATTTCACACTGACACCCCCAGCACGTGGCAGCATGTCATTGTGGGTGAAGTGCAGGCAGAGATGCACTGTGACTCCACTAGATTGATATATTTTCGATCAGCACAGAAATTGATATATTTTCTAAATATATTTGCACCATCGAGTTCTCTGTGTAGAAAAGAATCTTTTAAAAGAGTATTTATTGGGTTTTCGTCTGCTTGTGACAATAATGAAAGCTCCACTTTAGAAAAACCTCAAAAGCAAAAGAAGGAAAATAAAAATCATGTATCATTCCACCTCACAGAGAGAATAATGTTAACATATTGAAGTATTTCCTTTGAGTTATGAGAAACAAGTGGAGAGTTACCACAATTGGGATCACATTAAATTATATATGCATTTTTGTATCTTACCTTTTATTCAACACTATTTATTCATTTAACATTTAAAAAATATTAATGGACCATTATAAAACAGAACCACATTTGTCTCTAAATATTATGAGTATTTTCCAATGATATTAAATGCTCTTCAAAGACATGATTTTTAAAAAACAATGTTCAAATATTTACTATTAAATAACAGACTAAATTATTATTCAATTTTCAAACATACACATTATTTTGTTTTATAATAGCTTTATTAACTTATGACACACTGCACATATTTAAAGTGTACAATTTGCTAAGTTGTGACCTATGAGTGTACCTGTAAAACCACTATCACAGTAAAAATAATGAAAACATGCATCACCTGAAAGAGTTTTCTCATGCTGTTTTGTAATCCCTCCCTCTGCCCTTCTCCATAATCACCCCCATCTCCAGGCAACACTGATCTGTTTTCTGTCACTACAGATTAGTTTGGATTTTCTAGACTGTTTTATAGATGGGATAAAAAACTACGCACTCTCTTTTTTTCTGACTTCTTTCATTCGTCATAATTATTTTAAGATTCATTTATATTGCTGTACAATTAGCAGTTGCTTCCTCTTATTACTGAGTAGTATTCCATTATATGGATATGCCACAATTTATTAATCCATTCACTTACTTGGTGATGGATATTTTTGTTGTTTCCATATTTTTATTATCACAAATAAAACTGCTATGGAGGTTATATGTACTTTTGTATAACATATTGTTTTTTTCTTGGGTCATGTATACAAAGACTTATACGAAAATATTTGTAGCATCTGAGGATGCAATGTCTCAGTCATATGATGTGTGTGTGTTTCTAAGAAACTGCCAAACTGTTTTCTAAAGTGTCTGAACCATTTTCATTTGCACCAACTGTTCATGAGAGTTCCAGTTGCTCCATATCTTTGTCAACACCTGTTGACATGTTCAGTGTTTTAATTTTAGATACTGAAATAGGTACATGGTGGTATCTCATTGTGGTTTTATTTTGCATACCTGTGATGACTAATAATGTTGAGCATCTTTTTATTTTCTTTGCAGTTGATTGGGTAGATTTCTCAAATCTTCAATCAGGTTTAACCTGAAGTAGTGACTTTCAATCACAGAAGAATACTTCAAAATGTAAATTCTTAGAAAATTATTTATTTAATAATATACTTCTGCCATATATTATTCCTATTCAAAACACTCAAGGATGCAGTAGAAATAAAAGAGTAGTCTTATCAATAGATAATTAACAGGTGGTGATGATGATAATTTAAAAGTCTTACCTAATCATTAGGTGGATGACTCCAAAACAAATATTTTTTAAGGAGGAATACCATCGTTTTAAGCTCCTACCACCACTCTCTAAAAAACCAAAGATCCCGAGGTCATAACAATTGTGATATTACTTTATTCTTTTCCTCAGAAATCTTCTCACTTCTTCAAGGTCAGTCCTGCTCAGCAATTCTTTTCTTTATTGTTATTCAATTACAGTTGTCCCCATTTTACCCCATGGCTCTCCCCTGCCCTGCCCACCCCCCTCTCCACATTCAGTTTTACCCTCACAGTTGTCCTTGTCCATGGGTCCTTTATACGTGTTCCCTGACTTGACCTTTCCTGACTTGAGTCTTTGATCACTTCTGGCTCATTTCTCCCAGCCCATTTCTCCCTCAAATCTCTTATCTCACTCTATTTTACCCCTAACCCATTCTCACCCTCAAAGAAGATGATCTGCTTCTTATGTCATCCAGAGAATAATCTGTTGGGTATGATTTCTATTCCCTTCTTTTCTCCATTTTACAAGCATATCTGCTTTTTTCACCCACGATCCTTCCCACTGACTTGTGTACTCCTCTTACCTAAGGCCAGCACTGCCTCCAGTAGGCATCTAGTATCTATTATCTGTTTCTTTCCTGTATCTTCAGTTCTTACCTCACTATTGACTCCTTTCCTTATGCATCCAAACCTGTTTAAGATTCTTGCAGTTTAAGATAAAAACCCTCCCTCCATTATATGTTCTTTAGATAAAGTCTTCCTTTCCTTCCTACTTTTCTTCTTTCAGAGCTAAGCTCTCAGGAAACACAGATTACCCCATTTCCTTTTCCTCATCATCCATTCATACCTTAATCACCACGGTGTGGTTCAGTTCACTCCACAGACTATTTTTGCTGGGAACATCGAAGGTCTCCTCATGGTCAAAGGCAGAGGACTCTTCAGCCCAGACCTTACTCAACATTATATATATTTGAGCTTCTTAAGTAACTCTCTCTTCAGTTGGTTTTGGTTCAACATTTCTCCACAATTTCATCCTGCAGTTCTCTTAAAATTGTTAAAGTGGTTTCTATTATCCACACAGGACCTTTGAATGATCTAGCCTCTTTCTACATATTGTAGTCCAAAAAGATTAAACCAACTGTTTGCATTGCCTCCACACACTGTGACGTCTTATACTTCTCAAACTTTGCTCATGGTGTTACTTCTACCTGGAAAGTGTTTTATTCTTTATTTGCCCAGGTTACTTTAGTGAAATGGAAGACTTTTCACACAATAAAGGAGCTATCAAGAAACTATCATAACCTTGTAACATTTCTACTAAATCTTTCTTCTGTTCCTGATTTACTTAAGGACAAAATACATCACCACAAATCATCAGTTCATTATACATCCACAAAGCCTTGTCTGATTTCTGATAACTAACTACCATCTATCACTATCCTTTCTTCTTTAAAGGCTTTATATATGCTTTCCTATTTGTCTATCTTAAATTACTAGAATTAACTCCAAAATAAAACTCTTTGAGAAATACTCGCTCTTTTCTTCAAGGAATTCACTTTGTATGGTATTTATAGAAAACTTTCAGAGTACAAAGAAAAATTAGAGATGATTAAAGTCTTTTTGGAAAGTACAAGATCAATTCTTTCATCCAATTTCCTATGGCCATGAACTTAAAGATTCTATTCCTGTGAAGAGCTAGATCTCTCAAGATGATGACATGGCTTCTGTTGTATGTGGGATTAAAATTGATTTTTCGTGTGGTAGAGCATTAGTACTAGAAGGAATATTGGCCATCACTCTCTTCTGTTACAGAGCAGAAGAAACTATTTAGAACGATCTTCTAAAAAAAAAAATAATGGCATTCCCACGATGGTCTAGCATGTTTATAGTAGAATTGTGTCCCCTAATGCCCATTAAAATACAATTTTCAATATTTTTCAATGACTTTATTTTTCAACATTTTCAACACTGATTAATGGTCTGCAAGATTTACTTTTAATTTGTTAATTTTGGAGCAACTGGGAAATGGAGAATTTTATACAATGCAAGCAAAAGTGAAAACAACATATTCAAAACTTGAAAACCAGGTTAATCTTTTCAAATAATCACTCATTTTATCCTAGACTAGGAGGGATCAGGCCCTGGAGAATGAGTACATGATACAGGACGATTTAATTCAATCTTTTCTTATACTTCTGATGAGCCTGAATAAATAGGCTTTCTGGTTACTGCCTACATTCAAATCTATCCTTCATATGTACTAAAACATAAGTCTATGGCTTCTCTCATTTCGAGTATATTTTGAGCTTTCCACAAGGATTTCCAAGTATGTATTATTTCTCAGATGAGCTAACATAGCCATCAGTACATGAACCTCTTGCTTAAATAAGTGGAAAGTAAATCTTTTTCATCCGGATCTGTTTTATTACCATTCTCACTACTCTATTTTGGAGCTTTCTAACTGTCCAATGATCAAGACAAGATCTGTAATAATTTGTGAACCCCCACCAATTAAGAAACTGATAAAGTACCAGGGACAGTAACTTGACACAGATGCTCATGAACAATCTCAGACACATCAGTCCCTTTGAGATCACACTGAAAATGCCATCCCAATGCTGATTGGTAGATCACCATCAGACTCCAAGTCAGATAGCAGTTTTTACAGATCTAACTACTGTTGTTCAACTGGGTGTCCATGGAAACTGAAAAGTTGGGTTTTTGCCTAGAGAAGTGGAAAGAAAACCAAGTCATTTGGTTTCTATGTGGTTTCTAGGAAGCTAAGAAAAATTTTTTTGGCAAATGATAAAAACAAGAATGGCAAAGGCTATGATTACCTTGGTCAATTCTTGATCTTATCAAGAAATATTCTCTACATATATATATATTACTTAAAAATACAAAAATATTGTAAATGAAGGAGTACCAGATTCTAGGGTTATTTGATTCTTGGTTAGATTTAAAAGAGTGACCAATATATGCAGCAAAATCTAATAGGTTAAAAAGTCCTTGGATTCATTACATATGGAAAATGTTTTTCATCCACAAATTCAACAGTTCCAAGTAGAAAGAAAAGGCTAGTATTTAATAAGGGCGGAGGAGACTGAAACACCTATTCATTAATCCTATAGAAATATTTGTCACTCATATGTGGTTTAGGGAGTTGGGTAAAAATAATTTTCCTAAAAATGTGTTCATCTGGACATGGATCTTTATCTATCTGAGCAACTAAATATGACATAACAGTAGGCAGGGGACTTACACAATGAACTCCCTGATAGACATGGATGCAAAAGTGACAACTTGGCACATGTTGGCATGATTTCACAGCATCTGTTGTCCTGCCATCAGCTAGAAAATAACTCCTGGCAGACCCCCCTCTCTCAATAATTGCACAAAATTAGCCAGGTCAAGAAAGGTGGTATACATGAGTTACAACCAACAGTTGGCCTGACCTCAGCTGTTCAGTATTTAGGATAATTAATGCTGCTTTTTAGCTTGTCTTAGAATACTTAGGAGAAATACCTATAAAAATTGAGCTTCAACAGGAAAAATCAAAATTGGCTTTATCCATGAGTCACAGCTAAATTCCCACAGAGGCCAAGTGGGGAATGAAAATCAATGTATGGAACTGAGCAGGAGCAAAACAATAGCACTAGTGTGATGATCAACACCACTGACACACAGGCTTGGGGATGGGGAATAACAGGGATTAATGACAACTGTAGCAAAGAGTAGAACACATTTCTCCTCGGAAGGGAACAACCACTGCTCCAGTCTAGTCATTTAATGCCATGTCTTCAGATATTTCAAAGAGGCTAGGTTTGGTTTCCCCATATCTTGCTGGAGTCCCCAGAATGATTTATTATTTAAGGAAAGAATAGTAAAAGGGATGTGGACACAACTATTACACATACATAAGTCATTATGCTCTATAATTTTTGTACAAATCACAAGTCTGTATGGAAATGTAATGCAAATGCTCAAACACACACACATGTAAACATACCCACACTCAGGGTACAATGCCTAGAGATAGGGCATTGGAAAGTTAGGGTTAGTTAATATACAAAAACTAAAACATGAGCAGAGTCCAATGGGGAAGGGAGTGTTTTCCTGCTTCACTTTCTTTCTTCATGTTCCTAGACCATCACCTATGTGTGTTTTGGTTTTGTGTTTAGGCTTTAAGTCCTCAAGAGGTGATAGTGAAGAAACACATAAGGTTATTGCTCACTTTTCCTCTGCCTATAGAAGAGTTATTTCATTATATTTCATTATATTTCATTTCACATTGGTCATGTTTTCTAATCCAAAAGCTTTCCTTGTTTCCCAATACCTGAAAAACCAAGTCCCAACTATTTAGTTCAGGCCCAACAAGCTTCCCAGATATGCTTGCCTGCCAAACACACATTTAGCTTTCACCTGACCTCTGCATAATCCCTTGTCACCCTCTGCCATATTATACTACCTCTAAATGATGCTTTTTTCTGTGTCCCTCTCTATCAAACACCTACTCATCCTTTAAGGTTCACTTAAAATCCCACCTTTAAAATCCCACAACGATCACAGCCAACATTTATCCCGTTTACCTAAACACCAATTCCCTATGAAACAGATATTTTTATTAACACCTGATTTATAGGTGAGGACTTTGGGAATCACAGCTATGGAAAAGAAAATAGATCATTTTCCTGATAGAAAAATAACAAGGAGGGAACTCATTGGAGAACCTGGATTATTTGCTCATCCCTGACCAATTACTGTGGCCAGACCTTGTATTACATAGTGTGATATTACGAGGTCAGGTGAGCCAAACCTCAAGTCATACTAGCAGATGTCAGAGGGGAGGGGAGGTTCCCCAAAGAAAGCTGGGTTTACCTAATGTAAGAAAGAATGCTGGGAAGGCAAAAACAAAATATTCACTCTTCTTCTCATAAGGAGAACTGTTAACTCTCTAGCTTCTGCTGCAAGATTACTGTAACCCCCTGCTTTCCTTCCTTAGGTAAAGTGAGACTTCTAGTCAAAATGATGCAGGGGGTGTACACTTTAATATACCCTCACTGTTCCAAACTGATGAAAATGAAATATAAAATAGAATATTTTTTAAAGAACTGGTTAAAAAATAAACATCTTTGTAGGCCAAAAACAACCAAAGAAACACAAAGGTCTAAACAGAGCTATAGTTGGTAGACATTTCACAAGTTCAATATTTAAAGTTGAGAGCAAGCTGGACTCTGCCCATTTCCAACTCAATTCTCAATCCTCTATGTTATCAGCTCCTCTGATCATGTGACGGTGACATGTGAAAGAAGACTGGAAAAAACTATTACTGACCAGCAACTAGGACTATGCCTTTAACAAGGTGAAAGTCTGCAGGACAAATACAGCTTTTTGATAAAGTCTGCTGCTGGCTCACAGAATACTGTGATATCCCCAGTATTAAGGTGATTCCTCAAAGTGATATCATCATTTCTGGTTCTGAATAGAGGTACATGATGAGCCAGGTAAGGCCACCACCAAACTGTTGGACAAGGAGATGTGAGCACAGTGTAGGGAGGGTCTTAATCAAATACCTCCAACTGAAAGTGAACCTATGCACTGAAGTGCCAAAATATTTGAGGAAATATAACACTGGGAAAGACTAAATAATGAAAACATGAATTTGCTCCAGATGAAAATAATTTATGAGATAGTCTTGTGAAGACTTTAAAATAAGTTTAGAATTTTCAAGTAGAATACAAAGGAATGATTTTCTTTTTTTTTTTCAAAGAAGAGTAGAAAATGATGAAACAAAAACAGGCAAATAAAATTAGTACTGAATACAATTTAAAAGAGAATTAGAACCACCATGAGATTTTCCTTCATATGCACTAGGATGACTAAAATCAAAAAGTCAGATAATGAGTATTAACAAAGACATAAAGAAATTAGAGCCCTCTTACACTGCTCATGGTAATGTAAACTGGTGCAACACTTTGGAAAGTAGGATGACATGTCCTGAAACAATTAAATGCTGAGTTACCATTTGACCCAGTAATTCTACTCCCAGGTATATACCTAAGAGAAATGAAAACATATGTACTTACAGAAACTTGTACATGAATGTTTATAGCAGTATTATTCATGATCATCAAAAGGTGGAAACAACCCAGATGTCCATCAACTGATGAGCAGATAAACAAACTTGGAATAGCCATATAATAGCATATAAGACTCAGCCATAAAAGGAAATGAAGTATGGATACATGCTACATCATGAGTAAATCTTGAAAACTTTATACTAAGTAAAAAAAAAACTTAGTCACAAAAGGACCACATGTTATATGATTCTGTGCATACTAAAATCCAGAATAGAGAAAGTTATAGGACAGAAAGTAAATTAGGGTTTGATTAGAGTTGGTCTGAGAGGCAGGAGGAAGATGGAAGAATAGGGTGGTGATAGCTAAAGGGTACCAGATTTCTTTTCGAGGTGATTAAAATGTCCTAAAATTGATTGCGGGGAAGGTTGCACATATCTGTGTCAAGCCCTCTAAAGTTCTCCTAAAATTTTTTACTTTGGAATTTTCCCTTCACCAAAAAGTTTTAAAGCATACTATAAACATTTGTTGAGACTGGATGAATTTTCTGTAATCGCCACCAGGTAACATTAGTGCCCCATGCCTATTCATGTTTATAATCTCATTCTCACCACATGAAAAGCCAAAAGGCCTCTAGACAAGTAACACAAATTACAGATTCAGAATCATTAAGATTCGGATTCAGTCATTAGAGATTCAGAGTCACTAAAAAGATGATGGGGAAACCTAGCTACCACACAGTGAATGATTCTAAAAAGAAACCAGACTCAAAGCACCTGCCCACAGAAGTCAGGAACACATTCACCCTGGGAGTGGAGGTACTGTGAGTCTTGGTTTGTATATACCATCTTGTATAGCCAAAGGAGAAATTGAAACTCTGCATTGCTGTCTTTTCATTAGACTTCAACAGCCAGTTGCAGTGACCAACCATAGAGAACAATGGAACACATGGGATTCCAACGTCATCCACAGGGTGCTGACAGCAGTCTGTCCACTTCTAAATAACCCTGAGTAAACCCATATAATTAATGGGGTGATGTCAAGACAGGGCCACTTCCTGACAGATTGCCACAGGCTCTGGACAGAGCCCTGTCCTGCTAACACTTTATGGAAAAATGAGAATAAAAAGATATTCTGCAAATGTATCAGATTGGTAGTTAAAAACAAACTAGAAAAGACAGCAAACACAGGATGAGAGAATCAAGATCCAAAACGCTGAACTATTTGGCTGAATGTTTAACATGATTGTTACAAAGGGGGAAATAAGTTCCTGCACTCTGGCCCACACACACACACAAAAAAAACAGCACAGTGTACTAATACAGGATGGGAGAGGTGTGGAACAGTGTGTGTGTATGTTATGTGTTTCAAAGAATCAGCCTTGAACTGGCTTGAATTAACCACCATTCAAAGAAGAAATATTAATTATTAATAAACAAAACTGTTTATTCTCATTTTAATCAAATAAATTAAAATTAAAACAAGATCTACCAACTTGATCTACCAACTTGATAAAGATAGGAAGAATAGCAAACCTCATGTTGTATGAGAAAGGTGTGAAGAAATAGGCTTTCTCATATACTTCACATCACAGTATGAATTGGTAAGTTTTGCAACAATTTGGTGATATGTATTGGAAATTATAAAACTATGCAGCCATTTTATTCAAATAATTACACATCTGCAAATTTACTTACATAATTAAGGATGCACATAAGTTTTTAGCTACTGGCACATTAACCACAGCATTCATTTTTTCCAGCTGTACTGAAATATTATTGACATATACCATATGGAAGATTAAGGTGTACAGTGTAATATTTGATACATATATATTGAGGTACTGTTAGCACAACAAAGTTAGTTAATACAATATTCACCTCATATAACTACCATTTCTTCTTTTTGTTATGGTTCTCAACATTTGAGAACCACTACTCCCTTAAGAACATTCAAGTATATACTACAGTATTTTTAACTATAGTCACCATGCTGTACATTAGATTCCCCAGAACTTACTCATCTTACAACTGGAAGTCTGTACACTTTGACCAACATCTCCCCACTTTCTCCAGCCCCCAGCCCCCTGCAACCACCATTCTATAGTGATCATTCAGTATCTGCTGGGGACTGGTTCCAGAACCCCAATGCCTCACCCCACCCTTCATATCCCAAAACCCACAGATGCTCAAGTCCCTCATATAAAATGGTGTAGCATCTGCATATAACCTATATTTGTATATAGGCTACAGCAAGGTACATCTACCCATCACTTCACATGAATTCAAGGTAGTGCTTGGCATGTGTCAAATTCAAGTTTTGCTCTTTGGAACTTTACAGAATTTCTTTTTCCAGATAGTTTCAATCCATGGTTGATTGAATCTGCAGATTTGAAACCTGAGGCTAGGGGGACCAGGTATACTCTCTCCTTGTACATGAGTATTTTTGCAAATAATGCAGTGAACATGAGGATGCTTACAGTTCTTCAAGATCCTGATTTCATTTCCTTCAGATATATATCCAGAAGCAGGAATTGCTGGATCATTTGGTAGTTCTATTTTTAATATTTTGAGGAACCTCTATATTGTTTCCCATAGTGGCTGCACTAATTTACATTCCCACCAATAGTACACAAATGTTCCTTTTTCTGCATACCCTTACCAATACTTATTCTTGTCTTTTTGATAATATGAGTTCTAACAGCTGTGAAGTAATATCTCATTGTGGTTTTAATTTGCTTTTTCTTGATGATTAGTGGATGATGGATATCTTTTCATGTACCTGCTGGCCATTTGTTTATCTTCTTTGGAGAAATGTTTATTCATATCCTTTGTCTATATTTCAATGAACTACCATTGTGGTTGTGGTTGCAGTTGCTGAGTTGTAAGATTCTCAGTATAGTTTGGATATTAGCTTCTTATCAGACAAATTGTTTGCCAATACTTTCTCACATTCTATAGGTTGCCTTTTCATATTTTTATTGTTTTCTTTGTTGTGCAGAAGCTTTTTAATTTGGCGTAGTCCTACTTGCTTATTTTTGATTGAATGGCTTGTACTTTTGTCATTATTGTTCTCTTGTTGCTTATTGAAGCTGTCTCATTTGTGTAATTAAAAATAATATTTACTTTAAAATACTTCAGTGTTGCAGGTGAAAGCAAGGTCAGTATGAGTCCACAGGATGCAATGACTGTGAAAATATCTAAATTTGGCTACATTGACAGAGAACAGTATTTTCTTCTTAAAGAGGCCATAGTAATGTTCAACAATGCCCAGATCAGACATGATGTGGAATATAGAGCTCCTTCCATTTTGGGGAGCCACACTTTGGTGGGGACATTGACATGGAGACCTTTGAAGTGTATTTAGAGAAAAGCTGGTAGAACAGTGACAGAATCCAAAATCACTTCATAATAGGGATGGTGGAGAGAACTGTGGACATCTAGCTTAGAAAGAAGACTTAGAGGAACATAATAACTGTTCCTCTAAAACTTTAAAAATTAAAGTTTTATCACTTAAAATAATAATCATAACTAACCTCTGTTACTATATACTCATTAATCCTCACCACAGCTTTGTAAGAGAGGCACTAAAATTATTCTCCCTTTACAGATAAGGGAACTGAGGCTCAGCAAGGTCAGATAAGGTGCCCAAAGTCATATATGCATTAATGATAGAGCCAGCATTCAAACAGAATCGGTCTATCTCACATCCCAACAAAGGAAAAGGGACTGGGGCTTGTTTCTGTGGCTCCTGATGAATAGAATTGGGACCATAGCAGGTGTCTCTACACTCAGAGATTTATCACAGAAAAATCAAAACTGTCCAACTATGCAGTGGGTTGCCATGGAAGATAATGAATGTCCCTCTCTATACTAATTTATCTATTTATTTTTGTTTAATCAAATAATTTAATCAAGTTAACAGTAAGCAGTAAAAGTATAATTACATGAAAGCCTCATATTTTACATGTTTAAATTATTTTTCATTGTCTTTATTTGTAAAGTGTTGATAGTTGGACTCACTCTTGAATCTTCTTTCTAGGGGTGGAATAAGGTACCTATTGCTCTGGGTTGCCATTCACATTGAATTTATGGCTTGTCCAAATGAACTTATGAGCAGTAGGTGGTTTTGCTGTCGGAGGACCATCAGTCAGTCACACAGGGAGGCCAGCCATGCCATTCGTGGGCACCAGGCCTCCACCCACATCAGAAAATGTGTTTTTGCCATTCATTTCAGTAGTGTTATATGTATAACCCATCAGTGACAGCCAAAACACTGCTGTTGTCTTCATAGTCTTTGTTCCCACATTTTTCTTCTCTTCCCCCACTAATGTTCCAACCCTCATCTCATTTTCCCTGAAGAGAATTCACAAACAGCCTCAGAGGCCTCAGTGGCCACTGACTTGTGGCAGCCCACACTTCTGGACCTGCAAGGCGCTCCATCTTGTGCTACAGGCCTGGCCCTCTAGGTGCATCACTCCTGTCCCTATATGCCCTTAATGTAGAATCAGTGACACTCATGAGTGACGTCAGAGGGATCTCAGACTTCAGTATGCATGAGTATTACCTGGGAGATCTTGATAAAACCAGATTTTCTCCCTCCCAGCCATGTATTCTGCTTCAGAGGGCCTGGGGTGGTAAGATCCAGAAATTTGTAGTTCTGTCAGGCTCCCAGATGATACCAATGATTCTGGTCACACACTGAGGCTTTTTTAAACCCTAAAATACTATTATTTTCTAAAAATCAAATTCTATGGGTTAGACAAAATTTGTGTCACTCACAACCTCTGTCACGGAATTGCATACATCCTGCACCTAAACCATATGTGTTGTTTGCTTGCTTGTTTCTTATTCATGTTACCAGTCAGTAAGGTATCCTATACGTTTTTTAAGTAATCTTTGGATAGCTGTGTTTTTAAAAAATTTCCAGAGATTGTTAATACATCAGAGACAGGTCTCTCCCTCCCTCCCTCTCTCTCTCTCTCTCTCTCTCTCTTTCTTTCTTTCTCTCTGTCTTAGAAATCCATCTATATTTCTGGTAAAGAATGAATAAAAGTAAACCTCATTAAATTATGAGACAAGGGACTGATAAATCTTAGCAACTTCTGATTATCCGAGAGGAAATGTACTTCTCTAGAATGATTCACTCTTCAGCTGTCTAGCTCAGTTTGGAATGGGAAATGAAATTGCTATTGTTTGCCAAGAAATAAGGACGATGACCATATGTTATAGCCATGTTTTATTATTTTCAACAGTGGCAAACTCAGCATTAAATAGTGTTAATTTTTCAGAACTTTCAAACCCTACTCATATTTATCTTAAGGGAAGCTTTATTCACTTTTTGATGAGGTAAAAATTGCCCAGTGTCTTTAAAATAAGCAAAACAATCTAAAATCAAATATTAAGGAGAAAAAAAAGAGCTCTCTATAATTGCACCACGGGGCCCTTTGCTTCCTGGAGAGCAGCTCATACAATGCCCACAGCTGCTTCTTTACACACAGGACTGTCCGCCGCCAACCTGAACAGCCAGCATCCCCATATAAGAACCGCAAGTGGCTTTTAAGTTGATAAGATAGAGTTTAGCTGCTGTATTTTATGACATAATTTAGCCGGTGTTCCTTTACAGAGTGCCACTGGCTGGCCAACTTTTAAGTCATAAACATTTGATTGTGGAGTAATTTAATTTAATGATTTGTTTAATCTTCAAATCACAAGAGGCTGTTTTCAAAACACTTTGTTGCCACGTTGATCCGTTTTTAACTTACAGGACCAATAACTGATACTGAAATGCAGTAGGGGAAAAAATTGACAATGAACTTCTTTCTAAAAGAAATGGCACCTGAACAGAATATCAGATTTATGCAATAACTCCCCAGATAACAGACATATTTAAACTACCTCACCTTTAAAATCACAAGCATTTTGGCCTCAGACAGGTACTTCAGTTGGTTAGAGCAGGGGTCACCAACCCCTGGGGCCACAGACTGGTACTGGTCTGTGGCCTGTTAGGAACCAGGCAGCACAGCAGGAGGTGAGTGGATTAAAATCAAGGGTCAGGCAGCGGCACAGCCGGGCCACAGTAAGGCGGAGAAACTGGCACCCACTGCCACAGCTGCACCAGCCCGTCTAGCATGACCCATGTGGGCCCCACCTTGGCCGTGATGATCCACGGCCTCCAGAGCAACCACCAGGACTTCTTTTTTGGGCTCTGGAAGCTGACCACTACCAAGACCCACATCGTGAAGTTGGCAGACGTGGAGAAGTTAGCTGATGAATTGCATATGCCATCCTTACCCAAAATGATGTTCAGAGATAATATTGTAAGAATCTAGCACTGTTTTGACTTTGGGATTGAGTTCAATGCTACAGATGCTTTAAGATATGTAAACAGCTACTAAGGAGTGCTCAAAGTAGCCTGAGCAGAGAATGGCAGGAAAGCAGGACAGAGGGTGAACACTCCAAGGAGGTTATTAAACCACACGATTGGACCTATGCAACAGATTACAAGGGAACATTACTTGGAGAATCACTCAAGTTAAAGGTTGTGCCTACAACAGATCATATAGAGAAACTGAAAGCCAGAGAACAGATTTAGTTTTTTGAAGATATTCTTCTGTTTGAGGATGAACCTCATGATCTTGGAGTTTCAAGTCTGTGTGAAAATCAGAGTAATGCCTTTCAGTTTTTTCCGGCTACTGTTGAGGGTTTTTTGAGAATTGATGAAGTGCTTATCAGAATGAATGACATGAGACTTTACCACGAGGCTGACAAGTACATGTTACAAGAATATATGTCACAAGAGCAAAATTGCTAATTTAACACATCTTCTGCCTTCCTTCTTCACAGAACTCAATGAAATGGCACAGTATTTACCTATCAAGGAGGCAGCAGACACACAAGAAAATGCACCTGTGGAATAGAATGTGATGTGCCACATGCTCACTGTGGAATCTGATGGAGACCTTGTATGTGTGGACAGGGGTATTTTTATTATGAGAATTAATTGCCTTGTCTATGTGCAGATTTTCAGTAGCCTTAAAGGAAAACAAACAAAAGATTGTTGCAAGAAAAAGTAATAAAGTCAAGGTGGAATATCCTGAGGTTGCCACATAAGCACTGAAAAGCCTGCTTCCATTTCCAACATTCTATCCTTGCGAAGCCGTGTTTTCTGCAGTGACAGCAACCAAAACAAGATTACAGAGTACCTTGGTGTTACTGTCTCCCACCAGCCCCAAATGGGACCAGCCTCAGTTGCAGGAAAACAAGCTCAGGGCTCCCACTGATTCTGCACTATGGTGAGTTGTATAATTATTTCATTGTATATTATAATGTAATAATAATGGAAATAAAGTACACAATAAACCATCCCAAAATGATCCCCATGCCCTGGTCTATGGAAAAATTGTCTTCCTTGAAACCAATCCCTGGTGCCAGAAAGGTTGGGGGCCACTGGGTTGGAGCCTCATCCTGATATGACAGGGTTGTGGTTCAATCCCTGGTTAGAGCACATACAGGAGTCAACCAATGAATGCATAAATAAGTGGGACAACAAATCGATGTCTCTCTCTTTTTCTCTCTCTCTCTCAAATCAATCAATAAATAAAAAATTAAAATCACAAACATTTTGGATTGAAATATTCCTAAAATGCCTGATAGGTTGTCTTACTATCTTGAATGGAGCAATAGAACACACTTTAACATCCTTTAATGAATGAAAATAATACTTATAAATAAGCATGATTATATTATATAACTGTTTGGTACCTTCAGAGGGTACAGTTACGATTTGGTTGATTTCTGCCTCTAAAATGCCTTTAGAACTTTACAATATATTAGTCCTTTCATTGAATTTTTATAGTATCACACTTTTCCTTTTCACTTAAATGTGCCGACCACCGTTAATTTTTCCTTTCCTTTTAATTTGCTGTTAAATTTACTGTGTGCTAGAAATCTGGGTTACTAAATTTCTTGGAAGTGTGTGCAAAGGAGTAAGGGGAGTCATTCTGAGAATTCTGTGACTCTTTAGCATGTGTTGGGTTTCTGCCATAAGTTTTAGCCTCTTGAGGAGTTTATTTTTGGATGTTTCTGCTTCTTATCTGTTGTCCTGTAATCAGGTTGCCAGATACATGACCTCTGGTTTAAAAAAGGGTGTGACTGTGGTCATGGAATGATGGTCATTGATGTTTGTTTTATTATCATGCTGCTGCAGCCAGGTGAGCTCTTTATATTCAAATCTACATCTTAGAATGTAGTACCCACAATAGCAAACTGAGTCTAGATAACTTTTCTATTCACAACCTAGCATCCCTTTATTTCTAAGGAGGGCTTTAGACCTTACAAATGAAACCAAAACAAGAAAAGAAGACATGACTTCAGATAAGAGTTCTATAACTCGGCCATTAATACCTCATGAATGGAAAAATGTCCCTAAATTGCAGTTTTCACCTCCGCTAATCTGAGAGATTTGGAAAGGAACAGAAATAACAAAACAGGAAAAATATACCATATTACCCTCCTGGGAGTCATGATTCTTTGAAATTCTTTTCAAGTTACAGGCACATATTCTGTATGCTGCTGTGAGAAATGGCTTCATCAAGTAAAGGCTTTCAATCTGGCCCTTCAAAGCCTCTAGGATGTGGCTCACCTGCTTCCTCATCTCATTTTCTACTGCTCTCTCTGTGCCAGACCAAATCCTCCCTGACTCCCACATCTTTCGCTTCTCTGCCTTTTGAGCATGTGTGAGGTGCTAATATGTGTTTCTCAGAGGGGAGTAGAAAACCAAGGTGGGGAAGCTCCATGGTCAAATAAATCTAGGAAATGTTACACCAATCAGTATAAGACAGGGTGTTTTTTAGTATAATACTCAAAACCTTTTAAAACCTTAGTGTTCCTTTACATCTCCAAAAGGGGAACATAGTCCAGAATGAGTGCAACCGCTCATCCCAGGTGCCTAGGACAGCCCCAGTTTACACCTGTTGTCCCAGCCCAATTAATTAGTGTCCTTTTTCGCTTTTAAAATGCCTCATGTTGAGCAGTATGATTTTCCTATATATAGCACTTTCAAAATTAATTTGACAACCACACCCATTTACCATAGAATACCTGAGTATCCTGTGAACACAATTTGGGAAACATGACCTGTGCCCCACTGTGTTAGCTGTCTACCTCAATCTCAAATAGTTTACACTCTGGCAGACTCTTCCCTTATTACTGGTCCTCTTCCGCACTGGAAGTACTTTCTCCCTCTCTGAAAGTCATAATACCTTCTCTAGACCTTTCCCTTGAGACATATAGCATTTTCTGCCCTATTTTTAGTTTGGGGTTTAAGCTTTCCTTCTACTACTCTAACATTTATACTAAAATTCAGGTAGCGTTTCACTTTTTATTCTCTTGCAATGCCAAACTCGAAAACCACCTTTGAATGATTAAACTTAGTTGCACCTTTCTCTCAGTACGCAGAGGTAGATCCTCAGTGCAGGTCAAGGCAGCTCCCACCACTGCCCTCTCGTGCCTTCTTAGAGACCTCTGCTCATTACCCGCCCCACCCCCTTTTCTCTCTCCCACTTACGTACTTAAACATGCTCAAGATTCTCCTGTCTTAACAAAGCCTGACTTCAACTTTGCCCCTGCAGCTACTACTACCTTACCTTTCTCCCATCTTCATAGTCTAACGTCTCGAGAGTCAAACAAATGGCTCTTTAGACTTATTCTCTTCCCATTCACTTGTCAATCCACTTCCAGCTGGCTTCTGTCTCCAACCCTGCACCCAAGCTGCCCACATCAGAGTCACCACTTTTTTTCTAAATCAAATAGAAACTTCTCATTTGGGTTTGAAAAGCTCAGATTCTGAAAAAGTTTCCTTCTGTGATTTATACTCTCTTTAAAAGTGCCCAAAGTCTCCAAAATTTGAACATAGTATTACCATATGATCCAGTAATTGCACTTCTAAGTAGTATATACCCAAAGGAACTGAAAGCAAAAAACCCACACTAATACTTTTACACTGATGTTCATAGCGGCATTTTTCAATAGTCAAAGGTACAGGGAGCCCAAATCTTCATCATGGAGATGAGTGGATAATCAAAATGTGCTGTATACATTCAATGGAGTATTTTTCAGTATTAAAAAGGAATGAAATTCTGATACATGGCACAACATGGATGAAGCTAAAGGACATTGTGCTCAGTGAAATAAGCCATACACAAAAGGATAAATATTCTACAGTTCTACTTATATGAAATATCTAGAACAAGCAGATTAATAGAAACAGAAAGTAGAATAGAGGTTATCAGGGGCTGCAGAAGGGGGAAATTAGGAGCTATTGTTTAATGGATTCCAGGTTTTTGTCTGAGATAATGAAAAAGTTCTGGGAAAGCATAGTGGTGACGGTTGCACGACCTTGTGCATGTATTGGGTGCCACTGAATTGTATGCTTGAAATATGGTTAAATGACAACTTTTGTTATGTCTGTTACACCACAATTTTTAAAAAGAAAGTGACCAAAGTATTAAAGTCTTTGAAATTAAAACTTTCATAGTAAACAGAGAAAAATCCATTTCATAACTCCCTTCTGTTCAAGAAGAATCTCATTCTGGGGGAAAACCTGACCTGGGGAATTCCCAACCAAGGTGGGCGTCCTGGGCAAGCATCCTGTAAAGAGCTCTCCACCTAAACTTAGCTCTGCCCTCTCTGATTACACAGCCACACTTTGTTTTCCCAGTACCAATGTTTCTGTAACATTAGAAGCCAGATCATATTTTCCTAATAACTTAGATTATATAGGCAGAGGGGTTTCATTTCATTTTAAATTGCTCTTCAGGTGGCAGTGCTCCAAAAGGTTTCCCTTCAGGTAGGTCTCTCCAGTCCTCTCTTACCTTCCTTACCAACCTCTCAACCTATCTTCACTCATTCCTTTCCTAAGAGGACAGTGATTTCTTGAGAGAGAGAGAAAGAGAGAGAGAAACCAGCCCCTTATAAAATATGTGTGATGTGAGTTGTCCTGGGTGGTTGGGGAAGGACATCAAAGTCCACCCCTGCAATCCCAGATTAAATCTTTTATTGAGCATGAAGTTATCAGTGCTCCAGTTTCCTGCCCATGGTGTATTTTATTCTTCTGTGTTATTCTCTGCCAGTAACGAATGGCCTGCTCCCCATGCCCAGATTTTCTGTAACAGCAGGGAGCCAAATAAATCAAAGTGATTTTTTGACTTTCAAAAATAACACATTACTTGTTATTATTTGTTGACATGTACCCATTGCCTGTTATAAAATTCCTTATCCCAGAGCCTCATAATTCTCAAACCCCAAGTAAAGCATCTCACTTCCTCAGGGTTTGCTGTAAGTCTATTACAGGAGAAGGCCTCTTGTCTTGCAAAGTGTGAGCTTTTATTTGGTTTGGTAGCAGTTGAGCTCCTTGTAAAATTCTCACTCAAAGGATAAGTAAGATGTCCAAAATCCTGCCTGGGCTGATTTTTCCCATTGTGAATTTGGTCGATTTGAGGGAGGGTAGATTAAAAAAGCATTGAGGTTTTTTTAGTTATTAAGGCCTGAACGTGGACTGTGGTAGTGGAAAAGGAATGATTCCAAACATATTAAAAACATGAGAAAGGAAGGCACTTGGTATCTGAAAAATTTGTTTCTCTGAGAGTCTTGTCCTTAGCTTCTGTGAGCTACCTGATCACATGGGAGAAATTTCCCTATTAGAATAAAGTTATAGGAAACCTCTTTTTTACTTTTCCCCTTAAAAAATTGTCACAAGGACTCTTTACTCCCATGGAATTTGAGGAGATCCCATGAAACTGTGCGTGAATTGTGCCTCCTCCAAGGACACTCCCTCATGCACACGACGCTGGCCGGATTTTGTAACTGCATTTATGACTGATTTACGGAACTTTTACTTGGCAGGCCTTGCTGTTACTGTTAGCTGGTTACTATGGATCTTTCAACATGCCACTCTGGCATGTTGCATTAAAAATAACCTCCCAAGACTGTACAGAATACATAGAACAACGGGAGTACAGTCATAGCTGCAGACTCCAGGCTCTGCTTTGGTGCCTATGTATTCACATGTGCTCCTATAGGAAGCGTGACTGCAGGAAAAAAATATATATAAACACCTTCTAAAGTGTCTGGCTGCATTGTAATTTTTCTAAGCTTCCCCAAAGCAGAATTTCTCAGAGATCAACAACATCCCAAACAACTATAGACCAAAAGAATTTTAAAAACACAAGTTATAATTATTTGTTAAGGGAATAAATCCAAAGACAGACTCTCTAGGGTTGAATCCTGGCTCCAGTACTTCACAAGCTCTGGGATCTTACCAAGTTATACCATGACCACAGCTATCTCATCTGCAAAACAGAATGGTAACACTATCAATCTCAAAGGGTCCTGCCAAAGATGAAGAGAGATATTTAGGTAAAAGTTATTGGTTAAGTACTTGTAATAGAAGGTGCTTAATAAAAGATTATCATCCTTTCAATGCCATTTTTCAGCCTGTAGACTCCTAGCATTTATCAACATGCAATTTATGTTACAGTGCCTGGCACTAAGTATGTGCTTAACTATTTATTTATTGTAAGAGTGATGTCCAGTTACTTAGCACATGTCTGATACTCTTATTTAGATTATATGCTTCTTAAAATCAGAGCTATCATTGATTCATCTTTGTATTTTCCACAGCTTTATGGTGGGGGCTGAATAAACATTTGTTGAATTAACTGGAAAGAGAAAGGCTATCACAGTATAAGAGGCAACGGTTAGTGTGTAAACTGGTAGAAAAAAAATCACAGGCTTCAAGTGCAAATATAATCTTGTGCCAAGAAAACATTGAAGTTCCCTGAAACTAAATGAATATATCAAGCTACATATGAATACAATATTTGTAATGCTGGGTCTGGTTCAGTGAGTCTGGTTCTAGCTGGGTACTGCAGAGGGGAGAAAAGCTTTTATCTCTATCCCACCCCTGGCCTCAGCCCATGAGGCTAGGCTTGCCCATAACTCAAGAGAAGAATTGCTCTCTCAGAGCCAGACACCACAGTCACCACAAGCAAAGCAGTTTCCTTATACCACTTCAAGAGTCATTGGATTCGGTGGCAGCAGCACAAGCAGAATACTTGTGCTGAGGGACATGGGGCCAGGGTAGTATAGACTCTGCCCCAGTTTTCCTCATGAGTGTTTGCAATAAACCAGCATGAACAGAACTGTGCCCATGCAGAGGAGAAGAAAGGCTGTCTCCTCCTGATAGGAAAGCCAGCAGGCCACTGGCTGGATCCTTAGCAGGGAAAATGGTAACAGGGTTCTGTGACTTGTGTCTGACCCCCAGGGCAAAAGTGAAAATTATAAATCGTGTGCGTGTGTGTGATAAAAAATATTTCCTTCTTTTCTGACAGTGTGTCAACACTTTCCAACCAAAGGCCACCGGGAGCACACTTAAAATTGACTAAGTTTGGTTTATTACTTATTCCAGTAAGGGATATGTTAGGAAGAGCCTATTATAGGATGTGGTCCTTGGTTGGGTGATTTGGGGAGGCTCTAGGAAAGTAGTAGTTCATTCTAGATTGGTTGTGTTCAGAAAGCCGAGATAATTCTATGATTAGGTATCTCAATAAATCTAATCTTTAAGAAAGACAGACTAGAGTGAGAATAAAGATAAATTGCCAAAGAAGCAGTAGTGACTTACATTAGCTGGAAGAGGGGAATTTTGGGAATTTGTGGCTTGGACAATAGTCATGGTTTGTCTGTGTTCAGGTGTGATTACAGAGTCATTGTCTTGACACATCACAGTCAGAGACTGGCTTTATCTGATGCTGATGCTCAGTGACACTGTGTTCAATAGGTGAACAACAAGACCTAACTATGAGTGCAAAGCCTGTTGGCAACACATAGGTCTAGCTGATTGTGCCTGGCATGGGGCAGGATGTCAGTTAGTAACATAGTAAATGACAAAAATGGAGACCCATTGGAAATGTATTTCAGCAGGTCTTCTGATAAAATCTCTTAGCTCTTGGTATAACCATATAGTGTTTTAACTGATTGATGGTGGCACCCAATGAGAATTTATTGAATAGCAGGTTGAAGACCTGCATTATCTACCAGTATGCCACAGGGCAAGATCCTTGGTCCTGTATTGTCAATTTGCTTATCAATGAAGGCATGTGATCAAAATCTAAACAGATAATAAATATATTAGGCAGGAGATTTTTATTCCAAAAAAAGTCTCCACAGTCCTTAATGATGGCCTGCATCAAAAATGATGAAGCTTAATAACAATTACTAAAAGCACCTAATTTAGGTTCAAAAACTCAGTACCAAAGACAAGATAAAGAGAGACCTAAGAAGCAACAGAAGGGTAGAAAAAAAAAACTAATAGTTTAGCTGAATGTAAGTTTTAATGCAATCAACCATGGCTATAAAAAAAAGTAGTGTCATTTTAGACTACATAAATGGGAAGATGAACTCTTTAATGAGGGGATTGACAATCTATCCATTCTGCACTTTTCTGGCAACACCTAAAGTACTGAGTTCAAGTCTGGCCATCACATTTTTGAAGGATATAAAGTCTCCATCAGAGAAAATGACTATGACCTCCCCCTTCACTTAGAAAAGAAACATGAGCAATACCAAACAAAAACACAGAGTCATAGGAGAGGTGATTGAAGAAGTAGTCCACATTTAGCCTGGAGCACAGGAAGGAGATCCAGGGGATACATGAAAACTGCTTTTAAGTATTTTAATAGTTGTCATGTAAAAGAGGAATTAGTCTATTTTTGTCTGGTTTAAGGACTTGTGATCAGTTAAAGTTAAAGGGAGGCAGATTTTGCTTTTAAAATTCATGCACATATGCACACATACAATCACATCAGAAATCCTCTTTCTATTGAGGGAAAAATTGTTCATGATTAGAACTCTGCAAACAGAAGCTGAAGGACCAAGGATGAGGGTGCCATGGGAGGGAATCAGGAGTAGAAGATTGAATTTCCAGCTCTTTGATTAGAGTTTTTATATGATAAATACTTATAATACCATAGTCTCTATTTTTTCAGACTTCTAATTGGCTTGACTTGTTTCCAGTAGAAGTTATTTTTTCCTAGACACACATTCCATTCAGAACCCTATAGAATGGTTTACATATTTATCAAATATATGTATTATGCAGCAAGAATCTTAATAAGAAGTTCAGTTTGTTCCCAAACAATTCCATGGTTTGAACTTGATTAACTGCTTTGGTAGTATTTCACCTGCTTTCTTGTACCTATTTGCATCTTAAACTGTTTGCTTTATATCTGAATACTAAATACTCTGCATCAAAAATTGTGGGGGGGTTTCATAGCTACATTGATCTGTGCCACCTTCTACTCTTGTGTAGTAACAAGATTTAGCTTCACAACAATGTAGTTCTAGTTTTGTCGAACTTAAGAGTTATAAAATTTTATGATCCCCAAGTTCCTTAAACTCTACATCCTTCCCTGACTTAACACTGAAAAACTGGTGAGTCTCTGTCAACCTGGGTAACACTGTCCACCCTGCCCTGGTGATTCCCTAAGACTCCATCCAACCCAACTTAGCACCCCCTCCCCCCCCACACACAAGCTGTTTCCAATAGCTTTTCCACACAAATGACCTGTCTTGACTTGTGCTCCAGAGTTTCCTAAAAATCTGTCAAAGGTTCACAAACCCCAAACAAGCAACATCTGGCCCAAGTGTGTCCTGTACATGTTGCTAAGTGGCCCCAGGCCCAGCACAAGCAGCAGTCAGCCTCAGTTCACAGCTTGGCCTCTCCTGGGCAACTTCAAGCCCAGCTCAAGTAGCAGCCATCTGCAGACAGCTCTGTAGCACATATTGGGTGGCCCCAGGCAGGGCACAGGCAGCTAATGACATTTGTCTGTACCTCCTGGGAAGACCCACAGCCAGTGCACCCAGCAGACAGCTTCAGCCCATGTTGAAGTGCCACCCAATCATTCCCACAAGTGACACATTCAAGGGGCAGGCCCAGCAGGTACCAGAGCCCAGCTGAATCAAGTCCTGTTCCAAGGGGTTGGTGCCTGCTCAGTAGCTCCTCTGCTGTATTTGCAAGCAATCCTCACAATCCACCAGGGAGTAAATCCCTTCCAGTGACATAACACCAGGAATCAAGACTCAATTATTGAACAACAGGAGGGTATACAAAGCCCACACTGGGGATGCACCTGGAGCTCCCAGCTCAGGTGACTGCGGAGGCTACGCCAGTAAGCAATACAGGACACCTACTACATAAGACCACTCTACCAAGACCAGGAGATGTAGCAGCCCTACTTAATATGTAGACACAAACACAGGGAGACAGTCAAAGTGAAGAGACAAGGAAACATGTCCCAAATGTAAGAATAGAACAAAAATCCAGAAAAAGAACTAAATAAAATGGAGACAAGCAATTTATCAGATATAGAGTTCATAACACTTGTTAGAAGGATGCTCTTCACAGCAATATAGTTCTGGTTTAGTGGGAAAGAATAGAAGGAACTTAGTGAAAACTTCAACAAAGAGCTGAGAAACTTAAAAATGGAGATAAAAAACAACAAAGAACCAGTCAGAAATGAATACTACAATAACTGAAATGAAAAATACATTTCAGAGAATCAACAGTGAAGTAGATGTAGCAGAGGATCAAATCAGCAATTTGGAAGATTTAGGAAACAGAAAGCACCCAATGAGAACAACAACAAAAAAATCCAAAAATAAAAATGAGGATAGTTCAAGGAACCTCTGGGACAACTTCAGGCAAAGCAACATGCACATCACAGGGGAACCTGAAGGAGAAAAGGGAGATCAAGGAATTGAAAGCATATTTGAAAAACTAATGATGGAAAACTTCCCTAACATGGTGAAGGAAATAGACATACATGCCCAAAAGTTCAGATAATTCCAAACAAGATGAACCCAAAGAGGGCCACACCAACACACATCATAATTAAAATGCCAAAGGTTAAATACAAAGGGAGAATCTTAAAAGCAGCAAGAGAAAAGCAGGTACCATATTTTGCCATATATAATGCACCCCCATGTTTCTGGCTCAAACTTTCAGGAAAGAAAAATCTTTCATTTAAATTTTTTAATCAAATTATTTATTTATTTATATTTAGGAACAAAACTGATTATCATATTCTGTATTTTGCATGCAGATGTCATTATTGCTTTCTAGAAGAATACTTTTAATGCATAAGTATAAATAAAAGAATTAAAAACATTTATATAGACACAGGCTTAGTAATACCCATGTATAATACACATTCTTATTTTTCCCTCAAAAATTTGGGCAAAAAGGGTGCGTTATACAAGGGAAAATATGGTAGGAAGCTCCCATAAGACTGTCATCTGATTTCTCAACAGAAACTTTGCAGACCAGAAGAAATTGGCAAGAAATATTCACAGTGGTGAAAGCAAACACCTACAACCAAGATTAATTTACCTAAGAAAGCTGTCATTTAGAATTGAATAGCAGATTAAGACCTTCCCAGACAATAAAAAGCTAAAGCAGTTCATCATCACCAAACCATTATAATATGAAATGTTAAAGGATCTTCTTTAGGAAGAAGAAGAAGAAAAGATAAAAAATATGAATAATAAAATGGTGATAAATACATATCTGTCAACTATTACATTAAATGCAAATGTATTCAAACCTTCAATCAAAACAATGGCTGAATGGAAAGCAAAACAAGACCCTTACACATGCTGTCTATAAAAAATTCACTTCAGATTAAAAGACACACACAGACAGAAAGTAAAGGGATGGAAAAGTTATTTCATAAAAATGGAAGCAAACAAACAAAAGTTGAGGTAGCAATACCTATTTATATCAGACAAAACAGACTTTAAAACAAAGGCTATAATAAGAAAAAAGAATGACCAAAAAATTCCACTTCTGGGTATTTATCTGAAGAAACTTAAAACACTGAAAGACCTACACATCATATGTTCATTGCAGCATTATTTACAAGCCAAGATATGGAGCAAACTAAGTTTCCATTAATAGAAAATTGAATAAAGAAGAAATGATGCATCTATACAATAGAATATATCTCAACCATAAAAATGAGTGAAATTTTGCCATTGCAACATCTTGAATGGACCTAGGTAGTATTGTGTTTATGTGAAGTAAGTTAGACTGAGAAAGACAAATACCATGTGATTTCACCTATATGAGGAATCTCAAAAACAAAACAAACAAGCAAACAGACTCATAGACACAGAAACAGACTGATGGTTGCCAGCTGGTTGGGGTTTAGAGGAGATGAGTGAAAAGGGATTAAGAAGTTGATAGTTATAGAACAGTCATGGGGATATAAAGTACAGCACAGGAAATATAGTTAATGATATTGTAATAACTATGTATAGTATCAGATGGGTACAAGATTTATTAGGATAAGCACTTCATAAGTTATATAAATGTCTAATAACTGGGCTTTACACCTGCAATTAAGATGTATATCAACTGTAATTGAAAAATTAAAAATTAATCCTAACTGGTGTGGCTCAGTGGATTGAGTGCTGGCCTGCAAATCAAAGGGTCGCTAGTTCAATTCCCAGTCAGGTCACATGCCTGAATTGTAGGCCAGGTCCCCAGTTGAGGGCACTCAAGAGGCAACTACACGTTGTTTCCCTCTTTCTCTTTCTCCCTTATTTCCCCACTCTCTAAAAATAAATAAATAAAATACTTTTAAAATATTATTTTAAAAATGCAATCTATATATATCTATATAGATATATATGATGATAAATGGCTTGCCATTTTAACTTTGGAAAAAAAACAGTGAGAGATTGGTAAGTACAAAAAAGTATCTTTTCTTAGTATACACAATTACCTCTTAATTGAACTCTTATTCTTTGAGTTTTTTAATGAAAATCTCATATATAATTAGTATTTTTGAACCTTAAATATATAGTATAATATTAATTCATTTTGCATGAACTTTTCTTTTAGTCTGTGTTGTCTAGAAAGCACAGCTTGAGGTAGGAACACCTGGTGTGTTGATGATTGTGATATTGTAATACAATAAGAAATATATACTTTCGTCCTTATATCTGGCTTCTGGCCAGAGCTTTGAAAACCTTTGTAATTTCCTAATAGATAAAGTTACTAGGAGTATCTTTTTTTCTGATATTTGGTCTTTGATTCCCGTTCCCAACACAAAGTTCCTAAATTCATTGGAATTTCCTGGGTGATAGGAGTATCTTTTTTTAAAAGATTGTATTTATTTACTTTCAGAGAGAGGGGAAGGGAGGGAGCAAGAGTAGGAGAGAAACAACAATGTGTGAGAGACACACTGGTCAGTTGCTTCTCACATACTCCCAACTGGGAATCTGGTCTGCAATCCAAGCGTGTGCCCTGACTGGGAATCGAACAAGCAGCCCTTCGGTTTGCAGGCCAGCACTCAATCCATTGAGCCACACCAGCCAGGGCACTAGAAGAATCTTTTATTTAAATGAGGTGACTCTTGGTGGGCTTCTAGATAGCTTCAGGATGAGTTCGTCACCAGGAAAACTGAGCCATGTTTGGAAGCTTGGAATTTTCATCCCAACCCCCATCCTCTGTGCAGAAGAAAGGGTTTAGAGATTGAGTTAATAATCAATTATGCCTATGTGAGGAAGCATCCATAAAAATCCCTAATCTATGGAGTTCAGAGACCTTCTCAGTTGGCAACCACATCCATGTACTGAAAGGGTGACACATTCCAACTCCATGGGGGTAGAAGTCCCTGCTCTCAGGAACCTCCCAGACCTCGCCTTATGTGTCTCTTCATCTGACTCTTTATCTGTATCCTTTATCATAGCCCTCATTATAATAAACCAGTAAATATAAGTGTTGCCCTGATTTCTGTGAGCTGTTCTGCCAAACTATTGAACTTGAGAGGGGGTTCATGGGAACCCTGAATTATTGCAAGTTAGAAATATAGGTGACAACCTAGGACTTTCAGTTGGCTGAAGATGGAGATAGTCATGTGGAACTGAGCCCTTAACTTGTGATACCTGACAATAACTTGAGACAGATAGTGTCAGCACTGAATTGAATTGTAGATATCCACTAAGAATCAGAGACATATTTCATGTTTAGGGGAAAATATCACATATTTGGTGGCCAAAATTGTGAGTGTGGGAGTAGTAGAGAGTAAGCAGAGAAGGAAACTGAGAGGTTGGGTTTTATTTTTTTTACAATGTTTTATTTGTGAATACCATCCCAAGCCAGCAAGAGTAAGGGCAAAAAGAAAGTGAAACTGGAAAAGAAGCTAAGCCATACAAGGTGAAAGATTCATGCTGAAAGATCCCTGCTGGCCAGTGCTTTACATGGGCGAGACTCAGTAGGTGTCCTGACTGATCTTATGGAGAAACTGTGCCTCAAGGGAAGGAGGTACTTGGAATGTATCTGCCTTCTTACCTCCTGACTCCTGTTTTCCCTTAGTCAAAGTTGGACCCAGGGGCAGTTAGCTTCCCAGCCCTTCCAGGTTGCCACATTCAGCTACTTTGGCATCCTCTTGGAAAGCCAGAGCCCACACCGTGCTGTGCTGCATTTCATTCACATCCAGAAGAGACGGGAGCCCAGCCCTCCCAGGGCCTGGTCTCACCAGGCACTAGAATCACTTGGACTCTGCAGCTGAGACGGAGGCAGAGCAAGTGGCTGAGGATCCAGGAGACAGTACAGAGTAACTCTGAGGAAGCACTCAAGCTGTTTTGGATACACTTTCTCTGACTCTCTAAACCTCTATCCCTTGCCACCTTTAGTGAACCTTTAGTACTTAGTCTGTACTCTTCATGGCACAGGCTTCTAGTGTCTACCACATCTGAATCTCCTCTCCCTCCTAGACACACAGGAAGATGACACTTCCTGCCTCTTTGCAGTCAGGTGGGGTCATATGACTTGTTCTGGCTAATGGTAATGAGAAGTGCCTTCTGTGCTTCTGGGCCAAAGCATATAAGAGCAAGTGCAAGTTCTCACATTGTTTTTCTGCAGCAGCAAACATGAAAGTCATGTGGAAATACTGGAGCTGCAGAGGGAGGCAGACTGAATCCCTCCCTCTCCTCTCAGGGAGGCAGCATGGTTGGAAAAAGCTGAATTTATATTTCATTAGTCAGACTTATCTGATAAGCAACGGAAATCTTCTCTAACTAACTCAGGCAAAATAGAAAGGGAGGCTGGAGAGGCAGCTTTAGAAAGTAGGCAGAAACCAGAGACTCAGTAGTAACAATCACAGTCAAGGTCAGGCCAAGGGAACTCTGTGGCTAAGATGCTCCTGCTGGCCACACCCTCTGCCTTGACAGACACCACTGCTGCTGGACTCTTTTTACTGCCATGAATAATTTCTAAATGGCCCTTGTGTCTTTGTCTCACTGCTATAAGGACAGAAATTGTCTCCGCCTGTATGGTATGACCATATCCTAGCTACAAGAGGGATAGTGAAAAGGGACATCTGCCCCATTCTCTTTCCATCCCACCAATACCACACACTGGGGCATTCCTGCAGGTAGCCAGGAGCTTGAACACTGAGCAGCCAGAAAAATCCAACTATCCTACAAATGCCCACTGCAGTCATATGCTACTTTATTTACACTATAATGCCTGGCCACAATGCTTTCTTACAGTAGTCAATGAAGAAATATCTGTGATTGATGAAGAGCTGCATAGTTCAACTATATAGGAAATAAATAGGAAGCTGTTTATTCAGAACCTAACTACTGAGTCAGTATTGGGTGAGCACAAATCAGGATTCAAAAAGGGAATGCGACTTAGGAACAGAAAGTTCTAACAATGATGCCGCTATAGTAATAACAACATAGTTATTACTGTCCTTCCTCCTAGACAGAGCTTTGTCTTTTTTGTCCTATGTGGGCCTCAATAGCCCCTTGCTTCTTCCTTCTAAATTCCCATTTTCTGGGAGAAGCAAAAACACCAGATCTGAGCATTTTGCTCTCCCCTTCTTTGTTGAAATAAACACATGACCCTGATTACCACCACATTCAAGCACCTGTAGCCTACATGCCTTAGGTGACTGTTTCCCATTCTCTGCAAAAAGCTTGAGATTAAACTAAAAAAAGGACCCATATCCTTTTTCCTCTGGGGCTCTCTCTACCATTCAGTATGTCATTATACCAATAAACCTATCCAAAGCAAAACAAAGAAATTCTAGATGTGTAGATAATTGGTTATTAGGAAGTTGTTAAAAGGTGACTAATATATTTTCATAACCTTTTGAGACACCCCATAAAATTTTCCTTGATTTGGAAACAAAATACTAATGTAAATGGGCACATAATATAACAGGTTAGCACATCTTCTTTTTACATTTTGAAAAGAATAATTAAACTCAGAATTTGAGGAAGATTGTCCTGGTCATTTGTATAGAAAGAACTGGAACAAGATGAGTGAAGGCAGGTGATAAAGACCAGGATGCAAGATGTGGAGATTAAAGAAGCACAGCATAAATCTAAGAAAATTCTAGGGTCTACTCCAGCAGGATCTGTATGGTAGATGCCAGGGAAAAATAGTACCACTGGGAGCAAGAGGGCTTCTGATAGGCAAAGAATTCCAGCTCCCCTCTTGCAACATATAGCAACAGCCTGATAGTGATTGTTTTGGCAACAACGAACAGGGCAACAATCAAAGGCAACATGCCCCAGGGGACTAGCCTAAGAGGTATTCACTCCTAAATTATATGGAATATATTTCAGTGGCCATCTTGATTAGCAGATCTACTGTCACAGCAATGCAACATTTGTATTCAAATAACTCTTATTTTCCTTACTAATGGTCCCAAAGCTCAAGAGTAGTGAGGCTGGCAATTTGGGTATGAGAAGGCGTACAATGCTTCGTTATGTGAAAAGGTGAAAGTTGTTGACTTATTACAGAAAGAAAAAATTGTATGCTGAGGTGGTTAAGATCTATGGTAAGAACAAATCTTCTGTCCATGAAATTCTGAAGAGAAAAAAAAAATTGTGCTAGTGTTGATGCTCCTCTGACATATTGTCTGAAAATCAGTGTAGCCTAATACTTTGTCACAATGCCTATGTCATTCACATCACATCATCTCTTCACGTGGGCATTTTATCACCTCATGTCACCTCAAGAGGAAGAGAGGTAAGTATAGTGCAGTAAGGTATTTCAAGAGAAAGACAAAGAGAGAGAGCACATTCACATTACTTTTTTTACAGTTGTTCTATTTTTTCTCATTGTTAATCTCTTACTGTGCCTAATTTAAACATTAAACTCTATTGCGTGTGTGTATGTATGTATGTATAAGAAAAAGAGTATATATAGGGTTCAGTGCTATCTGTGGTTTCAGGCATCCACTGGGGGTCTTGGAATGTATTCCATGCAGATAAGAGGAGAGCAATGTAACTAGGTACAAATTACAGACTTCCCTGAGGATGTTTGCCTCTTCATTTTGGTAATGATAATGTGATTTTTCTTTTTGTGTTTCTCTTTTTGCCTTAGCTTCCAGAGCTAGTCTGATGCTCAACAACAAAATACAGTATACATATATTAATCTGTATGATTAGAATACTTGCTTTCTCCTTTTTGCCTTTTTTTCTGATTTTTCTTCTATTATTCACTTATTCAATAACGATTTGTGTACCTAATACATGTCAGACACTTTGCCAAGTATAGTGGATACAAAGATGAACACAACTTGGTTCCCACCTTCAAAGACCTCATAGTCTAATGAGAAAACTTACATGAAACAATGAACTGTAAAGCAATATGATAAATACTATAGAGTAAAATTAAGCACACAGAATAGTAGGAGGACAGGTTAGATGGGTCAGGTTGGTGAGGAGGTTTGAGTTGGATCTCAATATAAGATTGAGTTGGATGGATGGTGGTTGACTGGGGTGAGGGGCTGGAAAAGAGCACTGCAGCTAAATTTGTACTTACCGAAATTTTACTTTGATTAAACTTATTGAGTAGGTATATTTTGTTAAAATTGCTTTAAATCCTTCTAGAAAAAGAGATGGGAGATGATAAAATAGACAGACAGTCAGGTTTTCATGCCCATGGAGTCTTAGGCAGTTGGGAGCAAGGGGAAAGAAGCAAGCAGCCAAAATGAAGCCTGATCTCAGACTCAAGAATAAAGGTGCAATTATTACTTGCAAATCCAGAGCACTTAGATGTTCATTTCTTGAGGAGGTTTAAAGCTTATTCTGCTTGCCTTTCCTCATTGTTCTCTTTCTCCCTGGTCATACCATGCATTTCTACTCTCTGACTGTTCTCTCAGGACATTAGCATAAATCTCAACAGATTTTTTTGTTCTTTATTTTCTTTGTTCTTTATTTATTTTATTTTATTTTTGGTTCTGCATTTAGTGATAATACACTTCAGGTTAGTCACTTAAGCCTTGACAAATTTTATCAAGGCTTTTCTTCCATTAATTCAATGCCATGGAGAATTCCTTGTGACAGATAGGGTCAATGGAACCAAAACAAGTTTCCAGAATCAAATTATTGAGTCCTCAGTTCTGGACCCCTTCACATTAAGCACCCTCTATTTATATGAATAGCACACAGTTCCGTCACCGGACCACTGCTCCAACATGCAACAGCCAGAACCACATTGCCTTGGGGGTCCATTAGGTAACGAACGGATGTGATTCGTTACCTAATCATATCCCCCGTGATCCTTCATCTCTCCATCTGTATTTCCTATTCCTACCGACCCTTAGGCCACCTTTCACTCCCGCCCTCCAACTGTCACTGTTACGATGGTTTGTGCCTTCTCCAGCCAGTTCCTCCTCAATAGTCCCGGTCAGGCCAGCCCACACGCCTGTTCATGGACCAGCACTGATACCGCTCATGTTCTCTTTCCGACGCTGCCAGAAGGAGAGGGTTGTGGGGCAGTGTTCATAACACCAGCAGTCATGCGCAGTGATGCCCTGTGTCTTCCCATTCTCTCACCACTCACTCACTCACTGACACCTAACAATGCATTTCTCAGAATGTATCCCAGTCATTAGGCAACACATGATTATGTTGCCACAGATTTGATTTTCTCAACCTTTACTCTTGCTCTCAAAAAAGTTTTCTCAAGGGCTTGACACTGACTGAACATCATGTTTACTTTGAACACATTTCTTTAAAAGTCCACATTCCCACCACATTCTCATTCCCACTTTTCCAGAGATTTTAGCTTCCCTTTCCTAACTAGGCAACCTCTCCCTTCCTGACAAGTCTTCCCAAAGTCAAGATCTGCTCATCCACATTGGAACATAAACTCCCCAGGGAAGGAAACTTGTCTTTCTACATATTTGTCAAGTATCGTGTACATTTAGAGAGTTAAATAAATAACAAATAATAGATTCAGCATGAATGTGTTCAATAAATACCTTAGGTATTATCCTGAGGCTCCAATTACACTGAATCTATGGACATGAGCTATATAAACAGAGAGCTGATTACAAAATAATAAAATTATGTTTTGGCTGCTCGATAGTGGTAACAAGCTATCAGTGTGGCTGGGTGGCCAAGATGTCTTCTATCCCCCATCTTTAAGAACAAAGCTTCAGCTATCACCCTCACCAGGCATCGTACTGAAAGGGCTATGCAAAGCTGGAAGACTAGCCTGTCTGTGAGACATACTCAAATATGCAAATGACAGATGGGTGGCTGCAAAGGTAAGGGGGGAGGGCTAAATGGGTAGATGAGATCAATTATAAGGTGACCAGTATACAGATATTGAATTATAATATTGTACACCTGAAACATATATAATGTTATAAACCAATGTTACTCCAATGAAAATTATTTTCAATAACAACAAAAAAAAGCTAGCCCAGTACAATTTTCCTTCCCCTGCAAAATCGACCGCAGCCTAGCTGCTGAACCCTCTCAGGTGAGGGTCCTCAGCAGCGGTACATGGTGCTGCACAATTACTTGCCTGGTATCTGTTGTTCCCAGTTATTGTATGGGTCTGGCTCTGTCTCCTTACTAATCTCTAGGTTCTTAAAAAGCGTCTCTTCTTTCTTTTTTTATTCTCTCACATTATTGAACACTTTATCTGTGCTCAAGAATTATTTGAGTGTTTTAAAATTAAATTTATTGAAGTGACATTGGTTATTAAGATTATATAGCTTTTTCTGTCTCTCTATATTTGACCCCTCTTACTTTTTCCTATCCCTTGCCCGCTTCACTCTGGTAACCACCACACTGTCTGTGAGTTTTCCCTTGTCTTGTTGGTTCATTTGTTGCCTTTAGTTTTCTATCCCACCCACCTGTTGGTTCACCACATGGTTCTTAGCTGTTTCTGACTTATTGCGCTTAGCACAGTAATCCCTAACTTTTTTGGCACTAGGGACCAGTTTCGTGGAAGACAATTTTTCCACAAACCTGGGTAGGGGAGATGCTTTCAGGGTGATTCAAGCATATTACATTCAAGTTCACCTCCTGCTGTGCAACCTGGTTCCTAACAGGCCTGGACAGGTACCAGCCCACAGCCTGGAGGTTAGGGACCCTTGGTTAGCCTGATACTCTCATAGTCCATCCATGTTGTCACATTTGTCAGTATTTCATCTTTTCTTATGGCTGAGCAGTGTTTCATTGTATATATGTACCACCCTTCCATCATTTTGGCTAATCTCTTATTTGTAATGTTTTTGAATTATGTATATAAAATATTTCCAATATACAGAAAAGAACCAAAAACAAATATGATACTTATGTATCCAGACCTGGATTAAACAGATGTTAATATTTTGCCATGTTTTCATCAATCCTCTCTTTTGTGTTTAAATGCTAGAAACACAAAGAAAATCATCCCATTTCTACTCTCTCCTTTGTTCCTCATTATAAGGCTTTTTCAGTTGATCTAGTTTATTCATATCTCAGGTTTTTTACTACTACCCATGTAATTATCTATACACTATACTCATATATTATTGTTTTGTGTATTTTAAAAACTTATACCTCTGGTAGTATTATATATATATATATATATATATATATATATATCTTGCTACATCTTGCTTTATTCAGGTGAGAGTGTATTTTTTAAATTCATCCGTGTTAATATTTGTGAATCCAGCTCATTCATTTTTCCCCTGTACTGCTGTCCATTGCCCTTTGGAAGGGGAGTTTGGCCATCCCACCATTTGGCTGTTCTAAGTAGTGCTCTGCAGTGAACGTTTGTAGACATCACTCCTGGGGCATGAACTTCTCCAGGCAGTGTTTGGTTGATAACACTGAAGCCCAATTGCCCACTCCAAATCCAAGTTCCACCACCAAGTCACAATAGTGTGACCATGGGTGTGTTATTTGATTTATTTGTGCCTCAGTTTCCTCTTCAGTAAAACCAGGTTAATGATAGCATCTCCTTTCAGAGAATAAAGTGAGAAAAGAGTCTTCCACAAAGCAAGCACTCCATCTATGACAGTAGTTGTTATTGGGGCAGATACTTAGGAACTGAAGGTCTGAGGGTCTGAGCATCTTTAACTTCACTAAGTATTGTCAAAATGATTTTGTGTTGGTTGTACCCATTTACACTCTCACCAGCACTATACAAGTTCTTGTCCCCCACATCCTCACCAGGATTTGACAACCTTTTGAATGCAAGGAGATTGAAGAATGAGATGAGAGAACAGGAGGAAATAGAAGTGTGCTGGTAAAGAGTAATGGTAAAGGTGAAATGACCAGCAGGAGGAGAGCAATCAGTGGGAGATTTGAAAAAAGTGGGGAAAAGTGAGTTCTTTTAGGTAGGAAGTAAAAGTTCATTTAGAGTCAGACTCAGTAGAAACTCTGGAGACTTACAGAAAATAAGGAGGCATGGTACTAAGACATAATGTTAACCAAGGGAATGTATAAGGCTAATAGAGGAGAAACTGAATAAACATAGGCCTTTAGGAATTTGTTAGTGACTTCTCAAAGAGGGTCTGAGCTTTCTTAGGTGGTGTAAATAGGGACAAATGAACTCTTTCTGAAAATGAACAAGGAAAGAGAGAGTAGCAAAATGTCAGGGTCCATAGAGTACCCAAGGAGGTGGCATTTTAGGGAAAGAAGGTGATTGGAAGTATTATTTTATCTGGAGACCAATGGACCAGAGTCACCTCTCTGGTATGGTTTCAGCATCTGCAGTATCTCTGTGATTTGTTTCCTCCACTCAATGTCTGCAGCCACTGCCCCCACCCTCTGATTCCATCACACCTGTGTGCTGCAGTGGCTGTCAGTGATGTGCTGAACCAGACTGGCAAGGCAGGTATTATCATTCCTGTTTTATGAATAAGAACTAAGCCTCAGATTCACTAACTAGCTCAAGATTGCACATCTTGAAAATAGTGAAACAGACCAAAGTCTGGGTGTCCTGATTCCAAGTCTAGGGCTCTTTACATCAAAAAGAATTGATATTTATCTTAAATTTTTCATTCTCAACTCAAAACTTTAAGAGGGTTTCATTTTTCCCCAAGACAATCATAACTCCTCTGTTTGACTTTCAAGACCTTTTCATCATTGACTCTGGTCTCTCTATTTCCCAAATACACTCTTAGCCACGCTCTCACCTCTCTACCCAGAGCATGTCTTGCCTGATAGGTGAGTTTCACCAAGTTCATTCCCACCTCTTTGTCTTTGTTTATGCCTTCCCCTCTGTTAGAGAGACTTCCATCCTTTATCCATCATCCCTCTAGGCCCTGTTCAAGTCCTGTACATTTTGTGATTGCTTCAACGCACACTTTCTGAACTGCTACACTGGCTGTTTCATCATGAAATATGACTCTATTGTACATTCTCTTGAATTGTCCTCAAATTGTTACCCTTTGCAACAAAATGCAAAGCAAATCACTAGTTTGTTTGCTTTGCATTTTTAATCAACTACTTGTTATATAAGGATTTTTCAATCACCCTTAGCCTACACTGAATGTATCAGGCCCTCTATAAATACTTAATAACTGATGAAATGTGGACAAATTGGAACTAATAGGAAATGGAAATTATGAAGACTTGGAAGTTATGATGAAATTGGTAGTCAAGATGAAAGTCTATAGGCATGATAGAAAATTTAAATGATGAAGTTTTAAGGCAAACTGGTTAAAAAGATGCAGAGACGGAGAGCAGCACCAGACTGAACCATAGCTTTGCTATTCCCCCTGTGATGTCTCTGGCTTTGTGACACTGCAAAACAGGGGAAGTGACTTCTTATCACTACTTAACAACAAGGCTTGCCCACACTCAGAAATAACAGTATTATCTGCAAATGTTGATCACATTGGGCATTCATGCAGCCAAACTTTTATTTTGCATTTATGAAGGGATGCAACATATTGTGTACATATTCAATTTTCCAAAGTTAATAAGAATCTTATTGGTGGAGAGATGTCAAGAAGGTCCTGACCCCTTCCCTGTGTGTAATTAGGGGAAAATACTCATATCTGTGCACAAGTAAATACACTTTGCAGAACAACATGTAAACAAATGCAAGTTCATATAGCACTCTATGTATTTCCATGTTGAACTGCTACTGATAAGAAGAAATAAAAGGAATAAATAACCCAATCAGAGAAATACAAATACCGTATGATCTCACTCATATGTGGAATCTAATGAACAAACTGAACTAAAAAGCAAAAATAGAGACAGACTCATAAATAAGAGAGAAGGATGACAGCTCTGTGAGGCATGGGGCAGGGAGAGGGGTTGGAGTGGAGGGACCAAGCAAAAAGGAAAAGGACTCATGGACAAGGACAACAGTGTGGTAATTGGTGGGGGAGGGTAGGTGGAGGTGGAAGAGGGTGTAAGGCAGATAAATGGTAATGGAAAAAACAAAGTAAAATTTTTTTTTAATTTTCCAAAATAAAGTCAGTAAAAAAGATGAACTTAATTTCACAGAGAAGAATGGTGAAAACATCCCAGTGTGTGCAAGGTCATGGAAGTGGAAGCAAAACCTTATCTCAGTACACCTGGTAGAGTATATAATAATAATAATAATATTAATGGAAAACTGGATATTAATAATATTATTACATTGTTATTGGTATTGATATTCTCATTTGATAATAGGAGATGGTTGGACATTTAAATTAACTTTCCCTACATCATACAATGAGTTTCTGACACAGCTAAAACAAGTGATATTTTGAGAACAGTTTACATTATAAAACACTGAAGCTGTATATATTTTTAAATACATCCAAGTACTCCTGTGTACTTCTTGGACAACAATGAGTAGAAACTAAAATATGGTCTTAAAATGCTTGCCTCACCAATATTGCAAAGGACAGGACAAGGAGCCTTCATATTTCCCTAGAGCAGAAAAACAGAAAGCTCTTTTTAATCATTAGCAATATTTCCTAAGGGAGAATATAGACTTCAGCCTATGCCAGAATTCCACATTACTACTCGAATTCAAAGATTAAGGGTGTGTTTAGCCCACACCCTACATTTTTGGGAACACAAGCCCTGCCATTATGTAAGGTCTGCTGAAGAGGATAACATGACTCTTCTCTGCATGGGAGAGCCTGTAGTCTGACCCATACATATATATATATATACATGTATTTTTCAATGCACTTTGTCCATTAGCCAAACTGACAGGTTACCACCCAGATACACACACATCTATCTCTATACCTGCTCCTCCTGTAAATGGTAGCACTTACACCAGACAGAAAACTCTCTTGGAATGACCAGTATATTTGTTTCAATCACCTACAGAGCCATAAAGTGGGAAAGATCCAGAATAGAGGAGTAGCTGATTTTAAATACGATATAATTTTCCTCCTAGACCACTGCTGAGAGCCGAACACACCACTGTATAGTATGGACCTTTGTTGAGGCTTATATTTCCCACCTGTATTTCTTTTTTCTTTTTCTAGCAACAGTCTGTCTTTGTGCCAACTCCTAAATAACCATAAATTTTGTTCTTATAAACCTTAATGAATGCTTGGCCAAGATGCTGTAACTATTGGCTTCTACATTGGAGCATAAATGGAAAGGGGGGAAAAAGTGTGCACTGTGAAAAACTGGATAAAATGGAAAAAAGATCACAGCAAACCCAAAGTCGCAATTTGCCTTTAATGTGAAGGAGGCCTTGTTTTCACGGTGTGGCAGCTTTCAGGGGTTTTAATCTCAAAGTGGCTGATCAATTTAAGGTAAGTGGCAGGCGTTTGGCCTGGTTCCCAGGCTTTGCTTTGCTGCTCTGCGAAAAGAAAGGACTCAGTCAGACACACAGACAACAGGCATCATCAGCGGCTCCCACATTCCAAGCATTTTAACACAGATTAGGTTGGCATGATTCTACTGTTTACTGAGATCTCCTAGGTGTTGCATTTTTCCTTCTCCTTGCCATGGTTATCCAAGATGGTTTTCTCAGGTCAGGACCTTCATATGCCAAATAGCTTGCAGGTCTGGGGAGGCAGAAAGAAGAGCATGGGTCAAGACTTCTGATTAGAATGCTATTTCACTTGCTCACTGCAAAATATGAGACTTCAGACAGCAGGTAATTGAGCACTGAACTTTTTGCCTTGGGCGTACATTGAGACAGGAACTGTTTTACATGCATTCCTGAGAAAGGGAAAACAAAGATAATTTCTTTAACAAGGAAAAACTTAATTCAGCTAGAAATGCCCAAAGGATTAGCAGTGTAATTTGTAGTTATTTTCTCTTCAGATGTTATAAGCATGAGACTTGCAGGTATGTTGAGCAATATTGTAATCAATATAGTCCATGTTTTAATTTACATTTTCACATTAAATGTTCTTTATTTGTTCAAAACAGTTAATGTTAAATGGGTTCCACAGGTCCTTGACCACTATCTCATTTTCTTAGCAAAAGTGACTTTTTCTTAATCTGTTTGACCTATAACCTAAGTTAAATAAAGTATGCATTCAGATGACAGAAGCGAAAAAATGTATAAGTTGTCTCTCATGTACTTTGGTTATATCATGCTTTATGGAAATTGTGTATTTTAAAATACATTTTTACAGTTTTTAAAGATACCTTGTCTTATTTTAATATAGTCAAATAAATCCTTTAATTATCCTCATGGAAGATTTACTCATTTTCTCTCTATGAAAATTTATCAAATTAAATAACAATATGGATGTTTTAAAATCATTTTCCACCTATTATTTTTCAAAAGCAATGTCAAATTATTATACTCACTATACCCAGAAATGTCTTTTTAACATTTCATAAGTTTACATTGATATATTTCTTTCAAATCTAACATTGTTGCAATTAAGTAATTTATATTTAGAATATGAATTCTTGTCTCTATTAGCTTAGAAACTAACGTAATTATATGCATTTATTTTAATTTAAATTGCTGTAAATGCAACAGTGGTTTTTTAAAAAATAATATATAACTCCTCATTGATTAAAAAAAAAGGAAATAAGTGAGAAGTGGAAAGCAGCCATGCTTCTGCTGCTGCTGGATATGTCTTGTTGACTCTTGTTGACATGTGATGCATGCAATGCTGGAACTGCAGTAGCCTCATTGCAACCATGAACAGTTAGCCTAAGAGAACAAGCCAGTAAGTATGTTGAGGATGGCAGACTGGAGAGTGAAGAGAGCATGGCCCCCACTGAGCCACAGAACCAACAATCCTGGCACCACTCTGCTTATGACTCCTTATGTGAGATAATAAATTCTATCTTATTCACCCAACAGTATTTACTGAGCACTTACCCTGTGGGATTCTCTAGATGACCTGTTCTAGGTTCCTGGAATATCTCAGTGAACAAAATATACAAGAGCCCTGCCCTTTTGGGACTAACATTGTAGCTGAGAAGATAATAAACTAAGAACATAAGTAAGAAAATTCTATTAATTAGGAAGTAGTAAGTGGGATAATTTAAAAGTAGAGCATGGTGAAAGCATCAGGAGTGCTGGGATTCAAGGGAGAAGACATGAGTTGAATCAAGTGAGGGTTGGTCTACCTCAGAGAGGAAATGAGATTTGGACAAACACTGAAGGGGAACAAAGGAGTTATTCTTTAAGACAGTAGAAAGGGGGAATGGGGTGTCTCGATCACCTGTCGGTGGTGACCACGGAATGCTGTGGATGGCTCATCAACACGCAAGAAAAACATACACAGAGACATCCAGGTCCTGTGGGGAAGTAGGAACGGAATGGCCACTCTCTCTGGTGGGGAGAACGCCCCATTCCCCCTCCCGAGAGGCTTTTTATCAGTTTCGTTTGCATAGGGATTCAGGTAAAGCTCATTAAACATTGCCATGAAGCAAGGATCAAACAATAGATATCAAGGAAGTCTGAGGGCCTATTTTGAGTCAGAATCAAGGAGCTGTAAAACTTTAAAGAACAAACTTACTTCTTCCTTGGACCCTTATCATTCAACTGAGAGAATTCTAAACAAAGCGGGTTTCACAGGATCTTACATATTCTTTCTTAGGCCTGATCACCCGGGGAACCCACCCTTTTCAGCACAGAGCTGCACCACCCTGTCATTGTTTCAGGCTTAGGTGGAACAAGGGAAGTAAGGCAGCCAAAGGATAAGGAGATTTTCTCCCAGACGATGAGGACTCAGGCTATATCACAGCCGAGGAGCGAGGGACCATCACCCCCTTTTGCTGTAGCCCCCAAAGTCCTTCCTTGGGGGCCTCCCACGTGATTGTGCCTGTCTTAGGTGATTCCCCCCTTGGGGGATCTTATCCGTCATTGGTTAACCAACCAAGCACTGGGGTTCAGTTATGAATGAAGCAGCAGAAGCAGCGCTCCTGCCAGGGAGATAAGCTTTTGTCACCTTGCTGGCTTACGGTCCAAGGCCACTGCCTCAGCCTTAGCCTCGGTGGGGGTTAAAGCTTCTGATACCAGGCAGGGTGGTCCCCAACAATGGGGGAGAGTTTTCTTATTGTTTATACTCCTCTAAATGAGAGAGAAAGGTAGGGAGAGGGAAAGAGAGGGAGAGCCTGCACTTTGGAATGTATCTGATGCCAGTTCCTCTTTAGTTCTGCCTAGTTCCCAGAATCGCTAAAACTACAATAAAAAGGTTGACAATACCAAGTGTTGTGAGGATGTAGAGCAGGCAGAAACTCATACATTGCTGTGGGAGTTTAAGCTGGTACAACTATTTTGGAAATTTTGTTACCAGTAAAGTTAAGCATATATCCGACCCATGACTCAGCAATTCAACCCCTAGTCATAAATCTGAAAGAAATGGGTACATATGTGCACACAAAGATAAATATAACAACATTCTTTGTACTTTATTCTTAACACCCAGCTAGAAGCCACCCAAATGTCCATTGACAACAGGATGGTTAGATAAGGTGTGGTATTTATGCATAATGGAATACTATACCACAATAAAGAAAACTATTTCAATGTGTAACAGCATGGATGAATCTCAAAAACATAACATTTAGCAACAAAAAGAGTACATACCATGTAATCTTATTTAAATAAAGTTCAAAAACAGGCAACACTTATGGTAGGAGAAATCTGTGTAGTGTTTATCTTTGCAGGATGAAAGCACATAGTAGGTCTCTGTAGTGTGAGTAATGTTCAGTGTCCTACGTTGTGTGATAAGCTGTAAACTTAAGATTTGTGCCCTTTTCAGTCCATATGTTAGATTAAGTAAAATAAAAGATAGTCAATTTCATAAATCACCAACCATAAATTAAAGACATGAGCCATAAAAACTCCCAGGTTACTACTTTTAATTCTATCTTTGTAATAAAGAGGGAATTATTTCTCCTGCATAACCATTCAGATGGAGGAGTCGCTATACTTAAACCTTAGAGCTACAAAGTGACCTCCAATTTCTAAGACTCCAAACTATCATTCCTTACTCTGAGATAAATGGTGAGGAACTCCTCATATCAAGATCCACTCTTACTGCAGATAGCTACTGTTCTTCCTGTGCCTGACAAACTGTTAATACCATTAGCTAATGTTTTAGGGACCATTACTGTATGACAGCACCATACTGAGTGCTGCATTGATTGACATTTTTAAGTCTCCCATCAACCCTTAAAGATAGGTACTACTACCTACTTTACATGTGAGAGAATAGGTTGAGAAAACTGAATAAAATTTCCCAAAGTCATTGTATGACTCACTATCCTTTGTTACATTTAAAAGAAACCAAAAGTTTTCTATAAGCAAAAAAGAATGTATTTAAAGGTCATTGTATATAACTCTCAGAATTGCCAGCCTGGCTGGGTTGAGGACTCTGCAGTCGCAATCAACACCCAAAATCAAGTCCTAGAAAGTTGTAGTGTGCAGCATTGGACAGTGTGACCCACTCTGCCCGCCCTGCAAGTCAGACACAGCCACAAGCTGAAGTGCCACTGCTCTTCTGGAGCTTACTGCAACCTCTGTCACTGTTGCACCTGCGAGGGTGACTCTCAGTCCCATGGTGCCCATCGTTAAGAGCACATGATTCATGGCACCAGGCAAAAAACAATAATATCTGCACATTTCTAAAGTCACAAATCTGGCCCTGGTCAGTATGGCTCAGTTGGTTGGAGTGTCATTCTGTACACCAAAAGGCTGCAGGTTCAATTCCTGGTTGGGGCTCATACCTAGGTTAGGGGTTGGATCGCTGGTCCCAGTGTGCACAATCTTTGGTCCAGGTGCATATGGGAGGCAACCAATCAATGTTTCTCTCTCACATCCATGTTTCTCTCTCTCTCTCTCCCTCTCTCTCTCTCTCTCTCTCTCTCTCTCTCTCTCTCTGTAAAAGCAATGAAAAAAATGTTTTTGGGTGAGGAAACAAACAAACAAACAAATAATAAAAGCTGGGTTAGCCCCAACTCCCTGGGGGGTCAACTACTATGCTAGACTGCATCCAAACACATGCTACTTTACCATTTTAAGGACCAGGTGAGACAAGCAAGTACTAAAATGCCCAACAGCACTTCACACCACCATGCCATGTAAATTAAAAAGCTTCAACAATTTGTTGCTTGACTAATTTAGAAAACAGACTGAAACTAATAATACTCACACTGGGCTTCTGAAATCACCGAGGGCTTTAATGAAGGCAAGAGAGAGGACTGGATATGACAGCTCATCCTGAGCCATGACTGTACCATGCGGGGTCATGTGGCTTCATGCTGACTCAGATTGGTGGTGAAGGGGGGCCAAGTCTGAATCACCAAGACCACATCCTGCCCCTCCCTCATTTTTTTCCCCTGGAAGCTGCCCATCAATCTTCCCATTGAGCTCTCCACCCGAAGCATGGAACTCAGGTATTTTCAGTAAACGTCTGTGAACCTAGGAAGTCCCATTTTCCAGGAACATTTGGCTCTGGTTCTTTTGGCGGCTTCTATGTGTGAAGTTGGCTATGACTAAGTGTGAAACTGATAGTCTGTGCTCAATTTCTGTCATTTATTTATTTTTCACTCTATTTTGGTGAGTACAAACTAACATCTAACATCACATATACTTACCTTTAACAAACTTTTTTTAGTTTATTTAAACTGAAAGAAAATTCTTAACTTAAACACACCGTGTCAGCTAGATAATGACTTGGAAGAAATGTGTTCTTTCTGATAATTGTCTCAGAGACACACATTCATTATGACCAAAGACTAAGCAGGCATTTTGTCCTGCTCTGATTCATCTAAGGAAAACATGTGGTAGGCAGTCAAAATCCTCCCCCATTTACTTTCAAATAAAGAGTAAGAAGAAAGGTCAAATTTTATTTTTTATTTTTTTGGTTAAGAGAATTTAGTAAAATTAGTATCTGTTGGGGCTTTTGTTTTGTTTTGTTTTGTTTTGTTTGGGGTTTTTATGGTTTCCACTGAAAACAGTAGTGGGAGTTAGGATTACGAAGCCTGAGGTAGTCAGAGTACAGAGGAATTTGAAATTTCAGACTAAAGAGTCTGAACATTGTTCTGTAGGCAGAGATTAATACATGAAGATCTTAAAATCTAATTTGTTTTTAATGATTTTTAAGTCAAATACAGCACATAGGAAAGTATAAAAATCACATGTAAGTTTAATTTACAAAATGATTAAGCAAAATTTGTACAAGCACCACATGTGATGAGACGGAGGTAGTAGCTAATACTATGATGGTAATTATTTTGCAATTTATAAATGTGTGAACATTAATAAATATAAATCTCATTTAAAGTGGAGTCAGGAGGCCCTAACTGCCATGGCTCAATTGGTTGGGAGTCATCCCACAAAACAAAAGATCACTGATTGGATTCCTGGGCAGGGCATAAGCCTGAGTTGCGGGTTCGGTTCCAGGGCATGCACGAGAGGCAGCTGATTGCTGTTTCTCTTTCACTTCAATGTTTCTCTCCCTCTCCTCCCTCCCTTTCCCTCTCTCTAAAAATAAATAAATAAAATCTTTAAAAGTAAATAAATAAAGTGGAGTCAGAAGGCTAGAAGAGAAAACTCTCATGCACGTGTCACTCAACCCACATCACTGACTCCAGCAATAAGAGATACTACCTTACCTTCTCGGCAAGAGGAGGAAAAGATTCCTCCTTGCCCAGTAACAGCTGAGCCAGTGGGAAACCACCATAACTTTGCCAGTGAAAAGTCACTCCAATTTAGTTTCCTCCAATGACCTCTTCATTTGCAACAGCTCCTCCCAAGTCCATATAAGAGTGTTTCTCTCCTTTATTTCTTTTTTGTAAATTTTTATTGTATTTTTCATTATCTTTTAGTCCTCTTATACCTCTCACCCCCTCCAATCACCACACTGTTGTCCATGTCCATGGGTCCTTTTTTCTTTTTGCTGAATCCCATCACATCCTAACCCCCACCCCATAGCTGTCATCCTGCTCTCTTTGCATCTGTCTCTATTTTGTTTGTTAGTACAGTTTATTCAGTAGATTCCACATATAAGTGAAATCATATGGTATTTGTCTTTCTCTGATTGGCTTATCTCACTCAGCATAATGTTCTCCAGGCCCATCCAAGCTGTGGCAAATGATAAAGTTTTCTTCTTTTTTACACCCAACTAGTATTCCATTATGTATATGTCTCATAGTTGTTTTATCCACCCATCTACTGCTGGACACAGGCTGTGTCCATATCTTGGCAATTGTAAATAACACTACAGTGAACATAGGGGCGCTTATGTTCTTTTGAATTAGTGTTTTGGATTTCTTTGAATATTTTCACAGAAGTGGGATCACTGGGTCAAAAGGCAGATCCATTTTTAGCTTTTTGAGATATTTCCATACTGCTTTCCACAGTGGCTGCACCAGTCTGCATCCCCACCAAACAGTGCAAAAGGGTTCCCCTTTCTCCACATCCTCAGTAGCACTTGCTGTTTGTTGATTTATTGATGATAATTATTCTGACAGGTGTGAGGTGGTAGTTCATTGTGGTTTTAATTTGCATCTCTCTGATGATTAATGACATTGAGCATTTTTCATATGTCTATGGGCCATCTGTATGTCCTCTTTGGAGCCATTTCTATTCAGGTCCTTTGCCCATTTTTTTAAATTGGGTTGGTTGTTTTTTGGTGATGAGTTTTGTAAGTTCTTTATAAATTTTGGTTATTAACCACTTATCAGATGTATTGGTGAATATGTTCTCCTATTCTTTGTCACTTTATTTTGTTCATGTTTTCCTTTGCTGTGCAAAAACTTTTCAGTTTGATGTAGTCTCATTTGTTTATTTTTTTCTTTTGTTTCCCTTACCCAGGGAGATATACCCAATAAATAATGTCCAAGATTATTGCTACAAACAATGTCCAAGATTTTACTGGCTATGTTTTCTTCTAAGATTTTTATGCTTTTGGTCTACTATTTAAGCCTTTAATCTATTTTGAATATATTATTTTTTATCTTTATCATATTCCTCCATTACCATTTAGCCCCTTATATCCAACTGCCCTTAGCAATCACCACCCTGTTGTCCATGTCCATAAGTCCTTTCTCCTTTTCACTCAGTCCCTCCACTCCCTAACCTCCCTGCTCCCACCAGCTGTCATCTGTTCTCCATCTATGAGTCTGTCTCCATTTTGCATGTTAGCTCAGTTTGTGCATTAATGAATTTATTCTTGTATGTGATAGAAGAAGGTGGTCTAGTTTCATTTTTCAGCATGTATCTGTCCAATTCCCCCAATACTATTAATCAAATAAACTATCTTTAACCCATTGTATGTGCTTGTTTCCTCTGTCAAATATTGACTATCCTGCTACTTTGCTGAATTCATTTATCAGTTCTAGTAGTTTCTTGGTGGAATCTTTGGGGTTCTCTATGTACAATATCATGTCATCTGCAAATAAAAACAGTTTTACTTCTGCCTTTCCATTTTGGATATCTTTAATTTCTTCTTCTTGTCTGATTGCTGTGGCTAAGACTTCCAGTATTATGCTGAAAAGAGAGGTGAAAGGGAATATCCCTGTCTTGTTCCTGATCTTAAGGAAAATGTTTGCAGTTTTTGCCCACTGAGTATGATGCTGGCAGTGGGTTTGACATTATGGCCTTTATTTTATTTAGGTATGTTCCCTCTATTCCTACTTTGTTGAGAATTTTTATCATAAATGGGTACTATATCAAATGCTTTTTCTGCATCATTGATATGATCATGTGGTTCTTATCCTTCATTTTGTTTATGTGGTGAATCACATTTGTTGATTTGCAGATGTTGTACCATCCTTGCATTCCTGGAATAAATCCCACTTGATCATTGTGTATGATCTTTTTGATGTATTGTTGTATTTTCTTTGCAAATATTTTGTTGAGGATTTTAGCATGTTCATCAGGGATATTGGTTTATAATTTTCTTTTTTTTGTAGTGTCTTTATCTGGTTTTGGAATTAGGATAATGCTGGCCTCATAAAATGAGCTTGGGAACCTTCCCTCATCTTGAATTGTTTGAAATAGTTTGAGAAGGAGAGGTATTAGTTCTTCTCAGAATATTTGGTAAAATTCACCTGTGAAGCCATCTGGTCCAGGGCTTTTGTTCATTGTTTTTTTGTTTATTTGTTTGTGTGTTTTTTGTTTTTTTTTTACTGTTTCAGTTTCACTATGTGTAATCTGTCTCTTCAAAACTTCTGATTCCTCTTGATTTAGTTTTCAAATATTGTATGTTTCTAGGAATGTATCCATTTTGTCCAGGTTGTCCAATTTGTTGGTATATAGTTGTTCATAAAATTTTCTTAAAATCCTTTGTATTTCTTTGGTGTCCATTGTTATCTCTCCCTTTCATTTCTAATTTTATTTATTTGAGTCCTCTCTCTTTTTTTCTTGACGAGTCTGGTGAAAAGTTTGTCAATCTTGTTTATCTTTTCAAAGAACCAGCTCTTGAATTCACTGATCTTTTGTATCATTTTTTTAGACTTTGTTTATTTCCACTATAATCTTCATCATTTCCTTCCTTCCACTCACTTTGGGCTTTGTTTATTGTTCTTTTTCAAATTCTTTTAAGTGTAACATTATATTGTTTATTTGAGCTTTTTTTTTTTGAGATAGGCCTGTAATAGTATAAATTTCCCTCTTAGGATTGCTTTCTCAGTGTCCCACAGATTTTGGATGGTTGTGTTCTCATTTTCATTTGTTTCAAGGTATCTTTAGATTTCTTCCTTGATCTTATTGTTGACCCATTCATTGCTTAATAACATGTTATTTAGCTTCCATGTCTTTATGTATTTTTCAGTGTTCCTCTTGTGATTGATTTCTAGGTTCCTAACATTGTGGTTGGAGATATTTGATATGATTTCAATCTTCTTAAATCATATCAAGACTTCTTTTTTGTCTTAACATATGGTCTATCCTAGAAAATGTGCCATATGCACTTGAAAAGTATATATATTCTGCTGCTTTGGGGTGAAATGCTCTGAAGATATCAATTAAAGCCAGTCAGTCTTGTGTGTCATTTCAGGTTTGTGTCTCCTTGTTTATTTTCTGCCTGGAAAATCTATCCATTGAAGTCAATGGAGTATACGAACCCCAACTATGACTGCATTTCTGTACATCTTTCCCTTTATGTCCATCAAGATTTGTTTTACATATTTAGATGCTCCTATGTTGGGTGCATAAGTGTTTACTAGGGTTATATCCTCTTGCTGGATTGTTCCTTTCATCATTATGTAGTGTTCTTCTGTGTCTCTTACTATAGCTTTGGTTTTAAAGTCTATTTTGTCAGATATGAGTATTGCTACCCCAGGTTTTTTTTCCTTTCCATTTGCAAGAAATATCTTTTTCCATCCCTTTACTTTTAGTCTGTGTGTATCTTTCAATCTCAGGTGTGTCTCTGAAGACAGCATATATATTGTTCTTGTTTTCTTATCCATTCATCTACCCTCTGTCTTTTGGTTGGAGCATTTAAGCCATTTACATTTAAGATGATTATTGATAGATATGTATTTATTACCATTTTGTTTTTAAACTATTTTCCTCTGGGTTTTTTTCCTTTTTCTTTTTCCTCTCTTTCCTTTTAAAGTAAGCCTTTTAACATTTGCTGCAGTACTGATTTTGTGTTAACAAACTCCTTTAGGTTTTCTTGTGTGGGATGCTCCTTATTTCTCTTTTAATTTTAAATGATATCCTTGCTGGGTAAAGTAGCCTTGGTTGTAGACCCTTGCTTTTGATCACCTTGAATATTTCATTCCACTCCCTTCCGGCCTGAAATATTTCTGTTTAGAAATCAGTGACAGTCTAATAATTAAGAGGGCCTAAACTTTTGGTATCTCTGCACCACACTGGAAGAAGAGCTGTCTTGAACCACACATTAAATACATTGCAATATGTAATAACAAAAAAAATCTCCTACTGTTTTAAGTAAACTACAGTTTTGTGTTGGGCCACATTCACAGCCATCCTGGGCTGCATGCAGCCAGCAGGCCACAGGTTGGACACCCCTGGTTGGAGCTTCCTTGTAGGTAACTACCTGCTTTATTCTTGAGGCTTTTAGGATTCTCTCCTTGTCTTTGAGCCTTGCCATTTTTATTATTATGAGTCTTGGTGTAGGCCTCTTTGGATCCACCTTGTTTCAGACTCTGTACTTCTTGGAACTGTGTGTCTTTTTGTTTCCCCAGACTAGGTAAGTTTTTGGTCATTATTTCTTCAAATAGGTTCTCAATCTCTTGCTCACTCTCTTCTCCTTCTGGTATTCCCACATTGTGGATGTTGTTATGCCTCATGTTGTCCAAGATGTTTCTTAAACTCTCCTCATTTTTTATAATTCTTTTTTTCTTTTTGCTGCTCTGCTTGGGTGTTTTTTTTTTTCCATTTTTATCTTCCAAATCACTGATTCAATCCTCTACTTCATCTAACATACAGTTTATTCCTTCCAGTATATTATTTATTTCAGATATTGCATTCTTTATTTCTGACTGGTTATTTTTATGGTTTCTATGTCTTTTTTTCATGCTGTTGCATATCCTTATAGCCATTACTTTAAGTCTATATCTGATAAATTGCTTGCCTCCATTTCATTTAGTTTTTCTTTGGAGAATCCTCTTGTTCTTTCCTTTAGGGACTGTTTATTTGTCTTTCCACTTTTATTGCTTTTTTTTATATTTATTTCTATATATTAGGTAGATCTTCAAAGGCTCCGCTGCAGACTTATGTCATGTGCTGCTTGTAACTGGCCCTCGGCATCCTTTTTGGCACTAGCAGTGATCCACAACTTGTGGCTCCCTCTGCTTGTCCTGAGTGTGTGCAGAAAGAACCAGGCTGCACACCAAGGCTGGGTTTTACCAGCACCAGGCTCAGAAGAGAGTCAGCTAGTTTCAGAGTTCCCAGAGATCTACCTTCACTGTTAGGCTTAATCTCAGATATATCCTCCAGATGTATTCCTCAGCAGCCCAGTTTAAGCTCTACAGGTTGGGGCAAGTGTGATTCCTGTGGGCAGAGCTATTGCTTCCCCTCTGGCTGATGCCACTTGGTGGGGATTGCTCTGCCTGAGAGAGATGGCTTCTGCAGTATGGAGAATGACTGACCATAGGGATCCTGGCAGCTCTTCCTTCTGTTCTCTCCCCAGAGCTACCACCCGCAGACTCTCTTCACGTGTCTCTAGTCCACTCGGCCTTCCCTCTGCTGGAGCCCAGGATAAGTGGTTGCAAACAAAATTTTGTGCAGTGGCCCTTTAAGAAGTTCACCTCACCTCCAGCCACCTTTACCTGGCAGACAGAAACCCTGTTGCTTTCCACAGGGTTTTATGTTACTTGGGTTCCTTTCCCAGTTTGGTGCTATAAGGTAGGGAGCCCAACTTTGTGTTTAGACCCCACACTTCTAAGTAGGAACCTCCCAACCACTGAAATATCCCCCTGGAACTTCAGCTGCTATATGTGGGAGCCCAGCTAGCCCTCTCATGCCTCCTGTACTCTCCCTGCTTGTTTCCCTGTGGTGATATGATTGCTTCTGTCTGTCTGTGGTTATAAGGTTTCTCTCCAGCTAGTGTTCAGTTGGTTATTCAAGATGATTTTTCTTTAATTTGGTTTTTATTCCACCTTGGTCCTTGGAGGAGATTAGTGTAGCTTCCACTTATTCCTCCACCATCTGGGGTCTCTCCTCTAATTAGATCTTATTTCCTTTGTTTCTCTGGATTTGCATCTAGTTCACCATTAGACCACAAGTCTCAAATTGCCATTCTTTGTTGTTCCCAAATGAACCAATTTTGCTGGAGAAATATCTGGCTGTCTTTCTGTTAAATGTCAAAATATGTATCACATCAACACATTGTACACTTTAAATTTACACAATGTTGTATGTTAATTATATCTCAACAAAGCTAAGGGGGGAAGTGAAATAGAAGAATTCCCATACTCCAGAAAGTTCCTGAGTGGCGTATAGAGACAAAGTAGAAAGTATGTATGTTTAGGTTAACATGCCATTTTTGACCATGAAGGTCAAAAAGTCTAAGGTCAACAGCATCCCAGGAATTTCCTTAATTTACCTTCTCAATCACAATACCCCTCATCTTCCACCCAAGGTAACCACTATATTAGCATTTGGAATAATCATTTATTTCCTTGCTTTTCTTTATGGTTTACCACCTAGGTATGCACCCCTCCATAAGGTAGTTTAGTTTTTCCTCTTTTGGACTTTGTTTAAATGGAGTCATACTTTATGTTTTGTTTGGATTTTGTTTCTTTTGCTCAACAATATTTTTTGAGAATTACCCATGTGGATGTTTGCAATTAATTGTCCATTTTAAGTGAAGGACAGCAACATGGCCAGAATTCAGCATTGATTTAATATTTGTCAAGATATAAGTCTGAGTTGAGCAGGTACAAGAATGGAAAATAGCCTAGGAATGGAAGGTTGGTTTAATAGCCAAAAATAAATTAATGACTTATATCATATCAATAGAATAAAGGACAAAAGCTCACATGGTTACTTCAATACATATAGACAACAAATTTCACAAAATACAACACCCTTTTATGATTTTTAAAAAACTAAGAATAAAAGGGAATCTCCTCAACCTGATAAATGCATCTATAAAAAACATACAGCTAACACTACCATACCTAATGGTAAAAGACAATGTTTTCCCCTAAGATCAGGAACAAGACAAGGATGTCTACTACTGGGGGTTCTAGGTGAAACAATTTGGGATGTATATTGGCTAAGGGTGAGGGAAATGAAAAAAGGCATCCAGATTTGAGAATAGGAAGTAAAACCATTTCTATTTACAGACGGCATGATCTTGTATACAGAAAATCTTAAGGAATCTATTGAAAAAGATACTAAAACTAATGGATGAGTTCAGCAAAGCTGAGAACAGAAACTCCATACACAAAAATCAATTGTGCTTCTATACCCTTATAGTGATTAATCCAAAATAAAATTAAGAAAATAATTTCATCAAAAAATACAATACTTAGAAATAAATTTAGCAAAGGAAGTACAAAATTTATATTCAGGTAAACCATGAAATACTGTTGAAAGAAATGAAATACAACCTAAATAAATAAAAAGACACCTCATTTTTTGTGTACTACAGGTACATGCATGTCCATGGGCAATACTTCCCAAGCTAATTTACAGATTCAACCCAATTCCTATCAAAATCCCAAGTGGCTTTTTAAAAAAATTTTACAAACTGATCTTAAAAGTCATATGGAAATTTTAGTTATCCAGAATAGACAAAAACAAACAAACAAACAAAACTTGAAATTGAAGAACAAAGTTAGAGGACTCACACTTGACAACTTCAAAACTTACTACAAACCTACACTAAGAAAATGGGGATGGAATTGGCATAAAGATAGACATAGAGATCAATGAAATAGAATTCAGAGTCCAGAAATAAAGCCTGTATTTATAGTCAATTAATTTTCAACAACAGTGTTGATACCATTGTGTGGGGAAAGAATAATCTTCTGAACAAATGATGAGGCAACTGGAATCCACATGTAAAATAATGAAGTTGGACCTTTGCCTCAAAACATATAGAAAAATTAATTCAAAATTGATCAAAGACTTAAATATAAGAGCTGAAACTATAAAACTCGTTTTTAAAAAGGACTAAATTTTTATGATCTTAGATAAGGCAATAGTTTCTTAGGTATGAAAGCATAAGCAACAAAAGACAAAATAGATAAAATTAGATGACATCAAATTGAAAAACTTTGTACTGTAAATATTACTATCAAAAAATGAAAAGAAAACTCACAAAATAGGAGGAAACATTTGCAAATCATATATCTGGTAAGAGACCTAAATATATAAAATAATTCTCAAAGCTCAAAAATTAAAAGATAGATGCCATAATGTTAAAATGGTCAAAAGATATGAACAGACATTTTTCCAAAGAAGATATACAAATGGCCAATCAGCATATAAAAAATGCTTGGTATCACCAGGTATAACAAATAAAAATCAAAACCACAATGAGCTACCACTTTATACCCACTACTTTAGCTATAATAAAAAAGACAGACAATAACAAGTATTTGTATGATACGAAAAAAGTGGAAGTCTCATACTGCTAGTGGCAATGTAAAACAGTATAGTAATTTTAGAAAACAGAAACGCAATTCTTCAAAAAGTTACATATAAGAGTTACCATGCAATCCAAAATGCCTCTCCTAGCTATATACCAAAGAGACACTAAAACATATATCCACAAAAAAAAACTTGTACAGGAGTATATACAACATCAGTACTCATAACAGCAAACAAGTGGAAACAACCCAAATGTCCATCAGTTAATGAATGGTAAATAAAATGTGATATATCTATATAATGGAATATTATTCAGCAATAAAGAGGAATAAAGTACTGATGCATGTACAACATAAATGACCTTAGGAAACATTTTAAACAAAAGAAGACTGTCACAGAAGACCATAATATTGTATGATTACATTTTTATGAAATGTCCCAAATAGGCAAATTTATAGAAGTAGAAAGTAAATTTGTGATTGCCGAGAGCTTGGTGGGAGACAGGGGTTTGGGAAGAATTGGGAGTAACTAGTAATGGCTACAAAGTTTTTGGAGGAGTATTGAAAATGTTCTGGAATGTGCAACTCTTGGTTGCACATCTCTATGACTATAGTATTGAAGACCATTGAACTGTACACTTTAAATAGGTGAAATGTATGGATAAGAATTATGTATCAATAAAGCTGTTATTTAAAAAAAAACCATAATAAAATTAAGTTACAGACTGAATGGCAGAAAGACTGCCCAGGCTTAGCCCTACAGTGAGTGGAATGGGGTAGCTATAAACATACACTTTTGTTGGACATATAGAAACTGGTTAACTCTTACATCACAACTTTAATAAAACCCAACGATTTCCTCATTTTCTCCTGCAGCATCCTAACCTCAAACTGAATTCAATATAACACAATTCAGTGTAACCGAAGCTTTGGACCATTCTCTGGGAGTTTTGGCAGACTAGGAAACTGAATAAGATGATGTGTTAAAGTCAGGGATGGGCTGGCTTTTTGGACAGAGGTAGTAAACAAGCTAAAGGGCAAAAAAAAAAGTCTCAAATAGGTTTAGCCTCAAAATTGCAGCTGTATCTGCAAGCCAAACATAGTTTCTATATTCACTACCCACTGAAAAGATTGTTGCTCAATAGTAATGACAGCTTGCCTACTGCATGCTACACACTGTGATATGGGCTGGAGACATAACAATTTGTAGGACAAGTTCTCTGCTTCTGAGAGGTTCCCAGCTTGGGAAGAAGCAAATAATTACACAGAAAAGTAATAGATAAATGCTATAGCAGAGATCTGGACTAAGTGCTGTAGGAGCAGAGAAGAGGGAACAATTGACTTTGTATGAGTAAAGCTGAGACAGTTTCCTATGAAGGAGACCTTCCAGCTGGGTCTTGGAGAATGAACAGACAATGCCTGCAATGCCTTGTAGGCATCTTTGCCATGCATATAAAATTCTTGTTATGCTATCAAACCAGTGTTTATATTCTACCCTTATCTAAAAACCAAAGAGAATTAAATAAATGCCAAAAGACACTAAATGTGCTATAAAGCTATTCAGAGGATAATAGACGAGAATGTGGCTTACAACATTTACAGGCATTCTCTATCCTGCATTTTTTATAAGAACACAGATAATTAAAAAATAATCTATTGTTAACCCTAATTTATCTGCTAATAGTTAAGATCTTTTTCTGTTTTATTTTGCTCTATCAAACAACAGACTCATGTCTATATGAAAGACCGCTGAGCCACAGAAGGACTGAATTACAGGGACAGAAGCGACTCCAGTGTGTACTCTGTGCGTCTTGACTTTAGGCCCGCATGGGTTTAATTACTCTGGGCTTAATTTTGTTCTTATCTTAAAATAGCTTAGAAGGATTTTCTGAAACTTCCCTTGATATTCTGCCTTTTGTCATCTATGGTCTTAGATTAAACAAAGTGTGGTTTGAATGTGCAATTACTCATAAAAACAAATTGGCAACCCAAAAGAAGACTAAAGTGGGATTTCCCAAAAGGCTGAATTCCTCTGAAACAGGAGCTTATCAGCAAATGGCCCATAAACCAGTTTTGGGCCCCAAATATTTTACTCTATCTCTAAGTGAGCAAAGTGCTTTTATCTCAGTATGATTTGTCAAGCAATTACAAAGACACCTTACCATTTGACTTTCAGGTTGACCATCTCCTGTTGTGATAAAATTGAAATTTCTTTTGTCAGTTTAGTGGAAAAAGGGCAAAACCATGATAACAGGAAGAAAACTTTTATTCTAGAAAAAAAATAAGAAATTTGCCCCTCACAGAAGAGTTTTCTTCCCTTCCACCCTTGGACTTGATTGCTAATGTCCTAGGAACAGACACCCTTTCTCGCCTCCTGCGCCTGGTTACACTCCAAATTAGCCAGACAGATTTCCTAATTCATTCCAAGTAATTGTTCCAATCTTCCCCACCCCACTTTCCAGAGAATTGGTTTTGTTATAAAAACTACAACAACAACAAAAACCCTACGTACTGTTGAAATGCAGGATAAACTCTGAAGGTATCCAGAGGTTGTTGGAAGTGTTTTCCCCAATATAACTTTCTGACAAAATGGGAGTAGAACAGTCCCAGACTTAAATTAGTACTGAAAGTTTATGGGCCTTCTACTAGTGATATATAGTAATTGTTTCACTGGAGGCCAACTGAGTCCTTGGTTTTATGTGAACAATTTCCTAGCAGGCATGAAAGAAGAATGTTATTTCTTCTCAAATGAAAAGTTAGTTGTATATGACAGCCTATGAGTTGAACAGAAAATCAGGGTGGAGGCCCAATTAGGGATCAGCAAACCTCTGCCCCCCACCCACCAGTCTCACTGCTTCTGTCCATCCCTGCCCCTCCCCCACAAGCCTCGGATCCTGGCCAGCTCTAGTCTAACCATTTCCCAGGAGTCTTTGAAACCTGAGCCTCTCCCATAGTAAACACACATCAAGAAGTTAGTCCATTCTGGCCAGATCCTTCCACAGAGGCCAGAGGTAGACTCTTCCCCTGAGTCCATGACTCCTAAAAAGTGTGGTCAGTCCACCTTGGTGGTTACTGTCAAAGAGGGTTTCTCCCAGCTGCTACAAATTCCAGTCTGTGGAAAGTTCATGAAGTCTTGTGGTGGGACCATACCTGAGGCACAGTCAGTTCAGACCAGGTATACACTTCCTAAATAGTTTCAAAGCCCCTCAATGCATCATACATTCTCTCAGCAAGTTTACAGGTGGCCACTGTGTAGTGGGAAACTGCTGGCTATGAAAAAGCCCATCAGAAGACTGCACAGCAGAGTGGTTAGAAGTCTGGACTCAATGGTACGATCTTGGGTAAGTGACATAACCTTTCTCTACTTCAATACCTTCATCTATAAAATGGGGATAATAATAGTATTTACCTCATAGCTGATTTTGAGGAATGAATGAGTTAACTCAACACACCAAGGCACATCATAATTACATTACCCAGGATTAAAATTAAGGAAAGAATCCTAGAAGCAGCAAGAGATAAAGAGGCAGATACCTACAAAGGAGTTCCCATCAGACTGTCAGCTGATTTCTCAAAAGAGACTTTACAGGCAAGAAGGGGCTGTAAAGAAGTATTCCAAGTCATGAAAGGCAAGGACCTACATCCAAGATTGCTCTATCCAGCAAAGCTTTCATTTAGAATGGAAGGGCAGATAAAGTGCTTCCCAGATAAGGTCAAGTTAAAGGAGTTCATCATCATCAAGCCCTTATTATATAAAATATTAAAGGGACTTTTCTAAGAAAAAGATAAAAAAAATGTATAGTAAAATGACAGCAAACTCACAATTATTAACAACCACACCTAAAACAATAACAAAAACAAACTAAGCAAACAACTAGAACAGGAACAGAACCACAGAAATGTAGATCACATGGAGGGTTAGTGACAGGGGAGTCAGAGAGGGAGAGAGGGGGGAAAGGTACAGAGAATAAGTATCATAGATGGTAGGTAGAAAATAGACAGGGGGAGGGCAAGAATAGTATGGGAAATGTAGAAGTTAGAGAACTTATGACACATGCACATGAACTAAAAGGAGAGGAATGTGGGTGGGAGGGGTGTGCAGGCGGGAGGGGGTGTGCAGGCTGGAGGGGAGTGAAGAGGGGAAAATGGGACAACTGTAATAGCATAATGAATAAAGTATATTTTTAAAAAGAGTGTGTAGAATAGTGCATGGTAAATGCCACAGAAGTATTCATTATTGTTATTTTTGAGCACAGCCAATAGACTGAGGTATCTAAAAACCAGCTATGATATAATTTAAAACAAATGAAATTGCACTTAAATAGGCTACAGCTTTGATTGGATTTCCTTAGATATCTGGCTATACTATTACAGAATTGGGGGACATATTTGATTATTGTTCAAGAGCAACTATTCAAACACCCCTCAAACTGGCCTTAACAGAAGATTACTCCAGGAGATGTTAATTAGGTGTGCCAGAATTATTTTTTTTGCAGCAAACAAATTTGTTCTTTTATCCATTAAACAAAATTTAATTGATTTCTTGACTCCAAGGCTTCTCAGTCTTTCATGCGATATATGTGTTATGAAACCCAGGTGAGAGATTTGGCACACAGGGTTTACCAGCTGTAACTGAATCCGAATCCTTTGTTCTCAGAGTTCTGGTGTATTCACTAGCCTCCCCAAACTGTGTTCTGGAGGGGATGCTGGTGCATTTTACTTGGCAAGTGACAGAAAGATTATTGCATCAAGTAATATTTAAGTTCTGACTTCCTAATTCCTAATTGGTGTAAACAAATTATATCATACTGAAAAAAAATATTCATAAGTGTGGAGATTTCAAAGACCAGTAGAATCAATAGTTGCTGCCATTTTATCGTGCCAAGAAAGATCATTAAAATAAATTATCATGTATTATTACCATTGTTTTATAAAAGAGAAACATGTAACAACCAAAAAAGTGAAGGAATAATATAACTTAAAAGTAAAGGGTAATTATTGACATTGAATGTATTTAGATGTATGAGATATATGTTTTATTTTGCAAAACATTGCTTCTTTCTTTTTCATTAACCCATTTGGTCACTGTTAGGGGGGTACCTGGGTGATTAACATACAGGGGGTGGGCAAAAGTAGGTTCACAGTTGTTCATATGGGAAAAGACATGCAGGTTATGATGATTACAATGACTTTATCAACTAAAAAGAATGTTACAGTGGCACAGTGCACTTAGGGACAATCTCGTAAATGCTCAAATTGCCAGCCTTCATATAAATAATAATACAAGAATAAACTCTGTGTTTTGCATACTCACAACTGTAAACCCACTTTTGCCCACCCCTTTGTATGTGTCTGGATATTGTTATCACACGGAGAGATGGTGCTTTTATCTGCTGGTGTGTTAGGAACACTGTGGTAATGGAAGGAGGGAGGGACAGGGCCACTCCAGGCACGCCACTGCCCTATCAACACATCTCCATGATTCTCTGGGCATTTTCTTTGAACTTACAACTAAACCCTCTGGAAAGTAACAAAAGAACACCCTCTCTTTTCTCAGACTCTTCTCTGAATGTATACCACCTTGCCTTAAGACATGGTTCTCTCCTGAGGAGGCTACAACTCTTAAGTAGAAGTTGTTCATTTCCCTGACTCCATTTGGGTTAGGAAGAAGGGTTGATATCTTCTTCATTCCCCAGTTAAATTTCCAGACCTTCATTACTCCATTTTCGTATAAAAACTGCTTGAAACACTCTCTTTCAGTCTCAAGAGTAACCCGTGGCCTGGTTTCTCCCTTACCTCTCCTGCTTTTCTGGCTTCTTCATAGGATCCTTTCTTCACCACCCCTTCAGGTATGGCATTCCTTGGTTTGGTCTCAGATCCTACTCTTTCTCACTTTGTATTCTCGCCCGCAAATTTCTCACCCATTCCCATCATACCAATTATCATCTATTTGCTAATGAATCTCAGATTTTAATTTTTTATTTTTTTTGCCCAAAGCTCTTTTCTGGCCTTCAGACCTGTATATCCTGCTACCCATCCTCCCCGACATAACCCACAAGTCCTTCAAATTCAGTATGTTCATAACTAAGCTCATTTTTTTCTACCAAAACCTGTGTTTGCTATCTCAGACACTGCACCATCTTCCATCCAGCTAAAGCTAAAAACTAAGGGACACTTTACCTCTTATTTTTCCTTCACCTTCCCCAACCCCCACAGTAAAAATCCCATTGTTCCTTGAGATCAGTCAGATACTTCTAGAAACCTTTCTTCTCTTTTTCTGAACTTGGCCGTCTTATGCAAGTCTCCACCATCTCGTCTGCACAACTAGAACCCAACCTCACCCCTTCAGTGCTTTCTGCACTCTGCAGAGCGATCTTTCTAAGACTCAAATGTGATGACAACACCCCCTGGCCTGAAACCCTTTAATGGCTTCCCCAACCCAGACTCAGCAACACGATGGCAAGGTCCACATGATCCGGCCCCTGCCTACATCCACAGCTTATGCTGTCTCCTCTCTATTCCCGACTCTCGGAAGCCACCCTCTCTTAGGACCCCCTTTTCTGAAACACTCCTAATCCCACACATGCATATCTGTCCCATACCTCCCTTTGCCTGGCACGTTTTTTTCTCCTCCTTTAGGTCTCAGCTTGGATATTTCTCCCTCCAGGAGATTTCCCAGATGTTGCAACCCAGTATCAGGTTAGGAGCCCCCACTCTGTGTTCTCATGGCATGCTGACCTTTCCCTGTTGTAGAATTTCCTACAAAAACAATAATTTTGTTTATTTGTTTATCTTCCCCACTGGACTGTAAGCTCATGAAGACGTGGACCGTGTGGTTTTTATTAACCATCATATCCCTTGAGCCCAGCACTTGGCTAGCTCATAATAGGCACTCAAAAGAATGGTGAACACATGAATTAGTGTATTTGATGATTGTTTTTTATTTGCAATGTTCTTATAGTGGATGTATCACTTAGGACCTGAGAGGAAACAGCACACTCAAAATAGAAAAATTCAGGGACAGGTGACTTACAAAAGAATTATGTACAAGTATGAAATACAGAAAAATAAACCACTAGTAATGACACAGTAACTTAGGATGTCACTACCTTTAGGCCAGAGGCAGTTACCAAACCGGAAAAAGGGAGTCATATTGAGTCAGCTGCTTTAGAAAGCATTGGCCTTTAGTGAAGAGGCCCAGTCAGGGTTCAACAAGAGAAACAGAACTAGTAGGAGATGAACATTAAGAGATTTAGTGCAAGGCACTGGCTTATATGATTGCAAGGACTGGCAAAGCCAGGCCAATGTCTGTATGGCAAGCCACCAGGAAGGGCAGGAAGAACTCCCAGGCACAAGATCAAGCTCCTGTCTGTACAGAGAATTTGTTCTTTTGGAAAGTCTCAGTTCTGCTCTTAAAGCCTTTGAACTGATTGAGTCAGGCCCACTGAGATAACCTAGGATACTCTTTCTTACTTGCAGTTAATTAATTATGGATTTGAATCACATCTCCAAAATTCTTTCACAGAACTACTGGGATTAGTGTTTGCATGAGTAGCTGGGAACTATAGTTTAGTCAAGTTGGTACATAAAACTGACCATCTCAGCTAACATGAATGACGTGAGCCAGGGAGTACACATCCTGACCTACTCTCCAGGGCTCTCCATTGCCTGAGCCCAATCAGTAGTCAGAAGACAGAAGCCACTGAAGGAATACTTACAGGTTACTGGATGCCACACATCACCTGGAGTATAAGGAAGGGAGATAGAACCAAGCTCCAGTCCACACTCTGTAGGTTGGATGTGGGATTTTTAAAAAAGGTAAATAAAGATTCAGATTCTGAAAGAAGCTCCTTGAAGAGGAGAGGAGCCTCGAATTTAGGAAGATTAGAAATAGCAGTGTTTCTACTGAGGGCTCCTGGGTAAAAGGTTTGTCTTTTGGGGGGCTTTTCCTTTGGGCCATGGGGACACGTCCATGTAGTATACAGTTCCACGTATAGCTACTTAAGTCAGAAATCCCTTTACATACACCAAAACTTCCTGACAACTTGAACACAAGCTCTGCAAGCTCGTGTGGTGTGCTGTGAGGAATAAAGAGCCAGGGCAGTCCAAAGGGATGTGGCCTGACCCACATCCTCTTTCCTGTGGCTATCCACATGTGGAAGTTGCAGCCTGGTGAATGAGGGCCAGCCAGTCCTGGGTAAGAGAAAAGCAGCCAGGTGGACAACTCAGGTATATGAGGGAGACCCACCTGCCAGTATTCCCCAAGTGCAAATGGGTAAACTGTCTCCTGGATGATACTTACTTTTCATCATGGAATAGCTCAGACTCTGAAGTTAAACTGTTAAGATGCAAATTCCTGCTTCACCACTTGCTGAATATATGAAATTTTAGACCCATTAATCAACCCATAGAAAGAAAATGAGTCTGGAGATTAAGTGAATTGGTAAAGATTTGAAAACAGCACCTGGCACATAGTTAAGTGTCCAGTGAAAGCTAGCTATTATTATCATTCAGAGCTGATTGATGTTTTCCAGTTTCTAAATACAATACGCTTTAAGAATTTTCCATGGATTTAGAGCAGGGATCAGCAAACAAAACCAAATCTAGTCTGTCACCTATTCTTGTAAATAAAGTTTTATTGGCACATACCCATCTCCATTCATTTATATACTGTGTATAGCTACATTCATTCTGCAAAGTTGAATAGTGGCCACAGAGATGGTATGACCCACAAAAACTAAAACATTTACTCTCTGGACCACTACAGAGAAAGAGTGCCAACCTCTGATTTAGGAAATAAAAGTGGTAACTCGAAAGATTTTAAATACAACTGCTTTATATTCAAAGAATAGATACCCTATTATAAGGTATAAAATTCAATTCTTCCCAAGGAAATCTTATCACTCATTACACATTATTAAGAAACAAATATTGAAAATAAAGGATGTTCTCCTTTGTCCATATCCCTCCACCCCCTCCCTTTTTATTTTTGCCATGACTAAAAAGAGAAGCCCTGACGTAATATTTCAAATACAAATTTTAAAAATGAAGAGCCAGAAAATTCCCTTTCACTTGGCTCCATACGCACAACTTTGATCACAGTCTGTCTATGGTAAGTTAGTTCAGTGAGTTGGAGAACGGAGCTAGCAAGGCTGAAGTAAAGACTTTGACCCTTAACCGGTTGCTGACATTTGTTCTGTACAATGACCTTGAGTACAGACAAGTAGCTAATTCTAGTCAGCTGTTTCATGCAGGTGATCACAAAGCTGTGCCAAGTGGTATTTTGGCTCTCTGAAATTCATCATCGCTACTGGTACAGTCATTCAAGAAATATTCCCTTACAAGGTAGTTCAGAAACATCCTGTTTACCTATGGGAGATGACTTGTTTTCATCTTTCATAGGTGAATGAACATACTATCTTCTTTCATGGACATACTTTCATGGACATACTATTATGTATACTCAGAGAAACGGGCTTATCTGATAGGTGATGTCAATCAGGAGATAGAAGAATTATTATACTACTTAAAGCCCTCTCTACCAGTTGTCTGCCTCTCTTTTATTGCAGTGTTTCCCCTACCTTCTCTTACTTCACTAAATACTACATGCTCCTGACTTTGATTTGATGAACCTGGCTGTGTTTTTTAAGTCCTGATTTAAACATGGCAACCTGCATCTGCTCTCCATCATTCCTATATTCTCCCCTTCGTATTGTTATTCAAACCTGGTAACTGGACCCTGAATCTCTGGTACTTCCTTCGTTACTTGATTTAGGAGAGAGGGATGAGCCCCTCCACACACATAAAACAGCCTTCCAATGAAAGAGCATATCAGTGCCAAAAGGATCAAACGGGGAGAAGGTCAGATACTAAGTATTGTTTTTCTTCACTTTGTATTGTAGTCAGTATCGCATTCATGATCAATCTGCAATAAAATCTTCACATGAGTTACATGAATGGAAAGTAGGCATTTGGGGAAATGCTTTCTTTCTAAAACACAATGTCCTGTCTCTTAGCCAAGCACACTTATTTTAAAGAGTTGGTATGCAATTAATGTATTTGGAACACATGACTGATTAAAAATAGCAGCACTGTTAAGTTCTAACTTTGTTCTTTTGCCAGTTTTGAAGTTCCATGAGAGCAAAGGATTTAACGATCATAGTAACAAGATAAAACCAAAGCTTACGTATGTTTGCCTGCTTTGTTTCATTGAACATGTCCAAAGCTGCATATGTAATCCAAATCAGGAACTGCTACAGGCATACATTCCCGGTTCAGTAGATCATTTACAACATTTACATCACTTAAAGTTTTCTAATATATTTTATATATTAGCTTACTTTATTAGATGCACTTGTTTTCAATGGAACTGGACTTGATAATAACATAAAACATCATTTCAAGAGTGGCTCAATAAAATGAATATTTTTCCAGTTTACTGTACCCTAAACCCTATGCTTCTGAAAATTTTTTGACTTTTATTCTCTAGGGAAAGTTTCATTTCAGAAAAGGAAAAAAATACTTGATCTATTAATTTTATTGGTTTGGGTGTTTTGTTTTGTTTTGTCTTGTTCTGTTTTGTTTTGCTCAGTCCTTAAAAGCCATTTCTGCCTTGCTGATTCATGAAGCCAAATGTACCAAACTCTTTCTTTCCTTTGCTTCTGTGCTCCTAGAAAAAATAAATTAAATAAGTGTATTAATGGGTTCCATTACACATTTGTTGGGGACTTCACCCCTACCCAAATATGATTCTGTTGTCTCTAGTCAGCTCCGCAGCTTCTCTCTTGGACTGAATGAATGGTGGGAAAAATACTGCGCCCTGCCCCCACCTGCTCTAGACTCTGTACCATCAGTTACTCTCTCTTGTCTCTTCACTCTCTCTTTGTTCTCTCCCTTCAGGTTATAAACAGGCTTAAGTTTCTCTGGTTCTAAAACTTTTTTTAAAAAGATACATAGAAATAAAACAAAGAAAACCTCGTTTCTTCTATACAGACCTCTCATTTTTTAACTAGCTCACTTCTTAAAAAGGCAATCTATACAGACTATCTACTGTGCTGTTTTCAGTGAGTTCTTCTAGTTTGATTTCTTTCTCACTATTCTGCAAAAAATTATGTTGGCCCTCTTCCTCCTTAATCTGTCTATAGCATTCGACTTGGTTGAACACTCCCTAGTGTTGGAAGGGTACCTCCATCTTTTTCTGCCTTCAAGTTTTTACGTGAAGCAGAGGCCACTAGGGTACTTTCTTTGGACTACACAAGGAAGGAGTGAATTTCTGTTTTATGAATTTGGGAGAAGGAGCAGGGTTTGCTTCCTCAATAACAGGAGATGGTTTAAATAAATTATGATAAATGCATATGGTGAAATAGTGCTTTCTCAGCCTCCTCCTTGAATGAGAACACACATCCCTCCTTGCCTGTCCCTGCCTGCCATGAAGTAGTTCAAATGCTGTCACTGACAGACCTTATACTTCTGCAGGTAAACCTGCTTAGCTAACAGACTAAACGGCATGCCCTCTAACTTTTATTAGATACCAAGTGATTTTTTTAAATCTCCATTTGCCTCTCTCTGTTGGTGCCAAAGTCCATGGTGTAGATAGATGTTTTTTTATTGGCCTCTCTCCCCAAACTCCAAAACTGGCTCCTTCCACTTCCTCTGGCAGCTTTCACATCTTTCCCCTCCCTTTACACACATCTGTACGTGTAGGCACTATATTGCAGCACAGATTGCATTGCATTCTATAATGTTTTCCTGCTTATAAAAGTAATTCTTGTATAGAAAAGTTTTAAGTAAAAAAGTACAAAGATAAATGTAAAAATGTATAAGCTCAGAACCCAGATATATCTTCTTTTAACATTTTGGAAGCTTTCTTTCTAGTCTTTTTTTCTAATAATATAATAATAAATTTTATATATATTCAACATTAGAATCAAACTTTATATACTCTTCTATCCTACTTTTCAAAAAATTATTGTGAACATTTTTTCATATCATTAAACATTCTTCTAAAATATTATTTTGAATAAATAAATAGAATGAAAAAATACAATTTTAGTGCCTACATAATATTCCATTATACAGATTTATCATAATTTATTTGAACAATTTTCTATTACTGGACAGTGTTCCTCTTTTTCACTGTTAAATATACTAGGTATGATTTATTTGTGTTTATTATATGCCAAGAACTATCATATCTTTTACAAAGGCTGCCTAATTATTTATCGCAATAATCCAGTGGGAGGTGATGTTTCCACCATTTTATAGGGAAGGGAACCGGGGCTCAGAGACTTGCTCAGCATACAGCTAACAGGTGGCAGGGTTTACTCCCGGGTCCACCTGCCTCCAGTGCCTGCGCTCTGAGTCACCTCCTTACACTCCTCTCTAAGCAGCAATGTGATAAACATCCTAGTGCATAAATGGTTGTAATGTCAATCTTTTAGAACACTTTTTGATCATACAAATCCACCCTTTTTCAACATAAAAATTAGAATATCAGATGAGCACATACTTTTTTAAAGATTTGATTCTTACAGTCTCAAAATTTAAAGATGCATTAAGAGCTAAATATTTTAACTATATACATAATATCTCAGAGTGAATATGGGAAATATATTTGTAAATTTAACATTAAATAAGGCACAAACTGCAGAAGCGATAAAGGAAAGGATAGACACATATAACTAAAGGAAAAAACTTAAACTCTAGTAAAACACACCTATCAGCCGACACTGGGTGGACTAGGCAGCCCAGAATCTACTACCCTCTTTAAGCAACAGCGGATTCCTATTTGGCCATCTGACCCTCCCCCACTCTCAGTGTGGTTCCCATGCAGGGATTCCACCTCTGGTTCCAGGAAGGTCGCGTGATCCATGACCAGGTAATAAAAGGAACACACTACCTGACAGTGATTCTTTCAGAAGTGGGCAGAAAATTCAAGTCAGAAATAATCAAAGTCAAATTCAATTGCTGACTTGTTGAAGTGGATTCTCTCTCTTCCACTGGTCTTGGCATTGGAATGACATGAGCTGGGAACTGCAAAGTCAAAGCTAAGAGTGAAGCCACCCCAATTAAAGGCAAAATGCAAACTCCATACAGACAGGAATTTTTGTCTGTTCAGTTCAATTGCTTATGAATTTTTAGTTCCTACAACATTGCTTAGTGCATAGCAGGCACTTAAATATCTGTTGAATGGATGAATGGAGAGAGAAACAAAGTCTTAGATAATATAATTTAAAACTTGATTCCAGTTGTACTTGCCACTGGCTGTCACTGGCTTTTTAGATATATAAACCAGTATGTTTCCATTTGTATGTAAACCAGTTTGAATAGCTTTTTGTGTAATTTGCAACTCTCTATGTTCTACATGTTTGTGTTTCCCTAAAATGCATATGCTGAAATCCTCACACCCAAAGGTGATGATATTAGTTAAGTGTGGTCCTTGTGGTGTGATTAGGTCAGGAGGGTGGAGCCAGGAATGGGATTAGTGCTTTTATAAAAGAGCTCACATTTATCATTGCCGTTTTGTACAGCCAATATTAATTTCGATTTCCCCTTGAATGTATTCTTCCCCATTCTTCTTTGTTTTTTCTGCATCTGTTTTTTCCCCTCTCTTTTGCATAGGGCAGCTATTGGCAAGTTCTCTCGATTTTCATTTGTCTGAAAATGATCTATTTCATGTTTATTTTTAAAGGATATTTTCACTAGGCATAGAATTCTAGATTAGTATTTTCTTTTTTTATTATTATTCTTGTTCAAGCACAATTGTGTTCATTTATTGTGGAAAACAGTTTGGAATTTCCTCAGAAAACTAAAAATGGAAATGCCTTTTGACCTGGCATTTCCACTGCAGGGATTATACCCTGGATTAGTATTTTCTGTTCAACACTTTGAAGACATCATTCCATATTTGTTTCTGTTGAGAATTCAGCTGACATTATAATTTCTGTTCCTTTAAAGGTAATATGTACTTTCTTCACCTCTGACTGCTAAAAATTTTTAAGTTGTTTTTTATTTTCAGCAGTTTCACTAAGATGTGCCTAGGTATGGTTTTCTAAGCGTTTATCCTGCTGTCATTCTGAGAGCTTTCTTGAATCACTTTCATTTTTTATGAACATTTTCAGCCATTTTTTCTTACCTATTGCTTTGCCGTGTACTCTATCTCCTTCCAGAAGTTAAGACACTTTCACTCTGCTTCCTATATTTCTTATTCCAACATTTTTTATTCCATTCTTTTTATTCCATTTCAGATTTCACCCCACCTACATTCTTGTTCTTTATTATTTACTTCAACTGTATGTAATCTGATGTTATTAATAAAAATTAATAATAAAATAATTAATAATATTTAATTATATTTAATATTATTAATATTAAATAATAATAAAATAATTAATAATTAAAAGAGAGTCCACAGAGCTCCATAGCCTCTTCAACTCACACAGTGTATCCTCACATGGGCTACAACAAGAAGTCTGCCACCTGGATAAGGGCCCCCAACTAACCGTGCTGGCACCCTGATCTCAGACTTCAGCCTCCAGATCTAAGCAGTGTATTTCTGTTGTTTATAAGCTACTTATCTATGGTATTTAGTTAGAGCAACTACAATGAACTAAGACAGAAAATTGCTACCAAGAGTGGAGCTGCTGCTGTAACAAACACCTAAAAATGTGGACACAGCTTTGGAACTGGACAATGGCTAGAGGCTTGGAAGAGTTTTAAAGTGCATGCAAGAAAAAGCCTACACTTCTGTGAATGGATGGCAAAGAGCAATTGTCATGGGAGCTTAGTTTAGAGCTGCAGTGAAAGCCTCAGGCGTCTCAGAGAATACCTAATGGTTGTTAACAGAATGTTGGTATAAATATGGATGATAAAGGTCATTCTGTTGAGGTCTCAGACAGAAATGAGGAACACGTTTTTGGAAACTGGAGGAAAGGCAATCCTCGTTATAAAGTGGCAAAGAGCTTAGCTGAGCTGTGTTCCTGTCATACTGTTTTGTGGAAGGTAGAACTTGTAAGCCGTGAAAAGAGGATATTTGGCTTTGAAAAAAACTCTAAACAAAGTGTTGAAGGAGAGGCTTGGTTTCTTGAATGCTTATAGTAAAATCCAAAAAGAAAGGAATGATTTAAAGGTAAACTTGTTCATCAAAAAGAAAGCAGAATTTTAAAATTTGGAAAATTCCCAGCCTATCCATTCTGAAAGAAACAAGAAAGCTTGTTTTGGAGAGAGCACAGAGTGTGGCTGAGTTTGCTGAGGAGATTGATGTGGACTGAGCATCTCAGTGGAAGACAGGAACTATTCTCAAGGTATTGGACAGATTGGTTGGCCATTTAAACAAGAAACCAGACCTGTAATTCAAGACAATGACTGAATGACCCCTAAGACATTTCTAACTGGCCCTACCATTACACATTCAGAGTTCAAGGACCTGGGAAGCAGACTGATTTCAAAAGAGGGGCTTTTTGCTGCCTCACACTGCAAGCTTTGCTCCCCAAATGCCCCTGTCGCACTCTTCAGCTTCCAGGTGCTGAGGAAGAAGAACAGGAGGCTGCCCCTCTGAAGGCACAGGCAGTAAACCTTGCTGGAATCCCTATAGAACTCAGTGCCTGAGGCCTGAGAGCATGGATATCACCACTTACATTTGGAGGGATGGAGGCTCCCATGGCAGCAGGTTCAAGAGAGAGAGGGGCCACTGCAGAGTCCCCATGAAGGCTATGACCAGAGGAGCTATGGGGGCAGGGCCACCCTGAGTCCCCAGCCCCAGAGAGGGACAAGCATGTGACTCCAACATGGGAGAGCTTGCTGTGCGGGCTGCACCCAAAAATAAAGCTGTGAGGGAAGGGTCACCAAAGCCTTGGGGACCCAAATCCCACCCCAGTATGTCCAGCAGGTGGTACCTCTGCCCCAGTGGGCCTTAAGGCTTGCTCAGACAATATTACCCCTTTCTTCTTTTCTTCTTCTCCCTTTGGAATAGGAATGTCTATCCTAGACCTGAGTCTCCTGTGTATTTTGGAAGTGTATAACTTATTACATTATGCTGGTTCACAAACTGGAGGGCAATTTGGCAAAGGATGAATATCTCACACATATCTGATATAGATGAGACTTTGGATTTAGATTTTTAAGTTAATGCTGGAACAAGTTAAGAATTTTGGGATTGTTGAGATGGGATGAGTATATTCTGCATGTAAGAAGGACATAAATTTTGGGGAGCCAGAGCTGGAATGCTGTGGTCTGAATGCTTGTGTCCCCCAAATTCATATGTGAAAATCCTAACCCCCTAAATCAAGAGGTTGAGCCTTTGGGAAGTGATTAAGTCATAAAGTCAGAGCCCTTACATGTGGCTAATGCCCTTACAAAAAAAAGGCTCTAGAGAGATCCTTTGCTCCTTCCTCCATGTAAGGTGCCAGGTATGAACCAAGAAGAGGACCCTGACCTGACCATACTTGCTCTTTGACCTTGGACTTTCGAGCTTCCAAAAGTGTGAAAAATCAATCTCTTGTTTATAAGCTACCCAGTTTGTATTATTTTGTTATAACAACTGAATGAAATAAGATACAACTAAGAGTTTTAATAGACACAACCAAATTCAAAGTTAAATGGCAAGGAGAAAATGCTTGCTACATACATAAGTCAAAAGAACATAAAGTACTCCTTCAACTTAATTAAAACACATACCTAATAAAAAAAATAAGCCACAAAAATAAACAGGTAGTTTATAGAAATAATACAAATGAAGCCTATGAAAGAGTTCAACATCCTTAGTAATCTAGGAAGAATAAGTTAAAACAACAATGTGACATAATTTTAAAATATAATTGGCAAAATTTATAAGATCTGATAAGAGTAATGCAAGACTTCTGGCTATGTTGGAGGCATAGGTAAATACACTTCACCTTCTTGAACAACCACAAATTTAAGGACAACAACAAATTTAAGAGCAAAAAACAACAGAACTGCCAGAAAAATCAAACTGTATGGAACTCTGAAAACCAAGGAGTTAAAGAAGAAACATTTATCCATACTGGTAGAAGGGGTAGAGACAGGCAGCAGGGGTGGAGAAGATGTGTAGCAAGGCAGCAGCAGGAAGACTGGGTGGGTGAGGCAGCAACTGGCAGACCTGGTGGTCCCACATTCATGTGCAGATAAACTGGGAGAAACAACTGGGGACTGAGACAGACCATACAACCAGGGTGCCAGTGTGGAACAATAAAGCCTCAAACCTCTGCTATAAAAACCTATGAGGGTTGTGACAGTGAGAGAAACTCCCAGCCTCACAGGAGAGTTCATTAGAGACAGACCCATGGGGTCCTAGAACATAGACAAACCCACCCACCCAAGAATCAGCACCACCAGGGCCCAATTTCCTTGTGTATAGCAGGGAAAGTGACTGAAAGTGGGGCAAGAGCCAAGCAAGTGGCATTGTTCCCCTTTAGACCCCTCCCCCACATATAGCGCCACAATGAAGTGAAGTAGGTTGCCCCACCCTGGTGAATACCTAAGACTCCGCCCCTTACAATCTAACAGGTGTACCAAGACAAAGAAATGTGGCCCAAATGAAAGAACAGATCAAAACTCCAGAAAAAGAACTAAGCAATGAGGAGATAGCCAACCTACCAGACACAGAGTTCAAAACACTAGTAATCAGGATGCTCACAGAAACAACTGAGTAAGGACTCAAAATAGAGGAAGAAGTGAAGGCTCTGTGAAGTGAAATAAAGAAAAATGTACAGAGAACTAACAGTGAAGGAAAGAAACAGGGACTCAAATCAATGATTTAGAACAGAAGGAAGAAGTAAACATTCAACCAGAACAGAATGAAGAAACAAGAATTCAAAAAAATGAGGAGACGCTCAGGAACCTCTGGGACACCTTTAAGAGTTCCAACATTTGAATCATGGGGTGCCAGAAGAAGAAGAGGAAGAGCAAGAAATTGAAAACTTATTTGAAAACATAATGAAGAACTTAACCAATCTGGCAAAGGAAATAGACTTCCAGGAAGTCCAGGAAGCTCAAAGAAGCCCAAAGAAGTTGAACCCAAGGAGGAACACACCAAGGCACATCATAATTAAATTACCCAAGATTAAAAAGATAAGGAGAGAATCTTAAAAGCTGCAAGAGAAAAGGAGACGGTTACCTACGAAGGAGTTCCCATAAGACTATCAGCTGATATCTCAAAAGAAACCTTACAGGCAGGAAGGGGCTGGAAAGGAGTATTTGAAGTCATAAAAGGCAAGGACCTTTTATGTACTCCAAGATTACTCTATCCAGCAAAGCTGTCATTTAGAATGGAAGAGTAGATAAAGTGCTTCCCAGGTAAGGTCAAGTTAAAGGAGTTCATCGTCACCAAGCCCTTATTATATGAAATGTTAAAAGGACTTATCTAAGAAAAAGAAGATGATCAAAACTGTGGACACTAAAATGAAAACAAACACAACCATCAACAACTGAACCTAAAAAATAAAATAAAAAACTAAGCAAACAATTAGAACAGGAACAGAATCACAGAAATGGAGATCACATGGAGGTTTATCAGTGGCCGGGGGAGAGAGGAGAATGGGGAAAAAGTTTTGGGGAATAAGAAGCATAAATGGTAGGTACAAAATAGATAGGGGGAGGTTAAGAATAGTATAGGAAAGAAGAAGCCAAAGAACTTATATGTATGACCCATGGACATGAACTAAATGTGGGACTGGGGGAGAAATGCTTGTGACGGGGTGCAGGGTAGAGGAGGATAAAGGCGAGACAAAAAGTGACAACTGTGATAGCATAATCAATAAAATATACTTTAAAAAGATCTGATAAGATTCAATATTAGTAAGAATGTAAAGTCTCTTTACTGTTGGCAAGACAGTAAGCTAATAAAGACTTTTATAAGAAGATAATAAACAGTATCCCTCAAAATTTTAGATGTGCATACCTTTCAATCCCGGATTTCTATGTCTAGGTGTTAGTCCTTGCGAAGCACCCACATATATGCCCAGAGACAAGTACAAAGGTATTTACCCTAGCATTGTTTATAATAGCCCAAGTCAGGAATGGGCTGATAAATCTTGGTAGGCTTCTACACAGCATTTAAAAAGACTGAAGTAGCTGTTTGTATAGCTGTTTATATATTTGGAACCATCTCCAAAATATATACTTAAAATAAAACCAGATAATAACAAAATAACATGCACATGAGGATAAATTATTTTACATAATAAAAAATTATTTATGTTGGTAAGTATATGTACCTACGTGAAAAAAGTCAGAAAAGATACACATCACCTCTCAGAAGAGTTGATTAACATTTATTAACATCAAGAGATGGGTAAAGTGGGACGTTAACTTCTTATCCTGAACTCCTAGAGATAACCTTTGTTAGTATCTTTCTATTTCTCAAGCCTTTTCTAAGCATCTACTACCCAAATATCAGCAGGCTTCTCAGTACTGTAGCTTTCATTAGCTTGTTAGTGCCATGTAAGGAAATGTAAGAAAGTGGGAAAGATTTGCCCTCGTGTTACCCTTTGCCCCAGGGCCACCTGCCCTGCTGGGGTCACTAATCTTTGCAAAGTTCTGCTGAAGCCTCAGCAGCCTACAACACAGTCCTGACTTCACATTTGAACCATAGGCCCCTGCCTCACTCAGGCCCCTCTCTCCATTCCAATGTTACCTCTGCGGCAACTTTTAAGACCCATACTCATCCTTCCTCTGAAAGTGAACAGAAACATGGCCCTTCTTCCTGGCTTGAGCTCTCTACAGTGGTTCCTATAACAGAGGTTTGGGTGCTAAGGTGTTATAGCTCTTTTTAGCTTTATACATATACATCCTTTCCCCAACAGGGTGCATTTCCATAGGGAAAGAGTAGCAAAGTGTTCACTATCAAGTAACAAAAGCCACTAAAGACTCAGAATCACTTATGGAGAAATTTATCATGCAGATATTTATGCACAGGTAAGAAATGACTTACAAGCAGTTTTTTCATTATAGCATTGCTTCTGATAGCCAAAAATTAGAAACAACCCAAATGCCCATAAAAGAAATTGGTTAAATAAATGATGATATATCTATACCATAAAACATTAGGCAATTGTGAAAAAGAATGAGGAAGTTTTCTTATACCAATAAAGTAGCCCAAGATAAAAATAAACAAACAAACAAACAAAAAAACCCAAGGTGCAGAATGGTATGTAAAATATGCTACCTTTGCAAACAAATGAAGATAAATAACAATCTATATTTGCTTTTGCTTGTATATAAAGAAACTATGGAAATTTACAAAAGAAATGAAGGGCAATAGTTGGCAATGAGAGGGATGGGGTGAGAATTAGTCAGATGGAGGACAAGGATGGTAGGGAGACTTTTTATTGAGTATCTTTTTGTATTATTTGGTTTTTAAACCATATTTATTATTCATAAACTATATGAAGATCTGAAAAAAACTATTCAGATCTTCAGATTTTCTTTTCCTAAGGTCAAGTCTTAGGAGAAGCAAGTGAAATCCTTACAAGTCAGCTTCCTGGCCCCAATCTTCATGTTGCCCCACCCCCAGGAGTTTTCTCTGGAGCTTTGTAAATTCAGTCAGTGTGAGTGGGTCTGGGGCAGACAGAATGCACGCTTTTTCCATCTGATCCCCCCTTGCCCAGGATATGCTCTGTTTTACACACCCACAGACACATGCAAACACAATAACATGTGCCATGCTTACATAAATAAGTGCTCCTTGGGTTACAAATACCTGAAATTCAACACAAACTATGTAATCATACAGAGAGTTCCCATGCGCGCCAAAGGCAATAAAGGACTCAATAAAGTTCCTAACTTCTAGGGTTGATGGAAAGATGAAATAAATTAATGCACATAAAAAGTTATGCACCTACTAAATAGTAAATAAAGATTAGTTATTATCATTTGTTGGCATTTCAAAACATAATATTTGTTTTCTATACCACATGTCTGAATACTATTTATAGTATGCAAATTACAAAATAAGTCTTAGATTTTTTTCTCCCAGAGCTGCCTGACTTTAACTTAGAAACAGCTTTCGGCTATCATCATTCAGGTTTAAGGCACGTTCTCAATTACCAGAAGCTCTGTGACTGGCAGGGAGCTGGCTTTGTTTTTGTGGTTTTACATGAAAGAAGGAACAGATGACTTTATGGCTTTTTTTTTCTTCTTCTAAAAATCAGTGAGTTTGGCAATAACAAAGCTCATGACACATTCTCACTAGATTCAAAGATTACCCCTCAAGGTCTTCCCTTGTACTCCTCAGTGAGGACATGGTGCTCCCAACCTGACCCCTGTCACCGGAATGTGTACGGCAGCAGGGAGATTTGTGTGTACCTGTCTGGCAAGGACTATAAAAAAATGCCTCCAAATGAATATTAAAATTACATGACTAAGATGAAGCTGTGTCTCAGCTACCAGCAAAGGGGAATGGTTGCATGAGTCACGAAACAAAACAGGCACCTGGGCAGCAAGAGGCTGTGAGGTGCGGGGAGGAAAGGCATCCCAAGAGAGTTCCAGACCAAAGTGGACCCTTCAGCAAGAACGATAGCCAGTCAGGAGGGGTGAGTGAAGGGCAGGGGCCAAGGCTCTCTGGATTATTGCACTGGGATACCTGGGGGGTTATTTTGTGGGTTTGGTAGAAACAGACTGATGTTCTTTTGGCCTTTTCCTGGCATCACTGTTGCTGGCAGGTGGACAGAAGTGAGTTGCCAGTCATTGCTCCGTGGTTGCCATCACAGATCTTCAGCAGAATCTTCCCGTAATCCCACAAGGTGTCTCTTCTGAGGTACAGCAACTTGCTGTACAGCCGCTAATTCTCCATTCAGATGCCTCACCCCTGCATGGCAGGGGCAACATCCCTGGACCCTTGCAAGCTGCCGTAATGAGAGTCAGGTCCATGCCTTTGTTCCTGCTCCCCTCATGGCCTTGTTGAGCCTTTCAGCAAAGAAGGTGTGGTCCTCCTGAGACATTTCACACCAGCTGGCATGGCCTGCCGCAGGTCCCTGGACATCTCCAGGCAGATGCTCTTCTCAATGTCTTGATCTGCCATTCCCTGATACTCGTTGAAAGCTTCCACCAGGTGGGCCCGACTCCAGGAGCACAGCACTGCACTGAACTTTGACTTATCTGTTTCCAGGCGGTTCTCCCCAGCTGTGTACAGCTCCTAGCATCTCTGGAGCAAGCGACATGTCCATATGTGTGCTTCCATCCCGTTTCCCCAAGAGAGAGAGAGCTGAGGAGCCACTGGAAGTGCCAGGCCATGTTGCTTCGAACCACCTCCTCCAGGGACTGTTTGGATTCTGTTTGGACTCTGTTAGGTGGGCCCTGCCCAGTTTCTGGATGTGCCTGTGGCTGTGGGAGGCGAGGGTCTCCATCAGGCAGGTTTGATCAGTGTCAGCCCGCTTGAGGGCTTCCTTTAGCTTATAAACTTCAAGTGGACTGGGGTCTTCATCATAGCCAAGGTGGTCTTCTCAAAGTTTCCTGATGGTTCAGATTCCAGATCTCTAATCGAATCGTTCCCGGAACCTGTCTCCAAGGACAGGAGGATCTGCTGCCACTGCTCATTGGAGCCACCCCGCAGGCTTTTGCCGACGGCCTCTCCTCGCTCTCAAAGCCTTCATACATGGCTTTTCAAAGGACCCTGGTGTCTCGCAAAAGACAGAAGCCAGAAGCATCTGTGATGATGTTTCACTTCCCAAGCTGGGCTGGGGGCATGGCAGGGGACATCCTTGGACCCTTGCTATCCTGGGTAGGTTGGCACTGGCTGCTGCGGCTGCCACCTAGGAGGTGGCATTGGTAGACAACTCCCTGGGGGCTGCTGTCCAGGAGGCGGCATGGGCTGGCCTGGCACAGGGGCCCCTGGGTGTGGCAGGTAAGAAGGCATCCCAGATGGTGGGTTTCCTCCAGGGGCAGGTGCATTCCCTACAGAGGAACTGACTGCTGGATGGAAGGGGGTTACCCATAACCCCCAGGGGGGACAGAAGGGTAACCGCCCTCGGGGCCCCAGGGGAGAGGTTTGGCACGTTGGCTCCTCAGAAGGTCCCCTGACATGTTGGCTGCCATTCCAGAGAAGTAGTCCTCATTGAGCTACGCTGCGTAATTGACCATGTTATCCAGCCCAACAGGGATCGTGTTGGGTGAGGAGTAGCACCAAAACCTGTTGCAACTGAGGAGTAGCCACCTGCAGGCAGCAGGGTAGCCTGAGTACCTCAAGGTCAGACCTAGACACTGGCCACCTGAGTGAGGAGCCTCGAGGGACAAAAGAGGAAGCAGCGGCTCTTTCTCCGGGTATCCGGGGCGCGGTGCCTTGGGAGGGTCAGGAGCTCTGCCCTGCAATAAGTCTTAGATTTTAAGGTTAGTCTTTTATTTACACACAAAAGTCTCTATAGGGCAAGTTGGAAAGAAAAAGTGCACAATGAATTTTGAACTCAAACTTTTTGAATGGTTAAGGACACTTGAACTTCCAAACATAATTGAGACCAAGAGTCTGAAAATGCCAAACAAGAGAAAATAGGGGATTCTAAATGGTGCCTGATAAACACTCATTCAATACCCCAAATACTTATACAGGGGATGAGATGAATGATTTGATTGGGCAGCAGTTATTGTTAGGGGAAAATAAAGTGGAAGAAACTGAAATATTTAGGTACCTATCAAGAAGTGATGAAAGCCAGCTGTGGGAAACGATTCTGTAAGGGAGAGTTCCTGTATTACAAAGGAAATAGCTGTACATTGTCAAGATGGGAATTCGATGAGATGGAAAGCAAGGAAACCCACCACATTAAGATGCCAGATCCACAAAAGCCTTACTCAACATTTTCTTCTTACTGTGCCAAGGTGGGAAATTTTGCTTCATCACTCTTCTAATTGAACATGAAACTCCTATGACTATCTTAATATTGTATTTTAGAATAGCTCCTGGGACCGTAGGAGTGTATTATGGCATGTCTATCACTCCACAGGCTGTATGTATTAGCTGGGATGGGGGTACGGGATGTCTATGGCAATTTTCAGAAGATAATACTTCAGTGCTAAAAGTTAAATGTCTAGACTCCTACACATATGTGACAACAAATAAATAACTCTGAACTATTCTTAGCATATTCAGGGGTGAGCAAATGTAGGTTTACAGTTGTGAGTACGTGAAACCAAGTTTATTCTTGTATTGTTATTCATTAGTTATTGTATTATTTGTGTTACAACTGTGAACCAACTGTGCCCACCCCTGTATTTAAATATTGAAGAGTATCTTACACATTGTCAGACAGATCTGTTGGCATCACCTTTCTTCTAATAAATACAATGATGGTGATAGTTGATGACAGCCACTGGCTGTTACTAACCCAAATTTTCTGTTAAAAAATATTTTGAGGTTTCACTATAAGTAGTTCATTAAAATATTTCACTGTAAAATGTGTGACAACTAGAATATGAAACTAACAATATACATAACCACAGTTGAAGTTTGTGCCCCTTGAAATTTCACATATTTTGAAGCAGCACTGTAGCTAGAAAGCCAATGATAAACTAGGGGTAGCTCATTTCAGATATTCATTAACAACATTATGACAGTAAATGCCATGTGTCAACTTGTTTGGACTACACAGTGCCTGGATAACAGGTTAAACATTATTTCTGAGTATGTCTGCGAAGGTGTTTCTGGGTAAGATTAACATTTGAATCAGTAGACTGAGTAAAACAGATTGTCCTCCCCTGTGTGGGTGGGCCTGGTCCAAACCATTGAAGATCTGAATAGAATAAAAATCTGAGTAAGAAAGAACTCTCTCTCCCTGCCTGACTATCCTTGAGCTGAAACTTGGGTCTTTCACTGTCTTTGATTCAGACTTGGAATGCAACTTACACCACTGGCTTTCTGGTTCTCAGACTGGAACTATACCATGGGCTCTCCTGGGTCTAGACTCCTTAGCCTCCATAGCTGTGTGAGCCAATTCCTTATAATAAAAATATTTGGAGGTAGATAGATGATAGGTAGATAGGTAGATAGATAGGAATATATATATTCCAGTTGGTTCTGTTTCTCTGGAGAACCCTGACTAATACAAACATAAAATACTTTGGGGTCTTGAAATCAGACTAGACATCACGAAGGAACAGACAGTCTTGCAAGATTTCCAGGACTTCCTGTGTTCAGTTAAGGCAGCAGTGCCACGAGATGAGCCTTTCTTGTTTATTTTTGTACTTCCACTTCCTGTCAAGTGCTGTTAACCAGCAAATTCAGAGGTGCATGAACATTTAAATAACCTTGAAGTGTGCATAATTACGTGTTTAATACCCTTCCCCCAACAAATGCAATTTCTTTGGACATTTTTGTGATTTTCATTGTAGTCAAGCAGCAGGCAGAGTTTTTACTTAAATTCACAGGTGATCACCATTGCCTCTTCATTTCCCTAAGGACATAGGTAAAGGTACCGTTCTTTCTTGGAGAATAGCTGTAATGACAAAAACAGTAACACCACCTATGAGTGCCTAATGAGCTTATACCAGTGTTTCGCAAATGCTGGCCTCCACACCAGCAGCAACAGCATCACGTGTGAATTTACTAGAAATATAATGTAAAATCTCAAGCTCCACTCCAGACCTTCTGAATCAAAAAACTCACTAAAGTTTGATAACCACCAGCTTACATAATCACTTCATAAGCATTATCTCATTAAATCCTCAAAACCTGAGTGTGATGCTATTATCCCCATTTTACAGAGGAAGAAAATAAGGCTCAGAAAAGCTAAAATAGCTTCCAATGATCATGCCAGTAAAAGGCAGAGCTGAGGCTCAAACTAAGTCCTTGGGTCCCAAACTCAATACTCTTTCCACACCATTGTAGTTTCCTCCTCAAATAACTCAAGTATATTCCTAACATTCACCACACTGCCACATAAGACTTGGAATACTTTATATCACGCCTCCACATAATAGACATGCCCAATCTGATAGGGAAGCAACATTAAGTGGCCCTCTCAGGAAGCACCCGTGTTTCCCCCCACTTCTGCATGACAGTGAGGCACACAGGGAACTAGAACCTCCAAATGCATGGCTCCTTTGAAAGTAACGGTTCATTCTGTCCAACCCTGCTGCCTGCTCTCCCATCAGGAGATTGTCACGTTGTTCTTTCTGCTCAATCATGACGCAGTATAGTTTTATAATGACAGAAGAATGTAAACAACCCCGATGTCCATCAGAGGGATGGTTAATTAAATTTTGCAGTGGTTATAAAGCATAAGGCAACTCTATATCGTCATAAGGAAAGGTCTTATCAGAGGGAAAAGTAAGGTACAGACCATGTACAATACATAGCATGCTATCATTTGTGTGGTGAAAAAAAGAATAATTCACACACATATGTTTGTAAATTCACAGAATTTGTATGGGATAAGTAACAACTAGCAAGCAGTGGTTTTGTCCAGCAAGAGGAGTTGGGGGAGAGGGAAGATGGGAAGGGAATCTACGAACAAGGAAGATAAACAGGAAGACTTACTTTTCATTATTTGAATTTTTAAAACCATGATTAAATATATCTTGTTTAAATATATCTTTATCATATATATATATATGTTTATTTATACTTATTATATATTGAAAAGGACAATTATGAACTCCTAAACATCCCATCTATCCTCAATAGTCAATTATGTTTTCATTCCCAGGAGGCATCTTATAATTTAAACCTAAACTACCTCTCTATGGAAATTCCCAAATCTTATCTCATTGTGTAAAGCTAAAATTATTTTTAAACTTGAAGTGTGGTGTCCTAATTCTAGTATAACAGGAGTGCTTTCTCTTCATCCTTCAAGTTAAACTCCCAAACCCCAAATCCTCCAGCAGGCCCAGGTCACGTCTCTGCACCTGGTGCTCTCCATCTTGATACTTTTCTGATACAGACAAATGGCTTTCCACTCAGTTCCTCGCTTCTCAGATCCCAACCTGCCTCACACTCTTTAAATGAGCCAATGCCCAGTAGATAATGAATGTTAAATAAAAGTGCCTTTATAGCCACATGCCTTCTCCCTGTGACAGAACAACTCCCAACTCCTCCACCCTCTACAAAAAATAAAAAATGATGAGCAAGGGGGAAAAAAAGTCTTGATAATTACTCATAAGAGACAATTATAATTATGCAAATTAGGATGAGCAATGGTGAGTTCATTTAGGAGGAATGTTAAAAATATTTTAAATAAGGGAGGCAGAGTGGCTATTATATACTGAAAAGTAAGTGTGTAATTTCTGGAATAGGTAAAATTTTGAGTGATTCATAAATGAAGATTAGAAGAGTGTAGGAAGCAGGACGTGGCCTAAGTGAAAATGTACGTACATGGGTTGGTACTATTGGGAAATACCCATAACGCAGTACAACATGACTCAGGGGAAAAAAGAAAGAAAAAGGCCAGGGGGGAAAAAAAGGCCAGGGGGGCTGGGTGGAGGGGAATAAAGGGTGGGGGGAAATGGGGAACATCTGTAACAGTGTCAACAATAAAAAAAGTTTTAAAAATTATGTTCACACACACACAAGAGAAAAAATACAATGGTATTTGCTGTATTGGATTGACTCAAACAGCCATATTTTGAGATGACTCGCCACGCTAAAAGAAAATGTGGAGTTATTAAATATAATTGCTGATTTGTATGACCAGTGATTTAAATCACCTAAAGTAAATAGGTAGTGGAGAGATCACAAAGGAACTCACAGTTTGTGAGCATTTAACAAGGGTATCAAACTCATCTTCACCAGGGCCACATCAGCCACGCAGTTGTTTTTAAAGGGCTGAATGTAATTTTAGGACTGTATAAATGTAACTACTCCTTAACTGTTAAGCAAGAGCTTGGTGTTGCTGCCAGGTAAAAACAAGGAGCCAGGCCAGATAAAACAACGTGGAAAGCTGGACTCGGCTCATGGGCCTTGTGTTTGCGACCTGTGACATGGAAGATGAGGACTCTGAAATTATACTCACTCAGCCCCGCCTCCCAGTGTATAGCCCAGGGTCTTATCCAGGTTGACTGATTTTCGTATGCTGAATATGTATTATCTGTGCAAATCTTTTAGGATAGGGGAGTGGGAGGAAGAGAATAGAGCTGATTTTTTGCTTCCCCATAATTTTTCCCCAGTTCACCCTTAAGCCCACCTCAGCTAATCAAAAATATGATTATGTTTTCTTCTGTCCCATAACTTGGTGATTATGAGGAAAACACCAGTAGGAAGATGCTCTGTAGAGACACTAAGGTTCTGGGAACAAACGAGATTTTTAGTGTAAATTTTGGTTTTTAGCATAACTTTGTTAAGTAACTTCGATTACCATCTTTTTGATTCTCACTTTTCTAATAGATGGGATTAATAATTATTAATAAAAAATAACTCTAGGGTGTGGAATGTTACACATTCATTGGCAATCCAGTGCCATGAGAAAGCACTGTACATCACTTTATGTGTTCACTCTTTTCCTGGTAATTCAGTGCTCTCTCAGTCTCTGTTTCCACAAATCAAGATTGATTTCTACCAGCTTAATATGATCCTTCTCTGGCAATTGAGATTTTTTTATTATCTATGCAGGTGATAGTCATGTATGTGAAATGTTCACCATAAATTAATAAGCACTTTATATAATGTATCCTATAAAGTTGTCCAAAAACAAAAATGCCAATTCCTCAATAAAAACAAAACAAACAAAAACACCATTTGATGTTGAAAAAGAACTCAAATGCACATAATAAAGGGGTATTTGGTACCTACTGTGTTTTAGGCACTGTGATAAGCACTTGGATGGCAGTGATGAGTAAGATGAGGTCCCTGCTCTAAGATACTCTCAGGCTAGTGGGCAGAGATGGAAAAGTAACATGTAACTTCAATATAATAATTGCTTTAATAGAGAACACAAATAGAAAATTGTAGGACAGAGGGCTATTAATGCTGCCTGAAGCCATTGGCTAAAGCTCCCTATTTCATCTTGAAGACACAGACAGAGCTTGGGAAGCATCTTTGGCACAGGGGAAAAGGTGGACATGGCTTTAGAAGAGCTGGAGGTCTGCTGGGAGAGACAGACCAGCAGAAAAATAGCATAAGACAACAAGACAAGGACTTTAAGTGGACATATGCACAAAATGCTATGGGAACACCAAAGGCAGAACAATTAATTTTGTAGAAGTTGTGGGAATACAGTAAGGACTGTGGTCAGTGAAGACTTGTACATTAGAACTCCATATAAAAGGAGAAATCAAGATTTGCCAGGCAGAGAAGAGAAGAAAAGGGAATATACCAGGAAAAAGGAGCACCTAGATCCTACTCTCAAGGCACAGATAGGGAGCAATCTGGTGTGCATAAAGGCACAGGGGAGTGGGAGACCAGCAAGTAATTAGAAAACTAGACTTGGATGTATTCTGAAGGGGATCGCATGCCATCCTAAGGAGTGTGGACTGGAGCATATCTTGTAGGCAGCTGGAAATTGAAGAAAGTCCTTACTCCTGTAGTCACTCTTGTGACTACAAGTAGAAATATGACTGAAGAAAAGACTGGATACAACCTTCCAAGTGTGAGGTGATGAGCTATGATCTAGACTGAAGCAATGGAATGAAGAATGAAGGCGCAGAAGAAAGGTTTCTCAGGAGGCAGAACTGAGAAGTTAGGAAATAAGAAAGAGGGTCATGATTCGCTCTTGGATGCTGGAAGGATAATGAGGTCCTGATTGAGCTGGGAGAATGAGAAGAGGAATTTGTGTGAACAAGCCACAGAAAGAGGGTGCCATGTCAATTCTTCAGGTGTGTTGAGTTTTGCGATGCCCCAAGGAGAATACCTATGAGCAGATGGACATGCAGCTCTGTCGCTGGAGGAGCAGTCAGGCCAATGTGAAATTGCCTAGGAGTGGAGAAAAAGTGAGAGGGAAGAGGAGAGAAGGATGTCAAAGAAACCTAGGGAACCCCAACCTCAAAGGAATGGGCATAGGAACAGAAAATGAGGGAAGAGGCAGGATACTTAGAAGTATATACGAGGTGGGGTGGGATCAGGGGAGGGAAGTGAGGATGGCCAGGGTGTGGGGGGAGTCGGGGGTGATGCAGACAACTGTACTTGAACAACAATAAAATCTTTTTTTAAAAAAGAAGTATGTACAAGGGGGACCAAGAGAAGCAAGTGAAACTGAACTCAGTAGGGAAGATGCTCTCCTGCTGGGGGGACCAATTGTTAGTGGCAAATGGAGAAGACAGGCAAGTAGGAGAACTGAGCAGTGTCCATTGATTGGTGACTGGGTGTTCTTACCTGCCTTGGTGAGGGCAACAAGGTGGGGACAGAAATGAGGTGGCAGTGGATTACAAAGGGAATCGGAGCTAATGAACAGAATAACCCTTGTAGACTTCTTTCTTAAGAACTTAGTGATGAAGAAAAGGTGAGATGCAAGGCATTAGCCCAGAAAAAAAGGAAGTCAAGCTACAGAAGGAGTGGTCGTTTTTGTCGCTGTGTATTATTTCTTTGACATCTGGTGGAGTCTTGAACACATGCGTACCCAGAAGAGAAGGATGGGTGAAAAATGGACACATCAGGGGAGACACTGAGGAGGACAGATCTTTGGGGCACAGGATGAAGCCTGAGTCTTAGAAAGGGATAGAAATTTTTCTCCTGGGACAAAAGGGAAGAAGGAACAAATAAGTTGAAAGCTAGAGGAGTCTGAGGGTAGTAAGGAAAGCGAACTCGGTAAGTTTCTGCCTGACAAACTCTTTTTCCTTGACAAAGCATTTGGCTAGGAAATCTCTGAAAGTGTAGTGAGATTGAGTCTGCTGAGAGAGAATGCTGCTGATAAATACCAGTGTCTTGTTTACTCTTTTAAAAACATTGCTTCACTTTCTCTAGTGAGATCATTAAAGTCTTATCTCAAGAAACATGGTTAAATATGACTGTAGAAAATTCAGACTATGAACTTGCAGATACAGAACAGGCCACTTTATAGCAGGACTAATATCAGGCTTACATAGCTTTGCCCGGGGCTCCACAGATGCTTTTGATAACTCCTCCTTGAAGCAACATTGGAGTAAATTCTGGATTGGGGGTCATTCTGTAGGATTTAGAACTTATTTGAAGTAAAATATTCTGGTACTTCATATTCTTTAAAAAAAGTCAAAGAAACAACAACAACAAAAAAAAGCTGGGGCTCTCCTTAGAGTGGGAAATATGTTAATGCTAGGAGAGAATCCACATGTCTCTCCAGCCTTTTCAGAAACTCAGACCACTGATTATCAAGTCTGGCATGCACTGCATGGTTGCCCCGAACAAATAGGCCAGGGACACAGTCATAAAAGAGAGACATCAGATTAGACAAACTATGGCTTAGAAAGAATTAATATTGCCATGTGGTATGCTAACCATCAGCTCATAGACCCTCTGCTCTGGTGGCACTAGTCTCCAGAGGCTACTTAATCTCATTGAGACAAGACAGCCAGCCTAATTGATACAGAAAATGAAAGCCCTTTGATGTCATATCACACAGACTAAGAGGAGGATCCAGCAGACAGCATGGCAGTCTTCCAAAGGAGAATTAACACTGCAGGAGGAAAGTAGGAAAGTAGTAACGTTTTACTTTGGAGTTCCATGAACTTGGTATACTTAAATAAGGATTGAAGAGTAATAAATTCATCCCAATGAATGAATGGAGTTTGTTTGCTCTTAGTGATAAGGCACAAACAGTATTGTCGTTATGAAATCTTTCAAATTGTCAGGCAAGCATTACAGCAGTGTAATAAATGTAAGCATAATAAATGTAAGAATAACTGCCTTTCAGTGTGTAACTGTAAAGGACAGGTGTTCGTCAATGTCAACCTTTCCTGCTACAAGAGACTACCCCTACTAAAGAATTTTCTTGGAAGAAATTTATTGTGTTGTGATTTAAATAGCATTTACTATGCTTTTTAAGTAAGGTAGCTATTCATACAAGAAATTGGCTTTGCAATAGTCAGAATATCTACAAATATACTAGTGGGATTATAAATCAGACCATTATTCAAATGTCAGAAAATATAAAAATATGTTTTCTTTATTGTAATGCCAAAGCACACATTTCAATAATTCTATGTTATATTTTTTACATATGTAATATAATGGTGGTTTCAAAAACAAATCAAGGCTATGATTATGTAAGTAGGATTACATAAATTATGGTATTAATTCGAACAAATAGGAATAATACCTTGTCTTCATTTTTGATACAGAGAATTGCTTCGAAAAATAACATGTTCTTAGTTTAGTGTTTTTACCCATTGGATCTCATTCTTAATGTATGTAAAAAGCCTAAGGTATCTGATATTTGGGGAAGTATATCCTCCCACTATTTGGTATTTTTAAAACTAGGACACTATAAAGAAAAACAACAAAAAGGAATTGAAGCAGAATATTAAATAACATCTTTTTCTTATGGGAAACTGTACCCATAATGATGAACAACCAAATCAACAAGAAATTAACATTAATTTGAATGAATCTAGAAAAATGTAATTATCTGATTATATATCGTATATCTTCAAACTAAATTATACTGCTTTTGGAAATTTTTCCCCAGTAACCTACAAGCCCAGACTTTAAATTTGTGGACTATTCAACTGTCAACTTCTATTTTCCTCCTCATGTAAAATCAACACCAGTTCTCTGTTCCACTGTCTTACAGACATCACAGGTGCTGTTTACTAACCTCCTGTGAGACCCACTTCCACCTCTCTAGATGGATACAACACCTGGCTTCTAATTTTCTTCCACAACCTCATCACTTCTGACAATTTCGAAATTTGTGCTAGGGACCCATCAGTTACCTCAACTGTAGAGTCCTGTGATCTTGTTACTGCAGCCCTCCAACTCCACCCTGCTTGAGCCACATACCAGCAAGATTGCTCCCTGAATTTAAGCATCACAGGCAATCAGAGTGTGTTTTTATTACACAACCCCAATGTCTACCCACCCCTCCCCTTCCCATGCCCTTCCCGGCTTTGCTAACCACGTTCAATAAACACTAAATCCTTCATAGTTTAATCTATTCATGAACTTTTCTCAGCCATTATTGCCCTCTCCAACACCGAGGCTCCCATCACATTCTTGCAATCCACCAGTGGACAAAGCCACAACATACACATTGCCCAGTTTTTCTGGAGAAGACCTGATAGTGCTCGGGCTCACACAAACACACTCAGGCTCACCTCTACTGTGCTGGGAATGCCACCAACATTTATTGCTGGGAATATTGTCCCCAACAGTTCTACACACATAATTCCCACCTGTGTGCCTCAAACCGCTTGAATATTTCCTGTATCATTCACAGCAAGACCTCCTGAAGCAATTGAATATAACTAGTCTCGTAATTGCTCCACTTAATTTTCCTCAATTTCCGTCAGCTTCAAAGGCACTTTTACAACCATTTATGACTTTCAATTCTTTATTTTTAATTTTGAGATCTCTCCAGAGTTTACAATACCATATTAAGAACTTCTTATAATACGCCCCCATGCTTAGTGCCGAGCTGGCAGGCACTTAATAGGTATTTATTGAATGAATGAGTAAATGAATGAATCAACATGTGGATGTCCTACTTCCAGTTCAGCCCTCAATAAATAATGTTCCTGGAGAAGAAAGGACAGGACCCTCAAAAAGGGGGACTGCTTTCTGCTCCTTCCACTCCAGCTGTTGAAACTACCTTCAACTCTAGTGTTTGGGTGTTTTATTGATGTTTCGGCAAAGGCTTTAACTATTTATTTATTTTTGGTGGTAATTGGAACATGGATAATTGGGCTCCCATATAGTTACTCAAAATGAAATAAAATAACTTGATTGCACACACAATGTTTTAAAGGACAATAGTTAAACATATAAAAATACAGTATACATAAAGTACCATACTTATGAAATCAAAGGGACATGACATCCCCCCAAACCATCCTGATCATGACCATTCTTTTCACTACACTCAAGTTCTTATAGCCTAATGACTACTGTGCTTTTTTGTGTTCTTCAAATGCATAGGATCTTCACGATAGTGTAGAAAAGAGTCACCCACCATGTCATTCTGTATGCTTTCCCACATGCTGTTTCTATTATGTGTACTATTTTAAATTTCTTACAACCTTGTTTAAAATGTGTTTATAAATTGTAAATTCTGTTTTCCTGTTTTCTTCATCTATGATTTTTTCCCCTCTAATCGGGATGGATTCCAGAAAACTCAGAAACAGTATCTAATAAGATCTGAGCAAAGGAAAGAGAGGAATGGCAAATAAACATTTTCCAGTGTCGGGTTAGGAGGATATTTGATCTTTCAATGCGTTCAACAAATGGGTTTAATAATGCACATTTCGGTATAAAACAGTTCAGAACAGAAATATTTGCTACTCAGCCCATTTACCCTGGGAATTACACAATATGGACCATTTTCAATAACTCTTTTCATTATAATGATTTCCTCCTGCTCAAGCAAAAGAGATGTAGAAACCATTTTGGTCTAGAAATGTAATATGTCAAGATACAGATGTATTAAAGAAAAATTAAAATACAATAAGTTTAATCACTTTGGTTCAATGTTATATTGTCTTTTTGAAGTACTTTAGCCTTCTTAATTCTTTCCAACCAAAATATAAAATTGCCTTTTATTCAGAATTCATAAAAGCAGACAATCTGGAAAAGCATATTTTTTTAAAGGCATGGTAAAGTACTGGTAGACAAAAAAAAAGATAAAGTTATATTTTTAGGAGACCAGTTGGTTTCTCCAAATTTTTTAACTTAAAGATCTTGAAGTGCTTTTTGGTTTTTTTCCATAAAATATGCAATTTTTATTTGTCAACTACAACTCAGGAAAACTATTCCACTATCTTGACTGGAACTCATAAAAATAACATTATTTTTAATTTAATTTTGACTTATTTAATTTTATATTTTAATGTCAATCATTAGATCGTATAAATAGTAACTTTTACTTATTAAGACCATTCAATCGTGTAAAATCTTTTCAAACATTCTGAGTGAATGGAAGTAGAATGTTATCCATTTAATAATTACTCATTCATTTACTTAGCAAACTTGTAGTGAATGTGTATGATGTGTATGGTACAACAGTTAAGAACTAGTTCCCTGAGGAGTTTTACAAGTAATAGAATTAAGATATATTTCCATATCACTATAACTTATAGTAATAATTGCTACAGAAGAGATGCTATAAAAATTCATAGGACTATAGAGATTTGTGGTAGTTTTTTTGAACCAGTGCAACAGTTTAGTGCTTAGAATTTTATGTTTTACAAAGCTGCCCAAATGACAATCACATAAAGCACTGCCCTTATTCATGTTTTATTTTTTAGTCTTTGTGTACTCAGAATTTTTTTACCACATTTACCTAATTATTTATTTTTTTAATCCTCACCCAAGGATATGTTTATTATTTTAGGGAGTCAGGAAGGGAGAAAGGTGGGAGAGAGAGGAACAGAGAAATATCTATATGAAAGAAACATTGATTAGTTGCCTCCCATCATGCCCTGACTGGGGATCAAATCCTCAACCTAAGTGTATGTCTTGACCAGCGATCGAACCTGCAGCCTTGCTGGTGTATGGGACGATGTTCCAGCCAACCAGGGCACATTTATCTTATTCTTAGAAAACAAAAATTCAGGGAATGTTTCTTTACTGACCACATATTGTAAAGCACTAAGGTGAACCCTAGTTGTGTGCACTAAAAACGAATACCGCAGGAATGGTCCTTTCACTCAAGGAGTTCCTACTCTAGGAACTACTCTCCTACTCATAGGAGAAAGGTAAAAAATGTTTCCAGTGAACATATCTTCCATTCCTTCCTATCATACTGGAACTGAACTGTAATAGGCACCAAAGAACCACGTTATTTCATTGATGCCTCCTAGGAGCAACAAGCCAGTGCAATAGGTTATGGGCAATTGGGGGGTTAGCTCACAATTGTTGACAAGACAAGACAGTGTTTTCTAAAGCACTGGATGCTGCTGATACAACTTACAGAAGGGATAAGCGTACTGAGATGGCATTTCTGATCAACTCGAGGAGCGGACGATCTTTGATGAAGGGCCTCTGAGCTCTAAAGCTGAGACCGCTTGAAGGAACAAAATTCTGCCCAGGATGTGAGAGTTCTGAAAGATTTGCTTCAGGGGACTCTTCCTGGTGACATGACAGGTCCTTTTCCTCCAGAAATCTTACTCTGTGAATGACAGCAGGAGGAAAAGCAGAAGAATACAGAAGAGGACAGAGAGAGAGCTAACGTAGAACAGACTAGTGTATGAGAGAGGAAACAAAGAAGAAAGTAAGGAAAGGCAGAATTTATGAGAAGGAGAAAAGGAAGTAAGTGGGGTAGGAGGAGAAAAGAAGAAGACTTAGCATATAACACGAGCAACCAGGGCTCCAAGGGTGTGGCGGTTATACCAATTGGACACAGTATTGTGCAGTAAATCCTGGGCCAGGTGCCCAGGAGCGAGGACAGTAAAACTCTAAGAAGTGACAGCTGTTTTATCAGGAGGAATATTAATAATAATCACAGCTAACATGTACTTTCTATGTGCCAATCCTGTGCTTTATATGGATTAACCTGTTAAATCTTCAGGACAACCTAGAGGCAGAGCGTCTCAGCCCAGACAGAGAAACTAAAACTCACAGAAGTTAAGTAATTTGCCCAAGAACACAAGCTAACATGTGGCAGGGCCTGGATTTTAACCAACGCGATCTGGCTCCAGAGCCCCTCCTCTCAAGCACTACGCCACCCCTCCCTGCCTGTCACCAGACACGCAAGAACCTTGAGAAATAAGATGGTAGGAAAGAAATGTGATGGACTAAAACATGAATCTGGCCACCTCTCACTTCCAAACTGCTTCCCACTCTTTCTGTGATGAGAGACAAAGATTTTAAACAAAATTCACATCTGTTTTATACACATTCAAGTATAAGAGATAATTTCAATTAATTGAATATACTGATTTACAGTCTTAGTCATTTTAGATACTTTATGGTATCTAAATCTTAGCTACCATAAAGTACCACAATGGACCATAAAGTACCATTTAGATACCATTTAGATATTTTATGGTGTGTAAATCAGGCTATGCTTGAGTAATACTTCGTGAACAATCTCAGCTGAAGTCCCCAAGCAGAACATTGGTTGGATGTAAAATACCTAAATTCAGAAGGATTGCACAAAGGTGCATATGTTACACATGGCTATTCTTAGTTAACAAACTGTCACCTAGCCAAAGACTGGTAAGCCTGGGAGGTGTTAGGCGCGGAGCTCAGTTATTCCTTCACTCCATAAACACTTATTCAGTGCCCAGATGTGCTAAGCGATTATTTTAGTGATACAAGAGAATATAAATCAAAGGTTCTGGTCTTCCATAAATTGCATTTGGGCGGTGGGATGGAAACTGACATTAAACAAATAAACAGGTAACCCTATAATGTGTCAGATGGTGATGAGTGCTAAGAGAGAAAAATAAAGAAGTAAGATGGACAGAGACTGGAGTGGATGCATTGTGTACATCAGGGGTGTCAAACTCATTTTCGGGGAGTGGGGGACGGTTGGGGAGGCCATATCAGCCTCGCGGTTGCCTTCAAAGGGACTGTATAAATGTAACTACTCCTTAACTAGGGGCACGGAGCTCGGCACTGCCACTAGGTAGAAACAAGGTGCTGGGCCAGATAAAACAAGGTGGAGGGCCAGATTCGGCCTACAGGCCTTGTGCTTGCCCCCTGTGGTGTAGGGTGACTAGAGAACAGCCCTCTGAAGACTTGAGTGGGATCCGAAGGAAGTGAGGAAGAGGGCCTTGCAGATGAGTGGGCGAGAAGCACTTCAGCTGGATGGAACAGCAAGTGCAAAGACTCGGAGGTGTGAACGTACTTGGTCGGTTTGAGGAACAGCAAGGAGGCCAGTGTGGATGTAGCAGAGGAAGCAGGGAGAGTGGCAAGGAGCATCCGTGGTCAAGTAGGGCAAGATTAGGTAAGGCCTTGCAAACCATGCAAGTATTTTTGGATTTTACTCTGTAGGAAAGGGGTGACATTGGAGAGTCTTGACTCCAGAAAGCTGTAATACGATCTAACTTCAATTTTAAAAGTATCACTTTGCTGAGTGGAGAAGGCAGAAGAGCAACGATAGACTCAGGGAGATAAAGTAAAAGGCTATTGCAGCAGAGCAGCTAACAGGTGAAGGTGGCTCCACTAGAGGGGGAGGTGTGACTGTTGGGCTGGCAGGATTTGTCGATGGAGTGCACACAGGGTGTGAAAAAGAGACACGGGTCAAACTTGGTTGCTAGATTTTGGACTAAAGCACCAGAAGAATGTGGGTGTGTGTGTGTGTGTGTGTGTGTGTGTGTGTTTGTTTTTACTAAGATGGAGAAACATGTGGGAGAAGCAGGTTTGAAAGAAAATCAAGAATTCAGTTTTGTATGTGTTAAAATTGAGATGCCTATTAGACATCTATGCAGAAATACCATGTAGATATATATATATATGGAATTCAAACAGGATATGCAGAGGAGGATATACATTTTCTGAGTATCGTGTGCAAATAATATTTAAAGCCTTGGTATTCGATGAGGTTACTCAGAATGCAAAAGTAATGAGAGGGGAAATCAGGTCTAAGGCTGGCTGTTCCTCAGAAGAGTTACGGTGTTTGTGTTGAAACCCAAATCCCCAGTGTAATGGTATTTGGAGACAGAAGCCTTGGGGAGGTAATTAGATCATGAAGGCGGAGTCCTCATGGAGAGGTTAGTGCCCTTACAAGATTAGTGCCCTCTGCCACCTGAGGATACCACCAGGCTGTCTATAGTCCAGGAGGAGGGTCTTCACCAAGAACCTGACCATGAGGGGACCCTAATCTTGGACTTCCCAGACTCCAGAGCTGTGAGAAATGATTGCTGGTTAAGTCACCCAGTCTATGATATTTTTGTTATAGCAGCCAGAACTGACTGACATGCCCCAGGTTTGTGGTTAGGTTTCAGACAATGAATACTGCAAGGATGATGGAACTCCATTTTTACGTGTATACCAAGGAAAGGTGTGCTATCTTGTATGGGGTAAATGAGCAACAGAACAATTCAACCACTGATTGTTCAGTCTTGGAAGATACCTCTACATGTGGGGCAGGACCAAGAGAAAAAGCTGGCAATGCAAGACCAAAAAAAAAAAGCAAATGAAGAAGTAGCAGAAAACATGTGTCATGACAATTAAAAGAGATCATTTCAAGCAAAGACTGAAAACAGTGTTGGAAGTGCAGAGCTTAACTGAGATAAAAATGCAGTTGATGGCATCAGTGGTGATGTTGGAAAGAACAGTTTCATGAAAGCAGCAGAAGGAGCAAACATTTCTTGAAGGTGATGGAGGCCTGAATTGTGAAGTGAATGCTCACATCTGGAATGTCAATCACAGACGTCCCATCAGGAAGGCAAAACCCCATACATAGTTTGCAGGGCTCTGTCCAAAATGAAAATATGGGCACCTTGTTCAACAATTATTAAGATGGCAACAGCAAAACATTTTACCAAGCACAGGGCCCTTCTGTGCAACTGATGAAACTTGCCCTGCAGGTAAGAAAGAAGAAAAACAGAATGTCATTTGAAAACAGCCGTAGCTTTTGCCAGGACAATGGATCTGAATATATTTTAGGCAAAATCAAGCAGAAGGGAAAAGCTCTTCGCTCCATGTGACCATTTGGTTTGCCATCTCAAATTCAGAAGTGGAACTCCTAAACCTTCACCAAGCCATCTTCTTTTGCCACCTTTCTTTGATCTGTTGTGAACTACATTGTTGTTGCTGCTGCTGCTGTTGTTGTTTTGATACCTTGAACCCAAAACCTTGTTACAAATTTGGTCCTATACCTCAGTTTCATTGTCTACAGTATGGAGGTAATTAGAAGGTTTCAACAAATTAATATATATATATATATATATATATATATATATATATATATATATATATATATATATAAATATATAAAGTGCTTGGAGTTATCAAGGCACACACACTATATATACACACACATATATAACATATATATACACATATATAACACATATGTCAGCTCTTCTCTTTATTCTGTTTGTCTTGTTATTTATCAAATACTGTTAAATGTTTCCTTTTAATTCTTTCTTGTAGCTATTCTTTTCCTCCCCATTCCTAGACCATCTCCCGGGTCTTTTCACCACTTGCCGGAGCCTGTACACTGGCCTTTCATACTCCAGTCTCTTGGGCTTGCTGCCTCCGAAGTCCTCTTCCTTGCACACGACTCCGTTTTGTCGCTGCTCCAACAGCCACCTTCTCTGCTCAGAAATCTTAAATCAGTTTTGTGTTTTGCCTAATAATCACATTTAAACTTTCCTGCATGGATTTCATGGCTCTTTCCAACCTAGTATGAGCCCAGGTTGGTGAGATCAACTGGGCTTCAGGAGCTTTCTTGCTGAGGGAGGCCATGCTGTGCAGCCCGAAGGTGGAGACTGGGGCGGGGGGGGGGGGGTTAGAAAAACTACAACAGAGACCATTACCTGCCCTGCCTAAGGGTTCATCCATTAAGGAAACAGCATGGAATCCAGGATGGGAAGGAAACAGGTGAGCAAGATGTGGCCTGAGAGGGTGCCAGGTCACTGCTCAGATGGAGAATCACGCGATGGTTCCTATGCTTCTTACATCACATCTTTCATTCAAGCAACACCTCTTATTCACTGACTGGGTGGAAACTTAAAGGTAAAGAAATAAAAGCCACAGCACCCCACTTTGAAGGAGTCCATCATCATTTTGGGGATTTCCGCAGGAGAGAGTAGAGGACACATATCCAAAACTATGTGGTCCAAGTTTCTAATGGCTCATGGGTAGGGGTGAGAAAGCTGTAAGGAAAATGGCCAACAAGGGAGCATTTGAGTATCAAAGGATAAGAAGCTGAGGAACTGCACAAATATTCCTGGTAAGTTGAAAAACAAAACAAAAAAAAAAAAGGAAGAAGAAAAAAGAAGGCAGGGGCAGCAGGGTTTCCCCTTGAGCGTTTCTAGGGAAAGAACATGGGGCAGGAAGTACAATGTCTCCATTCCTAAGGACAAGGAAACTTCTGCTAAGCCAAGAAGACAGGTCCAGGGTAGGGAAGAGACTGATACAATGACAAACAGCCTTACACTCAGCACTTTAAGCAAGAGAAGTGGGAGGTAGCTGGTGACTGCGGAAGGGTGATCGATGGGGCAGTTCTTTTGGGAAGGCAGCAGCATAGCCTGGGGCTTTAAAGACAGATGTCAATAATTATGGGTACAGATTTAAGGGGCAGAATGGGGTGGCCCTAGGGCCACACCAAAGCAGTAGAGAAAGGAAGGACAGAGTCACTAGGAAGGAAGGGAGTGAAAGACAGTGAAGAACAGGCTAAGGAGATCGAGCAGCGGAGGGATGAGATCTGGACGGGATAGAGAGGGCTCAGGTGAGACAGCCCACCCTCCCGTCCATTCCTTATATACCCAGAAACAGCTGCGGCTTTGCCAAGGCCCAAGATCATTTCACGTGGTCTGTTTTAGGGTCGGTCCTCCTGCAGTGGTGGATATATTGTATCCAGCTAAAAAGACGGACATGCCCATCAAAGGGTTAGCTGTCCCTAAAAAAAGAAAGAATAGGAAATGTGATTTCATGAAAGGGATATTGATTGTGTATTAATATTTATTAAGTGTCTGCTAAGTGCAAAATACACAGTAGGAGCTATTTCTCATACCAACCTATTACAGCAGATAATAGTATCTTTACTGTATGGGTGAGAGAAACTGGGGATCTGAAAGTTTAAGAACCTAGTCCAAGGTCACATGGTGAGACCAGGGTTATCATCCAGGACTATCTGGTTCCAGCTGTCTAAATGTCCTTTCTCTACACATCTAGGAAGGACCTTAAAACCATGCACTTGGGCCAATGCAGCAGAAAATAGGGATATAGAGGCATCAGCCTGTACCTCTACATGCATTTTGATAACAGCTCTGGCTTAGCAGCTTTTGGGACTTCAAATATTGGTGGAGTCCCTCAGATTCACCACCTACTACTGCCTTTGACCCTCTGCTTCCCACTGCTTCCCAGAAGGCTGGCTGCCACTGGTGTTTTCAGTGCTTTACAGTCATGCCCCATCTCTCAAAGTTGTGCTTCGTATCTTTGAAGAATTTCTGTGGTCGCCCAAAATTTCTAATCTTGAGTATCCTGGTTCTATGTGTACTATTGTCATTTATTTATCCCCTTTTATTAATGAGAGTTGATTAATTTAATTCATCGTGGTTTCAGCCCAAAAGTTAAAATCTGGCTCTACTTTCCCTATTTCTAATGAAAACACTAATAAATTTTCCCAGTATTTTTCTAGAAGTCCTTATTTCTGTTGTCTTGGAAACCCAGAGGAATAAGTTAGAGAGACCCCCCAGTAATAATTCACATTTGAAATCCAGACCCTTCTCTGGGTTGCTGACATCAGAATCCCACCCTCTGGCCCCTCTCGTTTAGGGGATTTTGAAAACAGCTGTGTAACGATCGTGTCGGGCATTGAATGCTGGGCTGGACACAGGGTTTTCAAGATGCAGCAGCTCCACAAAACATCCAGTCTAATCATCTCTTCTACTGTCAAGGACCTTAAGGTCCAGGGGCTTAAGTGTGTTGCCCAAGGTCACACAGATAGTTTGTGGCCCACTTCAATTTAAATTTCAGGTCTTCTGACACACAGACCAGCAACTTCCATTATACCTGCTTATCTTGCAAAGGTAAACCTCTTAGTTGCCTTTCTCTACACTATTGTCATCACATCTGCCTCAAAGATCAGCAAACCCATTTAATAGGCATAGACACTGAAGGTCACATAGACACATTGTTCCCCGAGAACAATGAGCATTACTGAGAGAAGAACTAGGAACCAAAACATAAGGCTCCAGCTTAGAAATCAAGGATGCTGTCTTTTAGGATATACTCACGTAGATATCAAAGATTATGACAAATAAAGTGATCAATCTTCCCAGGTTGTGGTCTATATAGAATGTAATTTACCTCAGAGTTTAGCATTTGCTCTTTTTACAGAAAAATCATTTAACTGATATTTTCAGTGGTAGGGAATGGAAAAAATTATCTAAACACATTTTATTTCAGGTATGATTTGAGAATTTGTCTTTCTGACAATTTCAAAACTTCATCTGAACTCGTTTTCTTTTTGACAAAAATAGTTTAATGACTAATATCTGCAACCCAAGAGAAAATATAAATCCACGCAAAGTAGCAGGATGATCTGGGGTTTTGGTAGTTTTGTTGTTGTTGTTGTTGTTTTTCCTGTTTAAGCAAAGAGGATCATCATTTTCAACTTGTCAAATGTTGTTTTCGTTATGTCACGCTATTCCAATCTGTTGGGTGCCTGCTTGACTCAGTCACACTCATGGAGAGACAAGAACCACTGATGCATTGATTGACCACCTACTAGGGCCAGATGGCACAGCCCGGTGCTGGAGCATTGCCAAAGGGAACGAGGCATGACAGACACTCGTGGGAGCTCAGGGCAGCAGAGAGCAGAGCATCAATTTTAGGAAGGTAGAAAGCAGATGTCCTTAAGGTATTAGAGCAAAGAGGGATGTCATTCAGCTGAGGGAATTTCCCAGGTTTTAAGGAAGAGTTGGGCCTTAAAAGGATGATAGAATTTAGGGGATTGGCTGAAAGGAAAGGAACTGTAGGTAGAGAGAGATGACACGTTTCTGAAGTCCTGACATCAGGACACTGATCTGTAAACTTTGCCAGGATTATATTAAAAAAAGTATTCTACTCTATCCCCCTTAAGGAAATTGACACAAATAGTCCCAAGGAAGAAAGACTAAAAGATATAAAGCCAATTTTCCCATTGAGAAACATTTATTAGACATAAAATATTTGCCAGTTACTGTGCTACGTATTGGGTTTAAGAAGTTATGAGTAACTTTGAACAAATTTGTAGTAGAGTTTAAAAATTGGACCCTCTCTTCAGTTTGTGGTAAAATGTTTGATCCACAGAGCTATGTTATTATATACTTTTTTCTAGGCATTCAAAGAATTCTACGAAGAATTCCATTGTATATATTTTCAGGAAAAAGCCATAATGAGACAACATAAAATAGTTACATGTATGTGGACACATACATGACATAATCTCATTCTGTAAGATTTTATTGCACACTGGGATAGACACGGAACACCATGTATTCTGAGCAAGTCAGGTTGCCTGGATATGCCATACCTAGATCCTGGGAACATCTCTTGGCCCCAGGATTTCTAATGTGCTTTCTTCACTTGTACCTGCTGTCAGGCCATTCACAGGGGTTTTTCCCAGGTGCCTTTCTTTCTCCTTCCTCCTGCTCCCCAGACCCACCTTACCATCCATAATCTCTCCCCACTGTGTTGTATCTTTACTGCTCTGTCTGCATGGTCTATCTAAAACATGGAAACATGTTGTAGCTCAACTAAAAGCAACTACAGCAACACAATCGTTAGTTAGGCCATCTGTGTCATTGAGATGCAAGTATTTTTTATTTTAAAAAAGAAATGTTAGAAGTCAGTGAAAATTACAGGACGCTCTAACCAGAGAGGAAATGTAGGTATTTTCATGTGATTATCACCAACTTTTATGAGTGTATTCCCATAGTTCTTTTTCTGATTACTCAGGATTCTAATATAGTTGACGAAAGGATCTTAAGAACACATTTCAAACATGTCACAACAATATGCCAAGAACATACAGGTATACACACACACACAAAGGAAACAGAAGATATGAGTGTCTATCAACAGGGAAAGAAACAGGAAAGATGATGACAGTTATACAAATATGGACATGGTACCGACATGTCACCCAAGGATAATTATAGAGCAGTAGAACCCATGAAAATGGAATGCTCCATTAGATAATATTGTCTGTTTTTTTCTCCTTAAATTTATAAGCTACCACACCACATATGTATTTTTTTCCCTCACAGCAAATACCAACTGGTTAAATGCAATGCACTAGATCACATGCAAAAAGCAAAAATAAAAAGCTGGGTCATTTCCAAGTGGATGGGAAGTAATTTAAAGTTCATAAATTTACAATTGAAAAAGTTGGTAGTACAAATGATTTTCCCCTAGGATATCTAGCAAATTTTCAATATTATATTTCAAGGAAAAACCCAAACACCTTAAAACTGTCTGGGGGGGAGGGGAGAATGCATTAAAATGCACTGCATTTTATTACACTATTTCTGTTAAAATTATAGTCTTTTATGGTAATTACTCAAATATAACATTTACATACACATATAAATCAAGTTAAAAGTAAGTTAACTGATTTCACTTATTAAACCAAAAACTATTTTTTTATCAAATCAATAAACAAGAGAGATTTATAAATAAAAAGTATACATTTACATAGACCTCCAATTAAAATTATTGTTCAGTAGATTATAGCAAAACCTCATTTCTGAGTTTCTGGAAAATGTGTTTTGTAATTTCAAACAGCAAATATAATTCAGAGATCATTTAGAATTAGATATATTATATAATTAGTGATTTTAAATAAATTATTCATTTCTTAAACAAAGTTATAAATGATAGACCAGAATTTAAAATTTTATTTTTATTTTAGGGAAAACAAAAATTTACAGATATTTTATATGAAATATTCACACATGGAACATATTGCTTCTATGACACTAAAAAAAATTCAGTGTGAGCTCCAACATCATTTTGGAGACAAATTCATGAGTTCTAATTTTTAAAAACTTGTAAAATAATTTGCAACTTCAGACTCTATGATATGCAGTGTGAAAATATTGGTGCAAATAAATTCTTGCAAGCCATGCTTTCATTTATCGAAGATTCCTAAACAAGCGTCGGAACTTGGTTCACAGTTTATAAATTTTGTACAAATTTTGTTATGATAACCTGTTACCCACAGAGGAAGTTATCCATAAACAAAAACAATCTGGCATTTGCTAATTTTATAAAATCCATTGTAAAACTTCCTGGTCTGAAGCTTTAAGCAGCCAGATGTTAATGTGAACCATAACTAGAGAGAGTGAACAATGGTAAGTTAACCATATCAGAGAAAGCAGATGACATAAAGAGAGTTAACACTCAGTGCTAACATAAGTAATTAAATAAAGTTTCATTGTTTTTTATATTGACCAAGAAATCTATAACTTAAATTATAGAATTTCTAATCCACCTATAGTTGTTGTCAAATTCAGTAATTAAAAATGCAATGCACTGTAGAAAAGACATTTTTCTGTTACTTTTAAAGATATTTACAGCTTAATATTTTTAAAACAAATTATTTACTTAAATAAATTCTTACATTCATTTGCTGGTTGCTATGATTATCTTTTAACAATTATTTCTGAATTACATAAACATGTTGATTACCAGTAAATAATCTTGTTTTTAAAAGCACTGATAAGTGGGAACAATGATCAAAATGGAAGATTCCCATTTGTGTCTCTGGTTTAAAGTCTAGTGATTTGTTGTGATCCAATATTTTTATATAAATATAAAACTCAACAATTTTGTTTCTTAAGTCTAGAAATTATATTAGATTATAGATATCTTTACAAATACAAATTTTTGTTCAGAAATTGGATTTTATTTTAGGAGATATATTTCTAAACACAAAATGTATTTTATGAATTATCTTAAGCATAAAGAAACACAATTATTCACTTTATTATTTAAGAAAATTATTATAATGTATTGCAAAATATTTGCTAATAGAATTGCAATAGTTTTTATTTACCTAACTGGTTACTTCAGACTGTAGTATAGAATAAATTTTATAAAGGTAAAATTTTGATCTAGTGTGAAATTAGCAACATTTAATTAAAAAAGTCAAAAGATTTATAGAGGTTGTATTTCTAATTCAAAAAAAATTTGACAGGTTTTAGTTTTATCACAGAGCATTGAAATGAATAATTTTTTAAGCTTTGCTTTAAGATGTTTTAAAAGTTTCAAGTATTCTTCAGATACAGATTTTGGACAACACCGAATTCTTTCCAAAAAAAAAAGTTATTTTAATTTTTGTTTTGCTCCATGGCAGAAAGTATTGAAAACTTTTTTTCCCCTCCAAAATCTCATTTTTCACCTGAAATAACTGTATTCGGGTTTTGTCAGCAGGTAAAGTATACATTCTTACAAGGTTTCAAATTTCAGAATTCCAATAATGCATTTAAACTGAGCACCCACTGAATCACTCTCTCTTTGTGTGTGTACACACGCGTGCGCGCGCGCGTGCGCGTGTGTCTGGTATCTTGCGGTTCTGTTATTTACATAGAATTTTAGTCTTTTTTAGCTCCTCAGAAATACCTTAGTGAACCTTCAGCATTTGCTAACCACTTAATAACTGTGAACCGGCCAGTCCCTTCAAGTAGATCGTTGACCACAAGAGTGCCTGACAATTTCCAAATCATATCCTCTGTCCAAAAGGAAAAGATAGGGCTTTGTGAGGCCGAAAGGAAGCGAAGGAAAACAAAACAAATGTAGCTCATGCTGAAAGTGAAAAGTGCTTGGACAGATTGGTATTTTCTTTTCTGCAGGGCGTCCTGCCAAACTTTTTTTTTTTTTTTAATAGAGAGGAGTTATTTTTCGGTCTGATTTTTCAGTTTCTTGGAAAGTGTGGGTATTTACCATCCCCTCATAATTATTGTTGGTTGTTTTGTGTTTTTCCCATCCTTCTACATCTCAAGCTGCTGATACCTCCGTCTCACTCTGTCAAAACCCCAACTTTGGACGACCCTGGGTTTGGAAATTCCGCGGACTGTCGACGACACATCCCTTTTTCCCTCTCACGCTTCTTATTTTAGTCACAAGATTCCCCCACTCCAGTTGCAGTGAAAGCCGGAAATTTTCATTTAACTTCCCCCCTCTCGTCCTCGCCCCCCACTTGGAGCCGAGAGTGGGGAGCTGGGCGGCTCAGAGTACAGCCGGATCCCGGCCGCCTCCTCTTTCTCCGGAAGGCTTTAATTTGCACACTTGCTTGCCACTGCGCCGCGAGCCCCCAACCCCGCCGCCCGGTGGGTCTCGGCAGAGTTGGCCTCCTGGGCCTCCGCCCCCGCCCCTGCTGCCTCCCCCGCTCAGGCCCCGAGCCCCGGCCGGAGCCCCGGGGCCCCCGTCCGCCCCCAGTGAGCGGAGCGGGCGGCTCCTTGTGCGTCCCTCCGCCCTCCGCCGCTATGCCCACCCCCTAGCCAGAGAGAGTGCTGGTGACTCCTTCCTCTGAGCGGGGTTACCTGCTCCGCGCCGCCCTGGACACGTGCGGAGGTCGGACTGACACACGCAGCCCCCTAGGGAGGCCAGATGCGGCCGAGTCCCTCAGGTGAGGATCTGTGCGTTCGAGTGGGTGGGCTGCGGAGTTGGGGGAGGCTCCCGGGGGAGATTTGGGGGCTTGGCTAGGGTTGGAAGCCAGGGTGTGTGTGGGGGTGACTGTTGGGGTGTGGGAGGTAATGTCCTGGGAATCCACTTTGGTTAACCCCTTAAGAACCGAGGCGAGGTAGTTAACAGGGGCCAGTTTGGGGGAGCTAAAGGAGTCTCTCCTAATCTGGCTAGAGGAGGACATCTCACTCTAGGGACATCCCCAACACTGAAATCCTATGCCTGCGCCCACATAGCCGTGCGCCAAAACACCCACGCAAACACTCCTCATCGAGTTTCTTCAAATGGAACTTAAACTTCACTCGGACACACAATCATCCACATTTAGGATTGAAAATGCACAGCCTCCGGGTCTCTGCGGGAGAATGTGTTTCCGTGCCCCATATTGGTTTCCCCACGAGAGCTCCCTGTCCCACTCGCTGAGGTGTGGGTGTGGGCTCCACCTTCCCACCGCGAGGTAAATGTTAAAGCAGGCTTCATGTTGGCAACCGCTGCAGCGTGTTAGGCACACTTGCAAGAGTGTACGCGGGCTGCCAGTGCCCAGGCTCGGAGCCCTGCAAGGACTCTCACGTTCGCTTTAGTTTCCCCGTTTACTTTTATAGTTTCAAATATCAGAGTTGAAACGCACGCCTCGCGGGGGACAGCTCCGGCCCCGCGGGGGGCAATCCGGGCCCTGCAGCGTGCTGGGCTGGGTGCACGTGGGTGCGTCTGCGTGTGCGCACACGCGGGAGCCGCGGTCCCGGTTGCGGCCTCTGGTCGCTGCGCTGGTGGCGACCCTTGCGGTGCTTGGCAGGCTTCGAGAGAGGCACATGAAGGATTTCATTGAGTGTGAAGACAGAGAGCAGAGACAGAAAGCAGAAGGAGGCGGCTGCAGCCTTTGTAGTCGCAGAGGAATGCGGAAATGTTGAAGCACTATGTCAAACTTTTTGAAATGGGGTCAAGTCACATTCAGCCAGCGTGGGAAAGCAACAACAACAACAAAAAAAAGTGGAGGAGAGGGGGGGAAAAGGCACTGCTGCTCCCGTTTTTCTCCGCCGGAGCCGGCTGTCGGGGAGCGAGGGTGGGAAGAGCCGGGGCGGGTGGTGCGGGGCCGGGCGGGGGCAGCGGGCGCAGTTCCCTGCGGGGGTGGGACGTCCGCGACGCTTCCTTCGCTGCAGAGCCTCCGCAGAGGGGCGGGGAGAGGGGGACGCGGGAGGGCGGGCTGCGCTGCTGGCGGCGGCTCCTCCGCTACCTGTGTGGCCCTCGGCCTAGCTCAGACCCCCGGGCAGGCCCTGGGGGCTCGTTCCTCTGCTCCCCCAGGATTCGCCTTCCCTCTTTCAGCAGAGTTTTGAATGGAGTTATTGTGAGGGGCTCCATCCTTGCTGTGGTTCCTTCTGCCCGCACACAGTGGGGGCGCGCCATTTGTTTAACTTCTGGAAGGAGGCGAGTTGGTCAGCAGTGCGGGGCAGGTAATTCCGAGGTGCCCCGGGAATTCCGGACAAGCTGTTGGCGTGGCGAACATCCCACCGAGGCCGCGGTACCCGTGGGTTGGAGGTTCCGTGGATACAGGATTGCAAATGAATGGAAAGGGAAGGTGACACCCCCCCTCCCCCGCACTTTGTTGTGCCGAGGGCTTCGGGGGACGAGTGGCTGCTGAAGGCACCAGGCCTTAAGCTGAAAGGGGAATGGAAACCTAAGTCTGTTACCTACATCGTAGATGATCCTGGTGTAAGGAAAGATTCGCGAGTCCCGGCCGCGAGAGCAGAGCCTCTTTTCTCTCTCACCCCCGGAGTCACATTATTTACTCCTCTCCACCCCACCCATTTTATTGGGGAGATTGAGTTTTACTCAGGTTGCAATCGGCTGGAAATTTCTGGGCAAGTCACGGTCCAGACGTTATTCTTTAAAGAGACAAGTTAAAATGTGGCAGACACCCTTTCTCCCATCCTTAGTGTCCCGTGGGTGACTCCCCCAACTAGGGCCCCAACGTTCACCCACCCCCGAGTGGCGGGAACCCCAGTTACCCCTGACCCGATGGGTTTCCACCAGGGAGGTCCTCTGAGTCGGAGGAAGAATGCCGTTTCCAACCCAGACTGCTTTACACCCCAAAAGACCATTTGTGATCCAAGTCGTTTTTAAATGTCTCCTCATAGAAAAACTGAAAGTAGAAAGAAAGGAAGCAATTTCCGAGCAGATGTCTGACCACCCCTTCTCACACACTCCCAAGCATCGGGTTACAGGGTCCTGGGAGCCCCCACCCACACTCAGCGGACCCACACGGGTGGACTCACAGTCCCTCCACAGCAGCTTGTGGGCGACCCCTGAACGACCCACAGCACCAAGGGAGCCCCTCTCCCTGTGTGTCCAGTCTCGGGGGAACACGGAGGGTAGCAACGAAACAATGATATAGGGATAAATATTAAGCCGTGACATTGACGTGCCCGGCACCTCCCCTCCCCCGCGCTCCCGGCACACTCTGGGCTGCTCGGCACGCCCCCTCCCGTTTCACTGCGTCCCGCGCGGCGCGGCGCGCTCATCCCCGAGGGGCCCCTGCAGCCTCTCCGCGAGAAGACGGCTCCAGCCCTACAGGGAAAGAAAAGTAACTTCGCTTTTCTCGGAGGAACCAGGAAGGATTAATCTGCCTGGGAGAGGGCTGGAGCGCACAGAGGGTAGCGACGGGGGATTCGAGGAGGAGGAGGAGGGGAGTCTGCAGGAATCCCAAAGAAGGCGCCTGGGATGTCTGATTGCACTTTCTTCTTGTCCCCCCCATCTCCTCTTTTAGGTGGAATGATTGTGGACTAAGACGCGCTCTGGCAAAGAATATGTAATCGCCTCGGTGTCTCTGCAGAGGACTGCTCTTCGGGGAGGGAAGAGGAGGGATCGGCTCGCTCCTCTGCGACTCGGCAGGCGGAGTTTCGCAGCGGCACCAGGGTTGCGCCCGCCCGCGGGGAGGTCGCTCCATCCAGCCCCGGCGGCCGCCAGAACCCGAACGCCCAAGCGCGGTAGTCGCCAACGGTGAGGGAGAGCTAGACCCATCCCCTGGGCGCGAGGGAGCGGGTCGGGCAATACCGGAGGTGGTGAGCGGCGGCTGCGACCGAGCCGAGTGCGCCCCCAGCCCACTCCAGCGGTGCCGCACCGCGCCGGGAGGAATTCGGGCGCTATGGAGAAGGACGGCCTGAGCCGCGCGGACCAGCAGTACGAGTGCGTGGCGGAGATCGGGGAAGGCGCCTATGGGAAGGTGTTCAAGGCCCGCGACCTTAAGAACGGAGGCCGTTTCGTGGCGCTGAAGCGCGTGCGGGTGCAGACCGGCGAGGAGGGCATGCCGCTTTCCACCATCCGCGAGGTGGCGGTGCTGAGGCACCTGGAGACCTTCGAGCACCCCAACGTGGTCAGGTGAGCAGGAGAGCGGTGCCTGCGGCGTCGGGGGCCGAGCGCCTAGGAAGGGCCGGGCGGGGGACATCCACTGGCGTAGGAAAGTGCTGGGGAGGCGGGCTGCTGGGGGGGCACGGCTTGATCCGTTGACGTTACAGAGTGGGAGCAAGTTTTGTCGACAGCCGCGAGCCGGAGCCGGTGACCTTGCCAGACGGCAAGCAGAAAGACAAATTAGAAAATGTGACCTGTGCAGGCTTCCCTCCCTGCGGGCCCTGAAAGGGGATCCGGGAAATTGGGTGCCTTTTAGGCACAAAACAAACCAACTTGAGACACGCTCTGCGAGCCACCCCCATCCCGCAATAGTTCTCTAGCTATTGGGGAATTTTTGAGAGGCTAAGGGTAAGTGACAGGTAGCAGGATGCAGTTAGTGATAATTAGAAAGAAGAGAACTTGATTGGTGGAGCCTAGTATGAATAAGGTTAAAACAATGTAGAAACTTAGTATTTCTGCCAGTCACGCCCACAGTTTCTCTTTATTCAAGTTGCATAATGATAAGCAGGATCTCTGATGGTCTAAGGACTAAAGTGCTGATGCCCATTTTCCAACTGTCATTTAAAACATTTATTCCAAAAACGTTGCCTATCCGTATTGTTTTATGTCTCTGGGCCAGCAGTCTTTGGACTACTCCAAAGAGGTAGAAATGAGTTCAAGACGTGGAATCTTTAGATCCTAATTTCTAAATTCTGTCTTTGCCTATTTTGGTGGTTTGTGCAAGTGGATGGGGAGACAGCAGTTCCTGAAGCTTCTCCTGTGTGGTAACCAGTGAGTGGTAAAGTGTGTGTGACTTAGGATAATGGTGTTTTCTTAGCGATCCTGGAATTTCCCCATTGTGTGGTTGACATTGTGTGGTGTGTTCTCCTTTTATTTTCTAAACAGACGCATAGTTTTAAGTCAGAAAGGAATGCACAGAAACTTCTACAAATTAGGGTGTGATTTTTACCTTTCTCAACTCATGTGTTGGAAAACCATCTTGGGGTCTTGTTGCTGTCTTCTCATCCATCTAGGGATTCTGTTCAACAAATACATGCCTACTGTGTGCCCTCTGGATGAAAATATGTAAATAAGCACAGCTAAATATTTTTGTAACAAGTCAAACAATTTAACATTAGTCATCAAAGTAGAGAGACCCAAGACTGACCTTTGAAAATACCAAGCCCTCTACAGACTCAGGGAGCCGCAGTGTCTACAGAATCTTCCTAGGAGGTTTTAACTTGTCTCCTCATATCCCAGGCTGGGTGATTTGTGTGGCGCTTTGTTCCCTACACAGACTCAGGCTAGAATGCAGCAAAGAATCATAAATACATAAGATGGTAAATGGCTATAAAGATAAGGACCCCCATTATACCTCCACTTGAACCACTAAAACAAAGTAGGGCTAAGTATGAGCCTGAGAGAACAGTGTTTTAGGAAGATGGGATCACATATAAAAGCAATAGATTACCTTTTGCGTGTGTTTTCTTTATTGAAAAACAACAAAAACCCTTTTGGGGAGTCTTCGTGAGGGAAGGGAGAGGGTGTCTTTTTGTCCCCTGCAATTTAGTTATCATCCTAGAGGAATCACCTAGGTGGTTTCCAAAGGATGAATTCCACCACTAGAGTTTTAGGACCAGAATTCTTGTTTTATTTTGTCTGTCACCTGTGGAGAGTGTCCCGTCAAGGATGATCATCATGTATGGAAATCAGATGCTGTCCTTCCAATGTGGCAGTGTTGTAGAGGGACCCCTGTTTCCACTCTCTTTAGTTGTACAAGTCACAGACTACCCTTCTAACAAAGAGAGGTTGTTGTTTTTGCCGTTCTGTTACTCCATTTTGGCTAATCTCTTTTATCCTCTTGATTTATCCTCCTGAGACTAGTGTGTCTTCAGAGATTTGTAGCTGACCTATGACTTGGATTCTGTACTGAGAACTTTCAGGAAGTTATACTTATGAATTGAAGACATAGGTCATTGTCTAAAATTATCTTTACATGTTAAGTGTTGATGATGACACCTCTTACAGGTTGTGTGGAGAAACTGGGAGAGTGTATATGAGAGCACTTTGTCAGTTTAAAAGTGTTTCAAATGTCCAAGTACTATTTGTGTTCAGGCAGATTAGTGGGGCCCTTGCCTCAGAGCAGATTGCCAGCAAGGCATCAGTTCGCCTGACCTGTACGATAGAACAGACCCTACTCAAGGCCAGACATGATAGACTCTGGAACCAAGAAGGCACTTGAATATAATGAGCCTGTCATTTGTCAGAAAAGCCCATCAGTCATATGCAGTAAAGTTCAGTGACACTGGAGAAAATTGTCAATGATGTCATCCTCACAAGCTGCAGATCTCCCAGTTTGTTTCCTTCCCATTTCTTCTCTTTCACCTCTGCCTTGGGGCAGTCTTTGGCCCCCGTGACTTGCTTGGCTAGACTAGGAATTCTGGACTTTAGAGGTTGCTGATATTTGCTCAGGTAGGGTCAGGAAATCAAGGACAGGTGACAACAATTCCCTTCTTTCCAAGGGAGAGTTGCCAAAGTTGAGCCCCCAAACTTGTGATGTTGTTGCCCCACAGGATTATTGCCTGGTTCTTGAAAGGTTTCTTAAAGGGCAGATGCCTTTATAAGTGCCTTCAAGTCATAAGTAATTGATCATAATTGTAGGCCCTTCCCACAGATAGTTAAGCCTCTAAGTCTGAAGGAGCATAGTAAACATGTTAGGATTTTTTCAAATTTTACGGTTTAATTTTGATGGATTTGCAAGAAAAGCTGACTTGGTATTGCTGGCACTGGCGTGGCCTACATGTGCAGGGGTAGTGACTTGAAATTCTTACTGACCTGCACTTGCTGTATCTGTCCCAGGCTTGGTCAGTGTCCAGGATGTAAATTTACTCTTTACAGCTGGTAACCCCAAACCCTAGAGGCTCTGCCAGAGTCAGACTTCCGTATGAACCATATGAATATTGGAGCGGATGCACTCTACAAATGAATTCTGTTTTACATTCTGAACTAGATATATATAGGCAGATAAAATAATGTTTTGTCAGCAATCTGTTCACTCACCAAATATTTATTGAGGGCTTATTGTGTGCCAGACACTGCTGGGAGCTGGGGGTGTAGCAGCGAACACATCAGGAAGAGCCTATACTTCTAGGACTTACCTTGTAATGAGATGAGAAGTTCTTTTTTTTCTCCTTTTTAAAAATTCACTTATCTTTATTTCCATGGTCTTGCTTGCTATATTTAACCTAACCAGTTTTATAGAGCAACTGATATTTGTAATAACTTGGTTACCAGGAGTTCGCTGATTGAACAGGTAAGATAACCAAAACACTAATCAGAATCAAAAGCTTTTTGAAGATTAAATTTCACCTTAGGGACATACAAATCTATCTACATAAGAATACATTGACCCATAAGTAATATATATGGTGAACATTTGAGCTCTATTTATTCATCAAAGATTTAGGAAGAACCTACTGTTTAAACACCACGAGGCTCAGCGCTGGGGAAGGTACTGGGGTAAATCACACTGGCTCCTCTCCTTGAGTAATCCCCCCCTACCGCCCACCGCCCACCGAAGGAACCGTGATAACATGACAGTATCCTGGTAAGTGCAACCAGGGTTGTCCCAAGGGACCAGATTTGTTAGGGTAGCAGTAAAAGTAATTCAAAATCAAGCACTGGTTCCAGAAACTTAAACTCAGGGCATGTCAGTGAATAAACTTATGACATCCAAATATGTTGTTATTTTTATTAGCATATTTAATCACTGCTTAAAAAAACAACAACAGAGGAAGTTCTCCTGCATGTGGGTCTCTTACTCTCATGTATATGAGGTCCCATACATGTGTATGTGTTAAATTTGGTTATTTTCTCTTGCTAAAAATAAATAAACAATAAAGTCAACAGGAAAATCCTCTCAGCTCAGTGATTATTGTTCAAGGAGGGTTTTCCAACTTTCCCTCTTTAAACATCTCAGGGATATATATCATAAAATGAGAATTAAAAATGTGATGTTCTCTTGAAAAACCTAATCATTAACAGGGTACAAGAAACATGGCAGATTATTTGATGCAGCATCAAGCTGAGTCCTCTGGAAATCCTTCTGAATAAAAGTGTTATTTTATGAGTGAATAACACATTTTTTAGGGCTTGTCTCAGTGAAAGGGAAAGCAGGAGTTTAATTCTCTTTGTTAAGTTTCAGTATGCTAAAAAGTATGTTTGGTCCCTCATTCTCTAAGAGTTTCTTGAAAAATTTCCAATTTATCAAAGCTATTTAGTAAATAAACATTTTCAGAATGATGTTCTGCCAGTGCCTTGTTCCTGCAGAAGAACTTGGTAATACTAAATTGTTGACATTGCACTTGTATTCTTTTTACATAACTATTATCACCATGCAATTATTAGAATTTCTCTATCAAGAAGAAAATGGTGTAACAGAGGGAAACTTGTATAAACTTGAATAGCTACTAGTGTATTTTCCTGTGTTTAAGGCACAGGTAAATGAATATCTATGAAAAAAACAGACTCCTTGTTAAAAGTAAGTTGTCTTTAAAATATATGCCTCACTATTAATGATTCCTTAGGAATGTTTTTTAAGAATGAGACACCCAGTACATGTACTACTATGTCATTGTAAACTCGTGGATATTTAGGATTGGAAGACACTCTGGAAGTCTTTCAGCCCTTTTATGTTGTAAAGAACTAAAGCCCAGAGGTGAAGCAACTTGCCTATCATACCATTTCGAAGTTGTTGACTTCTTCTAAAAGCTGAGTAGCAATTTTTAAAAAATTCTTCTTAATTACGTGATGGAAGAAGTTAAATCAAATGACCATGTTTCTAGTTTGGAAAAACAATGAACTACATGTAGACAAAGGTGACGACTTGCCAGGAATAAATGACATACCAATTCGGGAAATTCCTGGATTCTGCAGTATGCCCTACTGAAGGGTATCTGCAAAAAGTGCAATGATTATCCATTACATTCTGCTTGCAAAGTATTTGGGTAATAACGATGATAATTTAAATGGCTATAGTTAATAGTACAAGTAAATAATGTAGTTAAATAAGTAATAATACCAAGTTCATTTTAGACAAAGAACAATAGGAAAAATCTAAATGCTTGGTACTCAGCTGAAGAATGAACTCTGTTGCATAATGTGGTTTTGGCATCTACGACTCATTTAATGAAATAAACACCATAATACTTGAAAATTAGGCAGCACAACAACCTCTAGACAGATAAATAAATATATTACTCATGCTTCTGGAAGAACTAATCACACTGTTGCTATTCCTCATAACATTCAGATGAGCTTTTCTATCTCCTTACCGTAGGAAGGAAGTTAATTGCGAGCATCCTGGTGTGGTGGAACGTAGCAGAGCTGAAATGTGGGTGCAGGAGCATTGGTAACAGGAGACGGTAGTGTGTGTAGTGTTGGCTTTGTCGAAGGGCCAGGAGGCAGTACTGAAAATGGGCCCTGGTGGTTGGCAGCAAGAATGCCTACGTAAAGGTCACCATTTGAGTGACGGTCGATAGATGCTAAGTCTACTGGAGCAGGCAGGGAGGAGTTTTCTGAGACTCAATGGGCATTTGTTTTGAGTATCACCAGTTGGCTCCCACACTTGCTTTTGTTTTACCAGCTGCATGTGTAGCTGCTCTCCACTGAGAGGTGAAGTAAAGGCACCTTAGGGCATGTGACAGGAATCTCTGTGCATGTGCAGTAATACCTGGAAGTCCCTTTGAGATGGGCTAATTATTACACATTTAAGTAGTTTACCTAAATTTGGGCAACTACTGGCTTTGTCATTTTGTAGCCATTTTAATGATTGATTCTTATTCTCTGTCCTTTCTAAAGGATGCTAGTTCAATAGAATGTAAATCACAGTATAAGAATTTTGGAATTGGAAGGGGTCTCAGATTTAACTTAGTCCAACCCCTTTTGGTCTGTGTAGGAATTGTTTTGTAAATGCATACAAAAATTATCTCATCTTTAGCCAACACTTTTATTCCACATTTATATACCTTACAGATAGAAAATGAGGGTAGCTAAGGTTCAAACGCAGGTTTATATCCAGCAGGACAGGATGACGAATGGTCATTGCATATCCGAAAACACTCCCTTGGGTTGTGAAAATATTTCCAGTTTAATGATTTTATGTTTCTTGACATGAGGACAAGGGTCGTATCTTTTAGACCCGTAAATAACACAGTGTCCATAACTATTAGTTGCTCAGTATATGCTTCCTGAATGAACTAAGTAAAATAAGTTAAACCCCTCCAATGAGAACTTGCCGTCCTTCTGGAGCTGCCTAGAGCATTAGCAAGTATCTCAGGCTAAAAACACAGGGAGATTATTGGGCACTAACTGTATGTAAAACATCTGCACACCGAGACTGTTTAGTAAGAGCCTTCAAATACTTATTGGTGTTTTAAACTTTTCCTGTGACTGCCCATTTTTTGTCGTCGACGCTGGCTTCCGCTGCAATGGAATTTTCTTGTGTTCCTTGTGTGCCATTGCTACATGTATCCTACAGGCAAACAGTCTCTTTCCCCCCGAATGTGCTCCTTGCCATCCACCTCTGTGACTTTAATAGGGGCTGATCTCAAAGTGTGCATGCAGTGCGCCTTCCTGTACCCCTGTTTCCACCTGTTGAAATGCTGCCCGTCCTTCAGGGCCATGCTCTAAAACCAATTTTTTTTCCGGTGGTCTACTCCTTAATACCTCCATTTGGATAAAACAACGGCTTCCTTTGAATCCTGACAACTTGGGAACTCCTTTATGGTGCTCAGGATATGTCTGCCCCTTTGTACTATATCTATTATAGAAGATAGAAAGTTAATCTCCCCCCCAAACACCCTCTTCTGTTCCTTTACCTTTCCACATCCCAATTGTAAGGCCTTGAGGCAGGGAGTGTCTTGTGATGGCCGTTTACATTCTACATCCGGTGGAAATAAAGAACAAATGAATAATGGAAAGGATGTCTAGTTATTAAGGAGGGAACCATATGGATTATTTCCATCACATGAATGTTACTATAAAGAGTGTCAAATAAAGAGGGAAAATGGATCAGTATATTGTACTATATTTTGGTTCCTGGTAGAAATAAAGATACTGAAAAGAGAAAGTTATATTTTTGTTTTACTCCGATATACAGAGTTTATATTCAAGTAAGTTTTAAATTTAAGTCATTCCCATAGTTAATTAACTGTACAATTTTGCACTTAATTCATACTATAAAAGAAGGCATTTTACTGAAATGTGCACAATTCAGTAAAAGTTAAACATAATTTGAACACTTTTAAATTTGAGATTGTAAGGACTACAGTTGAATCAATTGTTTAATTCTTTTACTTTTGTTTTTTTCCCCACTATAGTATTGTTGGCTTTCTATACTGGAAAGACTCTTAGGAGGAGCAGAGTTAAGTAAAACTTTCCTAATAATTTAAAAAGATGTCAAGATACTGAATTCCACTAAAACTTTGTCTTCTGCTTCTTTTCATAATTTGTGTACAGAGAATTTGGATTCCACCTTGACAAACTGGTAGGTTTAGTTCAGAAGTATTCTTCCAGCCTGAACTAATTCTAGTTTCTCAAAATACATGTGGTAGGTGTATGTACATGTGTGTACTTGTGTAGGTACAGGCAGTGCACACCCAGAACAGTTGAACACTAGGCCCCTAAAAGAAGGAAATATTTTCTTGTCTTTTAAAAAATTTTTCATTTTTAAATTACAGTTGACATACAATATTATAGTACTTTCAGTTGCACAGACATTTTTTGTAACTTACAAAATGATTACCCCAATAAGTCTGGTGCCCATCTGACACCATCCATAGCTATTACAATATTACTGGTTATATTCCCTATGCTGTACTTTACATCCCCATGACTTTTTATAACTGGCAATTTGCACATCTTAATCCCTTTTCCTCTTTCCCTTTCCCCAATCTCCCTCCTATCTGGCAACCCAACCATCAGAATGTTCTTTGTATCTATGAGTTTGTTTCTGTTTTGTTTGTTTACTTTGTTTTTTCACATTCCACATATGAGTGAAATCATCGTATTTGTCTTTCTCTGTCTGACTTATTTCACTTAGCATAATGCCCTCTAGGTCCATCCATGTTGTTGCAGATGGCAAGATTTCATTCTTTTTTTTTTGGCTGAGTCATACACCATTGTGCATATTTACCACTTCTTTATCCGTTCATCTTTTGATAGACACTTAAGTTTGCTTCCATATCTTGGCTATTGTAAATAGTGTTGCAATGAACATAAAGATACATCTGTCTTTTCAAATTAGTGTTTTTGGTTTCTTTGGAGAAATACCCAGAAGTGGAATTCCTGTGTCCTTCTTTGTGTCCTGTTATAGCCTTTGTTTTAAAGTCTCTTTTGTCTGATATAAGTATTGCTACCCCAGCTTTTTTTTTCACTGCCATTTGCATGAAATAATCTTTTTCCATCCCTTTACTTTCAGTCTGTGTGTGTCTTTCGATCTGAAGACACATATATATGGGTCATTTCTTTTACCCATTTGGCAACCTTGTGTCTGTTGATTGGAGCATTTAATTCATTTACATGTAAAGTAATTATTGATAGGGCTATAGTTATTGCTATTTTATTATTAATATATTTTATTATTTTTTCTTCAGGAAGGCCCTTTAACATTTCTTGCAATACTGATTTGGTGGTGAATTCCTTTAGCTGTTTCTTGTCTGGGAGTTTTCTTGTTTCTTGCCCCCTAAGCACTTAACATGGTGGCTGCCATCTTGTAGCCCGCAATAAATATTTGTGAATGAATGAATGAGTATGTGCCCTCTAGGAATTCAGAACTGATTTTTTTATAGTCAGAATTGGGTAACAATTTCTGAAAGCACATTTGAAATCTATAATATGCAACAAGTATTTATTGATTATCTGCTATACTCAACATTTTGTTAAATGTGACCGACAGTGATCGTAGAAAGTGCCTACATCTTGAAATGTTTACCTGTACAAAAGGTGTTGGGTCTGGAATTTGTTTCAAAATGGGGTGTAGATGAAACAAGCTGATCATTGTTGAAGCTGCGGAAGTTCCTTGTGTCTTTTTGAAAAGGACTAAGAATACTTGGATTCTGTCCTGACCCCTCCACCTGTGAGCTGAGTGACCTAGAGTAAATTATTCTATGTCTCTTCACTGCGGCTTTCCTTTAATAAAATAGAATTATTACTACTCTTTTGACCTTAGAGAGTTACAATGATCAAGTGAAATTATGTACATGAAGATCAAATATTGTTAAAATATAAGGTATTATTAACAACAGGAATCTATTTCCTCAAGTGTCTTATAATTTTGTGGAGGAAACTGACATGGACACAGATGGCTATATTGCTGACTGGAGGCCCCCCCCTCCCCTGACGGTGTTAAAGTATAAATGCAGCTAGGGATTTCTGAAAAGATGTGTATTGGATTTATATTTCTTATAGTAAAATAGAGTCTTTAATCTGGGTGTTGGTAGTTGGTGTCAGGTTTACTCAGTCTGTGTGCTATTCATGAATGGATTTATTGTGGGAGGGACTGGGGACACAGTGCTCCTGAGAACATTGTCAGAATGGATGGGAGCTTGGTGACTTCTTGTGTATTTCGCTATTCAGATTAACTGAAAGAGGAGTCAAATTCTTTGCTTGTTCTTTTGCTTTCTCTTTTTAAATTTCAAAATCTCAAACAGAAATATTCCTTTTTATGTCGCCATTGTTTGAATTTCTGCTTGTTAATTTTCTGAGGCTCTTCTTACAGCATGTCTGCCATGTGCCTCTCAATATTTTATTCCATGTACTCTGTGTTGAAGTCACTAAGAACCGCTGTCCACAAAAGGGAAGCAGTTTTCTTTCAGTGGCACTGATCTGTAGTGAAATACAGTGGTGCCCCCCTTATCTGCAGTTTCATTTTCAGTGGTTTCAGTTATCCGTGGTCAACCACGGTCTGAAAATACTGAATGGAAAATTCCTAGAACAAACAATTCATAACCTGAAGCCCTTGCATAGACAACTGCAGTTGTCCTTACAAGTCATGAGGCCCAAGTGGCCAGTCCCATCATGAACCTTGCCCCAGTACTCCTATTGGTGCCACCATTTCAAGCACCTTAGATTGGTTGATTGTGACCATCTGAGGGTCTGACATTACTTAGTCATGACCAGTTATAAAGAACAATAAGGAAGGAAGGAAAAGAGGGAGGAATAGATGAATAGAATAGAATAGAATAGAATAGAATAGAATAGAATAGAATGAAAATGCGTGGTGTCCCAGTCAATTGTTAGGTATATTGCAAGGAGTTACCAGAGCAGTTTGCATTTTTAAAATTTAAAGTAATTATATGTTGCTGCGAAAGTACTTGTTTTGTTTAATATTGCTGTGTAGTAAATTATTCCAAAATTTAAGGCCTTGAGACAACCATTTTCTTATGCTCAAGAATTCATTGGGTGGAGAAATAAGATGAAGCACAGTGAGAATGGTGTATCTCTGCTCCATGATGTCTGAGGCTTCAGCTGGAAATGACACAGCAGCTGAGGGTTTGATTCACTATCAAGTCTGGCATTTCTTGTGGGCTGGTTGAGGAAGGCTGGGACCTGAGCCGGGGCCGTGGACCAGAGCACCTATACTTTGCCATGTGACTAGGCTTCCCCTCAGCATGAGCCTGAGGCTTCCTCTCGACATCAAGGCTTGGAAGTAGTTGGACTGACTCATGGCTCCAAAAGCCAGTCAGTGTCCTCAGGAACAGATGGTGTTTCTTCAGCCACATTCTGTTGGTTACGAGTGAGTTCAAAGATTCCTGAGGAGGGGACATACACTATTTTCATCGTTGTTGTAATCCTGACATTAGTGTTTAGTGGTTAGTACAGAGGGCTTTATGATAAAAAAGCAAGGCTCCTGCCCCGACTATTCCTATTCCTAGTGCTTAGACACAACGTCTTTTAACGCTGTTTTTTGTGCTTCTGGTAGTTGCCTCCATAAGTCTAGTTAATATGCTGTGCTCTGTTTCTTGGTATTTAAACTTCAGATATCTGTCGACTTCCTACTCTGAAAGATGGGGATTTAGCTCATCAGTTCTACTCCCTGTTCATCTCCTTCAACTTTTGTTTGATAGGGACATTTTTATTTCATATAATACTTTAAAATTTAATATAAATACAGTTTTATATTTAAGCATATTTTTGTTCTTTCACTCTTGATTCTCCATTTAGTAGGAGAAGACTATTTTATCCCCCTAACCTTCCTCCCACCTCTGTACTCTCTTTAATACAATAACTTCTATCAGCTACTTTACTAAACAGTTGTTAAACATTTGCCTCTGTTCTACATCCATCACTGCAGGTCCCATGTTACAATGCTGCGAGGCCATAGGAAGCCTTCTTTCTTAAATACAGACATCTGGATTCTCTTTTCTTACTCTGCATCACTTTTTAAAAGTTGTGCCCTGTTTTACATACTTCTTAATCACACTATGGCTCTTTTGTAGTTTTGTTTTTCCTAGAGTCTATAATTGCCTTTGTATTTTTTCTTTCACTGTTTGCCTTTGTCTTAACCTAAACTTTTTTTCCCCAAACTCTTCATCATGTTATCTATTTCTATTGACTTGTTTCATTTCCTGAAGTTCCTTTGAAGTGTTTGTATACTGTGGACTGTTTATTTACTGTATCTGATGATTGGTTGTCTTCCTGGGACCTTTTTGACACTCCTCCTGCTTTATGGCTCCTCCTCTTCAGTGGTTCACACCCTTGTTTTGCTGGTGTACATTTGTGAGTAACTTTCTAAGAAATTGTGTATAAGAGAGAAACTTTCTGAACCCTCACTTATTTAGAAACATCTTTATTGTCCTACACATGTGATTATGGCTTGACTGATTTTAGAAGTCCAGGATGAAAAAATTTACCACATAAAAAAAATTTAAGCCATTGTTTTCTCTGCATTGTTTTCTCTGTCATTAAGAAATCATCTGCTAATATGATTTTCTAATTAATTTTTCATGACTTTTTTGTCTGGAAGTGGCTAAGATGTGTTCTTCAGAAATATATGTCTAGGTGTGATGCTTTTTAAAATTCAGTTTGCTGAGGCATTCTGTGAGATCTTTCTCTGGGTAGATTTATTTTTTATTTTTACAAACTGCTTCTTCCTCTTTATTTGTTCAGTTTTTTCTTTCTGAGGTTCTCTTAGTAGTCAGATATTCCATATAAAACTTGAATTGCTCTAAGTTTTTAGGAAGCTCTCCATGTTATCTTAGTCAGTGTATAGTTTTTAACGATTTTGTTTTCCTTATTGCTGGATTCCTTAAATGCCTGATGATGTTTAGATAGCCTTTGCTTTTTAAAAAATAATCAAGTTTATTGAGATACAACTTATATACAGTAAAAGTCATCCATTTTAAGAGTGATTTTTGTGAGTCTGATGAATTTATAAACCAATATAACCACTATCACAATAAATATCTAAAGCACTTCTCTTACCCCAAAAGTTCCTCAGGCCCCTTTGCAGTCAATACCCGCCCCTCAGCCAGGACCCCTGGCAGCCACTGATCTTCTTTCTGTCATTATTGATTACATTTGTCCTTCCTAGAGTTTCATGTACATGGCATCAAACAGTATTGCGTTCTTTTGTGTCTGGCTTTCACAGATAATATTTTTGAGATTCATTCATGTTATTAACTATTTCAGTAGTTCATTCTTTCCCATCATATGGATTTGGCACAATATGTTTATCTATTCACCTGTTGATGTTATTTGTGTTGCTCCACTTTGGGATTATTATGAATAAAACTGCTACGAACATTCATGTACAGGTCTTTGTGTTGATACAACATGTACTTTAAGTTCATTTGGGTAAACACCTAGAAGTGGTTTGTTGGCTAGTATGACAAATGTGTGTTTAATTTTTAAAGAAACTGCCAATTATTTCCAAGCTGCTCATACCATGTTACATTTCCATCAGCAATGTAGGCAGGTGTCACTTGATTTGGATACTACTCAACACTTCCAGTATTGTCAGCCTTTTTAATTTTAATCATTGTATTTCAGGTGGTGAACTGATACCACATTGTGGTTTTAATTTGCATTTAACTAATGACTAATGTTGAATATCATTTGCTTATTGGCCATTCTCTTCTTTGGGGAAGTATTTAAAAACTGGGTTATCCTTTTACAAATACTTGGAATGGTCTTTTGTCAGGTATATGTATTGCAAATACTGTATTTTCTTACATGTCTCTCAAGGAGGAGATTTTATTTTTTCTAAAATCTGACTTATTTTTCTTTGACGGTTTATGCTTTTTTTGTATACTAAGAAATTTTTGTTTGCTCTAAAGGCACATAGATTCATTTATAAGTTGTATTTTATTTTTTAATATGTTTTATTGATTATGGTATTATAGTTGTCCATTTTTTTCTCCCCTTTATTCCCCTCCACCCTGTACCCCTCTCCCACCTTAGTTCATGTCCATGGGTCATACATAGAAGTTCTTTGGCTTCCCCATTTCCCATACTAATCTTAACCTCCCCCTGTCTATTTTGTACCTATCATTTAATCTTCTTATTCTCTGTACCTTTTCCCCCATTCTCCCTCCTCCCCCTCCCTGCATATAACCCTCCATGTGATCTCTATTTTTGTGAATCTGTTCCTGTTCTGGTCATTTCCTTAGTTAATTTTTGTTTTTGTTTTTTTAGGTTCAGTTGTTGATAGTTGTGATAGTTTCTTTTTCTTAGATAAGTCCCCTTAACATTTCATATAATAAGGGCTTGGTGATGATGAACTCCTTTAACTTGACCTTATCTGGGAAGCACTTTGTCTGCCCTTCCATTCTAAATGATAGCTTTGCTGGATAGTGTAATCTTGGATGTAGGTCCTTGCCTTTCATGACTTCAAATACTCCTTTCCAGCCCCTTCTTGCCTGCAAGGTTTCTTTTGAGAAATCAGCTGATAGTCTTATGGGAACTCCTTTGTAGGTAACTGTCTCCTTTCCTCTTGCTGCTTTTAAGATTCTCTCCTTATCTTTAATCTTGGCTAATGTAATTATGATGTGCCTTGGTGTGTGCTTCCTTGGATCCAAATTTTTGGGGACTCTCTGGGCTTCCTGGACGTCCTAGAAGTCTATTTCCTTTGCCAGATTGGGGAAGTTCCCCTTCATTATTTTTTCAAATAGGTCTTCAATTTCTTGTTCTTTTTTTTCTCCTTCTGGCTCTTCTATGATTTGGATATTGGAATGTTTAAAGTTGTCCCAGAGGTTCCTAAGCCTCTCCTCGTTGTTTTTTATTCTTGTTTCTTCATTCTGTTCTGGTTGAATGTTTATTTCTTCCTTCTCTTCCAAATCATTGATTTGAGTCCCAGTTTCCATCCCTTCACTGTTGGCTCCCTGTACATTTTCCTTCATTTTACTTTTCATAGCTTTTACTTCCTCTATTTTGTGACCATACTCCACCATTTCTGTGAGCATCCTGAATACCAGTGTTTTGAACTCTACATCTGGTAGGTTGACTGTCTCTTTATCGCTTAGTTATATCTTTTCTGGAGCTTTGAGCTGTTCTTTCATTTGGGCCATATTTTTTTTGTCTGTTACATAGTAAGGGGCATAGCTTTAGATATTCACCAGGCCAGGCCACCCTGCATTGTGACGCTGTATGTGGGGGAGGGGTCTGAGGGGTAGCAATGCTGCTTGCTCAGCTCTCTACTGGCTTTCAGTCACTTTCTCCGCTACCCACAAACAAATTGGGCCATTCTGGTGCTGATTCCCAGGTGGGTGGGTTTGTGTACATTCTAGGACTCTGTGAGTCTCTCCAACAAACTCTCCTGTGAGGTTGGGAGTTTCTCCCAGCACTGCATCCTCCACAGTTGTTTTCAATCAGAGGTTTTGAGGCTTATTTCCCCACACTGGAACTCTGGGTTGCACAGTCTATCTTGTTCCCCAGTTGTTCCTCCCAGTTTATCTGCACTTGAACGTGGGAACACCTGGTCCACCAGCTGCCACCTTGCCATGAGTCCTCTCCACCCCTGTTGCCTGCCTCTGCCCCTCCTACCAATCTGGATGAATGTTCCTCCTTGGTTGTCAGACTTCTATACCATTCAGTTTTCTAGTAGTTCTGGTTATTTTTGTTTTTAAATTTGTTGTTGTCTTTATTTTGGTTGTGTGAGGAGACAAAGTGAATCTACCTACAACATCTTGGCCAGAAGTCCTATATGTTTTATTTTAGAATAACAGTTTTCAACCTCCTTCATCTCATGCTACATGTAAACTAATTACTAAAGTTTTGTGGTACAACAAAAAATACATTATATTTCTTGCCAGTCTGACTAAAAAAATAGATATAATCTTGATTTATTCACACCAGATGGCTATTGTGTTGGCTGTCGTCATTTTTTTTATTTGACAGTCTAAGGGAAAAGAGGTCAGTGCCCCTGACAAAATAGTCAGATATTACATGTTTTAAAAACTCTTGTATACCACTTGAAAATCGCTATTCTAGAATTTCATACTTTTTGCTTTTATGTCAAGTCCATGATACATCCAAGTTAAACCTTTGTGGGTGGCCTGAAGTAAGAATCAAGGTCTACTTTCTTCCTGTATGTGTATCTAGCTGTTGTAGCCCCATTTGTTGAAAAGGCTATGCTTTTTTCATTGTGAATTTCCTTTACACCTTTGCCAAGAATCAATTGGCCATATAAATTTGGGTCTATTTCTGGACTCTCTGTTCTGTTCCATTGGTTTATATATCTGTCCTTTCCCCAATGCCATGATATTTTGATTACTATAGATTTACAGTACAGCTTGAAATCAGGTGGTTTAAGTTTCCAACTTGGTTCTTTGTCAGAATTGTTTTTGTTCTTTTGCCTGCTGAAGTTTTGCTGATAATTTTTATATTTGTGTTTATGAAGGATATTGTTCTAATTTTCTTTATTCATAATGTCTCAGGTTTGGAAGTAATATTGACCTCATAAAATGAATTGATAGGTGTTTTTAGCTCCTAAAAGATTTTCTGACTGATTTCATGTAGCATTAGTATTCTTTCATACACATTAATGGAATTTACCACTGTAATCATCTTGGGTTAATATTTTCTTTACAGGAAGGTTTTAAACTGCAAATTCTATTTCCTTAAGGGACATGGGGCCATATAGGTTGAATCTCTCTTTGTAATTTGTGTTTTTCAAAGAATATTTCATCTAGGTTTTTGTGTTTATTAGTATCAAATTTTAATCTTTATTCTCATCTTTTTTAATATCTTTGGAATATGTGGTAATGTGTCCTTTTGATCTTTATATTGATAATTTGTACTGACTGTTTTTCTTGACAATATAGGTAACACTTTTGTCAATTTTATTGATGGTAAATCAGTTTTTGGTTTCATTAATCTCTTCTATCATTTGTCTATTGTCTTTTCCATTGATATGTACTTTTTAAAAAATGTCTTTTTGCTATTTTGGGTTTAAGTTTTTAGCTTCTTAAAATAGAAGCTTATTAGCTCATTGATTCTCAAATTTTCCTCTCTTCTAGTATGAGCATTTTTGACATTTGCTTCCCACACATCTTGATATTGTGGTTCCATTTTCATTGGATTCAAAACATTTTAAACTTATTTTGGTGACTTCTCCTTTGGCCCATCATTTATTTAGATTTGTATATTTAAATTTCTAGACATGAAATAGTTTTCCAGACCTGAAAAAAAAGACTAAAGGAGTACATTTCCACCAAATCAGTATTGCAAGAGGTACTAAAGGGACTGCTTTAGTAGTATTTCTTCTAGAAGAAGAAATGAAGAAAGAAAGGAACATAGGTACAAAGGTAATGAATTAGTACCTATCAACAATAACCTTAAATGTAAGTGAATTAAGTGCTCCACTCAAAATACATAGGGTAGCTAAATGGATAAAAAAACACAGACTGCATATATGCTGTCTACAAGAGACCCACCTCAGAACAAAACATCTACACAGGTTAAAAGTGAAGGAATACAAAAAATATTCCCTGCTAATGAAGGTGAGAGGAAAGCCAGGGTAGCAATACTTCTATCTGACAAAATAGACTTCACAACAAAGACCATAACGAGAGACAAAAAAGATCACCACAGAATACTTAAGGGGTCAGTCCAACAACCATGTGATCCTACTAGATCACATGGTTTAATTGATATTTACAGAACATTTCATCCCAAGGAAGCAGAATATACATTTCTTCTCAAATGCACACAAAACATTTTCAAACATAGACCACATGATAGGACACAAAATAAGTTGTAACAAATTAAAGAAAATTGAAGTCATATGAGGTATTTTCTTGGATCACAATGGCTTGAAACTAGAAATCAACCTCAAAAGAAAATCCTAAAAGCATTCAACTACATGGAGGCTAAATAACAGGATATTAAATAATGAATGGGTTAACAGTGAGATCAAGGAAGAAGTAAAAAATTACCTGGAAACAAATCAAAATGAATACACAACAACTCCAAACCTATGGGACACAGCGAAAGCAGTCCTAGGGGGAAGTTTATAGCAATGCAAACCTACCTAAAGAAGATAGAAAAATCTCAAATAAATAATCTAACCCTACATCTACAAGAACTAGAAGAACAACAACAAACAAAGCCCACAGCAAGTAGAAGGAAAGAAATAATAAAAATCAGAGCAGAAATAAGTGACATAGAAACTAAAAAAAACAATTTAAAACATCAATGAAACCAGGAGCTGGTTCTTTAAGAAACGAAACAAAATTGAAAAACTTTTAACCAGACTCACCAAGAAAAAGAGAGAGGACCCAAATAAATAAAATCAGAAATGAAAGAGAAGTAACAACAGATTTCACCGAAATGTGAAGGACCTATCGGCACCATCATACTCAATAGGCAAAAACCTAAAGTGTTTCCCTTAAGATCAAGAACAAAACAGGGGTGTCTGCTTTCACCACTCTTATTCAAGATAGTACTGGAAGTCCTAGCCACAGCGATCAGACAAGAAGAAATAAAAGGCACCAAATTGGAAAAGAGGAACTAAAACTGTCATTATTCACAGACATGATAATGTACATAAAAACCCTATAGACTCCACTAAAAAAAAAACTACATGACCTAGTAAATGAATGTGGCAAAGTAGAAGGATACAAAGTCAATATTCTGAAATTGATGGCATTTTTATATACCAATAATGAACTATCAGAAAGAAAAACTAAGAAAACCATCCCATGTACTATTGCAAAAAAAATAAATAAATAAGTACCTAGGAATAAATTTAACCAAGAAGGTAAAATACCTGTACTCAGAAAACTATAGGACTCTGAAAAAAGAAATTGAGGAAGATACAAATAAGTGGAAGCATATACTGTATTCATGGATTGGAAGAATTAACATCATTAAAATGTCCATACTCCCCAAAGCAAGCTATAGATTTGGTGCAATTCCTATTACAATACCAATGGCATATTTCACAGATGTAGAACAAATATTCCAAAATGTATATGGAATCTAAAAAGACCTTGAAAAGCCTCAGAAATCTTCAGAAAGAACAAAGTTGGAGGAATAACAATACCTAATATCTACAAGGCCACTGGAATCAAAATGGTCTAATATTGGCATAAAAGTAGACACACAGATCAGTGGAAGAGAATGGAGAGCCTGGAAATAGATCCATATCTTTACAGTCAATATTTGAAAGGAGGCAAGAGCACACAGTGGAGTAAAGATAATCTCTTCAATAAATGGTATTGGGAGAACTGGACTGGTACACACACAAAAATGAAACTAGACCACCATCTTATACCATACATAGGAATAACTTCAAAATACATAAAAAGACTTAAATATGAGTCATGATACCATAAAAATCCTAGAAGAAAACATAGTAACATTTCAGATATCTTGCGTAGCAATATTATTGCCAATATATGTTCTAGGGCAGGGGTGTCAAACTCATTTTCACTAGGGGCCACATCAGCCTCGTGGTTGCCTTCAAAGGGCCAAATGTAATTTTAGGACTGTGTAAATTTAACTACTTCTTAACTAGGGGCAAGGAGCTCGGCACTGCCACTGGGTAGAAACAAGGTGCCAGGCCGAATAAAACAAGGTGGAGGGCCAGGTTCAGCCCGCAGGCCTTGTGTTTGCTACCTGTGTCCTAGGGCAAGGGAAGTAAAGGAAAAAATAAACAAATGGGATTACATCAAACTAAAAACCTTCTGCACAGCTAAAGAAACCATCATCAAAATGAAAGGGGAACCAGCTGTGTGGGAGAACATATTTGCCAGTGATACCTCAGACAAGAGTTTAATCTCCAAAATATGTAAAGAATTCATATGACTCAACACCAGGAAGATAAACAATCCAGTTAAATAGTGGGCAAAGGACCTAAATAGATACTTCACTAAGGAGCACATATAGGTGGCCCATAAACATGAAAAATGCTCAATATCACTAGCCATCAGAGAGATGCAAATTAAAACCACAATGAAATATCACCTCACACCTGTCAAAATGGCCATCATAAACAAATCAACAAACAACAAGCACTGGCAAAGTTGTGGAGAAAAGAGAACCCTAGTGCACTGTTGGTGAGAATGCAGACTGGTGTAGCCACAATGGAAAACAGTATGGAATTTCCTCAAAAAACTAAAAATGAAACTGCCTTTTGACCCAGCAGTTCCACTTTGGGAATATACCCTTAGAATCCCGAAATACAATTCAAAAGAATTTATGTACTCACATGTTCATAGCAGTGCTATGTACAATAACCAAGATTTGGAAACAGCCTAAATGCCCATCAGTAGATGAATGGATTAAAAAAATGTGGTATATCTACACAATGGAATACTACACAGCAAAAAGAAAGAAGGAATTCCCACCTTTCATGACAGCATGGATGGAAATGGAGACTGTTATACTAAGTGAAATAAGCCAGTTGGTGAAAGACAAATACCATATGATCTCACTTAAAAGAGAAAACTAACAAACAAAATAAACTAATGAGCAAAATAGAACCACAGGCATGGAATCATGGAACAGGCTGACAGCTGTAACAGGGAAGGGGAGAGGTGGGGACTAACAGAGAATGTGAAGGGATTAGTCAACACCATATATGAAGGAACCATGGATATGACAGTGGTGAAGGGACTGATTGTGGAGGTGGGGGCAGGCTGAGTTGAGGAGGGTGAAGGTGGGGGGGGAATGGGACAACTGTAATAGCATAAGCAATAAAATAAAAAATAAAAATTTCCAAAAATGTACAAGTGTTTTCAAATAACTTTTTAATTAAATTCTGTTGTGATCTGAGAACAACTTTAATCCTTTTTAGATTTCATTAAGCTTTGTTGTTCCATATAATCTATCTTGGTGCATGTTTGATTCATTTTAATATTTCTAATTTCCCCCTCATTACATTCGTGTTTTTCTTTAAGTCTTTGAGCATATTCTTAATATTTACAATGGTTGTTCTGGAGTCTTTGTCTACTATTCCATAATCTGTTACTTCTGGGTCCATTTCTATTGACTGACTTTTCTCCTGGTTATGGGCTACATTTTTGTGTATGTTTTTGCATGTCTAATACTTTTTTTTGGATGCCAAACATTGTGAATGTTACATTGTTTAGTGCTGAAGTTTTTCGGTTTCTTTAAAGATGTGGGACTGTGTTCTGATGGGCAGTGAAGTCTCTCCTTGTGGTCAGTTTGATTCTTCCAAGGCTTGCTTTGTTTGTTTGTTTTTGTTTGTTTGTTTGTTTGTTTCTAATGGGGAGGGTGTAGTGTGTAGGCTTTACCTTAGGGCTAGTTTGGGTCCACTGCTGAGGTATTAATCTTTTACGGCCTCTCTTCTTTGGCTGCTGGGAACTAGAAAGATTTCTTGCCCACTGTGAGCTCTAGGAATCATTTAGTTCCTGGTAATTGTTCTTTCCTCAGAAGCAGTTTTTTGCCTGGCCCGTGGATTTCCTTATGTGCAAGTTGATACTCAGGTAAGGACTCAGTAGACCCCATGTGATTTCTTTTTCTGAGTAGCTCTTTCTTCGGTACTGTGTCTCACAAATTTTAGTCATCTTGGCTTTCTTATCTTGTCAACTCCACCTGCTCAACTTAGTGAAACTACAGACCTCACAGGGAGTTCCTTCTCTCTGCACCTGTGGCCTGGACATTGCCTCCAAGCAGAAAGTCCTGACAATGTGTTTCCTTTCTCTCAGGGATCACAGTCCTATACTACCTATAGTCCAGTATCTATAAACGGTTGTTGCATATATTTGTCCAGTTCCTAGTAGTTTATAGCAGGTAGGTAAGTACGAACCCTCTTGTTCTCTTACTGCCTTGTATGCCCATTAGTTTTTATCAAAACCAAGTAGCTGGTATGGCTGTTAAATAGGACTTTTTCTTCCCTGCTAGGTCTCATTATAGTGAGTAAAATTTGTGGGAGGCTTATTTGGAGTAGGGAGTCTTGGGGTGATAGCATCCTTTGTCAAGCCTCACTTTTGAGTGAGTGATAAAATTTATTAGCAGGATGTGGATGAACCCCCAAATGCCATATAAAAGAGGTGTTACCCCAAGCTCCTAGGTATGGGGATGGCAGTGGAGATGCTAACTGGTGCAGTTATCTGGTGCCAGCCTGCAGTTGACTCCCCTGTTTGGGCTGCTTTCCTCTCTCCTTTTCTCCATTGCACCTGCTGACACAGTCCAGCTCCTGCTTCCTCCAGTTTGTTCTTTATAGGTTGTTCTAGGGCAGTGGCCTACCTTCTGATAAAGATATTTGAGCATGCCACTGATATTCACGAACATAAAAGTGACAATTACAGATATATATGTTAAAATGCACAACAATAATGATTTTGAAATGAAGAGGTTTAAAAATGCCTATAAATAAAAGGTATTTCCTTAATAGATCTCCTGGATTATATGTTCTCCAGTTTGAAGACTGTTGGGAACCATCCTGCCTGGTTTCAGGAGCTGTAACTCCCCCATGGCTAAGGCTGAGTGAGCAACCTTTGGACCATAAGCCACTAAGAAGACAAGGCTTATCTCCATGGCAGGGTCGCCGCCTCTGCTCCTTTTACTTCATTGTGCCTGGCCCCCAATGCTTGATTGGTTAGCCACTGATGGGTAAGATTCCTCAAGTGAGGGACGACCTAAGACAGGCACGATCACGGGGTCCCCCAGGGAAGGACTTGAGGGCTATAGAAAAGGGGTGATGGACCTTCACCCCTTTGCTTTGACATAGCATGAGTCCTCATTCTGTCTGCAAGAAGTCTCCTAATCTCCTGGCTGCCTTACTTCCCCTGCCTGACTTAAGCCTGAAACAATGACTTAAGCCTGAAACAATGCCGGTGGTGGGTGCTGCCTTGTCCTGGAAAGGGTGGGTTGGCTAGGGCGATCAGACCTAAGAAAGAATATGTAAAATCCTGTGAAACCTGCTTTGTTTAGAATGCTCTCATTTAAATGTTAAGGGTCCAAGCAGGAAGTGAGTTTGTTCCCCAAAGTTTTATGGCCCTTTAACTATCTGATCCTGACTCAAAATAGTCCCTCAGAGTTCTTTGTATGTTATCTATTGTTTGATCCTTACTGCCTGATAATGATTAATGAGCTTTACATATACACCCCATATTCCTATACAAATAGAATCCAATAAAAACCTGTCGAGGCAAGGGTTGGGGCACTCTCCTCTTGAGAGGGTGGCCGAGGCACTCCAAGGCTTGCTCTCCCCTCGAGAGAGAAGTCGCGCTGTCCCTTTTCCTCCACAGGACTTGGTAGTCCGTGTGAATTTATTTCATCTATCCATAATACTGCAGACAGTGCAGGCCAGTGTCCGTGTAGGGAGACCACCGTCATTTTGGTGACTTTCTCCATCAAGTTCCTCCATCAACTTGCTTCTGTTTTATTTTCAGTCACCCAGAAAAATCGCTAAACTCTCTCTCTCTCTTTTTTTCTTTTGGTGGTACCCTCCTGTACTTAGGGGTTGTTTTTTTTTGTTTTTTTTTTACTCCAGCAGTTTCTGAGGAAGACTGAGGGCAAATGTTTATGACTGAATCTGCCATTTTGAACTGGAAGTCCATTTGATGTAGTTCTTAAAATAAATTTTTGAATTAATTAAAAATGTCATTATTTTTTGCAGTTCATTTTGCTTTCCTGAGCTTAAGTAGAAGAAGGATGGAGCTAAAGTTAGTGACCTCATCATTATTTATAACCTGCAGAAGGTTTTTGTTTGTATTTTTGTTTTAAAGTAGCAGCCTTTAAATTTGGGTATACCAAAGGGACTGTAACCCAAGGAAGTAGTCTGCAAATTTCACTAGGAGCAAAACAGTTAAGAACCAGCCGCTTTGGAAAAATAAGGGATCATGTGAGATAGAATTCTCCCCTATTTATGCTACATTCCTTAATTTGGAGGACATTGTAATCAGGAGAGGAGCTATAAATACAGAAAGAATACTCTCTCATTCTTCCATTGCTTATTGCACCTGGCTATCTAAATTCATTGTTGTTCCAGTTTTTCACACTGTTCCTATACCACCCCTAAAGCCAACTGCTGGTACAAGTCCATAACATGCAGTAACTAATTTGACATATTGGGAATGTTAACCAATTGATTTTTCTTAGGAGAAACAAGCTGAAAAAATAAGCCCATTATTAATTCTTTGCAGGAATTTCCCATGTCTGATGATTTAAAAGAATAAATTCTGCATGTAAATGAATCATTGCAAGCCTAATTGAAGCTTGTTGGATATTCACAATTACTCAATTTGGTATGTTTTTAATGGAGGCAGGAAGTAAAAAAGCAAAGTCTGTGAGATTTGTGCATGTGTGAAGTCTCAGCCAGTCATTTAATGTTTCTCATTGAGACTCATCAAGGTATCTATTGCTTCTTAGCTGTTTTTAAGGGGAAATTTACCCCCACGTTCCTCCCCTCCTCAAAGTAGCTAATTATATACTGGAAGTTTCAGTATATTGTGCCCAGTTTGTGAAGTCAGCATATTTCTGGAAGCTCTCTGTGAATGTAATTCTTAGCTGTACTGATGCTTTTGTTTCTCCATCTCTGCAGCCAGCACTGTACTGTAAGGACACAATTCTATCGCTATTTTTCCCTCACATTTGATGTGGTAGTTTGCATACAGCTGCAGAGTAGACAGTTACCTTTGAAAGGAACATTTGGCTGTTCTAATTTGATTAAAGAAAACCACCTCAATCATTTCTAAACTGAGAACGTTTTCATTTTAACTTGGCAGTAGGAGTTGGGAATGTACTCACTGCACTTAGATATGTGGGGGAGCAGACAGGGAACAAAACCAACAGCTTGAATTAAGAAAGCTTTGGTGCAATTTTTTTTTAAGGCAAGCAGTGTTATATAGGATTGATTCTCTTTCCCTTGCAAATTTTCTACAACATTGATTTTCACTTCCATTGTCTTTTCACAGTCATTTTCTTGATAATGCCAGTAAACCTGATTTGAGCAAGAGTAGATTGCTTGCCTAACATGATTTGTAGGACTTTGAGGTTCTCAAATTATACCATTTTTATATAGAACCCCAAATCATAAATGACTGAATTGCCTGTGCTTTCTTGGCTGCTGTTAGGAATGGCTTAACAAGTTTTTAGACCATGGATTCGTACACCAAGGATGGGAATTTAGTTGTCACTTGCATAGAAGAAAATTGCTCCCCATCAGAAAAGCCTGTAAGCCCTAGTGCTGGGAATTCATCTCACATGTGTATACTTGCTTCTGAGGGAGAAGTTTTGATTGCACAGTTAGTATGAGAGTTGAAAATACACTCTGCTGATTGTGGGTTGGCATCCATTTCATACATATGTTACTGAGAATGATTGAACAGGATAAACCAAACAAATTCACGAACCAGAGTTCAGTGATTTAATATTTGGTATCTTGGGAAAGGTACTATCCTGGCATTTCAAATTTTAATTTGAGCGTGAAATTTTAAATAAAAAGCTTGAGGGCACACATGGGCCTTCGAAATAAAACCACATTGTTATCTATTGACTCTTGGATATTATTGATAACCTAAGAGAATGTCAAATGTGGGTTCACATTCTCATTCTATGTGAAGGGATTACTTGGCCACGTTATGCTTCTTTCCGCTAAGCTTCAGTTTCTATTGTAAAATTGGGACACATTAAGTGGTGTTTCTGAATTTATCTTCCTGTTATGTGCTTGACACTTGGCAAATACTTAGTTACCTCACTGCCTCTTTCTCTCCTCCTTGGTACAACCACTCAACTACTTAAAATGGTTTGAAGGAGAGTGATGCTGGAATGGGTGGCTGAACTCAATAAAGTCCTCTTCAAATTCTGACGTTCTGTGTATCTTTTATTCTCTTGAACGAAGTAATTAAGTCCAGCAGGAACCTGTCTGGTCTGCCTAGTTTTCCTATAGATAACAAGCCCCAGGCAGACATTGTATCAGGTAGTATATAGTTGCAAAAGATGGTCATTGTGTACTTCAGAACTGTTCAATAAATGTTTGCTGTTAGATAGGGCTACATTGTCATCTTGAATTATTTTCCATCTTCTGCCATCTTCAGGTGCCAGATCATTTCCACATTTAACCATAAGATTTGATGCACTTGAAGTCACCCTAGTCTGATCTTTTGAGAGTCAAGGGACAAGAAGCAACCTTCCTGTTCTGTTTTCATACACAGCAGGAAGAACATAAATCTTTGCAGTTACATCTGTGTCATCCAAAGATGTACAGAGATGGTAAAGGGACTACAAAGATGACTACCCAAAGGCCTCTATCTGGGAACTCAAGGCTTTTAGTAGATACAACTTGGTAAATGTTGTTAAATCCCTGGCTAGTTCACAGTGCTTATTCCATAATATAACTGAATAATTTACTACAATGCAATAAAATGTTGCAAAAAGTAATACTTGCTGTTTTTGTTTTGTTTAGTTTCCACAAGTATAACATTAAATAGAACAGATTCATAGAGAGAACTATGTCAGCTATGGTTGGGGAAGGTTAGGGGTTGAGAGATCCAGGCAAAAGGAAAAAGGACTTGTGGACATGCACACCAGTGTGGTGATTGCTGGGGGTAGGAGGGCATAAGGAGGCTAAGTGTTAATGAAAAATACAATCAAATTTTTAAAAAGAAGAAAAAAATTAATTGCTGGTGATTGAGGAAAAGTTGGTTTTATTTGAATATGGTGTTTGGAGACCTGTGGGAATTCCACAGGAACATGCCCGGTACGGAATTTTTGTGTCACTTCAAACTTTCTTTATCCTCGATAAAGTATTATTTGGATATTTCTCATATATAACTGTCTTTCATAAAAGTTTACTTTCATGAAGCCCAGTGTTGTTGAATACTGTCCATTTACTACTGTTAGTGTTCCCAGGTTTATTGTCTTGTATGGACTGTAACCGGTGTGGAAACGTAAACATTTAAATGCAATGAAATTATTGAACGTTTCTGATGAAATATACAGAAGCTAGTCTAAGACTGAGGTTTGGTTTGGTTTACAGATAATGAAAGTGCCATACCTTTTTGTGTGGCAGAAGCACACTTTTTAAGTGCTGGTAGTGTAGTTATTGTCACAGCAGGAGTAATGGGGGGGGAGATTGTCACGCCCATTTTTTAGATAAGAAACTGACACAGAGAATTTAAATGCCCTGTTAAAGGTCACCTGACTGCTGGTGTTATTTCCCCTATTTTGGAGTTTTCTATCTAGTGTTCCAAGTGTTTTAGTTATGCAAAGATCACTTGAGTATGACTGTTTTGGTCTCTTTTTTTTAATTAAATGCATATAAACTGAATGCTGAAAAAGGCATGCTAATTGTTTGAGGAGGAAACTCTTCTATTACCAGATATTAGAGGTGTAATCTCTTAATTCTGACAGATGTTAAATTCCGTGTGTGTGTGTGTGTGTGTGTGTGTTAATTTAATTTAATTTAATTTTTTGCCGGTTTGCTGTATTAGCTATATGTGGTGATAAATGCACATAGGATGGAGACTTACATAGTATTACTTGTTATTCACGTTGCTCCTCAACTTGGTGGCAGTCAGCTTGCCATCACCTACCCTAGGCCAGGGAGAGAAGGAAGGAAGAGTGGCAGGTCAAAGGAAGTACCCTCACCTCTGAATCTGGCACCAGAAGTGCTGACGGCAGTGTCACTCAGGCTTACGATGACTCAGCACTTCCTGGTTTCCCCTTTGCAGCCCTGCTCAGGCTAATAATATCGAATGACCTTGGTCCAAACTGAGGGTTTCAAGGAACCTTGGGTTCCCTCATCATCAAAAATTTGAAATCAGAACAGCCCTTCCTTTTGTTTTTTAATTAATTCATGGTATTAAGTATAAACCATTAGACTCTATCCTGGATTTAGATACTTTTTGTTCTTTTTTTCTTTTCTTTTTATTTTTTGGAAGTTTTTTTATTTTTATTTATTATTATTTTTTATTATTATTTTGAACTTAGTGGGGCAACATTGGTTAATAAAATTATATACGATTCAGGTGTACAGTTCTGTAACACATCATCTGTATTTTGTATCCTCTGTTCACCACTCCAACTCTCCTTCCATCACCATTAATCCTCCCTTTGCCTACTTCTGCCTCCCCCCACCCCCTTTCCCTCTGGTAATCACCACACTGTTGTTTCTGTCTGTGGGGCCTTTTTTTCCCTTAATCCCTTCACCTTTTTCACCAAGCCTCCCTACCCCTCCCCTCTGAGAGCTGTCAGTCTGTTCTCTGTGAGTCTGTTTCTATTTTGTTTGTTAGTTTAATTTGTTTATTGGATTCTACATATAAGTGAAATCATACGGTATTTGTCTTTCTCTGACTGGCTTATTTCACTTAGCATCATGTTTTTCATCATATTGCAAAGGGTAAGATTTCCTTTTTCACAGTGACTAGTATTCCTTTGTGTAAGTGTACCACAGCTTTCTTATTCACTCATCTACTGATAGGCATTTGGGCTGCTTCCAGATCTTGGTGATTGTAAATAACACTGCAGTGAACATAGGGGTGCTTATATGCTTTCCAATCAGTGTTTTGGGTTTTTTTGGATATATTCCCAGAAGTGGAATCGCTGGGTCATAAGGCAGTTTCATCTTTAAATTTTGGGGGTAACTCCATACTGTTTTCCACAGTGGCTGCAGCAATCTGCACTCCTATCAACAGTGCACAGGGGTTCCCCCTTCTCCACATCCTCATCAGCACTTGTTGCTTGTTGATTTATTGATGATAGCCATTCTGACCAATGTCAGGTGATATCTTATCGTGGTTTGAATTTGTATTTCTCTGATGATTAGTGATGTTGAGCATGTTTTTGTTCTTAAGACATTCACAATCTAAGGAAGTAGCTTTGGCCTTGAACTATAAATAAATATACCCTTACTTCTCTATTTAAAGCAGTGCTGTTATAATTTATTTGGTCTTTGTATTGTTTCTGTGCAATCTAATAACTGGGGCAGGAATGGAAGGAAGTGAAGTTCAAACAACAGTTGCAGTGTATTTGCCATTTAATGTTAGGAAAGGCTTAATGACCGAAGGGGCTGAGTCCAGGAGGGAAATCATGGATCTGTTCAGTGGACCCACATCGCTTTCTGTATAGTTGAGAATATGGCCTCTTTGTGAGTAAAAGCAGAGTGTTATTAATTAGTTTTATATTTAGAACTAACCAAAATTCTTAGACTCTACAATTATTAAGACATTGTAAGATAAGTTATTTCAGAAAACCTTGAAAATGGTAGAAAATCTTGAAACCCTTTTTTATCTGTTTTCCTGGACTACTTAACATTAATTACAGGACACATTAGAAAGTTTGTCCATGTTGACAACCAATTTGTTTTAAAGTTTATTAAACAATTTAAAAGTCACTTTTTAGATTATCTAGACATATGGATTCTTTAGAAATATATTTTTATTATTGAAGACAATTTTAAAGCGGTAGTTTACAGTGAAGGGAGAAATAAATACCTATATTATAGCAAGAATACTGATGTATTTAAATCAGAGATATTTATTATTAAGTGTTTCTTTATGTGTTTTTATTTTTACAGAGGTCTCCAGATAATAAGCATTTCTGGGCCTTTAACTGCTTCCAAATAAGCAAAAGTGAGAATTCCTACAGAAAACATAGCCCTGACCTTTTTGCACATATAATCCAAGCAAAGTTAGCTTTGAAGTGGCATCTTGTTACATAATCATGCTGAAAAATATGCAGTAATATGTATTCCTTTGAATGTCTTTCATTGAGAAACATTGTTTTGCTTATTTGACTATCCATCCTACCAGCTGAAAATGGATTATGTTTGGGATGTTCGTATAACTACCCAATGTCAAAATACTTGAAAAATTACATGAAGAGCTTCATTTCAAAGCGTAAAATTCTCAGGAAGGTTCAGACTATTGGAAAATGGAATGTGGAATTTCACTGCATTGATTATTAAAATAAAAAGCAAATAATGAAGAAGATAAACAGAATTTACAAGGCCACTTTCTGCCAGGCTGAACATCTGTCCAAGCAATAGTAAATTAGTTTAAACAGCATTTACTTTCTAGAAGGTATTTAACGTGTGAATCATTTGTTTCAGAAATGTGTGTAAGCATTTCTACTCAACTGTTGGCCAACTCTATATACAACGAAGAATAATGAGCCATATAGGTGAAAGCAAACAAAACTCGTTCTTTTCTTGTGTGTTCTTTGAGATGTTGTGATAGAAATCTTGAGAATTTGTAGCATATGCTCAAGACTCCAAGTTTCTGGTGCTGCATACAAAACAATAACTGACATTTTTTAGAGATTTTATTTATTTATTTTTAGAGATGGGGAAGGGAGAAAGAGAGGAGAAAAACATCGATGTATGAGAGAGAACATCAATTGACTGCTTCTTGTACACCCCCAACTGGGGACCCAGCCGGCATCCCAGGCATGTGCTCTGACTGGGAATCAAACCAGCAACCCTTCGGTTTGTGGGTCAACACTCAATCCACTGAGCCACACCAGCCAGGACCAATAACTGACATTTTGATTCCTTTTGCATTGTCTCATCTGCTGACTTAGCTCCTTTTGCATCGCCTCATCTGCTGACTTAGTGGGCATTCTGTAAATTGAGATATAGCAGGAAGTTCAACTTAATTATCACTGAGAAAGAAAAATGCCAAATGGGATTTCTAAGTAAAATTTTTGATACTTATTGGGTGTCTTTTTGTCAACCTGCATAATTAAAGAATCAAGCAGTTCAGTTAATAAAATGTAGTTAATAGAAAGTTGTCATCTCTTCTGTACATTAAGTCCATTTTCAAAGAGTTAGAATATGACAAAATACATTTAACACTAAAACTCATAGTTTAATACTTTGTTCATTGAGAAAATATTTCAGGATCCATTCTTTATTGTAACCCTTATGGCCAGTTATGATGAACACTGGCTATGCTTGCTATTATAGATATAGTTAATAAAATGTTTACTTTCTTAAATGGTTCAGCTATTCATGACAGGTGAGAGAAGGCCTTATATGGTGTCTATTGAAGAAAGAAAATTATATTACATTGTGGTTAGACACCAAATTTCACTCTTTTGAACATACAGATTAGGGAGAGAAAGGTTGAAAGGTTTGATAGTACTAGTGAAGGGCAAGCAAAAGTGTAGATGAAGAATAAAACAATGGAAAAGAAAAAACATGTAGGAAGAAGAAAATTCTGAAAGTGTACAGACAAATAGAATAGAAAATGACAAAAAATTAGATTATATTAAAGGAATAAATTATTTTCTTAGTTTTGAAATATTAAGAGATCAAAATTAGTAGGGCAGAAAACTTCTGGTTCTGAGAGAGTGTATGCAGACTAGATAGAAAGAAAATGAAGTTAAAGTGGAAAAGAGAGGGAAAAAACTCATCTCAATGTAAAGGAGTAACATTAATTAAAATGAGTTTGGAGTTCGGCTCTAAGATTGGTAAATGCAACAGTTTCAGTATGCTTTATCTTAAATTGCTGACCTGTTGCCCCAAACCTACAAAAACATACATTTCTTTGTTCTCTTCCTATTATGTCTCTTGTGTGAAATGTAAGGTAAATCTGTCTTGCATTCATGCAGCTTTTGGTCTTAAAATAAAAAAAAATATGTATACAAGAGTTGTTACATTTGACAAGCAAACAAGATTTTTTGGTCTATTCCACATGTTGTAAAGTTCTTGTTGGGTTTTTATTGTTGGCTTTATTATACATGAGTATATCCTGTGCCTATTACCTGGTTACAGAGAAACTCCTTTTCAAATTTATTTTTCAATTGTAGTTGACATGCAATCTCGTATTAGTTTCAGGTGTACAAGATTATAGGGAAATTCTGTCCTGTTGAGCTAAAACATCAACTGACTTCTTTAAACATAAATAAGTGGTAATCAATTTAGGACATTGTGTTTTTCATTTCTCTTTCACATTCCTCATCCCTCCTCTCCAGGTTCTTCCTCTTCGTGTGGGTTCATGTGCAAATCCATTTTGCAGTTCATTGCATTTGTTTATAAAGATGCTAATAAAGTGGTAAAGTATTGATAAAAGTAAAGGAGTAGTGCTAGTGAGGAATTACTGAAAAACACAGTCATTTCAGAGTCTCCACTTGTTTACTTTTATGTAAAAGGGACATTTCAAAGAGTCCTAGATACATTCTCAAAACACATTGCTGAATTTGGGGGTGTTTGGAACATACTTCTATACTATATTCAATATGGGAAAAATCTTCAACTATCTAGCTTTATTTAACATTAAAGATTAGAAGCTTCTATAGACAGGGTATTTCAGTCATACATTTTCCAAGAAGATAGATTTTATTTTTTACTTATTTTTAGTGGTAAAATATACATCACGTCAAATTTACTATTTTAATCATTTTCAAGTGTACAATTCAGTGGTATTAAATACATCCACGTTGTTGTACAACCATCGCCACTATCCATTTCAAGAACTTTTTATCATCAAAAATGAGAACCATAGGTTCTGGCCAGTAGCTCGGTTGGTTGGAGTGCCGTCCGAAATGCTGAGGTTGTTGGTTGCGGGTTTGATGCCTGGTCAGGGCACATACAAGAGACAACCACTGAATGCTTAAATAAGGTGGAACAGCAAATCAGTGTTTCTCTTTCTCTCTCTCCTCCCTGCTAAAATCAAATTTAAAAAAAAAAGGAAACTCATTTACTCATTAAATAATCACTACTCATTCTACTCTCACAAAAAGATAGATTTTTAAGTGACATTTTATGACCAGAAGATGAGAACCAGCAGGTAGTTAATTCCATAGCCAGTAGGCCTAGTGTTAAGATTACAAGTAATAGAGACCCACCGAGGCTAGCTTAGGAAAAAGGGGTTTTGTTGTAAGTAACAGGCCTTCATGAGAATCTTGATTCACTTGGGCTCCTAGGACAGGGGTTCTGGACTCCAGGAGGCTACTGGGAGTGCCGTGGTCTGTCTTGTACCAGGAAGTCACCTCTGAGGGCCTGCCCTCACTGCTTTCTGTGCGTCCTCATACCCAGGCTTCCGTCATAACCTTCGTTCTCATGGGCCGCCATGGTCTCCATATGCCTCACACATGGCTGTGTGAGGGTTTTGGTGTGGTACTTAACACCAGTGTGAAGCCACTGGTTCTGAGCACATATTCCACAGAGTCCAAGGCATGGTGTGGGGGAAAAAACTTCAGTCTAGGAAAGCTTTTGGTCCTAGTTTCACATGGCCGAGAAAAGTGTTTGACGTTTGATTCTTTGTTGTTCTAGTTAAAGTCTGAATCTTCAAGAAGCAAAATATAATGTTTGCCATGAGAATGCATCTTCAGGATAGTTTTTATATCATTTTGAAATTTGGCTAAGCATTTCAAAGCAATATATGTGTTACTAGACAGGTTTAAAATTGCATGCCAAGACATAACAGTAGTTTTTAGTCATGAAAACTTGGAGAAGTTTCACGTGTGGCACCTTTTGAGATACTGAAGGAGTTCGTGAAGAGTACGCTGCATGGATGAGCATAATCAGTTCCTGGTCACAGCGATGTTTTGAGCTCACTCATTTTGTTCGGAAAATCTTGCTCTTCAGATCGAAACATTGCAATATCATTACAGAAAATAGATTTTTATTTAAAACCATTTAGCAGAAATTCAGCCTGGCTGCATGGTAGCTAGAAAACACCTTATGTATAATTAACTCAGTAGATGATGCTTTCGTCAACAAACCCCAGTGTGGAATCTCTTTTCCATCCTGAGTGCACCTCAGGGAAGTGGCAACATTGGGTGGGGGGTGGAGATGGTGGTGGAGGAGGAGGGGGTGGAGGAGTGGACAGCTAAATGATTCAGCTTTTGACTCATCCCAGGTCTATCTGAGCCACCCTGTGTGTTCCTACTCTGGGGCCACAGGTTTTGTATCCAGTTTTCTTTCACTGGGGCTTCAAGCTCTCTCAAATCAAGAGAAAGAGCAATTTGTTTTTTAAAGTTGAAGAAATAGACTTTCAGAGCTACTCCTGTGTGTTCCTTCTACCCCTTTGTTCAGTCTTCGAACCTGGATTTGAACCCCACTGCAAGCCCTGCTTGACCAGTGTTTGTCTCCCACTATCACTTTGCCACAGTGGCCTCGCAGTGGGGACCATGGGTCTCTACCTCCTAGGGGATATTTGGCAATCTCTGGATACATTGTCTTTGTTGCAGCTGGAGAGGGGTGTTGCTACTGACCTCTGATAGGTAGAAGTCACTGATGCTGTTACATACATACCCTGCAATGCATGGGACCTCTCCCCACAACAAAGAAAATTCAAAATGTCAGTAGTGCCAAGGTTCAGCTGCCCTGTATTAAAAAAAGTCACTAGTTAACATCAATGTATAGGAAGAAAGAAATAAAGTTCTGTTGCACAAATTGAAGGAAACACACAGGCTCAGATATCATCAGCTCACTAAGAGCATTTCTGAAAACTTGAGTGCTACCAGTGATACTTCCTCCTGGAGACGTTTGTCTCACCTGGTTTAGCTCTGTGTGCTGTCTTGTGCCTGTGGTTGTTTCACATGTGCACGTCTTCTTTCCTCAACTTCAACGAAAGCATCCTATGAGTAGAGGCCACGACTTCTTCCTTTGGTGGTTAGCATGCTGCTGACCCTACTGCAAGTGCTTGAATAAAGGCTGTTGTTCGTTGATCGTGTGAGATATTCTGTTTCTTTAAAAATTGCATTGAAATCATATGCACAAATATAGTAATGATTATAATATATAAGAAAACTTGAAAAAAATAATTATAATTACTGCTGATCACCCTAACACTGGGATACATGGGAAGGGCATGTTTTTAAATTGTGTCTGAACATAAGCAGAGTGAACTGTCTGCCCTCAATAGCAGTAGTTCTCAACTGAGGGCGAATTTGCCCGGAGAGGACATTTAGCAATGTCTGCAGATGTTTTTTGGTTAACAACATATTTGTACTGGTTTCTAGTGGGTAGAGTCTGAGGACACTACTAAACACTGGAAGTGCACAGGGCAGCCCCCCACAACAGAGAGTTATCTGGCCGCAAATGTGGACGTTACCAGGGTTGAAAAACCCCAAGCTATAGCATTGTGTGGACACCACCGTCAACATTCTTCACCACCTAAGTGAATGGGAACGTACAGGAAGTGGTGCATTTTTAATATGCAGAAAATGATCATACATTGTAAGCTCCTGAGCAGTGGGAACTGTAGCTATGTACACAAACCAGAGGAGTCTGACAGTTTAAAAAAGCTTGTGATAGGGCTTGTGTAATAAACGGACACTTTGTGTCTTTGTGCCTTTGGGAGGAAACAACGGAAAGTAGAGTGAATTCTCTCGAGGCTGAGTGTGCATGTCCCACAGTTTTAGGAAATGGGAAGCATTTGGTAACCCAGACGGATGCATTAAAATATTAGGCCATGTTTTTAATAAGCTGAAATGTCCCCCAAAAGATTGATATTAGAATATTGAAGCTTACATTCTTCTATTTTTCCAAACATTTTTAAAGCTTCCTTGAAGAATACCTGATCATTTTTGAGGTATGAGGCTCTGTGCTTTCCCTTCTGAAATTAATGTTAGGAAGAACTTCTGCTGCATTCAGTGGCAGAACGGTGTCATGGAGAGGAACGTTCACAGGGAGAACCGGGGCAGGTCATCTTAACCATTTCCTGCCTCAGTTTTCTCATTTTCACCAGGCAGGACTAAGGCTTGGTGACCTCTAGCATTAAAATTCTGTGTTCCTGTAATTTTAGTTTCAAATCATAAAAAAGAGATTGTTTATGCAAAGTCTTTTATGAAAGAAACTTTGAAGGCATTAATTACTCCTGTTTGTTTCCTCGAAACTTCGGAAATACCCCTTTCTACAAAGACTTGCTTTCAGTGTTTAAAGAAGGAAAGGAATTCCTGTGATATGTGGAAGTTGTCCCCCACCTCCAAACAAAATAAAGAGTCAAATGAGTTTACAACTGATTTTAAAATATCATTGTTAGCTAATTTCAAAATGTTTTCCCACTTCTATGTGTGTATACTTATAAAGGAAATATTTTAATAGTACTGATAATACTGCATTGTCCAAATAATTTATGTTAAGCTAGCTGCTTCCAGATCTAAGAAATGCCCTGTTTGTAAAGGTGAAATAAATGTGGAAGCTTTATTCTTTATTATGCTTCTCAGTCTAGCATTTAGTAAGTTACTGGGCTCTGAATGAAATGATGAAGCTTTCCCATTTACTGGGTAGAAAATTAAATAGAACTTTGATAATTTTCTCCTTTCTCTAGTCCTAAAGTTGGAAGATCAGATACATTAGGGATATAGTATCCCCAAAAATGAAGCTTGCTTCTATGGTGTCTGTATTCTGAACAGACTGGGAGGTTCGTTCTGGCATATTCTGATTTTCCGGGGCCTAGTCTAGAATTTGGCTAATAAAATTGCCTGAACTGAAGATGTTTGTAGGATGGATCCAAAGATGTGAAGGGAATCTAGCTACAGTTTGGATCTCACTGCCAGAGTGTATTTTTCATCCAGGGAATAGCAGTGGATGACATGGCATCCGTTCGTAAAATAGTGCCGTAGATGACTTTCTATTCATCAGAGGTTAACTGAGTGCCTGGGCATTCAAGGCAAGGCACCTACTACAGGCAGTGTGCACAGTGGGGAATCAAAATGTGTATTGCTCAGCCCTGCTTTACCTAAGTGGGGTTATAATCCCCACTTGATGGGAGAAGAGGGAGGTCATAGCAAACTACTGTAATACAAAGAATAAAATATAATGACCATTCAGAGGCACAGATACAATTCTTTGGGAGAAGAAATATTGAACTGGTGGAGCAGGAAACTTAGGCTCCACAGAAGAGGCGAACGATAAGAGCAGAATCACAGAAGTGGAGACGAATGACATGTGACGCGTGACAGCCGAGCCTGAGGTGCTGAGTTGACCAGGGCATGAGGGGAAAGGGAGTGGAAGAGATATGCTCAAGTGGTGGGGTCAGAACAATAGCAGAGGTAAACCACGTTGATACAGCATTTAGAGACTAGCAAACTAGTTAGGAGACGGACCGTTTCCTGGGGGGGGGAGAGAGAAACATGACGACCTGAATTGGTGCGCAATTCCCTTGAAATGAAGGGAGAGGTTGAATCTGAGATGATTGAGGCTAAGACTTGCCAGTCTCAGTAATGGGTTGGCATGTGGATGAACAGGGTTGGAGAGTTAACAAGACACCCTGTAGTTTGATGCTGGAGTGAGAGGGGGGTGCCACTGTTAGAAACAGGAGTCACAGAAGAAAGAACGGGCTTGATGGGGCACTGATGAGTTCTGCTTTGAACACGTGAAGTTTCATCTGTGCCCTTGGGAAATAACCAAGGCTGAGTTGTAGTTGAAGTATGGGAAATCAAGAGCTCCAGAGAGGAGCCCAGAAAGCCTGCGACCCACATTTGGAATGCCATTACTGTGCATCATGTGTCCCATGGGAGCAACCCACAAATGCCCCATGTGAAAACGAGCACGTGACTACAACTGTGTCATCAGCTAAGTGCCCGGTGCACTCACACCAGCCTCCACAGCACAGGTGGTTCCAACTGTGCCTCTCATACAACCACCATCTGGCGTTGATCTTTGGGATCACTGGCAGATTGGACCCTAATGTTAAATCGATAAATGAGCAAGAACTCCCATATTTTCAGGGGGAATAAGACTGAAAATGGAAACTTGGGATTACTAGCATTTAGGATTGAAGAAGAAAAAAAGATCCGTGAGGAAGGCAGAGACCCTAGAAGTAAAGGGAGGAGTAGAAGAAAACTCCAAGCAGCCATGGGAAGCGAAAGTTTTAAGGCAAAGGAAGCATTTCATCCAGGTATCTCAGGTGCTGCCAAGACGCTGAAGGGAAGGAAGGCTGAGTTTAGTGGTGGGAAGTTATCTCTATCCATTTGGGAGGCAGATTTCACTGGAAGAGATAGGGAGAAGCTAGTTAACAACATAGGAATGAGAAAGTGGAACACAAAGTGTAGAAAATCGTTAAATAATTGGGGGAATGCAGTATTGTTGGTAGAATGACAACCAGATTGAAGTAAGCATGGTGATGTTTTTGTTGTTGTTTTACCAAGGGAAGAGTGTTTGTAGGTGTGTAAGAAAGAACTGGCAGAGTAGCCTGATGCTTTAGAGCAAAAATAGCTCTAATAAATGAAACAAAAACTTAAATTCTTAAGAATAACATCATTGTCATCATCATCACCTCACAACTAATTTGTAATTGAACACTTAACATGTCCCAAGTTCTAATAAGCCTATAGAAAATGGTTTTGTTTTTGCTGTGTAGGTGAGTCTACCTTAATGTAATTTCCTTGTTTTTCACTCTTTGTTTATTGTTTAGAAGATACATATATACACACACAAATAATTTTTTGGTATATACTAAGATTGGATTAATTAACTTATGTGTAGACACTTAAAAATTGTTAGGGTAACATTTTATAAAAAGTAAGAACTCTTTCATTTAGCCAGTCTGTCAAAATTATTATGCTTAACTGGGCTTAATAAAACTTGGGCGAGCCTTCCATAAAACACAGTTACTATTTGTTGAATTCATTTTTCATCAAAATGTTAAGTTGAAATGCAAAAGAGATTTGATACAGCTTTTGACATTTGACATTTTAAAGTAATTTCATTAAATCATCAAGCTATGAATTATTGAAGATTGTTCTACTATAAACAGTTTATTTTGTTATCTTTCTTTGGTTTAGAAACAAGTTGCACGCCACTTGCCTGGAAGAAGATAAATGTATGGTGTGCTAAAACATACAGAGATTTTGGCACTGTGTTTTCTCTCATTTTATTAATGAATGCTTTTGTTAAGTGTTACGTCAGATGAATAGAACCAATTTGTGTTTTGAATAGGTAAAGCCAGGAACAAAATTCTCTGTAAACGCATTGACAAAATTCATTTGAAAAGTCTAATGTCTCTCAGGGTGAGTCATTTTCAATATATTTCTACCCCCGCACACCGAGGGTGGAAGCAGCCTCGTCGGCTGTAGTGGCTCCCCAGGACAGTGACTCCAGTACCCTCCCGAGGGGACAGTTCTGCTCATGGCCATGTCTCCAGTGTCAGCACACTGAAGGTGTCTGAGAACCTACTGTCAATTAATTGGCTGACTGTCAGTGGAGGGTAAGGTAGACATGTTTGACAAGGCCCTCGCTGGGATTTTATATTATCAGGTCCCCACCCTCCGCCATTTCCCACCCCATGAGGCAATTCATAATGAAAACAATTCAGTTCTGCATTAACGAAGTCAAAGAATTCGCCTTTTCCAAAGTGTTTGTCTGTGCTGCTGCCCAGAGAGATAGTTTCTTTAGAAGTTCTGGCAAACCTGGGTAAATATGTCCTGCGATGTTGCTTTTATTCTTACAGTTTAAAAGTTGCATGAATTACAACTCAAAATGCAGAATTCTGTTTCAGTGTGAAGAAAAGGTATGTCTCAAGGTCAAGGTACCCACTGTTGCCTTTTCAGGAGGCAGTCAGGATGATGGCTGGCTGCCCACACGCTGGGAGCCAGTTCTGTGGTGTGACTGCCATGTTCCAGGATCCGCCTGGCATGAAAGGCTGGACGCTCGATTTTATTAGTAAACCCAGAGGGATTGAGAGTCCAGCGATGGTGGGCTCATGCCAACCTCTCAAGAAACCGAGGTTTGAACCAAAATGTTCATTTACTCTTTTCCAATAAAAGCTGTACTTTTCAAGTGTACTGGGATTTGCCAGCTAAGGCATTGCCTTCCTTGCGTGCTTATCTGTGGGAAAGCCAGATGATGGTGGGACAGTTGCAGTGTGAGCATGGAGTCCATGAAGGGAGTTGGCTGATGGCCTCAAGCCCGGTGCCCCTTGCACCCATCTTGACTGTAGAGAGGGAAGTTCTGTGTGTCCTGCAAACTCCCTCCCCTCTGACAGGGTCCAGGCCACCCTGCCAAACTGTCTTTCCAGGCACAGCTTTGATAGAGACAAAATACAGGCTTTTTGTAAAAGTAAATGTGATTGATTATATCACTCTCAGTGAGTAGCCTTCCCAGCCTCCTCTCTTAGATTTGGGTGGTCATAGGCTCAGACCTTCTCTGCTGCTGGCTCGTCCTCGTCACCTGCAGTTGATGTTCACTACTGCAGTCTTAGAATTCGTCCCTCCAGTTTGGTTCAGGAGCCAACATGCTTTCTCCTGTCCTACTTCCAGATACCTTTGCGTCTGTTCACTGAAATAACTTCCCCAAAACTAACCTCCTACAGATAACTTTTTGGCATCTCATTTGATAGTGGTATTTGACGTTTCACTGGTATTAAGTAGAGTATTTTAGAGTTCTCTTTTATTTTATTTACCTCTATCATTAATAAGTACTAAGCTATAAATTATATACTTTGAGGTTTTTAATTTTTAATAAATTATTCTTTTGAATTCCAAAAAAATAATGTGTATCTATTTAAGGGTGGAAATGTCTCACTCTTATCAACTTGTTTTTTTTTTCCTTTAAGTAACTGGTATTCTAAATCTGAAGGGGAAATGTACTCTATGTCTAAAAACAAAGAGAAGCGAAATACCAAAGGAGGAGATCAAAAACAATATAATGTTTACAATAAATAAGGAATATTTATACATTTAGCAACTTGTAAAATATAATTTCTTCTTAAGTTATTCTATAAGAATGATTAAAAAACTAAAAAGAGACTAAACTATTGGGTTTAATATAATTTTAGCATCTCAAAACAAGTCAATAAAAACTGAACTCATAGAGCTACTTACTGTCTGCCCATTTCTCTGTTAAAGGGTAATATGTAGCCAATTTTGCTTTTTTGGTTTTATTTCTAACAAAGAAATATAAGCCAAGAGGGCAATGATTAAATATCCACATGTGTATAACTTTAAAAGTTATGTAAATATGCTTATTCTTAAAATTATATTTTTCAAAACTATTGTTCATCACCTAACAAAATGGATTTTTTTTAGGATAGAATTTCTTTTTCCAGTTAATTTCAGCTGCTGGTGATGCTACCTTTGTTCTGTATTTCATATTATTTGTGTTTTACTGTTTTCCATCTTAGTTCCAGTGGGTATTCTGCCTAGAAATCTTATATTCAAATCACTCATGTTGGGTAATAATAAGGTGACTTTGAGTAGAGTGAAACCCTATTAACAGCTAAGAAACACTAGTAACTGATGTTAGCACATACATGCTTATTAGGCTAATGCTTAGATCTAACCTTTATATATACTAATTCAAAATACATACTGTAAAGATCTGTGAAATTCCGACTGCAGAAAGACCATGTGTGGTGGGTGGTTGTACTTAGAGAACTGGACAGAATCTTTGAAGAGGAGTTCAACACGATGGGCTTATTGATGGGTCGAGATTGAGGCTTGGAAGAAGCAGTGAGGTTGAATGTGTGCTGTGGCATGAATTAGTTCTATTCTGATGGCTCCCTGCATCCAAATTGGGACAGGGCTGGTCTAGGATGTCCTTTCAGATATGAGGCTGTTCCTTTCAGGAAACTTCTTTTTGTAGTTCCTTGGAATTTTCTTTAAAAGTTGAAAGAGTGAAACATGTCGTGTTAAAACATTTTGTGACCTCGTTTTGGTCTGAGAATACTTCTGTACTAGCAAAATACACAAGAGATTGAGGCTTTGCTCTGATAGTTAAATGAATTTAAGTGCATACTGAATATAAACTGCTTCGAAAGCTGTGCATCACCAGTTAATAGATCTTGGACCTTGTTTTTCCTGCCGTGAGCCAGACATTCCTTGGGTTTAAGGGGAGGTTTAAATTAAAGAGTAGCAAATTGCTTCCCTCTTTGGAAATAAGCAAAATCACTCTGATAATAAAATATTTCTTTAACATGTAAAGACGCTTACTGAGGAAAAACAATGTGAGGGAAAAAATGGGGATAACTTATTTAGTGGTTTGCTCTTTAGGAAATGAAATATGTTTAATAGTAAAGTACAATTGCCTTATTATACCATGTAACTTGAAAATAATGAGACAAAAAAGTGAAAAACATCATACTAGAGCATATTTATATGAACAAATAAATCTTGTCCTGTGGGAGAGGGAGTTCGGTTTTTCTAACTCTACGGTAATTGAGCAAAACATTTTCTGACTCTTTTGGAATTGTCTTCAGAAGTGTTTTATGAGCCAAACCCCAACATCAACATCTTTACTTTATTATCACACCTCTTTTTGGACCCAGAAGAGTATTACTCAGCCTAATCCCCCACTTCATTTATCAGACTTGGCTGGGCTATTTCTAAAAATATAGCGTACTCTCTTGTGGGACAATTGAATGTTTTTATTTATTTGTTCATTCATTCAGCGATCGTGGCCGAGTGCCTCCAGTGAGTCAGGTGTGTTGTGGTAACACGTCAGAGTCTTGGCTCTGGAAGTGGGAGGACAGAGGGAGGAAAGTGAGGATCACAGATGATGCTCCCTCCTGAGCAGTCTTCATTGGATGGGTAGAGGAAGCAACCAGACAGAGAAAAGGAGAGCTTTCTAGGCACAAGGGGCAGCTCACGTCAAGGCATAGCACAAAAACTACATACATTTCAGGAACTGCACATATTTCAAGATGGAGAGAAACTAGTTAAATGAAGAAAGTGGAGGAGTAATTAGGGCCAAGATCAGGAGGATCCTAATAAGCCGTGGAATGGAAAATACAGTAGTTAAGAGTGAGGGTTCTCATGTCTGATTATCTGAGCTCGAATCCTGGCTCTTTCATTTGCAGGCTTTCTGATGCTGGGCATCCTACTCATCTCCAATGCCTTAGTTCTGTTCACCTGTAAAGGAGATGATGGTACCTGCCTTATAGGGTTAAGAGGTTGAAATACGTAAACACAGCTAAAGTTCTTAGCACCATGCCTGGGACACAGTAAGCACTCAATAAATGTTAGCTTTTTGTGCTGCTACTTTGTCCTGTGTTTTGTTGTTTTTGATGCTGTTGTAAAAGGAATTGTTTTCTTAATGCCCTTGTATTTTTGTGACATTGTTCTCCTCATCTTTTTTTTTTTTTTTTTTGGCCCACCTCTCTCATTCATTCAGGGATGCTATTTTTTTAAAGGTTTTATTTATTTATCCTTAGAGAGAGGGTAAGGGAGGGAGAAAAAGAGGAAGAAAAACATCAGTGTTTGAGAGAACCATCAGGGGGTTGCCTAGACTAGGGACCAAACCTGCAGCCCAAGCATGTACCATAACTGGGAATTGAACCAGCGAGGTCTTGCTTTGTAGGATGATGCCCAACCAACTGAGCTGTACCAGTCAGGGATGTTATTTTGTTTTATGTTATACCCGCCAAGATCCTGCCTTCTTTGCTGAAGCTTCCCAAACTATTCTGATGCTTCCCAAACTATTACTTGACCTGTGTCCAAAGCTCCAAGTATTAGTGTACAGTTGTTCACTGGACATTATTACCACCTAAAGGTCACAGACATCTCAAGTTCATCTCTTCTGGAGTGAACTCATTAATTACTCCTCAAATCTTCTCTTCCTTTATTATTCTACTATTTGGAAATAGTACCATTATCTACCTTGTTGCTTAAACCAGAACTTGAAAATCATTCTAACCTTTTTCTCGTTCTTCAACTATAATATCCTGGTTGGTCACCAAATCCTATAGATTCCACCTTCTAGATATCACTATGGAATATAAATTGATACAATAATCTTTAAGGCCATTTGGATCAAGAACTTTTTAAAGTGTACATAATTTTATTCAGAAAAACTGCACACCTTTTGATTTCTTCAATGCCATTTACAGGAATGTATTATAAAGTGGTGAGCCAGTGTTATAAGAACAGAGAAATGGTGTAATAAATTACATAGATAACATAATTTAGTGCAATTTAAAAATGGTTTTATACACACGCACAGAGTGAGAGAGAAAGAAAAGCTTGTGACAGCATTTGATGCTTTGTTAATTTTTTTTGAAAATTTTATTTCTTTGATGTTAGAGAGAGGGGAAGGGAGGGAGAGAAACACTGATGCTAGAGAGGAACATGGATCGGTTGCCTCTTCCATGTACCCCAGCCGGAGACCTTCCTACCACCCAGGCATGTGCTCCCACTGGAAATCAAATCGGGGACCCTTCACTCTGTGGGACAGCACCCCAACCATCTGAGCCATGCCGACCAGGGTGCATTGTTAAATTGTCTAAACTGCAAAACATGTAAAGTATGGTTCTGTTGTTGGTTTAACAAAAATAGAAATGAAGCTCTAAGAGAGCAGGGATCTTAGCTCATTGGCCTTAACACTCCCTGTAGGATGTAGGTGTTCAAAAAATATCTCTTGGTTGTATTAGTCTTTCTCTGCTACTTCTATTTTTCTAATCTATCTGTATTTCTTACCTGGACTTTTGCATACACTTCTTACCCATTTTTCTTACCCTCAATTTTATTGCCTTAGAGTCCAATTTCTGGTCTGCAGTCAGAGCGATATTTCCAAGTGTTAAAACTGCCCGTAGTATTGCTCACTGCAAAGTTCTTTGGTTCTCCCCCAGTGCCCATAAGATAATTTCCAGACTTCTTAGCCCAGATTACCAAACTCTTCTCAATTTCACTTCTGTGTACTTTTCCAGCTCTTCTCTTGCCATTTTCCAAGATAATCACTAGGTCATGCCAGACTATCCACGGTTCCATAAATGTGAATTTCCTGCATATCTACATACCTTTGGACATGCCTTTTCTTATACCTGGACTGTACTAAACTTCCTTTATTTATTTGGCGAACTCCAGATCATCCTTTGAGACTCATCTCCCCAGCCACTCCCGCTCTGCGCTCTGCGCACTTTTGAGTGCTTCCTCTTTGGAGCTTCCATAACCTCTTGAACTCTTTTACAACCCTTAATGTATGTAGGATAGATAACCCTACTGAGAGTCGGTGAGGGCGGGGACCGACTATTCTGTCTTCAACTCATTATCTTACAGCCATATGGACTTCTCGTATATCTCCGTCTCAGGGCTTCCCAGTGTTGGTCTGAGGCCTGGTACCAATTTTCCATCATCTATGATGAAATTAGAAAAATAAGGGCCTGTGGTGAATTTTTCAGAAAGCTAAATCTATTTACAGTTTGGGTGTTAAAATGTGCTTTCTTTATGAAATGGTACTTGAAAGTAGACAGGAGGGTGTATTTACGTCTCTCGCTGGCAGTGTTCCATCAGAGCCCTACATCTGCTGGAAATTTTACAGGTCTCTGCAAACTAAAGGGCTGGGAACACTGCTGTATCTCATGGGGTGGCACCAAGTCCCCAAAGTTGAAGCCTGTGAGTCATCCTTGGCTGCTCCTCCTTCCTCATCCCTCCACCCCCGCCACATTCAGACACTTAGCAAATCCTGCCAATTCAACCTCCTAAATATTTCTGGAATCTGCACTCTCCTCTCCGTCCTTGCTGCCAATTCCTTAGGACAGGCCCTCTTTATTTTCCTGCAGTAACAATCTCCTTACTGGTCTTCTTGCCACTATTCCCCTCTTATCCGTGCCCATCAGAGTGAGCTGTTTAAAAATCAAAAGTAGGTGACCATTTCCCATAGGACAAAAGTTCCTTACCACATACAAGGCTTCCCTCCAGTATGATTTCTTGCTGTCCCTTGTTCACACTTTCTCTTGTTTTTGAGAATTGGCCCTGTCTTTGCCAATTTCTTGGGTAGTTCATGATGGTCTAAGACAGTTCGGTTGTCACTTCCTCTACAAACCTTTTCCTGCAGTTTTGGGTTAAGAGGCTCTCTTTATTACTCTTACAATATCTCTAATTTAGCACTTCCAGATTAGTTGATATTCATCTTTTCATGTCTGCCTTCCAACTAGAATCTGAGCATCTAAAGACAATATAGTTTGTCCTTTAATCTTTCTATTTTTAGCACTCAATACAATGCAAGGGAATGACATATATTTATTAAGTAATTTGTTGGCTAAATGCATTTGTTCAGTGTTATAATTAGATGTATTCTCCAGAAGGTTCATTGACCAGAGGGAGGGGTGAGGACAGGGAGTATCCATGAGGCAGGGAGACAGCCTTCTGTCGAAGTCTAGGGAAGAGCTATGAGTACCTGAACTTAGGAAGTGGAAGTGAATGGAAGAACACTTTGGTGATGGATTGGTGATTTGTTGGAGGTATGGGGAAATGGAAGAATCTAGGATTGCTGGAAGGTTTCTGGACTTAGAAAATTGGTTGGATGGTGATGTGATTCAACAAGGCGATGAGCTGTGTTCTACACATTTGAAATCAAGGGGTTCAGAACATTGGAGTTGTCCAAAAGGTAACTGGGCATGGAGAGAGAACTGTTTTGGAGAGACAGATTAGTAATTCACCCCCTGTATGTACTATATGAAGCCATGGCTATGAAGGAGATAATTTTCATTTGTCGTTTGGTATGTTGTGTTGCTGGTGGTAAGAGGAGAGCAGGTGCATTGGGTAGTAAGAGAGTAGGACCATGAAATTCTAAATGTAGAAGGTGCAGGTGGTAGAGACAGAAGTCTGTCAAGGTTGCTAATTGAAATCCTGGTTCTGCATCTTATGAGCCCTGTCACTCTGGACAAATTCCCTCTGAATCTCAGCTTCTTCACCTGTAAAATGAGAATAATAGCACCATTCAATAGGGATATTGAAAGAATTCAATGAGTTTGCATGTGTACAGTCCCTGGTATGGTCCTAGGCTCACACTAAACTCCTAGATGATAGATTAGGAGATTCAAGAAAATATTTCTCAGGACATGAATTTCTTAGTGATTACACTGAATATGACAATTAACATCTTAAACTTAACCAGTCTAGTGTGAAATAATACTTAGTTTTTGTAGTCTATAAAAACTTTTTTGCTAGTAGCATGGATAGTAGGTAGAAAATAGACAGGGGGAAGGCAAGAATAGTATGGGAAATGTAGAAGCTAAAGAACTTATGATACATGGACATGAACTAAAGGGGGGAATGTGGGTGGGAGAGGGTGTGCAGGGTGGAGGGGAGTGAAGGGGGGAAATGGGACAACTGTAATAGCATAATCAATGAAATATATTAAAAATACTAAAAACCTTTTTTGCTGTACAGCTCTGCCCCTCCCCCTTCATGCTGTTATGATCACAAATTACATCTTTATACATTGTGTGGCCGTTAGCGTAAGTTTGTTACTGTTATGTGCATTTGTCTTTTTAATCATATAAAGAAAAAGAATTCCAAACCAAATACAGTAATATTAGCTTTTATATTTACCGATGAAGTTAACTTTGTCAGTGTTTTTTATTTCTTCATATGGTTTTGAGTTACTGTCTAATGTCCTTTTATTTCAGTCTAAAGGACTTCCCTCAGCATTTCTCCTTTTAGCAAGATGTGCTGACAACAAACTCCCTCAGCTTCTGTTTACCTGGGAATGTCTTGATTTCACCTTCATTTTTGAAGGATCTTTTTTCTGGACATAGAATTCTTTCTCTTTTTTTTAAATTTTATTTTAATTGTTGTTGCAGCACAATTTTCTATCTTTTACTCCCATCCCAATCCACTCACCCAGCCCTCTCCTCCTCCCTCCCATTTCCACCCACCCCTAGTTTTTATCCGTATGTCCTTTATACTTGTTCCTGTAAACTCTTCTCCTTTTCCCCTGAAATTCCCCTGAAATTCCCTCTCCTCTCCCCTCTGAACTCTGTCAGTCTGTTCTTTATTTCAGTGTCTTTGGTTATATTTTGCTTGTTTCTTTGTTTTGTTGTTTAGGTTCCTGTTAAAGGTGAGATCATATGGTATTTGTCTTTCACTTTTTCTGTTCAGCACTTCCAATTTGTCATCTCACTGCCTTCTGCCCCCTGTGGTTTCTAATGAGAAGTCGGCTGTTTCTTTCAGTTTCCTTTGTAGGTGATGGCTTGCTTATTATCTCTTGCTGCTTTCGAGATTCTTTGCTTTTTGACAGATTAATTTATGTCTCACTGTGGATCTCCTTGCCTTATGTTCATCTGTCTAGAAAGTGCGCAAATAAAGGATCACAGTAACAGTGCTGAGTTAAACTATTATCATTTAATGGTAATAATAATGATCACAAATCCTTCAGCAGTAGAACATAATCAGTATATTATGCTTTAAACATCAAAAAAATGTTTAATGCATGCTGCAAACAATTCCATTTAAAACTTTAATATTTTTATTTTTTAATTAAGTGTATTGGGGTCACGTTGGTTAATAACATTATGTAATTTTCAGGTGCACAAGATGATAATTTGACATCTGTGTACTTTACTGCATGCTTCCCTCCCGAAGTCTAGTTTCCTTCTATCACCATATATTCAACCCTGTTTACATACTTCATTCTCCCACCACCTGCTTTCCCCTCCAGTAACTACACCTATGTTTATAACAATGAGTTTGTTTTTGTTTGGAAAACTTCATTTTTCAAAAATAGTTTTAGGACTTAAGGTAAGACGAAGGTATCTAAAATGGTCACTTTTGTGAAATACCTAGTTGAAGAACAGATTCCCAGTATGAGTTGTCCTGCGGTTTTTTGCAAAAGAAAAATTCTGCCTCGGAAGAGTTACAGTTGTGGCTACATTTACAAATTGTTACCTGCTTTAGTTCTTAATCACTCTTAGCACTATGAAATATTAACCGTGTCATCTGAAGTATCACTCAAAGATCAAACTCTAAAGTAAAATGTATCTGTAGGCATATTAAACATCATAATTAGTATTTACATATTTTTACCTCTGAATGAAACAAGCCAATTTCAGATCCTTGAGTTTCGAGGTGATAGAGATACCAGTTCTTTTAACTTTTCCAATTGTGTTCTGTTTTCTTATCTTTCAATAGTTTCTGATGGTGTTCTTAACAATATAGTTCCTGGAAATTGTGCTGGAATAAATCTTATTTGAAAATATAAGGTGTTAGATATTAATTTTTATAATGAATTTTTTAAAAACTATGCTTTGGTTATTTTGGTTACTTATACCTCATTGTATTAGAAAGAGCATCAAATTTTTAGCCATGAAACCTATGTGTCTTACTTTTTTTTTTTTAGCTTTGCCATTGTATACTTGTGGACCTATGTTTCCTCTTCTTTAAAACAGTTGTACAGAACCAAATCTCTAAAGCCATCCCCATACTTATGCAGTGCCACAGCTATACCACACAGGACTTTTGGGGATCTTGTATGAAACCATTAGAACTTAGGGCAGTTTGAAGGCTTGTGAGCGGTCATTGTTTCTCTTGTGTTTCGTCCTAATTCTGTTACTTTTGACCTGACAACGAGTCAGATATCATAAAAACAACTTTATTTTTTCCATATTCTATTTTTCGGAGTTAATCCATTTTGGGGGAGGATTAAAATCACATACCTTTAATGAGACAGTAACACATGTGTATTATTTTTTTCTCCTAAAACAAAATTAAGCACTTAAGTTATTAACATTTAATTTTAAAAACCACCTTTCCAGGATTGTTGATCAGGATTTACTCAATAACTCAGAGGAGCAGATTGAAGAAAAGTATATTAATAATCTTGAATGAGAAAATAAACTCTTACAATGCTTGTTTTTAAAATGGTGATTTCTTTTTCTTATTAAAAATAAATTCTCATTGTAGAAAGTTTAGATGAGCAAATAGCAGGACACACAGAAAACACAATTCTATAATCTTGTTACCTAGAAATAACAGTATGAGCATCTTGATTTATCTCTCCACCATTTTATACGTGGGCCAGACTGTGCATACTCTTTGCAACCTGCATTTGTTTTTATAATATATTTTGAATGTCTTTCCATCTTTCCTTGTTCAATAAATATGAACCTCTACCATCTCTTTAAGAACCACATGGTGTGTGTGTATATGTGAGGTGTGTGTGTGTGTGTGTGTGTGTGTGTGTAATTTTTCCTGCCAGGTTACTCTCCAGGGAGGTTTTTTTTTTTTTAAACCAATTTATGCTCCCGCAGTGGTAGGGACCCTTTTTCACAGCCCCTCATAAATACTGTGCTATGATATCACTTAAAAACTGTTGTTACCCAATTTGAGGGGCTTAAATAGTATATATCTGATATTTTCACTTATGTTTCTTTAAGTTATTACTATAGTTTAACACTTTCTTAATGTTTATGTTCATATATGTTTCCTTAAAAGGAACCAATTTCAGTAGTCATTTAATTAGATAAGCAGCTAAGCCTAAGGACCTTACTAAATTAGTGCTGGGGATAAATGTACTCACCTAGTCAGGATAATGAAAGGTTTTTGGCTTACAGTGTCAGTAAAACTTGTTTGGTTTTATTTTATGACCCAGCAAACAGTCTTCATCAGACGATTGCCTAGTTTTGGCTGATTCGTCATTTTCCCTTAAGGAGAGGCCCAGAGCTTGAGAACAGCTTAAATGGAGACAGAATTGAATGTTAAAGTTCTCCGGAGTGCTCCTGTACTCTTTTTGACTCAAGCCAGAGCTATTCATTTTGCTTTCAAAAATATCATTTAACTCACTTTTTTTATCGATTAATTTTGGGGGGTGGGAAGGAGGCAAGAAAGGAGAAAGAGAGAAACATCAATTTGTTGTTCCATTTATTTATGCATTCATTGGATGATTCTCGTATGTGCCCTAACTGGGGATCGAACCCACAACCTTGGCATATCAGGATGACACTGGAACCAAACTGAGCCACCTAGCCCAGGCCCTAACATATTTTTGAGATCAGGTTATCTCTTTAAAGTCTGGGTGAATTGAAGCATGTCACTTTTCTACCTAGCCAAGGGAAAATGTAAGCAGATTTAGGAGATCAACAGTCTTCAGCTTTGTTTTATTTTTCCTTTGAATTTTACAAACACCTGTTTTTTTCAGTCCAGCATGTAAAGCATATGCTGGGATATCCAGACTTACCATGACTTTTGGGAATTGGCATTCCCACAGAGTCTCTCAGCAGTGTGTCTCACTTGCCACAGGGAGGTCTCTGTCCCAAATGCTGAGCTGCAATGCATAGGGGCTAGGAAATCAGGCTGTGGGTCCAGATAGCTGACTTCACGTCTCCACCACTCACTGTTGTTGTTTCTTAAGCAAAACACCAGACCTCTCTCTGGCTATTTCTTTCCTCTTGTTGTTTTTAAACAGCTTTATTGAGATATACTTTACATAACATCAGATTCACCTGTATAAGTATACAGTTCAGTGGTTTTCAGTATATTCACTGAGTTGTGTAACCATCACCATGACCTAATCTTAGAACATTTTGTCACCCTGCAAAGAAACCCAGTAGCCATTAGCAGCCATTCTCCATTCCTCCCCTCCTGCCCTTCCCCACCACTCCCAGCCCAGGCGATCACTGCTTCTGTGGGTCTGCCTATTCTGGACATTTTGTATGAAAGAAATCAAGTAATATGTGGCCTTTTGTGGCTGGTTCCTTTTACTTAGCATAATTTCTCAAGGTTTCTCCATGTCCTAACATGTAACTATACTTTATTCCTTTTAATTACCGACTAGTATTCCATAATATGAATATGCCACGTTCTGAGTACTTATCATCGGTTGATGGGCATTTAGGTTGTTTCTACTTCTTGGTGATTATGAATGATGCTGCCATGAACATTGGTTTACAAACATCTGTTTCTTCTGTAAAATGAGTAACATCTCATAGAGTTGTTGTGTGGACTCAAAATGTCAAAATGTGGAGAAGTTGCTAGTAGTTAGGGAGCCAGTTAACAAGTGTTAGTTTATAAATGCAATATATTAGTGTGTGATTCCTCATTTCACATCAGTTCCAAGATCAGCTTTGTCAGAGTACCACACTTTCCTAATGACCTAGAGGTCCTCTCTTTTAAGGTGCTCTTGACTTTTCCCTGAGTTATAATTTGGAAAAGTTTCATTCATTCAGTAAACATTTATTGACTACCTAGTGTGTGTTAGACACCATGTTGGGTGGGTGCTGTGGAGAATTTAAAGAAAAGAATAAGCAAAGTTACAGAGAAGCCCTTTTAGTTTATGGCTGCATTGTGTGCTAATCTGTCACCTCTGATCTGCCTGAAGGTTTTAGGACATGAGGATCCCCAACCCCTTCCTTACACTTGACATCACAGGGTTTTTGTTCTCTTTAATTCATTCACTCCTGTCAGGCTCTTATTTTGATCAACATACCTGTGTGTGTGAAGTGGCTGGTTGAAGCCCGCCGTGGTGTACGGAAAAGGCTAAAACTAAGGTAATCGTGTCTAGGTGGAGACCTCGACAGGAAAAAGTACTTTCTCACTCCTGACTGTATCTGGAGAGAGCGAATGGTGTTTTTATTAATCCAGACATAAAAACATGCCTAACTGGCTCAATTGCTATGTTTCTTTTTGTCGAGTTCACTATGTTCTTTTTTAATTTACAGAACTATTTGGTATTGAAAGTAGACTCAGCAAAAGTATCAGCTCATCACTGTCTGATTTTCTTCTCTTAACTTTGGGGACATAGTCATCTGCACAGTGACTCAGAATTCACTTACTGAGTATTTAGCCTCTGCTACCGTTCTCTTCCTTATAAAAGAAAAATATGTATTTTTTTCGATATCCTCATTTGATTTCATTCTAATATTTTTCTTTTCCCGTCAGAGTGTATGGTTAGCATATCAGATTGATGCTGCTCGTTCTCCTCTCTTCCTTTCATTCACGTAAAATGCATTAGCAGTTCAAAGAACCGTGTTCCATGAGGGCGACCCTAATGCTTGCTGAAGGTGTGTGAAAGGAGCTCGATTTCTGGTATCCAATGTCCACCTCAGGAATTCGCCTTGAATAGGAGCAGAGCAGCCCACAGGCAGCCCGGGAGCCCTTAAGACAACCCCAAATACCTTATTTGGAGCCTGGCTAGTAGTGCACCAGTTTTGTGCTGGTCAGTAGCAGTGTGTTTCTATATACACAAGTTTTAGCATTTGCTCAGTTTTAAATATTTACTGTAGTGCAAGGCGCATCTTGTAAACTTGCCCAGTTTGGGGGATTCCCATTTAATTTGTAAAACATTTTTTGGTTAATGGACGCAAAGATATTAACTCATAGATCCAGATTGCCAGGTGTAGGCAGATAGAAGCTAAAACTAGATTAGTAGAAACTTTAAAGATGAACTGAAAGAAAACGAACTATGAAACATTCTTATAACACTCTCTTTAAGGCTGTAAGGAATGAAATGAGTGAGTGAGCAGAAGATGGTGACTTTGTATTCCCTCATCAGGCTGTGGTAGTTGTCAGTGTAACGGTAACGAAAGGGTTTCCCTGCCGAAGCCTCCCTGCCAATGTGGCATTCTGTGCATTTACACTTTTGAGCAACAGCCAGCGGGAGAGGGGTTCTTTAATTGAAGGTTTCAGAACATATATGTTCGAGCACTGGACTCGACCTTTAATTAACTTTTGTCTTTGTAGTATTTGAAAGTGCTTCTCCTTGCCTCCTCACTTCCTCTTACCATTGAGTTCTTTCCTATTCTAGGTTTCATATTCGTGTTTGTGATGAGTATGTCTATCTGTCTTCTTTCTCTCTCTATTTTTCCTCCATAAAATATCTCTGTGGTAAGACCAGGAACCTCAAATAGGAGTCCCGGAAAGAAGCCTCATGGCTCCTTGGGAAAGCTCAGTCGGCTCTGCTGCTGTGGAAGTAGATAGTCTTCCATCAGGTCAGAGCTCTGGTACTGTTACCTGGAGGAAACTGCCACTGCTGTGCACTAGAGCTTAATTCATCTTGTCTCATGTGCAAAATGTATTTGAAGTCAGACATTGATGTTTCAGAGTCATTTAATCATTTCAAAATATTGACAGATGCCTTAGGACTATTTTTTATTGTAAGGAATGGAAACCCAACTCAGACTGGTTAAGCACAAAAGTGACATTACTGACTCACATTACTAATAAATCCAGGAGTAGGTCAGGCATAAGGGGGTCCAGGTGCTTAAGCAGTGTCATCCGAATCTTTTACCTGTCCCCGTTCTGCACTGGTTCTGTTCTGTATTGGCTGCTTTCACAGTGGTAGGCACACTAGAGTGGCAAAGACAGCCATCAAAAGCTGCAGGCTTATATGTTGCAAGTTTCATAATTCCAAAATAAAGAACACTCTACTCTCCCCATGATTTTAGTAGAATTCCTGGGACTGGTTCTCATGGTCCTGTCCATCCCTGAATCAATCATCATCACTCTTTTCGTCCAGAGTAGGTTACTTCCCATCCTGCACCCATGTCCCCAGTGCCATATTGCCTGAGTGTAGGGTAGAATATAGTTCCTCAACAAAAAATGAGAGTATGGTTTCCAGAAGAGATAATGAATGTAGAAAGGCAGACACTACATATATATATATATATATATATATATATATATACACACACACACACACACACACACACACACACACACACACATACATATATATACATATATATATGTAGATATATACGTATATATACATATATACATATATATGTGTATATATACATATATATGTGTGTATATATATATATACACACACACACACACACTTTCAGGTTGGTGGAAAGGTTCGTTTGTTTTTTTCTGTAAGATAGCTCTAGTAGCACTTACTTGTCTTTAACCTCATTTGAAACAATTTTGTTAGATTGTATTGTGACAACTGTCATATCAGTGTACATTAAAAAAACTTACCAAATTTGGTGAATTTTTGTGTAGCCATTTTAATGCTGAAGATGGAAGAAAGTACACAAAATTTTTGGTATATTATACCTTATTATTTCAAGAAAGGCAAAAATGCAACTGAAATACAAAAAAAAAGATTTGTATGGAGAAGGTAATGTATCTGATCAAACGTATCAAAAGTGGTTTGTGAAAGTTTCATGCTAGAGATTTCTTGGTGGATGGATGATGCTCCACAGTCAGGTAGACCAGTTGAAGCTGGTAGTGATCAAATTGAGACATTGAGAACAATCAATGGTATACCACGCAGGAAATAGCCAACACACTCAAAATATCCAAATCAAGTTACTGGTGAAAATGAAAAATGTCTTTTATTTTATGGAAAAAACCAGATGGACTTTTTGGCCAGCCTTATATAATAGGATGCTGAATGAATTTACTCTGATGTGATATGTAAAGTTTCATATGCTGTTTATAGATTTATTTGGAATTAATACATACCCATATATCATTACTTACAGTTTTACATGTAAGTCTTGTCTCCCACAACTACATAGTGAAGCTCTCAAAGACAATACCTGTCTTTAGACCTGACGGAATCTCTAAAACCAAACCCAGTGCCTGCGCATGGTAGGCACCGATAATGTTTTATGGATGCTGCTGAAATGGCAGTTTCCTTCTGGCAGCGTGTTCATGATTGTTGGTGGCAAATACTTCTGCAGCTAAACCAGGGGGTGTCCGTTGAAAACAAATGCACCCCCAGTCACTATTTAATAAGCAAAATGAGAACACCCTGGCCTGTGTCTAGTAGTGTAGGGTAGTGGAATGTGTGAACATAAATTTGGTGCATGAAAGCTGTAGCCACAGAATGTGCTTCGTGGATTATAAAGGAAGAGATTAGAGATTTAAAAACATTCTTCTAGCTTCCAAAGACAGGCTGTAGTTCAAATAAAATTGTGTTTAGTGTCCTTAGTCAGCTGTGCCAGACATCTTAGTATTTGACGTCCAAACATTTAGGAGTATGGGGAAAAAAGTGACAGGAAAAAAAATCCTCACAGAACTTCCTGTGACAGGTCAGAGTTTAATCACAGCAAATAATGCAGATTTCCCTTTTATTATAACCACAATAGAAAGGCAGGGCTTGTGTTTCCAAAGCATGTTGTTTGGGAGACCTTTGTAAATTACAATCTTTGGAAATCCCAAACCTATTGCATGTAATCCTCGTCCGTTAGATGAAGACAACTCGCCTATGCAATAGATCCAGAATAGCAAGTTAAATAGAGAACATGAACAGGAAGCAGCCATTAAGAATTACAATGGGTAGGATGCAGAGTTAATTCACAGAGATGTTTTGTTGTGAGATAATTACATCACTGGGACAGCTGGAAAGCTGTGTGCTGTGCTGGACCACAGTGCTTGCTCTCTGCCCTGCAGCTGGGGGTCAGGACAATAGAGACAGGGAGAGAATTACTTTCTGGGAGAGTGAGGGGCTTGGCTGACTTAGTGAAGTGATAATCTATCTGCCTCTTTTAGATTGTGTTTTCACAACCAAACTGGATTCCTATAGACTCAGTAAGTGCTGAGAACCCTTTTTCAGTTCTACTTTTTGAACATTCACTTGGGTCATGTTAAGCTAAGCTCTAATGGATAAGTAGCGAATGGTAGTTTTCATTTCCTCTAAAAGTAATCTGAGATATTGCCCATCTTTGACACAGAGTGATTACATTTCTCTTACGGAACTGCAGTCATGCAGTCAGTGAAATGGTATTTTTGTTAGTTTACTGAATAGTGAAAAAAAGTTTAAAAAGTCTGGAGATGTTGGTCAACACAGGAATCATACAGTTGAAGTTGTTTTCCAGTGTTTATGTTCAAATGTTCAGACCTGCCTGGCTCTTGTGTTTTGCAAGTAGGGGTTCTAGGCAGCCTGGCCACGTTCCCTATTGATTTATATAAATATATTACAGATTGTTAATCTCCTGCGAAATATCGGGGACTTTAGTTCTTGTTTAGCTCGGTTACTTCATGTGAGATTTGCGCCTGTCTTCTCTTTATTGCCTGCCAAAGTGACTGTTACTTGATCTGGGGTCATTCCAGAGGGAGTCATAGTAGGGGAAACAACATCATATACACTATGTTCTAAAATTCTTAAGATTAGTATTCATAACCATTGATTCAAAATGCATTTCCTACCCATTATGTCTAATATAACTTAATTTTTACCCTGATAATGTTTGCTACACAGTTAAGTCAAACTAAATTTCTTATTTCAGTGTAGAGCAGTACTTCCCAGAGTGTGTTCTCTAGGGCATTGGGATATAGGAGGTGGACACTCAGCACTGGAACCAAACGGGGTACCCTGCAGGTCCTCCTAGGACTTCTACTCCCCTTGATGTCGCTTGTGAATTTGGGGAGAGAGTGTATGTAATATGCTCCATTTCCCAAATGAAATTAATAATGGCATCTTAAAGAAAAGGATTATTTCTTTGAACCAGCATGAGCCATTTCTATGTCAGACCGTTCTTTCTATAGCCTAGAATATGTATATATAATCATACAGAACTGGAGTTAATTTACATAAGAAGTTTCTACTCTGTGCAGTGACAGGACTCTTTAAAAATTCCACATTTAAAAACTTGAAAATTAGCCCTGGTTGGTGTGGCTCAGTTGGTTGGGTGTCATCCTGCAAAGCGAAAGGTCACCGGTTCAATTCCAACTCAGCTTATGTCTGGGTTGCAGGCCAGGCTGAGGCTGAGGTGCTTGAGAGAAGCAACCTGTTGATGCTTCTCTCACATCGATGTTTCTCTCCCTCACATCCTCCCTGTCTAAAAATAAATAAATAAATTCTAAAAAAAAATTGCCAATTAAAATTAGGTCCTTTCAAATCGGTAATTACAAAATAGTCAAAGAGATGTAAAATACAGTATAAGGAAAAGAGTTGATAATATTGTAATAACTATAGTGCCAAGTGGGTACTATATTGAAATATTGGGGGGAGCATTATGTAAAGTATATGATTATCTAACCAATATACTGTACACCCGACACTAATATAGAATAATATTGAATGTAAACTGTAATTGAAAAATAAAATCTAAAAAAATAAAAATAAATAAGACAAAATTAGGGCCTTTTCTCAGAAGAGTGAGTCTTAATATTTTGAAAAAAGTGATACAACTTTGAGGAGAATAACTTGGGTGGGTTAGATATTATTCTCAAATTGTGCCACTCAAAGAGCGTCTGAAAACGGTTTTATGAGATGAGGCAACACGGCGTACTGCCCCAGCTGTTAGGTAACAGCGACGGTTTGAGAGCCAGTGACTTCGGTGACTTTGGTTCAGCCGTGTTCTGTGACCACTTCATGCTCCAATTATGTCCCTTTTGGAAATTAGTAAAATATCTTGTATATTAAAGACTCTTAAGTGCTATAAGAACTGGAGTTAACTGAAATCATTGCTGACCTCAGGCAGTGTTAAACACTATGTTTGCATTTAGGAAATTAATTATAATGAATAAATGAATTTTAATGTATATAATTAATTATAATGGAAAACATGTTTAAAGTAACGTTTAAGAAGCACAACTGCAGGGGTATATTCCCACGCTTGTTCTTGATTTTTCTTGGTTCATCGCTGTTTTGTTTTATTACAAAAGTAGAAGCAATAGATAGGAAGAAGCTTGGTGATTGTGGAACTCTCTTTGCTTCTAAGGGAAGCAAAAAGTGAAGCTGTCAGACTGTGTGGCTTTAATGGGAAGAAGATGGTTCACAGGAGCCTATGAGTGAATGGTGGTTACCTCAAACTGCCAAATTTAAAGAGTTGTCTTGATAAATATCCACGGTGTTAGATCCATGCATAATGGCATTATTTTTTATAGTGTGGCACTCAGATGACATATGGTACAATCTTTAATAAATTTACTAATTAGGAGTTTTTATTTTATCAGAGTAATATTCCAGAAGAAGTCACATTAGTAACACTGGAAGACTTTAGAATTTAGGAAAAAACTAACTTTAGAAGTAGATTATTAAAACTTTAGCATCCAGAATATTTGGAAGTAGATATACGTAAGGTAGAAACTGAGGTGATCTTAATTGATTTTAATGGAATTGTAGGACTCACCCCAAACTGCCCATCATTAAAACTCTGGCTTTGAAGCATGTGTGGTTGGTGGTGCTGTTCACCCCACTAGATTTAACTTAGTGTTCTTTAGTTTTCTTTTAAAGTGTAGTTTAGATTCACAGAAAAGTACCAAATGTTGCAGGACCTCTGTAGCCTAGAAATTCAGCAGGGTGGTGTAGTAGTGAACCAGCTGCAGTGAACGGTTTCACAGAGGTGATGTACAAAGTGGGTGGCTGAGGGTCGACCCTGCATCTTAGTAATTGGGTTACGTGCACATTTATATTCAGTCTATTTGGAGAGCTTTATTAACTTTTAAAAATGAAAGAAAATAACAGAAATAGAATTTTTTTAGCCTTTTCTTAGTGTTTCTATTATTCTTACCAAGAAATTTATTTACAGCTTGTTTGTGGATGGTTTAATTCTTCAAACATTTGGTGAACATCATATACCACAGATATTGTGCTATGTATGGTTGAAATTAAAAGTTGCCCTTTGACTTGAAAATTGTTTTGCTACTGAAAACTTTGTTTTTCAAACTTCAATTTGAATTGGTTGTAGGATTTTATGAAAGAAATTGAATTCACCCATCCAAACTTGATTATAAAGTTTGTTAAAATCAAGTAATCTGTCCTTATCATTTAAGAGTGGTATTAGTTTATCGATGCAGTTTCTTCCCCCATCCCTGAGAAAAAAAAGTTTGAAATTCACAGTTTTGATTAGCATGATATTTGGAATTTTGAAACCGAAAATTTGTACCCTTTCTAGAGAAATTATTTGATTCACTAGGATGAGAAGGCTCTCTTAGAATTAAACCAAATTTCTCCATATTCTGTCATACTTATTTTCACAGACACAATTGTTAACACCTTAAATTCCAGGAAAAAAATTCATTGTAGAGTCCAGCATCTCCATAGAATACTCAACCTATCTTTTTAATGATTCTCAAACTGCGAGCTAAGAAGAACAATGTTTTTCCGAGGCTGCAGTTTTTGAAATTATGTCCATCAGCAAGTCCTACCTAAGGTCTTAACTAAGGAAACGCCCTAAGCAGGTATTCTCATGCTCAGGTCCTGTTGCTTTCTCTTTGCTACCATGCGTTTTGCCACCAAGTGCTCCTCTCCTGAACTTTCATATTAAAGTGTCAGGTCCTGGTAGGCGTGCTTACATTTTATCACAAGGAATGGTCAGCACTGACCTTCTTTTATTCCTATTTGATCAAATGTGTAAGATGTACAGGTTACTGTTTTGCTTAATGCCATCTACTCAATATCTCTCTTTTTTTCTTTTAGGTTATTTGATGTGTGCACAGTGTCACGAACAGACAGAGAAACCAAACTAACATTAGTGTTCGAACATGTTGATCAAGACTTGACCACTTATTTGGATAAAGTTCCAGAGCCTGGAGTGCCCACGGAAACCATAAAGGTACCGAGAATCACCTTTCTGCCTGGTCATAGAGCACACTGTCATGGTCTATTAAGTGATGGCTTTCCTTCCTTATGAAAATTGCCGCAATTAGAGCCTTTGAAACTCAATATATAGATAAGTATATCCAATATAGCTAAGTGGGGTATTTACAAATGGAATATATTCTAGTTCATTAATTTTAGGGCTCGGTGGAAAATTCTGTAGTTCTAATACTTTTGCTGAAAAATATCCACTTGTAACTTATCTGGCTCTAACCTTGGGAACTATAATGTAGTAAATACAGCTCAGCCTTTTTCTGATGGTTCATGGACTCAGAGATATATGTTGAAACATCGTTTGGAGCGCACTGAATAGTACAGTCGTGTCCTGGCCCCAGGACGTACTCATGCTGTGTCAATCTGCACTACTGGTGTCAGGCCTTTCCTTCTTCATTTCTTCTCATTAATAAAACATTTCTAGAAAACCAAGTTCCAGCCACCATCCCAGACTCCAGGGATTCAAAGATGACTTCAGACTTTTTAGAGGTCAGCTGGCTAAATGCAGTGGACTGACTAGAAATGCTTTCCAGTGGAAAAAGCTACTTAAAAAGTGTTGTTGGTCTGTCTTTGTTTTGCTTAATTGAACTTCCCAGTAGATTTTTTAGATCTATGCTCATCACGTGCGGGTCTTCAGGAAGACCCTTTTGTTTTTGTGAATTAAATGACTTAATTAAACAGACTCTTTACCTTATCATTCATTGTTTACAAATGAATCATTTTTATAAGAATAAATAGATGAATATAGTTTATCTTCTAAACAGAGTAAGGAATGTCTTTCAGTGATAGCTGGTGGAATTCCCAGATACTGACATTTAAAACTTGATTTATTCCTTTGGTTTTAGACTAATACAGAACTTGTTTTCTGCCATCTGCTTTTCGTAAAAGAATATGGTGCACAGTAATGGTCTCATTTCTTTCAGAGCAATTTTAAGGACATTACATCTCTTTAAATGTAGGTATTCCTAACTGCCTGTTGTTAGTCCTCTTCTATCTTGGCACCCATCTTTCCTCTCAAATTTTATTCTGGTGGCTTTATTCTCTCCTTTTTGAGTTTGTCCAAAACCCTATGTTCCGCATGCAGAGCAGAGTGTAGCCGCTCTCATGTACTCAGTTTTCTGGCCACCTTGGACTAATCCCCATTCTCTTAGTGGGGCTCATAATTTCCTGCCTCTGTGGCCCTCCTTCTCATTGCCATTTCTTTGCTCCCCCTCCCCACCCACCAATAATCACTGCTTAACATCTTCAAGGCCCACCCCAGATATCATTGATCAACTTGTGTAGCTGGCTGTAATCTCATTTGTCTTACAGCCCTGATCTACATCTCTCTCCCTCTTTATCAATTTTTCTTCCTTTACTTGTGATTATTTATGTTCATTATCTTTCTTTCATTTTCCTTCATCTAGTATTCTTCTGATGGTCCCTACACAGTGACTTAAAGCAGTTATTTTCAGCCTTTTTTATCTCATGGCACACATAAACTAATTACTAAAATTCTTGAACACACCAAAAAGTATATTTTTTACTGATCTGACAAAAAAATAGGTATAATTTTGATTCATTTATACCAGATGGCCATTGTTGTGTTGGCTATTGTCATTTTTTTTATTTGACAACCTGAGGGAAAAGAGGGCAGTGCCCCTGACTAAATAGTCAGGTATTGCATGTTTTAAAAATTCTTGCAGCACACTGATTGAAAATCCCTGATTAATATACCTGGATACTCAATAAATAAGATACATTGACAACCAACAGCTTAAGTGTAGGCTGTCAAGATAATCATTGGCTTCTTCCGATATATTTCTGAGTTCAAAATTTTTATTTTGGGGAGGTCATATTTTTTTTAAGCAGCAAGAGAAGGTAGCCATATGTTTATACCATACATTACCACCTACTTAGATCTTATGAGCTTCATATTAAATTATCCTAGGATGTTAGAGGCTGCTGAGTTTTGGAATTGTTAGCAAAAGTATCAGTGCTTAAAATAATTGATAAGCCAGAATGGAAGTGGAGCTAAACTAAGGCCTCATCTGGCAGGAACAGAAGTGCAGTGAGGTGGGGGGGGACGGTTCTTGAGGGAAGGAGAGGCAAGCAGGATAAAATGAGGAACAACCAAAAACTTGCCTGGTTCAAAGTGAGGTAAAGGAGAGAAGAGGAGAGGAGTGGCAGGCCGAGTGGCCAATCAAGTGTTGGTTGGGGGATGGAGGGCGGGGGCAGGGGGGAGATAGTACTTGTCACCAGAAACTTGTGACAAGGTGACTTGTTAAAAATATTTTTGAGTTTTTTATCTTTCTTCAGGGAAAGGAATGTCACTTCATTCTGTGCTGAACAGGAGATTTTCAGCAGAGGCTGTCAAATTTTTTCTGCCATGAGGGCAGCACCCCCACTGTCCCTCCAGGGACCATTTTAGCTGGTTGGGGTGGAGGTTGGGAGACAGGCATGGTCATTTAAGGTTTTGGGTCAATGGTATATCGATGTTTTCATCGATGAAGCTGTGGTCAACTGAAATATTTCAAGCAGTTAATTTGTATCTTAATGGCTAATTGAACATTTTTTGCTAATCTAAAGGCTAATCACAATATCCATTTTGTTTTCATTCTTAATTTTTTAAACATTTTCTAAACTTTGCTAATATAATTTTCTTTCTTATTAAATATAGGGGGTTTGGGGGGATTTTGGTAACTGGAGCGTTTGTGATCCTTTAAGGTTATTATTCACAATATGAATAATCATTTAAATGCACTAGAATACCATCAAATGAATAGGTTTAAGTTGACTTATATCTTTTGTTTCTGTCATTGGCTTTTTTAAACAATTGGATTGCAGGATAAACATCTGCTAAGTATTGGGTTGGCCAAAAAGTTCATGTATTTTTTTTCCATATGATGGCTGTAGTTGTGCTTAGTTGTCTTTAACTTTATTCATAACAGTTTTGTTAGATTGTATTATGACAGCTGTCATATCAGGGTGCATCCAATTATTATCAAAATTGGTGAATTTTTGTGTAGTCATTTTAATGTTGAAGATGGAAGGAAATAAGGAACATTTCGGTATATTGTCCTTTATTATTGTCCTTTGTTTTTACCTTCAAGAAAGGTAAAAATGCAACTGAAATGCAGAAAAGGATTTGTGCAGTGTACGGAGAAGGTGCTATGACTGACTGAACATTTCAAAAGTGGTTTGCAGAGTTTTGTACCGGAGATTTCTCCTGGGCCAATGCTCCACAGTCAGGTAGACCAGTTGAAGTTGATAGTGATCAAATTGAGACATTAATTGAGGACAGTCAGCATAATACCATATGGGACATAGATGACATACTCAAAATATCCAAATCAGTAAAGTTACTGGTGAAAATGAAAAATAAGTCTTTTACTGTATGGAAAAAAACATATGGACTTTTTCAGCAACCCAATACGAGGTTCTGGCTAGTTGAGATTCTGGTTAATTGAATATTCTAAGCACAAAACCAGAAAACACAAATATTTCATTATGTAGGCTCATTTATGAAACATCTCAATAACTATGTCAAGAGAATATTGTTGTTATGAACAACCTATTGGAAACACAAATTAGATTCTTTATATAGAATGCTTTATTGTGATGAGAGTATTTTTCTGAGTGTACTTGTACAAATATTGATTGAATATTTACAGGGAGAGTTCTGGGCTAGGCACTCCAGGGACATAAAACTGAATTAGTCATCAGTCTACACTCAAGGACCTTAGAGTATAAGGGGAGAGCTAAAGTACACACAGAAGCATGTGCTGCACATTTTCTGTGGTTATTTATATACTTCAGGGTGTATTTTCAAGTTAAAAAACTTACTTATCAGTAAGTACAGATATAGCTGATTTTCTGCCTTATGGTACCAAAATATTTTCTAAAATGTTCTTCAAAATCATAGATATTACTATGGACTATGTCTGGCATATATCGACACATGTCATGTTGCAAAGTAATTATGAAAATGTAAAATATTTTCACATGAAATAGATGTAAAACAAAATCTAGAGAAGACTTTCTGTCAGATCATTTAGGCTAAGGGCATTTTCCTCGACCACCTGTCTCCTCCCGTGTTTTCTCTGGCACTGTTTACCTGTTGGCTCCCTTAAATGCACAATATTCTAGTGCGTGTTCAGGACATAATTACATTGGGTGGGCAGTATTTGGCTAAAACTGGAATGCTCCATACTGTCTGACTAGATATTATAGGGTAGAATCTTTGTGTCCCATACCATTTTCATCAGCCTGTTTGTTGGAAAAGAGTCCATGATGTGCTTATCTTCCCAGTTTAAACACATAACAATTTTCCAAGATCATTTAAATTTGTTTTGTTTTTTAAAATTTTTTATTGTATTTTCCATTACCATTTAACCTCCTTATACTCCCCCCGCCCCTGCAATCACCACTGTTGTCCATGTCCATGAGTCCCTTTTTCTTTTTGCTCCATCCCTCCACCCCTAATCTCCCCCCACCCCCCCGCAATTGCTGTCATCCTGCTGTCTATCTGTGAGTCTGTCTCTGTTTGGCTTATCAGTTTCTTTTGTTTCTTAGATTCCACATATAAGTGAAATCATACAGTATTTGTCTTTCTCTGACTGGCTTATTTCACTTAGCGTAATGTTTTCCAGATCCATCTATGGACACTTGGTCTACTTCCATATTTTGGTGATTGTAAATAACACTGCAATGAACATAGGGGTGCTTATGTTCTTTTGAATTAGTGTTTTGGGTTCCTTCAGATATATTCCCAGAACTGAGATTGTTAGGTCAAAAGGCAGATCCATTTTTAATTTTTTGAGGCATCTCCATACTGCTTTCCACAGTGTCTGCACCAGTCTGCATTCCCACCAACAGTGTAGAGGGTTCCCCTTTCTCCACTTCCTTGGAGAAGTTTCTGTTCAAGTCCTTTGCCCATTTTTTAATGGATTGTTGTTGGTGGTGGTGGTGGTGGTGATGGTGGTGGTGTTGAGTGTGTACATTCTTTATAGATTTTGGATAGTAACCCCTTATCAGATGTATTGGTTAATATGTTCTCCCCCATTCTGTGGGTTGTCTTTTTATCTTGTTGATGGTCTCCTTTGCTGAGCAAAGACTTTTAGTTTGATGTTCCATTTGTTTATTTTTCTTTTGTTTCCCTTGCTTGGGTTTTTTTAAAGGCAGAAAATCACTCAAAAGTATTTTTGTCAAGGTTGATAATTGATTGAACTCCTGGAGAAAATCTTGTAATTACTGCATAGTGCTCATGTGAGACTAAGTATTTAAGGGTATAGTCCTGAACTGAAAATTGTCATTGAGAGGCTCATGAGAATAAAATGAAATCATAGACAGTTCTTTCCAAAATTTTAAAATACTATTTATTTAAAAAAATAAATAAGCACATATATACATCTCACTCGTACTTCATCTTGAGGTTTTCATCACATTCTTTAATATCTTTTCTTTTTATTTTAATTGTTGTTCACTTTAATATCTTTTCTTCATGCCCCAAGGTATATCCATTTACCTTGAGGGTGGCCTTTGCGTAAAGAAGCTTCCTATGTGAAGTCAACCAATACCAAATTTTGCCTCGTGGGCTTATCATTGGCATATCTTGCTTTCCTTTTTCTAACTCAGAAGTTATTTTTTAATCTACATCATTTTGGAAGAATTCATTGCTTTTGCTCTCTAATTTTTATTTGGTCATTGGAGATTTGATGTTGTCTTCTTGGACTTTCATGTTTAATTAAACTTATGAGGCAGAAATTGGTACCCTAAGTTTTTCTTTTTAGAGCTCATGAGAAATTATCAATGTCTTTGCTTATTTGGTGCCTTTTATTTATGGGGACCTTGTGATGAAAAAAAGGGGTTTTCAAATGGTTATTTCTCCTCTTTCATGCCTTTATTTGCCACCCCATGACAAAGGAGCAGAAAGAACAAAAACTATAAATAAATTCCTTTACCTTAATCATTTGTAACTACTACCCAGAAAGTACTACTACATTGCAGGATATATGTGGGGAAAGACTCATGTACAAAATCATAATGTTTTACAGGCTTTCCAAATGTAGTACCTTCTGTACTGAACTATCATTTCAGTACTTAGACTTCCCTTTATGCAGTACATTATCTATCTTAGTATATGACCTGGGTTATCAATTACCTTATAAGCAAGCTCTTTAAGAACTTAATATGGAAATAAATTTAAAAAAGATAAAAAATAACTTAATATGGATATTCTGTGAATGTAACATGTTTGATGAAATTGGCAATAGAATTTCACAAGTCTGATTTGAAGACCCTGAACAGTCACACAAAAGATCAGCTACCTGTTCAAAATAGGGCAGGATTCTTTGAGCTCAAGACCATGTTGCCTCTTTGGATGGCTCAGTCGTAGAGCAGAAATTATGTTTTATTTATGCATCTTTGACATAAGGCTTGAGAAGGCTAAAAAGCTCAAGGTTTGTGTGTCTGGTGGGTCATTTTCTCTGTGAATTATATTTCATTTTATCTTCTGTTGACTGTTTCTTAGAGATTTCTGTTGGTTGTTAATAGTTTCATTAGGAGATAAAATGTACTATTAGGTTTATTTTACAAAACCCAGACTTCAGAGGCTGACACACACTCTTAATAGCACCTGTTCTCTGCCTCTGGGAAGTATCTGTTTTCATGAATAATATCTGCTTGCAGTAAACAGTGGCTCTGATGTCATCATGGGATGCCTGGGGCTGATTCATCTCTGTCGAGCTGACATAATGCAAAGTGACTGACTGGTCCCCTGTACTGCAGATGAGGAAAGTCTCCCAGTGCCGTCTCTCCTCTCACCCTAAAGGAATCAAGCCATGGCCCCTCTCTGCTCCTGGTGGTCTCCACTTTGCCTGAATTATGAGCAGGTGATTTGTCTCATCTTTGCAGGACACAGAGCAAATTAACATGAAAATATCGCTCCTCAGAAAACAAGGCAGGCTTGAATGCCCTGTCGCTGCTGGTCATTAGCCATCTGCCACCGACACTCATACTCTGTTTATCACATTTGAAATTCAGAGCAGATGTTGCATAATAAGGTGATCTTAAAAACAAGGCAAGAAATTCAAAGAACAAGTACTCCACAATAATGATAAGGATCCTGGAAGGAAATTCTTTTCAATCTAATATCATGACTGGAGTAATTGAAGAGACCATGTTTTTTAAAACACATGCGCACACATCTCTCCTGATATTTAATGCGAACTGCTTTTCGTAGTAACATGAAATAATTGGAAAAGAAACTACATGTGTGAACGATGCCTGAGAAGACAGTGTAATGAAGTTAATTTTAGTAAGCAAAGTGCGATGTTGTAACAACAGTAATTCTGGTGCAGAAGACTTCACAGGCTAGTCGTTTACTCTAAGATGGGTCTCGACTCATAGCAACGTGACTTCCAATAGTTCAGTCCTACAGTGGGATCTCTTAGGCTTTGAGCGGGCTGGGGTGGTTTCCCCGAGTTGTTTTCTTTTTTATTTTTTTAGTTTTCTTTTAATGCCCACCCAAGGAGTGAGGACATTTTTTTCGTTGTTTTTAGAGAAAGAGGAAGGGAGAGAAACATCAATGTGAGAGAGAAGTTTGATTGGTTCCCTCCCATACTTACTGGAACCGAGGATCACACCCACAATCTAGGTGTGTGCCCTCACCAAATCTGACCCCTCAACCTTTCGGTCATGGATGGGATGCCGCTCTCCAACTGAGCCATGCCGGCCAGGACCAGACTGTTTTTTTATTGATACTGTCTTCCCCCCATACCCATACCCTTTCTCTTTACTGTCTGCTCGTCCACCACCTTCACCACCACCTCTCTCTCTCTCTCTCTCTCTCTCTCTCTCTCTCTCTCACACACACACACACACACACACTGCACTTTTCTGGGCTTAGTGTTGCAGCTTCCTCTTCAGTCTCTGGCTTAGGCTCTCTCCCACCTGAGTCCTAGGAGTCTTTCATTTTAGTTTCACTCCCCTTTCGTATCAACTCAGCATTTTATAAGGTTGATTATTGTAATGTTTTACTCAATTGATTTATGCACATTCCAGACCCTTATTACGCCTTATAAAATTACATTATTCATAGTATATTAACTATTGTGCTTAGAAGCATTCTGTTTTCTCAAAAACAGGCATCTGGACTTTTATCAGGAATGTAACCTAGAATTTCTCTGTGGAAACTTAGCTTCAAATGGTCTTTTGACTCAAAGGAAATGTTTTTTCCACACAAACCAGATCCCCACATGCACCCTTATCTGTGTATGTCCTCCCCCACCCCCACGTACACAGAATGTGGGGGGATTTTTAAAGAGAAGAACAGCATATATATTGCTAAGCAAAAGTTAAGTGGCCAGTCTGAGAGCAGCTAGAGGTTTAAATCATAGTAGCGCCAGCAAATTGGCCATGGACTCCAGTAGGAGAGATGATTGGAAGTGAGTCAACACTGAGTTAACCACAAATTTAGGGGGAGGTGTAAAATAAGGTTGCTACACCTGTGGTAACTTAAAATAACTCAAGAAGCTTCTTCAGGGAGAACATTATTAGATTGTTTAGATTTTGCGTTTTCTCCCAGAAACATATCCTTAAGCAATTTCTCAGGTCCTTGCAGTAGCTGAATTCATATCAGAAGAAAGAGGACAGAATTATGCAAATGCATTTATCTAAAAGTATATAATAACAAACTCTAACAGTTATTTAATGGTTTTGTTTTTTTCTAAAAGGAAATATGAGTTAACAAATAAATGCTAGTGTCTTTCTAAAGGTACTGCTAGACTGACTTACTAAAATAAATAATGACTAACAAAAATAAGCAAATGACATTCTGATCAAGCTAAGTTGGAGTCTCTTGAGGAAATGCTTTCTCACCTTAGGCATTGAATCTGTTTGTAGAGCCCATTAAAAAGCTACTGGCAGTATATACCCAGCCTCTATCACCGTGGTGACAGCAAAGTGATGTTCTGCATAGAAAATGGATAGTTCTCATCTAAGTTTAGCATGTGCCCAAACTTTCCTGGTTACAGTCTCCTTTGTGACTCTTCTCCTCTAACTGTTGGAACATTCAAGGCTTCACCCTTGGTTCTCTGTTCTTCCCTGTCTTACACTTTCTGGCAGATGGCATTTAGGCTAAAATCTTCATATATCATTTACTGTCCCACCTGACCTCTACGCACACTCTAAATGCATTACAGTCAACTAATCATTTGATGATCTCTTTATCAAAATGTTGCCCAAGGATTTTCTCTCTAACTCAAGCCTTCCCAGTCTGCCCAGTTGTTTGAGCCCCAAACCTAGGGATCATTTCTGGTTCCTTGCTTTCCTAACTATTTTTATCCAACCCATTAGCAAGGACATTTGGTTTTATGCCCCAAAGATATCCCCAGTCTACTTCTCAGTATCTTCATTGCTGAAGCTATAGTCCAACCCACCAACCCAGCTTCCTAACTCAACATCCTGCTTCCGCTTCTGTCCCTTTATTCTCACCCTCTGTATGGCAGCGCTATGAAAACATAAATGAAAGTATTATGTCCCTCCTGAAAACTTTTCTCCAGGGTTTCCTGTGACCTGTAGAATAGAATCATAAAGCCTACGTGATCTGGTGCTCTTTCTTCCTTCACCCTCCAAACTCTGATCTGCCTCCACCCTTCTCCTGGTTCACTGTTATTTAGCCACACCTGCTCGCTTTCTCTTTTTCCGGTGTACTTCCAGTTCAGTGTGTACTTCCTGTTCCTTCTGTTTGGATGTTCCACCCCTCTGTCCCCCAAGCCCCACAAGTAGGATGTCTACTTATCATTCTAGCTAGCCCCAACTCACGTCATATCTTCATGGTTCCTTCTCTGACCGTCTCAGCTAAAGCTCAACAGTTAGTGATGGTTTATTACCACATTATACCACCTTGTCCTATTTTATCTTCTTCGTAAGATTGAACTCATTAATTTCATTTCTTTTTATGTGTGTTTTTTATCTTTCCCAACTGGAAGGTAAGAGCTTTGAAGTCAGACCTCTAGTTTCTTACTTATCTTCAGTACTAGCATACTGTTTGGAATATAACGGACCTTATAAACAAGTGCTGGTAACTATGCTAGGTCTTACCTTTAACCTTCTGATTAACTCTGAAATATAGGCATCAATATTCCCATTATACAGGTGAACAAACTGTTTTTTCAAGGATAGATTTTATGTACACACACACAATAGAAAAATTGGTTGAGGGCATATCATACCTCGACACATCCACTTGGCTCTTTCACATTAGTTTTTCGTGGCAGACAGGGACTCTGTGGGATTATCCATGTTGTAATTAAGGATTTGCCTTGTTGATTTGGTTAGATCAAGTCTAAAACCAGCAATTGATCTTTGCTAGAACAAAAGGCATTGTCTCCTCTAATACAGCACAGACTTAACAAAATTCCAGAAATTGTTCTCTTCCGATGTTGGACTATGGTAAATATGTTTTATACTAAAGATGAGAAACCAAGTCCAGTGAAGAGATTGATTGATGCTATGAATCTTAGACCCCATTCTCATCTCTCAGGAGTATATAGCTAAAAGATAATTTGGTTAGTTACACATTTTTGAAAACTTAAACATAAGATTCCAGCAATTCATCATTGCTGGAGAATGGCAAAGTTCTTCCCATTCTTCACTTTCAGAAGTAGCAGCTTCAAAGAAATAAGTTGATTTTTCAAATCAAATTGAAAATACTCTCCTGTATATATTTATTTGATTTTTAATCTTCTCATCCAGAAATTTCAGATTCCCCATGTACTGTGAAGTTTGGAAGTTAAGAAAACACCATTGTACTAGAACACTTGCTAACAGATTGCAATCATTAACATTTTTATTCATTGACTCTTTTTTTAGAAAGAGAGAAGAAGGGAGAGAAAGAAACATCAATTTGTTTTCCCATTTATTTATGCATTCATTGGTTGATTTTTGTATGTTCCCTGACTAGGGATCAAACCCACAACCTTGACTTATCAGGACAACACTCTTACCAACTGAGCTACAAGGCCAGGGCCACTAAATTTTAAATTAGTTAAAGGCATGTAGAGAAAGTATCCATCAGTCATCTAAGATAGTATAGGGTTGATCAAAAGGTCTTGGTTTTTTCCTTAAGGTAGCTCTAGTAGCACTTAGTTGTCTTTAACTTCATTCAAAACAATTTTGTTAGATTTTATTGTGACAGTTGTCATATCAGTGTGGATTTTTTTAAAAAATTAAAGTTGGTGAATTTTTGTGTAGCCATTTTAATGCTGAAGATGGAAGAAAATAAGCAACATTTTCAGCATATTGTGCTTTATTATTTCAAGAAAGGTAAAAATGCAAGTGAGACACAAATAAAAAGAGACTTGTGCAGTGTATTGGAGAAGATGCTGTGACTGATCAAACGTGTCAAGAGTGGTTTGTGAAGTTTCGTGCTGGAGAGCCCTCACTGGACCAGTTGAAGTTGATAGTGATCAAAATCGAGACATTAATTGAAAACGATCAACATTATACTACGTGGGAGATAGCTGACATACTCAAAATATCCGAATCAATCAAATTATTGGTCAATCAAATTATTGGTCAAAATGAAAAATGTGTCTTTTATTGTATGTCAAAAACAAAACAGACTTGTTGGCCAACCCCATATCTTACTCCTCATTCCTAAAAAACATAAAAGAATTAATCAGTCATTTTATTGCAGATAAGAAAATGGTTACTGGTGCTAGTAAATATTTGTTGAATGAACAAGTGCTTTTGCAAACAGTTGGTAATGAAGGCTTGATGACCCCATTATGGCAGTCACAAGAATCAAGTATCTCCAGCATGTGAAACGCTGTAGCGATTACTATCATTCTGCTCCTTCTCTACCTTATCGTCACACTCAAAAGAGCGAAATTCTCCTAAAAGATGGACACCAATGGAAAAGCAAACAAGGAGTGTTTGACCTGAATTTGGACTCATAGATGCAAATCACAGCCTTGTTGCCAAGAATCTGGACACTGTGAAACTTGAAGTTTTAAGGGAGTAAAAGATAATTCCTCGAATATTAGAAATAATCAAGTGTGAGTCTAATCTCTAAAATCTCTGGCTACTACCATACAACGGTAAGCTTAACTTGGATGTCTGAACAGTCGACTAAACCCAACATTTTGCAAAAATGAGTTACCATCTAATAAAAGGTTAATGATGTTAGGTAAACATAATGCTCTGTTTTCTCAGAGTGTGGCCAGTGACTCAGCTGCATAACCCCCACCCAGGGTGCTCATGAGCACCACAGCCCTGCCTGAACCCTCTCCTGTCTCAAACGTAACCTCAGGAGAGAGTTTTTAGTACATTCATATGACATGACTAGGAAATGGAGAGCGTCTCCCTTACATTCTAAGACGGCTCAGACCTGTGGAGTATTTGCTTGCCTGTGCACGGGTAACCTCAGCCATTCCTAAGGTGCTAACCTCAGACCAGGTGAAGTCATGTGTGGCATTTTAACGACAGTCGCCTGCATATGATGCTTGTTTAAAAGCACCGAAGTTTTAATCCTTAATATGTTCTATTGGAAAATGCTAACTCATTAATATGAATGAAGAGAAATCTCTTAGGAATAGAGAATTCCAACTAGAAATTCTTAGGCCACCCAGGAATCTATTCATTTAAAAAAAGTGTTCATGATTTGACCTTTGAAAGATGCTTTTTGTTCCATTTCACTTATGTTTTCATAGTTCTCTGTGATCTTAAATTAGTAAGCCATTACCAGACTTGCAAGTGTTACTGGTCAGAATTCCTGACTCTGTTTTATAGAAGAGAAACCAAAACCATATGATCTTTAAGTGGATGACAGTCATAGATTTTTAGCATTGACAACAATGCGGCCAAACATAGTATTCAGGCCCTTCCTTTGAGGCTCGTATGCTAGAAGCTGCAATGGCTCAGATTTCTTCCTGTTGTGGTTCTAAGCCTTTAACAAGTATAAACTAGCATCTTTGTTGATTTTTATATTTACCATTGCTCTCTGTTGTCCCTGACCGTACTTGTTCATTTTTCCTTTCTTGGACAAAACCAAAGAAATATTTATCATTCTATTCTACTCTAGTCACAGTGCTTTTAGATTGGAAGGCTAAAAAGTAGAACATAGCAGGAATTGGGGACCACGGGGCACAGAAAGTTTTACTGTGAGTTAACTTTAGGAATTTGAACATTAGTTAAGTTCAGATCAATCAGGTATTGATTGATCTGGAATCAGTTATCCTCAGTTGAAGATGTTCTGAGGATATGGTTAGCATGGAATGAACATTTGAATTGCTCCTGTCGACATTTTAATTTTACTAATGTATCACATTCTGACATTCAGATCTGGACTTGAGAAATTCATTATCATCAATAGCCGAAGACCTGAAGTGTAGGTTCAGACTAAGATAGTGTGAATGCGGTAGGTGAGGTCCCTGCTTCCTTCTCCCCCTTCCTTCTGTGAAAATACATTCCCCATCAGATGGGTGAGGTATATGAAGAGGGAAAAAGAGGTTGATGATGACAAGAGAATTGATTGACTGAGTCCCAGGGGAAAAGTAGAGTTTTGTGTCCTGCAATAAACTCCAAAACTAACTTTTTAAAAGGCATGTGATTATGCTGAGTGTAAATATCAGAAACATTACATTACTAACTCTTGTTCCCTCATTATGACTATTACTCTAATCATAGCAATTTAGTGTAATCCTAAAATTCTTTAATATTCAAACCAGACATGAAAGATGGGTTGATTTGTGTCTCCAGTGCAACACTATATGAATGCAAACAAATGACGTACGGGGACAAAAATGCTGGTAAAGTTTTGTCTTTGACATCATCTGTTCTAAACGTCGCTAATACCCTAACAGCCCTTGACACACATCTCGTCATCACTGTAAGATCTTGATAAACACACTTAGGAACTGGGGAAAAGTAAAATACAAATTACATTAGACGGAATTAAGAAAAGAGCTGCATTTTGGTGTCCTCCCAAGCAGAGAGATTTATGAAAGCACCCCACACTGAGAGAAAGGACCCCCTTCCTTTTCTATTTCAGCCTCGCCATCACTCGCACCACCAGAGTTTCACAGGACCTCTTACTTTATTTATCACCAAGTTCCATAATTAACATATGGTTCATGTTATTGATTTCTCAGGTTTCAAAGTAAAATAAATTGAGCTTTCTTCCACATTTAGAATATACAGTTTTTCTAAGGAACTCTAAACAAAGACACACATTATTTGTAAGTTAGAGAGCAGCTGCCAGAAAACAGAAAATTAGGAATGGAGTCGTGGGTGAAATAATGGAGATACTGTTCAGAGGTAACCCTTTGTGCAGCAGGAAACTTTCCTTAGAAAAGAGACAGCTGAGTTCGCTTGTAAATTTTGCTAGAAACAGGCCTGATTTAGTAACATTTAGTGCTGGTTAGGAGGCTGAAGGCAGCGCTTCCGGCTGTGGATACCAAGCAAGTGTTCTCATGTATGGTCTAAACACTTCATAATTTCAAAAAGTGTGTATGAGTAGAGCTGCTACTTATTTTTTTAATGAATAGAATAGTATATAAGCAAATATTAGATTTGCGAGTAGACATGAATTTTCTAAGCAAAAAGAGTGGATGTTATCATACAAGAAATAATTCATAGATTATACTATAAAATTCTAAACTTAAAATATTATGAGTAAAAACAAAAGGCACATATTTGCAAAAATTATGCCAGAGGTTTAATATCCTTAACATACAAAAAGCTCTTACAAACCAATAAGAAAAGGACAATTACCCAGTTTAGATATGAAGAAGGAACACAGACAAACTGACAAAGAAATGCATGTGTGTAAATGACTGGTACATAGATGGGAGAAGTATTCAACCTCATAAATAACCAGAGAATTGTACATTAAAAATCAATGTGTACCATGATAGGAGATGATTAAATAAATTATGAAAATTCATTTAAAAGAACGATTTTTCAAAATAACTTATTTTTGAAGAATAATTGCCAAAAGAAGGAGATCCAAACTGTATATAAAGTATGATCCCAATTTTGAAATACATTTCAAATACAGGTACAGAAAACTAAAAGGAAATACACTAAGACACTAGTAGCATCTGTCTGTGTTGAGGTATTATGGATTGTTTTTATTTGTGGTCTAAAATGAACATGTACTATTACTACATTAAGCCATATGAATTGCCAATAGTCAACTGCTTTTGCCCTACAAAAATTAGTGTTTTCGTAATACTTAACATAATATTTTTATCTGACAAGGTTGTTTTAGCATTCATTTTTATGGAGAATGCCTTGTATTACAGAGAAGTTGAAGTTCTTACATCTGCATACATACTGTCTTTAGAGGCTGACATAACAATTAGCCACATAGTATCATTCCGTTTGCTGTTAGACAACACAGTGGGTCATTTTGTAAAAATAATGTGTATGTATATTTAAAACATATAGTGCATTTTTATTGATGCTGATATTTATAAAATGGCAGACATTGAAAACTAGAAAAATGTGATAGGCTTTCTAATAAAACTGGCTGATACCGTTGTTATTATCTCTGTTCTTATTGGCATTTGACCATTTAGTATAACTGGGCTGTGGAGAAAGTTCACTAGATTACAAATGCAAACAATTGCTGGTTGAGTAGTGAACTTGTAAATTAATGTCTGCATGTAGAACAAAGTAAGGTTACAAGCCTATTTTTACTACAGTGGCAGGCTCTGGTGTGGTTTCTTTAATAATCTTTAGCTTTTCCATATTTTTTACTTGAAATCAACTCTCAGTCCTCTTGTTAAAAATGAGCTCATGCAGTTATATAATACAGTTAATCAAAGGCTTTTTAGACATATGCATTACTCTGTGCCTGCTAAAAAAAGGAACTTTTCTTTTCAAACCTATGTTGGCCTGTACAGGGAGATAGCCCACAAATAGATAAGGTATTGTGAATACAGAATTAGTGTAATGAAGGACGGTCAGATGTCTTACCAGTTTTTCCTGAAGTAATAAAATATGAGTACTTAATTTGAGACTCAAAATGCTAACAGCAATTTCATTAAATGCACTTGCCCTTACAATAACACAAATAACTCCACTCTCCACTATCCACCCAAAGGCAACCTACGTTTCTTCCGAATTAAAGGATGGAAAAGTGGGGGCCGGGGCGGGGGCAGTGATACCAGACAAAGGAAATTTGAGTGCATGTTTATTACTTTTCAAGCTTTTTTCCCTGTCTTCCTTTAAGTCTGTTGTCCCCTCCCGTTGTGGCCCTTCAACCATATGAAGATGAAAATAGTGTGGGTGATGGTAAATGAAAACTGTTGAGGATACACTGTTTACAGCCAGTTAAATCCCCGCAGCTTTTTGGTAGCCTCTGTATTGGGTTTAGACCGTTGGCATCACCAAACACATTCAGAATAGCTTTCATTGCAGACTGAACCATCTATACACTGGGCACATAGCTGTGTTGCAGCTCAGCCCGTGCGCCCAAAGCTGTCAAAGGTGGAGGCAACACTGGGTGGGAGAGAGTCCCATTTCACTCAGGCAGAAACCACTGAGCTTTCTTTCCTCCAGTCAGAATAACAAAGTCCTAGCCTCTGGTGATTGATGAGCATGTTGCCAGGGGAAATGGACTGGAAAATCATCGCCTTGTCTTGTACTTGCCACAGGAAAGCCATAACAGAGATCTCTATTCTTCTCGTTCTGATAAGAGGCCTGAGGAAGCATCAGGCAGGGCTGGGAAACCTGGACGTGTGTTACATCCAGCTGCTTGCTGGATGGCCTTTGAAAGTACGGCTCACTTCCCTCTCACATCGAACATGTGTGCTGTTGGAGAGCCTGTGACAAGCCATGCAGCTTTTGACCCCTTCAATGTGGCATGTGAGCTGAGAGAGGCTATTTTATTAAGGACAGCTATCCCCGCTTTAACCTACAATTACACACTTCTAAAGTGTATCTATGAAATGAAGCCCCATGTACAGAATTCTGTTACTTCTCCTGGTATTGTTAAATTGGGTATTTGTAGTCTGAGAAACCTTGGGAGCACAGAAACGAGCTAAAATCATAAAAGCAGGTAATATTGTAGCTAATGAGAAATGACAAACAAGCAGCCCCACAGCTGCCTCCTGCTGGGGCCCTTGGCGGTGGTCTGCAGAGCCGCTGGGCAAGCTATAGCCGTCACACGTCAAGCTCAGGATGGCACACGCACGTGTCTTTGCTAATATTTGAAGAATCCATTTTGAGAGACTCCAGTTCACACCATCTAGTTGTCCCGTAAGCGGGAATGTCTGACGCTGAATGGGATTCCTGTTTGTGAATGTTTCCATGATGGTCTTGGCAGAAAGGATCTATTACTTACAAAGTATGTTCTTAACACCCCATAGATTTGGAGTTTTTAAACTTTCCTTACAATATTACTTTGTGACCAGAAAGCAGGGATCCTTAAAGACTCTGTTGGCACCAGGCATTTTAAAAAGGCCCAGGTTACATTGTATACTGTCTCAATAGTGTATTTGAGAAATGTGTTTAAGAAACTGGCATATCCACTTCCATGACATCTTGTTTTGTGTCTTTTCCAGGCCCGAATTCCGTTTTGAGTCGGGGACGCTTTAAACCTTTCCTAAATTCAGTAGGTCTCCCACAGATTATGTTTAAAGAAATTACAGCCCATCCACTAACGTTATCTCCAGAGTCCGTCTGGTGGAGGTGGGCATGCGTACCATTTTATTCTCCCTGTGATCTTGTGCTTTTTGCCAGAGTGAGTTGGAGAATTTTTTTTAATTCCATTTGTGAGTGAAAAGATAGACTGCCTGTCCCTGTAACTAACTCTTTGTGACCAACGAATGACTGCTCTGAGGCCACCACACTAATGTTGGCTTTGATAGCCCTCTTGGAAGTGGAAACTAATGTCCTCTTTCTCCCCAGGGTCAACCTGGTAATGCTGCAGGTTAATTCATTCTCTTTCTCTGTTATCCACACCCCCCCCCCAAAAAAACAAAAGGACTTTCTAACTCAGACCAAAACCTTCGCATTGTTCATTTGCTACATTCTCCAGTTGCTGTAAGTACTTCTTGTATTCTCAGAAACTAGCTGCATTTTCACGTCAACTAGTACACGTTAAAACTTTGGAGGGAAGAAAAAGTGGATTGAATACATTGTTGTTTTCATGAGCTTGTCTTCTACTTCAGAGCCACCAAAATTTTATGCCACGCCATGCCATGCCCAGACACAAAATTGGGGAGCCTCTCTGTCTCTATGTTGTATCATTTTTTTAAATACCCTTTAGAGCTTCACAGATTTTTATAAAATGCTTACCAGTGTGACTTTCCCACTACAGCTTTCCATTTTCTTTCCTTAAACTTGACTTTTGTGCTGTACACAAGATTGTGGTTAGGTGGTCTTCTGCTATGCTTTTTTTTTCTTTTTTTAATTAAGTGCCTTCATTTGTTCATCTGAGCTGAAATCAGCAAGGCCTAATTTATAACAGAGCCACCATTTTAGGTGGCCACCACCAGAGTTTGATTCCTGATTATACTATGAGGAGAAAGTGGATCTTGCTAAGGTTGGGGCAGGTTCCCCAGTCTTGCAAAACATTGCAGGCAATTAATGGGCTTGAACTTGAGATTCTTTTATGTGTGTGCTTTTATGTGGGAGAAAGAGTGAAAGAGATACCCCATGCATAGAATTTTTAAACTGGGCAGCACACTATGGTAGTTAGCTAGAGGCAAGAGATACCCTGTTGGCTCCTAGGCCCTCCTGGAAGCTGCCTGCTAGCAAAGACTCCTTGGAGATGAATCTCATGTGGCTTCCTTTTGCCTGATGTTGCTTTCCTAACTTACAGCTTAGAAGGAAGGCCTTGGAAGAGGAATCCTTCTTGTATCTCAAGTACTTTGCAGGTTGCAGTCCTGCAGTTTGCCACCCAGGAAAATAAACCAGCACATTAACTCCCAGCAAAGGCTACCTCCTTGGTCTGATGCAGTTTGTGGAGCGTTTTCTTCCTGGTTTGTGCGCCCCACATTGTTTCGGATCCTCTCATCACTGACCAGCTGGCTTGCTGGTGAATAGCGCTGTGGGCCCCTCGCCATGTTTCATGTGAGGTCTTGGCTGGGTGGCAGGCAGGCAGCCTGTAGCCAGTGTCAGCAATTCAGGAGGAATTGGCACAGCAGTGTCCCCATTAATTTCTGCTTGTCACATACTGTCATGCAAGTTACACCAGAGAGGAAATGACCGTTAAAAAAAAAAGGTACCCTTGTGGCACTGGGTCCCCTCCAGACGTTCCCCGAGGTTAAACAAGTGGATACAATTAGCTCGACACAGACAGCTGCAGGGAAGGGAAAGCCTCGAAGTGGGCCCCACAGCAATGTGTCTTTCCTGTTAGCAAGGAGTGTCAGCTATCAACATCTGCCATATTTTAACCCTTCAAAGGGACCGGTAAATTAAGGGGAGCTATTATCCCACGCTCTGCTGATCATTATCAATCATAATGCCTTGGGAAATTACCACAGTGCTGCTGCCTTGGTGGCGGGTTTTGTGCTTTGGGGAGCTTTTTATGTCCTGCTTTTGCTGGGAGCGAAGAGGAGTGGCGGGGGCAACAAGGGCGAGGGGAAGCTGGCTCTTTAATCGTTGGTAATTTACTGCCACAGGGAAAGGGACTAGAGAGGCAATAAACTCCTCTTCAGTTCAAACTGAAGTCGTTAAAATTGGGGGGCACCAGACGCCTTCCATTTCCAAAGAGATTGCTTTTGCTGACTGACTTTGGTCGAGCCGGCCTCACCAAGGCCTCACCAAGGCCTCACCAAGGATGGGGAGGTTTCAGAGCACAGCAAGAACTTGGGGAAATGAGAACCAGTTTTAGAGGAGGAGGGCCATCCAGGATGAGAAAAGAAACTTGAAATAAATTAGTGGCCTCCAAAATCTGCTGTTTCATTTTTTAAAGATTGAAATCATTAAGCTGTTGTTATCCAAATAGAGTCCTCACTAACCTTGGTAAGCACATACTTTGTTTTGGGTAGATTTGTCTAGTGAAAATCTGGTTGCCAGCATGAAGGGGATGGATGAATGAGACAGTCCCAGGTGAAAGCATGTTTTTTGAAATTTATTTGTCTGAACTCATCATGAAAACTGTTTAGAGAAAAACAGAGAGAGCTCTACCACAGTGTTTTGACCCCATTGGCTCTTGGGTTCATATTCGTGAACTTGGAACTTTCTCTTCTGAAAAGATGCCATTTTGCTTGGGTCACGAGTGTTTTTCAGACGGGTGTTCCGAAAATGATCAACAATGAAGACTATATGATTGCACCAAGAACAAAACATTGGAAGGAATAATCATACTTGGATTTCACTGAGTTCTTACTTAATGTTACTGAGGAAAATTCTGGCACCATTTAAAATAACTTTTAAGTGAGGGCTGGGACCAACCATCAGGATAATTGAGTAGAAGTAACCCTGTGTCATATGATGTAGATTTCAGTCTCTTTCTTTATGGAAGAAGGGGTGGCATGATCACCAAAGAGATGATGTCAGTGATGAGTGTTAGACCTGCTGCCATCCTATAATATCTAGTCTGAGACCGTCCTTTTATAGATAGGAATCAGAGGCTCGGGAAGGTTAGATCTAAGATCTCACAGTGAAGCAGAGGCAGAACTCGAGTCTTTCCATCCCAGGCAAATTGTTTATATCATTCCATGGGCTGCCTTAGTACAGTAACAGCAAAGGGTCCCCCTGCCCTGTTGACAGAAGGGAGTAGGAAGGAACCACAAATCTGGGGTCAAGGTGACTTTCTTCAGTAAGGGACATAGTCAACTTCAGCCATGATGATGTCAGGCTGTAAATTGGATGCACCAGTTTTAGTTGGCTTTATTAGAGCAAGCAATGCCAATTTTAAAAGATTGTCTTCTTGTCTGATTTTAAGTATATCTAGTGATACATAAAAGTATTTTAAATCTAAGGAGCAAAATACACTAATGAACAAAATAGAAACAGAGGCATGGGTACGTGGAACAGACTGAAAATTGCCGGAGTGGGGGGCGGAGGGAGGACTGGATGAAAGAAGGTGAAGGTCTCAGCCAAAGAGCATTCCTGCAAGGCCTATAGACACAGACAACATTGTGGTGATGGCCAGAGGGGATGGGGGTAAGGGTTGGGCAGAGGTGGGCAAAGGAGTGGGGGGAATGGGGACATCTGTAATAGTGTCAACAATAAAAATAAAATTAAAAAATAAAAGAATTATATATGGTTTGGAGAAATTTAACTCTTTAGGAATTTATAATCTTTAAATATCAGATCACAAAGAAGAATCAGTAAAGGATATATAAATGTGAGTCCACACTAATATGTGCACAATCCCTAACTGTGGGATCTCGTCTTATCTAATGATGGGTAGACTGTATATGAGTTTTTCTGTTACTCATGTTACTGAGCTCTGATTTTAGGGGATAATTGGTAATTGACTTCTGTTTGAGCTTAGGCAAATATTGAAGCATGTAATTTAATAAGTTAAATGTCAGTTTGATTTCAGAAGTGGATTTATTCCTCATAAAGTAGATTCTTATTTCATTAAAAATGAAAACATAGAAACAAAATTGTATTTATTCATGTTTAAATGCCACTGTTTTCTCAGAATTGTTTCTTAGGCCTCCTGATTTCAGGATCTGCCCTGCAGCATCAGGCTTCAGTTGAAACACATACCTGACAACTGTGTAGGCTCCAGAGGAATACCAGATGATGGGAAACAGGATAGCAGAGAAAAATAGCAATTTAGTGAACAATGATGAGCCAATTAGACAAAAAACATTGGCTGGAACTTCACGGGACGGCACCGAACCATTACTCACTCCTGTGGTATTCGGAATCATAACATCAATCGTGATGAGCTGCTTCGCTAGTCATGTGTCCATAATATGTAATTCCATAAAAATTCTCTTGGTTTTGGCATTAATTAATAGTGACTATATTTTATAAAATGGCATATTTCATTGGAAACACTTGTGTTTGAACATGTCAGCTAAGAACTTGAAAATCTTTCCTAGCATTCATTAAAATTATAATTGCTGAGTTCTCGTGGGAAAAAGTAGTTTCTCATTTTAAGTCCTGCAGTTTCAATAGGATTTGATATAGCATTTTATTCCACTTCTCGTCCTAATGACTCATTGCATTCTTTTCCCCAGAACTTATCCCCTGTTTACCCTCCGAGTTCTCGCTCATGTAGACACAAGCCTAGTGAATCAATAGGCATGACTATTTTCATGAACAGTTGAATAGTTCAACCTCTGTAATGTTATTGGAAAACATTGTCTAGTCTGCAAGTTTAAGGAAAATTTACATTCCCTATACCTTTATATCTTGATTGGATTTGGCGTTAATCTCTTTAAGATTAAATTCGGAAGAAACTTTTCAGAGCTGACCTGGGAGGTTCGCAGGCAGTTGGGAAGTAGCCCTCTCCTCATTTTACAGATGGAGGCAGCTAGCAATAACCAGCTTAATTAATGACTTGCCCAGGTTCACACAAGTAAAAAGCTAAGAGCTAGATTTGTGACTCTTGCACAATCCATTAGACTGTTTGCATCTAAGTCACCATAGTAGGATTAAATATAATTTATATATCTTTGTCAGTGCTGTTTAATGAGTAAGACCTATTTACATAAATGCTTTAGCATTTCCATGCCCTCTGGGCCATTAGCACAATTTATTTTTATAATTTTAATTGTTATAAGCCTTTGAGTGTATAAAATAAATTCAGAAACAGAATGAAGGCAGATCCATTTAATTTTATTATGATTAAACCTCGTGGTGTCAGTGCTAGGATTCATAAATAAAAGCTCTTCATTAGATATTGGCTATTTGTCACGTATGTTGTGGTTTTGTTTGAACACTTCTGAAGCTACATTCAGTTAAGCAAAATATACCTTTATTTCTGCAGATTTACTTGTAAACCATTGAAGAATACATAGTGTGTTTTCAAAAATATGCAGCCTGTTTCTTTCACATAACAGCCCTACAGAAAGTCAGCGGAACTGCCTGTGTGATCCTTCTATGTCCTCACAGATCTCTGAGTCGGCGCCTACTTGTGGCTGCTGTCGCCATATTGTGGTCCTTGAGAAAAGAGCCCACACAGGGATAACCTCTAGTCGTATTCCTTTCCTCTCTAGTGAAAAGATCCTACCCTTTTTGTTTTCTAAATTTTGGAAGAATGGCACAAACTTCAACACAGTTGTGAATTGGAGCCCAACTTAGTTCTAGACAAACATACCTTTCTCCTTGAAATATCAGTAGTAATCTGGCATCTGAAATAGATTCATGGTCACCTTAAAACTTGTTAGCAGTTTTCCTTGAGTGACTTAGTGTTTTATGCTTGTATCTGAGAACAAATGAAGATTGTGAGAGACCACTGAAAATAGAATTTTATTATTTTGAAGGAATTATTGTATTATATTGTTCCTCCATGCAGTTCCACCCCTGGAATTTCTCTCTTTTTTTCATACTTTATAGATATTAGAATCTGTTTCTACTTCCTTTGTAAAAAATAGGGAGGTTTCCCAGGCTGTAATTTTTACTGTCAACTTTTGTAATGATCAAATATGACATTCCTGTGGAAAATATACCTTATAGTTGTTTAGCTGATAATCCACACTCTGACTCATAAAACCTAGGGATAGTTTTAATAAGCCATTATAAACTCTATCATTAAATAACATTAAATCCTTTTTTTAAAACTTCATCTATGCCAGGTACATTTTTATATTGTGAGAACTGCGTTAAAGCAAAGCAGGGCTCGTAAAAACATAGTAGAATGCCCTTGAAATTCTCATTGCAAATGTAACAGGACAGATTTTCAAAGCCCATGTGCTCGCTCGTTGTTCCACCGGGTCCCGGAATCCATCGAGTATTATAGGACATCTATCCCATTTCCGTTTTACTCTTTCTTATAATTTCCTAAATATGTTGGTGTGGTGCCAGCTCAACTTGAAATCCTGAAAGTTGACAAGGCTTATATAGTACATTATCTACAAATTAAAAATGTAAACAAAAGTGAAAGGATCATTTAACCCATTAAGGAAAGCATTTTTAAAGGCTTGAAGGCATCCCTTATACATAAATCAGTGAAATTATAAAATTTTCAAAATTGGAAAATACTTTGAAATCTATATAGTCTAGCCTTTCCACATTACATTTAAGAACGTGAATCCCAAAGAAGTTGGGTGAGTTGCCCAAAAGTCATGCAGTCAGGACTAGGCCAGAACTGCCTCAGGGGTGTCTAGCCTGCGGCCAGTGCAGCCCAGGATGGCTGTGAATGTGGCCCAACACAAGATTGTAAATTTACTTAAAACACTATGAGACTTTGGTGTGTGTGTGTGTGACTACACGTCGCAATGTCTTTAATGTGTGGCCCAAGACAACTCTTCTTCCAGGGTGGCCCAGAGACGCCAGAAGGTTGGACACCCCTGAGCCTAGTTCCTATTGTATTATTCTAGTCCAGTAGACTTTCTGAAAGTCATAGAAATTGGTTTTGTTCTCATTTTTATAGAATGATTTCCTATACTGTAGACTTATACTTAAAGCATTTTGTTATTGGTTTGAATGAATTATTTGCACATTCCTCTAAAAATAATGTTAGTTTGAACTTTGCCCTCGTTTTTACTGACCTAACCCTTAGATCCATATTACTTTCTTGGCTATAACTTTCATTCTTAGCATTTTATTCTGTTCAGTTAGAGCCTGATTCCAAGTGTGATTTTTTTTCTCCATGAGGAGTTGGGTTATAATGATTTCTATCTTCTATTTCATTTTGGTAATGTTCATGCACCGTCAAAGTTCTTATTCTTGTTCTGTTTCCCTGGTAGCTTCTGATACAGGTAGTTGAATATTTGTCAGGTAGGGATATATGCTGACGATGTACAGGACTTTTGTTCAACTCAATAAACATTATATTTTGTGTCTTCCATATGAGAAGCACAGTGCCATCACAGGACTAGCATGGCTAAAATACATAAATTTTATTTCCTAGTTTTGAATGCCTCCAAACACTTACAGGACACACAGGGCCAGTGCTGCAAAGCTGTCAGACATTCCCTGTGATATATGGGAAGGAGGTGCAGTAGAGGCTTGGGATCAAAAGCGTACACGTGATTAAAGGCCCAAGAATTTAGCAGGTCTGAAGAATTTGAGGTTTGGTTTGGACACTGGCATATATTTTATTTCCTCAGTTGACATTAAGTTACAGAATATCCTTGCACACTTTGCATCAGCTGACATTAAGTTACAAAATCGCCTTGCACACTTTGCATTAAAATGCATGAATTCCGCAGGTGTGAGTGGGGAAGTCGGGGAGGGGAATGTGAGCAGTTGTATAGTTGCCTTCCATGGAACATCAAGAAGGTAGATTAGATTTGGGGAAGCACTAGCATTGCTAAAATGTCTTCAGGTCCAGGAGACACCATCTGCTTATTTCATTTTCTCTATTTGATGTGGAGAAAGAAAGTTCATGGTAACCGACACCAGATTACTAGCCATGTGACATGAGCAAGTCACTTAAATTATCTGAGCCTCAGTTTCCTTATCTGTAAAATAAGGTTAAAAGCTGCAAATCAAATGAGTTAAAAAGTATACAGTGTTTTATAAACATTTGGCATTCTGATGATATAAAGGGTGATGATTATTCTCCTGTGTGCTTTCTGGTTGTTCTCCTGTACTTTTTACATGCAGAGATCCAGACCAGTAGCAGTACTACACCAAGGTCTGACTGGTGATGATAGATGCTTATCCAAATTGTCTACAATGATATCAAGTAATCAATAATGCATGGTGGCGTTAATGACCCACCAAATTCAGTTGATCTATTTGGTATCCGTACAGGCCTTTCTTCCTTCTGGTATGGGCCTTTGTTGACTATAGAATGCTTTTTTGCATTTCCTTCCATCTCTTTTTTGTGATATCACAATTACCTTTTGAATTATTATAAAAAATTTTGAGATTCTCAGGAAAGTCAAATCGTATAAACTTTCAGCTCTGAAATTTCTAAGTATAGAACACACAATATGCCATCATAAGTTTAGGTTATTGATTTTAAGAATTTTCCATTGTGTACTGGGACACCTAAAAAGTGGAAGTCCTGAAAATAATATAATGTATTTAACATCTGTGCATTTTCCCTCAATTGGTAGTCATATTTTCCTGGTGGCAGCTGATCAAGTTGAAATACTAAGTTTTAAAATATTCTGATATTAGATGTACTCAAATGCATCAACTTTTATCAGCATGCTTTAAATGGGAACAAGAAAGCCTACCCAGCAAAGAAATACATTCTAGCTTTGTATCTAATTTATTCTATAAATCCTTGTACAGCAGAATGTTCAGGACACTATACTAATAACTTGAACATACTATATATACACATAATATATTTTAAAATCTCTATATTTTTATATTTAGTTATATTTAAAGTAGCTATGTATTTTGAAATCTAGAAAGGAAAACTAAAATATAGAGAAATAGCCACCACATGAGGCATTATATGACAGATGCAATGTAAGTGTTAAAATGAGGGAGTTACAGAAATTCAGAGGCAGGAAAAAATAAGGACTGACTTCATGGAGAAAGTGGCAATTGTGTAGTACCTTTAAGATGCTACTCTAAAATATGAGTGACACAAACAAAAAAATAAGCCAGGATTGGGGAGTCTAGCTCAAGAGTTGTCAATTTCCACTTGGGAAAAGAAAACATTTATCTGGGCACATCAGATGGATGAGGACAAGGAATTAGTTAAACAGGAGAGAAAGGGACTTGATTATGTAAGTACTGGGGCACAATGGCAGGCTTTGGGTGGGTAGCTGACATTTATTATCATTGTAGTATTTTACACTGGTTCATCTGATGCTGATGTGCTCATTTAGGAGAGATTACAACAGAAGATCAGTCAGAGAGGTTGCTCCAGTGATTTGGGAATGAGCAAATCAGGGTCTTTGCTAGAAGGGTAGCAGTGGTGGTTAAACAGAAAGAAATGAGAAATTGTGAAGGAAGCCTTGACAGGACTTGGTTACTCAATGTCCTTAGTAAGGAAGAGGCAGAGATAGGTAAGTAGAGAGCAATTGTTAGTTTAGAGAAGAAGTTGATTATTTACTTTCGTCTTGTTGAATGTGTCCTGGAATGGGAAATTATATCTGAGAGCCTTATGTTGAACAAAGGAAAATTTGTCTTAAATAAGCCAGCATAATTGCCTTTAGATAGCTAAGATTCCTTTCAGAAAGAGGAGAGGGGAGAAAAAGACTTCCGTGTATGTCATTTGGTTTATTTGACTTTTATCTTTCTTTTCTTCAGAATTAGTACTTCAAGGTTGGTTCCAGAATTTTAGATTTGATAAAGTAGTAAAATCTAAGGATTTCAATTTTTCAAATTTCGCCAACTGTGGTTTTGCTTTGAAAGTTTTATGACAAATTGTGAAGGGCAACAAGGAAAGTGAGGAGATGCCACAGAGAAAGTTCTTACATCATTTACTACTTTAGACAATTAGAGCCTCATATGGTAACTAGATCATACTCATACTTTCCACTCCAAAACTTATACTGCAAACTATTGGGTTGGGTCTTGCAGGTCACATTCAGAATTAAAGGTAGTCTTTTCTAAGAAAAGACAATTTTGAAATGTAAGTGAATTTTTTGGCTGCAACAGCTGAGTCCCAGGTAACCTTTGAGGATTTGTGGAATCTAGGAAGAGTGCCAAAATACTGGAAATGGCCCTGGCTGGTGTAGCTCAGTGGACTGAGCGTGGGCTGCAAACCAAAGCATCGCAGGTTTGATTCCCAGTCAGGGCACATGCCTGGGTTGCAGGCCATGGCCCTCAGCAACTGCACATTGATGTTTCTCTCTCTCTCTTTCTCCCTCCCTTCCCTCTCTAAAAATAAATAAATAAAATCTTTAAAAAAATACTGGAAATGGAAAAGGTTTCCCTTTCTTTTTTAGACAGGAAAAGAAATGGACTCTACAGGATACAGTCCAGCAAAATTGGTACTGCATGAGTTGTGAGCATGTGGAAAAATAACTGGTTAATAAAAACAAAAAGCTACCCAAAGTTCAGTTTAATTAGAGAATAAAAAGTAAAACGATTGGAAATATTTCTCCCATCAAATTGGGGCAAGCAAAAAAGAAAGTTTGATAATCTCAGGTATTAGTGAGACTACTAAGAAATGGATAGTCTCATGTACTGTTGATGGGACTATAAATTGGTACAGCATTTTGGAGGCAATTGGATAGTATATATTCAAACTAAAACTGCACATATTCAGTAACCAAGCATTTTTACTTAACCCTAGTACTAGTGCAAAAGGAGGTATGACTAAGAAAGTTTGTTGTAACATTAATTATAATGGGGAAAAGAAGGAAATAACCTGAGGGTTCATCAGTGGGTGGATGGCCAAATAGACTGTGAAATTGTGTGAAATAATTGTGTGTGACAATTAAAAAGAATGATGTGGCTCTATAAGAAATTACCTTTAAAGCAAAGTGTTGAGTGAGCAAAAGGGAAAAAGGCAATTTTAGAACTGAGGATAGCACGGTTCCATTTATCTGAAGTACATGGATATTTCATATAATTCACTAAACCAAATCTGGAAGAATTATACAACAAAGTGATTTAAGTAGGTACCTCTTTGTAAGGTTAGAATACCTATCAGTCTAGTCTCATTTTCATGTCAGATAGGATTGCTGAGCTGGTAGATTAAAGGATATAGCTATGCAAGATTTTTATTGAGAAAGTCTCTAATTTAGGGTCTCTAGCATTTAGCTGAGTGCCCACCATATTCTTTAGCTATGGACCACTCAGTAAATGTTTATTAGATAACTGAATGGATGAATTGTAATGTGAATGGATAATATGTAATATAATTTTCCAAAGTAAAAAAGCAACTGACTTATCAGTAATGTGGGTTCTTAGAAATAATGAAGCCACATTTTAAAATTTCTCATGGAGAATCACTTTAAACTATTGTATGAATGCTTCCTTGAACCATTTCTAATTTAATCTTTACAACAAACCTGTGAGGATAAATATATTTCATTAGGGAGGAAACTGAGGTTCAAAGAAGGAAAGTACAATACTATATATCATCAGTTCTAAGATGCCCATTTTGGATTGCATTTTACAGTCACCATTAGAAGGCTCCAGTCATGATCAAGTTGTTACTGACTGCATGTGTGCTGTATGCTTGAGAACTTGTGGAATTAGTCAATGACATGGATGACAATACTAGAGGTGACAGTGAAGCTCAGTTGCTCAACTGCCAATGCTCTTACTCATACAGAGAACAAAATTGTGTGGGAACACACAGTTGAGACATTGAGCCATTGAGAACAGAGTGTAAAAGTGATATGAAAGAGAACTATGAGTGTGAAGAAATTCTTGGGGGGACTTCCGACCAAGATGGAGGTGTAGGTAGATACACTTTGCTTCCTTGCACAACCAAAAGAAGGACAACAACAAATTTAAAAACAAAAAATACTCAGAACTGCCAGAATAACCAGAAAATCAAACTGTATGGAAGTCCGATAACCAAGGAGTTAAAGAGGAAACATTCAGACTGGTAGGAGGGGTGGAGAGGAGGCCAGCAAGGCAACAGCTGGAGGACCAGGCGGTCCCACATTAGTGGGCAGTTAAACCAGGAAGAGCCACTGGGGAACAAGACAGACCACACAACCCAGGGCTCCAGCTCAGGAAAAGAAAGCCTCAAAAAACCTCTAGCTGTAAAAACCTGTGAGGGTAGCAGCAGTGGGAGAAACTCCCAGCCTCACAGGAGACTTCGTTGGAGAGACCCACAAGGTCCTAGAACACACACAAACCCACTCACCTGGAAATCAGCACCAGAAGGGCCCAATTTGTTTGTGGGTAGCAGGGGAAGTGACTGAAAGCTGGCTGAGAGCAGAGCAACCAGCATTGTCCCTACTTGGACCCCTCTCCCACAGACAGCACCACAGCGTGGCAAAGAGGGTTGCCCTGCCCTGGTGAATATCTAAGTCTCTGCCCTTACAACTTAACAGGTGCACCGAGACAAAGAAATACAGCCCAAATGAAAGAACAGATCAAAACTCCAAAAATAGAACTAAGAAATAAAGAGATACCAACCTATCAGATGCAGAGTTCAAAACACTGGTAATCTGGATGCTCACAGAAATGGTTGAGTATGGTTGCAAAATAGAGGAAAAAGTGAAGGCTATGAAAAGTGAAATAAAGAAAAATAGACAGGGAACCAACAATGATGGGAAGGAAACCGGAACTCAAATCAATGATTTGGAGTAGAAAGAAGAAATAAACATTCAACCAGAACAGAATGAAGAAACAAGAATTCAGCCCTGGCTAGTGTGGCTCAGTAGATTGAATGCTGGCTTGTGAACCTTCCTTGAAGACTTGAAGTTGTCTAACCATCTCAGTGGTATCTTGTTACACTGTTAATTTTAAAGTTTGTGATGACTGATAACAGTAAGCACCTGGACATTTAGATTTCCTCTTTTATGAGGTTCCTGTTTACATCTTTCACCGTTTTTAAACATTTGGTGTGTGTCTTTTTCTCATTGATTTTATATATGTGGGCATGTCATTTCTCAGATATATGCAGTGCTAAAATCGTCTCCCAGTGTGTAGGAATGCAAATGGGATCCTACTCCTCTCCTCACTCAGAGCATCAGACATGATTTTATTGTCACCTGGACCTCTCATATCCAAGCACCTTAAAAATACATAGAAATAACATAGAGGCAAAACATTTCCCTAACACCTTCTTAGTCTATTTGGACAGCTGAGGATATGGAATTCTACCATTCTATACTGGTATTTTTAAGTCTTCGGTAAAATATTTTTAACTACAAACTAAGTATATGTGACAGGTAGTGAAACCTCATAGGCTTTTAAATGTTAAAAGCTTTCAATTTCTATTGTGCATATTTCCATTTTACAAAAAAAAATGCTTAAAATACGATGCCAGAAAGGAAAAGGGGTTTTTAAACTTTAAGGAAGAAAAACTTTCAGCTGTCTCTTAGCTTTATAAATACATAGTCTAATGTGTATGTGGGGGTAGGAATAAATCATATCCTTCTTAGATGTACTACAAAAGTATATTTTTAAAAAGCAAACTACATTCAAGTATAAGCTATTAAGGAAACACCAGCACTAACAGGCCTGGTATCACTTGGCAAATCAACAAGCATCATGCTTGACAGTCTGAGATGACCCTAGAATTAGTGCCAAACAATTGCCTGCTCACAGCCAGATGAAAAATTTCAGAAACCATTTTGAAAGACTGTGTATGTTGATTCCAACAAACAGGAGAAAAGAAGGAGGGATTGGAATAGTCAAGCAAGATAATGTTTTTTGGTGATAGGTGCAACTCAGGTTTTTACATTGGTTAGTGTGCCTGCAAACTTTCATGCTTTTGACTCTCTAAAGAAAATTTGGGATTATTCTGACTTGGGATTGTTGATTTAGCTTTCATTCTAAAATATGAGGTCTGTTTGGAAAAAAGTCTAGCTGTTGTTAATATAATGAGAATAATTTCATGCGACTTCGCTGTAACCTGCTAGCCAAGGAGAGTGGACTGGAATGCACATGCATGAACAATGATGACTTCACTGTACTTAGTGGGGGCAGTAGACACTGTTGAATGAGCATGTGTACTGTGTAGCCATTCAAAGTGACTGAGTGGGTAGAGCAACGAATCTGCCTCAAATTTTGCGTTAAGCTTGAACATTCCTGTGCAGAAAATATTCACATGATTCACAAGGCCACAGCTATGGGCAAATGGTGATTGGCAGCTTCATCATGACAATGTACCCACTCATGCATCATGTCTCATGCAGAGTTTTTTGGAGAAACAGCAAATCACCCAGGTGACTCAGCCCAGCTACAGCCCACATTTGGTGCCCTGTAACTTCTGGATTTTCCCGAAACTAAAATCACCTTTGAAATGGAAGAGATTTCAGGCTATCAGTGAAATTCAGGAAAATATGATGGGGAAGCTGATGGCAATTGGGAGAACTGTGTGAGGTCCCAAGGTGCCTCCTTTGAAGGGACTGAGGCGTTCGTTCTTGTCCTATGTACACTGTTTCTTGTATCTTCATCAATAAATGTCTCTATTTTTCATAGTATAGGGCTGGATACCTTCTGGACAGACCTCATATTTCAATAGTTAAGCTAAGTAAGAGTCTAAAAACAACCAGAGTTACTTATATCATTGCCCCGTCCCTAAAATGGATTGTTTCATTGTCTTTTAGAATCCCCTCTCTAACTTTTACTTCACATATTAAAAGTATAAAATTTAATAAGCCACCTGTTCTGTAGGATCTGTGTCAAGATTGGAGATTAAAAACAATACCTGAATACGTTGTACTTAAAATTTTTAAGCAGCTGTAATCCATTGAAGACATAAACAACACTGTTAATATCATTTTTGAAATGATGTATCATTTCTTAGGAAATTTTGAAGCTTTCCTCTTTCTGTTTCTGTGAAGTATTTTTTAACTGATCCTTGTAGGATTTTTCTCATCTTACAGAATCATAGAATTATTATATTTTACATTTTCAAAAGATTGCTGGCTACCAACTTAAAAATGGGGTTGGTAAAGGAACGTGGGTGTGTGCGTGTGCGTATAATTTTAACTGGCTCTTCCAGGAGAACACAGCAAAAGTAAAAATCACCTACAAGCTACCACTTTAAACACTTGACATAAAAAAAAAGAGATTTCTTCCTTTTGTTCCTCCTTCCTACCCCCACATCCAGAGATAATAACCTTTCACTGTAGCTAATCTCCTTCCAAACATTTTTTATATGTATTCAGGTAGGGCTGCCAGATTCAGCAGATAAAGTAAAGACGTTCAGTTAATTTGAATTTCAGGGAAACAACAAGTACTTTTTTAGTTTAAATATGTCCCATGCAATATGTGGGGCATACTTGTATAAAAATATTTTTTATTTATCTGAAATTCAAACTTAACTGAGTGTGCTGTATTTTACCTGGCTATGCTGATGTAGAGATATCCACAGAAACAGGGGTGGGCAAAAGTACATTTACATTGGTTCATATGGAAAAGACATACAGGTTATGATTATTACAATAGCTTCATTAACTGTGTTTCACAGTCCCACAGCTCTAAACCTACTTTTGCCCACCCCTGTCCATAAATGTGTATACTTTTACCAGCCGCACGTATTTCCTCCAAGGCTTATCCTTTCGCTGTTGGTTTATCTCAGTTCTATATTAGAGTTACTTAGGTTCTTCCTAACGGCTGCCTGATATTACATTGTAGACTCGTCATAATTTAAGTATTCCTATATTGGTGGGCATTTTTGGTGTTTTCATTTTTTGTTTTGTGTTGTTTTTTTACTCTTTCAAACAAAATAGCATGGATCCTTATTGTACTGACTTAAAACCTGTGCTATTGGTTTCTAGGATGAAATCCTAGGAGTGGAATTGCTCGGTCATAGCATATTTTTAGAACATTGTTCGTCCATTTCCTTTATACTTATTCACTGAGGCCCGAGGCGTGAGCAGCTGAAGCACCTGGGCAGGTGAGGCTGATTTGCATGGTAGGCACCTTACTTGACCTCATAGAACCAGCCTCCTCCCTTACTGTCAGCTCCATGAAACCAGAGCCTGCCACAGAATTGGCCCGTGACACAAATTCAGAACGAATAAATATGAATTCACTCAAGGGGTTGCTGTGAGAAATGAAATCATGTATGTGAAGTGCCTGAGGAAAAACTAGTGTCTATAAAAACGTGTAGGATGCTCCTCTATTTTTCTCACCCCACCCCCACTTCCAGTCTCCTCCTCAGGGTTAAAGGGCTCTCATCTGGTGGGGGTGGACTTCACGGTTACAATGAAGTCACATCAGTTATGGGGCAGAACTGTTGCTGAGAGATGTAGAAGGGGAGCACCTTGGCTTAGCTTGTGGGTGTGAGAATGGCCTGGGACTTGGCCAAGGTCCACTTAAAGTAAATTGGGAAGAGCCAGATAGACAAGATGTGCAAGTTGGGAGCAGAGTAGAGGGGTACCATTCTAGGCATGGGGCATAGCATTGCAAAGGGACAAAGATATAATAGAACATGTCACCTTTGGAGCATAGAAACAGCCAGAAATAAGACCAATTAGGTAATCAGACATTTAAGTGCTTTTAGGTAGCCCACTAAGTTCTACCTTTGTCTTAGAGTGAACAGGAAGGGACTTCTGTATGATTCAGATTTACATTTCAGGAATGTCATTTAGCCAGCACTGTGGAGAAAAGATGAAGTGTGCTTAAATCTAAAGGCAGCAGCCATCTGTATTGGAACACGACTGCAGTCGTCCAGGGAAGAGATCCTGGTGACGTGACAAGGACTGTGGAGATGTGAGGTTTCTGGAACAATCACTGGTGTGTGTGGTGATACCATTATGCAAAGTGAGGAATACAGGTTGAGGAATAAATTTTGATGAAGAAACTGTTGTTATTTTGGGACATATTGGGATTACAGTTGCTATGGAGTATTCTAGAAAACATGAGCAGGAAGCTTTGAAGTTTGCAGGTCTGAAACTCAAGAGCAGTCCCATCTGCCACTGTGACTTGGGATGCCTCAGATTATGACTAAATCATGGTGGGAGCTATGAATGAAGGAGGTGAGGAGGTGAAGGCAGAATTCAGAGTTTAAGATGTTTCCGAGACACATAATTGGGAACACAAACAAATGGTGAATGTTTGTGGTTACAAATGTGGACAAACAGAAAAGGGAGCTTACCAGAGACCCTCCGCCCCCAAAAATAATACCGAAAGCCCAGATGAAATCAGCAACTGTGTGTGGTGATTTCCCCTAGCAATGGTAATTGTAGGGGCAGGGGTGGGCAGGTAGCTACTAAGATGAAACTTCGGAAGATCCTTGTAAGGCAAAATGGAGGTTGATTTTGTGATGCCTGGAAAAAAAATGATCCAGAAAGCTGACTGGGAGTTTTAGGTGAGCCAGGAAAAGATTTGAAGGCAAGAGGGATGTGTTTGAGACAACAGCCAGTCCCAGGAATGACTGGATATTCTTAACACTAAGAGCATTGCCCATCTTTCCCTGGATAATTCCTAGTTTAATTTTTACTTACTGATTGATTTTAGAAGGAAAGAGAGAGGTAAGGAAGAGAGAGAGACATCTATCTGTTGTTCCACTTATTTATGCATTCATTGGTTGATTCTTGTTTGTACCCTGACCAGTGATCAAACCCACAACCTTGGTGTATCAGGACAACACTCCAACCAGTTGAGCTATACTGCCAGGGCCAGACAGTTCCTACAGTAGTGCCAATTTTAATGTTACCTTGCTGAATTCTTTGTAAGATAGTCATTAGATTCTTAACCTATTTCTCATTTTTGCCTTGGTGTACAGCTCTTCGGTTCCACTTAGCCTAAAGACCCCCTTTTCTCTTGGCCTGCATGCTTTTCCTGACTAGATGTGACCACCCAGAGCCTCTTCTCCCTGTAGACTGAAGAAGTTATTAGTGAGGAGCATATGGTCCTCCTCCCCCTGGAGATACATTTGCTGCCTGCCTCCTAACAAGCTTCAGCTTAAAAATTCAGTCCTTGCAACAACACGAAAGAAAAAATGTTGAAATGCTGCCTCTTCTAAGGCCCCCATAAACAGCTGTGCATGCAGCTGTACCCAAAACAGATAATAGTCACAGATGTGTTTATGGGAGGGAGGCACGAATACTCTGTGTTGTTTTCAGCTTCTCACCACTGCAAGGATTTCTTTGCGTCTTTAAGGAAGAGGTACATTGTGGTAAGCAGTGTTTTATGACCTATAATAAAAAGCCTTGTAAAGACGATTTTTTGACCAAATGAAGCTAAGTGTTCTTTTCAGAGTCTTCATCTGGTCCTCTCCCCCTCTCTGTATTGGAATGCACACAATTCAGCATTAATGGATAACATGAGGAAATAATATCACAAATTCTAGCTCCTATTTGTTAAGCGGGGAAAGCAACCAACGTTAATTATGTAAGAAAGCTTATTAATAATGCTTTTTCCTACTCAATAGTAGCTTCTGAATTTGTATGTTAAGTAAAAATTTGTTACATTTTTTATAGTGCACTATTGTTATCCCATGAAGATACCTATGGGACAGTTTGAGGGGGCCTCAATAGTTGGAAGCCCCACAGAGAAATCAGTTCAAGAATAGGGAAGAAGTAACTTCAAGCCACCTTAGAAAGTTGGGTTATTTTCAAAAAGAGACATCATACATACGGTGAATAATAAAAGATGATTTCTAAGGACATTCTGTACCTAAAATCTTTACCTTCTATTCCCAGCAATATGTAGGCTTTCAAAATTAAGAAAAGATTATATCCCCTGGCTGGCGTAGCTCAGTGGATTGAGCGCAGGCTGGGAACCCAAGTGTCAGGTTCGATTCCCAGCCAGGGTACATTCCTGGGTTGCAGGCCATAACCCCCAGCAACCGCACATAATGTTTCTCTCTCTCCCTCTCTCCCTCTCCCTCTCTCTCTCTCTCTCTCTCTCTCTCTCTCTCTCTCTCTCTCTCTCTCTCTCTCTCTCTCCCCTCCCTTCCCTCCCTAAAAATAAATAAATAAAATCTTAAAAAAAAGTACTCGTCATCCTATTTAAAAAAAAAAAGATTATATCCTCTAATATGATCACAGTTGCATTTGTTGGTCTTAATAATGATTGTTTGGGAAGATCGGAGGCTATCGGTGTACTAACTAGAGAACACTAGCTAGATCTGAACTTACTGGAGTATTGCTAGATGCCATTGCTAACGGTGGGTCCCCTTCTTGATTTAGTGGCACCAGTTCCAAACCTGTTACCCAAACTGGGAGGTTCCCACATTGTTTTTAGTCCTCATAACCACCCTGCAGGAGAATGTTTTCTGACCCATTTTTTACAGATGAGGAAACTAATGCTAGATGCTAGGGGAGGGGAGGTTAAATAACAGGCCTAAAGTCACCCAGTGAGTAACCTGAAGGTGTAATAGAGCCCTCAAAAGATGTCCCATTAATAGCCTTGGCTGGGTTTCTCAGTGGGTGGAGTATCGTCCCAATGCACCCAAACATGTCCCATTGAAGTTGACCTGTGAAAATAAACATTAACATACTATACTTGTCTCTCAAATTGCCCTTCCCCTGGTTTTCCCTTTTTAACATTTCTAGTTCCGACCTTTACTGCTTTATGTCCAGAGTAGAATAATAGCCTCCTGACAGCACCTCCCATCCATGCTATATGCTAAAATATCAATGCTAACATGCCATTCTTTTACACGTTTTTTGCCAGCTTCCCATTGACAACAAGGTAAGGTGCTTTAAGCTCCTTACACCAGCCCAGCAATAAAGCCCTTTGCAACATAGCCCCGTTTAGCAGTGCGCCCTCTTCAGGAGCTGTTCCTGGTCTCCAAATACCTAAGCACTTGCTCTCCTCTAAGCCTCAACAAAACCTAATAGTTGCCCACCTGCAAGGTGGGCTTGGATGCGCTTCTCCTCCATGCTTACTCTGTGCTGTATGCCAGCATGCTGTTATTCTGTGCCATTGGGGGTCTTGCCAAATCCTTACTTGAGGTATGTAGGTGCATATTTAGGTCTTCTCTCCCCATGAAAATCTAAGATCCCTGGGACCCTGCCTTCAGGTGCCTACGCCTGGCACAAGGCCTTACAAATAGTAGGGGCTTCATAATTCTTTTGTATTAATGGTAGAAATTCGTTCTGTGCATGTACTTTACACTATATAAAATACTTAAATATTTAACATCCTATTTAATATCCCATAGTATTAAAATATATAATAATTATTAAATAATCCTTTTTGAGGTTATTGCTATTTTTATACATGTGAAAATGTATATGAAAAGGTCCAGGAAGGTTGCAAGTAACCTGCTTTAGATTATGTAATTTCTAAGCAGAAATTCAGATCCAATGCTTTTAGCTCTAAATTCACGCTCTTTCTTTTAAGTCATACTGCTCTCAAACCTGTAAATTGACATCTCACGTGCAGGTGGTTCACTTAAGTTATATACGTTTCCAAGAGGAATTTCATTCGTACTGTCTTGTGCCTTCATTTGGCAAGCATTCAATAAATTCTTAGTGAATAACCAATAAACCACAATGAAGGATTGTGGGTTTTTTCACTAACAACTCAGGAATCAGTTTAATTAGTGAGGATGCTCCATATAACTCCTGTGCACCGAGCCAAGAGCTGAAGTCATTATACATCATCTTAAAGTCTTTCTACAAACTCTTGAGTGATTTATCAAATCATGTAAAGTCAACAGACATGTCTGCGTTGAGGTGCCTTGCTGGATTCCATGGAGACTATTAAATGCACCATATTCCTGTTCCTCAGAGAATTTGCAATCTAGCTTAGTAGCACTTGGTGGTTAAAAAACATCAAATGTATAATATAAAATAATCTAATATCTCAGTTCTCTGTGTAGTCTTATGAAGGCGGCAGGCAGGATGTATCCTGATCTTTATAAATAAAAAAACGGAGGCCCAGGAAGGTTGGAACTTGGTTAGACAGTTGGCTAGTGGTTAAGGCAGAACGGAGCTTAGTCAATAGTACCAGATTAAGAGACCACACTTTGAGAAACGCTGATGTGACAATATGAAATTCAAGTATTGTTTAGGAGTTTGAGCCAGTGGTCCAATTCTGTATCAAGTAATGGCTCAGGCAAAGTGATTTGATCCATAGAATACTTCTCCTGGCGATGAAAGAGGCTAAGTGACTTGCTCATAGTCATAACCCTACCTGTGCAACAACATGCTAAAATCCACATCTTTTGGTGGGCAAGTTGCTAAAAATCCTGAATAGGGGTGGGAAAGTAGAAAGGAAACCCCGTTCACTATTTTTATTCCATACATCAGTGTTCATTATAGGCATAGGAGTGTTATATTTCTGAAATAATGAACCAAAAGTTCTTAACACACATATGAAGATGTTTTAATGGCTCATAGGTAGGGATACTGATGTATATACCATGCCTCTTTGGTCCTTATTCCCTACTCCAGACCTACTTTTTCTGATTCCCCTGGAGTTTTATCACCTGTTGATGTATTCCTCCTTGGGAAGAGTCAATGAATTCCTTTAAGCTAACAGCTTTTATGGATTTCACGGTCATTTTCCAATTGAGTTTGGTGCTCACTTCACTATGAAAAGTCATTCATTGTTTATTGGCACCTGCTAATACAGTGTGCTGAAAGTCTAGTGTATCTGGAGCAAGAGTGATTAGAGCAGACCCCGCTCTCAGAAGATGGGGCCACAGGGCAGTGAGCGAGGAAAGATGGCAGAAGCCCTCAGCAGTTCCAGGAGGCGCGGCCAGAGAGCGAGGTGGGCTTTGTCTGAGTGCAGTCGGGCACGAGAATGATCAGATAGGATCGGGTTTGCATGTTAAAAAGATCGGACTAGCCAGAGTATTAAGAATGGATTTGAGGAATGAGATCAGTGGGGAAACTATAAGGAGTACTCATCAGGAAAGATGAGGACCTGGCCCATTCATGTGGGGGCTTCACCGGTGTAGGAATTGTATGGGACAAAAATGGCAAAACTTTGCTGAGGGACCCAGAAGAAGGCTTGATAGAGAAAGAACCACACCAAGTTGTAAAAAGGAAAGACTTCACATTGTAAAAGTGTCCGTTTTCCCCAAATTAATCTTAAAAACCAGTGAAAATACTAAAGGGACTTTGGGGAGGATATAGGAACTCAATAAAATGAACTTAAAATCAGTGTAGAATATCCAGGAATATCAGTGTAGAATAACATGTAAGCATATCCAGGAATGTTTTATAACGAATGGAAAGAAGAAACTTGCCCTAACACATATTAAAGCATATTCTAAATATTTGAGTAGTAAAGGAGAGAGGCACCTAAACAGAGCTGAACAAGTCGAAGTCCAGAAACATTCAAATAATTTAGAACATGACTTAAAAAGTGAGAGATTTGCTAACATTTCTTTTGAAATGTCTTGCTTAAATATAACATTTGGTTGTGTTTTCTCTGTTGTCAGACTTAATATTCTATTCTCAGAGTATTAAAATTATTTCTTTAATACTAATACAAGTATCTAAGTTGCATGTATTAATTTCTATACCTTATTTATACTTGAAATTTTCACATGAGGCTTTAGATATATATCATTGTTTATGTGCTAAAAATGTTTTGTCTAAAAAAAGGGTAATTTAATAAATGTGTAAAACTGTTGGCTAAAGATAATATGTAAAGAATAATAGCACACATCCATTAAAAAATTGAGCAATAGATCTGTATTTATTGACCTGCAAGCGATTCAGTATATATTGTGATGTGAACAAAGCCATTATAAAATTATGTACACTAACATTCCATTTATAAAAACAGAAAATAACTATCTGTGTGAGTGTATATGTATAGAAAAATTATGGAAGGGTACACTAATGTGTTATTCGTAGTTACCTCTGGATGGAACAATTGTGGGTGGTATTTATTTCCTTTCTTGTCCTTATATTCTGATTTTTTAAAATTTAACAGTATCTATGTGACATTTCTAATCAGAATCATAGAAGATCTTTTCATTGAAGAACAATGAAGAAGAGGAAGGGATCCAGTGTGAAATGCCCCAGCAAGGTTAAGTTAAGAGTGGAACACCCCTTGAGTCATGGTTGAGTCAAGCAAGTGGTGATTGGTGATCTTGTAGGAGCTGCTGCATCTCCATCCACTGCAGTGATGTAATGTGCATGAGGAATGAGAAACTGCACTGCTGTGTAAAGACCACTGGCTGAGAAAGGAAGGGGGTTGCCTGGGTTGTGTCCTGGTCAGGGACCAGTAGACAGGGACCAAAAATCCCAGATACAGTGCAGAAGGGGAGTGATTAGGAGAGCGAGGTTGGTTGAAGAAGTAGAGTGAATGCAATCCAGAACATAGGAAGAAGAATACTGCCTATCCTTTCCTACCAGGGGACAAGGAGAGGGGTAAATGCCAATGCTTATACATTTGTAGGTGGAGCACAGGCAGTTAATAGCTTTCCCTTGATGGTCTGTTTCTGTCTGAAGTGGAGTGCATACTAGTGTGCTAAGAGAAGGAAGGGACATGATAAGGAAGGGACACCAGTAGAAATGTAGAATGGCCTACAAGGACAGCCAGAGGGTTGACTTGGGACCTGTAGGACTACCTGGTCTCACTGAGTCAGTCAGAGTCGGAGATTCACTTGATAATGAACACATACGTGATTATTTCTTCCCCCCCCCCCAAAACAGCTTTCTACAGCACAGGTATAACAGCCGAGAAAGAGAGTCGTGTAGCTAATTGAGGATTAAGTTTTGCATAAAGGACAAGGTAGAATGACCAGGGAACAAGAAAGGTGAGGTAACTGGCAGAGCTGGTGTGTGAGGCGTGAATAAGTGGCTCTCCAAATTTAACTAATCATGCTGTCTAATAAGCTTATGTAAATTTAAGTGGTATTTTGATATTCAAATGAATGTAATTAAAGTAACTCAAAATTTTTTTAATTAAAAAATAGATCAGAGGTGAGTAATAACACATGCCTGACTTTAGCCATGGGAGTAGATGGCAAAAAGTGGATGAGGTGAAAGAAGTCAAAGTTCTCGGAAGCTAAGGTGCGGCTAGTGCATCCCGGGGACATTGAAACCATGCAGGAAGATGTGAGAGTGGGCTGGAGAGGATGAGCCAGGGTCCCTGAGGAGTCTGGAGGACTTGACAGCAAATGATAGCGAGGAAGAAGGGGATATCGTGAGCATTAGCAGAAGGAGGTATACAGGTCTCAGAGAGAAAAGGGTAACCCCCTGGAAGGGAGAATACGCAACAAGAAGGGAATGTTAGTACATTCCCTGTGAGGGCAGGGGGCTACGGCTGTAAATGAAAAGTAGTTGGCTTAACAGATTTTATTGAATACAATTTTAGTTACGCTAGATTTGTTAGGATAAATTTCAACTGCAAGTTACAGAACACTTAACGAACAGCAAAACAGCTTTAAATGAGGGCATTAGTGTTGATGTAACTACAAGGCCAAAGGTGGGCAGCCCCAAAGTGGAGTCAGCTATTCACTGATGTCATCAAAGATCCAGACTCTGGTTTTTAATTACACGCAGCAGTTCATGTGTGCAGATGCTGTCTCTCTTTATGTTTCAAGATGGTTGCCACGGCGGCATACTCATGCCCTCGAGCAGTAGCATTTAGTATAAGATTCGACGAGGTGAGGAGGAAGTACGTGGTAGAGTTTATTACTGTGATCCTCTTGTAAAAGAAAACTGTACTTACAGAACTCTCTAGCAGACTTGCCCATACATCTCACTGGCCAACACTGGGTCTCATGTCCATCTCTACACCAATTCCTAACAAATGGAAATGTGATTGCCTTGGACCAGTCCTTCATCTCTGACAACCAACAGTGTCTATTCTACTATAGTAGGAAAATGATAATACATTCCACTCTGTGTAAAACCAACTTCTCTAATACATTACCTCATTTGAAGAGGAGGGAAGTATGTAGTGCGGGGAACATTCTCAGAAGAGGAAATTGAGAGGGAAAATAGGGAAAGATGAGAACATATTTTGTCCAAATGCAGCCATTATAAAGCATAATGTTTTAAAATTTTTTATGTTACAAAGAATATGTGTTGAAATGGGGAAATATCCACAGAATACAAACATCTGTCCAGCCATGTAATATGAAAAATAGAGATATTTATTGGAGAAGATAGGAGATACAAGAAACATTGACAAGATGCCTTGTACACAAGACAATGATGCCTCAGTCACCTTCAAAGTAGGCACCTTGGGACCTCACACAGTTTTCCCAGTTGCCATCAGCTGCCCCATTGTATTTTCCTGAATCTCAGCGATGATCTGAATCTCTTCCTTTCAAAGGTGGTTTTAGTTTGGGGAAAAACCAGAAGTCACAGGGCACTGAATGTGGGCTGTAGGGGGTCTGAGTCACCTGGGTGATTTGATGTTTTGCCAAAGACTGCATGAGGCATGATGCATGAGCAGGCACGTTGCAGAGTTGAAGCTGCCAATCACCAGTTGCCCATAGCTGCAGCCTTCTGAATCATCAAAATAGTTTCTATGGAGGAATGTTCAAGCTTAACACAAAATTTGAGGCAGATGCGTTGCTCTACTCACTCAAGTCATTTTGAATGCAACATCCACACAGTATGCATGCTCACTCAACAGCATCTACCGCCCCCACTGACTAGCACAATGACAACATTGTTGTTTACACATGAACATTCCAGTCCACTCTCCTCTGCTGCCAGGTTACATCGATGTCACGCAAACTGTTTGCGTTATACTAACAATGGCTGGCCTTATTCCAGACAGTCCTTGTGTTATTAAATGTTTTTAAAATGATTACAAAACAATGTTTATAGAACAGAAACTATTTGGGCCATTAGCCAACAACCTAGGCAACTTATACTTTGCACTTTCTTATTTATGAAATGCTGATTGTTAAATCCTGCTCTGAAGAAGTTATACTTAACATTGCAGACTTGTAGTTTCGGTTCCTAATGACTTTCCACTGTGAGTTAGTAATAGCCATCATGGTGAGGTAATGATTTCTCCTTCCACACTCTCCATTTAGTCATTGCGTTGTTCCTCAAATACCAGCAGCGTTTCCAGGATTGGTGAAAATCAATTGTTCTTATTTCGAATTAGTTGAGACTGATTCTTTACTTACTCAGCATTATCATAACTTCCAGGAATGAGTCCTTTCCATTCTCTCTTCAGAATACATATTTTATTAATAAAGTCTATATACAAAGCCACATTTATTATGCTTTTATCTAGTTGCCTAGGAGCAGTAAAAATAGAAAGCCAGTGCTTGCAGTTAGAGGCCTTGCATTTGTTTCTGCTGAAGAGCCCCAAGGCAATGTGGTGACACCTTGCTCAGTCACCACCCTCCCCTGCCTCCTCCCCTCTCCCCCAGTGCTCCACACACACATACACACACACACACACACACACACACGCACTGTACTGTACTAACTGGTTCTGTGGTACAGCCTGACTGTTCTGCTTTGGAACAGAGCTCACAGGTATCTCCAGGTCCTTCCATTTATTGCTTGCTTTGAAGTCACCAAAAATGACAAGTTTCCAAGTGACCTGAAGTTTTAAAGAACCTGCTTTAACTCTCCTTTCGCTTCATCAGAATTTGCATTGCCCTTTGTGATTTTGGATGAAGCAGTGTTTGGGTACTCCTGAGGGCCAAAGTGAGAAAGAAGGAGGGAAACCTGGTTATACAGTAGTTTTTGCATCCGTTCTTATCATTGGTGGATCGATCAGCGAAAGCATAGGAGCTCCTGTCGGTTCTGACCTAGAGTAAAAGGTGTGTGTTGTTCAGTCAGCTTGCTGCTGTGACCTTGTGGCAGACTCTCCCTGAGAGCACAAGGGAAAGGAGTGAGCACCAGCGTCCAGTTCACTGACTGGCCAGGACCTTATCATGGCTTCGAGATTCATGACTTCATTGCTTTTGTAGTAAATATTGTACCACATTTTACAGGACAGCAGTGATTTCAAAAGATCCTGGGACTAGATCCAGCCATTCCACTTGTGGGTATATGTATCCAGAAGAATTGAAAGAAGGGTCGCAAAGACATACTTGTACGCCCATGCTCATAGCAGCATTATTTATAATAGCCAAAAGGTAGAAGATGTCCATCAACAGATGAATGGACAAGCAAAATGCGGTGTATACATGCAATGGAATATTATTCAGCCTTAAAAAGGAAGGAAATTCTGACATATGCTACCATGTGGATGAAGCTTGAGGGCATTATGCTAAGTGTAATAAGCAAGCCACAAAAATACATGAATACAGTATAGGAGGTATCTAGAGAAGTCAGATAGATAACTAAAAGCAGAAAGGTGGTGGCCAGGGTCTGGGCAGGGAGCAAGAAACAGGGAGATGCTAAATGGGTATAAATTTCAGTTCTGCAAGATGGAAACATTCTAGAGATTGGACAACAGTGTGAATATACTTAGTACTAAACTGTGCACTTAAAATGATTAAGATGCTAAGTTTTATGTTATGTGTATTTGCAACTAAAACATGAGATTTTTATTTATATGTATATAAGTAAAATACATATATAAAATCAGAAATATAAAAACTGGAAAGATCCTGGGACTAGCCCTCAGTATTGTCAGTAATCTTCTACTTTTTGTATGACTTTATCGTCACCCCTTATGTATAGGTTCATGTGCTTTTTCACTTCTGTTCCTACAAATATAGCCCCTACCAGAAGTCAACATGTTATCAGTTCAGTGTAAAAAACCTTTATGTGTGATCTATTTTAAACTGTAGACTCCTCTGGTACTCTTCATAGGAAACACACGAAGACAGAAACCTTCATAGGAAACAACAAATCATTGTGAAGACAATTCTGTTGAAACTTGGATAATAAATTTGAAAAGACTATGGTTTACACATTTTAAGGAGGGAAAAATTATCTTTGTCTACAAGTTGTTTATATCTCATTTTAAAGTTTTAATAGATAAACTATTGATGTGCATTTTTGTTGATAAAACTTTGAGGATGTGAATATGTTACTTTAATTCAGTGGATACATCTAAAAGTCTGAAATTGTCTGTTGAAAGCTGTTTTTTCCGTGATTTACTGTGTGGAGTAAATTGGGTGTTTTAGTGTCTTTTGGACCTACTTACACTATTTTGTAGTTGGAAAAAAGACCCAATAATAAAACTTTTCCCATTAGAAAGTTTTCATTTTGCTTGTTTGGTTTTTAAAGAAATAAGAGGATTAGAGTTCCCAAACACCTAAAAGAAACAATTACAAGGTCTTAAAAATTTCTGGTTTTCAGACGGAAGTCCAGAGTGTTTTTAGGGAAGTTGCCAAGGACCAAACTCCACCTAAAGTCACTAGAAGTCAGACTTCACTCCATGATGTTGTCCTGTTGAAACATGCTTTCATGTCATCTCTTTCAGAAGGATGCAGAGGGAGGCCCCAAGTGACCGTTCACTGTTAAGCATGGCTAGGTGTTCAGACCTTTTATTCCAGGACTGTGCATTGTAACATAAAAAGGATTTGCCTGTGTTTAACTTAACTGGCAGTATCCGTAGTTTTATTGCATTATGTCAATAAGAGTACTGTGAAATGTTTGAGTCTATAATCTAAATTAATTTAAATTATAATATTGAGGAGCTAACAACAGATAATAAACGTAAGTAGAGAATACTTTGAAATGTCTCTGCAGAGTTCTTCTTGTGATTCAAAAGGAAAGCTGTTCTTTGGTCCTTGTGTAGTGCTACGGCTTATTTATTCGTATTCTCAAGAATTGGGATTGTGTCTTAACTGTAACCAGAGTTCCTGAGATGGTTGAGTATATTTCCCCTTTGAGGTTAGGTATTCCAATGAAGGATGGTTAACGATGACAGAGGGTCCTCAAATCATACTTATCACAGGTCCATTATGTTCATCAACCTACCTCACAACTGAATTACTAAAGGTGAAGAGATTTTTGACAAGATTTTAAAAAAATCACTACTTCAAAGCTCACTAGTTCAAATTCTAATTGTGGCTAGATATCGTAGGTTTCAAAGGAAACCTAGTATGCCAGCCAGAAAAAAAAAAAAACTTAAAGCAGCCCAACAAAATCTGGAGAATGGCAATTCTTAGTCAGCACTAACTTTTTATACAGTAATAGATGTCATTTACATGGACTCAGTTACTGCAGTTGTGTGGATTCGCACTGCTTCACTCGAGCTCAGATGTGACGGTAAGGCATTTTCATCCGCTCTCCCCTTTAAACAAAGGAGAACTAGACTCTAAGTGTAAGTTCCAAATAACACAACTAAAACCAAATAACGATTATGTCATATTGCGGGGAGGAAAACCATGCAGCCACTAAAAAAATCATATTGTGTGAAAAAAGTTTTCACAGAAGTTTTGTTGTAGTAGCAAAATTTATAACAAATTATTAAATGTTTGTAAAAGAACCACAAAATAATATGTACAGAGTAATCACCATTTTATTTGTAAATATATTTAATATACTATGGAACAAGCATATAATATTTATAAATTGTATAATTTATACTAATATAAATACACATTATGTTTATGTCCACAAATATAGCAGTACATGTAATTTTTGAAACAGACAAGAAAGACATGCAAAAATTCTTTAACAGTGAAGTTTTCCCTATTCTCTGAGGAGTAGGATTTTGAGTGATTTTTGTCCTTCCTGTGGATTTTTTTTAATTTTTATAATTTTCTGCATTAAGCATGCACCAGTTTTAAATCAAGAAAAATAAAGCATGTGCTATGTAAAGAAATGCACAAATAAAAGGATTGCATGTTTTTTACTCTAGTTCAGGCTTTTTATAAAGTTAAATGAGCTTTGTTAGTTAGTTCAAATTTTTAAATTTGTATTCTGCTCATCTGCTGCTTATTGTTTGAACACTGAAATACAAACCAAACAGATTTGTTTGTCCGATTTTAAATGGTTGGCACTTTGTGTACAAGGCGCTAACCACGGTGAGCCAGCATGACATTACTTGAGGTTAGCCATGCTGTTTAAAACGTGGTGCTTCCGAGTGTGTGCATGTTTCCAGTATAGACTTAACTTGCCAGAGCAGAAGAGTGTTGTCCATAACAGTCTGTGCTTCATTTTCACATTTGTGTGTATCCATCCTTGTTTGATCTGTCGTGGTTCTTAAGTCTTGAGGGACTACTATCATCAACAGTACCGTCGTCTCCCGAGTTTTCACCTTTGGACATTTAGAAGGTAACCTCTGCCAGTTCAGAAGATAGTAGTCCCCTGTTATCCACAGGATGGGGTGTATGTTACGAGACCTCCAACGGATGCCTGAAACCACTGGAGTGTGAAGCCCAGTACATACTATATTTTTTCCTGTCACACCTATGATAAAGTAAGGGACTAACAAGGATAACTAATAATAAACTGGAACAATGATAACAGTGTACTGTAATAAAAGGTATGTGGGCCCTGGCCAGGTAGCTCTAGTTGGCTAGAGCATCATCCTGATATGCCAGGATTGTGGGTTTGATGCCCATCAGGGCACATACGGGAATCAACTAATGAATGCATAAAGAAGTGGAACAACAACTCAATATTTCTTTCTCTAAAAAGAAAATCAATACATAAAATTTTAACCAAAACAGTTATGTGGATGTGCTCCCTCTGTCTCTCCTCTCCCCTCCTCCGTCCCTCCCTCCCATGACTCTCCCTCCCTCCCCCCCCATCACGCGCGCACACGCACGCACAACATCTGATAACCACTCTAATGGCTTTGAGAGCTACTAAGTGACTAAAAGCCAGGTAGAGTTATGCAACGTGGATACACTGGACAAGGGGATGAGTCACGTTCCAGGTGGGATGGACATCACACTACTCAGAAGAGCATTTAAAACTTAGGAATTGTTTATTTCTTGAAATTTTGTCTCATATTTTTGGAATGCAGTTGACTGTGGATAACCAAAACCACGGAGGGTGAAACCACCGATGAGGGGTGCTGCTGCATCCATTTAGGTGGCTCTCAGGAAGGATTCCAGTTCACCTCTGTCGTTGCATGCCCACCCTTAGCACTTTGTTCATTGACCTTGTGGCACTGGACACTTTTTCTTGTAGTTTTGTGACCTGTCTCCCCCAAGAAATCAGATGCCTCATTCATTGTCATTTGTTAAATTATTACCATGTGCCAGAAACTGCATGACCCCTTTGCATACATTATTTCATTTAAATCAAGTACTGAATATTATGAAAAGGATGCACTGTTTTCTCCAGTACCTAAGTGGAAATGCTAAGACTTTGGTGTTAAACAAGCTGGATATAAAGACAAAACTCCCATCTCTGAAGGAAGAGCTGGTACCTTAAACCAGGAACTAAATATCGTATTTTGCTGTGTATAACATGCACTTTTTTGCCCAAATTTTTTAGGAAAAATAAGGATACACATTATGCAAGAGTAGTACCTGAAATACTTTGCATCTATTCTTGTGTTTTGTAATTATTTGTTACATAAAATTTCTTGTACCCCCTTAGTATGTTTAAAAGTAAATGCTAAAATACCTTTATAATACAAAAACAATTATCTAAATATAAATAAGTACTTGAAATAAAAATTAAAACTTAAGATTTTTTTATCCTGAAAGTTCGTGCCAAAAATGTGGGTGCACATTATACGTGGCAAAATACGGTTTGCTGTTCTCCGTGAGAGGGTTAGTGGTCCAGCTGCTGAACAAGTGAATCCTCACAGCCCACCCCCAGCTATGAAGCCCATGATGCTGCCCAGTCATTTTTCTAACCCTTATACGAACAAGATAATTCTGTCCACCCTGTGCACACCATTCTCATGGTATTTTGAGGGGTAGATCAATCTTACCAGCCCCAGATTTCAGAGGATCATTTTGTGGTTAAATTTTAAGTTCATACTTTCAGATGCTGTTTCTGAGTTTTAAATCTTGTATTTAATTTTATCAGTTCTAAAATTAAAAAGAGATGTGATGATACTGCTTTATTTTCTAAATGCCCCTCTGCTGGTTTATAAGGATGGCTATAACAGCTACCATTTATTGAATGCTTACCACCGTGATTAGTGCTTTATAAACAGCAATCCTACAAAACAGATTTTGGTATTTTTCCATTTTACAGATGGGAAAACCGAGGCTTAGGAGGTAGATGACTTAGCTGGTTTTATATAGTCATTCAATCATTAGTCTAATAAAGGAGTGCATTGGGGATCTTAATCCAGTTTTTCTGAACTCTGAATCAAAACTGTCTCTTGCTAGTGGTGTTACTTTGGCTTATTATATATATCTACTATGTATCTCTTTCTTGACCTGTGAAATAGGGTGATGATATTATTTACCTTAATGCTGTAGCATGGATTGAGTTACTAAACAGAAGGTGCTTAGAACAGTACTTGACACAGTGTCTGCTCAATATTTGGTGCTATAAAATATTATCATATTATCATTCATTGGATTTTAATTATGGAGATCATGTATTAAACCATATAGAAGTATAGGAAGTAAAAAATTCCCCTTCTCACCACCTCCCACTTCCTCTCCTCACCATTAACCACTGACACCAGTTTGCTGTATATTCTTCCAGAATATTTCCTATGCCATGTGAAACTATTTTTCAGTTGTCCTTTCATTATTAAAATACAGGACAAGAGTAAAATTTTTTGTAGTGATCCTGAAAATGGAAGAGTAGAGAGGCAGGAAGGTAGACAAATGCATTCATTCAGCAAATACTCTGCGCCAGGCACGCCCTTTAAGTGCTGAGGGTTCGGCATGCTGGATTTCTGTTTTGACTATTCATTGACTTTTTGCTGTTGTTTTATTTAGGACATGATGTTTCAGCTTCTTCGAGGTCTGGACTTTCTTCATTCTCACCGAGTCGTGCATCGTGACCTAAAACCACAGAACATTCTGGTGACCAGCAGTGGACAGATAAAACTGGCTGACTTCGGCCTTGCCCGCATCTACAGTTTTCAGATGGCTCTTACCTCAGTGGTGAGTGAAAAAGTGCTATTCTCTCATTAACTTACTTTTCCTCCTTTGAATGACAAACTGCCCCATTCCATGCCCCTGATGTTATTGATGCCAGTGGTCTGCTGGTGAACAAAATGTCTCCACTTTTTTATATAGCAGTGGGTAGGAGGAAAGCATTCTGCTTACAACTACAGGCACATCCTCGCTGGGCTTGTTGTGAACAGGACCCGTTTCAGAAATAGCCTGTAGCATCTCAGCCACTGGAAGGGAGTCAGTTCTGCTCTGGCCAGGCTGCTCAGTGGTTGGAGCATATTCCCAGTATGCCAAGGATGCTGGTTTGTTCCCAGTCAGGGCACATGCAAGAGTCAACCTATGAATGCATAAATAAGTGGAACTACAAATAGATGTCTCTCTCTGTCTCTCTCTCTCTCATCAATAATTTTTTTAAAAGAAGGGAATCATCTACAAGTGTCAAATGGTTTTTGCTATAACACTATTTTCAGAGATGCTTGTATAATATCTGGGGAACATAGCTCAAGGAAAAGAGAACACCAGGATCCCTGACTTGTCTGCAGAACCCTGGTTTGAGGAAAAGCCAGGGTGTCTGCACAGGTGTATGAAAGTACTCTTCCGAAGCTGTGGTGCGGACTGAGAAGAAAACATTGGATTTAACGGTGAACTTGGATGATCCATGAACAAGTCGTACCACCCTGCCAGGCAAAGGCTTCATCCAGGCCAAAAGAGAAAGGGCTCTGTTTTGACAAAGAATGACAGTTATAACATCCTGTTCCAGGTCTCATTCAGGCCCCAAACCGTAATAGCCATTGCTTCGGTTAGTTTCTATTTCTCCTTCTAGTTCATTGTTTCTGAGATGAATTTTTGTGAAATTCTGCACCCAAGAGATGAGAAGAGAAGCCTAGAAGTAGGCACTGATAACTCTTCTCTTTGAAAGACCTGCTTTTCATACAGTGAATTCGTGCATAGATTAAAAATTAAAAAAGCCAGGGAATATTCCTTTGCTGTGCTGCTGACCTGGGGCTAAGGATGATGAGGAGAATTCCTTTCATTCTGTGATGGCTATAGAAATGGCCCCCAAAGCATTAGATTAAGTCTTAATAAAAGAATACTCTTCGGTAAATATGTATGTCATTCTCCACATATAATCCATCTTTTTTATGTTTTATTTTCATTGATTTCTGCTTTAAAATTTTTCCATTACAGTCGACATACAATATTATATTAGGTTCAGGTGTACAACATAGTGATTAGACATTTATATAACTTACTAAGTGATCACTCTGATGAGTCTAGTACGTAGCATGGACACCATACAAATGGGAGGGAGATCAGGGAGTGGGGAATGGGTGAAAAAAGAGGAGGGATTAATACGTACAAGTTGCTAGTTATAAAAACGGTCACGGGATGTAAAGTACAGTGTAGGGAACATACAGCCCACCTTTCGCCCTGACAAGGTTCTCAGTCGGGGCAGCACTACTCTGGGTATGGGGTGTTGCTGGCAAACGCATGGCCGCATGGCCGTGTCTCTGGTTGTCACATGACTTGGGGGTGGAAATGGCTGCAAGGAGGCTAATACTCTGCACAGTAAAATTGTTTTCCCACATTCCAGTAATGCCTCGGCTGAGAAGTAGAAAATTGGGAGGGGAATTGGAAATACTCTGAGAGAGATAACTTGCCTTAGAAAAACATTCAATTCACAAAAGTATTCTGCTCCCCAACCCCGAAATACGGATACTACAACCCGCACATGTGAGATTACATACTTTCCCAACATTGTGTACTTCACCTAGGGCATCAGAATTTTTCCAGGGGGTCCCTTGGGATGTGTCCCCATGGTTGAAAGATAAATCATACTTGCTTCCTCTTTGTCCAGCAAGCACCATCACCGTTGAGAAGACAAGGCACAGATGAGGTTTAAAGGGTATGCCTCAGCTCCGGGCTGGGTCAGACAGGCCCTTGTGTTCTTACACGACCACACCAGAAGGGGCTGAGGCTGCGTGCTTCCCAGTGGGAAGGGTGAGGTAGGCTGCAGGCTTCCCTAGGAAGCAGTTGCGCATGTTGTTTCAGGGCCCTGGGGAGAAGCTTGAATAGGCTTTGTGATCCAGACAGTCATCAGAGGAGCAGATGGAAGGAACTGGTCTCTGTGGGTACGTTAATTGAGGGAAGGGTGAGCCATCACTGAGACAGATACTTTATTTTGATCCCCCCAACGGGCACTAAAAACCATAAAGAAAAAACAGGAAACCCAGTTGGTTTTGATTTTTTTTTTCTTTTTCTACTTTTTTCTCTTACTAAAGTTGAGGAATGATAGCCCAGCTTGCGTGTAACGTCAATTAACATTCCATTCTCGCTGAAAGTTGATAGGTCCAGGCAGGAAAATGCAGGCAAACTATTTCATAAAGAAAAGGGGAAAGGCAATCATAAATACCTGATTTTTCAGGATCCAGTTCGTATTGCCTACTCTGGATTACTTATGGTGACAAAGGGGAAAAAAACATTAGTAACTGGAAGACACTGGAACAAATGCAGACTTTACTTGAAAGTGATGGTTGGAATTTAATGATAATAATAAAGGGTATGATTCCTATAGAGTATGGCATTTAAGTTTTTTTCCATTGTTTTATATATATTTTTTTTAATTTAAAGGAAAAAGCCCATTTAGTACACTGATACATTCGTTCACATATACACAGTGATGTATAAAGACTTGGAATCGCAATTTTCCAGATTCAATGGGTATTTATTCTTCCACTTCCTGAAAATATGCATTTTTTGTGGATTATATCATACAGGAACTGAGAATCATCTGTGGAATGTTAAAGGAATCGCAAGTTAGTGGATTTAAAACTGACATCTTCCAGCCATGAGACATGCTGATATATTACTTATCTTCCTAACGCTGACTCAGATATTCCCTTCTGGGACACCCTGCAGAACTTAATCTCTGCTTTCGCCTTCAGTGACTTCAAAGTAACATCTTATTTTTTTCCTTTTTTTCCTTTTTTATATTGTTGTTCAAGTGCAGTTGTCTCCATTTTCCCCCCACCACTCAGAGTAACATCTTATTAATGCCTGTCATAATACTGCTCTCTGTCTTATTTGTAATTATTTGGGGGGTTAATTTAAATCAAGCTGTAAGATCCTGGAAGGAGTTGGCCTTTCAGGTAGACACTAATGTAGGAGAATCACTATATGTCTGGACTGCAGTTGTCACTTCAGATTGCCTCCATCTGATAAGGGAGGTTAAGTGCCCTTAGATGCCTGACTTTACTGGGCTACCTCCAGCATGACACTCAGGTGTCGTCGACAGGGTGTATTGGGTTCTTGCTGCTCAGTATACAGTCAGGCATTCCCAGAACCCTGTACAGAATAAGGATTGTTTATACCTCTTTCTGTACAGGTTGTAGAATTAAGATGTGGATTGATACCATGTATACCTTAGACTTGACAAGAGAGTCCCTTGGCCTGGGTCTCACGCTTTAGCGGAGGCTACGCTGGCCCTGCTCCAGCCATGCCTTCCTTCACGGAGCGTGAAACTCAGGGTGCCAAGGAGACACACCACCTAGAGCCTGAGCCACCCGCACCCCCACCCCACCACACTCAGAGCATGGGGATTCCCGAGCCTAGCAGCAGGCTATGCTGCTGTGTGTTCCCCTCAGCAGTTGGCAGGTGTGGGGGCAGAGTGTGGACACGTGGACTGGAATGCCTGTGAGCGTCTGAGGCCCCTTGTGGTACAAGGAGCCGGGAATGTGAAGAGAAGTGGGGACCATTAGACTCAGCCTGGGTCATTTTTACCAGAAGGGTTTCTCTGAAATCAGAGAAATCAACTTTTGTGACCTGCCCTGACATATCACCTTTGTGGAAAACCAAAGAGAAGAGATTACAGGGAGGTCCTTTCCATGGCACATAAGTAATACTCAAAATTCATGACTCTTGTGATTCTATATTCTTGGTGGCAGAAATGTTTCAAGGATATAAAACACATTTTGAGATAAGCTAAAATTATATTCAGAGTTATTCCAAGGTCAAACATTTCTAAGTTCTTCTCTTGTCAGTGGGGTGTATGGTGCAACTTATTTTTGTCTGTCAAGACAAAAGGGAAATGGAGACCAACCACTCAGCCAGAAGTTTTGGTCACACTGACGGGGAGAGTCTCAGAGCAGAGCCTGGGACTTCACCAGCCGCCCCATGATGATGCTGCTACTGATGAAGCACTATGAACAGCAGCTCCGGGAGAGAGTCGCCTTTGGTCTTTGTGATGCAAATTCTTTATTACTTTTTTCCTAAACTGAACCATAGCAGGCAGTGCGATGCTGTTGCCATTGGATTTGGTGGTTTTGGAACTCCGTGTGAACCACCTTATTGTGCAAGCAGGGCAACTGAGACTGTGGAAGGCAGTTCGTGACCAGGTTAAGTCTGAATTTAGCAAACAGGTTGCAAATGGCTTGGAGAACCCCTTCCCCCACTCCTTTCCTTTTCCCCCCACTGTAGGCCCTAGTAGTTCATAGTTTACCAAACTGTGTTCTTGGGAACTCTCTGGTTCTATACAAAAGGTGTCCAGAGGTTCCACAAATGTTCAACAGTCCTTTTGTAAAAATGTATTGTAGGTCTTGCTGAAATCATCATTTAAAAAGACAAGCAGCTCATACCACATTTTTGACACATTGGCAGATGCTGAGGCATAAATGTGTGCCTCCTGGTTAATTCATTGTTTATGTAGAGCTCAGAATGCAACTTCTGCCATCCTCATGCACAGCTGGATGTCTTATAAATGTATCGTTGCTTAGGAAAAATCAAGTTCTGTCCGTTCACTCCTGGGTCAGCTCTCTTAAAATCCCCTAAGAGCCTGATTGCGACAGCACAGGCAGTGCTGCGCTCACTGGACGTGAGACAACTTGGCCGTCCAGAATGATGCCAGTGTTGACATTTCCCCATGCAGATGTGACTGCCAATGCCCAGGCATTTAGCGCCACTCACTCCCCGGGACAGTTACCATAAAGTCGCCTGTGGATAGAAGTCTACACCTTAAAATGAGCTCGCTCCTTTTTGGTGCCTCAGTAACTTAACATCCTGGGATGAAGTCCAGGGCTGGCCTGCCTTGCGCTCGTTTATGCTCTGCAGTGAATATCATTACAGTGACTTTCCAGTGTAGTAGGAGGGTTTTTATGGAATCATTAGACAATAGGTGGAATGAGCATTTTTCCTCCAAATGCCTGTGCCTAACCCACATGCTTTGGAGAAAAACTCTACTTTGTTCAATAATGGAAAAGGGAAAATGTTCTCCTGTCTTCTTAGTGACTTATTAAAATTCTCAGTGAATTACATTCCCTTTCTCCACAGGTCTTTTATTGTGCCTCACCGTCTCTGTTAAAAGAGATGTATGTTCAGAAAACATCTTCCACTTTAGAAATCACTAAAAGACAACAAATAAATAGTAAGCATAGGAGGATTTGTATTTGCTCTACAAAGTACAAAATTTCACTTGAAGAGTTTTCTTATATGGAATTGATAATATTCTCAAAGTTGCAGTTATTTAATGCCAGAAGTATTACAAAAATTGAATTGCTTACATTACCTTTTTATGCCTCTAGTGATAGATGATTTCCTACTCTAACTCCAGGGTTGGTAGCATTGAATACACATCAAACGAACATTTCAGATTCGGAAACTTCAGTCAGCCTAAGGAGGAAATTAATGAAATGGAACGGTGGCGTTCAGTCAGCAAATAAGTATTGATCACTTTCCATGTGTCAGGGAACCTGAGAGATGATGGTAAACAGAAATGGATGAGTTCTCTGTCCTCACAGAACTTACAGTCAAAATGGAGAGACAGATCTTAATCAATAGTCACGCAAAGAAATGTTTAGCTAGTAACATAGGTAACTATAAAGGGGCACCATTCTAGGGGGCCATGTGACTCAGGAAACCCTCCCTGGCTGGCAGTCAAGGAAGCCCGCCTGGCTCACCCATGCCGGGATGTGGGATGTCAGAGAGGTCTCCAGCATCCTTCTCGGAGAACCCACCTGGACACAGGCCCCGGGGATGTGTGGGCTGTACAGTCCGTGCTTATTTTCTGTGTCTGTGTTTGGAATCACTCATTGTACGGGACCCAGTTGGCACCACCAAGTTGACAAAGTGAAACAGGACCAGAGATCGGAGAACAATGTCATCTTTTACAGGAGAAAATAAATTGTTTATGCTTGTTTCCTCTTCGTGCGTGTTGTATTTACTATGGAGACCTGGCAGGGTCTGTGGCTCAGCTTGGGCAGCCGTGTTGCTCCCACAGAAGCCTGCAAACACTGCCAGTGCATACTGAGTAAATCAAACCAGGAGCATGACATGAGTAAAATGGAAAAAACCCAAAGCCCTGTCGCCTCAGCACCTCAGGGAAAGGGCAGGACACACCTCTGAAGCCGGAAAGGCTCCTGTAACTCCCTCTCTGCTCAACATCTTGCCATGACACAACCAGGTTTGTTTTGTGAAAACTTCCAGTTGCCAGTACATATTTCATAGTTAACAATGGGGTGTTTGTGCCGGTTTCGTTTTCACTTTCGCCAGTGAGGGAAGTGGAATACAATGGGGCAGTGCACAGAGCTGGGAACAGGACACGTTTTCTTCAAGATTCCCAAGGCTGGGTACGTGGAAAATGCCAGAGCCAAAACAAACATGGAAACCCATCCAGATCCTCCGTTACGCATTCTCAGTGGTAATAAAACACATTTGGAGTTACCATCTGATAGGTTCACTCTGCCTCCACAGTGAAAGCAAACATTGATGCCTGCTGTGGGAACGTCTCCCGTGTAGAAAGATCGTGTGTGCCTTGGTGTGCAGAAAGCTGCTGTGGGTGTGAGCGCATGCGTGTGGGTATTTAATTACACCAAGTATACTTGTAAAGTTAATCAAATGACTGCTTTCCTTGTTTATAAAAGATAGTCATTCGTTTGACTCACCCACTTCTACCTCCTTCATAAGTGGTCACTGTTGCAGACTAGTTCTGGATGAAGAGAGTTTCACTGTAGTGCTACTGCCTAGGGGATGCTTTACTCAGACAGGCAAAGGGCAGGATGTTCCTCGCTTCCTCCCTGGATCTGTTCCACCAGCATGTTTCGTCAAGGCATGGTATAGACAGGGTCTGGTCGTCGCCTGGTTTTTATAACCCCTTACACAGTCACCTTGTGTGGTGCCACTGACATCTCAGAAGCTAGAGGCCAAGTCTGAGTGTAAAGACCAAGTACTGTGTTAAGGTTGACAATGCCAAATGCTTTAGGCAGGATTTACAAGCAAAGGGATTCTGAGGGATTCAGAAGATGGGGAAGGAGGGATTATGTCCTCATACGTTTAGCATTCTTATGAGAAATATGCCTTCTATGATTGGTCAGGAGCTAGTCTGACAAACTGTATTTAAAGAGATAATTCCATATCCTCTAAATTTGCTTAACTTAAATATTGTGTTATACTCATTCAAAGGAGTCTGAGACACAGACCTTGGAATTGAATATAAAACAATGTTTCTATAACTTGGATTGTGATGTCCTCTATAATCCTTTGGATATGTGAGCTCGGTTTTGCAGATATCACTACTTATTTCCTTGAAAAGAAGAAGGTGGCAGCATCTTCATTTTGCTTGGGCTTTGATAGCTTCATAATATAAGCTCCCAAGTCAAAATATGTTATTGAAATTCTATTATAGTGGGCATGCTACATTGGCCATGTCCATTTTTAGTCACTCAGTCCAAATCTTATACTATCTTAGTGTTTCTCACAGTACCCTCCTGGCACATGGTAGACATTCGATAAATACACATGGTTGAATGAATGAAATGAGTCCTCATGATTCTCCAGTGCCTAAAGATGAATTTCAAACTCTGTAACTAGGCATGCAGAATTTTTTTGCAGTGTAGCCCCACCCTACCCCTCTGCTCCCACCTTCACTTCCCTACCCATGGCCTCCCCCATACACATAAATGCATATTCCTTATCATCTCACACCATCAAATCTCTCACTACTCTTTGAACTTAAGTGCTTTCCCAACTCCCTGCTTTCATAAATGAATCAATGAATGAATTTCCAACTCGGGCATTTCCCTGTTGCTGCTGGGGCCATTGCATCATCAATTATAAGCATCTAAAGGGTTTTTTTTTGTTTATTTGTTTTAGACGCAACTTTTCGCTAATCTTCTCAGTTACTTGCGTCACTCCCTGATAGTAACTTGAGCTTTTAGGGAGTAACATTTACACTTCGAATGTCTGCCCAGGCAGCTACTCCTAACCTTCAGATAGTTACTGTGCTTCATCCCTCCTTATCCAAGGTCACAAGCCTTCCTCCACCTCCCCAGCTTGTGCGCTTCACATTTTCTGTACGGTGTGTTTTTTAAAAACTAAGATCTTTGAAAGAACCACAGTGTTTCAGGAAAAAGTTGAAAAATGTCTATGTTGTCATTTCTTTCTGTCATTTAATTTAATCCACTTGGGTTGTTGAGAAGATCCGGTGCATGTCTTTGTTAATCTAAGCTCAAACTTTTTAGGATTGCTTTGTAATACTGGATTTTCTTTCATATTTTATTTCTAATATTCTAAGTTTGTTTCTAAGTGATGCCTGCTGGGCTGCTGAACTACTCGTGTTGCTCCTGAGGTCTGTGTTCCTTTTCCCCGGGGATTGAAACACAGGTTGCGTGTCATTGCTGGACCCAGCATCTGTAAGGATACTGATTCTTTTTAAACCCCTCATAAATTTGCATGTGAAACCTTACAGTTGGCTGTGGAGGAATACTCCACCTTCAAGTCTCAGGGAAACATCTAAAAGAAAGAAGTGGAAAGCATAGGAGAATTTACTTTTGCACTGTTCATGTATTTATTTTGAAGGCTGGCAGGATCTAAAAGTGGGGCCGTAAATTTAACAACTCAACCATAAAAGACCCCAAAATACAGGAGAAAAATCTCTGCTTCTTCTAGGTTCAGGTACTAATATAAAACAAAATTTCTATTCTTCCGCTGTCTAAATTCTCTTTTTGTATTTCTAAAACTATCCTTGCCTTTCTTTTTAACTACTTTTATTGTGGTTCATTCGTTTTTAAAGCGTTATGGTGTTTTGAAAGGTATGGAAGTGTTCTGAATGCCTGCTGGCCGGCCGCTGTTGGTAGGTCTCACGGTGACGTTGCGTGCTCTGTGCACCTTATGTAACTCAGCAGATTTCAGCGAGGTGGGGACTGCACGTGGGATCAGTTCTTGTGGGAAAATATGCTTCAGTGGCTTACTGGCACTGCTCTTGGAATGTGGCATTTAAAAGTACCTTTTTACAGTGGGAAAGAATTCTGTCAAGAATAAACAGTCTGACCTTGTTAAATGGGCCAAAGTCTGTCTGTAACCTAGTTCCAGAAAACTAGCTTTTACTAGATTAAAAAAAGCAGATTTGAAAAATTACAACTAAAACTCTCTAAAGAATGAGGAAAGTTGCGACCAAGAATACGAAATGAATTCCAAAAATGATGGTCTTCACATACATTCGTAAACATTTCTTTGCTCGACTATGAAGTCCCCCTTTCCCAGAGCGGTGAAAGATCCAGAGTGCAGTTAGTCAGAAAAGCAGATTTTCTTTTTCCTGGAAAGACAAGACTGGCTTATAGAAAGGAGCTGTGGGAGGGGCTCCATAGCATGGACCAACCGTGGGAAACCAGCAGGCTTCGGGAGACGTGGGAGTGAAAATTGCCCATTGCCCACAGGTCTGTATATTCTGAGCTCTGGAATGCAACAGTCTGTTCTTAACCATTCTCTCCCCTTTTTCTTTCCCACCCACCCTAAATCCATCCACACACCCCTGTGATCTTGCCACTCCAGACCTGCTTCCCCCTGTTTGAAAGAACAGGCCATAAGATTTTGTGCCTCTCTGCCACTGGACAGTGTTCTCTCTGCTTACACTGCCTCTCCCCTTCTCAGCCTAACAAACTCCCGCCATTCCTCAAAACTCGGTGCCAGTGCCACCTCCTCCCTCAAGTTGGCCTCTCTAGGATGAAGCTTGGCACTTCCTCTTCTGTGTACTTTTGATTTGCCTCGAATATAGTAGCTGTCATATAATATATAATAAGAGGCTGAATGAAGGCAGGAAAGGGAGGGGATAGAAACTGGAGCCAGTTAAATGTAGATCCAGAGGGAAGTAGGGAAAACAAATCCATGCCACAATCTGAATGGTATTTATATATATATATATATATATATGCACACACACATATATATGTTTGAGATATATATATATAATATATATATTTGAATGATATTCCTTTAGTCAAATATATGTCTGTGATCATCAGTCTTTTGTATTACACTGTTATTGTTAATAATGTAGACCCATGCTCAGGACATGGTAGTCACTAGCGATGTAATTACTGCTATTTTTATTGCCAATTGTATAAATACATAGTAATTTCTTTTAATACAATGAACATTTTCATTCAAAATGGAATAATTCATACAATACAGAGTCTGCATAAGACATCTCACTAGTAATTGTGTGAATCAGAAATTTTATAAAGGTTTAATGTTTACCCAATTGTAATTAAGATGCATCTATCATAAAATGACTTTTTTTTTTCCATTTATAGACAGAGTCTCTTCATCAGGACTTACATGGCAGATGCTTTAGCTTATTGGGACTAAAAGCCCAGTAACACGGTTGTGTTCTCTCTAATTAGCCACCTGTCTTTCTGTTTCTCCTTTTTCAGCCCCCATAATCCAGCTTTTGCTAAAGCTGGCAAATTGCATACCTTACATGTGGTCATTATATGACTAAACCCTAATGAGGGTTATGTAATATGAACAGCCACAAAATACCATAATCTACTCTTTTCATTAGCCAACAAGCACCTTGAGAGAAGAAATGGAGCATCACGTATATTATGCTCACTGAAAATAGTAACTGGCAATGAAGATGTACTTCTGAGATGTTTATGTCCATTATGAAAGTAACATATACTCATTAGAGGCAAATTTGTGTCACCTCAGTTTATCTCCGTTCTTCATTCTCTTGGTTCATCCTGTCCATTCATTATTTTAAATGGCATCATGGGCTTGTTTTTCAATTCTGAAAGCCAGAAAGTCCAAGTGCAGTTTGAAAGAATGATGTAAATAAATAAAGGTGTGGAATATTTTTTCCGCCCTTCGTTAGAGCATTCTTTTCCTGGGGCAGTTGGCCTTCACCTTCCTTTCCTCGCTGCTCCTGAGCGATAACAAGTATAGAAACTATGTACTGGATGCCATTCCAATAAGAGTCTGTTGAGCTGAAGGATTTTTTAAAAGAAATAAACATTTCACTGGCACCACCGTTGGTTCCCCCAGCCCCAAATGATCATGCACGAGATCACGGCCACTTCTCTTAAAAGAACACTGGTCATGTTCTTGAGGCCAGATGTTGTTAAGTTGGAAGCGTTTGGGAATATATCAGAACTTAAAAGCAGTATATGACTGATGTTCTTCCGAATATTGTTTGTTTACTGTGTGTGTGCACCTGAGTGTGCTTGCTGTATCTCATCAGGTACTGGCGAATAAACGGTTCGCACCCGCCCAGGAGAATATGTCCTTTATTTTCTTCAAACAGTGGCTCCATTGATTCTCTTCTAACATCGCTTCCCTTGGTGTTCTCTCTTCCTTCTTGGCAACATTGTCTTTGAAGTCTTGAATTGATTCCAGTGTTCCTGGAATACTCCTTTTTCTCCTCTATCATTTTCAGCTAAAGGCAAAGAGAGGTTTTTCCGATAATCTTCATTCAGGAGGCACTGCCGCGCAGCACATTAGTAAGAGGGCACATTCTGGACCCAGACCTTTGGTTTGAAGTTTATCTTGCTGTTTAACAAGCTGTACAGCCTTGAATCAATTCTTTAGTCTGGGTTCAGGGTTTCTTTCTTTCTTTTTTTTTTAATGGAAAATATAACCATACCTACCTTACAGAATTGTTGTGGGAATTAACTTAAAATGTGAAAAGAGTAAGTACTTGATAAAGTCCAATCACTGAATTACATAGTAGTAATATTCATCTTTGCACCCACACATGGAGACAGGGACAGAAATGAATAGAACCCATGAAACCATTTCCTACCACTAACCAGTCACCCAAGGACCATTCATATTAGAGTTTGGGTTACTAATATCTCAGGGAGACCATTCTCTCCTTTCTCATTATCATTTAAGGGTTTCTCAAAAGGGAGGCTGTGTCTAGTATTCCTGAAATGAGTATGTTGAGGAAATCTTCTTTCCGCTATCATTATTTTTTAAACAACACCGATGTTTGGAGAATTCTTTCCAAGAGCATTTCACATACCTGGTCTTTGAATACAGGAAATTGAATATGCAAATCCAAAAAGTTGCAGAATTTTCACCAAGATTGGAAATGGGTGAGCATGCTACTGTGAATGAACTGTGTGGACCATACGAACTGCCCAGCTGGCAGGCGCCCTCTGGGCGTGAGGTCCAGAGCCCCAGACACCCTTGCTTTTTTCTCGGTCCTTGCTCCCTGCTTACGTTCACTGCCAGGCAAGTAGTTAAGGGTGGGAGAGGAGAAACTGAGTTTTGACCCCACAACACAACTTTCGTGATTATACTTTTTGTTTTGTCTTTACCACCTGCAGGTCACACTCTAGAAGGAAAAGAAAAAAATTTCTCAGAATGGACACATTCTACAGTTAACCTCTGTAGAGGAGAGGACAGATGACCGGAATGTAACAATTCCTAAATTATGAAAGTGAATTCCTTTCTTCACTGTAGTCAAAATGGGTCTTTTCATCTTATCTTTAGATTAAACCATTTTTGTATTCTAACTAACCCTTTGTTCAGTAGTTAATATTCAGAAAGTTTCATTTCCCAAATAGGTTAGATTCTTCCCTGGTCAATGAGTGACTCATTGTACCATGGATTAGGAATTAATGTCACAAATAACATACACTTCTTTCCCATAGTCTGCTTCAGATGTGTCACATAACCCTTCTAGCTATTAACCTTTCAAAAAAATTAGTTGAAAGAAATTCCTGCGGCTTTCAGCCCAGCCCTCGTATAACCTGCACTGTCTTGTTTTGTTTTTCAAAGCCATGCCGGAATGCCCCCTGTTCACGGGAAGAGTCAGTACCTAACTAATCACTCAGTGGCATGTTCAGTCTGCCATGCAGGGAGTTTGTGTGTGGCATTTCATACATTTGCTTACTCTCTTCATTTAGTTTTTAAGAACAGTTGTCTCAATGTTTGCTTTTATCAATTTCATGCCTGATTCAGGATTCAGATTAAACCATGATACTGTCTTGGAAGAAAACGTGCTCTGGCTTCTCTTAGATTCAAGGTAAAGGTGTGGCTTGGCCAAATAAGCAGTGCCGTGTAGAAATGGAAGTCAGGAGCTTCTGCAACCTCACCTGACTAGGATCCAGCTCTCTTTAGACACTTCCTGCTCTGAACTCTCATAGCACGTTTTAAGCCACCCATTTCAGCCTTTACATGAAGACTTTCATTCTCTGCTTAAGTTTAATGTGACTTCCTTATTTTCCAATGCTGTCCATAGCTCCTTTGAGATCAGGAATAATGGCCTGGGTCTGTTAAGCATGCCTAGCATCATTCGTGTGGACCAGAAACCTGGGAGACAGGTGATGCTTGGTGAATTACTAGTTGTTATGCTTTTCTTCTCTTGGTGCCTATAGGACATTCTAATGGACATACCACTATTATTCCAGAAATTTTATTACTACTAATGTGTACATGAATTCTAAGTACAGAGTGTCCTCATGAGATAGAGATATTCTCAGATAAACAAAAACCAAGAGAATAAACTCCCAACAGCTTTTCCCTAAAGGAACTTCTAAGGGACATCCTTCCAAGAGAAGGAAAATAAACCTAAAAGGAATGTCTGAGATGAAAGAAAAGATAGAGAGTCCATAAATTGGAAAGTATGTCCAAGTACGTCATTAATCACAGTAAATATAAATGTACAAAACCTACCAGTTAAAAGACAGAGAATGTTAGATTGCATTTTTAACATATTTATCAAATACCAAATCTGTGCTTTCTTTTTTTTTCAAGAAACACATAAAACTTTGATCTCTACTGGTAGGAGCATAAAATAGTGCTCTACTTGGAAAGTAGCTTGACCTGAACTCTGTAGTTTAACATGTTCACACCAAGAAACCCTGCAAATTCATGCCTAGTTACATAACTTAGAGAAATTTGCATATGTGCACCAAGAGTTATACTCAGGATTATTTACAGCAACATTGCTTGTGATAGCAAAAAAAAAAACAGAAACAACCCAAATGTTCACAGACAAAAGAATGATTTAATCAACCTTGGTATATTCATACAACAGAATTAATTATACAGAGTGAAAATGAAAATGAATGAACTCTGGCTATCGGCAATACCACGGATGCGTCTTAGAAATAGTATTGAGTTGAAGAAAAATCAAATTAAAGAAAGTTAGAAAGTATATGAGATATTTATAACTTCAGAAACAAGCAACACTAAACATGATATTATTTAGGTATATGTATGTATATGATAAAACTAACCTTTTTTAAAGTAAGGAAATGAAAACATGAAACTTAGAATAGTGGGAGCAAAGAGAGGTGAAGAATCAAGAGAATGGAATTAAAAAGCGTCTAAGAGAGCAGAGGAGGGAGGAGGGCTCTCGGTGAAGCTAGAACATCATTAAAGCCTTGCTCTTGCCTCCTCCGGCTCTTCTTTAGACTCAGGCTCTCATTTAATATGATTTCTTAAAGCTTTGATCCATGGTTTCTGCTGGCCAGGCACTGACTTGGGAGAGTAGAAGTTGGTGAAACAGAAAAAAATCTCCCCTCACTCTTGTGGGGAAGACGCATGATAAGAAAGTAAACAAGTTAAGGTGTAATATAATGTGAAGTAGAGGTAACTCCGAGGAAGCGCCGGGAGGGGATTAAGTGTGACAGACCAGGAGATTGTTAGGGAGAGGGGGCTAGGGTCAGGGAGCTGGTCTGCCCTCCTGCTCGGGGGTGCCTGGTGAAAAGTGCTGAATTCATTTCGAAGTGTACCAGGAAGCCATCTAAGGGCTTTAAATGAGGGACCTAGCCCATCTTAGAAGCAGAAACTAGACAAGGACGCTGCAAAACAGGCAGTGGAGCAGCAGGGGGGAAAAAAGGCAGTTGATAATAGTACACAAGCAAGAACAAATTTAAATGGCCAAAGTAATACTCTTTTAGAACTTGAAGAGAGAAACCTAATCTGGGGAACTCTGTTATGTCTAAGTCTCCATCTTCCCCGGTAAGTGAGATAGGAAAATACCAGTAGTTTGCATATACACATAACACAGGCACATACCACATACTCTCTTCATGACACATTGATGTCATAAAAGCGTGCCATTTCTACCCAGAGCATTGAAAATACTTACTCTGTGCTTTAGTTGCTTAACTGTAAGTGATATTGTCATGATTAATGAGGTCATTCGAAATGTGTTTCTGCCCATCCCGAGATTTCCCATCCCGAGATTTGCAACATGTATGTGAAATCAGTAGTAGTATCATTAATTATTGTGCAGCGTAAAAAAAATACTTTTTACAAAGCTGTCATTATTCATTATGAAGCTAAGTCCAGCTGGGATTGTTTGTGAGCAGAAGTGGATTTATTGTGCCTAATGGGTCTTAGCGACAGAGCCCCTCCCTCGTAGCTCCGCACACGCCGAGGCCCTGGGCAAGGCCTCAGCAGCATGTCCGTGTGGTCTTTGTTGTTTAACTGCTGGACTAAGCTGTTTAAATGCAGCTAAGGCTTCACACCACCATCTCACCACACTGTCCCTGACACCATACTGTCAGGTGCCACTGGAGTGGCCTTCCCTCTGGGTGCTGTTAACCCTTCGAGTTTGTGCCGGTAGCCTTCTGCTCCCATCCTGTTACTGCTGTGGATATTCTAAAGCCCTCAGCTTGCTTAGCATCTTCTGGTACCTGTTTACTCTTTTATTTCTTTATAGGTACCCACCTTGGCTTTCGTGACGTCGTAGTTTGCTGCTCTTTGTCCTCCCTACCTCCCTCCTCTTTGCTGACTGCCCTGCCCATCTTTCCCCTGGGTCTGTCTGTGTGCTGTCTCCCTCAGCTGCCTCCTCGACTCCCCAGAGATCATCCCAGGGCTCATCTCCTGTCCAACTTGGTTCGCTGGCTTGAGCCCCGATCCACATACCCACCTAGATGTCATCACAAGCAGCACGCCTGCCTGTCCTTCCCCATTCAGGTTGATCGCCCCACCATCCACCATCACCGAGGCCAGAAACCTGGGTCTTGTCCTAGGTTTTTGTCTCTCCTTGCGCCTTATTTTAAATTATTCCTCCTCCACCTCCTCTCCTCACTGCTATAAGATGGTACATCCTCCTGCCAGTGCCCCTGGATTGCTCTCCCTGCCTTAAAGATCATCTCATTTCATCCCCCACAGTTACCAGAATATTCATTCTGAAATGCAAATCTGACCTACAGTCCCTGCATACAGCTCTTCAGCACCTCCCCTGCCCCTCAGGATAAAGTCTGGGCTCCATCACCTGGCACTTGGGGTCCTTTGTCATCCGGTGCATGCAGCCTGATGCTCCTCAACTGTCCTGCCCAAGCTCTTCCCTCTGCCGGTCAGGCCTTTACACCTGCTCTGTGAAGACTGCAGCACTGGATATCCCTGTTCCGCACCCTGCCCTCCCCTTGTCGAGCTGATGTGTGTATTAACACTTGCTGATAGCCAGGAACCTTCAAAGTACTATATGGACCTTACATCACGTAATTCTCAATTGCCCTATGAAGTAGGCACTATGATTCCCCATTTGGCAGATGAGGAAGTAAAGGCACAGGGAGGGGAATATATTCTGCCAAGGTGGTACAGCCCATAAGCCAGGTGCAGGACTTGAACCCAGCCTCTTCAGTTGCATGTCTCTACCTGGCACAAAAGCTTACACAGTAGGTACTTACGTCCGCCTCCTCTGCTCAAATGTGAGTTTTTGAGTGCAGATACCGTGTCTTCAGTCATGTTCACATCATCTTAATAACCAGGGTCCCGCACTTGTCACACAGCAGGCACATTAGTGTGTGTCTGGATGAATGAGGCATTGAAGTGATGTTGTCTGTGTCTCACAAACTACATGAGAAGAGATACGAGGGGTGTGGGGGAGCAGTACAGATGTACCTGTATTTCACCCACCGCATATTTTGTCTGTGAAGACCTAACAAATAAAAATGTTACTGCCTTTGAGGAGAGTTTGGTTTGAGTGAGAAACTTAAATAGTTGAAAGAACTTAAATATTGAACCTCAAAAGGTAATTCTTGTTCCCAGTGAACATTATTAATATTGCTAGGGAGTAACTTATCTTTTTAAGGGTTCATTATGTGCTAATAGCTCACGGCAGCAGCCATTTAACTATTGCCGTCATCAAGATCTAGAGCAAACAGACTTCCTAGTACTTGGAGGACTGCTGGCCACTTTTCACATCGGCCTTGCTTTGCAAGGCTTCCTAAGTATAATTAAGGGTAAGCTTTCCGTCTTCCGATGGCAAAGTAGTGTATCAGTTAAAATGGCAGGGAGGCTTCCTAGCCCAGTTGAATTGGCAAGATAATTCATTTTGCACGTATCAAATTTATACAAAAGAAAGATTTCAGTTACTATTTTCCATGCAAAAAACAATACACTTCAAATATAGGTGTTGGTATCCTGTGGTTTCCGGAACCTTCCTCATGGGGCATCCCTGAAACATGGTCTCCAGTGTTCTTTGTAATCGTAACATGCTCATTTCATAAACCAGACCCATACAGGAAAAAGCTTTCTTTTTTTCCCCATGCAAAGGCTTATATAACTGAATGAGAGAAAAATTAATTAATTACATGAATATTAAGAGGTTACTTATCTATTATAACATTGGGCCACAAGTTGACTAATTAAAAGGAATGCAGGTTGGAAAGCTGCCACAAATCTCCTTTCATTTAGAGGGCCACAGGCTGAAGCCAGTGATTGTGCGTGACGGGCTCTGGGAACAATGGTGCAGCGCACAGACCGTCCAGATGAAGCATGCTCGTCTGAATTACGCCGACGACAGGGTGGCCTACAGGCAAACAAAATGGTTAAACAATACATAATCAAGTTTTTATTTGGTATTTCCTGCGAGGCTGTACCAGTTGCCAGGGAGTGTACTGTATTTTTTCTTTGGCTGTATTAATTGTTGACCATGGCTGGCAGAGCACCAAACAGGGACAGATAAGGGGGAAAATGGCATCTGGACATTAAAGCCCCAAGTGTACTAGGGGGAAGAAAAGCACAAAAAATTACAGCATATATCAGGAATTTTCCAACTAACGATGTGCGGATGTGGTAGCGCGAGGGAAAGAGAGCCAAACTGAGCTTGCTTTGTTCACTAAGAGAGGCCCCCCTGTAACATTCCTTTTCGCTGTGCATATTTTGGCTTCATTTGTACAGTTTTAACTTTATACTGTGTGTGGAGAAGCTCAGTTGTGATTGGTTGTTCCTGATAAATTATATTGCAGTAATTAAAGTTCATGGATAGCTGTTATGTTCTTAGTTATTTAGAAGCTGTTTCAAAAACGAAGTCTAAGCTGAAAATTTCTTTTGAGTGACATGTCATTACTGTATAAAGGATGGCAACAATTATTTTCATTGATTTCAAACAGTTTTTTTAAAGACAATATTAATTTATGGAGACAAATAAGAAACAATGTCTTAAAACCTGGGATAGGATCTGGGAGTGAGTAAATCTTGTAGCCTGCAAGTGAAATATTCCCCAACAGGTTTGTAAAACATGAAAATTTGTGATAGGGATAATCCCCTTTGCTACTTTTAGATTCCATTTAAAATGCAAAAGTAATATATAAATATTAGTAAATCTATTGCAGAAACAAAGTATTGCAGTTTCATGACCTCAGTTAGAAGTCATATGTTACTGTTTTAATTCACTAATAAAATGAAAAATCTCCAACGGATCACAGCTCCCTTCTTGAAAGATTGATAAGCCCCGGAGCCCCCAGTAATAATAATTGTAATGTATACCAAACCTTTAGAACTGTGAAATGTGTTTTCCAGGGGATTCTTTTGCAGTGCTAGCAATCTGTCTGCGTGCATGGCTCTCAGACCCAGTGGGTACACCTGCAGTCTCGGGCAACACTGGGTTTGAACTCTAGCCCTGACACATGGCTAGCTGTAGGACTGGACTGTAGTTATGAACACATTCTGAACATCCATCTCATGGAATGTGGGTACAGAGGTGCCTCCCTCGCAAGCTATTACAGGATTTAAATGACAAAATTTGTAAAGTCCTTAGTGAGGTACCAGGCATATGGAAAAACCACAATAAACTTTGGCTGCTGTTATTACATCTTTCCTGTTGAGAAGCTCTGGGGTTTCTTTTAGCTTCTCAAAACGTTTCTGGTTGGTGTCTGTGTTAAAGTTCGAGAGATTTTCTTAGTCACCATTGACTTCTACAATAGATAGCAAGGAACAGGTTGTCTGGTCTTCCATAACAGCTGGGACAGTGGTTTTGATTGCTCCTAAACATTCTTAGAGAAGCTGAAATTTTAACAACTGTTTTCAGAAGCACGTATTAAAACCCAGTTATTAGTTGAGAAAAGCTGAAAATCAGTATTCTTAAATAGTGTCGTTCTTCTAAAGATGGACTTCAAGCTACAGGATGTGCATACTTCATGGTGTTACAGACAAACTCCAGAAACACAAAGACCAACACTGTCTCATATTTGATCGAATGGTTTTCGTAAGATTCATTTTAATGACTTGTACATATTAATTACATTTTCTAGTGTGTGTTGTTCTTCATTTTCACCTCCAGAAGTCTTAACCCTTAACCCCAAACATGTGTAAAGGGCTCATACACACTGAATATTAGAATTACATGATTCATTCCAACATCCCAGGAATTCAGTATGATCTTTGTTCGATAAAGGGAAACCACTGTTAATGGTGATCAAAGTGTAGGTCCCAAATATTTTTAAATCCATAAAATGTCTCGTAGGCCAAAGTATTGCTTAAAATAAATATGAATCCCTGACATTAGACCAGTTTTTCTCAAAGTAAATCTTACGTCCTGAAAACATTTCCAGGCCTTAAATAATGTTACTGTTGAATACATCTCTTGAATCATTGAGTAAAGACTAATAAAACATACATGTATGTGTTTTTTATGGGATCTTTAAAGATTATTAATTGGGAATAAAAGATTATTAATTCTCCCTCACTGAAACAAGACCAACTATAATAATAAGCTAAACGTGGCCAGCTTTAACTTAAAACTAGAAAACTCCCTTTTCGTTTCTACAATTGGCTTTTTCTCTTCAGCTGCTTTTTAAGTTGGGCTGTTAGCAATTTAGCCTGTCTTTAATTTTAAGCACCATTCTTCCAGTCCGGAGATCCCTATAGGAAGCCCCACTCTCATAGCCTCGCCTCCCATTGGCTAGCTGGGAAAAGAGCATTTCTGCATAAATTGGATGCTTCCTTCTCCCCTGGAGACCAAATATGCTCATGTTTCACAATCCCCTGGTTTGTAAGCATGAGTCCATTGCCCGAAGCTGGAAACTTTCACTTTGTAGAACACAGCACACATCAAAATCCAGATTCAATCCCCCTGACTTGCCTGTGGGTCCAATAGGAGACTGAATACATGCTTCTTAATCCAGTGTTTCTGAGCTGCTCCTGCTGAAATCAGAAACCGATGTGCATGGGAGAGGTGTCCTTCAAAGAAAGGTATTTCCTTTGTGCAGCACCAGTGCTCGCAGAACCCAAGGGGTTAACCTGAGAGCCGCTTTGAAAACAGAGGCGAAGGTCACTGGCGGCAACAGCAAAGACTTAAAGCCTGCCGTCCTGAGCCTTTCACCCTGCCTTTCCCACCCAGGGGATTGTAAACATTGGCTCCCGGCCACCAAGTCCCACTGCACAGAACTTCTCTGTGCTTTCAGCATATACATTTATGCTTTTTTATGGAAGCTGAAGCAAAGGCGCATTATTGCTGTGAGCACAGAGAACATGTTTCTGTTCAATGAAAGGGGAGGAATTCTGTCCTGCTGGAATGTGAAAGCATGCAGACACGCTTATTTAGTGCTGCTTCACATGTAACTTAGCTGCTGCTCTTAGTCTGACTTTCCCAAGTCAAAAGAATGTGTAGAATGCTGTCACTTAATCAGAACCCAGAAGAGCTCTTTTATCTGCCATTTGTTAGTAACTAGCAATATTGCCCTTATCTCTTTGTCCTTTAGCTCCATCCAGTGCCCTCTGATAGGAGAACTGGTAACATGGAAGCACTTATTACCTTGAGAATTGCTTCTTGTTTTTCTTTTTTAAAACTCACAGTTTTTTTACCACCACCAAAGAAGTTAATGGGGTTTTCTTTAATTCAAATAAAGTTGCCCTAGCCCTAGGATCATAGTTGTTTGATAATGTTTGAAAGAAACCAAGGTGATTCATATATTTATGTTGCCGTTTATACCTGATTCTTCAAAAGTTTGTGACTCATCCATGTAACTTATAATAACCTTCACTGATTCAGTTGCAGGAAAACAGAATGGAATTTCCAGAGATATTACATATAACCTTAATTTCTCCCTCCTGAACTTTTGAATATATTGAACAGGGCTTAATATCATTCCATACATCAGTAATTTCCTGTTATTTCAGTCATGTGATAAAATAATTTTTCTCATCGGTGATTTCTAAAGACATGAACAGGGGATTCATTTTGATAGCTCCATATGTTACAGTAGGTAGGGGCAGAAGGATTATAACCCACATCATTCCTCTTTGCTATGCTATGCTCCTTTTTTCGAGGGGACTGTATTTCTTCGGCAGACATATAAAATCCTACCCCTTTCTTCTGAAATGGCTATTATGGGTGTATTTTGTAATAAATTTGGACGCTTGCCTCCAGAAAGTACAGTCAGTCACTGGGCATTCCTGTTTGAACAGTGATACTGACGACTGTGAGGAGAAGGCTGGGCCGAGAGCAGTCCCTACCCCTGTGCACAGACACGCCGGCGGGACTGCTCTCCAGCCTGTAGCTGCACGTGACAAGAGATTGGTGGCGTTGCCTTTTGTCTCGCCATCTAAATGACTTTTTAAAAAAGATTTTATTAATTTATCCTTAGAGAGAGGGGAAGGGAGGGAGGGAGAGAGAGAGGGAAAGAGGAAGATACCAATGTGAGAGAGAAACGTGGTCGGTTGGCTGTCTCTCGCACACGCCCCAGCCAGGCACCAGCAACCTGTTGCTTTGCGGGACAATGCTTAACCTACTGAGGCACGCCGGTCAGGGCTAAGTGACTTTTTAAGATTCTTCGCAGTCTGTTTTGGAATTTGTTTTGCTATATAGAATCACAGATTCTTTTGGGTACCAATTATTGTCCTTTAAAATGTCCTTCTGCACAAAATTCTATTTCTTTAAAAGTGAGGTTTCCATGAACGATGTTCCTGAGGATGTAGATCTGCATGTGGAATTTATTCATTCTTTTTTTGAATTTTTATTGTATTTTTTCTTTACCATTTAACCCCCTCATATCCCCCTTCCCTCTGTAATCACCACACTGTTGTTCATGTCCATGAGTCCTTTTCGCTCCATCCCTCCACCCCCAACCTTCCCCCCCACCATAGCTGTCATCCTGTTCTCTGTCTATGAGTCTGTCTCTATTTTGCTTGTTGGTTCAGTTGTTCATTAGATTCCACCTATGAATGAGATCATATGGTATTTGCCTTTCTCTGACTGGCTTATTTCACTCAGCATAATATTCGACAGAGAAAGCAAGTATATACAATGTCTAAAGATTATTTAGACAGGCAGTAAAATAAAACTAGACCACCTTCTTACACCACACGCAAGAGTAAATTCAAAATGGATTAAAAACTTAAAATATTAGTCCCAAAAACATAAAAATCTTAGAAGAAAACATAGGCAAAATCCCAGACATTACTCATAGCAATATTTTACTTGATATATCTTCCCAGGCAAGGGAAACAAAAGGAAAAATAAATAAATGGGATTATATCAAACTAAAAAGTTTTTGCATAGCAAAGGAAACCATCAACAAAATAAAAAGACAGCCCACAGAATGGGAGAACACATTCGCCAGTATGTCTGATAAAAGGTTAACATACAAAATGTATATAGCACTGACAAACCTCATCACCCAATAATACCCCAAACAATCCAATTAACTAGTGGGCAAAGGACCTGAATGGACAGTTCTCCAAAGAAGATATACAGATGGCAATAGACATATGAAGAGATGCTCAATGTCATTAATCAGAGAGATGCAAATTAAAACCACAGTGAGACAGCACCTCACACTTGTCAGAATGGCTATCATCAATACATCAACAAACAGCAGGTGCTGGTGAGGATGCTGAGAAAGCGGAACACTTTAGCACTGTTGGTGGGAATGCAGATTGGCGCGACCACTGTAGAAAACGGTGTGGATACCTCAGAAAATTAAAAATGAAACTGTCATTTGGCCCAGCGATTCCACTTCTGGGAATATATGCAGAGAAACTTAAAACACTTATTCATTCTTAATTATAGGATTGTAGGACGTTGAAAGGACGTCAGAAATTATCTAATGTGACCTCTTGATTCTATAGTTTAGGGATGAAGTTACCTTTTTTTTTGACGTGGTTATTTATCTGAGACTAAAAACTGGGTGTCCAAATCTCAATCCAGGATTCTCTCCCTTACCCCATTCAGTCATATACCTCCTGAGTTCACTGATGACCAACAATGAGACTAACAGGTGGCTGGTGTTTGCACCGTGGGTGAATCGAAGCATCTAGACGTTCACACGAGTGATTGTGAGCTGATATTTTGTACACCAAGTGGGAGGTGACGTGAAGTCTTCATCTTCGCTTGTTTCCAAGGCACATGGGGCCTGGCTGATCAGCCATCCACCTCATCAACGCGTCGCCTCAATTTCAGTAGGACGAGTTTCTCACGATTTTTGTAGAGTCCTCTTTTATCTCTCGCCCCCTCCAGTGAGAATGACTTCGCATCACAGCAGTGAACTCTGCATCAAAGCTGGCAGCATAACCGAAGCTGTGCACGGAGGCTAACTGAGAACACCAAATGCTCTTATGACTAGATAGGAGTCCAAAGACTGGAGAAGAAAATGAATTCTTTTCAACACGCACCTATTGAGCTTATTGTTTTTTAAAGGCAAACGTCATATGTACTCATTATGAAAAATAGAAACGTTGTCCATAATGATAACTTAGTCAGGAAAATGCCAGTATAAATCAGGAAGCCGGCATAAAGGTATGGATGTACCAGACATAAAAATGGATAAAATGCCTGGTTTTCATTACTAACACTTATTTCTCATAATACTTCCCCTGAGGAGAATCATAGAAAGGCTTAATCCTGTGTAGCTCCGTTAAAAAATGAATCTATTATAACAGTTAAAAAGGATTTGGGAATCCCAATAAAGAAGCTTCCATTCTCTTCATAGGTAGCAGCTTCCTAGTCTAAGAAATCGAGACAGAAATGTACTGCGATTGGTGCATATGGACTTACCTGTGGAGTGAAGCTGGTGCTCAGCTGCATATTCAGCCAACTCACTGTTGCAGTCCCGTCCTGTTAATGCCGATTAGTTAGACAGTGCTGCAGGATGTATCTCACAGAGATTTCTGAGTGCCGTGGTTTTCAAGTGGGAGAGCTTTCGGTTCTGGCTCAGGGGGGCAACAAGACAACACCCCTCGGTGTAGTCCATGATGGCTTGTTCCTCTCTTGTGTTACACAGATTTTCATGCATTTTTGAAAATAGCTAAATTACTTCCCTGTATTTGAAATATGTGTCTCTGCACCCAGGCTTTCTTTTGTATTAGGCTTTCTTTACATCTGAAGTCGGACATCGCTCCATGTATATGGAGGCCTTTTTCTCAAAGAGGTTTACCCCCTCTGCTGGCTCTGTGAAATGAAGCACATAGTGAGTAGGCATTTAGGTCCTCAGTTAACGTCATTGGTGAGTACCGGAAACCTGGGTCTTAAGTAAAACTGTGTATAACAAAACCAGTTGTACCATAGACCAAGTGACACAAACAAGAGTGAAGTTCCTGTGGCATATTTCTGGTCACAAAAACATCACCAAACTTCTAAATAAAGACCTAAAATATCTCTAAAATTAAGTATTGAAATAAATTGTGAACTCTACATACACTTAAGAAAGGTGAATTAAAACATGTAAGATAATTATGTTCCAACCCAGTTATTCCAGTTCAAGGTCATGGCTGGCCAGAGCATGTGCCAGCAGTGAGGGCACCAGGCAGGAACCCACCCTGGACAGGATGCCCTGCCATCACAGGGCCACTGCTGCCTACACACGCACTCAGATGCGGACAGTGCAGACCACACCAGTTAACCTCACATGCACATCGGGGGCGGGGTCTGGATCGCCCAGAGAAATCCCGCCCAACAGGGGGAGACAACAAACTCGATACAGACGGTGGCGCCAGCCAGGTATCTTTTTTTTTCCCTCATCAACATTGTAAGGAAATGACGTTATTTGAGGACCTGCTGTATTTCTGATTACAAATCCCAGGGATTGCTTACATATGATCTTTGCCTTAGACTTTTTCCAAAGTGTAAAATTAAACTTTACTTTGGCTTCCTCTAATTTGGGATATAAAATCGCCCAAGAATCTGAGATATTTTACATTCCTTTTGAGAACAATATGAAATTCTATGAGACTTGCAGTAATTTGACATTTAAGAAAGTCTGGCATGCAGATTTATAGTATAAAATAGGTGCTCAATAAATACTAATTTCTTGATTGCAGTCATATTTTTATTGTATACAGATTGTATGTACTTTATTATAGGAGCTATAAATCGCCTATTTTCTTTAATGAAGTCATCTCTGTTTTCATAGCACTTTCTCCATGCCTTATTATAATTCCAACCACACTGTATTACCATTATTTCTTTTTATAGTTGCCTCACTAGACTGCAAGCTCCTCCAAATCAGACATTGTCTAATATCTGTCTCTGCAGTCTCAATTCCTGTCATGTTAGCTTGCCCAGTAAATACTGGTGAACTTCAACATTACACTAGAATAAACTTCTTCCCAAATGGTGTATCAACAGCCAGAAAGTTTTAATAACCAGAATCTTTTCTACGTTCTACTTTTATCTTAAAGGGGTCATTGAAAGTAAATGAAGTATTCAGAACTGTCAGTTTCCAAATGTGAGCATATCTGTGCCGACAGAAATAGGATAGTTCACAAAGACATCACTACTTCTTCACCATCTGTATTTGTATAGTGGTAGTCGATGTTATAATGGTTATACCAAAGGCCCAAAGGGTACTTTTGCAACTTTAATTTTCATTTTGTACTTTTATTTTCAGTGCAAAACAATATATGTTGCTTGCTTAAAGCCAGTGATATCAGCTCTTATTTTTCAGGATGACACTAGTTAAGATGTTAAGTTGCATGCATGCATACATTTCGGAACTTCTTTTGGATTATTTGTGCTCCTAACCTTGTGCAATGTGTTGTGCTGTTGCTTTTCAAAGCATTTTTAAAGAACCCTAATTCCATAAGATGATAGTAAGTGTTATGTGAGAGGCAGAATACCATTCTGTGAACAATACTTGGTAAAGCTTCGATTGAATAGGTTTCTTTTTAAACTGTAGAACTTCTCAGACCCTTTAATATGGTAAATAGGGTAAGAAAAAATGTGACCAAGATTTAACAGTGTAGCCAAACGGATGCCTTCCACATCTCCAGGATACGTTTTCCGTCAGTCAGACTGTAAGTCCCGTGGGGGTAGGAACTGCTTCACTCCCTAGTGCTGAGTGCCAGCCTGTGGACAGCACTTTGCAAACGTTCACCCACCCAATGAAGGCAGTGGTTTCTGCAGTTTTTCAGAGTTTCTAAACAAGGGAAGATGCTACTGGATGTACATGGATGATTGTCCTATAGCCCACCTCCAAAATAGTGGCCATGGCTCCCATGTTTGCCCATGTTTAAATTTCATGCCCGGGAACGTGTCTACGTGATGTCTTCAGAAGGAGAAGCAGCAGCATTTGGGTTCACTCTCTGAACTAAGCTCAGGGACTACACTGACAGGCATGGTTTTGTCCTTTAGTTTATAACGATGTTTCAAAATTATTTCCATACAGGACAGCTAGCACAAACCATCATCCAACAACTTCTAAGACTTTTACATTATTAACATTTTAACCTTGGATCTTGGCACAAACATTTCAGAATATTATTCAGTTTCATTTTAATGCCTAAATTGTGTAAGAACTCTGTATAAATATATACTTTGTACACCTCCAAAGGACAAACAGAATGCTTAAAAGAGTTGGGAATTTTCTGAGTCAGATGTAGCAAGAGCAAAAGTGAGAAGAAAAGCCTAACATGTTAACATTGTCTTAAACCAGTGAGTCATCCATCTGTGCACAAATGATAAATATCACTATTTATTCTATCTTTACAGAGAGCATAGTTAGTGCTTTAATAAATCCAAACTATATTGTCATTTTTAGAGCCATATATTATAAATTTGTTAGTTAAAAGTGTAGGCGGTACCACTATACACTAACTTGAATGGTTGAGAATATCAAGTGGTAGCAAAGATATGGTGGAACTAGCCCTGGCTAGTGTGGCTCAGTGGATTGAGCATGGGCATTGAACCAAAGGATCACCAGTTCGATTCCCAGTCAGGATACATGCCTGGGTTGTAGGCCAGCTCCACATGAGAGGCAACCACACGTTGATGTTTCTCTCTCTTTCCTCCTCCCTTCCCCTCTCTAAAAATAAATACATAAATCTTTAAAAGAAAGAAGATATGGTGAAATTGGAAACTCTCATGAATTCCTAGTGGGAGCATAAAATTGTTCAACTACTTGGAAAAAACTGTTTTGTAACATCTACTAAACATACGTATTCTCTCTCTCTCTCTATATATATATATATATACACACACACACATATACATATATATACATATATATACATATATATGAGTGAAATGAGCACCATGTCCAACAAGAGGTACACAGAAATGTTCACAGAAGAATGTTCATTCACCATAGCCAAAAGTAGAAACACCCATCAACAGGAAAAAAAAAAAGAGAGAGAGAAAGGCTAAATAAACCCTGGGTTGTTGACCCAGTGAAACACTAAACAACAGTGAAAGGCAACAAGTGGCTGATGCACACAACCACATAGATAATCCACAGGTTAGATTGAGCAAAAGCAGCCAGACGCAAAACCTGCGTATCTCCTGTCATAGGACGCTCCCAAACCAGCAGCGCTGACCTGTGTGGCAGAAGTCAGAGAGGTGGTACAGGAGCGACACTGACTGGGGAGGGCCCTAGAGGGCCTTCTGTGGTGACGTAAATGTTCTGCATCATGTTGGTTAGTAGGCGCATACGTGTGTAAAAATGCATTATACATCAGCCCTGGCTGGCGTAGCTCAGTGGATTGAGCGCGGGCTGTGAACCAAAGGGTCGCAGGTTCGATTCCCAGTCAGGGCACATGCCTGGGTTGCAGGCAATGACCCCCAGCAACCGCACATTGATATTTCTCGCTCTCTCTCTCTGTCTCCCTCCCTTCCCTCTCTAAAAATAAAAATAAAATAAAATAAATCTAAAAAAAATAACTTAAAAAATGCATTATATCTTAAGATCTGTGTATACTTTAATGTAAACCAAAAAAAAGGAATAGCTTAAACAATCTATCTACCTACCTGCCTATCAGTAGGTGCCCCTAAGTAACAAAAACTTATTTGCTCTTCTCAAGACATTTTCTCTAAAGTTTGATGTATAAATTTGATTCTGTTGCCATTTTTATGAATCTGGAAGACTTTTTGTACATTCAGAGTAATCCAAAGGCAGATGGATTTCTTTCCTCGCTGGTTTGGTTTTGGTTTTGTGGTTTGGGAGCAAGTTTGCAGTAACTTCTTGGTCGTACATATAACAGATAGTTACTGAATGCCTTGTGTGTGCCAGACAGAGTGCCAGGCTTCGGATACCTGAAGGTCATCAAGACCCAGCCCCTGCTATTTGGTCTCGTAGGGGTGACAGGGTGGAAGCAGATTCTTGTGGTAACACCACACATCAGCAGGGGCCGTGAGAGATGTGTGTTGTGTAATACAAAGAGCCACTCCCCCTCTCAGAATGTTCCGGAAGGCTTTCACCGATTTCATCAGTAGGTCCTGCTTTTATTTTTGCCATATATCAGAGTCCTCTTTATATTGAGCATCTATAATAGCTATTTAAAACTACTCAGTCACTACAAAATATTCTAAATATTTTGTCTGACCTAGGCGTTTTCTTAGGTATCATTGTAATCACTTCTTAGACCATTTTTCAAAGCCCTAGCAGTTTCAAGGATGAAAGAGGCTACCTGCCACAGATTTCTAGAAAGCAGCAGCATTCTTTGAAATGCTTATAAATGGAAAAGTAGTTTTTCTTTGAATCATTTCTGAGGTCAAAGCAAAGTTCTACCTAACCTGGAGGGTTACTTTTCCTTTCAAGTAGCGTTTGCATGCAGCAACCACACTGGCCCGAGCCCGTGTGCAGGGAGTTCCTGCGCCTAGGTGAGAAGCCTTCCGCTGGTTTTTATGTTCACACATGTGTCTCTCCTAATAGCGGATGTACCTAGAAATACTCTGCCAAGTCCTTGGTAGTAGTGTGGTTCTTCTTAGAAACTGAGACAATTTTAAGAGAAGCATTGTGGCTCATCAAAAACAAATGAATTTATATATTTTATAATTATTTAACTAGTGGAACTGTTCTCCCTATAGTGATCCTTTCCCCTTCACTCATACGAGATCTAAAGATATTACAATTTCTGTAAGGATAGAAAAGTATTTTAGAAAAGAAAGATGGGGAAATTTTTAGAAGAAAAAAAGAAAGGGGAGAATTCAATATAAAAGAATCAAATTCATGCAAGAAAGAGGGGAAGGGGCTAGGACACATGTTTTATATCAGACTGTTTTTTTAAGTAACTTTGAAATCAGAGAGTGACATCCACAGTGATGCAATCACGCCTGTATAGTTGCACTGAGTCTTCAAACCTGAGCATTTGCTTTGTGCAGTGATGCTGATTTTTCTTGTACCCCAGAACGGTGTTATAAAGTGGTGGGCAAGAGTAATCAGGGTCTCCAAACTGTGTATTTTCCACAGAATTTTAAGACGTTGAAGAATGTTTGAGCCTGAACTCAGATTTTAAAACCATGCTTCCATGTCACTCATCACTTGCACTAACCGTGTTTCTTGCAAGTGCTCATTTAGTACGTTTACATGCAGCCCATGTAAAAATGAACATAGTAAAAATGAACATAGTACCCAAGGAGAAAGAAGACACAGGCTTTAGAGACATTTGACTATCTTCATAATAAAGTGTCAGTTTTTAAAATTACAAATCTGAGTAATTATGTAGCCTCCCAAAGCATATAGATTTTCTTAAGAGTTAAAACTACTTCTAAAAGGAAACGAGGAGCTCTGTAGCCTGCCATATCCTGTATTCAGAATAATTTTCATTTCTACTTATCTGTGAAGGCTGAAGGAATGTCTACAAATATTTGCTTGGTTTCTATGGTGAAGGCAGAGTGAGATCAAGTGTGTGATTGTTTAGTGTCAAAATCAAAACTATACTGTACTTCTAAAAAGAGAATGAGTTTGTTACTTGAAACATAATAGTCATTTAGCAAGTGGTAACTATTTTAAGTTTCATGAGTTCAAGATGAAATTTAAACAATACAGCCTGAAGGAAAACATGGGCCCTTCAGGCATTTTAAAACTTCATGTTACAAAAATAAAGTGGTCATCACACTTTATTAAAAAGTCATCTGTTGCCCTGACCGGTGTGGCTCTGTTGTTTGGGCATCGTCCTGCAAAGCAAAAGGTCACCAGTTCCATCTCAGTTGGGGCACATGCCTGAGTTGTGCGTTCGGTCCCTAATTGGGGTGTGGATGGGAGTCAGCTGATCAGTGTTTCTCTCTCTCTCCCCCTTCCCCATCTCTAAAAATAAATACATAAAATATTTAAAAATAATAATAATAAAATAAAAAGGCATCTGTTCACTAAAGATAATGTTCGTGGACTCTTAGAATTCCTGGTGTCCATATGAGGACATGACTGTGGTCTACAAATTTATACTGTAATAGAAACCCTTGTGTCCTACCCTAGGTTATTCATCCTAACCCTGTAACCATCCATTCTGCTGTCTCCTGGCTACCCATACATTTAGCGGAACATACATTTATTTTATGCCTGCTGTACACAGCACTCTGGGAGGTGCTGGGGGTGAAAAGTCCACTTAGGAGTGGTCTTTATCCTCAAAGGACTGGCTTGGGATCTCATAGGCAGTAAGTACACACTGAATGGGAGGCTGTGTGAGTGCTGTGGTTACGCGTAATAGGGGAGGACTGGGCAGGGCGAGGTGCACAAGAATTAAGGATGGTGTTGTGAGAGGACATTCCAGAGAAAGGTCTCAGCGTGTGGGAAGCCACAAGGCGTGACAGCACACTATTTGAACAACGATAAAACCTCTGAGCAGGTAGAGGAAAGCTTTTGTGTGAAGGTAAAACAGGTGATAAAAGGAGGGAGCCAGATCATGAGGGCATTGGGAATAAATGGAACTTGAACCTGACCTTAAACTCTCTGGGGAGTAGATGAAGGATTTTAAGCAGGAATGTGGTGAGCACAGCTACAGGTGCAGTAGAGAGGAAGGAGACAAACTTTTAGGAAAAGAGCCCAGGGGAAGCCTTGGTGACCATTGGGACAGGACAGGGGTCCCATAGAATTGTCAGAATCTGGCAACTTCATTGATAACGGAGATGAGCGAGGAACCCAAGGAAGTGGTGATTTTGCTGCAAGCAGAGAGAGAGAGAATCTAAGAGAAGTAAGCATCAGAGAAAAGATAGCTCACCCATTTTGAGACAGAAGTACTATGGGAGTGCTCAGTAGTGAGGTTCAGGAGACATTGGATATGCAGGTCAGATACTCTGCAGAGTATGACTTGAACGGCATCCACATACCATGTCCCACCAAAGACAGTGCATCACATGAGAAAAAGAACTATCTGAGGGTCTAGCCTTTGCCACATGCTATGTGCCATATGGTATTCCATTGCCACATCATTTAGGGACTCTTAGAATGCTAACAGAGGTCACCGTACAGACCATCCCATCCGAACGTCCCCTTACAGATGGAAAGACTGAGGCTTAGAGAAGTTGCCACCCACACACACTGCTTTCATCTACAAACCGAATGTATTAGTTGGAATCCCAACGGGAAATTGATGGCACACTCAAAATAAGATAATTCAAGGAGGGTTTGTTTACAGAGACAAGATTTACAAAGAAGTGGGTTCAGAGGAAGTGTGGGGCATGGCGCTATGACTTGAGCTCTAGTTGCAGCCAGACTGGTCCCATTCCTAGGCTTGAAGGGGAGAAGGGGAGCAGGTACCAGAATCAGGTAGAGTAGGCTGCCCTTAATGGACATTGACTTTGTGATGGATGGCTGCGTGGCCAGCTCTAGATGAGCTTGCTGGGAGGAAATCAAGGAGTTAAAGATTCTGCCTCACCCCTCTCCCTCTGAACTCCTGCCTAGTCTCCCCATTGGCCAAACCCAGTAAGAAGCTGGAAACGCACAATAGGCACAGACCCGCCTCCTGGGGCAGAGCCCTTTAGGAAAGGCAAAAGGGAGATATCCAGCACAGTGTTCACAACATGCGTTTCTGCCTTCAAGCATGTAGCCATATAATAAGGGAGATTCAGATTAACATCTACAAAGTTTTTTAGGTTCTTGGTTAAAAGGGTTCATGAATTTTTTTTAAAAAAAAAGCTGTTAAATTGAATATTAAATAGGAGTGGTTTCCTCTGAAATGTATTTTCAGTCAGAGTTGTCCTTGGCTCTCCTTTATCTTATACTGTTATTGATTTGGTTCAAAAAAATTGTGAATAGAGATCAAAGCACTTTAAACAGATACATCCACTTGTGTAAATATCCTTGAATGCCACCCCCCGCCCAGTCTTCCGCTCCCCCTCTGGTTGCCAAGTCCATTCAGCACCTCTAGAGGCTGTTAATACATGTAATGATTGTAATAAACATTGTATTTGCTTTGGTTCCAGCTGGCTCCAACCACCAAACTCCGTCCATAGTTCCTATTGTTATCTTTGCTTAGTAGATAACTGCATTGTTATCATTAGAAGCCACCTTTGTCATAGATTTCAAAGTGTTGATCTTCTATACATTACAATCATTGTTTCCCTCAACATGTTTTTAAATTTACCCCATGTTTTTGTTTTTAAGGATATTTAGAACTATAAAATGCAGGTAGAAGTTAAGTACACTGCTGAGAACTTCCTTATTTCATGCACTAAAGTCATGAAATGACTTTTTACTGGTTGAGATGTTTTTACTGGTTTTGTCCATTTTCGATACAGCTTTCAAACAAAAATTAATGTATTTGCACATGTGTTCCTTAAACTGGTTTTAAGATAGGCAGTCTTCATCAGAAGTTGTTAGAGGCACAGAAGTATAATAATTCCTAAGCCAACAGAATTTATATTTTACTGTCAGGAAAAATTGTTGCAATTTGTCCTCAAAAACTGGAAACATATTTTAAATCCCCAGAAATTGTCATCATTTGAGATGTTTTACAGTGACTTAAAGTGAGGGTTACAGGAGGCTGGGTCAGAGAATGTAGAGCAGCCACATAAATTAGCAAATTAAAACTGGGGAAACTCTTGATAAACTAGGGAACAAGTGTTAGATTTATATCTATTGAAGAAGGTAGTGATTTCTTATATTTAAAAGTAGCCTTTGGACATTGTTGGGGTTATCTTCTTAAAGAATTAACCAGAAATGTAAATTTTGAAACATTCACTCTTTGTTTTAGAATTTAAGCGTGTTGAAGTCCACAAAGATTAAACCAAAAAGATGTCTCTTTAGACAAATACTGATAGTTCAAATAGAGTGTAAACATAAACCTGATTAATGAACCTAAGTCCTCTCTCTTTGTTACAGTGGTTCACATACACAGACACCAAGCAAAAATCCTGAAAATACCAAAGAGATTTTTAAACCTTAGCTTTCATTGGAGTTATTAAATGGGAATTAGATGAATAGATGTCATACCATACAAAGCACTGATGTGGATCAGAACTGAATTTTGAAGTAATAGAAACCATTTTTAAAAACACGTTTTTTTTTTTTTTAAGGAAATCTTGTGAACACCGAAGGATAGCTGAAGTTTTTGGGATTTGCATGCTCTTTTAAAAGTTCACATTCAATATTTCAAAGTAAATTTAATAACAGCCTGTATGTCTGCCTGTTCACTTGTGGGAGTTTGGAGTGCTGTGCTGGATGCTGAGGAAGGAGCACAGGGTTGAAGCTGGGCAGCCCTGGTGGGAATCCCAGCCCTTTCACATCTGGGCTTCGTGACTCCAGCCGTGCTATCCAGCCTCCTGACATTCCTTTTCTCAGCTATAAAATGTGCTTACTGATGGCAACTGATTGGGCTTGCAACGTTCTACCTCCTACACTTCCAGGTTTTTGTTCCCACTGTCCATTTAAAACTTGTCCATTTAAAGTGTTGATCTTCTATACATTACGATCATTGTTTCCCTCAACATGTTTTTAAATTTACCCCTATATTTTTGTTTTCAAGGATATTTAAAACAAATATGGTGTCTGTGTGCCCTGGCAGACATTTTTGTATCACACCTGTAATTGTGACATTTACACCCACGCATGACCTGCAGATAAAAATTAGAATGTCTTTCATACTGTTTCAAAACTTATTTATTCACTTAACAGTGTATCATGGATGTAACAGTGTATGTAACAGTGTATCCTGTTCACATACATTTTGTATGTGAACAGGAATGAGCAGGATGAAAAACTCGCTCATCTTTTTTGATGGCTGAATAACATACCCCTGTTGGAAATTACTGTGGCTCAAACATCCTGTGAATACCTCCTTGTATACTACTATGAATATTTCTGTAGGATAAATTTTCACAAGTGGAACTCTGGGCCAGACACAATGGGCACTGTTAATTTTATACATAATGTCAGACTGTCCTCTAAAAGGGTTGTGCCAGTTCACAATTTAAGTTTTCCCCCACCTTGGCCAATCCTGAATAGTGTTATTCTGTTCATTTCTGCCCATCAGGCCCTTTATTATGATGGCCTTCTTCCTTGTTTCCTTTCTTTCTTCCTTTTTTTTTAAAGATTTTATTTATTTATTTTTAGAGAGGGAAGGGAGGGGAAAGAGAGAGAGAGAGAGAAACATCAATGTGCAGTTGCTGGGGGCCATGGCCTGCAACCCAGGCATGTACCCTGGCTGGGAATAGAACCTGCGACACTTTGGTTCGAAGCCCGAGCTCAATCCACTGGGCTACGCCAGCCAGGGCTCTTTCTTCCTTTTAATGAGACGGAATATATCTGATAGTTTTTGCTTCTTGTAAATTACCTTTCTTATTTTTTATCTATTTTTCTGTTGTATTACTTTGTTAGTGTAATTTGTTTTAGATGTTTTCTCACAGTCAGTTATTTGTATTTGGCCTTTATTTATAGTGTTCCCTGAAGACAATTTCAGTTTCAAATAGCTCGATCCATAAATCTTTTCACCTCAGGCTTCTAGATTTCCCATCATGCATATGCCAATAGATCCACATCCCAAGGTCCTCTTCTTATAAGGAAAAATGTGTTTCCTCCCAACACACTTTTCTAGCTCTGTTTCTTAGGTTTTTCCATCTGTATACCATTCCTTCTCACAGATTTTTGAAAGTGGTGTAATGTAGGGATAAAACTTATTTTCTTCCAAGTGGATGGCCAGCGGTCTTACTTTCACCTATCGAGGCACATTTTCTCTCTCACTGAGAGGAAGTACAGCCACCTATAAGAACTTTAAACCCTATTAACATATCCGTCTGTTCTGGAATTTACTCTTTTTTTAATGTTAACACCACCCTTTTATTTACTGTACCTTAGAGTATATTTTGGTAACAGAGCAAATGCCCTTCATCCTTATTTCTCAAACTATTAAGCATTATTCAGCCAGAGGTACCTTATTTTAAAAATTACATTCCTCAACAAAAGCATCGGATCACTTTAAATGTTTTGTGTTAATATAGGAGTGACTATTATCTTTGTAATACAGCTTTTCCCCACCTTAGTCATGGTCTGTCTTCCTATTTTAAATTTTTTTAATGTTCTTTAACAGTAATATATCATTTTATTTATATAGATAGCACTTTTTAAAATTCCTCAGTGTTTTGCATTTTTTGTTACTATTATGGATGGGATCTTTTTCCCATTATATTTTGTAGCTGACTTACTAGGATTTGTGTATTTATTTTATATTTTATGTCCACCATCATCTAAATTCTTTTTATAATAATATTTTTCTTGTCATAAATTTTATTTGCCAAAAACATAGGCCAATGTATATAAGGCAGAAACTCTTAGAAACACAAGAATATTCGGGGGAAGGAAAACAAAAACTCGTATTCTCTTTTAGTGTTTGACAAATAAAGTATAGAAAAATATAAGGATCTGTGTGAGACAGAAATCTTGTTAATAAAGGACTTAAAAGAGAACACTCCCTTTATACCCTGCGGAACAAAAACCAAGTATGTGCATAGTCATAAAGAAAACAATAATAAATTCTACCGAGTGGAAATTGTACAGATTGCATTCTCTGACCATAACGCAATAAAATTAGAAATCCAGCAGCTAGGAGATAACCATAAATAATAATGAATTTTGTGGAAATTTTATGACCACGTGGACTGTAAAACACTTTTCTAAATAATTTATTCTTCAAATTAGTTTACTCTTTTTAAGAGAAAATTACATGTTATTTAAAGATTTTAAGTCTTTAAATTACATATTCAAAGATAAACAAAAATTAGAAACTTATTTAAAAATTCACAAAAATGAGAAAAATAGAAGTCAACAAATTATAAAACAATAATCCTCCCAAAATAAAACTTCATGTCCATTTTTTAAAATAAATTATATAGCTAAACTGACAAATCTGACTGATACAAACCAAAAACAAAAATATACAACATTAAGGAGGAGAAATCAGATTTTCTCAGAAAACCAAGGAAACAGATGATATTAAAATAATTATAAGAAATAACCATGTACAGAATTTGGACAATACATTTTTTAATCTAAATTAAATAATTTCATAGGGAAATTTATCATTAGTAAAACGGCCTCACAAAGAGGTTGCAACCTGTTGTGACTAATTGGCAGGAAGACATTCACAAGATCATTTAAGACACTTCCAAGAAGGATCCAGACCCAGATGGTTTTACAAGTAAGTCCCTAGGGACCGATAATTCTTGTGTTGTTTATTAGTATTTCAGGATATAGAAAAGGATGAAAAGCTTGCCTATCCCTAATATCAAAACATGAAAAACTAACAAAAACTATGGATCTGTCTCACTTATGAATATGTTAATATCCTAAAAAATACTAGCAAATAAAATCCAACAGTCTATTTAAAAAATAGTAGGCCATAATTAGGAATGATTTATTCTAAGAAGTCAAGGATGGCACAATATTAGGAAATCTATTAATGTTATTAATAGAATAAAAGTGATCATATTGTCATTTTAATAAACATTTTTTAAAACTTTGGATTCATCATCCATTTTGAGTGGTAACTAAATTTGAAAGGAGTGGAAGAGAACTTCTTAAACATAGCAATATTTTTCCTATCTTAAGTTGTCTAAACATTTATTTGATGATTGTAATATGTATCACTGATGAAAGTACTGAAAATGAAGTTAGTTCTACTAAAGTGTTTTGGGTTGGGTAATCAGTCAGAAATCACAGCCTGTTCAAGACAGCCTAAAATGATGCTATGTTCAGATTAAACTCTTCATCTCTGATGATGCTAGACTTTATTTCAAATCGAGATGAGAAGATAAGTGTGTGACCTCACAGTGTCCGTGTGTGTCTGTAAACCACTCGAGTGGAACTTTGTGGACAGAGTGCACCTGCACTTTCATTTACAGTATGTCCGAGAAGCAGGGAAATGTGTTCCTCCAGCTGAAAGTATTAGTCAAGAGGACCTGTGCTCAGAACTGGACACTCTGCTCAGCACAAGTAGAAAGTACCTTCTTTTTGGGGAATGACTGGTCATTGAATTTTGCTCAATTTTCTCCTAGGAAAGATTGCCTTGAAATCATTGATTTGATATTTGTCAAACCCCAATTGTACTGTGCACAGTATTGCGGTGGGCCTTTGCAGACATAACGGTGGACAAAATTGGATCCACACCCTCTAGAACAAACCATATTCTTTATGAACTATGTTACAAGGTACGAATCTCAGGTGACGGTGGGTTTGGGGAGGTAATGGCATCAAAGCTGGGCGTTGGAGGCTGAGTAGAATTTCCACTTGTGGTGAGGAGAAAGAAGAGCTCTCTAGCCTAGAAGAACACTGTCAACCAAAGCATGGAGGCATGAGCTGGAGGATATGTGTGTGTAATTGAATGGTGCTCAAACATATCCAAGAGTTACCTGAGAATTTTTTTTTAAAGAAAAGAAAAAGGAGAACTCCAGGGGCCCCACCTAATTCAGTGACTGGGAGATGAGGCCCAGACACCTGTGTTCTCCTGAAAGCCCCAAGGGTGATTCTGATGTGCAGTTGGGGTTGGGAGCCAGCGGCGGGGTCTCAGCCGTGACTTGGCTGTGAGGAATATAAAGTACTTTGAGAGATGGTGCTGGAAAGATGTGTTGGAGCCAAATGATAACTTGAGGAACATTGTTTTGGTATTGTGGATTTGTTTTCTCTTTTAATTTCTGGTACATCACCATCATCTCTCCATTAGACATCAACCAGCTATCCCTTAAACAAAACTTGACCTCTTGCACAAATTCAAAGCAAAACATGCCAAATGAGATGAAGAGGAGGAACCAGTCAAGAATCTTGTTAGATACTGCTATATTATCACCCTAAAACTTAAAACAACAACCAGTTTATTATCACTCACAATTCTGTGGGTTGAACTGGACTCAGCTGGGTAGTTCTTCTGCTCCAAGTGATGTCAACAGGGGCCACAGTCACCTGGAGGGTCATTGGGTTTCTACGTCATGATGGTCCACGCACATGGCTTGTAGTTGAGAGCTCAGTTGAAGCTGTCAACTGGAACATATTTGCAGGCCTCTCACTGCAGGGCAGCTGGGTTCCAAGAGGAAGCATTCAAAAAGGTTCAGGCTACTGAAATTTGTGTGGCCTAGCTTTGGTAGTCTCAGATGTCACTTCCTCCTTCTAAGGCCAACTCAGACTCACTGGAAGGTGCATTAGACGTCACCCCCTGATGGGAGGAGTGGTTGTGCATCAGTTTCCTGAAGCTCATGGCAGACAGTTTTGGAGACCTGCTACTGCAGTCTTCATGTGCCAAGTCCTCTACCATCAAATCACATAATAAAGCAGAATATCAGGAAATTTAGACATAAACAAAAATACAATTAGACAAAATAATATGTAAGGATAAAAGGAATCTGAGTAATATAAAAAGCTTATGTAATAGATTTATGTGTTAAATTCCTTATCTGACAATAAAGAATACATCTTCATTTCGGGCATCCATAAAATATCTGCTCTATCCTCCCTCCTGCATAAAACGCACTTGAATCCTTATGTACCCTTATAAATCTGAAGCCTTAATGATATGCTTTCCTCACCTCTCCACCTGGCAGAAACAATTACAGTTGCATTCCATCTATTATTATATACAGTTCTGTGTTAGTATTAAGTGGGGTTCTTCCCATTTTAGAATTTCTTCCTCTGAATGACTTTTTTGACACAGTATAAACAATTGGGTTACACAGTGTCTCTTAGTTCTTTTTTTTTTATTTGTTTTCTGAAAAGATCAGCATTGAAGGAGGCTTTATTTTAATTCCCCACAGCCTCATGATAAGAGTAGTTTTGACTTATCCTGCCTGGGTGCTGCCTTGAGACTTCAGAGTCACTGAAATCATCTTCCAATTTCCCAACAGTGCTCACCCGGGAACTGAGCTGTGGCCGATGCTGACACCTGTTGTCCGTGTATTCTTTTCGTAAGCCCCTTTAGAAAAACAGTAATCATTTTAAGACTTTTTAAAAAGACTTTGCTGTCTGTAACTCAGGTATTTTACCCTCCTCATGAGACACACAGAGTCTGAGGTCGGAACCTAGGTTGTGGTGATGTCATTTCCTGGCCCATCAGCGTTGACTCCCAGGCACCCGTGGCTCCTATCTCAGTGTTTCCCCACGATCTTTCTGAACCGAACCTTGGCATTCCAGCGCGCGGGACGACAGGTGAGCAGACAGCCGTCTCCTTCGGTAACACTCAGACCCGTTTGCTGTTGCAGGTCGTCACGCTGTGGTACCGAGCCCCAGAAGTCCTGCTCCAGTCCAGCTACGCCACCCCCGTGGATCTCTGGAGCGTTGGCTGCATATTTGCAGAAATGTTTCGTAGAAAGTAAGAAATACCTTTGTTTCACCCTGTCTTCCTTGGAAAGAAACTTTCTGGGTCTTTGGTCATTTTAAGTGGCCTCATATGCTTCTGTTTGAAGGAGGGTCATGTTACTCAGATCCACCTGCTTCAGGCGACCACGTGGAGGGCCCATAGAGTGTCGGTCTGTCTGACTGTGACTTCCAGCTCTAGGGAGCTCTGTTTGGAAAGGAATGCTCCACCAGTCTTCACAATTCATTTTGATTTGGTTGTGATGATAGGACACAGTGGACATGAAGCATATTATGTCATTTTTTAGGGAGGAAATAGCCTCACGGTGAACTTCATCCACAGAAGGACGACCAGCACTGTTAAGTATATGGAAATTTTGATGGTGAGAATAGTGGAAAAACACAGGACATTTAGACTGAAAAGGAACAGGCAAGGAAGAAGTCAGTGCTATTTCAGAATACTTCAAATGCTGTCATGTGGAAGAGAGATTAGGCATATTTGGGCAGTGGAGTGAGCAGAACTAGGGCCAAAGATATTAAAATTACAGAAATAAAGATTTTTGCTCAGAAAGGGGAAAAGCTAATGATTAGACAGTTAGCTGAAGAAGAGGTTGGGGTTCACGAAAATAATACATTCTCATTGAGTTCCGGGAAGAGACTGGACCACCACATGCTGAGGCATTTTCATTGAGTGGAGGGTGGGGTAGGTGACCTCCAGGGTTCTTCTGACTCAGAGAGTCTCTGATTCATTTGTTAGATAATAAGGTCATAAGAAATAGCCAAACAATATAATGGAAGATCTTCCAGGAAAATAATCCATACCTGGGTACTAAATTCAGCCTTTAAAATTAAACAGGGAACCTAATTATAATCTAACCCATTTTCTATTTTTACTTGCATGGGAAAGTGTGAGTTGGGAAGCTGAGTATATTCCCATTGGACATGTTGTGTTCCAAACAAAGCTACGTGACCACTCACAAGGAGAAGTGGTCAGCCATTGCCTGTTTATTTTTTGTTTGTTTGTTTGTACCAAATGAAGTTTTGTGTGTATAATAAACTTTGAGACCTATTTCTAGAACTCAGCAGAGTTTCCTGTAGCTCACGAGAGGGGATCATGGCCAGGAGATCAGAGTACACAGATGTTTAATGCAGGCCAGCTGCTTTACCTAACACAGGACCAAACCTCTTCCCTTATGTTACCTTTGGCTCCTCACAATAAGAGATAAGTGAGGCGTTGTGGTAAATTTATTTGTCTGATGTCAAGCAGCTAAAAAAAAAAGTAGCAGTCTTATGATTCCAATACAGCTCTTGTGTGCTCTAATCCAATGTTGCTTTTCTACCAAGGGGGAAGAAAAAAGGTAGTATTGAGTTCAGCTGCAATGTTTGCCCAACAGGCTAAGTACAGGCATACCTCCTTTTATTGCGCTTTGCAGATACTGCTTTTCTTTCTTTTTTTACAAATTGAAGGCAAGACCATCCCACCAGCAAAAAAAATTATGACTCGCTTTACTGTGATACTCAGTTTATTGCAGTGGTCTGGAACCGAACGCGCAGTATCTCCGAGGCATGCCTGTAATTGGTTTTGGAAACATGGTCCTTAGACCAGCAGTTGCAGCCTCACTGGAGACCTTAGAAATGCAAATTCTCAGGCCCCACCCTAGACCCACTGGATTAGAAGCTCCTGGCTAGGGCCCAGCAGCCTGTGCTTTAGCAAGTGCCCCTGGTGACCCTCATTCACCCTCCGTGGTAAGAACCACTGTGTTGGATGACAGGGTCACTGGCGATGAGCGTTGTTTAAATGGTCAGTTCTTGACTCCCCCTTGAAATTCTGATTCATTACTGGGCTGAGGTGAGGCCAGGTTTTGTTGTTTTTAAAAGTGCCTCATGTAATTCTTCCCATCAGACAAATATGGAAAACATTGGGTTAAAGGCTTGTGGTCAGAACAAGGAATAATTTCCTGTCAGTGCTGCAGGGTGGGAGCTAGGACTGTCGTTCCAGTCAGTCCCAGGAATAACTTGGGGTAGCTGGGAGTGGATTAGAGAACTGTTTATTGGAATTATATTTATATGTCGACAGTTGTCCTCAAATGCGGAGATTGAGGCCTTCTTTTGCTGTGGCAGGAGTGTGATTGGTTATTTTTCAGTAGGACAAGACTTGAACACCACCCGTAATTGATGACAGAGGCCAGTATTTTGCTGAAGGATATGAAAAGAAAGATAAAATTTAAGATATACTCGTATAGTGTTAAATATTCACTAGTGAGAAATTTGCTGTACTTGCAAGTATAAGTAGTCACCCCAATGGAAAAGTTACAACTCAAATTTTTATTTTGTAGTTTTAAAACATTTTCCCAGTGAAGTGATAGCATGATTGGTAATCTGGTTCCTAGTCTAGCCGGCAGAACCATATATAACCTGGAACATATCTGAAACATCTGTACTAATTCATCAAAACCTATTTTCTATTTATTGCATTTTTTCCAAGGGAAAATTCATTGTATGTTCCAGTCCAGAATGACAGGGCTGTCTCTTCACCCCAGCACGGAGCCTGGGAGGGAGGCCTCCATGTTGCAGGCTCAGAGGAAGGCTGCTGTGATGACAGCAGCAGCAGTCTGCTTCAGCTTGCTGGGAAATCGAGATACTGGGTAGAGACCCATTAACTCCACAGGTGTGCATGACCGAAAGTGCCTTCTCTCTGGGAGCCTTGCACAGAGGTAACAAAATAATTGGCAGTGTCAGGGAGCAGTATGAGAACCCAGGTCTGTGTGCCTTTAAAGCTGAAGGAGAACAAATCAGGACCTACCACACACCCTTCCTGGGGCGGATGCCTCATCTCCTAGATAGTTCCTTCCTACTTGGCTCTGACCCTGAATGTGGCCATGGGACCTGACCCTTGTTCCTGCTCAGTTCACATTTGGCATTTCCTATGATGACGCCCAGATATCTGAATGCTTACTTACGCCACATGTGTTCTGGGGTCCATCACTTAGCCTGACCTGGTTCCAACTTGACTCTTGATACAGTGTTGACCTGTAGATTTTGAAAACAGACTTCCCTGACTTTGTCATCTTTTAACACCTTCGTGGTTTTTGCCATATTCTTACGGCAACTATACTTAATTTTTTTGTTACCCTAAATCATTTACTTTTTCATTTGGCCTCATCTAAGCAAAAAATACACAAAATCACAGATTTGATGAGCTATTTATTTGTCTAATACACACTAAAATATATATAGTACAGCCATTAAAATTATTAGGAAACTTAGTCCATGTTCAACCCCTGGAATCATTTTATATATTACCAGTGGTACGTGTCACATGTTGGAAACCCTGTAACAGGTGTTTTTCATCTAGTTTACAAGTACCTTATTGAGAGGTTACTATATGCAAGGCCCTCCTCTAGAGGATTATCTTAAATCCTAGTGGGGAAGAGAGGCACTGCATGCACTACGAGTTAACTAACCAGTGCTGGGGTGAAAGCTATGAAGAAGTGTAAGGTTCTATGACTGAGTGTAATGAGAAGACCTGAGAGGAAAGGGAGATTTCTCAGTGGAAGTCTAGAAATCAGGATTAACCTTCCTTCAAGGTCACATCCTGGTTGTTTACATAAAATCCCTGAGGAATAAGCATTTGTGCATCAGTGAGGCTCAACATCCTCCATAACCAAGGGAGAAAAGAAGTGAAGGGCATTAACATCAGTCTGTCATGTGACAGACCCGGGGCCAGGTCCTTCCCTTGCATGATCTCATCCAACCCGCACCCTGAGGACTGTTACCCAGTTTCCAGACGACAAACTAGAGCCCTCCCCCAGGAGGGTCCACAGCGTGTCCATGAGCACACAGCTCTTAAATGGCTGAACCACTTCTAAACCCAGGGCTGCCTGACTCTGTAACCTTTGATTTTTTTTTTCACTTTGCCATGTTTCTGCCCTTGCTGTTGTTATATCTACTAGGCCATTTCCTTTTCTGGAATGTTTATATGTTATTACAATGAAGCAACAATGATATTTTAGAGAAGTTAAGAAGCAAACCATACATTCAATAGGTTTGATTTCTAGTCTGTCCCATATTGCGAAGGTTGACCAGTTCCCTGTGATATATTAAGGGATGAATGTCTTCTATTCTAAAGTCAAATACCTAGAAAATACGAACTCAAGAGTCTTAGGACAGATGGTTGACAGAGAGCCAGAGAGTTTAAATGCCATCTGTCAGTATTAAGTGGGTTTAGTAATTGGCCCACACTGACCCACAGTAGCATTCTACAAAATGGAGAAGAGCTGGATTTTCATCTTTCTCCTTTCATTCTTCCTCCTTGGGTGATCTGACGTTATTCCACATTGAGTTATATTTTAACACTAAAAAACATTGCTATGAATTTGGTCAGTAGACAACTAGCCAACTTGAGGGATGGGGTGGGGTGGGGTGGGGTGGGGTGGAGTGGGATGGATAGACAGATGAACAGATGGATGAGATATATTGACTTTTTTAACTTCATGGCAAATTAAATTCACAGTTGTCAACTCTGCAGGTATCTGTCGGTTCCCTTGTGATCCTGGTCAGAGCTGTTGTCTGTGGTTTGAAAGCTATGGGGTTTTCCAGGTTATGGCAAACTCATAAAAAGAAAATGCACATTTAAAAAATAAAACATGCTACTAATTCTTTGAATGTGGAGATTGTGGTGAACAGATAGTAATTCTTAGAAGTTCTGAGTTGCCAGCTCTGGCGGTCCCCAGCTAAGAAATGCCAAATGCCACCAAAAAGAACATAATAAATACAGTCACTGTGAGAAAGAAACAAACAAGGCTTCATGGTTATACTACCCCATGTATGGTGGCCTGTCTAGGCTTGTCGTCATTGGTTTCTATGAATTAAACACCCAGTAATTGAGAAACCGACAGTAAAACTGTCCTTTGTGGTTGATGGTCTGTGAGCAAATGTCTTTAAAATGTCACCGAGTGCCTTGCCAATTTTCCCAACGGCTGCTGTGCTGCCGTTTCCCCATATCTGAGTGTTCTCCTTGATGACACGAAGTAAACCAGGTCCTTAACCGGCCAGGCTGAGCACCAAGGCGCCAGAAAGCGAGCCCTGTCCTGCGAGAGGAAACCCATCCCTAGACTCAGTCGGAACACGTGTGTGGGAACCAGGGCACTCTGCTGGGCCCTGAGATTTCTTATCTCTTCCTGGATATTGCCCTCGACCTTTCTCTCTCTCCTCTCTCTCTCTCTCTCTCTCTCTCTCTCTCTCTCTCTCTCTCTCTCTCTCTCTCTCTCTCTCTCTCTCAAGAACCAACCAAACAGGGAAAACTCTGAAGAGCATTTGCTTGAGGAAGGCTATACACAAGATGGTACCCAGGAAAGGAACCGATCTTGGTTCAATAATGCATACGGGATAGTTCTTAGTAAGAACGAATAAATACCTTTTAATGTGAGCAACATGGCTTTTTCTTATTCTTAATTTGTGTCTTAGTTTAACATGAATTTGAACAATATATTTGTCCTCATGACTCACGCTGAGAAGCCACCATCAGGAGCGGCATTTCCCCAGCGGGGCAGGTCTGCCGTCCTGCAGCTCCCCAGCCCAGTACCCCTGGGCCAGCCTCTTCATGGCCTTCTCCATAAACTGGATTTTATCTTTTCACTGCTCTCTACCATTCTTCCCTTGTGTTCTTCCCTCCAGCTTCCCAAGGCATTGCGGCTGTTCTGCTGACAATTCCTGGGCCGGGACTGCTTCCCAAGGTCCTATCCCTGTCCTGAGCAACCCTGTTCTCCCTTCTCTGGCTCTTCATTCCATCCCTCCACTCTGCCTCTTGGAATCCCTGTTCTGTGGCACAGGTTACCCTCCTTCCCTGAAGTTTGCCTCACAGCCTCCTTCTTCAAGGTAACAGGACTTTTCCCCTCAGTGCTCCATCCCCTGAGAAGAGAATTGGGATATTCTAATCCAAGGGTCCCCAACCCCAGATTAGGAAACAGGCTGTGAGTGAAGTTTACCTAAACTCTGCCTCCTGTCTTCCACCAACTGCCCCCCACCCCTCCTCAGGCCCTCCACAAAACCTGTCCCTGGTGCCAAAAAGGTTGGGGCCTGCTGTCCATCTAAGCCATCTGCTACTTGGGGGCATTATTCTGCCAGAGCCGTTTTTTGCCATCCTCTTACACGCCCTCTCCCCAGTCTTAATTTATCACCTGTCACATTCAGAACCAGTGGTTTATTTAAGTATAGAACCACTATAGGGTTAGAAGAAATGTTACTGATGGGAGTGCTTTGCATATAGGAGGAGACTGCAGTGTGAGGGTCCTGAGTCAGTCTTTACTCCCCTGTCCCCCACCCCCGCTGGTACTTAAGCATTCAGTGACCTTCTGATGAACTTGTGTCCCCTGCTCACTTCTCAGGGGCACTGCATCTCAGACGTCATTATCATCCAAATGCCCTCACCGTTAAAAAGAAAGCTGCACTTGCAGACAGAAATAAGGGCAACTAGAGCACACACGTGGTGGTTCAGCATTGCTGTCTGGACCTTTGTGGACACGTCTCCTCTGCTCTGGCTGCCGTCCCTCAGTCTCGGGGGATGGACCTGGTCCATCCCCCACAGTCCTTGCACCTCAATCTATTCCCATGCTCCCAGGCCAACGCTCAGCCTCACCTGCAGCTATTGAGATGAGCGAGGCTAGCCAGAGTGAGCTCCTCTGTATTCCTTTCAGCTCAAAATCTGTTTATCTTCATCTTCTTTCTTCCCTCTCTCCTGTTTCTGAGAACAGTGCCTTCTTCCTCCTTCCCAGGCAAATCCCTCAACCTGTGTTCTTCATTCTGCTTCTACACTCTCTCCCCACCATCTGTCTCCTGATTTGCCTCTTCAGAATCTCCCCACAGAGTCGCTCTTACCTCTCCATCCTAGAAAAGACCTCACTCCCCCTTCTATGTCCTCAGTCTTTCTCCTCCCTTTCATGGTCAAAGTTCTTAAAAGAACAGTGTCTCTACATGCAGCCTCCACTTCTTCACCACTTGTTCATTCCTTAAATCCTTCCAGTGATACAAATAACACCTAATATTTACTGGGCACTTGCTATGACCTAAGCACTCTATTCAGTGCCTCAAAATATATAATTTCACTTAAAGCTCAGAACAACTTTCTAGGGTGCTGTTGCCCCTCATTGCACAGGTGAGAAAACTGGGGCCTGAAGAGGTGAAGTAGTGCAGAGTACCACGGCCAGTAAGCGAGGAGGAGGAGAGGCTCTGAACCCAGGCTTATCTAGCAACACAGACCTGCTGGCCCTCGAGCTGCTGCCTGGCAGGTTGATAGGGCCCATCTCTCCATTCTCATTTCACCTGGTGTCTCCAGAATGTTTGTATCTCATGGCCCCTCATTCCATGACACCCTCCCTGCCCTTGCTGTTGACGAAGAACACACTCCTGGGTGCCTCTGTCCCTTTGCCAGCTCTTCTTCATCTTCCTGCTCCCAAACCTAGGTGTTCCCAAAGAGTTCTGTCTAGATAAGATGCAGATGGCCCTGCCATGGGGTCCAGAATCCCCTTTCAGTTCCCTGGTGGACGGACTCCCTACCAGCCAGTCTCACAGACACCTGTCCTTCACCCAGCCCCTGCAACCAGCTCTTCTGATGCCTTCTCTTTTCCAGTTGATGGAACCCACATCCCCACATGACCTGCCTTGAAGTCACCTTGGGATCCTCCTCATCCTTCTCATACATTAAGTCCTGTGGCTTCTGTCTCTACAGGGTCTCTCAGATCTTTCCCCTTGGTGTCACGACTTCCGTCCCCTCACTTGGGCCTTCTTTAACAGTCACCCAGCAACTGTTTTCTCCGTTTTCTGCCTAGTTGTGGACTTGGGATCAATTAATCTTCCCATTGTCACCTTTCCCATTGTCACCTTTTACAAAAACTTGTGAAAACTAGTGTAGGATCCTTTGCCCTCAAGACCTTCTCAAGAAGCCCCAGCCTGAGCATGTATTTCTCTCCAAGGTGTTAGTGAAAGTGACCTGCCCTGTGTCTCCAGATTAGGCCTCAGTATTTTCCCCCTGGGAACCCATGCACTTCTCATGTCCTGGATGCCCTCCTGCTTCTTCCCCTTCCAAAGCTAATGCTAGGAACCCCGTCTTCTGGGGGAGACCTGCCACACTCCCCGCCTCCATCCTCAGCAGCTACTTGGCACTCTGTACAAGTCTCGCAGCACTTTCCGCAGCCACAATCTCTCTGTACGTGCAGGTCGGTCCACTGTGCAGCTGCAGTGATGACATGATGCAGAGCGGTGTCTCAGGAATCAGACACCTATGTCTGTGTGCCAGCCCTACCGTGGCCAGCTCTGGGACTGCAGGCAAGCCAGCAACCTCTGGAGCTTGGTGTCTTCATCTGTAAAGCAGAGAGGACAGGACACCTCATCCAAGGTGTTCCGACTGCTCCACAGAGCCCTCAGATCCCCCCTCTGTGTAGTGCAGGCGTTCCCAGCCCTTTGCACACTTCACTTAGCTCTATTCTGGGCGGGTTGATTTCATCTTTCATATATCGAGGATTTAAACGAGTTTTAAAACATGCGAGTGAGTAATGTCCAAGATTCATGCTGGCACTGATATTCTTGGCTTCCAGGTCCCTGCTGGAGCCGTTACCATGTCTAGCACAGCTAACACTTGTTGATAGAGTTTATTACACAGCCGTGTGTATAGTCCTCAGCACTTGACACACATTTAAACACATCTGCCCCCATCAAGTGACTTGCCCCCAGGATTCTACCTGTGGTCATTGGCAGAGCTGGAAGTCAGAGCTGTCTGACCGAAGAAAGGTACACTGAATAGTAATAAGCAAAACTAGAAAATTAGACAGGCATAAAGATAGAGGGCAGCCATCAGTAGATGAGTGGACAAAAAGGCTGTGGTATATGTATACAATGGAATACTGCTCACCATAAAAAAAGAAGGAAATCTCACTTTTTGCAACAACATGGATGGGTCTGGAAAGCATTGTGCTAAGTGAAATAAGCCAGTCAGAGAAAGACAAATACCATGTGATCTCACTTACACGTGGAATCTAATGAACAAAATAAACTAACAAAATAGAAACAGACTCGTAGATACAGAGAACAGACTGACAGCTTTAAAAGGGGATGGGAGTTGAGAGGCTAGGTGAAAAAGGTAAAGGAATTAAGAAAAAATTCATAGACGCAGACAAGAGTACGAGGATTACCAGAGGGCAAGGGGACAGGGGAAGGAAGAAGAGAGGAAAGAGAAGAGATAAATGGTGATGGAAGGAGATTTGACTTTGGGTTGTGAACACATAGGACAGGAATACAGATGATGTATTATAGGATTGTACACCTGAAACCTATATAATTTTATCAACCAATGTCACCCCAATAGATCCAATAATTGTTTTAAAAAGATAGGGGGCAGCGATATAACAATTGGCGTGAGCATGTGGGCATGTGCGTGCACATGCCCCGTCTCCACCCAGCTAATCCTTTCTTAAAACATTTAAATATATATAGATACTCCACGTGGGAGATATGTAAAGGTCTAAACCAGCTCTGTCCAATACAAAGTATAATGTGAGCCTCCATGTAACTTTAAATTTTCTAGTAGCCATATTAAAAGGGTAAAAAGAAACAAGTAAAATTAGTTTTAATAGTACAGTTTATTTAATACAATATGTCCAAAATATTATTATTTCAACATGCAGTGAGTATAAAAATATGAATGAACATACTGTTTTACATTCTTTCTTTGCACTAGCTCTTCAGACTCCAGTGTGGATTTTACCCTCACAGCCCGTCTCAGTTCAAACTAGCCACATCTCACGTGCTCAGTAGCTGCATGCACTGTGCTGGACAGCACACGTGTCCACCATCAAAGAGAAACAGGCAACTTGCCATTTATTGGGAAAGGGAGAGTAAATGAGTCAGTGCCTGTCTACCCTAGGCTCATTGATTTCTCAGTCTTCTGTCTCCTGGGTTTTCGTCTACTCTAGTTTGGGTGAGGTCCTCACATGTAAAACCAAGAGAGCTGAGGTTGAGGCAGGTGTTCGGCCTTTATCTCCCAAGTTAGTAGCACTGGAGTGACAACCTGCAAGTCGTGTTTATCGTGGCTGGCAGATCTTCCCCAATCTGTCCTCTTTAAGAAATGCTTGCTCCAGGGAGCCTCCCAGTGTCGGTGATCCATCACACCACGTGCCACTTTCAGAAACAAGAATTGCTGAAGGAAGGAACAAGTTAGGAGATCTAGATGTCAGTTAGCTTTTTCTTTTTTTTTAGTCCTCACCCAAGAATATGCTTCTTAATTTCAGAGAGAGAGGAAGGGGAAGAGAAAGAAAAACAGAAAGACATCAATGTGAGAGAGTTGCCTCCCATACACATCCCAAGGGATGGAACCCGCAACCTAAGTGCGTGCCTCGACTGGGGACCAAAACCCCAATCTTTTGCTATATGGGACAATGCTCCAACCAACTTAGCTACCTGGCCGAGCAGTTAGGTGGGGTGTGTGTGTGTGTGTGTGTGTGTGTATGTGTGTGTGTGTTTAACCACAAAATAAAATGGTCTGGTTGCAAAAATGTCAAATAGTATAGGAGTTTAAAAAGTGAATATTGTCTTTACTGTACTCCCATCCAAAATCTAATTCCCAAAGATTACCCCCTGGATGTACTTCCAGACCTTTTTAATGCAAATTCAAGTGTATGTTTTTATAAATACATGTATACATATGCACACATGCACAGCTATAAGTTTCTCACACAGAGGTGGGCTCACACTAAACACCACACTCTTCTGTACATTGCCTTATTCACTTAATATATTATGTCAGTTCATAGAAATCTAACTTCTTTATGAACTGCTGAATAATTGTCTGTTCATTTACTTCATAATTTAATTTCCTGTTAATGGATATTTAGAAGTTGTTTGTTTGTGGACTCATTACAACCTATGTTGCAGTAAAATCACTGTGCATATTTGTGGAACATTTGTCCAAGTATTTCTGTATGGTGAATTCCAGAAGCAAAATTACAGGGTCAGATAACATGGATATTTAAAATTCTGCTTAGCTAAACCAAATTGCCCTCCAAAAACCTTCAAGTAAACTGTTTTTAGCTTAAGGCGGGAGATAGGATTGAGATCCTCAAAGATTAAGAAAGGTTGTCAAGAGTAAAACAAGAGGACTCGTATGTAAGCCTTGGCTACCCCTTTACCCGTATTTAAAAATACTATCAAGAGAAAATGTAAATGAGTGTGGTAATTTTATACAAGCTGTTGTTAAGCTTGATTTGAAGCATCTTTCAACTGTAAAATTCACTGTGGGTTTCCTTTTTTATCAGTTGTGTAGCAATAGGGACAGAATCAACCTCATTTTTTCAGTTAAAAAAATTATCTTAAGATAAGTTCCAAGCAGTTTTTCAGACTAGTTTTTTCCAGTGTGTGGACAGCATGAAGATCGTTCTGTAGAGTCCCTGAATGCCAAGGCCTGGAGAGTAGTGTACACTGAGTTCCATCCTCCATCCAGGCGGGACATAGAACATGGGCCTTCTCTTCCTTCTAGGTCTTCTTCGTCACCAGACTGCATGCATCTGTGCTTCACATTTTTCCCTCCGGGTGTACTCATTGGACTAACTCTAGAAGCCCTTTCATTTCTCTAAATAGGAAAAGATTCAGAATAATAGTCTCAGTTCTACATTAAGGTCTCAGGTCTCTCTGGTCCCATTTGTCAACCATTGATTTCGATTAAAAATGCCCAAATTTGAGGCAAGAAGCCACCATTTTTTATTACAAAGCACTGGCAGGGAAAGTAGATTTATTTTATACAGTAAAAGCCATTTCTTACCAGTCTAATCTTGAGTTGGTGGCAAACTTCTCTTCATTATCTCCTGGTTCTCATGACCAGAGGTGCTTCCCAGCTCTACAAAAGAAAAAGTACCAGACCCATATAAAATAATTTTAGTTGGACCTGGGACCTCGGCCCTGAGTAGCGTCTAGCCTTGGTAACACCCTCAAAGCATAATGTCACATTACATTTGTTGCTCTACAACATTTGTACAAATTTACTAGACAAGACAATAAATTTAATGAACGGTACAAGGTACTCCAGATAAATGTAAATTTATTAGATTTTATTGTAGACCCAAATAATTTTCCACAGAGCAGTCCTAAGACACTAAATTATAACAAATGGTAAAATGTGACAAGATTCTGCTTGATCTTGTCCTAAAATGATAGGCTGTCGTGACAATCCGTTGGCAGCCCTGCGCGGCCCACTGCTGGAGGGTGCTCTGCATCTGTCTGATACCCATGCTCCATTGTCTCACGCAGAGTGTCTGCCTCCCATCTGGCCGCCCACGGTGGCTGGAGGAGCTGGTGTCTGATAAGACCCAGTACTTGGCTTAGCTGACTAAAATTGGGCATTATTTCTTATAAAAATAAAAAATATTTCCCCAGTGTCCTTCCTTTCCCTCCCTTTACCTCCTGTTTTTCTCTTCCCTTTCTCCATACTTTTCCTTTTTGCTTTTGTCCCTCTTGTCCTTTCTCATCAATCTGCCTCTGTCATTCCATCCTGTCATTCCTGCCAGTTTAACCATGGGAAATACAGAGCGTTCCACACGGCCTTCTACATACACCTTCTCTGATAGTACATGGGAGTATTGGGTTTCGGATTTATTGTTCCAGTTTTGTTGGCTACGTTTAATGTACAGGTAGTAGAATTTACTCAGATGGCTTAAGAGCTGTTGGCTGCTTAGGTTGTGTGCATGTGCATGCATGGGAGAGTGTGTGTGTGCACACACTCATGCACTTTTATAGAACCAAGAATAGGGTAAATGTATTTCTAAATCTTATCTTTGTTTTCTTGTAAACATTTTGCAAAGTCTTAATATGAGAAAACAGTATGAAAGGCCACTGCAGACATGTGGGCTGTATTTACTTGCATTAGAAATATTGCAATTGCAAATTGGGATATGCCAATGGCAGATTTCCAAAGGAAATTGAATTTTACTGTGAGGTGAATTGGATACTTCCAGCTCTTCTCTTATCACTGGCATAGTTAGAGTTAACCGAACATTCTGAGTCCAAAACCTGGGAGAAGATCCAAAACTTTGGAAATCAGGCATCAGAAGCCTGCCAAATTTGTTTGTGCTATATTTCCCAATCATTTAATTGATAATAATTTGACATTCTAATATATATTCAGAAGTAATTTGGAAGCCAATTGCTGTGTCTTTTTTTGCTGGTCAGAGTCATATTGATTTCTCGAGGTATCAGCATGCAGTAAAGTTAATTTCAAAGGCATTCAGTTAAGTGGTATACAGCCCCGATTAAAAATGGCAAAATTATTTGGAAAAATTCCCACTTTGCCAGAACTAGATTTAAAAACACATTTGGTAATGCAGGTTTGTTATGTACACCTGGCAATAGTTAAATAGATCTCCCCCCTCCCGCATTCTCTTGTTTCAGAAACACAAGGTTGATTTCAATTCAAAAAATGGGCAGCTGTTCTCAACACTTTCCTTATCGCTATCTCCATGGTGTTGTTGAGTCCCCTCTGCCATCAAAGTTATATCTCTTTCTCTCTCTCAGGTAGGAGTACAAATACCAGAAAAACATGTGAAAATGGGATCAGGAGGTGAGAAGAATGACATGTCTAATAGGTAGAGACAGAGACATGAGAACAATATTAGATGAAATGTGGCCAGATATAAAAGTTGATCTAAGAGCTATTCGGAGAGCACTTAGTGACTACAAAATGAGTTCCAAGTAATGTCTGCATTGTGTTGACTACAAATTATCTAGGTAGATTGTCCCTCTTTGAAGAATGAGAAAGCAAACTAAAAGGATAAAATTCTTGTGACTTTTAAAAAAAATGACTCAACAAGGCAAGTAACATTTTCCAGAAGCCTGAAAAAAGATACAAACTCTGAAAATGATTAACTAGCAAAGTCAGAAGAAGAAATTTTTGAAGCAGTAGACTAACTCAAAAGAATGCCAGAAGACATGCTCTCTAAAACAGAAACAGAAGGCCACAGGAATTGAACATTCTGAAATGGAAAAACAGCAAGTGAGGTGGAAAGGGAGATGAATGGCATGTGGACTTATAAGGAAGTCAAATACCGTGGCACAAATATAATCTGATAGGAGGGAGGATTAAGTAGAATTAATGCTATAGGAAAGGGAAATGCTGATGTAAAAGACAATATTGAGTTCTCAACAGAATGCTAAGGAAATAAATAAAATAATGAGAAAATGACAGCTAGGAAGGGTAGAGTATAGAAATCTGGCCTAAGAAATTGATGGTCTTAAAATGCAGTAATCAAAAACATAATTAAAGAAACATGTTCCTACGCTGAGGTAAGACTTGAGTATGTGAATTAAAAGGTCTCACAATATTTGGGGGGAAATCATTAAAAAAAGATGATGGTATTTAGGATGCTCAGGGTAGTGAGTATTGCAAACTCAATTTGGATCGGCTGAAGAATTTATTGGCTCACCTAAACAGTGATTCCAGAGTCAGGTGAGCTGCAGGTTTGGCTCACTCCAGAAGCTGCAGCTCCACTTCTCAAAGATTCCATTTTCTGTGTCTTGGCATCTTCAAAGACTGTCTTTCCTTGGGGCAAAGTGACTCCAGTAGTTCCAGGGTTCTCAGACAAAGACACTCAATTAGGCAAAGAATACTGAATATTCCTCTGTACCCAGGGTCCAAACAGGAGTGCTGAGTTCATTCTTAGGACTGCTTATAAGATATGCCTACAGTTGAAGCAGGAACTGAGAGCAGAGAAATGGAATTTGTTGGCCCAGTAGGTGGTGGTCTGAAGAACACCAGGTTCTGGTACCAGGTGAAGGGGGGAAATGGGGACTGGGGGGGCAGCCCATGGAACCCACTGCAAAGACTGACACAAGCGCATGCTGGCACATGTTTGAATTGCGTGGAGAAAGAAAAAAGCCTCTAGGGACGAAGTAAATTTATTTGAAATCCATACAAAAAGGAAGGAGAATCAGGCTGGCATCAGACTTCTTTATTTAACTAAAGAAGTAGCTTTGAGAGGGAAAGATGGTGGCCCAAGGATTTCATTCTCAGGTGAGTTGTCCTGAATGTGAGAAAGCAACAGAAAAGTTCAGATAGGCAAGGATTCAGTTATTGTTTTGTTTGTTTGTTTGTTTGTTTGTTTGTTTGTTTGTTTGTTTGTTTGTGTAATACCCATTGGACATAATTGAGCTGATTGAGAGGCATATCAAAATTAGCATATTAAGAATGGTAGGCCACGTTATGGAAGGACTGGTGGGAGTCTCTGAGGGATTGTCTACAGATCCAACACCCAACTTTTCACAAAATCCCGAAGAGAACTGGGACTACAGACCTCACCTGTTTGTACTGGCCATACTAATGACCCCACAGGAATGCAGTTGGGTTAGTGTTTTCCATAATAGCATCTGGATGAAGCTTAAAGCAAATCATTTCATTATGAATTAATAGTCCTTATTATGAGAATAGCCCTGTAATTGGACTTTAGAAATTCCCCTGAAAAAGTTTCAGGCAGAGTGTACCATCAGATGTAAAAGTTTAATTAAATACGACAAAAATTGTGTTTCATTTTGGCCCACTTATGGCTGAGAGAAATGGTCTCTAAAGACCTTAAAAAAATAGAGAAGAGCAGGTCAAAGTGAAAACTAAAGATGAAATGGAAAGGCAGATGACTGGGATAAGAAGCAGTTATGAAGACATAACTTGAAGAGGCCCCAGTGCAGTCCTAGGAGGCACAGAGAGCAGAACTGCCAGGCAGGAGGACGGAGAAGGTGGTGCAGAAAGCAGACTGTGTTAACCTCTCAAGGGGGTGACTTGTTCCCTCAGATACGATTACTCTGGCAACTTTCCCATCTTTCTTTAACACTGAATTTCTCTTTTTAAAGGTCATATTAATACCAAAAATAAAATTAAAATGTTCTAGGTTAATGAAATTGCTTACTAAATAACAATGTATCAGTACAATTTATGAGGACTGTTTAACTGTGAATATGTGAGTGCCATAGTATTCCTCCCTAAAAGTGAGTGCAAACTCTCACATTGTTCATGTCATTGGATGTCTCAGAGTTGCTCATATTACTGCACCTTTACCCATTGTTACAGTATTGACATACTTCCATACCCATTGGTTAAAAAGCCACTGTCTGTGGGACCTCGGCTCTCTAGTTGCCCCTGCCTCTCTCCCAAGATCTCCGGGGCCTCTTTGGGATCCAACTAATGGGTTATGAGCTGATATACCAAGAGTTCTGCTCCTGCCTTTCCATGTTGGAAAAAAATTTTTTTAGATTGAGGGGAAGGGATAGAGAAAGAGAGGGAGAGAAACTTCAATGTGTGGTTGCCTCTCACGTGGCCCCCACTGGGGACCTGGTCCACAACCCAGGCATGTATCCTGACTGGGAATTGAACTGGGGACCCTTTAGTTCACAGACTCATGCTCAATCCACTGAGCTACACCAGCCATGGTGGGGAAAAATGTTTTTAATATTATCTCAGGCTATGGAGATGCCGTTCTAGGAATATATATTGCAGTAATTCCTTTAAGTCTCCTGAAGTCATCCTGAGCTTCTGGCAGTTGTTTCTTCCATTGCTGGTCTAGACCAATTCAGTATGCTTTTATAGCAAAGACCTTCCACCAGTCCCTAACTGGCTGCTGATCTTTGCAAAGTTTCCTGGACCTAAACACTTCTGGAAACAGGGTAAAAGTTGGAATTTAACATCAAGCTCTGAAATTCTTTATTTGTTTTGTGTTTTTTTAATTTATTTTACTTAATTATTTGTGGTTTGTTTTGTTTTGTTTTGTTTTTGAGGCAGGTTTAGCATTATTATTCACCACTGTTAGCCACCTTGGCACAGAAAGGTTCACCAAAAGTTGTACCTAGAATGGACCCTACATATATCTGTACCCAAAGCCCTATGAATTAGTTTCATTATGATGGTAAAAGGGATTTCACAGATGTAATTATGGTTATGAACCTTAAAAATAGGGAGATTATGCTGGATTATCTGGGTGGGCCTTATCTAATCACATGAGCCCCTTAAAAGTGAACTTTCTGGGCCTAGAGGCAGAAGAGATGGAGCAGGATAAGTCAGAGAGATCCCACATGTGAAAAGGATTCAGCCTTCTGTGGCTGCCTCCAAGATGTAGGAGCCACCTTACGAACTGAAGAGAGTCTAGGAGCTAAGGGTGGCCCCCGGTTAATAACCAGCAAGAAAATAGGGACCTCATTATAACAACCACATGGTTGGCCATCAACAACATGAGTAAGATGGGAAGTTATTCATTCCCAAAACCTCCAGGATGAATTGCGGTCCCATCAACACCTTGATTTCAGCTTGTAAGACTCCAAACAGAACCGAGCCATTCCTGGGCTTCTGATCCACAGAACTGTGAGATGAATCATGGGTGTTGTTTTAAGCCCCTAAATTTGTGATGATTTGTTGCAGCAGCAATAGAAAATTAATACACCAACATATCAAATAATAGCAACATCACACACACACACACACACCCAACAGGACCCAGTGGAATTAACAGTGAGCATTGCAGAACACGCAATTCAGAGTGGCTGTTGAAGTGCTCTCTGGCTGAGAAGGGCTGTGCCCTGAGGAGGACCAGTTCCAAAGGCCAAAAGGACCCAGTGGGACCCGGCACTCAGCCACTGACAATGAGTTTACAAAGGATTCAGTGTGTGGGGGGAGAGCACAAATATGTATGTGCATGTATGTCGTCTTTTTGTAAGAAAAATATTTAGGAGATGGACCATTGTAACAAAGTGGCCCTGTGCAGCGCTGTAATTAAAAGAAGGTGCGTATATTCATAGTTTCTTATTTGTTTACGTAAAGGTTAATGTTGTGTACTGTAACAGTGTGAAAAGAAGAAATTGTGCAAAGGGGAGATTGTTTTGACAATGGGTACGTGCTGTCCCATTTCTATTTTATTTCTTTTGGTACAACTGTAAAACCTGGACAACTTTTCAAGATTTGTTAGCACAAGTTCTGGGTGTTATTTTATGTCCCTAAGTTCTGAAGGCTGCGTACATGAGGCATCAACCCCACTGGAAGGTACAGGGAATTGCTTTGTGATAGGAACTGCACTGGTAACCTGGAAGGTAACCAGTTGCCTAGTGTATGCTGTTAACTCCAAAGGTGGTAGAGCACAAGGATTGACACTGTGGAGCCAGACTGCCTGGGTTTAAATCCCAACTGTTTCAGTTACAGGCTTTGTGGCCTTGGACTAGTTATTTAACTTCCCTGCGCCTCAGTTTCCTTCTCTGTGAAAACAGAAAATGAGTACCTCTTTCATAGTTTATGGTGAGAATTTACTGTTAAGTGCTCACAAATGCACATCAATTGGCAGAAATAAATTTTAGTTATGATTGTTAAGATATCCTGGAAAAATATAAATACTCCTGAAATTGGGGCTTTCTGACTTCTTGGACCCAGAAAACAGTTGTTGCCAAGGACCCCCCACGTAGAGATGACTGACCCATCCTTTACCAGCCAGGCAAGCCAGGAAACCCCTTCTGTCCCTGTATGCTATTATTTTTCACTTCAAATAAGTGAGTCCTTATAGGTGAGTTGCAATTATAGCAGTATATACCTTACCATAAATACCTTCATTTCTAACATCTTAAAAGAACATTTCCCTATTTGCTGTTTTATGGAAGAATGTTTCATAAGATGACCTAATAGGCATGCTCTGAAATAGTAGGATAACACTGAAGTAATTCGGGAAATGCTGGCTTAAACAAAGGTTTTCTTACTGAGGACTTATCAGAGCTCTTATTATTATTGTTAATTTTGAAATCCCAAGGATACATAGTGCATTGTTCCCTTCAAACATACTTAACCACTGGCATCTTTTTCCAACATATGCCTATTAAAATTTTCTGGAAGTGTTCTGCATGTCCAGTTTGGGAAACAACTGCCCTAAAATATGAGCATATTTTACCAAGATTATTTCACATTTATGAATTAAGATTTTTTATGAATTATAACTTGCTCTAAAGGAAATTTTATAAGTATAGATTTCAAACATGTGTGTCTTTGTGTATGCAAATTAGACTTAGATAAAGCAGAATCCAGTTCTTACTTTTGTAGATTAACAACGGTCCTGGTCAGATTAATGACCTCTCCCAGTAGTCCTCTGACAGAGATAATGAGGATCTTGTTGCAGAGGACGTGATCCTCCTGCTTGGCAAAGACCGAGTCATTCGTTTAACTACATATTGAATTGGGCATTCTAGGTTTGTCATCCACAGATTTAGTGAGGCTTTTTAAAAACAATTTCTTTTTTTTATTGTTGTTCAGTTCCTTTTGTCCCACCTTTCTCCCCATTGCTCTCCCCTGCTCTACCTCCCAGCAGCCAGTCCCTACCCCATTGTCCATGCCCATGAGTCCTCTGTTCATGTTCCTTGACTTGCCCCTTCCCCTTCTTTCCCCTATTATCACCCTCCCCTCTCCACTCAGATCACTGTCAGTTTGTTCTTTATTTTAGTGTCTCCGGTTATATTTTGCTTTCTTGTTTGTTTTGTTTATTAGGTTCCACTTATAGGTGAGATCATATAGTATTTGTCTTTCACTGCCTGGCTTACTTCACTTAGCATAATGCTCTCCAGTTCCGTCCATGCTGTTGCGAAGGGTAAGAGTTCCTTCTTTCTGCTGCATAGTATTCCACTGTGTAAATGTACCACAGTTTTTTAATCCGCTCATTCACTGCTGGGCACTTAGGTTGTTTCCAGCACTTGGCTATTGTAAATAACACTGCTGTCAATACTGGGGTGCATAGGTTCTTTTGGATTGGTGATTAGGGATTCTTAGGGTATAATCCCAGCAGTGGGATCACTGGATTGAAGGGCAGTTCCATCTTTAGTTTTTTTAGGAAATTCCATACTGTTTTCCACAGTGGCTACACCAGTCTGCATTCCCACCAAGAGTGCACTAGGGTTCCCTTTTCTTCACAACCTGGCCAGCAGTTGTTTATTGATTTGTTAATGATGGCCACTCTGACAGGTGTGAAGTGGTATCTAACTGTGGTCTTAATTTGCATTTCTCTGATGGCTAGTGATACTGAGAATCCTTTCATATGTCTTGGGGCCCTCTGTATGTTCTCCTTGGAGAAGTGTCTGTTCAGGTCCTTTGCTCATTTTTGAATTGGATTGTTTGTCTTCTTGGCCTGGAGTCCTGTGAGTTCTTTATATATTTTGGAGATCAGATCCTTGCCCAAGGTATCATTAGCAAATATGTTTTCCCATACAGTTGGTTCCCTTTTCATTTTGTTCATATTTTCTTTAGCCATGCAGAAGCTTTTGAATTTGATATAGTCCCATTTGTTTATTCTTTCCTTTATATCCCTTGACTTAGAGGATGCATCGGTGAAAATATTGCTGCATGGGATATCTGAAATTTTCCAGCTTATGTTCTCCTCTAGGACTTTTATGGTGTCACAACTTGTATTTAAGTCTTTTATCCATCTTGCATTAAAAACAATTTCTATTAGCCCTGGCTGGTGTAGCTCAGTGGATTGAGCACTGGCTGTGAACCAAAGTGTAGCAGGTTCTATTCCCAGTCAGGGTACATGCCTGGGTTGCAGGCCATGACCCCCAGCAACCACACAGTGATGTTTCTCTCTCTCTATCTCCCTCCCTTCCCTCTCTAAAAATAAATAAATAAAATCTTAAAAAAAAACAATTTCTGTTTATAGTCAGCACCATTTATTGAGATGAATATGGTTAGTATCCTCTATATGAAGAAATTCCTTTGTCTTGCCCTAAATTTACCTCTGCCAAATATTAGGGATTGTCCCCTTGATTTGATATTCAGCATTGGTGAACACAGCCAAGTTTCTTGTTATTGGTTTTATAGACTTGAGCCTTATCTCCTTCTTGGGTTTTGTCTTTCTAAACTAAAAACTTTCCATCCTTCCATTATGTTAGTTGACTGATTCCAAGAACTGTGAGGGGTCTGAGATTTTACCCTACTTGCAAGCTAACACGTTAGCCTACTGCAACTTCACAGATTCAAGAAGACACGAATCTCCTGGGTTAGAGACAAAGGATCATTTATGACTCACAACTCTAGTACTAGCTAGAGTGTCAGCATGTGCTCCAGTTCCCAGATTCCAGTTCCCAGTAGGGAAACGAGAAGGGGGCCAAGGGACTTACACATACAACAAGTTTGCTACAGAAAATAAATCCCAAGCTTGGAGAACCTGACTCTTGTATAATGAGCAGTATGTCCGCCTGACCTTTGCCCCAGCAGGAGACATTATGATGTTGAAGAGTAAACACGAATGCTGGGACTCTAGAGGGAGACATTGTCTCTATCACCCAAAGCTGTTCCCTTGAAAATCTAGTCCAGGTCAAAAGCCATTAGTGCCTCTGCTCACTACATGTGCAAAAACACAAGGTACCTGTGCAAAACAGCAACAGCTGTCCCCTGCATCCTTTACATCACCATTACTTCCTCTACCTTCATTATATGCATACCAAGGTCTGTGGCCAGACATGCAGTATTTAGATGAATATAATTTAATGCTTTTATATCTTGTTGCAGAACATAAAACTTCACAGAGGCAGGGACATTTGCTGTGTTTATTTGGATATCCAAAGGGCATAGAACCATATCTGGCACATAGTCGGCATTCAGTAAATATCTGTTGAAGGAGTGAATGAATTTCCTCTGTCCTTTCTATTGGGATTCGTAAGTATATTGGCTTTGCCCTGCAGACACAGCAATTATATCAGTGCCTTCAAGAGACTTCTCACAGTGATTCCCAGAGTCCTCTGCCTGAAACATGTCCCACCTGCCCCCCAATTCACCTCCTGGCTGCTCCATCTCACCCCTCAAATATCATCTTAAATGTATTTCCTCAAAGAGGCCTTCTCTAACCCAAAATAAAATCAGAACCCTCTGGTATTCACTGCAGTGGCACTTTGCTCTTTTCCTTCATGGCACTTAACCACAGTTTGCAATTATGTATTTGTTACTATAGTATTTTCTATTTTAAAACCCGTTGGACCCATTACTCATGAAGCTATGGACCATCTTTATTTTGCTCACCACTGTGTACCTAGTATCCAACAGAGCACAGCATGAGTGGGCACTGAGAAAATAAGTAATGAATGAATGAATGAACACGTTGCAGCCTGTAGCTCAGAGCCTATCACTGAGTAGCTTTGGCACAAAACGGGCCAAGTGCATTATTTGGTCCTTGCCTTCCTCAAAACAGTTTTGCCATATTTCTCCCTATTGACACAATCTCAGAAATTTTCTTCAGTGAAGTTTTTTTTTATGTTATTTTCCCAGAAAGCACTTAATTTTACATTTAGAGATATTACATCATTTTACTAAATGAGATGACATAAACATATTAGACAGATACTAATCCTAGCATTATTCCTTTAAGCACTCTAATGTTTACACTCATGGATTCAACACACTTGCATCATAGGAAATAAAACTGACTGAAACCAGGAGCTCCTATGGTTTTTCAAATATTCTCTGAAAAACCTACCAGTTGGTTAAGATTATTCTGGGTACTGGGGGAGATAGCAAAGAAATGAAAGACCACTTCTCACCAAGGTCTGTGGCCAGGACCTCAGGAGGCTGTACCCTGCATGAGCAAATATGAAAACTGGACATGATGAGCTAGCAGGTGATAATTAGCAAGTGGTGTTAGACTCTGCATATGGAAGTCCTAAGCTATGTGGTACAGATTTAAATACTACAAGGGCTTAGAAAACTTTAGTATTACTCCAAACTGGACTAGAATAACAAAATCATGAAGTTAATCCTGAGCTGGATTTTGGAGATAGTTGATTGGATTTCTGACAAGAACTTTATGAGGCAAGCAGTATAAATAGCTGTGTAGTCTTGAAAAAGGAATACCCGGCTAGAGTGGATGGTATATATTGGGAAATAGTGTTTTATGCACAATCACTGTTGGACTATAAGAACTGCACAAAAGGCGAACTTTCCAGCCAAGATGGAGGCATAGGTAGATACACTGTGCCTCCTCGCATAACCAAATTAAGGACAACAAAAATTTAGAAACAAAAAAAAAACCAGAACTGACAGAAAATTGAACTGTATGGAAGTCTGACAACAAAGGAGTTAGACACATTCATCCAGTCTGGTAGGAGGGGTGGAGTCGGGCACCGGGCAGAGAGGGGTCGCATCAAAGGCTTGCAGATTCAGGCACACAAGGCAACAGCTGACCAACCTCGGGCACAGGGTGGCAGCGGGCAGACCCAGTGAGGTCTGCAGGGCGGTTGGCTGACCGGGCAGTCCCACATTCACGCACAGACAAACCAGGCAAAGTTAGGGAGCAAGACAGACCACGCAGCCCAGGGCCCCAGCTCAGGGAAATAAAGCCTCAAAACACCAATTGAAAACACCTGTGGGTGTTGAGGCTCAGGGAGAGACTCCCAGCCTCACAAGAGAGTTGGTTGGAGAGACCCACAGGGCTCTAGAACATACACAAGCCCACCTACCCCGTATTCAGCACCAGAAGGGCCCAGTATGCTTGGGGGAAGCAGCGGAAGGGACTGAAATTCAACAGAGTGAAGTAAACACTGTTGTTCCCTCTGGACCACTCCCCAACATACAGCGTCACGACTCAGTGACTGGGCTGACCTGCCCTGGTGAACACTTAAGGCTCCGCCCCTCAACATAACAGGGGTGACAAGACCAAAAAAAAAAAAAGTGGTCCAAATGGAAGAACAGATCAAATCCCCAGAGCAAATACTTTTAAGCAACGAAGAGATAGCCAGCCTATCAGATGCACAGTTCAAAGCACTGGTGATCAGGATGCTCACAGAATTGGTTGATTTTGGTCACAAATTAGATTAAAAAATAAAGGGTACACTAAGTGAAATGAAGGAAAACGCACAGGGAACCAATAGTGATAGCAAGAAAACTGGGACTCAAATCAATGGTGTGGACCAGAAGGAAGAAATAGCCAAACAGAAAAGAATGAAGAAACAAGAATTCAGAAAAATGAGGAGAGCTTAGGAACCTCCAGGACATCTTTAAACATTCCAACATCCGAATTATAGGGGTACCAGAAGGGGAAGAAGTAGAGCAACAGGTTGAAAACGTATTTGAACAAATAATAAAGGAGAACTTCCCCAATCTGGCAAAGGAAATAAACTTCCAGGAAGTCCAGGAAGCTCAGAGAGTCCCAAAGAAGTTGGACCCAAGGAGGAACACACCAAGGCACATCATAATTACATTACCCAAGATTAAAATGAAGGAGAGAATTCTAGAAGCAGCAAGAGATAAGGGGACAGTAACCTACAAAGGAGTTCCCATCAGCCTGTCAGCTGATTTCTCAAAAGAGATCTTACAGGCAAGAAGGGGCTGGGAAGAAGTATTCCAAGTCATGAAAGGCAAGGATCTACATCCAAGATTGCTCTATCCAGCAAAGCTTTCATTTAGAATGGAAGGGCAGATAAAGTGCTTCTCAGATAAGGTCAAGTTAAAGGAGTACATCATCACCCAGCCTTTATTATATGAAATGTTAAAGGAACTTACCTAAGAAAAAGAAGATAAAAAACATGGATAGGAAATGACAGCAAACTCACAATTATTAACAACCACACCTAAAGCAAAACCAAAACAAACTAAGCAAACAACTAGAACAGGAGCAGAACCACAGAAATGAAGATCACATGGAGGGTTAGCAACAGGGGATTGGGAGGAGGAGAGAGGGGGAAAAGTTATGGAGAATAAGTAGCATAGATGGTAGATAGAAAATAGACAGGGTGAGGGCAAGAATGGTATGGGAAATGTAGAAGCTAAAGAACTTATGTCACATGGACAGGCACTAAAGGGTGGGAATGTGGGTGGGAGGGGGAGTTCAGGGTGGAGGGGAATGAAGGGGGAGAAACGGGACAACTGTAATAGCATAATCAATAAAATAAAATTTAAAAAAAAACTGCACACAAGTCTTTGTGACTCTTTTACCGTTCAGTTTAACAGTGTCAAGTGATAATGCCACACCTTTGGGCAATTGTGGCTGGGATGAGGGAGGCCAAAAGATGGAGCCCTTGTAAGGAGTATGCACAAAGCAAATAAACTCTGAAGAAAGGACTCGGAAGTTCATCCAGTGTTCCCATAAATTCCAGCTATTACCAGAGATGAAAGGGAAGTGAGAGGCCTGAGAAACAATGGGAAGGAGAGTTCCCGGTCCCCTCCAACCACCTGTTTACAGTAGGGGAGGAGCAGCAGGGCTGCCCAGATGGCAGGGCCCAAGTTAGAATGAAGCTCCCTTACCCTAAGACCGCTCTAGGAAATCCTGTTTGTGACGGTGGCTTCACTACAGACTCATCAGGAGCCCTCCCTGTGTTGTACAAGCACACTTCTGGATTGAACCATGATTTCTGATGAGTCTGAAACCTTATTATCATGTGCACTCAGCAAGATACAAACTGCTTCTCAGGTGAGCATTGGGTCAGGCCTTATTTTGCAAGCATGTACTTATCTTCTTGTGCCATTGAAATGCTGGTAACACAATAGCTTAAAAATAAGATAAGTCTCATCTTTTTTTCCTGTATGAGTATGTTAGGGAATGAAGGTTTTGATGGCATTTAAAAAGCAGGAAAGGGCAAAGCCCTGTGATGCCATTGCTTTGGCATGACATTACTTCATTAAGAGAATTATCTTAAAAGCCTGAGAAATGCAGCTTAAGACTGATGAAAGTGGGGTGCAAACACCATAGAATCCAAACCAAATTAGCCAGAAGGCTCATCCCCAGAGAAATCCACTTTTACATCCACACTCAGGGTCTGCACTTTTCTCCTCTTTTCCTTCTACCACTCAAGTGCTTTTGGATACAGGGTTGGACAGTTTGCTTACCGTGCCAAAACTCATGAAATGGGATTTGTCTTCCCTCACAGACAGGTGGCCAAGCTATGACAGAGAGGGCTCTGCCTGGCTGCTGGCCTCTTTGGACATGCAGCAGGGTGGCGGCCCAGCGCCAGGCCACACATCTGACCCAGTGGCCTCCCAATCTGGAGGCCCACATTGGCAGCCCCGGGTGGTGACAGCTTCGGTCAGTTGGTGTGGAGTTCCACTGGCAGACAAAGGAGAGCAGGAGAGCATGCTGTTCCCTGTCACTTCTCTGTGCAAAGAAGAATCCTCTGGGCCTGGAAGGTTGTGAAACAACAAAGTGGCTGCCCCTACTCGAGTACTGGCTTTATTCCCTCTTCTCAGGGCAGAACAGGCCTCGGGAAAGAAATTTTGGCCTTTTCAGACTGCACACATTACTTAATGTGCCCTTCTGCACTTACTATATGCATCAGGAGCAGATTTCACAAGCCTTTTTCCTGTGAGGTGAGATTAGTCATTAGGGTTAATTATTCAGTAGTTAGAGGAAATATTATGATGGAGAAAAAATAGACTTCTGGAAGCCCCAGAGTGGAGGGCCTCAGAACATCAAATAGCTCCATGAAGAGAAGACACAATTTTGTTGCAGTCTTTGGACATGAGGAAATCTCCATGATTTCAGTTCTCCACATCAAAAATATTCTCTTTTTGGCCATATATGGCCTCTGGTCCCAGCCCCACATGTTCTTTGGGAGCTCACCTTCTCCTAGAGAACATGCGGTTAGACCAGTAAAGAAGGCATGCTTTTGATCCCAGCACGCTCTCCAAAATCTGTACCTGTGAGATAATGAAATTATCATTTTCAGAAATATGAAGTATGTCAGAACTCACCAGTGTTGGTTTAAAGGCTTCTGGTGTTGAGTGCCACATCTGACCATGGCACGGACAGCATTCATAGGAAAAAATTTGGACCCAATTTTGCTTTTGCCTTTTGCTCTCCCTCTGGGCCTATTTCTTTTCTTTCATCATCTTTATTAAAGCTGACAGGACTGTTCTGCGGGGGGAAAACAAATAGTACACTTGGATGACCTCTACAGAACACAAAGAGCTTTTTCGTCTTATTCCTGATTCTGAAGTGACTTTCTGTATTTTTTTTTAATTGGGACAGTCTTAGACTGAAGAGTGAAATCATGTCCATGTCATATTTGTGTTGTTGACCTGGGTGGAGAAAGCATTAGTGAAAATGCACGTGGATTATACAGCAGTGGTTGACCTGCTTAACAGAACCCAAGTTGTAAAGCACCCTTGAAAAGTACTCAAATTCAGCCCTGGGCAGTGTAGCTCAGTTGGCTGGAGCATTGTTCCATAAACTGAAAATCTCAGGTTCAAGTTGCAGGTTCAATTCCTGGTCAGAGCACATACCTCAGTTGCGGGTTCAGTTTCCAGTCGGAGCTCGTTTGAGAGGCAACTGATGGATATTTCTCTCTCACATTGATGTTTCTACCATCTTTCTCCCTCCCTTCCCTTGTTTCTAAAATCAATAAGCATGTCCTCAGATGAGTATTAAAATAAAAGTACTCAAATTCCAGCTATTACCAAAGATGAAAAAGAAGTGAATAGACCTCATCAGCTCTGCCTCTTCTGCATCTTCCTTTTTTTTTTGTTTAAATATTACCTCCTTAGGCATTTTCTGACCACTTCATTATTATTCTTCATCAGAGCATCTAATTTTCTGCATAGCTTTCACTTATTTAGCAATTGTTCTTCTTTTCTCCACCTAAACTGTAAGCTGTATAAGGTCAGGGACCTCATCAGTCCTATCACTTTTGTATTCCATGCACTCTGCACAGTGAAGAGATCACAGACCCCAAACGCGCTGAAGGAATGGGTGACCTACTGAGGTGCTATATGGCAAACTTGTTCTGTGTTCTAATAGACTTGTGATTCCTTGAGATCACCTCTCTCTTTTCTTAGCTTCAGCTAAGAACATTACTTGGCCTCAATATCAGCTTGCCAGGGTGGTTTCCATTCATTAATTTTTCTTTTTAAAAACTGGAATTTTTGTTCAGTCAGAGTCTCAAGTTCATTAACAGTTCTATAGTCATATCTGAAAGGTGTAATACAATGAAGTGGTTGCAAGAACTGACTTTGAGGCACCTAGTTCTGGCTCCGTCACTTCTTAGCTGGGTAATGGTGACTCATTATTAACCATTTCTCAACTTTAGTTGGTTGAACCGTAAAATGAGGGCATTAATATAGCTCTCCCACTTTGTGCGCATCTGAGCTTAAATAAAACAGCATATGTAAAGCACCAAGCTTTGTATTTGCATTGCATATGCTTAGTAAAACTTAGCCACTGTTATTGCTCACATTGTTCAAGTGCTGTGGGGCATCATTTTTCTACAGCAGGATAAAGGGTGGCTTTTTGTCAGAGGTAATACCAGGCATTAGGAGAATGCAGAGTCAAAAAGCCTATGACTTGGAGTACTGGATGGGATTCTAGGCAGAACCTTATGCCTAGAGCACAAATTATGAACTTAGGTCACAGTCAACTGGGCGGTATGGCCAAATGACTCAGTACTTAAGAAATGACTAATCGTCGCAGAGCTCCTCATGTCTCTTCCTCTCCACCCCACCACAGTCGCCACAAAGGCTAGAACTGATCCTAGAGTCTGTCTGGCCAGAGGCAGAGCATACAATGAGCTTCAGTGAAGTCATCTAATAAGATCAGACACCAGGCAGGGCACTATGGGGCAAGGGGTCCACTAACTCCACAACAGATGAAGGGCTCCTATTCTGTTTTCCCTAGTACCTTACAGAATCAGGAATGCAGTCCCCACTCTGTGCTGACTCTCACAAGAGGCTTGCTCTGAGCCACAGGAAGAAGTGCCTCATACCAGCTCATAGGGAAACTCCAAACAGTCAGCAGGAAGAAACTCAATCACAGATGAAAATGATTTTTGTCTCACCATTCTTCTATGCAGTTTTCTGAGGGGGGAAACAGGACACATTTGGCTATGAGACATTAATTGAACAGAATGTACTTTAACTGTTCCTTTCCATATCTGGGTTTGTGTGGCTGGCTCACTGGTTTCAGTCAAGAAGAGAGCAGTGACATGCGTTCAGTGATCTTACTGGACATAACTGCCTTCCGCACAGATTTGTAAGGCGGATGCCCCCCTCTCCCATCTCAGTTGGCAAAGAGATTTGTTTTAATATTGAGCCAAGCAGGGTCAGTAATCTGGATTTTTTTAATTCTACAATTTATTAATAAACCTTACACTTTAAATAAGATTTACTTTAAAATAGTATGTAGCCCTGACCAGTGTGGCTCAGTTGGTTAGGCATCATGCTACAAAGCAAAAGGTCACTGGTTCAGATCCTAGTCAGGCAGGGCACATGCCTGGGCTGTGGGCTCGGTCCCCCGTCAGAGCACGTATGGGAGGTAACCAACCGATGTTTCTCTCCCTCTTTTTCTCCCTCCCTTCCCCACTCTCTAAATACATAAAATCTTTAAAAATAATATAAAATAGTATGTATTATGAAGTATATATTAGGAAGATTTTCACTTAATGAAAGAAATACGTAGTTATTATAGGATATTTTTTAAAATATGAGTAAAGAGTATAAGACAAGCCTAGAGCAAGTAAGAAAATGTTTAAAAAGTATACTAATGGGAACTTATCAAAAGGGTCTACAGAATTCTGATCACAGAATTTAGTTTGAAGGGTCCACTAGGCAAACCTGAGACAATTTGAGTATGAAAATACATAATTACAGTAATGGGTTATAACCCATTTGGTAAAATAAAATCTATGAGTCCATGCTGATTTGAAAAGATAAAGAAGAGAAAGTTCTTTCTTACAGTAGAATGCCAAGAATAACTATAGAATGAAAGATAATTTTAAAAAATCATCAGTGAGTGCTAAAATTATGTGTGAACATTTCCTACAGATCAGGAGATTTATTTAATCTCAGAATAGCTCTCTATAAGATACTTCTTTTTAAAAAAAAGGTAAGAAGAAGAAAGGGAAATAAACCATAAGCCAGTGACCAGAAGATGACCATTATTAATGGCTTAACTAGTTTCTTTCAGCTGTATTTCCTATGCATTATACTGTTTTGATTTTCGTCTAAAGATGAGCTCTTGCTCTTTTATAACCTGTTTTTCTCATATAAAAATATATTGTGGTCTTATTTATTTGTATTTAAATATTTTCTAGCACATAGTAGGCATAGTAAATATTTATTGAGTTAATGAAATTTGCAAGGATTTTTAAAGCAAGATTGTAATGCATATCCCTGCAACAAAGTTCTCCATTCCCACAGCTGTTTAGGAGCACAGTCCTTAAGACTGATTGCTGGAAGTGGAATAGGGCGGTAAAGAATATTCAAAGCCCTAAAGCCTTTGATAGATGGAATTAAATTGCCCTTTAGGAAGATTTCTCTACTCTGTTTTCACACCAGTGGTATATTGAACAAATACCTTTCACTACAGTTTTAAGGAGGAAGATTGAGATTGATGTCTGTAAAACACCCAGAATTAGGAGTCTGCTGCGTCCACAATGTAAATGATAAAGAGGAAAGCCTGGTTCCTAATTGAAGTAGGCTAGCACTGAACGCCACTGATACCAGCACAGAGCCTCCAAGAGGGCCTCCTGCACGCGGACTTTGGTGTGGGGTTCTTAGTGTGCTTCCACACCAGCACCCAGTGCAGTTTCCAAAGAGGAATGGGGCAAGGTGCAGGACACGTGCACACTCCACGAGCAGCTGAGCAGTTTGCCCTCTTTTGCTGACTGGTGCCTGGGGCACCCCTAGCGGCTGACTTAAGCCTCCAACTAGTTGAAGCAGGGGGATATTATCTCCTGATCCATACATTACAAAGATTATTAAGGAAAACCAAGAAGAGGATATTCAGAGAGGCACCTTTGCATTCAAAAGATGAGAAATCAGAAAATTATACCATGATTTGGATTTGCTTATATTTTCCCCTTTGGCTTTCACTGGCTCATATGTTCTCAAGTGATGACAGTTGGGCTGATTGAGGGCCGTTAGTCAAATCCAGTAATAGTATTAATCTGTGGTTGGAAATGACTGTTAAAGTAAGTGCCAGGCTATTCAGTTGTGGTTTTTCTTCCAGCTTCCAATCGTGCCAGGCTTCCAGCAGGAGGAATAGAGGCTGTGGTAAAGGAAACCGTTGATAAACGAAAGAAACCAGAAACTGTCACTACCCATAACAACGAGACAACAAAAAAAAATTACAGAAAGGGAGGGGGAGACAAAGGAAATTGTACAAGGCGGTTTAGCCTGCACAGTCTGATGTGATCGTTAGGGATGAGGCTAGTGTGGTGGTGCCTCAGCCATTGACTCCAATTTTCCAGTGAGAACAGGAAGCCTTTAAGTACCAAACTCGAGCTCTCCAGTAATACTGCTGAGCAAGAAGGCTTTTCTTAGGGGAAGAGCATGACTGGAGTTGAACTGAAGCGAAGTTTTTTCTTTCAGCTTCCTAGCATGCTTCTCAGACCATTACTGCACAAAGGAAGCAGGGGGTCCGGTCACCAGATATGTCAAAAGAGTTTACCCCATAATCCTCTTTACTGAATTTTCCAGAACAAATGTTTAATAATGTTGCCACCATTCATCAGTTATCAAGAAATGTGTATTGTAACTGAGACGTGCTCAGCAATCAAGGTCTCCAGTTTCCTGGAGAGCGGGAGGAATTGTTTTTTGGGTTTTTTGAGCTTGAAATCTTTACAAAAGGTAGTTATTCAATACTGTTGTCAGTTTCTTTTTTAATGTATTTTATTGATTATGCTTATTACAGTTGTCCCAGTTTTTCCCCCTTTGCCCTCCTCTGCCCTCTACCCCTATTCCCTCCAGCAATCTCCTCCTTTAATTCATGTCCATGGGTCATGCATGTAGGTTATTTGGCTTCTCCGTTTCCTATACTGTTCTTAACAGTATATTAAGAACATACTGCTCCTGTCTATTCTGTACCTACCAATTTGTACTTCTTTTTTAAAATATTTTATTTATCTTTATTATCTTTTTAAGATTTTATTTATTTATTTTTAGAGAGGGAAGGGAGAGAGAAAGAGAGATAGAGAAAGAGAGAAACATCAATGTGCGGTTGCTGGGGGCCGTGGCCTGCAACCCAAGCATGTGCCCTGACTGGGAATTGAACCTGCGATTCTTTGGTTCGAAGCCCGTGCTCAATCCATGGAGCTACACCAGCCAGGGCTTCAATTTGTACTTCTTAATCCCTGCACCTTTTTCCCTCATTATCTCCCTTCCTCCTCTCAACTGATAACCCTCCTTGTGATCTCCATATCTACTATTCCATTTCTGCTTGTTTGCTTAGTTTTTAGATTCAGTTGGTGATAGTTATGAATTTATTGCCTTTTTAATGGTCATAGTTTTGACCATCTTCTTTTTCTTAAGTAAGTCCCTTTAACATTTCATATAATAATGTATTGGTGATGATGAATTCCTTTAGCTTTACCTTGTTTAGGAAGTACTTTATCTGCCCTTCTATTCTAAATGATAGCTTTGCTGGATACAGTAATTTAGGTTGTAGGTCCTTGCTTTTCCTCACTTTGAATGCTTCTTGACAGTCACTTCTAGCCTGCACGTTTCTTTTGAGAAATCAGCTAACAGTCTTAGCGAACTTCTTTGTAGCTAATTATCTGCTTTTTTCTTGCTGCTTTTAAGATTCTCTCACCTTTGGCTTTTTAGTTATGATATGTCTTGTTGTTGTCCACTTTGGGTCCATCTTGTTTGGGACTCTCTGTGTTTCCTGGACTTGTATTTCTATTTCCTTCACCAAGTTAGGGAAGTGTTCTTTCATTATTTTTTCAAATAGGTTTTCAGTTTTTTGCTCTTTCTCTTCTCCTTCCAGCAGCCCTATTATTTGAATGTTGGTATGTTTGAAGTTGTCCCAGAGTCTCCTTAGCCTATCCTCGGGTTTTTTGGACTCTTTTTTCTTCTAGATGTTCTGATTGGTTGTTTATTTGCCTCCTTGTGTTCCAAGTCATTGATTCTCAGTTTCATTCACTCCACTCTTGGTTCCCTGTAAATTTTTCTTTATTTCACTTAGTATAACCTTCATTTCTGCTTAGGTCTTTTTTATGCTGTTGAAGTTCCTTGGGCATTCCTAATAACCAGTGTTTTAAACTCTGTATCTGATAGATTGCTTATCTCCATTTTATTTAGGGTTTTTTTTCTGGAGTTTTGTTTTGTTCTTTCATTTGGGCCCTATTTCATTGTCTTCTCATTTCGGCAGCCTCCCTGTGTTTGTTTCTATGTATTCAGTAGAGCTGCTTTGACTCCATAGTAGTCTTAGGTTGGATGGGGTGGAGCCTTAGGTAATTGCCAGGACAGGGCAACCCGTGTGAACCAGGTTGATGTAGCCTCAGATATGGTATCACTGCTCTGTGGCTCTGTGAGGGCTCAGAAAGGGGACAGTGCTACTGCCTGGCCTCTGGAGTTTTGTCCAAGAGGAAGCTGTCCCCTGGCACTCGCCCTGATGCGAGACACTTCAGTGTCTCCCTATATGCCACTGGCACCTTTCCAGCTGCTGCCCTGGTGCTGAAGCCCAAGGGGAGTGAGTCTGCATAAACCCTAAGTCTGTTACAGGCCCTTTAAGAGGAAACTCTTGAGAGTCCTGCAGTTTCTTCCACTGCCTCAACTCCCACTGGTTTTTACAGCCCCAAGTATGGAGACTTACCTTCCTAGCACTGCAATCCTGGGCTGGGTGGTCTGGTGTGGGGCTGGGGTCCCTAGTTCCGAGATATCCCTCCTGATTTTTATCCACCACCCATGGTCGTGGGACCCCTTTTCTATGCATATCTGAGTCTCTGCCCCTCCTATCCTTCTGGGCGAATGTGGCTTCTTTAATTCCTTGGTTGTCAGACTTCTATACAATTTGATTTTATGATTATTCTGGGCAGTACTTGTTTTGTAGTCTAGTTGTAATTTTTGCTTTGGTTGTATGAGATGAGCCGTGTTTACCTATGCCTCCATCTTGACCAGAAGTCCAATTTGTGTTTTTATCTCGGGAACTTGAAACTGGCAGCCCTCCCTCCACGTGTGTTCACCAAAGCTCCCAGGTGCTTATTTTATACTTTCAAAAGAAAAAAACCTGAAGTTAATCTGTATTCAGTGAACTGAAAAGTTAAATGTATCTATAAGGGAAAGAAGACACAAGTTCCAGAGTAACATCAAGGAGATCCTGAGCACAGTGCACTGAAGCATTTCACTGCCTCCCAAAAAGAAATAGCTATTTTGGCCAGCTATTCTACCATATCTCAGTGTTTCAAAGATGTACTTTATTTCATACATGACTTTTCCTAGAATCAGGATATAAATTACAATCAATTGTGGTAGCATCTTAGAATGGATTAAATACAGGGTTCTGGTTTAAAAGCAAAAGTTTATAGTTTTCTGCCTATCATCGGTTTCCAGTAGCTGGTTAAGTCTAGGGGTCATAAGACATTTTCAGGCACTAGCACAGAAAACCTATTTACGTTGTGGGCATTTTTATTATAATTTAGTGTGTAGGTGATATTCCTTGGGGCACACAAGGAATAGACTAAAGAAACTGAGGCTCAGTTATCAAAGCCCTTGCGGGTCACAGCTGATCGATGGCAGAGCAGGCCTGGGGTCCGTGCCCAGCCCGGAGGTCCACACAGGGTGTGTTGTCCTGCTGCCTGTCTGGGCCCAAGCCTTACAAAGCAGGACTCAGTGAGGCAAACCCCACAGTTGCTCTGAAGCGTCCTTCTATCTGGGCATTGGCAGAACTCCCAAACAAGTGGGGAAAGGTACCAGGAAAGCTCAGCCTCAAATGAGTGGATCAGTTAAACATGAGACAGTGAAACATTGTTCCGTGATGGGCCATGGGACTGGCGTGATGGTGTTGCTCAACTGCTCCAGGCTCAGCCTGCAGACTTTGCTGCTTCCCAGGCCTTCCTACTTCAGGTGCCAGGATTATCTTTTGAAATAAGTCGTTTATTTAAAAAATAGTATGATGCTAATAAAATAGTAACACCAAAGGTATACTAAATATATATGTAAATTAGTAAAGAAGAACAGTTCAGTCACCGTATCAAATTTAAATTTAAATGTCTTTAGACTTAGTATGCCAAACCAAAGTCATCTAAAGTACATATAAGTTGGCAAAAGTGTCGCGCCTGTGGTAATTCCAGAAGAAACAAGAGTGTGGTGTGAACATGGGGAAGCAAAAGAGAACAAGGAAGTATGCGACCATGAAGCAAATGCTTAGTCTCAAAGATTAGAGGCGTCAAGAAAAGGACGAATTAAAGCCTAAAAAGAAAGAAAAGAACGATCCCAGTGCACTCAAGGAAAGCAAAGTGCCCCAATACCCTTCCTGCTTTTATTCCTCCAATATAACACACAGTTGGGCCCAGCCTACCACATCCTGCTTGACACCAACATTATCAAGTTTCCCATTAAGGCTAAACTGGACTTAGTGCAGTTAGTGGTGGGCTGTCTCTATGCCAAGTGCATCCCCCGTATAACTGACTGTGTAATGGCTGAAACTGAGAAATTGGGGCAGAAGAAGCAAGTGGCTTTCAAGATTGCCAAGGAGCCAGGACTTGAACGATTACCAGGCACACAAAGGAACCTATGGGAATGACTGCTTAGTACAGAGAGTAACTCAGCACAAGTGTTACGTCGTGACCGCAGTTGACCAAGACCGTAAACGAAGAATCAGGAAGATCCATGAATTTCCCATTGCGTACATTTCTAACCATAGGCGCAACCCTGAGTGGATGCCACGTGATTAGGGAGCCCCTCGGTTCTAATACTTAAAAGACAAAGTCCTCTGCTTTCCTTCAACCAACTTTCTCTGTTGCCAGTTTATTAAACCTGCTACAGAATGAATTATTGCTCCACTCACCCATTTGCTCTTTTATGAGCTGAGTATGCTTAAATACTCACTTTCTGATGTTTTGAAAATGGTATTTTGCATCATTTTAAAATTTTATATTTTTACAAATCAGATGACTGCTCACAGAAAAAATAAATAAAATATATATAAGTTATGTGCTTAAGCTACAAATGTCTGAAAATACATTTTATGAGCAAAGCATACAATGTTTATTATTACCAAATTACACCAATATGTTATTTGAAATATGTTAAATACTTTCACCCATAATGCTTTGTAAGCTTTAAAGGGATTTAATTAATTAGCTGAGATGAACATAGTTCAAATTTTTAAATTTATTTTGAACCCTGGTTTTTGTCTGCTTTCCCAAAATAAGATTATCACCCATCACCTTCAGCGTGTACCATTGGGGTACACTGTTCACTGCTTATTACTAGTAGATGTTAGAGTATTATAATTTGAGATTTGATCTTAACCTCTCTAAGCCTCAGTTCCTGCTTTTAAAATGAAGAAGACGATACTTCCTAGCAGAGTGTTGTTAGAATTAAGTAAGATTATATGTGTATAGTAAAGCAGCCCCCTGCCCTGTAAGAGATGCTATACTAATTGCATCCATTATAATTAATAGCTGAAGATGTTGAAGAAAAGTTACCTACTCAACATTTTTTGGTTACACTGTTTTTTATCAACATAATCTCTTTAAAATAATGACTTTAAGAGTAAGTTTTTGTGTATATTTCCTCAAACTTTTTTCCAGAGTTTTAATCTAGCCATAAGTGGTCATAAATTCTTTTATAGGTTGAAAGAATCTAAGTTTCATTTTCAAGGAAAATGTGCCCCTCAGTCACAATGCCAAGCCAACCAGTGATGATTTGAGGCTTAGATGGTGGGGAAATAATTATCCTTTTTATTAGAAAGTAAATATCTATTTACTTAATATCTAAAACGTGACCAGAGTCGTCCCGATACGTACGCCCAGGTTGCAGATTCAGTCTCTGGTCAGGGCACATACAGGAAGCAACTAATGAATGCATCTCTCTCTCTCTCTCTCTCTCTCTCTCTCTCTCCCTCCCTCCCTATCTATCTATCTACCTATCTCTATCTCTCTCTCTCTGTAAAATTAATAAATAAAAAATTTAAAAATCACTAAAATATGACTAGGGTATTTTCTGAATACAGAAGCGGTTTTTGAGTATGATGTTAAGTGACATTCAAATCTTCAGTTTAGTTAAGTGTGTGAAATCTCCTATAATCTGGCCCTGGCTGGCGTAGCTCAGTGGATTGAGTGCAGGCTGCGAACCAAAGTGTCACAGGTTCAATTCCCAATCAGGGTACATGCCTGGGTTGCAGGCCATGACCCCCAGCAACCGCACATTGATGTTTCTCTCTCTATCTCCCTCCCTTCCCTCTCTAAAAAATAAATAAATAAAATCTTAAAAAAAAAAAAAACCTCATGTAATCTAACAGCCTGCTGTGGCCACATAGTCTCAGGTATATAAGAAATATCCCACAAAGCTTTTTCAGAAAATGTTTGTCTCTATATTTATCTTTTTCTAAGACCATAAATTGATAGAGATGGCAGCATATAACTGGATTTTTATTTTCATCTTTAACAAGTTTTATTGCACTTTTCATATTAAAAATAATATACTAGCAAAAGTTTATAAGCTTGATTTAGAAAACTTCAGAAAAGCAATAAAAGGGAAGACAAAAATTACCTATAACTGTAGATAGATAACATATATCTTACCATTTTCTTTATATTCTTTTTTCTAGGCTTTTTGATATATTTTATATAATATTAATACTTTGTATTATATAATATACATTTAATATGTATTTCCAGTCTTTTAATATCTGTTTTTACCAAATATAATTATTACTGTACTTTTTTTTACCAAATGTTTGGGCTGTATGACTGACAAAGCTTTTGCCCTTCATGTCCTTCTCTGACAGGTGTAAAGCCACACACGTGGCATATAGAACTGTACGTCTCTAGAGCACGTGTAATGCAAACAGATCATAAATAGAATCATATGCCCTCCGCCTCCTCATTCTTATAAATACACTTGTTTCATAAATAAAGTACTTTGTACTGAGGCCAAAGACTGACCTTAATGTTTATTATTTATTAAATATTTAATATTAATATTTATATAATGTATTTATTTGTAACATTTTTAAATACACTGTGGTATGATAAATTGCATTTAAATGAGTGGTAGGTTGTGTTTATGTATGATAAAATGGTATCAATAAGAAATCATGACTAAACGATATTGATTCCAGCTCTTACACTTACCACATTCATCAATGTGTCTGTTTACATTACACAGCTCTCCTAAGCCCCAGCCTCCTCATCTCTAAAATGAGGAGAGTAATGCCTGTGTTTCAGGGTTGTCTATTAGGATTAGGAAAATATATCTTACCTATAGTTCTTACCCCATTTCATTAAGCAGAATTATCTGGCTATGTCAGAAACTGAGCAGTAGAATTTCACGGAAGCATTACCAACAGTCAGTAAGCATAAGAATAAAACTGTTCAAATTCACCGTGAATCAGGGAAATATACATTTTTAACAACAATTTATTCATGTATTTAGAAATAAGGACTATATTTCATTTACTACAATATTTCTGGCATCCAGAACAGCATCTGACACAGTAAATATTCTCTGAAGGAGTCAATGAATGAACAAAGTACCTATCAAGCTTTGAGCAAGTCATTCAGTCTCTTGGGACCTTGATTTCGTTAGTATAAGGAAAAGACCATGTTCAAGCTCAGTCGAAGGGGGAGAGGGATGCTCTTAATTAGCTTTACTGCCATGGATCCTCTATAAGAAAACATTACAGTTGTGAATACACGAAACACAGGGTTTACTCTTGTATTATTTTCCATGTGAACAACTGTAAACCTACTTTTGTCCCACCCTGTATTTGTCATTTTCCTGACTATATGATGTTTAAAGTTTTTTTCAGCCAGCGATCTTTGTAAAATAGTACAGCAGAATATCATGGGTAAATTAAATTCAGAGATTTGGTCGAGAGACAGGGACAAAACAGCAGCACTGAACTTTTGTGTGTGTGTGTGTGCATGTTTAGCCATAAGTAACCAAGGAAAAGAAATCAAGAGAGGTTGGGAAGGATAGAAGGTAATACAGCAATAAGCAAAAATGAATAACTTTGGAGTGAGTTTGAGTTCATTATATTTGCTACTGAGTGACAGCATTACCTTTACTGAGCAGCTAATTTTACTTCTTAGCAGCTCTAGCAGTTCTGCTTCATCCACATAGTTTATTATATTTGAAGCACATCTGTGGACAGCAGCTGGGGTATCTGTTCTCTAACAGATGAGCAGAGGTTACGAGGCCTGCCTGCCAGCCTGCACCCAGTAATTTGTTAATCAGTTACAGAGCCCGCATTAGGAGCTGGATCTTCTGTCTGCTGTTTTATCCTTCTTTCCATTACACGTGGCTAAGTGCTTCTGTCTTGTTATAGAGTCCCTTCAGGGGACACAGCCACCCCCTGTTCTAGAAATAGTATTGTTACCTGATAGGCTGGTCTGCCACGATGACCATTTTCTTGTGTTTTAGGAAGCTAATAGAGTTTATCATTTTTTCCCAAGAGGAAGTAGCAATAGATTGTGTACCAAAAATAACACCTTAACAGCTAAATTCTGCTTAGCAGGTAGTTTCCCAAGGGTGATCCAATGCAATGAGTCATCACTCTAAGCACTTCTTAGCACATTATTTCTCTTTTTTACTAACCCCGGTGCTTTTGGGTACATGATTTTCTGGGAGGTTCACAGTCTTCACACTATGAATATTAACCATCCCCTATTTTTCTTCTGCTTTTACTTTTCAAATCTAGGATAGCCCATGATTTCAGAGAACAGTCAGGATTATGACCTCAAACAAGAGTGTCAGTTTCTCCGGTTGGTAGCAGCTCCATCTCATTCCCAGTAAAAACCAAAAATGTAAAGTAATATAAACAAATGTTTGGGACCCATACTCTAAAGAAGGCTATAGCCCTGGCTGGTGGCTCAGTGGATTGAGTCACCAGCCTGCAAACCAAAGGGTTGCTAGTTTGATTCACAGTCAGGGCACATGCCTGGGTTTCTGACCAGGTCCCCGATAGGCAGCATGTGAGAGGCAACCACTCATTGATGTTTCTCTTCCTCTCTTCTCCCTCCCTTCCCTTCTGTCAATAAATAAATAAATAAATAAATATCATAAAGAAAAAAATTAATATATTTGACTATAGAAAAATTGAAAACTTTTGTTCATCAAAAAATAAAAAATGCTGCAAATTTTAAAAGCACATAGTAATCTTGGAGAAAATGTTTGCAATAAATATGACAAAAGTGTAATATCCTTATGAATAAAGAGCTCTGACAATTAATTGGAAACCACCCCAGTGTACTATTAGCACTTTCCCATCACATTGTGTATACATCACAGTGCTGAATAGGTTTACAAGGAGAACACAGTTTAGATGGCACAAGAGAATGAAATAAACGCAGATCTTATTTTCCATTCACATATTCTTTGCTCAAAGGCAGTTTAAGGAAAGTACACATTCAGCTATAAATACTTCAGGACAGTTTGTCCACACTGACACTTCCATTTCCTAAAATGAAACCCTCAATGGCCCACGGGGAGAAAAAAGGCTGGCTTTGTTAAGCAGCTTTATTCCAACAAGCACATCCATATGGTAAGAACTTCCTCTGATGAGTCACCCACAGTTGTCAAACACCAACTCTCCTTTGTTTGACCCGGGCGGAGATGAGGGCTGTGGGAGCAAACTGCAAGAGTCTGAATCATTTAATTGTGTTTTTTTTTTCCGTATCTGAATTTGCATCTGTCACAAACCCAATGTGTCCACCATGAAAAACTGCATTTTTCAAATATCACAGAAAAAAATCCCATTCAAATGGGTCTGTTCTGTCTAGATAGTCTGTGAAATTTCTGGGGAATGTTGTGGGCTGTGCTTCCTGTGCTAAATTGTTGAGTTATCACACATTATTGGATTCCACCCAAACTGTGCTGGATAGTAATATTATATTCATGCAGTTGTCTTTACCATTCAGAAAGGGGAAAATGGAAAAAGGTACTACTGCTCCTCCTCTTAAGATATAAACCTTAAGAGGGTAGGTGAAAGTGTGTGTGAAAACAATTTTTTAAAATACAGGGTAGGGTAAAAGTAGGTTTGCAGTTTCTATGGAAAATAATACAGTAATTAATAAGTAATAAGAATAAACTGTTTCACATAGTCACAACTGTAAACCTACTTTTGCCCACCCCTGTGTGTCCTTGATTCTCTGTAGAGACTTGAGTCATATTTGGTCTCAGCTTTGTTATGACTGCTAACCACTTTCTTGTGGTGGACTTTTGTTGTTGTTGTTGTTCTTGTTTAGTCCAGGACTGTACAGCCAGGATTCAGATCCTGCTCTGGGGTATGATGCTGTCCCTAGTCTGTTTGAAAGACTTCTTTAGAGATACCATCTTACCCATTTGTATAAAAGAGAGAGAAAAGAATTGATGCTGTGTGATTTCTTCTATATGCTATTTTCTCTGTTTTCCAAATTTTCTATATGCACATGTATTTTATAATCAACAAAATCATTTCTTTTTAGAGTACCCACCCACGATTTAAAACATAAATGCAATAAATAAGCCTCCTAAGTTCAGCTGGTTCTCTAATAAGTAAAAATTTATCCTGAGAAAACACATGCTTGCCCTGGTGATTGATCCCTGCACTGATCTCAATCCCTGCACTAATCCCTGCACATATGTAGATACCGTCATTGACATTCAAGGGCCAGGACCCATATTTATATGCTAAGCAGATTGTTGTTTATTATTATTATTATTATTTTTAATCCTCATCCAAGGACATTTTTTTCGTTGCTGAGAAAGAAACATCGACTGGCTGCCCTAACCAGGGCTCAAACCCACAACCTGAGTATGTGCCCTGACCAGGAATCAAACCTGCGACCTTTTGGTCCATGAGACAATGCTCCAACCAACTGAGCCATACTGGCCAGGGCTAAGCAGATTGTTTTTTAAAGGAAAAAATGAGATAATCAGTCTTCCACTGTTTGGAGTATTTTTAACCAATGATTGAATCAATTTGAGGATATTTTTGGATCATTTGTAATCCTTTCTGAGTGAAACTTTGGTTCCCTTTTGAGCAGAGCTGCTTTTTTAAAAAATAAGCCACTCCAACCAACAGACACTTCTACTTCAGAAAATTTCTAGTGATTATTTTCCCCCAGATCAGCATTAAAATGTTCAGCCTTGGATCATGTCATTTTGCTGACAAATGGTTCATGTCAATATTGAAGTGTTTGCAAGAGAGAGCGAGTGCCCATGAGTGTAGAGGTGATCATAATTATGTATCAGAGAGACACCCACAGTAGAGGCTTTAAGACTCCCTTTGGCAAAAATGTTGTGTTAAAGACAAGACTAGTAGATTCCTAGATTGAAAGAATGCCACATTTTTGTTATTGTATCATGTATAGAATATTAGCTCTTAGGAGTGTGTCACCATTAAATAGGCTTTTACATTTTCTCACTTTTCTGTGCATTGCTTTGATGTCAGCCTATCAGAGAGAGAGAACTGGAGTCACTTGGGTCACCTTGACTTCTGTAGCTAGTTTGTGTCCTGTGGCACATATTGCTGATTACTCTCAGCATTTTGCTGCTGTACCTAGATAGCACTTCAGAATCATTCTCATCCCAGCTCGCAGCCTGTTACTTACTACCAGTCAATCGAATCGGACAAAATGAACTTCCTTGTCATTCTAGATATGCAGGTAGGTGGCCGCCTCTTTTGATCAGGCATGTCTGCAGACTGTTACTTTAACTGCGTGCACTAAGTCATGGGCAGTGCTCTTTCCCTGGGCAAGATGTATTGTGTATCATTTTACAAGGTCTTCTGCTAAAAGAGAGTAATAAATAACGTCTTGAATTATGGTATGAGGAGGGCACTGCCAGTGGTCTAATCCCTTATATTACACAGTAGCAGTGAGTTATTAAGAACAAGGAGAATGAAACCTGTCTGCCCGGACTACCTTTTGTTCTCACTGTTTTGAAAGATATCTGTTTTTTCAAAACAGCCCTTTGAAATAGCAAAGATAATTTTTTAAAGATTTTTTTAAATTTCCATGTCATAACCTTTTGCTCTGGGTGTCCTGCATAGAGTGACCAGCCATTGCAGTTTGCCTGGGACAGAGGCTTCCTGGGATACAGGATTTTCAATGTTGAGACTAGAACTCTCCCAGGCAGATTGGACTGGTCGGTCACCTCATCCCTGGGTGCTCTATTCGCAGATGGCCAGGTATTGAGGAACATGAGCTCTGAGATTCTCACTCATGGACCACCTTCCTGTTAGAGCTTTTCTTTCTATCCCTGGAAGGCACAGTGTGAAGAAACGCTAGGAGCCGTGAGACAGAATGATTTGATTATGAGGGATGGTGAGGTTCCAGTTTTGTTAAGTGATGTCCTTTGTTCACATTTCTTCTTTAGAGTGAAGGTCATTGATAAGCCCCGAGCCCAGCTATTAATTGAAGCCTGGCTAATTAAATAATTTATGACACTGTTAAATAATCTATGCCACTGATTTTGCCAGGATCCATGGTAATCTCTGATAATCTGTTGTCTTCACACACCACCACCATCCTTGCCCCAAATGGTCTTCTAGCCTGTTGTCATTAAAGTTTTTCAGTACAAAGCCCAACTTAAAATACAGTGAGTATTACAGCTGGAATTTCTATAAGGGAGAAGGACTGTCATCCAAGCTCTGTGGTTATTTGAAGAGACAGAAGACAGCATTCCCCAGGGCATGGAGTCTGAGAGGCCCGACTGTTGCAGAGGCTTACTGCCCGTAGTGAGACAGGTGGTTCTACGGTGGTCACAGACCCTGGACTTGCCTCCAGTTTCCTAGTGATTAGTAATATTAATGTAAATGCTTCATCCATGCAGGAGTGCTTCTTAGGTTTGACTCCGATTTCTTTCCCTGCTTTTAAAACTTTCTTTCAGATGCAGAGTTACTTAGTACTTGGCCAGTGGTCTGACTTTAGGGTCAGAATGAGAATGAAAATGCAATAATGTATTGAGGAACCCAGACTTTAGAAAGTGGTTAATACATAACCATTTCTTTCCTGCCCTAAGAACTTCCCTGAGCAGTGTGATTGGACAGCAAGAGATAAAGGAGGCATTAGGAGTAATGAATGAGTAATTTGGCAAGAAAACTTAGCAGAAAGTGTATAAAAATAAATGCTTGGATCTCAGACGCAGAATGAGACAAATCATGTTTATTGCTCCTATTGGACAAGAATGTTCCTGCCCAGGTTTCTAATTTTAAAGGTATGAAAGATACTGTATTTAGTAACACGAGGAAGGGAGTGTTATGAGCTGAATGTTTGTGTGCCTCCCAACAATTCAGATGTTGAAGCCCTAACTCCAATTTGATAGTATTTGGAGATGGGCCTTTGGGACATAATTAGGGTTAGATAAGGTCATGAAGAGAGGGTGGGTCCCACAACAGGATTAAGACCCATCAGCGAGCTTGCCCTTCCGGCTATGTGGGTACCCGGCAAACAGGTCTGCAAGCCTGAAGCGAAGTCCTCACCAGACACCTTGACCCAGGACTTCTCAGCCTCCAGAATTGTGGGAAATAGGTTTCTGTTGTTTTAGCCACCCAGCCTATGGGGTTTTGTTTCGGCACCTCAGGCTGACTAAGGCAAGAAGAGGTGGCACTGGAAGAAGAGGCAATTCTTTACGTATTAATATTTAAGAGAAATGTTTATTTCTGGCAAATGGTAGATACTTAATAATTGTTGAAGTGATATATTTTTTAAATCTTAATAATCAGGCTTCTTTAGTCATAGATGAAATTAAGCCAGTTAATATATTAATTGTAAGTTTTGTAATGTTTCAGAACTCTCAAGTGGTTTGGTGGGTTCTGGTTTCATTTTAATTCTAAATCTTGAAAAAGGATCAAGTGTCTGTCTGTCTGTCTGTCTCTCTCTCTCTCATTACTTGTAGTCCAGTAAATATGAGCCCTGTGTGGAGAAATAAATTAGTCACATCTGGTAACAAGGAAAAGTTAATTCAGCTATTTATTTTAAAGGAAATTACCAGACCGAGAGTCCCATGCTATGGACAGATGGGCTGCACACCCTGTAACTTACAGTCCTCTGTTCTGGACTGGGAGGAGCACCTCGCTTCCCTGGGAGAGGTTTTTCCTGTAGGTCTGTGTCTCCGTGACAGAGCTTCATCTCAGGTTCTCCTCCCCCCTTCCTCCTCCTCCCGCCCCCCCACCTTCCCTGGTATTACTTGGGCTTTTACAAGTTTTCACCACCCTCCTTCCCACCTGCCCCTCTTCCTTTCTGGATCGGTTTCCTTAAGTGCCTCTTCCCCTCCACGCCCTCTTTAATCCCTCATTCTGTTTAGCCTTTGCTACACTTTTTCTCAACACTTGTCTTTCTTTGTCTTCTGAGGGGCCCATCCCTGCCCTGCATACCTGGGTGAAGTCAGCACCTAAGGGAACGTTCCCATCCTTCGTGCCTCTTGTTGCTTCTTTAAAGGTTTTGGCACGATTTTAGATTTACGGGACTAATTGTCAGCTAGCCCCGGTTTTTAAATGCCCATTATCTGCAGTCGCATATTGTCTAGTGCCACAGACCAGTTTAAGCATAAATGGGCACAACAATAAAGATCAAATCCAGCTTGGCTCTAAGTGTGTATATATCTATTCTACATTCATATCTGTGCAAATACACATGCTCGCACTTGAATGACCCTGAAATGAACCAGGCAGGCACATTTTGAGACAGCAGGGATTGAAGTTGATGGGAAGGAGGGAGAGAAAGCCTTCTTGGTAGGAGGACCAGTAGCCATTCTTATGTATTAAGTGAGTGCCAGTTATGGGCAGAGTGGGCAGGGCATTACTTGCCCTGGCTCCAGAAGCATGTAGGGGTTGGCCCTGTGCTCAGAGAGCTTCCAGTCTGGCTGTAGATACCAACTATGTGTGGTCAACCCATAGTCACAACCCACAACTATAAGTGATAGAAGTGGGTTGTGAACAGATTACGTACCTGCAATGTATGGCAACTATCTTTTTCTTCTGGTACTTTTTCCTTCTGATTTTCAAAGTAATTAGTACTCATAAAATGCTAAGTACAGGGTAATAGAAAAATGCAGAAAACAAACAAATCCCCCATAATCTCAACAGCCAGGGGAAGGCATAAAATAGTTTTATAAGAATGCCCTTTTTGTACATAGATGTTTTGATTTGTTATTTTATCCTACCTTGATGAATCAGGTGTTTGGGGGAATTCAGATCATATTAGTAAGTTATTCAGATCTTCCAGAGCACATGTCTTCAAATGAGGACTTCACTGAATATATGGGAAAATAAATGTTTGTCATGTACTTTAAACTATGTACGTGTACTTACGCCTTTCATGTATTTAGATCCAAAGCAGTTTCCTTCACAGTTTTTACTGTCATTCTGAATCTCATGTTTGCTTGGAAGTACAGATTCTTAACTACTATTTTTGAACAGCTTTATTAACATATAATTTACACACCACACAGTTCACTGGTGTCAGTTGTACGATCCAATGGCTTTTCATTTAGTATTTCCACAGAGTTGTGCAACCATCGCCACAAGCCAAAAAGAAGCCCCATGCCCACTAGCAGCCCCACACCCCCATCCTAGGCAACCACTAACCTACCTTCTGACTGCTTAGATTTGCCCCTCCTGTACCTATAAGTGAAATCATGCCATAAATACGTGCTCTTTTCTGACTGGCTTCTTGTACTTAGAATAACGTCTTTAAGGGCCATCTATTTTTAGCATTTATCAGTGCTCCATTCCTAGCTACATCTGAGTGACAGACACCATTGCTTAGCTCTACTACATTCTGGCTACATCCCTTCATCAGTTGGTGGCCACTTGGGTCGTTTCCATTCTTCGGCTGTTATGAATCCTGCTGCCGTGTACATACATGTATGAGATTTTATGTGGACATACGTATTTCAACATTTTTGTGTATGATTGACTGTCTTTTTTGCATGTTTTTCATTCTCAAATTTCATAAGTACCACTTTATACATCATTTGTCATTATTTGTAAAAAAAACAAGTTTAAAACTAAGTTAATTATTTTCTAGTCATCTTTGCCCCACCCACCCCCCCCCCCACGTCTCCCACCTCTCTCATTCAGGCTGGCTTTACTAAATGACTCAAATGTAACATCATGCTTCTCCTTCCAGGTCACGTTCAGCCTTCCACCAGGTTCAGATCATCTTCCCTTAATGTCTCTGTGTCCTTCCACATTTTCTTGTCCACCTAATTTGGGTTCTTCTCATCTTTCTCGTCCACGGGCCTCTCCCCGGGGGCCTCCCTGGCTCCGTCTCCATCCCCACAGATCGTCAGTGAACGTCTGCCGTACTGATCTCTCTGAAACACTGCTGTTTGCTGCTTGCGGGGGTCACACCAGTTTAGCCACTCACTGAGTTGTGTTTCCTTGGATAAGTTACTGTACTTCCCTCACGTTAAAAGAAAGTTAATCAGACCACCTCCCAACACCCTAGTCGTAATGAAGTGATTGCACTGGGTTTCTGTCTCTTGCGAGCAGAATGAGATGAACTTCTCTTATTTTGGAGTCCTGTGTTTGTGCATCTTGTCTCCCACGGGGGCAAGGATTATTATGGTAGTAGGTAGTATCGTATATATGTATATTTATGTATAGATATAAATTTGTATTTAATAGATGTGTATTAAAATGTATAATATAATTTAAATGTATGTACATCATATAGTAAGGCCATATATTATTTAATGTATATTTTTGGTAAGTAGTTATCTCCGGCACCTAATGCAGCCCTATGTGCTTAATGAATGATCACTGGATTAGTGTTTACAAAAAAAAATCAGTTAATTGATTTTCTGCTTAATCTCATTATTTGAATAGGTGGTAATTGTAAGGTGATAAACATTTTTAACTTAACAGATAACAGCTCTAAAACTGAACATGGGAGCAAGTATAAAAAGTAGACATTCCCTGGGTAATATTTTTCAAAAGGTCATTTCATGAACATGGAAAAATCCCTCTTCTAATCAAGAAAGATAACAGCCAGAGCTTAGCTGCAGGAGAAATGCATGCTACCTAGGTGTTCCGTAGGGGGATCCATGACTTCCTCCTCTTTGTAGTACAATGAAAGTATTGTCACTAAACGGAATCTTTCATCTCCCATTCTGCAAGAATCATTTCCTTTCTGTAACAGACACATCAGCATACACTTCTCATCTGCTAGAAAACATAACCTATTTCTAAATGTTGTTTTCCACTGTTAATTGAGATTGTGAGTGATGTTTATGCTCTTATAGTTGTTTGTTTAAAAAGGCATGTAATCTGAAATTTAGACCCTTTGTAATTTAACCCAAGAAAATGTTCTTCAATGATAGAAGACTTTTTAGCTAAAACTACATACAGAAGAAGAAATTAGATTGCCAATTCAAAATTAATTAGTTCTCATTGGAAAATTTGATATTTATTCTTTCCTTTCTTGTTGATAAAGGTGTAAGAGTTTTAACAGGTATGGAGAATATATAGAGACCTCAGAGGAAGAACTGTTAGGCTTAAATATGACTTGTACATGCACCACATGGTGACTAATAGCCCCTTTTTTCCTAGTTCTCCATGTGAAATACTTTGTTATCATCTGTGTATAACAGTGGCCAGGAAGGTGTCTACCATGTATCTACCATGTATGAGTATGAGAAAGTATGTGGATATGTAGTTCCCACTTACTATAGGTGTATTGTAAAGTGGGCATTTTACAGGTAAGAATCAAAGAGCTATATGACTTTCCTAACATCACTCAGGGAGAAATGGCTGTTCGGAGGTTCACACTCAGGACAGTCTGTCACTGAAGTCCGTGCCCTTTCCTAAGTCAACAAATATTGTGAAAAGTCAGCACGTTAGATGCAGAGAAAACATTAAGGCTTAAACTCTTACAAATTCAAAAACACCTTGGGGAAAATCCTTCCTAAAAACCCCCAAGAACCATAGTTGTGTACCTATGGTGATAGGAGAAGAGACTTGACTTGGCTGTGGTTTAAAATGAATGCAATTTTGCCATTATATTTTGCAATAATCTCCTTTTAGTTAGAAAAATGTTTATGTATAAATGAAAAAAAACATTTCTTTCATAAAGAGTTTATCTTATCATTAACTATTATCAAGTATAATGATGGTGAAGGAAGATAGTTGAAGAAAATATTTGGAAATAACCTAAAATTTTCTTTCACAAAAACTCTTAGCAGTGTTCAATTTCAGACATTTTTCCCCAAATATTGTTTATCTTGTCAGATAAATTGCTCTCAAGGAGTAGCATGGCAGAAACCTTCCAGGAGGCTCCTCCTCAGTCTATGTGGGAATTCCAAACAGAAAGAGGCTCAGAGCCAGGAAAGACAGAAGAATTTATATAATAGAATGCGATAGTCTGAAGAAGTGAGTGTGGACAAAATCTTCTAAAGAAAGAGGAGTATTGCCCTGACCAGTGTGGCTCAGATAGTGGGGCATCGCCCCCCAAAGCAGAAGGTCAACAGTTCAATTACCGGTCAGGGCACATGTCTGGGTTACAGGTTTAGTCCCTGGTCAGGGCACCTGCAAGAGGCAACCTGTTTCTCTCACACACTGTTTCTCTCCCTCTCTTTCTCCCCGCCTTCCACTCCCTCTGAGAATAAAGAAAATCTTTTTTAAAAAGAAAAAGGAGGACTGTAAGTGAGGTGAAGAGAAAAGAAATGTAGGTGTAAAATTAGAAATGGGATTCATAAAATTTAGATGCAACTAAGGCCTTGAGTGGATAATGTTTGTGCACCATTACCGAAGCACTTGGCTAATCTGTTGGGAAGTCATCTGAAGTAAGTGACTGTAGTTTTCGATGTAGTAAAAATGCACAATAGTTTCTGACTTTAAGTATTGTCCTGTATAATAAAAATATTTTTAATGTGTTTCTCCAGGCAAAGCAATTACACAGTCTTTATTTGGGAATGTTTTCGGTAAACGTAATCTTTTCATTTTATCGTTTAACGCCCCTCCCCCCAAAAAGTGTGTATATAAGGAAGAAATATTTTTAAAACTTTAAAAATAGAGTTCAGATTTACTACTTTTGGTAGACTATCTCTATTACTAATTTTATCTTTAAATAATTAATTACGAAGAATTAGTAAGTGTGTCACCTGTGAGGGGGTTTATGTCTAACATCAGACAGGATGGGATAGCTTAGTGGATTCTCTCCCTGCAATGGTTTGGAAAAAATGCATGGGCTTTTTATCTTTTATGAGCCTCTGTCTCGTGGTATGTAATTGAACATTCCTCTCCCGTCTTCCGTCTTCATGCAGGGCCTCTCGATAAAGATTTCCAGGAGGACTACATTCTTAGGCAGTGGGAAGAAACAATTCAAAGTTATTTTGGACCTCCTCGGCCTGTCTCTGTATCTGGCCACCTCTCTCTGTCTTTCAGTGTCTTTCATTCCCCCTGCTTTGCTCCTTCAACCCTCTGCTTCCTTCCAGCTCAGCTCTATGTCATGGCAATAAAGAACCAGCCAAGGCCGACTCATGCATGTCTGAGTTTTAGCTGAATCATTCGTACAATTATAAAATTATTCAAAGCAGCAGAATTAAGCTGTCCCTCTCCACTAATCCAAAGAATAAAAGATCATGTTCATATTTGTCCACCTGACACATACCATAAATTGTATGAATTAAAGACTGTTTCACTCATCTGCTCTGAGGAAGGAAGAAATATTCAAAATAATCTCAATGAAAGTACGGTGCTGTGTGTTTCTTCATTACATGGTGCACACAGCTCTTATGGCCATGGCTGTTTCCCATGGAACCTTATTTCACACCAGGTCCCTGGAGCAGTCTCCTTCTTTCATCTTCATACTCCACACCATGTTAAAAGGTTTTATCCTTCCTCTGAACCCATTATACCTTTCCATGCCCCCAGTCCTCTATCATAAACCTAGCTCATACGAAATACTCAGAGTTTTCAGCCACAAAGTCAATAGATGATTCTTAAGGGTTTGATCACATTTGTGTCCACCCCCTGGTCAGCTGAGAGTCCTGATTCCAGTTTGGCCTCATCCCTCCTTTACGTGCCCTATTTCCGTTGTCTTGTGACTGTGTATTTACAAGCAAAGATCCGTTTCTTAGGACTTACTGCCTACAGTCAGAGTTCAGTGGTTTTGTTCAATTCAAGCCAACCCGCATCTGCTACAAAGCCAAGTTGATAGACCTCAGAGTCGCACACCAGGTCTTCCTAAGGTGGCAGAGTCATTCTGGTCTGTACATTGAATCGTTGCTCCAAGTTTCTTGTACTCCCATAGCAGGTTTTGCTGAGTATTCACAGCAGAGCAATTATGACCTTCACTTGCCACACTTTGTATTAAAGGAGGCAAAACTGGTGGGCAAGCATCTCTGGCTCTGGCAGTAGGGTGGAATCCATGAGTTGAAAGTCTTCTGCTAAAAAGTCCGACAAATGTAAAAGAAAAGGGATCAAACATTGGCTTACATGCCTGTTGGAACCAGCAAAAAAAAATTAGAAATATTGCCAAGGGACAAAAACAAAAAGGGAGCTGAAAAACATAACAGAAGGACATGAGCCGCCGCCGCTGCTGGGCCTCAGGCTGGGTCTCAGGGCCCACCAGGCCAGAGGTGGTCTTGTGCCTTTGCCTGAGAACAACATTCATTCCAGTTAGTCTGTCCGGTTTGCTTCCCAATATCCATGGCCAGCGCATTTATTTTAAACTGCTCATGGCACTCAAAGGTAACTTCACCCAAGCCTCTGTGGACACCAGTCTGTGGGAAGAGTGGGGCGTTTGGCCTGCTGACACCGCCACTCCACCAGCATCAGATTAGACTGAGGCTCCCTGTTCTCTCCGTGCTTGCTGACCCAGCACAGCCGTCACTCCAGCCCTGTGAGATGTATGCTTAATAAGGAGGAGTCATTTGTGTTGGTTCCTGAACCTCATAATGCTGATTGCACTTAGTTTTGTAATTTCATGCTTTAAATATTAAGGGAACAGAGGAGTGTGAAAAGAAAGAATCATTTTTATGCAACCCAAGTTCTGTGCTTCAGAAAGAATGAAGAATGGTTTATCAATTAAGATGTGAGCAAAACAGGGAAGTGTAGAAGATTGGGCTGGGGAAGAATTTAAAAATATAGAAAGGCCATCTGTCAGTAAGTTTATAGAGAGGCTGAAGAGCCCCAGTCAGTCTGGTGAGTTGCTTTGTTCCTTGTTAACAACAGAGAGCAAGACTCTAAAGTCATCTGGACACATGCAGAGCAGTCTGAGTACAGAATCTCACAGGCACCTGCTCGTGAGACCCCAGGCGCTCTCTAAGTGCTCCTCACACAGTCACTGTGCTGTGTCACCCCGAGGCTTAGCTGCAGAGACTGTGTGTGATGCAGAGCACGTTAGCAACTGAAAGGAAAGTTTTGCGACACAGTCATGAAGCATCAGATTTTGGGGCTGGATGGACCTGGTTTGAATCTTAAGGCTGCAATTTGTTGGTGTCCTTAGGGTAAGTCTTGAAACATCACCTGAAAATAGGGATGATGATAACACTACCTTGCTGGGGTTGTGGAAACTAAATGAGATATTGTTAGGGAAGCATGTGGCACTATGCCACCATACATTAGTGCTCTAAATAATGGTCGTCAAAGTTCCATTGTGTGGCTTTTCTAAAACTTAAACTTCTCACCTTGATATCTTTGAAACCTGTCTGGATGTCTTTTGGAACCCAGCTTCATTATTCTCTATGAATTTGGCTACATTAGGGATGTGCAGATTGCCTGTATGAGTTTACTAAGGTCTGCGTGACAAAATGCCACAGACTAGGTGGCTCCAACAACAAATATTTTCTCACAGTTTTGGAGACTGGAAGTCCAAGACCAAGATGTCAGCAGGTTTGCTTTCTTTCCGGCTTTGTCCTCACATATTTGTTTGTTTGTGTGCATACACGTTCCTGGTATCTCCCTGTGCATCCAAATTTCCTCTTCTGAGGACACGAGATACAGTGGATTGGAGTCCACTCTATCTGGCCCTAACTGATTCTTTAACTCTTAACTCTACCCTCACTCTTAACTTGTTAAAGGCCCCATCTTGAATACAGTTGCATTCTGAGGTCTTCAGGTGTGGGCTTCAACACGTGAATGGGTGGGGCGCAATTCTGCTTGTAACGTTGCCACGAATGAAGTATTTTCCACTGCGTTTGAAAATAACGATTTTAGGAATAATCATAAAAAGTATGGTTGAAGAATGTTAAGGTGTCTTCTTCTCACCACTGAAATACTATGACTTTGCAGGATTCCTTTATAGTGAGTTTATTTATTGTGCATAGAAAATATTTAAGGGGTCAAGTTTAAAGATTTATAAATTAAAATATATTATTTTTAAAATATGATCTCAGTTAATAGGCTACAAGTATTTTTTAAACACATTATTGTTGTTGAGAAATACCTGTCATTCATTGAGCAAGGGATTAGGGAGCATTTACATATGTACCATAGATGTATATAAAATCAGATACAATATTTATTACCCCAGCACCTGTTCAGGCTACTTGCCAGGCCAAAGGTTAGGGGCAAACCTGGAGAAGTCCCTGCTCTCAAGGGGTATTGATCTACTGGGAAAAAATGCCAGAAGCGTCACCAAGTGAGCTGATTTAATTGCCAGTTAAATGCTCAATGGGGGCTGTGTGTCCACAGATGCCTCCGAGGTCCAGAGTTAGGATTTGGAACTTGTAGTGCTTACCTGCCATGACACTGGGAGAAAGGGAAATGGTATAATCAGAAAAACCAACCCAGAGGTAACTCACTGCAGCATTCAGGACAAGTGGGAGGAGAAACTCATGAGGAAAGGACTGTGATTGCCTAGTGGTGAGGAAAAGAGGCTCTGAGAAGGATCTGACCAAAAACAGTTTCAAAGAATACTGCACTCCCCTGGTTTGAGACTAGGACACTGATGTGTTCCACCTGTCACCAAGTAAAGCAGAACTTCGAGGCCAGAACCTGAATGTGAATGGTGGCACTGCTGTTACAGTGGCCCTGAATAGGAGAGCCATGATTATAAAACACGGGCGTCAGGTAGCACTAGATAGTCATGAGAGATCCTTACCATACGTGACATTTAAGAAAAGCTTTCGGTCTTGGCCAGTGTAACTCACTTGGTTGGGGCATCGTCCTGTATATCAGAAGGTCACAGGAGGGAACCAATAGATCTCTCTCTCATCAGTAAATATATTTTTTAATTTTTTTAAAAGAAAAGCTTTTATTTACCAAAGGGATGATATATCTTTTCTTTAGTGCTGCTTCTTCACATGTAAAGAATATTTTGCTTCCTGTTAAACTGTGATAATGACAAATATGATTGAAATGTAACCTGAAAAAACGTGTTGTTTAATATGTATCTTTATTCTTTTAGGCCTCTTTTTCGTGGAAGTTCAGATGTGGATCAACTAGGAAAAATCTTGGAGTAAGTGATAACTGTAATTTTATCAGTGTCTGTAGCATTAAAACATTTATAGTGACTTTCCTCTGACATTCATATAATATGTTTATCTCTTGTCTTTCCTACCCCAAGCTGCTGCTGCAGACAATATTACTATTTGTGTGGTGAGTGGGGACACAGCAGAGGTGCTGTTTTATGCAGAGCCCGTCAGGACATGTGGCCTGACCGCTGTGCTCTGGAAGCTTGTATTTTGCTCGTGTGGGTCTTTGCGCTGCTCCTCTTTGTTTGCTTGGCTGAGCTCCTGTTCTTCAGTTCAGATGTGCTGTCCGCTTGGGTCATTTCAGATGCATCCACCATCAGAGGTGGGGGGCTTGGTGGCCTGGTAACCCAGCCTTGCCCACTGGGCTTCCTGCCCCCATTGAGTATCCTTTAGTCATCCAGGTTGGTTTTCTGGTGTTTTCCTGGACGAAGAATGATTTGCTGCATAACCCGTTTTTCTTTGGAGCACTGAAATAGGAAGTGAGAATCCTAGATTCTATGTCTGTGGCTAAATAACTATGCAACTTTGAGTAACTCATGTAACATAACCTAAAAAGAGCTTCCACAGTGCCCAGTACACAGTAAATGCCTTTAAAATGTTAGCTATTATTACAATTTATTATTAATTGTTTAACCATTTTGTTCCTCAACTTCTTTCCCTGAGAAATGAAACTTGGGCTTAAGTTCTCTTTAAGTTCCCTTCTTGTGCTCGAATCCTTTGGTCCCAGTTGTCTATTACTTAGCTCCTCGATGATTTGCAGAGTTCCGTTTGTGCCTGCATGTGTGTGTGTGTGAGGGTATGTGTGCTTTCCTGTTTCCAGAATGCAAAAGGGGGCTTTCCTTCTCCCAAAGCATGCAGTATGGCTTCCTTTTGGGATTTGTACATTTGCCAAGTTCCATCAGAATCAGGGTGGAGTAGGAAGAAAGTGGGAGTTATAGAACCAGAAATAGCCCTGATCATTGGTCTGTGACATTTTATAGGAATCCCAGTGATTTTTATGATATTTGCAATCTGTAAAACTGGAGAGAAGTACTCCTAAAGAAAAGAATTCTATTTTAACCCTATCTACTCATGCATGACTACTTAAAACAGTTAGAATACAACTGGAACCTGATTCTGTTCTGTTGGTGGCTGGAAGCAGCTCCAGTCGACATCTGCTAGTGCCAGGGCCACTGCTGAGTCAGAACCGGGTGGCTTCGAGGTCTGAAAAACACTTGCCAGTTTTTCTGTCTGGGAGCGGTCAGGGTCCAGGGCAACTGCCACAACTGCTGCTTCTGCTGACCACTCTGTAAGATGGGTGGACTCAAGGCAGAACTTGCTTCTGGGTGTCAAGTTCTTTGTCATTCAGCGATGAACTCCCACCTACTCTTGAACATTGCTGTGAAGGGTGAACTGGGAAAGCCAGGCATGCCCAGTGACCCTCTGCTTGCCAGGCATTGAAGTCCTTCGCCTGCTTTTCCTCACTGACACCACCTGGGCATCTGGTCCAACTCCAGCACCGGTGTTTGCAATCTTGTTAACATTGTTGGTGCCCCTGAGTATACGAAGCCAGTGAGATAGGTAGGCCAGAAGGAACCTTGGACGAACATGCTTCCAAGGGAAAGCCGGGTCCACTTTTGGCAAAGGCCTGCGATCCTAGGTTGCCAAAAGAAAGAAGCCACAAAGTTCTACATGTTTTGTGCCTTTTGATTTTACTTCTTGGTTTCTGGCATTGTTTCATTGAAATGATGTTCTGCTTCCAGAGTGCAGTTATTACTGTGGTGTAGAGAAAACGGACAATGCTGCACCCTAGTGTCACTTCAGAGGAACTTGAAAAATGGTTTCTGTGCCCACCATCACGGCCATTTATAGGTTTTGTGCTCTGTCATTCTTTCCAGTACAAATGTCAGCGTTTAAGGCTTATATTCAGCTGTCCAAATACTGAAATTTGATGCAAGCACTTTTTAATGGACCTATCAGAATTTCACCACATTCACATATGGGCCGTAAAAGTCCATACTGCATTAAGGTGATTTTTTAAAGAAAGTTATATGCACATTCTCTTAAGGGAAAGAAAAAATGTTTGTGTTTAGGAAGATTTATACTTTCAAAGAACAGAAAGGACTTTGAAAGTGAAACTGAATGCTGTTAGCCTGTGGCATTTTAGAGCATATTTAGGAGCAGAGTCATAGTTAAATAGAAATAAAATATTGGATTTGGAGTGAGCAGAACTGGGTGCACTCCAGGCTCTGTGGCTGAACTCGCTGTGTGTGACTGTAGCAGTTCATTTCATTCCCTAACTCAGTTTCCCCATCTCTGAAACAGAGATTGTAAGGCCTGACTTACGTGTTGCAGGAGGTTGTTATGGGGACCAAGGGAGGTGGCAGATTTATAGACACAAAAGTTATTTATATAATAACAGAATAGCATAAAATAGAAATTATATTATATTATATTATATTATATTATATTATATTATATTAATAGAAACATGTATAAGATTATATACCACACATACCTGTTGATATAGCGACAGTGTTTTTTCCAGGGATTTTGGCATTCAGCTGCCCATGTTGTCAGATTTAACTCAATATAAGTATATTGAAACTGCAAATAGAAAGATTTTAAATTATTACCAAGAGTCGTCATGACCAATTTCTAGGTACCTGGTGGTGATATGCAAATACATTGATAGTGAAAATGGCTAAAAAAACTAAAAAAGGAATGGAAGAAAAATGTTAAAAGTTCTTTAATAAGCATTCTTCTTTTCTTCCTCTGCCAGTCTCATTCTATCCAAACACACACAGATTTATTTCCTTTCATAATTCATGATGAGGTTTTTTCTTCTTTTTACTCTTATTCTAGATCTTGCTATTTAACCAATTTGCATATTGCCCTTTTCATCTGCCTCAATGGCATGGCTCTCCCAGCATGCTCCACAGAGGGAGGGTTGTCTTTCCCGACACCCAGAGATGGGTGCAGCAATGCCGCGGTGTCGGCTCTTCCCAGGCCAGGGCTAGAACCTGGGCTCTGTTCAGGCAAGAGAAGGAGAACAAAGCCCTGTAGAGATTCTGTTACGTTTACCACCACATCTTCCTGAAACCTGGAAGCCCCTTCAGGAGAACACCTCTTCAGTGCCCCAGTCCCAGCAAGTGCAGGCCAAGAAGACCCTAATTTCTACCTTACTTTACATCATTTGGTCAATATTTGAATAGCCATAGACTCTGTTCACTAAACTGTAATTTTAGTTCAGAAGTAATCAGTCTGTGTGAGACCTAATTTCTTGCATCCCCTGATTGCCTTTTTTTCAAACCTACTACCACCTGCACCTAAGCTACAAATAACATCTACATAGTGTATATTATGCTGTGTAAGGCCACTGACCTATTAATATTTCTGAAGAACCTTAAGTTACCCATTAATAGAACTCAAGCAGTTTATTTTAGTGTGGTAGCTATGCATTGCCTACACATTTTAGATTAATAACATTATTTTCCTCGTATGATAATAATAATGGGCAATGTATTGATATTAAGTCCTGTGTGTCAGGCACTTGCTGTGCATTTATGTAAATTATCGCTGATCATCATCACAACTGTAACTTACCACCATTGTTGTATAAAAAAGACAGTGAAGCTCAAAGAAGTTAAGTAATTTGTCCTTACCTACCTGTAAGTGGCAGGTGCAGAATTTGAATCCAGATCTGCCTATTTCCAAAGCCTGTGCTGTGTGTATATTATTTAATGGTCTGTGCACATTTCTGATCCCAGAATAATTTTTATTTATTTGCTCACTTTGGAATACCCTAAAATAGTTCTATAATAAAAACCTATAAATTTGATAGAAAGTTGTACTGCAACAATTAAAATAAAAATTAAAAAAAACTATAAATTAAATTTGATGTTAAATTATAAAATAGTGTTTGCATAACACATGTCTAATATACCTTTTAGTTTTTTTGTTTATTTTTTTGTCTGATTCTAATGGATATAATTACTGTCTGGGGAATTATTCTTTAACCAAGAATACAACCAAATTTATGTCTTAAGAAATCGTGTTAGAGGAGCACCAGGAAAGCATGTCAGTACTGAAGCGTCTGGTCAGAACACAAAAGCACTCACAAGCATGAAGGCAAATGTGATGTGTCCATGCAGGCCTACTCTAAACATGCAGGTCCTGCTCTGTTGGTATTTCAGGGCTTATTGATAATAAAGCATTTTTCATTTCTTCATTATCTCTTTCATTTACTGCCTGCTCCCAGAGTCATCTCTTGTCTCTCCCCAGTGCACAGTGCCATTCTCCTGTGAGATCACCCTCTCCCCCGTGATCACTTGTATTGCGGCCAGACAGAAATGAGAATCCTGCCCGTCATACACATGAGGGGCTCCTGGGCCTCTGTGTCCCCCATGCCTGCCCCTTACACCTCACCTGCCAAGGGGGAGCAGGCACCCTTAGGAGACCTCACCCCTCTAAGGGGGTGTCATCTCCTTAGATCTCGAATTTGGCGGGAAAGTAGTGTCTGCACAGCAGCTAATGCTTATGTTCACCTGTGGTTCTTTGCAGCGTAATTGGACTCCCAGGAGAAGAAGACTGGCCTAGGGATGTGGCCCTTCCCAGGCAGGCTTTTCACTCAAAATCTCCTCAGCCTATTGAGAATTTTGTAACAGATATTGATGAACAAGGCAAAGACCTGCTTCTGGTAAGTTCAGGCGATGCAGAGCTGATCTGCACTGTGCTAATGAAATACTTGCCATGTCCACGCTGGGTGGTGGGGACTGCATCACGTGCCACCACCTCACAAGGCACGGGCCACGATCTCTCTGCAACTGTCATTTCCACACCTGTAGCAGCTGGGGTTTCTGATTCTGGAATGTCTTCCGTTCCTATAGAAAGAAGAGTCTGACATGCACACTTTTCAATTCTTTAATTTAGAACGTTCATTTGAATGTAGCTTTCAAAGGCCTCTCCTTTCACGTAGACATGTGCTTCTAATAAGTACTGAATGTGTCATGCACATATGAAATACCTCACTGAAAAGGAGGACTTCAGGGTCTCGTTTGAGACTCAAATCGTAATACTTGGCCTTTTACATAATTCCCTGTACTCAGTGGCCAGAACAAAAGGTCGGGGAGTGTACCTACTGCACCACTCTCGGCGTCTGGGACCCAGTGAGTAACGAGTAGATCCTTTCCCACTGAAACAACCTTCCCTATCTGCTCCTAGACCAGGAGGAGCCGTGCTCCCATTCCATCAGTGTATTCTGAATTTCAGACATAGACTTAAGTGTCTGTAATAGTAGGTCTTAGTAGAAATGTTACGCTTCAGCTCTGTGTGATCACAGCCAGTGATTGGCATGTTTGCAGAGCCATAGATTTTCCCAGTGAAACTTATAAAGATTTTTATTTATTTATTTTCAGAGAAAGGGGAAGGGAGGTAGAGAAATCTCAATGCAAGAGAGAAACATTGATTGGTTGCCTCTCCCAAGCATCTGCACCGGGACTGAACATGCAACCGAGGCATGTGCCCTGACTGGGAATCGAACCAGCCACCTTTTGCTTTGCGGAACAAAGCCCAACCAACTAAGCCACACTGGTCAGGGCCAGGGAAGCTTAACTCCATCTTCAACTGATGGTGGCTCATTTTCTGGTGCTTAGGCAACAATTCCCTCCACTGCTAAGTTATGGATAAGGACAGCTATATTTCCTCCCCATTGTTTATTTCTAAGATACTCACTAAGGCCTACATCCTTTGAAATAAATTAAATAGAAGTGAGAATATTCACCTAGACAAAGGCTCACAATATATACACACTTGCTGACTCACCCACTATTTAGGAAAAATTTTTTCTTGGTTTCAAGTAACAGACATGTATTTGCATTAACTTAAGAAAAGGGAGTTTGAGCCCTGGCCCGGGAGCTTAATTGGTTAGAGCACCATCCTGATATGAGTGCATAAATAGATGGACAACTAAATCGATGTTTCTCCCTCTCTCTCTCTCTCTCTCTCTCTCTCTCTCTCTCAAAATCAATAAATAAAAATTTAAATTAAAAAAGAAAAGAGAGTTTCATGTGGCCTGGAAATGGAAAGCTATTCAGAGTATAAATAAATGCTCAGTATCTGGCCCATACCTGTTCTTAGCAACTCTGTCCTGAATGCCTTTTCTTCTCTTCATTGCTTCTTTTCGGTTGTACCCCTTAACTCTAACTAGTCCCCCTTAACTCTAACTAGTCCCTTACTGTCAGAACTTCAACTAACTCATGGATTCTTTCAGCTGTAACCCCCACTGCTAACATTTGCAGCATCAGTATTTCCTATATCAGATTCCTAAAAGGAAGAATCCAGCTGACACATCTTACTGTTTTGCCAAGCTACAGGTCCAGGCAGTTGTGCTGGGAAGGAGGAGGAATCATGTGTAATTCATTATAGCCACCATAGACTTCCTTTTCAGCAGGAACTTTGAATGAAATGTTCCTCTTAGAGAAGGATTCTGGACAGACAGTCACACAGATGGACTTTAGTGATGAAGTATTTAACTCCTTCAGCTACCAGATTATCCAACAACACCCAAAATAGCTCCTAGTTCCCACATCAGCAGGAATCACCAAGAAGTACTTAAAATGTAAAGATGACAAACAATGTCACATGCTCATTTAGGGTGGCTGCCCTAGCAGCAGTGGCTTTCAAATCAGACAGTACACTAGTGCTAGACTGGAAAAGTAGAAGGAGACAATTAAAGAAAAAGGAACAAAGAAACATACCAAAGAGAAGAGGAAGAATCAAGTTGAATAAGAAGCAGAGCCAGGGACATCAAGACTAGGGGATATATAAACATAAAACAAAATATCCACAGGCATTCAAAGAGGACAGCCCCAAACCTCACAGCTCAGGACCCTCTGAAGCAGCCGGAGGGATGCAAGCTAGAAGTGGGAAGCACAAGAAGATGGGCCATGTGGTCCAAGACAGGCAGCTGAGCCCCCAACGGTACCTGTTGCCTCCACTGAAAATTAATTTACTGAGGAAGAAGAGTGAACACTCTTTCAGAAAGTCTGTGTTATTTAAGAAACAATTCACATTTGAAAATTTTGCACATGAAGAGTTACTCTTTGTTTTTATCTGAAAAAAGGGGGTGACTTTATATAATACCTCCTTCACATATGTATGGATATATATACACCCACATTTACAAGTGCTCTTATGTACATACTCTATAAGTAATGTACAGCAATAAGACAGTTCAGGGGAAGAATTATTTTTAACAACTAAAACCTACACATTTTTATGAGTTCTGTCCCCTTAGTCATGATTAATTTGGGAGACTGAATACTTATTCCAAATTTGATGCTCTTGCTGAAGAAAAATTTACAGAGTTTCTGCTATCTAACTGCTTTCAGAGCCTGAGGTACATTTTTCTTTTTGGTCTTTGTATTTAGTCTGTTTTTGCTGCATAACAAATAACAACAACAACAACAAAAAACCATCTCTCACTAGCATAAAACAATAAGCATTTTTTTCTTGCGCATGGGTCTCCAGATGGGCAGAGACAGTTCTCCAGCCCCCGGGTCAAGTACAAGGTCTTTTCCGTGTGTCGTATTCTGGGGCCCAGGCCGGAGAGGCTTCACTCCATGGAGCATGTTTTTTTTTTTCATGGTAGAAGGAGGATACTCCCAGAAGGGCAAGCAGAAACACATGATGCCCCCGAAGGCCCAGGCTTGGAAGAGCTTCCCTGCTACTTCTGTCTACATTCCACAGGCCAAAGCAAGTTAAATGGCCAAGGCCAACTTTAGTACAGGAAGGGGTACTGCCGTCAGCGGAAGGAAGGGTGGAAAGGGAACACATGCTGAAAACTGTTCAGATCCACTGTAGTATTCAAGTCTTGAGTAAGTTGTAGTTCTAAAAGCTCATTTTATACGTCCATAATTTGGGGAAGTAAATTTCCTAGCAGAAACAGTATTATTACACAAGATTTTTTAATTCTCAAGCCAGCCAGATGCTCTGTTGGGGTAGGGCAATAATAGAACTTACCCACTTTTTCAAACCATATTCCTATAGGACATAATATATGACTTTGAACTTGAGATTCTCACACACCCCACATTTGGCTAAGGATTTCTTCTTCTCTCTACCTTCTGTCCAACTTGAAGCCATCAGTATAGTTGTGGGGACAGGGCTTTCTCCCAAATAATCCTCTAGGGAAATGTCTCTGTACCTTGAACATGTTCCCACATGTTTTTTTCTTTCCTATGTTCTGGAGGTTAAATTGGCTGCTTCCTTTTCCAATGCTGCTACCTAATATTCTCCTTCTTAGAGTCTGGAAAGAGAACTCAAACCCAAGAATTTTGCCCTGGCTTTCCTGTCCTTTGGGAATTCCACCCTTTCTTGTAGAGCTTTTCTGAAGATGTTTATTGCTCTTAGAAACAGTAGAACCATTCAACGAACGAGTTCCTTCCTCTGCTCGTCCTTTTACTCTCTGATGTCAGAAGGCGCTGTGAGGAGGCTAGCCAGCATCCACGGATTGGTAGGGAGCTCAGGATAAGTAAGATTTCAGAGGACCCAAAAATTCTGAAATTATATGTGGAATTTTTCAATTGGACATGTTTTTTTCTAGGTCAGTAGCATTCAGCAGAACTCCCTAAGAGCAGAAACGTATAGACTAAATGGGAGTGGTCTGCATAGCCATGCTAATGTTAAGTCCTTAGGTTACATAAAAGACAAATTCATAGACGTGTCAGCTGCCCGGCTCTCTTCAGTGGACCCCACATCACAAGGAAGGAAAAGCTGGTATAACGTCTCTGCTACGAGTCAACTCCCAGGGCAGTGGATGAGTCTTACTCATGGTTAATTAATGCTTGCCACCCACTAGGCATTCTGGAGGTGTTGGTGGAAGGAGAGGAGGGGGATTTGGAGGAACAAGATCACCTGGGGTTGGATTAGAAATGGAGCCCGAGATCAAGGAAACTTTCTGACTAATTGATTATGAACAGACAGTTTGGGAATGTAGATTGCTGCTCCACAGGTTCACCTTTTGCTCCTTTCACCTTCACTTGCACTTGAATTGACAGCTTGGAATAGAGTTGAGTGACTTGAATTGAATCTATTGGATTTCCTATAGGGATGCTGCTAGCCTGTAGGGCACCTTGATGGGAATTGGAAGGAAGGCATCCGCCCTGTGGTGATGCAGCCCTGGGGCAGGGTGCATGGCTTGCTAGTAGATCAGGATCTCTAGTAGGATCTAGGTTGTAGCCCTTACTTGCCCCTTCTTAATAGAGAAAGTCTTTATTTCCTAGCTTGAAATGTATTTGTTTTTTGTTGCTATCTTGTTTGGTTTTGATTGGAGGAATTTGTCAAAAATTGTTTGCTGTTTTGCTCTGAAGAGCAGTTCAGTCATTACCCTTTATACCTGAACACCAGCCTGCCATTCGCTCATTGACAAACCTTAGAGAAGAGTTCAACAAGAGGGTGAAGTCTCTGACTACAGCACTAAGTTTGCTCGCGTTAGAAAAATCACTATTTAAATAGAGTTACATGCATACTACAGTAATAATAATAATATCTTTTAAAGGACCTGAAGTGGGCTGCAGAGAAATCCTGGATACTATGAGTCCACAAGCAACCCAGAAGGGGTCGCCTTTTCCTGAGAGGCAGTTTCTACGCTAAGGACATACATAAGACTAGTACTGTCTTATGACAGAAGTATATATTCTTTCTCATTATAGCTACATCGAATTCATGGCAGTGAAAATGTACTGCATAACTATGTGAGCACATTTTTTAAATGGACATGTGTTATGTCAATCAGTTTCATTTTGTTTTTCTTTATCACAGAAGTGCTTGACATTTAATCCAGCCAAAAGAATATCTGCCTACGGTGCCTTGTCTCACCCATACTTCCACGACCTAGAGAGGCGCAAGGAGAACCTGGATTCCCACCTGCCGTCCAGCCAGAACAGCTCGGAGATGAATACAGCCTGAGCTCCCAGCCACTGCCTTGAGCTGTTGACCTGGAGAACAGCGTTGGTGGCTGATGGGTCCTGCTGCATACGCCGCGCAGAGCTGTTGAAGATCACTGGCTGGAGACCTGTCGGCTGCTGTCTCCTGGAAGGCTCTGCTTCTCCACGGAAACCAACTGTTTACCATTTTAAATCAATGCAAGAATGATTGCAGCTTTATGTTCATTCATTTGTTTGTCTGTCTGTTTGTTTGTTTCAAAAACCTGGAAAAATTCCAGAAGAGAAGCTGCTGACCAATTGTGCTGCCATTTCATTTTTCTAATCTTGAATGCTGCCAATGTAAAGTGAGCAATCCAGGCACAGCTGAGTTATGATGTAATCTCTCTGCAGCTGCCGGAGCCTGATTTGGTACTTTTGAGTGAGCGTGTGTGAGTGAGTATGTGTGTGATTCTTGATCTCTTAAAAGTGTTACTTTCTGTAAACAGCAAGAATAATTGAATTTAAGAGACTCAAAGAGACCCATAAATAACAGGCATCTGTTGACTGAAGCTGATTCGCCAGAATGGGCTTCTCAAATTAGAAAGTTGAGCCTATGTCCTCAGAATTCTTCTTCCAGCCAAAAGTAGTAAATTTGTTAGTAGTAAAAGTTACACTGTCTAGATGAAGTTTTATACACACAGCAAAGAGAAAAAAATTCTAGAATCTTTTAAGAGACCTATTTTTTAAAGCACACATCCTATTTACTCTTCAAAAAGCGGAATTTATTCATTCTAAGTAAATTTTAACCTGTATATTACACTTTATTGTTCCTTTTGAAGAAAAAATACCCAATAAGCTCTTTCTTACCTAGCCATATAGATTTAGGGAGTATACCTCAAGTAGATAAAATTGTCCAAAAAAATAGAGAAAGCATTTATTTCTTGGTTTTTAAATTTATTTCCTTTGTGTTGTTTCTGTTGTTCTGTTTTGTTTTTGATTTTAGCAATTTGTCAGAAACTGTTTCCTGGTTTGGTTTGGAGAGTAGTTCTCTGACTAGAGGCAGGAATGCCGTTTAAGTTTTCCCCACCTATTACACTGTACTTCTTCCACAATGCACTGCCTGTCTTCAAAGCATCCGTCTTGTCCGTCCCCAGTGCCTCCGATATATAGTGCTGCCAGTACATAGCTAGTAACAGATTACTTAAGCTGTTTGCATTCTCTCTCTCTCTTTCAATGAACGTTTCGTAAATAGATTCAGATTATGGGTTAAGGCTGCAATTCCATGATCCTTACATGATCTCCTATGTTCCGCTCTAAAGCCGTCTTCCTACCTGGCGTTCAGTGTCGTTACCTAGGCAATGAGCATAGAAGACTGGTTCTTCTGTATCACCAGCAGATAGGTTGCTTTAAACTGTTAACTGTGTTTTACGTTTTCACTGAATATATTGTCAATGTAGTGTCTAAGGGGATATCTTTAACTGTTTTTTAGAAATAAGTAACTACTCTACAGGATGATCTTTCCCCCTCCCCCAGGCTATGCTCCTTGGGGTGCCTCACGCGCACTCCTGCTCTCCGCAGAGCCAGCCTGACTCGGGCGTTGTGAACAGCTTTACTTCTTCTCTTGCCATTTTCTCTATAGTGCTTTGTATTCCATACCATCTCTGCCTTCCTGATGTGTGATTAGTGCTATTTTGGCTCTAAGAACCACAAGACACAGAGATCAAGTATGTTTAGGGAATTTTACTGGCTTTGCCTTATGACTCACATTTTGAGTTCATGCCACAGTTAGTCATGCAACAGTTAGGGTCAGGGTTTTCAAGAATGGACGTTGCTTCGCTCAGAAGAAAATGTTCCAGCTGATGTTTATGCCTAGTCAAGCCTTACTGAATTCTTCAAAGCTTAATATTGTATATGACTATCTTGAACAGGAGAAAAATTAGGAGAATTTTCTCCATGAGAGCTTCTTGGGTCAGGAACCATTCATTTTTAATACATACATTGTTTAACATTGCTCTGATTCAGTAACTTGAAGAGCAGGAAAATTTGTGTAAAGCAAGATACAGATGAGAAGACGGGCCATAAGAATGTTTTATACTTCTTTATTATGACACCATCATGTTTTGTCATCACTGTAAATGCTTGAGATATAGTGAATCCAGAGCATGTAGGGCAAGGTGTATTCAAAGTCTGCCCTGGAAACATGAGTTCTGCCTTTCCTACGATTGGGGGCAAAATATAAAGACCTTTCTGCATACTTCTAGAAACTGAATTTTAAGACTCACCGCACTGATTCATCATGAGCTTTTTGATTAGTATCCATGGTTAGCGTGAACCTAACTACAGTTTTTGCTTTTGCAAAAGTTTTAAGTTTGTTTGAGAAAAATGCAGCTGTCTCTAAACTGGAATTTTTTTTTCAGCATTCTTTAGAATTTTAAACATAAGAGCTCAACTTTTATGTCTAGCATATGCTTTGGGTGCATTTTTTTAGTAGTGTTTAAAAGGAAAACTTAAAGCACAAACATTTTGTGCTTTTAGATACTTGGCTAATTGTCCCCTGGGAGGCAGAATGAGAGGGCATCTCAGCCTCTCTGAACTTGTTAAGAGTCTGTCCCCAGCTCTTCATGGTTGTGACTTGTGACATTTAAGTGATTAGTTTCTTGTTTTATGTCATTTATATGAGGCTCAATGCTTCTGAAATCCAGATCCCACAGAAGCACACTTGCTCTTAGGACTCTGAAGCATACCATAGAATACAAAGTTACTAGACACAGCTTATTCTTCTGTGACATATGTTTTCAAACATCTTTGCCAAAAAGCTAGGTAGGTGGTTAGCTGAAAAGGTGAGACTGCTCCAGAATTATACTGAAGTAGCTTATAGCAGTAAAAATATGGTGACAGATTTGAAAACACATTTGGATTTCTCTGTAGGACAGGTCCAAGAATGGGCATGATAGTTCCACTGTGATATTCCTCCCTGGCAGCCCTGGCATTGTGGGAACTGTTGTGCAAAGTGAAGCTGTAAAAACCTACGTCTAAAAAGAATAAAGGAGAAACCTGCCTGTTTAGGCATTGTAGAAATTGTGTGGCAGAGGGTAATAAAGACCTAACCTTAGAACCTTAGAAACACAATTTCTAAGAGCTTATAAGAATCCAGTGGGTTGGAGCTACCCACTTCATCTCTCTTTTGAAGTGGATGGGAACTCAGAGAGCAAAGAACCTGTTTTGGAAGAAAGCTCTGAGCCATTCAGCCCCCTGTACTCCGGACTTTTATCTCAGGAAACACTCTGTGAATGACAGACTTTTCATTCAGCCCCAGGTGACTTACTAAAAATAGTTCAAAACATTCACCTAAGAATAGAACCTTGGCCTTTTAAAGTAAAAATGAAAATTTCAGAATGTACAGGATGTTAATATCTTAGAGAAAACTTGCTCCTTATAATAGAGTGATTATAGTTTGACTCCTGGGTGTGGTACTGTCCATAATGATGAGAAAAAAAAACTTAAATTGTACCAAACATTTTAAATCTTAAATTATGTATTTAAGTTGAGCTTTTAACTAACTGTAACTGTAACTGCTTCTCCTAAAAGTAGTGCCTGTAAAAGTCAGCAATGGCTTCCATTCTGGAAATTAAATCATATAAGCTTCCCAATATCACAAACATTAAAATTCTTCTCTCCAAAGAATTTCTTTTAAGTGACAGCTTGACTATTTTTATGATAAGCACAGGAGAGTGTCCCACATCTTCCAAAAGCAGGCTTTTGTTGCATACTTGGGTCTAAGGAAGCACAATGTTAAAAGTTAACAAGCCCCTGTAATTACTTCATTGTGTTAGTGTAGAGATTGGAAGGTTTACTTCAGAAAGAAAATATTGACATATTATAAATTCTTAAATAGTGATAGGATTCAAAAGAATGCAAACTTTACATTGTGATGCATAAAAATAATGTATTTGATGAATAGGAAGATGCTACATGATTTCTAAATCTTTGAAAACCATAAAAAAGCAGGCAATAGATCAAGGAAATTCTAGAGAAAATGAAGGTATTCAAAGACGGATAATTCAAGGTTAAATATATTTTGAAGGCTATATCTTTTACTAACAGATACATTGTAAGAATTTATATTGAAGTCATCTGGCAGCTAAGAACTTGATACATTCAAAAGTAAATCTGACAGAGAAGCCATTACACGCAATTACCATTCCAGAGTTTGAGCTGAGCAAACTGAACCATCTGTATTCCTTTCTCATTCCACAGACAGAAGCAGCCATGTGAAGGTTATGCAAGTTTAAGAATTGTTCCCTTTTTTGGAAAAGTAAATTTTATAAAAGTGTGTGTTTCCTTTGCCACCAGTATTTTTGCAAAATTTGAAACCCAAACCATTGGTCATGAGCACAGGCATTCAGTGCATTCACATACATGGTTAGGAGGGTAGCCACACATTACTTCCCCACAGGGAGAGCTTCCTGGGGCTCCCCGAAACCCGTCAAGACCTGTCAGGTCCTCAGATCACTGGTAATGGTGTTTCCCTCAGAAGCAGGAGAAAGCAGTTTCTTCTCGATGCAGTTTTCAACCTAGTTTTGTTAGATACCTATATCTCAAGCATTTCTAATATACTTTTTCAGGAAATAAATCAAAAAAATATTCTTTTGGCCTTTTTTTCTTTTCTGACTTTTGTAAACAACAAAATAAGGAGACTTCTGATTTCAGATCTTTTTTCTCAATTAGTTTTTTTAGTGAAGTACAAATGGGCTTTTCAAAATGATTTCTATTTCTTCGCAGTCCCAGGGAGTTAATTCAGATAAGTGAATGGACTTCCACCATCATGTCTGTTTCCTTTATACTGGTGCTCTGGCCTTCAGGAAGAAATCGAGAGCCACCTGAAAATAAATACAGACTTTTTGCACATATCAACTTAAACTCTGTTACAACAATTGGAAGTTAATATGGTAGGAAAAAGAGGTGCAAAGACCTGTTTTAAAATTCACACTGTTCTGAGATGAGCGTTCTTGTTTTATCCCAGTATGTTCCACAAGGTGGCACCGTCGTGGCGGGGGCGGTCTGAGCTAGGCTGATGAGGTATTTCTGAACGCTTCATTCTGACTTTATTTTTCTGCACATACTTAACTCTTGCCTAGCTCTTGTGTTTTTAGGCTAATAGTCTTCATACTATTCTGTAACGTAGATATTTTAGTTAGCTAGGTTCTGAACGATTGTCTGTAATTGTTCTTAAGAGATAGATAATACACTCATTTTTATCATTTAAGTGTGCAAACAAAGCCTAGATATTCATTTATTTAAGAAACATTTTTGAGGTTCCTAATTACCTCACTTTTCTAGGTGCAGAAGTTTCAAAGATGGACGGGCTTATCGCTAAAATGGCCTCACTCAGTTTTGTTAGAAGTGTGCAACTCCGCCAGTGCCCCCTCCCCCCACCCCAGAACCAAACCCTCGTCTGCTGCTTTCACATCCCTACGTTCCCGACCCTGAGGGCCTTCTGGCATGAATTACATTTTTAATCCCAATTTAAAATTCAGATGAGCAAAATAAGTAACCTACCCGTCATTAAATAGCAAAGTAATTTTTTTCTAAAGAATTATCTCTTTAAGAAATTATCTTTTTAAAGAATTATCTGCTGACACAGCCCTGAAATACGTATTTGTATCATCACAAGTGTACTTCCACAAGAAATTACAATTTTTTAAAATTTTGGCTAAACAAAGTTTTTACAAGTCTTTAATTTCTCCATTCGTGAAGTTCTTGGCAACTTTATTGTAGATACAGATACCCATATACTCATGTTTTCATTCACAGGTCTGCTCAGAGAGAGACTCATTAACCCCCAGATTTCAGTTAGTTTTAGAAGTCACTCTCCTCAGTAGTGTCACTAAAATTTAGAAGGAAGGAAACTACAGTAATTTTCAGAGTTTCCTTAGCAGAGCATAACAGAAGGCAGTTTATTCTTAAGGAGTGACGGAAACTCAATAGTGCCTGGTTAACTTTTCTAAAGAGGAACCAGCAGGCCAGTCTCAGTAATTCATACTGAGTCACAAAGTACCAGGCACAGCAGGGGCTGTCAAAAAACGGCGTCGGCCTCATCCCTCTGCTTAAATTTTCATGGAAGTAGGTTACAGTTTAAGGCTGAACTCAAACCACGAGTTGTTATCAATTGGGCCAGCCTGAATTCCATTTTCTCCTGTTAAAACTTCAGTCCGAAAACCTCCCCGGTGGCTGCACCGTCACCGTCACCGGCCCCTTTGGCAGTGGAGTGGCAGGGGGCGGAGCTGGCTGGGACCCACCGCAGCTCACCTGTAAGTGCTGAAATGTGTTTGGATCCGGCGGGAAACTCTCCGAGGTCCACGTGCCCTGCTGCTGTCTCTGAGGCATCTGTTCAGCAATCTGAGGACGTAAAGTGTCCCTAGATGCAAACGGGTGTCTTCTGTGCATAAATGAGTACAACGCAATTCGAAAGTTCAGGTGACTAAGAGATGCTGCTCTGTATGAGGCTGTCAGGCATCTCTCAAGCTCTAAGCTCTGTTTTGTTTTGTTTAGATATGTATAATTACAGGAAAGATTTTTTTTATTTTTTTATTTTCTATCATGCTACGTATATGATGGCAAAAGATATGCCTGGAAAAGATGTGTTTTGAAATTTTATTTTCTGCTTCATCCTCAGTTGGCAAAAGCTCCTAATTGTTTTGTTCCTAATTTTTTTCTTTGTCAAGTAATTAAAGGTATATAAGCAAATTATCTCATGTAGTAGAGGATTTTCCTGTTTAGAAGAACTTCTGTGTGAATTTTTTCTCTAAGCAGATAATCAACCCTTCTCTATTTTAGAAGTTTGGATTGTCAAATGTAGGTTTGTTTAAAGGGGCACATAACTACATACTACTCCAAGAACTGTGACTGTAGCACTAATCAGCAGGTATAGAGACACACAGTTACTTAATTTCTAACTCTCTGTGGTTTCTAGCCAAAATCCATTCATGTACTTAGGTTACAGTCCTAAAGATACCCTTTATACCCTCACTTGAAAGTTTCTAATTTTAAGGTTTATGAAATGCAATAATACGTATTACTTAGCAATAGTTCTGTGCTCACCAGCAACTCTGCATGTGTCCTTAAAGTCTCTGAATAATGAAAATAGACAACAGCAATATTACATTTCTTGAACCACCCCCCCAGTACATTATATATCTTCTCATTTCGGTCCTGTGTTTGCAACAATTTTTACATAACTATTATAATTCCTCACTTACTTTGCAATCATTTATTTTGCTATAACAAGTAATACATTAGTACGTAGAGTGAATAGCATCAGCTACTCCTAGGCACTTAACAAGTTGGGGAATATCTATTTCAAGTTTTTCTACATTTGCATAAATTATTTCTATTATTATTCATTTATATTATTTATTTCTGTATCACACTAGTCCTGTGAAAGTGTATCTGAGGCAGACTGCATTAGGATATCCGTTTAACGTTCATTATCACAGTCTTGACAGAGTTAAGGAAATGAAAATTAGACTAAACCCCCAAATAAGCTACATGCATTTTAACATGATAGTAGAACTTCAGTCTATAGATATAGTATTTTTGTGTCTAGGTGTTTTAATTATCATTATATAAAGGAATTAAAGCAAAGGGCTTTGTAGTTGTCTTGTCAAATATGCATATAATATAGTGAGGAAATACAATAAAATAAAAACTATAGCTAGAAAAGCATCAGATACTGCCTTACTTTAGGCGCTCTGCCAGGTGCCCGTCGGCATAGATGCCAGGCAGAGGCAGTAGGTGCCTGGGCAGTGCCCCTTGTCTGGCCTTGAGAAGACGCTTCCCCCGCGTGACCGAGAGCCCGCGTAGGTGGTGTGTGCAGCAGTGGGAACAGGTGGTGCTGTTGAAAGGAGAGCAGTGGGAGTTTTCTGCAGAAGCAGAACTGTCATCTTGTGCCTTGAGGCTTCCAGAACGTGTTAGAGGGAGAACTCTTAAGTCTCCGTGCTTCACACAACTTGGTTTTGTACAGAAGCAATCCAGTCTGGTAATAAAAACAAGGACTGAGTGTGCAATAGTCAACAGTGGGATTTTAACAACCAGCACTTCCCCACAACCTGAAAAGCTTGTTGCATTTCTGGCATTTTAGGTTTTGATCTGAAGGTTAAATGGCAAGTGTTTGGTCAAGAAGAGCAGTATGTGTTAAGAAAAGCACAGTATCGGTTCCCATAGAGTGCAGGTCAGACCTAGAGGGTCTTTTGGGATCATTCTTTCTGAGATGTGTAAAATGTAGCAGTGTTTCTGCATTCCCGTAGGGCCTAGTTAAAACTTTCTTCTAGGTTTCAGTAAGGATGTCACACCCAGTGAGCTTTTCTCTTTTGATTTATAATAGAAAATGTTGTAAAAGCGGTGGGGCGGCGGGGGGGGGGGGGGATCTGAATTTGGACTTCTGATTTGTTGGTTTCTGTGTTTGAAATCACAGTTCTGGAGATGCAGAGATTGTGCGTGTGCACATCAGATACGAATCTAGACGTGGCTCAGCCCAGCATCACCAGTACTCACCCATCCCCAGCATCTCCGCCTCCCTCCCCCTGAGGTGCTCCCTGCCCCCATCCGGGCCAGTTCATGTGGTGCTCTCCATCCTCCTCTGCTACCCTTTGGGCGTCAGGGACGTGATGAGAGATCCTTTCGGCATCACTAGTGTGCTCAGGCTTGGCTACCATCCATACTTGACCTTGGGCTGGCCATGGTCATCAAGAGAAGGTTCCTGGTGCTAGGCACAAACAACACCAATCACAAATGCCCTTTAGCATTTTGTATATATCTTGATTTTTAAACCAAGTCATTCTATGGAGCATTCAGTTTCGGTTGTGGTGCAAAGAGAAAAACTAAGCAAGAATACAAACCACATTTCAGGCTGCTGTTTTCTGTCCATTTACAGGCTATACTTTTACTGAATTTCTTCATACTTGAAACTCATTCCGCTATTTTAATGTCAGGGTACAGACTTATAAGGGTGCATGTTCCTTAAAGGTGCAGAATTACTCGCATTCCGTTTGCTCATATTGCTCCAGATGTTCTGTTTTGGTGCTTTGGGTTCAACAGGTCAAAGAAGCAGTGTGGAAATGTACTGCCTGAAACAGTCTTACAAGAATGTTGGCAGATGGTTTGATGTTATATTTGACTTCTGCTTCTCTCTGTACACAAGACTGAAGAGTTACCACACTGGCCTGGCAGGTTCACCTGGGTATCCTTCCTCACAGGTGCATAAACCCTGTGCTATCCCAAAGAGGGAGGGCAGCGCAGCTCTCTGAAGGCAGGGAATCTGCCCACGTATCCGGATCATTTAGCCTTCAGAGAAAAATGGCCTCAGGGGTAGACAAGCGCAGAATGGGGAGGACGTCTCACTCTAGCCGCCATCCCTCCATTCCACATGGAAAACTCTCCTGAGGCAAAAAAAAAAAAATTAAAAAGCTTATCTGTAGAGTTAGCCCCTTCATGACACCCTGAGCTGAATGATCTCGCTTCCTCCCCTATAGGTAGATGAACATACAGGTCAGTTAATCTAGACTCTTCCCACCTGAAAAAGAAAATTAAAAAGTAGGTGTTTGTGTAGTGTGAAATGTGTAAGGCGCTGACCACCAAAACTTATATTAAATGCCCCACCACTAGGAATCTGTTTTTGAAAATAGCTCAAGTAAAGGATGCTTTATGGCCCCGGGTTTCTGAGGTCAGAGGTTGCCATTCTAGCATGCGCCTTACTCTGAGATGTACTCGGAGAGAGGACAGAACTGCCAACAGTGACCGCCGCAGCGGCCAAGGTAACATGTCAGAAAATTCAGAGGGTTACAGATCCATAATCCTTTGGAAACTGGATGTCTTACTGGGTGCTAGAATGCAAATTTAGGTATTTATTGTCAGGTAATCGAAATTTATTGTTTTTTTTTTTAAGAATTGGTGTTAAAATGTCACTGTCCAGTTCATTGTTTTCACATATACACAAGCTAAACCGAAACAAAAAGAAATAATCGTTTGTATATTTGTCATGCTTTTTGTATCTCTTACAGTAAGAATATTGGTAGCAAATAAAAATAATAAAACCAGCACTTACTGCTTTCTTGGAGATGAATTACTATCCTAGCTATTTTTCTTGTTACTATAACAGTAAAGGAATATACTTGCTGTGATTAAAGCAACATATAATAAAATAAGTTTTAGCAGAATAAGTTTTAAACGTTTAAGCTTCAAATGTTTTTGAAAAGTAAATAGCAGCTCATTGAGTTTAGAACTTCAGTAACAGATACTTAATAAGCTTTTCTGAGTTGACTGCACTAAACACTGAAGACCCGCAAACGAGGAAGGCATGGGCAGTCCTTTCGGAAGCTCACAGACTGAGTTTGTGAAAAAGGTTTGTGGAACCAGTTTTTGGTAACTGGAGATGAGCAAGGAGATCACGTCGGAAGTGATGCTTGAGTGGACTCACAAGCAAAGTCAATGTTTGCCAGTCACACAAAGAATAATATGCTGTGTGTGCAGAGGCAGCAGTTCTGAAAGAGCGGGCAGAAAGACTGCAGAGGCCACACCTGGAACAGTAGCTTTCAGACATCTGGATCGTGACCTATAGAAAAAAAACATCATCTAACAGCATGACCTGGTGCATGGACACACATGTACATAGAAACTTGGACTTCACAAAATGATCTGTGTGTCCCACACACGTCCTCTTTTCCGTTTTATTATCCTCCACAATGAAAACACTGGTGGCAACCCACCAAACTGATTTCACAATCTTATCAATAGGCCGTGACTTCACATTTGAAACAATTAGTCAAAGTCGGGGTAGGGTATGAGGGAGTCAGGAAGTGATGTCGCAAGAGGCTCAATATGCCACATGAGCGAATTTGGAACTACTGAAGGATTGTAAGACGAACATCATTTCTGTTCATGTTGGCCAATTTTTGTTCAGCCGCTTGCATACTAGATGCAGAGTGACAGACCAAACGGTTCCTGAGATACTACACAACAAACAAAAAGTGGGGGCCACCGTTGCTATGTGATACTTATGTTTCCCCTCTTTGTGTACAACATCAGGTGTTTTTTAATTAGTCCACCAGAAGTCCCTGGGAATTTTCTCATTAAGACCTCAATTATTTTTAATAGGCCCTAAGCTACATCTAAAATTTTAAAACTACATGAAATATTCAGGAGGGATAATGCAGGAAGTCAATATTTTGATCTTTTTTATTGATTTTTTTAAGAGAAAGAGGTGAAATGAAAGACATCAATTTGTTGTTCCACTTATTTGTGCATTCATTAGCTGATTTTTTATGTTCCCTGACCAGGGATCAAACCCACAGCATTGGCATATCAAAAGGACACTAACCAACTGAACTACTCTGCCAGGTCAAGAATTTGATCTTTATTATGAAATTTAAAGTTTGTAATATATTAAGGGGTCAAGCATAGTTACACATAATTACAAAACATAGGCATCTGCAACCAGATTTGACTGGACCACTTTCTTCAAAGCAGTGCACAAAAAGATCCTCCAGTCAGTTATCTCCAGTTATCTCTGCTCTGCCCTCATAGAACCTCATCCCATTAATAGCATTTGCGGCTGATTTTCTCCTCTGCAATGTCAGCCCAATTTACCCTTCCTCATTTTCTAGGGAGGAACTCCTCACCATGGATGGGTCCCAGGAGGCCCTATTTGTTCTGCAAATGCCACTGTCCTGGACAGTGGCTTAGCAGGTGGAGCAACCAGAGCATTCCACAGGATGTGGCACCAAGAGACCACCTCTTACATGTCTGGAACTGCTACCTGTAAATTCAGATCTCATGTGACTACATTTCTCCTCATGCACAGAGGGTCCTGGGGAGCCAGTCTGTGGAGAGAAGGAAATGTGCAGAGATTAGATCCAAACCCTTCTGGTTCCTGCTCCCTAGGCTATGAAACCCTCCATATCCTTATAATGAAGTATGCCTTTGGCTTTTATTTTTTCTTTCTATTTATGTAGCTCAAGTTAACTTCTATTAATTGCAGCAAAAGTCTTAATACAGCTGCCTCCTCCTCTCTATCAGCACTGCAGCTTGGGGCCCCTGCTCTGCATTGTAACTTCAAAGTAGTGAAAAGCTAAGTCAGAGCCTTTACTGGTATGTCGCAGTGAGTTGGGCATCCTCCTGCAGACTGAAAGGTCACAGGTTCAACTCCCAGCCAGGGCAAATGCCTGGGTTGCTGGCCAGTGGGAGAGGCAACCAATCAATGCTTCTCTTCCTCTCTTTCTCCCTCCCTTCCCTTTTTTCTAAAAATAAATACAGAAAATCTTTTTTTAAAAAAGTTAATCCAGAGAACTGTGTCCTTATTTAAGTGTAGGTAAGAAGAAATACAGCAGAGGCTATACTTTTCAAACTGGGGTTCCCAGAAAGCTGGGGTATACAGCGGGGATACAAAGCTAGATAAACAAGGTACCTTCCTCAGGCATCAATTTTACTTGAAGGAGAAAAATGTTTCTTATTAAAGAAAGATGCTATTTTTAAAATACTAAAAAAATGTGGAATAGAATGTAAAATTCAAATTTTTAAGATAATATAGCCAACTTCAAAGACATTTTATGACTTTAATAATTGCATAGGACTATACAACCAGATTCTCCTCTGATACAATTAACTCTCCTGTGGAAAGTTTTGAGCAGCACTGTATCAGCCAAGTGGAGACATCAGCACTTAGAATGGGACCCATCATTCTGAATGCTGTCCCTCCTGTGGTCTCCAGGATTCCTCATTGGAAAATGACAGCTGTTCTGACAGTGTGTTCAGAAAGCTGCGAAGGAAAGTCAGTGTACTCAAATTCACTGAGTGCCTATCCCTGGTCTCAGTTCTCAAAGAGCATCTGATAGGCAGAAGTGTCAAGAGGCACTGCTGCAATGGTGATGATTGATGGTAATAGACCCTCGTTGGATTTAATTGCGATACAGTTATTTAATTTTGGATGCAGGAAAAATGGCACTCTCAAGATGAGAAGGGAGGCACTTAACAGTCAGTGAACCTCCGAGTGCCAGGCATTCTGGAACATTCCATACATACTATATCTTATTTCATCAAGTCTTCTTTTTATCTCCAGGAGAGAAGTAAATGGTGGGGTCAGCTCCAAACAGTTCTGGGATAAGACTGCATATAACACGTAAGAAAGAAATACAGTTGCATGCTGTACCAAGGTTAGAGGTGCCTGAAGTGGAGTAAAAGTTCAATTTGTGTTGACCAAATGAGCGAATGAGTTTCCAGTGACCAATTTATATTTAGCTGTCAATGTAAAATGATTACATGCCCACCATGAAGCACTTAAAGAACACAAAAACTACAATGAAAAATTATTATTTGAAATTCCACCATGTAGATAAAAATCGCTGCTAACATTTTGATAAGGTTTAACACCTAGCTTTACAGAGATACATGCAAGATATGTGAATATAATTTTACCCTTGGCAATGGCCTGTATACCCCATTCAATACATTGTGCTTTGAGGATTGTTTGTGACTTTACATAGAGGGCCATTGTATAAATGTACTATAATTTACATAGCCAATCCTCTGTTAGTAGGTATCTCTCCTCACCCCACTCCCAATTGTCACTATACGAAACTGTGCTTCCATAAGCAGTACCGTGCATGCATCTGTTTGCCTGTGCCGGCAGTTTGATTGAAGTCGTCTAGTCACTGGAAACTTACTCAACCTCCAGTCAAAGAATGCCTGGGGCCAGAGAGAGCCAAAAGAAACAAGGAGAAATTCTTTCCTAGAGCCTTCAAGGGGATCATGGCCATGCAGACACCTTGATCTTAGAACTTCTAGCCTCCAGAACTGTGAGAAAATAAATTTCTGTTGCTTAAGCCACCCAGTGTGTGGCAGCCCAACCAAAATAATACAGTAATTTAATGGGGAAAGAACAATCTTTCCAACAAATGGTTCTGGAGAAACTGGATATCAATGGGAGGAAAAATGAGACTTGATCCTTATCTCCCATCATAAGAAGAAAACTAAGAGGAAATCCTTGTGACTTTGGATTAGGCAAAAAATTCTTAGAGAAGACACAAATAGAAAATATTGGTAAATGGTACTTCATCAAAATGTAAAATTTTGGCTCTTTGAAAGACATTCTTAAGAAAATAAAAAGGCAAACCACAGATTGAAAGAAAAAGATTGCAAAATATACTCTGGCAAAAGATTGGTATTCAGACAAATAATCAGTCCATTTTTTAAAATGGGAAAAAGATTTGAAACGACACTTCACCAAAGGAGGTAGATAGAAGGAAACAAGAACCTGAATGCATGAACAGCAGCGCTAGTCATTAGGGAAAAGCAAATGGAAACCACAAGGAGATTTCACTACACACCTTCCAGAATGACTAAAATTCTTAAATTGACAACACCAAGTACTGGGGAACATGTGGAACTGAAACTCTCCCCATTGATCTCAGTAGTGCAAAATGATGTAACCACTTTACAGAGAATTGGGGAGTTAAACATATATGTTTAACATAAACATATATGCTTAAACATATAAGTTAAACATATATGTATAACTCAATTCAATGTGTCTATAATTTAATGTATTTAAAATTCAATGTAAATATATTCTAACTATTTAACTTGGAAGAAATGGTAACATGTACATAGGAACCCATATATGAATATTCATACTAGTTTTGTTCATAATAAGCAAAAAACTGGAAACAATCCAAATATCCATCAAAAGGTCAATGAATAAACAAGTCATTATGTAGAAATACAATGGAATACACCAAGCAATAAAAGGGGACAACTGTTGGTATACACAACATGGGTGAACCTCAAAACTATTGTAAGTAAAACATGTCAGACACAAAAGGCTGTCTTCTGTCTGAGTCCATTTATATGAAAGTCTAGAAAAATCAAAACTGTAGTGACAAAAAACAGATCAGTAGTTTCCAGGGACCAGAACACAAGGAAGGGGATTAACTTCAAAGAGGCAAGAGGGAATTTTTTAGAAAACTGAAAATGTTCTATATCTTGATTGTAGTGATGGTTGCATGACTGAATACATTTGTCAAAACTCATCAAACTATACATTTTAAACTGGTAAATTTTATTATATGTAAACTATACTTAAGTAGAGCTGTGGTTTTTTTAATTAAATGCATTCTCTTTCAATGCTAACAAAAGCCAACCTGAAATAACTGGTCAAAAACTTTTACAGTTTGTGAGTCACCTCGGTAGAGACACAACAAGGGGAGAATTACAGTGAAACCATTACGTGCTGATTCAGTGAATCTCTCATGAATATCAAGAATTTTCCTTTCTGAGTCATTTTACTTGGTAACTTCCACTGCCTTCGTCCATTAATAGTACTGAACCAGGGGTTTATTACAGTGAATCACTACTTGGTTTTCATAATTCAAACTCTGTTTCTAACAAATCCTCATTATGTCTTCTACAGTGAGAGATATACCTGTCTAAAGCACTAGCTAATCAGGTTTACTGGTCATTGTTTTCTCTCTATGTAGGCAAAATTACTTCCAGAAGTTACATGTTGAGTGTGGAGTTAGAGAAAGGGGAGTTGACTACCTGAGCAATCTATCACAAAATAATATAAGTCAGAAAAGAAGGGAATACCGTGAAAAATAAAAATTCCTATGCCCAACCCTCTCAACCCACTAGTACTATGATGAAGTAATCAACACTAAGGTTTTATTGAGTAAATGTTTCAGAACATTTTCTGGACATATTCAAGCATATATATGTAATAATTTGAACCACATGAAACTGCTATTATAGGTTAGAGATTGCTGCTTATCAATAATTTCATATAGTTCAACCAATATATCCTACTATTAATGTGCATGCTCTCACTCTGTACAGTGTTCTGTAATTCTCTCTTGATAATGTAAAGTGGCCATTTTTCCATATCAACACATACATAACTTTCTAAATGTCTGGACAGTTTGTCATTGCACGGTTGTACCACACTTTATCTAACCCGTTCCCTTGTGGTGGATATTGAACTTGTTTCCTGTCTTTTGTTCTCTTGGTTAATATAGTTGAATGATGAAAATGGCTATTGTCTTTGAACGTGAAAGCGCTATGCTACCATCTCCAGTTTAGGGATGTGCCTACCCAAAGAATAGACACTTGGGTTTGTGGGTTGGGTTTCTGTGTCTCTCCTGTTAAAATTTTTAAATACCCTCACAACAACAATGAAAACTATGTGAAATTCAATCAACATATTATTAAATTTGGATACAGACCCAAGTTCATCTTTAATGTGAAAGATGCCAACTAAGTTAAAATCCTTGAATGCTCTTCCAGTTGAAAATCCCTTCCCCAGTTATTATTATTATTACTGTCACTGTTTAAAGTTTTTCTTTTATCAATGCTCATATTACTCCCTTCTTCAAAAAGTTTTGCCTACCGAATAAATGAAACTTGACATTCAAGGCCCTCAGCCTCCAGCTCTAATGTACCTGTCCAGCATTGTGTCCCCTCTACCACACCTGGTCCATGCTGCCACATCTCACTCCCTCACCTTTCCTTTTACTGAAGCTGCTCCCTCTGCTTGGAATGTCCTCCCCCCTCAGCTCCTCAGTGGGGATTCTGCCCACCTTCATAGTTCACCTGTAATGCCACTTCTCATGCCAGTTTTCCTTCACCCCTCCAAAGTCAGCATGATGTTATAAGGGAAAACGTGCTTTCAAGTTTGTCATTCCTGTGTTTGAATCCCCAGCTTCTCCACTCTCTAGTTATGGGAACTAGGGCAAATTACTTGGTTTCTCCTAGCCTCAGTTTTTCTCATCTGAAAATTGGAATATAATCACTTGGTTATGCCTAGCACATTTGGGAGGACGGGTACGTCCATAGCTAGAAGGAAAACGTGTTCACACATGTATAGAGCATGCTTAAAGCATTTCTTTATTCTTCTGATTGAGCCACTCTGAGTTGTATCTTGAGAAGGCTAGAACTGATCCAGTCTTTATGAAGTCCACTCAGATAAGCTCCCAATGGCTTTAGCATTCTTCATTGTTTCTACATGTTCCTCAGTCATTTTCCTATTTCTTTGTCCTCACCTGGGATCCCTGCTCCATCTGGGAGGACATGTACATTGCCAGAGGGGGGAGACATCTACAGAAAACACAAACCCTTTTGTAGATTTATAGCATTAGTATATTTTTTAAAATTTCTGTATAATCAGCCAAAGGAAGTGAAAGGTGAACAAGAGGGAAAACACTATATTCTCCCACAGGTATTATCAAGCTCATGTTGAAGTGTTAGAAATAATATTTGTAAAGTGCCTGGAATATTAAAAAGAAAACTGTAACTGAGCCATGAAAAAAAAAACTTGTCACAGATTCTTCTCTTCTTGTGCATACAGAGAAGCCTGTCTGGTCAGAGAGCTCCCCAGCTCAAGTTATGGAAGAGGAGAAACGAAGGACTGGGAAGGTCTAATTAACATTTAAAAGCAAAGTGGGTTACTCAGGAGAATGAATGCTTAGTGGGGAGTAGAACAACTAACAGCTGCATTTGAGAGAGTTTGGGAAAATATTGAAAGAGAAAATGGGAGTTGGGAGCATCTCATGTGCAATGCAGCATGAGAAAGGGAGGGAGGGAGACAAACCAGGAAAGACGATTTTAAGGATTTTTCTTGTATGTAATGAGTATAAACCCATTTTGCCATTTTCCAAGAGTCCAGAAAATGTCCGTATTAACTGTCAGTTACTTTCTAATGACACTGCTGAGATGGGCACAGAAGGCTCACCTTTACCCAGGTCTATAAGTACTGTGGAGCCCCTATCCCCTCCCTTGCAGTTTCCGCTCTGTACTGACAGTGTTACCGGCCACGCAGTAAAGTTGGCCCTGTGAAGTCGTATCTTCCCTACCAGGTTATATACAGACCCCTTGAAGGCAGGGATTGTGTCTTAATAATCTTTCTGTCTTGCCCGGGGTCCAGCTTCCCATCATCTAATTAGTGAATTGCAAAGTTCAAAATCAGTGTGAAATGAATGTGTGGGTGATGGATTAATGGAACTGAACTTAAAGGGCGATTTTGTTAGCAACATATACGACACGGCTGTCTTCTCCCTCACCACCTGATGGACTCCACGAAGGACCACGTCTGTCCTCACCACTTTATCCCCAGCACTTGCGCTTTGCCAAAGCACACAATAAGCCTTGGAATAATTTTTGAATCTCCAAGAATGCGTATTTCAGTGCATCTGAAATGGAAGAGAGCTAAACGGAGGTGAGCTGCCGTAATGAGGGCCCGTGTACAGAAGCTCAGTGCTCGCCTGCCTCTGGTAGGTGGTAGGGAACTGGAGTCGCCCGCGCGACTCCTGGGAACCGCGTGATCGCCGGCGCCGGCCTCCCCGGCCTCTCCTCCACGGCGATAGGTGGCGCTGTGCCGAGACACAGCCGCCCCGTCCGCGCAGCGCCGCTCTCTGAGCAGGGTGGAGGAGTCGACGGAAGGACCTGTGCTGACCTGCTTCGGCCCCTCCGGTGGCCTGATCTTCCTCGGTGTGTGACGGTTTGCGCAGTCCAGCATCATGGGGAAGAGAGACAACCGGGTGGTGAGTACTTGGGGCGAGAAAACAATGGGACGACCTGGGGCCCGCAGCAAAAGAGCGAGACCCGTCTCTCTTCCCGACCGGGCCTGAGGGTCGGTTGCTGGCCTGAGGGACCAGGAGCCTCGAGCCCCAGCAGTCCCCCTGGCCCCACGCCTGTTCCAGACGTGCGTGTGCTGCGCGCTCTGTTGGCGCCTTTGGATGGGCCCCACACTCTGCGCTCGTTCTTGTCCCCCTCTTTCTTCGATTACCCGCAACCTCGCCGCACCTTTTGGGAGCTCCAGGCTCTCCATTGCCGTTCTAGGGTTAGCCGTGCCTTTTTTTTTTTTTAATTAAAGAACTGCAAGAGCTCAGGGAGACCTGACCTCTCCAATATGTTAGTCGAAAGTCTGAGGCCCGTGGAGGCACTGGGACTCGCCCCCTTCTCGGGGTCTCGCAGCCTACCTCTGCTCCCCTCTCGTGCGCAACTAGGGGTGGAGGCGTCCAACGGGGCCCCTGATCCCGGGGGCCTGTGGCGCCCACAGATCAAACACAGACGCACTCCCGTTTGAGAACCGGGATGGAAGTATTTGGCCTGTTGTCTGCAGCACCCAGCACTGCCTGGCAGTTAGAAGACCCCGCGAAGGAATGAATGGCGTGAAAATAGTTGACTTTGGAGTCAACATGGAGTATTGACTATTTGGAATGTCAGTTTTGGTCCCTCGGGAGTTGCATGACTTAGGACAAGTTGCTTTTTCCCGAGCGTCAGTTTCTTCTGTAAAAGATCAGTGTTATCCTCAACCTAGTTGAGACCACAGAAAGATGTCTGGGCCAGTGCTTGGCATGAAAGTTGTTACTATTCTAGTAAATGAGATAAAGGAAATACATAAATAATGGAGTAAGAAATGGTACCTGATAGAGATTTGTGGTTCTGAGGGCGTTCGAAAAAGAAGGTACTTTTGACAAATGGAGATGAGAAGAAGGTATTCTAGATGGCTACTCGGTTGGTTGGTTTGGAAAACCCAGGTTATACATCAGATTGGATGTGCCATAAACTTAAACTTAGGTGGCAGCCTCACAGCTCGTGGGCTTGCCTGTGAATTTTGACCACTGAGCAGCAAAATGAAAAATAAATGCAATTGAACTAGCTTTTTCTTAGCTATTATTTCCTTTGTGCATTTTGGGGGGTGGGAGAGTGCTAAATGATCTTTGCTTTTATGAAATGATGACATTGTCTATCTTCAAAACATTTGTTTTAATTTTGTGTAGTCTTCATAAATCAAGGCTGTCTAGGAACAACTGTAATGAACATTGATTGTAAGATTAAGGAATATTCTTTTCTCCTGCTTCCCTGGCTGCACGTCAGAGCTTGTTGTGGTATCCTGATTTTCACAGAGTTGAAAGAGTATTCTGTTGGGACATTCTTAGGTTTGAAGTGTTCAGAGGGTTTTGGCTCTTTAATGTGATTGGGCCTTAAATGTTTAGATATTACCAGGCCTTGGGTGCAATTTCATACAGAGGCCTAAGATATTTTGTTTCATTGGGGAAAAGTATTGATCCCCTTCAAGCATTCAAAAACCTTTTAAAGCAAGCTTCTTTTGCCCCAGAGCATTTTGGTACCCAGGGCTCTATTTACTATTCGGTATGGTGTCTTGGCACAGTGTTCTGGTGACGTTTTGTTTGTACTAAAAAGGTTGTGGGAATGAAAACATGAAATTAAGAGGTAGAAGATACAGGTTGTCAAATGCAGTTTCCCTACTGTACAGGTGAGGAGATGGAATGGTTAAAACTGGGGCCCAGATTTGGGTTATCTGCACTTAGTTCAATACCTCATAATTCTTCATTGTAAATAACAAAATGCAAATATTAGCATTTTGTTCTTACATTGATAAAATTACAGTTTTAAAGATGATAATTTTTTAAAAAACCATTAAGTTTCAGAAATGTTTTTTTTTCTTTTAAATAGACTATTTTAGAGCAGTTTTAAGTACACAGCCAGAATGAGCAAAAAGTAGAGTTCCCAGGTACTCCCTGCCCCCACACATACACAGCCTCCCCATTATTAGCATCCTGCTGTAGAGCGGGACATCTGTTACAATTGGTGGGCCCGCATTGACATACCCTTTTCACCCGAAGTCAGTGGTTTCATTAGGGTTCACTTTGGTATTGAGCATTCTTGAATAGGATTATTTGTTTGTTTGTTTTTAATTTGACATTTTAAATCTCAAGATTTGTCAAGGGCCCTTAAGTTCATGATGGTCACCCTTTGTGCCCATTGTTTTCCAAAAGTTTCCTTTGTGTTTTTTTCTGTTACTTTGTGCTTTCTAAATAGATGTAAACTAGAGTCTGGATAAAAATAGGTAATCAATGTAACAAATGAAGTTCTGCACATTTTGTCCTTAGCAGTTTTACTGCTTTGTTCTTTTCACCCTGCCCACTTACATTCCTTTGAGCCCAGTTTGCTACCCTGAGGTTCAAAAACAGATTTTCTGTTATGCAAACTCATGCAGCAGTTTGAAGCCACAGACAATTCTAGCTATATATGAATAGGAGCATTTGACAATATTTGAAGTGATTAAGTGATAGATGGTTTCAAGAAATTGCAGTTTCTTTAACTGATGCCTAACCACTCCCTTAATGTATTGTTTTTCACACTGATGCTAATAAGTGAAAACGCTTTACCTTTGTTAGATAGTTCCTTTTTTTTTTACCTTTCTGTTGTGCATAGTAAAAGCATTGTTGCTTAACAATTACGAGGACAAACTATCAGGTGGTGTGCAAGGAGCCTCGCATTTTAGATGCACTAATAAATAACAAATAAGTAATGGAGATATTGGAGTATACTTAAGCACACTGAGGGTAGTGTTTATGCTCAGAAGCTTGAAAGTTAAGTCTATTGAGTACTCAATGATAATCTGATGTAATTTACCTATAAATTGTTTATAAGTAATAGTCCTAGCATATAAATATACTATGCTACTGTTTTATTTTCATCTGAAAAATAAACAGCAAAGTAAGTTGGTATGTACTTTGGGAAACCATTTTCACAGTAGATATTAAGACATAAAAATGCTAATGTACTTTTAAGGTAAATTGAAGACTAAAACATGGTAAATGTTGTGTTACAATTCATTAATTTTAGAATAACCAATTACCATTGCATTATTTGTGAATTTTTACTTGAAGACAATTTAGCTTTCTGAATTGCAGTAGCAATATTATGATTGAATTGTTCCCATTTGTTTACACTAATATTATGATAATGTTTGTGTGCAGATTGTTTAGTTTTGTTTTTCTTTTGTAAGGGTAATGAGTTATTTAAAAAAATCTCCAGTGTATGAAGTGATGAAAAGTGGAAAGTGGGTATCTCCCTTTACATTCTGGTTCATATGTGTGTACGTTTTAAAAATTTGATAGCTGAAAAGGAGTTCAGACTTCCAGCCAAGATGGAGGTGTAGGCACACACACTGTGCCTCCTTGCACAGCCAAAAGAAGGACAGCAACAAATTTAAAAACAAAAACAACCACAACTGACAGAAAACCAAACCATATGGAAGTCTGACAACCAAAGAGTTAAAGAAGGAACATTCACCAGACCGGTAGGAGAGGTGGAGATGGGCAGCCCCTCCTACTGGTCTTACCCTCCTGCAGAGAAGACTCGTGGCCAGGCAGCCAGGCAGCGGCTGAAGGACTGGGGCAGGCAAGGAAGTGGCTGGTAGTCCCACATTCATGTGCAGATAAACTGGGAGGAATAACTGGGGAGCAAAACACACCGCACAACCCAGGGTTCCAGCACTGAGAAAAAAAGTCTCAAAGCCTCTGACTGAAAATACCTGTGGGGGTTGAGGCAGCAGGAGAAACTCCCAGCCTCACAGGAGAGTTCATTGGAGAGACCCACAGGGTCCTAGAACACACACAAGCCCACTCACATGGGAATCAGCACCAGAAGGACCCATTTTGATTGTGGGTAGCTGGGGAAGTGACTGAAAACCAGCAGAGAGCAGAGCAAGCACCATTGTTTCTTCTCAGACCCCTCCCCACATACAACTTCACAACCCAGCGCCGTGGGTTGCCCTGCCCTGGTGAACACCTAAGGCTCCGCCCCTCACTACCTAACAGGCTCGTAAAGGGGAAAAAAAGACCCAAATGAAAGAACAGATCAAAGCTCCACCAAAATGCAACTAAGCAAGAAAGAGATAGCCAACCTATCAGATTCAGAATTCAAAACCCTGGTTATCAGGATGCTCCAGAAACTCACTGGGTAAAAGACCCAGGCAGCAATGAAGGTTGCATGATGTGAAATAAAGAAAAATCTACAGGGAACCAACAGTGACGGGAAGGAAACCAGGACTCAAATCAACGGTTTGGAGCAGAAAGAAGAGATGAACATTCAACCAGAACAGAATGAAGAAACAAGAATTCAAACAAATGAGGAGAGGCTTAGGAACCTCCAGGACATCTTTAAATGTTCCAACATCCGAATTATAGGGATGCCAGAAGGAGAAGAGGAAGACCAAGAATTTGAAAACTTACTTGAACAAATAATTAAAGAGAATTTCCCCAATTGGGCAAAGGAAATAGATTTCCAGGAAGTCCAGGAAGCTCAGAGAGTCCCAAAGAAGTTGGACCCAAGGAGGAACACACCAAGGCACATCATAATTACATTAGCCAACATTAAAGATAAGGAGAGAATCCTAGAAGCAGCAAGACAAAAGGAGACAGTCACCTACAAAAGAGTCCCCATCAGACTGTCAGCTGATTTCTCAAAAGAAATCTTGCAGGCAAGAAGGGGCTGGAAAGAAGTATTCCAAGTCATGAAAGGCAAGGACCTACATCCAAGATTGCTCTATCCAGCAAAGCTTTCATTTAGAATGGAAGGGCAGATAAAGTGCTTCTCAGATAAGGTCAGGTTAAAGGAGTTCATCATCACCCAGCCTTTATTATATGAAATGTTAAAGGGACTTATCTGAGAAAAAGATCAAGAATATGAACAGTAAAATGACAGCAAACTCACAGCTATTAACAACCAAACCTGGAAAAAAAAACCCCCAAAACTAATCAAACAACTAGAGCAGGAACAGAACCACAGAAGTGGAGATCATATGGAGGGTTATGGATGGGGGAGTAGGAAGAGGAGAGAGGGGTAAAAGGTACAGAGAACAAGTAGTATAAATGGTAGGTAGAAAATAGGGGGAGGATAAGAACAGTATAGGAAATGTAGAAGCCAAAGAATTTATGTGTACGACCCATGGACATGAACTAAAGGGGGGGAATGTGGATGGTAGGGTGTGTACAGGGTAGAGGGGAATAAAGGGGGGAAACTGGGACACTGTAATAGCATAATCAATAAAATACATTTTAAAAAAACACTAGAAAGGCAAAAAAAATTTTGATAGCTACGGTATTTTTCAGACTATAAGACACACGCACCCCAATTTGGGGGGGGATAATGGTTGTTAATGCTGCTGTTGAGTTATGTTTACATTTACATTGGTGAAATATTTATGTTATTAAATATTTTACCACATTTTTTGCTTCAATTTTTTTTTCCTATTTTCCTCCTCTAAAACCTAGATGCATCTTATGGTCCAAAAAATACAGTGTGTTTATTAATATGGTGTCTTATTTTTGGGCAACTTGCTTTTTTTTGCTTTTCACTTGAGAAATGTTAGACATCTTTCTATATCAGTTACTATAGATCTATCACATTCTTTTTAATGGCTACATTATATTTTATTTTGGGGTATACTTTAATATACTTAGTGAATCTCATTTTGGTGGCTAGTTTGGTATTTTCATTTCTCCCTATTTTAATAATTTAGTTTTGAACATCCTTGTATATATGTTTGCATTCTTTGGAACTAAACAGTTTTTACAATTTTAAACTCAAAATATTTTACCATTGAGTACTGCTAAAATTATGACATGGCACTCCTGTTTTAAAATGAAGATCTTAGCTTGCACCTTGTCCTTGCTTCTGGTTAGGGTTGTCATTATCATTAGCAGGGCCGTCAGTTCCTCTGCTGAGGCCTGTCGGTTGTCATATTTCCACACAAACTGAAATTCTCAGCAAAGGCAGTTGAATGAAATATTTGAGGGCATAACAGTTGATATCAAAAATATTATGTCATTGTCTTTAATGTTATATTTGATAATCCACATTTAGCCCTTACTCTGTAACATCTCTGACAATAGGAGTGTTCATTTCTGCCCATAAGGACGTTATGTTGAAGGCTTAACTTTTTCATCCAAGTAATCAGGTGGAGTCCAGTCGAATGAAAACAGTTCCTAGTGTGTTGTTTATAGTGGTTTTATGCTGTTTACTCTGGCAGAGAAACCTAGAAATACATAACTAATATTTGTTATGAAGGTGGAAAATGTTACTCATTTTTACAAATTTTGTGAAGTAAATGCAACAAATATGTTTTCTCCTTTAGCTTCTTTTGGGATGGTAAGTCTTAGGCTTAAGGCCTTAAAATCAACCTTGAAAATAGTCATTTTCAACCACAATTCTTTTTATTTAAAAATAGAAGAGTTTTGTTGACTTGAATTAAATTTGGAAAACTGAATATAAGAACCAAGAGGTTGAGACCAAATTAATAACAGGTTTTATATCTGGAACAAAGTCAATTTTAATAAAACATCTCTTTGCTAAACAGTGTAATTAGCAAACTTGCCTTATATTATCTCAATGTCTGTGAAAAATGTGTCTAAAAATGTGTTCTGCAATAGTGAGTGCAATATACAGAGCATAATTTATTTTTTTTGTAGATTTTTTATTGATCTAAAATACAAATAAAATAAAGTTCACTGTTTTCAACATTTTTAGGTGTATAGTTCAACAGCACTAAGTACTTTCACAGTGTTGTACACCTATCACCAATATCCATTTCCAGAATTTTTTTTTCATCCTCACCCAAGGATATGTTTATTGATTTTAGAGAGAGAGGACGGGAGAGAGAGAGAAACATTGATCTGTTGCCTCCTGTACGCGCCACAACTGGGGATCAAACCCTCAAGCTAGACGTGTGCCTTGACTGGGAATCTGACCACATCCTTTTAGTGGGCAGGGGTGACACTCCAACCAATTGAGCCACCCAGCCAGGGCTATTTTCAGAACTTTTTCATCATCCCAAACAAGAAGCCTTGTACTTTTTAAACAATAACTCCTAATCACCTCACTGCCCCAATTCATGGTAATGTCTATTTACTTTCTGTCTCTCTGATTTTTCTTTTTTTTTTTAAGATTTTATTTATTTATTTTTAGGGAGGGAAGGGAGGGAGGGAGGGAGAGAGAGAGAAAGAGAGAGAAAAACATCAATGTGTGGTTGCTGGGGGTTATGGCCTGCAACCCAGGAATGTACCCTGGCTGGGAATCGAACCTGGGACACTTTGGTTCCCAGCCCGCGCTCAATCCACTGAGCTACACCAGCCAGGGCTCTCTGATTTTTCTTATTCTAGGTATTTCATATGAGTGGAATCATGCAATAATTTGTCCTTTTGTGTCTGCCTCATTTCACTTAGCATGTTGTTAGGGTTTATCTGTGCTGTAGTGTATAGCAATTACATTCCTATGTAAGGCTGGATAATATCCCATTGTATGTACTCTCGTATATACCACATGTTATTTATCCATTCCTCTGTAGATGGACATTTGAGTTGTTTCTGCCTTTTGGCTATTGTGAATAATGCTGCCATGCATATGGTTTACAAGTATGTTTGTGCCCCTTTCAATTCTTTTTCAGTTCCATTTAGAGGTGAAGTTTCTGGGCCGTGTGGTAATTCTGTGTTTAATTTCTGAGGAACCACCAAACTTTTCCACAACAGCTGTGCCATTTTATATTCCCACCAGCAATTTGAAAGGGTTCCATTTTTCTATATATCCTTGACAATGCTTGTCATTTTCTGCTTTTTTGATAATAGCCACCCTAATGGGTGTGAAGTAACATACTGTAGTTTTGATTTATATTTCCCTAATGACTAGTGATGTTGAACATCTTTTCATGTGTTTCTTGGACATTTGTGTATCTTCTTTGGAGAAATGTCTGTTCAAGTCTTTTGTGTGTTTTTGAATTGAATTGTTTGGGTTTTTTGTTATTGAGTTGTAAGATTTCTTTATTCATTTGGGATATTAGTCTCTTATCAGATATATGTTAATATTCCTCCCATTGTGTGCATAGTGTTTTCACTTCAGTGCACATTGATGTGTGCATCAGTTTTGAAGACATCCTATTTTTTTTCCTTTGCTTCCTGTACATAATGTAATTTTGATGTTAACAGTTAATGAATAAAATTGTATTTCATATGGCACAGTACTTCCTGAGATAGAATATATAGTAGAATAAGCAATGGATTTGGAGTTAGATCCACTTAACCTTCTTTGGAACTGAGTTTCATTTGCTGGAGAGCAGTGTCATCATACTCACAGGGTTATTGGCATTTAGATGGCAATATAAAGCCCTCTTGTAGTAAGAAAAAGGTGTCATTATTATTTTCATCAAATCTCTTGTAAAAGCACATATTTCATGAAAGCATGATATTACTCATCTTCCAGACTTGTGAGGCTTAGTAATGAACCCTGGCTGGTATGGCTCAGTGGATTGAGCGCCAGCCTGAAAACCAAAGGGTCACCGGTGTGATTCCCAGTCAGGGCACGTGGCTGGGTTGTGAACTAGGTCAGGTCCCCAATAGGGGGCACACGAGAGGCAACCACACACTGATGTTTCCCTCTCTCCCTTCCTTCCCCTCTGTCTAAAATAAATAAATGAATAAAAATCTTTTTTTTAAATGAACATTAAATTTATTTTTTTCTAATGGAAATTTGGTTAGCCAGATTGTTCATGCTTATGTGGAGACAATATGCACTTACTTAATTAAAATTGTTTGATAAGTAAGTGAGCTTTTGCCTTTCTAGTGGTTATTTTAATGGAGTACATTTCTGTTCTTTCCTAAAGGCGTATATGAACCCAATAGCAATGGCCAGATCAAGGGGTCCAGTCCAGTCTTCAGGGCCAACGATCCAAGATTATCTGAATCGACCAAGGCCTACCTGGTATTTGTGAAAGAATTTACCTATTTATAAAGTTTTTAGAAATATTTAAAAGGTTACTATTGCAACTTTTATTGATTGCCAGGCATATGCTAGATATGTAATTTTTGAAGTAATATTTGATAGGTGCTTTTTTTGAATGCATGAAACACATGCATGGGTGTAAAGCAAACATTTGAGAACCCAACACCCAAGATAGCTAACACACTACCAGATATCCTTTCATACCAATCTCTTCTTTATCCCCTAAAAATGAACTTAGCCTTGCAGTGTTCTATTTTAAAAGGGTAGATTTGAGTAATCACATCCTTTGTTGAGGTGTAACTAGGTGTTAGGAAGGATAATGTTAGGTCTTGTATCTTGCTTTATCTGCTGGCTTTCAATGTTAGAATTTCCTATTGTTAGATTTTTGCTTTAAATTGATGTTTTTGGCCGTTGTTGAGTGGTGCTGTCATAGCACTGACCTTACTCTCTTTCTTACTATTAAATATCATGCTCCAACGTAACGTATAACAAGCTTCAGAGTTGAGTTTCAGACTCCTTCTAAGTGCCTCGGAAAGCTGGACAACTCCAGTTGAAAGTTGTGCTTACATATAACACAGTCCTTTGACTTAAATAGGAAGTAAGCATGTCCACCTCTGACACCATTCATGAGTGCTGTTGTTAACTATTGCAGCATAATACCATAAAATAAGTTATTCCAAAACAAAGTATATTTTGTCTTTAAAATTGAGGAGAAGGAATGAACTTTAAAGGGGATGAGCTCAAGTAAGTATATTACATGTGTGTCAGCGGTCCTCAAGAAAACTCTCAGGTTAAGTAACTTGCTAGGTCTCATAGATAGTTGTACTCAAGAGTGAGATTTATTACGGTGACAGGACACCAGCCACAGTCAACAGAGGGAAAATGTGCATGGATGAAGTCTCAGGGAGACTGGGTGCAGGCTTCCAAGGCCTCCTCTCCTGTGAAGTCACACAGGACACATTTAATTCCCTTAGCATGAGTTGTGATAACATATGTAAGATGTTGCCAACCAGGGGAATTCATAGAGAGTCTGTGCCCAGGGTTTTCACTTGGTACTGACCAGCCTCTGCCTATTAGGTGCCAAAATTCCAGACTCTCAGAAGGAATGTAAATGTTCGACCTAAAATATGTTTGTATCAACAGGCACAGTGAACCACTCTTATCAGAGATTGGTAAAGACTCTCCTAAACTCCAAGTTCCCTGAAACAGCCAGGGCTAATCTTGTAGGTAGTCCTTCCTAAGAATAAGCAGTCAAGTGTGCTGTGTTCTCTTTTTGCACATGGGTGAGATACATTACAAGATGGGTAATTTAGTAATAGAATACAGTAGTTCAAGCAAATACACTTTTGTTACTAAACCTTTGTGATATTAGGCAGATTTCTTACTTTCCCCAAATTGTAGCTTTTATCTATAAAATAATAATACTTTTTCTCAAAGGATTGTGGTGAGGGTTAAAGGAAGATGTATTTAAAACAGTGCATATAGCATATAAGTGCTCAAATGTTTCCTGTATTACCTTTTATAATCCACGTGTAGAAAAGGAGTGATTGGTGTTATCTGGTAGGCTTTACTGTGATAATTGATTCACAAAGATACAGACACAAATTTGAAATACATCAACACTGGAATGGAGGTTTACTAAAATATTGAGAACAGTTTGTTTATGAAATTTTATTGTATTTTTTGTAAGCATCCATCTCTAATTTGAATTGCTTGAAAACATATTTTTTACATTTTACTTTTTAAGGGAAGAAGTGAAAGAACAACTGGAAAAGAAAAAGAAAGGCTCCAAGGCGTTGGCTGAATTTGAAGAAAAAATGAATGAGGTTTGTAAATAGTACCTTTTTGAAAATATAGACTAATATTTATTATAAGAAGAATTAAATAACTGTTTAGTAAACCAAGGTTTGAGTCTAGCTTTTCAGGTTGAAGGGGCTCCATATATTATAGGTGTTTTTGTTTTATTGAGTACAGGTTTGTATGTAAATATATGATTTTTTTAATAGAGAAAAATCATCTCACAATAATTTGAATCATCTGGAAGTTTTCTAAATGTTAGGTTCTTTACCTTCTCTCCCTCATCACCATGCCGCCATTTTACCCTGAGATGTCCATGGTGATATTTGCTTGTTTTTGATTATGAACATATATGTAATATTTCAGCCACAATATAGATTAATTTAACTTACACTGTTTGGAAGAGGAATCTAACCATCTTTGTTAGAAAAAATTCCTCAGCCTCAGTAATAATACCTACTCTCTCTTTTTTTTTTTAAGATTTTATTTATTTTTTTTTTAGAGAGGGAAGGGGGAGAGAGAGAGAGAGAGAGAGAGAGAGAGAGAGATCAATGTGCGGTTGCTGGGGGCCATGGCCTGCAACCCAGGAATGTACCCTGACTGGGAATCGAACCTGGGACACTATACCTACTCTCTTTTTACAAAAATTGTATTTTGGCCCTGGCTACTGTGGCTCAATGGATTGAACACCAGCCTGTGAACCATAGGGCCACAGGTTCAATTCCCAGACAGGGCACACACCTGGGGTGTAGGCCAGGTCCTCAGTAGGGGACTCTCCAGAGGCAACCACACATTGATGTTTCTCTCCCTCACTTTTTCTCTCCCTTCCCCTCTCTAAAAATAAATAAAATCTTTTAAAAAATTATATTTTATTGATTATGCTATTACAGTTGTCCCAGCTTTCCCCCTTTGCTCCCCTCTACCCAGCACTCTGCACTACCTCAGGCAATCCCCTCACCATTGTTTGTGTCTGTGGGTCATACGTGTAAGTTCTTTGGCTACTCCATTTCCTGTACTGTACTTTATATCCCCATGGCAGTTCTGTAACTACCTATTTGTACTTCTTAATCCCCTCACCTCCTCACATATTCCCCCACACACTCCTCCCTTCTGGCAGCCATCAAAATGCTCTCCATATCCATGATTCTGTCTGTGTTCTTGTTTACTTACTTGGTTTTTTTAGATTCAATTGTTGATAATGTATTTTTTGTGATTTTATTATTAATAGTTTTGATCTTCTGTTTCTTAAATAAGTCCTTTTAACATTTCATATAATAATGGTTTGGTGGTGATGAACTCCTTTAGTTTTTCCTTGTCTGGGAAGCTCTTTATCTGCCCTTTGATTCTAAATGATATCTTTGCTGGACAGAGCAGTCTTGGCTGTAGGTCCCTGCTTTTCACGACCTTGAATATTTCTTGGCAATCCCTTCAGGCCTGCAGTCTGTTTTGAGAAATCAGCTGACAGTCTATGGGATTTCCCCTATAGGTAACTAACTGCTTTTTTCTTGCTGCTTTTAAGATTCTCTTTTATCTTTAACCTTTGGCATTATAATTTATGATGTATCTTGGAGTGGGCCTCTTTGCGTCCATCCTGTTTGGGAGTGTCTGTGCTTCCTGGACTTGCATGTCTATTCCCTTCACCAAATTAGGGAAGTTTTCTTTCATTGATTTTTTCAAATAAATTTCCAATATTTTGCTCTTCCTCATCTCCTTCTGGCACCCCTATGATACAAATGTTGGAACATTTGAAGTTGTTCCAGAAGCTGCTTACACTATCCTCATTTTGGTGGATTCTTTTTTCTTCTTGTTGTTCTGATTGGTTGTTTTTTGTTTCCTTATGTTCTAAATCATTGATTTGTTTCTCAGCTTCATCCATTCTTCTGTTGTATGCCTGTAAATTGTTCTTTATTTCAGTTAGCTTATCTTTTGTTTCTAATTAAATCTTTTTTATGCTGTTGAGGTCCTCACTAAGTTCCTTGAGCATCCTTATAACTAGTGTTTTGAACTCTGTATCTGATAGATTGCCTGTCTCCGTTTTGTTTAGTTCTTTTTCTGGAGTTCTGATCTATTTTTTCATGTGGGCCATGTTTGTCTCTTCATTTTGGCAGCCTCCCTGTGGCTGTTTCTATATATTAGATAGAGCTGCTATGGCTCCCTGTCTTGATAGTGTGGCCTAATGTAGTAGGTGTCCTGTAGGGTCCACTGGCACAGCCTCACCTATCATCCAAGCTCGGTACTTGAGGGCGCCCTTTGTGTGGGCTGAGTACACCCTCCTCTTGTAGTTGAGCTTTAATTGCTGTTGGCAGGTCAATGGGAGAGATTTATCCAGGCCAGTCAGTTACAAGGACTGGCTGTGAGAACTTACCACCAGCCTCCGCCCTCCGTGGAGGATCAGCTGTGCAGGGGTAGGGTCATGGTAGTCTGACATGGTCTGTAGTTGCCCACGGGGTACACAGGCTTTGGAGTTTCCTGGGTGGTGCAGGGCAAGGGAAGCCCACACCTGTGTTCTGCCCAGGGCCACCCTGCATGAGCTATTAAGCAATCTGAGATGACTGCTTCTTGTGTTGGACCTGAAGATTCCAGGTGAAGCCAAGCTATGAATCTAGGCTGGCTGCTGCTAGTGCCAGACTGAGGACCCCTTAGCAAGAAGTATGGGGGCTGGGAGTTTAGTGAGGCCAACTGTTGCTTGTTTGATAGGATTTAGAAAGTTGTGAAGCATGAGCCAAGACCAGTCATTCATATCTTGGATCGACCTGTAAATTGGGTGGGATAGAGTCTTAGGGGGTCTCCAGGGCTGGACAAACAGTGTTAGCCAAGTTGATGGAGTCAGATATGGCACTAGCCTGCCGGCTCTGTGTGGGGACAGTTCAGAGAAGGGACAATGGCCTCTGCCTGACTTTCTGTCTGGGAGAAAGCCGTCACCCAGCTCTTGCCTTGATGCCAGACACTTCACTTTCTCCCTGTATGCCACTGGTGGTCTGAAGCTCAGTGCTGGAGCTCAGAGGTATGAGTCTGAGTAAGTTCATGTGTGACTTCTTTAAGGAGAACTGCTTGGGACTCCAGAAGTTCCTTCCATTGACTCAGTCCCCACTGGTTTTTGCAGCTGGAAATTATGGGGACTTATTTTCCTGGCACTGGAACCCTGGGATGGGGGGGCCTGCTGTGGGGCCAAGACTCCTCGCTCCCGAGATACCTCTCTCAAATTTTTACCCATCACACGTGTGTGTGGGACTGGCCCATTCTGCCTCTCCATCCCTCCTACCAGTCTGGATGGATGTGGTTTCTTTAATTCTGTAGTTGTCAGACTTGAATAAACTTGTTGGAGTTGAATGAACTCAATTTCCAATGGGTCTAAGTGATGGCGGTTCTAAATTTTCATTGTAGTTTTGATGATAATACCTACTCTCAATGTACAGGATATACAGTGGAGAATTCCCATCCCTTATTATCCTGAGAAGAGCTGGTAGAGGTTCTCTTTGTGGAGAGGAAAGGATTCTGGCACTTGGAATAACTTCTGTATTTAGAGGCTGGGATGGGTGAGAGGCTGGAGGAAAGGAAACAGTGGCTCTCTTACACTTGTATATTAGGTGTATTAGAAGGGGATAGATGTCCTCTGATGGTGTTTATAACCCTTTTGCAGAACTGGAAGAAAGAATTAGAAAAACACAGGGAGAAATTATTAAGTGGAAGTGAAAGCTCATCTAAAAAAAGACAGGTAATACTATTTGTACTTTATTACTCTCCTGAATCTCACAGTTGGCTTTCATAATACTGCTTTATGCTATTATTAGTATACATTTCAAATTTCACATCAGCTTTCTTAGATTTGTACCTGTTTCTGTTTGTTTGCTTTTAGAGAAAGAAAAAAGAAAAGAAGAAATCTGGTAGGGTGAGCAAAACTTTTCCATTTTTCTAAATATTAAAATTAAGAGCCTACCAAAAAAGTAAGAATCATTTGTATGGCTTGTATGCTAACCCTAGATGGGTCAGAGAGCCTGGAGGTCCTTTAGTAGCTACTGGGTGCTTACGTTCTATTGCTGACATAAGAGATGGGTGCCAGCCTGCTTTTACAACCTGGTACTGCCGCATTGCTGTTAGAGAGGGAATTGCCATTACTTCGTTGAGCCTTTTGTTTTTCCTTTTATTTTAGGCGGGGGTGGTGAGGAAATGTGACAGTTGACTTTTAATACTTAAGTTTTGCGAAGATGGCACTTGTTTCAGGATACTAGCTTGATTTTGTTAAGTATTTGAGATACCTAGTAAAAGAAAAAAAATTCCTGCATCTCACAAGCTTTAATTGTTTTGTGCTTGGTCAAGTATTCATCCTCTTCTTCATCAAGCTCTGATTCTTCCAGCAGTTCTTCAGATTCTGAAGATGAGGTAAGGTTTGCCTATAATGACTCATGAAATATGTGTAATTTCTTTATGAAATACCAGTTAAAAATGTTTACTTCTAGGTTTTTATTAGTTTTCTATAACTGAGAGCACTGACACAAATAAACACCTAGATAGTTAAGTATTGGTGTATATATTTTTTAGATTTCAGAATTTGTCATGTTCATTTTTAAAATATCAGAAGAATTGGATTTGAATAATCTAAAATTCACTTTGACTAGATGCTAAGAATGTTGTGTGACTCAAATCACATGGCTTTTTTTCTTTAAATAAACCAGAAAAGTGGTATGTTACATTTAAAATATGAAGTGAATCATGTTTATGAGCTGGTTCTTTCGTTAACTTTATTGATAAAGATATATTTTAAAAATGTAGTGATTAATTTTTTAAAAAGAAAGCAAATGTTTCTAAAAATGTTTTATGTAGGATAAGAAACAAGGGAAAAGGAAAAAGAAAAAGAAGAACCGTTCACATAAATCTTCTGAAAGCTCCATGTCAGAGACCGAGTCAGACAGTAAGGTAAAAATTTTTGAATTAGCAACATTTTGGAGAGCAAAAACATGTAATGAGGTTTTTCTTTTAGTTTCGCCATCTTAAAATTGCTCTCTGTTTAAAAATAAGATACTGTTTTTTATACACTATGTTGTTTTGTGCCACTTAATGCTTTACATGTGACATTTAATTGTTCTCCAGATACTTCCACGCATCTCTCTCTCTCAGCATTTCCATAACAGCCTTATGATGAGTCTGGCAGGCATTTTTGTTTCCTATTTTCATAAAGAAGTCATAGTTCAGAGAAAAAAGTCTTACTTGAATTTATATAGCTGTTATTAGAATTTGAGGTTGAATCTGTCTTTTACTAGCTGGTCCAGTGTCTTTTCTACTATACCTGAGTCTGTTCTGTACTACCTAGAATTGTCTGACACAATTCACTCTCAAACATAAGTGATCAGAAGAAATACATGCATGTTACAATAAAAGTGAAGGTTCTTGGGCCTCATTTTCAGAATCTGATTTAGTAAGTGATTAGGCTCAAGAGTCTACATTCTTAACACATGTCCTCAGTGATTCTTACACAGGGGTGTCCATGGACCACAGTTGAACAAACAAATGTCTTAGGGTCTCAGGAGAACAAAGCAACTTTATTGTTTTGGGGCAGATATCTACTCCCCTAGTGAGATTTCTTCTGACAGAATGCCTGGTGTCTAGGAAGTAGTCAGTAAATGTTCAGTTTTTTCATTGTTTTTTAAAGCAGAAGAGCCAGTCTAATGATTCTGATAGCTAACATTTATTGAATGCCTACTACATGTTATGCACAGTTCTAAGTACTTGACATATTAACTCAATTCTCTCGGCAACCCTATGCAGTAGATACTTGTTACCACACTTTATGGATGTGAAAGGTGCAGGGATGTTTAATAGCTAAGCAAAAATTCTTACCTCCCATTCTTAAAAAGAGAGTAGAGAAATCACATTGGTAGATGTCTAGGCCCAGAGGTAATTGAACTCCAGTACTTATGACTACCACAGGCAAAAACAGGCAGTGGCATAAAGTCACATTAAAATAGATCATGTGGTTATCACAGACAGTATCATTTCAGGTGCACACAGATTAGACATACAGCCAGATAAACTAAGTAACCTCATTTTCTTACAAGTGTGTGTGCATATATATATATATATATATATATATACACACACACACACACACACACACATACATACATACATATATGTGTGTGTGTATATATATATATGCACACTTGTAAGAAATTCTTATATTTCTTACAAGTATGTGTATGTATATGTGTGTGTGTGTATATATATATACACACACACACACAACATACATTTCTTTTATATTTTTAAAATCAAATTCCAGTATTGAAGTAAACTTTTCTCAGTCATAGAGCAAATAACCTTTTTGGTATTTTTGTTATACTGTTATGCTGTATCTTTCATATTTAAAGTTGATACATGTATATATCTGTTTAGGATAGTCTGAAAAAGAAAAAGAAGTCAAAGGATGCAACTGAGAAAGAAAAGGTAATTATAATTTTATATTGCCTTAAGATAGTCTGTCATACAATACTTCATTTACTTCAAGAAGTAAACAATAATGTGCCCTGGCTGGTGTGGCTCAGTAGATTGAGAACCAGACTGGGAAGCAAAGGGTGACCAGTTCGATTCCCAGTCAGGGCACATTCCTTAGTTGTGGACCAGGTCTCCAGTGGGAGGCAACCATACACTGATACTTCTTTCCCTCTTTCTTCCTCCCTTTTCCTCTCTCTAAAAATAAATAAAATATTTTTAAAAAAACAATAATGTATTCTCCTTTTTAGCTGAGATTATTTATTTATTTATTTATTTGCTTTTATAGCATTTTGTATTGATTTAAGGAAATAATTGGATTCATTATTGAAGATAAAAGATCAAAAGAGTATTTCTACAGAAAGTTTGAATTTTTGTAGTTTAATGGATTATCTCAGATTAAAAATCCAAGGTAATGGAGATCAAACATTTCCTTTGTTTCCTCCAATTATTTTAAAAGGAAGTACTTTTAATTAAAGAACATGGTCTTCTGGTTCAAATTGAATATACCATAGATACATTTTGAAAAAAAAACTTTTACTGCTGTTAGTAGATATTTTATCTTGTGATTCAACTATAATTAGTGCTAAATTTATGTCTACCCATGTCTCTGATTTACATTTTAAAATCTTATTCTAATTATTAAAAATAAAGCAATTATTACTAAAAGAAAACTACAAACTAGTGTCACTATATTTTACTACGTTTTCACATCATTTTTTAAAATGGTGGTGAAATTCACATAATCCGGACTTCCAGCCAAGATGGAGGTGTAGGCAGACACACTGTGCCTCCTCCCACAACCAAAATAAGGTCAGCAACAATTTGGAAACAAGATAACAACCGGAACTAACAGAAAATTGAACTGCATGGAAGTCGGACAGCCAAGGAGTTAAAATATACACATTCATCCAAACCAGTAGGAGGGGTGGAGTCGGGAGGCCGGGCAGAGAGGGGTCTTGGCACAAAAAGGGGTGGCACTGGGTGCCTAAGGCATCCCAGGCACAAGACCACAGTGGGCAGACCTTGGGCACACAAGCGGCAGCTGGCAGATCCCGGGTGCAGGGTGGCAACGGGAAGACCCAGCGAGGCAGTGATTGTGAAGCGAGGCACTGCAAGCAAGGTGGCTGGGTGACCACGCAGTCCCACATTCTCGAGCAGATAAACCAGGTGAGGCTGGGCAGCAGGATAGACCATGCAAACCAGGGTCCCAGCACCAGGAAATCAAGCCCCGGGACACTGATTGAAAACACCTGTGGGGGTTGAGGCTCAGGGAGAGACTCCCAGCCTCACAGGAGAGTGCATTGGAGAGACCCGTGGGTCCTAGAACGTGCACAAGCCCACCCACCCAGGAATCAGCACCAGAGGGGCCCCGTTTACTTGGGGGAAGCGGCGGAAGGGACTGAAATCCGACAGAGCGGCGCAAGTGCCATTGTTCCCTCTAGGACCCCGCTCCCACATACTGCGTCACAACCCAGCCACCAGGATGACCAGCCCTGGTGAACACCTAAGGCTCCACCCCTCATACATAACAGATGCTTGACAAAACAAAAAAAAAAAAACAAAAAAAAAAAACTATGGCCCAAATGGAAGAACAGATCAAAGCTCCATAATAAATACAACTAAGTGATGAAGAGATAGCTAACCTATCAGATGCACAGTTCAAAACACTGGTGATCAGGATGCTCACAGAATTGGTTGAATTTGGTCACAAATTAGATGAAAAAATGAACACTACACTAATTGAAATGAAGGAAAATGCACAGGGAACCAATAGTGATGGCAAGAAAACTGGCACTCAAATCAATGGTGTGGACCAGAAGGAAGAAACAACTAAACAAAAGAATGAAGAAACAAGAATTCAGAAAAATGAGGAGAGGCTTAGGAACCTCCAGGACATCTTTAAACATTCCAACATCCGAATTATAGGGGTACCAGAAGGGGAAGAGGAAGAGCAACAAGTGGAAAAGTTATTTGAACAAATAATGAAGGAGAACGTCCCCAATCTGGCAAAGGAAATAAACTTCCAAGAAGTCCAGGAAGCTCAGAGTCCCAAAGAAGTTGGACCCAAGGAGGAACACACCAAGGCACATCATAATTATATTAGCAGAGATAAAAATGAAGGAGAGAATCCTAGAAGCAGCAAGACAAAAGGAGACAGTCACCTACAAAGGAGTTCCCATCAGCCTGTCAGCTGATTTCTCAAAAGAGATCTTACAGGCAAGAAGGGACTGGAAAGAAGTATTCCAAGTCATGAAAGGCAAGGACCTACATCCAAGATTACTCTGTCCAGCAAAGCTGTCATTTAGAATGGAAGGGCAGATAAATTGCTTCTCAGATAAGGTCAGGTTAAAGGAGTTCATCATCACCCAGCCTTTATTATATGAAATGTTAAAGGGACTTACCTAAGAAAAAGAAGATAAATAACATGGATAGTAAAATGACAGCAAATTCACAATTATTAACAACCACACCTAAAACAAAAACTAAGCAAACAACTAGAACAGGAACAGAACCACAGAAGTGAAGATCACATGGAGGGTTAGCAACAGGGGAGTGGGAGGAGCAGAGAGGGGGAAAAGGTATGGAGAATAAGTAGCATAGAAGGTAGGTAGAAAATAGACAGGGGGAGGGCAAGAATAGTATGGGAAATGTAGAAGCTAAAGAACTTATGTCACATGGACATGAACTAAAGTGGGGGAATGTGGGTGGGGGAGGATGTGCAGGGTGGAGAGGAGTGAAGAGGGGGAAATGGGACAACTGTAATAGCAAAATCAGTAAAATATATTAAAAAAGAATGTACAGTGCTGACAACAACCACCTTGCTCTAGTTCCAAAGCTTTTTCATCATCCCTTTGAAAACAACCTGTTAAGTAATCAGTTCCCATTTTTCCTTCTGCCCATCCCCAGGTACCCTCTAATCTGCTTTCTATCTCTATGAAGTTGCGTATTCTGGATATATCATATAAAAGCAGTTCTACAGTATGTCACCTTTTGTGTCTGGCTTTTTTCCACTTAGTGTAATGTTTTCAAGGTTCATCCAAGTTGTAGCATGTATGGTGGGAACCCCCCAAAATCTGGAATTTATATATAAAACATGTATTTATTCTTACATGTGTAGTACTTCAGGCACCTCCAAAGTACTCTCCATTTGATGTAGTACAACTACCAAGATTTTTTTCCATTGCTCAGTTTTTTAACTCGTTGATTTTTTAAAGATTTTATTTATTTTTAGAGAGAGGGGAAGGGAAGGAGAAAGAGAGGGAGAGAAACATCAATGTGTGGTTGCCTCTCACAATGCCCCCGTACTGGGGACCTGGCCTGAAACCAAGGCATGTGCCCTGACTGGGAATTGAACCGGTGACCCTTTGGTTCACAGGCCGACACTCAATCCACCAAGCCACACCAGCCAGGGCAAAAAATGAATAATTTTTATGGTAATTTTAAGAATTGTTAATAAAGCCCTGACTGGTGTGGCTCAGTGGGTTGGGCATGGGCCCACCCACAAACCAAAAGGTCATCAGTTCAATTCCCAATCAGGGCACATGCCTGGGTTGCAGGTCGGGTCCCTGGTTAGGGGTGTGTGAGAAGCAGCCAGTCAGTGTTTCTCCCCCTTTTTCTCTCCCTTCCCCTTTCTCTAAAACTAGGTAACAAATTAAAAAAGTGTAAATGTTGCTAGAACGTGGAAACAAAATTTTCATGGTATAGTACTGTATCTTTTTGAGTCATGATACATGTATTTTTTTTAAATAGGACATTAAAGGACTTGGCAAAAAGAGAAAGATGTATCCTGAAGATAAACCTTTATCATCTGAGTCCTTATCAGAATCAGATTATATTGAGGAGGTATGTATATGGTCAAATCTATTTTCTTTAAAATGTTCAGTTATTTGATTTATTAATATTAATTGAAAAAGATATTTTATATGTACTTGATTTACTGTGAAGTATGATGTACTATGAAAAATAAAAAGAAGTTGTACCATTTCAGAATAAGTCTTGTCTTTATCACAATTATATTACTATTATTTTGATAATTAGCCATATTCTCAACATACCTTTCCAATCTGAGATATGTATATTATTTTTACTCTTCTAACCTTTCCTTCTTAAAAATTTTTTACCTTTATTAGATTTTTTTCATTACATCTAGTCAGTCCCCTTAGACCGCCCAGCCCCCAGCAGTCTTTGAATATTTTCTTTTTATTGTACTACTATTTTGACTACATGAAAGATGCTGTGTGATGTATTGTGTATTGTGTATTAAAACCCAGCATTTCCTTGTTTTTGTTTGGAACTGCTTTTTAGGGAGTAGAGAGGTGGTGAGAAAGAGCAGGAATACTGGTGTGATTTCACTTTTTCTATCTGTACAGTGAAGGAGTAGGATGAGACATCTATAGAGTCCTTTTCAGCTCTGATACCTCTGTCTTAGATTTTGTACTCTCTTGGAATTAGAGTCGATTTTTACTTAGTTTGGGGTCTGTAAGTTACCATTTTTAAGTATTTCTTGGAATTGGTTTCCTCGTTTGTAAAATAGGGCCTGTTACTCTCATTTTGTAGTAGTATTTTGTAATGCCCCTGAAACGAACTTGTAGTTTTTATAGAAATATATATTTTATATATATTTAGCTTATACATTTTTATATTTCTATCCCCTAACAGAAATAGAAAAAATCCAAAAAAATAACAATGCATGATTTTTATTAAATTATATTTCAATATGTAATTTCTTGAGAGTGTATCTTAAAACCCTGTACAAAAGACTTCGTGTTCATAGTACAGTAAATTTAGCTTCTCTGTTATAAATAGGTGTGACTGTCTGGCGGGCTGCTCAGAAGCCATGTCAGGGCTGCCCTGGACAGCGGGTGGCAGCATCTTCTGTCTTGGCCTGGCCAAGTGTGGGCGCAACACAGCTGCTCCCACTCCAGTCATTGCTATGACAAGAAAAACAAAAAATAATAATGTTATATTTGGAGTTAACATTAAATACACAGTAACTTTAGCAACTTTGGATTTAATCAGTTGGATTATACTGAGTACACTGTATGTATAGTTGTTATTCACTGAACACCACAGAGTTAGAGAAGGACCCACTCCATTCCAGGCACTGCCCCTGCCATGTTACAGGTGATGAAACTGAGAGTGACACGTAGCAGAGGCAGGATTCAGAGCTTGTTTGGACGGTTGGTTGGTTGGTTTGAGAGCTCATGTTTTTTTGTCCATTGTACCTCACTGCTTTCTTAGGTGCTGAAAGGGAATATAAGAAGAGCCCTTTAGAGATTTAAAGTATTAATTTCTCTCTCTTTAAATGTATTTTATTTAATTCTCATTGTGATATAACAGAGCTTTAAGGTAAATAAGGCATTTAAAATGTTATTTGGTTGTCGAAATGTTTTTACAGATAAATTATAAAGATACAAAGTATGTTAGGGAGTGAAAAAGAAATGCCTTAAGTACAAGTTACATGTTTGTCTTCCATTCTCCACAAACACTTAAACTTTTTTTTAGGTACGAGCGAAAAAGAAGAAAAGCAGTGAAGACAGAGACAAAGCAACAGCAAGTATCACTTACATTTTTACATGACAACAGTATAGCTGTTTTTATTTAATATAAAATGAGTCATGGGTAAAGAAAGCATGATTGCATTTACTAGGACCAAGTAAATACTTAATTATGGTGTTTGGCAGCTTCACTTAATGGGTTGGAAAAAGTTGAATTGGCTCAGGAAAAAGGAAGAATACCCTGGTTGCAAATATGGTCTGTTTCCATTTCAGTATTTTACTGTCAGAAATATAAGCTCAAACTTTTGTTTGATTTTCTGAAGGTGTAATAATATGAAAGATGATATTAAAGTATGATGATTCCCTCTGTCTTCAATAGTAGTTACTTCCAGATCAGCCAAACCTGATATTAACAGAAAAAGCCTCTCTAAACACAATCCTTACTCTTGTGTTTAGAGAATAATAAGCCAATAGTAAGCCAGAATGTGACAACATAAATGATTTCACTAATAAAGATTGTTCTTTTGATCATTTCTAAAGCCAGCTCTGCTATTATGCAGATTGAGAAATGGGAAAGGAGACCAAAGGAAGAGGAAGAAAAGGGAAATGGAAGTGGTACTTAAATAAGAAGCAGACCATCCTAGAGAAAATGAATACAGATTATCAAAGAGTAATGTGGATCATATCAGCAAAGTAACTTAGGAGCACTCAGTATAAGTATGGACTTTGGCCTTTAAAGTCATTTTCTTAGGGAGAGGTAAAATAAAAATGAGACCCACATTATTTGTAGATTTGAGGGTAATTCCCATAATTTTCCTAGGTCTTAAAATGAGGGTCCTTCTCTGATAAGAAGGTTCACTTGGTAATGTATGATTTGATTCAGAATTAACATTTTATATGCCTTCTAGTCCAAGGTGACACTTAAAAGACTTTTGAATGGAAAAAATAATTTGGACAAAGACTGCTTTGGTCTTTGGCTCAGACTGATTAATTAATTAAGATAAAGGTTAACACTTTGGGTAATTCTGATTTGTATTTGCATACTTCCCTGTTCTGTGCATTTAGCTGGCATACATTTATTAAGCTCTATGCAGGCACTGTGCCAGGTGTTGAAACAGCTGTTTATAATAGAGTACAAGAAAAGAGGGTGATACATGAGACAGTGACTTCAGTGAGGGAAAGCCTCTATGAGGAAGTAAAATTAACCTGAAATCTGATTTACAAGAAAGGGTCAGCCATGTGAAGATCAAAGGAAAAATATCTAGGCAGAGAAGAGCTGAGGACGTATACGGGAATGAGTTTGAGGACCTGGAAGAAGTGAAGCTGGGCTTTTACCTGGTAGACAAAGAGGAGCAGTACACAGTGAGGCTGGGAAGTAAGCGGGGCTCATATCCCGCAAGAGTGTTTGGGTTTTAATCAGAATGTAATGGGATGCTGTTTTGAGGGTTTTGAGCAAAGAAGTGACCTGAATCAACTTTACTTTTTTATTTTATTTATTATTTTTTTAATATTTATTTATTTTTAGAGAGAGGATAAGGGAAGGAGAAAGAGGGAGAGAAACATCAGTGTGTGGTTGCCTCTTGTGTGCCCCCTACTGGGGAGCTGGCCTGGAACCAGCCACATGCCCTAACTGGGAATCACACTGGTGACCTTTTGGTTTGCAGGCCGGCGCTCAATCCACTCAGCCACACGAGCCAGGGCTCAACTTTACTTTTTTAAAAACTGCTTTGGCAGAGGAGCTGAATGGACAGAGGTGAGGACTGTGTTGTTATTACAGTGGTAATCATGGAGAGGGATCGACATGATGGGCTTGAGATGTGTTCTGGACTTAAGTGGTAGGACTTACTTGGTGCTTTGGATGTGAAGAATAGAGTTAAAGCAAAGGGTAGAGTCAAAGATAGCTTAGATTCTTTGGCTAAAGTAAAATGACAGATTAGTGATGCCATTTACTAAGATGGGTACAAGATGATTTGAAGAGAGAAATTAAACATTTTTATGATAATTTGGGGTGTGCATATTAGCCAGGTGGAGGCAATAATGAGGCACTTGCAGTCTTATGCTCAGAGTGAAGTGGATATAAAGATTTGGTTTGTAAGTGGCATTTAAAGTGTGTGACTGGGAGATCATGTGCAAGAGAAGGGAAGGAGGCCCTGAAAAGTTGAGCAGAGGAAGAACCAGTGAAGGAAATGAAGAGCTCGTTGTGATAGAAGAAAAGCAGTGGAGTGAGGTTATCATGGAAACCAAAAAGAAAAGTATTTTAGAGAGTGGTCAGCTGTCCTTCGAAATGTAATCTAAATGCAAAACTTACTTTTAAACGCCCAAATACAAGAGTTTGGACTGGGCTTGTAGTGAAAAGAATGATGACCGCTGAGAGCCACAGAGTGGCAGAGACCTTTGAGAGAGGAGGGAGGACTGTAGAAAGCTCTAATAGATAAAGAAAAGGGTAGGAAACTTTGCTTTTACTACCCTTACGTCTTTTTTCTTGCCTTTTATTTTCTTTTCCTGAACATCAACAACATCATTTGATACCACCTTTCCAAGTGTCTGTTCTAAAAGTGCAGTCTTCTTTTCTGTGTCTGAAACACTCCCAAAATTCAGAGATCAGTAAGATTCTGGCTCCCCTTACCCAGTGACAGTTGGACGACTTTTATTAGGCTTCCGTGGCATTTTCCTCTGACAGTCAAGTGTTTGTCTTAATAAGCCAAAGAAGACTTTCCAACTACACATCAGTATTTCGTGCCAGTCAGTTGTTAACCTAAGTGCTCCCAGTCTAAGCAGTACATAATATCTGTGTTTCTGTTTGCTTAAAAATAGCAGGTTTCATATATGTCCTCTGAAAACCATCACTTTGCATAAATCACTGTTTTGCTGTGGTATGGGGATTCCTTGGCAGTACCTACAACTATTTTACCTTTGGAAATTAAATAAATGAAAAATAAGAATTGATACCATGATTCAATTGAATTTATTTTCTACACGAAATTTAGTTAACAGCTACGTTAATATGATAATGACTTAAAGCTTTTCCTTATTTTGAAAGTTTATAAGCACTGTTCATCCTCATGATACTGATTATTGATGCTTTTCAAGAAATGTCTTGAGTAGCTTACTTGGTTGTGTGGATTGTTTGAAATGACTATGTAGTAGCTCAGAAGTACCTTAGTAAACAGGTTGTTTCTAATTTGCATATTTTCATGTAGAAATGTCTAACATGGGACTATCTTTACAGGAAAAAACAAAAAAGAAAAAGAAGCATAAGAAACACAGTAAGAAAAAGAAAAAGAAGGCTGCTAGTTCGAGTCCTGACTCACCATGACATTAGAAAAAATCAGGATTCCCTTATAAAGTGCAATGTCTGAGGAGATCTCAACTGTGAAAATAATGACATATTTACTAAAGTGCATGAATATTGTTGTTTCTAGCATTATTCCTGGACTGTTCAGTAGCCACTCAGAATGCCGCTGTGTGAAAGGGCCATAATAGTTGCCTGCTGCCTGAACATCTGTCTTTTTCTCTTCCACTGCTTAGTAACTTTGGGAGATAATACACTGCAGTCATACTAGTGGTTGTTATTTGGGAATAAAGTTAATATTTTTGACTAGAGGCATCAAATGATAAATTGACAGAATTTCAGTCTGGATACATCATTAAGATGTACACAGAAATGACCAGATGACTCTAACATTTTTGAAGTAGGGATTGCATTGATATTTCAGTATCCTTACTCTGTAGATAAGTGTATTTTAATTTTTTCCCCCTTGTATACTTTTATTATTTACCTGGGGAAGGAACTTTCAAGGGTTGGGGTGGTTTGCTATTTTCTTTAGCAGAATAGTGTGCCTTTTATCCTCATACATCCTATTTTTGTGGACACAGTAGCCATGCTTCATGGGGAGGTCAGAGCTGGGTATGGCAGTCCTGCGCTTCACTGAGGTTAGTAACATCCTTGGACTCTGCCGTATGCTGCTTTGAGTGATCCAGAGAAATGGCCTTTTGCAGCTCGAGAAAGCCCTGGAAGCTCTGGGATGTACCTCCACTTCGATAATACTGAATGATTGTTAGTATTAGAATGTGTTATAACATTTGAATTAATTTTGACTATACTTTGGCTTTGGAGAGGAGTCATTTCAAATAGACACTGGTACTTTTTGAACTTGATAGCTAAAGATTCTAAGATGCATGTTTTATACTGTTAAGTTTTAACCAGTCAGGAAAATTTTATGTAACCAGTGATAGTTATTTTTTGTATGAATTTTGTTTAGGCTGTAATGTTTAGCTTTTATTAACTTTTTATTCTTGCTATCTTAAATTCCTTACTGCATTTAATGGCGTTCTTGCCAAGATATTTAGCATGTGAGAAGCAGGTTTTTTGTTTTGTTTTGTTTTGTTTTGTTTGTAACAGCTTCATATTGAAGCTGAGATTTACCATATACAAGTTGAATGGCAAGTCTGTTATGCTGTGTCTTGTTACATAAAGCTCTTGCCAGAATCTTAGTAAGTATAACATTTTAAAAGTTTTGTCTTTGTATATTCATAAAAAAATTATGACAAGTTAAACTTAATTGAGAATGACATTATTGCTCTTTCTGTGTCATTTTACTAAGATTTTGTGCCTCATATCTCCTGCTGAATTGTTTACTAGTTAAAAGGGATTGATAATTCAATTTCACTTTACATTTTTATATAATCAGGTAACAAAATATAATTTGATGTATAATTTTGCCTGCGTGATAATTATAGTGTTATATGCACAAAACATTTTGGCATGACAAGAGGCTAAATAAATAGCTATTTTACTTAAAAATAGCCAAGTTCTTATCAACTCCCTTTGAGTCACAAGTAAAGTTACAATGATTAAGAAACACTACTAGGTGTTAAGTGGTAGGAGGATAAGACATGTCTTCAAGTTTTAGCTGTAAAAATAACACATTTCTTGGTTAGTTTCCTTAAATTTTATGCTTAGAGCTTCCTACTCTTACCTAATAAAAGACATCTATATGTTCTTGAGTACACAGTAAGTTTGAGGGACATTTTGCATCCAGAAGGAAGTTTCTCAGAATTGTTCGTGCAGATGCTAAAAGATGAAGTTTATCAGTTTATTTGTTGATCAGTTTTGCTGTGAACATAAAAGTGTACCTTTGCAGACTGGCCCAGTACACGATGATTGTGTTCCACTAACAGCAACTGCTTATTTTATAGACTGGGGAAGAAAGAGATTTAGCAAGAAAATTATACTGTTTCCAGACCATTGACTGTCTGGGAGATAACCCTTTTCATTGTTTCTCTTATGGTAACCTTAACATTCTCCTAATAAGTTGTGGGAAGAAAACTTGACTGGTGATGTTATATGCAGGTCCACATCTCTGACTTCCCCCCTCCACCAGATCACCCCTTTTCAACACAGGACATGTTATTTGGGTAATTGTGCCAGGGTAACTGCAACAAAACTGATGAATGTCTACATAAAAAAAATTGAATTTATAGCAATGCTACCTCTTTCTGGTTGTTTTGGATTTATTTGGTTGTCCTTAATATATTTAGGTGTTTTAAATTCATAAGAGTGTTCTGAATTTATTTTATCAAGATTATGGGTTCATACTTTATTAGTCAAGCTGTGCTTTAAAAACCTGTTGCTCTGGAGAATAGTAGACTAACCTCAGAGAGACTAAGAACAGTTATTCTTCAGACTTAGGTGACAGGTTTCACTTTTTAAAAGTTACCAGTTTTGAACTTAAAATCTATAAAAAAGTCTTAAGAAAGCTTTTTGTTCCCCATTTGTATTTGCCTTATTTTAAAATTTTATATTTCATTAAAAACTTACTAAAAATTTAGTGCCCTAATTCCTAAAAATTATGTTAGTACATTATAATTTTTGCCTTACCACAGTGAAGACCAGCAGACACACCAGAAACTACTTGTTCTCTCTACTGGGATTCGAAAATGGACAGGACTTAAAACCGTAGTTTTTTGGCCACCTTTGGCATAGTTACATGTTTTCCCACTTGTTAGTCAGATACAAGTTGGAGGAGTGAAAGTGGGATTTAGCATTTCTCTAGAGACGCCCAGATTGAAGCCTCCGCTTGGATATCATGAGAAGGTACTTGGTTTGAACTTTCAAATGAGGTCATATAGCCTTTGAAGGAAATTGTATGGTCTGGGAAATTATTTTATTTCAACTAAAAGATTAAGGCCTTTATAATCTTATTTAGTTTTGTGTTCAAATAGGAGGGAAATATTTTCAACTATAGAATTTATGCTGAGGAAATACAAATGACAACATTAAGTACCACTTTAACTGGTGTTTAGACCCAAAGAAAAGCAATGTTCAACTTGCTGTAGTCTTTCAGATCACGCTAACATTAATGAAATCGCGTGTCAGTACTGAGTGGTAACAGTCACCGCATGTGTTTCCAATGACTTGAGAACCTTCTGTGTTTGGTTGCTGGAATGTTGCCATGGTGACAGTGTCGGGTGTGGCGTAGTGAACTGTGGAATCGGTGGGGTCCCAGGCTGCCCAGGCTCGGAGCTAGGCTATCTGACAAGTCTGCAGTGTGTCGAAGCCACATTCACCATGAACCAGCTGAGGAAGCTGGTAGAGTCCCTCAGCAAAACTGTCAAGAGCTGTAAGTACTGACCAGACATCCAGCACTGCCTAAACGTCTTTATTCAAATAGAAACTTAGTAGATATACTAGTGGGACGTTAACAAATGCTTTGTAACTTTCAAAATGGAGTTCCTCTCTTTCCTATATAATACCTTGGTCACTGTAAAAAATAAGATAGCAAGTGAACAATTACATCGCTGCACTTATGCTGAAAATAATTATCAGGTGTCCTAAAATATATTTGTGTATGTGGGAGAGAAGCTTGAGAATTTACATGACGTAAGTGCTAAAGGATTATCTGCCAACCAAGGACTGATTATTATAATCTGAAATTTAGTAAGATTTCAAAGTACAAAGGTTTACTTTGACACTTCCTTGAGTTCTCTGGCACAAAACCCATATAAGCAGATTGCTCTACTTCAGGGGATTGGCAGAGATATGTAACATAAGACACTATAGAAGTTGAAATAGCATGGTGCTCTAAACATGGCAAGTGTTTATTAAAACTAGTCTAGCATAACAGATTTGGGGGGGATTCCTTGCCTTGACCTTAAAAAGTAATCTTGTGAATGTTTTTTCTCAGGCACGACCACAAATCCTGACTTAAAATTCTGAGAATGTTTTCAGGATTTGAGAAAATTAGTTTTATGTCAGCCACTTTCACAGCCTTGTTATTGGGCCCTTCCACTTTCTCTCGTGAGTCCTGCCTGGTTAGGATGGGTCCCGCCTGTCTAAGGACCTCCCTGCGCCTGGTCAGGGTGCCCAGTCAGGGCATGTCAGTGTTCTCTCCCTCTCTTCTTCCCTCCCCCCTCTCCTCTCTAAAAAAAGACAGAAGGAAAAAGAAAATGCTGCTTCCTGGGCACCGCTAACTATATTTAAACATCTCTGAATCAGAGCCAGGCACCGGATTGTTCTATGTATTGTAGACAATAAAGTTTGAGGATTCCTGGCCAGAATTCTTTCTTCCAGTTTCAATTGATAGATTGGTCAGTTTAATGTCAGTTTCAATTGATAGATTGGGAATTGACCCAGTCTTTCACGTGCTTTGTTGTTTTGCCATAATTTTTACACTTAAATAGATTAATGAACTTTTTTTTTCAACCTATGTGAGGAATTAGAAAATGTCTAATGATGTCATGTTGTTTGCTTCAGCCGATCATTTTGGCCTTTAGATGTTACTGTCATCCAGCATGTTCACTAACCTCTCCACGTGACAACTGCTTGGTGATTGCTTAGCGAACATTTGAGAGCCTACCATCGTGCTCTGTGGGCTCTACATGGTACTGAATCGGTCCTAACATCTTAATGATGAGAGATACTGTCACGTGCCTGTTAAAGTTGGAATACTTTTTTAGACTGCATTTCTCTGATCCACTCCTATTGAGGGAGAAATAAGTTAAATGTAGTATGACTTGCCCTTGTGGATTCATGAGCCCCCTACCCCCACCCCCCTGGGTGTTCATGAGTTTTTCATAAAATTGTCTCTTCTGGCACTTGGCCCAGGACCACCTACAGGCCAACTAGTCCGGTACTTGGCTTTCGCTCTATTTGTGAGGCATAACAATGGGTGTGCCTACGTAGGCTCGTAGACATACTTATTTCCTTGCTATGTCTTCTGAGAGGGCTTAGAAGTATTAACACCCCAGTAGCCACAGCATACCAAGTACCTAAACCTTGGTTTCAAAGTAGCAATCGCCAATTTAAAACACGCACACACACAAACAGGATTCCTTGACAAAGCTGAACGGCGTAGAGGGAAAGCCAGCACTAATTCGTTTCTCTAACACTACTGCCACACTCATACATCTGTCACTTATGTCCACCACCTGTGGAGGTTTCTCCCTGGAAGCAGTTCTCTGATACCAGCTGGGTGTCCTACATTTAACTCTGCCAACACTACCTGGAGATAGAATGAAATCCCACAGGTTAAGAGTTCAGTCCTCACCCCCCCCCTTTAGATGCCAATCAAGTCCAGGTGGTTATCTGTGCCACAGATTCTGACCAATTGACTGAGTCTCAGGTTCCAACAACCCTTTCCTGGGGTTCAATTAACTTGCTAGAGTGGCTCACAGAACCTAGGACACAGTTTACTTACTAGATGAGCAATTTATTATGAAAAGATAGGAACAGCCAGCTGCAAAGAACAGGGTATGTGGGGAGGATTGCAGAACTATGCTTGCTTCTAAGCACCTTTGTGTTCAGCAGCACAGAACATCCCCAAACCTTGCATTGTGGCGGGTTTCCTGGAGCCTTCGCATGCATGTGATAGATCATCAGGAAATTCTAGGTCCTCCCTGAAGGTTGGTGGGTGGGGCTGAAAGGTCCAGTTTTTAATCTTGGCTTGGTCTTTCTGTGTCCAGGAGCCACCAACAGTCACCTCATGAGAACAAAAGCCATTCCTGTCACCCAGGACATAGAAATTTAGGATTTACAAGCTTTGTTTGGAACTCGGGCCAAAGACTAAAATGATGCTCCTCATGCTTGTGTCACTTAGAAAAGCACAAGGTTGTAGGAGCTCTGTGCTAGGAACGAGGCAGAGACCAATGCATCTTCTTTTCTTGTTCTCTCTCTGGGAGGATAGAGGCGAGGCTGGCAGGTAGTGCCAGAAAGCAAGTGTGGAAAAGCAGAAGGGTGGGGACATGTGAAACACAGGAGCCAGCCTGAAAACTCCCAATGGCCAAAGCGGGAGCAATTGGAGAACGAAATAACAATATTGGTATAAATTATATGTAATTTCATAGGGACATAACTAAATAAAAGGAAAAGAGACATCCTTCTTACAAAGGAATTCTGAATAATGGTATAGACACCCCTTCCCAAGTAGTGGCACCTGACTCCCTCTTCTTTGAGAGACTGGCCTGTAAGGAAGATTGTGGAGAAGGAAAACGGTGATTACAGCAGAGAAACGTGTACTCGCTAGCTTAACCAAGTAATCAAGGCTACATGTGTGCCGCTGAAGTGTGATGACAAGGATCACACTTTATCTTGTAGTCTTCCACAAAACACAAATGGTCTAATTATGAGAAAAATGTTAGACAAAGCTAAATTAAGACACATTCTTAAAATAAGGTCAAGGAAAACTGAAAACTCAGATTGGAGGAAACATGACAGCCAAATGAATCCCGGGATAAAAAAGCAGAACACTAGTGGAAAACCTGGTAAGTGTAATTTAGCCGATGGCAATGTGCCAGAGTTCGTGTATTACTTTTGCCAAATGTGCCATGGTTATGTAAGATGTAAAGGGAGAAACTGAAGAGTTCATGGGAACTCCTCATTGCATCCCTTGGAAATCTAAAATTATTGTAAACTGCCCTGGTAGGTGTGGCTCAGTGGATAGAGCGTGGGCTGCAAACCAGGGAGTTGCCGGTTCAATTCCCAGTCAGGGCACATGTCTGGGTTGCGGGCCAGGTCCCTGGTGGGGGCCACATGAGAGGCAACCACACACTGATGTTTCTCTCCCTGTCGTTCTCCCTCCTTTCCCCTATTTCTAAAAATAAATAATAAAAATGAAATCTTTAAAAAATAATAAAATTAGTGTAAACTAAGTTGTTTAATAACATGAGTCAAACTCTGGCATCTCAACACCATTCTCAACTACCCACGACTTCTCAAATATCACAATTGTTCCTTCTCCACGTGTGTAATAAGGCCTGTAGATACAATGAAATGCAAGCCACGTGGGTAAACTCAGAAAAAGTTACCCACCGGAGACTGTCTACAATCCTAGATTGCTTTGACTCAGAGCAGCTTAACCCTCACTCCAGGGACCCTTTTAATTCATGCTAGCGTTGGTGCTAACATTTCCACTCGGGTAATAATTCTCCAGAATGAGCATGACAAATGTCTTATTATGCACTTGATAGAGTGTCTACATCTGAGTGCCCTTTTTCTTCATATTCCATCAAAAAAAAAATGTCTCCAAGTTTTGTCCTCAGCAATCTCTTTCTGCCACATAACCTTGAAAAGTCACATTCCCTGGTTCCATTGTACACTTACTTGGTTGAAAGGAAACCAGCACAGAAGTCCTCCTAATTTTAAGGGAGGGAGACAGTCCCCATCTCTCCGGGGGTGAAATATCTACATCACATCGTAAGAAGAGTGTGTGGGCGGGGGGGGGGGGCGGCGGGGGAGATGGTTTCAGTGGTCTTTGGGGAAGTAGCAACCTGTCACATCTGGATTCCCCATAAGGTAGTTTCAAGAACATGCCCAAGTGATCTTCCGTAGATGCAAATCTGATCCTGTTACCGTGCCAAAGTTTCTCAGTAAGCTCCCCATTGTCTGCAAACAGTTCTGCCACTGGGCCAACACCAGACCATCTGCAGCTCTCAGAACATGCCTCCACGCACTCAAGCTTTCTCCTCTGGCTAATGCTCACTCCTTTGGCAGGTCTTAGCTCGTGGCACCTCCTCTTTGGGGCTGTTCTTAATTACTTACCATCTCTCTTCCCAAATCCTTCCTTTGGGTCACCCCCAACCACCATCAATCACAGTGCTTATTCTACTTTACTGCACTTCCTTATCTCCACCAAAGTGTAACAATCTTGAGGGCAGGAGCCATGGAGTAATCATTTCCTGGTTCATGGAAGACCCTTAATAAGTGCTTATTGGATGGATAAAAAAAGACCTTTGGTTTCATATATTAGGGCTAATAGCTACAGTGTGAAGCCTGGCAGTTCATAGAATAGTATTTTTAGGTAACTTTGTAATTGCTTCTTATTTTGTCAGTCATTGTCCTAAGAATCAAGTTATTTTGACCACAGTGGAAACCCTATTGTAAACTGCATATTTGCTATATGTTGTCATTAATTTCTACTGGGTAACCTGAAATCATCTCAAAGATAGCATCTAAAATAACCTTTTTTTTCTCCCCACCTTACCCACCTGCCACCCTTCCTCAAAAAAAAAAAAAAAGAAAGAAGAAAAGAAAAAAGAAAAAGGGAGGGAGGACAGGGAAGAGAAAAAGAAAAATATTAACCAGCTTTCCCCCTCTTTTGGTTCTCTCAACCTTTGATTCAGAGAATTAGACTTTTATAAACTTGAGGACTCTCAGAGATCATCTGGACAAACACGTAATTTGTAGTGGTGAGGACTCCAAAGCATAAGGTGCTTTGTGACTTGTCTGTCTCTCAGCTATTTAGTCTCTCAGAAATGGGAGTAGAACCCAAATGCTTAAGCCTAGTACCCCCAACCCACTAAGTCTAAGCCCAGAGTTCTCGGTCCTGATGGTGCATTAGAAACACCTGTGCACTTAAATCTACCATTAGTTTTCTAAGCCTGGAGTAAGATCCAGATATATGAGTATTAAAAAGTTTCGGTTTGAAAATCAGTCACCAAGTTCTACTGATTCTTTACAGTATCTCAGGCTCCCTCCCCACTCTGACCTCATGTCCACCCCTCTGGCCCCATCACTCCAAGCCTGGCCTCTGCGCTTCAATACAGCTTGCCACTTCTCAACTCTTAAGGCATGGAAGAGTCAACCTAGCTCTTGTTTAAAAGCTCATCTCCTGGGCCCACGGTTAACAATTCTGAGAGAGGTCTAGGGCAAGGCCTGGGAATTTGCATGTTGAACAAGCAATGGCAAGGGGGTTGCTTCTCACACAGAGGGTCCAAAGATGATACCATGGGAAACACTTCAGTAAAATAAATGTTAATCCTCTGGCCAGGCATTCAAGGCCCTCAAACATCAGGCCATTCTCTTCAATCTTATTTTTCACTTCTTTCCAGCTCCCCCCATTCTCCCTCTTTCCTTTACTCATGTTGTTCCCTCTCCCTGGAATTTTCTTCTTCACCACCCCAACTCATTCCTTCCTATAAAAATCCTGTGCATCCTTCAAGGCCCAATTCAAAGCCCACTCCCATGAAAATGGCCCAGCTCCTCTTTCTGAGTGAGCCCCGTCTTAACAGGGTAAGCTCTTAAGGAACAAGTCCATGTCATATTTTAAAAACCACTAGGACATCTAGCATCATAGGAAAAACAGCTTTTTGGTAAAATATTTTTAATTAGGTTAGAGAACTCAACAATGAACTCATATGTATTTATATTTTCATTTTACAGTCAAAAAAAGTGAAGTAGAGTGTCTGATAATACTTTTTCAGCGCTTGGTGGGAAGAGGCGATGTGCGACTTGATAATGCTGGACTAGATCGTAATGCCTTCCGGACAATCCTGTACAGCTTGTTTGGAATGACTGACGAGAAGCTAATGAATAGGGGTAAGAAGGCATGAGAGACTGAAACGGGCCAAGCTGAACAGCAAACATGTATATATGGTGTGGTGGATATCGGCCAGCAGTATCCATCCCTGCTGCGGATGCTCGTCGAAACATGAGAAAAACATACACAGAGACAACTGGGTCCTGTGGGAAAATAGGGACGAAACAGCTACTCTCTCTAAGGGAGAACACTTCGTTTTTTTGCCCAAGCAGGTTTTTATTAAGAAAACAGACACAGTTTGTGGATTCGCAGTCTGGCAGGGAAGATCAAAAGGAATTGGTAAATTTTCAAAGGGACTGACAGAACTCCCGCTGTGATTCTGGGTAAAGTTTGGAGTTTTATCATTTGAAAGGACTACAGGGCTCAAAGGGCTAGTTTTGGTTTCCTGTCTGTGCCTTCAAATTCTAATTTAATAACATCCTCCAGCAAACAGATCTCACAGGATCTTGCATATTCTATGTCCCAGGCCTGATTACCCCGGGGGTCCGCCGACTCTGGTCTGGACTGCACCGCCACTGCTATTTCCGCAGGCCTGAGTCGGGCAGAGGAGACAAAGGCAGCCAGGAGACTTGGATTTCTCACATCTAAGAACAAGGACTCAGGCTTTGACAAAGCCGAGGGGGCAGGGGTTGATGTCCATCACCCCTTCATTTCCACAGCCCCAAGTCTCTTCCCTGAGGCCTCCTTGTGATCATGCCTGTCTTAGGCGATTCCCTCTGTGGGAAACCTTACCCGTCATTGGCTAACTGATCAAGCATAGGAGGCCAGGCACAGAACAGGCAGCGTTCATGCCAGGAAAATAAGTTTTGTCTCCTAAGTGGCTCCTAGTCTGGAGGTCTCTCACTCAGCCCAAGTTACGGGGGGTTACAGCTTCCTGAGACCAGGCAGGACGGACCCCAACAATATGGCATATATATCTATGTAGATTAATATATGGCAAGTATATGTTTAATTTTTGTCAAAGACTTTGAATTTTTTAATGCCAAACTAAAAAGACAATCCTGGTAGTGCTGACAATACAAGTCAGTAGTTGACTTTATTGCCAGGATGGTTTTTAGTGTAAGCTCACTCAGGATTTATCTCATGACTACCACTTGGAGAGGTAACCAGGAATGGACTAAATAAGATAGCAGCATTGTTTTTCAAAGATAAGCATGTGGCTTTTAATTGTGATGTCTGTGGATTCATATGCTGCAGACATGTACATTTTTAAGCAACTTTTTCCTCATAAAAATGAAAAATGTGTCAGTGCAAAACTGATACTCATTATACTGAAAAAATCAAAGGTTATTTATTTATTGTAAAATAGGAAGTTATTTAAAGTGATCCATTTTCACTAACAGATTTTTAGTATTTAGTATGATAAGTTTTGACATATATATGTACACCCTTGGAACCATAACCATAATCAAAATAATTAACATATCCATCACTCCCCAGAGTCAATAACATTTTATTTTCTTTGGGTAAACTAAGATTTCATTGGTAATTTTAAAATAATGCATTATTTTAGTAATTTACCTTTAGGCATTGTACAAACTCTTTAGAACAGCATTTTGCCACATTTTTAGAATAAAAATAACCGCATTGATTGGCTCCATTATTGGACTTCTTGGCTTATAGTAACTGTATAAAACATCACAAATGAAGCTCATCATGATCATGGAGGAGAATGGCTCTTTTCTTCCTATGCAAATCTGGGGGAAACATATCAGAGTAATTTAGACTCTCTCAAGAAAGATTGTGGCAAAGCCCTTTTTCCCCTCTCAGTTTGGGAGGAAAATTTTTAAAATCTATCCTTACAAATATACATACTCTTGAATTATAAAATAGCTGTAAGTTATAATACATGTATGTGTTCTTTTTTTCAGTATTTTTTGCGTTTGACAAAGACAATGATAACTGCATAAATGTAAATGAGTGGGTTGCAGGATTATCAGTGTTTCTTCGAGGGACTTTTGAAGAAAAGCTGAAATGTAAGGATCCTATATGGGATTGTTGGCTTACTAATATATACTGCCAATTTTGTATTTAGTGAATGTTTCAAGTTTTTAAAAAACATAAAATTAGTGTTCTCTATAGCAACCTTGCAAAAATAGTGCATGGCAGCTTTTAAAAATAAAAACCAGATGAAATGGGTGGCCTGTTTCACAGGAGAGTGCCTAGTCCCAGGTTCCCCAAACACTTTCATCACTGGCTCTGTAATGCTCACCAGGATGGGTCCTTGGCTTAGGCCTAGTGACTGAAACTAAGGGCCGGGGTTTATGCCAACTCCAATCAACTTGCAAGACGGAGGCTTCTGAGGCTGCCTCTGGGCTCAGCAGCAAACAGGCCTTCCAATGGGGCAGTGCGCAAGTCATGTTAGGGCCATTGCTTGTCTTCTCGTTGAAAAAATGTGAGGAATAGACACAAAATGAGGTAAAGTACATGTTAAACCCCAGACACCGATGCTCTACTTAGTGTAGATGAGTGTAAAGAGGGGAACACCTGAGGACAAAGGGAGATGATTATAAAGAGAGCTTCTTACAGAAAAAAAATAAAAATCTCCCAGTTCACAATTTTGCCTAGAAATAACTCTGGCCTCACCTCACCTTAACACTGCAGTGATGCGTATTTCCTATGGTTTACACCTCTGGAGCCAGAATTTGGGGTGAGGAACCCCAGAAAGAGAATTTTAAACAATTTTAAATACCGGTTTTCAAGGAAACATTGCTTCACATCAAGTTGCTTAAGGCTGTGGTGTTCTGAGGAAGTAAGCAAAATTTTTATTCCTTCTCAGTCTTCCACTTGGATTTGGATTTTGAATGTTCAAAAGAAGATCCCTAAATTAAACACATTTATACAGTGATAGCAACATTAAAAAAATCATCAACTTTCTGACATTTATACTTTATTGTTCCTAGTTTTGTTTTCTTCAGTCTAATTTTTCACAGGATAACATTTAAATATAGTTGCCATTTAAGCTTGTTGCAACATTCCTATACAAAAATCTCACTGAAAACCGAAAAGCTAGGTTTCTTGGATGTAAATTCTTGTGGTAATTCTAATACCTGGTAAAAATGGTTATGATATCGAAAGTAGCCATACATGATTGAATAGCATCTCACTATCAAAAAATTTTTTCTCCTCTAACCTCACTTCCATGAATATGGAATATATCAATAGATTCAGGATATATCAATCTGGGGGAAAATACCACTTCTAGTAAGGTTGTGTTGCAAACTCATGTGTACAACAGGTTAGGAGAAACTCAAAGAAACACAAAGCTGATCTGATCACTCTGGAGTTTTATACGTGGTTCTATTGCTTTTGACAAAACATTTAACTGGATTACAAAACCACCAGAGCTCTTTCACTGCTGTATGCCTAGGGCCTGAGCAAGCCCCTGGGGATGAATGAATGAGCTGCGGTAGCGCTTACCTCGTGAGATGCCAGTCACTCCCGGGAGAGATGGAACATGTCGGGTAGTACAGACGGGTCGCCCCCAGGAGGGGACAGACTCACTTCCCAAAGATGCTGATGTTGTCAGTGACATAGCAAAGTACGTGCTTATTTTGTACTCTATGTAAGAAGAGAATCAGTAATGAGATTTCGCACACATATGTATATGTATATTGTATGATCAAAGATTTAAAAATATGTATCCCCCTTTATTGCAGCTCTATTTAAAAATCCTGAAGTTATAAGTCTTTTCACATTCCAAGGGGTATTTAATCTTGTAGAAAGAAATATAATAAAGGGTACTTTATTTTAAAATCTCTCACCATATAGGCCAATAATTGTAGGTTGTATAATTTTTTATTTTTTATTATATGTTGAAATAACTAAGGAGAAGATTAATGACATTTTAACTATCCTTACCCAAGTCTTTAAATTTCTTATGCTTTGAAAAGTCTGTTTTGAAGTTTACTATTTGAATGGCGATGATGGCTACATTTCTCGAGAGGAAATATTTGACCTGTTGAGGAACAGTCTACACCAACTGTCATCCAAGGAGGAGACTGATGAAGGAGTAAAAGAGCTGGTAGACATAACACTGAAGAAAATGGTAAGAATGAAAAGCTGTAATTCTTTATATCCAATCAAGTGGATGTTGGATAAAGTTGAAGATGCAGAGATCATTTCCCTCCATAATAAATGTAACCTAGTGCTCGCTCCGGCAGCACATATAATAAATGTAACCTGTATGAGGGCAGGAGTTTTTGTTTGTTCTCTGCCCTACCCATTGTCTAGAACAGGGCCTGGCTGACAGTGGGTGCTCAGTAAATGTTTATGGAATTGTTGGGTGATGGGTGATTAATCATCCCACCAAATAAATGTTAATTTTTGTACTTTAAAATATTTTAATACCAATAAAGTCTCATTAATTAGGGGGGAAGCTCCAGGTTTAATTGTATAAAACTGGATGCTATTCCAGTCTGTCTTTATAACCTTAGCCTTCCAATTTGTCTAAACACTTAACTGTAACGAAATAATCTAATAAAAATAGTTATTCCTTATAGAGCGCTTACTATATGCCAGACCCTTCACAGGACTTAATGTAGGAACTCATTTTATCCTCAGAACAACCCTAGGAAGAACAAATGATCTGTTTTGCAGATGAGGAAGCTGAAGTGCCGGTAGGTTTACACACTAGAAAACCAGGTGCAGAATTCATCTTTCAATGAAACCAATAATACTGATTTATTATGGACATAGTAATTTCTGGCCTTTTTCTCAGTATGACCCTAAACTGGATACCAGTGAAGATTGTGACCTTAAGGCAGCCAGAGCCCAGCTCACCCGTTACTCTGGAGTTCAGGAAAGAAACATGATGTGGACGGCCGAGTCTCACACTCGGCTAGCACAGACTCGCGTATCCTCTCCCATCAGAAGTACTCTCAGCAGACCCTTCTAGGGCTCAGGGTAGAATTCTTGAGAGACAATGTATTCCCTCACACCAAACCCAGCCCTCCTTGTTGGAAAGAAATGTTATGGAGTGAACCTTCTTCTGACAAATTATTCCAAACTTTCTCTAAATTAGATTTTCAACAACCCTGATTATCCTGATTTGGTTATGCTCAGAAGTGAAGAAAAACATAAAATCCAAATCCATTTAAGCAGTTACAGGCATTCATAATCTACACACGTGCTCCCCCATGACCCATTCAATTACCCATAGTTCCTATCATGAATGCTCCACACCAGGCAGGTCTCTCTTCTTCCTGACTTACTCTCCTGCTTATTGCTGTAATTCAGGTCGGGCTGTTCTGCACTCCCTCCCCAGACCTCTCCACCTGTGTCCATCCCAGCTGTCCTTGAAGGCCTTGCAGTGGCCTGCATGGCTCTAGTCCATCTGGAACCATCAGTGCTCTGCCTCCCAGTACCTTGCTCCTGAACTGAGCAGCTGCTCTTTCATCCTTTTTATTGAATGCATAATGGGCTTCCAAGTAAGAGATCCTTTGAGGAACAAGTTCTACTAAAAATCAAGCTTGAGAATTTTTGCCCTATGGCACTTGTTTTATCACAAAAAAATAGCAATATAGTGGTATTGGGCTTCTTCTGATTTTTTTTGTCTTGTCTATTTAGAGTATGGGGCTACATTTGATATAATGTAACTCAGGTGTTCATCTGCTTGGGCTGCTATAAAAAAAATTACCATCCACTGGGTGGTTTAAACAACAGGAATTTATTTCTCACAGTTCTGGAGACTGGGAAGTCCAAGGTCAAGGTGCCAGCTGATTCACTTCCCCGTGAGGGCTCCCTTCCTGGGTTGCAGACAGCCACCTCTTCAGTATGTCCTGACATGGCAGAGAGGGGGTCTCTTTCTCTACTTAAAAGAATACTAATTACATCATGAAAGCATCTAAACCTAATTACCTTGTAAAAACCCCACCTCTAAATATAACATTGGGGGTTAAGACATAAGAATTTGGGGATGCCCATTCAGTCCATAATACCAGGAATGCTTATTCAATTAATAGGAATAAAGTAAGTGGCCTCCTTAAATACTTTTTTAAAAAATTTATTGATTTGAGAGAAATATAGATTTGTTGTTCCATTTATTTATGCATTCATTAGTTGATTCTTGTATGTGCCCTGACCAGGGATCAAACCCACAACCTTGATGTATTGGGATGACACTCTCACCAACTGAGCCACCTGGCCAGGGCCAATGAGTACTTTTTGACTTATATAGGCAGTGCCTAAGGAATGTGAACCTAGTTTTATTTGGTGTAACCTTTCATTCTAGACAGTTCTTTTCCATGCAAAAGTAAAAACTACTCAATCATTTGTCAAGAAATCATCTTCCTTTCTAGGATTATGACAATGATGGCAAGATATCGTTTGCAGACTTTGAGAAAGCAGTGAAGGAAGAGAGACTTCTGTTGGAGGTGTTTGGACAATGTTTACCGGAAGCAAAGGTACAACCCAAGTTGGTTGAGGGAACATGTTAAAGATTCTGAAAACAACACTTGCTAGACACTCACCTTTGTAGGGCTTCATCTCCCTGCTAAGTCTGGGCAACCATGAAGGGTTCAGCCCCATCCTAGTTGTTTGGGAACCAAAACAGTAGTGAAAATTTAAGTAATCATATTCAATAGACACTTTTTTAGCTTGTAACCTCAGCTATACTCAAGTCCTGATTTCCTAATATACTCAAGTATGTTGATATTTTCCCAAAGAAATTCAACACTTTTTTTTTAAGCCTGTAACTTCAGCTCTACTCATCCTGATTTCCTGTATGTTAGTATTTTCCCAAAGAAAACCAGGGCGTATTGAGCTTGCTTAAGGGACAGAACAGTGAATACAGCAGATGCAGCAAGAACTGCTAGGAGAAAACTTGACTTTTCAACCCAAATGTTGCCAATGAAAAAAAATGTTTTAAAAAATTTGGGCACATACTTAGTACTTTTTAGTGTTTTGTGGCCATAACATTTTGTTTGAATTTGACCAGTTTTCTGAGCTCTAGGAGCCAGCCTAATAATTTGACTCATTAACATTTCCTTTAATTTTACCTTTGATCAACCATGCTTTGCAAATGTGATATATATACACTTTTTTTTCCTAAGGAAATTTTTTATTCTCTGCTAACTTAGATTTTTGTGAATGAACTTGAATGATGTTAAACTATCCTTAGCCATCTCAGCTCTTGCTCTTCATTTGTTCCACCGTATTTTATTCTCACATTTAAAAAAAAAATCCTCACCAGAGGACATTTATTGATTTGAAAAAGAAAAACCAATTGCTTGCTGCCTTCTGTACATACTCCAACTGGGGATCAAACCTGTAACCTAGGTATGTGCCCTGACTGGGAATCAAACCCACAACCTTTTGATGTATGGGACGACACTCCAGCCAACTGAGCTACCTAGCCAGGGCTATTCCCACATTTTAATTTTGCTTTTAATTTAAAAAGTAATGTGTGAAAGGCAGACTTCTCATTTTATGAGACTGATGGGTGAAACACTATAGTATAGTGGACTTGGTTGGAGTAACTATTTAGGTCTGGACGGAGCACCAGCAGTTCTTCAGTTGCTCTCAGGGACTGTAGCCCTTTTCTAGAGCCTTGCTACTCAGTGTAGTCTGCACCAGCGCAACGGGATCACCTAAGAACTTCGGGAAGAACAGAATCTCAGACCCCACCCCAAGCCAGTTGAGTCGGAATCTTTTTTTGGTGCCTTCTTCAGTTATTTTTACCAGTGAAAATATGGAAACAGCCTGGATATACTTGGATTTCCATTGTGTGGTGAACTAACAGAAAAGAAAATGTGTACTAAAAGTACTGGTAGAAGTCTAGTATTTACAAATTCTAATTTGTTTCTGCCTTGGATCAAGTAAATTCTTCTTACAAGTTAAGTAAAGTATGTAAGTTTCTAATTTCATCTTTGTTCTAACAGTTTATTAACTTTTTTACTTTACAGATTTGTCTTGATTTTGAAGCCCTGGCATTCAGACACCTAGACACATCCTGACTTCTAGTTTTTGCATGTGAATCACTCAATACTTGTATTAAAATAAACATTTTGGTTGCTATACTTATTTCCTTCAATTAATTCACATATAGTTACTGCAGTGTGAGAGGTAATGTTGTAAGAACTGTTTCTGTAATATTAAGTATGGATCAAAATAGCATCTATAACAGGTAATGATAAGCTATTTTATTTACTTAAGTTAGCTAGCAACCTTGGGTCTTGTAGCAAATACTGTGAATCAGTATTGGCACTCCCAACCCTCTTTCTCTTGCTTCCTCAACCACAGGAGGCGGAACCTAAAACATTCACTATCCCAGACTTCTCAGTTTGGAATAGTCATGGGCCCAGTTCTAGCCAATAAGATATAAGCAAAGGCACTGGGTGGAGTTACTGGGAAAGTTTTATTAAGGGAAACAGTTGGCTGGCATGTATTTTGTCCACAATAAACTAATTTTAAAAGATGAAAGTAAATTAGACAAGTAGCTTGAACAAAATTACAAAGAAGAATGCATTGAAAAAAATACCAATAGTCAAATCTCTTCAAGAATTAAAATGACAGGCTAAAAATAAAAAATAAATTACTCCTTTAGAAAATATTAATTTGCTACTAGTCATTTATATTCTTCTTCTTTGTTTTAATGGATGGCTTGTATGCACTTCTTCCAACTTGTCCTCTGGAGGCTTTGGCACAGGTGAAGCCACCTAGTTTAAAAAAAGAAGAGAACCAACAAATTTTAATTTTTATAGTACAAGAGTAAATTAACTATCAGAAGAGGTAGGATAGATATCCAGTAGTTCAATCCTTGCTATCATGTTTGAAGCAGAGCTAGCTCAAGTTCAAGGTTCAGCCTACAATCTAAGCACAGAGCAAAGTTTTCTGTCCAAACATTGATGGAAGTAAAATTTCAAAAGAAATTTAACAGGGAAAAGGAATTGAGGGGAAACAAGTACACATATGCTCTACTTTCACATTCCTTCATAGATCTGGAGTCACCTGTTGTTTCTGGATACAGATACGTAGCCTGGTTGCATATACCCTGAAGGAGTGATAATGTCATGTATTTAGGGACATGGATGCTTGCGGGGAGGGGATGAAAATTTTGAAGAAATAATCAGAAATGGCCTTAATTTCTTAGGGAAAATGAAATCAAACATCCCGAAAAAATGAGTAGACAGTAAGTTAAAGCAGAGTAAATTGGTCTTCACTTAAAATAGAAAATTATTAGAACCTGGTAAATTAAATTTAGTATTTCTCCTTTTTGTTGCTCTATGATTTTTTCTCTCTATTTCTTATTATACAAATATTTTTCTCTTAACTTCTTACTATACAAATATATTTATTATTATACAAATATTATATTACTATATAATATTTTAGAATAAAACACCAAGTAAAGTATAGCATTTCTTCACAAATCAAATGTTTTAATTTTCCATGATTCTTTTGAAGCCTTGACAATATGTGGATAAATTTCTTTTTTTTCTTTTAGATTTTATTTATTTTCAGACAGAGGGGAAGGGCGGGAGAAAGAGGGAGAGAAACAACAATGTGTGGCTGCCTCTTGGCACCCCACAATGGGGACCTGGCCTGCAACCCAGGCATGCACCCTATACTGGGAATCGAACCAGCGACCCTTAGATTCATGGGCCAGCACTCAACCACTGAGCCACACCAGCCTGGGCTGGATAAAATTTTTAACACAGCAGTAAACATAGTGAGTACATGATTTGTTTAGTTATTCATTCACTAAATATTAAGTGCCAATGGTATGTTAGGAGTTTGGGATCTATCAGGCCAAAAAAAAAATCTTTGCTTTCATGAAAATTAAATTCTGGGAGATTGAAGACTGGCAGTAAAAAAGGAGTAAGTTATATTATTACTAGAAATTGATGAGCACTTCGGTTAAATAAAGAGAAGGTGGGGTTGGGGGTGTCAGGAGTGGCGGGGTGGGGGGGTGTCGTTCTATTTCCATACGTGGGCTTTGGACCTAACACAGTTTTCTCGAAAACACAGTCAGCTCTGGCTCAGACAGCCATGTATCTGCACCTGTGCCCCAGTTCAGCTGTTTGTGAAGAAGGAAGGGCACCAGCACAAACTAAAAAATTTAAAAAGAGGCTTAGACATAGAAATTGTGTCCATGGATTTGTTTTTTAAATCGTCATCTGAGGACATACTTTTCATTGCTTTTTTTTATTTTAGAGAGAGATGAAGGGGGAGAGAAGCATGAATTGGTTCCCCCCTTACGTGCCTGTGCCTGGACCAGGGTTTGAACTGCCACCTAGGTATGTGCCCTGACTGGGAATCAAACCCACAACCCCTTTGGCTACAGGACGACACTTCAACCAACTGAGCCATGCCAGCCAGGGCTGCATGGATGGATTTTTATTATTATTAAAAAAAAACCCTTATCCTTAATCAGATGATTTTCAGGTAAAAAAAAAATATAAAGTTAATTAAGCTACCTCAGTCCCCTGCTTAATCACATTATAAAACATGTACAATAGTGTGAAAAGCACTTTCTGAACCTAAGAGAATGGCCTTTCTCCCTTAGTTTATGATTTCTAAGTCATAAACTCAAGTCTAAACTTAGTCATAAACTAAGTCATTTTAAAAGCAAATTCAAATGTTAACTTTCTTTTATTTGTGCTCAGAAATTGAAAACTGATTATGTAATGTTAAAAAATTATTAAGTAGAAAAATCTAGTTCTAATCTATTCAAGAAGTTTACATTTGAAATGCAAACCTTAAGAATTAATCTTTAGAAGCCTCACCTTCTTCTATGGTCACCTCCATCAAAGAAACCAATAAGCATTTTGAATTTAATGTAATCTGAAATAACTCTGAATTTGAGAAAAATAAATTGTAATAATTTTACTTCAATACCGTAGTTCTCTCCTTTGGCTAGTATCAGAACCATGGGTGTGAGGGGCACTTTAAAAAACAGGAAAGGGCCAGGGCTCTGCTCTCGCGGATTGATCTCACTGACTGACACCACTGCTTTTCTGCTTTATAGCGAGAGGGATATACAGTATACAGGGCGGGGCGAAGGTAGGTTTACAGTTGTTTATATGGAAAATAATACAGTAGTTAATAAATAATAATACAAGAATAAACTCCGTGTTTCGTGTACTCACAACTGTAAACCTCCTTTTGCCCACCGTGTATTCTGTTTAATGTTTAAGATAAGGATTAATGGTATCAAGGCATATAAATCTGTTAGTCAAATTCAGTTAATTTAATAGAGAATTCCAGGAAAACACATCAAAAAATTACAAATATTAATGGCAATACTGTTGTTCTCATAAATAATTCTCCATTTAGTGTTAGTCTATAACCAAATCATGTCAGAGAAGTTTCAAGTGATCTTACCTCTTTAAGTTTATTCCGAATTAAGTCTGCTGTTGTATTCAATGAGTCATCATGCATATCCACTTTAGGTGTGTCTGGGAGCAAAGGCCCAATGAGAACCTCATTACTGCTCCTGCTTGTTTCAAGAAAAGTTCCAAGTTTACGATCATCTTCTCTTCGTCTTTTCCGCTCCTGTAGCTGTGTTGTCCTAGGCATAAATCTGTCCACTGCCTCTGAAGGAGTAATAGCCTTCTGAGCACCAGGGCAGGCCACTGATTTTTTTAAAGTTTTCACCGGCATTTTCTGCAAAGAAGTGTTGTGGTTGCAATGCCCCACTGTTTCATCATGGTTCCTGCCATCCTGAGAGGAGTGTGACGCTCTGTCCACATACTCTCCTGATGAGTACATACATTGTGAGGAGAAATAACATAAAGGTAATTCACAAGAATAAGGGAGACAAGCATCTGAGTTCCCAGCAGAAGTGTTCAAAGCAGCTTCACAAAATCCAGATTTCTTTGAGTGGAAGTCTTGTCTAAAACCTTTCATGTCTTTATGCTCCGTGACCAGTTTCTTCTTTGCCACGAAATGATCTTTGTATTACCATTTAAAAGGTGAGAGAAAGGGAAACAGAAATGGTTCATTTACATTCATCATTCAGAAAAGAGTTATTTCAAAAACAAGCATTACTTTAAAATGCTAACAAACGCTACCCTAAAATTTTTATTTCTTGAGCAGGTAGCATATTCACGTGGTTTAAAAGCTAAAAAGGATAGGATAGTAGTGTCAAGCTACATTCTTTCTTTGCTCCCTGTATGCCTGGTTTCTGTCCCCATAAGTAATCACAATTTTTATCTTATTTATCTGTCCCATATGTCTTACTTTTCTTCCTTCCACCTACCTCTTTCTCCTCTGTAATACCCATTTCTCTGCACCTTGCCTTTTACAGTTAACTGTAGATCTTGGAGAGTTTTTCCATGTTGTTACATACAAAGCTGCTTTTTTTTCTTTACAGTTTAGGGTATTCTACTATATAAGTGTATATGCTGCTGATTTTGTGCTAGTTTTTTTAAAGGAGGCAATATAGTGGGCCCATATTTAGTAATTTCCTTTGCCACTCATACACATATACAAGTTTGTGTGTAGCTACTAATTTACATATCCCACAGGTTAAAATTCAGTGTCTACAAATGACCAGGGACTCTCAAAGCTCTCTCGACAAATTTTCAGGTAAGTTTTCCAAGAGTCTTCCTTTATTTCTCTCTTCACCACTGCCACATGCCCACTCCCCAATCAGCCCTGACCTCACCATATTCAACAGCTGCAGGGACACTGACTCTTTCTTTCAACCAAAGGGTGGAAGTCCGGTAATCAGAGCCTCTAGCAGCACTCAGATTCCAAAATGCACACACTATCTTAATCCAGTCCTGACGGCTCTAGTCCTATAGTCTGCATCCCAGAGCCGTGACTCCACTCCAGGCACCTGGAACATGTGTCTAGGGAAACTCAGTTGGGCATATGGGGCATCTGGCCAGCTCCTGGCCAACAGTGAGACTTTTCCACTTCTGGCAGTTTTACATTAGCAGTAGCTCTGCAGATCCTAATTGTTTCTCACCGACTTTAGGTTAAAATTTTAATTCCTTGCACAGGACACAAGGCCTCTCACCATTCACTTCCTATCTGCTTTTGTCATCTCACTGAAGCCCCTGTGTGTGGTTATCTCATATAACACACAGTGCCTTAAGATTCACGATGCTCACTTATTCCTTTGGGTCTTTAAACGTGTTACCTGGCCCATCTTCCCATTTCTTCTCCCTTCCTGAGTAATGTCTACTTATCCTTCAAAACTCAGCCATCTCTCTCATCCTACAGGAAGTCTTCCACGAACGAACATCTCTGTCTTCCCAGCCCAGATTATGTTGGGTGCTATGAAGAACCTTGCTACAGTTATTGAATATTATCATTTATTTACCTCTCTGCCCACTAGGCTGACAGCTCCATAATGCTATACCTATCAGAATTCCTGACACACAGATTTTAGTAACAGGCTCTCCATACCTTTATTTTTAGTAGCTCTTGCTATATAAGCTTTTCTCTCTTGTAGTTTTTTTCTAGTTTCTTCAACTGTTTCAAATTCTGGAGCATAGCACACATGTAGCAATCCACCAAAGAAACTCTGCTCATCCATTTTTCTCTTGGCTATCCTAAACAGAAATACATGATAGAATGATTTATGAATCTAGGTTTACTTAGGATAAAAGCTTGACTAGTATGCAATGCACTGATCTAAAGAACAAGAGGATGGTATCATTTATCAAATACTTATTAAACATCTATAACTGGTCAAACATTACTACAATAAATATTTAAGTACTTCTCTGCCCAGGGGTAATACAAAATACTGACTGAGATTTTACCACGTGCCAGGCAGTATCCTAAGAGCTTCACTTGAATTAACACTTTACAACAACCCTATGACGAGAGTGAGGCCGGGGGAGATGCATCACTTGGCCATGCTCACACTGGTTAGTGGAGCTAGGATTCAAATCCAGAGGTCAAACTCCAAGGCCTGTTGAAAATGCAAAAACTCTAGAAAATATCCTTCTCTAATCACGAGGAGCTGGCAAGTTAGTTAGGGAAGTGAGATTACATATAAGTGCAACCTGAGAACAACATCTGACCCCATAAAATAAGTGCTTTATGGTAGACAGCCAGTGCTATTCGTGACACAGAAAATATGAAATGTTAATAGCCAGGGAAAGATGAGTCTGAGAACAAATTAGTAGGGGTCACATTAAAATAGATAAGGCATTTTACATTACAGCCTTTTGGAGCAGAAGTTATGTGATACAAAAGGCATGAAGTACATGGGGGGTCAATTCACACAGGTGCATAACAGTAGGAATCTCAATAGCTAAAGTTTGCTGCATTCTGAACAGGAGGTGCTATTCTAAGCCCTTTACACAGATTACATCATTTCATCCTCATACAACCTCAATAAGCTGTCCTCTTACTGTACAGATTTTACAGAATAGGAAAAATAGGCTTAATAGCAATAAATAACTTGTCCAAGGTCATGATGTCAATAAGCAGTGGAACTGGAAAACCCACTCCCAACCCAATTTTTAAACTACATGACAAAACTATCATGGGAATGACAGCATGGGAATGATGTGATGGACAGTATTCTGGTAAGGCTAACATTTAAAAAGACTGGAGGAAGAAAACAATAACATAGGGCTGTGTTAGGTTGTTGGGTAATTCAGGTATGAATGGGGGAAACCTGGGGCCAAAATAATAGCAATGGGAATGGAGGCAGATAAGACAGTACCTAACTTGCACATTACCTTGCACTTTGTAGGTTCATAAATTTAATAAGATAAACTTCTGTAAAGTCTTCTGCTGGGTATTCATCTAGAGCATTATACTGTTCAATTGCACCATATAGAGCAAATCGCTCAACTAATTCCTTCATTGCTCCCACTGCAGGAACTCCTTGTATTAACAAGTACCGAGATTCCAAATTAATGGTATATACCTAAAAGAAATGCAAACAAGGTAAATGTATGTCATCAATAAGCCTAGACAAGCAGCTTTATAAAAAACCGAAAAGCTTAGAAAACAATAAATATTCTTCAACCAGCCTGCGGAAAACAGAAAAACTGCCCTTCTAATAAAGGATAATTCACCCCACGTGAATTCACCCAACTAAAGCATAAAATAGACTACCTTAAATTGACGTGTTTTCCCGGAAGATGGCTCGATAGAAGTTATTGGAAAGAGTCAAGTATTCAATGAGTGCTTACCACGTCGCAAGCAACACCATAAATACGGGAAGATACAATGATTAAAACAAAGGCCCGTTTTCGTAGGGCTGACGTCTTCCTAGTTGATCAAAGGAGTCGCGAGAATCTTTGGTACCTGATTACCACGGTTCCTCATACCTATCTTCAACGAATAAAGGATTTGACAACAGCCTTTCAAGGCTTTATTTACAAAGGCTTGGCGTGTGGAACTACAACTCACACAAAGCTACCGAGGGTAAAAATGAGAACCAGAAGCACTTTACCCTGACTGCACGGGGCCGTCGCCCCTCCCGATACTTGGCCCGTGTGTCGCATACAGCCTTTTGAATGTGGTGGTCGAAGAAGCCGCCGAGTTCCCCACCACTCGACGCCATGTTGCCGGCTTTGGCCGTCGCTGAAACGACAACATCCGCTGGGCTGCCCTCCTGTTTACCCAATAAGATAGAAGGGTGGGTCAAGATGTGCCCAGATTGGCTGGAGAATCGACAGGGTCGGCCATCGTTTCCTGTAGACGAGAATTCTGTGAAGGAGGTGCCGCCCCCTAGCGGCGCGGCGGAGAGGCCAGGAGAAAAAAAGTCTGCTTGCCCCTCCCGCTACTGGCTGTGAGAGGCGTCCGGGAAGGGGGCGGGGCTGTGGGGCGGGGCCAATCGATGTTATCCAGCTCCGACGCCTTGGGCCTGAGAGCTTAGCCCGGGTCGGCTAGGGTGGGTGGCCGGGACGTCCGCGTCGGCCGACGATGTGGGGCAGCGAACGACTGGTGGGTGCCGGGGAAAGTGGGGCTGTCGTAACTGTGGCTTTCACCAACGCTCGCGACTGCTTCCTCCGTTTGCCTCGGCGCCTCGTGTCTCAGCTGCACCTGCTGCAGGTAACGCACCGGCCCGGGACTGGGCTCCAATCCTGGAGGCGGGACACCTGGTCGGTAGTCGAATCAGGCTAGCAGAGGCTTTCCTGGGACGTGGCGGCCGCAGAGACCTCTCCCGGTGGTGGGCACGGGCTCTTTTCTGGCGTCCCGGAGCAGAGCGGAGGCCAGACTGAGGGCGCCTCGAGGGCAGCCAGTCGGCGGCCGTGTCTGCAGCCCCCACCACGTCTAATACAGCCCGGGCCTTTAAGTGAACTGGCCTTATTCCAGGGCCCTTCACTCGATGAAACTAGGCTTTCAAACATCTTTATAGTCTACTTTTGCATTCAAATATTACTTCAGGTTGGAACACTCTTGAGAAGTCGTTTCTTGATCACAGCTGTACCTTACTGGTTCGGTTCCAGACCACTGGGATCTAACAAGTGTGGCAATAAAGCCAGTGGAGTGTCTTGCCTTTAATTTGTAAAAACTACCAACATCTGTGAAGCGCAATAAAGCGAAGCCCAACAGAAGGAGATACACCTTTATTTGAAATCCTTGAAAATCCTGGATGTGGCAGCCACCACTACATAATCCATGCGGGAAATATTTAAGAGTTTGCAATAATTTCAGGTATCCCACCTTTCCACTTTAGCTACTTTTGTTATGTTTTTCTGGATCAGCGATTTTATACTGGTGCACCACAACAATTTTTAAAACATGCAGTACGTGACTGTTTATTTAGTCAGGTGCATTGACCTCTTTTCCCTTCGATTGTCAAATGAAAAAATGAGTGTGTGCCCTGGCTGGGTAGTTCATTTGGCTAGAGCGTTCTATGTACCAAAGTTGCAGGTTCAATCTCCAATCAGGGCACATACAAAAAGCAACCAATTAATGCATAAATGAGTGGAAAAACAAATTGATGCCTCTGTCTCTGTTTCTCCTTCTCCCTTCCACTCTCCCCACCACCTCTTCCTCTTGAAAAGCTAAAATCAATAAAAAAATAAATTTTTAAAGAATGACCACAACCAACACAACAGTAGCCATCAGTTATGAATGAATCAAAAATTTACCTATTTTTTTTTGTCAGATCATCAAAAAAAATTTTTTTTGGTGTGCTGCAGGAGGTTTGGGCAAAAGCAGGCAGTCAGTCATTCGTTGATTAGACTAAAGTGGCAAAGGGCCCCTCTCCAGTCTGTCCTTTCATTCTCTCCAAGTGCCCAGGGGCCCTGTGGTCCTAGTGAAAAACCTTTGACATGAAAATGAACTCAGAACATTAGTCTGCAAAGTTGACTAAATTCAGCTGAACAGAGTATGACTTTAGGAGCTGGTTACTACAGTTTGACCAAACAAGTAATTGAAGTATTTTTCCATTTTAATAAAGTTGATTTTCCCCTTTTCCCGTGAGTTAGTGGAATTCTCCTTTTTGATGTTTTAGGGCATACTTTATATTTCCTCATTTAACATCTCTGGTTTTAAAAGTTACTTCATGTGAAGTAGGGGAATTGATCACAGTTATATGTCACTGCCTTGGATGAAACTCCACAGAAAGCCTCTGGGGTTTCGGTCAGCTTTACTCTTGTTACCCGTCAGCTCCCACAGTTCCAGCTGACGTAGCAACTGAGGACTTTTGGCTGCACATCTAGGGCTCTTTCTACTTGGTCACACTGTGCTCAGTGGAAAGACTTTTGCCAGCCAGAGCACTTGGGCTGTCCTGTGAAGAATTGTGAGAAAAATGTATGACTAAGTGATATATGATGATATTCTTTTTTTTCTTTTTTTTTTAAGATTTTATTTGTTTATTTTTAGAGAGAGGGTAAGGGAGGGGAAAAAGGGAGAGAAATAACTCGCATGCCCCCATCTGGGGCACCTGGCCTGTAATCCTGGCATGTGCCCTGACTGGGAATCAAACCGGCAACCCTTTGGCTTGCAGGCTGGCACTCAATCCACTGAGCAACACCAGCCAGGGTGATTTTCTTTATACAGCTTTAATAACATGGTCAATTTAAACTATATTACCTCAGAAGTAGCTCTAATATCCTTGGAAATTTCTGTTTAAATAAACACAGTAAACAGACAATAACCAATTTTGAGGTAGTGAAATATGGTGGATATGAGTGGATTTATTAAATAATTTATTTTGATACTAATAAATGAATTTGATAATACTAAAACTTCCTAATATGTTAAGTCTCAGTGGCCATGAATGAAATTCTTACTTTTTATTAAAAAATGTGTGTGAAAATGCTTGTGATACAGTGTTAAGTGGGGGGGAAAAAGGTACTAAATCATGACTATATTATACAACTATGTAAAAAATTAACTTTCTACCAGAGGGGAAGGAGTGTGGGGGAGGACGAAGAGGGTAAAGGGGGGGGTCAATACATGGTGACCGAAGGAAACTAGACTTCAGGTGGTGAGCACAAAACAAGCCTCCAGAAGTTGAATTATAAAGTTATGGTACACCTGAAATGTATGTAATGTTATTGGCTAAAGTAATGTTTTTAATTTTAGAAATTAATTAATTTTAAAAATTGTACATAAAAAGATTAGTCAGAAATCAATCAAATTGTTCACATGGTTGTCTTTTTGTGGAGGAAATAATAATTCTTGTTTTTCCTTCCAACATTATATATTTTCTATGCTTTCTATAATGAGTTTGTAATTCTTTAGTCATAGAAAACATTGTTTTAATTCTTAGCCACAAACTTACATATTTTATATGAATGCCCTTAATGAGAATAAATGTTATTTTACTATTTTTTAACAAATATGTTTTCATAGTTATAAAACTTTAAAATTTTATTTAGGAAGCTGTATAATATGAAATTTCTGGAAGCATACATAAGAAACTATTAACAGTAATTACCTATGTGGAAAGGGGCCTGCTCTCACGTTTTATGCTTTTGTACTTTCACTGTGTGCATTTGTTACTCTTCTAATAAGTAACTACTGTTGTATCTTTAATGATCATGGTATGCTGCTAGTTACTGACTCATACTTTACTAAAATAGTAAATTTATAGCTTATTTAATAATTTCCCTATTGATAGACACTTACACCAGTCCTAAGTTTTCATTGTGACAGAGAACACTGCAGAGATGTGTTCTGCTGTAGTTTTTTTTTTTCTCATCATTAATTCACTTCCAGGCTATTAATTCATTGATTCATCTCCATTAATTCACCTCCAGCCTATATAAGTTCATTGGCCACCTGTTGCCATGTTGAAATCTGGAATGGTTGAGTCAATTTATAATGCCATCATAGAAATGTGTGCTGGTTTCACCTGAAGTATCGCCAATGTTGGGTGTTGGAAATTATTGTAGCTTTTTAAACTCTGTAGCAGTGGTGGATAACAGTAGTCAACAAATTGTAGAACTGTTTTTGTGTTTGTGGATTACAGTAATAGTTTTATCATTTATGTGAATCCAGAAAAGCATGTAAAAACTTTCAAAACCTCTCTCCCCCATTTTTTTATTTCTTGAACAAATAGAATCAAGCTATAGAAGTAGCCTGGGGTCACCAGCCTGCATTCTTGAGCTGGGTGGAAGGCAGGCATTTTTGTGATCAAGGTGAAAATGTGGCTGAAATTAACAGACACGTCGGTCAGAAACTTGGACTCTCGAATGGGGAACAGGTAAGCACCAAAGGTGATGACAGTGACTTTCTCCTAATGTCACGTAGTACAGAGATGGAAATAAAATTTAAAGTTCAGTTTTCTTTTTAAAGAAGGAGAGATGACACCTAACCTGTATGTTACTCTAATTAGTCCAGGATATTCAAGTTGACCCTATATACCATTATTAAGTCATTATCTTGTAGTCTACCATGCTCTAGTTGATTTTTGTATTCTATTTTACTCATTTTCCAGGTTCCATAATTTTGTTTTTGTGCAATTTTTGCTCTATAAATTATTTCACTTTAATTATTGAACTTCATTTTATTTGTTTCTGACAAATTTTCTAACCTTCCAGGGTTGTACTTGATTTTTAAAAATCTGTCCTACAGCCCTGTCTGGTGTGGCTCAATGGCTTGAGCACTGGCCTGCCAACCAAAAGGTCTCCAATTTGATTACCAGTCAGGGCACGTGCCTGGGTTTTGGGCCAGGTTCCCGGTTGGGTGCGTGCTTGAGGCAACTGATCTCTTGCACATTGCCATTTCTCTCCTTCTCTTTCTCCCTCTCTTCTCCTCTCCCTCAAGGTAAATCAATAAAATCTTTAAAAAAAAGAATTGTACTTTAAAAAAAATAAAAATCTATCCTAAAAAAGAGGGTTATTATTTTTCCATTTTTGTCTTGCAATGAATTTAATGTACTTAGATTGTAAACTCCAAAGCTTGAGGACTACTCATATCTATTTTATTGTTTTATTATTTTCATCAATTTATTCTTTTAAAAATATTTTAGGCTACAGAAGTAATACATTATTTATTACAAATACTTTACAATTGAAAGTAAAAAATGTTTCCTTTTCTCTATTCCCAGCCTCAGAATAAATGTGTACTGTACGTTGGGATCTCAGTAGACCTTTAGGACTTAAAGAATGAGGTCTTACATATTTTCTGCAATTTTTCCTACAAAGTATATCAGGGACCCTTTTCCATGAATTACAAACTATATGCATTGAACATCTCTGCATATATGGAATGGAATAGTGAAAATTGAATTGCCACGTCCAGAGAGCTGCACATTTAAACATCGACAGATGGCGCTAACTTGCTTTCTATTACCAGTTTCCATTATCAGTACTGTTAACAGTACACAAAAGTGTCATATCTTTTTAACTTGTTTTGAACACATACATGTTCTTGATAATGAGAATAGACCACTGATAAGAAATCACAGGCCTAGCACTAGTCCTTTGCTTATCCTACATTTCCCCTAGAATCTTACGTCTCTAGCACCAGAGTGACCTTAGAAATGACTAACTTTGGTACCCTGCCCTACAAACCTAGGGAGATGGGATATTTTGCCCAGGATTTCATGATAAGTCACAGTTCTGCTCTCTGAGTGTGTGCCACTTCCCTGTGCAGAACATCAGCTTCCCGTTGCTGATCTTGATGTCTCATCAGCATTCTGAACAGTCCTGCTTGTTTTTATGTCCCGCTGGCTTCAAAGTGAACTTTTACCTGATCTTTTGTAGATACCCTATATTGTAGCAATACCATTAAGGTGATGTCTCCCAAAGAATCATTGATAGGAACAGGAAATGGACTAGCTTGCTCAGGACTCTGACTTTTTGGTGGGCGGGAGCTGCTCTGTGCTTCCTCAGAATCACCCCCTTCTAACAGGGCACATGGGAGGTACCAAAGGGAAGTTCACCGAGGAGTCGGGTAAGGCCTGTGGGGAAATCCTGCTCCAGTCCACAGAAGCAGAGAAGGAAGGCCTGGTCACCTGGAGCATTTAATAGTTAGTTGGTGGCTTTGGATTTTAGTCCTCCAATCTCTAGAAATGCTAACAGGAGAGGAAAGACAGTGAGATGGTAGAGTCCAGCTTCTTGTGGCACACGAGCATTTCATGTAGCTCTGTAGACTGGAATGAGGGGTATTTGTTTTACTGTGCTTTTAGTGGTGGATGATGATACTTCTAAATTTAAATAATTGGCCGTTATCTCAGTTTCACTGTGGTTTTTAGTTCTGTAGAAATAGAAGCAGCATGGCTTGAACTTAGTTATAAAACTAACAGTTGCAAAACTAGAAATAATGGTATTTCTATACTGGACCAAGTCATGACTTGATGACAGTGTTGTTTCTTCTTACATTTTTTTTAAGTTACATAAATTTTAAGGGGTTATTTTTATTTTATATTTTATTTTGAAATGTGTTGTGCTAGGATGTATTTTCCTTTTTGCTATAATTTATTATGAAATATTTTCTCCTAAAATGCTGTGTATATCAAGCTCTAGCTAAAAATAGGAATATCTATCAAGTAGGACTACATACACACACACTCACACTTAGTTATATACCTAAGGAGAAGTTATTTTTCAGGGGTACAAAAGTCTTTTGAAAGCAGTGCTAGCCCTGACCGGTGTGGCTCAGCTGGCTGGGCATCATCCCGCAAAGTGAAGGGAAGGGCTGCTGGTTTGATTCCCACTCGGGGCACATGCCTATGTTGCGGGTTTGGTCTCCTGTCCAGGCGTGTGCAAGAGGCAAGAGATAAATCCCTTCCCCTCTCTCTAAAAAGTAAAAGAAAAAGTAGTTTTACATTTTTAAAATGTCTTTCAGGTGTTCCTCAAGCCGTGTTCCCATGTGGTGTCTTGTCAGCAAGTTGAGGTGGAACCCCTGTCCGCAGACGACTGGGAGATACTGGTAAAGATAGTGAAATAGCCTTGTTTAAGATTAAAATACTTCAAAATAGCAGCATCGTTAGATGTCTGTCTCTGAGCTTCACCATATATATTCTGAGTTGGTTTGAGTTACAAGGATGACTTGAGATTTTCCTAACAGACATGGAATGGACAAAGTGTAAAATCAGTTGTTTTTTTTGTTTTTGATTCTAGGAACTGCATGCTGCTTCCCTGGAACGGCATCTTCTAGATCAAATTCGAATAGTTTTCCCACAAGCCATTTTTCCTGTCTGGGTTGATCAGCACACTTACATATTTATCCAGATTGGTAGGTGCCATTGTAATGTTTGCCATCATACTGTCTGACACAGCACTGAGTCCAAAGCAGAGGCAGATGTGCATTAATGAGCTTTATTTTGTACACAGTTGCACTATTACCAGCGGCCTCTTATGGGAGGTTGGAGACTGACACCAGACTCCTTATTCAGCCAAAGACCCGCCAAGCCAAAGAAAATACATTTTCTGAAGCAGATAATGCACGTGGAACATCTCATAATTTCGGAAGAGACCAAAAAGGATTGGCAGAACTCCAAACCAAGCAACATCAGTCAAATATTATACGAGTTACTGGGTCTGATGAAACAGATTCGGAGGATACAGTTGACTTACCATCAGTACCAAGCTTCTGGACTATGATAGGACGCATTTTCTCTTTTGGGTCTGAAAGGAAACAAGAGACATCCTGGGGTGTGACTGAAATCAGTGCATTCAAAAATATGCAGTCAGCAGTTGTTCCTGTGGACAATATTTTCCGAGTATGTAAATCTCAGCCTCCCAGCATATGCAGTGCCTCAGCAACTTCTATATTTCACAAACACCATGCCATTCATGTATTTCCATGGGACCAAGAATATTTTGATGTGGAGCCCAGCTTTACTGTGACCTATGGAAAGCTGGTTCATCTACTTTCTCCAAAGCAACAGCAAAGTAAAACAAAGCAAAGTGTCCTGCCACCTGAAAAAGAGAAGCAGATGTCACAACCATTAGATCAAAAACAAATTAGTCTAGACCATAATCAAGACGCCAGTAAGGCCTGTGTGCTGAAGGTGGTCTGGAATGGACTTGAGGAATTGAAGAATGCCATAAAATACACCAAAAATGTGGAAGCTCTCCATCTCGGGAAAGTCTGGGTTAGTATAAATTTTGTAATTGGGAATGAAATAATTTTATGTTGTTTGAACTACCCCAAATTATGAATTAAAATAATATATATAAATTGAAAGACCAATAGAATAAGAAATCGTATCTAAAAAAATCCCTTCTAGGACACATTTCTGTAGGGTAAAGTCCTTGTTTGGGTAAAAATTGTGCATTTTCTGCCTAAGTAAACTTGGACAGTAAAATCTTGGGCACAGGCCTAGAGAAGTGAAAATTCCTTGCCAGGGATTAAATAGCTAGCAAGAACTAGGAGTCAAACCCAGGCAGGGTGACTCGAGTTCGTGCTTAGCTTGGGGTGCCCTACGAAGCCTCACATCTTCATTACCTGTGTAAGGTTTGTTTCCAAGTTCTTGAAAGCACAGGAAGGACTTACTGTGTATTGGGAAAATGCCCAGAATAGGGAGAGACCCACAGCTCCCTCTGATGGCACCCGTAAACTGCTTGCTTTGCTGGTGTCACCTCTTTAGCTTGTATGTGACTTGGAGAGGAAGTAGAACAACTGATGTTTTACCCTCTCATCCTGGCCTCAAATATAAATGCTACACTTATGTGAAACGACTCACCAGCCCCATTTACTTGAGCCTAGTTTGGAACCATTGTAAAGTGAAGCTTGATGATAAGAAGGGGAAGAAATTGTTAAGATAGTGAAGAAAAATAGGAAGGGATGGGGACTTTCTTTGTAGATTTCTTTTCCTCTCATAGTTTAACCTATGCCTTTCATGCAGGTGACTTCAAAGTTTTAATCTCTTTGACCTACATCATTTTCTAAAGCTTTGGACCATGGCCTCATTATTTTCTGTAGCTCCAAACTCAGTTTAGGACATCCCACTGCGGTGTCTAACGTGAACTTCTTATGACTCACCTCCTTTATTAATGGTTCTCCATTAGGTATGAATACCCTTTCATTTCCTTGAAATTGTGTGGTGAGGACAGGGTGAAGAAGTGATGATGGTAAAGTCTCGGGGACCACATAAGATAGCAGTGAGGAGTCTGCACTTCCCACTCCACTCTGAAGGTTGGGTGTCATGGCCCCTGAGGAGTGGCAGTAGTTGCCGTCAGGTACCCAAGAAGTCTGGACTGGGTAGATGGACGTTGATCACAGTCTAAAGAGGTGTTAAAGAAATACAGGGGAGAAATTGAAATGTTTGTGATATAACAATACTAGAACATCCATCTGTTTTTACTGTGAATCTTGGTAACTTACATAATTTCATCTGAATTCATAGAAGTTACTACAACTATGCTATGGAATATTTTTTAATTAACCATTGAGCATAATTATATTTTCATTTATTTATTTTTAAATTTCAGATTCCAGATGACCTGAGAAAGAGATTGAATATAGAAATGCATGCAGTAGTCAGAATAACTCCACTGGAAATTACCCCTAAAATTCCAAGATCTCTAAAATTACAACCTAGAGAAAACTTAGTAAGTTCAAATTTATATGTTATGTCACAGTTATTTTACAAGTGCTATAAAATTTCTGGTTGCTTTAGCTAAGTCATAATAATGTAGTACTCCTTTTTGTTAGAAGGGCAAAGAAGTATTTTTTTCTTTAGTAAAATATGTGTAACATAAAAATGCTTTTGTAACCTATTTTAAATGTACAATTAATTGGCATTAATTCCATTCATAATGTACAACTATCGTCGTTATCTATTTCCGAAACTTTTCCATTACTCCAACAGAGATTCTGTGTTCATTAAGCAGCAGTGCCCTACCCTCAACTCCCCCAGATCCTGGTAACTGATAATTTATATTAATCTCTCTGATTTTGCATATTTCAGATGTATCATATAAATTGAATCATACAATATTTGTCCTTTGTGTCTGGCTTATTTCCCTTAATATGTTTTCAAGGTTCATCCATGTGGTAGCACATAGCAGAACTTCATCCCTTTTTAATGGCTGAACAATATTGTTTTAAATATATTGCATTTGTTTTATCCATTCATCAGTTGATGGACACTTGGGTTGTTTCCACTTTTTTGGCTGTTGTGAGTAATGCTGCCATGAATGTTGGCATACGAGTATCTTGAGTCCCTGCTTTCCACTCTTTGGTAGATGCCTAGGAATTGAATGGGTAGACACGTGGTAATTTTGTGTGTACGTTTTTGAGAAAACAAGAAGTCTTTAAGCAATACACTTTATATACATATATATCTTTATATATACAGAGAACGTGTACGCATGTGCACGTGCCAATACAAATATGGAGAGTTTTTGCTTTTAAAAAGTTGGTATTTTTGCCACAGTTAATCTAATTTTTAAAATTTTCTCCCATGTTGTTTTAGTATTAATATTGCAGGCTAAAAGGGTGCCAGACTATTTTATGTTGCTACTCTGTTAATTCTTTAGAAACTGGTGTGGTCAGAAAATGAGGTACTGAACTTAATCGTAAAATATTTTTAATAGAGTATTGTCATCTGTACCAGTTTGGCTTACCAGTTCTCAGATAATTATAATGCAAGAAAATTATTGTATTATATTGGGTTGACCAAAAAGTCCACATGGTTTTTTCCACGAAATAAAAGACACATTTTCCATTTCCACTAGTGACTTTATGGATTTGGATATTTCGGGTGTCTAGGCTGCCTCCTGTGGGGTGTGACGCTGACTGCTCTCTGCTCAGCTGGCCTGCCCAGCTGTGGAGCATCGTCCAGCGACACATTTCCAGACAAAACATTGCAAACTACTCTTGACATGTTCGATAAGTCCCCTTCTCCACACGCTGCACAAATCTTTTTTGTGTGTTTCGGATGTTGAAAAAATAAAGCATAATATGCCGAAAATGTTATGTATTTTCTTGCATCATCAATATTAAAATGGCTACACAAAAAAATTCACCAATCTTGATAAGTTTTTTTTTTGACTGCACGCAAATGTGACAGCTGTCACAATACAATCCAAAAAAATTGTTTGGAATGAAGCTAAAGACAATTAAATGCTTCTAGAGCCATCTTATGGAAAAAGCCAAATGAACTTTTTGGCCCAATACATTTAAAAAATTCCTCCCCTGATAATTCAGACGGTACTTTGGGATCCTCAGGATCACGATGGTCATTGTGTCAGGAAAGAATGAATTTAACAGAAACGCTTCCTGGTTGCTGAAAGGCCAGATAAGATAGCACATATTATATGACTGGAGAAGAGGAAAGCAAATAAAATGAATGCTGTTTCCATAACAGTGTGTAACTGGGCGTTTAACACGTTGGCTCAACAGTGCAGTGATTTGCAGTTCTGTTTTAACTTTTTGGTGATTGACCTTGGCATTTTTCAAGTTAGATCTCTTATGTATGAAGATCATTAGCCACTGAGTGAGATTTTTTTAATTTTTTTGGCTTAGTGACAGGATATTACTACAAGATGCTTTTCTTACCCTAAGTTGCATATTTTAGTGGAAGCTTTATGACCTTGGCCGGTCTCTCTGGACTTTGATTGTATCACCTGGGACATAAAGATGTTTGATTCTAGAGGAACTCTGTATTATTGTCTGATTCTAAAAGTCTTGCTTTTAAATAGTTCTCTTTTTTATTTTATGGTTTTGTTTAGTTCTTTAACCCCATTGCCCAATAACATCCAAAGAAGTAACTATTTATGTGATGCATAAGAATGGGGAAGTGATATCTTAGTTTAGACTGTTTTTGGTGGTGCTCAGGTTTTGAATTGAACTTAATCTACAGGCAAATGCTTTACTTTGGATGAAGAGAGATAGTATACCAGTGGAGGAATGTAGAAGAGAGGTCTTATTTCCTAGGCAGATACCAGTCATCTTTCCTATGTGAGTTTTGTTTTTCCTGTTTTTAATTTCAAATAGGTTTTTAAAACTTAATAATTTTAATTAAACTTAAAATTAGCAATGATTTCCTCAGTTTCTTCATACCTTTTGAACACTTTATGTGTTGAGCATATCAGCATTGCAGCCAGCATTTTTAATGGAAAAAAAGAAAAGAAGTGACTTGAACATATAAAGAGTTTATTTTTCTCCTGTATGGAGAGGTTTAGGGGAGCTCTGGATTGTTAAACCGTGTCCTTAAGCATCTAGGCTCCTTTGGCCTTTCCCTTTTGCCGTCCTCAGCCTGTGACTTTCTTCCTCCTAGATGCAAGATACTTGCTGTACTGGTAGGTATCACATCTGCACTGCAGGCAGCAGAAGGAAAGGCACAAGGCAAAAGCCTTTTCCTTACTAGGTTTCTCTACCATTCCATGAGGAGGAGAAGCCCTTACCAAGGATTGCTGATTGCATGCTGTTGGCCGGAGTCCAGCCACACGCACACGCATGAGCACACCCCCACACACGCCAGCCCCACCTTCAGGCTAGAAATCCACACTAAGAGTTTGCTTTCCCACCTGTGCAGTAGAGAGAGGCAAGAGAGAATGAAGTTGGAATGGTTATCCAGTAAGCCGAATTATGGCATATATATTGTTGGGCATAGAGAAAAAGTCTAAAACTGCCACTTTGTAATGTTTCTTCAGGCTACATTGTACTCAAAACTGTACTGACCGTAATGTCAAATCCTAAGGCTGTGCCTCCAGAATGGGCTTATCTTCCTGTTTTGTTCAGTGAGGTTTACATTTGATTAGCAGGGTAAAATGTTAAAATAGGGACGTTAAGGTTAAGATCAGGTATTAGGATAACTTGTTGCTGTTCTTTCATTTTCTTTGGCAGCCTAAAGACATAACTGAAGAAAACATAAAAACTGTGTTCTATTCATGGCTTCAGCAGTCTTCTACAACCACGCTTCCTTTGATAATATCAGAGGAGGAAAATATTAAGCTGGAAATTAAAGATGGTGTGTAAATTTTATTTACTTAGAAATTTTTTCTACTGAAGAAGTAAAAATTTTTTGATGAAGTCATTGTTTTTCCAACTGTGACATGTAAGAACAGGAGACATAACAGTGATAATTAAACAGATTTTATGTACTGAAGAATGCCTTTATTTAAATTTAAATAAATTTGATATTTAAAATCTTACAATTTTATCTCAGTTTCAGTACCATTCATTTATTACTTTCTTTTCAATAGGGTTGAAGGAGTTTTCTCTGAATATAGTTCATTCTTGGGAAAAAGGAAAAGAAGATATTTTTCTGTTGAGTACCAATCTGCTGCAGAAGATCACAATACAAGTAATTACATGTTATTGAATATTCAGTGAAATAATATTTGTCAGATGTGATTGATAATAAAGTATGAATTTACCTGTAATACCTTGAATCCTAAAGTATATTAGAAACTTAAATCATAAGAGTAAGGAATAACTTGATTTAAAATATTTTATTCTTTAATCTCTTTAATTTACCCAAACAAATTGTTGATTTACTCTAAATTTAAAGTCAGTGCCTTAGCACAGTTAAGTTTCAGGAGTTGGTGGTGTTAACTGGGAAATGGAGCATGACTTAAAATTCTTCCTGTATTGAAACAAAACAGAACATTGCTGTAGAGGTCTGAGTTTTAAAGTTCAGATTTTTACTTGCAGTTTTGCTGCACAACTTGTATTATTTTGTCAACTCTTAAATTCTCAACTCTTTACAAATATTAAATCACTTTTATTCCAGAAGTATTTTAAAAGTGGTTATTTTAGGGGGTTTTTAAATTGATTTTAAAGACAGAGAAACATCAATTTGTTGTCCCACTTATTTATGCATTCATTGGTTGACTCTTGTATGTGCCCTGACCTGGATTGAACCTGCAGTCTTGGCGTATCAGGAGGACGCTCTAACCAACTGAGCTACCTGGCCAGGGCCAAAAGTGGCTATTTTAGACTATAATGTTTTAGTTAGGCTATTTATTCTTGTCATTATAAAATTGAAGATGCTCTAGTCATTTAGAATAGCAGTGATTTGGAACTAGACACTGTTTTTCTACTTTTAAAATTTAATGGAAAGAGTACCATTCAGAGAAAATTCAAATGTAAGACTTACGAAAAGAACATGTAATGCAAATCCAAATTGCAAATAAAGATAGATGTATAACATGCATTAAGGAGATGATATTCTTTACTGCTTGTTGATCATAAATATTTGTGCTCCTCGGATGTGTAAATTATTCTTGTCAGGGCTGTTTTATGTAGTCATCTTGCATGCATACTGTATCCTTTTTCTGCGGTATAACAATCAGCAATTCAGTTTCCTGGGACCCAAGAAAAACAGGCAGAAGATACAACTTTGAAATGTAAACCTGATTTTTCCTTGCTACTATAGGTCCTTCTAGATCCTATGCTAAAAGAAGAAAACAGTGAGGAAATTGACTTTATTCTTCCTTTTTTAAAGCTGAACTGCTTGGGGTAAGAAGTTATGGCCAAACTGGCATGTTTAGAGACGTGTTCGTGTTCGACATTATCTCTGGCAGGGTTTTTATGTGTAAATATTAAAGTAGATGTTAATGTCATTGAATACTCTTACTAGTGTGTTAGTAGATACTATTTCAAGGCTCATTTCAGTTTCACGCCTAGCTTAGTAATTTGCCTTGTCCTAGATAACAAAGTCTGAAGCTTATTAGAAATTTTACTTTGAGATTTGATTCGTGAGAAGAAAGCAACTAGATATGAACTGGATCAAATGCGCCTCAATAAAACAGTAATTCTTAGAGCTAGTAAATTTATTCTGAAAGTTAAATCTAAAAACATTACTTGAATGTTTAAAAATATTTCAAATTAAGTTATTCCTTCAGTATCTTATTAATGTTTTAATTGGGATTATTTGTGTTTTCTCCAACCTATAGACAAACAAATCTGAAAGAACCTCAATTTTTTTCTCTCTCTCATGCACTATGAAATGTCATGTAACATTACCTCTTAGAATTCTTCACGGAAGGTTTTAGAGGTAGTAGTAGTGATTTGATTTCCTGTTATAGTATAGTCTATAAGTTTTTATTAAAAGAATTAACCATAAGGTAACAGTGTTTAAACATAGCATAATATTCATGTATGTATAAAGTAAAATCTCTTTAGTTCAAACTCTAATTTTAGGAATTTCTGATATTAAGAAAAGTAAGTTGTCAGTCAGAGCCAGGAAGTAGGTTGAAGTTCATGTTCATATTATCTACAGATTGCAACTGGATTTTGAAGGTGATTTTTAAGAGAAAATTAGTCTTCAATTATCCTATCATTTTAAAAGCACCCTTTTATGATTATGTTGATTACCAAACTGAAATCATTTTGAGGGAGTAACATACAAATCATTTGTATATGTTAAGACAGATTCCTTAAGGAGTCCTAGTTGGACGAAACTTGCAGTTATTGCACAGGTTTGAAAGTAAATTGTAAAGCTGTGACTCAAATTTGGCAATTGATTCAGCATACTTTCAAGTAAGGAAGAGATTCTAAGATTTTACTCTAAAAAACCATTAATCTGGGAAGGAAAGTTTCATAAATTTTTGCAGCCAGATCTTACTCTGCTTCAGTGTTTTATCACACAACAATGTCCATGTTTTGCAGCGGAGTGGCCTCCTTAGGCCTGTCCTCCGTGGAGCACATCACTCACAGCCTCCTGGGTCGCCCCCTGTCTCGGCAGCTGATGTCTCTTGTGGCAGGACTGCGGAATGGAGCCCTTTTACTCACGGGAGGAAAGGTACGAGGTGGAAATGTGCTCATTTTCATTAACTAGCAACTTTTCTTTCCTCTCTGGGTTTTGATCATGTTATATATAGTTATTAATACAAGATATGGAAAACTTTTCACTAATATTTTCGAGTGCCTGGTGTAGATATTGGGGAAGTGGTGATGACTCAGGTGATGCTCCCCCTGTCATTTTTCTGTATCAGTTGATACAATTGTATGGTTTTTGTTTTTTAGGATATTGATCGGGTTTGTGATAGGGTTGATTGATTTTTTAAATATTGAACCAGATTTATTCTTTTTATACATTGCAGAGCTCTTTTTGCTAATATTCTGTTGTGGACTTTTACGCCTAAGTTCATGAGAGATATTAGCCCATAGTTTTCTGTTTCCGTACCCTCTTTGTCTGGTTTTGCTGTCAGGGTAATAAAGAGTTGAGAGGTGTTACCTACTGTCCTGTTTTCTGAAAGAGATTATACAAAATTGGTGTTCATTCTTCCTTAAACGATAAAAGTGAAACCATCTGGGCCTGGAGATGTTTTTATCATTAACTTAATTATAAATTCAGTGTCCTTGTTTGTCAGTTTTATCTTGGCAGACATTTGGTAGTTTGTAGTTTTTGAGGAATTGTTCTATTTCTTCTAAATTGTCAAGTTTATGTGCATAAAATTGTTTGTAGTGTTTTCTTATTATCCTTTTAGTGACTATGGAATCTGTTGTGAAGTCGTTTCCTGATATTGGTGATTTGTGTCTCTCTCTCTTTTTTTCTTTTTTTTTTTTTTTCCTTAGGACACTCTCCATCACAGTTGACTTTATTGAAAGTGAAATTGCCAAATGAAGAGTCATAAAATTAGCTGGGAATTTGGACTTTTCTTGTAAAGTTTGTCATATAGAAGTTAATATACGGTGCTGTTTCACTCAAATCCAAAATATGTGGGTCCAGGGTTACGTGTATTTGCTTGGGCTGCCATCATAAAGTACCACAGACTGGGTGGCTTAAAAACAGAAATTTATTTTCTCATAGTTCTGGAAGCTAGAAGTCTGAGAGGAGAGTGTCAGCAAGATTGGTTCCTTCTGCAGAGACGATCTGTTCCAGATCTCTCTCATTGACTTGTAAGTGGTCATCTCCCTGAGTCTCCACCTTATCTCCTTTCTATATGTCTCTGTGTCCAAATTTCCTCTTCTTATAAGGATACCAGTATTGGATTAGGGCCCACCTAATGACTTCCTTTTAACTTGATTTCCTCTGTAAAGATCCTATCTCCAAATGTGGTCATATTCCACTGTACTGGGGGTTAAGACTTTAACATACAGATTTTTTTTTTTAATGTGTCTCTCTCTTTTTAAACTGTCAGTCCTTTTAGAGATTTCCTGACCTTTCACAAGGCCTGCAGTTTTATTATCTAGTAACAGTGTTGTTGCCAGGGTATAGTATAGTGTTTATGAGTCTTTGGGCTCTTTAAATTTTTGTTTATTGATTTTTAGAGAAACGGAGAGAGGAGGAGTGGGGTGGGGGGAGATTGAGAGATCACTTCGTTGTTCCAATTATTTGTGCATCTATTGGTTGTATCTTGTATCTTGTTTGTGCCCTGACAGGTGAATACACCCACAACCTTGGCGAATGGGGACGATGCTCTAACCAATTGAGCTAGCTGGCCAGGGATTCTTTGTGCTTTTTTTTTTCCAGTTCAAAATTTTAAGGCTTTGCCCTGGTTAGGGTAGCTTAGTAGATTGAGCACAGGCTGCAAACCAAAGAGCTACAGGTTTGATTCTCAGATGGGGCACATTCCTGGGTTGCAGGCCAGGTCCCCAGTAGTGGGTGTGTGAGAGGCAACCACACATTGATGTTTTCCTTCCCCTTTCTCCTTCCCTTCCCCTCCCTCTAAAAATAAATAAATAAAGTCTTAAAAAAAAAAGATGCTCCATTTGTGTAAAATTAATAAATTATCTTTACAAAAATTTTAGGCTTTTAAAATTTCTGTTCACTTTTAACTCCAACATAACTTAATTTTCCTGCTACTAGTCCAGTTGCTTTCTTCCAATTTTTATTGTAAAAAAGATATGTAGAAACTACTCCAATAAGTTTCATGAGTCTCCACACTGAGAAACTAGAAAAGAACGAACAAATTAAACCCAGTGTAAGCAGAAGAGAAATATTGGCTTGGCCAAAAAGTTTGTTTAGTTTTTTTTTCCTGTTCGATGGTTCTATTAGTGCTTCCTTGCCTTAACTTCATTTGAAACAAATTTGTTAGATTATATTGTGACAGCTGTCATATCAGCATGCATTTAAAAAAAAAACAAATTTGGTGCATTTTTGTGTAGCCATTTTAATAATGAAGAAGGAAATAAGCAACATTTTCGGTATATTGTGGTTTGTCATTTCAAGAAAGGTGAAAACACAACTGAAACGCAAAAAAGTTGGTGCAGTGTATAGAAGAAGGTGCTGTGACTGATTGAACATGTCAAAAGTGGTTTGCAGAGTTTCTTGGTACTATTGACATTTTGGCCAAATGATTCTTTGCTGTGGGGCTGTTTTATGCATTGGAAGGTGTGTAGCAGCACCCTGGCCTCTACCCACTAGAAGCCAATAGTGGGAGACAGCTGACATACTCAAAATATTCAAATCAATGAAGTTATTAGTGAAAATGAAAAATGTGTCTTTTATTTTATGGAAAAAAAACCAGACTTTTTGGTCAAACCAATAATAATTAGAGCAGAAATCAATGAATTGAAAATGTAATCAATGGAGAAAATACATGGAACTAAAATCTGCTTCTCTGAAAAGATTGAGGAAATTGATAAGCTTCTAGCCAAGCTAAGAAAAGAAAGAGAGGATCTGATGTGCAGCATGGTGGTTATAGGTAACGGTATTATACACCTGAGGTTGCTGAGAGAGCAGGTCTTAAATGTTCCCACCACGAAAAGAAAGGGTAATTGCGTGAGGGAGGGGTGACGGTGTTAATTACCTCTGTCCTGGTCGTCAGTTCGCAGTGTCTTAAGTGTGTCAGATCGTTGTGTTGTGTACCTTAAACTCACCCAAAGTCCTTATTTCACAATGATAGCCCAGTTAAGCTGGGGAAAAAGAATAAAGGAATTTTGAATTTATCATACGAGGCCATGATAGAATTTGCATTATTTTACTTTTACATATTTTTAATTTTAAGTGGAAATAGAGCACTCAGCAAAGTGTACAAATTATAAACCAAATGGATTGTTAAAAGTAACCCCCTGTGAATATGGATTACTAATATCTGAAAGAGGGAGAAAACCAATGTATATTAAAAAACTATAAAAACCTACCAATGTGTAGCCTTTCTATAGGGCACTATAGCAATTCATAGCAAAATTTTAAATATGTAAAACAAACAAAGGTTTTGATGTAATTGCACTTCTAGATATTATTCTAAACATATAACCTGCCAAATAAGTAAACTCAGATGTAGGTGTATATTTATTTTAGCTTTACTTGCAGTATTTAGACATTGGAAGCAGAGTGGATATACAGTTAAGAAGGCTTTTTGAATGTTGTGGTCCAGTGCATCCCACAGTGGCATTGCACTAGGGAGTGGACTCACTGCGTATTTGTTGATAAAGAGGACAGTGGTTTACTGTAAACTCCCATAAATACTGTAATCCCATCTTCCTAAATGCTCATAAGATGTATGTGGAATGCCTGTAAGGATGATACATCAAAACAATTGACAGAGGTTACTTCTGTGCAGTGGGATGATTACAGAAGACTTTTACCTTTCTCTACTAAGTATTTATAATTATTATGTATTTTTAATTGATCACGCTATTACAGTTGTTCCAGTTTTTTCCCCTCAACCCCCTTCTACCCAGCATCCCTCACTCCATCCAGCAATACCCCCTCCTTTGTTCATGTCCATGGGGCTTGCATATGAGTTCTTTGGCAACTCCATTTCCTATACTTGCTGTTAACGTCTCCCTGCCTACTCTGTACCTATCAATTTGTATTTCTTAATCCCTTCACCTTTTCCCCCATTCCCTCAGACCCACTTCCCACTGGCCACCATCCCAATGGTCTCCACATCTGTGATTCCATCTCTGTTCTGCTTGTTTGCTTAATTTGTTTTTTAGATTCAATTGTTGATCATTATGTATTTATTGCCATTTTAATATTTATAGCTTTGATCTTTTTTCCTAAAGTAAGTCCCTTTAACATTCCATATAATAATGATTTGGCAATAATAAATTCCTTTAACTTCACCTTGTCTGGGAAGCACTTTATCTGCCCTTCCATTCTAAATGATAACTTTGCTGGGTAGAATAATCTCTGTTGTAGGTCCTTGCTTTTCATCACTTTGAATATTTCTTGCCAGTACCTTCTAGTCTGCAAAGTTTCTTTTGAGAAATCAGCTGACAGTCTTATGGGAACTCCTTTGTAGGTAATTACCTGCTTTTCTCTTGCTGTTTTTAAGATCCTCTCTTTATCTTTAACCTTTGGCATTTTAATTGTGATATGTCTTGTTGTGGTACTCTTTGTATTCCATCTTGTTTGGGACTGTCTGTGCTTCCTGGACTTGAATGTCTATTTCCATCGCCGAATTAGGGAAATTTTCTTTCATTTTTTTAAAACAGGTTTCCAATTTCTTTTTCTCTTCCCCGTCTGGCACCCCCATGATGCAAATCACTTGAAGTTGTTCCAGAGCCTCCTTACACTATCCTCAATTTTTTGGAATCTTTTTTCTTCTTGCTACACTGATTGGATGTCTTTTTATTCCTTATGTTCCAAATTAGTTATTTGATTCTTGGCTTCCTTCACTGTGCTGTTTTTATTCTGTAAATTGCTCTTTATTTCAGTTAGTATATCCTTAATTTCTGCATGGGTCTTTTCTATACTGTCGAAGTCCCCACTGAGTTCCTTGGGCATCCTAATAACCAGTGTTTTCAACTCTGCATCTGATAGATTGCTTATCAACATTTTGTTTAGCTCTTTTTCTGGAGTTTTGATCTGTTCTTTCATTTGGGTCATGTTTCTTTGTCTCCTTATTTTGGCAGCCTCCCTGTGTTTGTTTCTGTGTATTAGGTAGAGCTGCTTTGACTCTGTGTCTTGATTGCTAGAGTGGTCGGTGATGCAGGCTGTGAAATAATTCACCAAGAAAGAAACTGCAGCGAGCAAAGTTTTATTTTACTTTCCCAAGAGAGGGAAGGGGCTGGTACAGAGACATGCACCAGCACTGAGGGGTGGGAACTTTGAGCTTTCATTGGATTATAAAAGGGTGAGGGGGTTGCTGTTATGTGCCCCCCTGGGCTGTTAGGGTTGTTGCAGCACAGGAGGTTTCGGGTGGTTTTGCATAAGCTGCAGTTTGCACCACTGTTATCTTCTGCCTTTGTCGTGGGGGATGGTTACATGTTCTGTTCTTGCTTTCCAGTAATTTCCAGTCCTGAGGATGTTATCTTAGAAGAATAAAATGTCTGTCTTATTTAACAAGGTCACAGGCCTGCTCAGCAAATGGTGCCACAATAGCAAAAGGCTCTGACTTTGTTTTCTTTGGTAGCATGGCCTAATGTAGTAGGTGTCCTGTAGGGTCCAGTGACACAGCCTCTCCTATATGCCAAGCTGTATACTCGAGACGCTCCCTCCGTATTGGCTGAGTTACTCCCTCATCTTGTAGATGAGTCTTGATTGCTGTCAGCAGGTCAGTGGGAGGACTGGGATGAATGGGAGACAGCTGGTAGGACTGGCTGTGACCCCTGGCCAGCCACTGCCTCCCTCTGTGGCTTGTGGAAGTGATGAAGTGGTCCTCCCACGTGGTCGACGTGGTCTGTAACTGTCTGCTGGGTGCGCAGGCCCTGGGTTTTCCCGGATGATGTAGGCCAAGTTGAGCCTCCACCTGTGTTCTGTCTGGGGCCCTGTGGTGTAAGCTGTAAGCAATCTGCAGATGGCTGCTGCTAGTGCCAAGCCTGGGGCCACTCTGAGTGGTGAGGGGTGGGGAGGCTGGGCTCAGCTGTTGCTTGTTTGAGCAGATAAAGATCTGAAGCCTGCACCTACCCCAGCCCTTCATATGGGAAAGCCACTGTTACCAGGGTGGGAGGGTTGCTTGGGTGGGCCGGTAAGTTGGATGGGGCAGACCCTTAGGTAATTGTCAGGGTGGGGCTTACCTTGTGAGTCAGGTTGAAAGACATTCAGATATGGTGCCACCTCACTGTGGCTTTGGTGGAGAGGGCTCAGAAAATGTAAGATAGCCAGTCTCTGCAGTTCTGTCTGGGAGGAAGCTGTCCCCCAGCTGTCACCATAATGCCATACACTTCAGTTCCCTCCCCCCCGCCCATACTGCTGGTGCCCTTCAAGCTGCTGCCCCGGTGCTGGAGACCAGAGGGAGTGAGTCTGTGTAAGTCTGTGCGCTGTGCAATCATTGTGTTAACCTTATGGTTATATAACATTTGAATCTTGCTGTTAATGCTAAGAAGATGGAACCTCCTGGTTTTTTGTAGAATATTATGTGTTTTCTTGGCTAGACTTGAGTACTTAGAAAACAGTTTTTTCCTACTTATACAGCAGTGGGATTTGCCCTTTTACAACGTCCTGAACCCACATTTTCACTCCTTCCCATTAATTTACTTGATGTTAAATGTGACTCACCATGATGTGATGCTAGGGTTCCAGTGATGTGGGTTCCCTCAGCTTTATTGAGCTGTAGTTGTCATACAACATTATGTCATGCATATTTGATTGATGAGGCTTAATTTTTGTGGTTGCCACAGTGACAAGACCTTTTTCTGTGACTGAATATATTGAGAGTTCTTATGAATTAACTATTTTGTAGGGAAGTGGAAAATCAACTTTAGCCAAGGCAGTCTGTAGAGAAGCATTTGACATACTGGATGCCCATGTGGAGATAGTTGACTGTGAAGCTTTGCGAGGTATGAACACTGTACGTAACTCCCTTTTTGGGTAGAAAGACAGAAATGTTATTACTTAATGCTGTGAACTTAATAAATTACAACTATCTAATTTGAAACTCCTTAGAAATTTTAAATCTTTGTCCAGCTTTCTAATGTTTTAATAAATTTTTGAAAACTCTCCATAGTTAATGGAAGCCTATTTTTTTCTAGCCAAAACTCTTAGAATATTTTCCTGGAAATGCCACCCCGAGAAAGTTTGAGTTTAGAATGTACACTGATGGGTATGACCTGTCCCTGCATTGCTGTGGGAGACTGGCAGAGTGGTGCCAGGCGGGGGGCGGTGAGTGGGTCTGGGCGGCAGAACGGAGAATTACAGTTGGCCGCATGCACGTCTGTGCTTTTAAAAGTCTTCGACGTTGTCATCTGTTCAACAGAGAAAATGACTAGAAATATTTTACCCTGAGTAGTTATTTTTCTTCCCTTGGTTACCACTGCCCTATCATCCCAACTCGCCATTTTACTTTCAGGTATTTTTTTAGTCTAGTATATGATAAGAAACTACGAAACAACCTTGGAAAACCCACTATCTCGTATGCTGTTAAGGTGGTTTTGGAGAGATTGCCCATCTCTCAGTCCTGTTTGAGGCTTCATGCGAAAATTTTGTTTTAGAGCTAAATAACAGGAACTCTTTACATTGGCTTATGAGTTGGTATATTTTCTGTTCTTTGAAAATTAAAACTTTGGTCTATGGCCATACCACCCTGAATGCACCCGATCTCATCTGAAAATTAAAACTTTGTAATTCAGTGGGAAGTTTAAAACCAAATTTATGATTCAAATATAGCAACTCTAGGGTCATTTGTTTTAATGTTATCTGAAGCTTGATCTCCTATTCTCATTTACGTTTTCCCACAACCCGCTTCCATTTTACTATTTTGTTTTAAGCCATCTGAAATTCTGTATAGCATGAGGCTAGGTATAGATACATACATACAGAAATTGCAGTAACATATTCCTTTTTTATAAAATTCAGTACTTAGTCCTTCAATGTGGTATTAATGAAACCATATACATGATTAACAAATTTTAACGATTGGCATTTAACAAACTGTGTATCGAATCTTCATAGTTGAGTCAATATTGAGCTTTTCTAATGCTTTCAAAAGGTCGGTCTGAACTTCCCTAATCCTGAAATAACATTAAACCACTTAAAATCTTCTGTCTTAAGGAAAAAGGCTTGAAAACATACAAAAAACCTTAGAGGCAGCTTTCTCGGAGGCAGTGTGGCGGCAGCCTGCAGTTGTTCTGCTGGATGACCTGGATCTCCTGGCCGGCAGGCCGGCCCCGCCGGAGCAGGAGCACGGCCCTGAGGCGGTGCAGAGCCAGCGGCTGGCACATGGTAATGGCAGCGCACCCTCTCTCTGGCTTCAGGCCTTTCTCTCTTACAGCGTTTCTGGTCTTAGTGGTGAATCCGCTCTCTTCAGAGAATAGACTATATCTATGCTATGTGTTGCTTTTGAGCTTCTGGTAGCATTCTACACTTGTTTTGTGTTAGCAACATTGGTGGAAGAAGGGCAGTGTGAAGAGTCTGCAACTTCGTGCCAGTCTTTGGGGCCTGTTCACTCTCCTGTACTGATTAGAAATTGCTTAATTGTACAGATTTACTCTAGCTTTGTTCATTTGACAAATATTTGTCTAAAGCTTGTGCACAGTCTGTGTTTTCAAAGTCCAGGAGAAGAGAGAAAAGTAAACAGAAGGTTTGTAGTTCGGAATATTAATAATAATGATAGCTGCCATGTGTTCAGTGCCCTTTCTGGGCTAGGGACTGGCTTTGTACTGTACACACAGAAGTTCTCCTAGTTTTTCAGGTGGGTAAATAGAAATGAAAGAATAGGTCATTTTGACCAGGGTGACATAACTAGGAGGTGGTCTGGTATCCTCTGGAGTATTACAGGATACTAGGGGAGCACATACCCAAAACTGGGTGTGGTATGGGGGTTGAAGAGTTATCAGGGAAGGCTTCTTGGAAGAGTTGATAACTGAGGTGAGTTATTTTTTAATTTTTTAAAAAAGATTTTTATTTATTTTGAGAAAGAGGGAGAGAGACATCAGTGTGTGATTGCCTCTTGTGTGCCCCCAATTGGGGACCTGGCCTGCAACCCAGACATGTGCCCTGACTGGGAATCGAACCAGTGACTCTTTGGTTTGCAGGCCAGTGCTCAATCACTGAGCCACCCCAGCCAGGGCCTGAGATGAGTTTTGATGGAGGAGTAGAAATTAGTGTGAAGCAGCTTCATGCTAATGAGGAACCAAAGGAAGTGTCTGCAGGCAAAGGCACAGGTACAAGAATCATGCTGTTACAGAATAACTCATGACTGGGGCTGAGAATTCAAGAAGAGGACTGGGTCAGGGGCACTGGAAGCTTTGGCAGCATTTAGCTGCCTCAAAGTTCTTGAGAGTGAAAATAGATACAAAATGCAACCTCAGTGGCTCGGTTATATAAACTGGTGTTAGTCTCACATTTCCAAGCCTATAGCACTTTCAAGGCCTGTTAGTGTGGTGTCGAAGGGCATGCTGCCTGTGTCTGCCTCAGGACTCAGACATATGCTCCTAATGCCTGGTTCTGGTTTGACCTCATGCCAACCAAACTTACAAGGCTTGGGGTGGAAAGAGATTGTTCAAGAGGTCAGGAATATGAGCTACATTTTGCTTTATTAACAGAACACAATGTGGACATTTATCATCCTTCCATAATACTTATTTCAGAGACTCCTTTTCATTTACTTGACAAGATCCAGTAGTCAGAAACCTTACTAGGCATTGTTCTGAGCATACAGTGCCTCCTGTGCCCCCTCTATTAGATTGGTTAGAGCCTGGCCAAAAATTTTAGGTCCTTAGTAGATGAATGAATGAATAAATGAATGAATGAATTTTTAAAAGGTATGAAGGAGCCTAACCATTCATACTCTGACTTAAAGCACGACTTTAGGTTATTATTTTTAATGAATGTATAATTTAAACTTCTTATGTTTATATTGACTAAGCTTTTAACACTATATTGTTTAATTCTAGCTTTGAACGATATTTTGAAAGAGTTTATTTCCATGGGAAGTTTGGTTGCGCTGATTGCCACAAGCCAGTCTCAGCATTCTCTCCATCCTTCACTTGTTTCTGCTCAAGGAATTCACACATTTCAGTGTGTCCACCATATTCAACCTCCTGATCAGGTAACATGCTGCTTTGGAAGGTTGTTGAAATGTATCCTTTATGTGAACTATTTTTGAGTTTTATTAATTATTTGTGGCTTTAAACTTAATGCTTATGTTAATATTTTAAAAGGTGGCATTTGATGCATATTATGTTTAGATACAATTTCCATTCATAACTGTCTGAAATGTTACTTTGTACTTTCCAAGGAAATGGCTTTTTTGAAAACAGCATTTCTTCTTTTTTTAAACTAAAGTTTTCTTTTTTCCAATTCCATTTAAAAAGGAACAAAAACCCTAAGAATTCTGAATTGTTTCAGTTTTTCATTGGTGAAATCAGTAAATACACCATAGAAATTAGAATTTTTTCAGCCTCATTGAGGTATAGATGACAAAACTGCACGTATTTAAAGTATACAACATGATGATTTGATACACATTGTGAAATATTTACTACAATATCTTAATTAACACACCACCTCACATAATTGCTTTTCTTTTTAAATATTTTATTTTTTATTTTAGAGAGAGGGAAGGGAGGGAGAGAGTGGATAAGAAACATCGACGCGTGAGAGAAACATCAATTGGTTGCCTTCTTTATGCGCCTCAGGCAACCGAGGCTGCAACCCAGCCATGGCCCTGACTGGGAATCAAACTGGCGACCTTTCGGTTCTCGGGATGATGCTCCAACCAACTGAGCCACACTGTCTGGGGCAGTAATTATCTTTTTTAAGCATTTTTTCTTAATGAGAAAGAGCAGTGAGATTGCAAATAGATCTACTTTAAAAATTCAATTAACTGATTTTATTTTTTTACCAGCACGGATATTCTGTACCCACTACAATTCCACATCCAGTTCCAACATGTTACTCTTTCCCTCACACCACTAAGCAATTCTTGGACACAAGCTGGGTGCCCTACACAATTCAACTCAATTCTTTTATTTATTTTTTGTATTTTATTTAGTCTTTCTTTCTTTCTTTCTTTCTTTCTTTCTTTCTTTCTTTATTTATTTATTTTGCTTTACCTTTTAGACTCCTTTTACCCCCTCCCTCCAGCAGTCACCACACTCTAATACTGTTTACCTGGAGATGGGTCAGACCCCACAGGTTAAGGGCTCAGTCCCCCCAGACAGCCCTCCACTTCAGACACAATTTCAAGTCTGGGCTGTTACCTGCACTTCTAACTGGGTAAAACAGAGGTTCCCACAGCCCCCTCCTTGGGGACCCCTCCTCGATTAATGTGCTGGGGCAGCTCACACAATTCAAGACACTGGTTTACTCACTATACCGGTGTGTTACAGAGGATGTTAAAGGGTATGAGTCAACAGCCAGATGAAGAGACACATAGGGTGAGGTCCTGTCCTCCTAAAAGAGCTTCTGCCCTATGGATTTTGGGGCCCAGCACCTTGGCACATGGAAGTATCTGATTCACCAACTCAGAGGCTCTCTGAACCCCCTCCTTTGGACTGTTTTGGAGGCTTCATTACATTGATGTGATTGATTAAATCATTGACCATTGGCAGTTGATTCAGCCTCCAGCTTCTCTTCCCCTCTGGGGAGTCAGGAGATGGGTCTGAAAATTTCAACCTCTGTTTATGGTTGCTTCCCCTGGCAACCAGCCCCTATCTTTAGGTGCTTTCCAAAATCACCTTGTTAACATAAATTCAGGTGTGATTAAAAGGGATTTTTTATTATAATATCAAGACACCTCCTGGCTGGCGTAGCTCAGTGGATTGAGTGCAGCGGCGAACCAAAGCATCTCAGGTTTGATTCCCAGTCAGGGTACATGCCTGGGTTGCAGGCCACGGCCCCCAGCAACTGCACATTGATGTTTCTCTCTCTCTCTTTCTCCCGCCCTTCCCTCTCTCAAAATAAATAAATAAAATCTTTAAAAAAATTTTTTAAAAGAAGAGTACAATGAAGGCAACAACAGAATGTTAAAAAAAAGAGACACCTTTATCATTCTTATCACTTAGGAAATTCTAAGGGCTGTAGGGAATCTGTGCCAGAAAAAGAGACAAAGACCAAATATATATTTCATATTATAAATCACAGAATCACAAGTACATATGGCATGTTGTCTCCTTTAGGCACTCAAGTTCATGATGGTTTTAGTGGCAGTGGCACATCTGGGACTGGCAAGCACATTTTAACTTCTTACTTAAAATTCTTACCTAGCATCTACCCTGAATACTCAGACCCTGTGCTAATTGACTGTTACTGAAGAATAAAGTATTATACCTATTATTAAACACAATGGAATGATAGTAGTATAGTGGTATTGGTCATTGAACATGTTTTTAGAAGTAAGTTTTATAGGAACAAAAAAAAAACACAGTAACCAGATTTTACTAAAAAGGCTTCTTACTGGAGGAAGAAATAGCAATCATTTATCAGTATTTATTTTTATAACTTACTAGATATAACTGAAGAAAAATTATTTATTATAAAATGTACAGTTTGCTCACTTTTAACATGTGTATGTACCATGACACCATCACCACAGTTAGGGCAGCAAACACCTCCCTCACTCCCGGATGTTTCCTGGTGCCCCTTTGCCGCCCCTCCCTCCCCCACTCTGCGCAGGGATAACCACCAGAGTGCTTCCCGCCACTGTAGGTGATGCTGGCCTGGTAGTTCTCAAAGTATATGCACTAAATATACAGCCGAGCAAAATTAGAAATTTGATTTTTTTTTCTTCAGGAACAAAGACATGAAATTCTGCATAATGTAATAAAAAATAAACTGGACTGTGACATAAACAAGTTCACTGATCTTGACCTGCAACGTATAGCTAAAGAAACTGAAGGGTTTGTGGCTAGAGATTTTACGGTGCTTGTGGATCGAGCCATACATTCTTGTCTCTCTTATCAAAGTATATCCACCAGGGAAGGTATGTTTTACTATTAAAACCAAAATTTGGAATCTTTATTCCGTGATGTAGAAATGTAATTGTAATAAAGCGAGCATTAAATATATTCCATTAAAGTATTCAAATACATAGTTATTTCAGTAGAAGATTGACATTACTAGCTAAGTTAATTGACATATTTTGAAAATTCATATACAGATAGGACGACCAAAAGTAGTTTTGTTCATTTTTAAACAGAATTAGTTTTAACAACACTGGACTTCCAAAAGGCTCTCCAAGGATTTATTCCTGCATCTCTGCGAAACGTCAACCTGCATAAACCTCAGGACCTGGGCTGGGACAAGATCGGTGGGTTACACGAAGTGCGGCAGATACTCATGGACACTATCCAGTTACCAGCCAAGGTACTTAAAAAAATCCAGTACTCCCAGACGAACCGCAGAGTCGTTGGCTTTGGCTCCCTGTGTTGGCTTCCCCAGTCTCAGTTCGATCTAACAGGTATTTACTTAGTTACCAGAGAAGAGTCTCGCACTGCTTTTAGTACACTAACAGGTTTTTAAAGTATTTGTTATACTCCTTGCCCATAAGAATCCTATAAGGAAAACTGGGGTGATAGTTACAGTAAATACATTTTGATGTAGATTTCGTAACTCTTATATTTTGCTGGGCGTGTACCAAAGCAGAACAAGCTGTCAGCTGGGATTTGAACAGAAATAGATGGGAATCAGCCGGGAAGTGCAAGAGTCATCTCGGTCACAGAACAGATGGATAAGCCCGATTTCCATACTCTGGGTGGCAGTCCTGAAGGCGGGGTTATCAGGCAGCACAGACCCAGCAGATGGCAGGACACAGGGAGCGAGTGTAGGTCGCTCTTTAAATCAGAAGGTCGAGTCTAGGGGTTAGTGTGCTTGAATCGGAAACCTGAGAGAAGGATCACTGCCTGAGGTCAGGGACCTGCACAGAGGAGAGAGATGGGGAAGGACCTTAGCAGAATTAGATGGGAGATTTCACTGTTATTACCCAAGCTTTTCTACCATTTTCTTTCTTTGAATATACATAGCTGTCATATGAATAGAGGGCAGTGTCCTTGTGAAAAGATTGGTTTTAATTTTCTTAATGCAATACTTTTATAATGTTAATTAAACAGGAAAAAATGGAAAAAATTTGATGCGGCTACATAGATTTTATGTAGAATGTGTGCTATGGTCCAGCTGAGAAAAATCTGAGGTAGTTCGCTTGAGTCCATTTTCCATCATTGCTCTGTAATAGAGGTGGCAGTTACTGCCATCTGAATACTTTCTTCTGTACATTGATATTTGGCTGCTGCTTAGTCATTCATTTCGGACCTGAGCTCTTGGTCACACTTTCGTGTTTTCCAGTACCCAGAGTTATTTGCGAACTTGCCCATACGACAGAGAACAGGAGTGCTGCTGTACGGGCCTCCTGGGACAGGGAAAACCCTGCTCGCTGGAGTCATTGCACGAGAGAGTGGGATGAATTTTATCAGCGTCAAGGTATGTTGTGCATTTCTCTTTTTTCTTTTTTTACTGATATAGTGTTTATGTGACATTAATTAACCATTGAGCAATTCAAAGCATTGAATGCCGTCACAATACTGTGTGACTGTTCCTTCTTTCTAGTTTCTAAACTCTCCATCCCATTCCCCATTCCCTCCTTCCCCCAGCAACCACTGATTTGCTTTCTGTCTCATGGATTTGCCTGTTCTGGACATGTCATATAGAAGGAATTATATGTCACGCAACAGGCTTCTGTCCCTTAACATAATATGTTCAATGTTCATCCAAGTTGTAGCGCGTACTGTAGTCCTTTTACGCCTGAACAATATTCCTTTGTATGGGTGTGGCACAATATGTGTATGTGTCATCATTGCTAAACATTTAGGTTGTTTTCACCTTTTGACTGTTACAAATAATGCTGCTCTAAATTGTGTACAAATTTGTGTGTAGACATGTTTTCATTTCTCTTGAATATCTATACCTTGGAGTGTAACTGCTGAGTGATAGGGTGATTCTATGTGTAGCTTTTTGAGAAACCCGAGACTGTTTTTCACCGTGACTGCACCATTTTGTTCTCACCAGCATGCCTGAGGGTCTCTCTCCACATTCCCGCCAACACCATTTATGTCTCTTGATTGTGGGTTTTATATTTGGAAAACTAGTAGGAACAGTGACCCATTTATTAAAGCTGTGAGGCACATTGAATAATGAGCCACCTCTCTTGTAGGGCTCACTGTGTTTCTGCTCAAGGCAAATCTTCATGCATTATACATAGAATTACACATAAATAATCAGAGAGCGAAGAGCACACTGTACTTGAAGGGAGAAGAAAACCTAGAAGATTAGGGGCTGGAGAGCACACTGAGGCGGGAGGCTGGGTTTTTACGGTTCTGTCATTTGTTGGCCGTGTTTCTCCTTCACTTGTGTCACACTAGGTCTAAGTGTTTTCAGATACCAGGTGAGTGTGGTAATTAAGGGACATGCTAGCATGTCTCATAGGCCATGGGTAGGCCTCATAGCCCACTAGTCTGGGGTATGATTTCTTTGTTGTGTGGGTTCAGGGTCCAGCAAGGTTAGTATACCAAAGTGTGGTTACATTGCAGGCATATATTGTGACGTGATTCATATATAACCTGAAAGCCCGTGCAGTAAATTCACGATCCAGTTAACGCCTACCCTTCTTTCATCATGTGAATTGTTGTGAGCTGGTTTCATGGCAATAATGGAGAAACACTATAATGTTTACAATTTCCTGTCTTCTTTTTTCTGGATTCTGGAATAACTGTGACCATGTTCTTCTTTTTGCTTGTCATTAGAATATAGTTCCACTATTTTTAAAAAGACATAATTTTCGAGATTAAAACTTGTGATAATTGTTGTATTTTAGATTGTTCCATCAGGGAGGACATCTTACCCCTTTAGTAAATCCCCAAATCATGATTCGGGGTGAGTTCTCCGTGGAAAGGTTTCAGTAGCAAGCTCCAGCTCCGGGGCTGGGGCAGGGCCAGTCCCCGGAGGTGTGCTCCCAGGACAGGGTCCTTGCACTGACACCAGTGTGCTGCTGCCTAGTCCCCCATGTTTGGCCTTAGTTGTTTCTTGTTCCATCCTCTGTAGTTCTCTGATTGTGTTAAGGAAATCTAATTAAATGCTGGTATATTAATAGATATGTAGATGGCTGTGTATTAGATATTCTTGATTTGGGTCACATATACTGATCAGTATTTGGTCTTTTTGAGGTAATAATTTTTCACTGGAGATCACTTTAGGGCCTATTCAGTTTTTTGTTTTAAATTTTAAGATCCCAATTTAAAATACTGTCCTTATTATTGATTTTGTTATATGTAGTAAAGTTTGTTTTAGATTGCATATTCTTCAACTTCTGTACAAATAAACTGGCCTCAGTAATTGAAGATGCTGATTAAAGTAATTCATCTTATTACATATTTTTTGGAATTTCCAAAGATTTGAGAAAGATGGAATGTTTTCCCTTTGTAAACCATTCACTGCTTTACTAAACAAGTAATTACTCAGCACTTACACAGTCAGTGTGTGATACACCGTCGGCTGGTGGTGGATGCTGATGAGGAAGGCGAGCAGGGTCAGGAGGTGCACAGTCACTTCCCTGGGCTGGGTCACAGAGGGGGTCGTCCGTGAGGCCTTTCTGAGGACCTGGCGTTGGGTCGGAGATCTACGTGGAACAAACCAGTGGGCCATGAGACTGTCTGGGGGCAGATGTTATAGGCAGAGGAGACCAGGGTGGGACTTGTGGTGTGATATTTATTCCAGCCACATAATTTTAAATGTGTTTGAGACATTTATTTAATCATTAAAATTTTTTCATGACTGCATTTAGACTTAGTCTTAAACAAAAATTATATTTCATTTTTAAAAAATTTTATCTTACTCTTATTTAATTTTATTTTATCTAATAGGGGCCGGAGTTACTCAGCAAATATATTGGAGCAAGTGAACAAGCTGTTCGGGATATTTTTATTAGGTTGGTTACCTATGAGTGTTTTTTAAGCCGCTGACTCTATTATCTATCAATCAATGTTGTTAGGTCTTCATTTGTTTTTGTTTGTGGGTTTTTTTGTTTTGTTTTGTTTTAGAACTAATATTTTAGACCTGTGATTTATGTGGAGAACAAAGATTCTGTTTCACTGAATACCACTTAAATATAAAACATTTTCAGTATTGAGTTTTGGAAATTGTTTGGTTTTATGTTTACAATAGAAATATTCCTGAAGTGTTCAAAGTGGAATCATAAGTGGTCATTCAAAAGACTCTCCAAGTAGATCCTAGTATGAAGCACATAATCACTCTAGTTTATCTTTTTTAAACTAAGATTCCACATGGCCAACTTAATTAAAATAGAGTATAGCTATTGCTGCATTTATATAAAATACATATGAATAAGAAACTGATATTTAAGAATCAAGATAATTATTTAAATATCAGATTATAGGGAGTTTTCAAATTAAAGCTACTTTATTCTAAAATTTTATTATAAAATAAGCCATTAGAAGAATATATGTAATATACATATATATTTTGAAGAAAAATCATGAACTCTTGTATATCCACCACCCAATTTAAGAAATGAACATTATCAGGAATGCATTATTATTTAATAGATAGACAGTCCACATACTGACAAAAGGGTCAGTTTACCAGGAAGATAGTACAATTCTAAAATTGTTTCTGTCTAATACGATAGCTTCAAAATATTTAAGGCAAAAATTGACAAAACTGCAAGAGAAATTCACAAATCCACCTTCATAGTAGGATTTTAACACAGATCTCAGTAGTTTGGTTGAGAGTTTTAAAAGTAAAAATTTAGAAGATTGAAACAGTATATTCTACAAGATTGATCTAAGCATGTTTAGAACATGTACCCAGCAACTAGAGAATATTTATTCTTTTCAAGCACACCTGGAACATACTCGAAAACTGGCCATATGCCAGTCCATAAATAGCAATAGCAGTAAGTTTCAAAGAAACAGTATCATTACAGATTCTATTTTCTGAAAACACAAGTTAAAATAAAAGGATAATCCCCTCCCATTCATTTAGATATTTAAAAAATAAACACTCTTCTAAATTTATGGGTTGAAGAGGAAATGTAAGATACTCAGCACTATTAAATAATAATGAAAATTCTATTAAAATTATCAGATGCTGCACAACTTATTTCAAGAAAAACTTATAGCCTTAAATGCTCATTTTAAAAAAATTACTGAAAGTTGATGAGTAGGTATCCATCTCATGAAATTAGGGAAGTATAGGGGACTTCCAGCAAGATGGAGGCATAGGTGGACGCACCGTACCTCCACGCACAACCAAAATTGGAACAACAATGATTTGGAGGCAGAATAACACCCAGAACTGACAGAAAATTTATCTGAATGGAAGTCGGGCAGCCAAGAAGTTGAAATAGACCCGTTCATCCAGACCAGGGCGCGGAGCAGAGAACAGGGAGAATTGGGCTCATAAGGCATCTGGGGCGTGCAAGATCACAGCAGGTGGACCCTGAGTACGCAAGCCACAGCTGGCGGACCCAGTGAGGCAGCGATTGTGGACCAGGGCAGAGCGAGCAACCCAGGATCCCAGAGAAGGGACTGGGGTCCCAGGGAGAGCGGAGCTACCGCCATTGTTTCCTCTTGACCCCACCCTCACTTACATCATCACAATCTAGAGACTGGGATGCCCAGCCCTGGTGAACACCTAAGGCTCCGCCCCTCACCATAACAGGAGCGACCAGACCAAAAAAAAAAAAAAAGAGAGAGAGATGGCTCAAACAGAAGAACAAATCAGTGCCCCAGAACTCATCCTTTTCAGCAACCAAGAGATAGCTAACCTATCAGATGCACAGTTCAAACGACTGGTGATCAGGAAGCTCACAGAATTGGTTGATTTTGGTTGCAAATTAGGTGAAAAAATGCAGGTTACCGTAAAAGAAATGAAGATAAATGCACAGGGAACCAATAGTGATGGGAAGGAAACTGGGACTCAAAACAGTAGAGTGGACCAGAAGGAAGAAATAAATAGCCAAACAGAAAAGAATGGAGAAATAAGAATTCAAAAAAATGAGAAGCTTAAGAACCTCCAGGACATCTTCAAACGTTCCAACGTCAGAATTATAGGGGTACCAGAAGGGGAAGAAGTAGAGCAACAGGTTGAAAACGTATTTGAACAAATAATAAAGGAGAACTTCCCCATTCTGGCAAAGGAAATAGACTTCTAGAAAGTCCAGGAAGCTCAGAGAGTCCCAAAGAAGTTGGACCCAAGGAGGAACACACCAAGGCACATCATAATTACATTACCCAAGGTAAAAATAAAGGACAGAATCCTAGAAGCAGCAAGAGATAAGGGGACAGTCACATACAAAGGAGTTCCCATCAGACTCAGCTGATTTCTCAAAAGAGACCTTACAGGCAAGAAGGGGCTGGAAAGAAGTATTCCAAGTCATGAAAGACAAGGACCTATATCCCAGGCTACTCTATTCAGCAAAGCTTTCATTTAGAATGGAAGGAAAGATAAAGTGTTTCTCAGATAAGGTCAAGTTAAAGGAGTTCATCATCACCAAGCCCTTATTTTATGAAATGTTAAAGGGACTTATCTAAGAAAAGAAGATTAAAAAAAAAACATGTGTAGTAAAAGGACAGCAAACTCACAATTATTAACAACCACACCTAAAGCAAAACCAAAAGAAACTAAGCAAACAACTAGAACAGGAACAGAACCACAGAAATGGAGATCACATGGAGGGTTAGCAACGGGGGAGTGGGAGGAGGAGAGAGGGGGAAAAGGTGCAGAGAATAAGTAGCACGGATTATAAGTAGGAAATAGGGGGAGGGTAAGAATAGTATGGGAAATGTAGAAACTGAAGAACTTATAAGTATGACACATGGATATGAACCAAAGGCAGGGGAAGTGGGTGGGAGAGGGTGTGAGGGTAGAGGGGAGTGAAGGGGGAAATGGGACAACTGTAATAGCATAATCAATAAAATATATTAAAATATTGTTCTAAATATAAAAAAAGAAATTAGGGAAGTATAGATATAAACTAAAAATAAGAGGAAATAATAAAGAGCAAAAATGAGTGAAATAGAAAACAATAGAGAAGTTCACAAACCCAAATATTTTTTGAAAGCCTGGTATAATTGATAGATCTCCAGGAAGTTTGATAAAAATAAAGAGTATGAATAAACAGTATGTATTAGGGCTATAGGAGGGACATGACTAAAGATACCCAGAAACATAAAAGAAAGGAAAATTATGAAATAATATTATGAACTTTATGTCAGTATCTTTGAAACTTGGGTGACATAGATGAAAAGATAATGACCAAAATCACAGAAAGAAGAAACAAAATCTGGATAGTCCTGTAACTGTAGGGAAAAAATGAGTCACTTGTTAAAAATCTTTACCCAAATCAAATATCAGACCCAGTGGTTTCTAGGAGAGTTTTGACAGTCATTCAATGAGCAGATCATTCTAGTCTCTTGTTGGCCTCAGAAGATTTGTCTTGTCATTCATTTAACCCTGCAGAGGTCACGACTGATCTGAGAGATGCAAACCCTTAAGTATTGTTACATATATCGGGTACATAGGTTCAAGGTCATGACTAGCTGCATGTTTGTATGTGACTAATATTAAGCCATTAACATTTAAGCCGTAAGTTTGGTTATAACACGTTTCGTAAGAGTGTGTGATATTCCATAGTAAATTATATCTCAGAGATACTGAGAACTCTTAAGTCAGTGTTGGTGTAGTTTTTTTTCGTGATCTTCGAAGTCAGTGTTGTGTTTGGGTTTTTTGTTTTTTTTTTAATTTACCACTGAAAATGGCTAGAAAATATACTGATTCAGTAATCCAAAATATGTTGAAGAACTTCAGTGAGTGCTACTTGAGTTGCTTATCAAAATATTTTTGCAAGTGTTGTGAGAAGCATTTGTGCCTTGAGCACAGCGATACTGTCTGCAATGACTGCCATGAACGTTTTGCAAAGCCAGTTATTGAAGATTCTGATTAATTAATGTTAAAGACATTTTCTTGATTGCATTTTCAGCTATATCCACGTTTCCATCACTTGAAAATTTTTTTATTCTTTGCTTTATGATTTTTACATTGTAACTAAAAATAAATAAGAATTATGTATTTTCTATAAATATAATAAATGCAAATTTGTAGTATTTCTATTTCTTGCATTTCAGTCCATACTAGTAATGAATGCATCTCTTTGGAATACACGCGACCGTCGCAGGGTTAATGAGATGTTTATTGGTCCTTTTTTTATCAGCAGCATGACAGCTGTTTTGTATTATGGGCAATTCTTCAGACATCTAGTCCAGCCTGTTCCCAGAAATGGAATTTGTTTTTTTCTGTTTAATTAAAACAAAATTAGTTAAAAGTCAAAGTTCAAATTAGATAAAAGGTAATATACATAACGAAAATATATTTTATAGAGAGTTCTTGGGAAACTATGAAAACAATGAGCTTGCCAAATTTTAAATGCACAAGAAGAGTGAATAGGCATTTCACAAAAGAAATAAAGGTGACCAATAGGCATATAAAAAATGTTTACTTATATTAAGAATCAAAGAAGTATTTAACTGATTATATAAGACTCTGGTTTTGTTTTAGTCCCTGTCCAGAAGGCCTCAGTCTTAGGCAGACACCTTGACCTCTCTAAGACCCAATTTACTGAAAACTAGGATAATTACATATGCCTGCCTTTTTTCAGGAATTCATTGTGAAGATTTAAACACATAACGTGTATACATATGTATATAAAATTACTTTGCAAACTCAGAAGCCCTGTTCAACTATGAAATATTGTTTGTTTTTCCCAGAGCACAGGCTGCAAAGCCCTGCATTCTGTTCTTCGATGAGTTTGAATCCATTGCTCCTCGCCGAGGTCACGATAACACAGGAGTCTCAGACCGGGTCGTTAATCAGTTGCTGACCCAGCTGGACGGAGTAGAAGGCTTACAGGGTAATCATTGTAAACACCGAAATATTTCATTGTAACAAAGCCTCACCAAGATTTCATGAACAGTTTGTGTTTTCTTCCCCCAGGTGTTTACGTGCTGGCTGCTACTAGTCGCCCTGACTTGATTGACCCTGCCCTGCTTAGGCCTGGACGCCTGGACAAATGCATATACTGTCCTCCTCCTGATCAGGTGACGGTTCCATATTCAGAGTCCAAAGCCCAACAAATGCTGCACTCTTTCCTTGTGAACTTGACTTCTGCCAGGTGATAGCAGCTGTCCTCAGAAGACCAGCTTTAGGCAAAGGTCTTAGCCACTGCTCACAGCATAAAAAGATTCTGATTTAGGTACAGAGCCTGTCTTTGGCCCAGCCATGTCCATGCAAATCTAAAAACTTCATGATCTTTCAGTGTTGGCCAGCTGGGAAAAAAAGGAAGGAAACCCCAAGTAGTGCATGTCCGCATTCCCTGTGTTTAAAGATCCCACACTTCATTAGCCCAGCAAAAAAGACTCTGATACAGAGTCAAGCATATGACTCATAAGCACATAAGCAGGTTACATAGAGACATGAATTTTAATTGTTCTTAGTCCTGTGTTGTTCCAACTCTTGTCCCTAAATTTAGAAGCAAAAGAATTAGTCAAAGGTATAAAATATCTAAATATATGTCACATGTAGCTATTCTTTAAATTATTTTAATTTTTTAAATACTCTCAGCACATTTGTCCAAATCTAGAAAATAAGCAGCATCTGCATAAGAAATGACTTAACACTGAATACTTAAGAATATTGATTTTCATTCATTTTCTTCCCTGTGCACCTTCTGTTAGGAAAAAAGTCCCAAGGAGGACAGACAGTAGACTGGTGGTACATTTTTTTTGACTTATAAAACTTACTTAATATGTAAAGTTAATTTCTAAAAAATCTTCAGATACACAGTTTAAAGTAGTATTTAATTTTATGTCTTATTGGTTAACTGAGTTAGTTTTTCTCCCTTTAGGTGTCACGCCTTGAAATTCTGAACGTTCTCAGTGACTCTCTCCCTCTGGCGGATGACGTGGACCTTCAGCACGTGGCCTCAGTAACCGACTCCTTCACGGGAGCCGACCTGAAAGCTTTGCTTTACAACGCCCAGCTGGAGGCCCTACACGGAAGGCTGCTGTCCTGTGGGCTCCCCGTAAGTTACATGAGGACATGGTTGGTTACTACGGTGTTTCATGAACAATAAGGAAAGTTCAGTGCCAAAATCTCAACCTTGGAGAAAAAATCCTGCTTTTTAGCAACTTTGGTAAACTGTATAGACATTTACCTTTAGTCAAATGTTCCCTAGTTGAAATATTGACTTTGCAGAGAATTTGTAATCGAGAAGAGTTTGGTGTCTTTTTAACGTTACCTACTGTTGGCGAAGTGTGTTCGTGTGCAGAAGGATATTTAAATTGGGATATCATGAATTAGATAATACAGACAGAAAGATACTTTAATTTTAAAAAATAACTATTTTGAAGCTCACATTGTCCCCAGTCTGGTCAATAGGAGCTGCTTTTGGGTGGCTTTTGTGTCCTTTGCTCATTCTTTGGTCACTTACCCTCCTGGCAGAACAAGTTCTTCTAGGTTCATCTTGTACCACTTTCTGTAAGCCTTAGAATCAGCCTTTTCTCTAAGCATAGTAGTTTGATTTTAATTTTTATAGCAGGTAATTTGAACTCTGCTACATTATGGACTGTACAATACACTTTCTAGGAAGAGGTTTCCTATGTACTCTTTCCTACGTTTTTTTGCGGGGGGAGTCTTGCAAGGCCCAATGTCCCTAAATCAGATACTACTAACTTTTTGTTGTTAATTTTGGTTAGATATTGAAGTTCTTTCTTTTCCTCTTTCATTATCAGAAAAGGTTTGTATCTGGAAAGTACAGAAGTCTGACTCCTAGGTTTGTTACAGAATTTTGGGACAGCTGGTTAGCACCTTATCTACACATTCCATATTGTCTTTTAAAAAATTGTAATAGTTAAATTTCTATTATGTCTTCAAAACCATTGGAGAATAAGTTTTGTTTTTTTTTAAATGCCACAAGTTGCCTTGTACTGGTCTGTTAGAATGTTTTGTGTTATTTCTGAGTTGCGGATTATTTAGATCCTTACAACTGGTTGCCCTCTGTGTGTTTTAGGACGGAAGCTCCAGTTCCGACAGTGATCTGAGTCTGTCTTCAATGGTTTTTCTTAACCACAGCAGTGGCTCTGATGACTCAGCTGGAGATGGAGAGTGTGGCTTAGATCAGTCACTTGTTTCTCTAGAGATGTCTGAGATGCTTCCCGATGAGTCCAAGTTCAACATGTACCGGCTCTACTTTGGAAGCTCTTATGAATCGGAACTTGGAAATGGAACCTCTTCTGATTTGGTATGGTGTTCAGTCGTCATTGGACAGTTCTGAGATATGAAGCCATATATTGATATAAAGTTGAACAGTGATTTGTCTCCTCGCCAGCCCCATGTGTTCTTTCTGATTGGTTGGTTCTTCAGTAAAATAGTCTTGTTTTCTTTACACTAATTAGCCTTTTTCATTTCTTGGTCAGAACTATAAGACAGAGCTGGCAGCTAGGGGGAGCCAAAGTAGCCAGATGGTTTCTTTCAGATTTATCTCCATCAGTGGTTCTCATACATCTTTAGTAGCAGATCCATTTTATATTAAATTTAAATTCTGTTATTAGGACATTTGAGGATAATAAGGAATTTGGTAAAATAATGTCAGAAATTGTTGATAACCAAATGGTATCTATCTGTTAAACTTTTGGTGGAAAGTACAAACCCAGTAAAAATAGTGTAAGTAGTAATAATGTTTTAACAGGGAAAATGTTTAGATTAAATATAGGCAATATCAGTTTTTTAAAAACATTTTATTTACTTTTTAGAGAGATGTGAAGGGAGGGAGAGAAACATCAATGTGCAAGAGACACAATCATTTGCCTCCCATATGCCCCCAACTAGGGAACCTAGCCCCCAACCCAGGCATGTGCCCTGACTGGGAATCAAACCGGTGGCCTTTTGGTTGACAGGCCGGTGCTCAATCCACTGACCAACACAGCTGGGGCATCATTTTCTTTTAATTAAAGTAGCATTCAACACATATCCCCCAATATTACAAGTAGTTCATTGTTACTTTTTTTGGCACACATAACACTTTTATGTATATTTTTCTTGGTTTTTGTAAATTTGCCCTATTCAGGTTTTAAAAAAATATAAGTGACCACTTTTTATTCCCAAGAGTAGTAAGCTATTGTTTTGAGTCTTTAATTCTGTTTTCCATTTCTTTTTTTTTTTTTGAGATTTTATTTATTTATTTTTAGAGAGGGAAGGGAGGGAGATAGAGAAAGAGAGAGAAACATCAATGTGCGGTTGCTGGGGGTTATGGGCTGCAACCCAGGCATGTACCCTGGCTGGGAATCAAACCTGGGACACTTTGGTTCACAGCCCGCGCTCAATCCACTGAGCTACGCCAGCTAGGGCTTCCATTTCTTAACTTCTATGTGGAAATGTCCCAGAACCTTATACTTGTTGAAAACTAGGACTAAGGCTCATTTGGAACCCATCCCTGGGGCTTAAGTGCTGTGGATTTAGTAACAGAGCATTGGCAGGACCTTGCGCTGTGGCAGTTTCCACCCAATGGTGGTTCAACATAGATACAAATGACCTTTATAGAATACGAACAGTTTGCTTAATTTCAGTTAATTAAAATGTAAGCTTACCCATATTAAGGTTTTAGTGCTTAAAATTTTTAATTGTGTCTTTGATAAACACATACTTTTCTTGTCTCTTTCTTTTTCCTTTCTTTCTCTCATCATGACACCTGACCCTGCAGAGCTCGCAGTGCCTGTCTGCACCAAGCTCCATGACTCAGGATTTCCCTGCAGTTCCTACGAAAGAGCAGTTGCTCTCACAGCCTCCCATGTTTAGAACAGCTTCCCAGGAAGGCTACCAAGAACTCACACAGGAACAGAGAGATCAGCTGAGAGCCGATATCAGCATTATCAAGGGCAGATACCAGAGCCAAAGTGGAGTATGGCTTTTCTCTCCCCCCACCATTATAATCGTAACAACTTTCTAAAAGTTGTTTCCTTTTTTAATGTATGCCTATTTATTTGATTTATAAATGAGCTATATTTATAAACAAGGGACTGAAACATGTTGATCAAATTGTTATGTGCTTCTTGCTTCCAAGCAAGTTTTAGTAATCTTAACCAGAAAGGGAATTCATGGTCCCCTGAGAAGACTGACAAAAAGAAAGAACACTTGGACTGCTGCTTTTTAATCACGTCCCAAAGTTAACTTTCTGTCATTTTCTTTATTAAAGGAGGATGACTCCCTTACCCGACCAGGACCAGTCAAAGCCAGTCTGGCCATTAGTCAGTCTCATTTAATGACTGCTCTCAGTCACACAAGGCCGTCCATTAGCGAAGACGATTGGAAGAATTTTGCTGAGCTGTAAGTAACAGATTCTGCTTCATAAGTATGTATCATTAGAGTCAGCAGTTATTCACTTGAACTTTTAAAACTCTTATTTAAAATTATATTTTGAATATTTAAAAACCAATTCAGGAGTTTGTTTAGTAGCTATGCATTTAAACACCCAAAAACTCCAGGAGTATAGAAGTCAAACATGAATTTTCATTAGCCAATTCATTTGATTTGAATTAATGAATGATTTAATTTTATAAGCTTTGAAGAAATGAAAGGAAAATTAAAAGTTCAAAATGATTCCAATATAAAGTTTGCGAAAATGTTAGGGAAAATATACCTGTTTCACTTCTTTAATTTTTTTAAGATTTTATTTATTTTTAGAGAGGGGAAAGGAGGGAAAAAGAGAGGGAAAGAACTGTCAGTGTGTGGTTGCCTCTTGCGCCCTCTACTGGGGACCTGGCCTGCAACCCAGACAAGTGCCCTGACTGGGAATCAAACAGGAGGCTCTTTGGTTTGCAGGCCAGCCTCAGTCCACTGAGCCACACCAGCCAGGGCTTTACTTTCAGTATAATTTGTATTTTATTAACCTCAAGGACATTCCAGTACATTCAGGCTTACTCACTTGTACACTTTTGGATTTACAGGCTTCTTGCAACTGTGTCTGCAGTGACTTAGTCTGAGACCCACAGACTAGGGACCAACCAAGAAATGATTTTTCCTGTTCTTTAGAAGTTACAACTCTTTTGGGGGGGTATGCATGTGCATGTACATTTTCAGGGCAGGACAATTTTCTTTTCTTCTTGATTCTTTGGCTGATCTAATAATTAAATTACCATAACACAGATTAACAGAAAAATTTAATTGCACAGTTACTGGGGCCCCATAAAAATAAGAGACTCCAAGGCAGTTAGACAGTTGAGGCTTGTGTAGCAGCGCTATCCTGAGGAGAGGGGTAAGGAAAGTGAGGTGAGAAGAACGGCTGTGTGGCAATCAGATGTTTGTGCCACCCGTGCGGGTGTCTTTCAGACAAAAATGAGTTACCTCTGGGCCCTGGCCAGGTGGCGCAGTTGGTTGGAGCATCGTCCCGATGAGCCTGTATTGTACAGGCGATCAGATCTCTGTGGAAACGAAAGAAAAACAAAGGTTAATGACTAGAGCAGGCCACAACCACAGTCTTGAGTTCCCAGGGCTGCCAGTCGAGGTTTCTAGATGTCAGATGACAGCATCTTCTGCAGGTTGACTGTCTCCAGTGATGTTATTGGATGTTCAGGTAAACTCTCTGAGTGGCCCACACAGTGCAGGCACAAAGATTGTCCACGCATGAGCTGTTGTGATTTGTGGAAAGTTTTTATCAGGTTGTTTACATTCAGTTTTCAGGGATTCAGGAAATGGAAATGTAAAAAAAAAATTATGAAGAAGGTGCTGTGACTGATCGAACCTGTCAAAAGTGGTTCGTGAAGTTTCTTGTGCTATTGACATTTTGGCCCAAGAATTCTTTGCTGTGGGGCTGTTTTAATGCATTGGAAGATGTTTAGCAGCACCCCTGGCCTCTACCCACTAGAAGCCAACAGTGGAAGATAGCTGACATACTCAAACTATCCAAATCAATAAAGTTATTTGTGAAAATAAAAAAATGTCCTATTTTATGGAAAAAAAACTAAATACTTTTTGGCCAATCCAATAAATAGAGCTTTTTGAGAAATTAATTTTGGCAGCACCATCTGGACAGAGGAAAATTCCACATATTCGTAACATATATCCATAGACATACATAAACAGAGACACAGATACCCTGTAGCTCCTGTTCCAAAATTTGAACCACAAATCAGGTACAACAATACAAAACTCATTAGTTTAATAACAGTTGAATCCAAATTGTGTCTCTGATAGAACAAGTTAAGAGTACTTGGTCAGATGGCTAAAGCTTTCTGCTAATATTCATGGAGAAGACGTCTAAGATTTGTATTTGGCCCTTGATAAGTAATCTTACGGAGGCTGTGGACTAGATTTTGGGCAGGGGAGCTTTTATTGCAGCCTGTGCTTTAGAAAGTCCTTTCCCCTTTCACTGCTGCCTCAGGTGGCTGTGGGCAGTGTCGTAGTTGTCTCCCGAGATGTTCATGTTTCAGAGACATGGTAAGATTTCCATCTTCGGGAGAGAGAACGCAAGTTTTCTCCTAGGCGTTATGAGGTTTATTTCTCTAGTATTAAATAGTTAATTACTATTTAAAATTTTCCTTCTTTTGGGGACAATTCTTTTCTAAATATCTGTAAGCATTTTGAGAGGAATAGGGTAGTTTGGGGGTTGGGAAAGATGGGAGGACTATGAAATGTCTCTAGAGCCACACTTCTGGTTTGGCAAAGACCCCAGGCTGTAAAATGACCGTCTGACTTCCTCAGAGAACTGGTTGCAGCCTGAATGCAGTCAAGGGGCCGACTGTCCATCCAACCACCTGCAGACAATTAAGGCAGAAATCAAAAGGGGCCTGTATTCTAAAGCATCAGGGTTTAATGCCATGTGCCTTTAAAAGGCCCATGTAGCCCTGGCCAGCGTGGCTCAGTTGGTTGGAGCATCGTCCTGTAACTGAAAGGTTGCAGGTTTGATTTCTGGTCAGGGCACATACCCAGGTTGTGGGCTCGATCCCTGGTTGGGGTGCATACAGCCGATCTGTGTCTCTCTCTCCCTGCCCCCCCGCCCATGAGAATTTTTTTAAAAACCTGTATAAAATGTTTAGCAGAGGCCTCTGAATATTTTCCTCCTCCCTCCCTCTCCCTGCCCCTGATTGTACAATTCAGCCTTGGATCAGCTCACCTTATCAGGAAAGGCTCTGCAATTGCTTCTTTTAGCCCCTGCAGTTGCTTCCCCACGGGGCCACCTGTCTTGTCTGATAACTCCAGTAGAATCGACGTGGGGAAGAACACCCCTCAGCAGGCAGTGAAGGCCCCCAGGAGCAGGGTTCCAATGGACAGTAATCCTTCTGACTTATCTCTAAATTTGGCGGGATGTTCTGAACATGGAGGTAAAGACATCCACAAAGGGCATGATTCTTCTAAATTCACTTCCTGGCTTTCAGCATTTACATGGGTGACCTGTACAACCCCCAGGCCTGAGTGCTAGCTATAAATCTTGTAGGAAAAGGGAAGGTAAAACAGGCAGACAGTGGTGCATATATACAATGGAATATTACTTGGCCATAAAAAGAGTGAAATCTCACCACTTGTGATAGCATGGATGGACCTAGAGGGTATTATGTTAAGTGAGACAGAAAAACAAATACCATATGAGTTCACGTATATGTGGAATCTAAAGAACGAAATAAAAGAACAAAACCCAGAAACAGACCCATAGATACAGAGAACAGACTGATGGTTGCCAGATGGGAAGGGGTTGGGAAACTGGGTGAAAAAGGTGAAGGGATTGAGAAGTGCAGATTGGTTGTTACAGACTAGTCTCGGGTGACAGCACAGGGAATATAGTCAGTAACGGACGGTTACGTGTGGTGCCAGGTGGGTACTGGAAATGGTGGGGGAAACACTTTGTAAACGTACGGCTGTAACCACCGTGCTGCACAGCTGAAGCTCACACAAATTAGTGGCTGTCAGCTGAAGAGTACACGGCAGACAGGACCGGACTTTGAGAAGGAGAACTGACATCGGATGTGCTCTCTGCTCTCCCGTCTGGCTAAGGGCACCCCCGAAGCCAGCACCGCCCTCCTTCGTGTCCTCGTTCTAATTCGGCCTTTCCGCAGGCGCAGGAAGGATGAGAGGTCTCTAAAACATTTGCAAATTTAGAAGTTTTTCCAGTCAAAGGATCTGTTTGGCCATTGACAAGTAGAAATTTATTGGTTTGAATCCCTGTTAAGATTAACATAAATCTTTTTAGGACTTAACTGTCCCAAAGTAGGTTGTAAAAGATACAGCCCTCAGCAGATCCATCAAGCCTACTCCCAGAACTAGCCAGAGAAAGCAAAGACCTGCGTTGGCATAGGTGGCACAGGTGGCACAGGTGGTGTGGTGACAACGTTGTCTCTGGTTTCCCACGGGAATGAGAGGCGCCTGCAGTGACCGATGCGCTGACCCGTGGCCCCGGACACACCCTGCTGGGGTGGCGGAGGCCGCTTACGGGCTGGGAGCCTGTTAGGGAGGAGATGGCACATCAGACGGAGAGGGCGCTGCTAGTTACTCCACACCTCAGGTCGTCAGTCTGTCTGACCAGCCGCCAGATACACACCGATACTCGCACCTTCTGGCTGACGGAGACCCGAGAGAATGTTCTCACCGGTCACACAGCCAAGCTCTCACGGCACACAGTGAGGCAAGAGGAGCCCTCATTTGGTGTTTTTTTGTATGGGGGGCCCACAGCAAAGTCTGTCCGAAGAGACCTGTGAACTCACCGGTCTGTAAGGCTGGCTCGAACCCCGGGCCTGCCGGACCCGGGTCTGCCTGCTACCCTCTGATTCTCCTCCTCACGACAGATGACACGAGAGAACAGCCGCCTCTGGGAGGAAGGATCCCTAGAAAACGAGCTCGTAACAGATCTTTCCCAGAGTCACTGTACCCAGAGAACAGGGTCACACAGATAGTTTTTCCTGCTAATCTGAAGTTCGAGAAGGGGAAAGGACCCTCACCACTCACCCTGCTGGCCGAGGTCCCGGAGGCTGGTGGGCACAGCTCTTCCCTTCGGCGGCAGCTCGTGTCCGAGGGCCCAGGGTCTCTCGCTGCGGCAGCCACTGGGGAGCTGCTGTTGGGCGCCAGCCAGACCGTGAGGTAGAAACTTTTCCCCTTATTCCCTCCTCGGGTTTTTTGGCTGTTGAATTAAATTGACAAAAAGACAGATGAACAGGTGAGAAACATTTAATCTTGTACCTGCGGAGCCCCATAAAAATATGAAACTCAAAGGTAGGCAGGCAGTTAAAGCTTCTGGGCTCTTCTGAGCTAAGTAAGGAGAGGGGCAGGGACCGGGGTTCGAGCAGGGGAGGGAGGCCGTGCACGGCCAGAGGACAGGAGCACACGTGTGCCAGCCAGCTGGACGTTCGCCCTGCCACTCAGTGAGGCGCTCGGATGGGAAAGTTAGCTCTGGTAATAGCTCTCTTTCTGGTGCAGACCCCTGTCTGAACTCTTTCAGTTACAGGAGAGGTAAAAAGCGGAGTCTGCCGAGTCTTGATTCCCTTCAGCCCAAACTGATCCACCTGCCAAAGTGGCGCATTTTAGGGTGGCGGATTCTGCTCTCCCCCAGTGTGCATGTACTTACTGTATAGTATGTACTTACTGTAGATGAATCAGAAACCCCCCTTAACCCCCCTGCCTCCCAAAGCTTATTTATTTGCATGTTCAGGTGTTTCTTTCTCACTAAAGTAAGACACCGCACACAGGGCTGAAGAGCCGTTCCCCTTTCATCCGTCCACTCCTCTTGAACATTCCCTCACATTTTAAGCAAGTTACTACTATATTGTTTTTAACACACTTTCTAATATGGTTATCCCACATACCCAATTTTGGGACACTTGTTTGCAGCTTTTCACTTACAAGCAATGCGATAATTCACATTCTTGGAGCTGAATGTTCGCACATATTCTTATTTGGCTGGGATAGAGGCAGCATTGTCGCATCACAGGGCCCTCGCCTGTATGGAGGCTTGGAATTCCTGCCTTCCTGCCTCCCAGAAATGCCAGTGCGGGTTCCAGCAGCCGTGCAGCGAGTGCCTCCGCCACACGCTCCCTCACAGTGTCATAGCGTCTCTCCAGCCCTGGCCGATGGGAGAAAAACTCGATCTTGTTTAAAAATGTACACTTACTTGATTAAAACTATGAAGCTTATGTTTTTGTATTAATCACTGCCATTTGCATTTTATCTTTTCTAAGTTGTCCATACATCCCCTTTACTCCTTTTTCTAGTGAGGTGTTCACCTTTTGAAAATATATTTGTAAGAACGGTCTTTAATTTCTGTTTCGAACACTTTTTTTCCAGCTTGTTATTTTCTTTGTTTCTTAAAACAATTCTGGCTTTGGTTGGTGTGGCTCAGTGGGTTGAGTGCCTGCCTGCAAACCAAAGGGTCGCTTGTTCAATTCCCAGTCAGGTCACATGCCTGGGTTGCAGGCCAGGTCCCCAGGAGGGGGCGCACAAGAGGCAACCACACATTGATGTTTCCCTCTTTCTCCCTCCCCTTTCACTCTAAAAGTAAATAAAATCTTTTTTTTTAAACATAATTCTGTTTGCAAACAATGCATGGTCTTTTGTAATTTTAACATTTACATATATTAAATCTCTCTCACTTTTTTTTTTTTTTTAGGTATGAAAACTTTCAAAATCCAAAGAAGAGGAAAAATCAAAGTGGAACAATGTTTCGACCTGGACAGAAAGTAACTCTAGCATAAAATATACTTCTGATTTTTTTTTCTCGGTGACTTGTCCCTATGTTGTAACATTAAAAATGGTGTCTGTAAATTTTTTTTAATTTAATAAATTAAGCTGTAAAATCACAGGTTTGTAAACCTGTGGTTATATAATGATCAAGATTACTTGAGGGTAATACTGTATAGTGGGATATTTATAACAGATTGTATTTTATTTCCTATAAATCTATATTAAACCCTTAATGAAATAATACTAGCCAAACTGTAGTTTTTTCTCCTTTGAAGAAAACAATGTAATTAAATACATTTCTTAGAACTCACAGTTGCAAACTCAACATCTTTCTTGCATTTGACAAGTTTTATACTTAGCAACTTCTTGACTGTTTTAGAAATAAAATATCCTATTATTTACAAATCCAATTTTTTCTTATATCAGCAAATGTGGCATTTATACAAAATTCAGATAAATCTAATTATTCCATTGACCAGACACAAGATCCCATTTCCCTAACCTACACATCCAGCGTCAAGACCAGGATCCTGAGTGATGTCCACTCCACCTCACTGTGAGCCACACTGTGAGCGGTGCATGGCTGTGTGACATAGCTCAGACCAGAGTGTAGGGTGGTGAAGTCCCTCGGGGGGCCCCCTTGATGCAATGAGGGCACAATGTCTGCAGACGCAACAACCATCTCGCAGACACGAGGGTGAAGACCACAGGCAACTGATCGCAGAGCAAGAAGCAGAAGGAGCGGGATTCCCTGAGCGGGCATGTTAGCCCTGGGTGTGCTACTCCTAGGCCTCTCATTCCAGACAGATAAACCCCTTGTTTACCTGAGTGGGGTTCCTATTGCAGCCAAAACTAATCCTAACAAACACACCAATTTCTTAATTGTTTAATTTTTTTAGAGAGTAGGGAAGGGAGGGAGAAAGAAGGAGAGAAACATTGATTGGTTGCCTCTCACATGTGCCCGAACCCACAACCTGGGCATGTGACCATTCGCTTTGCGAGACGACGCCCAAAGAACTGAGCCACACAGGTCACCGCAATACCAATTTATTTCTTACGGCCATGAAGGAGTGTTTTCTGATATCGCCACTGTCTTGGGGAACAGAGCTGGGTGGGGTGGTGATAAGTTAGTTACACATAGCGCATTCACTCAACAAGCCCATCTCACAAAGTCTGTGGATTTCTTTACATTACACCAGGGCGTTGCTAGCATCTCACCTTTATTCAGTGTGAGTCACTGGGTGTGAGTCCCAACCACCCAGCCCTGGAATCAGAACATCCCTGATGCTGATGCAGCCCCTGAATCAAAAATTAAGTACATAAGTAAGTTAGATACATTGATGCATTAAGCTTGACCAATAATTATGTTTTTCCTAATGTGAAAAATAACAGTCATTTTAAAATGGAGTCGGAGTTGCCGTCCACAGTAATCGCGTCAAACCTCAGGAATGTTCAAACTGGGTAAAACAACCTCCAGACTGGGCCTAAAGCAGCCCTGTAGCCCCAACAACTGTTTGCTAAGGTAACAAGAAAGCAGACATCCTGACTGTGGACTTAAAATAAAAGACGTTCTTTAGAATTAGCATCACTATGTCAGCTTGTCTGCACCTATAAGAACTCCTTCCTTCAATTCATGTAATTGTGCCCCTTCCCTTCTCGTCGGCACCCACCCCATGCCTCCACCTCCTAACCAGAGCACCGTGGGGTCTCCTCCTGAATCAGTGCTTACGTAACAGCCATTCTTTTTTATCTCAAATAAAACTTCGTTGCCTCTTAATTGGGCCTTTTATTTTTATTAATATTTTTTAAATATTTATTTTTAGAGAGAGGGGAGGGGATGGGAAGGAGAAAAAGAGGGAGAGAAACATCAATGTGTGGTTGCCTCTCGCTCACCCCCTACTGGGGACCTGGCCACAACCCAGTCATGTGCCCTGACTCCAACCTGCAACCCTTTGGTTGGCAGGCGGGTGCTCAATCCACTGAACTATACCGACCAGGGCTGGCCCTTTATTTTTACATTAACACCTACTTAGCCTAGTACCCCGACACATATTCTATCTCTACACATTTTCTTCAGATTAAAAAAAAAAAGCAAAATACTGTAGTTCTTCACTCCCTGGGACTTGGGATCTGACAGTGGATAGTTTGGAATCATGAATCAACTCCCTTTGCAGGACTGATCCCCACAGATGTGGGCATTTCAGGGTCTTCTAGCAAGAGACATAGGGGCTGCTCCACTATCTAGACAAATGCACGACAGGTGGGGGCCCGGTTCCTTCCACGTGTCCCCACCCCAACCCTCAGGGGCCTGCACTTCTCTGACCAATGCCTTGACTGTCCCATTAGAGATCTGATGGGGCTGTGAACCCGAAGGACAATACAATCCAGTAAACTGGGATCAAACTCCGCATTTGATCTTCAGCTGACAGCCTCATGGCTCCAAAAGATAAGGCATACTTACAGCAGCCACACAAACCCCCAATTTTCAGTCTGTATCTTGAGTTGCAAATACAAGCAGCAGAGCTTGTCTTCCTCTTTTTCAAACCCTCTAATGCTGTAGTCGGCTCACCTATTTGAAATCCTCATGTGTTTCGCACTATTCTGTAGCAGCAACCCCTGGGCCCGGCACTTCCTCCCTGGGACTGACCTGTGATACTGCAGAGGCTGTATCTGCGCTCCCACATTCAGGCCTTGGACACGGGTTGCATTGTCCCTGCCTTCAGCCTTTACTAGTCCCAAAGTCTTCCTTATTTTCTTGAAGGTGTGTTGCCTGCAACCACTTTTGGTACTGATTTCTGCACCCATCGGAGTGTTTAGTTGTAAGCAGCAGAAACCAACCCCAGAAAAGGAATTTGGCAAAAGCTTATTGGGGCTAGAGAACAAGGAGATGCTCAAAGACTAGTGGGGTCACGTCACCAGTCTTTGTGTGACATGGAAACTGGCTTAAAGGAGCCCCCACTCCAGACCATCCTCACCCAAAAGACCACGCTGTGGACGACCTCGTCCCATGCCCAGCCCTCGAAGTCGGCCTATTCCTGAACGTGCAGCTTCCTGAAAACCCTCACAAGGTCAGTAGTCTGCTCCCCTAAAGAAACCTGGGCCTGAGCCACCCAGCTCATACATACTAGAGTAAACAAAAAAAAATCAGTTTTATGTTTATATTTCAGACATTGAGAGGTGGTCTCATCATCCTTTAATATTTCCCTAATAAGTATTATAATTCCTAACCTGAAATCTAGTCATCTATTAAGAGTCTGACTGGGAGAAGGACACTAACTGGGAGTGCCAGCTATTAATTTGCAGTTTGTTTTTAAAATGCCGTCTCCATCATCTCTGCACTTTATTGAACATTCCCCGGGGGGCGGGGCTTTGTGTACATGATCCAGTGCTGGAATCTCAGCGCCTCCTACTGGGGATCACTCAATAAATGATGTAGTGTATGAATGAGTCATTCCTATTTCTCAACTGAAATTGGAATAATCCTCCTTTAAATAAATAAAGGGGGAAATGAAAAACCAAACAGAATCTAATATTTCAACACTTAACTTTTGTTTTTAGATTACAGCAGAAGTAATTGATTAGGAATCAGTTTTGATTATATAAGCAATGGAAATTGGCCATCTACAATTGTTTCAGGAAACATTAGAAGCACAGATTCTTAAAACAAATGGCCATCTTTACTACAGAACAATACTCAGTGCTCACAAGTATAAAGAAGAAAAAATAAAAATATAAAATGCAAAACCCTGGACAACAGCCTCAATGTACAGAGTTTGCTAGCTTGCTAGGTAACCTGATGTTTTAGGGAACACGGGACTCAACCTCCCAGAAGTGTCCAAGGATCAGATAAATCAACAACTGAAAGCAAAGGAGCATTCCAGGGTAACAATAGCATCAACCACATTCAACAGAGAATTTTTGCCCAGAGTTTTAGACAGGAAATTGAAATGAGTCACTGAGGCCTTGACATTTGCTCTGGCCCATCACTCGGACACTGCGGGGGAATCAGTGTCAGTGAAAGGGATGCAACAGCTTGTCCGCAAGAGTTAAAATGCTGCGTCCTGAACCACTGGTTTTCAAAATACTTGAACTGCAATCCAGAGTACCACTTCTTACTCATGGTCCAGTTCACACACGCACACCACTGAAATGAGTTTCACAAGGCTATACCAACTCTTACACATGTGATGGTCTCTGATCCTTTTAGCGTCTCTTATCCTATTTTTTTCTTTCTTGTTTTATTGTAGTCTTTAAAAATAATTCCAGTTTTGACCCATACATAGGTGGACACTTGCAAATTGAAAATCACTGGACTAAATAGGAATACAGTACTGAAATATAGAATCGCTTTATATTTTATGATCATATATATAAATGTATGTTGAACACACACACACAAACCCCACTTTAAACCTACTGTTTTCTCGGCAAAGCCAATGCATCTAAGTAAAAGCATGCCCTAGTGTTTAAAAAGTATCATAAAATTCTACAGCATGTACAAGTGTTTTGTCTTTGGTGCAACTTTTATTCAGTAGTATTTGAAAACTCTCATGTTCTCCAGTAAATCTGGATAAATGGGCTCATCATCAAATTGATCCCACCACAAAATTATTCAGACCAATTATCAAATTAGTTCACCTTTCCCAATTCTGGAGAGATTACAGAATTTTAAAAATCACCCCACATGTAAATCAAGCAAATAGCTATTAACCTTTTGAGTTGGTGTCTCTTCCCTTCCAAGGACACTGTGACAAAACAGACAAGTTCGGCCAGGTGACAACATCTGAGGACAGATCAGTTAGTCCAACAGAGTCACAAAGCGTCACGTAAGTTTTGCTGTGTTTTGAGGACGGTGGATATCTTGACCGTATTTCATGAGTGTTAGGGTGGGGCTTCGGAGGGTTGGATATAGATCCGACCTCCACTGTGGCCTCTGATCAGTCTTGTCCCTGAAGCCCAGATACATCTGTGGCAGCAGCTGGCAGGGCCAGAGAGCCTTGATTTCGAAGAGGGTGAGCCCCAAGGCCAACAGTCCGTACAGCAGAGGTGGGGCTGGGATGCTTCTCCTCTGGGGCCCTCTCGGCATCTGATGGAGAGGGAGGCCAGGGCTGTGGGGACGCCCTCCTGCGTCGTACAAGATGACCAATGCGTGTTGGTCCTAAGGGAGAGTGGGGAGAGTGGGGCTGACACTGCGACCCCCTCACCCCCCACCGCCAGAAACAGTTCTCAGAACAAGCCCACGGGGAGTAGCAGAATTTCCTATTTGACTTTTTTTCACCTAGGAGGGAGAGCGGCGAGCCAGACTGGAATGGTCACCACCTGGGTGGGATGGCATGGCCAGATATTCCATTTTCTAGTTAAAATCCAGCCTCCATGTCACACTGAGCTGGACTGTCTAAAATGTGAACAGTAACATTACTGAGCATGCGCTATGTGCCAGGGACTGTGCCATAGCACATGACTTTACATGTACTGCCACAGTTCATCTCCTCAACTGCCTAAGTATGGAGCTTGTCCAAGATGATTTCAGTGTCCTTGTATTGAACCCTGGCTGCCTGAGAGAAAAACCCATGGCCCTACAGTGTCCTTCCCTGTCCGCTTAGTTCTTGTTTTTTGTTGGTCAAGGAGAACACTCTTCCCAGTTCCACAAGCAAGGTTTCTGAAGCTCTCTGTCGTGTCAAACTCAGGTAATGTAGTACCTTGGGAAGATGCAAGTAAGTGGAAAGCTATTCCATGCTCATGGACTGGAAGAGATATATTGTTAAAGTGTCTATATACCCAAAGCAATCTGCAGATCCAATGCAATCCCTATTAAAATTCTAATGACAGCCCTGGCTGGTGTGGCTCAGTGGGCTGAGCTCCAGCCTGCCAACAGAAAGGTCATCAGTTCGATCCCTGTTCAGGGCACGTGCCTGGGTTGTGGGACAGGTCCCTGTTTCTCTTGCACATCGATGGTTCTCTCCCTCTCTTTATCTCTCTTCCCCTCTCTCTAAAAATATATAAATAAAATCTTAAAAGTAATAAAATTCCAATGATATTTTAAACAGAAATAAAGCAAACAATCCTAAAATTTGTATAGAGCCACAAAAGACCTGGAATAGCCAAAGCAGTTTGAAAAAACAACAACAAAGCTGGAGGCATCACGTGCCCTGACGTCAAATCACCATGTATTACAAAGCTACACGAATCAAAACTGTATGGTATTGGGGTAAAACAGACACATAGAGCAATGCAACAGAATTAAGAGCTCAGAAATAAACACATACATATATGGACAATTAATTTATGAAAAGGAGCCAAGAATATACAATGGAGAATGGACAATCTCTTCAATAGATTGTGCTGGGAAAATTGGACAGCCACATGCTAAGGAATAAAACTGGACCACTATCATTTACCCCACACAAAAATTAATGCAAAATGGATAAAGACTTGAATGTAAGACCTGAAACCATAAAATGCCTAGAAAATAACACAGGCAGTAAGCTCCTTAACATCAGCCTTATGAGACATGTTTGTGGACCTAAATGACTGAGAAGTCAGGCTTTTCAATCCTGGGACAGAGGAACAAAGTCGGAGCCCTCGGTGGGTGGCTGGGTTGGTTGCAGCGTTGTCTTGGGCACCAAGAGGTTGTGGGTTTGATTCTGGGTTGGGGTGCATATGGGAGGCAACCGATCAATGTCTCTCTTTCTCTTGATGAATAAACATATCCTCAGGTGAAAAAAAATAAAAGAAGAACAAATTTGGAATCACGCTATCTGATATCAAACTATACTATTGCACAAGGTCATCGTAGTCAAAACACCACACAAGTGGCATAAAAACAGGCACACATATCAAGGGAACAGAATGGAGAGCCCATAAGTAAACCCCTGCCTATGCAGTCAACTAATCTATGACAAAGGAAGGAAGAATACGCAATGGGGGATGACAGTCTCGTCAATAAACGGTGTTGGGAAAACTGGACAGATAAATGCAAAAAAGGAAAAGAAACTAGACAGCTTTCTTACAACATATAAAATAAACTCAAAATGGGTTAAACACTTTATAAGGCCTAAAACCTAAAACTCCTAGCAGTAAACTCTTTGACATCACTCTTAGCTATATACATATTTTTTGGATAGGTCTCCTTGGGCAAGGAAAAAAATTAACAAATGGAACTACGTAAAACTAAAATGTTTTTGCACAGCAAAGGAAACCATCAACAAAAGGTAAAGGCACACTGAATGGGGGAAGATATTTTACAGTGATACATCTGATAAGGGGTTAATATCCAAAATATATAAGAAACTCATGCAGCTTAATACCAGAAACAACAACACAACAGTCCAACTTAAAAATGGGCAGAGGTGCTGAGTAGACGGGTCTCCAAAGAGGTCAGTAGACATGAAAAGCTGTTCAACATCACTAATCATTTGGAAATGCAAATTAAAACCACAGTGAGATATCACCTCATGCCTGCCAGAATGGCTATCATCAAAAAACCAACAAACAACAAGTGCTGGTGAGGATGTGGAGAAAGGGGAGCCCTAGTGCACTGTTGGTGGGAATGCAGATTGCTGCAGCCACGGTGGAAAGCAGTGTGGAGTTACCTCAAAAATTAAAAATGGAACAGCCTTATGACCCAACAATTCCACTTTGGGAATACACCTGAAGAAACTCAAAACAGTAATTCAAAAAGTCTGTAGCCCCATGTTCACTGCAGCGTTATTTACAATAGCCAAGCTACAGGAGCAGCCCACGTGTCCTCCGATGGACAAACGGATAAAGAAGTGATGCATATAATGCAGGGGAGTATCACTCGGCCCCCCAAAAAGAATGGAATCTTGCCATTTGCAACAACATGGATGGACCTAGAGAGTATTATGCTAAGTGAAGGAAGTCAGAGAAAGACAAACACCATATGATTTCACTTACTTGTGGAATAAAAAAAATAAATGAACAAACAAAATGGAAACAAACTCGGATACAGAGAACAAATTGATGTTGCCAGATGGGAGGCGGGTTTGGAGGCTGGATGGAAAAGGGGACGGGATTAAGAAGTACAAACTGGCAGTTGTAATAAAACAGTCACAGGGATGTAAAGTACAACACAGGGAATTCAGTCAGCAACACTGTAACAACTGTGTGTGGTGCCGGGTGGGCATGAGGCTACTAGACTGGTGGGGGCGGGGTCACTTCGTAATCATATAAGTGTCCATTGTTGTACATCTGATAACAATATAATAGTGTATGCCAACTACAACTGAGAAAAATCAGGCTTTCGGTAGTGTGACTTGTGCCTACTTGGATTTGGACGTGCCACGAGGTCAGAACAGTCTGTGTTTCTTAACTCATTCCCCCCAAGTTTCCAGCAGTTTATGCTGCCTTGTTAGGAGGTTCCGTGAGTCCCCTGAGGGCGACTACCTTGCTTTCTTCGGACTGAGGGGCACCCTACTTGAAACCCGCCTCCCTAATGCAACCAGATTGGCTGTTTCTGGCTTCCTGTGCCTAGTTCCTGAGGCCTGTTGGGACCCTGTATATGAGGTCAGCTACGAACCCAAATGTTGTGGCCCCCTGAGTCTTACCATGAAAAACGAGGGTCTCGCACATCGCAATTTTCCACTTGGAAGGATTGAAACAAACCAAAACTAAGAGCTCAGAACGCACCGTGAGCGGAGCTCAGCCCGGGAAAAGCTTACCTGTGCCCAGGCGGGCGGTCCCTGAGGCCGCGAGGACGAGGGCTCCTTGGGTTCCTGCACCTGCGCGGAGGAGCAGACCCCCCCCCCCCACCCCCCGCACCGGGATCCTCAGCGCCTGTCCTCCTCGGTACCATCTTGTCGCCAAAACTTTCAACCGACAGAACAATTTAGTAACAGTGTGACGGCCTTGATCCTAGAGAAACAAGCCTTGGACTGCGGGAGCCAGAGCCTCGCAGGCAGCCCAGGCCCGAGAGATGCGGGCAGGAGCGCATCCTGGCCCCGCGCGCGTCGGCAGAAGCGCAGGGTTCGTAGGAGGTCGGGACTCGGCCCGGCACGCCGGGCACGAGGAGCCGGATTTGCGAGGGTCAGGTGCGCCACCGGCTGCAGCCCCGCTGGGGGACCGTGCTTGCTGCAGAGCGGGGTTGCTGGACAGGTGTTTCCGGGAAAGTCCAGGCTGACTTAGAGCCGGTTCAGATGTGTCAGATGAACCTCCATTCCGTGGGCGCCTCTATTCGAATTACCGTTTCAGAGCTCGTTGGCTTTTATATAAACAGGCTTTTATCTTCCTAAATTGTTCCAAAGCTGTCTACTATCAGAGCCCCTTGTCCCTTTTTGTAGAAGTTAAAGCTTTTACCAGCTGAAATGTATATACTAAATGGGAACTGGCCTAAGCAGTGGTTCTCATTTCTGTGCCTTATTAGAACAGCCTCTGGAACTTTCAACTTTTTTTTTTGTATTTTTAGGTTTTACTAGATTCTTTGGAACCTGGTGAGACCCGTCTCCCTCTCAGATTTTATTTTTATTTTTATTTTTTTAAAGATTTTATTTATTTATGTTTAGAGAGGGAAGGGAGGGAGAGAGAGAGAGAGAGAAACATCAATGTGCGGTTGCTGGGGGTTATGGCCTGCAACCCAGGAATGTACCCTGGCTGGGAATCGAACCTGGGACACTTTGGTTCCCAGCCCGCGCTCAATCCACTGAGCTACGCCAGCCAGGGCCCTCTCAGATTTTAATTGGTTGCTGTGGAACCTTTGAGATGCAGGTGTCTGTTGCTGTTATTATTTTTTTAAAGCTGTGAAGTGATTCTAAAGTGTTTTTCATTCGACAAAGGTGAGAGTGGGTGGTGGAGCCTAAATCCATGCGTTCAAAATCCATGTGATTAAGGATCGAAATATGAAGTGGGATCATTAAATGAGATGTTTGTGACCCTGCTGGGTACAGAGCACTGACAAGTGCTCCTGGAAGAGTGAATAGAAAATGAATTTTACTGCAGCCCAGGATTGTGCTTTCCGCCTTTGTAACTTCAGAACCTCTTAGGCCTGTCGCCACGCCCCAGCGATGAGCATCTCCAGGTGTGGCTGTGCGGGCATGCCCTGCCCAAAGGTGTCTGGGCCAGCTGAGCCCGGGATCCAGCCCAGGGTCTCCGCCCAAACCCTGAAGTGCCTCCCCCCCCCGCCCCGCCCCCCCGGACTGAAACTCGCACCCCAGGCCAGTAGCAGCCCTGGCGGGGGCGGAGTCAAAAAGCTGCCCTCTCCTCTTCCGAATTCAGGGTGTGCCCTGGAAGGGCAAATACCGGTTTAAAATAAGAGGCTTCGTTCCCCGCTGTGAAAAATAAGGGAGGAGATTTTCCTCCCCTCCCCTTTTGTCAGAATATTTACCTTAGAGAACTTGCAAATACAAGTATTTTCTCAGCCTCTTTGAAATGTGTCTGTTTAAAAACTGAATAAGACTATCAGTTTTGTGACTTAGGAATGTCTTTCTCAAAGACCGGGAGCCACCCGTTGACGCACCGACACCAGGAGGGAGCTCCGCGTCCCCCCAGTTCCTGCGGGAGCCGTGTGCCCTCCCGTTCTCTTAGTTGGCAACTAGTTACCGTCCAGTTCTCTTAGTTAACAACCAGTTACCGTTTACCTCGGGAACGTGTCTGTAACCGGGTGCGTCCGCTTGGATAGAAAAGGTTGAGATTTTCTTCTGTTTCACAATCGCTCTCTTGGCCAGGTGCCTGTGATGAGCATCACATTCTGGTTTAGTGCTCAGGTGATAGAAAAGGGGCTTTCTTCCTTACCACCTCGGTGGAGAGGATTTCTGGGCTGAGAGACCTGGGTTTTTTAAAAAATTGTACTTCCCCAGCAGCACCTTCACCCTTTGTTCTAAAGTTACCATCTTTTTCACTCATGCCTTCCCAATCCGTGGGGAGAAATACTTAAGGTATGTAGGTGTTTTTGTTATAAATCTCCTCCCTTCCATCCGGCTTCTAACACAGAAGTTAGAGTGATTTGAAATACTGATGTTATAAGGAGTTTAGGTTATGATTGTAGTTTTTCTGCTTGTGGTTGAGTAAGTACATGCCAATCTGTCATGTTGAATAAGAAATACAAGTTGATTCCCACTTCTTTAACAGAAAAAAAGAAAATGAAAGGAAGAAAGAGAGTTGTTTGATTTTTAATTTTGTATACACCCTTTTTGACAGGTAGAAATTAGTTTTTTTATTTTCCAATCTGTTCATCTTTCTCTGTGATCTCCATTACTTTTCATTTTAAAAAATTAATCAAACCAACTGGGGTAGCACAGTTGGTTGGAACAACGTCCCAACATGCCTAAGTTGTGGGTTCGATCCCCAGTCAGAGCACATACCAACCAATGAATGCATAAATAAGTGGAACAACAAATCGATGTTTCTTTTCTCTCTCAAATCAATAAATATTTTTTAAATTGTCAAATACATAGTTTTTTTTAAAGGCTAACTAATTCTACATAGCTTATAATGAAAAACAGCAGGGCCTTGCCCTGTCCATCACTGTCTCAGCACCGGGACTTGCTCAGAGAACGCAACACGAGGAATGACACAGGATGAAGGAGCTGTGACAGAGGCTTCACCTGACACAACTGTGGCAGCCTGTTGAACAGTCTAAGGCTTTCGCTTCTGCGTCTGGGGCCTAAACTCAGTGATGCAGGTGGTCTGGAGAGGAAGATAGACTTGAAGTGGAGGAGAGGAATGATTTGAACCTGCGTCCTCTCTCATGCTTGTCAAACCTCCAACTTAAGAGGATTCAGGTGCGCTTCCACACTGTGCTAAGTGCACACCTGGCCCTGGGGGCTGACAAAGCCAAAAAGTCTCTTCTGAGTTCTTTCCTAGAATCACTAAGTAAATATATAAAATCGACTGAATTCCCGAATTTATTTCAACATGCCATTTATCTCCCTTGCAAGGGTTTAAGAACTATTTACTAACTAGTTCTTACATAGGACTAAATGGTTCTTATTAAATAGGACTAAAAACTGGTGGTTCCTTGCCCTAGCTGGGCAGTCCGAAAACAAATGTGTCTGTGTATGACGCACAGTGTAGAAAAGGTGGAAAATACAGACAAGTATAAAGAAAATGCACACAAATGCAATGTTACTTAGACATTCCCCTCTTGTTTGAATTCAGGTTCCTTCTTGTGTCTCCCTGGAACTTATATTTTTGGGGTGTAGGAGATACATCCTCCTACAAAAGGTGCAGTTTACATATCTGATATGAAGTAAAAATGAAGTTCCTAAAACATGCCCAGGGTGGCAAAACAAAATCCACAAAATGCCCCCCATTTCTGATCCATGACAGAACATCATTCTGAGTATGTGTGCTATACCTATGTATTTATGTATACACACACACTTGTAAAATAATTATATATTTTTTTATTTGAGTGTCCTTATGATTTCACTATGGCTGAAATGCAACTGTGATTCAAACTTCTCTTTGGAAAACTTAGTTCTGGAAAAGCCTTTCACAGCCAAGAACCTGAGTGGTTTGGATAATTTGTTTTTAGCTACTCATGATAAGATTTATTTGTGTAAGAGAAGTAGTGAAAGGTCATCTTAAAAACATTCTGTTATGCAGGGGAGTCGTGGGGGGGAAATGCAGACAACTGTAATTGAACAACAATAAAATAATTTTAAAAAATCCTTTTAAAACAATCTAATCTGATCTAGAATATAACAATTTGAAATTCTACCTGAGTTGGCTGTTTACAAGAGAATTTGAAGTTTACGCCAAAGTTAGTATGAACTAGCACTAATTCAAATACTGACTGGCATCTTAAGAGCATGTAACTTAAACTCTACACTAAGCACCTCCCATGAGCCCCAACCTGGATTGGGAGCTGTGATAGTTAGAAAGACCAGGAAATAAAACACACCATCTCTGCCCTCCAGGAAACATGGGTGGGGGTGGGGCCAACAGAAGTAGAAACAAATGCAGTAACAACAAAATAGAGATTGATTTCAAGGAGCCATGGGAATCTAGAAAGGTCTCATGGAGATACGTAATTTGAGGGCATTAAGTAAACCACAACAGTTAAAACCAAGGATATAAAAAAGTTTTGGATGGTATCTACGTTTCTGAAAAAGGAAAGCTCTGAAAAAGGATCAGCGGGCTGATGAAAAAGTTCTAAGTCGCTCAGCTACAGAAACAGCAAGGTGCAGGATGAGTCCTCGGACTTATTTGTGGAGCTGGAGAAAAGAGGATGAACAAGAACAGAGCCAGGAAATGAGGAGGGTGTCAGGAGGCTGCATTTCAGCTGTGGTGAGAAGGGGGAGACAAGGCTAGAGTAAATACGGACTAGGCAGGCCTTTGATAACAGGAGAAAAGGCTTGAATCTGCCCTGTAATCAGGGGAAGCTGCTGGCATTCATGGAGGAAGAAAGTGAAAATTCAATCTCTTTTAAAAGATACTATACAACTATCACACCAATTTATTAAAAAATGGTCAGTATATGATCTGGTTTTTAAATATTTCCTCATTTTAGGCCCTGGCCAGGTAGTAGTTGGTTTGAACATCATCCGGATATGCCAAGGTTGTGGGTTTGATCCCCGGTCAGGGTGTATGCAGGAATCAACCAATGAATGCATAAATAAGTGGGATAAAAACTTGATGTTTCTTTCTTCTCCTCTTGCTCCCTAAAATCAATAAAAATTAATAAAAATATTTTCTCATTTTAATAAATATCTACATTGTGTTCATTTTATTAATCAGCTATTCTTCGACCTTCCTAAAATCTATTACCTATTGATAATGAACCTGTCGCTTCAATTTATGAGTACTACAACACTGTTGTTTTCTATTCATACCATTTTTTGGATTGAAGGCCCTATTTAATTATTTAAATGAAATAAATCCAAAGTAAATACATTGTGAAAAATATATTTTAATACATTGTGAAAAATATATTGTATTAAAATGTATTTTTAAAATACATTTTAATACATTTAAAATACATAGAATATTGGCACTTAGATAGTTATTTACAATGGTATTTACAATCAAGTTTTCTATAATTTTTGTGAACAGAAAGATAACTGTATACAGAGCTAACTATAGACACAGAACTATCTACAGCTGTTCCTTTCCGGCTCACAAACCATAACTGTGTAGAAAAGGGTAACAGTTAGTTCAAGGTGCTACAGCTCAAATTCATTAAGATTAAATTAATTTTGATCAGTTCTCCTGGGTTAAAAAAATGCCGGTTAAGCCAAAGAGGGGGCAAGTGTGTACAATCTCCACTTCTTCACATTTCACTGTTGCCCCCTGACTTGATTGACTAGCCCTTGAAGCAAACCTGTACCTGAGTTCTGGGAAATGTCGTACACAACAGGTCTTCTAAGTCCAAGGCATTGTTTTAAGCCTATTAATACAAGTTCATAGCAGGTGGCTTAACTTTAGGGTAGACTTTTTTTTAGCTATCAATGCTAATAACTATTAAACCTTTATTTTTAATTACAAGAAAATTTTTCAATTACAGCTGATCTATTAATCATTCTTATGACCAGCCAATGGTTTTTCTAACAGTAGTCAAGAAATGACCAAGTGAGATGCCTGAGCTGTACATCTTGCCTGTGTGCTCTTAGTGAAGGTCACTGTCTGCACTGCAAAACTTTACGGACAGTCAGATTGAAAGCCTCATTTTAACTGAGAAGGAACATGAGAACATTCAGATCAACAAAATGATTCTGAATCCCTGTTTGCTATAGAAAAATGAGATGAAAGTTTTAAAAGGAAAGGCCTGGGCTAATACAATTATCCACCAATCACTTTCCTTCAAGTTAAAGCAGCCAATGGTCTGCCACAGCATTTTCTAGATGAGAAAATAAAGTCTGTGTGACTTTGGGATAGCTACTGTTGGTCATAGCTACATTTTATTTTGTTCGGTCCTTGATCAGAAATCCAAACCTTAATTCATATTTTGTTTTATACAAAAAAAAATCCATTTTATGGGCTGCTAGAAATAAATTATGGATAAAAATAGATACTATGTTCCTAATGGTCTCCCTGGGAAGATACACATACAGAATATTTAAGTTCAAAATATATTTCATTCTTTTCTACCCTTTTTGGTTTCCAAGTAACTAGTAATAAATAAGTTACTGATTACTGGGTAGTGGGGGAAAACTTTTTAGTCATTTTTCCATCTAAGAATTTCATTAAACAAACAGGTGGTACATCTTATAGTAGTATAAATAGACGATAACTGGAAATCAAGTTTTACTTTTTAAACTACAAATGATTGGCAACTGTTTCCTTAATAGTTATTGCAGGAGTAGGTCCAACATGAGTCCATATATAGCCCTTCTCTGGTCTGGTGGGAACTGTGGGAAATGGTGATGAACGTGACTTGAAATATTCAGAGGGTGCATGACATACAAATTCCAAGTATTCCATCTTCCTTGGAAGATCCTCCTCTGGTCCTATAGGCAGCCAATGGAAAGGTTAAACACATTTTTGAACACACATATCATTATCATAGAACGTTAAAATGCCCAGACACTAGGAGAAACTGCTCTGGTGGTGACCTGACATTAGCCCTTGGAACATGTGTTACTATGAAGTCACTCTATCATTTTTTCCTTTCTACTTGAACTGCTTAAGGAATATAGCATTCTCCCCAAAACAGTGACTCAATATGGAAAGGAATCTAAAAACAAAATTTAGTGTTTATTACATGCCCACACTGTTCCTAGTACTGTCATATATCAATACTTCGAATCTTCACAAAGGCCCTCTGCAGTAGGCACTATTATTCCCATTTTACATGTGAGGAAGATGAGCCAAGAAAGATTAAGGAACCTGCCTGATATCACACAGCTAGGAAGTGTGAGGGCTATGAACCCAGATTCTGGCTGCAGAGTTTGTGCTCTGGAATCTGAGGGTTAGGAAGACAGAGGAGGGGCATCGGGGCCCAGGTGGCTCTGCCACACCACCGCCTCTGCTGAGAATGCTACCCAACAGATCAGGTGAATGCGAGTCCACACGTTTATGTGCTTACAAGCAGCAGGCTAAAGCTGGTCATGCATTGAACTTGGCACACAGGTGAGAATAACAGTGGAATGTTATTTGTCCTTGAGTTCTCACTGAAAAAAAATTCATGTTTTTTCTCAGGATGCAAAAGTGACACACGCTCATTACAGAAAGGTTAAAAAGTTCAGAGTAATTTAAAAACTCTGAACACTTTCAGAACTGAATTAATCAGGAGCTTCTTGTGAGTCTACATGAAGAACTGTTTGTACCACCTCTTTTGGCAGCACTCAAATTAATAGAGTACAGTGGCTGCCATTTGAACAATCAACAATGAGTTGTTATAAAAGGTCCAGAATGATGTGTGCAGCATGTGAAAGGATGCATATTGAGAACATGGAATATGCTACAAATGACCATGATAGTTCCTTCAGAAATTATTTTTTAATTATTTATTTATTTATTTTTAGAGAGGGGGGAGGGAGGGAGGAAGAGAGGGAGAGAAACATCAGTGTGTGGTTCCCTCTCACACACCTCCTACTGGGGACCTGGCCCACAACCCAGGCATGTGCCCTGACTGGGAGCTGAACTGGTGACCCCTCAGTTCATAGGCCAGCACTCAATCCACTGAGCCACACCAGCCAAGGTTGAGTGGATTTTTACAAGTAACTAAATAACCTAGTTCCTGAGCAATGAATTCTTTTAATAGTTTAATCCTGGGTCACTCAAAAAAACCTTATCCACATCACTTTTTAGTAAGTGCACACTGCCCTAACTCTAAAGAACTGACAGCACTCAAACCCCCACTATATAAAATGTCTTTCATGTTTTCTATAAAGCTCTTTATTGTACTTAATGATACTTATGCTTCTTTGTTATGGACTGAACTGTATCCCTCCCCGATTCATATGTTGAAGCCCTAACCCTCAATGTGATGGGTATCTGGAGACAGGGGCTTTAGGGAAGTAATTAAGGTTAAATGAGGTCAGTATGGGTGGGACCCTAATCTGCTAGGATTGGTGTTCTTGCAAGAAGAGACTGAACAAGGAGTGTGCACACTGAGAAGGTGGAGGTCCACAAGTCAGGAAGAGAGCTCCACCAGGAACCAACCCTGAGAGCACCTACATCTTGAACTTGCAGCCTCCACAACAGTGAGAAAATAAATAAAGCATTCTGTTGTTTAAGCCATTCAACCTATGGTATTTTGTTATGGCAGTCCAAGCAGACTAATGCATTCTTGTACATAATAACAGAGACTTAACTGGGTTTGAGAACCTGTCCCATTTGTCAAACTCACCTATGATGTAGGATGCAGGATCAAACTGGTCCCTGGGACTAGAAAGAGTGGGAATGAGCCACGTCAGCGCTGCACTCTTCTCACAGTACTGGTCCTGGATAAAACCCCGGATCTGAGCATAGTAGGGTTTTCCGTCTTGTTCATCAATCACAGAAACAACATCTCCAATTTGGTAATATACTCCCTGGGGGGAAAGAAGATAATCGCCTATTAAAAAAAAAATAGAAGAGCACCACAGCTATGAACTGGACCTTCCTTAATGTAAGAGTTTTCAAAGTGTTCAATAAAAGGTGGCTGAAATGGACTAATATACCAATGTTTATATGGTTGATGCAAATTCTAAAGTTGTTTCACTTTTAAATAAAAAAGTTTCACATAACACAACTTGCATCTGGAGGGGCCATATCTCTATAAAAATGCCTTGATTTTCTATTTTGGCTAGAGCCACTGAGTTGCAGGAAGGTTAAGTGACTTGCAGAAAGCCACATAAGGCAGAGCTGCAGCTGAGGTTCCTACACCAGCTGGGCAGTCTGTCTCTGATCTGGCTTGAAAATCAGTGCTTATCTGGTGAAAATATACTCTATACACCTTCCTCCTCAGACATTAATTAAGGAAAAGAGATACTATATATTCAAACCAGAGAAATAATAAAAATTTTTTATTATAATCGGTCTTTAGGATACAGTCACCCTCAATTCACCACACCTGTCCCTAGTCTCAGTGGCACCTGTCCCTTGCCCTCCTGTTCACTGGTATTCCTGGCATTCATACCGTACCCTCTACTTCACACCCAACTAACTCACCTGTGCGTGTCTTGTGTTTGGGCCTCTGCCATCTACCCCATATCCTCTTCCCTGGGTCTTGAACTGGAAATAATCTCCCATTTGAACATCCATAATGGCTCATCCAAATATTTATGACACTCAGCACTTCCTTAGGTGGGTGTAGACCTGACAGAGCAGAGTCCCTCCTGGTGGACCCTGTATCTGTGGAGCCGAGGGGTACTGCTGCATCTGGATCATTACGGACGGGTATAGTCACTGTGGGCCACAGTCCACTACTTGCTAGTTCATGGGCACATGGTAAATAGGAATAAATTACTGATACTTGACGTAACAGGTCTCACATGCTTTCCATTAAGACATGCCTAAAAATCATTAGTACACTAAGTTATTAGCTTAATCAGCTGTGAAAATAATGCACAAATTTGAAAATGTGATGATGATAATTTTTACTATCCACTGAGTGCTTACTCTCTAAGGTGCTTAACATGATCTCACTTGACGCAATGTGGTAGTTCCTATTCAATCCTATTTTGTAGATGAAGGAACATTAGTTGGTCCTAGCCCTGTCATACAAGTTCTTGCCCAAGCAGTAGAGCCAGGAGCTGAGCTCTGAACTTGGGCTCTGGCATCAGGTGGCCTCACTCCATGACTTAGTGGCTACGTGATGTCAGACAAGTTAATTAACCTCTCTGTGACTCCAGGTCCTCCTCCATAAAATGGGGATAATAATACCTACTTCACGGAGTCGACTGAATGGAATAAAGCATGTAAAACGCTCACCTCAGTGCCTGATAAATAGCAAGCACACATTTTGCTATGTGTTATTAACAATGAAGGAAATGCTGGAAATACAGGAGAGGGGTTTGCCTGGTGTACAGACTGTTTTAGACTACTCAGATGCTGGGGTAGCAAAAAAGGTTATACTCAAAGTATAATCACTTGTGTTTCCCAATGTTCAGGGCACTTAGGTCAAGTATAAAGCACCAACTCACCCCACCCCCCCACATGACAGTACTTAATGGTTATTGTCCATGCCAGGCCTGCCAGGCCTGCCAGGTCTTTTCTATGCTCCAACTGCTTTCCTTGTTTTCTGGTTCAAAAATAATGAAATGTTACTTCTCTCACTGATTTATCGAACGTCCATGGGCTTTGGTCCTAGGAAACCTGACCTTCAAATAATGTGGACTCTTTCTTTCCTACCACGGACTTCCAGCAAGTGCCAGTCCCCCCTGCCCTTACCCCCTCACGTCTGCTTGAAGGCACTTGAGAATCTCTGTGCCTACTCTACCCACTTGTCTAAATCCTGCCTCTGTCCTTCCCACTTTCAATGCCATCACATTGAGTAGGCTGGCTCACTCTCGCACAACTCCATACCATTTTAAAAACAATTCCCACAATCTGCATTTAAAAAGTTCTAACCCTGGCTGGCATAGCTCAGTGGATTGAGCGTGGGCTGCGAACCAAAGTGTCGCAGGTTCAATTCCCAGTCAGGGTACATGCCTGGGTTGCAGGCCACAGCCCCCAGCAACTGCACATTGATGTTTCTCTCTCTCTCTCTCCCCCTCCCTTCCCTCTCTAAAAATAAATAAATAAAATCTTTAAAAAAAAGTTCTTAAGGTCCTCATGTCATATTTCAATAGCTAACTTCCCCTCCCACCTCAGTTCTGGATGAGATGTTTTATAATAGCTACTTCTGGAAGAAATAGCTTAGAGAAGAACAAAAGCCACAATCACACTTTGTTACGGTGTAGCAGAGGCCTCAGACTAACTCAACATTTTAGTGGCACATTAGAACGCAGGCCCAAATCTTCCTTCAGTAACACTATCCATGTTTACCTTGTAGAAGATTGATTCTGCAGTGATGATGGTCGAAACTGACTCAGGAGCTTTGATGGGCTATGGAAAAAAAAAAAGTAAAAGTATTAGCACATTCATACTGTGTATGTGTATGAACAGGAGCTTTTCCAGTCATATACAAGAGTTCTGTAATTTGAAAAATACTAAATTTGTTGTTTGGTGATAAAACTGTGATAAAAAGATAAATGATTTTCCTGAATGTTGTGGCTAAGCACAATATGAATATTCCCACTGCTATTTCTGCTACTATTAGCTTAAAAACTGCTGGGAACCAGAGGACAAGTTTCTGATTATGATTCTGAGAGCTGACACAAGCCCTCTTAGTGCTTTATTGCACATTAAAGTTTTAGTTACAAAAATATACCACCTCTAATGGCCAGAGCATGGCCGAAGTGGAAGTAATAAAAAATGGGTAGATGAGCACTAAGTGAAAAAGTGTTTTTCCCTTGATGGACTTTTCCATCTCGGCCTGATCATAGAACCAGCTACAGTACTCGATGTCATCAGAACTAGTGTTCTAATAGGCCTGAACGAAGACCAAAGGAACTTCCTTGGAAGTTCCTAGTAATCTGTCACCACCCACCAATCATTAAAATCCATTCTTAAGCTGAAATACACACTTTTATGTAACAACAGAGGAAACAGGTCTTCCCAAATATGTCTTGGTATCATCCTTAAAGAGGTTGCTAGAGAAATTGATATTGAAATACCTAAAAAGAACATATTCTACCATACATAAGAGGAAAACATGTTTAAGTGATAAAACTATAGTCAAATGAATATTTACTTAACATGCTTTGTCTAATCAACAAATGTCTAATTTTTAGAAAACCAAATTATTAAAATTGTAAACCAGTTGGGTCAACTACCATCAGTAAGAAAATAATCCACAATCTTCATGACATATTGGACTGCCCCTTTTGTGTATTATGAACAAATATGCCCAACTTCAGAAATGCTTTTACTGGTAAATCAACACTCCCATTCTGAAAATGAAGGAATGCCATACTGAAGTTTATATTTTATTTAATTTTAATTTAATTTTATTTATTTTATCTTATCTCATCTTATTTTATCTTATCTCATCTCTTATTTTATTTTACTTTATTTCCACCCACCCAGCCATTTTATCTTATCTCTATTTATCTTATCTCGATTTTATCTTATCTATTTCATTTCATTTCATTTCATTTTATTTTATTTTATTTCCACCCACCCAGCCATGCTGAGGTTTTAAAAAACTGTTTTTACCCTGGCTGGTGTAGCTCAGTGGATTGAGCACAGGCCTGTGAACAAAAGCATCACCGGTTTGATTCCCAGTCAGGGCACATGCCTGGGTTGCAGGCCAGGTCCCAGGTAGGGGATGTGCTACAGCCAACCATACAGTGATATTTCACTCCCTCCTTCTCTTTCTCCCTCCCTCTCTTCCCCATCTCTCTAAAAATAAATTTTAAAAAATCTTTAAAAAAATAAAAATAAAAAGGTGTTTCTAATACATCGTCCATTGTGTTTGACCATGTCCCCTTGTATTTACAAGGATAGTGAGAATTTATTGCGCTAAAAATGTGCTTTCAAATACCCCACCACAAAACTTTCAACACTTTCTTACAGGAGAAGAAGAGATAAAGGTTTAGCAAATTTTTACTTCATATTCCTCAAATTGATAAGTCAGTAAAATTCCCTTTCTGGGGCTATAATAACAAACAAATATGGAAATGAGTTCCAGTATTATTATTTACTTAGATCTTTAAAGAATGAAAGAAAAAAAGTTTTCCTACTGTACTTGACCGTACTGTAATCCTTTGCATAAAGAACTCAGTAACATGCACCCAAAGTTTATGTTTCTTCTAGACTTCCATTTTATATTTCCCAGAGGAAAAAGAAAAGTTCAAAAAAGAGAAACAGTATTACTAGTTTCACAAACAGTAAGCCTTCTGCAACAGAGCTCAAGCCTCTTACAAAGTCTGCACCTCTCCCCACAGCGAGAAGACCTGGCAACGGTGGGGGATGCAGGCAGGGTCAGGGCACGTTACAAACACAATGCCATTGTAGTAAAAAAACACTGTCCACAATCATCTTACGTTTTTTAATTTAAAAATATGTCTTCTCCCTTTTCCTTTAGTGGAAACTTTCTTCTCAGCAGCTGGAGCAGATTTGTACTTAGTGTTTCTGAGCCGAGCCGACCTCCTGTGAATTTCCTGCTTACTCTGTTATAAATTAGAGAACAAAAAAAGAGAAATAAAAAAGTGTGGAAAGGTTGCTGTCCCGATGCAACCATCTTACAAGGACCCCAGAGTATGCACTTCACACGGGCATTCAAAAATTAAGAGTGCGCCTTTTCTTTCTATGCGGGGTAATCACATAAACTGGGCTAATGAAAACAGGGAGAGGCCTTGCCATGCATCTCCGGAGCCTCCAAAAAGCTGTGAGCTGCTTACAGCAGGACAAAGAGTTAAGTCTATCCATTTGCATTTATGAGAAAAGCCACTAACAACTCTCCATCGCCAGAGGGCGCTCTAGGTATGCCACCGCTTGCCTTGGAATACTTACGCTGCCATTTAGAATGACATTGTGCTAATACTAACATGCCATAATGACAGAATACCCTTTATGAACAGGGACAAGTCCGGCAGCAGGACCCCATTTACGTACCTGTGTAAACGTGCACATACTGAGATGCCCGGTTGCTACCCCAAATATGGGGATTTCCCCAGGGTTTTTAATTTTCTTGCTTCTTTAGACTATAAATTTCTCCCAAGAAAAGGTGCTCAGAATGGGTCGCACTAGCTAAGATGTCATCAGGGAGTGTGGACGGCCCGGCCCGGCGGGGACGCGGCGCTCCCGGAGGCTGGGCGGGCTAGGGCCTCCGTCCGCCCACACCGCTTACCTGCTTGCCGCCCCCTCCCCCGTTGCTCTGAGAAGGGGCGGTCGAGGTGCTGGCGAGGGTCGCGGCACTGAAGCCACCCCCGCCGCTGCTGCTGCCCCCTGTCCCGCCTGCGGTCCCCGCACCGGCGCCGGCGCCCCCGCCGCCCGCGCCGCCCCGGCCAGTGCAGTGGTGACAGAAGATCTCCCCTTGGGAGCTCTTCTTCCACATAGAGGACGACGTGGTCTTGCATACGCTGCAGGTGGGCTTCAGGCCCAGGGGCATCGTGGCCGGCTCAGGGGCCCCCCGCGGGCGCAGCGACACGGGAATGGCGACGGCCGAGCCCGGCCGCCCGAGGGCCGGCCCGCCACGTCCAGTGACAGGGAGAACAGCTAGGGCGCGGGCGCCAAGCTGTCCACGCTGGAACCAGGCCGCAGCCGCCGTCCGCTGAAGGTAGGAAGACGATTCCTCCCGCAAGGCACTCAGCACCAGCCCCCGCCACTCAAGACTCCAGGAGGCGCGGCCTGGGCGGGGCCAGGCCTGGGCGGAACCCAGAGCAGCAGCCCTGAGGAGGCTTCCGGTGATGGGCGGGGCCCGCCTAGCTGGGGACCTGCCCAACCGGAAGTGCCCGCCGGGAGCGTGCTCCTTCAGTTTGCTGCGTGCAATTCTTTGACCTTAGAACTGGGATAGGCAGGTAAAAAACAGGATATCCAGTTAATTTGAATTTCAGATAAGCAACAAATAATTTTTTCAGTGTGTGTATCCCATGCAATATTCGTGTTTATCTGAAATTAGACTTAACTGGGTGTCCTGTATTTTTGCTAAGTCTGGCACTCCTGCTTAGGACCCCTTTACACTTTTAACAATTATAATTTTGACCCCCAAGTACTTTTGTTTATATGAACTATAGCCATTTAGGTGTTAGGAGCTGAAGTAGACATTTCAGCCTAAGATGTCAAGCACACCTTCCTTGACCATTGGGTGATGTCATCATATGGCCCGTAGCCTCCGAACAAGACGCACTGAGAGAATGAGAGTAGAAACGGCAAATAACTGGCTCGGCTTTGTCGGGAAACCATCTTGACCCCAAGGGCTCCCTGAAACGGTCTTGGTACTTCCCTGGACCGCACTCCAGAACAGCAGGTTTAGGACAAGCTCATTATCAAAAACTCCCCTCCGCTAATGTCTAATCAGTACAGGCTCCTCCAGGAAAAGGAGTCTGTCTGTCCTCAGCTTCACTTGGTCAAGTGTGGTTGCGTACCTGCCTTGATGATCCTGGGGTTTTGGACTTGATATCCTTGGACAGATCTTGACAAATGTGTTGATGAGGTGGGTTGAGCGAGGAGAGGAGCAAAACAAATGTGTTGAATGCCTATGATGTCATTTAGTTCTTATGACCACTCTGGAACAAGATATTATTATCCCTATTTTACTGTTAACTGATCAACAGAGGAGCCATGATTTGGACTAGCTGTCAACACAGTGGCTGCTCTTGGCATCATATCAGGACCAGCCTCTAGAGAAGCTCCCGGGCCTGGGCTGTGGCTCAGTCATCCTCGCTCTGAGTCTAGGTTTCCTCAATAGTAAAATAAAATATTAACTACTTTCTAGGGCTGTCGATGGGGATTAAGGCCAATTGTAAAAGTGGTTAAAGAGAATAGGTAAAGAATGTTGTTTCCTTATTTTAGAAGAATGTACCCTGTGAGGGACATCTAGATATGAAATTTCATGCTCTATAATCTCTCTTTCCTGCTAATGTATTTCCCTCTGTATCTCATCTGCAAGGTACAACCTCTCTTCATTGAAAACTTTGGCCCCTGGCTCAACAGCTTCCTCTCCACCAGAGGACACCACCCTCACTGGGGTAAACAGCCACATGTGTAACCACCCAGCACCCCGTTTTCTCCATTTCTCCTCTTCTCACTGATCTCCATCTCCTGTTCTTGACAGCTCCCATACCTCTGGTCACATCCTCTACCCTCTGAGACAATCAGGAAGAACTACATTTTTTTTCCTTGTAAATTTTTTTTTACAACCTTAGTATCCAACTCATTCTTGCAAAACTTGATTATCACAAAGTAACCACACTGGGGCAGCCAAATTAAGAAATAGAACATTACTCCCATAAGAGCCCCCCCACCACCACACACATGCAACTTATATACAGAGGTAACCACTATAATGACTTCTAACACTGCAGATTTTGTAGATTCCCTTTGATAGGTTAAGGAACTTCCCTTCAATTCCTATTTTCATCATGAATGTAAAATTTATCTGATGGTTTTCTCTATGAAAGGATCCTAATGCTTTTTCTTCTTTATCTATTAATATATGGATTACACAGATTTCTGAATGTTAACACCGAAACTCCTGGAATGAATCCAGTTTGGCCATGATGTACTATTCTTTTCACATATTGCTGGATTTGGTTAACTAATATTTAATATTTTGCATCTATGTTCATGAGTGAGATGGGCTTATAATTTTCTTGTATTACCTTTGTTGGGCTTTGGCATCAGATTATGTCAAGCAAAGTAAGGACTTCGGATTTTATTCTGAGATAGAAAACTATTCAGTGTTCTTATATGTGCTGATATGAAAAGAGCCCAAGTCCTGGCTGGTGTGGCTCAGAGGATTGAGCACCAGCCTGCAAACCAAAGGGTCACTAGTTCAAATCCCAGTGAGAGTACATGCCTGGGTTGTGGACCAGGTCCCCAGTAGGGAGCATGTAAGAGGCAACCACACATTGATCATTCTGTCCCTTTCTTTCTCCCTCCCTTCTCTTCTTTCTAAAAATAAAGAAATAGAATCTTTAAAAATAAAAAAAAGAAAAGATCTCAGATGTAATTAAGCGGGGAGAGCCATAAATTTAGCCATGGAGGTGAAAGACCTGTATACCAAAAACTATAAGACATCAATGAAAGAAAGAGGAAGATGAATGAAAGAGGGATGAAAAGCTATTCTGTGCTTATGATTTGAAAATATTAATGTTATTAAAATATCTATGCTACCAAAAACAATCTATAGACTTGATGCAATTCCTATCAAAATTCCAATGGCATTTTTCACAGAAATAGAACAAACAATCCTAAAATTTGCATGGAACCAAATAGCCAAAGCGATCTTGAGAAAGAAGAGCAAAGGTGGAGGCATCACACTCCCTGATTGCCAACTATATTATAAGCTATAGTAATCAGAACAGTATGGTACTGGCATAAAGACAGACACACAGATCAATGGAACAGAAAGAATAGCCCAGAAATACACCCATGCATGTATGGTTAGTTAATTTACAACAAAGAAACCAACAATATACAATGAGGAAAGGACAATCTTTTAAATAAATAGTGTCAGGAAAACTAGACAGCCGCATGCAAAAGAATAAAACTGGACCACTATCTCCTCCTCCTTTAAACAGAAATTAACACAAATGGACTAAAGATGTGAATGTTAATACCTGAAAGCCTAAAACTCCTAGAAGAACACATAGGTGGTAAACTCCTTGACATCAGTCTTGGCAATGATATTTTTTGAAACTGACGCCAAAAACAAAAGTAAATAATTGGAAATATATCAAACTAAAATACTTCCACACAGCAAAGGAAACCATTAGCAAAATGGAAAGGTAACCTACCAAACAGGAGAAAATATTTTGCAAATCATATACCTGATAAGGGGTTAATATGCAAAATATACATGTAGAGTTCATACAAATCAATAGCAAAAATATCTGATTTTTAAAAAATAAGAAGAGGATCTGAATAGACATTTTTCCAAAGAAGACATACAGATGGCCAACAGGCACATGAAAAGATGCTCAACATCACTAATCACCAGGGAAATGCCAATCAAAAATCACAATGTGATATCTCTTGTATCAGTTATACCATATCTGTTATAATGGCTGTTATTTTAAAAAAGACAAGAAGTACATGTTGCTGAGGATGTTAAGAAAAGGAAATCTTGTGCACTATTGGTGGGAATGTAAATTAGTGCAACCATTAGTGCAAAACTGTATGGAAAGTCCTCAAAACATTGAAAATAGAACTACCAGGTGACCCATCAATTTCAATTCTGGGTATTATCTGAAGAAAATAAAAACACTAACTTGAAAAGCTATGTGTATCCTCATGTTCATTGCTTTATTTACACTTGCCCATATATGGAAGCAAATTGAGTCTTCATCAGTGAATGAATATATAAGGAAAATATTCTTTGTCGCACAAGGGGATATTATTCAGCCATAAAAAAGAAGAAATCTTGCCATTTAGGACAAGATGGATGGACCTTGAGGATATTAGGCTAACTTAGATAAGACAGAGAAAGACAAATACTGTATGACCTCACTTATATGTGGAATCTAAACAAACAAACAAACAAACAAAAAATCCTAAAAAAAAAAGCACATAGACATAAAGAACAGACTGACGGCTGCCAGAGGTGGGGATGGACACAACGGGTAAAGGGAGTCAAGAGGTATAAACTTCCAGTCATGAAATAAAGAACTCAGGATGTCAAGGCCATGGTGGCTATAGTTAATAATACTGCATTACATATTTCAAAGCTGCTAAAAGAGCAGATCTTAAAAATTCTCATGACAACAGAAGGAATTTTTGTAACCACGCATGGTGATGAATGTAAACTGGACTTATGTGTGATCACTTCACAGTCTATACAAAACAAAATCATGTGTTCTACACCTGAAAGTAGTGAACGTTACATGTCAATTATACTTTAATATAACTTAAAAAATCTTTCAGTGAACTTTTTATCAGCCTTCTGTCCGGCCACAGGATGCCCCACTTCTGCTGTCTTCAGTGCCTCAGAACTCAGACACCACTCCGCCATCCACAGTCCTGTGGGTCGTGGTCTTTTGGATCGTTTGTAAGAAGTGGCTCTTTTCCAGGGCGTCAACAAGATTGAAGTCCTCCCCTTCCAGTAGGCTGTGGCAGGTGGCGATCTCAGCCTCCAGCTTGACCTTGATGTTCAGCAGGGCCTCATACCCTGGGCCAGGCCTGCCCCTCTACCTGGGTCTGGGCCAGCTCTGACTCCAGGTGCAGCAGGATCCCCCTGAGTTGTTCCATCTGCGTGGCATAGCGTGTCTCCACCTCCCTCAGGCTGTCCTCCAAACTGACCTTCAGATTCCGCATTGAGTCCGGGTCAGTCTCCAAGGACTGGACCATACGTCTCAGCTCTGTGAGTGTTGTTCCAGCAGCGCCTATCTCAGCGGTCTTCGAGGTGACCACTGTGGTGTTCTCTTTAATCTGATGGGAACAGTACTTGTCCAGCTCCTCTTGGTTCTTCCAAGTCAGCTCGTCGTACTGGGCCTGGATGTCTGCCATGATTTTGCCAAGGTCCTGAGATTTGGGGGAATCCAACTCCACGGTCAACCCAGAATTGGCAATCGGATTTTGTAGACCATTTACTTCCTCCTTATGGATCTTCTTCATGAAGAGCAGCTCCTGCTTGGGAGCCATGGTCTCTGTCTCCAGCTGCAGCCATGATGTTGGTGTCATCAATGACCTTTTGGAGCCCATTGATGTCATTCTCCACAGACTGGAGCATGGCCAGCTCCTTCTCATGCTTGACTCTGAAGTCCTCAGCAGAAAGATGGGCATTGTCAATCTGCAGAATGATGCAGGCATTGTCCGCAGAATTTGCAAAGATCTGAGCCCTCAGGTCTTTGATGGTCTTAAAATAATGTTCCCAGTCTCCAACCTGGGGTCCCTTCTTTTCTAAGTGTTCCCAGATTTTGATCTCCAGTCTCCTATTATCAGCCTCCAGGCTTCTCACCCTCTCCAGGTAGGAGGCCAGGTGGTCATTCAGGCATTGCATAGTCTCCTTCTTGCTCTGGATGCCCTCTACGCCCACCAGACCCCCGGCCATCCCTGCAGCCAGGCCCCAGATCCCAAGATGCCCTGCACACTGGTGGAGCAGGACACTGAGATCCAGGAGCCCAAGCCCCTGGTGCCTGAATAGATGCTGGCTGAGCTGCTGGCTGGCCGGACCCAGTAGCTGGGCAACTGCATGGAGCCCAGGGTCTGGTAGCTTGTGGAGAAGCTGGAGCATGTGCTGAAGCTCATGTTGTTCAGGGGGGAAGGTGAGAAGCCAAGACTCAGGTTGAAGCTGCAGTACAGTATAACTTTTTTAAAAGAGAGAAAAGGCAATTTACAGAACGGTGTGTAGAACATGATCATTTTGTGTTATTTCAAAGATACATGTGTGTATGGTACTCTTTTTTTTTTGTCATTTAGACAAGAAACTATTGACAATTGATGGCAGCAGAGGTGGTGAGGGAGGGAGACTCACTGTTCATTCTGTACTGTTTTGTATTGTTTAAAATTTTTTCACCACATGCATGCATTTAAAAACTTAATTAGAAGAAGAATGAGGAAGAAGAGGAAGAGAAAACAAAAAAGAGAAAGGGGGGAGAAAGTATCAAATTGAGAAGGAAATAAAAATAGTTTTTCAGCCCTAAAAATTGTCTCCCAAGTGGAGGTTGTGGTGTAGAGTAGATGGTACCTGGTTCAAGGACTGGCAACTTAACCTCCTCACTGCCACTCAGTTCCTTTTTTAAAAAAATATTTTATTTATTTATTTATTTATCTATTTATCTATTTATTTATTTTTAGAGAGAGGGGAAGGGAGGGAGAAAGGGGGGAGAGAAACATAGATGTGCAAGAGATACATCGATCAGTTGCCTCTTGCACACGCCCAACTGGGGGCCTTGCCCACAACCCAGGCTTGTGTCCTGACTGAGGATCGAACCAGCAACCTTTTGGTTTGCAGGTCAGCACTCAAGCCACTGAGCCACACCAACCAGGGCACAACTCACTTCCTTTGTACAGTGAGGATGGTGTTGCCCACTCCAGGGCTGTGTGAAGATTTGATCAGTATTGTGCTTGGCACACAGCTCAAAGTCAGTAAGTGGGCTTCTCCTTCAAGCAGTAAAGCTGTAGCACCACAAAACTCCTGTGCAGATGTACTAGGGTAACAGTGACTGAAAGTAAAATACACTATCAAGTAATAATTATAGAGTAGCTTGTACTGACAGACTCATAGAAAAATCACAAATTAAAAGCTTCCCTATGATAATTTCTAGACATAAGCAGTTGCAGTTCCTTTCTGACCAAGGAACAGCAAGAACTGGGTGAAGGTCACCCATTCACACCGGAGCCAGCAGAAGTGCTGCCTGCATGTCCCGCCTCTGAGCGAGAGCAGATACAGTTTCACTGTATCCAGTGAAACTGGATACAGAGCAGTGGAATGGCATGGTGACACATGCAGGACACAGCAAGGGGACCACCCCAGAGCAGAGCTGAGAAACCGCCCATAGTACCCCGCCCCCCATGTTCCCCTCTGTGACCTAGCCTGGGTGTCTGAGATGCTAAGATGGTTTTGGAGGCACGAGCCTGCCATCTTCTCAGGTTGTCGGCTCCTCAGTAAGCCCCTTTCTTCGCACCCCTACCTGCTGCACTAGTTTGGCTTTCCTGGCGGTGGGCAGCTGGACCTGTGGGTCACTTTCCCGGTTTCACTGGAGCAGCAATTTCCAACCCTTTTCATCTCACAACACACATAAGTTAATCACTGAAATTCTGCAGCACACCAATAAATATATTTTTGGTCAATCTGATCAAAAATAGGTATAATTTTCATTCACTTACACCAGATGGTTATTGTTGTGTTGGCTGTTGTCATTTACAATCTAAGGGAAAAGAGGTCAGTGCCCCTGACCAAATAGTCATATATTACATGTTTTTAAAATTCTTGTGGCACACTGGTTGAAAAACCACCATCCTAGAGTAACCCAGAGCGCTATGCTCTGAGGACAAACGGGACTGTTAGACTGAGAAGGTGATGGAGGGGTCAGGTGGGGAGGTGAGGAAAATGGGCAGGAGAGAAGAACTCAGGGAGGCTCTGCCAAGGAGGCTTCGACCCAGGCCCGCTGTTCACCCTCCTCGGTGCCCCAGGGAGAGTGTGAGCCTGGGCACAGTCGGCCGGCCAGGGCTTCCTGAGGTGCCAGGAGGGAGACTGCAGACAGAGAGAGGGATGGGGGAGAGGGGGGCTGTGAAGACAGGAATAAATACCTTCCAAGAGTATTTATTACTATTAACACTAAGGGAAAGAGAGCTGATTTCCCGGGGGATTATCAGGTTCAGCATGTAGTCAAATTTGCATGATTCATTAATTAAAACTCTTGAAATTAAAAAATTAAAAAAAACAGCAGATGCATAAAATGTATCAAAAGCCAGTTTCAGAGAGACAGTCTTGCCCACATTTTGTGACTCAGTGAGTAGGGGCAGCGCAGGGTTCCTCGGCCATGCCCACCCTGGTTCTGCTCTCCTGGGAGCACCGGGTGCCCCTGGGTCTCCACTACTCATCACTACTCATCTGTCGTCACACCTCTCATGACTGACATGAGGGCTCCATGAGTGACTGAGTGGGAGGCTGTAAGCCCCTTTCACATCCGGTAAGTGCCTGGTCCCTGTCAACTCTGAGGCTGATAAAACAGGAGGAGGAAGAAGCAGCATTTCTTTTGACCAGAGGGGTCAAGTCGTTCGTTATACCCCTTCCCTGCCCACAGGTAATCTTGGAAAAAATGAAGTTAACTCAAGTTGCCTATTAACATTAGCAAACTAAAGAGAGAGGTCATAGGTTGGGCAGAGAGAGAGAATGAGACCTGTGAAACTGCTGGAAGGCGCAAGGGCAGGGAGCCAAGGCCCAGTCTTGCTGACCTTTTCCTTTTCTCTCTTTGGGGGCCACCATGGTAGCTCTGTCTCCCACTGCACTCGCACCTTCTACAGAGTGAACGGAAGTCCTTCTTTCTGCTGTGAGCCCCATGGTTCCCACCCCTTCGGGTGTTCTCTTTGTCTGCAAACACTGCACACCTGGCCCTATCGTCTTTCCAGAATCAGCTCACTCCTTCAGAAAGCTTCTGTGCCAGAAGTCACACCTCCTTTGTCCGGCCGCCTAACTCTGCTCTGACTCTTCCTTTCTCTGCCTTAGGGTACACCTGTGTACCCTGCCTGCTCCCCTGCACTGCCAGCACAGCACGTGGAGGAGAGGACGTTTGCCTTTTCCCTCTTTGTGTTTCTTCTACCTGCACACCTCGCACATAGGGGGCAGGCACTAATTAGCAGTTTTATGTGTGGGTTAAAGTATCAACGAGCATTTTCTCATCAATGGTCTCCATTCAGGACAAGTGTCTGCTCCCAGTCCCCTCCCCGCCACCCCTACCTCGTGTTCTGACTTCTCTCACCAAACAGCCTGCCTCAGGCCTCCCCAGCTCCTCATTGGCCTGCAGCCCAGGGGAGGCATCTCCCTGTGCCAGGCGCGGCACCCACGTCGTCATCATCCACCGGAAAAACCGAGGCCTCCTTTATCCTAAACAGTCTTACTCATGAGAGAGAAACGTGCAGGATCCTCGGTCGAGTGTCAGAGGTGTCTTCCTCCTGCTTGGGAGAGGTGATGGCATGGCGGGGAGGACGCTGCGGCCTCGGGACTCACCCTGACACCCTGACACGGAGTCAGTTTTGGTGACTCAGGTGTCCGCCTCTCTGGGACTCAGCACCGAGTACAGTGGCCCTGGCTCTTTGACGAGTATGAAGCTTGGCAGGTGGACTGACTCAGAGCCCCTCACCCAGGGAGTAGGATTCCCTGGGCCACTCCACACTCCAACTGCCACTCTCCTAACTGTCGCTCAGAACTTTGTTTCTTGGTCCCAGCACCTGCCTGTCCTTTGGATGACTGCTGGCTTAGGAGCTGGGAAAGCTTTTGCAGGACTAGGTGAAGCTTCATTTTGTTCTTTGCACAGCAGCCAACGATAGTTTCATGGGGAAAACTCAGCTGTCTTTGACTTTGGTTTGTTTGGTTGTGGTTTTCAGTTGCTTTGACAATTTTGCTGCCTCTCGCCCTTCTCATCTGCAGGATGGCTGGGGAAGAAACCTACTTGGTTATCTGAGCATCTTGTAATGCTTCTCAGCTGAGTGTGAAGATTGCCTCTTCAGAGGAGCTCCAGACTGCATCAAAAAAGAGAACCATTTCTTATTTTCTTCAAAATGTAAATACTTCTTTGTATATAAGTGATAAATGCTTGTTATAAGAATTTATACAATTCAGAGGTATTCACCAGCTCTGCTGTGTTAGAGATAACCATATTAATAGTTCGTAGTATATCTTTTCAGTTTCTGGAAACACATGCAGAAAACATTAACATGATCCTACTAAATATTATTCTCTAAACTGACTTTAAGAATTCAAAAGTGTATCGAAGTGAACTTACCACATCAGTCTATATATACCCGTCTCTTTTCCTTGCCAAAATTAATTTAGCCATTTCCTGATGTTGGATCTTTAACCTGTTTTAAAGTTTTTGCAGGTATAAACAATGACTGATATAATGAACTTCCTTATACATGTATGGTTGCCTATCTGTGGGGGTATTTTTATAGGATAAATTTCTAAAAATGTTACTAGTGGATCTAAAATTAATTTTTATTTTTGGTAGATGCTTCTAAATTACTCACCAAAAAAGCTGATGCACCTGTCAATCCCCGTAGGTTCTCTCAGGGCGGACTTAGCCGCTGGGTGAGGAGGTGCACCCCTGGGGCCCGTGACAGTGTCAGGGGTCATGAAGATATTTTAACTTCCTTTAAAGTCGGGAGAAAAAATATAATAATAATGAATTTATAATTTACTATGAATCCAGACCAGATCATATGTTTTATATACCAATGCAACCATAAAGTATGCTTTCTCATGTTTTTTATGGAAAGGGGACCCAGGAAGGCAGATGTGTACAGGACCCCTGCAAGGCATAATGTGGCCCTGGGTGATTCATTTCTCCACAGCCCTGCGACTCTGAGATTATATATATGTTTGTGTGTGTGTGTATGTGTATATATATATATATTCATATATATATATATTTTAGTTTTTGCTAGTCTTTTGTGTAAACAAGAAAAAGGACATTGCACAGTTGTTTGTACTTGAACATCTTTGGTTATTTGTGACGTAGATATTGTCTCCTAAGTTTATCGATCATTGAAATTTCCTCTATTAATTGCTTGCCTAATTATGTTATTTTTCTCATCTTTCCATTCAGTTGCTCACCTTTTCTTTGTCACAGACATTTTTTTACAGTATGATAAATATTGCAGATTTTATTTTCACAGTTTTCCATTTCCGATGGACTGGTTTCTGTTTGTCACGACACGTAAGGTGTTCCCGTTCCCCAGGTCCGCCGAGCATTTCTCCGTGGTGTCTCTCTCACAAAGGCTCACACAACTATTTGTTGACACTTCCTTGTAGACTATCTATGGCTATTATTATTTACAATATCTTTAATTGCTCTGGAGTGCATTTTTGTAAGAGATGTGAAATAGCTCTTAAACTTTGTTTTCCAAGCATAGCTAACTGTTCTGACATCATGGGACAGTAATTTAAAATACCATTTTTATCAAATATTAAATTATTTAATATATACATGAGTATACTTCATGGATCTTTGCCATCCTTTGGTGCATTTATCCACTGCCGGGCTAGCACCCCACTTTCAGCTATAGCTTTATGACATTTTGATTTCTGATAAGGTGAATCATTTCTCCCCACCCCCTCCACCCCACAATCCTTCTATTTCCATTTTTTTTCTTCATGATTCTCACACATTTACTCTTTCTGGTGAGTTTCAGAGTTACATTTTCAAGTACTAAAAAAGAAATCCCAATGAGTTTTGTAAAAATTTACAGATTAATTTGAGAAGAAGGGACATCTTCACAACATATCTGCCTCTGCAAGAGCATGGCATGTTGTTCAGACCTATTCACAAACATTCCCTATTTTGTCCGAGCCCTTGAAGTCTCAGCAGTCTCCTCTGATGCCTCCTCGCTCCCTTGGTGGGACGGGAGGCCAGCGTCCAGGGCTTGTCTGAGTGTCCTTGTCCCCGTGAGGTTTCTGGGGGCCTTCTCTTTTTCCATTTTTGGTCCATTTAGTACTAGTTTCCTAAGAACTGTGGTCTGCTGCAAATCATGGTGGCAAAGCCCATCGCAGTCTTGTATCCGGATTTCTGGTCTCTTTGCTTCTGCTTTTGCCTCCTCCTGCTCATTCCCCACACTGTGCCTGATGTGCTCTTTGTAGCTGTAGAGGGCTATGGTCCTCTGCTGGAAAACCTTCAGTGATTCCTTGTTCTATTTGCTACTGTTTGCTGCCCTAACAAATTACTACAAACAGAATGCCTTAAAAGAACACTAATTTATTACCTGGAAGTCAGAAATCCTAAATCAGATTCACTGCGCTAGAACCAAAGTATGGGTCGGGCTGCATTCCTTTCTGGAGGCTCCGGGGAGGATGTGTTTCCCACCTTCTCCGGCTTCCAGAGGCCCTCCTGCATTTCTTGGCTCATGGCTCCTCCCTGCATCTTCAAAGCCAGCAAGTCTGTCACTCTGACCTCTGCTGTTGTCTCCCTCTCTGACTCTGAGCCCCCTGCGTCCCCCTTATAAGTATGATCATAAGGACGCCTGTGATTCACGTGGGCTCGCCCAGACCATCCAGGACCCTACCTCACCTCAGAGCCCTTCGTCACATCTGCAACTTTCCTTCTGCCACGTGAGGCACTATATTCATAGCCCCGGAGGTTAGGATGTGGACATCTCTAGGCGACCATTATTCTGCCTGCCATAGCCATGGCCTTCAGGATGAACTTGGCTTGCCAGCCTGTCAGTGACCCGCTCCTCTGCTTAAGCCCATTCTGCTCTCCCCTTTGAACTCGCTGGAACCGTCACTCTCTCCTTCCCCCAGTTCTAGTCCAGGCTGGTTCCTCTGCCTAGGAAACCCTTTCCCCACCTCTTCACCTGGCCGGCTCCTACTCACCTTGCAGCCTTCGCTAAACCCTCACTTCTTTTGGAAGTTTAAACCACCTCTTCCACTCCTTGAGTGTTCTTCCAGACTTTGTTAGAGGCTTTCGGACCATCCTCCATTGTTCCCGGCCTTGCTTGTATGATAGTTTGCTTGGTCACACTCTCTTCCAATGTACATGCTCTCTGAGGGCGGCGCCAAGGAGGGCAGTCCCACACAGGGCGCATAGGGGGAACTTACAACTCCTTGTTGAATGAACTTACAAACCTACGGGTTTCATAATGGAAGGTGAGTAGTTTTGATCTAAACGCACCATCTTAAAAGTATCTGTTCATCACTCATTCAACACGTGTTTATTAAGCACTGACTTGGTAAGTATTGAGCCAAAGGAGTTAAAATAAGGAGAAATCACCTGAACGTTATGAGGATGCTATGGTTGTAGTGGGTAAGATCATAAGGACCCGAATAACAACTTTCCCCCTCCAGGAAAATGGACTTGGAGGCCAGTGAACCAATAGACCTTGGTGCTGGAGATCATCAACATCTGATCCGGAAAGCAGCGGATGGGAGCGTCCAGACCAAATCTGCTCAGCCCTACAAAACTTCACCTTCCCCCGGGCCGAAACAAACCCATGGGAAGCCACATCCCAAGACTGGTCAGCGAGTAGATGCCTATGTGGTGCAGATTTCAGACGACATCACCCCTGAAGACAGCAGTGCTGTTCCCGGCCCATTCTCAGAAACGTCCATCCGCAGAGGTGAGCATCAAGAAATTAACTTTTTAGGAGAGACAAGCCAATGTTTTCTTAAAATGTTTCCCCAGAGTGGATTGTCAGGAAGATTGAATTTTGCTTTCAGGGGTTCCCAGCCGTGCTTCACCGTGGACCGTGATGAGGGCCGCTACGACAGGCCAGGTCATGCAGGGCATTCAGAGATTTCCGAGGGACAGAGTGAACAACTTGTGGTTTTCTTAGGAAATACGGATTAGCCCGTTGACGTTAGCACATTCTTACCTACATACAATGTAATACCATAACACTGGCTTCAGTTTTAAAGAATAGTAATTCAATGCCTTAGATATTAACTCTGTTCAGGAAATGTGACATCCAACTGTGAGTGAAGAAACCTAAAAGCCTGTGGCTTAAATAAATGAGAAAGTATTTCTCTTTCATGAAATATGAAGTTCAAAGATCCACAAATTCAAGGCAAATGCCACAGGTCACTGCGCCTGCTCTGCCGCCAGTAAGGCCTTGTCGGGGCCTGGACGACTTGAAGGCAGACCATGAGCCTTGGGTCCCAGCACTGTGTCCTGGTGGTTCCCGCCCCCTTGTGGCTGGAAAGATGCCTTTTGGAGCTCCAGCCTTCCAGGTGGGAAAAGGCAACAGCCAAAAGAGGCCAAGGCTGATCTTCCACCCTGACACCTCCAGGGGTTGTCATTTATGGACAGACATCCTGCACGTCCTCCAAATCTGACCTCTGTTCAGAAACCACACCCAAGAGCTTCTAATCACGGGTCACTGACCCTAGCCAGACCATGTGGCCACCTGCATCTGTAGTTTCCAGTCGGGTCCATTGCCACCTTTAATGAGATCTGGGTTAGACAGTGAGGGCACTGGGGAGAATGGATGTCATGAAGCAAGCAGCCACCTCTGCCACAGATGCTAATCTTTCAGTGGCAAGGAGAGCATTACTGCACTTAGTCCTTATACCCCTGCAAACACAGTCCTCGTATGCCACTTCAAAGGTGGGAAACTGAGGCTTAAGGGGTTACAACTAAAAACATACGTAAAGCCTCCTCACCACTAGTTGAGTTCCTTATTTGTATCTGCCTCTGCTGGAGGGCAGAGGCTGCCCGCCCCTCCCCCCTAAAATTATGTAGTCCATAAAAAGATGAAAGTACTATGGAAACAAGGAAGCATATAACAGGGTAAGGGATAAAGAGTTGCAGGGCTAAGGAGCTACAGTTTTTAAAAACAGATTTATGGAGATATATTTTACACATCATAAATTTCGCCCCCTTTTTAAGGGTACAACCCAATGATTTTTAGTTCACTTACAGAGTTTTGCAACCACTGTCACACAAAGAACCCCATGTCCATTAGCAGTCACTCCCCATCCCTTTCTCCCCACAGTCTCTGCTAACCACTTATCTACTGTCTCCCTCTACGGATTTGCCTATTCTAGATATCTTACAGCAATGGAACCATACAACATGTGGTTGTTTGTGATTTCCTTCTTGCACTTAGCATGATGTTTTCAGGGTTCACCCATGTCATGGCATGCATCAGTACTTCATCCCTTCTTTATGGCTGTATAGTATTCCATTGCCCGGCGAGAACTCATTTTGTTTACCCATTTCTCAGTTGATGGACATTTGGATTGTTTCTGCTTTTTGGTTATTAGGAATAATGCTGTGATCAATATTCATACATAAGTGTTTGTGTAGACATATGTCTTCATTTCTCTTGGGTAGGTACCTATGAATTGCTGACCTATATGGTTACTTCATGTTTAATATTTTGAAGAATTGCCAAACTTTTCCAAAGTGGCTGCACTTTTTTTACATTCCAACCAGCGATGTATGAGTGTGTCTGTTTCTCTGCATCCTCACCAACAATTGCTATTGTTTGTCCTTTTATTATAGTCATTCTAGTGTGTGTGAAGGGATATCTCATTGTAGTTTTGATATGCATTTCCCTAGTGACTAACTGATATTAAGCATCTTTTCACATGCTTATTGGCTATTAAAGAAATGTCTACTCAAATCCTTTGCCCACTTTAAAAAACCCAACAGATTTTGATAGTTCTCATGATTCTGTGGGTTGACTGGACTCGGTTGGGATGTACTGGCTGTGATTGGAGGCTCCTGGGAAGTTTTAATCAGTTGGTGGTAGAAGGTGTGATGGCCACTAAGACTCCTTGACATGGCTACCAGTGGTGCTGGTTTTTGTGGCTCTCTTCTTGTGACATGAGCTTTTTATCACATGGCAGCTGGGCCCCAGTAAGAAGCCTACCAGATGGACAAGCACCAGTGTGCAAGCCATTTATCAAGGCTGTCTGTATTGCAGGTGCTAACTTTTTATATGGCCAAGTCCAGCATCAATGTGGCAGGACACTAACCACACAAGTGATGCCCATTTTTAATTATTTGTCTTCTTGTTACTGAACTGTAATTCTTTATGGATTCTAGGTATGCTCCTTACCAGATATATGATTCACAAATTTCCCCCCCAGTTTCTGGGTTTTCTTTTACTTTCTTGATTGTATCATTTGAAGCACAAAGCTTTTACTATTGATGAAATTCAATTTACTTGTTTTTCTTTGTTGGTATTTTAGGCACCTTGTCTCTTTTTTTTAAGATTTTATTTATTTATTTTTAGAGAGGGAAGGGAGGGAGAAAGAGAGAGAGAGAGAGAGACATCAATATGCAGTTGCTGGGGGCCGTGGCCTGCAACCCAGGCATGTGCCCTGACTGGGAATCAAACCTGCCATGCTTTGGTTCACAGCCCGCACTCAATTACCTGAGCTACACCAGCTAGGACGGCACCTTGTCTTTAAAAGTTGTTGCCTGATCCATGCTCACAAAGATTTACACCTATGTTTCTTTCCATGAGTTTTATTTCTTATTTTTATATCTATAATCCATTTTTAATAGATTAGTTTTTGTGTATGGATGGCATGAGGAAGGGGTACAAATTCATTTTTTGTATGTGTATGTCCAGGTGCCCCAGAAGCATTTGTTGAAAAGACCATTCTTTCTCCATTAAATTGTTCTGGTGCATTAGTTAAAAAGCAATTGACAAGATATTACTTTCAATTCTATTCCATTGATCTGCGTGTCTAGTCTTATGAGGTTGGGTCACATTTAGTACTTGTTCCCTCAATCCCTGATACATAGTAAATGTGGAATTAATGCTAACTGAGTATTTTAATGTAGGCAGCACACATTTGGCATATATATATATTCTGATATTTTCATTAAGATTGCTTGGGCCCATTTCTCTGTTGTCATACTTCTTATACACAGAAACGCCCCACAAAAGGACACAGTTGTGATCCTATACGTCAACCTCAAGCAGCAGTTCTACTTTTCCTTTAAGGTCGGCATAAAGTGCCCTGGAGGTGTGGCTCAGTGGATTGAGTGCCAGCCTGTGAACTGAAAAGTCACCAGTTCAATTCCCAGTCTGGGTACATGTCTGGTTGCAGGACAGGCCCCTGGTTGGGGGTGTGCAAGAAACAACCCATCAGTGTTTCTCTTGCACATTGATGTTTCTCTCCCTTGCTTTCTTCTTCCTTTCTCCTCTCTCTAAAAATTGTCATAGGGCCATAAAAAAGGTCCTACTTATAATTTGTCAGGTTATCTAATTTCTGCATGAGTACCGGGGAAGGGGGTGGCTAAAGGCAGGTGATGGGAGAGAAAAGTGGTGGGAAAGCTGAGCAAACTGCCTGCAGCCCCAGCCCCAGCCCGAGGGGCAAACGCCCACTCTACCAGCCTTCTCCACTCTGCTCAAGGGGGTAGCTGGATCCCGCTAATGGGTCAGCGACATTCTGCCATTTTCAGGTCACTTTCAGGCCTGAAGAGGACATGGTGTGCCTCATAAGGCATTAAATTCTTGAGTTTGTGTCTAAAATTTTGGGGCTTTCCAGATGTCCAATAAAACACCTCGGCCCATCCAGACTGTGTTCCGTGAGTTCTGAAGAGCTGTGTTTCTGTCGCTATTCAATTAACTAACTCAAAACTAGCACTCCCTCTCCCATCCTCAAAAAATCAGAGGAAACGTTTCTCTTGTTAAGTATCAAAAATAGGTAAGTTAGCCCTGGCTGGCGTGGCTCAGGTGGTTGGAGCGTCATCCTACAAACCGAAACAGCGTGAGTTTGATTCCCGGTCAGGGCTCTTGCGGGGGTTGTGGGTTCTGTCCCCAGTCCTGGCATGGACCGAAGTTTTGATGTCTCTCTCACCTCAGTGTTTCTCTCTGGAATAAATAATGAAATAGGTCATTTTTATTTGCACTTTTGAAACTTGTGTTGTTAAGAATAACATTTCTGTCTCCTCAGCTTTCATTGTGAAAGTGTTCCTCCTCCTGTCAGCTCAGCTGATAGTCACCGGGGCGATCATCAGCGTGTTCATTTTCTGGTAAGTCTTCACCACTGATGTCAGTTACATGTTAAGTTGTTCATGTTGTCAATGTCAACCATGTATCATTTTCCCCTTCTTATGAGATTGTTTTGCTTCTTAAATATTACATTAGCTAGCAAAATTAACTACTTATTGAGTAAAACTATTCATTTCTTTAAAAACCAGGAAAGGTTTAAAAGAGTGGGTGCTCAAGAATCCCTGGTTCATCTATGCAATCTGGTAAGTATTATTTTATTATTTAATAAAAAGTGGGTTTTTTTTCACTAGATATTGATCAAGGTTCTTCATTAAAAATTAGGCAAAGATAACCTCGAGCGACCTCAGTGGCTCAGTTGGTTGGAGCATTGTCCCACGCATCTAAAGGGCTGAAGTTTCAGTCCCCAGTCAGGGCACGTGCCTAGGTTGCAGATTCCACCCCCCAGTAGAGACGTGTATAGGAGGCATCGCTGTTTCTCTCTCACATCGATGCTTTTTTTCCTCTCTCTCTCTTCCCCTCTCTTTAAAATCAATAAACATACCCTCAGGAGATGATTTTTAAAAAATTAGGTAAGGATATAACATTCTTCAAATGACCAAATTATACAGATGAAAAATAAGCAAATTAGCGGTTGCCAGGAGTTAGGGTGTGTGTGTGTGTGTGTGTGTGTGTGTGTGTGTGTGTGTGTGAGAGAGAGAGAGAGAGAGAGAGAGAGAGAGAGAGAGGTGGAGAGAGAGAGGCCGTAAAGGGATGGCCCCGGGAGACCTTGTTGATGGTGGGATAGTTTCACATCTTCACTGCGGTGCTGGTCACATGTACCTGCACGTAGACTTCTACCACAGCTCTATGTTACAGCATTATATGCATATGCAGGCTGTACCAATGTCATATTACCGGTTTGGGTGTCGCACTAGAAATAATGCAAGATGTAAACATAGAGGGAAATGAAGTAAAGGGTACATGGGAGCTCTCTGTCCTTTTGCAACTTTCTGTGAGTCCAGAATTATCTCAAAATAAAAAACTTCAAAAAGAGCCCCGAAGCTGTCTGTGGATGGCAATGAGAAAAGGTAGTTTTAAAAGCTTAAAAAAGGAGAGGTAAAATAAATAATCTGAACTTGTGTTTACTTTATGATAGTTACTATCAGATGACATCATATAATGATATCTCTCTGTCCACCTACAATATCTCATATGATATAATCATTGGAAGCAAATAACACGTGGTTTTCGATCATCCTCAGGCCAGTATTTTTCGTTGTGCTTTTTGTACTTGCTTGCTGTGGGAAACTCCGCCGTCAGGTGCCTGCAAATTACATTCTCCTGGGAATATTTGTAAGTAAGCCTTGTTAGCACCTGTTGTAGTTCACCTCTGAAATATATCTGTGTTACATTATTAAATTCATTCCTTTTACTGTGGAAAACCTTCCTGTAGAATAATACAGGTGGAAATCATTTGTGAGACATTCTCTTGGCTGAATTCTGGTTTCAACAAATGCATAAAATTAATTATGAGATAGTTTCCACACCCTTTTAGTAAACTAGGGAATTGGGGCACCCTGGGCTACTGCCCCCAGAGGCCACACAGGGAACCACTCCCACATCTGAGCTGCATTTCGGGAATAGTGAGTGACCCGAGGGTCCTTGCACCTTGGCAGGCACAACAAACATTTTGTTATGGAGCGTGGGTTCCACATTTAGGTCACAAACTCATGTGCAAAAAAAAATGTAATTTTCTTTATTTTTGTAAAATTTATTTTATTTCTATTTTAAGCCTCACTTGGAGCAGAAACCTCCTCAGCTCAGGTTCTCCCAACTTTCCTGCTTTGCATTGCAGCTCAGGAGGGCTTTCCCAGTTCCAAAGAGTTGGGGTCAGGGGCTTCTGGCCCTTGGCTCTCTCCTTTATCTGTGGTCCGGGTCCTGATTTCACCAGCGCCTCCCTGCAGGGCTCCCACTCCCCAGGCCCTTTCTCTGTGGCTCAGTGCTGCTCTGGGCCACAGAAACCTGTGTGGCTCCTTTTCTTGCTGCCGGTTCCTTTTTTGTGATGCCCACAGGCTCTCCAGGTTCTCACCAGCTCTCAGCAGGTACCTGGGTCTCCTAGATTTTTAAAACCTAAATAGAATCTGGATTTCTATCATTTTACCACACCCCACCCCAGCCGAGATTACAGGGCTCCTTCCTTCTCAGGACTCAGTGGCATTGAAGCATCATCCCTCCTTTCCTGACTGTCTTTCTGCTTCCCAGTCAGACCAAACCTCTTGCCCCTCCCCCACCCCCTGGAGGTGGTGGTCTCCATGAAAATCACTGATAGTAAGCATTTGCTCTCTTGAAAAATCCAGAACAGTCTCAGTGTGACTCTGTTGGCAAGAAATTCTTTCTGGGAGAGTTAGTGTTTCCCCTCAACCACTGTGGACCACCATCTAATGTCAAGATTCATTTATCAAATGAGGAGACTGCTGGTCAAGATGGCAGCATAGGCAAATACAGCTCACCTCCTCACACAACCACATCAAAATTACAACTAAACTACAGAACAACCATCACTCAGAGCCATCAGAAATTGAGTTGAATAGAAGTCTGGCAACTATAGAACTACAGAAACAACATCAGACTGGTAGGAAACACAGAGACATGGAACAGGCTAGTCCCACACCCACGTGTGGTGGATAAAAATTTGGGAGGGATATCTCTGGAGTGAGGGTCCCAGCCCCACCCTAAACCCCCAGCCCAGGGTTCCAGTGCCAGGCAGATAAGCTCCTGCAACTTCTGGCTGTAAAAACCAGCAGAATTTGAATTGGTGAAAGGAACTACTGGAGTCCCAAGCAGTGTCTCTCAAAGGGCTCATACATGTATTTGCTTAGACTCACTCCCTCTGAGCTCCAGCACTGAGGTAGCAGCTTGAAAGGCACCAGTGACATATGGGGATGTCTCTGGCATCAGGGCAAGAGCTGGGGAACAACTCTCTCCCAGACACAAAGGTACCCAGAGGCCATTGTTCCTTTTCTGAGCCTTCTCCCCACAGAGCCACAGGCAGGGGCCATATCTGAGACTCTGTCAACCTGGTTCACATGGTTTGCTCCACCCTAGAGAATCCCTGAGGCTCCATTCCACCCAAAATACAGCCCACCCTAGCTGTTAACAGTGCTTTTCCATATGTGGCTGGTCTTGGCTCATGCTTCACATCTTCCTAAATCCTCTGAAATGAGCAACAACCAGCCTAGCAAGCCACCATACTTTCTACCTCTGGCTTAGCAGCCCCAGGCCTAGCCCTAGCAGCAGCCAGATTTTGATCACAGTTTGGCTTTGCCTGGGGACCTCCAAGCCCAGCACATGTAACAGTCATCTGCAGATTGTTTTGTAACTCATGCTGGGTGGCTCTGGGTGGAATATAGGTAGTGGCTAACCCTGGCCTGCACCACCTGGGAAACCCCAGAGCCTGTACACCCAGTGGATAGCTACAGACCACATTGGAGCACCACCTCCCTGCCCCTGCACAGCTGATCCTCCACAGAGGGTGGAGGTTAGTGGTCAGTGGTCACAGCCAGTCTTTGCAGTTGACTGTCCTGGATAAATCCCCCTTCATTGACCTGCCAACAAAAATCAAGGCTCAACTACAAGAGGAGGGTATACTCAGCCCACACAGAGGACACACCTCGAGTACCCAGCTTGGGTGATAGAGGAGGCTGTGTCACTAGACCATTACAAGACACTTACTACATTAGGCCATGCTACCAAGACAGGGAGTCATAGCAGCTCTACCTAATACAAAGAAACAAACATAGGGAGACCGCCAAAGTTAAGAGACAAAGAAACAAGGCCCAAACAAAAGAATAGATCGAAACTCCATAAAAATACTAAACAAAAGGGAGACGAGCAATTTATCAGATGCACAATTCAAAACACTGGTTATAAGGATGCTCAAGAGAATTAGTGAGGACCTCAACAGCATAAAAAGACCCAGGCAGAAATGAGGGATATACTAATGGAAATGAAGAACAGTTTCCATTAGTAACAGGGAATCAACAGTAGAATGGATAAATCTGAGAATCAAATCAATGATATGGAACATAAGGAAACAAAAACAACCAATCAGAACAACAAGAAGAAAAAAGAACTCTCCCCCAAAATGAGGATAGTATAAGCAGCCTATGGGACAACTTCAAGCATACTGACATTTGTATCATAGGGGTGCCAGAAGAAAAGAAAAGAGCAAGAAATTGGAAACCTATTTGAAAAAATAATGGAAGGAAACTTCCCTAATTCGGTGAAGGAAATAGACATGCAAGTCCAGGAAGCACAGAGAATCCCAAACAAGATGGATGCAAACAGGCGCACACTAAGTCACATCATAATTAAAGTGCCAAAGCTTGAAGATAAAGAGAGAATCTTAAATGCAGCAAGATAAAGCAGTTAGTTACCTACAGGGGAGTTCCCATAAGACTTTCAGCTGATTCTCAAAAGCAACTTTGCAGGCTAGAAGGGACTGGCAAGATGTATTCAAAGTGATGAAAAGCAAGGACCTACAACATAGATTACTCTATTCAGCAAAGTTATCATTTAGAGTCAAAGGGCTGATAAAGTTCTTCTCAGACAAGGTAAAGTTAAAGGAGTTCATTATCACCAAACCATTTTCATATGGAACATTAAAGAGACCTACTTTATGAAAAAAGATCAAAACTATGCACAATAAAATAGCAAAAAATACATATCTGTTAACAATTGAATCTAAAAACCAACTGAGCAAACAAGAAGAACAGAGACAGAATCATGGATACAGAGGGTGTTTTGATGGTTGCCAGATGGGAGGGCCTATGGAGGAATGGGTGAAGAGGTGAGGGGATTAAGAGCACAAATAAGTAGTTACAGAATAGCCCTGGGGATGTAAAGTACAGAATAGGAAACGGAGTAGCCAGAGAACTTATACGCTTGTCCCATAGACATGAACAAAGGGATGGAGATTGCCTAAGGGAGTGGGGGGTGGTGCTTAGTGGGAGAGTAAAGAGGGAAAGTTGGGACAATTGTAACAGCATAATCAATAAAATATAATTTAAAAGAAAAAAGATTTATTTATCGCATCTGGTTCTATACGAGTCAGATTTGAAGTAGCTTATAAAAATACCCACAAAATAAATGAAGATGAATTGCTGGGGATAATTGTAAACTAGCAAAATTTCCACAAAGTTAATGACAAATTTGCTTCCATTTACTGGAAACATTCATCATTCAATAGAGGATGGATTTGACAAATTAAAAAAGATAAATTGTTGGGGAAATATGATGGAAAATTTAAAAAGGGAAGAAAAATAAAGCTAGTAGATTAGTACACAAAGTGCACGGTCCTATGAGTGTTGAGCCGGGATTTGGATCTGCGCCTCCTGGTGGTCAAAGTGAGCAAGGACACCTGGCCAACGGTGATAACACCCATACGGTGCAGAGAGTTTTCTGTGTTGGGGAAGAACAGCTTCTTCCTGAGGCTGGAGAAGGCTGGCTCTCTGATGCCCACATTTGGGCATTTTCTCAGTTGCCAGAACATTGAGGGGACTTTCTTAGCTGGTGTGAAGAGCTGCTTATTGACCAAGTGAGCGAGTGGGGTCTCCCAGTTCCTGCATGAACCACACTCAGTAAGGGGTGGGGGTTGAAAGCCAAACAGAAAGATACTGAGAATTCTGGAGCAGAAGCGATGGGGCTGGGAGTGAAAGGGGTATATTTTTATAGAAACTTTTTATTTAAAAATTTTCAATGGTTTTGGCCCTGGCCGGGTTGCGCAGCTGGTTGGAGCGTTGTCCTATGCACAGAAAGTTCCATCCCTGGCCAGGGCGTCTGGGGGACAACCCATCAATGTTTCTCTCTCACATCTGTGTTTTTTCTCTCTGTCTCACTCTTTCTCTCCCCCCTCCCTCTCTCTCTGAAATCAATAAACATATCCTTGAGTGAGGATTAAATATTTTTTCACTGGTTTTAATGTGCTTTTACTACTACTACTACTACTACTACTACTACTACAGGAAGAGAGCAAAGCTGTTGGTCTTAAACAAAGCTCTCATCTCTGAGCTTATGCTGTTTATCTCAAAGCCTGTAAAGCTTAATACAGAAATAAAGTGGTAAGAATTTGTTGTATTTCCCAGACTTTATGTCTTGGCCAAGTATTAGGAAGTATATGGAGAAAACCATTTCAGAAAAGGAGTTGAGTGACAAAAGGAAAACAGTAGCACCCTGGAGACTGCTTTTGCCCCGCAGAACCGTGGCCCCTTGAGCCCACGCTCCGAGCTTTCAAAGCCATCAGGCAGCTTTGACTTCCGAGGCCTCCTGCTAGTCACTGGGCTACTCTTGGGAAAACTGAAGGGTGGTTTCCAGCTCGAAATCATGTCCTCTCCTTCCTCCCATGCCCTTTTCTCTCCCCCCTTTCTCTCCCTCTCTCTCACACTTCTTCCATGTGCTCCTGAAGATGGGGAAATAGGAAACAATTGAGCAAGTAGAGGAAAAAAGTTCATCTTGAGAGGAAGGTCAGAAGCAAGCACATTATTAAAATATCATGTGTATGTGGAATAGATACACTTTTTAATACAATGTATAATGGAAATAGAGACAGCTTACTTGGTACGCTTAACAAAGCAGGCACTGACTCGCCGGGTCTGGGGAACGTGGAGGCAACCCAGGGCTCTCAGGGGCCGGCTTCTGTTCCCTTCTTTCGCCCTGTCCTGAGCTGCTTCGTGGGCCCGCGCCTCCGCCAGTCCCCGCACGGAGGGTCGGATCTGTTCTCATTTTCGTTCCCTGACACTGGAGGGTTCTTTTCCTGCTCTCGTGGGTCTGCAGTCTCTGGATTCACCAAGGACGAGCGTCCTGCCCCCTAGGAAGTGTCCCAGGCCCCGCAGTCGCTCCCCGCTCACTGTCCTCCTTATCCGACCTGCGCTCACCCTCCTTCCCCTTTCGGTCGCGTCCTCCCGGGCAACTGCCTGCTGGCTCTCAGCCCCTGCCCCTCTCCCCGGCGCGTCGGGCGGGCCGTGGGAACCCTGCGCCCGCTGCGGCCCCGGCCCCGACGCAGCTCCCTCCCGAGCCCCGGACGGTGGCACGTGCTCGTGAGTAAGTGCCTTCCACCGGCCCTCCCCCCACCTTGCTGGAAGGTCTCACTCCTCATCCCGCCCCCGAGGTTTTAAGAAGTGTTTTATTCTCACCCGAGCGCCGTGGGAAAGGTCGATGCTGACACTTGCTGAGGCGACAGTAGACCCAGCACGCTCTGCTATGTAACATTTCTGGTGAAACGTTGCAGCTCTGTGCGGACGGCCCCGTTTGATCAGCGAGAGCACGGCCTAACCTTTCAGATAACCACTTATGTTGGTTTCCACATTCCTAATCAATGCATATTTAATTCACTAAATACGTTAAAAGTTGTTATTGTGTCCTAAATTTTTTTACTAATAAAAGAATTTTCTCTTGTTAGTCTTAGGGAGAACTTTAAGGAAACGTTTGGTCCCACCGTTCCTTCGGTTTTGTAGTCCTCTGCCCCGACGCCTGTGCGCTAGCAGCGCGCGCGCGCGCTCACCAGCCCCCGCACACGCAGCGCCGCAGTCACCTCCTCCGCCGCCCCCTCCGGGTGCCGGCTTTGGGAGTCAGGCTCCTGATTGATTGTGAATTTTGTTTTTAGACGGTTCTTCAAGGTCTGCTGCTAGGAGCCGTATCAGCGTAAGTCTCCGACGCACATTTTCTTTCCTGTGTGTGCTTTTCCTGGATTGGATGTGAACAATAATCACGCTCTCTGGTTTTAGTTTCTATGACGCTGAGGAGGTGTTATGGGCCATAGCAGCAACCTCTCTGGTGACGTTATCGCTCACTTTATTTGCTCTTCAGACAAAAGTATGTATTACTGAGACAGACGTCTGCCCTCAGGGAGCGTGTGGACGTGTTCCTCTGCCCCTCCTGCCCCACTCTCCCCCCTCACTCCCCCTGCTGTCCCGCCCCGTGGGACTCGCCCCTACTGCTTCCTTGCCTTCTGGCTTCTGGCTTTCCTAGTGACGACGTTGAGAAAGCAAAAGAGAAACAGGTGGAATTAGTTTTAATATATTTCACTTAACCCAATGTACGCAAAGTATTATCATTTCAACAGGTAATCAATATAACAAAATATTAGTGAGCTAGTTTATATTTTTTAAATTAAAGTCAAGTCCAGTGTGTGTTTTGTCCTGATAGCACGTCTCGTTTGGACCAGCCACATTCCAGGTACTCGGTAAGCACACGTGTCGGAAGCTCACCTGTAGACGAGCATTTAGCAGCGTCAGCATCACCTGGGAAGCTGTGAGACCACAGGTCGCTGGGCTCCACCCCTGGACTTGCAGCCTCGGAAGGCCTGGGAGGAGGGCCAGCCATCTGCACTTCCCAGGTGGGGGTGACGCTAAAGCCCCGAGACCCATGCTGAGTAACACCGAACTTCAGGCTACACACTCTTGGTGTGTTAAGGAATTAGACAAAAACTCTCGCAAGAACATGTCTTGGATTCAAGGGTCTTCTTTTGCTGCACAATCCCAAATTTTTTATGCAAGCAGGTGAATATTCCCCCTTTAAAAATATTAATACCCCCTCCAGGTGGATTTGGTCACTGATTTGTGTGGGAAAAAACATAAAAACATATTGATAAACTCCAACATTAAAAAAGGATCATTAACAGTAATTTTTGAAAGCTTAGGATATATATCTTTTATTCAAAGATATGCATACAAATGTGAAAAAGGTACCCAGTTAAACACTTGGTCTCTTTAATTTCATTAATGTATTCTATACACACACTTTAAAAAATATGAATAATGTTGTCCCCACAAGCCAAGGTTGCAGGTTTGACCCCCAGTCAGGGCACGTACAGGAATCAACCAGTAAATGCACCAGTAAGAGGAAAAACAAATCAGTGTCTCTCTCTCTCTGTGTGTCTCTCTCTGTCTCTCTCTCTCTGTCTCTGTCTCCCTTTCTTAAACCAGTAAATACAAAATTTTAAAATTAACAAAATGAGAAATTAGGATCATAATTATGATTATATTATACATACAAATTTATATTCTATTCATTCAACGTATATTTTTAAAAAGAGTTTATTTACTTATTTTTAGAGAGGGGAAGGGAGGGAGAAACAGAGGGACAGAAGTATCAGTGTGTGTGGTTGCCTCTCACGTGGCCCCCACGGGGGACCTGGCCCACAACCCAGGCATGTGCCCTGAATGGGAATCGAACTGGTGACCCTTTGGTTCACAGCCTGTGCTCAATCCACTGAGCTACGCCAGTCAGGGCTTAATGTACCTTTTAATGAGCACAAAAATAGAGGAGTACAATGAACCCCCCTGTACCCATTACCCAGTTTCAACAATTATCACCTTGTGGCTCCTATTATTCCATCCACAGCCCCACCCTCATCTCATCTGCTCCCAGCAGTGAGGCCAAGCAATAGGACACTTTTTATGTCCCACTTTCAGTGGTTGGGGCTAACAGATTTCCATGGTTTTGGAACTGGCCTGTGTAAATTATTAGCAAAAGGGCCAGTTTGTGGCCCTGACCGTGTGGCTCAGTTAGCTGGGGGTCATCCCGCAAAGCAAAGAGTCGCCGGTTGGATTCCTGGGCAGGGCACATGCCTGGGTTGTGGGTTTGGTCCTTGGTTGGGGTGCGTAGGAGAGGCAGCAGACCTATGTGTCTCACATCGATGCTTCTCTCCCTGCCTTTCTCCCTCCCTCCTCCTTTCTCTAAAAATAAATAAATACAATAAAAAAAAGAAGGGGGGCAGCTTCCATCTGTGGGGTGTAAGGTGCTTCTCTAAAAGCCTGGAATTCCTTACAGACGATGACTGAGTTGTTGCGTCATTTGTGTTTCCTCAGTGGGACTTCACCCTGCTGAATGGAGCGCTGTTTGTCTTACTCGTGGTGCTCATTATCTACGGAATTCTCCTACTCTTCATACAGTCATATGTAAGTGGCATCTCGTTTGGAGATCTCTGAGAATCGTTGGCTGTCTGGGGGGAGCACTGGTGGTGTTAGAATGGACCCTCTCAGAAGCAGGCACCCCGAGGGCAAATGGGAGGACATTCACGGGGGAAACATCTGAGAGAAAGGGGTTGGGGGGGGGGTGGTGACGAAGGCCCGAAGAGCTGTCAGGCAGCTGCAATGGCAAGTGTGACCCCAAGTGAAGGACAGGGAAGGGGGTGGGTGGGAGCATTCTAGCCACGGGAGGTTCCGCAAGGCCACCGAGAAGTTTTGGAGCTCAAGACCACCACAGTGCGGTGGCCCCGTGTCTCCCAGGAAGGGGTCTGCTGCTCCCACCAATGACTGAGAAGTGCAGTGGGTCCCAGGAGCAAACTGTGGGTGCTGGGTCCATTACACTCCCTCCCAGGAGTGGGAGGGCTGTGAGGCCTGTCCTAGTGGCCACCCAGTGTGGTGTGGTGTGGTCGGGGGACTATGCACAGGGGTCTCCGGCATGAAGATGGAGCTCCTACCCTAGACTACAGCTGTCCTTCCCTAAGACGAGCTTGCGGTGAACCCCCCACAAGGTGGACCAGACTCCTGAATGTAGGTGCCGCTTGTTTGAAGTTATGGGAGTGGAGAGATGGGCTTGTTAGGATTTTCCCAGCAGCACCCTAGTGAGGTTCCTTATTTCCAATTCCAGCTTTTTTTCCCTTTAATTTACTCATTGACTTCTTACTAGATGTTGGACATAGGCCCATGTATTTTTCATATAGGCATCAAATTCAATTCTCAAAACATTCCTGAAAAGTACATATCTCATCTGCTTTATAAACAAGAAAACAGGTTCAAAGAAAGTAAATGATTCAGCCTAGTTCACCCTGGGAGTAGGTGGCACCAAGGCCAGGTCTGTGTGACTCTGGTGCCCACGCTCTGTCCACCACACGGCCCTGTGCGTGCACGACCCAGGCAGGGGCCCAGGGTCTGGCCCTGAGGTTGGCTGCCAGTGGCCCCTGGGTGGGGAGCCCCGAGGGCCAGTCCCACTGAGGACTGGCCTGAGGCCTGGGACCACTGGACTAATGCCCCAAGGCTGACTTGGCCCAATTGCTGAATCAAAAAGCTACATCGGCAACAAGTGGACTTAGTCAATGATGGTCACATGTGTAGCCAGCACTGATTTAGCTTTATGAATGAACAGATAGGCCTACAGCTTGTGGGGGAGGGGGCATCTGTGTTTTCGAGATGAACTCGAAGACATCACAAAGGTATAGGCCTCAGTGTTCCACTTATTCCTGATGGTGGCGCAGACATCGGTAGTAAGAACATAAATATGTATTAGGTGGGTTCCATAGGTCTTTACAATAAACGGGTGCGGTTAAGAAGCAATGTTTCCTACTAGATGGATGGACCCTAGTTCCCATTCTGAATTTCCTCTCACGAGTATCTACCATCCATAGTCTTGCCCATATGTATCAGTGGAAGACTTTGCCAGAACCTTGTCCGAACGATATGCTTGTTGGACTCTGGCAATTTTGAAGTCTTCAGATTCCAGTAATTAGGAGTTTTCTTACCATTAGCTCAGTCCCTAAAGACCATGCCTCACAGTGTCACTGACTCCCGACTCCTCTGTCACTGAGCCCCTTCCCTTGTTAGCAGAGTGCTCTGCCCGCCCCCTAGGACCAGCTTGCTTGTCCCGCAGAGGGAACGCCATCGTTTTCCTCAGACGTCACGCCTCACTCTCTTATCCTCTCCCTACACAGAGCCAAACCCTGTGGCATTTAGACCAGGCTCATATTCTGATTAGGGCTGTTTTCGTTGTAAAGAACAGACAGATACTGCTCAGACTAGCTCAAGGCAAAGATCCGAGGGAACCCCATGGAACTTCCAGAAGAGCCAGCATTCACGGGAGCGGAAGCCCCACCTTCCTCTCCTGGGCTGAACTGGTGGGCCACCCCTGCTCGTACAGTGATGGCTGCGGCACCAGCTATTAATACAACCGCCTCAGCTGCTTGGATCCCTCAGTCCTGAAAATGGATTATGACTGGCCTGCAGCATGTTTGATAACGGTCACATATTAGAGAATCCTGGTCACAAAGAGATTGGCCGCCGTTGGTGGGAATATCTCCCCCTCTCCTCAGCCAACTCTAGCAATGGCGCGTGAGGGTCACTGCGACCCCAGAAACCTGTTCCAAGAGCTGAGGGCTGGGCAGATCCTCTAGGAGGGATTTGTGGATGGGGCAAGGAGTGAACCACATCTAGTAAGTTCTGCCTGGCCCACCATGCCCGAGCACTTACTTGAAGAAGCTGATTTGGCCTATACAAGGCTGGTTTTCATTTGTTGAGTGACACCAAATGGATGCTATTAACTGATTTTGTTCAGACAAGATGAATTTGCTCACAGATTTGACTTTCTTAATATTGATCTAGTCTAACAGCAGCAAGTGCTTTTGTTATTTCAAATCCTGTTCTTAATATTCAAATGTGTCCTTTCTTTTGCAGTGGTTGCACCTACTGTACGCTGGACTCGGAACAGTGCTCTTCTCGCTTGTGAGTCCACCCCCCCTCTCTGACAGAGAGTGTGTGACAGGGCTGCCTGAGCCCGTGTGCTACGCGTGCAGTCAAGCTGAGTCAGTGATTCACTGGCAAGAGCTCCTGGAGACTTGTTTCTCCTCCTTCTCCTTCTTTTCTAAGGATGGTTTTTAAGAGCACTTTTAAGTTCACAGCAAAATCAAGAGGAAGGTACAGCGATTCCCACCCAGCCCTGCCCTACGCATGCACAGCCTCCCCCATTACCACCACCACCACCACTCACCAGAGGGGAGCCTCTGTTACACTGAGGAACTGCAGTGCCATGTCAGTGTCGCCCCAAGTCCACAGCTAGCGTTAGGGGTCATCTCAGTGTACGTGCTACAGGTTTGGATAAATGCAGAATAAATGACGTGCTCCATCATCATGGAATCGTGCAGAGGACTTCCACTGCCCTAAATATCCTCTGGGCACTGCCTATTCATTCCGCCCTGGCCCCAGCCACTGGCAACCACTGACATTTTTACTGCTCCCAAGTTTGGCCTTTTCCAGAATGTCACACAGTAGCAGTCACCGAATGTGCAGCCTTGTCAGGTTGGCTTCTGTCACTTAGTAGGGGCACTTAGGATTCCTGTGTGTCTGCTCCTGGCTGGACAGCTCTCCTCAGTCTGGATGTGCCACAGCGTATGTGTCCATGCACCTACAGAAGGACATCTTGGTTACTCCCAAGTTTTGCCAATTTTGCACAAAGCTGCTCTAAACATCCACATGTGGGTTTTTGTGTGAACATAAGTTTTCAACTTCTTTGGGTAAATACCAAGGAATGTGACTGCTGGATCACACAGTGAAAGTAAAAACTTCCCCCAAAGTTGCTGGAATCACATGGGCAGAGGGGAGGGAAAGTGGGGAGAAGCGACAGGAGTGGTCCGGGGGAGGCACCCCCACTGGCACACCCCTAGCCTGGGGTGTGACCCCCTCGACCACCACTCTGATCATGCATGTGACCTGCCCTTCTCGGAGGCTGTCAGTGTCCCTTGCAACTGGGCTATTCCCGTATTACACGACGCGATGTCTGCAATGAACTGGCGTGAGGCTACCCTATTCCCTCCCTTCCATTCCTCCCTTCCTCCTGCTTCTTACAAGCCCAGGTGGGAACCAGCACCCAGGGCCAGCCAAGACCTGAATCACAGGCTAGGTCTCATTGAAGGGGATGTTCTAAAGTAGGTTATTTCCCCAAATTTTCTACCTGAAGACAGATGTTCTGTCTGATGACTCTGCCCTACAGCACTAGCCTCTTGTCTAGAATCTGGAAAGTAGTGAGGAGCTGCTGACTTTCTCTCTTGCTGCCCGAGTCCGCTCACTTTGTGACAAACACAAGGGTGAGAGCACTCGCTGACTTTTTTCTTGAGTTTCAGGAGCTCATAATTTTACCTACTGCGGCTGAGCTACAATGGTTATTTTGGGGGTCACTTAACAACAAATCCCCTCTTCTCCTCATTCTGTTTTGGAACCATTGGCATCATCATTAAAACTCCAAGAATTCAGAAATATTGCTGTGTGTGAATCTAAACGTTGGGAACCACTTTGTTTCCCTTGTGTGTTCGGCGAGAATGTGTGGGGAAGTGGCAGACACGGCGTTTTGTAGTTCACCACCACTGTGTCGGACAGGCCCAGCTGGTCCACAGTGTTGACTAAATAAATGCACAAGGCCTCCGGACTCGCCCGGCAGAGGCCGGCTCCCAGATCTGGTCCCACCAGCTTCAGGACAAAGCCCTGGCGTTAACAGGGGACAAACTTGGGAGCATCGTGAATATTTGAGGCTGTAAGAGTAACACATATAGCCACAAAGGGGCTTTCCACAGTGTATGCATGGGCGCTAAAATAATTTTAAGACAGTTTCAGATGGAAATGGATTAAGATGGTGTAAGACAGTGATTGGATAGAAATGAATGATTTAAGTAGCTAATTTTTCTTTCTTTCCTTTAAGTACCTGGTGATGGATGTGCAGCTGATGGTGGGCGGGCATCATCACTACAGCCTGAACCCCGAAGAGTACGTGTTTGCTGCTCTGAACATCTACTTGGATATAATCAACCTTTTCCTCTTTATTTTGCAACTGATTGGACTGAGACAATAGTCTCTCAGCCAAGGCTGGCTCGTGTTGACAGAAGGGGAGGAGGGGCATCTGCCACATGTTGCCAGGCTCAGACATGCAGAGGTGGCCACTTCATAAGCGCTTTTATCCTAAAAAAACATTTTCAAGTACTTTTTTTTTCAAATGAAAGCAAGCATTCAGTAGATGGCAGCTGTAGCTGTTACATTTTAAGTTCTGTTGTCATGTTGCAAAACTTTCTGGGGACATTTCTGATGTTTATAAATTTAAAAGATGAGTATCACAATGACATACAAACATTCGTAAGATGCCTGGTACTTGGTTGAAGTTTCCCAGGAAGTATTTAAACCTGTAAGCACCATCTATTTGAATAAAATTAAATACAGAAACCTGTATTTACCTCATTCTCTTCTCCTGACTTGGACATTCTGTGGGGATATCCTGGCCCAGTCTGACTTGAAGGATAAGATAAACCAACGTGTCCAGCCTTTCTCCCCGATGCTAGAGTCAGACAGCAGGGAGCAACAGTGCCTGCCTGGCAGGGGTGGAGAGGAGTAACGAAGTTCACGTACACGGAAGGCTCAGGACACAGCACTCCCTGCTGTTGTCCCGTCTCACCTGGACTTCTGGGCTCAGCTCAGAGACCACCACCTCCTCTGACTGTCTGCGACACCTGGCCTCCTTTGAAGCCCCATAATATTAAAGAAATTTATTTCAATTTTAATTGTGATAAAATACACATATCAAAACTTACCATCTCAACCATTTTAGGTGTACAGTTCAGTGGCATTAAGTGTACTCACATTACTGGGAGACCAATCTCCAGAATTTTTTCACCTTGCAAAACGGAAACTCCATACTCATGAATCAACAAGAAGCCCCATTTATTTTGCATTGACTTATTTATTAACACATATCTGGTAACCTGTTTGTGTCAGAGGGAGACTGGACAGATCTGGACAGCATGGGTGAATTGTGCGGGGGGCACAATTAGATGGACTCTTCTGGTCTCTCTGGAATTACTCCCCACAGATCTTAACCTCTAGACTTCACTAAATTTACAGATCTCAAGTAAGGCATTTGAATTGAAGTATGAGCACCATGTGACTATAGTCACACACACCTGGCTGTTTGATTACCTGTCATTTCAGATTAGCCCTATCTCCACTACTTTGGTGATGTTTCTTACTATGTTTATAATCTCATTACTACCAGCAAAGTCCCAAAGATGGGAGTAACCTATGAAATGTGAATAAGCAGAAGAGAAAGGAATTTTAAAGCCATCCAGCCAAAAAAGTCCAGGAGGGCCCTCTAAAGCTTCTGGGTCTGGACAGCTTAACAAACATTACTGTGTGTACACCTGCCAGAGGCTTTGGTGCCAAAGTCATGGTGAATTAATTCCACAGAAGAAAGCAAATTCAGCCAGAAAACCTGAGGTTTTGCCTATTCTCCTGGCATCAAGAAATCTTCCTGCATTTAATAGGACATGCTGGCCAATTTCTTTTTTTTTTTAATATTTTATTTATTTTTTTTTTTTAGAGAGAGGGGAAGGGAGGGAGAGAGGGAAACATCCATGTGAGAGAGAAACATTGGTTTGCCTCTTGGGTATGTGCTTCTTCCAGGGACTGAACCTGCATCCCAGGAACGTGCCCTGACAGGGAATCGAACTGGTGACCTTCTGCTTTGCGGGACCATGTCCAACCGAGCCACACCAGTCAGGGCCGGCCAATTTCTTTCTCCACGTTAGGCATGTCTGTTGTCTCAGCAATGTTCCCCACCACACACAGTCCATTGTGTGTCTATTCTATGTGCCCTCACATAGTGGCGGTGACTCGATGAAAAAAGATTCCAATGTTTATGACAATCTCTTGATTTCTGCATTTGATAGAGCCTGAGCAAGACACACCTCTTAAGGCCAGTCAACCAGATGAGTCGACTCATTTGTCCTCAACATGGGAAGTTCATCTTTTGGGAAGAGAGTACACGATTTGAATACCTGTCAGGAGTGGTCCCAAGTCCATTTGTAAATCAACTCAAGATGTCCATAATGGGGCACTGGGAGCTTATAGGGAAAGAGAGGAAAATCCAGAGCAGAAGTCAGGTTACCCTTTCTATAGTGCCCACAAATTTGGGGCCTGTAATTTACTTCTAACTTCTGTTCTTTGAATTTTCCCATGACTACCCCCTCATTGAGCTCTGGGCATGGATGGATGAGCACACCTGTCTGCACACCAGCGGTCCTAGTGGAACCGGTCCTGTTGAAGGCTAGTGCGTGGTCAGCCACACTCCCTTCACGGCCAGTGTGCCGAGCTGCACTCGCAGGCTCCAAGGGTGTCCACAGCCAAATGATGTGGCATGTATTTGACATTACTGTCAAGAACAAATGTTGGCAGTTTCAGTATCTTTTGCTTAATGGAAGTCCTTGAAACAAATGAGCCAACTGCTTAAGGCATCTTCAGTGGCCCCAGGCTGTAGCACTACTAACAGTGTGCAGTGTACTGAGTAACAATGATCTGATTGGTGTTCTAAGGCAGGGGTCAGCAAACTAGTGTCTGCATGCTGAGTCTGGTTTGTCTTAAAAAAAAACTTTTAATTTTGAAATGTAGATTTATAGGGAGTTGCACAGATAACAGAAGTCCTGTGTACTCTTTCCCTGGCCTCCCCCGCCTGTCCCCTGCCATGGTTTTCTCTTACAAAATGTACACTATCAAAACCAGAGTTGTTGTTGGTGCCGTATGTATGTACAGTCATTTCATCACATGTAGATTCCTGTAGCCATCACTGCAACCATGACACCAACTATTCCATCACCAAGGATGCCCCCTGTGCTACCCCTTTACAGCCAACATACACCTCTCTGCACTCCAGCACCCCCACATGTGGTGACCACTGATTTGCTTCCATCTCTATTATTTTGTCACTTCAAAAATGGGACATAGATGGAATTGCACTGTGACACTGTGACATTTCAAGATTGACTTTTTTTCACTCGGCACAGTGCCCTTGAGATCCATCAAAGTTGTTGCAGATTGTGCCAATAGTTCATTCCCTTCACTGCCGAGTAGATTCCCTGGCATGGACATGCTGCAGTTAACCATTCACCTGCTGCAGGACATTTTGGTGGACTCCAGTTTTGGGCTGTTGCAAGTACAGCTGCTGTACATTGTGTACAGGTTTTTATGTGGACATGTTTTCACATCTCTGATAAATGTCCAGGAGTCACATCTCTGATAAATGTCCAGGAGTACAAATGCTGAGTCATGGTAAGTTCAAGGTTAATTTTTAAAGAAACTGCCTAGCTATTTTCCAGGGTGGCTGTACCATTTTACACCCTCACCAGCAATGTGTAAGTGGCCTCTGCATTTCCATCAGCATTTGGAGTTGATATTTATTTAAGCCATCCTAATAGATGTACAACATGTCTTGTGATTTCAATTTGCATTTCTTGATGGATAGTGATGTTGAACATCTTTTCTGTGCTTATTTCTTAACCATGTATCCTCTTATGTGAAATGTCTCATGCTTGCTGTCCATTTTATATTGAATTGTCTTTCTATTGTTGAGTTTTGAGTTCTTTACACATTCTAGGCACATAGTTGACAAGTATTTTCTCCCAGTCTATAGCTTGTCTTTCCATCTTCTTCGTAAGTATTTTTGCAAAGTTTAAAAAGTCCAATTTATCAATGCTTTCTTTAATGGATTATACTTTTGCTGAGAATTCTCTGCTTAACCTACCTAGGTCATAAAGATTTCTTTTCCTAAGTTTTGTATTTTACAGTTAAACCTGTGACCCATTTCCAGTTTTATATCAAGTGTGTGGGTTAGGGAGAGATTCATACATGTGCACCTGATACCAACTGCACCAGTGCCCTTTGCTGCAAAGACCATCCTCCACTGCATTGCTTTTGCACCTTTGTCAAAACCACTTGATGAGGTTCTCTATCAGTATCATAGTTGTGATTACTGTAGTCTTGGAATTGGGTAGAATGATTCCTCCCACTTCAACTTTATTCTTTAAAGTAGTTTTAGCCACTTTAGTTCCTTTGCCTTTCCATATAAATTTCAGATCTTTCTTTTCTATAGCTACAAGGGGTTGCCGAGACTTGGCAGAAACTGCTGCCAAGCAGATGAACCAGGCACCTGTGAACGGAGACCTCTTACTACACCAGTGGCTTTGTTTCAGGCAGTGAAGTCGGGCAGAAAATAGCCCCCAAAGGGGTGCTATTAATTTTTCATGTAAAATCAAGATACTGCTATGGTCAGGCTAGCTGCATTTTCAAATGCACCATTTGTTTGACCTGCAAGGCCTGCTGGGCCCATGACAATTCTCCGATTGTGGGTCACCCACTGTAAATTGAAGATGACACACACTGAGCCTCACAGGGCTGGCATTCAGTTTCAACAAGAGCCTAGGAACAAAATCACTTTCTCCAGAATGGGTGTACTTTGTGGCTGTGTCCGGCAGGTGGCGACGTTGTGCTGGGAAATGGCCTGAATACTGAGGTTGCCACTAAGTCTTTAACAAAGACAGTGATTTCCAGTAATGGAAAAACTAAAATGCGATGTACCAACAAATTTACTCAACATTCATGCAACTACACACAATTTTATATGCAACATGTGGACTTTAATATTATAGAATTTGGCCTTTATAGTCTAGTTTACACATAAACAAAGTTATTGCTCTTCACTAATCTGTCCTAATTTGTGAAGTGTTGCACCAACCTCCTCCCATAGCTTTTTACCATGTGAAGTGATGTAAACGGACAAGTCCTCCCTTAAGACAAGGTTAATTGTATCCAGATTCTAGGGAAAAACAAAGGATACTGGAAGTTGGGAAAAAAGGTGACTGCACTTTCTCCTCCTGGGGTTCTGTATTGTTTCTGCTGGACCGCCTGAGGGGGGACAAGGAGGCAGGCTAGGGGGTGATCTATGTCCACCTCTCTGCACAAGGCCGTCCCTGAACCTGAGAACCCACCCAACAATTATGAGACCGGTACTTGTGGGCACGTAACACATTTCTTATATTAGACATTTGGATTCGGGCGCCCAATGTTACACTGAATCACCCAGAGGGCCCAACTCACAAGGGAAGACCCCTACTGTGTCCAAAGACTTTTCCGCAGCTGAGGAATCTAAAATGCATGTTAGTCAGGAGCTACTGCCAGGTGACAAAATGTGTGGCAGATCACCATACCCCATCGCCACGGGGTGAGGAGGCCAGGGGATGGGGAGACTAGCCCGTGTGGGTCGTCCTTCTCCTGTAGCCCCTTGCTCCAGGGTCAACGTCTGCACACTGGCACGACTACCTCTCCCACGGCAGTGGAGACCAGTCAGCGTCCAGCTGCAGCCTGTGGCATCTTGTGTCACTCCTGCACCCAGCATAGCATCTTCACCGCTGGCTACATCAGATGCCAGGTGCTGGGAGGACGGCCTGGCCTGCACTTCCAGGCAAGGCTTTGCATTCACCCAAGCATTTGGATAGTGTTGTGATGACTTGCAGTCCAAACACATGAATGTCTAATGTTTTTGGTGCACTCAAAGCTCTCGCACAGCAAGCTTCTTATTGCTGATACATTGATTTTACGTTTGGGGACCCCCTGACTCAGCAGGTGCAGCCAAACTGCCTTTCAGGTGGGACTCTGGGAATGTTTGACTCCTGGTCAGGAAAACATTCCTTCCTCTGCTTGCCTGCAGGAATTAGCAACAATCAAGGAACCATTTGGACAGCTTGTTTCAGTCCTGCCTCCTATCCCCCAGCCTTTAAACATCAGCTCAAGCCCTGTTCAGCAGTAGGTAGGACAGTAGGAACCAGTACTCTCTCCTCCACCCCTTATCTATTACTTGGGCGAGAGTGTTCACCACCACACAGATTTCAGTCCTGTGTGCCCTCACCCGGCCCACGATTCCTCTTCCAGGAAATCATGTCTGTCAGCATTCCATCCTTACTGTTAAAATTGTTGGCTCTGGGGGTTCACTGTACCCTGCTCACAAATCAGTACGTTAGCTGGTCACCGTTTCAGCACTAACAGAAGTAACAAGACTGCTGGGTCAGAGGTAAAGGGCTCCATCACTTACGGTAGAGCATGCAGAATGAACACCAGCATACTGGTGTCAGTTCTCCTCGCCCCCGGTTCCATAGGAGCAATGTCATGGGCCCAGATGAATGCCAAGCATGCAGCGGGTCTGTGCTGCAGCTGAGGAACTCTGAGTGTCAGGGATGCGATGCTTTTACAGCAGGACTGCTCCTTAAGGTTGCCACTTGCATCAGCGGCCCAGACGATTCTGTTGTCAGGCCTTGCAGTCTCTGGCACACCCAACGAGATGTGTAGGTGCAACAAAACTCAACTTCTTGTACAGTAATTAACCTGGTCTGGGTTGTGTTCTGTTCACTTTTTCATGACTCTCACTTAGCCAGTCTGTACAGTCTGTGTAGGCTAGGCCCTTGTGCAATGGCTGGCTAAAAGATAATATAGAGCCTGGTCAAGAATACTTTCAGTTACAATTTTAAAGACTGAAGAAGAATAATTCCTTCAAACGTTTGGCCACCACTCCATTTGTCAGCCATCTGCCATCCTAAGTACAAGAGACAGCAAAAGCAAACTTTTCTGGTCCATCTTTTCTTAAGAAGTGTAACTACTGCCTTGTTTTAGTTCTTAAAACAAGGACAGTCATATAATAGCCTAGAAAGAGCCAGTTATGTTTTTCAAGAAAGAAATCTACTATTCTGGGGTATAACATTCTCAGTGTGAAAAATATTAGGCCCTAATCAGTTACATACAAGAACAAAATTAATCCCATCACATTTGAGGGAATTTAATTTGAAGAAAATCAGCTAACTTGATTAAAATAAAGTCTATAATGTAACGAGACAAAAGTGAAGGAGTTTAAGTAATAAATGTTTAATCAAAGAATTTTACATATTATTAACAGCATTCATTTGGCCAAACATCTACACGGCTGTAGAACCCTACTATATATAAAGTGGGAATGTATCAAGTATAGACTATGAAAGTGCAAATAACAAGTCAAGGTTAGAGTAATTTTTTTTACATTATAAAATTAACTTGTTTACAAAATAGGCTTTGCCAAACTTTATTTCTGAATTGTAAAGTCAGTGACTATTGTTTTTAAAATATGTACCAAGGAAATACAAATCGGCTAATGATCTTTCCTCACGCTCCGGGGAGAGCGGCACAGAGACAGGGGGCACGCACTGCCCGGGCCGGGCCGGAGCCCACCAGCAGCGCAGGCTTTGCTGCGGGCTCCACGCAGCGCGGGCACACGGACCGCGGCTGTGCGAGACAGGCTCCACGGCACACACAGGCTCCTCCTTTTGAAAAGTTACAACTTGGTCTAAAAACTTATTGGTGTTGACACTTTCAATTCAAAATAAATTTGTAAAAAAAAATCCTTTAATGGACTGTTTCAGTTTAATATACAGTAATACACCGCAGATAAAAGTTAACATTTACTCTTGACAAATTTCAATAGGGCTGATGCCAGCGTCCCCGATGACAGAGGAAGAAACCCTTCTGTGGACTTGTGGCCCCGCAGCCCCGGAGCCGCTCCCACACTGTCTCCCACCCCAGGGGAACCTGGGGAACACTGAATAATACAACGTCCTCGCCGTTCGAATTCCAAATATGAGAATATTTCAAAAGCAGGGTTTGGAAAATAAAAAGTAGTAAAAAACTGTAATTGTAACTCATGTGACTATCAGTACTAATATAACCTTTCCCCCAGCCCAGGACGTGCCCGTACAAACTTGGTACTGAAATTTTGGTATCTGCAGATTTCTGGTAAGAATCTGGCAAAACATTAAATGGAGCGTTGCATATCTATTTTGCTTATGTTATGCTAGTTGTGGTAATATGTAAGTAAAACAGCCATTCCAACAGTTACTCTAGTTTTAATTACACACTGTATCATTGTATCTTAATTACAACTAAGACCAGTATTTTCTTCACAGTAAGACACTGATAACTAGGAAGTTGATTTTTTTAACACTAAACAGTAATCACACAGCAAATTAGTATTGTGCAACAGAATGAACACATGTCAGTATCTGCTATTTAGGCAAACAACTGATCGAATATTTAGTTGTTATGTTTACTGTAAAGGCAAGGCCATGGGTGGTTTTATGGAGGTCTTTGCAGTTCATAGCATAGTCATTTCAAAAGAGACAGTGAAGTTTGAATGACTCACTTATTTAACTGGCAACTATCCATTTAGGTTAGGCAAAGGCACAGTAACATGTTGCGCAGGATGTTTTATTGGATTTTTTTAATAACCGTAGGATTTACTATAACTCAGAAAACTCCACTTTTTTCTATTTTATAAAACACTTACCATTAAAAGTAATTGCACCCATTAGTAATTAGAATGCACTGTAAAATTGTGAAAACAAAAAACTATGATTGCACTTCCAATAAAGTGTCTCTTAAAATACAGCACCGCTGTTGCTAATCAACCATATTTTAATATTAAAATAAACTGTTTTAACAGCAGCATTAGGTTTAGTTAACTTAAGCTACAGGCTACATTTATGTAAATGCAGTCTCCATGGCAACAAAAGCCCATTAAAGCCTGGAATTTCACTGCTACCCATGGTGCCTTACTCCAGAGCATGCCGGAGCCGCCCCGGAGCCCTCTAGGGCACCCCACGCCTGAACGCCGTCTTAGCGCACGAGTCAGAGTTTGGCACTAGTGGACTGTAAATAGACATGAGAAGAACTTTTGACTATGAAAATGTGAAAATGAAAACTAATTACACTGTGGTAGATGCAGCACTAACAAGAAGCTTTGGACACTTCGATTCATACTGCTCAGACAAAAAGGCGGGAAGAAAGTTATGGAAGAGCACAAAGAGATCAAGAAACTTGATGTTTGTTACCAGATCTATCCAAAGTAATGTCTAAAATGAAGATTCCCCCCACCCCACTTTTTTTTTTGAAAGAGGAAACCACCCAAGGATTAAGGAGTAAGCCTTTAATTTTAATGTTCAATTTAACTATTGCCGACTTTAGGCTAAACAGGGGACTGCATTTTCTTAGAATGTGGAATCTAACCAACTTACTCCTGTTTGTGTTTCTCTTTCTCTCCCGCTCTTGTTTTTGTCAGTGAAAAAAGGGAAAGCTATCCAATTAAATACAAAAGAGGTTCCCTGTGAGGTTTAACTCCAAAATGAAGCTACTATTCAAGGGAACTCCTCGTATTCAATCCTAATTCCAGTGGCTTAGAATTGAGTTGGAATTAAGTGGATCGAGTCTCTATAAAGCACACTGCACTAGCATACCACCTGTACCTGCAGTTCACTGGGAGCCCAGCGGTGTGCAGCTCACACCAAGTGTACTTGTTCGACCCAGTCACTTGAGGTCTGAGGTGTTTGACTTGAAACATCTGAACTACCCTCCTTGTTGGCTGCCTCATTACCACTTTTGCCATCTTGAGGCGCTGCTTCCCCAACCGGAATATTCTCTCCCGAAGAGTTTTCTTCTCCTTTCTGGGTTCCTCTGCCTTCACTGACCACAGCATCTTCAAATGCAGGATCCTCTTCGGGCGGCACCAGTTCCACATCCCTCATGCCTTCGGACCCATCTCTGACACAGGGGGGCTGGGAATCTGCACTGACTTCTGAAGCCGCTGGAGGAATCAGGGCAATAGTCTGAGGGTTCATGTCATGAAACCAAGCCATTATGTTGCCAAGAAGATTATCATTGATGTTGGCATCCTGGCCAGCTGAGTCAGGGTCACTGGACGAGGGACAGAATTCACTTCTCGCCTCACTGAGAGGGTGTGAACTCAGGGTGTCCGATGAAAATGGGTCACTCTCTGCTCCCAGCCTCAGGAGGCTGTCGCCAAGTTCCAACAGCTCAGAGCTGCTTAACACAGCCTGCGGGCTATCTGTGCTCCTGGGGACAGAGTCCAGCCTGGAAGGTAAAGAAGTGCCTATTGCTCCTAAAGATGCTTCATTACCAAGGAAGTCTCTGTTTCCGTCATCGATGGCCAGCCCAGATTCTTGCAGTGACAACTGTATGGCGAGAAGTATATTGGGATCATCTTCCTCCAAGGAACTTAGAGCCTGAGGGCAACAGAAAATAAAATCACTCTGAAATTTAAAAGGAAAAATGATTTAATCCAATGAGGTTTACCACTGATTTTTTTTACCCTAACAGATAATTAATATTACCTCTCTTTTATTTATTTTTATTTTTTATTTCAATAGTTTATTTTTATTGTATTTCCCCCATTACCTCTATTTATACAGAAGAATTATTTCATCTAGTCAAATCTTATTTTAATTTTCTCTTCCATGTTATAGAGGAAAAAATGCCTTATGATAAACCTCTTTTTCTACAGCATACCCCTGAAACAATTTAGAATGGAAGGAAAAACAAAGAAAAGCAATAAAAGTGAAATTAGGAAACCAGGCTAAACTGAGCAGGAGCAGAGGCAGGGACCGCAGGACTGCCGAGCAAAGCTACCTGGAGAGAGTCTTGGTTTTCCGAGCGGCTGGCGGAGGTGAGGTCGCGCAGGGCAGAGCTGTGCAGTGCACTCATGGATGCAGAGCTGACCACGGAGGGGCCCAGCCTGCGGCCACTGCCACCTTCTGGGAGATCTGTTTCAAAGCAAGCAGTACCAGAGACAATCCGGTCATACAGATCTCATATATCTTTTTAGTTAAATTGGCAATTTCTCTTTCAGTGATGGTGAAAACCTGTGTTCACAGTTCACCTAATCTTTCAGATTTCTGATGTGTATTTGCCTCACCATAAGCAACAATGTATCTCTCAGGCTACTTACTTCACACCCATGATTATTCTTTGCATTTTCGCTTGCACTACATATGGTTCTATCCAGAAATGCCAATGCTATTGCTTCTCAGCCTTCTGGCTCACATCAAGAAATACCAATGTTACATCCGCTCCTCTCTGTCTTCTTTTCTTTTTTTTTTTAAAGATTTTAAAAAAATCTTAAAGAGAGGGAGGGAGAGAGAAAGAGAGGGAGAGAAACACTAATGTGTGGTTGCCTCTCGCATGCCCCCAACTGGGGACCTGACTCACAACCCAGGGCTGTGCCTTGACCGGGAATCGAACCGGTGAACCCTTGCTTGGTTCACTGGCCAGCACTCAATCCACTGAGCCACATCAGCCGGGGCCTCTCTGTGTTCTTAAGCAATAATAAGTACAAGTGTTTCAGTTTTCAGGTTTTAGTTAGCTTGTTTTTTTTTTTAAAGACTGTGGGAACTACAACAATAGCCTGAAGAAAAAACCTTTAGGCCCATTGATCCCGATTTACTAAAGATAATCAACCTGCTGACATTACAGTTTAAATACTTTCAATTATAATTTAATATTTAAAGGTTGATAATTAATTTCTCTCTACGACCAGAAATTTTCTCTTTTACAGAGTGCTTATAGGAGAACTGAGCCTAGGAAGAAAATATCCCACAACAGCTACAACTTGTGAGTGCTCACTAGGAACTGCTCACGCTTACGGATTTTACGTGCATAATCTCATCTAAAACCCACCACTGGCCCCCGAGTAGCACTATTAGTGTTGCTTCTTTAGAATGTGGAGAGTGAAGCTTAGAGAAGTTCGGTGACTCAATTAACATGTCACCCTGTTATGCAGCAGAGATGGGGTCATGAACTCAAATCTGATGCCACAGCTCACGTTCTTAACTCCCCTGGTTTTCCGTATCCCGTGACAGTAAAAGTGGCTCCGTATTGATTGTATACCTAAATTACAAACTCTTTCACAAACACATGCTCAGTTTTTAGAGTAAACTCAAGAGAACTAAGAGATTAAACAACCTAACCCAAGAGCTCACCTAAAGTGCCTTCACTGGGCTCATCGGGGTCCGGGGGGTTACTGAGCAGGCTGTGCACGTCTCCGCGACGGCGCTGCTGTCTGTGCCTCCTCCGATACTGAAATTCAGCATATTCCTGCATAAACCAAAGGTTATAAAATACAGGAGAGCATGCACTTTTTTTAATGCAAATAAAACAAACGGCACACTATTCCACGAAAAAGAAAGTGTGATTTTATATACATATTATAAAATCACTTGGCTTTAGAAAAAGAAACTTCAGGTTGTGCCATGCCAAGGGAAGAGAAAAGGGAAAATGGAAAAACAAAAATTTTAAGTGGTCAGTACAACTGCCTGGGTAAACTGGGAATACCTGCAAGCTCCAATGCTAGATCTCAACTGAGCCACATTTCATGTGCCTGGGCCTTGTTATTTAGTAGTGTAACTGATCCTGTGATGATATGACTAATGTAAGTTAGGATCTCCCTGGAGGTCTGTTTTTTAAAAAGTGACTCTGATGTACACAAGAGAAAGAAAAAAAAGCACACACTGTTAAGTGCATGTCAGACTGTTAGACTTTATATTTTGTGGGACTAGCATATCACACTCACAGGTCAATGACTAGATTAAGGGCAAGTGTGAGCTTAGCTTCAGAATGAGATGCTGCTTGGCTTCCTTCCTGTATTAGCTGATGTGGGGTTACCTACAAGACAGGCAGGGGGCAGTGTTTTCTATTTCACAAACGGGAAGAACACAATTTGGGCAGATGTCCCTGAGTTCGTTTTACATCTGCGTAACAGTTTAAAGCGGGGTTGCTATTACAAAGGGCAGGACCAGATTTTAGTGACACAAGAGATGAGAAAAGAGGGCAGTGGGCGTGGCACCAACATAAGAAGGCTAATTTTGGGAACCATTATAGATTCTTTCAGTGATAAGCTCTAAGATACTCAGGTTTATGGTTATCTTGGTTACCCTTGAGTACTCAATATACTTATATTGTGAAAATACTAAAATAAACAAAAGTTTTACATCACAAATAAAACTTTCATGTCATGTCACTCGGGTTAAATTTACTTAAACCCTTTCATCCGTATAAGCAGTTGGACTCTAATAAGAGGTGACAGGCATCCTACCAGGTTAGGAACAAACGCATAAATGATACAAGTGCCTGGGGTTGTTATTTAGGCCAGGGGTGTCAAACTCATTTTCACTGGGGGTCACATCAGCCTCGTGGTTGCCTTCAAAGGGCTGAGTATAATTTTAGGATTGCGTAAATGTAACTATTCCTTAACTACAGGCAAGGAGCTCAGCGCTGCCACCAGGTAGAAACAAGGTGACAGGCGGGTAAAACATGGTGATTTAGGGTCTTTAACATTCCCTGCTAAGCTGGGGTGTCACATCCTCTTTGCCTGGAGGCCTAGGATCCAAAACTGGATAACTGTTATGTGTCATCATGGTTCACTGGACCACTCAGGACACACATTTCATAGACAAAGATGACATGAAACTTTTATCTCAGTTCAAGACTTACATTTAGGGGACAATCTGTTTATTTTGTGTACCTGATAATGGTACAAAGTTATTCTGAACTGAACTATTACTGACCATAGAATATATATATTTCCAATTTAAGAAAACTAAACAGTTTAAAAACAACTGTAAAATAAATTTGTTATATAATTTTGTTATAAAAAACTCACATGGCATTCTCTCAGGATGCAACAGGCTTAAAAAAATTGTTCTCATAAAATTAAACTTATCTGAAAATTTCCAAGGATTCCTAAGATCTTCAAGTAAGTACATGAAAAGGCTTTACTGGGATATTCCAAATGGTTTGACCAGTGTTAAGGCTACAGGGAAGATTAAGAGGTTCTAAGATTTAGAGGAAAAAAAGCTGCTAGGATATTTTTTTGTTTTAAATAATAATCACTCCCATTTACGGAGCACCAGTTCTGTCAGTGACTTAAAGAGATGCTCTGATCCTGCCAGAACCCCGTGACGTCACCATCCCCCTTCTGAAGAGACTGAAGAGGCACCTGGGCCCCATGGTCTAGTACGTACAGAGCCAGGGCAGGGCCTGCAGGCTTTAAGTTATGCTCTTTCCTCAGGGCTCCTCTGCCTTTAAAGTGGTACAAAACAAATACTCATGCCTTAATTAAAAAAAAAATAAGATGGATTTAACTTTACTGGAAAAAATATAAAAGTCTACTGGAGTTTGACAACATTATTTTTTCCCCAGAGTGTATATAAAGACATGAAGCTAACTCTTGAAGATAAAATTCTGCAGTTACTTGCTAGTTGCATAGACACAAAATTTTAGAGTTTCACACTGGGTGGCGGTTCTTTATACTTGCAATAAGGTTTAGATAAAAGCTTGGTGTCTCGATGTGCCAAACACTTTAAAGAAAAGTAAAAGTGAGTTAAATAAACCTTGTAAAATGTTATTAACTTATAAAAAATGAATTTATGAAGAAACTGTTATTTATACTTTCACAATTCTCAATCTCTAAAGAATGAAAGCCCAACAATTTTATTTGTAAATACTCACATGTGAGGTGGCAAGCCTTCCTATTTTTTACAAAATAAATCTGCTGCTGTCATATTAGCAGGCCCTGAACAGTCAAGGACAAGTATTGCAGGATTCCTGGCATCACTATGAGCCAGGGGCCATGGTGGCACATACATGATGGTGACCACACCAGTAAGTTATTTTTGCTAAATTGTGTTTCTACCTTGAAATTCTGAAAGCTTTAGTACTTTTTTTTTTGTAATTGAAACTGGTCTATTCCTCCTTCTATGTGGACATTTATCCCAATATCCCCAAAGCTATAATTATAACATAGAAATAATAAGCACAGATCAGGTAAAGGAAGGGTTCACTGTTTGTTTTACAATAGACATTTAATTAAGGTATTAGCTATAACATTTTTGGAGGGGGGGGATTTAAGTGAATTTAAAATTCCCTATCAGAGCTCTAAGCACAAGCTGTTTTCTCAGGTCAGTATTTTCTTGGCTGCATCTACCAGTACAAAAGGCTACATGGTGACCGCAAGTATCCACAGCAGCTGAAAAGAGAAAGCTATCTGATTTAAATGAGCCAGGGTCATCTCCAGATAATGGTCACTTTCACTGTCTTTCAGTTGTAGATAACAAATGGGCTATAAATGATAAACAAGAAATTCATTGTCCTGCCCCCTTCCAAGAATTAAAAGTTAAAAGTTTATTATAACATAAGCATTGGATGGTATAAAAAAGCAAGGAAGAAGACAAAGTAGAAAGAACTGCTAAAACCATTTAAAATTCAGACTCAACAGTGACAGTGGAGATTTAAATCTCAGAAAATCGCAATGTGATTAAGATTTTCACTCTATTATATTTTTATTTGCGGCAACTACTGTTTGCAGTGTATTTTAGAACTTCTGTATTTTAAAATGGCATATAACAACAAAGAAAAAACAAGAAGAATGTGAAAATCTTAAAGAGAAGCAGAAAGCAACAAAGCTAAGCATTTCTTACTACATAAACACTATTGATGTCAAGTTTTCACCTTAGCAGCTGATTATAAATCAATTCTCTCAGGTTATTGCAATAACTTTTAAAAATAGATTCAGACTGAAACAATTTTACAACTAGAAATGTGCATTTCTAATAAATAAAATTTGTATCTCTTAACCAATTTGAAGATATTTTCCAAAAGTACAGGATATAAACTGGCCTTAATGCTGACTATTCGGTAATTAAAAATGGTAACAGGGGAGATGCATTTAATAATCTAAGGCCATAAATGACTAAATGTAGGCCCTGCAGAGGCATTTTTATTATAAATGAAAGAAAAAACAATGCTGACAACCTCAGGATGTAGAATAGAAGAGGGTGCACATATAAGCAGGCTTGCGATAAGGGAAAATGTAATAAAACAAAACCCCCATAAAACAATTACCTCAGGCGATGCAAATCCTAAATATTCCCAATCCCATGTTCCACCAGCAAAGCTACAAAGAAATTAGACACACCATTTGATTCATTGTCAGTAGTGCTACAGAATACAAACAACCCTTTGAACACTTGCCCTTTGAATACTACTTTTAATTCGTCTGCGTGGACTGGAACTTGCTTAACCAAAGTAGATCAACTATAGAATATAATTAAAGTGATACTTTTATTTTTTCCTTTCAAATTCTAAGTTACTTTATGTTTGTGTAAAATGGTGGAAAAATAAAAATTACCATGCTACAACAGAGTATTTTATGACTGCTTCTATTTTTAAATTATAAATGTTGATGTAAAAAACAGGGTCAAAGAAATTTCTAATGCTTGTAATTATCATGAATAAAAAAGGTATACTTTAATTTATAACAGCATTAGTAGTATCTGAAACAACTGAACTCAACTGCTCTTTAATAGAAGATATGGATCTCTTAAATAACTTTACTTATATAGATCATTAAATAACTTGATTAATTTACTACTGATTTCTTCACCTTTTACAAATTGTCCATGACAAGTTGTCAAGGCTTCCAAATGCAACAACATGAGATGTTTATGGCTATCACAACACTACATATACTACTTATTTGAAATGACGCACTGGCATACTCTTTGAATTACGAGTTCACTGAAGTGTGAATTTCACCTAGCTTAGTTTAGTGAGAAACTACACAACAACAAACAAAAAATGAAAAAAATAGAAGTAGTACTTGGGGGAAGTCACCAAAAAGAAGGTACTATACTTTAATCAGCTATCCATATTTGAAGTATTATAAAACCTAGTTGGATAAAAAAATAAACCTGCTGGCATTTGAGGCTGGAGCTAGGATGGTTTCCACAATGTGCATCCCTTTTACCTGCGCCTTGGAGCTTCTGGTGAGTCTGCAGGAGCAACCCCCCGAGCCACGGATGCCAGAAATTCCTGCCTCTTCTGCTGGACAAGGCATGCCGCCTTGATAATCTTGTGGCGGGGTGTGCGAAGGTAAGGCCTATTGACTTTTTGGGCAAGGTCTTCAGTGACCATTTCTAGGTCTGTCTATGGTAAGAAAAGAAAAAAAAGATTATAGGCTGGGTGGATCAGTCAATAGCAAATCCAAACAGTAAATCCAGTGTCTATCTGGTTTCTCAGTTAACTCTAACTCTTCTAAAGTCAGAAATTAATCCAAACTTTGAAGTAACTTTGTATTTAACATGTTTTTATTTCTCACATAATAGGAAAGAACACCCATTTGCCAGGTGTTTATATCAATGTAGTTGGTATGAATCACAAAGAAGCAGTGAGCTTATCAGCTACATACAAGGAATTTATAATTTATCTATGTATAAAAAACAAAAAGTAATAAACTTCAAGTTGAGTCACTGTGCATGCAAATGCATGACATGTGGTATAGACTACATTTCAACACCTGAAAGTCTGTGGCAAGGCAAGATCCCTGTGATTTGGGGTTAGGCTATGAAAGCTTTATGAAGAAAATGAATGTTGAACATTGAAAAGAAATATAGAATATGAATTAGTAGGGGGCAATTCAAAGGGATGACATAAAAACTAGCAAGAGAACAAAGTTCAGTGCAAAATAAAAACCCAGAGGAATGTACAGTGACGTTGGTCAGTTACAGAGACGTCAGTTGACTCAGGTGTTTTTGTTTTTAAGTCCTGCAACTTTTTTAGCTGTACTCTTAAAAGAATTTAAAATGTGGTAGGAAATACTTGCATAGCTGAGAGTTCATTCAGATCTGCAGAATGAGAAATTCAAACATAAGGAAAGTTTCAGTTTATTACTGGTAAACCTTTCTTTATTTGAAAACCATTGTAAAAATGAAAATAAAACTGTTTACTACTCACATGAAATAAGTTAAAACTTAATGAAGTAGTTGAAGGAGAAAACTTGTTTTTCATAATAACTGCATTTAAATTTAATTTGAAAAGGATATCTTACTTGCATGAGTTCAAAAATTTCTTTTTTTGTGCTTTTAGGTTCTAAGAAAAATCCATAGGGATAAGAACACTTGAGAATGCGCCGAGTTTTTAAGAGCACGTGAACTGCATCTTCAATGAAAGTGGTATCTGGACAGCCTCCTTCAGCTATGAAGTAAATCAGGCACAGTGAAAACAATTTTTTGCAAATATGCTATTATAAAATTAATTACACAACTGAATTTTCTTTAAAAAAGACAAACAAAAACCAACTAAACAAGGATCCCTAAGAAACAGCTTGAAGTGGCTACAGAATATTTATTTGAACTAGACTAAAACCCCACATAACACACTCATATGTGACTTGTCCGCATTTATAAATGAAACACACCCTGCTCACGACACTGATGACAGTTGGGAAGGAGCACATACACCGACCCTACATTCCATTCTCACTCCGCTGACAAACAAATCTAGCTTTAGGTCAACTCAGAGGTCCCATGCTTTACCAAGTTGTGTAGGTTGTCACTGGTGGGACTTTGTTGATTAAAGTTGGAATAAATGTCTTGCTTAAAAAAAAAGCCAAATTATAGTTATGCCTCTATAAAAACAACCTTATAGGGGAGTAAAAGACAACATTCTGGATAACTAATATAACTAATTTTGGACAACTAAATAACTAATGCTAGTAAGCAGAAAACTTCAGGGAGATGAAGGGAGAGTGAGGAGGAGGGAAGAAGAAACTGCTTTAATATCAGAGACTGTTCTTTCTCAAAATATTATAGGCTTTTCCTTAACTACAAAAAAAATCTAAATTAAGCAGTAGAATCTAAATTCATAAGTACTTTTGAAAATAAGATTATTCTGCACATCTGTAGAAAGAAATTACATCAGTATGCATACACAATGACATACATACCAGCCCCAAATACCAACCCTAGCATAAGTATCTGAATTGAGATGTAAAAAAAGAAAAAACAAAACAAACACCCCCTTCCACATTATAAGTGAGAAGTATGTGAAGTTGTGTTTCTTCCTTCCCAATCCTTATATATTTTAGTCCTCTTTCATATCTAGAGGTTGTAGAAGACTGAATAGAATCAGTAGTTCACATCTACAGGTATTTACTGAATGTTTACTGTGTGTTAAGCACTGTTCTCAGCATTAAGAATACATCAGTGATGAAACACAAAAATCCCTGCTGAAGAACTGTAGAACCTGTGAGGGTTCTCTTTTCAACTTCAACCATGGACAATTCTTCAAGAGTTTGATATTGGAGTGGCATAGTTACATCATTGCTAAAGTCTAAGAACTAATAATAAGGAGACTAAGCTGCTATTAACATGTATGGTTATTGTCTTAACTGGGGAATTATCATAATGAAAAGGGTATTAGTACTTATTATTTTTATAAACTGGAGAAAATACATGTACAATTGATTATAATTTTAGGCTTAATACCTTTTATATACAAGTTCTATTACTTTAAAAATGTGACTAAAACATGCTAGAACCTGTGCTCTGTGCAGTCATCGTGAGATATTATATTCTGATAATACAATCAGTACTCAATCCATTTTTAGGAATGTTCTTTTCCAACTTCCATTTTACGATCCTTAAGTTTGCCCGATCTCGTGTCTTTCTGTTTTTCAATTCTAGTGTCTGTTATTTACCAGTGGGATGGTTTCTCTCCAAACTGTCCTTGATTTCCATCCCACTAGGTACTCTTCTAAATTTTTTCAAGACTCTTTGGGAATTCAGCCACACAACAACTGGGTGGCACTCAAATCTTGATCTTTTGACTAGATCAGGGATGACTTTAGGGCCCATCCGCCTTTTCTAACATTGGAGAGCATCAAGCATCAACAGTGGTACAGAGTAAGCAAAATCATGATGTGTGTGTATCAGCTAATAGGGGAGGCCAAATAAGAGGAGATTAGGTAAGCCGGGTGGAAAATCTAATCACAGAGGCCTCAAATGCTAAACTGTACTCTGGGCTTCACAGAACTCCAACAGAACCAAAATGAGCTAATGGAGATAATGTATTTCTTTAAAAGCCTTAACTTCCTACCAATGGAGTGACTGACTTAATAAGCACTGAAGGCTACTTTACATTAATTATCAGGCATGCCACTTACAACTTACTTTCTTTGAGAGCTCTACTCAGTTGCTCCATCTTTTCTTTGGCTGTTTTAAGAAGGCGTTGTTCTAACTAAAGAAACAGAAACAAATAATTTATATTGTTCCCTTTATTTATTCACAAGGGTGTAATTCAGTGCATTTGAAATGACTGGGGACATACCTGATAGCTATGCTCATGGTTTTTAAACCTTGTGTAATAGTGCATAAATCTGTCAAGTTCCTGAAACCGTTTATGTTTCTTCTCAGCCTAGGAAACAAAACTCCATAAATGACTTTTATAAATGTACTAGCTCTTAAAATTGGGTTTTTTGACCACTTAAAAGACTTTATTAGTAATAGATACTAATGCACACAGATTTGTTGACTATTTCATTGAAAGAAAATAATAACCAATACACTGAAGGCTCCCAGAACAACGTCCTACATTTGTATTTTCTGTGACAAAGCTCTGAATCCACAATCCCAGAGTGCAAGGCAGAGATGCCTCACCAGCCCTATGCTTACCATATCTTCACTGCTTTGTTATATTGCTCATTACTATGAACTAAATTGCGTCCCCCTAAATTCGTGTTGAAGCCCTAACCCCCAATGTGAGTGTATTTGGAGGGAGGGCCTGTGAGGTGATAAAGATGATCAGGATGGGGCCCTAGTCTTATAGAACTGGTGCCCTTATAAGAAGAGGTAGACACCAGAGCTTTCTCTCCACATGTGAGGACACAGCAAAAAAGAGAGCTGTCTGCAGGCCAGGAAGAGTCATCACCAGAAACTAAATGGTCAAGAACACTGATCTTGTACTTCCTAGTCTCCAGAACTGTGAGACGTTTCCGGGTTTAAGCCACCTAGCTATGATACTTTGTCACGGCAGCCAAGCAGACTAAGATATTTATTATATGCTGTAACAAACCTCGTATTGTTGACATTATTTTTGTCATGGAGGTGTAGTGCAGAGTAGAGAAAATATAGTCAATAATATCATAATAACTTTGTATGGTGACAGACAGTTACTAGACTTACTGTGGTGATCACATCATATGGTATAAAAATGTTGAATCACTATGTTGTATGTCTGAAACTAATACAATGTTGTATGTCAACTATACTTTAATTAAAAAATTGTTTTAAGTCATTGTGGAGGAAGTCTGGGACAAATAAGACTTATCTTCAATATAAAATAAAAAATTTGTTTAAAAAGCTCAAGTTTATGAAGCTATTTTGTTTAAACTAAAGGCTATGCTAAAGTATATTCAATTTAATGCCTCATTACAATGAAGATGGGAAAAGAAGAAATGCAAAATACTTGCAATGGTATTAAGTGGCTTAGCCAGAAGTGTTGGCTGAAACAGTTCTCTTTACCTCCACAGTCATCTCCTTGGACTGCTCCTCCACGTGCTGAATGACCTCATAGCGAGTGCATCTGTAATACCCGCCTGTGGAAGAACTGTGCTTTTTCCATTCTTCTAGGCAAATCCAGCAAAAGTCATACTTGCACTTCAAAAGAAAATATATATGTAAACATCTCTACATGCTAATATGCAAGCTGTTTTCTGATTTCTCGTCTATCAGTTGGCAGAGATTAAACAATCCTGCCTGTATGACCAGGCACAAATCTTAAAGACACACCCCGCCCCCCCGCCCATGTTTTCTCTGGAGGCACTATCTGCACTATTAGGAAAGATGTCAGGTTAGTTTAAAATTATTGCTTTCACAAATTTAAGTTAAATTTAAGTCATAATATTATGAATAATCTCAAAGAATCTTTAAAAATATGAAAGGGTATTCTTTCCAAATAATGAAAACACATACCAAAAAATGTTTCATTTTTAAGTGCATGGTAATCTATGAAGCTCCACCAGTCTATCTGAAAACATCTGGTAACTTTGACAAATTGGTTTTGAAACTGGGAACATGTTTAAAAAGTCTTTTAGTAGAACAGCTGACATAAATCCTGTTCCTCATTTTTAAGAAATTCTCAGTTTCTCAAATTACCACACTTAGACAATGCCAAAAAATGAGCATTCCAGTATGAAAATGCACCCCCTCCTTTTTTTATGCTTATGGGTTTTAAGTCAGGAAGATCTTCCCATTCCAAGGCTATGCTTTCTTCTTGTACTTTAGGTCTATTTCCCTTTTTTAAGAAATGTAATCTTTGAGCTGTTTATATTTTTTCTGCATCTATAGTATAGAGCATAAATTCAACTTCATTTTTTCCCACAAAGCTGTCTAGTTATCTCACTGCCATTTATTGAACAGTTCAGGTTTATCCACCAGTTAGAGAGATGCCTCCTCCACCACAGATTACATTCCCATGAATCTGTGTCTATTTTCTGGGCTTTCTTTCTTTCATTTATATATTTATTTTTTATTGTTGTTCAAGCACTGCTGTCTCCATTGTCACCCCGCCATGTCCCCCTGCCCCACTCATTCCCACCTCCCACCCTCAAATCTACCCCCTTTGGCTTTGTCCACAGGTCCTTTATACATGTTCCTTGATGGCCCTCCCCCTATTATCCTTCTACCCCCTCCCCTCTGGTTACTGTCAGTTTGTTCTTTATTTCTATGTCTCTGGTTATATTTTGCTTGCTTGTTTTGTTATTAGGTTCCACTTATAGGTGAGATCATGTGGTATTTGTCTTTTTACTGCCTGCCTTATTTCACTCAAGCATAATGCTCCCCAATTCCATCCACGGGCTTTCTTTCTATTCTGTTCACTGATCTGTAGATTCATGTGCCAGCACTGTGCTGTTTTAATAATCGAGCCTTTATAATATGGCTTACTATTGACAACGCTCATTCCTCCTCATTGTTCTTTTTCAGAGTTTTTATAGCTATTCTTGGTTTGTTTTTCCACATGAACTTTTCAATTAGCTTATCTAGATGCAGAAACAAAAACCTACGGTACTTTTGTTGGAATCTTTCTATCCAAGAACTTTGTTATCTTATCATTTGTCATCTTTTGTGTCCTACAGAAAGGGCTCTTAAAATTTTCTGCACATATCATATACCTCATATACGTTAATTAAGTTTCTTTCTAGATAAATGAGGCCTTCTCTTTCAGTATATATTCTATCTGGGTCTCGTTGGTATAAATAAAGGCTAGTACTTTATGCTTCTTAATTTTGTAATGTTAAATTTTTGTTGTTTGTAGTAGTTTTTCAGTTTATTCTGTGGATTTTTTAGGTATGTAATTATGCTGTCTATAAAAAATGGTAATTTTATCACTTTGTTTCTATTTTTTACATCTCTGACTTCTTTCCATTGTCTAATTATATTAACTGGTACCTCCAATCCAACATTAATAATATTTGAGATGGAGAGCACCTTTATTTTGTCCTTGATTTTAGTGACAGTACTTCTAGCTTCCTCACAAATATCAGGTTAACTCTTGGACTGAGGTAGACTTCTTTTTTATCATACTGAGGGAGATACTGTCTATTCTTATTTTTTAAAAATCCTAACCTGAGGATATATTTATTGATCTTAGAGGAAGAGGAAGGGTGAGAGGGACAGAGACACATTGATGGGTTGCCTCCCATATGTGCCCCAACTGGGGATCAAACATGCAACCTAGATATATACCCTGACTGGAGTTGAACCTGCAGCCTTTTGGTGTATGGGACGACGTGCCAACCAACTTAAAAATCTGGCCAGGGCTGTCTATTCCTATTTCTTTGACTGTCTTATTAATAATGGTTGTTGCCCTAATGGGTGTGGCTCTGGGTTGGACATTGTACCACAAAGCAAAAGATCACAGGTTTGATTCCCAATCAGGGCATGTGGAAGTGGCAACCAATTGATGTTTCTCTCCCTCTCTTTCTCCCTCCCTTCCTCTATTAAAAAAAATGGTTGATAATTTTTTTTTGGTCAAATGACTTTTTGGCATCTATAGAAATTACACATGATTTTTCTTCATGGCTTTACTAGTAAGATGAGGTACAGCAATAACTTTTAAATATCAAACCATTCTTGTATTCTTGGAGTAAAACCCATGGGGGTCAATTACTCTTACTTTTAATTTAAATATATTTTTATTGCTTTTTAATTGATGGTCAATTACTCTTTTAATGTACTCTGCTGGACATTTGTTAATACCTGTGGGTTTTTTCTCATCTACTATCTTTTTTTTTAAAGATTTTATTTATTTATTTTTAGACAGGGAAGGGAGGGAGAAAGAGAGAGAGAAAGATCAATGTGCAGTTGCTGGGGGTTGTGTCCTGCAACCCAGGCATGTGCCCTGACTGGGAATCGAACCTGCGATGCTTTGGTTCGCAGCCCGCACTCAATCCACTGAGCTATGCCAGCCAGGACTCCCATCTACTATCTTAATAGGACTTACATATTTATATTTGTAAGATCTATGCTTTTCTTTCAGTTTCAATAATCTTGTCAAGTGCTGATATCAAGATTCTACTCACCTTATAATAATTTGGAAGTTTCCTTATTTTTAACTCCCAGAAACAGTTTAAATCACATTGGAATTACCTGCTCTTTAAAGGTTTGACAAAATCTTATTGTGAAACTGTCAGGACCTAAAGTTTTAAAGGGGGGAGATCACTGAAATACATTCTGTGAAAACAGGTTTGTTTGAATAGCCTTACTAGGGTCAGTTTTAATAAAATTATGTTTTCTAGGAAAATCAATCCATTTCAAACCCAAGTTCAAATTTATCTTCAAGAGTTGAGTCAAGTTATCTCACTATTTTAGTTTGCTTTACTGATTATTCCCCTTATGTCTTATATTGTATATTTGAACTCCCTCAATCCCTTTTTCTTATGTAAGCTTAGTAGTTTATCTTATTTTTTCTTCAGAAAGTACTTTTTGGATTTATTAGTTGTATTGTTTTTCAATTTTTAATTCACTATTTAAAAACATCTTTCTTCCTGGTTTTCTTCCAGTATTTTTGTTTTCCTAATTTTAAGTCATATCATTAATTCACTTTATTTTGTATTATTTTAAGTGAATAAGGCTGTGTACATTCTGAGCATTGCTTTAACTATAGCCCCCAAGTTCTGGTAAAATAGTATTTTCATTGTCCTAGTTTCCTAGAAATTCTTTAACTTCCTTTTTTTCCCCTCTGAAGTTGAGAGATTTAAAATTCCTCAATGAAAATGCTTTTGGTAACCTTATTATTAATTTGTATAATTCCATTATGATTATACAATGTTGCTTATATTATTTTCTATTTTCTAGAATATTACTGAGATTTTTTTTGATGATCAATGGTCAATATTTTGTGAATATCCCATGGATACTAGAGAAGATAGCGCAGTGCAAATTTTTAGGATATGGAGTTTGAATACAGCAATCAGATGTACCTTACTAATTATGTTGTCTTCTCTATTAATTTTTTCTCTATGTGACATGAGGTAGCTGAATTAAAGTCTCTGTACTCATCTGCCCCTTCACAAACATGTGCTCACACAATAAACTGTGTGCTTATTTCGAGGCTCTGAAAGTTCTGTCATTGCCTAGCACAAACAAACTTTGTGCCTGATTTGATATAAGCACCCTTTAGTGAAGCTTTATTGATCTCTCAAAATTAATGGCAAAATTTTCTATCAAAGAGCCACATTTTATATTCTATGATAAGAAAAAGAACATAGAATTTGAATAATTTTTATTTAGTTGCAGCACATAATTTTACAGAGTCAGGTGAAGAAAATTACTAAGCGATTTAACAGGTATGAAATAGGTTGAAGCAATGCTCCCCCTCACCAAAAAAAGAAAAAAAAGAAAACCTCACAGACACAGACAATAGTATGGTGAGTGCCAGAAGGAATGGGTGGGTGCAGATAGAAGAGAGTAAAGTGGGGATAAATGGTGATGCACAGAGATGAGATTGTGGGTGGTAAATACATAATACAAATATACAGATGATATATTATTGAATCGTGTACTTGAAACTTATTTAATTAATCAATGTAATTCCAATACATTCAATAAAAATATATTTAAAATTTTTAAGTAAAAATACAAAATTTAAATAATCTCATGAAAATTATCTAAAGGATAATGAATAGAATAAGGAGTGTTTTTAAAAACAAATTAACTTACTTTTACAGAGCCAAATTTCTTATTTATTTATTTACTTAATGGATACTAATCATACTAATAAGCATTTATTCAGTACTACATATGGTCCAAGTATTGTTCTATGGACTTTACCTATATCAATTGCGTTCATCTTGCCTCCAGGGATTTTAGTTTCAAAACCAAAGTAGTACCACTCTGGAGTTCATTCATGCCCTATTGGGGATGGAGGCCAATTGGCATAGGCCTGCTAGCGGTGAGGCTTTAAAATTTTTTTTTACTTTTTAATTTTTGTTCAAGTATAGTTGTCTGCATTTTCCCTCCACTACTCTCCCCCATCCCACCCACCCCCACCTCCCACCCTCATTCCTCCCCTCCTTTGGCTCTGTCCATGGTTCCTTTATACATGTGTTTAACAATTTGATTTCAGAAAGTAAAAACTACTGAATCGTAATCAACAGTGAAGCATTAATAAAAGTATATTATGATTTAGTCATTGTGTTAGAGCATGAATTCAGTTACACAAAACCTGTTTGTTGTTCTACCTTCATATTTAAAAAAAATTCCGAAAGTATAAAATTCTTCTGTAGCAAGCCCATTACATTCAAGATGTCTTCTATGTCATAGGAGGTACTTGTCAAGGGGAATATAGCCAATAATAATGTGATAAGTTTGCCAAGTGACAGATAATTACTAGACTTAGTGTTATCATATTGTAAGATATATAAATGTTGAATCACTATGTTGTACATCTGAAGCTAATATTGTATACCAACTACACTTAAATTAAAAAAAAATAAAAAAATTACTTGTTCAGTTTTTGTGGTTTAGTGCAAAATATTTTTTAGATAGTATACTAAACAAGACTACTACATTTATGTAGTATGTAAGGAAATGTTTTTTTTTAATGTAATAGAAGCTTAAGCGAAAATCTGTTTAAAATACACTACTGGAAAGCATTAGTCTGAGTAATTCATGGAAAGGTTAACTCACTAAATGCATACTTATCAAGTATTTACTACTGGTAGGTGCTATGAAAGAAATAATGGTAATGTTGGATCCTGCTCCATTGTTAGTAGCCCCACTGCTGAGTTTTATGGTCAACCTGTATTTCTTTATGCATATATGTAGTCTATACCAAATTTTCCAAGAAAAAACGAATATAAATGTTGGAGATAAGACCACAAAGTAAATGAAACAATTTTGGCCTAACCAGCTCAAATAATAAGCACTTTTGAACATTTGGCTCAGAATGCTGAACTAAGTTTTTCTTCTTGCCACTCAGGAAATTACTATTATTGTCTCAGTAAGCCAATTTGTTATGTTAATTTTATACTACGCTAGGCTTGTAAAAATCATTGGTTAACTGCCATTATTTTTAAATTCATAATAATAACAACCATTAGTTTCAAGGTTAAAAATCAAGTAATATGTAGAAAGAAGATATTGCTATATTTTATCGGAATCTTCTTAACTATTTGGGTTTCTTTCCCATCCTAATTACAGAAATTACATTGGCTTTCTCTCAATAATTTTAAATATTTTTTATATACATGGCACTTCCAATGAAAAGAAAAATATTGAACCATCATTACAATTTTAAAACCTGTTCCTAAGTGTAGGCATGAATTAATAAAATATTATTAATCTAATTTGCAGAATATTTGTTTTAAATATGGTAATTTCTTTCTATGCAACTAAGCCAGGAGGACAGCTTTCTAAGAGTAATTATTTATATTAATTATTTTTCAGCCAAGTAGGTTTTTATTGGCACTTTCATTTTCAATATAGTAATAAATTAATTATTTAATTGACAGTTTCATTAGTGACCTAAAGTCTGCCTACTGCCTTGGGTACCTTTCTTATACAAGCATCTATATATAGATGTGGACTTATGGGGATTGCCTGGGGTCTAGCTATGGTTTTGAGTATGCTGTGTGCTCCAAAACCAGCTTTGCAAGAGATCTGTATATGGTAGCTCTCTATCATTTACTATCATTATATGTACATTCACTGAACTCCCAGGATCCTTACTGGGGAGGGTGACTGGCAGGGAAGGACTCAGGCGTTTCTGATCTTCTGGCTATCTTTCTGATACTACTGAATCCTTACTCTTATTTTTAACATTCACCATGAGTGTAAAGTTCAGTAATATAAATTAATACTTAAGTAACTCGACAAAGAAAGCAGAACACAGTCTCCTAGAATCCATCTGAAACCCCAAAAGATTTTTATGTTTACAACATTTCTTCTTTGGATTATAATCAAATTAAAATTCCAATTGCAAAACATTGAAAATCCTCTTCAACTTTTTTTTTTTGCTTTTTAAAAAGTTTTCATTTATAACTTCTTACCTTAGCACATTGCATGTGATTGCATCCCTCGTTCTTCTGTATTGGAGACTTGCAGTTAGCACATGGCTTGGAGTTAGTTAACAACCAGAGACAGTTGGCAGCATCCTCATAAGCTTCACTAACTCCCACCACTTTGGGATATTAAGCACAAACATAAAAATAAACGATTTAGTGCACAATGGCAGGAGAAAACCCCCACCCCCAAGTGTTCTTTGCAAGTTGTCTCTCAATTTTAATCATATATTTTGTATATTTCTTTTTCAATTAGGCTCTGTGGTAAAATTTTGAAATTGGTTCATTTTAAATGGCATGACTATAGGGTAAGAAGCTGCATTCCAAAGCTCTATTTATGAAAACTAATTTAAAGGAGATTTCTCCCTAAAGTTGTGTACAAATAAACTGGGGAAGAAAAAACCCAAAGTTAAAAAAAATCCATTATGTTATTCTCTGCTTAAAATAACCATTGTATCAAAGAAAATTATAGGAAGAATGGTTATTTTAGATAATAATTTCTGGAACAGATGAGTTGTACATATAATCACCATAAAGTTTTCCTCATAGTAAAAAACAAGTACATTATATTGAAATATCAACACTTTTTTTTTACCCATAATTATTTCAGATAAGCTAAAAATAAATCCAATGTGACATGTCTAAAACTAAACTTATCACTGCCCCTAAAGTTGCTTTCTCCATCCGGTCCTGGTAAATGATAAGATCATTTACCCAGAGTCAATCCAGAATAGCATGTGATCTTGGACACACCCTTCTCTTTCTCTCGCCCACCACGTCCCACTGATTCTGCCTCTTTTCCATACCTGTTTCTCTCCAATTCCAATTTTACTGCTCTAGCTAGGATCCTTCACACCTCATGCCGAGACAATTAAAACACAGAAAACCAACCTATCTCTGCAGCTCCATCTCCCTCCTCCCAATCCCCACAATACATCCTAAACAGTAATCTCTTTAACACACAAATCTGCTTTTGATCTTTTAGTGCTCCCCACTGACTACTACTGACTACAAAATAAAGTCAAATTGCTTTAACAAAGAATATAAAGCCCTTCATGATATGGCCACTATCTGGCAAGTTTCTCTCAACCTCTCTCCCACACTAACCTTATGCTCTGTATTAAATTCAATTTATCCTACTAAATTCAAGATCAACAATCTTAAGAAATGCCATGGTTTCTATCCTAAAGTTGATATTTTACATTCTATAAACTTTTTCTCTCCAGTGGAGAGAGTTAGGGGCTGGGAAGAGTTTGTGATGCACAATTAAAAACTTATTTTTCCCCGTAAAATCAGTAATCAAGTTAAACAAACAAACAAACAAAAAAACAGACAAAAAACTCTACATGTTCAGGGAAACGTGTTTTCTTTACTGAAAGAGATGTCAGAAAATCATGGTTAGATTCACTGAAAGTACCCATCCACTCAAGGCTCTGATTATATGCAGAGCCTCTCTTAGAAGGTAAGGGGTTGGCCCTAATGTTTAAAGCAGGGTAGTAATCAGAGGTTTTGAGTTTTGAAGCTTAAAAGGAAAAGTTACCCAAGCCCTCAGATACAAACCCCAGGAGAGGGAAGGAGGCAAAGGTTGGAGTTGATTGAACCCTGGGAGCTGGCTCTGTATATGAATTGCAAGAGCTGAGACTAGGAGCAGTCCTCTAATGGAGCCCAGCAGTGGTGGAGGGGGGCTGTCTTGCTACAAGGAACACTTAAATTTGTGTCAACAGTCTAATAGTAGTTCTGCTGAACTGCAAAGCACTGGTCTTCAATTTCACATAGCAAAGAAAACAACAGCCACAATGAAGTGATCAGACTCCACACCAGTTCCAAACCCACTTGGCAGATGATGGTTTGATTAGCATGTTAGTGGACAGAATTCTGAGATAGTTGGTGGAAAACAGGAGTTTCAGAAGGAACGTACTACTACACTTATGGTCAAAAAGGTCAAGATGGAAAGGTAACACCATTTACAAAGGGTATTACTGTAAAATTAATCACTAAGTACAAATGTCTACTTTTTGTTTACATGTAGTAGCCTTTCCCTTCCCTTCAGTGTCAACATTATTTTTAGCTCCGAGGCTCTCACACATTCTTATGACCTTTATTGTCTATTGTTCTAATAAATAAAGCACAAAGCCATTAAAACAAAGCAGCTGTGTGGCCTGCAACATAACAGTGTTTTTCTCTCACCCTTTGAGAGAATGCTAATTCCAAACTGCATTCTAGTGGATTGCATGAAGTAAATCATGTTCAGGAAATGACTATTATTGCAACAAAAACCTGTGTGGGAATAAAAGCCTTCACTTCCAGTTTTCTGAACATGCTCATTTCATACATCTGCCCTTTGTACCTACTCTTCTTCATCCTTGCAATACTGTATCTCCCTTCATTCTACCTGATGACTCTTCTTCACTCGTAATGACTTCCATACTCTTCCCTTCACTTTGGTTACATGTCTATTAAATCTTGATCTTCTTTCCTTTATAATCTTGTGTGCTTAGATTTCTTTCTAAGAAATATTAACTTCATGTAATCAAATATTGGCATAACAGAATCTAAGACCTATTAGCAGAGTCAACATGTATGAAAGTAAAAACAAAGTTCTTTTTAAAGACTGAATTCTCAAAAGGACAATCTGAATTCCATTAACCATTTATTTATTATGTACTATGAGAGTATCAATCTGATAATTTTATAAACTAACCACCATTTCACAGAAAATGGTGAACTTCTGCTTCTTGCTTTGATTAGGCAAACTGGAGGCAGTTTCAGAACTTAAAAACAGTATCCGAATATGGAATTAATTCTTTGAACTGATTTCAGTTTACTTTCTAATACTTTTTTTCATTACTTAGATTTTGTTGCTCCTTTTGAGTCTTATAAATTCAGTAACTCTGGAAAACTGGGCATAAGGGATAAATCTTTCTCATGAATCTGTAAGTTTGTTTGAAAATGTTTATACCAGGTGTGAGATCATGAGCCAAGGTAATGAGTAAACTCAATAGAGCATTTAATCATACTTTTGTTTTTTTGAGTATTTTTGTATATTTAATGATGATGTTCTACTTAAGTATTATACTTGGCCTATTACTGTTTGCTTCAAGCCTCACCCTAAATTTCATGAAGTTAAGAGGCCATCATAACAGTCAACACCTTTAGTGCGAAGGACAACTGGGAACATACTCTGCAGCCGTGGCGTTGTTTCCTCTGGTAGACCACTTCTCAGGTATCCTCGGTCTCTTGACTCCTATCTAATTTTCTGAAGTTCCTCTGTGTTTCTGAATTAAAACCCTATTTGGAACTTTTTGAGAATGATCTTCGGTTCTTAATTTGAGGTGTCCCTATCTCTGGCAGCCAGAAGTAACCATGCAGACACCATGGACACCATCCCATTTCCTTCCTCATTGTCAGGATCACTCTCATGTGCAAGGATGTTCTGTCATGGTGCCACCAATAATTTGGACGTACTGGCCAGGTTGTTCTCCCTCTCCTTCCCTAGCAAAAACTTATTAGTGGATATGGAATAACTGATCCATCTTTAGAACTGTAAAGAATAATTGAAAATAATCACCCATTTCAAAATATTTGCTTTATGTCTCCAATCAAACACTTCTGGCCACTTTCTATTAAAGTATTAAATTATATAGTGTACTAATTACTTCTTGTGGTACATTAACTCTTTCAGGCAACTAGTTAGTACACTTGATTTTCACATAAATGACATCTTAACTCTTTGGCATACACCTCTCCTCTCCCATCTGCACTGTCTGTCTTGCTCAAGCTCTTACATCCTTTTACTTGGACAGTCTGCAGTCATCTCAGAAACAACGTTCTTATCTAGTGTTTCAATAATCCCTAATTCATCACCCACACTTCTGCCCAAGAGATCTAAGTAAGCATCTTCAGTTATTACTCTCCTACCTAACTCCTTATTGCTCCTTCAGTCTACCCTAGTTGTCTATTTTGGTAAAAATATCTCTGATAGTGCCACTTTCCTATTTTAAAAGCCACTTTCTGTGGCTTATTCTGTTACCAGGATAAACTCAGATTATTTGGCAAGAATCCTCACGATCTGGCGACAACTACTTTTTCAGTGTCTCAGGATAGAGCCAAACCTCCCAGGACAGCATTTAATCCCAGCTCAGACCCAGTTTGGACTTGTGCCCGTGCAGTCTGATCTCTGAGGGATCACTGGCTCCTTTGCACTGGCTATACCGAACTGTGTGCAGTCCCTGAACATGCCGTGCTGTTTCACAGCCCTCCTCCATCCTATGCCTGGGACACCCTTCCAATTCTGGTCTCTGTGAAGGACATCTATCAGCTTTCGAAATGCAGCTTAGCTTCAATTCTTTTATAGAGCTTTTTCTAATCTCCTCCTTTGTCCCTCCCCATCTGCATAATGTACCACAGGTACACTGTTCTCTCACAGCATTTACAAACGTTCTTTTCAGTTAGTTTTGTATATAGCTGTCACCATCTCTAAAATGCACATTTTAAGAGCATAGAGGGTATCTTATTTCTGTATTCTAACATAAAATAGTAAAAAATGTTAAATAAATAATTAAGATACCATTTAAAGGTAATAAGGGACTTCTACATATTCTCAGCATCTCTTCTGAGCTGTAGGGAACTTCTAAAATTCTACTAAACATCTTCTGATATATGTCCTGAAAGTACCTCAAGTTCAAAATGCCCACAGCGAAACTCACCATTTCCCCCTGAACATTACTCCCTTATCTGACCAATTATACCATGATCTACCATCTGGCCCAAACTAAAAATCCACTGTCCTATGTCTGGTCTCTTTCTCCTCCAGTCTATCCTTTCTAGTTGTATATCTTTGATAATCACATACCCCTATTTTTTAAGTGCATTCTATGGCTTATTTGTTACTTGGATAAATTCACACAATTTGGCAAGAACACTCACAATCTGGCAACACCTATCTTTCCGGGCTCATCTCTTGCAATTTTCCCCCATGGACCTTAACTTTAAGCTCCATAGATATGAATAAAAAAAGTAGGTATGTGGACAGTAGCAAGACATCTCTAATAGAAACACAGATGTCTCTAGGTGGCAGAAGCAGGAAAAGAAAGCAAAATTCAATTGTGTTGTCATGCCTAAAGGTGCTGTAGGTAATGGTATTAATCTATTCATGGAACTGATACATATATACAGACCCACATCATGAGAATGGGGAAAATGGGCAGGTATTGAGAAAGCAATGACAAGCTATTATGTGGCTTTCAAGAGAAAGACATGATAAATCTGGAGTACAGGAACAATCTATACAGGTGTTTTTGATTTGGGAAGTGTGTAGCACACAGCAGATACTTAAAAAAATTGCTGAATGAATGATGAATGTACAGGACAGAAATATTTAATCAAACCTCATCATAAAGTATCCTGAGATTATCCACTTCCTTTTGCTTCTGGATAAGGATGTGAGTCTTCTCATCATGTGAAAGGAACCTTGCTCATTAGCAACTAATAAACTGGCATTCTGATTTACACGGTAGTCTCTTCCCCATGGATCTGAATAGCCCTGAGTCAGTGCACAAAATGAATCTTGTCAATCCGAAATGCTGAGGAACAGCTCTCGGGCCATGGTGTGCTGTGTAACATAACACAAACCTGTAACAGGTTTCATGGCTGCCAGCCAGTCCCCCAGAGCCACTTCAGCTGCTGACATGCAAACCTACCACATCTTTGCCTCTGCAGATATGCTAAAACCCCATTAATATCTCACTGTCTTCAGGAAGATTCTTTGACATTCCATCCCCGGATCTGATTTAGTTCTTGTTTTTGTACTCTTATCTTTTCCTTCTTTTGTCCTTGTAACTTTACCCAACTATACAGGGTGGGGCAAAAGTAGGTTTATAGTTGTTTGTATGGGAAATTATATAATAATAAATTATAACACAAGAATTAATCTGTTTTGTGTATTCACAACTGTAAACCTACTTTTGCCCCACCCTGTATTAGTTATCATAAGATGTTGCAAATATCTGTTTCCCTTCTAGCCTCTGCACTCTTTGAAGGACGGCATCATCTTTATCATGTACTTTGCTCATATAGTGTAGAATGACTGAGCGAATTCATAATCCTGATTTGCAATGCCTCAAACTAACTCTATTATCTAAAAAGTGAAGAAAAAAGTCCTAATATAAATTTCATTTACATTAACTTGAAAGAAAATAGTTGCCATAAAACACTCAGGGGATAACAATTATTGTAAAGCAGATATATTTACTTGTCAAATACAGGAACTGCTAGTAGGAAGGCTAATTTCTGCTCACCAGACCTGTGCCTTGTGTTACTCAGTGCAATGTAAGTGTAAGTTTCCTAAACTGTAATATGAGATTCCTAATATCAATCTCATAGCAGTTCTGTGAGAACTGATGCAGTAATGAATTTATTGAAGTTTTAGTAAACACAACTATAGACATGACAATTTATGTAAGTCCGCAGAACCACATTAGTAATAAGTTAATTTGTCTTATTATTCGCTGGAGGCTTCCAGGGAAATAAGATGCTTCCTCTCACTATGGATCATACATTTCTTCCCATAAAGGTCAAAGAAGTTAGTTGACCTGCCCCAGAATAACAGGGAAGGCAGTAGTAGGAGCCTTAAATGGGGCTCCTGTTTACCTGTTTGTCTTAGGAAATAAGTCAGTTGGAAACATGGAACTTGGTTATGACTCCCTTTTGCAAAAAACCTGTCACCTCCAAAAGGATGTTGATCAAAAGGGCGATGTTAAAGAGGGGAACTCCATTAATAAACCTGAACATTTCTTAAATGAAGACTCTAAGAAATATGACATTATCTTTTGTATGCTATTAGAAAATGTGCAGCATAGCTATCTAAAATTCCTCTTACATTCTTCTGGTTTCATTTCAGTTATTTTTTGTAGCCAATTTTTCCATGTTTGGCAATCACAAGGCTCATGTGCTTCACCAAGGCACTCCCTAAAGAGGAAAACATAGAAAAGGCAATTGTAAAATATTCTTCATCAACACTGGAGTAAAAGAGTAAGTAGAAAGTAACTCTTTCAACTTTAAAGTTGAGAAAACTGAGACACAGTGACTACTGACAAATGAAGTATTTCAATAGAGGAATTAAAAATATGATCCTGAAACTTGATTCCAACAGGTCAGTTTTTCTTTTTAACCGGTATATTCATTTACACATTTAAAAAATTTCCAAATAAATTACCTAATACTTATAACTTGGTTTTGCATGCCTTAAGAGCTATACAATATATTTTTACCAGTTAGGTTCTGCCCTCATTAATACTTTAAATCCTAGCAACTTGAAGTGTGTTTGTCTGGCTAGCAGCATTATTAAGAGCTTGTTAAACATGCAGAAGAGCAGACCCTACTACACCTAATGATTAGAATATGCATTTTATCAATATTACCTCATGGCCTTTCTGCATTTTAAAGTTTGAGAAGTGCTGTTTTATATCACATTTGTGTCATTACTTTTACTTCTGAATCCCCAAGTAACAACTAGGGCAACCTAATTTACTCCTGAGTTTGATGAATTCCCAACTTTCTGTTTCACTGGATTTTGGCAAATTTTGATGTAAACAGTTAAGAAAACATATCAATTTATCATTTGTAAGTTAATTTTATATTCTTTCTCTTACTACATAAAATCAAACATTAGATAGGGCCTAAAGCATTTATGAATTATTTTTTTTAATTCAATATGATGCTATATTCTATAGAGCAAAGGTAATTATTACAGTTAATAATAAAATATCTAAAAAACTCCTTTCAATGTTGGCAGACACCGGTGAAGTGAATTTAACATTATAAGATTGGGAAACACATAACAAAACTGGAATTTTTATAATTTAGCAGGAAAAGTAACAAACCAAAGATCAGGCATAATGTGAAAATGGTCACAACACATTATACTGAAAAGCTGGATGTAAAGTTTATATAAAGAATAGTTCTGATTTCACAAATGCATATATTCTTAGAAAAGCCTAAAAGAAATCCAATAAAATGTTATCAGTAGTTAAAAAAATATGTATCATTTTCGGGGGAGAAAGACCTAATCTGAAGTTGTTATCATTATTGTTATTTTATTTTTTAAAGGTTTTATTTATTTTTAGAGAGAGGGAAAAAGGAAGAAGAAAGGATGATAAACATCAATGTGAGAAACATCAATCGGTTGCCTCTTGCATGTGCCCTGACCAGGGAACCAAATCTGCAGCCTGGGCATGTGGCCTGACTGGGGACTGATCCAGGGACTTCTTGCTTTGCAGGATGATGCCCCATCAACTGGGCCACACTGGTCAGTGCATTATTATTGTTATTTTAAATAAAGATCTTAATTGAAAAGTTTAAGTTTGTTAAGACACATCTCCTGACTCAGAGTCTTACACACTAAGAAGTAACATTTCACTATATTAAGAATGTGCCAATTCTACTTCATATCCATTAGGATGGCTACTATTTAAAAAAGTGAAAAATAACAAGTGTTGGGGAGGACATGGAAAAATAAAAACCCTTGTGCATTTCTGGTAGGAATGTAAAATGATGTAGCTGGTATGGGAAGCAGTTTGGTGGTTCCTCAAAGTGTTAAACAAAATTATCACATGATCTAGCAATTCCACCTCTAGGTATATACCTAAAAGAAACCAAGGATTCATACTTTTACACCAATGTTCATAACAGCATTATTCACAACAACCAAAATATGGGAACAACCCAAGTGTCACTGACAGCTGAATAAACAAAATGCAGTATGTATACACACACAATGGAATATTAGCCAGCAATAAAAAGAAATGAAATTCTGATCCATGATACATCCACATTGTAATGTGGATGAATCTTGAGACATTAGAGACATTCTAAGTGAAATAAGCCAGACACAAAAGGACAAATATTGTATGATTTCACTTCTATTAAATATTTAGAATAGGGGAATTCATAGAGACAGAGAGTAGAATGGTGTTTACCAGTAGCTAAAGCGGAGGGAGGATGGAGAGTGTCTGCTTAAGGGATACAGAGTTTCTGTTTGGGAAGATGAAAAAGTTCTGAAAATGTACAACATTATGAATGTATTTAGTACCACTGAATTACATACTGAAAAATGGCTTAAACCTGGCTGGCGTAGCTCAGTGGATTGAGTGTGGGCTGCAAACCAAAGTGTTGCAGGTTTGATTCCCAGCCAGGGTACATGCCTGGGTTGCAGGCCATAACCCCCAGCAACCGCATATTGATGTTTCGCTCTCTCTCTCTCTCTCCCTCCTTTCCCTCTCTAAAAATAAATAAATAAAATCTTTAAAAAAATGGTTTAAAGAAAAAACAACAGCAACCAGTTACTTTGAAAATACTTTAGTTTCCCTGAATTCCTGACATCACCAAAGCTGGAATTTGGGAAACCTTTTCCGTAAATGCAGTTTTATAGAGTTCTTCAATAACTCAGTGGTAATTTAACAGTTATTCAAAAAATTATTGGGTTGCCCTGGCTGGTAGCTCAGTTGGTTAAGAGTGTCATCTGGATATGCCAAGGTTGTGGGTCCGATCCCCATTAGGGCACATGTTGAGAGTCAAGCAATGAATGAATGAGTAAGTGGAACAACATATCGATGCTTCCCTCGCTCTCTCTAAAATCAATCAAAAACATATTAGTTTGATTAAAAAGGGAAGTAGATATATTAAATTTACTTTAGTACATATCAAAATCAATTCTCCTTTCCAGAACTGTAAAAGATATTTGTAATAACTGTTAATTTTAAATTGGCACATATACTACCATACACTAAGTATTAGCAAGATACCACAGACGAAGGAGCAGTGTTTCCTAGAATCTGTATTCCTCGTGACTCATTTAAAACAAAAATTAAGGTGTAGAAAAGCCTTATATCTTTGTAGTACCTAAGACAAATCAAATAAAGTCAATGAAATAAATTATTTTCATTAAGTTTCAGACTTTCCAGTACTTCTGGCCAAGATGGAGGTGTGGGTAGATACACTTTGCCTCCTCACACAACCAAAAAAAGGACAACAAATTAAAAAACAAAAACAAAAACAAAAACAGAACTGTCAGAAAATGGAACTGTATGGAAGTCCAACAACCAAGGAGTTAAAGAAGAAACATTCATCCAGACTGGTAGGAGGGGTGGAGAGGACATGCAGCAAGGTGGCGGCTGGAAGACTGGGGCAGGCAAGGTGGTGGCTGGTGGTCCCACATTTGTGTGTGGATAAGCTGGGAGGAAAAACTGGGGAGTGAGACAGACTGTGCAACCCAGGGTTCCAGTGCAGAGAAATAAAGCCTCAAAACCTCTGGCTGTAAAAACCTGTGGGAGTTGCGGCAGTGGGAGAAACTCCCAGCTTCACTGGAGACTTCACTGGAGAGACCCACGGGGTCCTAAAATGTACATAAGAACAGTTACCTGTTCTGCAGGTAACTGAAGCCTAAATTCCTAAAGAAAGTTTTTAACCAAGACACCAATGACTGATGACAAGTACTTTTGCCATGTATAATGTACACCCACATTTTTGGTCCAAACTTTCAGGCAAAAAATCTTCCATTTTAATTTTTAAATTTATTTATTTATTTATTTATTTATTTATTTATTTATTTATTTATTTATTTATTTATTTATATTTAGATACTTTTTTCATTAAAAGGAATTCTAGCATTTATTTGTGAACATATGGATATTGTTACTGCTTTCTAGAGTTACACTTTTAACACACAAGCATTAATAAAATAATTAAAAACATTTACAAAGATACAGAATTAGTAGTATCCATGTATGATCTGAATCCTTATTTTTCCCTCAAAAATTTGGGCAAGAAAGTATACATAATGCACAGCAAAAATATGGTATTCTGACAGACCTGGTACCTGTTGCTGAAATTGTACTGTACCTCAAAATGTCACTAAAAGCAAGTGAATGAACTGTAAGGGGAATTTTGGCACATAGTCAACTGAAATTTAGAGACACTAATAAAGTGGGTTCATTCAGGAAATAGGTGCTTAGTAAGAAATTACAAAGAAAAAAATGGTTGTCATATCTAAAATCCTTAACCTTGTCTAAATATCATGGTTAACTAGTATCAGGAGATCAAGGAATGTCTTTACTTGAAAGTCTGTTAATACACACAACCACTGGCAGAACAAAAAGAAAGGCAAAAGTGAAAATAGCATTCAGCGTTTGTTCTGCCACATGTACCTGGAGCAGCAAGGGTGGCACTGCTTTTACTGCATATTAGTGCTACTTTAGGTTTTACGTGTTATTTGGTATGATTTCATAGGCTATGAAACCTATGAAGACTCAAAATTTCCCATATAAATTAATGGTAACTGCTTCTTTACTTTATGTCATTTCTGCTTACTCCGCCCTACTTTAGGGTAGTGGGGAAAACCTGTATTCAGATGGGCATGCTACTGTATATTAAAGGACATGATATTTAAACAGGGTCTTATTACTGATCTCTACCAAATAAATAGCATCTTGTTTTAATTCCTGGCCTAGAAAGGGTTGAAGAATGTTCTATTAGCTGGAAGGACTCTGATACTAAAATAGCTGAATACTGCCAGTCTGGAAAAATCTTTATTTCCAGAACCAGAGCTATTAAGCTAAGAGTTTCAGACTGATTATGCAAGAGAAGACGAGACTCAACTATTAGGCCACAAACAAGGACAACCTCATTTATTTTGCCCAGTGGACTTTAAAGAGTCTCTTTTTCTGTGAAGTCTATGGAGAAAGAGATGAAGCATGAAACTATTACTTTAACTCAATCAAAATTCATGATCCTACCGAGGGAGGATGTGTTACCAAAATCCTTATTCTGGGTATTGGAGGAAAACAGAACAAGCTGATGACAATTTTAATGCCAAGACATTCAGTTTCAAAGTTTCCCCAAACACTTGACAAGCCTGCACATTACTGGAGAGGTAAGTGGACCAGAAACCTGATACTGTGATTTCCCACCAGGTGCACCACTGTGATGCAAGCCTTCCTATCAGGGATTCAAATTTGTTTTATGGTTGTGGCAACACTATTTCAAAGGCATAGTTTCAGTAAAGAAATGCCCCATAGCTGTGTTAAATATTAAAAACCTCACCATTTTACTATTTAGAATATTCTTGCCAGGCAATTTTAGTGAATAACTCTAAAATATGTGTGACTTCTTTGGATTTAGAAGAGATGAAGTCGAAGTAAGTTTCTCAGTTTCCAAAGGAGATACTGGTGATAAAAGGGACCAGGAGACATTCAGGAGAAAATAACCATTATACAAGGTTAATTTTGAGTTTTCACAGGTTAAGATTTTGGTGCCCAAGGAGTCGTTTGGTGCACAACAAATCTTTGAAGACTTAACTAAGAAAGACTTTGTGTTAGTTCAGAGGGCAGAGAACTAGTAGCTTAATATATGCAATAAGAAGAAAATCCGAGGGGAGAAGGTCACTGGCTCAAGGAGAGTCCATCCAGGTTCTGAACACTGTCTAGGGATAATGCTGCCGAGCCAAGACAAAATGCAATTCTACAGGCGAAGGGGAAAAGCATTCTAGGTTCAGTTATGAAGGGTTCAGAACTGGTTGATGGACACTTTATAACAGAAAGGGCTAGCTTGTGGTGGGAATGGAAATAAATACCTACTCCTACCTTCCCTCCTAACAATGAATACATTCAGTTGTATTCAGGCAGACATTTCTTGTGGGTGACTCTCAACTGATTTTGTCACATGCAATTCTTAAAAAGAAGAAATTATTATTGCCATTTCTTGTAGTTTTTATAATCATCTTTAGAAATATATATAAAGATCTCTTCTGTAAAGCTTCCTTTTGCATGAAGCAGATTGTGCTTCTCTCTAAAACACTAGAAGGGCAGAATTCTACTTAAAATTAAAAAATATTTTCAATTTATGATTACAGGAAAAGCTCTACTATAGAAATAATAGCAGGAAGCTATGAATGTAAAACAAAGAATGTGGCTATATTCCAATAAAACTTTATTTTAAAAAATTAGTGTGGACAGTAGTTCAGTAACACCTTACCTAGAGTGTAGTGCTATTTATGGATTGTCAGGTCAAGAGATATTTTTAGCTAATGCTAATAATGATTAGGATAAGAAACTGATCTTTCAGGGTAGCAATATTTTATTACTATGCCTTTTTACTATCTAGCAATGCTACAATTCCATTTTGGTTTCTAATAAGTAGACAAAGGGTAGAGTATTATGTGCATCTAAAGTGTATCCTTACATATATGATAAATCTATAAATGAGCAAAAACCAGAATAAATACTATTTATTTTTGATCATTTAATTAAATAAAACAAAAGTGGATTATCACTGAATCCATTCTGAATAAAGTTAAAATGCTGATGTCAGACAAACATACACAGTTACGTAGCCCTCCTATTACTGATTTATCATTAGTTTATACTTATTGAGGACTTATCAGACACTGGAAATTAAACAAAGACACACAATGTAGTTCCTATTTGGAACTGTGCATTAGAATCATCTAAGAGCTTTTTTTTTGAATCCTACTCCAAAACCTACTGCATCAAAATTTTGCTAGGGTTTGGGATGAAAATTTGGAAAAGTTGTCTTAGTAATTCTGGGCCTCTCTGGTTAAGAATTGCTGCTAGAAACTTTTTTATTTTAAGGAAAAAATTGCAACTCTAAATATTTTCTAATCTGTGGCCAGCAATTTGATATTCAAGTTCAAGTGAAAAGGCTCTGGAATCAAACAGAGGTGGGCTCTAACCCCACTTCTGCCATATGCTAGCTGCACAACCCAAGACAACTTCTCTGTGCCTGAGTTTATTTATCTGCAAAATGGGCATAATAACAGAACTCAACTCATAGCAAAGTCAGAAGAACTCTATATGTCAAAATATTTGGCACAGTACTCCACACATATCAAGCACACAATAAATGTAAACTCAATACACATTTTTAAATTAATAAGAATGGTATCAAACACTACAATTTAAAGGCCTGTCTGATTCAAGGTGCAAACTCTCTTTTAGAAAACTATGAGAAAGATGATTAGATTATTTCCCACTTGTCTTGCACTGACCAGCAGAAGAGGTGTCCTTTTCCGCAGTCCACGGCAGGAGCTCTGAGCAAAGGGAAGCTGAGCGTATCAGACCCAGATGTATTTGATCCTTGTTTTGTCAGTCTGACTGCTCTTTCGCAGCCTGGAGTAGGACACCATTTAATGGCAGGATTATTTTCAACAAAGGCCTGTTTAAATAGAATAACAAAATACAACAATCAATATTTTTAACTCTGAATTCTAATATAGTATGTTCCAATGTCAATTTACTTTAAAGCCAAAAAAAGAGTGAAATAATAAACAAGGTGTAGTCAGTCTCAAATGCTTAAAATAGTACAAGTGTGAAACAACTCTTTATTTAAAGTATAACTGACACTCACTATTATATTAGTTTCAGGTGTACAACATAGTGATTTGACATCTGTGATCACCACGACAATTCTAGTAACCTCTGTCACTGTACAAAGTTAATACAATATTATTGACTATATTGACAGTATTTCCTATGCTGTACATTACACCCCTGTGACTTAATTATTTTATCACTGGAAATTTGTACCTCTTAGTGCCTTTCAACTTTTTCACCTATTCCCCCAACATCATCCCCTCTGGCAACCATCAGTTCGTTCTCTGTATCTGTGAGTCTGTTTCTGTTTTGTTTTCCTTGTTATTTCGTTTGGACCCTGAGGTCCACACATAAGTGAAATCATGAAACAACTTAGTAAGAAGGAAAGAAGGGGCAATTACCTAGTAATGACATGATTTTTAAAATTTACGTTTTCTTTAGTCTAAAAACCAGGGTGTAGATGATAATGATAAAGTAAAAATGCAATTATTCATGCAGAAAATGTGTAATTTAGAAGTGTTCTCATACAATGTGCCACTTTTCTGATGAAGATAATTATAAATAGAATCTTATATGTGATTAGTAGTTGCATTCGAACAGTGAATTTCTAAATGGCATCCTAATAACACATAAAAATCAGTATTATGATGCTTTTTATCTAAAGGAAACAACAGAACTTTTTAAAAAGTGTATGTATTAGGGTTTAGAACACAACAATTCTGCACAAAGCACTTAAAGTGTAACTTTTAATTTATACAAAAAAGAAAGTAACTTGCATATGCTCTTGAATAAAAACACATATAGAAAAAAGATGCAATAAACAATAAACTTATTAATTGAAACTAAAAGAAAACCTCATAAATTTCTAAGTTGATGACCTTTATTTCTAAATATTTATATTTAAGAGTGTAAATTATAATGCTTTTTGGAAAGCTTAATTAAAGTAGTACTATCTGCCCTGACTGGCATAGCTCAGTGGATTGAGCGCAGGCTGCAAACCAAAGAATCGCAGGTTCAATTCCCAGTCAGGGCACATGCCTGGGTTGCAGGCCACAGCCCCCAGCAACCGCACATTGATGTTTCTCTCTCTCTCTCTCTCTCTTTATCCCTCCCTTCCCTCTCTAAAAATAAATAAATAAAATCTTAAAAAAAAGTAGTACTATCTACTTTGAACATTATTTTGATCAATCAGTTATAAAAGTACAATAGGCAAATCAGTAAATTTTTGAGCAATAGTTTTATTTCTTTTGGTAAACTGCTACTTTAGCTTTTCTTTTATTCTTTCATGATTATAAAATAGTGCTTTAGCTTAAAAATTTAATTAATGCTACCATTCATTTATGCAATTTTTCCTGTAGTCACCAAGGTAGCTCAGTTGACTACAGTGTTGTCCCATTACACCAAGGTTGCAAGTTCGATCTCTGGCCAGGGCACATACAAAAGGAAACTGCATTTCCATTATGCAATTTTTGTTTTCAAAAATAAAACAAATATATTAAATATAATCTGTTGTACAGGTTTCATAAAATTAAAATTATAGATATTGGACAGATAATTGCCAGCATACCTTAATGTCAAACTGTAGGTATCGTTTGTCCATCTCCTTAGAAACTACACTTTCTATGATATCCACAGGTACAAGCTGGAAGCAATCATATGCAGGGCAGAAAATGTTGTGAGCTTCACCTTCTTGAATTTTCAGATTCAAAAATCTGTTAAAATGATCAATTAATAAAAAATAGGCAGAGATGTAATTTGTTTACAGTCTAAGATTTTTTCTATGCTTAATCTTCTGTTAGAATACAACTAAAATAACACCAATGAACCAAGTATAGAATATCAACTATAATACATTGATTGATATAATTCACAAATATTGAACACTAAGCGCAAAGTCATTCATTATACATGAAAATATACACACATGTATTTGTATATTTTATATATTTTTACATATCCTTGTTCTGCTTTATCTTTTAAAAGTTGAAACAATATATTTATCTAACTTAAAAAATTCAGAAGTAACTGGTTTAGAAAGGTCATCTTCAATTCTCAATATTCTACACTTTTAAATAAAAGGGAGCAATCATACAGGGTTAAACAATGCGTAATTCCAGAAAATTTGGGGTGCCACTGAAATATGGCATGCCTTTTTGAAGAAAAGGTTTTCTGCTTGTATTTTGTGAAGACAAGTATTAAAATGAGCTTCATGTCCTACTCTAGTCACACTAGTTGAGGTAGAAGGGAAAAGCATCCTGGAAAGTGGCGGGAAACTAGCCCAAGGAGAATTAAATGGTTAAGAACAGGATTTTGAGTTAGAGAATTCCAGGCCTGCCACTAACAAGGTATATGATCTTAACTGATTTTAACTGTTCTGCACCTCGCTTTTATTACCTGTAAAATGGAGATAATAATCTGCACTTCTTGGGGTTGTTATACTGATTATATAAATCATGTAAAATATTTGTATGGTGGCAAATAAAAATTCATAAATTTTAGCAAAGGTTTTATTGTTTCTCTCTCTCTCCCTCTCCTCTGTCTCCCACCTCTTACCGTTGGTACAATAAACATGCTCAAGTTTTACCCATTCTGAAAACTTTTCTCAACCAATGACCCTCTTTAGTTGCCCTTTCCTTTCACATCAAAATACAATGACTTGTCATTCCTTCCTCAAATCCATCCATTCACTTCTAAACTCACTGGCTTCTATCACTTCTTCATTGAATGGCTGGATCTTAACATGGCCATTAAGACTACCCATTAGTAGCCCTGGCCAGGTAGCTCAGTTGACTACAGTGTTGTCCCATTACACCAAGGTTGCAAGTTCGATCTCTGGCCAGGGCACATACAAGAAGCAACCAATAAATGCATAAATAAATGGAACAACAAATTGATGTTTCTCTCTCTCTCTCTCCCCCTGCTCCCACCCATCAAAAAAGACTACCCTTTAGGCCAAACTAGTCAAGAATTCTCAGCTTTTATTTTGCTTTAACTTCTCTACAGCATCTGATAGTGCTGAATAGTTCCTTCTTTCAGATTCTTTCTGGCTCCCAGAACTATTAAGCTTCTTTCCTGGCATTCTTCTTACCTTTGGTTGCTCCTTGTCCTCTCTTTTACTAGTGCCTTTTATTCTCCTGATCACTTATATTTTACCGTTCTCTAGAGTTTTCATGCCAAAACTCTTCCCTTCCTATTTCATACAATCTTCTTGGGTGATCTAAATACCCCTAACAGAAACTACCACCTACATGCTAAAGACACTGAAAGCTCAAGCCCAGATCCCCCTTGTTAGTTATAGATCTTAATCACACACATTTTTGTTCACATACCTCAAAGGCATTTGAATTTCAACATGTTTAAAATCTTCGCCTCTGTTTTCAGTGTTTTAAACTACACAGGCTCCACAAAACCCTGATATATTCCAATAGAAGGACATTCTATACCTTAGTTACCAGTTAAAAATTATTTGTATTACTCTGTGTCAGGAAAAACAATTCAGCAGAAGGATGGATGAAGAATTCAGGGCAAATGCTACAGAGTAGCTGTTCTCAAAGTGTGATATGTGGACCTGTGAGGGTTCCTGAGACTTTCCAGGGGATTTATGAGGTCAAAACTACTTCCTCCCTTCCCCCACCCCTTCTCTCTCTTTCCCTATCAGATTTTTTAAAAATTAAATTTATTGGGGTGACACTAGTTAATAAGATCATATACTATTTTCAAAATGGTATTAAGACCCCATTTACTTTTGGTTAAAACTGCTGGTGCCACCCTGGCAGGGTGGCCCAGTTGGTTGGAGCATCATCCCATACACCAAAAGGTTGCAGGTTGCATCACCGGTGGAGGTACATACAGGAGGCAACTGATGAATGTTTCTCTTACATCAATGTGAGAGAAACATTCTCACACCCACCCCCACACTCCCTCTCTTTCTAAAAATAAAAGAATTAATAAACATATCCTCAGGTGAGAATGAAAAACAGAAACAACTGCTGATGCCATAGTATAAATCATGATGGTGACATTACAACTATACTAATAGACTTTGTATTTCTCATTACTCCATATTCACAAGTAACAAACAAACAAACAAACAAACAAAACCATGCCTGTTTCATTTAAGAACACCCTTGATAGAGCAACAAGTTATTCATTATTGATGAATTATTAATAAATCTTATTATTTAATTTTATTAAAACTTAGCCCATGAGTACACGTCTTGGGTATTCTGTGCAAAGAAATGGGAAGTACGCATACTGAGCTTCTGCTGCATACCAAGCTTCTGCTGCATACCAAAGCAGGAGGGCTGTCTGAAGGAAAGCCCTTAAAATTTGTCAAGTTATAAGTTACCTGCTTGTATCATGGAACACTTTTTTTTTGAAAGAGTGACTACAAACAATGATTATTCAGACTTGATTATATGATAAACTACTTCTGAAAATGAATTAAATAAACCTGGCATGTCAAGGAAAAAAGTTGAGGGTATTTGTTGACAATAATAAAATTCAAGCCTTCAAATAACACTTAGAATTTTAAAAAATTCTTATTTGCTATTGTGAGCTTCACAGCTTCCCAATATTTAGAGACTTTTCTGGAGACTGGTATCAACTAATGTGACTTTTTATTATATTTATGTATAGTGTAAAATATGTCAACACTGGAAGATCTGAATAATCCAGTGAACCAATATTTTCCAAATGATGTTACAAAACCATGCAAGAGTAAAAGAGCTATGCAACACAGACCAATGGATTTTAATGTAAGAGTACGAAAGTCTACTGATGTGGTTTTAGATTTTACACTGCAATTAGCCATTAAGAAACTACTACTACTTGATGGATTTTGATATATATCACTGAGTATCCACATTTCTCTGAATATTTCCGTAATTTCATCTGCACATCAGTGTGAGGCCAGATTTTCTTTATATATGTTTGACCAAAACAATACTGTGTAATGAGAATACAGCTGTCTTCTATTAAGCTAGACATTAAAGGGATTTCCAAAAAGGAAGAAAAATACCACTCTTCTGATTTGCTTCCATTTTAAGGGAAGTAGTTATTGTTCATAGTTAATGTTATTTATGTTAACAGACAATGGATTTATTATTATTTTAAAGTGATTAAAATATTAATTTTTACAGTGCTTATTTCTAATATAGTATATGCAAAAAGGCACTGCCCATATAAACAGAAGCTCTTTAGAATCCTCATCAATTTTCTAAGCATGTAAAGGGATCTTGAGACTAAAAGAGAAGTGCTAATTGTAGAGTTCCTTTTTCACATAAGAGGAATCTCTTCATTTTAGTTATGAAGAGGTTCCCTAGAAAGTTGGACATAATTCATCTTATACAACCATGTGTAGCTTAACAAGGAGGAAGAGTCTGAAGAATGAGTCAACCAGTGATTTCATCCTTGTGTGAACATTGTAGAGTGCACTTACCTAAACTTAGATGGTATAGTCTATTATACACCTATGCTACATGATAAGTCTATTGCTCCTAGGCTACACACCTGTGCAATAAGTAGTACTGAATATTACAAACAATTGTAACGAAATGGTAAATATCTGTATGTCTAAGAATAGAAAAGGCACAGTAAAAATACAGCATAAAAGATAAAAAGTGTGCACCTGTGTATGCACACATTGAGGGGAGGGGGTGCTGTGGAGGGAGGTGCCTGGGGGGAGAGAGAGAGAGAGAGAGATGATGTCAGGAGGAGGGAGGGGGAAGAGAGAGAGGGAAGGAAGTGAGAGGGAAGGAAAGGGAGAGCAAAGATCCAAAGAGACCCAGAGAGATGAAGCTTGGGATGAAAATAGTAAGAGGGAAAGGAGGAAGAGAGAAGAGAGGGAGGAAAAGGACTGGGAGGAAAGAGATAAAGAGAAATGGAGAAAAGGGGAATGAGTCTGTGTGCATGCATGCATGTATGCGTGCGCAGCAGGGGGACAGCATGCTACATCTCCTCAACTACTCAAAGCACCCAGAGCGAGCAGTAAATCTGACATCATAGTCAGGCTCAGCCTTTCCTTCCAACACAGCAAACAAACTTTTTCTTAAAATCCATGATAATGTTATGGGACCACCTTCATATATTGAAATATGTGGTTCTGCACCGATCAAAACGTGGTTACGTGGCACATGGCTGCAGTCCCCTGATAGGGTGCATGACTTGCTTAGACATAGTTACTATATGAAGATGTTTTAAATTTTATTTATTCTAAATGTATCAGAGCAAATTTCATTACCTCTGGGGAATTAAATGACAGAACTGAGAAGACCTCACTGAAGACAGAATTTCTCTGTGAGCCATGCTCTTAATCCTCATTCAAATACAATTTCCACTAAATTTCCAAGCAGAACATGAAGTTAATGAATGTCAGTGAAAGAGAAATCTGGGGCAAACTTTACTTATACTTTTATCTTGTAGATCTGCTTCACAGATTATATCCTAGATAGGTTTCTCTGCTTATTATCATGCTTAGGATAATAATAACTAGCATTTATTGATTGTCCCTGTTCTAAGCATTTTACATATATTAAGTCATTTAACACTAAATTGACAATAATCTATCAAGTACTTACTATTATCACCATTTTATAGATTACAAAATCAAGGCACAAGGCAGTTACCACTTAACTAAATCAACAACCAGTAAGTAGGAGGAAGAATATTCTAGGTTGGATAGAAAACAATAATTTCCCTTTCATTTAAGCTCTTGGCATAGATGCTTCAAAGCATCTGGTTGGACTGATGAGATAAGAGGGTAGGGAAGTCCAAGGTAAATGGAGAGGTTTTCAAGCTATCTAAGGACCTTTAAAAATTCTTCTTTGCTTCTTGGACAGAGGGGTGTCTTTCCTATATGCCTATGAGATACAAAAAGACTGCAATCAATTTAAAAATGACTTTATCAACATATGAATCACCCAACCTGAAACTTGTTTTACTGGTGCTTGATTTGGCAAGACTGCTTGGCAGGAGTGCGTAGGAAAATTCTAGGTAGGCTGATAAGGTACCCTGGAAAACAGTAATTAGATCTTCCAAATCTAAATCTTACCATTAACCTCTCCAGGCTAGTCTGTGAAGAGTATGGGAGATGGTTTTTGTGACAGGAGTTAGGTAAGAAAGGTCAAGGAAGTTGAAAAAAATTCAAGTAAATCCCTGGCAGGGGGAGAGGTGTGTGTCTGTCTGAGTTTTCACATAAAAACCAAGGTCAACACTAGCAATCCTGGTAGAACCCAGGTAATATTTCCTAATTCAATACAGTTACTAGTTCACTTTGGATTGTGAGCTCTGACCCTGGCCAATTAGTTTAGCTGCATCAACTGTAGTGATTGGATCCTATGTAATTAGACTGAGTAGAGTGTAACCTATATTTTAAAATAAACAATCAGATATTTTTATTTAGTCTTTTTTAAAAAGCACTATTTTCCCCCCTCTAAATGAAATCTTGCCTCATATTCTGATTTGAGAAAAAAGACAAGAAAATGTACGTAAATGAAACTAGAGTGACAGAAAAGAGATCAGTGTTGCCTACAGTTTGAAAGGAGAAGGGGGTGGTGAGAGATAAGAGGGAGGCAGAACAAGAAGGGCTGGAGGGATTTCAAGGAGAAATGAGGAAACTTTGGGGGATAATGGATATAGCCATTATCTTGGTTGTGGTAATGGTTCATGGGTATATACATATGCCAAAGCTAATAAAATTATTTATTTTAAATATGTGTGGGTTTACCCTATGTCAATTACACCCCAACACACTTGTTTCATTTGCTTAAGTTCTTGCTCTCTCACCCAGAGTGGTATTCCCCAGATCCCTGAACTTGATACTCAGCACTCCATTAAAAAAAAATAGCTTGAAAACTTATAATTTTTAAGATTTCCTTAAATACTAATGACATGCTTTGCTTAGATCATCAATCAGCAGATTTATGTGTCTCCAGAGAAAACATGATGTTGTACTGCTCATTATACTGATTTTCATTTTGTTCATAAACCTCTCCTGAGAAGTGCAACATTAGAGCAAAGTTAATGGATGTGAGAAAGTATAAATATTGGCAAGGTAATAAGAAGGAGAATAAACATGAGAAGCAAAATAAATTTTCCACTTGTAATATATACCCAAGCATGCCTAGCAGAAACATTTAACTAGATAAAAAAGCCGAGATAAAATCTGGAGTGCTTTTATCACATATTTTGAGTGGCCGAATCATTCAACAAACATCAAAATTTGAATTGATTAAAGGGGAATTTTAAGCATTCATATTCTTACAGATTTTCAAGGCTATTTGCTTGTTACAAAAAATAGAAAGAAAGCATAAAAATAGATGCTTAAAAATTCTTGGGGTATATTAGGTGCAAGCTTGAAATTTATATGTAATATAAATTAAGATACTAAGAAAATGTATTTACATATACCTGCTTTGTTCCATAAACTATCTTACATTAAGCTAAATAACACTAATTACTAAATTAAATAATTTTACTAAATTAATCATGGGAAAATGTTAAGAAAAATAAAATTCTTCCTTAGTGAAGTATATTTCAGCATAGCTCTGCAATCTATATCATTAAATATTGAAAGCAAACAATTTTATTACCAAATCAGAGTGCTGTCATGCAGTAAGAAATACTAAGCTGCATATATACTCACGACTCCCAACATCCTCTACAAAAGTCATGTCCACAGGGCATATCCACTGGGTCTTCAAATACAGAAATACTGCACATACAGATGTCACACTGGAAATTAAGAAGAGCAATGATTTAAACAAAGTCATATGTTAAAGTCATATGTTGGAGAGAGACTAATACATTCATTTGTTCATTAGTTTAAGGCAAAAATACTAGTCTAGTAAATATAAAAGATTAATGTTTCAAAGTTATGAGGGTGAGTTAAATTTAGTGAGCCTACCTTTGAATAACAAGTATGCCTACTTCATTTTAAATGATTGTGAGATTTAAATGTTTCAATGCAAAAGTCAAACTCTTACATTTGAAATTTATGTATTAAATTAATCAGTGAGTATGTATTTAGAAAAGGAAGTACAAAAACAAATCACTACTGTCTATTCAGGTCAAGATCAAATTGCCCATGTAAAAATACCCACTTCAATATTATGTCCTTCACCCTATACTCTCCCCAGAAAATCTAGAAAAGCAGCGTATCTGTTTTTTCATATAGCATCTATTTTTTCATATGGCAACTCAGGGTATTCAAAGTAGCAATTTAAGGATTTCTACCCAGGGAACTCAGTTATAAAGCTATGTGTCTTCTAAACAACCACTTAGTAGAAACAAACTTTATAATGTTACAAATACAAATTACAAAAGTAGGAATCTGTTTTCAAAGGAGACCTAGATAAAATCTGGAGTATTTTTATCACATATTTTGAATGGCTGAATCATTCAACAAACATCAAGATATCCTGTAACAGTACACCAATATATTAACAAATGTTAATAACATTTTTATAGAAATATATCTAGATGACAAACTCCAAAGGCTTTATGAAAACAAATACATGATTATCTAGGTAGTATAAATGTCTTGAAGAAAATATAAAACATGTTTTCATATTCTTGGTTTAAAGTGCCTATCACAGTATCAACTTACAATATTTCAGTACGGTGTTTAAAACCTCCAAGCAGCTAGAGTTTTAAGTGGAAATATAGTTAGGTGGTTTTCCTAAGCTCTTTTGTGTTTCCTGTTTTGAAATGACAAAAGAAAACCTTTGTTTCTCAGTCTGTAATTCTGAGATCACAAAAAAATTCTGTGATAACAAATATTTACTGAAGTGTGAGTGAAATAATGGAACCCTTTAAGAAAGGTATAGGATTTGATTATAAGATTATGCTAGAGGGTCTATGAAATAATTTTAAATAATTAAAAAGTTAAATACAAAGCTATGGGCAGTACACTGAATAACAAACCATACCAAATTGGTGTCCAAATCCCCAGGAGATAAACTCATTTCATCGGGAGAGGTGACAGAAGAGCGTGTAGTTCTTGGAGTCCTTGGCGAAGGGAGCGTGTCCCAGGCATTATACCCACTCGGCGGCGGAGTTGGCATTTGAACACCTGATCGTTGGCAGCAGTTCTCTGGGTTGGACATCCAAGCTTCAAGTAGTTTCTCCCTGTCCCAGTCTTTAAGAAAAATGGAATGAATATCTCTCAAAAAACAGAATATATGGTGTTTTAAGAGCTTCCTAATTACAAAAGAAAGTGAGGATAAATTAAAGAGATATAGGCCACCAAAGAAAGAACAATTATTTATATAAAGTAGTAATTGCAAATAACTACTCAGGTATGTTAATCCATTAATATTTTTAAACAGAATTTAAACTTTTATAGTCTACCATGGATTACAACCTCACATGTAACAATATAGTTAAAATTTCCAGTCATCTCTACTACTAATAAAAAGAGGTGGTTCACTTCCAGAATTTACTAAATTCTTGTTGGCACAGGTTGAGGTAGCTGTTTTATTCTTTCAAAAAAAAATATGTAATTTTGCAATTATCCTCACTGGTGTCAAGTGGTAAAATGATTGCACAGCTTACTATAAACATGTTAAAATGACAATAAACCCTAAAAATCATTTAATAAACAGCTTGAAAGCAGAATGAACTTCTGAAGGGATTATAGTTATAAATTAAATTTTAGTAAGTCAAGTATAAATTCTGTATTAAGTGAGCTCCAATCTGACTGAACTACAAAAGATTACCTATCAGCACTTGTAAGAGTCAAGTGAAGCATGGTATTATAAAGTCCACAGCCATGAAATCCTAACACTTTAAAATAATAAACCTACATATTTGTCTTGCTAGGTCTTTTACACACATTATTTTATTTATTCTTTCCCCAAAATTTTCAGTCACTATTTAGATGAAGTAACCAACACTCAGGGAAATTATATAACCTATCTAGGCTCACACAGATAGTGAAGGATTTGAAACCAATTTCTGTGACTCCAAAGTGTAATACAATAAAGTGCAGGGTAGTACTGCAGGGTAGTGCAGTAGTACTACAGAGTCAATTATTTATCATAGGCTCATTCTATAGAATTTTACAGTTCAAACATGAATGGCTGTGGAAATTTTCTATACAAGACTCTTTTCAATCACGTTAAGTCAACCTACTTGGTGGTTTAAACAGGATAATTATGACTGAGACATTCAATGTCAAGAAAGGGAATGTACTTCCACCTACGTAAACCATATATGCCTAGAAATATAATGGAGAGACATGAGCAATTCTGTAAATTTACAGTATACCAATGTGTAAGTCTGGGGAAATGGAAAGTAAGACTGTAGAGATTTGATTACAAAGAGTAAGAAAAATCCAACAACTGAAAAAACCTAAATGAGTACATTCCAGAAAATGTTGCTAAATGGACCTCAGTGTTTTGATAGGTCATTATTTAAAAAGTTAAAATTACTTTTCTTAGAAGAGTATAATTATTGCCCTGATTGGTGTGGCTTGGTTGGTTAGGCATCATCCTGAAAAACAAAAGGTCATCAGTTTGATTCCTGGTCAGGGCACATGCCTGGGTTGCAGGTTTGGTCCCTGGCTGGGGCACATACAAGAGGCAACTGATACATGTTTCTCACAACGTTTCTCTCCTGCTCTTTCTCCCTCCTTCCCTGCTTTCTAAAAATAAATTTAAATAATCTTTTTTAAAAAGTATGATTATTAGCCCTCACTGGCGTAGCTCAGTGGATTGAGCACGGGCTGCAAACCAAAGCATCGCAGGTTCGATTCCCAGGCAGGGCACATGCCTGGGTTGCAGGCCACGGCCCCCAGCAACCGCACATTGATGTTTTTCTCTCTCTCCCTCCCTCCCCTCTCTAAAAATAAATAAATAAACTCTTTAAAAATGATGGAGGTTTAAAATTTAAAAAAATTTTTTAAAAAGTATGATTATTTTTTCAAAAGTCTCTATTATGTAACTTAAAATTTTTTTTTTAAGATTTATTTACTTTTAGAAAGAGGGGAAGAGAGCAAGAAAGAGAGGGAGAGAACTATCAATGTGTGAGAGATCAATCAGTTACCTCTCATATGCCCCCAACTGGGGACCTGGCCCACAACCCAAGCATGTGCCCTGACCAGGAATCAAACCCGGGACCTTTGGGTTCACAGGCCAGTGCTCAAACCACTGAGCCACACCAGCCAGGCTATTATGTCTTCAAAAAAATATACTGATTTTAGAGAGAGTAGGGGGGAGGGAAGGTGGGAAGGAGAAAGAGAGAAATACTGATTTGTTGTTCCATTTCTTGAGGCATTTATTGGTTGATTCTTGTATGTGTGCCCTGACCAGATCCAACTGCAACCTTGGCGTATCAGGATGACACTCTGCCTGAACTACCTGTCCGGGGCTCCATTAGTTCACCTTTAAATATCACTTTAATAAAGGAATAAAATAAGAACTACTATAATTCATATACAGAGATATTAAATATGTTAAATTTTAGTCTTATCTACTAGCAAAATTTCTGTTTGGTTTCCATCACATCATTCATTTAGCAAATCCTTACTGAATACCTTCTATGAGCCGTGCATTGTGTCAGGCAGTAGGAATACAATGGAAGGAGAAACAGGCATGATCCTGCCTTCATGGAACTTATACTCTAATAAGAAGGAACACATCAAGTAAATTCAATGTATTTAAAAAACAATCATCAATGTCAGAAGGGACATGAAGGAGAAAGAAGTAGAGAATCCTAGTCAGGAAGGTCAGAGAAGGTGACTCTGGGAAAATGGCCTGGAGTAGACATCTGAAGGACTTAATTAGATAACAAGGAGAGGACAAGACATCGTAGAATGGTGGTACACAGCAAGTCCAAAGCCTTTCAGTGGCATCCTCATGAGATTAATAAAGTCAATGTACCTGGGGCATGGACACCAAGTAGAAGCACTGTGTGTGATGGGGTTGAATGGGTCATGCAAGACTTTATTTAATTACACTGCTACTATTAGTTTAGGAGTGACAGGAAGTCAATGAAAAGTTGGGCATTGGGTTAAAAACAACAGGTTTTCACAATTGCATTTGAAAAGATGAGTCTGACTACAGTATGGAAAACAAACAGATGAAGAAACTGGATAGGGCAAGAATGGGTGACCAGAGGACAGGCAACTGGGTCGTACGAGTGAAAGATGATGGCAGCTAGGGTGAGGTGGTTGGCTGTAGTAGAGATGAAGAGAAAAGGAGAAGTTTACAATTTGAGAGGTGAAACCAACAATTTTGTAAAAATAAGACATAGGGTTGAAAGGAGAGGAAATGTCAAAGTTAGTGTCCCAGGCTTAATTGGTTGGCTGGTGCTGCCATCTATGCAAATAGGAAACACCAGAGAATCAGCTACAGGTGGAATAGCATGATTTTTCGTCTTAGGCATGATGAGTTTAAGGTGCTTTTGAGATTCTTGAGATGTGTTCCTTTTTAAATTTATTTTAAATTAAATTTATTGCAGTGACATTGGTTAATAAAATCATATAGGTTTCAAGTGCACGACTCTATGGTACATCATCTGTACATTGCAATTTGTGCCCACCGCCCAACAACAAATCTTCCCCGCTTTTAAATGGGCAGTTGAATATGAGGGTATATCTTGCATAAAAAAGGTCTAATTCAGAGGGAGAAATCTATACTTATAGAAGCCCTGGGAGAAGATACCATTTTGTAAGAAGAGAGTAGAGTGAGAAGTTGTGGACTTCTGATGTTTAATTGTCTATAAAAGATCATGAGCCTCCAACAGAGCTTTAAAAATACTTCAATATAAGTTTACTCTAAGCACAAGCAAAATTAGCCTTGGTCTCAGATTTTGTACATTTTACTTATTTTCTCATTAGGTAGTATTCAATTACATAAGTTACTTTTATTACTGAGGAAATGCTCAGAGAATGACCTTTGTATTCTTAAGAGAGTCCTCCTTAAAATTCAATTACTACTTAGCAAATACTGCCAAACATTTTTGTCTTCTGCTTAATCAAGATCAACTTCATTACTTTGGGACTAAATTTGACAATAGATAATATAATCTTCAAATCTATTTTTCCTATTTAAAGCTGAATGAATGTTACCAAGGATACAACCTATAAATCTTCCAAATAGTTCAGTTTAATAGCTCTGAAACAGAGCCTGTCCTGGTATTGAAAGCAATTAGTATAAATTATAGCTCTGTACACTGTCATTTTATTCACTAACATCATTTATCTTGGTATATCTTACTTAATTATCAAATGTTACTGATATTACCTAAACAAAGATGTCCACTTGAAACCTGTATTAGCCTTTATTTTATGCCTTAAGAGGGAAATGAAATATAGAACTCTTAAGTTATCCAGAAACTTATCACAGAATAGACAAATGCTAAGTAGGAAAAAATCAATTAGATATCACTTTATTTGAATTGACACCTATTATGTGAAAGAAATAACTTAAAGAAATAAAAAGTGTAAAAATGGATTTGATTATTTAATAACCATTGATGATATAATGTGTAAACAAATAGAGATAAAAATGTTTCTTTTAATTACAATGATATTACTGGTAAAGTTAACCTTAGATTCTATATAATACCGTAACTTAAAATTATGATATATTATCTTACTGAATGTAGATACCTATGGCTATAGTACATAAAAATGCTATGGTATAAAACTGTTGCTTACTGTTAAGTGTGGCCATATGTCTGCATTGTGACCAAGGGAATATGTTGAGGAGTGCTGTATGCCACATACAAGACTGGCTCAAAAACTTCCAAGTTTATTTCTCCATGCACTTCCCCCTTTCTGACTGGTTGGCTGGAATGGAGATGTAATCCCCAGGAGATAACTCTCAGAAACCCGCTTTGGGTAAGATGAAGAGTCTCAATCAGTGAGGGCCCTTGAATAAATGTAAGGAACAGAGTCCCTGTCCCACTCCTAATCATAGACAGAAACACTTTGGATTATTACATGATTAATAAATGTTTACTGTGTTTGAACTTACACTTCTATTTCAGCAGTTAGCCTACCCTGACTAATACAACCGTCATGTCACAGCTCCACACTGATGGACAGCTTCTGCTTTTCTGCCAGCTCTACATTATATTTAAATGTACTCTCTGTATTTAAAAGCTCAAGGATATACCTCCTGGTGTTGTGAAACTTACCCTAAAGAAATACAATTTAAGGTATTCTGCATTTTTTTACAAGTTTAAATATAAGGCTGTTAAGCATTCTTACTGGCTAAAAAGAAAATATTTCATCTTTAAATTCCATTATTTTAGTCCTGGCTGGTGTGACTCAGTAGATATAGTGCCAGCCTGAAAACCAAAGAGTCCTGGGTTCAATTCCCAGTCAGGGCACATGCCTGAGTTGCAGGTCAGATCCCCAGTAGGAGGAGCATGAGAGGCAACCACACATTGATGTTTCTCTCCTTCTCTTTCTCCCTTGCCCTCTCTCTAAAAATAAATAAAATCTTTCAAAAAAATTCTATTATTTAAAACGCTATTCTGGATTTCTAATTTTCATTTTTGACTCAGGTCTAAAATTTTTTCAAAGGATTCACTTCAACTTTATAAAGATGACAATGGAGAAATGTAATTTTATAATAAAAAGATGAACTTTCAAAAAATGTAAAAGTAACATTTAGGTATATTATCTATTCATTCTATTACTATTTCTGAAGACAATATATGTCAGATATTATAAAAATAAAAAGAAATAAAAGTTGCCTACGAAGAGTTCCTAAGTTAATAGAAAGGAAAAGCAACAATATTATCACAATACTGTATTCTAAGTGTATGACTCATATATGCATGGGATCTACTGGGAATAGACAGGGAGGGTCTCAGCGCAGACTTGGAACCAAATAAGCAGTAACAGTTTCCTGAAAGAGGTGATTTCTAAAGGCAAGTAAGGGCAGGTAAATAAAGAAATGGGCAGACTGACAGGCCAGTAAAGAAGCCTGGGTCATGAAGGTCTGCTAGGGAGTTTGGGTGATGGTAAGTCTGTGGAAAGCCAGTGAAGGGTTTTTTCAGCAGGGAAATTTTCATTAAAAAATGGTCTAATACCAATAAGAAAAATTAATAGGGTGAAAGAGAAAAGGAAACATTGGAAACCAAGATTTGGGAGACTACAGTTAAATGAGCAATAATGAGAGCCTGAATTTAAGTTGGTGGCAGTGGGAATAGGTACAACTAGGGAAAGTGGGAGAAGGATGAGAGATACTTAGGAAGAGAAATGAGAAGACCCGAGCCAAATGCACTAGAAATGGAGGAGTCAAGTATGACTTTCTAGTTTTTGGCTGGGTAATTAGATGAATTTTGGTGCCCATGTATCAAGACAGTGAGAAATGATGAGTTCAGGTATAGACATCCTTAAATTGAGGAGAAAAATGTTAGACATTTAGAAATACAGCCTCAAATACCTTATTAAAGTTAGGTTGTAGATATACTCTGCTGTTCAAGTGGTGTTCGAAACCACTGGTTTCATTAGTTAAATGTGTGAGGCTATGTTTCTCAGAGAGCGCTCACTCAGTAGGCTTGTTTACAACACCTTTGTTTATGCCTTATCCCCACCTAATGACTTAAGACTCTCTGGAATTAATCCTAGGAATCTCTGGTTAGTTTCCCAGGCAATTCTTACTTATACTAAAACTTGAGACTCACTAGTATATAAAGTGGAAAAGAGTGTCAAGTACAGAACCCCCAAAAATATCAATATTAAAGACAGCAATTCTGGAGGGTTATATACCAGCTTATTCACAGTGGTGATCAACAGATGATGAAATATGGGTTTTAAATTTTCTTCTGATTAACAGATCATATGAAGAATTATGGAAGTTGACATTCCATTTTAGTATAGATGTGATTAAGATTTATAGTTAACATAGACAGGTAAGCCTTAAAATGACTGGACCTTTCTCTTTTTAAGAGTAATTTTTAAATCAGAAAAAAAATTGTCTTTGAAATAAGCCAAATGTCAAATATCAAGTGTTCAACGAGAGGGTCCATCTCTGCAGGTGACAACTCCCAGAATGACTATGTAAGTGTCAGAATTTACAAGCTGGATACTTTTCCTAAAGTAAGTAATGTCCTCAAAACAACAAACAAACAAACCTTAAGAGGGATAGTATATTGTGTTGACTCTACAATTTTACTTTGTGCATTTCATGGTGAGAAACAGCTTTTACATAAAATAAATTGGTAATAGTAATAACACAACTGTTATGTATTTAATTGACTTTAGTAAAAATGTTAAAACTAGGACTAGGACTATGGATTCCAATTCTCAAATCTGCTAAAATCAGACACATTTCTAAAATTAGATAATGTATAAGTTGATTTAGTAGCTTGATTTTTAAGTAGAAAGTTCCTATTTCTCCCCTATGATTTATAGTCAGTTTAAACTTCAAACTACAAAATATTATGAAGATACTGAGTGCTGTACAGTAAACACTGCTCCCCAAAACAACTCAGGCTTGTTTAACAAACTACTTTGTTCTATAGTAAGATAATAAAGTAGCCATTTTTTTCACTCTGAAAAGTTTCAAAAGGCGCCCATGTTATCAGAAGCATGACATCTGTCTTATTACCATGAGCTCGAAGTAAAGCTTCAGCAGTGAAGAGTGGAGCCTGAAGCATGTCTGCTGTTTCCACAATAAGCATATCCTTCAATCTACGAAGATCCTGAGGCCTTAATCCTTCATATGGCTTTCAAAAGAAGAAGGGAAACAAAGTTAAATTGGCTGTTACACTCTTAGGGAGTTCTAAATGCCTGTATGCAAATAAAATATTACCATTTCTTTAAGCTTTCAGCTTCAGCTTGGTTATTGATATTCAAAAGATTCTGTATGTTCCAACATCATGGACTTCAAACTACTATTTCACAAGCCTTTTTTAAACTGGAAAGCTGATGCCAGGGCATTTTAAAATAAAAGTATCATACTATAGTAACAAAACCATTTTACTTTACAGTTTTGAAAATTTGGATAACAAAAAAACCCCCCTATAATCCCACCACTGAGCAATAATCATAACTAAAGTTTTCAAGTATATTTATCCAGTCTTTTTGCAAACCAACTGTATGTGAATATATGTGAGCTCACTTAGGCAGTTTTAATCATTGAACCACCAAGCATTTACACTTATTAAGATCCAATTTAGATTGCTAGTGGGATTGTATAAGACCTATGACTGTATTTTGCCTTGTATAATTCGCACCCACATTTTTGGCTCAAACTTTCAGGAAAAAGTCTTTCATTTTAATTTTTTATTCTGATTTATTTATTTATATTTAGAAACAAAACTGATTATCGTATTCCAAGGTATTATTTTGCATACAGATATCATTACTGTTTTCTAGAGTTACACTTTTACCACATAAGCATAAGTAAAAAAATTAAAAACATTTATACAGATACGGAATTAGAACTACCCGTGTATAATGCACATTCTTATTTTTCCGTCAAAAATTTGGCCAAAAAAGTGCACATTATATGTGATGAAATATGGTAATTAACTTGGAGAGAATTAACTATGTCATACTATTCAGACTTCTTACAAATAAACATATTATTTTCAATGTTTATTCAAGTGTTCATTAATGCTGTTTAGTTTTCATATAGGTAATATATCAACTCAGGTTTTTTGTTCTTTTATCATCCTTTATCTTTTTTTTTTGCTTTTACAGAAAACATAAAAATAAAATCACATATCTCACTACTCATAAATGATGATTGATAACATTTAGGCCTTACTTGTTTCAAGTCCTTTTAAAAAACAAAATGAAACAAAAGAAGCAAAAACCTCATAATCTGTGATGTTTCCCCATTACATTTCCCCAATTTTCCTCATCCTTGCTCATGAATTTGATTTACAGCTCTCATAATATTATGGCGTATCATTATACATATATCATTAGGCAATATGCTTTTCTTTATTTTCATTCAATATTGTGTTTTCATTATGAATACTGATGTACATACCTATTTCAATCCTTTGAGCAGTTATGCTTACTGCATGCAGTTACACATAGAACTAACGGCCACAGCTTCAAAAGCAGCAGAAATTCCCAAGTACTTATCAGAAAAACAACCACTGAGGATGTCCTCTGGTAGCATCTACCACGGTCTCCAGAGACCTCTGGGCGATTAGTAAATGCATCCTTTGCAGTAGACTTACAGGCATTTTAGAATTAGATTTTATCCCTTCTTGCTTTGTTTTTTTTGGTATCATGGAAACCATTTAATCAATTCTTAGTTAACCCTGTATAATTGGGACTCTTATTCACCAGGAATAATTTCTCAGCTGACCCAAGTTTCTTAATCCTTAGATGTCTTCTGGCAGGAACGCATATGTAAGTAATATTAATGACAGAAAAGAGTAACACATTTGACTACATAAATATCTGCCAAAATTTAAACATAAAAATTGCATTACTTTTTAAAAGTGGCCAAGGCTAAAAGAGAGAGAGAAAGACAGACACTCAGTTGTGGTAAGGTTGCAGTGAGGTGGCCCTCCAATACACTGTGGGTAAAAATGAAAATTGGTACATCATTTAACAACCAAACATGCATCATGAGTCTTTTATACAGTCATCTTTTGACCCAATGATTTTACCTGTAGGTATATATCCTAAGGTATAATCATAAACGTGGGCAAAATTGGTCGTTAGCCATGTTTGCTATAAAACTGACAAAATGAAAGTAACCCAAAGGTACATTAAAGGAGTTATAGGACATCTACAAATTAGAACAGTCAGCAGTCATTCAAAATGATTCCCATGATGAGTCTGTGAATATCAAGAAATGTTAAGGAAAAAAACCCTTACAAGATATAAGATATAAAGTAACATTCCAGTGATGAAAAATGGAAAGCAATCCTGAACAATGTTAAAAGGATTATTTATAAGTGGTAGAATAATAAACATTTAAATTCTTCATTCTGCTTCTTTTTATACAGAACATGTTTTGCGGGGAAAAAATAATTAAGAAATAAAAGAAAAATCACTGCGGATATTAAAGAGCTTTCAACGGTGGCACTGCCCATACTCGATCAGTCTGCAGTGTTATTCCTTTTAAAAATGACAGTGAAAACTGATACAATACACAGTTCATATGATACTACATTAACAGCCTACTGCACCTTGTATGTGTTCAGCTATACTGCCACAAACCTCTACATATACAGATGTCATGTGAACTCAACTAGAAAAAAAAATGTAATCTAAATGATTCTGTATAGGGGGAACATTAACAAACAAAGAAAAAAGTTGCAATTGAATCCAAACTTTCATTTGAAAGGCCCCCCAAACCATCATGTAAAGTTTGCTTTTAAGCTAATTCATGAACTACACTTTCTCTTGCAAAAACGTAACAAGTCCTTTTATGGTTAAATTTGTAGTACTCACTCTAGTATAGAAATTATACACTACATATAACACTGCTTCTAGGAAATGAGTTCCAAATTCAGACTTGAGATTCCAGGTACCTCTCCCAAATCAGCAACAAGGGTGAATATTTCGTGATTATTTCTAGTGGTGGCAACTGGGTATTTCCTGGTATTGTTTTGTAAATATTCTTTTTTTTTTTTTAGAAAAGCCATCATTCTATCCCACTTATGTTGAACAAAAGAAGATTTAATTTCAGAAATATTAACAAAGGGATAATATAAAGCAATCTGCATAGATTTTCTTTAAAATTCAGTTTCAAACTTATATAGGTTACACTGAAAGAAAAATAGTTCTTGAAGGAGAAAGACATACAGCCTTCATGAACACGCAAGATATTCACTCTGAATCTCTGTAACAGAACTATAATTAGGTCTTGTGAAGCATTTCAATACATCCCTCAGTCCCAAGTGGGCACTAGCCCTTTCTTCTGCAGGAAGGATTAAAATGAAGGTGCCTTTCTCTTTCCTGTGCAAAGATAAACTGGTTCTATTTTCAGATTAAACACAAACCAGAAATAACCTTCAAAGTAATAAGTCCTGATACAAAGAAAGAAAAATGAAACTAATTTAAAAAGAGACAGTGAGGATGAAAGTGGCTCCTTTGCATCAGTATCTACTACTGCTACCAAATAACACTAAAGATATGTGAAACAGCCTAACATACAAGCTGTACCACTTGGATACCATGTATAAAGTGATAGTATCTTCAAAAACTGTTTCAGAAAAGACTATGACAAAGGAGCTATGAAAGAAGTATTTGTTTTTATTTTTTCTCACAATGAAAACAGCTTTCCCCTTGGTTACACAGGTAAAACATGTTTACTGTTAAAAAATGGAAAAAAATCAAAATGAGTACTTATTCACCCAAATATATCAGTAATTGTAAGAAATCTAAAGAAAGGCACTCAGGGAAAGGAGAGGATGTTTCCAATTTCTTTTAATACCAATCTTTCTTTAACTGATCCATGAGCTTAGCCTGGGAAAGAAGGGGAAAAACAGCTAAAGTCTTTAGGATTCGTAGACCCTTTCCTTCTCAGTTTCCCTGCTTCTTACTCAGCTCTTCTCATTTGGGGATCAAGACCTAGGCTTTCCAGATCTGTACTTTGACTTACTAAGAGGAAGGCAGGTAGCTGCTCACACAAAGTTAAACCTTAGGCTAACTGGAGTAGTCAGCTAAGCATAGTCCAGCATATGGGTTTCCTACCAGAAAAAGAGCCTTGAGCTTCCCTGAGTTCTAGGTTGGGAGGGGGATGGGGAGTCTTTAGATGACTTTAATAGCAGCACAATGCTGTTTCCCGTTCATTTACCCAAATGTAATTGTGCTACACTCCTATACAGCTGGTCCTCTACTAGTCCCAATAGTAGAAGTCGTAAGAATCAGGCTCAGCTCACTTTGACCCTGACAGGTCATTCCATTATTTTCTGGTTTAATTTCCTCACTTAAAAAAAGAAGTGGTTATGCCCTGTCTGGATAGCTCAGTTAGCACATTGTCCCGATGAGCCGATGTTGCAGGTTTGATGCAGGTCAGGGCACCTACAGGAGTCAACCGATGAATGCATAAATAAGTGCAACAACAAACTGTCGTTTTTCGCTCTTGAATCAATTAAAAAAAGAAAAAAAGAGAAGAAGGGGTCCTAAATATCATTTCAAGGTTACTAAGTGAATTCAGCAACCACACGAAAGTGCTTAGGACATCAGCGCTCTATGTGTATTTACTCTGAATAATCATTCCTATAAAACAACCCAACTGAAGAAATACAAAAGATAAAGAAATGTAAATCTTTTAATTCCAAGAAACTCAGTTCTTTTCCCCATTCTGGAGAGTACAGCAGCTCAAAAACTGCTGTGAATTCACAGGAAAGAAAAAATAAATAATACAATTAAACACAAAAAAAGTTATATAATTTCTTTTAGAATCAAGCTAGCACTGAACATCAAATGAGAATCACTGGGGAGAAAAAAAATTATTGTGCCTTCTAATTTCTTTATTTAAGAATATCTAGCCTTGGCCAGATGGCTCAGTTTGTTGAAGTGCCATCCAGACACACCGAGCTGCATGTTAAATCCTGGGTCAGGGCATGTACAGAAACCAACCAATGAATGCGTAAGTAAGTGGAACAACAAATCGGCATCTCTCTCTCTTCCCCCCTTCCTCTCTCTCTAAAATCAATTTAAAAAAAAGAAAGAAAGTAAGAAAAAGAAGTTTCTATTGGTGCCCACTGTGTATCAGTGTGTTAAGACACTGAAAATACTCTGTTGAATAAAACAGTTATGGCTCTGGACCTTGTGGAATTGACAATCTAACAGGAGAGAAAGGTAATAAATAAGTAAACAAATACACAAAACAAAATAATTATAGTGCATAATAAGTGCTAAGAAGGATGAATAGGATATCATAGTAAAGAAAAATGGAAGGAGAGGGACTTATTTTAGAGAAAATGAGTAAAGACTGCCTGTCTGAAGAAGTGATATTGAGCTAGCCAAGGAAACAAAATATAAAAGTCCTGATGTAGGTATGATAACAGAGCAAAGCGTGCTAGGAGAAAAAGTCTGAGATAATGTTGAAGAGGTAGGTATTAGTAGCCAGACCATATAAGGTATTATATATATCTGAGCAAACAGTTTGTATTTTAAGTACAATTAAAAAGTTACCAAGTGATTTAAGTGATATGACCTAATTTAAGTTTAAAATTGTCACTTGGGCTTCTGTGTACAAGATGGATCCTAAGGAAACCAGAATAGAAGGAAGGAGACCAGTAGGAAAAAACTATTACTTAGCTCAGAAGAGAAGGGAGGGTGGTAAGGGCCTAGGGAGGTAGGAGTGGAGACTGGGAGAAGCAAATTGATTTGCTGTAATTGTTTAAGGAAAACTGACAGGATTTCCAGATTATCTGGACGTAAGAGTGAGGAAATCAAGAATTTATACCTTGTTTTATGCCTGAACAGCTCAGTGAATGGAAATAATGTTTACTCAGACAAGGAAGACTTATGCAAGTGTTAATGTCCATGACAAGTTCAATTCCATCACAGAGGGGAAGAAAGTCATAATGCAATGGGCTGAAGAGTGAGTAGAAGGTGAGGAACTCGGTATGCATAGAAAACTCTCAAGTTTGTTTTTCTCATATGAGCATCAGAAATGTGGGCTACAACTGAAGGCAGGTAGGGACAGGGCTTGGGAAGCATGGTCAATGGAAAGGCTGCTCAGCTGTTTTTGCTTTTCAAGATAGGAGTTACCAAGCATGTGTGTTGATAAGAGCACTCCAGAAGATAGGGAGAGACTGAGGGGCAGGAGGACTAGAGTTCTGGATTGGTAGGACAGGCGAGGATTCATATCACACATCAGCATCTCTATTTATATGTAAGTAGACGTACACATGCTAGAGGAAAGACTTCGCTTCCAGGGTTTCTAGGTGTATTTTTATATTTATGGCTATGCAGGTGACAGGATTTTTAGCATGTTGCAAAGACAACACAAACTGGACTATAAAGAAGAAAAAAACATATAAAATCCATACAATTTTTTAATTAAAAAAAATCTTACCTCTCGTTTGTCTAATGCAGCATATTCAGCTTCTATTTCTTCGGCTTCAGGATCTCGTGAGAATACCATCTGAGATTCCAGGTTAAGGGCCAAATCTTTGTGGTGTTGCTTTTCAGCACAATCACAAGGCGTATCTTTATTCTCATTCTCAGCAAACAAGTCTCCTCCATGTTTTACCAATAGCTAAAAGAGATTTTTCCAAAAACTTGCAACCACAGATCTCAACAGTTATTTTCATATTACCAATTTAAAACTATTAAAAATATACGGTAAACACAACAAAAATGCAATAGTATGTACCTGAAATGATAAAAGTTATTTAGAAACTAGTCGCTTCTTATTTTAAGATTAGCATTTCTTGATTACCTGTATTAAGATGACTTCCTTTGGTTAAAAATAAGAACAGCAACAACGCCAATTTCTTAACCTTTAAAAAGAAATTCTTAAGCATTTTGTCTAATCCAAACATAAAGTTTTACTCAATAAAAACTTATTCAATGCTTTCACTTCTATAAATTTCTGGAAATCACTCTTAAACAAGAATATTTTAGCCACTAATACCTGGATTGACCTGACAGAGTGGACAAAAATTTTCATTTGTATTATTCATTATCCAAACACTGAAATAAAATTAGGATGAGCAAGTCACTGAAGCAAAACTTTTTTCGGTATTCCTCAAACTAAGTGATGGTGGCCTCTTGTCAAGATGTTGGAGTAGGTAAATGCAGTGTTCACATCCTCCCACAACCACATCAAAATTACAACTGAACAGCTATTACTGAGAACAGCCTGAAATCTAGATTTCAGAAGTCCTACAACTAAGGTATATATAAAAGAGCTGCCACATCCACACTGGTAGTGGGGTGGAGATGTAGAGTGGGCTGGTCTCATACCCATGTGCGGCAGATAAAAATCTATAGGGTTGTGTTGTCTTAGCTGCAGAAGTCCTGAGGAGCAAGGGGTCCCAGCCCCACACCTGTCCCCCTCCCCACCCACAGCCCAGGGTTTTAGTGCTGGGAAAAGATGTCCCCATAACTCTGGGCTATAAAAACCAGCCGGGATTGGGGCTGAGGGAGACGAAGGGCTTCTGGAGTCCCAGGTGTTTCTCTTAAAAGGCCCGCACTTGGACGTACTTGCTCTAAGAGCTCCAGTGCTGGGGCAGCAGCTCAAAAGGCACCAGGGACATACACGGAGAAAGTGAATTGTCTGGCATCAGGTCAAGGGCCAGAGAAGCAGCTTTTTCCCAGACAGAAGTGCTGGCAGAGGCCACTGTTCCATTGATAAGTGCCACTCCCCAACCCACCACAGAGCCACAGGTGGGTACTATATCTGAGTCTCCATCAACTTGCTAACATGGTTCTCCCTACCCTGGTGATTCCTAAGACCCCACCATACCCAAATTTCGGACCAACTGCTGTTTCCAGTGGCTTTTCCATACAAACAGCCCATCTTAGCTCATGCTGCTAACTTTCCTAAAATCTCTCAACCAAGCAGCATATGGCCTCAGCATGCCCCATACCACTCACTAAGTGGCTCCATGCCCAGCATTAGCAGTAGCTGGCCTTGGTTTGCAGTTTGGCCTCTCCTGGGCACCTCCAAGCCCAGCACAAGTAGGACCCATCTGCAGATCACTTTGTAGTTCACGCTGGATGGCTCTGGGCAGGACACAGGTGGCAGACGACCATGGTGTGCACCTCCCAGGAGGCCCAAAAGCCAGTGAACCTGATGGACATCTTCAGACTACACTGAAGCAACCCACCATGTCCACCAGCAACACACTCAAGAAGTGGGCTTGGTGGGTACCTGAGCCCAGATGAAGTGAGTTCTCTGCCATGGGGTTGTTCCTTGTACATCTTCCATGGTGGTCCAGGCTAGCACTCACTGCTGAACTGCCTGGGGGTAAGTCCCTCCCACTGATGTGACAACAGCCAGCAAGGCTCAACTATAAGAGGAGAGTGCACATTGCCCACATGGGGGGCACACTTGGAAGGCCCAGGTTGGGCAACTAGGGAGGCTGTGCCACTGAGCCCTACAGGACACCTGCTACAAAAGGCCACTCTACCAACAGTAGGAAATAGAGCAGCTCTACCTCATACATAGAAACAAACACAGGGATGCAGCCAAAATGAAAAGTCAAAGAGATATGTCCCAGATGAAAGAACAGAACAAAACTCCAGAAAAAACTAAACAAAATGGAGAGAAGCAATCTACCACATGCAGAGTTCAAAACACTGGTTATAAGGAGGCTCACTGAACTCAGGGGAAGAGTAAAGAAACTAATGAGAACTTCAACAAAGAGAAAGGAAACATAACAAAAAAGAACCAGTCACAACTGAGGAATATAATAACTGAAATGAAAATTATTATGGGGATAAACAGTAGAGTAGGTAAAGCAGGAGATCAAATCAGTGATTTGGAAGATAAGGAAGTAGAAAACACACAATTAGAACAGCAAAAAGAAAAAAGAATTTTTAAAAATGAGGATAACATAAGGAGCCTCTAGGACAACTTTAAGTGTACCAATATTTGCATCATAGGGGTGCCAGTAGGAGAAGAATGAGAGCAAGAAATTGAAACGATATTTGAGAAAATAATGACAAAAAACTTCCCTAACCTGGTAAGGGAAACAGACATACAAGTCCAGGAAGCACAGAGTCCCAAACAAGATGAACTCAAGATGCCACATCATAATTAAAATGTCAATGGTTAAAGACAAAGGGAGAATCATAAAAACGGCAAGAGAAAAGCAATAATCTGATTCCCTTAAGACTGCCAAATGATTTTCAATAGAAACTTTTCAAGCCAGAAGGGATTGGCAAGAAAAATTCAAAGTGATGAAAAGCAAGGACCTACCACCTGCATTATCTTTTAGAACTGAAGAACAGATAAAAACCTTCCCAGATAAGAAACAAGCAAAAAGAGTTCATCACCAAACCAGTACTACCAGAATTGTTAAAGGGTTTTCTTCACAAAGAAGGGAATAAAAGATAAAAATTATAAATAAAATGACAATAAATACATGCAAGGGGGGGACCCAAAAACCCCAAAAATATATTTATAAAAAATAGTGCACTTATTCTTTCATGTTTAAACATCAGTTACCTTCAAGTACTCTCCATTTTTTCTACTGCTCGAAACAGTTTTTGAACTTGTCGATTTTGATAGCTTTTAATACTTCTGCTGGTTTCTGTTTCATCTCTTCTATATTGGAAAAACGTTGCCCTTTGAGGACTTTTTTCATCCGGGGAAACAAAAAGAACTCAGGGCAAGATCAGGTAAATAGGGAGTGCGGGGCATGGGGTCACGTCATTTTTGGTCAAAAACTGTCGAACACTGAGCACAGTGTGGGCAGGTCTGCTTGTAAATCACCCATCACAAAATGGGCAAACACGTTGAAAGAGTCTTCAAAAAAAATTCACTGAAGCCAAATGCAGCCTCTCACAATAATGTCAGCTGGTACACTGATACAGATGGGTTCCTAGAACACTCATCTAGTGGGAGAAGTCTGTATTACAAGGGATCTGCCCTCCAGAAGACAACTCTCTTTTTTGGCCCCCCACTCATATCTACCAACAACTTATTTTTTTAAAGATTTTATTTATTTATTTTGAGAGAGGGGAAGGGACGGAGAACAAGGAGAGGGGGAGAAACATTGATGTGTGAGAGAAACACTGGTCAATTGTTTTGTGCAAGCCCCTAACTGGGGACTTGGTCCACAACTGAGGCATGTGTCCGTACCAGGAATTGAACCAGCTATCTTTCTGTTTGGAGAAGATGCCCAACCCACTGAGCCACACTAGTCAGGGCTATCAACAACTACTTTAAATGCAAATGGTTAAGTGTTCCAATCAAAAGACATACTGTTGCTGAATGGATAACAACACAAACCTTTACATGTGCTGTGTATAAGAGACTCACTTCAGGTCAAATGACACACACAGACTGAGAGTAAATGGATGGAAAAAGATATTTCCTGAAAATGGAAATAAAACAAAAGGCTGTGGGAATAATACTTATACCAGACAAAACAGACTTTAAAACAAAGACTATACCAGGAGACAAAAAAGGACCCAGTGATTTCACTTTTGGGTATCTGAAGAAACTCAAAACCCTAACTGAAAAGACATATACATCCATATGTTCATTGCAGCATTATTTACAACAGCCAAGATGCGAAAGCAACCTAAGTGTCCATCAATAGATAAATGGATAAAGAAGTGGAATAGATAAATGGATATACAGTGGAATATGACTCAGTCATAAAAAAGAATGAAATCTTGCCATCTGCAACAACATGAATGGGCTTAGAGGGTATTGTGCCGAGTGAAGTAAGTCAGAAAAAGACAAATGATAAATGATTTCACTTATATATGGAATCTAAAAAACAAAATAAACAAACAAGCAAACCAGAAACAGACTCATAGATACAGAAAACATTCTGAAGGTTCCCAGATGGTTAGGGGGTTGAGGTAAAATAAGAAGTACTTGGTAGTTACAGAACAGTCTTGGGGGTATAAGGTACAACATATGGAATATAGTCAATAATATTCTAATAACTATGTATAGTGTCAGATGAGTACTACATTTATCAGGGTCACTTCCTAAGTTATATAAATGTATAATTGCTGGGTAGTTATCCTAAAACTAGTGTAATGTTGTGCTAACATAATATTGAGTGTTTTCTAAATGCCATCACTATGCTAAGCACTCAAATACACATTCTTCTTTAATATTAACCACCCCATGTGACAGAAATATAATGAGGTCTGAGAAAAGTTAAGTAACTTGACCAAAGTTACCCAATTAGTAAGTACTAGAACTGGGATCCAGGTCCAAGTTTGACCAAGTTCTTAATGATGAATGGATTATTATTACCAACATAGAGAATAGGTCAGTGATTTTCAACTTTTTTCATTTCAAAGTACACATAAACTAATTACTAAAATTCACAGCACACCAACCCCCCCCCCAAAAAAACCCCAAAACTTTTGCAGATCTGACCAAAAAAAGAAAGAAAAAAAGCCAACCCCAAAATAAACCCAACGAAGTAGGTAAATATAATTTTGATTCATTCACACTGGATGGCTATTGTTATGCTGGTTGCTGTCATTTTCTTATTTGACAATTTAAGGGAAAACAGGTCAGTGTCTCTAACTAAATAGTCAGGTATTGCATATTTTAAAAATTCTTGCAGTATACTGGTTCAAAATTGCTGGGATAGGTTGATCACATAAACTAAAAATGTTACGTGCATCCTAGATCCACCATCAAGTTCTTCCCAGGCTCTTCCTTATAATCTACATATAAAACATTTTAGAGGTTTTAATTTTGTATGGGAGTTAATCATAAAGGTAGTTTCTTTTCATTTTCTTCCAAGAAATTTTCTCTCTCCTCCCTGCAACAAACACACAGATCTTCCTGTAAAGTGTCTCATTGCTTTTGGAACTGGAATACATATGGTTCCTCTACAGTCATCCTAAGAGAGCCAACAAGATTAAGGGACTTATATCAATGCCAAACCTGGAAGTCCTGGGCTAGCCTGACAAGCTCAAGAGATAAAAAAAGACATTAACTTCTTGCCCTAGGCTAAGAGTAAGCTTCAGAGCTAAGATGGTTTAAAGTTGTTTCTTTTTTAAGTTGTAAAAACAAGCAAACGGATCAAGAAGAATTATGAAACAAACTTGTGGCCACAATGTTTAAAATATTTACCTTTCACAGAAAATTTGCTAAGCATGGCTTTGAACAGTCACTGTTAGAGTCACCTTCTAGAGCCTGAGAACAAGTCCTATCAGCTGCTATTTACCATCTAGAACCTTCTTTAGTCAAAGTGGTATCTGAGGACCAGTGATGTCATCACCTGGGAGTTTGTTAGGAATGCAACATCTTAGCATCACCACCTGGGTGCCCCTCCCACTCCAGGCCTCTAAATCAGAATCTGATTCTGATTTACAGGAGATTCTTATGCACATGAAAGTTTGAGAAGCAATGACATTAAAGTAGAACCTATGTGTCTGAAGAATTTGATGCTAATATTACCTATTCTACTCAATACTGAGGACTTACAATAAGCCTACAGACTTACCATACTTATTGCAGAGTCTATTACAGTTTGTAGCTTTTCTGCTTCACAGGTTATCTAGTACCTAAACACAAAATAAACTATTTGCTTCTGACTGCTACAAAAATAACAGGGCTGAATTTATTCTGGTTCTTTACCCAAGATCATAGAAAGTGATTTCTAAAATGCATACTGGGATAGCTTTCAAAAAAACCATAATTTGATTTACTTTCACAACAAACATTATAAGAGATTCTAAATATTAGCAAACAAGATAAACTATCTTGAACTTACAGCCTCAGTCTTTAATAAAAGCAAAGACAACAAAGTTTAAGAGGTTGCGCCATTCCAGAATATTGGTAAGGGAAAGCTTCTTAAAAAAGATGTAACAGAGTGAAGACTGCATTCTTTGAAGTTTAAAGAAAAAATGGGCCTGGATGGTGTGGCTCAGTGAATTGAGTGCTGTCCTGTGAACCAAAGGGTCACCGGTTTGATTTTCACAGTCAGGGTGCATGCCTGGGTTGCAGGCCAGGTCCCAGGTAGGCGGTGTGCTAGAGGCAACCATACATTGATGTTTCACTCCCTCTCTTTCTCCCTTCCTTCCCCTCTCTCCAAAAATAAGTACATAAAATCTTTAAAAAAGAAAGAAGGAAAAAATGGATGTGTAAAGAAAGGATGTGAAAAGAAATCTCAGGAGTGAGATTTCTTGCCTTGATTGGTAATCTGTCTTCACAGAGATTCCCCAAGTGAGGTTGACCCCCAAATGAGGTTGACTGCAGTGGGAATGAGAGAACCACAGACCTGTATCTCACTGGTGTTACACAGAACAAAGGTATCAAGGTCTGGGCAGTTCTAAATGTTATTTTTTGCTAAATGTTAAAATACAGCACAGTATTTTGCAGATGAAGCAGTAAACAGGATGAACTCACAGAAACAATGGGATGACAGTGGCCAAGTGTAAAGAGGACCTCCATAGGTAATCAGCCAAATAGTGTACATAACCAATGGCTAAGCCTCCCTTTGAGGAGCTTTAGCTGTGAATCCCCTGTCTCCTTTATTTACGGCAAGTAAACAAAACAACCTTGCCACAGCCATGTCTTGTTTTTAAATACAGCACCTCAAGGAGCAAACCCCTTGAGTTCAGTAACAGAATCATCAACGGTGTCATGGCTAGCTATGTGCAACGCACAAAGAATAATGCATATACAAGATCTCCAGTACCAGGCAGTCCAGGCCTGCGGAATGTTGTTTGAAGAAGACTGGTAGGGACACTTCACAGAAATGACCCCTGCTCCTGGAGGATTCAAATACTTATTAGTGTTAGTAGATGGGTTGAAGCATTCCCATGTCAAACTGAAAGATGCAATTAAGTTGTAAAGGCACTGCTTAAGGAAATAATACGTAAGTTTGGATCCCCAGAACTTTCTGCGTGACAATGGGCTTTCACAGCTGCTTTAATAAATGGAGTAGCAAGAGCTCTCCAAATTAGGTTTGTCTCACATTCTTCACGGAGACCATAATCCTCAGGAAAAACAGAATGATGTATTTATAAACACTCAACGAGACCCTGACCAAACCATGCCAGGAAATCTATGAGACCTGGCTTAAATTTACTACCAATTGCCCTAAACAGGACCAGGGCAGCACCTAACCAGAATCAGGATTAAAGGAATGCTTACATTTAATCCTTTTGAACTTAGCTATGATAGGCTCTTTTTGGGCTCCCTCAAATTTTGGAAGGCCCAGACCCATTTATAGAATAGGCTGTTAAACACATTGCCCAATTAGGAAAGGTAACTGAAAACTTAAATAAGTATGCTAACCTGATTTTATCCACACCAACACATGATCCAGGGAACTGGGTATATTTAAAAACCTGGAAATTAGCATCCCTGGAAGATCAACCAGACCCAATATGGACAGGTCCTCATTTGATGTAATTAACATACTCATTGTTCTCTTAAATGACAAGATATAACTTCTGGGATACATCATTCTTTAGTGGGGCCTGCTTTACTACCCAGTGAGAGCAAGAAACCAGATCCATAGTACTCCTGTGAACCTGTCTCACCACAAGCTGTTCTTCAGAGAAGGTGATGAATGTCATGCACTCTTGTTTTCAGGAATCCCAGAACCTAGGGGACCCTAAGACTTTCCCAAATCAGGAAGCCAGAGGATTTCACTCTCTAATTCAAAGATGTACTGATACTTGGCAGAAAGCACTTACAGAAGTATGACCCTTGATTCTATTCCCTAAAGAACGAGGAGTGAAAAATGTCAAGGGGGATCTTCAGAAAGGACAAGGGTCTGGGCAGTTCTAAATCCTATTCTTGCTCAATCAACATGTAAATGACCAAATATTATATATAAGTGATCATTAAGCCTCCCACAGAGCTTTAGATATGAACCCTCTGTCTTCTTGTTACAAACAGTAAAAACTACTGTGCAACAACCACATTTGTTTTTTAATAGAGCACCCAAGCAGTGAATCCCTTGAGTTTGGTAATACTGGCACCTGTGAGGAGACTCATAGTCAGTGATGAATGGAGGGTCCACATTTGTAGCACTTGTCTTGGCAAGGATAATCAGCATGTATGCTACCTTTGGCACAGAAGCTAGCTAACAGCAAGACTGCATGACACTGGAAGAATAGTTTTAAAAATATTTCAGCTTGCTGACCTATAGGGCGTAAGTTTGGGGGATGCCAGTAAGTGAATGATGTATTAGATGGAGATTATCTGTTAAATTGTTGCTGCATAAAGACAGGTGTTTTGCTCTTACATACATAATAGGGAGTTACATCTGGTTCTAAAGAGGTAGCTTTTAAGTGTTTCTACCAAAGCCTTCTAAGTATCATTTACTTCACTCTCAAATAAGGAGGACTGCATACTTTATTTGAATGTGTTTTTTAGCCTCTCTTGCACATTTGGTGGTACCCAAAATATTCTATCTGAAAAGAAACATCCAATTATCACCATCTCAAAATATATGTTCATCTATTCTTCCTTTCTTATCATTCTCAATCTCAAAGGAAGAGGGGTAGGGCAGCCCTTAGTACTTAAGACAAATCCCTCCCTATCCCTTTGATCCATAATCTAAATGGTTGGTGACTCTGGACAAGCCAGTTAACCTCTGCAAAGTCTCAGTTCACACAGGACCATCTGTAAAACGAGGCTTATATAATCTTGAGAGAAGATGTTCTAGTTACAAAATTACAACTTTATCATATCTGTTCCCTGTATGACGTTGAACACTCCATTACTCTCTCCATCTTCACGCTGACTTTCTAGTGGCTCCTGATTCAGGGTTCCCCTATCTTAATTCTGTTGTTCTTCTAGCTACTTTCCTTTCTTGCTCATCCACATTTCTCAAATTAGTGACTGACATCTACTCTCTGTACCTCCTCAGCAAATTACTTAACTACTCCCAGCAATCTCATCTCTACCTTGACCATTTCACAAAAACAACACTCCTGACAGTCATTAATATCTCTCAAAGCCAACAGCTTTTCCCAGTCTTCTAATTCCTTTACCTTTCTGCAGCATGTCACATGACTGTCCCTCCATCCCACCTCTGAGATTCTCTTGGCATCCTCGACACTTCATTATCTTTGTCTCCTTTTTGTTTCCTTTAACAGGCCACTTCTTATCACTCCTTTTAAATACAGGAAGTCTCCAAATTGATGCTGTGACTTTAACAATGTAATTTCATTTATAATCTAAAGTCTGTTCCTTTGATTTCTCATCTATACCTTATCTTGCTTTTTAGTTATCAACTCTATGCAAACAACACTCAGTTCTACATCTATAGTTTTTACTCCAAACTGCTCTAATTTTCAGTAGCTTGAAAGCCATCTCAAGTGGATAATCTATTACCTCAATCTCCAACCTTATAAATGAAAACTCAATATATTCACCTTTCCCTCCAAGTAATTTCTTCACCTCATCTCACTTTTTAAACTGTCTGTTAATTGTTCACAGGCCTCCAAGTCTCAGGTTCAAAACCATGTTCATTTTACTTAAAAACAAAGTTAACTTATTTTATTCTAATTATAGATTATGATAGCAAGTTGTTATAGAAAATGTGGAAAAGTCAAAGAGGAAATTATGTCATTCAAAGGTGGCTCACTACTGTTAATATAATATTAATGTTTTAAAGCCTCCATCATTAACCTTTCTCTGCCTTGCTTTCTGGTATCAACTGACCAAATCACCAAATGCTACCAGATCTGCACAATGTTCCTTGCATCTGCTTTATTTTGTCCATTTCCAATATCACCACACAAGTCCAGGCTTTTTAGTGTAATAATTTTCTAACTCCTATCACTTCATCCAGTACACTGGTTTGCAACCTGGGCTGCACAATGGAATTATCTGGAGAAATTAAATACTACTGTCGAGGACCTACCCTGAGAAATTCCAATTTTAGTAGTCTGGGAGGTACAGCCTACACTTCACTATTGGATGTTTTGTGCAGCCGTGGGTAGAACCACTGTTCCAGCACAGAGGTTTTCTAGCTGTGTAGGAACCATCTGGGTAGCCTGATAGTCATATTTGGAAGATCTGGGGTGGGGGTTAGATATACGTACTTTTCACAAGTGTTATATTGTAGGTGCCCCACAGGCTATGCTCCAAGCCAGGGCTTCTCAAACTTTTATGTGGATATCAGTCACCTTGGGATCTTGTTAAATGACTGAGGTTCAGTTAGTTTGGGGTGAGGTATGAGATTCTGCATTTCCAACAAGTTCTGGAATGACTGATGCCAACAACAGTCTGAGGACCATTCTTTGTGTAGCAAGACCGTTAAGAAACACTGCTTTAGAACTACTCCATTCAAATCTGTTCTACATTACAACCATTAAACCTTACTGTATTTTCTTTAATAGCATTTCTCCAGTCAAAAATTTTCAATGACTCAATTTTCTATAAATAAATCTCAAATTCCTGATCTTGGCATTTAGTTTTTTCTCCTTGTTATGGACTCTATCTTTATTTTAAATTATCTGTCTTATCATTCCTCCAAAAAATAGTACTTCAATCTGTATTATGTTTGAGACCTAGAACAGTGCTTTTCAAACTGTAACATGCAAAAGGATAACCAAAAGAACGTGCTTAAAACATTCCTGGAGTCAAGTGTAGAAGATTCTGACTTGGAATCTGGAGGTCTGGTGAGCTCAATAATTTGTATTTATAACAAGCTCCTCGTAGTTACTGATGCTACAGGTCTGAGGGCCCCATTCTGAGTAGCTTCCTCCAAATACTTAAACAGAAATCATAACCACTCAAACCTTACTACTACCCTATGAAGTCTTCCAGGTTAAGTAAAACTGAATGGTATTTCCTTCCTTTCAATGTCTATCACAGTTATTACCTAAATGATTAATATGGCCTTTAGCATCATAATATTGTGGAGGCAATAAAGAGATTATATCTTTCAGAATTAAAAATTAAAAAGCTGAGGCCCAGAAAGGAAAAGTAACTGCATTGCTGAGCTGGAACTACAGATTCTGTATTGTTTTCAGTTTTAAAACTCTGTGTTAAAAACACAATATAATTAGATAAAATTCTCCAGTAAGAACTGTGTATGGTTTTTGTGGCTTTTCAATGAAGTGTGAAATACTCTGATAGCTGCCCAAGTGCCAAATAGGTCCTGTGGCTGTAAAAGAAAAAGTGTGACAACATTTCTGGTTTTCTAGTAACCTCTATTTGATCTGACCAGCAGCTAGAGTTAAAGCTGTGAATATGTTCAGAATCATATCATCTGCAAAAAGTGACATTTTTACTTCTTCCTTCCCAATTTGGATGCTTATTTATTTTTCTTACCTTATTGCTCTGGCTAAGACTTCCAGGACTATGTTTTATAAGAGTGGTGAGAGTGGCCCTGGCCAGTGTGGGTCAGTTGGTTGGATCATCATCCCATAAAATGAGAGGTCAAGGGTTCAATTCCCATCAGGGCACATTCCTAGGTTGCGGGTTGGTTCCCAGTTGGGGCGTGTGCAAGAGACAACCAATCAATGATGTATCTCATCAAATGCTTTTTTCTGCATCTACTGATAAGATCATATGATTTTTATTCTTTGTTTTGTTAATATGGAGTATTACATTGACTGGTTTATGTTAAACCATCCTTGTGCCCCAGGAATGAACCACATTTGATTGTGATGCATCATGTTTTTAATGTATTGTTGTATTCTAGTTGCTGGTATTTTGTTTAGGATTTCTGCATTTGGCAGTTGCCAAAGGGAAAAGGGTGGGGTGGGGTTGGGGGCTAATTTACAGTGATGGAAGACAGTTTGACTTTGGGTGGTGGACACACAATGCGGTATACAGATCTAGTATCATGGAAATGTGCACTTGAAACCTATATGATCCTGTTGACCAATGTCACCCAATAAATTGAATAACATTATTAAAAAAAAAAAGAATTTAGCAACTAAAAAAAAGCTATGAATAAACAGGTAGAATAGGAATGCATAAGAAATACTTAAGAAAATACTCATTTTTAAAAAATGCTTTTCACAAAGAGTAAAGCCCTATCAAAAAATGACCTCTGTCACACCAACCATTTATTGAATCATTGTGACAGGTAAAGCACTAATATAAGTAAAATGAGGCCAAAGACTAGGCTGCTCCAGGGAGTCAGCCAAAAGGAAAAAAGTCACTGGATTTTAAATGGGCCATGCTAATAGACCTAACCCATCATTCCTTTCCAAAGTCCATCTCTACTGCAAAGTAGGAAAACAAAAACTCTCAACGACTAAGAAAAAAGTGTATTATTTACTGTATTAAAAATGTATGTTTTAAGAGCGTTTCATGTCGGCATCCATTGTATGGCATATTGTAAGTTCTTGAAAGCATATAGGACTGGCTACATATTGATAATGTTATTTCATATATTTAAAATAAGCTTCTAGAGCACAGAGTCCTTTACATTCCTCTCTCTATTCTTTATATAATTCAGGAATCCACTGCAAACTAAGGCCCATGGGCCAAACCTAGCCTGCTCCTTGTTTCTGTACAGCCCAAGAACTAAAAGCTGTTTTCACACTTGAAATGGCTGAAAAAAATCAAGACTATTTCATAATATGTGAAAATTATACAAAATTCATGTGGGAGTGTCCATAAATAAAGTTTTATTGCAACACTGCAGCACTCATTTGTTTATGCATTGTCTGTGGCTTCTTTCAGCCACAAGGGCAGAGCTGAGCAGTTGCCTAAAATATTTGCTATCTGGGCTTTCCCAGAGAAGAAGTCTGCTGATCTTTGAAACAATCCTTTGAAATATGAAAGAATTAGAATTGGAGGGCTTTATTTACAGTTTGCCCTTAATGACTGTTTAACATATAAGCATTTCCAATTTTCAAACCATTACAGCCCACTACTATTTGTATTATTACTTTTATCTCATAAATAATTCTGAATGATTGATACTTGTGAAACTCCAGATTTTCCTACTTAAGGAAGTTCTGAAAAATACACCAAAGTGAGGGTTCCATGTAAGTACCTGGTATTAGAAAAACTGAATAGAAATAAAAAGGAAGGGCTGGCTAACAAGGGATAAAGAAGAGCTGTATTCTGCAAACAGGTGGCATGAGTTCAATGCAAAAATCAAAACAAAACAAAAACCCCAAACCCCCTCTAAAATAAAACAAAAACACAGTCCAAGGTAAATCCAGGTATCAAGGGATATGGTAGTACAATAGCATCATTAATAGAAACAAGGCAGTCAAGAGAAGGAGCAAGTGGCTAAAGAAGACAGTACAGTTTTGGAAATGGTGAACTTGACAGAATGCTGAAATGACCATATGATGAAGTCAACTAGGTAAGAAGTAATGTAGAATGGGAAATTTCAGGGTTGGAAATTCCAATTCAATATCCCATATATAGCCACTGATACACCTGGAAGTTCCCAAAGCTCTATGATTGAGAAGCTGTAACAGGGTGCTAAGCTAGAGGTCCCCCAAATGGGAAGTCCCCTACTAACCAGGTTTGGGAGGAAAAGGAAGTAGAGCAGGGCAACAGAGTTCTTTGCATATCTAAAAAACTTGGCAAGTGCTTTGGTAATGCTAAGTCCCCTGGTTACTGCACCTGTGCCAGCAGCTTGAAGGCAGGCAGTTCCCAAGTCACAGGGCCAAGCCTGCCCAGACTAACAATGGCAGCTGAGAAAGGCAGAAGAGACCAGAGTACTTGCAGGTGTAACCCTTTGTGGGAAGAGTCGGAAATGAGGTTACTGAGGAAGACCCGCCCTGGGATTTAAATCCAAGCACAGGGCAGCCATGCTCTCTGTTTCCCTCAGTCATTCGGGAGTTCTTAACCATGAGGCTTGGGAAGGAGAAGTGCCTCATGACCATGTGGCTTGGGAGCAGTCTTGGCCATGTGGTTTGAAAGGATGCAGAAGGACCTCCCCTATCAGCCCACCATGAAGAGCAGCCATGAGGTTTTGGATTAAGAGCAGGAGCATAGCCAAGCACAGACGACTGGAAGAAGCCAGAATACAGACAGGAACCTGCCCAGCTAAGCTACAGACTTCTATTTCTTTTCCAGAGAGACAGTTCCTGACTGGCCTGGTTTTGCAAGGGGGAAGCAGGACTATGTGATTAAGGGTGTTTTTTTGTTTCTACAGGGAGTGAGATATAATGGCAGAATTCTGCCAGTATTCCAAACCTGTATAACTTTTGAATAAATAAATAAGACTCTAGCAATGGGAATCACAGTTTTTCAGTGGCAGGCAATAGAACCCAGAGCAATAGAACTCAGAGTGGTTCTGTTTCAAGGCTCTTATGTTATGTTATGTGTGTCCCTTAAGCTTACTATGAAACATAATTATTACAGGGAGAAGGTGGCATTTTAAAGTAAATACTTCAGAAAACTGTACTTGAACAACTAAAATGAAAAAAATAATAAAAAAATAAAATTTAAAGTAAATACTTCATTTCTCTGGTTCTAAATAATGAGCCACTGGAAAAAAACCCCAGCCTGGCCTTAACCATGGAATAAATTAATCAAAATAACCTTAAAGGCTAGACTCTGAAATGAGATATCTTTTACTGCTATCATAGATTAACAGAAAATCAGTGCTGAAAGGGTCTTTTGAGATAATTTTGATAGTTTCCTTTTGGGTGGTTGGGAATGATAATCTCCAAGAGGCTGAGTGACTTGAGCGACTTACTCAAGGTCCTGCAGAGAGTCACTGTGAGAACCAAGGCCAGACTCCACACCAGTACTCTCATTATCAGAGATTATCAGAGATTATTAGCTTTATGAAAAAGGGAATACATATCTGAAAATACTCTTTTACTCAATCCAAAAACCTTTATATCACGCTTGATACTAATGATGACTATGAAAATTAGAAAAACATTATAGAAATGTTGTAATTATTATTCTTATGGCCATAGGGACTAAAAACAATGACACAGCCCAATAAGTAGTTTAGGAAAAAAAAAAAAAACTCATTTAAATTACCCACGAGGGTAAACCTTATAAAAGATGTCTAAGCCTTTCCTGTTCATCAGAGGACCAGCACACGAAATGAAGGTAAACAAAAACTAATACTCTAAGAAGGGCAGTTACAGAGTCGAATTTTTAAATACATATATTCCATGCACTAGTATTAAAACCACAGGAACTTAGTTAATGTATGCTTCTCTAGGAAAATCTTCTAGTTTAATTAACAGTAAGCATTACCAAAGTCATTCAAGGCCTACGGCTGGGTTAGTGTACAGTTCAGTATATACTGCAAGAGATTCAAAATAGCATTATATTGGTAAAATGATATGCCGAAATTTGTTGAAGAAAACTAGAATAAATGTAACCAAAGTATTTATGGGGTTCTATTAGGGATGTTTTACATTAAGTCAAAGATCTCCCTCCTCTGAATATAGAAAAATAAAAAAAGCCATCAAATGGTGTGGTAATGTGATATGCTGACAGAACCAGAACTTAAAACACACACACATTCACACCAAGCCAAACATCAGGCCTGTCAGATATTTCAGAATAAACCTGGCACTGATTTCATTCACTGAGAAAAAAATAATGCTAGTAAAAACATTACACTCTCTCTCTCTCTTTTTTTTTTAACAATTTGATGAGGATGTCATGGTAAACATACTTCGAAATCCATGATTACTAAAGCAATGTTTATAGAGAATTTTTGTCAGTAAGATATTAAAACAGCAATTGAAGAGCATTATTACTACTACCAAGAATGAGCTATTATCTACCCGAAATTACTTGTGAAATATGACACAGTCCCATCAGTAATAGTGAGTCACTACAGCAGGGATTCTCTCATTGGAGGTGGGCACAGAACAACAGACAAAAAGCCTTGTGTAAAAGCCTCAGGAATTCTGCTAATAGCCCTGCTTTCCCCGAAACCCTTGGACATCCTTCCACCACACTGTGAATCAATGTTAGAAAGCATTGCTTAAAAAAATAGTTTCAAGTTACTAACTGCTTCTGACTAACTAGTAGGCAAAGGTGACACAAACACAAGAAAGGAAATGAAAGACTCTAAAAGATTAACAAGTATAAAAAATAATAGCAGTAAATAAAAAATAAAATCAGAAGGGTTCTAGAAGTAAAAAGAATCGACACTTAGGATACACTAAAGAAATCATATAAATAACTAATCTTTTAACCTGAGTAAGAAAATGAAAGACATTCATATTTTTGGTATGTTTATCAGTTCAGAAGTATAAAGTATATATACATGACTAACATTAAGAAAACACCAAATTTTCAGATATATAGTTTAATCTGATTAGGATTCTTGCCTTTTCAATACAGATCTACCTTTTTGGAAAGGTAGATACTCTGTGATCCAATAGTGCTCCCCACTCACACTTAAATATAGCTATACAAAAGAGCTTCTATGAGTTACATATAAATTGACATAAACGTAGCTGAGAAAAACCTGTTGCATGTGGTAGTGATGATACTATAAAGAGTAATGTTTTTAGCTAAATTAAGATCCCACATTATACGGCTGACCTCATCTAAGCCTGTTGTTATATATACATATATGAAATACACAGAAGAAAAAAATACAATATAACGTTTAGGAACACTTTAATACATATTAAAAAGAAAAAAAGAGCACATTTTAAAATTATCAATGGCTTTTTAAAATACCCCAGTAACTGTATTAATTAATATTCATCCCTTGCTTAGGGAACTGATCAACTCTAGATCTATAACCATAGGTCCCATCACCAACAGTTGTTATGTCCAACATGCATAAATTTCCTTATATAATGGCTAATAAAGAGCAGCCAAAAAGTAGAACATATCTGTACTAAAGCTATTACACTCAATATGATACTGTTTAATTGATGGCTATTATCTTCAGGGATGCTACCGAATTTTTAATTGCTCTTGATCCCATTTTATTCCCAAGGCTGACTATTTAACTGTGGGTTTGTTCTTAATATCCTCCTAAAACAGGGGAAACACTTTATTTAAAAGTAGTCCTGGTTCTTCTAGAACCATAACAGGGATAAAAATGACTAGTTAACTATTAAGATAAGCAAAGTGAACACTGATTATTCCATAATACCAATACACAAATTTTACCATGCAGAATTCTAAAAACACCAAGTTTTACCTCCACACAGGTTTTCATCCCTGAGGCAGCAGCATAGTGCAGGGGTGTGTTTTTTTTGTTATCTACAGCATCAATAGCTGCTCTCTCATATTCTCCTTGGTCAAGTTTTGCTCCTTTCCATCTTAAGATCATCTGCAGACAATCTGCTCTTCTGAAATCATCTTCTGCAGGGCGTGCTAGGCGAGGATGAAGGGCTCCTTCAGATATCATAATTTGAGGTCCCATACACAACAAATGCATAGATGTTTCATTGTGCACATTCCGTTTATTTGGATTTCCATCTCTACCAAAAAGAAAAGTCCTAAAATAGTACAGGAAAAGGATAAAAACCAGTTATTTTCTACTTCAAAATAAGAATACACAGAAAATAAGAAATTTTAAAGATGACCTACTTCTAAGTTGTTAACACAATTTTGAATTCTTGTTTCAACAATAGGGTGAATGACTAATTCTTGGTTATAAAAACCTTATTTTAGAACAATACTAAAAAGAACAAACTGAATATCTTTCTACTACTTGCTAATAAAAGAAGAGGACACAGGAAGAAGGAAGAAGGGAAAAGAAGGACGATGAAGGAGTAAAAGAAAAAAAAGAAAAGAGAAAAGGAAGGGGGAGGAAAGAAAGAAACAGAAAGGGCCACTTACAGACTTACACATTATTAACACAGACGCCTTAGAGTACATTATTGAACATTCCATACCAACTTTTCTCCTTTACTTTCTGCCCTATTTCTCTTGAGTACTTATTTATTTAATAAGAATGGTGACAATATAAGCACCACAAGTAATGTATAAGTTTAGGGCTAAATTTTTAAATCTAGGAAAAATAGCTCTACTTAAAAGTCATCAGCTAGTGTTTATAAAGTACAATCCTTTTTGAGGGGAGTAAACTGTGGTTAGTTTTAGAAGACTGAGATATAATTTCAAGGTTGTAGTCTTTACCAGTAATAGGTCTAGGTTACTCCCTTAACTACTGACAAATCAAGACCTGAGAGTTGTGCCTATTTCTTAATCTATCTTCGAGCTGGGGTCACAGGCCATTTCAGATGCTATAATAGGATACTGGAAAATGAATTGGGAAAAACCTGTTATAATATAGTCAGCTTATACTAGAACACACAAATACACTATGAAGTGAACATATAGGTCTCATATCTGAAGACAGAGCCTACGTATACTGTGGAGGGCTGATTTCACTAGCATTGGACTATGTTCAAATCCAGAACAACATACAGGAAGGAAGCACAGCCAAATCCTAAGCCCTAGCTACATTAAAAAGTAAACAAATGATGACAAAACCCCCTGACCATAAAGAGCTGGCTGCAAGCTAGCTGCAAGCTAGCCTGCTTTTCAATTTGAATTTGTAAGCCAAGCTGGAAATCGCTCATGAGAAAAAAGCTGAGTTGAGAAAAAAGCTGAGTTAAGAAAAAAGTTGAGTTAAGAGGTCCTAAGGCAATAGAAAGTCCCAGGCAACTTTTACAACTATAGATCTCTCCAGTTCTGATCATTCAAGACTCTAGAGTTCGTAACAGAGTAAAAGGCTCAGTCTCTTTGACTCTGTCTTGTTCAGGTCTGCACTGTTCCCACAGCCTTTGGGCCACACAGTCTTCAGGCTAAGAGCCTGTGCTTGTGATAAGCTAATCATTAGAGGAATTCTGTTTGGAGCTAGATTTTTTTTTTTTTAAACAAAAACAGTCCCTGCCATTTTCCTTTCCCTTGACATAAAGAAAACTGAACTCTGTGCTTTAAAAAAAAAAAAAAAAAAAGATTTTATTTGTCTTAGACAGAGGGAAAGGGAGAAAGAAAGAGAGGGAGAGAAACATCAATGTGTGGTTGCCTCTATGTGCCCCCTACTGGGGACCTGGCCCACAACCCAGGCATGTGCCCTGACTGGGAATCGAACTGGCAACCCTTCGGTTCACAGGCTAACACTCAATCCACTGAGCCACACCAGCCAGGGCTGGACTCTGTACTTTCTTAAGATGGATTTGAAGAACTACTAGGGCTCCCATTTTCTCAATAGCCTTCTCTATCAATAATCTTTCCTTACTCCCAACACTGATGGTTTGAGTTTTGACCTTTGATTTTTCAAAGCATCAGAGATAAGGACTTGGGATCAGTAATAAGCAGTATAGTTTTTCAAAATTGCTCTATTAGATTTTTAGCATCTACATTTAAACAAATTGTCCTGAAAGGAGTCAGGAGGTCTTTGAAGCAGAAACAAATGAATTACTATTACTTATGATAACTATGCCAGTTCCTCACACCTCAACTCTTCCCACTGGGGCAACGCAATCAAGGGCCAAATGTAAGGTCTTCCTACACGTACTGAGTTCTGCACTGTAGGTGAGTGTGGTAGGCAGAATAATTCCTCTACTCCAAAGAGGTCCATGTCCTAATTCCTGGAAGCTATGAATATATTATCTTACATGGTAAAAGGGACTTTACCGGTGTGATTAAATTAAGGTTTCCTGGATTATCAGGGTGGACCCAATGTAATCACAAACCCTAATAAGAGGAAGGTAAGAGGGTATGAGTTAGAGAGATTGGAAAATGCTATGTTGTTGCCTAGAAAGATGAACGAAGGAGCCACTAGCCAAAAACACAGGCAGATTTGGAAGCTGGAAAATAAAATTCCCAATCATATTTCCCTATATTTACAATGGTTGAATTATAGCAGATTATAATGGATAAGTAAAATTAATACCATGCTCTTAAAAATGTATTCATCAAAATTAAAACTTCTTGCCCTGGCAGGGTAGCTCTGTTGGTTAGAGTGATGTCCCAATACACCAAGGTTGTGGGTTCAATCTCTGGTCAGGCTAGATACAAGAAGTAACCAATGAATGCACAAATAAGTGAAACAAGTTGATGTTTCTCTAAAACAACAAAAAAATTAAAAGTAAATAAATAAAAATGAATTATAAAAGACTGAACCCTCTTGAATACACTGACAGCTGTGAGGGGGAGAAGGGTTACAGGGCTGGGTAAAAAAGGTGAAAGGATTAAGCAAAAAAAAAAAAAAAAGAAAAAACAAACAAACAAACAAACCCAAACTTAGAAACAGACAACAACATGGTGATTACCAGAGGACAATCAGGGTGGGGAGAGGTAGAAGATGGTGAAGGGTGGATAAATGGTGATGCAAGGAGGCTTGACTGGGGGGAGGGGGGGGGAGGGAGCAGTGAACACATGACACAATATGTGTTACTCTTCTTAAATTATTTTTAGTGCAGTTTCTCTTTTACTCATGATGACGGCTCCACTTCTCACCCCCTTGTTGGAAGCAAACTCAGTTCTTGAATTCGTTTTCTTCTCCATACACATTTCCTTCTTTAGAGAACACATACATTTTATAAGTTGTAAAGTATTATCAGAACCTAAATGATAGGCAGTAGTAGAATAATGGGTTCTCAAAAAGGGCTTCTACTATTCCTCCTGTGATAATTTTTAATTCTCTATCAACCTGTCAGATTTCTCAATAGACCTCTAGACATATTCTAAATTCTTATAGGCCCCTTTCTCTTGCATATTCCACTATCATCTCATATTCACTTAAACTCCCTCCAAAATAATAGCTTTCACTCCCAGAGCTGTAATTTCTTGCCATAACACTCTTTTCTTAGTAACTAACATATACATACACCTCTAGTTCCTTCTGAATCTTCTGTTTTATGAAACAAACATTTATTAAGCAATATTCACTTGCCAGGTTCTATTCTAGAAGTACAGCATATTGTGAAGACAGTAAAAACTAGAAATCAATAATTGGAAACTTTTAATTCTCAAAGTTTAGCATTAATATGATCTAATAAGGATTTCATATTTTATTTATACCAAAAGATAGCATCTTTTTATTTCCAAAAAAGTAAAAGAAGCTAGTCTGTAAAATCTAAGGAATAAGTATTAGAATCCTTATTCTATACAGGACTTTCCCAAGAAGATACAACTAATGAATTGTATACCCATCCAAACAAGCACATGCTGATTCCAAAGTCCAAAAGTCTTTTTGTTACATTAAGTAGTAACTATTTATGAACATGGATTTAGTTTCCCTCGAAAGAGGCACTGTGGTATGGTATAATGTATATAACCATTTGGGTTCGGAGAGATATGAATGCAGATGGAACTGCTGAAACTGTATACTACTCTTCTTTTACCATGTTATTCTGCCTAAGAAGGGAGGATATGTCTATTGTTGCAGGGGCCATAAAGCTAAAGGAAATGGAGATAAAATGAGGGCCTTAATCCAAATGGGTGCTTTATTTTACAGGTACTAGGCCCTTGACAAGGTATATCTACCTTTATCTACCTATGTATATCATGTATTACTAATCTAGCCAAGCTGAGCCAGGGTCTATATTAAAGATAACAAGCAGTTACCCCAGATACATGAGGCAGCATGAGAAAATAATGACCATAAACCTGTTAGAAAGTTTAGCAAGGTTAAATGCAGTGAAATATTTGAAGCAATCTAGAACACAAATAATTAAAACAGAGTTGCTATTTTGCCCAATGCTGATGAGTAAATGCTATTTATCTTGATTCTGCATGACAGTGTTAAGATTAATTTCTTAATTCCAAAGCCACTAACATTTAAATTAATTTGACTTTTGATTTTCTCTGTACTATCTAAATAAGTTTTTTTAGGGGGGGAGAATACACATATTAAAAATGAGAATTGCTTACCCTTAGGATAGGAAAACAATAAAGTAATTTTTGAGTCTAGTATAGAGTATTAAAGGCTTTAATAAAGAAATGATTTATTTCTTTATAAATTATCATTAATAAGCCACCAATCTCTAAACAATTAAAAAAAATCCACACTTTAGCCTGAAGTTGAATGTTAAATATAAAGTAAAATATAACTTTAAAAAAAGTATAAAGTATAAATATAAAAATATAACAAAAATAACTTACAAAATTCAGTATAATGTATATAGCTGAATCATAAAAGTAGTACAAATTGGTAGCTAAAAGAGAATATACAGTCGCCCTTTCTGTAGGTCTTTAAATATTCATTCAATAGAATGCTAACCACATGACAGAGACAGACAGATATATTCCTGCTTAGAGGAACCAAGGATATTGACAAGGTCAGCTGTTCTTAAACTTTTTGGTCATAGTACCCTTTTACAACTTTAAAAATTCCTGAAGATTCCACCCTGGCCAGTGTGGCTTAGTTGGTTGAAGTGTCATCCTGTAAACTAAAAGGCCGTGAGTTCCATTTAATGTAGGGCACAAGCCTGGCTTGCAGGTTCAGTTCCCAGTCTGGGTACATACATGAGGCAACCAATAGATATTTCTCTCTCACACTGATGTTTCCCTCCCTTTCTGCCTCCCTTCCCCTCTCCCTAAAATCTATAGACATGTCATCAGGTGAGGATAAAAAAAAAATTACTGAAGATTCCTAAGAACTTCTGTTTATGTCAGTTATATTGATATTAGCATATTAAAAATTAAAACAGAAATGTAAAAAAAATCCATTAAAAAGTAAAGCTATTACATATTAAATAGTCCTACCATCTTAAAATGAAAAATATCTATAAATTTTTAAAAAATTAAGTGAGACAAATTTTTGTTTACAAATTTCTTTTAATGTCTGGCTAATAAAGGACAAATTCTCATAGCATTCAATCTATTGTAATATGTTGTTTTGGTTCAAGCATGTGAAGAAAATCCAGGCTTTATATAGTTAGAAAAAGTGTAAGTACTTTAAAATTGCCTTTTCAGGTAATTGTGAATACTCATATTTGATATTATACCAAGAATTCAACAAATTGTCATTTTTGCTAATCAAACCTTAAAGATTATTTTACAATGTAGAATCTAAAATTTTATCAATGAACTTTTTGTACTGTTGTATTAAAGTCCATTGGTCTACCTTTCATTTTGAAAATATCTTCCACCCATGCACAATTTTAAAAAATCAAATACTGATCTTCTGAGAAATACTGATTCACCAAGTTATGCAAATTTTCTAGATGTTGTCACATTTCATTTCACAATATTTTTATAAAATCACATTAGTTATTAGCCTTGGCTGGTGTAGCTCAGTGGATTCAGTGCCGGCCTGGGAATCAAAGGGTTGTCAGTTTGATTCCCAGTCAGGGCACATGCCTGGGTTGCAGGCCAGGTCCCCAGTGGGTGGCGCATGAGAAGCAACTGAATGATGTTTCTCTCTCTTTCTTTCTCCCTGTCTTCCCCCCTCTAAAACAAAAAATAAAATAAATAAAATCTTTTTAAAAAATCACATTAGTTTATATCACTAATCTTATCAGAAATCCTGATTATAATATTTCCTTATGCAATGACTTTGTAAAACTTCTTTTTACTTTATATAAGATATTGTACTATGCAGGAAGTACAGAAGAGATGCTTTTACAAAGTTGTAATTTAGGTAGGCAGAGAGAAAATATACAGTTATAAAATAAAATTGATACCAATAGACAACCTGTCTAGACAGCTGGGAATGGGCTGAGGGCAGTGAATAGGAGGGGCTGCCAGAGAAGATGGAGTTGGGTAATGGGAATGGAACCTGGGAGCTACTTGTGCACCAAGCCATGCCCCTGGGGATAGAAGCTGGATGTCACAACACTGAGAGTGTGGTATGTAGCCAGACAATACCTTCACAAACTGACTGGGGCCATGGAAAGGATACGGAGTTATGTTTCCATGTTGCCCAGGTAATTGAGAGCATGCCTGGTGGACACTCTGCCCCGGTGTGGAGGTCCTGCTCCTGGCTGCAGATACCCTGCCCAACCCTTTGAGGCCACCCTCTGTGCTGCCAGAGAGGCTGTCCAGGGTTTCCAGGGTCCCTTTTCTCAGGCGGTTGCACTCTGCTGGTGGGCTCCAAGTGTGGGCAACTTGCTTTAAGTGGGGACTAGGGCATAGCAGGCAGGGAGTTGATGAGTGCCATGGGAGTCTTCCCCATCAGCCATGATGGCAATGGGGTGGGCAGGGGAGGTTCTTACACTGAGCACACACAAGGCTAGGAAGATAATTTGATAGTGGAAAAGCTCTCCTATTCCCTTCTGGTACAAGGCTGGAGGTGGGACCAGGGGAAGGCAGGCATATGTGTGATGAAAGTTAAAATGGTGGAAGGGGAGGTGCTGGACCAAAGAGGACTGTCAGTCCAGTATGGGGGAAAAAGGGGGACTGATTGTGAGGCAGATCCACCCAAAGCAGCAGAAGTTTAAGGAAGTTAATTGGTCATTCTGAGAAAGCAACTGGTCCGTCCCATTCCTAGTATAAACCCAGGGGAATATAGAAACTGACTTGTGCTCGTTGCTTGGGACATGCACTTGGATGGTGCACTGGCCTGTCCTTTTCATGTGCCATGTGACTGTAGAAGTCATGTGGCCCATGGCCTCCAGGAGGGAGTCTCTATCTCTCTCGTTGAATGCTGATGGAGCATACACCAGTGCATTTTTGTGCTCTCTGGCCCAGGAGCACGGGACTTTGCAATCCCAGAAGCTGCTTGGCCAATGGCAGCCCGGCTCCACATGTAGCCACCAGGAGGGAGCCTGAAGCTGGACAGCAACTGGGAACAAGCTAAACTACCTGGATAACCACTTAGCTTCAGCCTAGGTCTCCACAGGATGGTACTCTAAAATGGACCAGGAACTCTGGGCACTGCCTTTTGTTTTGATCTTGCTGAGGAGGGCTGGATTTTATGGAGGAGGTAAGCTTTGAGACAGGTAGTCCCCTATTATCCCACATTGTTAGGCATCTGAATAAAAACGCTTTTCCCTCCTTACCAGCCTCTGCCTCTAGAGTTTGCCTTCAGTGGTGGTGGGTAGCCAAATCCCCATTTTTGTTCAGTAACACAATGAGAGAGAGTATACCAAACAAGTAAGACAAACAAAAGAAGAGCCATATAACTTCTTAAAAATAAAGACTGAGGTGCCTGTGCACTGTGGCAGGCTAAGAAGATAGATAAAGCCTGCCCAGGACCTTGAAGGAAAGGTAAGATTCAGATAAACAGAAAGCTGAGAGGAGTGGGGAAGGGGTACTCGGGCAGAGAGAGCCCCATAAACATGGCAGACAGAATATACATGTAAAAATAGCAGCTAAATTTGAACAATTTGTAGAAAAAGAAATTTTAACAGGTTGAAAGTTTTTGTCAAATTCTAAAAAGCTTTGAATACAGGTTTAAGAATTATATTTCACCATGTAAACAAAGAAGTGTTTCTTTTTTTCAGTTCTAGCACCAGACTGCCACAGCCACATACTCTACTTCTAAAAAAACTAAGTTGGTTTTGGAACTACTTTTCTATCCTGTGCTTCCTTCATTTTATAAGCTAGCAAATATCAAATTTAATTCCCCTGTAATTAGGTAAGAATCCTCGAATAAATATATTTGCTGTCACCAATGCTTATATTTTTAAAAGTTTCTTAGTATTTTTTAAATTTTAAGGAAATGTTTTGCTTTTAGAAAAGTCTTTTCAAGTAACTAAACCCCATTAAAAGAAAGGAAACTTAAATCTGATCATGACTAGATAAGGCAAAGGTATGTGTTTTGCCACTTAAACTAGTGAATCAGAGTTAAGAATTTTGGTGTAGGTACCATTCCCTGCAATTTGTTGATAGATGACAAGTACTTTTCTTTTTTCTTCATTTTTATTGTTGACACTATTACATATGTCCCATTTTCCCTGCCTTTGCCCACCTCCACACTGCTGCTGCCCTCCCTCCCCTCTGGCCATCACCACACTGTTATCTGTGTCTAAGGGTAATACATCTATATTCTTTGGCTGATCCTTTCATCCAGTTTCTTCCTGCTCCCTCCCCTCTGACAACTGTCAGTCTGTTCCATATGTCCATGCCTCTGTTTCTATTTCATTTGTCAGTTCAGTTTGTTCTTTAGATTCCACAAATATGTTCATATGTATGGTATTAGCTGACAAGTACTTTTCTAGAATCAAAATCATTGAAATTAAACACTAAACCATTGCCAGGAATTCATACAATGAAGCATAGTGAGTAGCAAAATGTATTTACAGCAACAAGTTTGGTGGAGTTTGGAGCAACAAGAATGTGTGAACCAACCTCATTATTAAAACTTTTAATCAATTTATGCATAATGTTAAAAAGTCAGGCCCTGGCTGGCGTAGCTCAGTGGATTGAGCATGGGCTGCAAACCAAAGCATCACAGGTTCGATTCCCAGTCAGGGCACACGCTTGGGTTACAGGCCACGGCCCCCAGCAACCGCACATTGATGTTTCTCTCTCTCTCTCTCTTTCCCCCTCCCTTCCCTCTCTAAAAATAAATAAAATATATAAAAAAAAAAGTATTGGCTCTGGGGCTTTGATTTGTACTTCCGTTTGAGCCATTTAAAAAAAAGTCATACATAACAATTTAAGCATATTCAGTGTTAGAAGTTTAATTCACTATAATATCAGGTAACATGCACAATATGTGTATAACTTTCAAAGATCAAGGTTTCCCCTCCCCTTTCACTAATCTGTTATCAACTGGTTTACAGTAATACTCACCCTAATATCCTGTTCATTCCATGTCTAGCGGCATAGTGTAACGGAGTATTGTGCTGGTACGGCTCCCCATAAGATGTATTTGGATCAAGGGATTCTTTTAGCTGAGGGTTGTTTTCATATATTTGGCAGGCCAGGTTTTCATCACCATTGATGAGTGCTTTACGAAATTTGGTGGTTGTATTTCCCATGTTTTGTTTTGTTTTTTTTTTCTGACAGGCAGTGGCACTTTTTTCCTTCCCCCTTCACCCACTTCTTGAATGCTTCTGTAACATGTTTCACATTCTATTAAAGGAAAAAATGATCAAATTAGACTGGGAACCAGTAATTATGAAGCAGTGTCCTGAAGAAACTCACAATTAGGAACACTAATAAAATCTAGGAAGAGGATGTAAAGTGACAAATCATATTACATTTTACTAAATATATCTTAATATCAAAAGAAAATCTCAAATTTTTAACATTGCCCAAATTAACTTCTTGTTAAACTGTAACCTTTCCTGTATAAAGACTGTTAAGCTTTTGCAGGTTGCATGTTGTATTATAAAAGTCATTTACATATGTATAGAGAAAAAATTTTAATTTTCCTCTTCACATGGGCAGGAAATGAGCTCAACTAAATTTTATGGTTGAATACACTTAAATCTCTGTATAACTATGTATAAATCCGACTCAGCCAATTTGTGGGCTAGTGAAAAATGCAGATTTTGCTCATATAAATACTCCAGAATAGATGTTAAATTATAGTAAAGAAAAAGTGAAACTGCTCAGTACTCATAAAGACATCAGAGAAAAGACTTTACAAATGTAAACACTACAGGACTGTAGAACGACCTGATAAATGAGATAGTTACAGCAAACTAATAAAACTGACTGTACACAGAAGAATAGAAACATTATTCTACCTTACGACCATTAAATTTATTTCCTTCTACTATAAAGAATTTAAAACAAAGCTGAACACATCAAATACTTATGCATACTATGTTTAGAAAGAGGTTATGACAATGGTCATATAAGCATTGACCTCTAAAGCAATGTGAATGGGGGAAGGAGAACATGGAAACAATTACTGGATTTGGAGTTTGAAATCTCATATTTACCTACCCTAGCTGTGCAATTTTCACCAAGTTATATACCCTCTAAAAGCCTCAGGTTCCTAACTGCATGGTAAAGGAAAATGACTACTTCTTAAGGATGGCTGTGAGGACTGTAAGAGTTACTTTATTATAAAGTACCTACCACAGTCCTTGACTGGTATACTCAATAAATGCTAGTTTTGTTCCATTCCAAGAAATAATTCTGAATCTACTCTTGAACAATAATCAGAGTAAGTGATAAAGGAAACAGCATATGCAAAGGCAGGTATGAAATAAAAGGCTTATTCAAGGTGGTAAAGATGGAGTTCAGGGTCTCTAGTGTTGGACTAACAGGAAATACAACTGAAAACTGGTTGGGTCCAGACTAAGAAACTTTTACTTTAACCTGTAAAGAACATATAAAGGCTTTTATGAAGGGCAATGATGTAATTATTTTATGCTTTAGAAAATGAATTATTGTTACAGTGTAGAAGATAGACTGGAGGAAGAAAAACTTAGAAGCAGAATACAGGAGTCTATCATGTTACCCAGTTAACTCAGTGGCAGGCTGGACATTAAAATGTAGCTTTAAAAAAAGCTGGAAATAATACATACTTATTCAACACAGGCTTTGTATCAGCAATAACAGTTTCAACGGAATACAAATTCAAGGACTGAAAAACAAATTGAGTTTGTTTCTTCTTTAAGTTTCCTATAAAACAACCTATAGCTCTGGCTAGACATTTAACAGCCTGGACAACTTCAGAGTCTCACTGGCCAAGCTACATCCCAGACCAATTAAATCAGTGTCGGGTGGGCGGCTCCAAGGTATTGGTAATCAAGCTCCATGGGTGAGCTCGAAATGCACACACCACTGCATAAAAAAAGGTCCTGAATCTCTCTAGCTAAATGTCATATCTTAGTATGAAGATCAAGGTGAGCAGGCAGGGTAAGACATCTGCTGAATCTATTTTAGAGATATGTATCAACTACCTACTTAGTATAACAGCACATTTTCTGGCACACAGCTATACTTAAAGAGATCAACATTTGGGTCTTTTAATGGTTGTCACTGATTTTTTTACTTTAAATATTCAAATATATATGCATAAACTTTTTGAAAATATAAAGAAAAAGAATAAACAACTTACGGTCTGTTTACTGGAAGATAACCACTATTGGCATTTTGATAAGTAACCATCTTATTTATGATGTATGTAAATATGCTTATATGTGTATATATACTATAAATATTTATATACATAAACTGGATCATGCTGCATAATTTAAAAATTTTTATTTAACTTTCTAGAGAGTTGCTGAACCCTTAGCTTTAAGTATTCCTTTATCATCTCATCTTGAATGAGGAGCAAATTCCCCCCTCCCAGGATCTATGCTTTGATATCACAATATACTGTAGCCACTTTGGGGATTTTTCAACAACAGCTTGGATATTAGTTTTGTTTTGTTTTGTTTTTCATAGAATCTAGGAGCCATGTGATTATCTTCAGTGAAATAATTTGTTTAGTTGTACTGTGTTAGCACTTTAAGAATTTATTATTCATAACAGAACTCCATTCAATTCATGGCATATTTTTATCTATAACCAAATAAAGAATATTATCATCTGGGTTCTAAAGGGTTTTCCCTAGGGATTTGGAAACTTTCAGTTGTTTGGTTTTATCTTTCTTCCCTGACAGATTGTAGCTCAAATGATGAACATTTTCAGAGTTTTACATTAGACTAATACATAACACATGTTCTCTGATTTACACTATTATTTTAGAGAAATATTCTGTAAGACAATAATTTCTATCCAACATGTGAAAAAAAAGCATAAATGCAATGATATCTTGAGGATACTTATTCAAAAAAACAAGATACTTTAAGAAAATCAGTAACACTTTAAAATGTCCATTTAAATATTGCCGTTACTCATGTTGAAAGCATATCAGAGTCTGGAAACCTTTTTGTGGTTCTCAGTTATTTTATAATGTTTCATTTTTAAAATGAGTTCAATAAGCCTGAAACTTACCAGGAAATGCATCATTTAAAGCAGTCATAGCTCCATCCCCCTTCAGATTTATTTGCCTAGAAATTTGCGAGATGTGTCCTTTCACTTTTTCATAGCTCCAGCTAGCATAGCCTGAAATGACTTCGCTCTTTGTTTTTGAATCAAACCCATAAGTGCTATTTTTCCAACTCCAACATAAATCTATATACAGAGCTTTAAGAAGCAAGTGATGGATTACCAAAGAAGTAAAAATAATTTTTTATTTTGGGCTTCTAAGTTATACAGGAAAATCTAGGTGAAGTTTCATCACTTAATAGTAAAACACAGTACTTAGTAAGTATTTAATGGAAAAAGTAAGAAAAGTATACCCGGTCAATGAACACCACAGAGCTTTCCCTAATGCTTGATTAACTTTTTATTGTGTAGGGCTCCATAACTCTTGTTTTTTTTTTTTTAATTAATTAATTAATTTTTAGACAGAGGAGAAAGGGAGGGAGGAAGAGAGGGAGAGAAACATCAATTTGTGGTTTCCTCACATGCGCCCCCTACTGGGGACGTGGCCTGCAACCCAGACAAGTGCCCTTACTGGGAATTGAACCAGCGTTGGTTCTCAGGCCAATGTTCAATCCACTGAGCTACACCAGCCAGGGCATATGACTCTTGTCTTAAATCTGGCTCTCAACTTCTCCATTCATAGGTTAATAATCAGATGCAACAACAACTCTAGTGCACTTAAATAAACTATTCCTAGAATCTTTTATAGAAGATGAAATGCTTCAGAAATAAGTAATGCCTAATTTATCTGTTTCCACAAAGGTAAATTATTTAAAAAAATTTTTTGATCCTCACCCGAGGATATGTTTATGGATTTTGGCAGTGGAGTGGGATAGGGGGAGAGACAGAGAGAGAGAAACATCGATTAGTTGCCTTCTATATACACTTGGACGAGGATCAAACCTGCAACCTAGGTATATGTCCTGACCCAGAATTGAGCTAGCAACATTTTGGTGCATGGGACAACACTCCAACCAACTGAGCCACCCAACCAGGGCCACAAAAGTAAATACTTTAAAGTTATGGGTTGAAATTGTTGACCTAAACAAAATAATTGGCTCTCATTCTTCATTTAAGTGGAAGAAAACCCAACATTACACACACACACTCAATTCATCCTTCTGCAACTTTCTGCAGATAAGAACAATTGATAAGATCAACAAATGTAAATTTTAAATTTACAACTAAACTTCTCTGTAGTCAAAATAGAAACAAGTAGGAAGTTCATTCAAACAGTATGTCCCAACCCTAGCCCTCTTGAAATCAGCGAGATGTTTCTCAAGGAAGAAAATTCCAGAAAGCTCTACATCCAAAGAAATGCTCTAATTGTTAATGCAGTAATACTCAACAAAGAGGAGAGGATGGTTAAAAAAAAAAAAAAAGACTCTAAGAGAACTGTTAAGGGGTAAGGTAAAAAAATAAATAAATAAAAATAAAACAATAGAAGGAAAAAAGCCATGAAAAGTCAATACACTATAGTAAACAGAATCTATGTGGACAAATATTAAGCTATCAAGTCTGTTCATTCACTCATTCAATAAGCATTTACTAACATGTAGTAATTTTCATTGATCGCCATGCATGAGAATCACTGCAGGAGGTGATTTCAGTTGGTCTAGGAGGACAAGGACAGAGCGAAAATTTTAAAAGCTATCCAGTTTACTATAACATGCCGGTCACAAGTCAAATTAAGAACCATGAGCTGGTTTTGAAACTACAGTAAACTAAAGGTATTGGCAAGAACCGTGACAGCAAGGAAAAGGGGAGTAGGAGTCAGAAAGACCTGTGCTCGAATTCTGTTTCTATTTCACCAAGTAATGTAACCTCTATGAGTTATTTACTCACCTGTAAACCACAAGTATTAATATTGACTTTTTTCAGATAGTAAATATAAGTGAACAGATAGAAACCAATGCATCTATGGTGTTTATACTGCAGTGAGAGTGGAGAAATAAAAATTCCAAAACTGATTTTATTCTGTTTGCAATAGGGAGCCATTACAGATTTTTGAGCTAGGTCTTTTTCAGGCTTTAGTATTTTTAGAAAAATACATTTAAGATTTACACATGTTGATGCATTAAGCAATAGTTAATCTTTATTGCTGAGTAGCAGTCTGTTGTGTGGATGTGCCACTGTCTGTTTAACCATTCACATGCCGTAGGATGTGCTGGTTGCTTCCAGTTTTGGACAACTTAAGTATGTTTTAATTTCCCTTGAGTAAATATGCAAGAGTAGAATTACTGGGACATGTGATAAGTTGTTTAACTTTATAAAAACCATTATCTTGGCCAGCATTTGGAATCATCAGGTTTCTATTTTTTCCTTTTTTCGGCAGCCATTCTATTGGATGTATAGTGGCATCTCACTATGGTATTAATTTCCAGTAGTCATTCCCCCAATGACTACTGACATTGAGCATGCTTTTATGTATTTATTTGCCATGAGTATTTTTTGATTGATTTGTAAATGTCTGTTTAGATCTTATGCCCATTTTAAAGATAATCATTGCATATCAGTTTTTTGGGTATTCTATAAAAGTCCTTTGTTGCAAATGTAATTTACAAACATTTTAATTTATAACTTCCTTCTCTTTTCATTCTCTTACCAGTGTTGTTTACAGACCAAAAGTTTTAAATTTGATAAATTTACCATGTGTTCCTTTTATGGACAAAGTCATATGTCAAACTCTGCCTAACCTATGTCACAAAGATTTTCTCCTTTATCTTCCTCAAGAAGATTTTTAGTTTCAGGTTTTACATTCAAGACTGTGATCCAATTTGACTTAATTTCTATATAAGGTATGCATTGAGATTCATTATATTTTATATAAAGACAGCCAACAGTTTCTGGCACCATTTGATTAATAGAGTATCCTTTCTCTACTGAATTGCCTACCTTCCTTATCAAAAACCAAATGAGTAGCAAACAAATTCAGTAATACATTAAAAGGACCATACCACATGATGAAGTGGAATTTATTTCATGGATACACAGATGGTTCAACATCCACATATCAATCAATGTGATACACCACATTAACAAAATGAAGAGTAAAAATCATATTATCTCAAAAGATGCAGAAAAATGCATCTATTGAGATGCACTTGACAAAATTCAACATCCATTTATAATAAAAACTCTCAACAAAGTGGATACAGAGGGAACAAACCTCAATATAATAAAGGCCATGTGTGACAAGCCCACAGCTAACATCGTACTCAATAGTGAGAAGCTGAAAGCTTTTCCTTTAAGATCAGGAAGAAGAAAGGGATGCCCACTCTCACCACTTTTATTCAACATGGTTTTGGAAGTCCTAGCCAGAGCAATTGGGGAAAAAAATCCAAATTGGGAAAGAACCAAAACTAACTATAACTGTCAAACTGCCACTAATTGCAGATGATAAATTATATACAGAAAACCCTACAAATTCCACCAAAAAACTGTTAGAACTAATGAAGGAATTCCGTAAAGTTGTAGGACACAAGATAAATATGCAGAAATCTGTTGCATTTCTGTACACTAAAAACAATCAGAAACAGAATTTGAGAAACAAACTCATTTACAATTGCATCAAAAAGAATAAAATACAGTCATGTACTACATAACAATATTTCGGTCAATGATGAACTAATTGCATATATGACAGCGGTTCCATAAGACTAAGAGAGCTGAAAAGTTCTTATTGCCTAGTGACGTCATACCCATTGTGATGTTGTAGTGCAAAGGCTACAAAAAGCAACAAGGCTGTGGTTGAGATGGCAAACAACTTTAATGTGGATGTGGATGAGTGTGGCATTGAGGAGTTCATGGAGGTGGTTCCTGAGAAATTGACTAGTGAGTTGTTGGAACTGGAACAAAAGCAGATATCTGAAGAAAAGGCAAGAGTAAAGGACACTGCCAAAGAAGCAAAAGAACCCCAAGAGAAATCACAGTGAAGGGTTTAGCAGATTTTACACATCTCAACAAGCTCCTTAAAAAGTTTGCAAACATGGACAACACTGAAGGGTATTCATTCATAGAGAGAATACTCACGGTGCATTATCTGCTTACAAGCAAATCTATGATTCAAAAAAAAAAGAAAGAAAGAAACCAAGTAAACCACAGGGAACACATTTCTGAAAAGAATGACACTTGTGGAAACTCAGGTCCTTCAGGAGGGATTCCAGAAGGCAGCACTGTTATCATGGCAGATGACAGCTCAATGCATACTACTGCCCCAAACCTACCAGTGAAACACAGGTAGAGGTGGGTATCAATGAAACACAGGTATCAATGAAACAGTGATACTGACGACCTTGACCCTGTGTAGGCTTAAGCTAATGAATATGTTTGTGTCTATTTTTTAACATAAATGTTTATAAAGAAAAAAATTTACTTAAAAATAGATAAAAGTTATACAGCAAAGAAAGAAACTATTTTGTACAATGTGCTTGTGTTTTTAAGTTATTACAAAGAGTAGAAAAGTTTAAAATTGTTTAATAAGTAAAAAAGTTACAATAAGGTTAATTTATTACTAAAAATTTATTTATTAAATTAGTGTAGCCTAAGTATATACTATTTATAAAGCCTACAGTAGTGTACAGTGATGTCCTAGGCCTTCACATTCACTCATCATTCAATGCTGACTCATCTAGAGCATCTTCCAGTCCTCCAAGCTCCCATTCATGCAAGTGTCATATACAGGTGTACCATTTTTTTATTTTTTATACCTGATTTTTACCTTACCTTTTCTATGTTTAGATACACAAATACACTGTGTTACAACTGCCTGTAGTATACATGACAGTAACATGCCATACAGGTTTGTAGCCTAGGAGCAATAAACTATGCACATAGCCTAAGCTGTAGTAGGCTACGCCATCCGCATTTGCATAAAATCACTTTAGGAAACTTGCACAAAGACTAATGTGGCATTCCTGAGTACGTATCATTGTTGTTAAGCAACAAATGACTGTACTTAACTCTACTGTAGCTTGAAAGTGATAGGCAGTATGCAATAGAATAGGTATGGCAGTGTTGGTACTTCATTCACAAAAACAGAGAGGGGTATTCTGCCCATAGGCTGCAGTTTGCCAACTCCTGGATTTGATGGAAGGAGCACAGCATAGAACAATTTGGAATCCCACATTTACTATTTCCTAGTTCTAGCACAAATCATTTAGCTTCTCTGAACCTCAATTTCTTCATCTGTAAAATGGCAATAAGACCACCTACCATGCAGTATTGCCATGATTACCTAGGTAAAGTAGGTAATACAGTGCCTAGCACATAGCAAGCGCTCAATAAATTTTATCTTCCTTCCCCTGTCAGGATCTGCAAGTCATTGGTAGAGTCAGTTGCTGCCTTTAAAGAATTCAATAATATTCTTTCTTTTTAAAACAGTAATCTTAAGAAAAATGTCACCAACTATATGTTCCAGATCAGGACTAATTTATAACTGGTAGTCTAGACTTGACGAGTTATTAGGTGTTGGACCTTTGGCAATTTAAAAAAGTCTATTTTTTCAATCATCTTCTGAACCAAGGTTAACTGCATTTTCACTATTTTTTTTAGGTCACTGTCAATATTAACAAGTTTCTCCTATGAAACTGCACTTAAAAATACTAAGTAAAGGGACACAGAATTTAGTATAGGAGCAGTACACAGGATCTCACACTGGGAGTACTCATACATGAAATGAACGCACATATAGACACATCTTTAGTAGAAAACAAGGGATCTTAGTCAAAATGTTGCTAAAAATGAAGTATGGTTTAAGAGATGTGGGGTTTAGCCTGCCTAATTGCATATTAAGTCAGCGTCAAATGTGGCTTTATTCCTGGTGGCTTCCTGGAAGAAGTTTATGAATACCCACAGTTTACAGGAAAACTTAGAGGAGTATTAGAGAATACTGTGACAATGATCTAAGCTGAGAAAAATCTTTTAACAAAGAAAGCAACTTCCCTGTAATACACATTCCAAAATGAGAATTAACTGCTCTTATTACAATAGCTTAATATGGCAGAATTCAAAATAAAATGGCTACACAAACACAAAAGCATTATCATGATAGTACTAAAAAACTCTATGTGGTAGTTTGGCTGCCTCAGTTTTCTCAGCAACCAAGAAAAAGGAGATAATCCAATATATATATTCTGGCTGCTCTTGGATACCTTTTATGTCAATATGGCTTTCAGTGCGGAAAAGGATGCAATAGTTAGAAAAAAAAAAAAAAAGATGAGAAACCTCTTTTTGCCAAACTGGCAAGTGAACACTGAAAATAGTTAGCATGAGGTTCCCAAGTAGAAAAGAGTGCAAACTTGGGACACAACTACTGTGTGAAGCATTACTCTTACTTAGTTCTATTTCCTATCAAAACATAATTAGGGCAATGGTCACAGAACACAGAATTCTCCACACAAGTACATTTTTCAGATAGCTCAAATTTTTCTTGGGCAATATTCAGCTTTCATACATATGACTTTTCAACTACTTGAAATGTTACATGTTATATTTTAACCCCCCCCGCCACAACTATTTTTCATACTTTGAATTCAGAATTTCACAGTGCTAAAAACTAACATTTCAGGCTGTAATGATATGGTGCTGTCAGGAAATAGCTTAATTCTATATCTCTGTCTATTCAGCAGTGAGCTTTCAAAATTTTTGAATAATGTGTTTTTCTTATTTCATATACATAAGTGAAAATGTTAAATTGGTAGTCTTATATCTTGGTATTAGGAAGCCAAGGTCTTGAAGTTCATGCAATTCAGAAAAAACACAAAATTATTATTGCCTAAAAAGGCAAACCTTTAGCCTCAAACCTAGTCTGACTAACTTAAATCAACTGTATGAGGTCTGTCCAGAAAGTATCCAGCCTGTGCCACAGAACATACTGTCATCTATTGATGAAGATACCAGATACAAGAAACACTGTACACAGGACAATGACACCTCAGTCCCCTTCAAAGAAGGCACCTTGGGACTTCACACAGTTCCAGTCACCATCAGCTGCCCCATTGTATTTTCCTGTATCTTATTGACAGGCTGAAGTTTCCTCCCTTTCAAAGGTGATTCTAGTTTTGGGAAAAGCCATAAATTGCAGGGCAAAAAATCTGGGCTGTAGGGGTGCTGAGTCACCTGGGTGATTTGATGTTTCGCCAAAAAACTCTGCATGAGATGCGATGCAAGAGTGGGTGCGTTGTCATGATGAAGCCGCCAATCATCAGTTGCCCACAGCTGTGGCCTTCTGAATCATCGGAATAGTATCTGCAGAGGAATGTTTGAGCTTAAGTAAAACTTCATGCAGATTCATTGCTCAACTCAGTCATTCTGAATGTGATGGCTACACAGTAAACATGCTCACACAATGGCATCTACCACCCCCAACTGACTAGCACAGTAAAGTGGTCATTGTTCACACACACGCATTCCAGTCCACTCTCCTTGGCTACCAGGTTACATTGATGTTGCCCACTGTTCTCATTATATTAACAATGGTTGGACTTTTTCCTGAATAGACCACATATATTCAGTTAAAAAAAGACAAAAATTGCATACTATTCATGGAAGTTTGGAAATTTGTAATCAAATATTGTTGTAAAAGTAATTTACTATTAGCAAGCAGTATTAAATGCTTGAATTTCTTTAAAGTATACTTTATTGATTATGCTATTACAATTGTCCCATTTTTTTTCCTCCCCTTTATCTCCCTCTGCCCTGCACCCTCCTACCTCCACATTCCACTCCCCCACTCAGTTCATGTCCATGGGTTGTACATGTAAGTTCTTTGGTTTCTTCATTTCCTATACTCTTCTTAACCTCCCCGTCAATTTTCTACGTACCAATTATGCTTCTTTTTCTCTGTACCCTTTCCTTCCATTCTTCCTCCTCCCCATCACCACTGACAACCCTCCATGTGATCTCTTATTTCTGTGATTCTGTTCCTGTTCTAGTTGTTTGCTTGGTTTGTTTTTGGTTCTTAGGTTCAGTCGTTGATAGTTGTGTTTGTTGTCATTTCACTGTTCACTGTTCTGATTTTCTTCTTTATCTTAGATAAGTCCCTTTAACATTTCATAAAATAAGGGCTTGGTGATGATGAACTCCTTTAACTTGACCTTATCTGGGAAGCACTTTATCTGCCCTTCCATTCTAAATGATAGTTTTGCTGGACATAGTAATCTTAGATGTAGGTCCTTGCCTTTCATGACCTTAAATACTTCTTTCCAGCCCCCTCTTGCCTGCAAGGTTGCTTTTGAGAAATCAGCTCATAGTCTTATGGGAACTCCTTTGTAACTAATGGTCTCCTTTTTCTCTTGCTGCTTTTAAGATTCTCTCCTTATCTTTAATCTTGGGTAATTTAATATGATGTGTCTTAGTGTGTTCCTCCTTGGGTCCAACTTCTTTGGGACTCTCTGGGCTTCCTGGACTTGCATGCCTATTTGTTTCACCAGAACAGGGAAGTTCTCCTTCATTATTTTTTTTCAAATAGGTTTTTGATTTCTTGCTCTTCCTCTTCTTCTGGCACCCATATGATTCAGATGTTGGAACATTTAAAGTTGTCCCAGAGGTTCCTAAGCCCCTCCTCATTTTTTTTTGAATTCTTATTTCTTTATTCTGTTCCAGCTGAATGTTTATTTCTTCCTTCTGCTCCAAACCACTGATTTGAGTCCTGGTCTCCTTCCTGTCATTGTCAATTCCCTGTATATTTTTCTTTATTTTGCTTTGTATATCCTTCACTTCTTCCTCTATTTTGTGTCTGTTCTCAATAATTTCTGTGAGCATCCTGATTACCAGTGTTTTGAACTATGCACCCAATAGGTTGGCCATCCCTTCATCCCTTAGCACTTTTTCTGGATCTTTGATCTGTTCTTTCATTTGGGCCATAGTTCTTTTCCTCGGTGCACCTGTTACATGGTAAGGGGCAGATCCTTATGTATTTGTGAGGGCGAGGCGACCCACATATCTCTGTTTTGGCACTGTATGTGGGGAAGGGGTCCGAAAGGGTACAATGCTCCTTGCTCGGGTCTCATCCCACTTTCAGTCACTTCCCCCATTACCCACAAGCAAACTGGGTCCTTCTGGTGCTGATTCCTGGGTAGGTGGGTTTGTGCATGTTCTAGGACTCCGTGGGTCCCTCCAGTGGATTCTCCTGTGAGGCTGGGAGTTTCTCCCACCGTTCCAACCCCCACAGACTTTTACAGCTAGAGGTTTTGGGACTTTCTTTTCCTATGCTGAAACCCTGGGTTGTGCAGTCTGTCTCGCTCCCAGGCTGTTCCTTCCACTTTATTCCAACAGAAATGTGGGACTGACCGGTCTGGCAGCTGCTACCTCATCCACCCAGTCCACCAGCCGCCGCCCTGCTGCATGTCCTCTCTGCCCCTCCTACAGGTCTGGATGAATGTTTTTTCAACTCCTTGGTTGTTGGACTTCCATACACTTCAATTTTCTTGCAGTTCTGGTTGTTTTTAAATTGGTTATTGTCCTTCTCTTGGTTGTACAAGGAAGCAAAGTATATCTACCTATGCCTCCATCTTGGCCAGAAGTCAAAAGCTTAAATTTTTTTTTAAAAGAATTTTAATTGGAAGTTTTGTGTTTAAACTTCAGAGAACAGAACTGCTCCCCATAAACATATCTCTAATAATTATGTTCATTCAAATTTAGAAGTTTACAAAACAGTATTAAAAGAGAACAATTCCCTTTCTTACACTAACCACAAAGAATAAATACAAAATTGCTATAATAAAAATATTTTTTTACATTATCCTGGTTGGAAAAGAGCCCCCTCTCCCACACTGTTTTAGTCAGTTTACCTGACTTTGCTATATCCTCCATTGTGAGGACTCATTTAAATTATTATTGTTATGGGAGAAAATCTAATGGTATTACATTGAGTCAAGGTCTAACACTATTTAGCTTCTAGGGGATCTCACTGTTTATCTATTGTCCTGCTGAAACTGAAAGAATTTATGAAGTTAAAGAAAGTTTATTCAATATTACAATTTTAGCCCCGTTTCTCTGAGGATTTGCTAACCTATTGTGCAGAAAAGAGTTATTAACATTCCAGGTCTAAGATAGCTATCCTTAGAAAGTCCTGCTTACAAGATTGGCCCTTGATTGGTGTCTGGAAACTTGGATTTAAGGAGTGTCTACATCTTTCTATAACTGATAGGTGTGGCTCACAGTACCTAAGTTGTTTGTATAAACAATGTGATGTATGCTAAACATTTGCTTGTCTTCTGGGAGACTGGAATTTTGGTTCATGCTGGGCAAAATGTACCTACATGACCAGCCTTAAATAAAAATCTTGGGTTTTGTCTAGTGAGCTTCATTTGTACAAAACATTTCACATGTACTGTCATAATCTGATGCTAGAGGAATTAGACATATCCTTTTTGATTCTATGGGAGAAGAATCTTACAAGTTTGTGTCTAGCTTCCTCTGAACTTTGCCCCATATGCCTTTTCAGGGTGCTGATTTTGCTGTAATAAATTTAGTATAGAAACACAACTATTTAATGCATCTTGCGAGTCCTACAAGAGAATTACTGAACCTGGCAGTGACTTTGAGGACCACCCCCCACAACACAGTAATGTCAGAAGTGGGATTTGCTAGACTATCCTGGACTCACTAAAATATACAAAAGCATTGTTTGAGAAATGAAAGAATAAGGAGTAGGGAACAATGAGCTTTTGGTGCCTGGGTAGCTATGAAATTATCCATGATATGATATAAGCAGGCAAGCTAATTTCAGTTATGAGAGAAGGTTGCCTATGAAATTTGAAAATGTAGACTCATCCCCAGGGAAGTCAGTTTGTTGATCCTCTGGTTGCTTTTGCCTGTACTGGCCAAAATGGGGGAAAGGAGAGAATTACACCCCAGGTGATATCATTGGTTTTTGTTATTTTCTGAAGGGTAGAGGATAAAGAGCCCAAATATTCCCAAATGTCAACTTTGGGTGGGCCAAAAATATTGAAAGTTTACATTGTACTCTACTAAAAGTGAGAGGGGGAAAATGGTGGAGGGGGATACATTTCAGGTCTCTTTAACCTAGCTGCTGCTGCAACAGAACCCCTTACCCTCTTGCATCACAGCCAGGATATAACCCCAGGCCAACATACACACACAGCTATAATGTTAACCATGTAAATGCTAAATTTACTAAATTTACTTCTAGGATTATTTAAATAAATTTGCAATCAGGAAAAAGTTTTTTTTACAAAATGCTTCTTTGTATTTTGTGGCTATTGCATCTGGATGAATGTATGAGAAAACTATTATAAAATATTATATGCTTGTAATTTTACAAATTCTAAAGGGACGATCCCAATCAGAAAGCAGCAGCAAAGAAAAAATGGTAATGGGACAAAACTTCCTTGCTTTTTACTGCTGGTGAGCAGATGCAATTTAAACTCTTTGAGTATCAGAACCAGAGTAAGTCTCCATAACTGATGATTTTTGCCTATTGCAGCCTCTGCAAAAAAGGAGACAATATAAAAAGAGAGGCAATCTCTAGACGTAGATAGACTTTTAGAGTTATAAAAAGCACTTTTTAGTTGCTAATGAGCTCTTATGAAATCAAGTTTCTGATCCTTAGAGGCAGAGGATTCTTCAGCCTGAGAGGTATATTTTTGAGTGGGTCAATCTGGACTCTCAGATTGACAAGATAAAAGGGCTAAGAAAGCCCTGCTGTTACTTGAATTTGGAACACAGCTGTATGGGCTTGTAGAGCCTCAGATTTGCAAAAGACTAACTGCTAAGTTTGTTAAAATACTAAATTCACAGTTCTTAATTGTCTTGGCCTGACTCTATGCTAAAATATGAAGCTATCTGATATGTGCTGTTTCAGCCTCAGTACATGCTCTGCTGAACTGAAAGCAGGCAGAGAGGCTCAATGAACAAAACTTAAGACTCTGGGAACACTGCAGATTTAGGACACTCCTTTGTGGGGCTTTAAACTACGAAAATATCGCTGGATGCTGACTGGACTGTCTGGGTCGCATCCACATGCCCACAAGAAACTACTTCCTCTCTGATGGGCCCATCTAAAATTAGGCTACTGATCAACGCTACATTTCTGATGAGGAGCTAATTCCATTCCTAACATGGGATTCCTGCCAAAAGCTGCAAGCTGGAGGAGAACACATCACAAGGAATGTGACCCCATCTACCCACTCCACTCCTGACAGATTGGATTCTAGACTCCCGCTGGGGGATGGCCCACTGCTGTTGACTTGTGTTCAGGTTTCCAGATTAGTTATAATTTACAACAAAGGACTGAGAGCCTGACTGTACTACCCTCACCTGTCTTCTGGTAAACACACCTTAGTGAGGCGTTTTACCATATTTTGCCATGTATAATGTGCACTTGTTCACCCAAATTTTTTAGGGAAAAATACGGATATGCATTATACATGGGTATAATGATTACATACTATGGGTATAATGACCCCGTGTATAATGTGCACAAAAAAAGTGGGTGTATGTCTTGGCTGGTGTGGCTCAGTGGACTGAGTGCTGGTCTATGAATCAAAGGGTCACCGGTTCAATTCCCAGTCAGGGCACATGTCTGGGTTGCAGGAAGGAATCCCAGTGGAGGGCATGCAAGAGGCAACCACACACTGATATTTCTTTCCCTCTCTTCTCTCTCCCTTCACCTCTCTAAAAATAAAATAAAATCTAAAAAAAAGAAAGAAAGAAAGAAAAAGTTGGTGTGCATTATATACAGCAAAATAGGGTAATTACAGCTAAATACAGCTTTAAAAAAAAAGGGATTGACCTTTTCTAGGCTGCTCACTAAACAATTAGGACACACACAAAAGGGGGAAGTTATGTTAACCCCATTTTGAAAATGTTTGAATAGTCAGGATTTAATCCTAACCCTAAACATAATGTGTCTTTCTGATCAAATTATATAAAACTTTTTTGAAAATGTTTTTGTACCTCTTGCACTCAATCTTTGTGGAGAGAAGGTCTTTGTGAGAACAGGGGATGACTGGAAAATGTAAAGCTATGACTGTTAAATGGGACACAATCATTTTGTAACAACAGGTGAAATAAAAACCTGGCACCTTGGAAGGCACGGTAGAAGGTGTTAATGATGTTTCTCCGAACTATTCTTGAAAGTTCTCCTTTTCTTGAAGAACCTCCCAATGCTGCCTTTCCAAGAGGCTGTGAGCATCCTGAGTTCACACTGACTGCTGAGCTGTGATCACACCTGACAACCAGACTATAAGACAGCAGAAGACAGCTTAGTTCCTGCACTTTCTGTGTACAACACCTCTAGATGTCATTCATATTTGTGAGGTAGATGAACTGATGTCACTGGTAAAGCAAATCTGTTTAGAAGTGTGCCTTGAAGGCAGTCCTGAAACCAAATACTGGACTGAGTTAACTGGGCCAGACTGGGAATCTTAGAGTGGGAGAACCCACTCTAAGAGGTGACACTGAGGGCTTTGTTAACCTGTATCACCTAATAATATATGTAGTGCTTGGGGTATCCTAACAATTGTGAATTCTTTGTTTCCAGGGGTATTATGTGTAGTCAGTCTCTCAAACTGTACTTTTTTGTGTGTAAGCTATTAGGACTCATTCAGCTCTAAAAGGCATTTCGGTCACTTTCCACTTAGTCTGATTTGTGCTATGTCTATATTGATGACTTGGTCTACATAAAAAAGAACTTAAATACAGAAACTTAAGAAGGAAGCCACCTGACTAAGATAGATCTTTATGATTAATGAAAGTTAACCAACTAAAGGTTTAGGCTCTAAAAGGCATAGGCATAAAGATGCCTCAGCCAATTACCAAGGGAATAGACTACATAAAGAGTTACCATAGCTGGCTTAAGATGGCTATCCTTTGAAAGGCCTGCTTGTACTGACTGGCTGGCTGGTTATCTGGACACTTGGATTTATGGAGAGTTCTCACAATTCTCTAACTCAGCCATTTTTAACCTTTTTCATCTCATGGCATACATAAACTAATTACTAAAAATTCTGCAGAACACCAAAACTATATTTTTTGCCGATCCAACAAAAAAAAGGTATGATTTTGATTCATTCACACTGGATAACTATTGTTGTGCTGGCTGTTGTTATTTCTTTAATTTGACAATCTAAGAGAAAAAAGGTCAGCGCCACTGACTAAATTGTCAGGTATTGCATATTTTAAAAATTCTTGTGGCACATAGCACACTGGTTGAAAATTGCTGTCCTAACTGACAGGAGTGATTCAGTGTGCTGAAGTTGTTTGTACAAATAATGTGGTATATGCTAAACACTTCCTTTTCTTCTAGGAGTTTGGAATTTTGGTACATGTTAGGCAGCAGGTGCCCACGTAACCAGGCGTCAATAAAACCTTGGGCAGGGAGTCTCTGGTGAGCTTGCTTAGCAGACAACATTTCACAAATGTTTTCATAACTTTATGATTGGAGATATCAGGCACAGCCTGTTTGACTCCATGAGGAAAGGATTCTTGGAAGCTTTCTCCCAGATTCCTTTGGCTTTGCCCCATGCACCTTTTCCCTTTGCTGATTCTGCTTCATATCCCTTTGCTGTAATAACTCTTAGCTGTGAGTACAACTTAGTCCTGTAAGTCCTTCCAGCAAATCACCAACACCCAGTGCTAATATTGGGGACTCCTGACATAATTGTCTTACATTAGAAAACTGCTTTAAAATTGTGTCAATATTTGAAAACCAATTAATGTAATTCATTATGTCAGTGAACAAAAACAAAAAAAATCACATGATCATATCAATTGATGTAGAAACAGCATCTGACAAAATCCAACACCCATTCATGATAATTTTCAGTGAAGTAGGAATAGAAGGGAACTACCTCACCTTGAGCAAGAACATATACAAAAGAACCTACAGTTAACATCATAATGATAAGATATTAATACTTAAAGCGTTCCTACTAAGAACAGGTACAATGCAAGGATGACCCTCTCACTACTCCTTTTTAATATCATACTGGAGGTACTAGCTAATGCAGTAAGACAAGAAAAGGAAATAAATGGCACAAAGAATAAGGAAGAAACAAAACTGCCTTTGTTCACAGATACCATGATTATGATATACAAAAGAAAATACAAAAGAATAAACCAAAAAACAAACTTGTAATATACCAGGTTAACATACAAATGTAAACCACTTTCCTATATACCAGCAAAGAACAAATAGAATTTGAAATTAAACACACACTAGCATTTACATAACCATTCTAAAAATAAAATACTTAGGTATAAATCTAACAAAATATGTACAAGCTCTATGAGGAAAAATGCAAAACTCTGATGAATAAAATCAAAGAAGAACTAAAAAGATGGTCAAATTTTCTATAGTCATGAACAGGAGACTCAATATTGTTAAGATGTAAATTCTTGATCTATAAATGCAATGCAATACCAAAAAGAAACCCCAGAATGTTATTTTGGAATTATCAACAAACTGATTCTAAAGTTTATATGAAGAGGTTAAAGATCCAGAATAGCCAACATAATACTGAAAGAAGAAAAATGTCAGAGGACTAATACTATCTGACTTCTAACACACTATAAAGCTATAGCAATACATTAACAAAACAAAATACGGTAGACAGTCATGAAATAAGACCAACCTAAATATAGTCAACTGATCTTCGATGAAGGAGCAAAGACAGTCACTTCAAGAAATGGTACTGAAACAACTGACCATCCACATGCAAAACAACAGCAGCCCAGAATCTACAGAAAGATCTTACACCCTTTATGAAAATTAACATAAAGTGGGTCAGATCACAAGGATAAGATAGTGAAGCATGTGGAAGTTAGACTCACCTCCTCCCAAGACCAAACCAGAATTACAACTAAATTATATATCAACCCAAATAACCAACTGAAAACTAGCTGAACAGAAGTCTTACAGCCAAGGATTTATAGAAGATACAATATTGAGACTGCTAGAAAGGGTGGACAAATAAAAAAGGCTGGCCCAGAACCCACGTGCAGTGGTTGAGAATCCACAGGGGTATCTCAAATGCAAATGTCCCTTTGAGTAGCAACAGCCTCAACTCCAGGCTGGGCTCCTCAGCCCAAAGCATTGGTGCTGGGAAGAGGAGACCACATAACATCTGACTGAAATCAGTGGGGACTCTGTCCGTCCAAGTGAAACGGGAGATAGCTGGAAACCCAGGCACACTTTTAAAGGACCAGTGGACAAAATCACTTGCAGGCACTCATTTTAGTCTCTGGAATAGGGCACTTGGAGGGGACTGGAGTCATACAGGGAGAGATTGGGTGATGTGGCAACTGGGATAGGGCTAGAGGAACAGCCGCCAAAGTCCCTGGGTTGAGTCCCTCTCCCACACCATACACACACACCATCTTTCCTGGGTGGAGCACACCCTTGTACATGGCAGTAGCCTGGGGAGATGTACTAGCTCTATCCTGGTGACTCCCTGAGGTGCCATCCTGTGGAGTTCACACCCCTTGCAGGGATCAGGCGAAGGCCAACCTGGGCCTATGTTGCAGTCTTTCTTGAAAAACTTTTGAGAAAACCTGGGCAAAATCAGGGGGTGCCAGAAATACACAGGGAGAGATTTAGCTGAGTGGCTTTAGAATGAGGGCCATTTTTTTCCTGCATGCCCAGTAGGCACTACCATTCCTGCATACAGCCCTCCCTCCACAAGACCAAATCTTAATCTGTCTTAGCTTGAAATCCACTGGATCAACCTTGCTGACACTCTGAGATGCTGTTGGCCCACAGCAAAAGTCCGCAGCCCCCAGGCAGGTAGCAGCTGGCCTTGTCATACCCTGAGATTCTTGCTGAGTGGCCTCATACCCCATACTGGGCACTTACCTAGGTTTTGGGTTTTGGTCCCTGCTTGGTACCTGGTCAGGGCACATATAGGAGGCAACTGATCAAAGTTTCTCTCACATCAATATCTCTCTCTCTCTCTAATATAGCATATTTTCGGACTATAAGACACACTTCTTTTTTTTTTTAAACCACATTTTTTTGCTTCAAAATTCCCCCCCCATTTTCCTCCTCTAAAACCTAGGTGTGTCTGAGGTCCACACCATAAGACACATCTAAGTTTTAGAGGAGGAAAATAGGGGGGAAAATTTTGAAGCAAAACATGTGGTAAAAAAGTGTTTTATAGTCCAAAAAATACTGTGTGTGTGTGTGTGTGTGTATTTAGAAAGACACTATAATTCCTATGTCATGAGGGAAATTTAATTTAAAACAAGATACCCCTAAATGCCTATTAAAATGGCGAAAATCTGGAACACTGACACCACCAAACTCTGCCAAGGATTTGAATGGGAACTCTCATTCATTTCTCTTGGGAATACAAAATTGTAGTCACTGTGGAAGATAGACTGGTGGTTTCTTATAAAACTAAACATACTCTTACCATATGATATATTTGGACAGTAATTGTGCTCCTTGGTATTTACACAAAGGAGTTGGAAATTTATGCCCACACAAAAACCTGCATATGAATGTTTATGGCAGCTTTATTCATAGGTGCCAAAACTTGGGAGCAAATAAGATGCCCTTCATAGGTGAATGAGTAAACAGAATGTGGTACATCTAGAGCAGTACTGTTCAGTACTACAAAGAAATGAGCTATAAAGCTATGACAACATATGGAGGAAACAAGGTCACATTACTAAGTGAAATAAACCAACTTGAAAAGGCCACAGACTATAAGACTGCAACTAGAATAACATTCTGGAAAATGGAAAACCATATGGAGACAGTAAAAAGATCAATGGTTGCCAGGGGTTGGGAGGAGGAAGGGATGAATGGGTACAGCACCAGAGGATCATTTAGGGTACTGAAAATACTCTGTATGGCATTATGAGGATGGATACATAACACTATACATTTGTCCAAACTCTTAAAATGTACAACACTAAATGTAAATGAACCCTAAGGTAAATTACGGTTTTAAGGATTATGATGTATTAATGTTAGTGCATGAACTGTAACAACATACCACTCTGGTGAGTGATGCTGACAGAGAGGCCACGCACATGTGTTGGTGAAGGTGACATATGGAAAATTCCTCGCAATTTTTATGTGAACCTAAAAAGCTCTAAAAAAATAGTTTTAAAAAATAAGACTTGAATCTTAATCTTTGTACTAATCCCTCTGCATTTGTCTCCTTAACTCTTCAGTGGGCATCAGTTATTGTGAGAAAATTAAGTATTTCAGCACAGTATCTAATATAGAAGGCATTTAACAAATATGTACTTTCCAGTTTTTTTCTTTCCAGAAACTTTTTTTCTGCTTACTTACTGGTTCATACACTTTAGGATGGTTGAAAGAGCTCAGTATCTGACCACTAGATAAGTGCTGAATGACTGCCCAAACTGAAACTGTAAGACAATTTCCAAAAAGTGTCTTATCATTACCTTCTTCCAATGGATTTCTGAATAGTCCTGGAAATTAGAGTTACTCAAACTAAACCAATACACCCATGCATTAAAATAAAGCAAACAAAAAGATAAGGAAATACATGTTAGGCATACACTAAAATTTAAAACAGGACAAATTTATATTAGTCTTTTATGTCCACAAAATTAAGGAATTTGAATAATTTTAAATGAGATTTCTAAAATTCACAGAGAACTCAAAGTATAAATTAACCCAAACCCATGTTCAAATAAGCTATTTGAAGATCATCAATAGTGTATGAGAATGAATGACTGATTAACCTCTGATGTCACGATCCTTTTTCTTAATCCTCACCCGAGGACATTTTTTTATCATTGATTTTAGAGAGGGAAAAGGAGAGAGAAAAAAAAAAAACATCAATGTTCAAGAGAAACATCGATCAGCTGTCTCCTGCATGAACCTCAACTGGGGATTAAGCCTGCAACCTAGCTATATGCCTTGACCAAGGATTGAACTGCAAGCTTTTGGTATATGAGGTAAAGCTCCAACTACCTGAGCCCCCTGGCCAGAGCCACAATCCTATTTTAATGGTCTATAAATAAACAAATATATTTATGCACACACATACAAATACCAACACATACATATAGAATGCAAGTGTGTGTATACCAGGTTATAATATATAAAATTACTTCTTACATGGGTTATAGCTTTAAAAATATTAACATATATTGTCTCAGAATAACTTCTGATAGGTACACAGAACACCTGTAAACTACTTGTACACTGATGCTTGTTTTGGCATTATATATAACTGCATGGCTTGGCAAAAAGCAGGGCCCACTATAGCATGAAATTGGCTGAGTGGTTTCACTGTGGACCCCAATTGTTGATCATTTAGCTTTATTCTTTTAGACTAAATGAAGGAAGGGAGCGGGGGAGCTCTCACATTTAGTTTGTATGCTTCAGCTTAATCTCATTTCAGAATGGTGCCTCACCTCAGCTGTCTGTCCCTGTGTTTATGGCACACTTCATCCAGCTAATATACCTCCTTTCTTCTTCCAGAACACCAGAGCAATAGCTCAGTTGAACAGAATGGGGCAGAAGATTTGGCTAAATTTACTCCTCATAAAAATTGTCAATCTCTGCTTTTTTTAGCCACATCCCAGACGACTTCATTCAGTAACCAGTGCCTACAATTCCTCTGTGGGCTTTTTTTTTTGGGGGGGGGGTACTCTTTAGCACTTATCATGCTGCTTTATCTTTCCTTTAACAACTGCAGAATTAGGTTTGAACTTTAATTTTGCACTTGTCTTTTGTGTGTGTGCTCTCTAGCTTTCTAAAGCTTTTTTTTTTTTTTAAGATTTTTACTTAGTTTTAGAGAGAGGGTAAGGGAGGAAGAGAGGGAGAGAAACATCGATGTACAAGAGAAACATGGATCCACTATGTCTCACATGCCCCTAACCAGGGACCTGGTCCCACAACCCAGGCACGTGGCCTGACCACAAATCTAACCAGTGACATTTAAGTCTCAATCCACTGAGTCATACCAGCCAGGGCTCAAAACTTTTTGAAGTCTTTTTTCTGCTGTAGTCTCCTCTCTTATTCCTTTCCACCTTAACATAAAATTTTAATATAACATACAATTTACCATTTCAATCAATTTTAAGTGTACAATTCAGAAGCACTAAGTATATTGATATTGTTGTGCAACCATCACCAACATCCATCTCCAGAAATTTTTCATTTACCCAAACTGAGAATCTGTAACTTTTAAACAGTAATTCCCCATTTTTCCCTTCCCCCAGCCCCTGGCAACTTCCATTCTGTTTCTATAAAGTTGTGTGTGTGTGTGTGTGTTTAATTCACTTTTCTAAAATGGAGATCAATCTAGTCCATTCAGTTCTAGGACAAAGTCTTTGATCATCTTCACCTCTTCATTTCTCTGTTCTCACTTTCTAGAACTCCTATACAATTAGGAGATCCATTATTTCACAATGCATCTCCTGACTATATAACGTTCTAAACTTTCTCTGGTATTTTCTTTTTTCTCAAGTTTTAAAAATTATATTTTGATTATGCTATTACAGTTGTCCTGATTTTCCCCCTCCACCCAGCATGCTCCACTCTCTCAGGCAATCCCCCAACCTTGTCATGTCCACAGGTCATGTATATAAGTTCTTTGGCTACTCCATTTCTTATACTGTACTTTACCTCCCCATGGCTATTCTTTAACTACCTATTTGTACTTAATCCCCTCACCTCTCCACTCATTATCCACCCCCCCCCACCTCTTTATCTTTAAACGTTGGCATTTTAATTTGATGTGTCTTGGTATGGGCTTCTTTGTGTCCATCATTTTGGGACTCTGTGCTTCCTGGACTTGCATGTCTATTTACTTCACCAAACTAAGGAAATTTTCTTTCATTATTTTTTCACATTGGTTTACAATTTCTTGCTCTTTGTCTTCTCCTTCTGGCACCTCTATGAAGCGAATGTCAAATTGCTTAAGGTTGTCCCACAGGTTGCTTATATTATCCTTGTCTTTTTGGATTCTTTCTTTTTCTTTTTGTTCTGATTGGTTGTTTTCTGCTTCTTTATGTTCCAAATCATTGATTTGATTCTTGTCTTCATCCACTCTACTGTTGTTTCCCTCTAAATTGTTCTTTATTTCAATTAGTGTATCCTTCATTTCTGCCTGGATCTTTTTTATGCTGTTGAGTTCCTCACAAAGTTCCTTGAGCATCCTTATAACCAGTGATTTGAACTCTGCATCGGATAGATTGTTTATTTCCATTTTGTTTAGCTCTTTTTCTGGAGTTTTTATATTTCATTTGGGCCATGTTCTTTGTCTCTCCATTTCAGCAGCGTGTGTTTCTTTCTATGTATCAAGTAGAGCTGCTATGACTCTGTGTCTTGGTAGTGTGGACTAATGTAGTAGGTGTCCTGTAGGGTTCAGTAGCACAGCCTTTCCTATTGCCCAAACTGGGTACTCCAGGTGTGCCCTTTGTGTGGGCTACCCTCCTTTTGTAGTTAAGCCTTGACTGCTGTTGGCAAATCAATGAGAAAAATTTACCCAGGCAGCTGCAAGGACTGGCTGTGACCACTAAGCACAAACCTCTGCCCTTCATGGAATATCAGTTTTGCAGGGGCAGGGTGGTGATCTTCCAACATGGTCTGTAGCTGTCCACTGGGTGCACTGGCCTTGGGGTTTCCCAGGTAGTATAGGCCAAGATCCGCCGCCACCTGTGTTTTGCCCAGGGCCACCCTGCACGAGTTATAAACAATCTGAGATGGCTGCTACTTGTGCTGGGCTTGGAGATTTCCAGGTGAAGCCAAGATGTGAATCTAAGCAATTCCAGGCCTGGGACTCACTGAGGCCAATTGCTGTTTGTTTAAGAGGATTCAGGAAGTTGTGATGTATGTTCCAAGACTAGCCATTCATATGGAAAAGCAGCTTGAGTGGGCTCTAAGGGGGAGGGCTGAGAAAAGAAACAATGGCCTCTGCTTGCCTGGATGCCTCCCACTGCATGCCACTGGTACCCCTCAAGCCACTACCCTGCTGCCAGAGCCCAGAGGGAGTTGGTATGCGTAGGCAAGTCCATGTATAGGTTCTTTAAGAGGAACTGCTTAGGCCTCTAGAAGTGTCTTCCCTGCTGCTTTTTGCAGCCTAAAGTTTTGGGGACTCACATTCTTGGCACTGGGACCCTAGGCTGGGGGATGTGGTATGGGGCTGGGATTCCTGGCTTCCAACATATGCCTCCCAAATTTTTATCCACCACAGGTGGATGTGGCACCAGCCTGTTCCAACTCTGTGCCCCTCCTACCAGTCTGGATGGATGTGGTTTCTTTAAACCTATAATTATCACACTTCTCTATTCAACTTGATTTCTGACAGTTCTGAGCAACAGTTGTTCTATATTTTAGTTGTAATTTTGTTGTGGTTGCATGAAGAAGCAAGCCACATATGCCTACACTGTCATCTTGACCAGAAGTCATTCTATCTCTTTTCCTTTTTGTTCTACTTTTAGGAAGATTTTCTTCAGTTTATCCTCCATCTACTGTACTAAATTTATTTTTTAAAAGATTTTATTTATTTTTAGAGAGAGAGGAAGGAAGGGAGAGGGAGAGAAACATCAAGTGTGAGAGAGACATTGATCAGTTAGTTGCTTCTTATACACCCCCTACTGGGGACAAGGCATGCAACCCAGCCACGTGATCTGACTGGGAACTGAACCACCAACCTTTTGGTTCGCAGGCTAGTACTCAGTCAACTGAACCACACCAACCAGAGATATTGTACTGAACTTAAATTTCAGATATCATATGCTAATTTCCATAGCTCTTTCTTGTCATCTGGTTGCTCCTTTGTCTCTAGTATCCTAATTTTTGGATCATGGATGTAACATGCCATCTCTATGAAGATACTGATCTTTTAAAAACTTTTGTAGATTTGACATAGAGATGTCTATTCTCCTCAAATTTATCTACAGAGTTAATGTAATTACAATCAAAATCTTCCCAGGACTTTTACGATATAGACCAGCTGAGTCTAAAATTTACAGTCAAGTCATACCTTGGTACTCATCAGCTTCATAACTTGTCAAACACTTGTCAGATTTTCACAAGAAAAAAATGTTTTGAGCATTTGGCGCTTGCTTGGGACTCATCACACTTGCTATAACTTGTATAAGTCACAACACCGCCCCACAAGAGAAAATGCTTCATTGTTCAGTGCTCATTGTTTTTGGCACTTATCATGAGTTCCAGAATGAATGAACGATGAGTACCAAGGTACTACTATAAATGAAAAGGCAAGGGAACTGAAATAATTAAAACATTTTTAAAGAATAAAATTGGAAAAAAACACTAATTGATCTTATGACTTACTCTAAAGCAACAATAATTAAGACAATTTGGTACTGACAAGGAGATAGACATATAGATTCATGGAATAAAAAAAAGTCCAGAAATCCATACACATATGGTCAATTCATTTTTGACAAATATACTGATACAATTCAATAGTTTGTTGTTTTTTTAAACCAAATGGTTTTGGGACAGCTAGTTATCCATGTTCAAAGAGAGAGCGGGAAGAGGAGAGGAGGAGAAGAGGAGGGCAGGGGAGGGGAGGGTGGGACACTTGAGGAACATAGGTATTATGGTAGAGAGAGGCTGAAACAAATAAATAGGGGAGCTGGGTGGAGGTGGGCAAAGCGGGTAAAATGGGGGACATCTATAATAGTGTTGACAATAAAAAATTTCTAAAAAATAAAATAGTCTGTGAAATAGTTCAGCTGACTTCCAGTCAAGATGGAGGAGTAGGTAAACACGGCTTGCCTTCTCCCACATCTACAGAAAAAACTACAATTAAACTGCAAAACAACTATCACCAAGAACCGTCAGAAAATCAAGCTGTATGGAAGTCCAACAACCAAGGAAAAAGAAATCACATTCATCCAGATGAGTAAGAAGGGTAGAGACACAGAATAGTCAGTCCCACACCCATGTGTGGTAGATAAAAATTGGGAGGCATACCTCGGGAGTGAGAGATCCCAGGCCCACCAGACGACCCAGCTCAAGACTCCAGTGCCAGGATGGTAAGTCTCATACTTCTGGCTGTAAAAACCAGTGGGGGTTGGAGCAGCAGAAGAAACTACAGGATTCTCAGGCATCTCTTTTTAAAGGGCCCACAGTGGACTTAAGACTTACACAGACTAACTCCCCCTGGGCTCCAGTACTAGGGCACCAGTGGCATACAGGGAGAAACTGCAGTGTCTGGAATCATGGCAAGTACCAGGGACAGCTTCCTCCCAGTCAAAACTCCAGAGGCCACGCAGCAGCCACTGTCACTTTTCTGAGCCTTCCCCCACAGAGTCACAGAACAACAGCACAGGTTGCCCTGCCCTGGCAATTACCTAAGGCTCTACCCAACACAACTTATGGGTATACTTTTGTGTAACAGGTGATACTACTGAAAAAGGAAGTCAAAGCAGCTCTACCTAAAACACAGGAACAAACACAGGGAGGCTGTCAAAATGAGGAGACAAAGAAACATGACCAATGAAAGAACAGAAATAACTAAACAAAATGCAGATAACCAATCTATCAGATGCAGAGTTCAAAACACTGGTTGTTAGGATGCTCAAGGAACTTAGTTGAGGACCTCAACAGCATTAAGAAGACCCAAGCAGAAACGAAGTTTACACTCAGTGAAATTAAAAAAAAAAAAAACTACAGGGAATCAACGGTGGAGTGGATAAAGCCAAGAATCAAATCAATGATTTGGGACGTAAGGAAGAAAAAAAACCCATTCAATTAGAGCAGCAAGAAGAAGAAGAATCCAAAAAGATGAAGATTATGTAAGCAACCTGTGGGACAACTTTAAGCAATCCAACATTCGTTTCATAGGGGTGCCAGAAGGAGAAGAGAAAGAGCAAGAAATTGTAAATCAACGTGAAAAAAATAATGAAAGAAAAATTCCCTAATTTGGTGAAACATGTCCAGGAAGCACAGAGTCCCAGAGAAGACAGACAGAAAGAGGCCCATACCAAGACACATCATGATTAAAATGCCCAAGGTTAAAGATAAAGAGAAAATCTTAAAAGCAGCAAGAGAAAAGCAGATAGTTATCTACAAAGGAATTCCCATAAGACTGTCAGCTGACTTCTCAGCAGAAACATTGCAGACTAGAAGGAACTGGCAAGAAGTGTTCAAAGTGACGAAAAGCAAGGACCTACAATCTAGAGTACTCTGTCCAGCAAAGATATCATTTAGAATGGAAGGGCAGATAAAGTCCTTCCCAGTCAATATAAAGTTAAAGGAGTTCATTATCACAAAGCCATTATTATATGAAATGTTAAAGGAACTTATTTAAGAAAAAGATCAAAACTATGAACATTAAAATGGCAATAAATTCACAACTATCAAGAATTCACTCTAAAAATCAAACTAAGCAAACAAGCAGAACAGAAACAGAATCATAGATGTGGAGATCATTTAGAGGGTTACCAGTTGGGAGGGGGAAGAGAGAGAATGGTGGAAAATATGCAGGAATTAAGAAGTACAAACTGGCAGGTACAGAATAGACAGGGGGATGTTAAGAACAGTGTAAGAAATGGAGTAACCAAAGAACTTACATGCACGACCCATGGACATGAACTAGAGGGAGTTGGGGGTTTGCCAGAGGGAAGGGGCATACCAGATGGAGGGTGGCAAAGGGGGGAAATTTGGGACAACTGCAATAACATAATCAATAAAATACATTTAACAAAGAAGAAATTAACCATGACATAAGGTGCAAGTACAATGTACACAAAATTAACTAAAAATAGTTTACAGATCTAAAAACATAACTTAAAACTTTAAGAACAGGAGAAAATCTTCATGATTTGGGATTAGACAGAGTTCTTAACATGACATTCAAACATGATCTACAAAAGAAAAAAATGATAAATTAGATTTTATTAAAATTAAAAACCTTTATACTGCAAAAGACACTGTTGTCAAAGAGACTGAAAGGACAAACTACAACTGGGAGAAAATATTCACAAATCACATAACTGATAAAGGAAAGACCACAACATGGATGAACCTCAAAGGTATTATGCTGAATAAAAAATCCAGTCCCAAAGTTTTACATACTATATGATTCCATTTACACAATATTTCTGAAAAGATAAAACTATAGTGGTGAACAGATCAGTTACCCCAGGGACTAGGAGTGGAATGGGGTATAACTAGGACAATGGAGTTTTTTGTAGTGACAGAACCGTTTTGTATTCTGATTATGATAGTGATTAGACACTATACTTTATTAACATTCATAGACCTTTATACCAATAAAAGTCAATATAACTAAATAATTTTAAAATTAAATTGAAAAAATACTTCCTCTGTTCCTTGATTATCAATTATTTAAGTATCCCCCCTGTTTGTTTCAGCCTCTTTCTGCCATAACACAGATGTTCCTCAAGTGTCTTTTTGGCACACTATCCACAGTGAAGTACTTAAAAATGACTGGGAACTGTATTGTGAATAGTTGGCAAGAAAGAGAGTCAAATGCTTTCAATTGTGAGAAAGGAAGAGAATACTATGCTGATGTAACCAATATACTGTGTATTGGGTGATGCTAAATAACACCTTGGAAGTTATCAATGAATCAAGTGGCCTTGGGTTTATATAGAAGAAAATCAGAGTAATTCTTGTTCATATTAGGGCTACAGGTGCCCACCAAATAATGCTAACAGAAAAAGAATTTTCATTACACAGCTTTCCAAAAAAATCATATACCTACTCGTTCTTCACATACTTCAGATTCTGTTATTGGGCAATCACTATGCGTCAAAAAAGCACAATACAAAGACACTTTTTTTTCATAGTTCCATTTCTTTTCTGTTACTTAAAAATAAATCAAAATACAAAGACATTTATTTTTCTATCAGGTCCTACCTTCTTCTTTCTAAATGAAAGATCATTTCAAAATCATAGGCTCATCTGATGTTAGTCAAACTCTTCTACTGCTAAATAACTATAATAGCCCTGAACCTAAGGAAACTGGTTTAGAATCTGGGGTCATTTTACTATTTTCCTGTCCTTCAATACTATCCCACTGATTCAATCTATGAAACATGCTATTACAAAGTGATTTCAGAAGTGAACCTATCCTACAAGCACTGTATAATACTTTCTATTGTATTGTAAGATGAAAGATACAATTTCTAATGTTCTTTGTGCATGAAGTCAAGCATTAAGAAAACTGGCAAACACCCTGTGTGGTCTGTTGCCATTTCTGCAAAAGAATCTTCTTGCGATGAATAATTTATACTTTAGAGTAATGCCTTCCCCAAATATCCTACCACAAGCTGCTCTAATAATGAAAGGTATTTCTCCCTTAAATCCCTTGAACAAAACATACCAAACAAAAACTTAATGTAAGATAAAGAAGGAAGAGATGTAAGCTGAAAGGAAACACCCATAGTCTATGGTGGTAGCATTGCTTTTAAGTCAAAGGACACTAATTAACAGTAAAGACAAATTCTAAAGGATTAGAGCCTTTTACAACATGATTGCTTCAGTTTTTAATTCACTGATTTTACATCATACTTATTTTACATAAAGACAGTCATATTCTGTTAAAAATCAAAGGTCTACAAATGCTATCATACATTATCTTCCAGCATATTTTTATTTACCCAGCAGCTGTTCCACCCTTCTCTGGTTAAGAGCAATCCAATTTTTCTGGAGAAATCCCCTTCCACCACAATCAGGACATGCTTTAGGTAGGGTGGGCTCCTTTCCAGTGGCGAGCATATGGCTCAAATCTGGCTATTCAGTGTTTGCTATTACCCTAACCACACTCATTGGTTCATATTATGCAAATTCGACCACTGACCTAATTCTAGGACTTGCTGGAGGAACCAAGAAAGAAGTATTTCCTTCTGAATGAAGACAGTCACCACTTTTTATAGTATGAGTTTTCTCCCATTACCACTGGCCCATAGCTACCTGGACTAATAAGTTAAGGATGGACATCTGACCCAAAGTGAAACTTTCAGGCGAGCCAGTAAGCTGTAGCCTATTACAAGATCTGGTTAAAGAGTTTACCCCAAAGGGAAAGCTCTACATTAGTCACTAATTTAACCAATCAGATTCTCTCTCACACAGAAGTTGAAGGTATGAGAAAGGAACAAGAATGAACTAGGAACTGGGCTTTCATACTTTATTATTTCTTCTCAATCCTCTATAACCCTTACCTCTAGACCTACCCTCTCAGGTCCCATTCTTATCTCATGAACTAAGCAGAAGCATACAGATAAAATTCCTTCATCTTCTCATAGTCAATCCTATAAACTTATTCGCATTCATTATTCTTTTCTTCTGTTATAGAAGGAAAGGGCATCCATTCCCAAGCAAAGGCAAATGTTCTATTTATGCCACGGACCCCTTAAAATTTATGTTCTTTCACTTACCTTACCCCATTCCTGTGCCATCAGTTCCCCAAAATCTAGAGAATGATCTAGGACTAGATTACTTATCAGCATGCAAACATGTTCTATTATTTTACCATCATTAAAATATCTCCTCCCTTAAAGGATGGTCTTCTCAATAAATGCTTGGTCAACTGTATCTACACTGGGGGAAAAAAAAGTCTTGAACCTTACATAAAACCCCACACAAAAGTCAAATTCCAAATGAATTACAGATCTAAATGTGAAAGGCAAAACAATAGTGCTTTCAGAAGAAAACATGGGGGAGCAGCTTCATGACTGTAGGGAAAGCAAAAGTATCTCGAATATGACACTGTTAATTACTTCACATCCATAATGTTATTGTCTTTTCCCCCAAAATTGTTTCAAATCTCTATATTTTTTAAAGATAACACACCTAATTAGGGTTTTACCTCTGCCACAATCCTTTCATTCCTTCTTCTTATAGAAAAACCACTATCTTGAAATTGGTAGAATAATCTAGCTATTCACCAGCAGAACAGATAAAATGGTGGTTAATCATTCAATAGAATACTATGAAGTACCTAAAACATATAAAAAATCTATACGATCATTGTATAAAAGAATGTTTATTTTTCCCTCACCCAAGGACATTTTTTTTCATTTCTTTTAGAGAAAGAGGAAAGGAGAGAAAGAAACATAGATCAGCTGTCTCCTATATGCACGCTGACAGAGGATCAAACCCTCAACCCAGGTATATGGCCTGACCAGGAATTGAACCCGCAACCTTTTTGGTTTACAGGACGATGTTCCAACCAATGGAGCTACACCAGCCAGGGCAGGAATGGTTTTTAAAATCCAATCAAAATGTAAACTTGTGAGTAGGCAGTCCTATACTTCTTTATATTTTCCATAAATAGGAGTTAAAACACTCAAGTAGAAAAAAATACAGGCCCCAAATATAATAATACTTAAAATCACATTTGTCCTGAGTTTTCTTGGAGGTGTTTATTGAACCCATAAAAAGCAGCATAACTCTGAACATATCAGAGTCAGAAATTTATTACCTATGTATTTTGCTTACTATAAGCATAGCTATCAGCTAGAACTCAATTCATCATACTGAGGCATTTCAGCAGCCTTTTTACACTAACTTCTAAATAAAAGGATAAAACTTGAAAAGGGTGTTGAGAGTAACACTTCTTCCCCATTCCTAATGCTTTCTTCCATTTGCAAGGAATCCAAATGAGTATCTTATTCCTGAACCTCATGTACTCCAGGGATTAGGAGAGAAAATACTAGATATGCTAACTGTTTTTACCTTAATTGGTTCAGAACCCAGGGAAGGAATATAAGTCTTCCCAAGCTTCAACAAAATATCAGGTTTCTCAAACATCTTTTAGGGAAGGTGAGAAACATTAAGTTTTGCCCCTTTACACAAAGTATCACTGATCCTCATAAAAATGAAACTTCCAAAAGTGACAGCCAAATTGTACTATATAAACGTAAGCTATAAAGAACACAATTCCCATCAACGAATTAACTTTGCTTTTCTTTGAAGAAATGAAATTTACAGGTTTAATATTACAGAGTTAATTTTCAGATGATGTTGTTAATGACAATATTCAACAACAGTGCAATACATGTGCAGACGTTGTACAACTACTTCATCCAGATAATGTGGCAATTTTTCTGACAACATTTATCTTCCTGGTTATATTCCATCCAAAAGACAGACTGAGGAGAAAGCCTGGAGCTTCTTTTGATCTTTTGTGTCCCAACCTGAAAACCTTACAATGGTACTCCAATCTTATTTCACAAGGGTTCTGAGGAAACTGACAAACACCATACTGATAATTACTAAATAAGTGCTGTGGAAGGCATACAGTATATACATGGAAAGAATATAAGCTTTGGAGCCATGAAGAGCTTCTAGGCTCAAATTCTAATTCTAGTCCTTACTTGCCCTCATTTTGTAAAATAGAAGCCATAATATAAGTATACTGCCTCACACTGTTGATATCTAGTCTTTAGTCACTTTAAAATACTGCTTGAAAACAGGAACTATTTTACACACTTCTGTACCCCCCATTATATTCACATAGTACTCTATAAATTATATACTTACTTAACATGGACTAGATTTTAATACACCAGATAAACTTTCTACCTAATAGGTGAGGTGACCTTCCTTCCAGATCTCATTCCCAAAAGCATCCAACCCACTCCACTTCAACTAACTTAACTTCATCAAATCTGATCTTGTCCAATTACGTTTTAAAACCTTCCCAAGGCTCGAAGCCCTTAAGAACTTAAGGAAAAATCCCCACCAAGACCAGAATTTATCTCATCACTGCCTCTGGTAACTCAGACCCATCTCTAAACTACTAAAGCTTCCATAATGTTCATCCCATCTCCCACTATAAGCTCCTCCCAAAAAAGCTAACCCCTACTAGTCACCCAGCTTGAACTACTAAAGCTTCTGTAATGTTCTTCCCATCTCCCCCTATAAGCTCCTCCCAAAAAAAGCTAACTTCTACTAGTCACCCAGCTTAGAAGCCATTTTTCTATCAAGTTTCCTGATTATACAGTTCACCGACCCTCAACAGTTAGATGTCCTGCCTCCCTAACTTGATAATACACACAGTTACTATGTAATTCTGTAATGAAATGTTTTATTTTCTTCCTCAGTTATCTGGTAAACTTTTTAAAGATAAGGATTACATAATATTCAGTTTTATACAGTCATATAAAATATCTGCAATATTATTTATTGAAAATGATGATAAAGTCTGGGGTCCTCAATACCATTAGTTTTCAATTTGATAATCATGTTTATTTCCTTGTTTGCTTATAAACAACTTTGGGGAAAAAGCCATGGCTACCCAACAGGTTAAAGAAAAAGATTCTTAGGCCTTATTCTGCACACATATTTATTATGACACAGAAAGCAGAATCAGCATTATTTTTGTCAAAGAACAGAAAAGATATTTCACCAGAACTTTCTATTCTTTGGGATCTGCTTTGTCTTGGACCCATCCCCAGAGTTTACAGTCACCAAACTGGATTTTACCCCCAGTAAAAACAAGCAGAGCCATGGATAATGAGAGAAGAAATAGAAGCTGCTGCTCAGTCTGGAATGCCATCCTGGGGACCAAAAGGTGACAAATACCTGCTATGATGACTAAACAAAAAGACAAATGAGTCTGCATTCCTGATAGCATTATGGAGCTACCATACCAGGGCTGAATAGCCTACCTCTAATTTCTCATTACTTAAGGAAAAGGAACCACATAATTTGTTTATACCACTTTTAAAATCATCTTTCCTAACTGATAGGAGAGATAATACAAAGTTAGAAGAAAAATTAGGGAAAAGTTAGTAAAATGTAGAATAGGAGAGAGATATTCTCATCAGAAATTATATTTAAAAAGATAGACATTAATGATTATATAAAATACCTCCCCAAAAAATGTATGGTAAGCAATACCATAAACTAAGACAAAAAACAGAACACAGACTGACAAAACATATTTGCAAACAAAGCTAAAGATTGTATCTTATAATACATCAAAGAGAAGCAACAAATTGATTAAGGAAAAAATGAGCAAAGATATGAATAGGCAATTCAGAGAATTGAAAAACCAAAAGGACCAACAAATATATCAAAAGATGCTCTCAGCTTCATAAGTAGTTAGGTAAATGTAGAATTAAGTACCTAAGAAATGTTTTTATACTCACTGTCAAAGGAAAGCATCAGAGATAATTACTGGGGGGAAATTACTTAGACATTCAGATGGCAGAAAGAATTGTGGCAACATTTCTTGAAAATAATCTGGCACTATTTATTAAAATTAAAATGTTATACACTATAATCAAGATATGCACTGCAATCTTGTTCACAGTAGAAGACTAGAGGCAAACAAATGTCCAAAACGAACAGACACGGTTTCAGATTATCTGTTGCTACAGAACAAACCACCCCAAACTTAGTGCCTCAAAACAATGTTATTTCTCACAATTCTGTAGGTTAGCTGGGTGGTTTTTTGGCTGCTTTCACCTCTGGTTCCTCTGCAGTTACATTCTGCTAAAGGGTCAGGTGACTGAGTAGGTCCGAGACAGCTCACTTTCATGCTTGCTGGTTGATGCTGACTGTCAACTGGGGCATCTTGGTTCTCTTCCAAAAGACCTCTCATCCTCTTACAGACTAGACCAGCTTTTTTACATGATAGTCGCAGGAAAGCATTCCTTGCAGACCTCTTAAGGACTAAGCTCCAGAACTCATACATCATTTTCACCATATTTACTGGTCAAAGCAAACCACAGGGCCAACCACAATTCAAGTGATGTAGAAATAAATTCCACCTCTAGATAGGAGAAGCATCACAGTCACATTGCAAAAGGGAATGCATACATTCCAGGATGAGAGGAATTTATGTCCATTAGGGGGGTGTGTGTATGTGTATGTGTATGTCTGGATATACGCACACACAATGGAATACAATATAGTTGTTAACAAACAAGATGCAGAACCTTTACTATTAGTATGTTATCATTTGTGTATAGATAAATTATGTATATATTTTATCACACACGTGTCTGAAAATCCTTGGTAAAATAGTCAAAAATTAATAAAATACTGAGCCATGCAAACTAGTCAGCATGCTGGCTGAGGATGCAGGGCACTGAAGGCACATTAGGAAGGCAAGCAGAGGTGTGAGCCAACTGGTCCACAATGGAGAATGATGGGGTGCTACGTGGGAACTGGGAGTTGCACAGAGTTGAAGACCCTGTGAGGAGTTATAAACCCACCAAGAGACATAGCCAGCAGACCCAGCAGTCAATGATGCAGGGTGGTCTACATGGCAGGGAGAATGATAACACACTGAGCAAGTAGGTAAAACAGCAGATAACCATATTGAGCCTATGTGAAGCCAAGTTTCTCACTGCCAGAGAAGACATTTATAAACATGAAAAGGAGGAAGGCTAGAACAAACCCTTGGAAACTGAACAGGAACTGGAAGTATAGGAACCTAACTTATGTTTTTATAATATAAACACACAGGTAGGGAAATAATTTTTATGTATATGAGTGTGTATATTATATATACATAGATGTGTGTGTATACAAACCATATTCACATACTCATACATTTCCTAGTTTCTGTAAGTAATGACACCCCAATAGTAAGGAGCACACTAAGACCCTAATTCTTTGTTTTTAAATACCATGTTTTACAAAAATAAACAACCACCACCACCACCAAACAGGGCCCCTTGGAGAAACAGCTGATTCTAGGACTAGACCAGGCAAAGTACAAGATGAACCAGGAACAGTATGTTCTGCCAGAAATGCAGAATGAATGAGATGGACACATGATAAATAGTCATGGGAGCCAGCTTGCAGAGGCTTCTAATGGCTAAATCAGGGATAATTTAAATAGTAAAATAAACAATAACAGTAATAAATCACAACACACTAAAGATCATTGAAAACTATGAGTTCTTACTGATTTAATAAATCACTAAATAAATGGTGGAGAAAGGAAAATTCTAACTTACACACAAAAAAATGCCAATACATGTAAAAAGAGTAACACAAATAAAGAAATGTTATTTGGCAATTATCATAAAAGTGATTAATTAGAGTGGGAGTCATCAATGACACTCAGACTAAGGCTAGTGAGAGAAACAGGATGCTGGCATAATTTTGGTACACCTCTCCACAAATACTGATCAAATACAAAAGCACACCAACACGAACGCAATGTTAGCGTGGCGATGTTTGCCACTGCATGCCTCTGCATGCAGTGCACTGAGAAGGGCACGGTCTCATTTCTGTGGTATTCCTACCAGGAACACATGACCTGATTGGAGTCACGAGGAAACATCACATGGACCTAGGTTGGGGGTCATTCTATAAATGTAGGGCCTGTACTTTCTAAAACTGTCAAAGAAAAAAGCAGCTGAAGAAGTCTGAAGAGACATGACAATAAAAACAACATATATTCCTACATGGGATCCTGTACCAGAAAAGAAAGGTATTGTTGAGATAGTCGATGAAATGCGAATAGGTTCTTTGCGCTAGGGAGTGGTGTTGGACCAATGCCCATTTTCTGAGTTGGAGGGTTGGTTATATGCTGGTTATATCAGCGTGTACCTTGTTTCTGAGATAGAGAGTGCAGGGTTTATGGGTGATGGAACACATCTGCAGCTTGCTCTAAAACACAAACACAAGGCCCGCGGGCTGAATCTGGCCCTCCACCTTGTTTTATGTGCCCAGCACCTTGTTTCTACCCTGCAGCAGCACTAAGCTCCTTGTCTCCAGTTAAGGAGTAGTTACATTTATAAAGTCCTAAAATTATATTCGGCCCTTTGAAGGCAACCGCAAGGTTGATGCAGCCCCCAGTGAAAATGAGTTTGATACCCCTGCTCTAAAAGGTTGAGAAAAAAACTATGATAATGAGTATGTAATACATGTATGGAGACAGAAAGAGAGAGGGCAGGTGATGGGAGAAATGCAGTAAAAAATTAACAGTGGTGGAATCTGAGTGAAGGAATACCTTGTACTGTTCTGGAATCTTCTCTGTAAATTTGAAATTATTTCAAAATAATTTTAAAATATGAAATAAATGTATACTATAGAATAGCTAGTGCTAGGGCAAATGATAATCAGCTATTGTCTGAGACCACGACAAAGAATGAAAACCCTGGCTTACTATATTTATTTACATTCCTTCCTTTACAATACTCTGAGGGGATACATTAACAAGGAGGGCAATGTTTTTATGCCTAACTGGAAAAAAGTATCTTAGTGTTTTCAAATGATACCCCTTTCTCTTCATGGACTTCAAAGAGGCATTTTACAGTTCAGTGAGGAAAGGAATCCTGACTTATTCATCTTTTTGGTCCCAGCATCTAACACACTTATAATTTAGTCATTGTTGTGTCCTTGAACAGGAATTCTACACCCAATATTGTTCCAATCAGAAAATAAAGTGACCTGATTATCAAAGTTTCTGCTACAATGAAAAGAGAAACTGTCTATGTGAAATTAAAATACATATGTCAGACTTAGCCTAAAAAATTATTGAGGATTACCTTTCTTAGGAATTTAGAGGAGGAATAATTAATTATCTGCCCTAAAGTCCTAAAAACAGAAAGTGTATAACCAGTAGCAAAAGGTCTTAGCCTAAAGTCTGGCAAATTGTTGACAGTTTTGGGTAAATAATAACAATATTAATAGTAATAGAATTCTTATAATACAAAAGAGACTTTTGGTTGAAAGAGTTGACAGTGGAAGAACATCTTTTAACAAATGTGAGAGGGTCTAAAAATGATTAGATTGAACCATATCAAACTGCTGATAAAGCATATATCCTATTAATAGATGAGTAAGATCAGATTTAAATCTGAAGGAATACATTTTCATTACAGAAATCAAAGCTCTCCAAGGCATTTAGATAGCTGTTAAAATTAAGCTAAAAAAATGTTTAAAGCTGAATAGATTTCATGTATCTCAATACTGTGTCCTTCCTGGATTATACACACATTGTTTAATACATTATAGGCCCTGAGTCCTGACGCTGAACTGGCAAAAAGAATTATGTATGCCAGAAGACCTGTTACAGTTAACCATTATAAACTTCAGAAGTGTCTTTTCAAAGGTTTAAACAACCTAAAATTACCTTTTGGTAACGATTCATCTACTTTGGAAAACCAAAGGTACCTTACAGAATTAGATTGTTTCAATTTAAAGCCTTATTAGGTAATTAAAAACTATTTTAACTATATTACAACTTCTTCCCCTGAAGGAGAAATCGTAAGGTAAAATCTTTTCTAGCATATTATATATAAAACAACATTTAGCATTAGTAGAAACCAGAATTTGTACAGTTTTTAAATGGAGATAAATCCTTCTTAGAACTATTCTAAGAATTAAATGAGCTCTGGGGGTGGAGGGATCAAGAAAAAAATTAAAAGAACTCAAGGACACGGCCAATACTATGTTTGTTGACTGCAGAGGGGGTGGGGAGTGGGTGGAGGTGGTGGAAGGTATAAGGGGGGTAAATGGTAGTGGAAAAAATACAATAAAAATAAGTTATAAAAAAGAATTAAATGAAATAACGTATATAAAGTACTTAGCATGGTGGCTAGGAAGAATTATGCACTCAATAAATAGCATTTATGGTGTTTATTCTTATAGGAAGGATGTGAAACAACCCTGAAACACATTTAAGTGACTTTAAAACTTATTAGAGAAATCTATAAAGGCATACAGACAGAGTAAGTTAAATATCTTAACATAGCAAATTCAATGAGTAAAGCAATCTTATTTATCCTTATAGTCCCAGAATCTACCACAGTGCCTGGCCCCCACAGTAGGTTGTCAATAAACATTTACTGAAATGAAACAAGAAACTAAGTTTTCTGGAAAAGAAACAAAGAGGTAGTCTGAGGTTGTCTGAAAATGAAACTGAGTCTATAAATTACTATGCCTAAGCAAGTCACTTTAAGAAAGAAAATATGATTCCTAAGCATTTTTAGAACCATGCAATAAAAACTCACCTCAGACTGGTCTTTTCACCTCAGACTAGTCTTTTTAATGACTGTGCCACTCTCAAATCTGTTTTGGCAAATGTGTCACATATAAAGTCTAATATTAGAGAGGAGTATTTTTAAATTTCATTTAAAAAAACTGTTGTGTTCATCCTCAAAGGTGAAAAATGTACCAAAAGTATTGAGGAATCTTTTCTAACTTCCATTCAAGGTGAATCAGATGTATTTAATTTCTATTTCTTCCATCTATTTACACACAAAAATTAGCTTAAACTTTTACTTACAAAAGTAAGTTGTAAACACACGTATTTTACTTTCACAAGCTCAAATGCACTCCCCAGACAAAAAAGAGGAAAGAAAGAAAATCAACTCTCTCAAAAGTGGGCAGTAGTACAGAAATACAAAATACATAACAAAACTTCCATGTCTCAACAGTCACCTTTTGGAGCCCACACTTAGGCACATTCTGCTCAGTTTCAGAGACCCTTCGTAATGAAGACTCCAAATCCCCAGTGCAGTGGGCAAGGGAAAAAGTGTAATATGAAAATACAGTCCTGTTTCCATACTCTACCTCCAAGAATAACAGGAATCAGTGAATTTTTTTAAAAGACCTTTTCAAGCTATTGCCCATCACCTCACTAATAATACACTCCACTCTATACAGTGTTTGGCTTCTGACAGTAGTCATTAAGGTAATTTCCAGAGAGACAGCTGGAACTATATCTTCTGAGCCTACTTCAAACCAAAGTCTGTGAACAGTATGAAGTTACAAATCAAATCACAGTCCCAAATCAACTGCTCGAAGGTTTCGAAAACCAACCAACAAACAAATTCTTAAACACATCTACCTTTAACAAAACAACGTTTTCAGGAAAAAGAAAACAATGGTTGACAGTCAACATTACAGAACAGTTTACAGAATAATAACAAAGAACCTGTGATACACAGAGTAAACTTATTCTTAAATTATCATTTGTTTCCTATAGTGCATTGAAAAGTAGCAAATGCATTAAGGCCTGTAAGAGCTATTGTCCCATCACTAACAGCATTAAAATTATTTTTAAATCTATTTTCTGTAGTAATCATTTGTTTCAAAAAGCAAACCAAATTTTAATGAGTAAAACTGCATAGTCCAAAATCTGGAAAAACAGTTAGTTTCTTTTTAAACAAAGCAGCAGGAAGGTCATATATAGAACCAAGGTGTGTAACATCTGTTGATGCTGATCCAAATGTGTGTTTTTTTTTAAAGGCGGGGCTCTCTGGAATTAAGGATTTCAAATAGTATCTTACCAAATATAATCTGATAGAATCTTTAAAAATCACGTTAGTGTTTTTTTACCCACTAACAAAATCTTCCAATACAAAGATGTTCACATTAGACACTTGGTAAATGAAGAACTAAATGTAAATCCAAAACACATTTGAATCATCAGACTTTTGTTTTCACTATTAAAGATCTTACGGAATGGGTCTTCATTTCAATACAAGACTGTTCAATATGCCATTCGTGTGAATAGAGTTTGTAAGAAACATTCTCAAAACGTCCTCAGGAGATGCTTAATGGTTCTAGTCCCAATTTTCTGCGACTCAGAGTAACGTACAGAAAACGGCTTATACAGTTAGCAAGGGAAAGGAATGAAGATCCAAGGGAGAGGCCCATTCTTTTGTTTTGGTGGCAGAAGCTGCAAAAATAAAGGTTCTCAAGAGCCATCTGTACCTACCCCACCCAACAGAGCCCTGCAGAGCACTTTCATCCTTCCGCTCAAGACTCTCTAGCCCTTGAGATCCCGTGGCTCTCCACATCTCAAGGGATGGGCGGTGGAGGCTGTGGGGTCTGGGGTACCGAAAGAAAGAGGAAGGATATAGACCCTTTAAGGACAGTGACGAGATGCGTCTAGAATGGGGAGGATGGGACGCACCAGAGACCCGGAGGCTTGCAAATTCACTGGGAGAAAAGCCCCACGGGGAAGACAGAGGACCATGCCTGTTCAGGAATGGGGACGGACAGACAGACAGACTGACTGACTGACACACAATCCTCCACAGGACCTGGGAGGGCGTGAACTGGGCAGTCCGAAATGGGTTGAGACACCCTCAAACAGACCGGTACCGCGAAGCTGAGACTTACGGTTACTTCCCAGGCTGAGGGTTACGTGTCGGAGGGACCCCGCAGTTCTGCCACCGCCGCGGCGGCCCCAGCCTCTCTCTCGGAGCCGGTGACCTCAGGTTCACACCCTACCCCCCGCCTCACCCACCTGGGCAGGCGCCCCCTACTCGCTGGCCCGGGTGCGTTCGCCGGGCGGAGGCTTTTCGGGCCGAGGGTGCGCACTGGAGCGGGCACGCGGGCACGCTGCGTGAGCCAGAAGCGCCCGCGGCGAGGCTCAGACTCGGCGGGCGACCCCCATCCTTCTCCCACCCGCCGCGCAGCCCCACTCAGGAGAGGGGAAGAGGGGGCGGTGGCTCTTGCCTCCGCCTGGCGGTCAAGTCCGGCTCATGCTCCAGTCTTGCGTGTGCGCGCGCGCGCACAGCCCCAGCCGCCTTCCTCCCCTACCCCGCCTCCCGCTCAGCCGCGCGCCCGCAGCCACCACCTCAGAACCCGAGTCACCCGCCACCAGCCCCAAGCACCCGCAGCCCCAGCGAGAAGCAGCAGAAACGGCAGCTGCACGGCCGCCGACCCGGAAATTCTTCTACAGCCAACCGCGTTGCAGTTCGGGTGTGAACCCGGAAGCGATTTCCTCGCCCCGGTAGCGGCGGGCTGGAAAGCTAATAAGGCCTTTAAAAATCTGGAACCCCTTAGTTTTGGGAGAGAATGAGGGGTACATGGTACTGAGCTGCGAAGAGAGGGAAGGACAATAAAAAGCCCGTGGGCAAGAGGTTCTCCGAGTCCAGACAACCGAGCTCTAGAGGTGCGGGGTAGGAAGCGCGGCCAGACACGTCCGGCAAATTCGGGTGGCGACACCGGGTTTCCTTGTCACAGGAAGTCGGTCCTGGCCGCTGCTAAAAAGGAAAGGAGGAATGAGAAAGCTGTGAAGATCTCCTGCCCCCAGGTGACTGTCCCACCCAGTGAGTTGAATGTAGCGCCCTGGGAGGTGCTCGGCTGCCCGCTCGGGTGAGACGAGGAGCAGCAAGATCAGACTCCAGCGAGAAAACGGAGAGGTGGGAGGCTGTACTCCTCATTTAGTTTCTCCAGGCAAGGAATTTATTTCTTACAAGTAGTTACAAACAAACCAAAGCCACTTTTTGGGTTGCAGCTTTCTGAACCAAGAGGCGTGCACATCTCTGGTAATGGACGTTGATGGGTGGGGGAGGAAAAACATCCCAGGCAATGTGTTTGTTTTTGTCATTTCAGGGAAAGCGATTCACAATGCCATTTCAACTCACTTCCCCTCGCTACACCTCTCTCTAAGCCCTATCTTTTAGGGCTTTTGGTTTTCTTTCTTTGCTTTTTCTCCACGTTGCTTTTAGCTTCACCAAAAGTCTTCGATCTAGCTGGCCCGACTCAGTATCTCACTTGCATTCCCCTCTCACTGTTAGAGAATTATGTGTCTTCCCATTTTCTCCCTTCATCTGGTCTTTTAACTGCTTTGCCATCCTCATCTTATTTTGGGAAATACCGAAAACTCAAAAGTATTTTCATAGCAATGTAAAACAATTCATTCCGTGATCTTTTTCTCTTAACCCCATGTTAATGTATTATTTATTTCCCCCTTGGAACTGGGTTATAGAATACAATAACAACTACTAAATACTACAGCATATTTAGATATATTAGGGATGAAATGATGCTTCCACAAATTACCTCATTAAATGTACTTGATCTTCACTGTAGGAATTCACTTGGTTCCCAATTCCAATTATTACTTAGTTCCTTCTCTGTTAGGCAAAGTTAATATAATTGCCTTGAAAAGCTATTTGAAGATTATTAAATATCGTAAATTGCAGAGTAGAGTGTCAATATAAAGAGTTTTAAAATTATTGATGACGCTTGTTGATATTGATAAGCGATGACTGGTAGAATTTTTGAAGGGACAAGGAGAAAGCAAGCTGAGGTAGAAGTACTAATAGGTATTTTCGATTCTACTTTATTATTATTTCCTCTCTTTTTATTGCCATAAACCAATATAAGCAGAAGAATGAGGTTTTTATCATTGAAATCCTGTAGGGGAATTCTTACTGATAATTTAGTTTCCATCTCTTCTCTTTAATGTTATCTATGTTTTAAAATAATGGATTTGTTTCAGCGGACTGGGTCAGGGTCGGGTAACTTAGCCCCTTTACCTTAGCTTTTTCTTCTGTAAAGTGGGGATAATAATTTCTACATCATCAGGTTTAGGCGGGTGGATAAAATAAGTTAATATAGAGAGCACTTAGCAGGGTGTCTAGCCCATAATAAGCATTATAGGTGTTAATTTTATATTATTTTAAAAGCATATTAAATGTTATTTAGAAATTGAAAGTAATAAAAACTTACGGAGAGCTTGATAAAAATTCATTTTGGCTGATGGGTATAGAAATGCATTTTATTAGTGGTTTTCAGCTATGGACAGTAAGGTTTTGGGTTGCTTTAGTTAAAGTTGGGTTTTAAAACGTTGAGAAACATTGCTTAAGGCTGGAGGAAGAAGCATTTTTTTTTTTGTCTCAGGAATTTCTTATAGTACCCTAAGACAATGTTCCACATTTTTTTTTGTTTTTATTTGGGAAAATAAACTTTCTGACTGTTGGTAATTTCCATTAGCATGTACTTTGCAAACTGGTAAATCATCCTGTTGGCTTTGACTTCCGATAACTAAATTTATGATCCCGATATTCACATACTGAATCTTTTCCTCCATTGCAAAAGTCTTTAAGTTTGTACATCTATACTCTACACAGCAGATGTTTCTTATTAAAGACACTGGCATTTTGTTAAACAGGACTGTCTAGCATAGTGAAGAGATGTTAACAAACCTCCCCCTTGGGGACTTAATGGCATTTGTACACCTCCCCTCTCCCAGTCATAGTGACAACCAGAAATTCCCCTACATATTTTCAAATGATCCCAATTAGGTACTTTTCCAGTGGCAGTTGTTTTAGCGGTGGCATGCATGTCCTTTCCCAGTAGTGGATGTTAACGGGAGGACGTTGATGGGTGGTTCCCCAATTGAGAACCACTTCTACATATTTGTAAGGCCTCATTGCTTAGGCAGCGTATCATCATTTATGCCTGAGCATTTCCAGAATAGAATGAACCATATAACAAAATGCCACATATTTCCTATTCTTAGTAACTTGAACCCTTATTTACATCTTAGTCTAAGCATATTGCAAACTCTAGTTACACCTTTATTATTTTTAACCAAAGTTACTCTCCCAGTTCCTTCGGGTGTGTTTCTGCGTTAGCAGTTTTGCATTCATGTATTAGTGGCTTTTCTTTCTTTCCTAACTTAAGCCATTGTTTCCTTTTTTCATGTCACTGGACGTATGCCAATTTCAAATATTAAAGTATGAATATTTCTTGAAAATAAATTTTTAGAGTCTTTTGGGGATATGTTAACATTAAATGATGTAAAAACAAAAGACTATAACCCTCATGGTTATGACTTTTATTAGTTCACATCTTTCTATCTTTTAGAGAAGTGCTGAGCAGAGATAAAGCATTTTGCATGTAGGTAATTTTTAAAAAAATATTAATTAACCAGCACAGGAATTGATTTGCTTTACGTTATATTTAGAAAACTAAGAATTACTTGATTTCTCTTTTAAGTGCTTAATAGGAAAAAAGGTTTCTGTAATTGTGTCATACATGTTATACAATGTCTTTCTTTTGAGGGCTTGTAGTCTTCAAGGAGGCATCCATACACTTCATGATTTGTGAGGTTTTATTATCTTGAAGTCATTGTTAATCTGTGGTGATAATTGCTAAATAGAAATTCTGAGAAGAAAGGGGATATGTTTTTCACATAGTATAGGAAGCTCTACTGCATGAAGTGGATTTAATGGAAACTGGGCTGAAAAAAAATTTTGTGAGAATGCATGATAAGTCTTCAGAATTAATATCTCAGTCCTAATGTTTAACTGTAGTTTCTCTGGTGAAATGTATATAGTTTCACTGGATCTAAATCAGTGAAAATTTTTATAATTTAAAATACATTTTTAAATGATTTAATTATTTAAATAATATTAAAGTTTTTGTGCAATAATTTTAATGGTTTTAATCTTAGGCTAATTAAAAGGACAAAAGCTTCTGGATTTTAAAAGAGTTTTTAAAGAAAATTTTCCAGTTATAAGGCTTTTGTTGTTGTTATTTAAGAAGGTGCATAAAGGTCCATTAAAGGTTCCAAAATGACTTCATTAACTTCAGTTGAAAAAACAGAATAAAAATTCCTCTGTCTCTTAAGTAACATTCAGAAAATGTTCTTGAAAATGATTTTTTTCCCCTCTGTCTCTATGAGAGTTGAGACAAGAAAGAACTCATTAAATATGAACAGATCATCTTAATGCCTAATAATCTGTTTTTAACTATTAAAGATTAATCTCAACATGGATGGGAAACTTCTTGTTTGATGCTCTTTTAGAAATTTGCTGCCATGTAAATGAGGGGAAACATTTTAGCCATTAAAAAAATGAATAATAGTACTTAATGAAATAGAACTATTAAATGACCAACAGAGTGCTTGAAATTCAGCTACTTGTTGGAAATTGCTCAGTGGAGATGTGTATATAATATATATTTGGAAGAATATTTTTATTATCTAGGGAATTATAATGGAAGTGGAAAATACTCTTATATCTTTGTCAGAAAGCTTTCATCAACTATCCAAATGTTTTTGACTATAATGGGCACCTCCAAAGGGAATTTTAAACTATACATTAGCTCATCCAAATGTCAAATATGAAAGTTCTCTGAAGATTCTGAAGAAAATGTCAGTGGTAGCTACCTATTTCCAACTTTCAAACTATTAACAATATAACATTCACTTGTATAATTTGTAGAAAAATAAGTGTTTAATATTCTGAGTCACTATTTCAAGTCAATATTTACTTAGTACTTATAAGACATTTTTATAATCGTATCACTTTTTTAGATATAAAAAGCAGATTTTTATGTAGTTAAGCCTTCTGAAAGTATGTATCCTCATTTTTTTTTTAGCTTTTAATAGAAAAGGAAAAAAGGACTACAAGGATGTCTTAAATTATAAGCTAAGGTTTTGAATAGTTCAGTGGTAAAATAGAACCAGTCATCTCTGGCTTGCCTTTTAAAGGGTAGATATGTATTTTAAGATAGGAAAAGCAACATCTTATTTAGTTGTGTTACAAAGTGATTATGTATCCTTTAATTTAATCTTTCAAGGCATTTCTTTGTTTGTTTTGTAAAGCAATGGGAAATCCAGAGAACATAGAAGATGCATATGTTGCTGTTATCCGTCCGAAGAATACTGCCAGTCTAAATTCCCGGGAATACAAGGCTAAATCATATGAAGTGAGAACAATTTACTAACGTTTGATTTGCTACTACTGAATTGTCAGTCTCTATTATCATTTTTATTTACATATAGTCTTACTGTATCCTGTAAATTCTTCTTGACAACCTAAGATCTTGACAAGCTAGAATCGAAACCCTGGATCTCTGCCTATCACTGTCTTTTTGATTTTGCTGTATGCCTTTTGACCATTTTTCTATTCATTGATACATGTAAGTTATTAGATATTAAAAAGTATTTGAGTTTTCCTTAGAATTTATAGATTTTGTTTTTAGCACAATTTGTGGAATGGCTCTCAAAAGTAAAAATAAATTGCAAAAGTCAGCTTATACAAAATTTCAATCTATACATTATTTTTGGTTATTTTTCCCAAAGAACAGTTTTTAACAGTATGCTAAAAAGTATCTTTTTACCTTTAATTTTTAGGAGATTACGTTACTTTTCTATAGTTTTCAATTATACTGGGTGGGGCAAAAATAGGTTTCCAATTTGTATGGAAAATAATGCAATAATTAATAAATAATAATACAAGAATAAATTATGTTTTGTGTTCTCACAACTGTAAACCTACTTGTGCCCCACCCTGTATTACATGTATTAGTAAATGTGATTGGGGGAAAGGGAACAAAAACAGAATTGTTATCTTCTTTATTCAACAGAGTCCAAACACTATAAAATACATCTAACCCAGGGGTGTCAAACTCATTTTCACCAGAGGACACATTGCCCTTGCAGTTGCCTTCAAAGGACCAAATGTAATTTCAACTCCTTAACAGTTCAGGAGTGGTTACATTTATACAGTCCTAAAATTATTTCTGTCCTTTTGAAGGCAAACACAAGGCTTATGTGGCCCTGGGTGAAAATGAGTTTGACACCCCTGTTCTAACCTAACTCCAGCTTATTTGGGTGGCGTGTTGCTTAAATTACTTTTGGGGTGTTAGTTATCTGAAATCTATTGAAGGATATTGCAGGGGTTCTCAGGAGGCTGCTGCTTTAGCAGTGCTCTGGCATCCTGGTTCTCAGTCCTGGCTGCACTGTTGAAACAATCACCTGGGGAACTTGAAAACTTCTGGGACCAGGATCCTACTCCCTAAACATTCTGATTTAATAGGTCAGAGATGAAGCTGGGCGTTGATAATATTTTAAAAGCTTCCCAGCTTATTCTAATATGCAGTTAGGGTTAAGAAAGACTGCTGGCTTATTATATTCTAGGGCAAATAAATTGAATTTAAACTTTCTCAATATTATTTTTCTTATCCAAGATTTTATTGCATGAAGTTCCTATTGAGGGACAGAAAAAAAAGAGAAAGAAAGTTTTGTTGGAAACTAAACTTCAAGGCAACAGTGAAGTAACACAAGGCATATTGGATTACGTAGTAGAAACCACCAAACCAATTTCTCCTGCAAACCAGGGTATCAAAGGTAGGAAACTTCTTTCTTTCTTTTTCTTCCTTTCTTCTTTTCTTTTCTCTTTCCTTCCCTTTTCTTTCTTTTACACGTTTACTTTAAATGCTTATGGAGAAGGACATTTAAAATATATATTAATATCAATTTCTTTTTATGTTCCTTTCTATTTAAAAAACTTGAAAAAGACTCAGAAGTTTGTTGTTTGTTTGTTTGTTTTTAGTTACAGGGTAGACCCTTGAAGAAGTAACTAGAGTAGAGAAAAAGTAACCTTTAATATTTTTTAAGTTGAAAAATATTTAATGAGTGTTAATGACTTGTTTGGTAGAGACAGAAAAACCCAAGGGGTGACATGAAAACTAAAAGTACAGACTACTTTTGGTAGAAGTATAGTTTCCTAGGTATCTTTGAATTGCTATTTTTATTTCTGTACTCCAGGACAGAGAAAACTATAAAGCTCTCTTCATAACTAAGTAAAAGTTAAGATTCATGGATTAGAAAGAGTCCTATAAGTTACCAGGTAGCAAGGGTTTTCTTCCTATTTGGTCACAAGAAGAAAAACGCTATTCAAAGAGCCAAACTGAATTACAGAAGAATATTAACCCTGAAATTGAGGCCCTATTTAAAATGTTGAATAATGTGTATATAGCCTGTGAAACTGATTAAAAAGTAATGATCCGCTTTCTCAGGCCATAATCTCACAAGAAGCAGACAGCATTTAGAAGTTGCAGAAATTATTAACTGTGTCCAAGATTCAGGCATTACAATTAAAAAGGTAAAGATAATTCCAGTCAAATAGCAGTTGAAACAGTTGTTAGTGAGGTAAAAGCATACATACCTCTTTAAAGCTTACTCAGCGTTTTTTCTGTTCATTTTTATAGCTTGGTTGTCTAACTCATCTGTTTTATTAGTACAGAAACTGTTTTTGTTGCAGAGATAAGGCTGTATCCTGTGGTTTGATTTATTAGTTATTTTGGATATTTATTCGCTAGAGATAGCTAACTATAGCCTATTTTTCATAACTTTTGGAGGTATCATTTACTATATTTTACCCTCCTAGGAGGGCCCGGAGAGTTTTTGTGGGTTGGGGATCTAAGCATTGTAACCCAAGATTATAATAAGTACCTGCATAAATTTACAGATCTTTGATATATATTTTGAGTACCACAAAGAGTATCTCCTTTCTCTATCAGATATAAGAGAGATTGATCGTATCTAAAAAGGGGACTAGGCTTGTGGGTGAGAAAGGCATGCAGAAGGCTATCTTTGGATGCCAAAAATTTGTCGGTCTTTTCTTTCACAGTCTTAATCTTTTCTGATATTTTCATCCAGACTTGTTTTACTATTGCTAAATTGTTACAATTAGCAGGATCTATTTTGAGATCAAATTCCTGAAACCAAAGTCCAATTAACCTAAATCATATATTTGAGCTGAGAGAGACAAGCTAGAATTTGCTGTGAACTAGCCAAACTCTACCACTCAGACCATCCACTCCAAAGAAGGGATGGACACGGTGTCGGTGTTAACAAAGATGTTTGTTCCCTGGCCCAGAGGGCAGGATTGTTTCTCTTAGAAGTTATGAGTGGATGGGCACCCTGAAACGTGTCTAGCATAGTTATGCCTTGTATACTTAGTAAAATGTACTTATATTTTTAAAGAGAAATTAAAATACAGAAGTTCTACTTAACTAAACAGATAATTGTATTAATGAGCCATACCATATCCTAATTACCATAGTCAGTTGAGTTTTTCTAAATGTATGAAATATTTTTGTAGTTTATGATTCCTCACATGAAAACCACAAATGATTTTACCATAGCAGTTATGCCTTTCCTTTTTGTTCAGGGATTTTTATAATTTATAGAACACTACCAAACTTACTTATTCATGAAATTGTTAAATTGATCCTTTGAGTTGGTGTATGGTCATTTTCACATCTATAAAAAGACATAGGTTGTCACCTGCTAAAATAATATTCCCATTGGTGAAGAAGTTAAGACTAGAACCTTCATCATTTCCTAATCCATAGTCAGCTTTTATTTTTTCCCTGCAACAGATCTCATAGTCACAGCTATAATTGGCAAAGTAGGCAAGTGAACAGTGGAGTAGAACTGGATCTGGCGAAGCCACAAGGCAGGAAAGATTAAGACAAAACTTCAAGCCAGACAAAAGAAATATTGCCTCTGAAAATTAATAGAATGTTATTCTGTCTCTAACATTTCTACTTTGTACAATAATTCATTTTATAAAATAATTGGGGTCTATAATAATAACGAGCCATAATAATCACAAATGTTGATTCCAGTATTTTGTGAATAAATGAAACTGCTTGAACCATTATATTATCTACCTGTCCACAGAAGACAGCCAGCCAGGGTGAGGAACAAGGTTCTATTTCTTGGGGTGGAGACATTGGAAAGTTTGACAAAAATTGTGACAAAGGTATCTAGAGCATAAGAGGTTTTAGAGTACAAGACTTGTAGGTTATTATTTATGTTCTCCTTGCTACCAGATCAGGAAAAACAGACTAAGTGTTGGTTACAATTCAAAATAACAGTTTGTAGTCCAATCAGATTTTATTAAAAATCTGAAATTGAGGGCAGAGGTTGCAGATTAAGTGAAGAGGTGCTAAACTTTAAGATTTTGCAATGTATGTATACCACCTACATCCCCGCTGAGTGAGGAAGTATATATGCCTCTTGAGCCTGCAGGATGATGCCTCGGTGTTCAGTAGCTCTGGCAGTCCTTAGCAGGACAGTATTTCTTGTTATTCACCAGAAGATTCTCTTCTATTGTGTTAAGACCAGGACCTCTAATTTACTGTTTGATTGTACACAAAATGAATATTATCAGAATTACCAGTTTTTATTAGGACAAATAATAAAATTGACTTCTAATATTTTAATTGGTCTCACTGCCTTTTTTTTTTAATCTTTACTGACTTTTTAAAAAAATGATTAGGAAAACGAGTGGTGCTACTGAAGAAATTTCCTCTGGATGGGGAGAAGATGGGCAGAGAAGCAGCATTATATATTGTTCCATCAGTTGTTAAAGGTAAAGTCCAAGTTTTATTTTACGAATCGTTTTGTGCCTTGGATTCTAAGTTAAAATCTATTGTAGACCCTGACTGGTATGCCTCAGTCAGTTGAGCATGGTTCTGCAAGGCAAAGGATTGATTGTTCATTCCTGGTTGGGGCATATGCCTGGGTTGTGGCCAGGTCCCAGTTTGGGGCACGTGGGAGAGGCGGCCAATCAGTGTTTCTCTCTCACATCCATGTTTCTCTCCCTCTCTCCTTCCCTTCCCCTTTCTGTAAAAATAAATAAATCTTTTTAAAATATCTATTGTGGAATTTAGGAATTTGCACTCATAGTTACTACTATAATACTGTTGTAAAATACATGTTCTTAATAGATGGGAGATTTGTTACTTAAATAAAGATATTTTGATTTTGAAGTAGTAATAATCAGGCTTCTGGAAGTGAACAATAATGTTTTTGTTTCTGTGGGAAACCATGTATTGAAACTAAAACTTGTCAGGTTATACTAAAGGACTTTTCAAGGATGTGCTATAGATAGAATGGAAACAGATATTTAATTATTTTTGAAAATTAAGATATTATGATCAGGACCTATGTTTTCTTTGGGACAAGAAAGTGTCGGTAGTAGTTCTAAAACACTCTGTCCAACTACAGTGGCAGTATCTTAAATGGTGTTAGAAATCTTACTAGTCAAAGTTTTATAACATTGAGAAAGAGGAAATAGTTTCAATTCTCCATAATTCTAAATACTGCATTCACCCAGGTGGATAAAGTCACAGAGCTGGCCATTACTTGAATCCACGTCTTCTATTTCCAAATCTAAAATAATCAATACTTAACAATGTTTTTTTAAAAATATACTGTAACTTTTATTTTTTATTTATTTTTTAAATATTTTTTTATTTCTTTATTGAGAGGGGAATGGAGGGAGAAAGAAAGGGAGAGAAACACCAATGTGTGGTTGCCTATAGTGTGCCCCCTACTGGGGACCTGGCCAGCACTCAATCCACTGAGCTATACCAGCCAGGGCTAAATGTACTGTAACTTTTAAATAAACATGCAGTTGCAAACCTTTTATATAATGGTTATAATGGCATAACTCTTTATTTTTCTTTTCCAGATAATACTAAATACGCATATACTCCTGGATGCCCAATTTTTTACTGCTTACAAGATATTATGCGAGTCTGTAGTGAATCCAGCACTCACTTTGCTACTCTTACAGCAAGGATGTTAATAGCCTTGGATAAGTAAGAACTGCCATTAAAAATATTTTTTAATAAATAAAACACATGTTGATAGTAGAAAATAGCTCTGATAGATACCAACACTTTTGGAAGAAAATAATGAAATTAATAATATATATATAAATAAGTGGTAAGTTTTTTAAAAATTAAATTTATCAAGGTAATATTGGTTAATAACATTATGTAAATTTGAAGTATACGACATTAAAATTTATCTGTATACTCTATTGCATGCTCACAACCTAAAGTCTAATTCCTTCCTATCACTATATTTGACTCCCTTTGAACCAATTCACCCTTACCCTACTCCCCTCTCTCTCTGGTAACTACCATTTCTGTTGCTTATAACTGTGAGTTTGTTTTGTTAGTTCACTCGTTGCTTTTTGTTTTATATTCCACATGCAAATGAAATCATACTGTTTTTGTCCTCTGTCTGACTTACTATAATTCCTTCAAGATCCATTATGTTGCAGATGGCGATGTTTCATTGTTTTATTTATTGCCTTGTAGTATTCCATTGTATATATATCACATCTTCTTTATCCAGTCATCTGCTGATGGACACTTAGGTTGTTTCTATGTCTTGGCAATTATATGTAAAGCTGCAAATGAACATGGGGGTACATATATCTTTACCAGTTAGTGTTTTCATATTTTTCGGGTAGATACCCAGAAGAGGAATTGCTGGATCATATGGTAATTCTACTGTTAATTTTTTTTAAGGAAACTCCATACTGTTTTCGCGCAATGGCTGCACCAATTTACATTCCCACCAACAGTGCCTGAGAGTTTCCTTTTCCCCACATCCTCATTAATACTTGTTATTTCTTGGCTTTTTTCTGCCATTTGCTTTTTATTTTTATATAACTTTTTTTAATTGTCTTTTTTTCCATTACCATTTAACCCCCATTATAGCCTCCTCCTCCCCTAATCACCACACTGCTGCCAAGTTCATGAGTTCTTTTACCTATTTGTTGGATGCCTTCACCCCCTAACCCCCATCCCCCCAACACCAGGAGCTGTCGGTCTGCTCTCTATCTGAGTCTGTCTTGCTTGTTAGTTCAGTTTGTTCATTAGATTCCACATATGAGTGAGATCATATGGTATTTGTCTTTCTCGGACTGGCTTATTTCATTTAGCATGATGTTCTCCGGGTCCTTCCATGCTGTCACAAAGGGTAAAATTTTTGTCTTTATTACAGCCAAGTAGTATTCCATTGTGTAAATATACTATAGTTGTTTTATCCACTCATCTACTGATATACATTTGGGCTGCTCCCATATCTTAACAGTTGTAAACAATGCTGCAATGAACATACATAATAGCCATTTTAACAGGTATGTGGTGGTATTTCATTATGGTTTTGATTTGTAAGAAATGGTAAGTTTTTATAAAACTAGATTTAATAATGAGTTGCTCTCATAATGAGTTACTCACATTAGTGAACAAGTCTTTTAACCTACCATGCCCATGCCTTCGTCTTTCTGTAACAACAGGGTTGATGTGCCTACATCTAAGTGGTTTAAATTTTGAAAGTGCTTTGTATTTTTTGAAAGGGGTTTTTATTATTATAATAGTGTATGTATTTTTAGAAATAGTTTGCAGTGTCCATTAACAAAACTTTTTTTTAAAGATTTTATTTATTTTATTTATTTTTTTTTTAAAGAGGGGAGGGAGGGAGAAAGAGAGATAGAAACATCAATGTGTGGTTGCTGGGGGTCATGGCCTTCAACCCAGACATGTACCCTGACTGGGAATCAAACCTGTGACACTCATTAACAAAACTTTTATTGATAGTAAATGAAGTCCTTTACCAACATTAATTAAAGTTATAAACATCTGAATATTAGAAAGTATCACATGTTAAAATTGGATAGTATTCTACTTTTTTCTTCACTTTTGAACAAATACTTCAGTTTCTTTTTTCTATTCTGCCAGGTGGTTAGATGAACGTCATGCACAATCTCACTTTATTCCAGCTTTATTCCGACCGTCTCCTCTTGAGCGGATAAAAACTAATGTCATAAATCCTGCATATGCTACTGAATCAGGTCAGACAGAAAACTCACTACATATGGGCTATAGTGCACTAGAAATAAAGAGTAAGATGCTGGCCCTAGAGAAAGCAGATACCTGTATTTACAACCCTTTGTTTGGATCAGATCTTCAATATACAAATCGGGTAAGAATTGAATATATTTTGGCTCTGATTTCCAAAGACATTTCATCTCAAATGTCAATTTTTTTTTCCTGAGGTAAAAGCATCTGTTACTATTGTTATAATTAAGGTGACATCCATACTTAGCTCTTTTTATATGTATTAAAGTTAAATATGTAAAGCTCTTAAGGGTTTTTTGTTTGTTGTTAGTTTTATTTTGTTTTGCTTTTCCTTTCTAGGTTGATAAAGTGGTAATTAATCCATACTTTGGTCTAGGAGCTCCAGACTACTCAAAAATCCAAATTCCCAAACAGGAAAAATGGCAGAGAAGCATGAGCAGTGTCACAGAAGACAAGTACTTGTTTTGGTTTTACTCCACATTGCTTTTTTAAAAACTTACATTCTACCATTATAACATTGCTTAAAATGATATACGTACTTAATATGCAATATAGCCATTGCATAAGTGATGTTGTTTGTAGCTGCTCAGTGATATATAGCTTTCAATTTGTTTTTTTGAACAGGGAACGACCATGGGTAGATGATTTTCCTCTCCATCGGAGTGCCTGTGAAGGAGATTCAGAATTATTAACCCGTCTTCTCAATGAAAAATTTTCAGTCAACCAATTAGATAATGATCACTGGGCACCCATTCATTATGCATGCTGGTAAACATTAACTTATTTTCCTTTTAAAAGAATGAATCCTTGGTTATAAATGTTAGCGCTCCTTTTCAAAATTATTCTCATTCCAGCCTCTTTTTTTTTCTACCATGTTTGTCTTATGAGCTTTCTACTTAGATCTTTAATTACCATATCTGTGCATCCATTCAGAATTGCCAGGTCTGCCTTGAGGGAAAATAAATTAGTATTCTCAGGCATTATCAGGTCATATCAAAGGATAGCTAATGACTAGCCAAGTGTCATTGCACAGCACAAGGTCCCTTATTTATTCTAGCAATTTTTATTGTTTTGTATTGGAGTTATGTTTATTTATCCTCAGTATAAAATTTACATGTGTTAACTACTTATGATTGGACCTCATATTAGAAAAGTACCCTTTTAGTTAAAAACCCTCAAAAGCTCTCATTAGAATCAAAGCCTTCCTTTGTGTGTGTGTGTGTGTGTGTGTGTGTGTGTTTTAAGTTGAGAGGGTTAGCTCCTGGGATTGAGGTTAGCTCTTTCCACTAGTTGTCCAATGTACTTCTTGCTCACCTACTCTTCTCACAAGATAGTAACTTTTCCCCTCAGTTGGGCCAAGTTCTTAAACTTGTGTTCATAGCAGTAGTTAATCATTTGCTATAGCCCATCCTTTAGAGAGGATGTAATGCAATTATTTACCATCATTTCTTATGGAAAGGTAACTTGCCTTATTGGTTAAAATGAAATTCTTTGGCTGAGTTAAGAAGTGCCTATATTATTTACTGCTTGTTAATTGTCCACACTTCTTAGCTGCATGACATTGAGCAAGGTACTTTACTTCTTTGCCTCTCTGTTTTTGTTTTTTTATCTGTATGTAAAATGCATTAATTAGATCATTTCTACAGTTCTTTTCAGCTCAAATTCTTTTGGTTTCACTAATTCCAGTATTTGTGATCAAGAAGCTAAATATAGTTGCTTTAAATATACATCTTTTATTCCGTAAAAATATGCCCCTTTATTCAGTAAATATGCTCTTAATTTTTTTCTCTTAAAAAGGTTCTTTATTCTATAAATGTGCTCTTGTTTGCCCTTTACAAAGAATTTTTATATCAGGTTTGGAGTCACCCTAAATCTTCTTTAACTAAACTTACAGTTGTTTCTTCAAATTACTAGTAAATACTGCTAGCAGCCACACTGCTAAAAAAAAACACCACATTCTTTACCTGGAACTAAACAGGAAGAGGTAGAAAATATAGTTCAATCCCCAAGAAAGTACACGTGTAACTGGGACAGAGGTGGTGAATTTTAGTTTAAGAAATCCAAATTTATATTTGGCTATATTGTTGCCCTTTGTGAGAGGTGTAGGCCAGGAGTTATTTCTCCTATAATAAAAGAATGGTAATACCTATTACACTACCTATTACGTAAAAACAGAAGTATGATATTGTATTTAACGTACTTTGGATTGTCCCTAGGTTTCAGTCCCAACTCTTTGTTCCTAAAAGTATGACCTTTAGCAAGTTACTTAAAGTTTCTAAGGATTTGTTTAGATATAAGATGGGCTTAATAATAGTACCTTTCTTAAGATTAAAGAAGAAAATGCAAATAAATGCTTCAAGAGTGCCTGGCATATATAGTCATGTAAGCTTTTTACTAAATAGTTAAATCAGTCTTCATTCAAATTCACATCAATAAAATGGTCTATCTGATTAAAAGTATAGCAAGGTGACCCATACCTTTTGGTGTATTAAACTTGGTTATTGTTTCCCAGCTGACACAAAGTTAATTTTATCAAAGGATAAAATTCTTCCTTAGTGTTTTGTAGTAAACAAGATTTTCCAAGTAAAAACACTGAAGATAATTGAATTTTAGATTTAGACATGAAAATCTTTAAATTATTACAATACTTTAATAATAATAGCCAACATTTATTATTTTGGAAATGTACTCTTATAAACTAATTGGTATGAGGATTGAGGAGGGGAATACTATCTCATCAAGGGACTGGGAATAGGGGCCTATATTTATAAGAAAAGATATTTTACCCCTCTTGGTCTCTTTCCTCATCTTTATAAAGGATTTTTTATTAGATCAATTGTTCTCAAACCTAGGTGTCAGAACCCCTTCTCACTCTTAAAAATTACAGGATCCTAAAGGGCTTTTGTTTATGTGAATGATATCTGGTGTTATCATATTAGAAGATAAAACTGGAAAATATTTTAAGTATTCATTAATTTATTTAAAAATAACAATAGCCCTGGCTGGTGTAGCTCAGTGGATTGAGCACCAGCCTGCAAACCAAAAGGTTGCTGGTTTGATTCCCAGTCAGGCCAGATGCCTGAGTCGCTGGCCAGGTCCCCAGTAAGAGGCATACCAGAGGCAACCACACACTGATGTTTCCCTCCCTCTCTCTCCCTCCTCTTCCCTCTGTCTAAAAATAAATAAACTCTCTTCTTTTTTAATTTTAAAAATAAAATAACAATAACAATAAAGAGCTATTAACATAGCATAATTTTTTTGAAATATACTTCCCAAAATTACAAAAATTAATAAGAATAGCATTGTTTTACATTCTTGCAAATCTCTTTATTCCCCAGCTAAATAGAAGATAGATGGATTTTCACATCTGATTCTACCTTTAATGTGTTGCAATAATACATGTCATGTAGCTTCTATTACACTTAGGAGAAAATGAGACTGAAAGGGGCAAATAACATCTTATAGTATTACTATGAAAATATGTTTGACCTAGAGAACACCCTGAAAAGATTTTAGGGATCCTCATGGGTTCCCAGATCACTCTTTGAAAACCACTTAATTAAGTCACCCTTAGGATTTCCCCAAGCTTTTAAAATTCTCATATGGTAACCATGTACCTAAAAACTTTTCTACAGTTTCCATTTTCCAAAACTAAGTTGGCTTTCTCCCCATATGGGTAACTTTTGAAACACTCAATAAATGTCTCACATCCCATGTTCTCTGATCTTCTAAAATCATTGTCTTCTCTTTCTGATCGTACCTTTAGGCTTCACATCATTGCTAGCGGGTGTTTTAGAACTATGGTGATTTTATAGATTACTCCCTGGATTTCGTTTGGGCCTTCACTGTAACTTAGTTGTTTATCCTTTCTGTCTCATTCATCATATCACCCTTTTAGTCCTCTCCTACAAGTGATTATAAAACTTTCTACTTTTAAGCTCCTGAACTCCCACTACTTTCTTTCTTTACTCTTACCAGTTTTATTCCTATTTTCAAAGAAAATTAAAGGATTCAAAATGTTCTTTTCCATCCCTAATCAGTTTAGTTCCCATCTCTCTCCTCTATCATAGGATATACAAGTAAAAATCCTTGTTCCTCATTAAATTTACTTTCTCCTATTCTGTACTTTCTTCTTGCCTTCCAACATATATGGCTCTCTTCCTCCTTGAAAAGAACCTGCTGCCTCTTCTGGACACTGGCATGTTTCTTTCCTTCCTTTTATAGCCAGACTTCACATGTCAGTGAGCTACTCTCACACTGTTTATGTCCTTAACTTTCTTAACTTTTTCTAAGTTTTTAATCACTTTCCCTGCTCTACAGAATTTAATACTGTGAAATAGTCCTTCATTCTAAGAACAAATTAGAGTTGAAAGGGCATAAGGGAGCCATAATGAAGGTCAGTATAAATACAAGCTATCATTGTTACATTGTCCTTAAAATTACTAAAATGCTGGCCTCCATTCTGTTACCCAAGCATGTGTTCTAGTATGGAAATTGCTATACTAAGATTCTGAAAACTGAATTTGAACTCTGGCTAGTAACCATAAGGCCTTAGGCAAATTGCTTAACTGGTTCAAGCTTTATTTTTCTCATCTGATCAAGAAAAATACCTTTGCTTACCTTGTAAGTTGCTGTGAAGATTAAGCAATTATATCAGAAAGTTGAAAATTTTAAAGCATCATACAAAATGTATGTTTACATTACTTTTATCATAACTTATTGAATTGCTTCCTTAGTGCTTTTTTCCTGTCCTGAAACAGTGTTTTTCAAGATGCACTTCATTGTTCTAAGATGATCATCTTTCTCTGAATTTTCTCTCAGAAAGATTTCATTCATTCTCCTACCCTTAATAGTAATTCTTTTTGGTTGGAAGAATTGTGTATTCTTCTTTTTATTATTATTGTTCATGTACAGTTCTAGTTGAATGTTTATTTCTTCCTTTTGTTCCAAATTGTTGATTTGAATCCTGGCCTCCTTCCATTCACTGTTGATTCCCTGTCTCTTTTTCTTGATTTTATTTTGTGTAACCTTCATTTTTTCCTTTATTTACTTATTTATTTATTTTTGCCCTATTCAATGAGTTCTTTGAGCATCCTTATCACCAGTGTTTTGAACTCTGCATCTTATAGGTTGGCTCTTTCCACTTCATTTAGCTATTTTTCTGGAGTTTTGTTCTGGTTTTTCATTTAGGCCATATTTCTTTGCCTCCTCAATTTGGCAGCCTTTCTGTGTTTGTTTCTGTGTATTAGGTAGAGCTGCTTTGATTCCCTATCTTAGCAGCATGGCCTATGCAGCAAAGGCACCTATAAATTGTGGGGGGTGGAGCCTTAAGTAATTGCTAGGGCAGGGCAACCTGCTTCATTGCTCCATGGTTCCACTTGTGGTAGGGGTGGGTGCCAGAGAGGGGACATCACTGCTCCCTGGCCACCAGAGGTCTGCCCAGCACTTGCCCATTTCTAGTCAATTTACCCACTTCCTGTGTGCAATCGGCACCCCTCGAACTGCTTCCCTGGTGTTTGCCTATGTTTTAAGTCCTTGTGAGCCCTGTAGGCAATGAAAATCCGGCAGTTTCTTCTGCCCTAACCCCCACTGGTTTTTACAGCCAGAAGTAATAAGGGTTATCTTCCCGGTACTGGAACCGTCTGCTGTGTGGTCTGGCCTGGGGCTGGGATGACTCGCTCCCAAGGTATCCCTCCCAGTTTTTGTCTACCACACGTGAATGTGGGACTGTTCAGTCCACCTCCACCACCACCAGCGCTTGTCCACGCCACACTGCCTTTCTCTTGCCCATCTTCACAACTCCACCCCTCCTACCCGCTTCCTACCCGTCTGGATGAATGTGGCTTCTTTAAATTTTTGGTTGTCAGACTTCCACTCAGTTTGATTTTCTGATGGTTTGGGGTGTTATTTGTTTTTGAGATCTGGTTGTAATTCTTTCTATGGTTGCATGAGAAAATGAAGTGTCTCAACCTACACCTCCATCTTGACATCTTGATTGGAAGTCAGCATTTGTCAGTGTTCGAATTCCTTGCTCTCTGACTAGAAAAATCTTAGATTTCTTTGAGATGTTTTCTAAAATTTGTAGTTTTAAAACATTTGAGGTGACTTTTTAAGGTTTTTTTTTTTTTAGGCTTGGAAAAGTTGAGGCTACTCGCATATTGTTAGAAAAAGGAAAGTGCAATCCAAACCTTTTAAATGGACACCTTAGTTCTCCTCTTCATTTTGCTGCTGGAGGAGGACATGCTGAAATAGTACAGATTCTGTTAAACCATCCAGAAGTTGACAGAGTAAGTTATTTATTATTTTTAATGTTTAAGCAATGAATAACAAGCAGTGAATGATACTAAAATGTTCAGTAGTATACTTGAGAGGTTAGCGGGGAAAATAAGTTTCACTAACTGTATAGAATAAGTATTATATATAAACTTTGCTTTTTATGTAAACATTTCTATTGTGGTAAGATATACCTTGCATAAAATTTACCATTTAAGCCATTTTTAGGTGTACAGTTAAGTGGCATTAAGTACATTCATATTGCTGTGCACACATCACCACTATCCATCTCCAGAATGCACATAAAATTTAACCTCTTTTCATTTCATATTCTGTTTCCTCCAAAATATATTTAAGAGTGAAAAAGATTTTATACACACTTTGTAGAATTTGTATTGAAAAGTATTTGTGAAGGGAAAAATAATAGTTTTAACAAAACCTTTGTTGTATTTATAGTCAGAACTTTTCAAAAACTATCACATTGATTAGTGCTTTAAGTATTTCATATTTGGAAATTCATGTTTATTTTAAGTATAGCATGTACTAAGTATGGTTAATATTTACTTACTACTTGAGAAGAGTATTATTTTAATCAAACTTTGATTGATTGAATGATATTTACCCTTAGATTGCCATGTATTTGTAATGCGTTTTTTCTTTTTCCTCTTTTTCCCCACACTTCTAGCACATAACAGACCAACAAGGAAAATCCCCTTTAAATATTTGTGAAGAAAACAAACAAAATAATTGGGAAGAAACTGCAAAATTGTTGAAGGAAGCCATTAACAAACCAGTAAGAGTTATCTTCATAGTAGAGCCAAGCATCCTACTCAGATTGCTAAGTAATTGAGGATCTGTGGCAAGAGTGGAAGGATGAAAGGCTGGATGGCTCTTTACTGCTTTTATAAAACCTCATGGTTAGACTTCATAAGTATTGAATTTGTTATCATCCATAACACTCAGACATTTTTTCTTGTATAGCAGAGTGAAATTTGCATAAATAAATCTTTTGATCACCTAAAATTAACCTAATTTCAAGTGTAATCTCTACTTGATGTGCTAATTACAAATTGTAATCTATTCGTATAGGCATATGTCTCTACTTAGGCCTTCTCAGCACTATGTTTTATTTGTAAATACATTAAACATCATTTATTAATTTAGTTTCAGAAAGTTAATTATCTTACAGATTCATTTTCCTCCTCAAAAAAGTGAATGGATTAAAATGGGAGAGAGTTCCTAGCTTTTTTGTTCTGCATCTTCAACCTGGCTGTTCCATCTAATTATGTTTAAAATAATTAATAGTGACATTATGGTAGAAAAGAATTGACAATTAGAAAAAACTCAGTCATAAAAGTTATAGTGATAATAAACGTATCATCAACTGAAAAACGGCATAAAAACTTGCAAACCCGGTAAAAGGATTCATACCAACAGATACAGGGTAAAATTTTGATACCAACATATATAACCTATGTCTCTGAGCCTTTCTAGACATTCCCACCAACTACACCAATGATTTTCAACCTGTGGGTCACAGCTCACTATTGTACTGCAAGAATTTTTAAGACATGCAATACCTGACTATTTTGTCAGGAGCACTGACCTCTTTTCCCTTAGACTGTCAAATAAAAAAAAAAAACAACAGCCAACACATCAACAGCTGACCAATGTGAATGAATCAAAATTACACCTAATTTTTTTTGTCAGCTTGGCAAAAAAAAAACACATTTTTTTGGTGTGCCACAGAATTTTAGTAATTAGTTTATGTGTGCTGTAAGATGAGACAGGTTGAAAAATCACTGAACGAAACAGTAAGTCTTTCTTGAATATTTCTGTGAATTTAAGACCATGAAATGCTAGAAGTCATAAGGAATCTATGATCTCTCCTTGAAAATGTAATCACACACACACACACACACACACACACACACATGTTAAAACACTATTCCATGAACACCAGACTAGGGCATGAAAAATAGATAAGTGGTATAATAAGTGAAGTATAATATAGACATCCTTATGTGATAGTTCATTGCAATTTATTTTCTAATTGTATATGTAGTTAAAACACTTGTTTCTTGGTGTGATTTTTATATTGGAATGTATAAGATGAAAGGAATTAAGTAATTTTATCCAAAATGAACTGACCTGAAAGTTGTTAGGAGTTATCATTTACTTCTCATAACAACAAAAATGTATTGAGAATGTCATTTGTCTCTGGGATTTTCTGAACTGGAGGAAATAAACTGGTTCAAAGTCCGTTGCTCATAACTTCTACCTGCAGTCTTCTATCACAGAGTCTTAAGACAAATTATTGCTACATTTCTGCAGTATAATTTGTGGCCCAGTAGACTCCCAAGGTCCTTGAGTTAACACCATTAGTTAACCAATATACATCCCCCATTTGATATTTGCTTTGTACATAATGACCTTAAAATATCCTCTCCAAAGCTTTTGAGGTTGAACATTTTAAAAAGCCATTTACCTTACTTTCCGTGGAATAGCGAGAGGAAAACATCTTAGAAAATATGAATAATGGAAGTAAAATTGTTTTAAATATTGCTAGCAGATTCTTACTTAAAGCAGTGTTTTTGGTATTTTCCATCCTAGAAATCTATATTAGGCAGATAAAGTTAAAACTAAATTATTTTGTTGGACTGCACTGCAGTTTGTATCCAGGTTGCATAATCTATTTTCATTCCTTGTTCCAGTATGAAAAAGTTCGAATATATAGAATGGATGGATCATACCGTTCTGTTGAACTGAAGCATGGAAATAATACCACAGTGCAGCAGATAATGGAAGGAATGCGTCTCTCCCAAGAAACACAGCAGTATTTCACTATTTGGATCTGTTCAGAAAATCTCAGTAAGGAAGTTGTTATTTTGTTGTGTAAACCTCATTATTTTTTTTTTTTGAGAGTGGCTTGGTAAATTTCAGTATAGCATCAATTTATTACTGACTTTTAAATTTTGAAATGATACAATGTTCTTCTCTTTTATATAAATTGTTAGTGCTCAAACTGTTGAAACAGATGAGCTTCTGGGCCCACTCCCCACCCCCCAAATTCATTCAAGCAGTGTTTTAAGTGGTAAAAAACAAAACATTTCTTTGGCAATGGAATTTGATTTGAATCCCATTAAACATGATGCTTATCCAACTTCCCTTTATTTTCAGTGGTCAAAATAATACATTTTTTGTTTATATGAATTTTATTTCATATCTTTTTATTTGAAATCAATCTAATGTCACTATAGATTTGTCTCAAAGTATTGTATATATAAAGGATTTAATTAAGGTTGTGATTGATTATCTAATGATTTAATTGTACTGTTTTAAACCAAATACTACTGATTGTATCATAATTAAATAGGCTCTCATGGAATTAAAGATCTTAAATAGACTTAGTAAATTTTATTTCCTTTAAGAATTATTCTCATAATTCTTATTTCTTAAAGACAACAGCAGTTAACGTCACCCTAACTGGGATGGCTCAGCTGGCTGATTGTCCTGCAAAGTGAAAGGTCTCCAGTTCAATTCCCAATCAGAGCACATGCCTAGGTTGCAGCCCAGTCCCTGTTTGGGCATACAAGAGGCAACCAATTGATATTTCCCTCACATATCGTTATTTCTCTGCCCTGCTTTCTCCCTCCCTTCCCCTCTCTAAAAAATAAATAAATAAAAATTTTTAAAGGCAATTAACCTCAAGTTGGGTAGAGATATTGCTAAAGTCAGTGTTGATTTAAATTTAGACTTTTAATTTCTGTGTATTTGGTACTTATGTGCAAAGAGTTTAATATAAAGTTTTATGCATTGATATAATTTGTTTGTACATTATCATCTGTAAAGGACTGATGTTTTTCAGGCCTTCAACTCAAACCTTATCACAAACCCTTGCAACATGTTCGGGACTGGCCAGAAATACTTGCCGAATTGACTAATTTGGATCCCCAAAGGGAAACACCACAGCTTTTCCTAAGAAGAGATGTGAGACTTCCTTTGGAAGTTGAAAAAAAGGTTTGCTTGAAAATCTTATTAACAATCATTTAAATGTGCAGAATTTATTGAGTTCCTATAGTAGGCACTAGAGGCAGAAATTGTGCTCTTCCTGTACAGGTAGGGTTCACTTCTATTTTTCTCTTCAATGCTCACATCCCTTTGTTAAGTGGTAGAGTTTGAGTCAGACTGCTTTACAAAACCGCTGGATGGTTAATCTGTTTTTACTTTAATTGTCTTAGAATACAAAGAAATAAGAGAATCTATCCTAAAAAGAATTAGCAACCAAATGGGAGACAGATTATACAACAAAATTTTTTTCAAAATAAGAAGTACAGTGTCTAAGATAAACTTAAAAAGGGGCTAATCAATTATGTAAATTTCAAAGGAGCAAAGAGATACATTGGTGTGAGGCAGAAAAGAAAAGAACATTCTAAGTGGAGATTATATTTGCAAAGGGGACATAAAAAATTGCTCGACAGTCAGTAAGTAGCTGTTTTCAATTCAGGCAGAGAACTAGGCAGATACTAAAATTAGGAAATGCAGTTCACATTTGGTAATAAAGATTTGTTCCAAACAAGTATGTTTGGATTTTAATTAGACTGTAAATGTTAGAGGAGGGGTAATATAATGCCATCTGAAGGATGAATAGACAAGGAAGAAACCTAAGGGAGATATTGTAAGCTAAACTTGGTATAATAGTCTAAATACAGTGGCAGCTGTGGAAATGGGGATAGGAGGGGGATTTAAAGGTCTCATAACTGTGAAAAAATATACAGTGCTCTCCTGATTCTTTATTCAAGGCAATATTAAACAAACAAGGGTAGGCAAATTTCAGCACAAGAAAATTTCAATGACCATGTCCAAACTTGGTAAATTTTTTGTGCCTAACTATTCATATTCTCCCTCGTAGGTAGATTTGATCCTGTTAGTCAAATATGCTGAAATTATATAAAACTTTGTGTGAAGTATACCAAAAACTATTATATTTTTATGATTATTATAAAATCATTTTTATAATAATAAAAATCATTGTTATTATTATTATTATATTTTTAGTGATTATTCATTAAAAATATAATAGCATTACAAATATAGCCCTGGCTGGTGTAGCTCAGTGGATTGAGCAAGGGCTGCGAACCAAAGGTTCACCAGTTCAATTCCCAGTCAAGGCACATGGCTGGGTTATGGGCCAGGTCCCCAGTGGGGACCACATGAGAGGCAACCACACATTGATGTTTCTCTCCCTCTCTCCCTCCCTTCCTCTCCCTCTAAAAAATAAATAAATAAATAAATAAAATCATATATATATATATATATATATATATATATATATATATATATATGCATTACAAATAGAATGAAGGGAAAAAAACACATGATCATCTCAATCAACATAGAAAATGAGAAATAGAAACTTCCTCAATATGCTAAATGGCGTTTATGAAAAAAATCACAACTTGCATCATACTCAATGTTGAAAGATTGAAAGCATTCCTTTTCAGATCAGAAACAAGAAAAGGATGCCTATTTTCACCACTATTTAACATAGTACTAGAAGTTTTAGTCAGAGCAGTTAGACCCTAAAAAAAGGAAAAGAAAGAAAAGGCATTCACATAGGAAAGGAAAAACTAAAACTATATTCCCAAATGACATGATCCTATATTTTGGAAATCCCAAAGAATCCACAAGAAAGCTATTAGAGTTAATAAATGGATTCAGCAAAGTTCTAGGGTACAAAAATCAGTTGTTTCTATATATCAGCAACAAACAGTCCAAAAAAGGAAATTAAAAATCCATTTTAAAAGCATTAAAAGAATAAAATACCTAAGAACACATTTAATAAAAGAGGTGCAAGGCTTATACAATGCAAACTACAAAAACATTACTCAAAGAAGTTAAAGAAGACTTAAGTAACTAAAAAGACATTCTACGTTCAAGGATAAGAAGATTTAATATCATTAAGATGATACTAGCAAAGTGATCTGCTGATACAATGCAGTCCCTAACAAAATTCCAATGGCCTTTTTTTTGTGGAAATGGAGAAGGCAGTCCTCACATTCATATGGAATTGAAAAGGCCTTGAAGAGCCAAAACAATCTTGAAAAAGAGTAAAGTTGGGGACTTACATTTCCCAATTTTGAAACTTTAATACTACACCATAAAGCTTTTAGAAGAAAACATATGGGTAAATCTTCGTGATCTTAAATTTGGCAGTGGATTTTTAGATGTGACAACAAAAGCATGAATAACAGAAGAAAAACAAATGGATTAAATTTCATCAAAATTCAAAACATTAGAAATCAAAAGACATTGTCAAACAAGTGAGAAGACCTATAGGATGGGAGGAAATATTTGCAAATCACATCTAAAAAGGGTTAATGATACAGAATATATAAAGAATTCCTACAATTCAATGATAAAAGACAACCCAATTAAATTGGGCAAAGGACTTGAAAAACATTTTTCCAGGGAAAATATACAAATGAGAACTCAGTTCAAACCTATTAAAATGGCCATAATAATTTATAAAGGAAAATGACAATATTGGTGAGGATGCAGATAAATTAGAATACTTGTACACTGCAGTGTAAAGTGGTACAGCTGCTATGGAAAAGAGCTTGGTGGTTTTTCAAAAACAGTGAACTGAATTACCATAGGATCCAGCAATTTCACTCTAGGTATATATCTGAAGAATTGAAAACAAATTAAAGGGATACCTGTAAGCCAATGTGCATGGCAGCATTATTCACAGTAGTCAAAAAGGTAGAAATGGTGTTCATCAACAGATAAGTGGATAAACAAAGCGTAGTATATACATACAATGAAATATTATTCAGCCTTAAAATATAATAAAGTTCTTATATAGACATACTGTAATATTGATGAACACTGAAAACATTATGCTTAATGAAATAAGCCAGACACAAAAGGATAAATATTGTATGATCCTACTAATATTACATATCTAGAACAGGCAAATTCAGAAAGTTCATTCATTAGTGGTTGCCCCAGGTGAATGATGGGGGGAAAATAAGGAATTACTGCTTAATGGTTACTGATTTTGTTTGGGTGATGAAAAACTTGTGAAAATAGTGGCTGGTGATGGTTTCTCAACATTGTGACTATAATAAATGCCAGTGAATTGTATGGTTAAAATGGAAAAATTTTTGTTACATGTATATTAACAGTTTTTTAAAATGTATTAGATTCATGAAATTTATAAATAATCTAGCTATACTCAGTCCCACCTAAGAAATGTTAAAAGTTGGCTGGTAGATGCCCTGGCTGGTAGATGGTGTAGCTCAGTGGATTGAGCACCAGCCTGCGAACAGAAAGGTTGCCAGTTCTATTTCCGGTCAGGGCACTTGCCTGGGTTGCAGGCAAGTCCCCAGTTGGGGAGGGGCAAAAAGAAACTGATCACTGTTTCATTGGCACATTGATGTTTCTATCCCTCTCTTTCTCCTCCCTTCCCCTCTCTAAAAATAAATAAAATCTTTTTTAAAAAAGTTGGCTGGTACAGAAAAAGAGCAATAATGATAATACTTAGAATATAAAGTTCATAATTATGTTATAAATAATATAAAGTAGGCTCAAGTGGGAAAAAAAAGAGAGGCTTAATAAGTGCTTAAGGTAAATCAGAATACCATGATCATCTGGTAAATTAGCTTTGTGTTGTTTCACCCATTAGGTAATTAAATTTCTATTTATACCATCTGAAAAATAGAAAAATGGCAGTTATTGGTTAGCATTATTCTTTTAAAATGAAAATAGCCTGATTTCATTTAAAAAGAAAAATTGTTGACTAACACTCGCTGAAAATACAAAGGAATTATAAATCATCTGAAACTCTTCAAATTCATTCAGTCAACTTATTAGAAAAATGTTTCAATCTTTTCTCCCAACATTTATTTTGAGACATTAAAAACCCATAAGAAAGTTGAAAAAGTAATAAAGTTTATACCATATACCATTTATTAAATTACCAATTGTTAATATTTTGCTACATTTACTTCATCTGTTCTCTTTATGAAGCATTTTAAAGTGAGTTGCAGATGTTATGGCACTTCATCCATGCATATGTCAACATGCATCTCCAAAGGACATGCATATATACTACAGTACCATTTACAACCTAATAAAATTAATATTTCCATAATAACATCTAATAATATTAGATCCATGCTTTGCATTTATCTCTTTAGTCTCTTGTAGTCTAAAATAATTTCCTCCAATTTTTTTCCATAAAATTCTGTTTTTTTATATTATGGAGTATTGTAAGATATTATTTTAATTAGTATGACAAAAATAATTACCATAAGGAATTTGGATCTTTGTGAGTTATACTTGGAAGTATTTTAAGTGTTCATCAGAAAATCTATAATTGATGATTATTTGAGTAGAACTACTGTATATTCTGTAGGCTAGCATTTCTAAGTCTTTGTTAGTCTTATCAGATAAAGTGAAACTTCAAAGTTTTTAAAATATAAAAAAAAGCATGCTCTCCTTTAGTGTTATTTGAAAGTGTAAAGTATCTTTACTCAGATAAAACATGTTTGTCTTAAAATAAACTTTTCTAAACTATACATACTCTTCTAGGAATTAACATACTTGTTTTCATCTTCTTTGAGGTTCACTACTATTGTATGTAGCATAGATAATAGAAAAATGTTTGAGGAATATAAAAAGTATAAACTCGTGCTAGAAGTTATCCATATCCATAAACTGATAAAAATTTTATTGGACTGTAAATCAGAGGTTAGCAAATTATTATGGTCTGTTGTCATAGCTGAGTTGCTGCCTATTTTCATATATCCTGTAAGCTATTAATATTGATCATGTCATGGGAAAATTTTATGAAATTCAAATTTCAGTATTCATGTATAAAGTGTTACTACAATACCACACCCATTTGTTGATATATTGTGCTTTTACGCTAACAGTAACAGAGTTAAATAATTGCAAGAGATTATAATCACAAAAACTTAAAATATTCCTGTTGGGCTCTTAATACAATAAAGTTTCAACCCCTTGCCCTTAAGCAATAACAGCTTATGTATGTACAAGTATGAATATTTGCTTTTCCATATTAGATAATGACAAGATGTATATTTGTAACAGGAAATTGTAGCTTAATAACCAAACCATATTTTTTCTTTTAAGATTGAAGACCCACTGGCTATTCTAATTCTCTTTGATGAAGCCAGATATAATTTATTGAAGGGATTTTATACAGCTCCTGATGCCAAACTAATAACATTGGCAAGTTTGTTGTTGCAAATAGTTTATGGAAATTATGAGAGTAAGAAACACAAGCAAGGTTTCCTAAAGTAAGTATTTCATATAATTGGTGGTCTTGTGCTATGCTTAAGATTCAGTTTAACCAAGAAAGTTTAGAAATAAATATTTATACATTAGTTTGGAATTAAATACAGTAGGCCCTCTGTATCCATGGGTTCCACATTTGCAGATTCAACCAACCACAGATTGAACCCACACATACAGAGAGCTCACTAAGGGACTGAGAGCATCCTTGGGAGTCCTGGAACCAACCCCCCTCAGATTCCAAAGGTATAACATTTACTATAGAATGAGAAGGGAATACAAGATATAGAATGAGAAGGGAAGGAAAAAAAAACCTGTAGTAAAGCATTCTTGAAGTTACATTCTTTTTTAAAATACATCTTATTGATTATACTATTACAGTTGTCCCATTTTTTCTCCCCTTTATTCCCCTCCACCCTGCACCTTGCTGCCACCAGCATTCCACCACCTTAGTTCATGTCCATGGGTCGTACATTTAAGTTCTTTGGCGTCTTTCTCCATTTCCTATACTATTCTTAACCTCCTGTCTATTTTGTACCTACCATTTATGCTTCTTATTCCCTGTACACATTTAAAGTTTATTTATTGTGGTATTTTCAATTTTCAAAAGTATTTTGCAGTTATTATAAGAAGAAAGAAGAAACATTTCTCTAAATTGAGCAATGTCAAGCATGTGGCTTTTGTTTAAAATTTTTTTTGAGCTCTGATATTTTGTAGCATAGTATCTTTTAGCTTTAGCTCAAAAATTAAGTTACTTAAAGCCTTTTTTGTCTAAATAATTATATTACTTTAGCTACTAAAGGTAATTCATTTAAAAGATGTTGGCATATTTGCTTGCAGTGAAGAAAATCTAAAATCCATTGTACCTATTACCAAATTGAAAAGTAAGGCACCTCACTGGACAAACCGAATACTTCATGAATACAAGGTAAGCTGTTTAATAGAACTAAAAAGACATTTTATAACATAATTGCGATTTTGTTAGTATTATTAATATGTTTTAAACATGGAACATTAAATATATAGTCCCGAAATTAAAAATTTATCTTTTGGTTCACATGTCTGAAACTGGAAGAAAGATATTTTTATTTTTAATAATGTAAACTCTTTTAGTAAATACCTTCCTTATGCTAGATAATGACTAGTAATTTTTAAAAAACATGAAATAATCTCTGTCCATGGGGCATTTAAAAAACCTGATAGAATAGACAAAAAATATCTTTAGGCCTTGATAATTGTCTCTTTCTTCTTCTTCTTTTTTTTTTTAATGTATAATCTCAAAAGAAAATTTTCTCTTGGAATAATGTTACACAATTTTATCCTTTGGGGGCAGCCTTAATTTCAGAAACTGTTTAGTTGACCTATTTGGATTATCAAAGCTATGTTCTCCTTTCATATCTCTTTATTTTACTTTATTTGGTTTTAGAATCTCAGTACAAGTGAGGGTATCAGTAAAGAAATGCATCACCTTCAGCGCATGTTCTTACAGAATTGTTGGGAAATTCCGACATATGGAGCAGCTTTTTTCACAGGACAGATATTTACAAAAGCAAGCCCCAGCAATCATAAAGTCATCCCTGTGTATGTAGGAGTGAATATAAAAGGACTTCATCTTCTCAACATGGAAACTAAGGTAGATTTTCAGCTGTTTTGATCAGTCACATTGTATGTCTAAAATAACAGTACCAGCTTACATGAAGTATCTAGAAATGGCATAGATTTAAGTCTGTTTATGGCCATTGCATTTTTAATAGCAAAGGATTGGTGGTCATGAAACTAAATAATTATCAGTAGTGGTTAATATGTCAATTACAGTACATTTCTACATTGAAATACTTTTTGGCCATACAAAAGACTAAAGAATATTTATTTTTAAAGATTTTATTTATTTTATTTTTTAGGTGGAGAGGGAGGGAGAAAAACATTAATAAGTGGTTGCCTCTTGTATACCCCTACTGGGGATCGATCTATCCTGCAACCCAGGCATGTGCCTTGACTGGGAATCGAACCCACAACCCTGTGGTTTGCAGGCTGGCACTCATTCCACTGAGCAACACCAGCCAGGGCTAGGGCAAAGAATATTTTTGTATAGAATAATCTCCAACATTTCGTGAAAAAGCAAGGTGCTGAACCTTATGTATATGCCGCCCTTTGTGTAAAAACGAGCAAAGTAGGTATTTATCCAAACAAAACCAAAACACCAACTTAAAGATGTATACACCACCATGTTCAATATAGCATTACTTACAATAGCCAAGATATAGAAACAACCTTAAGTGTCCAATGATGGATGAATGGTAATGAAAATGTGATATACATACACACACAATAGAATATTATTCAGCCATTAAAAACGAAATCTTGCTCATAGTAACAACATGGGTGTACCTTGAGGGCATTTTGTTAAGTGACATAGGTTAGACTATGAAAGATAAATAACACGATCTCACGTATGTGTAGAATATTAGGGGGAAAAAACAGGCTCATAGATACAGAAAACAGATTGGTGGTTGCCAGTAGGGGAGGTGGTTTGGGGGTGGACAAAATGGGTCAAAAGTTGCTAACTTATGGTTGTAAAATAAGTCATGGGGGTGTAATGTACAGCATTGTGACTATAGTTTATAATACTGTACTGAATATTTGAAAGTTGCTAAGAGAGTAAACCTTGAAAGTCATCACAAGAATAAAAGGTTTTCAACTCTATGATAACAGATGTTAATTAGACTTACTGTGGTGATCATTTTGCAGTATATACAAATTTTGTATCATTATATTGTACCCCTAAAATTAATATATATCAATTATAGCTCAGTTTTCTAAAAATGGGGGGAAGTGAACACTATATTTACATAAATACATATTACTTGTGAAGCATAAAAACTCTCTTGAAGCCTTTAGAAAAGGGAACCAGGTAACTGGGAACAAGAGTAGGAGGGAGACTTTTCAGTCTATGGCATTAACTATGATTATATTACATACTTTAAACATCAGTTAGATTTAAATGAAAAATACACATATTTGAAAAAGAAAAATGTACTATCTGACACAGAAGCTTCCTTTCAAAATTAGAATTAGTTGTAAAAGCCTTTTGGGGGACAGGATGAAGTGTTGGAGGGATTAGGAATATCCATTGGAATACATCAGCTTGTTGCTGTTTTGTGCTCCTTTTTCCAAAGTCACTACAGTATAAAATGTGGGGTCATCAGTTATTTTTAGCATATTTAGCACATTTCATAGGATAATCAGCTTTCTAGTTTGTATAGGGAACTAATAAAAATCAAATATATTTTGTTCATTTAGATTTCTCGAGAATAGACCTGGCCAGGTGTATTAAAATTTATTTTTCAGTTGGACTCCATATACAGTTTTATATTAGTTTCAGGTTTGCAACATAGTGATTAGCCATTTAATTACTTTACAAAGTGGTGAACCCAGTAATTCTCATACCCTCTGACGCCATCTACAGTTACTATAATATTATTGACTATATTCTCTATGCTGTACTTTACATCCCTGTGACTGCCGATTTATACTTCTTAATCCCTTCTACCTCTTCAACCACCACTCCAGTGACCCTCCTATCTGTCGACCATCAGTGTGTTCTCTGTCTATGAGTTTGTTCCTGTTTTGTTTAGTTTGTTGTTTGGATTCTACATGCGAGTGATACCATGTGATACTTGTCTTTCTTTGTCTGACCTATTTCACTGAGCATAATTTTTTAAGTCTCTGATGTCAGCTTACTTTTGGGTCATTTGCTTTTTATTTTCTATTTAAACTGTTTTATTCACACAAAATAATTTCTTATTAGCTTGTAACCACTTTTCTATTTATGTTGTTAAAATGAAGGAGAAATTCCCCTCACTGTTTCAAGAAATTTTTTGGAGAATTTTATACCAATTTCTACAAATCCTTCTTCATTGAACTGGATGGTATTGCTGTGGGTATAATGCTGAGCCTTTTTTCTATACTGTATTTTATGTTTGACTTTTAGTATTCAAATGATGGTTCAGCAATATCTTTTACCATTTCATATTATGAATAATATTCTGGCCTGAGGGTTGAGGGAGAGTGTCAGGTAGAGAATGATAATTATTATTAGTTTATCAGTTTGCCTTTTCAGGAGATGTTCAATTTCTAGAAGTACAAGTAGAAATGCTGTGCTCAGGAATACAAAAAGATGATTGAACCCAAACACAATGATGTTTTCTGTCCACATGATCATTATCTTGTGCTCTGAGCCACTTTTAAATTGATAGCACCTCTGAAAGTTCTACTTGATTACATTTTCTGATGATCACAGGTGGGAGAAATCAGTTTGACCTCAGTTGTTGTAGACTCACCAGCATCTACTAGGACTGAATTGGGCACGTTTACTTAAATAAACAGCTTTATCTGTAAAATACTTTCATTTGCATTTAAAACTCCGCATGGGATAAAATAGCTTCAAAGATTATTTCTCAGGAACAGCCAGCCATAGAATAAGCTGTGGGCTTTTTTTTAATATCAGTTATTTCTACCTTCTCAACAGTGTGGTAATTATAGGGGGAGGGAGGTGAGTGGAGGTGGTAGAGGGGATGGGAGGATTAATGGTGGTGGAAAAAATAAAATAACAAACCAAAAAAAAACATTTTAAATTACAGGAAAAAATTATTTCTACCTTCTATATTTTGTTTCTTTTTGAAATAATGAAAGTTGCCCAGTCAGATAATATAGCTCAGCCAATTTCATATGCTCATCAGAGACTTGTCTGTCCTACTTACATAAAATGTAGACACTACTGAATAAAGACACTGTGTTGTGATTCAGTGTTTTACTGCAGTGAAAGCGTTGCAGTCTTCATAACTGAACTGTACTTGATATATCTATAACCTTAATAATACCACTGCCACACCCTGGCAGTAGATTGCCTTTTGTTGGTGTCAGTTTATTTTGAGCATAATGCCCCTCTGAAATAAAAGTGCTTATTTAAATACCCATATAATGTCATTCTTTGTCAACACCACGATTTCTCCTGTCTGTCCTGGCCAACTATGTGGTACTTTTGACTTCTGTGGTTTTCCCTTTTCTCCTCTCAACTATTCCTGCCATTTCTCTTGTTCTGTTTCATTTCACCTCCTAATGAGAACTACTTTTTACTTCTGAAGCAGATCTCTCAAAACCATAATGTGGACTCTGGCTCTTCAGCCCCATTCAACTGTTTTTATTATTGCGGATCAAGAATTCTGTTTCCCCTGTACATTGTCTTTTAACAACAAAAGACAATGTATGTTGTCTTTTGTAACAATGTCTGTTGTCAATGTAACTTTATTTTCAATGTATGGTCTCAGTAATTTTGTTGATAATTTGACTTCCATATAATTGAGTTGGTATACCACAGATATACAGTATTTTTTCTTATATTATACTGTTTTGAGGCTATGTTAATGGCTATTTCTTGCCTCTTGATTAAACAAATTTCAAGTGACTGATCTTCCAAAGATAGTCAGTTTAACATAGTATGATATCTTTACTGTATGTTTCAGTGTGCACCTTGGTAAATAGCTATTTTAGCATATTTTATCTATAAAGTTATATTTTACACTATAAATGTAAATAGCTATTTTTAAGCAAGAATGTTACCAATTTCCCATTATATATGATAGGTAAATTAATAATGTGTTTTATTTATAGAAGCTCACTTTTAAAATGCACTAAACCATTACCTTTCTAGAATGGTTTATTATTTATAATCAGTAAGTTAAGAACTGTCATAGAAAGCTCATGTTTCTAAACATACATATTTTAAAGGATGGCATGAACACTTTGTCTGTACAAAGAGTATATGTTTAGGGCAAGAAAATACAAGTTACTGCTAGGAGAAAATTATTTTATTTATTTTTTTTAAAGAATTTATTTATTTATTTTTAGAGAATGGAAGGGAAGGAGAAAGAGATGGAGAGAAACATCAAGGTGTGGTTGCTTCTAGCATGCCCCCCAGTGGGGGACCTGGCCTGCAACCCAGGCATGTGCCCTGACTGGGAATCGAACCAGTGACCTTTTGGTTCACAGGCCAGCACTCAATCCACTGAGCCACATCAGCCAGGGCAGAAAATTATTTTAAAATAATCCAGAAAATATATTGAATACCTCCCTACATATACCATTATGTTAGGAAGGTATAGAAATAGGTTGCTCTAATATTGTGGGGGGTGTTTTTTTTTTAATTAAAAAAGGAACATTTTAATTTGCATTTGTATGACCATCTATGCTACATAGTATAGTGTTTACATATGTAACCACTATTACATAATAGTGTTTATGCCTCAAATTTATGTCTTTTATATTTATTTATTTATTTGATCCATAATACTGTGTTTTTTAAAAGTTCTGTTGAATTTATGAAGGGTATATTTTTCAATACATTTATTTTTGCAATAAATATATTGGGGTCCTTACTGTCAGTGAGATGAAATTGCCTGAGTCAACATGTTACCCCTATTACATAAATTTCAAATCCAAAGCTCATGTGAATATTCAAAAGGTACTGAATAAAGTAAAAGGTATTGTTTTAACATGCAGAGAGTAAGTACTTGTAGTACATTTATTCTTCTTGAAAGTCCCTGACATAATGGGCATCTTTTATGTTCCTCAGCTTTAACTGAGACATAGACATATAACATTGTGTGAGTTTAAGGCATACAACATGTTGATTTGATACACTAACATACTGCGAAATGATTACCACCATAGCGTTAGCTAACACATGCATCACATCATATAATTACCATTATCTTTTTGTGGTGAGAACATTTAAGGTCAGTTAGCAACTTTCAAGCATACAGACTTCTAAGTATAAAGACTTTATAGTACAGTATCATTTGCTATAGTCACCATGCTATACATTAAATCCTCAGAATGTTTTCATCTTTTAACTGAAAGTTTGTATTCTGATTACCAACATCCCTTGGATTTTACCCACTTGCCAGCCCTTTGTAACCACCATTTTACTCTCTGTCTTTGTGAGTTTTGCTTTTTAAGATCCCACATATAAGTGATATCATACAGTATTTGTCCTTCTCTGTCTGACTTATTTCACTTAATGTAATGCCCTCAAGGTCCATCTTTGTGGTCGCAAATGACAGGATTTCCTTATTTCTCATGGCTGAATAATATATACACATACATACCACAGAATGGGCATCTTTAAAAATTTTTGTCAGTCTGATAAAAAGGATATCATTGCTTAAGGTGGTATCCGGAGAGTCTACCATATATGTAGCACTGCACTATAGGCCATATGAAGTTAGTGTGGTGCTTTCTTTGAATAAGTTTTATTCTAACAATAGATCTCACTGTATAAGTATAGATAGTAAGAGAAGATTGGTGTTTTTAATACATATTTAAATACAATACTTTTTCATTATGTTGTAGGCTTTACTCATCAGTCTTAAGTATGGCTGTTTTATGTGGCAGTTGGGAGATGCTGATACATGTTTTCAGATCCATAGCATGGAAAATAAAATGAGTTTCATAGTACACACAAAACAGGTAAGTACCTGTTATTCTGGATGTGTAATAATGAACTACTATTTAGTAAAATTATTTTTTATAAAATGACAACCCATCTTACTTCAAGGAAAACTGCTAATATGACATGAAATTAAAATATTTAAGACCCAGGGAATAAAGCAGGCCTTTCCCAAGCAAAGAAAGTCTGGCCAGTATTGCCTATCCCTCTCTCAAAGTGTCAGGTGGTCCTTCTCTGTTCTTGACTAGTATCCTGTCTGAGCCACTGGTTGCATGCAGCATGTTGTTTCTGAAATCCCTTCAAAAGCCTGAGGAAGTATACTCTGTTCTTGACAAGCTGCCTCCTGATAAGAAAGTTCCTTTTCAAATAGCTAGAGAACTGCCCACTGTCTTGTGTATTGTTCACTCATCTGACATGTTTCATATTTATTGTCAACATGTTTGACTTTGTAGGCTGGCCTCGTGGTGAAACTGCTAATGAAACTGAATGGACAACTGTTGCCTCCCGAAAGGAATTCCTGAGAGGAAAACTACTGATACTTAGGCCACCATATTTTGTGATACAGACTTTTTTCCATGAAAGATTTCTTAAACTATCACTTTTAACAAGGCATTTAGTCTCTTGTAATATATATGTATGCTATTACATTGTACAGAATCTGTACTTATGTTTGGTGTGTAATATACCAATTACTTTTATATGATATCCTTATAAGCTATTCTAATTTTTCAAAGAAATGACCACAAAAAAAAAGTGTAGATTGATAGTCTATATAATGTTAGACAAAATTGTAAGCTCTATAAAAAGTTATTTTTGGTAAATGGTAAAGAATTTAGAGTGGAATGTGATGAAATTAAAAAACATAGCTTTGCTATAACTTTGTGTGTCATTTCAAAACATACTTGAAAGTCAACATGCTTTTAATAAAGACATGTATTTTCTACTTAAGCCATAAATAACACATATGTAAACATTTTTCTATAATCTGTGAACATTTCTCAGCATGTTTTTTAAAGACTAGGTTAAAATGGATCTAGGAAGTTTTATAATTCCTTTTTTTAACTTTATTTTTATTGTTGACACTATTACAGATGTCTCCATTTTTCTCCTTTGCCCACCTAGATCCAACCCTCACCCCTCCGCCCTTCCCTCTGCCATCACCACACTGTTGTCTGTATCTGTGGGTGATGCATATGCGTTCTTTGGCTGATCCCTTCACCTTCTTTCATCCAGGACCCTCCTCTCCCTCTCCCCTCTAACATTTGTCAGTCTGTTCCATGTATCACTGCCTCTGTCTATTTTGTTAGTTTATTCTGTTCACTAGATTCTACATGTAAGTGAGATCATATGGTATTTGTGTTTCACTGACTGGCTTCTTGAACCCCCTGCATCATAATTACCTAGTTGCCTCCTTAAAAATGAGAATTTCAGAGACTCTAAATGAATATGTTACTCTTACAGCCTGGGAATTTTTTCTTAATTTTGGATTTTGGTTGAAATAATTCCAGACCCAAATATGAATTTGGATGATTAAAGTTAAAGTAAATTATACAAAAATGCCTGGTTTACAAGCACATATGTACACAGATTAAATGACAATCTTTAGATATTCATAGTTGCATTTATTAATAAGCACATGTATTTTTATGGGTTGGCTTAATGATAATCACCAAATATTCGGTTGCTTCATTTAGGGAGTATTGATATCATAGATGAGGGAGCTAACTTGATTAATATCCTATTTAATAAGCTTAGAGACTAGTCTTTCAAGCTAATAGACTGATGTGTTCTAAGTTCAGAGATATAGTCATATTTAAAGTTATCCTGCAGATTGCAGGATTTATATATATCATCATCTCTTCACATTAACTTCTGCTTATTTTTAATGGTGCTCTATCTGAGCCTTATTAAAATCAACATTGCACAGTTAAGTAAGTTTAATGATAAAGCCTGATTTAATTCTGTGCTAAGCACTTTTCAAAATTTTATTTATTCTTAGAGAAAGGGAGGGAAAAAGAGGAGAGAAACATCACTGCAAGAGAGAAACATCGATCAGTTACCTCTTGCACACCCCTACTGGGGACAAAACCACAACCCAGGCAAGTGCCCTGAGCAGGAAGTGAACCAGTGACCTTTTGCCTTGAGGGACAAGGCACAGGCAACTGAGCCACAGTGGTCCCGGTGGTGCTAAGTACTTTTGATTCTACATAGACAATTCCCTGGTTCAATTTTATCCATTTCAACGGTCTCAACTGTTAGCAAAATCCCTGTTGACTCTCAAACATAAAACTTCAGCCTCAGCCTCACTTCTGAACTCGAGATCTGAGTTTCTCATTTCCTGCTATTCTAGCTACACCTAAATGGCCTACACAAGGAACTTCAGTTTCATCACAGCTGGAAACAATCGTTTCAGCTTGCTTCATTCTGTCTCTACATTTGTATCCTCTGATTGATTGGTTAATGGCATTATCAAATTGCATATCCAGCAGCTTAGCCTAGAAATCTTAGAGTAGTCTTCAACTTTGCCCTTGTTAATAACCCTACATCACAGGTGGCACACACAAGGCCTGAGGGCCAAATCTGGCCCTCCACCTTGTTTTATCTGGCCCAGCACCTTGTTTCTACCCAGAGGCTGTGCTGAGCTCTCGCTTAACAGTTAAGGAGTAGCTACATTTATATAGTCCTAAAATTACATTCAGCCCTTTGAAGACAACCTCGAGGCTGATGTGGCCCCCAGTAAAAATGAGTTTGACACCCCTGCCCTACATGTTCCATTTATTGAGTTCTGTCCAGTGTCTTGTGAGTTCTTTCTCATTCCCATCTCTTTTTTCTTGCCAGCCACCCTAGTTCAAGTCCTCACCATCTATTCTAGGCTCATTGTAGCCTCTTCCCCTGACTCAGGCTCTACACCCTGCCCTACACCTCTCCGTCACACTGGTGCCAACTTAACCTTTCTCAGATCTGATTATTTCATACCCTTTGAAAACCCTCACTATATATGAATTAAACTCCAATTTCTTAACTGAATTTAGGGCCTTTAATACTTACACACCTGCCTACCCAGATTAATGTCTAACCATTTACCCTATGCTCCTTCCTACCCAGTGTTTTCTAATCCTGGCTCTGCAGTCACATGGGGAGTTTGAATACTTTAGGACTTAATAATTTTAGGATGGAGCCAAAGTATTATTTTAGAATATCCCATGGGATTTTGATGTATATCTTAGGGTTTAGAATTGCTGTAACAATTGGTTTTAACAAGGAGTTAGCTGACTGCTTTTTCTTTCATAGAGTGTAGTGAGGGTGCAATGATACTATATTAAACAAATCCCTGCTCCGTAGAATACAATGTACCCTCTTACAGTTTCTCTTCCCTGTAGAGAAGGGAAAACTACTAGAGTAGCATGGCTATGGAAGGCTTAAAAATATATAGCATTAAAAAGTCAATTTTAAAAAATTGAGTATTGAGAAAAAAATGATTCATTACCTGTCAGATCATAACAAACCAAAAATAATAATAGGGAAATTCAAACAGTTTTTAATGAGCGCCTAGGATTGGTCGGGCATTATATGTGCACTGAGGATAAAAGATACCATTTTCCTTTTCATCATTCAATAAATGTGAGTGCTTTTTATATGCCGAGGATTCAGTGGTAAGGGAAACAAAGTCCCTGCCTTCAGTGAGCAAAGAGTGTAATGAGAGAGGTAATGAATATTCATAGAAGTATACATGTGTAAACTCTAGTAAGGGGGATGAAAGGAAAATTAAATGTACTATCTAACCATTTTAAAAAAAAGGAAACTTGATCTGGTCTTAGAGATCAGGAGAGGCTTCCTTCCCCAAACAGTCCTGCTTGAGCTGGCATCTGAGAGGTAGGCAGGACTGAATGATGGGAAGAAAACAGGGAGGGGGAAGAGAAATGAGGTGAGATGTTTGGATCCCAAGGACGGTCCTGGAGAAATGATGAGGGGGATTACAGTTTTCTCATTTTTAGTGAAGAAGTGAATTTAAACAAATTTTAATCTAAATCACAACAAATGAATTTCCATTAAAGTAAAACCAGAACAGCTAACACTGCACATGATACATGTATTAGAGAAAAACTCACCGAAGAATCAAATCTTACAAGATTAAAAGTTGCCAAAATTGACCCTAGAAAAATTAGACTTGATAGAAATATTTAGCAAACTGCCTACAAGTTCTTGACCAAATAGAATTGCATTGATAAAATTTAGATTTTAATTTGATTGTGAGGAACTCAATGGCAAAAACTATAATTGGAAGAATTTGACATGTACAAAATACTGATGAATCAATTCCTTGGTTTATAATTTAATAGGAAAAAAACAATGAGAATGATTTCAGTAAAATGAAAATGGGAAAAAATGGAAATTGCTTTTTCTATACTATATAAAACTGATAAAAAAATTAATTAGGGCCTGGCTGGTGTGGCTCAGTTGGCTGGAGTGTCGTCCTATAACTGAAGGGTTGCGGATTCGATTCCCAGTCAGGGCACATGCCTAGGTTGCACATTCAATCCTGTCCAGGTGTGTGCAATCCCTCGTCTAGGCATGTGTGAGAGGCAAACGATTGAGGCTTCTCTTCCTCTCCTAAAAGCAGTGAAAACATGTCCTCAAGCAAGCAATGAAAAAATTCCTCAAGTGAGGGAAAAAATTGGTTTTAGTGCATGCAAAAAGAAAAAGCTTTCCAAAAATCCATTTGTGATGGTATGATTCTCATTTTAACATTTGTACACACAAAGTCAGAATGCCTCCAGGTCATATCTGGTATCTGGAGAAGCAAATACAGACTAAAAAGTCTCTAAAAGAAAAAATGGGTAAGTCCTGGGGATTCTTAGCTGGAATGTTTGAGGTAAAGAAATACCTTTCAGATATTTTGGGTGTGGGTGAGAAAAGTAATTTCAATACATTGTGCTAATTTCTATGATGGAAGGAAGTACTGGTTGTTTAGGATTCAATACAATGTCACCAAGGATGAGTGGGAAATTAGGGACTTCTTCCCTGTTAGTTAAGTAATAATCATAGCTAACACTTAAAACAGTGCTTACTAAGTGCCTGGCATTGTTTGAAGTACTTGTAGATACACTAATTGATTTAATCCTCACAACAATCCCTATGAGGCAGATACTATTCCCACTGTACAGATGAAAGAAACAGTTAAGTTACTTGACAAAGAGACATAGCTAATAAGTGGTAAAACTGAGAATCATATCGAGGCCTGACACCAGAGGACAAGTGAATCAGAAACTGGATGTCTGGGTGTAATAAAACATAACAAGATATTTGTCTTCTATTTTTTTAAAAGCTAAGGAGCCAAACTTCTTCACACAGTGATGCTAATCTTTTCATTTTCTTTTATTATCTAACTGAACAAGATGGTGTATGGAAAGTTTATGTTACTTGTTTAAGGTTGAAGCAGTAAGTGGTAGGGTCAGAATTCAAAGTCTGGCAGTTTGGCTTTTGAATTCAGACACTAATCAGGTACGGGCAAGAACTGGAGTCTTTGGGACTTCATTAGCTCAGATATGTTTATTGAAAGATCATCTTGGGCTAGTGCATAGAAGAAAGGCTGGAAGGGTTCTAGGTAAGAAGGTATAAGACAATGGAAAGATAGATTGAGAGTAACACAAGAATAGAGCAGAGAACCAAACCAAAAAATGCCAGCATTTGAGAAATGGGCATAGTTAGAGCAATCCCCATCATCTTGGTAGGCAAGTGGATATCAGAAAAGAAATAGCTCAGCATCATCCTGTATGCTGTGTATGGAATACATTTCATATAGGCAACAATTTAAAAATGTTTAAGATTTGATTTATTTTTATTTTTTGAGAGGGGAAGGGAAGGAGAAAGAGAGGGAGAGAAACATCAATTTGTGGCTGCCGCTCGCACACCCCTCATTGGGGGCCTGGCCTGAAAGCCAGGCATGTGCCCTGACTGGGAATTGAACCAGCAACCATTTGGTTTGCAGTCCACACTCAATCCACTGAGCTACACCAGCCAGGGCTAAAAGATGTTTGACATCACTAGAGAAAAAACACATTTGAGTGGCAGAGAGCACATTCACTTATGGATATTTTAAGAACAGCTATCACCCAGCCTGGCATGGCTCAGTGGGTTGGGCACGGGCTTGTGAACCAAAAAGTTGCTGGTTTGATTCCCAGTCAGGGCACATGCCTGGCTTGCGGGCCAGGTCCCCAGTTGCCTCTCAACTGAGCAATATTTCTCACACTGATGTATCTCTCCCTCTCCTTTCCCCTCTCTTCCCCCTTTCTAAAATTAAATAAATAAAATATTTTAAAAAAACAACAACAGCACCCTGGCTGGTGTAGCTCAGTGGATTGAGCGCAGGCTGCGAACCAAAGTGTCGCAGGTTTGATTCCCAGCCAGGGTACATGCCTGGGTTGCAGGCCATAACCCCCAGCAACCGTACATTGATGTTTCTCTCTCTCTATCTCCCTCCCTTCCCTCTCTAAAAATAAATAAATAAAATCTTAAAAAAAAAAAACTTAACTCCTAAAAAAAAAAAAAGATAAGACCTGAGACCTTAAAAATTCTAAGTGAAAAGAGTACGGGGTAAGTTCCTTGACATCAATCTTGGCAATAATCTTTTGGATTTGACACCAAAAGCAAAAACAAACAAGTGAGACTACATCAAACTAAAAACTTTCTTCACAGCAAAGAAAACAATCAAGAAAATGAAAAGGCGACCCCAACAACTTACTGAGTGGGAGAAAACATTTGCAAGTCTGTTTCCCCAAATAACCCAAATATATAAAGAACCTGTATAACTCAATAAGAAAAAAACGAAACTACTTTAAAAATGGGCAGAGGATCTGAATAGCCATTTTTCCAAAGACATACATACAGATGGCTAACAGGTACATGAAAAGGTGCTCAACATTACTAATTAAGGAAATGCAAATCAAAACCACAATGAGACATCATCTCACTCCTGTTAGAATAACTATTATCAAAGACAAGAAATAACCGATGAGATGTGAAGAAAGGGAAACCCTCATGCATTGTTGGTGAGAATGTAAATTGGCAAGGCCACTATGGAAAACAGTATGGAGTTTCCTAAAAAAATTACAAATAGAAATACCATATGATCCAGCTATCCCATTTCTGGGTATTTATCCAAAGGAAATAAAAACAGCAACTTAAAAAGTTATATGAGCCCATATATTTATTGCAGCATTATTTACAATAGCCAAGACATAGAAGAAACTTAAGTGTCCAACAATAGACGAATGGGTAAAAAAAAATGTGACACATAAAGTTGTTATAAGATTAGATCTTTAGAGTTATCACAAGAAAAAATGATAACTATGTATGGTGACAGATGTTAACTATATTTTGTGGTGATCACTTTGCAATATATACAAATATCAAACCATTATTTTGTACACAAAAAACTAATCTAATATTAATTTATTTTTTAAAACATTTTATTTATTTACTTTTAGAGAGGGGAAAGGAAGGAGAAAGAGAAGGAGAGAAACACCAGTGTGTGAGAGATACATTGCTTGGTTGCCTCTCACACACCCCCTACTAGAGACCTGGCCTAGAACACAGGCATGTGCCCTGACTAGGAAATTGAACCAGTGACCCTTTGGTTCATAGGCCTGCACTCAGTCCACTGAGCTACACCAGCCAGGGTTAATCTAATGGTATATGTCAATTATATCTGATTTTTTTTTAAAAAAACATAGACTTCTAGAATACCGGCAAATTACATGTATTGCCAATTAGTCACCAAGTTCACAACTCATTAGGCAGACTGCAACCTGCATTCCAGTCCACAAAATAGCATGCTAAATAAAGGGTTACTACATAAAAGGGAGCCTTGCTGCTCTTCATCAATGCTAGAAAGGTAATCACATTCATTATTCAACTTTAAATTCCAACTGCAATTTGCCATAAATGGAAGTGATTGGGGGGTCCATACACTAAAACAATTTGATAATAGTTGCAAGGCTATGGAAAAGGGCTAGGGAAAGTGGTGGGCCAAGCACCCTGATCACCAGGAAGGCCGTGACTGTTCACCAGGGCAGGGCCACCAGGCCAGGGTAGAAGGGCCCTGCTCTACAGACAAGAGCCCCAGCAAACCAGCCGTGAGCCTTTGACAGGAGTCCGTGGATAATAACACAGTGTGGGTTAAACTAGCACTCTTAAGGACATTTTAAACATAACTTTGAAATACAGGTGTGATAGTATTCATCAAAAGATATAGATGAATTCAAGTGCCAATTTCAGAATATTTCATTCACGGTAAAACTCATTGGTTTATTCAGTTTCGTTGTATTTTAAATATTGGTAAACCAACAGGGTCCTTTTTAAGTTTTCTGTTTTATATCCAGTTCTTCAATTACATCCTCGTGATTCTACAAATACTTCCTGTTTCACTGATGAATAGGTGCTTTGGTTATATTAGGGTAGGACGTTAGACTTGTAATTTGACCTGTCCTGCTGTTTAGATGATGGGAGAAGGCAGGTGACAGTTGCCCCAGGAACTTTCTGAAAGCTCAGTTCTCTCTCCTGCACACACTCATCCCCCAATTCTTTTCCTTGTACCTGCAAGGCAGACCCGCTTCTGAATCTCCAAATCAGCGTGGTCTTGGGGATTCCTTTAAACAGTGGCTCTATCAGTTGAGCGGGCTTGGCTATTCAAGGGCTCCAGTGGCTCGCCTTCAGCGCCTTCAGCTTGGTTCATGGTTTAGAGCCCGGCCTGGCCTGGAGAGTGGTCTGTGGTTAACCAAGACAAAAAGAGGTCGGACTCCATGAGGTGGTGTGGTTGAAAAGCAACAAGCTGGTTTCCTCACATCACTAAGTGGCATTTCCACTGCCCTTATTGCCTGCTGTTCACTCACAGACAGGAAGACAAAGCGTGGTGGAAGCACCTCGAAGCTCTGCTAACCATGCTGTCAGAATCGTGTTGGTTAGCGTGGTGGGAACCTTCCAGGACCAGGGCCCGAGCCAGTGGCTCCGCATTCGGGCTGCTCAATAGAATCAGATGCCCGGGCCACCCCAGACCAATTAAATCAGAACCTCAGTCTCCCCGGGACATTTCAATGTGCAAGCCAAGGACCCAGACGCACGTCCTCCCCAATGCTGGGGAATTGGTAGAGGTCCTGGCCTGCCCCTGTGTTCTAGTGTGACCTGGGGCCAGCTCACAAACGCGCAGGGGCGCGGCCGGGCCCAGATGCCAGGACACTCCGGGACGCACCTGGAGGCTCCGCTGAGCACTGAGGGAAGCTCCAGGTGACTGGGAGGGCTGTGACTTGACTTCAGCAACCTTCTAAACCAACCCCAGGTTTTCTCTTTCTCTCCTTTCCCCTCATCACCTGCAGCGCTCCATTCCCCCCTTTCTGTGTGCCTGGGGATTCCCACCTCCCTCGTGTGTGCATCCTGTTCCGTGCTTTGTGTTAGCATATGTTGAGTGGCCTTTTCTTTCACTCTAGAAACCATTTGTTGATGCTGCTGTACAGTATAAAAACGTCCCTGAATGTCCATGTCTTTCAGATATGTAACAAATTCCATTGGGTCATTGTTCAACTTTACTAACATTTACCAAACAGTTGGGATCTATTTCAACATTTTTGCAATATTTGCTTTTTTTATAAGCAAAATTTCGGTAACTTTTATTTGATTATCATTGATTTAAAATTTTAAAACATAATTTGGAAATTTTTTGTAGTTTGCCTTATCTTGAATGGTCCACACTTAAGTGTTTTAATTTCTTTTTTAAAATTTTATTTTAATCATTGTTCAAGTAAATTTTTCTGTCCTTTACTCCCATTCCAGCCCACCCACCCATCTCTCCCCATCTCCCTCTCATTTCTATCCCCCTAATTTTTGTCCATGTGTCCTTTATATTTGTTCCTATAAACCCTTCCCATTTGCTTTCAAATGAGAACTTCAGTGCTTGTGAGGATGAGAAGAGATTTTCTTGTACACATTTTTAGAATGTTGTTTAGCTGTGTGTATCAGCCTTAAAAATGTTTACATAAGAATGGTTAAATAATTATTGGTACATCCTTCAATGGAATACATTGCATGCATGAAAGATAAGCTTTTCAGATATTTGATTTCAAATCACATGGCAACTCTGATGTGTATCCTGTGATGAAGGAAATGCACTGTCCAATAAGGTAGCTACCAGCCATATGTGGCTATTAAGTACTTAAAATGTGGCTACTGTGATTGAGTTAAATTGTAATTTAATTTAAATGGAAACAGTCATGGGTGACTAGTAGGTACTATATAGGACAATGATGTTACATAGTAAAGTCTCAATTTTGTTTAAAAAAGTATATGTATGATATTCACTAGTTATCTCTAGAAGTGGCTATCGGGGACATAGTTGCTACTTTAGCATCTGTTCTAGCTTTGAGTTGCTTTGTCTCCCTGTTATCTATATATAATCTATATCTATCTATCTGCCTATCTATCTATCTATCTATCTATCTATCAATCATCTATATAATCTATCTCCCCTGTGATTTGGGAATGCATATGCTAACCCTGGCTCTAGGAGTGAGCCACGTGGCAGTATCTAAAACAACAGTATTACTCTGGTTCCAGGCCACAGTCAATGGGTTCGTCATTGGGTACATGACCTAATTTGGGTCAATGGAACAGGATATCCCATCTCTGGCTCATTTTCTCCTAGAACACTAGTCCAGGTTGGCAGTAGTATTTGTGGTCAATCTGTAGGCATATGCACACATGGAGACCGGAGCAGCCCTTGTTTAATAAGTTTGCCATTTAAAAAATTTTTTTAAAAATGTATCTTAGTATCTTTTTTTTAAAGATTTTATTTATTTATTTATTTTTTAGAGAGGGAAGGGAGGGAGAAAGAGAGAGAGAGAGAAACATCAATGTGCGGTTGCTGGGGGCCGTGGCCTGCAACCCAAGCATGTGCCCTGACTGGGAATTGAACCTGCGACACTTTGGTTCGCAGCCCGCACTCAATCCACCAAGCTACACCAGCCAGGGCAAGTTTGCCATTTTTTAAAAACAGCCCTTTTGTTAATAAAACAATGTGTATGTATTTAATATTACTAACTTTATAGTTAAAATAATAAATTTATGTCTATTTTACCACTATTAAAAACATAAAACCAAACAACTCTTTTGCTGAAAAACACCAAATACCTGGGGATGAAACTACCATAAATTGTGGTGACCAATCAATTTCATCATGCTTACTAAACCCCAAGGGCTGCTGCTACCTGAAGATGCCATCCTTACAAAAACCAACTGCACAGCCTGGGCTGCTACAAAATGCCAAGGTCAAAACTCTGAGACCATAAACCATGAACTCTTGTGACCCCAGAGTCTTAATTTTCCCAATTGTATTTATTTTTCAAAGTATGCAACCAATGCACCAGATGATGCAATTTGAGAAGTGCATAAAGAATAACACACTTTCTTACCCTCCTAAACTCTTTATCATTAAATATATTCAGGCAGAAGGGGATCAGAATATCATATTTATTACTGATGAAAGAGCTTTGAGAAAGTAGATTCAGTCTGCAGCTAAGTGGACTTGTAATTATTTGCCCCTGAATTTGACATAATTAGTTTGTCATCACACAGTTGAAAAACTTTGGCTCCCCAAAGAGGTATGCAAACCTCTACAAATGACAGCTGACTACAACACAAAATTTGCAAGCAAAAAGACCTGAAGGGAATAGCCCAGAAGGAGCTGGGATTAGTCATCTAAGTCTCCATAAAGGAGATATTAGGGAGATGAGGCTCAAGGCCAAGGGCATTACACACAAATAGTTTCCTCCATATGGAAACATGGAGCCAGGAGAAAGCAGTTACTTCCTCACACGTCTCAAAAATTAAAAGAAAGCTCGGAAAAACCAGTAACCATTAAGTCAAATTAATAAGATTTCAAAAATCAAGTTTTACAGAACCTTCAGGGAACAGATTACCTCTATAATAGATAATTAGGATAAGTTATCTAGCTCATGAGGGTAGTATAATCTTAATAGCAGAACTGGACAAGAACAGTACAGAAAAGGACCATTGTCATTATTAAAATTACTAATAATCATAGGCATAAATTTCTGAGCAATTTAGAAGTGGATTTAAAAGTAATATATCATGACCAAGTTTGATTTATCCAAGAAATGTTAATGTTCAATAAAGAAAATATATTAAAGTAATATGCTATATTAGCAGATTAAAGAAATAAGACAAAGATAACTACTATCATCCTTCCTATTCTACATTGGACTGAAGGACTTAACAAATGCAACAAGAGTCAGAGAATTGGATGAAAAGAAACAAAAACTGCCAATATTTATAATACTGTCTTTATAGAAAATCTGAAAGAATATATAAAGTTATTAGAACTAATAAGAGAGCCCAGTCAGATTGCTGGATATAAGATCAACATATAAAAATTAGTAGTGTTCCAATAAACCAAATATTTTTAAAACTAGAGAAAGACAGAGAAATTAGATATGCCTAATAGCAACACAGATATATCATATCATTAAATAGTAAGACTCGATATAAATATATCACCTCTTTTCCAAACTAATTTACAAATTTAATTAAATTCTTATTGAAATACAAGTGAAAGATTTTGTGGAACTTAACGGTCTGATCCTGAAATTGATCTAGCTGTGTGAAGGATTGAGAAAGACCACCATAGTTTTGAAGAAAAAGGATAAAGTGAGGGGACTTTCTCTACCAGATATCAAGGATTAACACTGATATCTAACCAGATCTGACATTGATTTATTATAAAGGTATAATCATTAAAATTTCATAGTGATACAAATTTAGACAAACAGATAGAAGGGATAGAATTGAAAGTCCAGAAACAGCTCCACATATATATGATGTATTATTTAGGCAGCACTAGAAAGCAGTGAAGAAAGGAATTACTATTCAATAAATTGCCAGAGACAATTGACTAGACATCAGAAAAAATTAAATTAGATCCCTACCTAATAGCATACACAAAATAATTTCTGTATGGATTAAAGAACTAACTATGAAAAGCAAAGCGCAAAATGTTTTAGAGTTTGTGCTGGATATCTTCCATTTGCCCCTCATATCAATTAGTATTTGCTGCATAACAATTAATTAAACTCATAATTCTGTGGGTTAGCCATTTGGGGTTGGCTCGACTAGGCAGTTCTTCTGAGAGTTTTGGCTGGGCTCACCCATGCATCTCTGATCACCCGCCAGTCAGCTAGGTCCCTCTGCTTCTGAGTGATGCCTGGCTGAGAAGAAACTAGTCAAATGTTTCTTCTCCAGTAGGCTAGCTCAGACTGCTTCACATAGCACAGATAATAGTCTCAGGAACTGTGGCAGTTTTGTAAGCTCCAATGTCTCTTTTTCTTTTTTTTTCTTTTATTTATTTTAATCATTGTTCAAGTACAGTTTTCTCCCTTTTACTCTCAATCCAGCCCACCCACCCAACCCTCCCTTCCCCCCTCCCATTACCACCCCCCCCCCCTAGTTTTTGTCCATGTGTCCTTTAAATTTGTTCCTGTAAACCCTTCCCATTGTCCCCTGAAATTCCCTCTTCTTTCCCCTGTGGTCACTGTCAGCCTGTCCTCTATTTCAGTGTCTTTGGTTATATTTTGCTTGTTTCTTTGTTTTGTTGTTTAGGTTCCTGTTAAAGGTGAGATCATATGGTATTTGTCTTTCACTGCCTGGCTTGTTTCGCTTAGCATAATGCTTTCCAGCTCCATCCAAGCTGTTGCAAAGTGTAGGAGCTCCTTCTTTCTTTCTGCTGCATAAAATTCCATTGTGTAAATGTACCATAGTTATTTGATCCATTCATTTACTGATGGGCATCTTGGTTGCTTCCAGCATTTAGCTATTGTAAATTGTGCTGCTATGAATATTGGGGTGCATAGGTTCTTTTGGATTGGTGTTTTAGTGTTCTTAGGATAAAGTCCCAGCAGTGGAATTGCTAGGTCAAAAGGCAGATCCATTTTTAGTTTTCTGAGGAAGTTCCATACTGCTTTCCAAAGTGGTTGTACCAGTCTGCAGTCACACCAACAGTGCACTAGGGACCCCTTTTCTCCACAACCTCTCCAACACTTGTTGTTTGTTGCTTTGTTTATGATGGCCATTCTGACTGGTGTGAAGTGGTATCTCACTGTGGTTTTAATTTGCATCTCTCTGATAGCTAGCGATATTGAACATCGTTTCATGTGTCTTTGGATTTTCTGTATGTCCTCCTTGGAGAAGTGTTTGTTCAAGTCCTTTGCCCATTTTTTAATTGGATTCCTTGTCTTCTTAGAAGTGTAGTCGTGTAAGTTCTTTATATATTTGGAAGCTAAACATCTTAAGTGTCTCTCAAAACTCTGCTAGTGTCATGTTTGCTAATGATCCATTGGCCAAAGTCAGTCACATGGCCAAGCTGAGATTCAGGAGGTGGAGAAATAGACTCTACCTCTTGGGGCATATACAAAAATGTGAAATTTTTATGGCCATTTTTGTAATCTCCACCTTCTGATTCCACTTTGTGCCTAGGGGGCTAAACTGCATAGCCTGCATCATGTGCCTTACACTCTGGGGCTTCCATTTGTTCTGCAAATGGAGATCTGCAGCAAAAGATAAGAAGAAGATGTTGTGGGTGAGATTAGGGATTTATTCCCCTCTCTCCCTTGCTGTAGCATTACTGCAGCCTGATTGTGTTCTTCCACCCAATGGCCAGTTCTAGGCAGGTGGCGTTTGTCCACAGTGCACACAATCTGGGTTCTCTCTTTCTCCCCTTTAGGCTTAGGAGCAACAATGGGGTTTATTGTTACTAGCCCTAGAATACAAAACTACCCTTTGTGGTTTCTCTATATTCTACCCAAACCTTCATAAATAAGCTCTATTTCCTTAAATTAATCAATTTGAGCAGAAAGTGTCTTTCAGGTGGGACCCTGATTAATACAGAAGTAAATATAGAAGAATTTCTCAAATAAGGCACTAAAATTAAAATATGACAAAACACACTGCAGAAACAGAAAATTATAAACCTAAATACTTTGACTAAGATATAGTTAAAATTACAGTTAAAGCCATAAGGCATACATATTTTGAAAAACTTTGAGTGGAGATTTGGACACAGATTATTTTAATAACCTTTAACACCAAGTTAAAGCAAAATCTAAAAGTGTATTGATAAAACCCCAGACCAGCCTGGTGTGGTTAAGGTTCTGTTGAAGTTAGATCTATGCATGGATATAACATAATTTATTCAAAATTCTCCAAATATGGCCACTTATGTTCTTTCCAATCTGTTATTATTACAAACCATGTTTTATGGGTCCACTTAAGAATTCATTCTCCTGTCAACTGTAATAAAAATTTTTAACAAATGATCTGAATACAGACAGCATAGAAAACATTTTTTTAAATCATGCATTCTTTATTCTAATGCCATGTACATTTACTTGTAACATCTACTTGGAGTCTTACTATTTTACTTTTCACATTTAAATCTATAGCCAATCTAACCTTGATTTTTATGGATGGCATAATATGGTCAAATACCTTTTTATTTCTCTATGGATTGCCAGTTGACCCAGAATCAAAATCATCCTTTCCCCAGTGATCTTAGTGCCATCTCTGTCATAAATCAGGGTTGATAACTGCATGGGTTGCATCCTTTTAATTTGAACCTTTCTGTGAGTCATCTTTCAAAAATAGTACTTAGGTTTTATTTTGTTTATTACAAATCTGACTTTTAATTGGTTATTTAATCTATTTATTTTGATTATCAATATATTTGGACTTGTTTCTATCTTATTTAAATTTTTTCTGATTTCTCTTTTTTTTCTTTTGTTGCTTTTTAAAAAATTCTGACTGAATTTTGCTATTGTTCTTCTTTTGTGTTTTTCCCTTATTTAGAGTTTTTCTCTCTAAAAGTTGAATTTATTCCTTCTCCTTTTATTCTTCTAATAAACTATAATTTATCAAATTTTATCATGCATGCCTAACACAGACTTAAAAGTGAAATCCATTTAGCTTAGATATTGCTATTTTATTTTGAAGTAATTTTAGATTTCTAAAGAAGTTGCAATAAAGAGAATTCCCTTTTACTCTTTACCCAGCTTCCCCTAATATCAATATTTTTAAAAATCATAGTACAATTATTAAAACAAAAATATTTACATTGGTATAGTACTAACTAAATTACAGATTTTATTTGGGATTTATGCTTTTACCCTATCTTTCTGTTCCAGGGTCTAATCTGAGGTCCTGTGTTAAATTTAGTTGTCATGTCTCCTTAGTCTCCTCCAATCTGTGAGAGTTTCTGAGTCTCTCCTTGTCTTTTATGACCTCAACAGTTTTGTTTTGTTTTTTTGACCTCAACAGTTTTAAAGAATTAGTTATTTCACAGAATGTCTCTCAGTTCGGATTTTTCTGTTTTGTTTTCTGATTAGACTGGAATTATGCATTTTTGGTGAGAATACCACAGCAGTGATATGCCTTCCTCAGTCCTCCATATCTGGGAGTACATGATGTATTGGTGATGTTGACTTTAATCCCTTGGCAAAGCTGGTGTCTACTGGGCCTCTACAGTGTGGTCATCATTACTCCCTGCTGTTAAATATATTCAGGGAGACTCTTGACTCATTATTATTATATAATATTCCAGTTCTATTTTTTAATGCCATATATGACACACTATTATTGTTTTACAAAGAGTATTATTTATTTGAATTTATTGTACATATGTGTCTACCATTTTATTTGCTCACTATCCCCTCTTGAATTTTAGACCATCCTCTGGTGTCTTTTTCTCTTCCTTAAAGTGCATCTTTTGGGAGTTCCTTTAGAGGAATTCTCTTGGTGGTAGAAGTTACCAGTTTTGTTTTTCTTTAAATGGTTTATTTATTTATTTATTTTACTTTTGAATGATAATTTGGCTGGATACCAAATTCTAGGTTAATAGGCACTTTCTCTCAATATTTCAAATAAGTTATTCCACAGTCCGCTACCTTTATAGTAGTTGCTAGGAGGTCTATTCTCATCATACTATGTCTTTGTAGGTGTTCTCTCTCTTCTCTCAAACTACTCTCATGATATTTTCATTATTTATGTTATTCTGTAGTTTCAGGATAAAACTTTATTTATTCCATTTTGGATAGGTTGTATATCATGAACCTGTGAATTTATATTTTTCAATTCTTGAACATTTGTGGCCATTATTTCTTTAAATATTGCCTTTCCTTCATTATCTCCACTTTCTCTTTCTGGAATTCTAATTAGATATATGTCAGTCCTTCTCATTATATTTTCCATGTGCTCTTTTTTTCCATATCCTCATCTCTCTTTAATACATCTTGGATATATCCTTCAGGCATATTTTCTAGTTCTCTAATTGTCCAGTTGTCTTAGCATCATATTTGAAAAGGCCATCCTTTTTCCAGTGCTCCAAACTCCCATCATTTTCATAAATTAAGTATCCATATGTCATAATCAAATGCCTGTTTCTGGACTTTCTATATATTCTACTAATATATTTATATATTCTTTATTTTACCTTAATTAGAAATACTTTATTAATAAAAATATTAACTATCATTTGAGTCTTCAGAGAGTTGCAATCTTTTGGCTGGTGGAGGTTGCGTCCATGCTCAAGGCTGCTAACTGGTCAAGGTATTGGTTGCTGAAAGCTGAGCTTGTGGTAATATCTTTTTTTTACTTCAAATAATTTTTTATTTTTAAATTACAGTTAACATACAATATTATATTAGTTTCAGGTATAAAACCCAGTAATTAAACATTATATAACTTAAGAAGTGCTCACCTTGATAAATCTAGTACCCATCTGACACCATACATAGTTATTATAGTATTATTGATTAAGCTGAATAAAACTGGTTCTAGAGAAAGAACCTCAGTCATTGTAAATAAAGGACCTAAAGCCATATGTATTCCCTATGATGTCCTTCATATCCCCAAGACTATTCTGAAACTATCAATTTGTATTTACTGATCATTTCACCTTTTTGATCCATTCCCCCTCAATGCTCTCCCATCTGGCAACTGTCAAAATGTTATCTGTATCTATGAGTCTGTTTCTGTTCTGCTTGCTTGTTTTGGTTTTTGGATTCTACATATAAGTGAACTTATATGACATTTGTCTTCATCTGACTTACTTTACTCAGTACAGTACCCTCTAGGTCCATTCATGTCATTGTAGATGGCAAGATTTCATTCATTTTTTTTATGACTGAGTCATGTTTCACTTGATATATGCACCACTTCTTTGTCCACTCATTTATTGATGGACACTTAGTTGCTTCCATATCTTGGCTATTATAAATAATGTTACAGTGAGCGTGTGGGTGCATACATCTTTTTATATAGTGTTTTGGGTTTCTTTGGATAAATACCCTGAAGTGGAATGGCTGGGTCCTTCTTTGTCTCATTATATAGCTTTTATTTTAAAGTCTGTTTTGTCTGGTATAAGTATTGCTACCCAGGTTTTTGTTTGTTTCCATTTTCATGAAATATCTTTTTCCATCCCTTTACTTTCACTCTGTGTGTGTCTTATGATCTCAAGTGAGTCTCTTGTACATAGCACATGTAAAGATCTTATTTTGTTATCCATTCAGTCTCCATATATCTTTTGATTGGAGCAGTTAATCCATTGCATTTAAAGTAATTGTTCATAAAAGTCCTAGAAGAAAAGATAGACAGTAAAATCTCAGACATTTTTTGTAGCATTTTTTTTCTGATGTATTGCTTTGGGCAAGGGAAACAAAGGAAAAATAAACAAATGGGACTAAATCAAATTAAAAGTTTTTAAAACATTTTATTTATTTTTAGAGAAAGAGGAGGGGAGGGAGAAAGAGAGGGAGAGAAACATCAATGTGTGGTTGCTTCCCACGCATCCCCCACTGGGGACCTGGCGGCAACCCAGACATGTGCCCCAACTGGGAATCAAACTGGTGACCCCTTAGTTGGAAGGCTGGCGCTCAATCCACTGAGCTACACCATCCAGGTCCAAATTAAAAATTTTTTTCACAGCAAAGGAAACCATCAATCAAATGAGACGACAACCCACTGAATGGAAGAACATATTCTCCAATTATATAATACATCTTATAAGGGGTTAATATCCAAAATGTATAAAGAACTTAAAAAGTCAACACCAAAAAACAAATAATCCAATTAAAAATTGGGAAAAGACCTTAATAGACACTTCTCCAAAGAAGACATACAGATGGCCAATAAATATATGAAAAGATGTTCAATGCTACTAATTATCAGAGAAATGCAAATTAAAACCACAATGAGATATCACTTCACACCTGTCAGAATGGCTATCATCAATAAATCAACAAACAACAAGTGCTGGTGAGGTTGTGGAGAAAGGGGAACCCTAGTGCACTGTCGGTGGGAATACACACTGGTGCAGCTACTGTGGAAAGCAGAATGGAGTTACCTAAAAAAATTAAAAACGGAATTGTCTTGTGACTCAGCAATTCCACTTCTGGGACTATATCCAAAGAAACACAAAACACTAATTTGAAAGAATATATGTGTCCCTATGTTCACTGCAGCATTATTTACCATAGCGAAGATATGGAAGCAACCCAAGTGCCCATCAGTAGATGAGTGGATAAAAAAGCAGTGGTACATATGAAAATGGAATATTAGCCATAAATTGACAAAATCATACCATTTGTGACAATATGGATGGATCTAGATGGTATTATGCTAAGCAAAAGCAGTCAAACAAAGACAAATACCGTATAATTTCACTTATATGTGGAATCTAACAAACAAAATTAACAAAATAAACTAACAAACAAAATAGAAACAAACTCATAGATAGGAAACAGTCTGACAGCTGTCAGAGTGGAGGTGGGTTGTGGGGCTGGGTGAAAAAGGTGAAGATATTAAGGGAAAAAAAACCCAAAACTGATAGATGCATACAATATCTGCATCAGAGTGTGGATGTTGCAGATGCAATATCCACTCAGACATCCACTCAGAGTGGATGTGGGGGAGGAGTAGAAGGTGTAGGGGGAAGAGTGAAGGGTGGAGGGGATGTAGAAGGTGTAGGGGGAATAAATGGTGATAGAGACTTGACTTGGGGTAGTGAACATACAATGCAATATACACATAATGTATTATAGAATTACACACCTGAAACCTATATAACTTTATTAACCGGTGTCACCCTAATAAATTCAATTAAAAAGAAAAAATAAATTGTTGATACCTATGTATTTATTATCATTTTATTATTCATATTTTTAATCTTATTTTACCTTCTTTTTTAAAAAGATTTTATTTATTTATTTTTAGAGAGAGGGGAAGGGAGGGGAAAAGAGAGAGAAACGTCAGTGTGTGGTTGCCTCTCGCACACCCCCTACTGGGGATCTGGCCTGCAACCCAGGAAATTGAACCAGTGACCCTTTGGTTCACAGACCAGCACTCAGTCCACTGAGCCACTCCAGCCAGGGTATTATTTTTCCTTCTTCTGAAAGAAAACCCTTTAACATTTCATATAATACTGGTTGGTGGTAATGAACTCGAGCTTTTTCTTGTACAGGAAACTGTTTGTGTCCTTCCATTCTAAATGATAGCATTGCTGGGTAATATAATCTTGGTTGTAGGTTCTTATTTTTCATCACTTTGAATTTTTCTTGCCAATCCCTTCTGGCCTGAAAAGTTCCTGATGTGGAATCGGCTGATGGTCTTACATGAGCTCCCTTATAAATAACTGTTTTTCTCTTGCTGCTTTTAGGATTCTCTCTTAGTCTTTAACTCTTACCATTTTAATTAAGGTATGTCTTGGTGTGGGCCTCTTCAGATTCATCTTGTTTGGGACTCTCTGTGCTTCCTGGACTGGTATGTCTATTTTGTTGGGAACTGCTCTGCATGGTTTCAGAATCTGTAAAACACCCCCCCCCCACCCCATGGCTCAGGCTGAGTGAGTGACCTTGGGACCATAAGCCACTGAGGAGACGAAGCTTATCTGCCTGGCAGGAGCACCGCCTCTGCCCACTTTACTTCACCCTGCCCTGCCCTCAATGCTTGATCGGTTAGCCAATGATGGGTAAGATTCCTCAAGGGAGGGACGACCTAAGACAGGCACGATGATGGGGGGCCCCTAGGGAAAGACTTGGGGGGCTATAGAAAAATGGGGTGATGGACCCTTGCCCCTTGGCTTTGACATAGCCTGAGTCCTCATTCTGTCTGCAAGAAGCCTCCTAATCTCTTGGCTGCCTTACTTCCCCTGACTGCCTTAAGCCTGAAACAATGCTGGAGGTGGGTGCTGCCCTGTGCTGGAAAGGGCAGTTTCCCTAGGGCCTAAGAAAGAATGCATAAAATCCTATGAAACTTATTTTGCTAATACCTTCAAGTTAAATAATAAGGGACCAAGCAGGAAGTGAGTTTGTTCCCCAAAGTTTTATGGCCCTTTAACTATCTGACCCTGACTCAGAATAAGTCCTCAGAGTTCTTTGAATGTTAACTATTGTTTAATCATTACTGCCTGGCAATGACTGATGAACTTATTCCTGTGCAAATTGAACCCAATAAAAGTCTGCCAAGGGCCGGCACACACGCCTCTTGAGAGAGAAGCTGAGCCATCCCTTTTCCACCACAGGACTCAGTAGTCCATGTGAATTTGTCTTGTATCTCATCCACAATGTCTCAGACCCCACAAGCCAGGGTCTGCATCACTATTTCCTTCACCAGGTTAGGGAAGTTTTCCATCATTATTTTTTCACATAGGTTTTCAACTTCTTGCTTTCTCTTTTCTTCTAGCACCCATATGATGTGAATGTTGGTATATTTAAAGTTGTCCCAGAGACTCCTTAAACTATCTTCATTTTTTTTATTCTTTTTTTTATGTGTATATTCTTATATCAATACTATATCACCTTAATTACTGTAGCTTTATAATAAGTTCTGATATTAACAGCAAGTCCTCCCATCTGGTTTTCCTTCTTTAAGAGTATCATGATTACCTGTGGCTTTTGTTTGTACAAATACTTTTAAGGATCAGATTGTCAAGTTCCACAAGAACAATACTAGGATTTTTATTGGAATTGTATTGAAAATATATATTATTTGAATAGAATACCTCTCCATTTATTTAGATTTTTTCTAATTGTTCTTATTGCATTTTGTAGTTACATTAAGTAGCATTTTTTCCTGTTAAGCCTTGCACATGTTTAATTAAATTTATTCCTAGGTACATGATATTTCTTGATTGTAAATGATACTTGTTTAAACTTTCATTTTCTAACTCCTTTTTGTTATCAGGAAGGAAATTGACTTTTATACATTGACTTTATATTCAGCAACATTACTTAATGTTCTTATTGACTCTAATAATTTATCTGCACATGATCTTGGATTTTCTATATACATAATTATATTATCTGTGACTAATGGCAGTTTTATTTCCTCTTTTATAATCTTTATACCTCTTTCCCTTGCCTAATGGCACTGGCTAAGGTCTTGAGTACTGTTTTGAATAGAAATGATGATAGGGATCAACATTTTCTTGCTTTCAATATCAAAGTTTTCACTGTTTCACTACTAAGCGAGATATTTACTGTAGTTTATGGATGCTCTTTAACAGATTAAGAAAACTATCTATTCCTAATTTGCTAAAAGTTTTCTTTAAAATCATGAAAAATGTTGCAGTTCATCAAGTGTTTCTCCATTTATTAAAGTGTTTGTATGTGATCTCTTAATGTGGCAAATTATGTTAATTTTATAATGTAAAATTTAAACTAGTATTGTTACATATTGTTGTTTTATATAATATTTAGAAGTTTTTGAATGTTTACAGTTTTTGCATTTTTGCCTTGAGCACAATTGACCTATAATTTTCTTTTTCATATTGTCCTCATTTCGTGTTAATGTAAAGGTTAGTATTAGTCTCATAAAACAAGTTGGAAAATGTTCCCTCACTTTCTGTTCTCTTGGAGAGTTTATGAAATATTGAAACATTGCTAGTTTAATAGGAAGGATTTAATTTAGGGAGCTGTGTAGACAAGTATTAGCAAACTTAAAAGGTAAGAGGGAACCGCAATAACGGAGATAGTAAATCTCGAAGTAGTTATCATTTTGGGGATACAGATACAAAGGAGAGAGGTTGGGTTATTAAAAGTTACAGATTAGAAGAGGGACCTATGGGAGCTGGGACCCAGACATCTGAGGACGGGTACTGCCCAGCTGTGCAGGTACCTCAGGAATCACATAAAAGAATTAAAAGTCAGTCTTTGGTCCTTGAAAAGGTTTTACTTCTAGTTTGCTCTTACAAAAAGCAACTCCTCTTTCTTTAAGACATTTTACTTCTACCTACCAAAAGATTGTCATAATGCACAGAATTTTTTGGGACAAGACACTTCAGTATCATATATAAACCTACAATGTCCCCAATGCATATGGCACTTTGCATGTTGTGTGAGGGGGTCACTGGCTATCCCCTTTGTCTTCCAAAAATCTGTTGAGTTCTTTCATTCCTTTATGTATCCTTTCTAATTTTTTTATCTTTTTTATTCCTTTCTATAATTTTAATGTGATTTCAAGAGTATCATATGATGCATGAAATCAAAAAATAATTCTTAGCCAGTAATCATATAATTTATTAGTTATAAATATGTCTATATTTATTAAGTACTTATTTTAAAATAAAATGTGTATTACAATTCATTTGTAATATTGACATTTTAATTACATCTCTTCTTTTAATATCAACATTTGTTTTCTAGGTTTAAAAGAAAACACATGAAAATTAAAACTGAGTTACAATCTTGTATTGGTATAAAACCTATCAGTAAATAATATGTCTGAAAAGGAAGATAGTTCAGAAGAGGCAGAAGATACCACTAGTCAATACAAGAAAGAATTTAAATCACAGTTGGTAGAGGAACCTGGATTTATTAAAGAAACATCAGATTTATTAAGGGAAGCTTCTGATGAGAAACCTTCCCACCAGATTAGTGAAATGCATCCTACAATGGACACATCAGGTGCACATGATGATACATCCACATCCTTCCCTGAAAGTAAGTCTAAGGGAAATGAAGAACAAAGGGAAACTCAAGTATCTGAAAATGGCACTACATATGACATCTCACAGTCAACAACTGAAACTTCACAAAGTCCATCATTATCAGTATCTGAGATGACTGCTGAATCTCAGGCTTCTGTTGACTTCCTATCTCATGGTACATTAGGAAAAATTAGTCCACAACTCTCTGAAGAAAATGAGAAAGGACTTGGCTTAGGATCAGATGACTTAACCATTAACCTGAAGGCCAAGGGTTTACAAAAGTTCCCTAAGGAAATTTTAAAAATAAAATATGTAAAAAATCTATATTTAGATGAGAACCAAATCAAAAGTTTTGAAGGAGAAGACTTCAGTGAGTTGCGAGGACTTGAAATTCTGTCCTTGCAAGAGAATAAGTTATCCTCACTTCCATCTGAAATTCAGTTACTTCACAATTTAAGGATATTAAATATCAGTGACAACCAAATATCACAAATTCCTAAAGAAATATCACAGCTTAGGAACATCAGTCAACTTTTTTTAAATAACAATGGCATTGAGAATTTTCCTTCTGACGTAGAAAGTCTTAGAAACTTGGAAATTTTAAGTTTGGCTAAAAATAAGTTAAGACATATACCAGATACTGTGTCTAGTTTAAAAAACTTGAGCATTCTCAATCTGGAATATAATCAGTTAACGATATTTCCTAAAGTTCTGTGCTTCCTTCCAAAGTTAATTTCACTAAACCTTACTGGAAACCTAATTCGCAGTTTGCCAAAAGAAATTAGTGAGCTTAAAAATTTAGGGAAACTTTTAATGGATCACAATAAACTTACATTTTTGCCAGTGCAAATTTTTCATTTGCTCAAAATGCAAGAACTCCAACTGACTGACAATAAATTAGAAGCTATTTCACACAAAATTGAAAATTTTAGGAAACTTAGGATTCTAATACTTGATAAAAATTTATTGGAAGAAATACCAGAGAAAATTTCCAACTGTGTAATGTTGGAATGCCTTAGTCTTAGTGATAATAAATTAACAAAACTTCCTAAGAACATCTATAAGCTTAAAAATTTAAGAAAATTTTATGTAAACAGAAATAATATATTGAAAATACCTGAAAACATCTCACACCTTATTAATATGTTCAGTCTAGGATTTTCAGGAAATATAATCACAGATGTTCCCATTGAAATAAAAAACTGCAGGAAAATAACTAAAATTGACTTGAGTTATAATAAAATAATGTATTTTCCTATAGGTTTGTGTGCTTTGGAACATCTCTATTATTTGAGTATTCATGGAAATTATATTTCAGAAATACCTGGGGATATATCTTTCAGTAAACAACTGCTTCATTTAGAGTTTAATGAAAACAAACTCCTCATATTTTCTGAGCACTTATGTTCTCTTATTAATCTTCAGTACCTGGATCTTAGTAGAAACCAAATAAGGAAAATTTCACCATCTATTTCCAATATGGCATCACTCCGTGTTCTTATTTTATGCTGTAATGAATTTGAAGCTTTCCCTATAGAAGTGTGTACTTTAGAAAATTTGCAAGTACTTGATATTTCAGAAAACCAAATACAGGAAATTCCTTCAGAGATCTGTAACTTAAAAGGAATCCAGAAATTAAACATTTCAAGCAACCAGTTTATGAATTTTCCTATTGAACTGTGTCAACTTCAATCACTGGAAGAGCTGAATATAAGTCAAATAAATGGGAGAAAGGTAGGAGACTGATATTTTTGGTGTGGGGGAAAGGTGGCACTGGAGGGGGTCAGAATCTAAGCTGTAGTGAATGTGTATGTGTTTTTTAAATTTAGATAGACTGTTTTATTTTTTAAAGGATAGGCTTTTTTTTTAAACTTCAAACATAGCTTATAAATACACTTCTCAACACAAAGCTGTATAGAAAAACATTTCATTAAAATGAAATGCCAAGAAAAGCCAACAATTTTATTCATTTCTTTTTATTTTAGTTTAATTATAAAATGAGTTTTATTTTTAAAAAGATTTTTTATGTATTTTTAGAGAGAAAATAAGGGAGGGAGAAAGAAAGGAAGAGAAACATCAACATATGGTTGTCTCTTGCATGTTCCCAAGAGGGGATCCTGCCTGCAGCCCAGGCATGTGCCCTGACAGGGAATCCAATGAGCGACCTTTTGGTTCATAGGCCTACACTCTGTTGTAACCCTGGCTGGTGTGGTTCAGTGGATTAAGTGCTGGCCTGTAAACCAAAGGGTTGCTGGTTTGATTCCCACTCAGGACACATGCCTGAGTTGTGGGCCAGGTCCCCAGCTGGAGGTATGTGAGAGGCAACCACAAGTTGATGTTTCTCTCCTTCTCATTCTCCCTCCTTCCCCTCTCTAAGGATAAAACAAGTAAAATCTTTTTTTAAAAGTTATATATTAATATAATCACATCATTGGAAATTTAGAAAATTGAGAAAAGTTAAAAAAAATTCTACAAGCACATTACTATAATATAACTATTGGTCATATGTTGACAACTTACTTTTAGTTCTTTTTGTTTTCTTATGTACATGGCTTTATAAGCAATTAGAAAAAGATTACATTCATGTTTAAATTCTTCTATTTTCACTTAATGTGTCATAAGCATTTCCCCATGATATAACATAATTGTTATAACAATACATTGTTATGTAACTAATTTCTGTTAAGCATTTAGAGATGTTGTGATTTTTTTCATCATCATAAATAACACATATGATGAACTTTATAAATATAGCCCTTTTGTATTTTACTATTTCTTTAGGAAATTTCCCCTTAATAATCCCTACGTCAATGGTAATAAATGTTCTTTTAGTTTAGCATTTAATTTTACTCAAACTATAAGAGTGAATTTTATGAACTAATTAAAAAAATAAAACATTACTGATTTATACTGACTTGTATTAATGAAAAGGATATTATCTGGCTATCTTTAGTTTGACCATCACAGTCAAATTAAAGTCCTTTGATAGGGGCCAGACTATTATCTACAGCAAGATTTCCCAAAGTCTGTTCCTAAAAAAAAAAAGTACTGTCATGACCTGCTCTGAAAGAAAAAAGAAAGGAAGGAAGAAGGGAAGTAAAGGAAGGAGGGAGAAGAGGAATAAAAAAAAAGGTGGAGGAGTTCCTATTATCAAATAGGTTTGAGAAGCACTGGGTTCTCTCCTAGAATCACAGTGAATGTCAGTATATTAAAAGTTCTCAAGGGTCCTGCAGTAAAGAAACTTGTTTGTGTCTATTTAACCCATATTTCCCAAACTAACCTTATGTTTTTTAACCCATCACCTACTATACTGTACATTTTCAGAAAGGCTACTCCTGGAATAGTTGCTTAAGTTAGATGGAATTAATAATGACACATGTATTTTAAAAGATGTGTTTGTATTAAAAGACACTTTTTTCTATATTGTAATCAATGAATTCCTTAGCTAATTTATAATCCTTTTTCTCCTTCTCTATCTTACTGTGGAAGTCCACAGGTTGTGCCCTTAATTTTCTCTTTACTTTTTTAATTTAATTTTTTAAATTTATTGACTTGAGAGAGAGAGAGAGAGAGATCAGTTTGTTGTTCCATTTATTCATGCATTCATTAGTTGATTTTTGTATGTGCCCTGACCTGAGATCAAACCTGCAACTTCAGTGTATAGGGATGACACTCTAACCAACTGAGCTACCCAGCCAGGGCAATTTTCTCTTTGCTATTAACTCCTTCCTAGACTTCACCACACCATGCACATGATCCTCAAGTCTACAAAACTACAGCTGATCTCTCACCAGTGGTCTAGTCCCATAGTTCTTAATTTCCCCAGAAATTCTGTTCTTTTACTCTTTTATTGTTTCAAACCCAACATAACTTCAAACTTACCTTTCTTCCTTTCCAAATCTCTCCATTGCTGTTTGTGATGCCACTGTCTTTAAACCTGCCAATCTAAAAATCATGGAATCATCTTTGACTGTTCCTTTTCCATTGCCATTACACTGAATCTTACACCAAAATAGTCTCATTTTTTTCCTCTGAAAAAGCTCTTTGGATCATGTCCCTCATTTTCCAGTGTCACTGTCTCCATCCTGATCCATGGTCATCACTCACTTCATGCCTAGACTACTCCAGGAGCCTTCTGACTATTCTCTTTCATCCAGTCTCCTCCCTTTCATCAGAACTTGTCAAAACCACCATACTTCATTCCAGAGGACTGTTCTAAGGAATCCAGATTGTGTATGTATTGCCTACTCAGAGTGGGTAGTTGCAAAGGCACCAGTCCACATCATTAATGCATCATTTTAAAGGTCAACAGACAGAAAAAAAAGAGATTTACAAATGTCTTCTCAAAAAGAGTATTTTATATGTTGGAAAGATCACTTTGATAACTTCCTCAGGGTGGAGGTGACATATCCAAAGAATTAGTTTACATAATAGCAGATGGTCCCTAAACAGTCATCTGAAGGTTAGTCAGGTTAAACACTGGGCTTTTATTTTGCTAAGTGAAGAAGGATGCACAAAAGGAATCTTCCATCCCAGCTCTATCATCACACAGTTCTCAGGCATTTCCTCTAATAAATGTTGAACAAGTAGTTAAAGAATATGTTTGAAAATTGTGAAACTATGGATCTGCCCACGTGTCTTGATCTGCCTCCTACCTCATAGGCCCAGCTCTTAAGACTTCCCATAGCCTAGTTCCATGTTCCTTCTCCAAACATACCTCTCTGTCTAAACATCCACATATCTGCTATTGTACTTTTTATTTTGGCACTGAATTACCTATTACTTAATGCTGTTTCCTGATTGTTTCACATGCATATACTTTCTTCCCTGAACCACATTTTACTCTCTTTGAAGCTAGGGACTGTCTCTTAATGTTTTCTTTATATATCTGGAAGGACCTTGAGCACAATATTCAGTATTTACCTTGCCTGGATATTTCTGAGGGACCCATATATTCAAAATTCTTTTATTCACTCAGAGTATTTCCTTTATTTCAAAAGCCACTTGTGATGGCCTTATTTCTCTGAATGTACATATTTTTTCTTTACCTTACCAGAGTATCCTAATTTCTGTTATTTTGAAATACTTTTTGTACTAGGAATATTTATTTGAGGTTACATTGCCAAACTGTATGAATATACTCGAAAGGAGTTTATTGAGCATTTACTCGAAATGCACCATGCTTAGGAACATGTACACACAAGGAAAACACACAAGGAACTACTAAAAAGCAATGTTGATAAGAGTAGGAATAATTAGATCCACTGTGGCACAGAATAATTGGGAAAAATTCAGGCAAGAGAAAATTAAAGCAGAGTCAGATTTAGCAAGGAAAAGAGGGATAAGGTGGCAATGAACATTGAGTGTCTGGAGAGAGAGGAAAGTGGATTAGCAAGCCCAGTTAAATTGGTAGCACAGGTCAGACTGAGGAGGTACTCAGATGCTACATAATATGTGGGTTTTAGCAGGGAAGGGAGTCACAAAAAACTTGTTACATAGTGAAAACATCTCCTTTTTAAGGCAAAAAATTCCTTCCATTTGATTTTAGAAGTTTTAGTCATACAAATATTTATTTTAAATATAATTGTTTAATCTTTGTTACAGTTGACAAGACTTCCACAAGAGCTGTCTAATATGACTCTACTTAAAGGACTTGACATCTCAAATAATGCCATCAGAGAGATTCCAGAAAATATAGGGGAACTGAGAAGTCTGGTTAGTTTAAATGCAAACAACAATCAAATAAGTTATCTGCCACCATCTTTTCTATCTTTAAACAAACTCCAGCAACTACAGTTGAGTGGTGAGTGTCAAGCATAAACAATAAGTAGAATTATTAGTGTCGCTGTTGCAAATTTTACTAACAGGGAAGAAGGACAAACTTATCTGTTTGTAGTAGTAATGTAGTAAGTGCCTATTGGAAGGAAATGGCGATCGTAGGTACAGAAAATGTGAGCAGAGCATAAGGTCCAGTTCTTTCCCTGAAAGACATTATAATCCAACTGGGGAACCTGAGCTATTTTTTATTGTCTTCTCTGCCTATACCATTTCTTCCCTTTCTGAACCTGACCTCATCTCTCCCTGTATACACAACTACCTATACAACCTTTGGTCAGCATTCTCTGTTTTATCTTCTCTGCTGGCTCCCCTGATCCCACTCCTATACCCTATAATATTCTAATACCTTATAACCTTTTACAAAGTAAATAACTAATTCTAAAGAATTCCCAAGGCACAACGAATACTAGACTGGTATTTTAAAAATTTTATTATGAAATATTTCAAACTTACAGAAAATAAGCACAAGTGCACCTATTTCCAGAAATAAAGAATGTTGATTTGTAATATTTACTTGAAATATTTTTGATTGTTAAGAAATAAAATAAGGGGGACTTCCGGCAAGAGGGAGGAATAGGTGGACGCACCGTACCTCCTCACACAAGCAAGATTAGAACAACAATAAATTACGGTCAGCATAACACACAGAACTGATAGAGGATTTATCTGAATGGAAGTTAGACAGCCAAGAAGTTGAAGTAGTCCCGTACGTCCAGACTGGTAGGAGACAACGAGCCGAGCGGACGCGGGGCTGGCGCGGGTTGGTGGCGCGCGGAGGTTGGGGAAAGTTTGGCGCGGAATCGGCGCAACAGCCATCCCGGGCGCAAGAACGCAGCGGTGATCCCTGAGTACGCAAGCTGCGGCTGCCAGACCCAGTGGGGCAGCGATTGTGGACCAGGGCAGAGCTCGCAGTCCAGGAGCCTGGGGAAGGGTCTGGGCCCAGGAGAACTGAACTGCCGCCATCGATTCCCTCCCGTCCCCGATCCCGCCCCCGCCCCCGCCCCCGCCCCCGCCCCCGCCCCCGCCCCCACATATAACATCACAATCTAGCCACTGGGTCGCCCAGCCCCGGTGAACACCTAAGGCTCCGCCCCCCACCGTAACAAGAGCAACCAGACTGGAAAAAAAAAAATAGGAGAGACAGGGAAAGACATAAGACATGTGTACAATAGAGCAGATCAGTCCCCCAGGACTCTTCCTTTTGAGTGACCAAGAAATAGCCAATCTATCAGATGCACAGTTCAAAACGCTGGTGATCAGAAAGTTCACGGAATTGGTTGATTTTGGGCGCAATTTAGATGAAAGGATGCAGGTTACCATAAAAGAGATGCAGGAAGATACGCGGAGGAGAGCCAATAGTGAAAGGAAGGAATCTGAGACTCAAAACAATACAGTGGACCAGAAGGAAGATAGAATCAACCAAGCAGGAAAGCATGATGAAATAAGAATTCAAAAAAATCGAGGAGAGCCTTGGGAGCATCCAGGACACCTTTAAACGTTCCAACATTCGAATTATAGGGGGTACCAGAAGGGGAGGAGCAACAAGTGGAAAAGTTATTTGAACAAATAATAAAGGAGAACTTCCTCAATCTGGCAAAGGGAACAGTCTTCCAAGAAATCCAAGAAGCTCAGAGAGCCCCAAAGAAGTTGGACCCAAGAAGAAACACACCAAGGCACATCATAATTACATTAGCCAAGGTAAAAACGAAGGAGAGAATCCTAGAAGCAGCAAGAGATAAGGGGACAGTAACCTACAAAGGAGTTCCCATCAGACTGTCAGCTGATTTCTCCAAAGAGACCTTACAGGCAAGAAGGGGCTGGAAAGAAATATCCCAAGTCATGAAAGACAAGGACCTACATCCCAGATTGCTCTATCCAGCAAAGCTCTCATTTAGAATGGAAGGGAAGATAAAGTGCTTTTCAGATAAGGTCAAGTTAAAGGAGTTCATTATCACCAAGCCCTTATTTTATGAAATGCTAAAGGGACTTATCTAAGAAAAGAAGATAAAGAAAAGACATGTATAGTAAAAGGACAGCAAACTCAATTATTAACAACCACACCTAAAGCAAAACCAAAAGAAACTAAGTAAACAACTAGAACAGGAACAGAACCACAGAAATGGAGGGCACATGGAGGGCTAGCAGCAGGGGGGGCTGGGAGGAGGAGAGGGGGGGAAAGGTATAGAGAATAAGTAGCATAGAATGTAGGTTGAAAATAGATAGGGGGAGGGCAAGAATAGTATGGGAAAGGTAGAAGCTAAAGAACTCATAAGAATGACACATGGACGTGAACTAAAGGGGGGGAACGTGGGTGGGAGAGGGGGTACAGGGTGGAGGGGAGGGAAGGGGGAAATGGGACAAATGTAATAGCATAATCAATAAAATATATTAAAAAAAAGAAATAAAATAATAAAGTCGAAATTTCTTTTGTACCTCTCCCCAAACTAGAAGTAACCACTAAACTGCAATTGGTATATATCTTTTTATCATCCATGTTTTTAATATATATATATATATATGGATGATACACACACACATATATACATATGTATGTATATACATTCATATATGTATGTATATATGTGTATATATATCCATAAAAAGTATTTTGCTTTTAAACTTCATTAAAACTTTACTATATGGTTTGTAATTTACCATTCTGTAACTTTTTTCATTTGTCATATTTCTAAAATTAATCCATGTTAATATAATATATACATAGACTTGTTGCATTCATTTTTAAATGCTGTATAATATTAAATTATATGGTTAAACAACAATTAATCAATTATCCTGTTGATAGACAGTTAAGTTGTTTCCAATTTGTTTGCTACACTACTATAAATATCTTTGTACGTGTTCCTGGTATTTATCAGCACTGAGTTTTTTCTCATTACAAAAGTAATACACATTTATTACAAAAAACATTAGAAGAAAACATTAATTTGAAAGTTAATATCCTTTATAAACTCACACCCAAAGACAACCATCACTAACAGATTTTCCTATTATTCCATCATTCTCCTCCATATTCTAATCATACATTTATTCATTCAATATTTACTGAGTTCCTACCATGTATGAGGCACCATTCTAAATGCAATAAAAATTACATGCACTGAGTTTCTTTAGTGCACATAGTTATAAATAGAATTGCTGGATTGGAGGATATATACATATTCATCTGCACCAGATTTGGGCGAATTGATCTCCATAGTGGTTGTACCAGCTAACTGCAAGAACAGTTGAGTTTATGAAATTATATTTTTTTCAGTTAAAAGTGATCTTCACAATTTTTAATCCTCACTTGAGCATGTGCTTATTAATTTTAGAGGGACAGGAAGACAGGGAGGAAAACATTAATTGGTTGCCTATCGTACATATCTTGACTGGGGACCAAACCTGCAACCTAGGCATATGCCCTGACCAGGAATCAAACTCACAACCTTTTGGTTTATGGGAAACACCCCAATCAACTGAAACACCAGCCAGGTGCAAAAAAGTAATGTTTATAATGGCAGGGAGCCCTCTTAAATTTAGAGAATTTTCAGATTAAGAATGAAGTTTCCCTTTTTGTTATCACTGTACTACTAGTACAGTGAAACCTACAGTAATGCATCAATATTTAGATATAATGCAACTGGCATTTTTCTCCTGAATTCCCAGAACTCCCAGTAAACTGGCTATGCAGGTACACATTAGTCATTTCGTTAACTTTGCAGTAAGTCACAATAATAGCCCTGCAATTGAATTTTTGGTACCACTTTTCTAGAAGTTTTACCATATTTTAGGGAGGTTATTTGTCCAAGTGTAGGACATGGCATATTCCACCCATTATTTTTGCATTAAAAAAAAAGGCTGACCACAACCTTCTGGCCTACTGGAGCACACAACTATCAACTGGAAGCATAATTCTCCAGAGGCCTTCTAGTACAGAATCAAGACAGAATGGGGAGATCACAGACTTTTTTGAAAGCTTAGCCAGCTTTCTGTTAGTCTCCAAAATAATTAGAAAAAAAATATCAGTCAGGATCCAATCAGAACACAGAGACCACGGCATTAGTTAATGACCAAGTATGTTATTAACGATGTACGTGAAAGTATGAAAAGAGAATCCTAAGGTTATCTCACAAAGGTAGCAATGGTAAGAAGCAATAAATAACCACCGAATGTCTGAAATTAAAGTTGGCATTATTAAAACTTACAAGCTTAAAGGAGAGGCCACGCTGAAGTGAAACTTAGACATCTGAGGATGGAACACTGCTGGGCTGGTGCTGAGTTCTCTGAGCTTTTGTGTGTGTGTGTGTGTGTGTGTGTGTGTGTGTGTGTGTGTGTGTGTGATATAAAACGACTTTTGCCAGTGTTGGCAAAACTGCAAATTGCACTCAACTGTGGCTATGGCAAGGCACTGGTGTTCGTTGGGTAAAGGAGTGTTGAGCCCACAGATGTAGGTTTGTAGCTAAAAGGCAATTGCTAAACAATTGGCATATCCACAGTCACCAAATTTTATAGCTGAATTTAAAGTCAGAAAGGCTGATTTCAAGTCCTATAATTTAATGTTTCCTCCATTCATAAAATGAAGCTAAGAGGAATGTCCATGCCATAGATTTGGTGTGACTAAAGGAGATTTTAAAAGCAGGGAGCATACTGTGAAAGCACTACTAAACAAAGACATCTTGTGAATAAACCCCCTCTGTCCCACTTTTTAGTGAATTTAGGAAGATTACCTCTTAGAACCTCAGTTTTTTCATCAGCAAGATAGGAAGGCTTTAACTTCTGCTTGTCCATAAAGCTGTTGTGGGAATTAGATAAAACTTATGAAAATATTGATATTTTGACAAATGTGAGACATTTCACCAATAAAAAGGGATTTAGATACTCATTTCTTGCCTCATAGCATGGGCATTAGAATAGAATAGACCTTAGAATTCTAGCTCCATACTTCCCTAGGAAGTTTTTTTTTTTTTTAATGTTAAGCTCTGTTCCTAGTTTGTAAATGGAAATGATATCTACTATTTGGACTGTGAGCATTAAGTGATCAATCACTAAGCACAGAAATTGATGCAGTATAGATTTAACAGATGTTAGTGCCTCTCCTCCAGGAGCTGAAAGATCAAACAAAAGGAAGGTAGATAGATGGACATGTAAGCTGTTTGTAGTTGTCCTCAGAGAGAAGAACCTCACAGTTCTCTCTACAGATCTGCACTGATGATGCCATCACGCAGGCTTTCATCATCTCCTTTCTGCAAGACAGCTAGTTATGCCAGTGCAGTTGTATCTGTTGTTTACACCTGGCATCCATTATGATGGTCAGTGCCTGTGCTAAACCAGTTGTTAAATATTTTTAATATTGTTACTTCTTACATGGATGAATATAACACCTTCTGAAAGGACTCCCACCTATAGTCTCTCTCTCTCTCTCTTTCCTTTGTTATTTCCAGTATTTTAAAATACTTTTTATTGATGTATATACATACCAGAAAAAGTACATATTGCTTCAAAAATTAAAACTAAAGATAGAACTACCATATGATCCAGTAACTCTACTTCTGTGTATTTATCTGAAAGAAACAAAAACTGAAACTTGAAGATCTATGCACCCCCATTTTCATTGTAGCATTATTTATCTAAGTGTCCATCAATGGATAGATGAACGAATAAAATGTGGCATGTATATGCAGTGGAATATTATTACTCCATAAACAGAAGGAAATTTTGCCATTTGTGACAACATGGATAAATCTTGAGGATGTTATGCTAAGTGAAATAAGTAGAAAAAGACAAATACCATATGACTTCATGTATATGTGGACTCTTAAAAATGAAACAAAATTTGTAGATAGAGAGAACAGATTGGTGTTTGCCAGAGGTGGAGAGGGGTGAGGGGTGGGCAAAATGGGTGAAGGGGCTCAAAAGGTACAAACTTCCAGTTATAAAATAAATGAGTCATGGGGATATAATGTACAGTATGATGACTACAGTTAATAATACTTTATTATATATTTGAAAGTTGCTAAAAGAGTAGATCTTAAAAGTTCTTATTGTAAGAAAAAAATTATAATCATGTATGGTGACAGATTAACTAGAACTATGATGGTGATCATTTCATCATATATACAAATATCAAATTATGTTGCTCACTTATAACTATTATGTTCATTATATCTCAATTTTTAAAAATGTATTGTAAGTGTACAGCTCAATGAATTTTCACACACTGAAAAAACCCACATTTCAGGATCTAGATCCAGAAATACCTTTTTGCTTTCTCCAATAATTTCTCTCCCTTCTCTCAACCAGGGTTAACTATTATCATGATTTCCAATAGTGTGCCTTAAATGAAACCTTTTGTACCTTGACTTCCACTCAACACTGTGTGTGCAAAATTCATATTATTCTGTGTAGTTGTAGACCATTCACTCTTAATGCTGTATATAGTACACTATATGAGTATATTCTTTTATTTATTGTGCTATTGATGGAAATTTTATAGGAAAGCAATTGTTTCCTTGTGGTCAGCTAAGGTGCATGATTTCAATCCTTTTAAATTTATTAGGACTAGCTTTATGGTCCAGCATATAGGCTACCTTGATAAACATACCATTTACTCTTAAAAAATATTCTGTAAATATTAGGTACAGTGTTTTATGAATTGATATCCATATAGGGGTAGTTGATTGATAGACTTGTTGGACTCTCCTATCTTTACTGGTATCTATGTCTTGCTATGTTAATTGCTTAGAGAGGGGTGTTAAAATCTACAACTATGGATGAGGAATTGTACATTTTTGCTTTGTCAATTTTTTTCACATATTTTGAAGGACTGTAATTAGCTTAATCCCCACTTGAGGGTGGACTAGGCTTAGTAACTCCACTCTAAGGAAAAGTATAGAAAGGAAAAAGAAATCCAAACATTATATTGAAGAAACCTGGCAGACTCTATTTTGCCAAGGGATCAAGTTTAATAACCCTACTGATGTCATGGGGGTATCAGGTACCCTGATGTGATGTGATGTGATGAGAGACTTCACCTCTGTGGTATTCTTTCCAAAAACCCATAACCACCACCTACCTATCCATGAGAAAACAAATCAGATAAATGCAAGTTAAGGAATATTCTACAAAATATCTAACCTGTACAACTCAAACTGTCAATATCATGAAAAACAAGGAAAGACTGAGAAACGTTTGCCACAGACCAGAGGAGACTAAGAAGACATAACTATTCAGTGTGCTATCTTGGATTGGATTCTGGATCACCAAAAGGACATTGATGGAAAATCTAATGAAATCCAAAGATATCCAAAGTTTATAAAATAGAATGTACCAATGTTAGTTTCTTAGATTTGAACAATGTAACACAATAACACCATGAGATAACATTAGGGAAAACTAAAACTAGCTGAGGAGTATACAGGAACTCGTTACAATTTCTGCAACTTTTTGGCAAACCTGCAATTATTCCAAATAAAAAGTTTATTTAAAAAATTACTGTCACACCTACCCTGTAAAGTGTTTTCCTGTATTATGAGGGGAAGTCTCCTTTCTCATTTAGCCATCCTCTATAAGAGAAGGGAACCACTGCTGTTTCTATACCTCCTCAGTAAGAACTTATTATTCTTATGATTTGCCAGCATTTTGAGAGTTCTCTGGTGCTTTGCCAGTGAGACACAGTAGATGCCCTATAGATAGTTGTTATTTGTATCCATAGATTACTTTCTTTTTTAAAAATATTGTTTTCATTTCTTTTTGGAGAGAGGGCAAAGGAGAGAGAGAAAGGGAGAGAAACATCGGTGTGTAAGAGAAACAACAATCAGTTGTCTCTTACACATTCCCAATTGTGGACCTGGCCTGCAACCCAGGCATGTACCCTGACCAGGAATCGAACCAATGACCTTTAGGCTTTGCAGGACAATGCCCAACCCACTGCACCACACCAGTCACACCAGTCAGTGCCATAGTTTTCTTTTACAGAATGGTATAATTAAAAATTGTTTTTCTATTAGGAAATAATCTTACAGCCCTGCCAAGTGGTATTGATAACCTCATTTCACTGAAGAATATAAATTTTGATGATAACCCTTTGCTGAGACCTCCAATGGAAATCTGTAAAGGAAAACAGCTGTATACTATTGCACGCTATCTACAGAGGGCAGACAAAAGAGATGGTAAGTGATGAGTGAGTGACTTAAGTTATTTCTAGTATCATCTGTAAATTAAAAGACAGTTTGTTTTAACTAATGGCTTTCATTCTGGCAGAGACATTAAAATATTTATCATCTTCCCTTTTCATAAGATTAGCAGTATTTGATTATAATTCAGATTATTCAATCTGGGTCCAAAAAATTGAAATTGAATCACTGAAAACAGTTAAGTTCAAGTGGAGCAGTGGGCTGCTTCCCACCTATGATCTCATTGCCCTTCAGTAGGTTTTTCATCATGGTTGTTGCCAGACTCAGAGAATCCACAACCATATTTCTCTATCACTTCCGATTTGTATCACCATATGTAGTTGTTCTAAAAGTCACACTTGGCTTTGAAGGAGTCCGCAGATGTTTTCCATTGATGCTAGTCGAAGTTTTTGGCCCACTGTAATCACCTGTCTGCAATCCTTAGACAGTCTTCATTCCTTTTGTCCTTAAGTGCTCCTTTAGTTGTCCTGATTATTTCATAGAGATGTCCATTTTCTTTAAATGTCCTCCCATTGGTCCAAATGGAGACTGTTTTCTTCAAGTCTCTAGGAGGAAAGTTTCACTTCTTTCCCTGCAGTTGGGTTCCCAACAACTATGCTTTTTCCATTGACTCTGACTTTGCTGCTCATTGTCAACCTTCAGGATAAATCCAGATTTAGGACCTCCATTTTAATGCAGCATTTAAGAAGTGAATATTGTTCTAGAAATGGGACTGTACAAAATTGTCCCCCCAAATTATTCTATCATGTACCCTTGCCTTAGGTAATCAGAAGCTTACATCAGCATAATCACATAACCTAATGAGATGGTCACTAAAAATGTATACTCTTCTTGTAAGACACAATGTATATCCATATTCAGAAGGTTTTATAAGACTTGAAACTCACTGATGGGAAAAAATCCAAGATATAAAAGTCATTTGCTGTTTTCCCTCACTTGCTAACCAAGCCTGTTCTGCTAATTATTATAATAAAAAGAGACATATTGTGATAACCTCATTTCTATAAAATAAAGTTTTTAGGGGTTTCCAAGGATCCCCTACAACAGTATTAATACTGTTACCTAATAGGATAGATAACACCTATCTATCTTACTGAGAAAAGGGCTGTAAACTTCATGACTGAACCTCCTTGCTAAAATTCTGTTACTTGAATTCTTCAAGAAGGAGGATTCATATGGTTTTAGCGTGTATGACAAAAGTACAATGGGCAGTGGTAACAGATCAAAGTCAGCAAAAATAAGAACTCTAGCCATCTCCTTTCTTTATGCCTGAGGGGCCTTCATACTGTAGGATGGGTGCCCAGAGAGAGTAGAGAGGATGTCATCATGGGAGATGTATTTATTGTGCAATTAACAAAGAACATGAGTCCCTTCCTACAAAGTTTACTTAGAATATTAGATTTTCATTTTTATCATTAGCATATAATCTAGCTTGAGGAATTAATAGTATGAATAAAATAAACAGAAAGCATAGAACATATTTGAGATGATTATAGAGGGGTTAGAGATTGCTAGTTCTTAAAAACTCCTGAAATACCTTAGGTCAACAACAACAAAATGAATACAGTTTAAATTAGCTAGAAGCTTTTTTCCCCTCTATATCTAAGACAGCATTCATCAAATCAGTTATTTGAATATAAAATGTAAATATATACAGTATATTTATAGTAGATGTGAACTGAGCTTCTCAAGGCAATATACAAAAAAAAACACATTAAAAAGCCAGTTTGTATATCTGGTCTGCATTTTACTTTCCAATTTCACTTGTCATGCACATTAGGTAGGCACACCAAAAAAATGTAGATACAATATTAACTTAAAATAGAGCATATTTTTCAAAAATCATGGACTAAATTTTCTTTCATGTTCAAATGTAGAGAAAATCTTAGAGAAGATCTTCAAGATAGTTGCCAACAATATCACTAAAACAAACTTTAAATTTTTCTGTCAAAAATTAAGCCTGGTACTCTCAGAAACGGATATGTCTACAAAGAGGTATGTATGAATGACAACATATGGTATAAGCTTATTCTTATGCTCTGATTTATCTTATACTAATATCACATGGCTGTGAAACATTCATATTAACATGAACTCTAATTTGCTATAACAGTGATTTTAGTTTATTATATATTTGAGATCCACATGAGTATAAGTAGTGATTAAGAATAAGGGATCTGAGGACAGAGTGCTTAACTTTAAATCCCAACCAGTTTTGTGACCTTAGATAAGTCCTTTAACTTTTCATCACATTCCTCACTAGTAAAATGGATATACTTACCTAATAGAGCTGCCATATGATCAAGTTATAAAGCATGTAGTAATAAAGCAATAATGTACTGGTTTTTACTAAATAATCCATAATTATTTTTTTGAGGTCTTGAATAAATCAGAATTAAATGTTAATTTAATTGTTGTTTTTCTACAAGGAAGCAAGGGGTGACATAGGGTTAACATTTCCTCTCTATGTGCTAAACTCTACTAAATTTTTATATGGACTGTCTTTACCAATTAATTTAATCCTCATTTCAATTTGGTAAATTGGTTTAAAAACCTAGACATATAGTATTTAAGTAGCTTAAAACAATGTTTTTACATTCATTATTATTAAATTTTTTTCAGCACTGTTTCATTAAGTGAGGGAGTCCACCAAGCACTTACCAGGTGGAGAATGGAAAATAACAACTTGTCCACTGCTGCTTTAAGAGACCAACTAATTCGGGCGCTAACTATGATAGGAGCATATGAAATTATTGACAAAATAACCGTTTTAAAACTTTTTACATATACAATTAAATTTTGAACAGTGTATCCATAATAAAAAACTGAAAGCTTATGATGTATACTTCTATAATTAAAACTACATGTAAGATAATTACATGTCATGTCTCTTTACATACATTTCTTTTTTAAAAAATATTTTTATGATTATCCTACTATAGTTGTCCCAATCATTTCCCCTTTGCCCCCCTCCACTGGGTACCCCCCATTCCTTCTGGCAATCCCCTCACTTAGTCATGTCCGTGGGTCATGCATATAAGTTCTTTGGCTACTCCATTTCCTATATAGTACTTAACATCCCCCTGTCTATTCTGTACCTACCAATTTGTACTTCTTAATCTCTGTACCTTTTCTACCTTTCCCCTCAAAACCAATAACCCTCCAAATAATCTCCATATCTATGATTCTGTTTTTGTTCTGCTTGTTTGCTTAGCTTGTTTTTTAGGTTTAATTTCTGCTAGTTGTGAATTTATTGCCATTTTAATGTTCACAGTTCTTATCTTCTTCCTTTTCTTAGCTAAATCCCTTTAACATTTCATATAATAATGGTTTGGTGATGATGAACTCGTTTAGCTTTACCTTGTCTGGAAAACACTTATCTGCTCTTTGATTCAAAATGATAGCTTTGCGGGATAGAATAATCTAAGTTGTAGGCCCTTGCTTTTTATCACTTTGAATACTTCTTCCTAGTCCCTTCTTGCCTGCAAAGTTTCTTGTGAAAATTAGCTGATAGTCTTATGGGAACTCCTTTGTATGTAACTATCTGCTTTTCTTTTGCTGCTTTTAAGATTCACTTTTTATCTTTAACCTTTGGCATTTTAATTATGATGTGTCTTAGTGTGGGTCGCTTTGTGTCCATCTTGCTTGGGATTCTCTGTGCTTCCTAGACTTGTATATCTATTCCTTTGCCAAATTAGAGAAGTTTTCTTTTATTATTTTTTCAAATAAGTTTTCAATTTCCCACTCTTTTTCTTTTCCTTCTGGCACCCCCATGATTCAAATGTTGATGTGTTTGAAGTTGTTCCAGATGCTCCTTAGCCTATCTTTGTTTCTTTTGGATTCCTTCTTCTTCTTGCTATTCTGATTGAATGTTTTTTCTTCCTTAATTTCCAAATAATTGATTGTATTTTTGGGTTCATCCACCCTACTGTTGATTCCCTATACATTTTTCTCTATTTCAATTAGTGTAACCTTTATTTCTGCCTGGCTCTTTTTTTTAAAAAAAGTTATGTTTTACTGACTATACTATTACAGTTCTCCCAAATTTTTCCCCTTTGTCTCTGCCCCCAGCATCCACCACTCCCTCAGGTTATTCCCACATCATTGTTCATGTCCATGGGTCATGTGTATAAGTTCTGTGGCTACTCCATTTCCTATAGTGTACTTTACATCCTCAAGGCTATTCTGTAACTGCCTATTTGACTTCTTTTTTAAATTTATGTTTGAATACAGTTGTCTCCATTTTCTCACCACCACTTTCCCCTGCCCTACCCATGCTCACCTCACACCTCAATCCCAACCCCCCTTGGCTCCATCCATGGGTCCCTCATTCATGTTCATTTACATCCCTTTCCATTCTTTCTCACATTATATCCCTCTCCCCTCCCCTCTGGTTACTGTCAGTTTGTTGTCGAATTCAATGTCTTTGGCTATATTTTGCTTGCCAGTTTGTTTTGTTAATTAGGTTCCACTTATAGGTGAGATTATATGGTATTTGTCTTTTACTGTCTGGCTTACTTCACTTAGCATAATGCTCTCCAGTTCCTTCCATGCTGTTGCAAAGGGTAGGAGCTCCTTCCTTCTTTCTGCTGCATAGTATTCCATTGTGTAAAGGTACCATAGTCTTTTGATCCACTTATTTCCCAATAGGCACTTAGGCTGCTTCCAGCACTTGCCTATTGTAAATTGTGCTGCTACAAACATTGGGGTGCATAGGTTCTTTTGAATTAGTGTTTCAGGATTCTTAGGGTATAAACCCAGCAGTGGAATTGCTGGGTCAAAATGCAATTCCATTTTTAGTTTCTTGAGGAAATTCCATACTGTTTTCCACAGAGGCTGCACCAGTTTGCATTCCCACCAACAGTGTACTAGGGTTCCTTTCTTTCCACAACCCCACCAGCACTTGTCTGTTGACTTGTTTATGATGGCCATTATGACCAGTGTTAAGTGGTATCTCATTGTGGTTTTAATTTGCATCTCTCTGATGGCTAGTGATGCTGATCATCCTTTCATATACCTCTGGGCCCTCTATATGTCCTCCTTGGAGAACTGTCTATTCAAGTCCTTTGCCCATTTTTTAATTGGATTGTTTGCCTTCCTGGTGTGGAGTCATGTGAGTTCATTATATATTTTGGTTATCAAACCCTTGTCTGAGATATCATTGGCAAATATATTTTCCCATACACTTGGTTCCATTTTAATTTTGCTAATGTTTTCTTTAGCCATGCAGAAGATTTTTATTTTGATGAAGTCCCAATTTATTTATTCTTTCCTTTATATCCCTTGCTCTAGGGGACATATCAGTGAAAATATTGCTGTGTGGAATATCTGAGAGTTTCCTGCCTATCTTTTCCTCAAGGACTTTTCAAGTATCACAACTTATATTTAAGTCTTTTATCCATCTGGAGTTTATTTTTGTGTATGGTGTAAGTTGGTGGTCGAGTTTCATTTTTTTTTTTTTTTTTGCATGTAGCTATCCAGATCTCCCAACACCATTTGTTGAAGAGGCTATTTTGATTCCATTTTATGTTTCTGCCCCCTTTGTTGAATATTAATTGACCATAGAGACTTTGGTTTATTTCTGGGCTCTCTATTCTGTTTCACTGATCTATATGTCTGTTCTTATGCCAGTACCATACTGTTTTGATTACCATGGCCTTGTAATGTAGTTTGATGTCAGGTATGACAATTCTACCTACTTTGTTCTTCTTTCTCAAAATTTCTGCAGCTATTTGGGGTTGTTTATGGTTCCATATAAGTGTTCCATATAAACACTTCCAAATTTTTTGAAGTGTTTGTTCTATATCTGTGAAATACATCATTGGTATTTTAATAGGGATTGCGTTGAATCTATAAGTCACTTTCGGTAGTATAGACATTTTGATGATGTTAATTCTTCCAATACATGACCATGGTATATACTTCTATTTATTTGTGTCTTCCTTAGTTTCTTCAGTGTTTTGTAGTTCTCTGAGTATAGGTCTTTTACCTCCTTGGTTAGGTTTATTCCTAGGTATTTTTATAGTTTTCTTGTTGCTATATCAAATGGGATTTTTTTCCTGATTTCTATTTATGACATTTCATTGGTATACAAAAATGCCTTTGATTTCTGAATATTGACTTTGTATCCCACTGTTTTGCCAAATTCACTTATTAGATCTAGTAATTTTTCAGTGGAGTCTGTAGGGTTTTCTATGTACACTATCATGTCATTTGTAAACAATGATAGTTTTACTTCCTCTTTTCCAGTTTGTATGACTTTTATTTCTTCTTGTTTGATTGCTATGACTAGGACTTCCAATACTATGTTGAATAGAAGTGGTGAAAGCGGACATCCTTGTCTCGGTCCTGATCTTAGTGGGAAGGCTTTTAGTTTTTGCCCATTGAATATGATGTTGGCTGTAGGTCTGTTGTATATGGCCTTTATTACGTTGAGGAATGCTCCCTCTATTCCCACTTTGCTGAGTGTTTTTTTTTTTATCATAAATGGGTGCTGTACCTTATCAAATGCTTTTTCCGCATCTATTGACATGATCATGTGATTTTTGTCTTTACTTTTTTATGTGATGTATTATGTTTATTGATTTGTGAATATTTTATCATCCTTGCATCCCTGGGATGAATCCCACTTGACCATGGTGTATGATCTTTTTAATGTGTTGCTGGATGCAGTTTTCCAATATTTTGTTGAGGAGTTTAGCATCTATGTACATCACCGATATTGGCCTGTAGTTTTCTTTCTTTGTTATGTCTTTATCTGGTTTTTGGATTAGGATGATGCTGGCTTCTTAAAAGAGTTTGGGAGTCTTCCCACTTCTAGGATTTTTTGGAAATGTTTGTGAAGGATAGGGGTTAGCCCTTCCTTAGATGTTTTGTGAAATTCTCCTGTGAAACCATCTGGTCCAAGGCTTTTGTGTGATGGGAGTTTTTTGATTACTGCTTTGATTTCATCCGCTGTTATTGGTCTGTTTAGGTTTTCTGTTTCTTCTTCATTCAGTTTTGGAAGATTATATTTTTCTAGAAATTTGTCCATTTCACCTAGGTTTTCAAATTTCTTAGCATATAGTTATTCATAATAATTTCTAACAATCCTTTGTATTTCTGTAGTGTCAGTTGTAATTTCTCCTCTAGTACTTCTGATTGTGTTTATTTGGGTCCCCTCTCTTTTTTTTTCCTTGATAAGTCTACTTAAAGGCTTGTCAATTTTGCTTATCTTTTCAAAGAACCAGCTCCTGGATTTATTGATCCTTAGAATTGTTTCTTTAAACAACATACAGATGTTATTTAATTCTGCTCTTATCTTAGTTATTTCCTTCCACTTGCTCTGGGCTGTCTTTGTTTTTGTTCCTCCAGTTCTTGTGGATGTAGGGTTAGGTTGTTTATTTGAAATGTTCCTATCTTTTTTAGGTAGGCCTATATAGCTATGAACTCCCATCTCAGGACTGCTTTCACTATGTCCCATAAGTTTTGGGTTGTTGTGAGTTCATTTTCATCTGTTTCCAGAAACTTTTTGATTTCTTCCTTGATCTCATTCTTGACCCATCCATCATTTAACGGTGTGCTAGTCAATCTCCATTTTTTTCCTTGGGGTTGGTTTCTAGTTTCAGGCCCTTGTGGTCTGAGAAGATGCTTGCTATGATTTTGATTTTTTTGAATTTGTTGAGGCTTGTTTTGTGTCCTATCATGTGGTCTGTCTTTGAAAATGTTCCATATGCATTTGAAAAGGATGTGTCTTTTCTTTCTTTGGGATGAAAGGTTCTATATATATCAGTTAAATCCATTTGATCTAGGGCATTTTTCAATGCTGTAATATCCTTGTTTATATTTTGTTTGGAAGATCTATCCATTTTTGACAGTGGGTGTTAAAATCCCCTAGTATAAGTGTGTTGCTGTCTATATCTTTCTTCCAGTTCTCCAAAATTTTCCTTATGTATTTGGGTGCTCCCATATTGGGTGCATATATATTTATAATGTTTATATCTTCTTGATGGATTCTTCCCTTGAGTGTCATGAAGTGTCCTTCTGGGTCTCTTTTTATGGCCTTTGTTTTTAAGTCTATTTTGTCAAATACAAGTATTGCTACCCTGGCCTTTTTCCCTGTTTGCATGGAATATTTTTTTCCCGTTCTTCACTTTCAGTCTGTGTAGGTCTTTTGTTCTGAGGTGGGTCTCTTGTAGGCAGCGCATGTGTGGGTCATGTTTTCTTATCTATTCAGCTACCCTATGTCTTTTGATTGGAGCATTTAATCCATTTACATTTAAGGTTATTATTGATAGTTACTTATCCATTGCCATTTTACTCCCTTTGTACCTTTGTTCCTTTCTCTCTCACTGCTTTTCTTCCTCTTCTTAAAGCAGTCCCTTTAGCATACCTTGCAGTGCTGGTTTGGTGGAGGTGTATTCTCTTAGCCTTTTGTCTGGAAAGCTCCTTATTTGGCCTTCTGTTTTAATTGAGAGCCTTGCTGGATAGAGTAGGCTTGGTTGTAGTCTTTGCTTTTTATTACTTGGAATATTTCTTGCCATTCCCTTCTGGCTTGTAATGTTTCTGTTGAGAAGTCAGCTGCTGGTCTTATTGGGACTCCCTTGTATGTTACTTCCTGTTTCTCCCTTGCTGCATTTAAGCTTGTCTTTGCTTTAAATTTTGCCATTTCAATTATGATGTGTCTTGTAGTGGGCCTCTTTGGGTTCCTCTTGATTGGGACCGTTTCTATTTCCTGGACTTTTGTGGCTTCTTCTCTCATCAAATTAGGGAAGTTCTCCATCATTACTTTTTCAAACAGGTTTTCTATCCCTTGCTCCTCTTCTCCTTCTGGTATCCCTGTGATACGAATATTATTATGTTTCATATTGTCCTGCAGTTCCCTTAACCCCTCTTCATTCTTTTTCAGTTGTTTTTCTTTTTCTTGCTCTTTTTGTGAGTTTTTTTCTACTTCGTTCTCCAGCTCACTGATTCAATCCTCTGCTTCACTGAGTCTGCTTTTGATTCCTTCTACTATGTTCCTTAATTCAGACATTGTATTCTTCATTTCTTCTTGGCCATTGTTGATTATCTCTATGTCCTTTGTAATGCTGATATAGTTTGCAGTAAGTTCCCCGTAGTTTTCCTTTAGATTGGGGTTGTTTCTTTGCCCTCCCATTGTTTGTGGGACACTTCTTGTTTGCTTCTGTTTCTTAAATTGATCTGTTTTGACTTTCTGACTTTGTGGTGTAAACTTCTAGGGTGGGAGGACTGTGAGATACAGTGGTGCAGAGTCCTCAATCACCTGAACTTGATATTCTTGGGATATCTTTATGCCTTTTATGCTGGTTTTCTGGATGTAATTGGATTTTGATTGTTGTTGGGTCATTCTTTCATGGGTCCTTCCCTTCCACTGGTTGACTGAGGGTCACTTCACCCACCACGTCTTGTGTGCTGTTGTGCAGGTGATGCCTGAACAAAACCAGAGCCCAAGAAATAAACCCATACTCACAAATATAACCTCTCCCCACAATCCCCCTATCAATAGCTAATGAACCAGTATTAATAAGGGTATAACAACAAAAAAGAAAAACTATTTTAAGAAAAGAGAGTGGATATAAGAAGACCTACTGAAAGAGAAATGATTTTGAGACGGTAGAGGGAGGAGCACTGATAAGAGTTGGGAGTTGGAGTAATGGAAGGAGAGAAGGTAAAGTTTGCCTCATGAATAAAGAAAGGGAATGAAGAGCGTGTAATGGAGTATGAGAAGGGCAGCATATAATATTAGATTTAAACAGAAATTAACACAGTATAAAATAAAATAAAGCAAGAGAGAGAAAGAAAAAGGAAGGAAAATATTAAATAATTAATAAAAATATAGGAGCCAAATTGGAGAGAAAGATCCACTGGCGTACTATCAATAGCAAATGAGCTAAAATTAATATAGGTGGCATGGGAATAAGAAGGAAAAAGAAACAAAGAAAAGTCTAAGAGATGTTTAGAGGATTGGGAAGTGATTTTGTAATGATAGATGGAGAGGGAATGTAGCAGAACAGACAAGGGGGGCCTGGAACGATATACTATTATTGAAAGAAGGCCCCAGGTCCGTTATGTCCGCCGCCCGAGGAAAGACTCTCTCAATGCCAGAGATTTGTGAAAAGGAAAGGAAATGTTTATTTAATGCTATACAAACTTCAAGTAGTGACCTAATGTCTTTATCAAAAACCCCAAAGTCCCCCAAAACACCCACAAACAGACACAGTCCTTCCTTCCTTCCCCCTTTGCCCAGTCCAGAGTACCGTAACTCAGAAAGGAAAATGAAGTCCATGGCTTAGACAGTCCTCTGGTTCTTCGTTAGTCTTCCTTCTCGACTGGGAGACCTCCCTGGGTTCCCGGCACCCTCGGCTGAGTCGCCGGGATCTTTGCTAAGACCAGGTGGTGGTTCCCCCTTCTAAAGCTGCGGGGGTCCCCAGTCCGTCCAGGCCTCGTGGTTCTCTCTCTCTCTGGGATGCGGGAGTCTCCACTCTGCTAAAGACGCATGGTTCTCTCTCTCAGGGCTGCGGGAAGGGGAGAGCCCCCACTCTGCCAAAGCCGCGTGGTTCTCTTTCCTATGGCTGCAGGAAGGGAGAGTCCTCACTCTGTTAAAGACGCATAGTTCTCTCCTAATGGCCGCCAAGTCTGGGTTTTAAATCCCCGCGGCCAATCTTCCTCTGCAGCCTCATTTCCGACTCCTCCCACACTCAGCTTCACATGCCGGAACTCGTATCCTTCCAGCTTTACTGGGCTGCCATCTTGAGTCTGGGCAGGTGTGGCCCCATGTCCTGGAGCCAATCTTCTCTGAGCTCCCACACAGGCGCTGTAGCTTGGGGGATCTGCCCCAGTCACATCTTGGTGGGGAAGTTACTTCCATTCCCCTGGCTCAGAGATGATCACAGCTATTTAACATATCTAAGCCACCAGCCAAAGGCTATAGATATGTTAAATGACCATGCCAGAGGGTAGCTGCAAGGCTGTTGCTATGCAAAACAGCTCTCAATGGCCCTGCTCCATTTGTCCCTTCTCCCAACCCACACCCTGGGTGGGGGGATGGAGACATCTTAAAATCTCCTGGACACCTTAAGTTCTGGGCCCCATTTCAAATGCCCATTTGGGGTCCCCCCTCTTGGCTGCACCCTGTAACAGGAATACTAAGAGTGAGGAACAAAAACTAGACTAAATGAGGGAAAAATTAAAATTTGTGATGTAAACGAATAGAAAAAGATGAGAATAAAGAAAAAAGAAAAGATGTGGATAAAAGAGAAACAGAAGAAAGACGAAAAAGAAAAAAATAGGCTAAGAAGGCATAATTAAAATTTGAGTAAAACAAAGAGTAGAAGAGGGGTCCAGTAAAATTTGTTATTTGAAGTACAGAATTAGTGAAGCTCTATAGATAAACTTGAAAATACAATGCAACAACTACCCTACCCACAACCAACTAGCAAAATTTGTTACTGGTGTAGAGAGAATGCAGGTATTTTAATAGCTGGGCAAAAGGATGTGAAATGACCCTTGATAAGAGAATTCATTTTGAGTGTCAGGATGGGGAGAAATAGTAAGAGTGGAATGGAAACAAGTTGTAGCTAGAGAGAAAACCAAATTTGAAATGAGAATATTGCAAGGAAAGAGGAAGGTAAGATGGGCTAAGAGAAGGGAGGAGCAAAATATGTGAATTGAAATACATTATAACATCTAGTGACTTATTATATATAAATTCGCTGGACAAGAAATGAATGTTATAAAGCTACGCAGGAAAGAAAATACTGCAAATCATGAAGACCACAGTGGCTTTGGTATCTGTAGTCTCTTGTATTTACCACTGTTCAGTTTTCTTTCTGGATCTGCCTCTGGTGATGTCAGATGTTGACCCCGTCTGACCTTAGGCAGCCTGTTCCATACTTCTAGTGATCTGCTGGCTGTCTCTTTCAATTGTTAATATAGTCCCTCTGCACTCAGCAGTCAGGTTTAAGCACTGTAGGGTGGGGCCGAATCTCTCCTGCGGAGGGGGCTATTGTGTCCCCTCAGGTAGCTGCTGCTTGGAGGGGAGTGGTCTGCCTGGGCAGGATGATTACTGAGTATGGGAGTTGGCTCAGCACTGGATCCAGGCGGCTACTTTCTCAGGTCTCTCCCCAAAGCCTCTGTCTTCAGGCTCTCTTCAAGTCTCTCTAGTCCACTCTGCCACTCCTTTGCCAGTGATCTATTGTCTTTGGCTGTCTCCTTCAGTTGTTTACCTTGTGGCTACTCTCTCAGTTCTCTCCCTAAGGCTTCCATCCCGTCTCTACTCGGACATCTCCAACTCACTCTGCCCCTGCCTTTGCCTGAGCCCTGGGTAAGTGGCTGCAAATGAAAATTTGTGTGGTGGCCCTTTAAACAGCCCTTGTGTCTCCAACCTTGTCTCTGTCTCTGGCAGAAAGAAATCCTGCTGCTTTTCCCACTGGTTGTTATTTGTGTATTTTGGGGGCTCTGGTGTTCTAGGCTGGGAATCCTAGCTTAGGGTTTAGACCTCAATCTTCTTTAGGGGATCCAACTGGTTGATTAATTATCCTGCTGGCACTGTCACCCATGGGTGCCCAGCCAGCCTTCTCAAGTCTCCACCACACTCCTTACCAGACCTTTTGTGTCAAAGCTAGTTCTGTATGTCTGAAGTTACATATTTCTCTCCGGCTATTGCTCAGTTGTTTGTTCTGGGTGGTTTCTCCACAACTGAGTTGTAATCCCACATTGGTCCTGGGAGGAGGTCAGTGTGACTCCCATTCATTCATTCCTCTGCCATCTTCCTTCTCTCTCTATTTGACTTAATTCCCTCACCTCTTCACCTATTCCCCCACACCACCTCCCATCTGGAAACCATCAAAATGCTCTCCATATCCACGATTCTGTCTCTGTCCTTCTTGTTTGCTTAGTTTGTTTTTTAGATTCAATTGTTGACAGATATGTATTTATTGCCAATTTATTGTTTATAGTTTTGACCTTCTTTGTCTTAACAAGTCCCTTTAATATTTCATATAATGGGTTGGTGATGCTGAACTCCTTTAGTTTTTCTTCTCTGGGAATCTCTTTATCTGCCCTTTGATTCTAAATCATAGCTTTTCTGAGTAGAGCAATCTTAGCTACAGGTCCCTGCTCTTTATGACTTTGAGTATTTCTTGCTAATAATCCTTTTAGCCTGCAAAGTTTCTTTTCAGAAATCAGCTGACATTCTTATGGGAACTCCCCTGTAGATAACTAACTGCTTTATTCTTGCTGTGTTTAAGATTCTCTCTTTATCTTTAAGCTTTGGCATTTTAATTATGATGTGTTGTGGAGTGGGCTTCTTTGCACCCAACTTGTTTTGGATTCTCTGTGCTTCCTGGACTTGCATGTCTATTTCCTTCACCAAATTAGGGAAGTTTTCTTTCATTATTTTTTCAAATAGATTTCCAATTTCTTGCTCTTTCTCTTCTCTTTCTGGCACACCTATTATATAAATGTTAGAAGGCTTGAAGTTTGTACCAGAGGCTGCGTACAACATCCTCATTTTTTTCTTATTCTTTTTTCTTCTTGCTATTCTGATTGAATTTTTTGTTTTTGTTTTCGTTTTTTGGCTTCCTCATGTTCCAAATCACTGATTTGATTCTTGGCTTCATTTACTTCCTTGAAAATTGTTCTTTATTTCAATTAGTGTGTCCTTCATTTCTGCCTGGATTTTTTTTAATGCTGTTGGGGTCCTCACTAAGTTCCTTGAACATCCTTATAACCAGTGTTTTGAACTCTGCATCTGATAGATTATCTCCATTTTGTTTAGCTCTTTTTTTTGAGGTTTGATCTGTTCTTTCATTTGGGCCATGTTTCTTTGTCTCCTCATTTTAGTAATTTCCTTGTGTTTGTTTCAATGTATTAAGTTGAGCTGCTGTGACTCCCTATCTTGGTAGCATGGCCTAATGTAGTAGGTGTCTTATAGGGTCAAGTGGCACAGCCTCCTCTATCACCCTAGCTGGGTAGAGGTGTACCTTCCAAGTGGGCTGAGGACACCCTCCTCTTATAGTTGAGCTTTGATAGCTATTGCCAGCTCAATGGGAGGGATTTACCCAGACCAGTCAGCTGCATGGATTGGCTGTGACTACTGATAACCAATTTCTGCCCTCCATGTAGGATCAGCTCTGTAGGGGCAGGATGGTGGTGGTCTGAGATGATTTGCAGCTAACCACTGGGTGCACAGGCTCTTACATTTTCTGGGTAGTGCAGGCTAAGGTTAGCCTTCACCTGTGTATTGCCCAGGGACACCCTGTCTGAGCTATAAAACAATCTGAGATGGCTGCTACTTGTGCTGGGCTTTGAGATTCCCAGGAAGAGCCAAGCTGTGAATCTAGGCTGGCTGCTTCTAGTGCCACGCTGGGGACCGCTTAGCAAGAGGTATGGGGCCTGGGGACTCACTGAGGCTGGCTGTTTGAGAGGATTTAGGACATTGTGAAGCATGAGCCAAACCAGTCATTCACATGGCAAAGAAGCTTGGGCATGCCTGTAAGTTGGGTGGGACAGAGTTTCAGGGGATCCTCAGGACGGGTAAAACAGTGTTAGCCAGGTTGATGGAGTCTCAGTATGGCACTAGCCTGCCAGCTCTGTGGAGGAGGGTTCAGAAAAGGGACAATAGCTTCTGCCTGCCTTTCTGTATGAGAGAAAGCTGTCCCCAGCTCTTGACTTGATGCCAGACACTTCATTTCTTTCCTGTATGCCAGTGATGCCTTTCAAGCTGCCACTCCAGTGCTGGAGCTCAGAGGGAGTGAGTCTGAACAAGTCTGTGTGCAGATTCTTTAAGAGGAATGGTTTGGGACTCCGTAAGTTTCTTCCACTGACTCAGTCCTCACTGGGTTTCACAGCCAGAAGTAATGAGGACTGGTATTGGAACCCTGGGCTGGGGCACCTGGTATTGGGCTGGGACTCTTCACTCCTGAGATATCCCTCCTGAATTTTTATCCTCCATATGTGGATGTAGGACCACCCCATTCTGCATCTCTGTCCCTTCTACCAGTCTGAATATATGTGGTCTCTTTAATTCCATAGTTGTCAGAATTCCATTCAACTTGATTTTTGATGATTGAGTGATAGTTGTTCTATATTTTAGTTGCCATTTTCATGTGGTTGTGTGAGGGATGTTTACCTATGCCAACATCTTAATTTGGTCTTTACATGCAATTCTAAGAGATGGTGACAATTTGTAACTACCACCCTAAAAAGCTACAATAAAATATTAGACACTGTTTTGCATATTTGTTCTATTTCCCTGGAATTATGATAATGAGTTTTAAAAGTAAATAATTCCATTAAAAATTCTGTTATATAATGCTTTTATACAACCCCAGATTTATAGGTAATAAGGCCATTAGTAACTTTTATTAGAGCTAGAAAGAAGAGTAGTTTCTTTTTCGATGCTGGCTTAAAAACTGAAATCAATGTACTATCTCTAATCTTACTCCATTAGTAATGGAATAGCTCTCTTAAACATAAACCAAGGCCAGGGTCAGTAATCCTCTAGTTAAGTGTCCACATAGGATTGGTAGAATAGTTTCTTTCCTGTCATGTATGCCTCTCTCCTTCTTCTATCAGAAACACTCTTTCATATGGGGTACCCCTTTCACATATTTCAGGTGCAGCTGACCTTGTCATTTGCAATCCTCTTTCCCCAGCCCTGAAGCTACTAATACCAAGGTCTTCTACTCTTCTAACTACAGTGAATGATTCTGGGAAAGCCATGTCACTCAACCCAGGCCATTAAGAATTCCCCTTGGGTCTTTCTGCACAGCTATCAGGGAAGATGCACTCTTTCTGCTGGTAGGTCATGAGCCTTGGAGTCTTGGTCTATCATGCTCAGTGTGTGGGAGTCTGTCTGAGAGCTGGATGGACATAGAGAAAGAGATGGATTTCAGCTATATTAGTTAGGGTTCTCCAAAGAAACAGAACCAACGTGTATGTGTGTGTGCATATATATATCTTTATTAGTGTAGTCTCTGCATTTCAAACTCAGGATTTCCTGGATCCAGGACCCATAGTTATCGACTCTGACAGACAGATGGATCTAAAATGTAAGCATTTCAATGAAGTGGTGCTGGGACAACTGAATATACACATGCAAAAGAATGACTATGGACCCCTTATAGAAAAATTTACTCAAAATGGATTGGTCTTATACATGAGAGATAAAACTATACAACTCTTAGAAGAAAATGCAGGCATAAGTCTTCATGACTTTGGGTTAGGCAATGGTTTTTTGGATATGACACTAGGGTGTAAGCAACAAAGGAAAACTAGTGATTTGCTGTGATCTATTATTGTAAAGATATCATTTCAAAGCTACTGTCAGGTCTTTTGCGTCACTGAAAAATATCCATCAGCAGTACATAGTCCTATTACTTCAAATACTCTAGTTGGCATGGTTTGAAACCCAGAGGATGCACAATGGGAAACCACTCCTCTCTGCATAATCATGTACAGTGCCATTTCTGTTAAGAGCAGGGAAATTTGTATAAATTAGCTGCATTTAGGAAAATGTTCCTTTACTTGGCCTTGCATTGTCACAGAGCTGAGAAATGTTTGTCCTTAAAGTGCATGTGTGCCTCTGTGGGCATGTATGTGTGTTAGGTCCATAAGTTTATGGAAAACTATAAGAGAAATACAGATGTACATTTCATTTCACACTGGTATACAGACTTGAATGGCCTAGACTTGAGGTATCAAATGGGACAGTTTTGCTTAACTTCCTCTTACTGCAAAACTCAGATAAATAACTTGCATAATTTTGCTCTGAGCTGCCCTACTGGGGAGGGGTAGGGTTGGGGTTTGGGTGTGGGTGGGCTGTGGATCCTACAGTGAAATAATCTCTGTGAGTAGGGATTACAGCACTCCTAAATAAAAATTTTTAACAGTAGGAATTAAATAAAACCCCTTCACTGAGAAGCAGTGAAGTAAATCTCTGTCACTGACACAGAAATAAATTTTAGGCAGGACAACCAGATATCGCTGTGTCCATGATGGAAACTTCCAGTCCCAATGAACTGTTTTAATGTTTTCTTATTTTCTTTTGACTTTAGAAATAGTCATATTTAGCATCTGATTTTAGTTTTTCTCTTGGGTTCTAGACTTTTATTATCTACATCCCTTCAGTAAAGCTGTAAAGGCATATTCATGTAGATAGTCATATAGACTATGGTTTTGGGAATTTTAAGGGATTCACCCTTCCTGTCAGAGAGTAGCATCTTACTGAGTAGTTAAGGGAAAGTGAGCAGAGGCTCAAGGCTGAGCTGAAATGGAGCGCTCTCTAGAGAAATGGCTGCAATTTGCACTAATTCAGGAGTCAACTTAATATAATCCTTTCCTTTCCACAAAAATATGTCAGAGGGACACACAATCCTCCCCTTCCCACCAAAATATGTTAGAGGGAGATCACAGAAAGGAAAAAAAAAATCCTGAAGAAATTATCCAAGCTAATTTTCAGTCAATCATCTTACTGTTTCAGCAAACATTTAAAAATATGTAAATAAAGAAACATTGACTTTGGTCATAGATGCTTTGTTCATCAATCATCCAGCATTTCAGTCTACTCTTAGTTCACAATAAGGAATTAAGTTTAATTTCAATAATGTTAAAAAAGTGGTCTGATGAGAAGTATGGACAGGTAGGAAAAAGCTAAATTACTATATTCAACTAATAAGATAATAGTAGGGTCAAATCCATAGTGAATTAATAGTCTCCTTTTTAATTTTATGATAGACTTCTGAAACAACACCTTGGAAAACTTACATTAAAATAATAGAAGCTATGGTTACAAAGTAATGGGAACTACCTTGAAGTTTTTTGTTTGTTTTTTTTAAGATAGTAATATTATTTTATTAATTACTAATCTATATCATATACCTTGAAGTTTTAATGAATAAGAGGTTTTGCTTTAAAATGATTTCACAGTAAGGTCGTACTGTTGGTATGGAACTTAGTTCCATAGAGAACAAAAATTAAGACCCCTATAAATCATATTTTAGGTCAACAATTTTCAAGCTTTTTGTCTCAAGACTCTTTCACAATCTTACAAATTATTAAAAGTAATTAAAATCATTATTAAATCATAATTATTATTATTATTGCTCTGGTTGGTTTGGCTTAGTGGATTAAGCGCTGGCCTGAAGACGAAACGGTTGCTTGTTTGATTCCCAGTCAGGGCATATGCCTGGGTTGCTTTCCAGGTCCCTGGTTAGGGATGTGAGAGAGGCAAGTGATCACAGTTTCTCTCACACATCATGTTTCTCTCTTTCTCCCTCCTTTCTCCCTCCTTTTCCCTCTCTCTAAAAATGAATAAATAAAATCTTTAAAAAATAAAAACCTTAAATTTAAAAAGTTAATCTATATCTTGAATATTTCGTACTTATATCTATATATTTGCAGTATTACAAATTAAGTGGAGAAATGAAAATGTTTATTAAAAATAGTAATGACATGTTAACATATATAATGTATTTTATAAAAAACAAAACCATACTTCTGGCCAAGATGGAGGTGTAGGTAGACACACAGTGCCTCCTCACACAACCAAAAAAAGAACAACAACAATTTAAAATAAAAAAACAACAAGAACTGACAGAAAATTGAACTGTATGGAAGTCCAACAACCAAGGAGTTAAAGAAGACACACTCCTTCAGACTGGTAGGAGGGGTGGAGACGGGAGCTCAGAAGACTCTCGGCAAGGTGGTGGTTGACAGACCCAGCACCAGATTGGATCAGGGCGTGCAAGACTGTAGCTGGCCAGCGAGACTGCAGTGGCTTCGGCTGGTGGAGTGGGTGGTCCCACATTTGAGCTCAGATAAACTGGGAGGAACAACTGGGGAGCAAGACACACTGTGCAACTCAGAGCTCCAGAGCGGGGAAATAAAGCCTCAAATCACTGATTGAAAACACCTGTGGGGGTTGCGGCTGTGGCTGGAGAAACTCCCAGCCTCACAGGAGAGTTCGTTGGAGAGACCCACAAGGTCCTAGAATGTACACAAGCCCACCCACCCAGGAATCAGCACCAGAAGGGCCCACTTTACTTGTGGGAAGTGGGGCAAGTGACTGAAAGCTAGCAGAGAGTAGAGCAAGCACCATTGTTCCCTCTTGGACCCCTTTGCCACATACAGCATCACAATGAAGCTACGTGGGTTTCCCTGCCCTCGTGAACACCTAAGGCCCTCAAATGTAATGGGCCCGTCAAGACAAAAAAAAAATGCCCAAACGAAAGAACAGATCAAAGCTCCAGAAAAAAATACAACTAAGCGACGAAGAGAGCCAACCTATCAGATGCACAGTTGAAAGCACTGGTTATCAGGATGCTCACAGACTTGGTTGAATTTGATCACAAATTAGATGAAAAAAATGAAGGCTATGCTAAGTGAAATAAAAGAAAATGCACAGGGAACCAATAGTGATGGGAAGGAAATTGGGACTCAAATCAATGGAGTAGACCAAAAGGAAGAAAGGAACAACCAAATAGAAAAGAATGAAGAAACAAGAATTCAAATATAAGGAGAGGCTTAGGAACCTCCAGGAAACGTTTAAACATTCCAACATCCAAGTTATAGGGGTACCAGAAGGGGAAGAGGAAGAGCAACAAGTGGAAAAGTTATTTGAACAAATAATAAAGGACAACTTCCCCAATCTGGCAAAGGAAATAGACTTCCAGGAAGTCCAGGAAGCTCAGCGAGTCCCAAAGAAGCTGGACCCAAGGAGGAACACACCAAGACACATCATAATTACATTAGCCAAGATAAAAATGAAGGAGAGAATCCTAGAAGCAGCAAGAGATAAGGAGACAGTAACCTATAAAGGAGTTCCCATCACACTGTCAGTTGACTTCTCAAAAGAAACCCTGCAGGCAAGAACAGGTTTGAAAGAAGTATTCCAAGTCATGAAAGGCAAGGACCTACATCCAAGATTGCTCTATCCAGCAAAGCTTTCATTTAGAATGGAAGGGCAGATAAAGTGCTTCTCAGATAAGATCAAGTTAAAGGAGTTCATCATCACCAAGCCCTTATTATATGAAATGTTGAAGGGACTTATCTAAGAAAAAGAAGATAAAAATATGAACAGTAAAATGACAGCAAACTCACAATTATTAACAACCACACCTAAAACAAAAACAAAAACAAACTAAGCAAACAACTAGAGTGGAACAGGACCACAGAAATGGAGATCACATGGAGGGTTATCAATAGGGGAGTGGGAGGGGGAAAGAGGGGGAAAAGGTACAGAGAATAAGTAGCATCGATGGTAGGTAGAAAATGGACAGGGGGAGGGTAAGAACAGTATAGGAAATGTGGAAGCCAAAGAACTTATATGACCCATGGACATGAACTAAAGCGGGGGAATGTGGGTGGGTGTGCAGGATGGAGGGGAGTGAAGGGGGGAAAATGGGGCAACTGTAATAGCATAATCAATAAAATATATTTAAAAAACAAAAACCAAAACAAAAAATAGAGAGAAAGGTGGCATTGTTTTAGATTTTTGCAAATCTCTTTAATGCTTGGCTTAGTGGAAGACATCTGAAATCTCATATGTGCTTTTGTGTTCAATTTATTGTGCTATCTATATTGTTTTGGTTGAAGTATATTGAGGAGATGTAGCTTCACATAGACGTATAGTCAGAAAAGTGACTAAATTTTCAGATAATTATAGGTATTCCTCTTCACAGTAGTAGTCATTGCAATGTACAATCAGAAACTATATTAATGAACTTTTCATATTCTGTGAAAATCTATTGGTCTAACATATTTTAAATGGATGTTTCACACATGCTTGATTTTGTAACATTGTGTATTAGTCATTTGAAAATATTTGTTCACTGAATTATGCAAAGATTCAATATCTTGACACATTTTATTATACAAAATCTATTTGTTACTAAATTTTCTTCTGTAGAAAAGCCTCAAGAATTAGTAAGCTGTTAAGTTCACAGTCGTAGATATATGTTTTCTAAAATAATTTTATTTGAAAGATTTAATTTTATCATGACAAGAAATATTGCTGGCAGTTTTCCTTGAAAGGAAGGGCTGACTTCTTTTTCAAGAAATGTCTGTTAAATACCCAAATCTGAATGACCGTAAGTTTGTCAGTTGTTCTTTAAAGCAAAAATGCATATACTCAATAGTTAAACTTTAATAAAATGAATGTTCCCAACTTAATCAAGGACATTCTTAAGTGAAACAGGCAATTTTTTTTCCTACTCAAATGCATGGTAGTGAAGAATAATGACTAGTAGAGTTTGGTGCCATTGCTCTTGATTTGTGCTAAAGCCCCAGAAGTTGTACTTACTATTGATTTTACAGTAGTAAAAAAGTAAGTAATGGTATTTTTATAAAGAGCTCTGACTTTGCAGACGACTGAAAGGGTCCTGGGGATTCCCAAAGGGCCATGGACTACGTCTTTGAGACCAGCTATGGTAGGTATTAGGATAAACAATATAAAAACAATGACTCCTATCCTCAATTTCATCTTCTAATAGAGGAAAGCTATGGAGATGATTACAACATAGCTTTAGTGATACAAGAAATAGCAGCAGTGGGGAGAACAGATCAAAGACAAGCATGGACATGGAGCCTAGGTAGGATAGTGTAGCTAGCAGCAAGAGGACGTGAAGAAACGTTTAAATGGGTGTGATAGCACCTGGTGACTGATGAGATAGATGGGAGGCATGAAGCAACGAGGTAAACAGTGATCACAGGAGGGGAAACTTGAAAGAGCCTGGGAGGGGATAATGGGTGTAGTTTTGGATTTACTGACCAGGAGATGAATGTTAGATCCCCGGAAGAGGGTGTCCAGCAGGCAATTGGCTATTGCTGCTCTTTCCCTGAGGAAATTCCCTTGCAATTTTCCCATTCGCTGCTGTATCCCCAGTACCTAGCATAATATCTAGCTCTCAGTGTTGACTGAGTAAATCAATACATCTGGCTGTGAGCTCGTGATAGTAATCTGGAAGGGGGATTGAACTTGGTAGTCATTTTATACTCATGCTTATTTGAAACCACAGGAGCGGATGAGATCTGGTAGCAGGATTAACTCCCACTAAATGGCCAGAATAAGTAGGAATTGTTGGCTCAAATAGGTTACAACAGCATATTTTGTTTTATGTTATGTTAGTATAACATAAAAATTTATTTTGGAAAGCTTGTTTCTGTATAACCCAGCAGAGCTAATAACCAAGATCTGCTATCTTTATGGCCATACATTAATACCTGTCAGACTTGCTTTCATTGGGGTTTGGGGGCTGACCTCATTGTCCTACACTTGTGTGGGCGTCTTTCACAATCTTCCTTTAGGCGTCTACTTGGGGTTGTCTTCCTGAGACTACAAGAGCTGACTCTGGAGCTGGGTCAGGTGTGACCGTCCCAGCGCCCAGGCAGGGGGCGGCGCTCAAGCCACCCGCCCCACTGACGCGCGATAGACTGAGATCACCTCACACTCCCGTGGAGCAATCAGAGACCGCGCCACTGTCTGGTGGACAACCGCAATGCTCGTTCTGAAATCCCTCCGCCAAGCTCTTCCAGAGTAGTGCCCTGGCACCCCTCAGCTTGAGCACACAGAGGATGATGTCTTAAACTCACCTTCTACTCCGTCTCTGTACCACCTATGCCATAGATGCAGGCTGTTTTTTAAGGCCCTCAATCCAGGCGTAAGGAGACCTCGGCGTTATAGAGTCCCAATGGGGGCGTGGCCAGGGGATGATCCCGCCCCTTTCTGTGACGCACCGGGTGGTGCGCGCAGCGGCCGGGAGTAGGGGGTGGGGCTGAGTCTTGTGAGAGACCTAGGGGCAGGGGCCGCCTCCGAACACCCCTCTGCCGGCTTCTCCCGCACGGTCTGTTCGGAGGACCGGTGGCGACCTCGGCCTCCAGCATCTAAGGCAGACTGAAGCGGCGGCGGCGGCCAGGATGGCGTTGCTGGGCTTACTGCAGGCGGGAGGGTCAGTGCTGGGGCAGGCGATGGAGCAAGTGACGGGCGGCAGCCTGCTATCCATGCTACTGATTTCCTGCGCCTTCACGCTGAGCCTGGTCTACCTGCTTCGCTTTGCCATCGGCCACCTTGCGCCCTTGCCGGCCGGGGCGGTACGTGCACTCCCGGGGTCCTGGGAGGGGTACACGGGGACACTGGAGGCGGAAGGGCTAGCGGGGGCGGCGACTGCAGCTGTGCTCACCTGAGCGTTGGCGGTGGGCGTATAGGTTTAGGGGTAGCCGCCACTCACCTAGCCCTACTGGCCTTGGTGGTCGCCGCGTGTCTGGTCCTGGCCGGGGTCGTGCTTGCTGCTTTTGTGGTCACAGTAATTCTGTTGGCCGCGGAACCCGTGGTCCTAATGGTGTGGCGCTGAGTGCTCTAGTAGCCGGATTGGGCCTCATAGGAGTATTGCGGGTCTGGTGGGGGTCCAGGTGGCCATGCTTTTGGCAGCTGTAGCCCTGGTGGCCGTCATCCTGGGAACTGCCCTTGTGTGGTTCAGTGTCCTGTGGGCTGTGGCATTGCCCTTGATGGCAATTTATAAGAAGGGATGTGTTCAGTTTGGTAGAGTGAGAGTGACTGGAGTGCTGTAGGGACCTTCCTATGATGCTAATAAAAGCAGTTTCTGAAATTTAGTGGCTTTATTGACCACTGGCGTCATACTTCTGTATTTGATAAATGCATCCTTAATCAGCCAACAACTAGTTTGAACCATAACAGGCAGTTAATATCATTATTTTTCCTGCACGTGGGATTTTTGAGGAAGTGGTATTTATCTTCGGAAAGAAAGGTAGCTTCAGTACTTAAGATTGCTGTTACGGTTATCTGAAGAGTGAGCTTGTAGTGTTCCTTACTATTTTTAGACCACCGAAGATCTGAGGAGTCTTACGCTTTTTCATCATTGAAAGTTTGATTTCCAGGAGACTTAATGTTGTAATTTATAAGTCTCATTTTGGGGCATCTAAAGTACCTTTCATAGTGAATGCCCAAGAGTTCCTGCTGGAGTGGATCTGCTCTGTCTTTAAAATCAGTGGTTGTAGTTCATTTGCAGTGAGAGAAGTGTGAGATGTGTTCTGTTTGCTGATAAATGTCACTTCTTTTACATATCCCTTATATCTGTACCTCAAGTTACTGTTTGTCTTTTTCTATACTTAAAATTTTATTATTTATTTTCAGAAACAGAAGGGAGGGAGAAAGAGAGGGAGAGACACATTGATCAGTTTCCTCTTGTATCCTACTGGGGCCCTGGCGGGCAGCCCAGGCATGTGCCCTGACTTGGAATAGAACTGGCTACCTTTTGGTTCACAGGCCTGTGCTCAATCCACTAAGCCGCATCAGCCAGGGCTTTTTCTATATTTTCTTATGGCAAGACTCTGGGACTAAAATTGTGAGTGGTAGTGGGAATAAGAAGTGAAGAAACTCCAGTTTGATTTTTCTGTTGGTTTTATTTTTGTTTTTTGTTTTGCTATTTGTGATTGGGAAAGTTGCCTAGAGCCACCAGTAATAGTATTGGACATATTCTGGATAGTGTTCAGCATTTATAATGGCAATGCCTTTGTGTTTGTCTAGTCATTTATCTTATACCATGGTTTGAGTTTCTCTTCTTTTTACTGTAGATGCTCTCCTAAGATATTTGCATTTTGGCTTTTCTTTATTACTTTGAAGCTCCATTTTTGGATAAATTTTTCATATTAATAGCAAATTTCATTTGTTTGGTCATGAAACTGAATGGGATTTCTTTCTCTCTCTTTTTCAAAGATTTTGTTTATTTATTCTTAGAGAGAGGGCATGGGAGGGAGAAAGAGTGGGAGATAAACATCGATGTGAGAGAGGAACATTGATTGGTTGCCTCTCATACTGCCCCATGGTGGGACTGAACCCACAGTGCAGGCGTGTGCCCTAACTGGGAATTGAACCAGCGACCTTTTGCTTTGCAGGCCAATGCCCAACCAACTGAGCCACACCAATCAGAGTTGGATTTTTCTCTCAAAATAAAATGTGAACTAAAAGTTTTTTGTTTTCTCTTGCAGAAAACTCCACCATACATTTTCTCTCCAATTCCATTCCTTGGGCATGCCATAGCATTTGGGAAAAGTCCAATTGAATTCCTAGAAAATGCATATGAGAAGGTAAGTCTTCCAAATAATTAGAGAAAAAGAAACTAGTGCTTTTGAAACTTTTACATGGCAGAACACTAAGAAAAAGTTGTGATAGTAATCTTATCCCAGGGATAGGAAAATTGGAGCTGCTCCTGTGTAAGAGCTGGAGGGGCCCTTTTAATTTCTCCCACATCCTGGGAGTGATCGCTGAGATACCATTGAGGAAACTTACAGTTCTAGCAACTATGGTTTGAAAACCACTGGCATAAATTTTGTATTCACTGATCACAATTTAAATTAATACTAATTGACCCTTCTTTTTCTTAACCATGCATCTGTGGAATTTTCTAACCTGCACTATACACATCTTCTATAACTTCACTTCTACTTGAATGACCCACACAACACTATGGCCACTCAGATATTTGTGTTCCTCTCCAGTGAGCTGACTCCTACCATTTCAGCCATTTACTCCCTGTTCCCACTTAGAACTTGTCATCATTTTTAACTATTTTACCTCCACAGTGTGAATTTAGAGATCCTGTTCTTAGACTGCACCTTCTTTTCCTGGAGTTGCCTGTGCAGCTCCTTCTGCTATAACCATTTGTTGACCTCAGTAGATCTTCCTGTCTGTTGTTCCATTTATTTTGTCCTGGTAGATCAGCCTTCTTTCTTTACTTTCCTTCTTTTTCCAGTTTGGACCATGGTTCATCATTGGAGTATACTCTTGCCAGTACTTTATTATCCTTGCCCCCGGATCTTTTCATTATGTTTATCTGATAAAACCCCAACCTTGGAGGGAGCCTGTTAGTCATTTTTCTCCTTCCTTGCACCAGATTAATTCCTTCCTAATTTCATGATTGCCTGCCTACCTTAAATGACTTTTGAACACTGCTCAACAATCCTATTATGTTTTTGTGGTTGGCTTACTTTCCCACTTTCCACAGTGACTAATTCAAATCTTTACTTTTATAAATTTCTGAATCTTCCTACTTTTCTATCGAAGCAGGTAACTTTGTGTCCCCTTTAAAAAGAAATTAAAAACCATCAATGGGAACTATCTCATGTTCCCAATTTCAAACATACAAACCTATTTATGGCTATATAATCCTATTCTCTTTTCTTCTTATTATATTAATAATTATAAAACACTTAACTTTGTACCAGTACTTAGTGCTTTATATAGATTATCTCATTGAAGTCCAACAAATATCTTCAGGTATATTCATTATATAGGTGATAAAATTGAGAAACAGGTTATATAATCGTTCTGAAGCTCCCTGCTAGCCAGTGGCCAAGCTAGGATTTACATATGGTTTGATTTCCAAGTCAATGCTTTTAGTCATAATAATAATAAAAGAAATATGTATAATTTTATTCTGGCCAAGGTACTCTAATATATATATGTGCATATATATATATTTTTTCTAATATGTAATATATGCATATAATACATACATATTATATATATACACTCTAATTTATATAATGTTCTCTAACATATCTGTGTTAATTTATTTAACCTTGACAACAGTTTTGTGAAGTATTTGCTGTTACTCTCATTTTATAAATGAGGGAAACTGAAGCACATTGTTGGTAAGAAAGTGGTAAAACTAATAACTAAATAAAGTTCTGGTGTCTTCACATAGCAAACACTTTAGGGAAGGTCATATCCTTTAGCTACTCCTGTAAATTTATCTTTAACCAATGGGAAGAAAAATCTGTATTCTTAGCTATTCCTTAGAATATAAAGGAATGTCTAGACCCATTATTAGACATTATTAGACCCATGTCTAATAATGAAAGAATATTTAATTATTAACATTATGATGTCTGTGTGTAAGATAGAAAATATTTTCAATATAAACTGAAAAAAGCAGAAAAGAAAATTTGATTTACATTTCATTTGCAACAGGATGATCATAATTATAAATTTGGACAAAGACTGGGGATGAATTGCATTAAGGTTTATGAGTGTTTTCATTTTCAACAATGTGTTATTTTGCGATTTAAGAAATTAGTGTCTTAGTGCTATATATTTTTTGGTAACATCAATATGGGTACTTTTTTCTTTTTAGTATGGACCTGTGTTTAGTTTTACAATGGTGGGCAAGACATTTACTTATCTTCTGGGGAGTGATGCCGCAGCACTGCTTTTTAATAGTAAAAATGAAGACCTGAATGCAGAAGATGTCTACAGTCGGCTGACCACACCTGTGTTTGGGAAGGGAGTTGTGTATGATGTGCCTAATCCAGTAGGTGACACTGTTATTTTCAAGACAGATAAGCCTAATCTTTAAAGGCTATAGCTAGTAGTGTAATAGTATATATTTAAAATGTAGAAACAGTTTATTTCCTGGTTCAAAAATCTGAGAATCAAGAGACATTTAAAAGGAAAGCCATGAGTAACTGACAAACAATGTGTATTTTGTTTTACAGTGGTTGGTATGGGCTAAGCAATTTTAAAGGTTGTCCTATACAAAGAAATGGAATCAGTGATGACTTAGATTACTGGGATTTGATTTGAGAGGGTAACAAGAAAATCCCATTATAGGACCGCCTACCTGCCTACTCCTGCCTGAAATTCTAGCATAAGAGCTCTTTTGAGCTAGAGATATTTGACTTTAGAAGTTTGTGTGACTTCTTTTCCCTGCCAAAGTCAAATATTAAAGTGCTGCAAGTTGATGTAAAACATATTCAGATAATTGGCCTAGTTGCTTAGTGTGTGCTCTGGCTGTGAATGTATCACATACTACCTAGTACCCTAGTGTCTAGTAGTTAAGAGAGTTGACATTAGGTGTTGTTTCTGGGGATGGGAGAGTTGTGGGGAAATGATGGCTCTCCTTAAGGCCAAAAGAGCCCTAGAAAACCCTCTGATTAAACCTCTGGCAGATCGTGTCAGTGAGGAATGACATTTTTTGGGGAATAGAACAGGAGAATATGTGAAGGAACATTAAAATATTGAAACATAATGGACCTTTGGGAGAGTGCACTGGCATCTGGGTTGGGTTGGAAGGGCAGAAAATACCAAAATAGGAAAAGGGAGCCCTAGAGTCAGAAGTGGGAAAAGGGTGTATAGGAAGGAAGCCAGGAAGTGAGATTCCTAATTTATCATTTGTTTAGGACCTGTGTAACAGCTGTCTTCTATATGTTACTTCAGATACGTACATAAATGCTCTAAGTTTCCCATACCTAGTGTAGTTTTTAAAAATCTTTGTACTATTTTTATTTTCAATTTTAGAGGTTATTTTGAGTGTTATAATGCAAATAGATCTTTTTTAAATATATATTTTTAGACTTTATTCATTTTTAGAGAGAAGAAGGGAGGGAGAAAGGGAAGCATTAATATATGGTTGCCTCTTGAGTGCTCCCTACTGGGGACCTGGCCTACAACCCAGGCATATGCCTTGACTGAGAATTGAACCAGTGACTCTTTGGTTCACAGGCTGGTTGGTGCTCAATTCACTAAGCCACATCAGCCAGGGTGAAATTTTTTAAAATTTGTATTTATTTGATAAAGACTGAGACATCAACTTGTTCCACTTATTTATGCATTCATTGGTTGGTTTTTGTATGTGCCCTGATTGGGGATCAAACCAGCAACCTGGGCACATTGGGATGACGCTCTAACCAACTGAGCTACTCAATCAGAGCCCAAAATGGATCTTGGATCTTTTTTTTAAAATTACTTTATTGTTGTTCAGTTACAATTGTCTGTGTTTTCCCCCCACCAATCCCCCCTGGATCTTGGATCTTGTGATAAAACAAAATTGTGTTTTAATGTTGTATGCCTTTAATTTTTTTAAGGTTTTCTTGGAGCAGAAGAAAATGTTAAAAAGTAGCCTTAACGTAGCCTACTTTAGACAGCACGTTTCTATAATTGAAACTGAAACAAAGGAATACTTTCAGAGTTGGGGCGAAAGTGGAGAAAGAAGTAAGTAAAATGTTTTGATTTTGCATTTGTCCTAATATTTCTACTTTTCTATAACTAGAAATGTAAGAATGTTTGTACATGTGTGAAAAACAAACTATAACAATGTAAAACCATCTTAGATTTAATGGGAAGAACATGATATGATTATCATGGAATTAAAAAGACCTGAGAGGAAGTGATTTTTGCTGCTCACTAGCAAAACCTTAAAATGGATTAATTGGCATGTATATTATTCAGCTTATTTGTACAAATAAAATAAAATGGTTCATGATTAGATTTTTAAATAAACAATGTAAAACTTTTGCAAGTTCATTTTAGGATAAATAAAATAATTTTTTACCCCCAATGGGCAAGTAAAAGTCTAAACGATTTAATTATATATATAATACCATATTTATCTAATATTGTATGGGAATGCTTTATTCTATAAAAAAAGCAGATTTAAATACATAGGATTACTTTACCTTTACTAAAAGTTTGACTTTAGCTCTTTCCAGTATAAATCTTTTAAAATGGATTGTAAGCAATCTTGCATTATGGAGTGCACTCAATGTTTGGTTATTTCTGGGCATCTGGTCTTTATATTGGACTGCAGGAAGTGTGGCCTCCAGAGATAATTGTCACACTCATGCAGGAGGCAACATCTGCCTGTGGGGCCATGAGACCTCTGTGTAGGTCACCATGTTCTGGATCTAGAAAAGGTTCTAGAAAGCTTTGGTTCTAGAAAAGATTTTAGAATAAAAAACTTGATTAAAAAAAAATACACCTGAGGTTGATGGGATCTATTTCTAACCATACAAGAAGCTGGTGTGTACAAGAACACTAAGTTAGTGAATACAAGTGAGACATAATTATAGCACCAAGAATACCAGAGTATTTGCTAAACTTCATTTTGTTGGCAAATTTAACTGGAAAGCCAGATGATAATTGGAATTTCATTTGATGAGCATGGAATTAAAGAACATGGCATTGATTGGATAATTTTTATGACTTAAGTGTCATCCAGATGATGCCTGCCTGATGAATCTGTCCCTGTGTTGGGCTGTATGAATTAATGATTAGTTACAGTTTTCTCTTATGTGTGTGTGTGTGTGTATATATATATATATATATATATATATATATATATGGTCAGGACTTCCATTTTTAGTTCTGACCTTCCCGCTTTTGACCTGGGGAATAATCCCTTCTTTAGTTTTTAGATTGCTATTCCTTGGAAAGCATCTCTTTATTGTCCTCATATGCACTAAATAACTTTTTGCTGCTTTTGTTATACTGTGACCTTGGACTGAGACACCAATATTCATTTTTATCTTTATCTTTTCAAGGTGAGACACCAATATTCATTTTTATCTTTATCTTTTCATTTTTATCTTTATCTTATCTTAAACCTCACTCATGAGTGAGGTTTAGAGATGCCCTTGTGGCATTGGTTTTGGCTGTCCGGCGGGGTGGGGTTGGTGGGCTGCTTTCTTCCCATCATTTGGTATCTTGCCTCTCTGTTTGGCTGAGTGGGGTAGTCACGCATCTGTCTGTAAGCTTTTTTTGATGGTACGACTAGGGCCGTGTTGGTCCTTGAGTTAAGTTTTCATTCTTACTTTTACTTCACAGTTTTATATCTCTATGAAAACAGAACATTTTCAAAACAATTTTTGGTAATATTAATGGGAATGACCTTTTTCCCCTCTAGATTTGTTTGAAGCTCTTTCTGAGCTCATAATTTTAACAGCCAGCCATTGCTTACATGGAAAGGAAATCAGAAGTCAACTCAATGAGAAGGTGGCACAACTGTATGCAGATTTGGATGGCGGTTTTAGCCATGCAGCTTGGCTGTTGCCGGGCTGGCTCCCTTTGCCTAGTTTCAGGTATGATAAAGAAACTGCCCTCGGTGATTTAACTTTGTATAGTTACTACGGTGTTGGTATGCTTTGTGTTAACGGAGATAAAGATTAAACAACTGAAGTACAAATTGGCAGTTACAAAATAGTCACAGGGTAATTAATGTAGTACAGCATAGGGAATATACTGTATTTTTCAGACAATAAGATGCACTTTTTTACCACATTTTTTGCTTCAAAATTTTTTTTCCTATTTTCCGCCTGTAAAACCTGGGTGCGTCATATGGTGAGGACCCCAGATACACCTAGGTTTTAGAGGAGGAAAATAGGGGAAAAAATTTTGAAGCAAAAAATGTGGTAAAAAAATGCATCTTATAGTCCAAAGAATAAGGTAGTCAATAATGTAATAATTATGTTTGGTGCCAGCTGGTATACAAATACATCATGACTATACTGTATGCCTGAAACTAATATAATATTGAATGTCAAGTGTAATTGAAAAATTTTTTAAATTAAATATTAAGCAAATAGATTTGGGGAGATTATGAGCCCCCCGTTCTTTTATAAGAATTCAAGACAGGTTTTCTTTATATAGTGAGCTCATTTTAAGGTCAGTTTCAGCTTATTATAAAGGTAATTTGTTGTCTTTCTGTTCTAATATTTTATAACCTACTATTTAAACTCTGTCAAAGAACTCAGACGCATTCTTTGTACTCAGGAAAGTCTCTAAACTCTACTGAAATGTGATATGGTCCTACGAGCACTTGTTTGAGAGCATTTGACTATTTTGTAATATATTCTGAATTTTTTTTGTTTGAAGTATTAATGCTTTTCTTTAATTTTCTCTTTGTGTCCTTGTCAACTGCAGTGTGATCACCTAAATGGTGGGGACCATCTGTGACACAAAGAAATACTGCTTGTAAGACTTGGTGTATGGCTTAGTGCCTTGCATATTAGTAGGCTTTCTGTACTTTTATTGATTCTTTTGTGCTCAGATGAGAGATGGAGAAGAGTGGAGTTGTTACTTTTCCTTTTGTGTCTGCCACCTCTATGTCCTGACAGAATGAAGAGGGGTGGGAGTAGAAGGGAAAGCTAGGTGAGGGTCTTGAGTATTTGGAACTCATAATACCTTACATTTGTAGGGAGCTTTGCAGTTTTCCAGATACTTTTGTCCATGTTATGTTAGAATATCCAGCACAGCTCTGGACCTGGGGTAGGTTCTCCATGAATGTGCTTGCAGCCTATTTCCACCTTCCCTGTCTCCTGGATGGAGTCAGAAATTCCTGTGCTTGGTATGATAGGCCCTTCACCAGTCTCGCCAGCCCAGTCTCTCTCTGTCTTACCTGGTTCAACTGATCAACCAAATTGGTCCATTCATTTTCTTAAACAGGCTTTACGTTTTCATGGCTCTGATATGTTCATACTGTTAAATTTCAGCCTCCTCTTCCCTTCTGCCTCTATTATCCTCTGTAACAGTCTTAAAAATGAAGCAAGGTGGGAATTGTTCATTAGAAGGCTTGATTAAGACGGAGGCAAGGGAGTCAGAGTGCCTGGTTTCAAATTTTGGCTCCCTTGTGAGCTGGCTGTGAAGTGAGGATAAAAGCTTTTACCTCACAGGAGGTCAAAGTAGGTAATTCATGTAAAACACAGTACCCATTACCTAGTGAGCACCCTCTTTCAAAGGTAAAATTTTGGGAGTTGAAGTTTGTTTTCTGATTGTATTAGTATTTTTAACCCCTATAGAACTTTGATGTCTCAGAAAATGAACAGTAGAATCAAATCCTGTATGCTGTAGCCATGTTCTAAATCTTAGAAGAACCAGAGTGACTGTCCATCTGCTTCAAGAATTAATTTCATTAAAATTGGAATTTTGTGTTAACCTAAAAAGCATAGTGCTCTCTGTTAAAATGATTCTAAAGGAAGATTCATCTGAGTCTTGTTTTAGACCTGTAGTGAGATCACAGACCTATGTTAAGGATCAGGTATCTACATATTAAAACACAGTTTTTGCCCTGAGGGACCCAAGAAATTCCTAAAAATAGGTGGTTTTCATGGTATCTTTTTTTCCTCTGGGTTCGCAGTTCTGTCAATTATTTTAGAGTCATTTGTTAGATAAGATTGCTTTAAGCTAGGTCCTGGTTATTTCCAAAAGGAATTTGATGCCAGAAAAAATTGCTTTATTTTTGAAGTTATTTTCATCTTTGAATTACAGACGCAGAGACAGAGCTCATCGAGAGATCAAGAATATTTTTTATAAGGCAATCCAGAAACGCAGACAGTCAGAAGAAAAAATTGATGACATTCTCCAAACTTTACTAGATTCTACTTACAAGTAAGAGCTGTTCAGTTTACATATGAAGCTGAAGCAGGAGATTACACATTAAAACCTAGTTAAATACTGTCTCCTGTTAAAAAGTAGTGATGCTGGCAGAATTAGTAACTGTGACCTTTGGACTTCTTAAACAGATGAGACGTAAATTACTGGGATCCGGTATCTCACTGGCATCCCAGAGATTGCACGTGGTGAAAAGTCTGCTAGGAAACTGCAATGAAGTCTTTTGTATTCAAAATCCTGTTTTCTACTGGTTGCCTCTTTTTCCCTGATGGGAAAATGCAGGAGAGTGTTATACCTGAAACATTAATTCATTATGACCCTTTATTTAAAGGTTGAGGTGTGAAACGCATCTACCAATGACTGTGTTAACCTTGTGTGTGTGGTGCATTCCCCAGGGATGGGCGCCCCCTGATGGATGACGAGGTGGCGGGCATGCTCATCGCACTGCTCTTGGCTGGGCAGCACACGTCCTCGACCACCAGTGCCTGGATGGGCTTCTTTTTGGCCAGAGACAAGACACTTCAAGAAAAATGTTATTTAGAACAGAAAACAGTCTGTGGAGAGAATCTGCCTCCTTTAACATATGACCAGGTTTGTTGGATTTTCATTTAAATTGCTGCCTTATCTAAGAGTATCTGTGGCTTAATTTTAAAAGGAACAACTTGAGCAGCGAAAGCAAAAGTATACATGGTACATCACACTAAAAAGATTTTGCACAGTGAAGGAAACCCTTAATAAAACGAAAAAACAACCTACTGAATGGCAGAAGGTATTTGCAAATGATATATCCAACAAAGCATTAATATACACAGTTTATAAGTTCATACAACTTAACACCAAAAAAACAAGCAATCTGATTAAAAATATGGGTAGAGGACCTGAGTAGATACTTCTCCAAAGAGGATATACACGTGACCAAGACATATGAAGAGATGCTCACCATCACTACCATCAGGGAAATGTAGCTCAAAACCATAATGATAGATGTATCACCTCACACCTGTCACAATGGCTATCGTCAAAAAACCAATCCCTAAATTAGATGAATTTAGATGAAATAAGTGCTGGTAAGGATGTGGGGAAAAGGGAACCCTCATGCACTGTTGGTGGGATTGTAAATTGGCATAGCCACTATGGAAATCAATGTGACGGTACCTCAAAAATTAAGACTGGAACTGCCGTGACTCAGCAGTACCACCTCTGGGTATTTATCTGAAGAAAACAAAAACACTAATTCAAAAAGATACGTGCACCCCCATGTTTACTACAGCATTATTTATAATAGCCAAGATATGGGAGCAACCTAGATATCTATCAATATTTAAATAAAGATGATTTGAGATACATACACACACACATACATACACATAATAGAATATTACTCAGCAATAAAAAAAAGAATGAAATCTTGTAGTTTGTGAGAAATGGGTATTTGATGGCCCCAGAGGATACAATGCTAGGTGAAATAAGTCTGGCAGAGAATGACAAATACTGTGTGATCGATCTCACTTATATTGGAATCTGAAAAAACAAATGAATAAACAAAATAAACAGACCCATAGGTAACAGACAGCAAGGTGATGGTTACCAAAGAGGAGGGGGTGGGAATGGGTGAAAAGAATTAAAAATATATAAAAATGAAGGGGACAATTTGAAATTTTCTGTGTACTATAGCTTAATTTGACTAGCTTTTTTTTTTTTTTTTTTTTTAAATTCCCCATAGTCCTTGCTAAAATGTCCTAATGCTGGATTTGGTTTGCTATATTTTGTTAAGGATTTTTGCATCTATGTTTATGAGGAATATTGATCAGTAGTTTTAATGTGATATCATCTTTGATAGGTTTGGTATCAGAGTAATACACATCTCTTATGAGTTTGGAAGTGTTCCCTTCTCTTTCATTTTTGGAAGAGTTTGAGAAGGGTTGGTGGTAATTCTTTCTGACATATCTAATAGAGTTCCCCAGAGAAGTCATCTGTGTCTGTTTTTCTTTGTGGAAAGTTTCTGGTTACTACTTTGGTGTCTGACTTGTTACGGGCTTACTCATATGTTCTTTTTGAGTCAGTTTTAGTAGCTTGATACATAATTCATATACCGTAAAATCCATTCATTTAAAGTATACAGTTTACTGGTTTTTAAATGTATTCATAGTTGTGAATCATCTCAATTTTAGAACATATACATCACTTCCAAAAGCGAGCCAGTACGCGTGTCAGTAGTCACTCCCCATTTTCCTGTGCCAGGCCCCCGGTAACTGCTCATGTGCTCTTTGTCTTTGTGGATTTGCCTTTTTTGGGCATTTCGTACCTATAAATGACCACATTCACATGATATGTGGTCTTTTGTGACTGGCTTCTTTCATTTAGTGTGTTTTCAAGGTTAATCTGTGTTGTGGGATGTATGAGTACTTCAGTCTTTTTTATTGCCTAGTAACAGCCCATCATCTGGACATACCACATTTGTTCATCCATTCGATAGCTGGTGGACATTTGGGTTGTTTCTACCTTTTGGCTATTGTCAATAATTCTGCTCTAAACATTTGTGTACAGGTTTTTATAAAGCCAGCATTGATGATTTTTGCTATTATTTTTATTTTAGATGAATTTTTGTGGGTCCTTACTATGCCATTCTTCAGGGTGATCACCTCTCTCCCTACTCTTCTGCCCTCTTTTCCCTTGTTGACCGTGGACAGTGATGGAACAAGATAATCCCAGCTACCTTGAACCAGGGACCTCTGCACTTCTACTCAGAATATAAGCTATTTTGTAATAACCCAGAAAAAATAATTTTAACTCAAAATTAAGTAAAATTTAATTTATAAAATAATATTTAAGTTAAAATACTGTTTAAGTATGTTCAATATTTGTAAAACTCAGGGAGTATTTTCTCTTTTTAGCTCAAGGACCTCAATTTACTCGATCGCTGTATAAAAGAAACATTACGGCTTCGGCCCCCGATCATGACCATGATGAGAATGGCCAGAACTCCTCAGGTAGGTCTCTGAGCCACATCTCCTCTTGTGTGCCCTTAATTTTAATTTATCAGGAAGATGATTTCCAGAAAGAGAGTTCTGGAAATTAAAAGAGTAGAATAACCACCACTTCTACCTAATTTTAAATTTTACACATTCTAAGCATATATTTTCACATAATTGCAGACAGTATACAAACTGTTTCCTGCATTTTTATTCAACAATTAGGGTTTTTCAAACAGATGTATTTTTTATTTTTAAAAAGTTTTGTTATAAAAAAATTTTAACTATGGAAGTATAAAAATGAGATTATGAGACTCCTTGAACTCCCACCCCTACCTCTGAGACATTATTTTTTGTGTATATATTTGTAGCCCAATTTTGGGTCATTTAGAAATCATCTTGACTTAAATAATTTTTTGCTGGCCTATCATCTAGTTTTTAAATATATGTATATTTGATATATATTACTGCTTTATTATCCATTGACCTGATTATTTGGTAGAATATTTTAAAATTAATGAAACTTTTTGCTTTCATTTGCAGGTGGTGGCAGGGTATACCATTCCTCCAGGACATCAGGTGTGTGTCTCTCCCACTGTCAATCAAAGGCTTAAAGACTCATGGAATGAATGCCTGGACTTTAAGCCTGATCGCTACTTAGGGGACGAGCCAGCATCTGGAGAGAAGTTTGCCTATGTGCCATTTGGAGCTGGTAAGATGCATGTATTTAGTCTATGGCCATACCACCGGGAACCAGCCTGATCTTGCATGAATATATTTACCTTTGAAATGTTTGTTCTTCGAAGAGCTTGTCAGATGTTATCAGAACAAACAAAAATAAGCCATGTGAACTTTATTTACAGATATCTTTCCTTTTCCTAATAGGGACATTTTTGCAAAATGTGTGGGGACTTTCCCCACACCAGTTCTCTGCAGACACTATCTGGGTTCCTTCAATTCAGTTCAATTCTGACATTCTCTTCCCAAAGTTAACACAGACCCCGTTGGTTAAAGGCTGAGTCTCACAAGACCACTCCCGCCCCCCACTTCAGATACCAGATGCAAGTCCACTTGTCACCTGTTCTTCTGACCAACTAGTTATAAATCAGAAGTTCTCTCACTCCCCTCTTTGGGGTTCCATAATTTGTTAGAATGGTTCACAGAACTCAGAAAAGAGTTTACTTACTGAACTGGAGATACAACTCAGAAGCATTCTCATTGAAGGGATGCATAGGGCAAGGTATGGGGCCAGGGCACAAGTTTCCACAGCCTCTGTGGGAGTGCCATCCTCCCAGCACCTCCACGTGTTCATCAGCCTGGAGACTGTCTAACAGCCCGTGCATTTTGAGGAGTTTTGTGGAGGCTTCATCACATAGGCATGACTAAGTCATTGGTCATTTGTGAATAATTCAACCTCCAGCTCCTCTGCCTCCCTGAGGGGCCTTCCAAAAGTCACCTCTTTTCACTTAAGAAGTTCCAAGGGTGTGAGGAGCTTTGTGCCAACAATGTAAGACCAAATGCATTTCTTACTACAAATTAACAATATCACAGTTGTTGTACCTTTAGTATTGAAGTCAGATTTGAAGTCAGTTTAAGTGCTCCAACTTGGTTTTTTTCAGGATCGTTTTGGATACCCTAGGTCCTTTGCATTTCCGTATTCATTTTAGAATCAGTTTATCAGTTTTGGTCTGTATATGACCTTTCAAATTTTGATCTGTTTCCATTCTGGGTTTATTAAATGACTTTTTATTCTACTATCATTTGTAATGGCATTGATTGGAAGGTTTATATTGATTTTTAACTAGCACTCTCTTGGGAGAGAAGGTAAGAATATTCTAGTATATTGCCAAACTAGTATCATGTATTTCAAACCTTTCATATATTTAACTTAGATAAATGTTAAGTTTCAAAAAAAGTGATTGGAAAAGTCATTTTATAGTTACCCAAAGCTGTTTCTACTAAAAACATGTTGAAAATCTCCTGGGATTTTTATTAACTATTTATATTCTTGTTTTATGTGAAAAGAATGTCTTTTTATAATATCTATGTATCTGTTCTTCACCTAAACTGTGGCTAAACAAATTTCATCACTGCAGGCTAAAAGTGAGAAAATTTCAGCTAATTCTTATGAAAACTTTTTTTACAGGGCGTCATCGTTGCATTGGGGAGAATTTTGCCTATGTGCAAATCAAGACAATTTGGTCCACTATGCTTCGCCTATATGAATTTGATCTCATTGATGGATATTTCCCCACTGTGAATTATAGAACCATGATTCACACCCCTGAAAACCCAGTCATCCGATACAAACGAAGAACAAAATGAAGAACGCTGCAAGGAACTAAAATGTGAAACGTCACTGTAAACAGCAAAAGCATTGGAAGAGAATGAAGTTTATGAAACAACTCTCTGTGTATTCTTTTTTGAGTGTGTTAACTTTAAAAGGCAGCAAGCTTAAGTTTTTATATTTTCTTAACTGAATGGTTCCATAAAATCTTAATGGCATTTCAGACATTTTCTAGTACTTTTATGATGGCTATTTACTACATATGCTTTATTTGAGGAAATCAAGGTCATTAGCAGAAAATTGTTTAGGGGGATGTTGGCTATTGGCAGATTCTAAATAACACAATAAGTATTAATTTTAAGAGCATGCCTAGCTGTTGGCAAGTATGTTCAGGGTATTCAAATTTTGGACTAGATCTGCAGGTATAAAAGCCTAATGCGATCCTCGGAAGCCTAGGTTATTTATTCATTTACGGGGTAATGTTTGTATGTGAGAGGATTGGTGGTTAGGGAATAAACATTTAGAGCCTTGGGTGAAAGAGATTTCTATGAACTGTTTTGATATTGTAGTAGCAATGGAGCTATACTGTAAGAAAATACATCCTTAGGGAGTATTGTCTATAGGAAACAGAGATAAAAACAATGTAAGTGTTAATTCCAAAGACTGCTTGCCTTAACTTGATGGAATTACTAAATATTTTATCTACCTGATACATTTATTTCTGGTTCCACATGGTGACATCTCTGTGAAAATCCAAAATAAAGTCCCTAAGGGATAGTTTTTGTTCTCTTTGGCTCCAGGAAGGTTCCCTACTTCTCCAGAATCTATTTAGGATATTTCTGTTACTAGTTCTGTTCATTAAAACTTAATTTAGGTCAATAAGCTTTTTTTTAATACAAAATTTGAGATCAGAGAATTGTGCCTTTAACATAAGGATAACATGAAGCAGGGCCCTTGAAAGCAGTATCACTGGTCCTATTCTGTGACCGTGAGGGCTGTGTTCAGGAATCAACTCAAATTATAACGGGAGGCCTGTCTTTTATACTTGGAATTTGACTATACAGTCTGTTTTTACTAAGTGAGGCCAAACTATTTTCCCTTGTGTGTATGGCAATTCTGTTTAGGAGGCTGGAGGACTCATGTTAAATGCTGTCTCTGCTGTACAGAGTTTTTCACATTAAAATTATCTTGGAGAAAAATAATAGTCTGTATTCATGAACTGTAAAGCATGTGTGCTTTAGTGAGTACAATTCAGGAATCTAGGAACTTGGATGGAAAAAATTGCATCCTTATTTGTACTAATTTCAAATATAATTTAGTATTTCCTTTATGAAGTTAGGCAACAAACCACACTAGTACTAGCAGCACCCATGATCGTGAACAGAAATCACAGGTGTTTTCCTATTACTTTACAGATGTGGTAGATCTTGAAGTACCTTTTACTCTCATCACTACTTGAAATTATGGTCATTGTTAGATCTGCTAGATCTTACTTCTTTAAGCTTGCATGTTATATCACAAACCATTTTTAAAATTTGACTTTCCATATAATTGGTTTCCTTTACAGCGCTATCTATATACAGGGTCTGGCAGAGTAACACCTGCTTGAGTGTGGTTGGAGGGTAATAATATGGGTATAATAATTTACAGTTTTAATTTGAACATTTCACCTAAAATATCTTATACTGGTGCTTGAGTGTGATATTGTTATGTTCCAGAATTACAGGCTTATGGTTTTGTAACAAAAGATTTTATAATAAATGGGCATTATTTGTGCTGACCCCTGTATTTTATATCTTTAAAAAGCATTATTCTGTGAAGAATAGTTTCACAAGCAAGGAAAGGTTCATGGCACAAATAAAGTTGAAACCCTGAGGAAAGATTAATTTATGTTTAATGAACAGTATTTCGATGTTAAGAGGTTTTAAAGTCACAAAAGATGTAGTTTTTAATCACAGATTAAGAACTGATAAGCATTAACAAGTTGATGGCAGAGGCCTAATGTCAGGGCTTGATGGTCAAACGATGGAATGAACAGAGATTGGTCAGCACTGGGCTGTCTGCCCCTTTCTTGCTCAGGGCAGAGCCTTGACTGGTGACTGTGAAAGGTGCTGCCCACAATCCTTACCTTAAACTACCTGCTTCAGAATACACTGTTTCTCACTGGAGCCCAGCTGCTAATGGGAAATTTAGGTGCTATGGAATCTTTAAGAATGTACAATTCATTTCCATAGCCTGTTTTGTGTTGGTATGAATCAGAGAATACACCCAATGATAAGGCAAAAATCTGGTTGTAAGCATCAACTACTATTACTATTGCTGATTTAGTGAATTGCCAGGTTATTGGGGAGGACTCCAGGTAAGATGTAACACAGGTTTATTTTACCTGTGAGGGATCCCCAATCTGGATTTGGCTCAGCAGAAATACTGTTTGTTCTATTATACTGTGGTTAATAAAACTTAAGGTTATTTGAGTTAAATGAGTTCTGCATCATCTTAGTGGACATGGCTTTGTGAGGACACACCTTCAGACACAAGTAACGAAACAGCAAATAAGGATTAATCACGAAAGTACCAATGTATCAATAGCTTTAAACAAATACTTTACATATATGTAAAGTTGATACAAAGGCAAATGGGCAATTCTTCCTCAGTGGAAGGAGAAAAATCCCAATGGTATCTAGTAGATTAGGACAACTTTCTGAATCTCAAAGTCCGAAATAGATGAGTGATGAGACTACTGAGTATTTGTGTACCCCTCCCCCCATTCCTATGTTGAAACCTACTGAAGCCTCCAATTTGTTGGTATTCAGAAGTAGGGCTTTTTCGGGGACTCCTGCGGGGAGCTCCCGAGAACAGGATCAATGCCCTTATAAGAGAAACCTCACAGCTCCCTGGCCCCTTCTGCCCTATGAGGACACAGCAAGCAGACGGCAGTCTATTAACATGGAAGCAGGGCTCACTGGTCACCTTGTCTACTGGTACCTTGATCTTGGACTTCCCTGACTCTAGAACTGTGAAAAAATAAATTTCTGTTGTTCATAAGGCAGCTATTCTATGGTGTTCTGTGAGAGCAGCCAGAATGGACTAAGGCATGCACCAGGAACTATGGCGTAGTCAAAAATGAAGAGGGTTCAAATACGGTGTGGTTAAAATGGTGAAGTCATTTTTATTTCAGTACTTGACAAAATACCCCATAAAAGTCAAAACTTCTACCATTATACAAAAATAGGTCTCTACAAGTGATATCTGTCATCATCACCAGTAGCAAATATATTAGGCAGAAACAGGTAACTTCAGTAGCCTCGTAAGAAAAGTGCAGGACACCTCAAGCCACACATTCAGCAGTGTCATAATGCGCAAAAGTTTAATCTTTTCACCCATTTGATAAATACACCAGGTTTATAATTTAACCATTTAAATTAGCATTCCACAAATACACATGTAACTTAAGGGCTGTTGTGCATGAATACATACACAATGCTTCTATGTACAAACTCCAGTTTGTTTTCATGTGCTGGCAAGGGATCTGTGTACAATCGTAAGCTGTGTTCATGTTGGTCCCATTGAATGTCCACGATACAAAAGCACAAAAGAACCATTGGTTTACAAAAGGGAATTTGTTTAAAATCACTTTGATTTCAAAGGATTATCTTCTCATGCCAGCATGAAAATGAGTTGAACCTATGAGAGAAAACCAGGATATTTAAATGATTTCAAATTAGATTGTTACCTATACCACACTAACTAGTTCATAAAGGGGCAGATTACTATTACCCTCCATTTAAAAACAATGCTTTCTATTTCCCTAAAAAGTCTTCATACTTGAACAGATTTTATTTATTTTTAGGAATTTACTGAGAGAAAAGGAGAGACAAACATCGATTTGTTGTTTTGCTTATTTATGTATTCACTGGCTGCTTCTATGTGCCCTGACAGAGGAATAAACCCACAACCTTGGTGTATTGTATTGGGGCACCACTCTAACCACGTGACCCACCTGACCAGGGCCTCATTGTGCATTTCAATCTGCTTATCAATATGCTGAATGAAGACAGCAGGAAATCTTTTTGGGGAGGAGTGGGATCTGGGGTGATTAATCATGTCTTGTCTTAAATTGCTAAGTCTCCCCTGGTAATTCAGGCACTGACCTGTAGGATTTGATTACTTGAATGAAGGTCAAGGAGTTTCAAAAAAGGGGAGCTAGCTGTGGGTCTACCTAGGACACTGGCAGTGTGCCCATGGCCAAGCAAGAGTACCTGACTGCACGGTGCCAAGCCGTCTCTGCAGCGCCTCCAGCCGGGTGATGTAATCCGTCAGGGCCCTGTCAGGGTCATAGTTCTGAAGCTGAGAACATGCTAAGGAAGCAGGATTTAAGTCAGCTGGAGGGCCTGGGTACCTATGGTATTAAAAATATAAACATGAATCCACATTATCCAGAAACAAGGCAAGTAACTTACCCACTCTGCCCTCCACCTTGCCCTCAAAAGGTCGACCACTAGGACACTGCCTGGTCTGTATCCCCCACACATCTGAGTTTGTGTTGTATAACAGTAACAATTCCTCAATAAATTCAAAGCAGCAGCTACTAAGTCAGCAAGAGAATGTCCAGTCAATGCCTGTCACAGAGGTCCTCAATAAATGCTGCATTTTATATAAATGCATCTTGTCATGCAGACTTGAGTTTTTTGCATAATGTCCAGAGACTATCAATTTTAGTGAATACCTTCCCCAATGCCTAAACCATACCATTTACTAAATAACACTCCATCAACTGTTTCTTATACCCTTGGAAACCAGTTATGTAAATTACATATACCTGAAGATACTTAATGAGTTCGATGCAAAGAAGTCAAAGCCCGAGCACTGTCCTTTCTCTAAGTATCTGTATCTTTAACGACTCTGAGCAAGTTTGTCAAATTCTCACCTGTTCTGAAACGGTAAAGGAGACCGAGGGTAGTCCAGATCGGATCTTGAGCGGTAGGCGGTGTGCCTGGGTTCTCCATACAGCTCCAGGCCAGCAGCAGAATGGTAAAACAGGTCAGTCTTTTCAGCACCTGAAGTAATACAAAAGGTTCCTTGTTAAAAAAAATACTGAGTCCCTGAAAAATTTCCACAAAACAGATCAAGGCTCAAAAGATTACTATGTTGTAGCACACTAACTTCCGTTTAAGTTATTTTCAATTATTCTTGCTGCAGGAGAGAAAACCCATTAGATCTGTTACTGTTTAACTTTCAATGAGTACTTCTGCTAATCCAAAACTACAGCTCAAAGAAAAGAAACCATTAAACTACTTAGTTATAAGGAGAGATGAGGAAAAGGGTACCTGAATATGTATGGTTTAGGGGAAAAGATGATTGGATAAAAAAATTAGACTAATATTAGACTAATACATAGGTGGTTTAGCAGCAATACATAGCACAGCTGGGCTGTGTGTCTGCAGCTCCGTGTACTCCCCTCTCTAAGGCTGAAATGCTGAAGCTCTGTTTGTTTCCACTCTTGGTGCAGAGAGAAGGAAATTTAATGGTCAACCATTATTATGTAACACTCAGAACACTCAGTACACTCAGAACTCTCAGAACTCAGTACACTGTAACACCTATCAGTACACTCAGAAACCTGTGGGAATATTGCTAAACTGTAAAAACTTCAAGCTGTAACTCTTCCATATGACTGAGAACAGCAAGCTTATCTTGAACCAGAGCCTTAAATGCAGTCATAGGAATAGCAGGTCCTGGAGCCAGATGGCCCCGGTTAGAGGCTGGCTCTACACCACTTCCTACTGGGTAACTGAGGCAAACGACAGATGCTGTTCATGCCTCAGTTTTCCATCTGTACAGTGATAGTTAACTGTGCCCACATCATAGGACTGGGAGAATACATTATAACACATCGAAAAAGCAGGGCCTAGTGCAGACTAAGTACTCCACAAAAATCAGCTACTGTTACTCTTTAAAACAGTGAGGTCCTCAGCTTTGTTAGTAATAGGGGCTCTCTGTCTTTGGATGACATTATCTGGGAGGTATGACACATGCAGTAATTTCAGACAATCATAAACAGAAAAAAAATTCTATTTTGACTTCACCTGGACTCAGTCCAAAGCCATCCCTGTTAATGTTGATGGAACCAGAACTTGTGACACGATGCCACCGTCGAACCAAAAATTTCATTCTAAAAAATATGCCAGAAAAAATGTCACAGCATTATCTATAAGGTAGAGAGTACAAATACATACTTTGCACAAAAAAATCAAGTCATACATTTAAATATGATATGAAACAAATTTCAAAATCACGATTGCCTAATCCCAAACTATGCAAATGTCCCCGTGGTTTGTGGCAACATTAACTGGAGAAGAACAGGCTTTCCCCAGAAGCACCAAAGGTCTCGTGCTGCCAATATCAGTTCTGGCTTTAGGAGTAAGCGGGGCTCAAGAGATGGAGGGCAAAAGTGGAAAAAGGAAAGTGGAAGGGCCGAGAATGTGCGAAAAGTAATGAAAAGAGAAGAAGAGCGGAGACTGAAGGGCAGATGAAATGGAGAGGGAATAAAAGACCCTGGAACTGGCAGTAAGAGGGAGCAGGGGGAGCTGGGAGCTGGAGGGGAGTGAGGCTGTATAATCGGGACAGGAAACAGCGCTGGCTTCAAAAGGGAAAGGATGGCAGTGTCACAAAGAAGCTGCAGCAAGGCGCTGCCTGCCTGGACCGGGCATGAGCTTTTTGAAGCAACAATTTTGATTTCCAACCTGTTTGAAGGCTGAGGTTTAGGGTGGTCCAAATACAATGAACATGTAAGAGGAAAAGAAAAGGAGGCAGAGTGAAGTTGCTCAATGGCAAATGGCTTTCGTGTACACTTGCCAAATTCTTCTAATCAAAATTAATGGTTAACTCCCGTGACCTCTCCCTCAGCACCTTCTAACTGATGGGCACACTGGTCCTCCCCCACTAGGAGCGAGCTGTGGGCAGCCATTCTGGCGGGATTCTATCCTTCCCATCAATACCGCTCTGAGCGCTTAACTCTGCACAAGGTGCAGGAGGTGATAAAGGGAGGAGCTGGAACCAGTTCTGTCACTCCTGGCTTTGCAACCTCTCCCTGACTCAACTTCCTTACCTGTGAAACGACATTCTGGACTACGTGATCTCCGACAGCTTCTAGTTAGAAAACTCTGAGTCATATTTAAAAAAATAGGTAAAGAAAAAAGGGCAAGACCCCTGAAGACACATCAGATGTGACCTCATAGGAACACTAAAAATAAAATTCCTTTGAGACTGCCTGGCTCCTACAGAAACAAAAGGGAGGGGAAGCGTGGAGAAGCCTAGTGCCTGGGTGTATGCTGCTCACTTCAGGACTGCAGGGGGCCAGGTGCCCAAGGTAGTGTCATCCTGACTCCATTTCAGCCAGACGGAGAAACAAGCACCACAGTTCTAGCTGGGAACTTCCAGAGAAAGAGTGATGAAAGCAGTCATAGAGTCCAACACCCTGAAGGCTGATCTCTGGCCTGATGGAGAGAGTTAGGCTGGGACTTTCTGTAGCTGGGCTCCGAGTTGGGTTATTTTAGAAATCAAGAAAATGAATGTAGGTGTGGCCCTGGCCGGGTGGCTCAGTTGGTTGGAGCACCGCCCTTTACACCCAAGGGCTGCAGGTTGAGTGTCTAGTCAGGGATACACCTAGGCTGCAGATTCAATCCCCAGTCGGGGCATGAAAGGCAGGCAACTGATTGATGTTTCCCTCTCACATTACTGTTTCTTTCTCTCTTTCTCTCTCTTAAAAGAAAAGAAAATGTATGTCACAGCCTAAGTAATTTTTCAAAAACATTTCCCCCTCTTATTCATACGTCTGGACTAATTCAAGGGCTTATTCAGATTTAGGGCTCAGCGACAGATGTAGGGGGAAACAAAAAAGGCAGTGTAGACTGGATGCACCAGCTCTGAGCCGCTGGCTGCCTGCATCCCGGACGGCCCCTTTCACGGGGCCTCCAGGGGACAACGAAGGCGCTCCTGCTGACAGGACGGAAGCGGAGCGAGACACAGGCATGCTGGAGTGAATGTCTCATACAATATGATACAGGGCACCACAAGCAGAGAAAAGAGAGAAGAGTCTACTAAAGTGAGTTTTATTTCAAGCCCTTTACCTAGAGATCGCCATGGACACTCTGACAGCTGACCGAAACCTGGTGAAGCCCTTTGGGCGGTTGGTGATCACCTCCAGGTCCGTGAAGGCCGGCTGCCCCCCCATGCGGGCGAGCAGAGTCAGGGTGGCCTCTTCACATTCCTGGAAGCCACCCAGCAACAGCAGCAGGTACTTCTTCTGGTAAATGAGAGCTTTCCGAAAACTCTCTGCCCTCAGGTATTTACCATAAATTCTCTACATTTAAAGAAGGGAAGAACATAAAGATATTATTAAGAAGTCATTCGGCCCTGGCTGGTGTGGCTCAGTGGATTATGTGCCAGCCAGCAAACCAAAAGCTCACTGGTCTGGTTCCTGCTCAGGGCACACAGCTGGGTTTCAGCCCAGATCTCTGGATGGCGGCGTGCGAGAGGCAACCAATCGATGTATCTCTCACACATCAATGTTTCTCTCCCACTCTTCCTCCCTCCCTCCCTTCCCTTCTAAAAATAAATGAATAAATAATTCAAAAAAAGTCATTCAAACTGTTCTCTAGGGTGAGACAACCTAGTTTTTATTTTTTAAAAAGTAGTAGTAGTAGAATGGCAGGTACCCTACTACTATTTTCTACCTTAACGGCAAACTTGGAAGTAAAGATAATTAATTTTAATCTTATACTTCTGCCTCTTTTTAGCCAATGGAATCTGAATACTAACCTGATAGTTATGCTTTTTATTTTGGATATTAGCCCCTATTCACCATATTTATTGCAAAAGTTTTTGTCATTCCACTATTGTCCGAGTTTTTAAATTTAATCGTATAGAATTACTCTTATTATTATGGTTTCGAATCTATTTAACATTTTCATTGTTAATGTTTTCTGTCCCTTGAAGAGTAAGAAATCTATGTTTTTCCACAGCTGGAATAAATATCCCAAACACTTTTCTTTCTTTTTGTTCTGGGTTTTATGTTAACTGACTAAAGTAGTTTTACTACAACATTCATTATTAGTCAGTACAGAGGCTATTAAGAGGGCTTAGCATCTTGTAGAGCATGATGATCTGGTATTGACAGTAGCAGAGTTTTTGTGGGGAGCTGTAAAGATAACTTTCTGTTGGTCATTAGGGATGAAGGGGTGAGGCGGATACCTTGCTATCTCAGACTTCTAGCTTCTATTACTGTGAGGTAACACATTTCTGTTTTTTTTTAATATATTTTTATTGATTGTGTGGGAATGAGGATCATGAGCTCAGGTGCTGCCAACTGTGGCCATGAATAGAGCTTAATCTGGTCCCAGATCTGGACGTGCCTCGCCGCAGTTATTTTGCAACCAGCAGAGAGACCTAGAGACACAGTCTGAGTGCCACCTAAATTTCAGTCTGTGGAACAAAGGTCAGTGAGAAATGAGACAAGGAGAAAGAGGAAACCCCAGCTTCGCTGGGCATGTGTTCAGATGGAAGATGCCTCCTACCTTTACAGTGGCGTGCTCAGGGTCCGGGCTCAGAGTCTGAAGTGAAACTTCATTTCTTAGTTCAGCTTTCAGTTTGTACACTTCAGCTTCTGCCCTCTTCAAGGATTTTTGAAGAGTCAACTTTTCTCTGTTCCAGACTTCCTTTTCAGAAGCAATGATGGCTTCAATGTTGGCGCCACCACTGAATGAAAACCTGGAAGACTGTGGAGACCAGAGCCTACTTACTTAATTGATTTTTAAGAGCGAGTCTCTAAAGAAAAGCCAGATTTAAACATATTAGAGGTATCACTGTGGGAGATGGAGAAGTCTCAGCTTTTCAACCTCAGACAAGGAATACTCAAAGCCAATCTCAACTGACATTAAAGAATATACAGTAACTTTTCAGTGTATGGTCCTTTGCCAAGCAGGTTAACTTTGCAACTAAAAATCTTCATGAAAGCCTAAGCCCCAGAGAAGGTGCTTAGGTTTAACAGAACTTGGAACTGAAAAAGTCTACACATTTAAGAGATGGACCATCTGAGCCCAGAGGCTGAGCATGGACCTCCAACAGGACACTAGAGACTCGGGGAAAATCCATGCAGTATGCATCCAGGGAGTGGGCCCCACGGAAGCTGTGGGGTCATGCTAGTGCGTATCGGACTGCAGAGCTGTCTGACAGGTCTTCCCTGTCTTTGTGCTGGGCAATGACAGAAGCCAGCAATTTATTTTGCAGTTCTTAAGTGAAAAAAAATTGAATAAATTCCCAGAGTAGTTTATGAACTTGAAATATACCGTATTTTTCAGACTATAAGACGCACCTAGGTTTTAGAGGAAAATAGAAAAAACTTTGAAGCAAAAAAATGTGGTAAAATATTTAATAACATAAATAATATTTTACCAGTGTAAATGTAAACAGAACTCAACAGTAGCATTAACCATTATTCCTCCCAAATGGGGAAGGGGGGTGGTGGTGCATCTTACAGTATGAAAAATACGGTATAATTTAGTGACACCTTTCACTTGCATTATGAACTTAACAATCGATATATAACTGATGAGAACAGCCAGAATTCAAATTTGAACATTGAACATGTGTCTGCTGTTAGTTCACAGGCAGCAGAGTACCTGGCTTTAGAGATAAGTTGATCTTGGTTTGACTACAGACTTCTGTTTTCTCATATCAAGGCTGCTGGACATGGATTACAGATTCTGAAAAGTATAAAACCCAGATTCTGACATACAGAAGGCTTCTGATGAGTAATAGCTATTATTATTATTATTGTCATTCCTATAAAACTTTCCAGTGATTCTACTAGGAATCAGATACTTAATATTTTTACATTAGCAGGGGTAAGAAATGAAACTAGACTGCAGAAACTGTAACTCTGTACTACTTCTCACATGTGGCCATACTAAAATTAGACGTACGTAATCTCTGCCAACTCCTGTCTGTCGATACCACCTGATCTGCTCTTCTAGCTTCATAACCAGGTTTCTCAAATCATTCTTTTCTTCAGTCAGTTGGCTGATATGTCCTGTTAGTTCAGCATTTTGTCTCAGTAGTCTTTCAGTCATTGAGCCACAAGAGGTACTTGGGGACACTAAGGTAGGCTAGAAAGATAAAACAGACAAAAGGTTGCATAAACACTAACATTTATAAATAATGCACACAAAATGTGGTCAGCACTAAGAACAATCTCATGAAGAAGTGGTGCTTGTGCTGAGCCTAAAATAATAACCAGGAATTTACCAGGCAGGAAAGAAGACAGGGAGGGGTATATTAAGCAGAAGGAACGGTGTGTGTAAAAGCACAAAGGCTTGATCAAGAGTGTGATTTTAGGGAGCCACAGTTGCTTGGTAAGGCTAGAGTTAAGGCTGCCTTAACTCTGGGGACAACAGACTTAAATGCAGGGAGTGGAGAGCTATGAAGGGCTGTAGGCATGAGCATGCCACAAACAAAATTTATGTGTTAGAAAGATTGCTTTAGTGAAAGTGTGTGAAGTAGATTAGATCAGCAAAGATAAATCCTGGTGTCAGGCAGACACATCAGGAAGTTACTGCAACAGTCCAGGTGAGGTATGTGAAGGCCTAAAGGCAGTGACTAGGGCACACAGGACAGATGTCTAGGAGGCAGATAGCACAGGACTTAGTGACTGCTTTGATATGCAAGCAGCAGTGGAGCAAGGAGGGCTATGGTGGCTTTCAGCTTTCTAAACCGGTGATACCATGACCAGAAATGTGGGTTTGGGGCAGGAAGCAGGGAAGGAAAACAATGCTCAGTTTGGAATGTGTCTGTGAGGTTCCTAAGGGGTCACTATGGGGTATAATTCCCCAAAGAAAGGTGTCTAATGACTAATTGAAAATATAAGTCTGGACCACAGGACAAAGGTGGTCCACTAGAATGTAAGCTCCATATGGGTGAGATTTTTAAATCAGATTTATTTACTGTATCTCCAGAACTCAGGGTAATACCTGATATCTAGTAGGTGCCCAATGTAATTATTTGTTCAATAAATAAGTCTACTGAGAAACTCGGGTTGCATATATGAACATGCTTTCATAGCTACAGTCAGAGGGAAAAAAATGGATGTGTGTAGGAGGAAGAGGAGCTCATGAGGGTTACTGATGAAAGAATGGAAGAAATGAGAGAATACTGACATGAAAGTAAGGAGAGAGTGTTTAAGATGGAAGAAGTAGTATCAAATGCTACAAAGACAAAGGGGGCTGAAAAGATTCACCAGGTTAGTCAGTGTGAAGACGGCGGTGACATTCACGGAGTGCTGAGGGTAGCAGCCAGGCTCATCTTTCCAGAAACTTGGTTATCATAATACAAGAGGTCCACGTAATTACTCAATAATGATAATGAAAGTTAATTTCCTCAAGCTTTCATCAACTTTTATTGGGGGAGCAAACATTAAATATTTAGAATAAATGAAAAGGTAAAAGGAAAACTCTTTAGAAAATACAGTGCTAGTTTCAAACAACTGGTAGTTTCCATTAAACCTTTGTTCTTGTTACCTTATAAAAAGTTTTTTAAGTCGTACCTCTTTGCCTGGCTGGCCAGTTAATTTTTGTAGTTGTAAAATAACTTCATCAATATTTTCATGAACCCAAATGAAATCTTCATCATCTGCTGTTTCAAACTGCAGTCTTCAAAAAAAAAGAAAAAAAAGGAAAAAATGACAAAAAGTCAAAACATCACAATCAGTGGTGTTGGCTGGCGCAAACATTAATGGATCGGGCAACACTCAGCTTCATCTATCACTTCTCCTTTACATTAAGTGTTCTCTCTCCCTGGATCAAGGTGTTAACATGACCTTGTATCCATACCTTGTTTTCAGGTATATGAGTTTTGTTAGAAAATATCGCCTCCTAATGTAAGCAGGCATTAATTTTAAAATTTCAACCCCCCTACCCTTGGCTAGCTAGGAATGAGGGGCAGATTCTGTCCCGCTTGTCTAAGACGCTCTTTCCGAAGGTCAGGCAGCAAAGTCAAACCTGTTGGAGGCTTTCTGGGCGAGGCGCTGTAGTTTTGAAGCCATATGTTGAAGCTTTTGTTTGATCATTTCTAATTCGTGATTATAGCCAGTTCCTCCTCCATTCATTTCAATCAGTTTAGGATAGCTTGATTCCTTTGTCTCTCCTTCTATTTTCTGTTGAAGAACCCAATTTCTAGTTCGATCACTGGTTAAACTCCATGTGGTTGGCTGGCAATTTTGGACAGAAAAAGAAAAAGCAATAATTATAAACAAACAGCATTCTTTCTTAAGGGAACACAATTTACAGTAAGCTTTCAATATTGTTGAAAGCAACATTTCTGTGACTTTAAGTAAAATGATGTCTAATGAAACCAATTTTACCATAGGCTAATTGATACAAACAAGAGTTCTTACTGCATCTCATCAATGTTACAACAAAATGAAACAACATTTCTGTGACTTTAAGTAAAATGATGTATAATGAAACCAATTTACCACAGGCTAATTGATACAAACAAGTCTCAATTGATGAGACTGCATCTCATCAATGTTACAACAAAATGAAGTTGAATGGAACGATGGCATGTGAGGACCTGCTGTATTATTTATACTCCAAAGAAATGTCATAGATTTTGTTTTAACATGATTTGTACATAGCTATTTGAATAATTTAACCCAGTATCAAAATTATATGATCAAAGGGCTGCAATATTCTTTTAAAATATTTTAAAAAAAACTGTCAATTTACCTCATTAAGATTCTGATACAGAATTCTACTTTCTCGTTTTTCTTCTCGTTCTAGTTCTTGCTTCTGGAATTCCTGCATAATTCCTTGCAGTCGCTTTCCTTCAAGGTCCAATTTATAAACTTGTTGCCTCTTTTCTTCCAGCTGGCGCTGAAGATCTTCCACTTTGGACTGGAGCTCCCGCATTTTCTTCTGTCCCTCTGTGTTGGCCTCTTGTTCTGTCTGCAACGTCTTCCTGTGAACCTGCCGATCCTTTTCCATTTGCTGTCTTGTCTGCAAAGAATCCAGTTTATATTTCTCAGTCTCATTTAATAATTCTACTATGCGGCTGTGTTTCTCCTCCAGCTGTTTCTGCAGCTCTTTGAGGAGGTCCTCAGAGGGCAAGGAGGGCCGAGGCTGCCCGGCGTCGTCGCTGCTCCGCTGCAGCTGCGCGTGCACTTCCCGCTCCCTGTCCAGGGTGCTACTCATTTCCCGAATCCGACCTCTCTCGGATTCAAGCAGCACTTGAAGCTCCAAGTTTCGACCTCGTTCTTCTGCTAGCTGGGCATCATATAGCACTCTTTGTGATTCTATTTCCCGCTGTGATTCATTTAGTAGTTGCTTCTGTTGTTGCAAAAGTTGATTTAGCTGAATACTCCTTTGTTTCTGACCCTCCAGTGAAAATTTCAGATCCTTATAGGAGAAAATGATTTTAAGTATTTGTTACTATTATTAAAAATACTTTATAAGTACACACAATTGTGGTTTTATTAACGCTAAGTTGGTAGTATTTGATAATACCACTGATTATCCAGTTTATTAACCTAAATTTTCAGTGGTTAGAGAATTATTATTTAGACGGCTAGGTGATTTTCATCAAAGAATATAAACAAAAGACAGCTAAGCTAAGTAATGCTTTCTCTCCTAATAGTAACCATTTCTGATTTAAGAATAGGAAGTAGGGTATATTTCTTCTAGAAACAATAGCCTTTAAAAAAACAAATATTTCTAATATAATGTGGTATGAGTTCCTGATGAACTTTGTATTTTCCAATATCATGTACTAAAAACAATACGGTTCAGGGGAAAATCAGGGTTAGGGGCAAGCTACTCAAAACCTACGCAAATTTGAAGTGATAAAAAATAGTCATCAGGACCTGAGGAAAGGACATGCCTTCGAGAGGCAGAGAGCTCACTAAGCCTGCAGGCTACCATGGTGGACATTAAAAATAACCCTCAAAAGTAATAGGGCAGAAATGAGGGCTACACAGATTTTTAAATGGTTTTATTTATTGACTTTTTATTTACTGATGAGATTATACACACACACACAAATTTAGGTTGGAAGCCACACACACACACACACACACACACACACACACCCACACACGTATGAGAAAGGGCGAGGGAGAAACACTGATTTGTTGTTCCACCTCTTGATGCACTTATTCGTTGATTCTTGTACGTGCCCTGACCAGAAATCACACCCACAACCTGGCATATTGGAATGACATTCTAACCAACTGAGCTATCCAGCCAGGGCTTACACAGGTTTTTAGTGTTGAGCTAGCAAGTACTGGGTTATGTGGATAGGAGAGCTCTGAGCCACTGGGGCTGGCGTTCAAGTGCGCAGTGCTGTGAGCTGAGATCTGTGCTAGGCTGGGAGACAGCCCAGTGGGAAGGGACTCATTTTACTTTTTCATAAACTATAGCAGCAGGCTCCTGCTGCCAGTAAAGTATCACTGCTCCCCTTCCCTATGAGAACACAGGAACCAAAACTACTTCTGCATTAAACTGGCATGACTACCCTATTTATCAAATTGTATATGCACTAATTCAAATTCCCAAAAACATGATGCAAGAGAACAGTCTGTATGCATACTTGGATGTAGCAAAACAAAACAAAAAGGCATCGCACTACTAGCATTTCCTTGTATAGCTTAGATAACATAATAGTATTCAATACAGAGCAAGCAACTCATTGCAGCTCATAAAGAGTTCAATGTTGACATTTTAGAAGGAGAAAAGTCTCCAGACTCTCATTTTTCTACTGTTTTGGATTTTCCACAGATATTTAAAGACAGAGAGACCAATACCTCAAGTTCTTCTTTATCTCGTTCTTCATCGCGTCCCAGTTTGGCTTTCTCTTTTTCCAAAGCCCACTGGAGCTCTCTGGATTTTTTCTGTTCACTTGCTAATGTGTCATTAAGCAAATGTACTTCATCTGTTTTATCTTTAACTTCCAACCTAAATCAGAGAGACAAATAAACTTTCCTAAAACTACTTTGATTATTTTAGTGGGAAAGAGTACAACTTCCAGTGAAAAGTAGAGGCATTATAATAAAGCAGCAAATAGGAAAATACAAACCACGCAAAGATTAAAGACTGATGACTGTGGTTCATTTCAAATTAACTGTTTCTAATAGTACACCTATTACTTACCATTACAAATTATTACAAGATAATGTTAATAAACATTTTCCCTTGTCTTATACCTAACATGGAAAACACCATGTTTTTGTATATGTGTGAAAACAATGTTCAAAATAAAGATGGTGTTTGTAATGTGTTCTTAGCAAGTAGAGTATCTCAGTATTTACCTCAACAAGCTTATTCTTTTTACAAACATTATCTTTTTAAGCATTTGTATATATTAGCTAACTAAACCATGAATTCTATTGAGATCATAAATACCATTTCAAATTACTTGGTCAAATTAGTGAAATAAAGGTCAAAATTATACATCTTATATTAGAAGCCTCGAGTAGAATGGAAGCCACAGTACAGAACATGCCAATCATGAGCTTATTATCTGGAGTTTTCTTTCCCACTGAGTTCTTCCTATGAATTAATGAAGTGTCATGTTATTTAAACATCATGTATGTTATGTTTTTGTAAGATCCTTACAATGTCTGTGATAAAATTACTCCAATTTCTTCACTACCACAGGTTTATAATAAGGAAGCATGGTGTACCTAAATGCCTCTAATTCCTTCAGGTGCTTATGCTGTGCCTTAAGTGTTGTTTCGAGTTCCAGCTTAGTCTGTGCAAGCTCACTCTTCAGTTCGGCAGCCACCATTTTCTCAGAGCTCAGTTGTTCTTGCAGTTCCGCTGCTCTGTCTTTCACACTGCTGAGCTCCACTTGCATCTCCAGCATCTGAGACTGCTTCTGCTGTATGTTATATTCCAGGAGTTCTAAATGGAAAATTATTCACATTTAAACTATGATTTAGAGACTCATATTTGGTTTATAAATATTTTGTTGATAAGAAATGACTTGGAATTTAGGTGATTACTACAAATTAAAATATTACAGTCCCAAAGCTAGCATTTCATATAAATACACATTATGCATATTTCCCTCACAGTCTGAACGGTCAACATTTCAGAACTATAAATATGTTGGATGATAAAAGTTTAACAAATGTGAAATAAACAGAAATCTGTATGTGTTCATTCAGAATTTCTAACCCTCACATCAAAAAACTCCAGTGGTTTCTGACAGCCCCCCACGGTAACTGCAGGAGTCACCCGGGGAAGTGCGGCTGCAAAGACCGGCACTGCCAGGCCGTGTGCGCAGCCCTGGCTCGAAGACAGTCCCTCGTGACGGTCCTAGAGAAGGGGGAAGTCCAAACCCCAATTTGATTCATGTTTTTTCCTCTAAAACCAATCAAACCCTTGCTGCATGTCTATTACAATGAAAACAAACTGAAATGTTTAAATTCACAGGTGTAATAAATTAAAAAAGTTACAATATATACCAAAATCCCATTCTTATGAAACATATGAACTTATATACATGTACACATTGAAAAGGTCTGAAGAACTATTTACCTGGGTATTATTTTAGGATTTAGGAGATTCTAGTTTTACTCTACTCTTCTACTTCTCTATTCTACCATAAATGTATTTTGCATAAGACCTTTACACTCATAAAAGCAATTTTGACTTGTCTAAGTCCCTTCTTTCATCCCATTAAAATCCTTTTTATTGTTTGCACTATTACAGATGTCCCTACTCCCCCCCCCCGCCCCGTTCCCCCTTCTCTCTGGCCATCACTGCACTGCTGTCCGTGTCTATGGGTCCTGCATCTATGCTCTCTGGCCGACCCCTTCACCTTTTATCTAGTTCCCCATTCTGCCATAAATGTATGTTTAACTTAAAAATTTTCATTGAAGTTAATCACTTCATATTACAATTTCTATTATTCATGTTAGGAGACAGAAAAAACTTGAAGATACTCATGTTAATTCAGGCCTTTAAGACTATTTCTTAGGGAGGCTAAGGAGCTACATATATAAAATGTATGTATGTGAACTAAGCTTCCAGTGGGGTTTTATTTAACTTAAGTAAACTAATACTAATAAATTATCTAAAATAATCTTCAATTAATTCTATGTCTTAATATAAAGGATATATTTAATTTGTGATCTCATTATACCTCTTTGCTCAGAAATATTTAAAATCTTTAGTTTTCCAGTGATAAATATAAGACTATGTTATAACTTTCAAAATTTACAAAAGCATAAGTGTTTGTACCATTATATGAAACAAAAATGTGCCTTCACTAGACACGATGAAAATTAGATTTCAATTTAATCTCAAATGATGTCTATCTGCAGCTCTGAATGAAGAGATACCCCTATTGAAAATGGGGGAAAGATCTGAAAAAGCATCACAAACCTGTCTAGTGTGGCTCAGAGGACTGGGCACTGGCCTCAGAACCAAAAGGTTGCAGGTTTGGTTCCCCCTCAGGGCACACGCCTGGATTGAGGCCCAGGTTCCCCAGTTGGGGGCGTGCAAGAGGCAGCCAATCAATGTACCTCTCACACATTGGTGTTCCTCTTCCTCTCTTTGTCCCTCCCTTCCCCTCTCTCTAAAACGTAAATAAATACGATCTTAAAAAAAAGAAGCATCACAAAGGCAGAAATCCAGCTAGCCAATAATCATAAGCCAATAATCATGGCAAAAGGACTAACCACTTCAGTAATCAGTAAATGTGGTTAGCTGAAACCAAACCACAATAATGATACACTGCACACCCACCAGATGGCAACAAAGGTTTGACAGTGGCAACTGTTGGCAAAGATGGGAAGCAACAGAAACTCTCAAGTACTGCTAGCAAGTGTACAAACTAATGTGACCACTTGGGAAACAGTTTGGCATTATTTAATAAATTTGAAGATATGTGTTTCATTGTCCAGCAAGTCCACTCCTGGGTCTGTACCCAGAGAAGTCACGCATATATGCATCAGAAACACGGTATAACAATATGCAGATTAGCACTGGATCTAGCAGCTAACAAGATATATAAATTGTGAAATAATAACACATGGGAATTCTATAGTGAACTAGAGATAACTACAGGAACTTAGAAGAATGTTACAGAGAGGTGACAGAAGATAGTGATAAAGTTCAAAAGCAGGGCAAACTTTAAACTTCTGTGGTTTAGGAATATATAAATAGGTAGTACAACAATAAAAATCAGGATAATGGTCACTTCTAGGTTACTAGAGGAGTGGATGCTGGGAAGGGGGCTTCTGAGACACTTGGCACAGGTGATGTTTCCACAGATACTCATCTGATTTGTTATATTGTACATTTTCACATTTGTATTTTTTTGAATGTGTGTTATAGTTCACAATTAAAAAAGGATTAATAAAGAAACAGTTACTTTCATTGTGGATTTTTTTTTCTTTTAGGTTATCCTCACCTAGAGCTTCAAAAGAAAGGAAAATAATGAACAATGAGCTAAATACCCTGGGTCAACACAATGCTGGTTCATTTTAAATTAAATGTCTGTTTAGAAAATTGTAGTCTCTTTGATTAAAGTATTTTGTAAGAGTCACTGTCATACTCTTTCCATACAAAGCTAGCAAAAGCTGTTTTCAAACTCTACAGGACATAAAAGCAAAATCCTTTGCTATTTTAAAGCAGGTTCTTACCAGGCAGTCTGCCACACACAGCATGTTTTCTTTGCAGTGGCCGAACAACAGCTCCCTCTCCTGCACAACCACCGCCTCTTCCCAATTTCAAGAATCGCTGCTTTTGAGATGGAGCAATCAGCTTATCTGGCATAGTAAGACTGGCATTACCTATTTATTTTATTTCTGTTCCCAAAGCTAAGCAAGAGTTTCCATTTGGTTAGAGAACCCTAATGTAAACTATTTTTCAACTCTAACAACACAACTGTAGTTTTGATCTGTGGTTGGGCCTCATGTATGCAGAGGGCCATCTTAAGGTATTCTCAGGTTTCTAACTGCACAAGTAGTTATCACTTCCAACCCTCACACTGGTCATGGGTCAACTGTGTGTGTGCGTAAATATTTAAATACATATACACACACACAGATATACAGGGTGGGGCGAAAGCAGGTTTACAGTTGTTTGTATGGGAAATAGCACAATAATTAATAAATAATAATATAAGAATAAACTCTGTGTTTCATGTACTCACAACCATAAACTTACTTTTTCCCCAACTTGTATATAAACAGATATATACATGTATATACACACATATGTATGTCTAAAACCAACTGGACAATCCTTTAGTCCCTAGGGTAATTAAGGTAGGTTCTCCCCCTGATAGGAGAATGAGAAGGAAATGTGATTGAGACGAGACGAGTTCTAACTGAGAAACGAGGAGGGAGACAATGTGAAGCATTTCGCCTACTGGTGCTATCACTTGAGCCCCCACACAGCGTACCTTGGCTTGCTTGATCGCTCTCTTGTTCTCTTTTCAGAGTCATTTTTCTGCCACTCATCTGAGCACGCAGTGCTTGAATTTCAGATAACAAGCTCCTTCTATCTGCTTTCTGAAGGCATTCCATAGCTGCTCGATATTCAATACTCTGTAAAAATGTAAAGTGAAAAATCAAGTGAAGACAGTTATAAAGACAACAAAATTAACAACCAGGAATCTGAAGAAGAATGAATGATATACAAATGCTAAAATTTTGAAAAGAAATGATTAATTTTCTCTTCCTCCTCATTAGGATTTACTTCTGGTTACTAATCTTAACATTTATTTTGAAATTCTTCAAACACACAAGACAACGTGAAGAATACTATAATAAACACCCATGTCCTTAGCCTAGAAAATAGCACCTATACGATCAAAACCCCTGTATGTAACCCCCTGAATACATCCTCCCCTGCACTGCCTGCTCAGGAAATAACCAAATTCTAAGTCTTCTAATTTCATATTAAATTTTATCTTCTAATTTTTATATTACATTATATTTTTTAATCAAATTCATATCTTCTAATTCTCTGTATATTGTTACATACACACATGCTAAATAATATACAATGTTGTTTTTTGCATATTTGAAGCTTTATATAAATGGCATCATATTGTATTTATCTTGATGTAATTTGCCTTTTTCACAACATTTTGGTAAACCAATGGGTTGACACATGTAGCCCTCATTTCAGTATTATGAGGGGCACCCAATAATTCCAAGACTTATTTATAAAAAATTATTATTCTTACATGTTTAAACTTTAGTCACCTTCAAAGTACAATTTGATGCAATACACCTATCAACATGTTTTTTTCTACTGTTTACAACAGTTTTTGAACTCGTTGATTCTGATACCTTTTAATCCTTCTGATGTTTTTGGTTTCACTTCTTCCACATGGGCAAAACATGTCCTCTGAGGACTTTTTTCACAGGGAAACACACAAAGTCCCTTGGGGTGAGATAAGATGAATAGGGAGTGTGGGCCATGGGGGTCATGCCGTTTTGGGGTCAAACACTTCTGAACACTCGGTGTGGTCGGGGCAGGTGCACTCATAAATCACCCATTGTGAAATGGGCAAACATAGTAAAAGTCTTCAAAAAGATTCACTGAAGCTGAACACAGCCTCTCACACCACCAGCTGGTGCACTATTACAGACGGGTTCCTAGAACACCCACCTACTGGGGGAAGCCTGTACTACAAGGGGTCCGCCCTCTAGGAGCTAATTGTTATTTTTGGGTCCTCCCTCATATCTAGTATTCCATAGTATGAATAATATACTATATTTTATTTGAGCATCTTTTTATATATTTATTGGATATTTTTAATTGTCTTCCATGAGATTGTCCATTTACATCATTTGTCCACTTTTCCATTGGTTGTTTTAACATCATTGGATAATTGGTCGGTATTTTCCTTCTTGTAATTTCTTTGTCTGGTTTTGGAATCAGAGCAACAACTGTCCTCACGGAATGGGTTGGGAAATGTTCCCTTCTCTCTTTTATTTTGATGAGTTTATGAAGGATGAGTCTTAACTCTACTAAACATTTGGTAGAATTCACCAGTGAAGCCATCTGATCCTAGGCTTTTCTTTTGTGAGAAATTTTAGAATTAGTAATTTAACTCTTTATTATAGATCTATTAGATTTTTATTCTTTTCATGAGTTTTGATAGTTTTTAAGTTTTAGGAATTTGTCCATTTAATGCTATTGTAATTCATTTTTTAAAAATAACATTTACTGAGAAATCAGATTTTTACATCTTGATCTTCTATGCAGCAAAATTTAAAACTTTATCAATTCTAAACATGTGTGTGTATAGATCCTCTTCAGTTTTTTATGTAAGTGAGTAAGGGGTCTTCTCCACCCCTTACTCTTACTTATTTCTCCTGCTTTGCCAGCTAAACATTAGGTCACTAAATATTCAGTAGTAGGTTGAACAAATTACTGAACGCTTTATTAAGAAATATTTTTAACATTTAACTATAAGATATGTTTGTTGTAGGTTTTTGCTAGGCATAATCTTAGTTTGATAAATTTTTTTTAGTTTATTTGCTTTAAGGTAATATTTTAAAGTATAAAATTCTTCATTCTAATTAAGTAATTAATTAGCCTTATCTCTTGAGGTGATCACTGTCTCTTTTCCCCCTTTAATTTGTTAAAGTAATGAGTCACATGAGTTATTTTTAATGGTAGCCACCTTTGTAACTCTGAATAAGTGAAAGGTAGTTGTGTCTTTAAAAATATGTGCATTGGTGAATTTGGTATGTTAGTATTTCACTGAGGATTTCTGCATCTGTGTTCAGGAATAAAATAGGCCCATGTTTTTTCTTTCCTCTATTACCTTTATCTGACTTTGGAATAGGGTTACACTAGTCTCCTCAGAAAATGATAGGGCATGCCTCAAATCATCCGACAGTGAGGAGCCCATGTGTAACTCGGGAGTTAGCTGCTCCCTGAGTGCATGGCAGACTTCTTCACCTGTAAAACCATTTGGACTTGGTATAATTCTTGCAGGTAGATTTTAAAAATGTTTTTAATTTCATATTTTGACATAATTTCACAGAGATGATCCAAAAATTGTGTATGGAATCTCATGTGTTCTTCACCCAAACTACCCAAATGTTAACCATGTTTGATTTACCATTCTCTCTCTACATAAACGTGTGTGTATCTACACACATCCACACACATATCCTTATTTTTCTTTTTCAAAATGTGTGAGAATATGTTGCAGGCAGATGTTCCTTTATCCCTAAAAACTGCAGTGTGTATCTCCTAAAAACAAGAATATTCTTTTAGCCCTGGCTGGCGTAGCTCAGTGGATTGAGTGCGGGCTGTGAACCAAAGTGTCGCAGGTTTGATTCCCAGTCAGGGCACATCACTGGGTTGCAGGCCATGGCCCCCAGCAACTGCACATTGATGTTTCTCTCTCTCTTTCTCCCTCCCTTCCCGCTCTAAAAATAAATAAATAAAATCTTAAAAAAAAGAATATTCTTTTAGAAACCACAGTGCGATTATCAAAGCAGAAATTAACCTAATATAACCCAGTATAATGTATAAAGCTTATTTAAATTTTGCTACATGCCCTAACTAGCAAAAGGGAAAAATTGGTATTTTTTATAAATCTTTGCCTTTTGTGACCTTAAATTTTTGAAAAGTACAGGCTAGTAATTTTGCAGTAGGTCCCTCGTTTTTGAAAACTTTTTGTTCTGAAATAATTTAAGACAAAGTTGTCGTGTACCCTTCAGCCAGCCTTCCCTAGAAGTATCTTATGTACTTATAGCACATTATGAAAACCAGAAAGCTGACATTGCTACAGTACCACTTAAGCTCCAGGGTTTATTCAGATACCATTAGTTTTTAAATACACTTGTCAGTGAATCGGTATATAGTACTGTGAAATTTCACCACCTGCACAGGTTCATGTAACCACCACCACAGTCATGATACAGACTGTTTCATCACCACAAAGAAACTCCTTTGTAGCCACACCCTCTTGCCACCTAACTCTTAACAACCACTGATCTATTCTCCATCACTGTAATCTTGTATTTTCAAGAGTATTATATAACATATATTGAGGGTATCAATCACTTGTTCCTTTTAAATTGCTGAGTAGTATTTCACTGTATGGATATGCTATACTTTGTTCATTCATTCACCTGTCAAAGGATATTTTGGTTGTTTCCAATTTTTGGCTGTTACCAACAGATCTGCTATGAATATTCGTGTATAGGTTCTCATGGAGACATAAGTTTTCATTTCTGTCAGATTAAATACCTGTGAGTGTGACTTCTGGGTTATATCATAAGTGTATTTTTACTTTATAAGAAACTGCTAGATGATTTTCCAGAGTGGCTCTCCCTTTTATATTCCTGAAACAATGCATGAGAGATGCAATTTCTCTGTCAGCACTTGGTGTTGTCACTAGTTTTTATTTTGGCCATTCTGATACAGTGTAGTGGCCTCAACTTGTTTTTGTCTAACATGTCTCAATGAGTAGATTTTAATTATACACAAGAGATGCCGTGACCTTCATATTGAGAAGTATATGATGTCTGTCTGTTCCATTTCTGGTGACAGTAACTAATCACTTGGATAAGGTAGTATCTGAAGATCTCCACTGTAAAGTTACTGCTTTTCTATTTGTTAACTGAAAAGGATTTTTCTGGGGATTTGAGAGTTTATAAATATACTTTCCTGATCATATTACTATAGTTTTAATAAAGGGTGATTTACAAATTCCATCATTTCTCCTACATGCTAGTTGGCATTCTACCATTAAAATTTTTGTTCATTTATTATACAGTATAAACTCATGAATTCTTATTTTACCCTTTGTTTTCAAATGTTATTCTCATTATTTTTTATCATTTTTTATTTTCAATTACAGTTGACATACATTACTGTACTGGTTTCAGGAGTAAATCCTAGTGATTAGACATTATATAACTTCAGTAAGTGATCATCCCAATAAGTCTCACACCCATCCGACACCATACAGTTACTTGAATATTATTGACTGTAATCCCTGTGCTGTACTTTACTTCATCAAGACTGCTGTAACAACCAATTTGTACTTCCCAATCCCTTCACCTTTTTCATCCCCCCAAATCCCCTCCCATCTGGCAACTGTCAAAAGGTTCTCTGTATCTATGAGTTTGTTTCTGTTTTGTTTGTTCATTTAATTTGTCTTTTTAGATTCAATTGTTGACAGATGTGTATTTATTGCCATTTTATTGTTCCTATTTTTGAAATTTTTCTTCTTAAAGGAAACCCTTTAACATTTCATATAAGACTGGTGTGGTGGTGATGAACTCCTTTAGCTTTTTCTTTTTTAAAAAGATTTTATTTATTTACTTTTAGAAAGAGGGTAAGGGAGGGAGAGAAATATCAATTTGAGAAAGAAACATCAATTTGCTGCCTCACATATAAACCATGAATGGGGACCAAACCTGCAACCCACATATATTCCCTGACTGGGAACTGAACCAAAGACCCTTGGTTGATGGGACAATGCTCCAAGCAACTGAGCCACACTGGCTAGTTGACTGGCAGTCACTGATAGTCATAGGGGTATTCTTGTAAGTAACTGCTTTCAAGATTCTCTCTTTGTCTTTAAAGTTTTGTATTTTAATTATGCTGTGTCTTTGGTGTGGGCCTCTTTGATTTCATCTTGTTTGGGACTCTTTACGCTTTCTGGACTCGTATGTCTATCTCCTTCACCAGTTACTGAAGTTTTCTGTCATTTTTTCAAATAAATGTTCAATTTCTTGCTCTCTTCTCTGTCTAGCACCCCCAATGCAAATGTTGGAAAGCTAGAAGTTGTCCCAGAGGCTCTTTACACTACCCTCATACTACCCTCATATTTTTGGGTTCTTTTTCCTTTTTGCTCTTCTGATTAGGTTTTTTGTTTTCTTCTGTATATTCGAAATTGCTGATTTGATTCTTGGCTTCATCTACTCTACTGTCGATTCCCTGTACATTATTCATTTCAGTTAGTGCATCCTTCACTTCTGACTAGTCCTTTTTTTGTGCTGTTGAAGGCCTCACTGAGTTCACTGAGCCTCCTTATAACCAGTGTTCTGAGCTCTGCACCTGATAGATTGCTTGTCTCCATTTTGTTTAGTTCTTTTTCTAAAGTTTTGCTCTGTTCTTTCATTTTGGCCATGTTTCTTTGTCCCTTCATTTTGGCAGCCTCCCTGTGTTTGTTTCTATGTACTAGGCAGAGCTGCAACGTCTCCAGGCACGGTATGGTAGAGTGGCCTAATGTAGTAGGTGTCCTGTAGGGTCCAGTAGCACAGCCTCCCCAGTCACCCAAGGTGTGAACTCAAGGTGTGTCCCTTGTGTGGGCTGTATACCCTCTTCTTGTAGTTGAGAATTGACTGTTGTTGGTAGGTCAATGGGAGGGATTAACCCAAGCCAGTCAGCTACAAAAACTGACTACCAACCTCCGACCACCATGGAGGATCAGCTGTGCAGGGGCCCACTCCATGGAGCTGGACTTACTTCAGTAGAGCTCTGGTGCCCGCTGAGTGTGCCTCTTGAGTGTGTTGCTTGTGGAGGAGGTTGGGTTTGACATGGTCTGAAGCTATCTACTGGGTGTGCTGGCTCTGGTGCCTCCTGGGAGGTATAGGCCAAGGTCAGCCTCTGCTTGTGTTGTGACTGGGGCCACCTGGCATGAACTACAAAGCAATCTGCTGATGGCTGCTACTTGTGCTGGGCTTTCAGGTACCCATGTGAGACCAAGCTATGAACTAAGGCTGGCTGCTGCTATTGCTGGGCCTGGGGCCACTTAGTGAGAGGGTATGCTGAGGACAGATGCTGCTTCTTTCAGAGATTTTAGAAAAGTATGAGGCATGAGCCAAGACAAAAAAAAAGCCACTTGTGTGGAAAAGCCACTGAGAATAGCTTTCACTTTCATTATTTTGTTTGATGTTCAAACTGTCCTAAATTTAGCCAGAGGAAACTCCTTCAAGCTGGCTTCTATGACTTTTTGACATATCCCCTTAATTCTTTCAGCAATTCCTTGTTAGCAAAATGAGATACTTCATCTTGTACTTTCCCTGCTCCTGCCTTGGAATCAGCCATTTCTCTAAGAAGTCCTAGTTCCTTTTGATGGAGAATGTATTTAAAAAAAAAATCAAGATCTGGGTGCTAAGTGTTATGAACTGATTTTAAAAAAAATTCCTAAATATTGCTATAGTTTTTTATTTAAAGATTTTATTTTTATGGAGGGGAAGGGAGGAAGAAAAAGAGGGAGAGAAATGTTGATGTGCAAGAGAACATCCACTGGTTGCCTCTTGCATGCCCCAAACTGGGGACCTGGCTCACACCCCAGGCATGTGCCCCAACTGGGAAATGAACTGGCAACCCTTCAGTTCACAGTCTGGGGCTCAATCCACTGAGCCACACCAGCCAGGGCTGTGAACTGTATTTTTTAAAAAAGATTTTTATTTATTTATTTTTAGAGAGAAGGAAAAGGAGGGAGGGAGAGAGAGAGAGAAACATGATGTGCGAGGAATATGAACTGATTTGATTCCTTTATTATTTACAGACCTTTTCAAGTTTTTTATTTTTATCTCTTTGGTAAGAGATATTTTTCTAGAAAACCTGTCTATTTCACTGAAGTTTTTTCATAAGCACAAAATTATTCATGACATTCCATTACTTCTATATCTCAGGTTGTGTATCTTTGGTTGTGATCCCATTTTCATTCCTAACTTTTAAAAGAGTGTGCTTTACCTTTTTTCCTTAACTAATCCTCCAGAAAAGTTTATTATACTAGCCTTTCAAAGAGTCAGTTTTTATTGTTTTTATCCTCTATTGTACAACTGTATGTATTTTACTAATGTCTTTTACTTATTATGGTTGAGTCTCATTATTTGGGGATCATGTATTTATAAATTTGCCTATTCACTAAAATGTACTTGTGCCCCTAAAATCAATGCCTGCAGTGTTTTCACAGCTTCTGCACACATGCAGCAGCAAAATGCCAGGGGTGCACGTTCCTGGCTGAAGTTAAACAAGGTGACGCAGTGCCTTCTTTTTTCATCCCTTATATTATAAACACATGTCCTACCACCCATTTATAGTGCTGTTTTTTGCACTTCTGTGCTCTTTATTGGTGATTTTACTGTTTCAAATGGTCCCCAAGCATAGTAATGAAGTACTATGTAGTGTTCCTAAGTACACATGTGTTAGATAAGCTTCATTTAGGCAAGAGTTGCAGTCTGATGAGCATCAGTTCAATGTTAATGAATCAACAACATATAGTAAATATAGTGTGTTTAAACAGAACCACACATAAAATAAGGTCATATATTGCTGGTTGACAAAAATGGCACGATTAGGGGGCCACAGAAACTGACTCCTCTACTTCCTTTAGTAGCAATGGCTCACTATTCATGGCAACTTCACAGAACCTAACTACTGCAAATTGTAAGAACTAACTGTATCATATCCCTTCTAATATTTTTGGGTCATTTTGTTTCTCTTTTTCAAACTTCCCAAGTTGGAGGATTAGCTCATTAATTTTCAATATTGCTAATTTTTTAATGTAAGATAAAAATACGGTAATAATTTTTCTTCTAAATATTCTTAATAGTTACTGTTAAAATTTTAAACTTTAGATTTCCTATAAAACTAATCAACAATTCATTTTATTACTGTTAAAAAGCATTCTTTAAGTTTGATGTAAAGTTTTATTTTGATACCTGTTCTTGTATTCTTTGTTCCAAACAGTTTAATAATCCAGCTGCATCTCTAGTGCCTAGAGCTGTCAGTTCAGTCTGAAATGCAGCCAGTAAAACACTGCGCTCCTTTAAGAAAACTTGCTGAAGGGCAAGCAGAAGTTCACCTCGCCAGTCTGAGAAGTTCTCATGAGACTGAGAACTGTCATAAACCTAGCAGAGTATAAAAAACAAAAGTTAGCTCCAAATAAGCATGTATAAAAAGGCTCTAAAAAGGATATTTATCTGCTCACCTAAACAAATGTGAATAAGAGCACACGAACCTAAGCATATGTGAATTTATTTTCAAATATGTGACTTGGGGTGTGTAAATTAATAAAACACCTCACAAACATCAATTTAATTTGTGAACTGCCTTAAAATCGATACATATTATATAAAACTATTTAGAAGCATAATAATCTTGAGTACCTCAGCTTCTCTTTGCACCTGCATCTTGGTAATTAAATCCTTAAGAGAAGAGATTGTACTGAGATAAGCTTTTCTCTCTTCTTGCCAAGATTCTGAAACTTGCTCAACAGAATGGTCCTCTCCATCACTATAGGGAGACTCGGTGAGAGAGAGCACCTGCATGCCTTCATTATGGACAGCTCTCAGTAATCCCTAGAAGCCAAAACCCAAAAGCCAGAATTATTACAAACCGCAAAGACTACAAAGTCAAAGGGAACTTTTAGCAAGACAGCTTTATACTTACTTAGATTAATTTAGAAAAGCCACTGCAGATAGGAAACACCATCCTATCCTCTCCCTCTGGAGGGGGAAGCCAATCTCAAAAGACAGCCTATGACATTATACTGTCTATTTATCTAATGTGTTCTTCTTGGATTTAATAACTAGACACTAATTTGACCAAAAGAAATATGTAGGAGATAAGTTCTAGTCCTTGAAACTACTTTAATAATTTTGACAAACAAAAATTTCAGTAACAAAAATTTAAAAAAAGTCTGTATACAAATATATTGTGCTTTATTATCTGTAAAATATGGGAATAAAACTAAACAGATCTCCAAGATTCCTTCTAGGTCTGCAATTCTCTCTCCATAGAGGTTCTTACTATATAACTTTAAATACACTATTATGTTCAACATAGAAACCACAGTAAGTTTTACTAAAGATATCTGTCTTTTAGTACCTTTATTTTCTTTGGGAATGAATCTGTTGAACTTTCACCTTCTTCTCCTCGGCCTTCTGATGCTGAGTCAAATCCCTGACTTTGTGTAAGGTAAATTCCCTGACCCCAGTCTGATCCAGAATCTAGAATAAAGAAAACCACTGACTATTAAACAAATATTTTTTATACAAGTACTATATAAATTCCAGAAATTTATGTTTAACTTACCACTAGAACATATTTCTCTAGTTTGGTAAGCCTCAGAATGTGTTAATTCAGGAATTGAGGCTCCCTAATTGGAGAAAACAAACAAAAAATACATAACTCTCTTTGTTTCAATACAAATAGGGTCCCATAAATAATTTTGTTCTTTGTAATGCTGTTAAAAAATTCACCTAAGTTTGTCACACCTTTTTAAAATAAACAAAACTATCCATGGCTTACATCAAGTGTAATTTTTCTTCATGGGCACTACCATAATAAGAAACATTCACGAATTAAGGAACAGTAACATCAGGCTCCAAATCTGCACAGGGACTTTGTGGAAAGTTAGTATCTGACTTTCCATAATGGAAAAACTTACAATTGTAATTTTATCATAATGAAGAGATTGTCCTCTGGCTGGCGTAGCTCAGTGGATTGAGCACAGGCTGCGAACCAAAGTGTCGCAGGTTCGATTCCCAGCCAGGATACATGCCTGGGTTGCAGGCCATGACCCCCAGCAACCACACATTGATGTCCCCCGCCCCATCTCCCTCCCTTTCCTCTCTAAAAATAAATACATAAAATCTTAAAAAAAAAGAGATTGTCCTAAATTTCTTTTCCTCTTAAAACCACTTAATTTTAGGGGGGAAAAATATCACAGAACACTGAAAAGCACGTTATGAAAACCAAATACCTCTTTAGACTTCAGGCACTGTATCACTGCCTTCAAGGTACGACATTCCTCTGACAGTAACTGGACAGCAACATAGTGCTCCCTCTTTAAGGTTTCAGTTTCTGAAATATGTCTGGATTCCATATCCAAAATTTCAGCAGCATGCAGCTCTTGCATTTGCTCAATTTTTTCAGTAAACTGATTGATTATTTCAGTAACTTCTTCTGATGGACATTCGCTCTGTAAATCAATTTGGATTCCTGCATTTCTGACATGGATTTGTGGAGTCTGATTGCTGCTATTGACCTTGAGAGTCCTGTCTGTCTGGGATCCGGCACTTTTACCCTCTTTAATAGGAAACGGCTCTAATATGAATAGCTTTCTGTTTTCTTGTACCTCAATCTTTTCTTCTTCTAAGAAGTAGGATAATTTCTCTTTTGCCTCTGTGAGTTGATTCCTAACTTCACTTAAATCTTTCTGGAGAAATGCCATATTTGTTTCTTTCACCTAAAAACACAACAAATAGAACAGTAGAACATCTAGTTAAAATATCGAACATAAAATTTAGGGTTGAGAGGAGAGTATAATTCCTACTAATATGTTCATTTTCCTCAGAATAATAAAAAATCCAGAAACACTCATAGTCTCCATATGTATTTCTATATATAAGTATATGGCCACAGATTACCATAGAGATAAAATCATTTTATCAGCCTCTACTTTTAGTTCTCATGGGAAATATAAACTTTCTTTAACATCTGTCCTTCTCCTCCTTCATTAATAGAGATTAAAAGTATCTTCCTAATGAAGATTCTAAGGCAAATCAAGCAAGAAGATGCTAGCAAAGAAATTTATAATAACTTTTCATCAAATTCACAAAAGCTTTTATTTTTTTCTAGTTTTAAATTATGGATTTGGGTTTGTTTTATAGAAAAGAATATAATTTAAATAAAATTAAGATAGGTAGAAACAAGTGAATTAGGAGCTAAGTTACTTATTTTACCAAAAGCTCTTCTTGAAGTTTTTCTGCCTTTTCTTTGTAACTGGCAAGTTCTTCTTTAGTAGCTGCTGACTCAGCTCTGAGAGCCTCAAGCTGAACAAAAAATCCACTTTCTTCACTGGTATGAATTAGCTCAGTAGTTGCCTGTATGGCAGTGGAAGAGTATAAGAAACATATCATTTTCAAAAAATATAGCAAAGTTCAAGGCAATATACATTCTAAAGAAGCTTTTTTAAAAAAATCAGGAATGACTGCCTATCAGATAAACGGGGTTGAAATGATCCATGTTTGTTCAACAAATAGAGAAAAATTTTCAGAACCATTATTTTGTATTTTGGGGAAAGAGAAGAATAATTTTCTAGAAGTGAAAGGTAAATACTCTCATTGTATATATACTAAAATTTATAAATTATTACTTAATATTTTTGGTACTTTTGAAAAACTTTCATATTTATATCACTTTTCTTAAAAGATACTAGGTATTACTAAAATAGTTCTTAGAAGTTTTATATACATGGAAAGTCACATTTAATTTTAATATTCATAGTTTATACTTCCAGTAAGCCTAATAGGAAGAAAAAGCCTAATAAATGAAAAGAATTATCATTTGCAAAATAAATTATATTTATAGAATCCTGATATATCAGTTAATCTCCTGGTGATCAGATTAAGATGGCACAATTACTATACAAAATTCAAAATACATAAAGTGAGAATTTGAAAGCTAATGTCTTTTCATATCAGTCCTATGCTAAGAAATAATTGTGATTTCAGGTCTTTACCTAAGTAGATTTATAAGGGTGAAATGCAAATTTTTCACAGAAAAGAATAAAATTTATTATCAAGTATAAAATCTGCAAAAGCTAAGTATTCCTCATTCATATGTTAATTCAGTAGAACACTAATATATTTTGATATTTTCTATTACCTGAAAGGGATGATCACATAACATGCATGTTAGAGGGAAAAGGAAAAAACCCACACAAGTTCCAGAGGACATTTGCTAAACTTAACATTTCTAAATTCCTTCTGACTACTCTATTTAATAACTATGCTAGTTAAATTACAAAATATAGTTTGTATCATTTATTCTAGTGATAATTAATTGTATAGAATAGTAATATTTTTATAAAATGCTTTATATGTACCAATTGCTACATGTGAAGAATAACATTTAATTTAGTAAATTAGCAGTCAGCTTAAGGAATAAAGGAAAAGAGAGTTTCTTAGGTTATTTAAGTGAAAAAAAAAATTAAATACAAACTAACCTTGGGAACTTCAAAATCTCCATGAGGGCTTCTTTTCCTTTCTTTGCCTCCCTGTTCTTTCTCACTGTCCTCCAATAGCTTCTGTAGTTCTCGTAGCTTTTTCTCTTTTTCCACAGCATTTTTCTCTGCGATTTCTACCTGTTCTTTTTCTAAAATCAAACTGGTCTGCATTTCAACCACCTGGCTTTCTAATTCTGATATTCTCAAGGTTAATGCTGATACATCTGACTTCATTTCATTTTCTGTCAGTTGATTTAAATTCTGTATATTTGCTCTTTTGGGCTCTGATGAACTCTCCTGTTCACTTTGACAGAGTTTCACATATTCCTTAACTGCGTCAAGTTGGACCTGACTCACAACAGCAGCAGCAACATTTTCCTCGAGTACAGTCTGAAGGTCTACAATCTTCTTTTTAAGCATTTCTGTTTCAGCCTGGACTTGTTCTCGCATGTCCTTTATTTGTTTATAACACTGGGTAAGTTCTAAGTTCTTTGCACTCACAGTACTCTCAAGCTGTAGCACCTTTGTTTCCAAACTGTTTATGGAAACTCTACTGTTCTCTTCCACAGATCTGAGGGAAGACTGATTTTCCAGGGGCTGAAGAGCACCCCCAGTAAGGACTTCTTCTAGTTCAGGTTTCTTTCTGCTCAGATCATCTACAGCCACATTATCACTTTTCAGTGGTATACTTTGGATTTTTTCCCTATTTTCCCATTCTCTCTTTAAGCTGCATAGTTCTTGTGTTAACTGGTTCATTTTTAAATTGGTTTCTTTAAGTACATTTTTAGTAAAGGCCATTTCTTCATTAGTGGTTTCTACTTGCTGTTCCAAAGCCAGTTTTTCAGCTATTACCATATCCAGCTGATGTTTTAAACTATCTGCTTCTTCTGGGACAGAATTAGCATGCACTGATGTTTTTTGTTCAATATTTGCCAATTCCTGTTGAAGTTTTTCAATCACTTCATTAAGCTGCTCAATTTCTTCCTCTCTGTTTTTCTTCACACGTTCTTGATCACTCATCAAACATTCTATTTGGGTTTCAAGATCCCTTATCAGCTCATTTTTTTCTTCAATAACCTATTAGTTAATGAGAAAAAGGTAGCACACACAATAAATATGTATTTATCTTTGAGAATTCAATTTTATTTTAGGGCAAGATCTTCAAGCACTGATCACACAATATAGTTCTTGAACATGTTACATTAACTTAATATAGGCCCTCATATCAAAGAAGGACCTAAATTATATACCTTCATACAGAAAGTTCTGTTAAATGTAAAATGATTTACACTTTTAGTAGCTGGTTTCCCATAAGTAAAATAGTCAATATCAATATAGAAAAGAATGAAGTATTTTCTAATAGAAAAGAATGAAGTATTGAAACAAAAACAGTCTACAGCAGATGGAACCCAAGTATCATCTTATTTAACTCATATCAAACAGTAGAATTTTTAATAGGTTGGTTAGAATGATATGATGAACGCTTAAGTCACCAGAGACTCCCTGCAAAACATGAAAAATCTCTGACAATATCAGGAGATGACAAAAATATAGTTAGCTTGTTATATTGAAATTAATGGGCAAAGTGCGTGGTGTGGTAGGGTGAAAATTGAAACAAGTGTACTTGAACAAAAATACAAAAAAAAATTAAAGGTAAAGGAAATTAAGGTTTACTTGGTTTTACATTTAAAGAGGAAAGGAGAAAAATCACTCTTTAGCCCTTTAAAATTCTAGCTTAAATTAACTTCATGTAACTATCAATTTTAAACTAGTGTACCTTGTTATCTGTTGTCATTTTAAGTTGATGCTGAAGTTTTGTAATTTGTTCATTCAACTGGTGAATTTCTACCTCTTTTTCCTGCATTATTTGAGCAAATCTGCTGAACAACACATGTTGGTCCTGAGTAGAGATAGCATCAGATTCCTTTATGGCAAATCCCAGTTTCTCCATTTCATCCTAGGGATAAAAATACCCATCCTAGTTGGACAGATCATTACACGTGATTTTTACACTTTCTTTCAATCAACTCTTACAAAAGATATAGCACTCAAAAATGTACAAATTAAAAAGATTCAGAGATGATATAATTATTGTAAATCAGTAGTTCTTAAAATATTTTGATAAAAGGTCTGAAACTTTTTTCATTTATGATGAATTCAAATGTTTCTGCTGGCTTGAAAACAAGTTTCATGCAAATCTATTTGCAGCTAGTGTTCCTCTGTTAAGTACTACTTAGCAAATGGGTTTAGCAACTACTTAATACTAATGTTTGCACAGGACAAAAAACTATGAATTATTTATGGGCAAAGTTTTTCTTAACTAGTTACCTTAAATAATTTGTTTTCTTGTTCAAGTTCTTGTAGGCGGGTAGTTGATTCCTTTTTCTGTATTTCTAATTGCATATGTAGTTGCTGAACTTCTTCATTCTTATTTTCCAGTTCTTCTCTAAACTGCTCTAACTGTTCTTCTAAGTTTGTGATCTTAGATACCAAAATTATCAAAAAGAAGGAGAAAAAAAGTTATACAAATGTTTGTCAAGAGAAAATAAAGAATACTGTATCAGTTCTACAAAGTGTGTATGCTTAAAATATGTGAGCCATGAAAATAAAGAAAAGGCGTTTCTCTAAGTCAGGTGTAGCTGTGGCTTCTAGACTTTTTCAAACTTAACAGCTTTAAACCATCCTGCCCAAAGCAAAGAGGAGACCTTCAGAGGAAGGATACAGGAGCTGTTTCCTACCTAAAAATGTCCTCAGATAAAGTAGAAAAGAATCATGGGAAAAAGGGAAAAGTCTACATTTAAGATCTTATTTTATGATAAATTAAGTTTCCATCAAAAGGTTAAAGAAAGCCCTGGCAGGGTGGCTCAGCTGGTTGGGGTCTCATTCTGTGCCCCAAAATATTGAGAGTTAGATGCTCATCAAGGTGTGTACGGGAGGCAACCAATTGATGTTTCTCTCTCACATCTACGTTCCCCCCCACACCCTCACTCCCTTTCTCTCTCCGCGCACCCCCCCCCCCAAAAAAAATCAATAAATATATCTTTGGGTAAGGACTTAAAAAAAAGATAGAAGAAAGCTGTACAATTAGTCAGTTATTTTCACCACCAGGTAAGAATAGCTCAATTTAGTTCATATTAATGCCCAATGAAAGATCTGGCTGCCATGTACCTTGTTTAAGGAGAAAGAAGCAGAGGTGGAGTTCTGAAATATAGAAACTTAGAAACTGAGGTAGCGAGTAAATACCATTTTAGGAGAAAACTAGAGTTCCCACATGTAGGTCAATAGAATTTTAGCTCATTTCTGAGGACAGATTAGCATTAATGATAAAGCAATTGCTCTTTGATGGCTGTACAGACTGAAACTAACAAAAAACCATTAGGAGCTCTTTAATGTCATATTTAAAAAATTGGGTTTCTTGAGGGAAGGATCAATTATTTAGCTCACTGCTTTGTAGCTATTTATAAATATTTAACGAATGGATTTGCAAATGTGTATTCACCTGATGATCAAATTGCTGCGTTAGAAACAACCTAAGATGCGGGAGTAGCCTTTAGTGGTGGCTGGCTCAGAGAGCAGTCTATAAATCATTTCTCCCCTTAGAACCTGAAAGGGGCATAGAATGATTATGCACAGATGTATAATTAGAATCACATCTCAGCACTGGCAAGGCAAAGACCTTCACAACAGTTTAGCCTAATGCCTCCTTAACAGAAACAGTACTGATACTAGTCATTACAGCCAGCATTTATAGACAATTTACTGTTAGGCTCTGCATAAGGTGCTTTATATGTATTATTTCTTAAAAACTCTGTAACAAACACATGAGATCTTTGCTAAGACTACCCCCATTTCAGAGACGAGGAAGGGAGGCACCGAGAGGGAAGAGTCTAGTCCTGAGGTCCGAGCTAGTACGTGGGAGCCAGCTTTTGAACCTGGGGAGTTTCCCTCTGGAGGCTTACTTTTTTTTTTCCCCAAGAGAGAAAGAGCAGTTTCTCAGTCTTGACTTCTTTATATCCTTAGTTACAGAACTTCTTTCTGTCAGCTAGTCCTCAGATGGTTCCCCAGGTTGACTGTTCTGTAATTTAGCTGTAATTGTGGGGTGGTCATAGGCGGAGGCGAGCACAGTGTTTACCTACTCTGCCATCTTGACTGGCTGGAGCCTTAGATTCTCAACTATCATTTATTCTGCTTCTAATAATTAATGCCTAAGACTTATATTTAAATTATTTTCTGTAACACTGGTATTAAAACTCAGTAAACATACCTTAAATACATTTAGGAGCTGTACATGTATAATTATCAGGTTTGTTGAAAATTGAGATGACTGTCTCTTCTTCAGGGTTATGTAATATAATAGTATTTACTCATATCCCTATCTTCTACAACTGTTTTTTGATGACAAGGTATTGTCTCAAGACACAGATATTTAAGTTCAAAATCGCTGCCCTACCTCACATGGTATTTATTTTCTTTTTGATACAAGAGATTAAGGTAAAATACTTAGCCGTGATCCAAAGCTTTGCTTTTCAAAGTGTGGTCCTGGGAGCAGCAAAACTGGCTTCACCCGGGAAAATGTTAGATGTATAAATTTTTAAGCCCCACCCCAGACCTGCTGAATCAGAGTCTTCATTTCAAGAAGATCCCAAGGAGTTTCATATGCACAATAAAGTTCGAGAAGCACTGGTCTAAAGCACTAACTTTCTTGTTATAGACAGCTAAACTCGAAGTATCACAACAGACACTTCAATCCCCCGAAATGACACTGTATGGCATTCTTTCCTTTTACTTAGCTAGACTCCAGTTTCAGTCCCAGGTTGTCTTATTACTCAGTCTATAACAACCCAAAACTAGATTATTATTAAGGTTTAAAAACAGAACGCTATCTGTTTTAATCTTGTTTAATTTAGCTACCAAGCCCTGGCCCATGTGGCTCAGTTGGTTGGAGTGCCATCCTGTAAACCAAAGGGTTGCAGGTTTGAACCCCGGTTAGGGCACATACCTTGGTTGTGGGTTGAGTCCCCAGTTGGGGCATGTGCAGGAAGCAACCAATTGATGTCTCTCTCTAAAAGCAATGAAAAAATGTCCTCAGGTGAGGATAAAAAAAAATTATGGTAGCTAGCAAAGGATAGCTATGTAGTTGCTGATTCTATTGGATTACTTACTTTGCTTCATTTGTGTTTTCTTTTTAAGTATTTTTATTTTTTCAAATGTGTTTGTTTCCTGACTTAATTGTAGATTCCTTGAAATTTGGCGCTTGTTTTATAATTAGACAGTGGTGGTCTAGATGTGGTAAGAGCTCAGTAAATGCTGAATGACAGTCTTTAATACTTATACACCAGCAAGGCAGAACATGCTCAAATGCTTTTGCAGTACAGCATTACAGAGTTCCAGAATCAGAGAAATAAATTTGAGGAATTCTTGCTCAATCACTTACTGTGTGACCATGAGCAAGCTACTTAACCTTCCTTAAGACTCAGCTTACTCATCTGTAAAATAGAGATGACAATGTAGTCGATGGTCAGGGACAGCATAAAGATTAATAACTTAGAACATTTAAAATCCTTAGCACTTTCTAGCACAGACTTATACAAAGTTAACTATTTTTTATTTTTGTCATCTGTAAGCTAGATCTCATTAGCTCTATGGAGAGCTAAAACCTACTGAAGTAATCTTTTTTAAAAAAGAAATTCTTAGCCCTGGCTGGCGTAGCTCAGTGGATTGAGCGCGGGCTGCGAACCAAAGTGTCGCAGGTTCAATTCCCAGGCAGCGTACATGCCTGGGTTGTAGGCCACAGCCCCCAGCAACTGCACATTGATGTCTCTCTCTCTCTCTCTTTTTCCCTTCCTTCCCTCTCTAAAAATAAATAAATAAAATCTTTAAAAAAAAAAAGAAATTCTTCCTTCTATTTCTCTTTACATTCTCCTTATCATCCTGAAACTCCTACCTTTTAAAAGTTTTCTTCTCTTTCTATTCATTCTGCTTTCTAAACATTATAATGAAGTTTTACAAATTTAGGCTATAAGAGTAGCCTAAAGGTATCTCAAATAGGACACATACAGACATCTTTGTTTATACTCCAGCAGATACCTGAAATCATTTGCTCAGTGCAGGAGTGAATGCTTAAGCTGTTTTCATTAAAAGACATGTTTAAAATTTTTTAATTTACTGATTTTAGAGAAAGGGAAGGGAGGAGAGAGACAGAGAGAAAAATAGAATGATCTGTTGTTCCACTTATTTATGCATCCATTGGTTGTTCCTTTTATGTGCCCAGATTGAAAATCAAACCCACAACCTTGCTATGTTGGGATGACACTAACCAACTGAGCTATCTGACCAAGGCTGAAAGATACGTGTTTTAATTTTATGTTCCTGTTTTTAGACTCAAGTTACAGGCTGAGTGTGTTCTGATACTGTGCTTGTCATTGTTATTAAAAACTAGTAAACAGGGCCAGCTGTCAGGTTAGCTCTTTAATTACTAAACATGTCTGGCTCTGTGTCACCTGTAAAAACTGGGAGCTGGCTCTCGAAGGTCTCTTGCAGTTCTAAACAACTATGGTTCTGAGTAAAGGTATGCAGTTACTGAGTACTTACTTCAAGAAATTAGGGTGTTAGTAATGTTATATAAAATTCAAATGATAATAAAAATATAAAATTAGTAAACTCAAATCAACTATCCATAATCAACTATCATTGTTTTGGGAGACAGTTTTGAGGTCCATCTTTTTAGGGAAGCAGATAATTTTTTTGACTATTTAGTGTGAAGTAAATCTTTAAATGTTAATTCTTTTCAAAACATATTGAAGTGGTTGCATACCAAAGGGTTCCCTGCCTCTCATGAGAAAACGAAAACACAAATAAACAACAATCTTTTGGATAAACATTAGTACTATGTGTTAGTGAGAAAATAATCCTGCTCATAGAAATGGTTATTTCTATAGATGGATTTTTTTCTCCTCTGAACTACATGTTCTCTGAGCTGTAGTTTTAGCTGTCTAAACCATTCTTACATTTTTCAAAGCACCTGTTAACATTTATGTACTGTTTCAGTTCAATAAATATTTGTTTAAATATATTAAGTGTCCTGGAAAATTATATGGAGAGATAAAAATGAAATTTAAAAAATTTAGAACATTTTATGATATGCTATAGCAGGAAAATGTAGAGTACAATATGTTTTAGAAAGACTAGTAACACTAACAATAGACAAAGGTTTAAATAAGTTATAATTTAATTAGGAATTGAAAATTACTGCTTTAAAAAAAGATTTTATTTATTTACTTCTATAGAGACGGGATGGGAGGGAGAAAAAGAGGGAGAGAAACGTCCATCAATTGTTTCTTACACATGTCCAAGCCAGGGACCGAACCTGCAGGGACCGAACCTGCAAGCCAGGCTTGCGCCCTGACTAGGAATCAAACCAGTGACCTTTCCACTCTGCTGAACAACACCTAACAGAGCCACACTGGTCAAAGTGAAAATTACTACTGTTTTGAATGTAATTTTTGTGGGGGAAGGGAATAGTAGAAAAACCGAATTTTATATAATTACTTTATTATTAATCTTTTGTTTCAAGAATAATTTTAGTATATTATAGAACAACATTATACTCTCCCAGGGCAATACAACTCTTAAAAAAGAAACAATAGCAAAATAGCAATAATGCAAAGCCCATGGGAAGTAAGGTCAGCAGAAAAGAGAGATACTACCTTTGCTGCACTAACAGTACTATCTCCCTACTCTCTTCTCCATTCAATGCATATCTACCAAATCGGCCTCCTTTTTGTCCTCAAAGTCCTTGCTGCATCAAGGCCTTTATACTTGTATCCTCTACTTGGAACATTCTTCCTTACACCAGTGATCTGTTCAAATGTTCACGGTCTTCAAGATTAACATAAGCAATGAGCTAAGAAACAGTCTAAACTTTGGTCTTAGATCATAAAGTCTACTCTGTTCAAATGATATTTTCAAGGTGACTTATTTAAAATAATTCAACCACGTTTTGTCATTAAAAATAAACTCTTTACCTCTTTTTCCTTTCTGTCTATGGCATCTCTTTCAGCCTGCAACTGTACTTCTAAGGACAATTCTGCTTTAGCTTCTACAGCTCCAAATTGTTTTCGGTCCTCTACCTTTAAATATATAAAAATTTATCAAAAGTTCAGACATTAAATATTGATTATCCTTATTAATTAGGATTAAATAGAATTGCTATTTCTCCAATTAGAAGAAGATAAGCTACATTAGCGAATAGTCAAAAAGTTACAGATATTCAGTCTTGAATGTATTTTATACAAATTCAAACAGGAATGTTTGACATTCTTAAAAATTACACCTCAGATAAAATGAGGGCTATCCCCTTACCTGCCCCACCCCAAGCTTACTTACCTTACTTTTCTTTTTCCATTCATTTTTGTTTTTAGCAACATAATAAAAACAGATTTCATTATTTACTAGTCTGGGGTAAAACACCAGCCTAAACTGGTATCCACAGTTTTTTCACTTGGCTATTATTTTACAATCACAACCTTACTGTTGGTTAAAAGGGTACTTAAGTTTTCTGGTTTAACTAATGTTGACTTCTCAGAACTAAAATAAACAGAAATGGTTATAATGTCAATGAAAACATGAAGATACACATACATTATACAATATCAAAAAGTCAATAGCAATTTTTTATTTAAAGAAACTGATGTTTGTGTAAGTAATTTATATGAGAACATACGATCGAAATTAACCCGAAGAAAATGTCGCACCTTCTGAAAAGTGTCCGTACTGATGAGTAAGGCTTGCTCCAGTTCTCTTACTCTGCATTCCAGTTTCTCAATTTCTTCATTCCGTTCTTGTATATCCCGCTGAAGCTGCTCTTTAGAGAGCAAAAGCTCACTGCACTTGTCTGTCTTTTCTTTCAGGTGATTTGTTAACAGTTCAACCTGGAAATACATAATAAACAAAAGCTGTAAACTTAAAAAATTTCAGCAAGTTAATAACACATCTATCCTCATTTCAGAAAGCATTTTTAGATGCCATGCTTATTTTTTCATGAGTAGTAACTATTGTCTCCGATTATGGTGACGTTTTGAGTTGATAAAATTAAACAACACTAGTAGGAGAAATAATATTGCTTTTAACAACATTTTTAAAAAATTCTGAGGACTTCCGGCAAGATGGAGGATAGGTGGACACGCCGTGACTCCTCGCACAACTAAGATTAGAACAACAATAATTTACAGATAGAATATCACTCAGAACTGACAGGATTTATCTGAATGGAAGTTGGACAACCAAGAAGTTGAAGTAGACCCATACATCCAGACTGGTAGGGGACGACGAGCCGGGAGGGCGTGGGGCTGGTGCGGGTTGGCGGCGCGCGGAGGTCGGGGGAAATTTGGCGCGAAATGGGCGCGACAGTCATCCGGGGCACAAGAACGCAGCGGTGATCCCTGAGCACGCAAGCTGCGGCTGGCGGACCCTGTGGGGCAGCGATTGTGGACCAGGGCAGAGCTCGCAGCCCAGGATCCCAAGGAAGGGCCTGAGCCTGGGAGAAACGGAACTACCGCCATTGTTCCTACCCGTCCCTGATCCCACCCCCCTGCCCCACATATAACGTCACAATCTAGCGACTGGGGTGCCCAGCCCCGGTGAACACCTAAGGCTCCGCCCCCCACTGTAACAAGAGCGACCAGAGACAGGGAAAGACAAAAGACATGTTTCCAACAGAACAGATCAGTCCCTGAGGACTCATCCTTTTGAGCAACCAAGAAATAGCCAACCTATCAGATGCACAGTCAAAACACTGGTGATCAGAAAGCTCACGGAATTGGTTGATTTTGGGTGCAAATTAGATGCAAGGATGCAGGTTACCATAAAAGAGATGCAGGAAGATACGCGGAGGAGGGCCAATAATGAAAGGAAGGAATCTGAGTCTCAAAACAATACAGTGGACCAGAAGGAAGATAGAATCAACCAAGCAGGAAAGCATGATGAAATAAGAATTCAAAAAATCGAGGAAAAGCTTAAGAGCATCCAGGACACGTTTAAACGTTCCAACATCCGAATTATAGGGGTACCAGAACAGGAAGGAGAAAAGCAACAGATGGAGCACGTATTTAAACAAATAATAAAGGAGAACTTCCCCAATCTGGCAAAGGGAACAGTCTTCCAAGAAACCCAAGAAGCTCAGAGAGCCCCAAAGAAGTTGGACCCAAGAAGAAACACACCAAGGCACATCATAATTACATTAGCCAGGGTAAAAACGAAGGAGAGAATCCTAGAAGCAGCAAGAGATAAGGGGACAGTAACCTACAAAGGAGTTCCCATCAGACTGTCAGCTGATTTCTCCAAAGAGACCTTACAGGCAAGAAGGGGCTGGAAAGAAATATCCCAAGTCATGAAAGACAAGGACCTACATCCCAGATTGCTCTATCCAGCAAAGCTCTCATTTAGAATGGAAGGGAAGATAAAGTGCTTTTCAGATAAGGTCAAGTTAAAGGAGTTCATCATCACCAAGCCCTTATTTTATGAAATGCTAAAGGGACTTATCTAAGGAAAGAAGATAAAGAAAAAGCATGTATAGTAGAAGGACAGCAAACTCACAATTATTAACAACCACGCCTAAAGCAAAACCAAAAGAAACTAAGTAAACAACTAGAACAGGAACAGAACCACAGAAATGGAGGGCACATGGAGGGCTAGCAGCAGGGGGGGGTGGGAGGAGGAGAGGGGGGAAAAGGTATAGAGAATAAGTAGCATAGAATGTAGGTTGAAAATAGATAGGGGGAGGGCAAGAATAGTATGGGAAATGTAGAAGCTAAAGAACTCACAAGAATGACACATGGACATGAACTAAAGGGAGGGAACGTGAGTGGGAGGGGGGTACAGGGTGGAGGGGAGTGAAGAGGGGAAATGGGACAACTGTAATAGCATAATCAATAAAATACATTAAAAAAATTCTTTCTCTTAAGACTACTTTCTCCAGCAAAAAGGAGAAAAAAATGAATTTTTAAATAAAGCTGAATGATAAGCTCTAATGGCATAACCACACTAAAACCTAATGAAGGTGACAAGTTTACATAGTACCAACTTAGAATCTTATGTCAGATCAGATGACCTAAGAAATTCTTTCATGGATTCTATTTTCCTTCCCACAATGGATACAATTGATGCATACTAATACAGTGGCTTTAAATACCACAGGGATGGTAGAGGATGGGGGAGCTTTAACATAATGGCTTGCAAAGGTTTTTCAGCCTACACATTCCTGCAGCCCAGGACAGGGATAAGAAAGTGGGGTGGGAGAAGGATCTGTGAATCTTGCAAGTTTCCCTAAGTGACCCTGATATGTAGGTCCATTCAAGTAAATGGTTCTGTGACAGAAGGATACAGGGAGATTTAATAAAACACTTATAAAATTAGTTCTAATCAAGTGAAGAGAGAAAGCCTGTTACTAAAAAAAATATGTGCTAGTAAAACAAAAAGAAATTCTCTCCTAGTTCACAATGAGATACTCTGAAGAAATTATCTAAAAATGATACCTATTCCTTAAAACATTAAGAGAAATACAAGCTTACCTATAATTAATTACAGTTCAAGAACAACAGTAATGGAGCCACGGGGTAGACTAAGATTTGGAGTAAAGTCAAGGGAAAAGACAACAAAGCAGGTACAGCAAAATGGCACACTGTACTATTACAGTTTCAGACCCCTCCCCCCACACACACACCCACCTCTCCCCCCCAACACACATATAATCTTTACAAAATCAGAAGCTGGGGAGTCGGATCTGGCAAGATAAGGAGAGAACCAATGGATCACAATGTTCCTGGAGAAAATCAAATATACACATACATCCTTCTTTGTTTCTTAAAGTTTCATAAATGAAGCAGGTCACATTTCTTAAATATAAGAAAGCAAGTAACAGGAAGTGCTGGCAAATTCTAGAGCTTAAATATCTTTTCGATTTTTAATAAAGAGTATTTTTTCTTTTTTTGTGTGTGACTACCGTTTTTTCTATCACTCCTGAATTTCCAGTTTGTGCATTCTCTCTCGAGATCCTTATTATAGATGGCTTTGACCATGCATATTTTTTTACTTTTCTTCACTATCCTATAGCTGAGATACTGTCTTATTTAACATCATCTCCTCCGAGATGAGTATTCTAAGGTTTTCTCTAAATGAAGTATAAAATTTCCATTGTTGTTTATTTCTGCATAGTTGTCCAAGTTCCAAAAGTTCCATAACTGACAGTGAGAGGTAATTGAGCCAAATACCAAACTAGGTTTTGAAATTATGTATTTATGGCAGAAAATGAAAGATTTTGCTAAACTGTTGAAATCATTATTAAATTTGTACTCTTTACCAAACATAGGGAATCCAACTCTATTTTAATCATTTCTTTCACAATTATTTTAAAGGAAAATTGTGTGCTTTTGCTGCTATCCCTTGTTTGTTCATATCTATAAATTTTCAGGGCACATGTAAAATGCTAATCATATAAATTAGCTTTTTATCTCAGAAGGGATGCATATAATTCAGGCCATCGAAGGATAAGCAAAATCTCCTCTCCTATGGAGAAGTGAACAAACTATGCCAAAGTATTTTACTCATAAGGAAGTTTTCTTGCTCTGCCACCTGACTGTGTTCCCAATTCCATTAGTAAAATCCATATGAAATATTAGAGCATGATATAGATATTGACAGTGATAACAGAAGTTAAAAAATGTTTCCAGCAACCTAGCAGCACAGATTATATATTTCTATGTTCCTTTATGATTTCATGGTTTAATTGTATTAACTATATAATTATATTTTTTAAAATATATTTTATAATTATGCTTACAGTTGTCCCATTTTTTTCTCCTCTACATTCCCATCCGCCCTGTACCCCCACTCCCAAAATCATTCCCCCACCTTAGTTCATGTTCATGTGTCATACATTTAAGTTCTTTAGCTTCTCCATTTCCCCTACTATTCTTACCCTCCCCGTCTATTTTGTACCCACCATTTAAGCTACTTACTCTCTGTACCTTTTCCCCCATTCTCCCTCCTCCCTCTCCCTGCAGATAACCCTCCATGTGATCTCTATTTCTGTGAATCTGTTTCTGTTCTAGTTTTTGCTTAGTTCATTTTTTTTTTTAAGTTGAGTTGTTGATAGCTGTGAGTTGTCATTTTGCTGTTGGTATTTTTTATCTTCTTTTTCTTAGATAAGCCCCTTTAACATTTCATATAATAAGGGTTTGGTGATGATGAACTCCTTTAACTTGACCTTATCTGGGAAACACTTTATTTGCCCTTCCATTCTAAATGATGGCTTTGCTGGACAGATGTAGAATGTAGGTCCTTGCCTTTCATCACTTTGAATACTTCTTTCCAGCCCATTCTTGCCTGTAAGGTTTCTTTTGAGAAATCAGCTGACAGTCTTAAGGGAACTCCTTTGTAGGTAACTCCTTCCTTTTCTCTTGCTGCTTTTAGGATTCTCTCCTTATCTGTAATCCTGGGTTATGATGTGCCTGGGTGTGTGCCTCCTTGGGTCCAACTTTTTTGGGACTCTCTGAGCTTCTTGGACTTTCTGGAAGTCTTTTTCCTTTGCCAGGTTAGGGAAATTCTCCTTCATTATGTTTTCAAATAAGTTTTCAATTTCTTGCTCTTCCTCTTCTTTTTCTGGTACCCCTATGATTTGGATGTTGGATCGTTTAAAGTTGTCCCAGAGGTTCCTAAGCCTCTCCTAGTTATTCTGAATTATTCTTTCTGCATTCTGTTCAGGTTGAATGTTTATTTCTTCCTTCTGTTCCAAACTGTTGATCTGAGTCCCAGTTTCCTTCCCTTCACTGTTGGTTCCCTGTGCATTTCGCTTTATTTCCCTTTTTCCTCTATTTTATGACCATATTCCACCATTTCTGTGAGCATCCTGATTACCAGTGTTTTGAATTGTGCATCTAATAGGCTGGTTATCTCTTCATTGCTTAGTTGTATTTTTTTCTGGAGCTCTGATCTTGTTCTTTCATTTGGACCATATTATTATTTTTTTTTTTGTCTACACAGTAAAGGGCTACATAGTAAAGGGCTATGTCTTAGGTATTTGCCAGGGCAGGGCAACCCATGTGGCAGCATTGTGGAGCTGTATGTGGGAGAGGGGTCCGAGAGGGAACAATGCTGCTTGCGCGACTCTTGGTCAGCTTTCAGTCACGTCCCCTACTACCCACAAGCAAATTGGGCCCTTTTGGTGCTGATTCCCGGGTGGGTGATTTTGTGTACATTTTAGGACCCTGTGGGTCTCTCCAAAGAACTCTCCTGTGAGGCTGGGAGTTTTGCCTGCTGCCTCAACCCCTACAGGTTTTTTTCAGTCAGAGGTTTTGAGACTTTATTCCCCGTGCTGGAACCCTGGATTGTGCGGTGTCTTGTTCCCCAGTTGTTCCTCTTGGTTTACCCGCATGTACATGTGGGAATGCCTGCTCTGCCAGCCACCACCTTGCTGCCCATCTCTGCCCCTCCTACCGGTCTGGATGAGTGTTTCTTCTTTAACTCCTTGGTTGTTGGACTTCCATGCAATTTGATTTTCTGGCAGTTCTGGTTATTTTTTGTTTTAAAATTGGTTGTTGGCCTTCTTTGCATTGTGTGAGGAGGCAAAGTGTATGTACCTACACCTCTATCATCCAGAGCATTTTTTCAAAAGCTGAGAATATGTTTGTTAGAAATAAGGCCAATAACTACAAACTCCATGGAGGTTGATAACTTTTCCACTGTTTTTTTTTCTTTTTTCTTTTTTAAATTTATTTATTTTCCATTACCATTTATCCCCTGTACCCTCTTTCACCTCCACCCACTCTCCTCCCCTTGACCCACTCATTTTTTTCCATTTATTTTTTTTTCATTTTTTAATACATTTTATTGATTATGCTATTACAGTTGTCCCATTTCCCCCTTCACTGCCCTCCACCCTGTACGCCCTCTCCCACCCACGTTCCCCCCCTTTAGTTCATGTCCATGTGTCATTCTTGTGAGTTCTTTAGCTTCTACATTTCCCATACTATTCTTGCCCTCCCCCTATCTATTTTCAACCTACATTCTATGCTACTTATTCTCTATACCTTTTCCCCCCTCTCCTCCTCCCACCCCCCCTGCTGCTAGCCCTCCATGTGCCCTCCATTTCTGTGGTTCTGTTCCTGTTCTAGTTGTTTACTTAGTTTCTTTTGGTTTTGCTTTAGGTGTGGTTGTTAATAATTGTGAGTTTGCTGTCCTTTTACTATACATGTCTTTTCTTTATCTTCTTTCCTTAGATAAGTCCCTTTAGCATTTCATAAAATAAGGGCTTGGTGATGATGAACTCCTTTAACTTGACCTTATCTGAAAAGCACTTTATCTTCCCTTCCATTCTAAATGAGAGCTTTGCTGGATAGAGCAATCTGGGATGTAGGTCCTTGTCTTTCATGACTTGGGATATTTCTTTCCAGCCCCTTCTTGCCTGTAAGGTCTCTTTGGAGAAATCAGCTGACAGTCTGATGGGAACTCCTTTGTAGGTTACTGTCCCCTTATCTCTTGCTGCTTCTAGGATTCTCTCCTTTGTTTTTACCCTGGCTAATGTAATTATGATGTGCCTTGGTGTGTTTCTTCTTGGGTCCAACTTCTTTGGGGCTCTCTGAGCTTCTTGGGTTTCTTGGAAGACTGTTCCCTTTGCCAGATTGGGGAAGTTCTCCTTTATCATTTGTTCAAAAAACGTTTGCACTTGTTCCTCCTCCCCTTCTGGTACCCCTATAATTCGGATGTTGGAACGTTTAAACGTGTCCTGGATGCTCTTAAGTTTTTCCTCGATTTTTTGAATTTTTATTTCATCATGCTTTCCTGCTTGGTTGATTCTATCTTCCTTCTGGTCCACTGTATTGTTTTGAGACTCAGATTCCTTCCTTTCACTATTGGCTCTCCTCCGCGTATCTTCCTGCATCTCTTTTATGGTAACCTGCATCCTTTCATCTAAATTGCGCCCAAAGTCAACCAATTCCGTGAGCTTTCTGATCATCAGTGTTTTGAAGTGTGCATCTGATAGGTTGGCTATTTCTTGGTTGCTCAAAAGGATGAGTCCTCGGGGACTGATCTGTTCTGCTGGAAACATGTCTTGTCTTTCCCTGTCTCTCCTATTTATTTATTTATTTATTTATTTATTTATTTATTTATTTATTTATTTTCCGGTCTGGTCGCTCTTGTTACAGTGGGGGGCGGAGCCTTAGTTGTGCACCGGGGCTGGGCACCCCAGTCGCTAGATTGTGACATTATATGTGGGGGCGGGGGTGGGATCAGGGACGGGTAGGAACAATGGCGGCAGTTCGGTTCTCCTGGGCTCAGACACTTCCCTGGGATCCTGGGCTGCGAGCTCAGCCCTGGTCCACAATCGCCGCCTCACTGGGTCCGCCAGCCGCAGCTTGCATACTCAGGGATCACTGCTGCGTTCTTGCGCCCCGATGGCTGTCATGCTGATTTTGCGCCAAATTTCCCCTGACCTCCGCGCGCCGCCAACCCTCGCCAGCCCCGCGCCCTCCCGGCTCGTCGTCCCCTACCAGTCTGGATGTACGGGTCTACTTCAACTTATTGGCTGTCCGACTTCCATTCAGATAAATCCTCTGACAGTTCTGAGTGAAATTATATTTGTAAATTATTGTTGTTCTATTCTTGGTTGTGCGAGGAGGTACGGTGCGTCCACCTATTCCTCCATCTTGCCGGAAGTCCCCTTTTCCACTGTTCTAGTAGATAATGCTGCACTATATCAGATTACTTTTATTCAATAGAAATATAGATAACATTTTACTGAGTTTATAGCCATTTTATACTATGTAATGCTTTTAAGAGAAATAAAATCCAATAAACTGCATAGAAATTATGTGGTATAATTTTTTTATAGATTTTACTTATTTATTTTTTTAGAGAGAGGGGAAGGGAAGGAGAAAGAGAGGGAGAGAAATATCAATGTATGGTTGCCTCTCGCACGTCCCCACAGGGGACCTGGCCTGCAACCCAGACATGTTCCCTGACTAGAAATCCAATCGGTGACCTTTTGGTTCACAGCTCGCGCTCAATCCACTGAGCTAAACCAGTCAGGGCTATATACTATAAATTTTTTAAAAAATAAAAATTATTTTCAGAAATAATAGTTAAATTTAAGTGTTCATTAGATACCAGGCCAATACCTCTGTGAGATGGATTCTATTACAATCTTTGTTTTAGAAATGGGTAGGTAAGTTTTAGAAAGTTTTAGAAAGTGACTTTAGCCATTGTCACACACCCGAAAAGGGCAGAGACATGATTCAAACTGGGATGGTCTAACCCCAAGCACAATCTCTTTATAATCATGATAAGCCATTTTAACAATTTATACAATGAATCTTCCCTCATTCATGTAGCATTCATTTGGTAAACAGAAAATTCTGGTTATGTTTTTATATGAGGAGAAAATACACAGTGTAGGTGGAAAAGTAGAGGCAAGAAAGAGTAGCAAGGACGCTCCAAAATTTTCTAAGCAAGAGATGAATGAAAGTGAAAAGAATAGGAAAATGCAGTGAAACCTGACTCACCAACAGATTAGAAGCAGGGGTGAGAAAAAGAATGGCATCAAGAACAAAGTCTAGGTCTCAGCAAGGAGGAAGGTGAAGCAATGAGGAAGGTGAAGATGGCATTGTTACTGAAATGAAGGAACATGTTTTATTCTTGTCTTTCTTGGTGGGGGCCAGGCAGGCATCAGGAGCTTTCTTCTGAACATGTTAACTTTGAGACACCTAAGTGGAGATGTAGAGTGGGCAGCTGAGTATTCAAGCCTGGGGCTCAACCGAGATGCCAGGGCTGGAGATACAAATGTGGAGTCATTTATATATAACTCCCTAGAAGAGAACATAAATACAGAAGAAAAGGGGGCCCAACACTAAGACTTGGGGTACTCTAACATTTATTTTGGGTCAAAAAACAGAGACTAGAGAAAGAAGTAGGTGTGCCACAGAAGCCAAAAGAAGGGAGTGTTTCAAGAAGCAGGCTGTAATGAATGCCTCTGAAAGCTCTTGTACGATAAAGACAGAGGAATGAGTACTAGACACAGCCATGAGGCTGTCGGTAACCACAGAACAGTTTCAACAGAGGAGAGGATAAGAAATGCCACTGAGACAGAGGTTAGAAACGTTACTGGAGTGCATGGGGAAAAGAATGGGAGATGGGGGAGTAAAGAGTGAATGAATATAGATGACTTTTTTGATCAGTTTTGTTGGGCATGAGGAATAGAAAAATGAGTAAGGAAGTTTATTTATTTGGGAAATGCTAGAAGATAAGTGTTAAGTAGAAATGATTCCAAATGTCAATACAAACAATTTAGAATTTTAAAAACTTTCTCACGTGGAAGTAATATTTAATTTCCTATTTTTGAAGATTTACATACACTAGAGGCAATTCCTTTAAGTTTTTCATGATAGGCATTTTATCTTACAGACAACATATAAATTACTGTAAAGCAGACAATATCCGTAAAGTTCTTACCTCTCTTGTTTGATGCTCGTTGACAGGCTGGAATCGAGGTACAACCTTAAGCTGCTGTTCCAGTTTCTGTATTTCCTGTTGGAATACATCTCTCTCATGTTCTCTGTCAATGGCTTGCTCCTGAAATTTAAGAATAATGGTAATTGAAGAAACAATATTTATCGAGGAAATTGTTTCCCTCACATTCCTTTGGTGATAGGTACAGTTTTGTTTGAAGACAAACAACAGATGATGACAGAATACTCCAAGCCAAAAGGTTTAAAAAGATAACATTTTTTGCAAGGTATGTAGCCTACATGGGCTCTTCAACAAAAATTTAAGCATTTAAATATTATTTGAAGCATATTTCTTTTTTATTAGAGTAATGTTAAATTCTCTCTAAAGTGAATTTACTTTTTTTGAACAAAGGAGGAATTATACTGTTAATTATTAAACAAAACAAATGGAAGAAATTGGTTAGTAAATCAATTTCTTTTACCCTAATCTAGGTTTTACACCTAAAATTACATAATGTGTAAGGATCTGATTCTCTGATCTGCGAAGAGAACTTCAGGCTTAAATGAAACCCCAAAGAAGAAAATCAACATGAAATTAGACATGTGACATCTTTTTGGAAGGAAGTAATGACAGCATGCTAACAGTTCCAGTCCCCTGGAAACAGGAACATTGTTACCTGTATGTGTATCTTTTGTGGGTGAAACAATGGCAGCTAATTTGCTGTTAGATCCTCACCTGCTAGGGCTACTGGTTAAAGGAAATACTAGGATAACTTCTTAACTATGAATCTGGAAAGGCTAACTGGTAGGGCTCTTCATAATCTGCCTATACTGTTTTTAATTCTGACTGTTGATTCTAATAATTATTGTAATTTTAATTGAAATAATTCATCATTTCAATTAATTAGTAAAGATACATATAGATGAAAATACAGAATTCATGACTCTTTTCATAATTTAAAACTCATAACCTAGAATAGCAACAGGCAACATTCCACTGACAAAAATTAATATTTAAGTTGAGAATACTTACATCTAAAAATTTTCTCATTTTTTCTAACTGCTTTTCCAGTGCTTGGTTTTGCTGTCTTAAATCCATTAGTTCAGCATTTTTTTCTTGTTCCAGCTCTATAAACCTACTGACTTGTTCCTCAACATCTATTTCTAAAGCTTTCACTTGTTTTTGAAGGTCATCACGTACTTTTTCAGCTTGACACTGTACTTCTAGTTTTTCCTTCATTAGTTTTTCTGTCTCCTGTAGTAATTCTGTTTGAAATGCAAAAATATACTGTTAAATCACAGTGACATTATGACAGTGAAATCACCCATAACTATGTTTAAATTTTACCTAATGATATAAAGATCAGTTTTATTTCAAACACATGTAGAAAAAAAATCTTATGAAAATGACAAAATAACATTCCATCTTAGTAGACAATAAAATTATACAGAATTGTCAAAAAAAATGTCCTATCACTGAAAACAGTACTTTTTGTGAAAACAGCACAGCAAATGGCCAAAAAAAACCCCCCAAAACAAAAACCACCCCATTTTTACTTTAAGGAAAAGAACAAAGTCTAATTAAATTCAAGTATAGGAGTAACTCACCTCAGGCAAAAATCAATTCATTCTAAATTCATAAAGTCACTTTTATATGCATACACAATACATAAGAAGATCAAATATTGTGAATCTTTAACCAAGGCAAGTAAGAGTTACAGGAAAATACAACTGCAATCAGAATTTCCTGTTAGTATTATGCCTTATTAGATCCATATTCCTGAGTTAGTCTTGTACTCACATGTGTATGTAGCAAGGGAAACTGACAAGCAAAAAAGGCAGTGTGGTGTAGTGCTTTAGAGCAGAGACTGTGGGTTCAAATCCTAGCTCTGCCACTTATCTACTATGTGACATGGAACATGATATGCTTTGTTTTCCTTATACGTAAACTGGGAATAGTAATACTAACCGATCTCCAAAAGTTACTGCGGGATCAAATAAGTTAATATATGTACAGGATAGTGCCTAGGGTGTTGTAAACACTATGTAACTGTTAGCTATTATCATTAATATTAATCATACAACAATAAAGTATACATGGTAAAGTAAAACAATCCACTAATACAGAAAATAGGAGAAACAAAACCCTAGAGTTTTTATACTAACTGGTCTGCTAACACTGTACTCGGGACTAGGAATATCGGAAGTAGCATTTCTTTTAAAACAATACTGATTTAGATGTTAATATAAAAGTAAATCAACTAGAAAGTCTTCTTATGAAATTTCACTGCTTCCGTTGATACCATCATGTTATATATTTCCTGATTTAGAAACAGCACTGTGAAAAGTTAGTCTGTAAGAGTTTAATATATTTGTTAAAGTAAAAATGTTTAATAAACCAAATTTTATAACAAAAAATCTAAATGATATTAAGCACTGGAAAAACAGATATAAGATGATGGGCACTACGAATCTTAGTTGTTGATTTCAAATATAAATATGTATTTTTACTGTAAGAAAGGTTTTGTTAAAGAGAAAGGTTAGTATAAAACACAACCGCACAATCAGAGCTATGCTAGTTGGAAGAAAAGTCCAAGGGTCACCCAAAGGCGGGCCATGCAATCGTATGAACACACCTGATCCAGGTGCTGCATCGACTGCAGCATCTACTAGTCCTATAAGAATAGAAAAAACAAAACAAAAACAAAGACATACACAACAGAAATGTAATTTACATGTCTTCTGTTTCCTAAATAGGATAATATACACACACTAAAGAATTTAAGTAAAAGTTGAAACTACTGAATATTACCACCAGTAATATTTTGAGATGTACCAGTGCTTCTTGAATATTTTACATACATGACCCATATACTTTCCACATTAAAAATTCCAACTCCAAACCTGTGTTGAACAAATCTGAATTAGCTGGAAACAAATTACATACATTACAAAAAATGTATGTTGTATTTCTAAACTGATAAGATTCAAATGGTAAAACCACACACAATTCCCACAGCCTGTGAACTATAAAAGTGAGAGGATATGAAAGATGGCTTTACAGTTCCATTATTACAAAAACTGACATGTATGTTTTTATGACTAAACACACTTTACTTCAACACAGTACCTAATAGGAATTAGGAAGGAAAGATTAAAGGTTATTGGCAAACTCATATATTCTTTGAACTCCTACTCAGATTATACTAGATGTCAGTCGGCTTTGAACAGCCATTGAGCTTCTCAAGCTATTCTCCTGCAGGCCAAAGCCCAGCCCCCACCTGCTGGGTTTTGTGCCAGATCAGTGTCTTAGTTATTTAACCCTAGTATATATTTTTGCTGCCTATCTGCTATTACAAGAACTAAAGCTTACACAATTTAAAAAAATATCCTGCCTCATTATATGCAGCTTTCTCTTGAGACAGAGGTTTAAAGAAAAATGAAGAATTAACTTTTCCTGTTAAAGTTTGTCAAAAGAAAAAGAAAAAAATCCTGATTATACATAGTTGGCTAATAAGACATTTACCAATAAGGTAGATTTTCTTGTAACTTTTTTAATCCCTATATGAAATACATAAATAATAGCACTGAAAGGGGGAAAAAGCCCACCTTGAACTTTTAAGGACTGTTTCATACAAAGTCTAAAAATACATACGCTGTTCCACAGGGCCCGCCTCTGCTTTCATAGCCTCCTGCTGCCTGGACAGTAATTCTCTCTCTTCTTGGATCTGCTGTTGCTCTGCCTCTAATTCTTGTAATCTATTACTTGCACATAACAACTCCTGCTCAAGGCGATCTATTATATCAGCTTTTTCCTGAATCTGCCTTTCAAAAAAAGTTTTTTCATCTGCATAGCCATCAATGACACCTATAAGATAAAATTAACAGGGACTGGGATTATTATTTACTTCAAATTGTACCATTAGGTTTTATATAAACAAGGAAAGGGGTTACTGCTAGCAAAGTAAATCATTCCAAGCTATTAAAAGTCCTGCATGAATTTGCTGCTGCTGCTAACAACTATAGTATGCTCAATGCATTATTTTTCTTGTTAACCATTATGTCTAAATATGCAATTCCTCTGAACTTTCTATTACTTTGCTATGCTAACATATCACATTATGTGGGATTAACTCGCTTTATTAAACAGATATAAATAGATAGGTTCCTGGGAAGCTTAATATAAATCAGATGCTTGTGAACTGAATCACATGTTAAATATACCAGAGAAAGTTGATATTTTAAGTGATTCTGGAAGGACAACACCCACAACAGTACCGTACAATGTAAACAGCATGGGACTTTACAGGCTTAATGCCTGGCATCATCATGTATATGGGCGACCCTCAGAAATTACTAATGCCTCTTAGCTTCAGTTTCTTCATCTTTAGATTACAAGAGCTGTTTTAGGATGGTGGGATTATGGTAACAACCTACCATCATCCACTTCTAAAATTTTTTATACTTTCTATAATTCTATTAAGTACTTTCTATAATTAAAAATATACATAGTTTTAAAAAATCACTTGGGAGTAATTTAAAGACAAATTACAACTACTTTCAATGTTCATTCTTCGTTAGAGTAGATTAGTGGTTTCCAAACCTGGCTTGCATTAAAATCTCTATATTTAGAGTTGAAATCTCCCTACCCTCAGTTGCCAATGGCAAGTTGCTCACCCTCAGCCTTACTGAGCTCCACAGCCAGCTGTTCTCTGGCCCTGGACTCCTCCACAAGGCGCTCTCGCAGCTCCTCTTGGCACTTAAAGGACTCCGTCGCTTCTTGTTTCTGTCTAAATGACTCACGCATCAACTCTGTCTGTGTAACTTTTGCGTGTTCGAGCTAAACAAGGAGGGAAAGTATACATAAAGGAAGACAGTGTTAGGAATACCAGTGTCATTTCCCATTAAAGCTTCCAAATTTTTTAAAAAGTAAAAATAAAGGCATACTGTTGAACTGTAGTCATTCAATATTTCTAGTACATGCTAACATTATTAGAGGTGTAAGTCAGCAGACAAGCAGATTAGCTGTGTACAACTTTCCATAAAAGATGTATTCTAGTTTTAGTAAGCAAAAAAGAAAAAAAAGAAATTGCTTCTCTTGGAAATAAACCACTTTATATCACCAGATCTGTTTTCTACTGTATAAAGGGGATATAAAAATTAGTAAGACATAGGTTCTTTTTGTATTTGTTAAAGAATTTTACTTAACTATGTATTCTATGATAAACGATTTCTTTTATATTTACACTTATTTATTAACTGTGACTCCTCCTGCACACTTTGAGGAACTGATGTGATTAATACAATGATATCAATGAACAAAATCACAGGGCTAAACAAAATGAAATTATGTTTATTACCCATGTTTTAAATGAAACCATGTATTTCTATCCATTTGTGAAATATCTACAAGACTCTATATGAATATTCAGTTTATTTTCAAAACCTTAGAACACAGAAGCATTATCCATAAACACAAGCCTCCTTAAAATGCTGTCACCGGCACATACTGATTACATTAGAAAACAATTAAGACAACAATATGATACTCAAGTATTGTACAGACTCAAGGCCTAAGCTCTCAAAAAACAGTGATCATTGTTACCAGCTGCATGAAATTACAGAAAAGCACTGTCTCTGGCTTAGTTTTCAGGGCTGCTGACTGCTATCTGTTTTTATTGAAACAACTACATGGGAAAAAATACTGAGCTCAAAGTGAGTACTTAGTCCTAGATAATTAACACCATTAAAATTTTTTTTATAGCAATCACCATATACATTTATAACAGACTCACAGCATCATAAGAATTTGTAAATTTATATATAAAGTACTAGTATATTAAAAAATATTACTATGCTTTAAGCTTAAGATATGAATCATATGTAGTAATTTCTGATTTATAGTCAGATATCAATAATGTATTATAAAATTATAATATTTAAGAATATTTTATTTTTAAAGACCCCTGCTCTTCATATCTGAGTGGTATCTGCTACAGCAAACCGGTTTTACAGTAACTAAATAAAGCTTTTTATGGCCACTCTAAATTAATTTCTAGTATATCTACTAAGCAGTTATTCTATTTAAGATTCATAATGGAAAATTAAGCATACATTTTAAATAAAAGTATTTCTTAAAATATTACCACAATATAGATAAAATTATATATTTTTACTTTAGACTGGCAAAAGAGTCTTTTCCTTTAACTGTGGATAAATAATATAATTAACTTTTATTATAAAGAAATATTATCATAAAGTATGAACTGATTTTTATAACTACACTCCTGAATTTATAGCCACAGCCTATATTTTAAAAATGTATCAATTATTTCTATATATATGTTACTTTTTTCTGTACATTATAAACTACTTGCCTAGTAAATGCATGAACTCACTAAGAGTTCAAAGCTCTAACTAAAAAGATTTTGAGTCTTTTTCCTTTTTCAAATTTACTGTACAAGTACAACAGAGCACTTACTACAAAAATATTTTTAGATAAGAAAATTAAGTCTTTGCTTCTATATTCTACTTCTTGACAGGACCTAAGTCAGCCTCAAAGTGCATTTAAATGTTTGCCACAAAACCACAAGGAATAACTTCATTTTCCAGAACAAAACAAAAAATTGCAAGAATCAAATACAGTAAAAAAATTCAGCCAATAAATTTCGTCATCACAGCAGACAGTGTCTGCACTTCACTGGAATAAGAAATTCCCTTCCAATATTCATCTAAACACTTTATATTAAAAAAAAATCTTTTTAACCCAGTTGAAGTATGATTTACTTTTAATACCTATATAATGCCTAATCTTTACTAAATATTAAATATATAAAATTTTCATATTCAACATTTTCAAATATTTTAAGAAACCTATCATTTTATTAAAAGTATGTAGAAAGCATCAGGAAATATTCTGTCACTTTAATATAAAAGTTTCAGGGGCAGTAACAAAACTGTTCTGAAAACCATCTGGCTCGTTAAATATTAGCTAGTATATTATAGTTAAAGCCATTAAAGTCATAAAAAGTGCTGAGTAACTTTTACTGAGTAGTTATACTGAATAACTTGTAGTAAATCATTCACAACATATTTCAGTCAAATGATCCTGAAATACCAACCTATGTTAAATACTTGTATCCTGAACAATGTTTACAAAAATACATTTCACATGAAAAGCAAAAAAAAGTTATTTCCTCACAGGATTAGTTGGCATATTAAAAACACTGAAAATAAGTTCTTTAAGGAATTAGCCAGAAAATTAAAATTAGAATCCGGGTCTCCTTTTTCCTTGTCTGGAACAACAGCCAATATGCCGTATGATTGTAAACATTTCCTAATTGGCTCAGTGACAATTCGCTTAGCTATTTTAGGTTTCACGATGCCTATTTCCTCAAATATATTCATTCCATTTTTACTCAGGATTGACATCATGAACATATAAAAGCAAGAGTCTTTAGGACAAGTAGGATCTTTTTAAACAGCTTGTCTGGCATGGAAGAACGTAATATTATCTTATTCTACTTTCTGGAATTAAAAATTTAGTCAAGTTGGGACTCTGAGACCAAAACGCAGCCCTTCAATACATCCAGGATGAATGAGTAGTAGTAACACACCAAACAACAAAACAAGACACTATTCCATTTACCCCTAAAAACACTTAAACTTCATTTCTCATTATACACTGTGTTTTTTAAAAAGAAAATGTATTTAAATTAAGTAAAAACTAAAAGTATAAAAAAAACAAAAAAAATTTATACTTACTGAATAAGGAGGGCTAGGCAGTGAAATTTTAGAAATAAGCTTTAAAATGTGCCCATTTCTTTTGTGAATAAAATGAAAAATAGAAGTATTAATAATCACTGAGTTACTTTCATCCAAACGTTCACACAGAGGAAATGGATGTGGTAAAGGCACACGAGATTCAACCTCATAAATGTCTTCATCTTGTTCTTCCAACCATGAGCCACTGAGTTTGACAGTTGCCAAATAGGTCCTGTAAGAATCCATTCTAGGAGATGCAGCTGCCAATTTTCCTCATTTACTTTATCAATTTTCCATTCCATTAAAAATCCTTTTTAAGTTTATCAAGATATACCAGACCAGTAAGAAAACAACTTGTTAGCACGATCCAGTACAAATTATAAAACTGATTCATAAAAAGCTGAACAAAAGAAAAACCCCACAAAATCTAAAAAATACAAAAAACAAGAACTAGATCTTTCAGTTTTCATCAAAAAAAAAAGAAAAACAATAAAAAACAAAAGTGAAAGCAAGGAAACACCTTTTTACCTATAGTAATTAACTAAATCCTCTAAAAATGGAAGAATAAAAAATATAAATATCTAGTTGGCTGAGCAATAAAACTGCTTTCAGTATCAAATATGTCTGTCGAAATAAGAAACCCTTTCAAGCTGAACCTGGCAGGGAAGGTCAAGTTTTAAATCTCCACAGTAGCAGTCTTGAGCAATGTAGATGCAATATTATTTCCCTTGTTCTTGCAGCTTCACTCAATTCAACAGTAAAAACCTCTTCTGAACTGAGCTATTCAAATAGCCTCTCACACTGAACCAAGGGATTCTAGTCAGTGTCTCCTGAGGAAAAGGTCAGAACAGAGGGTGTGGTTTAATGTTTTTACCTATAGGTACTCTGACAGGTGGAATGTGAATTAATACGCCCACAGAAAAGCCTGCCTAACAGGATCCAAGCTTCACATCAGAGCTTTGAAAAGGGTATTTAGACAAGTTTATAATGCTTCTAAGATAAGCTACTGTTTTTCCATCCCATTAAATTTTTTTAACTTAAAAATGTGAAATCAAGTATTGTAGTTTTGAATCCATATTACTATTTAATTCTTATGAAACTATATGAAGTAATCATGATTTTTTTGCAGACTAAGTTAGTGCTTCTTTTTGGTATTTCCTTAGAAATAATACTCATTCTTTTAAGCAGTTACTAGAATACAGAGTAGGCAAAAGTAGGTTTACAATTGTGACTACCCCAGAGTTTATTCTTATATTATTATTATTTTCCATACAAACAACTATAAACCTACTTTTGCCCCACCCTGTATAGACAGTCCAGTTATAATCTATTTCCACAATGAATTGTTTATAAAGTTTATAATTGTTTAAATTGTTTATTAAAAAAACCCCTCTTTTGAAAAGCTGCACTGTATATAACAGGTGGTAATTGTATCACTTAGGGTATATTATGAACTGACTAAAACTTAAAAGTACAAGTTGTGGATCATAGCCTTCTTGTAGCTCCAGAAACTTGGGCAATAGTGAATGATCTGGCCACTCAAAATTTAAAAAGATGAACAATTTACTTTTTAACATTAAGAGATCCTGAAAAGTACAAGTTGTTTTAAACGAATGAAAAAGCTTTTATTGTGACACCTTTTCTCTATCTAGTAATTAAATATCCTAAATCCACAAAACCTTGATCTATAATGAAAAAACCCATACGAAAGCAAGGAGGTTTTACTAACAAAACTCCATTCTATAACCACTTTCACTACACAAAATTGTTAGAGGAGCTAATACTCAAGGCCAATAATAATTAGGAGAGAGAAAACGAGATTTTCTACAGAAAGCCCAAAATCTACAGGCAGATGGTTTGTGGTGAGGAAGGGGCAGCTGTCTCTTACAATTCTGGATTAGGCAATGACAAATTTTTGTTTATTATTATGACTTCTCATGTGAGCCCTCCCGTTAGTCTGTGAAGGTGGAGGCCTAATCTTACCACTGATGCAGGTGCATTTGATATTACTACGGCTTCAACAGATACAAAACCATCAGCATTCTAGCTGCCCAGCTTTATGAACTGGCAGGACCCATGCTTATAGCATGTCAAATACCTCTCAAAATACTTTCTTGGCACCCTCTTCAAATTACAGTTTATTTAGATAATCTGGTATCCAATTTCTCTTATTTGAAACAAAAACAAAACCCTGAAAGTAAGACGTATCCCTTTATAAATAGAAACATTTAAGTCAAGGTAACAACTAACTACAAAGAACAGAGAGAAAACACTAGGGAGGGAAAAAAGATGAAGAAAGCAGTGAAAGCAGTACATTAAGATGATTTAGAATGGGACGAACAGCACTCAAAACAACAGGACCTTAGCAGAGGGCATATTATATTAATTCATGTTCAGAAAGGTGATACTGAATTAAAATAATTCAAGTGATAGTTCCCTCCATTTTGAAAGCATGTAAAACTTGTTTCCATCCATGTAAAAAACACACACGTGTGTGTAAGTGGTATCCCTTTGTAACTAAGAATATAGGTCAAGGTTAAGAAAATAAACACACACAAAATACAGTATAATCACAGGGGAAAAGACTTCAACAGCAGTTATGATGATTTAGGATAGCGTCAAAGAACTTTCCTAACAGTACGTATATTAACTGACAGTATATTATATTAACTAATGTTCAGATTACTCTGAATTAGAATAAGTTTTATATATACATTTAATTTTAAAAAGCACATAAAACTTTTTGCAACAGAAAACAGTTAAAAAGACTTCAATCTTTAAAGCACCCTTTCAATTATCTAGACTAGGTCACTGTCCTAAGTTTCAAATAATCAATATTTTAATGTATATTTGAAGGCTTAATTTGTGAGAGTTTATATTTCCCAAACTAAATAGCTTTATTTGTACAATGTCAAGCTATTTAAACATATTTCCCATAAATATTTCCCTCCAATTGTAAGCCACTTTTGTTGCTCTCTGCGTTTTGATTTACTTATCTTTCTAATGAGAGAGAATCCTGCATAAAATACCCCAACCGATGCTTAGAATAAACATACTGGGGGCAGCACCTAACAGTAAGTGTTTCAACACTTTGCAGTTATATATAAAACACAAAAATGACAAAACAAAACCCTAACTTATATTTTTGTTTCATCTTCAGGAAAGGTCTCTTTTTTTGAGAAAATATAAAAACACGTAACTCAGAGTCCATTATTCTTAAAAATGACAAAATTTACGTCATGAGAATTACCTACAATAAAAATCACTCTGTGGGAATAAATTCCTTATTCACTAATTTCCTCCAGGGCCTCAGGAATCTCTTGGTAAATAATTTCCTGTGGCTCTAAATAGTATCTCTGGATTGTGAAAACTTAAATTGCTGAGAGACTATTTCCTACAGAACAGACTGATTTCTATAGCTACCTGATCTAAGAATCAAGAATCTGAAACCACACTCTCCAAGATAACTTTTCTGCAGAACCACAGAGACTACTGAATGAAGATTATGTTAAAGAGATTTATCTTTCTGATGGCTTGAGGGTAGTCTCTAAGTACTTTTCCTCATATTATAATGAAAGCTATCCCAAACAATAGGAAACAACAATAGGTTGAATATAAGCCCAATTTTATTGTAGCCTGTCTGGGCAAAAGAGAAGTAAAATCCATCATAATAGATGTATTATTATATGGATTTGGACATAGTGTTGGGCAAATCACTTGTCAAATCAAATACTACTATAATAGACATTATAAAATTAGTCTCTAAGGTAGACACCTTAACACTTGGTAAGGAAAATGCTTCCTTGTTCTTTTATTAAAGAAGAAAGTACCTATAGAACCTAAAGCAGCTGCAAGCCTTGAAACTAAGTACAAGGTGTAATTTTGTATCCTCCACTAAAATTATACAACATATAAAACCATATCATTAATAAAAAAGAACCCTGAAATTGGACAATATTTACTTAGACCATGGGCCTTTTCAGTGAAACTCTGCCCCAACCCCAAACACAAGCCCCCAGTCACGGGCAATAATCTCCAGTTTTGATGGAGGCAGGGTTTTTCTGACCCAAAGGCCACATCTACCACCTCTGTTCTGGGTTCCATCCTCATGTATGCCAAGGACCTGGCTCCACAAACCCAATCCCTCTGTCCTGCACCTTCAGCCTTGCTAGTGAATATAAACTACTCCAACCCTTAAAAAAACACCGCCCTTCTCAAGCTAGTGCTCTCCTGTTTTCTTCACAGCTAGATGCCATGAAATTGCTATTTCTTCAACTCTATTCCTTTAACTCTTAAAATATTAAGTTTCTCCTCTACCAGCCCCATAAAACTGTTCTCATCAAGGTCACTATGACACCCACACTGAAATACCCAATGGACACCACATCCTTGGCATCCATGACTTCTCCATGGCAACTGATACTTTTACAAAAACACTCATTTTTTTGGCTTTAATGACACTACTCTCTGGATTTTCCTCTTGTCTCTTATTGCTGGTCTCCTTTGTACTTACCTATCTATATTCTCTTTTAAATGTCAGCATTCTACCAATATAAAAAACTAGCTCTGCACACTCTCCAACACCAAGGCATCAAAAGTCCTTAACATACGGCAACTTCCAATCTAGTTCTCCACAAACTCTAGATTCTAGTGAATCTTTACTTGATGCTCCCTCCATGCATTTCCAACTATGTATCTAAAACAAAATTCATTACTCACTTACTTTGTACCCTTATCTCAATAAATGAAATATACCAACAACCTGGTTGAGTCAAGGGTCATGCCTGGTTTCTCTCCTTTTCCTATGTTCCACATCCAACCAGTCACACCAACTTCTATCAAAATTCAACTTCCTAGCCTGGCCAGGTAGCTCAGCTGGTTTTAGGTTTGATCCCCGGTGAGGGCACATATAAGAAACAACTGATGAATGCACAAATAAATGGAACAACAAATCAATGTTTCTGTGTCTCTCCTCCCTTCCTCTCTCTACCCAAAATAAAAAAAGTCAACTTCCTAAAAATTTTAAAATCACTTTCCTCCTGACTTAACTTGATCTTGATCACTTTTCACTTAGAATGTGCTAAGAGTTTCCTGTTTCTCTACATTCAGCATCTATCCTCACTATCTTCCCGCCCATCCATCTGCCTGGGAAATCTAAGACACAAGTTCAATATTTCTACTTTCTTGCCAAAAATATTTTAATGACTCCCCAACTTTTCAGCATAAAATTAAAACAACTGAACTTGGCCCATAAAGGACTCGACAGGTAACCAGTGCCTATCATCCCCCTACCCTCAGGTTCTATCCGTTTTCCATGCTCCACCCCATGTGTTTATCACCCAGAACTGTCCAGTCCTCACACACATCATGCAGGTTTACACCAACATGCTATTCCTTTTACCACAAATTTTCTTCTTGACCTACCTGGTTGGTCAAGATAACTACCAGTCTTTAAGTCTTTAGTTCCTGTCCTAAAATTTTCTCTGGAATTATACTTTCATCTCTACCACTCCACTGAAACTGCTCTTGTAAGGTTACTGATGATTACACGGATTTCAGAGCCCATTTCTCCGTCTGTAACTTAAATGACCTATCAGCAGTAACTGACAGAATGATTCACTCCTTTCTTTTTCAAAGGGCAGGAAAAAAAAGGCATTTAAGAGCATGGACACTGAAGCCAGACTGCCAGGTTTAAATTCCAACTCTATCACTTTACAGGTAAGCGTAGGCAAGTGATTTCTCTAACTGGTTTCTACACTTCTGCCATGGACCTCTCCACCCTCGACTCCATCCAGTCTATTTTTAACAAAGCAGTCAAAGCGATCCTTTTGAAAAGTAAGTTAAATCTATTACTCAAAAATTGCTAATGAACCCAAACTGGAAATAATCTACATTTCTTCTAAATAGCAAATGGATACACTGTGTTGCACGCATACAATGAAATACTCCTCAGTTATAAAAAGGAACTGTTAGTACATGTAACAACACAGAAGAATCTTAAATACACTGCTAAGGCAATGAAGCCAGACTTAAAAGAATACACAATGCATGACTGCATTTATGACATTGTGGAAAAGGCAAAACTAGAGGGATGGAAAGCAACTAGTGGTTGCCTAGGGCAGGAGGTGGAGGAGGGGCCAATAACGAAAGAGCAGCACCAGGAAATTTTGGGGTGATGTATCTATTTAGTAAGACATTTGTGGTGGTAGGTACATATCTCTATGTATCTGTCACCAAAAAAGCCCCACAAAAAGTGTTTACACAAAAAGTGAAGTTTATATAGTATGTAAATTTTAAAAAATTAACCATAATGTGGGAGAACCCAAATTAGAATAAAAACTGTAACAAATGGTTCTAACTATATTAAAAATGAATAACAGCATGGGGTGGGAATGGAAAAAGTTAACCTAAGCTTCTGTGAAAAACAGTATTCTGACTTTGTAAGGCTAGAGACAAAATACAGTGTATACAAATACTGTACCATAATTAATAACTTTGCTTTTCACAAGGGTATAGGTTAGCAATTGTGAAATTACTTTACAGGTATATATTACTATCAGAATTTTTTTTACTACATGGACAGATACAGAAATAAATACAGATGTAAGGGTTAAAATACTACATATGTTTTCAAGTTGTCTCCTAAGAGAACTAGAAGTCATGATACCTGGTAATAATAACAGGCGCATCTAGCATCCCTATCTTGGTTTCTAAATATTCGCCAATAAAAAGAACTTGAAGCTTTTGGAAAAGTGGTTGATTCTAGGGCTGGGGCAGGAAAAATACACGCTGGGCCTGGAGCCTCTGATAGTAAAAATGCTCAAAAGTAAGCGCTTTGCTTGCAATGGTACAAACACCAACCTAAAAAAATTCTCAGTGCCAAAGATAGAAGTAAAATGTATCACTATAGTACTGGATTATAACCCAGTTAAAAAAACAAACAAACAAACCCGTGAGTTCATAAGGATCCTGATTAGTTACAGATGTGAATGAAGAGACAACTCTTATAGAAAAACTGAAATCAATAATTAGAAGGATGTGAAAATAAACACCACAGTAATAACGGTATAAGCAAAATCTACTAATGTATGCTAACATTACTGGGTGGAAGTTTAAGGAGAAACAAAATTATTTGCATATTCTAAAGCACTCCAAGACACTTATTACAAAGAGACAAAAATACTAATATTACAGTGGAGAAACACAGCAGATACAATTAATCAAGATTTATGTCTCCAATTTAAAAAACAAAATGAAACAAAAAACTATGGCCTGTGCTTTCTGTGGCTTCTCTAACAAATTTATGTTTACTCTCAAGTCATGAAAAAATTATTCTAGCTTTGTAGCTTTATTTTTAATACCTAGGTCTATCTTGTAATATACATATATATGTGTGTGTGTATATATATTTTTTTTGCATTTTGTGAGGTGGAGTTCTTTTTTTGCTTTTTCCATATAGATATCTAGTTTCAAAAATTTTTGGAAAAAAATTTTCTTTCTCAGTGAACTACTTTGTGGTTTTTGTTGAAAAAGTTATTTGATTATATGTGTACTGGTTTATTTCTGGAATCTCTATTTTGCTCCACTGGTCTGTACTTTTTACCAGTACAGGAATGTCTTGCTTTATATTAAATCTCAAAATCAGGTAGCACAAGTCCTCCAAACTTGTTCTTATTTTTCAAAATCCTTTTGCCTATACTAGGTCCTCTGAATTTTCATACAAACTTTTGAATCACCTAGTCAATTTCTGTTGTAAAAACCTGCTAGGACTTAGATTGGCATTACATTGCATCTACAGGTTACTGTAGCAAAAACTGACAACAAGATCATCTCCCAATCCACAGACACTGTGTATATTCCATTTATTAAGGTTTTATTTCTATCAGCAATGTTTTACAGTTTTCACTTGAGTTATTACACACATTTGTAGTACCACTTGTTTGTGGAAGCAATTGTAAAGGATGTCTTAAGAAGTTTATCTACAGCCCAAGTCAGGGGGCTCAGTTGGTTGGAACATCCTCCTGTACACCAAAAGGTTGTGGGTTTGATCCCTGCTCAGGACATGTACTAAGGGTGTGGGCTGGATCCATGGTTGGGCATGTACGGGAGGCAACCAATTGATGTTTCTCTTTCACATTGACATTTCTCTCTCTCTCTCCCTACCTCACTCTCTAAGATCAATGAACATGTCCTCAGGTGAGGATTAAAAAAATCTATCTACAAATGACATATAATTGTGTGTGTAACTGCATATGAAAGAGTATGTACTATAACACTTCAGAGATGGAAACACCATTGTGTGTGCATGTGGGCACACACAGGTACATGGTACCCGTTGTTCAAATTGGATAAATTACACTCTTTAGTTCATGGCACTATCTCATCATTGGTCCATGCATGACAGATACATTTTTGTACATACGTATTTTCAGTAATGCCAAAAGTACCTTCTAAACTGCCTCTCCAAACAACAGCAAAAGAAAACAAAAGATTAACATCACCAGTAATAAGACACTGACATCATGTGTAGTACCCTGATGACTCACACTGAGAGGGTCCATCTTTCCCACACTTCCCCTTTCCCTGCTCCAGCTGCACTGGCCCCGGTCAGCCACAAAAAGCAACAAAAAAAGTAAGCACAAGACCACTTCAGGACTTTTGTATTTGCTATTTCTTTGCCCAAAACATTCTTCCTTTACTTACCTACGTGCCTGTTTCCTGTATGTAGTTAAAGAGATATTCAAGCATATTTATTATCACAGAGAAATGATTTCTGTAATTTCCCTATATAATGCTCCTTTCCCCTATTATGCTCTATCTCCCCCATTTTACTTTTCTTCATGGTAGATATCATTATCTGACATACTATACATTTATTGTCAGTCTCCACCATTAAATATTTATTTTATTTTATTTATTTATTTTTAGAGAAGGGGAAAGGAGGGAGAAAGAGAGGGAAAGAAACATCAATGTGTGGTTGCCTCTCATGCACCCCCTACTGGGGGCCTGGCTTGCAATCCAGGCATGTGCCTGGACTGGGAATCGAACCAGTGACCCTTTGGCTGGCGCTCTATCCACTGAGCCACACCAGCCAGGGCTCCACCACTAAATATTAAACTCTATAAAAGCAAGGATTTTGGAGAGACTTCCAGTCAAGATGGAGGCATAGGTAAACATGGCTTGCCTCCTGACATAACCACATAAAAATTACAACTAAAGTATGACCAAAGATCACTCAGAGCCGTCAGAAATCTAGCTGCATGTTAATCCAACAACTATAGAACTAAAGAAACCACATCAATCCAGAAGGGTGGGAGGTGCAGAGATATGGAATGGGCACGGACCACACACACATGGTGCATAAACATTTGGGAGGGATACCTCAGGAATCAGCGGTCCCAGAATCACACCAGGCCTCCCAGCCCAGGGTACCAATGCTAGGAAGAGAAGCCTGCATAACTTCTGCCTGTAAAAAGCAATGGGATTGGAAATGATGAAAAAAACTACTGAACTTCTTGGCAGTTCCTCTTAAAGGCCCATCTGAATTTAGATGCTCTCCATCTGAGCTCTAATACCACTGGAGTAGCAGCTTGAAAGGTACCAGTGGTATGGGGGGAGGAACTGAAGTGTCTGGCATCAGGGCAAGAGCTGGGGGACAGCTCTCTCCCAGACAGAAAGGTGGACTGAGGTCATTGTGCTTTTTCTGAGCCCTTCCCCACCAAGCCACTGAACTAGCAGGGAGGAAACATATCTGAGACTCCATCAGCCTGGCTTACGTTACACTGTTTGCCCCACCCTGGCCATTATCTGAGGCTCTGCCACACCCAACTTACAGGCCTGCCTCTAGCCCTATTTGTCTGGCTAAGCAGCCCCAGGCCTGGCACTAGCAGCAGCCAACTTTGGATCACAGTTTGGCTTTGCCTAGGAATCTCCGAGCCCAGCACAAGTAGTAGCCATCTTACATTGCTTTATAGCTCATGTTGGGTGGTTCCAGGAAGAACACAGGTGGTGGCTGACCCTGACCTGCACCACCAGGGTAACATCAGAGCCTGCACACCCAGTGGACAGCTACAAACCACCATTGGAGCAACACTAACCTGCCCCAGCACAGCTGACCTTCATGGAGGGTGGAAGTTGGTGGTCAGTAGTTATAGCCAGTCCTTGAAGCTGACTGACCTGGCTAAATCCCTCCCATTGACCTGCCAACAGCAAACAAGGCTCAACTACAAGAGGAAGGTGTATTCAACACACATGGAAGGCACACGCTGAGCACCCAGTTTGGGTGATAAGTGAGGCTGTGCCACTGGAGCCTACAGGCCATGCTACCAGACAGCGAGTCATAGCAGCTCTACCTAATACACAGAAACAAACACAGGGAGGCTGCCAAAATAAGAAGACAAAGGAACATGGCCCAAATGAAAGAACAGATCAAAACTCCAGAGAAAGAGCTAAATAAAATAGAGACAAGCAATCTATCAGATGCAGAGTTCAAAATATTGGTTATAAGGATGCTTAAAGAAGCATCCTTAGGAAAGGATGTCAAAACTATGAATAATAAAATGTCAATAAACATTCACACGAAAAACAAGGATTCTGTCCATTTTGCTAATTGCTGTACTTCCAGTCCCTAGAAAAGCAATTGTTATATGGCAGGTGCTCAATAAATTTGATAAATGAATAATACGAAACCCTCTAATAAGCCAAGTTTACTTAGTTCCACCTTAAACTGTCAGGTGGAACTGCCTGTAAACTGCCATCTGACCCTAAACTGTCAGATGCTCCAATTTTTTCTAGTCTCAGGGTATCCTGTGCAGAACTATTTACATGAATTTCTCTTTCACCACAAGCCCAATTATACTGTCTCTAAGTTCTGTTTTAGATTTTTTTTAGTAAGTAAAAATAAATCAAGGTGAAAAGGAAATATTCCATTATGAAGAAGAACCAAATACTGACACACTGAAAAAAAAATGGGATGCCAGTTATTTCACAAAGAAGACCACACATTGTTTGTATTTTCTAACTATTAAAAATACTTATGTTCAGAATAATTTTAGTTTTTGATAAGAATAATTTAAAGAAGTCAATGGCTATAAATATCTATTTATGGATAAGTAGTAACTGAACTAAAACTAGTGTAAAAGAAAGTTTTACAAAGCTCCTATTCCTAATGCCTGAAAAATGTAATTCACCCAAGGCATATCTCATTTTTATACTAAATGTCAACAACTACTTCAACCTTTTATAAAACAGATATTAGTAGAATACTTCAAAATTCTGCTAGAGTAATACACACATTATACTAATAATCTCTAGATCAATAGTCCTCAAACTTTTGTGTGTATCAGAATTACCTAAAGGACTTGTTAAAATACAGGTTGCTGAGTTCCATCAATCAGTAGGTTTGGCTGGGGTGGGGACTGAGAATTTATATTTAGACAAGTCCTCAGTGATGCTGATATTGCTGGTTTAGAGACTACACTTTTGAGAACTGCTTCCTGTTCTAGGCAGTTTCTGTGATCTTTCAGTACAGTAAAATTTAGATAACATATTGATGCTTCAGTACTTAACAAAAGGAAAATAATCTGGCTCCTACTGTACCTCACACTACCCGGTTACTTCAACAGACATGATGAGCTGTGACCATGGCGCAGGAAACTGAGTGTTTCAGGTGGATCTGACACACTTGTTTATGGGCAGTACCCATGGAGCTGGGGCGGAGAGAATGGCCTATAGGAACATTGCAACCGCCTATCACTTCTGATTTATTTATTGTTCTCCACGATGCTTGTGAAAAAACAAATATGCTGCATTAACTACACTGTCCATAAATTACAATGGTATCAAGTAGTAGCAACAACATTAATAGTACTCAACATCCAGGTCAAAGTATTTAACAATGGTCAAAAAAGGAAAAGTATGAACAGTTTTCATGGTATGAAAGAGTATGAATCACAAAATTAAATACTGATATGACTGGAATAACCCCCCAAAAGCAGCATCATATAGAAATTCAGAATTTATACTATACAGCTCATGAAATAAAAAAAGTAACTATAATGTACATGCACTCAAGCTTTCAAGGTTGATAAGCAACAATGGAAAACACCTGCTGCACTGGCCCCATTAATTTAGTGGCACATCAGATTGTTAAAGTGGCTTGTGCACAAGCATTTAAAAAGAGAGCCAATCTGTGGCCTGTGTTTATCTGAAAAATAAAGACTTCTGAAAACAGTAAACCTTAGTAGACAATATGTACTTTCTTATAGCAGCTATGGAAAGTACACAGCATTCAAAATTTCAGTGTTTGAGCTTAAGTAAAGTCTCTCGAAACCAAAGCTGAAAAAAATATACTGAAGATTAAAATTCCCTGACCTAAGCCCTGGCCAGGTGGCTCAGCTCATTGGAGTGTCATCCCTTACACCAAAAGGTTGCGGGTTTGATTCCCAGTTGGGGCACGTACGGGAGACAACCGCTTGATGTTTCTCATGTCAATGTTTCTCTTTCTCTCTCCCTTACTCTCTCTAAAAATCAATAAAAAACATACCCTTGGGTGAGAATTAAAAATAGATAAAATAAAATTCTTTGATCTAAAGTATAATTTAATACCTTGTTAAATTAATAACACAAATGAAGTTTGTTTTTATCAATACCATTTCCTTACTGGTACTTAGGATATTGGCAATGAAAAATAAATCACTGTGGTTTGAGTGAAAGATGGGACCACTATTACTGTTTGTGTACACAGTTGCTCTTACCACTGTATATTGACAAATACACAAAGATTTGCGTTTTCAGAAACACCACACTTTCTTAGTTCTTTGTGATGCTCAAGGAAATTTTTGCATTACTGAAGCAAAAGCATTTTAATCATTTTGTACCTGTTGTGAAAGAAAGCTTCAGAGAAACAATTGCCTAAAGATAGCAATAGTAACTATATATCATATTACATCTTCAGAATTTATCTATGGAAACATTTTGAGACCTACTTAATGTAATATGAGTACCTTCGTTTGGCCAGTCAATCAAGATGCAATCCAGAAGTTTTATCAGCAGATGTATTACAATATATTCCCCTGGTCAATTAGCGAATTCTCATCCCAATGTGTGATCCATCAGTCACCTCCTGTACATGTCCCAACTGGGGACTAAACCCACAACCTAGGCATGCACCCTGACCAGAACAGAACCGGCAACCTTTCTGCTTGAGTTTGCAGGGCGACGCCCAACCGAGCCACACTGGTCAGGGAGGATTCTTTTGCTTTTGAAGATACAGTCCATACTCTATCAAAGAAGAGAATATAGATGGTCTCCTGACAAAGAATGACCTGGGGGAAACTCTGGTTGAGTGTCGTATCTGATTACTAAGAAGACAAATATTTCATTGGAAATACATGTTGTTTTGATAATGCTTCTTCATTAAATGCTAATAGCAAGTTACCAACAGAAAGGAAAAAAGGAATAGTAAATTGATAATGCTAAGTTAATGAAACAGGTAATTAACAAATTATTCCAAGTGCCACTATCCATGAGATGAGTCAAGAAAATGGCCTACATTCACTAGCTTAACCCAAAAGTAAATGAATCCAGCATTCAAACACAACATACGTAACACCGTCGAATCTGCTACACCCACAGTTACTGTTGTTGCAAAAAACAAATATAATATCATACAGAAAAAAGGCAGCATTGATGAAAGCCAGATATCAGAAATAACAAAATTAAAGATACTCTTTAAACTGCTCAACTTATATGAAATATACTTGGATCTAAGATAATCTGAATAAAGATATTAGTGAAAATGGTAATTAACACTGGCCCTGTACCTGAATTATTTGATTAATATGACAGCTATGATTCTATAGTTCATACATTTCTAAGTCTCAGTTGAACATTTTTAAAATAAGTGAATTTTCATTTTAAAGTAGCAAATGATTTAGAAAATTCTGCATACAAACCTTAGACAATTATATAAATTTCACACACAAAATTTTATAGACAAAGAACATTGCAATTTAAGTTACAAATACAATGGTTTAATATTCTTCTAGAAAAATTGTACCTTAATATAGAAACTGTCCCACACTCTAATTTCTTAACAAGAGATAGTCTGTAAAGTGGTGTAAACATATTTGTGAAAAAGATGTAAAAATCATGTAAAGAAATAGTAATGTTATGACATACTAGAACACATAGTTTTAGGGATAACTTACACTATTCCTTCAAATAAATTATATATATTATAGTGGAATATTTCATATAATGGTCAATTTAAAATCTCATTTGGTATCAAAAAGTAACACCCAAGAGTCCAGAAAATCTGAAAATTAAAACAACATTCAAATTTTAGAACCAGAAGAACCCACCAGCACACATTAGGCTGTACCACCTGAAAAGAAGACTGCTGACTCCAGTGGTGGCTGTCACAGAGACAACCAATTTTTAAGGGGGAGCCTAACTAAATTTCTTTGAAACCTGGGAAGAGAAAACATTTAGTTGGCTTAAATGAGTGGCTTAAAAGACAACCTACTTCAAACTCAGTACATATTAGCAATACAAGGAGGTTACCTGACTACTAGTTTCACTTATGGCTTCTAGGAGTTTTTCAACTGCTGCTTGTAGTCGAGAGCTAATATTCAGCATGAATTCTTCATTTTCAGGATCTATTTCAATTCCAGCAAAACCACTCCTCATGAGCCGTTGTGACAGCTCTGTTCCTTCCTCAGTTACTTCTGACCACATGCTACTGTCATTTCTTGGCATATCACTTCCAGAGTAAGATGGTATAGATTCACCTGTAACTAGAATAACAGTATTTTAAACGCATAAATCAATTATAATGAGTAATTATAGTAAAAAAGGGTTACAAAATAAAATCAAATTAACACCTGAAATCAATGAAACTACAAAGGCCTTCTAAGAACAATGCAACAAAATAAAATATACAAATACAAATTATAATATTACTTGGTAACCAAAAAGGTAAAAATGAGAAGGATAAATGCTATGCAAATAGGGCTTTGCAGAAATTAGTATTTAGGTTATTTATCACTTTTTTCTTTGATGAAAACTTTTAAAACAACCCTTAACAGATACTTCTTTCGTGCTTACCATATAGGGTTTACTAAATAATGGAGAAAGGTAAGTGACAGGAGCTGGATCCCTTCCTCAAGCAGTTTACATAGTGCATAATGAGAAAATAAACACACTAACCCCCACACGAAAAGAAAACAATATGCAATGGGATGTCACAGACCCATGAAGGACAGGAGTGCTAGACTCTGTCTGGAACAGACCCCTTGGTCTCTGAGCATCGCACTGGGCAGTATCACCTACTCCGGCCGGGGCAGGTGGAAGGACTGAAATCATTTTGCAGCTTGCTACTTTTGTAAGATGTATATGGGAAGAGGTTAGACTAATGAGCAGTTCCAATTTAATTATGGACTTATTTATATACAGCATTCTTATTTCTTATGTAAAGAAAATTGAGAAGATAAGCTTTGGAAGAGTTTAAAGCATAGGTTATTCATGAAGTGCATTATTCATCCAATAGCAACATGCTACAGACCAACAACGAAAATTTCTGAAGAGCAATTACCTATTCCTTTATTATATGGAGTACATACTTATCAGTAACTGTACAAATTAAAAGAACAGGAAACTTTAATTTTGAAAGTATGTGGAATAAATATTCACTTGACATAGTCAGAAGAGTAAGAGCCATTTATTAAAATGTCTTGCTAATGTAGCTTGTGACACAGAGTTACCTTAGGCTCGTGTACTAACAACATCAGACGCAGTTTCAGATGTAAGATCTGAAATCAGCACCATTCAATATTCACTCAGCACCTTTTCTATATAATTCACTGGCTAAAAAGTGCAAAACTGCATTCTAAGAAATTTTAAATGTTTGATATTACACAACTTTATCTAATTTTTGGAGTAACAGTTAATACAATTTTCACTTTGTATTTTTATTCCCAAAATTAAAAAAACAGACACAAACTAGACTGGTATTTAATTATATTATTCCACATATTCAAAATAAAATGTCTTATGGGGTTATTTTATATATACTCATGAGTTCAAATAATCCTGGCATTCCAAGTTAATTCAGATAAAGTACCATACAATGTATATTAAAAAGTTACTGAATCAAATTAAAGTACTCTAGAAAATAAATGATACTTTTGAAGAAGTTATGGAGGCAAGAAACATTACTAGTTTATAATAGGTATTTAAAACAAAAATTATTTATGTTGTATAGCAAGTTTATCTGAGGAATTAAATGCATTCTAGTGACATTTTCTAATGAATACACAAAAGATTTTATTTCTTCTTTGGAACATATTCAAATCATTTTTGTTTATATGTATCTTCAAAATGTTATTAATAAATACATTAAGACATTTTGTTCTATATATCCTCTGTATTTTGTGCTTGAGATTTGTTGCATGTAATACAGAGTGTCTTCAATCTTTTCCCCATCACTGATTCTTTCTCTGTACCCCACCCCCAAAAGAAAAGGCACTCATTGGTTTTTCTCAGCTTTGCCCCCCATCTCAAGGTAAACCTCAACAGACAATGAGAGATGAAACCGGCTCCTACCCCACCCCTATTGGTTTCTGTTCCCACAGCACCAAAGCTGCTCTCTCACAGGGTAACAGTGACCTCCCCGATGTCAAATTCAATGCCATCTTCTCAGTCCTTGTCCTGTTTGACTTTCTACACAAACAACATTATTGAAATCTCTAACTTTTTCAAATGGTTTTGGTCTCCTGGAATATCTGTCTCCTGTCTTACTCTGATATTTTCTTTTCTTCTTCTTTTTTTTTTTTTTTTGCACAGGTTCTTTTGTTAATTTATGATATACACAGGCTCCAACTTTGTTTGTCCTCCTCCTCTCAATAAATATTGCTCCTAAATGTCTACAGGCCCAAATTTCTAAAAGTTGGCTCTTCTCCTCCACATAGCCCATTAACACTTCAGACTCATCATGTTTGTGCTTACACTATATACTTTCTCCTGAGCTTTTAGTAATGACTCTTCTGCCATCTAAAAACTCCGTAAGCTGGAAACCCAGAATCATCTTGTACTACTTTCTTCCTCCCTTGTCTTACACATACAGTCTTCTCCAACCTGTGCTCAATCTTACTCTATCTTATTTCATGTCTTCAACACTTGTCATCTGGGCAATTGAAACAGTGTCCTAATCACCCCCTTCTTCTTCTCCAACCCTTCCTCTGCATTGCTATAGTTTGCTTCTTGATTCACAGATTAGATAGTATCTTTATGCTCAAAAAATTATTTACCTCCCCATTATTAACAGTGAAAACCCGGTTTCCGATGAAATTTAAGCCATTCACAACTTAGTTCCAGCCTGCTTTCCAGCTGCTTTCTTTCAGCTATTTCCCTTACCTCATCCTCACTTCTCCAAATTCTCTCACTCCATAAATCCTTGACTGTCCATTGTATTCAACTATTCCTTTTCCTCAGAGAACAGAGCTGTCCTGTTCTCTGTCTTCATGAAAAAAAAACTGTAGACAAGTGAAATACCAAAGACGCCAACAAGAGTGGGTCTCCTGAAGGCTACGACAATTTCATATCATGTCGATAGAAATCTCAGAATGGTCAGTTTGGTATATAGCAATTAATGGTTACTCAAAAGTTCTTTAGTTATTTACTTTATGGATTGTAAAATGCTCATTCCATACAGATAAGCTTCTCAGGTTAAAGCAGGATGGGTGACATGACAGAGCATTTATTCTCCTGTCCCAATGGCCTTCAGAAGATCTCTAGGGCTCCAACTGGAAACCACCAACTCTAGCCTGACTCTCATACCTGACAGATGGAAGAAATTCAATTAAACCTCTGGAACACTAAGAGGATTGCTCAAGGTCGCAGTAAGCTAGAACAAGAATCAAGGGCCTTCTAGTTACCAATCCAGCATTCCTTTTATAATATCATACTACTACTAAAGAAAGCGGCAGTAGATGAGATTCATTCCTGACTTCCTGAGGGAGAGGTGTGCATTCTCCTGATGAGCCACCACAGTACAGGTGTCCAGGAAATTTTCTTCCAACATATCCTGGGGGAAGAATTTTTTTATGAACTAGTCTAATATTTACTCAAGTTCAAGTGATTTCACGTTGGCTCAAAATGTTCCTTCATTTCATAAACTAGGTTACTCTTAGAAGGAAGCAAACATTAACAAATCAACTATTATTTTTTTGAGAGTTAACAAGTCCATACATGTTTAAAAATCTAAACAAGTTCAGACATGGAGGCTGAAAAAAGATCACAAGTGCTACCTACAACACAAAATCAAATATAAAAACAGAAAAGCAGAAGTTGCTTCATAATCAGGTTAAGAGTAAACTTTTGTTGTAATATTAAATAAGACAAAAGATTTCAAACGTTCATTTTAGTCTGGCAATAATGCATCCATTAAAAATATGATGGAACGTTAAAAATAATTCTTACAATGTGAAACACTGTCAACATTTTAAAGCCAGCATTTTCTTCAAAGTTTATGAGAAAATTCAAGGTGTTAAATTATAAATTCTATTAATTCAACTTTTCCTTTGAGGCAGGTCAGTAAGAAGCTTAGAAAATTCCTTGGCAAGTGGAATGAGGAAACTGAGATACATAGCAGAACAAATTGGCTGAGCAATTTATAGCCAGATAATAAATTGCAAGGTCTTATCTTACACATTCCAGACAGTGCTGGGGCAGACCCACCTCGGTCCCAGTCCTGGTCCCTCTTTGGTTATATTCTTTGAAAGTGAAACAGACTAGGGAATAATCCTGATCCATATTCATTAGCATAATGAAGAACACACCTGGAAAGCTGATGAATATTCTATTAATATCTTCTAAAATTCTTGCCTTTAGAAAACAGATAAAAACACTTAAGACAATGGACCCATTGCATGCTCTCCCTGGAGCATGCCTGTGCCTTCTTTCTTCAGGCATGTATCTGTGCTTTCTTTCTCCTAAGCTCTAAAGGTTACCATGTGGTTTGTGGCCAGGAGAGCAGCAGAGAGCAGCAGCTCTTCCCAGGCTAACCCCCTGTACATGTCTCCAAGGCCCTGACTTTTTTTTGCCTCTGTAACTTAGTCCTGAGTCTATTCAGCCCAAGTGGCTTACTTCTTCTACCTCTGTAACATTCTTTCTAAAAGGCCAATGCAACTCTCTGAGCAGCCTACTCAAGTCTCCTTTTCAAGTGTTTTGTTTTGCATGCTAAATAAATTTCCTCTTGAGTTAGAGTTCTTAGTACTGAGTAGTTTCTTTGCTGAATTCAAGAACTGAGAATTGACAGTCAACATCACTGGTGATACCTTCAAGATGCAAAATGGATCTGATAAGTGATCCCAAGTGATATTAATGATCATCCTAATTTCATTAGTGAGACTAGTATATCATTGTTAAACACAAAAACAAATACTGAGTTAAATGATAAGTGAACATTATAACTCATGACACTAATATAACAGCAAAATTCTTATCTCTGATATTATATTCTATACACTGAACTTCTTAACCATGGATTTAAATTTTTTTCTCTTGTATCTTAATATTATTCCTTCAGAATCAGTTGAGAGTTAAAGAATTAAATTTTTTAAAGGCTTAATGGATTAAAGTACACATAAAGTGGTTTTAAGTAAAATATTAAGTGCTCTGAGTTTATCTAGCCTTGAATTGGACTCAGCACTTCCTTCACTAGACTGAATTGCTACCCAGCAGAGGCATAGCTCTGGCTGGATAGCTCAGTTGCTTGAGCACTGTCCCATACACGAAAAGGTTGAGGCTCTGATTGCTTGGTCAGGGCACAAATGTAAGTTGCTGGTTGAATGCCCACTTGGAGCACATATGGGAGGCAACCAACTGATGTTTCTTTCACATTGATGTTTCTCTTTTTCCCCCTTTCTTCTCTTTCTAAAATCAATAAATATATCCTTTAGCAAGGATTTTTTTAGAAAGCAAAAGGCATAGAAAAATTGTTCAATAAATCTTTGTAGAATTGAACTGCTAAGACTGTGTATAACTGAAAAACTACTGTATTATTGTATATCTTAAAATAGGACACAGACATACTGAATCTATACTGAGGGACTTAGATGTAACCATGCAAGAAAGTAGATCAGATGTCTTTGAAAATTTTCTTTCTCTTAGAAAATAAACATAACCCTCTGTGCTTGCATTAAATTACCAATTTATTCCTTTTTACAACTATGAAAATACTGCCCTAGAAGTGAGTTTGCTATCTTTCAAAATATGGTGTTTGTTAAGCACTTTAGCAACCACTCTGAGAAGGGTCTAAGAGAACTAACAAAAAAGGCACAAAATGTTTTTGTACTCTACAGAACCCCCCTTAGGGTGTCTTTCGAATATAGTTTAGTTTAGGTCTTAGCAGAATAGCAAAATCCCCCATGATGGCTAAGTGAAGCCAGTTTATAAAATAACTTTCTAAAAACACATAATTTGATAAACACTCTTACAATGAAACAAAACAAAAAAAAACTAATTCTTTTACATATATCAAGATTCATTTGCAGGAATAAAATAGCCCTTGATTGAGAGCTTAACCAAAAATTAAGTTAGTTTGAAAAATACACCTAACAAAGTTTGAAAAGAACGAATTTGAAAGAAGTTCTAAAATGCTGTATTTTAGGTATTACTTTGCTAAATTATCTTTGATCTCGACTGAGGTGTTTTTAAATTAATTATACATAAAATTCCAAATCAAGTTTTTTTTCTGCACTTAGAAGCATGCAACTGGCCAACTTCTAATTAGGCAAAGATAAGTGGCACAGGTAATTTCTTCTCATTTCTCCACATAAAACTTAACAAGCAGAATACTCTCAAAAATTGTATAAACTGGAATTTTTTATAATGTCAGCCTCTAGACTCCTGGCCAAGATGGAAGCATAGATAGATACACTTTGCCTCCTCACACAACCAAAAGGACAACAACAAATTTAAAAACAAACAATAACCAGAACTGCCAGAAAATCAATCTGTAAGGAAGTCCCATACCAAGGAGTTAAAGAAGAAATATTCATTTAGACTGGTAGGAGGGGTGGAGATGGGTAGCCAGGAGAGAGGATGCACGGAAAGGTGGCAGCCAAACTGGAGTGGGAGAGGCACTGGCTGGCAGACTGGGCAGTCCCATATTTGTGTGCAGATAAGCTGGGAGGAACAATTGGGTAGTGAGACAGACTGCGTAACCCAGGGTTCCAGTGCAAAGAAATAAAGCCTAAGTACCCCTGGCTGTAAAAACCTATGGGTGTTGTGGTGGTGGGAGAAACTCCCAGCCTCACAGGAGAGTTCCTTGGAGAGAGACCCACAGGGTCCTAGAATGTACACAAATCCATACACCTGGTAATCAGCATCAGAAGGGCCCAATTTGCTTGCTTGTGGGTAGCAGGGGAAGTGACTGAAAGTTGGCCAAGACCCGAGCAAGCAGCACTGTTCCCTCATGGACCCCTCCCTGACATACAGCACCATAATACAATGACCTGGCTTGCCCTGCCCTGGTGAATAACTAAGGCTCTGCCCCTTACATCACAAAAGATGCATCAAGATAAAAAAAATATGTCCCAAATGAAAGAACAGATTAAAACCAAAAACAGAACTAAGCCATGACAAGACAGCCAACCTATCAGATGGACAGTTCAAAACAATGGTAATCAGGATGCTCACAGAAATGGCTGAGTATGGTCACAAAATAGAGAAAAAAGTGAAGGCTATGAAAAGTGAAACAAAGCAAAATATACAGGGAACCAACAGTCAAAGGAAGAACCAGGACTCAAATCAACGATTGAGAGCAGAAGGAAGAAATAAACATTCAACTGAACAGAATGAAGAAACAAGAATTCAGAAAAATGAGGACAGGCTTAGGAACCTCTGAGACAACTTTAAACATTCCAACATCTGAATCATAGGGTGCCAGAAGGAGAAGAGGAAGAACAAGAAATTGAAAACATAACAAAGGAGAACTTCCCCAATTTCACAAAGGAAATAGACTTTCAGTAAGTCTAGGAAGCCCAGAGAGTGACAAAGAGTTTGGACCCAGGGAAACACACCCTAAGGGACATCATAATTACATTACCCAAGATTAAAGATGAAGAGAGAATCCTAAAAGCAGCAAGAAAAAAGGAGACAGTTACCTACAAAGGAGTTCCCATAGACTATCAGCTGATTTCTCAAAAGAAACCTTACATGCAAGAATGGGCTGGAAAGAAGTATTCAAAGTGATGAAAGGCAAGGACCTACATTCTACATCTGTCCAGCAAAGCTATCATTTAGAATGGGAGGGCAGATAAACTGCTTCCCAGATAAGGTCAAGTTAAAGGAGTTCATCACCACCAATCCCTTATTAAATGAAATGTTAAAGGGACTTATCTAAAAGAAGAAGACAACCAAAAATATAAACAGTAAAATGACAACAAACTCGTAACTATCAACAACCGAACCTAAAAACAAAAGCAAACTAGGGAAACAACTGGAACAGGAACAGATTCGCAGAAATGGAGATGACATGGAGACCAGTGAGGAGGTAGGGGAAGAAAGGGTGAAAAGGTACAAGGAGGAAGCAGCATAAATAGTAGGTACAAAATAGAGGGAGGTTAAGAATAGTACAGGAAATGGAGAAGCCAAAGAACTTATATGTATAACTCATAGATGTGAACTAAGGAGGGCAATACTGGAGGGTGGGGTGGGGGGCAAGGCAGTGGGGAGAAAAAACTGGGACAGCTGTAATAATATAATCAATAAAATAAATTAGAAAAGAAGAAAAGTATGTCAGCCTTGAACTGGGTAGATATGTTTGGGTGTGGAATGGTAGAGAAGTGTAGGCTTGATCTTCCGATCCAAAAGCCAGACCCTCTTTTACTCCATGTGACAAATATTTTCTCTTTTGATTTCCTGATTCATATTCCAGTAAGAGAAAGGAATTAAAAAACTGGAGAGATTGGAGGTCAGCAACATGAAAGTAAGAAATTCAAAGAACAGCCCAGCCCTCACGGCAGAACAACAACAGGAAGGCAGGTATGTCACATCAGGACCCAATTTCTGGATGCACACCCCTTCCGCCATACCTCACACCACTTTTCTAAAAGGAAGAAGGACATACAGCAGAGGTTAGTTCAAAGATAAATTCATACCTTACATTTATTTTCAAGACTTTCTTCTAACTATCTCAACAGACATGTGAAACTGCTGTTCGATTCTTTTTTTAAATATATTTTATTGATTATGCTATTACAGTTGTCCCATTTTTCCCCCTTTAGTCCCCTCCACCCTGCACTGCTGTTCAATTCTTAAAAGCTCTTTATTTTTAGTCTTCCTTCATTGATAAGGTGCTTGCAGGACATTGCCTATTGGTAAATCATGAGTGGTGATACAAAATTTTTCCTTTATTGGACAAGAAATTAAACAGCTTCTGATTTATATAGCACATTAGTAATCCTGAGTATATAATGACAACTCGAAGATACCCACTTGCAAATGCTATATAATAATGGTGTTTTGAGAAGAGTGCACCTAATGAATTTGTATTTGGAGGTGTTTCTGTGGGAAAATAATATTTTCTGTACTTTAATAAGTAGCAAAGTGGCTTATATTCCAAAATTTACTGAAGATGGTTATAGTTTCAACAGAATATAAAACTAGTACCTCCTGTGTGTTCCTCATGGACACACGACTTTATAGGTGCCTCTGCTTCTGACCTCCAAATCAAGCAGGCAGATGACTGGCCTTTACTTGATCTATCTAGAATACCAAGGACATGGCGACCAATTGTTTCTTCGACAGCTGCTGTTGTCTTTACAACTTCTAAGAGGATCTTCAGAAGTCTGTTATTAGCTTTCTGGAGTGCATACCTATAGAGATAAAGAAACATTTATTAAAATCTTTAATCTTTTAAAAAGCAAATACTTTGCTTATGTCGCACAAAAAATGTACTACAAAATATTTGACTTGAAAAATAAAGCATCATATGATCCTCTCTATTAAAATAATATGATATAGCATCTATAATGAAGTGTTTTTTTGTTTTTTATTTTATAAATTTAAAACTTTCAAGATTAAAAAAAAATTAAGGACACAAAAATATTAAGTTTTAAAAAGCATGGTGGTAACCCAACCCAAGCATATGTGAGTTACTGAGCTGGTAATACCATTCATGGTTATTCATATATGTTGTACACTTAATTTTATTGTATCAAAGATTTTATTTTAAAATATAATTTAAAAACTCCACCAGGAAAAAAATGTGTATTTGTATAACTTACTGGTGATGATCTATATAATTAAACTACAATTGGCAGAGACCTATTTTTCAAAAGGTCTATTATGCAATTTCACTATCTGCTAACACCAGAGGGAATATTGTAGGTTGTTATATCTGTTCCAGAGACAGAAATTTCTCAAGTTACATATACCACCCTGATTTCAACAAGTAGAAGGAACCTATTTTCAACCAAATGAAATTAAGGTGTACTTCTCTTTTTTAAAAGACAAGTTAACAATTCTTTATTTAAAAAATTAGAAAATACTGCTAACCACCCACCAAAACATCTCAGCACTTAGAGGTAACCACTATTAACATTTTAATGCTTATCCTTCTAGACTATTCCCCACATCTCTCTCATAAATATATATATAATATGTATATATATATAAATAAAGTGGGATTATCCTGCGATTAGCTTACAAACCATTCTCGTAAGCTTTTTATTCTGCTTAACACAAGCATCTCTCCATGTCAAGAAATATAATTCCATAAATGGTGATTCAGAAGATGATCTGATCAATCTTCTGAATAAACAATTTTCTTGTTCTAACAACTTAATTCAACGAAAATATTACAGTGGCAAACCTGATACTTAATACATGCAGACAGAATAAGAGACTTTCATGGTAAAGGTCCTTTGCCTTAAGACAGCTTTCCCTCCCACAGTGTGGGAGATCACTCACAGTCAGGTTAAAGGATATCTCTTTTCACAAGCACATGACGTAACTATTTTAAGACAAGGTAATAAATGCAGAATTTTTCCTTCAGTATTTGTCAAGAGAAAGAGGCAGTTCTATTTTTGCACCTAGATCAACTTCTCCGCTTACATAAGGATACTAAAAATAAAACTCTAAATAATTTAGTTAGTGGAAAGTAAGTCAAAGGTTTTAATTCTTTAACTTTTCCTGAGATTTTGTTCAAGCCCTAAACACACCAGGACTAGAATATTTTGAAAACAGAAATTCTACATAAGAAAACTAATTAAAATTAATATGACGGTAAAAAGAAATATGAATACTAATTTATCAGCACTCATTGAAAAGTCCTAATAATTAAACACTGCATAATTTTAAAAATATACTTGAGATAAAAAGAATTTATCTAAATTACCAAATAAACATTTATTTTATAATTATAAAATAAACATTTTGTTTATTTTATATTGATATGTTAACTCTAATTCTCATACACTGTCTTTCTTGTTTGAGTTCCATACTGACTGTGTTCCATACTGATGATCCAATGGGGAAGCCAAAATCTTAGGGGCCAAATTCCTCCATGCAAGCTGAGGAAGGAGGTTAGGAGGACAGAAGGTTGACAATCACAGAAATTGGAAAAGGAGGAAATTAAGTTAGTAGATATTAGTTTTAATTTAAAATTAAAGAAACTATTTTCACTTGAGCAGACAAAATTTAAAATATTGTGCTTAAAGTCCTTAATATTAATGTGGGATAACTATTCTCATTTATATTTTACATTTTTATACTAATATCTACAAAATCAAAGTAAGGAAAAGTTTTGTTAACATCAAATCATTAATTTATTCCTCTGTAAAACTGCTATATGGATTAAAAGTTCTCATCTGTTATGCAGTAAATGTATGAAAGTGACACGTGGACTATGACACATAGTTTTCTGTCCTCATCATGAACAAACCAGAGGGAAGCTTATACTGAATGCATGACCTCCCAGTGACAGAATAAACCCACAAATACAATTTTGTTTTTTAGTATAAAAATGCTGTATGAGCAAACTAAAACTAGTCCAGAAAGGTTCAACAACCAAATGATGCCTTAAATTTACTGAGTTAAGTATTTGATCAGTATTTGTTAAAAATTACTTTACATACAAAAGCTTAAGTAATTGTTTGTTGATTTAAATGACCAAAATCTGTTACTCTTTACATACAGAATATAATGTACAAATAAAAGAAATGTAGAAGATAAAAATAAGAATTGTATTGAAACAAATACATATCCTGTATACCTTTCATTAGACAGAACATCAGGAGGCACATCTTCAAGTTTTCTGTCCAATTCCTTTTCTTTAAAGATCTGTTCCTCAGCGTCCTCTTGGTTTTCATCTTCATCCTGTGTAAGTTTGTGTAAAGGTAGAGAAGACAAGACAGAAAGAAAACCTGTCATCTTGGAAATAGCTTGTCGAATATTCCTTTCTATTTGTTATGAGGTGAAACAGAAACCTCTGCATGCAGAATAGCTACTGTATAAAATAATATTTAACTATATTTTTCAAGAGATTAGCATTATCAAAAGAAGATAAAAGACTCTAGATTACAGTCGAAAAGCTTGTAATGGGTTCAAGCTAATGCATGCTATAGAGGGACAATAAAGTGTGTTAGGTTGCTCCTGGTGAGACAGCAGTTGCAAACCTAGCAATGTCAAGATTCAAATTACCTTAAATGGAATGTAAGGCATCTTGACTCCACCTACCTTACATGTAAGCAATCACAAATATTTTAAATGCAACACCTATAAACACATTTCACACCAACAATGAAGACAAACAGATCCTACTGCATTGTGGATCCACTGTTCCTAGGTGGGGCAAAGTCCATACTACCTGTGTTTGCGTACTGCTGTTGTGCAGCTCACAACACAGCTTCTCTCTTCCAGCTAGAGACAGCTGCTTTAGTGCTTCCAGCTCCTCTAAAAGCACCCTCTCTCTCTCTGAAACCAGGTTTTCATTATCTATTGAGGATCTCTAAATAAGAAAAAAGGTCATGAGAGAATATTGTTTGCGAAAGAAGACACAGGCAGAAATATTAAGCAGATTTCTTTTAACCCCCTGGGACCAACAGACCCTAGTTCTACCTATGATTCGTATCCCATGATAAGGGGTTAAAAGCATATATAAAGTTCAATGCAAAATTTGAAAAAAAAAAAACCAAAAAAGATAATTAAGTCTATATATTAGAAATCTGTGCAACTCAAAGGATATTATTTTATATGCCAATTTTGCATTGAAAATTCAGAATGTTAAATTCACAAAATGCGATGAAGAAAAGCAAAATTGATTTTTCCAAATATTCTCAACTCACTCCCAATTTCCTATTATTTTATATATGAAAGAACATATTTCAAGAGTTCTCTATTTTTCATTTCTCTTTTTAGCTTAAGTTTCCAAAAACTAAATAAAAGTTTTAATAAGAACTTCTATATAAATATTTCTTGCTTTTCTGCAATGATTTTGTGAGTACATTATATACAGCAATTGATAAGAATCCAGCTCCCAAATACCAAGGAGTATATAAATTTAGCCAAGAAAGGGATAAGAACGTTATAGAAATGTGCATTTCTCAAATCAAGAAGAGATGTTTCCCTGGACAAAGAAGATCCAGAAACACACTACTTCAGATTTCCATTCTTGATTTAAAAGACAGATTAAGGACAGATAAAGGTAAACCTTGGAGATGCTAACTGGTGGACTTACAAAACTATAAATATGGGAAAACTGAATATTAATTGCACTTCAGCACAAAAATTTTCCAAAACTGTCAAACAGTTTTGCCACATATGGTCAATAGAATGACTATAAAAACCAAACAATCTTGCAGTCCCTTTTCCAGTGCCTGCAAAGAAAGATAAATAAAATGGTAGAGTACAATGCACTACAACGAGTCAGATTTCTCTAGTAAGACCTAACACTGGCGTGCACATGGAACCTATTCCTGATGTTAAATATTTGTATTAATTCAGATTTTGTCAATAATTTTGATTTTTGTTTAAAAAGTTATATAAAGAACACTACTATTTTAATTGGGGAGAAAAGGGACTCTAAGTCCCATACCTGGGCTAATTGTCTATTCAGTCTCGTAATCTCTTCTTGTAGCTGTTCCTGGTCTTCTCGTTGTCTCTCCATCTGGCGCATGTGTGCCTGCCTTAACAGTTCTGTTGCCTGCTGATGTTCTTGGTACTGGCGTACAAGTTCCTGCCTCATATCTTCCAGTTGTTCTTCATTTAACATTAACTGCCTAGAAGCATCCATGCTTGACACCAAAATCTCATCATGGATCTAGAATAGTTAAAAGAAATTCAACCATAACACATTTTGTATAAATCTGTTAGAATCAATGTTTAAAATAAATATGAAAGCAAGTCCACTATTAATTTCACAAAGCATCTGATATTTTATATAAATAACCATGTAAATAATTTTTAAGAGATGTTTGTCTTAATTATAATTCTTAACACAGATTATCATTATAACATGTTATTCTCCAAAAGCAAAAGAGTAATTTATCAGTTAGTTTAGATGTAATCTAAGGGAAAAGAATACAAAAGGATACTTAAGATTCCTTCTACTCTTACTGAAGCTAAAACTCCATTATTCCTCTTGACATTTGATAGTGGGGAAATAATATAGATATAATACTTTGTATTTTAAAATTTATAAAACCCAAGGAATTTTACCTATTCAATTTATATCATGCAGTGATCACAGTACTACAGAGGACAACTTGATAAGAAACAGTGCCCAATAAATTTTATTTGGAAATAAGTTTTATATTTCACTTTCTCATACTCATAAAAAGTCAACTCCCTAATCGGTCTCTACAAGTACTTCAATTCCTGAAGAGCTACTACTTAAACAAATCATTCTGATTTATTCTGCTTTAAATAGTTACTGGTAAATTAAAGAGTTTTATACTATGTAAAGAGCTGATAATTTTATTTGAATGCCACTAAAAAGATGTAACCTATCCTAAACATTAATAAAAAAAATTGAATTTAGATAATTTAAAAGAGGTAGAATTTATTTTCTGTTAAAGGCACAGTTGATATAGACACAAAATTAATTCTCCATTAATAAATAAGTAAAGAAAAAGAATTAGTAAATACAGACTAGAATGCTTTAAATTGTTTTCTTAGTAGGTAGCTATTTTCTTGTGATAGTATCATTATTAAATAAAGTAAATCTTTTATTCATACATATTGTCAAACTGTAGTATGCTTAACTGACTAAAACAAAATTAATATAGGTGTAACTTAGTAAGATTTTACCATGAATAATGTAAGACAAATAAAAATACCACGAACCAGACTTGTTTTATTTAATAATAATATCAAGTCATTCATATACCTCACAAATAATAAAACACATTCATAATGTGAAGCATAAGTCAAGAGTGGATTTGATTCTTTCCTTCTTCATTAGGAAACATCACTGCTAATATTTGTACAGTGAAGGAAGTCACAATTTTATATATTATTATATTCAAGGAGGCATACTTACAGATTCTCTGGCTCCAAATGTTTTATCTTTGGAGAACAGTTCTTCTGAAATAGTCAGTTCATGGTCCTTTGATTCGAGTATATCAAGATTATCACTGTTTGGTAAAAGGACTTCCTTCCCATCTTCTCCTAACTCCTTACTAAGTGGTTTAAATTCTTCTTTAAATTTCATGTCTGTAGTCTCGAAAGTCTGAAAACCAACAGGACCCTGGGGTAAGTTCCTTTCATTTAAATGTTGTTGTTCTGGTAGACAGAGAGCATGTGCTTGTTTTGATGATATAGTATCTTCTTTTTCTCCAGATAGTCTAGATAGTTCAGTTTGTTGAGCAAATGATACACTCATTGACACAATGACCTACAGAATAAGGTAAATAAAAAAGGATTAGATTTATAAATACCAGCAAGAATTAAAAAGCACTTGCCACTCAAAATTACATTAATTAGAAATAGGCATGGCTTTGTGGTTTTAAACTAAAATACTGTGATAAAGTGATATGAAGATAAAGATTTCCTATTTTACAATGAATCTAAAGTAAAAGTATTATATTACTGGCCTTTTTAAATAAAGTTTTAAAATTCTTACTGTGGCAGCAATGAATGTTCAGTACAGAAATCAGAAAGAAGGAAATAAAAGTCCTTATATTTCTCTCTTCCAAAAAAATCACAACTAACACTTCAGTAATACTTTTCCAAGTCTTCCTCTCTTTTGATATCAATATAGATATGAAAAGATAGAATATTTTTCTTTAAAAATGTGTATTATAATTTGCTTTTACAGCTTAACTATAGAGTATATTTTCAAATTAAAAATATATTTCTATATAATTTTTGATAAGTTTCAAGTCTCAGGTTATACAAATGTATTATAAATTTATTCAATCAATTTTCTGTGTTGGGCACTTCGACTGATTTAATTCTTACACTATTTCAAACACCACTGTGTTAAAATCTTTGTAACTATATCATTATGAAAATCCTTTCTTATTTCCTTACAATTCCCAGAAGTGAAGTACTTGGTTTGGGTAATTGGTAAGTATGATTCTGTAATTTAATTTCATTTTCCACTCCAATTATGATCCTACATCCCTACTTATTTTTGGCCCATCCAGCACAGGTAGTTAGACATTCTGACCAGCAGCCTTGGTTCTGAAAAATCCAAGCCTTTGAGAACCAAACGTATCAATAACTTTATTTCAAGTCCTATCTCCATAGATTATTTGCAATGGGGGATGCCTGGTTGCCATAGTCTAAGATAAAGTATGCCTGGCCTTTGAAACCTTTGTGCCTATTGACCTTCAATCAACTCTTTCCCTGTTGGTCCATGTGGTATAAATGGACTACTGCTTTAATGTCCCATCTTAAACCTGATGTGTCTATTGGGGGTTCCTGATTCCCACCTGGTTCCTGCTAGCCTTCTTACTCCCAGGTGCTGTCTCCTCTAGGTGCTGCATGGAGCCCTGCTTCAGTGGAACAATACTGATGATAACATGAACAACAACAATGAATGCTGTGGCCACCAACTACTAAATCCTTCTATTATTTCTATTGTTTTCTTTAATCCTCATTATAGGAAATTCATTTATCATAATGAAAGAATTCATTATCTTTCATTTATATATTTATGCTAATTTTATTTATTTTTATTAGGTAGGTACTATTGTATTATTACCCCAATTTAATGAGAAAATTATGAAGTGAGATGAAGTAATTTGACCCCCAAAACACAAAGCAACTAAATGGTGAAAGTTGGGGTTCAAAATCCTGTAGTCTTATGTAAGCTTCACCTCCTAAAATGTGGTATTACACTATTGCCCTTCACATCTGAACAAATCTTCCTAGAGGTATAATGGTGCAACAGAATTAGGAAGAATAATTATATTGCCAATAGTCAATCCTGAGAAAATGGAAATGTAGCAACATTAGGAGCCATGTTAAGTGTCTAATCTAAACAATGTTATAGCAGTGATTTGAATGAAGGTGTGTCCAGCTATACAGTTCAAACACCTTAAACACTATACATAATATGCTTCCACTCAGGCGACACCACTACTAGATCTCATCTACCAAAATGGACTTCATGAAGGCCTATGCCAGCTCCCACAGAATCAGAGTTTGGTAATAATGTTCTAGACACTGTCATATGGGAAATATGCCCATTAAGCAAAATGTCAAAAAACAGACATGACAAATTAGTGAACCAAGTAATACAGCTTGGTAAAACGTATCTTCAAGAAATGACACTCAGAGGTGAGACCTCTGGAGCATGTCTCCCTCAGAGACTCCAGTATGGTGTTCAGGCAGGTGGAACTACAAAGCTACGGTGAGGTGTGGAGCTCACCCTTACCCTCAGCTAAGGACTCTCTTGATCTGTTTTCTCAAGTCCTGCTGGCCCCACTCTGCTGAGCTTGCTCCTGTGGTGAAAATGGGCTGCATCCAAACTGAGCCAGTGGTGTGCTCCTCCTGGGAGAGCTGCAGTTGGAGACTGTAGCAGAGACTGAGTGATATGGCTCTGAGGTAGAGGCCACACTCTCTCCACTGAGTGCCTGACCATGCTATCCACAAGAAGGGGAGCCATTTGCCCCATCCTCACAACCCAGTTGCACTGCCCTAACAAGCTTATGCCATGTGGAAGGGGGCTGGCAGGGGGGGCCAGCTTGGGTCCACTATACAGTTCTTGAAAAGGCTATGGAGGAGGCCAGCCAACCTTAGAAGCTGGCAAAGCAGTGGACAGGTGGATGCCAACCTCAGAGCCTTGGACCTTTTAATAACCTCCCCCTACCTTAGAGCTGAAGAAAGCCAGCCCTCCCACGCTCAGTCAGCCCCAGTAGACACAGACACAATCAGTGAATAGCATGGTAATTCCAGACGGGCAGCACAAGGCCAGTTACACACAATGCCTGACACCGACCTGCACCAGAAACCCATATAAAGTGGGCCCAGAACCAACACAACCAGTGGTGGGCTTCAAATCTCAGCAGAGCTAAACCTAACTAGCCACACAGAGGCACAGCCAAAGGGAGACTCTGGCAAGCAACAGATCCTGCTGGAAAAAACGTCACCTCATTGAGCAGCCTCTGAACATACACAATGAACAAGATCTATCCTTAGAGTCAGCCAGCCTGAGGGTTAACAGCCCCACAAATGGGTCAACAGGATTTAAGACTCAACTACAACATCAGGGGCCACATAACTCACCCAAGAAACATTTCTGGAGAAACTAGCTCAGGTGATAACAAACTACCTACACCATAAGGCCCTGATTACAAGCCTGGGAATCATAGCAGACCTACCTAATACATAGAGACAAACCCAAAAAGCCAGACAAAATGGGGACACAAAGACATATGTCCCAAATGAAAGAACAGAGAAATCCTCAGAAGAATAAAATGAAATGGAAGCAACCAAGATACAGATGAAGCATTTAAAACAATGGTTATCTATCTTGAGTAAGTCATAACACCATAAAGTCCTAGAGCAAAACCTAGGCAGAAAAATTTCAGATATCCCATACAGCAATATTTTTGCTGATATGTCTCCTAGAGCAAAGGATATAAAGGAAAGAATAAACAAATAGGAGGTTTGTCATTTCCACCAGGCAAGGGAGCAGTAGGACTCAGCTAGTGAATGATAACACTCCCCTCTGGTGGCTGACGTAGGCTAGAACCCTAGTAGTGCAGGTACTCTGGAGCAGGGAGCTTTGGGGCTCTGCACAATGCATAGTTTTTCCACTAATTCCACAGAAACCATAAAATCAAGCAACGGAAAGAATTCCCAAGAAAGCATTTGGGCCAGGAAGAAACATAATAGAAAAGTTCCATTTTTTCAGTGTTTGAAATATTTTTTTATTCCCAGACAGTAAGCCAAATTTCTGAATAGTTCAGAACACACTAAAGAAGCCCAGACTTTTAAGGGTATTTTATAACTCTGCTTTTTATAAACAGAACATTTAAGCCATTGTTATCTCTGTTACTGAGGGTTACTGTTGACTGAAATTGTTACTGAAATACTCTAAAAGGAATGAAAGTTTGTGCTTCTTGTGCATTAAGTAAATGCCAGTTTTTATATTTCATTATTCAGTCTCTGAACAATATATATATTTCAGAACTTAAGTTTCTGTGAACCAGAAACCTGGCTTCTGCACTCATCCACATATCCCATGAGAACAATGTGTTTGAACTTCCTGTGTAGCTGACCTTAACTGAGGAAAAAACCAAAAAGTCCAACCAAGGTAATTGGTCTCACTTTAAATTCATAACCCCCATCCTTGAAATGGGCCCTCAGCAACACTGGGCGAGTCTACTGAATGTCTGTTGTCCCTTCTGGTCAAGATGGCGTCATGGGCAGATATGGCTTCCCGCTTTGCACAACCACATCAAAATTACAACTAAAATATAGAACAGTCATCACTCAGAACTGTCAGAAATTGAGTTGAATGGAAGTCTGACAACCATGGAATTAAAGACACCACACCCATCCAGACTGGTAGGAGGGGCAGATGTGGCATGGGCTGGTCCTACACCTTCATGTAGTGTACAGAAATTTGGGAAGAATATCTTGGGAGTGAGGAATCCCAGCCCCACACCAGGACCCAAGCCCAGGAAAATAAGTCCCCACAATTTGGCCGCAAAATCCAGCGGGGATTGAGTCTGTAAAAGAAAATTCTGAAGCCCCAAGCAGTTCCTCTTAAAGAACCCACACATGGACTCATCCGCTCAGGCTCACGCCCTCTGAGCTCCAGCACTGGGGTAGCAGCATGAAAGGCACCAGTGGCACACTGACAGAAACTGAAGTGTCTGGCTTCAAGGTGAGCAGAGGCCACTGACCCTTTTCTAAACTCTCCCCCCAAAGAGCCACAGAACTGGCAAGCTGGTGCCATATCTGGACTCCATCAAACCAGCTAACACTGTTTGACCATTCTCAAGATCCCCAAGACTCTATCCCATCCAACCTTATGGGCCACACAAGCTCCTTTTCCATATGAATGGCAGGTCTTGGCTTATGCTTCACAAGTTCCTAAATACTCTCAAACAAGCAAGAGTTGGCCTCAGTGAGCCCCAGGTCCAGCACTAGCAGCAGCCAGCCTAGATTCACAGCTTGGCTTCACCTGGGAATCTCTAAGCCCAGGACAAATAGCAGCCATCTCAGATTGCTTCACAGCTCAGGCAGAGTGGCCCTGGGCAAAACACAGGTTGGTGCTGATCTTGGCCTGCACTATCTGGGAAACCCCAGGACCAGCACACCCAGTGGACAGCTACAGATGACATCGAACTACCATCACCCTGGCCCTGCACAACCTCCATGGAAGGAGGAGGTTCATGCTCAGTGGTCAGAGCCAATCCTTGCAGCTGACTGGCCTGGGTAAATCCCTCCCACTGATTTGCCAACAGTAACCAGGTTCAACAAGAAGAGGTGGTGTACTCAACCCAAACAAAGGGCACACCTCGAGTACCCAGCTTGGGTGATGGGGAGTCTGTGCCACTGGACCCTATTGGACACCTACTATATTAGGCTACACTACCAAGTCAGGGAGTCATAACTGTTCTATTTAATACATAGAAAGAAACACAGGGAGGCTGCCAAAATGAGGAGAAAAAGAACCCAAATGAAAGATTAAACTAAAACTTTAAACTAAAGTTTTAAACTAAACTTTAAAACTAAAAAAAAGCTAAACAAGATGGAGACAAGCAATCTATCAGATGCAGAATTCAAAACATTGGTTATAAGGATGCTCAAAGGACTTAGTAAGGACCTCAGCAACGTTAAAAAGACCCAGGCAGAAATGAAATATATACTAATTGAAATAAAAAACAATTTGCAGGGAATCAACACTAGAGTGAATGAGGCTGAGAATCAAATCAATGATTTGGAACATGAGGAAGCAAAAAAACATTAAATCAGAACAGAAAAAAAAAAAAGGAATCCCCCAAAATGAGGGTAGTATAAGTAGCCTCTGGGACAACTTCAAGAGGTCCAACATTCACATCCTAGGGGTGCCAGAAGAAGAGAAAGAGAAAGAAACTGGAAATCTATTTGAAAAAAATGAAAGAAAACTTCTCTAATTTGGTGAAGGAAACAGACATGCAAGTCCAGGAAACACAGAGAGTCGCAAACAAGATGGATGCAAAGAGGTCCACACTAAGACACGTCATAATTAAAATGCCAAAGGTTAAAGATAAAGAGAGAATCTTAAAAGCAGCAAGAGAAAAGAAGTTAGTTACCTGTAGGGGAGTTCCCATAAAGACTGTCAGCAGATTCTCAAAAGAAACTTTGCAGGCTAGAAGGGATTGGCAAGAAATATTCAAAGTCATGAAAAGCAGAGACCTACAGCCAAGATTGCTCTACCCAACAAAGCTATCATTTAGAACCAAAGGGCAGATAAAGAGCTTCCCAGACAAGAAAAACAGCAAGTTCATCATCACCAAACCATTATTATAAGAAATGTTAAAGGGACTTATTTAAGATTAAAATTGTGAACAATAATATGGTAAAAATACATATCTATCAACAATTGAAATCTAAAAAACAAACTAAGCAAACAAGAATAACAGAGACACGATCATGGATAGATACGGACAGCATTTTTGTGGTTGCCAGATGGGATGGGGGTATGGTGGAATGGGTGAAGGGGTGAGGGGATTAAGAAGTTCAAATAGGTAGTTACAGAATAGCCATGAGGATGTAAATTACAGTATAGGAAATGGAGTAGCCAAAGAACTTATACGCATGACCCACGGACATGAACAATGGTGTGGGAATTGCCTGAGGGAGTGAGGGGTGCTGGGTGGAGTTGGGTAAAGGGGGGAAAACCAGGACAACTGTAATAGCATAAGCAATAAAATATAATTTAAAAATTTTCTGTTTTGTTTTCCATTTTTTATTCCTTCTCCTAGCCAGCCCTTTTCTCCCTCCCTTTAAAGCTCCAACATCATCTCATTCTTTTGGATTCTCAGGTACCGATCTTGATTCTTATTTTAGTAAGAAAACAGATTTAGCAATCAGAAGAGAACTTCCACAGGCTCCAAATGCCTTATTTGAAAACACCCGAATCATGAACCAAATATCTTCTGCCTTCCTTCTTTTATTATGGATTAAACTGTCTTGCTCCAAGCTAATGGCAGCTGTCCAGGGCATGACATTGCCTCTCATTTGCTCAAGGACACCTGTTCTAGCAACTGTTCCTCTCTCTCCTGAATGAGTTGTTCCCCTCCTCTACTTAATCATATTAACATAGAAATATGATGAGAAATCTCTCATCTTACTTAAACCAAGAAAATAGCAACAACAAAAATCTACCACTTAACACCCTTTAGCTACCACTGGATTTCTCTGTTCCTCTTTCAAGTAAAGTCTGTTCATTCTTCTTCTTCACTCTCTTCATGCTTCTCCTTCATTCTCTCAATTCCATTCTAATCAGTTTGTCTACACCACCCCATCAAACGTCTTGTGAAAGTCACCAGTGGTTATGCGTTTTAAATCCAATGGTTAATTTACAGTTTTAATCTTTCTCATCAGATACACATGACACAGTTTAATACATTTTCTTCTTTGTATTTTTAAAAATATATTTTATTGATTATGCTATTATAGTTGTCCCATTTCTACCCTTTACTTCCCTCATCCCTGCACACCCCCTTCTACCAGCACCCCCCTCCCCCACTTAGTTCATATCCATGGGTCGTACATATAAGTTCTTTGGCTTCTCCATTTCCTATACTGTTCTTAATCTCCCCCTATTTTGTACCTACCATTTGTGCTTCTTATTCCCTGTACCTTTTCCCCTATTCCCCCTACTACTCCCCGATAACCTTCCATGTGATCTCCACTTCCGTGATTCTGTTCCTGTTCTAGTTTGCTTACTTTGTTTTTGTTTTTAGGTTTGGATGTTGATAGTTGTGAGTTTCTTGTCATTTTACTGTTCATATTTTTTATCTTCTTTTTCCTAGAAAAGTCCCTTTAACATTTCATATAATAAGGTATTGGTAGTGATGAACTCCTTTAACTTGACCTTATCTGAGAAGCAGTTTATCCACCCTTCCTATTTATAGCTTTGCTGGATAGAGTAATTTTGGATGTAAGTTCTTGCATTTCATGACTTTCAATACTCTTTCCACCCCCTTCTTGCCTGCAAGGTTTATTTTGAGAAATCAGGTGACAGTCTATGGGAACCTCCTTTGTAGGTAACTGTCTCTTTTTCTCTTTCTGCTTTTAAGATTCTCTCCTTACCTTTGATCTTGGGTAATGTAATTATGATGTGCCTTGGGGTGTGCTTCCTTGGGTTCAACTTCTGTGGGACTCTCTCAGCTTCCCTGACTTCTAGAAAGTCTATTTTCTTTACCAGATTGGGGAAGTTCTCTTTCGTTACATTTTCAAATAAGTTTTCAATTTCTTGCTCTTCCTCTTCTCCTTCTAGCACCCCTATGATTCGGATGTTGGAACATTTAAGTTGCCCCAGAAGTTCCTAAGCCTCTCCTCATTTTTCTGAGTTCTTGTTTCTTCATTCTGTTCAGCTGAATGCTTATTTCTTCCTTCTGCTCCCAATCGTTGATTTGAATCCTGGTCCTTCCCTTCACTGTGGGTTCCCTGTACATTTTGCTTTATTTTACTTTACATACCCTTCATTTTTTCTTACTTTGTGACCATACTCAACCATTTCTGTGAGCATCCTGATTACCATTGTTTTGAACTATCCATCTGATAGGCTGACTATCTCTTCATCATTTAGTTGTATTTTTTCTTGGAGCTTTGACCTGTTCTTTCATTTGGGATATGGATATTTATTTATTTACTTACTTATTTTATCTTAGTGAATCTTTTATGTTGTACGGGGCAGAGCCTTAGTTATTCACCAGGGCAGGGTGAGCCATGTTGCTGCACTGTGGTGCTGTATGTTGGGGAGGGGTCTGAGAAGGAACAATGTCACTTGCTCAGGTCTCAGCCAGCTTTCAGCCACTTCCCCTGTTACCCACAAGCAAATTGGGCCCTTCTGGTGCTGATTCCTAGGTGGGGGTGGTTTGTGTACATTCTAGGACCCTGTGGGTCTCTCCAACAAACTCTCTTCAAAGCTGGGAGTTTCTCCTGTTGTCAAAACCCACACAGGTTTTGACAGTCAGAAGTTTTGAGGCTTTATTTCCCCACGCTGGAACCCTAGGTTGTGTGGTCTGTCTCACTCCCCAGTTGTTCCTTTTGGTTTTTCTGCTTGCAAATGTGGGACTGCCCAGTCTGTCAACAGCCACCTTGCCATGCCAGTCTCTGCCCCTCCTACCAGTCTGAATGAATGTTTCTTCTTTAACACCCTGGTTGTTGGATTTCCACACAATTTGATTTTCTGGCAGTTCTTGTTATTTTTTGTTTATAAATTTGTTGTTGTCCTTCTTTTGGTTGTGCAAGGAGGCAAAGTGTATCTACCCATGCTTCCATCTTGGCTGGAAGTTCAGAACTTTCAGTTTAATATTTTCTTCATACACATTTATTACTTGTCTTCTGTAATACAGTCCTTTGCTCTTTCCATATTTAAATTAGTGCTCCTCTCCATCTCCACTGTTCTTCCTCGTTTCTCTAACTTCTAAACATGGGCAATCTCCAGGCTCTCCTAGACCCCTCTTTATTAATACTCACTGTATTAGTGTTTTTCAATTTTTTTCATTGCAACCATAGTAAACATACACAAAACAATAAAAAATGTTTTATACTGTGGCCCAAAGCAAACATATGTACCTGTGTGTCTTTATATAATTGAACCTTTCTATTTATATTTAAAATCCTGGTCACAAAGCAATAAACTGATGTCTTAACTTAAAAATAAGTTACAACTCACAGTCTGAAAAATATTGTCCCATATACTAACTACCATATTTACATGTCTACTTTTATCTTGTTTGCTGGACTTGAGGTTTACATATCCAACCAGTTCCTCACATTTATATTTAGACATTTAACAAGTGATTTGCATTTAATAGGTCGAAATTGTAATTCTTAAGTCTCCCATTCCTCTCCAGAAACTATTGCTATGTAGTCTTTTCTATCCTCCATCCAACACCTAAGTAAATAGCAACTTGGTTTCTCCACTTAAGTCAAATAAGTTGGAGTAATATTTTACCATGAAGGGAATGCCCTTGCCCCTTTCCCTGTATTTCTCCCTCTGCTATCTGGTTACACTTGCTGAGGAGATACATCTGTGCCAGGATTTCACAGTATTTCACCGAATGGGTCCCCTGCAGTCCTGGGAGTGGCAGGACTGAAGCAAACCTGCACAACTGGCAGCTGGGCAGGTGGCCTTCATACTCTTGCCCAGTCTCCATGGCTACCTGTTAGAGACATTCTTGGAGTAATTCCTGACTTCCCTCTTTCTCTTACATCCCACTTTTTAAAAAGTTGCTCAACCTGTCACCTTCATGATCTATTCTCTAACTTCCTTCCAGATCTCACTTAACCTCACTTTAAAAGTGAGGCTGTCTGTGATAATTCTGTATAATATATATAATGTTTAATCCCCACAGAATTTTCCAGTCTTATTACTCAAGTTGGTTCTTCTATTCAGAGTACTTATCATCTGTGCATTGTCATCTGCACCAATTAGAATGCAAGGTCTATCGGAGCAAAGTTTTCTTCTCTTTTCTGAGCACTCAGAATACTGCCTGACAGTGGAATGTAAATGAATGTCAAATCACCAGTTGACTCTATTGTGATCTATACTGATAATCACTACACGTTTTAGGCTTCTTCTACTTACCCTGTGCTTTTAAAACAATGATTTTCAATCTTTTCTCATCACCACATAAAGAGATATAGGGTAGAGAGATATAGGGTAGCATATAATCCAGTCAGTACTGGTGACTAATACCAACAATCTGTATTATTCTAGAATCGAGGTGGGGCATCATGTTGTTTCTTGGACCATAATTCCTTGGTTGCCTTTGGAACAGTTTTCACTGACTTGTACTTTGGTGCTCTGCTATCAGCTTGGATGAATGAAGCTTTACAAAACATACTTATATCATCTCCATTATCACAGTAATATGACTACTTTAAAAATACATTTATGAGTTTTTGCTATCTACTAGGTGCTTTATATATATTAATTTATTGAATTTTTATAAGAATTACTATTGTACTTATTATTTTCCTCTTTAACATTGGGAGAACTGAGACTCAGAAGTTGAGTAACTCTCCTAACATCATAAATCTAGTAAACCAGAAGTACAAGAATTTAAAGCATGTATCCTTTACTAAACCTCATGCTCTGCATTGCTATCCTATGATGCCCTCTTATAACATTCCACTGAGAAATTTATGTAAGAGCTAAGTGCTACAGAAAACCTTCATTTCTCTGAATAACTAGATAATAAGAGCTACATAAAAGTGATGGTGCTTCAACTTTTTAGTTTGATATCCAGGAACTAAACATTCAATTCAGATACAGAGGTAAGTCCTTATGGCCTACATATTTCCTTGGGTCTTAACCTCTTCATCCAATTTATGTTTAACCTAATTCTTTACGTATTTCCTATATATCCTATCAATTAACCTCCTTAGAAATACATATACTCCACTGGGGCTGTTATACTGGAACAGTTGAAATAATGTAAAAAAATGGGCTGACAAACTCAGAATTCAGCTGCTGGATGTAAGGACTCAATCAGATATGTTCATTTTTAAAGAGAATACAAAGACAAAAGAAATGGGATCATAAAGGTACACTAGGTGATATACTTGGTATTCAAGAGCTTAAAAGAATGGCTCTGGGCATAGCAGCTAAGAGTATATATAAATATGACTACCACAGTAACTTCTCTGGGAGAAGATAGGCAAAGGTAATACAGAAAGGAGCAACCACCTTCTTTCTCATTTCCTACCATATTCCCCACCTTTAAGGAAGACCAAACTCCTTCATAAGGGAACTGCTCACAAGGTAACAAATTTACAAAAACTTGTTTTGGTATTCTAAAAAGTTTCTAATTATTGTACTATTCCACATCAAGAGAAGATGCTTCCCACAAAGACATTCGCTTAAAGGCAATTGTTGGTTGATACCAGTATCTGACAACTTAAAGATGTGTATGAAACTTGTAACAAAAAAAAAAAAAGTGCACTGCCATCAATAAAACTACATTTTTTGAAGATTCAAAGGGAATACAAACCACAATAATCTTCCAGACAAACCATGAACTTACTTTAGCTACTTCTTCTTCTAATTGTTCTTGGTACTGTTTTTCCAGCAACTTAACCATATTTGTTTCCTGTTCCACTCCAAATTCACCACCAGAAGACTAAATTAAAAAGCAAAATATGACACACTTATTTACACTAATTATGCACAACTTATTTTTAAACTTCTACTCTCAAGTATCTTTTAAAAAAAATCCTATTTCTTAGAAAACTACGAATTTTAATAAATTTTAGTTCTTAATTAAAAATAATTCTAGTGAATAATTCTACTACATAATTGTACTTACTACTGTGAATTTAACAAAGATGCAAAATGAGAAAATATTTACATATTTATAATTATTAACATATGTTCAAGGGTAAAATAAAGACACTTCTTAAATATAATGAATAAGATGTGTGTATTTGATTTTAAGTAACATTAACAATGGCTGGCTTTGCTACAAGCAAATTTCTATTCTCCTCAGCACTTATTAATAGTATCCAATTTTCTATAAATACAAATTATTTTTATAAACAGAAAAAGACATAATTGGTTTTTAAAAATGTAAACATGTTCTTAGCATGAAAGTATTTCTTTATTCACTAATTATCTGAATGTCAATCAAAGAGATACTCCACACCGGATGGGTATGGAAGAATAAAAAAATGTAGCCAGTATCTCTCCTTTATATCCAGAATCTTCATTTTTTTAAAACTTAAGAACTAAAAATCTACTAAGACCAGGGTTTGGCAGTTCTAAGTCTGAAAAAAGCCACCATAAATCGGGACTACACACAATATTGAGGAGAGGCAGAAGGTGGTTTACCTATATGGCTTATATGGTAAAAGATGAGGGCTTTTATATATCTCTTGGCCAGTGCTAAAGGAAGCCTCATCCATTGTTCCAGCTCTAGCATCTTGGGTTCAGGAGATCCCTAAAGACTATTCTAGAGATGATCTGGCCCAGCTTCCCATGGTGAGAAGAAAGGCTGCCAGCCAGGGCACTGAAACTAATTTGTTACATAGCCCATGTAATACAAAATAAGACAAGTTTTAAATGAGAAAATATTCAGGGAAAAAAACCCTCTATTCTTCTGGGTCTTTCATATTAGGCATTATCCTCATATTTATTATGCTTAGTTCTCAGCAACTATTTATTCGATAATTACTAACAGACATAAAAATGGTAGTTAAGAAAGAAATTAGTGCACATTACAGTTTAAAGATAAAATACCTCTATTGTACTATCGATGTTCTGTTTTACACAATTTCCATAGTGTATGGTTTTCCGTACATCAGATTCAGTAGTTACCCCTGAATCAGTGGAGAACCTAAATGTAAATAAAAGAAGGTGAAATAATTAGAGCTGTGTATAAGTTTTACTGTTAGTCTAGATTGATTTATTTATATTTAAGATTTTATTTATTTAATTTTTTAGAAAGAGGGGAAGGGAAAGAGAGGGGGAGAAACATCAGTGTGTGGTTGCCCCTCACATGTCCCCAACTGGGGACCTGACCCGCAACCCAGGTATGTGTCGACTGGGAATCTAACCAGAGACCCTTTGGTTCGCAGGTCTGTGCTCAATCCACTGAGCTATACCAGCCAGGGCCCAAATTTAAAGCATGCATGAAAGTGTGCTGGGCAGGGGGAACAAAAATGATATGTCAAGAGTTACAGATACTATATCTTCAGTTATATTTTTTAACTTTTTCCACTTAAAAGTAAAGTAACATAATTGAGTGATAGAGTATTTTAACATCACCATTGAATTTCATGTCATTTTATAAAGTCTACTACAAATGTACAACATGGACCTATTTATATATACAAGTATTTTTTAGAAGTTATAGATAATATTATTGACTAAAAACTTTATAAAATCTTATTTTTTATTAAAAAATTATTTATATGCACATACATACACATCAAAAAATAAAAAGGTCTGGAAGAACACACATGAAAGGTAGCAATGACCACCTCTCTTGGAACTGGGGAGCAATGGCAATGAAAGATTCTTAATTTATACACCATCACTTCTGAAATGTTTTTATTTTTAATCTTTATTATCTTTTGGTATTTTGTAAAAAAATATTGGAATGCTTAACTTGGGCCATAAAAATAAAGTAGGATTAATATTTAGGTACCATGGGGAAAAGATTAAAGGGGAAAACTGTGATTTTCTTTTCAGCTAACACAATTTCTCACTCCCATTTTCATGTGTGCCCACACTGCCTTCTCCCTTCCACCCTCAGCTAGTCCACCTCCTCCTTTCCTTCTTCCATTCTCTTCTTTCACTCTGCCCCCAAATGGCCAGACACGAGTTGTCATCGTCCCACTTCATAACTTATATAACTAACCTCCTACTGACAGACACTTGTTTCCAAAGGTTCACTACTACAAACAATGCTACAGTACAGATCCTCATGAATAAATTTTTTGCATCCATCTATGGATGTTTCTAGATGATAAAATCTTACAATTGTCAGACTTAATATTTGAATTTTTAATATAATGCCATGTTCTAAATGTTACTTTAATCTTTATTCCCATAACGGTATCATTTAAATATTTTCTCAAAACTTGGCAACAATGAAGTTCTAACAGTCTTACAACTTTGTTACACGCATGGCCTGCTATTGACCAAGTAAGCTCTTCGCCAAGTAAGCTGTGACTCGCCTATTCATGTTTTATGTTCCCATTAAACAAATGGAAAAAATCATTTCCCTTGACTTTCTTTTCGGCTGTTTCCTGCTTTCTCCTATCTTTCTCCTTTTTTGTCTCTGTTTCCCCATTGCTTCTTATATGCACTATTCTGATCCTGGCTTCATGTCTTAATTCTTATTGTTACAGCCTAGAAAACTTTCCTGATTGCTTACTGAGCCACTAAGATCCAAACTTCAAAAAAGTGCTGTTAAATCACAATGAGTTTGTTCTGTAGCTTTATAGCATTTCAAAGCATTTATTCCAAATTCAAAAATGTTTGGCTAAAACCGAATTCATTGTTCCCTTCTTACAATGAAGGTCATACTCCCCCACCTGCCCCGTTTCTCTACTTGACTCCAGCACCATTATTCTCCATATACCCTCTGCTTTGCTCCCAACACAACTCCATCCCAATGTCTCATATTCGTCCCTTCATTTCCTTTTCTCCAGGAGCCACTCCAACATTACAGAAATGTACAGGGATGGGCAGTGAAAAATACCAGCGATGGGTTAAAAATACCCGAGGGATGGATTCTAGCACTTTGATTGTATCTCCATGTTATAGTCCCCAATCATTACTTCTTAAAAATTTTGTAAATAATTGATTATATTGAAGTACCCTGCAGGAAAGGACCAATTTATATACATCTCAATTTTCTTCCATGGCATCCAGCCAAGGTTCTTCCCTCATAATCTTAAAGGTAGTTATTATGATCATTATAGAGATGCTTAAAATATCTACCCAAAATCATACAGGCAGTAAAAAGTCGAATTAGAGGTCAAATGCAGGTCTGTCTGACTTACACCTGTGGTCCTTCCAATCCCTCACTATGAGGAGGGGACTCCCCCCTCAAATCCTGTAATTTATTTATAAAAAATTGTGTATTTATTTTTACATGTTTAAACTTCAGTCACCTTCAAAGTACTCTCTACTTGATGCAATACACTTATCAAGACTTTTTTCCCCACTGCTCAAAATGGTTTTTGAATTTGTCAATTTTGATGCCTTTTCGTGTTTCTGCCATTTTTTGTTTTACCTCTCCCACATGAGCAAAAAGTTTCCTTTTGAGGACTTTTTTCATCCAGGGAAACAAAGAAGTCACCTGGGGCGAGATCAGGTGAATAGAAAGTGCATGGCATGGGATCATGTAGTTTTCGGTCAAAAACTGCTGAACGCTCAGCGCCGTATGGGCAGGTGCGCTCATAAATCACCCACCATAAGTCTTCAAAATAATTCACTGAAGCTGAATGCATCCTCTCACAACAAAACCATCTACCCTGACTGATACGGGTGGGTTCCTAGAACACTCGCCTAGTGGGGGAAGCCTGTACTACAAGGGACCTGCCCTCCAGAAGGTAATAATGTTTTTTTTCAGAGCGCCCTCATTTATCCCCAACAGGCTTCTTATACAACATAACTAAATATTTGTTAAATGAATGACTCAAATATTTTTCTTAAACTAGCTCAAGAGTATACCTTAGGTGAACAGAATACTCTTCATTCAAGTGTTACGGTTGTGTCCATATATGTGATAACATTTACAAGAAATAACTGGCTCATTATTATTAGTAAGAGGGAGCATGGCGGTCAGGAAACCTCTTTTTGGCAGAGGTGGGATGGTGAAACTATTATAGTTGAAAGCTACATTTCCACTGAGTATTACAGAAGCTCTGAGAGAGGGGGGTGAGCTGGAAAAAACTCAAATGCAGGAATAGCAATGTAAGCCTACATTTCCACACAACTCCCCTTCATTTATGGCTTGGAGAGGAAGCATCACTAATTAGAGGAATGCTACTTGAAATACTTTAACTGGTTATTAGAGAGTTTTTGCTATCTATTTTTCACATCAAAAACCTTAAAGCAGTGGTTTCCAAGTGACAATCTATGGACTGCCTGCATCAGAATTACCTTGTTACAACTACAAGTGTCCAGGTTTCATCTCAAAGGTACTGAGTCTGTAATTTTAAGTATTCAAAAATAATACTGAGTTTCAATAATATAAAATTCAAAATTTAAATTAAATTTCTGATGCATGGTTAAGTTTGGGGACAACTCATTCAAATAAAACAGAAGTTTTATAAGGCTGTGCCAGGGCTGGGTGAACAACTCCAAAGCCTACACAGATCCTAAATAAAAGGATAAACATACTGCTTTCAAGAAACTATGGATATTCAATGTTTCTGTCACCAAAAATTTGTCTTCAGGTCAGTGCCTATGGAGATATCAGTTCTAAAAGACCAGAGCCAACTAGATTTAGATGAAGTATCTGAGGACTTGACAGAGACAGTTAAATACTATAGCATACTTCCCAAATAAATTATTATAAACTGTTTATTCATTTAACAAATATTTACTGAATACCTTCTGTGCATAAGGAATTATACAAGGTTTGGAATATAATAGCGACTAAAAAAGACAAAAATCTCTACTCTTTTAACACTTAAAGTCCTTCACAGGAGACAGACAATAAGCAATACAAACTACCCTCCAAAAAATTATATATATACACACACACAATTTTTTCATTTTATATATATAAAAAAATAATATTAAGTAATATGGAAAAATGAAGCAGAAAATTAGGACACAGAGTTCTAAGCGGTGATATTAATTTAAACAGGGTGATCAGAGCAGGCCTCATGGGAACATGACATATGAGTAAATACCCAACAGAGAAGAGTGTGTGGGCATGCAAATAGGCGGAGAAAGATCATTCTAGGTCAAAGGAACCCCTGAGGGACACTTGATCCTGTCCAAATGTCTACTGAGACATTTGGTTTATATGAAAAGGTCCTTAAAGTTTGGTCCTATTGGAATCAACCATGAGCATCTTTGGTCCATGCCAAATGGTCCTTCATATTTGGTCCTGTCAAAAAACATCTGTGCTTAGAAAATGTACCCAAGTTCAAATAATTCATGTTTATTTATACTTTTGGTTTACAGAATTAATACATAAAAAATACTATCATGTTTGTCCCAGCCAGGTGGCTCAGCGGGTTGGAGCATCATCCCATACACCAAAAGGTGTGGGTTTGATTCTGGGTTGGCACATACATAGGTTGCAGGTTTGATTCCCAGCTGGGGTGTATGTAAGAGGCAACCGATCAATGTTTCTTTTTATATCTATCTATCTATCTATATCTCTGTCTCTATCTCTATCTCTACCTCTACCTCTATCTCTATCTCTACCTCTACCTCTATCTCTACCTCTATCTCTATCTCTATCTCTATCTCTGGTAAAGCATATCCTTGGGTGAGGATTAAAAACATACAATCATGTTTTATTGGTTCAATAATTGTGTTGTGACTGTACTGCCAATAATGACTCTTCTCACCTCAATAATCTAGCTGGTAAAGGCACATGGGGATAGGTAGATGTACTGGGGTTTGAATCTTTCAGAAGAGTGGGAATTAGGTATTGAGAACATTTTGGCATGGAGCAAATGTCTCCATGCACATTTGATAGGATCCAATGTCCACTAATTAAAGGAACAGCAATGAAAAGTCCCTAAAGCAGGAGCATACCGATGGTTTGAGGATTTCACGTAGACAGGCTAGTGAATAGTATATGACAGGCAAGTCAGTAGGAGATACAGTCAGAGAGGTAACAGGGATACATCAGGTAGGACCCAGTAAGGCAGTGTAAGAACACAAGAGCATTGAAACACCCAGATCTATCTTAAGTTTTAAAAGATGAGTTCTGAAGCTCTGTTGAGTTCAGACTCTGGGGAAGAGTTAGGGTAGAAGCAGGGAGATGAGTTGTTGTCATAATCCAGAGGGACATGATGATGGCAAAGACTGGGGGTGGGAGGGATGGTGAGAAGTAGACCATTTTGTATATATTTTAGAGGTAGAGATAACAGCATTTACTGATAGATGAAAATGATCTATGAGAGGAAGAGAAGTCACCACAGATGGAGATGGCCACAGAAAAAACACATTTTGAGGGGAAGATCCAGAGTTCTATTTTGGACATGGTTAATATGAGCATCAGACAGTCAAATGGAGAAAGTCCAGCCACGATTGGAATGACCACATCTTAGAGTCCTTGTGTATTCCCCACATAGAGTAGTAAAGACTAGGCATACCATAAACAACAAATACATGCACACTGCCTCACTCAATCCAGCAGATTGATAGCAACATGCATCTTTATAAAAAAAGGTGTAAGTAAAACTCCTATTCAAAATATTTAGTTTACATTAACATTTATTTTATACATTTTAAGATAAAGAATTAACCTCCTGTTCTTATTTCTTGATAATGCTACTTTCCATCTCTTTCAAATCACTTTAAATTACATTTTTTAATTAAAATGATCATACTGTGATTGTTATTAAGCTACAAATACAACTGAATGAAATTATAAGTAGATGGGTACCTTGGTTGAACTGTGGATTCACTAATGGCTTGAAGCCTTTTCTGCAAACAGTGGATCTCTGCCCCATAGTTTTCTTCAGTTTCTTCCAATTGTTGCTGCAAGGAGGTTATTAGGTTTTCTAATTCTTGGACTTGTCCTTCAAGTTGTTTAATTTTTTCAGTATCTTGCAGAGTAGATAACTTGCTTTTATGACAGACATCTAAATTATATGAACAGAAAAAAACACACATTTAACACAAATTTCTTAGTTAAATACCACAATCACTTTTTTGTGTGTGCAGAGAATATTTATCCCTCTTTGAAAAAATAATGCTTTTTAGTACTAACAACTTGGGTTTCAATTCAAACTCATTTTCACTGATAAAAACCAGTAAACATGAATAGTGTAATTCAAGATCACTTCTATCTTTATAACCATAGTACCCCTAAGTCTACCATTCTTATGTCTTTTAACTGAAAACAATTTAGAATCACGAAATGTAAGAAGCTGGGAAGGGATGAAAGAGATGACTCCAAACTTTTCATTTTGAGGATGGGAAAACTGAGACAAGAGAAGTTACAATGAAATGCCCAAGGCTGTCTCAAATTTTTAAATAACAAACACTGAATAGTTGGTATAAAAATACCACATTGTGGTGTATAATCAAAATTACCAATGTCTTGCAAATTAGTCATCTGAGACTGGGTTGATAAAAATTCTGCTTCCTCCTTTGGTAGGTTTTCCTCTGCACATTCAAATTTCTCATGATCTATCTGCTGCCCTTGAACCTATTGAAAGTAACAGAAGAAAAATGGTGATGTAAATATACGATCCAATATCTAGAAAACTGTATTAAGGCAACTTAACATTTAAAAATGTTTTTTTTTCAAAATCACCTAAAATTGTGATATAAATATTTTCCTAAGTTATTCCATGTACTCTTTTGATGCAGTGATTCACATCCTATTCCCTTCAAAGCTCTGAAATTATATTAGTTAAGTATAATGTTCTTTCATATCCAGGAGGAAATTCATATACTACAAAAGCAGGAACTGTACAGAATCTTAGTAAAAAACTCTTAACAATATTTATATGACTTGGTCTTATAAAATTCTGAATAAATTTTATATCATCAGATCATATAACTTTTATTCATCTCTGGATATTACCTATGTGCAATCTGGTAACTGACAAATGGTACACTGTTCTTTACACAAAGAGAAGAAACACAAAAACAGGTAAATCTCAGCTTATTTCCTTAACTGTTAAAACAGGGCAGCAATAAATCAGGTGTGTATGTATAGTCATTCATCAAATATTTAATAATCATCTACTATGGGGCCAATATTGTGAAAATAGAGAATAAGAATAAAAACTCAGTAAAGATATGATATATCTGCCCTCAAACACTTTACACTCTACTTGGGGAAATAAACTAATCAGAGAAGTGCTGAATTATAAAGTTTGACCATAAAAGCAATGGCAGAGAAGAAAGACAAATGTGGGTCTGAGTTATAAAGGAAGTCAGATTTGACTTGTGCCTCAATCATTCTGGGCCATGATTAGGAAAGGCAATAAGGAAGAACGAGGAAGAGCATTTGTGAAAGAATGCCCTGTTCTAGAAGTAGTGAAGACAATGGTCTTGCTTAGAGGGGTTTAATTAGGGTAAGCATGGGGAAAATATACTGGATAGATAAGATGGATCTAGATTACTGAACAACTGAAAAGCAAGAGGAAAGAGACTGCACGATAGAGCAGATGACATACAGAGGCTACTGGAGAAACAGGTGTGCAACAAGAGGATAAAAGCTATTTCCCATGAAGGTTATTTTAGTTGGTTACTGCCCTTATCAAGTCCTCCCGCTCCTACCCCCTAAGTACATTTCAACAGAGGACCTTGCCTCCTACTTCCCAGTGAAAATAAAGTCCACCAGTAAATTCTTCACCTTCCAGCCCAGCCTTTCTGTATCTTCATTTAATGTATTCAGCAAACACTCATTAAGCCTTTATCATGTAATAAACAAAGCACTGTGCTAGGAAGAAGAACTAAAAATAAAGACAAGACTCCTTGATTCTGAAGGGTTTTGAATCTATTGGAAGAGGCAGAAGAATAAACAAATAAATGTAGTAATATGAAAAATAATGTCATACAAATGCAAGTTTGTATAAGAAACTATGGGAACAGAGGAGAAAGACAGGTAGGTAATCAAGTATTTCAAATAATGGAAAAAGGTACATGCTGTAAGCCAAGGCTTGTACAGATGCTAGGAGAATGGAGGGAGAAATGCCTAAGTCTAAGGACTGGAGGGGGAAGGCAGCGTGAAGGAGAAAGAACAGCGTACAAAAAGCTCACACGTGTGAAAAATCAGGCTGCGTTCGGGACCCTAAGTAGTTCAGTGCAGCTAAAATGAGCAAGAGGCTTAGAATAAGAGGCTAACAAGTTAGGCGGTGGGATGTTGCAATGCTGACTGATCCCAACCAATCTCTGGGATGCCTCCCTCTGTAACTATAGCTAACTAAATGGGTAAAATGTGAAATTCACTTTTACACACTGTGCAGAAAAGAGATGGCCCTTGGCTGTCAACTTGGACCTCAGCTGGTAAACAGTAGCCTCCACTAAAATAAAACTTCCCCTAAATGGTGAGAATGTTTCATGCTTCAACTGAGCAAACACTGTGGTTTATGGTGAACACGTGCTTTCCTTTGGCTAGAAGTCTGGATTTCTGCTGGGCAGAGGATGCCTATATGACTGATACCTAATAACAATAATTTTTTAAAAACCCACAGAATCCCAGGCTTAGGTAAGCCTCCTTAATAGACAACACTTAGCACATACTGTCACAACCTACTGCTATAGAAATTAAGTGTGTCCTGTGATTCCACCAGGAGAGGATGTTAGAAGTTTGTCCCTGCTTTCCTCCAGATTTTAGCCCATGTGCCTTATCAAACCTCTTCAAGACTGATTTTGTCTTGCATTCTTTTGCTGTAATAAAACTCATCTTTGAGTACAACTGTATGTTGAATCCTATCCTTCTATGCAACCATCACTGAATCTGGAGGTGGTCTTTGGGACTCTCAACCCACCCATACTTTGTGCCTTATTATAGAGACATCTAATGTGCAAGTTACAGTGATAAAGAGAATGAAAAAAATGAGTCACCTTGGCCCTATCACTCCTCTTTCCTTCCACATAAACTATCAAATTCTTTCTTAAAATATCTTATGAATTGTCCCTTCTTTTCTCCCTCCAAATGCCACCAGATGAATCTTCCTAAAAGTACAACTTCCTGATGTCCAGCCCATAATCACCTATTTCCAACAGCTTTTAAATGTCTACAAGATAAAAGTCCAGCATAGTATTCAAAGTATGGTATAGCTAGCTATCCTCTCTAATTTTAGAGTCTGTTATTCTCTCAGCAATATGTCCTAAATATATCACACCTACACCTCCAAGACTTTGATCATGTATCTCTCCCATCGGGAATGCTATTCTCCCTCCCCTTCCTTATGCAAGTCTACACACCATTCACGGTCCAATTCAAAAATCACTCCCTTCAAAAAATCTTCCTTAATTATTATTTATTTAATAATAAATAATAAATCAAACATTTGCCTACCTGTTTGCTTACTTTTAAAAGTACTTTTCTTTTAAATATTTAATTAAATGTTGCCTTGGATAACTATTTCATATATGTACATCATATCCTTTCAATGAGTTTATAAAGTCAATCAATTTATAAATTCCTTAAGTTTAGTGGCTTTATTTAAATAGTATATTGCTTTATTTCCAATGCATAGAACAGCCTGACACATAATTTAACAAATAAAAATTACTAGTTACATAACTGAATGGGAACAAAGTATGTATCTTTCATTTCTTTTATACTCCCTTCAGAGTGTATTGCAATATGTTGAAGGATCAAGGGGGTAGGGGAGAAAACTGTCTAGAATAATCCCCAAGTTTCTGGTTAAATGCAATTTTTCAAAACTCAGAAGAGAAGAGAAACTGGCTTAATGGAAATAAATTAATAAACTTCAATTTCACCCTTATGTTCATTGAGGCATACCTAAAGAATATTCAGGGACAGAGATACCCATTTGGATACAGGAATCTGCATCTCAGGAGTAAGAAGGGATCTGGGATAGAGATCTGGATGCCAGGGGAGTGGATAAGAACACTGCACACCTGGTGACTGTAAACAGGGTGGGCAAAGCCCACAACAAAGGCTGAAATGCCACAGAACTGAAATCACAGCTTAGGGAAGAAAATATTTTAAGAAAGCAGCAAATATCCCTGGCTGGTATGGCTCAGTGGATTGAGCACTAGCCTGAGAACCAAAGGGCTGTGGGTTCGATTCCCAGCCAGGGCATGTGCCTGAGTTGCAGGCCAGGTCCCCAGTAGGGGGCACACAAGAGGCAACCACACACTGATCTTTCTCTCCCTCTCTTTCTCCCTCCCTTTTCCTCTAAAAACAAATAAATAAAATCTTTAAAAAAAAGAAAGAAAGCAGCAAATACTATAAAGTCAAACAATTACAGAATTAAAAGAAAAACTGGCTCAAGATATATTGAGCATGTGCCCTGGCCAGAGTGGCTCAGTTGGCTAAGTGTTGTCCTGCAAAGTCAAAGGTTGCCAATTCAATTCCCAATCATAGCACATGCCTGGGTTAGGGGCCTGGTCTAAGATTGGGGCACATGAAAGAGGCAACTAATCGTTTCTCTGACACATGGATGTTTCTCTCCCTCTCTTTCTCCCTACCTTCCCCTTTCTCTAAAATAAATAAATAAAATCTTTAAAAAATTAAAAAAGATATACCAAGCACATATTTAATACCTAAGATTGCAAAGTCAAGGTAAGATTGTAAATCTAGGCTATAGAAGTGTTCTTTTGGGGACCAGTTTTTCTTGTTTGTTTTCTTCTAATTGTTTCCTAATTAAAAATAATGTTTTACTTTTCATACTTTTCAACATCTTTAAAAGCTAAAGACCACATAAAACTGACAAATTTAAAGAATCAGGAACAATGGGCTCCCATTACTACGTGGCAACATCAGGGTGAAGCTGAGCGGCCTCTGCTCGCTTTAGATGACGTATGTTTTCCCCAGGTTTCACTTTTCCAGCTTTCACTTGGTCTTCATTTATTTTAAAAGCTAAGCCTTTGTAGGCATTTACGTCAGTGACCTCTGACATACACCTCCTCTTCCCCCCCTATAACTCAATTAAAATGATAGTGAAGAATCTTAAAATGTAAATCCATAGTCAATGAAATAAGAGATCAAGAGAGATTTCATGAAATTTCTGGAAAACTGAAGAGGGTGTAAGAGCTGACAAAGCAGGGTGGAGGAAGGAGCAGCCTAAAGCATGCACGAAGGGAGCCACAGTACAGGAGACAGCTGACTTGCCCAGCAGAACCCTAGAAAAAGTGTTGAAAAGAAATCTGACATGTATAACACGGTGTGAAACATGCTCGCTGTATTCTAAACAACTAAACTATTTACTATTTTTCTCTGAAACATACAGACCCACTGGTTTAGAGTCATATGTAAAATTAAATGTAACACTTTCACAAAGTTTACTGTGAGACATTTTACATATATTTTACTTTATCATTTCAAAAACTCTCTAAACAATTTTTGACTTGCAGATATTTATTCAACTCACTAATATTGTAATTATCTACTTCTTCATGTTCACTTATTTAAGAAATTTGTGGTCAATGAAGCTTATAAAATAGCAGGTAATACAATAAATGCAAACATTAAGATACATTTTCCATTTCACAGACCTTACTTAATGGTGTCTGAAGTACCAAAAGTTTGTTGTATTCTTCTGTTACTTTGTTGAGAAGAGTTTGCATATTTTCTTGAAAGTCTAGACAATAAACAATTAAAATAATTTCACTCCACAGAAAAAGTCTCCTTCTTTCAATAAGTATTATTCATCTACTCATTATTCATATGCCTGCTAAAGATAAACTTCATATATTTAGTAATGAAGACCCCTAAAATCTCATTAATGTAAAATAGCCAGAATGAAGATAACTTAACAGTTTCATATTAAAATATGTCTCTATTCATTATTTTTACATATTAATTTGCACACACATTTTGTTCAAGTGGGCAGGAGCAAAAAAACTTTTATCTGTCAAGAGACACCAAGAAATGAACTGAGGCTGCAATTCAGAAAAATAAACTAATACAGGATTTCTATTAAGAAAGACTATCTTATTCTTAAAAAAATACCACTGACATAAACTTATTCAATAAATACAATAACTTTTAAAGGTTTGGAGCTATAGTATAAAATGAAGGAAAGAATTATAATCAGGAAAAGATGGGAGCAGAGGAACGGGAGGTAAACAGAGAAGGAAACACGTGCACAACTCCAGTTCTCTTCATATCACAACTGCTGCATCATAAATAATGTGTATTCAATATGATTTCACAAACCTGAAATAAAGACAAGATATTAAGATGATAAACTTAAATAGGCTAAATGATTAAATCATGACCGAAGGAAAAAGTTTAGCCTCAATTGATTTAAGAAAATTAAGTACTGTGATTAATAAGGTGATAAGCTTTTATTACCTTGAACTTTGTATCTACATTCTTGCCATTCTAATTCTTGATTTTCAGAAGTATGAACACCAGAACTCACTCTCTCTTCTACATTTAATTTGCATTTTAAAGCAGGAGTATGTTCACCACGGACACTGCAAAAAGTCTGTTAACAACAAAACTGGTTATTTTATGGAATTAAAATTAAGATTTCTTCCACTAAAGGCCACTAAACATTATCTTCCTATATGCAAAAGACAGTCAAAATAACAGAAAAATCAGTAAGAAAACACTCTTCCATACATCAAATCAATCTGCAAAAGAAATATCAAGTCTAAATTTCTATATAGGAAATGAAATTCTTAGATTAGGAAAATATTGATAATCATCACTACATAAAACTATATATAACTTTTTCTGCTTTTTTCTAATAATGAATGTATCTTGTACTTTAATTTGCCACTTTCTAGCTTGGATCCTATTCTGATGTTATCACTGTAACGTAAACCACCCTTGTAAAAACACCTAAAGACAAGGATGAAAAGTTCAAAATGATGACTGGAAAGAAATCTATAAATTCTACAGAAATTATAATGCATCAAGCAGATTATATTCATACACTTTTCTATAACATGAGAGTAGTTTTCTGTGGTTTACACTCACACAAAAATTAAAAATATTTGACATATAATTGTTTTTTTCTCCTGAACAATAACTAATTCTATCATTTAAAACACATGCCCCATAATTATGTGATAAGCTTTTTAACACGCCCCCCTCACACAACTGAAAATAACAATCAACTTCTAGACTTAAAAGTAAAATTTACTGCTGCTATTTCTTGAAATATGCTTTAAATTAAACTATACTGTCAATAACTGAATATATTCGATTTTCAGCACAATTCCTATATTGAAATTTTGTATCAGAATTGATAGAAACCTGAATGATTACCCAATTTACAAATGAGGATTCAGAAAGACAAAATAATTAGTTCACGGCAACATCAATGACTGGTGACAGAAGTAGGTTTCATGACAAACTCAAGAGGGCTGATCCGTTACAAAAAGCTGATTCATATTTCAATTTGAGATTAAGGTTCAAGTAAAGACATTAATGGGAGAAATGAAAATAAAAAGAACTCGGCTTATGAACTCCTGTGACTTGGGTCCTCTTTCCATATTTACTACAATGTCTGAAGGGGAAGGCTAAAGAACAGCTGAATGAATAAAGGACTTCAGTGCGGTTATTTGCACCCCCTCCCCCTTGGCACATACTGTACTGTATTTTATAGGTAATCAGAATCAGTAATGTAGCTTTACCTGTCCCAACTAAACTACCCTTCTTCCCCTTCAATTTACAAGTGCACCAGCTGGGATAGAGATCAGGGACAAGCTGAAGCGTGTATTTTAAATTTTGAACTATTTCAAACATGCAGAAAAAAAGTTTATTACCTAGTTTTAATAAACAGATATTTTGTCAAAATATCAAAAGATATTCTTTTCAATTTCTTTTGTCAAAAGAAATTGAGCATTATACATCCCATTTCATCCACTCCTCTCTCTGCCCAGAGGTGATCACTCTAGCATGTTTTTATGCTTTTTTCCTTTGAGTTTTATTGACATTAGTACACATATCAAATACTACCAAGTGATGTTCTAGCAAATAGATTTGCCACAATTTGTTTATTCATTTGCCCATAGATGGAAATCTGAGTTGTTTCCCATTTTTGACTTAATATATTTTAACTTTACACAGACACTTTTGCAATGGCATAGCTGGTTGTACACATACACAAACCTATCTAGAAGTAAAAGAGTGGGTTGTGGGGTGTCCATGATGTCTTCAACCTTGCTGAGCTGCTTCTCAAGGTAGTCCACTCCCAACAGCAACGTAGAAGGGCTCCTACTTCACCCCATCTTCACAAATATGATTAATTACATACAGTATAATTAGAGCATTTTGTTTTTTTCACTCAACCACCAAAGTAGAAAGGGGCAGGATATACCTGCTGGAGACTCTATTGGTCCATGGGTTTCTTATTAGCTATACCTATTGTCTGTTCTACTGCTGAGATAATTTACCTGAATTTCTTTGGTTTCAAAGTTATTGCCAGAAAAAAAATCTTAAATTGATCATTTTAAACTGAAAAACTCAGGAGCATTTTCTATGTGTGGTACTGAAGTAAGAGAGCAGAGAAAAGTAAGTTGGATGATTCTGCTCATCAAATTAGTAGTGACTTAGAATTTAACATTTCTTGTGTTAAAGTACCTATTTAATATCCTACCTGTGTAAGGTAAGAACATTCTTCAGATACTGCCTTGTGAAGTTCTCCAATGAGCACTTGCAAAGGCTTCGTTTCATCGTCTAATAAAAGACATTGAAATGAGATATTCAATTTACATAAAGTACTATTATCATATTAAACCTGTGTCACCTGGAAGCTTCTCTGCAATTATTTTTATGAGACTGATAATGAGGGCAATTTTAAGATTAGTTTTAAACTCTTTGTTTCTTTCAAAGTCATTTCCTATGGCTCATTATTTACTGCTTCAGAAAATCTGTAAAATTTTCAATTTCTATCCCACAAAATGATATAATGCCATGATAATTTTTTTACTGCAACCCAATACAAGAAATAAACCATATATCATTATGAATTATATACATCCATGTAAAACTGAAACAAAATTCCACAAATCAATATTACTCTTTCTACATGCCATATATTCCAGTATGTTCTGTTCTACTCCACTTTTATTTTTTAAAAATGCTGGTCATCACTCAATAAACTGACTCATCACCCATTAATTAACTTGCAGTTTGAAAAACAAGAGGCAGATTCTACCTGAAGGGGATACCAACAATAATAATGCCTGCTTAAAAACTTACTAAATTCAAACCCAAAGAACTCCTGAAGTGAAAAAGTATATATTCTTAATTAAGTCACTCTTTACATTCTCCTCTGTTCAATAGAGCAACTCCATAGGACAACCTTATGAATCACCTCATTCCCACAGGCAAATCTGTTAAGAGTGATGGCCTAGAGATATCTTGAACAGAGGATGTCTACTTAAATTCACTTAAGGTCCCTTAAATATTATTTCCATAGTACCATCTAAGTATTTTGGCTAACTCAGTAGTCTCCCAGGCCATCTTCTTCTTGTCCTTGACCTCAAATGACTTGATTTCCAAATCTTTATCTTGAGCCTAAACCTCACTCTTGAATTTCACACTTCTATTTTTAACTGTCTACTGGACATCTTTTTCAAAGTCAATAGGCATTATTAACTCCGTATATTCCAAATGGAATTTATTATTTTTCCCACAAACTTGCATAACTGGGGTCACCCTGGACTGTTACCTGTTAGAAACTAAGGGGGAAAAAAAGAAAACCCCCTAAAACTTAGGAATCATTTTCAATTCTTCTCCCTTTTACTATTAATATTAACTGCAAACTACAGGCCACTTCTTAAACTCTTAAACTTTCCTTTCCATTCTCAAATGACACTTGGTTAAATGTCTGTTTATCAGAATTACTGCCAAACTTGCTTAACTGTTCTTCTCATCACCAATCTCATCACCCCTAATTCGCTCCAATGGTATCTATCATCTTAAAATAAAAAATCTTACTACGTTAACCCCACTACAGCATAAAACTTAAACATGCTTCAGTCAGGGTATATAAAGCTGTTTCTAATCAAGCTCCTGCCAATAAATTGGGCTTTATTCCCTACTACTTTTTCACACACCTTGAACTCAGTTCTCCAAAATGAATGTGGTCTCTCATACTTTTAAAATTCAGGAGCCTGCCCTGAAATTCATACTCCTGCCCACTGCCTTACTCTACTCACCCTCCTAGGAAGTACCAGACTTTTCTCCTCTCTCCTACCATTCTTTCTATTCAATTTTCTATTATAGAATTGTTCTACTGTTTTCTGTTTATTTTATATTGCTTTCCCACTGGATTGTGACTTCCTGTAGGAAAATATTTCAGTGATTTTAGCTTTTTAAAGACTTTATTTATTTTTTAGAGAGGGGAAGGAAGGGAGAAAGAGAGAGAGAGAGAAATATCCATGTGTGGTTGCCTCTCACATGGCCCCCACTGGGGACCTGATCTGAAACCCAGGCATGTGCCCTGACTGGGAATCGAACCAACAACCCTTTGGTTTGTAGTCCATGTTCAATCCACTGAGCTACACCAGCCAGGGCTGATTTTAGATTTCTTAAGCACTTAATGAATGTTCAATGATTCTAAGAACAAATGAATCAAAGGCTAGGACAGACAGTTACCTTCCTCTAAGGGTTCTAAGATAAGGATAGAATCCCAGGATGGTGGCCTCTAAGTGGTACTTATTTGCTTCATAGTACTTAATAATTTTGTTAAAAACCATTTACCTGTTCCTTGTGTTTTTATATTCTGTAGCTCTAACTGGTGTATTTTCTGAAGTTCCTTGATCTTTTCCTCTTGAGCAGATATAAGTTCCTCTTTAAGATTGCAAAGAGCTTTATCTTTTTCATTTTCCATGTATTCACAAACCTGATCCACATGAGTTGAATAAACCAGAGAGAGGCATATACGTTGAGCTTCCATCTGTAGCCTTAAATCATTCTTAAAAGTGAACATTAGAAACATTAGAAAATTTTATGATAAGTCAAATAATTTAACTTTTATTTTCTTATATACAGCAATGACAAGGGGAAATACATGAAATTATAGTTTAAAAATTCATGTAAGAAAACTGAAGTCTAATATTTGTCTCACTTTTCACTCTGCTGCACTGATCTACTTGCCTTTTTCAAGGAAAGAAGCACAATGCTTCTTTCATCTCATCAAAGTTGAGCTAGTAAGTTGAGCTAATAAGCTCAACTTTATGATAAATTTTGGTATTTGGAATAGCTAGTATGGCTTCATCTTTGATTTGTTTAAAAATAATATTTTAAATGTAAAGAAATACAAAGTATATGTAATAAGCATTTATGTATACACATCCAAAATTAACAAATACTAATCATTTGCCTTAAAAAAAAATCTCTCCTAATGGCACACTTTTTTGGTTTAGAATGAAAATGTAAATAAAGTTTAATCTACTATATTCCCATTTCTCCTTCCCCAGAGACAATCATTATGAGAAATTAGTTTCAAGTCCAGTCCATTTATTACAGTATTACCTCTCAATATATTAGTCAACAATGTACTATACTTGGAGTTTTAAAGAATTTACATAAATGGTCCAAAGTGGTATTATTTTACAAACTGTTCTTCTCATTCAATATGCTGCTCAGTTACCCATGTAGGCACAGGTTATTTCAATCATTATATAGTATATATGAATACAATATAATTTGTCCATTTCCCTTCTGGAGATCAACTGGATTTCCAGTTTTTTTATATTTCAAAAAATGCTGCAGTGAATTCTTATACACATCCCCTTGTACAAATACGCTAGTGCTTTTCCAATGTAGTGGTTCAAATTTTAGCATGCATCAGATTCATCTGGAGTGCTTATTACAATAGGCTGCTGGGTCCCTCCTCCAGAATTTCTGGTTCCGCAGATCTGGTGTGGAGCCTGGGAATTTGAATTTAAACCAGTTTCCAAGTGATACTGATGTTGCTGGACAGGGATCACACTGAGAACCACCTAACCTAGAAGTGTAATTTCTGGGTTGTAGCTAATGCACATACCTGTATGAAATCTTACCGATTTATGTAACTGTACCAATTTACACTGACATTTAACAGTGTATGGATAATTTCCCAAAAGCACTTACTGAACACTAACCTTTTCCTGCTGACCTGGCTTCTTGTCTCATTCACTCGTCTGCTCACATGTGACCTGAGGTCTGCACTGACCTAACCTACATAAAAAGGGCACACGCCACCTCACTCCTGGCAGATCCATCCTCACATCGTACTTTATTACCACTTGACATTACACATTCATCTGTTTTATTTAATGTCTAACTCTTCTAAAAATATAAGCTTTGTTCTTTATTGCCTATTTTTATTCACTCATTCAATTATATTAAATGTTAATTTGTGGGGCCTTCTCTTCCACATAACTAAAATTTCACAAGTATCTGGTTATATTTCTGGGTTTTCCACTAAACGCACCTAATCTACTCCATCCCAGCATCAAAACCATATTGTCTATTACAATTTTTTAATGTCTTGCTATTAGGTAAAATTAGTTTTTCCTAGGACTGTCTTGGCTGTTCTTGAATATTTATTCTTCTACATCAATTTTAAAATCAGTTTTTCAAGATTCATGAAAAATCTTATTGGAATTTTCATTAGAACTACAGTTGAATGTAAAGATTAATTTGAAATTACATTTCTATATTATATCTTTTCACTATCAATATGGTATATACTGTCATATAAACAGGTCTTAAGGTACAATGTTTTGTAATTTTCTTAAGTCAAAACACCTCGTGTAGGTTTGAAGTTTGTCTCTTCTGTTCAAATTCTTTATTTCTTATCCCTTGTCATATGGCGTTGAAGACAATGTTAAAACAGTACAGTTGACTGTGGGCATCCTAGTCCTACACTGGATTTTAATAGAAATGCTTCTAAATTTCACCACCACAAATGTTATCTGCTAAATACTTTGATAAAAATCATTATCATAGTCAAGAAATTTCTCTTTATTCCTGGTTTCCTAGTTTTAAAATTATAAATAAATTACTCTAATTTTAAAAGGACTCTTTCCCAGCATCTATTAAAATGCTGGTATGGGTTTTCTCTTCCTTGGAATAATTTGCTAATATTTTACTTATGATTTCCACAACCATACTCAAGTGAGATTATTCTATTTTGCTTTCTTGTACTGTTGTTGTCAAGTTTTGGTGTCAGTATTATACCAGCCTTGTAAAATATGCTGGGTACCTTTTTCTCCTCCCTCCCTTCTCTCTTTCATCCTATTTTAGTTAAGTGATCATATATTTGTTGTTTAAAGAGTTGGTATACCAACTTACAGAATGACTTCAGTGTACACAATTATAAAATTTTTGGTTGAAAGAGTGTATACTCCTGACTACTATTTCAAATGCTTAACTGGTTACTGGTTTACTCAGGTTTTGCATTTTTTTGAGTTAGATCTGATAATTTATTTTTTCAGAAAATCATCCAGTTTGTCTATACTTTCAAATTTATTGATAGGTTATTGACAGTACTCTTTTATGATTCTTAAAACCTCTATACCTGGGTTAAGATTCTTTTTTTTTATTCCTTATTTTTTGTCTGCTGTTTTTCCTTGATCTTCTCCTCAGAGGCCTGACTAAAAACTCGAACTTAACTAATCTTCTCAAAGAATAAGCTTTCAATATCTTTAAAAACTCTCTCCTCTCTTGGTTATTCCTACTTTGCGTATTTGTTCTTAACTTTATTATTTCCTTTCTTCTACTTTCCTTGAGTGTGTATACTTTGCTATTCTACTGAATAGCTTAATTTTTAATGTCTTGTTTGCAAACTTGCTATATTTAAAGCTAAAAATTATCCTTTGCATGACATGTTCCATGCATTCTGCTTTATTTTTCTTTATCAAAAATATTCTTGGCTCTTCTTGTGCATTTACCCTTCTAGACAAACTGTAAACCAATTAAATCAAATTTCAAAAAATGTTTTATTATAATTTTTATTAGAATTATATAAACCTTGTAGATTTTTCTAGAGCTACCTATCATTTTACTATATTAAATATTTCCCATTGAGAAATTAGTCTTCTCATTTGTCTCATGCCCTTCACTGAAGTATTATAGATTTATATTGATCTTGCATATTTTTACTAAGTTTTTCATATTTATCATACATTAAAGCTTTTCAGTTCATTTGCTGAAACTTTTTAGGTATTTAATTACATCTGTGGATTATGACAACTGTGTTTCTCTCCATTTATAGCACAAACCCTTTGTCTCTGCACTCATCAGGACCTAGGGAACACGGTATTAGCAAGTGACAAAAGCTATCCTGATCTTATTCCTGACTGGAACATAAAGGCACATGCTGTTTCACTGTTGGTTCTTGATAAACTCGCTTTGTTTTGTTTATTCTTCTTTTTCATTCATTTAAAAATTTCATTTTTTAAAAGATTTATTTTTAGAAAGAGGGAGGCGAGGGGTGAGAGAAATATCAACGTGAGAGAGAACTGGTTGCCTCTTGCATGTACCCCCAACCAGGATCCAACTTGCAACCCAAGCATGTCCCCTGACCAGAACTGAACCAGCAACCCTCCACTCTGCAGGCTGATGTCCAACCAACTGAGCCACACTGGTCAGGGCTTAAAAATTCTACTAACTGCCTGTCGTGCGTTGGACATTGTTCTCGTCCCCAGGGATATGGCAGACAGGGGCCTTGCTTTCAAGGAGCTGACATTCTAGTGGTTCTTCCTGTAGTTTCTAAGCTCCGATATGCTTTTTTCAATTCTAATTATTATCTTAAATTTTACACATATACACTTCAATTCATGTTGTTCCCAAGCATCATTAACCAATCATATCGATAACAGTTCTGTCACGGTTCCTCTTCCTTGCTTGCATCCCAACAGTGACAAGACTTCTATGATGTTTTTTTTCTCCTTCTGCTCAAAAACTTCCCAGTTATATTAACATAAGATGGAATTATACTTCAAAATTATGTTACCTTTAATTATTTAAAAAAATCTTAATACCTCATTTACTTTGGTTTCAGTGAGAGATATCTGTTCTATTTATCAAGGTTAGTCCAGAATAGAAGTATCATTTTGTGGCCTCAGCATTATTTCTAAGCATATTTAGATTGCTCTTAGGTGTCACCGTTGTATAAATTATTGCTCAATTTCTTCTGTGAGCTTCCCTCCACACACACCAACACTTCACTCTCCTCCCTGCTAATAAGGGGGTTTGTCTTGGTAGTGACAAATGGGCAGGGACAGTTTACGGGCTTGTGTCTCTTCACTTTCTGGAAGTTAATGTCTAGAAGAGGGTATTTAATGTCACTGAAGATGTCTTTAGTAGGAAAAATAAAATTCTTATTGAAAAAATATGACCATTTTGACATCTTCAAATTCAGGTCCTATTCCAATAATGCTTTTAAAAAATATTTAAGGGATTTCTGGTATTTTTACAAGTAATTAAATTAAAACCAGTTTAAAATTTTGAAAACAATTACAGATGTTTATCAAAACATTAATAGTTATGCTGTATGAATTTAACTCCATTTAAGTTATCAAAATGGATATAATTAGGGAAATTCACATTTGATATATCATAAACATGAATATATTAGAATAACAAAGGGACTACTTTCCAGTGACTTCCTACTGTATGTAGAATAAAATCTCAACATCTTACAAATTCTGTAATGCTCTGCAAGATCTGGCCTCTTCCTTCTTCAAACTCTTCTTTCTCCAGTCTCCCTCTCTAAATTTATTTGTATCTTCACAATTGCTCTAATTTCCTTGTGGTAGGCTCCTCCCTTCATTCAGATTTCAGTTCAAATGTCAATTCCTCCAACAGACCTCTCCTGACCATCCTATTTAATGCTGTTTCCACCACTACCCATCATTCTCTCTCACATAATCTGTTTTATTTTTTTCATAGGACTTAGCTCTATGTCTAACTACTTGTTTCCTTGTAAACTGCTTGCCTCCCTCACTAGAATATAGGCTCTCTGAGAGCAGGAACCTTCTTTGTTTGCCACTATACTCCTATACCTGGCAAGATATTCAATATTTGATACATAAATGAAGAAACACATAAAGCTAGAGTTAATAGACTTAATATCATTATATATACAAGATACCTAGTGGAATTTTCCTGTTGTTTTCTTTTTTATTTTATAGAGAGAGAGGATGGGAGAAAGAGAGGAAGAGAAACATTAATGTGCAAGAGAGACCAGGACTGCAAACCAGGCATGTGTCTTGATCAGGAATTGAACCAGTGAACACGTGACCTTTTGGTTCACAGTCTGGTGCTCAATCCACTGGGCCACACCAGTCAGGGCTTCCTGTTATTTCTAATATTAGTATCTAGCACATATAAAATGTTGGGAGTGACCTAGTATTCCTTATTACAGGCATTCTTTAACTGTATTTAGAATTAATACATTTTTCCCTTTCAGGTATACGAGGTGACCCAAAATAAAACTGGAATTATCTTTTGGAGGGCAGGCCCCTTGTAGTACAGGCTTCCCCTGCTAGATGAGTGTTTTAGGAACCCATCTGTATCAGTACAGGAGTTGATGTTATTGTGAAAGGCTGTGTTTGGCTTCAGTGAATTTTTTTTTTGAAGACTCTTTCAACACATTTTGCCCATTTCATGATGGGTGATTTATGAGCGCACCTGCCCACACAGTGCTGAGTGTTCAGTGGGTTTTCAGCAAAAATGGCATGACCTCAGTGCTCCACTCTTCCTATTGACCCAATTTCCTCCTGAGCAACTTTTCCTTTTGTTTCCCTGATGAAAAAAAGTCCTCAAAGGGAAACGTTTTGCCCATGTGGGAGAGGTGAAACAAAAAATGGCAGAAGCGCTAAGAGGCACCAAAATTGAGTGAGTTCAAAAACTGTTCTGAGCGGTGGAAAAAACATCTTGACAGGTGTACTGCATCAAATGGAGAGCATTTTGAAGGTGACTGAAGTTTAAATGTGTAAAAATAAATACACAATTATATATAAATAAATTCCTTCTTTTCTTGGGTCCCCCCTTGTAACAAAACTTGAAGAAAACTCGACTAAATTGAGATCCCCCTGCCCCAAGGGAAATACAGTTTCATAACTACTACACAATCATAGAGTACTTCAAAGTTTAAGAGTCAATTATCAGTTGTGGAACCTTGAAAACACCAGTATGAAATAAAATTCTGAAACCAATCTTTGGGACTGTAACAAAAAAGTAAAAAATAACTTTTCTAAAGCTTACATTCTCAACAAAGTTATTTAAACTCTTATCTTTCCAAAGAAAATGTGAAACCATTACTATTTATTTCTTGAGCAGAATGTACAACATAGATTAACTGAAGGAAAGCCAACAATGTTTAAGAAAAAACAGATAAAAGAAAAAAAAATAAATGATAGGCCCAAATGAAAATTATATTATAGTGCTCAGTTTCATTCTCCTGTAAGCGGGTTAATTTATGTTTTAGGAAGATAAAAACATGTCTAGTATGAAATATACACTAACAATGTGCTTTGGCATATATAAACAAGCAAACATACCTGCTCTGATTTGAGCACACTAAGTTCCTGCTGGAGTTTATCATTTTCACTGGGTTCAGTTATCGTAAGTGATAATTCATTTGTCACTGATGGCAAGTGATCCAAAAACAATTGTTCTTGCTTGCTTTCTTTTTTAATACTCATATTTTCAAAAGGTATTTTCTCATCCTCCATTATTTTCGATTCACCAAAATCTTTATTTATTGCTGAAACTGATCCTTCGGAATCGCTGCTTGTCACAGTCACAACTCCGTCTTTTAAAGAACTTAACTGAACATCACATCCCCTCATATTTTCTGTCCTATTTTGGTTAAGGATGATTTCCAGCTCTTTACATCTCAATAAAACTTGCTCTTTCTCTTGCTTTAAAGATTTAACTTCTTCACTTAGAAAATGAACTTCCCCATGTTTCTGTTTTAGTTGTTCAGAAAGATCAGACAGTCTTTCTGACAGTTCTAATTTTTCCCGCTTGGTTACCTCAAGTTTTTCCATAAGTTCTGTTGTATCTTTCTCAACAACCTCACCAATTTCCAATGGTTCTGCTATAAAAGTTTTGTCACCATCAAAGACAGAACTTTTCATTTTTGCTGTAGTTGGGTTTATTTTTTGCAAATGATGAAGCTCTTCACTAAGTGCTTTAAGCTTGCTTTCATACTCCACCTCTTGTTTATTTTTACTGTCTTCTAAATCGTTTTTTGCCTTGAGAAGGCAAGCATAATCCTCTTGTAACTCTTGATAGTTAACTTCAAAATTTCTTTCAGCAAATGAAAAAGTGTTCCTTTGCTTCTCAAGCTCTTCAGTTAGTTGAATACATTGTTTTTTGAGGTCCTCATTTTCCTCTGTAAGCATTTCTATTTCTTTTTGCCAGCTACCATCTTTGGATTTTGATTTAATGGAGTCCATGAAAAGTAATTTTTCTTCTTGGTTAGCAGGGGTACATATTTTCAACATGCCTTCAAGGGCTTTTTTTTCATCTTTAAGAATACTATTCTCTGCTTCAAGTTGTACAAATTTTTCTTGAAGGTTATCCTCTTTTTCCTTCATTTGTTTTTCCAATAATTCAGTTTTAAGTTGTAATTCTTGAACTTCTTGTTCAAGTGTACCCTTTTCCTTTTCTTCCTGTCTGAGTATTTCAATTTCTTTTTGAAGCTCATTGATTTGAAGTGTCATTTCTTCTGATCTTGAATTCACAAGGGACTGCTGTAAATCTTTTAGCTTTGAAATTTCCAAAATTAACTGATTCTGCCTTGTTATCAAATTGTCTTTCTCAAACTGCATGGTTTCTAGCTTTTGACTCATTTCATTCTGTAAGCCATCTATCTGCTGTTTATAGTGAATGCCTAAGTTATCTTTAAGTTTTTCAATATTTATTCGATGTTCAATTTCTAAATCTTCCTTTAGTTTGGAAAGTTCTTCTTCATGACTAAACAGAAGCTGTGTTCTCAGTCTCTCTAATTCAGCTTCTTGTGATTCGGCCATTCTGTCTAACACAGCATTCTTTTCTCTTTCTAACATTTCAAGTTTTATCTTATAATTTGTAACTTCTGCTTCATGTTTTAATTCTAGTTCCTTCCTGGACTCAGATGCAGATACTATCTCAGCTTTCAAATCCTCCACTGTACTAAGGGACTTATGTGCTTCATTGAGTTTACTTTCTTGCTCAGCTATCATCTGTCTAGCTCTCTGAATCTGGTCCCTTGAAAAGCTCAATTCTTCAAAAAGGTCTTCAAGCTGTCTTTGTAGAGCAGACTTTTCTCCTGAAATTATTTCAAGTTCTTCCTTGAGTTTTTCCTTTTGGGAGTTAGTATCTTGCAATTTTATATTCAGTTCATTTATTGCCATATTCATTAACTTTACTTGATCTTCATTAACTGTAATATTTGGATATGATCTTAAAGCATTATCCATTTCTCCCCTATGTTGTGTTTTAAGTTCATCCATCTGTAACATGTGCTGTTTTATTAGCTCTTGTTTCATCTGCACTATCTGCTGCCCATACATCTCATCCAGCTCTGCCCGGAGTTGTTCTAACTTTCTTTGTGTTTCTTGTTCCATTCTTTGCAGGACATCAGTTTCAAACTGGCTATCTTTATGGTTTTTCTTCTGAAGTTCTTCAACTGTCCCCATTAATTGTTTTATTTCCTCAGAACACTGTCTTTCTTTTTGCTTGGAATTAGTCAGCTCTAAATTTATGTTTTTTATCTCTTGGTTCTTTTGTACAATCTGTTCTTGTAATTCTTCCAGTAATTTGTCAGCAGCTGTGACTTTATCCTTTAGCTCAAGAGTTTTTTTTTCTTCTTCAATTATTTTTGCATTTAATTCTTTGATGATTGCCTCCTTTTCTTGTATTTCTTTATTTGAGCTTTCTACTCGTCTATTTTGTTCCTTTAAAAAAAAATAAAAAAGGTATTTTTAGTTCCTAGCAACTTATGTCACTTAACGCCATTACCTAACAAGTAGTATTTTTACATAATTGTATAAAAAGTGACTGCTGGGCCCGTCCCTCAACTTTCCCTAAGCCAATGAGACACAGGACTTGTTTACCCAGCACTACCTGTGAGCAAGCAGAGTAGTGCTGGCCTTCTTGGAAGGAAGCAATTTTCTTACAGTGCTATGATTAAAAGTTTTAACTTGAACAGTCACACATTAACTTAAAATGTGTCTAAATCACTATATTTTCAACTTTCTTACTGAACAATATTCTAAGCATTTAGTATCTTTTCTAGCTAGTTAGAGCATTTAGTATGTACTCTTCATAATTCTAGAAGTTTTAAAAATCAAGTTTCCTTCCATATATTCTAATGACCCAAAGGTGTTTGATGGGCAAATGTATTAACTTCATTTCTGGGCCTAAGGGAATTAGAAATTTAGGGATATGCAACACTTAAGTGGTTGAACCTCAAGTGACATGCAAGACAACCACACCATTTATGACATATCAACTTGGTCCTGGACTTTTGGTTTAAATAGAAATCTGAAAGCAGGACAGATACTTCTTCCTGGTTTGAGATTCTAGTTTGTAACTGTAGATAAGCCTAAACCCAGATCACATACCAAGCTATGATTTTCATTTATCAGAATCATTCAGAGGAATCTTCTACCAAGGAGTTGGGCAGAAGCTCTAGAGACAAGTTTTGCCTGTGTTACTTTGTTGCCTAAGTAATGTAGTTAATGGCTGCAGTCTCAAGAACAAAGAAAAAAGTAAAAGCCACAGAAAAAAGAATATTAAGTAAACTAAGTCACCTTAAGGAGACAAGAGTCCCAGGGCAAGGGACTTAAATGCACTTTGAATTAATACATTAACGTCTACAATTTCCATTGACAAGAATGTCAAAGTCCAGAAGAAGGAAAGCCTCAGAGGGAAATGTTGGCAGAGACCATTATGTACAGTCCAGGGAAGAGAACCAAGGTGCCAGGAGTCTGAGAACCCTGATCCATCTGGGAAAAGCATTCCAAATGTAGAAAGCAATGTAGGGGGTTGTAGCAAACAGAACTTAAGAATTCCAGTCTAGAGGCACGATCATTCCTACTGTGAGGTGAATATATCAGGTTACCACAGCCTAATGCCCTGAACATTTGATTCCTCTAACACCCCTTGATCACATGCTCACTAAACAGCTTTCTCTTATTATTATTTAGCTTTTCAAAAGTAAAATCCAATGAACTTGAAGTTACAGGTCTCTGGAAAGATTATTTCTCATTATAAATTAATAATCTTATATTTAAGATTTAAACATTAGCCTCTTGAAGTTAGAAAATCTGAGTTCACCTCTGACGGCTCAAGTCTCAGTTGATAGAAACTAAAAACCAAATCAGACTTCTGAGCCTAAAAGTAAAAGGCCAGATTCTCTATTATATAATTAACAAAGGCAATGAATGTTATCCTGTGCAGCAGCTTAAGCAAAATCCTACCATCTTTTATCTTGGTATCACCTATCCCATCCAATGTCATTGTAAGTTATTACCAAGGACTGAGCCTTCTTACTTTAATGTCTGCACTACCATATGACATTTAAATCAGTTTACTCTGAAATCCTAGTGTTTTCATCTACAAAATAAAGATATTAGTTCCTCTATCTCACAGGATACTCAAAACTAAACTATATATTATTAAATGAAATATATTTCCTCTATCTCACAGAATACTCAAAACTAAAATATATATATATTATTAAAATGAAATATAAACAAATGTAACATACTTACTTATATACTAGAAAAATCTGTAAGGCATTTGGAAATTATAAGACAATAAAATCAGTTCATGGAGGTCAACTTCGATTAAATTGTTAAATAAGTAATCTGTCTTAAAAATGTGAACTTTGTTACAAATCTGTAACATTTCTATTTCCTGATTTTCAATGGGGGAAAACCCCTCATAAAATAGTATTGTCTATTCAAAATTGTCTACTACCTGATATAACTGCAAACAACAATAATTCTTCATTCAACTATTAAATATAAATTCATGGTTCATTTTTGTTAGTACCATTTATTCCAAATGCATGGTTTTAAACCACTTATTCTGTATTGCCAAAAAAAAAAAAAAGCAGCTCTGTGGTTGAAGATATGATCCCTCTACTTCTGGACACAGACCTGAGAGAGCAGGGAATAATGTACTTCCTACCTGTGACTACTGCACCACGGGAAGTTCAAAGGATTAGGACAACGTGAGTAAGCCTGGAATCATCAGTGCAGTTGTCTAGGGGACCAAGACAGTTTCAACTGTCACCCTAATGCTTTAGTCCCTCAGCTACTCTGATGGAATTTCTAGGATTCAGTCCAAGAAAAAAAGAGAGAAAATAAAGTATTCTTGCTAACATTCAAATAAAGGTTATTCCTCCTACATAAATGAATTATTTGAATTTTAAATAATCTTACATTATTCTGATAAGTACAACATAATACAGTAAAACCCAAGTTTCAGGCTCTTCTAACCTGGGCTGCCTACTTCTGTCCTGGAAAGACTTACTTTCAAAGAATACTGTTTTGTAGTTAAACTATTTTTTGCTCCCACACATTTTCAACATATATTATTAGCCTGGGTCATTATGCACACTCCATTCTCTGTCTAAAATATCCTCCCCACCTCTATCAGCTCAGATCCATAATTTATTCATTTATTTACCACATAAAGACTGAGTAGCTGCTATGTGCCACACATTATGCCAACTGTTGAGGAAACAAAATACCAAAAAGAGATTGTTCCAACTTGTAGATCACTTCATACATCACCTCCTCCCTGAAACCTACACTGAATCACTTCCTACTCAGAATTTTCAGCACATTTTACCTACACTTATCTTTTTTGTGTGGTGTCTTGTGTACAAGATGAATTCTACACCATGAATTCCAGTGCAGAAAAGGACACACTTTAACATCACTATCTTTTGCAAGGGCCTGGTACAGAACAGGTGTTTTACAATTATCTACATGATTTTTAAATTACTTTGGTTGTAAAGCACATCCATTTCATAATTTCAGTATCTTATAACTGTATATTCTCTATTTTCCTAAGAGCATAGTCTCTGAAGTCAGACTATCTAGGTTTGGTATCTGGTTCTACCAACTTACTACCTGTGTCCTTGAGCAAACTGCTTCATCTTGCTTTGCCTTGGTGTCCTCATGGGTAAAACAGAGGTGGATATGGTACCTCTGCCTCAGAAGGCTGTTGCAATGATTCAATGAGTTAATATGCGCAAAATGCTCTGAATATTGCCTGGTACCATGTGCACAAAAATAGAGGCTAGCTAATAATTTTATTATTAACCAAACAATATTCCTGTCTTCGTAATTTCTCAACTTCTTGCAGAAGTACCTCCTAAAAGTTTATTTTAAAAAGTACTGTGTTATATGCACTCTCTCTCCTCATTATTGACAAATACTATATTTGTGAATCTGCCTATTGATAAAATTTATTTTTAAAACTAAAATCAATCCTCTCAGTCATTTTCAGAAGTACAGAGTGGTGGACTTCTGGCCAAGATGAAGGCACAGGTAGATACACTCTGCCTCTTCACACAACCAAAAGAAGGACAACAAATTTAAAAACAAAAAATGACTCACTACCAGAAAATCAAACTGTTTGGAAGTCCAACCACCAAGGAGTTAAAGAAGAAACATTCATGCAGACCTATAGAAGGGGTGGAGAGCACACGTGGCAAGGCAGCAGCTGGTGGACCGGGTGGTCCCACATTTGCCTGCGGATAAACCGGGAGGAATAACTGGAGAGTGAGACAGACCACACAACCCAGGGTTCCAGCGTGGGAAAATAAAGCCTCAAAACCTCTGGCTGTAAAAATTTGTGGGGCTTTCAGTGATAGGAGAAACTCCCAGCCTCAAAGAAGAGTTTGTTGGAGAGATCCACAGGGTCCTAGAATGCACACAAACCCACCCACCTTGGAATCAGCACCAAAAGGGCCCAATTTGCTTCTGGGTAACTGGGGAAGAGACTGAAAGTGGTGTGAGAGTCAAATAAGTGGCATTGCTCCCTCTCTGACCCCTCCCCCACATACAGCACCACGATGCAGTAAAGTGGCTTGCCCTGCCCTGGCGAATACCTAAGGCTCTGCCCGTTACAACATAACAGGTGTCCAAGGCAAAGAAATACGGCCCAAATGAAAGAACAGATCAAAACTCTAAAAACAGAACTAAGCCATGAAGAGAGAGCCAACCTATCAAATGCAGAGTTCCAGACACCAGTAATTAGGATGTTCACAGAAATGGTAGAGTATAGTCACAAAATAGGGGAAAAAAGTAAAGGCTATGCAAAATGAAATAAAGAAAAACATACAGGGAACCAACAGTGACAGGAAGGAAACTGGGGCTCAAATCAATGCTTTGGAGAAGGAAGAAATAAGCATTCAACCAGAAAAGAATGAAAAACAAGATTTCAGAAAAATGAGGAATGGCTTAGGGACTTCCGGGACAACTTTAAATGCTACAACATTCAAATCACAGCAGTGCCAGGAGGAGAAGAGGAAGAGCAAGAAATTGAAAACTTATTTGAAAACATGATGAAGGAGAACTTGCCCTATCTGGTGAAGGAAATAGACTTCCAATAAGTCCAGGAAGCACAGAGTCCCAAAGAAGTTGGACCCAAGGAAGCACGCCCCAAGGCACATCATAATTACATTACTGAAGATTAAAGATAAGGAGAGAATCCTAAAAGCAGCCAGAGAAAGGAGACAGTTACCTGCAAAGGAGTTCCCACAAGACTATTAGCTGATTTCTGGAAAGAAACCTTGCAGGGAAGAAGGGGTTGGATAGATGTGTTCAAAGTCATGAAAGGCAAGCACTTATCCAAGATGAGTCTATCCAACAAAGCTATCATTTAGAATGTAAGGGCAGATAAAGTGCTTCCCAGATAAGGTCAAGTTAAAGGGGTTCATCATCACCAAGGCCTTATATGAAATGTTAAAGGGGCTTATCTAAGAAAAAGATGATCAAAAATATGAACAGTAAAATGACAACAAACTCACAACTATCAACAAACTGAACCTAAAAAACAAAAGCAAACTAAGCAAACAACTAGAATAGAAATAGAATCACAGAAATGGAGACCACATGGGGGGTTATCAGTGGGGAGAGGGGCGGGAAAAATGGGTGAAAAGGTACAAGGAATAAGAAGCATAAATGGTGGGTACAAATAGACAAGGGGAGGTTAAGAACGGTATAGGAAATGGAGAAGCCAAAGAACTTAAATGTACAATCCATGGACATTAGCTAAGGGGTGAGAGATGCTGAAGGCAGGGTGGGTACAGAGCAGAGGGGAATAAAGGGGAAGAAAAAAGGGACAACTGTAATAGCAAATTCAATAAAATATTCTTTTAAAAAAGAAGAGGTGCATAGAGTGTAAAATATTTGAGTTGCTGGACATTCACATTTCCAGTTGACATCAAACAAGGCAACCACACTCTGCCTTCTTGTTTCTGCTCAAGAGGATGGACAGAGAGAATAAAGACAGCAGGGGGCAGTGCAGTGTAATGCAAGATATTCTGACTCTGGGCCAACTGGACAGAGTTTGAATCCCAACTGTGGCAACTGTTAGTGGGGCGAGCACAAGCAAGTCACTTAACACTTCTGAACCTAATTTTATCTTTAGAAAAATAAATAAAATATAATCTACAAAGATGAGTTGATTTTAGGATTTGATATGAGATATGTACAGGTATGTGTATGTCTGTCTCCCCAAGGGGCACTTATTTGCTAAATAAATGTTCCAGGCAATTATATAAAACATAACTAGTAGTGAATAAAGAGAAGTGATTATATTTTTTTCCTAATTAGAATCCATAAAATTTCATTTTGGCATAAAAATGTTTTCAAAATTTCATAATCATGGCTAAACTAAGTAGAAATACTTGTAGAACGAAAAAAAAAACAAACAGACATTCTAGTTGTAAATGTAGCTTCTCCTGAAAACTCAGTTTAACATAGGCTGATCACTTTCAAGGAACTCAGTGATGAGCCATATCTTAGAAACTATTATTGTAATTGCTTTCAAAATTAATTATTTTACAAACTTAAAAGAGCTTTTCTGTATTAATTACAACATGTTGTGATTCATGTACATAACAAAAAGATAAACACTTTCATATAAAACTCTGAAGTTAATTGTAAAGCTGCTGCCTCTTTAAAATAAACATACCATTTCATATGATTTAATTTTCTCCTGCAAAAAACTGATTTGGTTTTTGAAGTCTTCTTTCTTTTTCTGATAATCTTCTAATAGATGGTCCTGAGCTTCCAGCTGTTGCTGATGAGTGAGAATCTGTTGTTTGGCTTGTAGTAAATCTGCAGCTGTGCTACTATGAGTGCTGTTCCTCAGAGTTTCACTAGCCTGTAACTTAAAAACAGAAAGAAACCCAAAATTATTAATTCAGAAGTGACTGCTGTAAGGAATAGACAACTCTTGCAGGTATTGGCTCACAACTGCTCTCTGGAAACTGTGCTGAATTAACAGGCTCAAGGCCCCAGCATACATACTACCATGGCTGATCAGGTGAATACGGGCACATTATCCACATTGAACCAATAAGACTATTCTTCCCATAATAAGGCTGAGAAAATAGTCTGAGATAGATAAGACTGAGGCAGACAATCAGAAAGAAATTGAAATACAGTTCTTCCTGGATTCCTGATGACTTTCTTGTCCCAATAAATTTCAAAGGCCTAGCTGTATTTCTGCCTTGAATTCTGTAAAATAAGCCTGTATCCTTACATTAAATTCATCCCTTTTGCTTAAGGTATCTCAAATTCTTTATTTTACATTAATTGCCATCAGAAACGCTGACTAATACAATTAAATTACTAATCAAAGGTTAATGGAGTATATGCAGTCTAGATACCATTTTAGTCTCTAATTAAAATAAAATCACACCAGAGTTGGCAAAGGATGTTATTATGTTAATTTATGCAAAACTGCACCCAATGAGACTTATAAAGTTTTGCAGGATTTCAAAATACAGATAAAAAAGAAGTACAAAGAAATCAAAAGAAACCATTCAAGAAGTATGAATTAAATTCTCTGTTAATGTAACAACAGGTATTCACTATTTTTTCCAACATGATACATAATAAGCAAGTGGATTTTAAACAAACATAAATTTGTTTTGGAAAGCGTAAAAAATGTTAATTGCTTACTAAAATTCTAATAAATTTTGTTCTATTAGTAATACTTACATGCTGAAATTGAATCTGCAAATTTTGACTTTGTTCTGTCAACTCTAAAAATTCTCTCATTGTCTCATCCTTCTCTCTTCTTGCTTGTTGTAAATTCGCAGTAAGCTGGGTTATGATGCCATCTCTTTGTTTAATTGCAGCTTCAAATTCTTGTAACTAAAAGAAATAAGTGAAGTTAAATACTAGACTTAACTTTTAAAAACAAAGTTGATTATTACAGCTAACTGTTGTTCAAAAATATAATTTCAAAACTCAGTGGTGAAATTATTACAATTTGCAAGCAACCTTTTCCATATTTGAAGCTATTAACTTGCAGGAATTGGTTTTACTTCCAAATCAACTTTTAAAGAAGTTATCTGAATGTAGGAACAAAACATATTAGGTCTAAATTTATCCACGTGTCCACTTCCAGAAGGACAGTGCCATATCTTTAGGGATGCCTCAATCTGTTCCTAGGCAACACCACCACAGCCACATTCAATCCTCACTCTTTTCTGAGGAGATGAACCTGCAATGTATTCTGTCATCCTCATCAATGTCCTATTTCATCTCGTTTGTGTAACTGACTGCCAAAAACAACAGATGTCATTTTAACAACAAGAGGTTACTTACAAGGACTCACTGACATTTTTAATTGGTTTAAATCATCATATTTTGATGTGGTTCGCACAATAATTTTCTCTCAGGCTGATCACAAAAATATCTACTCTACTAAAGTGATTTCAGCCTACCTATCTCATAAAGGTAAACAAAAGACTCCACATTTTATTAGCCCTGTTAATACAATCTTGTTTTTAAGCAAGCGTGCTTAAGTATACACCCATATACAAATAAACAATAGTAGGGCATTGGAAAACGGACAATTTTGAGTTTATATTTAGTAAGATAAAATACTTCAGATAAAAAATTTCACATAGGAGAAAAATAAAAGGACCATTCAATAACCCCATCTTTAAAAACTGTACATATACTATCACTCAAACTTTCTATTTTTGTTTCTGTGAGTAACAAAAGCCACATAAGGTAAACATACTTGCTGCAGTCCTTCAGTCCCACAGGTGGCCCTTAATTCTTCCAGCTCTCTGTTTAGCTCTTCAATTTCATGCTGTTTCCCAACCAATTCATTTTCCAACATCTCTAGGTGGGTTTGACTGTAGTGTGCTCCATGTTCAGAATAAGAATCATCAACACCAAATTCTTCTTCCTAAATCAATCCAAGATTCTAAATAATTCAGGTACTAGCAACATTCCTCCGGAAAAGGAATTCATATATTCAAAGCAAAGTCCACTTTAAAACATCACTCTCACCTGGGAGTTTACTGGTATGGCAACTACTTTGTTGTCAGTATTATGTATATCTCAAAAGCAAAAACAAGATATCTGCAAATTGTTACAACTGAGTTTTATAACAAAAGGTGGATAATTCTGTTTTGTTAAACATTAAGAGCATTTCGGATTTGACCAGAGAAGGAAGTACATGCAGAAAAAAGCTTTGTTAGTAAGCCAGATGGTTTTAAATAGTATAAAACATTAGTATCATGAGTAGTTTTAAATACTGTACCCTTAATAAATTTGTAGGCTTTCCTGTTTTCACCACAAAACTGCAACCATTTACCTGTACAAAAACAATTTCCTGATATATTATGATTTAAAATAGAATTTTATTTAAAGCTAACAATTATATTTCTGCTAACTGTATTCATGCCTCTTTTATGCCTTGGGAAAGTGTCTCATTGGCAAAAACAGGTATAAGTGATTAAAGTATTTAAAAGACATTATGACCATTTCAAGTGCAAATCATTCCCATACATTTGAGAGCGTCTGCAATGCAAAAAACGCTGCATTATACATTTTCTTTTAAGTGCCTTAAAGTTCTAACTAAGTGAAGTTTTTATTTGTTTTCATAAGGGTAACTATAAACTTCAAGTTACTGGATCCTCTTCTATAAAACACTGCCTTAAAAATCACTTAAGTAATTTTTTTTAAGCCTTATCCATGTAAAGTCATACTGGTACAAATTCAGTGAAGGCTGATAAGCAGCTCTAGACACAGGAGATACAATGGCAAGGAGCACTCCCCTAAGAACTTCTCCCTGAGGGCAGTACTATACAGCCATGCCAACCCAGACAGACGTGGAGATTTTCCATAATATATCACTGCCTGTCTCTATCACAGACATTTTGTGGTAGAGTCTAAAATCCTTCCGAAAATAACTGTTAAGAGAATTCTCATCACTTACTTGTTTCATATACACTTAGTGTAAAGAAAAGCATACTTCTACTGAGAAGCAGGGGAAAAAAAAGCTCTGCTAATTGCCTTTATGTACCAAACAGCATACTAAATATTATCAAATATACTCTCGACTACTCTGTGAGGGAGATATTATTGCCTGTATTTTACAAGTAAGGAAATTCTGTTTCAGAGTTTCAGTGATATGACCAAGTTTAGCTTGGAGGCGATGAAGCTGAGATTTGAACACAGGGCTTTCTAGATCCAAAGCCCCTACTCTTTACATCATCTTGTTTCTCTACATACCAGAAAAATGACAGTGATATTTAGACAAAATACAATATGAGTATGTGGTCTATGATTAAAACTATGTAATTCTGAAACGCTGGACAATCAGATGTAAACCAAAGCAGCCAAGATTAGTAAACTGCAAATCTAGCATTTGTAGGAGTTAAATAATACAGAGGTAGGGGAAAAGTTGGTTTATAGTTCTGAGTACGCAAAAACAGATTTATTCTTGTATTATTTATTACCAAATGTATTATTATTATTATTATTATTAAAGTACTTTTGCCCACTCCATATATGTGTTGCCTAAAAAGTAACTTCATCTTGGGGGTGCGGGGTGTTACTGAAAAGTGATGCCTTAAGAGTTCCAATATGAAAAGTATTACAGCGTTTATATATTTGATCTACTGATGACTCTTCTGCCTCCTGAAAGGGTGAAAATGGCTGAGAAGCCCCCTGAAATTCTACCTCAGTAAAACCAGTCTAACACCATTAAATGGAATGATAAAGCCTCAGACAAAACTAGCTCAAGAGCATCACAGATTCAACCAGTATCCACTTTAGCAATCGTCAAGAGACATCATCAAACACTTCATGAACTATAAATTTTTATACTGCTTTGTACAGACATAGTGAATATGTAAGTTTCTCAAAACATAATCCATGTGAATCCAGACCCAACACAGAGTCTGGCACAAATAATGCCCCTTTTTTATTACAAAATCATAAGCACGTAATTCTGTAACATAATGGTATCACACTCAAGCACACTATATGACATTTTAGGTAAAATGTTCAAATTAAAACTATAAATTATTATATCCATATTATTACCCTACCAACCATATTCAAGCAGGCATTACTTCTGCCAGACTCTGTATATAGTACAAAAGTTATTATTCAAATAAGGTTAAATATGACAAAAATTATCGCACAATTATCTTTTTTCAAAGTAATCCTCTCACTGTTTTTAAAAACTGTAAGAGAAATAAGCCAGGCTGTGAAAGACAAATACCATATGATCTCACCTTTAACAGGAACCTAATCATCAAAACAAACAAACAAGCAAAATATAACCAAAAACACTGAAATTGAGAAACACGCTGACAATGACCAGAGGGTAGAGGGGAGGGAATTCCAGGGGAAAAGGGAAGGGTTTGCAGGAACAAGTATAAAGGACACATGGACAATAACAAGGGGGAGGTGGAAATGGGAGGTGGGGAGGGCTGGGATGGGGTAAAAGGCAGAAAACTGTACTTGAACAACAATTAAAATACAACAAAAAACTATAAGTCAGTTAATCAATTAAGTTATTGTGACCAGCATTAAAAAGAAAAAGTATCAAGGATATGTTACATAGTAAAGGAAAGTATCTTTTCCTGAAATTTTTGTTTGAAAAATTCACATATATGCATATGCATGCAAAAGTATGCATGCATATGCATATACTTATTCATATATTTTCACATATTTAACAATACATATGTAATTGTATATGTCAATATATAAAACTACATACATGTAAAATACATTTCTTACTGTTGAAACATAATTAACATATTCTAACTTTTATTGGCAGAATTTATATTTAAATATTATTTATAGATTTTCAAGATGGCTGCTGAGTAGGTGGAAGCTCTACTCAAGTCCTCCTATTGGCAAACCGGATTTACAGCTAAATTATAGAGCAATCAACCTGAATTACCAACTAAAAAGGACAGCTAAAGGGGAATATTATAACCAAGGATTTACATAAGCAGCCACATACAGACTGTTAAGAAGGGCGGAGATGTGAAGAGGGCTGGCCCAAGCACCCACATGCAGCATGCAGTGGCCGACAAGCTGGAGGGATATCTCAGCTGCAAAAGTCGCCGCCCAAGGAACATGAGGTCTAAACCCTGTGCTGGGACCCCCAACTTTGGGCACCAGGGCTGGGAAATGGAGCCTATATAGCATCTGGCAGTGAAAATCAGTGGGGACTCTGACTGCCAGGAAGAGGAGGGAGTCTGCTAGAATCTCAGATGCTCTCCTAAAAGGGCAATGCACAGGATCTTAGTTTCAGGCACTCACCTAGGCTTCCAGCAGAGGGAAAACAACTTGGCATATGGCAGTCATACAGAGAAGACCTGCAGAAAGGACTGTTGGCTGCAACCAACAGAGACCTTTGGTGAGTCCTTTCTCTGGAGAAACTACAGGTACATACTCAGACAGATGTTGAACTGTGAGGCTTTGGAGTGGGGGCAGTCTTTGCTTTCCTTTACCTGCAAACTCAGCCAGCACCACTCCCAGCGGGAGACAGTTTTGTTCTACCTTCCTGAGTCCCTGTGGCCCTTCCCTGCTGGGTCAGTTCCAGAGGAGTAAGGGAATAGAGCTGGGACCTTCAAAACACGTCTCCCTAAGAGGCTCCAATGCAGGGCTCAAGAGGGCACAGATACAGAGCTGAGGGGGAGCACAGAACTTGCTCCTCTCCCACAGGCTCAGCCAGCGCCATCCTAAGCCTGTCTTGATCTGTTTTCCCAAGTCCTAAAGACTCTGCCCTGCTGAGCTTGCTCCTGCAGTGCAAACAGCAGGTTTCATCCAACCTGAACTGGTGGTGCACTCCTCCTGGGAGAGCTGGAGTTGGATACTATAGCTCAGACTGAATGATATGGTTCTGGAGTAGCGGCTGCCTACTCCCCACTGAGTGCTCACCTATGCTTCACCCAAGAAGGGGATCCATTAGCCTCATCCCTGCCACCTGGCTGCCCTACCCTACAGAGCTTTCTCTGTGTGGAAGGGGCAGGGGAGCATGGCAAACTTGAGCCCATTCTACAGTCGTTCTTCAAAAGGCTCTAGAGGAAGTCCAGGCAACCTCAGGGGGTGGCTATGTAGTTGACAGGTAGCCACTGACCTCAGAGAACCTTGGACCTTTGCTGATCAGCACCCAACTCAGAGCTGCAGGAAACTGATTCCTCTACATAGCCTGGCCCCTCCCATTCACACCCAGAACCAGTCAACACAGCCACAATCATTGAATAGTGGGTAGTTCCAAACAGAGAGCCCAGAGCCGATTATAAACAACAACTGACACCAACCTATACCAGAACCCTGGCCAAGCGGGACCAGAACCAATACAACAAGTGGTGGACTTCAAATCTCACCAGAGCTGGACCCAACTAGCCACACAAATGGCACAAAGGGAAACTCCAGCAGGAACCAGACCTTGCTGGGTACAATGTCACCTCAAGGGGAAACCCCTGAATAGTGACTCATACATAGTGAATGAGGTCTATCCTTACAGTCAGCCAAGGTGTGGGTTAGCCCAACCCATGAACAGACCAACAGCATTCAAGACTCAACTACAACAGCAGGGGGCACATAACCCACACGAGAAACATTTCCGCAGCACCTAGCTCAGGTGATCTAGAAGTCGCCACCACTGAGACCAACAAAGCATCTATATGAGAAAGCCCTCATAACAAGCTTAGGAACCATATCAGATCTATCTAATATAAAGAGACAAACACAAGAAAGAAGACAAAGTGGGGAGACAAAGAAATATGCCCCAATTGAAAGAACAAGGGAGATCCCCAGAAAAACAATTAAATGAATTAGAAGCAACCAAGAGACCAGGTGAAGACTTTAAAACAATAGTTATAAGGATGTTCGAGGACCTGAGGGGAAGAATAGATGACCTCAGTGAGACCTTTAGGAAAGAGTAGGCATTACAAAGGATATAGAAACCATTAAAAAGAACCAGTCAGAAATAAGACTACAATATAAAGAATATACTACAAAAAATCAAAGCAGGTTAGATGAAGCAGAGGATCAAATCAGCTATACAGAGGATAACAGAACAGTAAGTAGAACAAAAAAATGAGGAAAGTTGAAGAGAACCTCTGCAACAACATCAAGTGCAACAACATCCGCATTATAGGAGCACCAGAAAAGGAAGAGAGTAAGCAAGGGGTCAGGAACCTGTTTGAAGAAATAATGGCTGAAAATTTCCCTAACTTAATAAAAAAGTCACACAAGTTCAGGAAGCAGAGAGTCCTATCAAGATGAACTCAAAGAGGCCCACACTAAGACACATCATAATTAAAATGGCAAAGGTTAAAGACAAAAAGAGAATCTTCAAAGCAGCAAGAGAAAGACAGTTACTGACAAGGGAGCTCCCATAAGGCTGTCAACTAATTTCTCAACAGAAACACTTCAAGCCAAAAGGGACTGGCATGAAATATTTGAAGTGCTGAAAAGCAAGGACTTACAACCAACACTACTTTATCCAATAAGGCTTTCATTTAAAACTGAAGATGAATAAAGAACTTACAAGCCAAAAAAAAAAAGAAAAAGAAAAAAGAAAAAAAGGAGTTCATCACCACCAAACCAGAATTGTAAGAAATATTAAAGGGCCTGATGAAAAAAGGGGAATAAAAGAAATATATACAGAGGAACATAGGTGTAAAGAATAAAAAGGCAGTATATACGTGTCAATAATAACTTTAAATGTGAACAGATTAAATGCTACAATCAAAAGACACACTGGGTAGCTGAATGGGTAAGAAAACATGACCCATATATAAGCTGTCTACAAAGGACCCACCCCAGAACAAAACATGCACACAGACTGAAAGTGAAGGGAAGAAAAATAAATATTCCATGCAAGTGGAAACAAACAAACAAAAGCTAGGGTAGCAGTACTTACATCAGACAAAACAGACTTCAAAACAAAGGCTATAACAAGACAAAGAGGGACATTACATAATACTAAAGGGATCAATCCAACAAAATGATATAACCATTGGAAACATATATACACTCAACACATATATCTAAGGGATAGATGGACAGCAAATACGATCATAAATGGGGATTGTAACACCCCATTGACATCAATGGATAGATCTTCCAGACAAAAAGCCAACAAGGCAACAGAACATTTCATCCCAAAGTAGCAGAATATAAATTCTTTTCAAGTGCACATGGAAAATTCTCTAAAACAGATCACATGCTATGACACAAGACAAGCCTTAATAAATTCAAGAAGACTAAACTCATACAAGCATCTTTTCCAAACACAATGGTATGAAACTAGAAATTAACTGCAATTTAAAAACTCAGAAACACTCAAACACATGGAAGCTAAATAACATATTAAACAATGAATGGGTTAACCATGAGATCAAGCAAGAAATCAAAAATTACTGGAAGACCCAGCATCCCAAAATCTATGAAACACAGTGAAAGCAGTGTAAGAGGGAAGTGCATAGCCTTATAAACCTACCTCAAGAAGCAAGAAGAACATGAAATAAACAATCTAGCCTTCACCAAAAGAACCAGAGAAACAACAAAGAAAGCTGAAAGTAAGTAGAAGAAAGGAAATAATGAAGATTAGAATGGGAATAAATGAAATGGAGACAAAAACAAAACAAAATATCAATGAAACCAAGAGCTGGTTCTTCGAAGAAATAAACAAGATTGACAAATCTTTAACCAAAATCATCAAGAGAAAAAGAGAGAGAGGATCCAAATAAAATCAGAAATGAAAGAGAAGTAACAACTGACACCATATAAACACAAAGGATTGTAAGAAAATATTATAAACTACTATATGCCAGAATATCGGACAGCCTGGGTGAAATGAAACATTTTACTGAATCTAGAAACATTCACTCTTCCAAAACTGAACCAGGTAGAATCAGAAAATCTGAATAGGTCAGTTACAACTAATGAAATAGAAGCAGTAATCAAAAACTCCCAGCAAACAAAAGCCCTGGACTAGATGGCTTCATAGGCAAATTTTATCTAACATTCAAATAACTAACACTTGTCCTTCTCAAACTATTCACAAAAATTCAGGAAGAAGGAAGACTTCCAATCTCACTTTACACAGCCAGCATTATCCTAATTCCAAAACTAGATAAAGACACTACAAAGAACGAACATTCTAGGTCATCAATCCCTGATGAACCTAAATGCTAAAATCCTCAACAAAATATTAGCAAATGAGTAGATACAGAACAAATATTCCAAAAATAATGTGGAACCACAAAAGGTCCTGAATAGCCACAGCAATCTTGAGAAGAACAAAGTTGGAAGTATCACAATACTTAATATAAAACTATATTACTAGGCCATAGTAATCAAAGCAGTATGTTACTGGCATTAAGAACAGGCATACAGATCAATGGAACAGAATAGAGAGCCCAGAAATAAAAACAACTTTCACGGTCAATTAATACTTGATAAAGGTGGCAAAAACATACAATGGAATAAAGACAGTCTCTTCAATAAATGGTGTTGGGAAAATCGGACAGATACATACAAAAAAAGATGAACTAGACCACCAACTTACACCACACACAAGAATAAACTCAAAATGGATTGAAGACTTAAATGTAAATTGCAAAACCATAAAAATCCTAGAAAACACAGGCAGTCAAATCCCAGACATTTCTCATAGCAATATTTTTGCTGATATACCTCCTTGGGCAAGGGAAACAAAGGGAATAATACACAAATGGGACTACATCAAGCTAAAAAGTTTCTGCATAGCAAAAGAAACTATAGACAAAATGAAAAGGCAATTCACTGAATGGAAGAACATATTCACCAATGATATATCTGATAAGGAGTTAATTTCCAAAATATTTAAAATACATACAACTCACCACCCAGAAAACAATCCAGTCAAAAAATGGGCAAAGGCTCTCAACAGACACTTCTCCAAAGAGGACATACAGATGATCAAGACATGAAAAGATGCTCAACATCACTAATCAGAAAGATGCAAATTAAAACTATAATGAGATACCACCTCATACCTGCTAGAACAACTACCATCAATAAATCAAAAAACAGTAAGTTCTGGTAAAGATGCAGAAAAAAGGGAATGCTTTTGCCCTGTTTGTGAGAATGCAGACTGGTACAGTCACTGTGCAAAACAGTATGGAGTTTTCTCAAAAAACTAAAAATGGAACTGCCTTTTGAACCTGTAGTCCCACTTCTGAGAATATATTCTAAGAATCCTAAAACACCAATTCTAAAAAATATATACACCCCTACGTTCACAGCAGTGTTACAATAGCCAAGATCAGGAAAACAGCCCAAATGTCCATCAGTAGATAAGTGGGTAAAAAAGCTGTGGCACACTGAAACTATGGAATACTACTTGGCTGTAAAAAAGAAGGAAACCTTACCTTTTATGAAAGCATGGATGGACCTGGAGATTATTATACTAAGTGAATTAGACAGTTAGAGAAAGACAAGTACCGTATGATCTCACTTACATGTGGAATCTAATGAACAAAACTAACTGACAAAATAGAAATAGAGGTGTAGTTACATGGAACACACTGACAGCTGTCAGAGGGAAGGGATAAAAAAGAAAGAATCAAACAAAAAATAGATATATACACACATATAAAACACTAGACACAAACAACAGTATGGTAACAGCCAGAGGGAAAGTACGGGGCGGGTAAAAGAGGGCAAAGGAGGGATAAATGAGGACGGAAAGAAACTTTGCTTTGGTAATGGGTGCACAAAGCAATATGGAGATGATGTTTTGATGAGTTGTACACTTGAAACCTGTAGTTAACCAATGTCACCCTAATAAACAAGTACTATTTGTACCTTACTTTGAAACACATCATATTTAGTAGGTATCACAGTTAAACAGTTTTAATACATTCTTTTGGACCTCCTAATTCCCACCAATTTTTAAATTTAAAAAATTTAGTAAAATGTGTCTTATTGTAACAAGAATTTCCAATATTATTTATTTGCATTTTCATAATGAGAACTTTAAAATCACAATCTTTTTATGTCTTTAGCTTTTAAATTAATAACATCACATTTTTTTCTTTTTTCAAAGTGAAAATATGGCTATATAAATTTTAACCAAATTTCATTGGCACATATGAGAGATAGTTTAACCTACAGACACATGCCTTATAAAAAATTTCACTTTGAGTCCTAAATGGTATGGCTCAGTGAGTAAGCTTCATACTGCAAAACAAGCAGTTCGATCCCTGGTCAGGGCACATGCCTGGGTTGTGTCAAGGTCTACAGCTGGGGGTGCCTGTGAAAGGCAGCTAACTGATGGAGAGGTGTTTCTCTCACACTTTGGAGTTTCTCTCTCTTTCTCTCTCCCTTCCTCTCTCTCTAAAAATAAATAAATAAAATCTTAAAATTTTTTTTTAATTTACCCTGTGTAAAGAAAAAAATGCACTTTGTGGAGTTCTGGGATGCCAGAAAGATGTAGGCAGTTCAAGCACCAAGCCATCTAAAACTTCCAATCAGTAAAGACAAGCTATAAGAATTAAGGCACTATAGAAAGAGAAAAGCAATGTTTTTATATATAAGCTCCAAATTTAAAGTCATAAGAGCAGAATCTTTAAATTGAGAGCTGCTTTGATTTTAAATTGAGATACTTTACGTAAAAGCAGCTTTATGTAGCCTGAATAGGGCACCAATTTATTTAACCCTGGTTTTAATTACTTTCCTGACAAGATAACTAATTAACTATATTTCCAGCTTTTAAACACATGATATTTTTGACTTTTTAAAGATTTTTTATTATTATTCAATTACAGTTGTCCCAATTTTTCCCCCTTTGCCTCACTCCATGCGCCCACCCACCCACACAATCTATCCCCACACCATGTCCATGGGTCATCCATGCATGTTCTTTGTCTAGTCCCTTCCCCTTCTTTCCACCATTATCCCCTCCCTCCTCTCCTGTGGTCGCTATAAACACATATTTTTGAAGCGTCAAAGTTTTTACTCCCATTGGCAATACAACACAGTAATATGTTCATTTAAGAACATAAAGTTGTTTTTTTTAAATATTAGAAACCTACAATAAATCAAAACTTATGGACTATACTGAGTTACTGAACCATTCCAAATAAGGAATATTTTTCCAAATCCTCAAATGGGCCAAAGAAATAACACATGGACCAAAGAAAAAACAATCATATCTAAAAGAATAAGAAAAAGTTAATAAAATGACATATTTATTACTAGCATATAAAGAAAGTATTTGCTAAAGTGGTCAATGCCTATATCAGCTTTTATTACCTATATTAAAATCACTATTGCAACATTAATTTCAATAAATGAATTATATAACTAGAATTCAAGCATCTATAAAAAGCATGTCTCAAAATAAAATAATCTATATTATAAAATGTTTACTGTGTTAAATACGGTTACTTTATAATAATCATGTATTTTATATAACAGTATCAAACATTCTGAGAAACTAAAAAAAGGGCTTTTATCTAATTAAGGACCAAGCTATTCATACAGATGTCTAAGACCTTTGTTAATAGCCTGAAAAAAAGATATATCAGAAAAATACCTTTCGGTTTTCTAGGTCATTTATATTATATCATGTTAAGCTATTTTGTTATATTTATAAAAAAATACAGAACCATGTGAACTACAAAAAGCAAAGTACTAGTCAACAGTTTTAAGAAAAACATAAAATGTCAGTCATAACATTACTTATTCTTACCTCTGAACTATAATCATCGGCTGTGGTTGAAATTTCACTTTCCGGCTAAAACAAAAGTAAAAACCAATTACATTAAAGCCTTTCCTCATCTAAATACTGTACTTTATTAACCTATTACTTTTGATATTAATGATAAAAAAGTCATTAAAAACTGTAAAAATTATTTAGATCTTTAAATTTTTACTGATTAATAATTGCTAAATAACACATGTAAAATTTAACCTAGGCATTTTTCTATATATAAAAGTATCAAGAGGTATTTTCATACAAGGCTTTGCATTATTAAGAATCATTTGTTACACAAAAGCACCCATTAAGATATCAGCCCATTAATTCTTGTGTCTCTTTTAAATAAAAAAGTCCTAATATGTTAGTAAAAAAGTTCAATTTCTTCCAAAGGAAGAATCATCTAATCTTGATGCTAGAAAAGTAATAACAACTTAAAGAAAAAGTAGAAGCTTTGCTGTCATTAACACCTTTGCAGCCTACAAAGCACTTTTACAGACATTCTCATGTCTGCCACCCTTACATCCCTGGGATTTGGGTATGAAGGCGAATGGCTTTCCCAAGCTGCCCTCCGCTGAGAAGTACTGTGCTTGCTAGGGAGTCACGGAGGTCACCTGAATTTTCACTGTTTTCACTCTTCTTCCTCTCATGTAAGAATCTCATTTTACAAGTGAGAAAAAAGACCCAGATATTTTACCTCTTCGTTCAACAAAATCAAGCACCAAAATGGTGCTATTATATTATCCAAAATGGTGCTATTATATTATTTGAAAGGTCCAGATTTCAACAGAATTTCAATATATACAAATAAAAAAGAAAATATGGCCCATTCAAAAGAAAAATAGCAGCCAATAGAAAATGTCCCTAAGGAAACACAAATATTGGGCCATTATTGGGAGATATAAAAATAATGTCTCACCAAATAGAAACTATCAATAAAGAGAAAGAATGAATAAAAGAACCGAAAAGAAATTATGGTGTTTAAATAACTGAAATGAAAAATTCACTAGGAGGACTAATAGCACATCTAAGGATGAAGAATAAAGAATCAGAAAACTACAAAATAGTTCAATTGAAATGATCCAATCTGAGGAAAAGAAAGAAAAAAAATAAGAATGAAGAAAATGAACAGAGCATCAGAAATCTGCGTAATAATATCGAACATACAACATATGAACAATGGAAGACCCAAGAAAGAGAGGACAGACAGGGGAGGAAAGAATATTTGAAAACATAATGGCTGAAAACTTTCTAAATTAATAAAAACATTAATCTACACACCAAAGAAGCTCAAAGCAGGAAAAACTCAAAAAAAGATACATTCTTACAATGAATAACAAATCTCTGACACTCCTTACCTTTTGAATAAAGCTCAAATCCCAGTATGTCTAAAGCTTTTGGTTTCCACATAAATATACCAAGGTACAATCCAAGTTACAATAATCTGCCTTGTCTAACATTGTTCCTCCTAAGCATTCCATCATTCTCTACTCCCAGTCTTAGCTGGTGGTTCCACCATCCCATCCACCTTCCAAATAACTTTTTCCTCCTCTCTATATACTGGAAAATTACATTCACCAAGTAGAAGGAGAAAATGAGTATTTTTGAGAACCTTCTGTGGGCTAGCTGCAATCTCCTGCCCTTCACCATTACTACCATCCCACCTTCAGCACTTTTGATCAATTTAAAATTATACTACTTATGGTTTCCAAATCACACCACAATGTTTCATGTCTTTTCGAATGTATTCTCTTTGGCACAGAGACTGTGTCCCCTACTTCTTTACCTCTAGCTAAACAACCATATAAGGATGATCTGAGCATTCTCCCAAATCATGATATTCTAGGGTACCATGCAGGGGTGTCCACCTTTTGGCGTCTCTGTGCCACACTGGAAGAAGTTGTTGTCTTGGGCCACACATTAAATAAATTGAGACATGTAATCTCAAAAAAATCTCACAATGTTTTCAGTAAATTTACGATTTTATGCCAGACCACATTCACAGCCATCCTGGGCCACATGCAGCCCGTGGACTGCAGGTGGACCACCCTGACTGCAAGCACAGCTTTAAATGAAGGAACACGGTCTATCTTACATCTGCCCCCCACTCCACTAGATTGACTTTCCTAATGAAAAGAAACTGTCATACTTACCTCTGCATCCTTGGTGCTCAGTTCTTGGCGTATTACAGTTGCTCAATAAATGTTTATTGAATCAAGCACATGTACATTTGCACAGAATGCTAATGAATGTTGTCTTACAAAAACTTTCACTTATAATTTTAATGTTTGAAAATCTGGATGACTACTTACTTCAGCAGAGAAGACCTGGTCATGTTTGATTATTTCTCCACTGTGTAGAGTTCTCATTATTGTGGATTCAGGAGTCACAACTGATCCTACTCCCTGAGAACTATTCATGCACATATCATCACTGTGTGATTGCTCAATATTCAAAGAATGGTATGCTGACACATCATGTTTACTGCTTGAGGTATTCTTCTTTTTTTTCTTCTTAGAGGGATTCTGCCCATCACACTGAGCTTTCCTTTGTCGAAACTGGGCAAGCTATAGAGAGAGAGAGAGACGGAGGGAGGGAGAGGGAGAGAAAGAAATTGATTGAGATTGCCATTATTGTCAAAGATAATTTTTCTTTATCACCACTAAGAAAAAATAGCTTTGAAGTCTCTTTCTTTAAACCATTATTAAAACGATGACAAAAATAAAGGACAACTGTTAGTTTTAATACATAAATAACAAATTACAAAGAAATTAAGTATTTCTGAATGAATGCTTTTAAATATTGAAAAGAATGAAAAACATTACGCTTAAAGAAAAAAACTAGCCCAGAATTGCGTAGAATAAGGAAAAACAGGTGCTCTCATTCACTGTTTGTTGAGAGTGTAAACTCTGGATGTGATTATATAAAAATATAAAAGCTCTAAATAAATTTGCTTTGTGGAATTCCTGGGACTTCTACTAATTTATAACAAATGAAATTAGTCCATGCAAAAATGATTTAGCTACATAAATGATCACTGCAGCCTTGTTTATAATGAGGAAAATTAGAAATAATTTTATCACTTTTCCTCATCAAATGATAGTGCCTCTAATCCCTTACTCATGGGAACATTTGCCATGTCCTAGTGCCACTTCTATTTATCATTTCCTTAACACGTTTTAACTTTTGTGCACAAGTTCTTATTTTAAAAGAATATTTTCTACCCATGGTATTTATTAACAGTCAGCATCACTAGTGATTTATTTAACAAAGTAGTAAATCGGAATAAATACAATGACAAATAAAACTACATTATTAAAATTTTAGATAGTACTGCTGAGGGTTATGAAAGAAACAGGTAAGTATGAGAAGGGTGTAAAGGGTATACGGGCACTGAACAGACTTTTGCTTTGTCATTAGCAGATGAACTTCAAAAAAGCATCTAGAAAGGTAGTAACTTCCTTACAATACTATCTAGTATTACTTAATTGGGGTAATCACTTAATACTGGGTTAAAAATATCTGTCACCACCTAATATCAGAAGTAGGTATTACATACTTTGGGTAACACTGGATTAACTCAATTAAAATAATATTAATGCAAAGTATTATTAATAATAAAGATATGTATGATGTAGCAGTTATAATATTGCAAAGTATTTTTCTTAATAAAAGGAAAATTATGTGCATCTCTGTTAACAAAGACAAGGCAGGCTTCGGATTCACAGACTCCGTCAATTCATTCTAACCAGCTTGAATTTTAATAACATAACATACATAGGCACAGGTAAATTCTGAAAGAATATAACCATAATAACTTTGGTATTTGAGATTACAGGTCCTTCATTTTATGCTCATTTGAAATTTCTTTTTTTATGTAATAAGTTTTCTAAATTTTATATGAAACAACTATTAACCATGAATTCCTAAATTTAGTTTGAGCTCTTGATCATTCTTGAGCAGAAAAATGAAAACATGAGAACAGGTGTAAGCCCTTTGTACCTTAAAAAAGAGGAAATTTGCTACCAGTAAATGAATTATATAACCACTAATTAGACCAATTATAAAGTGGCCATTAAATTTCTTATAAAGCATTAAAGCCATCTAATAATGATGTTGATTTCTTTAACTATCAAAATATGTGGCAAACACCAGAACCTACAGGATAACACACAGCATATTTTATACTCATGTTGTCTGCTGTAGAAGAAAAGTATATAGTGTTAATAAGAAAATCTACTTCCTAAATCAGAACTCTCTAATTACTGACCTCGGAGAATATAAAAATACATTACATTAAAAATTTTTTCCCAGCCATTTAGCAACTTGCCAGTTATTCTACCTCATGTCTGCTTAAGAAACAGATGCAACACCAGTTGCCTCTATTTGTACATTATTAAGCAGCTGGAATGCATTTAAACTACTTTGAGGATAGCAGATTCATTCTTAAAAATAAACCAATTCAAACACCATTACATATTATCTGTAAATAGAATTGAGAGCCTAGGCACATATTTTTTAAAAGACCCCTCAGAGAGAATGCAAAACCAAGAAAAATATTAATGATGGCATTCTTGATGTTTAAGCTCAATTTCAAAAGCTTCTTAAAAGCCTATGTTATCTGTGTTAGAAAATATATTCAGACAAAGTATATTAGGACAAAAATGAATATTCTGTTTAAAATCTCAACTCTGTTAAGTTAAATACATAATTTATATTTAATATTTACTTATATGTACAAACACATAACAAAGGAAAAAACTAAAACTGCATTAAAAAAGTTTAATTAAAAAAATACTGTCTGAGACAAAAGAATCCATTACTAAATAAACCCAAGTGAAACAGTTCATCATAGATACGGAATAAAAAGTAGAATGGTTCTATTAGTGTTCAGAATGAATTACTTGTAAGGGCATAAAATGATCAAGACATTGTTTTAGACCAGTTACTGATTATATGAAGTAAATTTTTTTTTCAGAACAATTAACCAGAAGGTAAAGTTCACAAGGATAGGAAGTCTTGTTCACTGCAATATTTTTAAGGGCTAGAACAGTATTTGACAAATACATGTTGAGTGAAAAATGAATAATTTATCTTTTAAAGTCATCACTAAGTAATCATTTTAAAGTACTGTTCCACAGAATTTGAGAATTAAGATGATACAGGCATATCTAACTCTACTATTCAAAAAAGTCCCACGGTCTCAGAATTAAAATTATCAATTACATGAATTAAAACATAAAATAATCTCTCTCACCATAATCTTTCTTTCAGTAACCCCTAGCCCCCCAAAATAAGGCAATTAAATTCTCAAAAATAATGCCCACAATAGCTTTATAGTAAGAATTCTGTTTTATAAAGGAGAGGATGTGAGATTTTATCATAAATCTAATTTCTTATAGCGATCTAAACTATTTTTATTATAAACCTAAAAATGACAAGCTAACAGAAAAGCAAATATCAGAAATGCTACTCAATCAGCTAATCACTTGATACTGAAATGATACACTTTAAATTATTGGGAAAACATGAAGTCCAAAACATGCTGAAAATTCATACTATAGCCATCTGTGTTTGTCATTTGAAAGCCAATTATAAAAATGTTAACATATGTAGGCAGCACAGAAATAGTTTGAGATTTACTAGAAAGATATGTCCACATACACTTGTGCTTGAAAACTGATTCAGAGCTCAAGCAAGAAAGTATCTTACCCTGACTAGAATGTGAATAAACTAAATAAAAATGACTGATAATTTATTAAACTCAATATTTATAACTTTACAAATGATCATTCTCAATAAAACAAGGACTTTTTAAAATGCTGTATAGAACATGCCAAGTTCTTATGTCACTTCAAAAAAAAAAAACTGCTAATTGAAATATGCTGTTTCTTACTTGAGTGTTTACTATGTGCCAGGCACTGGGCTAGACATGAGCTAAAATACATGGTCCTAATAGTAGGATGTTTTAGTCTAGGCTAGCCTATTACTTCACTGAATTGTGTGAAACAAATAAGATAAAAGTTAGTGTACAATTTCATAAACTCAACAGTCCTCAATACATCTCTAAGAAGGTGGTATGGGATTCACTTGTCCTAGTACTCTCAAAATAGGCTTTCTGTAAGTGGTGTGGTTGTAGAGTTTTATATCTGTGAAGGAGATAACTTGGCATATGATAGGTAGTAAGTAATTCAATTATTTAGCAAATATTTATTGACAGTTACCTATCATGTGTCCAGCCAGTGCTAAGGGCAGGGCAGGTAGTGATGAATCATATACAAACTCTACTCCTATGAACTGTCAAATAGGAAGAGCAAATTAAACAAATACAGATAAATACAGAAATATATCATTTTATTGAAGAAAAGAGTATAGGTAGTAAAGAAAGCACTCAACAGAGAGACTTAATTTGGATGGGAATGTGGGGAGAGGTCAGGAAGTATTGAGAAAATAATAAGCGGCAAAATAGAACAAGAACATCTGACTCCAAACCCAGTATTCTTTCCATTATACCAATTTGCATGTCATGCATTCTGAGCTCTCTTTTCATTCATTTGTCATTATTCTTCAAATCCTAGAACACTAAGTTTAAAGGCACAAACAAATGAAATCACTAAGCAAATACTTTTTTGACAAGATTGAGGGAAAACACACATATAAAAACACATATAACACACACCACACACCCCCAAAAGAAAATATTATAAGGTATTTTGAAAATATTGTCTATTCTCTCCAGTTTTCAAAATTGCTAAGAGTAGAGCTACTTTCCGTGTTTTTGCTACAGAAAATTTAAGATCCTAATTAATTCTAATTATGGTGATTATTTGTACTTGTCAGTGCTGTCTTTAAACCTTTTTAATATTCCTCAATGAATGTTGCACAAGAATGCTCTACAAACTATTACAGCAAAGCTCCAGGGGCCTAACTATGGAAACAAAAAGATTACAACAGTTGACCCAAACATAATTTGTATTTTATGTAGAGTAAAGTAGGGCAACTGAAAGCAAAGACAAAAGCAACTTTTTGTGCTGTGAAGCATATTTTCTAATAATTCTCAGAGATACAAACTGTTGGAAAATAACAGTGCCAAACAGACCAGGAAAATCAGATATGGCTTTACATTACTGAGCCACTCATCCTATTTATATCCTATAATCTCATTGAATGCAGATTTTTTTCCTCAAAAGTTTTGGAAAATTATGCCTAAGAAGAAAACAGATTCTACAGACTCAGAAATCACCTTAATTTTACATATTTTAACATGTTTCATTGTCTGGAACATAGCAGACACAAATACTTGTTGAATGAAAATGCTTCAGAAAGAATATGTGTTACACATAATAGAATACTGGACTGCTGGGTCTACAGAGACTCTAATAAGCTAGCTATGTGACAAAGGACAGGCCACTTAACCTCTGCAGAACTGTTTCTTCAACTGTAAAATGAAGAGGGATTCAAGGATCTTTCCTCAAATGATTCAAGGATCTTTTAAGATTTTTTTCCAAATTTAAGGGCCTTTTTGGAGAAATTTTTTCAACTGTCCCCTTTCTATTCTCCTCTCCCTATTTCACTTAGTTATAAAAGAGAAAAACTAGAATTCTACATTTAAAAAAAAAAAGCTTGCTTGAGAAAACATTTCAATAAACAGTGTCTATTACTAAATGTTCCCAAATTTTAAAAAAGATACAGAATAAAAAGTGGAAAGCTTACATTATGTATTCAGAACAAATCACTTCTAAGTACATAAAATTATCAAAGTACTTTTAGGCTCATATTAGTGATTATATAAAGTCAAATAGTTTCAGAACAAATAACTGGAAGGTAAACTCCATGAGGGCAGGGTTTTTTAATTAAAATCAAAGCCTATATAATAGTCTAAGTCTAGAACAGTGCCTGCACATAATAAAAAAAATCTTTATTTTTACAGAAAAGAGATACCAAGAAATAATTTTAGGTATTATTCCTCTGAACTTCAGAGTATCTGCATAGTTTCTTTTAAAAAAATAAGGTGATATATCAGGTCCATTGTTACACTACTATACAACTCTACAATGTAATATTATGTAGCTATCAAAAATAATGTTCTCAAAAAAATTTTAATGTGAGAAAATGCTCTCAACATAAAGTCGAAGAAAAGGAGGCCCAAACTACAAATAAGTGTAATTCAAGTTTAAAAATATACTTATACACAGAAACAAAGGATCAATAAACTGCTAATAGTGATTACTTATAGAAGTCTCCTCCTCCCCAACAGATCTATAAGGAATATTCACTGATAAAATTATCATGAGCCTGTACATTAATATTGCTGTTTTTAATAGGCTATAATACAACTACACATCTACCGAAAGTCTCATCCCCAGAGATAGAAATAAGGCAGAAGCCCCAGGAATACGCTGGCCTGACGCCCGGGCTCTTGCATCAGCCTCTTCAAACACCTTAACATCCCATAAGCAACTGCCAACACTGCAGGTCATTTACACTCCACTGTTTAGATGCCACCTGCCTGTTTCATTTCACTGTCACCTAATTATTGGGAACAACGAACAGTGAGAAGAATGGTACTTTGCTCAACCTTATCTTGGTTCCAAATGAATTTTCAGATTTCCATGAGGCCCAACCATACTACCCTTGCCTTCCTTTGAAATCTACCTTTACAAGAACCCTCTATTATCTCTCCCCCACTTAACTATTCTCAGCTTTTGGGGGAACAAATGAGCCCTACTAGAATCAAGGTGTTTACAATTAGCGATTTTCATCAAGTCAATATTTCATAATAAAAAGCAACATGGTTTTACTGCTTTACCTGTATAGCAACAACATAAAACCTCCACCTGGTGGCAGCATACCTACCTAAATGAGACATTTTTAGGAAAAGAATAACCTCTTCAGAGGTTAAACATGCTAAATATATAAACATTCCTTTAGTTTTCTGCCACTTTTATGATAAAATCTGTATTACTTTAAATGGCATATATGGCTCCTTATGATCCCAGCTATTGCTCCAATCTAATTTTCTACTATATATAACAGCTTAATCCTTTATGCTCCAGCATGCGGAGGAGGAGGAGGGCTAATACTTCTTGAACACTTTTTCTAGTCTGACTATGTTCTAAGTGCTTTGTATCTATCAGCTAAATCCTCACAAGGCTAGTACTGCCCTCACTTTCTAGATGGAGAAAAGAAATACAGAGAGATTAGGTAATTTGCCTACAAGTCACAAAGCTAATAAATGGCAAAGGCAGGATTTGATCCCAGATGGTCTGTCTGGTCTAGTCCAGGCTCATAACCACTACAATTATATTCCTGTTCACAACAAAATCTCTGAAAAAGTAGGTAGCATTCAGCACCTTTTCCCAATTCTCTTTCGTTCCCCATCCCACAGTAATCTGAATTCTCATTTGTGACAACTGGCCACTCCTCCTTACTTGAAACTCTGCCTTAGTTCCAGAGACATCACTGTCTTCTAGTTTTATAAGTACTCTGTGTCTGTCTCCTCTGCAGCCTCCTTCTCCACTTGTGTTTTAAACAAGGGGGTTTTCACAGGATTCAACTCTTAGTCTGCATCCCACTCAGTCCTCTTCCTGAGTGAACCCCCCATTCCCAGAGTGTCAGCTGGCATCTTTAACCCAAATATTCTCCATCGCATGAGCTTCTTTCTGTCCTAAGCTCCAGACTCATATTCAACTTTACACTGGATCACTCCTCTAGAATGTTCTAATGGAACCCCTGACTTAAATATCCAAAACAAAACTCCTTTCTATTTTACTCAAATATTTGTTTCTCTCCAAATATGTCCATATTTCTTGTCTCAAAGACCTGTTTCGTGAAAATTCTCCTTTCCCCCCAAATTTGTCAATGTTCCCTGTCTCAGAGACTAGCACCTACACCCTGCCTTCAGCTGCTGAAGTCAGAAAGCTGTAGTCAGTCATCTCTTGTCTTAGTCTGTTTGGAATGTTAGAACTAAATACCACAGACTGGGTAGTGTATAAATGACAGAAATTTATTTCTCACAGTTCCGAAGGTGAGAAGTCCAAGATTAGGGTGCCCACAGATTTGGTGTCTGGTAAGAGACTACTTTCTAGTTCACAGATGGCCATCTTTGAGGGCTCTGCCCTCATGACCTAATCATCTCCCAAGTGCTCCCCCTCCTAATCATCACCTTGGGGGTTAGGATTCCACGTATGTATTTTGGGGCAGGCGACACAAACATGCAGATCACGGCATTTTTCTTATTACCCTTTACCACCAGTTACCAAGGCTTCTCAATCTTACCTACTGAACACTGGCCATGGGTCTCAGAGCTAGTGCAGGGCTGAAATCAGGAACACAATGTCTCGGGGTCAGGCAGGCTAGGTCTGAATCCTTGCTCTGCCTCTATGACTTCATGCAAATTACTTAACTTCTCTCTCTTTTTTCCCAGCTATAAAGAAAGGACAGCAACAGTATCCACAGCTCTTAGAATAGTTATAAGGATAAAATGAGATAATAAATGTAAAACCCTTAACATAATGCTTAGCATTAGAAAGTGCTAAAGAAATTGGGAGCCACTATTATCAAATTCATACTCTTCTTTCTTCCACTCTCAACCTTCTCATTGTTCAAGTGAGAGAAAATGATGTAGGAACAGAGTGGGGATAAATCAAGAAATATTTGGAAGGTAAAATCAGCAGAATGTGCTGATTAGCTGGATCTAAAGGCAAAAGAGGGAGAGCCAGGAAAACCAAATAGAAGGGAGGTGATGTGAACCTGATTTTATTGGGCAGTGGTATTAGAATGGGAAGAAAAGCTGAAACAAATTTTGAACTAAAAGAAAATCACAGATTGAGTTATAAATATGCAGGATATAGGAAAATAAATACAGAATAATTCAAAGGAATTTATTTTTCAACCGAGATGCTTTCTGAGTAAGTACTAAAATCCCAAGCCTCGAAAACATCATAGCACATAGATATAAAAGTAAAAACTACAATATTAAAAAAAAATTTAAATCCAAATCCTGCAAAATAAAAGACTATGTATATAGTCTTCTGTCATGAGAGTTAAACTCTAAGACCTATTAAAATTACTCCTATCATATTTTTTAGTTTGAATTTTAAAAAATATAATTTTTCCTCAACTAAAAAATCCCAAATTATTTTCTCTTTTTCTCAAACTGTATTGTAAAAACTGCTATTGGTTAAAGTGGAAAAGTAAGAATTCTCTTGTTGAAGGGAAGTCACTGAGTTGAAATGTTCAGGCATGTATTTATATTACAAAGGTACTTTATGCACATTAAAAATTTGGCACATACTATAAAAGATTTTATGTAAAATATTTCCAACACTTTTAAAGTTGTCTACAAATAGAAAATACTGGTAGTTCCTATAACTTCCAACCAAAACCCAATTCTTCTATATATAAACTCCCAGCAGGTATTTGTTAGTGCAGTTTCTACACATTTTCCTCTAGCTTGCCCTTTAGAGCACCTATTTATTTTACTTAAGAAATCAACAAATACATACACAGTACACAGACCCTAAGTATGGTAATTAACTGAGATCACTGCCCCATGTCCATCACAATGCTGGCACCTCCCACACACACTTTCATATATTACACATCTGGTTCTTGATAAATATGGATACTAATATTTTTAGTTGGTATCTGTCCCTATCTCTCCTGGGGAAACAATGAGGCATCATCAACTGAAATAAAAGTAAGACCCTTGAGGAAATAAATATAGCCTAAACACAGAGCCCACAATGAAGGACCCTTACTAACAAGGAATTTTGCAGTGTGTTCAATATCAAGAAATAGAAAAAAAATTCTCAATTTTATACCCTGTTAGTTTTTCAGTAATCTATAACCAGGGAACCTATTTAATCAATGCAATTTATAAATTCAAATATTTACAGATTAGGATTTTAAATCATCAAGTTCACTTTTTACTAGTCAAAATAATAACTTTTATTTTAAAATAATAACTTTTATTGGGGCATTAAGCATTGATCTATAAAAGGAAAAATTTGAGGGGCTTTCAAAAATGACCTCTTAAAGGAAAAGTTCAACTTAGAGAAACTTTCAGACAACATAAAAATCTTATTTAATAAGAAACCAGGATAAAAATCATAACTCTGATGGCAACTGAAAACAAACACTACACTGTGTATGAACAAAGAGGATAAAGGAATTTTTCATGGTATAAAAGAATCTGTAGAACTAAATAAATAGCTGAGGCAAAACTGCCTCTGAAACAATGATGTTTCTGAATAGGGTTACATACATGTGCAAATCAGCCAGAGCTTTATGTAGCATACCTAGACATGCATTAAGTATCTTAAGTTATATTTTGGTGAGCACTCCCACAAAACACTAGAATTAAAAGGGGAAACACTATGACAACAACAACAAAAAATGTCTTACGCTAGTGAAGTATCTGTATAGACTTACAATGTTCACAGATGAAAATGACAGACCTTTTTGCTACTGAAGAGACTAGGCTATTTTTCTCCACAGTGAAAATGGACTGAGCCAAAAACCCAGCAGGTGCCCCTTGGACCAACTGCACGCACTTGCAGAACAGCTGGCCATGGAATGGAATGACTCACTGGCCCACACAGAAATCAAACTTTAGCATCAGCATCATGCTCTAATCAACTCTACTATTCAAAAGAAGCAACAGTTTAGATTTGGGCAGAGCCCTAAAGGCTTAAAAAAAACCTAGATGGAAAGTAATCTGACTGGAGATGTGTGTCTCTCATATCTGCCCCTCTCTCACGTCTGCCTGGGCACCCATGTTCTCACTCTCTCTGTATATAGAAATATATATAACATAAATGTAATAAATAATTAAAAAATATAAAATTTGGTAACAATCTAATTAAAAAATGGGCAAAGAACCTGAATAGACATTTCTCCAAAGACAGACAAAAGGCCAACAAGTACACATGAAAAGACGCTTAACATCTTAGTCATCACAAATAAAAATCACAATGAAATACTACCTCCCACTAGAACAGCCATAAAAAACAAAAAAAAAAAAACCAAAAAAACAACAAATGTTGGTGAGGATATGGAGAAACTGGAGCCCTTACACAGAGCTGATGGAAATGTAAAATGGTAAGTCACTATGAAAAAAATAGTTTGGTGGTTCCTCGATAAACACAGAATTCCCATACGTTTCAGCAATTCTACTCCTAAGTATATACACAAGAGAAATAAAAACAGGTAGTCAAATACTTGTATACAAACATTCCTGGCAGCACTATTCAAAATAGCCAAAAGGTGGAAATAACTCAAATGCCCATCAATAGATACATAAACAAAATGTAGTATATATAGACAATGGAATATTATTCAGCCAGAAAAGGGAATAAAGTGCTGATATATACAACAACATGGATGGATGGTCTTGAAAACATTACACGAAGTGAAAGAAAAACCCCAGACACTAAAGGTCAAATATTATATGATCCATTTAATTGAAGTATCTAGAATAGATAAACCCATAGAAATAGAAGACAGATTAGTGGTGGCTAGGGAGAGGAGGGATGAAGAGTAGATGCTTAATGGGTACAGGGTTTTATACTGGGATGACAAAAATGTTCTGGAACTGTATAGAAATGGTAGTTGCACAATGCTGTATATATCCTAAATGCCACTGAATTGTTCATTTTGAGATCATTTTTGTTACATGAATTTCACCTCAATTTAAAAAAATAATTACACCTAGCACCAGAAGAACACGAAAACCTCTCAATCATTTTCTCTCTGCTTCTTCAAAACACCTGTTGAGATTCCTGTACTATGAGATGATTATCCCCCCACACAGTAAGGCACAGACAATTTGTGATCACCGAAATATATGCGTGCTAAGTAGAAGTCCATAGCTGCAGTCGTAGGCATCCAAAAATGTCAGCTGAACAAATGCACAAGTAAGTGTCTCCCAAGTCCTGGTGCCAGAGAGCAGCATTGTGAACACACACACACACAGTGCAGAGCTATCTTTATAAATAAACTTTATAAAATTCTGAAGCTTAAACTTTAGATTTTAAAGAGATGATAACCAAAGATGCCTAATTTCAATTTTAGTAAAATCTTACTGTCAAATAAAGTTTTCCTTATCATTGAATATTTAACAGTTCATGAGATTTTTTTCTAGCTTCCATATTAGAAGAAATTCACTTACATTTCAATAATCAGTAGTCTATAATAGATATTTTGCCTCATAGTTTAGCTCTTATCATAAAAGTTTTATATATAAAATTGTTTTTGCTTGAAAATACTTTTTGCCCCAATTTTGTCATACTCCAGTCACTTGGATATAGCTACTCTTTTCACTTCCTCTCTCCCATGTCCTCATTCGAGTTTGAGTTTCACTGACAGGACACCACAGGCCTACTTGCTAAGTCTCTCTTCTCTGGATCTTATGACTCTTTTACCCAATTACTTCCCTGTCCCGGTTTCTGCCACTGCTTGGATCTGCCTTAGAAATCTTTCTTCAGTACTACACACTTGAAGAAGCCTGTCCTACCCATTCATTCCACCATATTATCTCTTTTAAAGCTTATAATCTAAAATCATGTGTTTTTTCAAGGAAGCCTAAAGGTCATAGATTAGTTTTTAAGCCACAGACAATGCATCACTGTTACAATAAACGTTGAGGTATCAAACGGCTGTATCTACCTTGAAAGCTAGGTCAGATTTGTCACATGTAAGAGTAAAAAGAACTGGAAAGTTTAAAGGAATTGGGTGGTGGAACAGTGTATCTGAAATATGCAAAGAACAATTTTACACCAAAACTAACTTTGTCTACTATTAATAACCAAATACCATATTTTTTGGACTGTAAGACGTACTTTCCCCCATCCCCACCCCCAATTTGGGAGGCATAATGGTTGTTAATGCTGCTGTTGAGATCTGTTTACATTTACATTGGTGAAATATTATGTTACTTATGTTATTAAATATTTTACATTTTTTGCTTAAAAGTTTTTTTTAGAATTTTCCTCCTCTAAAACCTAGGTGCATCTTATCTTATGGTCCAAAAAATATGGTATACAGCTTGCAAAGAGCACTGTTCTTTTTGCATAAAATTGACACTACTTTCAACTAAAAATGCTCCTTAAACATACAGAAAAAATTATAGTTACTACTTTCTGAACATTATAGGCAAAATTTTAATAATTATTCATCAGATGCCAATTACATAAATTCTAAATAGCTGGTACAAGACTTTGGTTTTACTGAATCCTGCTATATTACAACATTAAAAGTATAGAATAAATAGAATGTTAAAAATTATACTTCCTGTGGCTTTACAGGAGTAATAATTTTATTCTAAATACACACTGTCCTCTAACTTTATTTACTAATATTACAATACTTTAATGTAACATAGCAAATAATTTGACTTGGAAAAAAATGAATCATTTAAAGTGGAGTTAGAATAGTTTGGTTCAACACAAGGGCAACCTATGTCATGCCGTCCCTGCCAGCACACTGTAAATGGCGTGAGTCTAGCTCTGAAAATATTTACTTAACAATGCAGTAATGTGTCACACCTCCATAGCTAAGGTTCTTGCAACATCAACACTGAGGAAGTAGCTGAGGACCTCAGAGCAAACTAAAAAACCAACATGTAACAGAAAAACTGAATTGTCTATAAAGCTCATTCACCAGGCTCTACTGGCCCTTGATTTTTACAAACCACTTTACCTAACTCAGTAAGTTTTCTAGTTATAGGAAATCTAAAATAGCAAGTTAGGGTCAGAGGCAGATGAGAAGGACAAGGGAAGATGAGCATGTCCATAGCAATGAGAACTGACAGCAAAGAAAATTGGTAAAGACTACAAAAAAACAGAAAGATCTATAAATGTCTGAAAGTACAGAATCCCAACTATATGAGAGAGGACCGAGAAACAAACAGAATTATCTTCTGGAGGGCAGGCCCCTTGTAGTACAGGCTTCCTCTGCTATGTGAGTGTTCTAGGAACCTATCTGTACCAGTGTACCAGCTGGCATTGTTGTGAGAGGCTGCACTCAGCTTCAGAGAATTTTTTCTGAAGACTCTTTCAAGACGTTTGCCCATTTCATGATGAGTGAGTACTAGTGCACCTGCCCACGCTGCATTGTGTGTTCGGCCACTTTTGACCAAAAACAGCATGACCCCGGTGTTCCACTCTCCCTATTCACCCAGTCTCATCCTGAGCAACCTTTTTTGTTTCCCTGGATGACAAAAACCCTTAAAGGGAAACCTTTAGCCAATGTGGAAGAGGGAGAACAAAAACAGCAGAGGCACTAAAAGGCATCAAAATCAAAGTGTTCAAAAACTGTTTTGAGCAGTGGAAAAAACATCTCAACAGGTGCACTGCATCAACTGGAGAGCACTTTGAAGGTGACTTAAGTGTTACACATGTAAGAAAAAAATACAATTTTTTATCCATAAATTCCAGGGTTTTTTGGGTGTTCCCTTGTATAATACAAGCATCATTGGAATAAGAATTACAGTATCAGGATTACACTAAAGTGAAGGTCCTCACGAAACCTAGTTATTCTGTGTCTCATTTTCTTGTTCTGCATAACATGTTCTTCAACATGCTACATCTGATAAGCTGTTTTTTTTTAAATGGCATTTAAACATATTTTTACTGATCATAAAAGAAATATATTGACAAGAATTTGGAAAGGCTAAAAGTGTACAGAAAATTAAAAATGCCTATAACCTACCTACCAAAGATAACCATCATTTACATGTTGGTGGATTTTTGTTTCAGGTGTCTTCATATATAAATATGTACATAATAGATCTGTCTGGAAAAAGTCCAGCTATTGTCAGTATAAAGAGAAAAGTTTATGTGACACTAATGTAACCTGGCAGCCAAGGAGAGTGGACTGGAATGTGCATGTGTGAACAATGATGACTTCACTGTACTAGTCAGTGGGGGCAGTAGACGCCACTGAGTGAGCACATGTGCTGTGTAGCCTCGAATTCAAAATGACTGAGTTGAGCAATGAACCTGTATCGAATTTTGCATTAGGCTTGAACATTCTTCCATGGAAACTATTTGGATGACTCAGAAGGCCACAGCTATGGGCAACTGGTGATTGGCAGTTCAATAACAACATGCCAGCTCATACATCATGTCTCGTGCAGTTTTTTTCGGAAACATCATATCACCAAGGTGACTCAGCCCCCCTATAGCCCAGATTTGGCACCCTGTGACGTCTGGCTTTTTCCAAAACTAAAATCACCTGTGAAAGGGAAGAGATTTTTCAAGACTGTTGATGAAATTCAGGAAAATACAATGAAGCTGATGATGGCGACTGGGAAAAGTGTGTGAGGTCCCAAGGTGCCTACTTTGAAGGAGACTGAGGCATCACTGACCTATGTACAATATTTCTTATATCTTGCATCTTCTTCAGCAAATGTCTCTATTTTTTAAAATATTACATGGCTGGATACCTTCTGGACAGACCTCATATATTTTTTTGGTAGCATTTTTATTAATCTCATATTATTTGGGAGCATTTTCCCAACTCAGAAAGTCTTTGAAGAATTACTTTAATGGCTACTATACCAAAATATATTCTCCCATCACTGCAGATTTTGGATGGCATAAAACTTTTTATAAAGCATACTATACTGTATACAAGTCATTTTTTTAAAATGATCATTTATAAGGTCTATATGCAGAAAGTTTTCCAGTGAACAGCTTATCAAACACCAAGAAAAGATTTAAATTTATGGTTTGTAAAACCAGGTTATCAAATACAATATTTAAGTCTAATGAACAAATAAGACATTTAGAAAACTAAATATCTAAATAAGTTTGGAAATGATAATTTTAAGTGATTTCTGATGCCAGCAATATCAGACTTCCAATTAACAGAATTCTGGATTGCTGATATTAAATTACAACATGTTAATAAGGTAGTATCCATTAACAACACATAGTGATTCTGCTCATTCATTCATTAAGCAAATACTCATTTGAGTACCTAGTGTTTGACAGGCACAATGCTGGCTGCATTTTTATCAATGTTAACAGACTTCCTTGTTAAAACCTTAAAAATAATGTAGTAGCATTGAATACATTTTAACAAGTGAAAAAGATTCACCCCAAATCCTAGTGTAACTCCTCCACTCACTGTATGTATTACCCTGTCTCCCTCTCCCACTGCACTGTGAGCAGCATGAGAACGAAGACTGTCACTACCTCAGTATTTCCTCTGCAGAAGAGAAGCTCATTCTAGGTTTGCTGAATGACTTTACATTTCCAACCCAAGCTTCTGAAGTCCTCATCTAATAGTACATGTTTATAGGACTGAAATAATATATAACCTATTTCCATGTTCCTATCAGTCTTCATAATCTTAATGCTGCATAATATCCTATCACAATTATATAATTTAGAAAACAATTATCCTAATATTCTTTGAAGGTTGTTCCCAGTGTTTCTATATGATATAGTTAATGCCTACAGTCACAGATTACTTCTGACCAAAAAAGTTGGGCTCAACTCTAGAGAAAAATAATCTTCTACAATAAAAGTAAATGTTAATCACTTCTCAGTCTTTTGGCTAAGATCTAGGGTAGTATATGTTCTTATCAGTTTAATATCTGATATGTCCTATACCCAAGGACAATACATTAAATGATGGAGATCATATGCATTCAGAAGAAAAGAGAACATTGTGTATATAAAATGTTCTTTTTCATAAACCTAATGGTAACCACACGCACACACACACAGACAAAGCAAAACTGAGAGACGCAGCTTAAAAAAGAGGAAACAGAGGAAAGAAGTATGGAATGCCACCAAACAAAAACAGACAGAAACACAACAGAAAAGAACCAATGGAGGCACAGAACTACCAGAAAACAAAAGACAAAATGGCTATAGAAATCCTCACACATCAATAATTACCCTAAATGTAAATGGACTGAATTCACCAATAAAGAGGCAAAGAGTAGCTGGATCAAAACCAGAACCCAACCATACACTGCCCTCAGGAGACATGTCTAAGCTGCAAAGACAAAGTTAGACTCAAAGTGAAAGGGTGGAAAATGATTCTCCAAACAAGTAACATTCACAGAAAAGCAGGTGTAGCTATACTTGTATCAGACAAAATAGATTTCAAGATAACAAAGGTAACAAGAAACAAAGGGACATATTATAATGATAAAGGGGACACTACAAGAAGACATAACACTTCTTAATATTAAGACATAACACTTCTTAATATTAATATGCACCCAATCGGGGAACACCAAAACATATAAAGCAACCACTAACAAAACTAAAGAGAGAAACTGACAGAAACACAATAGGGTTGGGGACCTTACTACTCCACTGACAGCTCTACACAGATCACACAAACAGAAAATCAATAAAGAATATCAGCCATAAATGGCACATTAGACCAAATGGACATAATTGACACACACAGAGACTTTCATCCCAGAACATCTGATCGCACATTCTTCTCCAGTGCACTTGGAACAGTCTCAAGGATGGACCATATGGTGGTTCACAAAACAGGCCCCAACAAATGTAAGAAGATTAAAATCACACCAAGCATATTCTCTGACCACAATGCTTTGAAATTAGAAATCAACTGCAAAAAGGAAGTAAAGAAACCCAAATATGTGGAGATTAAACAACATACTAGTAAAAAATGACTAGGTCAAAGAAGAAATAATAGGTGAGATCAAAAGATGTAGAGACAAATGGGAATGGCAGTATGATGTATCAGAACTTCTGGGATGCCATGACAGCAGTAATAAGAGAGATGTTTATATCATTACAAGCCTAAAGAAATCCCAAGTAAACAACCTAACATTGTATCTTAAAGAACTAGAAAAAGAAGAACAAAAGCAACCCAAAGTCATCAGAAAGAAATAATAAAAATGAGAGCAGAAATGAATGCAACAGAGAAGAAAAAGATTATACAAAAAATTAATACAACAAACAGTTGGAGTTTTGAAAAGATTAGTAAAATTGGCAAACCCCTGGCTACACTCACTAAGGAAAAAGGGAAAAGACTCATATAAACAGAATCAGAAATGAAAGAGAAGTTACCACAAACATCACAGATATACAAAGGATCATACAAAAATACTATGAAAGAGTATATGCCACCAAATTCAATAACCTAGAAGAACTGGCTAAGTTCCTATAACTATACATAACCTTCCTAGACTGAATCATGAAGAACTGGAAAATCTAAATAGACTGATCAAAATGAAAACTGAATCAACCATCAAAAACCTCCCAAAAATATAAGTCCAGGTTTCACTAGTGAATTCTACCAAACAATCAAAGAACATCTGATACCTGTGCTTCTCAAACTCGTCCAAAAAAACTGAAGAAAAGGCAACACTTCCTAACACATTTTGTATGTGTTAGGTGCCAACATAACCTTGGTACCAAAACCTGGCAAGGATAACATAAACAAACAAACAAACAAAAAAAACAATGAACAACTACCACCAATATCTCTCATGAACACAGATGCAGAGATCCTAAACAAAATACAGTCAAATCTCAGTATTCGCCGGCTTCAGAACTCGTCAAACCCTGCACTTGCATTATGACGAGGAAAAAATGTTTCAGCACTTGATGCTTGCTTGCCACTCGTGGGCACTTTCCAGAACTTGTATGAGTCCCCACACTGCCCCACAAGAGAAAATGCTTCATCCTTTAGTACTCATCAGTTCCATGAGTTCCAGAACAAATTAATGACGAGTACTAAGAAAGGTACCACTATATTAGCAAATCAAATACAATAATATAGTAAGAAAATAATATATTGTGATCAAGTGGAGTTCATTCCAGGGGTACAGGGATGGTTCAACATATATGAATTGATCAATGTAATACACCACATTAACAAAACAAAAGATAAAATTTTTGATATTATCAATAGAGAAAAAGCATTTGATAAGATACATCAATTTATCATTAAAATAATTAAATAGCATAATAAAGGCCAAATATGACAAACCCTTAGCCTCACACTCAGTGGTGAAGAACTGAAAGCTCTTCCTCTAAGATTGGGAACAAGACAAGGATGCCCACTCTCACCATTCATACAACATAGTTCTGGAAGTCCTGGCCAGAGCAATCAGGCAAAAGAAAGAAATAAAAGGCATCCAAATTGGGAAGTAGTAAAAGTGTCTCTGTTTGTAGATGACATGCTTCTATATACAGAAAACCCTAAAAACACTACCAAAAAACTATTATAAACAATAAACAAGTAAAGTTGCAGAATACAAAATCAATGTATAGAAAAGTACTGCTTTCCTATACATCAATAATAAAACTTCAGAAAAAGAAACTAGAAAAAAAAGCAAGTTCTTTTGCAATTGCGCCAGAAAGGATAAAATGCCTAAGAATAAATTTAACAAAGGATGTGAAGGACCTATATACTAAAACCTATAAAGCATTATTAAAAGAGACTGAAAAAGACATAATGAAATGGAAAGATATTCCATCTGTGTTCATGGATTGGAAGAATCAACATAGTTAAAATGGCCATATTACCCAAAGCAATACACAGATTTAATGTAATCCCCATCAAAATCCCAATGACATTTTTTAAAGAAATAGAACAAAAAAAATCATCCAATTTGCATGGAACCACAAAAGACCTCAAATAGCCAAAGCAATTCTGAGGAAAAAGAACAAAGTTGGAGGTATCACATTATCTGAGTTCAAATTATACTATGGAGCTACAATAATCAACCAGTAGGGTATTGGCAGACAAACAGACAAGTGGACCAATGGAACAGAATTTAGAGCTCAGAAATAAAACCACGTGTATATGGGCAAATAATTTTTGAAAAAGGAGCCGAAAGTACACAATGGAGTAAAGAAATCCTCTTCAATAAATGGTGCTGGGAAAATAGGAAAGCCACATACAAAAGAATGAAACTAAACTACAGTTTGTCCCCATATACAAAAATTAATCCAAAATGGATCAAAGACCTAAATATAAGCTCTGAAACAATAAATTACATAGAAAAAACTGGCACTAAAGTTACGAACCTTGGTTGTAGAGAACATTTTATGAATTTGATCCCAGAGGCAAGGGAAATAAAGGAAAAAATAAATGAATGGGACTATAGCAAACTAAAAAGTTTCTGCACAGGGAAAGAAACTGCCAACAACAAAAAAAGGCAACTAACTGAACTGGGGATGATATTTTCAAACAACAGCTCTGATAAGGGGTTAATATCCAAATTATATAAAGAACTCATACAACCCAACACATACACATACACAAAAACCCAATTAAAAAACAGGCAAAGGACCTGAATAGACACTTCTCCCAAAAAGATACACAAATAGCCAACAGATACATGAAAAGATGTTTCAGCTATCAAAACTACAATGAGATACCACCTCACACCTGTTAGAATGGCTATTATCAACAAGATAAGTAATAACAAGTGTTGGAGAGGTTGTGAAGGGAATTCTCATTCATTGCTCATGGACTATATACTGGTACAGCCACCATAGAAAAGTCTGGTGGTTCCTCAAAAAATTAAGAATACAATTACCATATGACCCAGCAATCCTTGTCCTGAGCATCTCCCCAAGAAACTCAAAAACATTATTCACAAAGTTATATGCACTCCTATGTTCACTGCTACATTATTCATGATGGCCAATACATGGAGACAACCAAAATGTTCTTCGATAGAGGGCTAAATAAGGGAGATGTGGTAAATAAATATAAAAGTATATTTAAGTTTATATGTATAAATGTATATTTATATGTATGTATATATACATACACACACAAATATATACAAAGGAATACTACTCAATCATAAGAAAAGAAATATTGCCATTGGCGACAATGTGGATGGACCTTTGGAATATTACGCTAAGCGAAATAAGTCAGTCAGAAAGTTAAGAACCACATGATTTCACTCACATGTGGGATATAAAACTGAAACTCATAGACACAGAAGAGCATGGTGGTTACCAGAGGGAAGAGGGTGGGGAGGGGGTAGTAAAGGGCAGAAGGGGGCAAATATATGATGACAGAGGATGATGTGACTTTGGGTGGTGGGCACACAGTGCAATATGACAGATGATGTATCATAGAAGTATACACTCGAAACCTCTAAAAGTTTGTTAACCAATGTTGCCCCAATAAATTTTATTTTTTAAAAAATGATGTTAAAGGTTTTTACCCCACAGTCAGATTTGAAAGACAAAGAACACACATATACACAAAGTAACTCTTAGAATTCCTTTTTGCCAAATCAAAGCAATTTAAATAAATCCTCTATTATAAAATGTGTTGTCTAAAGTAAAGTATATTTTGTGGGACTGCTTCATACATATTTAGAAAATATACTTCTGGGAACAAGGAGTAAAAAATTCTGAGATAACAAACAATGCCTAATTAGAAATCAATGCTTTTTGAAGAGATGCACACTTTACCTCCACTTCTTTGGATTCATACCACTTGCTCGGATCCTAGGGCTGCAGAAATGGAAGCAACACTGGGCTTCTGAGGATGTCTTGTTCCCCCTTTTCCTCCATTTATAGATCCAAAGTAATATAATCCACTTTGTAATATACAAGCACTTAAGCTTTGACCTTTGAAGGGGCTTGTGGGAAAGCCAACTATATTTTAGGAATATGAAGCTAGTTTATATACACGTTCATTTAAGAACGTTGTGTTGAGCATCTGCTACTACATCTCTGCAGTATGGCCCTTCAATGACTACTGAAATCATAGACCACTTCTCCTTTGTTTCTTTGTTTATTTGACGGAAGCAAAAAGAGAGGAAGAGAGAAAAAAAATTAACTAGATTACAATTTAATTGTGGTCCAAGTATGATTACTAACAATCATCTCTAATAAGATGGTCAGAATATAATCTATAAAAGGTAATTTATTGTGGGGCTGATGGGAGCCTTTGAAACCAGCCAAAAGATATGCTCAAATACGTAATTTTTTTGAAAAAATGCCATTTAGTTTATATTGTCTATGTCAAATTTTTCATGAAGCCCAGTGAAAACCTGTGTATGATTTTGTATTATTTGCTTTACAGTAGTATTTAAATACACACATAAGGACTTACCGAGACATATAGTAATTCAGTTATTTAAACCGGTAATTCCATAGGTGTTGCTTAGACTATGGAACCTTTCCTTCCCAGAAGTTCCATTCACAGACTGCATTAACATTCCACACAACACAAAAGCGCATGCCATGACAAAGACCTCCAAACACAAACATACAAAGCCATGCTTCTAAAAACGCCCTTAACGCAAAGTTCACAGCTGGCACTTGTGGCACACTCGAGCCACTGATGAGGCAGCTGTCACAAACCAATCACACAACCAAGAATGCCAGCGTGCCACCTAAGAATACCGAGATCCTGATCAGCGTGCAAATCCCTCACCGAAGAAAAGCCCCAAATCCCCACCCTGAAAAGCACAATGACTGCACTACCCAGAAAACTCCCCCTAAAAGTAAAAGGTTGGAGATTTAGAAGCAATTATAGCAATACAGTAAAAGAACAGCTTTATTTGGGGATTCACGAGAAAGAAGCCACGCCACCCAATGATCACGGAAGTATCTGCTGGGTAGTTAAGACCAGGATTTTTCAAAAGGAAAAAGAGTCTGGCGAGCGGGCAATGCAGACCCTGCAGCACCTCGTCCTAGGCAGCGCACTGGGGCTGCCAGGATCTCCGCTTCCCAGGCCCGTTCCCACCCCTTTCCAGCCACCGTCTCCCACCGCGGGCCCCGCAGCCTTTGGTTCTTACCTTCGCTTTGCCAAACTCCAGCTTCTTCTGTCTCTCCTCGTCCTCCATGGCCTCTGCGGAGAAGGCTGGGGGAAGACAGAGGGAGGGTCGGGGTAGGAAAGGGAGGTCGGTTGAGAGGGAGGTGGGACCCTAAGCTCCGCCGCTCAGGAAGCAGGGCGGGCCGGCGCACCCCACTCCCGGAGTGGAACCAGTCTCCGAGTTCAGTGGCTGACCGTCCTCGGCCGCACGGGCAACGCCGTCACCGCCGCCGCCATCTTCGTCTCCACGTAAACACACGGCAAGGCCGGAGGGGAGGGGCACGTCGGTCCGCGCAGCCGCGTGGAGACACGCCGCGCCAGGCAGGTGCGCCCGCCACGCCGTTATTCCCCTCGCGCTTCTCGCCCCTGTCAGCCCCGCCCGCCGACCCACCAGGGGGTCTTGGACCTCGCCTCCCATCAGCGAAAATCTGGTGGAGGGGAGCCCCTTTCCCCGGGAACGGACGCTGCCCAGGTGCTGGTCATGCTGAGAAGGTGGGGGAGAGGGGGTGTGTCAGGGGCGTCTGTCTTAACCCCATCCAGCGTCCTAGGGACTCCGGTTGCTCTTAAGACATTGAGATTTTTCGAGTTACAGAAATACAGCTGTCTAATGGTGACATTGGTGAACACTGAAAAGCCCCAAAGGAAAAGATCGGGGGGAGGCAAGAGGGGACCCAAGGGACCTCAGGTTTCCCTAGATTGACTTCTCGACTGGAAGAATTAGGAAAGTAGCCAGTATCTCTCATCATTTATTTAGCTGAAAGTCCTGCCTCTTCCCACCCTGCCCCCACCATCACCGGTTCATCCTTCAAGGCCCACCTCACAAGCCGCCCCAAAGAGCTTTTCTGATTTCTTTGTTCCCTCCATCACAACTGCAAGTAACGTCATAACTTATTCCCTCCCACTCCTTGGAGGTTCCCCTTAGCAACGGTGTCCTGGAAGGATCCTAGGCTGTGGACCCTGCGTTGGGGACAAAGCCAGTTGCACTAACTTTCTAGCTTGAATTACATTGAACAGGTTACTTACCCTCCCTGAGTTTACCTAGAAGTTTTGGAAGAGTTGTTAATATATATGAGTTAATATATGTGACTCCTTTGGTATGTTAAAATGTTTTCAGTTAGGGTCAGTTTTCTTCTTGTATTTCCATTAGATACTCTGCATGGCGTTTTAATAAATCTGCACTTTTTAGTTCACCTCGTACTCCCAGCTCCTTGAGGGCAGAGACTGTATCCCTCATCTTGGCATTACTAAAATGACTAGCACAGTGCAATGCACCCAGTAAACACTTGTTGGATTGAATTGAGCCATTTTAATAAACATTACTATATTTTTTAAAAATCTGTTCCCTCAGTACCACCTTTTTTCTCCCCACCCTTTTACCTGAGACATTAAAATGTGTAGCTCACATTTTACTGTTTCAGGTTGATGATGTTTCTCCTTCGTTTAGAGCTAGGTTAGACTGAAACATTACCAGGTGTGAGCTAAAATAAACTATGAGTTCAATCATAGGAAGGATGTAAGTGAAAATTGGGGATGAAAAAGGAAAAGGCCAAATACCTTAGGTCTACCACAAATTGAAGACTAGTTTTAAGTAGCGCTGATTTAGAAATGCTTAGATTTGAAAATGATTTTTTGTTCTCAAACTTCATAATGCATACATTATTATGCAGCTTGTAACACGCAAGTATACTATGTTGTCCTGTCTTAAATTGGGAGTCAGGTGAGATTAGACATTTTATCAGGAATAAAAAAGCGGATAATTAAAGGAAAAATGATTTATTCCATCACCAATCAAGCTTAGAATAAAACTCGGGCTAGAACCAAGTGTTCTGATAACACAGCGATTTAAATACTGCCTGGATTGAGGGATTACATTTGTAGATTGTGATTGCCTAGGAGGAGGATACCCTAGAATATCTGCAAGATATTCTTGTTTGTTAATAGATGCTGCTTTAACTAAGAAAATCAGGTATTTATTTCAGTAAGTGCTAAAAATGTTCAAAAATCTTCTAAAGCAGCAATTTTCAACTGTGTGCTGCAAGAATTTTTAAAACATGCTGTACCTGACTATTTAGTCAGTTGTACTGACCTCTTTTCCCTTAGGTTGTCAAATTAAAAACTGGTGGCAGCCAACACAACAATAGCCGTCTGGTGTGAATGCCCTGTCTTGAACCATAAATATATCAGTCATAATAGAACTGCATGTTATTGGTCACATCACATAATAAATTTGCATCTGATTGCTTAATTCTTGGTATAAAAAACCCTTATATATGAGTATGCAAAACAGAATATATTCTTACAATTTTTAAGGTACCTGATTTTTCAAAAATTCACTGGAGCTAAAAGGGAGGGTAATTACTATTATTATTTTTTTTGGTAAATCAATCAAGATTGTACTTATTTTTGTTAGATTGGTGAAATACATATATTTTGGTGTCCCACAGAATTTTAGTAATTTATGTGTGCCATGAGATGAAAAAGGTTGGCGGCTCTCTCTATGGAGCATGCACATACCCCTCCCTACCCGCTTCTCCCAGGAATGTTTCCTTGCCTGTCTCTCTCCTAAGTTCCAAGTGCCCTTCTTTGCCTCTGTAATGTTTCCCGAGCCCATTTCTTCTTTGGCTCACTTCTACCTCTGTGACTTTCTAAATAAACTTTCTCAAAAAAAAAAGGTTGAAAATCGCTGTTCTAAAGCAACAAGATTATATCAATGTTTCCTTTCACTAAGACCAGCCAATCATACACATGCCTACCTTTTTCACTGAACAGTTCCCACCATCACTTATGCAAACCACCTAAAACTGTGCTCAAGATCTTCCCTCCAGTAGCAACATTTCCAACCTTCTGTTTCAGTGAATGACTTGCTTTCAGTCTCCTCAACTTGAAATCTTGGAGACTGTATTCTCTATATCATCTGTCCTATCTATTACACGTGTCCTTTTTTTCCCCCAAAGTCTCACAACTCCTTCCCCGCTTTTTCTGGTCCATGGCCAACACAGTAGATTGGGCTCTCATGATCTGATATTTTGAAAATATTAGAAGACTCCAGGCTGAAATGTCAGCTCCATTTCTCCCCATTACATTCTAGTCCTCATAACTCTTTTCAGATTATCTTTCTGAGATTCAATTTTCACTAAGTCATCCCATTATAAGATGACTTTCATCTGCCATAAGATGAATGTCAAATTCCTAAATCTATCATTCAAGGCCTCCCATAATTTGCCTGTATTATTCTATAGTTCTAACTCTAAGTCCTCCTGCCCTAACCAGCTCCCAATTCTAGTCAGGCAGGTGCTCACTGAACTCCCCTATGCATTGATTGCTGACTCACATTTTACACAATGCCATAAATCCATACACAGTGTCATCTTCACAAGACAAATATTGATGGAACATACAATTAAGCTTCTTTTGCAAATGTGACTACTGCCCTTTGTCATTAGGGTTAAACTAAAGAAAAAGGAGACATTAAATGCTAAAACCAAAAATGATTATTTTTACTTAGTAGCATAAAAATTAGAGCTGAGAGGTATATAAATTAAAGGATAGGAAGAAGCATAATGGTGTGTCATCCACATTTTACAAAATAAGAAACTAAAGGCTTGAGAGGTTAAATGACATGCCCAACTTTCCATGGTTGGAGAGCAGAAGTTCTATCTAGTAAAAGTCCAAGATCCCCGGTTTAAGTCTTACTCCATTTTGCTAAGATGTTTACTCAAACAAAATGAACACTTGAATAAATGCAGGGTCGTGCAAATGTAGGTTTACAGTTATTCATATGGAAAATAATATAATAATAAAAATATAAGAATATACTCTGTTTTGCATACTCACAACTGTAAACTTACTTTTGTCCTACCCTATACATGCTTACAGAATGTATTTAAAAATTTAAGATATTTTTTGGTTAAAGGTTTGGGTTTCAAATGATTATCCATGACTTACAATACTCCTATTTGTTTAGAGTGGCCTGCTGAACCTAATAAAGGGAGAAATCCAAGGCATTTCTATTGCAAAAATGGAATTATAAGCCTGTAATCCAAGACATTGCAATTGATTATTGAATGCAATCTATACTAATTTCATATCTTCAAGGATTTTTATACCTCTAAACAGTCATAGAATATAAACTAAATGAGTTTTCAAAAGAGTTATATAATGTACTTTTTAGAGTCAAATACATTTCATCTAAATATTCAAAGAGATTTCAAATAATCTATCTTCCAGGGCCTCTTCTGTTTCAGCCATGAGTCTGTGAAATGTTAGATATTGGCTACCCTTATAATGCCCTTTTTAGGAAAACTGCCTTGAGTTTCAATCAGTTGTTCTGGATTTGAGTGAAACCAGTCTTATATATCATGGGCTACAAATGTTTGGACCTCTGAAAAGATGGGACAGAAGGAAGCTGACCTGGAAGTTAATGAGGCAATTCTAACCAACTTCACTTCATTTTGAATGGTGATGTATGGACCTAATTATGTTTTCTCACTCTTGGAAAGTAAGATGCCTTGTAAACTAAGAGAATTTAGGCATGATTCCAATTTTCCATGAGACCTGCCCTGCCGTACTTCCCAGGCTTGGACATACCCAGAGTAACTCTAGGACTCAGGAGATAACATCCTGGGCTAACTTGTATCCCGTCGTATCCTTGTGTAAACATCACTGCCATAGGTGATCTGAGTATAAATTTTCCTTGCATCTCTAAGGAGCCTAAAAAATAGATCTTAAGTAAACTATTTGCCTCTTTAAAATTGAGCAAAATAGCCTTGGCCAGTGTGGCTCAGTTGGTTTGAGCATTGTCCTGTAACCAAAATGTTGCTGGTTCAATTCCTGGCCAGGGCACACACCTAGGTTGCAGGTTTGATCCCCAGTTTGGGTACACATGGGAGGTAACCAATCTATACTCTCGCATCCATGTTTCCCTCTCTCCCTATCCTTTCTCCCTTTCTCTCTCTCTAAAAGCAATGGAAGAATGTCCTTGGGTGAGGATTTAAAAAATGAGCAAAATAATGTAATATATTTGAACTTTTTCTATATCCCCAGAATTAATGTACATTTTCACATTAATTTTTATTCCTCCACCCTTCACCCAAAAAACCAGGACTAGAGGTCACCACTGTGAAGTTCTGTAAAGTAATTCTGAATGTGTTTATATGCCCTGTGTGTGCATGTATGTAGCAGTCTATTCACCATTGCTAGAGAGTCTCTTGGAATAAAGTTATCAGCCAATAGTCATCACAGACTTTTTTTTTTTAATTAAATGACTGAAGCACTATTTGGAACTCTGCCGCAATGATTTATTGAAAGGTTAACTGAAAGTTTGAAAACACTACCTGTGTTAGAAGGAATTGAATCCAACATCCATATTGACAAATAAACTGACATATGACATATTACTGCTTTTTGAGAGAAAAATACCCTAAATTACTAGCTTAAAATATACAATCGCAATGTCTACAGATATCATTATGATTTAGAATAATAAAGTTTGCTGATTTTCCTTTACAAGAGTGATTTTAATTTTTATCTTTAAATATTTCTATAATATCTCTAAATAACTTGAAATTTTGTTAATGTCCAGATTACATTTATTGATTTCTTGATTTCATACCTTCTACTACAGTGTTTCTCAAACTTAAGGTGAATATGAATTATAGGGAGTGTTTATCAGAAATGTAAATTTCCTAGGTCACAGGTCTGAGCAGGACCTAAGGGACACAGGAATATTGCACATTTAACAAGCAGCCTATGTGACAGCGATGCAGATGGTCAGAAGACAAAGCTAGTATTACAGACTGAATGTCCAAGTCTGCTCTTCCAGTGGTTTTCCCCATCCCAGCATATGGGATGTTCTTCAGGCCAGTAATCTTGCAATCACCCTCGTCTCTTCTCTTTCTCTCATAACACACATTCAGTCCAGTAGTAAAGTGTGTTAAAATATGTCCATAATCCCGTTTCTTGTTCTGCTTCCACAAGTACCACCCTGGACCAAGCCATCATTGTTTCTCACCTTGATATTTACTAAGGTCATAAATGGTCTCTCTGCTTCTACCGTTGCCTCCTCATAGTATATTCTCTACACAGTAGCCAGACTAATCCTTAGAAAATGTGAATTACATCATGTCATTTTTCTACTCAAAACCCTTTAATGGTATTCCATATCATTCAGAGTAAACCTCAGATCCTCATAACACCTACCAAATCTGGTCTTTGATGTCATCTGCCATCTCTGCCTTACTCTAGCCACAGGGGCCTACTTGGTCTTTCTTCAAAAACGTATGTATGTACTTGATTCAGTGTCTTTGCACTTGATATTCCCACTGCCTGAAATGTTCTTCTCTAGATAGCCAGGCAACTCACTTTCTAATGCCCTCTGCATAATTATCATCTTATCAGAGAAGGCTGTTCCTGAACACCCTATAAAAGTGCCCTCCTCTCACCTTGAGCTGTGTGGCTCAGTTTGTTGGGTGTCATCCCACAAATCAAAGGGTCACTGGTTCCATTTCCAGTGGGAGCACATGCCTGGGTTGCAGGTTAGGGCCCTGGTCAGGGTGTGTATGAGAGGCAACCAGCTGATGTTTGTTTCTTGCATCAGGGTTCTCTCCCTTTCTCCCTCCCCCTCTCTCTAAAAAGAAATAAAATACATTTTTTAAAAAGGTATCTCCTCTCATATTTACCCCTTCACTTTCTCTGTTAGCACTTTCTTTTTGTTTATCCTATTACAGTTGTCCCAGTCTTCCCCCTTTTGCTCCCCTCCACCCAGCCCACCCCTCTCGCCTGCAGTCAGTCCTCTCTCCATTGTCCATGTCCACGGGTCACTCATACATGTTCTTTGACTAGTCCCTTCCCTTTCCTCCCACCATTCTCCTCCTTCCTCCTCCCTTCCTACAGCTGTCAGTCTGTTCCATGTTTCCATGTCCCTGGTTCTGTTTTTCTCATTAGTTTATTTTGGTCATTGGATTCCAGTTGTAAGTGAGGTCATATATATTTGTCTTTTGCTGACTGGCTTATTTCACTTAGCATAATAGTCTCCAATTCCCTCCATGCTGTCACAAAATGTAGGACTCCTTTCTTTCGGCTGTGTAATATTCCAGTGTATAAATGTACCGCAGTTTTTTAATCTACTCATCTACTGATGGGCACTTGGGTTGTTGCTAACACTTGGCTATTGTAAATAGTGCTGCTATGAACATAGGGGTGTATAAGTTCTTTTGAATTGGTGTTTCAGGGTTCTTAGGGTATATTCCCAGCAGTGGAATCACTGGGTCATAAGGCAGTTCCATTTTTAACATTTTGAGGAAATTTTCCACAGTGGTTGCACCAGTCTGTATTCCTATCAACAATGTACTAGGGTTCTCTTTTCTCCATAACCTCGCCAGCACTTAATGTTTGTTGATTTATTAATGATAGTCATTCTGAAAGATCTGAGGTGATATCTAAGTGTAGGTTTAATTTGCATCTCTCTGATGGCAAGTGATGTTGAGATTTTTTTCATATGTCTATGGGTCCTCTGTATGTCCTCCTTGGGAAGTATATATTCAGGTAATTTGCCCAATTTTTAATTGGGTTGTTTGTCTTCCTGGTGTTGAGTCGTATGACTTCTTTATGTATTTTGGAAATTAAACCTTTGTCTGATGTATCATTGGAAAACATGTTCTCCCATACAGTTGGTTCCCTTTTCATTTTGATGATGGTTTCTTTAGCTATGCAGAGGCTTTTTAGTATGATACAGTCCCATTTGTTTATTTTTTCCTTTATTTCCCTTGCCTTAGGAGATATATCGGCAAAAATATTGCTACATGGGACATCTGAAATTTTACTGCTTGTGTTTTCCACTAGGACTTCTGTGGTATCATGGCTTATATTTAAGTCTCTTATCCATTTTGAGTTTATTCTAATGTATGATGTAAGCTGGTGGTCTAGTTTCTTTGCTACCACTTTCTAACGTTCGTACTAGTTGGATGTTGTACCTACTCCATTCCTTGCCTGGCTTCATTTTTTTCACAACACTTGTCACTACCTGCCTTCATTTGTTTACTTTATGTTTCTCCTGGTCTCATGCCAGAAGTATCCCTAAAACAGTGACTTTGTTTAATTTGTCAATTGCTGTGTATTCCAAAAGTCTGGCACATTTGAGGTGCTCAATAAATATTTATTTAAAGAACAAATAAATATTTTATTACTCTATCTCCTCTTGCTTTAATATTTACTGAAATATTAACTAAATCTTTCTGTGGTAATACTACCCATTACTCTTTCATAGTTCCCCAAATCAATTAAGATTCTATGCTAATGATGGTAAATGAACTGTTATTTCTTCCTTTCCCCCTCATTCTTGAGAAGTGCAGTTGTACAGGACTTTCCATAGTGACTGGAGAAATATTTGTATCTCCACTAATATGGTGGCCACTAGCCACATGTGGTTACTGCATACTTCAAATGTGGCTAGTGCAACTGAGGGACTGAATTTTTAATTTAATTTTAATTTTAATATCTACATGTAGCTAGTGGCTATTATATTGGACAGTACAGTTTTGAACAATATAACTTTTAGTATTCTAATTACACATTTCATAATTTTACATTTTTATTTTTAAAATTTATAATAAGAATATTTTCTTAATTGTAAAGCAAATAGTTTCATATTACTATTTACAATTTTTTCACTGGTTTCTTTCCAATTTAAAATTACATTTACTTTGGAATATGTTGTGTGCATTTTAAATGGTAATATATAAGATAACCAGGAGTTATTAATAAAAGGAATGAAATATAACTGTCATCATAAAATTTAAAACTGGGAAATTCATTTTAGTGGATGTTGTTTGGCTACTCAAAAGCCATTCCCAACCTGCTTCTCCTTTGTAACCTCCCATGGTAGAAGCTAGAAACACAAGTACTTCCCTAGCCTCCCTTGCAGCAAGGAGTGGCCAGGTGACCAGATATGACCCATGAGATACAAGTGGACATTTCCTAGGAAAGCTTTTGGTATCCTGACATAAAAGGAACAGACAATAGAATATACTCAGCAATAAAAAGTCCAATCTCTTAATACACACACACACAAAACATGGGAGAATCTCAAAAGTTTATGTCGAGTGAAAAAATCCAAACATATATATTGTGTGGTTCATTGTTATGAAATTCAAGAAGACAAATTAAGCTTGACTTACAGAAATCAGAATGAGAGCTGCCTCTGGGGTGGGTGAGGTGACTGACTAAAAAGGAGCACAAGGGAACCTTTAGAGGTGCTGGGAATATTCTGTATGTTGATTTATGGGATGACCACATTAGTGTATATATTTGCCAACACACATTGATTGGTATATTTAAGATATTTTCATTTTCCTATGTGTAAGTTATACTACAATAACAAAGAAAGAAAGAAAAATCACCAGAGGTGGCTCATGTTCCCCTCAGCCATCACCGTCCCTCTTGGACCTGATTCCTGGAGCTGCCACAGTCAATCCGTCTAGGAAGAAAGACCAAGAGAATTGCAGACACCCTGACTCTAACAGCACTAAGCCACTGATCCACTGCAACACTCGCTCACCTCCAGAATGACATCAGAAAAAGAAGCCATTTTTGTTCAGCTGCCATAGTTGGTTTAATTAAAAAGTTAAAACTATATTTTACTTGGACTTTTGAATAAACCTAGTGATGTAATGATTTCAAATTTTGTGATTTGTTTATATTCCACATCTCAGCCAACTGAATTCTATAATCGCCCCAAATGGGTTATCATCATAGAAGCATTGACATGTGAAAATAGGCATATCAAGGAAATTGCCTCATTATTAATTAAATATTAGTAATGATGAACTATAATGTACACATAGAACGTAAATATTGGTTTTTAAAATAAATACAATAAAGAACAAGATGTTATATAATATTCTTTTGTTTTAGACTTTCAGTCCCTAAAAGGGAATAACACTAGAGTTAAAACAGGAAGAAATTATGAAGCCTGAAAAAGTTCAAATTGCCCAATGTAACAATAATTTTGACAGCTAATATTTGTTGAAAGTCTCCCAAGTACCTATCAGTCATGTACTGAATGCTTTATGCACGTTATCTCAACATATTTCTAACAACTCTATGGAAAATGCATTATCATCAGTTTGGTATGGGGAGATTGAGCTGGAGAGGTCAAGCAATTTTCCAAACTCATGCGGCTGTTAAAAGTCAGAGGTAGGTCTTGATCTTGGGTTTTTCAGGTAGTCAAGTTTAGTGCCTTTAACCATGGCTATGTTTACTTCCTCCCTGCCACCACAGGACACTGCATCACATTTTTTGGTGAATTTAAAACAGGATTTTTAATTAATTTTGCCTAACATATGAGAAGAAACTCAAAAATTTTGGGCCCTCTTGAGGGTGTTCTGATAACTGTAAGTTTAAAAACTGGATTTCCTTATATAAATTAAAAGACAATTTTACTTTTAACTAAAGAAAGATATTGTGGCTATTAATCATAGCTTTTGTAGACTGCATTACAGTTCTGTAGCTTGACACATCCCATAACCTATCCTCATTTCAACATTTAAATGATAGTAAAACTGAATAAGATATTAGAATAGTGATTAATTATAATCTTTTAAGAAGATAATTACAGAGTCTCAAAGAATTCAAAAGATAATTATATATAATACCTACTGTGAAACTTTTTAAAGGTAGCTAGAATATTCCCAGTTTTGCAATTTCATCTTTGTAATCTTTATAAGACAGTAGTAGTAGAATCACAAAAACATTAATTTAAACTAGTCAGTGATAAAGTGGCTTCAAAAGATTAAATAAACTTTCTTCCAAATAAGGAAAAAAATCAGAGGCTTTGTGACAAAACATTAGTAAAATTACAAAAATAGAAACTAGAACCTCCCCCTTCTCCACCCAGTTGCCTAAAGCATCTGGAAAATTCCCATAAAAATATTTTAACTGAATATAGTTCTTGGTCAAGTCATGAAAATTTGCTGTTACGCTAAGCTCTTTCATTCTCAGAAAACAGGAACAGCATTTATACAGCATTTTCTGCAAGGCTGGGGAATGAGAAGAGACAAGAATAAAGAATTGTTGCTCTATTGAGCAACAATTGTGTGTGTGTGTGTGTGTGTGTGTGTGTGTGTGTGTGTGTGTTACTCCTAGAGACTATGAATGAGTGAGGTCCACAATGTCCTGTCCTCACCAGCCCTGCTCAGCTCCTGCAGACTCATGTCTATGTCTTCTCTTATGGAGTCCATTCATTTCATATTTAATCTTTCTGTTTTCCAGCTGCCTTCTGATTTTCCTGCTATTATTGTCTTTTCCAAAGAGTACTGCCCCACTCATGATGTGCCTTAAGTAGGCTGGCTTCAGTTTTGTCATTTTTGTCTCCAGTGATGTGTCAGGGTTAGTTTGCTGTAGGACCTGTTCATTCATCTTCCTGGCGATTCAGGGTATACAGAGAGATCTCTTCCAAAACCATATTTCAAATGAATCATTTTTTAAATCAGCCTTCCTCACTGTCCAACTCTCTCATCTGTACGTATTTACTGGGGATATGAGGACGTGGATGGTCTTAGCCTTGGTCTCTAATGACACATCATTGCTCTTGATGACCTTTCCTAATTCTTCTATTGCTGCCCTTCTAAGTCTCAGACTTCTCTTAATTTCTAGGCTACAGTCTCCATTTGAATTGTTGACTGAATCAAGATAAGCAAAATATTTAACAATTTCAATGTCTTTGTTGTTTATGTTAAAGTTGTGTGTTTCTTCTGTAGTCATGATTTTTGTCTTCCTGATGTTCAAGTGCAGTCTTGCTTTGCCACTTTTATTTTTTCATTTTTACCAGAATTTGTTTAAATCCTTGCTACTTTCTACAAACATGATGGTGTCACTTGCATATCTTAAGTTATTGATATTTATTCCACCAATTTTCATTCCTCTTTCCTTTGAGTTTAGCACAGTTTTTCATATGATATGTTCTGTGTACAAATTAAACAAATAGGCAGATAAAACATTTGTACCTTTGTCTGACACCTTTGCCTGTAGGAAACCATTCTCTCTATATATATATTCTGTCCTGACAGTGGCTTCCTGACCACAATACAGGTTACATGTCAGGAGAGTTAAATGCGGAGGCACACCCATTTCTTTCAGAGCAACCCAGAGCTGTTTATGATCAACATAATCAAAGTCTGTACTGTGGTCTATAAAAGAAAGACTAACTGTCTTCTGAAATTCTTTGGAGCATTCAGTATCCAACTAATGTCATCAATTAGACCTTCAGTGCATCTTCCTTTTCTGAATACAGATTGAACATCCAGCATTTCTTGCTCTATTTATTTTTTATACAAGTCTTATATAGATATACAAGTCTGTCCAGGAAAACCCAGCCATTTTTAATGTAACAAGAACAGTTTGCAGACATGATGTAACCTGGCAGCCACGGAGAGTGGACTGTGATGCACATGCGTGAACAATGATGACTTCACTGTACTAGTCAGTGGGGTGGTAGACACTGTTGAGTGAGTATGTGTACTGTGTGGCCATCACATTCAAAGTGACTGAGTGGGGAGAGCAACAAATCTGCATCAAATTTTGCATTAAGCTTGAACATTCCTCCAGGAAACTATTTGGATGATTCAGAAGTCCACAGCTATGGACTACTGGTGATTTGCCACAACAGTGCACAAGCTCATGCATCACATCTTGTGTAGAGTTTTTTGGTGAAACATCAAATCACCCAGGTTTCACTCAGCTCCCCTACAGCCCAAATTTGGCACCCTGTGACTTCTGGCTTTTCCCCAAACTAAAATCACCTTTGAAAGAGAAAAGATTTCAGACCATTGATGAAATTCAGGAAAATACAATGGAGCTGCTGATGGCAATTGGGAAAAGTGTGTGAGGTCCCAAGGTGCCTACTTTGAAGGAGACTGAGGGATCATTGTTCCTCTGTACAACGTTTCTTGTATTTGGTATCTTCTTCAATAAATGTCTCTTTTTCACATCATATGGCTGGATACCTTCTGGACAGACCTCTTAAACTTAGTGGTTAAGCCTCTATTATCTAGTTCATATAAACATCCATGTTTTTAACTCTTACTTGTCCACACTTAGTTTCCAGCAACTCATCAATTTTGGTTCAGGTTTTCCTACCTCAGCACTGGTTCCCACACCATTCTGATCATGAGTCTCTGCTCTGATAGGCCATGACTCCCTATTCACCTGTCTGTACAATCTTGGAGGCTGTCATTTGTCCTGGGTCCTTCCCTATCGTGGATCTGAGAAGAGTTGATTTTTCACTCTGTTCAGCTTTTTACTTCTTAGTACAGACTTCCAAGCTCTTTACATGTGGAACTAGAAACTGGAATTCATATCTATAAATTTTGAATCAGACAAATTCTGGATTTGTAGACACCAGGAATAGCTGAGGTCAAGGGTGGGGTGCCAAACTGACACAGGAGGATTTAGTAAACCTCTTTGACCACATTACCCTTCTTGGCTTCCAGAACCAAGGCTAGACATACACTCCCAGATGGGATATTGTGAGAATTTTCTCTGAGAAAATGTATCAGCTGTAGAGAGATTTCAACTGGCAGCCCTCTAATCCACCGGCTCTACCAAATCACCCTTAGAGAAGCCCACTTATCACCTGGCTCTGCCAATATACACCCACACACATACAAATAGATAATCAAGAATTCCCAGGAGAGGATGGAGGCATATGTAGATACACTTTACCTCCTCACACAACCACAAGAAGGTCAACAACAAATTTTAAAACAAACAAACAAAAAATAACCAGAACTGCCAGAAAATCAAACTGTATGGAGGTCTGACAACCAAGGAGTTAAAGAAAAAAACATTCATTCAGTCTGTGCCACAATGCAGTGACATGGTTGCCCCACCCTGGCAAATACCTAAGGCTCCACCACTTGCAATGTAACAGGTGTGCTGAGACCAAAAAAAAAATATATGGCCCAAATGAAAGAACAGATCAAAATTCCAGAAATAGAACTAAGCGATGAAGAGAGAGCCAACCTATCAGATGCAGAGTTCAAAACACTGGTAATCAGGATGCTCACAGAAGTGGTGGAGTATGGTCATGAAATAGAGGAAAAAGTGAAGACTATGCAAAGTGAAATAAAAACATACAGGGAACCAACAGTGAAGGGAAGGAAACCTGCACTCAAATCAACGATTTGGAGCAGAATGGAGAAACAAGAATTCAGCCCTGGCTAGAGTGGCTCAGTAGATTGAGTGCTGGCTCGTGAACCAAAGAGTCACCAGTTCGATTCCAAGTCAGGGCACATGCCTGGGTTGTGGGCCAGATCCCTAGTAGGGTGTGCATGAGAGGCAGCCACACACTGATGTTTCTCTCTCTCTCTCTTTCCCCCTCCCTTCCCCTCTGTCTAAAAATAAAAATAAATAAAATCTTTAAAAAAAGACTTTAGAAAAATAAGGAGAGGCTTAGGAACCTCCGGGACAACTCTAAACATTACAACATCCAAATCATAGGGGTGCCAGAAGGAAAAGAGGAAGAGCAAGAAATTGCAAACTTATTTGAAAACATAATGAAGGAGAACTTCCCCAATCTGGCAAAGGAAATAGACTTCCAGGATGTCCAGGAAGCTCAGAGAGTCCCAAAGAAGTTGGACCCAAGGAAGCACACACCAAGGCACATCCTAATTACAATATCCAATATTAAAGATAAGGAAAGAACCTTCAGCAACAGAAAAGGAGACCGTTACCTACAAAGGAGTTCCCGTAAGACTATCAGCTGATTTCTCAAAAGAAACCTTGCAGGCAAGTAGGGGGCAAGAAGGGTGTGACTCAGTGGACTGATTGCCAGCCTGCAAACCAAAGGTTTGCCAGTTCAATTCCCAGTCAGGGCACACATTTGGATTGCAGGTAACCACACACTGATGGTATAAAATAAAATAAATAAAATCTTTAAAATTTCATAAAATTTATTTTAAAAAAGAAGGGGCTGGAAAGAGGTATTCGAAGTCATGCAAGGCAAGGACCTACATCCAAGATTACTCTATGATTACTCTACCCATCAAAGCTATCATTTAGAATGGAAGGGCAGATGAAGTGCTTCCCAGATAAGGTCAAGTTAAAGGAGTTCATCATCACCAAGCACTTATTATATGAAATGTTAAAGGGATTTATCTAAGAAAAAGAAGATCAAAAACTATGATCAGTGAAATGACAACAAACACACAACTATCAACAACCAAACCTAAAACAAAAACAAAAACAAACTAAGCAAGCAAAAAGAACAAGAACAGAATCAGAGAAATGGACTTCACATGGAGGGTTATTGGTTGGGAGGAGGGGGACAATAAGGGGAAAGGCACAGTGAATAAGAAGCATGAATGGCAGGTAAAAGATAGACAGGGCGAGGTTAAGAATAGTATGAGAAATGGAGAAGGCATAGAACTTATATGTATGACCCATGAACATGAACTAAGGGAGAGGGGAATACTGGTGGAAGGATGGATGCAGGGCAGATGGGAATAAAGGGGGAGAAATGGGACAACTGTAATAGCAAAATCAATAAAACATACTTTAAAAAAAGAACTAACTACCAGCAGAAAAATTTTAACATGGAAAATGGGAGCCGAAATAAACAAGGAACTTAGAAAACCTTAGACAGTATAAAGAGTGACAAAAAATTTAATGTATATCCCCAAAGTTAAAGAGAGGATACTGATTGTGTACATCATCAAAAATAGAAACCTATTAAAAAATAATACTCAGTGATCAAGAACAGCTCTTGAAAATTGAAAGAATAGAAAAAATAAAAAATTCAATAAAAAAGTTAGAAAATAGCTTCCAGGAAATTCCCCAGAAAGTAGAACAAACAAAACAAGGGAGAGAAGGGAATAAATAAGAAAAGATAAAATTAGAGGTTCAACAGCCAACTAGTATGTCTTAGAAAGTGATAACAGAGAATTGGAGGGAATAAATATGAGAGAAATAGTATAAGAGCATTTCCCAGAACTAAAGAGCATGACATTCCACTTTGAAAGAGCCCACAGGTTGCCCAGCATAATGAATGAAAGTTTGGCAGTAAGGAAATCACCGAGAAATTACAGAACTCTGGGGATAAAGAGATTTTGTATCTTTATCTCCCTTGCTTTTTTTCTTCTTTGTCTTTGCTTAAGAAAACCACAGCTCTGGTTAAATCCAACTCTAAGCTCTTTCTTTATACCAAACTCCCACGAATGAGACTGCAGAAAAATCATGCTGACTGATTTCACTTTAATGGCACTAACCCCAAGTGAGATCCTAATGCTGCATTACTCATGCCATATTTTCATGATTCATTCTCTCTTCTCTTTCATTTAACTCCAACCATCCGCTAGCATCCTCGTTTTCAGCTAATAATTTTGCTTTCTTTTTCTGAGAAAAGTTTGGAATCAATTAAAAGAGATCTCCCACAAGCTGACCACAACGATATCCTTTTACCTGCATGGTGAGGCCCATATTCTGCCTTCTCCTGTTACTTCTGATGAACATTCCTAACAAAGGCTAGCTTCTCTATTTGTACATTTGCTTCATCCCCTTTTGTCCACTCAAGGAGACTGATTGCTGTAGTAATTCTTCCCTTTTCTTGCTGAACCATCAAATTTTTCTCTACAGGATCATTTTTCATTAGAATGCAGATACATATATGTTCTTTCTCCTTCCCTCTCTACTTCTGTGTGTATGTGTATGTATAAAAGCAATCGTGACTTCTCCAACTACTGCTCTATTTTTCACTTTCACTTTTCAGCAGATTTCTGGCCAGCTGCAATTTTTTCTCTGCCTAGTCTCTCTTAAACCCATTCTAATAACTTTTTCACCCACATCATGCCACTGAAACTGCTCTGCCCAAAGTCTCTGATGGTCTCCATACTGCCAGTCAATGGCCATTTAGCCCTAAGCCTCATCTTCCTTGATCTATCAGCAAGATTTGAGACATAATCCTCCTGAGACACTTCTTCACTTGATGACTGCGGAGACAAATGGCATTTACCTAATGGCATTTTCCTGTTAAATTTCTGGATTCTCCTGTTCTGTATTTACCACTGATTGCTTTTCAGCTCTTCAACCTCTAACTGATGGAGTGCCTCAGGGCTCAGTTCCAGGACTTTTGTACCTATGCATTCCAGGGATGATCTCATCCAGGCACATGACTTTAAATACCATGGCTGTACTCATGAATCTTAAATTTATCTCTCAGCTTGGAATTCTTTCTAGACTCTCTATTTGATATCTCCACTGGTATCTCAAATTTAATATGAACAAAACTGAGCTATTGCTATGTGCCTTCCATCTTTTCCTCCCACAGCCTTTCCCACCTCCATTAAAGGCAACTCCTTTCTCCTATTTTTGAAGGTCAGAAACCTGAGAGTCATGCTTGATTCCCCTCTCTCTCTTTCCCACTCCACATCCAGTAAGTCAGCAAACACTGTTGCTCTACCTTTAAAATATGCCCAGAATTTGACCATTTCTCATAACTCCACTACCACCAGTGTGGTCCAAGCCACCATTACTTGTCACCTGGATTACTGCAATAGCATTCTAAGTGCTTGCCCTACCTCTGCCCTCAGGTGGTTCTTTACCCAATTACCAAAAGTCAGAGCAGTCACTTTCCAGCTCCAAACTGTCCTATAGCATCTCATCTCTTTTAGAATAAAGAGCCAAGTTCTTAGAAGAGCTGGCTCCATCTTAAAGCTCTGAGCTCATTGCCTTTTGCAATTTTTCCTCTTTCACTTTTTGCTTCAGCCATGCTGGTTTCCTAATTGTTCATCAAGCAAGACAGACACTCCTGTCTCAGGGTCTGTGCACTGAGTGTTCTCTGTGCAGTCACCCCCTGGGTATGGGCATGGCTTGCTTCCTCACTTCCTTCAAGGCTTCACTCAAAGTTCCCTTCTAAATAAGGACTTTTTTATCCAAATTACCACCCTGACACTACATATTCTCCATCTCTGCTCAAGTACTTTTCACTATCTAATATACTATATATTTTCTTTATCTTGCTTATTATTTGTGCCCCCCAAGAATGTAAGCTCCACAAAGCAGAGATAAATGCCTTTCTTTTTTCAATGCCATAATCCCTGGCTTCTAAAACAGAACCTAGCATAGTAATAGCTGCTCAATAAATATTTGTGTCCTTTGATGATAGTAGGTAGAAGTGGAAGAGGGTATAAGGGGGATAAATGATAATGGAAAAATACAATTAAAGAAGAAGAAAAATACAATTAAATACAAAAAGAAACTATTAAAAAGTAAAAGTAAATATTTGTGAATGAATGCTTGTAGGTTTTACAAAGGTTCCCATAGGGAAAGCAATAGACTCCAGATGGGCACCATACTTCTCAATAGCAACATTGAAAGCTGAAAGACAAGAGACCAGTGTCATAAAAAATGTAGGGAAATGATTCCCAGCCTTCTTGGATTTTGAGGCAAATTGTTATGAAGAGTAAATTAAAGACACTTTCAGCCCTGGCCAGTGTGGCTCAGTTGGTTGGAGCATCTTCTTGTAAACTGAAAGACTGTGGGTTTGATTCCCAGTCAGGGCACATGCCTGGGTTGTGGGTTTGGTCTCTGGTCAGGCACGTGCAAGAGGCAGTTGACGGATGTTTCTCTCTCACATCGAGATTTCTCTTCCTCCCCTTCTCTTTCTCTAAAATCAATGGACATGTACTCGGCTGAGGATAAGGAAGGAATGAAGGAAGGAAAGACATTGTTTTTATGAACTCTTTCTTAGGAAGCTATCAGCTGAGAGACTCCACTAAAATGAGGGGGGAAACCCCACGTAGTGGGAAGATATTCATTCCAGGAAACAAGAATTCAACTCAAGGGGAGAAGCAAAGGGAAAACTTAGCATAATAAGTAGTAAAATTCTAGGCTGTCACCATGCAGAACGTCTGGAGGGGGATTGATCCAGACAGAAGCAGGAGGACCTAGACTACAGGGTGAATGTCTCTGGGAAAAAACAAAAAAACAAAACCAATAGCCCACCTGGTATATTTGCTCATAAAAAGAAGACTTCTATAGTCCAGTAGTTCATGAAACAATTAGCAATAGGTAAATAGAAAACTAAACAACACCATGTGACTTAGTTATAACCAATATTTGCATAGTAATAATAAAGCAAAATAATTCTCAAAGTAATTTGACCAAAATTGTAGGGTAGGTAGAAAAGAATGTGGAAAAGTTACATACCACAGCCAATTCCAAAATTTTCATAGTGAGAAGCTGATATATAAACATCTAAAATGAAATAATAAAAATAGCAGCATAAGCATGTAATTTAGAGTTATGGACATAGATGTCTAAAGCAAGCGCTAAAAGAGTTGAAAGAACTTGCCTCTGAAGACTGGGTATGGGCGACTGCATGAGACCGGACCATCCAAATCTCCTATTCTTCATTATAAGCTTTGCAGTAGTATCTGATTTTTTTTAAGTTATATAAATGCAATTTAAATAAAAGTAAAAAATGAAATTTAAAAAGGTCATGTAAAGTGAAGAAATCCTATTGTAGAAATGTCATTTAGAGTTGTAGAGGTAATAAGGAATTAAACAAAAGTGGTAAAAGACAAGGGTTACCTCTGAAAAGTGGATTGGGGGCTGACTGTTCATCCCCATAGCATGATTGCTTTTGCACTAAGAACAAACAAGACCAAACCACAATGTAGGCTGGCACATCAGATATCCGTGAGAAATGGGACAGTACTAAAACATGATTTTGAATTAGACTCCTTTCAATAAGGTCACTTTGACAGAACACATACAGTAACAGAAAGGAATTACTATTTTGAGGAAATGGACATTTGTGGTGTTACACTGATTTGTCATTATAAATACTCAATCTAGTTTCTTAATATCAAGGAAAGGTGCCTGTTGGCTTAATAGGAGTTACCCAAATACTAAAATCCAAATTCAAAACTGAATTGAAATGACTTTCCTGGAAGATTTAATCCTCTTGGGATTTTGTTCTAATCTTATTTCAGGGGCAGATTTTCTCTAACATCCAAGGGAGTCATTTGAGTTCGGACACAGAAATAGCAAAGAGACAGTAATGATAGGTAAGAACGTGGTCAAGACTTCTGTGTGTGCCATGGTGGGCTGCATGAAATCCACACATTAGTTCCATTGGGGTTACCATGGGGGAAGTACCTGGATTTTGTTTTTTAAGATACTTAGACAATAATTTCACAATATCCCTCATGAATTGATTTTTGAAATTTTTTCTTTTAAAATATTTTCATTATATAATATTTCAATACATACTGAAAATGTAACATATGCACAAAGGACGAAAGATGGTGACACGAGCACCAATCAACCCAGCACTCAGTTCCGACCTGGAACATTCCCAATACCACAGTAGTAACTCCCTGGGTGCACCTTACCTCATGGCTAACATAGCAGTCTCTCCAGCTAACTTCAACACTTTCTGTTATGATTCTAATTAATTTCCTCTGACTCGATTCTCTGGAAATGAATATCTCTGAAATATCTTTGTTTTCACTCTCAAAGAAGTGAGCTTAGTGTTTGCAGTTGATAGATCTGCTTGCAAGCCCAGCTCTGCCACAACCTCACTAACTGTATGACAGCAGACAAATTATTTAATTCTTCTGAGCTGCAATTTCCTTATCTGTAATGCTAGGATTACAATCTATCATTTCCTGGGTTACTGTAAGATTTAAATGAGCTAACAAAAATAAAGCAGTCATTACCCATAGCTATTTTTATAGAAAATAAAGTGTTGTGATCTTATTTTAGAATCTTTTTGCAAAATGTGAAAGAAAGATAATTAGATGTTTGGGTAATTCTTCATAGTTAATGTTTGCTTCAAAAATAATTAAACATAATCTAAAAAGAAATATTTCCCAAATATATGGTGATGAAATATGATTTGGCTTTGGGTGATAGGTCCGCAGTGCAATATAGAGATCATGTATCATAGAAATGTATGTTTGAAACCTATATAATCTTATTAACCAATGTCATCCCAATAAATTGAATTATAAAATAAAATGAAATAAAGAAGATAGTATGTAAATAAATAAAAAGAAAATAAAAGGAAATATTTTACCCTACTTTTTCTGGATATTTTAATAACTGAATCCAATCAACTAGTATGAATGATTTTTGGTCGATTGTGCAGATATTGGCTGTCAGGGAGGCTGAATGTCCTGTTTATATCCTGTTTATGAATTCAGTGACTTAAAAAATACTAACATAAGGATGCAGAAAACAACAGAAACTGTACATGATAAATGTCATTAGAATATTAAATATTAATTTTGCCTAGATCTTGTGTGTAGCTGACACAGGAAAAGGGGCGATCGATGACTTGAGAAACATTTCACTGTACTTATTCATTTTTAAAAAGCATTTTTTTCTGCTTTGAGAAATAATGGAATCAGCTGTTTCAATAAACCAGTCTAGAATATTACCAGTTATTCTATCGCCATGCTAGAAGCAACTAGGGAACATGTAAAATAAATTATTCTAGAAATCCATAAGTTGATGCCTGCATTTATACAAGGAGACTTATTTATCTAAAGAGATATCAAGTCAATTCTCTTTATATTTCTGAACTGTATGAAATGTTATCTTCTAGAGAGAAGAAACTATAGTGTAAAATTCCAGAACATTTTAAATATGACCAAAATCAAATAGCTGCAGAAATAAAATCAATGTCAAAAACAAAATAGGATGAAGAATCGATTTTTTAAGCTTAAAACTACTTAATGTTTTGGTATCACATTCAATGCTGATGATAGAAATGGTGATGGTGGTGATGATATGATGATGATGATGAACATGCAAGTATAATATTAGCATTAAACAGAAATGCTCAACCATTTCAGTGCATTTCCTGCTCATTCTTGTTAAAGAGCAGGGTTACTTTATTTTCATGTGATGTGGATGCTACTTTGTGGTTCTGCTTCTTGAATCATGTTGTGCTAAAATGTGTGAGTTACATAATTAGGTTAATTTTAAAGGACTACTATAAAGAAGTGTTCTTTCCACCTTTTTCACAGTCATTTGAGAACAGGGTTAAGATTATAGCATGGTAAACATTTGGGTGAAATATGAAAAATCTAGCCAAGTGATAGTCTATCCCTTACATGATGCTGAAAGACTGGTATGGCTGCTTTTGTTTCCCTGACTCGACCAGTAGTTGTTCACCAAGCTGGGAGTTTCCTGTTTTGTATTTTGTAGACAGAATTTCAATGTGATAACTAGCTGTATTGGGTTATGTCTTTAAAACTATTCATTATCCATTCTAATCAGAGCATTTCAGTAATGAAATGAACTATCGGGTTCAATCTCTGTGATACAGTCAGAAAAACAGACGGTGGCATTGACTTTCAGTTGACCATGAATTTTGAATGACTAAATGAATTTTTTAAATAAAATTTTATTTATTTATTTTTAGAAAGGGGAAGGAAGGGAGAAGTGAGAGAAACATCAATGTGTGGTTGCCTCTCATACACCCCCTACTGGGGACCTGGCCTGCAACCCAGGCATGTGCCCTGACTGGGAATTGAACCTGCAACCCTTTGGTTTGCAGGCCAGTGTTCAATCCACTGAGCCACACCAGCCAGATGAATGACTAAATGAAATTTTGGATGACAAAAAGATGTTGAGAATTCTTGAGACTTCTTTTCCTAATAAAAGGAACTTGATTTTTGTTTCTAATTTGTAAAATTATAGTTCACAGAATTGTTACAAAATTTCAGAGAACAGATAACTCTGATTTTAACTTGTCAATTCCCCATAAAAATATTTTTCTATATGCCAGGTAGCTCAGTTTTAGAGTGTCGTCCCAATAGGCTCAGGTTGTGGGTTTGATCCCTGGTTAGGGCACATACAAGAATCAACCAATAAATGCATAAATCAGTGGAACAACAAACTGATGTTTCTCTCTTTCTCTCCATCTCTAAAATCAATGAAAAGTTTTTAAAAAATCTAAAAATACATTTTTATGTATTTACATGACAAATACCTGCAATGATAGTCTGAGCTGGTACCAGTGCATGCCTTATTCTCCCTTTTATGGAACAATCATCTGGTTCCCAAAGACACCTCACCAAGGAAAGAACTATCTGGTTTTACATACTTCTCAATGCTCTTACCTCCAGAACTATGTGCTTAGATTTTTCTGCACCACTTCTACTATTTTATAAAGCTTTTTTCATTTTATAAACAACACAGTATCTGGTCTTCTGGTCAAGATTGATTTTATCTTCAAGGACTTTTTTTCCTGAAATAATTTTAAGATGTACTTCCAGAATAGCTATTAGTAAACTTGAGGACTAATTTTGAGTCTTATAACATAATGATAACTGTTACTATAAAACAGATTTTTAGTAAGCCACAGTCTAATTATATATTCACTTGTTTTATGTATTGTGCAAGCCCTATACATACCATTCAATATTTCCTCTCTTGTTATCATTATTATTGGCAATAACTCTTTATTACTTTTAATAATAGCATTATCAATAGAAATAAAAAGATTTAACAATTTTCATGATTTAAAAAATATATATAATTCAAAATTCTCACCCTCACTGGTGTGGCTCATTGGGTTGGGCATTGTCTCCTAGAATCTGAGATGGAAAGGTTGTAGGTTCAATTCCAGTGAGGGCACATGCCTGGGTTGTGGGCCAGGCCCCTGGTTGGGGGTGTGTGGAGAGGCAACCAATCAATGTTTCTCTCACATATCTATGTTTCTCTCCCTCTCTTTCTCCCTCCCTTCCTTTATCTCTGAAAATAAATAAATAAAATATTTTTAAAAATTCTTTCTTATTACATGATAATAGTTTTCTTGCTTGTCAGACTGTTATCTTTTACTTTATATTTTCTATCTTTCAAATGCTGGAGTTTCCTGACATTGGTAACATGTGAAAATAATGTATTTGTATTTTTATTCCTTTCAGAGTACCAATATGAAATGGGCCCTGGTCAAAAATATTGCTTCCTTCTCATACACTACTGTTGGGAGTGGAAATTGGTACAACTTTCCCAGAGGGCAATTTGGGTCCATTTGTCAAAATTTAAAATGTTCACACTCTTTGATCCAATAATTTCAATTCCTAGATTTTCATTCTATAGATAATGTTGCATTTATGCAATACAAAATATGTGCTAATGAAATACTTGTTGCAGCCCATTTGTAATAGTGAAGGAGGAAAACCTTTTAAATGCTCACTGTTTAGAGGAATTATGGGATTCTCGATCACTGGATTATGATGTAAACAGTAGCTTGAATGATGACTCTTGTATGTACTGATTTGGAACAATTTTTAAGAGTAAAAACTTAAGGAATAGAGATTATATGGTATACTACTTTTTTGTAGGAAAGTCGAGGATGAAAGAAGGAAAGAAAAAGAGAGGAAATTTATACATGTATTTCAGCAAATGCGTGGATTTTCATTGAAAGAATCTCCAAGAAACTGGGTACAGTTTCTGGGTTTGCCTCCAGAGAGGGGAATGGGATAATTGAGAAAAAGGAGAGAGTCTTTTATGTTTTTGCATCATGTGTATGTAAACCTTTTTTACATATACAGATATGTACACACGTATATAATTTTAAAAACTGAAAGAAATGTAGACTCACGTCCTAGAAGAAATACACTCTGCCATCATTTCCCCCTTCCCCTCATAGCACTTGAAGAGGACTCAAGTTCTTTTGTTAGTTGACAAAGAACAGACATTTCTACCTTTACAACTGGCCTGCACAATCATTGCCAAGTAATAAGAGTAGACTTGGACCTCTCAACCTTAGCATTTTAAAAGTGTTTGGCTTTGTAAACATGCCAATGTAGCTGGGTCTCTGCAATCTAAAGAGAAGTGGAGATTTGATTGTTACAAAGGCAGAAAAGAATTCCCTTTGCAGGTTTGAATTGCTTGTGGTCCAAATGAAAGTAACTGCCAAATTGCTTCAGTGTATTATGTACACAGTCTCAGAATGATATTCTAGCATAAGACTATAATTAAATCCCTGGAAATGGTTGTTTGCACCACATAAAATATGGAAAATGTTATAAAATATGCACTGTATATGTAAAACATATTTAGAAATTAATAGCAGTAGATTTGAAAATCTTATTTCAAAGTTATAAAACAAGTTTTTAAACTTTAAAACAATGAAATAACATAGCCACCAGAAAGAAATACTTAAATTTCAGTGTAGAAAAAGAATGACAAAGATCTTACATTGTTTTGTAAAATGCTATTTTGCTTCTAGGCAAAGACGACCTCGAACCTTGTATTTTGTGGTCATTCCACTTACTGTCAGTGAAAAATAAGAAAAGTAATTTCCTTAAGAGAACTCTCAAGGACACTGGAAGAAAATTCACATTGTCATGTGCATTCCCACCCCACAGGCATAAATGCATGCAGAGCAGATCAGTGCCAATTCACTGATGTTTTCCCTTCGCCCTCCCCCGGAATTCACATCCGTTTCTCTTCTGAAGATGTTTAAATGACTGTGCAGTCATTTAACAGACTGGCACTTGATCCCCCAGAACCGCCATAACAATACATACCCCCAGGAGAAGGTTGTCTTTGTTTCCTGGATCTTGGAGTCGTACAGCATATGGTCTGACAGATTTTAAGCTCCAGGTATCTGTTTTTAGACATGATGGTTCTTCACCCTTATCTTTTAATAAGAGAAAAAGTGTTTGTTGAGCAAAGATCTGCTTTTACAACAGCATGTTAGCTAGAAAGTCAAGTGGCTTTGTCAGCTTAGAAAGTTGGGTGAGATGAATAATTTAGTCTGTTGGAGTAATATGTCTAGAGAAGAAATTTAAGTAGGGGTTAGGTAATGCAGGTAATTAATTAAATGATCTTAGGATATCTGACTCACAATGACTAATTTAAATATGTACTAAAAATACACACAAGATCACAAATCATGATTGTGATATTCTCAAGGGTAATACAGAACACTTTACTACATAATAGAAAAAATGTAATTGTTTTATGTACTTTATAACAATCTGTCTCTCTTATTTCTCTCACTCTCCGTCTCCTTTTCCCTCTCTTTTGTCTTTTGCTAATGTTCAGAATCACAGTTCCTGGTCAAAACAGAGAATAGGATCAAGCTAAGGTTTATCTTTAATGCTGGGAAAATGAACATATTTTAGAGTGCTTATCTTGATTCAGACAAATATGTGAATTATTAAAGCACTTTTCTGAGAATACTTACTTATACACATAATTGAGACTGCAAGTTTTGCATGTCTATTGCCATGACAAGTTTCAGAGAGTGTCTGTGGTAATTAAGTGGGGACAAGGGAGGCTGTGTCATGATATTCCCCTCGGCACTAGGAAAATCATATACAGTGGATTCTGCTGGACGGAAGAACAGAGTAACTCCTTGCATCTCACTGAGGGCTGGGAAGTCATTGATGTTGCCAACACAAACAGATGCCATTAAAATCTTCCCTCATATTTACTTCTCTCCCACGGCAAACCTTAAGGGCTCTCCTCTGGGACACTGGGAAAGCAGACTTCCTAGTTAAGGCACTGCCCAGCCTGGTGCTAGGTGTATTTATGCAGTCCTCATCTAGAGATGAGTTGGGGTCCAAAAACTTGGTACTTAGAAAGAATAGAATTTTTGGTTGAATCAATGTTATAGCTGGTGCTAATGTTCTGAGAACAATTCACAAAATGAATTACTATAAAAAAAAGTACAAGAAAAATAGTATGGCCCTGGCCAGGGTAGCTCAGTTCATTAGAGCATGTCCTGATACGCCAAGGGGCGGGTTCAATCCCCGCTCAGGGCCCATACAAGAAGCCACCAATGAATGCATAAATAAGTGGAACAATAAATCAATTCCTCTCTCAAACCAATAACAAAATAAAGTTGTAAAAAATGAAAAAAAAATAGTAAAACCAAACTCTTGTAAAACAAGTATTGGAGCAGAAAACAACAAACTGATTAAAAATAACATTTATTTTGAATTCTGGTTTCTGAGATAAAGACTTCATTTGCAAATAAGAGAACTTTTGTGGGAACAGTGAAGAGTTTTTATTAGCACTTTTGTGGGTTCTAGAGTTTGTTTCTTTTCACATCAAAAATTTATTTTTAAAAATGTGTCTGCCTACCCTGGCTGATGTGGCATCATCCCACACACCAGGGGGCCTGCGGGTTCGATCCCTGCTCAGGTTGTATATAGGAGGCATCTGATGTCTGTCTGTCTGTCTGTCTGTCTCTCTCTCTCTCTCCCCTTCCCCTTTTACCTTCCTTCCCTTCCCCTCTCTGTATATAAACATACTTTAAAAAAATGTATCTTTCCTTTTCCCCATTTTAAATACACCACTGATACTAACTAGTCTTAGGCTGAGGCGTGATCACAGTGTTGGTGGGGAGAGGTCTGTAAAAATGGATCAAGAGGAAGAATGAGACTCAGGAATTAACTGGGTACAAGTTTGAAGAGGGAAAAGAAAGGAAAGGAGATTGAAGATGAGAAGTCTCTGGGAAAGAGATATTACAGTATCACTAACAGAGGTGTATGAAGTGAAATAAAGAGAAACATCTGGCAACTTGACAAAGCCGTGGCTGGGAGATGTTATTATTTTTTAATTGTATTTTTCATTACCACTTATCCCCCTTATGCCACCCTTACCTTCTGCAATCACCACACTGGTGTCCACGTCCATGAGTCCTTTCTCCTTTTTGCTCGACACCTCCTCCCCTAACCTCCCCCGCCCCGAGCTGTCACGTCAGCCTGCTCTCTATGAGTCTGTCTCTGCTAGATCAGTTTGTTTATTAGATTCCACATATAAGTGAAATCACACAGTATTTATCTTTCTCTGACTGGCTTATTTCACTTAGCATAATGTTCTCCAGGTCCATGCTGTCGCTAAGGGTAACATTTTCTTCTTTTTTATGGCCAAGTAGTATTCCATTCTGTAAATGTCCTGTAGTTGTTTTATGCATTTATCTACTGATGGACACTTGGGCAGCTTCATGTCTTGGCTATTATACATAATGCTGCAATGAGCATAGGGGTGCTTATGTTCTTTTGAATTAGTGTTTTGGATTCTTGCAGATGTGGAATTGCTGGATCATAAGGCAGTCCATTTTTAATTTTTTGAGGTATCTCCATGCTGCTTTCCACAGTGGCTGCACCAATATGCATTCCCACCAACAGTGCAAAGGGTTCCCCTTTCTCCACATCCTCACCAGCACTTGTTTGTTTGTTTTATTGATGATAGCCATTCTGACAGGTGTGAGATGATTTCTCATTGTGGTTTTAATTTGCATTTCTCTGGTGATTAGTGATGTTGAGCACCTTTTCATGTGCCTGTTGGCCATCTATATGCCTGTAGGAGAAATGTCTATTCAGATCCTTTGCTCATTTTTAAATTGGATTGTATGGTTTTTCCTTTTTCTTAGTGTTGACTTTTACAAATTCTTTATAAATTTTGGATAGTAAATCCTTATCAGTTTGGGGAATATCTTCTCCAGTTCAGTAGGCTGTCTTTTTATTTTGTTGATGGATTCCTTTGCCATGAAAAAACTTTTGCCTAGGAGTAAATCTAACCAAGCATATAAAAAATCTGTACTTGAAAAATTATAAGACACTCAAGAAAGAAATTGAAGAAGATACAAATAAGTGGGTATGTACTGTGTTCATGGATAGGAAGAATTAACACCATTAAAATATCCATATTACCCAAAGCAATCTATAGATTAGATGCAGTACCCATCAAAATACCAATGATGTATTTCACAGAAGTAAATTAAATATTTTTTCATTTTTAAAGACGTTATCTATTTATTTTTAGACAGAAGGAAAGGGAGGGAGTAAGAGAGGGAGAGGTACATCAATGCGTGGTTGCTTCTCACATGGCCCGCACTGGGGACCTGGCCCACAATCCAGGCATGTGCCCTGACTGGGAATCAAACTGGTGACCCTTTGGTTTGCAGCCTGTGCTCAACCCACTGAGCTACACCAGCCAGGGCCAAAATATTTTAAAAATTTGTATGAAATTAGCCCTGGTTGGTGTGGGTCAGTGAACTGAATGCAGTTCTGGAACCAAAGCATCGCTGGTTCCATGCCCCTTCAGGGCGCACGCCTGGGTTGTGGGCCAGGTCCCCAGTGGGGCCCACATGAGAGGCAACCACACACTGATGTTTCTCTCCCTCTCTCCCTCCTTTCCCCTCTCTCTAAAATAAATAAATAATTAAAGAAATATTTTTAAAAATTTATATGAAACTACAAAAGGCCCCAAATAGGAACAGCAATCTTGAGAAAAAAAGAACAAAGTTGGAAGAATTATGCTACTCAGTATGAAACTATAAGGCCATAGTAATCAAAACAGCCTGGTGCTGGCATAAAAACAGACACACAGATCAATGGAACAGAATAGAGAGCCCAGAAATAAACCTACGTCTTTATAGTTAATTAACATTTGACAGAGGAAGCAAGCACATACAATGGGCTGAAGGTAGTTTAATCAGTAAACAGTGTTGGAAAAATTGGACAGGTACGTGCATAAAAATGAAACCAGACCACCTTTTCACACCACACACAATAATACATTCAAAGTGGATTAAAGGCTTAAATGATAGACCCGAGACCATAAAAATCCTAGAAGAAAACAGGCAGTGAAATCTTGGACATTGCTCATAGCAATATTGTTTCTGATATATCTCTTCAGGCAAGGGAAACAGAAGAAAAAATATACAAATGGGACTACATCAAACTAAAGAGAGATATTAGGTCGGATAATTTCTTATCCACGCCTGTCACCAAGTGACAGTATTTATTCAGGACAACTTTGTTACAATGGTTCGAACAGGAAAGTGGGGTGGGGGCTGAAAGAAGTGGGAGTGCTTTAAACACTTGCTGATTTCCCTGCCCAGCAACTGTTTTCCCTTCTGTCACTGCCCCCCCCCCGCACGCGCCCCCGCCCCCCGCCGTGTTCCTTTGGAATAGGGGCTTAATCTCAGGGAATTGAGAGTCTAGGTCACAGTGGGATTAAGTCCAGAGCTGCAGAGCTGCTAGCCTAAGGTGCCTTGAATTTTCCCTGGCTAGGTGCAGAATTGGTCCCAGAAACCAGAGTGGGGCTTTAACCAGTAGGTGAAAATTAAGAAGCTCCATTTTCAAAGGTGCAGTAGTTCTCAATTCTAGCTGTACTATTGAGGATTAAAAACAAAAACAAAAAATCCAACTAATGTCGGAGCCTTGAGTCAAACCAATGAAACCAGAATCCCTGGGGGCAGAGAGCTGGGCTTCAGCGTGTTTGAAATGGTCTCTAGGCGACGCTAACGTGCAGCTAGGATTGACAACAGCAAGGCATGAGGGATGCAGAAGCGAAAGAGTCAAGTGTCCCGTTTTTGCGTGAAGATGTAGCAGGAAGATCTCTCTAAGCTGGCTCGCCTAGTGTTCAAACTGAGTTTGGGGGCCTCAGCGGGAAGCAGGAGGACAGTAGCTTTTCAGTCGCTGCTGGAGTCAGGAGCGCAGTGAGGAAGGCTGGAGGGCAGCAAGGCGAGGCTTTATACGCTTTGCTCTTCTTTTTTAAGGGCAGCTCTGAATTTTCTCCTCAGTGGTTATCTGACAAGAAACATCCAACTTCTCTTCCCAAGGTCTAACCAAGGGTGGCAGTCACTAAAAATTTATCAGAATCTGCTCTTTTCTTTTTGGCACTGACTTGAGTGCTTAGGGTGGGAGGAAGAATGAGCCATCTCCTCTTGATCATAAATCTACCACCTCGGTAGAAAGGTGAGCAAACCTCTCACTCCACAGATTCAGAGTTTTGGAGCTGGGAGGGACCTTTGATATCATCTAGTGCAGCACTTTTGTTTTGGACTGTGAATATCTCCACTAGAATTGTTAAAGGCAGGGAGTGTTTCTTACGCGTCCTTGTTTCTCTCGTGTTCACATGGTAGGTGCATAGATATCAAAAGGCCAACTGAATGAATTTTCAGATGAGAAAACTGAGTTGCATAGTCAATAAATTAGTCAGTTCATTCATTCATTCATTCACTTAATAACAATAAAACAGGAAGCTTTAGATATCCATGAGAATGGATGCACAGCAGGGTGACTGTAGCTAATAGCGCTGGACTATTCTGTGCTTAAAGTTTGCTAGGAGAGCAGACCTTCAGTGTTCTCACCACACATTTAAAATAATAGTAACTGTCTGAGGTGATGGATGTGTTAATTAGCTTCTTTGTGGTAATCATTTCTCAGTGTATAGGTATAGCAAATCATCATGTTGCACACCTTAAATATATACAAAGTTATTTACCAATTAACCTCAGTAGAGCTGAAAAAGATAAAACTAGCAAACAACTGCATTATATTCATACTTTTTACTTTCATTAAAGATAAAGTAGCTTTTCCAAAATGGATCTTTGGATATTTCATAAACTAAAATAATTTTTTGCAGCTGGAAAAAGTAGAAGTATAAGAAGCTAGAGTATCGCTGATGATCTTAGAAACGCAAGCAAATCTAATCCAGCCAACATTTTGAGGTACTTACTAGGGAAGGTATTATATTAGGTACTACAGAGGTTAGCTGAGTTTAATTACTAAGGGCCCAGGCTCCGAATTCAAATAGCCTAGGTCTGATTTGTGGTTCCTACTTACTGGCCGTGTGATATGGGGCTCTTTATTCAACCTCTTCAAGCTTCCATTTCTTAACTGTAAAATGAAGATAATAAAAGATGCTTTGCCAAGATAATAGTATCTTATACACAATAAAGATTCAGTAGAACAATTATAAGCAAGATTTAATATTATCTGCTATTTTGAATCCCCCACCCCCATTATTTAGAAGCATGGACCTATTACCTTAGATCGGACTTGATTTTCCTGAGCCTGAAGCTGGGTTTAGGCGTGCCAGTGCGGAGATGGGGCTGGGGTACAGATGAGTTTGGGCAAATCAATGGAGAGAGGAGTTTGAAGTCTCAGGCCCATCCAGAAGGAAGAAAATGTGAAAGGAAGAAAGTTGTGTTTCCATGTGTCATGGTATGTACCCCCCTTGACAAAACTTGCAGGGAAGAACTTGTTCACTGATGTTGTCAGGTGATAAGGTTTGTCAAGATTCAAAGTGATTCTGGCTCGAGGGGTCTGGGAGCAGAGGGAGCACGTGCAGCTGGCAGAGCCAGAGGATGGGAGAACAGCTGGCACCTGGATTCCGCAAAGATGAACGAGACTCGGTCTGCGTCCTCAGGAATCGCTGTCTAATAACAGAGGAGATGGCGAGATGTATGCTCCAAATGTATTTCATCACGGGGGAATGAATTCAGCGTTACGATGACTAACAAAGTGCAGCACCGCTATGGAAGTGGGGAAGACTTGCTCTGAATGGGGGTTCGGAGAGGCTTCAGGGAGAGACGGTATCACCCTGCCCTGGTTAAGTGACTGTTATGAACTGAATGTGTGTGCCCCCCTAAAATGCATATGTTGCAATTCAAACACCCAATTTGATGACACTGGGAGGTGTGGGCCTTTGGGCGGTGATTAGGTTATGGGGGTGAAGACCTCATGAGTGAGGTCAGTGTCCTTATAAAAGAGACCCCGCAGAGCGCTCTGGCTCCTCTGCACCTCGTGAAGACGCAGAGGGGAGATGGGTGTCCGCCAGGAAGTGGGGCTTCACCAGACACGGGATCTCCTGGCACCTTGATCTTGGACTCCCCAGCCTCCAGTATTGTGAGGAATACATGTTTATTGCTTAAACTACCCAGTGTATGGTGTTTTTGTTACAACGGTCGCAATGGACTGAGATAGTGACTAATGAGTGGAGACGGTTAGCTGTGAGACCGCGCGATTTTAGAAAAGAACGCAACGACTAACTCCTGTTTCCAGACCTTATGCTATGTAAGCCATCCTTGACTGGGGGTTCTGCTACTTGCAGTTAACTGCAGTCCTGATAGACTGCGCAGTACATACGCATTAAACACATAGAGGAATAAGAAGAGAATTGGAACGAAGTTCAAAGATCTCAGCCCCAACTCTGGCTCTCCGACTGCAGTAGCGGTTAGAGACGTCTGTCCGTCCAAGTTCCCTCTCTTCACTCCAGGGAGAGTAACGCCTCCTTTCTTTTGAGGACCAGCCTCTCCCCGACTCCAGATGGTTTTACTGGGACCACCAATCAGGTTCTGTCCCGCCACCCTCACCCTTCCCATGAAACAATGACTCAATGAAAGCCAATCAGAGTCCTTATTTTGGGTTTTATGTTCTAAGAATTAGAATTTTTCTCTTTTCCTTCGAGTTTCCAGTTAAAAGAATATAACCTTAGAGATACTTGCCATATATCTTGGTCCACCGAAGAGCCTGAGAGAATAAGGCCTACATACAGAGAGAAGCTGAGAGAAAAATCCACTCCCCCCCCATTTTTTGCTTGAATAAGTTCACATGGTATTTGTGTCAGTTGCAACTGAAAGAATTCTTTGTAACACGGACACTAACTAGCAATGTTATTTGTTAAATGAGTAATTTTTATTTTACCATTTTGGGCCTCAGTTTCCTTATCTATACAAAAGGAGACTGGACAAGAGAATCATTAGTATTCCTTCAAGCTCAGTTTCCATTTTTCACACTTCTTTAAAAACTATAGAGTTTGAGCTGACATAATGCTCACCTGAATCATGACCTTTATTTTTTAAGGGGAAAATCATCCATAAAGGAAAACACCAAGCTAAAACCTAGTTTTTTTCACATCAACTCTTAAGTTAGATCATCACTACAGAACCTTAAGAAGTATCTTCCAAGACTGAAATGCAGTCATTCAAAAACAGTAAATATTACCTTGTAATTTAGTGTATAACAAAGGTGGCATTTAAAAGCAGTGGGCAAAGGAAGCCTTCATTAAATGATGTTGGAACAACTGACTAGCAATTGGGAAAAGAAACTAGCAAGGTAGAAAAGAATCTCTACCTTGTTTCTTATTCCAAAAATAAAATCCAGACGATCCAAAGATTTTAAAGTTAAAAAAAAAAAAAGGAAAAATACTAAGCACTGAATGAAAATATGGGCGACTGTTCTTTATAAACTTGAGATGGAAAGGGACTTTCTAAGTGTGACGAGTAAGTATAAAGACAAATACAGAACAGGTGAGGGGTTAAGAGTACAGGTTCTGAAAGTGATGATCTGGGTTGAAATCCTGGTTCCACGCACATTTGCTTTATCTTGAAAAAGTCACTAAATCAAAGTGTCAGTTTCCTCATCTGCAAAATTATGACGCCTCCCTCACTGGCTGAATAAGGAAAAAATTACATATAGGAGTATTCTTAGAGGAAATAAAAAATAAGAATATAAATAAAATGTAAATAGTGTTTATTTCTAAGTGATTGAATTATGGGTGACTTTGTGGTTCTCTTTTTAATTTTTCTATAGAAAAACATTTCTATTTTTGTAGTTTCTGTAGTGAATTAAAATGTTTTTCTCTAAGTGTCCGCAAATTACGATTATGGACGCTGAAGCTGGACTTCTTAGGTTCCAGCTACTGGCTGTGTGAGCTTGGGCAAGTTACCTGGTCTGTGTCTCAGTTTTCTCATCTGAAAAATGGAGATAGTGTTATTTCCATCACAGGTTTAAATGAATTAATGCAGGTGAAAAGATTAGAATAGTACATGGCAGATAATACCGTAATATATGAGTGTTTTCAAATGTTATTAATATTTTCTTCCTCAGTGTCCTCTCAAAATTCCTATTCTTTAGGTGACTTTAAATTAACAAACTAAGTTACAGGTGTGTGTGAGTAGCTCATTAGAGTTTAATGTAGGTGTCAGCAGACTGTGGCTTGTGGCCCAGCAGTTCTTGAGCTAAGAGCAGTTTCTACATTTTTAGAGGGTTGTTAAAAAAAAAAGAAAGGACAAAAGAGGAATAAGCAATAGAGACAGTATGTGGGCCAAAAGCCTAAAATATTTACTCTCTGGACCTTTATAGGAAAAGTTTGCTGACTGTTGGCTTAACTGGTTTCCCCTTTCAGATATGTTTCTGATTTAAAATGACCACACCATAAAACACAGTGAATAATCTCTAAAGGTGACATTTCAAGAAATACTGCAAACTGGAAAGGAGGTAGTTTTGAATGAGGAAGATTTTTTTCTATTTTGTGATTATTTACTTTCTTACTATAATAAGATAACATTTTCTACCAGTGATTAAGAATTGCTTCATTAAAGGCATGCATGGTACTGCAGGGTGAAACAACCCAAAACATACTTCAACTCACCAGGCTGAATGGGATCCTAAATGATTACTGAGTTTCTCTTGGCCAACTCTGTCTGCTGATGGTGGCAGTCTGACCACCGTGGGCCTCCAGGGTCATCACATCAGGTCTGGGGTCAGCGAACTTGCCAGGCCAAGCAGCCATTTCCTTGCCACAGACCCTTGTGGTGACAAGTGTGGGAGTGGGAATGCTGACTCTTGGAGTTTCTCTAGTGTCTATAACCTGGTTAGGCACGCTTCAGAGAGAGAAAGTTACCAGCAGTAAAATCTTCAGAAATCTAAGGCTGTTAAAAAGTAATTGTTTCAAAAAGGGGGGAAATTAAGACAGCTTTTTTGGTTGGCTTGTTTGTAAAGTTAAAGTGTGCTAACCTGTGACTAGTGGAATAATTTTATCCACTGCTTTCCTCCACCTTAAGCAATTTATGGTCTTTTCATTTGTTTTCACACACACAGAACAGCCGCAGCTTAGAGAGAGTGGGAGGAGAGACTTGATGTCCCTCTGTGGGCCCTCAAGTGAGACTGGTAGGTGGCTGGCAGGCAGGTCTGTCTAGGAAGTTGGTGTGGGTGGGGGATGCATTTGTCTGTTGAGTCAGGTGCCTGTGGGTGTTGGATTGGTGGAAGGTCGGGGTGAGGGGGGGCTGGAGAGTCACTTCCTTTTTGACCTTCACTGGGTTTGCGGAGATTCAAACCCCAGTGGTCCACAGAGGGGCTGTGGCTTGCCAGACGTCTATTTACGTAAAAACAAAGGACACTTCCTGAGCAGAAAGGGTCAGGCTGGCACTTTGGCACAGTTAGAAAAACCTTAGGTCCGAGGTGCTTGTGAGTATAGCATAGATTCTGTATTTAAAGTTGACCTTCATCCCGTCCCTTGACTGCCCAGGTCGTGAAGGGAGGGCTTCAAAGCGTGCCTTCCCCTGCCACAGACTTTGGATTAAAAAGGGTGCAGGACACGCTCCAGCTCAGACGTGGCAACCTTTCCTTTCCTCAAGCATGGTTATTTAAAGACAAATGTACCATCTAATGTCACCATGGTTTTATTACAAGAGAATTGTAAAAAAAAGATACTGAACAAATTTGACTCAAAATTTAAATTACTTTTGCCTTTATAAAAAACCGAGAAAGAGGAAACGTTTAGAATAGCTTCCAGGAAAAACTCCTCTCACTGTATTGCACTTGCTTCTTCTCATCTCTTTTCCTCTTTGTTGCCTCACTATCCCTGCCTCCCTGCCTCCGGTCTTCTTCCACACAGGGCGCTCACCACCCCATTGGCGTTTCAACCGCACTTTATTTTTCTAAAGTACATCAGTTGAGCAGGGCATGGGTCACCTATTACCTTGGGGGAGGAAAATGGGGGAAGCATGTAGAGGCATAGACAACAGGCTGAGTGAGACCCACCACTGAAAATGAGGCCGGGAGGGAAGGGGCTTTACTTTGTTTCCCACTGTATCCCTTCAGCCTGAAAACAGGGTCTGGGAGGTACAGGTGCTCAGTACATGTTCATTGAATCAATGACTAAAACACAGTCAAGGTACATACAAGTTCCACTGTATCGCATCACCAATGATGGGGCAGTAGTCCCTGCTCTTACTGCAGGTGATGGCAACATTCCACAAGTCATTGAAGATTAAACCTCTTCGCAGAGATATGAAATGGAAGAAGTAATTGATAATACATCTTCCTAACTCAACCATTATTCTATTTTTGTTGTCAGTCTTTTCAGCGCTTTGTAATATGTATTTAAAATGTGGTTATAATCTGAGAATTTTGGTTAGGAAATATGGAACGTATTTTCAATCAATCTCCTTTACCTACAAGGTATTACTCAAAACAAATTTAAGTGATGTTGTCTGAATAGGTCTGAAATAAGCTTTGATAATCTGTGTTGGGCAGCAACAAAGCATGTGGTATCAGTCACAGAAAACTTAAGGGTCAAAGAAGTATACAAGGGGAGACCCCCCCATGGAATTTATTTATTAAAAAAATGTGTATTTGTTCTTACATGTTTAAACTTCAATCATTTGTATTCACAGTACTCTCCATTTGATGCAGTGCACCAAGAGACATTTTATTCCCACTGTTCAAAACAGTATTTGAACTCATTGATTTTGTTGCCTTTTAGTGTTTCTGCCAATTTTTGTTTCACCTCTTCCACATTGGCAAAATGTTTTGCTTTGAGGATTCTTTTTCATCCAGGGGAACAAACAAACAAAAAAAGTCACTGGGGGCAAGATCAGGTGAATAGGGAGGGTTGGAGCACATGGGGTCATGCCGTGTTTGGTCAAAAACTGCTGAACACTCAGCTCGGTGTGGGCAGGTGTGCTCATAAATCGCCCATCATGAAATGGGCAAAGGCCTTGAAAGAGTCTTCAAAAAGATTTCACTGAAGCCAAATTCAGCCTCTTACAACAACACCAGCTAGTACACTGATACAATAGGCTCCTAGAACACTTACCTCGCAGGGGAAACCTGTACAACAAGGGGTCCACCCTCCAGAGATAATTCCGTTTTTTGGGGGGGGTGTCCCCTCATAATACTTGCATTCTCTTGCTGGTTCCTTTCTAAGGGTTTTGATGTCTCATCAGTAAAATCAGAGTATTGAGGTTCTATCATCTCAAAGATCTTCTTAATGTTTGAAGTTTAATAATACCTAAAACAGATTTTATTGTTTTACAGTCTGATTGCAAAGCAGTTTATAGTAAAAATATTTATATATTTATGCATACAAATTTACATATTTATATATAATAGTAAATATTAACCTGGATATAGGAGCTCCTTCCCTACAGAAATAGATTTTAGAAATTTATATAAAGAGGCCACTGTTAATTTCTCAAGACTAATTTTTACCTGAAGGAACTGCAGTACATAGTTTCACTTACCGGAGAGGCTGGTTATTGGTAATTTAAAGTCCCAAATGTAAATCTTTATCCTTACAAACCAAGAAAACAGAAAGGTAATTCAAAACAAAGTGACAACAACAAATCAACTAGGAGCAATCTAAGGGAGAGAGTGAGGATAAAACATTAATTAGTCGGTGCAGAAATGGAATGAAGAAAATTCTCCATATGCGCTCATACAGAAGAGGGTAATGCAGTAAACTTTTCCTGGCAGTAAGATTTAGGATCAACCCTCTTCTCAATTTGTTTTTCTAAGGACCAACACTTCCTCTGTAAGGTAACTTGGCAGCCTGACAATTATTTCATTAATCTGGATATAATCTTTCTTCTGGAGGTAACAGAATTGCCAGAAATTGAAGCCTAATCTCCATTGCCACCTTCTCTCAGCAGGTGAGGCTGACCCGCCCAGGACCGACGCCCCCAAGGGTGCCAAAAACGCTGCTGCTGTGGAGATTAAGTTTCTGTTGAAAACCTTAGATAGCCTAAACCCGTCAAGATTTCAAAAGAACCGGAGGCAATCGTGCCGTCAGCAGTTACATAAAGCTAAATAAAAGTATACTAGAATTACTTTCCCATCCTGAAGGCTGACACTGAACTTGGATTCACAGCTACATTCCGGAAAGTAGTTTAGGAAAGAATCTGGGACTAAGAGCCTCCTACCGCACGCGTTTTCTTGCACTAAATGCCTTAGTGTTCATCGGTTACGTCACATGAACACACGTGATTACCCTATCAAGCTGCAAAATTAATGTATTTAATAGACTTTCCAACGTGGGGCCGGCGGGCAATAAATCCCGTCCACAGGAGCAACTCTTCGCCGCTGGCCTGGAAGTCCAGAAGGCCCCTGGCCCTTCCTGTCCGGTCCTCCTAACCCCAGGGCAGCAGTAGGTTCCTGCGTTTACTGCAGTCTCCTACTGCCCCCTGCTGGGCACCCTACGGTGGTTTACCGAGGGCAGCCGCGAGGCCACTGAGGCGCGCCGGGCGTTTGCGTCATAACGGCGCGCGGCCTGCGGCCGGAAGTTACTTGTCCACTTTCGCCCCCAGTTCCGCTCCACTCCAGAGGCGGAAGTAAAGCTTAATCCAACATACAGGTATAGACCAAGTTTCAGTTGGTGGGTTCCTGCCGCTGTGCTTTTTATTTTTTGGAGCGGGTTTGGGTGACTTTGACATATAGCGGAGTCGCATTCCGGCTTAGCTCCTTGCACAATTGTCCCTGTGGGAGGAAGAGAGATGGGAAAAACTCTTGGAATGGAACCTATGGAATTAACTTTGGTTTGAGTTACGGCTCACCTGGATTCGAACCTTAACGCTTCGCCTAAAAGAAGCTAGTAAGGGAACTCGGCGATTTTTTTTTTTCGATTTTGTATTTTTAGGGATAATGCCTACTTTGAATTTGTGGGGTTTAATTAAGACAATGGATGGGAAGCACTTAGCTTCTTTTTTCCCCAAATCATTCGTGATTCTGCAACCTTTTCTCATCATATTCAGGCGTGTACTGGCCATTTTCTTTTCAGTATCTCTAAGAGGTATATAGTATGCAAGAGGTTATGCGTCTCACGAGAACATTATGTAATGCCAGCTGGGATCTCTATTCTGTATTACGAAGTCCTGACAATATTTTATGCTCCCCCCACCCCTTTTTCCTTTTCCAGGGACAACTGTTTTCCAGCTTTTTTTCCTGGAGGAATGTAAAAGTCCTCCTTCTTTAAGACAAATGAGGTGAGAAATGCTTTGTTGTAAAGATCTCTAAACAGCTTGTTTTGTCAAACGAGGGCCAACGGAAATGTTGAACCAGTGATTAGCAATTTCCATTAAAAGCCCCTTTATTAGGCTACTGTGAAGCACAGGGTAATGTAAATTCTCTTTTATTCCTTAGACCTTGCAAATTACAGGTACACAAATTTTCGGTGTTTCTGTTAATTTTAGATTTCAGCCCTTGCACTAATGGGTCTGGTTAATTAAAAACGTTAATATGAGATTGAAATACATTAGAGTATTAATTATTTTTGAAATTTGTAGATCGAGGCAGTCGATGCTTCTTGCATTAGACTGTTTATTCACCTTGCTAGATATAATGGGAGTATTTTGGATGGAGATTGGATGTTAAAAGAGTACAGTAATACTGATAGTTACAAGGTTTAACATTTTTGTGTTTAAAACTGAAAAATAGGTAAGGGTAATATATATATCCCATTATATTTTTGCACTTCAAGACAATTTTAATTTTTAAAAAATTTCCTGTCTGATTGCAACAAACACAAATTTAATATTTTAATATTTCAGAACCAATATATAGCTGCCATTAATCTGTCAGAGGTTACTGTTTTGTTTCATTTTTTTCTCTCTGTGTATACTAGTGCTCCTCCCTCTTTATGTAAGCAGTATTATCCTAGCCATACCGTTGTGCGGTTTGCCACTTAACACTGTCTTGGATATCTTTTTACTGTGTTAGGTCTGCCTCTTTTTTAAAATCAGGCTGTATAGCATTGTATATAATACCACAACTTACTAGTCATTCTATTGGTGACCATATGGGTTCCTTTTTTTGCTGAAGCAAATAATACGATGGTCATCCTTTTCATAACAAATGCGTATTCTTGTCCTTTGGATAATCTCCCAGAAGTAGAAATGCTGGGTTGAAGGACATGGAGGGTACTGAATTCTCCTTCATCAGTCATATTTGAAAATTTAGTTAACATTGTATTTAGGCTTAGCTGAAACTGCTCAAAATATGTTTTGGGTCAATTTATTGCATGCATAGTGTAATCAAAACCAAATTTTAGTTGCTAGTTCTATGTCCAGTTGAGTTCTTTTTCCCCTATGGAAATAGAATACTTAGTTTTAGATTCTTTAGCAATAAAATGAATTATTTTAAAACAAATAATTCACTTCAATAGTGTATATTTGTGAAGTTAAAGATTTGGAGGAAGATAGTATTTGAATGGGACTTTGTGCTATAGATAAATATCAGGAGGATAGGCCTTTCTGAAAGATTCTAAAACAATGGCAGAGAGACGAGAATGGACAAAGATGTTTAGGACCTGAAGTTTGAGAGGCAGTGGTGCCTAGTTGTGAGGTTGTAGAATAGAAGCCAGCTAGAAAGGTAGGTAGAGCTACGTGGTGAGGGCCTTGAGGGTCAGTCTAAAGGTTTTACTTTGTAGAGAAGAGCTACATAGGTCTTTAATCAGGGAATGAGGGACATAATTACATCTTTGTTTTACAAGAATACTATGATGGCAGTTTGAGTGACTGATGTTAGTGAAGCAAGTTAGATGGCTATTAATAGTCTACGTGAGGGAAGAGTAGAGAGTAGAGAGGTTGGAGTTCAGAGATACTAAATAAGCTGAATCTATATGATTTGATGATGGGTTGAAGAAGAGAAAGCAAAGCTTACTTTTATATTTATATTTTTATCACTGTCAGGATAGTGATTTCATTAATCAGAGGAAGTCTGGTTTGTTTGGGGGCTGGGAAAGATGCTCATTTTGGTTTTGGACGTGTTAATTTGTGTGAAAGCTGTTTCCATGGAGAATGAATTACACACAAAGGAATAAAATCCATCCATGGCAGATTTAGGAGAAGCCTTAATGCTCTTTTGTTAAGAAATTTGGCATATATTTGTACTTGCTTTTAGTCTGTCATTAATAAAATTTCTTTTGAACTTTTTGTGGCTTGTTCAGCCCTGTTTGAGGGTGTGCTGTCGAGGGCAGTAGGCTTCAGACTTCCTTTTTATCACGCATATTCTCTAAAAAAGGTTTATACATGTACCATCAGTATGTTTACATTTATTGGTGAGTTATGTGCATGTCTTACAGTACTATTATATTGTATACAGTTAAAACACATTGAAAGTGGAAAATTTAAAAGGCTGAGACAAATATAAACAGTTTTACTGTTTCTTCCTACATTCCATTGGGTCATCTTGCCCACTCTCTTTGGAAGGCGCTGGTCTTGCCCATAGCTGTTAGCATCCTGTCTAGTTATCCAGTAGAGGTCACCCGTGAGTGTCGGGTGGAGAACAGATTGTTGAGCTGCGCAAGGTAAAGCCTTCCTTTAGTTAAAAGAAGAATCTTATTTTCAAGTTTCTCAATTCATGCATCTTTGGAAGAGTATATAGTTATAGGGTAGCATGTGGTATTACAGAGAAGTGAACAATAGTGAACTCAAGAATATAGGGCAATCTAAAATGTGCTTTTGTTGTTTGACGTTTACCTTTTGAGCAGTCTGTATTTTTGTTTGAGTATTATTTGATTGTATTGTTTGGGAATATTTTCCAGTTCTTCGAGGATCAGTAGATTATCTGAGTTATAGGAATGTCCCTAGCCTGTAGGCATAATCCAAGTTCTTGTTAAATTGGAATAATTAAAAATACAGACACAGGGGCTTTTTTGATACTGATCTTTAAAGTAGTATCTTCAGTGCAGATATTAGTGGTGGAGTTGAAACCATTTAGCTCTATTTTCTATGATATGCTTAATTAGGAGAGAGGAAAAGGGAAATACCTGCTTTAAATGATAGGAGCCCGTTGTAAGTAGTTAGAAATCAAGAACTAAATTCGTCACAGCTGTATAGTCTGAAAAGGAGAAACTACAGTTTAAAAAAATGTGTGGTGGTGTATGATTCAGACCACAAGTAGTTTAGGAAATAAGTAATCTCATAAGAATACTTTTTTTGTTGCTTTCCTCCTAAAATATTTCTTATAGAGATGCTCATTTTAGTAGGGACCTATGATTATTATCAAATAGCAGTTCATACATTTCATGACTCATTTCTAAATGATCAGGGAAATGAGTTATTGAGGTTTTAGCCACTTGTACAAAGTTGTATCTGTTGTGAAACAGATACAGAGAGTCTCAGGTTAGCCTTTTGTAATGTGGTTTGGGGAGAATGGTAAAGTACCTTTTTAAATGTGTCATCTCACAGCTCAGTTCCATGTATGGTGGACTGTTTGGATTAAAGATCCCAACTGGATCATTCTGAAGATGAAAACTGGTTTGAAGTTGTTGGGTTAAAACCAAGGGGACAATAGAGTAAGTTGAGTGAGGAGATTGGGATTAGGAGCTGTTGACCAGAGGTCTAGGTAAACTGAGAATTAGTCTCTAATAATTGCTTGGATTTAAAGAGTGCCATGAATCTAGAAAAATGTGGTTATGATGGAAATTAGGTATTCTGAACTGTTAGTTTTCAGGGCTAGATTTAGAGCTTGATAAACAGGATGTGAGAACAGAGGCAAAGAAGTCTGATATTTGTGGGCAAGGGCAAGGGCAAAGATCTGGGAAGTTGGGGGAGGGAGGTGGGGAGGGCTGGGTGGGTGGGCTGGGATGGTAGTAAAAGATAGAAAATTGTACTTGAACAAGAATTAAAATAAAATTATTTAAAAAAGATCTGGGAAGTTGGAAGACAAGGCAGAATTGAAAATATCCGTTAGTAGGAATAAACCAAAGGTTTGGCAACCAGGAGGGTAAAGCAGAGATGGAGAGGGGCCAAATAAAAAGAGTAAGATAAAGGCAGGAATAATTCTGGGACAGTGATGATGTTATACTGCCTTCATATATGGACACACACTTCTAGAATGATACCCAGACTCCTGGGAGTGGAACTTTGGAGTGAGGAAATAACTTTTCCTTCCTTTCTTCCTTCCCTCCCTCCCTCCCTCCCTTCCTTCCTTCCTTCCTTCCTTCCTCTCTTCCTCTTCTCCCCTTCCCTTCTTCCCCCTCCTCTTCCTCCTCCCTTCCCCCTCCCCTTCCCCTTTCCTCTCCCTTTCCCCCTCCCTGTTCCTTCCCTATTTTATTGATTATTCTGTTAGAGTTCTTCTAACTTTCCCCCTGTGCCCCCCTCCACCTGGCACCCCCTTCTACCCAGTATCTCCCACTCCCTCAGACAATCCCCACGTTGTCCATGTCCATGGGTCATGCATATATGTTCTTTGATTAATCCCTTCACTTTCTTTCATCCAGCCCACCACCTATTTCAGCTGTCTGTCTGTTTCGTGTTTCTTTGCCTCTGATTTCTATTTTGCTTGTTAGTTTATTTTGTTTGTTGGATTCCACTATAAGCGAGATCATATGGTGTTCATCTTTCAGTGACTGGCTTAGAGGAAATTTTCTACATACACCTTCTACTGTTAGATTTTTTTTTTACTGTTGCATAACTTTTCTAATAATTTTTTAAGTGAAAAGGAAAATAACTCACACACACATGCACAAAAGAATGTTTGGAGGCCAGGTCCAGAGCTAATTAGAAGTAATGAGCTAGAGAGTGGGAATGTGGTGGCTGAATTGTTACCACAGCAGCAGGAGAGCTGGAGCTACAGGTATCTTGTTATAGAAATGACCGTGATGCTTATAGGACTATAATATGGTCTTTCATCTATTTAATACATGCATTCATATAATATTGTATATTTTGTTTTACACAGCATTCCAAAAGGTTGGGGCTGCTTGACCATTCTGGCACCACGAAACCTCTTTTATATGAGAAGTAATGTTCTCTTTGGTTCACGATGTTGGATGATCCAATTTTCAGCAGAAATCCTTTTCAAATCAGTTTCATTTAGGTTCTTTGGTGGGAAGTGTGATAATGAAGACAGTGAACCTTCGGAGAACGAACTGCTAACCAACTTACTCAGTATGGGAGTAGACATTGACATGGCGAAGAAACGACAGCCAGGAGTTTTTAATAGGATGGGTATTAATGAGCAGGACCTGAAGATGTTCCTTCTCTCCAAAGGAGCTAGCGAAGAAGTGATAGCTAGCATAATATCAAGATATCCACGAGCCATTACACGCACAACTGAAAACCTTTCAAAACGGTGGGATCTGTGGAGAACAATTATGACATCAGACCTTGAAATTATAAATATTTTGAAACGTTCTCCTGAATCATTTTTTCGGTCAAATAACAACCTAAACCTAGAGAATAATATAAAGTTTCTCTACTCAGTCGGATTGACCCGTAAATGCCTTTGTCGATTGTTGACCAGTGCCCCGCGTACCTTCTCCAATAGCCTTGATCTGAATAAGCAGATGGTTGAATTTTTGCAAGAAGTCTCTTTGTCCTTAGGTCACAGTGATCCCACAGATTTCGTGAGGAAAATAATTTTAAAAAACCCTTTCATCTTAATTCAGAGCACCAAACGGATAAAAGCTAACCTTAAGTTTTTACAATCAACATTCAACCTGAACAATGAGGAGCTACTTGCTCTGATATGTGGCCCAGCGGCTGAAATTCTAGACCTTTCCAACGATTGCACCAAGAGAAACTACGCAAATATCAAAGAGAAGCTGTTTTCTCTTGGGTGCACCGAAGAAGAGGTACAGAAGTTTGTCTTGAGCTATCCAGACCTGATCTTCTTGGGAGAAAAGAAGTTTAATGACAAAATAGACTGCCTCATAGAAGAAAAAATTAACATTTCAGAAATAATTGAAAATCCTCGGATTTTGGATTCAAGCATAAGCACTTTAAAAAGTCGAATCAAAGAATTAGTAAATGCTGGCTATAACTTGAGTACATCAAACATCACTCTTCTATCCTGGAGTGAAAAAAGATATAAGGCTAAATTGAAAAAGTTAAACAATGGGTAGAACATTGTTCTGGGGAATTAAAAAAAGTCTTAATAATATGGCATTTCACTTTGAATTTGGGCCTTTCAAAAAGGAGAGGCTTGATTTCTTAACCACATACATACATTTAATGATTCCTTGGACATTTTATTTTAACGGTTCTTAAACACTCATGGTCGGTATGCTCAAGTATAGTCTTCCAAGCTACCTTTTCTCTAGCTGGAATTAATACAGTCTCCTATTGTATGAGATGGGCTGTATAAGTGGTATTCCTGAGTGCCAAAGCAGAACAATGTATAGAAAAATAGAAAATGCCAAAATAAGCTTTTTGGGTTTTTTGGTGTTCAAATTAAGAAGTTGACATATTCATTTAGATAATTCCATTTTCTTTAATGAGTTAAATGGCAACCTATTTTTCCTATCATTCCCATATATCTAATTAAGGTTCATCTTGCAAATAAAATGCCAGTAAAAATCTGACAGAACTGTAAGGAGGGATTTTTTTTGCCCCAAGTTCTACATTATGTAAACTGCTATTATGCTGCCCTGCCCCCCAGCCCCCTAACTTTTAGGCTCAGTTTACTATGAGTATAATCCTGATTTCTTTGAGGGCAAGGGCAGCTGTGGTAGGCAGAATAGTTGCCACCCAAAGACATCAAAGTCATAATTCCCAGAATCTGAGAATATGTTAAATTGCAAAAGGCTTTTGCAGATGGAATAAAGTTAAGGACCTTGAAGTGGGGTGATTACCTGTATTATTTGGATGGACTCTGGGTGATCATAAGGACACTAAAAAGTGGGAGAGGGAGGTAAAAGGAGGTCAGGGTGATGGGATGTTTGAAGGACTTGCTCCACTTTTACTGGCTTTAAAGGAGGAAGAGGCTGTGAGCCAAGGAACAAAGGTAGCCTCTACGAAATGTAAAAGGCAAGGGAACTCCTAGTGCCCCCAGAAGGGAATGCAGCCCTGCCAGGACCTTAAATTAGGCCCAGTGAGACCTGTGTTAAAATTCTGAGCTATGGAACGATAAGATAACAAATTTGTATTGCTTTAAACCTCCGAGTTTGTGATCATTTGTTACAGCAGGAAATTGAATAATGCAGCAACTAAAAAAAATGATTAGTTGTATTACAGGTGAAGTCACAAAATGTGGTCCTTTTAGTATATCTGTATTTCTTCATATCATTACCTTTTGTATTCAGCTACCTTTTTGGAATGGCTAAGTTTTGTAAAATCCTCTAAATGTATGATAAACACTAAATGTGAGAATAAAATCTAAATAAGGAATATTTTTGCCTAATGAATGTAGTTTAAAGAAATGGTGATAATTTCTGTAAGGCATTTCATCCAGTGTAAATAAAGAACAAGGAATTTTTAGAGGCATTGACTTAAAGGCAAATTAGATGATGTTTGTATCTTGAAGACATTGACAGTCTAACTCTGTTATAAATGAAAAGAGAAGGGACAAATTGCATAACCTTATTAATTACATGTATTTAATTGTTTTCCAGGGTCCTTTGTTTTGTAGATGTGGATTTTGAATTAATGGCTTTCAACCTTTTAAGCCTTGTTTCCTATTGTTAGGTAGATTAGGTAGTAAACTAGGGCAGGGAGGAGGGAGGAGACATGTCTCATCCATTGACTCAGCAGTCCTGAGCCTGGTCCAATAAGATGTCTGTTCTGAACATCATAAATAGGGACAGCTCAGGAAGAGGGGAGTCCTACTGGGAAAGAGGGCCTCTGTAGCAATATCACTGAGACAAAGAGCCTTTACTAGCTGAGAAAGAAAGCCTTTGTAGCTGTATATTACTCCCAAAGTTTAGAAGGGGAAGAAGGAGGGGAAACCTATAAACTGACTAAAGTATATAAACCCTGAACCCCAACAGTCTGTGCACTTGGATTAGTTAGGTGCCCACCTGTAGTCTCAGTTTACTAACAAACTTACTAACACTCTATTTAGAAGAAACAACTTTATTTCTTCTATATGTGCGACATTCAGACTGGCTGGGTGCCTGCCTGTAGTTTTGTGCTCATAAATAAACTTGCTATCTCATTTCCACTATATTTATTGTCTCTCAGTTGAATTTGTCTCTTGTGAACCAGGAAAGAACTGAGGAACAAGCTGGGGTGTCAGTGATGCCTCCCCAAAAAAGTATTCCCACCACTGATAGAAACAAAATGCCTGCTCTTTCAAGGCCATTTTCAATACATTATTTGATGGCTAGCATAGCAGGCATAGTTTAGAAAACATGGTCTTTCGAGAGACATTTTTTTTTTTTAAGATTTTATTTATTTATTTTTAGAGAGGGAAGGGAGGGAGAAAAAGAGAGAGAGAGAAACATCAATGTGCGTTGCTGGGGGTCATGGCCTGCAACCCAGGCGTATACCCTGACTGGGAATCGAACCTGTGACACTTCGGTTCGCAGCCCGCGCTCAATCCACTGAGCTACGCCAGCTAGGGTGAGAGACATTTCTTTGGAGTGATGATATATCTAGGCACCATTCCTGAATAGCTCTGTAACTTTGTGTAAATATTTTAAGTTCACCGAGCTTTGTCTTCTCATCTCTAAGATTAAAAATTGACCTTGCAGGGTTGGTGACAATCAGATGACATAGGTCTCTTAGGGTTTCTTGCACATGGTAACTACTCAGTGGTAGCTGTAATAAATAGTTACAGTAGTATTTTTAGAACAGTTTAAACTTGCTTTATTGGTATGTAATTCACATACCATACAACTCACCAATATAAAGTATACAATTCAATTTCTTAAATTTATAGGGCTGTGAAATCACCACAATCTAATTTTAGGATATGTCTGTGCCTTCTAAAAGAAGCCCTGTACCCATTGAGGGTCAATCCCTTTTATCACCCCTGTACTTGCCCAGCCCTAAGGAGCCAGTGGTCTACTTTTCTGTCTCTGAATTTTCCTGTTCTGGACATTTCATATAAATGGGCCCATTCAATTTGTGGTCTTTTGTGATTGCCTTCTTTGACTTAGCATAATGTTTTCAAGGTTTATCCATGTAGCATGTATCAGTATTTCAATCCTTTTTATTGCCAAATAATACTCCATTGTATGGGTCCAGTAGTATTTGGAGTATATTTTATTATGGTCTAAGCATAAAGTATTAATTCCTCAGGCTATTGAATTGTATTGAAGTATTTTTTTTTGAGATATTGCTTCAGAATCAACAAGTTCATAAGGAACTTGCAAGAAGCTGGCAGAAGAGATAAACTTTACTGGCATCCACTGGTCATGAGGATTATGCCTGGGCTGACAGGAGATACATGGTGGCAGCAGTTGCCAGTGACCAAGGAGAATGTGGGACATGTGGAAGTACAATATGGCACTTGTCTGGGGGTTTGGGGAGGAGCAGCTTTGTAGAAACAAATGGTAATGCCCATCAGGCAATATATTTTTTAAGTTTAAAAATTCTAAAATATTTATTTATTTTAAGATTTTATGTATTTATTTTTAGAGAGGGGAAGGCAGGGAGAAAAAAGGGATAGAAACATCAATGTGTAGTTGCCTCTCGTGCACCCGCAACTGGGGATCTGGCCCACAACCCAGGCATGTGCCCTGACTGGGAATCAAACTGGCAACTGTTTCGTTCACAGATTGGCACTCAATCCATTCAGCCATACCAGCCAGGGCTAAATATTTATTTTTAAAGAGAGGAGAAGGGAGGGAGAAAGGGAGGGAGAGAAACACTGATGTGTGAGAGAAATAGCAATCAGTAGCCTCTTGCACACCCCCAACCAGATATCCGACCTGCAACCCAGGCATGTGCCCTGACTGGGAATCAAACTGGCAACTGTTTGGTTCACATACTGGCACTCAATCCATTCAGCCATACCAGCCAGGGCTAAATATTTATTTTTAAAGAGAGGAGAAGGGAGGGAGAAAGGGAGGGAGAGAAACACTGATGTGTGAGAGAAATAGCAATCAGTAGCCTCTTGCACACCCCCAACCAGATATCCGACCTGCAACCCAGGCATGTGCCCTGACTGGGAATCAAACTGGCAGCCCTTTGGTTCTTTTTTTTTTTTTTTTTAAATTTTATCACTCAGTCATTGACTTTATTTATTTTATTTTTTAAAAATACTTTTGATTTTTATTGTTCAAGTACAGTTTTCTGCCTTTCCCCCTACACAGCAGAAAGAAAAAAGGAGCTCCTACCCTTTGTGACAGTATGGATGGAACCCTTTAGTTCACAGACCTGCACTCAGTCCACTGAGCCACACCAACCAGGGCCTGTCAGGCATTATTAACATGTCAGATTTTAAGGTTTGACTCTGATCAAGGGAGAGTCAATTCTTTAAAAACTTTTTAAATTATAAAAGTTTTAAGTAATTTTTTAACAAGTAAAAAGAAAATTCATGTTTATAATGGGGAAACATGGAAAATAAATCACAAAAAAATGAAAAACTATATTCTTCCAGAGAGCTATTTTTGTTACTCTTTTATTTTCCTTGCAGAATATACCTATACATGGATGTAATATGAGTAGATATGTGGCATATATTTAAATAGAGATCAAACTGTGTATTTTATAAGTTGCATTTTATTTAAAAAAATTTTATTGTTCAATTACAGTTGTCTCCCTTTTCTCCCATTACTCTCCCCTGCCCTACCCACCCCCATTCCCACATTCAGTCCTCCCTCCCCTTAGCTGCTACCCCGTTGTCTTTGTCCATGGGTTGTTTATACAGGATCCTGACTTGACCTTTCCCGTCCGTTACCCTGTTATCCCCTTACCACCTCCCCGCCTCTGGTCACTGTCAGTTTGTTCTTTATTTCCATGTCTCTGGTTCTGTTTTGCTTGCTTGTTTGTTTTGTTGATTAGGCTCCACTTAAAGGTAAGATCATGTGGTATTTGTCTATGATCCTAAATATTAATTATTCTTTAGTAATTACAGAATAAATTAAGTATTTGCCTGTAACATGGTTTTTATTAGTTGCATGAAATTCTGTCATTTGGATAAACCCTAATTTCTCTATTGAATCTCTCACCATTAGAGTAAATTTTTGTATGTCAGTAATTTTTTGAAAATGCCGTATAGATTAGTTCAGTATTCCACAGTGTTATTCATACTACCATTTTTTTCCATCATTGATATATTATATAAGGTAAAATTTTGCTCTGGAAAATGTGAACATTAAGAATATTGCAGTCCGGGCCAGGTGGCTCAATTGGTTGGAGCGTCACTCCTTGCAGCAAAAGGTTGTGGGTTTGATTCCTGGTCAGGGCACATACCTAGGTTGTAGGTTTGATCCCCAGTTGGTGCGTGTACAGAGGCAACCAATTGATGTATCTCTATGATATTGATGTTTCTCTCTTTTCCTCTCTTGGGTGAGGATAAAAAATAAATAAAAGGAAAAAATACTGCATTTTACTGTTTTCCAAAATACCTACTGTATATACAAATCTTCATTTTTTAATGGAAGCCATCTGTACATTCTCAACTACTGGCATAAATTTGAGGACCTTTAACTGACTACAAGAATTAAGACAATATCAAAGGTTAAAGAGAAAAAAGTGAGTTTATCATGAACTTAGCAGGAAGGAATAAAAAATAAATAGTATTTATAAAAAGGTTTATTGGGTTATTAAAGTAGTCATTTCTTCCCTTAAATCAGGGGTGGGCAAAAGTAGTTTACAATTGTGAGTAGGCAAAAGGTTATTCTTGTATTATTTATTAATTGTATTATTTTCCATGTGAACAACTGTAAACCTACTTGTGCCCACTGCTGTATAATTTCTAAGGCTTAGACAGGTACATGGTTTGTGGCTAAAGATCTAATAATATGGCTTTTATGTGAAAAACTTGGCTATTGACTCCTTCCTTGTGGACTGTAATGCCCCACAGTCCACACCCAGAAGTATGCTCTGGTGGAGATTCAGGAGGAGAATCTGTTGATGACAGAACACAAGTCACAACTTTAGTAATAGGCAGTTGTTGCATAGTCTACGACGAGCTTGGCACAGGAAAGGTAGCAGGACTATTATTGTTAGATTTGGGAGAGAAATCTTAGCTAAAGCTCAGTTGTCCAACACTGGAGAGGGGAGGGATGAGCTATGACTCAGTCATAGTGGACCTCCAGGGATTCTTTCTAGAGAAACCAGGTCTTAGGTCCGATTGGGCAATAGACAACTTGGGAGACAGGTGTTCTAAACTGGCCATTGACTCCTTAGTGTATTCAGTGTTGACTCAGGGACCTGGTACAGGGCAGAGCTCCAAAATGATCAGTTTTGTGGAGCTGAGAGAAAGAAAGTTACAATGAATGTTATAACCACATCATATGTATCTTGCTCATTTTCATGTTTCTGGTATCCCCCAATGAATATGTTCCAAATTGATGATTTGAATCTCAGCTTTCTGTCCTTCACTGTTGGTTCCCTATAGATTTTTCTTTATTTCACTTAGTGTAACCTTCATTTCTTCCTTTATGTTGTTGCTGTATTCATTGAGATCTTTGAGCATCCTGATCACCAATGTTTTGAACACTGCATCTGATAGCTTGGCTATCTGCATTTTGTTTAGTTCTTTTTCTAGGGTTTTGTTCTATTCTTTTATTTGGGCCATGTTTCTTTGTCTCCTTAATTTGGCAGCCTCCCTGTGTTTGTTTCTGTGCTTTGACTCCCTGTAAAGGGCATCTGTAAGTTGTGTGGGTCGGAGCCTTAGGTAATGGCCAGGGCAGGGCAACCCTCTTCACCACTTTGTGGCTCTGTGTGGGGGGAGGGCTGGGAGAGGGGACCATGCCACTGCCTGGCTTCTGGGGTTTTGTCCCGCACCCACCCAGTTTCCAGTTACTTCACCCACTCTCCATATTTGATTGGCACCCTTCCAGCTATTGCCCTGGTGTTGAATCCCAGATTGGGTGGGTTTGCATACCTTTGAGACTGTGCAGTCACTTAAGCATAGTTGCCTGAAAATCTGGCAGTTTCTTTGGCCACCCCAACCCAAACTAGTTTTTACAGCCAGAAGTTATGGGGATTTATCTTCCAGAGCTGGAACCCTGGGTTGTGCCGTCTGGCCTGGGGCTGGGATCACTCTCTCCCAAGGTATCCCTCCTGATTTTTATCCACCACATGTGAGTGTGGGACAGCCTGAGCCCCTCTGATGCTACCTCTGTACGCCACACTGCGTCTCCTCTCCTCTGCATCTCCGCCCCTCCTACCCATTTGGATGAATGTGGCTTTTTAAAATCCTTGGTTGTTGGACTTCCATACAGTTTGATTTTCCGATGGTTCTGGGTGTTATTTGTTTTGAGATTTAGTTGTTATTCTTTTTGTGGTGGTTCGAGGAGGTGAAGTGTGTCTACCTATGCCCCGATCTTGACTGGAGTCCCTAAGAATACCTATTTCTCCTGACTAAAGATGTATGTCTGCATTTCATGTAAGCATGACACACATGGCTGAAGCTTATTGATTTAGCTAAATGTGATAAGTTATTCACAGAATAAAATTGAACTTAGTGTGTATGATGAATAACTGATAAAATAATTAAAATTATAAATTATGCATGTAATAATTAAATGTTATTTATTAGCCTCAGCTAATGTGGCTCAGTGGATGAGTGCTGGCCTGTGAACCAAAGGGTCTCCTGTTTGATTCACAGTCAGGGCACATCCCTGGGTTGCAGGTCAGGTCCCCAGTGAGGGGCATGAGAGAGGCAACCACACATTGATGTTTCTCTCCCTCTTTCTCCTTTATTTCCCCTCTCTAAAAATAAATAAAATAAAATCTTTTTTAAAAAGCTAAAATTAAAAAATGCTTTCTTTAAAAAATGTAATTTATCATAACAAATGATAAAAGAATTAAAAATGGGTCCTACTCATACTGTGCTTACTTGTGCACAGAACTTCATGAACTGCAGGGGGAACTGTAGACAGAGGTTCGGTCATCCAGTTTTCTAACGTTAGCTAGCTGTAAGCCTGGCTGATAATTCAAACTAAATAAAGAACGCTGTATATATCAAAAGAGAGTTGGCAGGGGACCTTTTTATCTGTAGGTTCTATCAGCCTCAAGCTGGAAGAAAATACACTGATACCCTTGTATATATACATATTTTTCTGATAATATTTGAGAGAATGTAAAAACTGTTTTCTTTGAATGGTTATTCAGTCTTTTTAAGCTAATACCACTGTCTCAGTTCTGGAATGATATGATTAGAGTACTTTTAATCTGAATGCTTAAAAATATACAGTATATCATTGCACTTGCTCAGTTACTACTGCCAGATCCTTTGTTATTGTTTAATTTTCATCTGTAAACTTGTGTGCTATTTGCTATGTACCTGTACGCAAAACCCAGCATAAGGTAATATGGTCTTCACATCATTGTAGTTGATTCAGCTATTACTTTGTTAACTTTTTAATTCCTTCCTGGGCTTGAGGAAGGTTTTAATTTTTTTTAAAAAGATGACATATGAAGTGAGGGGATCAGACTTTTTGTTGTAAGAATAAATGTTCTCATATATCAATTGATACATTATAAACCGTCTTGGGTTTATCTATTGTTTAGAAGACATTGCAAATACAAATGCACGTGCTCTTGGGTCTCCCATGCATCTATAGCTGTTTTGATGCCTTTGCTCACTTACCTGTCATTGGGTGAACAAGTCTAGATTTGAGGATCAATATGTGAGGGAAAATGATAGAATTAGAAATAAAAGTAAAATATCTTAATACAAAGCACCAGATGTACAAAGCATGTCCTATGTTATGGCAGCTACAAAAGAGGTTGAAACCTTTGTAGTTAAGGCATATCTTGTGGTCTTTGTTGTCTGAATTATGCCTTCATCAAGTTGAATTCTGGTTCACACTTTACCTGACATCTGAAGACTTGGCAACCAGCTCCCCAAACAGAACTGTCATCCAAGAAGATTCCTTCCCGTCACACCCCTGAGCTGCAGTGAGCACCCACTTAGATAAATTTTGCTTTGTGCTCCTTGACTTTCTTTCCTAGAACTGGTGAGCATGGGAGTCATCTTGGTAATGGCATGACCTAAGTTCACCCCCTTCCTCTTCATTTCCCAATCAAACAGATATTTATGTAATTACCACAGAGTCACTGCCAAAACTGAGATTGTTGGGAGCCTAGAGGAGCTCATAAATAGCTTGGATAGTTTACTTGTTTGTTTATAAGAATAAAAAAACCATTTTTTCCTGATTGCAAAATAATTATATAATTACATAGTGTTGGAAAATATAGAAAAGCACATGCACAAAAAATACAATCTCAGTACCCCAGAAATAACACTTGTTAATATTTTGGTTTATAACTGTCTTTTTTCTTATGCATATATATTCTGTGTGGTAAATAAATATAATTCTTCCAGCTCAAATTAATTAAATAATTTATTCAACACATGTTTGTTGACTACAGACTATGCACTATTATGGTTGACACTGGATTATTATATAGTAACTGTTTTAACCTATTGTAATAAATGTTATGAGCATTCTTCCATATCACACACCATTTGTGACTTGTTTTTAGATAAATTTGAGATTTGCCAGTTCTGCTCCATGGTGGGTAAGGGACTATGCCATTTGAGAGCTGTAGGGTAGAGAACTGGCTGCCCAGGAGGGATCACCATATGGTATTTTGCTCAGAGCTTGGTCAGGGAATCCCATCTGGTTTTTCCTTAGCATGACAGAAGCTCCTGGAAAGGTTTCAAAGACTGGTAGGAAAGAAGGAAGGGTACTTGAAGAGGTATAACTTGAAATTCACCTCCAAATCATACATTGAATTAATATTGTGGTATAAAGAATGATTGGATTCCTTGGCCAATGTTGGTGTATTCAGAAACAAGAGATATTGGAATGTTTCTGGATCACATATTTAAATCTGTTCAATTTTCCCAAAGATGATCCAGAATTGAAACAGGTTTCAAACAGAGTTTCTGTTAGTACAGAAACAGGTTTCAATTCTGACATATTCTTCTCTAGGCATTTTGGGGTCCATTTTCTTCTATCTCTGACCTTCTCACCTCTAACTAATCTCGACTCTTAAAACCTAATATAATTTCCAGATCAATACTGGATCTATTAGGCTGAGCAGACCTGGCTCCTCCTATTGTGGGGCTTATTGTCTAGCAGTGGAAAAGAGATCTTTAAACATACAAATAATTATGTAACTATAAATTGAGAAAAGTATTTGAAGGAAACAGAGTTCTGAGATAGAGAATAAAGGACAGAAGCCCTTAGACTGGCTGATCAGGGAGGACTTCTTAGGGAACTAATGTATAATCTGAGACTTGAAGGATGAGAAGGAGGCAGCCAAAGAGCTAAGCAGAACATTCTAGATACAAGAAGCCGTTGATGTGAAAGCTCTGGTGAGTATAAGCTTAGTACATTCTAGGAAATGAAGGATGCCAAATACTTCTGCAGAATAACGAGTGCCTGGGGGAAAGTGGCTTTAGATGAGATGATAGAGATGGACAGGGATGTGGAGGGGCTGAAATCATATAATATGCAGAGCCTTGAAGAGAAGCTTGAATTTTTGAGGGCAATGAGAAGCCATTGAGAGATATTAAGCAAGTAAGAAATATAATGAGAGCCCGGCTGGTGTGGCTCAGTTGGTTGGAGCATTGTCCTGTAGAGTGCAGGATCACAGGTTTGAGTCCTGGCTGTGGATTCAATCCCTGGTTCAGGCGCTTTCAGGAGACGGCTGGTCAACATTTCTTACATTGATGTTTCTCTCCTCTCTCTCTCCCTTCTCCTCTCTCTAGAGTCAATGGGCATGTCCTTGGGTGAGGATTAAAGAAAAAACATAATGGGATTTACATTTAAAACACGATTTCTATGATTTGTGAGAATCAGTTAGAAGGGGACAATTGAGGAAGCATGAAGATAAATGAGGCCATTAGAATAGTCCAAATAAGAAATGATGGTGACTTACCTGAGTTAAGGTGGTGACAGTAGATTTGGGAGACACTGATGTATACACTGTATGACAGCACTGTCCAACAGAAATATAATGTGAACCACAAATACAAACCAAATATGTATTTAAAATTTTCTTGTAACTGTGTTACAAAGTAAAAGGAAATAGCTAAAATTCATTTTTAACAATGTATTTCATTGTTATTTTTAATAGTTTATTTTTTCCATTACCATTTATCCCCCTTATCCCCTCTTCTAATAACATATTTTATTTAGACAATATATCCAAAATATTATCACCTTAACACATTATCAATGTAAAAATTATTAGTGAGATATTTGACATTCTCTTTATGTACTAAGTCTTCACAATCTGATGAATAATTTACACTTAAAAGCACATGTCAGTTGAACTAGCCCCATTTCAGGTGCTCAGTGGCTCCATGTGGCTAATGACAGCCATACTGGACAGTGCAGCTGCATAGAATTTGGTGATAGACTGGATGTGAAGAGTCAGGGAGAGGGAGAATTCTAGGATGAACCTTTTGTTTCTAGCTTGAGTAATGAGTATGTAGCAGTATATTTTGAGATGTAACAAATTGGGGGAATAAAGGGTTTAAGACAGAAGCACTAAAACATTAAGCTTTAGTTTTGTTAAAGTTGAGATGTGTGGAGAGATAAAGGAGATGACTGCTGGTGACCATGTCACCCCTGTGGATTGGCTGGCAATGAGCTGGCACTGATGGCTTCTTTTTACCATCGTGGGAGAGGCTACACATCATTACTTCTCTCCCAAAGATCTCCAAGTATCAGCAGTGTTCCCAGCACTGGCAGGCATCTTTCTTGAGAACTAGGTGCTCCTGATATATAGTTTGTCTCTACCACAAACGTCTCTAAAAAATGAGGACAGTGGTGGGAAGGGTGCAAGGTCACTCTAGTGTCCAGTTGCACACTGGGCCAAGCATGCCTCTCCACAGGGTGGTTAGAAAACAAGGGGACCATGCAAACTTTAGACCTTCTGCAGATGAGTTAGTTCCATTGTGCCCCAAAGTAATGCTTGCTGGTGTTTATCAGAAGCACTTTACTGAACAAGATGCTGATGGGACATCCAAGTAGGCATGCCAAATAAGCCATTTGGATGTATGAGTGGAGCTTAGAGGAGGATTTCTTTTCTTTTTCCAGCTTTATTGGATATAATTGACATATAGCATTCTCTAATTTTTAGGTTTACCATGTAACTGTTTTTTAAATATATGTGTGTGTGTATGTATATATATGTGTGTGTGTGTGTATGTATATATATAAATGATAGCCACAGTAGGGTTAGTTAAAACCTCCATCACCTCACAGAATTACCATTTCTCTTTTGTGATGGGAACATTTAATATCTACTCTCTTAGCAGCTTCTTTTTCTTTTTTTTTAATGTATTTTATTGGTTATGCTATTACAGTTGTTCCACTTTTTCCCCCTTCACCCCAAACCTCCATAGTCAGTCCCCACACCATTGTCCATGTCCATGGGTCCTTCATGTATGTTCTTTGACTAATCCCTTCACCTTCTTTGAATCAGTCCCCACCTCCCCCATTACAGAACAAGCATGTTCCATGATTCCATGCCTCTGGTTCTGTTTTACTCATTAGTTTATTTTGTTAATTAGTGAGATCACATGGTATTTGTCTTTCACTGACTGGCTTCTTTTACTTAGCATAAGAATCTCGAGTTCTATCTTTGCTGTTGCAAAAGATAGGAATTCCTTCTTTTTCTGCTGTGTAGTATTCCATTGTGTAGATGAACCAAGAGAAAAAAGATTGTGGTCTTTTATCCATTTTGAGTTTATTCTGATGTATGATATAAGATACTCTATCTGCATCTATTAATATGGTCATGTGATATTTGTCTTTCATTTTGTTTATGTTTATATATCACATTTATTTTTAACACTTTTATTGTTGTTCAAGTACAGTTTTCTGCCTTTTTCCTCCACCCCTCCCCACCACACCAGCCCTCCCCATCTCCCTCTCCTATTTCTACCCCCTTTGTTATTGTCCATGTGTCCTTTATAATTGTACCTACAAACCCTTCACTGTTTTCTCCATTATTCCCTTCCCTCTCCCCTCTGCTCACTGTCAGCCTATTCTCAAGATCAGTGTCTTTGGTTATATTTTGCTTGCTTGTTCATTTTGTTGATTAGGTTCCTGTTAAAGGTGAGATCATACGGTATTTTCTTTCACCACCTGGCTTATTTTACTTAGCATAATGCTCTCCAGTTCTTTCCATGCTGTTGCAAAGGGTAGGAGTGCCTTCTTTCTTTCTGCTGCATAGAATTCCATTGTGTAAAGGTACCATAGTTTTTTGATCCATTCTTTTACTGATGGACACTTAGGTTGCTTCCAGCACTTGGCTATTGTAAATTGTGCTGCTGTGAACATTGGGGTGCATAGGTTCTTTTGGATTGGTGTTTCAGGGTTCTTAGGATATAATCCTAACAATGGATATATCACATTTATTGACTTGCGAATATTGTACCATCCTTCCATCCCTGGAATAAATGCTATGTGATCATGATGTATGATCTTTTTAATGTATTGCTAGATCTGGTTTGCTAATATTTTATTGAGGATTTTAGCATCTATGTTCATCAGAGATATTGGCCTGTAGTTTTCTTTCTTTGTTGTCTCCTTACCTGGTTTTGGAATTAGTATAACACTGGCCTTGTAAAAAGAGTTTGAAAGTCACCCCTCTTTTTTTATTTTTTTGGAATAGTTTGAGGAGGATACATGTTAGCTCTTTGAATGATTGGTACAGTTCTCCTGTGAAGCCATCTGGTCCAGGGTTTCTGTGTGCTGGGAGTTTTACTGCTTCGATTTCACTAGTTGTTAACAGTCCATTCAAGTTTTCTACTTCCTGATTCAGTTTTTGGAAGATTGTATATTTCTGGAAATTTATCCACTTTCCCCAGGTCATTTTTTTTCTTAAAAAAAATTCCTCACCCTAACATCCATTTATCAACTTTAGAGTAAGGAAGAGGAAGAGTGAAGAGGAGGAGGAGAGAGGGACAGAAAGAGAGAGAAACATGGATCAGTTCCCTTCCATACATGGCCTGCAGGGGAATCTAACCCACAATCTCTTGGTTCATGGGACAGTGCTCCAATCAACTGATCCACCCGGCCAAGGCTCCAGCAGATTGTAAACCTGTAATACAGTATTGTTAACTATAGTCACTATATTGTACATTAGATTCCCAGAATTTGTCATTTTATAACTGGAAGTTTGTAGTTTATGACTGACATCTCCACATATTTCCTACACCCAGTCACTGGCAACTGCCCTTTTAGTCCTATTTCAGTGAGTTTGGCTTTTTTAGATTCCATATATAAGTAATATTATATAGTATTTGTTTTTCTCTAACTTATTTCACTTAGCATAATGTCCTCAAGTTTCATCTGTGTGGTTGCAAACAGCAGGATTTTCTTCTTTCTCATGGCTGTTGCATATTTGGAGGTTGAGTGGAAAGAAACTAGGGACAGATGGAGTCATGGAACGCAGGAGGGGAAGACAGGCAGTGGTCAGCAGTGGGTGTGCTGCAGTGAGAGGCGGAACAGGAGTGTTTCAGAGGTTTCTTTGTTTCTCTCTGATGAAATGCAAGCCTGTGACCTTCAGGGCCCTTCATCAACTGCTCTCATCTCTGCTTACCCTACACTTTTTAAAATTTTTGTTTCCCTAAACCTGGTTTCTTATGCTTTCCCCACCTCCAGTTCCAATATAGTGCTTTTTGTAGTTTTTAAACCTTCCCTCAGATTGTTTCATGTATATATGGAATAACCACTATGTGATTTGCTATACTGTACACATCTGTTACAGTTGGTTGGACAACTATTTTGATTATATATTTGATGTCTAAGGGTAAGAACTTTGAATTTAAGAATTATATCTATTTTACTACACTTAGTGTTTAGTGTAATGTTTCTATTCACTTCTCAATATCAAATATTAATCTCAAATCATAAGGACTTTATTAATAATAAGCGAGTAAATAATAATAAGGATTGCCAAAATCAGACTAGCAATTTAGTGGCAATGCTATTCTGTAGATCAGTGCTATCCAATGGAACACTTTATAATCATGGAAATGTCTCTATTCATTTTATCCTAGGAACCAACTTCATGTGGTTATTGAGATCTTGAAATATAGGTAATAAGTCTGAAGAACTGAATTGTAATTAGAAAAAAAATTCAAATTTAAATAGCCGCACATAGCTAGTATCTACCATATTGGAAAGCTCAGCTTTAGGCCATATGTTCTGCTAACAAAGCCTTTTTATTGCTGGAATTTGGGCAAGATATTCTCATGTTGATGGCTGGCTGGTAACCAGCTGCAGACAACACAAGCAAGCTGTTGTCTCCTTAAGTAAGGGAGCAGTCTCTTCCTTAGAGGTATTCTGATCCTTGAAAGGCCATCTGGCTCAAACTGAAACTAACATTGATAATATCAGATTTTTCCTTTCCACTGGACAAATTTCAATCTTTTCTGGGGGACTTCATGCTGTATTTCATATTGTTTGAATAGGTAATATGTGCTTATGGAGTATGATTTAGGTTGCAAAAGCAGTCTTCTCCATTCCTGTCCCCACCTAATTCCTCTTCCCAGAGACAATTCTTTTTTTTAGTTTACCATGGAGATTTTCAGAGGTAGTCTGTATAAGATGTATGTGTGCATTTATACATACACACACACACTCCTATATTTTTCACTTGTGTTTTTATAGTTTAGGGATGATTCCTTGTCCCTTTTTAATGACTGTATGGGTGTACCAAAATCTATTTAACTAGTCTGAATTGATGGGTATTTAATCTATTGCCAGTAAAAACCTTTTAACAATAATATATTTGTTTCTATATCACTTTTCATATGTACAAAATATCTGTGGGACATATTCTTAAAAATAGAATTTTTGATAAAAATATATGCATCTTAAATTTTGATACATATTGCCAAATTGCCTTCCATTAATAGTGTACCAATTGCATTTCTACTGCTAATGCATGAGGATGCTTTTACCAATAGCAGGTTTTCAATTTTTTTGATCATTGCCAGCCTGGCAGGTAAGAGTGGTATCTTGTGACTTCAGTTTGCATTTGCATTATTGATGAGTGAGGTTGAGCATCTTTTCATATATTTAAATTCTCACATGTTTCTTTTTCTTTAAATTGTCTTTTTATGTCTGTTGCCTATATTTCCCCCAATTTAACTGTCTTCTTGTGGGAACTCTTTATATATTAAGGAAGTTAGCATTTCAACTGCAATAATGCTGTAATTTTTTCCTTAAATTTTAACTTTTTAAATGATATCAGCTTTGCTATATAGAATATTTCAATGTGCATGTAATTGGATTTGTTTATTTATTTTTCATTATTTAAGAGGACTTTTCCATTCTAATATTATAAAATAATTTCCTTATGTTTTCTTCTAGTAGCTTTATGGTTAAAAATATTAAAATTTTATCCACTGCAACACCATTTATTGAACGATCCTTTCCTTCTTCACCGAGAAGTCTTTGTCTCATTCCTGTACTAGATTTGAGTATCACATTGTTTCCATTATTCATCTTTTTGTGTGTGTGTGACCTGCAGCAGCATTTTAAGGTTTTCGTTTGTATAGCTGTGACATACTTCTTGCTAAATTTATTACTAGGCATTTAATCTTCTTGCTTTTTGTAAATGGGGTCTTTTATTCCATTGTATTTTGTAACTGGTTGTTCTTCATATACAGAAAGGCTATCTATTTATTTTTCATTTTATATAAATTTTTAAAAATTTGTTCTTTTTTCTAATTTTTATGTCAGCTCATACTTCCATAATGATGTTAAATAATGATACTTATAACTGAAATTCTTTTTCATAATTTTAACAGAAATGTGCTTGGTGTTAGTAAAGTGTGATGCATGATTTTATAAAATTGTGTGAAGCATGTATCTATTCCTATTTTATTAATAATTTGTTAATTAAAATGAAGAATAGATGTGAATTCTATCAGATGCCACTTTTTATCAATGAAGATGATTATTATTGTTTCTTTTCAGCTTGTTAATATGATGGATTATATTAACACATTTGCTAATAATAAGTGTGAACTTAGCTGGTAAGAATGTATTCTTTAATGTGTTGCTAAATTCCATTTGGTAATAATTTAATTATGAGTCATGATTAAATATTTATAATTATATTAATCTGTAGTTTTCTTTTGTGTAGTATATGTTGATTTTTGGTGTCAATGCTTTTCTGGCTTCATTAAAAGATTAAAAAAGAATGGATGATTTCCTTATTTTTTTATTGACTGAGATAGTTTAAATAGCATTTGGAAGCATTTTTATTATGTAAAATTTAAACATATATGAAGCTAGGTAGAATAGTATAATGAAACCCATGTGCCTATAACCTAATTTCAGCAATTATAAATTCCTGACCAGGCTCATTTCATCCTTACCCCCTCCTACTGTCTACTTCACCTTCCATGTTACTTTGAAGCAAAGCCCAGACATTATATTTTCATGCATACATATTTCACATGTATATTTATAAGTAATTAAAATATACAATATACACATATACAAAACTACAACTGAATAGTATTTTAATTTCCTTAGTGGTTTTACCTATGAAATTACCTGGGCCTGGTGTTTTTTGGTGGGAGCGGAATCTCTGACAACATTTCTTCCATGATAATTGACTTATTTATATTTTCTATCTTTTCTGAATTCAATTTTGATAATGCTTTGTTTTTCTAAAGAATCATTTTCAGGTTCATTTTTATGAATTTAGCAAAGGAGTCTTATTCTTTTAATATTCTCTAATTCTGTGGTTATTTATATAATTTTACCTCTTTAAAAAATATAATTGTGATTCTGGCCAAGATGAAGGTGTAAGTAGACACACTGCACCTCCTCGCACAACCAAAAGAAGGACAACAATTTGAAAACAAAAAACAACCAGAACTGACAGAAAATTGAACTGTATGGAAGTCCGACAACCAGGGAGTTAAAGAAGACATACTCACCCAGACCAGTAGGAGGGGTGGAGATGGGCAGCCAGGTGAAGAGGACTTGCAGCAAGGCTGTGGCTGGAGGTGGGGCAGGCAAGGCAAGGCTGACTGGCAAGGTGATGGCTGGTGGAGCTGGCAGTCCCACGCTCATGTGCAGATAAACCGGGAGAAACAACTGAGGAGTGGGACAGACTGCCCAACCCAGGGCCCCAGCTCGAGAAATAAAGCCTCAAAACACCAATTGAAAACACCTGTGGGAGTTAAGGAGGCAGCGGGAAAAACTCCCAACCTCACAGGAGAGTTGGTTGGAGAGACCCACAGGGTCCTAGACTGTACACAAACCCACCTACCCTGGAATCAACACCAGAAAGGCCCAATTTGCTTGTGGGAAGTGGCAGAAGGGACTGAAGTCTGACAGAGAGCTGAGCAAGCACCATTGTTCCCTCTTGAACCCTTCCCCAACATACAGCATCACAACGCAGTGACGTGGGTTGCTCTGCCCTGGTGAACACCAAAGGATCCTCCCCTAACTACATAACAGGCATGTCAATATAAAAAAAATGGCCCAAATGAAAGAACAGATCACAGCTCCAGAAAAGATATAACTAAGTGATGAAGAGATAGCCAACCTATCAGACACACCGTTCAAAACACTGGTAATCAGAATGGTCACAGAATGAGTTGAATTTGGTTGCAAATTAGATAAAAGTAATGAAGGCTATGCTAAGTGAAATAAAGGAAAGTGTACAGGGAACCAATAGTGATGGGAAGGAAATTGGGACTCAGATCAACGGTGTGGACCAGAAGGGAGAAAGAAACATCCAACCAGAAAAAAATGAAGAAACAACAATTTAAAAAAAAATAAGGAGAGGCTTAGGAACCTCCAGGACACCTTTAAACGTTCCAACATCTGTATTATAGGGGTACCAGAAGGAGAAGAGGAAGAGCAACAAGTGGAAAAGTTATTTGAACAAATAATAAAGGAGAACTTCCCCAAGTTGGCAAAGGAAATAGACTTCCAGGAAGTCCAGGAAGCTCAGAGAGTCCCAAAGAAGTTGGACCCAAGGAGGAACACACCAAGGCACATCATAATTACATTAGCCAAGATTAAAATGAAGGAGAGAATCCTGGAAGCAGCAAGAGAAAAAGAAGCAGTTACATACAAAGGAGTCCCCTTAAAACTGTCAGCTGATTTCTCAAAAGAGATCTTACAGGCAAGAAGGGGCTGGAAAGAAGTATTCCAAATCATGAAACACAAGGACCCACATCCAAGATGACTCTATCCAGCAAAGCTTTCATTTAGAATGGAAGGGCAGACAAAGTGCTTCTCAGATAAGGTCAAGTTAAAGGAGTTCATTATCACCAAGCCCTTATTATATGAAATGTTAAAGGGATTTAGCTAAGAAAAAGAAGATAAAAAATATAAACAGTAAAATGACAGCAAGTTCACAATTATTAACAACCACACCAAAAATAAAAGCAAACTAAGCAAACAACTAGAACAGGAAAAGAACCACAGAAATGGAGATTGCATGGAAGGTTATCAACAGGGGAGTGGGAGGGGGAGATAGGCAGAAAAGGTACAAAGAATAAGTAGCATAGATAGTAGGTAGAAAGTAGGCAGGGGGAGGGTAAGAATAGTATAGGAAATGTAGAAGCCAAAGAACTTATATGTACAACTGATGGACATGAACTAAAGGGGGGAATGTGGGTGGAGGGGGTGTACAGGGTGGAGGGGAGTGAAGGGGGGGAAATGGGACAACTGTAATAGCGTAATCAATAAAGTATATTAAAAATATATAATTGTGACTTCCCCATTTCTTTTTTGTTAGAATCACAAATGCTTTATCTAATATATTTTTTACATTAAAAATTGACATTAAAAATAGGTTTCTGGCATTTTTCATTTTCTATTTATTTTTTTCCTGTTGTCATCTTCCTTTTGCTGCTTTTGGGTTTATTTTATTGCCCCTTTCTAAGATCTTCAGTTGAATGCTTAATGATTCATTTTCTTTCTTTTTCATCATTAATATAAATTTCTAAGACTATGAATATTCTTCTGAGCATTCCTTTTAGTGCATTTCTTAGGTTCTGGTATGCATTATTTTTATCACTTTTATTTTCTAGATCTCTGTCATTAATGGTGAAAGATTTGAGGTTTTATTTTATTTTCAAGGTAATAAGGTAGCCTGCCAATTTTGTGGAAGCTGGCAGAAGACATGAGACCCCTGGGTCAGAGACAAAGGACCATTTATTACAGCAATAACAGCAGCCCAAGAATGAGCATTTATGCCACTTTCCCCAGGGCAATGTGAAGAGTGTCAGTGACATCTGCACACACAGTGAGTTGCATTACAGGAAAGAATCCCTGAAGTTAGGAAACCTGAAACTTTTATAATGACCAGTAAGCTTGCCTGTCTTTTGAAACTCCAGAGGGAGACAATATCTTTATCTTCCAAGTCTGTTCACTATACAGATGTCTTTCAAAAGGTAGTTCAGAACAAAGGAAATTATTGCCTTAGCTTACAAGATGTGTAGAAATTTGTGAGGCCCATGAAGAATTGTCTTCCAACTATATCCACTCCTTGTTTCCACACCATCCTGGCTTCCAGTGACTTCCCTCATGAATATGCCACTGTATTGGCTACTCTGATTAATCTGAACAACAGATTAGAATCAAATCCATCATTTTGTTTCCTACAAACTCATACCAACTCAATAACTCCCATAAACCCATCTGGTCAACCTTAGGAAACTAGATGGCTTTACTAATCATTAGAGAAATATGAATCAAGCCACAATAAAATATTACCTTACACCTATTAGGTTAGCCACTATCAAAAAAATAAATATGTTGGTTAATAGGATAAATTATATGTTTTTTAAAACCACAATTTAAAAAATGAGTTGGCTTTCTCCTTTACTTCAGTTTCTATGTTGACTTACCCATCACTCAACTTCAACAGCATTCAACTCATAAGATGTGCAATTTGTTCTTACTTAATCTATATCACTACTTTCTCTTGCATCCCTTGATTATTTTGACTTCATATAATCTCATCCCTAAATCTGAGTATGTATGCCCAAAAGATAAGGATAGCTGAAAACACATAATCTTCATAAAACCATTATCGCATACAAAAAATTTAATGATTTCTGGTTACTGTGTCTAAGTGTAGTCTTTTTCTTTATCCTACTTACTGTTTATAAGGATTCTTGATTCTATATCTTAATGTATTTCCTCAGTCTGAGAAAATAATCAGACATTATCTCTTTATATTTTCCTTCTGTTGTATTCATTCCCTCCTCTGCCTTTGGGACTTCAATTACATGGATGTTAGACCTAACTGTATCCTTTATGTCCCTTATTCAGTCTTCACAGCAAACCTAGAGTTAAAAAAAAAAAACAGAAAAAACTTTAGTCTGGGAGTTTCTCTGTAATATATGTGGCAGGATAATTTATTGACATAATGTTTTTTTTCCTATCATCCCCTGAAGCTGTTATTTTAATTCTGGACTACCCAGCTTCAGGGTGTTGTAAACAGTCTAACTTACATGGAAGGCCTGGAAAAACAACATGAATGAAAACGGAACTTTCTTGGCTTCTGGAATAAACCCCTACCATCCAAGTTTTCCTTTTGGGAATACAAACTTAGGAGAAGAGCAATGGTAGCATGAAGGTAGGGGGAGGAGACTTATTTAGAAGCACAGAGGATCCAGAATTTGCTGGAGTAGAATTAGTTTTCAGGTTGTGGTGGTGTGTCAATGCAGGTGACAGGTTTATGAGTAATTGGAACCTGTCCCCCTTGCCTTTGAAGCAAGATCTGATGGTTGGTGCTGTAGGTGGTAGACAATGAGAATTTCCTACTGTCTTGGAAGCTAATTTAAAAGACTTCCAGCACAGAAAAAATGGTACCAACTGAATGGACTGGACTGGTGGGCTTAAGCAATGAGCATCTTAAATGTGAGCATGACTGCTTGAGTATCAGAAAGGGAGATTTATCCTTTTCTCAGGGCACCACCTTCCCCTCTTCTGGGGGAGTTGAGGAGAAGGCAGTCTCTCATGCGTGAGTTGGAATATGTTGACACTTCTGGCAGGTGAGATCTGAGCCAGATGTTTTTTCCAAGTGGAACATCTTCATCTACTATGACTCATCTTGCACTTCAACTTTGTAGAACAAATTCATACCTTGTTTTGTCCTCCAAAAACTATTGTTAATATTTAGGTGTAATTTTGTCTTTCCTAACTTAGTCTAAATTTTTTAAAAAAGATGTGGAAAGTACATTTAGGAGAGCTCTTTTATCCCCTGACTTCCTTGATTAGCAGCCATACTGATCTTTAGGAAACTTCAAAAGGACACATGGGAACAAAGCACAAAAGACACGATGGCTATTCTGTGGGGTAATAGACTAGTTGGGAGAGAGAAACATTGGTGGAAGAAATACTTAGTAGTAATGGGAGGTAAATCAGACAGAATAATCCTCAGGGTGGAAGAAAAGAATGGTAGTGCACAGGCTAGACCAATGCTGGAAGCTGCCAGGAGACCTTTGTTTGTCTTTAACCTATTAGACTTTATCCCACACCTTCATCCCTCGACTCCAGTCTCTGTCCTCACCTTCCATATATGCTTCTTGTACTATGCTGGAACCGTGGCAACAAATGACAGTGGCCAACACTGGTGGCTAGTATTTAGGGCAAGAAAGACCAACTTCTGTTGCCCAGTAGGGAGTGCGGCCTGCAAGAGAAATGAAGAGGAGGTTACTGGGAAGCTATGTCATAGACATAAAGGAACTTGCAGTGAATTTCCTCATAGAAACATTGTGCATAGTTTTATAGCATTATGTAGCACAGGTGCATTTTGGTCTTGTTAAACTATTAGCACAAGTATATGATAGGTTAAACAGATTTTATGGCCTTTCCTAAGAACCTAACCTTGAGTATAAGATTGTTTCTATGGTAAATGCTTTTAAAACACCACAGTAGACTTACAAAAGAACTTTTGAATACAATCTGTTTGTAAATTGGATTGGTCTGGCTGGGTTAAAGAGGCCCACCCTGCTTTTCAGCTTTAAGGTCTGTCTCTGTACAAAGAAGGCAAAGTCTTTTATCGTGACAGACAAGCCACACACTCTGAGTTTAAATAAAGATAAAGATTGATTCCTTGTAGGAGAGCCTGTCTGATTTAAGACAGGCCATATTTAATGAAATGTGGCATTAAATGAGCCTGCTTTAAAGGAGGCAGTTTGTACAAAAGTCTCTACTATTATCAGACCATCTGTGTTTACTTTTATGTGAAAGTAAAAGTTTCATGAACGTAAAAGTTTCAGTCTTATTTTGGATTAAAAATGGCATTGCTCATTGTGATAAGGAGCGTGAATATCACCAAGTTAAGAAGTAAATTAAAATGGGGTTTTTATTTTCACTAGTTGCCATTTTCAACGGAGAAAAAAATAGATGGAGTCGAAAGAAAGGTAAAGAGAAGGTGGTTGGCAGTTTAGTCGTGTTTTATGTAACACTTGTTTTTCTTTTACATGAACACATTATACCATCCATCAGGACAAATTAGTATGTCTTGGGCCTTTAAAAACTGTAAAAAAATAATTTTAATGGTTCCAATAACAGCTCCAGATGAATGCTGGAAAACAGATATTCCAAACTGTCAAATAGCATATGTATTACTTGGCTCTGTTATAACTGCAAGTAAATGCCGCTTTTGTATGAAGTTTCCTTGACTGCCAATGGAAGAACTGTAACACACTTATTGCGAACGAAGTTGGAAAGGGAATGAGACATGTTACAACAGAATGGTACTCAATTTCTTCTTGCAAGTTGGACTGAATTAAAGTAATAAATCATTAGTACAATAAAGGGTTGTTGGATAAAAGAAGGAATAATTTAATTAAAGAGATTTAAAAAATGGCAGGCTCATATATTGCTTATGATACAGAAATTTTCTTAAAAAATATGGTTTCTTACCATGTGGGAGAATAAATGAGTGTGTTAAATGGAAAAAATATCAGACAAGCTTCCGAGGTGAATTTAACTGTGGGATGGAAAGTGTTTACAACAAAAGCCAGTTCCCACTGCTGTTTACTACAGGCCAAGGCCCTTCAGGACGCGTCCTGTGTTTGAAAGGGGTGACTCCTGCCACTATTTATTGCAGTTAATTGCTCATGTTTGTGAAGAGCACAGTATGTTGCAAAGCAGGACTGAGTAATCCGTAGTGACCTTTTGTGCTATCAAAGCTTTATCAATTAGAAGCCCCTGATTGTAAATTCAGAGAACACCCAGTGAGTGCCATCAAAGAAAGATTACATTTTGCTTCTTATGCAATCTTTTTTTTTTTTTTGGCTCCTTTCCCTTCAAAACTGAATCCTCTCTAGGGTGCTGTTTCCAAATCTGAGAAGTGAAGCATATTCAGAATGTTTTCAGACTTCAAGGAGTGTTGTAGTTTTTATAAGCAATAGCGAGAATTTCAGAAAAAACAGTGGTTATGTTTTCTTGATAAACGCCTTTCTTCTTGAGGCCCCTGCAGTGACTGGCTAACTCCTGGCCACTCTCCCGTTTTCTTCCTTCTGTTGATGCTGGGCCTGTGTGACCTTTCAAAAACTTTGTGAAATGTTTCGAAGTTGTAAATGCAAGTCCTTATTTTACTATACTTTTCATTGTGAGTCAGTCTTAATATGCTTGTTGTTGATTCTCATTCACTGATGTCCAGATAGGTTTTTCCCAGTTCTTATTCTCCTTCATGTTGCTGCAGCTTTTGACATTGTTTAATGCCTCCCCCAGCACCCCCTATTTAAAATTCTCTGCTCTTGTGTCTTCTGTGATTGCATTGTCCAGGATCTTTCTCTGTCTATTATGAACTTTTTATTCTTAAAAAATTAATAATCTTTTAAAATATTTTCTAATTTCACCATTACCCAGGGCTGAGGCCACACCTTTCTTTTCCTCCTCTACTCCCTTGGCAAGCTCATCTTCTCCCAACTATTTTCCAAGCTTTAGGCCCATATTTCCAACCGCTGTTGAACATCTCTACTGTGTCCATCAAAAACCTCCAAAACTGAACTCACGATCTTTTTTCTGCCCAGATTCAAGATCCTGACCTGTTACCTGAATTGCTCCTTTGATTCTCCTCACCGATTTCATCCTAGGGATTACTGCCACTGAGTCCCGAGGTCAGCACTAAGTCGTGGTTGTCCTTTCCCCGACCTCCTGCCATCACGGGCTCATCTATAAGACTGCACTTCTGGTTTGGTTGCTATTTATAATTGTTGGGGAGTTTACGGACTGCCTCTATACATACATGTGATTTCATTTATATGCACTTTTGGAAAAGTCAAAACTATAGTGACAGCCGATCAGCGGTTAATCTGAAGCCAGAGATGTGGGGAGAAAATTTACTGGAAAAAAACACAGTGGAACTTTTTGGGTGGATAGAAATGTCCTATATTTTGATTGTGGTGCTTATTATACAACTGATATGTTTTTCAAAATGCATACACTTAAACTGGCTACTTTAATTGTATGCATATTATACCTCAACAAAGCTGATTTTTTTAAAAGTAAAGAAAAACAAAGTGTGGTACATGCTTAGATTGGGTGAAGTAAAGGGTGTTCTGGGAGTGCAATACAGAGTCACTCACAATCCAGGGGAGTCTGAGGAGGCTTTTCATAGGATGAGCCACTTAATCTCAGCATCAGTAGGAATGGACCAAGTGCACAGGGCTAGGTGGAAGGTCGGAGGCCTCTACAGAGTCAGTGGCATGCACTGGGGCTTAGAGGCAGGGCAAAACAAAGAGACTTTGGAAGTGTCGGTAAAGGAGGAGGGAGGAAAAATGAGTGTGGAGAGGTAGGCTGGGCAAGATGAGGACTTTTCAAGTCATGGCTCACTTTGGACTTTATCTTAGGAGTGATTGAAGGGTTTTAAGCCTTTCTCATGATGGAGTTAGATGATATGATTTCTTATTTATAAGTATATATCTGGTGGCTGTGTAGAGAATGGGTTGGATGGACAGACCTTCACTAAGAGGGCATCAGATGATAGTGCCACCAACTGGGGGAGTTGCTGGGGGGGATGGAGACCACTGCATGGATTTCAGAAATATTTAGGAAACTGAATTTCCTGTGAAGTGGCAGGGAAAAGAGGAATCAAGAACTGCTTCTAGACTTCTAGCTTAGGTAACTAACTGGGTGTATGGTGCTGCCATGCGCTGAGATAAAGAATAGAGGAGCAAGGAAAGGTTTAGGGGAAAGTTGGTGACTTTAGTTCTGTATATATTGGTTTTGGGGTGCTAGAGGCATTCATATGTTGTTTAGAGGCAGCTGGATAGATAGGTCTGTTGCTTAGAAAACAGGTCTAGGCTCTAGAAACATATTTATGTCACTTCCCTGTAGGAGGTGATTGAAATCATGGAAATGATGACCAAGGAGATGGATGAATGGGGTGAGGAAAGGTGAAGTCTATAGTAGAACCCCAAGAAATCCCAATGCTTAGAAGGAAAATTAAGAGAGCATTTTATTACGGAAGCCACTAGAGGAGTAAATGGTTAACAATATCAGATGGAGTTACTTTATTGAAGGCTATGATGGGTTTTAAGGTTCTCAGTTAATAAGTGTAGTGGAATATTTGAGAGGTGCTCTTACAATGAAAGATGAATCACTGTAACACAACCATTAAGAAGAAAAAGGAAGTTCATGGTTTGGTGGCCTGTGAAAAGGCAGCGCGTTGCCTACAGAGATGGAAGACCTCGGAGTTTTCAATCATTTTGTTTTGTTCTTCTCCCTTTGTTCTTTCCTTCCCCATTAGAGACTCTTAGGACTTTAGCACTAACATGAAAGAGTTTCCAGAAATCCACTTATATACATTCTGGGTGGAGAAGCTTATACCAGATATTTTCTTATTTACAAACCTATGAGCAAGAATATACTTTTTTCAATATTTGCTTAATAAGTACTATCCACCTTAATTCCCCTCTTCCTTTGGTCTCTTTCATTCCCTGAATGGGTGTGGCTAGCTTGACGAGATCAATGGGAAAAGGTTTTTGATCCCCCTACCTTAAGCCAGAAGTATTTGTCAAGTGGGCAAGGGAATCAGTCACTGATGGATAGAGAAGTTCTTTCTAATTGAAGTTCCAGTTGCCTTCACATTGATCTTACTTCCATGGTCAGCGTTAGTGGTTCATGACAGAATGCTGGAACAAAAGTCTCCACCTCTCCAGATGCCATCTTTCCCTTTCCTTTTTTTTTTCAAATTGTCTTCTCCCCAAAAGGAAGCTGTAGAAAGCTTTGAAGAAGCTAGACTTTTCCATTAGAATTATCACTAAGGATGCTATAGAAGAATATTTTTCAGGAACCAATTGAAGATCACAGTTGCAGGAACTCAGAACAGCCTGAAACAGGGCTGCAGCACCCTTATAAGTCATGGTTCCAGTCAATGGCAACTTCTGCTCTCATTGCTCTGGTTCAGGTGGGAGGGGAGGAGGACTTCCAAGCTATCTCTGCCAGGTACCAACTTACTGTCTCTCCACTCCAAATTCACTTTTTAATACCTGCTTAGGATAATGGATTAGACTCTTTAAGCATTTCTCTGTCAGAGTGGGTATAATGTCTTCTAGTAGTTTAGTTCTGACTTAAAACATAAATCATCCCTGCCCCCAACAAAAAACACCAACCCTGAGTGATTTGGCATCATCTGGCATTTAAGACCCTCCTTTATTTTCTATCCTTTCTAAAATAACCAAGATAAGCAGCACTGTGTAGTACAGAACATCCAATCCTAGGTTTGATTTTTACTTTTCCACTTAATACTCAGCAGGCAAGGCCATGTCCTTAGGTTCCCCGGAGTTTCAGTTTACTCATATGGAAAATGGGTGCCTACCTCACAGAGTGTTGCAAGGTTAAATTAAATAATGTATGTAACAATCTTAAGAATATTAAGTTTTTGTCTAAATGTAGCGTAGGACCCTAAATATAGTGTTTGTTTGTTTTTTTTTAAAGCACTCTCATATGAAAAATGACAATTATTGTCAAGTATTCATTTAGTACCTCTGGATGGGTGAAAGTGATTAAGGGCTTAACTTTTTTTAGAACTCAAAATTATATCTTATTTTTATATTTTATGTTTTTAGTTTATTTCAGGATGGGTGAAATAAGACATTAAAATATCTTGGCTTGATTATTTCTCTTTGCCATCAAAAATCACAAGGTAGAATATGACTGTAGAATTTGGGGGCAGGATAGCATGTGTCTTCTCCATCACCTGACCCCGAAGGCACCCACTCATCCCTTGGGTAGACCGATAATTTCGTACATGTGTGTGAATTCATCCAAGTGACATACCTCTTCATGTTCTTCCATTGTAATACACTTAAATATGTGGAAGTGCTTTGTAAACTGTAAAATAGAAGGAATGAATGATTTTTAGAAAATAAACTGGAGAAGGAAAAGCTTCAAAGCTGGTGAGGAATTCAACTTATTCAAAATTCAAATTCCTTGGGAGAGGAATCTGTTCCATGAGAATTTGATAAAGGGTTATAGGGCCTTCGGTCTGTGTGACGAGATGAAGGACCCAATGATTCTAAAGAAAGAGGCAATTTGTTCATTGGATCAGACTCATCTTTGTTGGGCATCAGTTCAGCCTGTGGATATTTTCATCAGCAGGTGGTTCTTCTGAATTCCTCATTATCTTGGATATATAATGCTGGAGGAAAAAGCCACTTCCAGGAGAACTTGAAATGTGAATATAAATGGCATTTAAAAATTTATTTAGAAAATCTTCCTTTGTAAGGAAATACAGGGTTCCTTCTTTTGTAGCCTGAAGAAGAAGGTTAACTCAACAGAGGGTAAACATGAAGAGAAGTAGCTATTCCAGTTTTGCTTAGACAAAATCTTTTGTTTTCTAATCTTTCTATAGCTCTTTGTATTTTCCAAAGACCTTTATAAAATGCACTCCCCCCTCCCCCCCACACACATAGCAAGCCTCTGATCAAAGCAGGTTAGTATACATCTTTCCATTTTCTAGATGAGAAAAAAAGAGTTCCAGAGAAGTGAGGTCACCTTCATAGGTCCCAGGGCAAGTGAAAAGTAGAATGAGGTTTTGAAGCCAGCACGAGTTCTTGGCTTAATTACTCTGCAACGTGTTGTTTCCTGTCTAACTAAAGCTCTACAAATTGGTTAAAAAGGATTTCTAAGCTAAGAAGCCAAGTCTAGAATTCCAAAGAGAGGATACTCTGTGGGGAGGCTTGACGTTTTATTAAAACTGAGATTCCTTGGGGCTACTAGGCTTAGAGAGCTGTGGAGAAGAGCTGGCGTGGTTGATAGACTTCAGAGGAGGAGCTCCTTCGGGTCTCCTGGGGATTATGGCTGTATCTCCTTACAGAGGAAATCTGACAGTGATGTTTGTAGGGCTGACATCTGAGAAAGTAGTTTAGCTCAGCTGTTGAGATCTTTGTCCATTTCTCATGTACCCAGCCAGCTCTTAGTGCATTTGAATTCCTTTTTCCAGAGGAGAGCTTAGTTGGCCTCTAATTCTTGAAACTCTAAATTAGGTTATATATTTTTTGCAATGTAAATCTATTTATATTTGATGTATGTTTGCTGACTTGTACATTACCAATAATAAATATTCATTAATGTTAATCATGAGAATGATCTTATTTAATGATTACATTTGAAATATGTACTCAATACCGAGACAGGGAAAACTTTCAGGATCATTATATTTTGCATTTATGTCCAGTCATTTGTTTCCTAGAATCTCAAATTTGGCACAGATATGACTATGGCATTTTTTCAATATTACTGTTATTGACAAATGTTGGTTCTGTTTTATAGCTGAGGAGTGTAAGAAAGAAAAGGGAGTGCTTTTCAGAAGTCTCACAGTAGGTTGAAATGAAATAGAATGAAAATTTAGGCCCATGTTCCCAAATTTCACTAAAAATAGTCTAGTTCTTGGAGGTAGACTAATGATCAAGAAGTTATGTTGAGGCATGATTAGATCACATTTATGGAAGTATCTTTGGTGCTAAAATTTAATTTTGAAAACTAGATTTTTCTTTTGACTCTGTCTGGAGATTATAGCCTCCACTGGCAACTGGAGGTTGTTTTTTCCCCCATTAAATTTAACCTGTGATTGTTTATTTCTGATGATTTGGATAGTAATATTACCTATTTATATTACTGCTGTTTTTTCAAATCAGCACAATCAATATAGAAATTGATTAACTTTCATTTTTAACGTATAGATCCATAATAAAAAAAGGAGTTGAAGTTAGAATAGTTGTTAATACTTTTCTTAATATAAGTAGAAAATGGCTTTAGTAGTTTATTTTAGAAATAAATTCAGTAGATATTTTAGAAGTGTACTACCTAGTTATTTTTATAACCATGTATGGATAAAATGAGTAACTGGTTTAAATATTTAAAGGCAATGGAAATTATGCACTCTGTAGCACTTTTTATGTTAAAATTTGATAAAATACCTTAAAGTATTAAGTATTTTTGTCATTTGTTTTAAATAGTACTTCTCAGCAGCTGATTTATAGTTCACCCACATCAGAGTCACTTGGGATAGTTATTAAAATTCAGAGCCAAGGGTCTCACCACAAATAAACTAAACATGACTCTTAACAATGGGGTTCAGGAATCTGCATTTAAAATACGCTTTTTAGGTGCATTGTATAAACTGCAAGTAATTCAGCACTGCTTCAATGTGAGGGGACAGGGAGGTGGGGACCGAGACAAGGGAGATAACCAAGGGCAGGAAGGGCATAATGCGCTGTGATATTCAGCTCTTCTCCTGGAGGTAATGGAGATTTAAGATAGGTAGTCACATAAGTCAACTAACTTCATTTGAGTTATTTTTATAAATTATTTGTTTAGAGAGTTAACCCCACTATCAAGAAAGATAACTGGGTCTAAATGCACTTAGGATTATATTCTTATATAAGATTATTTTAAAGGGTACCAGATGTACATAATTTATTTCTCACATTTCTGGCACTAACAGTTCCAAATTTTTTGCTTGTGAATGACAACCCATATAAACAACTACTATTTTCCTATTATGATTCAGATAAAAATTAAGGCATGGAAAAAGAAACTCAAGGATCCACTGATAATATTGGTAATATACCTTAGCAGTTACAAAACCTTTGGTAACTGTAAATGCCATTATTATACTAAGAAAATGGAAAACATTCATGAAGCAACTGATTCAAGGCTGGTACAAATTTTTTAGAGTCTATTTGTGTTAGCGATTTATACTGGCTTGCATATCTTTTCAGTTACAAGTTGTCTGCCTCCTGTGTAATTAAAAATGTAATTGTTGTAGTCAGGTTAGTTTATTGAAGTAAACAACCCAAAATGTGGCTCAGCACAGTAAAGGATGGCTTCTCACTCACGCCACAGCCAGGGCAGGTTGTCAGGGGAAGATGGAGCTTCACTCCATGCAGGCATCCAGGCCTGCTTCAAGGAATCTTCTAAAGCCTTGAAGTATAGTGTGCGCCTGGCCTTCAGATGAGGTGGGAACAGAGTATAGGCAAGTTATGCATCCTTTTAACCACCTCACTGGAGGTGACATCACTCTCCCCACATTCCACTGGTGAGAATGTGTCACGTGATCCCACTGAACTGCCAGGCACCTGGAAGCTGAGGTTTGATACTTCATCAAGAAAGAAGAGAACAGAGCCAGCCTCTGCCACCATAGACTGTTCTTCCTGATCACTCATATCAAAGATATGTGCTAGTGAGTAGGAACTGCTCAAATAAAGAGACTCATGCATATCCCTTATGGCCAGACATTCACTGAGGACAACTGCCTTTCCTAGACGGTCCAGGGCAGTCTTTATCAAACTTTTTGATTGTACTCCTGCAAGAAATGTATTTTACACGGTGACTCAATACCAGTACATACATACCAGCACAAGCATTCTATACCTGCAGTTAAGGAAACAACAATTACTCTTGCTATATGTTGTACACTCTGGTATTTTCTATACTGTTTTTCTACATTATTCTATTGTGTTTTATACTCTTGCCTGACTAGGCTCATCTGTAGTTTTGGAAGGCTCCATTTCCTCTTTAGCAGCCTCTGCTCCTGAGGGGGGAAGCCCAGAGGAGTGTGAATTGGGTTTCCCGATATGTGCACGACTCTCCCTGCAGTCCTTCAGGCACCCAGCGACGTGCCATACCACTTGAGATCCCCTCTGTGTGCTTTCCTTCACCCCTACAGCTAAGGCTGTCAGGTTTCGCAAATAAAAATATGGTATGTGCAGTGAAATTTTTCAGGCAATGAACAATATTGTGGTATATGTAATTACGTCTCATGCAATATTTGGGACATGCTTACACTAAAACAATTATTAGTTGAACTTTAAATTAACTGAGTGTCCTGTATTTTACCTGGTAATCCTTACAGCAGAAAACAAGATAATGTAGATTGGAGATTCTTTTTTAATTTTATTTAATCTTTGTTGTATTTTTTCTATTACCATTTAGTTCCCTTATACCCCCTTCCCCCAGCAATCACCATGCTGCTGTCCATGGCCATGAGTCCTTTTTCCTTTTTACTCAACCCTTCCACCCCTAAGCTGCTACGTTCTCCCTCCCCCCACCCCCAGCCCACTAGCTGTCATCCTGCAGATTCCTTTTAGATATTGTTTATTTCTCTTCATTGGCGATAATAAGGAAATCAGACAGGCACCAGGTATTGGCTTTAGGGACAAGGGTGGGAAGGCTTTAGTTTGGGGCCTGATTTGCAGCGAGGCAGGGAGAAGAGAGAAATCATAGTCAGAGTCAGTAGGAGGTAGCAGAGTAAGGTAGCTGGGGTGGGGTGACACTGACCGGGGAGACTGTGGAGACTGGCAAGGAAGGAAGTCCGTGCAAGGAGAGTTCCTGTGGTCTTGCCGTGAGTGCAGGAGTTCCCGTCCCACCAGTCCTTTACCCCCTCACCCACACCTCTTGAGATCCCATTCCTCTTCCTCAATTTCCCTTAGTATTATCTGAGTTTTGTTAGAGGCTCTCTCTTTCAAGTGACAAACCACCAATGGGAACTTGGAACATGTAGATAGGGTTGGGGCATTTCTAATGGGAAGGAGCTTTATCAGGGGTTGGATGAGGAGGGAGGATCTGTTTTTTGAATCCTTAGTTGAAAATATGGGTGACTTTTCATAGGAATGTAGTCTTAAACTGGTAGTATTTTCTATGGAAAAGGTTCTGCAAGAAATTCCCTAGGAGCTCACTAAAATGCAGATCCCTGGGCCCCATGCAAAGATTTGGATTTGTTAGGTCTAGGGTAAGGCTCTGGATTCCATATGTATATTTTACAAGCTCCTAGTACCATACTTTTTGGAAAATACTGTAATGAAGTATAGTATAGCATGGTCTAGTCTAGTGTAGTTTAGTGTTACATAGTATTAGTGACTTACAGTATGATAAGCATACTATAAATTTAGCTAGCATTTAGAAATTTTCTGGGATCTTTTATTTTTATTTGTCTTTAAAATGAATGCTTTGGAGTTGCAAGCTACATTCTTACCGATGGACTGTGGAAACAGAGCCCCTTCCCAAACTGAAGGCATGGTTGATACAAATGCCATCTAGTGGCCAAACTAGTTTTAGCTAGTTTAAACCAGTTTTTGCTAAAAAGTAGTTAACATGCTTCCACCTTACCATCTTGAGGAACTAGCTCTGGGATATGAATGTTACATGTTATTGCAAATTCTGCTGGGAAAGGTCCCAGCTAGGTCCACATTACTGTTGCGCGGATACTTCTGATTTCTCTGTCTCTGGAGAGCAGGCAGCTGGGACAGGTGGGCTGGGACAGGTGGGCTGGACCACAGAGTTGCTCTGTTATAGAGAAGGTATTCCCTGAGGTCACTTATCAAGGAGGTGTAGAGTATTTGCTATTCATTCATTCATTATTAAATCACTCATTCAACATAGAGTTGGCATTTATTTATTTATACAGTTCCAACTAGGTTTAAGGAACTGTGCTAGGGAATAAAAGATTAATCAGGCTGAGTTTTTATTGTTTCATGGGCTTGTTGTTTAAGAAGGAATATATACATTCATGCCTTTCATGAAACTAAGTTTTGTGACATTTGGGAAGGTGAATCAGACATGGTCCTAACCTTGAGTGAGTGTGTGTGTGTGTGTGTGTGTGTGTGTGTGTGTTTTCAGTGGAAGAAACAGGAAGCTCCTAACACTGCTCTAGGGGCAGCCTTTGGGGAGGTAAGAGGTGCACTCACAGAACAAGGAGTAATAGCAGATGGTAGCTGAATGTCGTGGCTCTATCCACAAGTGCTGTCCCTTTCAACTCAGCTCTCCCTACCTTCCCTATGTAGCTCTGCACGTGTTGGAATCAATAGACAATGGTGAGTATAGAAGGATCACCAAATGGCTGTTTTTCACACATCCACGGGTGTTGACTGTGACACAAAAACTTGAAAAAAAGCTGACTTTGTAATTGTAGTTGGCATTCAAGTCAACTAATTTGTCTTAAAACTTTTATATAGATTTCAGGTAGTTTATGCAGCTAATAAATCCAAATGAAAAAAATCTAGAGGCTATTTTTTGGTTACTTTTTATTATGGGGAAAAAAAGACACCAGTTGAATAACAAAGAGAAGCTTGTATTGGAATTTAGCTCCTGTGAATTAACAGTAATCCCCTGAGTGCCTTCCCGGACAGCAGCGCTAAATCCAGTGGTGTTTTCCAGCTTCTCCCGCCCCCATTTCCCTCCTTCAGGGTCATGAGTGATTAATTTTGTTCACTGAATCTTAAACTGCTATTTTTACAGTAAAATTTTTCAAACATTCAGAGACAGATTCCATTTTAATGGTTTAAAATTGAGGAGTTTTTCAGTTCTTTGCCGGGTTGTTGTTCTGAGTGCTGAGGCGGGAAAAGGGAACTTAAAGAATGATTTATAAAACAGGTAATATATGTGACATTCACATTGCGTGCTAACGTCTGCAAGCAGAAAGTTGATCTTGCTTTTTTTTTCCTTTTAACAAATTCCCAACCCATTACTCAATTAAAGTTCTAACCCAACACCCCAGACTGTAATGTATTAATGATATCAATACACATAATTTAATGCTCTATTTAAAAATAAATATAAGAAAACACTTTAAATGATTTATGGTACAATAAAATTTGGTTATATTTATGTATTGATAATATATCTTATTAATATGTTTTTTGCATTTTTGACATGCCATTAACTTTGACTAACATGAAGGCAATCTTTGGTCACTTAAAAAGAGCTTTTGTAGTGAGGTAAATTGTATTGGTTAATGTCAGCGGGACTTATGCAAATTTCATGGGCCTAATATAATTTTTGTGAGTCTTATGATTTTCTATAAAGAGAAAAAGCAGCTTTGAGTCACAAGCCATTATTTCTGAGAGATAGCAGCTCCCTTTTTCAGGGCAAAAAGGGTTGCCATTTCTGGGCAAAGGAAATTGCGCCCAGATGCTCCCGCTAGGCAGAGCGCTGGTCACAGCTGCTCCTCCCTGGCAGGCTAAGATTATGCTTGTGATTCTCCAACTTCCCCTTTTTGCCAATCACATATAAACATTTGTTTAAGGGTCTTTTTTTAATGATTACAGAGGTAACAACCTGACAGAGACTAGCAAGCCCATAAGTAAGGCTTAGATACACTTCCTTTTAGAAATTATTTTTTTAAAAAGCTTTACTTATTTATTTTTAGAGAGGGAAAGAGAAGGAGAAAGAGAGGGAGAGAAACATCGATGTGTGGTTGCCTCTCACATGCCCCCTACTGGGGACCTGGCCTATAACCCAAGCATGTGCCCTGACTCTGAATCAAACTGGTGACCCTTTGGTTTGCAGGCTTGCGCTGAATCCACTGAGCAACACCAGCCAGGGATAGGCATACTTCCTTTAATAAAGATTCTCCATGCATTCATTCACTCACTCATTCATTCCTTCAGCAAGTATTTATTTAACAACCACTATGTATCAGGTACTGTTCTAGGTGCTGAGATTTCAGTAATGGATGTAGGCTCAAGCTTACCTGTTAGTGGGTAGATATAGACAATAAACAAAAGAATAAACAAAACGTGTAATATGCAAATGGTGATAAATGCTATGGAGGAAAATAAAGCAGGTAAGGGGTAGAGGGAGTTCCAGGATGAAGGAGGGGATTCAAATTTCAATACAGTGGTCAGAGAAGACCTCACTGAGAACATAGACAAATGAAGTTTGTCTAAGGAGTGAGCCATGTATATCTACCTGGGGGAAGAGTGTTCTAGGCAGAGGAGATAGCAAGTGCCATGGCCCCAGGTAGGAGAGTGTTGGATGTGTTAACCGAATAACCAGGAGCAAGACGGGAGCAACAATGGAGGGGAGAACACAGGGGCTGAGGTCAGAGAGTTGATGGGGTCAGATCCGGTAGGGCTTTGTAGGTCATTGTAAGTAAGGACTTCAGTGTTTGCTCCGGGGGAGGAGAGCCACTGGAGGGTTTGAGCAGAGAAATAACACTGTGGCTCCTTAATTAAAATAGGAAGCAAGGTCACCAGCTGAGAGTGAGGATAAGGAGAAGGGCACTGGAAGAGATTATGATGCAGTCACCTAGAAGGGCTGGACGATGATTTGGTTAGGGAAATATAGTATGATTACCAGGCAGCATGGAGCACCCACCTGGGGTTACTAGTCATGAATTTTAAGTGAGATCAGGCAGCCACATAGAGCAGGCAGAATAAGATTTAATGAGGGTTGAGGTTTTGCCAAGGACTAAAAGAAGGAAGGGTGGGGAAAGGGAGCTGAGGGCCTCACAGGGGGGTGATTTAGTGATGGGCTCTGGAATTTAGGCTGGGTAGGCAGAGAAGTGAGGGCCGAGGGGCGGGGACAGTGAAGTGTGGTTGGATCGGTGGACTCGAGGTGTCGTGCTGCAGGATTGTTGGGTACGCGGCCGTGAGCTCGGGTCAGCCATTCTTCCTGGACATTTTGTCCCCCAATATCCGAGCTTTTAGAACACTAGCAGAAGATACCCACAGTGGCTGATTTAGAAGTTTAGGCCCTCAGTGTATAGATTTCATTAAGAAAAAAGTTACAACCTAGCAGAATTCAGATTTCCAAGATTATTTGCTTTATTGTAACTGAAAAACAAACAAACAAAAACTGAACAAAAAACAAAAATAGGACTGAGATCAAGGAGCCAAAATATCCTGTTCAGTTGGGAATAGTCAACGAACATGTGAATATCATATTTATATTTTCCACTGCCCCAGGCATTGTGTGTGCAGTAGGAAAACATTGTGAGTGATAGCACAGTAACAGCTACGGTAAAACAGAAACACAGGATTAGCCAATAAGTACTTGCCATTGGAATACACATCTCATTTACAAAACCATGCTGTTTCTCTGTTGCTTTTGAAGAGAGACTATTAGACTGAACACATAAAACTTGAAAGAAGTGTAAACATCAATTATTTAGTGCTTTTCCTTAAATACAGATTAAAATGCCAGCATTTGGGATTTCATAACTTACAAATGGTAGTCAAGCTTCTTGAGTCAAAATCGCACCAGGATGTGCAAGTTAAACTGGAAAGAGGAGTTGAAAACATCTACTTTTTCCCCCTCCCCCATAAGCCTTTTTAGGTAGAGGATGTTAAAAAAAATGACACTTCAAGCTCTGCAGGTGGTTGAATATCAAGGATAATTAGCTATTCAATTATTTTTAAGAAAATAAATTGAGTGACTTAAATACAAACTGTTTTAAAAGGGCAAGCTCATAAAAACATAAGTTTTGTTGTTTTATAGTTTTCAAATTTCAAACACAGAATTTTTTTTTTGTTTTTCTGTAGGATGGAAGTAGATAGAAACATATAGATATTTTAAACTAAGGATGTGAGAAAATTAAACTGGCTTAAACGACTTTCATAAAGTCTGTATATTTTAACATTGAGTACGGATTTTTCCATTTTTCTGTGACTTAACTGAGAAATGAGACAAGGACATGTTTCAGGAATCTTTATGGCCTGTCGCTTTGCCACAGTGTGGTGTAGAATATACCATCAGCACTAGAACTATATTATTTTTAAGATAAATTAAGGTCATATAAAAACACAATTGTTTGAATTTTCTCAAAATTGTAAGTCATGGTGTTCTGGTTCCCTGACCCCTTGCTCAAACATGGGAGGAATTTACATGATTTTCATTTTTAATCTATATACTAATCTTTGGGCCTAGAGCTTTATCAAGTTAAGAAGTCCAGATTCTTTATAAAGAGCTGAAGTAGTTAATCCATTAGTTTAAAACATTTCTGTAAGCAAAAGTCACAAAGAAGCTTTGTTACTAAAAAGCCAATTTTAGCTACATTTTGAAAGGGATACACTAACCTAATCAACCACTTGCATATGAGTCCCCTTGATATTTAAAAGCCCCAAGGATTTTTAAAACTTTAAACACATTTTTATTACACAAACGTCACATAGTTGGATACTTCTCTACACAATTATTCTTATACTCCACAGGGAGGCTGCTTCTTAACTTCTCATCTTCTCAGGTGACGTCAAACACTAAAATCCTGATTTTCACAGAATGGCAGTAAAAAATGTCTCAGTGATTTAAGTTGAAAGCAGTACATTGGTTCATGGCTATTGCACTTAATTATCAGGAATGTACAAATGTATTTTTATTCAAAAATATAAAATAAATTGTCTGTAGGCAGGGACAGTGACAGCAGCAAACCATTGTCTGTTGTCAGCTGAAACCAATGACTGATAGTTACAGTGGTTTTCTTGAACATCAGCCAGGCTTTTCTTCAGTCCTTGCCTTCAACGGACTTCTCTGAACTTACAGGTGAGGAGCACTACCTTGACCTTCCTCTCACAATTCTCATTAATAATGGGATTAGAACACACCACTTCCCACACTGCCTCCCATTCCACCCACGCCGCCCACCCCAGGGTCTTTCTCTTCTTTAGGAATTTCTGTGACTACAGCTTCTGCTGTTGTTAACAGAAAGGTCAGTGCAGCAGCATCCAATGAAGTAGTTTTTACAACCTTCGTTGGATCAACGATTCCTTTTCCATTATGTTCACAAAATCTCCAAACACAGTGTCATAACCAACTTCTGAGGAATTTTGCATAATTTTCTCAACTATCAACGATTCCTCAACACTTGCATTCTTAGCAATGGTCACTGCAGAAATTTTGAGTGCTTTTAAACTATTTTTTATACCCATTTTTTAAAAAATCTTTTTGGCTGGCATTAATCAGTCCAAGCCTGGAAAGCACAGAAGCAGGGCACAACCCCTCCCAGAGCAATGCCTTCTTCAGCAGCAGCTCATGTAGCGCCGAGGGCATCCGTTACTTTGTCTTTCTTTTCATTCAGTTCAATGCCACTTGTCTCCCTAACCTGCCACTCAGTGGCTCCATCTGTTTTGTCAGATGTTCACTTAGTTTTTCCTTTTCACGTTGATTAGTTGTGATATCTAACTGCTAGATGGTTTCTTGAATACATTTTTCAATTTGAGTCTTGTCACCTTTTCCATTCAAGAACATGGCATCATCTTTGATCATGATGTCATCTCCAAGTTCTCCTAAGTCATGAGGGTGAACATCTTAAAGAGTTAGAGTCAAACCTCCTCCAAACCCTGCACCACAAGTAGCAGTAGCAGTAGCCATGTCTTTAAGCTGGTTCTTTCCATTGTCATTGAAACCTAGAGCTTTGAATGCTACAGCCTGAAGACTAACTGTTAGCCCATTCAGAACAAGTGTGCTTGGAGCTTCTCCATCAGCATCTTCAGCAATTATGACCCTGGGCTTATGGTGAACACTGGTGATTTCAAGAGCAGGTCCAATGGGCTGAACACTAGAAATTTTTTCACTCAGTAGAACATAAGCATCTTGGTATTCACCTTTCTGACCTTTTACTGTATTAATAAAGTATGAAGACATATAACCTTCATCAAATGCCATGCCTTCAATAATTTCTGATTTATCATTTTGTGTTTTTCCACCCCTTTACTGTAATGGTGCTCTTTCTTACAAGCTTTTTTTTTGAAAAAAAATCATGTTGGAAGTAATATTGCCAATTTCATTGTCTCCATTTGCAGAAATTGTAGCAAACTGACCAAGTGTTCAGGGGTTGTCACAGGTGTACATTGCTTCTTAAATTCAGAAATTACAGCAGCAACATCTAACATCATTCCTCTCCAGATTTCCACTGGATCAGCACCTCTGTTGCTCTTCTCAAAACCTTCCGTGACACCTCATGCCAGTACAGCAGCAGTGGTGGTGCCACTCCGGCCTCTTCGTTTCTCTCATTGGTAACATCTGGAACAAGTTTAGAGCCAACATTTTTATCTTTTAAGTCAATGGACTTTCCAAAGATCACACCATCTTTTGTTACTTTGGGACTTCCCAAACTCTGTTCAATAATCATTGTTCTTCCCCTTCGCCCCATAGTAATGGCTGCAGTACTGGCCAAAAAGGTCTAGAGCTTGAAGCACCGAGGCTCAGGCATCTGCACCAAATTTTACATCTTTGGTGTAATCCTGAGTAAGATGAGGAGCCAGTGCCCTGGACATAGGCATCAGCTGGTGAAGAACTTTGTGTAATCAAAGCATTTCAGTGGGGCAGGGGCAGGGGCAGGGGCAGGGGCAGGGGCAGGGGCAGGGGCAGGGGCAGGGCATGAGAGCAGCGAGGCAGGCCATCATCGGCGAGTGAGGGCCAAGGGTTTTCAATTAATATGAAATTAAAGAGTTGGATAAAAGAAAATCTTAAATTTATAGTAATAAAACTGACAGTTGTGGTGAAGGTGTATGACATAACAATTAGTTAAATCAGTTACTGGCCATTTGACACTTGCTAAATTTGATTGAGGCCTGCAAAAGTAGATCTAAGGGAGTTTATAATCACATCTCAAGGAGCTTATAATTTCTTGGAGGAGATAAGACTAATACACACAAGTCAGCAAAATACAACATGTGATGAATGATCTTAGGGAAGGGGCAGTATTAATTCTTTTACTTTCAAAAATCTTTTTTCCTCCTAGGAGTATTCATTGCTTTTACACTTGGCACACTCTTAACTGCCTTAGAAAATATTTATCAATTTCCTAGGCTGCCTAGTATCTGAATTATTGTCCTGGATTTGGAGAATTCTTATCATATGAGTTTTGGTAAGAGGAAGACTGAAATAGCCAGATAGTCACTTTCCCAGCCTCCTTCATGGCTAGGGTGTAGGTACACGGCCAAGGCTCAACCAATCGATTTTCAAAATATAACAGCTTCATTGAGATATAATTCACATGCCATTCAAATCACCCAGTTGAAGTGTACAATTCAGTTTTTCTTAATACATTCACAGTTGTGTAACAACCAACTGTAAAGCATTTCCATCACCTCAGAAAGAAACTCCATACTCGTTGGCAGCCACTCCCCATCTCCCCTAACCTCCTCAGTCTTAGCAACACTAACCTACTTTTAATCTTTGTGTGTTTTCCTATTCTGGACATTTCATATAAATGGAATCATATGATAATTCTTTCATAATTGACTTCTTTCACTAAGTACAATGCTTTCAAGATTCATTTATGTTGTAGCATGCATCAGAGCTTTATTCTTTTATATTGCTGACTAATATTCCATTGTATGGATATACCATATTTTATTTTTCTATTCATCAGTTGATGGATATTTGGGTTGTTTCCCATACTTAGTTATTATAAATAATGCTGATATGAACATTCATGTACCAGTTTTCCTGTGGGCATATATTTTAATTTCTCTTGGGTATACAGTGAGGAGTAGAATTGCTGGGTCATGTGATAACTCTAAGTTTAACATTTTAGGACTGGGTCTTTTCTAAACAGAATATTCTGGGTGGGGCAAAAGTAGACTTAAGTTGTTTGTGTGAAAAATAATATAATAATTAATAAATAACAAAAATTAACTCTGTTTTGTATACTGACAACTAAACCTACTTTTGCCCCATCCTGTATTATTTTCCAAAGTGGTTGCACCATTTTACATTTTACCATCCATGTATGACAGTTCCAACTTTTTCATATCTTTGTCAACACTTGTTATTATCTGTTTTTTTTGAATATAGCCATCCTAATAGGTGTCAGGTGATACCTCATTGTGGTTTTCATTTGCATTTTCATGATGGCTAATGATGCTGAATATCTTTTCATGTTTTATTTGAACATTTTTATATCCTCTTTGTTTATGTCTATTTAAATATTTATCCCATTTCTTTAACTTGGGTTGTTTGCCTTTTTATTATTGAGTTGTAAGGGTCCTTCATAGATTTTAGCTACAAGTGCCTTACCAGATCTGTGATTTGCAAAGTTTCACCCTATGAATTTTTTTTCCTTTGACTAATGAATCCCTTTGAAGTATTAAAATCTTTTTTGATAAAGTTCATTTTATCTAATTTTTTTCTGAGAAATCATTGCCTAATTCAAAGTCATGAAAATTTACTTCTATGTTTTCTTCTGAGAGTCTTACAGTTTTAGCTCTTGCATTTAGGTATTTGGTACATATTGAGTTAATTTTTGTGTATGATGTGAGGTGGGGTTCCAACTTTTTTCTTTGCATGTTGTTCTCCAGTTGCTTCTCCCAGCACCATTTGATGATTTTTCTTTCTGCATTAAATTGTCTTGGCACCTTTGCCAAAAATCAATTGACTGTAAATGTGAGGATTTATATCTAGACTCTCAATTCTATTCCATTGATCTGTATGTTTATCCTTATGCCATTACCCTAACCGCCTTGATTACTGTGGCTTTGAAGTAAACTTTGAAATTGAGAAGTGTAAGTCCTTCAGTGTTGTTCTTCTTTTTCAATTTCGTTTTGGCTATTCTGGGTTCTTTTAGTTTCCATATGAATTTTAGTACAAGCTTGTAAATTTCTGCACAAAAGCAAGCCAGGATTCAGACAGAGATTTTGTTGCATCTGTAGATCCCTGTGGGCACTAAAGCCACCCTAATGGCATCAAGTGTTCCATTCTAGGGCCATCAACATTGTTCCATTTATGTAGGTCTTTAATTTCTTTCAACAATATTTTGTAGTTTTCAGAGTAGAAGTGTTGAATTCCTTTTTAAAAATTTATTCAGCATTTTATTTTATTTTGTGCTAATACTGTATATGGAATTGTTTCCTTAACTTCACTTTTGGTTTGCTCATTACTGCTGCATAGACCTACAAGTGAGTTCTGCATGTTGATCTTGGGTTATACAGCCTTAGTGAACTTGTTTATTGGTTCTAGCAGTTTTCTAGTGGCTACTTTAGGATCTCCAGTACAATGCTGAATAGAAGCAGTGAGAATCAGCATCCTTGTCTCGTTCCTGATCATAGGGGTGAAATCCTTTTAGTCATTCACCATTGACTTCAAACCATCAAATTTTGGGTGCAAATAAGTGGGGATCATTGGAGAACCCATTCCAACACTTCTTGTTCCCCTTTCATGCTTTATTTTTTGCATGTATCACATTAGGATGTACTGTATGGTTTAACTATTTGTTTCATAGTCTGTTCCCACCTCTTCCTGGCCTCTCCTATGCCCCCCTCCCCCCATGTAATGTAAGTGCCATTAGGGCAGGTGTTTTTGTTTGTTTTAGTCACTGTTTCATCCATGCCTAGAATTCTACTGGGCACATAGTAGTACTTAATACATATTTGTCAATTGAAGGAATGATAACACGGTGTGTTTTCTGTTGCTGGTTTGCAAACTTTTTGTAAAGGGAAGCATAGTTTTGGATTTTTAAAAATCTTTGTTTTATCTATACCAACTAGCACAATGTATCAGATATAGCAGGGCTTAGTAAATTTTGGTGAAATGGAATCAAATATTGTACTGAAGATAAAAGGCTTCATGGAAATGAGAGTTGAGCTAAGGCTTGAAGGATGAGTAAGAATGAGGTGGGCAGAAGCAGGAAAATACTAGTGGTGTAAAATGTAAATTTTAATAGTTTGTTTTTTATAAACAAATACACAAAAATTATTCTCTCACAGTATTGGGGGCCAAAACCTTGAAATACAGTTGTTGGCAGGGCCATGTTCTCTACAAAGCCTCTAGGGGAGGATCCTTCCTGGCCCTCTCTAGGTTCTTGTAACCCCGGGAACTCCTTGGTTTGCACCTGTGGTATTTTCTCTCTGATTCCATTGTCACTTGGTACTCTCCCTGTGTATCTATGTCTTCAATGCCATTTTCCTCTTCTTACAAGAACACCAGTCATCTTGGCTTTGGCTTTAAGATAATGACCTCATCTTAACTTTATTACATCTGCAAAGACCCTACTTCCATATAAGGTCATACACACAGGTACCAGGGGTTAGCACTTCAACATATCTGTTTGGAGGACACAATTCAACCCATAACACACCATGATGCTTATGGTTGTTGTGACCCATTGCTACTTTCCCACTCTCATCCCTTGCTCATCACTCTCTGTGCTCATGTTTCAGCTCTACTGAACCACTGGCTGTCATCCAGTCTAGAATGCCCCAATCTGATATGCTAACACCATGTGATACTTCACAGCTCAGCTCTAGTGTTACTTTCTCTGGGAAGGTTTCTTTGACTCCAAGTCAGGGTAGGAGCCTCTCTGATAGGCCCATTATAATATTTATCCTGCTGTACTGTAATTATGGGTTTCCTGCCTTTTTCTCACACTAACCGAAGTTGAAAGTATAGACTTTGTGTCCTGTTTACCATTGTCTTCTCCTTGTTAAGCACAGTGCTTAGCATTTGATAGGCATTCAGTTAATGTTTACTATTGAATATGAGGAATATTATGAAGGAAATTTGATAGAACCTAGAAACAAATAGGGTTAATGGAAAAAGGAGAAAAAAAGGATTACTTTAGAACTTGAGTAGAAAGCCAAGAGAGTTATATATGAACAGAAAGGGTGAAATTCAAAGGGGAAGTGTTTTTGGGGAAAAACATTATAATTCCAATTAAAATGGGTTATGGAACAAATATGTAGTAGAGGGGGAGACTCTTTGAGGACAAGGTCTGTGCCTTGTCATTCTCTTCACAGTACTTTTTAAGTACTGGCATAAAAGAGGCAATCAACTCATACTGACTGCATGAATTGTAAAGTGAATGTTTCCAGGTCTCTAGGATAGTGTTTCTATTGACCAGACAGAGAAGTTGTGGACAATAACTGGATTGAGGACTGTGAAGATAAAGCCTTCAGCTTCAGATGTGTTGATCTGAAACTTAGAAAAGAATGGTTAAGGGTGAAATTCCCAGTAAACAAATCTAGGAACCATAAGAACTCAGAGCTGTGGCCTTGAAAATAATTGATGTCTATTTGGAAGTATTAATATAGAAATGACAATTAAAGACATGAGATTTTTTTAGATGGGGTTTTTATAGGAATTTGGTATAGAGTAAGAGATTGGAAAAGAGATATCAGAGCCTTGGGAAAACACACATTTGCATACTAGGAGGTGTGAGTTAAGCCAGGGCAGGAGATGGAGAAGGAGCAGGTGTTCTGGGACAGAATACATGAATAGGACAGTGTCACAGATCCCAAGAGAGAAAATAATTTCAAAAACAGGAACTCATTAACTGTGCCAACGCTTGAAAAAAGACCAAGAATAGTGAGGACTAATAAAAGTTAATCAGTTTTAGCTTTAGATCTTGTCATTTGTGACTTTCAAGAGAAATATTTCAGTGGAGTGTTGGCAGTTAAAACTAATCTCAGGTGTTTAAAAAGGAGTTGGTGACAATATGGTGATAGTAAGAGAGTGGTGTGTAAACAATATAATTAAATTTGGCAAGAAGAGAAGAGAAACTGAAGAGTAGCTTTGGAAGGTAATCAGGATCAACAAAGACTACTGTGCTTTTGAAATGAGAGGCATTTTTGACAAGTTCAGTGTTCGTGTGTTTGGTTCCCAACTCAGGTTAGAGCTAAAAGAGTGAATTACAAAGGCAGAGAAGTTATACAGCTTTGGCTCAATAATGCAGAGGGTCTCCTTCTGGGTACTAGAGCTTGGTTCTGTGGCCAGCGCTGGAAATGGGGTAGAAGGGATATAAGAAGTGTTTACAGTGGCACAGAAATTGTTAGGTCAGGGAGCACAGTCTAAGAATGCTGGAACAGAAAGGACTAAGTAAACCACTCTGTTTATAGATAAGACAGTTGAGGTTCAGGAAGAAAGCCTGGGACTTCTGAGTACTAATGAAACAATATCTGAGTTGCTTGATAGGGTGATAGATTTGTTTTCCCTTCTCCTCAGACTGAATGGAGTTCCATGAACCACTACTGCTTCCTAAGAGGGTATCGGATTGTAGGCAAACCAGGAATTCCTGCCTGCACCTTTGTTGAGGATGTTGCTGATCAGAGGGTCTAGCATTAGCCTCTCTGGGGAAAGAGTCTGCTTCTCAGAAAGCTCCTGGATCCACTTTGGCCGTGCTTTGCAAATAGGGATGGGGAAGTGGAAACCCACACTGTTGCCTCCCCAGGGTCATCATTAACCAAACCGGCTGGCTGAGAAGCCTGTGGCTATGGAAACCAACCTTGTGAGGGAAGATGGGTTGTAAAAATAAGCCTCTTTTCCTTTCAACTTGATTTACTGGAATGATGCCTTGGCCCTTTGAATTAGATCCTGCAGAAATATCAGATCGGATTATTTAATATTCTCAGTCAATACCTTATCATCATTTTCTTAAACGTTCTCTCCCATGGGGCTGTTTCAGTTCTGTTGAAGAAAATGATCGATACTGCATTTTCCTATACACGCAGGTTTTTACATTGAGAACCCATGACAGCCTTCGCTTGTCACATGTGGAAACTCAGATTTCTGCGAGGGAGAATACTCTGGTGCTGGGCATACCTCTGTGGCTGGAACTCGGGATGATGAAAGGAATCGTGAGCTGGGAGTTTGATGTACTGGTCTCCACTCATACACATATAACAGTTTTCTTCCCCCAAATATTTCTTCGTCATTGAGGTTTGGGGGAGATATGTATGCTCTGTATATATGTATGTGTTACACACATACACACACCTACATGCACCTACACACAGATGACAGAATTCCTTAACCACACTTGGAAATTCCACATGCAAGGATAATAGATACTAGGATTAAATGGCAGGAGGAGAATATGTGTGACAGATATATGGAAGGGTTTATTAAAACATTATTTGGGTTATTGAAGTTACTGTCCTTTAAGCTTATCTTTTGTCCCCCACACTGTTGTTCAGGTTTTACATTACTATTCTAGATAGCACTGGAAAGCCTGAGGCAGCTGACTCAGAAATCTCTAACATATTAAACTGAGTAGCAAGTAAATAATTTCAATCATAACATGTAGCCAATAACAATCACCCCCAAACTGGCAGAATTTCAAAAACTTTGAAGTCTTCTTCTCTAGCTACAGAATTCTATAAGGTATTAAAACCAAATTAAAAATAAATCTCAAGGCCTTTCCAATTATTAATCTAGGCATAGTGATGAATTCAGCTATGGATGGAGATTTTTTTTTACATTTGTTTATGCTTTATTTTTATTATTTTTTTCACATTTTAAAATTGTTGTTCAAGTACAGTTGTCTCCATCTCCCCCCCCAATTCTACCCCCCACCCCAGCCATCCCCAATGGATGGAGAATTTGTCTTCACTTCTTGTTCTAAACTGGGACTGTGTCAGCAGCTAACCAGAGACTGCCTTATACAGGATGTTGAGAAACAGGAGAGACCTAATATAAAAAAAAAGAAAGGAGATTAGAGCAAAGGGCACCAATATGAGACCCAGAGAAACTACACTGGGAAAACCAACAATGGCCATACATGCAAAAGATTCGCAGTGTATTAAAGAGGTCACACCCTACTTTAGAGCAAGACTTCTGCTAAACTGTTAAAGAGAAGCTTTTCTATTTTTAAAAATAACTTCAAAGAAGGATCATGGCCTCCATTGGTAACCCATTAAATTATTTAATAACTTTCTGCCAGGATTCAGTGTCATCTGTTCTGTTAAAGCTGAGTCCAACTTGTTAGGAGTTTGGATGAACTAACCTGATGTGCACCCCTGGGGTGTAGACATTCTTATATGTGAGGGTTACAGTTAGGTATTTATTTTTAGGAGAGCGTAATTTCTTTCTCCTTAATTTTTATACTCCTTAATATTCTCCATTGCTTTCATTTAAACCCTTCAAAGTTTCCTGAATACTGCAAATACGAGCTTGGTTCTTGTCTTTGATTATCTCAGGGTCAGACTGCTCATTTTGGACACTGTAGGAAAGGTGAAAGCATTGAGGTAGTGTTCAACCTTTTTCCTTTGCAAGTTATGTTCACACGGGTAGCATATTAAAGTTGACATTTCTGCCAAGATCCAAAGATACAATTAATGCTGAGATACAATTCCTATGCAGAGTTTCCAAAGAAGTAAACTGAGAACTGGTTACATGATTCTTAACTCTCTAGTCCATATAAAGGTCATGTAAAGATTGAGAAAGTAGAGGTGGCTTCAGGATTTGTAAGGATTTCTTTGGAGAGAAGTGTGCTGAGTCCCATTTCCAAGGAATTAATTTGGGAAGGTGCTCTTCTACATCTCAGATCAAGAGAAAGGAGATTTTACAGATGTCATGAAAAACTTGATATGTGTCTCCTGTGGACCAGTATCTGATGATTACATGGTGAATCTAAAAGGCAGAGACTAGCCTGCTAGGTGCTGTGACCACAGCAATATAGAAGAGGTGACTGTGTTGGTTGACCATTTTTTCCCAGTGCATGTTAGGCGACAAATACTGAGAGTATTTGCCACGGGCCAGATGTGGATTATGTAAGAGAATGCTGGCCTGGAGTTTGGGGCTCAAACTATTACCAGGGTCTAGGTCTGCTTACTGCATCTCTCAATGTAGCTTTTTGTATGTTCAATCTAAACAAACAGGCCTTCTCTTTGTAATTACAAGATGGCTGTCAGAAGTTCCTGGAAGCTAATCCTTCCAGTTTAAAAAACCAGTGAAATAGAGCAAGGGTCTTTCTCTCACTGTTCTTAGTACGAGGCCTAAGATGTGTTTCTATTGGGCTGGCTTATGTCACATACTCAGCCCTGAACAATGGCCAGGTTGACTTGGGGCTGAGCTCTGTACTTCACCCATGGAGCTGCGGAAGGGTGTCTCATCCAGCACCAAGAGTGGGGAAGGAGTAGGTCCACAAATGAATATTATGTTCATGCCAGAGAAAGGTGGTGTAGATGTCAGGTAGACTAGCTATATGTGTTCTACACACCTAGCATTTCTATAGCTGTTATGCCTCTTGGTTTTTCTTTGTGTGTATGTGTGAGTGTATAGCAACAGAAGAGAAAAGATTAAGGTCTGTGGTGAACAGTGAAATCTTTTCAAAGATTAAATGTGAGGCCAGCTCTAGAAAAGGTGAGATGAGAATGTTTTTGTTGAGGACTTGGAGGATTTATTGGAGTTGTAGGGAACCTGAGAAGTTGAGGAAGAGGTGGCTCTACTTGAAAGACCTACAACAAAACCTGAAATCTTTGTGAATGAGATGTATGGGTACTTAAGGCTCACACTGTTTCCAACATTTTCATGTTAAAAACCAGCTCACAAAGACAGTGGTTGATATGTGTTATATGCTTGAACAGAAATGGTTCTTCATATGAACTAAATCCTCTAATGGTATTCTTTCACATTATTTCCTTTCATAATTGGAATACAATTTTCTACTATATATAGATGGGGTTATTTATATCTCACACTAGACTGTAAATTCCGTAAGGGCAAGAGATGGGGTGTCCATTTGGCTCACCATTGATCACCAGCATTTTGCAAAGAGCCTGGCGCTTAGTTCAGTAAATATTTACTGAATGAATGATTGAATAAAGTTTGTCCTCTTAAACCCACAGCATGACTTGAAAAAGAAACCCATGTTTCTGTCGGAGAAAAGGGCCTGCTGGCGTCACTAGGCCAGTCTGCCTGCCAGCTGACCCGTAGATCTGATGTGGACCGGGTTGTGCTTTCTGTCATTCAAGTCATTTACAGAACTCTGTGTCAAGAGTCTGCTTTCAAGATATGGCACACGGAGTAAAGAACACTGCCTGGCGTGTGATAAATATTTGAATGAGAGACATGCTAAAGCGGGGAGAGTTATTTATAAGATGAATAATCTGGACCCTTTGGGTGGTCACAGACAAAAGTTACATTTATGTATTATGTACATTTTTGTGTTTTGATTTAAAAGCATCCACCTTATATCAGTAAGATAGAATAAACATTCTCCCTCATGTAACATAATCTTCATAATCACCTAATGGCTATGTAATATTTCAGGGAGTAGATTGTCCATAAGATAATTAATCACACTCCTACTGTTGGAACACTTAGTTGTTCCTAATTTTTCCAATGTTGTAGATAATATAGGGAGCAACAGCTCTGTGCATGTCACTTTTACCAGCCCTTGGATATTTTCTAGGAAGGGTTCCCTGGGGTATTATTCCTGACTCTGGACTGAGTTAAACTGATCTTTTAACATAGGGTGTGTTCTGGGTGGTTGGAGCTCAGTCTGTGTTCTGTCCACTAAGGGTCCTGCTGCAGGTGAGGTCCCAGAGCAGAAGTCCCTCTGGTATCAAGCCCCAGCCTGGGCACCTTCTCCAAAGCAATGAAGAATCTTTGCCAATATCAGGAAAGGAAGTTATAGAGTCTGGGCTGTCTATTTTTTTCATTTTCACTAACACGTTTATTTTGTGAGTTGTGCTTTTTAATACAAACATTATTTTTAGAACAATTTATAATTTACAGAAAAATTACAAAGATTTTTCTGTAATTACAAAATTACACAGAAAGTTTCTGTATATCCCACACCCAGTTTGCATGATTATTGACATCTTACATTAGTATGGTACATTTGGTATAACTAATGAACCAATGTTGATATATTATCATTCAATTTGTTTACTTTTATTTATATTTATGAATTAAAATTATTAGGCTTTTAGTTCAATAAAGCAGCTTTCAAATAATCCTAAAATTAAAAAAAAATAAAAAGAAGAAGGAAAAAAGGAAGACCATGATTACAGTTACAGGTGCTTCTTGAGAAGACCAGGAAAGAGGTCTTTGCTCTTATTTCTGCTTAAAAAAATCAATACGTAGGATTATATACAGAGTGGGGAAAAGTAGGTTTACAGTTGTATGTGAAACAGAGTTGATTCTTGTATTATTGTTTATTAATTATTATATTATTTTCCATAGAAACAACTGTAAACCTACTTTTGTCCCTCCCTGTACCATGTGGCAGAATTTGGAAGCATTCTATTTTTAAGATTTCCACTAACAATTGCTTACTATATTTTTCATTGTTATTGCTGAGCACTGACTAATATGTTTTCCGAAATATTACTGTTCTTTTCTTCTTGTATTTTTGTTCCAGTTCTGCTAAAAGTCTTCTTAATTAGTAAATTAATTTTAACTTCAAAATATTTAAAAATCACTTATTTTAGTTTCTCCCACCCCCCGCTATAATTTTAGGAAGTTAATGTCAAACTGACCTTGCAATCCTTCTTGGGTTGTCCTTTTCTACCTCATAACTAGTTTTCTAATCACCTTTCCTGGGAGCAATCTACTGGCTGAGGGATACTGTTTAGGACTGCTGTCCTAAGAAAGTTGGGAAGATGAAGGTTGTGCTTCTCACTTTTCCTTTCTACTTTCACCTTCACTGATTTCCTCCTTTGGTGTTTTCGGTCCCCAGCTGTGGTCTGTAGTCTCCGTGCTGGCCCCTACTGATTCTAGACATCAGGTATTCATGGCCCTGTGCCATTTTCTCCCTTCAAGCAACTGCCTTCCTCCCAACAGGACACGGCAATGTTGGGGGGATGTCATTTCTGTGATTATGTTAGAAAAGATTGTGAACTCGAGAATTTTCCCCTAACATTGGTTTCATTCTCAGCCTTTTTAATTTTATGAGAGGCATCCCTGGCACTCAGCTGATAAGCCTGAAGGACCAAGTATTTTGGAGTCACCCTCGATTCACTCCTCTTGTACCCACCCCTCTGCCCATACGATCAAACATTACCGAGCCTGTGTCTGGTAACTCTGTCTCCAAAATATGCCTTAAATCTGTTTACCTTTTTCTATTGATACCATGCTGGTCTAATTTGCCTAATTTTTCACTTGGAATTGCTACCACAGCTTTTTATAGTAGGCAGAGTAATGCTTCTCTTCCTATTCTCCCCAAAGATGTGCACACTTTCATCCTGGACTTCGCCAATGTGATTAAGGGTATAAACCTGAAGGTGGCAAGATTACCCTGGATTATCTGGGTGGGCCCAATCTAACCACATGACTATTTTAAGAGCAAAGACTATTTTGTGACTGAGTCAGAGAGATGAAATGGCCTCTGGAAGCTAAGAACTGCCTGAGTTTATAGCCAGCAAGATTTTATTTATTTATTTTTAGAGAAAGGGGAAGAGAGGGAGAGAAACATTAATGTGAGAGAGGAACATCCATCAGTTGCCTCCTGAACACACCCTGACCGGGAGCCAAACCTGCAATGCAGGGATATGCCCTGACTGGGAATTGAACTGGCAACCTTTTGCTTTATGGGACAACGCCTGACCAATGGAGCCGTACTGGTCAGATTTATAGCTAGCAAGCAAACAAAAACTTCAGCTCTACAACCATAGGTAAATTAATTCTTCCAACAACCAGAATAAACAAGAAATTGATTCTCCCTCAGAGCTGCCAGAAAGGACTGCAGTCCTGCTGATGTTAGCTCAGTGAGACCCCTGTGAGACTGCAGACCTACAGAGCTGTTTGAGAATACATTTGCATTATTTCAGCCACTAAGGTTGTGGTAATTTGCTACAGCAGCAATTAAAAACTAATACAGCTTCTTACTGTTTTTCCTAAGTATTCTCTTGGCTCTCCAAATTGTTCTACACCAGGACAGCCAGAATGACCTTGTAAAAAAATTCTATCAAGGTGACTTCCCCATTTTAATTCCTTTCCATTATACTTACTGTGAAACGCAAGCTCTTTTTCTGAGGCCCAGAGCCCTGTGTGATCTGGCCCCTGCCAATCTCTCCAGTTCCTTCTGAAGTCACTCCTTTTCCACCTCATTGGCCTTTCAGTTCTCTCAACTTGTTAGGAAGTTTCACACCCTGGGGTTTTCACAGATGCTGGCTGGCATTTTGCTCAGAATGAGTTCCTCTGCTCTTCACAGGCAGTCCCCTTCTCGTTCTTCAAATATCGTCTTAAACGATAGTAATTATATCAATATCTTGTACATCGTATTAGTGTCATTGAAGATACTATAATATCTTGGTATTTTATGATATTAGAGAGACTTTTTCTCATTATCCTATCCAAATATGCTCTCCCTGTCATTATTTTATATTAAAAAACTTATTTTCTTTATAGCACTTTTATCAACTTGGAAACATATATTTGTTTATTTGTTGCTTATTTAGTGTCTGTCTCCCCAGCTAAAACTCCAGGCGAACTCTGGAGAACAGGTGTGATGTTATCCTCCTTCTATCTGCCGTACCCAGCGTACTGCCTGGCGTATCATGGATGTTCCAAAAATAGTTTTTTTGAGTGAATGGCTGCATACTTCTCCCATGGGATGTTTGTAAACATTTTGACAGGGAAATGATTTTCTGGAGAAATAAGTTTTGGAAGTTTGAAATGAAAGTTAAACAGAGTTCTTTACTACAGGACTTTCCTGAGCTTTAATTTGGTAACATATATTTTTAAAATTTAATTTAATTTTAATTGTTGTTCAAGTACAGTTTTCTGCCTTTTACCCCCATTCCAGTCCACCCCCCAGCCCTCCCCACCTCCCTCCCATTTCCACCTCCCCTTTGTTATTGTCCATGCGTCCTTTACACTTGTTCCTGCAAACCATTCCCCTTTTCCCCTGAAATTCCCTCCCCTCGTAATTTGGTAACATATTATACAGAGCTAAGGCATCATGAGTCTGTAAATGGGACCATTGCTTGTAGCTTTTCTTCTGCTTATTTTACCTGGAACAACTTCAACTACTTCTCCTTCTGCTCTTCCTCTTCCTCCTTTTTTTCATTTTCTCTTCTTTTTAAAAAATCCTCACCTGAAGACATTTTTTCATTGCTTTTTAGAGAGAGAGAAAATCAACCAATTGAGCCACACTGGCCAGAGTTGGAGCTTCTATTTTGAGGATAGATAGTATCTCTTGGGCCTAGTGTTCTGAGATACATAATTTGGTGAATACCAGTGTAGTTCAAGGTCCTCAATTTTTTGAACAAGGAGACTGTGACCCAGGAAGATTCACTGAAATATCTAAGGTTATACTGTGAGTTTTTATAACCATCAGGTCTTTTATGAAAGTCTACACATTTAAGAATGTCTATGGCATCTTTAAATGATTAGCTAAACCAACAGGGAAAGTTATGTTTACAGTAACTTTAGAGATGAGAGTGTAGAGCAGACTATATCAAGGAATTTGGACTTCTTTGGAAATTGCCATTTTTGATAAAAATACCACAACAGAGAAGAAGTAATTCAGACCCTATAGTTTAAAAATGCTACCACCTCCTCCCCCCTTCATCCATGCCCAGATCAAACCAAAAATTCATATAATTTAGTTTGTTTTAGCTGCCTGGGGTACAAAGGAATCAGGCAAGAAGCATAAAGGAAAGTCTGGGTTTTATTTACTTACCTGATTGCTATGTTTTTGTGGAATTTTTGTGTGGGAATTGAGAGTGTCTGAGAGTAGGATCCATATGTTTATTCTCAACATAGGGAATCAGTTGAGTGTATGGTTAAGTATATGGCTTTGGAATCTTACAGATGTGGGTTAGAGACCTTCCTCTGTCCCTTAAAACCCGTGTGACCTTTAGCACTTTATACCAAACCTCTCCAAACCTCCTTTTTCTCATGTGCAAACAGGAATACAGGCATATCTTGGAGATATTGTGGGTTCAGTTCCAGGCCACTGTAATAAAGCAAGTATCTCAATAAGGCAACTTGTACAGTTTCTGCTGGTGGAGGGTCTTGCCTTTAATGCCTTTGAAGTGCAGTAAAATGAATCACAATGAAAGGAGATGTGCCTGTAGTATTAACCCCATGTCATAGGGTTGCAAAGATGAGACGATGCATGCAAAGAGCTCATGCAAAGAGTCAGCACATGCCTGACACCAGCAGACACTTGAGTTGGTCATAGTTTTTAGGAGAAAGGAGTTTAGGTATGCCATTGATGAGTGTTTGAGAGATTGGTGAAAATACTGAGATAAGTTTCAAGTTTGCTCAACGATACCACTGATGACTTAGGATCTCCTCGCTGACTTTGCAAATCATACCTCTGCTTGGGTTTTAAAAAATACCAAATAAGAAATAAAGAGAGTTCACATATAATCATTTTCATATAGTTCATGATCACTTAGGATGTTGCCTGTAGATCTGGAGTAAGATTGTCTAACCTGATGCAGCACAAACACACACTGCCCATGTTGCAATGGCAAACAGCATAGTTAACATTGTGAATTACTAAGGCTCAGGTGGCAAACACAAGGCCTGTGGGCTGATTCCAGCAGCCCTCCACCTTGTTTTTTTTGGCCTGGCACCTTGTTTCTACCCAGTGGCAGTCTTGAGCTCTGGCTTAACTATTAAGGAGTAGGTACATTTATACAGTCCTAAAATTACATTCAGCCCTTTGAAGGCAACTGTGAGAATGATGTGGCCCCCAGTGAAGATGAGTTTGACACCCCTGTACTAAAAGTTTTACATGGTAGGCTTGGCACTGTAGCTATTAGTTTGCTCTTTCAAGGCTTGTTTTTCAGCTTTGTTAGCCCCAGGTTTTACCAGGGCTAGATTAGTCTTCCTCCTAAGGCATTGTCTTCCCAGGGTCTGCCGATTGCTCAGGCTGTTTGGTGAGGACTCTCTACTCGGGCAGGTTGAAACTTGGACATTTCCAAATCCCATGGGAATGCTGGTAATTGTTCAGCCCATAGTTCTTCTGTAGTTCTTTCCCTGGCTTTGTGGAGTCTTGTTCTAAGCATCTGTTGCCTAGGGTCTAGCCAAAGACCCAAGGGGTTCCCTATACAGATTCCTGGACTCCTGTTTACTCCTCGATAGCACTTTCTCAACATGAAATCATGTTTTGTACAAACAAATTACCAGCCTCTTTTTCTCCAGCACCACGCCCTGTGAGTTCCAGCTGCCTCAGTGGCCCTGAATTCTGATGTTTCCTCCGCACCCTGTGCTGAGATCTGTAAAGTACTTCCAGGCTTACTTTTCCCCCTTCTCTCAGGGATCAGGTTTTGCCTGTTGTTCAACATCTGGAAACAGTTATTTCATATGTCTCATCAATTTTTATAGTTTTTTAAGAGAAAAGTTTCTCTGTTGTGGCCAGAAGTGGAAGTCCTTTCCCACTTTTAGTCCTCATTACTCTCCCATAGGGCCCTGTCTTGAAGAACCCCCTTCTTAATACTGCAGTGGTGAGGGATTTACTCTCACACCACACACTCTTGCCGAGTTTCTCTTATGACTGAGGGTCTGAGTAGGACAGATGGTAGGTACAGATCAGAGAATTATCAGATCAGTCTCTCATCAGAGAACAGAACAAAATTAACTCATCAGTAACTGCAACAGTACTTGTAGCTTTGTGTTTGATATATATATATATATATATATATATATATATATATATATATATATATATATTAAAGATTTTATTTATTTACTTTTGGAGAGGGAAGGGAGAGAGATAGAGAGATAGAGAGAGAGAAACATCAATGTGCAGTTGCTGGGGCTCATGGCCTGCAACCCCGGCATGTACCCTGGCTGGGAATCGAACCTGTGACACTTTGGTTTGCAGCCCGTGCTCAATCCACTGAGCTATGCCAGCCAGGGTGATATATTTAAGATTCAATACCATACAGGCGCCAGATGCATATGAGGCTTATCAGGGAGATCACTTCATAAATTACATAAATACCTAACATACACCTGAAACAATATAACTTTGATTATCAACTGTCATTTAAAAAATAGAAGTTATAAAAAAGATTCTGGACCACACAAATGATAACATGATGGGTTCATTTCTGAATTCATTTCTAATCTACCTTTACACAATGATTTTAAACAACATATTTGTTGATCACATTGATTATAATAGAAATAATTGGAATCTATACTCATTTCCATGTTTTTAACCTAGAAAGACCTGAATGTATCAGAAAAGGACATGGCTTTCCTACGAGCAAAGAATCCTTCCAGGCACAGGTCATGCAGAAACCGTGTTTTCTTTAGTCATCATAAGCATGTTAATTATGATGAAATAAACTAATAATCTATTTCTATGCCAATTTCTTCAATATAACTAGGTGAGAAGTAATCATGTATTGGTGTCTTTTATAAAAAAAATACCAGAAAGAGTGGGCTCTTTCTTCCCATAATATGACTAGTTGAAGAAAAATGAAATAAAATATGATTTAAGGGGTTCAGAGGCTTTCAGTTATCTTTTTGCTTAATATACATGTAAAATAAAATATAAAAATTGAAAAAACTTCAAGGAAAATAATTTGTTTTTTTAAGGTTTTTATTTATTTATTTTTAGAGAGAGGGGAAGGGAGAGAGAAAGAGAGGGAGAGGAACATCAATGTGTGGTTGCTTCTTGTGTGCCTCCTACTGGAGAAATGGCCTGCAACCCAGGCATGTGCCCTGACTGGGAATCGAACCAGAGACCTTTTCTTTCACAGGCCGGTGCTCAATCCACTGAGCCACACCAGCAAGGGCTAGTTTTTTTTTTTTTTCTTGGTAGGTGGTAGGGGTCCACTGGTGAGAATATGTTCATTAGTAAGTTTTTGCTACAAAGGATGTTTGCTGGCATCAGTGAAGAATGCTTATCTTTGCTTGTAAATGATATTGCCTGTATCATGAGTAACTATGAGGGGGATACAAAAGGAAAATCCTCAAATTTAAATTTTTACATTTATTGAAGCTTCATGTTTCAAGTGTCTAATGCCTATTAATTCAGATGTCCTAATTTGTTCTTCTCCATGATCATTTTGACTTGCATGGCTTTGGAAGAGCATTTGAAAGAACATAAAACATCTTTGTTTTATGACTGGTCTGTGGATTACTGACTCTAGCCTTCTTTAAGGCCTCGAACTTTGAGAATTTTGTATCCATTTGTAACTTCAAATTATCTTTAAAAACCAAACTTCTTTGATATTTCCTTTTCATTTTTTGAGAGTGTAACTGTATTATGTTAATTGTCTATGTGATAATTTAGTACAGTCATCTTATAAAGACAGTGGAGTTGTTATATTATCCTGCTTTTACAGAGGAGAAGTCAGAGGTATGGAGAATTTTGTGATTTTCCCAGTGTCCCTCATGGACAACTAAATGTCATGGTGCTGGTACCATTCTGTATCTTGATGCTGATGGTAAATGCACAAGGCTACATGGGTCATAAAGTTCCATAGAACTAAATATGCACACAGCCATGCACACACACGCGTAAAACTGGTGAAATTGTCATCACAGAGTAGGGTGCATCAGTGTTAATTTCCTCCTTGTGACATAGTATTATAGTTTTGTTCCCAGTTAGGGGAAACTGATTGAGGGTACTGGGATGACTCTGAATTTTGTTTTACAACTGTGTGTGGATCTGCAATTATCTCAAAGTAAAAATTTTTTTTTTTAAAAGATCTGAGACTAAAGACTAGTGTCCTGTAGAATGAGCATTGGTTGAATGCGGGGAGGGAACTCAAATGTGATTCCAAACTTGTTCTCAGTGTAGGCTAATTCCTTATCTGGGCATCATTTTCCTTCTTTGTAAAATGTTAGGTCAGAATAGGTCAGCTCTCAGGCCCTTCCAACTCAGAAATTTTATGGTTATTTGATTCCCTCTGGTGTTTCTCCCAGAGCACAGTTCTTCTTTTAGCTTTTTTCCTGGGGTATACCTAGATTATATTTGACTTGAATTCCTCCACTTCTGCTTGTGCCCTAATGACAGTAGTACTTTGCCTTTAAGTACTTTTTCTAAAGAGATTTTTTTAAAAAAGAACTGAGTCACCTAGAATACATTAACTGTAATTTAGAAACAGTATGCTTAACTTTCCCTTTGTTCTTCTAATATTTTATTATTGTTATATGGTACTTTTATTTAAATTTACCTACACTTATAGCATAGACTGAAGTATACACTGAAGTATAGAAAAAGCCATTACTGTATTTTCAAATAAGGTAGCCTTCAAGTTCCCGAATACTCACCATTGTGTTGCTTTATTACTAGTCACATGTGTGATCTTGGGTCTCAAACTAGCCTTATTATAATGTAATGAGGGAGGGTGATGAATAACTTAGGTCTTCACAAAGATATGGTGATAGAACACAAAACTAAATAATAGTTATTCCCATGATTGTTTTACACTTCTGAATGTAAGGATATTAAAGTTGAAGCTTTGCAAGATAAAATATGTGTTTCAAAGTTTTAAAAATAATTTTAATATAGAATTTCAAAATAGTGGAAAAATGCAAAGAATATTGGACCTTTCAACTGGTTATGAAATGCATACCAAAATTTGGACTTTTGGGAGCCTACTTCTGGACTTGTCTATGACTGATAAGTCTATAATTTGCTATTAAAATGTTGTGATTTTAGTTTCAGACAGTGGAGCTATAAATTGCGGAGCTCTGGGATGAAAGGCCAATTATACTAGAACAAATGTCTATTGTTTTATTTCAGGAGGGGGAGAATTCACCCTACTACTTACTTACAGTGATTATTTCAAATTTTCCTCCAGAAGAAGAAGCCCATGCCACATTTGTGGCAATGGCTAAGTGACCGCAGGAATGAAGAATTCAGGGATGATTTAGTGCAGATCATCACGTAGGCTTCCCAGCATGTGTGTTTTAAACAGTACTGTGTTGTCTCCAGGTTTGCCAAAGTGTAATCTGTGAGCAATTGAGGCAAAATCAAAATCAGAATCCTAGGAGAGTAATATTGTTTTGGAATTGTCAAGCAAAAGACCATGGTTTGGGTTGTTACGTCTGGAACCAAAATATCACATGTGGCATACATCATTTGAAGTTTATTGCTTTAACCTTAGACCTTCGTGTTGAAAATGTGTGCTGTTCAGTGCCTTGCATCCCAGGATAAGCATTTCTGTTCCATCATATGCGAGTCTGTGCCAGCTGCATGGTGAGCATGGTGAAACCATAGCTTAGATGGCTGGAAGGCCTCCTCCATGGTTTCTTCACTCTTTTGCTGGAACTGCCAAAGTAATAGATTTGAGGGGGGCTCAAAAATTAAGGCATGGCACCAGGTAATTGAAACCACTCCCTACACATCTGGAAAAAAACCCAATCTAGTCACACTCTTTGCTGAAAAAGGAATCATCCCATGCTATTGTCTGGAGTTGCAGGGAAGTGGTGTCATTTTATGTTTACAGAAGTATTTAGTATTTTCATGGACAGATTCAAAAGCCTGTGGTTACAAAGTGTGAAATTCTTATTAAAATTTCTCATGAAATCAACAGAATACATATCTAGTGATTGTTCCAAGGCCTTCTTTCATTCCATTTGTACATTATAGCAACAGTCCTACTGATCCATTCTATTCTCTGTAACAAACCAACCTATCCTACTCTCCCATTCATTGTTTGACTTGTCCCAGCCAGGAAAATTTTAATTATTTGTCATTCAAGGTAAGTTTACCCTCAGTGCTATGGCCTCCCTCCTGCTGGAATGAGGCAAATGGTCCTCTGGGATCAAGATGCAGTGAACCTGGGCTGGCTATGGTGCCGGTAGAAGAAAGAGGGGTGATGACAGGGAGTGCGTATTTTCACTTTTAAATGTAAACACAGATATATAGATTGAGAATTTGATGTTATTCCTTGTGCAGAATTTGGACCTTCCACCTGCAGGCCAACATTTACTGTCAGAAATGAATTTATATATCTTCCAAAGTTGCATGTTACTTTCAGTGATAATAATAATGCAGCATTCTATTATTTTGGAGGTGCTTTTATTATCATGTTTATTTTTACAGTATTAGTTTATGGGGCATGTGGGGGGATTATTTTCTTCACTTTGCAAATGAGGATCCTGAAGCTCGGAGATGTTAATGGTTTACTCAAGGTCCCACAGAATAGGGCTAGCTCTCAAAAAGGTTTTCTGATGCCAAGTCCTGTGTTCTTTCCATTAGCATCTGGTACTTCTCATGTTTCTTATGTCTTCTTCTCACCAAAGAAAATTTTAGTTTGGACAAGTTTTCAAACCAGTCTTGATGGCACACATTCAAATGCTGTTCATGCGGAGCTGACAGTGTGGAAATGTACAGCTTCTCAACCGGGACAGTCTTTGTTCACTTGGAATCCTGGGACAGACAAAGAAAAGTGTGAAATGGGCCATGGTCAGGTGGCTCAGTTGGTTGGACAGGCGTCCTGTACACCTAAGTGTCACCAGCTTGATTCCTAGTAAGGACATATACTTAGGTTGTAGGCTCAATCTTTGATCAGGGCATGTAAAGGAGGCAAACGGTTTGTTTCTCTCTCACATTGTTGTTTTTCTCTCCCTCTGTCTCTGTCTTTCCCCCCACCACCCCCACCCCCGCCCACTTTCTATCTCTCTAAGATCAAAATGGAGTAGCCAAAGAACTGTACGCATGATCCATTGACGTGAACAATGGTGTAGGGAATGCCTGAAGGAGTGGGGGGTGCTGGGTGGAAAGGGGCTAAAGGGGAAAAATTGGGACAACTATAATAGCATAATCAACAAAATTTAATTACAAAAAAGGAATGTGAAAAAAATAAAATCAGTGAATGTGTCCTCAGGTAAGAATTAAAAAAGAAAGAAAAATAAAATGTAAAATGGCTTTATTCTTCTTTACTTGTTTCCTAGTTCTTCTGTTATAGTATATATTTCTATCTCTAATATAGGTATTTACACTTATGTCTCTAAATTTTAAATATAAACTCCCATTACCTACTTACCATTATGTTCATCTTTGTATGCCATGTCCACTATACCATGTCCAATGTCTTGCATGAAATAAATGCTCAATGAATGTTTATTGAACGACATTAAAGATGATGTAGCAGAGTTCGAAGAGTCCAAATGTACTCCTGTGTACCATCTGTATCAGTGCTGTCCAATATCACTTTTCACAATGATGGAGGTACTGTGTATTTGGGCTGTGCAACACAATAACCCCTAGTGACTAGTGTGACTGGGGAATGGAATTTTCAGTAATTTTTAATTTAAAGTGATTTAAATGTAGATAGCTGCATGTGGCTGATGGTTACCACATTAGAGACCACAGCTCTAAATTCACATATATTTGTACCTCGGCAGATCCCTGAAATCTAGTTGTATTTAGTTCCTTCTCTACACTGATGGTTCTCACTATGTTTTTGATGAGGTTGTTCAGCCAGCCTTGGGCAAGATGATGAAGAGCTGGGTGGAGACTTTTCCTTGCACATAAGGTGGGAAGCCCTCCCTGCTCCTCGAGTCCCCGAGTCCCCGAGGAGGAGCTGGTATATGTCCTTGGGTGTTTTTCTGGAAAGCACAAGTGACTTGGCTCTTGTAGTTAGTTGAGAAGGATTCAGAAGGGCTCCACAAGGGGACTTCTCACTTTTCTGGGCTCAGGGATATTTAGTCTGGGCCGTAGGAAAGAAAAGGTCTACCCATTTCCTAATAAAAGCAAATCTGCAGTCAAAAGAAAGAGGAGGACAGGCAGTTAACATTTGTTAAACAGATTTGCTCATACACTGTCTGGGTGGTGTTGCACTTGAGGGAAGAATCTTTAGATTCTGTCTTTCTCTGTAACAAAGAAGGCTGCATACATCACCCCTAACCGTAAGTTATGCATTTCTTCAAACTGTAAAACTTCTAAATCCCTACTCTGAAATTGTCAGCTTGGAATCAATAAAAAATTCTCTTTCCTCCTTTACTCACCTCCAACCCCACTCCTCCCCAGATAGCAGTAGCAGAGGCTGCCCAGGAAGAGAGAAATGCTGTTCATGCAGGGTGGACGCTTTGATCTCAGTGGCTTCTAAGAACCCCCATTCCTCATACTGTGGCTTCTGCTAACAGCTCTGGAGGAGGCAAAAGGTTAAACAGGCAGAGAGGCGGGAGTCAAATGGCAGCCAAATGGGAGCGCCCAAGTGGGTCCTTGAGTAGATGACTATATGTTGTTATGTGATTCCAGCACAAGTTCTTTCTTGGGATGTAAACAGTATCATAAAAGCAGGTTTTTACTATTAGAAGTAAAACAAATATGTGGGAAACAAAAATGTGTGCACCGTTAATGTTAACGTACTCATGGGTAGCTTCAAAAACTGTGAATGAATCTTGAATTTCAGTATTAAAACCTTGGAGTTAAGGATTGACATCATTATTTGTTAAAGGACTCACTCAAGAGCCCTGTCATGATTCAAAGGGCAGGATCTGCCCTGAGCAGTTTACTATCTAAGGCTGACTAACAGTAGATATTAATTCCTGTATTGTATATGAAACTGGCACTTAGAAACATGTTCTTCCTCTTTACAAAATATGTTCAGATTAATGTTTTAACTTTCTATCCTTTTTTGGTGGTGATGGGAGGTAGGAATTATCTGTCCCTTTAGGCATGAGACAAAAGCAGCACAGAGAGGGGAGTGAAACGGCTAAGCTCACAGAGCAACCCTGACTCTCTATCTACCCTGGCGTTTGAACAGGGAACTTTCAACCAGGACTGCAAACCGACCTTTCTCCCCAGGAGTAAGATGAGGTCCAAATCTCTTAGCCCGTGTAAGAGAACTGCTGTGTGTGGAGTATGTAAATACATGTGCAAACGAGGAGAAGGAACCTCAGGCTGGCAAAGCTCTTAGAACAAAGACACATGACCTGTGACTTTGGTTCTGATTTCCTGAACTGATTTTTTAAAAAAATAAACTTCTGTTTTGAAATAATTTAAAATGTATAGAAAAGTTGCAAAGATAATATAAGTAGTTCCCACAAAGTCTTTATCCAATTTCCCCTAATATTAACATTTTACCCTTTATTTCTTAAATTTTGCAGTAATTTTATTTGCATGAGTGCCCCTTAAAAAGAACCTTGTCTGTTAGTGGGTTTGTTTCTATCACTTTCTATAACATTTTCCAAAAATGTAGTGCTAAGGTGGAATAACTTACATATCTGATTAGGATTCAACAGTTGAGCACTGAAAACTTCTATTACAAAGTCACTGGAGAGTTTTAACCACAGCTATCGTTGCTGGGGAAAGGGGAAGGGAGAGGATTATTTAATCATGGACAAGACAAACAACTTTCGAATAGGGGAGGGCCTTCTTAGGTAGCTCTGAGGCCAGAGGGTAGTTTTTCCCCCTCAGGAACAATTGGGTCTTTATAGCAATACTGAGATGACGGAGAATTTTGGAAACAGCATTTTATAGACTAAACATTGTGCGAGATCTGCATTTTCCAGAGTTCTTGGATTTGCTCACTAGTAAATAGAAGCAGAATGAATGAGGACGACCCAAGTTTGGTGGGCAATGACACTGGACTTCAAGGTTGGAACGTGGAGCAGGTGCAGACTGAGTGAACTGCAGGTGGGGGGAGGACGTGCGGGTACATGGGGCCCAGGAGGTCGTGTGCCACAGAGAAGTGCCGCCAGCGGCAAGCTGCTGGGAAGGACCCAGCCAGGCTTCTTCGATCGATCAGTGAGGAGCAATCGACACTTAAGACTGGCCTAATACTAAATTATACTTATTTATTATTTGAGTTTGTTAAATCGGCATTTACATTTAAAGTTACCGTAGAAGGGACCATATGAAATTTTCAATATTTGACCATTATTATTGCATGAAAATGGTGCTTTCATAGGATTCAAACTAACACCTGATAAACTAAATGCAGTTAATTCTAAACTTGTTCACGTTGTTGTTTAAACTTGGAAGTAAAGAACAGCTACTTGAACTGGGAACACCAGCTGACATTTGCTCCGTAAGTACCTGGAGTGGGCCAACAGATGGGCAGGCCCTTCGACAGAACGCACTCTCCCTGCGTGCCGGGTGTTGCACACGTGCGTTGTGCATTGTCGTCCCCGGATTAAGTTAGTTCTGTGTAGTTGGATCTGTGGGCTTTACAGATTTATTAGTGGTCACCCTTTTCCCCTACAGGGATCTAAGCAGGTATATTAGGAAGTGATTATCATCATGTTATTTTTTAACCATAAGGTGGCATCGTATCACATTTTATGCCAAGAAAGCAGGCTGCTTTTCTGTTCACTGAAATGACGAGTCCTCTGCACATGTCTTTAAGTTGTGGGTGTAACACATTATTGAATTTTGAAGTTTATAGGCCAATATCAGAAGCTGGTATCTTCATACAGGGGGTTAACTTTTTCCCTTATATTTGATTTTTTTTATAATATGGCTGAGAAGTTAGTAATGGAATAAACTACTACTATATTAACTAATACTATGTTTTACTCATTAAAATGTGTAAGGCAGTTTCTTGCATACATAGAAGCTTCTCAAAAATATTCATTGCATGATTAAATTAAAATATTCCTTTAATAGGCCTTACCCTCAGGAATTCATTTTCTCATTTGTCAAGTTGAATTTATAGCACACTTTTATTGCTATGACCCATTTCTTACCAGAATAAGAAGCTTATTTTCCTGAAGAAGTTAAACCTAACAGAACACATTTAATTTCCCTACTACCCTTTAAAAATACCTTTTTTGGGGAAACATACCACTTTTTTTTTTTTTTTGCTAATTAGAAATGTCCAGGATTACAAATTACATAAATGTGCTGGCTTACTTTCTCTAGTTGATTGAAAATTATGGTTCAGTTTTGAAAAGATGAATAAAAATTTTGCTTCATTTTTCTCTGTAGAAACATTTTGTGCCTTTGTAGAAAACATTGTAAATGTTTTCTGTATAAAACCTCCATTTCTCTGGATGAAGTGGTTTTGGTTGTTGGAAGTCTGTGTACAGTTGTGTGGGAAGCTGGTGCCACTCGCCTGCAGGGAACAGCCCCACGAGGGGTGTTGCAGAGTGCCTTAGAAGTCTAAGTAGGCATTTGGAGGCTGCAACAACAGGACTTTGGTCTCCACATTTCTCTGCTGTGGACCCCTTGGAGCCCTTACTTCTCATACTGACTGTGTGTGATGCCAAAGCAACAGATTGAAGAGTGAAAAATTGTTAATCATTAAAAAACACTCTATTTTGCATAATCAGCTAGAAGGAGATTTCCATTACACTGATTAAATTAATTTCATGAATTGAGGTTTGACTGTAGCCTATATATTAAATCTCCTCCCTCTGACCCCTCTTTGGGTAGAATGCTGCTTTAAAAATGACCAAATTGTATTTCTCTCTGCTATTAATAATGTAGGCATTTTATCCTTAATATTCTCCTCTTAGAGCTAAAGTCAAAAGTCAAGCTGACATGCAGTAAGAAGTCAAAGTGGAACAACCAGGGTGGTATGAAATAAAGAGGTATTCCAAGAAAGAAGGGTAAAGAAGGCATGTATGAGAAGATGATCTCAGTTTAAGCTGAAGGATGAGTCCTAGCCAGCTCTGTAAATTTGGCCATGATTTGGGTGGGTAGAAGTTAGGATGGTGGCCGGGGAGGGCATTCCTGAAAGTGACTAGCCTATCTATTTTGCGGAAGGGCTTAGCATAGAATGAAGAGAAGAAAGAGAAGAAAGGCCAGTGTGGTTGGAGCACGGGACCAGGGGAGGGTGCTGGGAGTGTGGTAAGGTGGACGGGAGAGGTGGGCTAGCACTGTGTTCAAGACTTTGGATCTTTTAAATGCAAGGGGAAGCAAACAAAAAGTTTTAATTAGGGAAATGACCTGATCTTATTTACATCTAAAAAAATAGCTCTGGTTCATCAACAGTGGAATAGATAAATTAGCTGTGACATTCATGCAATGAAATGTTCTGTAGCAAAGAGAATGAACAATTTGTTGTTATATACAACAGCATGAAACAACATGCCAACTTAAATGCAATGCTGAGTGAAAAAAGCCAAATGCAAAGATGAACACATTGTATGAGTCCCTTAATGTGAATATTCTATTTCTTGACCTGGACACTGGTTACATGGGTGTGTTCAGTCTGTGAAAATTGATCAAGTTGTACATTCAAGATTCATGCACTTGAATGTATACATGTTAAACTTAAATTAAAAATGAAAAAAAGATCACTCTGACTGCAGAAGGGAGAAAAAATTATAGAAGGGAGTGGAAGCAAGGGAGACCAGTTAGGAGGCTATTAAAATTTTCCACATGAAAGATGGTGGCTTCAACGGGGCTGGTGGTGGAAATGCAGAGAAGTGGGTAGGTTCTCGATCTGCTTTGTGCCTTGTACAGTTTTAACTATTCTATGGGAACATGTAGAATTGTTGATATTTGGCCACTTTTAGTCTTCAAAAGTAACAATTTCGCATGACTTAGCTTGCTAGGAATGGGTTGTAATGGCATCCTTGCCTATTAAGAATGCTAACACTTGGCTTTACATACCTTTTCTTTATGATGTTATGAATTAAAACTTAGGGTTGTACTTAAGAACAGCTCCCAAGTTTTTGTGATTTCCTTCTATTTGAATACCTATAATTACTTTCTCTGTGATGAGTTATGTTATAGTTGTTTTTTTTTCTGTTTTACATGTGCTAGGATTCATGTATCAAAACTAGGAGTTCTTAGTGTAACTGACTATTTAATTACCATACTAGTTTTATGTCCTACTTTGTTGTAAAGATCATGAAAACAAGTACAAACCTGTTTGTTTTCAAAGTCAGGAGTCAGGTGTTTGTGCTATTGTGTGCAGGGGTGTCATGTGGCCCAGGATGGCTATGAATGTGGCCCAACACCAAATTATAAATTTACTTAAAACATTATGAGATTTTTTTGGTGATTATGTGTTGCAGTGTATTTTACGTGTGGCCCAAGACAGCTCTTTTTCCAGTGTAGCCCAGAGATGCCAAAATGTTGGACACCCCTGAAAGTATATGTATTTTTTGGACTGTAAGATGCACTTCCCCCATATTTGGGAGGAAAGGGGGTGCATCTTATAGTCCAAATGTAGCTTACCTGGCTCGCTGTGGGGTGGGGGTGGTGGTGGTGGAGCAGGGTCACAGGAGGCAGGAGCAGGGTCACTGCTGTATTTTCCTCCCAAATTTGGGGGGGGCAGGGTGTGTCTTATAGTCAGAAAAATACAGTTGAATTTGAGCATATGGATGTTAAATATTAGGTTTAGTAGCTTAATCCTCCCACTCCTTCCAGAACTAGGGTAGTTTTTGTATCTGTTTAGGAAGCTTTGTGTCTGTTGTCAGATTTCTGGAGAGAGGCATGGAATCGAGAGGCCCCTGGCTGGTACACTAGGGGTTCTTTAATTTGTGAGCACTGAGGCGCCTTAGCTGGGTGGCCGGGCTGTACAGAGAAGGCTGCACAGTGAATTCTGACCCTCTAGCCCTCTCTACTGTAACTGAATCTTCTGATTCATATTCATCAAATGGACATGTGATAGTCTAAGGAGAAAACAGCCTTGAAAATGGTCTATTGAAAGTAATTTACTCTCTCATTTATCACATTCTCAAATGGTGTACATTTGAGCAAAGCAGTGGGAGTATAATACCCATATGCTGAAAGTTTAGAGGGCCTAGGGAAAGGTATTTTAATTTTATTCTTTTTTTCTCAACATATATATTCTTTCATACAAACATATATAAAGTAAAAGTGGAAGAGGCAGATGATATTTGATATATATACATATGTATGTATTTTACTAGCATGGAACTCATTTCCTCATATCGAAAAGCATACCTCCTGGTTAGTATTAGATTTTCAGAATGTATAGATGGAAAATAGTTAACAGAAATCACCCCAACTAGATTTATTTTGCATTGTGCTTCACTGAGTACAGAAGTCATCTAGAAGGTTCCCCACTGCCCCTCCCTACAGACCGTTACAAGTGCAGCCTCCAAAGAGGGGTGGGGTGGATGGGGAAACAATCTGCAAATGTTTGCTTAAAAATGCCCTCTCCTGCCTAGTAACAGAGTGAAATTGATACTGATCTCTGGGCTTGTTGACCTGTTCGTGAGATGGAAACTAAAATGTGAAAAAAATGAAAGTTTTCCTTGATGATAGATTTTTTTCCCTTTTGCCGTTGCAGCTCGTGTGAACAATCTAATGACTAGAAAGACCTCTATACAGTGCTGAGGAATGTCATGTGAGAAAGGGCAAGCTTTCTCTATATCACTGTGTCTTAATCTTAGATTTTTCTACAGAGAAATCATATTAATCAAATCTCTTTTCTGCTCTATGGGAGGCGCAGGCTGACTAATGCTCAGCTTTGGGTGAAATTGGATATGGGAGAAAATTCTGACTTGAAATAATACCAGACTTTGCATAATCCTGTGTTGCTGGACTCTTAGTGTAGGGCTGTAGTTTCCAGCTCAGGTTTCGTGGAGTCCCACAGTACTGCCAGTGAGCCCGAAAGGTACTGCACCCTTTTACAGGCAAAATAAAACAAAAACAAAAACAAGCCTTCCAAACAAACAAACAAACAAACAAACAAACAAACAGAAATGAAATAAAACTAAAACAAAGCACCAATTTAAATGTATTTAAACATAAGAAGAACTATTTGCTTTGAAGACGTCTAGGAGTAGGTCGTATGTATGTATTTTCTGATCACATAAAGAACAGCAATGGTATGTTGCAAGTCCAGTGAAGCTGAAATGGCTGTTCATCTGGTTCATAAACTATGCTGGCTATACGATTTTTTAAAAGCTTAATTTAGAATCTACTTATTGAAAATATAGTTGCTTTTTCAAAGTGCATTTTGGGAAGCTATCTACTTATTTCAACAATTCATATATTGAAGTATTTTGGGAACCCCTTGCAACTTTTTTTTTTAGTCTGTAAGTGTATCTCTTTAAATATCTTTTGAGGGGAGAGAGTGAATTTTTGGAAAAGTATGAAATTGTTAAGAATAGAGAGCCTCGATATAAACTATGTGGATATGGCCAGCAGATTTAGACAAGAGGGCTAAGAATACACAATGGGGAAAGGATAGTTCTTCAATAAATGGTATTAGGAAAACTGTATATACACATGTAAAATAATAGAATTGGATCCTCATTTTACACAATACACAAAAATTAACTCAAAAGTGATTAAAGACTTAACTGTTACCCCTAAAATGGTAAAACTCCCAGAAGAAACCATGGGGGGAAATTTTCTGGACGCTGGTCTCAGCACTGATCTCTTGGCTCTGACACCAAAAGCACAAGCAACAACAGCAAAAATAAAGTGGGACTGGCTCAAACTAAAAAGGTTCCACACAGCAAAGGAAACAATGAACAATGAGAAAAGGTAACCTTTTGAATGGAAGAAAATGTTTGCAAACCATCTATCTGATAGGGGTTAATATCTAAAAAATTAAAGGAACTCATATGACTCCAAATAACCACTTAAAAATTGGGCATAGGCACTGAATAGACATTTTTCCAAAGAAGATACACAAATGGCCAACAGGTACATGAAAAAGCACACATCATTTAATCATTAGGCAAATGCAAGTCAAAACCACAATGGAATATCACCCACACTTGTTAGAATGGCTATCCTCAGAAAGACAAGAGGTAAGGGTTGGTGAGGATGTGTAGAGAATACTTGTACATTGTTGGTGGGGATGTCAATTGGTGTAACCACTATGGAAAATCATAGAGGCTCCTCAAAAAACATTAAAAATAGAATTACCATGTGACCCAGCAATTCCACCTCTGGATATTTATCTTAATGAACTGCAATCAGAGTCTTGAAGTGACATCTGCACTCTCATGTTCATTGCAGCGTTATTCACAATCGCCAAGACATGGAAGCAACTTAAGTGTCTAGTGATGTGTGGAGATGTGAATACGTGCATGTGCACAAATGCATGCACACACACGAGTATTATTCAGCTACACGAGAGAAGGAAATCCTGCCATTTGCCATTCATGGGTATACCTGGATGACATTATGCTAAGTGAAAAAAGCCAGACATGGATACATACTACATGATGCCACTTATATGAGGAATCTAACAGTCAAACTCATAGAAGCATTTAACTGTGGTGTCTCCTTAGTCTCTTCCAAGCTAGGAAGTTCCTCATACTTTCTCCCTTTCTTTTCTTTTTTTTAGTTTTGGTCTTTCATGATCATGACAATGGTCAATATTTGGTCAATATTTGATCAATATAATTAGTCAACATTGACCAATTAGTTCATTTCCTTCAGTTTCGGTTTGTCTGATATTTCTGCATAATTCAATTCAGGTTTTTCATTTTTTTCTTTGCCAAAATACCACAGACATGATGCATTCTCCTTTGGCATTATATCAGAGGCACATAATTTTTATTTGTTCATTACTGGTGATGTTAACTTTTGTTGTTTGGTTAAGGTGGTGTCTGCCAGGTTTCTGTACTGCAAATATAGTATTTTTGCCTTTGGCATTTGAAAATGTAGTTCAAAAAATGTACTGAACAAGAGTAATTATATACAGTTGTTCAAGACAGTGTTGCAGGACCACTCACTGGATGTAGAGTTTTATTTGTTAAAAAAGCCTCATTCATTGGCTGTCAGATGATGTTTTGAGACAATATCAATTTCCTATTTATCTTCATACTTTTTGCCTGAATTTTAGTATCTATTAATGATTCTTACCTGAAAACAGTTATAATGGTGATATTTGCCATATAGTGATTTTCTATTTTCATCATTTCTTCTATACTTATTATAGGAATTCCACTGCCAGGATGAGCTGTCATTATTTATACCAGAAGAAACTACATGAATTCTTATTTTATTCTATGGCTTATGATCTATTACTATAATTATTTATTTTTATTGCTGAAATATGTCCCAAATTGGCCATTGGGAGGCCATTTAAGTTCAGAGACCACATTCTTAACCACTGCTTCAAACTCCTCCTCTATTGTTGTATACTTTCACTTCAGAAAGTTACCATGCAATCCTCTTTTAGTAGGTTCTCACTCGCATGGGTAATAGGCTTATCATGGCTTCCGAATTGGATATTATGACTTTATTTTAAAAAAAAATCCTAATCTGTTATACCCCAAGTTCATTTGCTACTTCTCACACGTTTTTGCTACATATGCTTTACATATGGACATTTTTCAACTTCAAAGACTATGTGATAAATATCCTACACGGGCAGTAAGGATTCAACTGTTTTCAGGATATTTGAGAGAAAAAGGTAGAACAAAATCTATTTTCCAGTGTCAGCTAACTTGCCACCCAGTGAGGGAGGCCAGACGTATATGGAATTATGATATAGTAATAATGGGATATGATAAGTATTTGAACAAAATGTAATGGAAACATAAAGAAGGATGGGCTTTATTCCAATGTAGGGGAGGGGTAGAATGATGGAGAGGAGGAGGGTAGGGGAGGGGGTTATATGTGAAGTTTACCAAACCAGCAAGAACAAAGATGTGCGTGTTAATCTGTAGATGTCTGCCAGATAGCCCATTTCTTTTGCCAATCGGTCTATGTCTTCATTCCTTCAAGACTAAATTTCCTTTTAGTTCCAAAGGTCCTGAAAACCAAAGGTTAGAGAGGTTTGTATTTTTATAACTAATTGCTGAGACGTGGAACTGAAGGTGACTTGGAGGTAATCACCCAGGAGTGTAATGGGAATGGGTTAAGTGTGTATCACTTCACACTGCAGTGTATTCCAATCATGAGAATGGCGATTGAGAGCAAGCCTGGCTTGGGAACGTCTTATATAATCCCCTGTTGGCTTTGCTTCTCATTTCTCTTGGCAAATGTAGATCTAACTCCCTATGTTATCTAACTGGGTTCAGAAAGAGCTCCTGTCATGATGTCCCCTCAGGAGTTATCTAAGCAGGAAAAGAGGATGATGAATTCCAGGACAGTGATTGCATTTTTGAGCAATAAGCAAATATCAAGAGACAGCATTTGGAAGGTGATGGTGGTCGTAGTAGGGGACTCTCGCTGAGCTTCATATAAATAGTTGCCCTTTTTTGAAGTGATTTTTCTCTTTCAGCTTGCAATGCAATGGCTGCTGCCATCCCCCTTTCTCTGCTGCTTTTGGTACCCACGGCATTTGTAGCTTCTGAGCACGAGGAATGAAGCTATTCGGCTCCTAGAGATTCTCTGCTAAAGTTTTTGATGCCTTGAAATTCTTCAGGCCTGAGGCCTGCCAGAGAGCAGGGCGCAGAGCAGCCTGGATGAATGAATACTCCTGTGAGCTTCAGGAGGGGAAAGCTGCCTCTCACAATCCGGTGGAGATTAAAACACAAAATGTTGCATGCTTTTGTACATATAGTGCCACTGAGAAATTTTCCTGATATAAGTTTCCTAATTTATAACTGAATGATAGGTGAAAATTAATCCATGAATACTAGGAAAAGGATTGGTTCTGGAAAACTCCTGAAACATTGTTTTTTTATTACTAAATGATTTGAATGCTGCCGGCACCCAGAGATAAGGTAATTGCCCCCTCATATATATGAGGAGCATAAACACCCAGAAATATGCATATAAGTATATAATGGTCTTTCTATGCATAATTTATGTTCACATGTGTAATTTATATTCCATCAAAGAGTGTTTGTCTGGATGGCTTATTTGTGATTCGATATGTGTGAAAATTCTGAAAAATATTTTTCAGATGATTTATTTTCATCCTTTACTATTTGTCTTCTTCCATCTCATTGTACTCAAAAAACACAGGGAATTTAATATGTCCTTGATTTGTGGAACAAAATAAATCAAAGACAGAAGTTCTCTCAAATTTTCCATCAAGTAGTTTAAAAATTGTCATTGATTTAAGTCCTGAGTCGAAGCCCTTTTGGTATACTCTATGTGGGTGCCTGTGCACACACACAACATACTAATACACTCCAGTTGGAAATATGAGATGGAAATGAACCTACAAGAACATAGCAACTCAGAAGTAATAACATGGTGACTATCAAAAATAGTTTTGCATCTGTGGGGTAGCTTTGCATTACATTTGTATCACAGTTAATCACCTTTGGAAAGTCCTTTTCACTTGGGGGATACATCAAGAGCAAGAGATTGCTCGACTCTTAGTTCCTTAGAGAATTAGGCTGTTTGGCCAGAGTTATGGAAAAGGGATTGTGTCACAAGTGAAGTTATGGTTTCAGGACTGCTTCCAAATAGTCTTGCTTTGGTTATAGGGTAAAGAGCTGAGGATTCTTGAAGCAGTCTTTTTGGTCAAACAGTTTAATAGGCAGTGGGTCTGGTGCCAGTGATTCCATTTCTAAAGGATTTTCCTTTGAAGTGTTTGCTCCTCAATATGTTTTTTCAAGCCAAACATATGCCTGTGATTTGAAATCAACTTAAGAATTTTCTTTCACACTTTAGTGTTCATGTTCAGTTTTCTGGCATTAAAAGATGCAAAATAAACTTGTCTGGCTCCTCAAATCCCTACAGTAATTTTGCCACTAAAGGTAATTCTCAGGAGTAGAGTTTAGTTATCTCTCATTCTAGGTAAGCCCTCAAAAGTTATTTGTTTCAATAAACTTATTCCTGAGAAAGGGCTAAAGGAAAATGTGCTCAAGCTTCCACATACCTTATATCTCCTCTTTTACAGTTTCTTAGAAAATTATTTCTTAACCACTGTCTAGTTTAAAGTTTTTACTCTGCCAGGGATATGGGTATTATTCTTGACAGCATTATGTCAGGCTCTTGGTTTGAAACTTCTCATTGGATTAGTTCCCTTTGAGAATTCATTGAACATGATGGAGCAAAAGATTGAAAACATCAAAATCTACACATTTCCTGCCTTGTCCTGGAGAGATGAGACTTGCATTTGATAAGACATTGTGTTCAAAGTGGGTAAATTGCCTATGATTCTGTTGGTTTTGTTAATGGTTACTGGGATTTAAATTTTGGAGGCCAAAATGAGAGCATTAGCTCATTGGAATAACTGTGATGGGGTCTCTTGGGTTGGGACCAAGGGGCGGGGTATGTTCTGTACCTTTGGCTTCAAAAGTGGGACTTTGGTTTTCTCTTCTGAAAACTGGTTTTCAGATCCCGAAGGACCAATTCTGACCAATACAAATTTTTCTGAAACCCTTCTCTCTTAACAACTAAGTGGGGAATAGCCTTTAATTTATTTACACATTGCAATGGACTGAATGTTTGTGTCTTCCCAGAATTCAAATTTGAAGCCCTATTACTCAATATGATGTTATTTGAAAGTAGGGCTTTGGTAGGTAATCAGGTCATGAGGGTAAAGCCCAATGATGGGATTAGTGCCTTTATAAGGGCGGGAGGAAGAAAAGAGACAGCAGAGAGATGCCCTCTATCATGTGAGGATTCAGCAAGAAGACAGCCATCTGCAAACCAGGAAAAGGAGTCTCAACAGACAACGAAGCTACTGGCACCTTGATCTTGAACTTCCCAGCCTCTAGAACTATGAGAAATCAGTACATATTTTTAACCCACTTAATCTATGGTATTTTGTTATAGCAACCTGAACTAAGGCACACAAATTTCAGGTGAATTCAATCCTCAAATAACAAAAGCACTAATCAGTCAGAATTTACAGATAAAAAGGTTATGAGTTGTTTGGGTAATATATATTTTAAAACCCAGACATCATTGTTGTAATCAATGCTATTTCTTAGGTTAAGCTGAATTCTCAGAGTACCCCTTTGTCCAGGCCTTCTTTTTATACTCACCTAAATGAGCTTATTCTGGTGCCTTGCAGACCCCATAGCAGGTGACACCTGTTTCTTCCCTGCCATGAAACCACTATTGGTCTTATGAATGGTCATTTGGATGCATGGGCTGGAGGCTGGAGAAAGAGGCCAAAGTAGTAGCAGGTAATTCTCAGCCAGGAGACTGACTTATCTGGAGAAGTCTACCAGTGGATCCTCCCTATTCTCAATGGACCCATTGACGTATGAAACCAAGAGGACGGATAGACAATTATGGATTCTTCTAGTTCATTACTCCTATTGGCCCAAGTTAGTATCTCTGTCCACTTCTGTAAGCTCAAATCTTAGAAGGCCAGGACTCTCAGAGTTATCACATTCATAATTTTTAAACATACTGCACATGTGTACACATACAAGTTCCATTAGGTCATAGAGCTGATACTTCAGAAAAAAATTGGAGTTTGTTTTTCCATTTTTGCCTTTTTGGATTTCATAGCATCTCAACCTTCTTTTCAGCTAAATCAGATCTTCATTGTTGCTGACCTTCTTTCAAAAGACAACCAGTTGCCATGATTGTCAAATTTGGTGTAGAGGTTCCTTCTACAAGAAGTTGTCTTCATTTGTAACATTCATTCATCCAACACATATTTTTGGTAGTTTCTATGTGCTAAGCTTTGTGTGAAGAGGTAATGGGATAATGATAAATACATTATGGGTTTTGCCCTCACCTCATGATTTAAGGAGGGGCATAGCAAATTAATAATGAACTCTAACATAATACATAAAATGATATATTATTAGCAGAAATAAAGTGCTATAGGGACACAGAGGAACTTTATTCTGCTGGGATAATGGGACTGGGCAAGGTGACCCATTGGAGACAACATATGAAGCACATGCAGACTGTGGGATGCTACTGCAGTAATTAGAGTCTCAGCTTTGAAAGACTAAGGGTTAGCCCAACCATGATGGCCTGTCCTGGTGAGTATGTTTTTGTTCTCTATCTACTAATTGCAATATTAGTGTCATAATCATATAAGAGTGACATTATATTATAATAGTAATGGAAATATTGATTATAGGGGGAAGGGGACCTAAGGGGGTTAAGTGGTAATGGAAAAAAATGCAATAAAAATTAAAAAATGGAAAAAGAAATATTATATTACATCATTGTATTGTATTATATTGTACTTACTGTATTGCATTACATCACATTCTATGAAAAAAGAGAAAGGATAGTAGGTGTTAATTGAAGTTTAGAAATATGGCCACTAAACAAATTAAACTAAAAGTTTTCTTTCTCTATTGATGCCTGCCTCTTTACAATACAGACTTGGAAGGAAACTAGTTACAGTTTTCTATTTGGAATGAAAAAGTTTGAAGAAAGATGGACATGAAAGAGGAGAGAAAGAAGAAAAAGAAAGGGGGACAGGGGAATTTCCTGTACTGTTGGAGTAACCAGCCCAGTGGTTTTTACCTAGGAGTGTATGTTTATTTGGGATGGCTCGGAAGGGGCAATTGGACATCAAGTCATTCCCCGGTGTTTCCACTGGTGGTAAAGTGCTCAGAAAAAAAATGCACATATTTTTGTTGGAAGATAATTTATTAAAAAGCACTTTCATACAAAATACCTTTTCCCAGTTTTAGAGCTGAAGCCTGGGATAGAACTTTAGAAGGTCCTGACACGAAAATTTGTGAAAAGGAAATTTACTTGACTCTGAAAGAATGCAATATCTTATCCTTGATGTGATTTAAAGGGATGAGTTTATGTAGTCCAAGGTAACAATTTCTCTGCTCTCAGGGGAACAGAATAAGGTGGTGCTTAAATAACATCACAAGTATCCCCTTGGCTTACAGTACCAGCGTACTCCGCGCTCCATGCTTTTTTCTCAGTGCCTGCAGAGATGGGAGGAAAAAAATAAACCTGTTCAAGTGTGCCAAGGGCTGGTGCCTTTAGAACCCTTCTGAAAGCCCACTAGTCAGATGAATCATTAAATGTCTCTCCACTCAGTCTGCTTACCTCTGCATTGCCCTGGATCATATCCACATTCCTACCTTTGACGCTAAGCCGAAGTTAGGACTTTGACGATAGCCGAAGAAGTTGCTTGTTCCTCTTGGCACATTTTCATATCGTGAACACATTTTGTGATATGTTCATCTGCAGGCTATCTAACTAAGAGCAGACTTATGGGGAGTGTGGCTGAGAGTTCACTTAAGATCCTTCACAGGCTCCTGCTTGCCTCTCCCAGATTGGCAGCCACAGATGAGGTTAGTCAGACTGCAATAAACACGGAGTAGTCTGGTCATACATTACACCTGGGAGTGTTGAGTCCTGCTTTGAATTGAATGCCTGGTACTGTTTTGGTGACTTGGGCTTTGAGCTGTGTTGACTTGTCAGAGGAACAAGTCAACAAATCTTAGCTAAATTGTTTGTGGTATATTATTAGGAATGTTAGATAAGGAGTTCCATGTAACTCCTATCATTGTGCATACTTGGATTGAAAATAAGCCAGTCTCTCAACAGTTTGGAAAGAAAGCCTTAGAACTGGCCCTTTGAACACCATGAGAAATGAAAATGATATGTGGAGACACTTTGAAGAGGACATCTGTATCCTATGACTTGCTAATGTAAAAAAATGAAGGACCTAGATGTTTGCTATGGAAATGCAATTGGGAACTAAACCACCATTTCTAATAGCTGAAGATCTTTCTGCTGTTTCCCAGATAGTTACCTAAGTAATTAAAATCATAACCTCTTAAGTTGATGTGTTACTCTGCAAGCCATTATGAAATCTGTGACATTTCCAGTCTGTAATCAATAGCAATATTAAGAAAGGATAAAAAAAATTGTTAGCCTTGATGAACATTTACTTAATGCTCATAAAAAAGCAAATGCTTACATGGACAGGATTCATTATCAGATTTTAGAGGGCAAATCTCCAGAGAACCACATGTCAGTTATAAACTAAACTTAGAAAGTTTTCCAAGGACCGGTCATGTATTTAATATCTTACATAAAAGTAATGGTGATTTCATCAGCACTACTGAAGAACATAAAATAATGTATCACAAGTAATCTTAATCCTTAATTAATAATCAAGGGGTAACAGTCAAATGGTTTTGCTCTTATTCAACTATTATGATATAGCTAGGTAACTGCAACTTACAAACAGATGTAGAATTTCCAGCCTCAAATTATGAATGACATTGAAATGTGGCCTTATTATTTAATGCTAGGTCATTGTTGCACTTTGTCAGTGGCAGAGATACACTCTGAATTCCCAAGGAAGAGAAAACATACCCATTAGGCAGTGCCACTTTGGATGGAGGGTGTTTTGTTTTATTTTTACAAATTTTATTCTTGAGTTTTCAAGTGATGGCTGATATGTCTACTCACATAGTAATTAGTAGTTTGACTTTACTTCATGGAAATGGAATTTGATTATCAAGTAGATACTTATGGTTTATAATTTTATTCTATAAGAGAAAGCGATGGATAGGCAGCTTGTGCATTTCACTTGATATGTAATTTCCCTTTGGAGGGAAATTCCCTTAGGTCTATTTACAGGAGAGAGTAACTTCAGTTTAGTTGTAAAAAGCAAATGGTCTTCTCTAAAATGCCTAGAAAGTTAGCAATAACTGAATACTCCAAAGAACTGTTCATTTTTACATTTTGCTTCTTTATGAGAATTTGGACACCTCCAGGTGGAATCTTGTAATAAGAAATTTCTACTGTGTTTCTAAATCAAGCTTTCTCAGAAGTTAGGTGTACATGATACTATTTGGGAATGGTTTTACCTTCTCAGCAAGACAACAACCACTGGGACATAAGTGGGACTTTGGACTTAAAGTGTTTCTTCTCTCCCTACTCATATACAGTCTACTTTGCAATCAAATATATGATATAAAATCACTCTGGATAGGGGGCTCAGTTGGTTAGAGCATTGTCCCATACATCAAAAGGTTGTGGGTTTGATACCCAGTCAGGGCACATACCTAGGTTTCAGGTTTGATCCCTGGTAGGGGCGCATATGGGAGGCAACTAATTGATATTCCTCACATCGATGTTTCTCTCTCTCCTTTCCTCTCTCTTTAAAATCAATAAATATATCCTTGGGTGAGAATAAAAACATATATATGATGTATAATTCATCACTGTCATAACCTCAGAACATTGGAATGGGTTGTCAAGGGAAGTTGTAGAGAAGTTTAAGAGCTTGGACAACTTTTGGTCCTAGATGACTTAGATGTTCAGTTGCTTAAAAGCAGATGATCTCTAGAGATTCTTTCATGTACTATGATGTTAAACATTATACATGAAGCTGTTCTTCAGAGATAAGAAAAGTTAACATAATTAACCAAAATATGATTTTATTGCTCAATAATACTCAGGTTCAATCTAGCCCTATAATGTTTTATCCACTTTCCTGATTATTCTGTTTCTGGATTGTGTTAAGCAGAGCTATTATTATTGCTGAATTCCCTCTTGGTACCCTGGTTTCAGACAATGACATACACCAGAGTGTTCTAATACTGTTTTTTTTTTTTTTAACTTTTTGGAAGGCTGGTTCAGAGTGGGAAGGGAAGTAATAAAAAATGTAGGTTTTTCTAATTGAAAATGTAATGCATTTTTATTATATAGACTTCAAAATATAAAAAAGTGTGCTCACTAGCCATCAGAGAGATGCAAATCAAAACCACGAGATAGCACTTCACACTGGTCAGAATAGTTATCATAACCAAATCAACAAACAACAAGTGTTGGTGACGTTGTGGAGAAAACGTCATCACTATTTTCTAGTACACTGTTGGTGGGAATGCAGACTGGTGCAGCCACCATGGAAAACAGAACAGAATTTCCTCAAAAAACTAAAAATGGAACTGCCTTTTGACCTGGCAATTTTACTGCTGGGATTTTATCCTAAAAATCCTGAAGCACCAATTCAAAAGAACCTATGCACCCCAATGGTCATAGCAGCACAATTTACAATAGCCAAGTGCTGGAAGCACCCTAAGTGCCCATTAGTAAATGAGTGGATCAAAAAACAATGATACATTTACACAATGGAATACTACACAGAAGAAAGAAAGAAGGAACTCCTAACCTTCACATCAGCAGGGATAAAACTGGAGACTATTATGCTAAGTGAAATAAGTAAGGCAGTGAAAGACAAATACCATGTGATCTTGCCTATAAGTGAACCTAATCTTTAAAACAAACAAGTGAGCAAAATAGAACCAGAGACATAGAAATAAAGAACAAACTGATAGTAACCAGAGGGGATGGGAGAGAGGGATAATGGAGAAAAGAAGGGAAAGGTTCGTCAAAGAACATGTATAAAGGACCCATGGACAAAGAGAATGGGGCGGGGGAGGGTTGAATGTGGGAGGTGGGGGTGGATAGCGCAGGGGAGAGTAATAGGGGGAAATGAGACTACTATAATTGAACAATAATAAAAATAAACCAACTCTCACTCTAAGACTTGTGTGTAATTAGATTCCTATTAGACAAAATTATTTGAAATATATGGGCAATCCCTCACTTAGCTTAAATTATGAATGTTGCATTACATATATATTTTAACCTGGATATGACCACCTCAATTGAGTGGACATGAGGACATAGAATGTGCTTTTTCCTCTCCTAATACTTAGGTTGCCCATCTTTCTGTTATCTTCTTCCCTTATTTTCTACTTAGAGTCACAGACTTAATTATTATATTTTCCCTTCCCAAGCCTGCTCCTGTTAGTAACTTTAGTGAGTGACATTTTTATCTGTAATCTCTCTGAAACTTCCTGTTGTCCTCTGGGCATTTCCACTTAAATATCCAAGCTTCTGAAACATGATATATGTACAATATTTCACTTCCCTTGCCAGCCACAGATTTTCCTTTCAACTTCCCACTTATGTGAATAGTAGCACAGTTAAACTGGACTTGAAGTCTGGAAGCCATTTTCACTGGCCCTTTTCTCTTGTTTATCCACATCCAAATGTTTCTTCAATTAGATGTATTCTTACTTATCGACATTTAAAAAATGGTTTCTCTTGTTCTATTCCTGTTGTGATCCCCCCCAAATTTGAGTTCTTACTATATTTTTCAATAGGCTTCTAATTGGTCTCTCTACTTCTATTTTCTCTTCTCTCTACCTTTCCACAAAGCTCATTGTATGACTTAATTTAATGGCTTTTCATTATCCTTTCAATAAAGTACTTACTTTCAGCCTAGCCTTGCTGGTCAGACTCCAACCCACAATCACAATGAAATTTGCCCATTTTTTATACTGGACAGTAGTAGTGAGACAGACTTTCCAAAAAGAAGAACAAACTCAGAAATTTTTAATTTGTAGCTGTATAATAAAAAACACAGCAGGACAATGATAGATGATGAAGCACACAGTTACAGGAAGAAGTGAAGATTGCGAGAATGAATAAATATAAAAATACTATTTAATAATAAAGTGTCTCTTAGGTTTTATAACATAGGGACAGAGAAGCACAAAAGGCAGGAGGGAGAAAAGGAGTTGAACTACAATATTTTATGGTTGGTGCATTTTTAAGGAAATCGTAAACTATGGTAAATCAATAATTTATAAATGAAAAATTATGAATTATGAAAATGATGTTCAGAAAGCTGATGTATCCTCTACAGTACAGGGAGTTTTTGATAAAGACTCCTTACCACACTCTTACTTCAGGCATTGGGTGATTTTCTGTTTGTGATGAGTCATGATGGAAACATTGTATTTGTGTCAGAAAATGTCACAGCGTACCTGCAACATAAGCAAGAGGACCTGGTCAATAAAATGTCTATTTTGCATGAAGAAGGTGGAAAAGATTAAAAAAAAACTTATCAAAATCTCTAGCTAATAGAGTTTCCTGGACAAATGATACTCAGAGACAAAAAAAAAAAAGACATACATTTAGTTGTATGCTGATGAAAGCACCAGAGGATGTTCTGGAAGACACAAACTCTAGTCCTGACACACTGGAGATGTGAAGCAATGCCGTGCTTTGCCCTGTCTCAGCCTTGAGCTATGATAGAGGACGGGGAAGAGCTGTTGCAACCTCTAGGGCAACTGCCAAAAGAATAATACGTAAAGCCAATCATGGAGCTAAATATGGAATAATAAAAAATACCTGATTAGTCCAAGAGAAGGCAGAAAAGGCAGAATAAAGAGCCAAAAAACCCTCCAAAAGACCAACAAAAAACAACCCCCCCAAAACCCCAACCCAGATGGGAAAAATACAGGGAAAAAATATCAAAAGATCATTGATAGTAAGAAAAGCTAAAGGAATTTGTCACCACCAAACTAGTATTACAAGAAATGTGAAAGGGTCTTTTTTAAGAAGAAGAAGAAAAAAAATCAAAAGATAGCCTATAGTATGTAAATAATTATATTAAATGTAATTGGACTAAATATGCCAACTAAAAGGCAAATATTGTCAGACTAGAACCAAACGTGTTTTATTTATGGGGAGCACTTACTAAATAAAAGGACACAGAATGGTTGAAATTAAAATAATGGAAAAGACAGACCATGTAAACACTAACCAAATGCTAGCTAGTGTGGCTATAGTATCAAAGTAGACAGTAAGGTAAAAAGTATTATTGGAAATAAAAAGAGATATTTCTTAATGCTGAAAAGGCCAATTCAACAGGAAGCAAACAACCACACATAATATAATTTCAAAATACATAAAGCCAAAGTTGACAAGATTAAATGGGCAGATAGATTTTATTTCCCTTTCCCAGTAACAGATTGTACATTCACATCTCCCCAACCCACAAAAAAAAAATGAAAAGAAACTAGTAAGAATGTTAGATTTGAACGACACGGTGAACAAACCTGACCTAATGGACATTCACAGAACACTGCCTACAACTGTAGACTGCTGCTTCTTTCAAATGCCTATGGAGCACCAGTATTTACAAAAGTAGACTGCATGCTGGGATGAAAAACAAGTCTCAACCAATTTCAAAGGACTGAAATCTGACAGAATATTCTTTTACCACAGTAGAACTTTTAAAAAAGATTTTATTAATTTATTTTTAGAGAGAGGGAAAGGGAGGAAGAAACAGAGGGAGGGAAACATCGATGTGTGAAATACTGACTGGTTGTCTCTCGCATGTGCCCCAACCAGGGACTGCGTCTGCAACCCAGTCGTGTGCCCTGATGAGAACTGAGCCAGTGAGCTTTTGCTTTGCAGGATGATGCCCAACCACCTGAGCCATGCTGGTCAGGGCTCACTGCAGTGGAATTAAAATAGAATTGTAATGGAAAAATAACTAGAAAACTCTAAAATATTTGGACAAAAAGTGTCATTTTAAAATAAATCTTGGATCAACAAAGAAATTGCAATGGGTACTAGAAAACATTTTGAGCTAAGTTATAACAAAAGTTACCCAAACTAAAACAGTGCTTAGAGGAAAAAATGTAATATTAACGCTTATCTTAGGAAAGTAGAAGGGTTGACAGTCCATTTTGTAAGCATTCAGCTCAGGGATCTAGGAAAAAGAAGAGCTAGCCAAATCAACAAAATGTAGAAGGAAGGAAATAATAAAGATAAGAGCAGAAATTATTGAAATAGAAAGCATTTACTTGTGGCACAAATTAAGTTTCCTCATCTGTAAAACAAGGATAATAATTGAACCTACATCACAGGGTTATTCTGATGATTAGATGAACTAACACATGTAAAATCTTTAAAATGGTGCTTGTCATATAGGGAGCACCTAACAAATATTCCCTGCAGCTGCTACTACTATAACTACAGTTATTACAAGACAAACTGTTAGGCACATATTCTTACTTTACATGGGCCATGAGGAGTCCAGAGGTCCTAACCAATGGGTATCTAGTTTGCCAGCTGACACAGAGACATTCCTATGCCATGGAATATTGTGTATGGTGAAGTATCCTTTTCAGTATAAACTACACCCTATTACTCCTCTGCTGAAAGTCTTCCTAATTGCATTTAAGGTAAAATGCACCCTCCTTATCATGGTCAACAGGGTTGCATTACCTGATCTCTGCCCACATGTTTAACCTTACATACTTCCTTTTCCTCACTATGCTGCAGATACTTACTCTTACAGAGTCTTTGCATTGGCCATTTCCTTTAGCTGAAATGGCATTGCCTCAGCTCCTTAAGTGGAAAATTTCTTTTTTTTTTTCTTTCAGAGTCAGCTTAAGTACCACCATTCCAGAAAGCACTTGCCTGACCACTTTATCTGTAGTTGGATTCCCTCTGCCCTGTGTAGTTCTTTGCCTCAGCATCTGCTAATTTTCTTCATAAACTGTCTGCAAATATGCAATTATTCCTGTGTTTTCTTGTACTTTATCTCACCCATTAGACTGTTATCTTCATGAGGTTGGGCTCCTTGCCTATCTTGTTTAGAATGCAATGGTAGAGTCTGATACAGTGACTGGTGCATAGTAAGTATTCAAAATACTTATTGAATAAATGACTGAATCTGTTAGGGTAGCTGTCTTGAGCAGGAGGTTGTATGAAATGACATCTACTGTCTTATTTCTAGTCTAAGACTTTGTATATGTGCGTGGCTTTATTTGTCCTAACTTGCTTGTCCTAGGCAGAAAAGTGGTAAACTCCAGGAAGTAAAGCCATGTGCCCTAAGTGCCCTAAGAGGCAAGTTCTTCCACGTGGGTGAATTTGTGATGCCATAGGGTCCCTTTGTGACTGGAGCTGTGTGATAATAACATGTGATCATCTTCCATTTGTTATGTAGGTATCAACTCCTCTCCCCAACTCCAATGCTATGATAAAGGACTTTAAGCAGGCCAAAGATAAAAACTACACATTAATTAAAGTGATGCTTTCTCTCTTAAAATTTAAATATGATAAATAACAGCTTTCTGGTTGTCGATAATCATCATTGTTAGCACTAAATTAGCTGTCTGTTATGGTGGTTCAGGCAAGTTGTTCCATCGATTTTAGCACTGGTTCCCCTGCTATGGAGAATATAAATCATCACTGAGAAAGACGGTGTTTCTTTTATGAGTTCTCCTAATATCAGCCTCAGGCTATGAACTGTGGATGGAGACATGCTCTTCCAGCTGAGATGTCTTCCTCCTATTGTGCCTCGGTTTTTCACACCTCACAGCCATGTCATTCTCATCAAGCACAGATGGATGAGCCCCCACATATATAATGTGGTACCTGACTTTTATTTTGATAATTCAATCTCCTTGCTTTTTTTTATAACTGAAGGCTCCATATAACTGCTTGCAGCTGGGTAGTTGTAATTTCCATGGAAAAATGTATTTTGCTAATTACAGGGCATTCTTTTTTTGTTTTAAATATTTTATTTATTTATTTTTAGAGAAGGAGAAAGAGAGGAAGAGAAACATCACTGTGTGGTTGCCTCTCGAGTGCCCTCTTCTGGGGATCTGGCCTGCAACCCAGGCATTTGCCCTGACTGGGAATCGAACCGTCATCCCTTTGGTTTGCAGTCCAGTGCTCAATCCAGAGAGCTACACCAGCCAGGGCCATTCTTTTTTTGTGTGTGTATAGAACAATATTACCTTCAGGAGTCATATTTATGATGACTAATTTAAAACAGGCACATATTCACCCAGGACAGACTTAGATACTATTGAAATCTGGTCAGTATTAGGTGTGATACTTGTTCATCAGTTTGAATGAATGAAAATAAGTGAATTTTTTGAGGGGGACAAAAATAGTATGCTGTATGCATTTGGATAGATGGAAGTCAACGCTGGTTTAAAATTAAGCAAGCTACTTAATGTGTTTCTGGGCTCCAGGCCCCCCCAGGCCTCTCCCAGTGTTGACCTGGTATTTGAAGGTAAGTGATCTGGACACTCGTAGAAAAGAATGCTTTGCTTGTACTGTGCACTGTGTCTCAGGGCCTTCCCACCTTGCTGAGCAAGGGCAGCCCTCCCTCTGGTTCCTTCCTTCTGCTGAGAGCAGCTTCAGACCAGAAAGGCTGAAAATATGATGGACTCAGATCTGGAAAAGCTCTATGATTTTAAGATTACTCTTAATTATTAAATAAGGATAAAGCTAAATTCCATATTTGAAGAAACTACCTTTATCCCATACACTGAGCTCCAAATAGAGGAGAAACAAACTTGAGAGTAAAGCATAACTTTTCTTTAAAAGTAATCCTTATGAATCTGCTTGTGAGCCCATTGAAACTGTGAATCTCATTTCTGAAAGGAGACCATCCCTTTCGCATATCATTCAGGGTGTGATTGCCTATCAGCTTTTATATGTGCACCTGCTCATTTTTCTGATTCTATTCATTGCAGTTGCAATTCATCAACTAACCTTAAAAAATCTTCCCAACATAAACTCCCTCTTTGTAATTGCTTTCCTTCTTTAAATGATGTGATTCTGAGGAAAGATTTATAATTCTGTTAGTGAGAGGTGGTGTAGGGAAGATCTACAGAGAGATATCCATGCATGATCCTTGCAATTATGTGACAGATGGCGTGAAGACCACAAGGCTTTGTCCTTGGAAAATAAGGGGAAGTGGTCCTGCACTGTTGTTCTCTTGCCAAAGGGCGCATGGCTGTAGTGGAACTATAGCAACCCAGATGGGTTGGCAGTCAGGACTCATTCAGGTCCTGACTGTGCAGTTGACCAGCTAGCTCTCTGACTTGTGTCAAATCACCAAGTTGCCCTAAGTGACAATGTCATTACTGTTAATAATTTTTTAAAGATTTTATTTATTTATTTTTAGACAGAGGGAAAGGGAGGGAGAAAGAGAGGGAGAGAAACATCAATGTGTGGTTGTCTCTTATGCGCCCCCTATTTGGGGCCCTGGCCTACAACCCAGGCATGTGCCCTAGACTGGGAATTGAACCAGCGACCCTTCAGTTCACAGGCTGGCAGTGAATCCACTGATCCACACCAACCAGGGCTGTTAATATATTTTTTTGCTATTAACCGTCTCATAGTTGTGAGGATTAGATGAGACCATGCATAAAAGGGAGATGCAAATGGAAATGATTATTATTATTATTACTACAAGGTCTTTATAACTTTCATTGATTTTTTACTTTAAGTTCAGTGTTGTTGCATATTAGTTGTCTTCCCTTATTTTTCTGGTGGTAGGAGAAATAGTGAATGGATAAGCAGGCCTTTACAGTTTTTTCTTGGGACTAACCCAAACCTAAATCCCTGCAATATATCTCTACACTACAGGCCTTAGAAAAGATAGAAAAAATGCTATCAGTAAACCACAGCATCCCTGGCATGCATCACCCTTGGTCTGCCAAATCTGGACTTAGGACTCTGAATAGCATTTCTTTTAGACTTCAAGAATAGCTGAATCTAAAAGAAAAAATAGAATCCTTTCAGTTGGAGCCTATAAATGATTTTTATTTTATTATTTTCTTTTTCAAGTTATTTCTAAAAAGAGGCAAGTGGTACTTAATAAAGCTCCCCACTTTTGCTCAGTAACTAAGCTACAGGTCCATTCTGTGACTATAATCTTTAATTGATGGGTGCTTGGTTTCCATCTATCAGTAGCTTGTCTAAGGGAAATTATATTTAGGAACAATTATCTGAGAGACTTGCTCCCTGCCTACCCACTTGGGTATTTTATCTTTAGATTTAGTTAGATGACTAAAGGCATATGTTACTTTAGCTTCTAAAGAAGGAATGCCCTTCCATGAACAGTACTAATACATTATGTCCTCAGCTACTTTTTTAAGTTGTTGCAAAAAAAAGCATATTAAATCAACTTTTCATTTCAGTTAAAATGCTCTTGAGGACATTGTTCAGGTTAGTACCCCCAGTACTGTGTAACGTTGCACATGAGCATTTTGATCCCAGGAAAAGCTTCGTCTTCCCCAAGGCACCCTTCTCAACAGTGAGACCTGTGTACTCGCTTGGTGTGCTTGCTTGTCATTCCAGCTTCTGAGCAGCTTGCAGTCAAATCTGAAACTCAATGATGGCATTAATATTTACTTTAATAATTAGCTTATTTACATGTATTTAACCCTGTTCAGTTGTTACTCATATCTTTTGTCATAAGCTGTATCAATGATTTTTATAAAGAAGCATTATAAAAGAGAAATACAAGAGTAGCTATTAATAATGATAGGATTTACAGAAGAAAAAAGGAAAAGGGAAAAAACTATTATTCTTATCATTATTATCATAGGAGGCTATAATTACTTATTCATGCAGGAAAATAAACTAATAGTTATTTTTACTTATATTAAAATGCTTTTAAAAATTATGGAATGTTTTAGTCCTGGCCAGGTGGCTCAGTTGGCTGGAGCATCCTCCTGTGCACCAAAAGGTTGCAGGTTTGACTTCCGTTCAGGGCACATAACTGGGTTGTGGGTTCGATCATGGTTGGGTTGCTTATAGGAGGCAACCCAATTGTTTCTCTTTAACATCTATGTCTCTCTCTCTCTCTTCCTTTTTCTTTCTCTAAAATCAATAAAATATTCTAGGGTAAAGATTAAAAAATATTTTAATCATCAAAGAACTATAGAGAAAAAATAATGTGTACCCATGTGCTCACTACCCAACTTTCATAAATATTAATATTTGCCACATTTTTTTCAGGTAAAACATTTTTAAGTAATAAAAGTTATGGATATAACCAAATCTCCCCTTCTAGCCTTCCTATTTCTTCCATTTCCTTTTCTACCTGGACATTTATACATTACTGTATCCATCTGCAATTCTGCCATTCAATTTTTTCTTCAGCAAAGTTTTTTATTTTTATCCATGTAAATCGACTTAATTTTTGCTAATTGCTAAATTCCCTTGTATGATCACACCACAATGTATTTCTTTCCTTTACTGAGGACATTTAAGATTTTTTCACGTTTCCCTCTATAGCAAACAATACTGCTTTGCTCATTCTTCTTCTGGTACACAAAGGAGAGCGTTTCTCTAGGGTGTATGCTTAGGAGATGAATTCCTGGGTCATAGGTCTCCATTAGTTAATTGATTTATTCATCAACTAATCCAGTGCTTATAATGTGCCTCATATTATTCTAGGCACTTGAAGATGTTGCTTTGAATAAGACAGTCAAAATTCTTGTTTTAATGAAGCTTATATTCTGAGGGTGAAGTGGTAGAAAAGATAGACAATGAACACAATAAATAAACAAAACACAAGTATGTTAGATAGCGACAAGTGCTCGGGAGAAGTACAAGCGGAGCAGGTGATAGGAAGTATATATGTGAAGAGGTTTGCAACTTTCCAAAAGCTGGCAAAGATGATCTCATTATGGTTTTAATTTTCATATCTCATGTTACCAGTGATGAGGAGCCTCTTTTCCTTTGTTTAAAACTGTTCGTATTTTATGCACCCCTTAAAAATTCCTTTATTATCCATCGTTGATTTAAGTCCTTTACATTCAAATGCTCCTTAAATGTGTACAGACTAACACTAGGTATATATAAACTTATGTTTAGCTCTTACAGCTTGTAGTTCTTATCAAAACAAATGTACAAATTACCTACAATCCTCTCCTCTGCAAAGCCAAACAACTTTAAGTTAACATAAGTAATTTAATGTGGTACACAGCATTAGTGACTGTGGCTTAGGTTCTCTTGGGTTTGGTCTGTTTCTCACACTGGATGCCATGAGGTGATGCAGTTCTGTCACCACTCTTCTTTCCGAGCACTGAAACACCTCTGTTCCTCCGGCATACTGTGAGGTCATCTGGCCCACCCTTGGTGCAAAAGCTGCATCTACTTCCGAAGTCTCTCTCTGTTCATTGCTAATTAGCTGGAGACAATTAAAGTGGATCTACTTGGCACCAGTGTAATTGCAACACAAAGACAAAAACAGGGTCTGTGGGGCTGGCATTTGGTTTTCAGATGGTCACCCAGATAATTCAGAATATGTTTACTTTACATTATCAGTGAAATGAATACCCCAAATTAACAAATTCTCAATAATATAGTCCCACTGAGAATATGTAGATAACCCCAAATGGGTCATCCAACCCCAGTTTGAGAAACTCTATTCTAACACTGAACACTAATATGAAATACACTGATTTTTAAAAATATATATATTTTATTGATTATGCTATTACCATTGTCCCAATATTCCCCTTTTGCTCCCCTTCACCCAGAAACCCCCACACCCTCAGGCAATCCCCACACCCTTGTTCAAGTCCATGGGTCATGCATATAAATTCTTTGTCTACTCCATTTTCTATACTACACTTTATATCCCCATGGTTATTCTGTAACTACCTATTTGTACTTCTTAATCCCCTCACCTCATCACCCATTCCCCCTTAACCCCCTTCCATCTGGCAACCATCAAAATGCTCCTCATACCCATGATTCTGTCTCTGTTCTTCTTGTTTGCTTAGTTTGTTTTTTAGATTCAACTGTTGATAGATATGTATTTTTGCCATTTTATTGTTCATGGTTTTGATCTTTTTCTTAAATAAGTCCCTTTAACATTTCATACAATAATGGTCTGGTGGTGATGGACTTTGTCAGTATTTTCTTCTCTGTGAAGTTCTTTATCTGTCCTTGGATTCTAAATGATAGCTTTGCTGGGTAGCGTAATCTTGGCTGTAGGCCCCTGCTTTTCATGACTTTGAATATTTCTTGCTAGTCCCTTCTAGCCTTCAAAGTTTCTTTTGAGCAATCAACTGACAGTCTTGTGGGAAACTCCCTATAGGTAATAACTAACTTCTTTTCTCTTGCTGCTTTTAAGATTCTCTCTTTATCTTTAAACTTTGGCATTTTAATTATGGTGTGTGTTGGAGTAGGCCTCTGTGTCCATTTTGTTTAGGACTCTCTGTGCTTCCTGGACTTGCATGTCTATTTCCTTCACCAAATTCAGGAAGTTTTCTATCATTTTTTCAAATAGATTTCCAATGTCTTGCTCTTTCTCTTCTCCTTCTGCAACCCCTATGGTGCAAATTTTGGAATACTTTAAGTTGTCCCAGAGACTGCTTACATTATCCTCAATTTTTTGAACTCCTTTTTTCTTCCTGTTGTTCTGACTGGTTGTTTTTTCTATCTTATGTTCCAAATCATTGATTTGATTTTTGGCTTCATCCACTCTACTGTTGTTTCCCTATAAATTGTTCTTTATTTCAATTAGTGAATCCTTCCAGTAAAAATCAAGGCTCAACTACAGGAGATCTTTTTTACGCTGTTGAGGTCCTCATTGATTTCCTCGAGCATCCTTATATCTAGTGCTTTGAACTCTGCATCTGATAGATTGCTTATCTTCCTTTTGTTTAGTGTTTTTTTTCTGGAGTTTTGATCTATTCTTTGATTTGGGCCATGTTTCTTTGTCTCCTTATTTTGGCAGCCTCCCTGTGTTTATTTTATGTATTAGGTAGAGCTGTTATTGAAACTGGAAAAGACACTGGCATTCAGGCTGCCTATTACTACTAAACCCAATAAGCAATGACAGTGATTGAATCTTTCTGGGCCCCTTATTCAGATGGCCAGTGATCTGAGAAGATGGTGTGTTCATACCCTAACAGACCATCTTGCCTTCTCTTTCCAGGCCAGACTTTTTATACTAGGGAATAAACAAGGTGCGGTGATGGCTTTAAGATTCAGGGAGGATTAGGTAATAGAAGCTGCAACATTCCTGTCCTGAGCAGTTAGCTGTTTCCAGGGGTGGTGGTCATCTGTCTCTCCCTGGAGCACAAAGGCCTGGATGCCTCCAGTTGTACCCAGGTGGTAATCTTTAGCAGTGCCCCAGGAGGTCAGTTGTTTTCCCAGGAGCCAGTATGGGTCTTATCTGTAGTTTCTGAAACAGAAGCTTTAACATACACATTACTTGCTAGACTTATAACTTTTTACCTTAAGCTAAAATTTTCCAAGTCTTGAGTCCCCTATCATTATGACTCTCTGTTTTGGTATCATGTCCTAATGCAGTAGGTGTCCTGTAGGATCCAGTAGCCCATACTCCCCTATCACCCAAGCTGGGTAATTGAAGTGAGCTTTTTGTGTACACTGGGTATACTCTTCTCCTGTAGTTGAGCCTTGATTTTTACTGGCAGGTGGAGAGTGATTTCCCCAGGCCAGTCAGCAGGAAGAATTTTCTGTGACCACTTACCATCAACCTTCACCCTTTGTGGAGGATCAGCTATGTAGGGGCAGGGTGGTGGTGCTCTGATGTGGTCTGTAGCTGTCCAGTGGGGTTTCCCAGGTAGTGCAAGCCAAGGTCACCTCCAGGGTCACCTGTGTTCTGCCTGCAGCCACCCTGCTTGGTCTATAAATCAATCATAGGTGGTTCCTACTTGTGCTGGGCTTGGAGATGGCCAGGCAAAACCAAGCTGTGAATCTAGGCTGGCAGCTGCTAGTTCCTGACTTGGGGACACTTAGCAAGAAGTATGGGGCCTGGGGACTCACTGAAGCCAACTGTTGTTTGTTTGAGAGGATTTAGGAAGTTGTGAAGCAGCAGCCAAGACCAGCCGTTCATGTGGAAAAGTCTGTGTTAATAACTTGGATGGGCCTGTAAGTTGATGGGACAGAGTCTCAGGGGATCTCCAGGGTGGATCAAACAGTGTTAGTCAGGTTGATGGAATCTCATATGTGGCACTTGCCTGCTGGCTCTGTGGCTCTGTTGGGGGAGTGAGTGTTCAGAAAAGGGACAGTGGCCTCTGCCCACCTCTCTGTCTGGGTGAAAGCTGTGCCCCAGCTATCACCTTGATACCAGACACTTCACTTTCTTCCTGTATGCCAGTAGGTGGTGCCTTTCAAGCTTCTACCTTGGTGCTGGAGCTCACAGGGAGTGAGTCTGAGTAAGTCTATGTGTGAGTTCTTTAAAAGGAACTGCTTGGGACTCCAGACATTTCTTCCACTGATTCAGGCCCTGCTGGTTTTTGCAGTCAAAAGTTGTGGGGACTTATCTTCCTGGCTTTGGAACCCTGGAGTTGAGGGCTTGATGTGGGGCTAAAGCTCATTGCTCCTGAGATATCCCTCCTGAATTTTTATATACCTTTACGATGATGTGGGACCAGTCCATTCTGTGTCTCTGCCCCTCCAACAGTCTGGATGGATGTGGTTTCTTTAATTCTATAGTTGTCAGACTTCCATTCAACTCGATTTCTGACTGTTCTGAGTAATGGTTGTTTTATAATTTGTTGTAATTTTGATGTGGTTGTTCAAGGAGGTGAGCTGAGTTTACCTATGCTGCCATCTCGACTGGAAGTCCTGATTTTTTTTTTTTAGGGTGTATAATTACCCTGATGAGCCACATGTACAGGAGTGGGAAAAAGTAGGTTGTAATGCAAGTAAATAATACAATAATTAATAAATAATAGTGTCAGAATAAACTTACTCTTATGCCCTACCTCTTGCTAAGTGTCCCCAGGTCAGGAACTAGCAGCTGCCAGTCTAGATTCACAGCTTGGTTTTGCCTTTTGAATACCCACAACTGTAAACCTGCTTTTGCCCATCCTTGTATTAGAAATCTTTGGAGTCTTTTCCCTAGTTTGGAATTGCACCCTTGGTGAAGCTCAAAATGAGCTCCCCTTTGTTACAGAGATGACCAGGCAAAATTTGCCGGGCTGTCCTTCATTCTATGATGCTCTCCTCATTACTAGACTTTCTTGTCTTTCTCTTCCCTCCAGGGTACAGATGCATAAAATTGGTCTGTTTTATTTTATTTTTTAAATTTTATTTATGTTCATTAGCTGAAACTCTGGTACCTGTTTGTGCTTTTGTCATGCGGTTGACATATTCAGTGGAGAGACAACTCGAGACCTCTGTTATCTTTTATTCTTGATTGCTGGTAAATTTGTGGGTGCATTCCTGGGGGTGAAAGACTAATGCAACTGCCCATCTGGATATGAAGAAAATTTTCTGTTTCATTATTCACAACTTGAATCATCAAATATTCTTTTTGCCAAGTCAGGTTCATTATATAGATACTGAGAATAGACTTTATTGTAATACATATTAATAGTATTGATAGCAGTGGTTTTATTGAGAATTTATTACTTGCCTGTTAAGGTTACTATAATAAAAAATTAGTACAGTTAGGGAATTTTGCTCAAATAAATATGAGAAATTTTCCATTGAATGTGTGTGTGCTCATGCACATGTGTGTGTGTGTGTTTGAATCACGTGTACTCCCAGATTCTATAGGTCAAAATCAGACCAATATAAGCAGTATCATATGGTTTATGCATATATTTGTATGTATTTCAGATTTCAGCAGTCTCACCAAAGTAGTGACAAAGACTGTAACATCTAGTTTTCTTTGCTTAAAAAACAAGATGTTCTTTACATAAAATATTTTAATTTTGTGAGCTGAGAGGTGGGCAAAACACAGCAATCAGAATGTCCTATCTTACAGAAAACCTGGAATGCCTTTGTCCTTCATGTAGCTAAATTCTTTCAGGGCCCAAGCCTAATTTACCCATTAAGGTAGCAGCCTCTGTTCTAGCCCATAATGAGGGTACTTTCCTCTGACTACAGTGATTTTTCCTTTGCTACATTATATCAGTGAATAATTCTGTATCGCCTTCTTTCTAAATAAATTGTAAACTCCTTGGGAACAGACACCATACCTTGACTCTCTGGCCACACAGTATTTGTTGATTTGTCCTAGCATTTGACTTGAAGAGCATTCTGAATAGGTTTTAATAATTTAAGATGGTGGAGTAACAAGGAAACACTTTCAGAGGACTAGGAATGTTGCATCTTGGGAAATCAATCAAGGATTGACCTGCTTTCAAGGAATTTACAGTCTCCTTGGGGAGACAATACAGTCACTCATGAAGATTTAGTGAGGCAAAATCATGTGTTTTAGATTCTCTTAAATGCTCTATTCCAAGCGGAATGGTAAAAGGATGCTCAGTCCACCAGACTGGGTCTGTGCTGGCTAAACTGAGCACAGGGATTTTCACTTATTGATTTTAGTATGGCAGTGATATACATTTAGTTTATAAATAATTGAAGTCATTCAGTTATCTGGTTTGTACACTTATATTGATAATAGGGTGGCATTTTCCTCAACGGGCTAATGTGAATAACTTATAAGTGCACAAGTCAGATTTTAAATATGTTCTAATGTTCACCAACACCATCTTAACAAAATGCCTCCATATCTCCAATTTCAATGACAATTATTAAAGCTCAGACAAGACCTTCAGGTAGTTAATGACAGTTTTGCAGGCAACGATTTTTGCCTTTTGTCTTTTCTGTTTTTTTTTTTTTGAGAGAAGACGGTGCCCTAAAAGAGAAAAAAAAGTGGTTCACAATCAATGCTCATGGACCAGACACCTAATCCAAACTTAACCAAAAAGTCAATATTTAGTTGTACCTTATCAGTGTGGAAATGTCAAGTGGAGGAGGAGACACAGACAAATTTCCAACTGGTTTCTCATTCTGATGCTCTGTTGTTCAAAGCTCTGCGGCAGAGTTTCAGCGTCAGATAAGACAAAACTGCCTTTGAGGGAAAAAAGACCACAAATGGCAACACTTGCAGCTGCCGAGACCACAGTTTAGGAGAGGCAGATAGACGCTGGAGGTGCGTTCTGAGCTTTCCTGGCACGTTCCCCTGGTCACCTTCCCTCCTGCGTGGTGCTAGCGCTTGATTATCACTCGCAGCAGGAAGCCTTTGAGAGACAGCAACTTGCTGAGGAAAGTCGTAATTTGTTGCCACCCAAGACAATTGACACAAATGGTTTGCATTCTGAATTTGTTATGGCTGGGAGCAGTAGACACATCAAGTGTGACTAGTGGCCTGTGGGTCTGAAAACAGGGGTTCCAATCAGGCCTCCTTGAAGCTATGGCCAGTTAATACATAGAATGAAGGTTTCCAGTTGTTTAAGAACTTCAGAACCCTTTCCGAATTCCATCTCACTCCACAGGACTCCAGCTGACCTCGCCCATGTGATTGTTGTTCAAAGTTGTATCTTGTTAAAAAAAACAAGGTTACATGGAAAAAAGATGTAATGATACTCATATTTAATGAGATGGTTGTACCGTCGTCGCTGAGATATTTGGTTATGGGGTAAAGAAAATAGTGTAAGAAAGAAGGATGATGACTTAAATGCTCAATATGCATTGTTACCAACCGACTTTTAAAGGAATTGTGGGTGGGCTTGGCATTTCATGGAACATGGAGATCTGGAAATTGCTGGTGGTGATAACATTGTTTCATCTAGAAATCCAACTGGAAGGGATCTGCATGAACTAGATTCACAGAACAATGAGGCCTAAGAGTTGGGCAAGGCAGAGGTACCAACCATTCTAAACGAACTGCTCGTATGGTAAGGTGCTTGTTAAATGTGCAGATTCCCATTAGCTTCCCCAGAAGATTCTGATTCAGGGAGAGAGACTGTAGTGGGATTTGGGGGCCTGTATTTTTCTTTTTTAAAGACTTTATTTATTTATTTTTAGACAGAAGGGGAGGGAAGGAGAAAGAGAGGGGGAGCAAAACATCAATGGGTGGTTGCCTCTCATGTGCCCTCTACTGGGGACCAGGCCGGCAACCCAGGCATGTGCCCTGACTGGGAATTGAACTGCGACTCTTTGGTTTGCTGGCCAACATTCAGTCCACTGAGCCTCACCAGCCACGGATGGAAACCTGTATTTGTCAAAAGAGTGCTGGGCGATTTTACCATCAGATTTGGAAACATTGCTCTACAGTGTCCTCCAAAATGCAGGTTACAGAGAAGGTGCTCAGCAATGGAATGAATGAATGAAAAAAAGAAATTTAGTGAGTGTGCCAGAAAGGGGGTCTCAGTCCCTGATTTGGCTACATGCATGATGTGCTGGGGCTCCTGGCTTTGCACAGCTAACTCCCAGTCATGGGAAGAATGACCTTCAGCTGATAGAGGTCAGGTTTTCTAATGTCATGTGAAATAATGCTCCCCTCCTTATCCTTTATTGGGATGTCATAGTGACATATGCACAAAAAAATCTATGTTTTAAAAAAGGAATGAATGAATGCTAAATGTTAGAAACAGAAATAAAGTTGCTTAAGTCTCCATTAGGAATAATTCTTTCTTGTGAGTGTTTCCTGCCGTAATAGTTCCCACCAGGCATAAAGCTTCCTCCCTCTTTAACCTGTCCATAAAGGCACAAAGGAGAAGAGGTGTTGGGAGCACTATTCTGATCTTCATGTGGATGCTGCAGCTAACAATTTCTGTACTAACCCAAAGCCACCCAGTTCTTCCTATTCTGAGGCTGTATGTGACATTAACTTTGCTATGGTCTCCAGGGGAATCACTTTGTAAGCTCCATGGCAAACAGGGAGGATCTCCCTCCACACAATTTATAATTCCTTGTTACAATAAAAGCCTCAGAGATATGGGAGCTGAGGGAATGGGCTGGAAGTGAGAGAAAGAAGATGAGATCTGTGCTTTTAATCCACTGTAAGGTCCTCTGGCACATGGCAGGTTATGGGACTGGACTAAAAAGACCCAATCACCCCTTTTGTTCCATTTCTATGGTTGCCTGAAATCATTATGGGGCTAATTTAGGGCCATCTAATTTTTGCTGAGGAGAGGATAGATGACAACACAGGACAAAAGGAGCTCCAGTGAATTTGTTGAAACTTGTCATATTCTATCTTTGTGACTTACTGGAGGATTTAGTGAGTCTTTTTTGGGAGAAAAGACAAGGCAGAAACAAGGAAGCTTGCAGGATGGTCCAGTAGTGGTTCTTAAACTTTGCTGTATGTTAAGATCACCTGGGCAAGTTAAAAAAAATTCAAGTACCAGGCCCTATCCCATAGCAGTTCAGTTGGAGTCTCTGGGGACCTGAGTCAAGCCTTACTTAAAAAAAAAAACCTAGGTAATTCCAACGTGCAGCCCAATTTGAGAGCTAGTGACTTTTAGACTGATTGTATATTCTACATCTTTTCCAGCTTTATGTTATTTCCTCTGCCTGGAATGGCCTTTTATCCCTTCTTTTGGTGAAGACCTGCTCATTTTTTAAATTTTTATTTAAAAAAACCATTTATTTTTTTACTTTTACTGAGAGAGGAAGGCAGGGAGAAACATTGATATACGAGAGATACATTGATTGGTTGCCTCTTGCACACTCTAACTGGGGACCTGGCCCCCAACCCAGGCATGCGCCCTGACCGGGAATAGAACTGGCGACCTTTCAGTTTCTGTGATGATGCCCAACCCACTGAGCCACACCAGTCAAGTCAAGGCCTGCTCATTTTTAAAAATTTGCTAGGAATATACTTTCCACTGACAGAGTTTATTCATTCATTTTCTCAATGCTTCCCCCCTCCATGGCAATAGCACTCAGTGATGACAGTACATTTTGATTATTTAAATTATAATTTTTAATTATTTTTCTCCACAGACTGAGTTTCTTGAAGCCAGGGATCATGTGTCCATGAAACAGAGGATGAAATTAAGAAATGAAGAGAGATTCCTCCTGTTTCCCCTTTATCTTTCCTGACAACCTCAAGCTTGGTTCTGTGCAAGGGGATGTTGCCTGGAAGCTTCTCTCTCTCTGAGCTTTGGACTCAAGTCACTTCCCAAGTGGTGAAGCTGAGTGAAGGAAAGGTCCTCAAACCTCTGGAATTAGTATTGTTTTCCTTCAAAACTCTTTGCTTTCTTTTGCTTTCAGAGTTCTATGCAAAACTCTGTGCATAAGTATAGTGAGTTAATTTGCATTTTAGAGAATTCTTACCTGAAAAAAATCATGTTAGTTTGTGTTTTTCCTAAATCCAATCCTGAAACAAGGATTTGGGGGCAGGGAGTTTACTTTTCAGGTGGTTCCAGGAAGCACATTGAGGGAGCAGGGCTATGAGATGGAGATGGGAGGAAAGGCAGTGGAGTTATTTCAGGAGTGGGTGCTTATGGACACGTGAGACTCAGTCCTGCTAGGCACACCCTAAGACTGTAGTTCCTATAAGGGGCAAGGAAGCTGGGGCATTTATCCATTATCCTGTGCAGTTCACAGGTGCAGGCTTAGTCCTGGAAGAATGAACTCCCCACTATTTCTGGCTTATTCTGGGAGTGGGCAGAGCGTGCTCCTTAGGCAGAGGACATCCCCAGGCAAAGAGACACAGATGCTTGAGGCAGGAACCCATTGGTTTGTGAAGGGAACTGTCCACTAATGATACAGGCAGCCAAGGTTATAGAAATGTGTTGAGAGGTTGTCAGTGGGGCACCAGCTGTCTGTGGCACAAGATGTAGTTTTCAGTTTTGAGGAAGCTGAATTTAAGTTCTCTGAAGTTATAACTCACTCTCTTAGGTGCCATGAAAACAGATCTTTAGTGCTTTGGGCTTTTTGTGGCTAATTCTGCTTATCCTCTAAATTCCCATCATAGATCCACCCTGTCAGAACTTTATTTATTTTTACAATTCTATAGCAGCTGTTCTTGGATGGTCCTTGTCATCATTTTCTGGTGGTCTATTAGTGTACCTGAAAGTATGCTCTATCTTTCTTGACCCCCAAATTCCCCAATAAGCCATATCACAACACAGGGATAATTTAGCTCTATCTTTAGCATTCTCACCCTTACCCTGAGGTACTTATTTTCTTGTAAGGGATGTGTATCTGTGGTGGGGGTGAGGGTGGGTGTTTGAACATGGCCATGAGGCTATACGGTGGTTTTCCTTGAGGTTCAGCCATGTTCTGGGCATGTTATATTTATGACGGGCAGGGCATGTCTGAAGGCTTTTTGTAAAAGGCCTGAAGGTCATTCTGGGAGATTATTGTAAGGGTCAAGGAAGCAAAGGGTAATGACTTGCTCTAGTAATAAGCCTCAGTCATCAGAGGAGAGGGGCCATTCTGAGAATGGTATGGTATCTATGACTCAAATTTGTCTCTAGTTCTGGCCACTGTTTAGATCATGTCTCAGTCCTACAGAGATGAGGGGTGAAAGCTATAAGTGAAAATGAAAAGAGTTGTTTTGCTAAGACTCTGTTGGACACTGGAGGTACAAGCAAGATTACTTAGGGCCCTCTCTAACAGAAGGTAATGCCATTGAGAGAGGAGCGAGTGAGAGAGTGAGTGCACTTCTCTTGCAGCTCCAAAAGAGTACATGGAGGGATTGGAAAAGGGCAGGAGGAATTAGAAGCCACATGGTGTCTGACAAGGCTTGCTCCTGACCACAGGTGAGATGCCCCCAGGGATTTACTAGAGTTGCCAGAGCAGTTCTTGATTATGGGTGTATCTGAGAGATGAGGGGAAAGCCATGAAATCTGGGTTAGCTGATAAATGCAACCTCATTTGTTGCCATAGGCCTGTGAGGATGGAGCAAACTCTAGCTGTAAGAGAAATATCCTGCTCAATATTGGTAAATTCATTGCTTTCCATAATGAAGTTTAGGATAGTTATATATTGCCCACTCCACAGTTGGTGCTCATAATTTCCATTGAATGAAATAACTTTACTCACACTTGATAAACATCAAGAATGAGCAAAGATTGGAGAACTGATCCATGGTGAATTCTAAATCCCCTGAGGGCAAGGAAGGCATTGGTTATTTATTTGACATATTGTACATAAATAAATGCATGTGATAAGAAAACATTACAGGTATCTAAATGATTTTATCACTATGAAAACTTCAGTCATCAAATTACTGCTGAAAAACACTTTAACAAATTACTCTTAGTTTTGCATCATTTACTAACAGAGTTTCTTGGGCAAACTATTTAACATCTCTGAGCCTTGGTTATTCCATAACATTGAGATAATGTTATCTACCTACTGATGCTCTTGAGAATATTGAAGATAACTTACGTGAAATGCTTAGTACAATGCTTGGGATGTGGCAAGCATTTAAGAATAACAAGAAGCTACCTAAAATATCATAATAATAGCAGTAATAACAGATAATCCATGATTATGCTAAATATGATCCATCTAGGGAACTGCCTGTACTTTTTAAAAAGTTTTTTTAGTTGATATTCTAAGAATATATCTTTACTGTAACTTTCAAAACTATTTTAAAGCCTTTGTTAATAGACTCTTGTAAAAAGGAAGTTTAAATATATTCTCTACGTCCAGTGGTTTTGTTTTATCTATTTTTGACTCTCTCAAAAAGCATCCACAGGTGAGTGAGGCCTCATTTCCCCTTCCATCAACTGGGTTCTTTTCTGCTTTTTCATATCAGGTTTTGCTACTTTGCATCTCTTTCAGCTAAACCACTACCTCAGACTAGGGTCTACTGTGTACTTCTTTCAGTATCTCTTGTAAGCTGCCTGAAGAACACTTACTGGAGCCGTGTGAAAGTGCATATTTTCTAGAATACAGAACTATTTTTAGCTTGAAGGTAGAGCTGTGTTTTTCCTTCTTGGCAAACTCCTTTCCTTTTGATGAAAGCCAAACCTTGAAGCTAGTGGTGACAGGTCAGGGTCCTAATTGCCGTGCTGTTAGAAATAAGGAGAGATGTTTATTGTTAATCAAGTAAAGGGCAAACCAAATTTCATCGGTGTAGTAAGATGAGCCCGCTCAGTAGGCTGGTCTTATAAAACACTTTTTCTAGCAATCCTGGGAAAACTTGTGAAGTGGTAATAATAAAAACAGCATATGGTCTTTGCAGGAACTTTGTCATACATGAGCAATGTGCTGTGGGTGTGGTAATGAACATCAGGTGTATTTGACTCAAGACTTCTAAACTTGGAGAAGAGGAATTTTTCTTCTCTTTTTTTTGCACATATTGGAATGTGTTTTTACATTTCTGGTATTTAAAAAAATAACTTAAGAACAACGTTATTTTTTTATTCCTTATTTGGAAGCTATACTGGTCAGCATAAGAAAATACTTAACTTAAGATCTTCAAAGGAATGCTGTAGAGGTTTGGAAAGCATTTGCTTTGGCTTGAAGCGAGTTTGGCTAGTGAAGTGACAGGCACACAAGAAAGAACAACAGGTGAAAAAATGTGGAGTTTCTTTCATCTTTCAAAGGATTTTCTTGATGAATTGAAACAGCCATGAAAATAAGCACTGGCCTTCGTGCCCAGTGGCCTACAAGTGCTTAGCGTGGGCCAAATCAGAATCAGGCAGGGGCCTAATGGAAATCAGGCAGCAAGCCTAGGCCTAATTAAATGTGTGCCGCCTGCCCCTACTTTAAAAAAATTCCCTTTGGCTCATTTTTTTTAAACAAAAAGTCTGGTTTTGTGGTAGAGAGATATTTGTCTTCTTTGACTCAGCTAGAGTTAGTAATGGCTAGCAAAAGCGAACAGTGGCATTACTTATTCAGTAAAACCAATGAAAATTTTGGTTGGCTAAATAGATTTTCCTGCTGGCCTATTTCTTTTCAAAACTACTTATAAAAATGAATAAATTTCTGGACTAAGGTAAATTATATCTCTTGAAGTGGTTGAATGCGAGTCAGAGACAAAGTTTTCATTTTGTTGGGGAAAAATATTGCAATTGATTATAACCATGTTTTAGAACAGCTTTTACAGATGTTGAAGGAGGGAGGGGTGGGGGTACTGGGGAAAAGAAGGTGAAGGGATTAGCTAAAGAACCTATACGAGTAGCCCACGGACACATACAACAGTGCGGCAAAGGTCGGGGAGGGGGGAGGGGGGCTGGTTGGAGGTGGGCATAGGTGGGCAAAATGGGGGACATCCGTAATGGTGTCAACAATAAAAAATTTTAAAAAATGTTGAATGTGCTTCAGCAGTTTCCCAAACTGGTTTAAAGGAGTCTTTGGGATCTGAGTCATGAATAATTTTCTGACTAAGCTCACAAGATAGATGTCTGCACAGAGTTCTGCACAATTTTAAAACATGTTTGAATAATGGGAAATTGACCTAAGCCTAGAACATTTTCTCCAAAGTCTTAGTTCACAGAGCGGGTACAGAGGCCCTGGGACTGGATCACAGACTCCTAGGCCCTTAATTGGGAACTTCTTTCTTGCCAGTACCTCCCATGAAGAAGTTGCTGCTTAGTTTATTATTTGAATACAAATAAAACTTTCATGTAACTCAGGGAGATAACATAATTTATTACAGCACGTTTATGAAGTTCTAGGAGATGCCTGAATTATAATAATTGGTGAGTCTGTTTTGTGTCTTACTCCAAAGCCTCTGCTTAGGGAGCAACTTTTGAAGTCAACGACAATGCCAGATTTGGAACAATTCTAGAGGCATCTGTTTGGGGTGCGGCACGGAAGAGGATCAGCTCTGCAGACGGTAGAACATTACATATATGTACGTAACATGACAACAAAGCAGTTGAATCCCGTGACAGTTCACTTCTTTTTAAGAGAAACACAAATGGCAGGTCTGCCCTCACAAGTCAGCCACTATCAAAGCCTAGTCATAAACAACAACAACAACAACAACAACAACAACCACAACAACACACCCTGAGGATTCTAAGAAGGCTGGTGCCCTGTTTTCCTTTTGAGATGCTTAATGAAAAGCTGCACCAAAACATTTCTGTGGATTTGAGGATTTTGGAATAAGCAACAGGCAGGAACAGAAGCCCACGTGCTCTGTCGTTACTGGCTTTAATTGTTTTGGTTTCAAGCTTAGCGGCAACATGTTCCTGCCAAATGCATGTCCGTGCGCACGGGATGTTTTCTGCTTCGCTTCACTCAGGCGTTTGAAGAGAGGCCCTGGTTTGTATCAGTCAGACATCATTTTAGTGTAAGAGAAAACATGCCCCTTGGAGCAATTAAGGGATCTCAACTTATCATTAGAGTGAAGAATAGGTTGCAATATCTATTTAGCATAGGGGTTTAGAAATTAATTACTGGGATAGGCCACAAAATGCTTCACTGTTTTCTAACGATTAAAAACTACAATTCGACAATTAGTGAAACATTTGTCAGGGCAATACATTTATCATTTATCTTTATTAGAAAGGGATCGGCAAACTCTTTTTGTAAGGAGCCAGCTAGTTAATATTTTAGGCTTTGTGCCTTTATAGCATGAAGGCAGCCACAGATAATAAGTAGATGAATGAGCATGCCTGTGTCCCAACAAAACTTCCTGTATTGTGTATTATATTTGATATAATTTTAGCATGTCTTAATACCTTATTCTTCCTTTGATTTTTTTCACCATTGAAAAATGAAAACAAAACATTTTTAACTCTGGGTTGTATGAAAACAGGCCATTTTGGCTTGAGGGCCATAGTTCGCTGCTTCCTGCTTTAGAAAAGAAGACCCTGTTATTATTTACACTAAGATGTCTGAGCATTACGTGAAAGAGTAATGCATTTTTTCAACTCCTAATTATTTTATAGTTTTGTCCCAATGATAATTATTGTATAATTTTGTTCCAATGATTATTGCTTTTTCGATGAGGGTTATTTTAAAGCACAGTGTTGGGCTGAGTGAGGACGGCAGCCTGAGGGCTGGCTGAGTGGCCCAGGGCTCACACATGCGGGCCCCACTGTGCTCCTCTCCTTGTGCTCCACTTCCGTTCCTCAGTGAAAGGAACTTGCGCCATTGCTTCACTTGTGGCAGTGAATAAATCTGTATAATTTTACAAAAGACCAACTGCGTGGCTTCTTTTGCTGCCCGAAGACTTGAGTGTTGAGCTCTTCTTTATAAAAAGTTTCCATGACAATCTGGCTTGAGAGAATGACAAGTTTGCCCTCATGGGGAATTTCTCATTAAGGAAGCTTTTCTTTGACCAGGAAGCTTTATGGGGGCTTAATAGTGGGTCAAACAGAAAGGACCAAATAGGACCCTTTCATAAACTGTACCTTACATCCACTCTGGCCTGAAAGAGAGCTTGTTTCCTCCTGTGTGTGGCAAAGGGGTGATGTTCAGAAGCTGGGAGGTTAGAGAGGACCACCATGCTTCCCTGGGGGGCTTGCTTCCGAGTGGTAACCAAGAGACCCAGACACAAGCATGTGCTATTAATATACAGGCTGAGCCAAGAATTATTGGCCCCTAGTTTTCCCTATTGAAAAGCGGTATGTGGGATGGAGAAGCAAGTGGGCTATGGGCTTGATTATCTGAGTCTTTACCACAGCTCAGGCACTTACTAGCTGTGTAACATTTACCTCTCTGCGCCTCAGTTTCCTTCCCTGAAAAAGGAGCATGGTAATAATGTCTATCTCATAGGGTTGTGGGGATTATAATTAAGTAAATTAATATATACGTAATGCATTTTTAAACAGCACCTGGCACACGGAAGTGAATAATAAAGATAGCTATTGTGGTGATTTTCTTTCCTTTTTAGCTTTGAAAACATGTAAACGTTTTTTTTTTTAAGGGAGATACCTTCCCTCAGGTGTAATCACTCTGACAATATCCTTTGACCTGTTGTTTTTCTTTCTCAGTCATATCACTCCTTTGTTCTGCTGACTATACCTTTCAGCCACCTCAGTTACTCTGTCCTAATGCCCATATTGGATTTTGGCCTTTATTTTCTTCCCACTTACTGCACTTGGTTATAAACTCAGTGTTCTCCTGGGCCTGAACTGAGAAACACTTGGCTTATATGTAAAAGGGAAATGTAGTTCATCAGGTGTAACCTAATATATTGCCATGTAGTCGTGGCACAGCCCTGTCTGGGTTTGGTTGGAAATCTGCAGGTTTTTAGGGCAGGTTTTTAGTAAGCTGCTCACTCCGTGCGCAGAGCTGAGAAGTTGAAGGGGTAGAGCCCAGGGAGGGGAAAGTGGTAGTGTTCTGAACATGGGCTTTGTGTCTCACCATTCTTTCATAGGGTCCCCAGAGACCTAGTAGAACATTCTGTGTTCTAAGGGTCTTCAGTAAGTACTTTGTGCTTGACTATATATATTGGGTTTGGATTTCCTTTCCTGCCAACTGCTTTTTGTGTTGGAGGGAGAAGTCGCCTTAGCTGTTACAGTGCACTGTTTTAAATCTGGCTTAAGGTTTGCTGTCTTTCCTCTCTGGCCTGTTCTGCCCGTGCTCTGGAGCAGGGCAGGTATGCACGGTTGTTGAAAGAAACTCTTATTCTGGTTAATTACTATCCTGGATTTGTCTATTTCTATTTTCTTGGAATAAAAGCGACATGCTATGTTTTTGGACTACTCAATATACAGAAACTAGGATTTTTTTTCTAGAGAGGATGCATATAGGTTATGGACAAAAGCAATTATGAAACATTTCAATACACTTGTATAGAAGAGGCCATGTTGATTAGGGTTACGTGGGTTTTGCTCTTTTGGATGACTCAAAAAGTATTTCTTAGTTCTATAAGAAAAAACCAGCATTAAATACTTCCTTATTCCTTAAAAAATACAACACAGGCTTAGTTTCTTTTCCCACCCCCTTCCCCCATATTTCTTTACTCCCTATGTATCTCATCCATATGAGACACTCTCCTTGTCTTCAAAGGGTACTTTGTATATTCAAGAAATACCCAGAGAGTAGCAGGGAATGAGACTCTGCCCCAAACACAGTTTTATTTGATTGAAACTATTCATCTGAATGACATTCGCTATTGTGTTAATCGCTTATGCTGTAGGCTCATGTAGAGTTTACATTCATGTATTGATGCTTCTTTCTCTAGCGTACTAGGTTCCTACTGTGTGCAAAGGGCCCAACCAGGGCATTTGGACAACAAGACACACAAACTCCTGTTTCTGTCAATCATTTCAAAGGTAAACTATTCTCTGCAATATTTTTAGTGTAGATTTTCTGGAGTGCAACAGTGGTGTTCATGATGATTCTGTTTATTTTTTTTTTGTAAGGAAAAGAAAAAGAAAAAAGTATCATTTTTAGTGCTTGTTGCATGCTAGGGATTATACAAAGGCGCACAGTGGGAACTGAATGCATCGAGCCCTGGGCCACTCGGCCAGCCCTCAGGCTGCCGTCCTCACTCAGCCCAACACTGTGCTTTAAAATAACCCTCATCGAAAAAGCAATAATTATTGGGACAAAACTATAAAATAATTAAGAGTTGAAAAAATGCATTATTCTTTCACATAATGCTCAGACATCTTTTTTAAAATTTTAATCATTGTTCAAGTACAGTTTTTTCCTTTTACTCCCATTCCAGCCCACCCACCCAACCCTCCCCACTTCCCTCCCATTACCACCCTCCCCCTAGTTTTTGTCCACGTGTCCTTTAAATTTGTTCCTGTAAACCCTACCCATTCTCCCCTGAAATTCCCTCTTCTCTCCCCTGTGGTATAATGCTCAGGCATCTTAGTGTAAATAATAACAGGGTCTTTTCTTCTAAAGCAGGAAGCAGCAAACTACAGCCCTCAAGCCAAAGGGGTCTTGTTGTCTGTTTTTTATACAATCTAGAGTTAAAAATGTTTTGTTTTCATTTTTCAATGGTAAAAAAAAATCAAAGGAAGAATAAGGTATTAAGACATGCTAAAATTGTATCAAATATAATACACAATACAGGAAGTTTTGTTGGGACACAGGCATGCTCATTCATTTACTTACTGTTTATGGCTGCCTTCACACTATAAAGGCACGAAACTAAAATATTTACTAGGTGGCTATTTACCAAAAAGAAGAAAAGTAGCATTTTTAGTGCTTACTACATGCTAGGCTCTTTACAAAAAAATATATAACTTCATTGAATCTTTGCATTAACCCTTCAGCACAAGTACTATTATTATTTCTTATTAGTACTGAGAAAAACTGAAGTTTGGAGACTAAGTCTTTTGCCTAAGCCACACAACTGGTAGGCTGTAGAAAGCTAGGATTCATAACTAGATCTGTCTCTGTTCACTAACCCAAACTGCCTCCCTTCAAGCAGAGATGGTCTTTGTTAAACAGCTGGCAGAAAATGCTCACTTGGGACATAGAAAAGTGTCCTCCAAATGTATTTCACTTAAAATTGTTAAAGAAATAGGTGGAAAAATATGTTGCTTTCCCAGAAAAAAGTGCAATTACATGATTAAAGTACAATTAGATTTTAAAATAAACTGTGTGTATAGGTATGTGTAATCAGAGAATTAGACATTTAAAATGGCTATTCCACAAAATTAATCAAATCTATAGTCTTTGTTAGACTGAGGTATAATTTAATAAGTACAATATAGGCTGAAAAAAATAAATAGCTGCCTGTTTGGTTCTAAGTATAACAGTGATGATCATATTTTAGAATATTTTTTTAATTATAGAAAAATTGCCAACAGAGGAACAAGAACTCAGAGGTTTTTGCAAATGCTTAAGAGCAGCCATAAGTTCTTGCTGCAAAGCAGAGACAAAGCAGTCCTCATTTTTGTGCCAGAATTTCCTTTTGACTCAGATGGCCAGGTCTACAAAAGAGAAAACGGGGAGATTTGCTATTCTAAAAAGGTTTCCTGATATGCTTAGGGGAAAACGTGTAAAAGACATGTGAATTCTTCTAAAATAGGTTATCTGTGGGTTATCTATCTTATTACTGCACAAAATTCTTTCACTTTTCTCAGCCTTGGTTTCTATTTTTGTCTGTGAATGGTAACAACTTCTCTATCTAGGTTTTTGAGGTTAAATGATATGCAAAAGTACTTTGGAATGGTTAAAGTGTTATTCATATGGAAGAGTAAGTACATGTAGACAATATTCTTTCAAAAATTTCCATTATATTTTCCCCTGTAGTAATACAATTTCTCTCCCTGTCACCTTCCCCCATTATTGCCCCAGGGAAGAACAGGGAGAATGTCACCAGGGAAAGGGAGAATAAGAAAGGGAGATACTTCTTATCAGTCAAAAGGGAAAAGTTGAAGATGCTTCACATGTAGGAGGCAGAGGGAGAGGAGAGGAAGGAAGGAAGGGAGGAAGAGAGGGAGAGAGAGAGAGAGAGAGAGAGAGAGAGAGAGAGAGAAAAGGATGAAGGACAAGAACTCAGCACTGTGTACTGGCTCCATGCATGAAAACTTTCACAGGGTGAGTAGAAACATCCAGAAATTTCTAGGAGAACCTGGAATTCCCCTCTCTTGAGAGAATGGAAACTTCTTAGAGAAGTTCTGAGGCCAGCATGACCTTCCATGATGTATAAAGAGCAGAGCAGGATTGTGAGGGAAGGGTCTACCTAGATGGTCCTGAGCTGGTATTTCTAGTGGTCCAGGGCCTGTGAAAGGAATGTGCAGGATTCAGGAGTCCTCATGAACCAAAGGGAGAAGGTTCGAACATTTGAGAGAACTGGTAGACTAGCACAGGTCTAAAACACTCTATCATCCATTACACAGATGAGTATCAGAAAGTCAGATAATACCAACTATTGGTAAGGGAATTGGGAAACCCTCTTGCACTGTTAGTGGAAGTCTGAACTGGAGCAACTATTCTGGAGAGTTATCTGGCAGTGCTTAGAGAAATCTGGTCATATGTGCTAAGATTCCACTCCTGAGTATAACCATTAGAGCCACTCTCACACAGGACCATGAGGGAACAGGTTTGGGTGTGTTTACTGATGCTCTCTGTGAGAAGGCAGCAAGTTGGAGAGGACTGAGGTGTCTATTGCCAGGATAATGAATTAGTCATTTGTGGGACAGACATATGTAGTAGAATTCTATGAACCACTTAGAATTAATTATCTAGATGCGCACAAAGCAACATGGAGAGATCTTAAAAACACATGTTGAATGAAAAGAGAAAATGTTTTATAGAAAAATTTCATGTATGTGAATGAAACACATATGGTCACACAAACAACTTTACATATTTCTCAAAGATACAAACACACCTAAATACATTTATGTTTTATGAACATTAGTGTGGATGCCTTTAGCAAAGAGGACAATGGGAGTTAGGATGAGACATTAAGGGGAATACAATAAAATTAATAAAACATGGTCTAGGCCTTGTGAGGTTGGATAGCAGTGTGCCATGTGTAAGATATGTGATTAGCTCAACTCTGAACCTTAGGATAAGAAGCAGCAGCTGCAGACTGTATTTCTGAGTCACAGTGAACACATGTGGTGGTGGTATGTCATGACGATTCCATTCAGGAGAGGTGGTCTTGCAGGAGGTGAGCAGCCTCTGTGAGTAAGCTGCTAATCCATATCACATAAACAGGCAATTTTAGGACTAGGATGAAATTTAGAAAATTGCTTGTTATTTAGTTCTCTGAGGCCCTGGTAGATGAAACATTTACCCCTTGAGATTAATTTTTCACTGACTGATCAAACCCAATGTACTGTTTATGTTCTCTGTAACAGGAATTTTAAAGTACATAAATTTTTAAGCAACAGTCTGATATCCAAAAAGATACATTACTTTCATCTAAAATAATTTGAAGTTCAACCAAGTGAAATACAGCTACTATTTAAGCTCCTTATTTATAAAATATGGATCCAGTTAATCAGATTTATAGCGTGAAGTCGGAACTCTCTCTGATGACTAGCGAAGGCAGTCCAATGTTCTTAAAATATCGTCCTCTATGGTCCTCATTTTTCACTGGCTGCGTGCTAGCTATCAGTTTATGTTTCTGGATCTCAGTTTCCTCATCTGCAAAATGACTGGACTAGTTCATTGCTCCCTAAAAGCGCTGTGACTTTACAATAACAAAACCAAAAAAGATGACTAACATTCTACTGAATAGGAAGTCACCCCGCTGAATTACTGATGGCCTGACAGGGGTCACCTCAGGGCCAGGAGAAGCTGACAAGTTCTAATTTTAAAGGTAGGGGTGAGTCAGATTCTGCATTTCCACTGTTATCTATAAGTCATCCAGGGTTTTACAGAATGAGGCATTTCTAAAATTCCAGTGAATTATTTTTAAGAATAGAATTTTATGCTGGTGCCTCAGTCTAATCTCATTATCAGAGTCCGAGATTCTAGATGGTTTTAGCAGTAAAATTATCACTACACGTTTCTTTGGGTGTTCCAGTATAAAAATAATTTGGATGGTATGCAGGATGGTTCTGTAGTATCATAGTAATAATAATAATAGTAACAATAATAATTAATACTTTATAACACTTGCACAGACACTATGCTAAGTACTTTCAAATATTAATGCACTCCATTTTCACAAGAACTCTGTGAGACAGGTACTATTGTTATGTCCTTTTATGGAAGGCAGAAGAAAATGAGGCACAAAGAAGTTAAATAAGTTGCTTAGTTTCGCAGCCAGAAAGTGGGAGAGATGAAATTTGAACCCAGACTGTTTAACCCAAGAGCCCATGCTTTTAACCAGTAGGCTTCTCTCTCTAATAGTCAATATAGTGAAGTTCCAGTTTACACCGAATTTTAATATCATACTACAGGTTTTTCCAGATTGTATGTTTTGAATAGTGTTTCCATTACTCCACCAACAATTTTTGGAGAAAGATAATCAGAAAAAAACCTCACTGACTTGACTCCCTTACTCTGATTCTTCCTTCAATGCTGCCTCTTACAATAGTGTATCTAATATTTATTTAGTTCTTCCTCTATACCACACTGAGTGCTTTGTGCTTATCAGCTTGTTTATTGCTTGTGACCCATATGAGGTTTGCATGATCATTAGCCCCATCGAGTGGAAGCTTACAGGGGTTATGTGGTTTGCATGTGGTTATATATCTAACGAGCACCCAGAGGAACAGCCTCCGGCTCCAGTGCTGAGCCCCTCGCAGGACTGCTTTTAAGGGTGCTTCACATTCAGGGACTTGAATTGCTTCATTTCTAAAGTAAGACATTTGCTCAGATGTCTTCTAATGCAATAACCAGCATTAATTCTTTATAATAATCAGTCTTATTATTCCTAACGGTCTTGGTTCCCCACTTAGTACTGGCTAAAGCAGAATTTTAAACCAGGCTCAAAAATTTTGTCTGTTGTTGGCTTTGGCAAATCATAAATCTTGAACATATTAAGCAACAAAACAAGATAATATACAGGAAACTGTATCTTTATTCCTTTTCTCAGAAAATATTTAAAATCAAGCATTGTTACTATTTATACTGTGAAGGCTTTCATTAATAAAGAATTTTTTTAAATAGTAAAATTTTCTTTAAAAATGATAGTATTTTACATCAGGGGAGGAATTTTTGTGTTAAACCAGATGAAGTTTTGCTAGTATTCACATCTGTAAAAAACATCTTTCAAATTTGGCCCTGAATTTCTAAAGCCCTTGAAGCAAGCTGTCATAGTGAAAACTAGCAGGAGACTGAGGTAGAAAAGGGGGCGTGACTAATTGCCTGGGAACATTGACCCTTGAAAAGAGGTGGAAGAGTGGGGTGAGGAAGTGGGGTGGTGTGACCTTGGATCCTAGATGCCTTGTTTATATATCGTTATCATGAATCTTCTTGCTAGAAGTAAAGTGTTGGTAAAGTGGCTTTAGTCTGCCAGAGACTCTTGGCCTTGGTCCAAACCTCACTGAAATATTATCAGAAATACATTCTTTACCATGTATAGCACTTGCACCTTCTTCTAATGAGGTCCACACGTGGTAGCCAATTAGGCAGGACACTCCAGAGCCTTGGACAGGGGAGAGCATGCCCTCTCACTATCTGCCATGTAGGGGTCATCCACCCAATGTGGCTTTGTGTGGCACGTCCAGGGGACTGAGGTCAACGTGTTGTTTTGTGGGGGAGAAATAAGTAGCATTATGTATATTCGAGCCTCAAAAAAACATCTAATTTTTGTATTCTTATTTGAGGAAAAAGAAGGAGATTTAAAGCTCATTTTACTCTGGGACAAAGCTATCATCTATTTCATATTACAATCTAAAATTAAAAATATCCTCCCTACCATATGGCACTTCATGGTCAGGTATTTCAAGTCGTTTTCCATCTGGGTTCCTTCCTTCTGGAAGGCCAGGCCTTTCAGGAGGGCACAATGCCCAAGGAATAGGGTTTACCATTTACTCCCTGCCATCCAAACCCTGGCCCAGATGGAGGCAGGTGGCCCCCACGGCATCACTAAATTCCTTCTGATTCACAGAGTTCTAGGGGATCCACACCAGAGAGGCTCCCAGAAGTAGTACAAGTTTGTTCATCATTCTCTGACAGTGAGAATCACCCCCCCGCCCTTTTGGTTTAGTTGTGAAAAAGCATGGAACTCAGCTATGATAGGTCAATTTCTATTCTTTCTTCTTGGTCACAACTTAGCAATTCACTGAAATTTTCCTCAGTCTAAGATGTCTCAGCTCTCTGTGGAAATGAACAAGATATCAAGAGCTAAGGTCCACCTCTGTTTTTCTTCCTTTGATTTTAGGTTGAATATTTCCCTTTCTTCTCTAGCTGAATAAAAGTTGTATTTCTTTTTGCCATCTTCTAAAGTCTTGAGAAAACCATTAAACAAAATCTATTTTCTTTTCTCTGGCCTGTATGTGAATATATTATGTGCTACTACAGTAATGGCTTCCTCCTTAGTTATATCAAGCAGGGCCAGCCCTTGCTTTACACCCTGGGCAGGACCATGAGAACAGCTCTCTGGTGTTTGAAGTTGGCTGGGTCTGGTCAGTGGATGCACCTAGAAACCCAAAGACAGGATATTAGGTGGGCTTAACTGACACAATTAATTGTATGTATTAGAAAGCTTTGTTCAATAACTTTTCCTAGTGTAACCCCCTTTATTTTAATTTGAAGACCTGCTTCAATAAAAGTCATTTTGTCATCAGTATGAAAGTTTTCTGCATAAAAATCTGGCCCCATGATGGCCATTGGCAGTTTAGTAAGATTCAGATGGCATTCAAGCCATCTGAAAGACGTAAAATTCTTAAGCATTCAATAAACATCTCCCAATCCTGGCACAAAATATCAGCAAACTCCAGATTCACATTTTGCTTCCAGTAGATGCTTTGATTTACAGACACGTTAAAATTGCATAGGAAATATAAATATCCAAAGTAAAAGGCATGTGACAGAGACTATTTTACCTGTCCAGGAATATTTTAGACTTTGATGGTAAGAAGATGTGGCAGCCTGGCACATTTGGAACTCCAGAAGGGAAAGAGAGCTAGACAGCCCTTAAAGAAAGACATATCGAATAGCATCATCTCCAATGACTAATGAATATGGTTAATACAGTATATCAGGAAATGGAATGCTCTCATTTTCTTTTTTTTTTTTTCTGGGAGTACAAAGTTTATAGGAATCTAATGTCCTTTGTAAAAATATTTCTGTATTTATGGGTTATTCTCCTTAATGGCTATTCTCTCAAATGGGAAACATAGTTTGAGTCCCAGAATTTGGATTTAGCCTTAGCGTTTCTCTAAATACCAGTTGTCTGATGTTTCTTTAATATGGAGATTAAACGCAAACATGAAATTAGCTTCCTTGAAACATTCCCTTTGAACTTTGCTTTTCTGCTACCAAGGAGACGATCTTTTGAACGAGTGCCCTGCCACACTGACAGTGCGCTGAGAGCTTGGATGGGGGCCAGCCTTGCTTAGCCCTTTTCCTTATTTAGCTCGCTCAATATTATTGGCAGGTTGCTTCCACAAAAACCCCTATTTTCTAAGGGATTTTTGACAACTTCAAATAGGTTCGATATCTTTCATGGGAAGTTCTGCTAACTAAGCAGAAAGACTGAAGTGCCAATTACAGCAGCAGCAGAAGCAGAGTTGCTTTTGTTTTATTGGGAATATAAGGGAATCCTGTGCAGGCAACAGACAGGGCCCATAATGTCACTTTAAAAGTAAAATGCAACTGAGAGATTGTGGAAATTTCACTGTGTTCCTTTCCTGAATGGTCTTGGAGGACCTTTTTAGATAAATTCAGAATTCTCTAATTACTTTTATAACTTGGTGATCACCACCATCTTCCCTTTAAAACAGAAAATTTAGTTTTATGATGAGGGTGGCTCTTCCTCTACTTTGGCAATACATAAAAGTGATTGAATTGGCACTGTTTTTTTCTTAACTTTGGGGAGCGCAGGCTAATTGGAGTGATAGCCCTTTAAGTTAAACTAGCTATTTGATGCACTCTCCGAAATGTAAAGCCTGAAAAGTCTACAGCTCTTCACTTGTCATTTTGGTAGCATCATCCACTGGTGAACAAAGAATTATTTGCTAATAAGAAACATTGGTTCTTGTGTGTGTCTGTGTTTAATGAAGAAAATTATTTTTAAAAACAACCTGGCAGAGTTTGGGAATGCCACTGACTAGACACAGAGTAAATTTTCTTCCATTCACACCTCAAAGATACATTTTATGATGATTCTGACCGTATAAGGAAAGCTTCATGAATTTATTAAGGGCCTTTGTACAACAGTTTTGGATGTTACATGTAGTCCTCTTTTAAAGTAAACACACCACACCATACTCTAAGCCTAATAAAAAAGAAGGGAAATGATTTATTTTATTTATTCTCCATCCTCAAAATTAAAGTCCTGTTCATTAAACTGTGAGGAGTGGAAGTATCGTCCAGACTTATTAGGCGATGAAGGAGGGCCAAGCCACAAAGACAGAGCAGTGGGTGTAAAGTTGGGAATTATGGGAAATTCTATGATTCAGGAAGGAAAATGGGTAGCCAATAGTAGACAAAAGATGCTTGGGTTGCTGCTGTTTGGGTGACATGAACTGTGAAGAGGCGACTGGAACCATCCTTGAGTGTTCACTTGCTCGATGCCAATGATCAGCATTTTAATGGCCTTAGACAAAAAAATTTTCAGGCTGGCATATTGTTGAATTTCTCCTACTTGTCATTGTTTGTGATAGAGAACACTGGGCAATTAGAAATAATTTTAGAGGTCACTTTAAATTTATTAAAAATTTAATTTTTCCATAAAGTAAGATACACATGCACAGTTTTTGGACATACCTATATAAGTATCAGATTTTATTTGAACTCATGTATTAGGTTCTATGGTTTAGAAATTTTTTATATTGTATTAATTCATTTGGCTAAATGCTTGTCAGGGTCAAAATATCCTGTTTAAATATTGGGCAAAATAAATAACAATAATAGTCACAGCAAGTCCTCACCGGCAAAGACAAAATTTCAGGATTTGTGGACAGCTGTCTTGGGATAATAATTATTTTACATTGATCTTCTCATTGGTAGCTATCATTTGTTAAATGTTTACCAAGTCTAGGTAAACTATAAACCTTACTTTATTGAAGTGTTCTAACTGGCAGAGGCTCACAGAGCTTAGGCCAAGTGTCAGAGGTCATAGAGTGAGTAAAAAGAGGAGCTGCATTTGTGTCCAGGTCAGCCTTGCTTCATATTCTGTGCCATCATATATGCCCTGTCTAGCAATGCTAAACAGGTAGCATGCTAAAATGGCAATGCATTTCCTTCTTGCCTTCCTTGAACATCTTCTTGGCTATGCTAAGCAGGACTGACAGTTCTTGGAGTCCCTGAGAGGGCGGTGATATGAGAAGAAGACTGTGTAAAAGCTCTTAGGTATATACTCAGCCTCTGGCTTCTGACTCCATGATGGTGACCAGAAGGGTCATCCATGCCTCTGAGAGGGATTCTAGGCAGAGTAGATATGTGGAGCCTTTCATTCCATGCTCTTTTCCTTGCTAGTCAGCACAGCCTTTTCTGAGATCTGGAGACTCCAGGACGATCTTGGTTAGCTGCCACCCAGAGCGTTCCAGAGGGAGGAGTGAGCAGGATGCTTGGATTTCACAGTGGGACAGGCGGGGGAAGGAGGAAATCCCTGCTCTACCCTGGAGCCACGGGACTGACACAAACTGTAAGGATGGTCCACAGGGAAAAAGAACATAAAAAACTCTTTGATAGTTCTGGGGCTTACTGGAAATGTGCCCCCACCCACTTTTTTCTTTTTATAAGGAGACATTAAATAGGGATAGAAAAGTTTGTAAAAAACACCCTCGACAATGTGGCTGGCATATGCTTTTGGAATACGGAGAAATCTTGCATAACAAAGTTAATTTTTTTGGCATAATTAATTTTCTACTGGTTTAGATGGAATCATTCTGACAGTGGGAATCAGCAAAAGAGAAATCCTTCATGCAATACATTAGCGCTGGTGCTTGACATATTTCCTCCTCCCATCCTTTTCTTTCTTCCCATCCCTCCTTTAAAGAATGAGCACCTAGCATATATGAGTTTATTCTGGTCACTGGGTATACAAAGGCAAATCATTTATGGATCTTACCCTGAGTAATATAGTATATTACTATTACATGTATAGATAGTGTGCCATAATTAATATAATATGAAAAATAGAACATAGAGTAAGTGCACTAAGATGCGAGAAGAGTCCAACTCTTATTTATGGATTTATACAATGGGTATTTTTTATTTTAAAAAATTATTGTTGTTCAATTACAGTTATCTGCATTTACCCCTCACCATCCCTTACCCCATCCCAGCCAAACCCACCTCCCTCCCTTGCTTCCACCCTGCCCTTGGTTTTGCCCATATGTCCTTTATAGTTGTTCCTTTATAATGGGTATTTGTTAAGGACATGGGGACTAGGCATTGGGCCAGGGTTGGAGTTATGGCTGTGGCTACCCTCAGAAAATTTAAAGATCAGTGGAGCATGTAGACCTGTAATCAGGCATTTACAATGAGGAATGGCCAGGGCTAAGTGTCATTCTTGCAGCAAACAATTTCCATTGCCTACTAAATGCTGAGCATTACTTAAGAGAGGTTGAGATGAATTCATGGACAAGGTCTCCTCTGAGCTGGAAATGGAAGGGTGGGTTTGCACACAGAGATGGGGGGAGGAAATCACTTTTGAGAAAGGGGGGAGTTTTGGCAAACATTTGAGATTTTAGGAGGAAGAGGTTAATAGTAATAATAACAATAGCTAACCTTATGCAGTGTTTAATCTGTGCCTGGTACTGTTCTAAGTGCTGGGCATATCCTTTATTAACTCAAGTGTTCCTCCTGACATCTCTGTAATTTGGATGCTGTTGCCATTTCACATATTAGGAAATTGAGGCACAGAGAGATGACTTGCCCAAAGCCACCATGTTAGGAAGAGGTCAATCTGGGACTCAAATGTGGGCAGTCCAGCTTGCTGCATAGAACCTTGCTATAAACAAAGTTGAGGAAGGGAACCCTCATGAGGTGGAAAATTGCAAGGAGCTCAGTTTGACCTGAGATTAAGGTTTGTGTGGAGGAAAGTGTGGGAAATAAGCTGGCAAGGTAATTGGGAGCACATTATAAAAGGCCCTGAGAGTCTGGTTGTCAGTGTATCTTTTGCAGATAAAGAGGAGCCACAGAAGGTGTGTGAGAAGGCAGTACTGTGATCTGAACTGTGCTTCAGAACATTCAGTCTGAACCACTGTGTGAAATGAGGGGCAACAGGCACGGAGAGGAGTTAGGGGCTGATTGTGGTGATAGGAAGGAATGAGGCTCCGTAACAGTAATGAGAGAATTAGGAAAAGGGCTGGGGGTTACAGCGCCTGGGAACTTATTAGCACTCCGAGGTGTCGTGTTAACCCTTGGCCTATGACAGGCAGTGGTCATGAAGGGTTAAGTGAATATGCCTGCTATGGAAATTTCTTGGGCATTAACATTTTCCACTTTTCTTCAGTTGTATCAAATGTCCTTGTAATGGGAGAAAAAGAACAAACATCAAAAGTACCTTTTAACTTCACAATTCTTTCTAAATTTCTTTAAACTTATAGGCTATACTGCTGATTTGCAGACTTCAAAGTCTATGGAAGGATCAGGGTCAGATTGAAAAATTATTTCTTTCAGTTTGATAAAATATGCATGTGAATCCTATGACCTGCCAGTGAAATTATTTATGTGTCAATGTAACTTTGTAACACTAATTGCACTGTTTAGCGCCCCCTTTTCTCCCCTTTGTAGCTTTTTCACTGTTAGTTTCAATTTTTGCATATTACTTATGCTGTACTATACAGATTCCATGAGTTGTTTATGGATTAAAAATCAAGGTTTTTAAAAAAAAATTATAGCAAGAAGACTAACTAGAGTGTGTTCTTATGGACAATGATCGGAACTTTTGTATTCAATTTGTTGTGAGTTTTAAAATGTTTTATTTTTTATTATCTAATGAGAGCATCATCTTAATATATTTGTGATAATTTTTCTCAGAAGTAATACTTTATGATTTTTCTGTTCTTTTTTCAAATGGGAGTTACTCTTCTCCTTCCTACTGTGTGTGTGTGTGTGGGGGGGGGGGAACCAAGATAGAAAGTTGAGAATTGAGGCTTTCCCACATAAATTCACCATGTTTTCCTGCTTTTTACATATTTGTGGGACTCCCATTAGTAATAGTGTCAAAATATGTATGCTTTTGCAGATTAAAATTTTCCTTTTCTTTTGTAGATTCAATTTTTGTTGCAATTGATGGAAATATACTATTCAATGGTAGTGAACATTGTCTGTTCTGCAGTTTTTGTCCATCCTTTGCAGTTTTCCTTAGATTTGAATGCTAATTCTTGGTTATTTGATGTTTACACAATTATTTATAATAGTCTCCTTGTCTTTTTCAGAGCTTTGAGGCAGTATTGTGGAATGGCTAAGAGAATAGGCTTTGTGTTTTACCATTGCTTCTCAAACTTCTGTGTGCCTATGAATCACTGGAGGATCTTTTAAAAGTGCAAAATATGATCAGTATGCCTGGGGTAGGACCTAAAATTCTGCATTTCTAATAGGTTAGACTGTGAACTACATGTTGAGCACATTCTAGTCTTTATGTGTATTACTTCACAACTGTGTGACTTGGAGCAAATCGCTTAACTGACTTTTAGCTCATTTTCTTCATTTGCCACATACCATCGGGAGGCTGTGATGATCAAGTGAGAAAATGTGTGCAAAGAGCCTGGCACATGGAAAGTGTATAATAAAGTGAATGGTAGCTGCCATAACTTACTATTGCCTTTATAGGTAGAATGTCATCTTAAGAGCCTGCTGGGAAGCGAACGCTGTTGTTTGGTGACTAAATCTGGTTTGGGAGCAGAAGTTCTTCGTTGAAGTTCTGTCTCTTCCATCTATTGCTGTGGGGTCACAGGCAGGTCATGTCATCTCATTTTCATGGGTTTTATTTGTAAAATAAGAGAGGGTTGAACTAGAGATTTATGAGGTTTCTATCAACTTGAACCTGTGACTCTATAACCATTCACTGAACTATACTGTTCTGCTTTTTAAAATGTTGACAAACAATAGGGTGAATTATGATTATGTTTGCATTTGTTTCTTCTCTCTGTAAATTTATTAGACTTAATTTTGATTTGCATGGTCCCTAATAATTTCTCTCCTTGCCCCTCAGGTGTTGGTTATTGTTTGGAGAAAGTTCTGGAGGTCTGCTGTGGGTGCACATTGAAGCTACAGGTAGTTGTGATATATCCAGAGAAGCTCAATCAAATATTAGAGAAAACAAAAATTGCCGTCAGCTGCTTTGTAAATGAGCATGTCTTAACCATTATGATACCTTATAAAATCATTCAGAGTACTCCTCTAGCTTCTTGACTAATTGTCCAGTGCTTGCCTGTGAATTTCAACCTTAGAGAAAAGGCATCCCCTGATATTCTAATCTGAACTACTAGCACATTTTGGAAATTAAATTATTTTTAATGTGCCAGAGGTATCAAATGTAATTGGTATCACCAAAGGGAAAAGATCTTTATTAAAAAAAATAAATTGCTACATGGACAAGCATTTGGGAAAACATCTATTATGCAAGATTTGGTAGTCATGAAAATTTTTTTTAACGTCACATTTTTATTTGCTTATTTAAAAATATATTTTATTTATTATGCTATTATAGTTGTCCCATTTTTTTTCTCCTCTTTATTCTCCTCCACTCTGCACCCTGCTCCCCACCATCATTCCTTCACCTTAGTTCATGTCCATGGGCCATGCATATAATTTCTTTGGCTTCTCCATTTCCTATACTATTTTTAACTTTCCTGTCTATTTTATACCTATCATTTATACTTCTTATTCCCTGTAAAATTCCCCCCATTTTACACTCCACCCTCTCCTGCTGATAACCCTCTAGGTGGTCTCTATTTCTGTAAATCTGTTCATGTTCTAGTTGTTTCCTTAGTTCATTTTTGTTTTTGTTTTTTTAGGTTTGGTTGTTGATAGTTGTGAGTTTGTTGTCATTTTACTGTTCGTATTTTTAATCACCTTCTTTTTCCTAGATAAATCCCTTTAACATTTCATATAATGAGGGCTTGGTGATGATGAACTCCTTTAACTTGACCTTGTCTGGGAAGCACTTTATCTGCCCTTCCATTCTAAATGATAGCTTTGCTGGATAGAGTAATCTTGGATGTAGGTCCTTGCCTTTTGTAACTTTGAATTTATCTTTCCTGTCCCTTCTTGCCTGCAAGGTTTGTTTTGAGAAATCAGCTTACAGTCTTATAGGAACTACTTTGTAGGTAACTGTCTCCTTTCCTTTTGCTGCTTTTAAGATTCTCTCCTTATCTTTCATCTTGGGTGATGTAATTATGATGTACCTTGGTGTGTTCTTTCTTGGGTCCAACTTCTTTGGGACTCTCTGAGCTTCCTGGACTTCCTGGAAGTATATTTTCTTTCCCCACATTGGGGAAATTTTCCTTCATTATTTGTTCAAATAAGTTTTCAATATCTTGCTCTTCCTCTTCTCTTTCTGGCACTACTGTGATTTAGATTGTGGAATGTTTTAAGTTGTCTGGGAGGTTCTTAAGCCTCTCCTCATTTTTTAAAATTCTTTTTTCTTCATTCTGTTCTGGTTGGATGCTTATTTCTTCCTTTTGTTCCAAATCATTGATTTGATTCCTGGTTTCCTTCCCTTCATTGTTGGTTCCCTGTATAATTTCCTTTATTTCACTTTGTGTAGCCTTCATTTCTTCCTTCATTTTGTGACCAAGCTCAATAAATTCTATGAGCGTCCTGCTTACCAGTGTTTTAATCACTCTGCATCTGATAGATTGGCTATCACCTTGTCGCTTAGTTTTTCTAGAGTTTTGACATGTTCTTTCATTTGGGCCATATTTCTTTGTCTCAGGACACCTGTTATGTTGTAAGGGGGTGGAGCCTTAGATATTCACCAGGGCTTGGCAACCCACTTTTCTGCATTGTGGTGCTGTGAGTGGGGGAGGGGTCCGAGAGGCAATAGTGCCACTCGCTCGGTTCTCCGTTGGGTTTCAGTCACTTCCTCCTCTATCCACAAGCAAATTAGACCTTTCTGGTGCTGATTCCTGGGGGGTGAGGGGTGGGTTTGTGTACCTTATAGGATCCTGTGGGTCTCCAGCAAACTCTCCTGTGAGGCTGGGAGTTTCTCCTGCTGCCTCAACCCTCACAGGTTTTTTAAGTCAGAGGTTCTGAGGCTTTATTTCTCTGTGCTGGAATACTGGGTTGTGCAGTCTGTCTCACTCCCCAGTTGTTCCTCCTGGTTTACCCACATGCAAATGTGGGGCTGCCTGGTCCTCCAGCTGCCACCTTGCTGCAAGTCCTCTCCACCCTGGCTACCCATCTCCTCCCCTCCTACTGGTCTGGATGAATGTTTCTTCTTTAACTCCTTGGTTGTCCGACTTCCATACAGTTCAATTTTCTGGCAGTTCTGGTTATTTTTTTTTGTTTTTAAATTTGTTGTTTTCCTTGTGTGAGGAGATAAAGTGTATCTATCTACGGCTCCATCTTGATTGGAAGTTCCTTTCAAAATTTTCTTTAGTTTCATTATTAGCTTTAGGGTATGAACATGACTTTGTAGCAATGAATAAATAGAAATTTGAAAATAGGAGATAAGAAAGTTGATTTTTATTAATGTGGAGGAATTTCTCTCCATTTCCAAAAAGATTTTGAAGTAGCTGGAAGCTTTGTTAAAAATGCACTGTTGACAAAGAAATGGTGAGAGGCACACTCGCATACACTGCCAATAGGAAGGCACCTTTGTGTGACCTTTCTGGGAAGCACCTTGTCAGTACTTTTTGAGAGCCTTAAAAATATTAACATTCTTTGACCCACTAATTATACTTTTATGGTTCTGTCATAGCAATTAATATAAAATAAGAATACAGATTTTTTGAGGGTTTTAATCCCATTTCTTACAACAGTGATATGTTAAGCTGTAAGTTCCATGGAAGTGGTGGTTATGTTTGTTTGTCCTCATTGTAGCATCATTAGTGCCTAGTGCACTTGGCACATGCTAGGCATTCAGTAATATTTACCAAATAAATGAACCTAAATGTCCTGCAATGGGAAAAGGATTAAATAAAAGATGGTATATTATACACAACATAATATATGTGGCCATTAAAAATATGCTTTTTGGGAGTTTTAATCAGATATAAAATACTTATTTAAAAAAACAAGATAAAACACTGTCTATACAGTATGACATAAACTTTGTTAAATACATTTGTATAAAATTAAGACTGGACAAAAAGTCATAAAATGTCAAGTGATCATGTTTGCATTGTAGTTTGATAGGTGCTATATTTATTTTCCAAATTTTCTCTAATGCACATGTTATTCTGTAATAAAAAAGTTTGTTTTTCTTTAAAGTACAGCATTTTCCTCAAGCTATTGAGAAGACTGAATACTTTTTCTAAGTCTAAACAAGGATCCTTTTCTTTTGACTATATGTTGAATTCTTTGTTTTCTCTGCTTTAAAATGAGTTGGAAAAAAAAAACCCTAAAGCATATGTCTACCTGCGGACTTGCACACAAATGTTTAAATTAGTAGTATTTGTAGAGCTGTATACTAATATTCACAGCAGTATTACTGTTAATAAAAACCTACATGCGAACGTTCATAGCAGTATTATTCATAATAACCCAAACGTGGAAACAGCTCAAATAGTTATCAGTTGGTGAATAGATTAAACAAAACGTGGCCTATCTGTACAATGGAATACTACTCAGAAATAATAAAAAAAAAGAAAATGAGGTACTCATACAGATTATTACACAGATGGACCTCAAAAACAAAATGCTGAGTGAAAGAAGTCAGGGGCAAAGGACACATTATATGATTTGATTTCCATGAAATATCCGGAAAAGACAAGCCTTTGGGGGCAGCCGGTAGATGAGTGGTTGCCAGAGCCTGGGGACGGGAGTGGGAAATAACTGGAAATGAGTGTGAGGCATTTTGCTGGAGCGATGGAAACGTTCTAAAGCCGGGTTATTGTGATGGTTGCACAACTTGGCAAACTTGCTAAAACATCATTCAGATCTACACTTGGAACTGGTGAATTTTATGACATATAGTTTAATGCAGTTTTAAAAAACCATAATGGCATTGGACCAGTAAAAATCCACATAGTGTGAGAATGTAAAAGTAATATATTAAAAGAATATACACAAAAAGCAAATGTTCTGTATGTGATGGCAAAGCCATATGTTTTCTTGTTTTATAACAGAAAACTTGCTTTTTCCTTTAGATGCATTGAACAATTCTTTAAGAAAAAAGTGAGTCTAAGGTAGTTCAAAATACAACTCCTCCTATAGAATTATTTGAAGTTTTACTTAATGTGAAATTCTGGTGTTGCCACTGGTGTGCTGTGAATTTCAGCCCGTAATTATGACCCTGTTGTAAGTTTTCTGCTCTGGTTCAAACACAGCCCTGGGTTTATGCTGGGAAAGAGCTTCCTTTGATTAGGGCATTCCCCAGCACTTCCCAGACTGTGAGGCTCTTCCAGTGGAGAGTTCCCCTTGGAAAGTGGTTTTCTTTTAAATTTTTAATTATTTTATTGTTGTTCAGTTACAGTTGTCTGCATTGTCTGTGTAGAAAGTGGTTTTCTTCAAGCCTGAAAAACACTTTGCTTGATAGTTCTTTAGTTCAATTTATAATGAAGTCAGTAGTTAACAAAAAAAAACTTTTTGAGGTGTTCTCTTGTTTATCAATAGGACAAGTAGTCCCGGCCTCTGTTGGTGAAACTGCCAGAAGGAACAACAGCCCAGGGCCCAGGCAGGGCAGATGGTGTGAAAAACCAGACCAGCCTCTCTTCCTCTGAGGCACTGTGGGAGGCTTGAGTTACCCAAGGGTGGGGGGTTCTGCCCCCCCACCCCCCACCCATGCCTTCCCAGCCACAATTTGCCCTCTTACAGGATTTCCTCTGCTCTGCAAACATTGGCGGTTGCCCCACTGTGGCTCTGAATGCGGCACTCTAGTGTAACAGGAGATCCCAATCTGAACAGCAGAGATTGATTTTACTGTTGTTGCAAAAGGACGGGGAGCTAAGCGACCCCCTGATTCCTGGACCCTTAATGAGTTGGCATCTCAGCTTTCGGGAGGGTGTCAACTGCCACCTGGAAGGTACAGAAAAACGGAGGAACTTGCCTTTCATTGTCCATTTAGCTGTTATTTTGAAACAAAGTTTACTCTTACAATAGGCTTGTGTTCCTAACTATAAAGGCCAATTCCCTTACCTCAACTTCACAAGAGAGCAGTGCAGGCCAGGGGAGATCTAGACTCAGACAGAGCAAATGTCAAGCAGGCTCGTGCACTCCACCTGCAGCTAGACCTTCAGATTTCTCAGGTTGGCTCTCAGAGATGTTTGGTTTGGAATGGGTGGACAGGGTCACTTCTCTTTGTCATCAGTGTCCTGACTGTACAATAAGGACATGGTTTCCTTTCTCTTTCTCTGCAGTGTCTGTGATGACTTCTGACGGCAATAGTTCTGTACCTAAGGACTTTATTTCTCTAGAACCAAGGATGAAAAGTTAGGGAAGTCAGTGTGTTCCCCACCCCACCGCACCGGCCCTGTAACAATGACTCTCCGGGGCTGGGCTGGCGTGTAAACACCCCAGTTTAGGAGTATACATTTTACCCCATTGTCAGAGTTTGCCCAAAGGACTGAATTCCAGCTGGTTGCTCTCCATGGTAGCTGGTTTAAAAGCTCACCTTATGTTGACTGGCTTTCTTCCCTGCATTCCTTTCCACTTCTCTCCCTGTGTTCCCCGCACTTCCCAAATACACCCCTAGCAGTAAAGGCCTTTTCTCAGGGCCTGCATCTGGGAGAACCTAAATTAAGATGCCTCCGCACTTACTCTGAAGGATAAAGTTGGGTGGGGGACAAAATTGGAGCTAAGTTCTCCAGAGAACTGCCACCATTCTGCAGAAGTAGGACCTATTATGTAAAAATCTGAGTTTAATCTTATTGTAAATTAGAGTTCTTCTGTGGCCTGATTGGATACCCAGCTACTATGTATAAAATATTTTTATGGCAAATATGTTCCAAATTCCAAATAGCCTACTTCCAGTTTAATCTAATGCCCATATTTAGCTTCCTGTATTATTTCCATAATGTTTTTGAAAAAATTTCTACTTTTTCAAAAGCATCAGAGTTAATGTAGAATATGGACAAGCTTAGAGATCACAGTCATATTAAAACAGTAAAGACATTTTTAAAAATGGTTACTTTTAAGAAAATGCAAAACAAAAAAGAAATAATAAGACAATTTCCAGATGAACTGGAACAGAACTCTGATTAGAATTTCCAGATAATTTCTACTCATATTTTCTTTCTTCATTCCACCATCACCTACTGGGAGCCCACCATGAACCAGGAACTGCCTGGGTTCTGTGAGTGCGAAGATGAAAGACACAGTCCCTGTGAGTATGATCCCAGGATCTGGCAGGAAGGCTGACGGGCGGGCATGTACAACAATAAGAGTGGGGCAGGGGCTGAGGCAGAGAGAGAAGCACAGATGTTCCGAGAATGCAGCGAGGCTTTGTGTCCCAGAGAAGGTGACCTAGGGATGGGGGTATTATCCAGGCAAGGGTATTCTGACTAAGGTATGCAAAGCCACAGAGGTGGGAGACAACACAGACTGTCAATTATCTCCCAACAGCTATACCCCCTTCCTTCATTTTAGCGCTAAGCCTTCCATGTTTACCTGAGCACACGTGCAGCTCGAGAGTACAGGGTCCAGCCCAGTGTCAGGGCTAGTTCTGGTTTGTGGGATGTGAGCAACAAAATGGATTTGGGGATTGCCAGTCTCCTTCTGGCAATATTTAGATAAGAGAGAAACATCCATCTGCTAGGAATCACAATGTTTTTATTTATTTGTCTTATAGTGGCTTAACTGTAACTAATGCGGAGAGTTCAAGGAAGTGTGGCTGGGGTGCAGTGTGAGAGGAGAGTGGTGAGACGTGTGTGGCTACAGAAATGAAACAGGCCAGATCAGGAAAAGTCCTGCTTGGCATGCCAGGCTGGTTGGATTGCAACACAGAAGCCAGTGGGAACCCTTTGAAAATCCTTGATCTTGCTTGAGCTCACAGCTGACTCTGATGTTTTGTTTTCTGAGATAAGAATGGCAAAGAATAGAAGAGCCTTGGATAGGTTTTTAGTGTTGATTGCCTTGCTGTTTTAAGTTTGGTTTCCCTCAGAACGCATCTGGTGGCTCTGGTTGTTTGGTGGCCTATGAGGAGCACATCATTTTCTGGAGTGAGTGTATTGGAAAAGGTAAGCAAGGAGGGGCAAGGGAGGACCAGCGTGATGGCTCTTGTGTAACACTTCTCTTCTGCTGCTAACATTTTCCTCAGAGTGTTTCCAACTTCCGAAAGTCCCAATACTAGCAATTCTGCCCAGTGTTCTGGGAAGATGGGAACATGCCTGGTGTGCTGGACTAGTCTAATTTAACCCTGTGTGGGAAAGGGCCGGCGACCACTTTAGGCCCAGGGCACTTCCTCGCTGTTTCCGCTCCATCAGGGCTTCCCAGGGCTCCAGAGGGGTTTCAGGGGCAGCTGGGCCACATCGTATTCCCCTTGTCAATCCAAACTGGAGATGCTCCAAAGAGACTTTATTTTTTTAAAAGCCAAGGAAAAAAACAAATATATATAAACACACACACACACACACACACACACACACACACACACACACACAATCCCACAATCCCCTGGCAGCCCTGCGGCTGAATCTTAGGAATAGGTGAACTTACAAGGCATGTATTTCTTATCTTAAAATAATTACATTTTTTACACAGATGTTTCTACTGGCACAATTTTAAATCTCCATGCCTCCGCTAAGGGAAAATTGTATTGTTTGTACTTCAGCATGGTTGATCTGGTCAGGTCTGGAGGGGCTCCGGGCTGTGAGTGGGGTGAACCCTCCGGGAGGCTGAAGTTGGAGGAAGTCACAGTTAATGTTCCCATTACTTAGGGTTGTCCCTTATAAGAGGTGACCAATAGGCGGACTGAAATGTCCCACCAGGAAATAATTTAAAAGCAGTAAAAGCTGAGGCCAGAGGTCACATTTCAGTGTCCAAAGATTCAGGAATGGTGGACTTTGTGCATGCTAAAAAATACAAATGTTGTATTTTTAATTTTTGTGAAATATACACAACATAAAATTTACCATCCTAATTATTTTTAAGTGTATAGTTGAGTAGTATTAAGGATAGTCACATTGTTAGGTAACCAACCCAAACTCATCTTGCAAAACCAGAACTCTCTGCCCTTTAAATAATTCTCCATGAAATAATAGTAATAACAGCAATCATACATGTGTGCACATATATAATTTTTTAACCTGAAATATTTTTTCCACCTCCCCACAGCTAACTCATTTTTTAAGCCTTAATTTAAGCCTCCCCTTCCCCAGAAAGCCTCTCACTACCATTTGGTTATATTGGACTATGATGGTATGCTTAATTTAGACTATGAGTTCCTCAATGGCCAGCTAGAGGTTGGTCTTATTATCTCCTCAGAGCTTAGTATAGTGCCTGGATAATTAGGTGCTCCACAAGCATTTGCAGAATTGAAAACCATCTTTAACATGACTAAGACTAACATAGATCAAAGTGGAATGGGTTGGGATGAAATTCAGACGGGCCACCTCTGCATACAAGCTGTGTTACCGGGGTCTGAATGGATTCTCCAAACCTTTTCTGGTCTGTTTATACCTGGGGTGGAGAGGAGGCACCAGGAAAATAAAAACTTCTGAGAATGACCCTACTTTCGGGAACAGGAACTATAGGAACACCCATACTTGTGGGGGAAGGAAAGTAGAACCGGGAGTTAGGAGGCCGAGGCTGGAGCATCGTCTTCTCTACTGATTATCTTTACGATCTTAGACAATTCATGCAGTGTCTCTGGAGGAAACTTTCCTCATCTATAAAATGTAGATAAAACAAAATCTGCCCACCCTCTCTCATGCAGCTCTTATGAAGGTATGAACAAGCTTTATGAATTATAATATGCTGTATAGGCATTAATTATTAGAACTATAATATGATAGTGAGAGTGGTTAGTTGGGGAGAGGCAAGCGAGTTCCCTGAGGCAGATTCAGGAAGCTCCAAGTTTAATTTCTCAGAGAATTCTTTGTAGCAGCTGAGTTGGGGCTTCAGAACCTGATTCCCTCAAAGAGAATGGTCAGCTTCCTTTTTTTCTAGACCATACTGCTCAGCCTTCAGGGAGGGAGCAATAAAGGCCAAGTATTAGACACAATTATAAAAAAAATTTCTATTAGAATTGATAGTTAGGGAAAGCAGGATTGGGGGCAAGGACAGAAATCCTGACGTGAGGGCGTGGGGCCCGGTTCAGACTGTTTTCCATGCGAAGGGGACCCCGGCATGTTTGCGTCTGGGAGACTTTCCCCAGATTGGTGTCTCACTCCATACGAGCCTCTGCGTAAAGTGTGCTTGTAACTTGAAACAGTTTCCAAAAGTCTGAAAAGAGAAGTAAAAAGTAAAAAAAAAATCCAACCAAAAACCAGTTTGGCTTCTCTGCAGTTTCCAGCCTGCTTCTCCCTGGTTGTAAGAGCTATCCACTTAAGGGGTACCATGAAGTGGCTCTAACTTCAAATTTAGACTTGCAAAAGTTAAAAGCTGTGCAACCTGATCTGAATAGAAATGTGGTCACAAAGCGTAAAGAAAGTCAATGAAAACAGGATTTTAATATTTGAGAAGCCATTTCCTCTGCTGCATTGGAAATTCAAATGGAACAGCACGGGGGCCTGGGAAACCGACCAGGACAGAAGAGCGAAACAGATATGCCCGGTCTGACTGTCCATCATAAACAAAGAATCGTTAATGAGCCCCTCAAATATGGAAAGCCCTCCTTTTCCATTTTAATTCTCAAGGAATAAAAAGCAAACTTCCCTAAGAATGCAGGTGAAGTTTTGAAATTGGGTAAATTTGGCCTAGCTATCGTGCTGTTAAATGTTTACGTATTAAAACATATTCTTGGAAGATGTCTGGAGCCCTTTGGTAATTTCAAATCACTTTCCCGTCCACATCTGTTTTCCATTATAAATCTCCTCAGATTTAATTACTTTTTTCCTATTGCTTACTTTCTCATTGAAAAACAGTTAATATATTTATTTAATTGTACTTCCTCCATCCTTCCCTGCCGCCGTCTTTTAGATGTGTATGAGACGTGGCTACTATTCAGAAACACCCCAATGAAGAGGAGTGATTTTTAGTGCTAAAAGATCAGCAAAATCACTTTTCCTTTGATTCAGAAAATAGGGCTGTCAGTTTGGTAGGTGAAAATGTATATTTGAAATCTGACAAAATGCCAACATACGACATCAAATTGTAGGCCAGGAACACTCCTGCTGCCTGGATCCTCCAGTGACATGTCAGGAATGTGTTTGCTGGGAAAGCATTCTTCCCAACACAGATCCCTCAAGTTGATTAATTGCCTGATGTGTCTGCTTTGTGCTTTGAACTTGAAAAGCGCAATGTAAATACAAAGTATATTGTGATGGAGACGGTGCTGAGGATGCTAATGACAGGATGATAGATAAGAACCTTAGTGAAATGTGACTTTAAGCACTTTAACAGAATTCAGTATTTTTTTCTTCTTTTGACACAAGAAAATAGTGTTTGAATCCATGTAGGAATTCACCAGGTTTGCTTCCAATATGTCATATTGTTCTACTCCCATTCATAATGATTTTCAGCTTTTCACACACGGTACACAAATCATTGTTTCCCAGCTTTACATCTGTTTCTCCATCTCTTTGGCTGCCATTAACAACAACTAGAGAAAAGGACCTATAAAATGATGTAGCTTATAGTTATCTTTAAACAGATTTAATTGGCCACACCTTACCAGTTCCTTCTCCTGACTATATTGTGCAACCAAATGCTTTGCCCCTCTCCCCCTGCCTTCCAATCAATTTGGGGCCTCAGGCTGGTGTAATCCATCGTTGACAGATATGTTTAATGAGCCTGGCTTTGAGTATTCATTGCTGAAGGACTTCGGATTAGGTTTTATCTAATTTCAAATCTTGATGAATAATCTGGGAGGAGCCTTCCACATGCTAATGGAACGTGCGAAAGAAGATGGGAGGCATGCAAAGAGAGAAGGCAGCTTAGAAGACTGGTGTGGGGACAGGGGGCGCAGGTGTGGAGGCCTTGGTGAGCTGGCCTGTGGGCACTGCTCTGCAGAGAGGCTGCGTGGAGGGTGGGAGCCGGAGTGCAGGACCCTTTCCTGGGGTTACCACGTGGGATCTGAAAGGCCGCAGCGGTGTGGCTGCCTAACAGAGCTCTTTTGCAATGTGTTAGTCATGCTTAGTTCATGCCAAGTTTGGGGAAACAATCAGAAACATAGGTTTTCCACATGAAGGAGGAAATGAGAATGGAAAGCCACTCAAACTGACCTGGAGGTGGCACTTCCTCAAAGGCTGTGCTGCTGGAAATTGTTTCAGGAACAGTTTTCGCTGTGCACACACTGGAAACCCCTTGCTCTGGCTGCCCGAGAATCTTAACTTGTTCTACCTGGTTCATGAACCCATTTTTATGGAATTCGTAGAGGATGCAAGCCTGTAAGTGCCTCAAGGTTATCAAATCAAAATGCTATGGACTACTGATTACAAACAGTCAACTAGGTTTTAAGCTATAGCCCATCAAATGATTTCCTTTATTTGCTTCTGGACATTTTCTCTATGTCTCTCTCCTAGCTCCTGTTGGTAGAATGCCCCTAACTACTTCGGGGTTGGCACTGCTCGATTCCAGTTGGTTTTTGCTCAAATAAACTCTTCAAAATTTTAACATGCCTCAGTTTATCTTTTAACACCCACAAGATGTGAGTTTTCCTATTGTCTTGATTTCTTTGAGGAGGGCTAGTGGGTCCACATGCAGTGAGAGCGGGACTCGATCACACATGGGGTGGGTTAAAGAAATGCCCCAGAGGTGAAGAACAAGTTACCTTTTGAGAACTTTGTATACATAAAAGGTTTCTCCTGGAATTCTCAGAGTTTCAGAAAATACAAACAAACCCTCAATGAGCATGGGGAAAGATTCAGAGAAGGAACACCTTCACTGTTACCCCATGATTTTATTCTTATAAAGTAATTCATAATTACCCGCCAATTTCAAAGCCAGTGTTTTTGGGTCAGTGAATAAAGAAAACTTCCATAACATTTGGAAAGATGAAAATAGCAAACAAACTATATTTCTCAGTGAAACCATTTTGTTGTACACTTTTAGCACATGGGTTCACAGTCTCAATGCTTCATCACTGAAGTGATCTGAAGAGCCTTTTGTGTCACAATTGGCCACTTCAGAGCAAACTGGAGGATGGGGTGGGGGCTGTTAGAAGCAGTAGGGGGGAAAGTACAGTAGAAGTAGACATTGTCATTTTAGTGTTTTTAAAATTTTATTTCAGTTTTAGCACAGCATTTCCTGTGTATCTGGCAGATTAACATACCCTTGCTGCTACTTATTCACCATGATATTTACCTGTGAGAAAAAGTGGTTGTAGGGTTTAATTTGTCTGAAAGTTGTTTTTATGTCTTGGAATGAAGGGTATTGGACATTTATAAATACAAGCATAATTATTTTTATTATCCTTCGTTTGGATTCCTGACTTCAAAGGACATTGATGAAGGAGGGGTGCCTAACACTTAGGAGCTCACGACCGGCCTCTGGAGTACAACATTTGATAAACCTGCAATAGAAAACCATTCCTTGCTCGGGAAAATAGATTTGACCTTAAAATTTTTTCATTTGCTAATAAAATAATGCTAGGACATGGCCTTTTGTTCCTAAAATATTGCTCTAATTCTGTGAGTTTTGTAAGTTTGAAAACACATGGCCAAGGCTGGGTGGCATGTGTAGGTGGAAGGAAAAGGCCTACCTGAAAAAGGAAGTGAAGTCATGGAAAGGGAAGAAAAGAAAAAATAAAATCAAGTTGAAATCAAAGGAGGGATAAAAATGTCAATAGAAAAATAGGAGAGTCCCAATCTTCTTGAATATTTTATAGCCAGCTTTAGAGTAAGCTTGATCACCCAAAGGACACGCCACAGGGATTAGTGTTCAAAAATGAACAACAGATGTTGGATGTCAACAGATAACATCCCAGTGGTACGGTGAAAGAAAGTAAGACACATTGTCGGGTTGTCTGATACTTTGGGTGAATCTTTGATGAGGAGTAAGTTTCTTGTGCAGCTATCTGCAAGTTCTTGGAGCAGCCCCATTACTTTTCTAGTTAACAGGCTCATAAGAGGAAAATTAATTAGGCAACAGTCACTTACAGAACATCTGTGTGTCACAGTACTTTGACATAAGCCTTTCCCCAAAGGGGATTAAAACCAAGAATGATTATCAGATAAACGTCTTTGAACAAGTTGGCTTAGGTGGGAGGAACCATTGGAGCTTACTCAAAAACATCTCCCCTGGCCTGAGGTGGCTGAACTTTACTTTCTGGTGGCTCTGAATGCCATTACTGTGCTTTACTATCTTTATAGTTTTCATCTGAAGTTTTGTGCATGCAGTCGTTTTCTTGCTCATTATCTGTCTCATCCACCAGAATACAAACTCGATGCAATTAGGGATGACCTTTGTTTTCTTCATCACAGTGAATTCGGTGCCTAGGTAAGTGCCTGGCACATAGTTGGAACTTCAAAATGCATCCACTGGTATTTCAGATATAATATTTCATTTTAGAACCTGAATGAAGAATGAGTATATTAATTTACTATGATAAACAGAGAATATCGAAGTCGGGGAGAAGAAAAGACGGAAGAGAGAGACAATTCTAATGTTCATTGTCCTTCACGGTTCTTAACTTACAGATTGAGGAGGTACCACCTCTGGGCCCCTGAGTGCAGACAGCCTCTGGTCAATCTGGGTGTCTTTGAGAAACCTGCATGAAGGGACCAGACAGGCTGAAAGCACTATCTTTATTTCAGGTGAGACCACCAGGTATGCCCATCAACTCATAAAGAGGATGGAGAGGTGAGGATGTCTACCTTTTTGAGAAAAAGAACTACTTTAAATCTCTCTAGAGTCTTGAGCTCACTGAAATGTGAGGGATGAAGGCGTCACTCTGGTAGGATGGATGGCAGGGCCGGGTGGCACTGGAGAATGTGAGCTGGTTTCCAGTTTAGTTCTAAATCCAAGTATGGAGGTTGTGAAGGCCACATTGATTTAGCATTGACAATTCATTGGAACTTGAGTCTAGCCTATATTTTTCATATAGGTTAACCTATTCCATTCCAAGAAACACCCCTTAAACTGAGACTCTGGCTAGCTTCATGTTCAAAATGTGTGTGTGTGTGTTTTGCACATTATGATAAAAGTAGTTGTTTTAATGACTTCATTTAGAAGAGGTACACGAGGGATTGGGAACCAAAGATCTGAAAAGAGGGTCAGCAGACAAGGCAATTGGAATCAGGAGCTCCTGGCAAAGTGAAAAGGTTTCTACAGAGGAAAGAGAGTAGCAACTATAGTAATAGTTTTTTGACTTTATGTTCCAGCAGGGAGATGGGTGCTGAGAAGACAAGAGGGGCCAGAGAGCCCGTCATCAGGTAGGGGAGGGGAGGTATGACTTCTTACATTCGTTTTTTACAAGCCCTACAGGGGAGCTGCTTCTTTACTCTGTAATCAGAAAGCCATGGGTTTAAGTCTGAGTTCTTTTCCTAGCTTTCATAGGAGCATGATGAGAATTTAATAGTGATAAGCCATATGATGAGTGCTTAACAGAGTTTTGGGAACATAGCAAATTTTAAAAAAATACAAGGGGAAACCAAAATTAAAACCCTCTAGAATTATCTTCTGGAGGGCAGGCCTGTTGTAGTACAGGCTTCCCCCACTAGGTGAGTGTTCTAGGAACCCATGTGTATCAGTGTACCAGTTGGCGTTGTTGTGAGAGGCTGTGTTTGGCTTCAGTGAATTTTTTTTGTAGACTCTTCCAATGCATTTGCCCATTTCCTGCCGGTTGATTTAGGAGCACACCTGCCCACACCGTGCTCAGTGTTCAGCAGTTTCTGACCAGAAATGGCATGAAGCTCGTGCTCCACCCTCTCTTGTTGCCTGATCTCATCCCAAGAAACATATTTTTTGTTTTTGTTTCCTGGATGAAAAAGTCCTCAAAGGGAAATGTTTTGCTGATGTGGAACAGGTGAGACAAAATATGGCAGAAACATTAAAAAGCATTAACATTGATGAGTTAAGAAACTGTTCTGAGCAGTGTAAAAAATAGCTTGATATATGTATTGAATCAAATGTAGAATACTTTGTAGGTGACTGAAGTTTAAACATCTAAGAATAAATACACATTTGTTAAATACATGAATTCTGTTTTGGGGGGCCCCTCCTCATGTTACTACTATTTCTGCTGTTACTAGTAAATAGTTTCATTAGTACTAAACCACCACTACCAATCCCAAAGCAAGACCCATCACTTGCCTTGGGAGCAAGTTGAATAGTAAGACCCAAGTGTTGGGGGTTAGAGGAGTCCCAGGAAGCTATGGGTTTTGCAGCCAAGGAGAAAATGTAACCCCAAGTTTCAAACACAGAGGGAAGGGGAGCTTTGCTGCTGCTCAGCTGAGAGTGTGGGTAAATTGGGTTTAAGTTATTCAGGGAAGAAGAAAAGAAGAAAAAGTTGATTCTATAGGAAAATGAGTGGAAAGATGAAAGTAACCAGAATGATAAAATATTAAAAAAAATCAATGTATAAATTTATATTGCCAGTTTACAAACAGAATCTGTGTGTCAAACCATTTTATGTTACAACTGTGGCCCTCCCTTTGAGATGAAGATGTCATTGCCAGTTCTTGAGGGGTCAGCACACCTTGGATTTAAATTAAATCTATAAATCTCTTTCTTCAACCCAGATTAATCAGTTTTTAAACTAGCTTTTCTGTCATGCAGTTTTAAAAATAGCACAAAGATATTAGGAATGACAATAATATGTAATTATGTGCTATCTTAATTTGATTGAAGAGAGCCAGTGGAGAAAGTAATGAGTCTTCCATCAACGCAGAGGGTAGTTAAGACACGGTGGAGCTGGGTGTGTGCCTGTGATCTCAGAATTCCAATACATCATTCACTCACTTATCAAACATGGGGTGAGCACTGGGAAACACAGCTCAGAAGGAGTCTCACAACCCCTGCCTGTAGAGAGTTTACAGTCTGATGAGAAATGAAACACATAAAAACAATTACAATATGATATAGGAAATAGAGGCTCAAATAACAGGCTATGGGAACACAGAAAAAATGCCTAGCTGGCATTGTGTGGTCACTGAAGACTTCCAGAGGAAGAATGCAGGCTGAATCACCTGAACAGGAGTTTTCAGGGTAGATTTAGAGGTTGAAGGTTGGAGGGGTTGATGGGGAAGGGTTTTTTAGGGTATAAAGCTGTGTGTAGAGAGCACCATACCTTCAGAGACAGAGCAGTTCAGTGTGGCTGGAGGACAGGCTACTTATGGCAAAATGGAAGACATAGCTAGACAGGGGCTAGATAACAAGTAGACTGCCTCAAAGCCAGTTTGGATTTATCCTATAGGTGGGGAAGCTCTTTGACCAGATGGTGTTTCAGAAACATACCTAGTATTGATGTGGAGACTAGCTTGGAGAGTGTTGACCCTAAAGACAAGGACTCAGATTAGGAGGCTATTTCATGGTGTAGGTGGGGAGTCACAGACATTGAACTGAGGCAGCAGTTGTGGGAATGGAGAGGAGGGGAGGGAGAGGGTTTGGGATGCGTGTGGCTGGTGATGGTAGCTGATGGGAACAGGAAAGGGAATCTCAGGTTATGTCCTGGATTCTCTTAGGCATTAGATAGATGGGAATTCCAATCACCAATGTAGAGGATCCAAGGCAGGTAGGAGTGGGAGGCCTTCTTTGAAATATGCTCTTCTCTGAATAAAGATCAGTAAGAGAATTTTGGGTAAAATTCTTGCCCTGTGCTTCACAACTTGTCATCTCCCAGACTTGGTGCTGTTTTCCTCACTGGGAATGTCCCCTGCCCGCCTACCCCATCCTGGCCCCCATGTCATGATTCTGCAAGTTCAAAGCTCTGTCTTCTTCTAGGTCTAACACAAATTCTAATGTTTTCAGAAAGCCTTCTCAGATTCCCTACCAGCCAAAAGTAAATTTATATTGCTAGATTACAAACAGATTTGTTCAGTGGTTGATTCATATAGTTCTTTTCTTCTGAGAAGTTGTAGAGGATCATATTAAGAATGTGGGTTCTGAAGCCACACTGTGTGGGGTTAACTTAGCCTCAACCACACCTGAGTTGTGTGATCTGACCACTCTCTGCTTCCATTGTCTCATCTGTAAAGAGAAGCTAATACCAGCACCTACCTTGCAAACTTATTTGAGTATTAAATGAGTTCACTCAGATAAAGCAATCTGAATAGTGCCAGGCATATAGTAAGTGCTCAATAAATGTTGGCTATTTCTGTCATCTTTCTTCTGGTACTAAACCCTTTCTATACTGTATTGCAGTATACTTACATAAATGTCCCTGATGAGATAGATCTCCTTGAGGGTAGGAATCATCTTTGAATTCCTTTCAGCACCAATCATAATGCCTTACATAACAAATATTTATTTTTTTATTGATCTATTCTGTACTGTTGTTTCTGAATGTCAAGTTTTCTTGTTTAGGACAAACCATACATTTCAACCTGTTTTTCCCCCCTGGATATTGAAGCATTAGCCTAGTGTTTTAAAGAATTTGAGAGTTTATAATTGATGGTTAAGACATGTTATCATTCATATTTCTGGTTTCCTTGCTTCTGAATATTTGGTCAGCAATGCAACCACCAATTATCTAATTTTTCTAGTGGGAAACATATCTTCTTTATGACTTGGTTTCCAGGAATGGTAAAAATTTAGTACTATTTGTGCCTCTCCCCCCAAAATTAATATACTGTATCTCAGATCTCATAATGTTTTAGTTTTTCTACCTTTCTCACTGATATTTGGCCAATAGAGGGACTTGCTATACAATTGTCCACCCACACAATAATTGTGTGGTCTAATAATTCTAGACCATATTTTCCCAATTTAATAGTAAGTGTATGTATATCTGAGTTTGTATATGCAGCCTGTAATTTTCTTCCTTTGTAGTGTTCTTATCTGGCTTCAGTATCAGGGTAATGCTTGTCTCAAAAGGTGAGTTTGGAAGTGTTTCTTCCTTTTTAATTTTTTGGAAGGCTCGTTAGCAATTCCTCTATCAATGTTTGGTAGAGTTCACCAGAGAAGTCATCTGGTCCTGAACTTTTATTTGTTGGGAAAAATTTTCATTATTTATTCAACCTCCTTGCTTATTATTGATTTATTCAGATTTTCTATTACTTCATGATTCAGTCTTGATAAGTTGTATATTTCTAGGAATTAATTCATTTTTTTCTAAGTTGTCTAATTTGCTGGTAGATACTTTTTAATAGTAGTTTCTTATGATCCTTTGTATTTCTGTGATATCAGGCATAATATCTCCTCTTTTGTTTATAATTTTATTAATTTGAGTCAACTCTTCTTTTACTCTAACTATAGGTTTGTCAATTTTATCTCTTCAGAAAACCAACTCTTAGTTTCATTAATCTTTTCTATTATCTTTCCATTTTTATTTATTTTGCTCTAATCTTTGTGTTCTTCTGCTAACTTTGGGCTCAGTTTGTTGTTTTTTCTAGTTCCTTGAGGTGGAAAGTTAGGTCATTTATTTGAGATATTTTCTTAAAATAAATGTTTTTGTGTGTGTGTGTGTGTGTGTGTGTGTGTGTGTGTGTGTAATAAACCCTCTTAGAACTGCTTTGCAGCTTCCTGTAAGTTTTCATATGTTGTATTTCTATTTTCTGAAGATTATTTCCTTTTGATTTTTTATTTTACCTGTTTGTTGTTCAGAAGTGTGTTATTTAATTTCTACATATTTGTGAATTTTTAAAAATTTCATTCTTTTATTAATTTCTAGTTCCACACCATTGTGATCAGCAAAGATACTTGATATGATTTTAATCTTCTTAAGTTTATAAAAACATGTTATATGATCAGACATATGATTTATCCTAGAGAATGTTCCATATGTGTTTGAGAATAATGTGTATTTCTCTAATATTGGATGGAATGTTGCATAGGTGTTTGTTTGGTCCATTTGATCTAAAGTGTAGTTCAAATGTAATATTTCTTTATTGATTTTCTGTCTGGGTGATCTGGCTGTCCATTGCTGAGAGTGAGGTTCTGAAGCCCCCAATTATTAATGCATTCCTGTTTATTCTTGCCTTCAGATCTCTTAATAACTATTATTTAATATATTTAGGTGCCTCACTATTGAGTGTATTTATATTTTAAATTGTTATATTCTCTTAATAAATTGACCCTTTGTTATTACATAATGACTTTCTTTGTTTGTTATTACAGTTTTTGACTTCACGTCTGTTTTGTCCCATACAAGTAAAGCTCCCCCTGCTCTCTTTTCATTTTGTTTGTGCGGAATATTTTTTCCATCCATTGTCTTATAACCTATGAATGTCACTAAAGCTTAAGTGGGTCTCTTTTAAGCAGCATATAGTTGGGTCTTCTTCCTCTTTTTAAAAATCATTTAGCCACTCTGTGTCTTTTATTGAAAAATTTAACCATTTATGTTTAAAATAACAATTGCTAGGCAAGGATTTACTACCACCATTTTGATAATTGCTCTTTATTGCTTTGTAGTTACTTTCTTCCTTTCTTGCTGTTTTACTATGTGAATTGATGTTTTTCTTTTTTCTTAGTGGTGTTCTTTGCTTCTTTTCTCTTTATCACTTGTGTTTTGATTATATTTATTTACTTTCTGATTGGCATGAGGCTTTCATAATGTATCTTATAGTTATAACAGTCTATTTAAGCTGATAACAACTTAACTTCAATTGCATAAAAAGTTCTACATATCTACATATTCACCTTCTCCATTTTATGTTGTTGAATTTCTATCTTTTTATATTGTATATCCATTAACAAAATATTGTAGCTATAGTTATTTTATCACTTTTATCTTTTAACCTATATGCTAGAGTTCAAAGTGATCTATATATTACCATTTCAGCATTAGAGTATTTTGAGTTTGACTAAATATTTACTTTTACCAGTGAACTTTATACTTTCATATGTTTTCATGTTAGCAATTATAACTTCCTTTTATTTTAGCATGAAGAAATTTCTTAAGCATTTCTTGTGAAGTAGGCCAAGTAGTGATAAATTCCCTCAGCTTTTGTCTGTTTTGGAAATTTTTTACCTCTCCTTCATTTCTGAAGGACAACTTGGCCATGTAATGTATTCTTGGTTTACAGTTTTTTTTTTCTTTGAACACTTTATATATATTATTCCACTCTCTTCTGGTTGCAATATTTCTGCTGAGAAATCTGCTGATAGCCTTATCGGGATTCTTTTGCATGTGATGAATCTTTTTTCTCTTGTTGCTTTCAATAGTCTCTTTTTCTGAGTTTTGAGAGTTTGATTATAATGTATCTCAGTGAAGATTTTGGGGTTGAATCTGGTTAGGGAATTTTGAACTGCATGTACCTGGATGGCCTGAATGTTTCTAGCTACTTTGCTATTTTAGGTTTTCAGGTATACTTTTCTGAGTTTTTCTAGCTTCTCCTCTTCTGTTGTATAAACCACCAAAGATGTGCCAGCTGAGAACTATGGCCTTAAACCTCCATCCAGAAACCTGATTGCATGCCTAGTTATATTATCAAAAGAATTCAGAAAGCTGAATATGGTTGTAGAGGCACAGATTTTCTTCTGAGGGTCTCAGGACGACCACACAGCAGCAGGGGAAACTGAGGCTGAAGTCTATATACATCAAGCTTTGAAGAGCATGAGGACACATGGGACCAGCAGAAAAGTGTGATTCCTAAGTTGGGGAAGCTCAGTGAATTTGTTTAGCTGTGGTTAGCTCCTCTAGATTTCAGAGAGCTCCCTTTTCATGATCTCATCTTTGGCAGAAAGCAGCTTTTTTGGAGATAAATCTCTGAACAGGGTGGTGAGACAATGATCACAGGCATCCAGTGTCAGCTGTTACTCCCTGATGCTCTGTGCATTCTTCAGAGACTCTTCTTGACACTTGCTAAAGCTCCCGGATTTGCCTGTCAGCTGGAAATTATTTTCTACCCATTCTTGATAGAAATATGTGGGAAGAGAGGGTAAATAGATTTTAACCCTGGATTTATTTGTAAAATACATAAGCTTCAGTCTGATGACCTGATAGTTTTTTTTTTTCTTTTGATGGTCTATCTCTTTAGCTTGGTCCTTGATTATCTGGGTGGGGGGTGGGGGATAGCCGAGGTCACCAAATAAATGACTTCCAGGTAAATTAATTACAGTATGTCTCTGGAACTGCTATCGAAGGGATTTTTATCAGCATTCTAAGAATATGCATCAAGTCTTCATGCTTTTATTTTAAGGACATCTTGTTCTTTACAAATATATATTATTTAACACTATCAACAACTTTGTTTTCCTCTTCATTTTTTAAGGAGTTTTTAACAATAGAGGTTAGTGACTCTGATGTAGTTTTAAAAACTTTGAAATGTAGCTCATTGAGGCATATAGCTTAATTATGTTAATTGTAGTAAAATATATTGTTTAAATTTCCTCTTCTTCCTGTCCCTTTTTCCTTATTCCTTCCCCTTCCATTGCCCCTCTGTTAGCACTTAGACTCATTAGACTCAACTCCTTCCCTCCCTTCTTTTCTTCACCCAGTATTTATTTAGCAATTACTATATTCTAGGTGCTCCCTGCAGGAACTTATCTGTTAATAGGGAGAGCAAAATGTAAAAATTCCATAATGAGATACAGTATGTATTAAAATATCACCAGAGTCACAAATTGTGTTACACCTTTATGAATTGTGTTACACCTTTATAATACACCAGTATGTATTAAAATATCACCAGAGTCACAAATTGTGTTACACCTTTATGAAGGAGAGATGATTCTTGGTTGAGCAATCAAAATAAATCCATTCTGTGCTTAAGATGAGGCTGATATTGTGTAGGAAGATGGTTAGCACTGGGAACCAGGAGCCATTGTGTTAACTAGATTTGAGTGGGGAAAGGACAGAATCTGGACTGAGGCCTCAGTAGAGCAGTAGGTCCTCTCTCTTTCTACCAATTATCCCCTAACTGCAGGACCCAATGGGCAGAGCAGACACAGTTGGTTAAGGACCACACCAACAGTGGGAAGAAGACAGTTACAGAGCAGGAGTCCAGAGTAGAGATTCATGTGGGTTCAGATGAGCTCAGAAGCCAGTCATGCCTTTATATTTTTTGGCTTTCCTCCCATTTCTTTCCTTTATGTTCACTGTCAATTTTGTTTCTTTCTTGCTCTTCTTTCTGTCATCTTTTTCTCCACTCTTCTTTCTTTTTCTTTTTCCGCATGTTATTTTGCACTGTTCTCTTTTTTTTTCAGCCACCCTCTCCTCAACAAGGAAGGCCGTTCTGCTCCATGTCCTCATTGTCCCTTTGACCAGCTCTATCCTGGGTACTTTTTTTTCTTTTCCCATGGTCCCTGGAATGGGAAGGCATTTTCCTATATTAGGCAGATGTATGCCTGCAGTTTGGGGAACTCTTCTGAGCTACCTTCCTATCTGCCCCAAATCTTGCTCTAAAATTTCTGTTCACAGCTTTAGGTTCCTTCTTTACATTAGTGGCTGCTATTAGCTTTCAGGCTTAGTTAATAACTGCATTTTACAAATTGTGATAGGTTCTTGGAGTGTGCCCACTTGTTCCTATTAGCTTTCACTAGCTAAGTTGTTCTTGCTATTCTCCCCATACAATATATGAAACCAGTCGCGATACCAGCTTGATTAACTCCAAAGCAGTGGTTCTCTATTGGGTGATTTTTGTCTACTGGGGAGTATTTGGCATTATCTGGAGACCTTTTTGGTTGTTATAATTGGGTAGAGGGAGGCACACTAGTGTTTAATGGGTAGAGGTCAAAGATTCTATAAAACATCCTACAATGCACAGTACAGTCTCCACCCCATCAAAATTATTCAGCTCAATATGCCAAAAATTACTGAAATTGAGAAACCCTGATCCAAAGGTATTTATCTCGGAGCTTCTAACTAGAGTGAATATGTAGACAGGATTAATCAAAACCAAATTAAATTGCAATCAGTTAGGAAAAACAGTGGGGGCATCTTGTGATGGCAAATAGTAAATGTGCTGCCTTCATAACAACAAAATGAATTCTTTGTGCTCTACCTGCCTGCTGATTTTTATTTAAAGAAATTATATTCATTAGCTCTCCCCACCCATTCCCTAGATCCTGTGAATTTGCTATGGGAGATATTTTGAATATAAAGAAACTGAAGATAGAGAAGAAGATGATTCTCCTTAGGATTTTTTGTCCTAGGCAAAAAACACAGGGCTGTTCAGGCAGCTTAACCAGAGCTATAATAGCAGAAAATAAGGGCAGGACCAAAGCTGCTGTCACAAAGAAAGGGCTCTCCCAGCTCTCTATTTGGTATTTAAAAATAGGAGAGAAAACGGCATAGCTTGAATCTGAGCTAATGCTTGCTGCTTTGTGAATGCTCTTACAGTCATTGCCCTCGAAACAAATTGGCCCTCATCTACAAAGGTTTCTTTTTTTACTCTCACAAACTCATTTTTAATGGCTTGTGTGGCATCAGTTGTGCCCCTGAGCTGTAATGAAGCACTCTGCAAGTCACCACACGCGAGTCAGAAATGAATCTCATGGAGAGGAAAACGCTGGAACGTTAATAGGTTTTAATCCAAGGTAAGCAAACCTATTGAGCCACTACCATGTGCTTTTAAAATCTAAATGTCATAAAATTTTCAGCAGTTTTCTCTTGCCTGCAAATAAGTTTTGGTCCAGAGACAACCAAGTGGGGATGAGAAAGGAAAAATCCCAAATGCACATAGCTGCCCAGTAGCACACCTTGAGGAGTTTACAAGCACCATCCAGGCAAAACAAAGAAATAATTGATGGAGCACAAGGAACACTGGCTTCATAGGGCAGGCACCTAAAAAGCCTGTAAGTGCAGCAGACATCTTGTGATATATTTGATCCTATCTTCAATATCTTGGGTGGAGAAGGGGTGTTGAAATCTGAGCGTCTCTGTTATATGGGTTTCCCCCTTAGGTTTTTATTTAAGTGGAAAAGCAGTGTTTGTATATTGCACTTTATTGCACTGATACTAGCCAATTTACAGAGTGAGATTTAATTGCTAAACATCTGATTTTAAACTTCATTTTGCACAGTACCTCAGCAGCTTTTGATAGGTGCTTAAGTATTCAGAAAACAGCAATTTCTGAATAGTAAAGTAAAACAAATTGGTTTCTTACTGGTGAGACTTTCTGCATATATGGGAGTCTGGAGACATATTTCAAATATTCTTCCTCCAGCTGGTGGGTAACCATGAACTACAGAGATAGAGTCAGAGCTTCACCTTTAGGACCTTTGGGGGGGCCATGGCTGCTGACTCCACCTTCATCATGCTTCTTGGTGCTTGATGTATTAATTGTCGTAGTCACTTAATGGGGTGGTCCTCATTTCTCTAGTGGAATGAAAAATGTGTACCAGTCATAGCACAACAGACTCAATTAAGCTAAATTATAGAATGTTGAGGCTTTGCAAAAGAAATGTAAACACATAGCCATATTTTTAAGTTTGCATTTAGACATCTTTGCAAAGCTTGCTATGCACAAGTCATGGTTCAAAAGGCTTTGTTACTTTATTTAATTCTTTTAAAACTTTATGTAGGTACTGTTATTATACTTGTTTTAAATGAGGAAACTGAGGCACAGGGAGGTTAAGTAATTTTCCCAATGTCACACAGCTTATTAGAGGCATAAGTAGAATTTGAATCCAGAGTATCTCTGGAGTCTTTGTGTGCTCCTAACCATTCTACTTCACTGCTTCCCAGAGCAAGTATCATGAATATGTAATAGCAGAATGTAGTGATTTTAGAGCTCCTCTGTTGAATTTTTTTGTTATTAATAACTTGAAGCTACTCACAGTAAAAGTTCAATGTGTCAGAAAGGTTTTGGTCCCACTCAATTGTACTCCATGACTCCCTATGGATGTCCCCTTCTTCAGACTTAGTGGCCTTTATATAATGAATATGGTCCTACTCATATTTTATTTAAACCAAAGTTACACATAAGTCTTGGACCATGCCAGAAGTTCTGCTATCCTGAGACATAGCTGGGAGAGTCAAGATAGAGAACAAAACACAGTTCAGTGTGCCATTCCTAAGACCTACCTTATTATATATAAGATATATATAATATAATATAAACTTGGAACAGTCATCAGTAGTCCCAAAGACTGAGTCCCATCTTCTGACTTTGGAAAGTAGAAGAAACAGGAGGAGGAAGATAATAATGCAGAAGGTTGAGGATAATGCTTTTCATACTTCAATGTGCTTGTGAATACCTCAGAGATTTTGTTAAAATGCAGATTTTTTGTAGGTCTAGATGTGTCTAGAAATTTTGAGTTTCTATTAAACATCTAGGGATCCCTGATGCTACTGAGCCATGGACCATATTTTGAGGCAAGAATCTAGAATTAACCAATATATCTTTACCACTGGAAAGCTTGTTAGAGATGTGGATTCTTAGTTTCTATTCCAGGCCCACTGAGTCAGAATCTATATTTTGACAAAATCCCCAGCTGATTTATATGAACTTTGTCTGAGAAACAGTTGTCTAGTGTGTTCTCCAAACAGTGAAGATGGGTATAAATCATTAGGCATGCTTTCAAAGGAATTGTCTATGGTGGGAAGGAAGACAGAGATAATATAAAGTTCTCATTAGAAGTTCCATTCAGGTTTCTCAAATGTATCTCTTTTCTTTGTGACCATGTCAATGCCACACTCAAAACTTGTTTGCAAAAGTTTGTAAAATCTTCCATTTGATAGGAATTACTCATCTTAAGTTGTTTCTCCTTTAGGATCAAGCTGTAACTTAACACTTGAACATTTAGAATTTAGAAGAGTGATGGGCGGAGTCATTCCCACCAATGCCTCCATCTCTGGATGGCAGAGTCCTAAGTTCTCAGTCTCCTGCAGAAGGCGCCATGGTTCTGTCAGCCTGAATTGGCATGGCCACCATGTTCAGAGATGCCAGTGAGCTGGCACCCAACACCAACCCTTCTTGTCCCAGTTCTCAGGCCCCTACGGGGGCAGAGGATGCAAATCTAACCTTCACCCTCAACATGACTGGGAGCTGCCCCAGGTGACAGCTGTGCTGGGGTAGGTTTGGGAAGAGCAACCTTAGGTTGGCTGGGGCTAGGGAACAGTGGGGAATGAGAACCCATCCCAGGGAGGTGGAAAGGTGGTAGGCGATGGGGCCATGCCAAGGCTTCAGGTCCCCAAAGCATACTTCATTGTCCCATTAAATTTCACTTACAAAGCACAAATTTCAAAGGTCAAGTAATTATAAGAATTTTAAGACAGTGAATGCAGAGCATTAAACCCCAAGTACAGAACCCTTCTGTGGTTGGATGGCATCCTGTGCACCTGTACTGGTGGAATACCCATGACACAGGCCCTGACTCTCTAAATTGCCTGGTGTTTTTGTGTTTGGGGAATTTACTTAGACTTGCTTGTGTTGGGTCTATGTGAAAGTCTAAATAGTGTTGATGCTAATCAGATAGTCCAATGCAGTGGTTCTCCAAGTGGAGGCCTGGTCCAGCAGCATCAGCATCAGCATCACCTAAGAATGTGTTAAAAATGCACATTCTCAGGCCTTGCTTCAAAGCATGGGAACAGAATTTCTGGGGAGAGGGACCAGCATCCTGTGTGTTGAACAAGCCCTTCTGGTTTAACAAGTTTGATCTAATGGTTCTGATCTAATAGTTCTGAAGCTTTCTGCTGAGAAAGAATTTTTTAAAAATCAAATTTTTGTTGCAGAATTCTCAGCAGTTATTTGGAGGTGGTGGTGGAAGTGAATTGTCAGCCACATGGGTGCTCCGCACTCTTGTATGTTGTTTCCAGCACTAAGCATCAGTCCTGGTGGCTGCGAGTTGGTGGGCTCCTAATATTTGTTTGGAGGTGTACTTTGAGTTGCCGGATTTCTAATAGTCATTTGGAAGTGGCAGGAAGGCCTATGTATTGAAGTAAATCAGAGTTTGGGTAAGAGTGACAGAGAACCTTTCCCATGGTGGCTTTGTGTTTGGTTCAGCCCCAGAGATACATCAGTTGGAATCCCAGCTCTCTCTCTAAACTACTGGCAAGACCTCAAGACAAGGCATCTTTGAGCCTAGATTTCTTCAGCTATAAAATGGAGATAATAGTGATAACCATTTTCTGGCATTCTTGTGAGGTTTGAGCTAATGAGTAGAAGAACTTATTATCGTGCCTGACACATAGTTAGCACTCAACAGATGGTCAACATGTGGTAGCTATTATTCAGGGAATAAAACAATTGTGTACTGATGTAAACAATGACATAGTTACATATTCATTACTTTGATTGGTAGTGATGATTATTTGATATAAATTGAAACATCCTATTCTCATAAAGGTCTATGAATTTGTACATCCACATGTGACTCATAACCATTGTGTTGTCGGACTCTCTTTTCCTTCATAGAGAGTTTCCGGGATTCCACCTGGCCCACTGGAAGGTTAAGTTTCCTTCTTTCCTGAAGGACGAGCAGCTATGTTCTTTTCCAGCATTAGCTTACTTTTGTCCTGAGCATACATAATTGAAATTTCATAGGCTTTCTTCTTCTTAGCACCCATATTTTCTAAATCAATGATTTACAAAGTAAAAAGGATTCTCTTAGGTAAATATTTGCTAGGCAGGTCCATCTTGCCCTGCTTTCTGAGCAGGGCAAAGACTGCCTTTAAGCCTGGTGTTGAGGAGGATGGTAGTATATTGATTTGCTGCCTGCTACTTGCTTCAGCATCACATCAGTTATGGGGAGAGTGGAATTATCCCTGCTCAGATTTATGTGGGCCTTTCTTTGTGTTTGGGTCTGAAAACCAACTCCAGGCTAATTGTATCCTTCTTATTGAATAATAAATGAAGATCAAGGTCTGCTTGGCTCTGAATACAAGCCAACTTGAGCGTGAGTTAAATTTCAAGGCCAACAGGCTTTTTCTGCAAATAAACACTGATTTTAGATTAGTTCAAAACCAAACAAAAAAAAGCAACAAAAAATAACCCAAGCTCCAAATGATTCAACAGTAAAAGCTTACTCTCTTGAGGGACTTTGGGTCCCAGGTGGCCTGCATCTGGATGCCTTTAGTGTTGTAGGACTTTAATGCTAAGGGCTGAGAACAGTACACCCAGCTCTCCCTGCTATCGATTTTCCTCACACTGACTTAGTCGGGGGGAGGATGGGGGGCTCTTGGCATCTCTCTACTACTTCTAGCAGATGAGCTTTGGCCCCAGAGGGCTTTATTTAATGAAAACTTGGGGCTTAGACTGTGAAAGAGCAGCCCCAGGAACTGAAGTTGTAGACACTCCGATGGAAAAAACATGAAGACAAGAGGCATGTGCTGGGTCCGACCAGGGTATAGGATGATGATATGAAGCCTCTATTCAAGTATTTGTTTTAAATGTAAGAGGGAGCAGCAGCCCTCAAATGGCTGTTGAAAGTTAACAAAAGCTCTTGCCATTGAAAGATAAAGTGCTTACATGAAATATGTAAAAAAGTTGCACTGGGAGAGGGAACCAGAGGGTAGGGGAGCCACATAACAGAATTTTGGAGAAGACTGCCTGGTGTGTATTAGAGTCTGGTTACAGACAGTGATGGCCTTTGGGGAGAGTTAAACAGAAACATTTTTTAAAAATAAACTTTTAATTTTTGAACAATTTTTCATTTACAGAAAAATTGTGATGATAATACGGAGGTCTCCTATGCTCTGCATCCAGTTTCCCTTATTATTAACATCTTACATTACTATGGTTCATTTATTATAATTAATAAACCAATACTGAAAAATTAATATTAGGTGAAGTCCACACTTTATTCAGATTTACTTCATTTTTTTTCACTTTAACGTCCCTTTTCTGTTCTAAGATATCCTAAGACGCCTCTGGGCTGTGATTAGTTTCCCAAACTTTTCTTGTTTTTGATGACCTTGGCAATTTTGAGGATCACTGGTTAGGTGTGGCATCAAAAGCCCCTCACTTGGGGATGTGGGGTTTGTCTCATGTTTTTCTCACGATTAGACTGGCGTTATGTGCTTTGGGGAGGAAGGCCACAGAGAGGAAGTGCCATTCTCATCCCATCATTTCGAGGATATGTGCTATCCACAAGTCTTGTCACTGTTGCTATAACAGGAGCATTTTTTAAATGGAAGACATTGAAATGGAGCAAGTGTCAACTGTGGAATTAACATTTTACCCTCCAAATGTGGCATATTTCAGTGGGAAGTAAAAGGGGCACATTGATGAACCACCAATACGAATGGGCTACATTGACACTGATCTAAAAATAATTTTTAGAAGGGAAATATATGTTAATCTTGCTTCTCAAAAAAGTGGTAAAAACAAGTCAATGAGGAAAAGAAGGAAACATATTTTACTCAGTTTTGGTTGCAAACTGAAGGGGTTCCAGTTTCTCAAAGTGGCTTTTGTTGATATGGCTGCAAAAATAACTGAAACTTGTGTGTGAGCAGCTTTCAAAAGGACAAGTCTGGACCTGAGAGACTCTGCCATTCAGAAATACATCATTAAATAATGAGAGATTTAGGAGTTTCTCAGAAAAGTTCTGGTTGTTCCAGGGTATATACTGGTGTGGACACCAGCCTGCAGTGTCCATGGCATCATGGATGAGACAAGACAAATTCACACAGACTACTGAGTCCTATGGAGGAAAAGGGATGGCACAGCCACTCTCTCAAGGGGGGAGTGCCCTGACCCTTTCCTTGACTGACTTTTATTGCTTTTCTGGGCACATTACATTGAGGATGGTCCTCATTTACTATGCACAGGTTCGCTTTAGGTGGTTACCTTTTACAGAAAATAAAGGAGAGGATGTTGCTAATTACATCAAAAAGAAGGATATTTGCAAATGTAAAGGGAAAAGTGGTTGAACTGGTTATACTCATCCTTGGAAGGTTTAGCATAGATTTTAGGAAGTTACTTTAAAGATATGCAGTAAATGTTTGCTGCCTCAATTCAGAGTGAGGGAGTTTTAGCAAAAAGTAAGTCTCAGAGAGACCTAGTTACAATGCAGGCCTGATTTCCCACAGGAGAATCTATCCATGGGTGTGGGGCCTGTGTACTGGACCTCACTTTCTACTGGCCTTTTTGAGTGGGAGCTGGGCCTATGCCATGCAGAACAGTCTCCTATATTTTCCCCCTTCTTTTTAGTTAGGACCACTATAGTTCCTGCAAAGCTTGCTACTTGCTGGTCTCTCACATGACCCTGGGAAAATAATTTGCAAATATGTCAAAGTACACAGAGCATTATTATAATCAGTAAGCAATCAGCGGCTCCAAAGACCCACATGCTCAGATTAGGCCCATCAGTCATTGTCAGGCAGTAATGATCAAATAGATAACATTCAAAGAACTATGAGGGCTTATTTAGAGTCAGGGTCAGATAGCTAAAGGGCCATAAAACTTTGGGGAAACAAACTTATTTAAGGCTTGGACTCTTCTCAATAAATCAAATACTAGCAAAGCAGGTTTCACAGGATTTTATGCATTCTTTCTTAGGCCTGATCACCCCAGGGAACCTGTCCTTTCCAGCACAGGGCTGCACACACCTCTGGCATTGTTTCAGGCTTAGGTCAAGTGGGGGAAGTAAGGCAGCCAAGAGATTAGGAGACTTCTTGCAGACAAAATGAGGACTTAGGCTATGTCAAAGTCAAGAAGTGTGGGTCCATCACCCCCTTTTTCTATAGCCCCCCAAGTCCTTCCCTGAGGTCCCCCTCATGACTATGCCTGTCTTAGGTCATCCCTCCCTTGAGGAATCTTACCCATCATTGGTTAACCAGTCATGCACTGGGGGCCAGGCAGGGTGAAGTAAGGTGGGCAGAGGCAGTGCTCTTGCCAGGGAGATAAGTTTCATCTCTTCAGTGGCTTAAGGTCCCAAGGTCTCTCATTTAGCCTTAGCCATGGGGGGTTACAGCTTCTGAAACCAGCCAGGGAAGTTCCCAAGAATATACCTGCAGGAACTAGCTGGACAGTGGGTGTCTGACTCTTTGTGGCATACCTAGCCAGCAGGGTACTGATTTTCTAAAATAGAAATTATAATAAAAAATGTTTGTACTTTTGGTACATAGGTTCTTCCCCTTGTCTATGTCAAGGATTTTGTGCAGTTTGTACAAGATGAGCACTTCCAGGCCCTTGTGCCTCACAAACTGTATCTTTGGTTAATTTGATGAGGCCAGGCAACGCTTATCGTGGCTGGGACTCCAAAGTCAGCCACTTGAGTAACTGGGGTGAAATAAGCATGAAGGTCTAAAGTACATTCCTGTTGATGGCAGTGAACAACCTTTCAGGTTGTTGAAGGTCACAGATAGGCATCTTCTTTTTGGATTGGGTGGGGGAAGTATCTGAAAGGATGTATATTAGTCTGCCAGGGCTGCCATAACAAAGCTGCAGATGGGTGGTTTAAACAACAGAAATTTATTTTCTCACAGTCCTGGAGGCTAAAAGTCTGAGATCAAGGTTTCATCAGGGTTGTTTCTTCTAAGGCCTCTCTCCTTGGCTGGCAGATGGCCATCTTCTCCCTCTGTCTTCACATGGTCTTTCCTCTGTGCCTGTCTATGTTCTGATCTTTCCATAAGGAGACATGTCATATTGGATCAGGGCCCACCCTAATGACCTCATTTAGCTTTAATTACTTCTTTAAATAAAGGCCCTATTTCCAAATACAGTCACATTCTGAGGCATTGGGGTTAAGGTCTCAAAACACAAATTTTAGACAGACACAATTCAGCCTGTAAAAGGGTAGAGGGTTTGACAAAGTGCATGCATCCTACCTCTGGCCTGGGTTTCCAGAAGTCTGGGATGACTGACATTTGATGCTTTCTATGGCTGGGCTAGTTGAGGGAATTATAACAATGCAGAAAAATGTGAGAGGGAGCGCTTCACGTGGGGAAAAAACGTGCTGTGTAATATGGTTTTGTTGGCAGCCCATTTCCGGAAGTCACCTGTGGTGTTTGCACAGCTATTCTGTCATTGTCCACATCGTCAGCCTGCAGGCTGATTTCCTGGTGAATTTTCACCTAATTCCCTTTGCATCTGCCTTATGAGTGATAGTTGCATTCCTGCACTTTAAAAAATGCATGAGCCAGAATGCTGATTTATTAATTTACAGTGAGAAAGAGAATCGTCTGGTGGACTGGATACTCCAGCTCCTTGGCCAGCATGCGCTTTCCCTGCAGGCAAGTCTAAGCAGGGAGCCACATTATCATCAGAAGGCAGCTTGGGGAGCATGGAATCAGGCCAGGAGAGTCAGTCATGAGATTTGGCATTCCTGTGCTTTTTCATTTTTAGGCCAAGCAGTACTGAGCAGCACATGCTGGCTGCGTGGGGCTGCCTGCCTCCACCCTTTGCTGTTCTTTCTTACTTCCCCTGTCCCCTCTGGTGAACTCCTCATCAAGCAGGCCCCAGCACAATCATCTCCTCCTCTGAAAAGCCTTACTTTCTCCATGTGGAGGGGATTCCTTTTCTTCCTTATCCCTGCAGCACTTTATGCTAAGTGTGTATTTTGCAACCTCTGTGGTGTTTATTTATTTACTCACCTGTCTCCTCATGAGCCCTGAGAAACTTGAGTGAAGGGTTTTTTTTTATTGTGCACTGTGCATGGTAAGTGGTCAGTGTTCAGTAAATATTCGACTGATTAATAAGACTAATAATTATTGTAATTTATATTATGCTAAGGCTTTTTATTGTTTTTGCTTTGTAATTTTAAAACACTTTCCAATAAGTTCTTCATAAATCATTATCTTTACACTAATAGCTGTGAAGTGAAACAGGCAGATGAAAACATGCTTAGAGGTTAATTGATTTATCTAACCCTGAATAAATACACTTTCCACCAAGCCTATTTGTCTTTGGGACTGAATCCTGTCTCCCTTCTGCCTTCCCCATCCTTGCCCAGTGGGCAAGGATGCCCACGCTCAGGTCTCCCTCCCGCTTCCTTAGTTTGTTTCTTCTCCTTCCCTGAGGATCCCAGAGCCTTCTGAATGCATGGCGTTCTCCTGCTGAAGGGACCTTCCCAGCCCTGCCTTACCGGACAGAGTACTCCACTGCAAAACCCTTTGCTCCCCTCTTCTGAGTACCCATCCCCTCCTCGCACATCTCCCCTCTAGTGTCCTGGTTGGACTCCCTTTCCCTCAGAAATCTAGTCTAAAGAAGAAAGCAATGTGATTAAATTTAATTTACACTAAGATGTTAATAACCTCCTAGGGGTATTTGCATTTTAAGATGTTAAAAGTGAATTCCTTATAGCACAGTAGTTCTGGAAACTGGGTACATCTTACCATATTCCTCTCTCTCTCTCTCTCTCTCTCTGTATACACACACACACACACACACATATGTATATATGTATACATATATTCACACACCTTATATATACACATATTATATACACACACACTAAACACACATGTACAAGTATATATACAGAGGTATATCTGTATGTATACTTGTGTGTATGTGTTAAATTGTGTTAATTATATTTGGTAAAATTTCCTGAGCCTTTAGAAGCTATTTCTTTCTTTATTTTTAAAAGAAATTTCTATACCTTGCCATCTAGATGCTACCACGAATGAATTCTTTAGATGATCAGCAACTAGTCATTATAACATTTGGGGAGACACAGTGCTTTATGGATGAGTCATTAGTTCTGGGCCCAGAGAACAAATCTGAAGGACCTTTTCATATCTTATAATTAAATACATTCTGCAGCTTGAAGATAAACATGCTGATCTGACAGTGAGTTAAGGAGGTTTATCAGCATTTGTGCACCTGCAGTGTTACACTGAAAGACATGACTTCATTAAAACTCACTGTGCTTGTGAGAACAATGAGGCATGGCCGTAGGTGTAAAAAAGAAAGACACTACTAGATGGCAGTTTTAAGCTCATCTTTGAAGGGATGAACTCATTCTATCCGACATGTCCAGCTGTGCAAACAGCAGCACCGAGTGAGCGGCAGTTAGCTGTACTAATACACAGGATTAGAACAGAGGCTGGGCCACATATGAATGATGTGAATACTTAATGTACTTGAACGCTATGAATGCTGCACAGAGGGGGAATGAGAGCCCCAGAAGTGACAGAAGATATTTTGCTAACTGTCATGAAAGGAGATTGTATTTTCAGGGCCTTCTAGGAACATTTCTCTTGCCAGAGACTTTTTGCCTTTTGAGGCCAATGTTTCCTAGAATGAACAAACAATCGAAAACACCAATCTCTCAGAAAACTCCACAGGGAGATAACAAGGGTTGCCACAGTTACCATTGTTCTTTCATAAAATCTCAGAATGAAGAAACTGTTTGTGTGTGGGGGAGGGGTGAGTTCACCTGCAGTAACATCTCAGGCTATAGAAGGTTTAGGTGGTGGGGTGGAGGTTTGGGGGAGTGAGAGATGGGTTCGAGGAAGCATTAGCAGTGAGAGTCTAAGAGTTGAGGCAACAGGGCCCTAGGGCCTGGGTGAGAAGACCCAGTCATGAAAGGTACTAGGAAGTGGGTTGAAAGAAGCAGAATTAAGGTTCTAGATGCCCGGCAATGATACTAGGGTTTGAAGGGTCCAAGAGCAAAATAGACCTTAATATTGTGCCTACTTCATCTGCGGATGTGTTTGCTGGTGTGGAGGGATTCTTTATGTGCTCCCTACTCTTGGTGGGAGGTGTGCATAGTTGGAGATGAGCCCCTTCACTGAGCAGATGGAAAGGAGTGCAGTGGATGGAATCCAGCAAGTCCCAAACACCTGTGGACCCATCCCCCACCCTCCTAGCACTTCCATAGAAAGAAGAATGAAGCATTAAGTACCATTTCTTTTCTTATTTCCCCAAAACCTAAAATATTAGTTATCTTTGAATCTTTTTTTGAGTAGTGTAGAATAAATATAGGTTGATTTCTCTATTAGTCTGAGGAGCTGAATACCGTCCATGTTCCAGGACCTTAACTGATTGACTCTCTCAGGGAGGCTCTGAAACAATGCTCGCTTTTCCACGTTTGATTTGCACAGCAGGAAACCCTTCAATGCCGTGTACGTGAGTGATCCGAGAAGACCAGGAGCGCTTCTGAAAATTGCACTGCATCCTATAATTTCACTTTTCCTTATTTTAGTCCTGTTTTACAAAACTTACATCATCTCTTTGTCCTTTTTGGCAGAATGTGCGGCAAGAGTTGAAACAGTCCGTTTTTACAGAAAGTGTGCTTAGATAAAACGTGAGTGTTAGGTAGAGTCAGAGATGAGATAAAAGACACAAATTCCATGTTGCAAATGATCCCAGTGGTCTTTTTAGAAATATGGGTAAATTCTCCTGAGTAACATCATGTATGCATAGTTGATATCTCTAGATAAACTATAAACTCCTTTAAGAATGTTATTTGCTTCTTTTACAACCCGTATCGACCTGACACAATACTCAGCGTGGCCTGTAAATGTGAAACACACAGAACCAGCACAATACCTAAACGCGCTCATGAATTTCTCTAAATCACACCACGCTTTGTCACCTCCCTTGGCGATACAGTTAGGCTTATCCATTTCACACATCACAGGTCACACAGCTCTGGCTTTATTGGCGTGCTGGTCAATAAGTTACTGAAGTTTATCTTTACTTAATGAGTCATCAGCAAGGGAGACCATAGACACAAGTGTTCAATTTCCAGAAATCTCTTGCCCAATCTATCTCTCTTCCTTCTGTCTTCCTAATTATTGATTTAACTTATGAGCCCCTCCTCCCAATTCTTCAGCCAGCTCCCTTGAGAGTTCAGCCTTTTAAGAATGTTCTCATTACAGTCAATAATTCACCATGGCATATTATAGAGTGCCCTGAATATCTATAAAGCTGTTCTTTCATGTTTACATCCTGGGGTGCTCAAATAATTAATTTGACTAGCTATAGAGAACAATACCTTCCATTGTGAGTGCTATTAATGCAGTATCCGCAGAGGCACGAGTGTAGACATGGCTGGGAGACAAGCCCTGCAGAAGAGTTTCTCAAGAGGATTTTAATGTTGGAGTCAGGTAGTTCTGTTCTTGGACTTGTTTGGAAACATCAAGTGTAATTGTGATTTGGAATTAGCCAAATTGACCCAAATACTTTCTTTCAGTGTTTCTTCTTTCTTATGAGAATTAAGAGTAAAAGAACTCTTGAAATAGTTTAGTAGGTGACATTAAAAATGCTTGTAGAGTGGTGGTGGTGGGGAGAACGAAGACAACTGTACTTGAACAACAATAAAAAAATATGGGGAAAATGCTTGCTTGAAATAGAGCATTTATCCAAAGGTACAATCCTGAGACCCAGAAGAAATCCCAGTGTTCTGTCTATCACAGTGACTCAGAACTGATCCAGTTTTAAAGTAGGTATTTGTTTGAAAATTCAAGGTTTTTAATTAATTTACTGAAGACTATTCATATCCCAATTTGGCTGCCTAAAAAAGATAAATAACAAAATGTTAATGCACATTAACATTTTAACTATTGCTAAGTGAAAATCCAGACTTCAATTTAATTTGTAGCAAATCAGTAATAATTCAGATTTAATTTAGACAAATACAAGAGTATCTTTGAAACTTATGTGGTATAATTAAGAGTCAGGTCTCCCATTAAGAGTCAGGGCTCCCAGATTCAAATTCCAGTTCTGCCAATAACCATTGTAACTAAGGGGGCTGTGAGTAAGTCACTTGAGTTAAACTAGCCTTAGTTTCCTCAGGCCTATAAAGCAGAGATTAGTTCTTTCCTGTGTTAGTATTCTATATTTCCATTTATAATCATCAACTTAGACCTCCAATGAGTGAATCACTCAATTGGAATAGAAAAATTCAATAATCATCATTTTTTAAAGTAAATCCTTCAAGCAGGAGATATTTATGGAACCAACAGATAAATGAATGATTGTCAAAATATGTATATTCTCTTGTGTAAGACAATTCCCAGGCTAAAATTTTTGCTGTATTAGAAACCGGCTTAGGAAACCCAAGCCAGAATGTAGATCTATTCATTTCTAGGTTACAGAGTGAAAACTTCTATTGGACAGCTGGGAGAAACTATTTTTTATATTTTCTCTTTTTTTAAGATTTCATTTATTTATTTTTAGAGAGGGAAGGGAGAGAGAAAGGAGAGAGAGAGAGAGAGAGAGAGAGAGAGAGAGAGAGAGAGAGAGAGAGACATCAATGTGCAGTTGCTGGAGGCCATGGCCTACAACCTAGGCATGTGCCCTGACTGGGAATTGAACCTGCGATGCCTGGTTCACAGCCCGTGCTCAATCCACTGTGCTATGCCAGCCAGGGCTTATTTTTTATATTTTCTAGCTTCATTGAGATCTATTTGACATGTGACATTGCATGAATTTATGGTGTATAAACTGTTGATTTGATGTACTTATATATTGCAAAATGATTATCACCATAGCATTAGCGAATACTCCATCACCTCATATAATTACAATTTCTTTTTTTGTGGTGAGAACATTTAAGATCTACTTTCTTAGCAGCTTTCAAGTATGTAATACAATGTTATTAACTATAATCACCATGCTGTACATGAGATTCCCCAGAACTTATTCATCTTATAAGTGAAAGTTTGTAGCCTTTGAGCAGCATCTCCCCATTTCCCCCACCTCAGCCCCTGGTAACCACTTTTTTACTCTCATTAGCTGACTTTTTTAGATTTCACATACAATTGATATTATACAGTATTTGTCTTTCTCCATCTGATTTATTTCACTTAACATAATGCCCTCAGGTTTCATCCATGTTGTCACAAATTACAGGAATGACCGGGTTTCCTTCTTTCTCATGGCTGAAAAATATTTCATCATATATATTCAATATATATATCCACCTTGATCCATTCATCCATTGATGGGCAGGTGGGTTTTTAATACTTTGGCTAGTGTGAAACATTTTGCCATGAACACTGAAAATGCAGATCTTTTAGAGATCTTGTTTCCATTTCCTTTGGAAATATACTTAGAAGGGTTGATGGATCAGATGATAGTTCTATTCTCAGAGAACTTATATGTACAACCCATGGACATGAACTAAGGGGAGGGAACAGAGGGTTGGGAGGTACAGGGTGGAGGGGGAATGGAGCGGGGATAGAGGGGGAAAATTGGGGAAAAAAGCAGAAAAAAATGACGACAGTTCTATTTTTAATTTTTTGAGAGGAATCTCAGTAGTGGTTGTGCCAATTTACATTCTCACCAACAGTTCACAAGAGTTTGTAGGAGCAGTTCTTAAGTCAAAAGAACAGAGCCGGAGTCACAGTAGTCACAGGCTTTAGTGACACATGGCAGTAGGGCAGGCAGTAAGCCAGTGGACAAAAAATGTTCTCCCAGAAACCAGAGGCCCCAAAGTACCCTACACCTAACCAGCCCAGGACACCTCCACCAGGTGCCTCAAGCCACACCCATTTGCTCCATCCTTGGGTGCCATCTTGATTGAAAGCAAATGTCTAAAAAAACTGAAAAATCTGAGGCTGAGCTTCTTTTTCTGGAGAAACTAAGCACTACTTCAACCAAATTGAACATCTACTTATTTTTCTTTTTTATTACCCACAGGTGGCAAAGACAAAATAAAAGGCGTTGCATTTCTAAATTTTGTGCACATCCAAGCACATGAAATTTTTGTCCCTGGTATACACAGTTGCCTACTATATCACAAGAGATAATAACTGTATTTTGTAGACTAAAACAGTCCTCCAAATTTAACATTCGAATCTAAAGAGAAGAAATACAGTATTTGTCATAGACTTTATCAGATTTGTCACTAAAAGTCCTTTTTCTCCAGGCACATCAAACTGGGGACCATTCCTAAGAACCCAACTGGTACAACTTTTTGGAGTTAATAAAATTCTGTTCCCACTGGTTTCCAAAGCTGTTTTGTGTGCAATTCCCCACTGAGTCTTTGATGAATTTCTACTCCTTGGGGTCCCTGATTGTTTTGTGAGTATGCTGAGGATCCACACGTCACAGGGAGGAAGATGATTTCTTCTGATAACATTCCCCTGGCACCTGAAGAGCTTATCACAGTCCTTTATTTGGCTGTTTCTGTTATGTTGGCAAGAGTCCACAGCACAGGGAGAGTAAAGATTATGATTTACAAGGAACATTTTATTCCTTCTTGGGAAAAGTGAACATGACTCAATGTCAGGAAGGGAAATTCTTCATATAGATAAAGAGAATGTACATCCGCCTACTTCTTTTTAATAATTAAAACACATTTAATAGTCCTTCTGTATTGTTTTCTAGAAGAGCTCAATTTTAGAAAATTTGATTTCTTGAAATCTGATCTGCTTAGCCTTTTTTTTTCCTGTTTAGTATTATTTTATATTGGTTTCAGGTGGACAGCATAGTTTTTTTGTTAAGAGATGCTGTTTTCCTCCCCAGAAGACCTATGTGGTGGGTAAGGTCAAAATGGTGAGGTCTGGTTGTGTACTGGTTGGTGGGAGGATTTCTGAAGTAAATTTCTTGACTTGGGGTAAAAGCTTAACTTTCTCATTGTAGAGAGGCTGAAAGGGAGATAACAAGAAGTTACAGATATTAGAGATTGAGATCGGGTAAGGTGCCTGGATTTATTAATAGGTCTCAACTTATTGGATGGGGACCTTGTTATTAAATAGGCACAAAAGCCATATCCTGATCTGGAAGATGGCGGTATGGAAATGGGAGGGATTGGGGTAAATCCAGTGCTCTGTTTGCCTTTGTCTTGTCATTCTTCATCTGAAAACCTTAATTCTTTAATAGAACTGTAAATCTAGAGGGCAGGGAATATATTTTACTTTCTTTAAAAATTATATTTATTTATTTTTAGAGAGAGGGGAAGTGAGGGAGAGAGGAAGAGAAACATTGATGTGTGAGAGAAACATCCACTAGTTGCCTCTCACATGCCCCAACCAGGAACCTGGCTCACAACCCAGGCATGTGCCCTGACTGGGAATTGAACCAGTGACCTTTTTGCTTTGTGGACGATGTCCAACCAACTGAATCACCATGGTCAGTGCAGGGGTTTTAATTTTTAATAAACCAAACTACAAATTCTTTTATAAAGAATTTACATGATTTTGTTGTGGCTACAGAAAGGTTTTATGTTTTAAACCTTGGAACAGAAAAAGAGGACATTAGTGGAACTACTGGTATGAATAAAGCCTATAGTTGGATTAATAGTATTATACCAATGTTCTTTTCTTAGTCTTGGTAATTGTATTATGGCTATGTAGAATGTTTATAGTAAGGAAAGCTAGTTAAAGGGCATATAGAAACTCAGTAATATCTTTTCTGTGGTAAAAATATAATAACATCAACTTACTATTTAAATAATTTTTAAGAGCACAGTTCTGTGGCATTAAGGACATTCATATTATTCTGCTGCCATCACCATCATCCATCTCCAGAACCTTTTTTATCTGTTACATAAAAAGGCCTGCTGTTTTTCACATAACAGAATCTTTTCCCAGATTATTAATAATTTCTCCTAATCATGGCTTTAAATGACTGTATAATATTACAACTATGTCAGCCATTTCCCATATTTTAATTCTTTATTTAGATCATTTCCCATTTTTATTTTATAACTAACACTATGTAGAGCATTTTTGCACTTAACAATTTTGGGTCCATTTTCGATTATTTGTGAACTCTTTGTTTCACATTCTTTATCCATTTATCTCTTGAGGGTCCCAGTGTATTTCTTACTAATCTATGTAATAAAGATGTAAATAAACCCTTTAATATAACAAAGCATTTTTCTCACCTGTGCTTACATAATTGTAGATATACTTGCATTCTGAACCAAAAAGACAATTGTATTATAATAAATCTGATTACCTTATAACCTCAGTGGAAAAGTATTTTGGCCTTATGTGTGCAGGATAAACTCTACTGGTAAGTGGATTGAATTTTTTACTTATAAAATAAAACAAACAAGTAGTTCGTAATTTTGAACACCACAACTTTAGTGTTTTAGGAAATTTGTGTACATCGTCTGACCATGTTACCCATTACAGTCACCCTTCTTAGCCAAGACCAATTTTCTTTATCAAGGCAAAGATTTAGGGAAAGTTAAAAATGGAAGCCATTCCTCACTGGAGGCAGTTACTCTGAAATCTTAAATATTACTGCATTTCAAAATGTCGCTATTTTCAGCTGAAAAAAGATATCTAAAGGAAGAGAAAAAAGCATAAAAATTTTGCTCTTGAGTCTTTGAAACTGACAATTTCTACTGAAAATATTTTTTTGTAGAGTTGTGTGCACCACAAATAAAACAAAGGGGCTTTGCGTGGAATTGGTTTTTGCAAAGGCAATGAAATATTCAAGGGTTAAGGCAACTGTTAGACATTTCTACAGATGGAGGCCAAGGAGAATAAATATGGAACTAATAGTCTACAGGTGAGGGTGGAAGGAAGAGGGACTAATTGGATGCTTCTAGGGAGAGCAGGTTGCAATTGCAGGTCCAGATGAGTGTACCCAGAGGGGACTCTAACTCGTGCTGCTCAAAGACACTTAACTTGATGAGACACTTCATTTCATCATAGTGACTTTTTATTGTGTTTGTATATTCAGGCTTTAATTGTGTATACTTCTTTAAGAATCTTTTATTGATATAACATGCATTATTATTTTTCCCTTTTCAAAATAAAAATTTCTAGGGAGAATTCCCTCACCCATCTTAAAATTTTAATCCAAGATCACCCCCTGGAATAGTATCTGAATATAAGTATGACTTTTGGAACTTCAAAAATATAAACAATCTTAAAATACAGTAGTTAAGTCAAAGGATGTATAATGAACAGTTTTGTAAACTGAGGACACTAGTGGTAGTTTAGAAGAGACATGGAGAAAAATTTATTTAATATAATGGACTTTTCAGCAGAAGACTTTTAGGATACAAGAGGTGGCTATCAACCTAAAACATTATTAATAAAGCCCCTTTAGAAGCAGATGAATAAGCTACATGTTTCAGCAAATCCTTTATATAACATGGTTAGAAATTAGGTATTTTCAAAATATATTGAGATGACTTTTCCAGAAATGTGTATGTGTTCATCTCTCTTAAGAGAACACATAAAACTATTATTTAAGACTAATTTCAGAAATATGGAATAAAGTTACCTAAAGTGATAAAGAATACACTTTTAAAACTTCAAATTTCTTGAGTAAATGTAATTCATAATAAATCAGTTCTTAATCAATACATTTGTTGGGCATTTATTAAATAAAATTCATTAAGTATCTCTATGTGACATTTAATGCTGTACATAAGGAAAACTAACTAGTCGGGGAAACAGGCACCAATAGAGATAGTTAAAAATAAGATGGTAAATGCAATTCATTCATTCATTCATTCATTCTGTACTGCCTGTGGGTGGGTGGTAGATATACAGAGGTTAGAAATAAAACAAAACAAAACCCAAGCCTGATTCTGCTCCTTATGAAGCTTAGAGTGTGATAAGAGAAGCACTAAACAAATAAACATATAATTAAGAACTGTGATCACTTTTATGAATGAACACAGCTGGTACTATGAGTGAGATTAGGAGGATCTAAGTGAGACTGGGGACATGAAAAGGTTTCTTGAGACACTGATATATCGGTTGAGGCCTGACAGATGAGTAGGAGTTCAACGCACAAAGAGTAGGGGACCAGTGATCCAGGCAAAGGGAGTAGCTTGCTGCTTAGGCCCTGGGCAAGAATGAGCTTGTCTGGTTTGAGACTCTTAAGGCCTGAGATTAGCGAGTGAGGGTGAGAATAATGGGAGCTGAGGCTGGAGAGCAGGCCAGGGCCAGAGCATTCAGAGCCTGGGAGGCCACATTATTGTCAGTGTAGAAAAGTTAATGAAGAAGTCTCTGACATGGCCTATAAATGACTTTTAAAAAATCTCTCTGGCTGCTACTCAGCAGAAGAGGGGCCAACAGAATTGAGAAGATCAGTGGAAAGACTACCATAAGGGTCAGGTGGGAAATGACACTCAAACTAGGTAAGAGCAGTGGGGAGAGAAAGAGATGGATGGATTAGAGATGTGTTTTGGAGATAGAATTGACAGTGCAAGGTAATGGGGTAGAAATGAGGGCCAGGGATGTCAGGTGTCAGGTATAACACAATGATAGATATACATACAGGGCATTATTGGTCCACAGAGGAGGTATACTCAATCAAATCTGATTTGGAGCAGAGAGAGGTTCAGAAAGAGCTTGCCTGAGTTGAAACTTAGAGAACCAATCAGAGTTAGGCAGGCAAGGAAAGACGGTGTGAGTGAGGTGGTAAAGGTTCCAGGAAGAGGGGAACCTGGATGAAGGCAGGGAGTGAGGAATTGTATGGGGAAAGAGGGAGAAGGAGGGGGTGAGTAGACCATAAGTGGTGTGGTTTTGTTGAATTATAAACTTTGAAACAGGACTTCCAGCCAAGATAGAGGTGTAGGTATATATACTGCCTCTTTGCACAGCCAAAAGGACAACAAAAAATAACCAGAACTGCCAGAAAATTGAACTGTATAGAAGTCCAACAACCAGGGAGTAAAAGAAGAAATATTCATTCAGACCGGTAGGAAGGGTGGAGACAGATAGCTGGAATGAAAAGGATATGAGGCAAGGTGGCAGCTGGAGGACCCAGTGGACTGGCAGAATGGGTGGTCCCACATTTGCATGAGGATAAGCCGGGAGGAACAAATGGGGAGTGAGACAGACTGTGTAACTTAGGGTTCCAGTGTGGTAAAATAAAGCCTCAAAACCTTTGGCTGTAAAAATCTGTGGGTGTTGCAGTTGTGGGAGAAACTTCCAGCCTCACAGGAGAGTTCATTGGAGAGACCCATAGGGTTCTAGAACATGCACAAAACCACCCACCTGGGAATCAGCACCAGAAGGGCCCAATTTGCTTGTGTATAGCAGGGAAAGTGACTGAAAGAGGGTGAGAGCCAAGCAAGATACACTGTTCCCTCTCTGACCCCTTCCCCACAAGCAGCACCACAGAAAAGTGGATTGCCCTGCCCTGATGAGCACCTAAGATCCACCACTTACAATGTAACAGATGCGCCAAGACAAAAAAATATAGCCCAAATGAAAGAACAGATCAAAACCCCAGAGAAAGAACTAAGTGATGATGTTCAAAACTCTGAACAGTTCAAAACTCTGATAATCAGAATGCTCACAGAAATGGTAGAGGAAAAAGTGAAGGCTATGCTAAATGAAATAGAGAAAAATATACAGTGAACCAACAGTGAAGGGAAGGAAATTGGGACTCAAATCAATGATTTAGTGCAGAAAGAAGAAATATGCAACAGGAACAGAATGAAGAAATAAGAATTTTTAAAAATGAGCAGAATCTGAGGAACCTCTGGGGCAACTTTAAACATTCTAACATCTGAATCATAGGGGTGCCAGAAGGAAAAGAGGAAGAGCAAAAAATTGAAAACTTATTTGAAAAAATAATGAAGAAGAACTTCCCCAATCTGGCAAAGGAAATAGACTTCCAGGAAGACCAGGAAGCTCAGAGAGTCTCAAAGAAGTTGGACTCAAGGACACACACACCAAGGCACATCATAACTACATTACCCAAGATGAAAGATAAAGAGAGAATCCTAAAAGCAGCAAGAGAAAAGGAGACAGTTACCTACAAAGGAGTTCCCATAGACTATCAGCTGATTTCTCAAAAGAAACCTTGCAGGCAAGAAGCCACTGGAAAGAAGTATTCCAAGTCATGAAAGGCAAGGACCTACATCCAAGGGGGAGAATAGGCAAAAAAGTACAGTGAATAAGAAGCATAAATGGTAGGTACAAAATAGACAGGGAGAGATTAAGAATAGTATGGGAAATGGAGAAGCCGAAGAACTTATATGTACAACCTATGGACATGAACTAAGGGTAGGGAATGCTGGTGGCGGGGGCAGTGCAGGGTGGAGGGTAATAAAGGGGAGAAATAAATGGGACAACTGTAATAGCAAAATCAATAAAATATATTTAAAAATATAAACTCTGAAACAGGGAGAGATGTGCAATGAGTCAAGAGAGCGCACCCAAGACGGATCCCATAGGACCTCGCAGGGCACTTCAGGAACTTATTTGTTATGGGAAGGCACTGAATTCATTTTATTCAGGAGAGAGAGCTTACCCAATTTGTAAATTAGGGAGAATGGTAGCCAGTTCAGAGTTGGTTACAGTAAACTAGGCTTGAACTGGGGTAATATACCAAAGATAGCCTGGAGCAGATGTGCTAAAAAAATGTGAAGATAAAATGTAAAATTGGCAGACTTTCATGACTCATCGGATATGGCAGATGGGGAAGAAAGGGGAGTCAAGGTTGAAGCTGAGGTTTCTAGCTTGAGGGGCTGGATGGAGAACACAGGTCTGGGAGCAGATTTTGGGTGTGTGCATGGGTGTGGGAGCATGATGAGTTCATCTGTGTTCAGGGGAGTGGGAGAAACTCATTGGATATAAAAGGTCAAGGAAGCAACCAGGCAGTCCTTAAGTGTCTGATTTATGTAAGGTACTGTGAGTGCTGTGAGCACTATGAGTAGGGATTTCAAATCTCATCTACAGATGAAGCATCGAGGTACATAGAGACAGACTCTATGCTGAAGGTCACATAAAGGTGTAGAAGTAAAGGTCATTAAACTTATGAAGGAGATTGTGGTGAGGGAGAAGTTGAAATGCACATGTGAACACCACCTAATAGGATTAAATATAACTTATATGGGTATAACAATGGGTGATGAAGACATGCAAAAGCATAAAAACAGAGTGAATGGGAACATTTGGGAGTCCCTATGGGAAGTATGGTCGCACTGCATTAAAACCATTGCAAACAGCAGAGGTGGTTTCTTGCTTACATGTCAGGGCTGTATTTGGTTTTAACTCTCTTTAGATATGTTATATCCATGAATATGAGTAAACAAAATTGGGGGTTTGGTGGTTATTTTTGTCCTTTTGTATATGTTCAAGGCAAATAATTCATTGTGCATTTTCATTTGGGAGAAAACCCCATTCCTTTAATATGCCCAGTCTGATTCTTTTAACAGTTTCCATCATTCTTAGAAACCTAGCATTTTGGGGGGGGGATGGAAACTGATCAGAATATGACTACATAGAAGAAATCACAGCAGAGTTGAGCAACACAGTTTCCTGGGCTGAAAAAATTCATATAGTCAGTAATGTTAAAGCTTAGCCGTAATTTGTACACAATGGCCCAATGCCAATGGCCATGGGAAATGTTCCCACACAACTACTCTTTTGATGGCACCGAACCCCAAAACTGAGGAGAGAGCCAACCCACTGGACCAGCATTTATACCAAATCTCATCAGTAGAGACACTGCAGTTGCCGCTGGCCTGAAGTCCTCGAATGCCAAAGATCTCATGAGATGGTATGTCTCGGTACCATGAGGCCATTCAGCATGCAAACTACGGATTTTAACACTTCATTTTCAACATACTTTATCAGTTCTGGGATGATTGGTTGCCAGAACACTAGTTATCCCTGCTTTTAAATGCCAAGAGTTTAATTTAGGCAAGAATCTTTTGTAAGCTTTCAATCCTGACCTTCTGAAATAAGTCTGTTTCCATCCTCTGCATTCTATAGAGGTAGAGGAAAATTAAAGACTAAAATGGAGACAAAATGTCCTCTAGAGCTAAGCCTACCTACTTACTTCCATGTGTTAAGTTGATCTACATGAATCTGCTGTTTTTATAGATAAAAATAGTTTGAATGTCAGCAGTTTTATCTGGTTCAACAAAACAATACTCAAGTCATTGCAGAAAACCAGCAGCCTGCACTTTTCTTAACAGCTTCACAAAAAGCTCTTCCTAACTTCCTTTGGCAGCCCCTTCTATTGTCTTGGAATTTGTTCATTCAGGAAATTCTTACTATTGACCTAAATCCCTCTTGAATTAATTAAAGCCATTTTACTTCTCCTGTCCAGAAAGAGAATTGAAAAGGACAGCTTGTCATTGCTTATTTGAACCCCCTTCATCATTTGGCAGACTGTAATGAAGTGACCAGTCAGTCTTCTTTCTCCAACTTAAATAAAGTTACATTAGCGTTCCCTCAAGGACCTATTCCCTTTCAATTTTTGCATACTGTTAGCAAGGACAGACCAGGTACATGAACTTGGACAAATGCTTAATATTTTTAGGACTCAGCTTCTTTGTTCGCAGGATGAGAATTTGGAAAAAATCAAATGTTTTTCAACTGCTCTGAAGATCTTTCTTAGAGCGTTCTTGGAAGGGGTTTGGTTTTGTGTGTTGGGGGGGTGGGAGAGAGAGAGAAGGCTGAGTTCTGGTCTACTCTATTTGTACTTAAAAATACTTAAATTTTTTAATTTTAATTAAATTTATTGGAGTACCACTGGGTAATGCATTATACAAATTTCAGGTGAATAATACAATATTTGTATGCTCCACTGTGTGCTCACCACCCAGTTTTTCTAACTTACACATGCTAAGGTCTCCTTTTGCTTCCTATCCCTCTCCCCTCTCACCTTCACATGAATACAACACACACACACATTCACAAAAAAGAAAATACAGATCAATCTCTTATAAATTGCATTAGAAATCTTAAATTATCATGCAAATTCCAAAAGTACACTAAAGAATAGATACTATGATCATATAAAAATCATCTACTTATAATTCATTAATATAGTGTTATTAACCTAGAAACAAAAAAACCAAAGTGAGAGGAAACAAGCATTTATCTGAGCTGAAAGAATTGTAATTCAAGGGCATAGATTGGGGCAGAAACTCAAATTATGTCCAAATTACAGGGTGAAGGCAATGAGTTTTTATGAATAAAGAAGGAAATGATTACATAAATAGAGGAAGGAAATTTCTATTGGTGCTAAACAAATTGAGTTATTCTTTAGCAATACATGGCCAATTACTGGTTCTATCTTCAGAAAGAGTGTCCATAATCAGCAGTCCTGTGGTCACGATGTCTGCTTTCCTGTTACAGAAATGTTTGTGAGACAGTGTCAGTTTGGCCCAGTCCAAAGGTCAATTTGCCCAGTTCAAATGTTCCAAAGTTTCGAGGAGCAAGATGCACATGCCGTTCCCCTGGAATGGCTGCTCCGGCTACATTTTAAAATGGCTCCACTTATGTCAGCTTTTCATGGTATAAGGTTTCCTGATGAAAGGGAAAACTCTTAAAATAGTCTCCAAAGATGCCGAAAGTGAATTCAATAATTTTAATGTTCATTCTTAACTATAAAATAATCTCTTAATTAAATAGGACTAGATGGACATTTCCTTAACCTGATATATATTTATATATCTTAGCCAAGAAACTTGCCATATGACTAATGAGGAATCACTAGACACAATTCCAATAAAGCCTAACAAAGAAAAAGATGCCTGATTTTACTTGTATTATCTAACATAGTTCTGCAAGTACTAGCTGACAGTTCTGAAGATCACATTGGGAGACTTGAGCAGCATAGCAATTCATGGCAGAGGGTACTTTTAATACAAAAGAAGATGACTTCTGCTATTAGTTCTCTGTGGTTCAGTTCTGTGCCATGACCCTGGCTTATTTGTGGGATGGTTGTACTAAATGGAGACCTTCTGGAAAACTTGGATGTATTAAACCTCTACAGACCTGGCCCACATGGAATTCTGTGCAAGAGACTAATGTGTTTTTAAGTTCCTCTCTCTTAGAACTTAGAAAAATGTGCATGACTCCTTGTTCTTGGAGGTTCTGATTTAAGTCTGGGTTAAGTGGGGGAAGGTGAGGCCATGGGTATATTTTTAAATTTTCCCAAATATTTCTCATGAGGCTCCTACTCTCTGACAAGTGAGACTCACAGGAGAGGAAATTATCCTCCTCATGCATTTGACAAGTGCCTCTTATTTACATTCAAAGTCTTCAAAGACATTGACACATTGTCATGACTTCTTTATAAACTTGACATTGAGGAGTTACCCTTCTCCTTTCCCTGAGCTCCAGATCTGTTATTGCCAAATATCTTGTAGACATTTCGTTTGAATAGATTGTAATCACTTAAAATGTACAAAATTCAATTCATCATAGATAGGATAGTTAACATGAGTTTTCTATGAGCATAATTAGGATTCCATGCTGTTTTACTTATTTATCACTTAAAAATTATTCCAATACTTAGTTTAATACACAGTTTTGGAGGATTAGGGATCTGGATGTAGCTTAGCTATGTGCCTCAGGGTGTCTCACAAGACACAAAGTGTTGACTGGAGCTCAGATCTCATGTGAAGGTTGCTTGGCTGGAGGAAGCTCTGCCTCCAAGTTCACTCATGTAGTTGCTGGTTGGATTTAGACTTCCCCAGGTCTTTGCCATGTGGGCCTCTCTATAGGGCAGTTTTCAATATTGCAGCTGGCTTTCTCCAGAATAAATGAGAGAGTACAAAAGGGTGCACAACATGGAAGCCACAGCATTTTTGTTACCTAATATCAGAAGAATATATATCCCATCACTTCAGCTGTACTTTATTGGTTAGAAGTGAATCACTCAGGTCCTGCTGATACTGATGGAGGGATTACACAGGGCATTGATATTGGGGGTGGGGATTATTGGGGGATCATTTTAGAGGCTGCCTATCACAGATGCTGAGCATCCAGCTGACCTGGTGACACAGAGTGATTTGGAGTCCCAGTAGATGAACTGGGCTGGACATTACAAGGTTCTGGACTATAGGTTAGAACAAGGTCAGAGGTAGAAGCTCATGGTCAAGTGTGGCAGAAGTTGAAATCTAGGGCTCAAAGCTGCTATGAGAAAATAGGTAGGTATGAGGTTCATACCACCATCCTGAGAATCATGGCTCAGGCAAGCAAAACCATGGCATAGAACACCTGGGGTCTGACTTAGATTCCAGGACACATCAGATAGGATTGTGAGAAGCCACTGGACCCTGTGGGCCAAGAGATACAAGCAGTTCTGATGACAACTTCTACAGGTGCTAGTGACGATCACTGAGAGCTCCACTCCTCGCAGGAGGGACCTTGCAGAGCTTCTGTATTCATTATCTTTCCTCTTGAATCAAATCTTCCTTCTTGGTGTCCCCAGCTCTGTCAATGGAATCCTAGTTCTCCTTATGGCTTCCTCTCAGACTTTTTGATTTCTTTCTTTTCTTTCTTTCTCTCTCCCCTATCTAATGAGTTTTAAATTGTTCAGTGAAAAAAAAATGAAAGTAGCAGCCAGTCATCTGTGGAAGTCAGCAGGTCATACAATCATTATCATTCATTCAGTTTCCATCCAACGTGCACATGTGTCCAGTGTCCGCTTGGGCAGGTGCTGTCTAACAGGGCAGTGAAATGTGGATAATGTGACTGAGGAATTAAAATTTTACTATTTAAAATTTTAAGTATTTTAAATTTAAACAGAAGCAGTGTAACTTTTTGTTGTTGTTTAACACAATTTATTATTTTGGCTTTACATTTCACTTTAACCATTGAAAACTTAGCCTCCATATTGAGATATAAAGTAAGTGTGAAACACACACTGGAGTTTGAAGACTTGGCATAAGAAAAAGAATGGAAGATACCTCATTAATGTTTTTTATACTGATTCTACATTGAAGTGGTACATATTTTGGATATGTTGGGCTAAATAACATGTATTATTAGGATTAATTTTACCTGTTTCTTTTTGCTTTTTAAATGTGACCACTGGAAAATTTTAAATTACGTATGTGGCTCATATCATATTTCTGTTGGATAGTGCTGGATTGGACCACATAACTTCTTTGGTTGTCATCTTTCATTAAAATTCCTGGAAAATAATCAGTCCTTGCAGTTTTTCCTCTAAAAATGTTTTTATAACCTTTCCAACTCCTATATAGGTTGTGTTTCCTGGACCATTGATCTAAATTATCTCCAAGATGAATAAACTTGTAGAACACTGAAAATAATTTGTAAATAAAAATCTTTGTTTCAGATTTCTGTACACTTCTCTAGAAGCTCTTAATTCCCAGCTGAACACCAACAGGAATTTGGAGTAATATTGAGAACTTGTATGTTCTTAGTCACAATGTATAAATTGCATTTCACACTTTCTTCTTAAATTGTCAGTGAATTCAAGAGCCATGTGCCTGAAATTTGAACAAATTACTGGTGGATGGTGGCCTTGCAACTTGGCAGCAGCTAGGACTTCTCGTCTATTTTCACTTTTCTGAGACCATAAACTTTATGCTACCAAATACAGAATAACTATATGTTAAATAGTTACAAAATTAAACCCACTCTGCTCTCAGATATGAATATTGCAGTTGTACTTCACATACCCACCGTGAAATCTGTAGCTCACAAATTACATACATGCCAAGCTGCCCCATGCTGCTGCCTTGGCCCCACCTAGGTTCTTCATGAGAAGGTTCTTGCTGAGCACCTTGCATATCCTTCATCTAGTTCCTGGTCCCAGGGAGCTGACTCTGTAAGTTCTGTGTGAGGTCCCTTCACCTCTTATCATGGTAGGCACCATGACAGGCTTTCTAGATTTCAACTTGTCATCCATTTACCATCTGCCCTCTGTGGGAGCATGTGGAATCTTCTGGGTTGTCCACATGAGAGATAGGGAGGTGGTTCTTTCTTTTGCCCAGACTCCTTCACTCTCTTTAAAGATACTCCTGGGCCTGTCCCTTGTTGGCATAGAACACCCTGCTCAGGGATTCCCCTGGGGAACCAAATAGGAAGCAGGGCAGGCACACCTCTCCTTTCAGCTGCTCTCCCAACTTATCTAATATCCCTTCTCTACCAGTCTCCCGGTCAAACACTGGAGAAGGGACTCCAGAACTCATGCATCCCACCCCCTCTTGCCTCTCCTGATTGACTCCCTATAACTCTCCCCCAGCCCCAGACCACTCTCCTTGCCCTCTTCCTCCAATTGCATGGATGGGGCTTCTCTTTCCTGTCCTGTTCACCCTGGATTCCATTTCCTTTATGTCATGTGATTCTCCTCCACAACCCCAGCATCCAATCTGAGCCCTAAGATGTTGGAGGAAGATCAACTTACACCTAGGAGTAGCTGATTCAATAATGATTTTAAAATAAATATACATGAAGCAAATGCATTTTTTAATTAGTAAAATGTCACTGACATTTTTGGGGGTAAGAAGAAGTTGAATTTATATCCAGAGCAGAATTAAGTAGACATGTGATAGCGTATATAAAAATTGCTTTCCTTGGTCAGTAGTATGCTGCAGCCTCTCCACTGCATGAGGCCACAGCTTGCCCAAAATATCAAAACTGTTCTGTCCAGTTTAGAAAACTAGGTATTCAGCTCATCTAAATGGGATGTCTCTATCCCCTACATATTCTCTGCTTTTCCTCAGTTAAAACTAAAATCACAGGCCAAATATATGTCTACCTCTCCCTTATTCTTTGTTCCCAGAACTCTCCATTTCTAATGGAAAGGACTCTGGGGAGGGGTGAGATGCACACTGTGGCTCATGATCGGGGCCGTGACCTCCCCCTGTGAGAGCTTATTCTCTCAGATTCCAGGTATGAACATGTGCAAACATGTCTGTCTGTGTTTGACAGAAATCTTCAACCAAAAAAGAAATTAATTTTATCCCTCAGCATCTACTAACGATGCCAGGAAAATTTTTGGCAAATCATTCTTGTATCTTATTCAAATTTATTTCAATTGAACAATCATTTTCTCTGGTTAAAATCAACCCAGTACCAGTATCTCAAATTGAAATGAGGCAATAGCTGATATTCAGTCAGTATCTGGAATCTGGCAAAATGAAAAGTGCTCCTGACTGAGAACCATGACAATGATGACAACAAATGACAGCTCTGCCATCTTTCAATGTGCGTGTGTGTGTAGTTTGCCTCGCTCTAAATTCCTTCTGCTATAAAACAAGGATCACAGTCCCTTTTTTCCTTAGGTCTTCACTTTGATTAAAAAATTGTGATTCTAATATCTAGAGGTGGAAGGGGCCACATAGACTGAAAAAACAGACAAGGCAACATTTTAAGAAGCTACCCCCACTTCTAGCTATGCCCTTCTGTGCTTCCTGCCAAACCAACAAGGGATACGGACTGTCTGTTAATGTCACCAGGACAAAGGATTAAAGAGAGAAAAAAGGATCCAGATGTTTCCATTTGGGGTAATTGAATTTACAGACACATCTCATTCGGATGAGCTGAACCCATGGACAATTCAGCCAAAGACATAAAAGTGAATCTTACAATTCAACTGGGTTTTTGTGATACCATTTCCCATTCAGCACTCTAATCAATATCATCCCTTCACATGTCTGTGATGACATGATAGGAGTTCAGAGGAAGAACACTCTTAATCAAAAAGCAAATTAAAACCTCCAAGCCCCCAGTGGTTTCACAGCAGAATTTATTGCATGCCCACTGAGTACAGAGAACTGTTTTAAATGCTATAATGAAGGGGTACAAAAAGTAGGAATAATGGTACTCCAAAAAGTTCTCAGTTTAGTTGAAGAAAATATGAACACAATAAAAAACACTTTATGACCTTTAAAAAAACCTCATATAAATGACAAGTGTTTTATCTGCACATTGAATGTTTTCTTTAATCCTTCAAGGTTAGGCTGTCATATACATTTAATTAATTAAACCAAGAAGGAGGGGCCAAAATTTGCATCCTATTTGAAAAATTTGATCTTCATCTACCAAGTCTTTTAATTTTTGTGGTAGACTTTCAGCTTAGGAAATAAATTAGAAACCTGAGCCATAAATAGATAGGGTAAGCAATTTATTCCCCAAAACTTTTGGAAGAGAAAAGGGGGACTTGTAAGAATTACACAAGCAGAGCAGGCATGAACTGAGAGTGTTTGGGGTGAAATGGGATGAAGACGCTCCTCAACTTGCAGTGGGGTTATGTCCCAATAAACCCACCCTAAGCTGACAATGTCATTAAGTCAAAAATGCATTTAATACACCTAACTTATCAAACAACATAGCTGAGGCTAAGCCTACTTTAAATGTGCTCAGAACACTGACATTAACCTAGAGTGGATAATTATCTTGAGTTTCATCTCAAGAGTAATTGTCTTTCTCTTCTTACCAGAAGGACGAGACACAGATGGGCATTTTGGAGACATTATGGGACATGAAAACACAACATCCCCAAACTGCTGGCAACACCATCCGCTGTAGAGTTGCATGCCTGGTGGGAGCTGGCAGGATACCAATAGTGCTATCTGGAGAAAAGATCAAAGTTCACAATTTGAAGTATGGTTTCTGCTGGATGCATATCCCTTTTGCACTATTGTAAAGTTGAAAAATTGTAAGTTGAGCCATTGTAAATTGGGGACCATCTGTATATGCATGCCCTTGTGATAAAGAAAACAGATATGTCTCAAGGGTTGATGGGATTGCAATGAGCTTTACTTTGGGTCAGGATGTTGAAGCAAGAAGTACAACAGAGCTACACAGTCTGTCTGGCTGAATGCTTCAGTCAAGCCTCCCCTCAAGCTTGAAAAATTCAAGGTGACCTCTGTCATCTACTCTCCCCTATTCATTGTTTAAATAAGCATTTACTCTTTATTGAGCACCTGCTTTGAGATCATGGAGTGAATGCTTAACTGCTGTTAAGGAGTTGGTTGCTGGCTTGGACAAGTAAGACTTGAGTGTGATTCACATTACTTAGATGTATCACCAGGCACTGTGGAATACATTGCCAGATAAATTCTACAGACAATGAATTGGAAGTTAAGCAGTAAGAGAGATCACGTAGCATGGGAAAGGAGGTAAAGCTTTAATTTGGGTCTTGAGGGATAGAAGACAAATTTCAATTTATAGTGTGAGTGGCATATTGTGCTTTCCATTTTATTTCCCAATCAGCAAATGACAAAGTATGAAATATAGAAACTGACAACCAGAAACAATAACAAAAAACCTTTCAACTTGCATGGCAAAGTATTACAGGCTCTAGTGTATAAAGGGTTTTATAAATCATTGAGAAGAATAAACATTTCTGAAGAAAAATGGACTAAGGACATGAAAGGTTAATGAATAAAGGAGGAAATATGAATAGACATTATACATTTGAAAATGTATTCACTTGTGAGTATAAAAAAGTGAAAAAACCTTGACAAAACAGTGGGAACAGGCAGAGGCAATGGCCACGTTAGGACCATTGGTAGGAAAGGGTGCATCGGGCGTCTCCTCTTCCCTGTCAATATGCTTCCCTTTTTCTAGAATCAGGTTGTGTGATTTCAGAAATACCACTTTTAGAAATCCATGCTAAGGAGATAATCAGACAAACTGCATAATGACATGCAAGGATGTTCAACGTGGTGCCATTTATATTAAGGTATAAAATTAAAACCAAGCAGTAAATACACTGGTAGGATATTGACTTAATAAATTTTAGCACATCCATACAATGAAATAATATATAGTAACTGGGAAAGTTTATGTGTATTACTGTTCAGTAAGATATTTTAAATGAAAAAAAATCAGGTTAGAATGTGTAAGCTCCCATTTATGTGTATGTATTTACTTAACTTATAATACCAATATGCTTATATATTAGGTGTATACCTATATATTTACATATGCCACTTAGGTTTTCATAATTTTAGTAATTATAGTGGTAGTGGATAGTGTTTTGGGGGATTTTTTAGGTTTGTTTTCTTTTTTATAATTTATATTATATTTTTGAATTTTAATCAGTGAGTATGTGTTGTCTTTACAAACAAATTATACCATTAAAACAATTGAAAGTACTTTGAGAAAAAAATCTCTTGCTGATTTGATAAGTCCACATAATAGGCACATAAACACATTTCCAAGGTCGTTCCTCATAGAGAGTCTCAATATAAACTTCTGGTGTTCCCCTAAGGCATGATTTACTGCAAAAAGTTCTGCAAAGGTCCACGTTTCTGCAGGTCTAACTTGATCCAAGGACCTATTTTTGGATATCTAGATGTGGCATTGATGTCATTTCATCCAAATATGGCTTTTCTAACTGAACTTTTGAAAAAAAAAAACTACTGCTATGAATTTGAGATTGTATTGGGTGGAGCAAAAGTGGGTTTACAGTTGTATGTGAAACACAGAGTTTATTCTTCTATTTTTACTTATTATTGTATTATTTTCCATATAAGCAACTGTAAATTTACTTTTCCCTCACTCTGTATTGTATTTTATGATATCTTCTTGGAGTGCATCTATATAGTTGTCCTTGAAGTATCTTAGCCATCAATTCTAAGGATAGGATTAACATCCTTTTGTTGAAGCTAAGGAACCTATTAGTGTGAGGAGAATGTGCAAAGATAGAAGATCATCCCTCCTCCTCTCTTCAGTAAGGAGTCCTTAGCAAGACTGAGTTCTCCTGAAGAAAAGAGTTTTAAATCCTCTTCAGGGTACAGTCAGGGTTCTACTGTTTCACTTATGTAGCATCATCAAACTAGTTTTGGCTCCAAAGTTTCTAAGGCAGTTATAAACAGATGCTCATTTTGGCCAAACCATCGTAAACTCTGTGAAATGAATGCCTCCAAATGCACCGTGCTAATTCTTTGTTTATCCTTCCAAACACACTGGATGGCAAGGTAGCTAAATGAGGAAATGTGTTGTATAATATAATTTATAAAGTAGAAGAAAAAATCCTTCCAAAATAACTGTATTTTAGAATAATCAATTTGTCTATAGTCCTATTTTTTGGTTCTAAACACTTACAGGAAAAAGTTATCTGCTAAACTCATTCTTATTTTAAGATAGTGAAATATATTGTTTGCATAAAAAAGAAGTCTTATCTGTTGTAGCTGGAGTTACAATGTAGTGGGGCCAAATAAAGTTGTACAAATAGAGTAAGTCAAGTCATACAAAATAAGACTGTTAAAAAATCAAGGCATACATCATATAGTACATTAGAACTTTAGAAAAATTACAAATGACAATGAGTTTAAGAAAAATCACACACACACACACATACACACACACACACACACACACAGTAACATGAGTCCCAAGTTCTGTATCTACTCAAAATGTACAGAAAGAGAACCTCTAGGTGGTTAAGCTTGAGCAGTGTATTTTCAGAGCCCCACAGGCAGCTCTAATGGGCAGCCAGGCTGTGAACCACTTCTCCGAGGGGCAAGCCATCTGGCCCCACTTAGTGCCGCTGGCAAACGAAAGGTGGGCCTTCCACTGCAGGACTTACAAACTAATAAGCAGTTAAAATAGTATTGGGTTTGGAACCAACTAACTCTTGGAGCAAACTGCCCCAAAGACCTCCAAGGTTGAGGCCAGTCATTTTATTTTTTTTATGAAAATTTTTTTCCTGGAAAATTTCTTGCTGTCTTTTTCTTATTATAAAAAGTAGCATGTTTACTATAGAAATTTTTAAAATAAGCTATACAAGATCACAGAGGACATAATAAGATAACCTGTAATTCCATTAATCAGATATCACCACAATATTTTCTATATCCTTTAAGGTTCCTTTTATATATAAGTAGAAATATATTGTACATACAGTTTGTAACATGCTTTTTACAATTAGCATGTTATAAACTGTATGTACAATATATTATGTATGTACAATACAGGAGTATTTTATTAATATTCTATGATATGATGTTCAATGGCTACAGAAAATTTTATCTCATATTATTGCTTTTCTATTTTGGGGAGAGTTATTGCTTTTCCATTTTGGAAAATTTTAGCTTTTCAATTATTTTTCATAAATAATCTTGAAAAGATCCTCCTTGAATATATCTCTCTAGGTACATTCTGAATATTTCCTTAGGAGTCCTATATGCAGGATTACTGGGTTAAAAGTGACTATTCATAAGGAACTTCATACATATTGTTGACTATCCTTATGAAAGGATATACTAATTTTACATTTTGACCAGAATTTATAATCCTTGAATCATTACCAATATTGATTATTTTACCATCTTTGTCTGATCATGTTTTATATTTATTTCTTAATAAATAAATATAAATTTACTTATAGGGGGTTTGCCTTTTCCTGTTGATGTAAACTCTGCTTCACATGAGTGGCTAAGAGAATACTTTTCCTACTTTATTTACTTAGTTTCTTTCTTACGGTGTTTTTAGATGCATAAAAGTTGATAACTACTTTTTGAGAATAATTCTTAATTCAAATGTGTTCCTACAAAACAGAGCCAGTCTTGGAAAGATCATCTATGTGGCAAGAATGAGACAGTCTTATCTATAACGAACTACTCCAGTCTCAAAACTTAGTGATCTCCCTTGCCTAACAATATCTAGTTTACGAAAAGGTCATGCAACCATGATATAAATTTAAGTCACTGCTTTACATTTCAAGAGGTACTTAGATTTTAAGCCTTTCCTCTAGTTAAGCACTGTGTTTTGTTAAAGAAACTTTAGGCTTTGAGGAATAGGGTGAAATAGGTAAAATCGGTTCTGCAACTATTTATTGAACACATAATATGAAAGTCACTAAATTAATCAAGTATCAGTTGCCTGTGTATAAGGACATCTGTATGAACATACCGCACTGAAAATAATAATAAAAATATACTGATGAAATGTATGCCTTATTTTATTCATTTAGTAATAAAAGTTTAAAACAAAAATGTGATCCTATGTAGAGCTGAGACTTGGGGATCAGATGACTGACTCGGGTTCTTCAGTGGTTGTTTAGGTGATTGATACTAAAATATAGAACGACCCACTACAAATTCAATGGTTAGTGAAGGAACTGGTATTTTTAAAAAGTTTCTGAATGTTAAGAAAAGACATAGAAGCCAAATACAGTTAAAAGAAATAAGCCAGAGAATTTTCCAAAATTTCACTGAAGCATGGGTGTGGTTGAGTATGAATGTAGCTGCAGATTTAATGGAATTCTTGTTTTTTTCATTTTTCTATATTTCAGAGACTGCCTATTTGTTTGTACTATTTTATTACTGCATGAGGATTTTATTTCATGTGGCTAGGGTCTGTTTTTTTTTGCAGTTTCTATGTTGAAAATCTTCCCATGTAATCAAAGTTACACATACAAACACACACATACACATGCATATATACTTTATTTAAGTTTGGCCCTTTAGTCAATATGGCTTGATTTATATGTGGGTTCCATAACTAATGTTTCCTGCATGCTAAACACATTTGCTAAACACAGAAATATGAAGTTACAGATTTGCTTCCCTCCACTGAGGGCAACATGGAATGTATATATCATTTCACTGCTTGTCTCTTTCTCCAAACTCTTGGCTTTTATTTGAAGTCACTTGTATTTGTCAAAGGACTCAAAGACCTGATCAAGAAGTTGGAAACCAAAATATATAGAAACTGAAATGAGAATTTGTAGAGAAGGAAAAAAATAAACAGGACAAAATTGAATACTGTAGAAAACCCACTTTTTCTTAGGAGGACAATAGAGGAGGAGAGGCCCTGGAATGCTAAGGAATAATCAGAAGATGAAGGCATCAAGCACAATATCCACCTATCCACTAGGTGCCCATGGAGCATGGGTACTGAAGAGCATGACTTTGACATTTAAGAGCATGACCAGACACTGAGATGGCTTCTTGGAGAGGTCAATAAGCTTGCGTAGGAATCATGTCTGACATATACTGCATTGGGCAAGATTGTGTGATTGGAAGATACTCATTTATATAAATCCTACCTGAGAGTGGAACAAGGTAAAGAATGGAAGGTGAGTGATGGAGAAAAAAAGAGAGGGAGAGAAAGAGATATTCTTGTTTTGTTCTGGATCTGAGCTATTATTTTAAGTTTGATGAAGTTCTAGCTCTTTGTTCTTTCAAGTGATCCAACCATACTTCATAAAATGCTGATTTGAGTCAGATGCAATGATATTCTGCAATAGATAAAGGGCCCTTACCCTGATAGCTGGCATTGCAAACCAGAAGGCTCAGAACCAATGGTTGGACACAGCACCATCAGTGTATGAATTTACATCCTCAGGCTTTAGTCACGAGAGTACAGGCTACGATAGATACTAGATTGTTGTATTCTGTTCATGGAAGTCGAATAGTGTCTCTGGAATATTTGAACCAATGCATATGCTTTTATTTTCACTAATGTTATCAATTTTCAGCAATTTCACTAATGAAGACCCATTTACAATATTTTATACTAATTAGCTAGATTTGGTGTTGGTTAGAAATAATGACAGCTGAAGCACTTGTAGGAGTGACATCTGGAGAGTAGATTTTCTAATGTAATGTTGTCCAAACACCCTCCAAGGTTTAATTCTGAATCAGGACAACTAACTGTCCCATGAGTGTAGCTTAAATTAGTGTGTGTGAGTGCGGGCATGACTTAGAGTGGCTGACACAGAACTCATGATTCCTTACTACGGATGCTTCACCGTGGAACTTCTCATCTCATTCAATTATGCCATTTGTTGATGCCATAAATTTTTGATAAGCCAAAACTCTAGGTGTTGGCCTTGATTTTTTGATTTCTCACTTGTTATACCCTGTCCATTGGCAAGTTATTTTGATCCTACTCTAATTTGTTGCCTAGAACCGTCATCTTCTCCACTGTTACCACCTTAGTCTATACCAACAGATTTACGTCTACTAAAAAAACCTGAAGTGATGTGGCAAGGAATGCTAATTCCTAGTGCTCTCCTAGTGCTCACTTCTCTCCTTTTTTGAATGTCTCAGCTAGCCTCCTAACAAGTGTTCTGGCTTTTCCCCACAGTCATCCCTTCTTCCCGCCCCACCTGACTCCATTCTTAGAGATACAGCAGAGGGATTGTTTAAAAATACAAGTTAGATTATGTCACTTTCCTTATTGAAACCATCCAAAGACTTCCAATTATACTTGGGATGAATTCCAGACTCCTTTCTCTGGAATAAAGTCTCCATGGTTGAGCTCCTGATTAATTTTTGTCCTTATTTCAAACAACCTCCACCCTGCCCACTATGTTCTAGCCATGCTAGCCAACCTTTTGGTTCCTGAAAATGCCAAACTCGTTATTGCCTTGGGGCCTCTACACTGGCTGTGTGGCTTCCTGCTCTGTCCAGAAAGCTCTTCCCCTAATCTTAGCACTGCTGTTCTGGTCACTCAGATCTCGACCTAAATGTTCACTTCTTAGAGGAGCCGCCCGGCCATACATTCAAATTTGGATCCACCCTGTCATGCTCTCCTACATCTGCTTATTTGTCTGCACTACACATTTAGATGCCTGTGTCATCTTCTCCTGGCTGTAATGTAAGCCCCATTGACGCCAAAAATCTTGTTTATGTTGCTCACCTTTGTATCTGTATCTTGAAGAATGGTGCCTCGTACCTAGAGGTGCCCAAATGTTTGTTAAATAAATGGAGATGTGGAAATTTCAGAACAGAGCCTGGCATTTGGATAAAAGGGCCATCAAAATTATTCTGCTAGACTGGAATATTTGGTATCAAATACTGTCTAAGTAAATGAATTATAATCAGGGGGCTCAATGCTTCTTTAGGGATAGAAATTAATTGTATGGTATTTGTTGTAATAGGATATAATCAGGATCCACTTTAAAAACATTGTATGCATTATTTGTTAAATTTTTGCATCACTAAATGATTTACATCCTAATTGTACTGGTTAGTCCTGGAACTTGTCTATTTAACTTTCCTGCAGTGTCTGATCCATCAATTAACTGCCCTCTGCACATGGAACTCTTGTCCAGGATTTTAAAAGAATGGAAAGCCCTTGTGATACTCTTAGTTAATAAACTCATCAGTATTTCCTATTATTTCAAAAAGAAAAAAATCACATTGTCTTAGACAAGAAATCTCAGGTTCTAGACTCTTTCCCCATCTTCTTAGCTTCCTTGTCAAATACCAGTTGACTATGTATGTAAGGGTTTATTTCTGGGTCCCTCTTTTATTTTAAAAATTACTTACTTGAATCTTCTTTTTCTTTTTTTAAAGATTTTATTTTATTTATTTTTAGAGAGGGAAGGGAGGAGAAAGAGAGAGAGAGAGAAACATCAATGTGGGGTTGCTGGGGGTCATGGCCTGCAACCCAGGCATATATCCTGACTGGGAATTGAGCCTGTGACACTTTGGTTCGCAGCTTGTGCTCAATCCACTGAGCTACACCAGCCAGGGTGCGAATCTTCTTTTTCTTAGACTAGTAAAAGTTTGTCAATTTTGTTTATCTTTTCAAAAGACCAATGTTAGTTAGTTTGTTTTTTTCCTATACTTTTTCTGGTCTCTATGTCATTTATTTCTGCTGTGATCTTTGTTATTTCCTTCCTTCTGCTAACTTTTGGCTTAGTTTGTTTTTCTTTTTCTAGTTCCTGGAGGAGTAAGCTTAAATTGTTTATTTGAGATACTTTTTGTTTCTTAATGTAGACCTTTATTACTATAGACTTTCCATTCAGAAGTGCTTTTGCTGCATCCCATAAATTTTTGATGTGTTATGTTTCCATTTTTGTTTGTTTCTAGATCTTTTTTGATTTCCTTTGTGATTTCTTCTTTGACCCATTGGTTGTTTAGGATCGTGTTGTTTAATTTCCATATATTTGCAAATTTTCCTGTTTTCCTACTGTTTTTGATTTTTAATTTCATACCATTGTGGTTAGGAAAGATATTTAGTATCTTTTTTGAAACCAAATGATTTAAATTTAATTTTCTTAAATTTGCTAAGACTATTATGGCCTAACATTTGATCTAACATGGAGAATGTCTTGTGTGCACTTGAGAAGGATGTGGACTCTGTGGTTCTTGGATGAAATGATCTGTATTTTTCTATTAGGTACATTTGGTCTAAAGTACAATTCAAGTTCAATGTTTCCTTATTGATAACCTGACTGGATGATTGGGTCACTTTCATTGTTGAAAGTAAGGTATTGAAGTCTCTTACTGTAATTGAATTGTCTATTTTTCTCTTCAGACTTATTAGTATTTGTTTAATATAGTTAGGTGTTCCAATGTTGGGTACATATATATTTATAATTATAATATTCTCTTGATTAATTGAGCTCTTTCTCATTATATATGACTTCCTTTGCTTCTTGTTACAGTTTTTGACTTCAGGTTTTATGTAAATATAGCTACTACTTCTCTTTTTTGGTTTTTATCTGAATATCTTATTTTCTTCAAAGTCTTTAACTTTTAACCTATGTGTGTTCTTAAAGCTGAAGTGAATCTCTTGCAGGCATCATAGTTGGATTTTTTAAAATCCATTCAGCCACCGTCTGCCTTTAGATTAGAGAATTTATTGTATTCACACTTAAATAATCATTGATAGATAAGGACTTACTAATGCCATCTTATTGTTTTCTTGCTGTTTTGTAGTCCCATGATCCCTTGCTTTTTCATTGTCTTCCTTTGTGGATTGATGATTTTCTTTCTTTTTTCATGTTTATTGATTTTAGAGAGAGAGGAAAGGAGAGAGAGAGAGAAGGAAACATCAGTTGGTTGCCTCCCACGCCACCACAACTGGGGAAATTGAACCCACAACCTAGGCATGTGCCCTGATTGGGAATTGAACCGCAAACTTTTAGTGTATGGGGTGATGCTCCAACCAACTGAGCCACATCAGCCAGGGCATGAATTGATGATTTTTCATAGTGGTATGCTTTGATTCAATTCTCTTTATCTTTTGTGTATCTACTGTGGGTTTTTGCTTTGTGATTACCATGAAGCTTACATAAAACATCTTATAAACATAACTGAGTTTTTAAAGCTGATATCAGCATTTTAAGCTGACAACTTTGCATACAAAAAGCTCTACCCAAATTTTTGCATGCAAAAAACTCTACCCAGTTTTCCCCCAATCTGCCAGAGAAGTTATATTCTTTAACAGTATGAGTCTGGAAAAGTAGGGTGGGGAGATACGATAAAAGTTGGGGATGCTGGAGTAGATAAACCTGTGTCCCTTCCAGGAACAGGACACTGATCAAAGCAGTTTTCTCCAAGAGAAAGAGGTTTGGGCCCCCTTAGTCCTGCCTGGAACTCTGAGGGTGGGCAGCTTTGCCAACGTTCCTCCTGGCATATGGGCAGAAGAACTGATGACGCTAGTAGCTGAGAAGGGCATTAGAGCAGGCAGAAAAGCTGTTTGCAGCTCTTGTCTTTCCTGAATCCTCATAAGGCACTACCCTTCCCTTTATTCTTGATCTCCCCTGAGCCCACAAGACAGAGAAGGAAGATCTGTCTGGGGGTGAAAAGATGATGATTCTGGGGCTTAGAATGAGGCGGCTTCAGAGGGCACAACTGCATAGACTTAGCAGTTTTCCCAGGATTGCAGCATCCCACACACACTTAAAAAAAGAGGGGTGAAGGAGATAGAGCCAGAGGCACCTGAGAACAGAGAGTTGGGACCATAGAGGCTAAAATGAGTCACTTCTGGCCCCAAAGACTCGTCCTGGCAGTTGCCCACACCACTAGGGATTTAAAATCAGCACCAGGAAGGGAGTGAAATAACTCGGAAAGGGCGAAAACTCCTGAATGGACTGTTTTAAACTTGTAATTCAAATTTCCCTTTGGAGTGAGGAAATCTCAACTGGAAATGAGAGCTCTGAATTTAAAATCAAAATGGTTAGACTGAGTTGAGATAGGGTGACCCTGCCTTAGGATGTGGGATTTTGGTGGCTAAAACCTAAAACATCTTGGGCAAACCTGGATGATTGGTCACCCTCGTTGCAGACATAAGGAAAGTGGGATTTTTGCATGCTCAAGTTTGTGACTATGAAATTCGTACCCATTGACATTTAAAAAGGCCAATCCTGAACTCTCCAATCTGGGGGGTTCCCACATACACACTGGAGTGGACCCTGATGCCACCACCTAATTTGTCTTTTAAAAAGGTCTTATTGTTCCAGCACCTGGGAGTGCTGTTGGTGGACAGCCTCAGCTCTCAGGCCCTACAGGGTTTGCCTCAGCAGTGAAGCCAGCTCACTCCTTCCTGTGGCGGTGCTCATGCAGTGACTGACTGATCCACACAGGAGTATACAATCTGACCGTCTCCTCCCAGCTCAAGACAACAGTGAAGGCCCTTCTAACTCTATAGCTTTCTGATGAGTAGACTGAGGTCGTTGTTGCATTGCAGCCCAGATTCTCCCTCTGCCCAACCATGCTTCCTTCCCTTCCCTTCCCTTCCCTTCCCTTCCCTTCCCTTCCCTTCCCTTCCCTTCCACAGGTGTTAATGCCAAGGGCACTCACTAATAGACATCGTGCATATTAAGCTCTGTCTCAGAGACGGCTTCCTGAAGAATCCAACCTCAACCCAAACCAATGCCACTCTTCCAAATTGCTTTCAGTCTGTTGCCTGAGACCACCCCACAAGGACATGTACATCATGGGGAGCTCCCTGGTGAGCCTGAGGAAACTGGTCTGCCTTGGGAACTGTCTAAGGAACTATCTTCTTTTATTCTGCTTTTAAAAAAATTGGCTTTTTTAAAAAATTATTGAATTTATTGTGGTGACATTGGTTAATAAATACAGGTTTCAAGTGCACAATCCTATGGTACATAATCTGTATATTATGTTGTGTGTTCACCATCCACAGTCAAGTCTCCTTCTGTCCCCATTTATGTCCCCTAAACCCTCTTCTACCTCCCCCCAACCCCTTTCCCTCTGGCAATCACCATACTGTGTCTGAGTTGTTGTTGTTGTTGTTGTTGTTGTTTTGCTTAATCCCATCACCTTTTTCTTTTTCTCTTTTTAAGTTTTATTTTTAATTGTGGTAAAGTACATGTAATATAACATTTATCATCTTAACCATGTTGTAAGTGTGTAATTCAGTAGTGTTATGCATGTTCACACTGTTACATAACCAATGCCAGGAACTCTTTTCATCTGCATACTGAGAGTAGTATACGCAGCCTCTGGGACAACTTTAAGAAGTCTATCATTCACATTATAAGGGTGCCAGAAGGAGGCAAAACAGCAAGAAATTGGAAATCCATTTGAAAAAATAATGAAAGAAAACTTCCCTAATTTGACAAAGGAAATAGACGTGCAGGTCCAGGAAGCACAGAGAATCCCAATCAAGTTGGACCCAAAGAAGACCACACCAAGACACATCAAAATTAAAATGCCAAGGGTTAAAGATAAAGAAAGAACCTTACAAGGAGCAAGAGAAAAGCAGAGAGTTACCTACAAAGGAGTTCCCATCAGACTGTCAGCTAATTTCTCAAAAGGAACTTTGCAGGCAAGAAGGGACTGGCAAGAAATATTCAAAGTAATGAAAAACAAGGACCTACAACCAAGATGACTCTATCCAGCAAAGCTATCATTTAGAATGGAAGGGCAGATAAAGTGTTTCCCAGACAAGATAAAGCTAAAGGAGTTCACCATCACCAAGCCATCATTACATGAAATATTAAAGGGACTTATTTAAGAAAAAAATATAAAAACTATGAAAATTAAAATGACAACAAACCCACAACTATCAACAACTAAAAACAAACTAAGCAAGCGGCAAGAGCAGGCACAGATTCATGAGTATGGGGATCATTTGGAGGGTTGTGAGCTGGGAGGGGGAAGGGGGAGAAAGAGGGAAGTGGTGTAGAGATTGGGAAGCGTAGTTTGTAGGAATAGAGTGGACAGGGGGATGGTGAGAATAGTACAAGCAGGGAGAAGCCAGGGAGCTTACACGCATGACCCATGGGTGTGAACTAAGGGGGGCGATTGCTGCAATGGGTGTGTTGCTGAGCAGAGGCGGACAATGGAAAAAAATTGGGGCAACTGTAACATCATAATTAATGAAATATACTTTAAAAAAGCCACTCCTTTTTCTCCGATCCTCCCACACCCTCGCAACCACCATTCTACTTTCTGTCTCTATAATTTGACTACTCTAGGTACCTCATGATAACTAGACTCATACAGTATTTGTAGTTTTGTGACTGGCTTATTTCATTTAGTATAATGTCCTGTAGCTTCATCTATGTTGTGGAATGTGCCAGAATTTTCTTTTTTAAGGTTGAATAATATTCCACTGTTTGTATACATCACATTTTGCTTATCCGTTCATCTGTTGATGGACACTTGCATTATTTCCACTTTTAGATATTGTGAGTAATGCTGCTAGGAACATGAGTAGGTGATTATTTCTCTTTATTGAATTTATTGGGGATGATATTGGTTACTAAAATTATATAGGTTTTAGACGTACAGTTCTATCATACATCATCTGTACATTGTATTGTGTGTTTGCTACCTCAAGCCAAGTCTCCTTCCATCACCACTTATCCCCCCTTTATCCTTTCCTACCTCCCCCTGCCCCTCTTTCCCTCTGCTAATCACCGTGCTGCTGTCTGAGCCTGAGGTTTTTTTTTGTTGTTATTAATCCCTTCAATTTTTTTCACCCAGACCAGCAGCCCTCTCCCCTCTGACACTGTCAGACTCTTCTCTGTATCTATGAGTCTGTTTCTACTTTGTTTGTTAGTTAGAAAACTGAATCCTGTTTCTGGCCATCCCTGCTTCAGCCTTGATTGCACCTCTCTCTGGGTCCCTTTTAGAATAACAAAATAACTAGAATAACTAGATCCCTAGATCCTCAAATAACTTTTGGTGGTTCTTTTAGAAAATCTCAGAGAGAAACAGGTGTGCACACTGTGCCAGGAGGAGAAGGAGAGCCAGCTTTTTCTGGGCCTCCATGTTTTATCTGAATGAGGGAGATTGGCAGCTTGCCAGGAGCCCAGGGGCGGTTCCTAACCTCTCTGCTGCTGAGCTGGTGGTGAGCAGCCCTCCACCACCACCTGTGCTATGCCCCGTCTTCCTGGGTGACATCCATCTGTGAAGGAGGCTGAGTTTGGGGGCCTTTCCTAGTTTAATGGCTGAGGCAGAGTCTGGAGATTAGAAGGAGAAAGTCTGCAGAATACACGGTGAATTAAGAAACCCCAAGCCAGGTCTATGGGATAGAGACCTGGGGCCAGTGGGAGGAGGAGGTTAAACTGGGGGGGGGGCAATTTTGCCCTGTTTCCTTGCAGAGCCTCTGCAGTGTGTCAGACTCTGCCCTGCTGTGAGGATATGCCACAGCTGGCCCTTGCCCCTTACAAATCTCTCTTATTTATTTATTTATTTACTTACTTACTTACTTACTTACTTACTTATTTTTTCAGAATGGCCTTGCTCTGGATTAGTGAAGAGATGCTGGACAGCTTTCTCTCTCTGCCTGGCACTATGCTTTCATAAGAATACTGCCCTAAATTTTAATCAAGAGAGTGGAGAGGAAATAAAAAAAATTACAAAGAAAAAGCAAACCACCATAATCAAAAGAGACAGAGTTAGGGAAACACCTGGCTAAAAATGTCATTTAATCAGGGATTTGGCAGGAAGTAGGTGAGACAATTCCAGCATGACAAAAACCAACCTGAACCCTTTAATGGAGGCTTTGTCAAGGTTTGCAAATACTCCAGTGGGCTTTAAAAACCTTTTCCCCCTCTACCCTTAAGTTTTTGTCCAGGCCCAGAGGTGAACATGAAATAATCGAAAGAGAAATGCAGGTTCTATTGACTTTTATTTTCCAAAGGGAAAACAGGCCACAAGTTTCATAGGAAATCCTCTTTGTGAGTGTCTGGCCCTTGAGAACAGGACTGGGTACATAATTTACAAAAGTCACTGCAAAACAAGAACATGATTCCCTTGTTCAAATTATCAAAAATTCCAAGATGACAGGAGAGCAAATGTGGGCCCGTTCTGAGCCTGGGGCCCCTGTGTGGACAGCACAGGGCACCCTCGCAGAAGCTGTCCCTGTGTAGGAGTCTCCGAACGTTTGCATTGTTCGCATTTTCTGACTTAATGCTTCTTCTTCCACATTAAAAGCATCAGGAATATGATTATTGTGTTTGTGTATGTGTGTGTATTCCAATACTGTTTATAGGCACTGAATTTGATTTTCCAAATGGCTTTTTGAAACCTCAAATATTTCCTCAACGAAATTGATGATGTTGGTACTACTCTTAGAGCTAAATCCGAGCAAGAGAGACTGGCCCTACACTTTGGAGGGCTCAGCTGTGACTCTTTTCCTGCTCAACTCAAATCTGAGGGGCCAAGAAGACAAGCCCTCCCAGACAAATGCCCAAGTAGCTGAGGCTCCAGAATTCCCTGCCCAGATGGTTCTGGCCTGCTACCAGGGATGAGCAGGCATCTTCCCTGGGTACTTGCTCCCAAGGGTGGACCTCACTACCAGTTAAGGACACCCCATGGCTTAAGATTTGGTCAAAGGACAGCTGTTTGTGGGGGGAGGGGTGCTGTTGACAGAGCTTGGTCACTGGCTAGTTTGGTAAGACTCCTCCCAACCCCCTGTGTGTGTATGAGGCCCCTTGCTGTGCCAGAGGGAGCTGGAGGAAGAGCTGTGGGTGGGTGCTTTTCCCAAACTGCTAGTACCAAGCACGAATTCCAAGGAGTCTGGGGATTCTAAATGATACCCTGGCTTTTCAGGCCATTATTGAAGCTATGAGTATATTTGTCATGGTAGAATCCACCACTTTATTTAACAATTTCTAGTTTGATTTACAACTTATAAACTTTAGACTTACAGTATGTGGGCTTCCATTTCCATTCTTGCCATGGGTTCTGCAATATTAGGAATAGACCTGGGTGGTGGGGAGCAGAGAACATGTGTATTTCCATAGTAAAGTTGAACGGTAGCTTCCACATAAACCATTTTATAGTTCAATTACTCTAACTTTGTATGTGTGTGTGTACTATTTATACATTTTGACAAAGCTTCTATTTTGATTAATGGGATACAGGAGCTTTTGGGGATGCAATTATTAATTATATATGAACAGTTCTCCTCCAAAAGTTTTCAATTTAGCAAAAATATTATTTTTTACACACTGTACTCCACTAAAATTTGTATTTACATACGAAAAAACAAATAATTTTATTTTTAATGTTGAAATTTTTACCCAAGCTATAATATTAACAGTAATGTCAGATATTTCTTTTTGACAGAATGATTATCTGAAAAAAAGTATTTTTATTTATGAACTGAATGAAGAAAAACAAACTTTATTGGAACTGATTTTGGCTTTGCTGTACCCAGGACACTGGTACCAAATTGGCTCTTTCAGCTGTTCTTGCAGTCCTTCTGCCAAAGGAGCCAACACACTAATGGTTATTCCTTCTCTCCCACGTGTCCAAAAGGAAGCTTGGAATGCAAAGTGGGTGAACTCACTGAAGAAGAGCAGTCATTTGAGGTAAGTGAAAAGTCCCGCTTCACCGAGTGATGTGAAAAGTCACGTCCTGTAGACACGCGTGTTCAGTAGTCACTTTCAGATGAAGCTGCAAAGTAACTTCTCACTTTAGGAATAGATGCTGGTGCATCACAAATTGAAGATTTGTGTCCTCTAGTTTTCACATGGTCAGTGGTATCACTGACCCCTCATGGCCAAGGCTTTCTTTGCAAGTTCCATACTCATCAACAACTTGATCGTGAAACTGAAATTCAGAATTTAGTTTTTCGCTAAATGTGTGCTTTTGGTTTTTTGAGGTTTGTGCTGCAGAAAGAATTTATGGCAAAATAAAAGAGCATCATCAAGTAATAATTGCTATTGATATATGTATATGAGCCATATGATACATAATGAAACCATGTCATGAGAGTAATCAGGCCACCCTCTGTAAGTTCTGTGATGAGATGGCTCAGGCTCTAGCTTCCATGCATGTTTTCCCCCTCACGTTTCTTCTGATCTTGCCAGCTGATGGTTCGTGGAGTCATGCCTTTTGAAGGGTGTAGGTGTGGGGAAGACCGCACAGTTGCCTAGCCCAACAATGGCCAGGAGGAGCAGTGGTGTCGAGTCTTTCCCCCACCATCACCCAAATGGTAAGGAATTAGCTTCCTGAGCTCTCTCTTGCCTGAGGGCACTGCAAATACCAGCAAGTGCCATGCCTGCTGTCCGCGGAAAGGAGGTGCTTGTTATGCTCAGTCTGGAAAAAATAGGGAGAAGAGGGAGAAAAACAGGGATTTTTCTTGAGCATCTTTTAGATTTAATCACATGTTAAAGAGAAAAACCTGTTCATTTCGCATACAACTCTCACACTGCTACACAAAACCACGTTGGAAGCTGAAAATACAAAGCAGAGATCTACCAGTGCAGCTATGGAAATAATTCTGCATTAAAAAACTAAAAACCTGAAGGAAATGTTAGACCAGTTGGGACACTGAGACAACAGGTGTAAACTGGGATTGTCCCACCTTGGGTCACCATAGTTATAGAAAAATTAAAAAGCTTGATTTTCCTTGCCTCTTTGAGAATGGTGTTTGTCATTTTGCTACCTGGTATATGGCTGTACCTGGTTTTTCTAAAGGTGTGGTTTCCTGCATAAGCTCAGGATGCCTGCTTGATATCTGTGGCTGTGTGACCATCTGTCTATCTTTTCACCATTGAAAGTAATTTAAAAGCTGCCTGACATACTGGGTTGTCTTTGTCATTAGTTAAAATGATAGAGCTGAGCAGGCCAGGGGACAGAAGACCCGCACATGGTATGTTCTTAATAGATATTTCAATAAGGGAATCCACTGTTGGAGATGTCACTGAAAGCTACCAACTTCCTCAGGGCTGTTTACCTTGTCACAGTGCTGGTTTCAAAAGTAGCTTCCATTCCCTGGCTGGGTAGTTCTCTTAGTTAGAGCATCATCTGGTACACCCGAAAGATGGGAGTTTGATTCCCACTCAGGGCACATACCTAGGCTGCAGGTTCTATCCCCTGTTGGAGTGCATACAGGAGGCAGGCGATTGATGTCTCTCTCTCACATTGGTGTTCCTGTTTCTTTCTCTTTCTCTTTCCCTCCTTTCCCCTCTCTTGAATCAGTGAACATATCCTTGGGTGAGGATTAAAAAAAAGAAGTACCTTCCATGGTCATGTGTTTATGACTCATATGATCATATGGATATTTAATGGATGTCTAAGTAAAGAAATGAAAAGTAATAGCCCTCTGATATTTCCAGTACCCAGTTCTATGATCATTTAACCACTATGCTATATGCCTGAAATTAATACAAAATAATATTGAATGTAAAGTGTGATTGCAAAAATGTTTTAAAATTTTAAAAAATCAATAAAGTAATGTCAGTAGTTTCTTCAAAGTCATTGTAAAATGACCTTACACCATTCAAAATGTCAATGAAGAGCTGCGCCATTAGGGCATCAGAACCACAATATCTTGCAAGGAGGCTTACAGCAAAAAAAGTGAGATAGACTACTTCTCTCAGGATCACTGGCAAATTGCTGGGTGAAGACCTGCCTATCACATTCTACTGTTTCTGGAATGCTGACTGCAGTTTTTGCCTCTGCTTCGCATGTCAAGCTAAGTAGCTAAATGCTGATATTCAGTATTATTTGATCTCCTAATCAGATGCTCATTCAATAGCAGTCACTGCTGAATTTTGCAGACTTGCAGAAATTAAAATTCTACTTGCTTATGTTATTCTTAGCTTACTGCTTTGGTTCCAGGCTTTAAGTTGATTCCCCCCCCCCAGCTTTTTAATTAAGCAAATTAAGAAGAAAGTGGTGGGACAGTGATTAACATTAGGATTAGTGTTACATCTCTCATCACTCACCAACCACATCCTGCTTCAAATCTTTTTTTTAATTTTTATTTCCTCTGCACTGAGGAGAGCTGATATCGTATATATATATATATATATATATATATATATATAGCCTATCCCAAGAATGTTATAGGGAGACCAGATATATTTTCTGAAAGGGCATAGAGGCACAAGGAAAAATTTCTAGTTAGTCTCTAAGAGTTAGTGATGCTGTCATGTGTTCTGGAATTGAGTTGCTTAAATTCTCTGACATAATAAAATAACTTGTGTTGCTACAAAAATTACACAGGTAGAAAAATACCACATTAGCATAGGCTTTACCAAAACACGTTCTATGGAATATGAGTCAGTCCATGAAAGGAGGGTTCTGTGGCTAAGACCCTCCCACCACGGTTTCTTAGAGATTCCCAACACATGTTAAACATAGTGAAGAATTTGATTGGTTATGTGATGTAGAAACCACTTACATTTGCTTAACCTGCAGTTTTCTAAAGCTTTCTAGATTGTATCACGAAGCTCTCCTTCTGTGTGACTTCCTACAGAGAAACTGTAGTGGTGTAGCATCATTTCTTTAAGTCTGTTTTTTTTCCCATTCATTGGGCTAATGACATACACTCATTACAGACTCCAGTCCCAAGACATTATTGCCTATTTATTTTATCTACACTAAATCTAGACCTATTTTCTTTCACTTCTTTTCTGCCAACAGACTGTGATAACCTCTCCAAATGCTCCTAGTATCATGTGATCTTATAAAATCAGTGACTGTCTCTCCAGAGCTCATGAATGTCTGTTACCTAATCTCATTTCTTACCTTTCCTTGCTTCTTGATTTTCAAAGCTTTGGTATCTTCTATCCCACACCAGAACCATTGCAATTTAGCTGGCATTTGGTCATTTTTGTTTTCATTCCCATTTCTCTTACTGCCAAATGTCACTTTGCTCTCAGATTTGATCAGTACCATAAACACTGGTCTATTTTATTTGTGTCAATCATTTTGATAAAAACAAAAACATTCCAGAATATGGATATAATCTCTCGACAGACCAATATTGACCTTATTCACATTCCCTGCCCCCATCCCAAATAGTAGCTATACTATACATTTTTCCCCTCAAGTGCAAGTTTCAATGCCTACTGAAAGTGCAGAATCCAGGCCAGCATCCTGGATGGTATGGTGTTGTAGGAGTGAAAATTTGGATTCAGTTAATTTGCTCAAAAAAATGTGAGTGTCTTCCACATGCTAGGCATTGGGTTACATCTGGGCATTGGGGTGCAGTGACAAGGAGAATGGTACAGGCAGGTTCCTGCTTTCATGAAATGTAGATGAGGGTGTTGTGAATGAATTATATTATAGCATGTGACATAGCTCTTTTTAAAATGATGGCTTGATCTAATTTTGTAGCTCTGAGTATATAGGTTAGTCAGTTCTCCTTTTGAGCAGCTGATGAAGTTCACAAACCCAAGGACATTCCTTAAGGAACTCTCACATTATTGGTGTCTGTGTAATAGGGAACTCAAGAGTTAAAGAGTTTAGCCTTTGTTGATAGGCTTAAGTGACTAATCCATGTGGAAAACTGTTATTCCAGGAACTGACTCCAGGAGGTGCACAAGCAACTCAACCTTTGTACCCCAGGGGGCTTGCAAGCTGGTGGAGGTGGTATCTGAGCCATTGAGTTCCAGGGAGGGGTTGACTGTGAGGCGGATAAAGAATTGTTGATCAACAGATAAAGAAATGCTAGGAAAATCACTGCTGGACCACAACTCTTACCCAATTAACCTTAAAAAAAACTTTACTTACCTTCTACCCAATTAACCTTTTCCCAAACCTCTTACCCACCCTTTCTTCTCCCTGTAAAAAGGTCAACTGAAAAGGGGTATTAAAATGGTTTTTGAGGGTACATAACCAGCCATCTTCTCAGATCACTGGCCATCTGAGTAAAGCTCACATAAGGACTCAACCCTTGTCTCTACTTATTGGTTCTGGTAGTGACAGGCAGCATGAACACCAACCCTTCTGGTTTCATATGCACGGGTCCTAGTCACCCCTGGGCCAGGCACCAGAGAATCCAAGCAGTCTCTAAGTCTGGGAGCCTGTGAAATTGACCAGCCAATGCACAGGGAACGAGCCAAACCTGGTTAACCCCACCCTGCTTGCCATACAGAAGCTGCCCCAGCCCTGGATGTAACCCTCTGTGTGGGCCCTGCCTGGCAGCCCCCTCTGGTTGGGCAAGTAACAAAAAGTTCTGCTTTTCATCTATCTAAGTGTCAGTGTGTTGTGTTCTGCCATCAAAGAACCTTTAAATCCAATAAAACATAGCTGCAAGCAAAACTTTGGTTTTTCTCATTGTTACGAAAATTTCAAAGGACTTAGCGGTACTAATTGGTGGTAAAAAAGAGGTGGGATGAGGATTTGAAGGGAAGAATTCTTTTTTTTTTATTAACTTTAGTGACCTAATTCCCCTACCAAGAACTTTAGCAGGTTAATTTGCTCCACGTAATCATTGATTTTCTATGTGCTTATTAACAATTATTTGCTGTGGCCCTTGTATTATAATACTCTAGGAGGTATGCAAGAACAGAATATGTGTATCTTCCCTTGAGAAACCTACAGCTTAATTAAGAAGATGTGGTATGTACCTAAAATGAGACAAAATCAAATGTGTAGTAATATAACTAAACCATCTCCAAGTCCAGAAAAATGACAAAAACATCGAAGAGCTGGAGCAATAAATTTGCTTGTAATTTTCAATGACTGCTAACTTAGAAATAATTTTTAACTTTTCTAGTTACTTTGCTGGAGAAATGTTTGTGTTGTTGTTCATGTCCTCAGTTAATTCTTCCCAGCTCTGAAACCCTTTCTCTGAGGAAGCTAGGGCCTGGCTTTTTCTAGGTCTGCTGTGAAACGCTTAAATGCTTTGGAGTCATGTGGATTTTGAGCTGAAACAGGTAACAAGTTATCTTAAGGGATGGATTTTGGAACAATATGTTTGCAGTTCAGATCAGATGAAGCTATTTATTTTAAAACTTGGATATGTTTCAAAAAGCAAAATGGTTTCAGCTCAAATCCATTTGCAATGCCAACCTTCCTGGTTGGGGAATTGAATGCTTAGCTAATTTATTTTTGATGAGCAGGCTTCCGCGTGTTTTAAATGATGGTTGACAGGCCTGGAAGCTGGGCTTCTCCAGAAGGCATTTGGTGTTGGTCCATGATCTTCAAGGGAACCCACAGTTTTCCAGGAGGAGAAGCAGGAAGCTGTAGTTGATCAAGTCTCTGCCCCTTCTCTAGACCCACTATCCAGTGACTTGCGCTTAGTCCTCCTTTTGATATTTTCTTTGAACATCTACCATGTATAAAGGACTGCAGTGGCTTCTTCAAGGAATGTCAAGCATGCCCACAAGCATGAACTCTATGAGGCATGAACTCTGTACAAGGCAGCATGTGGGCACACCCATGAAAGGGACAGAAAGTGTTGTGTGCACAGAGCGAAGAAGAGTCTCTTCAAACTGGGTGGATCAAGGACATCTTTACAGAGAGTAACACTTGAGCTGAGACTTGGAGAACAGGTTTGATTTGGCAGTGAGAGAAGGGATCCGCAAACTACAGCCTGTAGGCGAAATCCATTCTCTCTCCCTGTTTTAGAGATAGTTGTATTGGAAGTCAGCCACGCCCGCTCATTGATGTATTGTCTATGGCTGCTTTCATGCAACAGTGACAGAGCTGAGTAATTGTGACAGAGACTATATAGCCCTCAAAGCTTAAAAAATTTACTATCTGACTCTTTACAGAAAAAGTTTATGACCCTGGTTTAAAGTCAGTTGCTTGAGGGACTTAATATATGGCTTTGATATGTAGATTTGATGTAAGCCAAAATATGAGACTTCATTCCGCAGACATTCTGGAAACAGAATGCTGCTGAGCCCCGGGAATATTTGAGTGTTCATGATGGTACTGCACTTCAGGACAGGGAGCATGCTACATGGACTGTAGGAGGGAGGTGCTACTGGTAGGAAGAAAAATTGCGAAATTCCTTCTGTCACTAAGTAAAAAATAACAACTCTGGACTTGGAGGACAGCTGTGATGGAAGGGAAAGGATGCAAAAGACACTGTGGATAAAGCTGTAGGAGGGTGGACCCAAGGAAAGAGACAACTGAGGATGGCTCTGGGTCTTGACCCTGGATAACCGAGTATGTCAGTGATCCCTTCTTTGAAAATGTATCCACCTGGTCCACGGGATGAATTGAACCTTCCTCCCACCTACCCCAGTGAGGAGGAGGAATGAAGCTGAAGTAGCCCCATCTCACCAGGGTAGCTGGTATAGGGAGGAATGGGGGTCATAAGCTATTGTTATAGAGGAAGTGAGACCACAGCCTTGCTTAAAAAAATATCTGTCACTAGACAGAAAATCAGCCTATGTTGTCTCTGGGGAAAAAATATTTTGTGATTTGGAGGGGTATCTTGTATTTTAGGTTACCTTGCAGGATTGCAAGATAAAATATAAAATGCCCAGTAATTTTGAATCTCAGATCAACAAGGCATAATAATATGTCCAAAATATTATGTGAAACATATTTTTAGTAAAAATTATTTGTTCCTGATCTGAAATTCAAGTTTAACTGGATCACTTGAAATCAAGAGTGAATAACTTTTTAGTGTATGTCCTAATTATGGGGTATATTTATACTAGAAAATTATCTGCTGGTTATTTAAAATTCAAATATATGTGGGCTTTTTTCTTTCTTCTAAATCTGACAACCGTACTTGTAAAGTAAGCAGACAGATCTTTCACTTTGGCGGGGACTGAACAAGAATTGAGGCCCCTGTATTTGCTTCACGTCGCAGGAGCAGAGCTGACTTTGCCAGCCCTTCTGGAGACCACAGCTGAGCAGAGGAGATAGCTCAGTGAACACCAGGCCTGCATAGGGGCGCTGTTTCAGAGTGAGGACAGAGGGTGGACGGCAGGGTGTGGTGGGGTGACGTTTCCAGTGGGGGCAGTTTGGGCATTTAACTGAGGGACCTGAATAAAAGGATGCGTGGAGTAAAGAGGGTTTGGAATAAAAGAGGGCATGAGTTCAGGGCAGGGATAGATTCCTTTGAGGAGCCTTCTTCCAAAGACTTACTTTTGGAAGGAATTTTCTCGGGGCAGAACACTTCTTTAACATTGGCATCTAAATCTTTGATATGCTGGCGTAGTGAAGGGATTGACATCATTCCACCCAGTTATCTTATACAGCTGTGTGACGGTTTATTTTGTGTGTCGCCAGGCTAGGCCATGGCACCCAGCTGTTTGGTCAGACACCAGTCGGATGTTGCAGATTTTGGACTTGCCAGCCCCCATAATGACGTTAGCCAATTCCTCAAAATAAACGCCTCCCACTCTCTCCTTTCTTCCCCCGCCTCTCTCTGTCTGTCTGCATGCTTATTCTCTCTGGCATGCTTTTCCACGTTAGCCACTTTCCATTTGTGTGATCCCTTTTTGGCCATAAGAGTTACAGCACTATTATGCAGCAAGCAGTCCTGCTTCCTAGCTCCCTTAGAGTACTAATGTTTCATGGTGGCAAATACAGGTATATTCAACAGAGAAAGTAAAATGCTTAGCGGGCAGGAGTGTGACCCGGTCAGATTTCTCCTCCTGGCAACAACAGAAGCCTGAGCATCTCTAAAGGAAGGTGTATGTATCTGGGGGTGGCTGGTGATGTTTATCCTTAATCTAGTCTCTGTGAACCTCAAGAGTAAGTTCTTAAAGAAAAAACAATATTCTTAATTTATGAAGGTTTTGTCATTGTCCTAAGAAACTTTGAAAATAGCAGATTTCAAAATCTGCTTTTACTTTTGCTCTTTTTCTTTGACAAAAAATTGAAAACAAAAATCAGACAATTTGAATTAATGAAGCCATCTAATTCTCTTTGTGCCTTAATGGCTGACATTTCTACATTGCATCAGAAAAGACCCAATTAGAGTTTTAAAAAAAGAGAGAGAAAGAAATGACTTTTCTAGAGTCCTTTCCCTCTCTACCACTAAGAGGAGACAAAAAAAAAACCAACAACTAATCTCCAAGATATCTTCCAACCGAATGCTGTTTGCACACACACGTGTGCACACCTGTTTTGTACACACGCGTGTGCCTTCCCCTGGGTGCAGATGGCTACTCCAGGAGCAGCACCTGTGGGCTGTGTATGTCTGAAGACTGGCTTGGTTGTGCACATGGAAAGAAGAAAACAAGGGAGTGAGGTAAAAGCCACACAGGCCGAAATCAAAAGCAACTGTTCTGCCATGAGGAAAGCAGGCAGCCCTTGCTCTGTGCACACGCCACTCCTCCTTTGCCGCCCAGACTGATCTTTGAAATAAAATAAAGAAGTGTGGCGAACTAACTGAAACATAGGTAGAAATAATATATTTGGGTTTCAGAAAGGGAAAAAAATAACTTGGCATCGCTTAAAAGGCACCCATTTCATAACAACACATGTGCAAAGAATTACAATAATTGCAGTGCACACATCGGTAACAGACAGAGTGAACAATGAATATTAAAAACACATTCCTAGAGCTGGCTCCGTGGCTTGGCAGACATGCACAGCGTGGAGACCTGCGCGGGAGTCAGAGGAAGGCTCTCGGCTTCCAGAGCCGTCAGGGCTTGGCAGGAAGAGAAACAGAGGAGAGAAGGAGGTGGCAGTGACTGTCCCCAGCACTGTGACTCCTGTCTCCCACTGGCAGAGCCCTAGGATGGCTTCAGGAGGGTTTCATAGAGGAAGTCTGCCTCGGCCCTTTGAGGCTCCGGTTCAGAGCTGAATTTGAGCCAGGCGGAGAAGGAGGAGGGACGGGGCTAGAAAAACAAACAGTAAAGAACAAACAGGCAGAAGGTAATGCCGGGAACACCCAGACAGTGGCCCGGACAGCATTCCAGTCTTCTCTTTCTTAAGGCTCACCCACAGCGTGACCCAGCATGGTGGATCTCACCGCTGCAGAGGCGGAAACCGGGAAAGTGTTTATCCTCCGTGGACTGAACGTATTGATCTGCCTTCCCCACTTCAATATTTGCTACGCTGTGCCATGAAAGTCTGTAGGGGGATGAATTCTCCCGATGGTGTGTTCCAGAGCCTTCAAAGGCACATTAACCAAACATCCAAGGTACACAATGATCTTTTCACCGGGAATCTCTTCCACTGTCAGCAAAGACAAAGGTCCTTCTCTTAAGTACAGCTTTGGCTTTGAGTGCTCAGATTTTGCCTCTTGCCATTGGCAAGAAATTGTTTCACACACTGGGAGTTGAGGCCTCAGGATTCTTCAACTATGTGCCACAAACATCCAAGAGGTCCGTGAGGTAGAATTCAGGGAGATGCATAAACTTGGGTGGGGAAAAATGACATTTTTTTATATTTGCTCATCGCTGAAATAAAGCATTCCTTTAATTACAAATGTAGGAAACAAACCACAGTATTATCGATAGTATTAGTGATATTTATGACTTTGTTACCTGTAAATATTGTGGATATTTCCATGTCATTTCACTGTTGTTTCAGATATATCCAAACTTGTTATTTGTGTTATATAACATTTCTGCTCATCACTACTTGGAATTATGGTTATCAGACTTGGCACAAGGTCTTGTTGTTGTATGGGTTAGTGAAGAAGCATGTAGCATAACAAAATACTGTGATAACTATACTTCAACATACGGGTTTTCCTTGACATAGTGTGTATTATCTTTTGTTCTTTTTAAAAAGATTATTCTGAGAAGGGTCCCACAGACCACCAGGCTGCACTGCCAGTAGGTTCCATGGCACACACCACACTCCCAGTCTCTAGAGTCACAAGGAGCTGGGTGCTCCCCACAGTGAATCCCATACGGGGCTGGACGCACGTGTCTCTCCACACAGGGAGAGAAGGAAAAGGCAAACATGTCTCCAGCCACAACACTGAGGATTTAACAAAGGAGCTTCTTCTTTTTTAAAAAAGATTTTATTTATTTTAGAGAGAGGAGAAGGGAAATAGAAAGAGACAGAGAGAAAGATCAATGTGTGGCTGCCTCTTGCGTGCCCCTACTAGGGATCTGGCCCACAACCCAGGCATGTGCCCTGACTGAGAATCAAACTGGTGACCCTTTGTTTTGCAGGCTGGTGCTCAATTCACAGAGCCACACCAGGCAGGACGCAAAGGAACTTCTTGCGTGTCCACTCTTCAGCTGTGCTCAACAAATGTTAGTATTTGCAACACAAAAATTAGCATTTTTCTCTTCAATGATTTGTGGCAGAGGTCCAAAATGATTTCATTAAAAAGAAAAGAAAAGAAACCCTTCAAACAACTTCTTCAGTTTCACCAGATGCTGGCCAAGAGGGTTTGCCATTGAATCACAGTTGATAAGGTAGAGAAAGGCTGATGATGAACTAACTGTAGTTGCCAGTTTCTGCTCTAGGGATGGCAGGACAGAGAACAGCTGTAAGGGTAGTGGTGAAGACAACATAGCAGTGACAGCTCTTAAATCAAGGCGTCAGCTAAGAGAACTGACAACACCTATCGGTATCACAGAGGCAACTTGAAAGCCCTTTTACTTCTAATTGTCTTCATGCTAAAAGAGAGGAATAGTTCAGATTTGGAAGCAATGATTCATTTGATTTACCAAAACCTGAAATCCTATTGAACTCTTGTACCAATGCAGAATCTAGAAGGGGTGCTGGGAGAAACTGTTTTCAAAGATATGAGTCTTGCCCTGGCCCATGTGGCTCAGGGGTTTGGAGTGTGGTCCCATAACCGAAGAGTTGAGGGTTTGGTTCCCGGTGGGGGCACATACCTTGGTGTTTTTCTCCCTTCCCCTCTCTCTTCCTCTTTCTCTAAAAAGTGATGAAAAAATGTCATTGGGTAAGGATAAAAAACAAGTGTATATGAACCTTAAGTTCTGGCTTACAAGGGACAAAAATACTATCCTGAAAGAAGATGTGCGAAATATTAGAAATCTTTATAGATACTTTTTTTCAACTTGGAGAGAAATATTGAGATAAGGTAAAGAAATAGATAGATGGATAGGGACATAATTTGGTGAGTCCTGGATCTATTGTTATATACCAGACAGTATACTGGTTTTTAAAATACATTTACCTATTTCACTTAATCATTGCAACATTTCTATGAAATATTATTAGCCCCAGTTTTCCAGACAGGGGCAAGCTTAGAGAATGACCCAACCTGGCTGAGGTCACAGAGCCAGCAGTGGGATTTAAACTCAGGTTTGTCTGACCACCAAAGCCGCCATTCCATTATTTCAAGTGGTTCCAATTATTAAAAAAAAAATCTCTGTGACTGAATCCTTAAAACCCAAGAAGTTGTTATAGCACTTGAAGGATCAAATTTCAAGTTAGGAACATAAATGGCAATGTGATAACAGATTACAGATTGATAAAAGAAACTTTATGATATCAAACAAAATTGTTTCTCAGGCTTGTCCACCTATTTGAATCGTTAACTTAAGTAAATATAAAAGCAGGCACCTGGAAATAGGAGCTCCTCAGTGATTTCACTCGCCAGCAGAGCAGTTCCCTTGTAGCTGTTGTCAGGACTGTCAGAGTATAAGCCTGTCATCTCTATTACCTGTTTATAGGAAATAGGAGAACTGCCTGGTGCATGAAACCACATGTCATCGTGTTAAAAATGTGCTTCTGTGCCAATTGCCCTCTCTTACCTACTGGATCTGCATAGCACCCAGGGCTGGAGTGAAGGCCATGACCACAGCTATCAAAAATGAGGAATAAAGTAACAACAGCTCCAGGTCATGCCAGAATATCCACTAGAGAGGTACTGCTCTTCATCATCCATTTGCCTCCTCCCATTTTAAGCAGAGCCATAACGAGATAGTGCATGTATTTTAGTCCTCTTAAAATAATTTCTCTCCAAATCACCACAAGATATTGTAGCGTATGAGCTGCATACATTAAATGGCAATTCGGGATGATCTCCAAGGCCTTGTCCAGGCCTAACTTTCTCTGATTTCAGGAAGTTAACAATTGCTAAGGTAGAAAAGTCGGCAGGGGGGTCTTCATAAGGTCTTGTAACCATCAGAATTTAAAGGATCCTTGACTTGAGCTGTTTCATGCTGCAGGAGTTACTCAGTCAGTAAGACTAAGTGGGGCAAGTTAGAAGATTTCAAAGACTAAATGAATAACCTATGATCAGACAATTCAATTTGTTCGTGAGGTGGAGAAAGGCATCCTGCCATTAAGTAGTCAGATGGAAAGCATGCAAACCGCAGTCCGTGGAAGAGAAAAGAACATGAACACAGCTTGCCCCAAAGCCCAGGCAAGTTCAGGAAACATGCTCAGCAAAGTCATCATGTCTATTGTAACTGTGGGAAGCGGGAGCCACAGCACTGATTGAAATTCCAAACTGCGAATAACCAGAGACATGACTCGCAGGCCAATCCCTCCCATGGTGACTACTGGGGAACCTCTAAGAGGCACTCATGGGATGGGTTTGGAAAGGAGACTCTGGTGAGATGTTCTGGGAACAGGTACAGCCAGGTGGCGAATTCCAGTGATGGGCAAAGATGGCAGAAGGTGCAGTTTGACATGGCCACCGTGCCTTGTTTGGCAAAAAGTTAAAATCTCTTTTAGGAATAGAAAAAAAGAACTAATGAAGCACGTGGTTATTGCTGCACAGCATCTCAAAGAATTGCTGTAAATGGGGTGGTAGCAAAACTTGTATTTGCATTAAGAATTACCTGCATATCCAAAAATGGATACTAGGTAGTGCTAAATTTGGCTGTCTTTTACTGCCCTATTTATTATTCTAGTGCACCCCTCTTTTCCACACCCAAAACTCTGCAGTGTATAAAATCAGACCCTGTAAGGCTGATCTTGCTATAGATTTGGCGTCTGTTGTAATGTTAAGGTAGTGTTTGTTATTAGGGCCTCTGCTAGCCTATTTGGCACTTTGGGGCTATTTTGAGAAAGAACTTACCTCTTCCAGGTAGAGCTTCCATGCCAGAGCATACAGTTTAGTAACAGAATGGGAGCTGGATTTCAGTCCTACTCTCTCTGTCAGCTGGATGGCCTCGTGCAGCCCGGGTGCAACATTCTCTCAGTCTCTAGAGGGTGGGTCCTGCTAGGAATTAAGTTTCATTATATACCAGTGGATACAGCAGATGCTATGGGTGCCTGGCTCTATTCCCTGTTGCTCTAGAGGTCTCCTGCAGTGTCAGTGTTCAGCTTTCTGTATAAACAAAGACTTCTTACCTTAAGCTCCTGTTTCTCCCTGCCCAAGGGCATTTTCTAGCTTTCGGAGCATGTTGCATGAAACAGGAATTGATGCCCAAATAGTCTGCAGTTAAAAAGGGTGGAATGGAGTTGGTGGGTACATTCCCAGCCCCTTGCACCAGGGGGTCTGTCTGCATAGAGTCTCATGGGGTCCTCAGCAAGATAGAGCCCTTGTGGACCGGAGTGGCTGCCTGCTCATCAGCTTACTATTTGGTACCTTACTTTCTTACCTTCTTTGTTTCACTTTCTTACTCCCTTCTCCTGTTTCCTGGGATCACCTTCTAAATCCTTGCACCCAAATCCTTGTCTCTGAGTCTGCTTTTGGGGAAACCCAAATGAAGACTCAGGGCATCCTTACTATAATTTTAACTTTTGGCTTGATGTAGCTGCCAATGTTTGGAGCTTTAAATCTCATTTGACTAGAATGTGAAATTCTTCATGAATGAGAGTACTCTTTCACATATCAGATAACATTAAGAAAGGAACAAACCACATCATAAAGAGAGAAGAAAAAAAATGGCCAGAGAACTTATGATGAAAAGAGACTTCTACCACTGTCTTAAAGAAAATGTGCTTTAAGGAAAAGCAACCTAGTGTCCTTGAGGTCAGCAGAGGGTGGGGAGAGGGGGAGAGAATGGAATGACTGTGCTTACTAGTATCTATGCAGTGGAGCATGGGCTTCAGGTTTAGTGCTATTGTCTCAGTTGTGAGCTTAGGAAGACTGAATGAGTCAAGGGGCAGGAGCCCAGTTCACTGACCCTCATTGGAGAAGCTTGTGAAAGATGGCCAGAAAAAGAAGCAAATGAGTGTGGGCAAAGACAGTATGTGGACCAGGTGCTGTACATCCATCCATCAAGTTTTGACATAAATTCCAAAGTCTGGGGACTCAATTCCAGCATTCATGGAGCCATTACTGTACTGATCAGTTGGTACATGGTGGGCACGGCTTCATGGGGGATCAAGAGGGAACTGGACACAAATTATGGCAATGAGGATCCTGCAGTCTAGTAGAGGACATAAGACATCCCAAGCCATTTGGTACAGGACAAAATAACCATTCAGAAAAATAAATGCCTGCTACCCTCTAAGAATCTTAAGAGCAGGACTGTATTTTCTACATCTTTATACAGCCTGCAAGATAGTGCAATGATTACAGTAGGTGCTTATAGATGGATAGTGTTTGAATAACCCAAGGAAGAATCTAATTCTATAACACAGAGTTGCATGAAAAAGCAGAGAAGGCAGAAACCCATTTTGCCTGGGGAATATGCGAAGGCTTGGAGCTGGTTGAAAGTTCCGAAGTAAAACATGCCCAAGTAGAATGGACTCTATTGAATTTTCCTCTGCTTGTCAGCAGAGATCTGGGCTTATGTTGGGAGATATATTCATTCTTCCATTATTTCTTGGTATCTAACGGATACTTTTTTAACTTCAGCCTTTAATATTTTTTAAGTGGTTAGCTGTCAAAACATCCAAAGTCGGAAGCTATTCTTCTCTTGATATCAATGGAAGGATATTATTTCTCTGCTTTTACTGAAGCTAAGGAGTCATTGTTAGTTTATTCTTCATTGTTGCTCAGAGATATGCTTATAGACATGAAGAGATATTTGAAGATGAGAAACAAAAAGATGAGAAAATACACCCTGTACAGGAGAGCCAAGCCTCCCAAAGAAGAAGCCAGGGGCTGCCAAGCAGACTTGTGTTTTAACTTGTGATCCTTCCTGCTCCCAGCTTGCAGCCACCTAACTCCTTCACGCCCTCTCTCATTTTTCCTCTGCCAGGAATTACAACAGTGCCCTCAGTAGGTGCTTCGTGGATGGCAGGGGAATAGCAAGGGCTTATGTGGAGGATCTTTACTCAGGGAAACCCTTTGGCAGGCAGAGGTCCCTGCTCATCCAGCAGGGTCAGCATCTGTCAGGTGGCTAGACCGTCTTTTCATTAATTGGTAAACAACATGACAATTGTCATTTCTGTGGTTCAACAAATGGTTAAATAGCAGTGTTTGTACATGGTTCTAGTTAATGGTCTTGTAGGACAACTATTCCACCTACTAAGAAATTAAAAATAAATAAATCTTGAGGTTTTTTTTCTTTTCTTCTCTGATTTCAGCTCTGGCATTGAAATCTGTCCATGCAGCAGAGATAGGCTGCATGAGAATTCTTAGTAAGTCTAATGAGGTCACCACAGGAAGCGTAGATGTGAATCTCAGTCCATGGACAGAGATGGGCAGGAAACATCAGAGAATGTGCCTATTCTTAGATCAATCTAGTGGTCATGCCTCTCTGGACGCTTCCTGGTGGTGCTGCCAGAAACCTCACCCCAGTTCCGGTCGCTCTGGGATCAGCCAACATCTCTGTCTCCTGCTCTCTTACTTCTGGACATGGAGAAACTCTTTTATTTTGGTCTCCTGCTTCTACCCACAGCTCCCTTCTCTTCCTTTTACCTCTCACTTATGGCTTTCTAAACATTTAGGCTTTTGGGAAGCAAAAGCCAGAAAGTCTTGGAGACTTGCTACTTTAAAATGAACTTCTCCCAGGGCCAGGTAAAGCAGAGCCTACTTAAATGGGGGAGGGGTACTGGGAGAAAAAAGTGGAGGGAAAAAGTAATAAATAAATCACAAAATATTTAGACACAAAGAGAAGTTACAGTAGAGTAGTTGGAAGTAGAAATGTATTAGGAACGTCATCTCCTTAATGATTTTGCCCAGGGCAGACTAAGTCTCTTGAGGCCTTAAAGTGCTTTAAGAGCCAAAGAAGAAGGTCCTGCAACCCTTTTCCCAGGCACTCAGCTTCCGCGGAAGCAACTTAGCTCAGGCCACACTTCAAATGGAGCATGTGTGGCTGCTGTGGGTTTGTGAGGTGGATTTGGGCTGCCTCTTACCTTCTCTGAGCTGGTTCATGACAAATAATCCTAATAAAAGTACAAGAATCATCACCAGACATTCAGAAGCAGAGCAGGACAGGCCAAAGGCACTTCTTATCTAAGCCCTAAAGTATACCTCCCTCTTTGCATTTGGGTCTTAGGACCACTAAAAATTTTTGTCTCAAGGCTGCTTCAGGCTCTTTGATGCCCCACTGGTTTATGTTTAGATATATCTATATTTTTTACTTGACTCTCTATTTGTCCAGTTACCCAGGTGATGGATTCAGCTATTTTAAAAGCCACTTTCAGAAGCCTTAGCTTTTCCATGCACCGTTGACAGCAAATATTTCAAGCCTGAGTCAGAGAGCCACGGGCTTTGCAGAGGGCGCCGTGAGGCAGACTTGTCTTCATTGGTGTTCTCTCCTGTATGTGGTCCTGCCAGGGAAGCTCTAAAGGGAGAATAGGGGACGCATTAAAAGTTAGGGTTTCAGCCAGGCCTCCTGACCGTCTGTGCGAAGGTGCACTCGGGTTGCTATGGAGAAGACAGAGAACAGCAGAAATGAAAGGCTTCTCTGATATAACACTGCGTGAGTCTTCTGTCAAACTGTTGTTTTCTGACAACTTTGGAACACAGATGCAAGGGCCATACAAGAGGCGTGTGTATCAATGAGAACACTTTTGTGCCAGATAAGAAATGAGATACAGTAAAAATGGGCTATAGTATCCTGTGGAGTTAGGAAGCAATAAAATGTTTATGGATAGATCTTCATTTGAGGCCAAGAGTCTGAATGCCAAGGAAAAACAAACCGAACCTGCGTCTCACTGAGTTGGGACATGTTCTTTCCTTGGTTTCTCAGTGTGTGAGAGGAGGTGAGGAGTTTCCTGGCTCTTTGTGATGAAGAAGCTTCAGAAGGAAAGGAGGGAGGCAGGCCTAGGCTTGTCAGGGCTGAGCTGCGAGCAGATGAGAAACTGAAACAACAGTTGGGATGATGAAATGCTTCTAAGTGGCCTCAGAAGGACTTGGAATGCGTCCCTGTGTGCGCTATCTGACCGTGCAATCTCTCTGAGCGAAAGAGGAACCCAACACGAATTTTCATCTTCCCTTCTGTGCCAAAGGTGGTAGAGGTTGAAAGATGGCAGTGAATGGCACCTTCATCTCATGAGTGTGGAACTGAAAGGTGTTGAAAACTGAGACAAAAAATCTTTTTTTTGTCATCTATTCAGTAGCACAATTATACAATTGTCAACCTTGAGGTCATAAGATTTCCCAAGCTTTTTTCTACTTACAGGAAAAAAAAGTCATGGTTGGGAGGGGGGTGGAGTTTAACCTTTTATTGTATTTTACCAAGCTCTTAGGCAAGTCATTTTTCACGGCCCTCAGAGGTCTGTCTGGGGCATATTTGAACTCCTGTGCTCACTCACTGAGCAAAGTCGGCATGGGCACGCGTCTCTGTTCTCACTGGCCACCTCAGGAGGATGTCATCCCCAGCACGGTGTCTTGGCAGAGGGGTTCGAGGGGCCCTTTTCTGGGCTTGGGAGAGGATGATGAGGCCCAAGGCCCAGAACCCAGAGAAGAACACAGATCTGCTTCGGGCCTGGCCCCTCTCCTTTCACCGTTGGAGTTTGGGCGGTCTGGCAGACACCAAAATTGTCCTGGGGAAGATCAGCCTTGGGTACTGATGAGACACCAAGGGAACGAAGTTGCTTGTTATGGAAAGAGCATGACCCTCTAAAGAAAGGAAATGAATAACTGTAAAGGTGATATTTTTATAAGTGATATAAGCTAGATAATTGGGGAAGGGGTTATTTCCTCTTGTGCACACATGACTAGTAGGAAGATAAATCGAAGTTCTGGCTGGACTACAAATATGTGCCTCAGAAATGGCCACTGACGGTCAGTCTACCCCTCTGGTTCATGACTAAATCCCTCCCCCACCCTTCACATGGAGCCCTGGTACCTTAGATGACCATATGGCAGAATGGGGCGAGCTAGAATTTTATAACTGGGGTGTATAATCAAAATATGTGCTTTGTCACTGAGTAAATTCATTCCCTTGGACAAATTGCTTACCCTCACCCGAACCTCAATCATCTTATCAATGAAATGAGGATACTCACACTGGCTCTGTACCAGAGGCTGCTCCGAGGTCAACACTCTTTGGCAACTGAAGAGTGCTATACGCAAGTGTGAGTTAGACAGAAATCAAGCCAAGAGGCTGTCATTCTGTAGAACACTGCCTCCTGCATAGAGAATCTGATCAACCATGAAATGTAGAAAGCTAAGTGATGACACAAGAGCTGTCGAAAGTGTCTGTGGACTTCCACTGTTTGAGAGGCCTTCTTATGAGCGTAGGTACTTTTCACTTTCTGGACAAGACGCCACGTGGCCCGACACTCTGCCATTTATCCTTATGAGGTTTCCTGACCCTCTTCTTTTGTTCCATGTACTGATTTTTTTTTAAAATTGAGGCATAATTGACATAACATATTAATTTCAGGTGTACAGCATAATGATTCAATATATGTATATATGGCAAAATGATCACCACAATAAATCTAGTTAACATCCATCACTACATATAGTTACAAATATTTTTCTGTGATGAGAACCTTTAAGATCTTCTCTGTTAGTAGTAACTTTCAAATGTACAAGATATTATTATGAACTCCAGTGTCTCTTCTTTATGTATCACATAGTGCCCATTTTCCATGAAGGAAAGTAAGGATTTTTTTTTTTACTTACCAGCATCACTTAATCTTCCCAACAATTGAGATTTTATAATTCTTTTCATCAAATCTACATTTTTAGGACCATGCAGGAAAAAGGGGTTGTTTTCCATTGAGAACTGGCAAATTTGCATAAATCCTAAACCCTATGTTATTCAGATTTCAGACTCTGTAGATCACTCTCAGTGAAACAAAGGGGCAGAAGAAAAAGTACATCACCCTTGAACCATTTTGTCGTCCGCTGAAAGCGGTGAGGTGTGTTTCCCCTGCACTCTGCCCCTCCATTTCAGTTTTATGTGCCTTTGCCCTGGGGCCAAATTTGGGGCAGGGCTGGGGAGAGAGAGTAGATGCCAGGGGAAACATACATTTTATTTCATATTCACACAAATCTCTTCTTCAACTTTTATTGCAGGGCTGTGAGCTCCCTAGGAAGAAGGAAATTTTGAATGAACTCAGCTTTTAGTGACCAGGAGTGGAGACATTAAAAGAGCTATTCAGCCTCTCTGGTTACAGAGATAAGTACAAAGGGTAACCGGCATTAAGTTGGTAGTAATAGCAGCTGTAAGTACTGACCATGATTTGAATCTCTTGATAACTGATTCTGGGGAGGCTGAAATATTTATCAAGCCATTAGGAGAAGCTGTTTCTTGCTGATAAGATGCCTACAACTGATGGGGTGCACCTGAAGATGGGGAGGAGGTTGGGCTCGATTTATAGCCATTTGTAGCAAGAGCAAAAAAGCGTTCTCCTTAAGAACCACACAAGACATTCATCAGCAAAATTATCAGTCTGTCCCCTGGGGCCAGCCTACAGAATCTTCACGAAACAGAGTTGGTGAACACCCTGACATATAAGGTGATTGGCTACCACACAGAGACTTGGCCAGCAAGTCACAATTTCACTGATTTGGAGACCGAGGAACTATGGGGTGGGATAAAGGAGATGGAAGAGTTATTAATCTGTGGATCTCAGTTTTCAGAAAAGTCTCACACTGAATTATAAAGTGCCAGACATGGGATTATCCTCAGCTTTAAAAAAATGAAATCACCAATTTTGTACAACTCTGGGGACTTTTTTGGTTCATTACTGCAGCGGGAGAAGTTGCAGTATAGGCAATATTGAAGTTAAAAACAAACAGGAGTAAAGCAGTCACCTGCATTTTATTTTCCACTACTGTGACATTTTCAACCGTGGGTCACCTCAGTGCTAGCTTTTAAATTTTGAAAAAAATTCCCTATCTCACACTTAAAATTTATGACTTCAGTGACTTTTGAAATTTACACTTGTGTTTCCAGATAAATTATATATTTAAAAATAGCCCCAGCTGGTGTGGCTCAGTTGATTCAGTGCCGCCCTGTGAATCAAAGGGTCGCTGGTTTGATTCCCAGGCAGGGCAAAAGCCTGGGTTGCTGGCTAGGTCCCTGGTTGGGGGCAAACCAGAGGCAACCACACACTGATGTTTCTCTATCTTTCTCCCTTACTTCCCCTTTCATTAAAAATAAATAAATAAAATCTTGTTTAAAACTTCAAAAAAATTTTAAAAATATAAATAAAATCTAGGATGAGAGGCAGGTATGTCAACAGTGTATGGCGGGTGGGCGCCTCTTCAGCAAACCATTGAGCCACATCCCTTAACGTCTTTAATGGAACAGCCTTCTTAGCTCTCTCTGGTTGATTTTTCAAAAGCATATAGATCCGCTCTTAATTAACAACACAAAATTTTCTTATATCTAGAACTCAAACTATTTGCTGCTCAACATTTACCTAACATTTTCTTATGAGAAATGGTATGTATGGAGAATTGCCTGGAGGATATGTAGTTATTTTACTCTACTTGGTATCCTAGATTTTTATCTCAGGATCAAACAAAATCATTAGAGAAATGGCTATTTGCATCTTCCTGGATTTCTGCTGCCCTTAAAGAACCATTTCAAGAATTTGGATTGGCATTATAGCTTTGGCCTGCTTTGAAGAGTTCTTTAACAAATAGCCCTGCTGTGGTAGAAGACATTGGCTTTCTCCCACCCTCTCCTCTGTCCCACCCAAACCCTTACTCTAGGGAAGGGGAGCTTAGTCTTACAAGATGGGTGAAGTGTGTGTGTGTGCATGCTTGTGTGTATGTATGTATGTCCCTGGCATCTAATACTTTCATGGGCATCTGTGGCCTCTTGGCTTCCTGTTTGGCTCTGGTTATGAAGACTGACAGCTACCCGTGTGGTAACTGCCTATGACTGTCACACCTGTGACAGTCTCTTCTATTTCATCTTGCTCTTCTCATGGAGAGTATAGCATGGCTACGAGGAGCCTAAACTCTAAAGCCACATCTCCTGAGTTTGAATTCTGTTCCACCAAATGTGGCTTAACCAAACATTAGGCTAATAGGAATAATCCAACACTCAGTTGCCACTCCTAGAGCAATTTCCTCTCCTTTCCTACTGTGAATTGACTGGAGTACTTTTCATGTCTTCAAAATGTTGGAGGGGTTCATGACAAAAGTGCTTTTTTAAGCTCAAACCCCAGTTGTTGCTCTTCTGCCACTGACTTGGCAGCATGCGAACGAAGGACCACGGGATGGGTCGGGGAACCTGCCTCTGACTAGCTGCTGCTGCACAGACAGACTGGATCCCCTCTTTGGAGGCTCCACTCCTCCCAGGCCCCACAGGGCGGCTGTGCCCAGACAGCGTGGGCTTTGCTTCAGAAGCAGAGAAATGCAAGAGAAAAATGACTCTTCTTTCCCAATGTGCCTTGCTCTGGGACCAGTTCAGTGTCTTCTAGAGCAGAAATTTCAGACACTAGATTCTCAGTTTGGGGCTTGCTTGAGGTGTAGCCCTTACGTTGGTGCTAAACAGATAAAATATTAAGCACCACTGTGCTCCCCGAATCATTAGCAGCGAGTCCACAGGTAATTAATTCAGCCCTAGGCTATTTTGGGGCCTGTTGTTTTTATTTCCCACCCACAGCACACAATTTTCAGTAATGAACTCTCTCTGTACAAGATGAGAGACATACACTGTGTCCCCAGAAGGCTTGGAATGTCTCATTTCTGCCAGAAACTCTAGCCCTGAGGGCTCCAAACTCTGTCAGGAGCAGAGAGGAAGAAAAGACAAACCCGTAGCTATCTAGCTTTACTGACTGACTGGATGAGAAAACTCTCTTTCTTAAATCAAATTACTGATTTGAAACAGTTTGGGGGATTTACAAAATCTATAAAAATAATCTGAATTTAAAGTATACACCTTTTTCTTTTTTCATAATTATTTTAAATTACTTCATTAGTTGGCCAACATTTTCTTTAATCTTTATACTAGCCCTGGGAGGCTGATGGCTTTGACCCCCACCATTTTTGAGCTCCTGACGGAGAAACCAAGTCTCAGGACAAGTTACGTGGGTTTCCAGAGGTGTCCTGATAAGTGAGTGCAGATAGAATTTGAAGGTGGTCTCAGTTGCTGGTCTGGTACTGAAACTTCCAATGTCCTCACAGTCTAACATTAACAGCCCCCTGAGAAAAGATTAAGTGGGGAATAGCAGTTCACTTTACACAGGGCAATCCAAATACTTTCAGCAGAAGGAAGAAGCATATTTCTAATTTAGACAAGGTATCAGCTAGATGGATAAATTATGTAGCCCGAAGTGCATTGCTGAGTTGCAAGACTTTGGAATGGAGTAAACTCCATGCATTAAACTGTCAAAGAAACTTTGTTTCATGTACATTTGTAATCAGTGGGTGTGTGTGTGGGAGGGTGTTGTAATATCAGAATTTTGCTGATTGCCCTTTGGAATATAAATATCATGCAGTTTAAATACAAGGTATTATGCGAAACTTGTTTCTCTGTACTAGACTCATGAAGTCAGCTACTAGTTATTTCCTGCCTGGCCTTTACAAAGACCCTATTGATTTTTTAGTTTAATGTTCTGAATCATAGTGAGGGGTGTAGTGATTGTGTTTAAGGAATTATCTTCAAATATACAAAACAGTAAGTTAGTGTGTTAGTGTGGAGTGAACTTGGCTATTTGATCTTTAAATCCAGAAGAAAACTGAAAAAAAAAGAATGAGGGGTGAAAATCGGGAGAGAAAATCATTCTGTGCTCCCGTAATGTGTTGGTGAATCCATCTGAGGATGAATACATTATGGCTAAGGCTGAGCAGTGGCTGATGTAGTGTGCAGAACCATTTAAGTTTGTGAATGATTTTGTCTTCCGTAATTATGAGGTGTCGAGACTTTTCCTGTCATGACAGAAAACCCAACCCAACCTAATTTAAATCAAGAGGATTTATTCACGGATATAACTAAGCATTCCAGGTAAATCTGGTTTCAGGCAAGTCTTTTACTTAGTAGGGATACCAGGACCCGATCTCTTTATTTCTGGGCTTGTCTCTGCTCTGTTATGTATTGTATCCATTTCTGGGTTTCATTGGGTTTTGAGGTGGTTATTGCAACTATTTATTCTCAAGATGCTTAAATTAAGGTCCTAGAAGTTGCGCTGAGAGCTTCATGACAGCTCATTGTCTCTGATGCCTTTTCCTGAACCAATCACTGTGGCCAGCAGAACCTGTCTCTCTGATTGGCTGGGATTAGGTCACATGACATCTATAGACTGGGGTGTTGAATCTGTCCTGCAGTTACTGCTATGGATGGATGGCGGAGGAAAGTGGGTGCTCAAAACAGAATGAGACGCTGATAAAGAAATGAGGGCAAATGAATGCCAGAGGGCCCAAATGCAGTCATTAATGGTAGCAATAAAGGAAAAATACACTGCTACAAACATTTTTCAATAGCATTAAGAATAAAATAGCACCCCAATGAATATGAGTCCTCTGTGTTAGAGACCCCCATGTATCTGTTTGTATCATATATATGTCTCAAAGACCATGGCATTTAATTGTGGTAAAAGACCTAAAGTGTTTCTAGAAGTTGTTACCAACTGGTGCAGAAGGCTGTTACGATGAAAGTTTAGATGTACCTTGTTACGCTTAACTTTCCTGTCTTGAGCCGGGATATTTGCAGTGAGAAAAATGACAACAGTGGGTTCAGGGAGTCTGCCAGTAGCACTTAGGCTGGGATCTGATCATCGTCCCGACTGCCGCCTTTCGAGGGCATTCTGGGTGAGCCACCTGAGTGAGCCACCAGTCCCACGGTGCCTGTCTTAGCTGGATGTGTGCCAGGGCGATGGAACAGTAACAAAAGCAACTTGAATGTGCTGCGCAAACTCCGGACATGGAGGCGGAAGTTGAGCTCTTGCAAAAAAGCTTGAGAAACAGCTTTCGGACTTAGTTTGTCAGCATTGTGACCTGCGGTGGCCAATCTAGGGTGGAACACCATGGGTTTTGCAGCCTTGGTGCATTTGCATTTGCATTTCCTCTGCCTGGACTGTGTTGCCCACACCTTTTTCCGTGTTTGGTACGTGTTCGTTCTCCAGACCTCAACTTTTCAGAGTTTGCTGATCCTCCCACTCTGCCCCATTTACTTAATATTCTGTGGATTTCTTTTACAGAACTTTTTTTCAGTTTAAAATGATGGAGTTTGTTTACTTGTCTACTGCTTCTATCTTCCCATAAGAATTATGCTCCTCCAAGGCAAAGGCCTTTCCTATAGCACTTAATTCCGAATCCTTAACATCTAGAATAGCACCAGGCACACACAGAAGATCTATAAATGTTTGTTGAATAAAGTTTAGGACACAAAAAGAACAAACTGTGCTGGAGATAAAACAGCCCACTTTGCCAAATAAACTCAATAATATGAATGATTACCTCTTTTGACAGGGGCGATGAACTTTCTGTGTGCAGTGGACCCTTCTGGCAGTCTGTTTAAGCCTATTAATCCCTTCTGAGAATATTTTTTAAAACATCAAAAAAATAAATAAATAGGGCTTTCCATTGAAATCAATTATATAGGAGCACAGTTATAAAAATATTTAAAAATTTATGAAATAGTAAGATATGTGCTTTTTATTAAGGTAGAAAAAAAGACAGTGGTGGATCAAATAACTAACATAATTTCAAAGTAATGATGGGAGTAAACACTATTTTGAGATATTTATATCACTTACAATGTGATATAAAAATATGTGTGGTTTCAACCACATTGGTGACAAAGACACAGTTTTGCTAATACTACTGTGGCTTGTTCACTGCTGTCATAATTGAAGGAAATGCTGAATGTCATTAGAAGTTAGTGAAAAATGATGTAATTTTTTCCTATCTAAGTTTATGGACTTCCTAAATTCTATCTACAGACTTCCTAGGAGGACTCTGGACAAAAAGGTACAAACTTCCAGGTATAAAATAACTGAGTTATGTGGATGTAATGTACAGCATGGTGGTTATAATGAATAATGTTGTGTTGTATATTTGAAAGTTTTTAAGACTTTAGATCTTAAAAGTTCTCATCACAAGCATAAAATTGTAACTGTGCTTGGTGATGGGTGTTAACCAGACCTATTATGATAGCCATTTCACCATACATGCAAATATCATTATGCTGTACAATGGAAACTCTTACAATGTTATATGTCAGTTTTAAAAAAAGAACCCCTAGGCTAAGGACTTCAGCATTCTATAAATGTGGCAAGATTAAAAATTAATATTAAAGCATTGGTAGTTATGCCTATGTCTTATCTTTAATCGCCCGTTTGTGGCAATATTATATATATATACACACACACACACACTTTTTCTAATCATTAGAAAACTGTATATAGCTTATCCATAGAAATTGTTTAGCTCCTATTTAAACAAAATTTTCTCGTCCTCATGGAGTACCGAGTTAAAGGACTTTTCAAGCACTGCTAAGGAAAATAACCTGTCCAGGTGACCCCACACTGTTGCTGTTACCCTGCTGGTTCTGTGATTGGAGGAGAGAGAGAATAAAAATTTACAGACCAGATGCTCCTACAGGGATAAGCAGTGTAGCTCAGGCAGGTCAAGACCCTTAATATGTGCAGAGAAGAGTTTAGGACATTAGACAGTTCTCTTCTATCACATGCTCACACATCACATCTTCCTTTTCATGAGAAAAGAATCCATTTAACCTGAGTTTTCTCTTTTCCAGTAAATAAAATATAAATCCCAGTGGCTGCGATGAAAGGCAGTTACCTTCCTGACGTTGTGTTTCATGATGATTTCTTTATTTCTGTCTCTGTAGCTTGTACTAAATTTCATAGGGGAAGAGATTCACTCACTGCTAGTTTGGAAAGTTGTCAAGGCCTGAGCATCACAGATTGTATTCTTTCTTCTCACTCTTGATCAGAAAAACATCATCCAACATAGGAAGGGCCCAAAAGAGAAACAAGAACTCAGAGGGCCTGCAGAAAAGCATCCATGATGCTCCTCACACGGGCGAATGAGGCTCTGTGAGTGAGTGCATCCATTCCAATAGGGTCTCAAGGAGATATTTAAGAGTTTACTTTTCATTCTGACTCCAGGACAAACAGAGATTCTCATGCAAATTTTTCTTGATTCTTCTAAGGTATCATTAAGAATTCAGCAACATGATTATAACTTCAAAGCTTTTCACCCATTGTGCACTATAGTCATTTCTAATGTGAGTTTCTCATTTTTCAGGGTTTTTTAACAACACCTATTCCACCAAGGCCCAGGATTTTCTAATTCATTTACAAATGTGTATTAGTCATTGTATAAGTAGGTTTTGTCACAGCAACACAGAATACCGAAATCTCTGTATCTTCAACCAAGAGAAGTTTACCTCACACATTTTTTTCTGTGGTCAAATATAGGGGCTTTTGCTCATCACAGTCACTTGGGGACATCCTGATGGAGGCTTCATCTTGGCTTGTTTCCATGATTTGTATGCACAGGGGAAGGGAATGGCAATAATGAACTGGCCCATAGAACCACCCATCTCTCCTGCTCATAGTTTATTGTGTAAGGAAAATAGCAGGGCCACCCTCAACTTCAAAGGGTAGGGGAAGTACAGGTTTACCATGTGTCTGGGAGAAGGAGAGCTGGACATGCTTGTGAAAGCCCTTGAGACTACTACAGCCCACCTTCTGGTCGCCATATATTCTGTCTACTTTCTGTGCCCCAGGGAGACAACCCAGAAGTCCCATTCACTGGGAACATCAAGCTCAGAGCTTAGAATCTCTGAGGGATATTCAGCAGCCTCTGTATCAGGTTTGGATGTGACTCTTCTTAAGCCAGAGATCTGTGAATTGAAAGATGTGTTTATTCTCTCTATGCACTCTCTACATAACTTCAATAAATATTAACATTTAGAAAAGGAAGTACGGGCTACACATAGGAATTCTAAAACCTCTGTGAGCAAAAGGGGCAGGAGCCTCTTCCCCTGAGCGTGGGGGCTGTTCTTTCATTAGACCTGATTCTGCTCTTGTTTCTCCCTCTGAGATGCTCTCTCTTCCCCATGATCTTCTTGGTTACACTGGAAGTGAGCATCAGAGATTATGCTTTCCTTGGGCACTAGCAGCTTGTTCAGCCTGCCCATCCTCTTCTCCTCTTCCTCCTTTATTGTCTGTCAACCAGCTTTTCATTTTCCTACACACATGTTCTTTTGTTCTGACTCATGCTCCTCTGAAGTAGGTTCCTTTTTAAATTTGTTGGTTATTTTGGACTCAGATCCAATACCTTGAGTGCAGCAGCTCTTAAGGCGGAGAAAGATGGTGTAGTTTCTCCCTGCTGGGTCATTGGTGAAGAAGCAGGCAGGCGCAAGTATCCTCACGATCGACTGGAGGAAGCCTCCCTAGTCTCCCAACACTCAGCTCCCTAGCTCAGGCTTGGGAAAGCCATAGCCTGCCTGTTCAGTCAGCTCCCCTCAGCCTCTTACAGGGAGGAAGAACCACTCATGTACAGGAGACCACACCTGCTCTTCCTCTCTGGGGTCCGGATATGTTTCTGAGCCAAGCTTTCCAGAATCCACTACTTTGTGGTAAGCAGGAGAGTGTCTGATTATCTTCAATCATCCATGCGGCCTGCAGGTGAAAATCCTGATTTCCATGAAGGCTGAAGCTCTCTTGCCCATGGACGACAGCGGGCTTTCCCCCAAGGAGAAGGATGAAGGAATGAGGTGGGTATAGCTTTCCATCAGCTCCTAAGTAATCTTGATGTATTCCAGGAAATAACCCCAAATGGCAAAATATAATTTTCATGGTGGTTGTGTTTGTGGTGATGAGAAGTCAATGTTTCATGACCACCCAAGAATATCACATTTTAAAAAATTTTAATATGAAACAGTATCTGTTTTCTATTATCTTGTTCTGAAACTTTTTATGCACATTTTTTGTGTGTCTGAGGTAGACAACATGATCAATTCCTGGCTTGATGACATTTCTTTAGTATATTATTAATTATGAAAAGATAATTCAACAGGTTGTTGCTGAAAATACTGAAATCAGGTAGATGTCAAGTGTTATTTTAGCCATGATTGAATAGTCAGACTGAAGCTTTTACGCTTACTATATTGGAGTTTAGGGAACTGCTCTTAAGCCCTGTAATGAGTGGACTGTTCTTGAACTCACTTCTCAATAAACTACTTTTCAATTAAAGAATGCATGGAAAACAAGAGTAGCTGAAGACAATGGATAGCTTTTCAGTATGATTCTGTTTATGGTGTGTGTGAGCAGATGACAGGTCATTATGTACTAACAACTTCAAAAGTTACCAGTGAAGCAATTGGATTTAGTAAACAATTTGATCTTTAAATCCTTTTAAACTAATTTTTTAAAAAGATTTTATTTATTTATTTTTAGAGAGGGAAGGGAGGAAGAAAGAGAGAGAGAGGGAAACATCAATGTGTGGTTGCTGGGGGCCATGGGCTGCAACCCAGGTATGCACCCTGACTGGGAATTGAACCTGCGATGCTTTGGCTCACAGCCCATGCTCAATCCACTGAGCTACGCCAGGCAGGGCCTTTTAAACTAATTTTTAAGTTTAGACAATATCTTGGCTCCTGAAAAAATGGTTTCTAGTTAGAAACCACTGGAAGGAACCTTATATCTTATTTTTGAAAAAAAAATCTGAATTTTAATTTGTAGATAGGAGAATCTATTTTTAAATAATTAATAGGTTTAAATCCTCCAAAGTTTTCTTGACAGTAATATAACATTCTATAAAAATCTTGGTTAGCTCATGAGTTAAATTTATAAACACATTTTAAAAAATCATAGGTTTTTGCTGTGTTGTCATCAGCAAGTCTTTAATTGTTGCAAAACTTAACTTCATCTTACAACCTCTGCAGAATGTCTTTAGAGAACTGGAAAGGACCCAAAATAACGAGATGAAGGCACAGTTCTCCAGGCACATAAAATACTCGCTTGGCTGTCTACACCTTCAGTTAATGAGATATTTGATTGTGCAAGGGGCATCCTTTTGTGACATTGCAGTGTCAGGTTCACAGGAACAGGGTCTAGGTAACCAGCACTGTGGCCAGAAAAGAGCATGTTTCTTTCCCTTGTGTCTATTGTGAGTCGTGAAAAACGTGTAACAAAAATCACCAGTACGGTGCCAGTGAAGTAGTTTACAAATCAATTTGCTAATGCAGATGCAGTAGATTTGTCTAGAAAAAAATATCATCATGTATTTTCTCATAGTAATTGTAATAAAAACACCAATGCATAGAGACATAACATAATTAAGGTAGTGCTAGCTTGTTAGGTTTCTCCAGAGGATATGTTTCTATGTTTTTTCACTGTTCAGTCATCTGTGATTGATTGGTTGATTGATTGATCGACTGAATGACTTGGCAACACCACTTTTGATTCTCTGCATTCCTATGTTTTAGGGCACAGGGCCAGGGTGCCAGCTGCTGACTTGGTAGGCTCATTGCTTCTTCTCTTTTTCTGGCTCTAACAGGAACAGAACGGAATAGAGTCACTGCATTCATATCAAACACTCCCTAAACACCTTTCATGTGCTTTACCTCCCACTTGCTGCTTTGGATGAGAGAAGGATAAAGAATGGTCCCTGTATTCAGAGTGCTTGCAGCCAAGGGAAAGGACCCATACCTAAACCCTGGACTAGGAAGACCAGCCTGGTCACTTGTGCTTTTGATAAGCTCTAGGGTTGAATGTGGTTCATGCCAAAATTTAATAATCCTGATTTTAGGATGAGTTTATAAACTTCACAAAGTTTTACCTTACTGATAACTTTTCTGGCGTTCACCATTGGTTTAGAGATCATTTCTTTGTTTAGAAGCTCAAAAGTTCCCTCACTCCCTTTCCATAGAAAAAATAAACACGATCAGCTTTAAAGTGACTTAATATAATGTCTCCCTTTTATAGGCTTGTAATTCTTCATTGTATAAAATTACAATTTGAGGGTTTTTACTAAGACAAAAGTGCTTAGAGCACTGATTTCCATTAGTCTCATTCAGTTAGTTCTTAAGAGAAAATGGAGACATTGCATTATGGCTAATGAGAAGCTTGACCAATGAGGAGTTTATTCTTACAACTTTTGTCCTCATGATCTTCTCAGAAATCCTAAAGAATACAGCATGGCCCCAACAACTTGGGCAATGTGCTCTGAGAAAAATTACTATGGCTGCTTTCTCTTGACTGAATTATCCAAACACTGCAAAGAGAGTACAAACTCCATATTTCACTCACAGCCATAGATGGGCACTGCTGTGAATACAAAAATACCTTCCCCTAACATCTGGGCTTAGATCAGAGGTTCTCAGTCCTGCATAAGTCAGTGTCTGGGGCGGTGGAGGGGCGAGGCCTCAGTGTTTGATTCTGATGTGTGGCCGGGTTGAAACCCAGAGTCATAGGCCACCTGAATGGGACTGTCTTTTGTGAGTGCCATTGCCTGTAATCAAAGTACAAAGCCAGGAGATGCTATGAAATTTCTTGGTTCTCGTTATGATAGCTTTCCAATGGTCTATTCTCTTACAGTGTTACTTTATTTAGCAGAAGACTTTGTCTTCTTGAATCTGTAGCCTGGGAAGGATAATTCTCTACATCTTGAGCTGTGGTAAGCATATACAATGATCTGCGGGTGCTATGAAGCAGAACCTCCCTGGAACTGTTGGTTGTTGGGTCAAGAGAGCATTCTGCTTGCATTTTATGACTGGTTTTGGAGGTAAAGGGGCCTTTCCTTTTGTCAAAATAATGATCAAAATTTTCATTATTCATCAGCTTTTCTTTTTTTTGTTTTCATCAGCTTTTATTATGAGTTTAATTATGTCTTCTAAAAAGATGCGTTGGAATCTTAACCCCCAGTACCTTAGAATGACCTTATTTGGAGACAGGGTCTTTTGAGAGGCAATCAAATTAAAATGAGGTGTAGAATGGACCCCAGAAACAGAATAATAAAGTCAGTTTGGAGTGTACATGTAAATACAGGAGAAAGATGAGAGAATTTACTGTGAAATTAGTTTATCTCATTGACAAGCGCCTTAAATACCACAGCCAGAGGATTTTGTATACAAACTGGCATTAAGCAGGCCACAGGGAGAGGAGGGTTTTTAAACAAGGGTGTTTGAAGAGGCACCTCCACCAGCTTTTATGGGATGGATTAGTTTTGGGAAAGACTGGAAGCAGAGACTTAGTTGAGAGGCGACTGCAATAGCCCAGGCAAGTGGTAGTGGGGGTGATGACAGAGGGGATGGAGAGGATGAGGCAGGTTTAAGAGGCATTACCACAGAGGAAGAAAGATATGCAGGAGCTCCAGGCATGTGGCAGAAAGATGTGGAAAAGTTTCAGCCATGCGGGATTTCTTTGCCAGTTACATAACACCTCTTTGTGCCTGGGCATAAAGCTAGCCTGCAGAGACTCTGCAATTGGAAAAGAATCAGGATTCTAACCCATCAGGATCCAAGAGGGAAATCCTCCAAGCATTCTTGCAACCTGGAACATTCAGGATATGTGACAAAGGACATGGCAGTGTGACACCAGTCAAGCAGCTGTGCTTGACACATCTGTATCATGGGGCATGTAGATATATGAGTGAGAGCATCTAGATATTTCAGTTCTACCCTAAGGCATCTGCTACACTGGCCAACTACGTAATGCAGTCGAATCATCTGATATGTGCGTGCCTGAAGTATAACCTAAGTTATTTCCCTTTTGCATAAAGAAGACATTTGTTAGTTTTCACACTTCAATCATCTTTTTACCACTTTCTCCTGCAGCCAAAAATAAACCCCCAGCAAAGCAGGGCAACTCCCTTTGGAAGTACGGAACAGTCACAGGTCTCATGGATGACTAGGGTTTCCTTGGCCACAGTGCCGACGGCTGCCTAATCTGCTTAGGCAGCTCAGTGCTCACAGGTGAGTTAGAGATGACAGTGCCAACTGGATGGGTTATAGTGTTCAAGTTTGGGTCACTCTTTCACTTGCAATTCTTTGTGAATATGGACAAGTCTGGAGCCACAGAAGCAGGACAATCCTCTGCCGCGGGCTCTGCAGCCTGAGCCAGCTCTGTGGCTGCCTGGCTCCCTCCTCTAGGCATTAGACATCAATTCTCCACAGCCTTAGTCCTGTCCTAAGGACAGAGCAGATTTTTGCTTGTTGCTAGAACAGTCCAGGTGCAGGAGCCTATAATAGGGGATGCTGGGGGCTGTGAACTGCTCTTCCTTATTTATATATATTATATATATGCTCATATATTTTATTGCTGACAGTTACAGTCGTCTTCCACTTCTCCCCACCTTTGGCCCCTTCACCCAGCCCCACCCCCCACCCCATCCCCGGCCTTCACACTGTTGTCTGTGCCTGTATTTCCCATCACTGAGGAAAGGGCAGCAGCTCCCTCTAGGTACTCTGTAAGGCAATCCTCAAGTCGAGTTGCTTACAGAGCTGGACTCTCTATCTGATCAGTAACTTCTCAGCAAATGCCTAAGAACAGGACTTTAGTCTATTCCTGCTGCCACTTTCATAACCTAAAATATGCACAGCTGAAGCATTTGTAAATAAAAGCTCTTTGCATAAAGGATTAAGGATCTGGTGATCATGAAGAAGATGGAATCTACTCTCTCCTGTTTCTCAGAGGCGCAATCAAAGGCAGTCCCGAAGCAGAGTTCAGTCAATGACTGAGGGTGTGAGTGCAGTGAGCCAGGGGTATACATTTCCCCTTGCAGCAAATGACAGACTCTATCTCTGCTAACCTCCGGAGTTGTGGGATTCACCATATACTGTTGCTTTAAGGACAGAGAGGATGGGAGGATGGAGAGGCAAGAGAACTATTGGGGAACATAGATTGTGTGTGTGTGTGTGTGTGTGTGTGTGAGTGTGTGTGTGTGTGTGTGTGTGTGTGTGAGAGAGAGAGAGAGAGAGAGAGAGAGAGAGAGAGAGAGAGAGAAATCAAACCAACAGAGGAAAACAGAACTAACATAGAAGATTCCTTTTGGCTTTGCAGTTTTTGGTTCCAACAGTTTGTGGATTTTTTTTTTAACTCTGCCCTGGTATTCCAAAATGTACTCTTATATCCTTATAGTAATTTCTCCCTTTTTTGTTTAGACTAGTTCAAGTAGGTTTCAGTTGTTACTATCCAAGGGTCTTAACAAGTTATGGGTGTTTCTTATGGTAGACCAAGCTAATTTTCATGAAAATACAATTATAGCAGTCTTCCTCCAATTCTCAGAAAAAATGTAAGTTAATGAATGATCTCCTTGATATCATGTCTTGCTCTCATAAATTATTTCTCAAATTATTGGTGCTTGTGACGTCTTGCCTAGTTGTGAGCACTAGCAGGTGACAAAATGAACAAGCCGAGAAATGTTAACCGGAGAACAGCAAACAAGTCCCGTGTGTTGAGTGCACAGCTTGTTTCACTAGATGGACGGTAGTAATAATTTTGTGTTGTGTATTTATATACACATATATTTATATTTACAAGTAAAACATATACCTATAGTCACCTTTTCTGCTAGTAAAACAGCTCCTAGTTCATGTGTTAGAAAGAAACAGATCAATAGGGGTTTTGGTGCCTGCACAGGTGTAGGAACCACCACTGCAGATCAACTTCACTCTTCCATTTCTTCATTCTCACCAACCACCCAGTCCCCAGGCACTAAGGAGCCATGTGGGACCTAATCTCTCTCTCTCTCACCACTGTTATCTCTGGCTGGCCCGATTTCTAGCCTTTCACAATGGGAGCATCCTCATAACCCTCACCAGCACTGCATGAGCACAGGACTTCTGTTGTGTACTGCACAGAGGGCTGGAGCCTCGGCGCATATTTAATTGGGAGAGGAGCTAGTGCTCACGGTGATGTCGTGGGCAGGAGGCCAGACCATGAGAGCTGTAGGATGGATTTCTTAGCAGTTTGCTCAACCCTGGGTCAGTCCCTGTGGAGAACACCTACTCATTAGATTGTTTCTTTGTCTGGCTTAATGGTTTCCAGTATTTTTTAAGTTAGACCTGTGAATGGGGTTTGGAGGCCCTTATTAAATATAATGAAACTTTTCACATCAACCATAAACATAGGGTTCACTTGTTAGATGCTTTTCCTAAAATATTTGTTGAACTCCTTATAAATGGTGTTGTGAAAATAAATGATAGTTTTTATGTTTGTGGACTTCAGAACTAAGTTGATTTTTTCTTGTGTTTTAATCAAGAGCTAAATGCTAATTATTGAATCTCCCTTTCATGAACATCTCTGTTACTCATGTAGATAACTGGCAAGTTCAATATTAATGAAGCTTAGTTTTCCATAAATAAGGAGATGGCACTTATAACTCTATTTGCTAAAATTTCAAAGGAGCCAGTTTTCCCTTGGGAAAGTCATTTATTTATTCATTCTAATTTGGCATTTAAAACACCAATGATTATTGGATCTTCTACATAGTTCTTGTGGTTTAGAAAAACATATTGCTCCAAATGAAGTCCTTCCTTTTTATTTGGTATTTTTAGATAGCATTTAGATAGATAAATCTTTGTCTTTATTTTTTTAATCAAAGATGTTATTTATTTATTTTCAGAGAGAAGGGAAGGAGGGAGAAAGAGGCAGAGAGAAACATTGACATGTGAGAGAAGCACCTATCAATTGCCTCTCATGTGTGCCCTTAGCAGGACCCAACCAGCAACCCAGGCATGTGCCCTGAGGAGGAATTGAACTGGTGACCTTTGGGTTTGCATGGACAATGCCCAACCAACTGAATCACACTGGTCAGGGGAATCTTTGTCTTTAAAACTACACTAATATATTGGGTTAGCCAAAGAGTCTGTATATTTTTCTTTGCATAAGATAAAAGACATTTTTCATTTTCCAATGACTTTATTAACCAATAACTTTATTGATTTGGATAACTTTCTTGGTGAGAATGCCAGCTATTTCCCATGTGTTATAATGTTGATTGTTCTCAATTAATGTCTCGTTTTGGTTGTTATCAACTTCAACTGGTCTACTCAAATGTGGAGCATTGTCCAGTGAGAAATCTCCAGCATGAAACTTCACAAATCACTTTGGGCACATTAGATCAGTCACAGCACCTTCTCCATACACTGCCCAAATCTTCTTTTTCTATTTTTGCATTTCAGTTGTGTTTTTACCTTTCTTGAAATAATAGAGCATAGTGTGCCAAAAACATTGCTTAATTTCTTCCACCTTCAATATTAAAATAGCTACACAAAATTCACCAATTTTGACTTTTTTTTAATGCATGCTGATATGACAGCTGTCACAGTACAATGTAACAAACTTGTTTTGAAGGAAATTAAAGACAACTAAGCACTAGTAGAGTCACCTGATGGAAAAATTGCAAATGAACTTTTTAGCCAATCCAATAGTTCTCTGCTACATTAATATAGTTTAGAAGTTTACATTTTTAGAGCTACTATGTGAGACACATGAAACATTTTAATAAGCTTTTTCTATTAAATGTTAATTTCTAGACATGAATTACAGTGTATGTTATTTTACAGTATTTGATATTACATGGTTTTGTTTTTTCCCCTCTGACTTACCACACTTTTACCTCTAATTGTTCAGGGCCTTTCTCCTAGTGAATCTGCTCTTCTCTCTAGTGGCTCTCTCACTGGTGATCCAAAGGCTCTCATTGCTGATGGGAGGATGAGGGATAAAAATGGGGTTAATGGGCACCATTCAGGAGGTGATTTTTAAATAGCCATGCCTGGACCCAACCTCAGATATATGATCCATTTGGTCTGGGTGACACCCGGGATGTGTATTTTTAAAAAGCTTTCCAGGAGATTCTTTTATACTCTTGGTTTGGAACCACTGCTTTAGTGTCTGCCTCTGTCCTTGGTACATTCATCTGGTATCTTTCTTTCCTCCAATTTCTACAATTACAACTTATAGAACTCCATATGCAGGCCTTATGTAATTTGTATTCAATATCTCTTAATTGCAATCTGCTTTATCACCCCATTCATGTTAATTTTCTTAAAAATTTTATTTTATTCTGATTGCAAAGTGGTGTCTGTCATAAAAATTTCAAAAACCAGAAGTATAAATATGATACTTAAAGTGGAAGTTTACTACTAATCATATCTTCATATCTAAGCAGATCTAATCAGGAAAACAGAAACCTCTATGGCTATTTAAAATACAAGGAAGTTAATGGTGGTACTTCATTACAGCAGCAATAAAAGAGGATGAGAAGTTTATCAATGCTTTTGGGGCACCTCAGTGATTGGTGACATTAGGAAGCTGCCTGGGTCCCAAACTGTGAGAGAAAGGGAGAAGCAGTGTCACCAGAACTCAGGACAAGAGTCACCAAGGGGAAGGGAAGAAAAGATGCGAAGGCAGTGATACAGTTGTCGCTGGAGAAGTGTAAGGAAAAGAAATAGGGTAGGAATACTCCGGCTTTCTTTGCCATTCACTCCTTAGCCTTATGCACCAGATTCAGCTAGTGGGATTAGCTCCACTATGATGCAGAGCAGGGAAAAGGCAAAAAATAGATCTGAGGGCAGATAGGCATTGCCACTACTCAGTTTTATGTAAGATCAATTACTTCAACGTTGGCTCTGAAGTATCCATTACATGGTTACTACATTAACAATTGGTCTTGGGGTTTGAGTTAATGTCCATGTAAAGCCAAATTCCTAGGCCCTCCAAGATATGACATTTTCCAAACTTCGTAATTTTTTCTCTTGTTCTTAAATATGTACTGTCTTCTGCTCATGGCATCTTCTTCTCACAAAGGCCTCCCTGTTCCTGCCTCATTTACTTTACATTTTCTTTTAGGTTAATTTGAAATCTTGTCTTCCTTACGAAGTCTTTTCTAATCCCCAGGACTCATGTGGAATACTTCTTTTACTGAGCTATATTTATTTCTGGTCTCAGTCATTTGGCATATGACAAAATCTATTTTACCACATTATTTGGGGTTTTAGATTTCCATTCTATTTCTCCTACTAGATTTTGCCCTTGAAGGTACAGAATGTCCATATAGCTTTTTATGTTCCCAGACAGTTCAGTGTCCATAACGTGTTGGATATTCAGTATGTTTACACTGTAGTTGGTGCTTCTGTTCTGACTGAAAGCTGTGATCAGAAGAATTTTTGGAACGGCTTGCTTTTCGAGGAGATAACAATGGTTATTACATATCCTTCAATAAAATTTGAACACAGAAATAGCCATCCAGAAATTATAAACTTAAATCAATTTGGGGGAGTTTTGTAAATCATAGATAACATCAATATAACTAAAAATTTAACTCTAGGAGAAATCTGTGCTGTTAATACTTTATCTCTCTGTAACTACCAATAAAAATACCATACAGATGAAAGAAAAATAAACAAAATAAAATAATGTTCTACTTGTTCTTGAAATGTTGTTACATGTTGTTCAGAATACAGTAAAAAACTTAACAAGATATATGATGAAGGAAAGAAGTGTGACCAAAAATCAAGAGAAAACAAAGCAAATTGAAGGAAACACAAAGATGATTCCATTTTAAGAATTAGTCAACAAGGACTTAAAATTTTTATAAATATATTAAAGAATTCACTTGGAATATCAACATCAAAGATGACAGGAATATAGACATGAAAGATGAATTTCATTGAGTATGCTGATAACAGTTTGGACACTGCATAGGAAAGAATTAGTAATCTTGAAGACAGATCAGAAGGAATTATTCAAACTGAAACAGATTTGTAACAAGATTTAACAGAAGAACAAAACATCAGTAACTTGTGAGAAAATATCAAGCAGTCTAACATATCCATAATTGGAATCCTGAAAGATGAGGAAAGAATGAGACAGATATATACTTGAATAAATACTTGGTGAAAATTTTCCAAACAAGCAAATAGCATAATCTGGGTGGTTTAAACAACAGGAATTTGTTTCTCTTAGTTCTGGAGGCTGGGAGTCCAAGATCAAGGTGCCGACCAATTCAGTTTCTGGTGAGAGCTCCCTCCCTGGCTTGCAGGCAGCTGCCTTCACACTTCATCCTCTCCTGCCCTTTCCTCAGTTAGTGCACTCGGAGAAAGATCTCTTTCTTCCCTTTCTGCATCTGAATAAGGGCACCAGTTCTATCAGATTAAGACCCTACCTTATGACCTTGTTTAACCTTAATTATCTCATAAAAGCTTTGTCTCCTAATATAATCACATTGGGTATTAGGGATTCAATGTATAATTTGGGGGGACACAATTTCAGTCCACAGAGGGTGTATTTATCCAGTGGAATACCACTAATGATGAAAATGAAAGCCAGACAGTCATAGACACTATGAATGAAAAAAGCCAGATGGTAAGGAGTAAATACTTTTTATTCAAATAATTGCAGAAATCAATTACAGAATGGTTGTCTGAGGAGGGTGTGGTTAACTGGGAAGGAGACAAGGGGAATCTTCTGGGAGGATGGCCATGCTATGTCTTGACTGGGATGATATTTACATGGGGTTGTGTTTGTCAAAATACATTGACTATACATTTAAGATCTGTATATTTTACTGCATGTAAGCTATATCACGAAGAAAAGACAACTAAAGACACATAACTGTTAAGTTATATCTTAACAAAGAAAGACAACTTTCCCTGGTGATTTTAATGTACTTCTAGGTCAGGGAGCACTCTTCTGTAGAAAGTTTTCCATTTTAAAGGTTCTTACAAATGATGAAGGAGTTAGGGGATTTCAGAACGACACAGTTATTCTCTGCCTTCATATAATAGACTCTCCAACTCACAGATGCAAATGAGAAGAAGGAACTTGTTCCAGATCACATTACTAACCAATTAATTATAGAATGGGAATCATAGTACTAGCTTTTAGGTTTAGACTATTCGGTATTAGAGAAAAAAAATAGTACAGCACACCAAGTAGGTATAAAGAGGTTCAGGATGTTAGAGCTTTTGGTCTCCCAGGATGTAATCCTCAACCTACGTTTGTGTTGCGAGGAGCAATTTAGGAGCAGGCAGATTTTCTGTGGTGCCGAAAAAAGGCTCGTGCTGACCACACAGAGGCAGGGAATGTGATCTCAGCAGGAAGTGTCTCCCGTCTCCAGCGCACCTCTCAGTCCTGTAACTCTACCCGACTATTTCCCTGAGACTTTCAAGTTTTTCCTTCCAGGGACGGGTTTTTCAAGCTTAACTTCTGCGGCACTGGGTCCACCATTAGTACTTCCCTTTCTAGGGCATTTTCAGTGGATGTTTTACCACACATCTTTGCATTCTCCCGGGGCAGAAATCGCGGCTCGCACATCTAACACGATAGTGGGAGCTGAATGTTTGTGGAATCGCTGTAAGTATTCAACAACAAAGAGGAAACCATCCACATTTCCATCAGCAACAGCTTGCAGTGTTACTTACGCAAGCACTTTGACGCAGCTCCATGGACTGCAGAATTAAATCTGCAACCACAAAAGAAAGAAGCTGATTTCTTACCACCCTTTTGTAACTTCAGAAAGGTTTTGGGAAGTCTCTAAATTGAATTTAACTGTTGAGCACAGGCTGAACTTAAAACCCTCATCTGTTTTAAGTCATCCCCTACCTCCCATACCCTGTAGGCTCATACAGGGTCTGAATCCTGAGTGCTTTGGCTAAGGACATGTGCCCTGTGTGAAAGGCCAAGGAACCCAAGGGGCTGAGATTACTTTACTGCCTGCATCACTGCATTCCTTTGTTTGAATTCACTGTGATGAAAACCACTGAGTGGCTGTAGAATGTCCTGCCTGGAGCACTGGGGTCCCATCAGGCCACAAAGGTGGGCGGGAAGAGGACAGCCCCTCAAAGGACGGTGTTATTCAGGAAGCAAAACAGGAAGATGGCAAGAGACATAGATATTTTGCAACAAAAAGATGCCAAAAATTTCCTGCTTCAAAATAAGGGTGTAATTGGCTTCTACCTTGAAGCTAAACGCCATGTAGTTAATTTCATTGTGTCCTGGCATCAGCCGTGCCAATTATCTCATTGATGCTTCGTGAACCTTTCTGAATATAAGGGAAGTACGTGTATTAATCAGGACAACTGTTGTAACATGCCACTGATATTTGGGGCAAGGAGAGTCCAATGAGGGTAAGGAGGGGCATGGGTGGTGGACACAGGAAGCTTAGGGGCCAGGTCCAGCACATCGCTTCTGCCCACATTCCATTGGCCTTGACTTTGTCATCTGGCTTCAACCATGTTCACTGGAAGCTGGAAAATGTGGGCTAGGTTTAGGCCTAGAAGAAAAAAGTAAAGAGGTTTCATGAACACATAGCATTGTCTCTGCCACAGTGTATGACTGTAGGTGGCAACAATATAAATTCTATCCTTACTAAGATACTTAAATATCTACTCAAAAGCGGAGGAAAAGTATGTTCCATTCTAATCTTCCCAGTTAGTGTTGGTGCTGTTTCTGAGGATGTTAATTGTAGACAGAGGCCCGATCACTCTTGAACCATCTTCCTGACCAATGACTATTCCTTAACTTACAATTTGATGATTAGCATTGGTTATATAATGGTCACACAGAACAGACATTTGCTGTGGAACTAAAATCATGCATGTTTTGAGGGGTATTCAAAGCCTTTAGCTGATTGGGAGGCAGGACATAATACTCTATTTTAGGACTTCTAAATTGTTTTATTCCTTTGCTTTCTAATATTATACCACTAAGTAGAGTTATTGGCTAATATCCTATTGTAATTAAAATAGAAGATGGAAAAGATCAGTCAGAAAAGAATGCCTTCAAATTTCAGTTTTACTAGTTAGATGGTAACAGATCCAAAACCAAATCAGAAGCATGTGTTAGCAGGGAGGCCCTCACACAGGTGTGAGGAGTCAGAGAGGAGAGCAGGTCCCGATCTGGAGCTCTGGGAGGGGACACATGGATGGGAGGCCTCAGCAGCATGGGGGGAGCTTGAGCCTGTATGAGTCCCTGCAGAAGTTGGAAGTAGGGAGAAAATTCAAGAAGCAGAGTTGATAGGTGCTGTTTCTGCTTTCTCTGGGCCTGTGCCATATGCATTTCCAACTGGACTCACTTCCCTTGGTCTCCACTCAATGTCTGGATTAAGGATTGGTGAATTCCTTTCATCTCTCCCTCAGCTGGGTTCTCATGGATAATCAGGCATCTGAAATCTATAGGCACTGTTTTACACCGTGCCTCAGTCAAACCATATTCAAGTTTTTTCATTTTATTTTGTTTTGTTTTCAGTTTTTTTATTGAAGATCTGACATTGAGCTAGTGAATTAGAATAGTTACATTGGTGATAACTAAAAATCCAGGCCCAAGTCTTTTCCTGCCAGAGCTGTCACTCCCAGGAAAGTCACAATGTCACTTCCTAATGAGAGACAGCATTCTCTTCCTAGGGCATTTTAAGTGCTTACGGCTCTCAACAAGCTCTGCGTGTTGTTGTATGGCAATGATTGAGTAACTGTGCGGGGTGCTGGCCTGCACATTCCCCCGCGGTTAATTGCAACAGCATGTGGCAGAAGTCCTAACTGAATATGTAATCTGATGCCACTAACCTGTGATGGTGTCAGGTGCATTAAATGCTCCAGATAGTTGAACCTTTTCCTTCCCCACTTCATTGGAAGTTTAGAAACTTGCCCAATAGTTTTTGAGGGCAGGGGAAAGTTTACCATTCACGGTGGTAGTAAGAGGAGAAGGATAGAAGGAAAGGTATCTAGAAACCCCGCATATGGGAGTGATGAGGATAGAAGTGTGACTAATAGGGGGGAGCGAGGAGATCGAAGCCTTTGGGAGCAGAGAGGAAAGAACAGCATAGAGACTCTGTGTGAAAAGGGCTAAGTATATTTCATTCATTCAAAATAAATGCAATAAATGAAAAAATCATCCCATTAATATGAGGTCCCAAGTCAGAAATGTGATTCCTTATCAGATACTTTAGCATAGACCAAAGAAACCCCCAAAATGGATATCGTCATTACCAGTGGACAACTCATATAAGCTCTCCCAGTCTCAGTTTTCTCATATGCAAATTGGAGACACTAATAGTATCTACCTAATAAATGTGGGAAATTTCTAAGAGATGATTCATGTAAAGCACCTGCCATGGAACCTGGCATAGAGTGAGAGCTCAATGTAATTTAGTGAGGAAGGTGATGGTGATGAAGATTCAGAGGATGCCAAAAGAATAAGCCAATATATTTTATTTGAAACCATTGACATGCACTTAAATAAACATTTCATCGAATTTAAAAATTAGTGGGACACTTCCAGGCCATGGGACAGCTAAATGGTAGCTCCAAGTTCATTTGCAGATTTTCCACCTCTTTTTCATTTTCACAATCCCCAAATACATGGACAAAAGTAAAAGCTCGAAGAAATGCCAGTGCCTGCATATTTGGGATATACAGTTACAGTGTTGGAGGAAACATCAAGAAATCGCCTTTTATGGAAAATTATATTTAAATAACCAAGACAGGTGAGTATCTACTGTGTCTTTAAAGACTTTTAAAGGTGTGGCTTTTCTTAATAGTTGGGTTTAGGCTCTAATTATATAGATGTTTAACTTCAACAGCATTGCAATCTGGTTCTGATCTTTCCCTGGCAATGTGCAACAGCTGGAGTTCTATAAAATAACCCGTGACCCACCAGGTCGGAAGATAGGAATAACATCCATACTATAACCTCGCTGTGCTAAACCAGGCTTAATACAGATTCCTAAAGGTGAGCTTAAGGTCAGGTGTCATCTGCCTTCAATCAGGGATGTTTGTGGGGAAAATGAGAAGCATATCATGCCACAATGTAGTCCAGATGTCTGAAGAACCTCCAGGGAAGAGAATCAAGAGGCAATAATGCAAAGCACGTGGAGTTTAAGGTGACTCATGTGAGCAGTTCTGCATCGGCCCATTCTGACATCAAAATAGCCACACACAAAAAAAAGATTAGAAATCCCATAGTGGAAGTTCAGTTTGGACAGTCCCTCTGGGGACTCTTATGGGGAACATGCTTTAATTCATGGTAGAGCTGAACATGAATCCAGCTATGATGGGGACCTACTGTTTCTTCCACCAGCTCCTTCAGAGCCCTGTTTAGCAGGCTTCATCAGCTCTGTGGATCTCCACCAGTCTCTCCCTAGGCTCCCTCCCACCTCTTAAGCGGAGGAGAACAAATCTGAACTCTGGGCTATAATTAGAGTCTGACTTATCATGCACGCAGCCCAAGGATGTCTCTTCAGGTGCTATATGCCACATGTCATGTAACATGTGATTCCTGCTAGTTCATCCGAGGGCAATTCTCCCCCCCAAACAAATAAAACAAGAGTATGCTTTTTCTGACTCATATGCATCACGTGTTCCAACATGTGGATCTTTCCCATTTAATTAGTTGAATCTCTCATTCTTTATGTTTTAGTTGCATAGTTTGTTTGGGGTTCTTAAGCATATAACTTGTGTCTGGCTGGGGAAACAGGCACATATCTTTTATTTTTATTCCCCCATTGTTTTAAACAGTGCTAACACCATAGCTGAATGGCAAATGCTTTTTGAGCACATGAATGAATGAGGCATGAACAAAAAGCATTCATCATTTTGCTCACACTGATTTTTATTTCAGATCCTAGACCAGGGGCTTTCATTCACCAATACGCTTACACACAGCTGGATGCAATACCTTTAGTTTTCCTGGTACCATCTGCCAGCTAAGTCATCCCCTGAAGGCCAAAAAACACAGAACAAAAGGAGCATTGGAAAAGGGAGGAAGGAGGTGTGGAAGGTGGACAGGAAGAGGTGTTTAAGGGAAATGGAGTACATTAGCAAATGTCACAGAGATTTATTTCTTTTTCTACGGGGATTTACTTTAGTGAACGAATTCTGCTTTCAGGAGTTATTCCAAAAGGGACTTGAAGCATTTATCATTTGCTATGGGGACTGCTGTGTTGGCCGTACTTTCCTTCTTCTCAGATTTTGGATTCAGGTTTTCGACTTGAAATATTAAGAGGAGCAACACCTCAATATCGCTGACAGAAAGAAAGGAGAAAGCTCAGGGTGGGGGAGGGAGTGGTCAGGGTAATTTCTCTGGGTACCTTTCTCAAAAGCATCACTTCTCCCACTCCTCACTCTTGGAGCAACCACTTCAAAGACATGTAAGGAGTGAAGGCCTTAGCCCCTCTGTGTGGCAGGGAGATGTGGGCGATTTGAGTGTTTGGCATGTGTTTTAGGCCACATATTAAGACCAGTGGCCAGATAAAAGGTCCTGTGTGTTCTGGAAGGAACATCCTCAATGCTGAGGCTCGAGGGCCACCAACCAGCAGGGAGGCCCAGGGATGAGCTACACCCAGAAGAAGTAATAAATCCTCACTGACTAATTCCTCGCCTCCACTTCTTCCCCAGTCAGGGATGTAAATTTTGCTCAAAAAATGTTTTTGAGGATGGGAGGGATTTAAAAGATGGAAGTCTTTAAAATTATTTTTTGGTCAGGTATCTGTTTATTTTACAAATGACTATAACATAAATGTGTTTTTATGACATTTTTGTTTAGGTACCATAAATAGAATATAGGAAAGCAATGATCATTAACCTTCAACTAGTGGAAAATCAAGGAACAGAAAGGGAAGTTGCTGATAAATGGCTCTGCAGGGTCATTTTCATTTATCAAATAAAGTCAGCGAGTTAGTAAATAAGACTTTATAGAGATATGACAGAAATAATAGAAATATGAATTCTATTCTTTAATGAAAAACATATTCATTTTAGACAGGGTACTTCCAGCTGCTATAATAGACAAGCACCTCAATTTCATTGGCTTTCATAAGAAACTTTTTTTTACAAGTTTATTTTTTTTAAGATTTTATTTATTTATTTTTAGAGAGGGAAGGGAGGGAGAAAGGGAGAGAGAGAGAAACATCAATGTGCGGTTGCTGGGGTCCGTGGCCTGCAACCCAGGCATGTGCCCTGACTGGGAATCAAACCTGTGACACTTTGGTTCGCAGCCCGCGCTCAGTCCACTGAGCTACGCCAGCCAGGGCTGTAAGAAACTTTTAAAAAAGATTTTATTTATTTATTTTTAGAGAGAGGAGAAGGGAGGGAGAAAGAGAGGGAGGGAAACATCATTGTGTGGTTGCCTCTCACACACCTGCAACTGGGGACCTGACCTGCAACCCAGGCGTGTGCCCTGACTAAAAATCAAGCTGGCAGCCCTTTGGTTCACAGGCCGGCACTCAGTCCACTGAGCCACACCAGCCAGGGTGAAACTTATTTTTTTTTTCTCCTGTAATAGTCCATGGTGGATAGTACTGGTTAACAAGCAGAGTGGTGGAGGCACAATTGCTCTGTTTTTCAGGGACCCAGGCTCAGCGTCTCTGCCATCTCCTTCATTGCGCCTTCTGAGGACACCTGGGGCCCAACACAAGCCAATGGATGGGGAGAGATTGGAGAAGGCATATCTGCTTCTGACACAAAACACTTCTGCTGCTGAGTGCTTATCAAAGGGCCGCACCCACAGGGGTGTTGGCTGAAAGTGCGGTTCCCTGCCTAGGCCCAACTCTCTGCTCTGGAATGGGCGAGCTTGAATCCACTGGGAGACAGTTAGGCAACTCCTCTATGAGGAGAATTTGGAAATGTATTGAAATGGAAGAAGCAATGAAGTCAAGTTTTAAAGCCATGTTAGACTTCTGGCTCTGCCAACTGCCAGCTGGATAACTTAGTCTCCTGGATCCACACTTTCCTCATCTAAAAGTCACGGACACAAGCACAGCTTGCAGGATTTTAGTCCAGGATTGCACCAAGGACTAAATATAGCATTGAGTGGGATGGTTTTTGTAAACAAGAAAGGTTTATAGGGTGCCGCTGAAGCTGTGGAAAAGCAGAGTGGATTTTTAAAAATTGGATTTACTACAAATTATTGAAAGCTTACTATTCAAGTCACTGGCAAATTAATGACTGAAGAAAAATATCTGTCTTTATGCTTATATTATAGTTTTAATTGTTACATGAGAAAAGGATTGTGCATTTTCAAAAGTATAATTTAAAATTTGGGGGCTGTGGTAATGGAAAGAAAGCTGGTTTCTAATTGCAGCTGTGACACTGGCCAGCTGACTGACCGCAATCTGGTCACTTTATCTGTCTGGGCTCCAGTTTCCTCAGAGGCAAAAAGGCAGTGGTTAGCTAAATGGTCCTTTCCTGATTGTGAATGAGATATTCTGAGGGGAAAACTCATCTAGATGACTAACCCACATTGCCGGATTATGACCACGAGGAGATCGTTGGAGAAACAGCACCCAATTTATATAAATTTACAGATAATCTTTTCACAGACTGAGGGAAAAACAAATTTATTTGTTAGCCTCTTAATGTAATGACTTCATTACTGCATTTAAACAGGTCTAGCATTTCAAAATTTTATTGTATCATTTGCCCCCACGTTCTCTCTCTGGACTTGCCTTTACGTTTTTCTTTTTTAGTTAATATGAGGGCAACTAGTGTGTAAAACATAGATATGACTTGGTAGGACATAACAAGTGGTTTCAATAACAAGTGAGCATGAAACTTTCACAAAAAATGATCATTCATAAATTATATATAATGATTTTAAAAGAAAAATGGAGACCAGAAAGATGTCTTATGTGATGGAACTGATATATGGTGATTACCAGAGGGGAAGGGGGCTGGGGTCGGGGGTAGATGATGGTGACGGGGGAGATAAATGGTGATGCAGGAAGACTTGACTTTGGGTGGTGAACACTCAATACCATGTATAGATGATGTATTATAGAATTGTATACCCAAAACCTATATAATGTTATTAACCAATGTCACCCCAATAAATTTAATAAAAATTTAAAAAAACGAAATGACCATTCACACATGTTTAATTTCTTTTCTAGACACTAATGCAAAGCATTGGGTTGTGAGGTTAAGTAATACCCAAGGCAACTCCCTGATCCTAGCAGACGCTGAATAAATAGTTGATGAGGGTAGTGAATATGTCAGCAATTAAGTTATTAGTGATACTTTAATTTAGTCCCTGCTTTTCTAAACGGTTAACTCTGACCATCTAATTACTTAAAACATATTTTATTCATTACATGCATAATCATTTTTATTAAACTAGCAATATAGCCTCAGCTTAGTCTCATAGTATCTCTGACCCTCAGTTTCTTGATCTATAAAATGGTGATCTTTTTTCTTTTGGAGTCACTGTTCAATTGTACAAATTAGAGATAGTGTTTGTAAAATGGCTGGTAAAGGGTCTGTCACATGAAAAGGGACCAATACATGACAGCTATTAGCTTTACCTTTATGATATAATCAATGATCACCTATCTTGTGCTTTCTATACTGTGCTAATTAATGAAGGCTAAAAGAGAGTTAAGAAATTTGTACAGATGCACAGACTAGCTGGAGAGACAGGGCAGACTAATAAAAATACAAGTGGGCCTTTGGCAAGTGCCAAACCACTGTTAGTAATGACACCCTCATTGTAGAGACAGCCAGTGTGACTGGAAGGGGTTTCATAATGTGTACGGTGTATTTAAATGGCAGCCATTACCCACATTTTAATTTTGGGGATGGTTCTTTTATTTGCAAAAAGTTTTGTTGGTGCTTTGTGATAAGCACTATGGCTATAACGGGACCAGCCAATTATCACCCATTTTACAGAGAGAGAACTGAGATGACAAGAGTCCAAGTTTTTGTGAAGTCGCTCAGGAGGGGCTTTGCAGAGGGGAAGATCAGAATGCAGTTGTGCTGATACCTTTGTTTATGTTCCTCTCTCTGTGTCCCATTAGAGTTCAGAGGACTGAGGTTAAAAACGGAATCTTATTTTTCTGTCTTTTGAAATTAATTACATTTATTCTGAAAAGACTGATGACTCAGACAAACCCTGGAAACTGCCTCCACCTTTCATCTCCTTGCAATCCTGCCAGCAAAAGCCTCCAGCGTGCTCCACTCCAGTTTACCTCCTCGAAAGCTTCTTCTTCCCTGGGTGACGGCAGTGAGAATCATCACTTGTTAACATGCAGAGGACTCCAGAAATTTCTGCACTTCAAAGTGAATCCTTTATTCACCTGAGTGCTTAACTGTGTCAATGAGTTCTCGTTATCAGGTTTAATTGAATAATTCAACAAGGAAATGTGCCCAGTGCACACACGATACAGAGGCGTTTGCCAGAGTTGTCTTGGCTTGTGGAGAGAGTCACCCTCCGATGCCCTGAGTTACCTAGAAGGCCATTGCCAATGTCAACACAAGATGGAGAAGAGAGATGCCCACAGTGATACGTAAATGGCAAAATTCATCGCTGTTTTATTCCCATATCATACCAATAAGATGTTGCCCTTGCGCTGGAGGTGTATAAGTGAACACCTGGTTATTAGGAAGTTGCACTTCCTCTCTCACTGGGTGGTCTGTTATTCTTGGCCAACACGAAACTGTCAAGAGAGGCTGTGCTCTAAGGTGAAGTAGGGGATCCTGCGTGTGTGAAGACCTTGCTGGGTTCCTGACCTGCAAGTACAAGCCATATATATTTCCACTGCATTCACCCTAGTGTGGTCATAAAAACTGTGCAGTACAAGCTACTTTTCTTTGCCAGTTCATATGGAGTCTTGCTTAAACTGGACAATCAGATACATGATTTGAATTAAACCTACTATGTACCAGGTAAAATGTAGAGTATGCAAGAATAATTTACTACAGGACTACTGTATTAGTCAGCTTTTTGCTGCAATAATGGTATATAACAAACAATCCCCCCAAATCTCACTTGACTTTTAACAATAAACACTGGTTTCTTGCTCACAGGTCTGTGGATATGGTGTGTGGCTCAGCTGGATTTGGTTGGGCTGGGCTTGGTATCAGGATATAAGTTGAATTCAGGTCTGTTCTTATGTCTCCTCATTCTGTGACTCAGAATGAAGAAACTGTGGCAAGATGGCAAACCCGACAATACACACAAATTTGAAGTGTAGTTAAATGTAGTGCACATTATGTCTTCTTACATTTCACTGACCAAAGAAGTCACCTGGTCAAATTCCAAGCTAATGACATTAAGAAGTATCTCTGCTAAAAATATGTCTGGGCTGAGGAGGGAAGAAATAATGGTACTGAAACAATATAATTTACCACAGCTGATTATTGTAAGCAGCTAAATGAAGTTCAGAGCAACTGGACCTCAAAGAAATTTTAACCAATCAGAAATAAGTGGGTATTTTTAAAAATATTAAATCAAAGTATTTTAAAAGTACCTTTAAATCATTATGCCATGTGATCTCCCTTCCACCTAATCGATGGGTTTCAGTTTTGGTTTAGGGCCAGAAGATACATCATTACTCCCTCAAGCTGGGCTTTTTGAATGGTAAGACATTCATTTTGAAGACTGAGATTCTGTAGGAAAGAGAACAGATTTCCAAATTCCAAAATCCCCTTTCTTATTCAGACACAGAGTTTAGGAATCTGAATGACTGTTTTTATTATAAGACACAATTAGAAAGAGCTTATGATAGGACAAAAAGGAAGTCCCTAACTGCCTTGGAGGAAGTGACCAGCTCCAGGTCTTAGAGATGGAAGGAGATCAAAGAAGGGCAAATCACCATACAGTTGGGGCCTGGCAACCTCCTTGGTGGAGGGACAGAGTGAGCATTTTCAGATAGGCAGGGAGGTTTGGAACACAGTGAGGCTTGCCCCAATGCACAACAGTATTATTGTAAAACCTTCTGAGGAGCTTCGTGTTCATGCTAATGCTAGATCAACTTGTTGCAAATGTAGGTCGGTCTGTCCGTCATGATTTTCAAGAGAAACAAACCAGTAAATAAATGTGTGTGTGTATATTAACAGATTTAGTTAAAAGAATTGGTTTAAGTGATTTGGTGGACTGGCAAGTCCAAAACCTGTAGGATGGACTGAAATGCTCAAAATCCTCAGGGAGAAGCTAAGGCTGCAGTCTTGAGACAGAATTTCTTCTTTCTCAGGAAAACCTCAGTGTTGGTTTTAAGGTCTTTCAATTTATTGGATGAGGCCCATACACATTATGAAGGATAATTCCCTTTACTTCAAGTCAAGTGATTGTAGATGTTAACCACATCTACAAAATACCTTCACACTAACACCAAGATTAGTGTTAAACTGAATAACTGGGTACTGTTGCCTAGCCAAGTTGACACATAAAACTAACCACTACAGTTTCCAACATTTTAGGAAAATTTTTGATGTCTAGACAGGAATTTCGAGAACTCCTGCTTTCATGTGGTCTGTACTTAGTATATAAAAAAATCCAGAAATTCCTGTGTGGCTCACAGAAAGAAGATAGATAGATAGATAGATAGATAGATAGATAGATAGGTAGATGATAGATAGATAAACAGATAGAGGGTGGGGAGAGAGAGAGAGAGGGAGAGAGAGAGAGAGAACATAACAAGGACAGGATGTTTTGAACTTGGGAATATAAAGAGTCAACTTTCAAAGACTATTTGTCCATGTTTAACGCTGGGGTCTCTCTAGCACCTGAGATGCCTTTATTGCCACTGTAGTCTTGGAAACAAGGAAAGACTCTTCTTCTCCTGATGGAGCAGCAAAACCTTTGTAAAAATGAGACTAATCCTTGGTCAGTCAAAGAAAACACTTCTGAATTCTAGGTTTTACATTTTAGGCAAATGGACACTATTATTCACAAGTGCGTTAAGCCACATCCATTTGGCCTAGCATTCTGAGCTAGGTTGAGTCATACGTGAATCTCAAAGCTTCCTGTCATCTAAATTAATTATTAATCCTTTTCCCTGAAGATTCCATCTTGGCCTGGTGCTATGTCCTAATACTCTGACTGAAAAAGAGACAGAAACAGGGTGTTTTCATCAGGACTGGATCAGAGCTAGTTTAAACATATATTGCAAGCCTTCTTTTCCCAAGTTCCTACCCTGGTGGCCACTGGGACTTGAATCCCTACTCTAATCACATAGTCATAGGAGAAGAATGAGAAAGAAGAGGTTGCATCATGAACAGGAGGTCTATTTTAAGCAATAAAAGATGAAGGCATAATGTCCCATTTAAATTCTCTGAGCATCACGGTTTAACTGAACACCTTCCCATTTGCTCAACTTTCTTAGGAGTAGCATGGACAATAGAAAAGGAAAGACTTGAGCTTTCTTAGAGGTTCAAGTTTGTGGTCAGGGACACATTAATTCCATCTCTGGACTATTAGGCATCTGCAGGATCAAGATGTTTTAAGGTGAGTTTTGTTGGTTAGGAATCTATTTTCTATTTAGCACTTGGAATAAAAATTTCAATTTTGAACTTTCTAGTTTAAGAGTAGTTGATCAATTATATGCTGTTTAATATATAGTGTTTTTTATTGTGCTTGGACTTTATAGTCAAGGAGATAGAATTAATATGGAATATTATCTATAATTTTATTTGTTAGCACTGCTAAGTACAGACACAATAATCATAATTTTATACCTGACACAAAGTGATTGAACCATTTGATTTGATCATATACCACATTTAACACTGATCATGTAAGTTTGTGAATATAATTTTGAAATAAATAGGAATTATTTCCATCAGGTTTCACTGATAAAATTATTATCAGTATTTAAAGAAAACAATGTAGAAATGTATGTATACATTTGTATGTATATGTAGAAATGTGTGTATATATAAATGTATGTATGTATATAGAGTCAAATATCATTGTATATAGAATTGATGAAGAAAGGCATTAAAAGAATGAAAAAAACATTTCAAGTTGATTTTTTTGAAAAGCAAACTATGAATAAAATATAATAGCTATAGACATTTTGTACTTAATTTAAAAATTGAAATATACAGCAAAAATGAGTAGAACTTGGTGGGCTAGAGTTCTACTCATCAAAATGAAAAAAATTTGTGTTTCGAAGGATACTATCATGAAAGTGAAAAGACAATGCACAGAGTGGTAGAAAATATTTGCAAATCGTATGTCTGATAAGGGACTGGTATCCGGAATATATAAAAATCTCTAAAATTTCAACAATAAAAATACAAATAACCTAATTTTGAAAATAGGCATATTATTTGAATAGCCATTTCTCCAAAGATATACAAATGGTCAATAAACCACATGAAATGATGATCAATATTATTAGCCATTAGGAGAATGTAAATTAAAACCACACTGAGATGCTACTTTACATCCACTAGAACTACTATAATGAAAAATACAGAAAACAACAGTTGTTGCTGAGGACGTGGAGAAACTGGAACCCTCATTTTATTGATGATAGGAATGTAAAATGGTTCAGTCGCTTTGGCAAACAGTTTGGGACCTTCCTCAAAATGTTAGATGTAGAGCTGCTATGTGACCCAGTAATTCCACTCTTAGGTCCCAAAAGGAATAAAAATATATCTATACCAAAACAAGCACATGAAGAGTCATCAAAGCTTATTCATAATAGCCAAAAACTAGAAACAACACAAATATCTATCAACTGATGAATGCAATATATCCATACAGTGAAATACTATTTGGCAATAAAAAAGTATGAAGTATCAATACATGCTACAAGATGGATGAATGTTGGAAACATTATGCTAAGAGAAAGAAGCCAGATACAAAACTCCATATGTCTCCACTTATAACAAAAGAGAGTAACTTGGTGATTGCCAGGGTCTGAGGAGAGGGGAGGGAATAGGCAGTTTCTACTAATGGGCGTGTGGCTTCTTTTTGGATGAAAATATTCTGCAATTAGAATTGCACAGCTGTCTAAATCACCTAAAACCCTCTGATGAGAATTATATGTGAATAAAAAATAAATAAATTGTAGCTGTAAGGGTAAATTGACAAACAGAATTCTAAAAGGAAATTCTATCTCCTTTTAGAATAAAGAGAGCTGCAATTACGTAATTAATAAGCTTCGGTTGATTGATTTCTATTTAAACATGTGCCCCTCAAAATAGAGAATATGTATCATTTTCAAACACATACAGAATCAATCACAATGATTTACTAATATAAGATGAACCATGTATTAGTATAAATAAGAAATACAAATTCTGATAGTTTATCATACATAGCCAAATTCACTGATGAAAATACAGAAAAAATTAGAAACAAACTAATTGACTGGTGTGCAAAAAAGTTTCCTGTACCCTGGAAAAACACTTCTAGGTAACTTTTGGTTTTTAGAAAATAAAAATTAAGCTACAAAATATTTTGAAACTAAACAGTAACAAAAACATTTCATGTCAGATTTTATGGCATGTAACCAAAGAGCATGTTGAAGGAAAATTCAGTCTTGAATATGATTTTATTTTTTAATAGGATATAAGAATTAATAAAAAGAAATTGGCTAAGTTTTAAACTTAAGACAAGAAAAGAGAAGGAAGGAGTTAATGAAAGTAAGAAAAGATATTATGGAAATAGAAAGCAAATATACAGCAAAGATAATTACAAAAATAAAATCTCATTATTTGAAAATACTCACAAACACCAAAAGATAGGCATTTACATGCAACAACAACAACAAAAAAACAGGATATCCTCCAAATAACAAGATTTGGAAAAAATGGAACATATATATGGGAATAAAGTATTATAAATAGGAGCACCAATAAATGTAAATATCAAATGAAATGGACACTTTTTAAGAAAATGTAAATTACTAAAATTATCCCAGTAGGATACTGAATACCAAGCTCAGAAAAGAAATCCAAATGGTAGTTATTGATTTGTGTCTACTAGGGTGACTGCTGTCAACTCTTCGAACAGCAGGTACAGTCAGTTCTCATTATTTGTGGTAGTTAGGCATTGTAAAGTCCCTGCTAATGCTGCATTAGTGCACATTGAGCCATTGCTCCCTGGGGAAAGGCAGGATTCGTTCTGTGAGCCGCTGGCCACAATATTTTCGTCAACTAATCAATATATAACTTGTTTTATGTATGTGTATGTTTAAAGACACTTTAATATACTGTATACTATTGACATGTTAACACTGAACTCATGGCCAACAGCACAAAAACTAATGCTGGAAGAAAACTTGTATTTAACACACACATTTTCTCCATGAGGCACATCACACCTTGTTGTCCTCAGGAACACTAGACAACATGCCTTTACTATGCTTGAGGGCCATTTGAAACTGCAAAATCACCAACGAAAAAAAGCACAAGAATGCAAAAAACACATTATTTAAGTAGACCACAAAAAAAGACATTTGATCACAGTATGAGAGCTGAAACAAGAGACAAAGCATCCTCCTGTTTGACTTCAGCTGGGAATGAGCATGTAGGTTGGTTCAATTTTTCACCTCTCAGTGTTTGTCTGCAAATGACCACAAAAGTGCTGCAAGTATTGATTTTCAGGTTAAAAATCAATTTTAGCTAGTAGGCAAATTTACAAAAACAGGATGCATGAATAATGACATCAGCTGTAATTTCTAATGTATCAAATTGCTCTAAACATAAGAAAAATATGTGAAATTGTGTCACTCTGCTTAACCCTAGTGCCAAATTAAGGTGGGGACCACAAAATGAACAAAAATTATTGGCTCATTTTGTTGTAAACAAAAATCCAAAATATTATATAAAACATTAACAAATTGAATTCAGCTAGAGATTAAAAGAACAACACATTAGGAATATGCTCATCTGAGGAGTTCAAGGACAGTTCAAAACTAGAATATATATTGGTTAACAAACTAACAGAAATGGAAATTAAGAAAACAATCCTATTCACAATTGCTTCAGAAAGAATAAAATACCTGGGAATAAACCTCAGCAAGGATGTAAAAGACCTGTACTCAGAAAATCATAAGACACTGAAGAGAGAAACTGAAGAAGACACAAATAAGTGGAAGCACATACCATGTTCATAGATAAGATAAATTAACATCATTAAAATGTCCATACTACCAAAAGCCATCTATAGATTCAACCAAATTTTTATCAAGATTCTAATGACATATTTCACAGAAATAGAAAAAATATTTCAAAAATTTATATGGAACCACAGAAGGCCCCGCATAGCAACAGCAATCTTGAGAAAGAAGAACAAAGTTAGAGGAATCATGCGACCTAATGTGAGACTATACTATAGAGCCGTAGTCATCAAAACAGCATGGTATTGGCATAAAAACAGACACATAGATCAATGCAACATATTAGAAAATCCAGAAATAAACCCATACCTTTATAAACAATTAATATTTGACAGAGGAAGCAAGACATACAATGGGCTAAAGATTGTTTATTAAATGATGTTGGGAAAATTGGACAGAAAAATGATCACCTTCTTACACCACACAAGAACAAACTCAAAATGGATTAAAGACCTAAATGTTAGACCAAAACCCATAAAAATCCTAGTAGAAAACACAGGCAGCAAAATCTCAGACATTGCTTGTAATAATATTTCATTGGATATATCTTCCCTGGCAAGAGAAACTACAGAAAAAATAAACAATTGGGACTACATCAAACTAAAAAAGTTTTTGCTCAGCAAAGGAAAAATCAACAAAATGAAGACAACTCACAGAATGAGAGAACATATTCCCTGATTCATCTGATAAATTTTGGATTAATATTCAAAATTTATAAAGAACTTACAAAACTGAACACCAAAAAACCAAACAACCCAATTAAAAAATGGGCAAGGGTCCTGAATAGACACTTTTCCAAAGAGGACATACAGATGGCCAATAGATATATGAACAGATGCTCAATTTCTCTAATCACCAGAAAAATGCAAATTAAAACCACAATGAGATATCAACTCAAACCTGTCAGAACGGTATCATCAATAAATCAACAAACAACAAGTGCTGGCAAGGATGTGGAGAAAGGAGAATCTTTTTGCACTGTTGGTGGGAATGCAAACTGATTCAGCCTCTGTGGAAAGCGGTATGGAGATATCTCAAAAAATTAAAAATGGTTCTGCCTTTTGACCCAGTGATCCCACTTCTGGTAATATATCCAAAAGATCCTAAAACACTAATTAAAAAGAACATAAGTACCCCTATGTTCACTGTAGCATTGTTTACAATTGCCAAGATATGGAAGCAACCCAAGCATCCATCAGTAGATGAGTGGCTAAAACAACTATGGGACCTTTACACAATGGAATACTACACAGCTATAAAAATGAAAATTTTACCCTTTGCAGCAGCATGGATGGACCTGGAGAACATTATGTTAAGCAAAATAAAACAGTCAGAGAAAGACAAATACTATATGATTTCACTCATATGTGGAATCTAACAAACAAACTGAACTAACAAGCAAAATAGAAACAGATTTATAGATAAAGAATAGGATGGCAGCTAAGGGGTTGGGAGATTAGGGGGTGGAGGGATTGAGCAAAAAGGGAGAAGGACTCATGGACATGGACAACAGTGTGGTGATTGCTGGGAACGGGTATAAGGGGACTAAATGGTAATGGAAAAAATACATTAAAGATCAAATCAAAAAGAAAAAAATACCCTGGTATATTAATCAACATTTTTAATGGAATATAATAGTATTAACTCAATAGATGTAGAAAAAGCACTTGATAACATTTAACATTCAATTATGGTGAAAAATTTCTTACAAATTTCTAGGAAACCAAGACTTGCTGTGATGGTTGGCGGACAGCCTGAGGATGAAGGCAACAGAGTATAACAAAGCAAAGAGACTTTCACATAAGAGAGCTGGAGCGTGACATGCTATACATGCAGCCACTAGATCTTGGGATTTCCTGGTATGTAAAAGAATATATTCTTGTATTATTTAAGCTAACTTTAGTCACGTGTTTCAATTTCTTCCTGACTAATATGAAAAAAGCAAGACCTCAAATAGTCAATAATGTCAGATGATATGATTATTTACCTAAAAAGAAAAGGGAAAAAATGGATCTCATAACTATTGAAACAAATAAGGTTTTAATAAAGGGCTAGAAATGGGATGAAAGAAGTCAGCTATAAAAGAATTCATAATACATGAGTCCATTTATATGAAATTTAAAACCAGGCAAAATTATTACAGGTAGTAAATGCATTACAAGAAAACATCTCATTCAAAATAGGACTAATTTGTACAATGCACTTAGGAGCAAACCTATAAGAAAAGTTACACACACCTTTGGAAACAATGAAGACTTTTTGTTAAATTAAGATACATACTATGTCTATGATGAGGAAACTCCCTGTCGTTCAATTGCTCAGTCATGCCTAGGGAAACTGAGCTGCAGTGGGAAAAACCCTGCCCTCCTCTAGCCAACATGGGAAGCTCTGAGATTAATGGAAGATCAGTGCCAGCTCTGAGACTCAGAAGAGTGTAGACTGTTGAAGAATCTCTCAGTTATTTGGAAGGGTTGTAAGAAGAGCAGGAAATACATGGGCATTATGTGGCATTCTGCTTGATAAAAAATAAAGGGAAATTGAAACTTTCTGACTAGTGTATGTGTCCTGGTGTTGTGTAATTTCCATCTTATAAAAATGAATTAAAGTGTGTGTAGTTCAGAAAGGCGAAATAGCTCTAATTTTGGGACTTTTTAAAGATATGACAAGATCCATATTGTGCTAGATATCAAGGTACAATATAAAACTCTAGAAGTTAAAACAACGTGGAATTATCTCAAGGATAGACCTCTTTAGAACCAGTGTTTTAAACTCTGCATCTAATAGATTGCTTATCTCCATTTTGTTTAGCTTTTTTCTGGAGTTTTGATCTGTTCTTTCATTTGGTCCATGTTTCTTTGTCTGCTCATTTTGGCTGCCTCCCTATGTTTGTGTCTATGTATTAGGTAGAGCTGCTTTGATTCCATGTCTTGGTAGTGTAGCCTAATGTAGTAGGTGTCCTGTCGGGTCCAGTGGCACACTTCCCCTATCACCCAAGCTGGGTATTTGAGGTGCACCCTTTGTGTGGGCTGAGTACACCCTCCTTTTGTAGTTGAGCCTTGGTTGCTGTTGGAAGATCAATGGGAGGGATTTACCCAGGCCAGTCAGCTGCAAGGACTGGCTGTGACCACTGACCACCAGCATCCGCCCTCCACGGAGGATCAGCTATGCAGGGGCTGGGTGGTGGTGCTCTGATATGGTCTGTTGCTGTCTGTGAGTGTGCTGGCCCTGGGGTTTTCCGCGTGGTGCAGGCCAAGGTCAGCTCCCACCTGTGTTTTGTCCCGGGCACTTGCCTGAGCTATCTGAGCAATCTGAGATGGCTGTTACTTGTACTGGACTTGGAGGTTCCCAGTGGAAATCAAGCTGTGAATCTAGGCTGGCTGCTGTTAGTGCTGAACCTGGGGCTCACTGAGGCCAGCTGTCAAGCTGTTGTTTGTTTGAGAGGATTTAGGAAATTGTGAAGCATGGGCCAAGACCAGCCTTTCATATGGAAAAGCAGCTCGGGTGGCCCATAAGTTGGGTGGGGTGGAGTTTCTGGGGATCTCCAAGGTGGGTCAAATAGTGTTAGCCAGGTTGATGGAGTCTCAGATATGGCACCAGCTTGCTAGCTCTGTGGTCCTGTGGGGGGAGGGTTTAGAAAAGGGACAATGGCTTTTGCTTGCTTTGATGGCAGACATTTCAGTTTCTCCCAGCATGCCACTGGTACCTTTCAAGCTACTACCCCAGTGCTGGAGCTCAGAGGGAGTGAGTCTGAGTAGGTAGGTCTGTGTGTGTGTGTTCTTTAAGAGGAACTGCTTGGGACCCCAGAAGTTTCTTCCACTGACTCAGTTCTGGCTGGGATTTGAAGCCAGAAGTTGTGAGGATTTATCTTCCTGGCACTGGAACCATGGCCTGGGGGGGGGGGGCCTGGTGTGGGGCTGGGACTCCTTGCTCCTGAGATATCCCCCCAAATTTTTATCCACCACAGTTGGGTGTGAGACCAGACTGTTGTGCATCTGTGCCCCTCCTACCAGTCTGGATGGATGTGGTTTCTTTAATTCCATAATTTGTCAGACTTCCATTCAACTTGATTTCATCATTGTCAGACTTCCTCTTGACTCAATTTCAGATGGTTCTGAGTGATGGTTGTTCTATATTTTAGTTGTAATTTTGATGTGGTTGTGCAAAGAGGCAAGGCTTGTCTGCCTACGCTGTCATCTGACTGGAAGTTCGCATGACCTTGTTACATGCTTCTTCCCTTTCTCCATTTTATTGAAGCTGAGCCTAGTGACCCTTAAGTCCCATGTTCCACATAGCAGAGCCATAACATGGGAAAAACCCTGTAATCTTGAAAGACACTGAAGGCTACTGCCAGGAATTCCTGCTTGTACTATTATATGAGCAAGAAATAAAGTTAAGATACTAAAATTTTGGGAGTTGTTTGTTAAAACAACTAGTACTACTTTAATACAAATGCTAACATATGTATTCAGCACATAATTATTTGAGTAAATATCTAACTATGTTTCCTTCTCCCCTAGGACCCTAGGAATAATTCAATTAGCAGACAATATAATTGCATTAGTATATTATATATAGATTTTCCTTTTTCAATAGTTAGTAATGCATGATTCCTGAGTTTCTCTTAGTGCTAGTTTTCATTTGGACAATTGTTTTGTTCTACATTAAGATTTGCTTGCAAACAAGTAAGCTGGTAATTTTTTTGTAATGATGGGAAAAAGTATGAATTTGAGAAATTCAAGTTGATGGCTAGTAAAATTCTGTGTCTTTGGGAAAATTTTGAGTCTTTTATGTAGGCTACCTCAGACTAATTAACGGAAGGACCATCATTGTCCTGGAGAAGCATGGTGGGGACTGGTCTGAAGGGGCATAATGTGAGGTCCCCTGCCTGAATCCTGTGCATCTTACAGGAAATGACATTGTCCTGTCCATTAGTTCAACGATTTGACAAAAAGTGAGCAGAGTCAAGCCACTGAGTGAAGTGCAAGACTATACCTGAGCTCTTGGCCCCCACTGTGGACACAGCCACATATGACAAAAATGACACAGACTTTGGTGAATTCAAACCCTAGTGAGAATCCTCATTCTTCCACTTGCCTCAGGTGCTTTTAAACGACTTGAACTTCAATTTTTCTCTGTAAAAAGAAAGTGATAATATCCGACCCTCAAAAATGCTGTGAGATAATCATAATGACCTTGTTCAATGACTGAAGGTTAGTGGAATTGGTGTGCTGACCACTTTATTGTCAAATCACTATGTTGTACACCTGAAACTAATATAACATTGTATGTCAACCATGCTTCAATTATTGGAAATGCTGTGATTTTTAGAGGCAGTGATTTTAACGTGCGAACAAATAAAGTAACTTAATATATGGTAGACTTACTAGATTTATTGTTAATTGCTCTTACGTTTGTAAAAAGCATACAAAGAAAGCTTGCACCATTTGCATCAAGATATAACATGCAACCACTACGTGTTTGGGTGCTGATTTTACAGCTTCCTTTCCCATTTGTACAATAGCAAAATTAGGTTCATTTTATTCGGTATTATTCAATGATTAAGGCAAAACCATGGCAATTGTTTCTAGTAGTCTCTTGGAGATACAACAAAATGTTTCTAGTGCCTTTAGTATGCAACACAGGGTTGGTTTCTAAATATGTTGCATCCCACATTTTATTTGACTCACAATGATTTTGCAACCCTCTCTTGTCACCAGGATATGAATTATTTTATCTCAGGACCATTGCAACATAAAAGGGCTTGTTGCTATTATTGCTAAAACTTTATTCAACAGTCAGTATGTCAAAGTAAATGAGCCTCTTATAAAAGACTGAGAAGCAATGAGTAGAGGTTAATTTATATCATGTGTCTATTTAATGCTCAGGAATCGTAAAATAACACTAAACAAATTAGTGAAAGAAGGACAAAAAACAAAGAAGACCCTTCCTTTTTATTCCTTTTTTGTCATTGAGTGAGTAAATTCCAACATTCCCATGACCTGGAGTTGACCACAGACAGGGAGGCCGGTATGTTCAGTTTGGGCATGGTGTAATTTTGGGGTTCAAGCTTTCCCAAGGCTGGGACTCTCTGGTCTTGCAGATGTTTTAAGCTCTTATTAATCAGGCTTATTCCTTTATCATTCTCCAATATTTGTACCACATCTACCCCATGGTGAACCATCACCTTGGTTGCCATTAAATGCAACTTTTGAGGGGATAAGAAATTCTTGCTTCCCCCACCTGCCTGGATCTCACCTCTGACTGATTGGAGAAGAAGGAGGAAAGTGTGAAGCTCTTGGGGGCAGGTTTGCGAGGCACGGGCAATAAATCATATTAGCGATAACAGAAGTGCACTGGTGTCCCCTCCCCCTACAAAGCGCCCTGGAAAGGCACTTCCGCCGCACATCTCTTTGGAGAGCAGTGGTGATCTGAAGCTATGCTTCCTCTTGAAAGAACCCTTTTTGTTCACAGTGGAATACTCTTGAATTTTGCAGATCGTCAAACACACACAAAAAGTTTTTTCTTTAATAGTTGAGGAAATAAGCCTAAAGAAAATGTGTACCTAATCCTATTAGCTGACTTAATATAGAATTATTAAAAGCCTTGATATACAGGATTTAACACAATCTTTCTAGCAGGGTGTGATGTAATCTGTTTTTGTTCCTCAGCTAGCAGATGGCTTACCTTTAAGTAATTTCCAATATGTTAAGAGATCAAAAGCCATCCTCTCGCCACCGAGGCAGTAATCGTTCTTCTCTGCTGGGGGTTGCTTGGGACTGTGGTAGGGATATGCAAAGGCTCCTGGCATTTCCAAAGATAGAAGGGCGACATTTCTTCAGACTTTGAAGTTAATAATCCGTCAGAAGTTAAAAAACTGAGGGATTTTTCAAAACCTTTTTAATGTTCTATATGCCATGTGTGAAAGTAAATATCTGTAAGAATCACTGAGGGCTGGTGTAGAGCTCGGAGGAGCGCCCTGCCATCTCCTGAGTCCCGGACTGGTGAAATCTCTCGCTGCTGAGGGTGGGAATAGGTTGTGCCTCTATCAAGTAGCGCTATTTGAGGATGTGGTTTCTCAGTTGAATGTTTTGTGAATGATGCTGGAAATCAAAATGCGAAATTTGTTGCCTATGCTGTCATTGACGAGCCCAAGCAGTGGCATTTATGACAGGCCTAGGCCCGCCATCAAGACGTGCCTCCTCCTGAGGCGTCACTTGCTTCCTCATGCATTTGTCTCATTGTTGGGAATGATCTATTGGCGAAGAGATGGGGTAAATTAGCATTTGGGATTCTGTTTGATATTTACCACAAGAAGGAAGAATATTCTGTATCTCAGGAGTTTAATATGTTCCTGATAGACCAGAGCCCAAAGTCCCTTTTTTATTGTTGTTGTCAAATCCACTTCAGATCTTCATGATGTGCTGAGTGATAGAACCCTGCTGAATTTTGAGTTCAGACAAACCTAGGTGTCCCAGGGTTTGTTTAAGGCTCCTGCTTTTGCTGCAGAGAGGTTTCCTTTTATTCCTTGCATAAAGGCTACTTTTTCTGCAAGGCTACTTGGGCTCACAATGTTATTTTCAGGCTACTTAAAATAAGAGAAAAATCTCAGTAGGAAAATATATTCCTGGGCATGCAGGTTGGCTCTTCCTCTTGGCAATAAAATGGATTGTTTTAACTTAAATGCCAGGTTCCTCTGCTATCACCCCTCCTCCTTTCACCATTTTGGTTTATGAATTTGATGACCAGAATGTGATAGACAGTGGATGGATGAATGAGCACCTAATAGTCATTGAAAGAGATAGAAGAAAAAATTGAAATAGAAATTCAGATGTGTATGCAAGAAGCCTGCTGTCACTAAGTTTCACTTGGAAAGGGCAAGTGGCCTGGGAAAAGAAGAATCAGAAGATGAGAACCTGAAATGTCATAATATCATTATACTCCACTCAGAAAATCACACATGAATAGAGAGTACCTGTTTCTTCAAAAGAGACTCACGTTCGGAGCTGTAAGTGATATCTGTTCTCTGTCCTAATCTACAGCCAACAAGGAGCACTATTATTCTTCATAGTCCTCAAAAGATTCCACCCCTACTATTCTACCATGTATTCTCTTTTTGAGAATTTTCTATTTTAAGTACCCTGAAATAACTGATCCAAGGAATAAAATGAAACTTCTCCATATCAAAAGCAAGTGCTGGTAAGAGGAACTGATTTATCCTGACTTACACAAATCTTTCCAGAATGATTTCAACACAGCTGCTTCTCATACTGTCTGGAATCTCTTTCCTTGTCCTTGAAAACCATTGTTATGCCTCTGCTGTCTTCTCTTTAGGATTAAAGGACCCATTGTTTCTTGATCTAGCTTTATTTAGGGCCTCTTGCTTCCTCACAGGTCTCCCCTGGGTATTACACTCCATGTTGTGAATGAGGGCACAGGATGTGGTCATTCAAGTAGAAGAAGACTATGGCAGACCATGGATTTGTTCTTTCTTCAGCCACATACCTAAAAATAGTCTGACTTTAAATGGGGATGTCTAAAACCTAGTCATAAAAGACTGAGGAGTCTGGGAAATTTGGAAGGTCGGTGATTCCGTTGGAATTTTGGTGTATCGGCTTGGATAGGAATTGCTCATTCTGTTAGATGGGAGAGGTCAATAGTCAACTCTCACTGAACTGGGTACATGAGGTTGGGGCAGGAGTGGGAAAGTAGTCATGGTAAACAAAACATCAAGCATAAAGATGAAATGAGTTATTGCCCAATTATTCAACATTGCCGTAAATGTCATTAAGGAGCAGCACTATCCACAGCATGTTCACCCATCAAGATTGCTTATCACTTCAGAAATAGTTCCCAGTTCTTCTCCTGCACCCATCCAAAAGAGATTCGAGGCTTGGAGTTTCTGGGCTTCCCGTTGGGAAAAAGAAATGAGCAGCAGGCGGGGTGGGGAACTGTTTCTTTGGCTTCCATTCCTTGCAACCAGAGCTGCTGTGCTCACTGCACCCACCCCATGCTCATCTCCAAGGAAACTGCAATTAGCAATAATTAGCCAGTACCTAATTATTCAGCTCCCTCTTCCTATGGGTGTGTGCTCCACATCCCACCCGCACCTGAACCACAGTTAACCCATGAACACATAAATTGACACTGAAAAATGTCAAATTGATTGCATAAGACATTTGTTGGATGCTGGGCATCTAGCTTTGAAAGACAGGAGAATTTTAGGTCATGCACCAGTGTGACACTCAGCTCACAGGAAAACTGTGACAATTCTCAAAGAGCTCTGGTTCCTTGAAAGAAAAATACCGCATAAATCACGAGGCTAGCTCTCTTCCTGGCTCCTCGGGGCATAACAGTGTTCTCTCTCAAGCCGCTGGAGAGCATTGATAGCCACCAACATCCTCCCCCATCTTTCCATATCACAGGCCAGAGAAGGGGTTAATTTTCTACACTGTGGACTCAGACTTTGGATTCCTATTCTTGTTCCTTTGTTAAAATTACAGGGGGAAAAAAACCCTGCCTGTAGGGAATGCAGAAACACAGTACCAAGAAGGACTTTTGGAGGTCAATAAATTCATCTCTCTGTCTTTCTGTAGGACTGTACCCCTTGCTACTTGGTCAAGAGCTCCTGGGATTTTGAGGCAGTATAGGATGAATGCGGGATGTGTGACTCCAGCACACAGTCAAAAACTCAGCCCAGCAGCGGCTGCACAGCACTTTCTGTCTTCCTACTGTGCCCCGAGTAAAGACTTTTCACTTCATACATCATTCACAACTTGCTACAGGGATTTCACAAAGCCAGTACATACCCTTTACACAAAGAAAAGAAGAAAAAGAACAGGTCTAGGAAAAAAAGCATGTCTGCCAGGTGTAGCACTATGAACTGGGAAATTAACAAGGCACAATGTAGTTGAGGATGTTAATTAAACAAGTGGAGTTTCTCGTTCTGTTCACACATTTAAAGAAGTCTAAAGAACTTCAGAGTCAAACATGGTTAGGCACTTTCATTTACTTGCTCAGCTCTGGTGCCATGAAGTGCAAGAGAGAAGATGAAATTGAAAGCTATTCTTCCCCTGGAGAGATCTGGTAAACAGATATGGAGTCCTACCATATGGTTCAGAAAACTTCAGGGTCCCAGAGGAGGGTGCCACCTGGAGGTGCCAGAGATACTGTCAGTGGTGGGTGTGCTGCCCAGTGACTGAAGGGAGAGGACCCAGCGCACACAAGAGGATAGAATGTCTTCACTTGAGTCCTTGGATGTTACATGATAGGATTCTTCTCCACAAAAAGATGAAAGAACTGCTTATTTCTTACTAATTCTTGAGGGATTTTTCTTTTTCCACAAGATGATTCCTTATGAATGTTCATGGTTATTTTCTAATTAGCACTTCTAAATGTTAATTGGAATTCTCCACCAATTTTATTATGTTATGTTATTTTACACTATGTTATGTTACGTTGCGTTGCGTAAATATTTTGATTGGGTTTCATAGTGGCTTGATGGGCAGATTTTCATGGAAGAAATTGAGCCATAGAGAATTAGTCAGATGAATTAATCAGACACATAGTCATTAGCTTCCAAGTAGTGAATTAATTTAGGAAAACCACCAGATATGTTGTCTTCATTGTCTTTTCCTCTTGAGAAATAAAAAAAAATATCTATCTTTGAAGCTTAGTGCAAAAGATCTGTTGTGTTATTAAACCGAGTCATCTTAAGCACCAATACCTTATTTCACTCTTCTCTCCACTTACACTCACCCATGTCCTTTTCCCTAAACCTTAATGAAGAATTTGGAGCAAGTTGTTTTCCATGCCTTGGTCCTAGACCTAGAAGCCCACCACATTCATGTCTATGAAGCTATAGACAGAGCTGGAGTTACCAAAAACAAGGTGCTGAGTATACAGGGTCCCCAGATGTGATGCCTGACTTCACTGTCCTTAGCCTCCAGGCCTGGGAGTCCCTCCCACACTACACTGCACAAGCACACAAAGAGCCTAGATAATGGCTCTACTTACTCATCTAGTTATGCCCCTTTCTTGACTCTTTGGCTTCCTGATCCCTGTCTTTTCTTGGTCTTTTCCTTGGCCTCCCACATTCTCTCTTGACACTGAATTTGGGACATCTATTCTAATTACTCTTTCTGGATTACGATAAAGGAATCCACAGGCTCCTTCACCACAACTCTGAGATTGACCCGTTCCTCTGATTCTGGAATCCCCACAGTTCTGAACAGATCTCCCTCCATCAGACCCACCCAGTGGGATCCTATTGCCTCTGATCCTATTTGGATAAAAAGGGAGTTGGGGGTTTCTGTCTTGCACTGAACACTTAAGGGGAGTAGAGTGGAAACTTTTCAGAGAACTCCGAATTCAGCTTCCCATTCTCATGCAAACGGTCAGTCTTTCAAGAGCAAACTGAGGACTAGAAAATCTTTCAGGGAGAACAAAACTCACTGTGTCATTTATTCAATCATTCATTCAATAAACATTTGTCAAGTTTCTACTATGTGCCAAGCACTGTGTGTGACTTAAGATGCTGCTAGGTTCTCCCATGTTTGTGCTACTCAAGAGGATAAGGCTAACGCCTATCCCATATGAACAGGCTTGGAACGAAATCACTGCAGAGTATTGCAATTTTATTTGGACAACCACTAATTAAAGTGCCTGATTTTTATCATGGCCCAGATGCCAACAATATGTCACTCAAAGGTCACAATGATAGACTGCTTATAGGAAAAGTTATGTGTAAACCTTGGGCAGAATGCGTAATGTTAAGCTGATGTCCAATTCCATTTTCTCTTCCTGTGGTTACTTCTAATGATTATTCTGGGATGAGACATCCCTATATGAGTCAAACAGGGCTGACTCCTCTCTTTATCATCATTCCGCTTGTGGATTCTAATATTCACCATGTGTTTGATTGGCTTATCTGCCTCTTACCTGGAAACTTAGTCAAGAGGAAATCCAAGATCACAAGATGATGGAACAAATATTTAAATCTCTCAGTACAAGAGACTGGTTTTGTTTTTCTTTATTTTCCAGAAAAGAAAAGCAAGGCATAGCTGCTATTGAGTAGTGCAGTCTATAATAGTATTCACACATTTAGGCTCCCTATATTGAGTTACCCTTAAAAGAAACAGAAGCATCACGGTAAGGAATAAAATCCATGACAAGGGGAGAGTAATAGAGTATACTCACATAAAAATAGGTTTTGAGTACCTCTCTGGGAGCTTAGAAATGTGACAAATAACGTAAGACTTAGAAATGAATAGGGTTCTAATGATTTCACCATAGAAACACTACAATGGTTTATTTTCAATGATACTGCAGGTAGAGACCAACTTAATGGCACTTGTTCATAAAGGCAATGTAAATGCATAGTTTGGAAACTGAAGAGAGAAATCCTTTAGATAAAGAAAATGTATAGGGTTTTTATGGGTAGCTTCATTCGATCAGCCATTATTCCCTCAGAAGTCTTTAATAACTGTGGTGCCTATAATGAAAAGCTTTCCTTAACAAAGGTATTGTTACTTGAAAAAGAAAACTTTTTAATACTAGCCTGAAAGATACAGAAAAGCTATTGAAAATCAATTGAAGAACCATAAGCATGTTGCCTTATGGTGATTGCTAGAGATTTGGAAGAATTTTGTCCAAATTGTGCTAGATTTGTAAAGATTTGCATAATAGTGTTTAGATGCAGGCCAGCTTTTGTTCAAAGCACTGAAACAATATAAGATGGGTATGCAGGAGAGGGGCACAATTAGGACAGTAGATTTTAACTTTGAGAACAGAATAGGTCTCCAGGGACACACTGACTACATTTCCCCCACATATGTCAATGGGAGAAATGCTGGATTCTTGGAAAGTGAGCAGAGGGCTGCCCAGCTTCCTGGCGTATGAGAGGAAAGAAACACCAACAAAACCCAGCAGTCATCCATGAGTGCTCCCAGCAGTGCTCTAATGAGACTATCAAGAGCAGGTGTTTGTAATGTGTGCCATGTTCTGTCATTTGAATTAAAAGTCATCACACATCCTTGGCCACATGGGCCGGTTGATTGGAATGTCGTCTCATACACCAAAAGGTTGCAGGTTCAATCACCAACCAGGGCATGTACAGGATGAGCTGATCAGTGTTTCTCTCTCACATTGATGTTTATCTTTCCCTCTCTCTGTTTCCCTTTCTCTCTCTAAAATCAATGAATAGGTCCTCAGGTGAGGATTTTTATAAAAAAGTCAATACACATGCACTGCTGGTGGGAATGTCAATCGACTCAACCATTTTGGAAATCTGTTCGGCAGTAGTTACTGATACAATACTGAATACATGTATACCACATCACCCAGACATTTCATGCCTAGGTATATACCCAATAGAAGTGTATACATGTATTCACATGCACACAAATGTTCACAGGAGCACTATTTAAAATGGCCTCAGAGTGTAGACTACTAAAATGCCTGTCAGCAGTAAAATGAGGTAAATTTACAAAAGAAAATACTATTCACCAGTTAGTTAGTTCAACAACTACTTGCAACAACGTAAATGAATCTTATGAACATCATGTTGAATGCAAAAAGGCAGATACAAAATCCTGAATGAGTCCATTTCTTTAAGTTCTAAACAGGACAAGTTATTTTCTGATGCTAGAAGTCAGATAGTGGTCACCCTTAGGGGTATAAGTGACAGAAGGGAGGCTTCTTGCTCTGATCTAGGTGTTGATTAAAGGGGTAAGTTGAGTTTGTGAAAATGTACTGATCTATCCACTATGTTTTAAGCATTTTTGTATATATGTGTGCGTGTTAGGCCACTTGGGCTGCTATAACAACATACCATAGACTTGGGGGCTTACCAGCAAAATTTACTTCTGCTAGTCAGATGATGGGAAGTCCACGATCCAGGTACCAGCAGACTTTGTGGCCTGAGAGAGCTTACTTCCTGGTTCCTAACAGCCAACTTTTCACTGTGTCTTCACATGGCAGAGGGGACAAGGTAGCTCTTGGGGATCTCTAATCCCATTCTCAAAGGTGACCTAAGCACCTCCCAAAGGCCCCACCTCCAAATACCATCTCACTGGAGATCAGGTTTCAACATATGAATTTGGGGGAGGACACAAACATTCAGCCTACGGCAGTATGTTTTCCCTCTATGATCTCCCTTCCAAAAGACTGATGCAATAAAAAATCAATATCCTTCCTATATAGTAGAAATGAGAGCAAATGAGAGTAGAAACGGGAGAGCAATGCCAGCTCCAGGGCTCAGACTAGGTCAGACTCAGAGTGGACATGAATCCCACACTCGGTAGAGAGCTGGAGGCAGAAGTGGTAAAATATGGGAATCACCTGGCATTTCTTCCAGTTGATAAAACATAAGCAGAAAGTGGAAATTCTCTGATCAGTGTCTGTGTCTTAATGTTATGTAATTTCTACCTCCTTACATTTTTTAAAAAAGAACCAAAGTACAGTATGGTCCAGAAAGGAAAAATGTGTTTAATTTTAGAAGAACCTTAAGATAAAAATCATGTCCTATTAGATAGCAAGACAATAATAAAACTCTAGTGGTTAAAACAGTGTGGAATCATCACAGAAATAGATCAATGGAAAACAATAAAGAGTTAAGAAAGTAATCCACATAAATGAGGAGATCGCATCTAACACCTGTCTTGGCAGACCATTCATTTATTTACTTTTATCATCAATTTAACTACATTTTCTAAGATAAGCACAAATTATAAGGTGTCAGACATACTATTTCTATTCTTGCTTTATCCCCAAATAACAGGGTTGAAATAATGGGTTCGGTTAAAAGAGAAATACCTGGATTGCCACCACCTTATTTAACCTGATGTTTACCCTGGGGTCAATAAAATATCTACATTTTTCTCTTATGTTTTCTATTGGTTTGTTTTAGTTCCAAAAACTAGATTTAACTAATATTACATATAATTCTTTAGAAAAAGAATAGAAGTTAAACTTGTAACGCTATACTCCCATCAAATTGGCAAAACCTGAAAGTCTGATAATAGCAAATACAGGTGATGATATGAAGCAATGACAACTCTCACACACTCCCTGTGAGAGTGTAAATTGACACAATTCATTTGACATTATTTGGTTACATTAAATGGATGTCTAACCCATGATGCAGCAATCCCACCCCTAAGTATATATGCACTCTTTCCCACAGGTGCACCAGGAAACATGTATAAGAAAGTCCATAGCAGCGTTGTTTCCAAAATGCAGAAACAGCCTGCATCTCCATCAATAGCAGAAAGGATAAAGAAACTGCAGTACAGCATGTAATGGTATACCATACAGCCATGACAATCAATGAATCTCAGCTGCAGAAAACTTCATGATGTTGAGTGATAGAAGCCAGGCAGAAAAGAACAAGTACAGCATGAGTCCATTTATATAAAACTTCGAAACAGGCACTATCACTCTTTAACGGAGATACACAATTAGGTGGCACAGGTATTGAGAAAAGCGAAGGGGTGACAACGAAAAGAGTCAGGACAGTGTAACCTTTGAGGGAGTGGAGGGGATTGAGTCTGAGAAGGAACCCGCAGAAGCTTCTAGGGTATTGAGAATGGTTGGTTTCTTGATCTGGTTCATAGCCACACTTTCCTCATGACTTTATATTTTATCGCTTTTCTACATATGTGCTTTATTTTCTAATCCTTTCATTAAAGTAAGTGAAACATTATGGGTACTTTTTCTTGGGTGGGGGTAGAGGGCAAGGACATATGTCTCTGGACCCTGACTTTCCTTTCCCTTGGGCTGGGCTTCCCCCGAGGCCCAGAGCTCCTCGTAATTCAGGTTTACTGCCTGCAGTTCTCAATGTTGGGGAATAAATAATGCTTGGTCCTGAGATACTTCACATTTCACATGCAACTGAGCTAACTCAGCATTCTCTATTTTAGAAATTTGGATTTATTTCTCCTTATGGGATATATCATGAGCCTGTAATTGACTTTTTTTTTTACTATACTTTTAAAATGAATCCAGGCTGTTTTGAAGTGTATTTTTGATCTAGTGAAATACAGAGTGCTATTGATTAGATACTCTGAATGTCATCTGTTTGTTATCATTTAGTAATGTGATATGCCTTGTATGTTCACTTTGGGGGCTTTTTTTTATTTCTGTATTCACCACTATTGCAAAATCAATCAAATGTGAGCAAAAGCAAAGGCAACTTGAGTGACCCAGAACTGAGATTTGAGCTGCCAAAACAAGCAATAAAACAATTTTTACTAGCTCTAGTGATTGTCAGAAAGATAAGAGTTATAAACTTTATTTCAAGTAAGTTTCTGAAAGATCTGGAAATGTGGTTATCAGAATGCAAAATGTACAGAACTTTATGTCCCTTGATTATTCACAGATGCAAATTATCATGCAATTGGAAGCATATTAAGATACTGCAAAGATGTTCTGACATTATTACTATGCTGCCTTTGTTAGTTTAGGGTTGGTCTGCTCATTCCTTCCAAAGGAAGAGCCTTAAAGTTTGTATTCTTCCACATGTGGAAAGTGATCAGGTAAGAATTTTATTCAAACACACCCAACAAGTTAACTGCCCTTCCTTCCAGAGAATGGTAATTTGTTGGGGGAGAGGCAAAAAGCAGTCATTTTTTTTCTGTACACATTTTGAAATTGTTTGATTTTTATTAAAAGAGTATTTCATAATTGTATTTCACTTCATATTTAAATTTTATGTTAAAATCAAGATTAAAGAAATGAAATTGATCCCCTTATCCCCATAGCCTCTCCTTATTTTCATGACTGGCTTCATTTGATTCCTCACTGCCAGTTTAAAAACCATCTCTCTTCCTAAAGTAGATTCTTTCTGTTATTCTCCCCCATGGTAACTTTTTCTTCCACTTTTTAACATTTATCACATTTTTAATCACATGTTTATTTGATTGTTTATTTTGTCATCTGTCGTCCCCATTGACTGAAATCTCCGCCAGGATAGCTATAGCATCTGTTTTACTCAGCATTCATAGCCCATGCCTAGCATAGTACAGTGTAGTCATTCAAATATGTGATGAATGGATGATGGATGGATGGATGGATGAAAGAAAATTAACAGATTGAAACTACGAGATGAAAACTGCCATCTTAGCCTCTTGAACAAACTAAGATGTTGTAATCCCAGGTATGAATTCTTCCTTGCGTTATTTTGCTGGACACTTGCTCACAGTACTAAAGGGAGCTTAGACTAGGAATCAGTATTATGGACTCCATTTGGCCTTTGAACAAACCCCCTTCATTAAAGCAGGCATCGCCTTCTGTCAGAGATGACTTTCTCCTCTCCTAATGCCATCATCTTACACGCTTACATGCTAACATGCATGCCCTCCTTCCTCCTCCCAAAAGCAAAGTAATGAAGATAAATGGAAATTTTACAGACAGGTAATCTCATGATAACAGACACTTGTTATTTACACCAGCAAAGCCATTTCTACAGCGTCGGGACTTGCCTGCACCCACTAGGGTCAGATTCTGCCAGTTCGTGATTTGTAAAGGTGGAGGGTTCATTAGGGCTCTGAGAGCAGCTGTCCCTGACGGCTGGGGATCAGATTACAGGGATCTCATTAGCTTACCCTCCTTGACTGCTTCAAGCCTTTTGTTAGGACCAAGACCTATTATTTCAACTTGTCTGGTATCAAGAGGGCTGAGAGTTTTGTTTTACCTACTTCTGGTCAGCATCATTTTAAAATATATGCTAAGGGAAAGCAATAACAATAACATTTATTGCAAATGTTGCTATGAAATACAGATTTTTTCACATCTTTGAGGAACTAGTTATTATTTGAAATTTCCTAGTTATCTAGTTAAGAATGACACAGTTTAAATATTAATCTGCAATAGTCTGTGAAATATAAAGGCATTAATAAAAATCCTAGGAAGTTTTATTGTTTCGTGTTGCTTTGTTTTTTTTTTAAGTTTGCTTTGGTAACTTATCTGAGGAATGAAAGTGGCCTGAGTGTTATTAAAGGAATGTGTGTCTGCTTGGGGTTTAGTCATGATAGGCTCAGCTCAGAGAGTGGACCAGCATTTTAGTTCTTCAAAGCACAAGTGCAAGGGCATACTGGTCTTCTGCAAGGGTCTGCTGTGGATGAGTGGAGGGTGACTGGAGAATGTTCCAAGATAAGGGAAAATATATGTGTCCAGTCTTGGAGATGAGAGAACATAGAGAAATTCAGAAATTAAAGGAATGCTGTGTGCCAAAGACTAGAGTGCAGAGGAAAGAGTGGAGTTAGGATAGAGGAAGGATAGGTATAGGCCAGATTATGTATAGCTTTATAAAGTGTTTTAAGGATGTTGCTCTTTAACCCAGAAGCAAAGGAAATGCCTTTGAATGGCTTCCACTGTGCATGAAGGTAAGAATGATCAGATTTGTGTTCTGAGAAAACATATAGACTTAAATGGGTGATTAGTAAAAGTGAGGTTGGAATGCTATTGCAGTGATCCAGGATGAGAAATCATGGTCATTTGAATTGTGATGTTAACTGTGTAGATAAAGAAGAATGGAAATGAAAGGATTTAGGTCACATTAAGGCATAAAAATGTGTATTATTTGCTAGTGAACTGGGTATGTAGTATGAAGAGTAAGGAAGGGTCAAGAATGACTTCTATATAACTTTTCTGCAACTGGGTGAACAGTAATGCCATTCACTGAGAGATGACACTGGAGAAAACTGCATGTGAAAGAGGAGGGAAAGACTTCAGGCTTACACATGTTGAGCCTGAGGTCCTTATATCCAAGAGAAGATGTCGCATAAGCAGTCAGGTACAGGCCGAGGCTGCCATCAGCACTGGTAATTCAGGTGATGGGAATGGATGAGATGGCCTGGTAAGAGGGTACACAGTGATAAAAAAGGGCCTGGATCTGAGCTTTAACAAATTCTAACGTTTAGTAGTTGGGCAAAGAGTGCAGAGAGTTAGAAGGAAATGTGAAGTGTGGGAGAGGGGGAGAAGGAGAACAGAAGCCAAGGGAAGAGGGTGTTTCAAGATGGAGGGAGTGATGGATGGCGGTGGGCCAGGGTTAATGTTGCTGAGCTGCAAATAAGATGAGAACTGGAAATTTTTCACTGGATTTAGCAGTACGGTCACATGTAACTCTAGAAAGAGCCATTTTGTTGGCTGAAAGAACAAAGGCCAAAATGAAACGGGTCTTTAGAGGAGTTAGTGGCATGTGAGGGAATGGAGAAGGTGGATACAGAGTTTCGACACATTTCATTGTGAAGAGAAGAGGGAGTGTTGGAAGATGAAAGAAAAGCAACATAGAATGGGACTTCTTCACCTGTTATTAAACAGGAGAGGCCAGAGGATATTTAAATATTGATGACCATAGCCCAGTTGAGAGGAAGGGGTTGAACACACAAGAAAGAAAAGGGTTCATTTGTTGTGTTGTCAAAAGATATATGCTGTTGCTGGTGTGTCATCCTGTGTTGGATTGCAGACTCCCCCTGTATCTTCCTTTTTGTCTATTGGCAGACACTACAAAAAAAGAGCCCCTCTGTCTTCCAAACATTGTCTCCATGTTCAACTTCCTGAATCAGCAACCTCTGCTTTGACCAAGTCTCCTGTTGATTCTTCCAATTTTAATTGGCTCTTACTCCCTGAGATTAATCCAGTCCAGCCCTCCAAATTTACTTCCCTTTTGCTCCAAGAATACAACCACAGAACCACCAATGCTTTAGCCATGGATCTTGGAAACTCATCTTTGGTTAGAGCCCCATCTTTGCACTTGCTCAAGATGGGAAGTGAAAAGAATAAACACTATGCTCACAAGATATTAGTACTGTTCAGTGGCTGAAAATACTTGCCCCATATCATAGAGAGGGCTTATGACCCATCTCTTACTCTATCTTAAAGAACACCCAACTTCAAGGACAACCTACAGTTGTAAGCCAGATGTTGTACACTCTTGAGATTCTTTATGCATGCTTAATGGATTTTCCTTTTGGGTCTCCCCCTAGCTAGGTTTCCATTAAATTCAATATGGCTATAACTCCCACAAAAATCTAGTCCCATCTGTTTTACGTTTCTTTCCTGGACCTTTAATGTCCTAACTTACTAGTTTGGAGAAAATATTGAAAGTTGAAAGTAGTAGATAAAGATTTGTGTTCAGGAAACAAGCTGTCAGCACAGATGTATGGTATAATTTTTACCAAAAGTTCAATATTACCTTAATGTGTATTCAGGGAAAAAGCCATAAATATAATGTTCACTCTAAATGGGATCATAAAACAATAGAATATTCTCATGGTTTTTTACTCAGACATTGGGTTGAGGTAGTTTTATAGTCTATTATTTCTGATTCTTCTGTGATTACTATTGGGGTTTCATAATGAAAGAAAGAAAGAAAGAAAGAAAGAAAGAAAGAAAGAAAGAAAGAAAGAAAGAAAGAAAGAGAGGGAGGGAGGAAGGGAAGGAAGGAAGGAAGGAAGGAAGGAAGGAAGGAAGGAAGGAAGGAAAGAAGGGAAGGTGGGGAGAGAGGGAGAGGACAGGGAGGGAGGGAAGGAGAAAGAACAGGAGGGGGGGGAAGGTGAAAGGGGAAAAGAGAGGAGGGAAAAGATTTTTAAAATATGCTTTAGTTTTTGCTCTAACAAGCTGACAAGCACACAGGCATCTAGTTTAAAAATCCAGAATCCTGTGATATTTCCTTTGGTTTCATCTCTGCTCACCTCATGCTTAGAGGTAACACAATACAGTGATAAAATCATGAACTTTAGAGACAGATAGATATGGGCTCAAATGCCAGCTCCATTGTTCACTGTCTATGAGAGCTTGGGCAATTTCTAACTCTCTGAGCCTCAGTTTCTTTGTGAAATATTTAATAATATGAACCATGCTGGGTCACTGTGAGGATTACATAGGATTATGTGTGCAAAGTGAATTATATATCAATATATGGCAGCTATTGTTGTAAAATGGACTGAGACCTAACATATGCGTGCTTGTCTATTCCCTTCATGAGAGAAAAATCTAATTGGGGTAAGAGCCACCTGTTGCAGATGGAGCCATTCACAATGAGTGGAATCATTCACACTCAAGTTGTGACTCTGATAATGGAGGGGGCCAGATGCTCCTTAGCATGATGATGTCAACATTATGGTTTCCCATGAAACACACTTTCTAAGAGATTGGACTGTGAGGTTTTGAGGAGGGGGTGATAGGGGTGGTGGTGGTGAATGAAATTGAATGTTGCTTTGATGAATAAGCTTACTTTAAGAAGTAAGGGCCAGAGGAAATCGGCTGCAATTCCTGCTGGTAGGGAAATTGAATCAAGGCACTTTCTACTTCTTTAATGCATAAATCCAGAGCAAACCTCTATCCCTTTGGAGTCTGCAAAGCCTGAGAAGCTTGAGTTCATGTCACCAGGAAGAACACAGAGGCAGAAACTGCAGTGAGGAGCAATAGAGATTCCTGCAGGGAGATCCGTGTCAGAATTCTGGCTTACACCACTAGACGACAATACATTTGCATTGTTTTAGCCTCTAAATTTGTGGTATTTTGTGATGGCAGCAGTAGAAAACTAACTATTGGTGAGAATATGCAGGCACAGGAAGTCTCACAGATTCTGGTGGGAGTTTAAAATGGTACAACCACTTTAGAAAACAGATTTTTATATACCATATTTTTTTGGACTATAAGATATGCACCTTCCCCACCCCAAATTCTGGAGGAATAATGGTTGTTAATATTGTTGTTGAGTTCTGTTTACATTAGTGAAATATTATGTTATTTATGTTATTAAATATTTTACCACATTTTTTGCTTCAAAGTTTTTTCCCCTATTTTCCTCCTCTAAACCCTAGGTGCATCTTATGATCCGAAAAATATGGTAGTTAAATTTAAACTTACCCTGTGACTCAGCAAATCTAGTCTTATGCATTTACCCAGAAAAGAGAACATATGTCCACAGAAAGACTTTTACATGAATGTTCACAGCAACTTTATGTATAATAACCCCAAACTAAAACAACTGGAATATCCATGAACAGATAAACGGGTATTATACATTTTGGTATACTCATACAATGGAATATTATTTAACAAGAAAAAGGAAGAACTACTCTTACAAGCAAAAACATGGATGAATTTCAGAAATATTTAGCTGAACAACAACAACAACAACAAAAGCCAAAGATTACCTACTGGTATTTTGTTCCCATTTATATGAAGATAAAGAACAAATGAAACTAATCAGTCAGAATAGAGATTGGGTTAAAGATTGTTTGGGGCAGGAGGTGGAGTGGGATTGACTACAAGGGGCATGAGGAAACTTTGTGAGGTTTTGTGTATTGGTCAGGGAGGTGGTTACATAGTTATGTACCATAAAACAAAACTCATCAAGCCCTGGCCAGGTAGCTCAGTTGGTTAGAGTGTTGTCCCGATACGACAAGGTTGTGGGTGTGTTCTCTGGTCAGGGCACATACAAGAATCAACCAATAAATGCATAATTATGTCAAATAACAAACTGATGAATTGATGTTGCTTTCTTCCCCTCTCTCTAGAAGGAGTCAATAATAAAATTTAAAATGCAAAAAACAAAACTCATCAAGCTACATATTAAAATTGCATGTAAACTATACCTAAAAGAACTGATAATAAAGTTAAACATGCTAGGTGACATTGTACATGACATAAAATCTTGGCTACATGTAGGCAGACAGACATAGGTATTCATTCTTACTTGGACATTAACTAGGCTGTATTATCTGGAACAAAACACTGAACTTCTCTGAACTCCCATCACATTCTTATTTGTAAAGGAATGGTTACACCAAATCAGAGGTCCTCAACCCTGTCTGCACATTACAATTATTTGGGAAGCTTTTAAGTACTGATGTTTGGGTTACTTGCCCAAACACTATCATTTTAATTGTCTCTGACATTGGGCTCAAGCACTGTCATTTTTTCCAGAAGTTTCTTAGCTGATAATAATGTGTATTGGTATGGGACTCAGAGCTTTAGAAAGTTTAGTCAAGGAGAAGTCTACAGTTTTGTCTCCATGGAAATTGGCTTCTGGTCTCCAAGAATAGCATTATGGAATACTGGACTATGGCTTAGAAATTGTGAAAATGTTAAATGAGAGACTTAGAGAGATAAAATAAGTGACATACATTTTTCTAAAATATTAAATGGAGAGTCATTTTTCTATGAAGAATATTCAATAATCAGCACCAGGTTCCTCCATCATTATCCCAGACTAAATGAATATAAAAGATATATCATCTGATTTACAAAAACCACTTCCTAAGATAAAAAATCAGAATATTTTCAAATTTATAAAATTTTAGATTTATTTTGAATCTGTTGTAGTTCAAATTCCTTTTTTACATAATAGACCTAACTGGTTAGGAAGCTGTATCTTTCCTGATGGCATCTTCCAAGAGGCGGTTTAATTGCTACGCTCTTAAAACGATTGCAGATCTATGGAAAAAGCTTCTGTGCTGGTTCTCAGTGAGTCACCAGAAAGACTCAGGAGTTTCTCTAACATGTTACAGCTAGTCAAGAGTGCATCCAGTTCGGTAATCCAAACAGTAATTGTTCTCTTTGTGGATTATCCAGATGTCCTGTCTCCCTTATTCTTTGGTTGTTTGACCATCATTTGTCTGTTTCTCTGCTGGAAGAGAGGCGTGGGCACTTGAGAAAAACCAGGTCATAGTTAAATATATCTGTTTACTTGGCAAATAGCTCCCTTTGTGGGAAGAAAGGAAAGCTGTCTTTTAAATAGTGGTTTTCGCATTATCCTAAAATCATTTAATACAAACTTTCCACATGTGATGCTATTGATGTGGGGCATGTGTGTGTGTGTGAGTGTGTGTGTGTGCATTGGGATGGGGGATGGGAGAGATAGTTGTGATAAACAGTGGACCCCTTGAACAGCTCAAACCTGAAACATGGACTAATTCTATTTTTAAAAGCTGTTGTTTGCTGAAGTGTTTTTCTATTTAACTTGCTCCCTCTTAGTCATGGAGTAGCTATGAACACAAGTCAATGTCATGCTTTTAAAAATTATCCCAATGGGGGCAATAAGGGCCTTGAGAAAGAAAACCCACGCTGGTACAATAACACATGGTCTAACAAATTCACAACTGAGTGACTTTTCTTGCAGCTGTGGTTCAAATTATAGGCATTTCAGATGCTTAATGGTCACTTTAGTTTACAGTGAGGAAGTGTATGCTGAGCATCTGGAATGACATGGTTTTTCTTTAATCATTTTGATTTAGGTGACACTAATTACAAGTATCATCATGGTCTGTGGAGAAAACATTGGTTTTACTGTTACCTGCCAGGACTTGTTTCCATCCTCCACCGGGGCATTTTTTCTGGGACCAAGAGGGGTTAAATCACTGCTCTTAAAATGCCCTTTGCTACCAAAGTGCCTGGCATGAGCATGGATTCATAACAATGGAACAAATTGGTGAATTTGCTTAACCAAACTAACACATTAAAAGATTAAGAATAGTGGCATTTAAGGTAACTAGAAAAAGCAGTGTTCATCTGCCCTGGAAATTTTATAGCTAAATAGCTGTAGCAACTTGAAAGACCTTGGAGTAACACAAATTGTTTCTGTCTCTGACTACACAGATAGTTTTGTGAAAAGCTCCACTGGGTATCCTGCCAAGAAGGCATTAAGTATGGAATGGGGCAAATGCCTTAGTCTGAGCTCTTCAGTAGTTCTATTTCCTGTTTTAAAGGCATAGAATAGAAAGGTTGGAGTAATTGCTTAACTCTAAATCCCAAGAAGAGAGTTAAACTCAACATCAGAATATCCCAGACAACCAGAAGGCTTTTCAAAATAGAGGGAAGATCCAGAAGATATGAATAAACATACTTCAATGGGGAGACATAATTAATGTGCCAATAAATATTTATTGAATGAATAACTAAGAATCTTAACCAATCAAATCTTTATTAGAAGCTATTTAACAGTTCCTTGATTTTAAATGTGTCTTACAAATATGAGCACCTCAATTGTTTAAAAAATAGGTAGAATCCCACAAAGACGCTTTCTGTTGAAAAGATCCAGCTCCATTGCCAGCTCTGCCAGCATTGTGTTATGGCTCTGGGCTCACTGAGTCTCATAATTTTTGTTTGAGGTATATAAGGGCCATAACATATATTTTTTCTTCATCACCAGGTTAAAGTGAAGATCAAATGAGCAAATAAACTAAAAAAAAATTCAAAAAGGCAGTTTTCTATATTATTGGAAGTTTATGTTTCTCCATTTAAAAATGATCTTTCCCTCTGTTCCTCTCCCACACACACACTGATAAAGGTATTTGAGATCCAGACTTTGCATCTCTTCTGGACCTTATAAACAGCAATGCTTTCCATCACGAGTTCATTCAGAGAGGTTGTGCTCAATCATTCCAGAGACGATCAGGCCCAGTCCTGTTCAGTTGGATTTGTTCTCCCTTGTTTATATGCTTTGAAGCAATTTTTTCCTTATTAGCACATCCTTCCAAAAAGAGATAGCAGAAATTAAAGAACACCATCATATATGCTTAGAGGTAAAAAGGCATTAAAGACCCCAGCCCAGATCCTCCTGCTCCCTAAGCATAAGGTCATGAAAGACCACATCTGCCTACAGCAAAGCTGGGTGTTCCGCAGGTCCCTGGACAGTGCTGCTTTCATTACTGTAGTTAATTAATTTGACTGATAAAAATGCTATTGGCATAGAGAGGTGGAAGGCCTAGTGAAAATGGGGATAATCATTTCCCCAACCCTCCTTGTCCTCCTCTTGGCCTTGGCATTGATTGAGAAACCCCAGAGCCTATACTGAAGATATTTAAAACTATGGACACTCTGTAGCTTTTTGGTTCTGTCCTTCAGTTTCATTCTTAGAGAATACATAAGACAGAGATTCTATGAAGAGAAATCCCTTAATACTAGATGCTTTTAATATCTTGGTTATAAAAAAATTATCAACTTCATTATAAACAACACTCAAATTAGAGTATAATCTGGATTGATAAATTATGAACTACATGCTCAAGGAGATTTATGTTCCAGAAATTTGAACTAAATATTCCTCAGGTAAAGGTGTCATGGTGGCAGTCTCCCAACATAAATTCTTCCCTATCTGATTAGTCTACTGATCATGCGACCTCATTCACCTTGCCAGTGTGTGGGTGGTTCAAGAAAGACATGTGACCTATTCTATGAGGTAAGGTCTGCTAAGAGGAGCTAGGCTTTCTGGAAAGTATTTCCTTGCTCCTAAAAAACATCACAAGGAAGGTATGGTTCCTTTTCTTCCTGTGGACATAGTTATGTTTGCATGTGATGCCCAGGCTGCTGCAGCCACCTGGATGCCCATCTGGGGATGAATCCCACATGTAAGCATTGCAGAGCTAAGGAAGATGTCAGAGAGGTGGAGGTAGAGCCCTGAGGAGCTATGTCTCTGGGAAATAAGTTATTTTAAACTGTTTAATGGAGGTTTCCTGTTAGCCTATAGCTAACTCTAATGGAAAATTTGGATGATGAAATTTTAACTTAATAATTTTACTTTGCCTCTGTGAAAATGCAAAACAAGTAGTTTGCTAATCCATGACCATTCCTAGCAAGTTTCTCTGGAAGCAAATGTGAATCTCAGAGAAGATAAATAATATTTCTAATGACTCTTCCTGGATGATCTTCCTGGATGCTTCAGGTGGGCTGCCCAAAGGATAAAATCAACTGGATATAAAGGGGAGGGAAGGACCAATCAATAAATCTTTATTGAATATCTACTAGTGCCAATCTTTCATGAGAAAGATTGTTTATGCTCAATTATCCATTTCTAGAGGAAGTCTTTTTAATTTCCAATCAGATAGCTCTTATGCTGTCAGAACATAGTTCAGAGAAATGTGGTTGATGAATGTGTGTTGACTTTTCTTTGCTATCCAACATGAAGGTAGTCAGACCCTGCCAAAGTCAGCACTAAAACTATTTCTCATGAGTGATAACAATAATATTCTTTTTCTTTATAGCACCTTTAATCCAAGAATCTGAAGCCTATATAAACATTTGCCCAAAACAATACACACAGCATTTCAGTATTTAGTTGATGGGGAAATTCAACTAGATGCAAGAACACGGAAATAAAAATAGAACCCAGAATCTTGACTCATACTGGTCTTTGAATCTATTGTTCCTGCCTAATCATTCAAGAAAAATAAAAAATTACAGAGTTTCAGCAGAATAAACAACGAAGATTTTCCAACTCTAACTGATGATTCATTATTTCTCTTTTCCTGCCTTGTAAAATTATTTTAATTTTAAAATTTGGGTTACATTTCGTTTTTGACAGTAGGAGTGCTGAATGTCAAAGAATGGGGAAATTAATCAGATTTGACTATCTCAATATCTTGGGTCTGCCAAAAAATTTGGCAATATGTGAGGAGTGAGGTCTCTTTGGATATTTACCGAACTTCCTGTTGGACTGAAGTATTGTCAAAACAAACTTTCTCTTTGTTGTTAAGCAATTCTCTTTTTAAATTGAAAGAGAAAGGAAAATAATGGAATCAAATTTTGGAAGAATAAAAGTGATGATTAGTTAAATTTCTAATACTCTGAGGTTTAGCAGATTATGAAGAGAGCTTTGAATTCCACTACTTAAGACTGAGGATAAGTCAGCAGAAGTTAGGGAGAAGTTAGGAAAATTTATAGTGAAACTAAGATTTCATGTCATTATATTTAACAGACAACAAACTCTTTGAAGACAAGTGAAAATTAATAAGCTAATTATAAATTAATAATTTTCTAATAAAGTAGACCCACCATGGTCTCAACTTGGCAACATTTTGATTAATCCTTTGTTGGTCGATTGGTGATTACTCTGTTTTGATCCATAAAGGCTTTGAATGACAGTATCTTAGAAAGGAATATTGTATTAAAGAGTAATTCTACTTCACTCATTCCTTTGTATATCCCTCCACTTAGGGCTATGTTAGCAGCAGTCCACTTCTGTGTAGCACACAGCCAATCATCTCTCAGAAAGCAGCTTGCTAGTGAGGATCTTACTAACACATCCCCACATTTCCCTAAAGCTGAGTTCACAAGGAGAGTACAGAGGAATGTGCAGATTTTCATCTACTTTATATTTTGAGCCTCCCATCAATAACTCTCAATGATCCTTGCCAAGGACCTACACTGAAGTTATGTCATAAACTGCTTAAAAGGATATATTAAAGCTGAAGCTTAACATGGAAACCCAAGGTACCACAGGAAACAAATTTAGTAGGTGGTACCACTTACGTTTAGTGGAATGCCAAATAATATGTATTATGGGGGCATTTTTTTCTTAGATTGGGCAAGATCTGTCCATTTCTGATTGTTAATCCTGCTCTGAAATAACAACTGATGGGTAATTTCTAATTTTCAGAGAACTTTATTATTACCTAGTGCATTGACTGCTCACCTCACAACTGCCATAGGAAATCACGTGGTCAAGCATCACTGTCCCTGCCATTGTCACTTCTTCTAGGTGGGCTCAGCTGCAGAACTGGCCTTAGAGTCCAGTCTTCTGACTTTTCATCCGTTTACCTTTTCTCTTCATTGTTGTTATTTTCTTAGAGCCCTGAAATGTTTGTGGATTAGCTCTAATTAATTCATTTCTATTAAAATGTTACAGTCTTCATCTTTATATTCCTGTATGTCACCACATAAATCTCCTTTTCTAGGTGTGATTTCTTCTTAGAGTTGCTATAAATTATTCAATAGATTTATGCTGCATCTCAAAGGCTGATCACCTTCCTTGTGGGGTATATGTTTCCTTCACTTAAAAACCATTCAAGACTTAAAAAAAAGAAACCACGTGCTATTATTGTTACCCTATTGGACCAAGTCTGCAGACAAAATCCTCTGTAACAACTTTAAAACTTTCTGAAATTACTATAAGCTACCCCACTCAGAAGGGGGAAATAGTAACACTTCACTCAGCTGCTTGAAATAGTTAAACCAACTTTACTATTGTACCATGGGAGAAATACAAAGACCAACAAACCCAGGTCCTCTATAGGTCTCTTTATTATTATGCTCTCTGCTATAACGAAGTACTTTATCTGGCATCAAAATTACATTAATGCCCTATTCACACTGCTCTTGCAAAAAACAAATACTTCTTTGTGTCTGAGTTTTCCACATGGTTGCTCTGATGAAACATGTGCCATTGGAGGACCAATATATTGATGCAAATAAAAAAGAGCAAATTAATTCCAGAACCTAGTTAGAGATAAAAGATGCCATTTTCTTATTTTCTGAAGTGCAATTTATATAAAATGTCACACTGGATTTTATTTGTGGAAGAAAAGCATGCTGAAACTTTGCAACTGGCAATTTTTCTAATTTGACACTTTATCCGTTCCAAAAATGCTGAGCAGAATTGTGGGCAACTTTTTCCCGCCACTTCTGGCTATAGCCTATTCAGTAAATCTTAATGTTATTTTGAAGATGAATGAGCCACCCAAGGTTTTTAGCAAGTTGATTCCAAAAATCTCTGTAATGTGTTGGTACAAATGCAAAGAGCCAAATTTTGAAGTTTTCTGGATCAGCAAGAATACCCTTTCCTGGGAGGACTTGTAACGCTTCCTTTTTCTGGTTGATCTGGGATTCTACAAATCCTCCTTGAACATTTTGGTACCCCTGCCAGAAATTGGAGAATAAAGGGAAGAAACTGTAAACCTTTCTTAATTGTTATCCAAAAAATTATCAGTAAGCACATATTTCATTGAGTAATTATTTTCTGGAACACAACATCAACAGAAGAGAGATTTTTACACATGAATAAGATGCTTTTACTCTCAATCAGCACATCTGAGCCACTCTGCTTCCACATTTTAGACTGAAGCTCAGGTAAAACTATTTTCCAAATAACTGGGTGAAAAATGAAACTTAAAGCAAGTTTTAACAGTCATGCAGAGCACAATCTGAATGAATTGAAGATTTGTGCATTTTTATTTTTATTCAGTTGACTTCTAACAGTTTGTAAGGTTAGACATAACCTTGGATATTTCTGTGGTCTCTGGCAGAAGCAACATGCTGACCCTGAATTTCTGAAACGGCATTCGCTCATTGAAAACAACACACACGTCTTCCATCACCATGCAGCCCACTTCCTGGTGTATACAGGGCAACTCATAAACTATGAATGAATGAATAAATAAGCATGGAGTGTTGGCTGTTTGGTAAATGATGCCTTCCTTCTCTTAGGAGATATAGCCACTCATTCTCACACAGAGTGACCTTGGGGAAAAAAGAGATCTTGACACTCATGGTCAAAGTGCAAGTTGGGAGAAGCAGAGGGAAGCATTCAAACAAGTGCTAGCAAAAATTTAACTAAAACTGGTAGTCATTTCCTATGCCTGCTTCAGAATTTTTCTCTATATTAGTCAAGGAAAACAAGAAACTGATGGAAAAGACAACTGCTTTTAACTCCCAATTGAAGACATAGAACAAAAACCCAAACCATAACTCTTCTCTGAAATTTGAAAATTGATCTTGAAATAGTTTGGTCCATGGCATTTTGGAGTTGATGCAGCACCATATCACGTCCTGGAGCAATAGGACTTTTGCAGGTTTACAAAAGGTTTCTGTATCACCAACAGCTGAAAGTCTCTCTTGGGTAACATTTGCCTAGCATAACTGACTCTCCCATATGCTGTTGGTTTCAAGCGAATTTTGACTAGAAGTAGATGTGAAATCCCAAATCCCACTTAAAAGAAAGAAACACATTTCTCTTCTGCTTTGACTTTCTACTCACAAGTATTTCTTATCTTGTTGAAATTCATTGAAAGGTAAATCATATCACATTAAAATAAGAAAATGTAAGAAACTGATGAATTTTGATTGTCAAAATTCAAAATTTTGACAATTCAAAATTCAAAATTTTGACAATTTTGATTGTCAAAATTCAAGCACAGTCAGTCATAGACATGAACCTTCCAATCAAAACTATGTTTGTGTTGGGTTTTGTCAGGTAAAGACAAAGAGAGGCACGAGATACAAATGGCTACAATATAATAAGAAGTAATAGACTACTATATGACAGAGTTACTAACTGTAAAATAATATGTAAGTGACAAAATGGTTTTGCTCTTCAGATAGAATTAGGTATGGAGCTTGCCATTTCTAATAGGAAGGAGAGGTTGAGAGACTCAGGGGAGGAGAGAAAGAGGTATTTATTGAATATCTATTATGGGTCTACTACAGATACTACTTTACTTACTTCTTGCACAAACTATTCAGAGGTGTAATTGCTTCTAGACACAGTTTATCTTGAGATTTACAATATTTTAATTTCTTGAATAGCTCATCCTGTTGGTGCTCTGTAGATGGATGAATCTGGTTATATAGGCCACTTGCCTCTATATGACTGGGAATTTCCTTTAATTAGCAATTGTCTTGAGTTAATGAAAATGACCTCCAGGTCAAAGGAATTGGATTGTATTCCCTGTCCTGTGTTTAGTGCACTACAAGGCCTTTGGTGGTTAGTGTATACCTTCAACCTGCACTAGAGCCCTGAAAGCCTGACTCATGCCCACCAACTCACATTTGAAAACCGGCTATTTTAGGGAAAGAATCAAGCAAGTTGCAACTGAATAAATATTAATTTATTCAAGTGCCTCATCATAAAACCCTAACAGATGTAAAATTTGACTCCTGGTATAATAGTATCAAGGCTCTAGGATATATTTTTCCTCTTTGTTAATGTTAATTGTCTTTCTAATAAAGCTTTGAATTTATATCCTTTTATTCCTAAAATGCAGCATCTCTTATATAGGAATTAGCCTAAGAGATAAGATCATCTCTTATATAGGAATTAGCCTAAGGATATAAATTCTAACTATGAAAGTGTTCACTATAGTGTTATTTATAATAGCCTCCAAAATAAAGCATCATAAATATTCACATATATAACATTCATTGACTAAATTAAGGTTAAGACAAGATATAATGGGAAATGATATTTTAAGAGAATGAAAAGATGTCAGTAGGAAACTCTAAGGGCTCATCCCTCAATAGAAACCCTGAAAAGGCCGGCTAAAACTGTCAGAATTAACTTTTTGGAACTATGGAAGATAACCAAACATTTGTAGCCACGAAATAAATGCCTAATCAAGAAAGAGGTAACTGCCCTGGCTGATGTAGCTCAGTGGATTGAGCGCGGGCTGCGAACCACTCATTGCAGGTTCGATTCCCAGTCAGGGCACATGCCTAGGTTGCAGGCCACAGCTCCCAGCAACCGCACATTGATGTTTCTCTCTCTCTCTCTCTTTCTCTCCCTCTCTTCCCTCTCTAAAAATAAATAAATAAAATCTTTAAAAAAACTAAAAAAAAAGAAAGAAAGGGGTAACTGAAACCAAGTAAGAGAGGTTTGTGGTGTTTTACTTACATATGCGCCACCCCACATGCTCTGGGACAAATGCAGTCCTGAGGACAGCAGCCCACAAGCTGGTGTGGGTTCCTGGTGCTGGTGGAAACAAAGAGAACTTTGTTCTCAAATAATTCATTACCTTACATGTAAATGGATCAAATGTTCCCATTTAAAAATGTGCAATTCAAAAGATTGGCAGAATGACTTTTTAAAAAATAATCCAACTATATGCTGATTATAAGAGACTCACTTTAGATACAAAGATACAATTAGATTGAAAGTGAAAGGATGGGAGAAAAATCCACGCAAATAGTAACCAAGAGAACTAGGGTTGCCCTACTAATATCAGATAAACTACATTATTGGTCAAAAGTTGTCATAAGAGATGAAAAAGGACATGATGTATTGACAAAAGTATCAATACATCAAGAAGATATAATGATTATAGACATATGCACACCTAACACAGAGCCCAAGATATGTGAGGTAAAAACTGATAGAATTGAAGGAAGAAATAAGCAGTCCTACATTAATAGTTGAAGACTTACATACCTCACTTTCATTAACAAAAGAACAACTAGACAGAAGATTAATAAGGAAATAGAGGGCTGGAACAATATCGTAATTCAACTAGGGCTAACAGACGTATACAGAACATTCCACCCAACAACAGTAGAACAGACATTCTTCTCAAGTACACTTAGAAAATTCCCTGGGTTAGACCATATATTAGGCCATAAAAATACTCTCAACAAAGTTTAAGATTGAAATTATATGAAGCACCTTCATGGGCCACAATGGAATGAAACTGGAAATCAATAACAGATGGAAAACTGTATCTCACAAATATATGGAAATTAAACAACACATTCAAACAACCAATGGGTAAAAGAAGAAATTACATGAAAAATAAGAAAATACTTTGTTGAATGAAAATGAATCTAACAACTCTGAAGGATTAAATAAAATCATTAAAGCTGAAGTAAAGGTATATATATTGACATGGGAAGATGTTCATATTATATCAAGTTTAAAAAGAGAAAAACCAGCCTTGGCCAGTGTGGCTCAGTTGGTTGGAGTGCCCTCCCTTAACCAAAGGCTCACTGGCTCGATTCCAGGTCAGGGTGCAGACTAGATACCTGGTTGGGGCTTGTGAAGTGTTTCTTTTCCCTTCCCTTTTATCTTCCATGAGACTAAAATAAACCTTTTAAAAAGAAAAAGGCAGCTAAAAAATATAGGTATGTATAGGGGGATCCCACTAAAATACCTCATGCATGTGCATTTACATAGAGAGAAAGGCAGCTGAATAGATCGTGGCAAGATGTCCATAATAATCATCTTCAGTTGATCACTTTTGATATTGTTATTTTCTTTCTATTTCTCTATAGTTTCCATTTTTTCCCTAATAAATGTGTATTAAGTAAATTTTAAATAACATTTGATAAAAATAAAATCAAATAAAAACTAAATAAGTGTTTTTAATAAGTGCTATTAAAAGCACTTATTTATTTGACTTGGTTTTGGACAGAATTTTTCTTCAGTTACTAGTTTTTAAAGCATAAAGTCACTGAAACAAGCAGACAAAGAAAGAGACGTACACATTATTTAAAAGCAGTAAAATATTGCATGTACGTAACAGGCAAATTTCAACAAAATTATTACATAATATAGGCTTTTGAATAAATTTTCAACCAGAATATTTAGCTACTGTCCTGATTTCTCCCTGATATGATTTGCAGTTGGGAGACTGAGGCTTCAGGGAGAAAGTAAGTCCGAGAATCAAAAGCACCACTTCAGGTAATGGATTGTTTCACTGCTACCAGTATTTGGAGCAGGCATTTCAGCCTGATTGATCCTCTGGGGAAAAGAAAGGAATTTCCCCTCTTTGACAACCTGGGACTCTTTAAGACTGTCAGCAGGGCTTGCTGTGTTTCACATTGTCGGAAATTCAGTTTTACATTAGATTAGTTTCAAGGATAAAAATTTTACAGGCATAAAACATAGAAATACATTTTTCTCTCTGGAGCCTTGTCTTTATTCTAATATCAGGAAATGTTTATCATCTCAAAGTCATTGTAAATTTGGTAAAGAAAACCTCAAGTCATAAAATGCAAATCTAATCACAAAGAAGGACTTAACTGGCAAAAGGAAGGAAGGTTTCTTTTGTTCTTTTATTTCTGAGCCTAGTACCAAGTATGGATCATCTTTATGAAAGAATTAAACTTGAGAATCATTGTACCCCATTAAAGACCAGAGAACAAGGGAAGTGACAGTACTCTTTCCAGTATTTTCTGTAAAACAAGGTACTACTTTCTGGGCAAGTTAAAAAAAATTCTAAATTAAAAAAATATAAGAAGAATACAAGAATTTAATCTATGTTTCTAAACACTTTCAAAATTTCTCAGAAGAAATTCAGTTCTACACGATCCCTTACATTTCTAAGCCCTAGTCAGAGAATTAGGACCTCATTTTTCTCCAAGTCCTTTACTCACCATGCTGCCTTTTCTAGTTTTCCACAGCACTTAGCTAAACATGGATTTTGCCCATTTTTTTAAAAAAGATTTTATTTATTTATTTTTAGAGAGAGGGGAAGGGAGGGAGAAAGAGAGGAAGAGAAACATCAATGTGTCGTTGCCTCTCACTTGACCCCCCCCCAACCCTTTTTTTTGTGTGAAGCATGCTTTCCTCTTTGGCCACACATACATGTGTTAGCTGTTATTGAGATCTATTTTATGATGGTGACATGACATTGCATATTAAATTCAAAGGAGGACAAAAATGACAATTTGTAATGTCTCAGAGCTATCTTCCTCCCAAAGATAGGGCCCTGAAAATCCAAACAAAAGTGACCTGGATTTCTCCAGATTCCAGAGGATACTTCTGATTTACAATGCTGGAAGAAGAGCAACCCAATTGCAAAATTTTTTGCTTGTCTTTATCCCTTTTCATTATACTGTGGAGTTTCACAGTCAGAAACATTTCCTCAGACATATCCCAGTTCCCCATATGTATTAGACTCAATGAATTTTGTGAATTCTTGCCTCTAATGATTCCCTGCAGAGTTGGGAATTCAAATAGGCAGCAAGGGCAGAATCCAGCCAGGAGGCCAGCATAGGCTCCTCTCTGATTGCCAGTGTGGGGGCAGATGACAAAGCTAGCAGCAAAATCAGAGAGCCCTCTCCACAGGCTGATGCTGGTGTTTCATCCCCTACAGACCCACAGCTCTTTAATACTCAATCCATTCCTATTTGCTCTTCCTGGTTTCTGGTTTCCACCACAGGCAGTTTTTGAAATAAGATTCACTAATTATCTTTCTTAGAAATCATGAGATTTATTTTTGTCTTTCATTTTTAAGTAACACGAAATAATAGAAAAGCATTGGAATATAAAAATAGTGTTCAGGGGAAATAATAACTATTTACTATCAATTGAACTTTAATGACTGAGTGTACTATTCAGTACATTTTTCCTTCTGTTATATCTGTTGTTCTAAAACTAAAATTTAGAGATAAACCAAGTGTTTTTGTTTATTTGTTTTCTTTTTTTGTGTGAGTCTGTTTCTTAACTGTATTCTATTTCTTTGGTTAATGTGCTTAAGGAACTCAGTGAGGACCTCAACAGCATAAAAAAGATTCAGTCAGAAACAAAGCATACACTAATTGAATTAAAGAACAATTTACAGGGAAACAACGGTAGAGTGGATGAGGCTGAGAATCAAATCAATGATTTGGAACATAAGGAAGGAAAGAACAACCAATCAGAACAACAAGAAGAAAAAAGAATCCAAAAAGATGAAGATAATATGAGCAGCCTCTGGGATAACTTCAAGAGGTCCAATGTTCACATCATAGGGGTGCCAGAAGCAAAAGAGAAAGAGCAAGACATTGGAACTCTATTTGAAAGAATAGTAAAAGAAACCTTCCCTACTTTGGTGAAGGAAATGGACATGCAAGTCCAGGAAGCACAGAGAGTCCCAAACAAGATGGATGTGAAGAGGCCCACTCCAAGACATATCAAAATTCAAATGTCAAATGTTAAAAATAGAGAGAGAATCTTAAAAGCAGTGAGAGAAAAGAAATTAGGTATGTACAGGGGAGTTCCCATAAGACTGTCAGCTGATTTCTCAAAAGAAACTTTGCAGGCCTGAAGGGATTGGCAAGAAATATTCAAAGCCATGACAAGCAGGCACCTACAGCCAAGATTGCTCTGCCCAGCAAAGCCATCATTTAGAATCAAAGGGCAGATAAAGAGCTTCCCAGACAAGGAAAAACTAAAGGAGTTCATTATCACCAAACCACTATTTTAGGGGATATATACGGGGATTTTTTAAGAAAAAGAAGATCAAAACTATAGACAATAAAATGGCAAAAATATGTATCTATCAACAACTGAGTCTAAAAAAGGAACTAAGCAAACAAGAAGAACAGAGACAGAATCATGGATACAGAGAGCATTTTGATGGTTGGCAGATGGGAGGGGGGATAAGGGAGAATGGGCAAAGAGGTGGGGGGATTAAGAAGCACAAACACATAGTTACAGAATAGCCATGGAGATGCTAAGTACAGTATAGGAGATGGAGTAGCCAAAGAACTTATACACATGATCCAGGGACATGAACAATGGTGGGGGGATTGCCTGAGGGAGTGGGGGCTGCTGAGTGGAGAGGGGAAAAGGGAGAAAATTCAGGACAACTGTAATAGCATAATCAGTAAAATATATAATAAAGGAAAAGGGGTCATGGGAGATGTTTATGGACTAGGACAAGAATTGGTGCCCATCACCCCTACATACTTTTCATTGGCTAAAAGTCATTCATATGGCCATATATATCTGCAAAGGAGGCTGGTAAACATAGTCTGACTATGTAGTAACTACATAGTCAGGAAGAAGAGAAAATAAGCTTAGTGATAAACTGGCCATCTTGTCCATGGTATTCCATGATAATCCATAAAGAGAACCTTGACCTCCAGGTTCTGGAAGAAGTACCTTAGAAGCAAAATGTAGATCTAGAAATTTTATTCAGATTGAAATACTGGCCCCAGACCACTATTTGTATGATTGCTAAAAGTTAGAAGAGTTACCGTAAGTATAGTGCCATTCTGATGTAATGAATACTTCTAAAGCAAGAGAATTCCTTTTAGCAATGCCATGCATTTCTGTATTTTTTTCTTATTTTTCTAAGCTCTAGCATCTAGTACAACTCTAGCACCTAGAACTCACTTAACGCATGTGTATTCATGTGAATGAATAGCCTTCTAGGATTGACTATGCATCTTTTGCATCACTTGACAAAAGTTGCAGTCCAAATATCGTAATGAATCTACTCTATTTTTGCTATGGTTATTGATACAACCATACTCTATGGCAGTGGTCTTAACCATATTTACTCACCACTCCAAAAATGTGCATTAATTCTTCTCTGTAACATGAAGGATTTTATTGAAGTCTGCTTTTGCTTACCTGGACTCAGGGGAGTGAATGGGCAGCCATGTTGCATAATGGAAAGAACAGAGAGGAGCCTAGTTGATTTGCTATTTCAGTGTCCACTTTAGGCAAGATATTCTTCCCCTCTAAGCCTCAGTGTTCTCAGGTAGAAAGTGTGAATAATAACACCTACCTTCCAGGGTTGTAGATACAGCAATTTACATATCAAAGAACCAGAATATAGTAGCCACTAATAAATGATAGTCACTGACATCATCATCAATAATGATAACTGATTGTTTATAGTGTTAGCATTAAAATTGCAAACATCATATAGTTTTGTTTCCCACTAGATGTGTTTCCTAAGAATGCATAACATCCAAGAGCAACACCATCATAGAATCCTATGAGGAGCACAAGTTTTTCCAGACCCCAGCTGTCACCTGAGTCCCTATTGAGTGGATATAACCCTGGGGACAGGTAACCATCCAGCAGAGGCCATAATAGCTAAAAGCTGGAGCTGCCACTTTCACTTCTAATTTACATTAGATTAAGTCCATCTGCTTTCAGCCTCTACATTGGTAAACGGCCAGCAAATCATAGGTTCTTATGACTCAGTCTCACACAGCCTTATTAAAGGATCTTATCTGTTTCAATACCTTCCAGTAGGTGTGGAATATTACAATGTGTATACTGGGAATCTACGGCTGTCTTGAATTAGCAAACCTGGCTCAGGAGTGACATATTTTCATATCAAAATAGCAGAACCATTTTTCCCTCTCTCTTTACTGATACATAACATTCTGAAAGGCAGGAATGGCCTCCAGCTAATACAGATCAATATCCATTCAGTTTAGTCATTATTTAATTAGTGTTGACTTCTTTAACCTTTCTCACTTCCTTTATGGATTATATTTCTTTCCACTCTACCACCATTTAGGTTATTTGGTGATGTAATCAAACTAAAATTATATAAGTTTTCACATTTTTCTTCTCCTCTCATGTTTATACTGTGCTAAATTTATTTAGAAACAAATTATTTTCTGAAGGTGAAAATTTTTAATGAGCTGACTTTGCTTTATCTTTATATGTACGTTTTAGTTTTCTATTTGTTAAAAGAACATTCTCTGATTTCCTCCATAACATGTTTCAGATGAAAGCCTTCCATTTCCTTTAACATTCCTAAAATGCCTGTATAGAAGTGCACTGTATCTTCACATGCATATTAAAAAGAAAAGTAAACTTCAAGGTGAAAACCAATCACTACTAGTACAAAGGGGGTTATCAAAGTGATATAAGAGAAGAAATTGCCTTCTTTGTGAATGTGCAGTATTATCACTGATCTAAGCATTAAAATGTAAAGAAAAGGGATTGAGCTTTAGAGTGAGACACTAACCTGGGCCAAAAACCTGGCTCTGCAACTTGTAAACTATATGTCCTTTGGCCAGATCCTTGACTTATCTGAACCTGTCTCCTTATGTGGAGAATAGTAATAATGATTCTATGTCTCAAGATCACCATGATGATTAAGTAAAGTGCTGGCATAGACATTTTGTCCCAGCAAGTAAGTACATTTGAACCTACCAGTGGGACAGTCGCTTGAGCTGGCTTCTCCTGAAAGGAGAGCCTGAGGCAAAAGCTTCTGTGCTGCTACTTTCCCAGCTCCCAGGGAGCTAAAGAGAGGGGCAAAGGGAGTGAAGCAGGGAAGGAGGGAGAGCCAATATGAGCATGCATAATCAACAGGGCTGCCACTAAGGAAGTCTTTTTAAAAAATATTTTATTGCTTATGCTATTACAATTTTCCTGATTTTTCCCCTTTGACCCCTCCACCCAGCACCCCCACTCCCTCAGGCAATCCCCCCACCATTGTTCATGTCCCTGGATCATGTGTATAAGTTCTTTGGCTACTCCATCTCCTATACTGTACTTAGCATCTCCATGGCTATTCTGTAACTATGTGTTTGTGCTTCTTAATCCCCCCACCTCTTTGCCCATTCTCCCTTATCCCCCTCCCATCTGCCAACCATCAAAATGCTCTCTGTATCCATGATTCTGTCTCTGTTCTTCTTGTTTGCTTAGTTCCTTTTTTAGACTCAGTTGTTGATAGATACATATTTTTGCCATTTTATTGTCTATAGTTTTGATCTTCTTTTTCTTAAAAAATCCCCGTATATATCCCCTAAAATAGTGGTTTGGTGATAATGAACTCCTTTAGTTTTTCCTTGTCTGGGAAGCTCTTTATCTGCCCTTTGATTCTAAATGATGGCTTTGCTGGGCAGAGCAATCTTGGCTGTAGGTGCCCTGCTTGTCATGGCTTTGAATATTTCTTGCCAATCCCTTCAGGCCTGCAAAGTTTCTTTTGAGAAATCAGCTGACAGTCTTATGGGAACTCCCTGTACATACCTAATTTCTTTTCTCTCACTGCTTTTAAGATTCTCTCTCTATTTTTAACATTTGACATTTGAATTTTGATATGTCTTGGAGTGGGCCTCTTCACATCCATCTTGTTTGGGACTCTCTGTGCTTCCTGGACTTGCATGTCCATTTCCTTCACCAAAGTAGGGAAGGTTTCTTTTACTATTCTTTCAAATAGAGTTCCAATGTCTTGCTCTTTCTCTTTTGCTTCTGGCACCCCCTATGATGTGAACATTGGACCTCTTGAAGTTATCCCAGAGGCTGCTCATATTATCTTCATCTTTTTGGATTCTTTTTTCTTCTTGTTGTTCTGATTGGTTGTTCTTTCCTTCCTTATGTTCCAAATCATTGATTTGATTCTCAGCCTCATCCACTCTACCGTTGTTTCCCTGTAAATTGTTCTTTAATTCAATTAGTGTATGCTTTGTTTCTGACTGAATCTTTTTTATGCTGTTGAGGTCCTTACTGAGTTCCTTAAGCATCCTTATAACCACTGTTTTGAACTCAGCATTTAATAAATTGCTCACATCCATTCTGTTTAACTCTTTTTCCTGGAGTTTTGATCTGTTCTTTGATTTGGGCCATGTTTCTTTGTCTCTTCATTTTGGCAGCCTCCTATGTTTGTTTCTATATATTGGGTAGAGTTGCTTTGGCTCCATATCTTGATACTGTGGCCTAATGTAGTAGATGTCTTGTGGGGTCCAGTGGTACAACCTCCCTTATCACCCACCCAAGCTGGGTTCTCAAGGTGTGACCTTTGTGTGGGCTGAGTATACCCTCTTCTTGTAGTTGAGTCTTGGTTGCTGTTGAAAGATCAATAGGAAGGATTTATCCAGTTCTGAGAACCAGTGTGAGTGCTCTGAAAAATATATTTATAAAGATAACACTCAGAATGTAACAAATAACCTCAAGATGGGCCTGTGAACACTTTGGACCCACTGTGAGACAACCTTGGACCAAAACTCCATTTTTACAGTGCTCAGATGAGATTCCACTCTAACTGGAGCACCTTGATGGTGCTTAAGGACCCTTGGTATTACTTCATCGAAGACTCTATCTGAAAGACTTCAAAAGGTCTAGGTTTTCCCCTTTCAACAATATATAGTTAAACTAAGAAAGGGCCAAAGGTATATTTAGGGGAAGAATCAGAGGAAAATTTACTGAATATACTTGTGGTGACATCAAAGTGTCCTTTCTCCAGGGATTCTTGCTTTCCATCAATCACTGAACCCATTTAGATATGAAAACTGGCCAATGAGCTGTGATTTTCTACCATGGTAATTGATGTTAGTATTCTCTTCACCAAGCTTCAAAACACATCTAAACATCTAATAGGGCTGGCTCCAGGGATTTTTTGTAGGATATAAAATCCCAATCATGGATGGGTGCCCCATGTCAGTAACTTTACTCCTATCTAATTTCATATTCTGACCTCCTCACTTTAGTTTAAGACCCTTAAGCTCCATTCTCTCACATGTAGCCTCTACTCTTACCAGATCATATTGGCAAATTTCTGCAATTCTTTTGGTCAGCTATTCCAGGAGTAGTCCTTGAACTGGGCTGAAACTTCACCTTGGCCAACAGTTTAGAAAACAACAAGGGATGCTGGGTCATATCTCAAGGAGAAAAATTACCATTTTATGAGGGACTTGCCTTGGAAAAAATCCCTGAACTGTCTTCAGACAGGCAGCCACTTCTGTCCTCTAAGTGTCCTGGAAGGTTTAGTAGGAGCTCAAGATTCTCAGTCTGGTCCATCCAGACATTCCCATCCTTTTCCTGCCAAGGTCTTGACTTCAATATAAATTTATTAAAGCTGCATGTTTACTCTCCTTTGTGGTTCTGCTACCTTTACAATTAGATTTTCAGCATGGTCTTCCATGTTTCCAGGACCTGACCATTTTCACTGAAGCTACTTTAGAGGATTTCTGGCTTTCAAAGTTTGGCTTGAGTTGACAATTGGCTTCTCTGAGTCTTTTATTTTCTGAGGTTTCCAGGGCAGTTGACAGCAATTATCTCTATATCACAGTTTCTATTGTTATCATTTTATTCCTGCTTTTAACCATCATGGTCCCTCATTTCCTACCTACATCACAGCTCAATTACCTGCAGGTGAAAGTCTTAGTTATTACAATGCCGCTACATCCCCAGGGTTATCATCACCATACTTTCTGCTAGCAATAAGGTCCTTCCAACCCAGATGCAAAATACCCCCCTAAAGAGCTGCTTTCTGGAGCCACTCTGATAGCAATTGTCTTAGCCTTGATTCTCCAGAAAGCAGATCTTGAAAAGTCCTTCATTATAGTGCTTTATTAGACAGTGTGATCCAGAATGGAATATGAGGAATAAGGTAGATAAGGATAGAGGAAAATATAAGAACACTAATCAAGCTGGCAGTTGCTAAGTTCAAATTATTGCTTGATGTTGCAAGACCATCCTCTGAGAAGACATATAACTGCTTCTCATGATAGTCTCTAGGGGGAAAAAGAAAAAATATATCAGTTCATGGCCTCCGGTCACACACTGGTCAAATTTTCATTCCACATGGGTGCAAATGTCATTGAAGTCCCAGACTGCATTTGCACGGGTACCTAGCAGGTCCTGTGGCATTTTAAACTTCTGCATTAATGTTGAGGCCATTTGGCAGAAAGTGCAAAGTCAGGACAGACAGCACATCACTGTCAGGATGAGCCTGGGTGAATTTTATTAGAAACCGTATAGCAGTAGTCACCACAACAGGGGCTGGAGTTAGAGACAAGGAAGACAGAAAGTACTAGAAATGATGCATGTCAGGTATCTAATACAATGGTATTTACAGCTTCATGGGGTAAGAAATTATTTAGCATTACAGAAATACCCTGTATTTCTATGTCACCTCAAACAACCAAATAACATAGTTAAAGAAAAAGTACTGAAAGGTGAAAGGCCTGTGTGGTCATTCACTTTTTCCTCCAAAAAAATCTGGTTAGGGGGTATGTTATAGTGATGTCTCATTTTATTTTCACACCAGAGCAATACCTGTTAGTCCTGTATGAAAAAAAAAACACTAAAGCTCAGAGAGGCTGCGTATTACACAGTTAATATAGCAAGTGAGTAGCATATCTGGAGTCATAATCTAGTTTATTTACCCATGGTGTGTTTTTTTTCTCTATGCACCATATAGCCGATTCATCTTTTCTTTCTCTCTAGAAATTCTTACGACTTTTATCTTTGAAAACACGCAACGGTAGACATTCATACATCGAAATGAGTCTAGGAGCTAGAGTGTTAAGGTAAGCTGGACTTTAAAACCCCACCTTCTGTGGGGTTCTGCCTTAAATCTTATCTTTCTCAGTGTGCCTTTGCTTATTGTTTTTAGGGCAGAAGAGACTTGAGTGAGGAGGTAACACAGGAGAATGATCCAGACAAAGGGCAGCCGCATGTCAACCATGTCCTGTTCTGCAATCCATATTCAGCTCTTCCCTTCCGAGCACTGCAGATGTCACTCCAAGTCCTCCTCAAGAAAGGACCATGCCGTCCCTCCCTCCATTTCCCTCACCTTCTAGGTACTTACCCAGACACAGCAACGGCTTCATGTAACTTTTGGAAGGAACACATAAAAAGTTCCTCTCCAAGCCCATGAAGCAACCACTCCTTTCCCCCCGTCAGGGGTGAGGCTAGCCTTTCAGGCCATATATTTTATAAAATGCCCCTCACTAGATGAAGTAATTTTCGAATGACTAGAGTCATCTCAGACATTAGGAGGACAATTAGGGAGGACTTTGTATAAGAGGATTATTATAAAAGCCTCCTGTGAGTTTCAGGAAAACTCCAGCATCTTTTTAAAATGTTGATTCCACACATGATGGTACTAGGCAGCTAAGGGATAGAAAGATTCAACTGCCTTTTTTTCTAACGGCCCTAATAGTTTTGCACCAGCACTAAAAGTGACCTCTGAAGGGAACATGTAATTTCCCTTTGGTCTTGGGATCATGAGACCAGTGTCAGCACCACTTCTTTCCGGGATGACCTGCACCACTTCTGTGACAACCATCTCTTTAGGGTTCATGAAGCCCAGGAGTGGAGGCTGCTGAACACGCTCCACAGTTGCCCTCCCCTTGCCTCCTGCCTTGGCTGCAGTGACCAGTGCCAAGCAGGGGAAAACAGGAGTCTTGATTTGTTCCTGAGGGTTGAGTCATGATGACATGCTGCCCAGAACATCTGCTGCTGCTGTTCTCATTTTCTTGGTAGTTATTTTCCTAGACTTCTCATTAGCAAAGGAGAACACTCAAAATTAGGGGGAGCCTATCTATTTTTCCTAATTTCTTTTTTTAAAGATTTTATTTATTTATTTTTAGAGAGGGAAGGGAGGGAGATAGAGAGAGAGAGAGAAACATCAATGAGCAGTTGCTGGGGGCCATGGCCTGCAACCCAGGCATGTACCCTGACTGGGAATCGAACCTGCCACACTTTGGTTGCAGCCCACACTCAATCCACTGAGCTATGCCAGCGAGGGCTTTTCCTAATTTCTTCTTTGGCTTTGAAAGCTTCCACACCAGTCCCAAACCAGTGCAAAGGTGGTCAGGCTGGGGTGAAAGTGATGGGATCTGGGACCTAACAGCCTGGGTTCAAGTTCTGTCTCTGCCACTAACTGGTTGTGTGATGCTGCCCTCATTACTGCACATCTCCAAGCCTTAACACCCTTACCTATAAATACAGATAGAAGTATGAATACATAGATGAACACAGGTAAAAATGTTAACTGCATGTGAAATGAGAGGTCACATTTGTTTAAGACATTTAGGTACTTTTTAGCACAAATCCCAGAGAGGATTTAAGTGAATATTCTTTTCTTCATATTTTCTCAAAAGATCAATCCTTCATTTGGGTAAATACCAGACTCCAACTCAGAAACCTTACTCAGATTGGCTCAACTGCTTTCCATCTTGAATTGGGACTATGTGCGATCCAGTCACTCTAGGCTCTCACTGTACTGTGAATTATTTTCAAAGAAGAGAGAAGCAAGAAGACCCAGTCACTATGACTCAGCAGAGTAGTCTTTAGGATTGGTCCTTAGTAGGACAAGCTGTTTCTAAAGCAGCCTGTGTAAAGAACTTCACCTTTTGAACCAACCAAACCATTTCTTTCCTTGGGTTGCAACTCTCCTACAGTCAACATGTATGACCACTGAATCAGACCCCTGACAATACAGTTTGCCTTAAACATATGCAAGTAAAGATGTATACATAAACACTCAAATAAAATACCTCTAGATATGTATGCGCATGTATGACAAATAAGCACATATAATATACATGCCTTTTTATAGAGAGAGAGGCTTTGTTTTATATTTTGCTGGTAGCCAGTTCTTATCTATCTTTTGGTCTTGTAATTAAACAATTAAGTGTCATTTCTTATAATTATGCATTTCAACAAAGTGGTAAGGTAGGCATTAACTCACTTGAGAAATATGTTCTATCTTAGAGCCAGCACAATATAGTAACCAAAGCCCAGAGAGCATTAGTGCTTGGTGCATGGCTCGGTGTTAGCATCCTTGCGGACAGACAGCATGTTACTCCACTCTCCAGTGACTGCACCAGAAATGGAAAAGGCCCCACAGTCAGCCCGAATCACCAGGGCACATTGGTTCCCTCTGGGACATCATCACTCTGCTAGCTTCACTTGTAAGTAGTTCATGAGATGCCAGTTTCTGTGCCACTTTTGAGAATTGGGGATGGAGATATATTTGCCCAGTCTTCCACATGCATTTAAAAGGACACTTTATTTATCGTAAGCCCTGTATGTAGATGATTAAGACTGCCAGGCTTAAATTAGAGGAAGGAAAATGCTTGTCTTCTTAACTGCTCATCCTACACCGAACTTAAAGATACTTAGTGAATCTCCACTTTAGAACTCAAGAAATTCAAGGCTGCATTCCCATATGACCCCTGAGAGATGAGGAAGTGAGGAGACTTGAAGTGGTAACACTCTACACCAACCTACATGGCCAGTTTTTTCTCTACCATGTGCTGCCCAGCCGTGCCAGCATCTGCCACCAATCAGGGCTGGATATGCCTTCGGTGTGGCCAGGAGGATTAGAAGGACTGCAAGCATCGCAGCAAGCCCCTGCCCCAATTGGCCAGCTAGAAGACATAGAAATTTTCACATGTTTTACTTTAACGTGTAAGGTCATAGAAAGCCTCTAGAAAATTATAACATCTAGCAGGTGGATGATCATCATACTATTAATATTTGCTGCTGCTATTGATGAATAACAATACAGTAATAATAGCTCTTCTTGTTTGGGCCATTATTTCCACTACAGTGTTTTAGTTATTGTGGTTTGACTTTAAGTCACATACTCTTAAGGGCTACACTATATTGTCCATGTAACCTAATCACATGTTGGTGCATGAAATCTCTTACTGATTACCTACAAGATCTTGAAGAAAAGGAACACAGGATACTCAAGTTTTGCTAAGATCTGGCAGGCATTTCAGTAAAGGAGATGGGGTGACATTACTGAGAGAACTATTTAGGGGGGTCTGACACTGATCAGATGCTACCATGAGGTTACTACTGGCCATTCAGGGATGAAGCATAAGGGGGTATCCGAGAAATAAGATATAAAGATGAGAAGTGTCCACAGACAAAAATCACCTGGGTTGCAACTTTGCCTTCTATGGTGTTGAGGTTCAACTTGAAGGCCCAGCCCAAGCCTGGCTGGAAATAAGATGGGCACTGAGATACTAACTCTGTCTATTAATTCTAGTAGTTTGGGTAATAGCAGATAGGGTTGTTTTATAAAATAATTTACTAAGTTAGGGAAAACATTCTAAGGGTACAAAGCGCCCTTTAAAGGAACCTATAAAGTTGCTGTCACAGAGAGCCATAGTTGTGGGGAACTTGTGTGACATCTCTGTTTTAGTTAGGTTGGAAAAAAAGACTGAGGAAAACTTGGAAGATTTTGAAGATGCATAATTTTTAAAAGATTTTGTTTATTTATTTTTAGAGAGGGGAAGTGGAGGGAGAGAGAGGGAGAGAAACATCAATGTGTGACTGCCTCCTGAGTGCCCCCCTACTGGGGACCTGGCCTGTAATCCAGGCATGTGCCCTGACTGGGAATGGAACCTATGACTGTTTGGTTCACAGGCTGGCACTCCATCCACTGAGCCACACCAGCCAGGGCTGAAGATGCAGAATTCTTAAACATGGGTTTTATTTTCTAAAAACCATTGTGTTTTCTACAGCATTATTTCTGCAAAAAGGCTGTGGGTGCCATGCTTCCATAATCCTGGGACCTTGGCTATGACCACCAATAGCACCAGCTGACAGAAGTTGCAGAGAGTCGAACATGGCTGGTTATGGGCTGGTTGCCAATTAAATACCATAAAACTCATGATCTTTGCCCTTCCCTGTCAACAATAACAGAACCCAGAGCGAAGAGCCAGTAATAAGATGAAGATGTTGTGAAACTGGAACTTTGGAGGAAGGATCTCTTTCATCTGCCTTTCTAGAAAGATCTCAGAAATAGGGCTGTGGTGGAAAAAGGTGGGAAATGGAGCAGAAGTGTGTGGGTCTGGAGAATGCATGGAAATTCCCACTTGACCCTTTGCCTATAGACAAAAGAAGTTTGGTTTGAGGTAACCAGGACTTTAAAATACCTTTCTAGAGACAAAGCATGCCACATATCAAGTATGAAATCATAAAGTTGGATCTCTCTCTCTCCCTCACCCTTGTATTACATAAATCATATAGCTAGGGCTTTTGTTTTTCAACTAGCAATTCCCACCAACATTCAGAGAAAACTTGAAGCTGACCGGCTGGACAAGGAAACAGGAGAAGAGGAAGCTGAGGATGGTATAGGTGAGTGTAAAGGGAGACAACCGTGAGTATACAGTCTAGAGCCCGGGTTAATAGACCCACTGGTACTAACAAGGGTCCAAGCTCTTGGGAATTAAGTCACACCAAGAAACTACTGAGCTGCTTTATTCTCAATTTAAATCCAGAGCAACAAAGCCAGGTATTTGAAAAATCCTTTTTTGAAACACTGATTTTTACTGTCTAGCTGACATTTTTATTGTGATATAACCTTCCATGCTTCAAGATGGTTTTGGGAAATTGTTTTGTTTACTTGGTAGACTGCCAATTTGGGGCAGAGCCGAAAGGATGGTGGTCCCTTTAATTCTGTCCAGTACCAAAGATATCATATGGAGGCAGTTATTTAATATGATTCTAGTTGCAACTATGGTGCAAGATTTTCCTCAGCAGATTCACAGGGGAAGGCTATGGGGTAGATCATCAGGAGTCCCAGGCTCATAGCTTTTTCCAGACGGGACTTAGTTTCTATGAAATGAGACAGGATTAGCTTCCCTGCGGTCACTTTACAACTCTGTTTTTCTAACCTGGGTAGTATCTTTTAAAACATAAATTGCTTAAAAATTATTGTAGTATTTTCCTGGTAAACTCCATCACATCATTTCTTAAGACACTCAAAACATAGTTGCTCATTAGTTTCTGCCTGGTGAAAAGGCAGGTAAACCTAACTATAAAACCCCTTTTCAAAGAGTAAAAATGAGAACCAGAAAGTCTTTCCATGTGAAGGAGGCAACACCAAAGTGCTAAGTAACTCAGTATTAGTCCTGGACAAATCTGGACGTGGTCAACTCCCTCTTTGGCCTCTACTCAAATCCCACTTCCAGATTGTTTTTTGTTTCTACAAAACGGTTTTTGTTCTCTGTTATAGTAGTGATTAAAAAAAAAAACAACTCCCAGGGACATTGTATGCAAGTAAACTCTAGAAAGTGGAAAATCTTCACGTTCCAAAGGTGGAATCTGAGGAAAGGAAGGTCCTTCGAGCAGAGAGTCTGGCCCACTAACAACCGCATAGGCTACCACACTCTGCTTTCCTGTCTCATCTCAATTTGTCTTCATGAAAGAAGTTTAAAGACAGTGATTAGAAAGAAACAAAATGTACAACTCTTCCCTTCCCTGCCTGTAACAGTCTCCTGAGCTGACAGCTCCCTGTTCTCAAACTATCGTGATGAGGAAAGGGATACTACAGTCAGGCTTCTCTAGCTCCTCATAGTCTTTGACCCATTGCTCAAAATTCTCTCAAGGTGTCCGGATTCTCTTTACCTTGCTGCTTCCACAAGGAGAAGCTATGCCCAATGGTAACTCGGGACACATCTGACCAGTATAAATATAATTAATTTAATTAATCTGCTTCTTTTTCAATTGATTTTTTAGAGAGAAAAAGGGAGAGGGAGGAAGAGAAACATTCTTCCACTTATTTATGCATCCATTGGTTGTTTTATACATGTGCCCTGACTGGAGATTGAACCCGCAACCTTGGCATTCTGGGACAACACTTTAACCAACCAAGCTACCTGACCAGGGGCTTCATTAATCTACTTCTAACTGCCCTTTCTGTTTATAGGGAGCATCAAAGCCCTGAGAAATAAACTACAAATAGCTCCACAATAGTAGCAGGATGGCACTTCAAAAGACAGCATTAAAGAAAGCTCACTAACAGTGATAATTTTTCCTAATGGTTCTGGGAGGATAATTAAGTTGTTTATCACCTTTGATGCTTATAACTCTAACACAGGTGTTCCCTGGAAACCAATTAAAAATACTTACAGCTGATAAAGAGTATCTCTTAGCTCAACAAATTTACTTATAATTCCAATCCCATTTGGAAAAAAGTCTTGTCAGGTCTTTTGACACCAAAAGACAACTTTCACACTCATTTACACTCGGTGATAAGCCATGCAGGGTATTTACTCAGCCTCCCTTGATCCCAATAGTAGTGTCCTCCAGAAAGCTTTCCTTGACTACTGAATGACAAACTTAGTTTCGAAGTATCAATTGTGCTCAGTAGTTCCTTTCTGGATGATGGGAGGGATTTCCTTTCAAAGGAAATGGACTGGGATCCCTCCATGATATCTTTGCCTAACTGTCAGAAAAGAGTGGTGCCTTGGATCTCTTGCCCTCACTTTGTGACTTGCAGTGAACACCAAGTTAATGGTTTTTAGTTCCTTCAAAGACTCATGGGAGAAGGAAAGTGTTCCTTGTGAAAATCCCAGGTGGTAACAGGTGGCCTATGTGGCAGACTCATGAAGGTGAGCTGTCAATTAATAGTTTGGTCAAGACCCACTCATTTCCTTGTACACTGAGTTGGTACACCAAGGCCCAACCCTGGCCCCATCCCTGGCTCCTTCCCTGTGTATTGACTATTATGCTGGAATCTGTCTATATCAGGCCTTTTCTACTATCTTTTTAAAATTATTTTTTATTTATTTATTTTTAATTATTATTTTACTTTAATTGTTGTTCAAGTACAGTTTTCTGCCTTATACTCCCATCCTAGCCCACCCCCCAGCCCTCCCTACCTCCCTCCCATTTCCACCCGCCCCGCCTTATTATTGTCCATGTGTCCTTTATATTTTTTCCTGCAAACCCTTCCCCTTTTCCCCTGAAATTCCTTCCCCTCTCTGCTCTGTTCTTTATCAGGCCTTTTCAACTAGGTTGAAAGTTTGTTGACAAAGTTCCTGATTCTTGTGTCTGAAGGCTCATGAGTTCTCTTGTGGGGCTGTTTGCTGCTTTATCGGTGGATTAGTTTTCATCTGCCTTAGCCTCATTTTGATCTACTCCTTCATGCCATGAATTAGAAGTATGCTAATTCACAGGCCACTTTATTTCTCATTAGTTATGTCTTCTTCAGTTGGGCCAAGGAGTGTGACTTTGGATTTAGGCACTCCTGGCTCACCATTAAATAGCTAAGTGGCATTGGTTGTTTCCTTCTTCTCTCTTGAGCACTTACTTCCTCATTTCCTTATTTGGAGGGAGAGAATAAGACCAGGGGATGTATGAAGGACTTTTCAACCCTTAAATTTATAGGATGTTTTTGGCAGATGACTGATTTTCACACAAAACACTATTCCTTACCACACACCTTTAAATTAGTTATTGTAATCAGTTTCTCATTTAGCCCTTTTTTATCTTTTATCTTCATCTGAGGACATGCTTATTGATTTTAGAGAGAGGGTAAGGGAGGGAAAAAGAGAGAGAGGAAGGGAAACATCAATGTGAGAGAGAAACATCAATTGGTTGCTCCTTGCATTCACTCCTGACCAGGGACTGAACTGTAACCTAGGCATGTGCCCTGACTGGGAATCGAACCCATGAATTTTGGGGGCATGGGACAATGTTCCAACCAACTGAGCCACACCAGCCAGAGCTCATTTAGTCTTTTTGAATGTATAGTTTGCATTTAAGAAACTGATTCCTGGGCAGTATTGCTGCAGTTGAGAGAATAAAGAAGAGAGTGGCATGAGATAAAGCTGTAAAGAGCTTGGAAAAATCACTTTAGCTATCAATGTGGAAAACAGATTCAAAGGAGTTCTGAGTTGGTGAATTTAGCTCTTTTGATTTAAGCGATTATAGTGCTCTAGGAAGAGGTAATAATACTCCTTTGTAGTAGGTGACTATGGAGATAAAGAGAAATGAGTTTTTTAAGAGCTATTGGGTGGTGAACACTCAGTGCTGTCCATATTATAGAATTGTAGACTTGAAAGCTATATAATTTTATTAACTAATGTCACTCCAATAAATTTAATAAAAATTATTTAGAACATAAATAAAGGAAGGTAATAGAAAGTATCTGAAGGGAGGAATACTGCTTTATACAGTGGGTGGTCTAAAATGAACTTTGGTGTATGGCTGCCAGATTTAGCAAATAAAGATACAGGAGATGCCCCATTAAATTTGAACTTCAGTTAAAGAACAAATACTTTTCAGTATAAGTATGTATCCCATGCAGTGTTTGGGACATATTTGTACTAAAACATTGTTTGTCATTTATCCTTTATTTAATCTGGTACATCCACTCTGGTGAGATGACATTTTTGATATTTAATGTCAGTGGGAACCCTCCAGTTAAAAGGAATTAGTTGACTATAAAGGAGCAAAGGGAGGCTGTACCTGAGACTGATACAAAGCACCTGAGAAATACGAGGGACTGGGATCCAGAGCCCAGGTGAAGGAGGGGTTTACCGTAGACCAGAGAAGGAAGGGGGTGCACATGGATGGGCAGTGGTTTGTTAGCATGGTAGGGGGAAGGGAAGGGTCCTGTGAAATACATCTGATGTTTCTTTGTCAATAGGTTGGGAAAACGGGCCGAAAGGGAGAGGTGTGTAGACAGGGGAATGACTTGAAGGTTGAAGAGAATGGAGACACGAAAAAAGGAGTGGGAGTTGGCCTGACAGGTTGAGAGCTCTAAGGTCCTACATGAAGTTGGTTGTTCATAGTCTCCATGACCATTACTGAGTGACCCACCCAGCACATGGCTCTTGTATTGACAGAGCTTGCTAAATACTTACTCCTATGTTTTTGCCTCGAGGGGCCATTAAGTATTTTAGCGATTTTCCTTTCGTTGGAAAGATTGCTGCCACCATAGAAGCTACTTTAATAGCCCTACTTAGGAAAGGAGATGAATCTGAAGATGACATCAAAAGATCCATTTATGAAGCATCTAATTTCAACACAAACACCATCCACACAGCCTGAAGTAAACTGGAGATTTGGCAATTAACCCACTAATTTGAACAATATTGACAGTCAGTCTGCATAGATAACACAGGGCTTGACTTTTTGGTTTTTGTCTCTGTGGTGTTTAAGTTTCTGCCTTTCCACACTCCTTCGATGTGGCATCTTTCCTTGTCTGAGCTGCACATACTGCATTTTAAAAAGAGGCATATCATTTTAAACAAGTTAAAACACATTTTATTCATTAACTCTTGACATTTCATAATCATATTAGTTCATTTTTAACAAGCATAATAATTGCTTTGCATTATTTCATTTATATGCAGAGCTTTTTTTTATGACATGTGTCTTCATGTTTCATAAACATGGGGCTGAATACAGAGCTCTTTTCCAGGGTGAGAGTAATTTCCCTTGTACTTGTACACTGGAGTGCACACGAGGTCACCGTTCTGCAGGAGAGGTGCCATGTTCACCGTCCTGAAAAGGAGTATTTGAGGTGGGAGAGTGGCCTGCAAAGAGCTCCACTCTTCCCATCTCCCACGGTGGTGAGGGCAGCACTGAGAGCTTTCAAAGGCATCCTTTTAGCACCATCTCTGGGAGAATTCAAATAGAAGAGATTATCTGTGAAAAACCTTTAGTTGGTGACTTAGAACCCCCTAAAAGGGAGTGTGGGGAGTGATCAGGGAGGGGAAATTTGATATTTTACTTGTTGGCTTCCTTGTTGGCTTCCTCTGAGTCGCAGGTGTTGTGCTCTGTGGGCCTTCCGGGCAGTACATGAGCGAACCCGACTTTCATCCACTGTCTGTAACCATCTCATAACAGATGCAGCTCTAGGCAAAATAAGTCCTTTGGAGTTTGTTGAGGGGGTGGGAGAACAGAGGGAAATTTCTTCCAGGCCACGTGTTGTCTCTTACGTGTGGAAGAGAAAGCCTGTTTCTGAGCCAGCTTTCTGGGAGTTTCTGTGCAAATCACTATGCAAAATAATATCAAAAATTGTTGCTGGTTGTGGTTGGGATTATTGTATCTTTTATAGAGTCAGAGAGCTCAGGTAAGAAAGAGACCTAAATAGTTAACCTTGTTTAATGGTCTTCAGACATTATATTGGCCATGCTGGTGGATCACAATCACTTGTGAACAAAGTATCAAAGTTTTGCACATCAGAAGGCATTAAAGATTACCATCATGTTAATGTCACTTCCTCTCACTTGCATTCTGATGTATTTTCTTGACTGGGACACAGAGTGAAGGCGCCACTTCCCATAGCCTGTGTATGTCTGCAAACAATATCCATCATTATGATATGGAGGACATAAATGTTGAGAATGACAAGCACCATTAACAGAAGTCCTCCTCACTGTCCACAGGCTCACCCTCGGGGGTCTAGGCTGTGCTGGTGTTAACAACCCTCCTTCTGCTTGGGGGTGTAATGTCAGAGATCTAACAGGCAGCTTGTGGTTTTGTACTTTTACCAGAGAGGTGGGCAGTAGCAGAAGCCACCTACTCTTGAACCTCTGACTTCCAGCCATTGGGCAAGAAAAAGGATCACACTGGTTTTGGGGAATTGCAAACCAATATCCCAGTCCTGTCTTTAGGAGAGGGTCCCATTAGTTGTCACTGCTTTCCATAACTCGTAGGAGTCAGACAAATTTTGTTGGGTACCACCTCTTACATTTGCATAGACAAATTAAGTGGAGAATGCTTCAGTTAATCGAAGTTCATTAATGCATATGAAGAACTTGGAAAATTAAGGCCCCAGCCCACCTAGCTCTCTTATAAGCAGGCTTGCTGGCCCTAATATACAGGTGAGAACTTTATTGCTCCATTTTATTTTACATCTGTGAATAGCATATCAGAGATAGAAAATTCAGCTTCTGTTTTCTTGGCAAAAAATTTCAATTCTGTCCCCTTACAAAGAGACCTGCTAATACTCAACTTCCAGTTCAGGGGCAATTTAAAATAAAGTAAAACAAACACAACACAGGCACATACTCAAAACAAACAAAGAAAAAGCTCATCTTTATTCTATATATCAGATGAAATCAATACATCTCTTTTTTTTACACATGTCACTTTATAGTTTCTAACCTTCTGTTTTACAGTACTTATAAGAGCAAGGTGTTGGATTTAAGATTTTTTGTAGAATATTACTTAACAGCTGAATAAATAGAGGTTACTCATTGAAAAAAAAAAGATTTTCCCTTTTGAGAGAAACCATTAGACATTGCATTGTACACTCAATTATTAACAGTTCTTTCTGACTTCATGCAGTAAATCAGTTTCCAAATGGTGGTGGTGACTCTGCATTACAGCAGGGTGTCACTTCTCTGCACATCTACAACGTGCTAAACACATTTAGAGCTAGGAAGCTAAAAGCAATATAGCATGTTCTATATATTTAGTTAATAATCAAAATAAGGCACAATATTTAAACTGTACTTTAAAGTTTACAAAGCACTTTGTCATGTATTATCTTCTTTGGACATTGCAAAAGACCATCAAAAAAGAAATTGCTAAACAAATTATGTGAGACTCATGCAGTGTAATATTTTGCAGCCATTAAAGCAAGATGAGTGCAAAGTGAAACAATCCCATATTGTTAGTAAAAGAAGAAATTGGAGAACAATACCTACAGATGATTCCATTTTTATTAAAGAGTTATAAAATATGAATATTACATGTACTTGTAAATATATATACATTATGTATTTGTATGAACTTAGAGAAATATGCCTCAAGCTCTGGGATGGTATTGGAGGGGCAGAGAAGGGGCATTGTTACTACTTCTTTCCATATGTACTTCCAGAAGTGCAGTTAGATTATGGATGATTCAACGACTTCATGGTTTTCTGCATTTTACTAAAGAAAGCTTTCAAAAATCTTGGCTTCATTTTAAGGATGAAAAAACAGAGCTCAGAGATTTTCAATGATTTTTGCAAAGTCATGCAGCTTATCCCTAAAATCCAGGCCCCTCATTCTCCAGCACCTGCTTTGGCTACCTCATCCCTGGGATAGAGCATCTGAACTGCAGACGAGGCTGAGGGATACTCACAAGTGTCCATTTCTGCCCCAAGGTGTGCTGCCACCTTAAGACATTTTGGCCTACAGCAGCAGTGTTTTAGCCTAGTTAGCATGGAAAAATGTAAGTTGCTAAATGCCTGTATTTTCTCTTTCTGTGAAGAAGGCAGAGGAGTTAACTGTGTGTGGTTGGAAATTCGGAAATCTGTGTTACTATCTGAGTCGCAGGTGTTGGGTGAGCCACTGAACACCGTATCTCAGTTTCTTCACCTGTGAAAATACTGGGCTGACCTACTTTCTCGGGATAGCTGGGTGGGCTATTCATGATTTAAAACTGCTTTGAAAATACAAAGCTCCATTGAAATTGTTTGTCAAGAGTTTCTCCTGGCTCACGCCTTCCTTCCTTCCTTCTCATGCCCTCCTCTGGCATATGAGCCCCAAAGACTTGATATTTTTTCTATCTGATCTAAAAGCTTACAAAATTCAGCAGTAATTTTCCAATTGGAAAAATGTCTTCTAGTATTTGCTTCAAATGAGAATGGAGTCACTATTTCTTCCAAACCTGAATGTAAAGAGTGTGTGTGTGTGTGTGTGTGTGTGTGTGTGTGTGTACAGATTTTTAAGACAATCAAGCCTGAAGGCAGTGTGGGATTCTAGCACCAGGTGGGCACTTCTGGGTTTCATCTGGCATTGAGAGGCTTGACATCACCTGGACAGTAAGAATTAGTGGTACAGTCTTCAGGGTAAGGGAAGAAACTATTCTCTCTTCTTCTGTCTCCCATCATGCACTTTACCTGCCTGTTGTGGTTGCCCTCTCTGCCGGGCTGGGCGGAAAGTAGAGGCAAAGCTCCAATAAAGCACCATGGAAATAAAGGAAAAAGATCAGGAAAAGGAAGGCAAGAGTTTGCTGGAGTTTTCCACACCAACTGAAATGTTGTTGAGTGAAGAGAAAAGCCTGCACCAAGGGTAGAGTTCCTCCTCCTTCTACCACCCACCTCAGACCATGACAGGGCCAGGGATGCTCAGAAGGGGGTGTGGGTGGTCACACACAGGCCTACACCCACGGAGCACCGCATCACAGGTATGGTGTGGTTTGGGGAGTGCTGGCCTTCTGTGTTACAACTGGAACCCTCTTCAGTTTCCCTCTCTTCTTTTACGTTTGCATAGTTTCAGAATTTTCTCAATGTCAATTTGAGTTTTTGGTTAGTGAAAATGCCCTTCCCTATATGTACTACACTCTCCTTGGACCATAAACATCTTGTAATTCTCTCAATACCTACAGTAGTGCTTTGTGTATAGCAGGAAATTCAGAATGACTAATACGAATACTTCTAGATGCTGTCCAGGGTGCGTCAACTGCTCTGTGACTCTGGGATCGTAGCTCCAGGCACCTGCCAGCCTGCTCCGGTATTGGGAATAATTTTTTGTTTAGGTGGTTTTCTTTGGTTAGTGATCATCCCCAAGCACACACATGAAGACCCCAGAGAATCTATTTTAAGCAAAAGAGAATTAAGCTTTCTTCCTCTCTGACATGCTGTTAGATTCTTTTAAGTTGTGTTTTCTTAGATTTTTGAGAAAGAAAGAAATCTTCATGGTGTTCTAGCCCAGTGGGCTTTCTGAGCTACTGGTGGGCTTTCAAAGTCTCTTCCCAGCTTCTTTCTGAGGCGGGCTCCCAGTGTGTGGTTAATATCCTCTCGGGACTCGGACCACAGGCCCCCCTGAGGCAGCCCACTCCCTTTCTGAACAGCTCTGTCTGAAAGAAAGGTCTCCACCACAGTGAGTGGAAATATGTCCACCCTGTCTTATGGAGGGGATTCTGTCTTATGTGAGAATATGCCTGATCTTCTTGAAGACAACTCTCAAGTGCCTCCTCTGCCTCGTAAGGCGTCCCCACATCTCTCCTCCCAGCAAACAGCTGATTGGCTGCTGCAGGTGTCATGCTTGCCTTGTGGGATAGAGAAGAATTTGTATGACTCCTAGAACCCTGGAGCAGGCCCGTTTGTGGAAGAAATGTGAACATTCTGTACCTCTCTCCTTTGCACTTGAAGAGTCCATGCCCATTACTTGTGCTGAGGACGGGCGCTCAGGGCGTGTGCCCAGGCAGGGCCACCTCCCTTCACATCATCCAAAAGTGCCCTGGGATGCAGGCCAGTGCACACTCCACACCTGCTTCCTACCTGTGGCATGAGCAAGAGTGAGCCTTGGCCGGATGACTGACAGTAATAACACTAATGCCTGACTTCTTACACCACAGCCACCACCCTAGGAGCTCATAATTCAAAGTATAAGGAGAAGCATGGTTTTCTCTAATGTAAGACTTCAGTTTAATTTAGCTGGTAAGAGTGATTACAAGTCATCTACGTGTTTCTGGGTCTGGTGCACTTCATGGTGAGGGTCATCATGTTCTTCACCGCTGGAGATGCTCATAAAGACAGCAGAAGGAGACCAGAAGGATTGTATAGAGCCAGGCTAATGGAGGTTTGGGTTCTCCTTTTGTTTTAAAGTTAGTCATAGAATTATGGCCTATGGAGATTAAAGCACCTAACACATCACCGGTTCCAATCCTTAACAGTGAAGGATAAATAAGTAGGTAGTATGTTCTCTCTGGGCTCATGCAGTAAGGATTTTGATTTAGGGTGGTTTGTGTAGGACTGCAAGAGGCATATCCAAGAATATCTTGTGTGAACTATCCTATAATCTTTGATTCTGGAGGCAACACGTCAAGAATTACTCAAGGCTTGAGCTACCTACAGCAGGAAATTCAAGTGCTGGCCTGTAACATTTAGTCAATGTGATTCTCCCAATGTCTTCTCCTCAGCCTCTCAGGTTGGGTCACTCTCTGGGTCCCAGCTGTGTTCCTTGGCAGCAAAGCCAGGTCAGTGAATTGTGATAAAGTTTCCACTTTCCCCACTTTGATGTATTTACATAAATTGGGTCTCCAACTGTAAGAACTAATGCAACAAATGACTTCCAACACATGCACAATAAATAAAACTCAAATGTACAGTATAGGGTCTTTTTTCTTCAGTACATCTTCCTCTCTCCTTCCTTCCTTCCTTCCTTCCTTCCTTCCTTCCTTCCTTCCTTCCTTCCTTCCTTCCTTCCTTCCTTCCTCTGTCCCTCCCTCCCTCCCTTTCTTCCTTCATCCCTCAAACATTTTATGAATGCCTATTTCATGCCAGGCATTGTGCTGGGCACTGGGGACACAGGTGAGATGGTGTGAAGGTTCAGCTGTGAAAACCCAGTGTATGGACTGCTGCAACAGAGGGTGCAGGGGCACACTGGGGAGAGGGCTGGGGTGATGAGGGTGGGGTGGAAGGCAATGGGGTAGACATGACCCTTCAACTGAAACTTGAAAGATAGAAAGGTGTCAGCCTGATGACTGAAGTAAAGAAAGGCATAAGGGTAGAGGGAACAGCATATGCAAAGGCACTGCCAGGGAGGTAAGAGGAATATAGGAGAAAGGGCAGGCACAGGAACGTTAGAAAGAAGAGATGATGATTCGTGTTAAATGGCACAGGGTCAGGTAAGAGCAGGACTGAAAAGTGTTCCCTGGTGACTAGCCAGAGCTCTTGTCCCTGCACACAAGCCTATGGCATTAGAGCATCAATTGCATGGAATTGCAGAGTTGGGGGAGATCTTGGAGACCCTCAAGTCCAGTCTTCCCCCCAACATGGGAACCTTCCTATGACCTTCATATCAGGTTTTTCAGTCTTAGCTTCATCACTTCCAGAGTCATGAAGTACAACCAAGTCCCTTCTCACATCCCCCAACTGGGGACCTGGCCCACAACCTAAGCATGTGCCCCAACTTGGAATTGAATCAGTGACCTTTTGGTTCCCAGTCTGATGCTCAATCCACTGAGCCACACCAGCCCAGGCACAACAACTACCAATTATTGAACACTTATTATGTGCCAGATACTGTGGACACATAAGGACAGCTGGTTGTTTGTTTGGTTTTAGGGGATAAGCTGTGTTTATTATAGTCTAGGGCTTATAAAAAGAGACTGGTAAGCACTTAGAACTAGAACACACAATTTAAACAGCAAAGATTGGTAAAGCATACAGAAGACAGTGTCAGGGGCTTTACGTATATTTTTCATTTCATCAACTTAGAAACTGTATTTAGGTACATGTACAGATGCAGTTCTTTCTCTTTGCAAACCACGGAACCTGATGCAACTAACTTATGCAAAAACACAGTCTATTAGAAAAACATGGGTTAGCTCACAGAACTAAAGAAGAAGCTGAACAACCAGGCCCCAAGAAGGACAGCAACCTGGTAGCTCAGGAAATGCAGCAGCAGGCTCTAAAGGGCAGCCGTTTTCAGGATGCCATCCTTAGAAGAAACCATTTTCCAACCACTTTATTTTCTTTTTAAAAAAATTATTTACTTATTTAGAAAATGTATTTTTCAGTTATAATTGACACAGTCCAGTCATTTTCCTCCCCAGAGTCACTGTACCCAGGATTAGAAATCCACAGAGGCAAAGTTGGATCGTTCAGGCATTGGCAGGCCACCCTGATTGACGCCAGGACTTCACTTACACTGTGGAAAGTCGAGGTGCTTTTACTAACACAGTGAGAGAGAATGCTGAGGGGACCTAAACAGCAGTCGTCCATCAGCACAGCTGATGCTATCCCCGTGCACAGATCAGGAAACTGTGACTCAGAGAAGCCAAACAACTCTCCCACAGCTATACAGACAGTGCACGACAGGACCAAGGGTTCAACTAGACCTTCTGACTTTAGAGTCTGGGTGCTTTCCATTCCTTCTCATTGCCTGTTTGCCTGAACTGCATGTGGATATTGCATTTGGAGTCAAGCCATATCTGGTAGGCTGAGACGTTGCTGTTAGTCCCAGAGCTGGGTCACTCTCCTCAGTTCCTATCCCAATTTCTAGGGAATATCTCCAGAAATAGCTTCCTGTCTCTTTACAGGAGCCTATCTTGCTGTGAGGAAATAGCCATGTGCTGCTTTCCTAGTGGGAGACAAGAGAATGTTAAACCACAGCCTGTCTCTCCAGTGTCTACCCATTAACTCTGTTTTGCCCTGAGAGCAACACACAATACTCCCTTCTCCACATACTGACCTTCCAAATATTTTAAAAGAGCTATTGTCTACCCAGATCCTGTCTTTACAAAGCTAAATATCCTCATGCCCTTAACGATTCCTCATCCTGCTATCCCATGTAACCACATGGGGATAATTTCCATATGTCGGCTAATTCTCCAAGACTTACATCAGATGAGAAACTGGCCCTGTATGAAAAGAAGCCATTTCCCCTTGCTTTCTTTTTCTGATCCATTAGATTTCATATAAACCCTTCTGATGACTACCTGATGTTTTCAAACTCAGCTGCAACCCAATATGACTCACTAGGTAAAATTCTCTTTCTTCAGTCTTCGTTTACTGTTTCCCACAGCCCAAGGCCCCCCAAAACGCCCTTCAGCAGCCATAGCCAATGGGCAATATATGTTCACAAAAATGCCAACTTTGGGTTTCTTGCCATGTTTTATTTTACATATAATCATATGACTTTTTTAAATCAAGGATTTTTTGTTCAATGTAAATAATTTTAAGCTTAAATAGCTATAATCATATCCTCCAAAGAAAATATCCTGAAAGGTAGTTGAAAGTGTTGTATGCCAGACCCCCCCCCTACAATCTCTTAATTGTTCTTTCCATTTTTTTTAAAAAAGAAGAAAGTAGACATTTGAAAATTGTTTTGAGGTTTTGAGCATTTGCAGGGAATTTCCTCACAAAAACATTAGTTGTGCTGTGTCTGAAACAAAGTGTCTGATTATATAAACAGTCATGGAACCTCAAAGTTTGATTTGGAAGAAACAGAAGAGAAGGAAAATTGCAAATGTAGGGAATGAAGTTTAGGATTTTTTTGGTCAGAGTCCTATAGCGGTAGGCAGCTCTGAAGACTGGGCCTGGCATGTCACAAAATTAAATAAATACTGGAAGAGTCGGACTGAGTGAATTTCTGTCCTAGGCTCAGCATGTGACCAGCCACAGTCAAATATTCCCATTCTCCTGCTCTTCAGAACATGAATCAAAATCAACCACACGCAATCTGCACGTCATGGAAAATGAACTGAACTCCAACAGTGGAGGCTATTGCCTGAGCTCTGCCATCAACGAGTGATGTATCTTTGAACAAATTACTACATGATTTGGAGTGCCCCTGCCATAAAACAGTTGGTCAGTGACCAACACTCTAGAGAGATAATCTTTAAGGATAAGTTTGTGATAAGAGGAAAGAACAGTCTCTATTACCATATTGTGTTGTTTCTCTGAAATGAAGAAAATGAGTCTTTCCCAGATCTCTGCTTGATAGACTTAATACATGCAGGCTAAAGAGTAAATTGCTAAATGCAAGTGGTAGCTTGAGCAGATTTATAAAATATAGAACCTCAGAAGTGGAGGGCTTGCTAGAAGTCACTTGGTGCGAACCTCTGCCTGATGCAAAAATGCCTCTGCAAGACCACGGAGCAGTGGTGTCTAAGGTGAAGGCTACTTCAACACATGGGGGAAGGGCTCCTGTTGCTTTCCAAAGCAGCTCATTCTATTCCGACATGGTTCTAAATGTTATACCCTTCCTACTTTGAACTGAAATTCACTACCTGTTGGTGTAGGGTATATCCTCTAGAACTACAGAGAATAATACCTGCAACATCCCTAAACTTCCCCAATTCCTTTCAACTGCTCTTCACAGCACATAATTCCAAGACCCTTTACTTTGTTGGTCACCCTTTTAGTGCACACCCCATTTTGCTGCAATCCTTTGTGCATAATTTGAATCTAATCCTTCCATTGGGTGAGCATCCCAAACATGTGGAAGCTGAGACTCTAAGTTTTATGAGGGCAAAAGCAGTATTTGTTTCACCAGCAACTAGTAATTTCTGAAATGTTGTAGATACTCAAAAAATATTTTCTAAATGAATGACTCTGATCTTTTCTTTAGCTGTCTTGGATAGAAGTCCAAGGAATGTCAAAAGTCTAGCTTCTCCTAATAGATTGGAAATCTAGCCTTTTGTGTTTTAACTTGAATAAAAGGAGTAGCTCTTTCTCTTGTAGGAAGAGCCATGTTAGACTTACTAGAAGGCTGGAAGGCTGGTAACTTGTGCTTTAAAATGTTAAACTATGTGGAAACATCTTTACCAGAGAATCATTTCAACATTGAACAACTTTGGCTCAACACATGTTGTACTGATGTTTTTCAGTGTGCCTCTGTGATTCCTACAACTAGTGTCTTTTGGCTAATAAAAGAAAGATTCGTAAGTCAGTAAAAGAGGAGCAGTGGAATTTTGCCATGCTCCATATGTAAAGTAATCACCTGAAATCTGCAGAAGACCACCTCTGGCACCTGGCTCCAGAGCTAAAGTGGATAATTCACTAATTACTTTGTTGTGTACCCCTCTAAGTGACTTTTGGGATGGTTGTATGTTTGGGGACTTCCAGTGGACTGAAACACAGCTAATTTGACATGATTTGTGTTCACCTGAAAAGCACACAAAACAACACGTGATTTCACCTCAACCAGCTTCCATGAACAGACTCTGGCTTTTCCTTAAGCAGGGGATCTAAGTCTTGTCTCTACCACACCCAAATACCAACAGAATATCTGACTTAACTCTCTGGGAAGTGCTGTCCATCAGCAAGAACTGCACTTTGAGGACAAGAAAACAATCTATTAATGGGATTTATTATCCTCCTTATCATTTCCAGTTCTAATGGGATTAAGTTAACATCAACATACTTTTCTGTGGCGCTTTCTCACACTGGGCTGTGTGGGTGTGTAGACATGTGCACTTTGTCACATTTTATACTTTTGCAAATAGCCAGGAGACTGCAGAAGTCATAGCCAATCAGTCCTCTGGTTCCTGGCAAGAAACAAACTGAAGGAAATCAACTTTAAAAGCTTTTTTGGCCCCTCACATTATTATTAAGCTAAACTTAAAAATATATGAGACGCAAAAGTAGGCAGTATACTTTCCAAAGAAACTAGCCTGAAACTATTTAGAGACATATCCACAAATTCTATTTAAAAAAGAGTTCTCAATATCTTCTCTTCCTAAGATTGAAAATAATCCTTAAAGCCAATATAACTACAGCATTTATTTCCAGTCAACATCTCTTTTGTTCGCCTTCTTCAATGTCAACCTTACATATTTACCACCACTGGAAAACACTGCATATAAACTAAAACCCAACCAAAACTCAAACCAACAAAAAACCTTTTAAAGCAGAAAAGCAAAGACTCAAAATCTTATATGGTTCTGATTCTTAGCAAAGACCAACAGTCTGATCGTCCCATAAAAATATAAATTAAATGGCTAATAACAAAATCTGTTTTTTACTTGGGAACCCTGGGCTGACCTTTTCCTAAGATGACTTCCATTGTTGACACAGAGAAGCAACTCCTATTGAGAGACAGGATTCAGTTTGTAAAGAAATTATTATAATTCAAAGAGGAGATGAAATGTTCACCAACAAACTTTCCATTTTTCTTAAACTTCATAGACCAAAGAAAGCCTCACTGGACTCCGCTTCTGCAACACCTGTGGAAGGATTTCACTAAATGCTTGGGCTCTTTTCCTACTGCTGTTGGTTGGAATCCTCCAGCAAGATATCGCTACTCTGACTCACTCTAGGGACTGAGGATGGGGGCCTCCACATTGCGACGTTCGGGGCTTCTGTTCAAGAAGGTCAGACAGAGTAACCACAATTGGTTAAATGAGGCCCCGGGGAAGAGGCAAAATCATTTTGAGGAAAACTCCCAGGTTTTACTGAAGACTTGTTGATTTTAGTTTCCCTTTTTGCTTTTATTCAAATAAAAGGTTTAGTGTAAGGTGTTTATATGTGGCTTCTTGACCTTCCAAGTGGTTATTGAAAAGTATGCAGTCGGAAGACATTAATCCCAAACTTCCTGTCTCTATAGCATCGGATCATTACAATTTTTTGGTGCACGGAGGACAAGGCAGAGAGCAAAGCACTCCATTGTAATGTTATTTGCTTGTTTATACGTCTGTCTGCCCTACACAGCTGGAAGCTTTATCAAAGGCAAGCACTGTGCCCTTTGCATCTTTTTATCCCCAAAGACTTGTTTAATGCCTGGTACCTAGCCAATAGGTATTTGTTCAGTTAATCTATGAAGGTAAATTGAAAGTATGCCATTAGTGTTTAATTGTCATTACTGGCAAGACCTTCTGTGGGCAAGTAACGGGCCCACGATGGCCCTGGTGTCCACAGTGTCTTTTGAGGCCCAATGTTAAGCCCTTTTTCATTCTCCTTGCCAAGCCTGGTGCCTAAGAAGGCCTCAGTTTGATTTCCATATTTGGATCATGCTGAGTGCAGACCCCAATTCTATAATCTATTTCTTTGTGAGGCTGTTGGCATCTCTGGAGTCAGGAAGTAACATCTGCTTCAGTGAGTTGATTACCAATGAGAAAAAAGAGGTAAAGGCCAGCGTTAGGTGGGGTCTGGCTTAGCTTCAAAGCAGGCATATGGCTTGTATCTTAATGAGAGAGTTTACATTTTCAGGGAAGATACATCTGAAGGGCAAATTAACTGGTTCAAGACTGAGTACATAAGTAAAATGTTCCCAATTACATTGCTTTAAGTCGATGGCACATTGTCCTGTGAAAGCCCTGAGTTCTAAGTTCCCACTGCAGCACTCTTGTTGGGGTCTTGGTTGCTGAACTCTGGATTATTACAGTGGTTCCTCTTGTGATCTACCTTTGCTAGATGTCTCTTTGCACCACATCCTGCTCCACAAAGTAATATATTAATCTCTTTAAAACACTGTTTTTATTTGCTCAAACACCATCAAGCCTTCCCTCTGTTCCTGGCATTTAAGTATTTCCATGACTGTCTGGTCTTAATTCATATTTTCATTCTACCTCACAACAGAGTTTCAATCCAAATCTCCATCCCACCAGCCTGGTACACTGACCTACACATAGTTTCCTGATTCCTTTCTGCTGTCTCTGTCATATTTGCCCACAAATTTATATTGATGTTGCTTCATTTTTCTAAGTTCTGCCCATCCTTCCAGGTTCAATTCTAGCTTCATTATGCACCAAGTCTTCTGTCGTCATTCTAGTCCTCAACATCACTTCCTTCTCTGAGCAGTTAAAGAACTGTAGGACACTGGGAAGAGACTCATATGTATCTATATTTTTAAATATCCTTTGATTCAAACATTATTCAGCTGGACAAAAGCATAGGTTCTTTAGAAATCTCTACATCAGCTTACACCCTGTATAATGTGGACACCTCCTATGATGCAGAGAACAGAGACTCCATCTAACACGATAAAACCGGTGTGGCAGGATGGGATGTTTTCTCCCCTTCATCTCATTTGTTCCTTCCCATCGTTGTTTCTTTTAATCAGAACAACACTTTAGAGTAAAGTTGTGAGGAGTGAGTAGTATCAGCCAGAGAGAGGTTTTAGTCTTAAGGGGACTCTACTCTTAAGAAGAGAAAGATCTAGCTGAAAAGAATCTGCTAACTCAGATTTGAGTGGCGACAGCTCAAAGTGGGACTAGCTGGTTTGAGTGTAAGGAGTGGTGGTGGAATGAAGTGGAGTTCCCCAAGAAGAAATGGGTAGAAAAGGATGGAGGAGGGAATCCCAAGGGAGAGGGTGTTCCCAGGCACCCAGGCAAGGTAGGACAACACAGCTGAAGGGGACTTGAAGAGGAGAACAAAACAGATGACAAACACCTGCCACATCCTTTACCGTATGTAGATTCCTGAGCAGCTATGAGTAAGACAGAGTTATTTCTGGTGGTGGTCTGATCATGTGCCCATTTTCAGGACACAGAGACTAACAGCAGGAGTACTCCACCCTGTAAGGAACCAGATCTGGGGGCCCAGGCAAAGAGACTCCCCTATGGAAATATCAGGAAGAGGAGTAGGTGGTGGTAGAGATAAATATGACATCAAGGGAAAATCTAGCTGATTGGTTCATGCAGCTGTAACAGAAGGGAAGACCATTTATCTAATGGCAGTTACATTTACTTTAATGGAAATGTCTAGGAGAAAATAAGCTCTGAAGTATTAGACTTAAACCCAAAGTCTAAACCTTGCCGCTTATTCCATGAGTATTCTTGGCACTTATATGTAAGACCTTGTTCTTCAGAACACGTTTTAACAACATTTTTGATGGCCACCCACACTAAAAATTATCTTACACAGGCTAACATTTCATGGGAAAAAATTCTTACTAAGGATAAGTGTGATGCATTTTGAGATTTCTATTCTAGTATTGTCTTTTTATTTAAAAAATTCTGGCCAACACCTACTAAACTGACTTCTCGACCTATTGATGGGAAAACTATGTTAGAGCAATTAGACATGGCTGATTTTGAAGGCCATAAGACAAATGCTGAGAGAAACACAGCAAACCTAGCTCTAAGAATTTTCTGAGGGATCACCAGTGGTATATGGGAGGGAGACTTTAAAGGTTTCTTATGAGTTTTAAACTGTATCTTTTATTGTTTTGACCCTAAGGTGCAGGTAAACTCCTCAAGAAGGCACACAAGGATAGATGGACTACTTAGGAACAGGGGCATAATCTAGAATTTGACAGTCTGCATCTCATTCCACAATGGTCCTTGGAGGAAGAACAGACATTCCAAACAGACCAAAGCTCATTCTCTGCCCCTAGGACCATGTCTTCATGGAAGACTTCCATAAAGAAAGGGCACAATAAAATTTTCATCACACATTTTGAGATTAATGAAGTCTAGAATAGTGGTTTCCAATTTTAAAGGATACTCTTCCTTTTGATAACCATGTGCTCACATTTGTAATCATATACCCAGATTCAGATCTTAGATGTTTCTCTCCTACCACTCCATTGGTGGTTACCTGTTCTAGACAATGAATAAATAGAAAAAGAAATGAGCATTTGCTAAAAACCATTAAGCTTCAAGCACATACTATAATTTATTTCACTTAAATTATGTAGCAGTTTTGAGATAGGAGTTATTTTTCCCACTTCAGATGAATAAACAAGAGCTCCATGAGTTTAGGAGATTTATCAAAGACTCAGGGCTAGGATATTCCAAAGCCAGGACCGCATCCCCCGTCTGGATGATTCAGAAGTCTACGTTCTTTCCATGCCTTCAAAATAGGTCATAAATGGAAGTTAGGCCTCAGGTGTTGGTGAGATGGATACTAGTCTGAATACAAATGTTAGCTCTTCTGAAACTCCTGATAATATTGGTCCAGTCCCTGGAGTTTTAGCTTTTCCATTTCTAAAATTGGGATTATGCCCTCTTCACAACAGGACCATCAAGAAGACTAAAGTGAGGTAATTTATATGAATTATAAGCTGTGGACTATTTTATTAATGTGGGTTACTGCTTAATGCTTTGGCTTCCTGTAAGAAGTAATGGCTTTTATAAATTACCTAGCTCAATAAATTTTCCTTTCCTTTCTTCTTCCTTAAAGTGTTATGTGAGAAATCCACACTGTAGCAACACAATAAAGCCATGTAGATAAATGCTAGACTGGCAAGATACAGGGCAATATGTCAGGTGTAGTCAGGAGGACAGGGTCCGGAGCTTGAAAGTCCCATGTTTGCTGACGTATTTCTGCCTTGGATTCCTGTCTATAGATCACATGAGTGACATCCAATGGTGAAGGTTTAAATTCAGGTTGCCAAGCAGCAATTTTAGAAAGGGCCTCTTTCTTTACCTTTGGAGAATTAATGTGAAGCTGGCTCAAGTAACATTTCCATCTCAGTCTGTCCCAGATAACCCCAGAAGTATGTATTAGCTTGTGGGGGCGGGGGGGGGCGTCAAGGAGGTAGGAGACACTGAGTTCCTATTCAAATTAGAGGTCAGTAATAATATTTAACTCCCCCCCTCCACAGTATCAGTAGGTGTTGTCATCTTCTTCAAATGCTTTCCCAGTACTCCAAGTGCCTCAATTCCACTTCACTACAAGAATATGCTATAGTTTATTACGGATGTCTGAACTAGACTCTCTCAGTTGCCTGGAAGTCAGAGGACCAAAGGAATGAAGACTTGCTCTTTCAAAACCTCTTTCTTATCCAGCATTTCTGCCACAGCTGCTGGATTTCCACCCCAATCACTTACAAATCACATTCCTTTCTTCTGTCACTTCTTCTCAACTACATTTTATCTGCATCTTCTTTTACTTATGCAACTTTGTCCCTCAGTTCATAGGGAAGATCTGTTTGAGAGTGTTGCTGAGGAGAATTCTCAACTGCAGTTCAGAGGAACAGGATAGGACTCTTGATCAAGTCACTGCCAAGGACCAACTTCAGGATACAGTAGAGAGAACATTTTCTTGGTGTCAGAAGACCTGAGTCCTTTTCCCTGAAAAGGGCAGGGGTAGGAAAGTCTTAACATATCTCTCAGCATTCTAAGGATAAGTGAGCTACCAAAAGTAAGTATGCCTTGTAAAGTATAAAATGCTTCCCAAATGTAAGAGAGTTTTTGTGTCAGAGGCTGGAGATCCCAAGACTCACCTCTCCCCTTTTCTGTTTTGACTGATAGAGAATAAGTGTAAAGATAATAAGCCAAAGGGAACCAGGTATAGTCTTTGCAGATGGCAGAGAATACACCCAACATTCCTCAAAAGTCAGTGGTTGGTAATATCTGGGTTAAAGAATACATCTTGGCCTGGAGGCCAACATGGAATCTTTCTAATACTTACCTGGAAACAGATCATATGTTTTACCTGATTGACTTGGTCTGTGGAACAGGCTCCAAATCCACTTTTCCAAATAACTGTGGTCCTAGGAGCAGAAAGAAGCTCTTCAGCTGAACTATGGAGAGACTACTAAAACCATGGCTCCTGAGTGACACGGGCTTTGGCCAATCAGCTTACTCTTACTCCAATGGGGAGGAAAGCATTAGGTAAGTGAAGAAAAGCCCCCAACAATCCCCAAGGGATGAGAGAGCAGAATTTTAATGGAATATAGTTCTCCCTTTTTTAATATTTCCTGGAGGGACCAATGATATAAAAATTCATATTTGTACATGCAAAGCAAAAAGACTCATAATTAACTTAGATGACTGAGTTCTCTATTCCATCTTGGTCTCTCAATTACCCTCCCTAGATCTGGTTTATTGTGATTAGTTGGAAACTATATTGTATGTAAAAGTGCAGGTTCAGGATCAAGGGTGATAAAGATCAAGAAGCTCCAAATGGGTGGCTTAAAGGAAAGTGCAGAAGCCTTAGGTCCTTTTAATGAGTTACACTTACCAGTTATTATATCCACTCACAGTAACAAAATACACTTAGAGCTATTAAAAAAACCTTATCCTTACAATTCATGTAGGAAAAATAATTTATGACCTTAAATTTAACAGCTACGACCCCCATGTTCCATTAAAACAATTGTTTTTGTCACACAGGTTTTCTCAGGGACACAATAATCATATTATAGAAGACAAACAATATTTTATTCATCACATATCTGCTATGTATCTGACATATGATAGATGTCATGAGGGATTCAGAATTGAACAAGACATGGTTTATACTCTCTAAATAGTCAGTATGAGAGACAATGGAAAGCCAAAAATAAAATAACATGAACTAAATGTATAGAGCTATAACTCAAGTTGGAATGGGGTAAGTGCTTGGAGTGGGGTTCATGGATATATTAATTAATAGAATGATTACTAGTTTAGGGATAGGAAGGACTGTGGGAAGGTCAGAGAGACTCACGAAGGACTTCAGGGAGGAGATAGCATTTTAGCTCAGTCTTTGAAAGGTGGGTATTATTTAGATGTATAAAGAGATAGGTAAGAAATGATAGGCAAAGGGAATAATGAGAGAAAGGCACTGGATAAGGTGCAAATCAGAGAGAGGAGCTCCCATTGGCTAAGTTGTGTGGCTCACCAAGAAGAGCATGAGAAATAGGAAATTCAGTAGACCACATAGAGGAGAACTGTTCATGCCAGGTAAGGGATCTTGGACTCTGCCCTCTATGGCAGTGTGGCTTTGTAGCAAAGCCTGGAGCAAAAACTGCAGGATCTCTTGCCTATTTGGTATGTATAAACCTTGACTTTCCCCGAAAAGAACTGGAGATGAAGGGAGGCTCTTTGGGAAGCTGCCAGGAAGGAGTTGTGTTTGCCCGAGCTAGGATGGCAGCTGTGAGAACGACAAGGAGAGAATAAATGAAAAATGTCAGTGCTGCTCAGAAAGAACTGATGGGATTTGATACACTTGTCAACCCAGTAACTCATGAACCATTTACTTTAACAGAAATTTCCCTCAGCCATATAAGTTATAAATCTTCTAAATTTTTTATTTTTAATCTTCACCCAAGGACATGTTTACCAATTTTAGAGAGAGAGGAAAGGACAGAGAAAGAGAGAGAGAAACATCGATGTGAGAGAGAAACATCAATCAGTTGCCTCCTGCATGTGCCCACTGAAGGGGGTTTGAACGTGCAACCTAAGTATGTGCCCTGATTGGAGAATCAACCTGCGACCTTTTGGCACATGGGTTGATGCTCAATCAACTGAACCACCCAGCCAGGGCATAAATCTTTTTTTAAATCAAGAACAAATATTAAAATTATTCAGGCAAACACAAGTTGGTTTTCATCCATTCATTTTCAAGGACGGCTTATTGTGCTGCCCCATCCATAGAGCTAGGCAATACTCAGGGAGCACAGGAGTTTCAAACCTGGCGCTCACCTTAGCTTGCCCTCAAGAAGTATCTTTTTATTTCTTTCGCATACATGGCCACATGTACCATCTTCTTGGCACAAAGTGTTCCAAAGCTGTAAAGTAGTTTGAAGATCATTAACTAATCCAAACTTTAGAGAAGAGGGAGTTGGAAGACACCCCAATTTCTGGACTCCAGGTCAGATCCCAAAAGAAGTAGGTAATAAAACCCCTTTCAATAAACTGAATTTTCTATTTCTCTGTCAATGTTGGGACCCCTGCTGTGTTTTATTATTCTCTTTTTCATTCTGGCACAATATTAACATCAGAGCTCATTATAGATCAGTATTCAGATGTGGAAAAATCAATCATTTACAAAAAGAATGCCAGCATCTTGATAGAGAACCGCAGAGCCACTACTGTGGGGAAAAAGCAGAGATTCTGGGTGTTCGCTATCTTGTTTAATTAATTGTGCACAGTAACTTTTTACTCAAACAGCTAATATTTTATTTACAACTCACATTGTAGAGTCAGGTAATTATGACTTTCTGTTTGTGGCTGGAAATTAAAAATATAATTATAACTCAATAATGCCCATAGGAGGTTGTTGGAATAATCAAAACATAATTTAGAAATTCAGAAATGGGTCTGAAGGGTCAAAGAGAAAAAGATATGTAAAATGTGTTATCCTTCTTTAAAAATCTTAACCCAAGGATATGTTTATTGATTTTAAAGACAGAGGAAGGGGAAGAGAGAGAGAGAGAGAGAAAGAGAGAAGCATTGATGTGAGAGAGGAACACTGACTGGTTGCCTTCCATACACACTCCAAACTGGGGTTGAACCCGCAACATTTTGGTGTATGGGATGATGCTCCAACCAACTGAACCACTTGTCCAGGGCAAAGTGTATTAATTATCTTTTTAATAAACTCATACTCCCTGAAGAAATTCAAAAAATGCTAATACTGTGACACGAGTCATTAAATTTATAAAGAGGATTAATGGAATGCAGCTTTGGCAAAGTTTAGCTGAGCTCTTTTTGTGTGCCTCATATTTTTGATGACTCTGTTGTGTGCTTTCTGCCCCCGTCCGAACACAGTACTAGGGTTTCTCAAACTCCAATGGGCTCACAGATCGGAAGAGCATCATGTCAAAATACAGATGCTCATTCGGGAGCCTGCATGAAGCCTGGGATTCAGGCAATGCTGCTGGTCCCAGGACTGCGTACTTCTCTGCTCTGACTCCATGGAACCTGGCCACCTTCCCAGGATTTCTACATTCATGATGCAATTTTTTCAGTGTTTCCTGAAATCCTAGGGAATATTGAGTATTGTCGAGGGTTCAAGGAAGAGTCCAAAAATAGACTCAGCAAACAGGGCTGGAAGCTGAACCACTCTGCTACAGCAGGCCCATGTTTTATGGGTTTAACTTACAGGCTATTGTTCAAAGAGTTTTGGTGCTTAAAAAGAAAAAATCTGGAAATGATGGCTTTATACTTTCTATCTTCTCTTCAAGGAAAGCTAATCCTCACTGACAACTTACAATGCAACAGGCTTAGGCCACGGGGTTGATCAAGGCCACACATTTGGGAAGCTGTGGAGAAGATAGGATGAGGTCCCAGAGCTGCCTCCTCTTTCCTAGGCCTGGAGTATTTCGCAGCACCTTGCTTCCCTCCTGTCCTGCTTCTATGCTGTGTCTTAGCCTCAAGGGGTTTAGTTCTGCTTTCTCTGGTGGGAGCTAAATGTTATGAGAAACTATTCAGCATTAGCCAATGCTGAACTCTGTAAACAAACAGTGGACAAGACTTTAATAAAAAGTAATATATTTAAAAACTAAAGTTAGGTTGTCAATTCATTTCATTTCTCTGGTACCGGGAAACGAGGGACATGGAGGCCAGGCAATTTGATGCTGCTGTTCCCAGTGCGAGTTGCCAGAATTAAAGGCTTAGCAAGCCTCTGGGTCAGCAAACTGTGGTCCATGGATGGCCCACAAGCTGTTTTTTGTATATTTTTAAGAGTTATAAAAAAGATTAAATGATAGAAACAATATATATCCAGGAAGTCTAAAATATTTATTGTTTGTTCTTTTATTGAAAAAGAGTATTGATTCCTGTTCCATTCCTGATTTGAACAAAACGAAACAAAACAAAAAAAAACTTAACGGCTCGAACTCGATGGGAGTTCTCTCAACCTTATAAAATGTGTTCACAAAGAATCTATAATTAACATCATATCTCGTGGTGAAAATCTGAAAGTTTTCCTTCTAAGATCATAAAAAGGGCTTGGATGTCCACTTTATTTCTATTCAGCATTGTATCAGAAGTTCCTTTAGTTTAATAAGGCATGGAAAAATTCAAGGCAGTCAGATCGGAAAGAAAGAAGTAAAATTGTCTTTATTCCCAGATGATTTTATAATCTAAATAGGAAATCCTGTAGAATCTGCCAAAAACTACAATAAATGAGTTTGGCACAGTTACAAGATATCATATATAAACATTAATTATATGTCAATATATTAGCAACAAACAATAGGAACTTCAATTTTAACATTTTCAATAACATCAAAATGTGAAATACTTAGGGATCAAGTTCACAAAACACAAAACATGGTGGAAAGAAATTGAAGAAGACGTAAATAAATGGAGAAATATAGTGTGTTCATGAATTGTAGAAATCAATATTGTTAAAATGTCAGTTTTACTTAGAATGATGTATAGATTCCAATTTTAATACAAATTAAAATTCAGCAGGATCTTTTAGACAACCTGAGAAGCTAATTATGAATTTATATGGAAATGCAAAGGGCCTAGAACAGTCAAAACATCTTTGCAAAAGGACAAAGTTGGATGAATTACACTACCTGGTAGAGATTTTTAGAAAACAAACAAACACCTATGAAAGTGAACTGGGGGAGATACTGACCTTCATTGCACTTTGCAGTTGTGAGGATAAATTGAAATGTTTTTCAGCTCTGACATTGCATTTTAAGGCACACACTGCAAACATAAAGATGGGTGACATGGCTAAATATCATACTAGTTTTGAAACTGTTGAAGTAACTAGTAGCATTTAACCTAGAAGAACCAATGGTTCCTGAAAGAGATCCAAAGATTATATTGAAAATGTAATGGGTTTTCATAACAGGAGATATAGTTGACTTATTCTGTGTAGCTTTAGAGGAAAGAGACTGGAAATATAGGAGGCCGAGAAGGGCAAGGGAAAACTTGCTAAAAACGGAATGAGCTGCTTTGTGAGGTGGTGAGCTCTCCATGGCTAGAGGAATTCAAGCAGATGCTAGAAGTCATGAAACAGACCAGGGTTTCTCACATTGTAGTTTGAGGTCCACTTGCACAGAGAAGGTGTTAAAAGTTCAGATTCTTGAGTCACATCCCAGACTGTAAATTTGCATCTCTGAGGATAGGATCTAAGAATTTGCACCTCAACAAGTGTGCAGGTGATGTTTATGTTCATTAAATTTGGAAATTGCTGGTTGAGATAACTGACAGAGATCCTTTTGAATTAAAAAAATTTCTGATTTTCCCTCTCTTTTCCCAAATTTTTTTTAATCATTCATTCTATTGGGTCAATATGAGAGGTATTCTATAATTTGCAATTAATTCTGCATCCTGAACAACTCCATGGCAAATGAACCTTTGGGCAATGTTGAATAGTGGGATGACTCAATGTGTTGTCGTGCATGTGATTACTGTCATGATAGAGCATCAGGACCGCATACCGATTGCTACCTCAACCTTGGTGTCAGGATTTCAGCAATGGGTGGAACCAACTGTAGCCTAATATCCACAAAGAAACACCGAAGAATGGCCTCACCACAGGGTATGCTGTGGCCATGACATTGACTGCCTTGAGCTGTTGACTCAGCTTATTGTCCAAGTCACAACTCTTGGCTAAAGAATTCTTCAAAGGACATCCTTAAATATAGTTCATGAACTTGGAGTTACACCCATTAAAAAAAGTAACATTTTTACTTTCAAGTTAAAAAAGAAACAAAGAATTACCACCTGACATCCAAATGTAGTTTCATGGCAGGAAGACACATACCATTCAGCTGCATTGCATATACAATTACACTCCCCATAAACATCATTTTAGTCATCTCTATACTCACAGCATTCTTGGCTCTATGAGTACAACAGCCACAGAAGGTTAGGAGCTCTAAAAAAAATAAGAAACTGCTTCGTCACTCAGCTCAATTTTATATGCAGCTTAATGAATAGATGCAGGTACACATAGTATTGTTGGGTCTTTTCATCATCATATAATAATCTGTGTTTCTTCTAATACTCTGCCTGGAAGTCAAGTTTGTCAAATATTGATATGGCTATATCACCTTCCCAACAATGTATGTACATACTGTATGTATCTTTTTCCCATCTTCTAACTTTCAACATGTCTTTGTATTTAAAGTGCCTCTCTTGTAAATAGCATAGAGTTGTTTTTTTTTTTCCCAATCTGACAGTCTCTGCCTCTTAATTGGAGTGTTTAATCAATTCACATTTCATTTAATTACTAATATAGTTGGGTTTAAGTCTATCATCTTTCTATTTATTTTTATTTACCCCCACTGTCCTTTTGTTTCTTTTTTCCTGTGTTTGTGTGTGTGTGGTAATCAAATAATTTTTAATATTTTATTCCACTTCTCCTCTGTTGACTTTTAATCTATACCTCTTTATATCTTTTTAATTTTTTATTTTTAAAGATTTTATTTATTTATTTTTAGAGATGGGGAAGGGAAAGAGAGAGGAAAGAAACATCAATGTGTGGTTGCCTCTTGGATGCCCCCTACTGGGGAACTGGCTTGTAACCCAGGCATGTGCCCTGACTGGGAATTGAACCAGTGACCCTTTGGTTCTCAGGCCAGCACTCAATTCACTGAGCCACACCAGCCAGGATTCTTTACCTTTATATCTACAATTTACATGCATAACCTATCATAGTCTATGTTGAATTAATATTCTAATAATGGGTTGGTCAAAACATATATTTGTTTTTTTTCCACAAGATGGCTATAGTAGAGCTTAGCTGTCTTTAACTTCATTCGAAACAATTTCATTATATTGTATTGTGACAGCTGTCATATCAGCATGCATTTAAAAAGTTTATCAAAATTGGTGGATCTTTGATTAGCCATTTTAACATTGACAATGGAAGAAAATATGCAACATTTTTGGCATATTATACTTTATTATTTCAAGAAAAGAAAAATGCAACTGAAACACAAAAAAAGATTTGTGTAGTGTATAGGGAAGGTGCTGTAACTGATCCAACATGTTAAGAGTGGTTTGTGAAGTTTCATGCTAGAGATTTCTGGCTGGATGATGATCCTCAGCTGGGTATACCAGCTGAAGTTGATAGTGATCAAATTGAGACATTAATTGAGAACAATTAATATTATACTATGCGGGAGATAGACGACATACTCAAAATATCTTAATCAAGTGTTGAAAATCACTTACACCAGCTTGGTTATGTTAATCACTTTGATGTTTGAGTTCCACATAAGTTAAGTGAAAAATACCTTCTAGACTCTATTTCCACATAAGATTCTCTACTTAAATATAACAAAAATGTTCCATTTTTAAAACAAGTTGTGATACGTAATGAAAAGTGGATACTTTACTATGATGTGGATCAGAAGAGATTGTGGGGCAAGTGAAATGAACTATCACCAAAGGTTAGTCTTCATCCAAAGAAGGTGATGGTGTGTATATGGTGGGATTGGAATAGAGTCCTCTACTATTATGAGCTCCTTCCAGAAAACCAAACAATTAAATACAACAAGCACTGCTCCCAATTAGACCAACTGAAAGCAGCACTCAAGGAAAAGTGTCCAGAATTAATCAACAGAAAAAGTATAATCTTCCATCAGGGTAACACAAGACCACGTGTTTCCTTGATGACCAGGCAAAAACTGTTACAATTTGGCTGGGAAGTTCTGATTCATCCCCTGTATTCACCAGACATTGCACCTGCAGATTTCCATTTATTTCAGTCTTTACAAAATTCTCTTAATGGAAAAAATTTCAATTCCCTGGAAGACTGCAAAAGGCACCTGGAACAGTTCTTTGGTCAAAATGATAAAAAGTTTTGGAAAGGTTGAATTATGAAGTTGCCTGAAATATGGCAGAAGGTAGTGGAACAAAACAGTGAATACATTGTTCAATAAAGTTATTGGTGAAAATGAAAAATGTGTCTTTTATTTTTACTTTAAAACCAAGTAAACCCAATACTTCATGGATAATGTAAGTACCTTGCAAAAGTACCATTCTGTTTATATTCTGGCTCTTTTTTGGCCATTTTTGTCATATGTTTTACTGCTACATATGTTATAACCCTCCACAATAAATTGTTTGTTGTAACTATGAGTTGACTTACAAAGATGTGTTTAAAGGCAAAGTAGTATTTTATAATTACCCACATATTTACCATTACTAATACTCCTCCTTTCTTCCAGTAGATCTGGATTTCCAACCTTATATCATTTCCCCGTTGAAGAACTTTAGCAATTTTAGATTTTACAAATTAAATATTTTTTAGACATTTAGAACCGTTAACATTGTTTGTAGTCAGTTCTGCTGGTGCAAATGTTTTCAGCTTTTATCTGACTAAAAATGCCTGTATTTCATTAAAATTTTAAAAGATATTTTCCTAGGTATACAATTCTAGATGATATGTCTGAAAAGATGTCATTCTATTGTGTTCTAGCTTCCATTGCTTCTGAAGTCAGCAGTTACTATAATTATTATCCCCTTTGTTTAATGTATTTTTTCCTGGTTGTTTAAGATGTTTTCCTTTATCACTGGTTTTTGGCCTTCTGTCTATGATACTCTTAAATGGGGTTATCTTAATATTTATCCTTTTGGAGTTCTTAAGATTTATCCACTGGAATTTATTCAACATCCTTGATTAATGGGATGCTTGGTATATTTTTTTTAATTAAGTCTAAAAATGTTACACCATTATTTCTTAAATTATTTTTTCCTCTGTCTATCCTTTCTCTCTTCCCTTTCTGGAAATCAATTTACACCTATATGAGGTCACCTGATAGTGACCCACATATCACTGGGACTGTTCATTTTTGTCCTTTTTTTTCTTTCTGCATTTCAGTTTGGATGATTTCTATTGATCTGCCTTCAAGTGCTCTAATTTTTTTCTGTGTATGCTGTTAATTCCATTTAATTATTTTTTAAAGTGTCAGACTATGTATTTTTCAGTGTCAGGATTTACATTCAGTTCCTTTTCCATCTTTAAATGTCTTTTGAAATTCTTATCACAAATTCCAGTATTTGGATCACTTGTCAGTCTGTTTGTGCTCTTTGATTTTTTTCTTGACCGTGCATCACAATAAAAATTTCTTTGTATGCCCACTAATTTTTAATGATTGAAATGACAATTGTAGAGACTGTATTCTGTAATCTTATTCTGAAGAGTGTCAAATTTTTGTTGAAGCAAGCAGTCAAATTACTAACAGATCACCATTCATTTCTGGGGGCTTGATTATGTGCTTTACTGATTCTGTTTTCATTTTCTCTTAGTTCCAGGGTGAACTCATTAGTTCTGTTATATGGTGTTTTCTCTTAAGGTCTCTCTGCTGTTTCAATGGAAATCCCAAAGAGTTTACCCAACTCTTTTTACCTTGTCAAGACTCCAACTACAACTTTCCTCTGTGGTTCCAATTGCTGCAATCTTTCTTCAGCTCTTTTGGCTGGTCTGGATGTCATTTTCTCTTTGGGATATTTTGAATTCCATTCATGTCTGTATTGCTCAGAAGTCAATTATGGATTTGAAGGGAGCTTATATGCAGAATTTACCCCCTTTGTCACATGGCTTCCTTCTTTCTGGGATCCTCATCCTCAATTACCAGCCATTCTGTCTATTCCACACTCTGCTCTCTGTCCCTTCACACCAAAAAGACTGAATGGTGGCTTTTTTTATTTGAGTTCTAGCACCCCATATAGCATGCAGTGTGGGATTCTCCTCAAGGGAAAAACTCCTTTCTTTCATGGGTCAAATGCTCCCTGTTTCTACCTAATCTGGTCATTGTGCAGTGCCTTCAAAAAGGTGATATATATGTAATAGTGCAACAAAAGCTGTTCTTCCCTTGCAGGAATGGGGCCTCCAATATGTACTTTTGGTATTAATTATCCTAATTCCTTCACAGGATCTTTTTCTAAGGACTGTTTTCTGCCCCCAGTTCAGAGATGACCAGTTAATGGTGTATGAAACTGCACCAAAATCTTTATAACTTTCAAGCCAATTATTTAGTGCTATAAATTGCCCACCTAGTTAAGGTTTATCAGTTTAATTATTTTCTCCTTATTTTAAAGGAATATGTTGTATACCAAAATTCAGAGGGCGTGTCCAAAATAGAGGTCCAACAAACCCAGTGCAACTGTCTTTAGCCACAATAACTCCTTCTTAGTATAATTTACCACTAATTTTTTTTCAAGATTCTTTGCCTCCAGCTTCTTCCTCTACTTCTTTTTCTTTCCTATTAAGATAGATTCATCAGATTTATCTTATAGGTTAGGAACCTGTTTTGTTCAGAACATATAGATCTATCATTGCTATTGCTTCCTGGTGAATTGATTCATCATTGAATCATGAGTGTCTTTATTCAAATAATGCTTTTCTGCCTTAATACTGATTCTCCAGCCTTATTAGTATTTTCCTGTTTTATCTTTTCCCACATCTTTTCATCTTTAAGCATCCTCATGGTTTAGGAATATCTCGTGCAAACAGCACATACATGAATTGTGTTTCTTAAACACTGATCTCTACCTTTGAACAAAGCAGTTGAAGATGTCTACACTTACTTAGAGTACTAATATATCTAGATTTTTCTACAATAGTTTTTTCTATTTGTTATGGTTTCTCTTAGCTTATTTCCTTTCTCTTCTTCTTCTTATGAGATCACTGTAGTGCTCCTTGATACTTTCTCTCATATACACTTGTTTAGACATTACATACCTTCTTTTTTCTACTTTTGAGCATTACTCTTAAACTTTAAGAGTAAACTTTAAAGTCATGCTTAAAGTATAAAATGAACCTATTTCTCTTACTCCTGAATAATACAATGAACTTAGAGTTATAATTTCAGCCTGTCCAACCCCCTTTGCCCATATATTGTCATCTAGCATTTTAGTTTCTTGTTATTTGAATAACTGCCTAATTAATCTTGTTTTTTAAAAGAAAAAAAACAGTACTCCTTTATATTTACAAATATGTTTACTGTCTTTTTTTTTCTTTGCTCATCATCCTTTCTTGCTTTTTAGCTATCGACTTAAAATTCCTGTTTCCTAAAGTATATTCATTACCAGTTACCCGTATTTTTTGGACTATAAGACGCATGATCCTCCCCCCACCCCCAAATTTGGGAGGAAAATGAGAGTGTGTCTTAGAGTCCGAATGTAGCTTACCTGGTTCGCTGTGGAGGGGGTGGGCGGCGGTGGTGGAGCAGGGTCACAGGTTATTAAATATTTTACCACGTTTTTGCTTCAAATTTTTTTTCCTTTTTTCCTCCTCTAAAACCTAGGTGTGTCTTATGGTCTGGTGTGTCTTATAGTCCAAAAAATACGGTATTTTAGTAGGGGTCTAAAGTTGGTGAACTCTCTCAATCTTTGTTTCTCTGAAAATGCCTTCTCTATTTCACCCCACGCTTGAATAATAATCAAGCTTTGTATATTATTTCAAGTAAATATTTATTTTCCATCAGCATTTTAAAGGCATCCTGTTATCCTGTGGCATCTATTTTTGCTAATGGGGGTATTGTTAGTTTAATTTTTGCAAGTCTTATTAGATAATCACATATAATTTTCAAAAGAGTTCACATTTCTTTATTCCACACATCTCTAAAACAGTGTTTCTTCATCTTTTTTTTTTGAGAGTTCTGGAAGAATCTGATGGCAGATGTCATCCTCACATTCCCCTCTATACAAAATCAGGAGGCTCAAAGACCTTTCTTTTCACATCTATATTTGAATCCTGTTGTGAATCTCTGCTTAGAACTACCCTCAAACAAAAGAGTATTCAATAAATATATGTTTGTTAAACTAATTAATTAATGGGTGTAAGTCTGGATGGAGGTCTAGAGGTGTGGAGCAACGGATCCTCGGTGATCCTGTGCAGATGCCTTTACTTCAGACATTCTTGTCTGTTATCCTGTTAACATTACCAAGAAGAGATGATTTCTTAAGACTGTTAATGTGAAATGTTATTTGAACAAGAATGGAACAAATATCACTTCTTCAAAATACAGTTCTACTTTAAAGTGGCAATTTGATTATTATTAATAGTACACTATAAAAAGATAGCAAATGTTTGCTTTTTTTAAAGTTTCCAAAGCATTTTCACTATATTCTTTTAATTCATTTGATCATCAGATAAACCTAGTGAGTTCAGAATAGTTGCCTTCATTTTTTTCAGCTGAGGAAACCAAAGCCCTGAGAGAATTTGAGCAATTTGCTTAAAATTATACAACCAGATACCTGGACTCCACCCAGATTTTCATTCCAGGCTCTCTGACCTCTCCTTGGCTGCTCTTTCCTTCTTATCCATCCTTCCCCTTGCCTCAGAGGGCCAGACACCAGTGCTAAGTATTCTCACGCCCCAGCAAGGGCAGCCAGATGAAAGGGGGGCATGCCCAAGCCTCCAGAGTGAACTTCAGACCTGAGTGACCCTTGAGCATGCACCAGGTGGACGGAAGCAAAAAGGAAAAGGCCTGGGGTGATTTTCTAGGACCATGGTATGTGTTACAGAGGAAGACAGAGTGGGTGATAAACATCCAAGGAGACCTCTCCCACCCACTAAATGACCCTGGATGTGACTGCTTCCTCTCTCGGGCTGCTTTCTCTGACTCCATCCTTTCCTATCAAGGTCATGTTGCTAGAGTCCTTCTACTAGACTTACTCTTTACTCTTCTTCCTTACTCTGCACTGCCCTTTTAAATTTAGCATGAACCAGTTAAAATTCTTCAAAACCTTCATCCTAATTTTCCTCTAGTGCTGGTCGGAGTTACACACTGGTAGGACTGTTCAAGGAGACTGGCAGTATCTACTAAGGTTAAAGATACACATACCCTAAAATTCCACTCCTGCGTCCCATAGACCTGAGTGAAATGTGTGCATCTGTTTACCAAGAGATGTGCATAGTACATACAGCAGCTTTACTCATAACATCCCCAAGCTAGAAACTATCCAAACACTTATGAACAGTAGAATGATAAATAAATCGTAATGTATTCACACAATGGGACACCATACAGCGACCAGGGTTAACAAATTGCAACATTGTAGATGAATTTTACAAGTATGACATAAAATGAAGGCAGCCAGGCACAAAGCGACACACACTGTGTGATTTCATTTAAGTGTAGTGTAAAACAGGTACAGCTGACCTCTGTTGGTAGAGGTCAGGATAAGAACTACCCCAGGAGGGAGCAGAAATTAGAAGGGCGACAAAGGAAGTTCTGAGCCCTTGGTAATATCCTGTTTCTTGCTTTGGGTGTTGGTTATCGGTTCATTTGTAAACTGTACAATTATGATATGTATACTTTTATCTATGTAAATTACATGTTTAATAAGTTACAATATTTATCTGTATCCATACTGGACGATTTAAGCTTACATGTATAAGACTTAGAGATACCACACAAATGTGCATACAATTCTTGTGCTTATTATCCTTCCATTATAGATAAATTTGAAGACCCTGGTCTACTTACTCTCTTAAAAAATACTCACAGTGAATCACCAGAGCTGCAACTTGAACTTGTCTATTTCATGAAACATTATATCAGTGGCCTCCCACCACACCACACCGAGATCAGTAAAGGAATTATGTAAATACAATAGCCAGCCTTGGTGAAACAGCAATTATATATCTTAGCAGCTGTGTGCTTCTGTTCATGTTAGATAATTAGCCAGAAAATTGTTTGCATAATTATTTAACTCTGAAGGCTTATCCAAAAGTCATTAAACTGTTTAGAGTGGTAGAGATCAGAGTTGGTGCTGCTTCAGCACACATAACAAAACCCAAATGGCCTCAGAATTCCATGGATTTCTTCTGTGCAACCAATCACTGCAGCTGGCAGGTCCGAGCTAGCTTTTGCTTTTAAAGTTTTATTATTTTCTCTCTAAAGGACATATGCGTTGACTCTTTTAAAATGATATACAACCAAAATGAGTTCTTGGGGCTGCCACCGCTATTTCTGATGAGATGAAAGTGTACATGAATCATTGCCTCGGTTATTAAATCCATGTGCTTCATTCCCTGTTTATGGATAGGAAATACTGACAAAGAGAAATCAGGAGAGGTTGTGAAGGGAAGCAAAAATAAAGAAGGGAAAGGGAAAACTGACGTTGGAGATTGGTTTGAAAGGTACTTCTGGTTCACCAAAAGTATAGCCAATCTTATATTTTGGTAGCTTTCCCGTGTACTATTAATGTCATAATAACAATATACTTGATAATATGAAGCTTCAGTAGGGAATATTTTCTATTCCCTCTTTGGGGAGTGGGAATATCCTGAAGTTCTTTGGGTTAGCCAAAGAACTTCATTCTGTGTACCTGGCAAGATACTGAATTGAGCCTAAGTCATTAATGGATGCATGTTGCCTCATTAGAGCGTCGTGGGCTTGGGTTCCAAACACTTGTATTCAAGTCCGGACTAGTTCCTTTCATGAAGTGTATCTTCCCAAAGCCTCAGTCCTTCATCTCAAATGGGAGCACTGAAAGAAATTAGAATGGTGCTTCACGTTCAGATTGGAATCAAAGTACATATGCTCACAGCTCAGCTCTGTCTGCATGAGCTCTATGCCCTTGGGCTTGTCATCATTTAACCTTCCGCACTTCTGGCTAATTTTAAGGGCCTGTCTCATCTGATGTTTGAGGATTAGATAAGTTAATGCATGTACGGGAACTACTTAGAACTGCCAGGCACAGAATAATAGACACTTTATAAGAGAATCCTATTGTTATTTCTGCTTTTAACTGCTGTTTGGGAGAATAAAATAACATTGCGTACATGAAAGTGCTACTAGAACCGTAAATCCTAGAAAAGATAATTCCCATAATCCTGTCATTTCCTAAGAATATGCCATTCATAATTCTCCAGAGAACAAGTGAGAAGAAATTCCCAGTCAAAATTTACTAAGCACAAGTTCAGGTTAGTGCTCCTTAGGGGAAAACCCCCACTGCATAGCCGCCATCAATTAGTTCTGTCTTTTCAGAGAGCCCGCTGCAGACACAGCTCGTCTGGAAGATGGTGACTGAGTGCTCAAGTGGTGGACAAGAACAAAAGACGGGTAACTGTTGCTCAAGAAACAGTGTCTGCCATTTTTTAAACAACCCCATGGGAGTTACTGCCAATGGGGGTGGGATTTCTTTTGGGGGTGGTATATAGACCCTAAAATTGATTGTGGTGATGGTTGCACAACTCTGAGAATCTACTAATACCTTCAAATTGTACACTTCACATGGGCAAATAGTATGGTTGTGAGAACTAAATCTCAATAAAACTGTTATTTGAAAAAACAAACAACTTCTTGTATTTCAATTTGTATCATGGGTTGAGAGAGAGAGATGAAGACAGAGACAGAGAGACTGAGAGACGAGGGAAGAGAAGAGGCATTTGACTTCTTCTGGAGTAGAGTGGGGCTGCCGCCACCAGGACTGAGCTCAGCAGCTCTGACACTGGACGCTAAGTGAGTACAGCAGGTATTGTAGACAGAGGCAGCCTAAAATTCCCACCAGACTCTGGGAAGACAGAAAAGAATGACAACTCTTCTCTACTTAGTTTTCCCCCATTTGTTTCCAAATAACAAAACAGAATTTGAAAGGCAAAGGCCAACCCCAAGGGTGAGTTCTGTCAGACACAATGGTGGGCTCTCCCAGCAGGTAGGAATAGGAGGGGAAGGAAGTGAGTGAGCACCCACAGGACTGTGGTGGAAAGATGTGTAAAAGGGGCAGGGATTCCTCCTGAGGAGAGGTGTCTTAAGACACAGCTGCCAAGCTCTGGGCATTGTATAGTGTCTTCTGAGGAATAAAGGGACTGAGCTTTCACACGGTAGTGGGTGGCTTTCTGCTTGCCCTTCTGATGGCCCCCCAAATGGTCATCAATCTAGTCTACCAGTTCAGCTGGGGCTCAGAACTTAGGGCCCTGCCAGATGCGAGGGTTAACAATTTCCAATGTAAACAGTTAAAAACATCATAAAGAGATCCACAGACATGAAAACACAAAGCACTGCAAAAATCCTCCAAAATAAACCACCAGACTGCAGTCTCAGGGATGGGAGAGTCTCTGGAGACCGGCAGGCAGGGGGCCAGTTTGTCCCAACGCCAGCTTGGGGGACCGACTGACAGAGCCCTCTCCCAGGGGGAGGGGAAGGAAGTGTGAAAGACATAGTGAGCTTCTGAGACACCCAGAGAGAACAAGTCTGGTCTTCGGGCATCTGGGCTCTGTCACGGGGCTGCCTTGTGTGCCTTAAAGTGCACCCTTCCTATACATGGCTTTCTGTGGAGGTGGACTTTAATTAATAGTATAGCTTTGTTCATTTTAACCAAAAGTTACAAAAAGGGGCATGTTCTAAAACATTTTAGAAGATAAACCTAATAGATAAAAGTTTGAGGAGAAGCACAATATTTAGTCTCAAACTATGTGTCTCCCTACCAGGTTTTTATGAATTACAAAGAGAAAGATAACATCGTGATGAGCATGGTGTAATAGGGCTAATGAACATCAGGTGCTGTCTGGCGTGATGTCTGAGAAAAGAGCCCACATATCTTGCGTGGTATTTCTGCCGAATTTGCATAACTGAAAAATGGCTATGAGGAAACATCAGATAAATCCAAATTAAGGGGCATCCTAAAAAATCAGTGGCCAGTACTCTTTAAAAACGCCAAAGTCCTAAAAGATCAAGACAGACAGAGGAAGAGTTCAAGGATGAGGGAGACTAGAGACCGAAGGCAACGCCTGATCCTGGGTTGGGTCCTTTCGCAATCAAGTCTATGGCCGAGACACTGGGGAAATTCAAGCAAGGACTGAAGATTAATAATGGTGTCATAGTCATGTTAATTTCATGATTACAATACTTGTACTGTGTTTATGTAAGAAAATGCCCTTGTTTTTTAAGAAATACACTAAAGTAGTTAGGGGCAAAGAGGCATTATATCTGCTACTCATTCTCAAATGATTTAAGAAAATAGTAATGATAATAATTATATATAATAAGAGGGAATAAATAAAGCAACTGTGCTACAATGTTTGAGGAATTTACACAAAGAGCATAGAAGATCCTTTTGTATTGTTATTGCACCTTCTTTGTAAGCTTGAAATATTTTTAAAAAACAGTTTTTTAAAAATTACTAAATTTCCTCGGAAGAAAAAATGAAGTAAAACCTCCAAAAGGTGGGTGCAGATGTGGGTGAAGCCTGTTTCTGGAGGTCCCACACACGGGCGCTGTGTTCCTGGCAGGGCTCTGGAATTCCAGAGAAGCCTCTTCAGGAGGCTGCGCCGTGGGTTGCTAAACTCATCTCTTCCCCGAAGGGATCCAAACTGTTTCATGGTTAGGAGAATAAGAAACACGCCCCTGATATTCAACACTTGGAAATAAAATCTAATGTGATAGAGAGGCTGGGCACCCTGTCCAAGGAAATTATTTCCCATCCTTCTCCTGTGTGAGGCATCAGAGGGCTGTTGTTTGGACTATTAATGAGATGCAGATGAAAACTTAAATGACAAGATATAGGCTCTTGAAATGTTTTCTTAGCATATCTCCGCTACCTCCTCCTTCTTGTCCAATTTTTCTTTTATCTGTTTATGTTTATCAGTTCATTAGCTGCTATCCCCAGGACACTGCAAAAAGAACCTTAGGACTTTGTAATTCATCATTTGCCAAATGCTTTCAGGAACTTCAGTATAACGTTGTGCCCTCCAAACTGTCTCTGCCCACTGCAAGTTGTATTTTTAACTGGTGAAAGGAACAAAACGGAAAGGAAGGAAAGAGATTTAACAGGTGGTTTACAGCAATGCCTCAATGAATCCTCACACCGTCTTGGAAGGGACGTGGAAACATCCACTGATGAATGGAGACTGAGGTTCAGAGAGGTTAAGAAGAGGCAAAGGCCACACAGATCATAAGGAACCAAGAACGGAGATTCAGTAGCCGGGTTTGTTTGAGTTTGTGGCTTGCACTTTACATTTAATACTAATGAAATCTGATTTGTTCATTTCTCTTTAAAAATAGCACTTTCTAAGCTTGGGGCTATTATATTGAAAAAAACCTAGAAAACTTAGAAAACATGGAAAACCACAGTAAAATAAAAAATCCATTCATCCTACCACCCACAGTTAACCTGCATGGTTTGGAAATCAAGCCTAATTAAAAATAGCACCACATTTATCATTATTAACAAATCTGATATTAGGCATCTTTTCTCTTTTAAGTAAATCAAATTTCAGCCAAAAAAAAAAAAAAAAGAAAATGCATTTTAGGTGATCCAGGCAAGAAGTCTCCTTTTCGGGGATGAGACTGCTTCTGCCTAGCAGGGATGCGGAAACATCAACTTGCTCAACTGAAAGAGAAGCTGGATCATATGACCTGAAAGTTTTCTTTAAACTCAAAAATTTATTGATTTGGAGGCTTGTGTTTGTGTGTGTGTGTATGTGCGCTTTGCCTGTGCTGCTAACCTGGATTTCTAAACTGGACACTCACAGTTTTCCATATCCAAGAAAGTGGAAACTCCTACCCACTGATACAATGAATTGTTGTTTTGTTTTTTAAATTTTAAAAATATTTTTAGTTATTTTTCAGAGAGAGGGGAAAAGAGGGAGAGAAACATCAATTGGTTGCCTCTTATACACCCCTAACTGGGGATGTGGCCCACAACCCAGGCATGTGCCCTGGCCAGGAATCAAACAGGTGACCTTTCAGTTTGCAGGCCAGTGCTCAATCCACCGAGTTGCACCAGCCAGGGCATATACAATGGAATTTTGAATATGACAGCAATCCATCAGTCTTTTCCACATCTCTTGTCTAAACAGCATACACAGAGGTTAAGAAAATGGGTTTCAAAGTCAGTCACTCTTGGGATCCAATTTGAGATCGACTACTTTCTAGCTGTGGAATGCTGGGCAAATCATTAAATCTCTCCAGAACTCCTTCCTTCTTTCATGAAATGGAGGTAAGTATAAAAAAAATGGAAAATACTTCAATGAGACAATGCATGTCTAGGGTTTTGTACATTTCCTGACACACAGGGAGTGCTTAACAGTTAGTTCTTACTCTCAATAAATGCTGGGATTAATGTGGGTAGATAGCATCCCATCGTGAAATAAGTGCAGGTACAGGAGTAAAACAGGAACAGGTAAAATCTTGGCATAATTTTTCTACTTACAAGCTATATGATCTTGGTCAAGCAACAAACTCTATACACTTCAGTTTCCTCGTTGGGAAAATACAGTAATAGTGATTCAATTCAGGTCTATTTGACTCACAAGCTTAAGCTCTCAACTACCACCCTGAGCATGAAATGACACCTGCAGGGCTGATGTGAAGCGCTCTGTAGGGAAAGTGGCACCCAGGTGGATTCAATAGCAGCAGACGTGGTACTAATAGTGGAAGTAGATACTGTTAGTGCTGCCGGCACACTTATATTTGCCACAGTCCTCATTTGGTGGTCTAGAATGGTATTGAAAGACAGAGCCTGGCTGGTCTGAAGAGGTGATCAGGGTTGAGCCAACTGGTCAGAGACACAGCACTGACATGGCCCTGGTGGTAGGGTGGGCCTCCAGGTTGTGCATGCGCACTCCAGCTCAGATTCCCCACTCATGTGATATAGACTATGGCGGGGGAGAGTCGTTTCCATATTTCATAGGTTTGTATTTGTGTTGCCAGTCCCGAAGGAGAAGTTGAATATCTAGTGAATCTAATAATATCCTTTAGGATACCCTGGTTCTGAGCCACTTAACCTCTGTGATCATACGTTGTCATCTGCCAAATGGTGATGAGACTGCCTCCCTCCCCATCCCTGGCGGAGACCACTTCTCCTGTGTTTCCTGAATGCCTAGGGCGGTGCCCAATCCTAGGGTAAGGATGTAAGTCTGTGTTTGGGGAATGCTAAAGAAAGGCGGGTGGGGAGAAGACAGGTCTCTGCCAAGACATCTACCCTCTTACTGTCAACAAACAACCCTTTCAGATAAACCAAAAACACATAGAGGCCGTTCACCAGCTCTATTCCTGGGAAATCTGTGCAGCCCCCCGCCCCGCCCACCCAGAGGAAGGCCCTTCAAGAATGGAGAACACGTGGGGTATCCACATGCTCTTACATATAAAGGAAATCGGCCTGCAACATTTGCAAGTAAAGTATAGCTCAGCACCTCTGAATTCCCTGTGGGGTGCCAGCTGAGCCTCCCTCAGTGCTCACAGACCAGAAGGTGATACCCAGGAGGGGGCGCTGGGTTTGCCCATGATGGCAAAACCCAGCCTCCTTAAGTGTTTCTCCACGTGGCTCACCAGCCACCCATGGGGGCTATTTTTTAGCATCAATGAAACTGTAGCCTCTGGTTTTGTGCTTCCACCTCCCATTCCTTCTCCCTCCCCAGTCCACATCATTATCATCATTCATTGCCTTTATTAAGGGCCCTTCTGCGGGCCTCTGGCCGTCTGTACACGACAGTGGACGGGCGCCACTCTGCTCCAATGTCAAAGGGAAGTGCACCCCACTCCTCTCAGCCCCCAAGGGCCTTCACCACTGGTTTTACTTAGTTACACACACACACACCACACTCACAAGTCACTATTTTCAGCCAAGGGGTAGAGAGCTAGTTAATTCGCAAATGTGACTAGAGATTGGGAGCACCTTAAAGCCAATTCAGACCAGATTCTCCTGCCAATTCTTCAGGGCTGGGGGACTCAGAAGCAGGTATGAAAAGTGTCTTTATGGGTAGGGAGGGGTAGCTTTGGAAGGGGGAAGCCTGAGACAAAGACTTGCAACCAGGAGCAGGCCTGGAAGACAGCCCTCTGAGAGGAGGGCGGGGGAGCATCTTCAAGGTCATGTTTCTTTTCCCCAGAGCCAGCCTGCTGCTGCCTTCCAAGTGCTTATAGTAGGATGCAGGGAGTCATCCCCAAAATTGAGCTCAAATAGAAAAGGCATTGGAAATAAAGTCAATGTGAGTGACAGCATTCCTTGAGGCAAAATCTCCCACACCAGATGGGAGAATATGTGGCCTCATTAGCCAAGCCCACGCAGTTCTCAGGGCTGCGTGGAACTAAGGCTTGGATGCAGCTGTGGAGGGTCGGCTCTCGAGGTCTGAGTCCAGGAGTTCGTTCACACTTCCCAGTGTACTTGGAGACAGCCACAAAGGCAGCACAGTCCAACAGGGCACCCCCTGCTGACTGAGTTCATGCTCCCAACACCTCGCAGTAGGCGTTTTCTAGAACCAGAAAAACAAAGAAAACCAAAACTGATGAGGAGAAAACACCTTTCTCCTTGTAAGAAAGAAGATTTGCTGTTGAACTGCTCTTAGGGTGTTAGCAATCTCATTATTAATTTCCTGCAGCCAAGTCTTGAGTCACAATGCTTTTATTTCTAACTCAGCCACCCTCATCTGGGTGGATGGCAATGCCATCTTAACCCTGATTTCCTAAGGGCATTTTTCCTGTTCTTGCCCTTGTGCAAAATAACACTATTCTTTCCAGCAGCGATTCCAAGGAGCCGGAAATGCTGCCGTCTGACTTGAACTAAGGAGTTCACTGTTGGGACAGCACCAAGAAAGAGTGGAGCTGGGGACCTCCTGGCTCGCTGTCCAAGGGTGTCGTTTATGAGAGCGCGTAAGCCATGATCAGAGCGAGACAGCGGAGGGTTCTAAAAAGAACTATGTATTGTTATTTGGGGTGAAGCGATGGGGTAATCTTACTGAGGAGTCCCTCAGTAGCATTGTTAAAGCTTCAAATGGACAAAGACGCTTACATGAGTTGATGTTTTCGAAGCCAGGGAAAACGAAACAGAAACGAATGCGGGAAAGTGTTTGAATGGGGAGGTGCTGTGCTTGGCTTGCAGAAATGACTTTCAAGATCCCAAAGATGGGAGGAGTGGGAATTGCTCATTTCAAGACTTCAGAAATTTTCATCTTGCTGTTCTTGTGGAAGGAAAGCAAATCTGTCCTTGGGAGAACTTGTAAGACAACCTTCTCCTTAAAAAAAAATCTCAAAAAACAGATTAAGTGCCACAAAACTTTGAAAGAACTAAGATCAACTTGGTGTTTGACAAAGCTAATATAAGAATGGTAATCAATCCCATGGCAATGGAATTTTAAATTTAAAATAAGCCTCAACAAAGCCTTTGAACCTTCAAACACTTTATCCTTAAGAAATTAATGGGTCCCTGAAGAAGTCACATTTCCTTTCTGTTTCTGTAATATATGCTTCGATTACATTAATCAACAATGCAGCAAAATAACTGACACCAACCAACTTCCAAGTTGCATTTCCAAACTGAATGCCCCTTTTCTCCAGCAGAGACTTAGCAGTTAAAGACAGCTGACTGAGGTTTAAATCAGCATGAACACGTATTTGGTAGAGCTGGGTTTTCCCACAGTGCTGTTGCCCTTTGGTCACCCAGAACGGTTTCCCATCCTTTTCTGCCTTCTCCTGTTGTTTCTGTTGAATGTGGTAAACTGTGTTACCGAGAGAGATATTGCATTAAACTGTTCTGTGGTGTCTGCAAAGATGCTGAAACACCGTTCAGGTGGGGTTCCTTTTAAAGCTCACTGGGATTTGTGAGACATTTTCTTTTTCTCCACTGAAAAGTCAGCTGAGGTTTCTCCAGTTCCCTGTGCTCTCCTTGCTCAGGACAAAATTAAAAAATGAAGTTTCATGTCATTAATCTTTTTAGATGTGATTTTCTTTGTAAATTGGATTTTGCTTTTATTGTATGTACCCTCAAGTCTATCCCTAGAAGAGTTTTGGTTTCACTTAAATTTTCTCAGAGAAAGTGACTCCAAGGGCCTTATTTTTCCATTTTGGTTTTATCTCTCTCTCTCAAAAATAAAAACCTCAGAAATAAAAAACTTCAGATATTAATTTTACTAGTGTAGTATTATATATGCACACACATGCATATGCAGAACTTTAGCTTTCTATTCGAGTATTTCCCTGTCTATCTGAGAGTGATCTCTGTCTGGTGGGAGGTCGCTTCTCCTTTTTGCTGATGGTTTATGGGAGAACACTGCTGGCACTCTGGGGACCACAGAGATGGCCAGTCCCACTGTGGGGCTCTTTCAGCCCCTGGTGGACATTTCCACATTTACCATTGTTACAGAACAAACAAGGGGGGCCTGGGATGATATACTATTATTGAAAAAAAAAGCCCCCAGGTCTGTTATGTCCACCGCCAGAGGAAAGACGTCTCTCAATGCCAGAGATTCGTGAAAAGGAAAGGAAATGTTTATTTAATGCTATGCAGACTTAAAGGAGTGACCTAATGTCTTCACCAAAATCCCAAAGTCCCTTAAAGCACCCACAAACAGACACAGTCCTTCCTTCCTTCCCCCTTTGCCCAGTCCAGAGTACCATATCTCAGGAAAGGAAATAGAAGTCCATGGCTCAGGCAGTCCTCTGATTATTCCCAGTTAGTACTCCATCTCGACTGGGAGACCTCCCTGGGTTCCCGGCACCCTCAGCTGAGTTGCCAGGATCTCTGCTAAAACCAGGTGGTGGTTCCCCCTTCTAAAGCTGTGGGAGTCCCCACTCTGGCAAAGGCACGTGGTCCTCTCTCCCAGGGCCATGGGAGTCCCCACTCAGCCAAAACTGCATGCTTCTCCCTACAAAGCTGTTGGAAGGGGGAGTCCCCACTCTGCCAAAGCCGTGTGGTTCTCCCCTCAATGGCTGCCATGTCTGGGTTTAAATCCCTGCGCCAATCTTCCCCTGCAGCCCCATTTCTGATTCCTCCTATACTCGGGCACACTTGCCCTCAATATGCTGTCTTTTCCAGCTTTTCTAATCGCCATTGTGGGTCTGGGCAGGTGTCACCCCATGTCATGGAGCCAATCTTCTCCCAGCTCCCACGCAGGCACTGTAACTCGGAAGACCTGCCCCCCACTCCCATCTTGTGGGGAGGTCCCTTTCCATCCCCCTGGCCTTGAGCATGGCCATAGCTATTTAGCATATCTAAGTGACCAGCCAAAGGCTATAGGTATGTTAAATGACCATGCCATGGATTAGCTGCAAAGCTGCCCTGCATGTTCTTGCTCTGTGTGCCCCTTCCCCCAACTCATACCTGTGGGGGAAGGGGTGAAGACACCTTAAAATCTCCTGGACACCTTGAGTTCTGGACCCCATTTCAAATGCCTATTTGGGGTCCCCCCTCTTGGCTGCACCCTGTAGTGTCATCTCCTCTCCACAAGGCACAGCTGCTAAGTCCATTTCACTGAGACCCTTGCCTTACCCATCATCTTAGGAAACACTCTAAGAAAGTTACCCTTTCTAAGGTGAATCACCTCTTTCAGGGACTTTCAGATTTTAATAGGAAACTTCCTGAGGGGAAAAAAAAACAAATTATTCTGGTTTCTAAGGAGGAATTACCTGCACAGGGCAGTGTAAGGGAATTTTCACAGCTTGTGGAATAAGGTAGACCTTTAAGTCATATCAACTCAGCAGCTTCAACCCATTCATTTACAAGGCTTATCCTTCGTAAAAATAATGATGGACCATCAACTATTTCAGAAGTTTCATGACTTATAGTTCAATACACTGCAGGAGAACTCCATGAAATGAGAGACCTGTTGCATGGCTGATACTTCCATGGATACTCACCTCATTTTCAAATTTGCTAGTCACCAAAGTGGAAATCAGGACATTTGGTATCACGCACAGAGCATTTGAACACATGGACTTTTCACACAGGCATTTCAATCAAAAGCTAAGATGCGGAAATTCATGATTCAGTTGGCAATGCTGACAACCCCCTCCGGTCCTACCTAATGGAATCAAGAGACTTGAATTCCTTCCCTCCAGCTCCTGGGAGAAGAGACTTTTTTCATATGCTCTTTCCTTCCATGACTTGAATATCACTTTTGTTGGTGCATACCTGTGTTTTTGTTACTTTCTTCTACTGGCATACCTCTTTTCATGGCACCTCGCTTTATCACACTTCACAGATGTTGTGTTTATTTATTATTTTTTCAAATTAAAGGTAAGACCGTCCACCGGCAGAAAGATTATGACTCGCTTCATTGTGATACTCACTTTAGTGCCGTGGTCTGGTACTAATCCAACAATATCTCTGAGGTTTGTCTGCATTTAATAAGAGTGGCAATATACGTAAATAGACCAAGTTGGATGAGACTATCTGCCCACAGAATCACACCCAAAGAGAAACTGTTTGGGTCCAGATCTTCACTAGAGTTTGAAACTGATATTCAATAAAAGGACTCTGTGAACAGAGAATGAGGTTCAGACCATGCCCAGAATTTGCACATCAAGGAAGGAAACGCTGCACATTCAGCTCCTCGACTTGGCCACAAGCAAAGCTCAATCTTCCACAATCTCTGGGAAAATGAGATGTTACATGTTCTTAGCAGGAGCTGACAATTAAGCCAAGTGAACAATCATGCGAGGCAGGGGAGTGGGAGTTCATGCTGCTTAGCCACATGCCTCAGGTGTTCTGTGAGTGTGAGGCCCAGGGCCAAGCGCTTTCAACCACCCAAGAAGCTGGGGATCCTGAAATCTACAACCCTATGGCATGCTATTCTGTTTATTATCGTGGAGGCTGCCCTGTTCCTTCCAACTATTTCCTTTGGCACGATAAGGATTTTGTGAGGTGCCAGGGGAGATATAATTTATTAGAATCAAGTAATGATTTGTAATATTTAAACTATTCCATTAAGCCAGGAAGCAGGTCAGAAACTAACCTTTAAATGCAGCCAAGGGAGAAAGTCAGCCCAGCAGCTTAAAATATATATCTTTTACAGGAAGCATGGAGCATATAATTAGCTGTAATTTCTGCAACTACTGTCAGGAAGCTCTAGTTTTTGGCTGATAGACAGTGTTATCTCCTGATGGCCTGGGAAATCAAGTCCTAGGGTTACATTCCTGGCTCCCATATGGACCTCGTGGGTGGTTTTGGGGGAGAAAATGTGCAAAAGAGCAAAGGAAAGGAATGGGCAGGGTGGGGCTGGGAGCTGAAGAAGTTACAGGGAGGGATCTGGGGATAGCCTCTTTGATTCTTGTGTAAGGAGTCTCTAGGTGTTGGGAATTACAATCCAACATATTCTGATTTCCAGTGTGGCCACTTCCCCAAGACATTTTCAAGTTTTAATATATTGGGCCAAAGCTGTGCTCCTTGGCTCCTGCTGGTAGTTGAGGAAGTTAAATGTGCTGCTGTTAGAGGATCACTTTTATTTTTGGCTGTTTCAACAAGCGCAGATTTTTATTTTTTATTATTATTGTTTTTTGCAGTGGGCAAATCTCAGCCTGGTTGAGGCATTAAAAATTAGTAAAGGTGGAAATGCTTTGAAACATTTGATCTCTTCTCAAGGAAGCTGAACAGAGGGGAGGGGAGTCCCTCAGGAAGCCTTGCTGTGTGGATGCACGCACACCAACAATGAGGTTTTCTTCAGTAGCTCCTCTGGCCTTGAATTCTCCCCTCTAGTTAGGCACCAAAGGGGCGAAAATCCAGCTCTCCTTTCTGACATTTGATCTAAATCTCCCGGAGTCTCAGGGGATGCCAGGGAGGCCCAGGTAGGGAGCATTAGAGCGAAAACAGCAACTTGGTTGTAAATAAGTCTAATTTTTGTCCACTCCAAAAATGGACATTGCTGGTTTCGTTTGCTGAGAACGGAGTGCTCTCCCTTTTGTTTTTCTGCAGACTGTCAAAGCCTGCCTCACCTTGCCCTCTGAACTACAGAACCAGCCAATTATCCAACAAAGAGTTACACTAACAGAAATGTACCCTGTCTTTAACAAGAGAGACAGTAATTGGCATTTAAAAAAATTATGTCTCCCAGTTATTTATCAGGATTCTGCAGTGTATTAACCTCTTTCCTAATTATTTATAAAAAAATTCTGCAGTCTTTTTGGGAAAGAAGAGATATGATTTTAAAGGATTTGATCTGTAAAAATAGTGTAGTCTTAGCCGAGCACCAGAAAAGCCCAAACACCATTTCTCTCTTCTGCTTCCCGGAATGAGTTCTCTTTGATGGCAATCACGTTCACATGTGTATTATACTGATATCCCCCAGATAACCCATCTTGAATTACAAACTCGGGCATCTTCCAGGCACAGAGGAGGAGAGGATAAAGCAAGAAGGTGAACAAACACTCATTAGACGAGAAATGGAGAAGCAAGGGAGCATCTTTGCAGGGACCTCCATCGCCGGTATTTACCCGACATTCGCAAGACACAAATAATTGCCTCCCGGCCCTGACTTGGTCAGATAAATCTGCTCACTGCCTAATAGGAGCAGCCTGAGACCATTTCTCGGAAGGCTCCCATCTCTTCCACAGCAGCTGCTCATCTCTAATGTAACAGTTCTGTGCTGTCCTCCGGAGTGGAGCGGCATTGTCCCAGCTATGAATAAATCATTAACCTATTTTATTAATAAGGCGAAGCGAACAATACTCCTAACCTGGCCCTGCCCTTCCTTCCAGCAGGGCTTCAGAAAGGAGAGCCACAGATCTTCCTGTGGGGAGAAAGGCTGTAAGTCAGGGATGCGCAGGCAGGATCTGGGGTGTGAGGCACCAGCCAGCTGTCGGCAGATGAGAGAGACTGACTCTGAAGCCTCAGAGGTTCTCGGCTGATGGCAGTCTGCTTTACACAGAGGCAGCTTCCCTGGGAGAGCGCAGCTTTCGTGGGACCACGGGAGAGGAGGGCACTGTGCAGTGTGTCGGGGGAAGAATGTGGGCAAGGAGGAGCAGAGAAACAGCTTATCTTGGTCTAATTTTTAAAATAAAGGAAAACAGGTTTTAGCCCTGGCCGGTGACTCACTTGGCAGGATCATTGTCCCATACACCAAAAGGTGGCAAGTTAGATGCCCTGTCAGAGCACAAACCTGGGGTGCCGGTTCCATTCCCCATTGGGGAGCATTTGGGAAGCAACTGATGGGAGGCAGCGGATGGGTATTTCTCTGTCACATGTCTCTCTCTCATACATCTCTCTCTCTCTCTTTTTTCTCTCTCTCTCCAACACACATACTCTCCTGCAAGAATATTTTTAAGGAAAAAAAAGAACAGTTTTTAAAAAATCATTCCTTAAGGAATAATATTTTTACATTGTCTCGCCTCTTATACAGTCTCAAATTGTACCGCCTCCCCCATTGGAAACAGGTGAAAACAGATTATAAATTTTACTTTAAAAAACTTTATTATATGTAAAGTACTTTACTATGTCATCAGTTCTGTTATGCCATTGGCTGAGTTATATTTCTTATTGTACTGGAGGCAAGTGAGAGAAACCCAACTTACATACATTTAAACAATAAGAAAAAGGGAGAAGTTGTTGACCCTGGTAAACAATACTTGAACAGGTGGGATAGACTTCAGGCATGGGCTGAATATAGGAGTTCAAAGAATGCATCAGACCGTTCTCTGTTTCTCCCCAGGCCTCATTTTCAGGGAGACTTTTTCCCATGGGGACTCCCAATGGGAGGCTGTTGAGGTTTTAGACACCTAGCTGCTCTCTGCACTACCCAAGGAGAGGACTTGACATTCCCATGGCAACTCTGATGAGGAAAGTCTTGAGCATCTCCGACCTACTCTTCTCCGAGCCTCCCCACTTGGTAAATGATAGCCGGCATCCACCCAGGGCTCCACCAGGACCCTTGGAGTCTTTCTTGGTTCCTCTCTTTTCTTTACCCTCTGCTGAAATCTACCAGCAAGTCCTACCAGCTCTATCTGCAACGTGTATTCCAACCACTTGTCACCACTTATGTCACTACCATCCTTGTCTGAGCCACCAGCACCTTTTTCATGGACCAGGGAAAGAGTCACCATGCAGCAACTTGTCTCCCCACCAACACTTTTGCTCTCCCCAAACCATTTTTCCATGCTTAGCTTCAGGGATGATTTTCAACTGATCATAAGCAGGATTGTGTCCATATCTGATTAAGATCTTTTAAATGTATTTTCTTGTTGCGCATGGGTCACCGGCCAGCAGTGACCATGGAACACTGTGGATGGCTCGATAATAAACACGCGAGAAATAACAACATGCACAGAGACAGACTAGTTTCTGTGGGGAAGTAGGGACAGAATGGCCACCCCCCCTAGTGGGGAGCGCGCCGATTTACAGTCCATACCTGCTTTTATTAGGCTCATCCTGCATAATAATTCAGGTAAAGTACAGCACTCACCAGGGGAAGTAAGGAAGTATAGAAAAACAAAGAACTCTGCCGGTCTATTGAGTTGGGGGTCAAAGAGCTGTAAGGCTGAGGAACAAACTAGCTTCCTCCTAAGACCCTTCTCATTCAACTGAGAGCGTTCTAAACAAAGAAGGTTTCACAGTAATTTACATGTTCTTTCTTAGGCCTGATCACCCCGGGAAATCCGCACTTCCCAGTACCGAGCTGTACTTCCCCGTCATTGTTTCAGGCTTAGGTGGAGCAAGGGAACTAAGGCCACCGAGAGATAAGGAGATTTTCTTCCGGACGCTGAGAACTCAGACTTTGTCAAAGCCGAGGAGTGAGGGTCCATCACCCCCCTTTTGCTGCAGCCCCCCAAGTCCTTCTTTTGGGGGGCCTCCCAAAGTGATCATGCCTGGCTTGGGTTGTTCCCCCCGTGGGGAATCTTACCCGTCTTTGGCTAACTGACCAAGCTTTTGGGGTTCAGCAGCAGAAACAGCATTCCTGCCAGGGAGATAAGCTTTTATCTCCTTGCCGGCTTACGGTTCCAAGGGCGTTCCCTTAGCCTTAGCTAGGCGGGGGTTTCAGCTTCTGATACCAGTCAGGGCGGTTCCCAACATTTTCTCACTGTTTTAAAGGCTAGAATTGTAAAATCAAGGTGTTGGCAGGATCAGTTCCTTCTGGAAACTCTGAGGGAGTATCTGTTTCATATCTCTCTCCTAGCTTCTAGAGGATGCTAACAATCCCTGGTGTTCCTTGGCTTGTAGCTGCATTATTCCAGTCTCTGCCTTCTTCACCCCCAGTGTGTCTCTGTGCCCCAAACTCCCTCTCATAAAAATACCAACCATTGGGTTGGGTACCACCTTAAGCCAGTATTACCTGAACTTGATTACATCTACAAAAACACTATTTTCAAATAAGATCACAACCACAGGTACGAGGGGATAAAACCTGAACGTAACTGTCAGGGCACTTATCCCCTCTGACCTTCCCAAAACTCACATGGGCAAAATACATTCACTTCCTTCCCAAATCCTGAAAAGTCTTAACCTATTCCAGGATCAACTCAAGTCTAAATATAAAGTCCCCATCTTATCTCCTAAATCATCTAAGTTAGGCGTACAGGTGAGACTCTGAGCACGATTCATGCTAGAGAAAAGTTCCTCTCCATCTGTGGACCTGTGGAACTTAGAAAACAAATTATCTTTCCAAAATATGATGGTAGTACAAGCCAGTGAGAAGCATTTCCATCCTAAAAGCAGAAATTGGGAAGAAAATGGGGGTTACACATCCCAAACAAGCCCAAGACCCAGCTCAGCAAATTCCATTAGGTTTCAAGGGCCCAGAATAGTCCTCTGTGGCTCTATGCTCTGTCTGCTGGGCCAGCTGGCAGCGGGGCCCCACCCCTCAGGAAATTGTAGGAGGGCCTGGCTCCCTTGGAGATGGGGCTGAAGGGATGGTGGCATGCACTGAAAGGAGAAAATGGAAAATATCTGAAAATAAACTACTCATTTTTATATGTTGCTGAGGATGAAACCTGAGGAGGGTCCCTTGGACTGGCTTTAGCCACATCTGCAGCTGCAAACACTCTGGCAGCCCCTGAGCTGCCCTTGAGGCCAGGAGAAGGGAAGAAAGGAGACAGTCTCGCAGCTGGTAAATTGTTTATGCTGGAGGTTAGGGGACAAGTGGGATGACTTCATGGGTTCGCAGCCTGCACAAGGCCCCACACTTAGAAGGGCCCCACAGTTGGTTTAAAGTTCTTCTGTCACCATCTTGAAACTCTTAATATTAGAACAAGGAACTCCACATTTTAATTTTACACTGGGCCCCCTAAATAATGTAGCTGGTCCTGAGGGTAATCATTACCCTACACTTACGACAACTTTTTTTAGACATAAGAAAAAAACAACAACCTGGAATTGGTAGCAAATTATTGACATGGTTATTTTTGCAATGCAGGACTGAGATCCTTTTAAGTGCCCTTTTCGGTCTTTTTGCTTATCTATATTTTCTAATTTTCTATAAAGAATATGCATTACTGATACAGGGGAAGATATTTTCAAAATAAGCTTTGTAAATTATAGATGAAATAAATTTCTCCTCAAGTATCTTCTCCATCTCTGACTCAACCAGGTGAGTCCTATAGGCCTTGTTTTGCATGTAGAATTTCCAGGGAAGGAGTCAGCTATGGAGAAGAAGCCATGTCAGTCAAGAATGCCCCCCTTCAGAAGCATGAAATGGAGTAAAAATAGCCTCTTCAACAAATGGTGTAGGAGAGCTGGACAGCTACATGCAAAAGAATGAAACTTGATCACCATCTTACACCATACACAAAAATAAACTTAAGGTGGACAAAAGACATAAATATAAGTTGCGACACCAAAAAAGTCCTAAAGGAGAACATAAGCAGGAAAGTTTCAGATATTCCATGCAGTAATATTGACATGTCCCCTACAGCAAGGGACATAAAGAAAAGAATAAACAAATGGGACTTCATCGAAATAAAAAGCTTCTGCACAGTGAAAGAAAACATCAGGAAAATGAAATGGGAACCAACTGTATGAAAAAAATATATTTGTAAATGATACCTCAGATGAGGATTTGATCTCTAAAATATTTAAGAACTCACATGACTCAATTCCAGGAAGACAAGCAACCCAATTAAAAAATGGGCAAAGGACCTGAACAGACGCTTCTCCAAGGAGGACATACAGAGGGCCCAGAGATATATGAAGGGATGTTCAGCATCACTAGCCACCAGAGAGATGCAAATTAAAACCACAATGAGATATCACTTCACACTGGTCAGAATGGTCATCATAATCAAATCAATAAACAACAAGTGCTGGTGGGGATGTGGAGAAAAGGGAACCCTAGTGCACTCTTGGTGGGAATGCAGACTGGTGCAGCCACTGTGGAAAACAGTATGGAATTTCCTCAGAAAACTAAAAATGGAATTGCCTTATGATCTGGCAATTCCACAGCTTAGGGATTTTACCCTAAGAATCCTGAAATGTCAATTCAAAAGAACCTATGCACCCCAATGTTCATAGCAGCACAATTTACAATAGCCAAGTGCTGGAAGCAACCTAAGTGCCCATTAGTAAAAGAATGGACCAAAACACTGTGGTACATTTACACAATGGAATACTATGCAGCAGAAGGAAAAAAGGAGCTCCTACCCTTCATGGCAGCATGGATGGATCTGGAAAGCATTATGCTAAGTGAAATAAGCCAGGTGGTGAAGGATAAATACCATATGATCTCATCTGTAAGTGGAAACTGATGAACAGAACAAACAAATGAGCAAAAAAGAACCAGAGACATGGAAATAAAGAACAAATTGACAGTACCCAGAAGAGAGGGAGGAGGGAAATAATGGAGGTAAAAAAGGGAAGGGTGGTTGAGGAACATGCATAAAGGGCCCATGGACAAAGCCAAAGAGGGGCAGGATTGAGGGTGGGAGGTGGGGATGGTTGGAGTGGTGGGGAGTGGGTAGGGGAAAATGGAAACAACTGTACTTAACAACAATAAAAAAAGTAAAAATAAAAATAAATAAAAAATATGTTTTTAAAAAGAATTCCCCCCTTGGAGGCAGCCGATGGGTGGAGGGTCATGAAACGTGGAGCCTACAAGATCCCCAAGCTGTCTCCACAGACACTTCCCCAAAGAAAGGAAAGAAAAACACACCTTCAGTGCTCACACCCATTCCTTCATGAAGACTTAACTGCCCATTTCTGTTTCTGTCCCTGCTGCCCACGTGTTATAGAAGAAAACCATACAGCTCTGCCCACGGGCAATGCTGCACATTTATGAGTCCAGCCTCAGCGGGGCCCAGTGCTTGTCAGCATACCATGCCCCCATACTTGGAACCATTTCCCATTTTCCACAGCATATGCCAAACTTAACTCTGCCCTTCTCAACCCTGGGTAAACAATCATTCTTCTAACTACCTCAAGAAAATGAAGGGCATTCAGTAAGAACTTGCACAGCCTCTCCTCTAAGCTTTTCTTTAAAATGTCTCCCTCACCTCTGACTTCTCCCCTTAAACTTCCAGATGAATAAGGTCCTGTTTCTCTTTTTGTATGACAGCATGGTGCCATCCTCCCCTGGAGTACATTTCCAGGCTGAGAAAACCAAGGTCAACCTCATCCAATTCTTTGTCATGCAATATGCCTTTCAGGATTAAAAAAAAAATTCCCTATTCATGCATGGTATGATTTTCTGGACTGAGGATATCTATGCTTATATGGTAGTTAACATGCATTAATCTACAGATGAATTAGCTCTTTCTGTCTGTCTAAGCTCAAAGCTTACCTTCTCTATATTTTTGTCACTGATATGACCTATGGTAGCCAGTATCCAAAGAGGGTTCCCTGTGAACCACACCTCTCAGAACACATGGCTTTGTGTAGCCCCCGTCTTTTGAATCTGGACTGGCCCTGTGACTCGCTTTACCCCACAGAATACAATGAGAGTGACATTGTGCACATAGGCAGTCTACACATTGAAAGAAATCCCAAGTGGCTGAAACTGTAAAATGTATCTTTACTTACACAGTTTGAATTTCTTTTGGGAAGTTCCTTCCTAACCTTTGAAGGCCTAGCCCTGGGCTGCCATTCAAACATTGCCTATGATCTTGTAAGTTTAGTGGTTGTAGTTTGCCTGACATTTTTGTAGACCTCATTTATATTTAAACTACTTCAATATGGATATAGTAGTTATGGCTTAAAACACAGAATGTCTTTTAAAATTAATGTGTTTTGATTGCTGAGAATGCCCTGTCTGGTACTAAGGCAATTCATAGATGATATGAGACCATTTTTCCAGGGTTTCAGGCTCTTCTGTAAGTATATTATTTCTAGCAATGTTTTGCAAGCTTTTGAAAGTAGTAGTCTACAATGCATGCCAGGGGGAAATGCCAATTTGACAGATTGAAAAGAAAACTATAACAAACCGCCATATTTGTTAGCATTTGGAGGTACTAAAATCTTTGTGAAATTGCAAACACTATTGATTTCCTCAGGCCTGTATGTTTCCAAGTAGTAACATTACAAATCAGAACTCATAGGCCTGCAGAAATATTTGCAAAGAAGGTCTCGTGAGTCCCCAGTAAGGATCCTATGTCCACTCTAGTGGGCGCCCCCTCTTCTCTGCTGTGTTTCCCCAGGAATCTGATGGTGCTGCCATAACTTCCCGGAACAGATGTTTTCCCCTCAGCTGAGGCACCAAACCCTCCATATGCCAAACTGTTCAGTGTTCTGTTTCATTTCACATCCTGTTAGGTAAACATAGCTGTGCTCCTTGGACAAAATTTTTGTAAAGTTTTCCTAAAACAAACCTTTCAGATTTACTCACTGCTCCACTGCTTACCACAGGACTCACATATAAACTTACTGGGCTCTGAGAGGACTCGTCTTCATGGACATGAAATGACAGACACTGTTCTGTTCTCAGACCTACTCTCTATCTCCAAAACCTCAAGTTTTAGTATTAGATCACACTTTTTGACTTTGTCTCCCCTTCATAAGAGGCTTTTCTCTTCTGGTAGAATCTTCTAGCTGCCTGCTTCACCACCAACTCAGGAATACGCAGCCAGTTTGCATTGTAATCACCTACCAGCTTAGGTTCGAAGTGGGTTTCCCATCACAAAGATGTATTATATATAATTGCATGAGATTCCGAAGACCTGAAGTGTAGAAATCATTCACTACATTCTCCATGGGGAATGCAAAGAAACTGGAAGCGGGAGACCAGAAGCTAGGTGTATTCCAAACTCACTCACTTGGATAACTCAGGTGAGTCAGTGAACCTCCTCAGCCTCAGTTCCCAGATGATTTCAGTGATATCATCCCATAATTCTGCCTGATGACAAAAGAGACATGGTTTTCCTTCTCTACTGCTGAGAACACCCATCCCATGGAGGAATGTATACATGGATGAAGTCAAAACAGGCTCCCTCCTCACTAATATAACACATGGTGCTATGATGCAGAGGGAACAGGCAGGCAGCCTAGTCCTCGGAAGGTAGCGTGGAATCTGTGAAACATAGAAGGTAGATGTGGAAAATGCAAGTGTAAGGCAAAAAACTTTAACTTTCTTTTCTAAAGCAAGATGCAGAAAAAAAAGGTGAGAAAGAAACATGTAAGTGAAACAAAGATAACTCCTCCTGAACTTCCTAGTGGATTAAGATAAGACACTCTTTTAGGATTAAGATGAAGAAAAACTATTCCCTTGGATGGCATGAACTCGAGGTGTCTTCTTAAGACTAAAGAGAAGCCCAGCTGTGCCCCTAAAGCTAGAAAGGCTCCATATAATAAAATAACAACTAACATATGGAGTGCCTTCATACCAGACATTGAGCTAAGCATTTTATGTATATTAATACATCCATGACATATTACTATTATCATCCCATTTTAAAGATAAAAAAACTGAACCATAAGGAATTTAAGCAAGTCACCCAAGACCCATAGCTTGTAAGTTGCAGAAACAGGATTGGAATTTAGGCGATCAGGACAAGAGCACTAAAATCATGTGGCACCAGAGCTTCTCAAGCTTCATACTAGTGACACTTTTGGCTGGATAGCTCTTTGTTGGGGGGGATTGACCTGTACATTGTAGGATGTTTAGCAGCATCCCTTACCTCTACCCACCAGATGCCAGTAACAACACCCTGCAGTTGAGACAATCAAAAATGTTTGCAGATATTGACAAAATTCCCCCTTGTTGAGAACCATCAGTTGGTACTAAAAGTCCCTACAGTCTGACTCTCACAGCTCTGACCGAAGTTCCTGTCCCCAGATTCTTTGGGATTACAAAGGAGTTTGGTGTAGGGATTAAATAAGTTAATATGTTATAAGGCTCAGGTGAGCTCTAGGCACATAGCAAGCACTAATAATGTAAGTATTAGCTATTATTGGTCCAACCATCAGCCTGGCCAGCAGTGAGAGCTTTGTAAACAGTCAAAACATGAGTTTTAGCCAGGCAGAAAAGTAAATCATCAGGAAAAAAATTAATTTCTCTTAGTGAGTTTTCATTAAAAAGTCATTCTGAGTATGTAGTAACTTTCCCATTCTTGTAATTAATGCTTTTGATTTGAGTCTTGGTTATCTCCTGCCTTGATGTAATCAGGCCACTGTGACCCAGACACTGGCCTGCAGTGTCCACGGCATTATGGATGAGATACAAGACAAATTCACACGGACTACCAAGTCCTGTGGAGGAAAAGGGACAGCACGGCCACTCTCTCAAGAGGAGAGCACCCCAACCCTTGCCTTGACAGATTTTTATTGGGTTTCAATTTGCACAGGAATATAGGCAAAGCTCATTAATCATTGTCAGGCAGCAAGGATCAAACAATAGATAGTATACAAAGAACTACAAGGGCTTATTCTGAGTCAGGGTCTGTTAGCTAAAGGGCTACAAAACTTTGGGAAACAAACTCATTTCCTTCTCAGACCCTTATCATTTAATTGATAGCATTCTTAGCAAAGCAGGTTTCACAGGATTTTATGTATTCTTTCTTAGGCCCGATCACCCTAGGGAACCCGCCCTTTCTAATGACAGAGCTGCACCCAGTGCCGGCATTGTTTCAGGCTTAAGTCAGGCAGGGGAAGTAAGGCAGCCAAGAGATTAGGAGACTTCTTGCAGACAGAAAGAGGACTCAGGCTATGTCAAAGCTGAGGGGTGAGGGTCCATCACCCCCTTTTGCTATAGCCCCCCAAGTCCTTCCCTGGGGCCTCCCCATGATCATGCCTGTCTTAGATTGTTCCTCCCTTGAGAAATCTTACCCATCATTGGCTAACCGATAATGCATTGGGCCAGGCAGGGTGAAGTAAAAGGAGCAGAAGCGGCACTCTTTCCAGGGAGATAAGCTTTGTTTCCTTAGTGGCTTATGGTCTGAAGGTTGCTCACTCAGCCTTAGCCATGGGGGGGTTACAGCTTCTGATACCAGGCAGAGCAGTTCCCAGCACCACTGGGCTCATTGAGAAGCACATCTGTGTCAAACAGGCAATGAGTGAGGAAGGGAAAGGGTAGGTCTGCACAGGAGCAAGAAAAGGAGATCACATTGATGCATGAAAGGGCAACACAGTAAAAGGAATCATCATATTTTGTTGCCCTATTGCTCATAATGAGTCTACAAGTAGGTGGCCATCTTTAGTTGGTGACTGAACAGGAAACCCTAAGTCAGGGAGGCTGGCTGACATGTGTGTACATGTGTGCAGTAAGCACTGGGACTCATTCTAGAAACAGCCGCAAAAGGCTTTCAAGACACACAGTGACTCTGAGACACTAGGGCCCCCCTGAGTCAGCTCATGAACTGCTAAGTCAAGTCCACCCTAAGCCTTCTCCACTAAGACCAAGACTGACAGGGTTCAATGACATCAGCTACTTGAAAGCAAGAAATGTAAAAATATTCAAGGAACATGAGAACACAGGACATGTGAAAGGATTTTGCCATTTTCACTAAGAGCATCGTGTCAGCTTGGTGATATTTACAGACACAGAAAAGCTACAGAGTTGGAAAGAAATCTACTCACCGCAATGAAACGACCACCTTTCTGGATGCCCATTTAACTTCCCGAAGTCTCAGTTTCTTTATCTGAAACCATAGCCACATTGTACAATACCTAGTTTTACCTTTTTCACATATAATATTTAATTCAGTTCTCTTTACTACTTGAGAGATGGGTATTATTGTCCTTAATTGAGGCTCTGAGAGGTTAAGCTACTTATTCAAAATCCCATAAACTATCCTGGGTACACCAGACTGTTTCCTTCTGCATATGAAACAAGACAGAAATGAGAGACAGGGAAATTATTCTTCTGGGATGCAGTTCAAAGAGGACCATCTACATGGGGGAAGAGCCAAAACTGTCTGCAGGGTTATTTTAGAACAGGACATGGTTCTCGATTCAGGGGAAAAAATGAATTTTTAAAAGCTGCATAGCCTATCTTGAGGCACATTTTTTTTGGATTTGCAAACATTTTTAAAATTTGCTTTTACATGAAAAGCCAAGATTAAACTATACACAGAGCACAGCGTTGGTTCCCTGAGTCATGGAAGGGTCTGCACTTAGTCTTTGGGCCCCATAAATATTAATGAAGGCCCAGATAACAGATGATAATGGCTATGGTTCTGGGCTGGTTCTCAGGCCTTATGTTTCTACCCAGGAGGGTTGGCGATGATTTCACATTTAAAGAAGTGAGTTTCAGAGGACAATATACAAGTCTCAGTGATGTATGTCTTCCTGCTACTGAACAATGAACTCTGCAAGCTCCTAGCTAACAACACACACACACACGCACACGCACACACACACTGAAATCAGTAAAATCTGAACTTGTTAATATATGCAACTACTTATTTTGTGTCTGAGTTTTATTTTTGCCACTGGGACCACATTTTTGCTTTAATCTGATTATTTTATTGATGCTTAAAAAGCCTAGACCTGGTGCTTTCTGGGAAAAGCAGCTAGCGTCCCTAATTTTCCCCACCCTGTCCCCAAAGTGTCCTGTACTTTTCTGCCACAGTGACTCCTTCACCCCTCCCCCATCACCACAGGACACTCTCAGTTCACCCACCTTCTGTTTATTCACGTGACTATGGACTTGTTTCTCTAGCAATGGGCATCTGTGTCTGCATCGGTCTTCACAGCAGGTCCGAACATATATGTTGCCTGCTGCCTGCTTCCAGTCAGAGGCTCCATTTTCAGACTGAGTGGGGATGAGTCGCCCCAGGTCTCTGTCTTGCATTCACATTACATTGTCCATAGGAATCATCTAGCTGTTTGGGAATGGAAACAGCAAAGCAAATCCAGTATATCATATGCCTGCCTACAAACTATCCTAGTCACCATGCCCACACAACATAATTACCTTGAAGTCACAAAATTATACTGAAAAATATGGAGACACTTTTAAAAATGACCATTCACAATTTTACTTTTAACAGAAAATAATAAGTAAAATTCAGGAACTGTAAAAAGGCAATTAATTTGACAAAATAATTATCTGATTATAGCATACCTTTTCTTTCTAAAAGCATCTTTACATAGTATTTAGATTTTTTTTTCTGTACCTTGGAAAGGCAGGAAATAAATATCTAACTCCTTTAAAAAAAACCCAATATATCCATGCGACTTATTATTAATGACTTCATAGAAGATAATATAACACATCCATATTTCAAACATTCTTAATCTTCAAATCAACAAGTCTACTTCTAGAAATTTACCCTTAAAATGTTATAAATGTGTGCAAATAAGTGCTCAAAAGTGGTTTATAATAATGAAGAAAGAAACTGTACAACTAATACTAAGAAGCCATTTGAGAAAATGGTGTAGAACTTAGTTATGGGCATGGGAGTTTGGGTATAATATGTTGCTAAATGAAAAAAAAAAGGTTTTTAAAAGAACATATGTATTTCTGTTTGTGTGTGTACATATATAGAAAAAATACCCAGAAAAATATTTATCAAAGTATTCAAAGGGTTACCACTGTGTGGTATGATTAAAGATTATTTTTACTTATTTCTTTACACCTCTTTTTATTGTATAAGCTGCTTTGCAAGAGAATAAAAGTAAAACTGCTAAAATTTGGGGGGAAACATATAACAAATATTAATGCCAAATTGAAATATGTTCAAATCAACCATCAGCATCTATGTATCACAGAATCTCAGGGCCTTGTGTGGTGATTAGATCCCCCTGTGCTTACCCAGGCCCACGGACTTGGCAGGGATTAGGGAATCACAACTGTAGCAGAGACTTGGAGCTTTTTCAATGGTGTCACTCCACACACAGCCTTGTCTCATTAGTGATTTAATATTTGCCACTTCCCCCCACCTTCCCCAATGTTCCTGAGCAGGCTGCTGGGGACTGATGGTCTCTCTACTGCCAGAAAGATGAGCTGAGCTGTCAGAGGAGAGGAGGTGAAAACGAAGAGGGGTGCATCCCTCGAGGCAGAGGAGATCTGGGAGAGCCTGCCCACGCACCACGGGCCTACCACATCTGGAAATGCCTTCACTCATTAGGACGCAACGAAGTAAAACATTCAATGCAGCCATTTAACCTTCCACTGCAAAAAATGAAACAGGCACAAAAAGTAAATCCAACCTTTACTTTTTTCTCTCTTTCTTTCTCTGGCTCTTTCTTTTTATCTTTTCTCTCTCTTTTTCTCTCTGGCAAATTTCAAACATTTCTTATAACCTGCCATATGGGCCAAGCCATCTCTGGAGAGAGATGCTGAGCCTTTCTGAGTGGCATGTGGTCATATTCCAATATAAAATCTCCCTTTCCCCTCTGCATCCTGGTCCCAGAAATAGAGGGAGTCCACTTTGCACATTCTTGGCCACAGGCATGACCAGCATCCAGTTTGTGCCTCCCAACACTTCTGCAAGCATCTCCAAACTGATTGCTGCCTCATTTCTCACCTGCCTTGGGCTCAGACACTCTGCAAGGCATATGATGGGCCAGTTAAAGCTGCACGCCGAGGAGAGAAAGAGCATGTAGGTTTTATTAAAAGGACACAGGACTCTCCATGGAAGAGGAAGTGTTGTCATCCTGGTCAGGCCTGGATCCAATCTGTGTCAGAGAACATGAAAGGACCCGTGGCTGCAATAAGGAATCGCCACATGCTAATAGAACCTAGTCAGGTTCACTGCTATTTCTTGCCATTTTCTTTTTTCATGTAGGAAGGTTGCCATCATTTCACACACATTTGGCATTAAAAGGTAGTTCCGTTTCTACCTGTCTCGTAGGGATAAAGGAGCAAGGCTTTTATAATTGGGTTTCGATAACTTTGAAGTTACTTCCTCAAATCTCTCTCCACGCTCACTCTGTCCTGTTTATGTGACTTTTTTTCTTTAAATATGAATATTATGTTTTTCTCTGTGATGCACAAACATACAAAGTCTGGACAAATAGCCAAGGGTTTGGGGACCGTGCTCCATTTTTGAGTGCTGAAAATGGAATTAGGAAACTCAAACTGTGACTCAAAGCAATTTGGAGGTGAGCCATCACCAGATTAATGAGATGTAGGTGAAGCAACGACCCACTCAAAATGTCTCAGAAGTCAGGGACAGACCCCGCAGCTCCAAGTCTCTGAAATTCCACCACCCACGGATCCTGAGAAGGATCCACTTGCCTTCAGACCCAGAAGGGGACAGCCAGTGCCCAGAGAACATGGGTCTCACAGTGCCATTGTTCATTGTTGCTGTTGCTTTTGTGTTTTCAGCAACACGCTGCTCATAAGGTTCTTTTATGACATGTTCATTTTCCCCTCCGTGTTATTGTTGTGACACTCGGTGGAGAAGGGGAAACAGTCGGATGTGCAGTAACTACATATGCTGTTGGATTTTACAGATTGCCTCCCTCCTGCCAGAGGGGAATTGCTGTGCCTTTCACCTTTCAGGTGTGCTACAATGTGTTTGAGAAATACAAAGGGGATAGAACAAACAGTGTTCACCATCCAGCTAATCGACTAAGGGAGCGATCGTCGTTGGCAATGACATTCACAGATATGAACCTGCAGTGCTGAGCAACACAGAAACAGTGAGATTACTTCCATTTCAGTTACAATCACAACAGGCACTAGGCCCAGGCGTTTGTATCTTAGTGGTGGCCGGGGACAGATTGCAAAGCAAGTCTAGATTCAATGATCAGACAGGAATGAAGCCCTCCTCCTGAAAATCAAAATGAAATAATTGCCAGTGGCAGCTTGCCCTAGGTTCTAAGAATTAGGAGGCAAATATTTTTTGTAAAAGGAACCATGAGGGAGCAAAATGAAAATAAATCATTCCAGTTCTAGGCTTTCTTCATGCCTGCACACTGGCTCTCTTTTATACAACCCTCAGAAGAGTGGATGGTTCAAAAACAAAACCAAACCAAACATGTTAAAGGGCCATATTTTTATCATCCAGCAAGTCAGGTCTCCCAAACAGGTGTCTAGGGTGTGATAAGGCTGAGAATTTGCCTTTAACATTTCTAGTGTTTCCTCTCTACAGTTGAGTCAAAACAGAAAGAACTCTAGTTGCAATAGAACTTTCTAAATTAACGCTACACGGTAAAAGAGAAATCAGTATTGAAAACTTTTTTTTAAAAAATGAGTATGTATTTAGCTTTCATGCCAGGCTGAAAACAAGCAACCCTGAGGAGGTCTGTTCACGTGGATTTGATTTTGACAGTTTGAAATCCACCTTCTCCTGCCTCTGCCAAGTCAACCCCACCCGTCCCTTCCACTCCCACTCACGGGCCCTTTATAATTTCCTCCCTCCTTTACACCCAGATGCAGTGTGAAGTGTGAAAAACTGTTTAAGCACTCTTAACTTACTTGGAAAGGAAACTATCTGGACATTTTTTATATTCTATGATATTAAAGTAATTCGTCTGAGTTTGTGCTAATGACAGTAAATCTCTCGTGCTGACAAGCTGTGGTCAATTATCCTTTCTACAGCCTTTTAAACCCGAAGCACTAGGAAGTGCGTCAGTGTTGGAAACTCGTGGCTTGCTAATTCAAATGAAGCAGCCAACCAACTGGAGAAGCTCTTTCAATGGTTCAGCACCGTGCTCCTCCTGCAAACAGCTCTCCCAGGGGCCTGCCAACGCTAGGGCCCTTCCGCTGGAATTTACATGAGCTCCATGAATGGAGGAAATGGTTTAAATGAAGTGGTGTGTTATTTATCCCTGTAATGAGTAGTTTGATGGCAACAATTAGGAAGGAAATTCTACAAGCCCGAACTCCAGTTACTTATTTACTGCCACTGAGAGTCAATTAAAGTATCTAAGTAATTACAGGGATTGGGATCATCTGTCATCTGGCAAATCATGTGAGAGGGAAGAGGCACTCGGTTTGTTTTGAAGGTGTGTGATCTCGTCTTCGTGGAGTTGGTTAATTTTCGGACAAGGGAGCATGTGAGGGGGCTTGCACCCACACATCTGAAGATTCGTTCACCTGGGAGTGCAACAAAAATGTTTGCTGGATTTCCATCCAACCTCAGCTGCTGTGCAAGGAGCAAGAGTCAGGCAGGAAGTGGGTGAGGAGGGGCCCACCCTGCCAGATCAGTCACCCAGGACATCTCTCTTCAACTCAAGGGCAATGGCGCCTTGTTCCTCCTTGTGCTCCTACTATGCCACTCCCTGTTCCCTTGCCCACTTCAGAGTGCTCTCTCCCACTCTCCTGCACCTCCCTCAGTCATCTGGGTCACCTCCCTGTCTCACACATGTTCGCATCATGATTTAAAGCACTTCTGTGATTTGTTTCATCCTGTTACCTAAGATGCATTATGTTCCTCTCTTCTGTCCAGCCAAACCCTCGTCACCCTTCGAGGCCCAATCAGAGTCCTGACTCCTGCTTCATGTGGAATCCAACATGAGACCTCTCCTCTGTGACTTGCCTGTGGAGTTCCATGCTTATTGCACCGTGATTCTCAGATTGAGAACACCTAGCAGGGGCTGCATCTTAGGTCTCCACTTCTTGCCCCACATGTGGGAAGAGGTAACCTCCTGACCTTGGTTTCTGTGGTTGCTGTAGTTTAGGCTCAGGTTTGGTGAAATGTCTTCATCAGGCTTAGCTGACATTCCTTCATCTGTCTACTCCATCATTTATTCTATAGCATGTTTTGGATGGTTTCTTAGAGCAGGACACCAGACCTATGGCCTCTAAATTTGAATCCAGTGCTTACTCTTGTACCACTTAGCCTCAATGGGGAACTGCATTAGTTCACACCACACTGTGCAAATTAAAGAGTCTGTCAACGCTCATCATTCCTTCCTTGGCTAATGCTTGCAGGGAAATGGTCATAAAAACACATACAAAAGAAAACATGAGCTCTTCCCCCCATGGTTCCACATGGCTTTCCTCAGAGCCCTCTCCGTCCAAATGAGAAGACAAGGAGAGGAAAATATTTTCAAATGATCTCCAAATGACTTAAGTTTCACATAAGGTTCAAGTTTAGTTCAAGGGATGGGCAAAACTTGGGTCAGCCAGCTATGTTAGGGTCAGCCAGACACTGGGGTCAGCCGGCCATGTTTGGGTTGAAGCAAGAACACTTGCTGTTCTTCACATCCCAAGACAGATATTGGAATTTTAACTTTCCTTCTTGCAGCCTCTTTATATTCTGAGAGTTCATTTCATCTTAGAGTGAGACTTCCCTGAGGAGCTATTTTCTCAGTCTCCCTTTTCACGGCATGTCCTTTCATAGCTCCTGTTCTGCACCTGTGGTGTTTAGATTTCATATTTCCACTTGCATTTGCCACCAACATACTGTTTGTGTAAAAGTGAGCCTGCTGCATGTGTCCAAGGAAGCTGATGAGAAAGAAACAAGAAGTCTGCCTGATGGGAAAATCCACGAAATGTTTTCATTAAAGCTTCTCACTGTTTTCTTCAGGAGCCCAGCCGCAGCCCAGGCAGTCCACACTTCCCCCGGACGGAGGTGAGGACGGGGCATGAGGGCGCTGTCGCAGCCCCCGAAGTCTGTGTGGGGATGTGAAAGTCTGAGATTAGAAGGCTGAATCATACTCCCTCCAATGCCCATTGTTTCTCTTCCTCTGTGAACTCTGTGACTCACAGGAGCTTTTGGAGAAGCAAATGCTGTAGCCAGAAGCATGAGTTCTATGACTTTTATGTTAGTCTGAGATTCTCTAGGAGCTCCAGTGTTCTTATTGGGGAAAGTTACATTTTGAAATAAAACCAACAAAAGTAAGGTTTCCTGTTCTGACGCTTACCAGAATAGGATCCATGAGAGCAAGTCCGAGTGGCCCTGCAAACCCCGAGGAAGAGCTGTGGAGGATGGCGCCGCTCTCAGTGGGTGCTGGCGAGGCTGCGTGTGCCTCTGCGCTGGTCATGCTCGGCCTCCATCAGGGCCTCTCCTTGTCCTTGTGAAGATCTACAGTTCCAGCCATTTGTGTTCCAACCAAAGAGGACGTAGAGATGTTAAATAAAATGTCTTACCAACAAGGCGATCCACGTTTTGTTATTTTTTTCAATCTGTGTTGTCATTATAGCCCTGATATTAATCTTTTTGTTAGGGCCTTACCATGAAAACAAATGTTCTTGTTGCATAACCATCTGCTCCATAAGTGGAATGATTTTAGCTGGCTATGTGAAAGGCCTGGGAATTGCTTTAGAGAACGTTCTGCTGGAAAGGCTCAGCTGAAACACCCTTTGGCTTGGATTGCTGCTGCTAATCTGCATAGTCTCAGTGAGCACACAGATTAACTATCCAAACGGTTTCATGGACATATTGAACTCATATACAGAAATGCCAATGGATTATGTATTCTTTATAGTGTCAGTTTTAATTTGATCATCTTTTCTTAAGAAGGGGCAAGATGTACCTTTTGATGACGTCGTTGATACTTGGAATGGCTTCCTTAAAATTCAGCAAGGGTGTCATAGTTGCGTGCCTTTAAAGGTATGCATTTAGTCTGACAAGATTGCCCATGTAATTTTGATAAGTTGAAAAAGCAGTAGATGTAATCTCTCCAACATTCTTAATATCGCTAATAGAGTCAAACCTCGGTTCTCGAACAAGTTGTTCATGGGAAAAATGCCTTCGTTGTCTAACAAAACCTCAGGCCTCAGTTCTCTACCTGACAGCCCTTTCCTGCTGATACCTGTATGATCAGTCACACGTCTCTCAGGTGACAGACAAAGATCTGTTTTTTGAACAGATCGCTTCTCCAATGGTTTTCTGGAACAAATTAAGTTTGAGAACTGAGGTTCCACTGTATTCTTAACAGCAATGAATAAAGTTTAACCTGGGAAATTGAACAGCTAACTGGTGACAGTATCTCCCAAAGAAATGAAGATCTGATGGGTTTTTTGAGCAATGAGTTTAATTAAGACATTATTCTTTAATTCTGCTGTGAAGTGAGTTTGAATTTCAGAATGTGTCTAAAAATAAATAATAAATAATTTCAGAATGTGTCTATCACATAGTTGAATTGTAGCAGTTAACTAAAATGACATATGTGGTGTTTCTATTTTTATTAATATTGTATTTTTGTAGATGTATTTTAAGCCTTCATTCCTTCATGAAGAACTAATGTATTGAAGCAACCTAGATGCCCATCAGTAAATGAATGGATCAAAAAACTATGGTACATTTACACAATGGAATTCTATGCAGCAGAAAGAAAGACCTACCCTTTGCAACAGCATGGATGGAGCTGGAAAACATTATGCTAAGTGAAATAAACCAGGCAGTGAAAGACAAATACCATATGATCTCACCTTTAACAGGAACCTAAACAACAAAACAAAGAAACAAGCAAAATATAGTCAAAGACACTGAAATAGAGGACAGACTGACAGTGACCAGAGGGGAGAGAAGAGGGAATTTCAGGGGAGAATGGGAAGGGTTTACAGGAACAAATTGAAAGGACACATGGACAAAAACCATGGGGAGGGTGGTAATGGGAGGGAAGTGGGGAGGGTTGGGTGGGTGGGCTGGAATGGGAGTAAAAGGGAGAAAACTGTACTTGAACAATGATTAAAATAAAATTTAAAAAAGAACTAATGTATTAATGCCAGTTTTTACATGTAAAAATTAAATGCCCAATTTCTTTATTTTCAAAAATAAATACATGTCTCTGCAGCACAGTATTGGTGCAGAGCAACCCACTAGCCAGATAAGAGTAGATCTTTTTTCAAAATATTGGTGCAAATTTTTGTTTGTTTGGGGACATTAATTTTAGAGGATTTTTGAAAAGCCTCTGAAATGCTGTGGAGTCCGGTCTGATAGATGGAGTGGGTTTTCTAACTTTGTGATAACCTTTTTGGGGATCTGGGACTTTTGAAGAGACTGATTTTCTTTTTGGCTCAGAGATGACTCTACCAAAGAGCAATTGTCATCTGTCTGGAGAAGGGGCAGAACTGGCAGAAGACACAGGACATGTGCCCTCCTGCATGACTGCCTTGAGGTGACTCTCACTCAGAGTTAATGATTATAAGATGTTTACCAACATCAGTTCAGGAACAGAATGGGAGAGGCTGTGTTTAAAGTGTCTGATTATCAAAAGTGAGGAGTTTGATTTCTTCACTAAATAAAACTTTTTGCAAAAAATATCAGAATGAAATTATTCTAGGATCACATTTTAGAGACCTTAAGTACTTTTTATTTTCTAGGTTTAAAAAAATTCCCACACACCCAACATTCCTCTCTATGCCTGAGAGATTAATTTCTCACCACATTGGGTGATATAAGCAAAGTCATTCTGGGGTTAATCAAAAGCTTTAATGCAGGGAATATATGATATGGGAACACTGGTATATATGTGCCACAATTAACGAAGAAGTGCTTTCTGTATGCATAAGTAGCACCAGTAACTGAGCCATCCATTAAAAACAAGAATAAAAAAGCCTGGAAACTTGGCAAAGTCTTTGACTTAAAAATGCAGATGTTAGTTACTTTGTTACAAGTACATTTATCTGTTCAGATACATCAAAAGAAATTCTGTCTGAATCTATCTGTTTTATAAGTTTATTGATGGTAAATTGGGTCTAAAATGAGCCACATATATCTAATTGTACAATTTAATAACTTTTGTCACATGTAAATATCCATGAAACTATCACCACAATCAGTGCAATGAACACACTCATCACCTTAAACAGTTTCCTCTTGCCCTTTCTAATTCCTCCCTCCCCAGACAACCACTAATTTACTTTCTATCATGATCCATTCTGACACTATAGGATTTCATATAAATGGACTTATATAATATCTACTCTCTTTTGTTCTGCTTCTTTTACTCACCATAATTATTTTGAAATTCATCCATGTTGTATATATCAACATTTTATTTCTTTTTAATGCAGATGATTCTATTTATTCCACATATTCCTATTCATTTAATTTCTTTTTTAGAATGATAGCCATATGGCTCATTTAGCTGTACCTCAGTTCAGGTGTGGGGCTTGCCCATGCTCTTGATGTACAAAAGCCCAGTTCTTTTTGAGCAGGGACACCAGGAAACCGACAGCTCAGTGGATGTGGTACACAAGCTCATCATCTGTCATCTTCACGTGGCCAATGACCACTGCCAGACACAGCACTTTCTTCATCTGGAACTTGACTGGATTTCATTCCACCAACTCACCACATTCTCACTATGAGTCAACAGAGAAGGGGACTTGCCAGCTTTATTCAGGCCTGGGCCCAGGATTCCTGAGATCTGCTTGATCGGAGGTTCCAAAGCCAAAAAGACATACTTCTTGACCAGCTCCTTGACAAGTTTCTTATTCTTGTTGAGTTTCTTCAGTACTTCAATGTCCATGGTGGAAAGCAGGGGGTACCTTCGGCCTTGGCCTCATCACAGGGCCGCTGATCCTCCGAACACAGACAGAGAGCTTGGAGTGGGGAGCGGATTTAAGCCTGACAGTGCCCAAGAGTGTGTGTCCTGATGGTCACAGTTCTTCCACTGTCTTCAAAAGCTTCTCGCGCTTGTGCTGACTCCTGAGCAGGACCTTCCCCCACCCTGTAAAGGTTGTCCTGAGAGACTGCTGCTCATGGTGCCACGTGCACCATGGTGTCATGGTGTCATGGTGCAAAAAGCAGAGAAGACACTCATTTAATTTCGTTACACGGACCTACCAGAATTCCTTATTCATTCATCAGTTGATGGTCACTTGAGATGTTTCCAGTTTGTTATTTGTATTCATGAAGCTGCTATGAACATTTATGTACAAATCGTTCTAGAAACATACATGTTTTCTTTTCTCTCTGGGGCTCTACATAGATATTTTTATGTAACTTTTTAAGAAACTGCCAGTTTTCAAAAGCAGTTGTACCATTTTACATTCTCATCAGTGGTGTATAAGATTTCTGGTTCCTTCATCTCCTTCCCAACACCTGCTACAGTCAACTTTTTTCAATTTTAGCTGTTCTAACGGGTGTAAAGTGTATCTCATTGTGGTGTAATTTGCATTTCCTTAATGGTTAATGATGTTGAGCATCTTTTCATGTTTTCAGTTGGCATCCATACTTCTTTAGTGATGTGTCTCCTCAAATCCTACCAATTTTTATCATTATACAAGGCTGTCCGCAACATATCCAGGCATATAAAATGAAAAATAGAGACATTTATTGAAGAAGAAAATAGATACAAGAAACGCATAGGACAATGATGCCTCAGTCCTTTCAAAGTAGGCAGCTTGGGACCACACTCAGTTCTCCCAACATCTCTTCCACTGTTCAAAACACTGCAAAATCCTTTGTTGGAATCACCATCAGCTGCCTCATATTTTCCTGAATCTTATGGGTGGTCTGAAATTGCTTCCCTTTCAAACGTGATTTTAGTTTTGGGAAAAGCTAGAAGTCACAGGGAGCCAAATCTGGGCTGTAGGGGGCTGAGTCACCTGAGTGATGTGATGTTTCACCCAAACACTCTGCACAAGACTTGATGCATGAGTGGGCATGTTGTCATGATCAAGCTGCCAATCACCAGTTGCCCACAACTGTGGCTGTTTTCATCATGTTGCATGTCTCAACTGACAAAGAACATTGAGGTGGTACTCCTTATTAACTGTTTGGTCTGGAGGGATGTACTTGTGGCAGGCAATACCTTCCCAATCAAAAACACAGTTTACATGGCCTTGATCTTGCTGAGACTTTGCTGTTCCTTCTTTGGGTGCGGAGAACCAGGTCACTTCCATAGGAATGACTAGGCCTTTGTTTTCAAATCATAGCCATAGTCCGAGGATTCTTCTTAAATTATAAGCTTTTTGAGGAAATCTGGTTCATTGGTAATGGTTTGAATCAAGTCATTAGCAACTGCAGCACGATGTTCCTTCTGTTCTGGTAGCAAAAGTCACAGAATGAATTTTGCTATGACACATTTCATGCCAAGATCCTGTGTCAAAATATCGGACACAGTAGTTTTTGGAATCCCCAGATCAGCTTCTGGTTCTCACACTGTCAGTCATGATCTTTGTTAATTGCATCCTGCACATGTTCAACATTCTCCAGGATTCTGCTTGTTGCAGGTCTTCCAGAATGTGGATGACTTTCAACAGATTCTTGACCATCTTTTAAGTGTTTTATTTGCACTGCACTTGTTGCATCATCCTCGAAATCTTCTGAATCATCTGAATAGTTTCCACAGAGGAACGTTCAAGCTTAATGCAAAATGGGATGCAGATTCCTTGCTCTGCATGCGCATTTTGAATGCGACAGCTGCACAGTACACATGCTCACTCAGCGGCATCTACCACCCTCCACTGACTAGTAAGTAAAGCTGTCATTATTCACACATGTCCTTTCTAGTCCACTCCCCTTGGCTGCCAGGTTACATCGATGTCTAATAAACTGTTCTCGCTATGTTAACAATGGCTGGACTTTTTCTGTACTGCAGAGTAGACTTTTAAAAAGACAAATGACTCAAAAAAAATGAGAAAAAGATACAAAGTTGCATTTGCAGAAGAATAAAAATGTTCAATTAGCATATTAAAAGATGCCCAATCTCAATTTTAATTAGAAAAAAATCAAATTAAAACAATAGTATCATACTTCTCAGCCATCAGATCAGCAAAAATTCAAAAGCTTAATCAGCCTAGTGAACTTGGCCTTTGAGGAATTTGAGCCCACATGTTATAAAGAGAAATATCATTTTTGACAAGATAGTTCAAAACAATGACAAAAATTCCACAAGTGGACACTGGGATAGTCTACAGTTGGAGCAAGAACAGTCTGTCGTTCATTGAGAAAATGCTTTTGGTCCCTCTATTTTTTTGATTTATAAATTCATTCACTGATTTCTAAAGATACGTAGGTTTTTATCCCCCATCATTTCAACTTAATTCTGGATCTTCATTCTCCTCAGTTCTTGTAAATTCTTCCACTCATTTCTCTAGAAGACAAAGCAAGCAAGCAAACCATATACCCCCTTTATTTCTCATTTCCCCAGTCTCTAGTAAGCTGTCCATTTTATTATGGACAGCATTTATTAAGCATGAGTATATGGGTTCTCTAATAAGTAAATTGAGATGTCCTGCATTTTTATCTTCATGTCTGAGGTGATAACCCTGCCAGATACATGGCAAAAAAGGTAAACTTTGGACCCTAGCCAGAGTGGCTCAGTTGGTTGGAGTGTCTTCCTGTAGCCTAGAGGTTATGGGTTCGGTTCCCAGTCAGGGCATGTGTCTGGGTTGTGGGTCTGATCCGCAGTCTGGGCAAGTATGGGGACAGCAGGTCAGTGCTTCTCTCACATTTATGTTTTCCTCTCTTCCCTTCTCCCTCAGGCTAATTCCAACTTGCTCTCTCTCCTGACAGTCTTTGGTTTCTCTAAGTTTCCTCCAAACTCCTGTTTTCCCTGATCTCCATCTCTGGCATCAGTAGGTATGACCCAAGGGCAATCCTTCTCCCTTCATCCTTTCCATTCTGTCATCCCCCCTCAGGTCTATTCTCCACTTCCTTGCCCCTTCAGACATGGATGATGACAACTGTTCCCCTCTCTTCAGTGAGTGGCATGGAACATTGCACAAGAGGCAATGGGGTATGGTAGTTTTAAGGCACACACTTTGGACGCTGGATTCAAATCTTGGCTCTATCACTTACTATGCATCATTGGACAAATGTTTTATCATTTTGTGCTTCAGTTTTCTCATCTGAATATGAGAATAAAAGAATAGTACTTACTTCATAGGATTGTGGCACGGATTAAATGAGTTCATGCATGCCAAAGGCTTAGAATGTTATCTGGCACACGGTGCTGTTTTTGTTCTTTTCTTTCAAGTGCCTTCAGAGCACCCATTTTATGGTGACTCAATCAACAAATGCATAGTGAGTGTCTACCACCTGCCAGTCACTGAAACAAATTGCTCAAACTTTTGCAAAGTCCTTCCACCATTTTTTATGACTTGAGACCTGGCCTTCACTGGCATCAGGCCCCTTCAAACTTTCTCTAGGGAGAGCTTTACCTGCTAAGTTAATGGTAACAATTAGCAGTATTTGTGGCCGCTTCTGGACCCTTGCCTTCACTGTCTCCAGCAAACCCCTTGTCTGAGGATGTTATTTCTAAATGGCAACCTCTCCCCTCCATTTTCACAGGGGCTACCAACTCCCAGACCAGTGTCCTTATTCACACGGGATGCCATTGCCAAGACCTTAGGCTTTCCTCCTTTTCCAGCATGTCAGTGGCCTTGTTTTTTTTATCTTCTCCCATGTATATATATTTTTCCATTGATTTTAGAAAAAGAGGAATAGGAGAGAGAAACATTGATGTGAGAGAGAAACACAATCAGTTGCCTACCCTATATGCCCTGACTGGGCATCAAACCCGCAACCTTTTGGTTAAGGGACAACACAAAACCAACTGAACCACTCCGGCTGGGCTTAATGCATTTATGATGATGATCTTTCTGACACCCTGACCTCACAGTTCTTTAATCTTTTTAAGAAAAATGAATTTCACTTCACTCCACTTTAAATGGAACTATACTGTAGATGACATTGTAAGATCATTTGAAACTTCCACTTCTGCTTTCTAAAATTCTGAAAACTATTCCTCTGATCATAGCCTGTTGCCCATCCAAACTGTGTCACTTAGGATTAGATCCTGTGCTTGTGACAGAAATGCTAACATAACAATGGCTTAATCAAGATGGATGTTAATTTCTCTTGGTGTGTCAATGAAGTCTGAACATAGGTAACCCAGGAACCCAGGGCAGATTTGGGGATTCCATGATTATCAGAGACCCAGGTTCCTTCCAGCTCACTGCTCTGCCATTCTTAGGGTAAAGAGTCTCATTTGCATGGTCCATTATGAAACCCAGAGTTCCAGCTGTCACATCCATCTTCCAGGCAATAGGAGAAAGAAAAGGGGAAAGAAGCAGTAAAGGGAATGTGCGGCCTGTTACGTAAAGAAGGTTTATTGGAAACTATGCATGATGCTTCTGCATCCCTTCTCTTCAATATTGCTGTGAACCTAAAACTGCTCTAAAAAATAAAGTTTTTTTAATGGAGCATAAAAAACAAACAAAAGGAACCCCCATTTTTACATGTTTTACTTGTTAGAATTTAGTCATAGGGCACAAGAATTTGGAAAATGTAGCCTTTATTTCCATTAGCCACAACCCCTGGTTGGGACGGGAAGTTCTAGTACCAAAGACAATGTGGAAAATGGATGACGGGGAGGCAAACAGCAGCCTTTACAACACACTTTTACCCATATCTCCTTCTGGACCTTTTATCGATTCCAATTATACCAAGTCCCTCCCGTTCTGCCATCACCTGTATCCCTGCTGGCTTCATTTTCCTCCCTACCCAACCCTGTATGGTCAAAACCACTACAAGCAAAGTCAAAATGCAAATAACAAATAGGGAACAAATACTTGTAATTCAAAGTATTAATCACTTTGTTCACGTTTTTATTCATTAAATATTGTACTAAGCTTTTTTGTGGAATATAAAGAGCCTGGAAAACACTAAAGAAAAGGTCAATAGCCTAATAGAAAAATGGGCAAAGGCTATAAAGAGGTCACACCAAATGAAATGCAAGTGGCACCTGAAAATAATGAAGTGGTTCTCGGCCTCACTCACAGTAAGAGAAATACAAATTATAACTATCCTGAAAATCAATTTTTCATGTAGAGTTTAGTAAAAGTTAAAAATTATGACAGCAACCTTGGTTGGCAAGGCTGTGGAGAAACAAACACCACTGCACATTGCTGACAAAATGTATAAATCGGCACAAAGCCTATGGAGGCAATTCAGCAATGTCTTTCAAATCGCCAAGTGGAGATTCGGAGACTTCATGCTACAGATACACATAGGCATGTGTGATATGATGTAGCTATGAAGTTTTTCATCACAGCAATGCTTGCAAAACCAAAATTTTGAAATACTGTAATGTCAATTAGTAGAGAACTATTTAAACGAGTTAGGGTACACCCACACAATGGAACAAATACTGTGGTCCTGTTAAAGGCACAAAGAAGTCCTCTCCACAATAATCTGAAAAACTCTGCAAACTGCAATGTTAAATTTTTTTAAACCTACCAAATAATGTGTAAAATATGCCACCTTTAGAGTGAGGGAAATCATGTTTGCCTGCACATGCATGGAAAATCTCTGCAACAGTACACACAGAACTAATAACAATGGTTGCTTAAGGATGGAGTGCTGGGATCAGAAGGAAATTTTTCAGTAGATATCTTTTTATACATCTTAATTTTTAAATCAGAAATAATTTACCTATTAAAAATTCAAGAAACCATTAATAAATTTAGTTTGCCATCAATAATAGTGGAAGAAGACAAAGATAGCTACACCAAACAATTGTGAAGATCAGATGACATCCCAGCTCTACCTCATTCTCGTTATGTGACTCCGGAGATGTCACTTACCATCAGGGAGCTGTCGTTTCCACATCTGTAAAATGGGGTTTCATTTCTTCATCTCAAAAGTTGTTGTGGACACTAAATAATATAATATATAGTACTGTGTCTTGGAGGCAATTAATGAATATAATTCCCTTCCTACACTCCCTTGAAAAACTCTTTAAAAAAACTATGAAATATTATTTACTGTGTATTAGAAAATGATTTATCACTTAGTACAAGATATAAATAAAGCAAAATATGGTAAAGAATTCATAGACTGGTGAAACGTTGGTGCCAGGAAGGTTTCCAGGGCGTATTTCATCTACCTCTCTTTTCACAGAGGGAGGCGAACCCAGGGTGCTGATGTGACCCACCCAACGCCATTCGCCAAGAGGAGGCCGAGATGGGCTAGAACCCAACCCAACCCTTAACCCTCATCTTAGTTCTTGCCAATCATCACTTAATTGAAGAGTGGACTACAAACAACATTTCCAGAGTCAAAACCACCATGTGCATTGAAAAAGAACTGTCTTAAAAGAGACACATAGTAATTTCCTCACATAATTATTACTAATTACATCTTATAGCCTAAAAGTATTACCACACAATCTTCTAGCCCATAAAATTGAGTTCTTTATAGGTGGCTATTAAAATATTTGAAAATAAATGTTAGAAGTAGATTTATAACATTGCCGAATTTGTTTTAATTAAAAAGAGGAAAATATTTCCATATGTGGCTATGTGAAAAATTTCAGACTGGCAAAAAAAAGACACAATAATAAGAATTTTTTAACAAGAGACAATCTGACAGGCTATATAACAAGGAGTGGACTGATAATATAGAACAGGCTGTTACAAATCTCCAGGAAAAACAGGAAGACCCCAGCAGGAATAGGCAGAGGGTAGGTATAAGCATGTCTCAGATAAAGAAACACACAGAACCATTAGGCAAAAGGAAAGAGTGTCAACCCACTCATATTTAAAGAATCACATTTTAAAACAATGATATATACAATTACCTCAGACATTACCGAAGGTTAAAGAGGGTAATGATGTCCCACACTTCGGATCCAGTGTGGGAAAAGGGACCTTTTCATACATGCTGTTGCCATGAGCCTCATTATTGACATAACTTTCCTGAAGGGCAATTTGGCAATTTCTATGAAATTTCTGTGAAAAATGCTATGAAGTTGTTGACCCAAAATGCCATTGCCATGAATTTATCTTATAAAAATACCCAAGTGCCTAAAGATATTTTTATGAAGACATATATTGCAGGCTGGGTTATGATATCAAAACTAGGAAACCAACAAAATGCCCATTCATTGATGAAGAGTCTAAAAATAAATAGAGGAATGATGCATTCATCTGACATGCTCTGCTGACTTAAAAGAGTGAGGTTGCTCTAAATGTACTACCTGGAAAAGTGCCAGTGACGCAGTAAGTGAAAAAGCAATATATATAGAATGATCCTATTTCGTAGAAGTGGGGGAGGGGTCAATAGGTGTTTGAATATATGTCATTTTACCTTTGAATCCTTAGTTCAAAGTGGCAGAACTGAGCAGAACTAGCATAAGCTAAATGGGATGGTTTGGCTCACATCACGGGGAACCCATAAGTGGAGTTGGCCGAAGCAGCAGCCAGACTGGGAGCACAGGCAATGTCCTCAGATTGTCTCTCCACTGACTCTGCCTCTCTCTGTGTTTTGTCCTCCTTGTTTATTTCATTCCAGATACCACCTCCATCATGTAGACCCAAAGCAGAGCTACTGCTAAGGCTGACTTTACATCTTCTAATGAGATGACCAGCAAGCGCAAACTACAGAAATTTCCTGCTTGCTCTGGCAGGAGCCCCAGGTAGGACTCTGAAAGAAGCTTCCTCCAAGTCAGTGAGGGACCAAATCCTCCTAGAAGTAGTGGCTGGGGCGGGGGCAGGGCCAGGGCCAGGGCTCAGTCTCAGAGGCTGGTGAGGCTCCTGATTCCATCCCTGAGAGCAATGGGGCCATAGATGGGGTGGGTAGGTCGGCGGGTGGGGTAGGGAGTTGGGGGAGTGCTGGTGGTTCTCCAGATGAGGGAAACAGCTAGTAAACAACCTGTCTACTATGCCCTGGGCATCTTTACTAACACTAACTTTAGGGAATGGGCTACTACTGTAGTTGGAAAAGTGTAAAGGTTGGGACTGTAGAAAATGGAATTTAAACTGCCCCCAACAGCAAATGGGGAATCCTACCTCACCTCTGATTTTGTTAACAACTGAATTTGTAAAACAAAATGAACAAACAGAATAGAAACAGACTCAGATATGGAGAACATTTGGACTCCTGCTAGATGAGAGAAGAGTTGGGGGTTTGGATGAAAAAGGTGAAGGGATTTAAAAGTACAAATTGGTTGTTACAGAATAGTCACAGGGATGTAAAGTACAGCATAGCAGATACAGTCAATAATATTCTAATAACTATGTATGGTGTCAGATGGGCTCGAGATTTATGGGGATGAGCACTTAGTAAGTTATGTAATGTCTAATCACTGGGGTGTACACCTGAAACTAATATAATAATGGATGTTAACTGTAACTGAAAAATAAAAGTTATTAAAAATTAAAAAAATAAAGCTGGGTTTAAAAAGTATTTTAAAAACTAAATTCATGGCACTAGCATTTCTGGGGTTAGGGGCTCAGGCAATGTCTTCAGACGATGCCCCTTTTGAGATTTAAAAGCACGAAGGACACACACACACTTTTCCATTATTTGGTCAAATTGTGGCCTAATTCTTCCTTGGCAAGAAATTGGTTAATTTCTTCTGGAAAGATACCGGGAGAGGAATTTTTTTTAAAGATTTTATTTATTTATTTTTAGAGAGGGAAGGGAGGGAGAGAGAGAGAGAGAGAGAGAGAGAGAAACATCAATGTGCGGTTGCTGGGGGTTATGGCCTGCAACCAAGGCATGTACCCTGGCTGGGAATTGAACCTGGGACACTTTGGTTCCCAGCCCGAGTTCAATCCACTGAGCTACGCCAGCCAGGGCAGGAGAGGAATTTTTATTGAAGAAGCTGATTCAACCTCTTTTTGTGAGCAGAGACTCAGCTTCCGAGACACAGGTGAAGGGAGTGCACAGGCCTGGGTCAGTGCTGGGGTGGCTCTGCGAGCTTGTCCTGGAGGCCCCCTGGGGTAGGAGGACTGGAGGGCAGGGACAGCCCCCAGGGCTTCTGACAGCTTCTGAACAGCCTGTAAACAACCCCAGCTCGGACTTTTCTCTCCAGCTAGCAGGCGGAGCTCTCTCTGTCACACTTGAGCTGAATGCCTTCTTTTTCATCCGCATAGGCACGTCAAAGAGAAACAGGAATGCAAGACCTACCAACCAGTTCAACGCATTAGTTTGGATTCCACAAATCCAGCATTTGAGGTAATCAGATAGGAGCTATAATGAAGTTCCTGTATTTCTTACCTCTCAATGAAAGATTTATTTTGCAAATCACAGCATAAATAAGACTGCAGAGGAATGGGGAAAGCTACTTTTGAAGCACCCTTCACTATTTCAGAAGCATCCATTGACAGGTAAATCAGCAGATAAACCAACGACTAATTATAAATCACTGCTGTCTATTCAAAGAAGTATGTTTTTTAAATCCTCTTCTACTGGAAACATTGTAGCTGGGTTTCTAGTTATTTTATATATCCTCAAATGTAATTAAACAAGGTATAATTCAGAATATTTTACTACTTCGGATTACTGGAGAGTTTTTATTATAGGGTGGGTAAGACTGGTTTTCAAATATGATATCTGGCATAGTTATAGTGGTTAAAACTTTTGAGTCAGACAGGTCTGGTTCAAGTTCAGGTTCTACCATTTCAAGCCACCTGGGGCAATTTGCTTGCCCTTCTGAGGCTGTTTTCTCATCTGTGTAATGGGATAACGGAAGTGCTGTGAGGATTCAGTGGGAAGCTTAACACATAGTAATCCATTAACAAATAATTGGCTTTTAATCTTTTTAGTTGCATATTGTGTTTTGAATGTACCTGACTCTCCTAGGTCCCCAGGACATTTTCTTAAGAAATTTTGGTCTAATGAGAACAGAGTAGGCCTGGTCCTAAATGCACTTCAGCCAAATGCTCAATTGAACACTCCTTAGTTCAGTACAACAGGTCATGTAGTATCCGAGGGGCAAATAATACCTCTCATTCTAAATCAGTCTGTCACCTTCTCAGTTCACTGATTTCGCAGGATCTGTGAATTCTTAAGAAACTAACGTTCCCTACTATCTTTCCATTAGCAAACAAACAAAACTCTTTTTTTTTTTTTCACAGAGTTAGGTGTCTTTTGATCTACTCAACCTTGGAGGAGTCTACCAGCATAGATCATTGCATTTCAACAACATCCCAGTGTACAGCACATGCAGGCAGTGTTTACCCACAGGCAACACTGAGTGATGAGCTAGGAATTCGTGAGGTGTGAAGCAACTCCAATAAAGCAGAGTGAGTGGCAAGAAAGTAAAATGACAAGTGACAAATTGAGAAAAATATTTGGCACACACGTAACAAAGACTATAAAGTACTAATATCAGAATGTAAAAATGTAAAAGACTCTACAAATCAATCAGAAATGTCAAACAATCCAACAGAAAAATGTACAGGGTATCTGCTGCCCAGTCAGAAAAGAAGTTCCAAGGGTCAGAAGCATATGAAAAGAACCCAAGCCTCATCAGGAATCAGGGAAATTCAAATAAAAGCAATAGTGGCTCGCCATTTTTTACTATCAAATTTGCAAAAGTTAAAAAGGCTGATAACTGTCTAATATTAAGAATTTCAAGAAATGGATATTCTCTTACATGAATTATATTTATTTTCTATTGCTGCAGTAGCAAATTGCCAAAAAACTCAGTTGCTCAAAGCAACAATAATTTGTTATCTGACAGTTCTGTAGTTCAGAAGCCCAACATGGGTTTCTCACTTGGATAAGATCAAGGTGTGGGGCTGGGGTGCAATCCTTTCTGGGGGTTCGCTCTAGGGAACCCATTTCTGTGCCTGTTCCAGCTTCTAGAGGACAGCAGCACACCTGGCGTCCTTCATCCATCTTTAAAGCCAGCAGTGCTGCATCTCTTTGATCACTCTTCCGTAGTCACATCTCCCTCTCAGACCACAGCTAGGAAAGACGCTTTGATTTTAAAGATTCACATGATTAGATTTGGCCCAATCAAATAATCCAGGACAATCTCGTCATCTCAAGATTCTTAACCTTAATCACATTTACTAAGTCCCTCTTGCCAAGTAAGGTAACCTATTCACAGAATTAGGACATGGACATCTTGGGAGGAAGCATATTCTGCCTCACACTAATGGTGATAATGTAGCCTATTTAGAGGACAGGCTGGCAGTATATGCATACCCACTGACACTGGGGTATCTATGCTACAGAAACACATGCATCTTTGCATAAAAATGCATGTCCAAGGACATTCATTGCAGCATCATTTGTGAAAGCAAGGGATGAAAACAAATTAAATACCCTGCAGAAAGGTTATCTAGCTAAATTATGTAATGCCCATATTGTATTACTAGGTAGTAGTTTAAAATACAGGGAGATCTCAAGTGCTGATAAAAAGATCTCCAGAACATATGGTCATATGGTTACATGAAAAAGAGAAGAAAGAAAACATCTGGAGGGATTCCCACCAAACCTTTAAATAGAGTGAAATTGAGAGTAGGGGATAGAGGGAATATTCGCTTTTTCTTTCATAGATAGATAGATGATAGAGACAGATATATGGATATCTGCATATCTCTGTATATCTGCAATGTTTGAATTTCACAAGAGTATATTTACATAGTCACATAATATCTTTAAAATATTAAATTTCTTTTTAAAAACAAGTGCACTGAGCTCTATGTCGGGAGCACAGCTTTGTGACTTGGGCTACTCTGTCTCTTAGTCTGTAAATGTAAGCAATGGACCCAAGGACTCTAAATTCCAAATCTAGATTATGTGAATAGATGTGGCAGAAAAAAATTTCAACTCAATCTAGTACTGTTTTGGTCATTTGTGAAAAGAAAATTAGTACTTCATTGATTCTTAATATCAAGTCCTAAATTTTCTGGAGTTAAGTCATGAGTTTAAATACAATTTTTGATTCTGTAAATGTATTAGTGCTTGTCAAATTGTTAGACTCAGTTTGGATTTAGAAAACATTATCTTCACAGGCATTCTACTAAACTGCTGGGTGGTAATGTAAATCTGTACATCCTTTCTGAAAAGCAAATCTCAACAGGCAAAAGATTTAAAGCAATTTAATCTTTCACTATTTAACCTAGTAATCCCAAGCAGTTTAAAGCACTTTAACCTGGTAATCTCACACCTATAACTTTGTTCTAAGAAAAATGTTAAAAGCAATCTAGATGTTTAAAGAGTAGAGAAGTGATTCAGTAAATTAAGCTGTATGTTCAGGGGACATTATTATACAGCCATTAGAATTATCTCAAAAAATGTTAATAACACATGAGAATTTATAATCAAATTTTGAGAGAAAAAACCTAGAGAGATATATGTATATTTTCTGTCCACTGTGTAAGTTTTATGTATATGAGCCTAAAATAAAGATTAGAAGGGGTGTACCAAAATGTTAATGATGGTTAATTCTGGGTTGTGATATTTATAATACTTTTAGGGACTTCTTATTTTTAAACTTTATTTTTTTAAAAGATTTTATTTATTTATTTCTAGAGAGGGGGGAAAGGGAAGAAGAGAGGGAGAGAAACATCAATGTGTGGTTGCCTTTTGTGTGCCCCCTACTGGGGAACTGGCCCACAACCCAGGCATGTGCCCTGACTGGGAATCAAACCAGTGACCCTTTGGTTTGCAGGCTGGCATTCAATCCACTGAGCCACACCAGCCAGGGCAGGAATTTTTAATCTAGAGTCATGTTGGTAATCATAAAATAAAACTTTAAATAATCTCTATATGTAAACATTTATAGTGACCTCTTCAAATGAAAAATTTTACTGAGTTTATAGAGAAATCACTAATTCTCTTAACATTTGGAAAATCATCTTTCTTCTTCTTTCTTTCCTTCCTTCCTTCTTGCTTCCTTCTTTCTGCTTGCTTTGGGTTTACTCTTGGTTTTTCAGATGGTTAAAATGGAAGGTTAGTTTTTGATTTGAGATCTTTCTTTTAAAATACAGGTCTTTATTTATTAGATTTCACATATAAGTGAGATCACATGGTATTTGTCTTTCCCTGACTGGCTTATTTTGTTTAGCATAATAACCTTCAGGTCCATCCATGCTGTTACAAAATATTGGGGGACTGGATGAAAGAAGCTAAAGGGGTTAAAATATATGTATATACATAACATATAAAAAATAAAATATAGATCTTTAGGGCTATAAATTTCCTTCTAAGCACTAATTTAGCTGCATCTAAAAGATTTTGATATGATGTATACTTTATCAAAGTACTTTTATACTTTTTCTTGTGATTTCTTCTCTGATCCATTGGTTATTTAGGAGTATATATTTTTTTTAAATTTCCATATAAATGTGAATTTTCCAAATTTCCTTGTATTATAAAATTTTTAAATTTGTCCTGACTGGTATGACTCAGTGGATTGGGCATTGTGCTGGGGACTGAAAGATCAACAGTTCGATTCCCAGTTAGGGAAGCCACATGCCTGGGTTGCAGACCAGGTTCCTGGTTGGGAGTGTGCGAGAGCCAGTGCTTTCTCTCACACATTGATGTTCCTCTCTCTCTCCTTCTCCCTCCCTTCCCCTCTCTCTAAAAATAAATAAATAAATAAATGATCTTCAAAGTTTTTTTCAATTTAACTCTAGGAGAACATACTTTGTATGTTTTCAGTCTTCTTAACGTATTGAGACTTGTTTTGTGGCTGACATTTAGTCTGTCCTGGAGACTGCTTCCTGTGAACATGAGAAGAATGTGTGTTTTGCTGCTGTTCATCAGAGTTTTCTATAGATGTCTTGTTGGTCTAATGGGTTTATGGTGTTAGTCAAATCTTCCATTTCCATATTGATATTCTATTCATTTTTGAAAATGGTATATTGCAGTTCCCCCTATGATAGCTGAAGTATTTATTTCTCCTTTCAATTTTGTCAGTTTCTGCTTGATGTACACTGGGGTTCTGTTATCAGATACATATATGTTTATAATTGCTATGTTGTCCTCATAGATTGACCATAAATTGATCCCTTTATCATTATAAAATGACCTTTTTCTCTCTAGTAACAAATTTTGTCTTAAAGTCCATTTTTTTTCTGATATTAGTATAGCCACCTCTCTATTGGTTATTCTTGCATGGTCTATTTTTTCCATCCTCTTCTCTTTCAACCTGTTTATATCCTTGAATATAAAGTGTCTTTTGTAGCCAGTAAAAAGTTGGAGCATTTTTTAAATCTATTCTGGCAATCTCTGGATTTTAATTGGGCTGTTTAATCCATTTACATTTAATGTATTTACTGACAAAGTAGGATTTACAGCTACCATTTTGCATTTACTTTTTATGTCTTATCTTCTTTAGTCTTTGATTCATTTATTACTGCCTTATTTGTGTTAAATAGCTATTTTCTAGTATACCACTGTTTATATTACTACATTTAGGGAGTTGTTTTCTTAGTGGTTGTCCTGGAGATTACAATTAACACCTTAATTTTAAAATAATCTAGTTTGGAGTATTACCAATTTAATTATAATAGCATACAAAAATTTTGCTTTGATACAGCTCCATTTCAGCTATCACTCTTTCCTGTGGCAGACTAGCTTTTGAAGGCATGTTCACTGTCTCACTTCCACTTCTGCACACTGGTTATGTCTCACTGCAACTAATAAGCATGTCCTAAAGAATTTCTAATTTCTAGTTAGGAGTGAAGTGAGGAGATCAAGTAACCAGCTTGGTCATTTAAGCAAGGAACATGGAAGCTCCATTCTACTTAGGGGTTTTAGAAGGAGGCATCCCCATTCACAGAGCCTTCCTAGCTTTCATTTGGTAGCTCATAGAGTGATTTTGTGTGAAACTAAAAAAAAAGTAAAACTGTTTCCCACAGTGTTTTAAGCAAGGTATAATGCATTTTCAGACACAATAGGCTATGGGGAGATTTCCTGAAAAGCTTAAATAAAGGTGGGAATTTCAACTTTTTTAGAAATTCTTTAAGCACTGACTTTAATGTGGCAGCTGCAGGCTCACTTTTGCTAGTTATGAGCACGTTGTAACTCCCAAGGTGAAAAGGAGTAAATGAGCCTTCCAGGATCTACAAATGGAAAAATATATGTGCAATTTGTGTGCCACAGAAACAATTATTCTTCAAGTTTCATCATTGGGAAGTGAGAAAGGCAGATCAACCACTGTATACACATTTACACACACAAATTTGTACAATGTGTAACACATCATTTTGTACTGCAACAATATTTGGTCATAGACAGAAATACAATGTATGGCTGACATACAATACTTTCTGCATTGTCTTCTAAACCATGTGTTTCATTTTGATTCGGAATAGCTTAGTGTTGGCTTTAGACATATCTGAACTTGAGTCATAGTGCTGCCACCTACTCCCAGTAAGATTTGGTGCTTCATCTCTTGATCATTTAATCTCCCTGCACCCCAGTTCCTTCAAGTGAAAGACAGACTTAAATTTGGTGCCCACCTCAAAGAGCAATTGAGATAAGAAATCAATGTGATTAGCTATTGCTAATAATATAGATAATAAAAATAACAGCAGTAACTATTTTGCATACACACTACATGCAAACCATTGTTCTAGGGCTTAAAGGCAAATGGCAGGTGGAATTTATTGAACGCATTCTATTCAAATATGCTTCAGAATGAGTGAGAGAAATGAGGAATAATGACATGCAGAATGCTGATGCAGACCAAAGCAAGTCCAGTGGAACTTTTAGGGAAATTAGGGGCAATAGGATTAGTGTAGAGATAGAATTGGAGTTGGAATGTGTCTATTTACCAGTTTTCAACACACTAATAAAAAGAAAATAACTTCACTGTACTTCTTCTTTCTTTAATGCCCTGAAGAAATTCAATTAGTATTGGTTGGAATTCAAGGTCAATAATAGATTACCTTCATTTTTTTTTACAACAAAAGTTTCCTTAAAAGTATACATTAAAATATTTGTAAAGTTAAATGTTTTAAATGGTTCTGAACGAGCTCTTATGCTTTCTAGTCATCACAAGTTGTTCATTTCACTCCCTACTTAAAATAATTTCCCACTTTTTCTCTGTCAACTTAAATCCTATCCAATCTTTCAAGCTCACCACTAACACCACTTCTCTGACCTTTCTCTAGTGTCATCCCAGTCCTCAGCTTTGTATACTCCTGTGAATTACTACAGGATCTGCATTTAATTATAAAGAAATCCAACAAGCAATTGTTGTCCAATTATAATGAACCAGGCACTGGAATTGGTGCTGGAGACACAGAAATGAACAAGATAGTCCTTATCTTCCTCTTAGAGGGTATAGAGCCCAGTGGCTGGAGATAGACATACTAAAAAGTCATTATTTCAAGAAATATTTTTAGAAAATGAAGGGTATATTTATAGAGAAATACTCCTTCAGAAAGAAAACCAATCACCCATTCATTTGTTTTTTTTGATAAATTTGGGTTTTCAGCTATAGCATGTTGCTCAGCCGAGCTTTTAATTTTTTTCCAGAAGTGGGAAAGTAGTCATTTAAAAGTAGTTTCTGATTCCCTGTGTCTATAATTAGAGGGAAAATTCAACTTTATAGGAAGACTTGTCTTTTTATTATAAGAAAGCATTAGAACATGCATTTGATTATGCAAGGATCAAGCCAAAGTGCTACTCTGGAATGGGGATACTCAGTTGCCTAACTACTTTGCATAAGATGTAAATATTTGACTTTGCCGTGAAAGAGCTGTATCTTATAATATTAGCTTTTGCCACAATAATGGTATATAACACACAACCTCAAAATGCAGTGACAAAAAAATTATTATAGTGTCACAGATCTGGGAGTCAGCTGGGCTGGTTTTGTTTCATATTGCAGTCTGCAGATCCGGGTCTTCTCAACATGGCTTTCAACTCCTTGGTCCCAGTGAACTATTCGGGACACATTCTTCTCAGTGATGGCACAGGCACATAAAAGGGCAAGTCTAACCACATAAGCATGTTTCAAGCTGAGTTTTGCATCACAGCTGCTAACATCTTACTAACCAAAGCAAGAACACATGTCCAAGCCCTGGACAGTGTGGCTTGGTTAGTGGGAGCGTTGTCCATAACCAAAAGGTTGTGGATTCAATTCCTGGTCAGGGCACATACCTAGGTTGCAGGTGGATCCTGATCCTTGGTCTGGGCACATAGGATCCCTGGTCCAGGTGTATAAGATCCAGTCCAGATAAGCATGGGAGGCAACCAATTGATGCTTCTCTCTCAAGTTGATGTTTCCATCTCTCCCTTCCTCTCTCTCTCTAAAAGCAATGAAAAAATATCTTTGGGTGAGGATTAAAATAAAACAAAATGTATGGCCCAGCCAAAAGTTAAGAGACAGGGGGGTATACTCTATCTTTAATAGGAGAGAAGCCAAAATTATAAGGCAAAGAATGTTTAGGAAATGATGAAGAGTTGGGTCCAATAATTCACTCTACTAGACACATCCATAAAGATATTGATTGAAATGTGTTAGAAACTTGAGAAAAAGAGTTAGGGTTTGGAGTCCCTCTTAGTGGATCAGAGAAAGGAGTAATTTGAGAGATGTAGAAAAGATGTGGCTACAGCAGAGTGTAAACAACCCTCACAATGGTGGAACAGGTGGAAACCAATGAAGCGCTGGCTGAGGCCATTTTGCTATATCCAAGTTCCTTGGTAGTGCTTGTTAAATGTTCCTGCATGGGATTAGCTGGGTTTGGGGAACTTAAGACAAGCCCATGAGCAAAACAAAGTCAGGAACATTGGATAGACAACTTATTTTTGGAATAATTTTGGTATTCATCTACAATGAGATGCCTGGTCAAGCAGCAATGAGAGTGCATAAAAGGAAACATGAGTTTTTTCTCCAGGGGGGTTTAAAAATATTCAGGATGGACAACACTACAGAATGCAAGATTTTGTGCTAATAGGGCACGTAGAGTTTTCTTTTTGAGATAATCACAGTTGAGTAATAACTATGATACAGGATATAATTGGGGTTTGCTTAATTCAAGCAGCTTCACTAGTGATTTTATTAATCACAACTCATCTATTTTAGATTAGACCAAGTTTTAGTCACTTCCTGGACTTCTGAGCCTAAACTCATCTATTTGGATACACGAGTAACATTTCCCTGTAGGCTCAAATCACACATCTTATGATCACTTGTATCTCTTACTGTTTACTCATTTTCTAAATATGAAACCCAAGCTATACACAAGATAAACATCTATGCAAGGTAAAATTTCTAATTTCAAGTTATCAGTCTAAATAAAGTAAGAAGATTATGAGATAAAAGATGCAAAGTCTCTAAATGTTTTGAAGATACAGAGGCACAGTTCAATGAGAATCTTGACCTACAAAAGTCTAAAACAAACCTGATCATAGTAACAAATCCCTTAATGTTTTTAAATGAACCTTGACAATCAGTAAGTAGCTGGTTCGGCATTCAGAATATTAAGTAAATAAGTCAAGTATATATCATCTAAATGTCAGAACCTATCATAGGACTCCAAATGAAGAATATACCACATAACCCCAAGACAAATATAGACATTCACACACACACACACACACACACACACACACACACACACACACACACATATACACAAAAGCTCCATTGGCCTTTAGTTGGTTGAGGGAGGAGACACACAATTTACCAAGCAAACATACAAAGTAAACAAATGCATTTTAGGAAAACCTAATTACTAGTAAGAAATTAAAGCAAGATGCTATGATGAGCATGATGTGGAGAGCTACTTTCTGCTGGGTTATCAGGGAAGGCCTCTCTGAAGAGTCACCCTTTTAATTGTGCCCTCATTGGAGCTAATTGTGCAAAGATGATCTGGGACAAGAGCACCTCAGGCAGAGGGAATAGCAACTGCAAAGGCTTTTAAGTAGGTATGACAGCAAGGAGAATTATTAGCTTTTGACATTTCTTACTTTTACTTTTTGCTTAGTTTAATAAAATTAGTTTTTAATGACTAATAATGGAGAGAGTCAATGACTCTTTTAGCCTAAGACTCATTTATATTTCTTAGTATTTTTAGATTTGCAGTCAATTTTGTAGACACTAGAAAAAGGCTATGTCTGACATTTTGGAAATTTAATACTTTTTCTTAAAAGAATGAAACAGTAGCATGAAGTGTCAACTTTGAAAAAAATGAAGATTCTGTCAAACCATCCCATCTGGTTTACCCTCTTTCTTCACAGGTTCTTACCTCACACTTGGGCTGCACAAAATCACCTCTTCACCTAGAAAAACAGCCCCAGCAGAAACCTTCCCTCCTTTGCTTTTTTTCTCTAAGCTTGCTGTTCAGAGTATCCTCTTGATGACTCCTCAGGACTGGGAGGAAGCAGGTAGTAGAAGAAGAAGATTTAAAAAAAGCCTTGGGAAATGTTAACTTATCTCTGTGGTAATGAAACTGGAAAAGTTGGCCTTCATGTTGCCTGTCACTACCAGAACCAGTAAGTAGAGGCAAGGATTGAATCTCTATGGGCACTTCATTCAGATGCCAGTGATCTGAGAAGACGGTGGGTTATGCATCCTCAAAAACCATCTTAACATCTCATCTCAAGCTGACCATTTTATAAGGAGAAGAAAGGGGAGGTAAGGGGTTTGGAAAAAAGGTTAATCAGATAAAAATCACCTGTGGTGATTTCCCTAATACTTCCTTATCTGTTGATTAACAATCCTGCAGTCACTGTTGTTCCCTCCCTGGAACACAATGGCACAGATACCATCTCCATAGCTTGCAGACCCCTGGGGCACAAAGGTTGATTTGCTTATGGACCTCCTGGAGTCATGCATTCCACTTCTTGGAACAACAGCTTTCCACAGGGGTTAATCCCTTAAGCCTATCAACTATGACTGAAGCTAAAATCTTTAACTCTTAAATTTCCCTACCAGTAAGGATGAATGCCAAATCCTCTCCTCTCCTCTCCCCTCCTCTCCTCTCCCCTCCTCTCCTCTCCCCTCCTCTCCTCTCCTCTCCTCTCCTCTCCTCTCCGCTCCTCTCCTCTCCTCTCCTCCCTTCTCCTCTCCTCTCTTCTCTTCTCTTTTGTTCATCTCCTTTTTTTAATTTTTTAGGTCCATTTTTAATAGAGAATGGTCTACAGCTTGAGTGGAATTTTGCCCCTGTCTAGCTGGTTAGAGCTGAAAGATCTGTACTATGGAGCCACAAAGCAGACACTATAAATTGTTTCTAGTGTGAAAGGATTTACACCTAAAATGGAACTGGAAGACATGAAATGAAGAATCTCAAACATATGCCCTCAGGAAAATGCAACTTCAGAATCAAAAGACTGATTTTCTATAAATCCCTGACTTACAGAAAACTGGAACTCATCTCCTGACCAACGAATATCTGCCAAGAATCTCTTCTCCATCCTCAAGACTGGGAGGAAGCAAGTCGTAGAAGTACAATCAATGTACTGCTTGCACACTGGCTGGACTTTCCCACTCTTTGCTCTCCTTGCCTATAGGAACAGCCCACCCCAAACCTTCTAGCCAGTAGCTTACTACAGTTTGAATTTCTGCAATTGCAGTTACTCTGCTATTCCAAAATAAACTCAATTTCTGATAACTTGAGCTTTGCTCAATTTACTGTTTCATTTAGGTTGACACTAGACAACTGATTTTAACTATTTTTGTATCTAAAGCACAGTACCTGTACAAAGTAGGCATTCTACAGATATTTTTTGAAGTGATGAATAAATGGTTAAGTGACTATGAATCTATGGGTCAGTGAAGAAATACTCAAATAAAACAGAGGACAATAATAAATAACCCAATGTTTTCATTGTTCAATATTCAGTTTTCAACCTGAAGGTGTGGCCATCCTACATTTTGTCTTATACCAAATTTCCTGGTTCCAGTTCACTCTTTTTAAAGTAAACTCTATTAACACAGGAAGTTTAAACTAAAACATATTCAAAGAAAATCCATAGCACTTTTGTTAAATTTTATTTTTCAATTACAGTTAAAAAATTCATAGCACTTAAAAGAAAAAAAATCTTTTTCCAGCAAGCAAACATTTTAAGAATGTAATTGGAACAATTTTATATTGCGATCTTGTGTTATATTATAAAATAACTGCTAACCAACTACAGGGATTCTGTTGCTGATAAGGCATTGTTGTTGGCAAAATTCACTGACTTTTGTATATGTAAAAAGATAACACCTTCTAAAAAATGTTATGTATACTTTAAAACTCAGTTACTTTGAAACTAACGTTGGCAAAATGGTAGTCTAAGGGATTACTCAATTTATAATTTACCATTCTCATTGATAGATTAACTGACTATGTAAAGAAAATGCATACTCTTAAAGTGTTAAATTTTAGTAAGTTTTTAAGAGTTGATTTTACATAAGATCCTCTGATTGCAATTCAATTACATTAAAATTCTATAAACAGTTTCTTCCTGTTCTCAAGAAAAGTTTCAGGAATTTTTTGGAGCTGTTGTAAAAACATCAGTCCATTAATATAAATAAAAGTATGTAAACTTACAATTAAATTAAAAATAAAACAGTGGTAATAAATACTGAAAACTCATAATTTCCTAGTGACTTTACTACATCTTACTATTATTCATGTTCTCAAGCTTATTTACACCCATCTATCTGTATGGAGGAAGTATATATAATGGCATGCTATTGAGCAGCTTTTTCCAACTTTATGTTCAGTGATGTCACATTGAAGTTGGCTGTGGTAGGCATATTTACTCCATAGGCATTTTACTCCATAAAAATTAGAGAACCCTAGACATTGGGGCTTGATTTATTGTTTTCTTAATTGTCCAGACAAAGAAAGTATTAGAGATAAGAAGAAGAAGAAGAAGGAGGAGGAGGAGGAGGAGGAGGAGGAGGGGAAGAAGGAGAAGGAGAAGGAGAAGCAATAAACTTAAAAGTGTGTCCATTAAATACATTGGAGAGCCAGTTATGGAAGAAGAGCACTGTAGCTTAGGATTTGAAGCTTTCAGGTACATTAACTGGAAGTCCCACTCGATGTGTTAGGGTCCATTCTCTAATAATGAAGGTCCTGACCTTGGGATAGAAAATGATCTTTGGTTGGGAATTTAATATGCTTTGGGGTTTGTCGTCTCCTGTAATTAAGTCATAGGCCCTTGATATATCTCCTTGGGCAAGGGAAACAAAGCTATAAATAAATAATGGAATGACACATAATTAAAAGGCTTTTACACAGCAAAAGAAATCATCAACAAAATGAAAAGGGAACCCATTGAATGGGAGAATATATTTGCCATGCCACATGTGATAAGGTGTTTAATTTCCAAAATATATAAAAATCGTATACATCTTAACACCAAGAAGACAACCCAACTAAAAAATGGCCAAAGGACCTGCATAGATACTTTCCCAAGGAGGACATACCGAGGGCTCATAGACATATGAGAAAATACTCAGTATCACTCATCATCAGAAAGATGCAAGCTAAAACCACAATGAGATATCACCTCATGTCTGTCAGAATGGCTATCATCAATAAAGCAACAAACAACAAGTGCTGATGAGGATGTGGAGAAAAGGGAACCCTAGTGTACTGTTGGTGGGAATGCAGACTGGTGCAGCCACTGTGGAAAACAGTATGGAGTTTCCTCAGAAAACTAAAAGTGACCCAGGAATCCTATTTCTGGGAATATATCCAAAGAAATCTGAAACACTCACTTGTAAGAATATAGTACACCTACATTCATTGCAGCATTATTTACAATAGCCAAGATTGGAAAAAGCCCAAGTGTCCATCAGTAGGTGAATGGATTAAAAAGTCATGGTACATAGACCCTGGCTGGTGTGGCTCATTGGATAAAAAGTTGTGGTACATTTTCACAATGGAATACTACTTGACTATAAAAAAGAAAAAAATTATGGACCTGGAGATTATTATGCTAAGTATGCCAGTAAGAAAAAGACAAATGCCACATGATCTCAGTTATATGTGGAATCTAATGAACAAAATGAAGTGATGAACAAAATAGAAATAGAGGCATAGATACAATGAACAGACTCACAGCTGTCAGAGGGGAGGGGTGTTGGGGAGGCTGGATAAAAGAAGGTGAAGTGATTAAGCAAAAAAAAAACAAAACCCATGTATACGAATATATAACACAGATGCGGACAATTGTGTGGCGATAGCCAGAGGGAAAGGGGAGTAGGGGGTGGTGGAGTTGGGCAAAGCAGGGGTAAATGCAGATGAAAAGAGGCTTTGCTTAGGGCGATGGGCAAATTGAAAAATCTTTCCCCAGAATGTTGAGTTTAAGAACAGCCACCATCCAATTCCAAAGTCCTTATAAAATTGATTTGTTCCATACTTCTCAAATGCTTATGCAATATACCAACTAATGCATTTAGTATCACTAGTATGAGGTCTGCCCAAAAAGTATCCAGCCATGTAATAAGAAAAATAGAGACGTTTATTGAAGAAGATACAAGACACAAGAAACATTGTGCATAGGACAATGATGCCTCAGTTCCCTTTAAAGTAGGCACCCTGGGAGCTCACACAGTTGCCATCAGCTGCCCCATCGTGTTTTCCTGAATCTCATTGATGGTCTGAAATCTCTCCCCTTTCAAAGGTAATTTTAGTTTTAGGAAAAGGAAGAAGTCACAGGGCACCAAATCTGGGCTGTAGTGCGGCTGATTCACCTGGTGATTTGATGTTTTACAAGAAAACTCTGCATGAGACTTAATGCATTAGCAGCCATGTTGTCATGATGAAGCTGCCAATCACCAGTTGCCCACAGCTGTGGTCTTATGAATCATCCAAATAGTTTCTGTGGAGGAATGTTCTAGCTTAATGCAAAATTTGATGCAGATTCGTTGCTCTATTCTCTCAGTCGTTTTGAATGTGACAGGCACAGAGTACACACATTCAGTCAGCACTTTCTACCACCCCTACCGACCAGTACAGTGAAGTCATCATTGTTGACACATGCACATTCCAGTCCACTCTCCTTGGCTGCCAGGTTACATCGATGTAGCACAAACTGTTCTCATCATATTAATAATAGCTGGACTTTTTTCGGACAGACCTCATATACCATCCTGATTTACCACCAATAAAAGTTTTCACAGTTGCATTGCTCCCTAGTGTGAGGGACATACCACATACCACCAGTTTTGGCGTCCTCACTGCCTGTCAGCTGGCATATGGTTCTTCTCCAAAATCTCATTCAGATCTATTTTCTCAGTGCCACTCTTGACACCATCTCAGGTTGGGTGCCGTGGGAAGCAGACTACGAGACAGAGCTCAGCATGCAGCACATCGACTAAGGAGTGCTCTTGAAATCAACACCTGTACAAAAGAAGGAATGGAGGCAGAACTGGGCAGGAAAAATAAGTTGAGCTCTGGTATACTCTCAAGGAAAGCTTCAGCCAACCATATGGAAAGTTCTGGAACTTGGGTGGCCTTTTAGGTTGTCTCAGTTTGGGGTTTGACCCTCCTGCATTGATCAATCTTTGCAAATGAGAAGGAGAGTGAGCTCGTGTGATTTTCTTGGCTCTAGGCAATCTTTAGCAAGGGCTGATGGCCGAGAACTGTCTTTCTTTAATACTCCCAGTAGTCTTCATTCCTGAAGGTGGATCTGGGTGGCAAAGCGCCTACTATGTGCCAAACACTATTCTAGATGCTGGGGGTGTGAACAGTAAACAAATTAATAAGACACTATGAATGTCAGGTGGTGATGAGTGTTACAGGGAAAAACAAAGCAGGGTCACTCAACTCCCACCATATAATATTTATGATGTTCTTCCAAATCAGTCAGCATGTTTCCAATCCAGGATCTTGACTATTGTCTGCCTAGAATGATCTCCTTCCCACATCTTAAGGCCTCACTCCCTTTAGGTCTTGGCTCAAATTTCATCTTCTCAATAAAGCATTGTCTGACATTCTATAGACAATTGTAGTGTTTCTCCAACACAAACCATCCCAGCATTCTCTACCTTTTCCTCCTCACCTGGCAGTGTTTTTTCTGTTCTCCTGAAAAACCTGTACTCTGCTCCCCTAACTACCTACAGCCCTGAGCATCCTTGTTGAGGCCTTGGTAAAACACTTCTTTTATTTTCCTTTAATTCCCCTAAACAAATCAAACATAGCAGCATTACAGAATGGGAGATATTACTCTGCTCAGCTCCCCCAATCCCTCTCCTGCCCCATCCTACCCCACCCTCACCATCAAGTGATAAAGTAATTTTTCTCAACACAGGAAATCTACTGGGAAAGAAACTAATATGGAACTGATTAAAGCAGATCAGGAGGAAATGATTTTAAATGGTTGTAGCGCAGAGTGTAAGCACAGGATGGGTTTCCTGTGAGGCAGTTTGGCTCCTGTCTTCTGCAGGAACCCACTTTCCTCAGCAAAATCCTCCTGGGTAAGTCCAGTCTTATTTCTGAGTGCTCCTTGACTAAAGCAGGTGTTTGCTTAGTACCTGCCCCTCCTGTCTCCCCGGCTGGATTCAAATGCTTTCACACTTGAAAAGGATCTCTTTAAATCCCTTTCAATCTGCTTTTCCCCAATAGATTAGTGGTAGCCTGAGCTCAGGCTCTGGAACGTGGGGTGTAGGTGAAGTTTAAGCATACCCTTACAGTTCGACTCTCAGTGTAAGTTCAAAGCAAACAAAATATTTCAGCTTTGAGGGGAAGAGGGATGCTGTGCTTTCTCATTTGTACAGTAAGTGTGCATCACAATTTTCTGTCAGGAAAACACAGGTGTTTCCAACATGTGTCCAAAGCCTGGTCATTTACAAGGGTTAGGTAGATAATGCCCTTATTAGCATGTCTATTCTCCTTCTATTTCACTTTCTACTCCCTTTTCCCAGCCAGCCCCTTACCAGGCCCCCAACCCACCACCCTCCATGCTCCAATTCACAAATTAAAGCATTTCTACTGGGAACTATATATTCCACTGGATGACAGGGGTTCACCGCAGGAGTTCATATAGCTGAAATGTCCAGATGGTTGTCATAATTTTTCATTTTACTTTGCAGTGTGTCTGGCTATCTTTTCTCATTTTATCCATCACCAAAACATTTTAAGTCATCCTCTCCAAAGAATAGAAAGGTAAACCTTCAAGTCAGGTACTCCAAACCAAAATTAGGAACTACATTTGAATTCAGAAAGCAAGCTTTCCAAAACAGAAAAACTGACTGAAGTAAGATTAACATGCCTTTAATATGTTTGCTTTTTCTGTATGAGTACTTATTTATTAAAGTTCTTGAGCAGATATTTATTGAATACCCACTATATGCCAGACATTGTTTTTCAGCTCTTGGTATATCTCAGTGAACAAAATGAAGATCTGGACACCATAAGAACTTACAGTTTAGATAAGAATGCTTATAATAAACACAAACATAATAAAGAGGTACATTACATAGCTTGTTAGAAGTTTCCATGTGATACAGGCAGCTTTCCTATACAACACAGGGATAAAGAGAAGAATGAGAAAACACAGTAAGAAGGATCAGGGGAACAGCAGGTGTTGGCCACCAAGGGTTCATTGAGTTCATGCTTGCGAATTTAAGGTGAGAACAATCAGCCCCGTTGTGTTGTTCTTGGGCCACGATAAGTTACCCGGGTGCAGGTACAGTATAGATTGGATTTAAGCAACATTGTGGTTTTGCCAAACAAACATGACAGCAGAAAAAAGATCAAGGGAATGGAAGGTGTGAGCAATTGAGAGTGACTGTTGTGGATGGAATTCAGCTGGGGGAAAGGGGAACGGGGCGTGAAGGAAGTAAGAGGTGGTGAAAAGGTGGTAGAATTGGAGGTCCAAATGGGGCCAAAGGGCCTGAGTCACAATACTAGGAGAATGACTCAGCCAGTCAGGGGCACGTTGGCCAGAGTGGGATACGTGACGTGTGGAGAGTGAGAATGACATGATCTCTGAGGTCTGGCCTTAGAGTGTGTCGCTTTAGAAGAGAACAGCCAGGGACCTAAGAACCCAAGTTATTGGAAGGATCATTCATTACATATTGAAACCATCAAGAAACTAAAATCCCAAATGGCAAATTGAGATAAACAAAGTTGTGGTATGATGAAATATCATGCAGGTGTTAAAAACAGAATTTAGGAAAAATATTTAAAGACATGAGGAAATGAGAGAATGCTAAAAGAGGAAAAATCTAAGATACATAGTTTTACATGTACTATAATCTCATTACTTATAAAAGTATCTTTATGCATAAAGACTAGAAGACAAAAGAAAATGTCCATGGGATTTACCTTTGTGGGAGATTTATATTTTTATCTGTATGTATTGTGGTTTTTCTAAATTTTCTACAAAAAAACCCTAACTATTAATAAAAAGTAACAAAAGAGAGTACATAATACATCTGATGCATTAAATTTCCTAAGAGCATTTTTCAAAATAAGAAAATTCATCACAGCTCTCAGATTCCCACTGTCTTCTAGATGACAGTTTACATAGGTTATGTGAAATATGACACAATTTGTGACTAAAGTTTGAGTGTTTTTTCATCTTCAGAGGATTTTTTTACACAATAGATTTTTTTCAGTCAATTGGGACTCTAGGAATTTGCTTTTCTGTCCAAAAGTTTTATAAATGGATGTTCAAATTTGAAATGATCTTTCCTCCTGGAGAGGACAAATGTCTTTTACAGAAGACATAGGAACACAGTAGCTATATTTCTAAAGCTTTAAGCATCCAGGTCTGGCATGGAGAACCAGCGTGGTTATAACTTGGATTACTTCTGTAGAGCTGCTGACAATCAAAGCTAAGTCAGGAGAATGAGGTTTCTCTTGAGGGGCTGGGGGGTCTTTGTCTCTTAGTAAGGCATATTGTGACTGGGTATGTTTAAATGCGGTTAATTTTAAATTTGCTATTAAGTCTGGCTGAAAGTAAAAGCACACACACACACACACACACACACAATTTTCTCTCCCCAGAAACAAATAAATGTCCGTGTTTGCCAATCTAGTGGTTGTCTTAGGTTGTTTTACGTTTACTTACAGCTTTCCCCAAAGAATTTTTTCCTGCCCTATTAAGGGAAACTACAGGGGAGAAGAAAAAGGCCTTCTTTTGACTCTCACTAGAATAATAGATTCCTACCAGTCCTTATCTCTAACCCCCTTGGTAGTCTCATGTTGAAAACAGTGGAATAGGTTAGGGAAGATATTCTAAGAAAAGATTTAGGGTGAAAGCATATGTCATTTTGGAAAACATTAATCTCATACTGATCCAGCCTGAAAAAGAAATCCCGTTTACCATTTTAAAGATTTATTTTATTTTTAATATGTAAGGTTAAAGGGCAAATCTTTTATTTTATTTTAAAGCCATTTACAGTACAGTTTACAAAAGGAAACTAAAAAAAGGTAATTGAACTTTTGTCATCAAAAGTTTATGTAATCTTTGCAGAAAAGTCTCTGGGGGTAATTATGACAGGGGAAAAACATTTTCTAAAAGCTGAAAAAATATCAGTTTTATACATAAAATTCTGTAAGTCTTGGAGATCTGGAATCACATTGCTGTGTCCTCATAGAAGCTTTGGTACACTTATCCAAGCACCTGGTTCCGACAGGCTGGCCAGGGCAGGTGATGGGATGGTTGACTGTAAAAGATAGCCATATCTCATCTTGTCATTGTCTCCATCCTAGTCACAAAGCCAAGGCAAGGGAAAAAGAAAACTCCTATTTGTACATTCACCTTGACTTAGGTCTTCCACTGAAAAATGTAAGTTTGAAGTGTCTCATGATAATTTCACTTTTTTCATTCTACTTTTATGGTAGTATAAGCACCCTGAAAGAAGGATGAATGACCTAAGAAGCAATCTGGAGACTCAGAAGGCATGTGACTTATCCAAGGTCATGAGGCTGAGTAGCAACTCCTAAATGAAGACCCCAAAGTGGATTCTCTTGTGTGCATGTAACTATAGTAGTTACACATATGCACAAACACAGACACAGCTTCAAAATCTTCAAATAGCTCTATATTAAAGATTAAAAGAAGCAAAAACTAAAAACTTGGCTGTAGTTACTGCTCAACCATTTATCTACCATAAACTGGAGTCTCTTCCTATTTCAATACATTACAATTGCAAAAGTTCAGACACTTTGTATTCTGAACAACCCTAAAGGTCCAAATACTTCAAAACCATGTGTTAACTAGAAAAGCTTGTCTTTAGTATATTAACATGGAATTTTTCATTTTATTCTTTTGCAAGTTCATGAAATCTTATTGATTCTAAATGGAACAGGTACTTGGTTGCGCAATACTGAATAGTCAAGAAATTTTGGCCTGCATTATTCTAAGATAAGTAGAAGTTGGTACAACCAACGGGATTTGGGCAAAAATATAATTTTGAAATTAAAAGAACTATATAATTTTATAAAGAATCTATTTATGTTGAAACTGAAGTCAATAACAGTAATGAAAGTCAATAACAATAAAAATATGGACCAAGTGATTATCATGCTCCAGACACTGTGCCTCGCATTTCACACACATTGTCTCATTTTGTTCTTCCAACAATCCATGGGGAGGGCCACTGCAACTATGCTCATTTCATAGATGGAAGGACTGGAAAAACTACAGAATTTGTCAAGTTAACAACCTACCAAGTAGCAGAGCTGAGATTGGAACCAGGCAGTCTTAACCACTGCTTCAACCAGATAGAACAGAACAGTTATGACTCGTAATTAGAAAAGTATGCTTTTGTGTGAATTCAGTTCTCAGTTAAATGGGTTATATGTAACTGATGGCTGATTCTATGATTAGCACCATACATGCTTTGGAAATGTTGTTTGTCAAGCATGGAAAAGTAAAATATCTGTGCGTGCTCCTTGGTACCCAAGACTAATTTCCAAAAATTCCACTAACTTGTTAAGATAGCAATAATGAAAAAAATTAATTACATGATCAAACCATTAGGTTAAGAGTCTACACAAGCATGACCTACGAATTTTCCAAACTGATGGTAGAGATTAATGGGCTGATGGACTTTAACCATGGCATAAAAACAACCCAACATGCCCTTGTAAATCATTGTTGAACTCATTACTCATTACAGTTTGTAGTTCTCATTATCGCGCTGCATGCAAAATCTTGGCAGGATTTGCCTGACACCCAAACCAACTCTTACAGCTCACACAGCACGTTTCCCTGGTGTGTCGGCCCACTGCAGGTGTTTCTCTATCACCATGAATAATTACATCAAACAAAGACAAGAAATGTTCTAAAGATGACAAAAACCACACATCTGAAATCTGTATTTTCTACCTCTTGGGAAATTAAAATCTACAAGTATAGGGGCTTCAGTGCCCATGTCTTCGGGCCATTCCAGGTTTATAAAGAAAGATCTTTTCTTTGCAAGCCCGAAAGTTGCAATAACATAGGAAATTAAACTATATTTATAAACTGGACATCAGTGCACCAGCATGCTTTCTCAGCTCCCTGAATCTTGCAACAAAAACACCAGCAATCAAACACATGAGCAAGAAATGACAAGTGTTTTGACAGCTCTAGAATACTTTGAGGTATTTTTAGCATATTTCTGAGTCGTATTAGCTTAACCTGTAATAGAATATAAATGAGCCCATATGGCACAGATGTAATTATGTTCCATGGGAGGAATCCCTGTGGTAGGTTGGGGAGGGGGGCTGGAGAGAAGAATACACCGACCCCATGCCCCCCACCCTCTCCCCCTCACCACATGTGCCTTCTGGAGGGCATGATTTACACATCATTTGCATTGAGAAGAATATGAAGAAACACAATGCTAACAACACAGCACTGAAAAGGGCAATGGAAAGATTGGGGATCCCTGGGGGTCCTGCTCTCTGTGACTGACATCCAGTCAGGAGCAGAGGCAGCTTCCCCTCGGGATCACGTGTGATGAAGTGATCTTTGATTATGTGGGCACAGCAATCATAAGGCGTAATTATTATTACTGCAAGAGAATGGGCAATGCATCTCTGGGGAGAGCCTCTGTCACAGACACTTTGCTGGCGCACGCTGGAAGCAAATGTTCTCCCAAGGATCATTTTCATTCCAACCTGATATTTAGCTGAAGCTTCTTTGACTACCAGTCATGAAACATTAAATATAGATTAGAGCCAGAGAGATGTTGAAAGTTGAAATTCACCGGAGGTGCATGCCTGTGTCCTTGAGAAACAAACCCGAATGCTGTCCAGATGTTACAGCAGCAAGGCAGAAGGTCCCAAGCTGCAAAGAGGCCACAACACAGGAGAGAGGGGGATGTTTAGCATTCCTCGGGCCTTCTGTTTGGTTTATTTGTACTACATTGATTTAGCAGAGGATCCTAACAGGCTGTTAGTGGTAGATGTTGCAAAGTGTTCACTTTCCCGAAAGAATGAAGAAATGCTTTTGTGCCAGGGAAGGGAGTAATTCAAAGCACGTAATTGATTTTCTGCAGTTTCAGATCGTGATAAGACTAAGGCGTAGCAACAGAAACATATGTTAGCAGTTTTGTCTGTGTCTCTCAATGAATCCACAATAAAGAGCACCCCCATAACTCGTAGATGGTTAACTTGCTTTGAACATCTCAGTAGATATTAACAGACACTTGTGCTGGAAGTTGGAATAAATTGGCCTGCTCGGGAACAGTTTGCAGAGGGACAGCTGTGCTGTGCAAACTCATCCTCCAGGTGTGTGATGGGAACACCTCTTCCACTTCCTCAATGAATTTCGAGTGCTGCCTTCCCATGTGAGGATCTCCCCACTCCCCCAAGCCCTCTACCTCACCCACTTTTTCAGACCATGAATAGAAGTAGGCCCTTCTGGTATAAGTTAGAAACATGTAACTGGAGTTATTCAGGGAAGACTCTTAATTCCTAGAAATCCCAGTAAACCAGCAACATAGTACCAGTTGCTCTAGAGGCAGGAAATGGAGTTAGAAGTGAGAAGACTGGCAGCACTGAGACCCAGGAAGTCCTCGCAGTTGAGGGCTGACGGTGCTGGCTTGGATGAACAAAGGATTTTTCATTCCTACAGACCTTTAGAAATAGGAGGGACTGGTTAGTTCCTTAGGTCTTTCTGGAAACAAAGAGTTGAGTTAGATGACACACTGATCCTCCCCATTTGAACTCTAAGATTTTACCTTTCTATCAAACTAGCTCCCAGGATTTCTGAATCTCTCTCCCACCCAAAACAAGGGGGGACAAAAAGCTTTGTCTGAAGTTGCTAGAGTCATTAGGGGTCTCTCATGATTGTACTTCAGGGCCTAAGGTGATCACTAAGAGTCAGCAAGGCAAGCGCCCAGGCGTTAGAAAGCAGGGAGGTACAGAGAGGACTCTTACTTTTAAACATTCCTCCTCTAGCTCAAGATTTAGGGCCCTTCTGCAATGCCAGTTCTTGTGTTTATACTGATGGTGAAAATATATTTGTACTGAATAACCTTGAGGTCATGTTAAACAAATATAATTCACCAAAAATATGGGGAGAGCCACTCCCTACCAGTTTTCATCAATCTTTGTTCCACTTATATAAGAACTCTGGTAACTGAGCACAAAACTAACTTCAAAAAATATTGCCATACTCCATCACTGGATAGCCCTTCTTATAACAGTCTTATGGTAAGGGCAAGGGATGGAATGGGAAACGTTTCCCCAGAGAGGATCCCCTTCAGTTGGGTGTTTTTGTGGATGAATGGGGGTTGAAGGTGAGTGGTGCTAAGAAGGGCGTTCCTACAGTTAAAATGGCATAAGGAAAAGCACAGAGACTTAGAATTACAAGTTATAAGGGAGCTGCAAATAGCCTGGTTTGGCTAGAAGGTAGCATGTAAGTGGGGAGGTTAAAATGAGAAGCTGGACAGAGAGACAGTGACCATCTTAAGGAGTTTCCCTGCCACTGAAGGGTTTTGAGTGGGTGGAGAAAGAATCGAGCAGAGGGTATAAGATCAGTTTGACGGTGTTACCATGGTCCAGCTGAGACAGGATGAATTCCTGAACGAGAGCAATAACTGCAGATGGACAAGGAATGGACATGAGAGTAGTTAAGGTGGTGGAATCTACTGGACTCAGTGGATCTTAGAATGTGAGGAATGAGGAAAAGAAGTCTAGGATGATTTGTAGGTAGAGTGAGCAAATAATCTCGAATTCATTTAAACTTCAACTCCAAATTGATTAGTGGATTACTCAGGTGGCCTTTTATGCTCTTGCGTCCTCAGTGGCCAGTAGAAAGGAGGCACATGGAAGAAGGGGTGGGGAATGGGCACCTGGGCTGGGAGCCTCTGGATTGTGACAGAGGAGGAAAGGCGAGAGTAGTCACTGATGGAGCCTTTTGGGAAAGTAGTGTGACAAAATGGACTAAAAGTCTTTAAAATTGTCTTTAAGCTTTAAACTTTTTGAGCCAACAAATTACACTTATAGGAATCTATCCTAAGAAAATGACCCAAACTACTTAAACTCTGTACGAATGCTAAGCTGCAACATTCTAAATGATCAATAATCAGGATATAGTTATGTAATTGTTCTAGAAGTAGTCCTTGATATAGTTACGTAAGAGAAAAATATATGAAACATAAAAATTGGAAAGGAGGAGGCAAAATATTCATTAATCACAAATGAGATGGATGTCTTTGTGGAAAACCCCAAGAGAATCAACTAAAAACAGCTATAAACTATAAGAAAGTACAATAAAATGACATAATATTTGTAAAAAAAAAATGTTCACAGCTTGAGTTAGAAAATAGAATGAAAAAAATCTCATTTGCCAAGGGGACATAAAATGGTTGAAAAAATTAAAAGACATATCCTTACTGAAAAAAATTTAAATAGCCTATTTGGGGGAAATATAATCCAACAGTAGCCGGATGTCGATTCTCCCTAAGCCCAGCTAGAAATTGCATGAGTTTCCCAATGAAGATACTAGTAGGTTTTTTGTTGGTGATAATGGTTTGGGGGTGTTTCATTCTATTTTGCTTTTGAATAGGCAAAATGATTGTAAAGTTCATAGGAGGGGGAATGGAGTTCAGTAATAGTCTGGACTTCTTTAATAAAATTAAAAATAATAAAGGGGGCTAGTTTTATCTGTCATAATAGTTCAGTAAATAAAGCCCTGTGCACTGGTAATTAAGTACGTGACCTGATCAATGGGAGAGGTTGAGAGTCTAGAAATAGAACCAAACACTGGAATTTGGCTTATGATAATAGTCTAGCATTGGTCAGGTCTTAAATTCCAAGGAGATGACAGTCTCTTCAGTAGCAGTTGTACAGTATTTCAAAGTTCAGTAGGTTTTGAGTAATTATTTGCCTGTTGAAAAATATTATAATTTGTTTCCATTCTTTACAAAAGTCAAGAGTGGGGAGTATATTTGTTTCACTACCACTGTTTTTGACAGTTGATGTATATACTTAAATAGCCGTATGTATTCCCTCTATTTGTATTTGCACACACACCTGAAACCTGGTGAGCGGTGTGTGTGTGTGACATTTTTGCTCAATGCATGCATTCTTGGGTCCCCAGAGAAACATAGCCATTGCATTATCATCTTTAGCAAAGAGTTTGATAAGTGAGGCATTGAAAACTTCTGGCTAAAATAAGGTTTGGGGATTATTAACGGATTTAATTTCTGCAAGCCAGCCTCATGACACATTACCATGGCTAGCTAAGCATTAACCGGATTTTCTCTCCATTTCCCATATTGTTGGGCTCAACCTTAACTTGTCAGCTTGGGAAAAATCCCTTAACCCCTGTAAGTCTCAGTTTCTTCCTCTGTCAAGTGAAGGGGTTAGGCGAATTGATCCCTCAGGCCCTACTCCCTCAAAGTCTCTGTTATTCTGGGCACAGCCGACTGCGGCCACACTCTGGTGCACTAAGCCTAAGGTGAAACAAAAGGAGAGGTGTGCTTAGTTAAAAATGGTGCAGACATTTTAGGGGAAGTGCTGACCAGCTAACAACAGTGGTTTCCAAGCTTTTTTGAGCCTGCAATTCTGTGTTGTTTTTTTTAAAAGAGCACGCATTCCAGTATTTGTACTGGATACACTGATCTGATACACTTATAAATTGTACAATAAGTTACATACGTTTATTGCTATACATATGTATATATATGTATTAAGGTATTCTGTAATGCTATAGTATGTCCATTTAAACATATATAAGAATATAAAACTGAAAAACTAATATTTTCTTCCTATACCCATACAAAATGGATCATCTTTTGAATCCTCCAGAACTACTACTGGTCTAGAGAATAGAACTAGTTTGCTCTTCAATTAGTACATGTAATAAGGAGCAAACTGGTGGATGGAACACAGAATGTTTTCTATTTAATGGCAAAAAGAAAAAATACTCTTTTTCAGCTTGCCAGATGCCACCAATTAATTTGTGGTTGAGAGGCAGCCAGATACAGTTAAAAAAAAATCCTTGAATCTAAAGTCAGAAAACCATGGCTTGAGTGCCTATCTGCAGGGCCTTCTACCCCATCCTCATATCTTAATTGTTCGTTCCTTTGTTTCTTCATGTGTTAAATAGAGTTAACATTATATACAATACAGAGCTATTGTGATAGATTGCATATATTAGATTAGAATATATAAATGAATTATATAATATATATTATTTATATTGCATATACAAATATGAAGTATGAAAATTATTATTACCAGACAAAATGTACAAATAGTATAAATTTCAAGCCAACTTAACCTTCTCCAACTGATCTGATTCTTACATACATAACTTAACAGAAGAGTAGCATGTACTATATCCTAAGTTTAAAAAGCTATTAGGAAAAGGAACAGAGCAATGAAATAGAAACCTGAGAATAATCTTGAGCTTCTCACCTTTGTAACGTGATGTATCCCCAGGTAGACAATAGGTATTTTGGTAACAGATCCCTCCTACCTGTTCTGTTCACATCCCGCTCCCTCCACCCCTCAACCTTAGCTACCAGCAGCTGTCCACGGACAACGCTCCTCCCTGATAGGATGGGGCTGCCCCTTCTTGGGCACTGTCCTGTGCTCTGATGACCTCTGTGCCCCATTATCAAACTTACTTGCCACATGGTTTATTCTCTCAGAACTTTGCCATCTCCTCACCAAGAGAACAGTATGCCAAGGCAGATGATATAGATGCCTTTTACTGAGAATGAGTTACTGTAGGACCTCAGCTCCCAGGTATTTGCCTGTCAACAGAGAATAGATACTGAATACACAATGTATTAAGTCAGAAGAATAGGGAACTAAGCTCTGGCTGGCGCAGCTCAGTGGACTGAGCGCGGGCTGTGAACCAAAGCATCGCAGGTTCTATTCCCAGGCAGGGCACATGCCTAGGTTGCAGGCCACAGCCCCCAGCAACCACACATCGATGTTTCTCTCTCTCTCTCTCTTCCCTCTCTAAAAATAAATGAATAAAATCTTTTTAAAAATAGGCAACTAATGGTTGAGTCATAAACAAGCTACTGGAGGGTGGGGGTGTGAGAGGGCATTTGACTGTAGCTCCCACACCTTTGCCTTTGCTTCTATTGTCACCAGTTTTCTCAGACCCTGCCCCTTCCTCTATCCTGCTTATTCTGTAGTGAAGTTCAAGTTCAAACCTGGGCACAGGAGGCAAGGACTGCAGCATTCTAAGCAATTTTCCTTCCCCACAATCAAGTTGGACTCAGCAGGAGCCACTGTTACTGCTTCTCAGGCCCAGGGGTGCTCACTACTGGGCTCCTGCATTGTTCCCCAGTTTTCCTGGATGCCAGCCTCCCTGTCTTGCAACTGAGGACCACATGCTATGAGTCACATTCTATTTTAAGTTCTGTACCTGTTTTAACCCATACAATCCTTAAAACAACCCTGTGACATGGAAATTGTATGTTAGAATGGCAGATACTATTACTATCCCTGTTTTAAAGATGGAGAAATATTATTTTATTAAACAACACTTCTTCAGCTTCTACTATATGCCAGGCACTGATATAGAGATAGTCCTGTAGACAAAACACAACAATCTGTGCCCTCATAGTTTTTAGATTACTGGAAGGTTAATAAAGAGAATTTTTAGACACTTAGCAGAGATCTTAAATCAAACCAAACAGTCAACTACCTGCCTTTCTAGGCCTCGCCTTTTGCAGTTGTAGCTGTTTCTCAACTTTTGTGGAGTGATCAGACCCGAGTCAGTGGATGAGCAGCCCCTCTGCTGTCAGATATCGACCGCATCAGCTCCAGCACCATGGGCACTTGCGTGGGCACTGGGGAGCTAAGTCGCCAAACGTCATCTCTCTCACAAAGGCTGTGGGTTGTTTAAGGAAGTCAGCTGGGACAAGGGCAGAGGACCGCAGAGTTCATCTGTAAGAGGAAGAGTTCAATTTCAGCTGCTGAAACTTTATAAAAGTTATGAAGTCACTTGAAACAAAACAAGTCAGTTTGTAATGGAAACTTTAAGCTGCATGTTAGGATTCATTCAAAATAAAACCTCCACTTAGTTTTAAAAAAGAAGTCAACTTCTCTTGGTGAATTAGGAACAAAAGTACATGAAGATCTTGATCTCATGGGGACTATATTTATAAAGAAATTTTCTCCCATTAGTATCTTGACAGAACTGATGGATGTGACCAGCTGTGATGAGAGGCATTGTGCTTCTAAACTTGACCCCCAGGATTTTAATATAAAAACATCCCTTTGGGCCTTCAAAGGCTACTATCCCAGAAGGATCACAAAGCAGAGAGTAAAATCAAATAACAAAAGTGGGGCATACCACAATGGCAGAGACAGTGTGACCATGGTAGGCAAGATAGGATCCTTAGTGGTTGCCGGCAAGTGATGAATAACTGACAGACATAATAATTTTACAGACACAATTTTTAAGACTATAATGTGGGGTCAGGAAGGGGGTTACTGGGGTCAGCAAAACAATGCAAATATTATGCTTCTATCTTTGCCTTGTCATTCTTGTGAGACCTCATTCTCCTTACTTCACTTAGATATATAAATTTACATATATTTTTCTAATTAAAAAAAAATAGCTCTGGCTGGTGTGGCTCAATGGATTGAGTGCTGGCCTGCAAACCAGAAGGTCACTGGTTCGATTCCCGGTCAGGGCATGTGCCTGAATTACGGGGTGGGTCCCCAGTTGGGGACGTGCAAGAGGCAGCCGATCAATGTATCCCTTGCACACTGATGTTTCCCTCCATCTCTTTCTCCCTCCCTTCTCCTTTCTCTAAAGGTAAAGAAATAAAAACTTTAGGAAACACACACACACACACATACACACACACATGCGTAGGCTAAAGCATCAAACCTTACTAAACTAACAGTTGGAAGTGACAGTCCTCATGATATAACTATACATTCCCATTTGTCCAGGACAGTCTCTTTGCATCTGCTGTTTCAGCATCATTATTAGCAGCACACACCATTCATTCTCAAAATCATTCCTGATTGGATGACAAATTTCATGCTACCCTATTAATAACCCCAACCTAGACTTAACAACCATGGTTAACTCTTTCAGTCCATTTTCAAAATTCACCTTCGCCCAGTAATTTCAAGAGCTCTGTAAGTTGTCTCATGTGTTTAAGAATGTGATCCCCACAGCTATTGCATGATGCTATCACTTTCTTCCTCCTGAGATGTGCTTCTGAAGCTTGTGGCATCCGTGGAGTACCTATGAAGGCACTCCTGCTACCCCTCCACTGCCCCCATTGGCACTGGGCCACTTCCCTTTACTGTCAAAGGCAGTCCCTTCCTCCTGCTGTGATGATGCTGCAGTGTGACAGCTCTAAGTAAACCAGATGCACCCAAACAGCCAAAGCTGCCAGTGAGCCAACGCCATCAGTGCTACAAAGTCACAATGAACTCTCCAATGATGTAGGGTGCCCTGCTCATGGTGTGCTTTGTGAGCGCTATGGTCTTTTACAGATTTTAGTGAAAACAGCACTTTTTTAGTGTCCAGTTTCGGGCTGACTTCTTGGTAGGCTTTAGGTATGATTTCACGGGGATCATCCAAGGGCAGTACCTGTAAATCTCACTTCTGATCCTTCATCACTAGTCCTCTTCCAAACTGGGGGGATCTGACTCATCCTAAGGTGAGTTGTTTCCTAGAAGGTGCCTCAGTCCTCATTAAGACAAAATTTCGCCAGTGCTCTGGTTATTTGGACATGCTTGAATCCTCCTGTGGTCTCATCTGCTATTTGCAATCATTTCTTAATCTATTGATACCCTTGGTCTCCTTGTTCATTACCTTTTGCTTCATTTGTTTTCTTCCCCCTTCCACATTTTCTCAACAGTTTTCCAAACTGTGGATTTTTTTTTTATTTATGTAACATTTGTTCATTTCCTTAATTCCTGTACTTGTTTTTTTATTATTTTTATGGTGGTGGAGGGAAGTTGGGGGAGGGTCTTTCTTGTTGAGTAGTATCTCTTCAACTGTAAGTTTCTAGGGAACAGAACCATGTCATGGCCCAGACTCAATGCTGTGTGAATGTGAATCCATACTGGTTGCTGTTTTGATTCAGAAAACAAAGCTCAGGATTTATAATAAATCCTTCTTCTTATTAATTGTGGGGCAGAACATAAATATAGCTGCCAAGATATTAAAAAATATTAAAAATATTGACTGGGTTCAGGAAATATAGACATATTTTCTTTTTCATGGCATCCAATAGCTAACTAAAAAGGAAGAAAGCAGACTGGAAGACTATTTTTGTCTCTTTGACACCTGCTAACAGATTTCCTACTTTTTAATAGAACTGCTTATGTGAATGTATGTTAGGAAGCAAACCATATCTGAAAAATTGTAGTTTTTGGTAGTTTTGCACTTCTTACATTTTTCTGTCTTGATGTTCCAGAAGTTTCTCTTGTCAGTTAGCCAGTAGCTGGCTACTGCATCCTGATGATATACTCAAACCTAAGAATTCAGTGCAAGGTCAACAGAAAGGCTCTCTCAGATCTGGAGGGAGCTCGCACAGCCCGTCCACATTCCTGCATGCAGCAGCTCTGCGTTTCTTAAGGCCCCGGCTTGGTTTGTCAAGGGGACAAGTTAAAATAATTTTAAGCAGCCTTAAATGGCACTGCAGCATTTTGTATGAAGGAACTGAAATTCTGTGCTCATTAGGGATATTTATATCATGGGGATGTTTTAACAGAGTGGAAATTTTAAAAACCGAATTATACTGAGTTCTCACCACACTTTCCTTAGACTCACCACTGCGGGACCTCCACTGGGGAGTGAGTGGCTTCTCAGGAGGTCCTTTTACTGCTTCAGGAGCAAACCCCTGGAATAGTGCCTAAGGTCCCCGACTGATTCAGCATTGCAGCCTAGAATTATGTGAAAGTTTCAGATCGACAAATAAAAATAAACCTTGAAGTAATTAAATTCCAAATTACTGTTTTATTTATTGATACATGTTATATTCCATACTTTAGGAGGTTTTAAATTTTGCTGAATGTAAGTCCTTATTTGATTAGTTTATAGTAAACCTGAAAAATGGTACTATCAGAGAAATCGCTTGATTTGCTGACTGCCTTAACTGTTCCTCAAATAACGTCTGTCTTGCTATTTTGAGATAGCATACCTCCTCTGTTTAGTTACCAATCCAGTGGTGGAACCACATGAAAGAATGTAGTATTTGTACATATATATTATATAATTGATCTAAAGTAGACTTAGCTCCAATAAAATTTTAGACAGGCAATGTGCTAAGCTATTGAGATACTTAGTAAACCAGGTTGTCATCCCAGAACCGTGGCAGGTTCTGTGAAATGAATGTGCAGGATGCTACAGGAGTGCCGAGTGGGGACATGCCAGTGGGCCCTCAGAGGTCAGGGGCACACAGGGAGAGGACACACATATTAAATGATGACATAGTTTGTCACATCTATGTAAAGCTTTGGTGGGAGGCAGAGGGGGAGAGAAATGTGATGGTTTAGAATCTTAAGTCAGGAGAAGAACAAAAATTTCCCAGAAAATAATTAAATGGACTGGATATTTCTCCCCTTTGGCACTAAATCCATAATTACATGAAAAAGGCAAATAAATGCACATATTTCACACCGTTCCCCCATACACAGATGACATCAAGCAGCTTGACACAGCAGATGTGACATGTGACAGAATTAAAAGTGAAGTTGATCGTTTTAGCCTGGCAAGATGAAGTTATCTTTTCCTGCAGGAAACAAGATTACGTTTATCAGGGACACAAATGAAGGCTTCCATTTAGGCCAGAAAGTGGAAGCTGAGGAAAACCTGGTTTCCAGAGCAGATGGTGGGCTAAAACCTGAAAAACATTTTTTTATTCTGGGGGCCACTTTTCTAAAGGACAATAACGAAGCGACGTGCATTCAGAGCACGCACTCACGACTTCATTTGCTGGGTGGGAAGTCAGGAGTGACTGAATTAATCAACTTGACACAACCACCCTCTGCCGAGTGCCCGCTTTGTGCCAGGGGCTGGGAGTGTGGAGATGAAGACACTTCCCTCTGTGAAAGCCATCGCTGTCCACTGGAGAGGACTGACTCGTAAACAAATCACAATGAGAAATTCTGTGCAATGGCTGCTTACAAAGTGCTGTAGGAACACAGAGAAAGGAAAATTAATTCTGTCTGGGGGCATTAAGGAGCTATGATGTCAAATAACACTGCAGTTTGCATTTCCTCAGGGGTAAAGGAGGCAGGGCACAGAGAAAGAACACAGATAAGGACCAGCGGAGCGGAAGGAAGTTGGAGGCCACGTTTAGCTGTCTATCACCTGCAATAGTCAGCAGTGGGAAGGGCTGCATCAAAATTAAGGATCTCCTTGATATTACAGGAAAGATGTAGAGAATGATGACTCTAGATAGTGAAGAATTCTAACTTGTTTGTAATAGTATGAGCATTATGGGTTTTACCGTTTGTCTCTTTACCTTGGCTCCTGGGAAGCTCAGACACAAAATTTTAACATGCCTCTGGTGAGCATACAAAATTTTATAATATGCCCATTGCACTTTACAAATTACCTCACCTGTTTTTTTATTCACCCAATACAGTGAGTTCTATTACTATGTAGCAGTGATTTTCAATCAGTGTGCCACAGAATTTTTAAAACATGCAACTCCTGACTGTTTAGTCAGGGGCACTGACTTCTTTTCTTATAGATTTTCAAATAAAAAAAAATGAAAACAGCCAACACAACAACATAGCACAACACAGTTGTCTGGTGTGAATGAATCAAAATTATACCTATTTTTGTCAGATCAGCAAAAAATATATTTTTTGGTGTGCTACAGAATTTTAGTAGTTTATGTGTGCCATAAGATGAAAAAGGTTAAAAATCACTGCTATATCGTAACATTTTCTATTTTTCCATATTTGTTACACTACACATTTTGATAAACCACATGCATCCTTTTTGTTAATAGTGATATCTAAATGAGTAGGTAAGTTACACATGATTCTGGAGTTGGTTTCTTACCATAGTTTTGGAGGTATGACGACTACCATGTGGTTCTTCCTTTCACTGTTGACTTAATTTCAAAATATTGAAAGAAAGCAAAAATGGGGCAAATCAAAACCACAGTGAGATACCATTTATGCTTATAGAAATGGCTATGAGAAAAAGACAGTAACAAGTGCTGGAGATGATGTGGAGGAATTGGAACCCTCGTGCATTGTTGGTGGGGCTGAAATATGGTGAAAACACTTTGGGAAACAGTTTCACAGCTCCTCAAAAAATTAAACAGAGTCACATGACCCAGCACCACTCTGAAGTGAAAACACATTTTCACACACACAAATGTACATAGCAGCATCATTCATGATAGTACAAAATGGAGACAACCCAACTTGAGGACCAGACAAGCAAAATGTGGTAAATCCATATAGTGGACTATTATTTGGCCATAAGAAGGAATGAAGTGAATGAACTCAGAAATCATCGTGCTAGGGGAAAAAGCCAGACACAAAAGTCACATGTGTGGTTTCATTTATAGGAAGTATCCAGACAGAAAACAGATGGGGGGAGGAAGGAGTGTTCGCTAATGGGTCAGAGCCTCTTTTTGACATGATAAAATATTCTGAAATTAGGCAGTTGTGAGGTTGTACAACTTTGTAAAATTTCAAAAACACACTGACCTTTTCACTTTTTAAAGGGGTGACTTTTATGGTATGTGAATTATATGTCAATTTTAAAAAAGGAACTTGAAAAATTAATTGGGGCAAGTGGGATATGTAGGAGATAGATCAATTTTATTTCCCTACAAAGGGCTTTATTTGATTATCATTTTGACCATATCTTTACTTAATTCAGGTACTTTCTAACTTTCTTTAAAAACCTTATAAAAATTTTGGATTTTTTAGCTTTGAAGTTTATATAATTTGTTATTTGGAAGGAATAATTGCTAAGTAACTAAATCTTTTTTTTTGCTTTTTAGTCATGAACTGTGTGTTCTTTGAATTTTGTATTCAGACTATGCATCAGTAATTAATTAGATCTAATAAATATCTATTTTTGAAAGCAATATCTGTCTTTACTTAGACCATAAAACATTTTAATAATTTAAAAAACTACCAAAAATTTTTCTCCATATTCCCTAGCTGGACACTACACGGCATTCACTATACCTGGAGGAGGTATTTCTTCCCAGCGTATTCCCAGCACAGAGGAAGCGGCTGCTTGAAACTCTCCAAGCTCCAGTAAATTCTGTGGAATAAAATTATTTCATTCTGAAAAGATAGGATGGCCCTCTCCTTTGTACTGTGATTATTCCTTCCTACGAAGCAAGTTCTTAACATGCTGAAGACAACATGAGTTTAGATATCTTAGGTTTGGGATTGTTTTTTAATCTTGTAAAATCAGCTGGGATATACTTTAGTCCTGTCTTACATTTCCCAGGAACCTGGATTAATTGATGTGAAGAACGACAATGGTGCTTTGAAGCACCCGGTACAACAGCGGAAATGATCACATTTCTTAGTTAATGGAGGAACCGGTCTTTCATAGGCTTTGTTTATGAAAACAAATAGAGTGTTACCTTGATTAGTGAATTCCCCGGGAAGGAAGAGCCTTCTAAGAAGTCAGCTGTATGAAAAACCGAACCGAACAAAATCAGCAAGGATGGGGAACTGAGCCACCAGAGAAAACTCCGTGCCCAGCTTCTGCCCATGGCTGCCCCACTGAAAGCAAATAGGCCCACCCCGGGGAGACCAGGAGCCTTTTGAAGTCCCTCCTCTGCCTGCCCATGGAGCCTCCACCTGCTGCACTGTTCCCCCTCTCCGTGTCGCTGTCAGAAGCTGCATCGCAGCGAGAATCCAGCTTCCACTCCTTCCCTACCTAGTGACTGGTGAACGGATTTTACCCTGCAAGTCTTCTAGGGATAGCTAGAAGTTATCCCTTAGAATTTTAGGCCTGCGCAGGCCACTCAGTGGTCTTGGAGAGAGGTTTGTTGGGCACACCAGGCTGTTCTCGATTCAAATCTGGCCCATATTGAGAATTCTAAAAAGCTAGTTCTTACAGTTTTCAGGCTCTGAATTCGGTGAGGTTCGCACAAGTCATTATAAGAGGAGGCTTGTTTTGAAGTTGTGTTTGCTAAACACTTCACACAAGCTTGAGAAACACCATTTGTCCCTGTCAAAGACTGGAGGACAGGGCGGTGGAGCTGAAGGTCCTGCCAGTGCTGCCACTCTTGGGTACCTATCTTGTCGCCAGTTTCATCCGAGATCACCGTGCCCCACCTGGGTCTGCTAGTGTGTTCCTTCTCTAAGCCGTTTTTCCCTTTCTATCCATCCTTTCCCCATTTCCTTAACTTTACCTAGTCCAGGATTTTGAAGACCATCTCAAGGGCCTCCAGCATCAGAATCATCAGAATGGAAGTTCCTGAATCTTTCCCCCTGGTCCACAAAACATCAGCATCTCTGAAAACAAGCCCAGACATCCCCATATTCAATGAGCTCCTTGAATGATTCTTATGCACAATCAATTTTAAGAATTCCTGGCAACCCTTTGCCACCTCCAACAAATATTGTATCTTTTGAGGATCATCTGGTTTTGTTTTAGTTAGCATTGAATGAGGTTTCATTATAACTTGCCCTATCTGAGATCTTTAACATGCCCTACACCTCCCACATTAACTTGACTAGGCTCTAATGAAGCTCTATATTATTGAAACATATCTTTTTTATTTATAGAGCCATTACCTCGTCCAGGTGACCTCTGGTCTGTCACTGAATTATTCCTGCTCAGGAAAAAAGCTACAGGAAGTAAAATGATGTAAAATTTTAAAAGAAGATAAATGATCATAGTATTAAATTCTTCATATATGTTACTCATTACTGATTTCTAGAAATACTACTATATTTTTATGTAAACCCTGCAAATCCAGATGCTTACAAATAATGTATACTTGGGAATAGCTATAAAAATTTGAAATCCTTTCTCTTAAATAGCTGCTGAATAAGGCATATATTTGTCAGACAGATTTATATGCATATGGGAGGAAAAAATGTAATTTTTGCCATAATAGTCTATATAGAAAAAAATCTTGCCCTTGGTTGCTAGTGTAGACTAAAAATTTCATTTTAAAGAACATTTTTACAGATGCATTTGTAATGCTGGAAAATTTTCTTCTCCAAAAATATCAACATAATATTTTAAACCAGGGCACACATATTCATTACTTGAATTCGTATAAAATGCAACTCAGGCAATCAATATTTCTCTTTTTTTAACAAAATATTTAAAGATCATGAGAAAAAAGTTTTCTCTATAAACGTCATGGTAACTTCATGAACAATTAAAATCCATGATCACAGCCAGAAACGCAGATGGGATTGCCAGAGACGAAACGTGCTGGCCCGCCGTCTCTCATATCCAGCCCTTCGCCGAAGGGCCGGCGTGCAGTAATTTGATGGATATGATAAAAACCATGTGGTTCCATCACCTGTAGTAAAAAAACATAGAGGGGTTATAAGTGTTCACTTGGTGATTTAGTCGATCATCATCTGTTTCTGAACTGTTTCTGGGATAGGCAGAAAATACAAATCTAGAGAGAGATGTCTTGAAACCACATATCAGGTAACAAAAGGGCAGCAAAGGAAAGGCTACGTAGCAAGGAAGAGGAAGACAGATGACATCTGGAATATTAAGAAATACAGGAGACTTAGAGGATTAGGAGTGATCTGCAGACCACTTACCAAGACAGGGGGGTAAATGCAGAGGGAGAATCAATGAGGAATTGACCATTGATAAAAACATATTTTGAGCGAATGAAATGAAGAATGGAAGAAATTTAGGAAGCCAGTTTTTAAAATAAAGAATTATAAAGAATAAGAATGTGGTGGGAATACTTTGCAAGAGAAAGATCGTCTATTTCCAACAGCTAAAAAGAGATGTGGCAGGTAGAATGTTGGTCTTCCAAAGACGGGCGCACTCTGATCCTGGGAACCTTATTCTGTATCGGTCAAATCATGTAAGTGCTTCATAGGAGGAGACCATTCCCAGCTGCAGAGAATCAGACAGTGAGAGAAAAGACTTGACCCAAGGCTGCTGGCTTTTAAGATGCGGAAGGTGCCACGACATAGGAGGCAACCTCTGGAAGCTGGAAAAGCCTCCAGAAAGGAACACAGCCCTGCAACACCCTGACTGTGTAGCCCAATGAAACCAATGTGAGACTTCCAACCTATAGGACAGTGAGACAACAAATGTGTGCTTGCAGGTTTGTAGTAATTCATCACAGCAGCAGTAGAAAATCAATACTAGACCATGGGGGCAACCAAGGCATCAGATGGCCAGCTGTTCTTTCTATATAAGAAAATAACAAAATGATCAGTCAACGACTTTAAGATAAGCCCTCAACCCCGCTCGATTCCACACATTAAAATATACTCAGTAAGCTTCAGTAGCACCAAAGGAATATTTTCAGAATGCTATTGAATAAGCTCCCTTTGGCAATATCGTCAAAAAAGACAAACAAAGGATTCCTTCAATTCTTCAATTAGTTATCACTACAGTGAGGAGTGTGTTCCTAGAAGAAAATTATGATTCTTTTTCTGGTCATGATTTGGAGTGGCTTCAAAGGGCTCTTGCCATGTTATCCAAATGTACAGCCTACCTGGTAGGTCAGAGTTGTTAGCAGCTGCAAAGGAAATGAATTTGAAACAGTGTATCCAGACTGGGCATGACTGCATAGAAATGCACTTACGATTTAAAAGCAATATCACTAGTTAGTATATGGAACATTATTTGTATTATTTAACCTTATGACTTCCCACAAACTTAATCTTTTGTCTGAGTAAGTCCTGTAAAACATGCTTAGCCTGAAAAGAAGATGCAGGAAAAATACAACATCAATTTGCATTATGCCTTTTCAATTTCCATCAGCCATAATGGGGATGGAAGAAGGCATTGAAGGGAGAGGAAATTCTGGGAGATGAGAGGGAAGGGGAGGAGGAGTAAAGAATAGGTAGAAGAGGAAGAGAAAAGAAATATACAGGGGGGAGAGGAGGACTAAGATCTGTAGATGACTAATGCTAAAATACCACTATACACTTTATTTCTTTGATCCTCCCAACAGCCAATTTAGTAAAGTATTATTGTTGTTACCATTTTAGGTGAACAAATCTGAGGCTAAGAGCTAGTTGGGATTCAAGCCAGGTTTCACAAGCCCAACATTCTTTCCAAGATGACATTCAACTTCTCTGTTTTCAGTTCCCTATTATCTTGACATTGATTTTTTTTAAGGAGAATGAGGAAAGAAGGTGTTATTTCCAATCCAACTTATGGCTTTATTCAAGAGATGTTTCCATTCAACTACTTTCCTCACCTCCATGAGGGCTAGCCCTGGGAAAGAATGGTTGACTTCGGTTTTCATTATACCCCTTTCTTTCTTATCCCTTTCAATGACAAATGACCTCAATGTGTCTGCCTTCAAGACAGAAAGACCACCCCCCTCCCCCTGCCCAGGCTGCTTCTTTCTTCTGCCTCAACTCCTCAATGAGCAAATGGACAAATGGAGCCTAGGACAGCTGGGCCACTCTGTGGGGGCTCTCAATTGGAAGTGTCTGCTTGTGAATTTGCCGCATTTGTACCTAGAACATCATCATAGCCCTCCCACTCCTCTGACCTTAAAACACTCCTGGAGCAGAATTCTTGCCCCAAACCAACCCTTGCAACAAGAGCCTCCTTTCTTCTAACCAGGGCCCAACCTCTCTCAAATGGCACAGTAGCTGCACTGCATATTGATTTATTAAATTAAACCAGAGCCTCATAAAAAATGGGAAAATCCTACATGTGTTCAAGACAACCCAAGTGCAGTAAGAAAGACAGGGGGTGGGTGGCCAGGAAAACTGCAGAAAGGCCCCCATCACCTTGGGCACCTTCAGCAACTAGAAGATCCTTTTCTAAAAGCTGGGGGAAGTGCGGCAGTCAAAGCTGAGGAGGAGCCCTTAAGGTGCTTCAGTCTCCTCCTTACTTAATTAGCTCAATGCGGATGATAGTAAAAACCCTCACTTTTGTACAGAGCTTTACTGTTTACAAAAGGGCTTTCTCATTCATTTTGTCATTAGTGCCTCCACTAGACTCATGAAACCCTACAGGTCAGGCTCATCCAAAGTACCTTAACCTCGTTTCCCTAGCCAATGCTGGAACCCAGGTTTTCTGGCGCCCTAGCCAGAGTAATTCCTCTGCACCATAGCACCTTCAGTGATGCAGGGAAATGTGTGAAAGAAAATGAAATTATGGAATATAAAGTATAATAGCACAATACTGACAGCTTTAAGAGATTTTTCAATAAATTTGTTATTTACAGATTGATTTCCACTGAAATTATGATGTTCCATGTCCCTGTCTAGATCTACATAATAAAAGCACATTTATATGATTGACTGTTAAGGGTTGAATGTTTGCTTTCCCCTAGATTCTTATGTTGAAGTCCTAACCCCAAATGTGATGGTATTTGGAGGTGAGGTCTTAGGGAAATAATGAGGCTTAGATTTGGTCATGAGTATAGGACCCTCATGATGGAATTATTACCCTTACTTGAAGATATCTTTCTCTCTTTCTCCCACTTACCCCCATGAGAGCCTACCATGAGAAGGTGGTTGTCTAGAATCCTGGAAGCAGGATTAGAAACTGTCTCTGCTGGCACTTTGATCTTGGACTTCCCAGGTCTCCGAACTATGAGAGACAAGTGTCTGTTGTTCAAGCTCCCCGGTCTATGATACATTGTTATAGCAGCTCAGGGAGAGGAAGATACAGACAGGTCTGCAATATCATTAGCTACTCATCAATTTAAAATGAAATTTGCAGGTCAAAAGTAAAGCCCACGCTGTAGGCATAATAAATCCGTATTTTCCTCAATTCTATTTTATAAATTTAAGATATTTCATTGTTCAAATATGCATTTTTCAAAATTTTAAGTATTCTTCTAGAGCAGAGTTTTTCAACTTTGGCACTTTGGGTCAGATAATTCTTTGCTGTCGGGGGCTGCCCTGTGACCTGTCCTGGTCTCCATTGACTAAATGGCCTTAGTAACCACACCCCCAGCCATGACAATCAAAAAGGTGTTTGAATATTGCCAAATGAAAACCGTAGCTATATGGTCTAATGTGTGGGTACCCCCTGCAATAATTACATTATCTGCACATCTTTTTTAATCCCTTTACATCGAGTTGAATTAAGAGATAGCAAGAATAGTATGTTTCAACCACAAAGGCAGTGCAATTTTATGTGCATTTCCGAGAAGGATGACAGGAATGGACAGATAAGAATGACAAGAAGGATGAACTTAGCATAGAAAGGGTTGGACAATTCTGACCGAAGAGTTTGATGCAATGGAAACCTGAAGGCCCTGGAGCACCCGGACCACACGCTACATCTGATGATGACCAGTGATCACGGAACCCTACTTGTCTACTTCTTTTTTCTTTCCTGTAGACAGAACTTTTCATTTTGGGAAAAGTTTGGGTGCTAAACTTAACTCACCTCTGAGAAAAAGTTTATGTTGATAAACAGCCATTTGGAGTAAATCCCTGCTTGAGTTTGTAATCTCATTCCCATGGGTTGCATTATTATGCAGGAAAACATAAACACATGCAAAAACCAGACAGTTCCTCACAATTTGACAAACTGTAACATCAATTAAAAAAAACTCTATGCATTCCAAGGGAATACTTTTGAGAGACTTTTATAAAACTACCTCCTTACCCTGATTTCGTAAGGAGCTGGAACAGAGCTCAGATTCCTTTATCTACAGGAGGCAGAAGGCTCAAGCAGAATGGCCAAGATATCATTGTGGTTTGTTCCATTGCACCTTCGCCTTCCACTCAGCTTCTGTTGATCGGTTCTGGCTGTGAAGCCCAGCTACAAAGAGTTAGGTTCATTGGCTTTTGATCCACTAAGGCTACAGTGGAACACTGTTAATGCTGAACCAGTCACCAACCTGCAAGCTTTTACTCTATCTTGGAAGAACAATTTAATCATTAACAGGGCGGCCCACCGTCCCAGTTTGCCCATAACATCCCTTGTTTTACCACTGAGTTCCACATCCCAAGAAACAAACCCCTTGGCCCCAGGGCAAAGGTGGGTAGTGTGCCCCCTCTGTAAGTTTTGGATAGAGTATTTATTAAAGTTAACTTTTAAAGAATGTTTTTCAAGAGTTGGAACTACAAGGTCAAGAATGGTCTCCAAATCTACCTTTAAAGAAAAAAAAATCCTTATAAAAGTAGCACTGGGCATTTGGAATATGCATTTAACTAGCCTGTATGACTTCCAGGTATTTGCCGCCAGTTTGTGAAGATGAGCATTTCCAAGGGCGAGAGAACAGTCTGTCTCCGAGCACTTCGTTTCAGCAAGGACGCACTGCCAACTTGAAAAGAAATGAAGGCCACACTTTGTCTATGGGGGGATCCTGCAGTTATTCCCCTGCAAATTTAATTCAAACAGGTACTGACATCTGAAACATGGAGATACTCACAAATTAGAGGATACTTGGTTTTTAAAAAGAAAAGAAAAGAAATCCAGGCCAAAGAGAACTACCTCAAAGCAGCAGTAGTGGTTCCTTTTCATGTTCATCACTGTGTTCCTATGAACATGTTTTGAAAGTCAATATTGCGAATGAAAGCTCTTATGTGAAATATGCATATGATACATTTTAAAACTTAAAACTGTCTTCAAGCCAATTTTATTTTAAAAAATAGAATGCATGTGTAAAATGTTCAAATCAATGCTATTCCAATACTTTGCTTTTAGAGTTATTATACAAATATGCCAGTTAACTAGTGTATTAATGATCCCTTTAGAAAACATAACTTGATTTTATCACCCCCAAATATGTCTCTTTAGAATATCACTATCTTAACATAAAATGTTTTAGAGAAATCTCTACTGGAAAATGCTCATTTTTTAAAGCAATCTACAAATCTGCTTGACATAAAACTGATGATAACCTTTAGGATGTTCCATCTATGTCCATTATAGGATGTACTTGTAGATTGCACTTGAGACTATCTATTGCACGAGAAAGATTTCTGTGAGGAACCCTTTGATTTGACCTGCTATTAGGGTCCCAGGCCAACTCGTAAGTAAAATTACACAAAGGAAGTGTTATTATGTTTAAACAGAAACTTGATTCTATAATGGAACAGAGAGACCTGTCACCACAAGTCATGATAAACCTTAACAAAATTAGTCTAGAGTCTATCTGTCTTTTAATCTCCAGGTTCCAAACAAGCTTGTCACTGTAATTGTTATGGTTTAACATACCCATTGTCAAAAGGTACGACCAAAGTGAACAGTAATATTTAAGCCCAGAAAGCTTAAGGGAATTCTGAGTCATGACTGAAGCTCAAGTACTATTTTTGAAATTCTACTGGTACCCGCCAAAAGTTCAAAATATTGATGTTAATCTTAGGAGTCACCAAAATAAACTGCACCTTGTTTGGCACTACCCTTGTAAGACCCCCATGTCAAATGTAAGGGCCTTAAGATAAGAGCCATGAATTTCACACAGTATTGCCATTTCTTTTTAGTAATGTGACTATAGAGTTCTTATATGTAATCCATGTCTTATTTTGGCTCCTATAGGTTAATCCTGCAAAATTTTGAAGTTAGCATATTCTGTGAAGTACTCAATAACTAAATTAGTGTCCACCTTAAGACATAGGTAATGACCACATTTGGATTCTTATCTCTCAGGCCCCGGTTACACAGAATATTATAATCAGAAATGTATCCGAGATACCCAGTGTCACACCACTGGTTTCAATTAACTGCATGTACATTACACAAAATGTGGCCTACAGCCAATAGATGGATTAGAAAGCAATAAAAGCTAGAGTAGCTGGAGTTGAACCCACACACGCACACTAAATACAAGGCAACTTTTAAAAAACCCAAAAGTATACCAAGATTGAAACATGATATCAGGGAGTGATTGGAAGCCATCCAGGTCCAGAAATGGTTTGTGGTTTAGGCAATTTTTTTTCTCTTAATTGGCCACCAAACTCTTCATTGTGGTCTCCTTTCCTAGTTAAATGCTGGACTTCAGAAATGATGCAACTATAACAGGAGTCAGTGCTCACTGGAGACAAAAGGGCCAGGTCTGTAAACTCAGGCTGACAAGTGACTACCCCAGCCAAGATGAAAAATCTCTGGTCCAGCTGTTTTGCTATGCTTGATATTGGCTGGCTTTGAGATTAATACGACTTTCTGCCCCCACAATGTTTAAGTTAAAAATGGCTTTTTAAAAAAAGAGCATCAGAAGGCTTTGTACTATGTATAAAAACTGAATCAAGCACACCGTAAGGGAGAAAACTGACTCCCATTGATAGCTGGTTCAAAAAAAAATAAAGTAAGCAAACCAAATCATCTGAAAATAGGTTTATCATGGAAACAGCATGTTAATGGAACCATATTCCCAGCAGCTTTACAATTTTCCAGGAAAGTCTTATTTTGCCACCAGTATTTAAAGAAACAAATTAATACACTGGCTTTCTATATTCTACATAACTTTAAATTAGTTGTTTCCTAAACACAAAGCCTGGTGTCGACTTAAATATCTTTTAAAGGTATTTAATTCCAGCATTATCAAATTTTTCTGCATCAAATTTATAGTTACATAACATTAAGGACACATACAATAAGAATGCTTTATATTTATTCCTTGGATAGAGAATAATAATCTTAAATTTTCCCCCCAGATATTATCTGATTGAATTATCTTGTGAGGAGACATGTTTTAATTTGTTGTAAGAATTGCTATTTTTTGTGTGTCTATGTGATAAAACCTTCTCATCTATCTACTATAGTAGATTAATGTAACAAAGAACAAAACATGAAACTGCATCTTGGCACTTAAAACTGAATGCTATGTTTTCAATTAGATTTACGTTTTGAATATGCCTTAAAATAAATAACAATGACTTATAGACTATTACCTTATAACCATGAAAGTAACTCTATTGTATCAATGGTCATTTTAGCCCCTTGTCATTTTACCACGAAGTGTTTTCATGGAAAATGTAATCAAGATATTTTTAGACTGTAAAGAAATAAGAGACTTGTTTTTCAAAGGTATTTGAGGTTTTCTATCTGGTATTTTCCACTTCTTATAACCTTATTTCCATATTTTAAAGTGTATAAGTAAACTTTGCATCTCTATTTTTTTAAAAATTAATGTGTACATATATGTATATACGTATTTGTGTATACACATATTATATATTTATATGTATTTATATACATAAATTCTGACTGAGAGTAGATCAACTAGATATTGCCTCTGGAGAAGGTTCCTTGAACAATATAAAAATGGAGTCCTCAGAAGCAAACAACAAAACAGTCTTATATACCCAAGTGCTGTTTAAAATGCTTATAAACACAGTCAGTTAACCATTTACTGAATACCTATGTATGGTTTTAGAATATCCAAGATTATGGAAAATATAAGATAATACTTCATAAAAATTGTGATAAAGAGGATGGCTGATGATTTAAAAATAAACCTCCATATTATAAAAAGTCATGTAAATTTCCCCGTTGAAAGAAAAAAAGCTTTAGTATTAAAATTAGAGTTTTCTCTTTAATACTCTTCTTTGAGTAAAGAAATAATTTTCAAACTTCTATTTTATAGTTACTATCATGAATGCATATCTTTCCTAGGGAGTTCACAATGTCAATCACAATGCAAATAGGATAACTGCTCAGAAAGATGGCATGGAGGTTTAAAGACAGGCTTTTTCATTGAATTCCTGAATTTATATATGGTGAGACTGGCCACTAGACACTATAAAATATAAAGATAGTTCATACTTTGGACAGTTTCAACTCTATTATTTTCAGGCACAAAAACCATATAATTTTGTACAAAACTTTGATTTTTTTATTTGCGAAATTAAAAATATGGTATTATATATATATATAAACTTCTATTCCTCTATAAATATAAATGATTTTGTGATAGTGAACAGAATAAATGCATACCAAATTCAAAGACCATTGTCATTTTAGGGTATGACAGACATAGATAAATTTAGGTCCTAGGTACCGGCATTTTGATAAACTCTTAAAGTTTACAATACAACCAGGAGGATTGCTTTTCTTGTCTTTTTCACAGAGAGCTAAAGTGAAGATTTTAAAATGGCTTTGAAAGATTTACATTGGATACATTTCTGTATATCCAAAAAAGGAGTGCACAGGGTTTGATGCAGCAGACCTGCTGACATTTGAGCATGTATGCCCATATTTTGTTTATTTCAGGAGCTAATCCCATCCATTATTCCACCTCCTTTACCAGGTTGTTACTAATGATGTGGATTAGTCCTCCCTCAGAAGATGTTGCCGAGTAAGAATCGTAATACGTTGAAAATACAACTTTTACATTTTAAAGTTTCTGATATATGTCTAATTATTATTTCACTAAAAAATCGTAAAGTACCACTGCATTTTGAGGAAGCCCATTTACACTGAAATCTCCTTCAAGTTTTCATATTTAGTTTACGTTTTGCTGTTCTGTAAAGGAGGGCAAAGATCAACTCCTTGACAAAGCTTTGTAGGTGACCTTAACGTTTCCATTTTACAGAACGCTAAAATCTAAACGCGGACTCAGTCCTGAAGGCAAGTTGCCAGGCATCGGTGTACAATTAGAATGAACATTTTATAACCCCCATCTTCAGTCTCTTCCAACCCACACAAAGCTTCGTGCCTCTTCCCAAATCTCAGTAACTACATCTTTCCATGACGCTGGCCAAACTCATACCAGGTTTTAGACGCTAGAGAATGAAATGAGCTCATCCACCAAAAATCAGACTTTAAAAAGTTTGGCATTGCTTATCCCACTCACCCTCTAACCGACTTAGGTGGAAGGAGGGAGTGTCTGGGCTTTGGAGGCCAGCGCGGAGGGCGGGAGTCTGGGACTTTCGGTGACCGCAAACCACCAGCCTCCTAGAAGCTAGGGGTAAGGTTCTCGACAGTGAAAAAATCAGCTTCGGCAAGTCAAAGGGACAAATCTGGGCCCCGAACAAAGGCAGACTCGAAAGCTTGAACGGTCAGGACCTTAAGATCTCCAAACTCTAGCAAGAAGGGGAAGGGAGGGAGCAGAAAGAGGAGGTGGGAAGTGACCCGAACAGCGCAGTCCCAGACGTACCACCCCAGCGCTGCAGGGAGGGGCGCTGGGAGCACCCAGCGGGGGCCCGGGAGCACCCAGCGGGTGCGCTCCGCGGGTCTCGGCAGTACTCCACAAAGAGAAAGAAGGGAAAGCCTCAAATGGTTAGACCGCCCTAAATAATTCAAGTTAAATCAAGAAAAAAAAAGGAAAGGAAAAGAAAACGCAAGATCAGTCATTTAAATACAAATATACTTACAAAAATCTTACACAGGCTATTTACAATCATAAAAGCATACAGTGCTGGTACCAGCGAGAGAGGTCGGTCCATCCCCCCCTCAAGAAATTGGGCCCTCAAGTCCGTTTGCCCCCAGGGACGGAAGCTTTTGCAGGAGTTACGCTGTTAAAAGAAGCCTGCGAAAGTGTCTAGTGAGGAAGCCTGTAGTAGCCAGGCTTGGTCAGCATTCCATGGGGGAAGGTTTTCGGGTAGCTGGGGACGGGCTGAGGGCTGGGAATGGGCTGAGCAAGCCCCCCAGGTCTCAGACGGTGGTCTCCCCCTGTTTGCTGTTGGTGAGTCTGGTGTAGAACTTCCTCCAGGAGTTAAGGGTCTTGCCGGACCAGATCCAGAAGCCGGACGTGATGCCCACGATCAGCGTCATAAGATACTTGATCATGAAGACTGTGAAGTCGGGGCTCATGGGCGGGTGTGGTGGAGCCCCTCCACCGGCCTGGAGGTGGGGACAGGGGATGGCGTAGGTCTTGCAGCTCTGGGCCACCCAGCTGCGCTCCCACTGGTCCCGGAAGGCCTGCTCGTAGAAGTAGCAGGCAATGACTATGGTGGCTGGCACGGTGTAAAGCACGCTGAAGACGCCGATGCGCACCATGAGCTTCTCCAGCTTCTCGGTCTTGGTGCCATCATGCTTCATGATGGTGCGAATGCGAAAGAGTGACACGAAGCCGGCCAGCAGAAAGGACGTACCGATGAACAGGTACACGAAGAGAGGCGCCAGGACGAAGCCACGCAGCGCGTCCACGTTGTTAAGCCCCACGAAGCACACCCCGCTGAGCACGTCGCCATCCACCTGGCCCAGCGCCAGAATGGTGATGGTCTTTATTGCCGGCACAGCCCAGGCAGCCAAGTGAAAATACTGCGAGTTAGCCTCGATGGCTTCGTGGCCCCACTTCATGCCGGCCGCCAGGAACCAGGTAAGCGACAGGATCACCCACCAGATGGAGCTGGCCATGCTGAAGAAGTAAAGCATCATGAAGAGGATGGTGCAGCCTTCTTTCTTGGTGCCCTGCGCCACTGTGCGCGCCCCATCCTCGGAGAACTTGTCGTTACACACCACCCGGTCCTCCAGCAGGAAGCCGGCGATGTAGGCCACGGCCACGGCCGTGTAACAGCCCGACAAAAAGATGATGGGCCGCTCCGGATAGCTGAAGCGCCGCATGTCCACCAAGTACGTGAGCACGGTGAAGAGCGTGGAGGCGCAGCACAGCACTGACCAGATGCCGATCCAGGTGCGCGAGAAGCGCAGCTCTTCGGGCCCAAAGTACATGAGCCCGTATACCTTGGTCGGCTCACAGGGCGCGCCGCAGTCCTTCTCCCCCAGGAAGTGGTAATTGAGGTAGGAAGGCACCTTGAGGGCGCGCGGGCAGGAGAATTTGCCTCTCTCCGATGCTCCAGCGCCCCCCGGGAAGCCGCCTCCGCGGTGTCCCCCGCCGCCGTGCTGGGGGTTGCTGGTCCAGAACTCCGGCAGCAGGGAGGGTGTCGGAGTGCCCTTGTCCGAGGTGTTCTGGCCCACGCACAGCTCGCCGGCGCCGTGCACCGGGAACTTCTCGCACTTGAGCGTGTCGGGCCACTGAAAGCCAAACTTGTTCATGAGCGCCTCGCAGCCCTGGCGCGCGCGCTCGCAGAGGGAGCGGCAGGGCGGCAGAGCCTGCTCCAGCACGGTGCACACTGGCGCGTACATGGAGCACAAGAAGAACTTGAGTTCGGCTGAGCACTGCACCTTCACCAGCGGGTAGAACTGGTGCACCTCAAGGCCCGCATCCTCCTGGTTTGTGTGGCCCAGCAGGTTGGGCATAATGGTCTGGTTGTACGCGATGTCCGTGCACAGCGGGATGGAGATGGGCTGGCAATAGCCGTGGTCCGGGATGGAGATGCCCCGCTCCCCGTTGTACTGCTGCCCGCTCTGTTGCTGCTGAGGCGGCGGCGGCGGGGGCTGCTGACCCGGCCCGGGCCCCTGGCCGGCTGCCTGAGCCCGGACCCCAAGCAGCAGAGGAGCCTCCAGTAGCCAAAGCAGCAGCAGTAGCCAGCGCGCAAAGCGCCGGGAGTCAGCTGGGGGGCAGCGGCGGCGGTGGCCAGTGTCCCAACTCCCCTCTGCCGCCAGCCCAGCCAGGAGAGACCCGGCACAAAGTTCCCAGCACCCGCCAGCAGCGGCGGCGGCCCGGGACTTTTTAGGCGCCTCCTCCTCAGCCATACTTTCTCGGCTCCTTTCTTTGCACCGCTCGGCTGGGGCTGGAGGTGGCGCGGCGGGCGGCGGCTCCCCCTGCGTCCGGGGATATCTCCTCCGCGCCGGTTCCCTCCGTCGAGCCTGTGCCGCGCTCTACCCGCTCCTCCGGCTCCCGCTCCGCGTCCTGCAGCCGCCGCTGCCGCGGAAACTTGCGATTCATGAAGCGCGGGCGGCGGGGAGAGCCCGGGTGGCTCGGGCGCGCCGGGGTCGCGTCCCGCCTTCCTGGCCCTGGGCTTGCTGGCTCCCGGCTGGCGGCGCCGCGCTAGTGGCCGCGGCGCGATAGAGCGCGCAACTCTCGGCAACCCGGCGGCCTCCGCTCCCCCCTACGCCTCCGCCTCCTTCTCCGCCGCCTGACCATTTGTGTCTATCCCTCAACTCACTAGCTCTCCTCTCCCTCGCGCGCCCTCGGACCGGTTTCCAGGCGCCCCGCAGTCTGTCTTTCACCAGAAGGGAGGAGCCTTGAAACCGACGCGAAACTGGAGGCTCAGGGACCGTCGCCCAATCGCGGCTCTGGCTTCCCCGCGCAAAGGGCGCCCGCCGCCTTCTTCCCTGAAAGTCCGCAGCGGGCGGGTGGAGGAGGAGGCAGGAGGCGGGGGAAGTAGTAGTGGTGGCAGAAGCACTGCTCAGGCACAAAGACTGGGTTTGCTGCGTAGCGGGACAGGCTCGGTTGCTTTTGCTTTTGAGGAAGAAAGGAAGAGGACAAGTAGGAGAATGGTCCCATATGCTGCTGGAGATAATGAATAGGAGTCGGCGGACCGCAGGACTTAGCTTTTCTTTTCTTTTCTGCATTTTCATGTTTAAAAATCCTGCTCTTAACGCTGGTTACACAGGGCAAACCGAGCCAGGCAATCAGATGCCTTTGACTTAAGGAGCGCACGGCTTCTTTTGAGTTTATGTCTGTCGAGGTTTTGTTTAAAATATTACTCTTAATAAACCCTAGAGCTCTCAGGCTTGGCTTGGCGGACTGTGGATGCTCCATTTCCCCCAAGGAGAAGTTCATGGGTTCACTGTAAAATAAAAACAAACACAAACAAAAAAGCAAAAACAAGAACAACAAAAACTTTGATGGAACTTTAAAATTCAAGCCAGATGCGTCGTCTGCTACTATTCTTGTAGTCAACTCCTTTTCCTCCTCTTTAATTAAGTCAGAAACAGAAGCACAGGGAAACTACCCATTAAATATTTAGAGAGAAACACTGAAGAACCCCGCCCCCTTCCTCGGGCCCCCAGCATCCTTGCTACCCAAGACCCTAGAGGTGGCTCCGAGCTCTGCTGGCCCAGGGCCTGGGCCCTGGGTAGCTACTAGGAGCCTCCCAAAGCCCAGGACACCCATAGCTCTAAGGGAACTTCTGGGAGTGTCAGACCTGGGCCAGTAGGTGCCAGAGGCGTGGTCTTCCGTCTGTCTGCAGGGCTGTGGATGCCAGTTTAGAGAACAAAACAACGCAGTATGAAAGCTGAAAGCAGACTGCACATCCTCTTCCTAATTTCAAGCAACACAATCAGTCTCAACTGGCTTACATTCCTCTCGTTTTCTGTGTAAGATTTTTTTTCAAACGATGGTTTAACTACATGACTCAGTTTTATCAGTAAAGTGCCATTGTGTTATTAATTCTATGTAGGATTTGTTGGCCTATGATTAGACTCTCCCTGCATACTTTTCTACAATTATTTCCTTCCTTCCGTCTTTCTTTCTCCTCAGCCGATGACTTTTTGTTGTTGTTTTCATTGATTTTCAGAGAGAGAGGGGAAGGGAGAGATAGACACATCGATTGAAGAGAAGCATCAGTTGGTTGCCTCCCAAATGTGCTGTCCAGGGATCAGAACCCAACACTTAGGTTTGCTCTGACTGGGAATCAAGCCCACAACCATTCAGTTACTGGATGATGCTCCAACCAAGCCACACTGGTCAGAGCTACAATTATTTTCTATCTTTTGTTTATCCATGTATTTGTCTAATGACTTCTTACCAAGCACCTTTTATGCTATAAGCACTGTTAGGTAGAAGAGTACAAAAATAAAACATGGCCCAGCCCTGCAGGAGAGCAGAATACTGTGATGGCACCCGTGTGTAGATCAGTTATCTTAAGGCCCACCTGAAGCTGAAGGATCACAAGGGAAGCAGCCAGCCTGTGGAAGGGGTGGGAAGGGTTCTGATGGAGAGGTGGGTGAAAGGGGCCAAAGACAAGAGGAGCTCTGAAATGCTTAAATTGCTCAAAGGAGTTGGGGGTGGGGAGGAGTGTGGTTGAGATATTTTGGGGAAGGCAGGAGAAAGTTTTAGTCCATGCTAAAAAAAAGTTTGGGCTTAATTATACAGACAATAGGGAGCTCCTAAAGGCCACTTTTCCCCCACATAAGCAGAGGATAGCTTTAAGATGACTTTGAAAGAAGAGAACCTGAGACACACTGTCACTGAAAAGCTTGAAGAGTCTACACATGAAGGTCCCTACTTCAGATGGGTATGATTGTTAGATAGAACAAGTGTCTCAAGTTCTGGGGGGTTCTTACTAAATGCTATTCTTGCTAAGTGTAAAATATAGCACAGTATTTTGCAGATGCAGCTGTAACTGAATGAGCTTGACCAGAACCCAGCCATAAGTTTAGCCAACTGTAAAGAAGGAATCAAAATGTAAGTGACTAAACAGTGTATATAAGCAATGGCCAAGCCTCCTTGGGAGAGACAGAGCTTTGGATGTGAATCTCCTGTCTCCTTTACTCACTGCAAGTAAATACAACTACCTAAAAACAACCATATTTCGTTCTTGAATACAGTACCCCAGGTGGCAAACCCCTTGAGTTGGGCAACATTGATGCCCAACTACATGCGAACAGCGCACTGCATTTCATCACCATGCAGGTTGGTGTCTCTAAAGAATGTGTAGTCATATTTTATCTGTTAAAACAAAATGACACTGTTTCAGACACATATATTACTGTTCTTCAATATCCATGGGTTCAGCAAATTCATAAAATATGTATTTGTTTTAAAGTGTTTAGGCTGAATGCCAGTAGTAGCCAGGGCTAAAAATCCGGTTCCAATAACACACAGTTGAATGCACATGGGCACCCAAGCCATCAGGTGAGTGCCCCAAGTTCTACCTGGCAGACCTTGAGCTTCTGGGTGAGTTGTTCATTGCTGGTTTGTGGGTGGGAGGCTTGAATCATCTTTGTCAAAAAAATAGAGATTGTGTACAACACTGGTTAAGACTAGATTTCTGAGCACCTACCATATGTATTTGGCATTGCCTTCCTTTTATTTTATTTTACTTTAGTTTAGTTTAGTTTTAGGGAAGAAAAAGATTACATTTATTGCCTCGTAAACTTGGTAATAAAAATCATGCAAATTCCCTCTGGAAAAAGTTATCACCACCCCCACCCCCAATCTATACTGTCTAAACTTTGGACAGTTTAGACCTCTTTTTTCTTTTTTCCCCTATTTACTTATTTGTTTGCAGAGTGTTTATTATATTTTTCCATTGCCATTCAGTCCCCTTATACCCGCTCCCCCAGCAATCCCCACACTCTGGCCCATGTCCGTGGGCACCGCTCTGCTTAGCACACACTCTGTGTGCACACATCGTGTCACTTCAACTTGGCCACGCTTCGAGGTAGGTACTAATTATTATACTCATTTAATAGATGAAGAATCTAAGACTCATGGACCTTAAGTAATTTGTCCAAGGTCCTCTAGCCAGTAAGTGCCAGAGCAGACCTTGTTTCTGACCAGAGTCCATGGACTTCCATTGAGTCAGCACGTCTACTCCTAAAAATTATAGGAGAAAATGTGGTTTCTGGGTGTAGATGGTGGAATTCCTCAGTGTTTTGCATAGTTTTCTACACTGGGATAGAGATCATAGGAGCATCAGTGGTGGGACTCACTGATGAGTTAGAGCAGCACTTTCCAAGTTGTATTCTGTGAAATACAGTAGCTTCCCCTGAGGGTATTCTGTGGAGTAAATTTGTTCCAGTAAGTTTGGAAAAGGCCATACTCTTTGTCCTTACTGGGGACTCCTGTTAACTTAATACAATCTGAGAAGAAGTAAGCTAGAGAACCCTTTTAAAACTCTATCTTACCTAGCATTTCCTACATTTGGAATATACTTATGTACCTATGCACTTGTAATACACACACATACACATTACTGTATTTTTGGACTATAAGATGCACCCCCCAAATTTGGGAGGAAAGGGAGGTGCATTTTATAGTCCGAATTTAGCTTTACATTTACATTGGTGAAACATTATGTTATTTATGGTATTAAATATTTTTCCCACATTTTTTGCCTTAAAATTTTTCCCCCTATTTTCCTCCTCTAAAACCTAGGTGTGTCTTATGGTCCAAAAAATAAAATAGTACTCTGCTTGACACTCATGTATGATCGCATATGTTATAGTTTGAGAGTTGCTGGACCAGACCTAACATATTTTGAAACTAAACTATAAGGTTGGACTCCCACCTCTGTATCACTTTTGTGTGTCCAGAGTGGAAAGTGAGCACTTGGCCTATTCTGCTTTGAGTTCTTCTCTTTCCCAGTGAAGGGTATTATTTGGGTAGGGAGCTGACAGTGATTGAGAAAGCTCAGACTATGTGATCCCCTCCTGCCTGGGAGGCACCACTAGGAGCCTATTAGGTTGTTTTTATAGAGATGCCTTAGGTGTAATTCCATCTAAGGTTTCAGCATAGATATCTACCTCATTTCTTCTTGAATTTCCCACCCGGAAATTTCTACATTAGCTAATTCTTATCTTCCAAAACATCTGTATTCTTTTGCTACAATCCTAAATCTAAATGTCTTTCTTTTTTGGTGCACAAATCTGTTCTTGACATTGGTGAGAGAGTTCTTGGATTCATTTACACACAGAGCCTCAATTTATAGACTCTCTTTGAAAGGTCCATCTTTTAAAAAAATACATTGCTTTCCTTAAAACAACTTATCAAAAGAAATTGTCAGTTTGATTATATTAACTTTTATCTCATAAGGCACTTCTGGCTGATTTATATTAAGATCCTAAGCTAACTTATCTTTTGAGAGTCATACTTTGTTAGAATTTACATATTAAACATAATAAGACTCAAAGATTTCATATAGATGAATATGTTCAGTAGGTCTTAATATGAATCATGGATTAATTACCCTACCAGGTAGGGTAATAATTATCCAAAATTTCTTATAATTCAAAGGTTAAACTACAAAAGAAGATTTTGCTAAAGCAAACCTCAGTATCTCAAAAAGTCCAGAAGAATTACCTTGTGACTCTGCTTTAATTAGTTGTTATTATGCAATTGGAAATAGTATATATTATCTGAGAAAATTTTTGCAAAACATACAGGCATTTGTATTGAATTTAAAATGTAGTCTTTCTGTGAGGCCCTGGAAAAGAAATATAGATGATCCCTTGTAAATTAAAACCTTATGTTTCATGAATTTGAAGAGGCCTCTCTGATTGGCCAAGATTTAGGGAACTAAGTTTAGAATCATTTTGGTGCAGAAAGAAGTTTTTAAGAGAACAAGTAAAACTTGTGCTTCTATAAGTGAGCATTTCTGCTCTACCTTGTGCATGACGTGATATTTGTGTGTGTGTGTGTGTGTGTGTGTGTGTGTGTGTGTAAAGGAGGTAATATTATACATCTTTTAAAATCAGAGTCTGGCCCAGTTGGGGTTTTCTGTCTGTTACTTGCTTTAACCTGAGGTCCTCTGGCTGAAGGTGACATGAAAGTCCAGCCACAGTTTCTAAAGGACAGTACAAATTCTTCTTAAAATAACATCTTTGGAATTATGATTAAGAACAAATGGAACATGCAATCAGGTATTGTCATTTTGGATTTGACAACCTTTTTTTGGCCAGGGTAAAGAAAAACACTGGTTATTTATACTTTATTAGACATCTAAGGCTAAAAAGATCCTGGTACTTGATAAAAAATTTTAAAAGAAAAAACAATTTTCACCCATGGAAGTCTGCATCATACCCTAGTGTGACTTAACCTTCACTACAATGCTGATGAAGGTGACAAGACGATGACTCCGAGTTCAGATGCAGAAATGGAGGTTTGCGAAGTTGCTCTGTTCACACAGCTGGTCAGTTGGGGAAACCAGAATTCAAATGTAGTTACCACATGCACTAACACAGCCCCACACCAGAGGAAACAAGTTAAATTCTGCAGGATTTACAATCTAAAGAAAGTTCATTAGGAAATACAAAATTCCGCCTTGCTTTAAGACAGTTATTTGGATGTGTTAGTATACACGAGATCAAACACCTAAGGGCATTGTCGGATGACCATTTCTTATACCCACTCATGATAAAAACTGAGATATAATGATGCATCTTAGATGGGGAACATGTTTCTGTAAGGAGGCAAAAAAAAAGATTCATAGTATAGCTTTCCTGTGATCTGATTTGGTCCAGGGCGAGGCCTTTAGGGGATGTACTTGACATTCTTACATTTACTCTGCATCAGAAGGAAGGCCTCATCCTTGGCAGTTTTCTTCCAGGCGGGGTTAAAGGCACCATTGTTTCTTTTATCATGGCCAGTTTTCTTGCTTTCCTGAGTCTCAGGTTCTTCACTATCAAATTAGTATGATACTCTAATGGGTATTGTTTATGTGTCTTGATGGCTTTACTATACCATCATTCCAATCACAACAAAGAGATGTGCATGCTTACATTTAAAAGTCAGAATGTTAATCAGTAGGCAAGTGCATCTGATAAAATCGCCTCAACATATTGATTTTAGGAGTCTCTGCAATATTGATCTGATAGGTTGAAGTGCAATTGGGGTCTGTTTAAACCGAGGTCTTTTCTTTTCAGCTTTCATTTCCCCTTAGTTCTCTGCAGAACAGAAGAGAAGCTTCTGTCCCCATGGGCTAGTGTGCTTCCCCTGCGGGCCTCTCTGTCCGTGGCATTTACACGGCATTCTGTGTGCTGCAGGCCCTTCAGGGGCCCTTCAGTCATGGTAACACGTGACTTTGAGCTTAGAAAGAAGAAAGTAAACTTTGCCATCATTAAAAACTGATACATATTTGAAAAATATGCACCTAGATCAAGATAGGTTCTGCTGATTTTTATACGGTTAATATTCCTTTTATCCCCTTATTACCCCCAGATCCATGATTTTATAAATGCTTCATATACCTATGGTTATGTAACAACCCCCTCCCCCAATTTAGCGATAAAATAATAGCTATTCTAGTATGCTCGGAATTCACGGAGCCAGGAATTTGGACAGGGACAGCAGGAATGACTTGAACTCAGCTGGGCAGATTCCAGCAGCTAGGGGGTGACACAGGCTGTTAAGAACTGGAACTGTTGGTACTGGAGGATCCACTTCCCAAATACCTCCCCTAGTCAGGGACAGCTGGATTCTGATGGGACTGTCACCCAGAGTTCTTACAAGTGACCTCTCCAGACAGACTTTGTCCACGGCAGCTCCATGTCCAGCAACCATGGCAGTCACTGCATGCTCTCTCATGGGCTGGCTTTGGAAGTCACAGAATGCCATTTCCAAGATAGTCTAAGGTCAAAGCAGGCACAAGCCTGATCAGGCTCAAGTGATGGAGACATATGACCCTGCTTCAATGGGAGCAGTGTAAAAGAATTTGTACCGATTTTTTGTTACACTGCCACACTAAAATATCTGAATTTATAAAATTATTTTATATGACAAGATTAGAGATGGCTATAATACATTTACTGAATGCTTACTATGTACTTGTAATTCTCACAATCATTCCATGAAGAATGCTCTATTTTATCTCCATTTCACAAAGAGGAGAGAGAGGCTTAGAGAACATGAGAAACTGGCCACACCCACATGAACAGGAGAACAGAGATTTGAATTGAGTTTGTCTGGCTGTAGACTCTGGGAGCTGAACCACTGGGTTATATGATTTCTCCTTAGCCAACTACACTAGAGCTATTTTAGAACTGTTAAGCAAAATTTTAAAGCTGTAGGTATTTACCAAATATTAAGAAATGTTTTAGATAAAATTGTTACTGAAACAAGTTTGATGGTCTCAGACACGTAGCAATTGAAAAAAATGTCTCACCTCTACATAGACACCTGTGTGTTGGAAGAGTATTTTCCTAACAGGATTGGACAGGCTTGAACTTGTAGTGTTGGAACCTTCCCTAAGAAGAATGAGGTGAGTCATGAGGCTTGAGGGTGACTGTGTTGTGAATGCTGGGAAATCGAGCTTTCTTCTCTGACTCTTAGTTGAACATCATTCCAAAGTTCACAGATGGTTTTGCATCCAGAATTAGGCTGTTATCAAGACATATTCCAATGCAAATTTGTTTCATCTTTCAGGGCACTTGGAAAGTAGATAGCTAAAGCACAGACATACAAAGCTCCCATCTTTTAAACTCCATTTTCATACATCTGACCAAGTTGTCTAGCAGGTTCTTGTCCTACAAAAATTACAAAATTGCAAAGACACACCTCTGGGATGAATTAAAAACCTGTGTCTTGCTGGTTCCTGGCTTCTTACTAGAATACCTCAGCATGCAGCTGAGAGAGTGTAACCCTTGTGACACCAGCCTGGATATGCTAAGAGCTTGGGGGCAACCCCAGAACTCTGTGGCTGTAGAACCACGTGGATATTGAAATTTCAACTCTGCCAGCCCTGTTTCCAGAAAGTTGCAGCAGAGAGAAAATGGGACCTCCTCCAGTCCCTCTCTTCCATCCACCCCTGGCTACTCTCCCTGCTGCAAACGGCTGCCAGTGTGGCTCTGCCCTCACACACAGACCACCAGAGGCGCCCAGCACTGTTCCTGCTGCACACCTGCCCACTCGCCAGTCAGGCGGTGATGGGCCACACAGCCCTGCAGGGCCCACTGCTTCACAGGGCCACCGTTCTCCTCTGCCACACTGCACGAGTTTCCAGAGTTTTTCCATCTGTTTAAGAAAACTTACTTCAGCAAATCTTGGCATCCAAAGGTAAACAGGGAATTTGTACTTTACTCTTATTGCCATCAGCTAATGTAGGGTGTTTTCCAAAGGTTGAACTATGTGACCACCTGAGCAATTCAATCACAGGTTTGTATTCAAAGCACTTCTCACCAACTGTAATCCAAACCCAGGATAGTCCTTTGACTCTCCTGCCCAGCCTTAAGGAAGTCTCCTCCTTTCCCAGGTACTTCGGAAAGAGCTGTGTCAGTCTTGTACTTCCAGCACCAGATCATGGCCTGGGGGTGGGGGATCCCTGTATTAGAGGAACCAGGAGAAGTTCGAATTTGGGCCAACAGCACGCCTTAATTCTCGTGGGCTGGAGGTCTTACTTCCAGCCTCGTAGCTCTTTCATCAACCTCCCAGGAAGGTACTGAGACTCCCTGGTGTCCAGTAAGGGCGCCACCAAGTTCCCGGATGGGCCTTCCAGAGCTGGCTCTTCTCTACTGTTAGTAATAGAGCTGTTTGACCCCCAATTTATGGTTGTTTTTGCCTTCCATATTCATCTTCTTTACAGAAATATATTGGCTTTTTTTTAAAGGTTGATTAAAATTCACTTCACCTACTTTCTCTAGATTTATTAATATGCCACCTGATCTTTGTATCTACAAAACAGACCTACATAAATTCTAGCATAATTTTCAATAGTTTTGAAGGCAGCCCTTGAATTTTAAGCATCTACAAAATGACTTTTTCTAAGGCCAGAAATTGAGCTATTTTGTTTGGAGAACCAGTAACTATTAGGAGTCACATATGATGATCTGATGCTGATTTATGAACACTTTAAGGAATAATTCCAAATACCTATTTGTGATCATCGTGATGCTTTGGGCTAAGTGAATGTGGCGGTCTGTGGTAGGTTACAGATGACCACAAACTCCTTGTCTTTCCTCCCGCTCAGACATGGAGTCTATTTCTCCTCCCCTGGAGTCTGGATTGGCCCTCAGACTTGCTGTGTAACCAGTAGCACAAAGAAGAGGAAATGACAGTAAGCTAGTTGCAGGCCTAAGCCTCCAAAAGGCCGGCGGTTTCTGTTTCTGTGCTCTTGGAAGCCAGCCGCCATGCTGCCGAGCAGCTCCAGGAGTACTGACTGGGGAACGGGGACCCAGAAAGGGCTCGGAGGTTGAGGCGCCACCTTGTGCATTCCAGTGCCAGCCATGCTCCCGACTGAGTGCAGCTGTGGAGTGATCTCAGTTTATGCCTTGTGAGCAGGACGCTTGCCCAGTGGAGCCCAGGCAACCCACAGAATTGTAAGACATAATACATTTTCATTGTTTTAAGACATTAAGCTTCAGGTGGTTTTTACATAGCCACTGAAAAGTTTCCATGTGAACATTTCTTTTCCATTTCTTTAGGAGGCAGTGAATTTTCTGTTATTGGGATTTTTTTTAAAAACATGTTTGTTTTGCTAATATTTTTAATTGGTTTACTAAAAATTAATTGCCAAAAGTCATATAGCAAAAAAAAATTTTTTTCCTCTGACCCTTTTTGAGTCACCCAGTTTCACCCCCAGAGGCAGACACTTTCAGCAGTTTCTTAGGTATTTAAATATAGGCACAAAAAGAAAATTGTCTTTTTTTCATTTCTTTTCTTTATACACATGGTTTTATACCTTCCTCTCATTGCTTACTCATATATGTTGGAAGTAGTGCCATACTCAGCATATGTAAAGCTCCTTCCTTCCCTCCTTCCCTCCCTCCCTTCCTTCCTTTCTTCCTCTCTCTCTCTTTCTTTCTTCCTAAATCCTCACCCAACCTGTATGCACCCTGACTGGGGATCGAACTTGCAACCTGTGTATGTGCCCTGACCAGAAATTGAACCTGCAACTTTTGGTGTCAGGATGATGCTCCGACCAACCGAGCCACCCAGCCTGAGCAAAGCTTCCTCATTCTTTTTAATAACTATAAAATATTCTACTGCATGATATAATGTATTTATTTAACCAGTCCTCTGTTCATGGATGTTTGCCTCTAACCATTTATTACAAATAAAGCTGCAATAAATATTCTGTATTTGTATCATTTGTATATGTGCAAGTATATAAGAACATATTCTTAGAAATCAAATTGTTAAGTCAAAGCTTATGCATATTTTCATTCTGATAACTATTATCAAAATGCCCTTTATGTAAGTTGTACCCAATTATACTCTCACCAGTAAAGGTGAGAGCTGCCTGTATCCTACACATTGTCTAATACAACTAGATCACATTTCTTAATTATGTTAAAATTTTCATTGATTCTCTAAGATTTCTGATAACCATTATTTTACCTCTTTCTCTTTGCTATTTTATATTTCATTTCTTTCTCTTATCTACTTGTGTTGGCAGGTACTTTTAGAATAATGTTAACTAATGCTAGTAATAATTGTCTTATTCTGATCTAATGAGAGTGTTTTCCCAGTAAAAATAAAGTAAGACATTTGAGATAAGAGACATTTATTTTATTATGTTAAAGAAATAATATCCATCTCTTCCAAATATTGAGAGTTATTATTAGAGCGGATGTTAAATTTTATCAAATTTCAAGGTCTGTGGGATAATTATGTGAGTCTTGTCTCCTTCAATCTGTAAATATGGTGAATTTATACTAATAAATTTCCTAATACTGAGCTATTCTCCATTCTTAGAGTAAGTCTCATACACTTGGTCATGGCATATTAGTCTCTTGATATTTTGCTGCTTCCTGTTTGCCAAAAATTTTATTTAGGACATTGCATTTTTATTTATAAATGAAACAAATCTGATGTTTCAAAGTGAAATTGACAAAGAAAATATTACATCAGACACAAAAGTGATAACAATGTGATGGATAAACCACCAAATGAGAAGCTCTAGAACACAGAGAAAACACTGAGGACCAAATTTTGGAGCGTAACTACGTTTAGCTATGTTTTGGAGTAGAGGGAGAAATGTAACTGCAAAGAGACAAAAGTCAGTCTTTAATGACATAAAAGCCAGCAAAGACAGTGCACCGTGAAGAATGAAATGGAAAAGAATTAAACCTCTTGGTGGGTAAAGGAAAAAACCCAGTAAAGAGAGAAAGGCTGAGCGCACAGTGGGATGAGAGTGTCAGGGAGAGACGTTGGTAATGGATGGAGTAGAGTTCTCAAGGAGACAGAGGGTTAGGGAGGGGTCTCTAGCAGAAGGGGAAGTTGGATGAATGCAACCCCTTCCCATGAAAGAGGGACTGAGGGAGAAAATCCAGGGAACCCCGAGGTGGCAGATAAAAAAACTGAGGAAGCTGTCTTTAGACAATTTGATCCCAGGCAAGTGGAGGTTAACAATCTTATACAGAGGAGGGAAGCCACGATTGCTTGCAATAACAACCTTTTATTATTGGAGTAATGTCAATAATAAAAAAACTAATAAATAGGCAGACTAAGTATAAAAAATCTTAAATTATAAGTAGTAGATTCACTGCAATTGTTTCAGCAACTGGAAAGGAAAAAGAACCAATTTTCTAAAGAAAACACTTAATAGGAAAAGGAAAAGTTGCAGATTTGACCTCCAGGGGCAAATGACCAGCCCATACATTACTCATCCAAGGGAATTGCCTTTTCATTCCTTCTCTAGTGGAACTAATCTTCCGTCACTCAGTGTCTGTAACCAGGGAGAAGGGACACAGCCTGAAACGAGGCTCTTCTTCAGACCGCTTGACGATGGGCAGCCTCTGGGCCAGCAAGCCAGCCCAAGCCCCAGGTTTGATGGAAGTGGCCTCATGGGAGCTCGTCTCTTTTCGATGACCCTGGACAGTCAATGTCATGTTCTCTCAAACAGGAGGAGGGAGCTGAACATGGGAATCATTAAATGTTCCAAAGTGTCCTGTCTGCAACTCTAAGGAGGAATCACTCTGACTTTTCTTTCAATGTCTGGTTTTAGCAATGATATCACCAGAAACTATTAAACTTAATAGGAGATGAGATAATTTACAGGGATTATTAAGATGTGACACTGGACATACTCTGTTCCTGTAGCTCATTAGCCGGTGGTTTTGGACGAGTTTGTTTAATGACGCTGAGCCTCAGTTTTCTCATCTATAAAATGGCTGTTATAAAAACAGCTTCCCTGATTATCTCACCGGACGGTTGTGTAACGATCAAATGAGATAATGAACATCTGTAACCCTTTGAAAACCCTCTCTAAACATACGGGGTATTGCGTAAGTTACTTGTGAAAAATATCTTTGCTTACTGTAAAAACTCATCCCAATCCTGGGGCAAACTGGTGGGAGAATTTCTGTCTTCTTCATTTTCCAAAGCACAAATAAAGAAAGCATTTCCTTTCTTCTGCCCTTTTGAGAGGTGTCTTGTTGAACTGTGAATGGAATGGATTGATGATTTGCTGAGTTTCTGAAATCCCCTTTCTCAGTCACTGCTAGAATACCAGCAAGTCATCCGTCTAGACTGTAAGCACAATTTGGGGAGCTGGGATTATTGGCCAAATGGGAAGTGTCTGCCTAGAATAAGGTTAAGAGGATAACCACTGACAGGAAAAATATAATTTTGGCATGAGAAAGAAAGAAATAGTGTATTTTTAAACAAACAGCTCCTAAATGCTTGATGGATACAGGATGTTTCGATTTACAGATGTGAACTCGGGAACCAGATTGTGTGCATTTGAATCCCAGCTCTGCTCCTTATCAGCTGCGAGAACTCTGGCGAGTGGTCCGGCCTCTTCAGTTTTCTTCCCTGTACAATGAGTCGCATAATGGTACGCTCTTCCCAGGGTTATTATGAGGTTTCAATGAGTTAATATTTGTAAAGCACTTGGAACGGCGCCTGGCACATGTAAATGCTACATGCGTTAATCTGGAAGGTATTTAGTATGTCAGACTCTGGCACTAGACCTCTGTTTGTTTGCTAATTAGAGAAGGCACAACCCATTGATGCCACACTGCAAGGTTTAGAGAGTTTATGAATTTGCAGCCCTACATGTAAATATTCTCAGAGACATGCCCCACGTTTCGTGTGAAATGAATACCCAAGCACATTACAGATACCTTCTTTAGGCAACATCAAACCAGGGTGCAGATGTGGGATCTCAGATCTGGCGGCAGATTGGGCGGTGCATGTAACCTCCTGACACCTCAGCTGCTCTCTCTGTAGCAGTGCAGTAAAAATGCTGGCTTCACGAGGGTGTCATGAAGAGGAAAATGAGATAACGTTTGTGAAACTCTCAGCACTTACTGGGAGAGGCGCCACCTAAATGTAGATTAAAATTATTAACAGCATCTCGTATCCTAATGGAGACTGGTTTGAATGCCATTATCTTATTAAATGACTAAAGCTGACCTTAGAAATTATAATGGTGGGGGGTTGGATAGTTAGGAACACAGTACCAGACAGTTTCCTGTGGGAAAGCTGTTAAGAAGGCGACACCAGACCTCGCTGTGTGACAACTCACTAATAGCACTACCTCGGTTCCCCTGGGGCAACTCTAAGAGCACAGTTCCAGCATTTTGCAAATATGGGTCTCTCGGGGTTACCCTCTGTGATCCCTGAGCATTACCAAGTCCACAGGAATCTGGAGCCAGAAGATTTGGAATGGGAGTTTTCTACTGGAAATTCATTAGTTATATGGGCTCACAAAGCTTTGAGAGTGGTTTAAGATTTTTGTGGAACCAATGATGTTAATCTTATCCTGCCTGTTCCAGTTTCATATGAGATAGAAAGTAGGTGACAAATGCTCAATGAGTAAATTAATAAACTGAGAGATACAGAAAACATTCCCATGAAATTCTTTTCCTGAAAAGAAGAATATTCCAAAATCTTGGGACACATATAATTGCTGATAAGCAAGGTGATTTCAGGTGGTACACAGATGAATCTTGTATGCATTTATGTATATGTACAAATACAAGGTCTGTCCAAAAGGTATCCAGCCATGTAATATGAAAAATAGAGACATTTACTAAAAAAGATACAAGAAACATTGTACATAGGAAAATGACACCACAGCCCCCTTTAAAGTAGGCACCTGGGGGCCTCACATAGTTCTCCCAGTCACCATTAGCTACCCTGGCGTATTTTCCTGAATCTCACTAATGTCTGAAATCTCTTCCCTTTTAAAGGTGGTTTTAGTTTTGGGAAAAGCCAGAAATCACAGGCCACCAAATCTGGGCTGTAGTGGGGCTGAGTCACCTGGGTGATTTGATGTTTTGAGGTAAAACTCTGCACGAGACGTGAAGCATGAGTGGTCATGTTGTCTTGGTGAAGCTGCCAATCACCAGTTGCCCATAGCTGCAGCCTTCTGACTCATCTGAATAGTTTCCACAGAGGAATATTCAAGCTTAATGCAAAATTTGATGCAGGTTCATTATTCACTCATTTTGAATGTGACAGCCACACAGTACACGTGCTCACTCAACGTCTACCACCCCCACTGACAAGTACAGTGAAGTCATCATTGTTCACACATGTGCATTCCAGTCCACTTTCTTTGGCTGCCAGGTTACATCAATGTCATGCAAACCATTCTCATTACATTAACAATGGCTGGAATTTTTCCGGACAGACCTTGTATATATACATTCACACACATACATATACATCTATGTGTGTATATAAAAGTTAAATATTAGGACCTGAAACCTGTGTATTCATGGATATTATTGCTTAGGACAAATAAACTTGATGGTTAGAAAAGATAGTTGGTAGTAAGGAAAAAAATGTTATTTGACTTAAAGAAAAAGACTAGGTAATTAATATTAATAGAAAATAATAATGCAGTTTTTATGGCAAAAATCATGACTAAAGTTAAGGAAACACCATCTTAGAAGAAAGATAAGAGAGCCTTTGTTCCTTGGTTTCAAATTTAGATTCCAGGGAAGAATTTAGAGAACAGTGAATTTTTTTTATATCTGGATTGATTGCCACTGTTTGTAAAACATTTTTACAAGCTTTCACTTATTTTCAGGTCAGGCATAATTATTTCTGTTTAATAGATGAGGAAATAGACTAAGTGTCCTTGAAAAGTTGTGCAATAGCAAGCTGGCAAATGAATAAAATTTGCATATGTTGAAATACTATTTAGGGAAAAGAACCATATGCACAGTGGTTTTTACACAGTAGAGAATTATTTACTAAAACTAGGGGTCAGTCTTTTAAGTCCTTGGAAACCTGCAGTGCTTGTGGCGGTCCTGTTTCTCCCCCGACTTTCCTCTGCCATGCGCTGAGTGCTGTGCAGGGAGCTGAGCCTGAAGGGGGGTCGCCAGGTCTGTTATGTGAGGGGATGAAATCTGGACCTCAGTAACACACCGCTAGCCCAATTGGGTCTTCTTTCATATTTTGCCTTAATAGTAGGGTGTTAATGATTTTTTAAGAGCGTGTCGTTAGAATCTAAGAATTGAGATTTCATATAAAAATCTGGTGCCCAGCTTGGCTTACAACCGTATGAAGATCTGGCAAGACCAGGTCTTGGGGTCCTGCTTAGTCGGCCCTTGGTGGGGGCTGGGTCCTCTCCAGGCTGACACAGCCCTCTGTGGACTCACGTCTCCTTCCTTTTGGCGCTTTACAAAATTGTACAGGAAGATTTTCTCCCTTTATCAGTTAATTAATTTACTAACTTTTTCATTCAATGCCTTTCACTTGGAGAGCCCAAGTACAGAGAATGATGTGGACAAGTCAGCTTTCATTAGAAAAGGGTAAAATGAGAGTGGCAGACATTAGCATCAAGTGTATAAAACACGAGTTGGGAGAGATCAACTGTATTCTCATAGAACATAAGGTTAAATATTAAATTAATATATCATGTTGCCTGCAAAATATTTTTACTGGTTTGGCTGTTTACAGAATGTCTCCACATAATTTGCCATTCATACCACAACTTTGAGAAATAAACTAGGCAGGAACTGTTATTCACATTTTATTAATTAGGAAATTGAGTGTGTGAAGTTGAAAGTCATTTCCTAGAAACAGGGCCTGAGGCAGGGGTTTGGGTGCAGGCAACTGCTTTTTGGGAGAATCTTGGGAGGGAAGGAGTGAAGCAGGAGGCGGAAAGGGAGAGATGTGTTCTCTCCTGGACAAAGTCCATCCTGGCCTGGACCATGGGGAGGATGCTGGAGTAGTAACACACCACAGAATTGCTGCCTCTTGGAGTCAGGATGCCACCCTTTTGTGCCCCTTATCAATCAGTCACTGGGTGTGGCCTCTCTCCACTAACTTTCTGGGTGAGGGGGCTCTTCACTTGGCCCAGGGCAACTTCCCCAGCAGTGGGGGCATCTGCGAGCCCTCAGCAGCCGTACACTCAGAGCAGCTGGAGGAGTTTCACCAGCCCAGCAAACGGATGGGGAGGGGTGGGTGCCACAGGGGCATGTTCCAAAGTACAGAACACACAGCTAATCACAGGGAGATTCAACTAATAGCCCTTCCTACCCAGGGAGTACATCACACACAGACACACACCGCACACAGTGGATTTCACGGGGTGGAAATTTCAAAAAAACACACCGGAGTTCCTTCCAAAACCAGAACTTTCTCAGTCTGCATTCTGAGAAATTGAGAGGAAATGGTCCCACCTTTATAAAATAAAATGCAGTTTCATAGTTTATTCTGTGAAAACTATCAAAAGACTTGAAATGTAAAGTCTAAGATTTTATAAATTGATAAAGATGTATGTGTAGATATACATAAACATACGCATATGTAGAATGTATATGTGCATATACAAACACATACTACATACATAAAATATATGTATGGATATGTAGTATATGTGTAGATATAAATATAGATATGAGGTGTCATTGTTGATGTTTGTCTGGGAAAAGTATCTCGCCACAGAAAATGGAAAAAGCTTTGTGTTCAAAGGTTTAGAAAATAAATTCTTCTTCAACAGAGCCTAGACCCTTGGGATTTGTTTTATGAAGGAAAAAAGCATTTTCAAGAAAATCAGGTTGTCCTCTGGCATAGTCCTACTTTGTTGTGAAACAATTTGAGCTCAGAAGTATGTTTCATCAAGTAGAAGTTATAGGTTTTTCTAAGTGAAGAGAAAGAAATAAGATGCAGAATTATGTTTTAACCTTAAACATTTGGATCAAGATTTCACAGAGTGCTACTCCTTATTGAAGGATGCTACTTAGGTGTCCATCCTTCATGATAGGAGATTGTGCTCTCAGGGAGAAAGCAAACAGGTACAAATTCAAGGTAAAAAACAGTTCGTTTTGTTTTATTTCTCCCCTGATTTTTTTCCATAACACCTTCAAGATACCATCCCAAAGCTATAATCATAACTGCATATTTTACTTAATGGAAAGCACAGGCACCTCAGATCTTCTTTTGCATGACAAATGCTTAATTAGAAAAATAATAGGATGGAAATGAAATTGGTATTTACTATGACTAGAACAGAGACTTTTCCTAGAGAAGAAAATTCAGTTTTAATTCACCAAAGGCAAGAAAGAAAAAGAAAAAATAAGCACGCAAGAAAGCAAAGACTCTTACATGATGAATGCTGGAAACAAGCCGCCAGAGACAAAAGCATACGACTCATGCCTATAATTGGGATGCAGCCCCTCTCTCTGTCTGTCTCCCTCTCTCTCCCACCACATGCACAGAGCCCAACACAATAATAAAAAAAAAGTGATATTAAAGTTCTTAAATAGAAGAAGTCCTATTTAATTGCTTATCAAAAAGTCAGGCCCTCTAAATGTTGCATCTACATCAGATTAGATAAAGTGTATACTAAATTAGTGTATTGTCCAATTCTGCACTGCATTAGCAACCTAATTATAACTGTGAAATAATTCAGTGTGGAACCACATGCTAAAATATGGTAATTGCTATGGTATGGGTTTTTGAAGCAGTGGTTGTATTTTCCTGTGTCTTTTTGAGTTCTTGGTGGTGATTCGTTGCCTTTGACTGGTGAGTCAGAGGCCATAAGGCTCTTCCTTACCACAGAATCTGAGAACTACATTAGTTCTCCTCTGCAGTTACTTGTACATTTTCATTTCTTCAACAGGAATACATCTTGTCACAGGCAAGCAGATAGGATTTCACACAAGTTGGGTCCTTGTATCCAATTTCTGTCCACCTGAGTTCTGCTCTTCTGAAGGTTTCTGTAAGTGTGCATGGGATGTACGCAGTTTGCTGAAATTCTTCTTTTATTTGGAGGGGCAGGTGGGCATATGTACAAAAAGTCAGCCTTCAGTTATTTGTTAAAATGCTGGGCCGTAGAACAGTATGTGCATTTCACTCCATCACAGCTGACATCACTGAGTTAATTCCACAGTTGTTTGCTCTGATTTTGTATGTTCTTGCCTTTTTCTAAAGACAATTTTTAAAAGAGAAGTTTCAGGTTAACAATAAAATTGAGGGGAAAATTCAGAGATTTCCTGTACACCTCCTGCTTTCACACCTGCATAGCCTCCCCTATTATTGGCATGACTCAAAAGAATGGTACATTTTTTAATGAGGATGAACCTACATTTGACCAAAAGTTCACAGTGTATGTTACAGTTCACTCTATGGTTTGGACAAATGTATAATGACTTATATCTATCACTGTAACATCAAAATATTGTTACTGCCCTAAAAACCCCCTGTGCTGTGCATGTTCAGCTCTGCACCCACCCTGAACCACTGATCTCTTACATTCTCCATAATTTTGCCTTTTCCTGCTGGAATCATACTGTATATAGCCTTTTCGGATTGGCTTCTTTTACTTAGTAATATGCATTTAAATCTCTCCATGTATTTTCATGACTTGATAGCTCATTCCTTTTTAGTGCTAAATAATATTTCATTGCCTGGAGGTACCCTGGTTTATTTATCCAGTCACCTGCTAAAGGACATCTTGGTTGCTTCCAAATTTTGGCATTTGTGATGAGTGACTGCTATAAACACCTGCATGTAGGTTGTGTTTACTTTTTGACATTTTTACTTCTAGATCAAGGACCAATTAAGACTACCAGATAGGAGAAGCTATTCAAATTATTAGCTATAAATTGTATTGCTTCAAAATGCTACATAGTAGGTCTGCAACTGATAGGAATGACCCAGCTATCTCTTTGTGTGCTTGCTCAATTCAAGTTGTCACTGTCCCACCAGATTTACCCAATTAAAAAAAAATTACTGATTTGAGAGAGAAGGGGAGAGAGATAGAGAGAGAGAGAGATCAATTTATTGTTCCACTCATTCATGCATTCATTGGTTGATTCTTGTATGTGCCCTGACTAGAGATCGAATCCGCAACTTTGGTGTATCAGGGCAAAGCTCTAACCAACTGAGCCATCTGGCCAGGGCTGGCCTGGTTTTTAACTGGGAAAATTATGAAGAGAACCCATCCTTGCCTCTGAGTAAGTAGGAAATTGCACAGAATTACTCTCTTGTATTCCACTTCTTTCTCTTCTAGCTCAGGAGTCTGGGGTACATAATGTTTGACATCTATCACGTCAAATGGTCGAATCCAAGACGGAGAACATGACACTGCGTATCAATCAAGCAGGATCTGCGTTGTGATCCCCAGATTGCTTCTGTCTCAGGCTTGATCAAAACATCCATCCAGCTTTCATATCACCTTTGAATGAGGACAGCAGGAGGTCTTCAATGGTCAGTACTGCAGGTTTTATTAAATAGGATTAAAATCAGAAACCATTTCAGTTCATTCATTCTTTCATTTAACAATTTTTTGTTTGTTTTTTGGTAAATGCCTCCCTGCTATGCTAGGTTCTGGGAGTCAGAAACAAAATGAAACACAGTAGAGGGTGTGGGGGTAAGGTAACCCCAGGTAGATTTAAAGATAATGAGATTAAAAGGAGTCACCCTGACTGGTGTGGCTCAGTGGGTTGGGTGTCCTCCCACAAAACGAAAGGTCACCCATTCTTTCTGGTCAGGGTACATGCCTGGGTTATGAGCCAAGTCCCTGGCTGGGGGTGTGCAAAAGGCAACCAATCACTGTTTCTCTTGCACATCAATATTTCCCTCCCTCTCTCTCCCTCCCTTCCCTTCTCTCTAAAAATAAATGAATAAAATCTTTTTTAAAAAACCCAAAACATTAAGAGGAACCCTGGAGCCTGAGCTGTAGGTACAATGTTAGAAGTAGGTGTCCAGCAGATGGAGCTACAAGGAAAAGGTGTGGGAGGTCCCTTCCTTTTTGTGCCTATTGCCAGGTGTCCAAATTCAGGCCACCATCACTTCTTATCAGGATTACTGACTGCAAGGGGCATCCAACTGATCTCCCTGTCCCTGGTTCTAATCCATCAAATCCATTCTCCTCACAGTTGCCAGAATGGTCTTTACAAAATGCAAATCAGACCATTCCCCAACATTACTCAAAACCCTTCACCAGCCCTTCATGGCCTTCACCTTAAGGGCCATGGCCAAGCTTACCAGCAGGGCTTCCATGATCTGGCCCTGCCTGCCCCTCTCCATGCTTCACCCCACATGCATGTCCTGGCAAAAGTGACTGCTTGTGTGCCTATCACACAAGAGCCATAGGATTCCCCCCTTCCTCTCAGCCTATGCTTGAGATCCTGGACTTTGCTGTCACACAGCTCTGGGTTTGACCACAGGCTGTGCCACCTCCCGGCTCTGTAACTATGTGTAGGGAATTTTGACTCCTGAGTCTCAGTTCAAAATGTGGGCAGGATACTGGAATCTGCTCCATAGGACACTACTGTGGGAATTAAATTCAATAATGAATGTACAGTAAGTCTTCACTTGATGTTGTCAACGGGGTCTGTAAATTTAGCAAAGTGACAGATAATGAAACCAATTTTACCACAGGCTCCTTGACCTAAATGAGAGTGAAGTTCCTGAGGTATCTCATCAATGCTGTAACAAAACAAAGGTGAATGAAACGACATTATTCGAGGACCTGCTGTCCAACACATGTGAAATTCCTCATATATGGTAAGTGTTCAATAGATGTCACCTATTTCTATTCTCTCTTTTCTTAAAACTTAATTTAAGCTTAATCTCCTCCAGTAACTTTTCCCTGGGTGCCTCCAGTTTCACAGGCTGCATTAGACTCTTCTCTCAAGCGGTCTTTATGACCTTGGGTATAGTTTCTATTGTAGTGTGCTTGCCACTTTGCCTTGCACCCAAATTATTGTTTCAGATTGTGAACCTCACAAGGGCAGGGACTATGTCATTGTAAATATCCTCAGACTCACAGTGTCTGGCCTTGTGACTGGTAAAATTAATTTCACTATATGCCATTTTGCTTAAAGTTGCAGACCGTATTGACAATGTTGTGAGAACCTCCAGTATATTCATTGAATTTAATTCCCACAACAGTATCCTATGAAGCAGATTCTAATATCATGCCCACATTCCAAACCAAGGCTCAGAAGTCACAACTCCTCACACACTGTCACGAAGCTGGGAAGTGACAGAGCCTGCAGTCAAAGCCAGAGCTGTGTGACAGCAGTCTGGGCAGTACAGTGTTTGTGCTTATATGTTTGCTGGATGCAGCCCTGAGAAGACAGCTGATGCACGAAGGAGCCTGCATGTGCTTTGTATGCAGAGGGATGCTTTTGTAGCCACACCAAGGATCTAAGCCAGGAGATGGGGTCCCAGAGGGCAGGTACCTCGGAAAGTGCCCAGGAGAGAAGCTGGCAAAATTCATCAAAAGAGACTCAGAATCAAGAGGCAAGACAGCAAGCCCAAGGCTTCCTGAGGCACAGCTGCCTCTGCTCCCTTTGGGGAGAGAGGCCCCTGGGGTTCGTCCTGACTGGAGCTGGGAATTGGGGTAGGGAGTAGGGCAATTTCTCACAACAAACAGACACTGAAAACAACAAAACCCTGGAAAATCATCAGAGCTTTCTCCACTTGATTAACATTTTCTTTTTATAATTAGAAATATCGAGAAAAGAAAGGATGTCCTCATTTTGGAAAGTGCCACATCAGAGCAAAGGTTATTTCACCTATGCAACCTGCATCCTGGTCTTGTCGTTCCAGATTTTGACTAGAAGGGAAAAAGGAGTTCAAGAAGGTTGTGGGCCTTTGCAGGTGCTCAGGCTCAGCCCTGCAGACAGAGAACAGGGCAGCAGGTTGAGAAGAGAAATGTGACGTCAGCAGAGACAAGCCACCCTCCTGCTTGTGGGTCACCAACTGTACATGTGTCCCTTCTGGGTAGTCCTGGTCTGGGCATCTTTTTCCACGTGACCAAGACTAAACAAAGTCAGAAAGGCAGGAAGTTCTGAGGGTTGCTTCGTGGTTATTGTTACTAAGGAAACCAGTTCTTTAGTATTCAAGTGCTCAGCGCACGGCCCGGCTGAATCTCTGAGGCTGAGGCAATATCACAGAATGGCATGAGAAAGGAGAAGGGATGAAAACAGCCAAACCGGTAAATACAGGAGCAGTTTAAGAATATGTTGATCGTTTAGCCATCGCCTGTGGTTTCCAGTGGCTTTAAAAAGGAGATCGTTGTCAGCATCAAATAATTTAAAGAGTGGTCAGGAGCCCATGGTCCTGCTGCATTTATGCGATCACATGCACATGCTATCTAGACACCGAGAAGAAAAGAAAGCCTCTCCAGAGGGGACGAAGATCCTTGACAACTTGGGTCCATTTTGAGAAAATCATTAGTGTGTGAAAAGGGCCTCTGTAATTAAACTCTGTCTGTTGTCCCTGTTCCAAAAGGCCTTTCCCTTAGTATCTAAAAATAGAGGTGGCAAGTATACTGTTAAGGAATCCAAAGGCGACATTTTCCCTAGCAGAGGGTGAAAGCATTTACCATGATTGTTGAGCATCCATCCCAGAATATGAGAAGTCACAGTTCCAGAAGGACACCCATAATCCTGCTTACCAGCCTGCGCTGGGGCAAGGGCCTTCAGGACAGTGAGAGCGAAGCCGGGGAATACGGAACCTGAGCTGCTGACCAGGCTCTGAGTGAGAGAGCAGAGCTGAGGACGAGGGAGAGAGCATCCACCCCACAGCCCCATTCGCCCCAATTGGCAGCGTGATGCTCAGTGAGTCTTGCCATTGAGACTATGGCCAACTAGCGGCTCTCCTAATGAGAATCTGGACAAGGGGACAGCTAAGAACTCTTTGCCTCATGGAGAAGTATTTCTCAAGTGAAAAACAAAGCCCTGCCCCTTTATCTCTCATCTGCATGGGTGAGGGGAATCCACTGGGGGTTCTATGGTCTCTTGTTTTGGAGATACAAATATCCACTGACCTAGGCTGTCATTAACATCCCAGTGCATGGTCACATCACTGACATCCTTTCCCACGTTCAACCAGCAGTAATTCCTCACCACCTGCCTTCAAAGCCCTCTGTTGGATGTGGTCAGAGATGTGAAAATGGGTATGATGCAGCCCCCTAAGTCAAAGAATTTGCAACTTTGTTGCTGGACAACAGAATGAAAAATCGATCATATCTTTCACTAACATCTTTAAACAGTAGTAATGTGACCTGAATTTCCCTGGACTCCATCCAAGTCTTGTCCTCAACTTCACCGGCCGGTAGTCCTGGCCACTCCCCACATTGGCTTCTTTGCTTCTCCTGCCCCTGCCTCCTCCTCGCAATGTTCAGACCTCTCTTCCAGGGTCCCTTCCTTTAGGAAGCTTTTCCTGATTCCCAGGCTGGGCCCCCTGCTATACCTTCTCATTGCATCCTTGTTTTCCTTTGCTGCAGTACTTATAGTTTGATTATATATTTATGTGGCTATTTGTTATTGTCTGTCCTCCCCCATTAGACTCCAAGTTTAATGGAATCAGAGGCCAAGGCAGTTTTTCTCGTCACTGAGTCCTAAGTGCCCATTGCCAGTCTCTTGGCAAATATTGTTAAATAAATGAATAAATGTATACAATGAAATAAGTTAGAAGATAAAAGAAAAAAGACCCTGAAGCAGAGGACTATTAAACAGTGTGTGGCTGTTCTTCTAAATGTTTGCTGTGTACACAGTGCCCTGTGCATAGAATGCTTGTGGAATGTGTAAAATGAATGGATAAATAAATGACTTGTGAACTGGGTGAAGTCACCTCTCATTTTCCCCCTCTGTTTGTTTGCTTACATGATTTTACTTTACATAAACAATAATGTTCAAAAACCCACTTTTATGTGCCTCTACCTGGTGAAAATAGAATGAAAAATAAAAGACAATCAGTCAAAAACCCAGGATCCGGCTGAGTCACATCTCTTTGCCATTTCCATCGAAGGTAGATTCTGGCCCACAAACCCTGTGGTAAAACACTGGCACCTTCCGTTCTCTAAGGAAGCCCTCCTGTCTGCTGTGGCTGCGAACGCCAACCTGAGAAGCTTCAGTCTCACGTATCCACAGAACTGGGGCTGCAGTTCATTCATTAGTTGACTAGTTCACTCATTTACTGAGTCATTCAACACACGTTTATTGAGTATCTTCCAATACTAGTCACTGAACCCTCATATCCACCACAGAACAGGGAAGAAGAAAGCCAAGCCTTCTGATAGTTTACTTGGGAAACTGGATCTGCTGAGAGATGATTTTGTCCTTGCACGAGAGTTGGAAACAGATGCCCTTGGCACGTGGCGCCTTCCTCATTGGTAACATTTGTCAGACTCATTTTCACACTTCCAGTGTCTGTGATCTCTGCAAATGTGAGCCTGCCTTTATCTGGTCCACCTTTGTACCTCCAACAACTGCCAATACTTCTCTATTGACTAACTGCAGCTAACATTTATTACATGAGCTAAGCCCTGTGTTCTGCATGTTAATGTGCAGTGGGTGTCATTTAGTCCTCATTTACGAGGTAGTTGCCATTCTTATTTCCATTTTACACATAAGGAAACTGAGTCATGGAGAAGCTAAGGAGCTTGACAAGGACACATAGCAAGTGAAGCGACAGAGTCAGTATTCAACCTAGGTCTGTCTGATGTCTACCCACTATGTGCTCCTGCTTTTCTACTAGGTTGAACCATACGACATTGTTGATGTTTAGCCTTTTTAACCTACAGAAATAGCAAATATGTAAGTAGATAAGTAATAATATAAAAATTTATGACCTGATATAAGGAGATGAAATAAAATAAATGAAATGTTATATGAGGGGAGATCCCCCCAAAACTGGAATTATCTTCTGGAGGGTGGGCCCCTTGTAGTGCAGGCTTCCCCCACTAGGTGAGGGGCCTAGGAGCCCATCTGTATGAGTGTACCAGCTGATGTTGTTGTGAGAGGCTGCACTCAGCTTCAGTGAATTTTTTTGAAGATTCTTTCAATGCTTTTGCCCATTTCATGATGGGTGATTTATGAGCACACCTGCCCACATCATGCTGAGTGTTCAGCAGTTTTTGACCAAAAATGCCATGACCCCAGTGCCCCACCCTTCCTATTCACCCAATCTCCCCCTGAGTAATTTTTCTTTTGTTTCCCCAGATGAAAGGAGTCCTCAAAGAGAAACCTTTAGCCAGTGTGGAAGAGGTGAAAGGAAGAACAGCAGAGGCACTAAAAAGCATCAAAATCAACGAGTTAAAAAACTGTTTTGAGCAGTGGAAAAAACGTCTCCATAGGTGCACTGCATCAAGTGGAGAGTACTTTGAAGGTGAATAAAGTTTAACCATGTAAGAATAAATGCACAATTTTTTTACACATAAATTCCATTTTTGTTTTTGTTTTTGATCTCCCCCCATACTTGGGGTGTTAGGGAAGCAGAGGAGGGCAAGTCAGAGGAGGCCTCCTGGGGCAGCCTGCAGAGAGCCAGGGATTAACTGGCATTTCAAGTAGAAGAGCAGCATAGGCACTTACTACTTCCTCACTCAGTGCAACTTTGTTGTGCTCCTACTGTGTGCCAGACCCTGTGCTCATGTAGAGAGCCGGCAGAGCTTGGAGTCATGCAGAGTAGATGATCATCTAAAAAGTGTTAATGGTGTAATGTATTTAGTGAAGATCGGTCAACCAGAGGTTGTCACAGAACAAAAAAAAATAGGACATTAAAAAATTAAGACAATTCACCAAAAGGCCATATTCTGGTTAAGTGCGTCATCATAAATTTAAACACGTTTTCTGAGATTCTCTGATCAAAAACAGGGCTTGACCATTGCACTTTCCCTGGCTGTAATTAAGGCAATCTGTTAGCCAAGGGACTCTAGTCATGAACAAATTTTGGGGTGGAGGTGACCAGAGGTAACAACCTCCTCTGTTATCCTGGGAGGCTGAGCAGACAGGAAGCTGTAGAGTTGCTAATTGGTTAACTTTCATCCCAGCATTAGCTTTCTATTGCTGTTGTAACTCCCACAATCTCTGCCAACAAAATTCCCCCTGAAACAATGCAGCATCTTAACTTCCTGAAGGTAAATCTCAAAAGCTTCTTTGTGGGAAAGAGTCACCTCGAATGTCCCATTCACCACAGACAGCAGCAGCAGCTCTGGGAATCCTCTAAGGGAGGAACAATAGAGATTTATGTTGCCATCTGTCTCTGGTAGATTTAAATGTTGATGTCACCTGTAGCTGAAGGGTTTTGGCAGCAATGTTATTGATATCCAAGGAGGCAAAATGTGACTGAAATGAACAGATTAAGAGCTGGAAGTTGATATGATTCAATATGATATTTTGTCATCATAGTCTGCTCTCTCTGTCTCTGTCTCTGTCTCTGTCTCTCTGTTTCTCTCTCTCTCTCCTTCTGTGTTCCTTAATGACTTTTTCCTTTCACTCATCTAAAATCTACACCACTTTTATGGTCTCTGAGGTTTACCTTTGCTGAATCCCTATCAAAATTGCCTAGACTCCAAACAATACATGTTAACAGTGAATGAGAGAAAATGAACAAGGTGGCACGGACCAGTTCCCTGGAACAATAGATAGATCCTCAGCATTCAAAACAACACTGACATCATGAAGAAACTTTTGAATGAAAATTCCCCTCACTGCTTTCCCTACAACTTTGTGGATTTCAATCATTTTTTATCTGGTCTCCAATACAGTAGTCTTTGGTTTACTCAAAGATCTGTCTCATTTTCTGCACAATTTATTTAAATATAAATTAAATCTTTATTCGCCAAATAAAGAATGTTCACAAAAAGTCTACCTCCCATCCTTTGCCCACCCCAGAGTAACTCACTCTCCCTAGGGATGTGAACAATGGGATTTGTGTTTGAGCAAGTTGTTAAAAATAAGTCTTAAGCTTTAGGAATGAATCACATGTGACTTAGTTATTTTTCAAAATAAATAAATAAAGCCTGGAGGGGGGTGGGGGCAAAAGGAGAGTCGTTTAAGGGGGAAAAGAACAAGCAATTCATTTTCATGAATGGCAAGATGTAGTCTAAATATAGAAAAGAAGCCTCCCTTCAGTCATCTTTGAGGGGTGAACGTCACTCCGCACCCCCACAGCCCCATAAACCCACTTGCATTGGTGAGCCTGTGAAGACAATCTCTCCATGGCTGGAATTTCTTTACTCTTGGAAAATGGGTTGCACACTATCCTAGTAACGGCCACAAAACTTGCATTCCACAGCATAAAAAACCTTGCGGAAGAGAGATTGTGTTGCCTTGAATGAGGTGGGCTTGAAAACTGGCTTGTCTGTCCCCAAAGTTGTTATTTTAGTCCCCTGTGAGGCATTTAAAGCTAGACAATGGCTTATTTAATTCTTTGGCACAGTGGGGTTTCTAAAAATTAGTATTACAAAGCTACTTACCCAGACTAAGTCAAGTCCAAGCATTAGGAAGTCTTAGAGACTGGAAATGGAGAGAATGCTGCGTGTTGGCTACTTGAGGAGGATTCTTTTTCCTTTGAGACAGTGGCTGCCTGGCTTTGGGAAGTAGGAAGCTAATGAGGGACAGAGAACAAAACTCCATTGTATAATGCATGGTTTCCTGTGAGGCAAGTTATCACCTCCAGATTCAAAAGCAACAGGGTAGGCAAAGGATTCCCAAGTGCTTATGGGGGATAATATTCACTTGCAGATAATTTTAAAAACAGAGACCTAACTCCCAGAATTCCCAAAAAGTCGCATTCTTGGATTTCTTCCCAGTCTACAAAACCTTCCCTGGTCAGCAAGTGAATGCACACTAAGACAGAGCTTCTATGTTGCTCAATTCTGGAGGTGTGGTGGTCTTAACACAAGCGTGCAAGTGATTTGAAATACATCCCCATCAAGAGATAGAATCAAATCCCCCCTCCCTTAAAATATCAGGCTGGCCTGAGTGACCTTCTCCTTTTTTTTCCTTTTTATTGAATTTATTGGGGTGACACTGGTTAACGAAATTATACGGGTTTCAGGTGCATAATTCTACATCATCTGCACACTGTATCGTGTGTTCACCACCCCAAGTCAAGTCTCTGTCCATCGCCATTTACACCCCCTTGACCCTCCTCCACTTCCCTCCACCCGCATTCTACTCCCCCTCCCTCCCTGCCAGGCACTGTTGTCGGGGTTCACCAGTTTTTTCTATTGCTTTTTTGTTTTTTTGCTCCATCCCTCCACCTCCTCTAGCCCCACGCCCCTCCCCCACAGCTATCAGCCTATTCTCTATCCCTGAGGCTGTGAGTGACTTGTTTCTGATTAAGGGTAAGTAGGAGAAGTGATTCTTAACGTACATTCCTTTGGAGCATGGAAACCACTACGCTGGAGAAAGCACAGCGAGAGACCACGTAGGCAAACAGAACGATGCCTGCAGAGACACAGCAGTCCTAGCCCTGGCCTTTCAAGTCTTCCCAGCCCACGTGCCACATATCTGAGTAATGAATCTTCCAAATTGGCCCCAGCCCCAGCAACATATGACTGTAAGAGATCTTGAGTGAAAACTGCTCAAACAAGCTGATCCAGAATGTTGGATCCCCAGAAACCACAAAAGATGACGCTCATTAATGCCGTTTTTGACCCACCAGTATTGGGGGTGGTTTGTTTCACAACAATAGATGACTGGAATTTGGGGGTACCTAGAAGTGAGGCGTTGCCATTAGAAAATGTAAAACATGTGGCAGCGGCTCGGCGCCTGGGTGGAGGGTGGAGACTGCAAGAGCTTTGAAGAAGCTGTCTGTGAGGGATGAAAGGAAAGTGAGGAAAGTGTGTTGGAAGCTGGAAGAAAGCAGACCATGGGTATAGGGCGATGGAAAGTTGAGCAATATTTTCACCAATAGTAAAGTGGAAAATAGAAAATGTACCTTAGGAACTCATGATCTAGTGTAAGTGTTAAAGGTGTCCCCTGACTCGTCTACCTGCCCCTAGTAAAATATGAGAGCGATGACCTGACGACGTTCAGAAAAAATTTGTTAAGTATAAGAGTCCAGCCCTAGCTGGTGTGGCTCAGTGGATTGAACACTGGCCTGCGACCCAAAGGGTCGCTGGTTCGATTCCCAGTCAGGGCACATGCCTGGGTTGCAGGGCCAGGACTCTAGTGGGTGGCACGCAAGAGGCAACCACACATTGATGTTTCTTTCCTTCTCTTTCTCTCTCCCTTTCCCTCTCTCCAAAAATAAATAAATAAAACCTCAAAAAAAGTGTCCACATTTTTGGAGTTCAAAAAATGAAACTGCTTCTCAGATTCATCCTCTCCAGATGGATAACGAGGCTAACATTAAAATATGTGATTTCCACCTGAACATGAAGACTCTGGTGTGGCTCTAGAACCCTCCGTTAAGACCTCAGACAGACTTAAGGTAGTACTTCATAGATTCTCTCAGTCAAAATTTCTCTAAAGATCTTCAGGACATGCCTTTCAAATGTCTCCATTATACAGAAATGCCTCTAAAAATCTTAAGGGCCTTTGAAGAAGTCTAAGAAAGAGAAAAGCTTACCTCAAGGAGATCTGTGGATGTGGTTTCTGTCTAATAGAGTGAATCTCAACAAGACTGATAGAAAACACATGAAGTGTTAGAAAGATTTGTGCTAATGAAAGCATTGCCCTTTTACAGGGGTAGTTAGAATAAAAGAAGATTTTAGACTCCCAAAACTCTATGGGAAAGAAAGCTGGCTGAGAAAACTACTCAGCTATAAAGATGGGGGTATAAAAATGATAGGACAGGAAGGATAATTCAGAGGGAGGGACCCAGAGCTTGGAGCCGGAGCCAGGAGACACAGAGAATCACTCCTAGGGAACAATATTGAGCTCTAATCAAGGAGTTGGCAACATGGGCCTGGCTGGATTTCAGACTTGCTACAGACTGCTGATTACCTGATGGCCACAGGCCTCTGAGATGTCTGTAGCAGTAACCTATGCTTATACCACAAAAGTGTGTTGAGTGAAGGGAGCAAAAAACTCATCACTTGAGTTCACAGATCTGATTAAGAACGACACTCAAGAAGCTGTCACTGAGGCTCTGCACTTAAGGAGACCTACGTGCAGCCCCTGAGCCTGGTTTGGATGATGAGATACTGGACATCAAGCTCCCGATGGATGCCATCCAGGTGACACATTTGGGGGTTTTTAGGAGGGCAAGTTTATTTTGCATGTGGAATCAATATAAATAACGTGTGGCTGGAGGGCAGAATGTTCTGGTTTTAAAACATGCCCATAATTCTTTGACATTCTTTCCATCAAAAGGTGCAGTCTGATTCTCCTTCTCTTTAATATAGGTTGGCCTTAGTGACTCATTTCTAGCAAACAAAATGCTAGGTCATAAAAAGCAATATATCTTCCACCTGGTTCTCTTGTTCTCTTGGCACATGCACTTTAGAGCCCTGAGCCACCCTAGAAAATGCCCAGCTAACCTGAGCATCATGCTTCAGAGACCTTGTGAAGAAACCACATTAAGTTAGAAGTGTCCTGCTCTAGATGTTTCAGGCCCCAGCTTTGAGTGTTCCTGGCTCTGGCACCAAGTATATGAGTGATGAGCTTTAAAGATGACACCAAGCCCAGTCTGGATAGCTAAGTTGGAGCATTGTCCCAGTATGCCAAGGTTGTGGGTTCGATCCCCAGTTAAGGCTCATGTAAGACTCAACCAATGAATGAGGTAAATAAGTGCAACAAGAAATCAATGTTTCTCTCTCTCTCTCTCTCTCTCTAAAATCAATCAATAAAAAAAGGTTTGAAAAGATGACTCCAGCTAAGCCCCTATCCGACTGCAGCCTCATGAGAATTCACAAGCCAGAAGCACCTGGCCAAACTTCTCCTGACCCATGAAATTATGGGAGATAATAAATGATTTTTGTTTTAAGATACTAAATTTTGGGAGATTTGCTATACAGCAATAGATATTCAGAACAAGGGGACTCCAGTCATATTTTATTCTTTGTGAGTAGAAATCCTTGGAAGTCCTTGGCAAGCGACCCTAGCAGTCTGTGCAAACCATGTCGTGTTCTTGGCGTCTCCACACTTTGTCCAGGCTCCTCTGTTTCTCACTTTTTCTCTCCTCTTCCCTGTTTTTTAAAACCTATTATTTCAATACATTTACTTTCATCTGACACTAAGCTTCAAGGCTAGCCCCTAATGAACAGGTAGCCTGGCTTTCCTAACCTGGCCCGGGCATTCTAGCCTGGTTCCCCCAGGGGACTCCCGCAAAGGCTGCCCTGCTGTCCACGTCAGCATGCCCATACCGGACAAACAGCAGATGGAGGCCCCTTCTCTCCCATTCCTGGTCCTCTCTGAACTGTGCGGGATCTGGGAGGCACACACATTCAAGTCTAGTCTCCACCCCATGCAAACAGCTGTCTCTTGTCTATTCCCCAGCATGGACTTGGAAGGTGGGGTGTGGCTCCAGGCTTCCCAGTGAATCCTCAGCCCAACCAAGCTGCTAGGATAGTCAGGACCTCAATGAGTAACTGATGGATGGCCTCCATGGAAAGTGGTAACATTCAATTAAACTTCACCTATACTCTCAGGCTCTGCTTACTGGCCCGAAAAATGAGATGACCCAAAATACTGTCAGTCTGATGACAAACTTATGAATAAACTTGAGCATGGAATGACATTTGATAAGCAGTAATGGGGATTCTTAAATGGCATTATATAGAGCACCATATTGGGTTCTCAATTTTAATAAAACTGAAAGCATGCACCCTCACCTGGACATTCATGACCCATGGCAGAAAAAAATATTATGTTCTTCCACCTACACTTGGCAGGTGATTAACACAGAGACTGAAGGGTCACTCAGCCTCCTTTCCCGGGGCAGGGTGCCCTTCTGCTGTCAGTAAGACAAGCACATCAGAACCCATGTTATAACTCTGGTGTCCATATCAGAGGAACATACATTCAGTAATGTGCCCACTACTTCACAGAACATGGGGAAAAATGGGATTTTATTCTATTGTTTCACTTTGTCAAGACATAGGAAATAATTTGCCAATATGCTCTTCCCTGTGGGCTTACAGTGAATCTCTCTCTTTACCTCAGAAATCTGGGAGCACCTGAATTGTGCTGGACACAGCCACAGGAATGAGGAAGACTAGGTGACCACTCTAAGGAAGTTCAGGTTCCCCAGGGGGATCAGAGAAGTACCGTCCATGGTGGGAGGGCAGGAGGGAGGGGGTGGCACTCCGAGGAAGGATTCCTTGGGCATGTTTATTATTTTATAAGGCACCTGGAATTATACCACCTAGCCCTGATAGATAAAATCAGGAACCCTGATGTTTTTATGACAGAATTTTTAAATTGGGGTTGAATTACCATGAGGGGAGCATCTGCTGTTCCATCCCTCTTTGTGTTGGTATTTGCCCAGAAAAGCCTGTCCAGGCCCCTGGAAAACTCCGTGTGCCCTTCCCCAGACACCCTCCCCACCACTCCCGTCTCCTGCCCCGGAACCAGGGCAAAATATCATACCTTCTCCGTATACTTCTGTAACTCTCACAACTTTTGCTGCATTAAAATAATGTCTGTATCGTTGTCTGACCCAACTAGGTGGAGGGCAGGACAGTGTCTTACTGGTTCCTGTACCCTCAGCGCCCAGCCCAGTGTCTGGCACATCAGCATTGAGCAGATGGTTGGTTCAGTGAAAAATGGTGAGCAACCTGTGCAGAGTAGTTGTTCCCAAAGTAGAATCCAGATTGTGCCGTTTCTTGGTGTGATAACTCAGAAGAAAGTTCATACTTCTTGGAGTCTGGCACTCCACACTCCCCACGGCCCAGCTTTACCCCTCACCCATCCTTCTCACACAGCTATGCTCTGGATAAGCGGAGTCCCTTGATAGTTCCCCAAACGCCCTGCCTTTCTCTCATGTCTTTGTGTTCCCCCTCTTTTCTAGTGTGACTTTCTGCCCGACTTCAGTTTACAGGTGCTGAAGCGGTCATCTGTTTTCAAAGCTCAGCTTCAGTGCCACCTCCTCCCTTAAGACTTTCCAGTTACTTTCAGCCAGAAGGGCCCTCCTCCTTTTAAGGTTTTCTTCCCTTACACTGTGTTTCATGCCCCTGTCACATTATGCCTTGTGAGTTCATTTGTTTAGCCAACTTTATTGACAACTTACACTGGAGCAAACTCTATCCTAAGAATTAGATATAGAAAAATAAAAATTATCTATCTAGGACTTGCCTTCAAAAAAATAGGCACATAAAAAGGTAGTTTTCAGAAAGGGTGACAATTGATATATTAGTAACTGGCAGTAAAATGATGAATAAGACCAGAAAAAGTAGTTATTTATGGAAAAAAATGCACTGGTAGAGAAGTTCAGAGTTTTTTGTGGCACTTATATGACAAAATGGTGTTCTGTCATTTTAAAATTCTCTCCCCCACTATGAGAGAACGGCTGTTCACCACCGTGTATCTTCAGCACCCAGAACACTCCCTACATGTGGTAATCACTCAACTGTTATTTGTTGAATAAATTAGAGTAAAACAGGTTTTGTTTTCATAATTAATTCCAATGGAAGTTTACATCTTGCTCATGTAAAGTCCCCCAAAAACCTTCTTGACCATCACATGGTTCCATTCCAAGCAGCAATTCTTCTACATTGTGATCCAATCTTCTAAAATATGTGATTTCCAATTGGCCATGTTCATGTGCATGAAGATGGCGCAAGGGAAAAATACATGGGAATTGTATACGAGACACTTTCATGTGCCAGGCCTGCAAGGGGTTTAACCATTTTTGTTGATATTCCATTGGGCAGTCCTTGCAAGGGGAGCTGTGAAATGTGCTCTAGCTGGTCTAGTCCAGGAGAACACTTTGCCAGCCTCTACCACACTGTGTGAATGAAGGGAGGGAGTCATGAAGAGAAGTAGGTCAACTAGCCAGAAGAAGGCATTTCATCAGTGAAGGCTTCATGGAGGAGGGAATGCAAACGATAAGTCTTAAAAGAGGAGTAGGATGCAGCTACCTAAGGAGGAGGGAGAAGGAACCCCAGATAGAGGGAAGGAAAATGGGGGACCCAAGCCAGCATTCCTTGGGGCTAGAAGACAAATGAGAGGTGAGGAGAGGAGATGAAAATGGAGAGGAAGTAAAGGGAGATCATAGGGCATGGGTGGGGGGAGCTCTTGATGCCATTCTACAGAGCTTGGACTGTACTTTGGAGGTCAAGAGGAGCCACGGAAAAGTTCGAAGCTGGAGTACCTTCAAGTGATTTGCAATGTGAACAGAGGCTTTAGGTGAAGAGTTTAGAGAGGGGATTTGAGAGTGAGTCAAACAAACTTGTTGGGAAGTTATGCATCTAAACTTTCCTACAGGGTGGTTCACGGTCATGGCTGACTATCGGTATCACTTGAGGAGATTTAAAAATGTACATACACCTGAGGTACCACCCTGGGGACTGAAATTCAGTAGGAATGTTTAGAAAGTCCCCCGGATGATTTAGGCAAGTGTACGACTCACTGCTTCAGTGAGCTCCTTGAGGACAAGCAGGGATCTTTCTTTTTTGGTTTCTTTCTCCCAGAGATCCAGGCAGCACCTTGCATAAAATTGGAGCATATACAATAGTATACATGTAGTATATTCACATTTTTTGCAGGTTTCTGAACTCTTTCTTAGGAGAGTAAACTAAATTCTATTATATTTGTGTTTAATCTGAATTATCCTTTAATGATTGATTCATTAAAAAATCATTAAACATCTATGGTGACTTAGTCACCATTTTTGAGCTTGAGCATATAGAGATTGAAAAAAAAAAAGACTTGTGTTACTATTTTCAAAGTGATGAGGGGACGTGAAAGAAGGAGAAACTGTTCTGAGGAAGTTCTAAAATGGTTTATAGCAGAGATAGTTTGAAACAGGGTCTTAAAAGGATTACTAAGAACATGCCTGCTAGAAAAATGGGAAGCGAATTCCAAGCAGAGGAAACAGTGTGTGCAAACGAACAGGGCATGAGGGGGCCAGAGTGTCCTGGCCTCAGTGGGAAGCTCAGCACAGTGCGTGTGGAGGATGTGTGCACGGAGAGATGGGAGAGAAGCCTGCAACAAAAGAGATCTGGAGGCAGTGGTGTGCTGGGCAACTGGCTCTCAAACGAATGAGCAAACAAACAAACAAAGGACCTGATTTGTAGAGTTTGCCGATTACTGTGGTGTAAGTATTCCCATCTGATTTCAAGTTATCTATGATTTAAGAACTGCCTCACAAAATTCCTAAATTTTTAGCAATTAGATCTTGTGAACCGGTACCAGTAAGTCCCATTATACAACTGACAGGGGCCAGACCCTGTCATTCTAAGCTTTGGGAGCAATATGCTGCCTTTCCTCAGAATGGTTTTACTGCACATTATGAGGTCTGCTTTCATGGGTTTCGAGTAGGTCCCACCAGTGCACCTGGGACCTGAAAACTCACAGCAGCTGATTCTCAGGCACCTATTACTCCCCCGCAACAGGTGCCCTTAAACTCAGGCAAGAGGGCCCCTGTTTTGGTTCCCATGTTCAAAGGGCCTGACTCTGATCCTCCACAGGCATAGCCCTCCCCTCACAATAAGGAATCCATGGAGCCGTGACCAACGGGAGTCTACTTCCCCCACCCTTCACATATTCCAGATGCCCAGGACCCTGAGTTCTCTCTGCAAATGGTGTCTTCCCTGAAAGTGCCCTCCCTGAGAGCGTGCACCTGATCCCCCTAGGGCTGGCCAAGGGGGGGCTGTGTAAGGGTGTGGACAGGCAGTGGAAGTCCGGGCCGGGTGGCTCCTCACACTGGAGAGACACCCCTAGAGGTAGGAGTGGGAAGTGAAGAGGAGGTGGTGTCTTGAACTGGGCCAACTTTCCGCTTGCCGCCATGTCTTGGTGAACTTTGAGGAGCCTAAGAATTCTAAGCAAAACCCTGGCCCTGTAGGTCATTCTGAAGACATATGTGTCAAGGTAGGGGAATTGAACATATTTAATGTTCTGTTAGCCACATTTGTATCACTAAATATTCAGATATATGGTATGTGAACCTCTATTGGCTCTACCCTGGGCCTGGCAAATGGTGGGGGTGGTCCTTCCCTCCCTCCCCCTTACCAGGGCTGCAGGCCATGCCAAGATAAGCAAGCTACAGCCCCAGGCAAACTCCTGCCCACTGCATGTTTTTATATAGGCTGTGAGCTAAGAATAGGTTTTACATTTTTAAATAGTTTTTAACAATCAAGAGAAAAATATTTCGTGACATGTGAAAATGATATGAAATCCAAACTTCAGTGCCCGTGTGCTATTTGGCTGGAAGCCAGCCCTGCTCATTCCTGTGTGCTGTGCGTGGCTGCTTTCAAAGTCCAACAGCAGAGTGAGCAGCTGCGACAGGCTGTCCAGCCTGGGAGACCGAATATACTTACTGTCCAGCTCTTCCAGAAAAGGTTTGCCTGCCCTCCTGCAGACAGACTGGAGGGAGGGAAGAGCCTAGTACTCCCATGCAGGCTGTATAGTAGAATCACCTGTTGAGCTCCCAGAACAGGCCAATGACAGGGCCTCACCCTCAATATTTCTAGAATGAATCAGTCTGGGGTGGGGGTGTTTTGAATACTTCATGATTCTAATGACAGCCAGGGCTGCAAGCCACTAGGCTAGTGAAAGATACATGAGGGTCTGAGTTCCCCAAATGTTAGGCAGAATAATGTTTGCAGGACTTGTGACAGCTTTACCCAAGGATCTGAGTGGATTACAGCCTTTCTTTGAGGATGCAGGGTACCCAGTTCCCTGGTTTGGCTGGAGAAGGAGAGAGGAAAAAGAATCATTGATTGTTTCACACTGTATTATGATGCATAAAGCTAAGTTTCAATTGAATCCCTTTAAATCCTTGAACCCCTGGCTCAAACACGTGTCCCTAGCTGTCCCCAGCATTGTCTGCATCTTCCAGGAGGGCACACCTCAGACTGTCCTAGCCCAGACCTCTGTGGAGACCCGCACTGGGTCACTTCTCGGGATATACTCCAACAGGGAACCCTTACCCCATCTCTGCCGAGTGTGACCTCCGTAATTATTGGCAGTCTTGCAGGGAAGGTGGAAAAAAGACAACTCTATCAGAATCCCATTCTCCACCAGCACAGTCAGCACCACTGGCGGAGGCAGGCTCCAGGGCTGCGCGGCTGCTCCCAGCTATTATTGCGCCGGGCTCTCTCTCAGCAGGAATCAGCGCAGACAATATAGCACACGGAGAGCATGGGGGACGGGCGGTAAATATGAGGCCTTGGATTTTTTTAAATCTTGTCAGTTTTCCCCCTGATTTGTGTCCTTTATCCTAGACCCCTCTGCTGTATAAGCTTCTCAAAGCTAATGCCCATAACGCCACCACCCACTGGTAGCAGCAGGCTTCTGGGCCACGGTGGGGTTCTCATTGCGGAGATTTACAATCCTGCCATTATGCGGCATCTGTACGTGTTAGCCCGGCGGCACAGGGCTGCTCTCACACCTTCCCCACTGCTTTCTTTTTACTGGGGGCCCAACAGCAAGTATCAGAGCGCCCAACTCCTGTCCCTCTCTGCCTTTGCGAGCACACACCACACCCTCCAACCTGGCAGAGTGGGCTACCCATTGCCTTAAAAAAAGGAACAGTGGGCCCTACAGAACTAGGAGCTGATTGTCATCTCTACTGCTGCATTTAAAGAGTTAAAAAATATTTTCCAAAGCTATTTCTTTGCCCCCTTGTAGACCAGTCCTCTGCCTTCATCTTTCTGTTAAGGGCTCATGGGATTAAATCAGCCCTGGCACAGAGCCAGGCTCTAAAATGTGAGCCCACTGATGAGGCTGCCGGGAAGACCTCAGAGAGGGGGGAGGTGCTCCTGTAGCTGGGTGGGGTGGGGCAGCAGTGGCATACATTTTGCTCCCTTGAAACAACTCCGAGAAACAAATTGTTCTTTTGACATTCTATAATTTTAATCAGTTTCCAGGGTCATATTTCTTTCCCATTTGGAATTCATCTATTACCACTACCTTGGGTACCATGAAGTCTTCCCCATTTCATGTCCCCCAGTCCACAGGTGGTGCCAGGACTGCGTGACAATGCAGTGCCTCTGGCACAGATGAGTCACTGCTTTAGGGGAAGTGGCAGGGGCAGGGGCAGGGAGGAGGATGCAGCGGCTCTTGTGAGCTTTGCTGGAGTGGAACATGCATCAGCTGAGAATGCTTTTGTTTGCTTTTGTGAGAATGTGAGTTTGTGGAGGGCTTGTACACTATGCAGACACAGAAGTTCTACCAGAGGAGCCAGGGGAGGGAGGTCTGAGGCAGGTGAGGGTCTGCTCAGGGGGAAGCCAGGGGTTCTGGGTCCTTTTTTGTTTTCTTTTTATTGTTGACACTATTACAGATGTTCCTCCCCCATCCTTTGCCCACCCTCAGAGGAATTTTAACATGAGACTTGAACTTTGATTTTTACCTTCAGGGGTAATTATTTTTAATTCACCAAATATCATAGTCATACACTGATGACTATCTGACATGAACTTTAGCCATTTATCAATTCATGGGGGTTTGTTTGGGGTTATTGAAGCTGACAGATCTGACAAGAAGAAAGTGATGATAGAAATGACACCAGTCTTCCAAGGCGACACTGTCAATCCCCGTAGAAGCTCCCTGCCCACTCAGGTGCAGGCCCCACTTAGCTGGTGCTCAGGTGTGCTCAGCGATGGGAACAGAAATGCTTCTGGCAGAATGTCTGTGGGCTGAAGCCTTGATTTATATTCAGTGGAGAGTAATCTATACACCTCATCTTAGGATATGTGCAAAAAAGAAAAGAGAGGGGAAAAAGGTAATAAAAGATAAATAGGGTTGTCATTAAACAAAACCAGATTGGCTCCAGATGCGTAGAACACATGGCAAGTGTCAGTAAGGAGCTGGGGGAATACCGTGAAGATTCCATCCAGCTCACAAGATTTGATTTGCAGAGCCTCTACCAATTTACCTAGATCTGGCCTAGCAAATCAAGGACCAGGAGAGTTTCAAAGACTCCTGGAATGTTCCAGCTAACTCCCTCCTTCCCACACCCAAGAGCATTGTGTGTTTGGTCTCTTATTTCCCTCTTTGAGAATGGTTGTGTCTAAGAGTTTTCAAGATGATGTTTCTTTGACACAGTATATGGTGTTTTGGGTACCCACCAAGAAGATGTACCAAGAACATTTACAGAGATTCTGCTATATTTTATTCCATATCATGTTACAAGAAAACAACAGTGACAGCTGACAAACCATTACATCTTTCATAATACAGACAAATTACAATTGGTAACAAATATGCAACATGTATTATTCCATTCTCCTTGCTATGTGTCATTTTGAAGTATAATAGTTTTCTGAATGATGCTAGCACATTTCTTAGGTACCAAACCTTGTTAGAAAGTACACATCTCAGTGTATCATACAGGGAAAAAAAAGATAAAAATAAAAATAAAAATAAATCCACTCCCAATTAGAGAATGTAGATTTTATATGTGCCTCTAAAATATGCTGCTGCAGGAAGGGAATGAGAATAGGAAATTGCTGATTTTTTTTTGCCTTTTGTGTGTATGTATGTGTATGAAAATTGCAAGGCAGTAACATATGTGGTTTCCCCTGCCTACAAGCCAGTAAAGGAGATGGAGGTTATGCACAATTATGCAGCATATTTCTATGTATAGGGGGCAGGCAATAATCTACCCCAGTATGTACAGCCTAAACATCCTCTTATATAACAAAGATTACAAAACCAGTAATATTCACAGATGAGTATCTTATAGAGACGCATAACCTAGGGTATGGATTACACTGCCATCAGGTACACACTGAGGAAAGGACAACCAGAGGCTTGCTGTCCTTGCAAGCCTGGAGGTGCCCCTGGAAACTTTTCTCATCGCTCTTACGAGGTAGAAATAGCTTCTCACCCTTGAATCAGTGGATGGACAGCCACCCCTGTTTTATGCCTCCTGTTTCTTTTGAGCACTGCAAAACAAACATTTTTTTCATGTCCTTCATATTTTGTATTTTTAAGTCAGTCATACCGTTCCTTTAAGGACATGGAAATGAAGCCCCACATATCTGGTCAGAATACCGTGTGCACAGTGAAGCCGTGCTGACATAATCCCCATGCTAACGCATTCTTACTAGTCCAACTGTTTGAATTCAAACTACTCCTTCATATAAAAACATCTCACAAACAGTCCAGTGCTTTCTCAACAGAATAATACATCTGCTAATGGACACATTCTGCCACGATTTTCATGGCTTTCCTCAGCTCCAGAAGGTGGGTAAAGAAGGCGAAGGAGAACATGATTGCAAATGGGAGAGGGAAGGAGAGAGACAAACCAAACTCGGGATGTTCTGTCCTGGTGGCAGCGACGGGAACTGAAAGTTCCTAGGGAAGATCTTCTGAGTGGTATGTCTCTGCAATAAAACAGAGCCCCCCACCCCGCCCCTGCCGCTGAGTACTGTTCTGTTTCATTTCCCAAGGGAAGCTGCCTGTGACAGGGGCGTAGATCTCTGAATGACTCTAACATTCCTAATTGAAGTCTGTTAACACTAAATATTTATTAATAGCAAGATTTAATCATCAGTTGCTCTTGGTTTACACTTAGTAAAATACAAAGTTATGCTCTCCCACAAATGAATAATTCAAGACAAATCACAGGCCAGGCTGTTTTAAATTGCATGTAAGGTTTTCCTCTCCATATTCACTGTAAAACATATCGTAATTTCAATACATGTGTAGTCAAAATACCTCCAAAGGCTTCCAGTGAGTTGGAATGTATGAAAGAAAAATGGGAAAGATTTTCAGATAGTGAAGAGTAAACACTCAGGCCTGGGTAACTTTTGCTCTCTTTAACATCCACCAGTAAATAATTCATCACTTAACACTTAGAAGCTTACAATGAATGCTACTTCTGGATGGCATGGATTGTGGCCTTGAATATATTATATACTCACAACCCACTTCAGGGAAGGTACCATTTTAGTGTTTAGGAATTCTGGGTCCGATTCTCTAGGTTTACTGGGTTCAACTACAGAAAAGCTTTTCTTTTTCCTGACTCTCAGAGAAAATGTTTGTCAAACTGGTTCATAATTCCTAGACCTGATGCCCCAAAGTGTGGTGCATTTCAAGTTCTTGGTCTCTCCTTCTTTCTGACTAATAGGAAAATGTAAAACAGTGTACATGAAGTATTTCCATAGGAATTTGTGTCCTGAGGAGCTGGGTTGCATGCTTTAGATGAATTTCCCAACCACCCCCTCGGCCTCAATATTATCTGGGATTCTGCAGCGAGGCCTGTCCCCCTGGCAGACAGCCTACATCAGGCAGCCTTCCCTCCGGATCAAAGCTCAGCAAATGCCCAACCCACTTTCCCTTCCATGTCACATACCCGCCTTCATCCTCCAACGTCTCTCAACTCCTTAAACGAGGGAAGCCGGGCCTTTCTTTTTCTCCTTCCCATGTTTAATGCAAGACTCCTGTATTGCTTCTAAAACCTGTATTCAAACAGTTTTTCCAGGAGACAGTTCAAAGTTAGCGTACCCAATGATGGCTTCCAGTCAGCTTGGAATGTTTAAAAAAATGTAATTGAAAGGTGCTCTGGTGTAAATGAGCCAATTTTTAACTCTGGATCACTGTGTAGTTTGCTTTTTAAATGTTAACTAGCAAAGATGGCTTTCTGAGCTCACCCAACAGATCCAATTCTTGTGCACCCAAGGTTTAAACATTCTGTTCCTCACTCTCTTCTCCACCAACAAAACACAAAGTGCAATAAAAGAGTGGATGGAAAAAAATAAGATGTTGATAAGACCCAGAAAACACATAAAAAGTTACTTCAATCTCCAGAGGTTATAAAGTAAGTAAGCGATTTATCCCTGTCTTTGTTCTTAATGCTGGATAGTTGTTTCTTCACTTCCGACCTACTTGGAAAACAGTCATGCTATGCGGCTTGCAAATGCTAAGCAGATTCTGTTATCCTAGATAAATGTGTGGTATTTCCAAGGGAAAAAAACCATACTTGCAAACGTCCTCAAAAGGTAGGTGACAAGTAGGGGCCCCAGGGCCTGGGACCAGGCTGTCAAGTCAGTGAGAGAACATGGGTTTGCTTTAGCTGCACATTTCCTTCCTAGACGTTGCGAAATGTGCACTGCTGTCAAGGAAAGCACACATTGTTTCAGGCCCCCATGTGGCTTTCAAGTACAGATATTACTGAAGAAGTGTGAACTCCAAATGTGTTGTCTTAATGTATTTAAGACATGGTTGGTAAAAGCATAAAAACCTTTACAGAGACGCTGTGCTGCAGAGGGAAATCAAACAAAATCATACACAAAAGACTGAAAAATACATGCCATGTGTCAGTAAGCAAAGCTTAATCTTCACATAGTTCTTGGAAATCACAAGGTATCCAAATGCGTGCAAGGTTTTCAATAAATTGCAGAGAAAACAGGGTCTTGCCAGCTTCAATTTCCTTGTAAGGGAAATCCACCACAGGGAGAGAAAGGAAACCGATCCGAAAGGAATAGGAATTCCTTTCCTATTATTGGCCACTTCGTTAATGCTTTTTTTTTCTTCCCAGAATGATGACAACTTAATCCTGAAAGGAGGAAAAGAGCAAATTGTTATACAGTTAAAAAAAAACCAAAACTTACATCATTCATTTTTCCTAAATTACATGAGACTTCAAAATTGGTTCAGCCAAAAGGAGCCAGCCTATCTGCTTTCTCCACAGCCAGCCACCCCGAGCGCATGTATCTGAGGCAAAGTTGTCTCACCAAACCAGTCCTTATAATACGGTAAACAAATGTTCTGACTGCACTCACTTTCCTTCAAAGAATTTAACTCCATGGACTGAAATGATCTAACATCCTCTTGGATTAACATAGAATACTCAGCAAATTTCCTTCCCCAAATCATCAGTAGTGATACTGGCCTTAATTAAGTGCCCAGAGCACCATACAGACCATTCAAAGGACATAGTATCACATTCATTTTTATGAATAAGAAACAGAAAAATGGACCACATAATGCTTTTAAAAAAATCCAGCTGTCTATAACATCTCTATTGCCTATCATCAGACCTAGTTTCAGAAGAAAGAAAATTGGCCAGCAGGACCTGAACTGTCAGCCTCTTGCCAACTTCCTGTATGTGACTGTGCGTTTTCAATGATGCCTGCTTAAACTTGTAACTACTTCCACGTGGATGGTTCAAGAAGAGGGATGGTTTGCTCTGCTCCTGTACACATTTCTTTTTGGTCCTTAAGTATTATCACTGAGTCTCTAGGATGGGGAAGAAAATGTCTTGCCAGGAAAGGTAAAAAGAAACACTCCTAGGTTCACGTCACATAGCTCAAGAATTTCAACCTATCAGTCCACCGAGTCCCAGAATCAACTCATTTTCATTCAGAAGCTTGAGGTCACATGACCAGATCAGGCCTGCCTGTCCTCTCTTACAGTGGCACACTGTCATCTTCTGGGGCAGAGAAGAAACATTGGCTTTCTGTGGAGACCTCACAGCGTAGTCACCCCTGCTGCCCATGGGGGCTGTAGTGCCAAGGACATCACCCCTGCACGACACTACCTTGACCGAGAGAACGCAAAACTCCAGCCTTACAGTTGAGAGTAGCACCCTCTCTCTCTACCGTCTACTCATATCTCCTGCTTACTATGATGATTTTTTGGAAGGTTAACCTTCCATCTTTTTTTTTAAAGAGGAAATTGTGCTGAAATTCATACAACAAAATTAACCATTTTAAAGCATATATTGACAATGTTGTGCAATCATCATCTCTATCTTGTTCCAGAATATTTTGTCATCACCCAAAGAGACCCCATATACTTTAAATGGTTACACCCTTTCTCCCCCTGTCCCAGCTCCTGACAACCATTGATCTACTTTCTGTTCTGTGTATTTATCTATTCTGGACATTTCATATAAATGGAATCATACAATATGTAGCCTATTGTATCTGGCTTCTTCCACCTAACATGATGTTCTTAAAAATCATCTGTATTTTATCACGTATCAGTACATTTTTTATGGTAAATAATATTCCATTTTATAGATATCCCACATTTTGTTGATCCATTCAGGAGTTGGTGCACATCTGGTCTGTTTTCAAATTTTGGATACTGTGAATAGTGCTGCTGTGAATATGCATGTACAAGTATTTATCTGAATGCCTGTTTTCAATTCTTTTGGGTAAATAATACTTAGGAGCAACATTGCTGGGTCACATGGCAATTCTGTGTTTAACTTTTTGAGGAGCTGGCACACTGCTTCTCATGGGGGCTGTACCATCTATATTCCCACCGGCCATGTACAAGTGCTCCAGTTTCTCCAAACCCTTGCCAACATTTGTTATTTTCTATTTTCCATTTTTTCTTGATTGTAGAGAGATATCCTTGTGGGTGTGAACTGCCATCTCACCGTAGTGTTGATTTGCACTTCCCTAATTGTTAGTGATGTTGATCACCTTTTCACGTGCTTCTTGGCCAGTTGCTGTCTTGGGAGAAATATCTATTCTAGTCCTTTGTCCATTTTTAAATTGAGTTGTTTGTCTTTTTGTTGTTGAGTTGTGGTATTCTTTATAGAGTTGTATCTTTTTTTTTAACCCTCACCTGAGGATAATTTTTTCCCCATGCTTTTAAAGAGAGAGGAAGGGAGAGAGAGAAACAGTGATGTGAGCAAGCGAGAACAATCAACTGGTTGCCTCCTGCATGCACTTGCATGGGCCACTGCCTGAACTGGGACTCAAACTCACAACCTAGGTATGCGTCCTGACCGGAAATCCAACCCACAACCTATTGGCTATGAGCGGCACTCCAACCAACTGGGTCACCCTGGCCAGGGCTATATATTGTATCTTGATTTGGAAATATTTACTGACTTTCTGTAGATTGCCTTTCACTATGTTGGTAGTGTTCTTTGATGCACAAAAACTTTTAATTTGTATGACGTCCAATTTATCCATTTTTTATCTTGGTGTCGTATCTGAAAATCCATTGCCAAATCTAAGGTTATAAAGATTTACTCCAATGTTTTGTTCTGAGAGTTTAGTCCTTAGATTTAGATCTTTAATTCATTGTGAGTTCATTTTGGTATGTGGTGTGAGGTAAGGGTAACATTCCATTCTTACGAGTTCTCTGTCCTCAGTGACTAAGCCAAATGTAAACAAAAGTCCTTACCTTAAGTTTCTAGGAAAGGTGTGGGGCCGGAGGGAGGTGCCTGGGGTAAATGGACACCACACAGGCACCCTTTGCTACCACTCAGTTTAAACTCCTAAGTTTTCATCTCAAATACCTGCTACTTGTGGAACGGTTCTCCACGTGGCTCACTTGGCCACCCCTCTCCTCTGCCAGGTTGTCCAGATGTACCTTTATCCAACCTCTTCTTAAAACGTCACTGCCCTGGCAGAAACAATTACATGGAAACTACTGCCTTAGCTCCCATCCCACACTGTGCTCTTCCAGGAAATGAAGAAAATCTACCTTTTGCTTTACCTGTTGCTCCCATGTAATCCTGCATTCTGATTGAGACCTATGGCACCTTTTCTGCGGCACAGAACATCAAGGTGAAAAAGAGCACTTGTCCCTGCAGCACTTGACCACACCTGTCTACGGGCATCTTCATCTGGTCCCCAACCCCACCACCAACCTTGATATTTTTATTAAGCAGATGACAGAAATGCCCTGTCTGTGTCATGTCACTTAGCAATCGAGATTCAAGCTCTTCCAGAATGCCTTCCCGCCCTGGCCAAACCAGAGTGTGGGTTTGCCCTGACACCTGCTTGCCTAGGCATGGAGGTCCTCCAGCCACATCCAAATGATACTGTCATTCTCTGACTCTCCTCCACTCCACCACTTTAATCAACAGGATGCAGACCTGGTCTTCAAACTGACCTTCTAAACTAGTCACCCAGTTTAGTTCCTCTTCAGGTATAGGACACTGCCTGCGAGTGATCAAGTAAGGGGGCAGGTGGCATCATTGTGTCCTTGATTAAGCTTGGTTTTCTTGACCATTTTGCCTTTAAAGTGTAGCTCAGACCCAGCTCAGGTACGTGGTACACAGTTGTTGAATGGTGGAAAGGGAAAAGGTAGAATCTGAACACTTGGGAGTGGAAGATGTTCTCCAACGCAGAGTTTCCTCACGGCACACCAACTGAGGGTGAATGCTGTGCCTGCGCTCTTGCTGGAAGAGCGCATTGCTGGGGACAGAGCAGGCCACCCACAGAGAGACCAAAGACCGAGAAAGGTGGGTAGGATTAACACCTTCCTGTAGGCCAGCCTTTTAAAACCCCATGACATTCTACTTGAAAACCATGCTTTGCTTTTCAGTATATCTGATTTCAGGTAACAATAAACTATGTTGTCACCATAGTCCATGGCATGTCACTATCCTGTTGGGTTGATATAAGATTTTTATTTTTAGCCATTGATGGTGTTTCTCTTTGCCTCTGTCCTGATTCTTTAAGTGTAATCTCTAGAAGAATCATGTGTACCTAACGCAGGGCATAAGCAGAACTGGATAATATGGCATAATATATAATAATAGTAATTGGATAAAAATGGCAAACACAGTGATTACGGATAAGACCAGGTAGGTAGGTAGGAGGTCAGACATAGAATGAAAGGATCCCATAATTTTAAAAAAGAAGAGAGGTGTCAAAGAGAGCTAGGTGCTTTCCCACCTCTGTGAGGTGACTCTCCAGCCCACACTGTGCCAAGTGCCCTGACTGACGCTGTTCACCAGAGGCAGGCGCTGTCCCTTCTCGCTCCTTCGGCGACGTCTGTCTCAGTTTCAGTTTTCAAGGACTACGTACAAGGTGGCTGAGTTTACTGCTAGAAAAATTCTTTCAAATTGAAATGTAATCTTACATGTGATGGGCAGGGATGTAGGTGGAAGGATGGAGAGTATATGACGTTCACGGACAAACAAAATATAATAGCAATGTGAATCCTTACCTTATAGTTAATAGATTATTAAAAGAGACTACACACACAATACAAACGAATAGCAAAATAAATTATAAACTCAACTATGTGCACGTCAACTCATAGGTATATGAATCATTAGATTAATGGATGTAATTTTTTATCTTGCTTTCTACTTTTACAGTGTTCTTTCTCCAGAAACGAATGTTTTAAACAAGAAATTGGATATTATTGATAGAATCCTTATTCAGAATATCTACATAGAGCTTGTTGGCTATAAATATTAATTAATTGGATTGCTGGTACCCATAATGCAACTTTGTTCTGACCCATGTGCCCTATGAACTAGATATTTTTTGGATTCAATTTTCTTAAAACCAACTGTCAGCATCACGTGACAGAGGAGATGAAAAACGAAAATGAGCGGCCCTGCTGTGCAGGTGGGTGACCCGTGGGAGAGAGTCTGCCCGGTAGGACTGTTACAGGAACCATCAGACACAGACCAATTGATTAGATCATCTCATACCCGCCACCAACCAGGCTCAAGAGACTAATTAGAGAGAGTACTGCCTGCGCAGGCACCCCATTGACACCTAATTTGCTCAGCCAAAGCCTTTGGGGAAAATGTATTATCTCTGCAGCTGCACTTCATGCATTTCTGATTTGAGGCATAAGCAAGGAGTGCTTCATCACTCTTTTGACCAAACCGAATACAGAGTCCTTAAGTGCTAAAAGCAAGCAAACAGACCCAAATTAAAAATGGGCCAGGCTCTTTCTAATTCCCTCAGTGCTCCCCGTTAAGTCTCCTTATGTACATACACACGCACACCCCTGGCTTACACACGTGCAGTTTACTCGCCAGTGGGCTGACGCAGCCGAGGGCCCCAGCTCGGGGTGCTTCTGTGTGATCGGATGGTGTCTCTTTTGTTAGCCTATTTACCCACTCTAAGGTATTGTGTTTGTTTTATTGTTTTTCTTAAACTATCAAAAAAATTTTTTTCCTGCTGTATTGCCCCTCCACAAAGTATTCGTTTTTCTACAGGCAGACTCTGCCCCATTCTTTTCCCTCCTCTATGCCTTCACTGGGGAGAAGTGATTGTTTTGGTTTCAAATGAAAACAACTGTAGGTTTTCCTTTCATCGCCTACATTGTGAAGAGGATATTCACCAGGATGTATGTGGAGCTGTAGGGTAATCCGCTCATTTCTATCTGAGAGACTTCTTTGTAAAGGTGTCTAACAGAGAGGGTAAGATGACTAAATTTGATGGAAAGAAAGCTACCTCACGATAGTAAAGACAGTAGAGAATTATAAAGTAATTAAGTTTTCTTGAAGTTTCTCTTCAAGAAAAACAATGTACATCATTTGACCAAGTTTAGCTTTTATCTGCTTCTACCCCTGGAATAAAGCTAATGCCAACCTTCTTTTCTAACGTAGAACCCAAGTGACTGGTGTATCAGGAAGCATTTAAAGGTAGGTATGTAATTAATTACATGCTTTAAAAAAAGGAAGTAAAAAATTAAAAATCCAGACAGTGTGAAAAAATTAGGGCACCTTTATGCCAAATCCAGTGGTTATGGCAAATGAAGTCCCCTGATGCTGGAATAAAAACAAAACCAAAAAACAGGCAGGCGCTGCTATGGCGGTGTTCTAGGGTAGACTTACTGACCATACGCCTTTCCGCTCATGCGCTGGAGGAATTATCGTACTCACATGTTCTGATAAATTAAAGTGCTGCTTTGTAATTTTCACATGTATCTTATTCTTAATAATTCAGTGAAGACTTTGGGAGATAATTTTAGGTACTTTTTAAAGCGCATTCAAAATTGGCCTAAATTGGCATCCAGGTATTCTGAGGATTTCAGTAACCATTGGAGTGAATGTTTGTTTTGAAGGTATTTGGAGAGTGATTGTAGGGGGGAATGTTGGAAAATAATTAGAAAACCTTGGCCTTAACTAACATATAAAACCATCTACAGAATTTATTCTGTTTTTGTGGAAAACAGAGTTCAGACAGCGTCTTTTCCCCAAGTACCATATTAATAAGAGTTCTTAGGAAAAATAAAAGCTACCAGGACGTGCCACCTTGGGTTCAATTTTACTTAAAATACTAAGAAAAATGCCCAAGCTAATATTTTGTAGCCAATTCATCTTCAAGCAGAGTTGGCTGAGTTGGCTACTGTAGAAAATTAAGTCTACAAGTAAGGTTGCTAAAACCTAAGCACCTAGGCAAGTCCAAATCTCTCCGAAGTAAAAATACCCTGTTATACATAAACACACACACATGACCTTTACCATTTCTATTTGCATAGCACATCCATCCCAATTTCTTCCTATAGCCCTTAGATGGATGTTGGACTCAAAATGACAAATTTTAAACTTCCTATTGATTTCAAAAAATCTGTGACAGTTTACTTTCTTCACTTTTTTTTGAGTGAGTTTAATTATGTTATGATTTGGCTGAAATACAGGTTTTCTTTTAGAACACCTAAAATCAATGTTTTCCAGTTACTTGACATTGCATTGAAGCTCTTTGGGGGGTGGGAAGAAATGGGATGAAACAGAAGGGAATAGAAAATTAGTCAAATCTACTGCTGTAACTTATTTCTGATTTATGATAATCATGCTTCTTTCTCTCCTCGATGAGAGCTCATCTTTGAGACCAGCCAGAGAATATTAATTAAAATGAATGCAGAGATAGACAGGCTTTTGTTTTAGGCTTAACAGAAGGTCCATCATTCAAAATAGCCTAAATCCTTTAAGTTGAAAGCTGTTTGGTAACATCCATATGGATGTACAATGCACTAATTGCAGAGACTTTGCACATTTTATGCTTCACGCCAAAGTGGTGATCTTCATTAAAATTTTTTAGGCAAAGCTATAAGTCTGACATTTCAAAACAAAGCATTTCTCACACGAGGAGACTGACTTAACATATCATTTTAATAATCATCATTATCAATGGACATTTATTGAAATCCCCATTAAAGACCAGGCATTATATGATGTGTAATTAGCTGTGGTTGAAAAGAATGCTCTATTTTAATGGTGTGACTACTTATTAAATCAAATTTATGTAAATAGAAAACACTGGTCATATTTTAGACACATGTGGACTAAAGGGATGGCAATTCTGGGAGTATGTCCTATCTCAGGGAGGTGGAAAAAAATGCAGGGAAGGTAATGATCTAGGTCTTGTAAGAACTAGCAAGACACAGTTAATCTTTTTAAAAGATCATATATATGTATTCATATACAAAATCATATACACATAAATATACTGTAAGGTTTGAAATAGCTCATTGAAACAGTTTTAATTGCAACGCTAAGAATAGAAAAGGCTTCATCAAACATGGCTCATTCTTTTCAAGGATTTCATATTTGAAGCTTTATTTGTTCGGCATACCTTTACAATTGACTGGCTCCCAAGTGGGCATAAGTTAATTAAATAGGGTTCTACACTTTAACCTTTTTTATATATTATAATCCTACTAAACTATATTTGAATAAACCAAATACAAAGTCATGTAAGCCAGCAATGTGTGCATATTTAAAAACTTAAAACATAAATCTCATAAACACTTCTTAAGTATTTAGCAGTCAGAGAAACATAAGGGTTCAGGTCTGACTTTAATTAAAAGATCTGAGAGATGTGACTTCACTTTTGGGTGGATTTTTTTTTCATATTAAAACTTGCCTAGTATTATTATCCAAAAAGCGTTGAGGCACAGAAAGTGTTCATGCTAAAGGCTTTGAATTAAATATATGTGATGACCTACAATTTGAATCTGTCTCATGAACCATCTGATTCAGCAGAAATTTGCAAAGCTAAAACATGCATTTCTGGGGTGTAAAATAGATCACCCACAATTGGTAAATAGAGAATGGTGTCAGCATAAACTAAAAGCCATGTTGGTTCATGGGAGAGGTTCCTTTCCAATGTGAAGGTCTGAGCCACCAGCTGGCATTAGCCGTGTGCAGGAGACAAACACATTTGCATGCCAGCTGAGGAGGTGTATGGAACGGCACTCGCGGTCCGTTTACCCCACATGCTTCCTCTATGCTTGGTTGGACTGCATGCTCTGTCTTGGAATTAACTGTTTATTGTACAGTTCTCCTGGATCTTGGCACATTTTTCCCTTTTATCCAAAGTTTGACATCCCCAAACCTTTCATCCAGCTTCTTCCACCTGTAAGTTGTGCTAGTGTTTTTATTAGTGTTTTTTTAATGGCTTGTGTGAGTGCTACATGCTGGAGATGAAATGCTTGTGTCCCCCAGCATTCATAAGTTGAAATCTAATCCATAACATGATCATGTTTCGAGGTGGAGCCTTTGGGAGGAAATGAGTCATGAGAGCAGAGACCACATGAATGGGACTTGTGCCTTTATAAAAGAGACCCCAGCAAGAAAGGGGAGAGAGTCCTCACCAGACACCATCTGCCAGTGCCTTGATCTTAGACTTCCTAGCTTCCAGACTGTGAGAAATAAATGTCTGTTGTCTACAAGCTGCCCAGTCCATAGTATTCTGTTACAGCAGCACGAACAGATCAAGTTAAGCACATTTTGATTGGTCTGCCCCTTATTCTATTTTTTCACGTAAGCTATAAATTTTTATTGTGGTGTTTTGCTGAACACAGGTAGGAGCATGGATGTCATATATCACAGAAACATCTGTTCTTGTGGGGCACATTCGGATACTGTCACGTGGCGACACATTGTGGACACTGCCATAGCACATCATTTCCACCAGGACGTGTCTGCCATCAGCAAGAAGGGTCCAACAAGGCCACACTGAGGGCCGCCAACACCAGAGAGCCAGCTAAGTTCCCCACCAGCTCTTTCCCACGTAGCTGTGCTCCAATACAAACAGTGCCAATGGACAACTCTGGACAAAGGACAAACCACTGGGTACTGCCTCACGGAGACTAAGCCTTTATCTACATGCAAAGTATCTGATGTGTACTCTCCACAAAACTGTAGTTGGTTATTTTAAAGTATTCTGATACTAGTTATTTTACTCTAACAAGTTGCTATATTTCAATAATACCCAAGATGAATTCTAACAGATATAATCATGACATCTAACGATCTAATGAGTATCATCAGGAGAAGCGAGCACCAGCACTGTGCGCTCATGCAGCGTTTTCTCCTATCCAAAGTATACTTCCACTTATTCCCTCATTCAGTGAAAGTGCCTGAGAAATAGAACCCTGACCTTCAGAAGAGAAAAGGTTTGCTAACCCACTTAAAAAAAAAGCTCTAATCCTTGTAGTCGCTGGTTCAGTATCTTCTGGCAAACTGGCAGCCAGAGGTCTGCTCCGGGTCCAACTGCCCACAGCAGTCACTCTACAGAGCTCCCAAACGGGAGCAACAGCCTTTACAGGAACTGGGCTGACTGCCTGTCCCCGGTTTTAGGATGAAGGGGATTTCCAGGATGCAGAACTTTCCATCTTGAAAGTGGGGAAAAACCAGAATGAGTCGGTCATCCTAACAGAAACAACAGGACTGATATGTTGTAATTTCCAAGTTTATTAGAAAAACAGAGCCAGCAAGCTTGGCAGTTTACTACATGAACTAAAACACATTGACATTCCAATCTCAGCATGCGCGTCACCGAAGCATTACAGATGCTAAACACCGAGGGCAGCAAAAGATTTGATGATGAGAAGGTGGGAACTGAGCCTGAAGCCCTCTCTCCTCTCAAACCTTCCAAGGGAATTTTCACTTCTTGACTCTGTGTTTTAGGCTCTACCCCCAAGTTTCCCATTGAAGCCACAGAGGATCCCGCTCTTCTCTAATGAGGCCGCTGAGTTCAAGACCACAACTCTCAGTTGCACTGTCAATAAATCTATTTAAACACACACATGTGTCATGGGGGAGATGGCTAAGGCCACCACTCTCAAGTGACAAGAAGAGTAAATTCTGCCTGCATCTCTGCAGCAAATGCCCCCTGGTCAGTGCCCAGTGGCAGAGCCTATTTCAATGCAGGAAACACTTACTGAGCATCTATTTTTCAGCAAAGCCCCGAGTTTAGTGTGAAAGGGGAGAATGATACAAAGACTCTTAAAGCAAAATACGGTGGTGGTCTGGAGCTGGCTTGAACTGGCTCACAAGTGTCGAATGCTAAAATTTTCAGGAATTTTGCAAGCTGGTTGTTAAACACAGTCACCCTTGAAATTGGCAATGGAGGGAGGGATTATACCATGAGCCACAAGACAAGCATGACCAATTAGGGCTTTTTGGCTTTCTTTCTGGAGAGCTGGCTGTTAAATATTTACCAACACCCCACTGCTGTCCTTAGGAGCCAAAAGTTTGGAAGGGAATGCTGGCCAAGACAACCTCTGAGTCGAAATGGAAAGTGTCATCCTAGAGGTGCCATACAGTGAGGAAGAACTGGGCTTTGAAGGATAAATGAAAGATTAATGTGTAGAAAGGGAGGAAGGAGGACATTCTCCAATGTCAAGGGCCTACAAAGGGGTAAATGGCCAATGAATCGAGCAGGCACATAATTGGATGTCAGGAAACATGCAGGGGAAGCTGAGACAGCAGGTGTGGGTGGCAGAGCAGAGGGCCTTCCGTGCCCTGATTACCAGTTGGGGTTTTATCTGTGTGTAGTGAGGAGGTCTTAGAGGCTGTTGAGTGGGGAGCCTCCAGGTTCTAACTCCAGGACAGCCATGTACTCTTCACACAGGTGAAGGCTCAGCTGCTTCTGTGAAGTCTGTAGGTGAACAGCTGTCTTCTTCAGAATGCTATTGAATATGATAATACAACTGGTTCTTCCAATAACTGGTGGCACTGCCCACAATGCAGCACTTAATGGTGAAAGGTCCTGTTTGCCTGTGAGAAATACCCAGCATGTCCTGGACTAACGATGACAGAGAAACCAAACTTTTTTCCAAGGACGGCATTTTTCAAAATGTAGCCCAGGGAGCTAATGTGGATATTTTCATGCACCAGAGAGATTCTTTAGAAAATAAATAGTTTGTGTCTTATATTTATCTATGCACTTAAGAGAAAAGGAAAAAAGATGCACTAACTCCTAGCTATACTACTCTGCTGTCCTTTAGAACTCAAACATGATTTACTGTTTTTGATTAGCACACAACCTCAGACAGACTTTAAATTACAGCCTTTGGGGCTATGAAACACTGTCAAACCTTTAAAAAAGCAACTGCAATGAATTAGAAAACGTCATCACGGCAGTCTTGTCTTGCTTCACTGTGGTTGCACGATGTGGACTAGGAGTTTCAGCTCATTAAAAATGTGAAGCCCATAATGTCTGATGAATAAGACATTCACATCAACCTAATTGGTTTCCTCCTGGTATAAAACAATTAAAGTGCCAACAGCTCAGTGGTTTAGTGGCAGAGCAAAGAACAGTGGTTGCAGGCCTGGGGTCAAACACTTCCCCTGGCAACAGAGCTGGAGAATGCAGCGGCAGTAGCCAGCATCCACCAGGCTCATGGGATTAAGCGATGCTTCATGCTTTTTTTAGTGTCCACTTGTGGCAGACTGAAACAAAAGCACCAATGGAGTTAAGTGTATTGAACTCTGACTGTTAGAGGCAATGCAAACGAATACCCTTTTGCCTGGCCCCAAAACAGAATCCCACACACAATGCGGTGAGTCAGGAATGTGACGCCTTCTCTCCCACACCTGTGAACGGCAGCACATCCCAGAAAGCTCTTATTTCCTCTTCGCACAGATGCTAAAGAACAAAGTCATGTCTCTTCTGGGGTATGTTGTTTGTTTTCCAGTCTGTTGGCATTAACATTGTACCCTAAGCACCCATCACGTCTCATGATGCTCTGTTAAGTTCTTTTCAAAAGTTATGATTTTGAACACTGGGGTCTTTTGGAAGGAACCCCCCCCCCCAAACAGATTTAGTGACTTTGTAACACTGGGGTCATTTGGAAGAAGAAAGAAAAACAGGAATAGTGCTTCATGTTATCACGGGGTGGGGGTGGGGGTGGGAAATCACCACAGTTCCATCTTAAACACAACAGTGAGATAGAAGGCATATTGTATGAAGCATACAAATGTGACACAAACAAAGCAAAATAGCCCAGTTGGCTCCAATAGGCTGTTTTGGTTTTGTTCCTTTTGCAAGTCTTAGAAGTAATGGCTCTGCATGAGATGGTACGAACAATAAGCCAGAGCCTGAGATGCTGAAATGGAAAGGCTCTCTGTTTTCTAATTACTAACCTCCTGAGTTTTGGTGTTAGGGTTTATAACATTCTCATAATCGATTGTTGAGTACCTTGGTCCAGTCAGGATATAAAACTACTCATGCATGGGTTAACATGGTAAAGTGAAATCTCATCTCTCTCAGTCCTTCCTTATTAGGAAAAACTCTAACAGGTTGATTTTTAGGGACTGACGTAAGTCTGGTAAAATGTAAAGAACAGAACAAATCTTTTTTTAGCTCCATGGGATATAGTACGTTTAAGACCACATACTAGAGATGGGTGATTCAGATAAGATAAGACATATCTGAAGCAGATAGGGTAGAAGGGAATTACTAAGATTAATGGTGTGAAATCAAGCAAAGAAATATTTAGAGGGACTGAAAAACAAGTAATGGCAAGAAGAGCTTTATGGTAGAACAAGCTCCAAGTAAAACTGCAAACACTACCCAATCTGGAAAAAATATGCAATCGCGGTCACTGTTGGAGGTCACTGTTTGGAACACTACACATATATTACAGTAAACCTCTTGACCATAAGTTCTTTGCACTTGAAATCTGAATACAGTCCCTGACTTTCAAGTAGGAACTGGACTTTGAATTTTGATCTTTTCCTGGGCCAGCATTATTTGGCACAACTACTTTCTTGTGATGCTGGGTGGTGGCAGCAACAAGATGGTTCTGCCCAACTGAAGGCCAGTGTCGGTGTTCTAAGCATGTTTTAGGTAGGCTAGGCTAGGCTACGGTATTCAGTTGGTTAGATATATAAAATGCATTTTCAACTTATCATATTTTCAACTTATGGTGGGTTTATTAAAATGTAACCCCATCACAAGTCCAGAAGCATCTGTATATGTAGATTTCTTTCTATGGACTAAAGAACTACTTCTGAATTAACTCAATAAATAAGTTACAAAACCAACTTTCATTCATCCTTTTGACACTTGTTCTGTCTACTGTGACATAAACAGTTGTAAGTACTCTAAATGTTATGGCCACATATTTCTCCAATGTTTTTTTAAAATTTTCAAACAGAGAAAAATGAAAGAATGAATACAGTAAACACCCACATACACACTACATAGATTCTTCAATTAATATTTTGAAATGTTTGCTTTGTAACATAACTACTCATCTGCCTTTCCTTCTGTCCATCCACTAATTCATTCTATTTAGATGCATTTCAAAATAAGTTGCAGAAATCAGCACAATTCATCCCTAAACATTCATATCACTAATTAGAGCCTAATACAGATTTAGGTTTTTTAGCATAAGTAAACTTTACTTATGCTAAAATGCACAAATTTTAAGAGCATGATTTGATGTTTTTAATAATATTATACATAAAATGTTACATTGCTATGTAATAGGAGAGATTTATTTATTTATTTATTTATTTATTTTTATTTATATGAGAGAGGGGAAGGGAGGGAGAAAGAGAGGGAGAGAAATATTGATGTGAGAGAGAAACATCAGTTGGTTGCCTCTCACACATGCTCCAACTGGGGACAAAACCCGCAATCCAGGCATGTGCCCTGATTGGGAATTGAACCTACAACCTTTTGGTTTATGGGATCACACTCCAACCAACTGAGCCACTCTGGCCAGGACCCCACCCCCCCACACATTTTATTTAATGTCACCCCTCTTTTCTACTCTCATCAACTCCTCAGGGGGAAAAGCACTGATAAATACAATGGCAATTAAAAAAAGGCACACAGCACTCGGATTATGATAATTCCTAACCATTTTTGAGTAAGTGCTACACTTGAGAGCAGATGAACACCAAAAAATTCTCTCCAGAAGACTACACCCATGCAACTACATGCAGATTTTTTCATACCATTTCAGTTGGTTAGCAGACCTTCTGGATCACATCAATAGACCAACTGGTCCAGCTCAAGCACCTCAGGATTGGCACATGAGAGTGCTGAAGCATCAAGCAGTATTTCCACCATCTAGCCATACTTTTAGAGCATATTGCAGAGAAAATACCTTCCATGAAAATCAAGTACTTCAAGGTAATTCCTTTCAAACAAGCGGCACAGTCTAGGGACACTCCTATTAAGGGAAAAGGCTTCTGTGATTCCCTATACCCTTTCTCAATGATAAACATATAACCAACCAACCAAAACAAAACACAAGAAAACCAAAATCTCATCCAGTCTATGCATCACGTTTCCCTCCAGAGGGGTGGAACCTAGACCATTCCATCCGATGAAGGACCTGCCAACAGGAGAAGCCTGAATGGACATTGTGGATCCCTATACAGGGATCTAAGTTGATGATCCTCTGAGCACAAGGAGCTTAGTCAAAAATCCTTTCCCTCCAAACACAATCCTCCACTCTTCCATCCTTTATCTTCTCTATTAGAGTCATCAATGATGTACCCACGTTAGTGTAGGATGAAAGATAAATGGAAACTAATTCCATAGTAGGCATTCTTACTAATTATATGAAATACCACTACTAAGCACTTTATTTCATGTGCTATGCTGCTACTTTATTGTTATGAATGCAAAAATTATGGGGCTTCTCGTAGCTTTGTCAATGACCCTGAACTCTTATTTTCCCTTTTAAGGTAAAAATAGTATGTAATATACAGATGTGTATCATAGTAATATACACTTGAAACCTATGAACCAATGTCACCTCAGAAATAAAAATAGAAAACAAACAGTAGCAGCTGAGAGTTTGCCATTGGTTTTCATATGGCCACTCATTTGCCCCGTCAGAAGGGTCATGGACAACTCATCTGAGCAGCTGGAGGGGATTTCCTGGGCCTCTGCTGCCCACAGCACCCTTTAAGGCCAGTACTTTATTTTACGGTTGAGAAAGCTGAAGCTGTTAGTGATGTATTCCCCATTTCTACTGTCTGGACAAAGCCTTGTTTCTCTTACCATTCATAGTGTTTCTTCCTATCACCAGAAGACCAAGTCATGGTCTTCTTTATCTGCTCTCCACAGACTGATCTGGCTTCTGTGGGCTGACTTTGGTTCTGTCTTTTAGAGTTGTGGTGTACCCAGACTTGACCTTGAGCTTGGCATTCTAAGGATTATTGCTCATTTTCATCTCCTTGGTTAAATCTTATTTACATGTGTACCCTGTTCCTCCCAGGCACACAAATTGCTTGTGCCTTCCTTGCTAGGGGACAGCTGTACCTGGTTACACTGTGTTTCTCTGGGACCTGTCTTCATAGCACCAAGACCCTGAGGACTGCAAATCTTTAGGAGCCAGTTACGAAGGGAAAAAGAGAATGTAAAGTCAGAGGAATCATGATTCCTCAGTCTTATTCCAAGCAGCACAAGGTTGTCATGGCAACCACACTGAACTGTCCCTCTACCTTGTTCCTCCCACTGATCTGCTTGCCGCTTTGGGTGCTGAAGGGAATTTGCACAGAATTGCTGCCGTTCTCTGATTCACATAATTTCACTTTTATATAACCTATTCTTATACCATTTCTTCCCTTGAGCATTAAATAGAGACTAAAGTCCAAAAGCAAAATATACGTTTTATTGACCCCAGTTTCCATCTCATCAAATGCAACAAGACCAGTCTTCATTTGTCCTTCTCGAAGCTTCACATTTCCCTCGATTTGCTCTTTCCTCACCACACACACACACACACATACACCCACAGCATGGGAGTGCCAGTTGTTGGTATTTTTGAAGGAATATGAGGTCTGTTTGGGAAAAGTCCAGCCATTGTTAATATGAGAACAATTGGTGTGACATCGATGTAACTTGCCAGGCAAGGAGAGTGGACTGGAATGCACATGCATGAACAATGACAACTTCACTGTACTAGTCAGTGGGGGTGGTAGACACCACTGAGTGAGCGTGTATACTGGGTGGTCGTTGCATTAAAAATGACTGAGCAATTACAGCAACAAATCTGCATCAAATTTTGCATTAAGCTTTAACATTCCTCCATGGAAACTACTGGGATGATTCAGAAAGCTGCAGTTATGGGGCAACTGGTGACTGGCAGCTTCATCAAGACAATGTGCCCACTCATGTATCACATCTCATGCAGAGTTTTTGGCAAAACATCAAATTACCCAGATGACTCAGCCCCACTCCAGCCCAGACTTGGCACCCTGTGACTCCTGGCTTTTCCCAAAACTAAAATCACCTTTGAAAGGAAAAATGTTTCAGACCATTGATGAGGTTCAGAAAAATATGATGGGGCAGCTGATGGCAATTTGGAGAACTGTGTGAAGTCTCAGTCTCCTTTAAGGGGGACTGAGGCTTCATTGTTCTATGTACAGTATTTCTTATCTTGTATCTTCAATAAATCTTTCTATTTTTCATATTACATGGCTGGATACCTTCTGGACAGACCTCATATTCTGAAGAGAAATTTTAAACATATAGATGTAAGATCTTAAGCATCTTGTAAACTTGTAATCTTTCTACAATTAACCAAAACAGGAAGTTTAAGGAAAAGCTGGACTTGGCATAATGAAATCTAAGCTTTTTTTGTTTGATATATCTTCCTCTGCAATACCAAGACAGGCTCACTTCCTTAAATTTTAAGCACCAAGGAAACAGGATGCTCTTTAGAGGGTCTGAGGGAATAGAGGGAGAGGAAACCCTGATCATTTTAGTGGCTTATAAGGCCTGGTGGCCACGGTGCTTCAAAGCCTGGACCAGTAAGTGATGTTCCACAACAGAGAAGCACCAGGCTGAGCAAAGGCCAACACAAAAACGCAGTGCTGACAGAGGCCAGATGCCAGAGACACTGCCAGGAGCTGAGCACAACGACTGAGCCAAGTGGCTCTGAGCTCCTTTGTGTGGGCAAGCATGCTGCCTCTGGCAGTGCACTGAGGAGGCTGAGGATGCGTTCACCTCGGCTGCAGCGTGCAACCCTTTTCAGGTCCAGGAGTGTGGGGCTCGATCCCTAGTCACACGTGGGGACCCAGCTATTTCATTTTGATGCCATCTCTTCCCTCACTTTCTTTTCTTATTGCAGTTGTCCATCTAGGTTCCTTTCCATCCCCGATACCCACACAAGACTCCTGTTTTTGTCACCAGGCTTCTTTTCTTCCTCTAGAAAACTTTCTTGAATATGTCTGGGAGCAAAGAAAACTAGGAATGACTTTCACACCCTGCCCTAGAAATGCTTTACATTATCTTTAGTGTTTGCCAACATTCCTATGGGTGTGTCAGCACTCTTCACTAACGTCCAGCTCCCTGCTTTCTGGACCTTGGGTGGAAAGCCCTTCCCTGCCCCCTTGGAAGTTAGGCATGCCATTTAACCTTCTCTGACCAATGAAATGTGCATATTCATGGGGCTGCTGTAAGGGCCACTACTCATCTTGCTGTGTCCCCTCCCCCTGCCAAGGTGACTGAAGAAGCATGTGTGGAGATGCAGCCTCTGTTAACCTATGTCACTGCACAGAGTCCCCCAGTGACTCACACTGGACAAAAAGTGTGAGCAACAAATAAGCATCTATTATATTAAGCCATAGCAAACTGCAGCCCATCCTGAGTGATATGATGTCAATCACGTCTAAGATAAATCATAGGTCCTTGGACAAAAACTGTAGCTGACCTGCTCTTCAAAGTAATCCTAGTGAGGTAGTTGGTTCTGTCATTCTTTATTCCGATAAGGAAACTGAAGGGTGGAGAGTACACATAAGTGAAGTTCCAATAATGGTATTCTTTGAAATACAAGCATGAAAGGTCAGGTATATCAAAAAGGATTTGGAAAGATACATACCAACTGTTAATAGTGGCTACCTTTGGGAAGAAGATCAAGATATACTGCAGGGTCGAAAATTGAGAGTTTTACTAGCTAGTCTTATGTGTTATTTGGATACTTTCTAAAAAGAATGCATTTGTTAATTATTTGTGTAATTCACATACACACGTACACACACACACACACACACGACAGATAACTGCTGACTCCATGACTGTGCCTTGTTGAGATGATAACATTTGATAATTGCAATGAAAAACTGGACCTATTTAGTGCTTGGTTTAGTTAAGCAGCATTGTTTAAGTTTTGCTAAATATCTCTATATTTAAGAGAAAATTGTTCAGAGGAAAAAGTAAGAAGTAAAATATGGTTCATGCTGTACATTGCATACCCAAATTGAATTATTTTGTGATTTTTTTTGCTAATGATATTTATTAGAGACATTAACAATAAACTGAAGTGATAAAGAGGAAAAAGAAAGAGACGATACCAGATTAGAAAGTAATGATGAATATCAAATACTGAGCAACCTCTTTAACTACAAAAGCAGAAGACACATGTATAAAGAAAGAAAATCAAATAACTACATATTTGTAGGTACTTGGTCATTACTAAAATAAAGATGAACCTTTCAAATTTGCTTTTTCAAAGCATGTTTGAACCTTTCAGACATACTTTTATCTTATCCTTTTCTTTACAGAATGAAAACTAGGTTTGACTCTCTTCTAAACTGATCAACAATTACACAACATACTGACTGTTCCACAGTCACACCTTATTTTGAGGCATGACACAATGTTGGCAACAAGGCAATGAAATTATCTTTTTCATCCAATAACTAGTTTCTCTGTAACCATATTCTATAATGAGCACCAAGACAAAAGATTTGGATATAGTGATTTTCATTTAAAACTTTAACTAGAGATTCTGCAATTCTCACTGTAAACATAATAATGCCATGCTTCTTATGATTATCTATCTATCATCTATTTTTCCAATCTATATCTAAGCTACCCTATCTATCTAAACACATACTGCACCTTGGTCCTGAGCCTCTAGCTCTTAGCTCATGAACTCAGAATTCAGGGGAAGAAATTGATAACTGAGTACAACTCTAGGGAATCCCACTAACACTGGGGCTTGATTTTGTCTAGAAATTGCTTTTAGTTTAGGAGGAAAGAAACACTAGATTCTCTCTTCTACTTCTCTCCTTTCAATTCCATCAAGGGTTAACACTTGCACCTTGTTATACTGTTCATCATTAGGGATAAAGAGCATGAGTTAAAATACCTGAGGAATGTTTGAAGTGACACTTCTTAAAATCGTCATTTAATTATAAGAAATGATGGTAATGCAGACTGGTACAGCCACTGTGGAAAACAATATGGAATTTCCTCAGAAAACTAAAAATGGAACTGCCTTTTGACTCAGCAATTTCACTGGTAGGACTATATCCTAAGAACCCTGAAACACCAATCCAAAAGAGCCGATGCACCCCAATGTTCACAGCAGCACAATTTACAATAGCCAAGCACTGGAGCAACCTAAGTGCCCATCAGTAAATGAGTGGATCAAAAAACAATGGTACATTTACACAATGGAATACTATGCAGCAGAGATAAAGAAGAAGCTCCTACCCTTTGCAACAGCATGGATGGAGCTGGAGAGCATTATGCTAAGTGAAATAAGCTAGGTGGTAAGGGACAAATACCACATGATCTCACCTTTAACTGGGACATAATCAACAAAAGAAAACATCAAGCAAAATATAACCAGAGACACTGAAAGAAAGAACAATCTGACAGTAACTAGAGGGGAGGTGGGAGGGAATAATAGGGGGAAGGGTTTTCAGGAACTACTATAAAGGACATGTGGACAAAAACAAGGGGGAGGGTGGAAACAAAAGAGGGAGGGTGATTTGGCCTGGGTAGGTGGGGGGAACTGCATGGGGGGTAATGCAGACAACTGCAATTGAACAACAATAAGAAAAAGGAAAAAATAATTATAGGAAACCAAGTTTCTTTTTATTTTATTTTTTTAAATTTTACTTTAATTGTTGTTCAAGTAGTTTTCTTTTACTCCCAGCCCAGTCCACCCATCCAGCCTTCCCCAAAATCAAGATTCTTTAAAAAATTTACAATGGATCACACAGTGAGTCTCAGCACTCAGGGATCACTCAACAAACATTGGTTCCCTTACTTGTCCTCATCTGAAATTATTACAATTCTTGAGAAATAAAGGTAATATTTCATAGTAGAAAGAAGGAGAATTATGGGTTAATATGAAAGGAACACTACTGCGTTCAGAAATATGTTCAGAGGTTGTTGACCGTGTGTCCCAAGAGACTTCCATGTACTCCTTGAAATATTTGCCTCCGCTGAAGTTTGGATGTACAGCTAACACTGAAGTGGCTGTTTATTGATTCTCATGCGCCTTAACTGCAAAATGAAAAAGAGAGGAATGTCTTTGCTGTGGCATCTGGCAAAGAGTTTATCAGAGAAGTACTTGACTGTACTTAATTCTATATTTTTAATAAACTAGAATAATTTATTACAAGGGCAAAGAGTAATTATTATGTTTAAATGAATTACAGAAAATTTTAAACAGGTGATGATATAGACATAATTATGTACCATTTTTAATAATTTAACTGTTCTCTATCACTGCGTTATTTAATCCTGATGCTGTTGTCATACTTTGATTGAGCTAATATTTCAACTTGAACCTGTTTCTGAAGGTATTTCTCTCCAGCAGACCTATTATAGTCTGTCATTTTCAGAAGTATTGCCAAGTATAAGATCTCATGTGCATGCTTTTCCTTTCCACTCAAGGGTATAACTAGCCCTCCAAGAGAATGTTTTAATGATCACAGATTCTATAGGATCAGCAATAGTCCAGAGCTACTGAGATCTAAATTCAGGCTTTTTCCCTGAGTCAGAATTAAGGAGAAAACAAACAAACAAACAAAACACCTTTTTGGATTCATTTGATTGCTGAAAAAGAAAGACTACAATCCAGCATGCCTCTTTGTTGAAGAACATTAACCCATACAAATATTTTTTTCCTCAAATAGAAGGGTTCCCTCAAAAGCAGCTTTCCAGACTTTACTGTAACTTGGCAGACAAAGCATTCGTAATTTGCACATGGACAATGGACAGTGTCAGCAGCCATCCCGCGGACCTCAGGGCCTTCTATTCCAGGGTGCAGGCAGCTCCCTCTTTCAAAGGAACGTTATGAGAATGTGGAGGCACTGGAACTGCCCTTCATTGCTGGTGGAATGTAAAATGGTGCAGCCACTTTCATGTTCACACCAGCATTATTTGTAATGGCCAAAAAGAAATAACCCAAAGTTTTGTCCACTAAAGAATGGATAAATAAATGTGGCATATCCCTAGAATGGAATATTACTTGGAAAAATAAAAGAAAGAAATATAATACTGGTGCATGTTATAACATGGGTGAACCTTGGAAACATTATGCTAAGTGGAAGAAGATAGTCACCAATCATATTGTATGATTTCATTTATGTGAAATGTTCAGAAATGGCCACGTCACAGAAACAGAAGTACAACAGTGGCTGTCCAGGGTTGCGAGGATGAAGGGAAGTGGGAACAGGGAGTGACTGCTAATGGGTATGTGGTTTCTTTTTAGGGTGATGAAAATGTTCTTGAAACAGCAGACTGTGGTGGTGTTTGCACAACTCTGTGAATATACTAAAAACAACTGAACTATACACTTTAAATGAGTGAATTTTATGGTATGTGAAATATATCTCAATATGGTTGTAAAAATAAAAGAATTCTATCCTCTCTCCAGGAATAAAGTCTAAAGCCATAATTTCAGAAGTAATTTGCCCATTTTATAACAATGATGATAGAGATGAAGATAATGTGAGGATGATACTGGGGCTGCAGGGAAGTAAAATATCAGAGGAATATGTAGTAATGGAAGGTGGCTGTGTTTAGTGAATGAGCTATAAATGTATTCTCCTCACACCATGTACTGGTGTTTGAATTTGTGTATTGAATATGTTATTTCTGTAATCAGAAAAGTTTAAGTATCAGAATTTTTAAGAAGTGTTTTTAAAGTAGAAGCTCTGGGGATGGCCATCAGTTGGAGCTACAGCTGGGGAAGGTGGTTGGAACTGAGCTGTAGGATGGGTAGAGCTGGAGAAAGACAGGCCAACAGCCTTTTAAATAGGTATTTTATTTCAAGCACCATCACTCATTTCTGCTGGGCTCTGAGGGTGGAGATGAATTTGTCTTATTTAGCACTGAGTCCCCAGGGTCTAGAATGCTGTCTGCAACAAAGGAAGGGATCAATAAACATTAACTGAATCCATAAAAGAATATTTGTTGTTAGAATCCTTTTCCTAAAACACAGATAAGAACTAGGGTTACCACCTGCAACATATGTGTGCTTTTATGTAAACTCGGAAATGTTGGGAACCGCCCTGACTGGTATCAGAAGCTGAAACCCCCACCTAGGCTAAGGCTAAGGGAACGCCCTTGGAACCGTAAGCCAGCAAGGAGACAAAAGCTTATCTCCCTGGCAGGAATGCTGCTTCTGCTGCTTTATTCATGACTGAACCCCAAAAAACTTGGTCGGTTAGCCAAAGACGGGTAAGATTCCCCACGGGGGGAACGACCTAAGACAGGCACGATCACTTTGGGAGGCCCCCCAAAAGAAGGACTCGGGGGGCTGCAGCAAAAGGGGGCGATGGACCCTCACTCCTTGGCTCTGACACAGCCTAAGTTCTCAGCATCTGGGAGAAAACCTCCTTGTCTCCCAGTTGCCTTAGTTCCCTTGCTCCACCTAAGCCTGAAACAATGACAGGGTGGTGCAGCTCTGTACTGAGAAGTGCGGATTCCCCGGGGTGATCAGGCCTAAGAAAGAACATGTAAATTACTGTGAAACCTTCTTTGTTTAGAATGCTCTCAGTTGAATGAGAAGGGTCCAAGGAGGAAGTTAGTTTGTTTCTCAAAGCCTTACAGCTGTTTGACCCCAACTCAAAATACACCAGCAGAGTTCCTTGTTTTCTATAGTTCCTTACTTCCCCCTAATGAGTACTGTACTTTACCTGAATTATTATGCAAAATGAGCCCAATAAAAGCAGGTATGGACTGTAAATCGGCGCGCTCCCCACTGGGGGGGTGGCCATTTCATCCCTACTTCCCCACAGAAACTAGTTTGTCTCTGTGCATGTGTGTTTTTTCTCGCGTGTTTACCGTCGAGCCATCCACAGCGTTCTGTGGTCACTGCTGGACGATGACCCACGCGCAACATGGAAAAAGCTGTCCCCTTCTCTTAGGTTGATGCAGCTCCTCTCTAGGACTTGGGGCTGGGAGAGTCAATCATTTGTGCACCCATGACCTGTCCCAACCCTGCTGCTGGGCCCACCTTTCTTCTAATGGCCCCCAAATGCACGCAGAATAAAGTCCATACTCCTGGGGCTGGAGCTCAGAGCTCTTCTCAGCCTGACCCCAACTTTCCTGTCCTATCACCATTTCCAACACCTATTCTATGCTTAAGCCTTACTAATACTATGCTTCCACATGTTGGCTCCCACTACTGCCTTCATCTCCCCGATTCAATGCTTTAAAGCCAAATAGCTACTACTCAATAAAGATGAGCCCTCCACATTCTAACGCTGCTTTCAGTGACTGTCCAGGACTCACCTTCTCATCCGTTCTCCTCCCCTTCCATCTGACTCTTGATTGTTTCTGCATTTGAAGTTCTGGCCCTGTTCATGGGGTTTAGATCTGGACTTTAGCACTAGGGAGGCACTCCAGCTTTTGGTTCTCAGCTTTTCCCTTCCTTTGGCCTGGCCTTGGCTCCCTTCCAACATCCCTCTGGATGAAGTCATCAACCTGCCTCCTCAAGTGGCATCAGTAGTCACCTTCTTCTCTGAACTTACCCAGTGTATTGTGCAAACTTTTACAAAACCTTGATCATATTGAATTATGCCATCTCCTTACATCATTTCCATTTTCAGACTTTTGGAGATCCTAATGGAAGGAACCATATCTTATTCTTAGGTGCTTAGAACTATGCCTGACATACAGTAGGTGTTCAATGAATTAGTATGCAGAAAAAGAATAAATGAAACAGACACAGATTCTGGCTGTGTAGAGAGAATAGAACTTCAGGGGCAAATTCTAGTAGAATGGGGTCGGAGTGTAAAAGGCCTTGATATTCAAAGAGAAGAGCCTAGAGTTGCAGTGGGAAAAAAATAAGGGGTCACTCAGATATCTGAGAAGGGCAATGACATGATACAAAACAGGATGCTGGAAGATTTGTCATGTGTCACCACTCAGGGTGGAGGGGAACAAGCAAGAGCCTGTGGTCATAGCAAGCATGCAACAAATGTTTGTTGTTTGATTGGCTGAGCCAGAAGAATCTCTTACAGAAACACAGGATTGAGGTGAGAGAATGAGGGAGAGTGTGGACATTCAAGAGACTGCTCAAAGCAAAGATGGGCGGGTCTTGGAGGCTGATATAGGCGAAAGGAGACTTAGAGCCACCATCCGCAGAGTGGGACCAACATGCAGAGAAAAGCTGAGAGGCGTAGCTGACTTATAAGGGGATAAGAACCCAGCTGTGACTATACTGAGGTGCGGTGGCTGGTCTGTGTGCACACATGTGCTTATGTGACTGTGTAGTGAGGCACGTCTGTGACATAAACCCTGTGCTGTTCCAAGTCCTCCCTCCCACTGTGCACCACTCCTGCCCCGGCTTTACTTTTCAGCCAACAAAAACAAAATTACTCATAAAATTAATGGAAACAATCTGCTTTTGAATCATATATCCTGTAGCTTGATTAAATCCCTTACAGTCGGCTAAGCATTAGAGGTTTGCAGCGTGAATCTCGGAGCTGATGTTTACTTGTCACATGTAAGCAGATCTGCCCTGGAAAGCTGCAATTCAGCTGGCGTAATGAACACATGCTCTCCCTCTCTGGTGCAAAATTCACTCCTCAACATCTTCAAACAACTAGGATCTGGTAAAATGTTAATAAAAACCGAGTCCCCGGATAATCTCTCAATGTAGAGTTAGGTTTTGTAATACAATTTTTTTATCCTCACCCAAGGACATTTATTCATTGCTTTTAAAGAGAGAGGAAGGTGGGTGGCGAGAGAGAGAGAGAGAGAGAGAGAGAGAGAGAGAGAGAGAGAGAGAGAGAGAGAGAGAGAGAGAGCAAGCGCACACACATGCACCTGTGAACGAGCAGACCGAGAATTGAACCAGCAGCCTTTCAGTGTGGGGGATGAGGCTCCAACCAACCGAGCCACACCCACCAGGGTTCTAATGCAAATTTTTAAACATCTGTATAGGTCTTTTTTAAAAAAGTGCTTTTGTTGTCTCAAATTCTCCTAAAAGGAGGCATGGCAGGAGGTACAATCCCCATTTTAAAGATATTTCCTGATACAAACTGATACATTAAAGAACCATCCAGATGATCTAGCTTGTAAGGGCTGGAGTCAGGTTTCAACTACAAGACCAAGTTCTCTCCATTCTACCAAGCTCCCTTCCCTAAACCACTGAGGGAAAAACCATCAACATATTTTTTAGCAACACAAAAAGCTGAAGGCAGTCTGGGACAGAGGCCAAAGATAATGGGGCACTAGGGCGGTACACAGAGACCCTAACTGGATTCAGTCTGGTAGACCGTGGATGGCCAAGGCCATAGGAGACTCGTGGTGGAGGGTTTGCTTCTGTCTCCTATCCTTCCTAGCTTTCCAGCAAGAATGGAATTTGTTGCCCAGGAACAGAGACCTGAATCTGGTTGTCACGAGTAAGCAATGGATGCTTGGCCTTCTCTATGAGTAGGGTCATCTATGCTCTGACTGCCAAAAATGGTCTTAAGAGAAGTGGGTTCTCCTGTTTGTCTTCATAATCTATTTTCTTGTGTACAGCCCAGCACCTCACACTCATATCCAAGAGTCATCCCCAGGCCCAGTGACAACAGCTTTATTACCAAAGGGATCCTCTCATTGTAGAAGTTACAAAGGAGCAAAAAAGCAGTTAAACTCACCCATGATTCTACTTGATCAAGAGAGAAACAGTGTTAATATTTAACTTCCACTTTTCTGTTTTCTTTCTATGCATACAGGAGTATATTTTAGTTAGTGAAATAGGCTTGTATTATACACAGCTGTTTTGCAACCTATATTTTGCACTCAGTGATAAGCACATAGCATATTTCAGTATGTCACTAAATATTGCTTTCATGACTATTTAATAGCCATGGCATAAACTGCATTATCATTTAAACTTTTCATCGAAACAAAAAGTAAACTCCTTGAAGGCAGGAGTGATGTGAGTTTGTAATGCATTTAGCATCCCAAGCCTCTAGCAAAGGATCTTTCATGATAAACATTGATGAGGTTTACTCAAGGAGGGTTATCTGAAGGAGTTAATCATGTGGCTGTGCTCTGGCAGCTCAGCTGACAAGGCATCTGAAGATTGTGGATCCTGTTACACATTTAACCCAACATGCATCAGCTCCTGGTATTTGAGTGCAGTGAAAAAATTCAAGGCTAGAAAGTTGTATATTTAATGACAATGTTGGATGTCATTGATTTCTCAACTATGTAGTTCTAACCCCGCATAAGAACACTGAACTCTTGCCCTAGCTTCTTTCATGCTACATCAGCAGCAAGAACAGGAATTAATAAAGTTGGAAAGAACAGTCATGTGCTTACATAAGAAATCCAGTAAGTTCTGTATCCACTGGAGATTAGTGGGGCCATTGGCTTAGGCCCAGCTACAGGGATTTGCAGAAGTCCTGCATCCTGGGTGACCACTGATGGCCTTTGGATAATACAAGTTGTTTGCATAACTGGGTGGAAAGCAGTTTTGTCTACTTATCCATTTATAATACTAAAATAACATTAAAACAATTCTCTTTAAGGTATAAACTTTCTATACATTTACTCAGCATTTCTAGGATTGGAATCACATCATTTTAATAACCGTCAACATTTTTTGCTTGAATATCCCATGAATGTTTTAGTTAAACTATGTACTCTGTGCATTTTAGGTTGAAATAGGATATTTTTATCATAAATTTAAATAGTAGCAAAGGGTATAATGTTTGGCTTACTGAAAATATTGGCATTTTATTTTATTTTTTAATTGTTGTTCTATTACGGTTGTCCTGATTTTTCCCCACTGCTGTCCCCTGTCCCACCCTCCCCCTTCCCCCTCAGACAATCCCCATCCTGTTGTCCATGTCCATGGGTCATTTATATTTTGTATCATTCTTTAAAATGGGTTCAATGGAATGTAAACAAATTTGATCTACCATCCTCCTTTTTAAAGAAGTATGTGAATAAATTATTCTTTAACAGTGAGATATTTTATATTATACACTTTTTTCCTTTTAGTAATATTTCCATTGTACTTCCCTAATAGGATTTTATCCTAATATATTCTTATCCTAGAATGTCTTTACCATTCTATAATACTTTATAGCATAAATATACATAGAAATTTAAATTTAATTTTAAAAATTTCCCCAGAAAAAATGATTAAAGTGACAAAATATTACAAAATTGAAAGTAATTATTAAACATAAAAGTAAACTTTTGTTGAAATGCTTTTCTTAATGAAGTAGAAGAGGGTGGCCTCTTGTCTCTATGAATTAGCTGCTGCATCTCTGGAAGAAAAGTGTTTATTACCAGAATGAGTCTGGGTGCTTTGACTAGAGGAGGCTTTCTGGGCACCTATAAGGGGATCCAACCCTTTGTTCATTAACTAGAGGTTTGTAAAGCTCAAGACAATTCCACACAGTAAGGCTGGGATGGACACAAAGATGCCTTCTTGGTAAAGAGGAAGAAGGGCCACTGGGAAAGGAGAAGCAGCAGGTCTGGGTTGAGAGGGGCACGATCAACCTAGTTCAAAAACTGCAGGGGTAGGAGGTAATCCATGGTTCATAGGCATTCATAATTTGACAGGAGAGGCATATAATTTAACAAAAATAAAATTTGATGTGAGTGTAGTGAGTGTAGGTCACAGAGAAAGGACAATTATCAATTCGTGGAGAAGTAAAACAAGGCTTCTTAGAAAAATGTCTAAGAATAAGGTAAGAATAAGGAAGGAGGCATTTCCATGCATGGGAAACCAGACTTAGGGAATGGGACTGTGAGGCCTGTGCAGCACCCCACACATCCCCATGGCTGGAGCACTAAGCGGGTTTGGAGGAACAGGTGGAGGTTTAGGTGGGAAGATCAATCAGGCCAGATTATGTAGGTCTCAGTGTTTTTCTACTCCACTCTTTAGTCAATGGGACTCCCTGGAACATTTTTAAGCAAGGAATAACTGGTCAGATTGGTGTTTTGGAAAGTAAACTTTCTTAGCATTAAGGAAAACTGTTGGTGGTAAGGGACAGGGGCAGGAGTAGCTAGGGGCAGAGAAACAATTTAGGAAGCAGGTGAGGGATAAAGAGGACCTCAACAAGGCTAGAAGACAATGGGGAGTGTAGAAGAGGAAATGGATTCTGAGATAATATTAGAAGGGATTGACAAGTCTTGGTGGCTCCCTCAATGTCTGGTTAAGAGACTGGACAAGTCTTGGAGGATGCTGAGCTTTCTACTTTAGGCAACTGTACTGATGGTGATATAATCGACAGACAGGAAAGGAAAAGCAAAATCCTCCACTGATGGTAGCTCTCATTGCCTCATGTTTGTTTCTACACCACCTAACAGATATTACTGAATAAATGAGTACATTTGTCAGTGTATTTGACCTCATTGACTCCAAGTTCAATAACAAGGTGGTACCTCAAGACAGAATTTAAATATTGTTTTATGAAAAACTTTGTGGACTGCACATAACTGACCCTTAATAAAGCAACAATCTAAAATCTAGCCCAATTGTTGAAAATACTACTGGCACATTTTGGAAAAATCTATAGTTGGTATATTCTTCAAGAAACAAAGCTGTCAATAATAGAAAGAAGAGTAAAGAGAGTAAAAAGAATTACAAACAAACTAAAGTTATTTTTAATTAACAAATCCATTTTCACTAAAGTGAAATGATTTAATTGTATGTCTCCATTTAAAAACTGTCTTCCTGTGTGGACAGGACCCAGGTGTCTAATACTGTGATCTTTAAACAACTCTAAATATTACTTTAATATCAGTAAAACTGAAAATTTAGAATGCACATCACCTATTACATGAACACAGACACACATTTCTTTCTGCCGTCATCAGAACTGAGCAGTAGATTCTGACACAGTTAGAGGAATCCTCCATAATATGCAAACAAAATACTTAAAATCAAACATTTTCTCTGGCCTTGACGCATTTGGCTCAGCTGGTTGGAGCATCACCCTGCAACACAAAAGGAAGCTGATCCAATTCCCGGTCAGGGCACCTGCCTGGGTTGCGGTTTGGTCTTTGGTGGGGACACCTACAGGAGGCACCAGATCGATGACTCTCTCACATCGATGTTTCTCTCCTTCTCTTTCTTCCTCCCTTTCCCCTCTTTGAAAATAAACGCATAAAGTCTTAACAATGTTTTTCTATGTATGTAAAATTAATACACAAATACATATTTTAAAGAGCCCCAGATCCAGTATTTTGGGGAGCAGGATGCGAACATGAGTGTTTGTCACTATTGTTAGGCCTGTGGAGGAGTTCGAACCCCAGCCCCTTCCCTGTCTGCGAGCACACAGGGAACAACTTATCCTGGAATCACTGTTTGACCTCCAAGGAACAGTGCATGTCATCGCAGGGCCAAAGTGCTGGCAAAACATTTATCTAGATGAAAGACCTCAAGCAGTTAACCTGCTCAGCAGAGGCAACGCAACCAGGCAACAGGATAATGACCTCTATCCAAATGTGGAAGGTACATCAATTTAATACCCTGACAGCCTGACAAAAGATGATGGCAGCTCAGCAGGAAGACATTAGCCATGATAACGCAGGGCACTGTATGTGAAAAGAATGAATTATAAAGCACAATGCTATTTGGACCGAGTAGGAATTTTTCTTTCCAAACCAACCTTATATTTAGGACAGTAGTCATGTCTAAAGCCTCTTTCCATTCTTTTCTACCTGAAGAACACCCTGATAAAAGTAAAGAGGCAGTGTGGATTAAAGCAATAGCTTAAACACACCGACTTTCCTAACTAACCCAGGAGATGCTGCACCTGATTCCTGGCAGGCTGGTTACTGTCTCCGAGTGGGAAAATCTGGGTGTTGGTAAATGGCTTAACCCATTTGAAAAAGAATGGTAACTCAAATAAGTGTGGACAAAACCAGGCTGATTGCGTGTGTTATTTTATTTTGAAAGGGAGACGGCAGGCGTACGGGTGCTTTGGATTTTCAGCTGTACAATTTCTCCACTACAAATTCAGTTTAGAAAAATTAATTTTAGAGGACTAGCATGATCACGCTTGTATGTTTATTCAAGGACCTTTCCTCTGTGACAGGGTTTCAGCCTGTGAGGTTTTCTCTACACATGGCAGGCAGCTGTCAGAACCAGTGTGAGGGGTGAAAGGGCAGCCCAGCTGCTCTGTTAAATCACGGGGTTCCATCAACATCTCAGAATTCCTGCCGAGTGGGAGCTGGGAGACCGCAGATTAGAGTACACTGGAGTGTGTATATTAGGTCACTCAGTGTCTATCAAAGCGATATCACGCCGGCGAGCTGTACAATAGATTTTACTGTGTTCCGTTCAAAGAAAATGCAAGGAAAGTGGACATGTGTGCAGCAGACCACAGCCGAACATTGAATTCTTCTTGTCTTTAAATGGATGGATTTATTATCCACAAGATGAATGAAGAAGGGGGACACAATCAATAGCTTTGGAAATCATGCGAAGCTGGTGGTTTTATTCAGTTCTTGGAAATGACTGTTCTGCAGACATGGGATGAAGCAGGAGTCCAGAGCCCGGAACAGCTAAGGGGCTGAAATCGAGGTCCTGTGCAATTGAGGGCTGGGTTGTGGCTGTGGCCCTGGACCATGAACTTGTTTGATAATCTTGGATAGTCACTTCACCATGGTTTCATAAAACTTCAGTGTCCTCATTTAAAAATTGGAAATAATAATGTCTTATTATTCCTGATTTATCTACCTCCCCAAATGGGTAAACAAAAAATGAACTCTTAAATGATAAAGGACTTCTAAAAAGTTGAAAAGAAAGCAGCATGATGGTATAATGTGTGATATTTAAGAAATATTTAAGAAATGAAATGTAACTCATATCAAAGTATATTTGGTTTATATATAAAAATAAACACTATCTATTCTTTCTATATTTAATTCTTTTTAACAAAGTAAAATATATGTTCCTCAAAGAATCGTGTAGTTTTTAATAAGATAAGGGATATAAGGTGACTAGCAACATGCCTGACAAGTATAATGTTGAAAAGGTTAAATAATTTATTTTATATTTTATTTCTCAATTATGAGTTCTGCAAGGTACTCCTTGACTGTGATAAGTACATACAGAATTTATTTTTAAAAAGATTTTATTTATTTATTTTTAGAGAGAGTGGAAGGGAGGGAGAAAGAGAGGGAGAGAAGCATCAGTGTGGGTTGCCTCTCATGTGCCCCCTATTGGGGACCTGGTTCCCAATCCAGGCATGTGACCTGACTGGGAATTGAACTGGAGACCCTTTGGACCCATAGGCTAACACTCAGTCCACTGAGCCACACCAGCCAGGGCATACCTGAATTTATTAACAATAGCTAACACTAGTAAAATGTTGATTATGTACCAGGTACTGTTCTAACCACTTCACAAAATTAATTTATCCAAGTCACATAACCATATATAAAGTGGCTGTACTTTCATCAGATTTTAGGCTTGATACGCATCTTACATAAAAAAATATCAGACTCTGCATTATGATTTTCCTTTGTGTTAAATACATTTTCTAATCTTATAAAATTTCATACCAGCCCTGGCTGGTATAGCTCAGTAGATTGAGCATGGACTGCGAACCAAAGGATTGCCAGTTCAATTCCCAGTCAGAGCACATGCCTGGGTTACAGGGCCAGGTCCCCAGTGTGGGGCATGTGAGAGGCAACCACACATTGATGTTTCCCTCCCTTTCTTTCTCCCTCCCTTCCCCTCTCTCTAAAAATAAATAAATAAAATCTTTAAAAATATTTCATACCATATGGAATAGATACTACTCTGCACATTTTTCAAGATGAGAATTTATTTCCCCCAAAGTTAGGTGATTTTGCAAAGCAACTGAGTAGCAAACCCAGGATTCACTCACACACACACACACACACACACACACACACACGTGTGTGCATGCACACACATACACACCCTTGTATGGTCCTTATCATGCTGCACTATCTCTCTGCATCTGAGGCCCACAACCCCCACTGTGGGAGCAACATCATGGTGTTCACCAGGCTGATCTGGAATCCACAACCGAGATATCCAGTTGAGACCTAGTAAGTCACCTAGAAAATCGCTCAAATGCAACATGGCATTGAGACTGGGTTCATATTGGAACCTTGGCCCTGTCTACACTGTAGCAGTCAGCAGGGCAGTTACTTGAAAAGACACCTATGGCCGCATGTCTACCTTCAACCAGGTGAACTGCACCTTCAAATGTACTTCTAACATTTGCCACTGTGAATGCAGAAAATCTATGTAATAAGGCAAATTCAGGGACCTTTGTCTTTTTCTTTTGTTTTAATTAGAAATATTTTTCATCATTGCTTGGAAATATGTCTGAAAAAATGCTTAAAAGAGTAAAGAAATTCTTAGATTTGATTCCATTTTATCTGTTACTGTGAGTGGGTGACAAAAGAGAGTGTGAAATACAAATAGGCATATACAGAGCTGCGTGTAACAGCTTTGTAGCATTCCCTTCAATAAATTCAGAGACTGTCTTTGTAGCTAGTGACCTTTTAGGGGTAATTTAAAATAAGAACTCAAGAGACACAGTATAATTTGTCTATACCAAAGACCCAATTATAATTCTCAGCCTCAGCTTTCATGGTTACTTCTCAAAATTCAGTGTAGGTGAGCAAGAGCTGAAAATATTCCTCTTTCCCAGATAATATTCTGAAGTGAGGATGTGGGTGCTTCCTTCCCAAGCCCTTGTGAATGGATGCCCTCATTGGTGATTGATTCTTTAATGAGATTCACTAGCAGATCCAGGAGCAGAGGCTGCCCAGCTCTCTAAATTTGAATAAGTGATCAATTCAGACACATATTGAGCCGAGTTGTTGGGACAGGGCAGTGAAACCAGGGAGCATACTGGATGAATAACAAAAACCCAAATTCAGATGCATGTACAAACACAGCATCCATACTTGGAGACCTTATAAACAAACAGAGAAAATGCCACCTCATTTGGAAGGTAAAAGCAGCCCTAACTTTCAGCTCCTAGGCTGGATCAGCGTCTTACTCAAAAACATAAGGCTCTGTATTATGATTCTACTCTAGGTTAAATTCATTTTCTAATCTTGCAAAATGTGAACAACCCAACTGCCTTCTACCAAACAATTTCATTTCACAGATTTTGCCATCAGTAGGGCAGATACAGGCTGCTGCATTGCTCTAAAAACTAATTAAGAGGCACTTCAAGTGTAGCCTCTTTGCAAGGCCATCCTATTTATTTATAAATTTGATTAATTCTGAAGCCAGTTGCTGCTCAATGGTGTATTCATGTTCAACTAGGTCAGGTCCGCTGGGATGGTGTTTGGTCTCACACAGCAGGCACACAGCGCCTGTGCGGGCAGCAGGCTCGAGCTACCGAGCGCACTTCCTCTCCGAAGATTTGACTACATGAATTTGTTAAGGCTTTTGTGAAAAAAATCTACATAGAAATTCAGATATGCATTTCATAAGTCTCTCTGCATGAGGCCTTCCACACATAAGGCTGTCACTGAACACATTGCGTCCTTGTGAGAAAAACCGGCACTGGGCAAACGGTCCATTTGTGATTTGTGGGGCCTGGTTGGGTTAACAGTGAAGGGCACCAACAAACACAAGTGAGGGAAACACTAAAAATGACTCCTCTACATCACCTTGGTTTTCTCAAAAAGTATGCACTTGCTGACCTAGCCTGTAAACCACAAATTTTCAAGCATGCTATAATAGAATAAAGTTTGGTATAATATAGACTTAGGTGAGATAAAAAACACTCATGTTTTTATTTCCCAATAATGAAGTAATTGACTAACTTTGGTAATAAAAATGCTGTAGAGTGAACTACGGCACTTTTTTGAAAGAAAAAAGAAATGCAGAGGCATTTGACATTTAAAACACTAATGTGAAAGAATCCTTGCAGCCCTATGCTCACTGCAGCATTATTTATAGTAGCCAAGATATGGAAGCAGCCCAAGTGCCCATCAGTAGAAGAGTGGATGAAAAAGTTGTGGTACATATATACAATGGAATATTACTCAGCCATAAAGAAGAATGAAATCTTATCATTTGTGACAGCATGGATGGACCTAGAGGGTATTATGCTAGTACAATGAGTTGGACAGAGAAAGACAAATGCCACATGACTTCACTTACATGTGGAATCTAAAAAACAATATAAACAAATGAAAAAGAAACAAACTCATAGATACAGACAACAGACAGATGGTTTCCAGAGGCAATAGGGGTTGGAGACTAGGTGAAAAAGGTGACGGGGTTAAGAAGTAAAAATTGGTAGTTACAAAATAAGATACAGGGATGTATAGTACAGCATAGGGAAAGGAGTCAATAACGTTGTGATAATTATGTATGATGCCAGGTGGGGACCTGAACCGTCGAGGGACTGCTTTGTAAAGTACATGATTGCCCAACTACCATGCTGTACACCTGAAACTAACATGAAATAATATTGATTGCAATTGAAAATAAAATAAAAAAATAAAACATTCCAAAGCACACCAACATTCTTGCTTCTCCTTTTAGAAAAGGAGTATGTGACTTACTTTGGGAAGTATTTGAGCCACCCCCCAGGGGCCGGGTAAACTGACAAACATGTGGGATGTCCAATTTCTCAGTCTCCCCACTCTCTCACTTTACTGCATGGAATGTGAGTGGTATTCATTCTGCTTTGAATCTGTTTTGAGCCAGGACTCACTGATGACCTCACATAGAATATTAGAGTTGAAAGAGCATCTGGGGACCCAACACTTTACCCTTATTTTACAGAGGGAGAGCCAGGGGCCTCTTAGAGATTGTGACACACTCCAGGTCACAGCTAGTTGGTGACAAGGTTAGATTTAGTTCCAAACCCACATCTTTGGACTCCTAATATGGCGTCCTTCACCCTCGCACCCTAAAGGCGATGAAACACAGTTATGACACAATTCCTTAGAGTTCCTATGTCAGCACGTGATTGTTAGATGTACACGGTTGACTGTGAATTCTCTGAGGATGGAAGAAATGTGCAGCAATGTAAATGTCACAGGCCTGGAAGTAATCAAAAGGAAGCTGAATGGTAGATACTACTGTGCATAATGCTTGCAACATATCTGTGGTCGGTTGCAATGTATTATTAGAGCTTGGGTTTTGTTGTGACTGTATGAACCAAGCCACATAGGGAATGCTGAAGAATGATCACAAAAATACCTTCCTTCCCTACCGTCCCTCAAGCAGCAGGGATCAAATAACTCTTTCTCAGCTGTCTGTCTTTTAAATAAAAATATCTCCTTCACTCTACATATATCTGTGGTAAGTTGGTGTTTGCTTCCTCTTCTCGGTTATAGTCTATTTTTTAGATCCCAGCCTTGGGTCATGCAAGGGATACTGGGACTAGAAAGGGAGTGACATGATGTTTTACAAACTTATCTTGGATTTCTTCAGTATATCACTGTTTTTGTTCCATAAAGGCAGGCAGTGTTGAGCAGGCAGGCAGAAAATGGTCTGCAATTGGGTACTGGGCTTGCAGAATCAATGGCCCCCAGTCTTGATACTTGAAGGGCTTTCCACTTCAAATGCGGCAGTTTCCATCTGCATTTTGGGCCAGCTGCTATAATGCCAACAATGGTGCAATAATGGTGCATTTCATTCATCTGCAACCCACCCAAGTCTCTCTACATTTATCTAGGAAATCATAGAGCTAGATGAGACTTGGAGGAGGCATCTTTGGTCCAATGTACTTCCTAACAGCATACAAAGTTCCCAGTTCCTTTACCCTGACTCTGGCTGGCCACTTGCTGACTGGACATGTTTCTGATTCTTACTTTGTCCCATCTAGCCTCATGTGTAAAATGGGTATAGGTAATAATATTCTCTCTCTTAGGATTGTTCTGAGGATTGAATGAGTAGAACCTGGTATATAAGCACTATATAAATATTAGTTACTGTAATTATTATTTTCACTCCACAAAGTTAAGATTTCCTCATAGTTTTGAAACTCAGCTGGCTGTAACTGCTTTCACATCAGTGTAGGAATAGCTTATTAAGCTAATGAACATCATGTGGCTACACCATAATTGATTCAACCACTCACCTATTGTTGGACTTTGAGTGTTTCCAATGTTCTGCTATGTAGATAATGTTGTATGCTACCTCCACTAATAGTAATCTATCCTTATAGCTTCCTTATGAGGTAGATGTTCTTAATATTGTCATTTCCCAAATAAGGAAACTAAGACTCACACAATAAATATATAATATGATCACACAACTAGGTAAGTGGTATATGTAAAATTCAGGCCCATGCTTTTGGATCCCTTCTATCTAAAATTTTTCTTATATGGACCATCTCATCCCTCAACAATTGAGAATAACTGCAGTGTCATTTTCCCCTTGGGCCCAAACTCCTCAATTTAAAACCCTTGACCTATTACTAGGAATACCCACATTGCAAAATCACCAGCAACTTCATGAAACCTTATACTGGCTTCTGAAGGACCTGGGCACTTCCTTGTACCAATTCATTCCAGACCACTTTGACCAGCAAGACACGGAGTGGACACGAACAGCCCGAAGAGAGAATATAATGACATTGCAGCAAGAAGACCTTCCCTGCTGCTTTCACCTGCTATGGGCTTGTGCGGCATGCTCAGTAAGACCTGACTAAATGCCTGGTTGTTCAGGAGGGAAATTCCTGTCCTCGCTATTGGGAGCAGTATGAATGAATCACACAGGTGCACTTTTAAGAACATACAGATATATTTGGCTTTTTGAAGATAGAAATAATAACTGAGGAACAATTATGTGAGTACACTAAGTGTATAATTTGTATTATCGCATATGTAATATTTCTCAGAGAAGGGAGTCTGGAATGGCTTTGACCACACTACACATCCAAGCTAGGGCTGTCCCCCCTGACTACCTGTCCCTTCTCCAAGAGGACCTATAGCTATAATAATAATGGCTAAAATTCATCGTTCATTTACTATGTTCCTGACACTATTCTAACTACTTCATATGTACTAATGCCATTTAATCCTCACAACTACCCTATGAAATAGATACAATTTTCATTATTACTATTATTTCCCCATTTTATACATGAAGGACTAGAGGTGCAGGAAGGGTAAGTAACTCCTTCAGATTACAGTCAGCAAGTGGTAAGGCCAGGATTTGACCCTGGCAGCCAGATCCTGGGGCCTTTGCTCTCTGTCACCAGCCTGGGCCTATATGTGCCCTTGATCCCTGGCTCTCTTGCCCTCCGCCCTCCCAGCTCAGTTCATGGCAACCTCCTTCCATCCAGTCCTCACGTTTGTTCCTCAGCGGGTACCTTCACACGGCACTCCCCCAGCCCGAGACCTCTTAGTCCGCTACTGCCTACCTCCCCCTCGCTCTCGTTTTTCTACCTGTTCTGTGGAACCTTCCCTGAGAGTGAAAATAATTTAAATGTATCAGTGAAAGAGAAGAAAAATCACTTCCCCTAAACACAAAGCTTAAATTACTACTAGGAATACATGGAGAAGAAATATTTAATATAAAAAATGAAAAAGTTCTCATTAACACAAACACATATTTTCAGAGAAATCAGTGCTTAAAGAGACCACTGCAACTAGTAAAATGGCTTACACATGCATAAATAAGTGTGCACTGAGTGACTGGCTGAGGCCAACCTGGAACCATGGAATTTGGAGTTGGATGTTTCTGTTGGATTGCTTTAAGATGCTCTTCTGAAAGAAAGACCATCTTATTAGAATGTATATAATCTAATGTTTCCACGTGTTATAAAGTTCTCCATGGAGGGTTTTCTGATAAGTCTGTCCACGCAAGTGTCACTTGCCCATCCATCAAAGAAGGCTGTGACTGTTCTTTTACATGCCCTGCTTTTACCAGTTTTTTAAAAAATAACATACATTCAAGATACCAAGAGAAAAGTTAATCTTTTTAAAGTATCAAGCTTGGAGAAAGCAAAATAGCTAATTTGCTTTCTTAACTTTTGTAGAGATTTTATTACTTTAGCGTTATATAAAAAATGTACTTATAGTTCATGCTGACATGCCATTTTATGAACTGTTAATAGAAATTACTGACTCACAAATTGAGGGAAAAAACTAAGACCAGTATTTTATTTATTATGTTCTAGCCATGTGCTGAATGCCAAGAAGAATTTAACAGCATCTATGGCTTTGTTGTTTTAATATTCAGTTTATTTTGCAATTATATCTCGGATTTTAAAAGTCATTTTAGGCTCCTTGGTTTTATTTATTAAATACAAGCTGTTGCCTCAAACTGTTTTGAAACTGTAAAGGCAAGGAGTAATTTGAAAGGTCATCATTAAAATTATGAAGTTGATGACTTCATTGTAAAAACATGATTTTGGTACCTTTCTTTCACACCTGTTTCAGGACTAACCTACCACAGAAATAGCTTGTGCAGTTACCTAGAATCAACATACATTAAGTCCTCAACATTGTTGATAGTTCCATTACTTTCAACAAAACAACTATGCATAAGGAAAGCAATTTTACCATAGGTTAATTGATATAAACAAGAGTCAAGTTAGTGTGGCATCTCATCAACATTATAATACAATGACATTGAACAAAAAAGAGTGTTATTCAAGCATCTGCTGTATAAAGTTAATTTTCACTGTGCTCTGGTATTCTAGAAAAATGAGCAATAAACCTTACATTTTGGGAACCACACCCGTCAGATTTTTCTTGGCATATAATAGATGTACACATATATGTAAATTATATGGAGACTGACTTGATTTATAAAAGAAGTGAAGTCAGAATTTTGGCTTTACCTTCCACTCTAAGAAATGCACGCTCTAGCATCTGCCTGAGCTGCCTCGTCATACCCTACCTGTTTCACCCCGATTCTGTGGGGGATAGCTCCTGCCTGAATCTTGTCCCCCCACCTATTTCTAACCCACAATATGCATTTTCCTACTGACTTGTCCAGATCCAGCTCAAATTCTGCCTCCACTGAGCCTTCCAAGCCAGGAGCAGTGTCCCCACGTCCAGGATACTGACACCCATGTCAGTATCTCTTCACATTGTCTTTCCATGGCTGACGTGGTCTCCTTATCTCCTTGCCAACTAAAATGGTAACTCCTGCAGATCAGCGACTCTGCAGACTGCTAATAATTTATCTTCGTATTTTATATGAATTTGTGAGCTGCCATCAATCACATAACAAATGACTGAAAGCTTATGAAAGGATTATAAAATTAAAAATTGTAGATGGTCACATATGGCCTGTAGGAGCAATTGCGTTATTGTGTAGTGATACCTTGTACTCTGTCAAATTTGTAGCATCCTTGTATGTAAGTGGAGCTAATAAACACATTATAACAAAGGACATTAACAATAAGAACATAGCAAGTATAGAATATAGCAAAAGATGTTGGAAATAGATGAGAAAAATCTTTAAAAATACACACAGTGCAGAGCAAGCACTTGATCACCTGGAAACCTGGACAAGTGAAATCAATAGATAACTACAAACTAAATTTTAGCTATAGTTTCAATCATCTGTTGAAATGGACATTTCTGTATAAGTTAACTCTAGGCCACAAGTTGCTTATTTGACTTTATCCCTCCTCGCTGTCATAACCCAATCTTTATATTACCCAGATAGTAGCTGGAACTTTCCTGCCTTTAAGTCTGGGTAAAGAGGGCAGGGAGCCTCCAATTCCTCAGCCCCCAGTCCGTGGAATTGGGAGCCCAAAGTCTCCAAGACGTTTCTAACTGGCAAGGACAGGGGTGTGGCTTATGGTCTCAGGGCTCTCCCCACCCCCCAGGACACGCGCACTGGCATTCCGCTCGCAGTCCAAGCTCAGTGACACTGGTTGAAGATCTGGCAAAGGCAGAGCCAAGAGCACGTGGTCTATTACTGCCTAGATGGCTCCTTTCTCCCTATTATCTTCTGGTCATTCTCTCCATCCTGGATAGAGTAATTCAGGTTTTCAAGAGGGAAGTTTGCTACCATCTCACTCTCCCAGCTAGGTGAATCTCATTTTTAAAAGAAACCTCTAATCAATATTTCTCAGACAAAAGTAGTGTCCTTGAGGCTAATTCTGATTAGCTGTTCGACAAAAACATGTCTCCCCATTACACTAATGTTCTAAGAAAGTAGTACACGGTCAAAAAGCTGGAAACCGGGGGAGAACCGGGAGCTCATCTGCCCTGCCGCCCGAACCTTCCCTCGCCACCCGTGAACAAAGCTCAGGTGCCCTGTAAACACCACTGCGGGCAGACGCTAGACCCCACCATCAAGCTGCATTGGGAACCTCCTGTTCTGGGCTGGTACCCCCAGTTTTGGCCCACTGTATGTCTTCTGGATTCTTCCCTTCTTTTTTTGTAGACTCTCAGTTGTGATGCGCAACTCAGACTTATGTCCAGTTTTGTCTCCCGTCCTCCCTCCTGAGGCCCGTGGGCCAGTGTCACATCTCCTTGCTCCCAGCACAACCTCCACTCACATCCATCCAGGCAGCAAGCTTGGGGCAGTGCTTTCGATAATATGGTTCTACTTTAGATTTCAGATATCATGTTCAAATATCCAAGTGTTCATGATTCGTATAATGGTATGCTATTCATCTTTGCAGTAGGCTCTCTTTTTCAGCGAGACATTAGGCGGAAAGGAGGGTCAGTGACTTTACCTTAGAAAATCACAGCAGACGACAGCGTCACCATGCTGAGCCCTTTAGTGAGCAGAGCAGTCTATGGCCGTGAGGCTGTCAGATACGAGCCTCGGAAGTGCTCCATTCCATACCTCCCAACCACCTTCATTGTTCTTGGCAAAGCTGTCTCCACAATTTGTTTTTAGTTAGAAAACACAATATCCCGTAGTCATGACACCAGGCCAGCATTTTCTGTGCTTCCAGTTAAAGGAAATATAAAGATGCCAGAAATTATTGCCCAAGCAGCACTGTTTTTCATTAGAAGGGTAGTTTTAGAGCCTAGTTACTGCACTATCAACTCTGTATTGTTCTGTTACCATGAAGCACAAGACTGAAATAGGCGTTTTTTCTTCTCTATCAGCAGCATATAATATTTATTGGGTATTAAAGAAAGAGTTCACAGATATTTAAAGTTTTTCTCCTCCTGAGAGAGGCACATCATTGAGAATGTAACATAAATTCCATTCTCTCTTGGAGCTCTGAAGTTTAAGGATGTAATTTTTCTGAGTTGCTTCAGAATAGCCAGGACATTAAATAGCCCCTTCCCACCCCACCCCACTCCGTGACCTGGCTATGTCTGAGCTGGAGAAAGACGTCACCGCTTTGCTCGTCAGTTTTCTTGCCCCGGTCAGGGCAGAAGGCTCGCACACTCGTACACCTGTCTTGGAATGGCCGCTCATAGTCCTCCTTTTCTACAGCAGTTTGCAATATAACGTAACTTATCTTGGAAAGGACATATTGCTTTTCAGAGAAAACTGCTCAGAAATTAGAGAACATTTCCCAGTCCATTTCTATGTAAGCTGTGACCAAGTCCACATCTCCAAAGGAACACGTCTAGAAGTGCCAGAGCCTGACTGGATGCCAAAAACGTCTGTGTTTGACAAATGGCTATCAGGAGAGAAAAAGAAAGTTTCCTGGGAGCTGTGGAACTCACCACGGCTTTGGAGAAGGAGAGCCACATCACAGATGGTAAGTGCCAGAGCAGATGCTTTGGTGGCCACGATGAACTCCAGATTGCCAACCAGGGGTGTCAAATCCAGAGTGCTCACATTCTGCATTGGATTGCTTTTGGAGGACAGGGATCGCAGCTGCTATTGACTGTTCATGATGTGACAGGAATCATAGACCCATCGGCCCAACCACCCTATGGGAGTGCTGAGCACTTTCCACGCACCAGGTAAGCACTGGTCTAAGTACCCTCAAGGACCATCCCACTCACTGCTCATCACAATGAGCTATGGAGATGATTACTATCACTGGAGATAGGAAATGGGGACTCTGTTCCCAAGGCCACAGAGTTGGGCTTTGGAAACAGAATTCTCGATGGCCATGCCACACTGCCTTGCTGCCTCTCAGGTAATAAGGCATCGACGGCTCTTCTCTCTTATGTAATTCTCCGACAGTTTTGTAAGATGAGTGTTACTATCCATACTTGGAACTGAAGAAAACTAGCCTCCGAGAGATTTAGGGACTTGCCCGTGGACACCCAGTTAGCAGAAACATGTTGCTGGGATTTGAGCCCAGGTCTGTAAGAATCTGAAGTACAGCTAGGAGCCCTGTGTGTGTGGCTTCTGCAGGACAAGCCACAGCGAGCCTCTTGCTTGTCATGGACAAAAGCTGATTGTGGCCAGGGTCCAGCGGCTCATATCCCCAAATCTCCGCAAACATGAGATCATTTTAGTTAGACTGTCTTTCATTCTCACACACATCTCTTCTTCTTACAGAGAAAACTCGAAACATGTGATTCAGCAACTTCCCTGACGAACTTTACCCTCCCTCCTAATCTGGACCCAAGTTCACAACTCCCTTTCCACATTTTTCACTGTTTGAAATGTTTTTGAGCACTTAAGACACCTCAGTCACAAGGGTAAAAATTAATCACTGGAGATATGTAATGCACAAAATATGGAAATGATAGCTGCTTATAATAAAATGTAGGCTGTCTCATCCAAACGAAGGCCAATCCAAAAATGGCGAGTCAAACTGCTAACATTTCCTCAAGTGCTATTTGCATGTTCTTTACTTTTGTCTCCAGCGCTTGCAAGGGTCTGCCCAGGCTCCAAGTGGAGGCTGTGCCAAGAAGCTCAACGTTAGTGCTTTCAAATGCACAGAATGTGATGGGAATCTCATTTGAAACCATATGGCTTTTCACAAATGCTCCAAATGGTCACTACTCAAAGGTACAAGATTTTAAAAACCACCCTGCCACCATTAAAATATATGAATAAATAAATGATGGCAATGACTTCCTTTTCCCTACTGAATTTGTGGATGGGTTGAGGACTATGAATCGCTTCTGTTCTGTGGCTGATTTTCAGTTCAGATAACTCATCTTTATTCATTTCCTTTCAGTCGTGATGGGCCATATTGAGAGCAGCTGTAGGCAAGAGAAAAAAAAGGATCTCCTCACTCCCTCCTTCAAATTGTTGTCAAACAGCCCTTATAAAAGAATCCATCTGGGATCAGTGCTGTGCTGGGCACCCAAGAAATAATAGGAAACAGGAGAAAAAAAAACAGTTTAAGCCGAATCTAACAAAGAGATTTAATAATTATCCACCCACATGTTTTGGGAAAAATCAACCTCAGGATGATTTAATGCAAAGTCAGATATACCAGACCCACAGGAAAATAACATCTCAAATTAAATTCAGAAGGAAGACAAAGCAAAGTGTACGTTAAAGGTGATGGGGAACCCCAGTAGGCAGGTAACCAGTAACAAGAAGTCTGGTAGCCAGTTCCAGTAAGAGCCACACAAGTTAGAAGGTGATAAGTGAGTGCCAATAAGCTGAGCCTTAAAATGCAAGAGTGAAAATGGCCATGGGAAAACCACTTGCACACAGTGGGATAAAATAAGACGATTTACATTCGTGATTGAGTTTTTATATCTGAAAAAGTCTTTCCAGGATTACACAGCAAATGAATTGGGGATCAAAAAACACTCAGTTTTGTTTTGTCTTTTTAAATTTTGGATACATGATGGATATTTTTTGGATTAAGCTTGGTCTGAATTAGGAAGTAAATGCTTTTAACATTTTACTTAAAGTGATTTCATCTGTTTTATTATATAAACCCAACAGAAATCTTGTTTATGGATCATTCTACTATACTTAATGACACAAAAATGGCTTCAGTTTCAAAGGAGAGACTTGGCAAGTGATTACTGCATAAAATATTGCAGCCTTGTTTATTTTACAGCATTTTTGTTCCTGCATTTTTAATGCTTACATGAACCAAATGCTTAAGCAACTGCGCCGAATGAACATGGTGAGGGAGAAATGGAGGTTTGTTCATCTGTGAATTGGATGACTAACTGCTCTGCAAGTTTTCTTGTAACTTATAACTGACATAGTAAAAGAGAATCCTAAGTAATGTTTGAAGATGTCCAAGAAAACCTGACTAAAATTCACAAAGAATGTTTTAAAAAACTAGAAGGAAAATCCACAAAAAAGAGCCATCATAGAACACACAAAGAAAGTTCAAACTCTCTTGCCTTCAATTGATGAACTACATTTAGTAACGGTTTTTCTTCCCCATCGTGTCTGAACTCTCTGCCATTTGGCACTGCAGAAGCCCCTCTCCTCTGTGACATTACCCCTCCCTGGAACCCACAATTCGATCCTCTGTCTGCCTCTGCAATGGCATCTTCTCGGTCTCCACAGCTGGTTTCCCTTCCTTCCTGCCACACCCCAGCTCCACCCACTGCCAGCAGTCCGGGATCCTAGGCCTTGCTTGCTCTCTCCACCCTCACTTTTCCTGGAGTCCATCCACTTCTGCTTGGCAGGTCCCTTCTGATCATTCCCACATTGACATGTCCTTCCTCATTCTCCACCCTGTAACCTACGGACACCAAGCAGCCGATGTCCCTCTCCTGCTGCATCACCTTCGGTATGGTCACAGCCACCTCTACCACTGAGAGATGCACACCTCTGGATGGCTGAGGTTTAAAACCTCTGATTCGTTTGTAACTCTTTTCTTCTCCTTTGGCTGGGACAGCCCATCAGTCCCTGAGTTCTACTGATTTGTCAAAGGTTTCTCTCTGTGTATGTTTCCTCTCGGTCACTGAATATAGGTTCTCATCACTTCAAACCTAAATCACTGTCATAATAATACTAACAACAGCTCAGTGATGTTGGTTATTCAGTGCCAAGCACTGCTCTAATTGCTTCATGTTAATCACAGGAAGGAACCAAAGCATGGACATGAACTTATCATACCCCAAGGACAGCCAAGATTAGAACCAAAGCCATCTGATCTTAGAATTCTTCAGCACTACATTGAATGCCTTCCCGCAGAATCTTTCATCCACACCATGTTGCTCCCTACATCCACTTTATTTTTCTAAAATAGTGTTTTCCGTGTGCCACTGTGTATGAGTAACCACAATTATCCATACCTGTTGGCTTAAAATCTGAGTTAAAATGTCTGAAAATTTATCTTATATAAATAATTAGTAATGTGTGGGAAGATTTATATATGGGGATCTTCACTACAAGGTGATTTATAATGGTTCAAAGTTGGAAGCCACTTTATTGTTGGACCGATGGTTGGCTAAATAGAACTGTGGCACATTCATATGAGGGAATACACATCATTAAGAATGATATCATATAAAGAAAGAATGGCATTGCAGAAGAGTGTAGAAGAGTATTTGATGACATGTGAAAATGATCAAGATTTACTAGGTGAAAAAATTATAAAAACAATATTGTAATAACTATGATGTATGGTGCCAGGTGGGCACCAAAAATATTGGGGGGAGCACTTTGTATGGTAGGTATTTGTGCCTGACCCTTGCAACTGCACACTTGAAACTAATACAAAATAATATTGAATGTAAACTGCAACTTAAAAAAAACCACATCGTGTGGTTTTTTTAAATTAAAATTAAAAAAATTAAAAAAAATTTTTTAAATTAAATTAAAATAAAAAAATTTAAAAAATAAGTTATATGGAGTAATCTAAAGTATGAATACAATTTTTTAAAAGAAGCAAACACAACCCTTCAAACCCCCAAACACGGCAATATAGCAACTAAAACTATTTCTCAGGTACTAGGACCTAAGGGACTTATTTTCATGTTTTTCCAATATTTTACAATGAATCTATAATACATGATAATCAGAGTCTCCTCCCATGATAAATGCTATTTTAAAAATAACATTCTAATCCCAAGACTTTTATGGTGTCATTTCCCTGCTCAGTGACATGACAATAAACACTTACTCTCTGTGACATTGGGCTGAAAGTTTTCCTGCCTCCAGTCCAAGCCCTTTATGTGGGGCAACTTGTTGGTTCTTCAGTCCCAACCTTTGCATTTTGCCAGGAGCATGTTGATCCCAGCCAGACTGGCCTCTTCATTATGCCTCCCTCCACCATCCCCTCCCAGCCTTGCAGTTGATCAGGGTCCAGCCAGAGCCCCACTCCATCACTCACCTCTCAGAGGCACAGATGCATCAATTTCTCCATTGGATTTTTAGAGGATAACTTGGATTGACTTATAAACGTTTGGTACCTCTTCCTAATTTTACCATGTGTGGAAAATGGCCCACTCAACCTGGGGGCCATGTAGTTATTACAAAAAGTCACCATCACCATACACAGAGCAGGCAAATGGCGTTAATAATGCTTCCCACATTTATGCACTCTTTTCTTATTTATGTGCTGGTCTTAGTTGCTATCCTGTCTCCTACATGACATTTTTCACATTTGGGCTACAGCACTTCCCACCTAAATTAAGCTGAGATATTTACATGTATGTCTCTCTTGCTCAATTGTCAGCTCCTTTAGCTAATTAATAACATTAGCTAATTAAGTTTTACAGACCCGACACATAATAATAAGTATCTATTGAATGAATTATAAAATTAGAGGAAATGGGTGAACCTGTATCTAAAATAAATATAAGATACTGGAGGAAAATCCTGGAAGCAACTTTCACATGACTTATAACTAGAATATAACACCAACACCAGAAATGATTAAAATCTCCAACAGTGAAACTAGTAAAGCTAAAAAAATATGTCCTATGTCTACTTAGCTCTACCAGATATCCAAGAGATGAATAAAAGTTAACCTGAAATATAATATAGATTTATCCATCATAATGATTTCTTACATTATGAGGTTGTTCCTATCTATGATTTAGTGATAAAATGAGTGAGGAGGGAGGAGGAAGGAAAAAGAACTTTACTGGTTGTGAAAATTCCCAAATGGTAATTCCAGTTGCTACTTTTCCTCACTATATTCTAAATGACTCTGAAGTTCCTATGTATCTGTGGAGACCGAAAGACCACACCACAACTCAAAAGACACAACGCTGCCCGAAGAAGTGGTCTATATGGGAAGCTGTAATTTTTCTGTGGTGTTTTGGAGAAGTTGTAACCACATGAGGAAAGTCTGACTGGTTAATATGCCAGTTGAGCCACAGGTTACATTTAAGGATACCATAATCCCTAACACACAGGTTTGGTTTTATATAATGTATGGGTATAACTCCAACCGAGTAGGCAAGGATTTTTCCATTTCATGTTGGCTCTGATTTCCATTTCTTTAGACTACTTTGCTTCTCTGAGCTCTGTGGGCCATAACATTACATCATAAGTGGGCAAAACTAGGCTCCTTTCTACCTTAGTGGCCACGAAATGTAGATATTTAGCTACAGTGAATCAAAGGGCGAATATGCAGAAAGAAAAAGAAAGTCATTTTCCTCTTCTTCAACTGTGGGATAAGGAACCAAAATGCCTTTTTAGAGCCAAATGCGAAACTCCAAGGGGGAAGCCATTCCAAACCGGTTTTTATTTAGATTGCTGTAAAATCATGGCAAACATTATTTAAAATAGAAGTGCTAAGAAATCAGAAAAATAAAAATCAGGAGACAAAAAAAGTTTGGTTTTAAATGAAACCTCATCACCATTCTAGAGTTATGGAAACTCAGGTCCAGCCCCCCACTTTATAGGCTAACTGTTGATGCATTCACTCAGGCTTTTAACTGGTGCAGTTATTTTGGTTGAGTCAGAGCAGGAGGAGATCTATAGTATCTGGATTTGAATAACAATGAGCCACTTTTAACAGGGCCATTCTGTACCAAGGATATGGACTTGGATAAGGATGCTCCCCCTGGACCTGTAACACTGAACTGGAAGCAAACACCATAGTCTGCAAGATAACTCCAGTTTTAAGAACAAATTACGCCTGCTTCATGAGATGCACAATCCTCGGTACATGGCGGGCATTGAATGGCCAACATTAATGACATCTGCGTCCTTCGCTGAAGCATTCCCCATATAAAATAACAAAATACTTTATGCATTACTGAGGCAAATAATAAAGGAATATCAGTCTTGTGTTTATTATAGTAAAATCTAATTTGAAAGACATAGCTAAATCAGAGTCCAAATTCTAATACTCTTTAAAGACTTACAATTGTAATAAGTACACATGGAAACTAGATGATGAAATTTTTATTAATTTTATCAAGTGGAGGTCCTTTACAGGCTCACTCAGACTTAGCATATTAACAGTATTTTAACACGCCTGAAAACGGTTTTCTTAATAGGATAAACATTCTCCCTTGTGTTCCTCTTCGGAACCTTAATTGACTTAGCAAACCACCTTTGTAGATGGAGGAAAGGCCAAATTCAGCAAGCTGTTCAACTTAACAAATATTATTATATACTACAGTTTAAATGTTTAAAAAGTTGTGAACCTTTAGTGGTGGCCCCATGCACCCTCGCAGACACGGGTGCACGTGAGTGCACACACACAACTGGCACAGAAACATTCAGTGCTTTTAGTTCTTTTAGTCTAATGTGTAAAAAAAATCACCAATTGTCTGACAAAGAATGCAAATATATTACATTATCACATTATCTTGCTACAGAACAACTTAAGAGAATGGATTTCACCTTAATAGATAATTAGTTGATCTCATATATTTTAATTTAAAAGAAGACTTAGAGGAATTACGTTTAAAAAATGCTTTAAACACAAAACACCCCCTTATAAAAAACCAGCAAACGGGAGGTCTAACATCCGTGGCATTAAAAGGGTTAAGTGCACCACTGAAGATCTCTTCTACTTCCTCCCACCTGGAGGATGTTGTAATTTTTCGGATTTATGAATTGGCCAGGCCAGTTAGCATCTTGAACATGACAGACTTTGTCTAGATCTATCCCTTACCTGCTGGGAAGAGACAATTCCCTTCACACTTGGAACCCTGAGGCTTTAAGCTGCTTGCTCTGTAACCGTGGCAGCTGGGCCTCACACAATCCTTCATCTCCTGCCACTGGGTCTCACTAAATAAAAACTGTGGTGCCTTGTTAGCCAACAACAGAGCGTGAAATCACTACATTGCAATCCCCTACTCTCTGAGTCAATCAATTTTTTTTTTCCATTATAGATCTGGAGGCATTGGGTCAATAAAGAGAGGGAGGAAAAGTGGTGTAGAATAAAATGAATGCATCAGGCCAACTAAAACACACCCAAAAGGCATATTTAATTCCATATGGTGAAATTAGTGCCTTCATATAAAAGAGTTCAGAGCTAGAGAACAAAACCAAGACACGTGCTATTTAATGTCATCATCATGCTTTGAACTTGCACAGGATGCACAATGGAGACAGATACGCGGCCAAGAACAAGCTTTTGTCAGGTCTAAAATTGCTAACAGATTGGAGTGTGTTTGACAAGGCATGGAGATTGTAACATATGTTCTTTTTAAGAAATATTAACATTTTATGCACTAGCTACAAGCTCACTGAGAGAGCCTGGGCCGCTAGAAACGATTAGACTCCTATTTGCATCCGCGGCAGCTCTCAGGCATGTTGGGGGATCCTGTGTGCGCATGAGCAGAGACGGAGGGCGCAAGGAGGGTGGCAGGAAGGGGGTCAAAAAGGACAGAACACGGAGAAGCAGGCTGTAACGTGTGCTGACGTGGGGCCAATTTTTTCTTAAAGAAGCTCCCAATGTGGAGGTCGTGTTCAGAAAAGGGAAGGGATATTTTTAAATAAAGCTCTTTTCAGCATTTTGTCCCTTCTACATAGTATCTCATACCTAGTACTCCTTTCCTTGTTGCTGGGCCATTTACTCAGTATCCTGAACTGGCCCTTTCACTTCTATTATTGAAATGATTCTTTTTCAAGAGGGCAAAAATCAGAGTATTGAGTGAGTATTTTTATTAAAAAGGAACTAGAACTACTGGTCCATCCAGAACACTCAAAATTCATTAGGCCCCTAATACATAGTAGAAATAATCTCCCTAATTGTAAATTTTCACATATGGCATGTTATGTTTTTATATAAAATTTCAACAACTCTTGCTGTTACAAACAGCCGCTGTCTATACATAACTCATCCCCCGAGGTGCCTGGCATATAGCAACAACTGAACAGTTATTTGTTGACCTGTATTGATATGAAGGAAATGGAGCACACAGAGTAAGACTGCTCACTGAGGAGTCCCACCCGCAGCCTTCCTGACACAGCCCTCTTTGGTGCTCCCACGGGGCTCCTGGGCACGCTGACCGCTGTCTTCATCGCTGTGGCAAGGCTCACTGGCTGCTGGCTGCCTTCCCCACCAGACTGCACTATCCCTAAGGGTGGCCACTCAGACTTACTTGAATTTGTAGCTTGAACATCCAGAGCAGAGGTGTGGTTATAGGGGTCACTCCCCTTTCTGCCCTAAGGCACAAAGCTAATTATTACCTCACAAACTTCATACTCACCAAAGCAGCTACAGTCCTATCTTACTAAAGGGACTGGAAATGGAACATATTTGTACAAGTGAAATGATGTGTCCATCACATCTGATTTACAAGTTCTCTTTTAAAATAAATTTTTTACTTTATATTGCATAGCTTTTTATTATTTACATGTTATTCAGAGTCCTCAAGTAGTTATTGATTATATATGTACATGTGAATATACACATATGTATGTGTAGGTAGATACAGAAAAAGATACATAAACTTTTGACCTTAGGTCTCTTTTTACTTCTTGACTGATTCCCTGGTGGTGATTTTAATGTTAAACATGCTTGTTTTATGGTTAGACATCATTAGAAACACAGGTTGGAAGAATAAAAGTGATGAAGTATTATTGCATCAAAGGAGGAATAATTTCTGAGGTGGTGGTTGTTATCCTGGATAATTTAAGCACCTATCCAAATTTTTATGAAAGAAAAAGAGTTCAGTTTGGATCCTGGAACTAAAAGCCTCACTTCATATGTGGCGAGTTGGTAACACCTATGATATGGTACAAGATACTTATCATATAAGCAAGCATAATCTGTTAGGGAAAAACAACACAGTTTATATAGAGAGAGGGCATGTCTCCACAATCATTTAGAATTCTTTGAGATGGTAAATAAGCAGGGCACATAATTTATTTAAACTTTCCAAAACCATTGACAAGGTTCCACTTCAAAGACAGATTTTAATAAGGGTTAACATCGGACTGGGGAGAGTGTTTTCTCAAGAAGAGGTACTCGATTAAAGATGGGAGATAATGAGCAGAGCCCACAGTTTCCATTGGAGAAGCGTGAAAACTTACTAGGAGCCAGCATTGGCTGCATTTTCTTTTTAATATTAAAAATTACCTTGGAGAGAAAGAGAGAGAACACTCCCCCACCCCAAAATAATCCAAACAAACAAAAAAAACCCCACCAAATCTGCAGGACCCATCTGCCTCTTAAACCACGAAAAGCTCTGTGTGTATGTAAGGAAGAGACAGACAGAGGTACAGAGAGAGAGCCTGGAGATTCAGATGCCAGTGGAGGTGGGGCTGTAGGCCCCCGAAAAATGAGCAGTAGAAGATGCCCCTACTGTTGTACCAGGGTGGCGTATCTGCATCCGCCTGACACGTACAAATTCAATTACTATGTCCGGCAAGAATCTTGATTTAAAATGTGCAGTGAAATTGGGAAAATGAAATACAGTATTAGTTTTAAACATGGAAGCAAAAAAAAAAATCCCCTCTTGATATAGCTGTGTGTGTGTGCGTGCATGCAAGTGCATGATAAAAAAATCAGGGGCATAAAAGAGGATAGAAAATAAAGATTGTTCAGCATAAAGCTGGGAGGAGCATCTGGAAAAGTTTATACAATCACAAAGGACACGAGTGGGGGTATCCATTGTACACATTGTCTGAACAGCAAAGCCAGGTAAACTCCTTTGAAGTTTAAAAGGCTCTTTTAGGACACCTGATAGGGTGGGTGAGTGTAGATTTACACAACAGGTGTCTCTTCAAGAGAAAGCATCCAGGGAGAAATGGAAATAGGCTTAAGATGTGTGAGACGTTCAGGGACTTCAGGAAATGAAGAGCTTCGAGCTGCATCCCCACCTTTTGAACTTGCCATGCCCTCCCACCCTCCCAGACAGCGGCTGGAGAGTGGCGGGCCCACCGCCCGGCTGCTGTTCCCCTCCACTAATGCAGAAAATTGAGCGTGGATTATGAATGTTGCATTAGCCACTGATGTTGTCAACACCAGTCACTAACGACCCAACTTGGGAGAAAGGGGCAGAGGAGAGAAGCTTCCAGTCAAACAACAGCACTGTCTAAAGATGTAAAAAATCTTTTTTTTTCAGGTAATTAAAAAAATTTTTGGCAACTTTAAAGACTGGCTTTCTCAGGTGCAACGCGGCCTAGAACAGCTTGTAGGCTGCAGATCAATAAATTCCAGTTAACTTTCAAGTCATGTCGGCATGCAGCCCTGGCTGGTTTATTAATTTGAATTTCAGCCCTCTAAAAAGGTATGTCTTAAGAAATAAGGCACTATATGGATCGCAGTGAGACCGCTCAATCAGAACAGCCCTCGCCGCTCCTGGTGATCAACATCAATAGGAAGTCTCACTGTACTGAGGACCACGGGTCACCCCTCCTCCGTCTCATTCAGCCAGTGTTTTTCTTAGCAGACTGGAGTACCATTCCCTTTGGCTTTGAAGAGCACTTGATACCTGTGCAGCAAACACCTATGGCTTTCCTCATGAGAGCGGCAGCAATCAATCTAGTAAGAATTTTAAAAAGGTAAAAACAAAAAAGAGAACACACCACCTCAAGGTTCAAGTCCCCGTGTAGGGAAGGGATGTCTACGAGAGTCTCCCTTCGTCTGTCCCTTGTCCTTATCGTGTTCCTGGTACTATATCTAACTATAAGGGTATAACCTTAAAGTTTGATAGTAAAAGTGAAAAGCTAGCAACAGTTTGTTTCTCCTTTCAGTCACCTTTCCCTTACATGTTTTCTTCTCTTTGATTTTTTTAACTTTATTTCCTTTAATATATATATTTTTAATGCCCTCAAATATCTGTCAGTGGATTATCTCTTTTGTGGACTTGCTCCAGGCCTTAGGACATTCTAGAATTCTTGCTCCAAAATGGTTAGTGTTTGAAGAAGCACAGATTAAGCCGTGGCTGGGTAGCTCAGTTGGTTAGAGAATCTCCTAATACGCCAATGTTGCAGGTTCGATCTCCAGTTAGGGCACATACAAGAATCAACCAATACATGTACCTCCCAATCAGTCAATCAATACAATTTTTTAAATGCTTAAAAAAGCACAAACTAACTTTACTACGAGACTATACCTAAAATTACTAAGATACTACAGCTGCAGTCCAAACAGTGCAGCCTCCAATACATTGATTTCTGAGTTCTCTGCCATTTCCCCCCTGTGTTGACAGAAATAAAACTGCCTGAATCTATGGATACTGGTCAGAGATGAGAACTGCAGCTGAATTCTACAGTAGCTACTGCATTTTTAATTCTGAAAGAAATATTTATAAAATGATAATACCATCCGAATATGCCCCATAATAATAGTATCTTAAGAATATGTTGTAAAACATCAATGCTGATGTAGAAATCTCAGGTGTTTTCAGACCAATTGTAGCTTCATGAAATTTATATGGAACATTGTCACTTTATTAATAACTGTGACATGTATTTTAAGAGCCAACTGAAACAATAGGAGACACCACATTTTCGTGCTGAGAATTTTAAAGACAAATTTCTACATTTTATTTATGACTGCTTCGGTTTTAATCAAGGTTCCTGGAGCTTCTCAGTAACAGTGAGATTGTATTTAAATAGGGCCTTTAGGGTGTTGGAGTTACAGATTAATTAACTCAATTTGGACAGGGTTTGGGGGGCTCTGTAGTTCTTGCATTTCTAATTTTATCTCCAGAGGTAGTCAAAGTTCCTCTAGACATGAGCAACTAAATAATTGCATAGTCTTAGACTGGTTATGATTGAAACATCCAAAATGAGGCAGGCCTGTCAGAGTCAGACCAGAGATGAGGGCCGCCAGAGGACACGACACCCCCTGCATCTCGAGCACTTTGCTGAACTGGGTACGATTGCAGCTCCACCACTCAGCTGTGCGAGGCCAGGGATGTGAACAGACAGCTCATGTCTCAGTCTCCTCCTCTGCAAAATGGAGATGAGAATGCCGACCGTCAAGGGCTGGTGTGGGGACACACTGAGAGTATTCATGTCACGTGCTTGACATGATGCCTGGCACACAGTAAGCCTCACAAAGTGAGAAGTTGTCACTGTCGTTGTTAGTAAGCTGATTACCGTGCTTTATGGCAGAGCAGAATTCTCTAGAAACACAAGGCATAGAGAAAAGATTAAGGAAAAGAGGAGCTGGTGCTTGTTTGGGCATTATAGTAAATGGGCTTCGGTCAGATTTTCTTTCCAGACCTTCCCCAGGTACCCATGTACCCACGCATACACGCTGCTGTTAGAACCATTACCTTTCTTGGTCAAGCTTCTAACACATCCACACAAAACGGATTTGCAGCATTCAAACTCGACTGACTGAGAACCAGAAGAAAACTGTAAACTGAAACTAGAAGTATCCAGGAAGAATGTGAAAAGACAATGATAGAAGTAGAAAGGAAAGAAAAAGCAAGATGGATGACGGAAGAAACACCAAAAATTGTTAGAGATAGGCAGGAGGCAACTGTAAAAGGTGATGATAGCCAGGTTAGAATGAGGAATGCAGTTTTTCAATGACTATCACAGAGAGAGAGAACTACTGCAATAGTAAAGTGATAGAAGGGGACAACAAGAATGGAAAAATAAGAGATCTCTACCAGGAGATTCAAGAAACAAAAGGGAAATCCAAACTTAAACCCCAAATGCTGAATGACGCACAGGGGAAGACATTATGTAACCAGGAGAAAATGAAGGGAAGGGTGAAACAGTCTACTGAAAATCTACACAGAAGACACAGAAGGATGAGAGATACCTTAGAAGAAGATTCCTATGAGGAAAAACCTGTAATTCTAGAAAGTGAAGCAAAAGCTGCCCTGAAAATATGGGGAGGAAATAAGCCACCAGGGTTAGATGGGATGCCGACAGACTTATTTCAAGCCACAGAAGATGGAACCTGTCAACATCCTAACAAGATTATGTCAACAAACATGGAAAACAAAACAACGGCCTACAGATGGGGAATGTTCAATATACATCCAATCTTCAAGAAAAGAGACGCCAAGGAGAGCAGTAACTGCAGGACCACTGTTCTCATTTCCACACGAGTAAAGTGACGCTAAAGGTGGTGCAACAAAGACCTCTGCCTTACAGAAAGCAAGAAATGCCGGGTGATCAAGCTGGATTCGGAAGAGGAAGAGCCACTTGAGAGCTAACTGCAAGCATCTGTTGGATGCTGGTAGGCTCCAGAGAATTTCAGCAGCTTAGTGTATGTCTCACAGACCACAGTGCAGCCTTTGACTGCAGGGATCATGAGCAGCTCTGGGTTGCTCTGAAAGGAATGGGTGGGTCTCAGCATTTGACTGTCCTGACATGTAACCTGTATTGTGGTCAGGAAGTCACTGTCAGGACAGAATATATGTAGAGAGAATGGTTTCCTGAGGGCAAAGGTGTCAGACAAAGGTGCACTTCATCTTCCCATTTGTTTAATCTGTATGTAGAACATATATGAAAAACCAGGTGAGGCTCCAAGGAAGGAGGAGTGCAAACTGGTGGAAGAAATCTCAAGATATACATATGGCATTGTCTTACTGGCAGAAAGTAGCGATGCTTTGAAATGACTTTTGATGAAAGTGAAAGAAGAAAATGCCAAAGCTGGACTGCACTTCAACCTCAAAAAGACAAAAATTATGACTACAGAAGAAATACACAACTTTAACAATGAAGGCATTGAAACCATTAAAGACTTTGCTTACCTCGGTTCAGTCATCAATTCAAATGGAGACTTGAGCCAAGAAGTCAAGAGAAGGCTGGGACTCAGAAGGGCAACAATGGAAAAATTAGGGAAGATCATCAAGGACAAAGATGTGTCACTAGAGACCAAGGCTAAGATTATTTATACCTTCGTCTCCCCAATTACTGTGCATGGATATGAAATTTAGACAGTAAAGAAGGCTGATAGGGAAAAAATTGATTCATTTGAAATATGGGGTCGGAGGAGAGCTCTACAGTTACCCTGGACCACCAGAAAGATGAACTAGTGGGTCCTAGAGCAAACTGAGCCTGAAACATCTCTGAAGGCAAAAATGACAAAACTGAAGCTGCTCTACTCTGAGTACATCATGAGAGTGCAGGGTTCTTCGGAAAAGACAATGGTGCCGGTAAACTAGAAGGCAGCAGGGAAACAGGAAGACCAAATATGAGATGGGGCGACTCCACAGGAGAAGCCACAGACATGAGTCTGCAGGAGCCGAGCAGGGCCGCTGAGGACAGGGCTTTGTGGGCACCACTCATTCATAGTCTCCAGGGGTCAGAGCCCACTCAGAAGCACATAACACACACAAGAGTGTCTAGCTCCCCCCCCCCCCATTTTAGATAAAGGAAATGGAAAGATAAGTAAAAAAATTATCATAAAAGAGTTCAAATAAATCTTTCATTTCTCATGAACTTCTTGACATTTAGGATCCACAACAGTCATTAAACATGTTTAGTACAGGGCTTGCTTGTTATGAGCCAAGCAAGCCCTGTACTAATGCTTTACATTTGTCATCCCATTTACTATCCACAGCAAGCTGATAACATAGGCACTGTTCCTAATCCTGATTTACAGATGAGGAAACTGAGGCCTAGAAAGGTTCAGACTTAGCCCAGGTCGCAGAGATAGTAAGTGCAGTGAAGTATCAAAATGCAGGCTGCTGGTCCAAGCCAAAGATTTTAATCCCTACCCAAAAGGCTTCGGGAGTTAAAGAATTTGCTACACTGAGTGGAGTCTACTGCTAACAGGACTGAAGTTAATGAAATGAGTGACTAATAAAAGGTTCACCAACATAATGGCCAAATAAAGGAAGCCTGTAACTGCTTCGCATGTTTTTGGAAATAGGCACAACAGAACTCATAATTAAACAGAAGAGCTCAAAGTCAGATTCCAGAGCTTTCTGCACACTGCGTGTCACTTACATCCCCCAACAACGCCAAAGGCTGAGAAAGCAACTGTTAAACCTATTTCAACTTTTTGAAGGAAATCATATAACGAGCACTTTTAAGAGAAGTCAGTTTGTTTTTCTCATTTAGTCTTTCTCCTCTTACTATTTCTATTAGAGAGAGTGCCTCTCTCCATGACCCTCAGTTCCAAGGACCTCATTCGGGTGTGTGAGGAGGCTGCCCAGATCCTTCCCACTCACATCGCCATTGCTCACTTCTGCCTTTCATTCCTCCCCAAAGAAATGAACAGGGAAAACTGCAGGGAGAAGGACTCACTGCTTCCCCCTTTTTAAATTGTAAGCTGTTTAAAATCCATTCAGATTTAATGTTGTCCTGGTTATATGCTAAGTCTCAGAGTTTTTTTTTTCATGGGATTAAGTAGGGAAACTGCATGTCATCTTTAGAAAGAAAGGGGAAAAAAACCCCAAATAACTGAGGGCTGGATGGTTTCCCAAGCCCTCCTTAATACAGAAAACCAAAATAATGCTGATCTGATTCCTGTGGCTACTGTACTTAGCTCTAAAAATCCCAGGAAGGGACCTGAGAAGTCATTTATTCAAACTTCTGGCCGCTGCATCCTTTGTTTAAAAGACATCTTAGGTGGAAACATGAAGTATAAAGCAGATTAAAGTAGAGCTACTTTGATGGGGAGAGTGATGGGCTTGGAGCCCTGCCCAGTGTTGACTTCCTTCCCCCTGCCTCCCAGGAGAAGCCTTTCTGAAAGGGATCTGAAGAGCAGTCACTGGTGTTCAAACTTCTTGTGGCCACCACTGACTGTAAAAACACATTTTATTAAGTGACTCAGTATAGGTACACACACACACACAACTGAAACAAAAAATCCTTAAAACTATACTTATTATTTTTCTTTTTTAGATTATTTATTTATTTTTAGGACAAGGGCAAGGGAGAGAGAAAAAGAGGTAGAGAAACATCAATGTGTGAGAGAAACATCAATGTGTGAGAGAAACATTGATTGGATGGTTGCCTCTCACAGGCCCCCAAGACAGGACCTGGCTCACAACTCAGGCATGTGCCTTGACTGGGAATCAAACTAGCAACCTTTATGTTCACAGCCTGGTGCTCAATCCACTGAGCCACAACAGTCAGGGAAATACTTATTCTTATTACACATGCAATCTCTGAAATTTTCTTTTCTCAGCTAGTCCATTCCACTTAAGAAACACTATTTCCAATCCACTAGATTGATATCACTACCCATTAGGGGAGTTGAAAAACACCATATTCAATGACTTTGCCCTCACAGAAATTCTACAAACTTTTGCTTATGTCTCTATTTCCTCCCTCTCTAAGGAATTGAAGAGGAAAAAGTGCAGTAACAAGTGATAAGCAGTACTTCTAGACAAGACAGAAGCATGGATAGACATGCTTCACCTCCTCACACAACTGTAAAAAGGATCAAAGCAACCCTATGCAGTACATAGAAGCAAACACAAAGAGGCTGCCAAATTGAGGAGACAAAGAAATATGGCCCAATGAAAGAACAGATCAAAACTCCAGAAAAATAACTAAGCGAAATGGAGTTAGCCAACCCATCAGGTGCAGAGTTCAAAACACTGATGAAAAGGGTGCTTAGATCTCATTGAGATCTGATTGAGTATAGCAAATTGATAAAGGCAGAAATGAAGGGCACATTAAGTGAAACAAAGAAAAATCTGCAGGTAACCAACAGTGAAGGGAAGGAAGCCAGAGTTCAAATCAACAATTTGGAATATAAGGAAGAAATAAACAGTCAACCAGTACAGAATAAAGAAATAAGAGTTAAAAAAAACAGTAGAGAATAAGAAGACTCTGGGATATTTCCAAATGTGCCAACATCCAAAACATAGGGATGCCAGAAGGAGAAGAAGAGGAGCAAGAAATTGAAAAATTATTTGAAAAAAAAAAAGAATGAAAACTTTCCCAAGTTGGTGAAGGAAATGAACATATAAGTCCAGGAAACACAGAGAGTCCCAAACAAGTTGGATCCAAAGAGGCCCACACCAAGACACATCATAATTAAAATGCCAAAAGTTAGAGATAAAGAGAGAATCTTAAAAGTAGCAAGAGAAAAGCAGAGAGTTACCTACACATAAGTTCCCATAAGACGATCAGCTGATTTCTCAAAAGGAACTCTGCAGGTAACAAGGGACTGGCAAGAAGTATTCCAAGTGATGAAAAGCAAGGACCTACAACCTAGATTACTCTACCAGCAAAGCTATTATTTAGAATGGAAGGGCAGATAAAGTGCTTTCTAGACAAGGTCAAGTTAAAGGAGTTCATCATCCTTAAGCCCTTATTATACGAAATGTTAAAGGGACTTATTTAAGAAAAAGAAGATCAGAACTATGATCAGTCAAACGACAACAAACCCACAACTATCAACAAATGAATCTAAAAAAATAAAAACAAAAACAAACTAAGCAAACAACTACAACAGGAACAGAATCATAGAAATGGAGATTACATGGAGGGTTATCAGTGGGGAGGTGAAGAGGGAGAATGGGGGAAAAGGTACAGGGAATAAGAAGCATAATTGGTAGGTACAAAATACCTACCAATGTTAAGAATATTATAGGAAATGGAGAAGCCAAAGAGCTTATATGCATGACCCATGGACATGAAGTAAGGCGGGGAGGGTTGCTGGAGGGAAGTGGGGGTACTTGGTGAAGGGGGCCAAGGGGGAAAATATTTGGACAACTGTAATAGCACAATCAATAAACTATACTTAAAAAAAAAGAAGTGACAAATAGAGGCACCTAAAATTTAGATGTTGGACTATTTCACTTGATCCAAGAAGGGCAGATTCCCTTCGGAGGGATTGGGAATGCTGACCTAGAGTGATGCCTGGCCTTTTATGACAAACCGTGGGACAAGTCAACTTGGTTTCCACCACATGGACCAGAGAAGCAGGGAGCTTCAGAATGAAGGCAATAGGAAAAGACGGACAAAGAGAGAAAGCCTGTCTGTGCTTAGGTCCCTGCTTCCAGTTTACGCCTGAGGCCTATTTTTATTTTTGTCCTTGGCTTTATAAAACATCCTGTGTCCTTGTAATCTCCCATTGACTCAAAACAAAAGAAGGAGAAAGGAAAAGAAATCACAGGACAATTGTGACAATAAGTTCCAAAACAAATGGTCATTAATACATATAAACTCTTTTCATGCTACAAAGTTATCACGAACATTAAGGAGGAAAAACCAACCCCCTTCCAAAGAACAATTCAAAACATATTTCTGGTGGACTCAGGGAAAGTGAAAGAGAATGCAAATACCCATTTGGGAAAATTTGCAAATGTCTACTACTTTTTCCCCTTTAGGGACTGTGCACTCATATGTCAATCCAGGGGCAGGCACAGAACCTAAAGATTTCATTGATCTTTCTTCACTAACTTAAAAGATCATCTCAAATGCCAACTATTTAAATGTGTGTCCCTTTTCACCTTCCATGTTAGCAAGGGGCTATAAAAAATACACCTTAAAAAAATCTCGCCATGTTAAATCTATGACAAGCCTTCAAACATATGTACTCCCACACCAAGTCACGAAATGTACTTTTACAAATTTCTTTCTACAAAAACAAATCAGAGAAAGTAATAAAAAAAGATAAAGCCTCCACACAGAATTGCAGCAATTATATCCCCACAGCTACACTATAACCCAAAACTCTGCAAAAGCTTTGATTACTGAACCGTGGCTGAAGTGAATAATTTGCTTTTCACTAAGAAAACAAGCACATTCATTCTCACCACAATGGAGAGAGGCAGTTTTAATTAAACCTTATCAAAAGATGAATAAAGAATAAGCTCAATACCCATTCCACAGAACTCTATTTTCGTCTGTTTAGTTTAAGCTTGCCATGTTCATGCAATAATTATCCACTATCCAAGGAATGCTGGAGTTGTGTTAATGTTGGTAAAGATTTAATTAGCTCAATTATCTGGAGAGTATTGAAGTGAGGCTCAGCACAGTACAAATTTCTTCAGGCTTTATACATACCCCTGATCAAAATACATGAAACTGAAATCTAAGTGAACAAAAGACTCTTACTTCTACAATTCTACTATTGAAACAGTTCCATACTTCATAATTTTATTACTCCAATTAAAAAAAACCCACAATATAAGTCTTTAGAAGTATAAATCACAAGTGAATGCTTACCTTGGGGTGTGTGTGTGGTATACACAGTGCCTATAGTTAACTTCCTGAATCTGTAAATACGTTCTTAGAAAGTTAATTAAATTTTCCTTTTAGATAAATATTAACATCCAAAGTCCAGTCCCTTCTAAACATTTTATCTTTTCAACGTAGCCTATATATAGTACCATTTCCCTGGAAAACGAGGCATTTAGTCAGCATTGAAAGCACAGTAACACAGACAACTGCTTCGATCTGTCAGACACCAGGGATAGACAGTAGGGTTCATTTCAGCAAACAGATTGGCCCCCAGCGGCCTGACCTTCATGGTGGGAAAGAGAACACAGCGCTGTGCTTGACAAGCTCAGCAACAAAGAGATATATTCAGGTCCCCCCGATTCAGACACGCTTCTCACAGGGAAAAATGCAAAGCAGGAAAAAGAAATGCACCATTTCCAGCAAAGCAGAGTTTACTTAGATCAGAGACAAGCAGTTCAACCATGACAAAAACATAACGCATTTAGGAAAGTAGCAGGCACATTTTATCCACTCATTTATAACTTCAGAAAGCTCTCATTTGGCCATTGTCAATGTCCTAGCTTCCAACTTCACCTGTGATCCAAAGTCACTGGCATCATAACATCAGTGGAAACCCAAAAATATGATTACCATGATAAAAAGTTTTCCCAACTTACTAATGAAGAAGGCATAACTTTTCTCTCAGAAGCTGGCTCATGTTAATTTCAAAGTAATCTTTCTCTTTCTTTTAACATGTTGCAGGTTTTGCCTTTATTTTGAAACTCAGATGGATACTTCCTTGTCTTTTAGACCATAGATAAACAGATTTTTCATTACTTATTTTTATTTTGAATCTGTATAGGATCTTTCATGAAGACCTCCAGATGTGCCAAAAATCCAGGAAAAGGATCAACAATAATAACAAAAAAGGATAAAGCAATATCCTTAAAAAAATCTAAAGCTAAATCAGTTGCTATGTATAAATACATGTTTTTTTTTCTAACCTCCAAAATCAAGTTTTATTATATATCCTGCTTGATCAGCTACCAGCTATGTTTTGTTTGTATGTTTTCAATTCTACACATAACGTGTTAAGATCATACATTTACAAGACACAACTGTCCACACTACCCTTATAAACATGCTCATTGTTATATTTAACACTCAGATTCTGTGTTTTCAATACATACTTTCCCCAAGTATAAGGATTATGGGTACTTAGGCTCAAACCAACTAGTGAAGTTGAAATGAGTCCTGATTTCTGGTGTTTACTAGGTAAGCAGGTATTACAGATCTACATCTTCACTATAAATGTGTACATTATTAGAAAAACTTGTGGTGAAGAGTGGAGTGTCATTGTTTAGGAAAAAAGGCACAGTTTTGAAAATTGGACGCGGACGGGAAGCATCAGCTCGGGTTACCAGATAAAACAGAAGGTTGGTGGTGTGGTCAGAATAGTTGCACTGCTTAGTGATGCAAATAATCTGCTTCAACGTTAGACTTAAACACTTCCATCACAAACACTTTGTAAGGAAATAGGGCAAAAATAATCCAAGCCAATCAAAAGCTGCTTGTTATCGGCCATATTATTTTGAGCCATCTTGCTTTTGGGCAATTACATTATGGCCTTCTCTGAGCTGTCAAAGGAAGACGTAAGTGTGGGTTGGTTTGTCCTTGTTTTCTAGCCTGCAAACCCTTTTATGCTACAACTCACTCGGTCTGGCTCGGAAAGACATCCTTGGAACTTCAGAGTATTTTGTGCAAGAACAAAAGGTGCTTGGGTTCAGTTTGCAACACGAGTCATTTTTACCACACAAATTCCCTTCTTTTGTGCCGGCAAAGGAGGATACTTTGAGCCCTTTGGGTTTAGAAGATCTTCAAACACACAATAGTGTGCAAACAGCCCTCAAGAACATAACTTTAGTAGAACAACCTCAAGGCTGAGACCAAGGCTTTGAGAAAGGCCCCTTCAGCAGATTTCCTTCTGCTCTTTCCCCTGAACAAAGCCTGCCTGACAATACTGAAATCTCCTTCTTTCTTTGGATTAAACCTCCTTTGCAGGAAAAGTATGCAAATGCTATCCGTGGCTCCCTCATCCAAGGCTACTCTCACCCAGCTATCTTTTCTCTGGCTCTCCGCAGAGACCATCCGCTGCCTGACATGGAGACCAGTCTTCTAATTCCACATCCTTCACAGCTCTGACAGTCAGCTCCCTGGGCCTAAAAAGGGGGCTCATTTAGTTGTAATTAACTATTACATAGTTAATTATTACATAGTTAATTATTAACTATTACATAGTTAATTCCCTGCATAATTCCTAAGGTGCTAAAAGCCAACAAGTGAAAGCATTCATTCTATTTCTCCTTTAAATCTTTTTCCCCCCAGCAGTCTTCCTCCCTCTGCCTTGTTTTCACCTCCCAGCAAATACACACATTTTGCTTTTCTTTTTGATCCTCTCTGGTAACATTTCAAGTCAAGAAATGGATTGAAGGTCGAAATTGGAAAATGCAAAAAAAAAGTTCAAAAAGCAAAGCTTTCTGAACGGTGAAGTACCGCAGAAAGTCACAAAGGAAGTGAAAACAAATTGCTTTTGTGACACAAATATATAAATACAAGTTTTTATGTTTGAAAATTATTTATGTAAAATGACCACATACTAAGCTGGTTTTAGGTCTCAAATATGTTTGTGCAAACACACAATATAACAATTTTGCAAATTCACTTTCTGCACATATATCTTTTCAAAATTCATTTGTACCCTGTGTTACAAATATAAAAGGTACAAATAAGTGGAAATGACTTTTGTCTCACCAGCCTCTCTCCCTTACCCTTAAACTTTGGACACAACAGAGGTAAGGGTAAGGATCTTAATTTCTGACCTCTTGCAAACCTTTCAGGTCCTGGCAGGTGGGTAGTGGACCACTAAGGATTGTATTAAGTTCTCACAGGCAGACTAACACCTATCATGAAGAGGAGATATTTGGGGGTGGGGGGTTAATAAAGAAATTATTTACCTTGAAGTCCTTCCATCAGCCAAGAGCTGTTGAACTATAGTTAAATGGATCAAACTGGGAAACAGTCATGGCTTTCTTGCAATGCCTCCATCCTCTCAACCCACAAAACAACACTGAGCAGTTAGTGTTGGCATAGGAAAGATGATGATGTTTCAAAAAAAAAAGACTCAAAAAGCAGTCTTTGGGAAAATGTATTGAAATAAGAAGTAGGTTGAAGGAAAGATCTGGAGTCTCAAATTCTTATCTGAGGTGTTTACTCTAGCTCTTCTATTTGCTTTGGGCTAAATTATGGTCTCATGTTGTTCCTTAATCATTTGGACATTGCTATCTCCAGTGTTAATGTACCAGCATTTCTTAGTATTAAGACAAATACTTTAAATGTTAAATTATGAAATGCTCTGTGGTCATAAATAAGTTTGTTGGCTTGGTATTTGGTTCTTCACCATATACTACTATCTACAGAGGAAAGTCTGGTAATGAGACAGCATCAAAAAACTTGGCCTTGCCGTGGCCTGTGTGGCTTAGTTGTTTGAAGCATCATCCTCCATACCAATAGGTTGGTGGTTCCATTCTTCACCAGGGCACATCCCTGGGTTGTAAGTTCGATCTCTAGTTGTGAGTATGGGAGGCAACCAATCGATGTTTCTCTCTCTCTTCCCTCCTTCCTCTCTCTCTAAAATCAATAAATATACTTTAAAAAACTAAACTCAAACACATCTAAGGAGAGTCTGAGGTTGGAATTACAGTGAGAAACTACTTTGGCTATAAAACTGTACAATTATTAACTTTACTAAATATACAATAAAATTGTAAAAAACATTTTTTCTGCTAAAACAGGTATATAACAGTTTAATGTATTTCCTTTGTCATTTTTCTTTACATACATATTTTATATGTACAAGTATTATACTTTTTTCACATTATTACATGTATTTCTCCTTGTTATTTGCTTTCAACTGCAATTTTTTGGCTGCATAATATTCTAACTAGTTTGATATACTTTAGTGTACTTAAAAACTCCTTTTAAAATATTCAAGTCATCATTTCTAAATGATTTATGTTTAATCTGTCTTATGTTAGTCATTTTAACATTTTTTATTTGTCACTATCAGCACTACCATCAAAAAGTTATTGAGTTACTAAATATTAGGTGGTTTAAAAAACTGGTTAGACACATTTTAAGATCTTCAAATACTTAAAAGTTTATTTGTATTTAGGCAAAATGGACATAAAAACTGGAGTTAATTCTTATAGATACTTAAAGTACATAAACATCAGTATGAATTTCTTCATGAAAAAACTTTTGCACACCTACTGAGTGCTAAGCACATTACAAGCAAGATCATGAAGATACTAAATTCTTTAATATTTCTTTCAACTTCAAAAACTGTCTTACATTTTTATTCCTGAAAAATCAGTTATCTCATTTTTTAGTTTTGCATTTCCCCAAATGTTGTCAATATATCTTAACATGTAAAATTCTACATATTCACAAAAATTAAATTAAATGGGTCATCATTCATTTTACAAATAGGATATGAACACAGAAAACATATTCTTTTAACTAAAATAATTTGTGCATAACTTTTCAAGAAGTACATTACATGCATATTGTAAAATGTATACTAGAGGAGCCATTCCCAAAATAGATTCACATAATTTTAGGGCTAGGGGATGAGTAGGTTTCAGCTAAAGAGAAGGGTAAGTGTTGGTTTAATTTCTAATATTCTAATATGTTAGATACAAGTGTGAATAAAATTTTATGCATTTTCTTTACTTACTTTCAAGACATGATGGACCATAATCAGAAATTCCAAAAAAAAAAATCACATCTTCCTTGAAGGTTGTTACATGATCCTTAAAGAATCCTCCAACTTTAAGACGTTTGACGGCCCCATGCCTGACCAGGAGGTCATGTATATTTCCCCACGGGCAATCGCATTAAAATCCAAACTCTTTAGTGTGTCATTCCAGACCCTCCACAATGTAGCTTCAATCACTTTTTCAGTCCCACCTCTTCTCATGCCCCCTCCCCGTGCCCTGTAGCTTCACAGACATTCCCTAAGATGCTTTGTGACATGGCTTCGCTCCCAGTGTTTCCTCTGCTTGCAAACACACTTCTTTTCCTCATTTTGTACCCATGGAAAACCTAATTCCTTCTTTTGCTCAAAATCTCTTCTTTGGTGAAACATTTCCAAGGATATCTAGAGTACTTATTTCAAGAAAATAAAAAATTAATTTTTACCTCCTGTGTCCTCCCATGTAGATTCATGGGAACTTCTGCTGTAGCCTATCCTGAAATTTAAATGTATCTGTCTCTCTAAATTGTGTCTTCCAAAAGCAAAAAAACAAAAAACAACCAAACAGAAAAACACCCACAAACAATCCAATTATAAAATGGTCCAAAAATCCCAAACAGACACTTTTCCGAAGAGGACATACAAATGGTTGATAGACATATGAAAAGATGCTCAATGTCACTGATCAGCAGAGAAATGCAAATCAAAACTACAGCAAGATACCACATCATGCCTGCCAGAATGGCCATCATCAGTAAATCAACAAATAATAAATGTGAGAATGTGGAGAAAAGAGGTACCCTGTTGGTGGGAATGCAGACTGGTGCAGTCACTGTGGAAAAGAGTATGGAGGTTCATCAAAAAGTTAAAAATGAAACTGTCTTATGACCCAGCAATCCCATTTCTGGGTATATAGCCAAAAAAAGACAAAACACTGATTTGAAAGACTATATACACCCCCATGTTTATTGCAGTGTTATTTATAATAGCCAAGCTATGGAGGCAACCCAAGTGCCCACCAAATGATGACTGGATATTTATATACACTGGAATATTATTCAGCCATAAAAAAGAACAAAAATCTTGCCATTTGTGACAGCATGAACAAACCTAGGGGGTATTATGCTAAGTAAAATGTCCATCAGAGAAAGATGAATGTCATATGATTTGACTTATATGTGGAGTCTGAAGAACAATATAAATAAGCAAACAAACAAATAAGCAAACAAACAAACCAGATTCACAGATACAAAGAACAGACTTGATAGTTGTCAGAGGGGAGGTGGATTGAGGACTGAAAAATGTGAAGGGATTGAGAAGTACATGTTGGTAGTTACAAAACAGTCACAGGAGTATAAAGTACAGCATAGAACATACAGTCAATAGCATTGTAGTAACTATGTCAGGTGCTAGGTGGGTACTGGAAATATAGGGGAACACTTTATAAAGTACATGATTGTCTAACCGCTGTGCTGTACACCTGAAACTAATATAATATTAAATGTAAGCTGCAATTGAAAAAATTTAAAAATTAAAAAAATTGTACCTAAAACAACACCCATATAATGGCTACTCAAAAACTGCTTGCTGAGAGGACAGAAGGTTTTGGTATGGTGAGTTTGTTGGATATTTACTAATTCCAACAATGTCTAAAAAATATTTATTGGGCATAAATTATGTTCCATACTAGGAGATGGGGATACAATAGTGAAATGGGGATAAGGCAGTAAACAAATTCCTCTTTTCTGAGGCTGGATTCTGGTGAGGAAGGCAGACTCCCAACAAGGGACTTCAATGTGGAGAAGCAAAAGCTTGGGCTTTGTTCCCAACATGTGTGAAATAGCCACACATTTATTCATGTCCACAAAATATATTTCACCCTCTGTTAGGCATCTTGCTAAATTCTACCACTGATCCTGAGTCACAGGCTGGAACATCTCAGGATTCTTAACTCGAACACTGTCCTCTCCATCCGTGAACTCCTCTCCTCCATTTCTGACAATTTTTGGCCAGGCCTAACCCTTGAGAGTCATTTCTCTGTCTCTCTTCTCAATCTGTCACCAGGTGGCTCTGTCCTCAGTTCAGTAACTCATCTTGAATTCCTTCCATTGATTGAGAACCCATCCCAGACCTTCTGCCTCTCAGATTTTACTTTCTGGATGTCATGTGGTCTATGGAACCGAAAATAGTGATCAAGGTCAACAGGACCAGTGATAGGTCATGTGGGTGTCATGTACTTCCTGACATGATGTGATGAAAAGAGCATTTCATTTTGGTGGTATTCTTCTCCAAAACCCATAACCCCATCTAACCATGAGAAAACATCACACAGAACATTCTATAAAATACCTGAACGGTACTCTTCAAAAGCTTCAAGGTGATGGAGAAAAAAGGGAAGATTGGGAAACTGCCACAGACCAGAGGAGACTAAGGAGACTTTATGATAAATGCAATATGGTACCCTGGATGCAGTCCTGGGGTAGAAGAAGGGCATGAGTGTGAAAATAGGTAACCTACAAATAAAATTGTAGTTTAATTAATTGTATGGGACTTAAGTTAATTTCTTAAGGTGATAACTGTACCATGGTTATAAAGGTTGTTAATACTCAAAATTGGTGAAGTGTATAGCTTTCTACAAGTATTTCAAAACAAAGAATTAAAAATAACCCACAACCCTAATCTGACTGCTACTTGTGCTGAGTAGGAACTGTCAATTAGCAATCCCACAATGCATGCCGATTTCCACGAGCTGCTGTCTAGTAGGTGGGTGGAGAAAAACCTGAGTCCCTTCTGAGAGAAAATGCATTTACACTAAATCTGATCCAGGCGCTGTACAGAAAGTCCTCCTGAGTCCTATAAACCAGCTACGAAAATGGCCTGACGATTTAGTGTTTTACAATCAGAGCCTCTCCAGACAAGGTCAAATCTAATGCACATAAAAAAGGAAAAGTTACAGCCCAAACCACTAATATATGGCAAAGGTCTTTTAAGACTTGGTCTACTAACCATCAAGGGTGTAGTAAATGGCACTATACTGTAGGTATTTGTGTGAACACAGGAACAGAGATTTTACCCACTGTGCCCTCAGAAAAACTGAGATATTCAATCAGATGCATAGAACTGGAATAATTTTATATAGCCAAAACATTTCAGTGAACAGTCATTTATACATGGAGAAAAAAATGTTACACACATAATTAGCATGTTAGGGCTAATACTTAGCCCTAGTAATACAGGGTGGTGGTTCTCACGCTTTCTGATCATAAGGACCCTTGATATTTTAAAAATTATAGAGGATCCCCAAAGAACTTTTGTTTACATGGGTTACAGCTATTGATATTTACTATATTTATAATTAAAATTGATTATTTAAAATATTTATTAATTCATAAAAAATACATCCATTACATGTTAATATAAAACCATTATTTGAATAAAAAGAACTATCTTTTCCAAATGCAATTAGTGAGAGGGGTGGCACTGCTTTATTACAGAAATCTTTTTAATGTCTGCTGAACAGAGAACAGCTAAATTCGCTATCCGCATCTGCGCTTAATCTGTTCTATGATATGTTGTTTTGGGTGAGGCAACTGAAGGAAATATGGCCTCTCACAGATATGCAGTTGGAAAAGAAGGAAGTGTTTTACTAGCCCTTTCAGCTAACTGTAGGTATACATTCTTCTTCTACATTACAGCAACCCTCAGGCAGTGGCAGTTTCTTTAGGGTTAGTTGCACTGGGAAATCTGAAACCATATCAATGAATTCGAGTTCTGTTACTTTAAAACTTCTTGGTTAATTTTATAATTTTAGTAAATATTTTATTCATGCAATGATTTTCTCAATCATGCATTGGCCCTTTGGAAAACCCTGGTTGAATGAGTTATGTGGATCTTTCAAGTGCTGACACATTTCACTACACAATATTAAAAAATCCCACTTGCTTGTATCACCGTCCATCTCACTTGAAAAGTATTTGGGAAATTGACAAGCTCAGAGTGCCAAACACAGTTTTCTAGAGTTTCCCCGAACTCTAATTTTCTATTGAAAGCTTTAATTTTGTCTTTGGCAGCAAACACTATGAGCTGTTTTCCTCAGGTGACGGGCTCAATTTTTTATTATTTTTAAGAAAATGTCTGCCAAATACCCCAGTTTAAATAACCACATTTCTCTGTCAGTCATTCTTTCAAGTTGAAAACCATGTTTCAGGAAATAAAAGAGCTTGTTCACCTTGCAACTCAAATACCTGCACCAGAGCTTTCCCTGAGTCAGCCTGAGCAACTGTGGGGATGGTTTATGCAAACTTCCCACTGAGTCGCAATGAACTCTAAAAACATATTTACTCAAAAGGAGAGACTAACAAAATTAATGATTTTTACCTCTTCATCAAGAACAGCATTAAGTGGAACTGACTTTTAAAAACAATTACCATTGTGAGGTTGTAAAGGAAACAGTGCCTAGGAATACAGTCTGGTGGCACTGCCTTGGTTTGGGCCAAGGAGACAGCGGTTTTCCTCACCAGGCTTTGTACCCTAAGGGCAAATGTCAACACAGTGCAAAGGGCAAAGAACATCTTAGTACTTTCAGGAAAACAAGTTTTGACCCCATGGAGTCTCTGAGAACCCCCAGGGTACTTGAGCCACACATTGAGAACCGTTGAGAACCGATATAGAGGACAATTACAAGGATGCCATTTCTTCAGAACCTAGGGGCCTTATCTAGTGGAACCCACAAATCTGAAGGTGAAATTTTAACAACAGGGCCAGTCAATCCATATTGTGGAAAGATTCAAACCAGGGAATGATAAATATACGAATGACAATATGTACCAGACACTACTTTAATGAGTGGAGAGGGGGTTAACTGAGAGGAATGCAAGATCAGTGGAGAGGAAGGCCTGGTGGAGGGCAGGGAACGGTGAAAGGGGAGGGCAGTGAGCGGAGGCCTGCGCAGACAGCACCCTCCACCTGTGGCTCTGAATGCAGGACACCTGTGGCTTGCCCATCCGAGAAGTAAGGACATCTTACTTAAAACTAGTCTGAAACTGCAAAATCCACTTGGACCCCACTTAGACCCAAATGTCTTACTTGAAAGTTCTTCACAATGTTTTCTCTTAAAATAGTTGATTTATTCATTCTTCTAATAAATCTGTCAGTTATGAACAAATTGAGTTACTGTGGAAGAATAAAAAAAATCTTAACTGTAGACGAACCGTTTCAAACACTATTTCGTAATTTTTTTTCAAAGGCCAGCTTTTGGACCACACAATAAAATTCCCAAACGAGGGGATGAGTGGATTCATACTGATGTTTAAATTTTTAGATTTGACAAAACGAACACAGTACATCTTGACAGCTATATTCAGTAGCTTAATGCTAAGCTTTTTATGCTGAATACAGAACAGAATGAATTTTCCAGCAGTGTCTTGACTAGGAGGTTTTCAGATTCCTCCTCACTTAAGGCAGCAGTCTGAGGCTGCTTGATAAAACAAGCTTTAGCTACTTCATATCTGCCTCATAAACTGTCTCAATATTTAAGAGAAAGAAGAGAAACTCAGGGCAAAGACATTTTGAAAATATGTCTAAACCAAAATCTGGATGCTAAGTAAACATCCTTTAGTGCTCATCCAGAAAGACGTACAGCTGTGGCATTTGTGACTTAACAAATGAAGACCTCCACGTGAAAAATAAATGATATCATAAAAGTTTCTTATCAAAAGAAACACTTTCTGTTGGAATATATGCAGAAAAGGCTTTACACTAAAGCCCATTTAACATATTGTATGAATACTGGAACCTTTAAATTTGGAGTTTAATTTGAGTACATACTAGGCATATTATTTTTTGTTTTGCCATTACATTCTTCTTTTACAAATTGCTGATTAATTTTCCCTGTTAGGACATCTTTGTAGCTTCCTTTTGTTGACAGATATGGCTACTGTAATTTGCTAAGTTTATGGCAAAATATGGAATTCTAGATGAACTGACAACTAGGAAGCCATGAAATTGGAGAGCTCCCCCCTTTAAAAAACAGATCAAAATTTTAACATTGTACCAAAATATGATAGTCATATTCTAAAATATACATATATATTTTAACATGGATTGGATCTAAATCTCCCAAAGGGTTTGCATAAGAATCGGGAAGCCCAGGTTTGACTGGTGCAGCCTAGCTCACCACAGCCCTTTTATAATTCAGTATGCAACTGAGCTAGTCTTCCACACCAGCAGAGGAAAAAAAAATCCCTCTTATTTTCTAAAGTTGCCCGTCTCTGTTTCTCTTGAATTGCCACATCGCCCAGATAAAACATTTGAGAGTATGTCAGCTTTAATTAATGTAACATGACCTGATCATTTCCACAGTTAAGAATAAAGAAGTTTGCATTCTTTAAATCCAAAACTCAACCTGGAGATTATGCTAAGTGGCTTCATTCATAGTCCACACTTCTCTGCTCATGTCAGAAGGACAGCATTTGTCCCCTCTAGTGATAAACAAATTATACATGAAATCAATTCCACTTCACAATCATTTTTCCTATTGGGTATTATCTTTCCTCCTCTGCTCCCTCCAGTTAAGCCCGCATCCTGTAACTTGCTAATGAGCTGGGGGCCTTCTGTTCCAGGTGGCACCCCCTGCCTCGAAGTCATGACATTTCCCATTTCGAATGCTGCTGGCATTTTTCGACAGCTCCTGCTAACTAGCCTTTTTGACCTGCACTAAGAGGAACTCATCTGATCGAATCCTCTAACCTGCCAATCATTCCAGCAAATGATCTTCACAGTCACTCCCAAGGCAGGAATGAAAAAAAAAAAAAGGAAATTCGAGTGAGAGAACGAGGGAGTAGGCAAGCGGCTGCCTCCGCAGCTACCTAATGAGAATACTTTAAGTCTCTGAGGCAGCTGAAATACTGAAAAACTGATGGGAAAATTAGGACACAACTGAATGGCTGGCTCTGTAATTACTGATTTCTTTCCATCCTGAGATCATTTTGAGAGCAACACCTCTGAGATGTGCCAGTTTCTGAAGAACACCCTACCTGACGTAGAGAAAATAGATTTATTTCTCCTGCCACTATCAGTATGCAATTCTCATATCCCACTGTCAAAAAGCATCCTTTGCAGAATTAATTATGTGCTATAAGCTTGTTAAGTGTGCATTTGTAAACTAGGGGTGATTATCATGTTTGCCACAATGAAGGAAAGACCTCCTTCCCCCGCCCCCATCTTCGGGCATGTTTTAAATGTTACCATCATTTAGGGGTGTTGATTTTTGCTCATTTACATATAAACAAACAGGTATGGTAGAACTTGGCATTGGGCTCAAGAACAACTGAACACTGAACACAGGATAATCTGGACATTGTTAATTAATGGAGGTAAAATATATTTTTTCTTTCCAGATTTTTTTTTGTTTGTGCACAATCAATAGAGGAACTCAATTACCTTAGGAAAAAAGATCCAGAACCCAGGTTTTTGACAATGGATCACAATTCTAGGTATCTTAATGTAAAATAGATTTCTTGACCAAGAAATGATACAATATAATTAATCATTACACCATTGTATGTAATAATGCAAAATAAACACTGTACATGATTTAATTGCACATGATAATCACACATCTTTCCTCATTTATAGTAATTAGGCCAGTAGCCCCATTTACAGTAATAATTATATGTAATTGAGGGCCTTTTACTAATTGCATTGAATATGATAATCCAGAGCAATTAAAAATCCAAGGGCACTGTACATAATGCAAACCACATTAAAAAATGGTAATAATTTAAAGGGGAAAAAATTCACCCAAGTATGGCAGTTAATAGCCACAATATTTGATTTCACGCTTGGCATACATGGTGATATTTCTTAGGAGTCATATTTCCATCCATTTCTCCCACGTTTGCATTGTTTGCTGTTTGAGACCTTGTGCATTATTTCCTTAGGTGGAAAAGCAACCCTTTGATAATCTATGATGTTATCCTAGCAACTCCAGGACTATTGAAAAATGATTCTGTTTGGCTGTGGGAGCATACAGAGTGCGTGTGTTTGCGTGCGTGAGTGTGTGTGCTGGTAGAGGAAACAGCTATCCTAAATTCCAAATGAGATCTGGTAAATTATTCATTTGCACAACTGATTTGATGTTTTTAAAAGCTTTATTCATAGAAGCATCTCAGAGTATTGCAAACATTTTGTTAAATATACTTGTAATAATTTAGCTAAGATGCTTAAGTTTGTTAAGACTTGAAATACATTTGGGTTGTGCTTTTCATTACATCTGCTATCTGTCTAGAATGTTAATGTGTCTAAGAACCTGAATCCTTGGCTTTTGTCCCAAAGCCCCAGTGAGCACCTTCCTGGTCCCACTCCCTTTTTCTACTCAGACAGAGCTCCCACGGGAGGAACGGCTCAGGAGGAGTGATGAGCGTTGCAGGACAATGGGAGTAGTTTCAAGCTTCCTTTTGCCTTCCCTTCCCGACATTATCATCTCGACATTGCCCTCCATGCATTCAAATGTCATCCCAGACCATCAGCCCACCTCAACTCAATCAGCCTCCTTTTATGCTCAGACATTTCTCAGGGTATCTGCAGACCACAAAGACTGTTAGGGGGACTCGGCTGCTCTCCTGGTATTAATAATACAATACAGTGTGCTTAGGGCAGAGATGATTCCCTCTGTATCCCAAATTTGTAAGACTCAACATTAAATAAAAAGGAAAATAGAGTACCTGAATCGATTATAACTACCTATTACAATATACGTGACTGCTAATTTCATCACAGTGTGGCCAAGCATTGTAACACACTTCTTGCTACCAGCCACATCCCATCCCCTGCCCACTATTTTTATAAGAAAGCTTTACTCATATTATGCTGCTGGCAAAACAGTCCCTAAGAAATTAATTTGGGTTTTAAAAAGACAGAGATACAAGTTGTAGTGCTATCCCCACCCCCATTTTGAAAGCTCATCTGACCTAAAACACTGAATCACAAAAATATAGCCAATTTTTGAGCATCTTTGGGCTGATGAACCAGTTTGCAAAGCATCAAACGTTTCTTCTCTTTTGGCCAGTTTGCTTTTAAAAATTCTCAATCACAGAAGGGAAAGCAAGGACAAAAACTATTATTGTTTTTAATTAAAAATATCACTCTGAATTCTTAAGAAAAACACATTGAAATATTTAAAGGTAATGGAATCTCATGTAAGTTAAAAAGATGGTTTAACAAAACAACATATGTGTACACACATTTGTGTGTGTGTGTAAGAGAGAAAGGGAGAGAGTAAAAGAGAGAGGGAGAGAAAATGAATACAAAATAGCAAATATTGTAAAATGCAAACATTTGGGGAACGTGGATAAAGGGTATCAGGAATTCTTTGTACTATTCTTGCAACTTTTCTATAATTCGGAAATTATGTCAACATTAAAGAACTGAATAGATACTTAAAAATGCACTCTGAATGAAGCATGATACCTATATTGAACTTTATTTTCATTCTGCTTTGTCACAATCCCAGGATATGATTAAGCAGATTAGACAGTGAAGGCCTTAGAGTCCTTTTCGAACCCCTACACAGGGCTGGCAGCGATGGTGCAGAGCCCAGATCAGAGGGGATTCACAGGAAGGGAGAAGAGGAGAGGCAGAAAAGGGAGAGGGAAGGGAGAAGAGACCAACTTCCATGGCGTACTAATTTGTATCAGAGTTTAGAGGAGACAACGGACTCTCCGGGGTACAGGGGACACAGAGGAAAAGGGGTGGGGATGGGGTGGGGAATCTAAACCACATTCTAGCCTCTTCTCTGTCAGGTGTTCATACGCATTATGCATTTGTGGTTTGAAGCACTGTCAGTTTCTGAATAAGATGTATTTTTTAATGTGCAGCAATGTAGGGGTAATGACACAAACCAGGGATCCTTTCCGAGAAAACCTTCGAGGAACACTAAGGTTTGTTTCCCTCTCTCCCTGTTATTTCCAGAACTAGTCTTGTCAACTACATGAGACGACAGAGAATAAAAATGTAGATGTTTGAGAGGAAAAAAAATGCAGGATCATGCAGAAAATAACAATTCTTGAAGGAAAAAAATCAGAAGACTTCCTGCTACTGAAAGAAAGCTAGATCCAACCTTTGACTTTTTTATAGTATGATAAATACTAACTGGGGTGTTTATAGTTGAGAAAATGCAACACAGCCTTAAAAAGACCTTTAGGCAAAAATACCACACCATGAGGATGAACACTGGAGTGTCCCTCTGTAGTGGACTGATATTTTCTTTGGTAATGTCCAGGCAAGGTACCTTCAGACTATACAGCTTGTTTCACAGAAGCTTCAGAGACTGCTAAGCCCAGAGCCCTCTTCCCAGGCAACCTAATGAAAAGGCTGGCCACCCAATTCACAGCTCAGCTGATTGAATCAGGGCTCTGCACCCGACCCAGTGTTCCACCGTCTGCCAGCAGCTTCTGGGGAAGACTCACAAAACAGCCTCGCTTGACGCCTTGCTCTCTACTTCATGATAATGACCAGACCAATCAGAAAAGCTTCTGTGGACCAACTGAATCTGAGGAAAGGAGCTCAGCAACAGACCGCCCCAGAACAAGAGAGACAAAGAGCAGGATTCATGCACAAGCAGAGACAAGTCAGCACAAGCTATGAGAGGAGAAGATGAAAGCCATGTTAGTGGATGCAGCAACATGAAAACTGAGCTGCGTAAAGCAGAGCAACAGGTGGCTGTTTCTCCAGGAGCAGGTAGCAGAGCTGAGGTGGTGGTTGAGGGGGCAGAAAAGCTAAAGCCCCTGTTGGATTCATTCCGTTTTTGTGCACATATGCGGACTGTCAGCCTGTTCCTCCTTACTTTCCAGAGCAATCTCAGCGAAGACTGCCATTAACCAAGGAAAGCTGACCATGTCTCTTTCTCCTAAAAGATCCCCAAACCCACTTTTTTGTGGTCTGTCCTGTTCCCAGGGCAAAGCCTTTTCTGTCACTCTCAATCATCCATCTCCGTTCTTCTCACTTCACTACCTGCCTCTTTCCTCATCTGAGAGTTTCTCTCCTCAAACATTTCAAGATTCTCTTAGGTGGCTATAATCTAGAACTGACACATATTTTTACTGATTGAATCAGTTTAATTTTCCTGATTCTCCGTTAACAGGCAGGCAGGCAGGAGAAATGCTCTTCACCAGTTGTCCTTTAGACTGTCCTGTGGTGTTGGAAAGGGTCCACATTCGTCCCGGCTAATCGGGTGGCCACTACCCACATGTGGCTACTGAGCACTCAGAATGTGGCATTGCTACTGAGGAAACAAAACTGTAACTTAATTAATTTTAATTAATTAAAAATTAAATTAAAAAAGCCACATGAGGCTAGTGGTTGCCTTATTAGTACAAGTCTACACTGCTCTTCCTTTAGAAAAAGGAAGGGTTAGGTGGGATTTTCCTAGTTTGTCTATATCTAGTCCTGACCCAAATAGTTGATTATTTTACTTTATAAACATGCAACTCTTGATATTTACTAAATATTTCATTATATGCAGTTGAGATACTTGTATCAACATGCTTTGGGGGTCTTTAAAATGCAGATTCATGGACTTCAGGAACCTGGATTTTTAAAAAATCTCCAGGGTTTTGGCACCCTGGGGTGTGTGGGTACAGCTCTACTGAATGTTTAGCACCAGTGCAGTGCATCTGGTTTGGAGTTTGCTTTTTAAAAAATCTTTACCTCATTTGATCAGAATTCTTAGCAATTAATGCATTCTACTGCTTACCTGAAGACTACTTGTAGTTAATTATTGCTTGATGACTAAGTCAAGCCAAGAGAGTCTAACACTTTTTTTTCGTTGTCATATAATACTTAAATAATGTTGATTAGCAAAGATAATATTCTATAAGGCAATGGGAAGGTCTCTAAAATGTGCATGCAGTTAACTTCTTGCACTTGAACCAACTACAATTTTTTCATGCACTAGACAGATAGTTGTATATTTATTACACATTTAACAGGGTCTGAAGACCAGCTGATTCATCAAAAAGAGATGTACCATAAGGAGCACATATCATTAAAATCAGAAAAAATCATAAAGCATCTGTTTAAAAGATTAGAGGCCCTTCTTATTTCTTGTCTTCAGCAAAAAAAGAAGTAGAGTGCCTGTGCACTTCCTGTCTGTTTAGAATGACTGGAAAATTAAGCTCAACATAGGGCTGTGTTTGCATGTAAGTGATACTAATGGATGTGGTATTCCATATAGCTTCTAGCCTGTTCCTTGGAGGAAATTTCTATGCACACTCAAGGCCCCCTCAGACATTGAGAGTGTCTTACCCTTCAATGCAGATTAAAAGAGTGGGGGCAATCTGTGAACTCCTGAGTCTGTCGTATCCTCAGAGGATAACAAAGTGCAGGGAGCACGGTGCTTCGGTCCTTCAGCCGCACCCATCCCGTGTTTACCTTGGCTGCATGTGGTTTTTCTTTTATTTAATTTGGTCACAGGACTAGGAAACCAACTTGCTTTCTGCTGCAGTGGAAATGCTTCTCATTATCCAGTTTATGCAAATCCAGTTCTCTTAACTAAATAATGAAGTGACCTTAGTATGCAAGTACAGAAACAATTTGGCACTGAAGTATCATCGGGAAAAAAATTAGGACCTAAGACACGCCTGTCTATCAGCCCTCCCTCATTTCAAAAACAGAAGTGATACCATGCATTTCCCGCTGTCTTACCTCCCAGGAGAGGTGGCTGAAATGCCAGCCTCAGCCTATTTGGGCCCCAACCCCCTCCACTGCCCTCTCCTTTCCAGTCCTTCTGGACTTTACAAAGAACTGGGACATCTGAGAAAAATTTAAGATGCCACATCCTGCTCTAGACAGTTAATTAATTCATCTACAGTGAAATTAAAATCTAGGAAATTCCATGTTTTTCTTTATGAATACCTTTATTTGCGTAGAATTTTTGCTCTGTGTGTCTACAATTTGATATTCAAGTATTGGTCAGAATAAGCTCTATTGTACAGGTTGCATTAGAACAATGTATAGGCTGTATATATTGATCTCCAAGATGGCTCCCTCTGATTAAAATTCAAAATCCACACAGAGGAGAAATTACAATGATTTCTTTTGCTGCTGACAGAAAACTCTTAGAGTCCAGTCTCCTTGCAGCTTTTCTGAGAAAAAAAAATCAGATGTTCTCTCAGTATACTGTTGAATCAAGGTGAGGTATTTAGATGTGTAAGAAAACAAAAACAGTAATGATATTAAAGCTTTACAAGTTGATGTGAAAAAGACAAAATTCATAGAGAAAATATTTGTATCATTACCAAATAATTCTAGAGGAAGAGCTCCCACCATGCAGACATACCCTGACATTAGTTTGTAAAATATGCTGCAAAGAAATTGCATTTTAAAAAGGCTTTCAAATACTAACGACTGCAGTTCTAAGCACCTTTTAAAATCTTTTTTCAAATAGTCGTTGATGCCTCTGTTCTGTGAGCCTGATTTCATTTTACCAGAAGCTGCCCTGACCCGCGCGTTCCAGCAGCTTCGACCGGCCAGGCTCAGGTCGCAGAGATCTCCGAAGAGCAGAGAGGAAAGAACACGACCTTGCCGCTGACATCTGTGTTTGCTTGTGTGCATGTGTGTTTGAGAGAGCAACCCAAATGAAGTCCACTTTCTGTTTTGCTGAAGGACTTATAAAGCCAGGGGCCCTCATTATGGCAATGTAGGTTAAAGACTTTCAAAGGCCTATGCTGCAACCCTCGTGAATTAAAACCACTCTCAGAACCAGGAATGGTCAAAAACTCAACCCATTCTCTCCTGGTTTGACCAGCTGAAATTCAGAATGGGAGTATGAATGCTACAGGGCGGTATAGTTGTGCTTCCAGGTTACATTGTATCCAGCAGGGAAAACTGGTCTGAGGAATGAAGAATCTCACTCATACCAACAAATGACGTGGCAGGTTTACCAGTCCTGGCTGATATTTACTCATCCTCTTTCACCTGGGGATCGTTTCTCTCCAGCCATTCGTTAACTCATCACCATACTCCCAAGAAGCCAGCACTGGCCCCCACACTGAGTGCCGGCAAAATCTAAAACCAAAAATAGCTCAGGGTACTGGCATTTCACCCATAAGACAAGGTAGACAATATTTCTTTATAGAAATAATATTTCTTTGTTACCCTCACCTAAGGACATATTTTTTTTTAACCTGAGAGAGAGAGGTACTGATCTGTTGCTTCCCATACACACCCTCATCGGGGATCGACTGGGGACTGAACCTACAACCTAAGCATGTGTCCTGACCAGGGATACACCCGAAACCATTGGGTGTACAGGATGATGCTCCACCCAAAGGAGCCATCTGGCCAGGACGAGGTGGACCATTTAATTTGCTCTCTTTGCCAGGTTGACAAATCAGCCTGTAAATCTCTTTCGTACTAAGAGACAGAGGAAAAGAAGGAGGAACTCCTGCAATGCTGTATCCATCCTCCAGTTTGCTCGAATGTTGAACTACTAAGCATCCACATGAGCAAGGAACAGATATGGACTAGCAAAGAAAAATCTTTCCCCATAAAAAAGCCGATTCTCTATTTGCTTAAGAGGGTCATGTGACATTGACAGGGGCACATAACTCCAAAAACCCAGACCTTTCCACCTGTCAGTAAGGAGGGACACAGCCTTTTCCCAAGCTGCTGTCTTGTGCTCGTATCTAGGAGGTGTGTGTGGTGATTGAGACAGGCTGACGGGCCTGGAGAGTGCCCTGTTTAGATGCTGCTGCCCATCTGCAGAACAGCAGAGGTCACCAAGCCGTAGAGGAAGACGAGCAAAGCTGCATCATGATAAGGTGTGTACAGGGCCTGGTGGGAGTAAGACCCCGGGTGGAGTGGCCCACATGGCCCTTGGGCAACACCAGGGAGCAGGGAGCACACGCCCTTCCCCAGGGAGGCGGCTGCCATCCACTCAGACTTCCGGCAGGGCTGGGAGCAAGGGACCGCAGAGTTGCTGACTTTTCAAGAAAAGCCAGAAATCCAGATTTTGTATAAAATCTCCCCATTGTAAAATGAGAGCATCTAATTTAAAAAATTGTGTGGGTCAAACAAAGCAGGTCTGTGGCTCAGAAACAGCCCAAGGTTAACCTTTTTCTCTCCTCAATGAAGAATGTGTGACTAGTTAAAATGTCTTGCTTGGACTAAATGGTTTGCTCCTAACTCTACAAATGAAGTAAAATTTTGATTGGAATCTGGAAGTGCTGGAAAACATGTAAATGACTGACTATACTCTGCCTCAGCAGGATCTGTGAGGGATGCTACAGTGAACATGAGAGACTTGTAAGATGGGGAAAAAGGAACCTGAAATATTCCATTTAAAAGATCTCTTTCACGTCTATTCAGTATTACTTTCCAAGTAAAGTGGGTCATCTTACCTGTGCTCTCTCGAGAATGCTGTGCTCATCAGTGCTTGCTGTTCGATAGACTTTTCCCATAACTATTGTTTTTCCCAAAGGCCCGCATGCTTTCTCCGGATTCTGGTTGCAATCTTACATTTGGAACGGTAAAAATAGAAGACACTGTGGACAGAATGAAAAGTTATCATTTACATATTTATTGATGTATTTATAATCTTCTCTTTTTAAACATGGATACTGAGCAGCAGTTTTGTACAGCTGGCCCAGGGAACAGTATTGGCCTCTGAAAGTCAAGCAATCGAGCCCTGGCTGGTGTAGCCCAGTGGACTGAAAGTCAAGCAATGGCAGCCACAAACATGTGTACACCGATGCACACACATGTGACAGGACATGAAGAAGCACCGCTCAGGTGATAGAAATAACATACTGCCTTCCCACCATCCTTTCTTCCCTCCCTCCCTCCCTCCCTCTCTCCCTCTCCTCCTTCTTTCCTCCCTCCTTCCTTTCCTCCCTTCTTCTTTCTCTCATTCTCTCTCTTTCTGAATTCTCACTTGATATTTTTTATTGATCCTAGAGAGAGAAGGGGGAGGGAAGAGAGAAAGAGGGAGGGAGAGCAGGGAGCAGGGGGAGCTGGGGGAAGAGAGAGAGAGAGAGCGAGAGAGAGAGAGAGAGAGAGAGAAAGAGATATCAGCTGCCTCCTGTATGTGCTCTTATTTGGGATGGAACCTACAACTTCAGTATATGCCCTACTGGGAAATCAAACCCACAACGTTTTGGTGTATGGGACAGCACTCCAACCAACTGAGCCACCCAGCCAGGGCTATTTTTTCCTTTCTTTATGGCATACTTTCATCCATTCATTAAAGAAATATTTATGGAGCCCACACGGTTCTACAACTTCAGAATCCTGCAGTGCATAAATGAGAATGAAAAGAAACCCCTGTTCTTGTAGACTCCATTTGGGGGAGACAGATGAAGACAAACAAATATACAATATCAACTAGTAGTTAATGTCACGATGAAAAATAAGTCAAGGCAGAGAAACTGGACATGTAGCTACATTTGAGCAGAAACCCAAAGGAGGTGAGAGGGCAAGCCATGCCTGTCAAGAGGAACAGGGAGTGTGAACGCAGAAAGAGGAAGCGGCAGGAGCTGACTCTCCAGAAGCCAGAAGAAAGGCAGGCCAAACAGCAAGCTATTGTAAAAATACAGGTGACACATGGGTAAAAAGCTGTGCTACATAAATATAACAGATTATTACTCGGCCATGAAAAAGAAGGAACTCTTACTCTTTGTGACAGCATGAATGGACCTAGAGGACATTATATTAAGTGAAATAAGCTAGTCACAGAAAGACAAATACCATATGATTTCACTTATATGTGGAATCTAATGAACAAAATAAACTAACAAACAAAAGAAAACAGGCCTCACAGAGACAGACAACAGACTGAGGGTTGCCAGATGGGATGGGTGTTGGGGGACCGGATGAAAAGGTGAAGGGGTTGAGAAGCACAGACTGGTAGTGACAGGGAGGTAAAGCACAGCATAGGGAATGGAGTCAATAATACTGTCATAACTATGTGTGGTGTCAGGTGGGCACTGAAAATTTGGGGGGAACACTTTGTAAAATATATGACTGCCTAACCACTATACTGTACACCTGAAACCAATACAAAATAAATTGAAAATAAAAAAAACTAAAAAAAAAACAGGCGAAAGAAGACAGTGAGTGACTTGGAGTGCAGTGAAAGCAGGAGAAGTGAGAAGAGGTATGATTCTGAGTACGTGAGGCCTATCTGGAAAAAGACCAACCATTGTTAATATAATGAGAATGGTTCAATATAACCTGGCAGCCAAGGAGAACGGATTGGAATGCACATGAGTGAACAATGACAACTTCACTGTACTAGTCAGTGGGGGTAGTAGATGCTGTTGAGTGAGCATGTGCACTGTGTGGCCATCACATTCCAAATAACTGAGCGAGTGGAGCAATGAATCTGCACCAAATTTTCTGTTAAGCTTGAACATCCCTCTGTGGAAACTATTCAGATGATTCAGAAGGCTGCAGAGGGCAACTTGAGATTGGCAGCTTCATCACAACAACTCGCCTCCTCATGCATCACGTCTCATGCATGGTTTTTTTGGGGGGACACATCAAATCACCTAGGTGACTCAGTCCCCCTATAGCCCAGATTTGGTGCCCTGTGACCTCTGACTTTTCCCAAAACTAAAATCACCTTTGAAAGGGAAGAGATTTTATAGACTGTCAATGAGATTCAGGAAAATATGACAGGGCAGCTGATGGCAACTGGGAGAACTGTGTGAGGTCCCAAGGTGCCTACTTTGAAGGGGACAGAGGTGTCATTCTCCTATGCACAGTGTTTTTCATATCTTGTATCTTCTTCAGTAAATGTCTGTATTTTTCATATTACATGGCTGGATACCTTCTGTACAGACCTTGTATTTTGAAGCTAATACCAACAGAGTCTGTGGGGGAAGTGAGTATGGTTGTGACAAAAGAAGGTGTCAGAGATAACTTTCACTAGATGGAAGACAACATTTCCACTTATTGACAAGGGGAACAGAAAGAGCAAGTCTCGGGGGAAAGATCAGGAGTTCAGTTTTGGTAATACTAAATTTGAGAAGCTTAGTGGATGGCCAAAGACAGGATCTGAGTAATCAGTGGGATATGTGATCTGGAGTCAGAGAAGATGGGACTAGAGATATAAATTTGGAAGCTGTCAAAGTATAAGTGATATTTAAATCATGAGACTGGATGAGATCATCGAGCTCTACCGAGTGAATAATAGATAGAAAGATTTGAGGATTAAGCCCCAGGGCTCTCTACCAGTGAGAGGTCTGGCAGATTAGAAGAAATCCACCAGAACCTGCAAAGCAGAAGCAAAAGCAAAACCACGGGAGGGCCCTGTCCTAGAATCCAAGTGAAGGAAACATTACTAAGAGGAGATGGTGGTCACTCGTGTTAAATTCTGCTGATGGGTTGAGATCAGGGCTGGGGAGGGTCATGGATAGAGACTTTGAAAGTGGTTTTGGAGTCTTGGGTGCCAAAGCCTGGTTCAAAAGGATTCACGAGAGGATGGAAATCTAGGAACTGGAGACAGCAAGTATATTTGAATTGGGTATGGCTTTTTTTTTTTTAAAGATGACACGGAGGTATGGCTACAAAGTTACCCAGCTGCTCCACAGCAGAGCTGAAGCCAGAATCCTGGGGGTCTGAAGAATCCTGGGGGTCTGGTCCCCAGTTCAGGGCTTCTCACACGGCACCAATTTGTTGACCTTCTTTATGGCGGATCTGAGTTTTGTGAATTAACAAATGGATGTAATAAAATCAAGGACTCTGCGCTATGAAATGTATTTTGTTCATTTACTTTGACAAGGGTAGTTCAGCTTCAATAATTTATGTTACTTGATAGTATACACAGGAGAATGCCCTATGGTGTATTTGGGAAAAGTAATGAATTTCTTCCAAATCAGCCTTCCATTTACTTCCTTGCAATTAAAATCTTTGTGAGGAAGTGGGGCGAGGCTGTTGGGGTTTCAGGACAGAGGGAGAATGGCAAGATGCCATCAGAATTGGCCAGCTTTTACCACGAGATCCCCAGGTAACTGTACCATTATTCTTGCTTGATAAACTTGTAATTCCTGCCTCACTGGCACACTAATACATTACTTCTAAGTTTTGGTATTATGTAAACTGGTGAGGTTTTAACGAACAGCACAATAAAGAAAGGCACTCTATTGTTACATGTTCTTCCAAAGCAAAGAGGAGTCTGGCATAAGTATACAACTTCAATTTTGTGTATACTCCAGGAACGATTACAATATTCTATGTAACCGAGACATTTGATTACTTGACACTCTTTTCTCAGGGTCTGATATATTAAAGTGGCCAAGAAGGCTGGGGCCCACTTTGAACTTATTTTTATTGCACTCTTCTTCCTTTCTTACTGGTTTTACTTTCTGCTTGCATAAATGTTTTCCTTTTGTGGACATTCTTTTTTAAAAAAATGCTATGAGCTGTCTTTAAGAATGTAAGTGCTCTGGGCCGAAATATGTCCTCTGGATTCATACAGAAGCCTTTAACCCACAGTGCGACTTATTCGGAGGTGGGCCTTTGACTACGAATCACAGCTCAATGAGGTCATGAGGGCGGGGCTCCGATGAGATTAGTGGTTTTATAACAAGGAGAAGAAAGACCACTCTCTTTCTGCTGCGGGAAGATACAGCAAGGTAACTGTCCACAGTCAAGAAGAAAATCTCACCAGGAACCCAATTTGCTAGCACTTTGATCTTGGACTTCCCAGTGCCCAGAACTGTGAGAAATGGTTTGTTGTTTAAGCACCCCTGCCCCCACTCCTTCCCACCTTTTATGGTATTTTGTTATAGCAGCCTGGGCCAACAATGCAGTGAGGTTCCTGGAACTGATGATCTAAATGGTGACCTGGCTGCTAAGACAATCCATTTATTGGTTCTGTGACTCATCTCCCCAGGTGGACTTCCTACTGAGTCTCCTTGAAAAGGAAGTGCCATGCCACTGCTGTTTGCCGGATGGTGAACTTCTATGAGACTCCATCCCGATGTAAAATTGGATGCTAAGAATTTCTAAATACAGTCTGCAGAGTATTAGCCGAGATAATGGTCACCAAAACTAGTCACCTCACCTAAAAGGACTGGTTTGCAAAGTCTCAGAAGTCTTGGAATTCTTTGTTTTGTAAACATGTTTACAAGGACTACCACGTTGTTCAAAATGGAAATGACTCCAGTATTTAATACTGGGATTGTCCTTTCTTGAGACTGGATTTATGCTTCATAATGATTATCTACTAGACACAGAAATAGCATTTCTGTAACTCAAAATTTTTACCAGAGGCATTTAGCAGAATCGTGCTTTAAAAATATAATGATTTTTCATCTTTATTCTCCCCCCTTCAAAAGGTTCCCCTGCTCCTGATGTTTAACGTTATGCAAAGACGTGTTTCTGCCAACGAATATCACCTTATGGTTATGCTTCTGCAAATAGCCTGCTGTGAGCTGATAAAGGGATTAATGCAGCCAAAATTCTTAATCTGTGAAATTACAAATTAAATTCTCATATTAAAAATACCACCCCGAGGTATTTTTTGTGGTTTTAATTCCCCTCTGGTGTTCTGCATACATTGTGCGTGTTAATGACGGGGACAAGGCCGTCTCCGTTGGCAGCCTGCTACCCAGTGATAATGTGTAGGCATTTACTGACTGATAGGACCTGGGTTTATCCACCAGCTGATAAACTAAGTGGCGAGTGGGTAATAAGCCCATATTAACAGAAAAGTACGGCTACAAAATTCAGGATTCATTGACCATCAAAATCCTGGCTTAAACGCAGTCATCAAGTCCGATGGGACTGGGATGGTACCAGGGAGGCGCGACATCGAGTTACAAGTTGTTCTCCAAGGAAAACAAACCGTACATTTCAGTTGGATGAGCCATAAACTAATAAGCCCATTTGCATCTTTTTTTAGTATAAAAGGATGTATCACCAAATCATTATTTTCCATAGGGATTTCATCTTAAATTTTTTAAAATAGGGGTAGCTGTGGTAGTGGTCAGTGAGTAAACTTTCAGAAAGGAAGTAGAGCTGAATACAAAATGTGTGATGTTAGAAAGGGCTGACAAAGCCTAGGGAGCAGCGGATCACAGATCTGCAGTCACTTCAGGGTGAAAAAGTACCACATGTTGCCGTGCATAACATGCTCCCATGTATAATGTGCACCCATGTGCTCGTGTGTGTGACACATGGGATTATTACACCCATGTATAATGCGTACCTATGTGCTCATGTGCATGATACATGGGATCATTACTCCCATGTTTAATGTGCGCCCATGTGCTTGTGTGCATGATACACGGGATTATTACACCCATGTATGATACACACCCTTAATTTTCCCTCAGAAATGTAGGCCAAAAAGTGCACGTTATACACGGCAAAATATGGGTAATTAGAATTAATTGTAGGATTATAAAAAAATTTAGTATCAGGATACCCAAGAGTAGTTGTTACTTTTATGACTTAGTTGCAAAATAAAAGGGTTACTGTTGTCAAGGTGAATCTGATACAATTGGCGGGGGGCTGGCCAGGGTGGGGGAGTCCAAATTCCAAAAGATTAAGGAAATAACTGTGCATATCCACGATAAATGATGTATATCAAAGCATTAATAAGTATATTATAAATATCTATGCGTATATGGAGCACATTAATTTCAAGGCGATGAGACTGGGAAGAAATATGTGTAACCAGCATGTGGGAAGAACGTGTCACCACTGAACAACAACGTTCTTACTGCAACAGTGTTTTGCAAAATTTCACAAGAATTCTGTTTCACACTTTGGAAGAAAGATGAGATCCTCCCAGCCATAAATCCTCCCCCAAATATTTAAAATGTAATTGAAAGAGGCTGTGTAAATAGGAACACTTTTGTAAAAGCAAAACAAAAACCCACTCAGGAATGTGTTATGTTTTAAGAGATCTAGAGAAGATCTGTCTGCATGAACACCAAGAGCATTTGCAGTTGAAATGAATTATGTCTTCATTTCTTACATGTCAATTCAGTGCATTAGCCAACTGCCAACTCTGTTCGTCAGCTCGCTGCATAGCAGCCCTTTTTAAGGTTATTGCTACAACCAAGATGGTCTCTGAGAATCAAACAGAAATGAATCATTTCTCCTCTGTACTGCAGCCAGTTAAAAAGTACTGTATGCATAAATATGTAAATCATATTTTCCTTTGCCTTTACAACTGCTCAGATCATTTTTTTGGAGACACACATAATCAAATACAAAGACTTGTGGCTGCAAACTGCACAGCAGAGATAGCAAAGAGGGAATCCATTTTCTTCCTGTGTCTAGTAAGCTGGCGTTTGAATGGCAGGATTCCATTAAATACACACACACACACACACACACACACACACACACAACCCCCCTTCCCCTGTGTGTTCTCCCCCCACATGCACATACATATACACAAACACATACACAAGCTCATAATCTCACACATGCACATGTAAACATCAACCTCTCTACATGTATGTTATACACAGATGCTAAAACAATGTCCTTGCTTTGACTGGGTGGTGTGGATTTGTCCTACTCACTGTCAGTCAGTTCCCATAGCCGTGGGGGCAGGTCACTAAAATACTCGTGGCTCAAGGCAGCCTGTGCCGATAGTCTGTTCTTTGGGGAACATTGTAGGAGCTTGGAGGCCAGATCCTCTGCATGATTCACATAGCTGAGCCTGAAAATGTAAGCACAAAGGAGAGGAATCAGACCAAACAGGAAAAGTCACTAAATAAGACATAAGGCTCACCCAAATGTTCTGGACTTATTTATCCCTGGCCAAGAAAACAAGTTAAATTACCCGTTGAAAATAAACAGAAGGTGAATTCATGTTGGTTTTTAGAGTATTTATTTGTTACTCTAAACTGGCTTTCACTCTGGTAATCTCGTCTCATTGATTTAAAACATTCCTACTATAAGCAAAGGGTTGATACTTTCAGGCTAGTACTAGGTCCAGAGGTAGAAAACTTCAGACGATAATTTATCAAACAGATGCCAGAATTTGTTCAGAGGACCCATGTAGTACAGACACATCTGGATACATTTATAGGAAAATTAATACAAAATAACTAGGAGAATTAAAATAAAACTGCTATTAAATTCTTTAGTTACTAAAGTTACTCTTTCTTTAAGAATTCACATCTTCTTACATTGAAGATAAAATTATTGGAATAAGTACCCTGTCAAATGTCAACAATCAAAATATTAACATGCAGGTTAACAAAGGGGATATGCTTAAACCATATGTGGCTGGATCAATTCAAGATGACCTTTAAAACAACAGTAGACAGAAAATATGTGTCTCAAGATTACAAAAAAAAAAAGCAGAGAAGTCAAGTCCTCCATGTGGTACAGCTTTCAGATGGGCAGCAGAGCACACAGCCCAGCCCCGCCCCGCTTTGCATGGAGTCTCTGTTTCACTGCTCAGTGCCATCAAACCCAGATAATTCACATAACAATAATGGAAGTCTTCCTGATAACGGCTGCCATTTACCGATAGTTGGCTATGTGTCCAGCACTTTCCCAGGTACTTTCTGCACTTTCTCCCTTATGATAGCCCACTGAGATAATTCTCATCCCATCCAGTCACAGGAGAAGGTAAGAGGGAGTCAGAGGAGGGCTTGGGTGGCTCAATTAGCAGGCTGGGTGGATTCAAACTTATCCAGAATTATAACTCTAACGTGGTAGGAGGTGTAAAGTACAGCGTAGGGGAACAGTTAATAATACTGAAACAACTAGCTATGGTGCCAGGTGGAAACTGGCTTACTGGGGGCATCACTTCCTAAGTTATGTAAATGTCTAACCACTATGCCGTACAACTGAACCTAACATGATATTGAATGCCAGCTATAATTTAAAAATAAAAATGTTTAATAAGTAAAGTGGTTAGCATTTGCCACGCTCTCAGATTGTTTCTAAAGGCTTTTATCCTTGGATTCCTGCATTTCTGCAATGAGGTGCAGTAAGCACAGGCTCAGAGGCAGCCAGAAAACTGTGAAGAAAGTCGCACCTGCCAGTGGGTATTTGTTCAAAAGCCTTGAAGCTACTAAACACACAATCAGCCAATAAACATCTTTCCTGGTGACCAATGACTCTCCTCACTCCCCTCCTCAAGCAGCTTTTTAGTATTGATTTTAAATTGTTATGGGGGCAGGGAGGATTGAGAATGGGAAAGAGGAAGGGAAGCAATGAACTTAAGTAGAAGAAGACAAAGGGAAAAGAGCAATGAAAAGTATTACTCCAGAGATCCAATCTAAGAGAACTTCTCTCTAAATGGTCACCTATGAAAGTCTCACAGATGGGCTCAGTGTTTGGCTGCTGCAATGACTATTTTTAAAAAACCTGATCATTAGATTTGCTTTAAATGTCTCTTCCTGGCAAAGAGAAGTTTGCCCACAGGAAAAGGAGGCATTGCCAAGATTCTCTATAGTTTTTTTCCCTTTCTTTTAAGAAGGGCCAGGGCCATCCAAAGTGTTCTTTCCTCTTCCTAAGACACTCTCACTATTATAAACCATTCATTAATAGTTTAAAAATATTAAATGTAAAGCTTCAGATAGGTAGACTTCATGCTGAAAAATGCACTTCCATTGGATGTACAGTTTATACATAATCATGGTGAAAAACACGCTTGTACCCATTTTCTACAGCTTTGATAGAACAGAACAAGGCCGGCCTGAGGCTAGGTGTGCACTTTGGTCCCGAGTCTGTCACGGGAATGATGAGCCACACACTGGGCAGTCCCTGTGGCTCTGGTGAGCCCTGGTCATGCTTGGGGCCATGGCACCATGGCAACATGGACCATGTTAAAGAGTTAGATTAGATTTGCAGTTGTAGCTTTGTTTTTGCAGTAGATTGCTGGTTATGTTTAAATTTGTTTTCTACTAAATTTTTATTTCTAGATTTTAGAGAGAAAGAGGAAAGGAGAGAGGAGTGGGGAGAGAGAAACATTGGTTTTGTTGTTCTACTTATCTGTGCATTCATTGGTTGATTCCCATATGTGCTCTGACTGGGGATTGAACCCACAGCCTTGTCATATCAGGACAATGCTCCAAACGACTGAGCTACCTGGACAGGGCTGGTCGCATTTAAATTTTATACATATGTACCTAAATATAAGGCATTTACCAGTATAAGACAATCTTATTTCTCATTTCCTCATCTTACTACCCTTTAATAACGTCAGTGAAATAATCCAATGCTTAATTGTGACATTCTATGTACAAATATACACATTATATATATATATATAAAATTTTAATTTAGAAAGTTTTCTGTTTCCTCACTTGCATTTTAAGAACCACTTTTATTCCAACTCTCCACATGCATTTTCAACATCAGTCTTTGTCATTACCAGAACCACTTTTTGAGTTCATCTAAGTGGTTTGAGACATGATACTTCCAGGATATTGTACTTGGAAGTTTTACCCCAAACCATAGGTATACCTTATCAGAATGTTACAATGACTGTGGCTATTGTTTGCAATCTCCCATTGTGATGGTAGATTTTTTAAAATGTTCTTGTAATTCCATCAAGCCTTATTTTATATACTCTAGAGCTGAGTAATTAAATGCCTAATAATGTAGCACTGTTATCTCTTCCTGGTAAATGAACTCATCAATCTTTTTGTAATGACTTTTTATTTTTAATAAAGCTTTCTGGGCTAAAGTTCATTCTTCTTCTCATATTAATTTAATGACTTTAGTTTTCTTTTTAAAGGTTTTATTTATTTACTTTTAGAGAGAGGGCAAGGGAGAGAGAAAGAGAGGGAAAGAAACAGCAATGTGCTAGAGATACACCAATCAGTTGTTTCTCAAATGCCCCCAGTCAGGGACCTGGCCCACAACCCAGGCACGTGCCCTGACTGGGAATTGAACCAGTGACCCTTTGGCTCCCAGGCTGGCACTCAGTCCACTGAACCACACCAGCCAGGGCTGACTTCAATTTTTTTTAATTCACTTTTTGCCTAACATACTTTTTGTAACCCTATTACTTTTAATTTTTTGTATCTATAATTTTAAGGTATCTTTTTCATAAATACCATATCTCTGAGTTTGTACTTATTCAATTAAATAATCCTGATATTCTAAAAAAAATTTTAGTCCATTTACATTCTGTGATTACTGGTATATTTATGTATGTATTTATTTTTTGATGTAATCTTTATTGTATTTTTTCCATTACCATTTAGTCCCCTTATAGCATCCTCCCCCCAGCAATTACCACACTGTTGTCCATGTCCATGAGTCCTTTTTCCTTGTTTGCTTAATCCCTCCACCTGCAACCTACTCACCCACTGGCTGTCATCCTGCTCTCCATCAATAGGTCTGTCCCCATTTTCCTTGTTAGTTCAGTTTGTTCATTGGATTCCACATATGAATGAAATAAAATGGAATTTGTCTTTCTCTTATTGGCTTATTTCACTTAGCATAAGGTTCTCCAGGTCCATCCATACTGTCATAAAGGGTAAAATGTCCCATAATTGTTTTATCTACTCATCTACTGATGGACACTTGGGCATTACTGATATAGCTAAATTACTGCTACCATCTTAATCTTGCATTCCATTTTGACCTGCTTTACCTTTTTTTTCTTTTTCTGCCTTTTTTGGGTTGAATTTTAAAATTCTAGATTTCCATCTTCTGTTTTAGAAGTTATATATTCTATTTCCATGTGTTTAGTAATTACTTTTAACTTTTTACTTTTTGCACTTCAATATTTATTTAGATATTTAAACTCTCACAATGAGTTTTTACAAAGCTGAAGGACACTGAGAAATTATTTTTCCCAAATAACTATAATCATACATCCAGACAATATAAATATGTGATTGCATTAACAGCAGTACACAGTACCATTTTATCAATTACATAATAAGACAAATTGTCATTTATTCAAATATAAAATTACACAGTTTAACAGGCACATAAAATGTTATATATATATATATTCTATATATATATTCAATTTACTGAATATAACTTCTCTTTATGGGGGCATATTCCATATGTACCGCATAAGACAAGCAAACTATTTGGCTAAAAATCCTGTAACAGCTCACTCCCACTCTTTCCTAGGCCCTCTCTTTTAAGTTGCACCCAAAGTGCAGACATTAAATCAGTTTTCAGACGTTCTGTCTGGAAACAGTAAGGATATGTGCTTCTGTACAGTGTGGATTTTACATGAACTTTTCCACCAGAGGTTTGTGATTTTCAAAATGGAGGTTTTCATAACAGCACAAAATGAGATTTATAGAAAGACATTAAAAAATCATCACAGACTTGGTCCCAAGCCAATAAAATCAGCGGTTACACAAACCTGATGTCTCCTGTTTTAAGTGCTGGAGCTATAAACATAGAGTAGCAGGCAAGTAGCCATAAAGGCCCCACTATCAATGCTTGACACAAATGAAGGGATAAACCACAGGCAATCGACACTGGTTTTCATAGTTCCTGAGATTTTAATGCTGTGTGATATTAAAAACACGTACGTGTTGTGCCAGGTATTTCAGCACCCACTCTCTCTAAATTCCTAACATTTTGATAAGATTCTGGCATGGAACTAGATTTGAAGAAGATATACCTCAATACCGCATGGTTTCAGGAAAGGTCAATTGATAAAAATGATAAGCATGTCTCAAATGCTGAACAGCAAGAAATTTTTTGCTATGTTTCCAGCTAGGCTGTTCATAATCCAAACAGAGAGGCTGAAATTCTGCCAAGCTTGAGGCCTGATAAAACTGCTTATCAATGCTCCCATGAAAGCTTCATTAGATTTATCATTCGCCAAGCCTACATTTTGGCTAATAGTGATGATAAATTGGATGCTGTCTGACGTTCCATTTCCAAGGCAATAATACCCGGCAGCCCAGTTTTATTGATTGTAATGGTAATTTCTATGACTACTGGTATCTATGAAGGGGAGCAAGATTTTAGGACAGTGCTTCTCCAAATACAAAAGTTGGCTGCTTTTAAATGCTCCTTTCTACTTTTGTCTTATGAACTTGACCACATGTTCATATTTTATTCTATCTTCAATTAACACTAAGGCAACAAGCATTAGTGCTCTCCTGAGACCTGCAGCACAATGACGACAATACAACCTCCAGGGTCTTCAAGAAACAAGGCATAACTAATCAATCATCTGTTTAGATGGCAGCGGGCCATCAGATATCAGTCCAGAACCTGCCACCTTCTTCTCTACATGATCAGTGCTGTAAGTTGCTTCACATGGTCTTGTGTTGTGTTAATGCCACACACTTTAAGTTCCTCTATACATTTATTTAAGGTTGCACTCATTGGACTGTCTTACGTATGATGTCACAAGAGTTGGTTCATCCACTTGAGCCACATTAACTAAGAAACACTTCATAGGATCATGAGAGAAGTGAAATAGTTTGATACAAAAGTAAGTGAAGAATGATAGAGAAACTGAAGTTTCTCTGTCATTATCTAGAGATACTTCACTGCACTATGCACTTGAACTTCTCAGCACTTTGAGTATGAGGTTGGGCATAATGGGAAGTGAAATGAACCTCCTAGCAAACAGCAGCAGATTTTTAATTCAGTAATGAGGAGACAGGAAGGATGTTTCCTCAGGTTTAGGCCATCTAGGTTAGAACTCTTGCAAAACATTTTCCTCATTTTAATTCAACCCTCTTGTGCCCCAGTTAGGTCCTTTTATGGAGCTTCTTGGTGGAATAGTAATGAACTTCTATAGTTTCACTTGTCTGTATAGAAGTTATACTGTGTTCCTGGTAATAATGTCCACTGCCACCAGAAACTTAATAAACATCTGAATGAGAACACCACAGACCCACCCAGTCTGTGGCTAGTGATGTTCTCTTTGGGGGTAAGTTGGCTTAGTGTTTTGTTTTGTTTTGTTTTGTTTTGTTTTGTTTTTAACCATCAAGGATATCAGAAGAAATTTCCACACTTTTTGCCTTCCTCCTCAGTTCTCTAAGTGAATGGCTCTTTACCTTTTTAACATTTAACTATTTAGAGTTAAACTTTATCTTTACCATCCTGCCAAACAATACAAGAACATTAGACCACTTTAATTCTGATGAGATGGGTCCCATCTCTCCTGTTGTTATTGTCTAGTATTTTATTTCTATTTTCTACACTTTTAAGGACACAGATTAAACAATTATTGTTATTATTATTCAGATTTACCCATGTTTATCATTTATTCAATCACCTTAGTTCTCATGTTTCAGATATTCTTTCTCAGATTATTATTTCTGTATCTGAAATACAAACTTTAAAAGTTCTTTCCATGATGAAAGAACTTGGTGGCAAATTCTGTTTTGTTTTCATATAGGATAATAGTTAGCTGGGAATTAATTCTAGGTTCAAAGCATTTTCTCTTAACTCTGAATACATTATTTCACAGGCTTCTGTTGTCTCAGCCTGATAGCTCTTCTCTCCTTCCTTAGAGGTCTGTTACTGCAATGCAAGATATTCTTTTGATTTAACCTGCTTGGTATTCATAGTGTTTCCTGAATTTGAAACTTCATGTCTTTCACCAACTCTGGAAATAATCTCAGCCATTACTTTTAAACAATTGCCTGTCCCCAATTCTCTCTTTTCTCATTTTCTAATGCCAATGCAATGCCACCTTATCACATTTCCCGTGTCTTCATGCATTCTCTCCTATTCTCCATCTGTTAGTCCCCCTGTTCTCCACTTCACGTAATGAGATCAGAGCCATCTCCCAGTTCAACCAATTCTCTAATCAGCTGCACCTAATATGCCGCTTTCGCCATTTATTTTCGTTCCTGCCAGTTCTTTTGACAAATTTACGTGTCGATTTTGGATGGCTTCAGTTTCAATAAATTTGAATCTTAAATCTCTTTAAATTTGATCTTTTTTTTCTTTACAACAGTTTAAATGCAGTTATGCTCTATGTTTCATAATTCCCAACAGCTGAAGCTCCAAGTGAGGGAGGAGTCCAATTTTGTGGCTCATGCTACCGACTCTCACTCATTGTGACTTTTTCTCGTATGTTTTACAATTCTGAATTGTGAGCTCATGCTCAGCTCATATTAATCTTTGGGAATCCTGAGGAACCTGGGTTAAGAATATCCTTCTCCACACACATTTCCTTCCACCAGGAGTCCTGGGGTTCTCTCAACAACTGGGCACTCCATGTTCTTTCTGTTGGCTTCCGAGACCATGGCTTTTGTACAGGTTCTAACCTAAACTTGAAGAATTCTCAGGGGAGATGGTTTCATTCCCATGCAGAACCAAGGCCAACACAGTCAACTGGTCCTTGCAATCTCCTTTAGCTGGAAGCAGATTTTATTTCTTTTGAGCCAGCCTATTACTGAGCTAAAGTGCTTTGAGGGTCTTGACTCTACCTGAGGAATCTTAATTCCTATGTTCCACCTGTCTCAGTCCCAAAGCCTTGTTTCCTGACCCCCTTAAGTGGTTCCATTTCCTGTTGTAGCAACACTACCATGAGGCAGCTGCACTTAAGCACTTACTTATCCTCTGGTTTCTTCATCCTAGGCCCCTGGAGATTTCACTTATTTTCTTCTTGGTTCAGCTATGCATATATATATCTGGACAGATGTACTTGTGGTATTTTACCCAATATTTTAGGTGATTTTTAGTGATGGTAGAAGATAACCCCAAATCCCCCACCTCATAGGTGTATATTTATAATCTCCACCATCTAATTAGTTACTATAAAATAGTCTACACTTGTAATTTTTAGGTCTTTCTCCTTGGAATAATCACTAAATCAGTATTGTTTCTTTGACTTAAAAAAAAAACCTATTTCTTTTAGGTCACCTCTATTAAGCTTCAAAAACTAGCTAAATGAAGTTGTTTCAGGCTACTGTTCCTTTACCCCTTGATTTATAGATGCCTCTCAAATGCATCATCCTAAGTGAAAGACACCAAAGCCGACATAATATATAATTCCATTTACATGACACTCTGGAAAAGGCAAACTTATAGAAACAGAAAAGTGAGCCGTGGTTGCCCAAGCCTGGGGGTGGGAAGAGTTAACAAAGAACGCAGAGAATTTTTTCAGATGGTTCTGCATCTGGATCGAGAAGGCTGGGCATCGGGCCATCTAGAGATGTGAGAGGGCAGGGTCAAGGGACGCATCAAGGAAGTTCAGTGGAGGGGGCTGTTTAGAGAGATGGGTGTGCAGGTCTTTCACACGGAGCATTCAGGCACTAGGGGAGGAGTGCAGACCCTCTGTGAGTGGCTGCACAGGGACTTCCATGTCTTGGGGAGGAGGGACCCTGATGCCTCAAAAGGAATGTTCTGCCAAATGGGGCGATCCTACTGCCAATGGCAAGGCCACTCTTTTGATTTCAAGGCTCAAACCCAGGTCACTGAGAGGGGATCGGCCTCATGCTACCAGAATTGTGCCCATTCACTCAGAAGCATACTCAGTAAACTGTGTTCCATGAAGGGTCATATAATCCTGGCAGGGTGTGTGGGACAGGAGACTGTCATCTTCATTCCATATTCATTTTCTAAAAAGTAAAAGATGTGTTTGTGGAAACTCTCTGGGAAAAAATCTAAGAAATTTTTAAATTATAAATCTTCATGACAAGGAAGAGAAACAATCCCTACTGAATTCAAAGTGTGTGTGAAGAGAATCTTATGAGTAACTTTCAAACAAATGCTTTTAATATAGATGAAAATAAAGGAACACTGCTATTCTAATCATAATGAATTTTCATTTTCCTAGTCCTTATCCATGCAACACACACACACACACACACACACACACGCACGCACACTCTTTACCTGCCTATGCAAGGGGGCACACAAAACACCTGAAATGATCTTCCAGAGGGCGGGCTCCTTAAAATAAAGGCTTCCCCCAATAGGTGAGTGTTATACAAACCCATCTGTATCAGTGTACCAGCTGGCATTGTTGTGAAAGGCTGTGTTCTGCTTCTGTAAATTTTTTTGGAACACTCTCTCAATGCATTTGCCCATTTCATGATGGTGTATGAGCACACCTGCCCACACTGTGCTGAGTGTTCAACAGTATTTGACCAAGAAGCAGCACAACCTCCATACCTCTCCCTTTCTATTCTCCTGATTTCACCCCAGCAACTTGTTTTTTGTTTCCAGGAATGAAAAAAAGTCTTCAAAGGGAAATGTTTTGCAGATATGGGGGAGGTGAAACAAAAAATGTCAGAAGAATGGCATCAAAATCAACAAGTTCAAAAACTGTTTTGAGCAGTGGAAAAAATCTTAATAGTGTATTGAATCAAATGGAGAGCACTTTGAAGGTGACTGATGTTTAAACATTTAAGAATAGATATACATTGTTTGACAAATTCTATTTTTAGTCCCCCTCATATAAATATAGATTACATATACATAAATCATATATATAATCTATGATGATAGATTATATGAAAGAAGATAACATGATTAGTGAAAAACAGCCTTTAAAAGCTCACCCAAATCTCTAAGACATCCTTAAAACAGACAAAAAGAAAAGCAAACACAGACTCTTGCCAGACTAAAGACAGTCGAAGTTGAGAAGAGGAAATTAAAAGTGGAGAATAAAAATAAAGGTGCAAAAGGAGGAAGACCTGTGCTACAGCAAGGTGGAAAGGGCCACTTCCTATGAGGCATGGCTGCTGGCACAGTGAAGGGCACGGTGTTTGTTGACTGACCAAGTGTTTGCTTGAGGACTGAGTATATCAATTGTTACACTTACAAAAGTTTTGCCTTACCTGAGAAACATACATTTAAAAACTAAACAATCGTTTTTAGCACAAAGACCTTAAGGTCATGTCGTGGTCCTTAAGGAACATTCAGAGCACATACTCTTCCAGAGGATGGCATTTTCATTTTTTTTTGGAATGGGAAGAAAATTTGTCCTTGTCTTTTTAAAGTTACTTCAAAAACTGGGACAGAATGTTTTTGCTTTTTTTTTTTTGGTTCCTTATACTGTTCCAAAAGATTCCCTCTAAAATTGATGATATGTCTGCTTCTAGAACAACTAAGACTTTTATAAAGTCTTCATTGGGACTTATTAATGTTTTAGCTCAAAGTATATGGACATAAAGTATAAAGATGTAGTAGGTTCAACTTATTAGAGCATTCAATGGCAATATTGATTTCCATAGGAAAGCTTAAAAAGAAACAAAAGGGAACAGAAAAGTTCTAGAATATTCCTCACTTGCACTCCATGGTGGGACAGAACTGCACACACTGTGGGCCTGTGGCTGAAGCACAGTTGTGTGTTTCATCTCTTAGAGTTGGACTCAAGTGGCCTGGAGGGGGTGATGTGGAGGGTGTCCCTCTTCATGCTTCCTTTATGGTCACACTCTTCACAGAGCAAAGCCACAGGCAGGATCCTTTCATTAGACAGTGGACATATTGTGTCTGTGCAAAGTTGCCGGCACAGGCACTGGCCACTGGATGATATAACTCATCTCCTGAAAATGATTTGTGAGGAAGTCCACCTGCCCATAAAGACAAGCCTGACTGGTTCCTCAGCTGAACTGCACAGACCTGTCAGGGGCTGCACGCTTTCTGTCTGTACATCAGAAGCAAAATGGTCACTTAATCACCTTCTTATCAAAGCTTCTGACATGGAGGGAGAGCTGTGGTCATAAAACTGCTCTGATTTTTCAAAAAGTGGCTTATTTTTACAAAATATGCTCAAATCTATTCATTTTGCAAAGAGGGGTCAGTTATTGGTCAAGTAGAACAGGAAGGGAATCCCTAACATTGGAATAAACTCTTGGGGGAAATAAAGACTAATATAAGGAAAGACTCAGGCCTGTGCAGTGAACTTCTCTGTTCACTGGGCTGTGCAGTGAAATGAGAGGCAAGACTCTTAGTTACATTAAAAATGAAGAGACACAGAGTTATTTGATGCTAAGATTTTCTTTGTCAATGCACTGCTGTAAAAAATAGAGGAAATACAACCAACCTGAGATTAGTTTTTATATGAGTCTTCCTAAATAGGTTGTGTTTTGTTGTGCATAGAAAACTGTTTGGTTCTCATTCATTTACTCCAGTGAAACTGTTTAATGACACCCTCTCCCTGCCAGACAGTCACTCCCACCGTGGTCAGCTCACCTGACTGTCAAATGAGTATAACGATAATGTTATTTGTAAGGACCTCCACAGTTACAGAGTGCTTTCACATGTATTATTTTATTTGATCCAGATAATCAAAGGGTCATATTTGCAAAATGGGGGGCATCCAGATTCTGACTCTCAAATTTTAGGGTCCATTACATTCTCTGCCAAAGATTTATTGCTAAAATGTACATATACTGAGAACTTGCTAAATCCTCTTAAATAAGCAACAGCCAGCCTCAGGGAGGCCCCAGCCCCTGTATCTCTTGTTAAGTGGCCCCAGGCCCAGCACTAGCAGCAGCCAATTTAGATTCACAGCGTGGCTTCACCTGGGAATCTACAAGTCCAGCAAAAAGTAGCAGCCATCTCAAACTGCTCTACAGCCCAGGCAGGATGGCCCCAGGCAACATAGGGAACTGACCTTGGCCTGCACCACCCAGGAAACCTCAGAGCTTGCCACCCAGTGGACAGCTACAGACCTCATTGGAATACCACTACCCTGTTCCTGCACAGCTGATCCTCAATGGAGGGCAGAAGTTGGTGATCAGTGGTCACAGCTAGTCCCTGCAGGTGACTGGCCTGGCTAACTCCCTTCCATTGACCTGCCATCAGCAATCAAGGCTCAACTACAAGAGGAGAGTGATCTCAGACCACATGAAGGGTGCACATTGAGTACCAATCCTGGGTGATAGGGGAGGCTGTGCCACTAGACACTACAGGACACCTACTACATTAGGCCATGCTACCAAGACAGAGAGTCATAACAGAGAGTCATAAGTCATTAATAGAGAGTCTCTATTAATACATAGAAACAAACACAGGGAGGCTGCCAAAATGAGGAGACAAAGCAACATGGCCCAAATGAAAGAACAAATCAAAACTCTAGAAAAAGAACTAATCAAAAGGGAGGTAAGCAATCTACCAAATGCAGAGTTCAAAATACTGGTTATAAAGTTGCTTAAGGAACTTAGTGAGGACCTCAGCGGCGTAAAAAAGATCCAGTCAGAAATAAAGGATTCACTAATTGCAATAAAGGACAGTTTACAGGGAAACAACAGTAGAGTGGATGAAGCTGAGAATCAAATCAATGATTTGGAACATAAGGAAGGAAAAAAACAACCAATCAGAACAACAAGAAAAAGGAATTAAAAACGAGGATAGTGTAAGAAGCTTCTGGGACCACTTCAAATGTTCCAACATTTGCATCATAGGGGTTACAGAAGGAGAAGAGAAAGAACAAGAAATCGGAAATCTATTTGAAAAAATAGTGAAAGAAAGCTTCCCTAATTTGATGAAGGAAATAGACATGGAAGTCCAGGAAGCACAGAGAGTCCCAAACAAGATGGATGCAAAGAGGCCCATTCAAAGATACATCATAATTAAAATACCAGAAGTTAAAGATAAAGAGAGACTCTTAAAAAACAGTAAGAGAAAAGAAATTAGTTACATACAGGGGAGATCCCATAAGACTATTAGCTGATTTCTCAAAAGAAACTTTGCATGCTAGGAGATGTTGGCAAGATATATACTCAAAGTCATGAAAAGCAGAGATCTACAGCCAAGACTACTCTACCCAGCAAAGATATCATGTAGAATAGAAGGGCAGACAAAGGACTTCCCAGACAAGAAAACTAAAGGAGTTCATAATCACAAAACCATTAATGTATGAAATGTGAAAGGGGCTTTTTTTAAGAAAAAGAAGATCAAAACTATGAGTGATAAAATGGCAATAAATATACATCTATCAACAATTGAATCTAAAAAAGAAACCAGCAAACAAGAAAAACAGAGACAGAATCATGGATCCAGACAGTATTTTGACAGTAGCCAGATGGAGGGAGATATAGGGGAATGGGTGAAGAGGTGAGGGGATTAAGAAGTACAAATAGGTAGTTACAGAACAGCCATGGGGATGTAAAGTAAGTGTAGGAAATGGAGTAGCCAAAGAACATACACATGACCCATGGACACGAACAATGGTGGGGGGAGTGCCCGAGGGAGTAGGGAGTGCTGGTGGAAGGAGGGCAAGGGGGAAAAATTGGGACAACTGTAATAGCATAGTCAATACATTATCATTAAAAAATAAACTATATATAATCCAAGCTGTATGTCACCCAGTTAGTAAAGGGATTATTCGGTTATTTTAAAATTTTCCATAAGAACACCTTACATATTTCAACATTTCTCTCTTCCTTTAACTTTGAACTCCACTGTTGTAGAGAATATTCTTGTTAACACCCCAACTGCCCTATGTTAAATAAATAGAACAGGGAGCATATACCATTAACATGAACAAGACGAAAACTCCCAGAAGTCCATCATAGTAGCCTGCCCAGCTGGGTAGGTCTCTCTTTCAGATCTACCCCTACTCAGTACACAGCCGCCCTTGCAGTAAGCCAGATCTGGTGGAAAAGTACAGAAAGTACTAAACAGCCCTCAGCAGGATGTTTGGAAAACGTTAGCACTGACACTCTTAAAGTTATTATAAACTGCCAAAAATCGGGCCAGTAAAAGGAAAACATTAAATTCTTGCTTTGGATTTCAAAGCTCAGCTAGATATTTACCCCAAATTTTCTAGCTTTGCCTTTTTTACTATTTTTCCTGGAAAAAGAGATGTCATTGAATATGTAAGTTTACCCTGAAATCAAAAAAAGGGTGGTCTGGTTTTAAAAAATTGGTTAACTTATGAAGTAATTACATTAGCCTTTCCAATGTACTAATATGAACCTATAGATTTCCATATTCATACCTCATAAATCCACTGATGTAGGTATTATCATAAAATATTCAAAAGCTAATGTAAGTGAACTTGATGTTATATTCTTTTCAATACAAGTCCTTGTGTGCATATTTAAACTTATTTATACTTAATAACCACAAAAGATCACACTTCCACTCAACCCGCTTATGGGAAAGGATCAGTTAACTACTTCACTACATTGTGTATGTTTTTTTTTAAGATTTTATTTATTTATTTTTAGACAGAGGGGAAGGGAGAAAGAGAGGGAGAGAAACATCAGTGTGTGGTTGCCTTTCGCATGCCCCCTACTGGGGACCTGGCCCACAACCCAGGCATGTGCTCTGACGGGGAACCCAACCAGTGACACTTTGGTTCTCGGGGCAGTGCTGAATCCGTTGAGCCACACCAGCCAAGACCACTGAATTGTTTTTAAGAGATTCCATTTTAATGCCCTCTCCTTTTCCAGAGCCTAGCAGTAGTGAATTTTGTGAGTTGTAAAATTTTATTTTTTAATAGCTTATATAAAATGCTATAACCCATATGCACTTAACCTATAATTCTACATGCTTAAATAATATAATTTAAAGAAAATCACTCTAAGATTTGTTAGAGCTTGCCAAACTTTGACATTTTTTCTCATATAGGATAGTACAAACCTGTCAGGAATTACACTTGCACCTCAGTTCTGTTTTAGAAAAGATTCTTAGATTTAGCAGAGTAGTGATTATGTGATTCTATAATTGTTGTTCAATGTTTTACTTTAATAATATGGTTAACAGCAGAAAAAGCACAAGTAGTTACTTTTAAATCCTCTGACTGAAGGATATGATAGGAGGGGATATATTTTATTTTGTTAAAGGAAATAATAATAACTACCCCTTCTAATCAGAAGGCTAAAACTTATAGAATACTTATAAGAAAATTCTAAATTCACAAGTTCGTGTAGAATATCCTCAACACCAAAAGGCTGTGCATCCATCAGAACTGATTTCCAGCTTGCCAGTTATTCTGCTTCCAGTTCTGTCTAATCATAAACCCCACACCTTCGAAACCACGTGATCTTGCCCCACATGGAATTCCACTGTTACCCGAAGGACATCAGGAGACTCGTAACCTTTCCAACTTCTGGATATAGATCAGGATAAAATTAATACCCTCTCCCACTTCACAGGACTGCTGTGAAGATTGACCTTTTCCTACTATAACTTGCTTAAGTCTTATTATTTCACCTATTTCACAAGTTTTCAAAACATTTTTAGGCCATCAAGAGTGAAGCAAAATAAATTGCCAGTGAATGTTCTACCCTTGTGGTGTTATTGAGATTCATGTTTTTTAGAGAATAAAGATTATCCAATTTTTCTGAATTCACAGGAGTTGATGACAGCTTTATTTCAGGTGAAACAGATGACTCACATTTTTGATGATAAAAGATGAATCAGGAGTTTAAATTCAAATCTTCATTTATCAAAAAAAATCAATGCATTTTAAACCTTAGTTATCGCTTATGCTTTACATTTGGAGGGACAGATTATAAATATTTAGTTCCAATTGCATGGACAGCAGGTAAAACATATCACTGTAAAATTGCTCCTGAAAAACTTATTGGTGCATCTGCATTATGGTCAATCAAGCTAATGCAAAGGGTAACTCACAGCCTTTCAGTCCCCTGAAATCCTATAGAAGTTACGACTCTGGCCATCGGAGACCAGCTTGGGAGGCTGGTGCCTGCTTCACAGGAATGGTCCGATGTGTCCCTCGACTGTAAACAGTGCTAAAAATAGCTCCTGAAAGGCATCATTTTGCTGTGATATTATTTTGCCAAAAGAGATGGGGAAAAAAATCTCTAATCCCGAACAAAACCCCTTCAAAGTTTATGTTCTCAATAAACCTTTCACTGAGAACTGAAAATATAACTTGGTAATGCAATAAATACCCTAACAAATATATCAGATTTTTCACTTAATGCTTTTTACAGGCTTAAACCAAATGGAGTAAAAGGAAGTCACCTTTTACAGTCTGACTCCTGCAGGAAGAATGCCTTGCTGTTACGCTTTTTAAAGAAGGCATGGTGAATTTATATCAACTTTAGCGAATCTTGGGGCATGATAAAAGGAAGAAAAATGCCAGTGCAGTTAACATTCCACAGAACTCTTTCTTCACATGTTTATTTCCTTAGAGACTGGACATGGTCCAAGATAATAAGAAAAATGTAAAAAGGAAAGTATTTTTTTAAGTCAAAAGATACAGAGCTTAGCATCCAGTGATAATATAGGATAAATAATGTTTCCCTACTCCTTAAAAAATAACTGTCTTGCAAAGATATGATGTGCTTAGGATTGGAGGAAATCACCAATAACAGTTCTCTCATTCAAACCGATGTGAAAGAAAATTTGGTTAGGTCAGAGCTTATGGCTTACTGAAGTTTTAATTCAAGGCAAATGAGGAATCCATTTGCTGGGGACTAATTTCAGCTTCCTTCTCTTACAACATTGCATTTGGGATTTGAAACTATCTGAGTTCATTATGATGGAAGAAGAAATGGTCTGTGTGTGCTATGTCTAAAACAAGGTCTGGATGAAGACTGCTGAATGGTTGGGCAGCCTCTACGAGGGTCTGATGCTCCAAGAAGAAAAATCAAAATACCTTTTAGTGCCTATGAATAAACACTACAAGGAGCCTCCTGTCTGTCTCTATCACACCGTGTCTTCTAGGCTGCACTCTGAACCAACTACCTGTTGAACTGTCTGGTCTCTGATTCTCACAGAGGATGTGGCACACCAGCAAACGACACCCTTGTTCTAAATACAGCTATAGGAAGATAGACAATGGAGATGAAGCATTTACTATGTGCAAGAGACTTTTCATGTGTTCTCTCTCTTATTCTACATACCCAGCTACGAGGTGATTCTCATTATCCCTCAGCACACACGAGGGAACTGAGACTCAGAGGGGAGGAGCAACACCGCAAGTGAGGGGTGAGCATGTCAGGGTGTCTCGTATGCTGATGCTGTCTTCGCCGTGTCATCCTTCTGAAGACTCTATTTATATCCTACAGTTTCCTCACTATAAAAGTAAAATATAATCACTCTAGAGAATTTTAAAAATCTTGAAACATAGAAAAAATAAAAACATGTTATAAGTCTGTCTGGCATCCTGAGATTATGACTTTTTTTGTCAGGTTTACTCTTGTGTGTATACATCTGAGCACATATAAAAATTTATTTCTTTGTAATTTTTACCACTATGTACATTTTTTCTCATGGTAAAATTTCTTCCTAAAACCTGAATTTTGAAAGCTCTCTTCGAACTCCTGAGAGTCAGACTTACATCCATTTTGAGGTCATTTTAGCTTTTTGTTTATCCCCTAGTCATCAAAAACAATTTTTACAACCAAAAAATTCAGATCCATAAATACTGTATTCTGTTGAGGGTGTATTTTTTCCCCCACTTGGGGTATTTACATTGATTCTCACTTTGCCTGTCGATATTCCTTTAACAGTATAGTTAGTTTTACCAAATCTCTTTTCCTATGCAAAAGCATGACAGGCACTTTATATTAGACCAAGTCCTAATGATGCTCTCTGCTCTGTGACTCTCGTACTATGGGTGCCATGAAGAAATTCCTTTTTCATTTTACTACAGCTTTCTTAATACACTTGTATTTATAAAGTTGGCTGCACCAAGAACTTCCACTAAACGAGGAGAAGACAAGACTTCAAGGACAGGAGAAACAACAGTGGGTAATTACTGCATACCCATGAGAACATACCCATGGAAATTCTATTGGAATTTTTGCATTTTCTTTGTAAAAAAACCCCAAATATTCATTATTACATACTTTCAGGTCAGAAATCTTGAAGCAGCCTGAGTGGGTATTTCTGGTTCAGGGTCTGTCACAAGCTGGCAGTCAAGTTGATGTCCAAGGCTACGGTCATTTGGATCTTGACCGGGCCTAGTGAATCCACCCCCATGGTGGCTCGCTCGCATGGCTGTTGGCAGGAGGCCTTAGTTCACCACCACCTGGGCTTCTCCATAGGACTATTAATGAAACGTGGCATCTGGCTTCCCCACAGCCAATGCCCAGAGGGTGGGCAGGGATGGGGAGAGTCAGAGCTAAGACAGGAGCAGTATGTTTTGCAACCTAACCTCAGAAGTAATGTGCCATCATTTTTGCAGTATGCTCTTGGTCATCAAGACCAGTCCTGATGCATTGTGGGAGGAAGACCCAAGGGTGTGCAGACTAGAAGAGGGGGACCATTGGGGTCATCTTGGAAGCTGCTGACCATGCTGATGGTTACAGAAGACACCTGTTTTTTAAAATTGTGGCAAAACATATATAATCTGAAATTGGCCATTTTAACCATTTTTAAGTGTGCAATTCAGTGACATTAATTATATTCACAATACTATTCAACACTCACAAATATCTATTTCAAAACTTTTTCATCACCCCAAGAGAAACCCTATACTAGTTAAGCAACATATTTTATTATTAAAATATTGTGACAATAATATTAAAGATAATTTTTGGAAAGCAGAAAAATAATCACCCAAAATTCTACTACCCTAACACCATTATTTTCATCTTATATATTACATTTTAGTCTCAGTGCACAGATATAATTCTACAGTTAATGTTAGTGTGTATGTAATTTTTCATTCTGCTTTTTTTTTTTTCAGAAAACCTATGAAACATTCTTTGTGCTTTCAGAACCTTCATGATACCATCTTAACACTGTTGTGTAATATTCCACTGGGTTCATGAATCATGACTTATTAAACCCTTCTCCATTCCTTTAATCTTGGTTAAGTTAGTACGAAGTCTTTTTAAAAAAATTTAACATGCAGTTAGGTAATGAGAATTTTTGGACAACTAGGATTTTACTCTGTTGATTTACTTCTTTGGCAGAAACACCAAAGAGTGAAATTACTAAGTCAAAAACATAGTACTCCAGGCTTCTTGATGGGAGACAGGTGAAATCCCAGCTGTAGCCTAGCAGACTGTGCTGCACCTGACCTCTGCCTCCAGTCTGCAGTCTCCTCTCCTCTCCCCTCCTCACACTCGCTCTCCTCTGACCACTGAGCACCTTTATTCTTCCACTCCTAGCTATGTGATGGGCTCTGTCCTAGGTGCAAAGAGTACAGGAGTAGACAAAATGGTCAAAATCCCAGCCTCATATGCCTTACAGCTTGCCTGTGCTAGTCCTTTTCCTCAGACTGCCCCGTTATTGTCTTCATGTATTATCGCTCTTTGAGATAACTTTGTATATTTTATTACTTGTTTATTGTCCTTGGTGCTCTAGAAGGTAAGCTCTATGAGCACAAGAACCTCATCTGTGCACTCCCTACTGCCCAGAACATTCAGACGATGTTAAATTAAATTCTTCAATGTGCCACAGATGAATATGTTACAGCTTATAACACATTTCCATAATGTTTTCCTCATTGTTTACCAGTTTACAGTGCCCCCGGCAATAAATAAATGGGGCCATTTTTCCACGACCTCCGCAGCTTCCGTGTTTAAGGAGGAGGAGGCTGTGGGTCTGAGGGAGAAGGTGCTCATGAGCCATTGTTTGATGGACAGCAAAGAAAACACTGAGCTATGGCTTGACTTTTTAAAATATTGCATTAAACTTTTATTTATCTCGTTTACTCTATTTCAGGCGGGGCACCACCATAAATTGTGAATCCCAAGTGAATGCCTTACCTGCCTCACCCTAGGCTCAGCCCTACTCTGTATGAAATGACGAATGAGGGATTTATTTATAGATTTGCTCTGAGGCTATGATATAATTGAAGACAGGGAAATCAACTTTCTAAAATAAGCTTAACTGTTCCTATCTGAAAAAGATGGAAAACGATTTGAGAGTTCTTTTCAGGGTTAAATTAGATAGTGCAGACCAAGCATCTGGCCCGCTGCTGGCACACCCGTGTGCGCCATGGACAGGCGCAGCTGCTCGCATCTGCAGTCAGCACTGCTGCTACGTTTGCACCCCTCTGTGCATGTGAAACACTAAGCTGACCCTACTAAGTGCAGTAACACAAGTATTTTTAAAGGCAGGTTTGGAGACTGGGTGAAAGAGGTGAAGGGACTAAGTGCAAGTTGGTAGTTACAAAACGGTCTCGGGAAGTAAAGTACAGCACAGGGAACACAGTCAACGATGTTGGAATAACCATGTGTGGGGCCAGGCGGTATTGAAAACGTCGGGGAAATGGTTTGTGAAGTATATGGTTGTTTAACCACTATGCTGTACACCTGCAACTAACACAAAGTAATACTGAAAAAAGTAAATAAAAAGTGATTTGAAAAAAGATTAATATTCTTTTCCAAATCAGAGTACATCCCTGAAAATCCTTCAGTAGAAAACACCTCATGGTGAGATTTACAGTGAATGGAAAAAATAGGAGGATTGAGGTCATGAGTAAATTTATAGCAAAAAGGTCTCATACTTTTTAAATCTACATTAAAATAAAACATAATGATAGCTATACTTTAGGACCTGCCTCTTCATTTTAAGATTTTGTCCGTGTGTCCTGCTGTGTGTCACGCGCCAAGGCGTACCCCGCTCTCTGCCCATCTCCACTTCACTCCAGCTGCGTTTGCCCACTTTCTAAGTGCCCAATGTCCTCCTCATTTTATGGCTCGATGTGACTGCTTCCTGTTTTCTGGGCCTGTCTCACGTGTCTGGATTTCCTCCCGCCGAGCAGGCACTGGGGCGCTGGCTGACCTTCAGTCAGATTTATCAAGACAACAGTAAGAAATCACGCCTCCTGCGCAGCCATCGTCATTCCTCCTTGCCTAATCCCAGCCCTTCTGTCCCAACAGTCCCCAGAGAAGTGACTTGCAAACATCTGAACCAGAGCCTCAAAGCTGTGGACTATCACATGGACATCCACTAGCATTCTGAGTAACCGTAACCTGGGTTTGGAAGGGATTACCATAACTTCATATGCAGCTGGCTTCATATGTGGCTAATGCTAAAGCTGGTATGGAGAAAACACTTTTTTTGTTGTGTTTCAGTTTTGTGGTTCAAGAACTGGAAAGTAATAATTTATTCTACTTTGTGATGCGATATATACTACCAATATGAGAAGCCATTAGAGAAAACATTTTTAAACTCTTGGGGAAAAAAAAGTCATCCATTTCTACCACAAGATATCATTTCCCCCTACATTAGAATGTGTAATTTAAGGAGTGATTTTTAGCAAGAAATCATCAGGATGTATTCCAACTCAAAAAGAGATAAAAAGTGGCATCTTACATTCTTCTCCTAGTTCCAAGCCCTTGCCTTTGCCCGTTCACTTTCTCTGTCTTAGCACCTAGATGAACCTGCAGGATTGCATCCCTGTTGACAAATAATCTTTTAGAGTGCTTCTGGAGTGCGCAAATGGCATTCCCAACACAGAAACAGTTGCTACATTATAGAAACTTCAGTCTGTACCTGCGGTAACTCACATGTCCATTAACAGGGAGCCCACCAGTCTGAGAACGGCAGGGACCCGGCTTTGTGCCTGGGAGCCCAGTCCCACAGCCCACTCCTAACAAAGTATCTATGCTGACAACAAGAACTTCATGACCTTTCTCTCTTTCTTTCACTCTGTTGTGCCCTGTGGTGCAGGCATGCCTATGCTTTCCCAAGAGGCTGGTCTCTTAAAGAACTGTGTGACTACCAAGCGTTCCTGCTTTCCTCTCTTGCTGCATGGAGGAGGCTGTGGATCTGGGGGTACAGGTGCTCCAAAGGGTGGTTTGATGGTGAGCACAGAATAGTCTGAGGCTGTCTTCACTGAAAGCCAACACAACCTTTGAGTGACACGTTCCTTTATTCTTGCTTTTAACTCTGCGTCTGGCTCTTTATAGAAAGTGACATATAACGGAAGGATGCTGATGTACACCATGGTTTAAGGAAATCCCAAGTTGGCATGATTGCTAGAGCTGTTTGTCTCCTTGAGCACTAATTTTATCTTTACAGCTGAAGTACAGATAAATGAATAGCATTAAAAAGCTGCACAGTTATCTTTTGGGGGGTGCAACTACTCATAATTACTAGGAACACATAGCAAAGAGTGTCTTCTGGCATGTCTGTGACATGAGGCAGAAGTTGGTGGCATGACACAAACCATTATACAAAACCAACCGCATCAGCATAATGTAGAAAACCGAAGACATGCATTTGCAGATCACGTGTAAAGATATGGAAGCATTTAAAAAATGATGGCTTGGGTTTTCATAAGAACATGTCAAAAGAATATTGAGGTTGCTTCAGAATGGATGAAACAAAAGCAGGCTTTATTTGTAGTCAATATAAATAGTTATTTTACCTATATATCTGTCCATCTATCTGTGGAGTGAGGGAGGGGGTGCACATGTGCTCCAATTCAGGAAATATGCTAATTTGTATTGAGCTTATATATAGCTTGACAGATACTTGCACACTTCCTAAATTTGTGTCTGCATTTAGAGAACAACTAGATGTAAAGAGGAGACTGAGCTTAGACCAAGAAATGGCCCACGCCCACAGAATCAGAGATGCCGAAATGCCATGCTTTGAAACTCCATTCTGGGTACCCAAGAGAGATATGTTCAATATTCAACAAAATCGAAGAATTTGAAAACTGAAAATCTCTCAGATGTTCTGAGAGAGGAAAACTCTTGGAGCTGAGTCAGAGGATTTGGATTTAAGCCTACAGCTATATGAGAAAAAATAAGCAAGAGAATGAAAGCCTGGGCAGTAGGTTTTTAGCTGCAAAATCTAATCTACCTCACAATACAGCTTGTTAAAACATTTGTTATAAAGTGATCAGAAGTCATGTTCTATTCTGCACTGCCCAATTCGGTAGCCACAAGTCCAATGTGACTGTTCAAATTTAAATTAGTTAAAATTAAATATGATAAAAAAAATTCAGGTCCTTGGTTGCACCAACCTCTTTTTAAGTTACTTGAGAGCTACGTGTGGTGAGGAGCTACCGTACCGGGCAGAGCAGGTACAGGACCTTTCCATCAAGGCACAAGAGCTGCTGGATGGTGCTACTCTATTATCCTTAAGCAATCTGGCTGCAGCTTCTAGAAATTTCTGAAATTTTTAAAAAGACCTGTGTAGTTTATACACCGGGAGGATTTGGTTCTCTAGATGAAGAGGGAAGATTGGATTGACAGACTCTGTGAATGTATTTATAGGGAAGAGCGCTGGGTCAGGGATTACTCCAAAGACGAGCTGGCTGGTAAGAAAAGGAGCTTAAAATCATGATGGATGGAAAATGTCCCTGTGGAAATGTTTTTCACCCCCTTGGGAAAAGTAACAGACATTAGAATTCTTTCCACAATCCCAACGAGAAAGTAAGGGATGTGAGGTAGCTAGATTCTAAGATAGGAGAGGAAAGCCTCTTTGACCACCCAATACAATTAGAACTGTGGGTATAATTTGACTCAAATTCTAAACTTCAGTCCAGGGTGACAAGAAACGGGAGACAAATGGAAAATCCCATTTGTATTTATCTTTATAGATAAAATGATGTGTTTAGTTCCACTTGGTGGCAAAGGCATGGAGCCTTGTGTAATCCTTAATCCAGTAGCCTCCAAGACAGCGCAGCCAAGTCATAAAAATACCCACCAGCAGAGGCCGAAAGTGGCAGAGAGGGGCAGGCAATCAAAGCGTGAGGCAGCTCAGGTTTTTCTACTGGAGATATGTGACCCATTTTACTAAAGCAAAAAATGTCAGTTGCTTATCTCATCTTTTATGGTGGCAAGTAGCTGTCCTCTAACCGCCCCCCGCCCCAACATGCTGCCCTCTGCAAAACACATGAATCTACATACATGTAAAGATATGTAGAAATCAGGGTTCGATTATATTCACAATAGTAGGATCAGTAGTAAGGTGTGACAGAAAAGAGGGGAGGTGGTTGGTTACATCTGTTGTCTGAAACGCTTTAGGATAAAGATGAGAGACGATCAACATTTATAAGCCTCTAGTAAGTCTTACCTCTTGAGCTTTGCATATGAGAAACCATACATAGTACTACAGTCCTATTATGGCATTTTTCCCTGAGAAATTTAGCAGTGTGTGTCAATAGCCATTTTTCTTTTGTTTTAACTGGAAGAAGAAAGTATGGAAGAAAGAGGAAAAGGAATGGTTGACATAGTTTGACAGCTTTCACTAACATCTCCAACGTACATCAGTTTTGATGGAAAATTCGATGTGTTAAAACTGGGCTCTAAGTTGGGAAATAAAAGCCAACACATTGAAATGAATACAACATACATGATTTTATTCCTGCTACGAGTTTAATCTTTTAAACCTTGGCTGCAGGAAAGTGGGCAAAATCTGGCCTCAGAAACGAAAACTACTCTTCATCTTTACTGCAAATCAATTCTTCCCCAACAGTCGTGCCATAAACATGCACACACACACACACACACACACAGTTGGATGTTTATTGGTTTAGTCACTAAAGGATTTAGCTGGACAAACATCACAAAGATGATGGCTTATTTAACTGAATTTATGATCAAATGTTTTCTCCATTGCAGGAAGAGTGGGAAATCACTTATGGGGAGATTTGAATAATTTAAGGCAAGTTCTCTACTTGGCATTATGTTTGTATATTGAGTCTTGAGGGATTAAATACAGCTGAGGACTAGCAGAGAATTCACATGCAGATACACAAAGATACGCTGTATAACAATGCAATGAGGGCCGGAATACTGATCCCCTTGTGTTAATATTTCTATTCATTTATGTCTTATTTATAGTCTGAGTAATAACACCCACACACAAATATACTCCCTGACTGTGAGACTTCAGTTGTAAATTGTCACTAGATTTTTCTGAGACCCTAAAAATGTCAAAATGGTCTAAAAATGCTCTTTTAGATAAGACAAAAAAATAACTTAGGGGTAGTATATGTGTGCATTTAAGGCATTTAAAAATCTTTGTTGTTGTTAAAGACAATGGAAGTCGCTCCCAAAGATGGATATAATGCGGTAACACGGGATTTGTGCCTTAGGGCATGAACTTGGCACAGGGTTCTACATGAGAAGAAACAGGTTCTTCAGAGTCTCCTACTTACTTGCTCCCAAGCCATGACAGGTGCACCAAACCAAGGCCATGCTCCCAGCCTTTATTCACTGTGTTTTCTTGAGATAAGTCATCTACCCTCCCTGTTTAAAAGCTGTAACCACTACAAATAATTACATTCCTTTTCACCACTAAACCCCTCAGGTCAAGTGGACATGCAGGGGCTACACACCTGGTTTAGACTTCCCCATCAGTTCATGTACACAGAGCACCAAGGTAAAGGTCTACCAGATGCTTTGAATTTGGTAATAGTGTTTTTCTATGGGTTTCTTTCATTGTAATTAGAAAAACTGACCAGTTAACATGTTTCAAGACTCAGGATAAATCAGTTTTACATTAAGTATATACAATGCTATTTGTTAACATACCACTCTTCTGAAGGAACTGCTAGGGAAAAGGGAATCTTGTTTCTACATGAGAAGTATTTTAAAAATGATTTGGTGACTGAGCTGTTTAGTATCTGCTCCTAGAAAGGTGGGAGGAATATTCCAGACATCTGGGGAACCTGTATAGCAGTGGCATTCATGTTGAACAACAATTCCTTATTTGGAACTGAATGAAACGCTCTGACTGGCAGGGGAGTCAAAGTGTGATAAAAAAGGAGAAGTCGGGAAAGCTCACGTCCACTGCAGGCGCCCCGTCCTTTACTCCCGTGCCCTCTTCAGTCCTTGCAAAATCCTGAACAGGGTTCTGAAGACGGAAAAGCTGGGGATCAGACTGGTTAGTGAGCTTCCTGAATATTATATGATTCAGAAGTGGATCTAGTGTGGGAACTTGGCCTCTGTGATAGCAGAGATTATGCTGTTTTCAGGTGTTTTCTTGCCATTTGTGCCAATAATAGGCTTTTGCAGTCTTCCTCTTTCCTACTTTTTGAGGGTTCCTCTCAACAATGGTCACTCACTGTATATTCTTACTCGGTCAGTAGGACCACTGTCTGCACAGCAGATGTCAGCCACACATGTCAACACGAACAAGCCTACTGACCGTGTCTTCACAAAGAGCGGAATTTGAGCCCCCAAATGATGAATGGGGGGGCTTTTTTCCTATAAATGACTAGGACCCTTGTCTAATCCTACTTTTCATGATAGGCAACCAAGGTAAAGGGTGAGGTAGGTAACAGTGGATACAAAAGATGATGTTGCTAAAATCGTATTACTCCAGTGAGTCTTATATTCACCTTAATTTTGAGGCTGACAGTTTATTAAATTCATAAACATTTTCTTGCCCTGGCTGTTGTGGCTCAGTGGGTTGAGTGTGAGCCTATAAACCAAAAGGTTGCTGGTTCAGTTTCCAGTCAGGGCACATGTCTGGGTTGTGGGCCAGGTCCCCAGCTGGAGGTATGTGAGAAGCAACCAATCTAAGTTTCTCTCTTACACTGATGTTTCTCTCCCTCTCTTTCTCTCTCTCTTCCCATCTCTCTAAAAATAAATATATAAAACCTTTAAAAATGTTTCTAAATCAAAAGAAAATTATATAAACTAATATTGAGGAAAGGGATCTCATATATGGTGTTTCTTATACATAACGAGCAGTAAAAACTTCTGCATTTCTGTTCGTACTTCACTTTTTCAAATGTGGCAATTTTCAATGTCTGAAGCTGAAGAATTAACATATATACCCCAGAGGCCCATGGGGGGCTTACTGAGGAAATGGCACCCCTCTCAATAGTACCTTATAGGTGGGGAAGTGGCAGCTGAGTCTTTATAGCATTTTTTGAGTCGAGTTAGGGAAGATCAAGGGGGCTGAGAACAACAGCAGAGAGGTGAATTCTTAAGGGAGTTCAAAAGGGGAGAGAGCTGTGTGTCTAACCCCTAGCAGTTCCCAACAGAAAAGAGAGAGAGAGAGAACAGGAGAAGGAGAAAGGAACAGAGACGCTCGCAACAAGCAGTGCCCCTCAGGAGGGAGCAGCGTGGCTTCCCGAGGGGAGGAGGGGGGAAGAGTATCTGCTTGATAATTTTTGATGCTTCCACCATTCCCCTTGCAGATTCATTACACTTATTTGGTCCTCCAGAGCTATTATCTCTCAGAGTGTTTACAAATAAAAGACAGGGGTGAGAAACAAAAATATAAAGCAAGATCTCTGGATACTTGGGTGCAACATGCAAGGGCTCTTAACGTACACTTCCCAAAGCATCTGTCGCCTACACGTGTCTGACACTGGTGGCACCTGAAAGGAAGGGACAGTTTACATGTGATCTGCAGCTGTGCTGCCCAGCACGGCCGCTGAGCACATGGGTGTTTACATTTAAGTTGATTACGTTTACATGAAATATAAAATTCTGTTCCCAAGGCACACTTAGCCACATGTCACGTGCTCAACAGTTGCAGGGGGCTAGCAGTCACTGCCATGCAGAGAGGCTGTCGTCAACGAGAAGGTTCTGTTGGACAGCACTGACCTAGAGGGGACAGAAATGTCAGGATACACTTTCAGTTCTCTCAGTGACTACCAGCTTTCCTGAGAACAATCTCTTTTTTCTCTCTGCTGGAGGTGGAAAATAATTTCTCCCTCACATACAATTTTGAGAGTACCGACTGCGAACCAGGCCACATGGAACCATCAGTCTGAGGCCTATCCTGGTCACCGAACGGGCCAGAGACCGGGCACAGGCGGCAGTGACTGCGGCTGAGGAAGGGGCCTGCCCCTCTGCTCCTCCTACCCCCGTGACTCCGCACGGGATAGGAAACCCCGGCACCAACACGTGGGAGGCAATGACCCAAAGATGGACAATGCCGGAAGCCTGTGAATATGTCACCTTTTACGGCAGAGACTTTCAAGATGTAATAATGGTTACAGACCTTAAAGTAGGGAGATGAACCTGGACTATACCAGGGGGCCTTTGAAGCAGAAAACTGTCTCTCACTGGTGGCAGATGTGGGAGTGGAAGGGGAAGCGAGAGAGCTGAAGCGTGAGAAAGCCTCGCTGCACTGCTGCTGGCTGGAAGGAGGGGACGCGTGAGGAGGACGGTGGTCTTCGGGAGCTGGGTGAGGCTCCCAGCTGACACCCAGCAGGGACACAGGGCCTCAGCCTGATGACCACAAGAAACTTAATGCTGCCAACAGCCCAAATAAGCCTGGGAACAGAGCCTCCCCAAGAGCCTCCCAACAGAGCCCAGGCCTTCCAGCACCTTGACTTTGGCCTTGTGACACCCAGATCAGGGAATCTGCTCAGCCCTCCAGTCTCTGCCCAACAGAACTCTGAGGTAACACCCTGCAGTGTATTCTGTTAATACATTTGTAGTAACTTGCTATGGCAGTCACAGCGTAGAAATACACTGTTTTATATTTTGGAGAAGCCAAGATTTTCTTCAGTTCATGCTTCCAGAGTCTGTCCAGAATCGGAGAGCAGTCTGAAGAAGCCTAATTCTATGGGCCTCCTTTCCGGGAACGGTGTAGCCCAGCGGCTCCGGGAAGCTCTGTGCCGCCTCAGAATCGTGGCTGGGTTTCATTCCTTAATGAGCTGGACGCAGGAGGGAGGTGTTAGCTGTACCAAGAGTGTGCTTTTGGATGAGGAATCCAACACATAATCTGAAAGGATGAAAAACAATGGCCGTTGCCAACTCCTAGGCCTGGCACATACTGCCAATTAGTGAGCAAAAAGATGGATATTTTTTATCAGAAACTCGTGCCCGGCAGCTAACAAACAGCATGGGGCCTGCCCTTGGCCATCACCAGGGGTTATTAATGACAGTGAATTCTTCACTTCAGAAAGAAGGACATAGACAAGAAAGCTGGCAATGACACAAAATGACAAAGGATGATCCCCTGGGTTCAGTGGGAGCTGAGTGGAATGGGCAACAAATCTCACTACCAGGGTCTGAGTGGGTGGCCGGCAGACCTGCTGTCTGTAGCTCCGAGACACAAGCCCACCTTTATCTGAATGGCACACTACCCAGCGGTGGTACCACAGAGGCGTGAGAGGGTGGGGGTGGTCAGCCTGCTGCCAACACTACTCCCCAGGACAGAGGAAGTCAAGTTTCTACTCCATCCCAACTGTCCAGATGCCTAAAAACTAGGCTGAGAATGAATGACTTCAGGTCCCAGAAGAGCTCTCTCTGCCCAGAGTGGTAGTGAGAACAAAATAAAGCCAGATATTGATAGGCCCGCTCAAACATCAGGGTTCTTAAACTGGTAATATTTCTTTCCAAAGACTCACAATAGGGTATAGATTCCAAGTTATAATTTCCAATAGCATTGATCACATAACCTCACTGAGTAAGTTTTTTTATTCAAGCTATAAAATGTCGATGTATCTTCCATGACTACCTCCCAAGGGTGTATAAGGATATGAGGATGGGACAACATATGTGAAAGTAAATTCTATATTGCCAAAGGCTGCCCCAGCATTAATTACCATCCTGTCCCCATTACAGCTGTGCCTATGAATCAATGAGTGCATGTGAGGTCTCTGACTAGTAACATTTCCTATGTGATTGCATTAATGCTTTGCTGGTGTTAGTGATCAGGACTAGGCCTTGGGCAAACTTGCCAGCTCTCTGGGATGGCTTTCTGTCTGTGCTGCTGGCACCTGTCCCCGGCCTGCATCTTTGGACAGACCTTCATGCCGTCTACTTTGAGGCTCTCTGGTTCTGCCATCAGAGCCCGGAAAGCAGCTCCTATTTTAGAGCTTCCTCTTTTCCCTTTCAAAATTCCACTCTGCAGTTCTAGAATTATTCTCCATTCGGTGGCAAGAATTTTAATGGATCCGATAAACATCACTGAACTGTGACTTTCAAGGAGGCAGGTGACAGTACGAGGTCTCCCAACAAGACCATGTGTGGATATCCATAGTCAAGACAAGAGGCCTGTTTTGATTTGAATGCCCAAGTGTGGGAGACAATATTTTCAAGGGTGTGGTGAGGAACTAGCCCCCACGTGGCCACCTAAGCAGGCTGGACTCGGATCCAAAAAGCTGGGAAGTTGAACCTGGCGACCCCAGCTCATCCTCCGAATTAAGAGAATGAATTCAGAAATGTCTGCGTAGGGTCTGCTTTAGAGCTTGTGACCCGCACCCCCTCCCCAAATAAAGTCATCCCCCCAAAAGTGCATTGATGATGTAAAGAATAATGTCTTTGAAAATATTGTGAGAAAAACTCTCCAGGCACTAAATAAATTAAAACTTTTACTTTGAAGTAAGGAGAATTATAACAAAAATGATCAACAATGAAAAAAAATGTGAAAGTGGAGAAAGATAAAGGTTTGGCTCAACTCAACTACTCCCCCTAGTGTCAATAACTGTTACCTTCCTCGAACATTTCTAAACTGGCAAAGAAATTGAAAGCTCTTTCTTTGCAAGATACTATTTTAGAAAATCTTAGATCAACTTAGAGTAAGTTAGAGTAGAAAGCAGGGCTATTTTGTTTCTTGAGAAGGCAATTATTTAATCCTTAATGATAAGCAATTAAATATGACAATAAGAAAAATACAGTAGAGAATATGAACACTGAGTGAAATTTGTTATTCTTCCGTACATTATTTTAAGTACTTTTTGTTTATGCACATGTGACACAACTGCCTAGCAAATCGTCTTTAAAATATGTACTGGAAATTAATCATTAAGTTAGATAAAATATTTTAACAAAAGTTCAAGAACACAATGTGAGGGCCTGTGACTCGCCAATACATTCAAATACACACAGGTACATGTTTTGTCCCCCGTTTTTGCACTTTTATAAAGGTAGCTTCGTTGCAACATCTCTGTGTTTATTAGACAAAGTATCAATTTCTTTTTTTGGTCTTAGGAGAAACCCAGCTGGACCTAATCAACAGGAAGGATTACAAGGAGAACCAGAGCATGGGAGGGAGGGCAGCCAGCAAGACGAGGTCCACCTGCACCTCCACGAGCCTGTGGGCCGGCTCTGCTCTATCAGCCACGAGCTGTGTTTTCAAGTTTTGTCTTCTGTGACTTTGGTGCTTTATCCTTAGTTCTCTTTTTGCTACTTTCAAACCTCCAGAAATTGTTCAGCTGTTAAAAAGTTCCAAAACAAGTAAATGGGTTCCTGGAATCCTACTCTTTTCTGGAGAACATATACGGAGGCTTCTTCTACAGCCAAAATAATAAAAGATCTTTCTTTTAAGTGGCTGAAATTCTTCGTTGATTGCACATACATGCCAATGTCAAACAACTATAAATAGAGAGATTTGGAAGAAAAATAGGGAGAGTCTTTATAACGCCAATGAAATAAAATGGAATGTTTTGAAGGCAGTCAGAAAACAGTACACGCATTTATAAAATTAAGATTTGTGTCCCTTCAGTCCAAAATCCCCTCTGAGCAGGAAGAGCCCACCCAGATCACGCACTTTCTGTGTAAGGGAATGAAACAACTTTCTTTTCTTTATTACTGTATGTTTATTATTCTCAACCCTATAATTAAGATTTCTTATTTATATTATCCTCTTGAGTTTAGATAGCTGGCAGATCTTTTGATATTTCTCTCCCATCAGTGCTTTGTTTGCCCAGAGTACTGAAAAATCCTTCAAAGCATAACAGTGCACCCAGGGTTATTGGTATAAGTGAAGTCAGCAGGGAGTTGCCTGGGTGTCACTGGGGCAGACCAGGCCCCCAATAATCTGGGTCACATGTTAGAGCTGTTCAAAGAGACTTGAGGACTCATTTCTCAAGAAATTCTTACTCTCTTAGACAGGTTAACATATTCACTAGCTTTAATAGCTGAGTTAATACATACTTTGAAAGACATTGTTACTTAATTTTGAACAGTGACTTCCTTCTTTATGTTAACCTACCCATCTTTTATTCACCCATCTAAACTGAATTCAAATTAGTTCTTGTGAGTTCCCTTGATTTTGAACCTATTACTGTTGTATAAGAGAATTTAGCAATTGCTAGTTTCATAATTGTGCTGTAGACAAGCAAATTAGTTAGTTAGCAGCGATTGAGAAAGTCAGCTCTTGCTTAATAGTGTTTAAATGCAGTTCTTCTGAATCCAGACCTCACTCTGAAGTGAGAAATGCTGAAATGTCACATGATGGTTGCAGGGTCACAAGTCCACTTGGAGGAAGAATCAATAGGATAATTAATGTCTCTGAATTCTCAGTTCCCTCTAAATTGTGTGGGGCTTGAATTGGCTGGAGGCTACTGCTTGGCTCTAAGGATTCAGTATGTAACACTGGATAACCAGAAAGTAATGTTTTTATAATATTTTTGGTGATGATTTTATTACTTAATGCTTTCTGAAATAAATCCTTAAGGCAATAAAATATAAGACTTACAGGGACTTAAAATTAGCATGTTTCTAAACAAGTCATGTTTATAATTTAAAAATTTTACCTCAAGCTCAGCTTTTAATATTCTCCCTAAAATGTTAAAAAGTAATCTAAGATTGGAACTCAGTGTATTAAACAACTGAATTAATTCTCAATTTTTTTTAAAAAAGCACATGTGATGGTAGAGATTAAAAGAAAACCATTAACTACAATTCTACCAGCTGATTAAAAAACTTCATATAAAAATGTCATACTTCCTTCAGTATTTTAGACCTTATTTTTGGTAGAAAAATTATAAATCTTATATTCATGGAAAATGCAATAAAGTAAGGTCAAGGTAATAAATAAAGCAAGGTAATAGATAAAGTAATCTCTTAAAGAGACACTGTATTCTTATTTTGTGAATAATAATATGCCTAAGAATTCTTATTTGCCCTCACAAGTAAAAGCACATTTACTAGTATGTAGCACCTTTTAAGAAAAATTTAAAGACTGAGCACAACACACATAGTTTTTAAAAATTTCTAAAGCAGCAGTACCAGAGGACTGTATACCCTACTTTGGTCGATGAAGTTAACCACTTTTGTTGTGCCATAAACAATACCTCCCAGAGAAAGAATCTGGTGGCAGGTGGTCAGACTGAGGCAAAACAATGCAAAGCTCAAATACAACTTTAATTTTCTTTTTCTTCTTAGAGGACATGAAATAACCCGGTTTCCCCTGGGATAGAGTAATGTAAATGGACAAAAATCTCCTCTTGGAGAGGCATCCCACCAGTCACCACCCAAGGAGGGAACAAGAAAGGCCACTCGTGGCAAAGGTGTGTCAGTGTGCCCACGGTGGCAGGAGCTGAATACAAGTTTCAGCAATGAGTGACTGCACAGGCCATGTGTAAACGGTGAGGGGTCATATCCACAAGAGGACAGTGACAGGAATATCACAGCAGCATCCACAGACCACCCCCCCCATCTACTATTCTGAGTGGATAAGAATTGCCATGTATTTTTTTCTTGGGCAATTTCCAGGCCATTCTGGCTTTGTCCGTCAGAAAGAAGGAAAAGGGGTTATCTAAATTGGAGGTGATTCTCCACAAATGTTATTACGTGTGGATGTGCCAGATTTTCCTGTTCCTTTAAAGATAGGGCTAGAGATGCAACTGCCTTATCACAAATTGTCTCATAAAGTGGTCGCCTGGCTGAACAAAGCTTTCTGAGCAATTACGAGAGAGGAATGTGTTGGATCATCTCACTAAGGGAGGAACCGCATACTGTATGTAGCCCCAACGCAGGGAAGTAGGTGAGACCACCGGTCGGTGAAGCGGTGGCGGGGTGGGCGGAGGCTCAGTGAAAGGGTGAGGAAGACACACAGAATGCTCCCGGCACAGGGCGAGCCTCCCTCCACAGCACAGAGACTCCAGATCTGGAGAACCAACTCCTCAAATGGCAAATGCAAGGCCTCATGTGAGACAATAAGAATTATACTAGAATGTTCTTTTAAGTATGAATTTAATCAAAATAAACTGCCAAATCTTTCAAATAAACAACTGCAGAACTTAACGTATTCATTCCACGAGTTCCTCACAATAAGCTGTCCACTGGATCACCCGACAGTATTGATGAGAGACGTTTTTATTCAAAAAGGTTTTGTCTTACTGCTTATTTTTATAACTTACGGCATCTGTAATTAAAATGTGATAACAGTAAAAAGTGAGACAATAACACTAAATTCCTCAGAGAACAAAACACTGTTATGACAAATTTAGTATGTTTTATCAAAGCACTTCTAGTTACCTTTTTTCTAGCATAACGCTTGAAATGTGATACCCACCATAACATGAGTGACTCAATTACTCCGCTTTTCAACTTCCAATGATTTACTAACAGGTTGGCTTGCAATAAAAGACCTCTGTGTAACTTGAGAAACCCAGATCTACCGATTTCATCAAATTTTGAAACCAATAAATAAAACTATTTTAACAAGGTCAGGTGACTGAAATTAAATAAGTGGAGTCCACATACTTCAAGTGATGTATGTACTTAGTTTCCCAATCAGGCTTAGCGGAAAAATAAGTAAACTGGAAAAATTTGGAAGATTGATTTTTATCTAGTTCAAAAGCTGTCGCCAATTTTTATTTTAATTAGAAAATCAATCATTATATTGTATTTAATAAATGCTGTTTTGCTGATGCCAAAATGCCCCTTGAAATCAAGTCACAAGGGAATTGACCAAATCATGTTTAGGCTTTGCAGCCCTGAAGCGACGCCACACGGCTCTGGGAACGCCAGCTCGTGGGTGCGACGGTGTCGGCGCTGGCAGACCCGGGACGGAGGCTGGTACCCGGTCGGGGCTGAATACCTGGTTAACGGTGAAATGAGTGGATGAGTGAATAATTGAGTGAACAAATGAAAAAACGGATGGCAACTTATCAGGGACGTTTTTAAAAATTAGAAGAGAGGGAGAACAAGCACAGTCTACCGGAAGACTTACTTATTCCAGGCTTGTCTAAGGTGTTTAGAGCTGTACACGGTGAAGCGTTCTGAAACAGAAAGAAAAACGATAAGCAATCTTTGTTTCAAGTGCGTATATTGTTCAAAAAGTATGTTAAAAAAACTGAACTTTTAAAAACACAGGGGTTGATTCAGCCACCTTGTACGAGTCACATAGCAGTCTTCACCTTTAAAATCAGAAGACCTTAACATTTGAAACAACAAATCATCGTTTTCTTTTGTCTAAAATGACTTGCTTCATAATCTGGTCTTGTGATTCTTTCTCAGAGTAGCTAAGTTTTAATTGGGTTGAGAAAGGAAAAGTAAGTTCCAACCCTCCAACCTTGAAGCAGGTTTCCAGGAGAAGACTGGCCCAGCAGTCGAGTGGGACTCGCTGTTCTCCTTACGGCCAACCCACCAACACCGGCTTTCCTCTTCTTTCTTTTTCCTTCCTTTTTTTCTCTTTCTGGTGCCCTGACTGGGGATCCACCCCCACAACACTAGCACGGCAGGAGACGCACTAGTCCTGGGGGGCTGTCCTTTCTTACACGGTGACATTTACACTTGCTCAAAGGCAAACTATCCATGACTTATACTGCAGATTTGTATTTATCATTGAATGACCTTCACCATATTTTAAATTAAAACATAACGCTTGTTTTACCAAGTTAAACAACAAAGTGGTGTAGACCAGATATCGATAACCTCTCTGCTCCCATTGTTCACTCCTGAAGATAAAGCAACTGCTAATGGCTTTGCACGTCTCTTTCCACATTATTTCTTATGTTAATAAACATGAACCCATTCATATATGCAAATATATATACCATATATGCTATTTTAATTTTTTGGATAGATTGCATAATTAACATTCCCTAAAAATCTTTATGTACTTAATAATATATAGTGGATTATCCTTCAAATCAAGAAAATAGATGTAGACATTGTTATAAAACTCTGTTAATGTCCCATAGGATAGGAGCACCATAAATTACTCAATTGCTCTCAAGCTGATGGGAATTGAGGTGGGTTCCCATTCTTTCTCCTTAGAAACAATGCTTCAGTAAATTTAGCCTTGCATGTCTACCTCTGTCCTCTGAGGCTTTCATTTCTTTTGGGTGGATCCCCCAAATAGTAGAACTGCTTGGCAAACTGTATGCACATTTTACATTTAAATAGATGCCGATGGGGTTACTTTACATTCTCCCACAAGCAACAAAAAAAATAATGTCTCTTTAGTAGTATGCATCCTGGGATGTAAGAATGGTTCAACATATGCAAGTCAGAAATATATCATATTAATAGAAACATAAAAATCACACGATCATCTCAATGTAGAAAAAATCTTACAAAATTCAGCATCCATCAACTCACAATAATAACTCTCAACAAATTGGAGAAACAGGAGAAAAGTACCTCAACACAACAAAGTCCATGTATGACAAGCCCACAGCTAATGCTATACTTAATGGTGAAAGGTAGAAAGTTTTCCCGTGAGATCAGGGAAGACAAGGGTGCCAATCTCACCACTTCTGTACAGCATAGTACTGGAAGTCCAAGCCAGAGACATTTGGCAAGAAAACAAACAAACAAATAAATAGTATCTAAAACAGAAGGGAAGAAGTAAAATCATCTCTGTTTGCAGATGACATTTTATATATAAAACATCTTAAAGACTCCACAAAATAAGTTAGAACTAATAAACTCAGTAAAGTTGCAGAATTCAAAATCAGTATACAAAAATTAGTTGCGTTTCCATATACTGACAACTTAACCAAGAAAGAAATAAAGAAAGCAATTCCATTTTTAATAGCACAAACAATAAAATACCTTGGAATAAATCTAAGCATGGGGGTGAAAGATCTATTCAGTGAAATGTGTAAGACAGTGCTGAAAGAAGCTGAAGAAGATACAAATAAATGAAAAGATTTTCCATGCTCATAACTGAAAAAAATAATATTGGTAAAAGTTTCATATTACCCAAAGTCACTCAGAGATTTAATGCAATCCTTATCAAGATTCCAGGGGCTTTTTTTCACAGAAACAAACAAAAATCCTAAAATTTTTATGGAATCAGAAAAGACCCTCAATAGTCCAAGCAATCTTGAGAAAGAAGAACAGAGTTGGAGGTTTCAAACTTCCTGGTTTCAAACTGTATTACAAAGCTATAGGAATCAAAACAGTATGGCACTAGCATAAAAACAGACACACAGAGTAATGAAACAGAAGACAGGGCCCAGAAATCAATTCATGCAGATAAAGTCAACTAATATTTGACAAGGAGCCAAAGTAGTCAATGGAGGAAAGATAGTCTCTTCGATAAATGGTGCTGGGGTAACTGGATATTCACATGCAAACAAATTAAAACTAAAACTGGATACCTATCTTACACTGCTTAACTAAAAAAAAAAAAACCCCAAACAAAACAAAAACTAAAAAATGTAAGACCTGAAACCACAGTACAAAACAGGGAATCTTGACAATGATTTTATGGATACAATATACACAGCACAAGCAACAGAAGCAAAATAAACAATCAACAACACAATAAGTGGGACTATAACAAACTAAAAACTTCTGTACAATAACACAATCAATCAACAAAATAAAAGGCAACCTAAAAATGGGAGAAAATATTTGCAAACTTCATACCTGATAAGAAGTTTTTCTCAAAATACATAAGAAACTCATATAACTCAATAGCAAAGAAACACCCAAATAATCCAATTTTAAAAATGGACAAAGGACCTGAACAGACATTTTTTCCAAGGAAGATATTCACATAGGCAACAAACACACAAAAAGGTGCTCAACACCACTAATCATCAGGGAATTGTCCATCAAAACCATAATGAGACATCACCTCACTCCTGGTCAAATGATTATTATCAAGAAGAGAAGAGAAAACTTCCAGTGAGGATGTGGAGTAAAGGGAACCCTTGTACACCCTTGGGAGGAATATAAATTGGTGTAGCCACTATGGAAAACGGTACGGAACTTTTTCAACAAAAGTTAAAGATAGCCCTGGATGGTGTGGCTCAGTGGACTGAGTGCCAGCCTGTGAACCTAAAGGTCACTGGTTCGATTCCCAGTCTGGGCATATGCCTGGGTTGCGGGCCAGGTGCCAGGTCCCTGGTTGGGGGCGAGCGACAGTCAATTGATGGATGTATGTCTCACACAACGATGTTTCTCTCCCTCTTGTTCTCCTTTCCTTCCCTCCTCTGTAGAAATAAGTGAATAAAATCTTAAAAAAATAACAATAGAACTACCATATAATCCACTTGTTGGTACATATCTGAAGGTAACAAAATCACTATCTTGAGGAGATTTCTGTATCCCTATGTTCATGGCAGCATTATTTACAATAACCAAGATACGGAAACAACCTAGGTATCCACTGGTGGATAAATGGATAAAGCAAGTATGGTGTACATATACAATGTAACAGTATTCACCATAAGAAGGAGAAAATCCTGCTATTTGCAACAATATAGATGGGCTGTGAGGGCATTAATTATGCCAAGTGAAGTCAGTCAGACAGAGGAAGATAAATACTCTAGATGATCACTTCCATGTGAAATCTAAAAACAAACAAAAAACAAAACAAAACTAATAATAGTAGAGAACAGAATGATCGTTGCCTGGGGGTGAGGGGGTGAGTGGGTGGGAGGGAAAGGTGAAGGTAGGCAACGGGTACACACTTCCAGTTATAAGGTAAGAAAGTTCTGGGGATGTAATGCACAGTGTGGTGACTGCTGATAGCAATTCTGCATGGTACATTTGAAACCTGATAAGAGAACAGATTTTAAAAGTTCTCACCACACACACAAAAAATAATTAGGTGAAGTGATGGATGTGTTAACTAAACTTACTGTGGTTGATCCCTCTGTAATATATACATACATGAAGCCACTATGTTGTGCACCTTAAACTTATACAATGTTATATGTCAATTATTTCTCCAAAAAGCTGGCGGGGGAGAGACAGTGTTCTGGCAAAGTAAAACAACATGTGCAGAGTGACCCCCGCGGGTGCCGAGGAAAGGGGAGTTTCAAACAAAACAGACACCAACAAAATAAACCCAGTTTCCATTGGAAATCTGGCTGGGGTATCATTAAAATATATATATATTATCTAAAAAGGATAACACAAATCTCTACTCATAACAACACAGTGTGTTTTTCCATTTAAACAGGATTTGTGTGTACATCCTCCAGCAAAATTGAATGGTTTCTTTTTTTCATAGTGACCTAATTTCTTTCTAATAATTTATCACTCGAAAGGCATAAACTTGCTTAACATGTACTGGAGTCTTTTGTCAGTGTTGTCTGCTTTTAATTATAAGTTTTTGAATGAGAGACTAAACATTATTTGTATTGTTTTTGTTACAATATGATTCATGTAGAAGAATACCATTAGACAAGAACAAAAGAAATTTAAGAACACACTCAGCTTCCTATCTCTAAACACAGAGCTTATTCAAAGGAATCACTGGAAATACTGTGCAGTGATTCATTCATTCAATTACTGCTTATTGAGCAACAGCTGTGCTTCAGGTATGCTAACTGGGGCAGAGGATACAGGAGGCAGCAGACAGAAAACCTTCCTGTCTGCAATCTGGTAGGGACTGTGCCCGGCTGGAGTGAGCATGGAGGACGGGGTGGCTGGAGCAAAGAGCCCAGGAAAGATGAGTGGAGGCTGAGACAGAGACATGCAGAAGACCTGTTCAGGAGACAGATGACTTGGGTTCTGGCAACAGCATAAACATCGTGAGAAAGGGTCAATCTGAAACTTAGGGAGAGCCAGTACAATTTCTTGATAAATTGGCCACGGGGTGTGACAGAAATGCAGGGTCCAGGATGACTAGTGGAACACTTGTTGATCTCCGGTTTCCAGATTTCAAAGATCTGGAATGACATATACAAGTCAGACATTCCCCTCAGAATACATTAATCTTTCCATGATGATTCTGAGGCTGTTTCAAGTTCTCGTGAAGCCTCAGAGTCATCATTTAAGCAGGGGTAATTGTCAACATGCTTAATAACCTGCGAGGCACAGGCACTGTCCGATCAGTGCAGAAACTAGCCACCGTACTATAATGATGTGCACTGGCTGGAGATCAGGCCTGATGACACATGTCCAGTGTTCTAAAGCTACAGGCAAAAGTGCTTGCCAACAATGTATGTACTTGTTTCCAAAGACTGTCTAATGTCTGCATCATTCTCTAGCAGACTGCACTATATAAGATGCAACAGAATTCAGCCAGTTGGTATAGAGTAGCAATTTTCAACCTATGAACTAATTACTAAAATTCTGTGGCAGAAGAAAAAAATTTTTTTTTGCCTTGCTGACAAAAAATAGATACAATTTTTATTCATTCACACTGGATACCTATTGTTGTGTTGGCTGTTGTCATTTTTTAAAATTTGACAATCTAAGGGAAAAGAGGTGGGTGTCCCTGTCTAAATGGTCAGGTACTGCATGTTTTAAAAATTCTTACAGCGCACCAGTTGAAAATTGCTGATGTAGGGCAAAAATGTAAAGGCATATTCTAGGTTTGAGGATTAACTGACAATGTAAGGAGAAATAGGAAGAATATTTCTTTTTATAAAGTTTTTAAAAATTATAATCTAAAGCCTGATATTTAAAAAGCAAGATATATTTTAAATTTTCATTATATCAAGTGTCCTTTTAAAACAAATTTGGTCTCCTTACCTTTGTTCTACCCACAAAGCAATTTCAATAATTTGCTAAGATTTGGGGACAAGCAAGACTTCCATTACAGATAAAGTTAATAAAATCTTGCATTTACAAGTAAATTATTATTCTTAGCAATTAATGATTACACATAAATATTAGTTCTGAGAATTGCTTCTATTTAGAGCTTGACAGGATGTGCTAATAGAATTTTTTCCCAAAATACAGCATGTCAATTTTAGCTGTGCATAAAAGAGCCAAAATTGACAGAAACCTGCTACATGAAAGTAGACAAAATAAGGAAGAATGAAGTCTTCCTATATTTCCCTTCCACTTTACACAAACTCTTAATTCTTTTAGCAACGGTCACCGGGGCGCCTGCCTGTGCGCCAGGCGTTGCACGGGGCAGCAGGCACAGGAGAATGAGCAAGTCCTGGTGATGTAGTTCAGTAGCCCAGAAATGTAAGTATAGAATTACAAACACAGGGTCAGAAGTGCTGCGGTGTGGGTACGGACCCCGTTCCCCGAGAACCCTGAGACATGGCTGCTAACTGCATGTGTCTCTTTTCCAAATGCAGACAAGACAAACTCAGACACCTGCAGCTAGTTGGAGTAACACACGGGACCTGAAGTCTTGCATTCAATAGCATCTTTCAGATCTCAACCACTCAAGCACAAAACTTTAAATGGAGCCATTTCTAACATTTCCTGCCATAAGCACACACTACATTTGCATTGTATTTTAAAACTATTTCCATCATAACTAAAAGTAATGTTCCATTAGAATGAAAGCAACATAATTAGCCATGCAAGTTTTGAAAATAAAAAGGGGTTTACATTAGTGCCCCAAATTAATAACAGGTGTGTTTAATAAAATATGCAACTGCCTATGAGTAAATTTATCACATTATTCGAGTATGTGCCTGTGTGTGTTTTACACTGTTCTTCAGCTAAGTTTACACTGTCACTTGGTACTTTAATGTCAGCTTTCTCTTTCCAATTATGTTTAAACTAGAAGTTTAGAATGTTGTGATTTAAAGCATTGGCTGACTCATAGCATAACTGGGGAGTGCAATTAATTTAAGCCTGCAGGCTCAGTTTATCTTCGCTTATTGCAGGGACACTGCAGAGGATGGTCACACACAGCGGGAGACCAGGGAAAGAATCACTTACTCTGCGGCATGATGGGGATGGACTGGGGACAGAAGGCTGGGAAGGTTTTCCCTCAAACTGCTAGCTATGCTTGTGTACTGCAATTCATTGAAATTCCACAGGAAACGGGCTGGAGAACAATGCTGTAGATTCCAAGTCTCCCAGCTTAAAAGAGCCACACCTGAAATGGCCCAAGGCACTGTGAAAGCAGACTTGAATTCAGGTGAAGATATAACCTAATTTGGAAATTACTTATTTTCTTATCTGTATGTACAGTACGGCACAGGAGAATTATTTCATTATTCTCCACACTCCCTTTTCATCAATGGGTGTGTGTGTGTGTGTGTGTGTGTGTACATTATAAGACAGTGCTGTGTTTTTAACTTCAAGAACAAGAGAACAAATAGTCAAATCAACCAACAAATAAAAAAAAATCAGTATGTTCAAAGGACTTGAAAGGTGAAACCAGAATTTGTAAACTAACTCCTTCCTTCCTTCCTTCCTTCCTTCCTTCCTTCCTTCCTTCCTTCCTTCCCTCCTTCCTTCCTTCTTAGTGGGGAGCTGGGAGGGAGGGAGGTGAAGGAGGACTAGCAATGGTGGCAAAATCATAAGAAGTCTCAAACTTTAGTATATCTTTTGCAAATTGATTTAATATTATCCAATTTAATATAATACCATGGAATAAGTATAAGTCAATATAAAATGAGTTTGTACAAAATGCCATAGAGAATATTAGATGGATGACGTTTGTCCAGAAAAAAGTCCAACCATTGTTAATATAACGAGAACAGTTTGCACACCATCAATGTAACCTGGCAGCCAACAAGAGTGGACTGGAATGTGTGTGCATGAACAATGACGACTTCACTGTACTAGTCAGTGGGGGTGGTAGATGCCACTGAAGAGCATGTGTACTGTGTGGCCATCGCATTCAAAATGACTGAGCAAGTAGAGCAACAAATCTGCATCAAATTTTGTGTTAAGGTTGAACATTCCTCCACTGAAACTATTTAGATGATTCAGAAGGCTGCAGATACGGGCAACTTGAGATTTGCAGCTTCATCACGATAACACGCCCACTTGTGTGTCATGTCTTGTGCAGAATTTTTTTTTGAGAAACATCAAATCACCCAGGTGACTCAGTCCCCCTACAACCCAGATTTGGTGCCCCGTGACTTCTGGCTTTTCCAAAAACTAAAATCACCTTTGGAAGGAAAGAGATTTCAGACCATCAGTAGATTCAGGAAAATACGATGGGGCAGCTGATGGCAATTGGGAGAACTGTGTGAGGTCCCAAGGTACCTACTTTGAAGGGGACTGAAGCACCATTGTCCTGTGTATAATGTTTCTTGTATCTTCTATCTTCTTCAATAAATATTTCTATTTTTCACATTACAAGTCAGGATACTTTCTGGACAGACCTAGTATTTTATAATTAACTCTTCTACACCAGTGATTTTGAACTGGTATGCTACAAAATTTTTTAAAATTTGCTATACTTGACTATTTAGTCAGAGATATTGGCCTCTTTTTCCTTAGATTGTCAAATTAAAAAAAAAATGACAATAGCCAACACAGCAATAGCCATATGGTGTCAATGAATCAAAATTATACCTATTTTTTTGTCAGATTGGCAAAAAACATATTTTTGGTGGTGTGCTGAAGAATTTTAGTAATTAGTTTACGTGTGCCATGAGAAGAAAAAGGTTGAAAATCTCTACTTGAAACCATATTTTCAACTATTCACAACTGAATTCCTGGGGATTCTTTTGTATTTAAACAGATGTATTTACTCTTTCTTACTGACCTTGTACGAGTAGTAACAATATAAGCAAAGAGCTGTGGGCATCCTGTTACCTGGTGAGGTATGGAACCTGAAGCCTCTCTCAAGACTGCCTCAGTAGAAGGAAAAGGCTCCAAACCCTTGTCACAGTGAACCACTAACATGGTCACAGTCATGAGTCACTCTGGTGACATTTCAGACGGTCACTCTAGCTAGTTGTTTATGCAACAGATGACATCCCTCAATCCCTCGGGATGGAAGGCATGAGTATTCACCCACTTTCTTATCCATTCTACAAATACTTACCATGTACCTGCTGTTTACCAGGCACTGCTCTAGGCACTGTGGATAGAGCAATGTGCAAAACACACATGCTCGTAAGTGGTCCACAGTAAATCATGGGAACCAATACTATGGGACCATCAATAGAAGAAAACTATATTTACAGGTGTTCACAAGATGTTACCTTTTTATATTTATTAGGAAAACCAAGCCAATGGTATCAGTTCATACTCTGATCATGATACAACAAAGCTGGATCAAAATGCTCTATAGAGCTCAGAACCAAAGTAAAGCGGAATCCATGCACAGTAGAGGATCTACCCCAATTAGAGAAGGCTAAGCTTGTCCCAAAGTGTGCAGATTTTAGATATCTCAGCTCCAGAACAGCATAGTGATCCAAACAGGGCATTTTAGAAACTGCACAGTTGCAAATCACAGCTTTAAAACACTTGATATCCCCAAAATATATGACTGAGATAAGACATGGCTCTCGTGTTATCAGTGAGAGGCTCTGATGCGACATACTAATGCTGAACAAAACTGCACGGCCCTGTAACTGTCACCCAGAGCAGCTTCCTGGAATGCCGATAAGCCTTCAGTCCCGACACCAGGAGACTGCAGCATCCCGCCCCGCGCCGGCTGCAGCAAACTATCCTTCCATCACCAGGGGTGCACACTGTAAAGTGAGTAATCTTTGAGCAACTTTTAGAAAAGAACTTTCTGCTATGTTCATTAAACTCTGACTTTGGACAGCATTTGGCTCTTCTAGTACACATGCAAATGTGGGCTTGTGAGCATATATTCTCATGTGAGGTCTTCGACTATCCACATCTTTCTTACCCTAAAAGTTAGGGAGCACTTCTCTTTCCATAAGACATTTTTCTCTAGAGAGGTAAAGTTTAATCACTTAGGCATTTACTAAAGTCTAAAGTAGTACACTTTAGACTTTACGAATTAGAATGAATCTGTACAGGTCCCAGAATAGACAGGAGAAGGGAGATTTTGTGTCTCACTCTTCATGTGTCCTCACCCACCCCTCCATCCAAACTCTGCAAAGGGGGAAAGAGATCAGATCAGACAGGGCACTCAGAACCTCCTCGGGGCAGTGTGAGCTGGGCAGGACCCCAGCAATCAGGTAGTCTAACCACTTCATGTTACAAGAAAGTAAACTGAAGTAAGAAAAGTCACGTTGCCTGAGGCCCTGATGCAAGGGCTGAACGGGGACTCTGCTCCCAGCCTACCGTTACCAAAGAGCTGGAACACATAAGAAGCACAAACAAATCAAAGCTTTAACCAGCAATAAAACACTCACTTGCAACTCCGTGACAGTCTGGAAAAGGCAAACTCTGGAGACAGTAAAAAATCAGTGGTGGCTAGGGGCTAAGGGGGAGGGAGGGCACAGAGGATTTTTGTGGGGCAGCGAAACTACTCTGAATGACACTGTAATCAGGAATACACGTCATGTCACATTTGACCGAACCTACTGAATGCACAGCACCAACAGTGAACCCTAATGAAAACCACAGACTCTGGGTTATAATGATGTTTCAATGCAGGCTCATCGGTTGTAAACAATGTACCCCTCCGACAGGGGATGCTGATGTTGGGGAGGCTGTGCGTGTGTGGGGACAAGGGGCATACTGGAAATCTCTGTACCTTCTGCTCAGTGTTGCTGTGAACATAAAACGTCTCTAACAAATAAAGTCTGCTAAAACACACACGTGAACAAGCACACAAGCAATGCTCTCCTTGCTCCCAACTCTCCATGTGCTTCGAGCATCTCGCCCTTTTAAGTCCAGGAGAACAAATCCTTCTTGTGTACACAGGACATGCCAGACAAATGTCTTGCAAGCTCTAGTGACTTTAGATATATTAGTTAAGCCCTCCCCTAAAAAAACACCTTTCAGTGCCTCAGTTTCCCTGTATTACATATAGCATCATAGCAGGACTTACCTCGAAGAGTTAACTATGAATGTTCAATAAGAAAATGCATCTCAAGAGCTAATAAGAGTGCCTGACACATAATAAACATTCAATACCTGTTAGCTATTATTACTACCACAACTGTTATTAATAATATGCTTGAAAAGCTGAGCATCTGGTGCAGTTATGTTATATGTATACAAGGCAGACATGTGGTATATAAAAAGCAGTATTACTCCAGGGAGGGTAAATGCTAAGCTACCCTAAATATCCGTCTTGAAGCAACAGTTAAAGAAATGAATAAAATCCCAGACATGTCGATGTTTTTCTAACTCCTCATATGTGATGCTGTGATTCTAATGCACTGGCGGTGAGCAAGGACCGGCATTCTGAGAGAGTATCAACTGTCCTTTTTTACAGTCAAGAGATTATTAATTGCGTTTACAAGGCTGGCTTTTAGAAGCAAAAGCACCTGTGTACATACATACTTAGGTCCTTTTAAAATAATCTCCTCTGCAAACGTCATTGAGTGTTAGTCTCAAAGGTGTTCTGACAGCAGTGTATGAAAGACACGTGTGAGGGAAGAAAGTTTCATCAGATCTTACAGCTGAGCTCATCATTAGTAGTCAGTTATCACCCTGTTTGTTGGTCTGACTTGAATATTGTGGTGGGGGAAGCTAAAACATTACTCGCCTCTTAAATAACAGAAACCAAGACTTTTTCTTTTACTTGTTAGCATAAGTTATTATTGCATAGTTGCGCATCTGTCTTGCAGTGAAGCTCGGTGATAATGGCTTAAATGGGTTTTAAAAGCAACATCATTTTAAACAGAAATGAATTAGACTCACTTATTTTAGCCTGGTGTAGCCAACAAGCCTCCTAAGTTAGAAGACCTAGTATGGGACATTCAGAGATTTCCTCTCTCCCGTTTCCTGCCTTCACGAGTGGGGTATACCTCTCCTACCCCACTGGTATTTTGTGTGTGTGATGGGACATTAGCGGCATTGATGCAAACCAGGGCTTGAAACGTGCCTGTGGTGGCAGGTGCCCCGTGCCCCTGTCTCTTGCCACAAGAAGAGTGCTATTCTGCATCTGCTGTGCACATACCTGTGGAACAACCTGAACGGAACCTGCAGCTCTGAGGCAAGCCCCGGGGAAGGATCGGGGGGCCCAGCTCACCACACAGGCGTCTGCAATTAGCAAACACTGCTGGGTCTACAAAACTAGCTTTGGAGTGGCGTGTTTTGAGCTCAATCAGTAGAATTGACTCTGACATCTGGTTCTGGCCCCAGGCTACCTTGGACCATGAAGTCAGTCTTTCCTCAACAGCCTTCAGCCTCATCCATCTTCCCATCTACCTGCCCCGATGAGAACCTCGTGAGGTGGTGCATGTGAAAGCATTTGGCAAACAGTGAAAAACTGTACAATGCAAACACCATCACCAACCAGCGCTTAAATTTGTCATCATTATTCTGTGTTTCTAAGAATTTCCAAATGCAAAAAACTGACACAAATTCTCAGATTACAAACACTATGCTGTTCTCTGGGCTTCCAATGCCCCAGAGACAGAGGAGAGAAAATCCTCCTTTCATCGGACCCCTGGTTTGTCCACTGGGTCCCACAGAGGCATGGGATCTCTGCTCGAGAGGCCCAACTGCCCAAGGCTCTGAGCTCCTGTGGAGTCCCGCTCCTTCCCTGGAGGCAGCTTCCTACTCGAGGTGCTGTAGTCAAGACTCGACTTGAAAATAGGTATCAAGTTTTCTTGTTTTAAACTTTCAATCCCCTGTCCCTCTTCCTGAAATCTTGACTTTTTACAAGTTTTTAGAAAGATGTTTAAAAGTTCAGGAACAGGAGATATGGAGGACTATTTTGCAATGCATAGGTTTCTAGCTATGCATTTGCTGGCATGCATCGTGAGCAGGGTAAATATAAACTATCAAGTTACAAATTTAAGAAAGCAGTAAGAAGTGTATGGCGGGTTTACGGTAATGCCAATGGTATGTAACAACTTCAATGTTCTACATTTAAGGAGATGACAATTCTTTCAGTACCTTGAAAATTTTTCTCATCTTCACTTAATTCTAATCTCCACCCTTAGGCTAAAACTGTAATTCTTTTCTTAGATATGATATTAACCGAATTATGTAAATCGGACAGTGTACAAGGACTTTAATCCTCTTGGGGGGGGGAGGAGAAGGATTATTGAAGAGACACAGAAATCTTTATGTAGTGATTGGCATTTGATATCAGCTTTGGTGGGATGAAGTCTGCATAACTACCAGACTGAATTTTACAACATTCCAAAAGTAGGAATATGGACCCAGTCTACATAGGATTTTCATTGTTGTTATTGTTGTTAAGGCTGAAATTAGAAGTTCACTTCTCCTTGAAAATTCAATCTCACTACTACATTTCTCAGACATTTCCTAGACAGTCTGGCAGTCTCCAACGTTACCGATGCCCTCTAGTGAAAATAAATGTAAAATTCTTCAAGCAGATACAGAGCAAGTCAGTACAGAGAATCTCTCTACTTTGCACTGAAATGGATTCCTACAATTCACAAAGATAATTTCATGCATAGGCCTGTCTTTTGGGGAGGAAGTGAATTGTTACAGACATCCCCCTGACCCATCGGGAATGTGGTCCAGGCCCCAGCAAATGCCTGAAACTGTGGATAAATACCGAACCCTGTATACACTGTTTTCCCCTGTGCATGCACACCCTTCACTTAAAGGAAGCAGTTTCCAGCTTCTCTTTGCTATGTCTGAATCGTCAGTATCACTACTCTAACACTTCTGGGCCATTATTAAGTAAAATAAGAGCTATTTGTACATAAGCCCTGTGTTACAGGTCACTCGAGCTGATGAGCCACTAAGTAACTAAGGGGTGGGGGCATCTACAGTGTGGAGACGGGGACGAAGGGGTGGTTCCTGTCCTGGGCAGGACAGGGCGGGACACAGCAAGGATCAATCACGCCACACAGAACTGCACAGGACTTAGAACTTATGAATTGCTTATTTCTGGAATTCAGCTCTTTCAAGCCTCGGTTGAGCACAGGTAACCGAAATGCAGAAAACAAAAACTGAGGGGCAAGGAGGGACTGCTGCTGTATTTTACTTTTGAGTAAAGCTATCAAGATTTTTGGCTGTTTCTTATTTTCATATTATAGCACTGACCATATCTATGACTTATCTCAAATTCTTGGTCAGCCATGGACCTGTGGGGGAAAAAACACCCCCACGTCTATGACATCACTGCTAACTGGGGGAGAGTAATTTCTCCCCAGCCAGGACTTGCCCTCACAGGCCCCTGTCAACCCGGAGCTGTGGGCAGGGACTGTACTCAAGGGGAACACACGCTGGAGATGAAGCCTCTTCCATTTCCTCGACAGGTCCGTGACTTTTGTAGCCAGAGGTCCTTTTGAAACCATAAAACATCAATCTCTTTCTCTTCTCAAAACCCTCCAATGGATCGTCTCACACTTCAAATCAAATCGCAATTCCTCACCTTGGCCTTTCAGGACCAGCGCCTCCCAATCGTCCCCTGCCCTCTCTGTGGTCACACTTCTGCAGCCTCACAAACTCCCAGTTTGTCTGTTATCTGTCTCCGGCTGGCACGTCAGCTCCACACGGCCAGGGGCTGTTCTGCTTTGCGCACGGCTGACCTTCAGCACCCAAGACCCTCGGGCACCAGGCGCCCAGAAGCACTGTGGCCACTGACCACAGTGAGGCCTCTGGGTGTCCACGTTCTCCCCCTGGCCTGCAGCCACCCTTTCTGATTGGGACTGTCCCAATCAGAAAGTACAACAGTGCTGACAGTCTATCCTTCCTGTCATGTTTAATGTTTTTATTTTTCCACTTCCTCTGCTCTATAAAGTTCACTTATTCTATGCATTTATTTACTAACTAACTGGCTTTTTCAGCACGTGGCCAAGCTGAAGAAGATGCTGGGTGGTGGTGGGGTGGGGGGAGCGCAAAACGCCCTTCCTAAGCAGACCCACAGGGTTTGGGCAATACAATCTGAGATGAGTCAGGTATTTATTTACATCATAATGTTTGAAGTCCATTTTATAACCATCACATAGTTACACTCTCACACATTCAGATGCAACCTGTGATCATTATAGCTGCTCTCAATCAGTTTTAAAAAGACATAAAAAATAAAATCAAGGCATAAAGAAAGGCTCTTGAGGTAAAGCATAAAGGACCAGTGGGAAAGGAGGTACCGGACAGAGAATGCTGTGGGAATGATACAAATTGTTATTTTGTAGTTATGTGCCCTTCACAGCTTAAAAGCACTTTTATATCAATTGTTCACTTAGCTCAAATCTTCTTAAAAATAGAGGATAAGTAAATAAAAATCAATAAAGAGAATATAAAAAGGGATGATCTCATTTAATTTCCGCAGGCGTTCGGGGAGCCGGAGACGACAGATGTGGTTCTTCTGGGAGCGGGAGACAGGTGTCCCCTCACCACAGGGGCGGTCTGGGCAGGACAGCATGGTGGCTCGAAGATGCCCTGTACTCACGCTTACTGCACTGGACACCCCCCCCCCACCAACCACGTCAGCGGCTTCCGGAGCTTTTCCCACTTTCTCAAAGAAGAGGGGAAAGCCCAGAGCATGACTGAGGCTAAGGGCTCACTTCCTCAGGGCTGCAAACCATGGACCTGGGCAGTCTCCACACCAGGTACTAAGGACTGCACATGTGAAACTAAAGGTCCCCAGAGGGCATTCTGGAGGTGACAATTTGTTGGAAGCACAGGTTTAAAGGCCTTAAGAAGACACAGGTGGAGGGTGGGTTCTAGCGTCCCCCAGAAGACACAGATCTGTGCCAGGGTGACACAGAGAAGGCCCAGAGGAATCTAACAGTTCTCCCGCATGCTTCTTTGTCCGCAGTCAGGGAAGCTTGCTTAGAGAGGTGCGGGCAGCTCCAGGCTGGGGACTCGAAAGACCAGGTTTTGATTTTTGGCTCTGCGACATATTGGAGATGTGGCCTTGGCCAAGCCCCAATCTCTCTGAGCCTCAGTTTCCTAGTCTGTAAAGTGGGATAATGGAATTAGGACAATAAAATTATAATGGCTCAGACATATTTAAATACCAATTGAGATAATGTATTAAATTGCTTTGTAAATAGTGAAATACATAATAAAATGTAAGCCGTTATCACCATAGTGATGCGGTGGGGGGGGGGAAGAAGGAGAAGAAGGTAGTAGAGAGAGGGGACACATCTACTTTTGAGACCATCAGCCACAACACCATGGGGGTGAAGGAAAGGAAATGAAAAGGCAGTCAGGTGCAGAAAAGGGACAGAAACACATTCCATTTCATTTAAGAGAAATTTACGTGGAAGTAATGATGGACGAGCAGCTGCTCCTAAGTCTGGGCTCGCTGTATGCGGTACACACACTTCCACACACGCGTGTGCGTTACTTAGCTGCTTATTTTATGCAGCGTGCTCTGTCCCAGCTGCTTGGCTGCTGTGGGGAAAAGCTGAGGCTAAGGCATTTAGCATAAACGTAAGAGCAGAAGAGGATATACACAGTCTAAGTACTACAGAATGAAACACAGTTGTCATCTAATTGTGCTTTTAATATTCTAACAGTTCTTCTTACAACGTTGCTCCAGTTTTGCTCTACTTTCCAAGGGAAAACCACACAAAGTTCTGACTGAAACAGAGCAGCTGAGAAGGTAGGTAACTGAATTCATGGCACGTCTCCTCGCCTCTGCCCTACGTTCCTGTCTGGTCTCTTCGCTGGTCTCCCTGCCCCTGCCCTGCCCCCACTCTGGGCACAAGAGCCAAACACTCTTACCACAACCCCCAGGTCAGGCACTGTCTTGATCAAAACCCTCCAGAGCTTTCTATCTAATGCAGAGTAAACGATGAAGACTACTAGCAGCCCTCAAGACCCTACACAACCTGCCCCAGCCCCTGTTGCCTCTGATTTCATGTTCTACCCCCTTCCTCCCACTTCAGGCCCTTGTACTGGGTCATTCTGCAAAGTTCCTCCCTCAAATACCTAGATGGCTCTTTTATGTCCTTCGGTCAAATGTCATCTTTTACGTGGGGGCTTCCTTGATCCCACTTAAAATTAAAAACTGTGAACGCCCCCTTCCCTGGCACTTCCTGAACCCATTTCTTGTTCTGCTTCCCTCCCAGGACCCTTCAGCACCTGTACCATCGCCGGTAACAGGGCCCCGGTGCCCCCTCTTTGGACAGCTTGCCAGAAGCGTTCAAAGTTGTAACCGCATACACTTATTCATTCTTAACTTTACTTCTGGTCATTTATAACAGTAAAATGCTAGAAACAACCCAAGTGTCCCTAAGCAGAGCACAGGTGAAGGCTCCACAGCAGCAAACAGTGTGGCTGTAAGAGGACAAGGGAGCCCCACCGGCCTCCTCTGTGCAGTGACAGGAAAGCCCTGCCGGATGCATGAGTAAGAAAAACAAGACCGAATACTGTGTTTAATATGAGAAACTCTGTCATCTATCTATCTATGTATCTATCTATCTATCATCTATCTGTCTATAAATAATTTCCTACAGTTACATAAGAAAAGACACATAAGAAACTAATAAAATAAGCCTGAGCTGGGGGCAGTGATTCTGGGGAAATGGGCACATGGGAGGAGTTACACCACACTCCTTTTAATGTTGTTTGATATCCTGAATTGATTAAATGTATTACTGTTCAAAAATCAAGCAAACCATGTCTGACCTATATCAGTCATGCCCCTTCATATTTGCCCAAAGGAATGGAAGATGTATGCCCACACGGACACCTGCCCACAGATTTGTATAGCAGGTTATTTATGTATAACGGCCCAAACTTGGAGCTATCGGGGTGGCAGTCAGCAGGTGAACAAACATCCAGACAATGGAATATTCAGCTCTAAAAAGAAATCAGCTGTCCAGCCACAAGGAAACATGAAGGAACTGAAATGCATGTTACTAAGTGAAAGAAGCCAGTCTGACAAGGCAACACCCTGTACGATTCCAACTGTACAACTGTCTGGAAGAGGCACTCATGTGGAGACAGTCAAAAGATCGGGGCTGGCAGGAGGGAGGGATAAAAGGCGGAGCACAGGGGATTTTTAGGGCAGGGAAACCACTCTGTACGATACTATCATGGTGGATACACTTGTCCAAACCCACAGAATACACAACACCAAGAATGAATCCAAATATAAACCATGGACTCTGGGTGACACTGACGTGTCCACAAAGGCCCGTCAGTGGGACAAACTGCCACTCTGGTGTGGGTGACGGGGAGGCTGTCTGCACACGTGTGGGGGCCTCGGTACATGGGAAATCCCTGCACCTTCCACTTAATTTTGCTATGAACAAAAACTGCTCCAAAAAGCAGGCTATTAAACAAAAGAAAACAAAACAAAGTATGGCCTCACAGCTCAGGCTTTTTCATTTTCCCTCGAATTTCTGAGGCACTCCTGGGGGTAAAATAAGGAGGTGAAGAGTCGGGGTAGGACAGCAGGATGGAAGGACCCCACCACTGATACTTCCTCCTCTGGGACTGTGCGTCCTCCTCCCCTGGAGTATGAGGTCCAGGCGGCAGAGGCTAGGACCCCCAGGTGGTCCGGCTGCTGGGCTGCATGAAAGGACGCACAGACTGGCTTCCTTTGCCTCAGTCTATTAGCTCGTCTTCCCCTGACCCCTCTCAAGCCAACTCAGGAAGCACTGACCACATCTACTCTCATCCTCAAGCCCCAAGCTTTGCCCATAATGTCTTCCTTGTCTGTCGGCTCCGATGCCTCATGCTGCCTGAACATGTGATTCTTCTAGACGCCCACTGCTGATCTGTTGTGTCTGCAGTGACACTTGTCCATAATAGTAATGACTAAACACGTATAACCTGACTTACATATGTCTGTCAGAAGAGTCACATAAGTAAGGTCTGTTTTAATCAATATAATTCAGGACAATAAACATTTGTGGAACACCAGAATATGGATTATGTGCAGCCGCTGATCTCATGAAGTTCCCAAGCCGTTAGCTTATTTTCCACGACATCATATTACTTCTCAGGAAGCATTTAATAAATGCTTTTGTATGTTGTTAGTGAAGATAAATTGTATTTGCACCAAAATAAACAAATTGCTAGATGTTTTCTGGTGCAGAAACCTGGCAGGCCAAGTGACTACCTTAATTGTTCCTTTCTGCAGCCATCGTTACTCATTTAATTTTTTTCATACTCTCCTCTGTTTTATTACCTTTTTCAATTTTTTATTTATTGATTTTAGAAAGAAAGAGGGAAAGAGAGTGAAAGAAAGAAAGAGAGAGGAGGTGGGAGAAAGAAGGAGAGAGGGAGAGAGAAACACTGATTTGTTGTTCCACTTCTTTATGCATTCATTGGTTGCTTCTTGTTTGTGCCCTGGCTGGAGATCGAACCCACAACCTTGACATATCACGACAATGCTCTAGCCAACTAACCTATCTGGCCAGGGCTCCTTGCTTCATTTCTTCAGGGCTTAATATTTTAGATACTAACATGCGGTAGCTAACCTCCTTTAAGAGCCACATTTGGAACATTTATAAAGAGCTTTGTTCTCACTTAGGCTCTTGAGAGACAACTGGAGCAGTTAGAGGGTGATTCTTGCTTGGTTAGAAAAAAAGAAGGGAAAAAATCCATCTAAATTGTTAAGTCACTATAGTCTTTCAGAACATAGAAGTTATTTAAAAATTTCAGTAAAAGTACAAAGAGTCCTTGGGCCACTGAAGAAGATAAAAGAATTCTCAGTACACTACACTTTCAGAAGAAAAATATTAAGAATAAAAATAGTTTCCTAACTCAGTCATTCTTTAGGGTTGATAATTTATTCCTGATGGTCCCCCAAAAGAGGGGAAGAGGAGAGAAAGAATATACTTGGCTCTCACAACAGAAATTATTCATAGCTCTTTTCCCTCATAAAATAATGAACTATTAGATCTCCCATAAAATCCCTTTCAGTAATTTTATGGTGGGTATGCATTTTATAATGCATGTTTTGTAACCAAGAATTTTTTTAAAAAACCAAGAGAATCATTTTACAATAATTCATTCCACTGATTTTTATTAAATTCCCAATTCCAAACCTTTTATCCCTCCTCTAAAAGTTAAATAGACCAAGTTTGAGATTCTTCTGGTTAGTGTAATTATTAAAACTGAAAGTTTCTTGGGATTCTTCTGGTTAGTGTAATTATTAAAACTGAAAGTTTCTGCCACCTACTGGTGAGAAAAAAAGTGACAGCTTATTTTTATAAATTCTGCATTTTTCTTTCCGATTTTCTGGTTTGGGTGTTTACATATTTTACATTAAAAAACACAGAATACTGTACAATAGGACATTTGGAACATTTCACATGTTTAAAGTCAAATTAACTGACCATAAATTTCTAGTTTTTAAAAAGGAAATTAAAATGTGACATTTTCCTTTGTTACTATTTAATACTTTTCCTAGTATTAGAACAAGAATTCACACATCGTTGTACCCCAATTTAAATTTTGTTTCCATAGATGTGGATACTAGTCTAGCTGATGATAGCATGAATGCTTACTTCACAAGTAGCCCATCAAATGAAATGCAGTACCGTCCTCAGAATGAGAATCTCTCATCGTGAGTGACGTCATTTATTGTATCTTTACGGGCAAATAAAATGTGAAAATAAAAGGACACATCCACTAACAGGTGGGATACACCATGGCACAAGTAACTAGAATTCTTCAAGGTAATATATTAGCTTGAGGGTTAGCATTTGTATCTTCAGCCTTTGCATATAGGAAGCACACAGTCATTTATAATTAATGAAACATACCTGGCTTAAAATGTGGTAAAGCATGAACTCCAGGCCAAGTGTCCTCATTTGGTGTTCCAAGAACCTAGTGAAGAGCAGGAAATTGTGGAAACACACTTATTATTTCCAAAGCACTCAAAATCCTCCAGTGTAGAAAACAGCACACTGCATATGATGAAACTCTTGAGTTTTTTTTCCATTATCGTGTGCCAGGAATTTTATTTCAGTAAAAAAACAAACCCGGCTAAAGAGCCACCCAAGATGAATGTCTGTGTTTTAACAAGTGTAGCCGAATGAGGTAAGACAAGTTAAATCGGCTGCATTTTATCAACTCCAAACTTCGTAAGTAGATTTGGGACTCAAACGATAAGGTCATCTTCATGGAACTGAATAAGGTATGTCCCTGTCCCTCATGATTCTTTCAGGAGCTTTTGTCCTTCATGCTCGTATCAGATGTCTTGTTGGTGAATGGTTCTAAGGATTCTGTCACTTCTCACCCCACACCCTCCGTCTGAGCATCGTTAAGTGTCAAAGAAACAGGACAGCCAGCTTGGGAGGCTCACAGTCTCTACTGCCACGTGCTCATTACAGGTAACATCTTTAATCATGTGATTTACAGGTTCCTCGTCCCAATACTGTTCTCTCTAGACTTTTTCCGCTCTTTCCCCCCACACTTCTACCTTCTTTCCCTGTGTGCTTTTCTCTCACCACAGTGCTTGATCTGGTTACAGGAATGAAAGGGCAATCCCAGCTTACACAGCACTGGGCACACTCCGTTTGAATTTCCAACTCCACCATCTGTGACTATTGCACTCAGTGACCACGGCAAGTCACCGAGAGAGAACGGTGGGGTCGAACGGTTCAGAGCCCAGACCCTGGAGTCTGTCTTGCACCTCTTCTTACTTACTAGTTATGGGACCTTGGGCAAGAAACAACTGCCCTGAGCTTCAGCCTCCTCTTTTGTAAACTGGAGGTGAGAACACCACCTGGCATGCAGCAAGCACCATGTCCCTATTAGATGTTACTCAAAGCGCCCACAGAAAATGGGGTCAGGTGAGGGAGGTGCTGGCCATGTGGGAGAACCTCGTCTGCCTACTTTTTCCGCAGTGACTCCTGGTCAGGGGAGGCAGTGAGTGCCACATGCTCTGACTTCAACCATGAACCAGGACGGAACAGTCGGAGGCTAAAGAGGGCAAGAGATAAAGCCAGGAGCTGGCAAAACAGGAGGAATGGCAGGTTTCGTGGGAGGAAATGAGGCATATTCACTTCACCTCTGAGGGTTAGCAGGCACTTCCAGGCAATATGGAAACAGAGAGCTCTGATCATCGGTGCATTTCTTTTCTGAGGGGACGGAGTGTCGAGTAAAGGACAGCACACACACAGTGAGCGTGTCCCTCACTGCTTCCCATCTGGTGAGTCAGGGTGAAACACATACATTATGTTCTTCATGGAAACACTGAATCTGAGTTCGGGGATCTGATAATACAATTTTTTAAAAAAATTGTGGTTGGTTAATTTTGTAAGCACTAATTAATATGAACATTAATAGGCAGATCTACATAAACTGGGTCACACTACCGATGGCTCGTGGGAGTGGGAAGGAAAACTGGCGAGAGGGCCAGAAGAGTTGTAAGACAGGGAAAGAGACAAAGACACTGGGTCTGACAAGAACAAGTGTGACAACAGTGTCTCAGGAAAAGGCCTCCCCCCTTTCTGCTCACTAACTCCGGCCACAGTTTCAAGAGGGGGAGACAATTAGGTGCGCAGACAGTGCACACAGCTCATCAGGGAAGCTCTGCGTGGAGCTCACACTGAGTGAGTTCTGATGCAGGGCAAAGGAGTTCAATGGTATTAAACTTTAGCAACTAACGAGGTGAACTTTCAGCTCAGAATCATGACTTAATCACAACTAACCCATCAATATGAAACACACACACCAAAAGTTTCGTGAACAACAAAAAGCCCAGCCAGAAGCTGAATCTCGTTCTCTCCCTGCTAATAAAGGCACATTGCTACCCTTGACTGTATGTTTCTACAATGTTCGTGTTCGCAAAACTTTTTATAGGCACTATCCTCATCCAGATCCAGGGTTCTGTTTCAAAGTGATTATCAAACATCATGGCCATCTCATAAAATTTATTTGCAAAGAAGAAATATATGACTTTTTTATGAGTTATTATAGCACTGACTGATGAGGTTCCAGACCTCAAATTCTCCTCCTGCTTATATCTCCTGGGCCATTGGCACAGGAAATCCAAGCTGGACAGCTAGTGGGCAAAAGAAAAGAAGAATTAAAAGTCAATTCTGCTTCTTATAAAAGCCATTTTGGGAAAGACAGTTTGGGTAAAACACATGATTAGAGATGACAGGGTACTTGAGCAACAGAGAGAGTGGGCGTGTGTTGTCTCTGATGTCAGAATTTCATTTATATTAATCAACTAAGAAATTCCACAACCATGATGCTTTTAGGTTAGAAAGAAAAGAGGTATTCTCTAAAAGCGAAAAACAGTCTTTTGCAAATAAAACAATGAAAAAAATTGCATCCAGTGTGCCATCAACATCTAAATTGTGGTTACCACATCTGTAAATAAGCATCCCAGGCCTTGTTTAATCTTTTTTTGTAAGTCCTCACCTGAGGATATGCTTTTCTTGTTTTTAGAGAAAGAGAGAGAGAGAGAGAAATGTCAATGTGAGAGAGAAACACTGATAGGTTGCCTCTCATACATGCCCTGACTGGAGATCTAACCCACAGCCTGATCAAGAATTGAACCCACAGTCTTCTGGTGTACAGACCGTGCTCCAACGAACTGAGCCAACTGGCCAGAGCATGCCTGGTTTAACATTAAAACAGCATGCTTTGATACACTCAGAACTCTTCTACATATTCATCTAAGCACTTCACCTTAAACCTGTGCTGTGGCTTATACATCTCCCTGTTCATTTATTGGTACCTCTCTTCACTAGGCTGACATTTTCTGTGTTCGTCACAGAAGACAGAGGGAGGGCCCTGGGGCTCTGCCTTGAGGTGCTCCTGCTCTGCTGGGGCAGATGACCGGGGCAGTGATGAACTATCTTCAGTAAGTGTTCTCTCAGAGGGAGAGGGAGGGGAGTGTGCAAGGCCGGGAGTGCTGGAGTCTGAGGGTGGGGAGGAAAGCTACACTGCAGAGACTGTGTGTGGTGGGAGAAGGAACCCTGACTAATGGTTGGCCAGCTGAAGACAGGCTGGGAGTGACAGGATAGTATTCTGGTTAAAAGGAAAGGCTTATGTCGAAATACTTTCTCCAAATACCCATGCTGCTCATGCCCCTGCACCTCCTCACGGGTTTCCTCTCCTGGAACGTCCTGCCCCTAACTGGTCGGGGTAACTCCTAGCTCTGATTCTCACATCAGCTCACGGTTCACCTTTTCCTGAAAGACTTTCTGGATTCTCTGGTCCAAGTTACAGGTGGTGATCTTTGTAATCTCTGAGGGCTCTTCACAGACTTTTATAAGACCTACCCACTGCCTTGTAATTGTTAGCTCACTTGTCTGTCTTCTCACTGGACTGTGAACTGCAGGGTGGAAACCATGATGTTTGTCCTTGGATCCCTAGCGCCTGCCATGTGCCACGCACTTAGTAAATGTTGACTGACTGACTGACTGACTGAATGACTGAATGAATGATGTTTCTGGGCAACAGTGTGAAGTTTGGTGTGACTCAACTATAGACTAGGTTATAGGATGGGAGGCTAGGTTCAGAGTCAACTCCAAAGAAACTATATTCTGTTTCAGATTTTCCCAAATTACAGGTTCCACGGCCCACTGGGGATTGTAAATATCATTCAGTGTAACATCAGCAATTTTCAAAAGAGGAAATAAAGAGAAAATGTCAGAGGGCCGCACACATGGGGAAGAGACGCAGTGCTTTATGAGACTTCTGTTCAGGTTGCACGTGCATATGTGAGTGCACATTGTGAGTCATGATGTAAAATGAATCTCTTACCACTTCAGAGCCATTCTGTAGGGAACGAAAAGCTATTAGCTGAAATCAAAAATGCAGACGATAAAGAGAGTTTGAGGCCTGGGGGCATGAGTTTAGTTTTGGGCCTGTTAGTGTCAGAAATGCCTGCAGGTCAAGGTAGGGATACGTAAAGGGCGGGCAGTCGGAAGTACAGACATGGATCTGAGGAGAGGGATTTAAGATCCAGAAAAGCATGTGGAAGTTTCTAGCATCCATAGCAGTGGAAAGCAAGTGCCAAATTACAGCAACAAAATGGTCTTCCCCATAGTCACAAATATACAGTTCCCAGAAGACTGTCTCTGTGAATTCCTGGACTTCTAGTATCTGTTAAGAAAAACAAGAGGGGCTCTCACCTTGCCAGTAAGGGTCTGCACTGCCTGGCCCCGAAGAACTAGGATCTAATGCCCTCAAATTTACACTCCTAGACTTATCTACGTGCCGACAGGTACGGCTTGAATTTCACCAATCATGATGGCCTCTGTGAGGGGCAGAGGAAGACACTAAGAAAAAGGGCCTCTGCTAAAACATTTACTTTACAAATTCTAGAGCTCAGAGTTGAAGAACTACTGTTTGTCAGAAACATTTATTTACCCTTCTAAATTTTCTAAATCTTTATTGTGTTTTTTTCCATTACCAGTTAGTCCCATTACCCTCCCCTCCCCACAGCAATCACCACATTGTGGTCCACATCCATGAGTCCTTTTTCCTTGATCCCTCCACCCCTAACCCCCTGCCCCAACATCTGTCATCCTGCTCTCCATCTATGAGTCTGTCCACATTTTCCTTGTTAGTTTATTTTGTTCCATCTGAGTGAAATCACATAGTATTTGTCTTTCTCTGACTTGCTTATCTCACTTAGCATAATGTTCTCTAGGTCCATCCATGCTATCACAAAGGGTGAAATTTCCATCATTTTTATGGCTGAGTAGTATTCCCTTGTGTAAATGTCCCATAGTTGTTTTATCCACTCATCTGTTGATGGACACTTGGGCTGATTCCACATCTTGGCAATTGTAAATAATGCTGCAATGAACATAGGGGTGTTTATGTTGTTTCGAATTAGTGTTTTGGGTTCCTTTGGATATATTCCCAGAAGTGGGATTGCTAGGTTTACCATTCTAAATTATTAACCATTCCACTAATCCTCACATTTGCTAGTTTTTGCTTTGGCCCAGGCCCTGGGGCTGCTAAAGGGAGTCCATGGGTTTTCCTTGGGTAAAGCCTAGAGTGTAAATGGACCACGGGATGCTGACAGTTCTTCCTGGACCAAGGGATTCAGAGAATATGTAGCAGAGGGATTCTGACCAATCAAATGCGGAGAAAACTGGGTCACCCAAGTATGTCCTGGTGAAGTGGAACATACTGGGTTCCCTCTTTAGTCCTCCGTTTGATGAGACGGGAACTCTACAGGAGTGCTGATGATTCCAAGCTGACTTAGCGATGAATCTAAGGAAATGGAGAACATCCAAATAGCTTTTATAATTTTTAAACAGAGTCTCTGAAAGACCACATATACCATACATCTCTAAAATAATGATTTGCTGTACTACTTCAGGTTCTGGAAATTTTTTCCTGGTTCCTCAGTGAGAAGTTCTAAATGAAACCTGTGCAGAGGCTCAGCACAACTCGACTTGGCCATCACTCGCTCCAATCTGGAAGAGATGGTGTCAAGTTCAAAGATGAGCCAGAGAGAAAACAGAACTTCCTAACTCTTATCCTGCTGTGTGCTCTTTATCTAGAAAAATAATTGTCACGTGGAGGTGACATTCCAAGCCAGGTTGGTTTGACTACAAAGACTACGCCCTTGAGAGATGCCCAGTATGCTCCCGGGAGGACAAGGTGGAGAGACAGGGCTCAGATGGTGTTAAATGACGCACAGCCACTGACAGATGCTACAGAGAGGGTGCGGGTGTTAGAAACTAGGCTTTTTCGTTCTCTCTCTCCCTCCAGTCCAGCAGGCATGTGCACACACACAGACATATCCATACATACCTCTTCAGTGACTTAAAGACAGACAAAGAAAAATGTCTTAATTCTCCGATGACACAAAATAAAAGGACTGCATACTATTCTGATGGCTGAGTCAGGATTAAAACAAAATATTTAATCAGGGAGGAACAAGTGCCTGAACCTAACACAGGGAAACCTAATACCAATAAACATAAAGTCCACTACTTATAGTAGGTTCTATTCATTAGCTATTCAAGATGGGAAGACCTGGCTGGCAACCATTTGTGTAGAAAAAGACTCATGATTTTCAGCTGATACAAATTCCATGCGACCTCCCAGTGGAGATCGAAGGAGACTGGGGTGGACTGACTTTAAGGTGGCCTGTTGTCCCCACCTGCTGGTGTTCATACTCTTCCCCTTGAGTGTCGATAGCACTAGGGACTAGTCAACACAATATGACAAATGTCACAAGATGTCACTTCTGTGATTATATTGTGTAAGATGCTAACTCCCATTTTGCTGGGAGACTCCCCCTTGCTGGCTTTAAGTAAGCAAGTTTTCATGCAGGAAGGACACAAGACAAGAAAACAAAGGTGGTATCAGACAACAGCCAGCAAGAACCTGAGGCCCTCCACCCAACAACCTATGAGAAAGTGATAGTTGCCAATGACCACAGGAGCCTGGAAGTGGACCTTTCCCCAGCTGCTCTCACATAAGATTGCAGGCCCAATTGACACTGTGATTACTGCCCTGGAAGACCCTAAAGCAGACCCCCCAGCAAAGCGAGGCCTGGACTCTTGACCCACAGAAATTGAGAGCTGATAAACATGTGTTGTTGTTAAGTTTGCAGTAATATGGCTATGCAGCAACAAACAACAAATACAGATATAATCACTGAATCATGTCATATAAAAACGGGCAAAAATAAACAAGGCAGTCTTCTACAGGATGCAACCAGAAAGGTAAGGGAACGGTGGGCCCATGTGCTGTGAGGTGGACTGGAAATGTTTACTCTCTATGAGACTGGGACATCACCTTGAATAAACCCAGTACTGCAGAGTCCGTGTGGGGCTGACTCCTGCTGTGCTGAGTCAGATGGGAAACAAGGGCAATGGGGTGAAATATCAGTACACAGCAAAGAAGGGCACGCTAATGACAAGAGCTGTACAAGAGGGAACAGACAGCCTTACAAGGTCTAATCGGCACTGAGGGTTGGACTGCACCACAGTTTGTGTTCAGATATAGTAAGAATCAAATTCTGCCTCCATGGACACAAGGGTCCCGGGCAGTCAAATTCTGATATAACGCTGCAGCAAACAGCCTGGACAATGGGAGGGGGTCATGCATTTACATCTACCTTTGTTTTCACCTGATCTAATGAGGGTCCCTAGGGAGAAGTGAGTGGAAGAGGAAAAGGGTGTGACTAAGTGAAGAAGGGTAGAGAAGGTACAAATGAAAGCTTTCCTTCCCCATTTTCTATGCAAAGTAGGTATCAATGTCCATTATTTTGCAGAGAACCATCACAATCAATGGAAATTACCAAAATATTTTCTAGTAGCAAGATAAAATATATGCACGGACGTGGTGTGTGCTCACGTGTACACATACATGTATAGCTCCTCTCCCTTATCATTCCCTAAGGCTTCAGCTAAAGTGCCACTAGACAAGGGGTTAGACTTCGAATTGTTCATTTTGGTCAACAGCCAACAGTGTACAGGCGGATGCAGGATGAGAAAAGCTGCTTTAAAATGCTGATTTGGGGTTGTTTCACAGAGCAGCCGAACCTGTAGTGAGATTCTACAGAGCAGGGAGCTTTACCTAAGGAGAGCCAGGAGGGGGAGCTACTGGACTGAGAAAATGAAAAGCTGCTGTGGCTTCAGACATCTACTTGAAGGTTTAATCGACTGTTCCAGGGAAGGTGCTGGATTAAAGAAGATGGTGCTTCCAAAATATTATGCCGAGTTTTCAACAGGGCAAAGGTCTAGAGGAGAAGTAATCCAAGTAGGTACAGGATAGCTCTTAGAGTTTTATTTTAAGTGAGTTCAATTCACCAGCCAGAAGGTAAAGGTCGGGCTTAGTGGTACTTGGGTGACCATGGGAATCATCTGGGAAGTATTAAAAAAAAAGCAGATAAAAAAGACTAGGACACATCCCAAAGATTGCCATTTAACTGGCCAAATTTCGGCCTACAAATGTGGAATTTTCTAAACATCCCCAGTGATTCTAATGTCAGATAAGGTTGGGATCACTGAGTAGTCCAATGTACCTAGAAGTCTCTTAGACGGCCTCAGTTTAGTTGGGTGGTTTATAGATTTTTTTAAAGCCTTTGGCCTGGATCCAGGGGCCCACAAAAGATTTTCAGTAGATGAATGAGCAAAATAAACAGTTGACTATTAGAGAAATTAGAAAATGCTCTTAACTGGAAAATTCTGCAGCTGATCTAAAATGTTTTCCTTCAACTAAATTTTCATCTGTTCCCTCTCTTTTCTCCTACTGTTCTATCCCGTTTCCCTAAACTCTAACTCCCTCATCAATGTCACTCTCATCTCAACAGCTTCTCTTCCTTTCCATTGATCGGTGCTATCATGGCTTCAGACTGTCAGTCCCTAAGTGTGGGCTGTGGGAGCCATGACAACAGCAGTAAGGTTCACATGGCCAAGGAGCCAGAGGGTGGAGGCTGCAGAGGCGAAGGGGTGATGTTGCGAAGTAAATGCAGCAGAACTAGATTGACTGCCCCAGACAGCAGCACAAATGCAGAAAAACGAAGCCAGGGACAGGGACCTGGAGGGTGGAGCACTGGGCACTAGAGCACAGGCGGCCCTCCACCTTTTTATTATCCAGCCCAGCACCTTGTTTCTACCCGGCGGCAGTAATGAGCTTCTTGCCCCTAGTTAAGGAGTAGTTACATTTATACAGTCCTAAAGTTACATTGGGCCTTTCAAAGGCAACCTCGAGGCCGATGTGGCTCCCGTGAAAATGAGTTTGATACCCCTGCGCTAGAGCCTTGCTACTCAAAACGTGGTCCAAACCAGCAGCAGCAGCATCAAGGAAGAAAGCTGCTCAGGCTCCACTCCCCACCAGGCTCCACTCCTCACCGGAGGAATCAGAACCTAGAATTCAACATGGGCCTCAGGTGATGTGTCTGCACATGGACATTTGAGAAGTACTGCTTCAAAAAATTCAACTGGACTTTTTAACCTAAAAAGCACAAGCAGTACAAGAAAGTTAGGGCCACGGGTCCACTTTTATCCTCATTTGTTAAAATAAGCATTTGGAAAGGAGCAGTTGTGGGCAATTTCACATTCAGCAGCACGGGCAGCTCACAGGGGGAGCTGCTGCAGGTGGTCGCTTGGAGGGCTGGCTCAGCAGTCCACCACCCAGAGCTCACCCCCAGCACCTGCCCTCCTGTCCAGTCCTGTCCTCCTGCTTTAACGGTCTTGTACCCCAGGTGTCTCTTACCGCAAGGGGCTTCAGATTATTTCTGGAAACTTGCAGGATATAAATAGTGATCATTTAAAAAATGCTGAGTTCATCCACTGATGCTCCTTACTTCAGCTGCAAACTTGAGGCCAGTTAAAATCCTATGACAAATATGTACCATATGGGACACATAACACATATCCAAGCCTATCACTATTTTCTTTTTCGTGAATGAAAGTAGTTTTCCTATCAACTGTGTACAATTGTGTTGATTATGGAGAGACACAAAACTGCAAAATTGCAACTTCTTCCCTCAAAAATGTAGTATTGTATTTCTTTTTATGACATTAAAATTTAAAATGACAGAGCTATTGAACTGATTCATAACACTATGAAACTTTGTGTTTTAGAAAACTGTTACCTTCGAAAACATGTTAATGGAAATGTCTTCATCTCTTGTGGCTGCTGTAACAAACAACCACAAACTTGGTGGCTTAAAAGAACAGAAATTTAATTCTCTCAAAGAAGTTCTGGGGTTGGAAGTCGGAAATCAGTGTCATTGGGCAGAAATCAAGATGTCGGCAGGGTCACTCTTCCTGGCTCTAGGGGAGAACTTGTTTCTTGCCACTTCTGGTTCCTGAGGCTAAGAGTGCTCCTTGGTCTGTGGCCACATCACCCCAATGTCTGCCTGTCTTCACCCTGCCTTTTCCTCTCCTGGATCGAATCTCCTCCTGCCTCACTCTTATAAGGATGCTAAGAGCTGTATGTAGGGCCCACCTGAGTAACACAGAAAAATCTCATTTCAGATCCTTAATCCCATTTGCAAAAATCCCATTTTCCGAATAAGGTAAAATAAGGTCCAGGAATAAGGATAGAATATCTGTGGGTGTTCTCTATTCAGCCCCCTACAGAACAAAATTACAACATATTATTTCTAAATGATACTCTAATGGGTTATTTATACATAGAAAGCAGAAAGTATCTGTATTTATGAGTTTGCTTTTTAGAGTCTATATATAAATGAAATAATATGGTATTTGTCCTTTTCTGACTGACTTATTTCACTTAGCATAGTACCTTCTAGGTCTATCCATGCTGTCACAGTGGTAAGATTTCCTTTTTTCTTTTTTTTTTTAATTTTTATGGCTGAGTGACATTCCATTGTATTTATGTATCACCTCTTCTTTATCCAATCACCTATCGATGAGCACTTAGGTAGCTTCCATGTCTTGGCCATTACAAATAATGCTGCAATTAGTGTTTTGGATTTCTTTGGACGGATACCCAGAAGTGGGATTGCTGGGTCATATGGTAGTGCTATTTTTAATTTTTTGAGGAACCTCTATACTGCTCTCCACAGTGGCTGCACCAGTCTGCATTCTCACCCACAGTGCACTAGGGTTCCCTTCTCTCCACACCCTTGCCAACACTTGTTGTTTGTTGATTTTTTATGATACCCATTCTTACTGGTGTGAGGTAGTATCTCATTGTGGTTTTAATTTGCATTCCTCTGAGGATGAGTGACATTGAGCATCTTTTCATATGTCTATTGGCCCTCTGTACATCCCCTTTCAAGAAGTATCTATTCAGGTTGTCTGCCCATTTTTAATCAAGTTGTTTGTCTTTTGGTGCTAAGTCATATGTGCTCTTTATATAATTTAGATATTAATCTCTTCAGATATACCATAGGCAAATATCTTCTTGCATTCAATAGGCTGTCTTTTCATTTTTATGATGGTTTCCTTCACTGTGCAAAAACTTTTTAGTTTGATGCAATCCCATTTGTTTATTTTTTCTTTTGCTTCTCTTGCCTGAGGAGATATATCAGAAAAAAAATATTGCTAAGAGCAATGTCAGAGTTTACTTGCCTATGTTTCCTCCTAGGAGTTTTATAGTTTTGGGTCCTACATTTAAGAGTTTAATACATTTTGAGTTTACTGTGCTACACGGTAAAAAGTGGTCTAGTTTCACTTTATGCAAGTATCTGTCCAGTTTTCCCAACACCATTTATTGAAGAGACTGTCTTTACTCCACAGTGTATTCTTTTCTCCTTTGTCAGAGATTAATTGACCACATAGGTGTGGATTATTTCTGGGTTCTCTCTTCTGTTCTACTGATCTACGGAACACAGCCTGGATTCATGCCTGGTGCCCTTCCTGCCCTATCGCTCAGATGCTGGTGCAACATTATTAATAAGGCTGTTAATTCATCTCAGTTGACCCCTAAATGAAGTTACACATGCAGGACCAGCAGAGACGGAGAGGCTGGAGCTGAGCGGTCAGTCAGTCAGGCGACCTCCTAGGCAAGGGACCCCGTTCCCTCCAGCTGGCACAGCTGTGCTTCTGCTGACCTGCTGGACCCACTTAGACTGGTTTCAAAGTCAAGGAGTGATGGTCCTATATTGCTATTTACTAAGAAAACCAATTTTGTCATTCATTCTTGTTCAATCCTGAGAGTCATAGAAGTGTTTTTCCCTCAAACAAAAGAGAAAAGAATGTACTTATTATTTGTCTTTTCTGTGGACCTAGTGCATAGAATTTTGTTTTAATTAACATAATAAGCCCCCGTGTGCTCACTACCACAGACAAGAGCTGGGTTATTTACCTTTCAACAACCACCAGCAAGTTCCTTCCTGAATCAGGTTCATTATTCTTTCCTTCTTATATAATTTTATTGTCCTTGTAAACATTATAACATATTTTTATTTTATTTTAAATACAATACATAATGCTGTGGCTAATCTTTTTTTTTAATATTTTATTTATTTATCATTAGATAGAGGAGAAGGGAGGGAGAGAAACACTGATGTGTGCTTGCCTCTTGTGCTCCCCCACTGCGGGGACCTGGCCCACAACCCAGGCATGTGCCCTGACTGGGAATCAAGCCAGCGACCCTTTGGTTTGCAGAACAGTACTGAATCCACTGAGCCATATCAGCCAGGACTCATCTTTTGGGATTATTGTTTGTAACTTATATTGCTAAGATTCATCCAAACTCTTTTGTAACTGCTATATGAATGGAATATTATTCATCCACTCTCTTACTGATGGGCATTTGTGTTGCTTATAAGTTTCTACCCAGGATTCAGGATTCAGGAAGGAAAACTGCATTAAATAAAAATGACAAGTTGAAAGCTCTTCAGCCATCTCATTATCCCTTTACCACCATAAAATTCCACAATGAAAAAAAAAATAAATAAAAGATTGACTCCTAGAATGAGGCCGTGTTCCACCAGTTTGAGAGCTGTTGAGACTTACAATACATTTTTCCAAAGAAAAGATTCTGTATACAGTGGTTAGTCCCCTGGGTGACACACAGAAGGCTGGTAAATTCATAACAAACCAGAGAGCACTGCAGAGGGAAACCATCACGTACAACAGCACTTCCGATGAAAGTGCAGCCATCAGGGAAATCACAAGACTCCTTCAGTGGAGGAGACTGGGGAGCAGGACAGGGCTCCTGTCCCCAGGACTCCTGAAGCTCTAGCCTGGGGCAGCCACCCCAGCCCGCAGCAGGAAACAGGCTGGCCTGAGGCTTCCAAGCCCATGGGGAGGCTGGGAAAAGACTGGGGTCAAGACCACAAAGGGAGCTATGACTTGGGAGAAGTGACAAGAGCTCTCCTGCGAAGGATGAGGGGCAGTCAAAAGGTGAATCATTTTCCCTGCCTTTTTGGTTAGTAGGGGATACACAACAGCAAGGTGGGGTCCAGAGGCTGCGGGCACGGGGATGGGCTGAATTTTCTTTCTCCTCTTCACAGCCTTTTACCTCTTCTTTCACAGAAGCACCTACTTGCACTTAGAATGGGGCACTGGGAGGCAGCAAACAGGGCTCCTGGAAGAAGTGGAGAGTATGAAAAGGGGTGACCCACCCCTGCGTTGTGTCTGCAGTGGTGGAGCTGGGTGGGGGGAGGGGGGGCAGGATAGAGAGAGAGGGCTGCGCCTGTCCTGGGAGTATGTAGGTCAGGGCCTGCCCAGAAAGGAGATCCATACGTTTATCTGCTCTAAAGAAAGATGTTGCTATTTTTAGAGCTTTGAACGAGGGTATGCAGGAATGTGTGAATTGTAACTAAACCTCTGGTAAGTTTACCAGCACAAAGGCTGTTAAAAAATTTAGGTCAAGAGAGTTCTACAATATGTGCTACATTGGCAATATTTTATTATAGCTTTTGCAACTGTATATATACTATTTGGATACTTACAATTACAATTTCAACATATGTGAGTATTATATATTTATTCATAAAAGAACACTGCAAGCCTGTTATGGATAAGGACTCTGCTCTGGATGCTAGGATACATCTACAGAAAAGATAGTCCCTGGTACCAGGGACTGTCTTTCATAAGAAGAGACCTTCACTGTAAGTGGTAGGTCCACCAGCCATAGAGGCCCAGCAGACTCCCTGGATGCATCACTCTCTTGGCAACTGACCTGCGATACCACAGACTCACCGACAAATGAGCTACATGTTTCTAACCAGTTGAGTGGGTCAAGAGATGGTATTTAGAGCACCAATGCTAAAATTTGGTATTTCTCTTTTAAATGAGCAAATCAGAGTGGAAAATGAGGGATTGCCTCAGGAAGTACGGCTGCAACTCGGGCCTGACAGCTCTGGCTGCTCACACCAGCACCCCGCACGTGAAAGGAGCTGGAGACTGGCAGCTCCCAGGAGAACCTGGACTGTGGGCTCCTCATCAGAGTCATGACGAGTCGGGTGGAGCTTTCAACTGCTGTTATTCTTGATTGTAAATGCTAAACTGCTGTTCATTTAGCCTCATCAGCACCAGTTTAGACTATTGTGAGCTCTCTGGTTAATTTCACATTATATATATATTTTTCACATCTTTTCATGCATTCCTGCATCAATGGTATATGTGGCCAAATATTTTCCAATAACTGGAACTTATTACTTATGCATTGTGGGTTATATATGAACCAGCTAAGAGACTAATCCAAAGCAAACATATACCTATATCTTCCCCACTCCTTAGTGTTTTATGTAAACATTTATTTCTATGGACTAAATATCTGTGGGCTCCCAACCCCAAACTCATTATGTTAAAACCCTAACCCCCGATGTAATGGTATTTGGAGATGGAGTCTTGGGAAATTAGAATTGGATTAAGTCAGGAAGGTGGGCCCTCATCACGGGATTAAGGTTCTTACTTTTAAAAAAGGAGATGTGGGACCTCTCTGAGCACTCCCTACAAGCCAAGTCCTGTGAAGACATAACCAGGACAAGGGGCCTCACCTGGAAGCTGATTACGCTGGCACCCTGATTGTGGACTTGTGGCCTCCAGAACTGTGAGACATAAATGTTTGTTATGTAAGCCACCAGATCTATGATATTCTGTTAGAGCAGCCAGTACAGACTGAGACACTACGTACTGTTATCTCCACAGTTAAACAGGAAAGGGTGAGGTTGGCAGCCGGGAGATCTGCTGCCTGCCTGACTGCACCACGGAGGGAAGGTGCGAGCCTGTCCTGGGGCGCCAGGCGAGGAACACATGACTCCACTCATCCCAAGCCATTGAGAGTTTGGACGGAAAGTTTTATAACAGTCAGCGGGGCTGGGGGGAGGGGCTTCAGTATATGGGAATATGAAATGTGATATAATGAATAATAAACCCTAAATAGGGATCTCTGATTTCTATAGAGATATACAAATGATGTCTGGAACAGGCTGAGTGACTGGCAAGGGTCGCACAGCTAGTGGTGACTGATGCGGGGAGGGGAGACAGGGTGGTTGGTCTCTAGACTCCAAAGAACTGATAGGTTCCTTCCTATTGGACAGTACCATCAAAATAATTTAAACACATGTGTGGGCCTTTAAGCATGAATTGTATCCTCATTGAAGGACAAAGTGTAAGGTTATAGTTACACAGAGAAATCAGGGGTTGGCCAATGACGAGTGTCTCTTTCCAGGCCCCATCATACTGCCCTTAGACCATCCTGCTTTCTTAGTTCTTGAGAACTGGCTTCCACTCTGGACTGTCAACACCCCACAGAGCACTGCCTGGATGCTTTATTTTCAGTAGAGGGTAAGGTTGCCCCCGAGTCAGGAATCTCAATATTGATGCAGCGCAGCTTCCCTACACAGTTGAAGCTGTCAGCAGCTGCTCTTCCTCCGATCTCTCAGGAAGGCAGCGTCTCATCATTCCCTCTCCACTGCCCTGTTCTGCCACCAACAGGTTACAGGGGACAAAGGACAGCCTTACAAGACAGCCTGTCAACAAACAGGAGTGAAGGGCCAGTCCAACCAAGATGCAACGTCATCTAATGATCACATTCACTACAAAGGCACAGGGTAACTTAGTGCTTTCAAAGAGCTCACCAAGTTTTTAAAACATTCAGCCACCTCTGTCTTATGGATTCTTGTGATTAAAATAGGCTCCTAGCACAACAAAGTGAGGAATGGAGATTAGTGTGGGTAGGCATTTTTGAATGATACATAATTAGGGCTTTGACCAATGACACTGCTGCCTAAGAGTACCGGGGACTCATTCTTTTAGTAGATGTGAAATTAAATCCAAAAGGAGGAAAACACTCATTGCCCTCTTATTTTCCTCATGTTGTGTTAGAGACAGTGCACAGGCAGTTAGCTCCAAGTCTTGCTGGTACAAGATTGTCCTCCGCACATGCATTTATGGGCTATACTATAATTTACAAACAGAGCCATTGTGCCTGTCTTTCTCCTACCAGCCTTGTCAGCAGCAGCCGTATGAGCGAGTCACACACTGCCCCTTAAAGTACCAGACTTGAGTCCAAGAACAATTACCCTAATTTTCAGCACTTTCTCATTCCACGTATTGTACTATGCTTGTATGCATGCGAATTAATGAGACTTAAATCATAAAATTACTGCCCTCTACCAAATTATTCACTGAGTAAGCCTTAAACCACCTTCTACTTAAGTGACAAGCTTGGTTTCCCCAAGATGCCCTTGAAAATGTGCTTTTCTACTTTTGAACAATCTGCTGCTAGAAACCCAGCTCTTCCTTGATTAAGGCTCTTCTGTCATTGACTTTAGAGTTAAGAGATCTGAACACAGTGGCAGGTACTATAGTACAGAACAAGGCAACTGAGTTTTGTTATAGCGGTGTTCATAATATAAAGCAGAATTTGATTCCCTTAATAATATGTGCTATGAAAAGTTCCGTTACTAAATTAGAAATAAACACTTTGAAAACACACAGACCTTCCCACCTCCGACCAAGGAAACCTCGCTTATTATAGATGATGCCAGTGGTGATGCAGGTGCGGCAACAGAACACCTCAAGACACAGACCCCCAATTCTCAAGTTACTTGAAAACTATTCATCATGTGCATTTCAGGCCATTTTGGAGTGAGGGGAGGGGAGGAAACTCTTGGTTGGTTGGGTATAAGAAATGTTTATGGTTACAGACTTCAGGGGGGCATAACAAAGAGTGCCTGCTTCATTAGGCTCCTGATAAGAAGATTAAATAAGGTGACATATGTAAAGTACTTAAGTACCAGAGGACACATAGTAGTACTCAGTGAATGTTAGCGGCCATCACTATCGAATCACCATCGTCATCATTATCTTTTTGATGGCTTCCTTAGCTTCTTTAAGACACACTTTTCTTTTATGGTTATGGGATAATAACACCTATTACACAACATTGTGAGAGTTAATGAGATAATGCTTAAAAATGCTTACTATGTCATTTTGATAGCTAATAGTAGTAGTAATAATAAAAATAATTTACCTATCTATTTCCCCATTGTTGGATTTTTCTAGTCAGAAGTCTTTGTGTCATTGTGACAATTTAGCAACTCTGAGAAGGCTAGTTTCTGAGCCAAATGATACGAATGGTTTAAAACGTTCCTAATTTATTCTGTATAATCATTAAGCCAATTTATAATCCCATCAGTAGCATGAGAGTACTTATTTTACCTTGCCAAGAGTAGGAGTCATTAATTTGAAAAATCTTCCCTGAATTATATAATACATACACAGTTGAAGATACATATTTTGCTGAAGCTGTGAAAGTCAACTTTATGGGCGGATCACCACCACCATTACTATGACCAACAAAAATCAAACTTAAACTTCATGTCCCTATAATACAGAAAAGGGATTTATGAAGTAGCAGAAACAGCAGTGCACTTGCTATGAGAACGGTACACCAAGTGCATACTGACAGATGAACATGTCTTGATAAGAACACGTATTCCACTGTGTGAGAAGGTGCTGTGCTATGAGAACTACAACCTCACGAGGCAGGAAGTATCCTCAACAGGACGAGGAAATCAATAAAAATCATGGTTCCCATACTCCCCACAAAAACCCAGCTGTTACTACTTTTGAAGGATTCTGTTGTTTCATTAGATGAAAAATGTCTCCATTGAGGGCTTCACATGTTGAGGCCCCAAAGAGTTCCTCCTTCCTGCCACATGGCCCCCGCCCTAGATGAGATCACGGTGAGAGGCTCCAGAGGCCACGGGGGTTCGATAAGGGGACGCAGCTTCTCACTGTGCAGGAAGTGATTCTTCTTGAGGGACTATCAGTCCAGAAAGAGCTGACAAACTTTTTCTAAAAAGCACAATGGAAAGAAAGGAAAGGAGATTCATTCCAGTCATTTCCTTTTCATCTTGAACATGGATGAAAAAAATTGCTAATAAAAACATGACACACATGCCTGCGTGTCTTGCAGTGACTGGATACCCCGACCTGCATTTAAATCAGCTTTGGTGCCATCTCCGAGACATAATGGTGACAGGTTTGCCTCTGCAGGGAGACACCTGGTGCTGGGGTAGTGGGGCAAGAGACATATTTTTACTCTTTACCATTTTGCACTGTTTGAATTTTTAAAAACCATGCCTGTTTTTAGTTATTTCTTTAAAACACAGGATAACGGTGTAAATGAATAAGTGTCTAAAATGTATTGGGACATTTGGCAAGATCTGTAGACATTTTTGGTTGTCACGGTGTGGGGCAGGGATTGCCTTTGGTGGAGAGAGACCAGGTTTGCTGTTAAACACCCTGTAGTGCACAGGGCAGCCCCTAAAGGTCCAGCTCAAAAGGTCAGTAGTGCTGCCGCTCTAAATCATGGGCCTTTACAAGGAGAACATTAATACACAGGGTGTGAATTACACAAACAACAACGACCGACATTGCTTCTTGGCTCCTTGCTACTCCAGACGGAGTAGATCATCCAAAGAGACAGGGAGTGGGGAGACTGCCCAGCCCCCAGCCCCCACACCCAAGCTGTTTCCCGTCTGGCTGGGGAGAACCAGCTTTCATCAGGGGCCCTTAGCAGGGAAGGAGTAATAACAGCAAGCTTGGACCCGTCCTGCAGCCTCAAGAAGACGTGACCATAAGGCCCTCTCTCCATGGGCCACGTGGGTGGGAGACGGCATTTAGGGGCTGTAGTTCTTCAGTTATTCATGTTTAAGCAAGTTTGGTTAAAAGTCAACCACACTTTCACCTCCCAAACATGGCACTAGCACCTCTATTCAAACTGTTACATTATATAATTCAGTGGCATCATCCAATGGTCTGTGTGACATCCATAGGCTTCAGTTACTTTAGGGACAGTATGGAGACCAAAGAAGGAAACTTTCTTACATAGCACGACTTGCTTGGAGAGTCTCTGGTCCCCCAAAATATCCCTGGCAAGACAACCCACAAAACTTCACATCAGGAAGTACTTAGGGAGGTTCTTCTGTCAGCAACATACAGGAGGACTGGCTCTTGCCTCCTTGAAATGTGGTCTATTTAGGTTAATTTAAAATTGTCCCTATATTGTGCCTTCTCTCATTCTCTTTTTAAATCAGTTTCTTGTCCTTGTTCATTTTTGCAGTATAGTGTATTATAATGAAACCATATAATGTTTGAGCTGAAAGGGATCTTAAAAATCATCTAACAAAATCCTCACATTTTACAGATAACAAAATAGCTAACACATATAGGAATTTCTCTGTAGCAGGCATTGCTCTGAGTTACTTCAGTTAATACCTTTAATCCTCAAAACCACCTCGTGAAGTAGATACCATCATTATCACCCCCATCTTACTGATAAGGAAACTGAGACACAGAAAGGTTAATTCCCACATTGTGGCAGACAGAATTTTAAGTGACCTTCAGTGAGCCATGCCCTTGTCCAAGCGCCCCCCCCCCCCACACACCCACTGCAAGCAGGCAGAAGCTGTGACTTGCTTCAAGTCAGTAGTCAATAGCAATAGTGATGGGAGAGTCCCCTCCATGGTTACATTATGTTATGTAAGACTTTATCTTAGCAGACTTGGTAGACCGAAGGAAGATTCTCCCACTGGCCTTAGTCTGTAGGGGCCAAGAGCTAACAGTAATACAATGAGGACATCATTCCCATAACCATGAAGAAATAAATTCTGCCAACTACACCATGAGTTGAACAGGAGATCCTGAGTTCCAGAAAGGAATGCGGTCCAGCCAACACCTAGACTGTGGCTTCGTGAGACCCCGATCAAAAGACCCAGCTGTGCTGTGGCCTGGACTCCTGACCCCCACACACTATGAGGTCATACATGTATGCTTCTCAAAGGTGGTAGTTAAGTTTGTGGGAATCTGTAATGCAGCAGTGGAAAAATAGCAGACATGCCCAAGATCACAAAGCAAGTGAAAGGAACAGCAGGATTCAAACCCCAGTGGTCAGACTCCACAAACCACAAATACCGAACTGTTAATAATGTCAGTCTACAGGGCTTGGAGAGGTGGATTACATTACTTAGCCTATTTAATTTTTCTTCATTGCACTTTTTTATTCTCTGATATGTTATAGGTTCATGAACGCATGCACATACATACACATTATTTAGTCTCTGTCTCTGTGACTAGAACATGGAATCTACATGGGCAAGGATTTCTCATCATTTTGTTCACTGTTGTATTCTCAACACCTAAAACAATGTCTGGCACCCAGTAGATGGTAAGATTATTTGTTGGGTGCCATGAATGAATGCAACCACTGAGAAGCTGAGGCTTGGAGACTCGTTCGAAGTCCCTGCATGGCTGGTGGCAAAGCCAGATGTGGTTGGTTGTCTTACTGATCTTGCCTCCTCACCCATTGCCGTAACTGTGCCCTCTGCCATGCAACTGCGCAGCTCCTCTGTGGTGCTTGCCCTAGTTTGGCCAAAGGCTGGATGTGAAAGGCACAGTTACAAACTTAGAACTTTGGAGGTAACACCTGTTTCCATTCACCCTTCTTGCCCTTCTGCAATCACCAGAGAAAAGCATGCCCTGATTAGCCTGCTGGCCCAAAAAAGAAGAAAATATGTGGAGTGAGCCTGGTTGACAAGCTGAGTTTGAATCAGCCAATTCCAACTAACCCATGGGCATTCGAACAAGAAGAAATCATTGTTCTTAAGCCACTGAATTTTGAAGTTATACAGCATTATCAAGGATGAGGAAGAGCTCTTTGCACTTCTAGTCCACCTGAGGAGTTATTAACATGAAATTTCACACAATGGCATCATGGGGAAGACAGCCCTAAGCAGTAAAGGAGGATATGATTAATGCTTTAATAGTCCCTTTGTTGGCTATAGGAAGCTTTGTAACCATTACACTAAAAGCAGCTTTTAGGATAGAATATACTAAAGATCATAATTTGTTTTTTAACAAAACAAATACATAGATATCCTCCTGAAATTAAGGCACTACAAAAAACATTATACAGGATTAAAGGGAGAATGGAGGCGTGAATTGGAGCCAGGAGTTCAATAGCCCAAGTCAATGCAGAGCTGACAATGGTTAATCATCTACTTTCAAGATCTGAAAAGACTAAAAGGGGCTTGAAATTTTGTAGCCTGGAGCCTCTGGCTATCCTTTAAAATACAGTATTATTGTCCATAATTCAGTCAAAAATTGAAAATAGATCAAAGCTAGGTCTATTTGGTGTAATTTTCCCTGGATAAGGTGTACAAGGAGCATCAAAGCTTAATACTACAGACATGAAAGAAGAAATGGCATAAAGCTGCTAGCTGGATGGAGCTGTCCATTCACAGAGCTGAGCCAGCCCACTGGGGCCGATGCAGACAATGCGAGTGGAAGCCCGCTTAGCCCAGAGGCTGCTCTCTCTGTCAGTAAGAACAGCAGAGTTATTCTTACTTACTGGGGATGACTATATGGCAGGCACCCTCTGCTACAAAGTCTCTCTGTATATTATCTTTAATCATCACAATAATCATAACAGGTTAGGTACTCTTGTGTTGATGATGCAGACAAGGCTGAGAAAGTGAAGTTTGTTCTATGAAGACAAAGAGCTAAGTAAATGAAGAATGATGAAACACAACAGGGAGCTCTGGCCCCAAGGCCCAAATCTTTCTGCAATATCACGGCACTCCTGAGGTTTCGGAACAAGGATGGCTTCCTTTCTGTTCTCTTTCTTCTTGCTTCTTTTGTATTGAGGACTTCAAATTTACCCAGTGTGTATCCGCTCATCATTAATGTTATGAATTGTATCATAAATTCACTCAGAAATACCACTGCCCCTTTGTTTAGGAAACAACGCCACAGTTATCACAATCATTTGTCTACTGTTTGCCAGCACAACCTCTGGCTGATGGAAAGACAATCTACTTTGGTTTCAAGTCCTGAAATTGGATGAAGCTGGTTAGCAGCACTGTCTTTAGTTATGGAAATCATCTGGCTGGCTCCTGCACCCTGGTGGCCCTGTCATTCAAAATGCTCTGTTATCTCTGTGCACACATTCGCCTACTTACAGAACACAGGTAAGCATGGAATAAAGCAGCGTTGGCCCTTCCTAACAGAGCTCCTTGAATGCAAGGCTTTTCCAGAAGCTCTGACACTCAAACATCATAAAGCATTGCTCATCTGCCCTGCTTATGTGAAGCACAAACGCCTATTCAGGCAGCTGAAGCAATCAACGACAGCAACACACTGACCGAAAGTCCCACATTCGAGTGAGCATCACCAAGCATTCGGCCTACTGCCCGGCTGAAAGTTTATATGAAAGCTGACCAGGAGATGTGTTGTTTTCCAAGGGCTCTCGTCTCCAAGAACTTTAATTTTCATCTGTAACATTTTTAATGAAAACATTATATGCAAACAGATAATAATAATAATGATAATAAGAAACCACATAAGATTATTTGATAAAAAGTGACTCTGTCAGCACTGCACAGACCTGAACCCTGCAGGAAGCCTCCATCTGGAAGCAGCTCTGCACCCTGGCTGGCGTCAAGGCAAACCCATCTGTTCAGCAGAACATTCTTCTTTCCACTAATGGGCACTTAGACATATTCTATACTTTGCCTTTTTTCTTTTACATATCTTGGAAATCTTTCTATATTGTAGGAAGCAGTGGGGAACAATCTCTTTTCAAAAGGTTAATCTCTTTTGAAAATTGGAATGTATGTCACTAAGAAACGCTAACTTCGGAGGAACTAGCCCTGTGTCCTTAAACCACTCTTGCTCATTACAAATGGATTCCAGCAGATAAAGTGAAGCTCAGGCACACCGCTGGGCACCTGAAACAGACACCCAAGAGTGCTGCATGGAGTGAGACTGCTTTCTTCCTTGATGTACGGATTTGTTTCTTATTTCCTTTTCCTGTTTTTCTTAACAGGAACACTAGGCATATTGATGTCGGTGGAAGGCTTTAACAAAGGTCCCTTCTAAGTCCCTCTCCGTGTCTCTGTAGACACTCAGCGTGTGCATCTACAGTTACCATAGACAATGCTTTGTTGAGTTTTGTTCCATAGTTTAACAGATGAATGAAAGTCATACACACACACACACACACACACCCTCCCACTTCTGTAGAATTTGGTTTCCAAAACCTTCAAACCTGCCATAAGTGATGAACATAAAAGGTATCTTGCATATGGTACCACTAGATTGATCACAGCAAGGCCTAAGATAAGATGTACATAGATTTCAAACACACCTGCAATTCTGCTTACGATCTGGTTGGAGACGGGCTGGGTTGGCTGCAGAGGAGTGGTAAGAACGCACAACTCACGTTTCAACAGAGGCTGGCCATCTGGGTGGAGCAGCGTGGAGCATATTAAATAGAGTGTGATCGATAAAGAATATAAATGTAAACGTGTAAATATCTGTCTAGTGGACTGAACCACCTCTGCTAATGGTTTGAGGGGTTTTCATCAATCCTGGAGAGCCTGTTTAGAATAGTCTTCCCTAAAATGGACAGAATCACAAAACTCAGACCCTGAGGACTGAAGGGCTGCCCCAGTCACAGTAAAATGAGAGGCTTGTGTGAAGGGAGACTGGTGGAAACATGCTTGAGCATTATGGTTTGCTGGCAGAGAAAACGTGTCAGATTTCAAATGTTCCCAGATCAAAATCCACAAGGGCAGAGCTCTGACCTGCAGGGGTCTGGCTGGCAGGCGGAGACTACCCGGAGGGCTGATTCCCCCTGGGCAGCTCTCTGTTGCTCCACAGCACCCTCCTGCGTGACAGTGGGAGGGATCTGTTTATTTAGTGACTGTTTGCATGAGCCTTGCTCACTTTTAGTTGGGAATCCACATCTGGAAAGCCAACATTCTGCATTAAGTGCTAATTGAGAGCCGATTCTCCATTACTTTACGTGGGAGAAATTTCAGCATGCTACATGCCAATCCTAACTCCCTCCTAACCTCATGATCAAGACTTCAAAATGTGACTGAAACACAGTCAGCTACTAAGACATGTCACCAACTATCATTTTTAGAATGCATCCTGTAAAAGAAAACATGTTTTGTGGGATGTTCAAATAAATTTTTTCATATGAACATAGAACTGAGTCTTACCTGTATTTTAAGAAGTAGGGTATGAAAAATAAGTATGTGTTTGGGGAAGAAAACGCTGTCTATTGGGAAGAGAAATGCTGCTGGATACATCTGCAGCTGCTGAGGGCAATGCTGGGCGCAGGTGGCACATTGGATAAGTACAACCTGTGTGATCTGAATCGTGAGTGAAGAGGCATTAGCAAAGGAGGAGCTTCCTGAGGCTGCAGATGCCACAGTGGCAAAAATGGATGGAATGTTAAGTTAGGGAGCAAAATCAGAGAGTGCCTTGAGGAAGGGGCAATGGCCTGAAAAAAGAAAGAGAAACAAGCCCTGACCAGTGTGGCTCAGTTGGTTAGGTGTCGTTCCACGAAGCAAAAGGCCACCGGTTGGATTCCTGGTGAGGGCACATACCTAGGTTGAGGGTTCAGTCTCGTGTCATGCACTGATTGATATTTCTCTCCCTTGTCTTTCTCCCTGTCTTCTCTCTCTAAAGAAAAATACGTATGTACATACATACATGCATACATACATACATACATAAAACAAGCTTTGCAAATAAGGGGGTTTAGTAAAGAGACTAACCAGATTTGATTTAAAAAAAAAGGCATGGGAGCTTGAGTCACATGAGGAGAGATTAAGGTGTCTGGACCTCACCTAAGCAGAGAGGCAGCAAGCAAAAGCACAGTAGACTAAGGCAAACTCAATTACACATTACACAGACCTCTTTCTGTTAGATGAAGACAGCATGCTCGAAGAGTAATACAGTATAAGTATGCTAATAAATATTAGTGACAGTGGACAGACTTTTCAAAATTTAGCTTCAAGAATTATGTGTTTTAATAAGAATAAAAAACAAATCAAAGACTTTGAGAACTATAAAGGGCCTTCACAGTTGCCGCATTCAACAGTGAAACTTTATCAATGGTTGGTCCTTACGGCTAGCCAAGTGGACACTCAGGCTGCACCTGAGTAGGCTGCCCCCTCACACGTGCTGGGTATGTACCCCAGTGGGATTTAATGCTTATATCTCAAGTGCAACAAGACTGTTAACAACAACAATGACAATGAAGCTTTACTGGCAGCTAACTTAGTTCAATGACAATTAACCTATGGTTAAGTTTGTGCAAAATATTAGATGCACAAAAATTCCCTTTGCTTTGTTAGTACTATTGCTACCTCTACATCACATTTATCCTGGTGACAATATATGGTCTTCTAATAAAGATCTGAAAAAAATCATTGTATACAATGGCATGTTCAATGCTGTGGTGTTGGTGACATTTACAAGAAATCAAGGACAGCCCTGGCTGGCATGGTGCAGTGGACCAAGTGTTAGCTTACCAACTGAAAGGTCACCGGATCAACTCCCAGTCAGGGCGCGTGCCTGGGATGCAGGCTGGGCCCCCAGTTGGGGGCATGCAAGAGGCAACCAGTCAATGTTTCTCTCATACATTGATGATTCTTTCCCTCTTTCTTTTCCCCTCTTTTCTCTCTAAAATTAAATAATGTTTTTTAAAAACCGAGAAAAAAGAACATAGACTAGACCATCATTCTAAGAATGATCTCATGTTTCGACTCCAAGAAAAGAGTGAGAAGTTCACAGAGTAATCTCTATTTCTGTTCTGGACTGCCTTTGTGTTTTAGTTTTCCCATGTCTATAATAAAGCATTGAGTTATGAAATGGAAAAACACAGAAAATCCCTGAAATAGAAACTAATTTGAGAAAGCAAGAGGAGGCAAATAGTAACAGCTTAATGTAAGCAAAAGAAAGTCTTGCAATTAAATTACGTTCCCCTCTTCCCCAGCCCTGAATTCCCCTCATATCAGGATTATAAGTATCAAAACTTGGTCAACCTAATGTGTGACTTCAAATATCAGCATTGGATTAGGATAATCTGAAGGCAAAGTTTGGTGATGGGACCAGCAGAAAGACATGTCATTGAGTGTGATATTTTAAGGTTATGCTATCTTGAAAACTAACAAAGATGTCATCAGCTTAAACACTAGAAGGGTTTATGTGAGATACTCTCAGCACACGCTTAACTATAAAAGAAATAAAATTAGGTCACCTACTTTCCGGTCTGATTTTCTGAATGTGAATGGCTGTTTCACTGTCATAGAAACTGATGCAGGGCTGGAAATCCTCTCCAGCATTCTCTCCTGTGAAGGGCTGACCCTCTTTAGACTGAGTCTTAGTTACATGTTACCTCAAAGTAATCCTGTTATATACGGTTTGTGATGATTATAATTCAACACTAAGATTCTCCTGACACAGAACTGCCTTTTCTTACCTCGAGGTAAATCAAGAAGAAACAGCAGGAATAGAACACAACAAGGACAATGAGACTGTGTGGTCTACAGAAAGAAAGATTTTTCTTAAAAAGCACTGGAGTATTAATAGGATAGGAACCTAGGCTTCAGCCAGGCTGGAGTTATTTGTGAAGAACAGACGCTCAAATATTCTCAGTGCTAGAGTGACATTTCAGGAGACAAGGAAAAGAAGGAGACAAGGAAAAGAAAAAGTCCCCATGTGGAAAATAACCTGGCAGTTTGCTTTGAAGATTTCTAGAATGTCTTTCTTTCAAACTTGACTCAGTTTCTGGCCTTGTAAAATTTTGTAAAATTTTGAGACGCAAAGGGAATAAAATAAAATACCAAGTTCTAATAATTGGTAGAAGCAAGTGGACATAAGCAAAGAACAATCAACTGCCAGAAAGCAGAACTCCCAGTAGGAGGGCAGTGAAAAATGTATCAGTTCAACAGTAGCTGATGTAGAGGCACCTGTCTCTCACTGAAGGACAAATCAGAGGCCCTGGCAAGACCTCCCTGGTAGGAACCTGGAAAGGAGAAAGGGAGGGAACAAAGGAAGGGGTGAATTGGCTTTTGTTTACTATGTAAATTTGAGCCTGTGTTTGGGGTGGTGATAACTTGATGCCTTTTGTGGTGGCTTGGATCAACCAGGTTAAGTAATAAACTCCCTACTTTCATTCCCACATTAATTGTACTATCTGGCAGCTCTGGAAGAAGGTAAAATTCAGATGCCCTGGTGCCCTACAACTGGCCAGGGCACGGAGTTGTCCGGGAAAGCCGGGCTCAGAAAAGCCCTGTGGGCTGACATTTCTTATTTACTGCCACATCCTCTCAATAAGTTACATATTCTTCTTTCATGTGCACACCACCCACTTACTTGTATGTGAGTCTATGTAAGTGACTCGTTATAGTCACTCCTTCAGGAATATTCCCTGTATCCTCAGCAGCATGCTAAATACTCAGGGCCTGAGGAAACCTTCACAACTTTCAGCCACAATCAAATAACACATATCAAATTTTTCTTCCTGCCTGAAACAACTAAAACACCAGCGAAAATATGTGACATGCTGGCTCTCAAGTATGTAAATATCAGGCCATAATGGACAGTGATTACGAGAGACAGAAAATAAACCAGGTGAAATCTACCTTTATGCCTGGAGAACATTTCTAGGTCACAATGCAGACAGGGGAAAATCTAGGAGAGCTTAGTGACCTCTCTCAGTTGAAAAAAACGCAGCTGACAATCAAGGGAAGCAAAGGCTGCTGGAAGTTGTAGCTCAGACTGTCAGAGAGGAGAAATCAGTGTTGAAAAAAATTCTGATGGTTCTGATGATTCAGCTAAGTACTTCCCAATGCGAGGGAAAGAACTACCCAAATGATTGAACAGTGCCCAGAGCTCACACAGGGCTGAGAAGAGAACATATTCTCAAGAGTCGAGTAGAAAACCTCTTAATTCATAAAGCATTGTTTGGACTTCTAAGCAGGATCTTGCTTCAGTTGTAGAGAAAACTTCATCCCAGGCTAAACACAGCTTGGGACCTGCCTACCAAAACCCAATAGCAAGACCTGAAAGAGTAAAACTATTTTAAGTAACTTTACCATGTCACAGAACAAGCTGAAGAATATTTATTGGACTACAAAAATACACAGCACCGGGAAAGGGAAAAAAAAATCACCCTTCATGACACTGAATAAAAAAGTTACCAGTCATACAAAGATGGAGGAAAATACAACTCATGAGAAGAAAAATTAATCAAAAAAGCAAACTGACTCAGAAAGGAGAAAGATGGTAGAATTTTTAAAAAAGGAAAGCTGTGGAAGAGATAAAAACCAAACTCCTACACAGAAAACCCACAACGTGAGAGATGTAAGGTGCACTGGATGAGATGAATGACAACTTAGACAGCAAGAAGAAAAGATGAAAAACCTGAAGACACAGCAACAGAAAGGCTCCAAATGGAAAAACATAAGGAAAAACGAAAAATGCCAACAGAATATCAGGGGCAATCAGTGATTCAAGTGGCCAAACAGACATGCAATTATAATTCCTGGAGAAGATGGGTAGAATAAAATGTATTTAAAAACAACAGCCTCAAAATTTTCTAATTTGATGAAGATTTTAAACTGACATACAAATTTAATGAACTGTAAGCACAAAAGTAAAGCAAAAACCACATCACAATCTAATTATTTAAAGCTAGTGATGAGGAGAATATTTTAAAAGTAGCCAGAGACAAGACACACAATCCATGCAGTGCAACACAGGTAAGAAAAACAGCGTATTTTTTTTGTCCAAGATGATGCAAGATAATATGATCATCTCAATGGATGAGAAAAAAAAACATGTTTAACAAGATCCAACATCCATTCCTAATAAAAACTCTCAACAAAGTAGGAATAGAAAGAAACCTCCTCATCCGACAAAGCATACCTGCAAAAATCTAAAGCTAGCATCATGCTTAATTGTCAAAGATCAAATGCTTTCCCTGAAGATCAAAACAAAGACAAATATGTCCACTCTTGCCACTTCTATTCAATATTGTACTGGAGATTCTAGCCAGTAAAATAGAGCAAGCAAAAGAAACAACAAAAAAAACTACATGGTGTAAAGGAAGAAGAAAACTATTCAGAGATGACATTATTTGCACAGAAAACCTATGGAAGCTACAAAAAAAAATGCCACTAGGGCAGGTTGATTTTAACAAAGTTGCAAGATATAAGATCGATATGCAAAAACCAATGATATATTTATATACTAGCAGTAAACAACTAGAATTTTAAATAATAATGCCATTTATGAAAGCATAAAAATATTAAATAATTACAAATCTGTCAAAAGATGCATTAAGACCTGTACATTTCCAACTATGAACCACTGGTGAGAGATACAAAAGATGATCTAAATCAAGGTAGACATTCACTATATCTACAGATTGGAAGGTTCAAGATTACAAAAAATGCCAGTTATCTCCAAACTGATCCATAAATTCAACATGAGCCCATTCAAAAAGTCAGTAAGCTTTCAGTGGAAACCAACAGGCAGATTCTAAAACTCATATGGGAATGCAAAGGATCTAGACAGACTAGCTAATCAACTGTGGGGAAAAAAGTTGAAAGAGGTACAAAACCTGACTTCAAGACCGATTATGAAATTACAGCAATCAAGGCAGTGTGGTATTGGCATCCGGATGGAACAAAAAGTAATATGCATACACGGTCAATGGATTTTCATTAGGTTGCAATGACAATTCAGTAGAGAAAGAATAGTCTTTTCCTTTAGTCTTCTGTTTTTCACAAATGGTGCTGAAACAACTGGATAACTCTATAAGGAATTTTGATCTATCCTTGATCTATCCCAATTTTGATCTATCCTACAAAAATTAACCAAAAGTGGGTCTGAGACCTAAATATAAAACCCAAAGTTATAAAATTTCTAGAAGAAAATCTTAGTGGCCATGAAATAGACTCAAGATTTCTTTGGACTTCATCAAAATTACATACTTTTGCTCTTTGAAAGAAACTGTTAAGAGTGACAAAAAGACAAGTCAAAGAATGAGAGAAAAAACTATAAAATCACATATCTGATAAAGTTATCTGTTTAGAATGTATTTTTAAGAACTCTCAAAACTTAACTGTCATGAAAAAAATAAAAAATGCACTAAAGGTTGGAACAGACACTTCATCAAAGGAGACATATGAGGGCAAGTAAGTACATAAAAATGCTCAAAATTATTAGTCATTAGAGAAATGCAAGTAAAACCATTATGATATCACTACACACCCATTAAATTGTATAAAATTATGATGTAGAGCTGGAACCCTCATACACAGCCACTGGCAATGTAATATGGTACAACTACTTTGAAAAACAGATTGGCAAGGTTTTTTTTAGTTAAACATACACCTGCCATATGATTTAGCCTTTCCAATTCTAGGTGTTTACCCAAGGAAAAAGGAAACATTGTCCGTATTAGAATCCATTCACAACAACTTCATGGAAACAACCAAAATGTCAATAAGTGAATGGATAATCCAATGGTGGTATATCCATACAATGGAATGCCATGCAGCAATAAAAAGACTGAACTACTGACATTAACAACAACATAAATGAATCTACATAGTTATGCTCACTAAAACACACCAGACTCCCTCATCAAAAAAGAAGGAAGTGCATACTCTGTATTTCCATTTATACAAAATTTAAGAAAATGCAAACTCACTCTAGTGACAGAGAGCAGATCAGTGGCGGCCTGGGGATGGAAGGGAAGAAAAGGAAAAGGGAGGAGGGATCACGAGGAGGTATGGGGAAACGTGCAGGGATGAGGGGATGCGTTTGCTAGCTTGATTACGGCGGTGGTTTCATGGCGAAATTGATTGTGCTGTGTACTTTACACATAGCATGTCAATCATACCTCAAAAGCAATTAAACTTTTTGAAGACAGTCATCTTTAAAAGGTAAAAATTTAGCATGAAATGCAACTACAAAGCATAAACTCTTGTTCTAGGGTACTGTTTCTAAAACCTTAGTTAAGTCAACATCCCCTTTTAAACATAAAATCCTCATGCTTTCCACAAATGTTATGTAAAATTTCACAAGTAATTAAGTATTCTGACAGGAACAAAGACAAGGTAACTGAACGTGCTTTTTTAAACTACAAATTCTCCTTCCGTCACTTTGACATGCACCAGTCCCTTTGAGATTATGATTTTAAGGTGTTTTTTTTTTAGTACCGCCAATTAAGCATTGGAGAATATATTCCGAATACAAGGGAGAAAGGAAGTAAGGAAGGAGCAAGATTAACCGCTAACAACACGCAAGAAAAACTTCAAAGAATGACCTCAAATGTAGTCTGAATTCGAGAAGATTAAGTTTTGGCCTTTATTCTAAACTTGAATCAAAAGCTGTGATGCTTATTTTGTAGTTCTTTGTTCATTTTCCCCTCACCTGCCTGTCTTCCACTCACCCCTGGTTACTCTGATTAGCCCTGCAGCTGCACTAAATTCACAATTTCAGGCTGCTGGTTGGCTTCGCCTTTAGTCAGCAGAGCTTTATGACCTGTCAGACAAATTCCTGAGTGTAATTACCGCCACTAATGCCACCGCCACCGTGGCTGCTTTCTGGCGTTTTCCCTCCCCTGGCTCACATTTCCAGACTCTCTGTAAGGCTCTGAGGTGCCCCGAATGAGCAATTCCAGTCCAGCAGTAGCACTTTTAAAGTGGCATGTGTATTTTCTGGGGAGCCACCACTATCCTTACCTCAACTAACACACACTGACTGTGAAGGTTGCAACTATTACTTTAAATATCTAAGAAAATGTCATGTTGAAAGTGGAAAAAAATCAAAGTGTAAAATGATATTCATAAAAGAATTTTAACCACATAAAATTACTGACAGATGAAAAACATTAGGACATGTGTAAAGATGAAAATAAAGTAGTTGTTAGGTTTTTTCCCCATTCCCTCCTGTTTTCACTGTCTTTATTGATGTTATATTGTCTTTATGGGGAAAAAAGTTTATTAACAGATGCTAGCTTGAAGGGTTTTTTATTCTATCCACTGATATGACTCTGAGGCTTCTATTCATCTGGGAAAAAAGGAAAAATAACAAATTTATTTTGCTCCTGTGGTGGGCGGCTGTAACTATGGTGGATTTGTCTGACTGCCAATTACTGGTAACAGTTATCTGATTGTTATACATTTTATAAATATGTCTAGCAGTGTTCTGTCTGGAAATGCATATGGTTTGGGGGGAAAAAAAACTATCAGAACTTTGTCTCCCATTCAACGAGATGAAGAAAATGGACCCTGGTTAATTTAGTAACATGGCACATACTTCAAGACCACTCCTAGGAAGGTCCAGTCTCCAGGGAACAGTGCTGCCATGGTAAATTGTCTGAGACAGAAAACAAGCTTTTGTTGGCTTTATTCTGAAAGGTAGCAGAATGTGCCATCCCAAAATATACCGCTTTGTTATATTGATTATTTTGAGCTGCAGGTACCTGAAAAACAGCAAATGCAGGGAGAGGCTTTCTCTGAATCCCCCTTACATGCCTATGGACGCATCTGCCAAAAGGAGCACAAAGGTCATCGATCCCTCCACGGGACGGATGTCATCAAGCAGTGAAGATGGACTCTTGTCACACAACGGGAGTCTAGAAGTTGACACCACACCTAGATAAACTGTGTCACAAACTATCACACATCCCACCCACTCACCTTTCCTAAAAATCGTTTACTCTCCTCTACGAGGCCCACATCTCCCCTCCCTTTCCTTATTAAGAAGGCGCACTGTTTCAGTCTGAATTCTCAGATAACTTGGGGAGTTCTTCAATTTTCCCTGGGCATCTCCCATGTGTACATGAGGTACACATGTTAATGAAATTTTGTTTGTTATTCTCTTAATAATCTTTCATTACAAGGGTCTCGGCTAAGAGCTAAGAACGGTAAGGGAAAACTACTTTTCCTCCCCCACAATTCTGTCACAGGAAAGCAAATCACAGGCTGAACCATGAGGTGGGCCCTAGTGCCGAGGAGTCCCGGTGGAAGGGAGGACATAATATCGGCATCCAAGTGGGACAGGAGGGCACGAATGTCGTTGCTGATGGGAGCAGAAGCTGGTCCAACATTTTTGGAGGATGATTTGTCAAAATCTATGAAATGTTTAAGGTGCACCCAACAGTGCTCTAGGAATCATGTCTGCTAAGATAACGCACGACTGCACAGAGCCGTGGTGGTAAACCAGGCTGCTATCATCCATGAAAGGAAAAACCCGAGAACAGCCTGATTTCAAGGACGAGGTGGTATAAATGTGTGACAGCCATAGACTAGAGTATCATGCAGCAGTTAAAGCCAAGTAGAGTGAGTTGAAAACGATGCCTGTAACGTTTTTTAGCAAAATACGTATCACTCATGAACACGCACTATTTATGCATAGACATAGAGGAAAGAATGTGCATAAAGTTTTTAATCAGAGTTACCAGGGAGGGGATTACTGTGATGCTGGAGAGAATTTTAACTTTTACATGCACATACTTGCGTAATAGGGTGGAATTCTAAGAGCTTTTTAATTAAATAATTCAAAAGAGATAAGATTAAATAAATGTAAAATAATGGAACAGGTTATTAATATGGAGAACCAATGGTAAGAACGATGGAACATAATCCAATTAAGAATATGTACTGGGGTTGGTAGTAAGGGATTTCTATCAAGGAGAATGTGTAATGTTTTGGGGTGGGGGAGGAAGAGCACATGTTAAATGACTTTCTCTCCCCCTCCCTGCTGACAGCTACAATCCAAGTTTCTAGATCAATGCAGTCCAGGTAACAGAGAGAATTGACCAGTAAACAATGAAAAAAGGAGACCTACAGGGAAGGGGGGTTTCAACATTAAGTTATATCTTTAAGAACTAAAAAGAGCTATGGTGAACAAAATGTTCCTATTTCCTTTTCAGATCAAAATAGGCATGGTTATGCTAATTATGAACACGGCCAGCAGGCTGAGCTCCCCGGCAGTCTAGTCTGGGGCGCTACCAGTCAGCAGGGTACAGCCGGTCCGCCTACAGGGATGGCTGGTGCCACCTTGCAGCGGAGTCTCCAGGGCCAGCCTGCAGCCATCACCACCTCTAGGGTGGGGCAGGACAAGCCTGGTGTCTTTCCGAACCACTTCAGATCTCAAACCACAGCCGCCCACATCACCATCTGTTTTGTGCCATGTGGGCCCGAAAAGAAAAATCCGGTTTGGTCCTAAAAATACTATTTTGCCTCACAAGGAACGTCTCCTCGGGCTCTGCCTCCCAGTCCCCTGTTTTACATAACATTAATTCGAGATGCTAATTCTGTGTCAGAACGGTACAGCGGCCACACCCTGGAATGGGAAACTGTAGGTCTTAAAATTCTGCCAGAATGTGTCATTTTTTCCAAGTGTAGCAGTTTGAAATTGCTCGTGTCCCAAGCCTCGCTGACCAGAAGTTCTAACTGGACTGGAGTCAGAACCTTGGACTGGAGTCCACTGTGCTCGTCCTTTGATTCACAATGTGTAAGATTTTCTTCCTCTTATTTAATAATAAAACTACCACTTAATAATGAAATGAGCCTATGTATTCACATTTCACTTTGAAGGAAATATAGTCCCTCAAATTATTAATGAGTACTCAGGGCAGAAGTGAAGAACTGTTTCCTTTATTAACGTAATGTTACCTGGCTCCAAATGTACCTCCTGCTGCCTGCGTGTGACGCTGGAGTATTTCTCCCTTGCCAGCAGGCACGATTTTAAATTTGTCAGTAGATGGTGCTGGAGGGATCACGGAGGAGGAAGGATCTTAGCTTGATCCAGTGATGCCTGACCCCAGCAATGCACAGCCATAGCACCCAGCGGCCCTCACCGTCCAGCTTACCAGCTGTAGCCAGAAGTTCCCTGTCTGCCTGCCAGACCCAGTTCCCTTGCAACGCCCTGCCCACAGCCTAGGCCCACTGGTTTCCCAGGGACAGGCTCCTAGCTAGCTCCTCTTGATTGGAAGTTCCAAGCCACCTGTGGACCAGCTCTGGCCCGGGCGACCCAAGCAGCTTCCCTGACATCCAGGGGGCTGAGCAACATCTTTCCCACTGAGATCTGAAACTCACACTTGGGAATGGAGATTCCTTCCAAGTTTGTTCCCTTCTTGGGCTCTGTTCCTTCAGCCTTAGGATAGTCTTTAGAATTCTCTTAATAGCAAATCTCTTGCAAATAGTTAGTGACTCTCTATATGAAATCATCCCTGTTTAAATTACAGTGTGGTTTCTGATTCCAGACGGGACCCTGACTGGTAGTCATCCACTGAAGGGAGCACAGCTTTAAACCTCACTTGCTCTCAATGTGGTTCATTAATTTCATCATTCATTTCTCACTGTTGGTCTAGCACACTGCTCACCAGGTTACTGCAGACCTTCCCTTGTGTCCTTTAGCTTTCGATTCTACCAACTTACCAACAAACTAACTACCAGAAGATGACATCCACTGACACTCATTGAGCAAAAGTAAGAGCTTCCTTCAAAATCCAAATTTTTAAATCCTTGATTTGCCCTCGTATTGATCTTGCTTACATTCTTGTCAGGTTAAGAGAAAAAGTCAGTGGCACTACATCAAACTAAAAAGCTTCTGCACAGCAAAAGAAACCATCAACAAAATGAAGAGGGAACCCACTGTGTGAGAGAACATATTCAATAATATATATCTGATAAGGGGTTAATTTCCAAAATACATAAAGAACTCACATCACTGTACTCCAGGAAGACAAACCCAATTAAAAAAATGGGCAAAGGACCTACAAAGACACTTCTCCAAAGAGGACATACAAATGGTCAACAGACATATGAAAAGATGCTCAACATCACTAATCATCAGAGACATGCAAATTAAAACCACAATGAGATATCACCTCACACCTGCCAGAATGGCCATCATCAATAAATCGAGAGACAAGAAGTGCTGGCCAGGATGTGGAGAAAAGGGAGACCTCGCACACTGCTGGTGGGAAGGCAGACTGATTCAACCACTTTGGAAAGCAGTGCAGAAATACCTCAAAAAATTAAAAATGGATCTGCCTTTTAACCCAGCGACCCCACTTCTGGGAATATATCCTAAGAATCCTGAAACACCACTCAGAAAGAATATATGCAGCCCTATGTTCATAGCAGCATTATTTACAATAGCCAAGATCCGGAAACACCCCAAGTGCCCATCAGTAGACGAGTAGATAAAAAAGCTGTGGTGCACTTACACAATGGAATACAACACAGCTGTAAAAAAGAAGGAACTCTTATCTTTTGTGACAGCATGGGTGGACCTGGAGATTATTATGCTAAACTAAAAAAGCCAGTCAGAGAAAGACAAATACCTTATGATCTCACTCATATGTGGAAGCTAAAGAACAAAATAAACCTATGAACAAAATAGGACCAGAGGCACTGCTATATAGAACAGACTCATAGATCTCAGAGGGGTAGGGGGTGGCAGGGCTGGAAGAGATTAGCCAAAGAACACATATTCATATATGAGTAGCCCATGGACACAGATAATAACGTAGTGAAGGCTGGGGGGGGACTTGATGGAGGGGGAAAAATGGGTACAAGGGGGACATCTATAATAGGGTCAACAATAAAAATAAATAAAATAAGAAAGTCAGAAATTCCTATTACCAAAGCACACCCCTCCTCCAACTTGATACTAGCATAGCTGTTCTTTATTTTAGATTTTATCAGTCAGGACCTTCCTTACAGTTGTTGCCTTTTCTTTCAAAAGATTAAAGTAGGAGATCAACTGAGAGACTTCACAACAATATTGAGTCTTCTAGTTGATGAACACAACATATCTCTCCATTTATGGTTTCATCCTATATTTCTTGGAGTTGTGTAAGTTCTTGGAAGCACATCCTGGCTATTGTCATTGGGGGTGGGGAGGGAGGTCAAGCAGGTGGGAATCGGGGTCTCGGGATTATAGGTGGTTTATTTCAAAAAGAATTACATTACTGAGTTTTGGAGGGGGGAGCTGTGGATACTCTGCAGTCCTGCTCCTTGGTGGAGATGGGTGAAGGGGCCCTTCAGATCTTCAGACAGGGGAGGAGACGGCTAGACTCTGCAGGGGCACCGTGGCTTCAGGTTAATATATCCAAAATACACCACACCTAGCAAAAATGACATCCTGCATTTATTGTACTAAAACAACATGTCTACGTCTGTGACAGTCACCTCCCAGATGGCCCCAGTATGCCTGCTTCCTGGCATTCCCACCCGTGTTGTCCCCTCCCACAAGGTACCAGGGTGGGTCTGTATGAAGAATTGAATATGGCAGAAGTGATACTATGTCACTGCCAGGGTTAGGTTATAAAATGTACTTTCAATTTTCAATATTGTCCCTATAGGTACAATACTATAATATGCACTTAAAATGTTTTTAAAAAGATACTTGGGGCTCAGCCTTGCTCTGTCTTAGATTACTCTGGGGAAATCCAGCTGCCATGTGATGCAGACAGCCAAGTGTCCTATGAAGAAGACCATGTGTCCAGGGACAGAGGCCTCCTGCTCACGACCATGTGAGTGACCATCCCGGAAGCAGACCCTCCAGCCCTGGGCAAACCTCAGGTGACTGCAGCTCTGGCCAACGCCTTGAATGAAGCCTTGTGCCAGACCCTGAGCCAAAACCACTCATCTAAGCTCTTCTGATTTCCTCAGAAAATGTGTGAAATAATACATTTGTCATTTTAAAGCACTAAGTGTATGACTTGTGACACAGCAACAGATAATGAACACATTCTCTGCCCTGAATTTCATTAGAAATGACCCTCATCCTTGAGCCCATAGCCTCAATTTTTGCCAAACTGGCAAAAGAAAAGGAATGGGTGACTTATGGCAGGAAAAGCCTGACCAGCCACAGAACAGCACGGCTCTGCACTCCGAGTCATAGCTACTCCACAGGAGCCCTGGACCCAGACCCTCTCTGAGCACCCAGTACCAGGAGCCCGCATCTCAGTGTCAGCCCTTCCAGAAGTCTAAAGGGTGGTGCTCAAAGACAGGCCAGTGTCTCCTTTCCTTCCTCCTTAAGGTCAAAATAAAGGCTGCAGGAAACCCTCCTGGGTCTGGAACTCCCACCCGCACCGGGTCCTTCTCCATGCAGGACAGCCCATGGCAGCACCGGCAGAAATTTTAAAACTAAAATTCCAAATTCTGAAAGTATGTTCACACACTTCCTACACTCAGGCCTACCTACTTGCTGTTCTTTCTCTCCATCCTCCCTTCCCCCTAATGACAGCTTTGAAGACTTCCCCCACTCCCTGCTTCTGCCCTTCACCCCGTCTCAGGTGAAGAGAAACAGAATTCAATGGAAGGGGTGAGCTGAGACAGCGAGACACCAGGTGTCTTCAGACATAAGCTCCCCAGGGTTGACAGGATCCTGCCTGGCCTAAGCTTATATCCAAGGGCAAAATGTTCTTCATTAATCACATGGGTTAAAGATACCGCTGGAGCCCAGATCTAAGCATCATCTTCAGGATCCACAACCTCGTCCTTTTAATCTAGTCTGGGGGTGTTTAACCTTTTGGCATCTCTGGGCCACACTGGAAGGAGAAGAGTTGTCTTGGCCCACACATTAAATACATTGCAACACATAATCACAAAAAATCTCATCATGTTTAAGTAAATTTATGATTTTGTGTTGGGCCGCATTCAAAGACATCCTGGACTGTGTGCCTGCGGACCGCAGGCTGGACACTCCTGCCTAGCCTCACTCTATAGCTGAAGAAATGGATCCTGTTTAAGTGTGTCCAGTTACAAATAGAGACAAGACTGAAAGTCAAGTCTTCTGATAAGATATCATAGGCTTTCATTCCAGAATAAAAAAAATCTCCACATACTTTCATATTTACTATCTATTACAACTTAACATCATAAATTTCATCAATGTATTACAGATGGTTATGTTGCATCACTCACATTGGGCTTGAACACAGTGTAAGGCAAAGAGAAAGAGCTTTGAGGACAGCAATTGGGTTTAAGCTGTGCTGGCCACAGTCTCAGGGAAGATTTATGTGTTATTTTGATGGAGGCAGCAGAGAGCCCAGGCCAAGCAACTCTGTTCTTCAGATGTGCCAGGAAGTGAAAACACAGATTACTGCACCATATCCTAATTTTGCCCTTGGTTGTCAGTGGAATTAATTAACTACTAATCTTTTGATTAACGTATGGAGTGAAAGGAAAAAAAGAAAATCTCTTTCTCTGTTTACATTTTTTTAAAAGATTGCTTTTTTCAAGAAAGGAGAAAATAGAAAGCAGAGCCACTACTGAAGGTACCTTCACATTATGTTTCCATTATCACAATGTTACTCCTACAGCAGGTTATGCTGCAACACACTGTTGATAAAAATCTCTTTGTTTGCTTTCTTCTTTCTTTCCTGAGTGAGTGTTTTATCTTAGCATCTGAAATGAAAGGCTGGTATTATCAAAGCTGTGCATCCTGAGAGTCAGCAGAGGGCCTGGATTTCCTTTATTCATTATTTTTGGTAGAACATACAGGCCTTAGGGGTAAGCCATCAGCATCGCTATGTCTTCAGATCCTTACCAGGTTTGCTAATGGGAAATGAAGGTAATTAATCTGTCATCCCAGACAGTGTACAATTCCTTCAAAATATTTAAAAACCTTTATCATAAATAGACTAACTAGAATAAAAGAAGAAGCATTTCTAACCGAGAGTTGCTGAAAAGTGAAAAGGTAAACACTGAGTTTTCAGAAATTCTAAAAGTAAAACTCAAAAACAAAAAAAATAACAAACAAAAAATAATACGTTCACCTGCTGATTTGTACTTCCTTTCCTCAGTTACATATTTCTGAAAACTGACCTGCAGTTTGACTACATTGCTCCCATAAGTGTTATTCTAATGAAGACCAAACAAATATTAATAGAAGATTTGGCATTGCATTGATTTTTAAAATGTGCCACCCTCCGAGTTAACATGTGGGTCTTGATTAATATGCTGAGTTTCCTGAAGCACAAAGAAGCATTCTGAATCATTCCCTTTACGAGCTACTCTTTTGATGTCTCTAAATGTGAAGACCTCACTTAGAATACCTGTATCTCCTTTAAGGGTTTGAGAAAGACTCTTAAAATGAAATCTCAAGCCCTGGCTGCATGGCTCAGTTGGTTGGAATATCAGCTGGTAGGTACACCAAAGGGTTCTGGGTTCGATCCTTGGTCAGGGTGCATACAGAAGGCAGCTGATTGTTTTTCTCTTGCTCGCGCTCTCTCTCTACCTCACCTTCCCTCCCTCCCTCTCTCAAATCAATAAATATATTTGCGGGATGGGTTAAAAAAAGAAACCTTATTTTTTTCTACTTTCTAAAACAATATGTCCTCAATATCATCACAGGCAGCTCAAAAGCATCAAAGAGCAGCTGGGGTGTATGGGAGGAAAAAGTCAGAGTGGTCATCTTTGTCCTTGGAGAGCACCATGATCAACTATTTACACCGATGGGAATCTCGGCGTCTTTTCTTGTACCTGCCGGAAAGGCCATGTCCTTCTAATACCTGCTTGGATCCTATCCCAATGCCATAAACATGAGGCTTAGCCTGTCAGGCCTGGCTGACACTGGTGGAAATAATCTGGGATAAGCGTGCACATCAGCAAAAACAAAGCACGGTTGTTTGGGGGCCGGGTCACATGAGAAGAGACAGTAAAATACCGAGCAGCGAAATGCAAGTAGCCAATAGGAGACACATCTGTAGTTCTTTTTACCTTAACGCAGGATTTTGAACACAAAATTCCTATTGTGGAAGGTAAGACAAAAGGCTAGAAGAAATGAGAATTCTGTTGTGTTTCATTCAGTTCTAACTTTCCCAGGAAAGGAACAGCAAGTATTAGTTGGTTTAAAAAACAAAACAAAACAAAACAAAACACCTTGCTTCTTGCAGCACCTCATAAACAAAATCATTACTTTGGAAACTGAAGACAAAGAAACACATATATCAGAGAAAATGAAATTATTTATGGTATGCTTGAATAGTTTTTTTTTTCAAAATGGTATTAAAAAATGCTAAGTGGTGGCTGGGACAGAATAGTTTACTAGTAAATAATAATTCAATTTTTTTTAGTCAGGAAATATCTGTTTTAACATACAGACCACTCTTTATCTTAAAACTCAAAAGTAAATGGTTCACTGATTTCTATTAAAGTCACTGAGTTTACATGATGGACAATATGGTATAGCATCTCTTACCTTTTTTGAAATAATATTGATATAGCTCTGTTCAAATAAACCAATGCTCCCATTTTAAGCAATTCATAGCAATGTAAATACACAGGAAGAAGGAGCATCAGCAATGCCCCCCAACCCTGTTCTGTACTCCCAAAGTAATGATTACAGGTTTTCAATGCCCAAACTTGACCTTGTTACTATCCAGCTAGCCATGTTGCTTCAGGATGTGTGCACTGCCTTGCCCCGTCTAGCACAGCTTTCATTCAGTTGCCAGGCAATAAATATTTTTACTGCCTAAGTGTCTATTTCCTTGTACAAAGTGGCTCACTGATAGAAGTAAGACAAGATTCCTGAAAGGAGAAACCTTCCTACTGACTCAGAAGAGGAGAATGGGTTTTTTTGGACAGTGTTTCAATGTGATTCATCTACAGCATCATTCCCCCCAACAGGCTGTATTTTAGAGAGCAGTTTCAGGTTCACAGCAAAACTGGGTGGAAGGTACAGAGATTTCCTGTGGAATATTATCTTTACTATTTATAAAAATTGAGGTTAATGTTTGAAAAGATAAACAAATACTGTTTTCCATTTGTTGAATTTTTTTGCTAGCTGGAGGATTATAATCTCACTGAAGTTAGTGCCCCTCCCATTTCAGACCCAGTTTGGTACCAGGGTGTATCAGGAAGCTCATGATATGATGAGACAAGCCACTGTGTGCACTACCTGGTATTTATGTCTAAGTGTGTTATTCATTATAAGGAAGAAAATTAATAAGGACTTGGCAACCATATTAAGTTCCCTTATGGTTTTAGCTTGTGTATTTCCACCAAGTAGTATTCCTAGTACTAAGTACTAAAAAGAAAACTCAATAAAAATTGTGCTAAACTTCTTCAAAGTAGAAATTGACTGAAGCCCACTGCTGGGCATATCATAGGCACTCACAACCACTTTACAAAATGAACCACGTCCAAAGAGTCAATAATCAGATTAAAATGTGCATTTATCACTACTCTGTGTGAGAAACAGTATTTTACTTTATTGGGAATAAGATGGGATCTGAGAAATGAGCCCAAATATTATCCTCACAAAAAGGTTTTATTAACACTTTTCAGCTCTTTACTTTTCACATGGCAAACATGAAACATTTTTAATATCAAGTTTTAATTAGAGCATATTGATAGTGATTTGTTCTACAGAGCTTCAATAAAATGAACTATGTAACTGAATGTTAGATGACAGCGACTTACATATTATTAGAACAAGAACTGCAAAAGGAGAAACTAAAGGAAAATAAGAACTCACATCTATTTTTAAACACATAAATGAAAGAAAGAAAACTGTCTTTCATTTTTAAAGTGATTTTTAATGTCATCCCCACAGAGTTCCCCCCAAAGGTGCATTTTTAAGAAGAACCCAGTGAAGAATTGGGCGTGCAAATTGGTGCAACCACAGTGGAAAAGCGTGGAGGTTCCTATAAACATGAAAAATGAAACTGCCTTATGACCCAGCGATCCCACTTCTGGGCATATATCCAAAGAAGCCCAAACCACTAATTCAAAATAATATATGCACCAACATGTTCATAGCAGCATTATTTACAATAGCTGAGATGTGAAAGCAACCCAAATGCCCATCGATAAGACAAGAGGATAAAAAAGCTGTGGCATATATATACAATGGAACAGTACCCGGCCATAAAAAGAAGGAAATCTCACCATTGGCAACAACATGGATGGACCTTGAGTGTATTATGCTAATGAGATAAGTCAGTCAGTCAAAGACAAGTACCATGTGATATCACTTATATGTGGAATCTAAACAACAAAACAAACAAACAAACAAAATAGAAACAGACTTACAAATACAGAGAACAAACTGAGGGAGGCCAGAGTGGACTGGTATTGAGGAATGGGGTAAAAAAGGTGATGGGATTGAGAAGTATGAACTGGTAGTTAGAAAACAAGCATGGGGATGTAAGGTACAGCATAGAGAATATAGTTAACAACACTGTAATAATTATCTATGGTGGCAGGAGAGCATTTGAATTATGAGAGGGGACACTTTGTAACCTATATGAACATCTACCCACTGTGCTGTACACCTGAAACTAATAACCAAAAAAAAAAGGGGTTGAATACAAACTGTAATAAAAAATAAAATAAAATAATGCAATAATTCTCCACAATAATTCTATCATTGTGAGTCTATTTCTGCAGCATCAGGGTGCATGCTAATGCTTGATTTGCACAAAGTACTCCTTTCTCCCCGACTCCTACTCCCAAATACTAAACTCTATTAGGGAACTAATAGCAAAAATAACAGTACTGCAAGGTCAGAATTGAAGGGAGAAAGCAGACAGGTCTGGGTAAAGAAGCCAGGAGGTCTAGGAAAAGAAGAGAGAATTTACAATTGGCAAATCAGAGAAAAATTCCCTAGAGGGGGAAATGTTTCTAATATTTAGAATGATGGGCTGTATTTAGACATTGGGGATAGGAGAAGTGTGATTCCTGGCAGCTGTAAAGGCACAGAAGTTTGATAGCACAGGGTGTACCCCTAAACCAATTTCTGCATCTTTCTCAGGGACTGGCCAACATGAAAGGCAAAGTAAGACACTGACATTTGCTCTTGTCCTGAACAAGAACGTACTCCCAAGTAGAAGCTCAAGTTCACTGGGAATTTTAATATTTAGAGTTATTCAAAAGTAACAATACCAAGTAGAAATTTTTAAAAAATGGTACATTTAAAATAGATAATTCTCAGGAAAATGTGACATATATGTGTGTGTATAAATATTACTCAGTCCTAAAAAAGAAGGAAATCTTGCCACCTGCAACTACATGGGTGAACCATGAGGGTATTATGCCAAGTGAAGTAAGTCAGACAGAGAAAGACAAATACCGTATGACCTTACTTCTATGTGGAATATAAATAACACAAAACACCAACCCCACAGACAACAGAGGACAGACTGGCAGTTGGCAGAGGTAGGGGTGAGGGGTGTAAATTTCCATTTATAAAATAAGTAAGTTGGAGATGTCAAGAAACACATAAATAATAACAAAATAAAAAATAGGCATTTCTCCACACCTGTCCAGTAGGACTGAATTCCCGAAGAGACTTTAGGAGAACACAGAATGCCAGAGCCACCACACTCCCTGGAAAGCACGGGCCTGTCCTTTTCCAAAGAAACGAGGGAGGTGAGTGAGACACAGAGGACAGAGTCAGCTCCAAGGTGAGGCGATCAGTTAACCTGACTTAGGATGAAACTGCTCTCCAGGGGACATGCTCCAATGACTTGGGCAGATTATTCTTATGAGAAATTTCAATCAAACAGCCATAGCATAGTTTTCTGTCATGATACATGATAATGAGACAGGAGAGATCAATTTAGGATAGAATGATTTGATTTTTCTTGTACAGGGTTGGGCAAGAGATGATACAAGGTCAGATTTTAAATGAACTCATGCCTCACAAAAGATTAACAGACTGGACAGATGTATCCTTGAGAGTAAAGTCTTCTGAGGCATAAGGAAAGGGAGGGAGCCAGTATTTTAATCAAGTGATCAGAACAGATATGAGCTTATAGCTCTGGGATATGATGATTACAGATCTTCATATGTTGTGTACACAATTCAGATAATAGTCACCCAATATTACTAACACAACACCATGTGAAAGAAACCTTCAAAGATGCTTGTTATAAAGGCATGTCCCAAGAAGGTCTCACCAAAAGTGTCCCTGTAAGAAACATAGGACTTAGTTTGACTGAATAATGATTTCTATATTCTAGAGAGTATGTCTACACTATGTAGGTTTTTAGGTTGCCACAAAAGGCCAGAAAATTTAAAACATGCATAACATTTCGAAGCCCAATATGTATCTTTAAGGTCGAGTTTCTTAACCAGGAGGACCCCTCAGCCACAGCTTGCCCGCGTGTTTGACTGCCCAGAGGCCTATGCTCAGAGACTCTGAGGCCCCATGTGGGTCCCGAGACTGTGCACTCAGAAAACAATTCCCAAGTCATTCTCATGCACACTCCTGGTTACAAATCAGAGCAAAAACAGTCAACAAAATAACTACAAAACAGTATTTTGGTGGAAGGATCAGCGAATTTAGGCTTTCACTTTTCAATTTAGGGTCTTCACTGTTTTCGGGCTAGAAACAGCTCCTTGACATGCAGGCCCCTCCACAGAACAACTTACAACATGGCTGCTGGCTCACCTCAGAGTGAGCTGCAAGATGGTAAGAGAGGACAAGAGAGAAGGAAGTAGGGATCTTTTTGTAATGCAGTCTCAGAAGTAATATCTCACCACTTTTGCTGTAGCCTGTCCATTAGAAGCAAGTTCCTAGGTCCAGCTCACACTCAAGGGGAAGGGAGGACATTAAGACATGAATACCAGGAGGAGGGGGGTTGCTGGGAGCCAACTTCCATACCACCTTCCACAAGAGATAACACATGTGATGTTCTGAGGAATAAAAGACTTATCTGTGGGAGCACACTGCAAGGGAAAAAATTAAGGCAGAATTTGAATTATAAAAATCTACTTTAAGGATAACATTCTGAGAATTTGCTATAAGTATCACCACCTTCTCACTTGCCTCAGATGTGTCACACTGTGGCGTATTTCACCACCCTCTTCAGTCTGACACATCTGTGACCCTGTTAGTAAAAAAAGGATGAAAAGGGGGGTGAGCAAATGAGGGACCTCATGACCCACCAGATAACACTCCGTGACAATTCACACTTTCATATTGTCCTGGGAAACAGTACTGCAACAGCTGTCAGGAGTATGGGGAAAACAACAACAAAAAATTAGCAGCTTGAAAAATTGTTCCACAGATTATTTTTTCCTACAAAGCTGTTTATCAGCTCAACTTGGTGATATGACTTAATGAAAAATTACATAATTTCAGTTTTGGAGTTTTAAAACATAGCCCCAGCATTGTTGCCTTTCTTCCTTCCCGTCTAGAACGAGGGTTGATGTCCCCTCCCCTTGACTCTGGGTGAGGATTTGTCACTGCTTGGATGGATAGAGAGCTGCTCTATGACTTCCAAGGCTAAGCTAAGAGAAACAATGAAGGTTCTGGGTGGTCCTTTTAATGGAACCCAATCAGCAGACCATGAGGAAGCTCAGACTAGTCTCCACGGAGAGAACCATTTAGGACCTTAAGACTCTATGAGGAGAGAGGTGTCTGGCCAGTTCCCAACTGCTCCAGTTTCCCATTGTTTCCACTCTGCCCACCATCTGTGTGAAACCATTTGAGAGTCCCCAAGCCCAGAACCACCCTGCCGACTCCTCACTGAATTCATGACTCTGAAACTATGACAAATAACTTTTTAAATGACTGTTATTGGTTTTACTCAGAGTTCTCAGGTGGTTACATGAAAAGAAATAATTGTGACAGCCAGTAAGTAGTCATATATTGACAATAAAGTCATGAATAAACAAAATGGTAGTCTAACACAGAAATATATTAGGTTGAAACATTTTCGGAACATGTAAGACTATTAGACCACAGATGTGAACTACTGCCTCCAGGAATGTCTTTGGTAAAACCACTATAGTTGGGAAATACTTACAGGTAGGATGGATACGCCTAAAACCAATCTTATGTTAATACGATGAACATAATCCATCGTATAGAGAACATAACCTATAAAGAATTATAGAAATTAGAAAGAGAGCATTCCTATTTCTGTAAAAATGTATCAGATCAACAACTGGCCAACAAAATATGGTCAGCAACTACCTCTTGCTCCTATCCTATCACAGTTGCAAACCATTTGGTATTACACCAGCACTTCAAATATTACCTGTAACCTCCAACACCTGCCCACAGTGTCTACCGCAGCACCACCCTTTCATTTAAGAGTCAGGCACATCATTGATGCAGTCAATAAATTTTTTCTTGAAATTCTCCTTCTGACTTTACAAAGCAAGTGCCCTCTGTCTCTCTTCATCCTCTGGATAGTCCTTCTCTGTTCTCTCCTGTAAACCAACACCCGCTCTCCAAAACAGAAACATTTCCCGCTTTCTTCTGTCTACACCGACATTTCTGGTGAAGTCAATCAGGAAGCCCACATCTCTAGCTGCAGCATAATTCCACCCTGAAACATGCACACAGGTGTTCTCAGACTCCCTTTGTTGATGTTCCCAATCTGCTTTCTGAAGAGTAAACAATACAGGAATTCTGATGCTTCACAAAAAGCAAAGACTTCTCACATATGAAATGCTTTATATAAAGGAGGGCAAAGTAACAAGAATATTAGAAATCACCTTCATGCACTAGCAAGAATGATCCTTAATTCACCAAATCTGGACTTGAGAACTCAAATATTATTATCAATAAGCACACACAAACTGCTATTCCCTCCCCCTGAATGCTCTGATCCCTGGAGTCTGCATGTCTCGTGCCTTCACTAACTTCACTCAATGCACAAGTCATCACCTGCTGAGCGAGACCTCCCCCGAATGCCGTATGTAAAGTACGATCTCTCCTGCAACACTTAGGAGTCACATGACATATGCACTTGTTTATCGTCTATCTTCCTGCACAGAGAATCACAGGTTCCCTGAGAGCAGGGGCTTCGTTTTGTGCACCACTGTCTCCTCACATTATGGAAGAATATTTAGCCCATAATAACCACATAATAAATATTTGTTGAAGATATAAATAACTGAATGAGAAAGTAAGTGATTTATGAAAATGTTCTCACTTTCCATTTATAGAATAGTAATACCATAATGTAAATGCAAGAACATGGGGTAGAAAATATTTTTTCATCACGTGACCTAATCCCAATCTCTACATCACAGCCAGCTAGTCTTCAAATAGAAGTTTCTTTGCGAAAAGGAATGTGATTAGCTAATCTATAGTGGGATATCCCACTGTCCTGGTTTTTTCTTAAGACCCTACTAAAGTTTGCTACTGACGCTTCTATTGGCTTATTAGCACAGGACTTTCTTTATTAGACTATCTACCTAATGTCTCTGTGTATAATCTCTCAACTTTTCTTTCCCTAACATCTTCATTTGTACCAGATCTCTCTTCATTTTTCTTCTACGTGGACTTTTTTTCTCCCACAGAACTTTTGACCTGGGAGGACCTGAAGGCGTTATTAGTGTGGGGCTTTTTCACCCTTTCTTTCAGCAGTGGGATCTGTTTCACAATCAAAGCCTGAAAGAAAGCAGAGCCAGGGCTGGAGTGCCTGGAACAGGCTTCCTTTAGGCCATACCCACCCCCACCCCAGCATCTCTCAGACACTGAGGAGGACCCTAAGCCTCCTTTAAAAATCAGGGACAGTCTTAGCTTCCCTAATGAAACCCAGATGTGTCTTCTGTGTCAACTTTTCCATTCCTTCAGCAGAAAACCCTTCCCCTCCTCTAGACTAGGAGCCATCTGATGAACAAACACACTGTGCCACCCCCTTGTGGCACAGGCAGTGAGAGGGGTGTGCTGCGGGACACAAAGGGAAGGCTTGGGCCTTGTAATTCCCATCCACCATCTAAACAGACCTGAGTTCATCTACAGCTTCCCACAAGGGAGTGATGTCTCTCTCCCTCCTGTCTTTCCCTTCCCTTGGACTTTTATGCCACTGTGCTGTTCTCTACTGGTCTAGCTCCCACCCACGCCCCATGCTGATAAGCTGTGAGCATCTCTAAGGTTTGGGCAAGGCTCCCTGGCACTTCCCCCTCCACCTTCTCCTTAGTCGAGAACTGCTATGGTTTGGGCAAATGAGCCCTTGGTCCTCATCTTTCTCCTCCTTCTGTATGTTTTGTGTACTGGACATATCTACCTGGGCTTACCTGCTATCACAGGAAGTTCAGGAACCTAGTTTGCTTCGTCAGGTCCCCCCACTGGTACTCCTTTTCAATGTCCCCATTATTTCAATGATCTCACTAATCACTTACGTCCACGAGCTCAAAACTCTGCGGGTATCTTTAATTCCTTTCTTTTCTGTGCCCTTTCTAACTAGGATGTCGCAACAATAGCCTTCTGTTCCGACTTTCTAGAAGCTATTCAAATGTAGCCCAGATGACAGTACTTTTGCAGGGAGCAGAGCCGGTGTCTGCTGGTTCACCATCATGTGCAGGCACAGTGCCTGGAACAGAACAGATGTGCAATAATCCTGCTGAAAGAATAATGGAATGGGATAAAACTATGTGATGCTTACTGCAGCATAAAAACCGCGAGCAAATTACCTAATAATAGGGCAATGTATTAGTACATTTGGGCACATTTATAAGACATTATAGTGTAATTAAAATAATATTTTCAAGTATATTTTAATGGCTTGGAAATGGGTCCTTATTTAATGTGAAAAGAAAGAGAAGCTGGATACAAAAACCATACATTTATTATCAACCCAATTGTGAAAACCTAAAAAAAATAACAAAAATGTATAACACTGGTTATCACTGAATGGTGATTTTTATTTATTTTCATACTGCTTTTAAATCTAACTGCTTTATTTTTATAAACTTAAGAATCTGAAAAAGATTTGCCTCTGTGTAGAAAACTATGCCTACTGCTAAGGCTTGAGAGAAGCATGCACAAATTAAAAAAGGCATTTGTCCCCCTACTTTGTTTTGCTAAAATAGACTTTAAAAATTGTTATTTAATATTCTCAATATCCTTCACCCCAACATGTATTGCTTAGCTCTCTAACTCTGTCAGTCTTTGTACAGTTGAGTTTTTCATTACATCATACTATGTTAATTTTGCTAAATTCATTTTAACATTATTATTCTCTTGTTAAGATATTGTATTATCTCATTATCACTTCATAGGTAAAATAAGGTAAAAAGTCCTTACTCCACCGAAGTCCAGTCCTGAACATCCACGCTCACCTTCCACCCGCACAGAACACACCCGCTCCTGCCCGCTGCCCGAGGTCTGCTGTCTCCCTTGTTCCACTCAAACCTGCACTTTAAAACTTTCTTCAATGCTTCTCAAACATTTACTTAGCAAATTTATCTTTAAACACCCACAGACCTTTACGCATAATCCTGTGATATCATGCAGTTTAGAATTTAAAATGATTAGAGTTGCAAAACATTACTAAAATCATTTAATTCAATTCCTCCCTTTACAGATGCAGAAACTACAACACAGTTCAAAAAGTGAACTTGTTCAGGGGGAAAAAAACCACCTAGGATTAGAACCCAATATTCAACTCTTAGAGTGCAGTATTTTTAACTAATATAGGATCTATTACTAATACTGGCTCTTCCATTTGCTGATCAACTGTTCAGCCATTATTTATGGCTCCATTCTTAGCAATAATCGTGCCTCGGACAAACCTCATTGGCTACGATACTGCCACTGTGCAAAACTATGGCTCCATTCTTAAAGATATGCTCGCCTGCCCACCTTCATTGTTGTTACCCCCCCAGGGCAGACACCCAGCACACATTCCTTCACATCTCCATGGTGCCTTCTGCGGCAGAGTGGGTACTGAAGAACGATGGTGGAAATGACCTCAAGTAAATCTAATAATGGTAGTGAATGACACAAATGTGTGATGTCAACATTTGATCTGAACAATGTGGATGCTCCATCCAATTGGATGGTGATGGCCATCTGAGGAGCCAGTGTCAGCTTCCTCCTACATTCTGCACAGCTGTCCTAGCCAATTGGGAAACCTCGGGGTGATGGTGGCAGGCTAGATCCTGGACACAGAGCCAGGGTTGGGAAACGGGACTGGAACGAGGTCTGCAGACTACTTCTCTACAGTCAGTCCACTGCAGACAGAGGCTGGCTTCAGGAATGATCCAACTCAAAGGCCAGTCTGAGTGGTAGCTTTCTAAGTTGCAAGTGGGACTTTTCACACAGTCTCATACACATACACACTTTTAAATCCTGAATTGGACACATACACATGGGAGAAAACATTTTAACAACTGTACCGATCAAATAATGTGAACTAGGTTAACAAACAACTGGTGCAGCCAGAAGACTCAGGAGACAGGGAAAGGTGAGACCCTCAGGGCTAACAGCAAAGGTGGAGAAAACAGGACAGGCTCCCCAAACAGAATCCTGACAGTCAGGCAGTCCCTCTGTCCTGCCTGCTGTACACAGGGCTCTGGACCACATAAGCCCCAAGCGTCTGCCAAAGGCCGCAGGCAGCTGTGCAAGCACTCCCTGCCATTTGTTCAGCTGTTGTGAAGTGGGAGAGAAGCGTATTCCCAGGCTCCACCAAGCAGATTTTTTTTCAATTCAGAATAATGTGATTAGAATGCAGTTTTTTTTTAAATTCTCATTTTGTCACTCTGAGCATATATTTAACTGGATGAATTCAACTACTACTTATTTTTGCAATTAATGGAGGTGAATATAATATATGATGCCACATTAAAAAATGGGTAGAGCCAAAAAAAGAAAACAAATCACTCTTCACCTAAGAACAGAGTTATTGCTTAGAGAACTAGGTGCCCATCAACCTGGCATTGCAAAGAATCTTAAATATAATTTGCCAAAATTCTATCGCTTTCCTTCTTTCTTGCAAATGAGCATTACAATTTCAAGGAAAATGATTTGATGGTGAAATCTCAACTTACAGCATAGCCAGATCAATTTCTATGTATCAACAATTCTTATTTTGTAGAAAGGGATTCACTGGACTTGTTAAAAATATGAACTGCTCCTTTCCACCACAACAGAGGAAGAGAAACAAGAAAGAAAAAACCATCAAAAGAAAAAATAAAGGCTTTACTGATCTTTGTTGCTTTTTGCATTTGTTATAAACACTCAGTGTGGGGGAGTTAATTATATTAGTTACCTTGGGTAACAAGCTATTAATTTTGTACTTCAAAGTTATTAACCACCTTTATATACACAGTTCACAGGGGAATAAACAGACTTAAACTTGGTATTAAAATACAAACCAAACCAAACAATCCCATGTTTTATGACTTCTCAAAGTTGATTATCTCCTTGGCAGAGCTTTACCAGAGGCTAGGTACATGGCTGCTGCTTAAAACACTCTCTGATTCTACAAAGCATTTAAGGAAGAGCTAACCCGCATCCTTCACAGACTATTCTAAAAAATCCAAGAAGATGGAAGACTCCCAAACTCTTTTTATGAAGCCAGCAACATCCTAATCCCAAAACCAGATAAAGACACAACAAAGAAAAAAACTTCAGGCCAATATGCTCATTGCCGATGAACACAGATGCTAAAATCTTCAACAGAATATTGGCAAACTGCATCCAACAATACATTAAAAAGATCATATACCATGACCAAGTGGGATTCATCCCAGGGATGCAAGGATGATACAATATTCACAAATCAGTAAACATATTACACCAAATAACAAAAGCAAAGACAAAAATCACATGATCATATCAATAGATGCAGAAAAAGCATTTGATAAGGTACAGCACCCATTTATGATAAAAACACTTAGCAAGGTGGGAATAGAGGGAACATACCTCAACATAATAAAAGCCATATAAGAGAAACCTACAGCCAACATCATACTCAATGGGCAAAAACTAAAAACTTTCCCACTAAGATCAGGAACAAGAGAAGGCTGTCCACTTTCACCACTTCTATTCAATATAGTACTGGAAGTTTTAGCCACAGCTATGAGACAAGAAAAAGAAATAAAAGGCATTCAAATCGGAAAGGAGGAAACAAAACTGTCACTGTTTGCAGATGACATGATAGTATACATAGAAAATCCTATAGACTCCACAAAAAAACTGCTTGACCTAATAAATGAATTTGGCAAACAGCAGGACACAAAGTCAATAACCAGAAATCAAAGGCATTTTTTGTATAACAACAATGAAACAGCAGAACTAGAATTCAGGAAAAAATCCCATTTGATATAGCAAAAAGAAAAATAAAATACCTAGGAATAAGCCTAGCCAAGGAGGTAAAAGACCTGTACTCAGAAAACTACATAACACTGAAGAAAGAAATTAAGGAAGACACAAACAAATGGAAACATATACCACATTCATGGATCGGAAGAATTAACATCATCAAATTGTCCATACTACCCAAAGAAATTTATAGATTAAGTGTAATATCTATTAAAGTACCAATGGCATATTTCACCAATATAGAACAAATACTTCAAAAATGTATATGGAACCATGAACAACTCCAAATAACTGCTGCAATTTTGAGAAAGAAGAGCAAAGCAGGATGGATCACAATACCTGATATCAAACTGTATTACAAGTCCACTGTAATCAAAACAGCCTGGTACTGGCATAAAAACAGACATATAGACCAATGGAACAGAACAGAGAGCCCAGAAATAAATCCAAGTCTCTATGGTCAATTAATATTCCACAAAGGGGGCAGCAGCATAAAATACAGTAAAAATAGTTTCTTCAACAAATGGTGTTGGGAGAGCTGGAAGGCTACAGGCAAAAAAAATGAAACGATCACCAACTTACACACCATACACAAAAATAAATTCAAGGTGGATAAAAGATTTAAATGTAAGTTGTGACACCATTAAAGTCCTAGAGGAGAACATAGGCAGGAAAATCTCAGATATTTCATACAGCAATATTTTCACTGATATGTCCCTTAGAGGAAGGGACATGAAGGAAAGAATAAACAAATAGGCCTTCATCAAAATACAAAGCTTCTGCACAGCTAAAGAAAACATCAGGAAAATGAAAAGGGAACCAACTGTATGGGAAAATATATTTGTAAATGATACCTCAGACGAGGATTTGATCTCTAAAATATATAAGAACTCACACAACTCCATTCCAGGAAGACAAGCAACCCAATTAAAAAATGGGCAAAGGACCTGAACAGACACTTCTCCAAGGAGGACATACAGAGGATACAGAGACACATGAAGGGATGTTCAGCATCACTAGCCACCAGAGAGATGCAAATTAAAACCACAATGAGATACCACCTCACACCGTTGAGAATGGCCATCATAAACAAAGCAACAATCAAGTGTTGGAGAGGCTGTGGAGAAAAGGGGAACCTAGTGCACTGTTGGTGGGAATGCAGACTGGTGCAGTCACTGTGGAAAACAGTATGGAACTTCCTCAGAAAACTAAAAATGGATCTGCCTTGTGACCCAGCAATTCCACTGATAATAGTATATATATGCTAAGAACCCTGAAACACCAATCCAAAAGAACCTATACACCCCAATGTTCATAGCAGCACAATTTACAATAGCCAAGTGCTGGAAGCTACCTAAGTGCCCATCAGTAAATGAGTGGATCAAAAAACTGTGGTACATTTACACAATGGAATTTTATGCAGCAGAAAGAAAGAAGGAGCTCCTACCCTTTGCAACAGACAGCATGGATGGAGCTGGAAAGCATTATGCTAAGTGAAATAAGCTAGGTGGTAAAAGACAAATGCCATATGATCTCACCTATAACAGGAACCTAATCAACAAAATGAACAAGCAAGCAAAATATAACCAAAGACACTGAAATTGAGAATAGGCTGACAGTGACCAGAGGGGAGGGGGGAGGGGATTATAGGGGAAAAGGGTGAAGGGTTTGCAGGAACAATTATAAAGGACACATGAACAACAAGAGGGAGGGGTGGAAACAGGGAAGGGAGGTGGGGAGGGGTGGGGGAAAGGCAGAAAACTGTACTTGAACAACCGTAAAAAAATGAAAAGTAATAATAAAACATAGTCTCCAGCCCTTCATATGAGAACCTTGTGAAAGTGGATTTAATTACACATTACTAGTCATTTCTCTTCAGACCACACATAATAGGTCACCAAGGAAAAACATTTTTTCCCAGTGATTCAGTCCTACCGGGTTAGTAGAATGTCTTTCTCTGGTGATCACATGACTCGGGAGAGAGTCTGCTTGTAGAACACGGCATATAGCTAGCGTTTGCAAATTTAAACAATTCAGTGGAGGGTATTAAATATGTAAGAGGATAACATTTACTGTCAAAAGTCTATAGATTTCTTTTTTTGATCATGTGGAATTCTTCAGGGTAAACATAACATTTCAATTCTACAGCATCAATTTTAGATGATGATATTTATCTCCTAATTACCAAAGGACAATTTACTTGTAAAAAGCACTACACATACAGTAACTACAGTGAGAGGCAGAGTTATTACCACCAAGCACGATGCTCATCTGCATTTAGGGGCCTCTGTGCTCTAGCAAGAGCACACAGGAGTTCGGGATGCCAATGTTGTCATGGGAAACTTGTAATGATTTCTTTCTTTGATTTATTAAAAGCCTAGTCATAAATCAAAGGCCTCAGAATACCCATAAAGTTAGGAAACTATTGCCATAAAATGAAGAAATAATAACAAAATCTCCATACAGGAAGTAATTCACCAGGATATGACTTATTGGAAATTACTTGTACTACAAAAAGGTATTTAAAACTAAAATTCTGACCATGCAACATCAATAAGCTAGGATTTCATAAAGCTCATTTCTTTGTTCTATTGCTACAGAAAATACTTCATTTCTGGCATAACCAGGCACCTTTTCTTTTGAATTCACTATGAAATAATGTGTAAGTAAAGATACTTCTTTCTATATGATTCCCTTTTGAAGTTTTCTGATTTCAAATATAGTAAATTCATGATTTTAGCATAAATGTTGGTAATTTGACAAGGTTATATAAGTATTATTCATAGCTATCAGAAAGTGAACAGTTAAGTAGAATCTAAAGTTTTTAAAATTATTCTCAGAGTAATTAAGTGGTATAATTATCATGAGCTTTAATTAAATTAAAAAGCTAAATATTTAAAGGTGTAACATAATAATTTGTGATGCAAACATTAACCTTTCCTCTTCTGCTATTATTTTTCAATGATACAATATATGAATGAGTTTACTATATTTTTAAGAAAATAACTGGAGAAAAGTTATTTAAAATAATTGAATGAAAATAAAGAGTAGAGTAGAAAAAAGGAAATGAAGGTAAGTCGATAAAAACAGAACATTTATGCTAAAGGCCATAAAATATGAATGAAGGAATATAATTTATTCCTAGATAGAAAAGGTCAATTTTATGTCATTTCTTCCCAATATAATTTACAGGCTCAGTACAACCTCAGTGAGATCAGTAAGAAGAGATTTTCTTGGGAACAGGGAGAAGGAACTGTTCCATGAGTTTAGACAACAGGATGGATGTGTAAGAATAGATTTAATAGATTTATGAAAATTGAATTTTAATAAATTAAGAACTTTCAATTCTAATAATTCTTAAGCAAAAGGCAAAGGATTTGTTCACTTTGAAGAGAAACCATAGTATTAATTCTTAAGTAATAGGATAACTGTACAAAGGGTAGAACACTCTAGAAAAGGGTGTTTCTAGTAGCACCTCCTAACAGTTGATAACTTTAAACAAACTATGCAAATAATATCTCATCCATACAGTAAAATACTCTCCTGTCATTAAGAATGATGTTTCTAGATTTATTTTTCAATGAAAGATATTGAATACACATTGTTAAGTAAAAAAGCATTACAAAACAGTACACGAGATATGACTCAATTTTCTTAACATGTATAGAAATGGAGGATATCACAGTACTAAATATGATTCTCTCTGGATAGTAGAACAAAAGGTAATTTTTCAACTTTTATACTTTTTAATGTTGTGGGAATCTTCAATTATAAAGATACATTATTCTTATAATCATAAAACACTATTTTATTATTCTGTGTGAGAATTTATGAATAAGAAATAATAAGCAGAATTGAAAAGAAGGAGCTACAAAACAAGACCTGTACAGAGGTTGGGCAAAAATTGTTTTTTTTTACATACAGTTGTGAGTATGCAAAACACAGTTTATTCTTATATTATTATTTATTAATTATTGTATTATTTTCCATATGAATAACTATAGCCCTACTTTTGTCCCACCCTAAATATGCTGTTTAGAAGAGACCCACTTCAGACTGAAAGACACACAAAGTAAAGGGATGAAAAAAGATACCTCATAAAAATGGAAACAGCACGCTGGAGTAGCAATATTATATGAGAAAAAATAGGTTTTAAAACAAAGGCTGTAATAAGAGTCAAAGAAGGATATGACATAATGACAAAGAGATCAATACAACAAGAAGATGTGATCATTACAAATATTTATACACCCAACATAGGAGCACCCAAGTATATAAAGCAAATACTGATGGACAAAAAGGGAGAGAAGAGTAAAGCGGTCACAATAGGGGACTTTAACGCCCCATTGACAGCAATAGTAGATCTCCCAGACAGGTAACCAACAGAGAGTCTTTATTATGTGTGCCAGACATTGTTCTAAAACCACTTTATGTATATTACGTCAATATTCCTTAAAACAACCGATGAGGTAGGTGTTACTATTGTCCCTCATTTCCCCCATGGGAAAACTAAGGTTCACAGAGCCACGTCCCTCACCCAAGGTGACAGAGCAGGTGATAAAACCAGGTCATCTGGCTCTAGGACACACTTTATCTTTATTTTTTGCATATTTAAAAATGTTTAATATTTTAAATTTTAAAATAATTTTAGACAAGTCACATAAAATAACACAGAGAGTTCCTGTATACCCCCACCAGTTTTCCCTACTGCAAAAGTCGTACATGACACGGAACATTTGTCACAGCTGGGAAACACACGTTGGCATCCTGATCCTAACTGAACTGCACGCTCTCCTGAGGTTTCACTGGCTCTTTTTCTAATGTTCTCTTTCTGCTCCAGGATTCCATCCAGGGTACCACATTACAGTGAGTTATCATGTCTTTGTAGCCTCCTCTGGGCTGTGACAGTTTCTCAGACCCTCCTTGTTTTTGATGGCCTTGACAATTTTAAAGAGTACTACTCGGGTATTGTGTAGACTGTCCCTCAGTTTGGGTTTGTGACATGCATTTTCCATGATCAGACCTCAGTTATGGTTTTGGGAGAAAGATCACAGAAGTGAAGCATCACTCTCTATACACTGGCTCAAGAGTACTGATGACGACAGCCTTGAAGACCTGGCTGAGACACTGTTTGCCTGGCTTCTCCATTTTAAAGCTACTGTCTTCTCCTCCCCCCACCCTTTTCCTATGCTCTGCTTTATGGGGAAAAGGTTACGGATCAAAGCCTGCATTTACGTTGGTGGAGACAGGAGGGAGTTAAGCTATGCTTACTTGAAGGGGAGACATCTATATAAATAATTTGCAATTTTTCTGTCAGAGCTCTCATTTTTATCCATGATTCTATATTGCCTCTGACCTCCTGTCCTTTCTTACTATTTTGCCATATTATTAATGTGTAGTAGTTTAAAAACATAACAATTATTAACAAATGTCTTGCTTTTTCAAAGGTCCCAAAATATGTTAGAATTAAATGTGATGATCAATGCTTTGTTTAAAATTATTTTCCACTACCCCTGCAGAATGTGTCACTAAGGGATGGATTAGAAACCAATGTTTCTCAAAAGCACTCTGTAAAGAACTTACCAGAAATATCCGTTCAAGTTGATCCTGAATGTCTTTCATTCCAGGAAAAGCAGCAACTCCTTGGATCATTTCTACAAAGATGCAGCCAACTCCCCTAAGGAGAAGAGAAATACGGTTACAGAAACTTCGGTGGATTCTGCTTAGAAAACTAAATCTAGAATTAGAACCTGTCTTCTTATGGAGGAGAAAGAATGAATAAATAACATTCTCAATGAGCACAAGGGCTGTGATACACCCCTAACCCAGCACACCCAGTGTTTTTGCTGGACGTCTCTATCTTCCAGCAATTCTCCAGGACTTTTTTTTAATGACTCTACCTTGAATGAGTTCCTTTCCTGAAAGTATCCTAATAAAATTATGAACGTATTGGGGTACTTCTTTAATTGTTACACTCAGATTCAGTTCAAAGTGAGCAAATCCTCGTGTCTACCTTATTTCACACCCTCTAGAGGTTAAAGACAAGGGGACTACTTCTCTAGAGCTGCCCTGGTTGTTATCACGATTGTATGTAATTAGTGCTTTGAATTAAAGAAGTAATGCATTTACAGAACTCTCATCTCTATTATACCACATAATTTGTATCCAAATTAAACACCAATGGTACATAAAGTCAAAATGAATAAAAGCACATGGTACTTTATATAGAAAAATAATTCAAGTAGTAAACAATTAATTCCAAAATCAATGTTCATGGCAGATGGCATTGTAACATTTTTTCATATAAGATTTGAGAGACAACATACATATCAAGAATTATTCTATTAGCATATTAAAATGCAATGATATTATAAATATTGGGGCTTTAGAGGTCCAGTTAGGTATAAGGTTTCAATCTGGTGATTTTCTACATTTTTATGCAACAAATTCATTTCTAAGACTATATTTTTCATTGTCTTCTTATTTAACTTTACATGAAATACCTTGGGACTTAAGTAGCTGCCCACACCTTTTTTAATATTCAGAACATATCCTCTATTTCTCCACCTTTCGGCCTTAGTATCTCCCACCACAAGCTCCAACTCAAGGTGTAAAGACCCTCAATAGAACACACTGCCACACTGTCCCCCAGCCAGCCTGCCCTGCTAGGCTGGCCAGTGAGGTAACCATACACTGTCAAGACCACTTACAGAAATTCCTTTACTACTGCTTGTGCTTAGTCTATATCATCTCCATAATATGATACTTAGAACAATTAAAAGACAAATCTGTGGTGTAATTCTACTCAGTTGGAAGGTGATGATGCAGCACACCTACAGGCTCTTATCTGCTTAGCTAGCTAAGGCACTTGAACTCTCATTTCTAATGGATGTTTCCAATGACATCATTTTTCAAAGATGCATTAGGGTACACTAATAAAGCTGAGAGAATTATACTTAAAGGCTTTTTAAAAAGAGATAGGAAGCTCAAGAAAATTAAAAAGTAGAAGTATAAAATATATCAACATATTAACATAGCAGAATACTTTATTACTGGAGCTGCTTTACTGCCAAACAGCAATAAAAGCCCTTCAATTTCAAATGAAGGAACTATTACCTGCTTTCCTTTTATTTTTCTTCACACTACATTAGCTGTGTGCTCCCTCTCTTGATGGATTAGGTTGAGTGGCCTTAGTAATTTACTTAGAATTCATCCACTTAAGTTCCATACTTATGATATATAAACATTTCATGAAAGGTCCCCTTTAATTTGTTGCTTCTACTGATAATTCGAATAATTAGATAATTATCACTCAGTCTAAATTTTTCAAGAATAAGAACTGGTCACAAAAACCTACAATTAAAGCTGTCATAGAATACAGTGTTTTTAAATTCTTATTTTAGGGTTAGTTACCTGGTAAGGTAATATATAAAACATCCACCCATGCTTACTCATCTTTCAATTCTTTTGAACTCAAAAGTTCCAAATTTAATTTATGTTACAGATATATAATTTGTTTCTTAAATCACAATTAATAAAAGTTTAAGCCAAACTGGTAATTTTAGTGATTATGAGCAGCAATGAATAATTTTTTAGGCCTGAAGTTCATACAGTTTGGGAGTTCTTATTTTGATAAAGAATACAAAATCTTGAATAAAAAGTTGGGTACAAAAGTGAATTTAGAATGAGAAAATAAATCAAAAGAACTCATATATATTTTTAAATCTAACAAATGTGACAAATAATATAAAATTTAGAAAAGTACTATAACATTATTATCATTTATTGACATACCTCTCCAATACTTTTCTTTCTAAAATCTTGTCTGCATAATCTTTGTTTATGTTTTCTATAAAAATTCTATAATATTAAATGTAAAGAAAATACAGAGAATACAGAGATAAAACTTAGTCTTTCCTTTAGCATAGTGATGACCTTCTTTTCTGATAGTATAGAGCTTCTTGGTTTTCTTTCAGCTTTGCTCTCCATTATTGATATAGCCATGGAAACTTTTAGGATGGCTGTCAATTTGGGGGAAACTTCTATGAAGTTCCTTACAAGTATGTCCGTATACTATAAACACAGTAATCCTAAAACATCCAACCCATTTCCCAGGTAAGGCACCAGAGGCACATGAGAGGATATGCTCAGCTCAATGTGCAGAGTGAGAAAGGACTTGCACTCCTGATCACTTAAAGGACAAGAAAAGTGGAACGTGATGGATTATGGGGTGAGGGTGCCAGGGGTCGGAATGGGGCATCAGGTAGAGAAGACAGGAGCCAGTAAGTGAGAAATCTTGAGAGAGCCATGTGCTATTGTTTTGTCTCTATGTGGAAAATGGAAGGGAAAGTTAAAAAAAAAGAAACCCATATTCTATTCTAAGAAGTTTGTGTTTTATTCCTAGGTTGGAAAGTCAATTTTTTTCTGCATCCCAATGCAGTGGATAAAGAAAGCTCCCTGGACGCATATATGGAGAACCCAGATTATAGGCACATAAGCAGATAAAATGGCTTTGAGGACAGAAGCAATTACAACCACTAGCTGTAAAGCCACTTTGTTCTTTCCCACCCATGGCAGCAAATGAATGAGATGAAGAGTAGTATGAGCCCTCCCTCAACTGGGTGCAGAGGGACGACATGCAATAATGCATGAGGGACCACAAACTGTGGACCACAGGTCAAATCCACCCCAGTGCCTGTTTTATACAGATTACAAGGCAAGAATGCCTTTTACATTTTTAAATGTTTCAAAAATAAAAATGAAGACTAGTTGGCGAAATATGCACATTATAGGAAATTCATGCTTCAGTGTTCATAAACAAGGCTGTACTGGAACACGGCCACGGTCATTCATTCACGCTGCCTGTGCTGCTTTCTCATCGTCCTGGCAGAGTTGAAGAGCTGTGCCAGAGACTGCACACCCTGAAAAGCAGAAAACATTTCCTATCTGGTTCTTTACAAAAATTGCCAAACCCTTTTCCACATTATGCTCCACCTGCATAAAACTTACTTAGAAATAGAAGAAAAACCACTGTTACCAGTTATATATAAAAAAATATATATTATGATTATTTGTGAATAAGTAATAGAAATGGGCTCTCAACTATGAGCTGGTTTTTCACTATTTTCCTCAGCAGTTTTCCTGTGATAGCTGTTCTTTAAAAGTTTCCATGCATTTTGCCAAAAATTGGTAGATTTCTTGAACTTGATTTAAGATGAATATTTTGATCTTTAAAGTATTTTTAACTTAGAAATAAATTGGGAGAAAATATATATGGTGATTTTTAATAATAGTGCTTCTACAATAAGCACTATAAGAATTTATTATCAAAATGAGGATTTGGTGAGATTATTTGAATAATGCGTTGGATGGAAGGAGAAGAGTTTACTTTATGAACTTTTAAATTTGCATTTAGAAGACTGGGGAGCAAAATCTTATTGAAAGTACTACCTACTATTTTCATAAACAATAGGAAATGTCACTTGGCAAATGCAAGAGTGCTGTGTTCTGAAACAATTCCAAGTTCTTTTCTATCCACATCCAGTGTCAGTGTGTCTGTGTTGATGAAAAGAGAAATCAGATTTTTAAAATGACATCTGAGCCTTTTCTCTTCCTTAAAACAGGAATGGAGACTGGAGAGAATGAAGGCCCCACATGCTCTCCAATTGCCTGCCAACGCCTTTTGCCACGAGACGTCCTCTCCGGCAGCACCGCTGCCCTGCCCGTGGTCTGTCCCTGAAACATGCAGCACTCTCTCCCATGTCAGGACCTCTGCTGTAGCTGTTGTTTGCTTTGCCCACAACACACCCCCCACTCTGTGCACGGACAGCTGTTCCTGGTTATTCAGGGGTGGGGGTGGTTAGTAACTTTACAATGGAAAAAACTGGCAAACATTACCTTGACCATGTGAACAAGGTTAGCACCATCACTGATAAGTCATGTGGATAGCAGGTACCCTTGATACAGTGTGATGATAAAGTCATTTAAACTCTGTAGTCTTCCTCCTACAAACATTAGACAACTCCAAGTAGAAACATTCTACAAAATGCCTGACTAATACCCTGAAAACTGTCAAGGACATGAAAAACAAGGACAGTCTGAGACACTACCATAATAAGGACATAGGACAGCCATATATGTGGTATCTTGAATGGGATCTTAAGATAGAAAAGGGAAATTAGGGAAACACCAGTAAAATCAAAATAAAGTTGTTAATAGTAATATATCACTGTGGTTTCCTTAGTTGTGACAAATGTGCAATAGGAGAAACCAGGTAAGAAGTATATAGAAAACTCTCTATTGTCTTTGCAAGTTTTCTATAAATCTAAAGTTATTCTACAATCAAAAGACAACCCACAGAATTGGGAGAACATATTTGCTGACACATCTGATAAGGGGTTAATATCCAAAATTTATAAAGTACTTACGAAATGCAACACCCAAAAAACAAACAACCCAATTACAAAATGGGCAAAAAATCTGAACAGACACTTCTTCAAAGGGACATAGAGGTGGCCAATAGTCATATGAAAAGATGCTCAATGTCATTGATCATCAGAGAGATGCAAATTAAAACCATAATGAGATACTATCTCACATCTGTCAAAATGGCCATCATCAATTAATCAACAAGCAAGTGCTGACAAGCCTTTGGAGAAAGGGGAACTCTTTTGCACTGTTGGTGAGAATGCAGACGGGTACAGCCACTGTGGAAAGCAGTAGGGAGATACCTCAAAAAATTAAAAATAGAACTGCCTTTTGACCCAGTGATACCACTTCTGGGAATACATCTGAAGGAACCCAAAACTCTAATTCAAAAGAGCACTAATAAGCACCCCTATGTTCACTGCAGTGTTATTTACAATTGCCAAGATATGAAAGCAGCCCAAGTGTCCATCAACAGATGAGTGGAAAAAACAACTATGGGACATTTACACAATGGAATACCACTCAGCTGTAAAAAGGAGAAAATTTTATCCTTTGTAACAGTATAGATGGACCTGGAGAACAGTATGCTGAGTGAAATAAGCCAGTCAGAGAAAGACAAATACCATTTGATTTCCCTCATATGTGGAATCTAATGAACAAACTGAACTAACACGCAAAACAGAGACAGACTCACAGATTGAGAGAAAATGACAGCTAGAGTGCGTGTTGGGGGTGTTAGCAGGTGAAGGGATTGAGCAAAAAGGAAAAAGGACTCATGGGCATGGACAACAAACAGTGTAGTGATTGCTAGGGGTGGGGGCTTTAAGCAAACCAAATGGTAATAAAAAACACAATGAAAATTAAATTAAGAAAAAGAAAAATGACACATTTAAAATATTTTCTACAAAAATCTTCCTTCAGAAACAATGTTTCATCAATTTTTGTTGACATCCATAATAATGACAAAGTATCCTTAAATATTTTCATGTTTTATTTTCTAAATAGTATAATAAAAGCTGTCAGTTACCCTCTCCCTCTGCAAAAAATAAAAAAAGTTTATTTTTTAAAAAGAATGAAGAAGCAAAGCATCTTTTTGGGACAGTATATAGAATGAAGTCATTTAAATAGAAGGCCCACAGCATTTTGAATTTTCCCTATATGAGAAAAAAAAGAACCCCACTGCATTTTGATGAACTTTTTTCTTGAAAGCAGTGTGAGCCACTGAAGGCTAGAATATAAATGACAATAAGAGGTAAACTTAACTTGGTCAGCAAGCTAATTCACGAATAAGTTGGATGTGAAGGTATTCGAAAGCTGACATACATTCCCCATGGTAAAGAAATTCAGGATGAAAAAATGTATCTAAACTATTGATTTTGGGCAATGGGGGAAGTTTGGAATGCAGAAAAAAAATAGAATTCACATGGAAGGGGCAAGAAACTTCCCTCCACCTGAGTAGGGAAGAACAAGTTCAATGTCACTTCCCTGGGAAGGTTGCCTGTTCTCTCGGGCTGGCTGGGTCAGTAATCTCCTAATTCCATGCTTCTCATAGCTCTTCCTACTACTGTAATTTATTAACTTGTAAGTATATTAGCCACTATCATCTTTCTCAGAACATAAGCTGTTAGTTTTAAATACAAAGTTCAAAAGAGCCGAGGGGTTATGGCACTGTAACAGCCCTCCCAGACCTGGATCAAAGAGGGTTGGGTCACTCCATCACCAGCTAAGATGCAGTGTGACCTACCTGTGCATGAACTACCTATGTGTTAAAATCCTGTTGGGACACCACGGTGCAGGGCAACTTCGTATCTTTCAACTACAACAGGGATTAACTGAATCCATCAACTCTCTACTCCAATAATATCTGCATTTGACACATGGCATTTCAATTGTAGTGTACTCAATTTTCTCATGAAGACATTGATGTTGCAAGATGCCAATTAACCTAATAAATGAAGTATATAATAGGACCTAGACATTATTATTTATCTAAGCTACACTAATCTTGTTTTGGCCATCACAAAATAAAACACTGTTCTCCTTCTCCCTCATTCTCAGGGCACTTCTGGGGAAATGATCTGGTTTGCTTCCACCTCGGTAGACAATGTAAAAAGACTAATATTTGAAAGCATGGTTCAATTAAAATCTCAAAAAAAACCCCTCTTAGATTAAAGCTTCTAATTTCATCCATTTATTACCAAAGGCTTGAGATTCCCCAGGGTAGAGAGCTTCAAGCAGAGAGTGACAGTTTCGTTCCCACGGGGCAGCATTTGACCAGAGCCTGGGTTCGGACACATTGCAGCCTGGGCATTTGAGTTATGTACAGAGAGGGCAGTGACCCCGTCAGCTCACACTCTCACCATGGGGGAGACCTGCCTGCCCCTTCTCATTCCACGCTCCGTAATTGAAAGTTATGAGGCCTCTACTTCAGTTCAGAGAATCGGGAAGAGGGCTGGAGATAAAGACGGTGTCAAGCTGCTTCTGCTAGGAGGACAGATGAACAGAACCATAACTCGCCGCAGGTTTTGCCTTCCCCTCTTTCAACATTATGGCACCAGGAGAAATCCCCTCAAAGCCTGTGTGTCTGCCGTGAAAACAAAAAAGCATCTGAAAGCAGCTCTGCTCAGTCTTTCATGTGGACGCCCATCACATGGGGACCTGCTTAGAGGAGGGCTGTGACTGGGCGGAGGACTCAGATCCTGCAGCTCTAACAAGCCTGGAGGGAGGGCTGATGCTGCAGGTTGAAGACCAGAACCTGAGCAGCTGGAATGGACAGGAATCTAGGTAATTCTGTTTTGAAAGGAGTTTTATAACTTGGATTCATTCTCTGAATAAAGATTCAGGCTCCAGTCAAGGGAACAACAACAACAAAAAATAGTAGACTAGTGAAATAAATTATGTCAAATGCTAAACACAACCTGAACTTAACATGCAATAGGAGCTCAGAGAGGTTCCTCATTAATTAACCTAGTAGGCCATTTTATTTAGCTATGGTCCACGGAAGTAAACCATTATGCAATCACAGTTAGTGCGAGCCGATGTACCAAGATGTCCATTTGTTTATCTCACTTCTCTCTGTTGAAATGTATATGTTTGTATAACAGACTGGGGTTTTGTTCCCTAGGAGGTTATCTTCAAAAAGATCGAAATTAAAAAAAAATGTTTTTGCAATAACTTATAAGAAAATTTATTACACATAATAGATGTGTTCTTTTCAAGTTGGTACTTGCAGTATTTGAAAAGTGAAAGATTAAAAAATTACATTCCACATGCCCTTGGTGACTACTGAAGGAACTGAATTGATTAAACTGTCACTCAGCAGTTACCGTGGTTAGTGCTTCATTAAGCACAGATAGGCACAATACATCTTAGTCAAATACTTCTACGGGGTGCTTCGTTCTCCAGGAATGAAAGCCAAACCAAACGTATACTGTGGGTAAAAGCCCATCTCAAAAAACATCCAATTCAAAAAATAGACTTTTTATATAACGGGCAACTCTTTTATTTTTCAAATGATGAGACAAAATTGTATCTCTAAGAAGGCACACTTACAAATTAAACCCATCAGAACAAAAGCATGAAGTCCAGGTAGCTAATATAGTTGAGTAAGGCCAAGGCCCAGGGTGGCTGGCTGCTGACTTGGGAAGAGGTAGTAGGCAGGTGAGTGGAAGCCTCCTTACCAGCGTTGACATCTGAAATAGGAGTTCCAAGGGAGCTCAAGAACCCAACCACCGAACATAGCGACCAGCATCAATGCTCCAGTTACAGTGATAATTCTTGCTCACACATATTAACATAAATCTATCTCTCTTATATATATATATTTCAGTACACATATATTCTAGGATATATATATTTGTATGTAATTGTAATATAGTATATATATATAATATAAATATATAAAATATATGTATATATATTTTAATCAAATGGCAAAGCTTTTGCTTTCTGGTCCAGTTCCCTGAGCCAGAACATGGAATCACCCAAAACCCTTGTCTTCCCTTACTGCTCTCATTCCGTCATCACGTTGTCATACCCTGACTATTCCTAAATATCCCTCCATTGTGGTCTCCAACCACCATGCCCACCCCCATCCTTCTTTTGCCTCTACCTACTTCTTAAACAATGTCCTTCTCCCACCCACAAATATCAGCTGTTTCCCCAGCTGGTAGGATAGTCTATCTACAGCATGGCCTTCATGACCTTCAACCCCGGCTTTGTCAACTGCAGATGGCTTTGACAAGTCAGCCCACATAATTACCACTTTGTGACATCTTCTCTGAACCCCCACCTCTCCTCAACAATCCAAGGATAAATTTACCACCGTCACCTTGGAGCCACCAGTGTACCAACTGTATGCCTGTCTTACAGCTCATCACACTCTTTCCATCGGACCTTGAAGGCATGAATGGGTCCTTTTCATCTCTATAAGCCCCAGGACCTGACCCAGTGCCTGGTGCAAAATACATGTTCAATAAATAACTTTAAAATAACTGAGTGTGTTTCATAAACTAATCTGAGCAGTACACAAAATAAACTGCAACAGAGAAAGAAACCTGTTGTAGAACGAATAGTATTATATAAAATTAAACACTAAAGAAAAATCAGTTCAGTTAATTTCATCAAAATACCTAAACCCTAACTTGATTTATAAGTCACTCTGAAGGAATTCCAGCAGTCTCCATGGAAACCACTGGTTCAGCAGCACAATTCACTCAAATGGTAAAATTTAGAGATGGGGAATTTCAGAGAATGCCTAAGACAATGCTGTGGCTTTTACATCTAAGGAAACTGTATTACATGTTTCAATGTCTTAGTTTCAGTCTCAGAACCTGAAACCTTGACTCCGACTTTGGGGCCAATGGTCCCTTCACGATGCCGTGCTGCCTCTGCAGGTGGAACAAAGGGGTTTTATTTGGTCAGTCTGTTGAGAGCACAAAAGAAGAAAGAGAGAAAAAAAGAAGAAATAGAGGTAGCAAATTTGTTCTTGTTCCTGGTGGCATAAGTGTTATGAAAGACAAATATAATACCAAAATCAAGTCCTCAAAAATCAGGTTTGAGCACACAATGAAACTACCCTTAAAAACTAGTCTACCACCATTGCCAATGTACTGAAAACAGGCTGGCTGTCTATGTTTAAAAATGCTTGAAAACTCAAAACAGACTCCTGTAGATAACGAGAATCCTATAGATAAAGTTTTAAAATAACAGCCCCAGTTTCTATAGATAGCTGAGAACATTCAAACTGGGAACATCCAGAACCAGGCACAATTAACTTTTTAAAAAATATAAATAGGAAAAGTCTTTACCGAAAGTCTTCAACAAGTAAACAATGTAAAACCCCAAAGCTTGCATTCAATAGCAGAGAAACACTGTCTTGTACTTTGGAACAACCAAGGAAGAGCACAGCCCCATTTGATTAGTCATTTAAAATGCTACCAGTGAAAGCACTTCTCCAAGGAATAACTGCAGACCAGTCAGAATAAGAAAAAAATTAATAAGACTTGCATGTCTTTAGTTTTTGTTTATATGACAGCTGATGTAGGACAAGGAAGTCATATTATAAGATTTCTCCTGCAAATGTATTAACCCTCCTGCAAGAATGTGGGGAATTAGAAAAAAAACTGTTGATGGTTAACTATGTTAAAGGTTTTTTTAGAGAAATTATATCTAGCATATCATGAAGTGAGTAACTGAGAGAATATTTGACAACCATCTGATGTCTTAGATAATATATGCAAAATCTGAAGGCAAATACCTTTGCATTGTAAATCCTCATTGTCCATTTTTTGGTGAAGTTTGTGGGCTTCTTGAAATATTCTCAAAGACTTTCCCTGGAACATGGCTGTGTAAACTGGACATTGCACACAGACTGGAATGTGAATGAAGCCCCCTGGAGTTGTGAATAGTAGTAGCACCAGTGAGTGGTGATTGAGGCCAGGAACCAGGTCTTTTCACTGCCAAACCTCTAAAAATTCCGTAAGGTTCTGTTGAATGAATGAATGAATGAAGATATTCATATTGTGTAAGAGAGATCTTTGTGGGCAGGGGGCTGCCCTGGGAATCTGGAGGTGTGTTTGCTGCTGTTGTTTTAATTCTGTGCTACCACCAACCAGCTAGTGTGAGCAGCATAAGCAAGCCCCTTCAGAGTCTGGTGAGTGGGGTATAAAACAACCATACAACAACAGTAAAAAATCATGAATTTTTCACTGGGTTACTAAAATTCTGAAACAATTTCTAAATTGAATATGCTAGGATTAAATACATGAGACAGATGAAAATTTATATAGTTGATAATTCTTTTTAATTTGTTGAGTTTACCTTAGGCCATAAATATATTGTTTTCAAAAGCGAACCTGGTAAAAGCGAGCAATCAAGGAAGAACATTAAAGTATCGATGAGAAAGAACAGAAAACCCTTTCTATATTTCTATACAAAATGCAATTGTATATAAACACGTCATTCTTGGAGGCTGCTGTCTCACATGGAGATACAGAGAAACATAAAACGACAGAGCAAAAGATAAACAACCCATACATGCATAAAAAACCAGGAAGCTACTCAGATTCTGTCTTTACTAATTTACTCAATGCTTGTAAGACACTATGATTAAGTTTTATTTTTTAATGGAAGTTAGTAGGCTATTTCTTGGCCACTAATAGGTTATTTTAGTTAAGTTTGACTTTAATTCTTTTTCAATTATTGTATTATTTCTTTTTTACCCTTGATCGCATCTTTTACCAATAGGAATCCAAGGACAATACATTTGATGGGCAAAAAATAAAAAAATAAAACAAAACAAATATCTAAGTTTATCAGTTATATAACATGGCATCTAAAATCAATAAAGCTACTAGTACATTGAGTTATATTAATTCATACAGCAGAATACCAGTAAGTAAAAATGTGACTCTTAATGAAAATGCACTGCAGATAATGCAGTGCCCAAAGGAATTAATTCACAAATGTCACAACAGCATAGAAGTCCCCACTTCCATCCTTCAAGGAATAGTATGAGCTAGATACCCAAACCCCTTTACTAACCATAGTCACACAACAATGTTTACCCAAGCTCCCAATTTCTCTCCTATCACATTCCCATTCAATTATATCTTTCCTGGGCATATAAGTTAACAGTCTACCTTTTCACCATCTTTGGATTAGAAACTTTATATTGAGTGGAACATTTATTGAAAGTTTCAGTAATTGCTTTTGATCTTTTTGATAGCAAGCTAATATTGGATTCACACATATCATTGATCCAAAGGTCTACTTTCTACAACCAATTCTTTAAATTCATGTAAAATTTTATCTTTTTAAGAAGTATCATTTCACAGTCTATTCTCTTTCACCACTAGCTCATCAAAAAGCATATGCCTTTCTTGTCAAGTTTTTTTTTCATAAGTAAGATGCCATTATTTCATTAACACTTAAGTGATTGGGATTACAAATCTCCACCACCACGCTAAGATGCTGGCAGTCAGGCTCTTGCCTACATTTTGCTGTTTGACTCTCACCCATCAGAACCTGTAGTTCAAATCTGTGTCCAAGAAAGTCACAAATTTCTTCAGGGCAAAGACCTTAGTAGTCAATCACCCATAGTTAAAGCCACAAATATTATATTGTCACCATGAGCAGGACAGGCAGACAAATGTGTATAGATACCCCTTCTCTCCCCAAAGTGACCAAAGTGTCAGTTAAGGAATAACATTTTAAACAAGGATAAAATAAATAGATGAGGAGACAAGTGAATGAGAGAGAACCTTTTTCCAGAGCTGTGGATGAAGTTGTGGCAATCTAGGCAGACCATAGGCAGTTACATTAAAGGTAGAAATCATTAAAAAACAAATTCAAGGCCCTGGCCAGGCAGCTTAGGCAATTAGAGCACCATCCCTATACACCAAGGTTGCGGGTTCAATTCCCCTGAGGGCACATATGAGAAAGAACCAATGAATGAGTAAATAAGTAGAACGACAAATTGATGTCTCTCCCCACACTCCTTCCTCTCATTTTCTAAAATCAATGAATAAAAAAATTCAAGAAACTTTCTAAGAACTGAAACGGATATCTTTATATTTCAAATTGAAGGAAACGTACCCAGCACCAACAGAAAAAGACACATCCAAACTGAATTATCATAAAATTTTAGAACACCAGGGATAGAGAGAGCCTAAGGTTCTCCAGAGAGAAAGTACGAGAGGCACGCAAATGGGTGCAAATCAAATGGAGTCAGACTTCTCAGCAGCAATACTAGAAGCTCGGAAGAAATTAAGCAAGGCATGCAGAACTCTGAGAGGAAAAGCCTAACTACATAGTCTGTTTGAAACTTTATCAAGCATGTGTGGGAAGTAGAAGAAAGAGATTTTCAGAAAACTATGAATTTGAAAACTGTAACTCTAATGGATTCTTTCTTAGAAAACTAGAAGAAGACGACAAGGAGTTCAGAAAAAGGGGGACTCTGTAAGCAGTAAAGAAGAATCCAACCCAGAATAGACTTGAATGAAGCAACCACCTCCAGAGGTGTGAGAGAACCAATAGGATATTGAAACACTAAGAGGCTGGCCCCAGCAGAAAGCCATGACCTGCCTTAGACCTAAATGCCATTATTCCCCATAGAATTAAAAAGGTCAAGTGTTATTGAAATCTTCTGACAGTAAGATCCATGGAAGAGGAGGGGCTTCCCCATACAAGCTGTAGTCAGCCATTTCCAGAAATACAGGCTGAAAGTAGGGAAGAATTAGGAAAGAATATTCCATCTCCCTCTCTTCCCACTTGTCCATTGCCTGAACTCAACTGGAATTATAGCCAAGACAGCTTGGAGGATGTTGGATGTATTCCCTAGGGGCTGGCCATCCAGGACACAGGGCAGGACAGAAGAGGGTGGAGAACAGACTTGAAGAGAAAGAGAATAACCAACTTAGGACCTACAACAACAGGAGAGGGGCAGGCAGAAGTTGAAAGATGGCAGCTGTGCTAAAGTGAGAAATCGAAGCGCTGAGAGAGCAAAACTCCAAGGAAAAGTTTGACAGAGCAATGGCAAGAAAATTAAATGGGACTGAGGATTTTGCTGATACATTTGAGCATTTGGAATTTTTTCATACATAATTAACGTATCTCTCATACCTATAAATAATTAAGAATAAGAACAAAGACAACTAATAAAAATCAGAGACAATTATAAAGTCTAGGAAGAACAAAAGGTTATATAAGAAAATATACACATCATGAACACTAGTTGACTTAAGTATGAATATTCACATATTAATGTTTCAAAATGTGATATAGCCTCTATATTGGGAGAATGGGGTGAGCTGGGGGGCAGCTGATGGAAGAAAATTAAACCTATATTTATCATAACACCTACCTAGTAGATAACATCTAAAAACAGTAAATCAATATATAGCAATATAAACAATTATTTAAGACATATAGAGGTAGACACGAAAAGAGCTGAAAGTAATTTCTGGGAAATTAGAGGGTGAGCATGAGTGAGGCAGGAAATTACTATTTTTGCTACTGCTACTGTTGTGGCAGCTATTAATTATTAGTTATACCTGAAATTGGTTTCATTGTCAGAGTTTTCTGATAAGGACACTGAAGATAAAGACGGTTAACGGATGTGGTCAACCAAGGTCACGTGGGAAGGTCTGGAGGCGACAGAATCTAATTTAGGCTTCCAATGTGTCCTCTGCTACAAGACTGACTCTCCTTTACACAGCAAACCACGGACATGACCAGAGAACTGATTTCTACATGAATACATACACAACTTAAAACACAAAAGGTGCCAGTATACACCCAATGTTCTCTAAACTTTGAGCACTAATTTAGGTATTTACGAATTAACCCCTCTCCTCCCCACCCTCGCACACATGATGAGAGCATCCTGGACCAAATTTCTAAGTCTTTAGACAGAAATGGTATGCTGATTTCTTAAAAACCTAATACAGCAGCTTCTATTGTCTTTAGTATATCCTGTAACACCCTTGGATGCTATACAGGTACACTTGGACTTATTGTGCTTCACAGATGTGTTTTTTACAAATTGAGGGCAAGGCCCTCCACCAGCAAAACATGTACAGCTCGCATTAGTGCGATACTTGCTTTGTTGTGGTGGTTTAGAAACACACCTGCAGTATCTCTGTGGCATGCCTGTACTCCAATAAAAATGCAATGTATTTTGCTTGGCTGATAGACTAAAACCAAATAAGAACATTATTCTCAACATTTGTGGAGTCTTATATTTCTTAAAGAATTTCACATTTAAGCATCTCTTCCTATTCTCACAAACCAGTGAAGCAGGTGAGTATACTAAGGGCTATCTCAGTATCATGAAAGTTAGTAATGGGGATCAGCTATTTAAAACCCACCCAAAAACTAATTTGTGGGTTCCAATTACTTTGCCAACATTGATAAAAACAGGGACATTTTTATGCAAAAAAATGATTTGTAGTGAAAACTACATACAATGCCTCACTTTATATATTATTATTCAGCAAACATCACTAATGAGTGACCAAACATATCCACTGAAAACACACACTGATAAACAACATGGGCTGTGAAAACCATACCATGCTAAACTTTTGACAAAAATAGAATTGCTTCCCTTCAGCACGCCAAAGCCATCGCTATATTCTGCACTTCAGCAGCCACTCAATAATACCAAAAAAATCTAATGTTAGAGAATTGCAGTTTTGGAGAGTATTCATTATTAATCAATGTTACAGAAGTTTCCCACAAGAAATTTGACTTTGTAGCCAGCACTCCTGTGTTGTGAATTAAGCACTCACATGCATGAGGTCTCTTCTGATTACTAGTACTTAACGAATTACTGCTCCAGTGCTTTATGAGAAAGATGACCACATGTCACGGTTAAATCTCTGTTTTTACATCTACTGTTCTGGCAGAATTATTATTAATTTTCAAAGGTACTCTGGAATATTTGATGTACTATATGGTCACCCTAATTTTAAGACACGTAAATAGTACGGGTGGACTCAGAAACCACCGCTGCCACAACGAGCTCAGCTTTCAAGCACCCAGAGGCCCGCTGCCTGCCGCCTGTTCCTTCGTTGGACGTCAGTGACGACATGGCAAGTCACCTGGCTTGCGTACTATTTGAGAAGCTCTCCAGAGCTCTTAAAGAGTCTTTTGACCAATTCAACCTTCTTTGGATCTTACAACCTGATTAATTATAAATGTGTAAATAGTGTTGACGGCTAGTTGACTTGATGTAGCTCATGGACTCAAATGTTCATTCTTACCAGTACTTTTTTTTCAAATGGACTCATTCATTTTAGCAGAAGTGATAAAACAGTAATGGTTAGGAGGTGGGAAAATACATGCCAGCAAAGATATTGGTCCCATAAAATGTGTTCCATCCAGTGACTCATGGTTTAAATTTATTTTCAAGAACCTCCTCCTTGATACAACTATATAATACAGAATACTAATGGCAGAGGGAAGGCAGTCCTCAAGGCTGCTGAGTGAGAGTGAAAGCCATACCCTTTCTCTGAGGCACACAAAGGATTCAACATGACCCAGAGCACAATCTAAATTAAAAAACAGGAATTTTACTGTATTTATGCCTTTGAATAACTTTACTAGTAAAAGAAAAACCAATGTCTTACAATCTTATGCAATATGTTGTGAAGGAAAAGGCTTCGGAGTGGGTTAGCAGTAAATTCAGATGTTGGCTCTACTCACCAACTATATGACCTTGCTTACTATCTTACTTGGTTGGCCTGGGTTTTGCTCTCTTCCACTGTTTGATGGTACATAATTAAAATGCATGAGAGCTTAGAATACAGTTTGTGTTCAATAAAAGTGTCTACTATTGTTATTATTATTACTATTACTTATGTTAAACTCTATTTTTATTGCCACTCTTACTCAATTACTCAAGTCAGGACTTCACATGTAACACATTTATTTTCAGGATAAGGGCTATAGTAGGATCCATCTATGATTCTCTCTCTTAAAACACTGGTAAACAAACCTGAGTCTTCAAAAACCTCATTTTATTACATAAATTTCCTTCATCCAAGAGAGATCATTGAGAATGATGGCAACTCTGTATGTTGCCAGTATGTATGGTAACCAAGCTTACTGAATGAAAAACAATGCTGAATGGCCTTATAATAGTCAATGAATAGGCCATTTCTTTTCTGATATATGTAAAATCAATTTTGATGCAGATGCATTTCTATATATTAAGACTGGTATGGAAATTTTTTTCTAACCACCCAGCTGCTACAATGTTAAATAAATTAATTTTAATCTTAAATCAGAGATGGAATACAAAAAAGGGTGATTTAATATGCAATCTCATTACATTTGACAGGCTTATTCATAAATGATTTGCCCCACATTTTGACACATGTAGTTAATATGTTAATTAGCTTTCAAACAGATGAGGAGAGGAAGGAACTGACACACTATCATTCTTCACACAGCATGTTGGGAAGTACGGTGCATGATACCACGAGGTAGTGTTAGTAAATATGGTGGCCCCCCAAAGCACTGGGATCTTGACGAGATAATTATTTATTAGCTAAAGATAACTTAGTCACCTTATGTTAAAATTAATCCCTTCAAATAATCCCAAGTGACCTTCTGCTTTAGAAAATAAATGCTACTCTAAGCATATTTACAAGCTTCGATAAAGGAATGGAAAGCTTGTTTAGAGCAATGACCTCCATGGTTAGAAGAGAACTTCCTGACCAGGGAGGAACGAACTACCCAGATCAGCTGCCTTTCACCTCTGCACTTCTCTTAATATGGTTTTCAGCACTTGGTAAGCCTCTTTGGTTTAGAAGCTTAAAGGCGATTTCCTACACTTTGACTTTCAAAGAGTTATAAAATCCAAGAATTAGGAGAAGTTATACACAAGACAATGTCCAATTTGATTCCTCTGCCTCCTTCATGGAGGGAGACCGAGGTATCAGAAACGATCTTGCTTGGTGAGCACTCAAATCGCACAGCATATTCACACCCACCACAGGGCTGGAGACCTCGAGCAGTAAATGATAATGCAGTGAGCTGATTTCCCTCCCTTGCTGCCAGTGTTAATGCATATGTGTCTTCAGTAATAGTTTTATTGCCTATGGCTATTAAATAGAAAACTGGAAAATGCAATACTATGTAGGAATCATTAGGTTTTAGTTACTACCCTACTGCCCCAGGATAGTAAATGAACTGTAAAACTCGCCTGAAACTGTTGCCACCTGCCTCCCTGCTAGTGTCCATGGGTTAATATTTGCACTTTTCTTTGGTGCTGCTGAGCCATGACTCAATTACAGCCCCATTTCTAGATCTTCATGTAACCAGCATTGATGTCACTGGTCATGCAAAAATCAGTGCCTTGTGAACTTCCCTCTCACTGGAAAAATACATATATTTTACCTGATTTATAGGATAATAACAAAATGGCTTTTAGAAAATGGCTTGGAACGAAATCAGATGCAGAATGACAGGCATAGCATTGACATAACTCAGATTTTAGGGCTTGGGAATGAAGAGCCAAGAAGCATAGGAAACAGCTCAAACAACACATTTATTTCTTGCTTTTGCCAATAAATAATTTTTGCATGCAGACAAAAGGGCATTTGGGGTCTACTATTTTGTATCGGTTTTCCTCCCTTCAACTTAAGTAGCAGTCTTCTTCTTATGCTTCATTATGTCTGTTCAAAGCAAATGGGCAGAAAGTGCCCAAGCCTTCTTCCTTAAGAGAACGAGCACACATGTGCACACACAGGCAAAAGAAAAAATGGGAGGTGTGGAGGAAGACAAAGACTGCAGATCAAATACTAATGATCAGAAACAGACGTATGAGCAAGTCACAATCCATGTGGCTCTCTGTAATGTAAACAGCACTTTTAAGGTTTGGGAAAAATTAGCCAATAGTGTATAAAAAAACAGCTTCTTCTGATTATGAGGGTAGAGTCTTCACGGAACTGCCAAGCACTATGACAAAACTGGCTCCAAGCCACACATGTTTCCAAACTATGTCCCATTAGCAGAGTCCTTAACTGACCTCACTGAAAGGAAATCCAGAATTTCCATACCCAAAAAACAGAGAAAACCACTCTATAACTCAAGAATATTAAGTAATGATCACGTGCACAAGCCTACTATAAAGCATAAGGTAGAAGGAACGAAGGGAATTGGAAAGTAACTAATATCTTGATGCATTCTTTAACTTTTATTTACAATTTTCTCCTCTATTACGGCTAATGATCAAAATGTCTATTTTGCCCAAGCCCCTGTCTTGAGGGGAAAAAATTCCAAAGAAAACCAACAAAGAAGCCAGGAAGTGGGATGAAAAAAATGATTAGCTCAGCTCCTCAATGAGATGGTCATCTTTCCTCTCAGTGTGCTGGGACATGCATGATGGTATTAGATGTATTATAAGGCATCACAAATTTACGGCAATGGATCTTAGGCTGCTTGATGACAAAGCTCTTTCATAGCTTTACTGAAAGCTAACAATCTACACCCCATAAAAATAAATATGTCCATGTGTACACAAAATATTGCATATAATTTCAGTGGTTTCAAAGATCCCGAAATTCTACTCCTAGGGGGTTTGCTGGAACCTAAATTAAGAAAAATCTATGCTGTGCCCTACATCACAAGGAACTTATTTTCCAACCATAAAATATCTGAATCACAAACATAAGGGAAGAAGCTAGACCTCATCACAGCCAAATTTGCTAAAAGCCAAGATAACTGAGGGCAGAGCTGTGAAGTAAGCACAAGGCAGTAAGACAAACAAAATGTGCTACAGTTTTATTGAGGTCATAAACATTATATGAACATGTAGCTGAATTCTGTATATGGGCACAGTCATTCATGGAAGATGCTTCCTGCTAGAAAATAACCACATGCTATTGTGAACTGTTTTGTTTTAAATACAGTTGAAAGTCTAGAAAGGGATTTTTTTTCTATTAATAAAGGACATTCTCAGCAGTCACTAGTAAGCCTTTCCTGAGTGCTAAAAATTATTCTCTTACTTGGTTATTTGATTTAGATTACACTGGACGGGGAACTCATTTGCATTTCTTTTTCCTTTCTTTTTTTTTTTACTAAATCTTTAAAATCTACTGGTATTTTATTTATTTATTTTCTTTAAATTTAAAAAATTGATTGTTGTTCAAGTACAGTTTTCTGCTTTTTACTCCCATCCCAGCCCACCCCACCTTCATTTGTATTTCATCATTAATAATAATTATGCATTAAATCTCACCAGTCTCCAGGCCTCCTGTTACAATTGATTTTTAAGTTATGCTAAACCATTGTCTGAAACTGAGACTGTATCGAATTAAATTTACTGTGAACCTTTCAAAGAGTAGTTGTTTTATTTTAGATAATTGGTACGAACAGTTCTCAGAAGCACACTGCACCAAATTTAGTGCCTGTCAGTGACAGTGACACCAAAATTTTCAGACCACTTATGTGAGCTTTGTTGTGAATTGAAATGTGCTTGCTACTACTTCCAACCCATACTGTTGTTTGGAGATATAAATATACATCCTTGTTATACAATAGAGCTATAAATTAAGACCCTCAGGGGGAAAAAAATCACCACACTGACAGTTAGAAAAATGTCTCTGCTCCTGTCCATCAAGAACCATTACCAGACCCCATCTGCAAGGCAGTCTCTGATTAGGGAAGAGTCCCAATCATGTTTTTTAAAAGTCCAGCATCATTGCCACACACAGGCAAACACTCCTCCGCCATTAATCTTCATTCAGACTGTTAGAATGTTTGTCTAGTCTTGACCCTGACCAAGCACCAGAGAGAGATTAGCTAGAGAAAAGCTTCCATTTCTCACCACATGTCAAGGCAGGTGGAATACTCTGTGGAGCCCAGGAGGACATCTGGAGGTCTGTACCATAGGGTAACCACTTCATTGGAGTATGTGTGGCTAGGGACCGATTTTGCTCTTGCAAGACCTGTGGGTTACATAAAACATAAAGAAGTTTAATAGGCATTAATGGGACAAGGGAATTTAAGTTTGAATCTTCACAGTTTTAAAAGGTCAAACATGACACTGTAATACAGAATTATGAATTCGATGTCAAGGTTACAAGAAAAGTCTACCCGTTTGAAGCACATGCTAATAAATCATTTGCATTCCTAATAAAGCATCAAGAATTTAATAAAATCCCAGGAGAGTGAACAAACAATTCATCAACGATTAGATATGACACAGAAGCACAGAAATCTTCTGGACTTTCCAAAGAAGGTGTCACGGAGCTTTAGTTCCAAGAGTTATAAATAATGTTATTAGAGAGACTTCCATATAGCGAGACTGCTCAGTGCCCTTAGTTATCCTACCGTGTGCTGTGAATCTGAAAGAAGAGCTATGACAGTTTTCTGAAGGGATGTTCCCCAAACTCCTTTTGGTTTCAGCCTTCTGCCAAACACTCACTAGGAAATGCTACCTGGGAAGCTCATCTGAAAACTACCTAAATAAATAATTATAAAGGAATATAGTTAAGTCAATTAAAATGTTTTCTAAGAATTTTTTTAAACTGGGAAAATGGTCATAGTACAGTGATCCCTCACCTATCTCGGGAGTTACATTCCAGAGACCCCCACAATAGGTGAAAATCCTCGAAGTAGCAGCGTTATATTTATTTTATTATTTATATATAGTTTAAGGTTTTATAAACCTTTCCTACACTCCTATAAACCTTTCCCATTCTCTTATTAACCTTTCCCACACTCTTATAAACACTTCATATGCTCTTAAACACTTTTTATACTCTTAAACCTACATAATTTTAACATATGAAATTCTATATGGGTACTCACCTGTGAAGTATACCAGTCATCCCTTGCTATATCACGGTTCACTGTAGCCCGCGATCAGTAATATGACTGTAATATGTTAACCGATCATGTATGTGCAGTCTGCCCTCACAATCATAAATACTTATGCATAGGGAAAAGAATGACAGAAAATATATTTTTCCAAGTTTTCTACAATGACTGTACTTCTTTTGAAAACACAAAATTGAGAGATGTTATTTTTAAAAGAATAAAAACTGTGTGACAGCCTCCTACCTGGGTGTGAAGCGTTAGTTGCTACTTTGGTGCTGAAAGCACATGTAACATCTTCATAGTATTTTACCATAAAAATTCATTTTCATGTTCTGCTTATTTAAATTGTTATGTAGTACTTAGAAATGTGACTTCTTCCTGTTTATTAAACACTTGGTATTCCCTTTAGTACATTCTATGTACATGTTAAAATTAATAGAACAGCTGGTGAGAAAAAAATTTCTAATTAATTCAACTATGTTCACAGTACCTCAATTTTCCTACAATGTAGTTTCTATAATGATACAAAGGCATGTTATAAATTGGTTAATATCTGTAAGTATTCCATACTACAATGTACAGATCATAAACACACATACATAAATATATGTGGTCCCCAACTTTTTTTCACATAAATAGAATAGCTTTTTGATAACAGATTTCTGAAACCTCTACTCCTTTTCTTTTTTAGTTTGTGGTAATTAGACAGTTATACACTTATGAAGTGGAAACCCCGATAAGTCCAGTACCTATCTGATACCACACATAGTTACTACATTATTATTGACTATATCGGCTATGCTGTACTTCACATTCCTGTGACTATTTTTATAACAGGTGATTTGTACTTCTTAATCCCTCTCATTTTTTCCCTGCAAGTTTTTTTCCTACCTCAATTCAGGCAAAACTGAAAAACAGGACAACAGTGAGGGTCCTTGTGCTTCCAGAATTTAGTAATCCCATCAAAAGGTCTAGTTCCTCAAACGAGCATGTTTCTGTACAGAGAACAAACAGCTCAGCACCAGTCCTGAAATAGGACCTGACTAGTTCCATATGCTGTTGTCAAGTCAAAAGGGACGCCGAAGACACCCAAGCTGGCTTCCCTTGGCTTTCCTAAGGCCCTGTGACAGAAAGCAAGGCCAAAGGGGTGGGAGAAGGAAAACATCTGAGCTTTTCTTTGACAGTTCAGAAAACCAGGCAGTGATAGAAAATTATGATTTTCCCTGTTTTAAAGGAAGAACGAACGTGACCTGAAAATAACTTAGAAATAGTATAAATCTAAAAATTATATATGATTTCAGGTCCATTATGTGCACTCTGACTATAAGTTTATAAAACTGGTTAAATGTATCTGGAAAATATAATTAGAAAAGGCTTTGTCTACATTATTTTCCTCCTTCCCATATGTTTAAGTCAAGGACTGCCCAAACTCTATTCATGTGGGCCACATAATTTCCCAAATTAACAGCAAAAATGAGTTTTCCATTTCTAACTCTTCAATGTGTTAAGACAGTTTCTTCTTAAAATAATTTCCATGTAAAGGTACCATGTATTAAAGAATGTTATAATTTTAAGATATGGTCTTTTGCATTGTTTGAGAAAACATATCATCCTACTTTAATAAAATCAATTAAAACTGTTTCTTGTGGGAAGTGTCCTATATCTTGATAAACGAAAGACTTTCACCCTATTAATATTGCTGTTCAGTTAAAAAGATAAATAAATCCCACAACTTTTCAGGGAAGGAGCAAATTATTAAAACAATGACTCAAAAACAAGAAAGTATACTTTGAAGTAGGAATATATAACTGCACTTTTTACAAATATTTTTAGTAAAGATATTGTTAGGTATTTATATAGTTCATGCATCAAAACACACTTACGCATGCAAAATTTATTGAACTGCATCTTCCAGCTGAAGGAAAACTGTAGGACAGGATTAATTAGCACAGCATGTGTGAAAGCTTTCTTTCTCTGGTCCTTGTCAGTTGCTATGGTTACACTACAGGAAGAGAGCTACACTACCTTTTAAAGAGGATGAAATTCATGGGTTATTATCAAAACTTCTAGCATTAATGTTTAGTGTGAATTAAAAGTCAAAAACAGCAGAGTGAAATGCTAACCAGATGAGTCCAGGTTACGTGCATGCTGCTGCCTTGGCTGAGTGGGTGTGCACGTGAGCAGGTGTGTGTTGCTATGGACACCTAGAGTGGTTTGATTAACAACTGAGTATCCAACTTTAAAATGTTACCATTTCTAACAGTCAAAGACCTTAAGTACAGTTAAAAAAATCCTGCTATTCAAGCCCTGTTGCCCATTATTCAAAAGTGGGCAACCTCTGAATAATAGCTAACACAGCAGAATCTTAGATTTCCAGAAGAGTTCAAAGCTTTATAGTTCACCTCCTTACCCAATGAAATAATTCATTTTCATACATATTTAAGATGGTTCTCCAACGTCTTCTGCTGCCCTGAGCCTGGTTCTGCCCTCTTGCAGGGACACAGAATAAATCACATGGCTTCTAACATTTGCCCTAAACTGACCCGGCATCCAGCCTCAATCGATGCAGTCTCTCCAGACCTTATCTTAACAGCTCTCTCAGCTGCAGTGGACTTGACCACTCTTCTTCTTTTAAGTCTACTCCCGTGACTACTCAGATATAGAAGTTAACAGGAGTGACTTGGCCTCTTCCTGGGATCTTCTTCTATATGCTGGTTTTGTCTAGGGTTTTATTTCAAACCAGCTCTTTCTCAAATGTATACACTCTGTAGGTAACTGTGGCTAATGCCCTGTTTTGACTGTCATGGACAGTGATTTCTCATAAGAGTTCATCTCCAGCTTCTATTTGTCCATGGGCTTCAGATCTGGGTCTATCCAAGTCCTCAACAGACACAGGAACAAGGATACCCTGCAGGCACTCCACACAACCCCAACCATAAGCCCCTACGGCCATCCCCACTGTGAATACAGGCATCTGCCCTGAGTCCGGAAGTAAAGACTTTTCACTAGTCAACTGTCACACGTTCCCAAAACAGTAAAAGTTTGTTTTAGCCATACACAGATATACATTGGATTTTATATTCCCTGTATAATTATTCTTTCAAATTCCAATCTATCCTTTTTGCAGGTGGTAAAATTGCTTAGAGACTTTGAGTACTATCTCCAATGCTATGAAGAAAAATCACCAAGCCCAGGTTAGGAGCTCAAGAATGATAATGCCCATATGTCTACCTTGACTAAGGGATTGAAAAAGAACTGGTAATAATGGCAAAAGCTATATGAATTTGCAAAAATTAGCTAAAATAAGATACAAAGGAGCATCTTTCACAACCTTAGTCTCTCCAGAGACTGGGCCACTGTTTGGTGCTTGTCATTGGTTTCTTTTGTTGGTGGTGGTGGTTTTTATTAGAGCAACTCCCATACTGCTCTTTCAACACACTTTATTCTCCAAACTAAACAACCAGGAAAAACGGTTTAGCTCTTAGTTCATCACAAAATCAATATGTCTGAACCAGGGGCTCCTTTCTTCACAACAGGAATCCAAACAGATGTGAATTATTTGGGTAACAGTTTACCACCTGGCAGTTAGGCGAGAAAGGGAGAGACTTCCCTGCAGGAGGGCAGAGGGAGGCTTTTCCATTTCCTTCCCATGCCACAGTCCTGGGGGCCGACCAGCAGTTTCCTCTTTCACACCAATTTTTTACGCAGTCCTCTCCCTTCTACGGAATTTACATTAAGTATCTTAGGGTGTACTAAAGCTGTTTCAAAATCCTTTATTGACGCTCTTAAAGTATATCAATAAGCAACCACCAAAACAAAACAAAAAGATTTTTTCTGGTGTTTTCTCGAGTTCTGGCTTTAACCTCTTTCCTCCAAGCTTGACAAATTCTCCTGAATGATCTGATTTAATCCTGTGGCTCCAGCTACTCTCTACATGCTGATGATCTCGAACACACTATCTTTAAAATTAATCTTCCCTAATCTTTACATTTCTACATAAAAAAGAGCCACTTGGATCTTCCATGGCTATCTTGAACATAACTCACCACTAATCTTTATCTATCTATTCATAAAAGCCAAAAGTCTTGTTTCATTTCAGGCTCCTTCTACTTAAAAAATTATAAAAATCAGTGGATTTTACTTTATAATTTCCCTCTTTTCTTCCTTGTCCTTAGGCATTCCTCATCATCTCTTACTGGATTGTTCCACTAGCCTCATGTCTGTCCATGGCAAATAGTTATCAACTTCAAAATACCTTCTAGCTCTAGACAATAAATTATCTACATTTATTAACATTAATTTTACTGACAAATCAAAGTTTAATGGAAACACTTTAAAAATTTTAAAATATGTTTGCTGATTTTAGATAGAGATGAAGGGGTATAAAGAGAGAAAGAGAGAGAGAGAGAGAGAGAGAGAGAGAGAGAGAGAGAGAGAGACATCAATATGAGAAATATCGATTGGTTGCCTCCCCTATGAGCCCCAACCAAGGACCAAACCTGCAACTTAAGTATGCGCCCTGACCGGAAATCGAACCCCCAGCCTTTGGGTGTACTGAACAATGCTCCAACTGAGCAGATGGGCCAGGGCTGGAACACTCTTCATTGTGAAGAATAATAAAAGACTTCAATGCCCAATATTCCCCGGTAAGCACTATGAAAGTTAGACATTCACCAATTTTTGCCCCATATTTACCATCACAGGAAGCAGGAAATGAGGGCATTTTAGGGCCAAGTCTCTGCTTTCTCATACTGCTGATCACAGAACAACATGGGCTTGAACTGTGCAAGCCCACTTATATGTGTTTTTTTTCAATAAATACTGTAAATATATTTTCTCTTCCTTACAAGTTTCTTACTTTCATTTTTCCTCTAGCTTACTTTATTGTAAGAGCACAGTTACATGCACACACAGGGTGGGGCAAAGGTAGGTTTACAGTTGTGAGTACATGAAACAGTCTATTCTTGTATTATTATTATTTATTATTAATAATAATAATTATTAATTATTATGGTCCACCATATGGACAGTGTTAACCTACTTTTGCCCCACCCTGTATATATATAATCAAGCAAAATATGCATTTTGACTGTTATGACTAAAGCTTTTGGTCAGCAGTAAGCTATTAATTGTTAAGTTTTGGGGGAGTCAAAAGTTACATACAGATTTTTAACTGTGTGGGGGTGTTGGTGCCCCAAGTCTCTACATTGTTCAAGAGTCAAGTGCATTTAACAACATGGTGTTGTTGAAATTGGAAAAAAGTTTTGAGAATAGAATTAGATATTTTTCTTTCTTTGAATGCAACCTTTTTGGTTTGTTTGTATCCAGACTTCTACTTTAACAGAAACTACTCTTACAGGATAACAAAATCCCTTAAAAATGTTTTGATTGGCACTTCTCAGAGTCTTTCAACTGAATAAAAGGGGTTTTTGAAAATCAAGTCTAATAAAATAAAATCAAGTCCAGAAGACATTTAAACATGTTAAAACAATGTTTCTTTTGCTCTGATTTTATTTAATCATCTTTGAAATTTTTTAAGTAAAGCCTAATTTCTGGCTATCTTAAAGAACATAGATTTTTTTAATATATAACAGAAATTATCATAAAATTTTAATTCATTCTAAATAAGAAAAAATATTCAAGTAATTAGATTTCATATATAGAACATTTTTATTTTTTTCTATTTTGTATAGAAGATAAAAAATATGCTTCTTTGGTAAACACTGCTTTAAATGAAATTAATAGGTGTGATGGGGAGATCAATTAGTCAAAATTCTTTGGCTGAACACCATATAAGGAACATGCCTTTTTTGATCAGAGCATTAGGCTACATATTGGAAGACTTATAATATGAAAAAACTAAATTCCTAATAGTGGTTTAGACACCTTTATGTCTCCTTGATGAAGTCACTTAAGCAGTCTCGCTTATGTTATATGTAAAATAATGAGGCGGAGGTCAAAGTCAGCAAACTATGGCATATAGGCCACTTACTGTTTTCTTTGAAGACAAATTTTGCTGACACACAGCTACACACATTCCTTCACATACTGTCTATGACTGCATTTGCACTAAATAGCAGAGCTGAGGAGATGACAGATACATAAGGCTACAATAAATAGTGTCTGGCCTTTTAAGAAAAAAATGTGCTGACCCATGGGCCAGACAGGAAACTCCAGAGTCTATCCAACTACAAGCATACCTCATTTTATTGCACTTCACTTTATTGCACTTCGCAGAGGTTTTTTTTTTTTTTTCAAATTGAAGGTTTGTGGCAACACTGCAAGAAGCATGTCCATTTGCACAGTTTTTTCAATGGCACTTGCTCACTTCATGTTCTGTGTCACATTTTGATAATTCTCACACTACTTCAAACTTTTTCATTATTTTTATCTTTGTTATGGTAGCCTGTGATCAGTTACTTTTGATGTTACTTCTGTAATTGTTTGGGGGCACCAAGAACCTCACCCACATAAGGCCAAAAAGTTAATCATTAATGTCATGAGTGATCTGACTGCCCCACAGACCAGCCATTCCCCCATCTCTCTCTCACTCCTCGGCCTCCCTATTCCCTGAGACGCAACGATATTAAATTAGGCTAATTTTAATGGCCTACAATGGCCTCAGTGTTCAAGGAAAAGGAAGAGTCACATGTCCCTTACTTTAAATCAAAAGCTAGAAATTACTTAGTGAGGAAGGCATGTCAAAAGCCAAGACAGGCTGAAAGCTGGGCCTCTTGTTCCAGTCAGCCAAGTTGGGAGTGCAAAGGAAAAGTTCTTGAAGGGAATCAAAAGTGCCACTGTAGTGAACACATGAATAATAAGAAAGCAAAACAGCCTTACTGGGGAAAGTTTTAGTGGTCTGGATAGATCAAACTACCCACAACATTCCTGTAGGCCAAAGCCTAATCCACTGCAAGGCCCACACTCTCTCCCATTCTGTGAAGACTGAGAGAGGTGAGAAGCTGCAGAAGGAAAGTTTCAAGCTAACAGAGGTTGGTTCATGAGGATTAAGGAAAGAGGCCATGCCCATAACATAAAAGTGCAAGGTGAAATAGCAAGTGCCAATGTAGAAGCCGCAGCAAGTTATCCAGAAGATTTAATTAATGAAGGTGGCTACACTGAAAACACATTTTCAATGTAGACAAAATAGCCCTATATTGGAAGACGATGCCATCTAGGACTTTCAAAGCTATAGAGAAGTTAAGGCCTGCCTTCAGAGCTTCAAAGGACAAGCTAACTCTCTTTGTCAGGGGCTCATGCAACTGGTGACTTTAATGTGAAACCAATGCTTGTGTAGCATTCCAGAAGTACTAGGGCCCTTATGAATTATGCTATATCTACTCTGCCTGTGCTCTGTAAATAGAACAACAAAGCCTGAATGACAGCACATCTTTTTACAACATGGTTTACTGATGTTTTAAAGCCCACTGTTTCAATCTACTTCTCAGAAAAAGATTCCTTTCAAAATACTACTATTCACTGACAATTGCCCTGGCCACCCAAGAGCTCTGATGAAGATGTAAAACAAGATTAATGTTGTTTTCATGTCTGTTAACACAACATCCATTTTGCAGCCTAAGGGTCAATGAGTAACTCACCTTTCAAGTCTTATTTATTTAGGAAATACATCTTGTAATGCTATAGCTGCCACAGATAGTGATTCCTCTGATGGACCTGGGAAAAGTACATTGAAAACCTTCTGGAAAGGATTCACCATTTCAGAGGCCAGTAAGAACATTTGTGGTTCATGGGAAGAGGTCAAATATATGAACATTAATAAGAGATTGGAAGAAGTTGATTTCAACCCTCATGAATGACTTTGAGGAACTCAAGGCTTCAGTGGAAGAAGAAACTCAAGATGTGGTGAAAATAACAAGAGAACTAGAATTAGGAGTGAGCCTGAAGATACGACTGAGTTGCGGCAATCTCATGATAAAACTTGAATGAAGAGTTGCTTCTTATGCAGGAGTGAAAAAAGTAGTCTCTTCTGAAGGAAATCTACTCCTGATGAAGATGCTGTGAAGATTGTTGAAATGAAGACCAAGGACTTAGATATTATGTAATATCTAAAGCCGTGGCAGAGTTTCATAGGATTGACTCCAATTTTGAAAGAAGTTGTACTGTGGGTAAAAGGCTATAAAACAGTACTGCATAATAGAAATTATTTGTGAAAGGAAGAGTCAATCAATGCTACAACCTTCACTGTTGTCTTAAGAAACTGCCACAGCCACCCCAGCCTTCAGCAACCTCCATGCTGATCAGTCAGCAGCTGTCAACATTGAGGTAAGACCCTTGACCAGCAGAAGGATTACAGCTCACTGAAGGCTCAGATAATAGTTAGCATATCAAAGAAATGAAGTATTTTTTAATGAAGGCATGTACATTGTTTTCTTATACATAGTACTATTACTGGACACTTAGTAGATTGTAGTATAGTGCAAACATAACTATTGTTTTATCATTTACAGTTTGTGTATATAAATATTTTATTGGTATATTGCAATAAATTGGATAAAAATAGAGATATGACTGGAATTCATAACCAGAATCCATGATATTAGTTGTACATATGCCAAAATAGCCTTATTATTCTCAATGGATGATGTTTAATCATTTTAATGTATTTTAACTTACAACAGTACAGAATACAATGGTGCCTTTTTATACCAATGTAGTTAAAAAGATGTTATGTCAAATAAAAAGGATTCTTCTGCTATGTGAAATAAGCCAGAGAAAGATAAATTCCTTATGATTTCACTTATATGTGGAATCTAAAGAACAAAATAAAGCAACAAACAAAACAGAAACAGACTTGTAGCTACAGAGAACAAACTGATGGTTGCCAGAGGGGAGAGGAGTTGGGGGCTGGGTAGAAAAGGTGAAGGGATTAAGAATCTACAAAATAGTCATAGGGATATAAAGCACACCATAGAGAATATAGTCAATAATATTTTAATAACCATGTGTGGTGCCAGGCGGGTTTCAGAATTATTAGGGGGATCACTTCATAAATTATGTAATTGTCTAACCACTATGCTGTACATCTGAAATGAATATAAAATAATACTGAATGTCCAACTGTAATTCAAAATTAAGGAAATAAATGAACTTTTTTTAAAAAAGGAAAGCAAAGTGAAGGCACATTCTAACATAAATGTAGCATGTGTATGCACTGGGAAACCAGAAAGTTCGTGTGACTCGCTGCCTTGTGGTGGTCCGGAAGTGAGCCGGCAGCAGTGCCTCCGACGTGTGCCTGTACCAAAGCTCAGTGACTCTGAGAAACTATTACTAAAAATCTTGTTCATTAAATGTACGCAGGTCATATGTGCTTAAGTTCTTTATAAAAGCCCTTAAATAATTTCGCCTCAATGATCCTATCGCATCACATCTGCATTAGCCGAGAATGCAAAATCATTTTCAATCAACTGTATGTGACTATATCAGCATTTTCACAGTTCACTGGTTTACATTTCATTTTGTAGTTTCTGCTGCTCAGTTTATGAAATCTGGTGTTATTATTCTAAGACTGGATGACAACACAATAAAGAAAATTAATTTCATAACCTGACAAAATCAGCAATTTTGATGAATTTCGATCGTTCATGCTGATTTGTTTCCAACTTTTTCAAATTAAAAATAAACCATTCTAAATTCATCATAAGAATCTAAGTTTCAAATCAAGACAGAAGACTCAAAACTTTCATGTCATTTGCTTATAGATTAATGTGTACCCCAAATATTATATAAGTATGGACCTGTATGTGTTAAAGAGAGATTATTAACTGAATGGTCACATACATAACTAAGTCAAATGACACACAAATAGTTATAATTTTATGCCAGAAGTATGCTTTGAACTTAATAGGAAAGGAGCCAACCTACGAAGATATAAATTACCACATGTACATGACATTTGAGATGACAATATATGCTTCAATTTTTTTTTTAGTTTTTATAAAAAGAAATTAGAGTGAGTGGCTTAGGAGAAAGCATTCCCATTTCCTTCCTAAACCACTCAATTAAAAACGAAGTGTGTGTGTGTGTGTGTGTGTGTGTGTGTGTGTGTACGCACGCGCGCGTGCGCTGGGGGGGCAATGTCCTTAGCTGGCCTTACTATGGATAATACTAAAATATGGAAATCAGCGGACATGCCAGTACTTAGAGGCAAACTGGTGAGAATTTATTGGGCAGAATCTGTTAGGTACTCTAAGGGTTTTTAAATGTACGATATCATTTAATCATTACAACAACCCAGACAGTAGTATGATTACTAGCACCCCAATTCAACAGAAAGGAGACTAATGTACTCCAGGTCACACAGCTGTCAGTGGCCGTGCCAGGATCTGAATGCAGGAGGTGCCACCGTCTCCCCAGGAAACTAGGAATTAGGGGACCAATGTGTTCCTGGGCTCCAGGTGTGCAGGGGCACAGACCAGTGGGCCCGAGAATGGTGACAGCCAGTCTGGTAAGGGAGGGAGATGGGTGGGGTGAGAAAAGGGGGGCAGGGGAGATGGGAGAGATAAGTGATGGGAAAACACAAGCTGGAAGGAGGTTCCAAAAATACAAGCAAAGAGAAAATGACTGATGTTGCCCAGAAAGCTGCAGGGTTGGTTGTCAGACAAAAAGCCCTCAAGGAAATGAGACATTTGATAAGGAAGTACTCAGGAGAAACACTCCTGAACCTTCAAGTAGGGTCTGGGTGCTGAAATGGGAACATTTCTTATCTGCTGTTTGCTTTGTTTTACAGTGGAAATGGTAGAGGGCTTGGGAGTTGGGGAGGAGGCCTATTATCTTATAGGACCCTGAGGGCCCCCTTCTTATTCCCCCAGAAACCTCAAACCTGGATGTGGTTACAGCTAATCTGAAGAATATATAATAACAACACATTTTTAAAAAAGTTCTGAGGTATGCTTTCTGAAGTGAATTTTTACAATATTTCATGAGATGAAAACAGGCAATTACTTTCAAATTGAACTAAGAGGTTTTTATGTTTTTACAACAGTAACGTCCAACTGAATCCGTTCAAAGTAACGAGGCAGTTATTGAGCCAATGCAAGGAAAAAGAGGTTTGAGTCATACTGAATCATTACATTTTTTAATTTTATGGTTGCTGCCCAATTTTTCTGAATATTTTTTCTCATGCTTTCAGCTTTGTCTTTTATCATACTTTGTGCAGAGGTCAAGTTAAATTTGGGGGAGTCTCAACACTGTCCTCAATACAGGATTGCACACACTATAGTCAAAGGAAAAAGTCTATGAACAGATATGCAAGTTTGTTTGATAATCCTATGAAAAGTGACACTTGGTAACAATCTTGGTTAACCTGTAATTGGAGCTGGGCACCAGTATGTAGCAAACAAATAAACTGCAAATCTCCTCTAAAAGGGGGTATACTGAGCACTTAGGGGATAATTTCAAAGACGTATTAATTGCAAAAAATAAATACGTATCATAGTCACTACAGAGAAGAGTTCCAGAGCTCTCATGCTGGGTCAGAAGGGTCTAAGATGGTCTGTTTCAGAGCTCATGAGAAGGAAGCTGAGGTCCACAGTTCGGTCCGTTCTGCCTCCACTGTTTCAAACCCTTTCCCTTTTTTTCTGTCCTCACTGCCACTGCCACTTTAGACCAAAACTTATTCTTCCAGGTCTCTTACCCATCGGGTCTCCCAGCTGCCATGTTCGCTGTCCTATGCCTTTTCCCCAGTCCTAGGAAGAGACAGATCCATGTAGCAAAGGAGAGCTTCCTCTGTGGGCTCATGTGGGACCACCCACCAGCTGTATGATTTCTTGACTCTCCCCCTGATGCCCCACCCCAGAGGATGACCTTAAAGAGTAATTACAGAGTCTGTGGGCCCTGGTCTCAAGTTGGGCTTGGCCAGTGGGAGGCACACTGCCCAAAGATCACAGGGAAAGGAAAGAGTGAGGGCGGTGTATTTGTTCCCTGGCTCCTTCCCAGCTGGAGAGGGAAATGTCAGTGACTAAGCCCTCCCCTGGAAGGCTACTGCTCTTCCTCAGGGGACTGCAGAATCTCATCCTCTCTTAATCCTGCAGTGGAGGAGTGGCAAACGCTTCCCACATTGCCAGCCCGAAGGGGCTTCACATCTTTAACCCTGTCCGTTTTCATCAAATTCTCCATCAAATTCTCCTCAGTCACCCCATTTGAGACAATAGGCCCCCGAGACAATGACCACATCTGAGTCATAGGGTATTTGCGTGAATTAAATGAGAAATACACGGAAAATGCTTAATTGGGCACTTGGCCTACGGAGGCACCAAATGCAGATTGGCTATTATCAATCTGATCAGGTCGCTCCTCTGCCAGCCAGCTTAATGGATCCCCTGGGCTTTATCCTGAATGTCTAAACTCCAATAAATAAACCCCTTGCAATTACTCCCTGGTTTCTTCTTATTCCTCTCTATGTTCTAGCCATCTGTTAGCAGCCCATCCTATTACCTGCCCGTACCTGCCTTCACGTCAGTTCCTTTGCACAGCATAGTCTCACAACTTGAAATGCCTTACTCAGCTGTGGATTCTACATGTCCCTCTGGCCAAGTCCTCCAAAAGCTTCCCTGATTTGTCCTCTCCTCCCTGGTCCAGGTAATGAGCCTTCCTCTGTTCTCTGATGGACTGCAGTCTTGAGCTTGCATGGACATCCTAAGTCATTCATTTATACACCAGCCCCCACCTGCCCAATATAAGACTACAGTTTCCCCAAAAGTAGGATGACGGTTCATTCGCCTCCTTGTCCCTGTTCCTGGTGTGGTGCTGGGCCTAAAGAGCCTACTGTTGGACTGACACGTATAGGAAGGACGGCCACTGATCGTGAAGCCCATCCATGGTGTTCCCAGAGCAGGCAGCATGTGTACATTGCCCTGGCCAACAGGGAGAAGAACCCAGCCTGGCCTCAGCCGGTGTCCCTCTGCTTTTACCTGTTTACACCTGGGGACTAGGTGTCAGGTTCCCATCGAAAATCAGTCCCTGGATTTTAAAATGTCTAAAAACCTAATGTGAGTAGAACTGAATCACATAAAAGGTCATGATCCATATTTTTTGTTAGTAAGTACACAAAATACTTTAATCCCTTTATGATGTTCACATATATGTTAAATGAAAATACAAAAAAAGATGTCATACCATAAGTCTGACAAGATACAAACTACTGGTTCCTAACCAACTTTCCTAACAAATTCCATAATTTCTAAACTGTATCTAATATTATATTTAAAATTTAAATAAATGAAACTTCAAGAATCAATCAATTTCTCCTCCAAATTTTTACATTACATCTGGCTCTCTATTCAGCTCACTTGGCAGTAAGCATGGAAAACTGTTTAATTCATCTTCTTATCTCTATGTTTATCCCTCCATCTATATTAGAAACCCCAAGAGCAAGTACCGTTTCTTATGATTGCCCCACCCCTTACCACCACTCCCTACCTTTCTGCATCCTGACCTGACACCGAGTCTTCTGTCCAGTGCAATACTGAGCCAGGACTAGGCCTGTCTAAAGCACATTCAGACACGGGATCGACTTGCCTCTGCTTCCTAGGAGCCCACCCAGGAACGGGAGATGTGCTAAACCTGCTTGGACCCCTGCTACTGCAAGGTCGGCCGTCTCTGACACTGCATGGCAGCTTAGCTGCCTCTCAAAGAGTTATCCTAAGCACAGAAAGAAGTGCGTCCAGACCTGAGAGGGTTTTTTTAAACCTTGATGAGCAGAAGTACAAAAACATTCATTTCAAAGCCTCCAGCTGTTCAGTTTTACTGAAGGATGATACCTGAATTTACCTTTGAGGCTCACTATTCCTTTAATCTAAGAAAACCAACTCAATGGCAATTTCTGTTATGTAAATGTAAAGCAAGTCCCTACCCACTGTTCTGGGGCAAGTTGTGAAATTAACCTGGATCTTGATTTTCAAAAGGAGCAAAGGGCTTCATGTAAACTGGGTGCATGTTTTGTCAGATCTGATAGGTTTCTGAGGCTCTGGGTTTCTTTGAAGATGTTTGCTGCCTCAAGAAATACGACATGCAAATATTTCCCCCAATTGTTGCGCAGAGGGTTTTAGGAAGCCAGAGGACTGAAAAAAAAAGGGTAGGTGATGAGAGCTATTCTCTGCCCTGCAAAGGACTGGACCAATAAAAACCAACTTGTAGGAACACTTAAGTCTAAATCCCATCGAGCATGCTAATACCGTGCTATTTGTTGTGTTTGGGTACAAATATTAAGTGCTCTGATTCTTCACTAGGGCTGCAGACCAATGTCCCCAGTCCTGGGGCTAGGGGATGACAGGGGGGCCCCATGATCTGAAATTAGACCTTCCAGGGCCTTAGATTCTTAGAAGGAGAGAACTTCCTCTTTCTAGAGTCTTGAGGCTTAAATTCCAGGTGCATCACCAGGGTACACTCACGTTGGGGAGACAGAAGTCAGGGTTAGGCAGAGAGAAACATAGGCAGGAGAAAAACAGAGACCTTTTTCTTTCACACTGGGGAGGGGCCTCTAGGTGCTGAGCAGAAGACTTCAAACAGGAGCAAGTGGTACCTCTGAGTGGCAGTGCAGAGCCCTTCACCAAATGCTCAATCTTCATTAAATCTGCTTCGAAATGACAGCCTGATGTCGATTACAGTGCCACAGCCGAAGGGGAAGGCCTTCCCCTCCTTGGGCAGATGGCCAAGGAGTCTGGAATGACCATGACAGTGCACAACACCAGGCAGGAAGCAGCTGTTCCATGAGGCCATCATGAGAGGCACCTCCATGGGCCTGGAGCACTCGGGCAAATAACCAGATTCCATGCTGAGGCACCCCGATGCCCTGTGGGCATTACTGTAAACCAAGAAGGCCATAAGGAAATCTGGGAGAAGTATTTCAGGCAGAGAGCACAGGGATTGCCAACGTTCTGCAGTGGGGCGGGCCTGGCACGTCACAAGCATGGTGAGAGGGTCGTGTGGCGGAGGTCAGTGCACCCAGGGCAGCCACACTTCCTGTCCCCTCCCCACATGCCCTTCTCTGCCACCTCCCACATCTAATTCTAATTCTAGCTCACCCTCAAACTCCTCCATGACCCCCAAGGTCAGAAGTCCTTCTTGCTGTCGTGGACATCCACAAGATTCAGCTGCACCTCGAATGTGTCTTGAGGCACCTTTCCTTGAAGCACTGCAGTCACTGGAGAGTGACACTGATCTATTTAAAGGCAGGCCTGTCTGAGGCTTGCAAGTCCCCAGGGTCAGCACAGGTATAGAATAGGTGACGTGTTCACCGAATGGACTAGCTGAACTGAATGTGAAAGTCACTGGGTATGTTTCAGAAGTTTCAGAGAGTGATCAATGGCACTTTTATTCTACACGTTTATCCTCTGTTTATACCCACAAAGACTCATGTGCACGGATATTCACTGTGACATTGTTTATAGCAAAACACTAAAATTCCAGGAAGAAAATAGCTGAATAAATTATGGTATAGCTACAAAATGCAGCCAATGAGGCCTGTAAGTCTGTATGTACTAATATGAAACCAACTATTGTCAAGGGAAAAGGCAAAAAAAGAAAGAACAATGGGCATGTTATGTACTATCGGCATAAAAAATAATAGCTTGTATATGCATATTATATCTCTGGAGGACCTACGAAACTGGTAAAAGCCTCTGGCTGTGGGGAAAAGAAGGGAGAAGGAACTTAATTTTCACTTTCCTACTCTTCCCATTTTCTATTCTTTGAAATGTCTATTACTGTGTGTGCATGTTGCCTACTAAAAAAAATAAGGTGCTGTTTTTAAAAGAGAGAAAGAGAAAGGGTCAAATGAGTCCTCACCCAGCTCCATGCGGTCTTAGCACACCCACCCTGCCTCTGACCTACGATTCCAGTGTGTTTCTTTCTATTGTATCGTTTGAGTCCCGAAATAGTCATCAGTTCTAAATGCCAAGCTTTTGTGCGGCAGGGAAACTCGCAGCACTGAGCTAATGACTGGGTGGCATGAGACGAAGTAAACTATTATTTAAATATTCTCACCACTACAACCAAATTGCCTTCTAAAGCTTAGGCTTTCTGCATAATAGCCAGTTTAGCTACAAGAACTAGGATAAGCTGGCATGAGCAATTTGAATCATTAGGCAATTTCCAAGTTTTTTAAAAAAGTTTTCCTTGAAGGGAATCTTGGTTGCAAGTATAAAACTTATAATAGATTTCCCTAAGATGAAAGTGTCAAAACTGCCCAGGCAGCTAAAATTTGTTACAAAATGTATAATTCATACAATGAAGCTTTCATTTCTACATCCAATCTAACTACGTGAAGTCAGGCCATCTAAATAATTAAGGACTAATGGGTGTAAGAATATACTGGAGTTGGGTAGATGTTGAGAAGTTCGAATTCCAAATCAGCAACCTGACAATCTATTTATCTGTACTTGTCAGCAAACATCACACATGCTAAGTTTGAGAGGCCGGAGAATGCTCCCAGAAGACTGCCATGGTTTTAAAAGAGCTGTCAGCTATAAAATGTAAATCCGTCTAGGGCTATACGAGACAACTGTCTTATCCTTTCAGAATGAAAGACAGAAACGTAACATTTGAAGCACATGCCCTTTTTAGAATCTGTTAAATATACTTCAAATATTCCCATCTTGTTAGTCTAAATAACTTGTCTTTCAAAGCATTCATCTTCACCAATAAAGCTTTATTTAAAATCTTACAACACGGATGAAGCCATTTTAAATTTAGAATCTTTCTTCAAACCAAACTTGAGTTCCAGAACCAGACAAGTGCTTTCTCTTTTGCTAGCCACTTGTTTATTGACCTCACTGTTTCCATCATTGAAGATTTCATTGAAAGAGCACAAAGGGGAAATTCTATTTGAAATATAGACCTGGAAGTTAAGTAAAACTTACTATATGAAAATCGATTAATCTTCAAACTCATGACTGCATATTAAAATTCAAAAGTGTAAAATAATACTTCATGGATACTAAATTGTTCTAAATCCATGAACGGCTTTAAAGATGACACTACATTAAATGTCATCAACAAATGCAGTATACATTTCTCAAAGTAAATTTCAAGGGTTTTAATCTTCAAAACAAAACACCCACAAACTTTTTAAAGAGATATCCTTTACACTATCAAGCATTTTCTATAAAACTTTTTTGTCTTAAAAAGAGCAACTTTGCACATTACTCACTTTTAAGTCAAAAGGTAAGTCATATGACAGTTTTCCTTAAAAATACTTTTTCTATGTTAACATCCATTTTGGGGGGCAACATTTTTATTAAGAAGTAACAAGTGTCTGTTTTCTATTGCAAATTGTGGACTTTTACCTAGCTCCTATAACAAGCCCATTCTTGTGTGAAATAGTAAATGTGGGCTGAGTTTTTATGAGATTACTAGGTTTCAACTTAAAAATGGTCTGGTAGAACCCTGGCTGGTGTAGTTCAGTGGACTGAGTGCGGGCCTGCCAACCAAAGCATTGCCGGTTCAATTCCCAGTTAGGGCATGTGCCTGGGTTAGCAGGCCAGGTCCCCAACTGGGGACATGTGAGGGGCAACCACACATGATGTATCTTTCCTTCTCTTTCTCTTTCCCTTCCCCTCTCTCTAAATAAGTAAATAAAACATTTTAAATAAATGGTCTGGTAAAGACAATATAACATTGGACTTTTTCAAGCTGGACTTCAGAGACAAGAGAAGATGGACAGGACAAAGGCCACATGCTCAGGAATTAAGAGCCCAGTGAGTCCAGGTGCCCCGCCCCCGCAGCCCGGTCTGCAGGTGTGCTCCAGGCCCCGGGCTGACGCTCTGTGTCCACAGCTCTCGGGCCTCAGGACTGAGTGAGACTGTTTGGATGGCGATGAAACACTGACAGAACAAAGGCAAGCTATTCATTTTCCAAATGTGCCCTTCAGTGCAGCCACATTACATGAAAAGAAGATACAATGTGACGTAGGTCAACAATTGCTGAAATGTTTGTGAGTTAGCGGCATGATTTAGGGTTTACAATTTGCATTTTAGTTTTCAATTCAAGTACAGATTCCACTATTTGTTTCCACGATCCCTTTGCTATTACAAAAAAATTGGGCAACATCAACTTATTCTTGTTGCTCTTTGTGGGTTTTTAAAATACCACATATATTGGACACTTCCAGAAATAACTGCTTTTAAAAGACAAGTGTACTAAATTAAAACACTACAAATTATTTCATTATCTGATGTATTCTCTGAAAAACTCACTGAGCTAAATGTTTTATATCCCGCTCATTGGCTATTAGTAAGAAAACTGAATTACAAGGTCTAGAACAGAGGTTGGAAAATTACATCTCACAGACCCAAGCCAGCCACATCCATCTGATGAAACGGTTAGGGCCTATGGCTGCCTTTTCACTAAAACAACAGATTTGTGTCGTTGCTACAGAGACTTTTTGGATCTAAAAATTTTTTATTATCTGGTCCTTTACAGAAAATGTTTGCCAACCCCAGTGTAGAATATCTCATGAGACAGAGATTTTGTTTTCCAATCAGTGTTTTATTACTTGGGATTCCACTCTCCCAGACTGACTAAAGTCTGAAAAAATTTAAAAAATAAAATAATAGTAAGAAAATTAATATTTACTTGACTGTTCTAGGAAGCCAGTTGAGTTTCTGAGGTGACAAAAGCGTTTTAAAAGTCAACTTGTGGAGGTGGTTTTACCACCACATACATTTATCAAACTCATCAAATTGTAATAGGTAAATTTCATTTTTGATAAAATACAATGCAATAAAAATACTAAAAATTAACATCTGAAGACAAATTTACCTCGTTGTAGTTGAATAATAAAATATTAAAACCTAAAAGTACTAGAAGAACATAATGATGAAAATCAGCTAGTGATTGGATCTATGTGATTTCTGAGAGAAGTATTTCTACTGTATGATATGAATTATAAAACACATAACAATGCAGAATATGAAAAACTATTCTTAAATATTATTTATAATGCCCTGCACTTCGAGTTGTTAAAAATAATTTAGGCTCCAGATTCAACCCGAGTATTGATCCTTTCACCGGTGTTGGTGGGGGGGCAGCAAGAAATGAGGGAGCAGGAATTGTTTAGTGATAAAAACTCTTCCTGAGGGCAGCCAAGCTGAAGTTTCAGAATCCAGAATCAAAGGGTTTGAATAACTACTCAGCTTTAGATACACACTAAAATTAAAATAACACCCATTTAACAAGTTTGAACAGATCTATTATCTATGAAGAGAATCTAGTAACTACAGTGAGTTCCAAGAGAGAGAGTGCGCAATATAGGAGACTACTCGGGTTTTCTGCATTAAAGTTTTCTCTTCTTAAAATCTGAGCAGTATGTGTTATGCATATTGAAATAAAAGGAGGCAAATGACATATTCAAGTTGAAATACAATATTACTAGATTTAAATATAAAGTGTGTGAGAATTTTAGAAAAATGTTTGTCCATTTTCTACTGCATTTCCAGCATGTCACATCAATCTCCATTTTACTATGAATGCCATTGGTGATTGCTTGGTGAGAAAATTCACCAATTTAATAAAATCATACAGCATTCAGAGACCATGTATGTGCTGTTAAACAATAAAGCAAGTTACCTTTTTTTAAAAATATGTCATTATGTGAGGTATGTTAATAGGGGCTATCTGAGCAATGAAGGGTAATAGGTAATGCTTATTTTCTTCTTTATAGTTGCTTATAATGTCTATGTTCAAGCAAAGAACACGTACTACTTATAACTGTAAAAGCCAATATCTGCAAATAAAAGATGAAAAATCTGTCTCTGATAAAAACAGAATGCATGGTCTCAATGATGTAATTGCTAGTATGTGAAGATGTGTATGTACGTCATCAGGGAACTGAAATAATTTTGAAAACTTTTCAATGGCTACTGTAATTAGATTCACAAGATTATGAGACAATATTTTTAGATATTTTTCCCTCTGGCATTTTATTTTTGTTCTCCTATTCTCAATGTTTAGAACAATACGTATGGAAAGAAAAATAGAGAAAGGATTATACAGTCTCTTTTGGCTTTCTGGATTTGGCTTGAATTTACTTTAAAAAATGACACTTTCTGAAATCATTAAAAGTTCTTCACCATTCCTTTTCCTAATTATCTAGTAATAGTCATTGGAATGATTACACGAAGAAAGGTAATAAAATCTCCATTCCAGATAAGCCTGATAGTCACAAAATTTTGTATTTGTTGGGTCCCTTTACTTCTTCATGGGAAGAGCAGAGAAGATTATTTTGAAGCTGGTAAAGGTATTTTTAAGAAAATGACTATAAACTGTATAAACACATGGCAACAAACAGAGTAAACTCTTTCAGGAGAAGAGTTTCTAAGAAAAATTTGGAAATGTTAAAAAATAAAATTTAAAGAGCATTCAATCTAGTTTTATTTTAACTTACAAAAGACAAAACTGCCCCTTTAATTGACTAGTCCAGGGTCAGACAGCTAATTAGTGAAAACAGGAGAGCAAATGCCTAGACTTCTCACTCCGGCTACCCTGGTTCCTTTGTCTAAACTGCGCCTTTTTTTAAAGATTTTATTTATTTTTTTAGAGAGGGAAAGGAGAGAGAGAGAGAGAGAGAGAGAGAGAGAAACATCAATGTGTGGTTGCTGGGGGTCGTGGCCTGCAACCCAGGCATGTGCCCTGACTGGGAATCAAACCTGTAATACTTTGGTTCGCAGCCCACGCTCAATCCACTGAGCTACGCCAGCCAGGGCTTAAACTGCACCTTTTGCCATTATCTCTGCTCAAGGGATTGGCTTCCAGAGAAGTCCCAGGCTACCTGGTTTTTCACCCCAGCCTTGCCCATCATTCTGCTCTTCCAGAGGACTCATAAACTGGACCAGGACTTACTCTAGCAGCTCCCAGATCTGTCAACAGGCTCTGCGTGGCAAACTATGTGTTGCAGGTGCCTGGCTCGGTGCCCTGCCACAGACCCCAGGGGCTATCTGTGAAGGAATTGGGCCTGGCCCAGGTCCTGCCTAAGAGGCAGCAGGTTCTAGATGATAGGAGGCAGGAGAAACACGTGCTAAAACCATCTGTGTGCAGCCCTCCAGCCCCTGGGACCTCCCAGCACTGGCAGCCCATGCCCATCCAGTTACAAGTGACTGAAGGTAGAACTCGGAGACCAAACCTGGAGGGTGGGGGCAGAGCAGGGCACATGGTGGATGGAAACAAGTCTCCCTAGAGCAGCCAGCAGGCTAACTAAAGATAAAGCAAGTAGACCATTCGATCAGCAGCTGCTTCAGTGACATTTTGGAAGGAGGCCAAGGATAAATAAATAATAAAAAACATAACCAAATAGTCACCATCTGCTACTGTGGCCACCACCTAATTGACATTTAATCTGCTCTCTGGTTTTGAAGCCCATATGTCCACCAACGTCTCTGCCTGTGGCTAAACTGTAAAGGCTCTGTTCTTTGTCACGTTACTTGTAGAGGGAATGTAGGCTTACCATTACACAAACCTACGTACCTTTACTTATACTGGACCCTATCCCTGCCCTTGTCTCAGAAACCCCATAAAACCCTAATCTCCCTTTGAAAAGACTTCTCTGGGTTGTCCCCTCTAAGTCTCTCAAGCAAAAAGTACGACACTCTTTTCTGGCCTCCCTTCCTGACACCTGTTGGAAAACATAATTAGGAGCATAAATTGTCTTGTCTCAGTAAGCTGCTTGAGAATAACCTCTAGACCTATTTACTGTCTACTTAACTTCTCAAGCTTTTATTTCTTTTTTGTTTTTGTTTTTTGGAAAGGAGGCTTATTAAGTAAGATACTTAAGCAGAGTTCTCACCCCAGTATCTGACACACACACCAGTCAATACGGCCTACTTATCGTTAGCATTTACCATCATCATCACCACTACCGATATTCTTTATACACCTTTACACCCTAGCTGAAGGCTTTATCTGTTCAGTTCATTGTTATTGTTTATGGAAAATTATATCACACGGTAGAATGACCATGAAACAACTGGGTAGTACTTTTTTATATCAACAGCAGCTAGCAGACTCTGAAGTGGTTTCTCTGAACCCCCTGACTCCTGGTATTCAGGCTTTTGTGGAATCTCCTTTCCTTGAGTATGGGCAGGACCTGTTACTTGTTTCTAAAATATAGAATATGTCAAAGGTGATGGGGTATCATTTTCATGATTAGATTTACTTAAGAGTGTAACTGACTGGCTACACACTCTCTATGTATTGCCTTCTTGGTTTGCATGCTTTAATGAAGCAGGCGGCCGAGTTGGAGAGGTCCTCATGGCAAGAAACTGAGGGTGATGTCCAGCCAACAGCTTGCTTGCAACTGAGGCCCTCAGTCCACCGTACTACCAGGAACTGAACTCTTACAACAACCATGCGAGCTTGGAAATGCATCCTTTCCCAGCAGACCCTACATATGACACTTTGATTACAGCCTTGTGACAGACCTGGACACAGAGGCTCCCGGCTAAACCACACCCAGATCCTAATCCACAGAAACAGAGAGATGATGAGAGTGTGTTCTTTTAAACAGCTTGGTTTGTGGTAACTCATTATACAGCCTAAGATAACTAATACACTAACACTTCCCCAATCTAAGTTTTATAGACTCAAAAATCTGTCCTTAATGAAATAAATCTGGGAGCTACAATGTTCGATTTTATTTTAATTGCAGAAAGTTAAAAAATAAAATTTTTATATGTGCTTTTAAAAAAATGTTGTTTCTTTTCACTGATTTAATCTTTACTGTATTTCTTCCATACCATTTAGTCCCCTTACACCTCCCTCCCCCAGCAATCCCCACACTGCTGTCCACGTCCATGGGTCCTTTTCCTTTCTGCTCACTCTGTCCATCCTCTCACTCCCCGCCCCACTAGCTGTCATTCTACTCTCCATCTATGAAAATTTCACTTCTATTCATTTTTTTTAAATATTTATTTATTTTAAAAATATTTGTTTAGAGCCCTGGCTGGCATAGCTCTGTGGATTGAGTGCGGGCTGTGAACCAAAGCATCGCAGGTTCGATTCCCAGTCAGGGCACATGCCTGGGTTGCAGGCCATGACCCCCAGCAACCACACACTGATCTTTCTCTTTCTCTCTCTTTCTCCCCCACCTTCCCTCTCTAAAAATAAATAAATAAAATCTTTTAAAAATATATTTGTTTATGCTATTACAGTTGTCCCAATTTGTCACCCTGTGCCCCCCTCCTCCCAGCCCACCTCCCATTCCCATAGTCCATCCCCACACCATTGTCCAAGACCGTGGGGCTTCCATGAGTGTTCTTTGACTAGTCCCTTCCCCTTCTCTCAACTAGTCCCTTCCCCTTCTCTCAGCTAGTCCCCACTTCTCCCTCCCCTCTTAGAGCTGTCAGTCTGTTCCATGTTTCCATGCCTGTGGTTCTGTTTTGCTCATTAGTTTATTTTGTTCATTAGATTCCTCTTATAGGTGAGATCATATGGCATTTGTCTTTCACCAACTGGCTTATTGCACTTAGTAGAATAGACTCCAGTTCCATCCATGCTGTTGCAAAAGGTAAGAATTCCTTCTTTTTTTACTTTCAATATTTCTATAGTTTTCTCTGGTCTTTTACCTCTCTAAACATACCAAGTATGGCATTTTTTCTGACCAAAATACCACAACTTTTTTTTCTCAACAAAACAATTTACCACTATGAAAAGGACAAACAGTAGTTTTCATTGTTTCCTGTCCCTTCCCTTCCTCAGGGACAATGACATGTCTCATCTGTAACCAGCATCAACAGTAACAGGGGGCTGGGGTGGGGGTGTGGGGGCAGCCTGGAGAGAGGACGAAGTGGAAAGTAGTTTAATGAGCATTATGTTTGATGTCTCATATGTCGAATATATTTGAAAAAGGTTTTAAATTTGTTTTTTGCTTTTTAACGCTTTCTTGATTTCCAGAAATTTCATCTTTGGCAATGAAATGAATACACTTCAATGTTTTACTGCCTTCAATGTTTGTGCTTTCAGTTTCTAGACAACCCTTTAGATCTGGTGGGTACAAATGCTGTTTATTTTGCATTCATTTAGTGATTAAAGGACAGTTTCACATTTGCATCAAAATTTCTCTACTTATCAGAGGGAGATCAAAGAGCTCATTTATAGCTATTCCCATGGATAAAGTGCTGAATAGCAAGACATATTTATCTATAATTTTCATATTTGAAAGATCACTGATCAGAATAGTAATGAGAACCATTTGAACACTCTTCATGATGTTATTTAAAAGATATAAAAAGAGTCATATGATCTTATAAGATCATTTCAAGATGAATTATTTTTTAGTGTACAGACTCAACAGAAATGTCAATGTTAAAATGTTGGTCAATCTGATGTCCACGTTGAGCTAATATTGCAAGCATAAATCAACCTTCCCATATTAAAAAGAGAGCAATGAGACCTGTACTGTCTACTTGACAGGGTTAAAGGATAAATAAAATAACAGCTATGAAATCACTTCATGAACTATAAAGGGCTGCTATTATTATTAGCAGTAGAAATGACAGAGGTTTGAATCAATTTCATTTCCTAAAAGCAATTGAATGTCAAGTGCTTCAAATAACATGTTTCAATGATTCAACTATGAGAATGCTTTCAAAGGATGGATTCAATATTCAAAACTAGAAGTGCTTCAGAAACTCGAGTCTCAGTAAAATGCTCATCCTTTGTTTCAATGTTGTACAGCACAGATGCCCATGTCCAAAGCAGATCACGACATGTCACTCACAAAGAAGGTAAAATAAGCCTTCCTTAAAATTTAAGAAGTGACTAAGTTCGCTGTCACAGCCACACTAACAAAAGGTAGGCTGCTGATACTTCTATTGGAATGAAGGCTGCATGCTACAAAAGTGTTAAATGCATAAATTTGCTTTATAAAATCTACAATCTATCATTATCTTGAATCATTCATTTTCACAATCTATGCATCCCCTTTTTTGAAGATTATAAGTGTATTCCTTTCTTTATGCATACTCTAGTTGTGTGTTTTACCTCTTGAGATTTTAAAGAATGGTCAAATGAACTTTGACATCAAATCTAATTTCAAAAAAAAACCTTGCCACATAAATCTTATAAAACAAGTTATAGAGGTCTGACATTGTTTTCTAGAAACTAATTTCATTGCTTTACACAGCATCAAGCCTCTGAAGACTCTTAAAAATCAATACGCCATTTTTCATTTAGATTTCTGCATTACCTGACAAGGTAAAAATAATTTCCACAGCAAGATCTATGCCTAAGAGACTATAAGCATTGAGACCAGATGGAAGTAGTGTTCATTCTAGTAGTGTTCAAGGGTTTACTCAGTTCTTTATTAAAATGTACACGAAGGTGTAATTATAGTTTCAACTAAGACTGGTTTTTCTTGTGGTTCACAAAATTTTCTTATCTCACAGGTCTCTCCTAATGAAACATTTGACAGAAGGATTCAGTTGTTTACGAAAAAAGAAATGCATAATACCAGTAGATTCTTGGTTAGTTAACAAAGTGTTCTGCCACTTAAAACTTATACATAAGTATACATAAGAAAATTATACTTATGTATTATTATAAGTATAAATAAGTATATTTATACTTATGAAAATTATACATAAGTATAATTTTCTTCTCAAAGAATGACATTAGTGCTATATATCTGTCATAAAGTTTTACAAGAACAATGCCTTTTTATTAAATTATCCTTAGTTCCTTTGCCAGAGAAGCTAAACTGAATGTTTCTACAATAAGAGATATTTTTAAGTCGGAACTGCAAACCACAGAAAAATTTTAACATTGATTTGTAGATAATTGCTTTTAAAATCTTACCCTGCCCAGTAGTTACATTTTAAAATTGACAAATGATAATTTCCATGAAATATACAAGACTGGTTTAAAAATCAGATTGTTTAAAAAAGTTCATTAGTTCCCAGGGCATCTCTGTACACCACAATAACTGATACTCAAAATGGTGACCACAAGACTACAACAAAAGTTTACAGCAGGACAACCACAGCAGTGCTACCTAGATTTACCATCCAGCCAAAACACAGTGCTGGGGATACAGCAGGCATTCGGTGAGGATCTGTTGAATGAAAAAGTGGGCAAAGGACCTGAACAGACACTTCTCCAAGGAGGACATACAGACAGCCCATAGGCATACGAAAGGATGCTCAGCATCACTAGCCATCAGAGAGATGACAATTAAAACCACAATGAGATATCACTTCACACCAGTGGGAATGGCCATCGTAAACAAAGCAACAAACAAGTGCTGGTGAGGGATGTGGAGAAAAGGGGACCCTAGTGCACTGTTGGTGGGAATGCAGACTGGTGCAGCCACTGTGGAAAACAGTCTGGAATTTCCTAAGAAAATTTAAAATGGAACTGCCTTTTGATCTAGTGATTCCACTGCTGGGATACCCTAAGGGCCCTGAAACACCAATTCAAAAGAACCTATGCACCCCAATGTTCACAGCAGCACAATTTACAATAGCCAAGTGCTGGAAGCAACCTAAGTGCCCATCAGTAAACGAGTGAGTCAAAAAACAATGGTACATTTACACAATGGAATACTATGCTTAAGAAAGAAAGAAGGAGCTCCTATCCTTCATAACTGTAAGGATGGAACTGGAGAGCATTATGCCAAGTGAAATAAGCCAGGTGGTGAAAGACAAATACCATATGATCTCACCTATAAGTGGAACGTAATCAACAAAACAAACAAATGAACAAAAAAGAACCAGTGACATGGAAATAAAGAACACACTGACAGTGACCGGAGGTTGGCGGGGGAGTAATGGGGGAAAGAAGAGGAACATGTACAAAGGACCCACAGACAAGGACAATGGGGTAGGCATTGTCTTTGGGAGCAGGGCTGGACAGGGCAGGGGAGAGCACCTCGGTGAAAAATGGGAACAACTGTAACTGAACAACAATAAAAAATAAATTAATAAAATAAAGTGGAAAAAATCTGTTAAATGAACTATTGAAAAATATTTCATAATATATCCCTGTTCAAGAAAACAAAAAAGTACATTAAGCATTTTAGGAAGAAAGTCACATTAAAAATAAAAATTCTCTAAATCTTCACCTGAGGATATATTTATTGGAGGGGGTGGAGAGAGAGAGGCATTGATTGGTTGCTTCAGGGATGAAACCACAACCCGGGTACATGTCCTGACCGGGGACCAAACCCACAACATTTTTGGTGTACAGGATGATGCTCCAACCAACTGAGCCACCTGTCCAGGGCAAAAATAAATAACACTTTGAACACTTAAACCTAAATCATAAACAGTTAATAATAAACAAGGCATTTACATGGACTATCTTTAAGCCAGGCACTGTCCTTAAATGATTTATGAGTATTGATTTATTTAACTCCTTAAACAATTTTTGAGGTGCCCAGTATTACTATCATCATCCCCATTTTCAAACAAAGAAATTGAGGCACAGAGAATTTTGATAACTCACCCAAGGACATAAGATTTGGAATCTGACTCTGAGTTGAATCAGATTTCAACTTGGGCATCTGACTCCAGAATGCTCATCCTAACCATTCTGGGATATTGTTCTTTATCCTGTCTTTTCACATGGGTATATTTGCTTCCATGTTAAAAGTTTCCTCTTTCAGACCTAAATGTTTTTAGTCAGTACTTCTGGTACAGCTCACCTTCCTGGAGTTGTGTACTGTTTATTTCCAACCCGTGAGAAAGGTAGCATTTGAACAGAGGATTCTTCTTCCCACTGGGGGCATGAAGAGCATTTTTCAGCTGCTGCCCAGGACTGCTGAGTCCTAAGGGGAACACTGATAAAGCCAATTCAGCTTTCATATGCCCACAGGGCTTCTCAACACTTTAATTTATACCAGGAATATAATTAGAGAGGTGGTTCTTTCTAATTCTTAAATTACTGAGGCTCCATTCCAACCTGTATTTCCAACCAGGCTACTGACACATCTGCTGTGAAAATCACTCTTTATATTGTTTCTTGTGGTTATCTCAAGACCCACGTTCTATGCAGGTCCAGTGTTTAGGGGTGAATGACAGCTAGTATTCTGGATCCCAGTCTCCTGACAGGGATCTTGCTGTTTAGCTGACAGAGGTCATCAGACCAGCAGGGGTTACTCTGAGCCTGACATCTGCTTCCGGTTCACACTTCTACCTTCTCAAGTGTTTGGGAAACCGAGACTACATGTGTGCTATATAAGGTATCAATATTCTAATGGGTGCTATACTGGGGCTCCAAAGGTGTCAGTAATAAAAATAAGTTAACACATCACTTACTGAATAACAGGCATGATAGTTAACTTCTTTTCCATTCTCTGGGTGGGCCAAAGTAAGTACATTTTTATGATGAAAGTTTGACCTAGGTAATCCCAATGGTTCCTTCAAAATGAGAAGGAACCAGAGAATATCTAAAATAAAAAATTCTGAAAATGTCTGTCATAGGTTTTCCTTTTCTCTCATATAGTTATCACATATTTATTTTAATTTTCCCATCATAGATTTGCAACTTTTATTCTGAAAAAAAAATCACACAAGCCTTTCTCCATAACATGATTCTATCAATAAGTGAATGATAATATATAATATTATCAACAATAATATTACATTCTGCTTCTGTTTGGGCAAACACTTGAATACCATACCTATTTTATGTTGTTCTTATAATGTTAATACTAGTGATTCTTATTAAATGCTTCCAAATTATTCTAAGTAGGGTATGAGCTTACTGGTAATTTTTCAGAAACCATCATGACCACATAATCCTAAAATCTCCCAACTTCCTTCTGCCTCTGTGCCTCTGTTGCCGCCCACCACTCCCCATTCTACTCCTTGCAGGTGGTTCTACACACAGTTTCCACCTCTACCATCAGCTTCCAGATTAAAAATTGAAATGTCAATTAACTTAGCAGATATTTAATAGATGTCTTACTTTTAAAGTTTGAATTTTTGCAAAAAAAGTTGTATTACTTTAGATTTGTAAGCTTGATTATGCACATCAAAGTTATTTTTATAGTATGTGATAAAATAAACATAGATTGTTTTTCAGACATGTATCTAAAATTCCTAAAGCAGCACCACCCTGGCTGGTGTGGCCCAGTTGGTTGGAACACTGAACCGTAAACCAATGGATCAAAGGTTCCATTCCCAGTGAGGGCACACGCCTAGGCTGTGGTTTGGTCCCGGTCAGCATGTGTCCCCTGTTAGGACTCACACAAGAGTCAAGTGAGCAATGTTTCTCTCTCACATTGACGTTTTCCTTCCTTCCCCTTCCCCCCAGTCCCCTCTCTCTAAAATCAATAAGCATGTCCTCCAGTGAAGATAAAAAAAAATCACAATAAAATAAAATTCCTAAAACAGCACAGATCATGTTCTTGTATTTTTTCAAAAAAAATTTCCATTCATTATAATAAAAAAGTCCTAGCTTATAGGTTTATCTCTTACAACAGAAAAAAAATCACTCAAGGTGAGAAGAAAGTTTTTAAATATTACTGTAAATTCACACTACTTCAAAGTAAACTAACATATGTGGCATTTAAAACTTACAGAACAAACAGGAAAGCAAACTAATATTAAACTGAGAGTATTAAAGTGAGAAAATAAAGGTTCAAAATTACACATTTTTCCAGTATGTCTACCTTTCAGAACTTATAGCATATCTCAGATTTCCTGTATCACTGGTCAGTTTTTCTTGCTTCCACTAAAAATTTTAGAGATGTTCTTTAGACTACAATGACTCACTGTCTACAAGATTCCGGTATAAATCAGGCACATTGACATTTGGATCAGTGAAGTCTGGTTTTGGCTGCATTTTAAAATGTGTCTTCTTGGAAGGTAAGGAGCAGGAGATGAAGGAAGGTCCATAAATAAGGGACATTAATGAATTGCTAAACTCTAAGTAACCTTTTACACATACCCGTTGGCTAACAAAACTCATGTTCAAGTGCAATCATTGTTGTCTCGAATAGCACATGAGTGTTACATAATTCTAAGGTTCATTTCAGTGCTATTCCTGCAAACATCATCCGTACTGCTTCCTATCTGGTCGTCATGAGGGTTCCAGTTGTCCCCTATACAGATTTTTTAAGAGTACATTGGTATATTTCAACACATATCCTGCATCACTTATCTGATTTCCTGCCAACAATTTTGTCCTCATATTATATAAGGAAAAAATATTTTTGCATATTGAATTTCTTTGCCCAGAAGGTTTCCATTGACATGGAGAATAAGACAACCGGCCATATCTGTAGCACTCTGTTCTGCATTTAAAATGTTTTGCTATGCATGATATGGCTAAAAATGAAGGAAACTGTTTTGAATTTTCTCATTTCCATGGAGTATGAAACTGCCATTCTAAGCAATCAACCCCTATCCACATTGCTGCAGTCTGTTTAATGGTGACTGAAGAGATTTCTTACAGAGTAGAATATGTATATTAGTTGCAGTTCATATATTTCCTTCTTATTCCCATTTACAGCTTCTAAAAAACTCATGCAGATGAGATTTTAGGATATATTTAGGGGCAGGGAAATTCTTCTGCATGATACTATAATGCCAAATAAATTATATGTCATTATAAATTATCAAAACTCATAGAATTTACAACACTAAGACTGAACCCCTCATGTAAACTAAGGACATTGGCTGGTACTGACATGTCAGTGTAGATTCATCAATTATAACTAACATACCACTCCGGCAGGGGATGGTGATAACGGGAAAGGCCATCCAGGTGTGGGTGCAAGGGATATGGTGGAATTTTCTGTAGTTCCGGCTCAACTGTACTAGGAACTTAAAATTGTTCTTAAAAATAAAGTCTATTTAAAAGGAGAAAAAAAAAAGCTCACATATGTAGCATGTTAGTGTACCTGGGAAAAGTCCTACTGTGATAACATGAAACAATACAAATGAATCTCATCATCATCCCTCTTGAATGCAAGGAAACTTGGGAGGGGAGGAGTGGAATACTAAACAAGACTTAAATAATGAAGCCAAGTGATGATTTCACGGTCAGGGAGAAGAAAATTTCCGTTTCAAAAGGGTTACCACATTGATAAAATAATGAGTGGGGGAAATACCTTTGTCTAGCTGACAATCAAAATTATACCTAACATGTAATCTTGATAATCTGATAGATTTTAAGACATGCAGATTTTGATTTGGAGATTAATGAATTCTTGATAAATTAGGAGGGGATCTCTTCTTTTGGTTCATATTGTAGCATCAATTATTCTAAAAATATTCTTTGGTTTTCAGATCTATACAAAAGCACCTTCCTGAACTTTGCATTAAAATTGCTTATGCATTAAACTGTTCAAAGGGCCTTTTAAAAAGTACAGTGGTACCTCACTGGATGGTAAAGATATTTTTGCTAACAGAAAATATATTCCAAAATAAAGATACAGCAAAATGGAATCCTACAGGCCATAATGAATGGACTAAGTGATATCTAACTTTGAATGTATAACTATGGCTTCAACGGTGAATTTTATATGCTAATGATAACAACATAGATAAAGGTCTATACTTTTGGGACTAATGGGCTTTTATTCAGAGACTTTATATTTATCAAGCTGATAGACTCCTCTCTGCATCTGAAAGCCCTCAATTTCCTTGTTTTCTAGTATTCCCTATGTGAATTCTGAGAGGCATATTACAAACAAATCCTCCATTCACCGTGGCCTCTGCAGAGTTACCACTCTGGTGTGTTCTGCAAATTAAGCTAAAATGTGATTTACAATAATCTCCGTTCTCACATTAAGACAAGGAACAGCCTGGAGGAGGAAACTACTAACATTAAGATGGTAATATTTTAGACCTCTGGTGGGAGAGACCTGCGTAATTTTACTTGATTAAAACCACTGAGCTATTTAACTTGGTTCCTACATTAAGAAAGTCAGTGCAATAAGCCAAGACATTAAATACTTCTATTACAGAATTGTCACTGTCTCTTTTGCACAGGGGCGAATTTAACCCAGCTGCCCTTCCATGTAGCAAGGCCATGACCTTTAAAAATAGTGGAGGAATGGCTGGGGGATGTGAATGACACCATCATTATCTTGCAAGATTTGCAGGAAGCTATAACTCTATGGACTCATCTATTTTGTTTTAATCTTATTTATATGAAAAAATACCTTTCAGTTTTCATACTATCACACTGTGAATGAACATTAATTTCTTGGTGAATTTTTTATGCACTTACTTGTCATACTTGGATAATTTTCTTTTAATGTGATCTCAATGCACATCACAAAAGTGTTGCTCTCATCTATTTGAACTTCGAGAAGCTAGAATAAAACATTAGATTCTAGGGAGAGATGGTATAGCATTGATTCCAGAATCAATGGACTGATGCTTATCCACCAGTGAATATCTGGTTATTAGAAAATAAGTTGACAATTTCAAAATGTACAACATAAAAAACCAGCACTGAAAAGGGTCTTAGACAGTGTAGGTTCAATATTCTTATTTTTCCATTGAGGAGGTTAAGGCTTAGAGGGTATAAATGATTTCTTTCTTTCTTTTTTTTTAGCATCATGAATAATGACTTCTTAAATGTCATACGCTATTTACAGGCAGAGCCAGCCCTCCTAATTCAATGTCCAACACACTGTGTTCCCAACAACAGTACAATTAGACAATCATTCAAGGTCTGCAGAGCAGGAGCATCAAATCTTATACATCTTCTGTACGTGTTTCCATTCACTCAGTGGCATTTGTCTCTGCAGCCTGAGGCAGAAACATAGTAAATACTAAACAGGTGTATAGAGCCCATCTGCAAGGACCTCTGCACGGGTGAAGCTCCAACACCATCCAAAGTCATCAAATCCCATTTACACTCCCGACTGTGCCCGGCCAGGGCAGCTTGGGTGAAGGGAAAATTCATCGGTGAGTTGCTAGAGTGCCAAAATAAGTCAAGCAGAAACCAGTCAATTCAAGTGGGTCCTCATCTTCACACTAATAATCATGGTAATCGTGCCTTTTTTTGTTTATCCCACCAATATTTACTGAGCAGCTACTATGTGCTAAATGTGGTTCTAGACATAGCACAGACAAGAGTGAGCAAGAAAGGACAAGTCCCTGCCCTCAAGGAACTTAGAAGTAGTAGAATAAAATAAAAAACCAAGTAAACAAAGGAACAAAATAATTTCAGTGCGCTGTAAGTGCTAATAAAGAAGTTAGACTACCGGATAACAGTAATGGGAAAGGTCAGATTTTTGGAAAGGTGGCCTCTTTGAACAGGTGACATCTGACCTACATTCTGATGATGAGAAAGTAACGGCCACAGTGAGAATGGAGGAAGAGTATTCCGAGCAAAGAGGAAGGCCAAGTAAGAGGGTCTGATAGGGGAACCAATTTGGGTTTGATTGTACCAGAGCAGGCAAAAAGGAGCAAGGTGGCGAAGGCAGGCTGGAGAGACTCGAAATGTTCTTTTCTCAGAGATAATGTAAAGACGAACCTCTCTTTAGAAATGAGTCTAAATGCCTCTACATAATTTTATCATCATACACTGGCAGGACAAACCTCTGTATTAGGAAAGCCACAGTGACTCCAAGTCATGTGTAATTTATGCATAGAGAAAATAAGCCTCCGCTAAGTGCTTAAATATGACTTTGCTTACAAGAAAAAAAAAACAAAAACAGTTACAGCACTCTGACCACCTGGAACTCAGAACTGCCCTTTGTTTAAACCTGAACAGGTCCATAAATACATCATCGTGTGGTTTACCTTGCCCAGCAGGTAAAATCTCCAAAGGACTCAGGTTAAATCCACTTATTTCTATTGAATTATTCAAATGGTAAAATGTTCTTTCAATTATGTGATACTTTTTTGGCATTAGTGCAATTTCCTTTCATAGCATGGGTATCATATTTGTTGTATGTATAAAATTGCACATACATGTGTAATGACTGATAATTTACTAGAAATTAGGCAGCTCTGTAAGGTAACATGTCTGTGTGTATAAATACAAAGGCCCTGGGCCACCTGAGATTGAAGGATCAAGAACCTGAAGGCCAGCTTTTCAACCACAGACCTGTATGATCAAGCCCGGGCATCCTAATCCTCCCTGAATCTCATGCCTCTCTCAGAAACACATGTGTCTAGAGCTTAATAAATTGAAGAGACAATGAAACAAAAACATCTAAGTTCTGGCACCTAGAGTAAGTTTAGTGTTTTTTCCCCAATATAGTTTTCTAATAAAGGTAGTAGCATTTACAATATGGGAGCAATAATAATGCAGATTTCCTTTGTCTCTTTTAATGAAAACTCTGTGGTATTTTTCACATACAAAAAGGATGTAGGACAAAGAAGCTGTTTCTAAAGATCTTCATACATCAAATCCGAATTAAGACCTAATTTTCTAATTGTTCTGCTGCCTGGCATCACCCCATTTTGACTGTCTAGTTTCTCTGCAGCTTCCACTGTGTTTCCTTCATCTCAGACACAAACACGTGCCCCAGCACAGTAAATCATAGTTAATTGCATGTCTTAAATTAAAAGACAAAAAATAATGCACAATTAATTGGGGGAAATTGTCAGTTGGTGAATGAATCTCGCTCATTACACTTCAGGCACAGGATGCACGCCAAGTGTGTGTCCCCGGCAAGATGGTTCGGTCCCGGACGCTGAGGGGAGGGCACCACGCAACCTCTCTGCAGAGCAGGCTGGTCTGCAGAATTACACGCTTTAATACATTCAACGTTGCAGTGGCAGCATATACAGCTTTCTCTGCAAGGGTGCTCCACACAAGACTGTGCATCACAGTGAACAATAAGAACGAACTAGAATTTTAGTTCATAAGGGCTAGAATAAAGAGACTGAGTTTGGGCCATTAAGAGAAAAATCTAAGCTGTCACAAATGATTTTTCCATATTTGATAATATGCAAAAATATTTGTAACATATTCTTATGTGAAAATGGCTTACAAAACAAAGTGTTTGGTTTTTGAGGACTTATAACAGGTGGAAGAAGCAAGAAAAGAGAGGAAGAGAAAGGTACTTGGAAAATATATAGCAAAAATGTTAGCATTTGCTATCCCTGAGTAGTTTATACTTTCTACATTTTCATTAAAACTTTCTAAGTTGTTTAAAATTATATTTCAATTTATTTCTAAATCTGATATTATAAAACGTCAGTTTTAAATGTCCATTAGAATCTTTTAAAATAAACTTAACTGCTATGTTAAAATGTCATCATAAAATTAAAAAATAGCCCCAGTAAACACCTACACACAATTCCATTATATCCTTCATTATACAAACAAAAATCAATTCTGTAAAAATGTATTTTAAAAATATTTAACAAAACCATGTTCAATGAAATTGAATGTTTAATGCAATAACTTATTCCAACATGTACCTTATCGTATATTAACACACCAGAAGAAAATCACTATAAATCCTTATTAATTTACTGATACTGACAAACTACAAATATGCTCATAACAAATTCAATAACCTTGAACGTAAGGAATTGCAAATCTCTCCTCCCACCTACTTTCCCATTATTTTCCACCCTGTAACAGAAAGACCCAGTATCATTCTGATGCTAAAATCTGCAATAAACAACACACGTGCGCGCGCGCGTGCACACACACACACACACACACAGTGTCATCATTTTTACCAAACTACATGAGGACAGATGACAACATTTTATAAAATACAAATGCTAACTTTTGTTTTATTTTAAATATAAAAGAAAAGAATATACAACACCCAACAGTGTAGATTCATCTGAAAGATACTGAACAGCCTACTAACCTTGAAATAAAAAATAAACATTGCCTGCTTCCTTTTATTTATTGGGAGGGGTGGAAGTAGAGTGGGAAAAGCTAATAATATTTCAGCCAAAGCCCATAGCTCAACCTCAGGCATCTTTATGTCCCAAGGGTAATATTTCCATTCCATTCTTAATGGAACAAATTTCTAATCAGAATATGTATTCAAAAATAATTGAGGCAAGGCAGTGTCAACACATCATGCTGCCGTCAGCATCCCCTGGTGCTAGGAATCAACTCAGCGCACTCTCTGGCATGACGGAGAGCCAGGGCCATGCGGAAACGTCAGACCTGACCACAGGAGGGGAGCTCGCAAGGGCGATGCAAGCACTCAGCTCCTCACTGGGTGCTGCAGACAGTGTCTGAGAGAGAGCTTCTCTCCTGGAAAGCGCCAACCTCAGAATGTTTCCTTAAACCTCAAAGCCTTCAAAGAGATGACTTCAAATGGGTCCAGACCAGGAACTCAACTTTTGAATGAGAAGCAATGTCCACTTTTATAACATTACTGAGAATTCTTAAAACAACAGTCACTTCCAAAAAGGTGAACACTGCCCCTAGATTTTTAAAAATTTTAAAACCTTAGGGCACCACATACTTTTGAATATATTTTGTGATGCCCTGAAAAAGTCCAGAGGCTTAAACTCAGGTTTCTTCAAGTGAGCCAGTATACTGATCATCATGGTGGCTGGGTGGTGAATAGTGGGAGTTCATTATACTAACCTTCCACTTTTAATGGGTTGTCATTTTCTTAATAAAAAGTGAAAACAGATACCTTTGATATTTTTATGTTCACAATTTTACACTTTTCCTTTGGATCTATGTGATATATGAGATGTGATATATGCTTATGATTACTTAAGACTCTAACAAGCAGTCTGAAATTTTTAAAAATCCACCAAGCATAATGTTGATCATAAAAAAAAATTCCTTCATTCCTGAAAAAACTGTACCATAATCTCTAATGATAGAAGAAGTGCACCTAAACAAATGCAGTGCCACCATCTGCCTGGCATTCTCACAGTGTGACAAAATAGACTGGTAATTAACTGCTTTCCTACCGAAATCTGCCAGCTTTAACTCCCCCGTGTCACTGATCAGAAGGTTCTGTGGTTTCAGGTCTCTGTGCAAAATATAACGCTGGTGGATGTAAGACAGCCCTCGCAGCAACTGAAATAAAAACAACTGAAAAATAGGGAGACAAAAGTTAAAATCTGAACACAGATAAATGCCAGTTTCTACATACAGTCTGCCAAGTACTTGCATTTACTGAAAATGGGTACCCATCACTGAATTGCCTATGAATTTATTCAAGCGAAATGTGTATAAAGGTATGGAAATCCCTCATTTATTAAGAAATAAATCTGAAAATTTCTAACAAGCTATCATATCAACCCAGGGAGCAATACCTCCAATCTATATTCTATAAGTCTAACAAAATGTAAAGAATCAATTCTTTATAATATTTTATTTCCTCAGGCCTAAGTTAATGTTTGAGAAAAAACACTACCCGTAACATTATAAAAAGTAAAATATTTTTACCAAGTTTATGTAAATGTGTGCATATTTAACTCTATAGAAATGGTATAAACATGATACCCAAGGTTCGCCCATTAACATGCTTTAAGGAATGAAAAGATAAGATGATCTGAAATAATTAAAACAAAAACAGTCACATGGTTCAATTAATACTACATTGTAATTATATTGCTTTTATGCATATGGCCACAGAGATTAGCCCATTGCCTAAAGACAGACATGTCCCTTCACTAATTACAGAGCAGACCCTTCCAAAGGGAAAAGAAACTCAGCAAACAGAGAAATCAAGAATTCAAGAATAATGCTTTCATAAGAAATCATTTTTAAGAAGTGATGGCCTTGCCTGTTTAGTTTCATGTTGGATCATATCAAATGTTTCTATTCTGATAACAAAAAAAATGTGATTCACTAGGCTTTCCAATATTCTGCTTATGAAAAATGGAATACTTTTAAACAATTTACTTGCCAAAATAGTCCTAATTGATATAGTTTTTAAAAATCTATCTCCCCAAACAAAAATAAAACAAATGCTTGAAATGCCATCAGTGAGCTGAGCGATATAGTCAGCTGGTAACAAAAGGGCAGTTTCAGGGAACTCTTAAATGAGTTAGTTGTCATTGATAGTATCAGGATTCCAGGATATTCAAATGGAAAAAAGCCTGGCAAATCCTTAAGGACCCTGGAAGTCTGCATTTGTGGAATATTTTCCAACTAACCAGGGACTGTAAAAGCCAAGTAAATTGTTTGCAGGGTAGATACCTTGAAATAACGGTAAGATGAACTCATTTCAAACTGTCTGTAATAACATGCTGTGAGGCAGTCAAAACCAAGGGCCGTTATTTCCAGAACCTAGGCATCAGAAAGCAGAAGTCCATTCTGTATTATACCCTATTACACTACTGGCTCAACAACCTTGGGAAGCAAACATTTTTCTAAGAGTCCTCCTCTCGATCCTTCCTGGGAAGCAGATGGAAAGACTTAACACCATCACCGGCGGCTCCCAGCCTCCTTCTTCCCTTCGAATAGCCTCTGCATCCTGAAGCCTACAACTGAGGTGAACAATTTCTAAGAAAATTCATATTCCTTCAGTTCAGAAGGGAAAGAGAGTGAGCAAATAAAGCCACTTTGTTTCTTCAAAAGCTGAAAACAACAACAACAACAACAACAACAAAACCCACAAAGGCAGGCCACATAAATTTAATGGGTGAGCACACAATGCAATAGTAGTATACAGATGATGTATTCTAGAATTGTACACCTGAAACTTATATAATGTTATTAGCCAATGCTACCCCAATACATTTAATTACATTTTTTAAAATTTCAAAATCTGATTTGGACAAAAAAGCGTTCGGCAAGGTGCTAATTTGGGTGGCGGAGCAGAGGCTTCTCACAATGTGATTATCTTGCCATGACAGTGCATGTTAGTGTAACAAACACACTCCCAGTGCCAGCTGCCATTCTATGCATCACAGAATATGAGCCCATTTAATCTCTGTAACCATTTTAATGAAGAAGGCACTTCAATCATCTCTGCATTAGTGAGGAGGAAACTGCGCAGTTCCTCAAAGTCACACAGCAATTAAGGGGCAGAGCCGGGACTCACACCAGGCAGCCGGGCCCCACAGGCCGTGCCCTTCAACACTGCACTACAGGAATGTTGGCCGGAAATCAAAACAAGGAGGCGAAGTGTTGCTATGGAAGCTGCTTTACAGGATAAAGCCTGGGCAACAGGTACCATGGCCTTCAAGGCCACTGAGCTGAGCCCTGATCCCTCTGAGCGCCTCCCCAGGCCTTCACTCCCCTCCAGGTGTATGTGAGGTGTGCCACCTTTGGGCGCTGATGGCAGCCTCCACACGTGTCTTGGGCAGTGTGGCATCAGCCTACCCACCGCAGACTGTGTGCCTTTACCACCCTCCTAATGTGGCACGTAGCCGACACTCATGCCAGAAATGTGAGTTCTGAATGAACGTAGAGACTTCTGGGTTAAGCAGGTACAAAAATAACAGGAATGATAGGATAGAATTCCGTAGAAGCTAAGTGTAGAAGTGGGCACATCAAACCATCACAAAGGGCTCTTCTTATCTGTGCTAACTAGTGAAAATATGTAATCCATGTGCTGATAATACAGAAGCTATTCAAATGGATGCCGTACTACAGAAGATTACAAAAACCAGTGTTACAAAATGACACAATTACCACTTCAATAACAACTACACAAACCAAGCTCCAAACGTGGCAAACAGAGCCGCAAGCATTAAGTTATAGCCCCAAACAAATGTTTAGATCTCTGAGCAATACACAAAGGAAGAACGAACCCTCAGAATAAATTCACTCAGGATTTATTAAGTGTCAACCATGTGCCAGGTGCTGTTATGTAAGAGGGAGGCGAAGATGAACAGAAAATAAGGTGTGTTCCCTGGACTCACAAACTCGCAGCCTGCAGGGTGTGAGGGGCAGATTAACAGACAATCACCACTTACAGAGGTCTGTACTATAATAGCCACACAGCGTGTACCGAAGACACAGAGGGAACAGGATCTAGTGACAACAACAATAACAAAAATATAGAACTGATCCTGCCCTTATACGAAGAGTAGCCCCAGGGAAGGGATGAATGACAGGAAGCTAGTCACTCTAAAGGCAGAATTCATTACACATAAAATTTTAATAGAAAACCAAGTGGATCATTCACTAGATGCACAAGTTGAAATGATGTGTTATACGACAAACCCTCTTGCTTTATTGAGGGAAAATATTGAGGAAGCCAAGCAAGCAGATCACTAGATAAATTAAAAAGAAAAACTTAGGTAAATGAAGATAACAGCCCTGGCTAGTTGGTTAGAACCTCAACGATACACCAAGGTTGTGGGTTGAATCCCCTGTCAGTGTAGATACAAGAAACGATCAATGAATGCATGAATAAGTGGAGCAACAAATCAACATTTCTCTCCCTCTCTCTCAAATCAATAAATAAAATTTTTAAAAATATAATCTATGAAACTGTAAAGCTACCAATTCACCATCATAAAAGTACTGGTGACCAGAGGACCATAGCAGGCTTATTGGACACATTAGAAAATACATCCGAACGTGAGGAACAGCACGCGCTGCTCGCTAAGGGTGGGGAGGCTATAAGGCAGCGGAGGCCATCCTGACTAAGACAGAATGTCCTACAGAAAGTCCTCTGGAAATGTCCTGAAAACTCAAGTCTTGGGGATTTCTTCCTTTAGACAATTAGGCAAGTACCTAACTTTCCCATGTAAATTTCTGAGAAAGCCACTTCACCTGCTTAAATCACCACACAAAGTACACCTGATCTTTGTGAAAACCAGAAGACACATGAGAACAACAGGAACCACCAAAGAGGGGTCGCATGAAGAGAAAGAATAAAAAATCCATCTTTGGTATTTGCAAACAAAACACAGTAACAATCGAAGGAATCTCAGTTCCTCAAAGAAAAGAAGGGGGACTGACAGTAACGGAAGGCCAGCTCCAGGTCGAAGGCTGTTGCAAGTACTTTTACATACATCTTCAGTCCTTTCCATCTACGATGCTGTGGTTTTCCATTTCATCGAAACAAATGAGGAAACTAAAGCTCTAAAGGCACAAGAAACTCTCAAATTCACCCAACCATCACACAGTGCTTGTGAACTTTTCACTACCCCCCATCTTAATGAGGTCGATGCTTAATAAATCCATGGATGAATAGTTATGCGCCCAATATAAGCAAGATACTTTTATCAAGTGAACCCAAGTTTGTAAAAGTCCCAATTAGCATGTCATGTAAGGAACATGTGATTCTTGGATCATGATTCTTGAACTTTGTTTTTGCTGTTTAAAATCCTCTTAGAAATAAATAACAGTGGAAGACAGCTACTGTACTGAAGCTGATAATTCAACATATTTGAAACTTTCTGTCTTTTTATTATAGTAGCCATAAGATCTTCCTAAGAATGCCTTGTCACCTCAGGATATTATATACTCAACTTTCTAAAGGGAGACTCCTGCAAATTCTTCACTATGATCACGTAAGATCGGTATGCTAATTTGAGTATGTTCGCCTTCTGTAATAAAAACCCCAAAGGGGAAATGCCTTAAATAGCAGTGGTATGATGAACAGGGACACATGCCAGCAGCAGATCCGTCTCTAGCCCGGCTGTCCTGCCACCTCCACGGGAAGTGCCACGGCGTACACTGCTTGAGAAGAGCCTTCAATATTTCATCTATTCCCTTCTGAAACGCTTTGGACTTCAAGTAGGTAAAAAATACCAAGATAAGGTCTTGGATCAAAACTTTTAGAGTAAGTTAGTAAAGAGCACTCAGTATGTTATATTTAGTACTAAGAAAATTTACTGGCACTTGCAACAAGCAACAAGTTTTATATTTCCCTCTCCTTCAAGGTCTAAAGGTGTGTGATCAGATGGTCTTTGTCTCAGTGTTTAGTCACTGAGTTCCAGGAACGGTCTGAAATGCATGCATTATTTAACATATGTGGTTCCACTTAATATGAGACTAAGCACAGGGGTCATCTTCCTTTAAGGAATGTCCAGGTTCTCTTAGGGCTTATAGAGCCATTAGCAATGAAAGTCATGCCTCATGGCACACAACCAATTATTACAAAACCGTTAGTTAAGCTACTTTTCTGCCACCTGGGGACCAAGCTTATTAGCACCTCTGTATTTTAGGTTTCTCATCTTGAAACTGGCTGACAGAGTCTTAGATACCTTTGATAGTTAATCACACTGTAACATAGTATCATCCCATTATTACAGGAGTAACAGAAATGGAAGGCATCTACCAATCAACAACTGTAACAACTGCCATTTGTTAAGTGCTCACTATGACAGACACTGCACTGCTTTATATTCATGTAGATAATTTAATCCTCCCGATACCTCTGACAGGCAGATATTATTATTCCTAAGATTCGGAGAAATTAAATGAATTGGCCAAAGGGACACATTGCAAGTTAAGAGCTATTACTGGTAATTTGAACCCATTTTTTGTCTGGTTCTGATGCCCACAATTAAGAGAATGGCTTCTGTACTATTTGATTTTTTAAAGTATGTGTACTATTTAGTTAAAGTAGTTCATATTATGCGAACCCAAGGCTAGAAAATATGACACTAGCAAATAAAGCAAAGTTATAAATTGATAATAAATACTTCAAATAATATGTTCCATGTTTAACACTGTATTATTTAAAAACCCATAAACCACACAAACATTAAATTATCCACACATCAAATTTCCTAAAAATAATTAGAAACTCAGAGACACTAAAATATCTAATGAGTCAAAATATTTTATAATATGCATCAGATAATGGTTCCATTATATAAGGTCTTCTTCAATTTTTAAAAGACACAGAATAATTCATCACAACTCACACCATTTAGTTGAATTTCAAATTTGCAAATGCTTAATGCAAATATATCATAATTTGTAGTACAATGTACACAATTCACACTCAGTTTCTATTTTTCAAATCATCATTACAATTCCATGTGTTGAATTTTTTACAAAGAACACTCAGGTTGTACAAAGATATAAAGGAGCACTGGCTGGTGTGGCTCAGTGGATTGAGCATCAGCCTGTGAACCAAAGATATAAAGGAGACAGAAGTAAAATCCTACATATTCGACATTATGGTATAATCCCTGTGTCACTTTGGATATATGTGACAATATTAAGTGTGCTACTGGGATGATGTAAGACAGAAATGGCATCAGGCTGGTTTCCCTTCCTGGTTCCTCATGTTTGTCTTAGGAAACATGCAAACCAAGGGGTCACATGCAGAATCCACCTTAAAGGAAGGAGGCCAGGTGAGTGGTTTGAAGCTTGAAATCCAGGAGAGTGTACTATTTCCACTGGGTGCTCCCCAAACAGGGTGTGCCCATCTTAGAAGTAAGGTATCACATGGCACACTTCCAGTGATGGTCTCTCATAAATCTTTGGGGTGATTTCTTTTCAGTCTGGCTTTTAAAGCAGCTCCAGGATCAGCGATGATGCCAAAAATACAGAAGACGTGTTCTGAACATTGGCTGCAGGCACCGCATCTTAACCAGAAATCCACTGCTTAGACCCCCCTCTGACTGTCCAACACAATATGAATTGATACATGAAATTATACTTTATTGTTAATCCTGTACTTTCTAGATACAAAAGATTATTTTGTTATAACAAAAACAGGATCTAAAGTCTCAAAAGAAACCTAGACAGGCACTGAGACTTGGTGTCAAATTTTTAAAACAATCTTTAATGGCATCATAAAATAGTCATATTTCTCAAAATACAGAATGAGGAAAGGCACCATAATATTCACAGTAATGAGCACTAGAAAATCATTACCGGCTAACTGAAAGCTCTAATTCAGAACATGGAGAAAATCAGGTGTTATCTGATTTTCTATTTGAACATCAGAAAGTCTCATTTAGGAATCAATTCTCAGTGCCATCTGTATGAGACAATCTTAATTTGGCATAACATCATTTTGTCTGTTACACACCTGCTTGTTCTCTGGACGATGAAAGAAAAACAGCAATTTTCAACTATAATGGCTCTCATCTTTATAATTAATATAGATATTGAAATAAAAAAATAAAACACAGCTTTATGCCAACAGGAATTCAGACACTTCACAGAATAAGGTAGAGAACTCAGAATTATTTTGGTTATTTTGAATTATTCCAAAACAGTTCTGTAAAAAAAAAAAAGAAGAAAGAAAGAAAGGAAACAAAGAAAGATCCAACATCATAATAGTAATAAGATTTAAGCATCTATATTTCTGGATATCAACTGGAGATACCATCAATTAATCTCTTCTTTTTGGATGAACCTTGGCTTTCATTCTCTCATGCTTATCAATTTTTAAAGAACACATGAAAAACTGAACAAAGGACAAAACTTAGACTATTAAGGTCATTTTTTAACGCAGTGATCAACCTGGACATCACTGAGAATTATGAAATGAAGAACTAATACAAGTTCTGCATTTGACTCAACTACGAGGCCAAAACCCTATAAAATTCACAGCAAATGGTTTGTGAAAAGGGGAAAAAACTGAACTACTCTACCACAACTTTTTAACCAGTTTCTTACATACCAATTATCATGTTCTAGCAATCAATTGCTATACCTTTAATCATCATAAATATTTATAACAAGGCCAATGCCCTCAGGTTTTTGATTCAGGTTTTAAATTGCCCTCTAAGTAATTAACTGCCAAAATTACCCATTTGTCTAAAATTGATGTTATACCAAGAAAGGAACCATTAGTTAACAGTGAATATTTATTTCAGAATGCCACATTGAGAAGATACATTTTGTAGGCAATTAAAGTAGCAAAGTGATTCTAGAAATTTAGTTAAGTTGTCGATTTTTCTTATGAGTTTATTCCAGTACATACAAGAAATACACATCAAGAAAGATAAAACTTTAACAGATGTTTTGCTGGGAAATGGTACAAAATTTCCATAGACCATTCCATGCTTTATTATGAAACCACAAATTACACACTGTTCCAATTGTTCTTTCCCCTCCATTCTTCAGTGATACATGACCTTTGGAATGCTTGGACTTCTACCAGAGTCACACTAAAGAATAATCTTCTCAATTCTTAGGTGCAGGACACTCCATATTTTTACAATAACCAAAGATATATGAAATATAAACAAAGATATGTACATTTTTAGAATCCAAGAAAAATATTCAAATGCTTCTATATATTGCCATACTGCATAGTGATGAAAGTCAAAATTGCCACATTCATAAGCAAATGTATTTGGTCATTGTGTTTTCCTTCTGTTCACCATAATAAATATTCAGTATTTATTATGATCCAGTCATTTAATGATCTACGAACAACTAAGCCAAATACAAAGTGTTGGAGTTATTAAAAGAACACTATTTTTCAAAGATAATAGCTTGTCTCGCTTGGTTTTCACATCTCCTTAAATTTATAGAGAACCGTTACAAGGTCTTATTTAAGCTCAACTGTTGTTTCTTTTTAATTAACATCTGGCCCACCATTATGAACAGCTATTAACTTAGTAAATATTATTCTTACGTTCTTCATTTTGCATTCATAGATTTAAGTGACAATAAATATCACCCCATGAAAAAAATATGCCAACACATCAAATAGAAATACCCATGAGACATCTGTCACTATGCCATAGTCAGACTTCTTTGAGAATAATTTCACCTGCAGTGCAGATCCTAAATGTAACCCCGAAGGAGGGAACTGTCTCTAAGCAGACGCACAGTGAAGAAAGTCAGTGCATAATTAGGTGAGTGGCCTCCCATGGAAACCAACATGTAACAAGGGCCGTCTGCTTCCATGCACTGCAGTTCAAATGCCAAAGCACAGGCATTAGCAAGCTGCTTTCTATTTTTTTAACTTTCCATACGCTCAGAGAAGGCGAACCTATTGTCTCCAAGAAGAAGATAATGTTAAACCTATATGACTGCATATGAAGTCACAAATAATAAGCTAATGACAGTAATTGAATGTATTAATCATGACATGTAGAGAAAAGAATGATGGACAGTCAAAAAGCCCTTTTTAATTTCAATGATCCTGATCTTTATTTTACATGAAATGTGGCCACTGAAGTGGACAGCTATTCTAGGATGCTAACCCTGAATGGGCTTGGCTTCAGCAGGATCACTTAAAGACGCGTTTTTATTTTTAAATTATATCAACATTTAATGTTGAAATGATGATGACCATGGAAATGCTATTTTCAGCTGAGGCATTGTTTAGTATGAATACTTTCCTTTTCCCATGTACAATAATTTGTTTTGTTCTGGCGTTAGCAATGATCTTGTTCTTTTGCTTATGGGTTTGTTTTTCTTTGTTTAGTTTTCTTGTAGTTACCAACAATCCAACACCAAACTCTTCTCTACTCCTGTAAATCTGCTTAAACACATTACGTGATCTACCAAACAACTTCATCTTCTTGGAAATCTCTCCTGGAGAGTTCTGACTTGCTCCACCTGGACTGGTGGGTCACCCTCCCAGGCAGACACATAACTGGCATCCTGGGATTGTTTCCATCATTGTCCTCAGGATTCCCTTCACCTCTCTCCTGTGGTGGCTGCTGTTACCTGGCTTCCTTGTCTTCTCTGCCTTGGCTTATGCTGAATTCTAGTGAGGTAGCACATGCTTAAGTAGCATCCTGAGAAAAAATTCAAGGTGGGCAAGATTTCCAATTCCTTGAGCATCTGAAAACATTTATTTTACCCTCACTCTTCATTGACGGCCTGTATAGAATATTAGGTTGGAAATAATTTACATCAGAACTTTCACGCCATTGCCCACTGCCGTCTCCCTTCCAGGGCTGCTGTGGAGAAGTTGATTGCCACTGCAATTCTTGAACCTTGCAGTAAACCTGCTTCCTTTATGTAGGACTTTTCTTTGAAAACAGTGTCCTGAAATTCAGCAGCAATGAACACTACTGTCAGTCTCTTCTCATTTAATGTTCTGGGCATTTAGTGGCCCTCTTAGTCTTGAAATTCTCATCCTTCACATTTTAGAAAAAGTATATTTTAATGATTTTAATTTAAATGATTCCCTCTTGTCTATTTTCTCCAATTGTTCAGATGTTAGCTACCCTGGACTAGACTTTTGGATTTACTGATACTTTCTCACTTTCCAGATTTGTATTTTATGCTCTGTTTTCTCGCAAACTTCTTCAACTTTATCTTTCATCCTTTTTTTATTTCTGTTGTTTTAATTTCTGTCATCCCATTGGGTTGGCCAAAAAATCTGTTTAGTTTATTCTGTAAAATAAAACATACATTTTTCATTTTCAACAGTAACTTTACTGATTTGGATACTTTGAGTATGTCATCTATTTCCCACTATTGGCTATTAGAGGCCAGGGGTGCTGCTGAACACTTCCAATGCATACAATGGCCCCACAGCAAAGAATTATTGGCAAAAATGTCAATAGTACCAAGAAACTTCGCAAACCACTTCTGACATGTTCCTTCACTCACTGCACTTTGTTATACACTGCACAAATCTTTTTCTGCATTTCAGTTGTGTTTTTATCTTTCTTGGGATAATATGGCATAATACACAGAAAATGTTGCCTATTTTCGTCCATCGTCAACATTAAAATGGCTGCACAAAATTTCACCAATTTGGTAATTTTTTTAAATGCACCCTGATATGACGGCTGTCATAATACAATCTAACAAAATTGTTTTGAATGAAGCTAAAGACAAGTGAGCACTACTAGAGCCATCCTACAGAAGAAATGAAATGAACTTTTTGGTCAACCCAATATTTTTCATTCCCAAAACTACTTTTGTTCACTAAGTTCTTTTTAAAAATAACATATTCTTATTTTATAGATGTACTATTTTTTACCTCTTTGAGAATACTAATTGTAATTTCTTTCAAAGTTTTCTCTCCTATCTTTTTCTACCTAATCAATGCAAGAAACATTTAATTGCCCAAATTACTCATTTGTCAACTGCGATCTTCACTATAGTCTCCTAGATTCTTCAGGTCTGTTCCCTTGGACTGATCTGATTCTCCACCAAAGATACTTATAATTTTCTGCCTTGTGGCATGGGTCTGACACCTGTTTTTTGAAGCACAAGCTGTTCCTATCTCTCGTGGTCTTCCCTAGCCCCTCCCACGTGCCCAGCCCTGCCATACTCTGGGATGCCCCACTACGACCACCTGGGTGCAAAGTGAGGAGCAATGGAGGCAGGAAGGCTGTCTGGACGTAAGAGTGCGACAGGCCAGGACTGCCAGCAAGCATGCATGACCTCTAGGCTGGCGGTAGAGCCATGCAGGGGCACAGGGAAGCAAGGGGAGGCTGTGCATCCTGAGAGGAACCCCGGGCTCTCAGGCTCGGGTCTGAGAAAATGCATATTTTTTTCTACTTCAGTGATTTTTTAAAAAATTTGATTCTGATTTTGGGAAATGAGGATATATTTTATACACACACATAAAAATACATATATATTATATATTATATATAAAATATATAGTATATATTATAGATATATAAAACAAAAAGGAGTTATATGAAAGAAACCAACAAATTATAAGTGCCAAATCAATTCTATTATTTATAAACAAGGTATTTCAGAGGTTTTGTATTTTAAAATTTGTAAAACATAACTGACCATCAGAAACACCATCATTGTTAATGCCACACATATTATTAAGCACTTGCAATGTATTAAGAGAAAAACCCAACAAATTATGTATATATGTGTGTGTATGTATGTGTGTGTGTGTGTGTGTATACATTTAAAGCTTCACAGGCAGCTCTGCTGTCTAGATGGCTACTGAGGCTTCTTGTCCTTGTGTGCCCTTAAATATTCCAAGAACTAAGACTGTCCGGTGCATTTTGGCAAATCCTCAAGGAGCCAGAACTTCAATCGCTACAAGGAAAGGAATCCCATATATCAACGCATTCGCTGCCTTTCAGTTATTGCAAACAGCATAAGAAGTAAATCATATCACGTTCTTTCAGAAGCAAAAAATGTGTAGGACATCAATCGTGAGCACATTAAACCACTTCTGTGTGGGAACAAGGAGTACTTCCTGCTCTGCATGACTAATATCTAGACCTGCTTCTGGTGTTGCATTTAAGTTCTGTAATACTATTTTTATGCTCACTGCACATCTCATTCACCATTAAGTTTCTCACCACACCCCAAAGAATACCAAATCTTGCAGGAGTAAATCCTATTTACTGCCACAACCTGTACAACCTGTACTTGGAATAAGTAGTAAACATGAAGCATTTAAAGTCTAACAAACAACCACGGGGTGAAAGAAAAGTTTACAAAACTTGAATAAGAGCTGCTGAAATACAATTTCAAGGAGGGAACTTAAAAATGCTACAAAAATCGCAAGTGACAGTGACTGAAGGAGAGTGAACACAGAGATACTTTGTGGAATGATCTTTCTTCCTTTGTTTCACCAACAAAATGTTTCATTAATACCTGCCCAAAACTAACGACATGCATTTAATGGGTGAGAAAACCAAGCAAGAACATTAACAATCCAGTGATGCCATCATTCTTTGAAAGGATTCATTCAGCTCTTTAATCTCACTCCTGTCACTGAATTTGTAAGTCAGGAAGTCAAAACTAATTTACAATAGCTGTTGATTTCCACTGAGGCTGCTAGTCCCCTGGGCTCCCAGTGCAAAAGATCTCACTGGGTGGCCTCTCTACATATTCCCAGGTTTAAAGTGGGAAACACACGACTCCACTCCAGGAAGACAAAAAAACCCAGTTATAAAATGGGCAAAAGATTTGAACAGACACTTCTCCAAGGAGGACATACAGAAGGCCCAGAGACACATGAAAAGATGCTCAGCATCACTAGCCATCAGAGAGATGCAAATTAAAACCACAATGAGATACCACCTCACACCAGTCAGAATGGCCAACATAAACAAATCAACAAACAAGTGTTGGAGAAGATGCGGAGAAAAGGGAACCCTAGTGCACTGTTGGTGGGAATGCAGACTGGTGCAGCCACTGTGGAAAGCAGTATGGAATTTCCTCAGAAAACTAAAAATGGATCTTCCTTTTGACCAAGGAATTCTACTGCTGTGATTATATCCTAAGAATCCTTCAACACCAGTCCAAAAGAACCTATGCACCCCAATGTTCATAGCAGTGTTATTTACAATAGTCAAGTGCTGGAAGCAACCTAAGTGCCCATCAGCAAATGAGTGGATCAAAAAACTATGGTACATTTACACAATGGAATTCTACACAGCAGCGAGAAAGAAGGAGCTTATACCATTTGCGACAGCATGGATGGAACTGGAGAGAATTATGCTAAGTGAAAGAAGCCAGGTGGTGAGGGACAAATACTACATGACCTCACCTTTAACTGGAACATAATCAACAAAAGAAAAAAGCAAACAAAATATAACCAGAGTCATTGAAATAAAGAACAATCTAACAATAGCCAGAGGGGAAGGGGGAGGGGGCAGTGGGAAGAAGAGTTTTCAGGAACTATTGTAAAGGACACATGGACAAAACCAAGGGGAGGGTGGAAGCAAGGAAGGGAGGTGGGTTTGGAGGGGGTCAAGGGCAGGGGTGGGGAGAAAATACAGATAACTGTAATTGAACAACAATAAAATAATTTAAATTAAGAAATAATAAATAAGTAAAGTGGGAAACAGGGATAAGGATGTACCATGTGGTTGAGTTTGAACCCAATCAACCCTAGGGAGAAGACATTCAGTGTATAAATGACACAATGTGAGATGTTTAATTGTAAAAAAGTAAAATAAAATTATGCTCATATTATGACAGTAGTGTTTATTAAACATGGGCAAGATTAATAAAAAGAGTTTCTTCATCTGATGATTTTTCCCCAATCTAACTACTAAAAAAACTATGTCAACGGATACAGATTTTGAAAAAAAATGAATAGTGAAAAATTTTAAAGAAAGCTATCAATAAAACTAAATTTAAAATGGAGGTATATGAAAGGAGCCAACAAATTATAAGTTCCAAATCAATTCTATTATTTATTTAAAAAACAAGGTATTTCATAGGTCCTGTGTTTCAGAATTGTACAATGTGACTGACCACCATAAACACCTTCATTATCAATGCCACACATATTATTAAGCACTTGTAACTTATTAAGAAAAAGGAAAACCCAATAAAAATGGACAATATATAAGAACAGGCAACTTATAAAAGCAGAATTACAAATAGCCAAGAAACTTAATAAAAAATGCTCATGGTCACTAGCAGAAAACACCAACATAGTAGTCATTCCATTTATATTTATCAGAGTGGCAAAAATTAAAATAATGGGTTACAGTCACTGCCAATGAGAGCAGAGAAAAACAATTCTTCTTTAATTTACAACCTTGTGGAAAATATTCCAGTCAAATGCATTAAAACTGAAATCATGCTCTTTATTTAGTCAAGAGAACCCATTAACTAGGTATCCAAGAGAATGAAGAATTTAAAAGTGTTATTATACTAATATTTACTCTAAAATTATTCATATCATTAACATTTTAGAAACAACCCAAAGATCTATTTGTAAGAAACAACTGAAAATTATCCATACTATGGACTAATCAGCAGCCATTAAAAAGACTGAATGACACAGTCACGTGCTGATTTTAAAGGAATACTAATGATATATTTTACATTAAAAATAACACACATAATATATAAATTGTTTTATGAAACAAAAAATAAATACAAAAAACTCATATCAGTGTATACACCTCCACAAGCAAAAGGAAAAGTACAATACAAGAGAAAAAAACATGCCATGTTGTAAAGAATGGTGCAGATAAAGAAGGAGAGGAAATGGAGACAATGTTACTACTCAGCTGATTCTCAGGGTCATGAAATGTAGGCAACTGAATTACAAAGGGAGAGCACATCATTAAACATTCAGATGTAACTCTTCTAACTCCCTAACTTATGCCAAAGAAGACTCTTCTATTTTAAGCTTGAAGTTTTGGGACAACTTCCCAAGTTAATTGAGATCAAATCATTAAAACTCAGTTCTCTGGACATAGTGATACTATTTGTAGTAAAAGAAATAAAAGAGAGTGGTAGGAAAGAGAACCATTTTTATCTGTTTGTACATACAAGTGAAAAGTTTGCTCTGTGAACTCACCACAACAGTATGTGGGGTCATAATAATTCTTTATATTGAATCAACTGGTACGACAGTATGGGGTTCCAAGGTAGAGCTACCTGAGATTCTCCTCTACTATAAACAGTGCTACAGTAGGATTCCAGTGGACCTCACCCATTATTGGTGACTGTCTATCCCTGAAGAAAAAATACAATATAACCTAAACAATAACACTCCAGTGAAAATACTTAATTGTTAGAGCTTGGTTTCCAACTACAAATAACAGCTATGGTTCACTTTGACATTCTCTTTACACAAAATTTTTTTTAAAAGGAAAAGTATGGCAGAGAGATTAGACTTAGGCTAAAAACATGCACCTGAAGAATGCTAATACTTGGCTTAAAAAGCTCTTTTCCTACCTTCACGTTGTCGGGATGGAGCCCCCCGGGGTGCTTGTCCATGTACTGGCACAAGTCAGTGTGCTGAAAGACAAAAGGGAGACACGTGAACATCCCTCTGGCTCTAACATAATGAGTCAATATTTTTCTACTTCAAAGGCATCATTACCTGTGGAACAAAGCGAATATAAGACAAGTGGGTGGATTTTTTACTTTATGCAATCACGTGCCCCTCCAACCCCCATGTTTAATCAAACCGAATCATTACCTTTACCTCAAGGCTCTGTCTTATGTTAAACATATCTGTGTATTAGAAGGAATCCGTGTCTATAATTTAAGTGCCTAATTTCCACCCCATTGAATATAAATCTTTTAACTAACTCCCCCCAAAAAAACTAAAAAGAAATTCCTTAGCTATAAAAACTAAACACAACACACAATTAACCAATCCATTAACAATTTCAATTATTTTCTATTATTCAAGTGCAAATGCAGGTTATGATTCTTGTGTGAAGTGAAAAATACTAGGTCATTATAGTAAAATTACTTACTGGATTTATTTAAATTTCTCTTAGATGTATTCATTAAAAATAATTTTCAGGTTTCCAAAACTGCTGAACATGTTTCAAAAAATATACTTTATAAAAGAAAAATACTCTCAAAATGATAAGTTAAGACAAAAAATGCAGCTAGATATAACAAAAAAATCCCTAAGAAACATGTTATTATTCTTTTAAATATCCCAAGCTTGATTTGCCCAGAATTATGTATTTGCTTCTTAAAACTTTTTGTTTCTGAACTATGAGGAATTTTGAAGAAAAAAAAGTAAAGTTCCTATTTCAAATGTTCTTGTCTTACTGGAAGATACCATAAAATTTATAACACTTAATTATTCTGTAAAAGCCAATAAGCATGAGTATTTGAGTCCCAATATCAGTAGTTAATTATTGAGAAATCATGAGTTTTATGACCTATTTAAGAACCTTGCTGTGGCTGTGGTAATTGATGAGGATATAGAGCAGAATTTAGCATTCATTTACTACCCATCATGCATTTCTTCAACTCTTATTATGTTTCAGGCACTACTCTAATCATTAAGGACTCATCAATTGGCCCACTGAAGTGCAGAGGGAAGGAAAATAGACTGCAGAAATGCTCTTAGATATGTTCTGAGACAATTTTGCCTTTATTTTGAACTATACTCAAGGTGTTTAACTTCTAAATCAAAGGCAAACTCCCTGATGATAGAAACTATGTTTAATTTGAAAATTACTGTCTCCACTCCAACAAAAATGTCAGACACAAGGAACTGAGTATATACAAGTAGAAACAGTTTTACATTAGTGAAGCTCATTAAAAGTGACTGTTAAATGTAATTATAATGAGTTCCATGGAATTTTTCCTGAGCAACTAAAGTTTGTATATAACATATTTAATAAACTAATAAATGGAATCTCTACTCCAAATAGCTACTTTATGACTCCATATTATTAATTTCTCTGTCCATCCAAGGATAATATCCCCCTTGAAAAGATTTCTGAAGAATAAATAAATAGTACATAAGAAGTACTTTCAACCTATAACATGATACACAAAAATAAGGTATTATTTAAGATAGTGGCCATCACACAAGATCCACGATCGAAACAACTGTATCTAATTAGTTTACTGCTACTCACACAACAAATAAAGTGGTAAATAGAAAGTACATCCAATCATATCAATTATTATATATCCATGACATGCTAAAATTCTTATTAAAAATGTAAAAACTCAATTTACAAAACAAAAAAATCATATTCCACTGTTCCAAGATACAAACTAAGAATAAAAAAATAACAGAAAATAAAGAAATAATATATTTTCTATTATGCATTTATATTTCATGTTAGTTATACTGGTAAATATCAATAAAAATGAATCAGCATATCAACATAAATATCAAATAGAATTTAAGAAAAATTTAGTAAACACTAGTACATTTAACAGCATGACATATCTATATAAAACAATATAAAAATCTAATACAGCATAAAAAATATAAAACAATATAAAAATAAAAGAAGAAACAAAACTTCACAAAATCATGAATGGTTTAGTTCACTTCTATCAAAAATAAATAAATAGAATTAAAAAAAGAGAAAGGCTATCAAGGACATGAATACTACAGTTAAATAGCATGTTTACTTTTGTGCCCAATAAACTTGTGCTATGGGTTTTTAAAATATAAATGGATTATTCACAAAAACTGACCATGTATTAAACATAGAGGAAATCTCAAAAGTTATTAGAACACAGAAGTCACATTGTATCTTCTCCCACAAATAAAATAAGCATCAATGTACACTACTTCATAAACTCTAAGACATACATTTTTTCCATTTCTGACATTGCAATAATAGCATTAATTCCTATAACCCAGTCAGTAGTTGGAATATAGATGTCACTGCCTAAACAATATTTTAAACATCTTTGAAGCAATACATTTGATATCTAGAGAAAACATATGTCTTTAAAAAAATGAAGGGGACTCAATTTGATTCCATGAGAGACAAGAATGGAAGAATTATACCTAAAAAGGTACCAAGTTGAGGGAGTTTTCATGAAAAATGTTCCAAAACTTCAAATAATGGGAATAAATTACTCCAGAACAAAAGAAAAAGATGCTTCCTACCCTTTCTTTAAGGTTACCATGTCAAAGCAGGCAAACCCAAAAGAGAGCTGGAGAGAACTCAGCCAACCTCTTCATCATCACATATGTATACATTCCAATCAGAGTAGGTACTGGAGTTCAATCATGTGCATATTGAAAGACTAATACATCAACAAGGTGACACCTAAGAATGCAAAAATAGTTCCACATAAGAACACCTCTTACTGTGATCCACTAGGACTTTTGTGGTACTATATATGACATATATGTATTAAACGCTAATTTTTCATAAATAAATAAGACAAATGTTTACATTCTGTGGATTTTACATACTTGTATGAGGTCTCTCTAGAAGGTATCCAGCCATGTAATATGAAAAAGAGACATTTACTGAAGAAAATACAATAAACATTGTACACAGGACAATGGCACCTCCGTCCCCTTCAAAGTAGGCACCTTGGGACCTCACACAGTTCTCCCAAATGCCATCAGCTGCCCCATCATATTTTCCTGAATCTCATCAGAGTCTGACATATCTTTCTTTTCAAAGGTTATCTTAGTTTTGGGAAAAGCCAGAAGTCACAGGGTGCCAAATGTGGGCTGTAGTGGGGCTGAACCACCAACTACTACAGTGAAGTTGTCATTGTTCACGTGTGCGCATTCCAGTGCACTCTCCTTGGCTGCCAGGTTACATGATGTGGCACAGACTGTTCTCACTGTTAACAATGGCTGGACTTTTTCTGGACCAACCTCATAAATTATTATAGTTTTTTACCCAGAGTAAACTATTCAAGCTTTTTATAATGAAAAAAGCAAAACTATAAAGAAGGAAACATATCAGGAATGGGGAGCAGATTCCTGATCCTCAGGGTACATGCGATGTCCTTCTGAGTCTATGCCCAATGGCATGAGCATCATGAATCGTGGAAAGGAAGCTTCTACAGAAATGACATCTTGGGACATTTAATAACAATTTTAAATTTTTTAAAGAAACCTTTAACATTTTTAAATTCATATTTACTTAGATATATGGTACAGAAATGTGTACTCGTGCATGCATATCACATGCACACACATAGCTGGATTTACTGTGTAACCTTGGGCACATTCTGTAATCTCTGTATATCAGTGTCTTCATCTAGTGAAGATAGCTACTACTACACCTACTCATAGACATATTGTGAAAATCAGTGACTAAGAATGGTTCCAGAACACTGCCCAACACATGGGAGACAGTATAGATGATGATGATAGTGATGGTTTTCTGTGGTGTGTTGAGAAGAAAGAGAAATATTTGGAAGAACGGCAGTTAAAAACTGAATGATAATGATCCAATACCACCAGAAGACTGGAGCTCTTAGGGGTAGCATCACGTTCTATCATATGCCTTCCCATTGGCATGCTCAGACATTCTCATTCACACTCCACTGCTCTGGGTACATTATCACTGAGGCTACACCTAGCAGGCATACTATTAACCTTCGATTGCTCGGTGGGATTAAGAGTTAGAACCTGAAGAATCTCAGATGGAGGAAGAGAGATGAGATAGTACAAGGTCCCACTTTGTCCCCTAGCAAACTTCTGTTCCACCTGCATTAAAAATTATTTATTTTCTCTGTTTTTTAACATATAGCACTACATCTGGGACTGCATTGGAGGTGGCAAAATTATAAATTTCTTTACAGCTCCTTTGTTTTTCGCTTCTCTCCTTAGCACAAACCATTGGATTATGTGCTCCTTATGATTTGTTCTGACCCATAAACATGAACTAAACAATAATACTAGAAGGCACCTTGTCATCCCATTTTATAAAGTCACCCTGGATAGAAAACTTCTGAACAGAAAGCCCCTAAGACACATGACCAACAGATCAGTGTCCTCCCATGACACATGAATAATCTCAGATCTACATGGCTTGATCTACTCTGGCTATTTTTGCTGTAATAATAAAAGGGGCACCTTTAGACTTGATGCCTGGTGCCTGCAGATCACACACAATCACTCTTTGCTTTTCAATCTCTACCTTGGCCATTGGACATTTCTCATTGATGGTCTGAAATCTCTTCCCTTTCAAAGGTGATTTTAGTTTGGGGAAAAGCTAGAAGTCAAAGGGCACCAAATCTGGGTTGCAGGGGGCTGAGTCGCCTGGATGATTCAATGTTTCACCAAAAATCTCTACAAGAGATGTGATCGTTGTTATGATGAAGCTGCCAATCAGCAGCTGCCCACGGCTGTGGTCTTGTGAATCATCTGAATAGTTTCAGTGGAGGAATGTTCAAGCTTAACACAAAATTTGACGCAGATTTGTTGCTCTATTTGCTCAGTCATTTTGAAGGTGACAGTCACACAGTACACATGCTCACTCAATGGCATCTACCATCCCCACTGACTACTATGGTGAAGTCATCATTGTTCACACATGCTCATTCCAGTCCACTCTCCTTGGCTGCCAGGTTACATAGATGTCACACAAAATGTTCTCATTATATTAACAATGGCTGGGCTTTTTCCAGACAGACGTTGTATTTCTTTCACATTTAGGTTCCTCCTTCCTCACTGTTGATTGCCCATGCATTTGGTTATTTGAACTTAACTGAGACTCAGGTTCAGGAGACTCAGGTTGAGACTCAGGTTAACATAGGTTCAGGAGTGTTTCTAGGGGAGGGAATTTGAGGAACATATCTGAAATCATAACAGCTTGTATAGAAATGTTCTCTGTAAAATTTGCTACATTTACAAAATGGCTTTCCCCATATTGATTTGATTACTCTGTGGTCGGATCAATTTAGAAGGAAGGAAAGAAATTTCCCTTTGTAAAAAGGCAGGATATAGAAAGACCACAGAAAATCGAAGGCTTTTTACTCATAAGTACTTTCACACAGTAGAGTCTCAGTTAAGTTCAATCACGTGTAGTGCTGAGGGCTCCATGACTAATAGTACACAGCCATGAGACTTAAAAGAGAAGACATGAAAGGAAACTACAAAGATAAATTATGACTATAATGACAATTTCAAAACGAGCCAGAGTGGAGAGCAGCCCTTTAAAAGAGGACTAGGAAAGAGAGGGCTGAGGAAAAGATGAGGAACAAGCTGAACTAGGAGATTCATTTTGCCATGTTTGCACAGTCTCTACCCCTCATTCTTTCTGAAATTCATGTTGGGTCAGGAGAAAGAAACAACCTCCACCCTGACCGGTGTGGCTCAATTTGTTTGGGTGACATTCTATAAACCTAAAGGTCACTGGTTCCATTCATGGTCAGGGCACATGCCTGGGATGTGGGTTGGGCCCCTGGTCAGGGTACGTGCTAAAAGCAACTAATTAATGTTTCTCTCTCACGTCCATCTTCCTCTCCCTCTCTTCTCTCTCTAAACATAAATAAATAAAATCTTAAACAAAAAAAAGGCAGCAACATCCCTTCACTGAAAACTACTGGCAAAAAGGCTCTCTGAATACCACAAGCTCCGACGACCAGACGACCCCTTGGAGATGACAGTTACCCCTACATATTCCAGGGTGCAAACAGTTATGAGTCAATTGTTAAGTCAGCTTAGCCCTTCAGTATGTGCTTATGTTTCTTATTAATCAATGTAGTATCCACAAGGTGAAGTTTTTCAATTGTTGCTTCTTTATATGATCAAATTCCCTATTCAAGAGATACCAAGATCCTCAGAGAAATTATGCTTTTGCATTAGCACTGGCTTCCAGACTGGACTTGCCTCATTAAGCAGCAATCCAAATAAAACCCTTTCCCCAAAACATGCATCGGTTCCAGTCCCCTATAACGTTAATTAAGCATGGTGTCCCCAATATTTGTCAGCTAATTTGGAGGCTCTTCAGAAGCATTGCCAAAATATGACATTGAAAATAGCACAGCCCTATTTTTAGTACCCAGACTAAAAATAAGAAAGTCTTTCTGGGGATAACCAACAGAAATCCTGACTGACGTTATGTTTAACATAGCCTCACATCCCTTACTGCTCTTTTATTTAGTTCTCCATTTTGAGAGCAACAGAGAGTAAGTATATTCACACTTGGTATAATTTTTATGATATTAAAAAAACCCTCTGCTTTACAATAGCAAGACTATGGAAAGATTCCTGAAAATAAAACTAATTCTGAATTTCTTTGTTCTAAAAGGATAGGTTTATGTTATGTTTAAATAGCAAGGTTCACTTATACTTTCATTTTGAAATAAATGAAAACTTGTTTTTATAAAACAAAAAAATTAAGTGGAACCATGTGGTAAGAGCTAGTTGATAACATGTGCAAATTGAAAGCATAAAAATGTAGAGCCGCCCCACCCCCACCCCGTTAACTGATTTCTGATTGTCTAAGAAGCTCCCTCGTCTTCATCCTGGTTTGGCTGCAGACACCCCTCCAGTAAGTGACCCCATTATAAGGAATCTTTAAATAGTACTCTGCCTGGTAAAAGATCATATCAATAAAGTTGCAAATTCCTAAAGGACAAGACCAATTATTGTGACTCCTCAGTGGTACTGTATGTGGTCCCCAAATTAGTGGCAACCACGGTCACTGTTGCTGTGACTGCAATGACGTGTAGCAGGTACTTACTCGAGCTACTTACTCCTCTACTGGCTAAGGCCACCTTCACTACCGCTGTCCCAGGTCTGGGACGCACCACACACCTTCTAAAGAGAACCACACTTGAAGGGTAGGTACTTTGGTAGAAATCACTATCATTTTAGTTTTTAATCTATTTCACCTGTAGCTCATGAAAGTTGTGCAATTCACTGGGAAGTAGTTGCTACTAGAGGCAACTGAAAACTTACAGACATTCAGCCCTCCTGTCTTCTATACTGTAATCAATGCCATTTTCTCTAGCTCTAATCTGTTTTAATCAGCCTGCATTCCTGTAAGAATTAATACATCAAATTACTGAGCAGTTAGTTTCAAACGGCTCTTATATAAAGTCCACAGGTTTAAATTGACTTTGAAATTGCATTTTTTCTCATTAAGCTTTATATTACTCATCTATTTCATTCCCAAATTATAACTAATGAAATTTCACATTATGAGTTCCAACATGTGAGCATCATTCATTAGTAAGAAAAAGATGAAAAGAAACATTAATCAACCTTCCTTTAAATCAAAATCACAGCCACTCGAGATACTTTGTAGAGGAAGTTTGTACCCACCATATATCAAAGGGACCAATTTTTAAAACAGTGGTTAAAAAAATAAAACTTTGTAAGTATTCTATCAAATGTCATTTAGGCTTTATACTAATGCATTGAAATCCCTTATCTTTAATGGCAAAAAAAAAAAGACATTCACAAACAAGCACAAAATTGTCCTCTCTGCCTTCTGAAGTAGACTGGCTGATTACAACTAGATTATTCTGCATCATGTTGCATCACAGGGCATGATACGACAATAGAGAGAATAAGGTCTTCTGATGTATTCCATCATCCCCCAAAATATGTTCTCAAATGAAATAGTCTCAAATATTCCCCTGTTCCTGAGAAGATTTATTTTTCATATTTCAGAGCCTTTTTCTGGATTGTTTTATTTTTACCTGGTTTTCAGCCACTTAGGAAATGTTTGAAATTCTACGAGTAAACCACACACATTCCCCAGGGAGGGCAAGGGTAAATAACCCACACACATGCAATCGTAGTGCTATGGTTTATTCCTAATTCAATTAGTTGTTGTTTTGTTAAAGTATAATTTATTCTCCTTCTTTATGGTCATGATAAACCTACATGTGACTTAGCTATCCCATAATTCTGCCTAACTGGTTTCAGCTGTCATTTCTGAGTCCAAAATGCATGGGCAGCCCGAGGCTGGTGACTGGACGGGAAGCACTTCCAGCCACAGTCCCATCATGTAAAACCAGCACCCTGAAAGATCTTTCCCACTGCATCAAAAAACCTTACTATTTGGCTTCTGGCAATGGTATCAGAGGTAGACAGATTGTGTAGCTGTACCCAGGCAGTAAGACTGGCGTGGGCCATTCTTCTCACATCAGTCAAAAGAATGCAGACATTCATGCTCCAATAGTTCAAGTGCCTGAAGTATTTCAGTATCACAGGGGCCAGCTCACAAACATAACATATATCTATATCTATGTCTCTATATCTAGATCTATATAATTTATATCCATATCAATATCTACATTTATATAATGTATAGCCATATTTCTATATCTATGTAATGTACTACTTTATACAACTTCTAGGAGATATAAATGATTTTCCTTTGTGAAATTAAATAAATTCAAAATATAGATTTAGGAAGTTTCAAGAAATTTACAAAACTCTGTAGAAGTAGAACGTAGTGGTTCTTCAGCTCTATATGCTATTCCTATGTTTAAAAGGATGTGTAAAATATGCTCTCTCAAAACAGTGTTGGGAAGAGCGACCCAGGATGGTTTCTACACCCTCTGGCAAACCACTCACAAGCCGAAACCATACAATAAATTTTAATACAGTCAAATAGCCACTTTAAAAAGGTGTTCATGTTATTCTGAAGCCAGGTGGACTTTTAAAAGGAAAAATAAAAAGTGAGTGGGTATGAAGAATGGAATGCTCTGATCATCCAATATCCTCAAGAATTTGAGAAAAATATATAAAAAAGATTAACAAAGTGAGCCATATAAAATTCTTGAGTCAAAGTATGTGATGGAAGAGAAATAAAGGAACTGGAATAGTTTTCGGGAACACTTTAACTCAAAAATATCTGCTGGATTTGCTCTGTGAGAAATATAGAAGATTTTGAAATTACAAGGTAAAAGCAACAAACACACAAAAAAAACCTTAAAAGCAGAGAACTGAAGTGGAAGAGAGGAGAGAAAGAGGGGAAGGGAACATACAGAAATCAAAAGTGGCCATTCTGGAATTACTTTTCCTGATTACAAAGTAGAATGAAGGGGTCTTTTTTATAATCTTGGTTCTAAAAGGTAAGAGTAAGAATCACAGAGAGACAATCATACACTAGATGTGTGCGTTAGGACTTTATGAACTATACTATAATGAGGTTCAGGCACATATTTTCCTTTTCTTTTTTTTTTATTGTTGTTCAATTATAGTTGTCCCACTTTTTCCCCTTCCCCCATTGCTCTTCTCTGCACCACTCCTCTCCCCACCCCCAGCTCCACAGTCAACTCCCACCCCATCGTCCATGCCCACGGGTCCTTTACACATGCTCTTTGACTTGCCCCTTCCCCTTCTTTCCCCATTATCTCTCTCCCTCCTCCCCTGTCAGTTTGTTCTTTATTTCAAAGTCTCTGGTTATATTTTGCTTGTTTGTTTGTTTTGTTGATTAGGTTCCACTTACAGATGAGATCATATGGTAATTAGCTTTCACCACCTGGCTTATTTCACTTAGTATAATGCTCTCCAGTTCCATCCGTGCTGTTGCAAAGGGTAGAAGCTTCTTCTTTCTTTCTGCTGTGTAGAATTCCATTGTGTAAATATACAACAGTTTTTTTGATCCATTCATTTATTGATGGGTACTTAGGCTGTTTCCAGCGCTTGGCTATTGTAAATAACACTGATATGAACATTGGGGTGCATAGGTTCTTCTGGATTGGTGTTTCAGGATTTTTAGGATATAATCTCAGTAGTTGAATTGCTGGGTCAAAAGGCAGCTCCATTTTTAGTTTTCTGAGGAAATTCCATACTGTTTTCCACAGTGGCTGCACCAGTCTGCATTCCCAACAACAGTGCATTAGGGTCCCCTTCTCTGCACAATAATTTTAAAAATACTAGTTCTGGAACACAATCATAACAATAAAAGTAAACAATTACAGTTTGTTAACTTGTCATCTACCTTTTTTGTGTAATACTAACTGAAAATTAAAATATATTTTCAAACTCTTATAATGGGTGAAGTATTTAAAAATATATAAACATGAATAAAAATGTACATAATATTTAGGAGCTTACTGATGACTCAAAGGAAAATAAGAATAACAATCAAATAAATGTGAATAATCTTCCTCCTTTTACATATAATGAAACATTTATAACTTTTTGTTCACATCATTTGACTGAGCAGTAATGACTTTAGGAAGTTTTTGTCCCCTGCAAGGAAATACAGAGGGAAGTACTAGAAGTAATGTTTTACAAATTTACAATCCAAAGTACTTTGAATTTCTTAAACATGGTTATGATTATCTGATTATTTATGGTGTAAGGGTTGTAAGCTATCGACGGCAAAATGGGATAAATAAAAAACTCTTTCATTGGGACAATAGTTGAAAAATAAACATATCACAAAGTCAGAGTTCATTTACTCTTTCTGGCAGTTGGGAATACATAGAGTACAGAATGACAAAGCTTTTGGAAAAAGTCCTGGCAAAACAGCAAAGTATGTGAAATGTCTGCTTGTTATACATGATTAAAGAGACCACTTATATTGCTATTCTTTTTTTAAAGTATATTTTATTGATTATGCTATTACACTTGTCCCATTTTTTCTCCTCTTTATCCCCTTCCATCCTACACACCCCCTCCCATCAGCATTCCCCGCTGCCCTTAGTTCATGTCTATGGGCTGTACATATAAGTTCTTTAGCTTCTCCATTTCCTATACTATTCTTAACCTCCTTCTGTCTATTTTGTACCTACCATTTGTGCTTCTTATTCCCTGTACCTTTTCCCCCATTCCTCTTCCCCCTCCCTGCTGATAATCCTCCATGTGATCTCCATTTCCATGAGTTCCTATTCTAGTTGTTTGCTTCGGGGTTTTTTTTTAAGGTTTATTGTTGATAGTTGTGAGTTTGTTGTCACTTTACTGTTCATAGTTTTGATCATCTTCTTTTTCTTAGATAAGTCCCTTTAACATTTCATATAACAAGGGCTTGGTGATGATGAACCCCTTTAACTTGACCTTATCTGGGAAGCACTTTATCTGCCCTTCCATTCTAAATGATAGCTATATTGTTATTCTTGTGACATACCCAAAGCATAAGCAAATTTATATAAGTTCTCTGCTTCAAAGAAATATTTTGCCATTATTTTAATTTAGTAAGTAAAGAGGCCTAAGTAATTTATATTTCTCAAACTCAATGAGTTCAAGGATCACACCAACATTATTTTAAATTCTCACTCAAAGATATGTTTATTGATTTCAGAAAGGGAGGAGGTGGGACAGAAACATCGATGTGACAGAAACACTGATCAATTGCCAACCATAGGTGCCCCAACTGGGGATGGAGCCCACAACCCTTTGGTGTATGGGATGACGCTCCAACCACCTGAGCCACCCAACCAGGGCAACATTATTTTTTTAAATGCAAGTTTTTACCTGCAGAACGTGATGCTCTGAAGCACAAGAAATTGAGGAGTAGTGAAACATGGTAAGAATCCACAAAAACTGTAGAAGTTTTGTTTTAAGTGGCCCTTATTTTTTTAAGACTTTACTTATTTATTTTTATAGAGAGGGGATGGGAGGGAGAAAGTGAGGGAGTGAAGCATTAATGTACAAGTCAATCAGTTGCCTCTCATATGCTTCCAACTGGGGACCTGGACCGCAACCCAGGCATGTGCCCTGACTGGGATTTGAACCAGCGGCCTTTCAGTTCACAGTCCAGCACTCAATCCACTGAGCCACACTAGCCAGGTTTTAAGGAACTCTTTTAATAGCAAAGAATAAAAAGACCTCACATCACACAGGGAAAAAAGCAAACCTCATGAATTTTTTTATTCTGAGTATTACCAAGTTAAACTGTAGTAGAAATTCCAAAGTATTTCTTTTTCAGGATCTATAACCAAATGTCAAATTGCTGACTTACCTGTCATTAAAATCTTTTTTTTGCCAGAAATAAAACCATCAGTCTTTTTTTTTGCTACTAGCTTTGCTGAATTCGTATATAAAGAAAATGCACTTAATTCCTTGTTAGGCATGAGTATAAAATTTAAAATACTGGTACCTTGGAAAAAATCTTTTACTTTCCCCCCCTAATCATCAGACACTTGCACACTTGCCAAGATAATAACTTTCCTAGGAACTTGACATATTTGGCAGATACAATTGATGTTTTGAATAGGAATCCTGAAACTTCAAAAAGCAAAGACCTACATTATTCCTCCTCATCTGTTTGAAACTTTTATGCCAAAATCTAGATATGTATTCAGTGAATCAGAGCTAAATATATCTTTCCATGCTCTTGAATTAGTGCCATTTGCCATAAAAAGGTTACTGAAAAAATTTTCAAGAGAAGAATAAAACTTCACCAAGTCTGTCGGGGATGAAGTCAGGTAGTGCTTTTCTCAAGCTGTGGTTGAAAGTACCATTTGAAAGTCAGTCTTAGCAAAATTTAGAAGTTATTGGTGCTCAAATTTAAAACAATTACAATTCTTTTTTTCAGAAAATCATACTGGAGAATTTTGCACAAAATATGTGAATATTGTCTTCAAAATAAATTAGTAGGCCTGGCATGTAATTATCATAATCAACCTACACAGCTAGCTGAAGGAGTTTCCATTGAGAAAAGCAGAGCAGAAACTATACTTGAGAGGCAAGGCGACCACGCTGAAGCCTGACGCTGGACACGGTGATACAAAGCTGGTGATGAGCAAGCTGACTCAGTGCCAGAATTAAGTATCTAACAAACCTTTTAAAATCATCATTATTTGAATGTATTTTATTAACAATTTTAAATTTATCCAAGACTTAAAATGATATCAAAGCATGGGATTTTATCAATACAAAACGTGCAGGCTTTTTAAAATGGATAAACATTGATACATAACTACATTTACTGATTTGAAACAATAGTAGCATTGACTTCTGTGAGTACAGAAGGTCAAGGAAATAGCTAAAAGTTTAAGAAAACACTGTATGTAGTATATGAATATAGCATACATATAAATAACTATACATGAACACATACAACATGCATGTGAGTACGAGTCATAAAAGGAGGTAACACTTGGTAACACTGGCTTCCTCTGGGGTGGCTGGAAAGTACACAATTTGGGACATACCAGTAGGATTATGCCGGGTTATGCTGAGATAATAGATGACACTTGCTCACAATTTATTAGCCAAGGCAAATCATGTGGCCACATCTATATTCAAGGAGATAAATATAATCTTCCTACAGGTATTGGGATCCAGATATCAGAGAATACTCATTGTTTTCTACATTCAACTGTTCACTGATAATACATAGTAAGAATATTAGATACACATATGTATGTATTTGCATTAAATTTTTTAAATTTTTTCTTGTTTTTTAAATTTTATTTTAATTATTGTTCATGCACAATTTTCCATCTTTTACTACCATCCTGGCCCACCCACCCAGCCCTCCCCACCTCCCTCCCATTTCCACCCACCCCTAGCTTTTGTCCATGTGTCCTTTATATTTGTTCCTGTAAACCCTTCCCCTTTTCCCCTGAAATTCCCTCCCCTTTCCCCTCTGAACACTGTCAGCCTCTTCTCTATTTCAATGTCTTTGGTTATATTTTGCTTGTTTCTTTGTTTTGTTTACTGGTTCCTGTTAAAGGTGAGATCGTATGGCATTTGTCTTTTACCATTTGGCTTATTTCGCTTAGCATAATGCTTTCCAGCTCCATCTGTGCTGTTGCAAAGGGTAGGAGCTCCTTCTTTCTTTCTGCTGCATAGAATTCCATTGTGTAAATGTACCATAGTTTTTTGATCCACTCATTTACTGATGGGCATTTAGGTAGCTTCCAACACTTGGCTATTGTAAATTGTGCTGCTATGAACATTGGGATGCATAGGTTCTTTTGGATTGGTGATTCAGGATTCATAGGGTATAATCCCAGCAGTGGAACCGCTGGGTCAAAAGGCAGATCCATTTTTAGTTTTCAGAGAAAATTCCATACTGTTTTCCATAGTGATTGTATCAGTCTGCAATCCTACCAACAGTGCACTAGGGTTCCCTTTTCTCCACAACCTCTCCAACACTTGTTATTTGTTGCTTTGTTTATGATGGCCACTCTGACTGGTATAAAGTGGTACCTCATTGTGGTTTTAATTTGCAACTCTCTGATAGCGAGCGATATTGAGCATCGTTTCATGTGTCTCTGGGTCCTCTGTATGTCCACCTTGGAGAAGTGTCTGTTCAAGTCCCTTGCCCATTTTTTAATTGGGTTGCTTGTCTTCTTAGACAGGAGTTGTGCAAGTTCTTTGTATATTTTGGAGATTAAACCCTTGTCTAAGGTATCATTGGCAAATATGTTTTCCCATACAGTTGGTTCTTTTTTTTATTTTGATATTGTTTTCTTTAGCCATGCAGAAGCTTTTTATTTTGATAAGATCCCATCTGTTTATTCTTTGCTTTATGTCCCTTGCTCTAAGGGATATATCAGTAAAACTGTTGCTGTGTGATATATATGAGACTTTCCTGCCTATGTTCTCCTCTAGGACTTTAAATTTTAATAGAATATTTTGTCAATAATTTGGTGACTTCAAAAGGATGTTACAATTTTACAAATTAAATTACTGCTTATCAAAGCTAACTTTCTAGAAATTCTTGCAAAGCCATGTTATTTTTTCCACTCCAAATTCTAAAAATCTTTTTCATTTTCTAATATGATATCTGGTACACTTGGAAGCTTAAGTCAGAACCCTATATTCTAACAGTAACTTCCCTGAAAGATAACACATCCTTGTTAAATGAATGGGTTAGATGTGTTTTTTAATTAATCTATATGACTCTGTGTCATAAGTTGGGTTCTCCAGATGGAGTCTGGGGGTACAATATGCTTGTTATGTAAAAGAAAGACAATATGTTAATTAGATGGAAGGAAGGAGAAGGGAACAGGACTGGACGTAGGATGTCGACCTGCAATGCAAGACAACAAAGCCTTGGCCAACCTGGCCCAGAGTCACTGGCACTGGGCAGAAATGACCAGGCCTTTACACCCCTGACTTACGCAGTCACCAGATACAGGATGTCTGAGGAAAGGCTTGACCTCAGTCAAAGTCAGTCTCCGCGGCTGACACAGACCCTGGCATTGCTAATAACTGGAAGCATTCTGATAGTCATATTTCCTGGAGCTATGTAGCAAGTCCCCATATCTCTGTGTGACACAATTCCTAACGATGTTTTAATAAAAATCTTGAAAAACGACTCCACATTTGTGACACACACAGTTGCACACATAATATGTCTGATGCACCTATTCTATGGGAATAACCGTATCAATCTGGCACATATCTACAGTTCCCACTGTAACTGTCCTATGAGGAACACCAAATGAGAAACTCAGCCCGGGCCCTCAGGGAGGCTGGCTGCCCACTCATCTTACACAGTGTCACGATGACAGATGAGAGTGACTGTCTTGCCCTTTAACCCTTTGCAGGATACCACTCAGTTCATGGTATTTTTACTCAGATGAATTCTGATTACATTAAAAAAATCCTTAGTCCTTTTCTTTTCTTCTAATAAATATTTTGTCACTAATCATCTCTCTCCTCTTCCTCTTTCCCCCAGCATTGTTGACTTCCTATCTAGTTATTAGAATGAGATCTCTTTCCTCAATATATTTTCCCCAAATTCTAGATAATATGCTCAACATTTTGTCTTTACTTGCTGTGTCTAACTTCCTTATTCAAGTAAAAAGGGTGCAGAAATAGGAGGAAAAAAAGAGAACCAATTCTATCTTCCGAATGCCCCTGACAACGGCTGAAATGAAAGCTACTAACTGAGATCCAAAGCTTTAAAATGCAATCACATATTCAAGAAAAAAAGGGAAAACACAAAGATGGAAAATTCTTACTCGGCAAATAACTGCCATGACAAATTAGTTTTTCCGTTCCTGAATTACACAATAGAAATGAGGCATGAGCATCTGTTGGGAATTTGTAACTGGACTTGTATCTGCCAGTGAGAAAGGAGCAAGTTATTCACTTGAATTTGGATGTTCACACAAAACACTAAACTTTGCTTTCTAAATAAGAGGTTTCTAATCATCTACTACACTAAAAAACCCAATGAACCTGCAAAATGGGCAATGTATACATTCTTAATATTAAGTTTTAAAATCAGACCTCTTTAGCATTATATCCTTATACATACACTTACATTGTAGAAGTGTTGTTGGCTTTAAAACACTATCAGATGTATGAGCATGCCTTTACACAGTGCATCAACATTCCACAGTCATCAAAACAAATTAAAGCAAAAAAAAAAGAAGGGAAGCTTCACAAAAAACTAAAAGACCATAACGAGAATAAGTATTTTCCATCAAGATAGGACACTCTAATAAAGGCACTTTCACATTTTAGACACTGCTGGTGTGACAAAAATTTTACTGATGGAACCATAATCTAATAATAGTTCAAATGCCTTCAGTTCCAATAGCCTTGTCATATTTAATAATTTCTGACAACTGATAAATAGCAAAGATTCATATACTTCACAACCATTAATGTAAAAGAATATTTATTTACATAATGGTATACACAATGACAAGCTCAAGCATTTGTTCATATTTTAAACTTACTAAGAATGGATGAGATTCCAAGGTAAACATGGCAAAATGAACACATGCACCTACATTGTACTCTCTTTAATCCCCACTCACCAAAACGTCAAGTTCAAAACATCAAGTTCAGCACCAAGAAACAAACCAACGGATTATTAACCTGGCTGTGGGGAAAGAACAGACACAGTCCCATTCGTACAACAGAACAACCAAAAGGCCCCCTGGGGCAGTGGCGCCAGGATGTGGGAATGGATACATATGGTCTCACATATGTGAGGGTATAAAATAGGAAAAATTGTTGAAAGTCTTTTCTGTAGTTATTTAATCCTTAGATCCCTTCCCTATCTGTTTGCATAGATAACTGCCTGTCCAAAATGCAGACAGTGTAAAACAGAGACTGTCTGAAGTAGACAATCAACCAGTTAGGGAGAAGGATCACCATCCTAAAACAAGAGGATTATGAGCGGTCCTGTCCCCCATTCTACTGCACAAGCCTGGCAGCTAGACCTCCATCCTCCAGGCAGGAGTTTAGAAGAAAGTACACGGGTAGTCTCACGGCACTGCAGGGAAGGTGGATACGCATATCAAGGGTTTCTAAACAAAATGGTTTAGTCGGTTTCTGTGGTGAAACGCATGGTGAGCCAGCCACCCCACACACTGGGAGCTCCCAATCAGGTCATTCTGTACCACTTTCAAGTATGATTAGACAGCCAAGAACCACAGCTATCAAAAACCAAAGCCTATAATATTAAAGACAGACAACAAAGCAAACTGAAAGATAAAAACAGCTGGGCTGAAACAGAGAATGCACTGCTAGAAAAGCTTCACAAAAACTATTATTAATATTTCCAGTGAGGTAAGAAAAAAATATTGCAGCCTTGAAACAAGAAAAGGGTATTATAAAATGGAATATGTTGAGAACAAAAAGTTATCTTGAAATTAATAATAATAAAACTTAAAAATTTCAATTGAATAGATGAAACACAAAGTTGAGAAAACGTCCCTAAACACTCAGCTAAAAGAAAAAAAAATGATTTAAAAGTAAAAGAGAAAACACAAGAAAATTAGAAGAGCAGTCCAGGAGGTCTAAAGTTTACATAAAATAAAATATCCAAAGAGAAAAAAGATAATGAAGAGAGGAGATCATAACAAGTCAATTTAAGGCAAATTTCTGAAACAGAAGAAATGCAGGCTGGTGCAGCCACTGTGGAAAGCAGTATGGAGATACCTCAAAAAATTAAAAATGGATCTGCCTTTTGACCCAGCAATCCCACTCCTAGGAATATATCTGAAGCAGCCCAGAACACTAATTCAAAAGAACATAAGCACCCCTATGTTCATTGCAGCTTCACTTATAATCACCAAGATACAAAACCAGCCCAAGCATCCATCAATTGAGTGGATAAAACAACTATGGGACATTTACACAATGGAATTCTATTTGTCCATGAAAAAGAAGAAAATTTTATACTTTGCAACAGTGTGGATGGACCTGAAGAACATTATACTAAGTGAAATAAGCCAGTCAGAGAAACACAAAGACCATATGATTTCCCTCATATGTGGAATCTAATGAACAAACTGAACTAACAAGGAAAATGGGGACAGACTCATAGATACAGAGCAAGATGACAGCCCTGGGGCAGGGGGGCAAGGAGGTTGGGGGAGGAGGCACTGAGCAAAAAGGAAAAAAGACTCATGGACATGGACAACAGTGTGGTGATTGCTATGGGGAGGGGTAGTATGTGGGCTAAATGGTAATGGAAAAAGAATGCAAAAAAGATTAAATTTTCAAAAAAGATGTTTAACATCATTAGTCATGAAGAAAATGCAAAACAAATGACCATGACAAACCATGAAACACCCACTGTAATAAAAAAGACAGACAGTAACAAGAACTGGCAAGGGTGTGGAAGACCTGAAACCTCCGCACACTGCTGGTTAGATTTTAAAGGAGTGCGTGCACTTCAGAGAGTAGACTGACAGCCCCACAAAACTTAAAGATAGAGTCCTCTGATGACTCAGCACCCAACTCAAGAGAACTGAAGACAGGTCCTCAAACAAATGCTTGCATACAAATGTTCACAGCCACAATATTCACAACAGCCAATAGGAAAAAACAACCTAAATGTCTATCAGCTGATGAACTGATAGACAAATGTGGTATCTCCATACCATGAAATATTATTCAGCCATAAGAAAGAATAAAATACCGATATATGCTGCAACATGATAAACTTCAAAAACATTATGCTAAGTGAAAGAAGTCTAAGAGAAAACTAACATATTAATGATTAATTTATATGAAACATCCCAGGAAATCTATAGAGACATAAAAGCTAGGGGTTGCCAGGGTAGAGAATTTGAAGAGACTGCTAACGTATCTGGGGCTTCTGTTAGGATAATGAAATTTTCTAAAACCGGTTAGTAGTGGTGGCTCCAGAACTCTGTGAATATACTAAAACCCACTGAATTATGCACTTTAAAAGTATAAATTCTGAATGGTGAATTGAATCTCAATAAAATGGTTATATATTTTTAAAAGGGGTGAAAGACATGAGTTTCCAGATTGAAAAGCGGCACCCAGTGAAAATAAAGCTGCGCACTGATCTATTTCTTGCTTCATCATAAAATTTCAGAAGTCTGGAAATAGAAGTATTTCAAAAGAACAGTAGAAACTAGACAACAATGGAGTGAGGCCATTGAAATTCTCATGGAATTATTTCCAACCAAGAATTCTATAACTAGCCAAAATGTCAATCAAGCATGAGTGCAGAATATAGATATTTTCAGAAATGTGATGTCTCAACAAGAGCAAAAAATCATCCATACACTATTTCCCAGGAAGCTATTAAGAGATTCTGTTCCCCCAAAACAAAAAACAGTTTGAAATGGAGGTAAAAAAAGAGCTCCAGCCCGGGAGAGCAGGGAGGGAATGCCAGGAAATCTGTGAAGGGGATGAATCAAGCAGAGGTTTGGGAAGGCCTTGAATTAATAACATAAATAAAAAATGGGAAATTATTATTAATTTCAGGGAAACCTAGAGTTGAACTGAAGGGGAAAGGGAATCACAATATACTACAGACCTCAGCTACAGACAAGATTTATATCAATATAACAGTGCAAATACTGAATTTCAGATTTAATCAAAATTATGCAATATTATCAGAATAGGAGGTTGGAAGGAGGACAGGATAGGATGAGTTCACTTGTTTGAGAGTGGAAGAATGAAAAGAGTCTATTGAATTCCATTTTTCAACAGATGATGCCAAAATGTGAATAATCAAAAGGGGGCAATAAAAGAAAGTCTTCTTAGATATGCAGAGGAAATCCTAAAGAATTAGCTGAAAGAGTTGAAAGTTGAAAGGAAAACCTGCTATTTTTCACAACAAACCACAGAACTGAATCTACACTCATGTGATGCATAACTTGCACAAAACAGTCAATCACATCAACAAAGATGAATGATGAAGTGGGTTTAATGTCCCTTTACCAAAGCATAAAATGAAGATTAAACTAAAACATGTTAACCAAAGATTCCTGAATTGCAAGAAACAATAAGAAGGAGGAAAAGGAGGAAAGAAAATCTTAAATGGTCATTATAAGGACATGCATATATCAATTTACTAAATCTGAACATTGGTGGAAGTAGCAGATACCCTGTTTTGTATAATATATAATAATGTAAACTTTCTCACTCAGAGGTAAATTTGCTATTGATTTTTTTTCTCCAATTGTTCAATGGCCTAGTCAAACAAAATGTAAAGGTAACTGGAATTTTTTATCACTTTCGTCCTGACCTCAGGCCCTTCCATCAGACAGCAACTTGAGTACCTCAGCTGGATGGCTTCTCTGATTTCTCCACACTTACCATCACTGTCAGTTTCATTACACTTAATGTATCACTCTCTTGCCTCCCCTTGCCCCCTGAAACATGAGCAGTTTTTAAAAGATTATTGTTTTCCTAAGAAATATGGAGATAATGCCTATGAGAAAAAACCAACTAATTAATATGTGCAATGTGTTTTTTCCTTTCCAAAGAAATCCTCTTTCTATTACTGTTCTTATGTTCCCTGTGTTTTCCCTCTTTTGGGGGAGGAAGGGTCTGTTCTCTGAATTTAACACACATCACAGCTCTTCCCCATTAAACGTCTCTAAGTTTAAATAATAAAATTCTAAATTAAAGAAAGAAAAATAATAAAAATTTTAAAGGCCCATAAACGTATAGTATACCTTCATAAAGGTTTCATTTATAGTGAAATGTAGTCATAAAACTTTGTGCTTTTGTGGGTAAGCCAAGATTTACTATAGCAGAGTCAGAGATCTGACATGCTTCATCATAAATCATGTGAATTAAACTAGTATAGGATGAATACTTCCTAATAACCATCATTATAACCAGTGTTTTGAACTCTACATCTGATAGATTGCTTATCTCCATTTCATTTAGCTCTTTTTCTGGAGTTTTGATCTGTTCTTTCATTTGGACCATGTTTCTTTGTCTCTTCATTTTGGCAGCCTCCCTGTGTATGTTTCTTTATGTCAGGTACAGGCTGTTATGACTCCCTTTCTTGGTAGTGTAGCCTAATGTAGTAGGTGTCCTGGTGGGTCCAGTGCCACAGCCTCCCCTATTACCTAAGTTGGGTACTCTGACGTGTCCTTCCTATTTATCGAGTGAACATTCCTGCTATAGTTGACCCTTGGTTGCTGTTGGCAGGTCAATGGGAGGAATTTACCTAGGCCAGTCAGCTGCAAGGATTGGCTGTGACCACTGACCACCAACATCCACCCTCTGTGGAGGATCAGCTGCGCGGGAGCAGGGTGGTGGTGCTCCTATGTGGTCTGTAGCTATCCACTAGGTGTGCAGGCCCTGTGGTTTCCAGAGGGGTGACGACCAAGGTCAGTGCCCACCTGTGTTTTGCCTGGGGTTACCCTGCATGAACTGTAAAGCAATCTGAGAAGGCTGCTACTTATACTAGACTTGGAGATTCCCAGGCAAAGCCAAGCTGTGCATCTAGGCTGACCATTGCTAGTGTCAGTCTTGGAGCCCCTTAGCAAGAAGTATGGGGGCTGGAAGCTTAAAGAAGCAACTCTGCTGTTGCTTATTTGATAGGATTTAGGAAGTTGTGGAGCATAACCAAGACCAGTCATTTGTATAAAAAAGACACGGATAACAGTTTGGGTGGCCCCATAAGTTGGGTGAGATGGAGTATCAGGGGATTTCCAGGGCAGGACCAGCAGAGTTAGCCAGGCTGATGGGGTCTCAGATATGGCACCCCTCTGCCAATCTGTGGCTCTGTGGAAGGAAGGCTCAGAAAAGGGACAGTGGCCTCTGCCCACCTTTCTGTCTGGGAGAAAGCTGTCTCTCAGTTCTTGCCTTCATGCCAGACATTTCAGTTCCTTCCCACCTGCCATCGATGCCTTTCAAGCTACTACCTTGGTGCTGGAGCTCAGAGGGAGTGAGTCTGAGTAAGTCCATGTGTGGGTTCTTTAAGGGAAACTGCTTAGGACTCCAGAAGCTTCTTCCACTGACTCAATCCCTGCTGGTGCTGGATTTTGCAGCCAGAAGTTATAAGGACTTATCTTCCTGGCACTAGAACCCTGAGTTGGGGGGCCCACGTGGGCCTCCTTATTCCCAAGATATCCCTCCTGAATTTTCATCCACACCATCTGGATATGGGACTAGCCCATTCCACATCTGCACCAGTCTTGATGGATATGGTTTCTTTACTCCCATTCAACTCAATTTCTGATGGTTCTGAGTGATGCTTGGTCTGTATTTTAGTTGTAATTTTGATGTGGTGTGCAAGGTGGGTGTGCATAGCTGTGTTTACCTATGTTGCCATCTTCACCAGAAGTCCTCTTAGTGAGGACCTTAACAGCATAAAAAAGACCAGGCAGAAATGAAGAATTCACTAATTGAAATAAAGAACAATTTACAGGGAAATGCTAGTAGACTGGATGAAGCTGAGAATCAAATCAATGAAGTAAGTAAAAAACAAGAAATCAGAACAACAATAAGTGAAAGGAATCCAAAAAAATGAGGATAGTGTAAGCAGCCTCTCAGACAACTTCAAGCATTCCAGCATTTGCATCATAGGAGTGCCAGAAGGAGAAGAGAAAAACCAAGAGATTGGAAACTTATTTGAAAAAAAATAATGAAAGAAAACTTCCCTAGTTTGGTAAAGGAAATCAGTGTGCCAAGTCCAACAAGCACAGAGAGTCCCAAATAAGATGGGTGCAAACAGGCCCACTCCAAGGCACATCACAATTCAAATGCCAAAGGTTAAAGATAAAGAGAGAATCTTAAAAACAGCAAGAGAAAAGAAATTAGTTATGTACAGGGGAGTTCCTGTATGACTGTCAGCTGATTTCTCAAAAAAAAACTTTGCAGGCTAAAAGGGACTGACAAGAAATATTAGAAGTCATGAAAAGTAGGGATCTACAGCCAAGATTGCGCTACCCAGCAAAGATACCATTTAGAATACAAGAGCAGATAAAGAGCTTCCAAAACAAACAAACGAAAAAAAACTGAAGCAGTTCATCATCACCAAACCATTATTATAAGAAATGTTAAAAGAACTCATTTAAGAAAAAGAAGATCTAAACGATGAACAATAAAATGGCAATAAATACATATCTATCAACAACTGAGTCTAAAAAAGAAACTAAGCAAACAAGCAGAACATAGACACAATCATGGATAGGGAGAGCATTTTGATAGATGCCAGATGGGAGGGGGGTATAGGAAAATGGGTAAGAGGTGAGGGGATTGAGAAGTACAAATGAAATAGGTAGTTACAGAACAGCCATGGGGAAGTAAAGTACAGTATAGGAAATGGAGTAGCCAAAGAACTTAAATGCATGACCCCTGGACAAGAATGATGGTGTGGGGAGTGCCTGAGGGAGTGGGGAGTGCTGGGTGGAGGGGGGTAAGAAGGGAAAAATTGAGACAACTACAATAGCGCAATCAATAAAATATAAATAAAAACTAAATAAAATACAAAAAAGTAACTTCCTAATAAGGATGACAACCATATGAAATAAAACTAAAACATAGAGAAAATGAGTATGATGTAAAGAGAGAGAAAAAACTAAAACTAAAATCTCATCCAACATGATAGTGAACAAACACAGTTGAAAATAAGTGAAAGACCATGGTTCCTCACTAGATGAGGAGAAGCCATTAGGGAAAAGGAGAGTAAGTTAACTGACTTTATCCTACCTATCAGGGAAAAGAAGTTATTCCAAATAGAACACCGATTGAAAACTAGTTGGTTTCCTTTTTATTTCTTTAGTTTCTCCTTATGGTTCAGAATGCTTTTACCTTTTGCTGCCCACACACTCAGCCATCCACAGGGTTTACATTACAGAATCAGAGTATTACACTGTATTAACTAGTTTTCCACATAGGAAACTGCAACATCTTTGAAATTCTTCCAGAATGAAAAGTCCTTGAATCAAGTCCAGTTTTCCTATTGTTTTCACTACAACACAAATACATTGTACTTCCATGACACATAAAGATCTGTGACAGCAACGTATAACCTAAATGGCACATACAGATTATCTTGTCTAAGACTGCAGTTCTCCAGAGGATTTCAACCTCTTTAAATACAAGGGCTGTATCTTCGTATCTATAGAGTTCAAGGATAAACCCTGGCACAGAGAAGACAGCTCATATATGTTAGAGGGGAAAAGTGAATGAATGAATGAATGAATGAGCAAGTGAATGAACATAACAAGTCATTTTTCTACTCCCAAAAATAATGCCAAAAGGGATGAGTTTAGATAACAGTCGAAAGAGTTTGGCAGTCCATTACTACAGACACTTGGAGTTACCTGGATTCCCACCTGACACAGGAAATGATGGGGTGCAGCCACTGGAAAGGGTGTGCGTGGACTGCAGGAGACCCCTGAACAACATGAGGCTTTGGGGTGCCAATCCCCTGCACAGCTCAAATTCTCCATACAACTTTGACTCCCCCAAAACTTAACTGCTAATAGCCTACTGCTGACAGGTTTTACTGATAATGGTCCATTAATACTTGTCTTGTATATCTGTTATATCCTCCATTTTTACAGCAAAGCTATAGAAAAGAAAATGTTACTTCAAACCTTCTAAGGAAAAGAAAATACATTTACAGTACTATAAGGATTTATTGAAAAAAATCTGCATATAAGTGGACTCAAGCAGTTCAAACCTCTGTTGTTCAAGAGTCAACTGTATTTGAAATCTTTGCCTGAATCTCCTCACCTGTGAAAAGAGAGGGACCTACACCTACTTCCAGGTTTCAGTCGGGATTACGTGGAACAGCACAGCTAAACTACTTGTTTCACCCCCAGTGCGGGTTAGGAGCCCACCCTCCCGTATTTCCGATGTGGATCCATCTGTCCGCCTCCTGAATACTTTCAGGAACAACGTGCTCATTCCGTCCAAGGCACCGAATTTATTTTATCAGTAACACAAAACATTTGAACATTCTTCCCAGGATTAAGCCCAAACTAGCCTCCCCAGGACACTCACACTTGGGTTTCTCCCTCTGTCTGGAACAGATATGTTAGCTTTTCTGTACTCCCCAGTATGTCTTTAATTCTCCTGAATAAGTCTTCCTGGAACTTTTCCTGGTTTCATGTTGTATACCAATGGTTTTCACCCCCTTACATCTCATGGCACACATAAACTAATCACAGAATTCTGTGAACACCAAAAAAATGTTTTATTTTTTGCCGATCTGACCAAAAAAAAATAGGTATAATTTTGATTCATTCACACCAGCAATTATTGTGTTGGTTGTTGTCATTTTTTTTTATTTGACAATCTAAGAGAAAAGAGGTCAGTGCCCCTGACTAAATAGTCAGGTATTGCATGTCTTAAATATTCTTGTGGGGAGACCGGGTGAAATAAGGTGAAGGAATTAGACAATGAAAATGTATGCATAACCCACAGACAACAGTGTGGTGATGGTGGGTGGGGGCTGGGTGGAAGTGGGCAAAGGCAGGGATGGTGGGGAACTGGGCAAAACGGGGACAACTGTAACAGTGTCAACAATAAAAATAAAGGTAAAAAAATTCTTGTGGCACACTGGTTGAAAATCGCTGTTGTACACGGTTCACAGACCTCCTGCCATCCATCGTACTGGCCCTCCTCGGTACATACTCCTGTTCACTGCAGTTCTCTCAGCCAAAGAAATAACTAGTCTCTTTCCAATGAGTTGTTCTCTTTTTGTCTTTGTAGAATTTCCTGGGGTGACACTGGCTAACAAAATTCCCCAGGTTTCAGGTGCATGGTTCCAACACATCATCTGCACTCTGCACTGCATGTCCACCACCCCAAGGCAGGTCTCTGTCCATCACCATCAGATGAACTGTTTTTAATTTAACGTTCCTCTGCTCTGTTTTCCTGTATTAGGTTGGGCTCCTTTTTCTTGTTTTTAAACTGAGCAGACTATTTTACTGTTCGCCACAGCAATTCATCTTGTAGCTTCAGCCAGTCATTTCATCAGATTCCTTTCTGACAATCCAAGTATTAACTATGGCTCCCAGTTACAGCACACATACAAATAGGTCAAGCACATCGTCCCCATGTCTTTATCTGAGTTACTAATGAAAAGATCAAATAGGAAAAGGTCAAGGACAATGCCCTCCAGCATAGCCTGATAGACTCTCCTCCACCCTGATGTCAATTCATTAATCAATATGCTTTGGGTGAAGTTTTTCAACCAGAAATAAACTGAAAGGATAATAATCTTCTAAAAAGTGAATTTCAATTTTATTCTATTTATAAGGATCTCATGAGAGTCCCTGTCATAAGCTTTGCTGAAATCAAGAAATACCACTGTTTCTTACTAAAAGAAAATGAAGATTATTAGACTTCAATGTCTGAAAATCTATTTTAGAATAGATTAACTTATGTGTCTATAGATTCAGAGGTTTGTTCCCTGCCACCCTTTAAAAATCAGCATTACTTTTGCTGTCTTTCTTGATGATTTCTTAAAGATTATAAACAATCGTTCTATGAATACACCACCCACAATTCTTTTCACATTCTAGATGTAATTTACCTGGGACTGCATGATGAACTTATGGATGTTCATGAGGTGTGTTTTGGGGGGCAAGGAGGTTGGGAAGAGCAGAGACCTGGGGGAAGTGCAGTCCTGCATCTCAATGTATTCCCTATGCTGGGAAAACCCCCTGCATTGTAAGCCTGGGTGAGAGGCAAGACCCGCCTGCCATTACAAAAGCCTGAAGGTCAGATTCTTTCTCAGGGGGCTGTGCAGTCAGAGCATGGTGGGCATACGACCTAGTGCCAGCTACCCAACACAGACAGCCCTCACTTAACCACTAGGAGCCAGCAACCCAAAAGTGCAGGGAGAATGTAGACGCCATTCTGACATCCCCAGCAGAGGTAATAACACTGGTCACCCAGGGCAGTGGGCCAACGAAGGAAGAGGCACTGTCTGTAGCTCACAGCCCTGGTGGCGGCAGGGTGCTCAGTGCCCAGTTCCACAGCACAGTTTCGGTTCTCCTGCCTCATGCTACCTTTGTCCAGTGTTTTGTCTTCCCAGCAGGTCCGTCAGCCACATGACATCCTCTCAATACACTTTTCTGATTAATTCAGCCAAAAAGAATTTCTTTTGCTTGCAATAGAGAACTCTGACTGGTAAATTTGTTCAGAGTGGCCAGACACTTTAACTCCTTTGAAACAACTGGGTAGCACTGTCTTCAGCCTGCTCTAACTACTATAAAGTTGTAATTGTTCTAAATCTTCTGCTTAGAAGAACATTTGCTTTCATAGAAAAAATAAAGAATATACATAGAAACTAAAGATGGAATATAGATAAGTAAAAAGAGAAGCTTCAAAAATATGAATTAAGTAGTTCTGCTTTCATTGGTGGTTTGCTTTAAGTAGTCAAACTATTACAGTCTCTTGCTCTTCCTGAGAAAAACATCAGTCAGTTGCCTCCCGTATGTGCCCCGGCCAGGGATTGAACCTGCAACCTTTTAATGTACGGGACAACGCTCCAACCAACTGAGCCACCCAGCCAGGACCCTTCAGTCTATTCTTAATAAAGCTTCCAGAGAGATCCAATTAAAATATAAGTCAGATCAAATCATTTCTCTGTCCAGAACCCTTTGATGGCTTCCCAACTCATTTCTGAGTTACATCAAAATTCACTGAAACAAAACTTTACAAGGCCTGACAGGATCCAGACCCCGCTGTGTCTTGGACTCAGTCTCATCCTTGCCTGCTCCGTTCCAGCCACAGGCGCCCTGCTACTCCTCACACAGTCTCCGCCACAGAAGACCCTTGCCTAGAATATGCATCTCCCTCCTTCACCTCCTGAACACCTCTCACTCTTTCAGCAAGGCCTTCCCTGATACCGCCATTTAAAGTTTGTATGTGAATGGACATGTGTGCATATATTTTTTTCATAGGAAAGCAGAAAAACATTCAATTGCCCCAGGATAGTTTAATATGGAAACCAGAATACTGATGGAGAGCTGCAGTTTTTGAGAACAGATGTGTCATAAAATCATGCAAATTAAAGCATTCTTCATAGATTTAGAAATCAAGATGTATGAGGCAGAGAAGCCAAACAATTAGGTAGATTGTGTGACTGAGTTAAAAGACAGGATATAACTTTCAGCTGAGAGTTCCAGATCCTAAACTCACACATACCTCAGACCATTACATCAAGCTACGCAGATGGCTAATGCCAGCAGGCTGCAGGGTGAAACACAGCGGCGACAACCTTCAGGCAAAGAAGACTTGGCGGAAAGTCTTATCTGTGCCCTGTTAACTTATCTGAGTGAGTTTAGTAAATCTGTTTTGAATTCTCCCTAGGCATTATTTTCCCTCATCAATAAAAACCTGGATAACAATATTCATGTCTTCTATACCTCAAAGGGGTATAAGGGGAATCTACTGGAATAATATTTATGAGAAAGTGCTTTGTAGAATGTAAAGCAATATAAAAATAAATTACGTGATTTTTGGTAATACATAATTCACTTTCTATGACTTTTGGTGACAGCTTTATTTTCATGTGGAACACAGATTTTTGTCTGACTTAATGTTGCACATTACTTTGCAATATTTCATGAGTGTATTGCACAGAAGAATAAATGAAATGATTGCTCCAATGAATATCATGATTAGCTATAAGTCTGTGCTTTTCTTCTTATACACAATTATTAAATATGTAATGAAAAGTGCTGCTGCATATAGTTTGCTCTCATTTCATTGAAAATAAAACAGAGTAGTTATGCACTGAAGCTAATTACAATATATATTTATGTAATCATGTTTACTATTAATATTCTCATTTCCACTAATGGAATCTGTTTCAAATTTTTTAGCATGGTGTTAAATAGGGTAACGTGGCACTTATTTTTCTATGGCAAAAAATAAAAACTGAATTGCTTTGCTTTCTGGTTAAGTAGGAAAAGAAATGTGTTAGCACTTTCATTATTTTTTATATTTCTTTTTCAAGTCCCAAACCTATGCAGAAAAAAAGATAGGAATAACAGTTTTAGAGTTTTATGAAACCAGTTACCTTTTCGAGCTAACTGAGCCAGACCTTCGTGGACAAGGCCCCTTCGCATTTAACAACTGGAGGGGAGTCATGTCCCAAATCGCACACTTTGCTGGGTCACATGAGCGATGTCACAACTGGGACGTGAGCAGCCTGGGCAGCACTTTCCCAGTGTGTTCCCACCCGTCGCTTTCAGGTCATTATAGCTACACATTTTGAAAATGTGTAAGAATCTGTATTTCAGATGTTTAAGGAGCTCTTCCCAGTACCTAAGAGATTAACAACATGCTATCCAAATCACTGTAATAATGGCCTTCAAAGTCACTTCCTCAAGTATTCTTTCACATCACAAACTTTTCACCACTTATGTCATTATTCTGGCCCTCAGAAAGCTTTTATGTAACTTGACATGTCACTGGTGGGGATAATATAAAGGAGTAAGGCTTAGAATTCTCTTTTAAAGTAAAGAAAAGAAATATATTATACAATGTATAAAATATCATAAATAACAATCTTTCAATTTGTGGAACTCAAATTAAATAGGTACCTCAAAAAAGAAAACACAAACCTTGAATACTTAATTAATTCTAATCCAAAGAAAAATTCCAATAATACCTAATGAATTTTAAATTATTTTACTTTCCTTTCATATCTAGGGTTTTAATGGGCATGATGTACTAATTTTTCTTACACTGTTTAAATTATTCCCCTCTCTCAAAAAGAGGTACTATAAAATTAATGAAACTACAAAATCAACATATTTTTATATTAACAATTTTCAAATGTGACAATATCACCAAGTCCAGGGAACTGCAGACTAGAATGTTTCATGCTGATTTGGGGGCTCGCCAGATAACACAGTCTCCGCGTGCGTGTCTGTCTGTGTGTGAGTGTGGTTAAGTAGATCTAGTGACATGCATGGGACAACACTGTCACTTACAAGTTTGCTTTATGGAAACTCAAACATTTCATGATTAAAATAAAATCTTAAATGGCTAGGCTTGTGCCCAGTCTATAAAACTGATTCAGGTTAGGAAGCAGTTTAACTGTACGTAGGGTTTAATGCACTCCAGACCTGCTTAAGTGCAGATGGTTGTGCAAAGAGGAGTATGAAGGGAGAGATTTCCTTTCCCTCCATGACCAAAGTCTCCACCTCAGTAAAGCTGTGAAAACAAACAGGAGGTATAATATTGCAATTAGGGCTCAGAGTAAGGTGGGTCTGAGGCTATCTTAATCTACAAGACCTGGAGAATCACTTATTCTCTTTAATCTTTGGGTTTTTCCTTTGTAAAGCAGTGATATTCACAGTTCCATAAGGCTACTGAGAACATCAAAAGCAATAATGACTGTAAAGCACAGTGCTTGGCATAAAACAACAAATTTTAGTTGTGGTCTTTAGCGTTGTGGTCATACTTGTCAAACATTCTTTCTTTTCCTTTTCTGACCCTTCACCATCAGCCCAAGCTCCCTGCGTGCTCCTGTGTCTGACCAATGTCCCTCATCGGACAGGCGCTAACTGCCCAGGCAGGTCCTGCTTTGAAATTACAATTGCCTTTCCACTGCCATAAAGCATGTAAGGAAAGAACAGAATTTGTTTCTGCTATTTCCTGTGAGGAAAGCCATCTGATTAAACTAATCCATTAAAATATGTAATAACCTTGATTTTCCTTAAGATATTGGTATATATATGTGCAACAAGAATGAAAAAGCAATGTACCTCACAAAAATAACAACTTCAGGAAATATTCAGCAAAGTTACTTTTGTACTGGGAAGTCATACCTTTGCCACTCTAACTGGGAAGGCACCCACCCCAACTCTGATTTCAGATGTTCATTGAAACATATTTAAAATAAACAAAAACAGACAAACTTCAGTTGTAGCAACAAAACATGCTTCACCTAACAGCAAAGGGATAGATAAATAAAAGAGACCAAAAAAGGCAGAAAGAAAAATGGACAAGAAAAATGGGAAAGTAAGGAAATAACGCAGAGTGGAGAACTGAAGAGGCAAGGCCAGGCAATCGGAAACCATGAACAATAGAAGGCTGCCTTGTTTTCTAAAAGAGAACAGGTTCATCTATGTCTTACCTCCCACGGAGAAGTTAGGAATGAAATGTTGGGACTGCATTCGTGGATGCTATCATGTGGTAGAGTTAAGAGGACCTAGGATGTATCCACAAGAATTGGGACCGCAGAAAATTTTACTCACACAAAAAGAGAATGATTGTTTAAAAGTTGGTCTTAACCAGTTAGCAAATATTGCAGTGCAGCGAATTTCTTCTCTTTGTGACAACTTCCACAGAAAATCATCAAATGACATCTGATTTATTGTACCTTTTTTAGTGTCTCAAATATGTTTAATTTTCTTTTAAGATTTGGAAGACATATTTTCACTTTATTTTTGTTAGTTTATCATTGTTTTTTATTTTGGGGGCCAAACTACTTTTCTTTGTTTTAATTTAATTATTCAATATTGGGAGAGGGGATAAGTATACTTTTGAAATATATTTTCTACAAAACATTACAAAAGTTAATTGTATACTAAGCAAAAAAACTAGATTTAATAGAAATGTTGCAACTAGACACACAAGACAAAAATGAAACAAAAACTCCAGTTCTAAGTCAGCTGAATACATTATTAATTCCAACATCATCGATTAAACAAAAGAAATTATATTCGCATTGATGTGTGAATCTGCATCCATTCTTGGTAGCATGTAATATATTCAACTGCTCGGCTCTAGCTGTCCTTGTAGCCACATTACCATATTATTCAAATGTATCTATCATTTATATGTAAATAGACAATATAAATGGCTTCTTCGTAAGACAACAATTTTTCAAATGACACATAGACACAGGCAGACATTATTAGCAAGATAAAAATGTTGCAAATATTCATTCCGTTATGTATTTTTAAGGAAAACTGAAAACTACTTCAAGTGTTTAAAAAAGCAGTGTGGTAATTATAAGTGGGGTCTTAATACAGTCACAATACCAACAGCTCTTCTCCTCAATAAAAGTCTCCACCAGTGTCATCTGTGTCTTACAAATTACACGTTCTCAGATCCATCTGTGAAAATTGAGATGCTAATTATCATGGTTACATTTCATGATTCCACAGTTAAATGCTGAACTGGTGCTATACAAATACCATATGTTTTTCTAAGAGAAATGGAGAAAGATTAATTAGGAGTTCAAGTCCAAGTCTTGTAAAAGTAATACTCTCAACACAATAAGATCATTACACTGTATTATACAAATTGGAAGTTTTAATTAATAGCTGAAATACCAAGTGGGGGGGGGGGGGCGCAAAAAACCTATGAAACCTAAATTGTAAGTATCAGGCATTCCTACACACACACATACACAATCCCAATAAGTATGCTTTTGAGAAACAAAGTTAAAAATCCCCCTCCCCAAAATAACACTTTTTTATCTGTTCTTTTGATGGAGTGATCACCATCGTGCTGTTTAATCTTATCTGATAAACTTAAAATTTATAGTGTATCCTAGTAACAAACAGGTTATACATAGATAATACATCTGATGAAAACTCAAATTAACATTTTAAGAATTTTTTCTTTGAGATACATATCATTCCAAATTATGCAAAATTATAAGCCTCATGTACTCAGCAAAAATACTCATTTAATATAGCAACCTAAAAAAACAAACTCTCTGATAATACTAAAGATTTCTATTCCTATTTATAAAATCTGAATTCTTATTTTACTCACCACATATTCAAACACAAGTGTCAGGGTCTCCTTGGTGTGGATGATATCATGAAGCAACACTATGTTAGCATGTTTTAGTCCTTTTAACAGAGAAGCTGTAAAATAAAGTGGACAGAGAGACCCTTTATCATTGGTAACCATCAAATGACATGTTTCATTATCATTTTGAGACACTGTCAGATGAAATGCACCTATTTTCTGATTTTCCAAGTCAACAACAATTCCAGATCAAGGGCTGAGGAACTACGTTTTCATTTAGATGAAGCTCCCAATCCCCCAAACCCTCCCACAGTTATTCCACCTGTTATTTGTTATTATTAATCTCTAGTTAGAGTCCAGTACAGTCAGAAAACATGCTTGGTGTGATTGTAATTCCTTTAAATGTATTAAGCTTTATTTCATTAGCCAGGATATGGTTTATTCTGGTATGTGTGACAAATGCATGCAATGTCCAGGGTGGGGCAAAAGGAGGTTTACAGTTGTGAGTATGCAAAACACAGAGTGTATTCCTGTGTTATTATCTATTAATTACGGAATTATTTTCCATACAAATAACTGTATTTTGCAGGTGTTGGATGGAGAGTTCTATAACAGTCCAGTAGATCCTGCTGGTTGACAGGTTCCATCAATGGCTAAGAGAGGAGTGTTGACATCCCCAAATGTAATGGGATTTGTCATTTTCTCATTTAAATTCTACTAGTTTTTGCTTTTTCTTTACTATATATACATTTAGGATGACTATGTTTTCTTTGTGAATTTGCCCCTTTATCAAAAATATAATGTCTCTCTTTGTCTCTGGTAATTTTTTTTGCCCTGAAGTCTGTTTGGTGTGATATGACTATTAGCTACTCCAGCTTGCTTTTGTTTAGTGTCTACATGGTATATCTTTAAGTCTACCAATATCGTCATATTGGAAATGAGTTCCTTATAGACAGCGTATTGTTTGGTCATGTGGTTTTTTAAAACCATTCTGCCAATCTCTAACTTTTAACTGATATTAGACCCTTTAAATTTAATGTAAAGATTACTATATTGGGTCACCTGTTATTTGAATATATTTTCCCTCAGACACCATGTATCCTTTCTTTCTTTTCTTAAAGATTTTTTTAAAGATTTTATTTATTCATTTTTAGAGAGAGGGGAAGAAAAGGAGAAAGAGAAGGAGAGAAACATCAATGTGTGATTGCCTCTTGCACACCCCCTACTGGGGACCTGGCCCACAACCCAGGCATGTGTCCTGGCTAGGAATTGAACTGGCGACCCTTTGGTTCACAGCCCACAGTCAATCCACTGAGCTACACCAGCCAGGGCTAGCCTTTGTTTCTGATCTGATTCTGTCTTTTCTCCTATATTTCCCAGGAGTTCAATTAACTCTAATTTCACTTCACTTTGGCTTTTGCTCATTTCTATTGTTAGAATTTGTATTTCCAATTCAAAGTGGTTTTTTAAATTTGTTAGTTTCATATAGAGCCTAAATTAAAGTTTAATTTTGAATTCAGCACTGTGTACCCTTTTCTTTTAATTTCATGACTGATTTTCTAAAAAGCATTATTATCAGCAGAAATACAGCGACTTATATTTTCTGATTTTTTACAGCAGTTTTGTAGTAATGTGGACCACTTTGTTTTATTCCTATTCATTCGATGGACTGGGTTCTTAGTTTGAGGGGTGTTTTCCATCAATTCTTCCCTCTTCACACAGTTTTTTATGGGTGGTGCTAGCAGGAGAAAGGGGAGGATTTACTGTGTCTTGTTTCTTGTTTCTACTGAATCCTTAATTTCTCCCCTTTCTTTCCTTCTCTACTTTCACTGCCATGTCTTCAAGGGGTGGCATCCTTTCTCTGTAGTATTGATACACCTGAATCTCTCCCAGAAGCAATGTTTCCCAGTCGCTGCCAGCTTCGGTCCCGCTCCCTTTTGACAGCCTTCCTGTAGTCGGTGCCGCGAACTGTATGGAGTCCCAGCTTTCTCTTTCTGGAGTGATTTTCTCCGTGCTTTCTCTAAGGCCTCCATGCCCCTCCACTTTTTTTTTATAGTCTCTTAAACCTCTTAGATGCCTTGTCCTAGATCAAGGCCTGATAAACAATAGCAAATCAATAAATCTACTGAACTCCATTCATCTAAGGTCCCCAGTGGGAAACACACTTGTAAAGACTGACTGCCCTGCCCACTGTGGGCAGGGCCTGGACTAATCCTTGAATGGCAAAAGGGCCTGCTGTCATCTGGCAGGTCTTCCTCAAGTCTGACTTCCTTCCCTTTAGACTACGAGGCCAGTGCCAGCCCCAGGTCGCAGTCTGATGACAGATAACACTCATTTTTCAGCACAAGTCCCCTTGATATCTCTGCCCCCCAAAAACTTGAGGAGGACCAACTCACAATATAGGCAATTTCAAGATCTGAGCAGGAACAGTTGGTTCTGGCCCTTAAATTCCCTTTCTTCCTCATGCAAGCGTCCTTTCCAAAAAAAGGAATGAGACAACACCAACCCCACCCCCAGACTCAATGAGACACTGCTCATCCCCCCAAAAAAAGCATTCGATTGTTTAAAATTTCAGTTTTTATAAATAACACCACAAAGGATATACTGAGCTTTGAAAAAATATTTTTAGGATTATCTCCCTATAATGAATTATGAAAAATGGAGTTCCAGGGTAAAAAGACATGACACATTTGTAAGACATTTCTTATAATTAAATGATAAGTGGATTTGGTCTTACATCTTTCTCTGCATATGAATTGTACATGAAAGATGGGGAAAATACATAAAAATTACTGAGCCATGCAAGGAACCCATTGTATCAAATAATCAAATCCAAAACCCTTATTAATACATTCATGAGCATTTTCTATACTAAACTCACAAGTATTAATTTAGGAATGAATTCCTATTCATTCCTCAGTAAGACCAGAAATAAACAGGATTATTCCCCTTTAATCCATGACCATTCAGGTACAATACTCAAAGAATAAAAGCTTCCTCTATCATCATTATTTATTTTAGTGACACTATATCTTCAATTTTGGTTTTTGGTATAAAACGTGAGAGAAAAAAAATGTCCTGCATGTGTTCTGTCAAACTTGTAATCACTCATATTTCAAGTATTTACTCAGAACTCAGTAACTGGCATTTGTGCCTCTGGACAAACTTGGAACCCTTGACACTCAACAATACTCTGAAACCACATCTTTAAAACGAGGTTTATAATATCGAACATGAGCCCTGATGTAAACTGTGAGCTCTGGACAATAATGATGATGTGTCAGTGTAGGTTCCTTGTATGTAACAAGTGTGCCCCTCTGGTGAGAGATGCGGACAGTAGGGAACTTCCGTGGGTGGGGAGGGGTCAACAAGGGATATGTGATGATTCTTTGTACTTTCCACCCAATTTTGGTATGAACCTCTAAACCTGTTTTAAAAAATATATTTAAAAAAATAAAAAGCTATACCCATGTTTTAACATACTAAAAGAAAAAAGAAAATCTAACTTATTTGATCTAAATGTTTTAGATTAAATGTCTTAGAAAATCTAAATATTCTACTCAAATAAAATGGTATTTTAGATACACAATCACCATGCAAAAGAGGCTGTACTGAGCAGTCCCCAAAGAAGAGAGAGAGAGAAAGCATGTGGATGGTTGAGTTTTGGTAGGACCTCAATAAATGTGAGCTCCTGTTCTTAGAGTTACTGTAATTGCTATGAATTTCCATTGTTTTCCCTAGGCAAGTCTGTTTCAGGACAACACACTATCTCTATAATCCCAAGATAAACTTTAATAAACACATAGTTGGTCCAAAGAAGGCTATTCGAACTGAAAATTATTTGGTGTGGATGGTTCCAACACTACAAGACAAGAAATGTGTTCCCTGTGAAAGCAAATCAGAAACATCACTGTATACACATAGTTCAAGGCCAAGAAGTCTAAGGTACTAGCCACTACCGCGGGGAGGCCAGAGGCCTTCTCTTTTGCCTCATGTATACATGCCATGGCAAAGTTAGTTTTACACACTACAAACCGTAGGGTTAAAATATATACAAATTAATTTTATCTCAGCTTTGTAAATTAGCATGCATGAGAAAATACTTACAAAAATCAAAATTAAATCACAGCATATGAACTTTAAAGAAAAACCATTACACAGACTTAAGGTAGTTTAATATCGTTCATTCCAATAATTTATAGACTTCCTTCTTCTACTTAATCTAGCCTATCAGCCTAAAAAAATTAAAGCTTTATAGAAAACTTCTAGTCAAGATGGTGATGTAAGTACACATGGTTCGCCTCTTCACTCAACCACATCAAAATTACAACTAAAATACAGAACAATCATCACTCAGGAATGTCTGAAATAGAGTTGAATGAAAGTCTGACAACTACAGAATCAAAGAAATCATTATCCATCCAGACTGGTAGGAGGGGTGCAGATGCAGAACAGGCTGATCTCTTACTCATGAGTGGTGGACAAAAATTTGGGAGGGATATCTCAAAAGTGAGGAATTCCAGTCCCATACCAGGCCCCCCAGCCCAGGGTACCAGTGCTGGGAAGATAAGTCCTCCAACTTCTGGCTATGAAAACAAGTGGGGATTGAGTTGGTGGAGCAGACTGCTGGAGCCCTAAGCAGTTCCTCTTGGGGAACCAACACACAGACTCACCTACTCCGACTCGTTCCCTCTGAGCTCCAGCACTGGGGTGGCAGCTTGAAGGACATCAGTGGTACACAGGGAGAGACTGAAGCGTCTTCCATCAGGGTGAGCAGAGGCCACTGTCCCTTTGTGGAGCCCTCCCCTCCACTGAGCTCCACAGGAGATCCACAGAGGCTCTACCCCACCCAATTTATGGGCCCACCCAAGCTGCTTTTCCATAAGAATGACTGGTCCTGGCTCCTAAATCCTATCAAACATACTTGTATTTGCTCAACAGCTGGCTTCAGTGAGCCCTAGACTAGAGTCACAGCTTGGCTTCACCTGAGAATCTCCAAGCCTAGCACAAGTAGCAGCCACCTCAGATTGCTTTACACCTCAGGCAGGGTGCTCCAGGCAAAACACAGGTAGGGGCTGACATTAGCCTGCATCACCCAAGAAGCCCTAGGGCCAGCATACCCAGTAGACAGCTACAGACCATGTTAAAGCACCACCACCCTGCGCCTGCACAGCTGATCCTCCACAAAGAATGGAGGTTGGTATTCAGTGGCCATAGCCAGTCCTTGCCGGTGACCAGCCTGGGTACATCCCTCCCACTGACCTGCCAACGGCAACCAGGCTCAACTACAACAGAAGGGTGTACTCAGCCTACACAAAGGGTGCACCTCGAGTACCCAGCTTGGGTGATAGCAGAGCCTGTGCCACTGGATCCTACAGGACACCTACTACATTAGGCCACACTACCAAGACATGGAGTCAAAGTAGCTCTACCTAATACACAGAAACAAACACAGGGAGGCTGCCAAAATGAAGAGACAAAGAAACATGGCCCAAATGAAAGAACAGATCAAAACTCCAGAAAAAGAGCTAAGCAAAATGGAGATAAGCAATCTATCAGATGCAGAGTTCAAAACATTATTTATAAGCCTGCTCAAGGAACTTACTGAGGACATCAGAAGCATAAGAAAGACTCAGTCAGAAATGACGGGTACACTAATTGAAATAAAGTACAATCTATAGAGAAACAACAGTAGAGTGTATGAAGCCGAGAATCAAATCAATGATTTGGAACATAAGGAAGCAACAAACAACCATGTATAATAAGAAGAAAAAAAGAATCCAAAAACATGAGGATAGAACAAATAGCCTCTGAGATAAGTTCAACAAATCCAATATTCACCTCATAGGGGTGTCAGAAGGAGAAGAGAAAGAGCAAGATATTGGAAATCTGTCTGAAAATATAGTGAAAAAAAACTTCCCTAATTTGATGAAGGAAATAGACACGCAAGTCCAGGCAATGCAGAGAATCCCAACTATGATGGATGCAAAGAGGCCCACTCCAAGACACATCATTATTAAAAGGCCAAAGGTTAAAGATAAAGAGAGACTCTCAAAAGCAAGAGAAAAGAAGTTAGTTACTGGAAGGTTGCCAGACGGGAGGAGACTTTGGGGGTATGGGTGAAGAGGTGAGGGGATTATGAAGTATAAATAGGTAGTTACAGAATAACCATGGGGATGTATAGCGCAGTATAGGAGATGGAGCAGCCAAAGAACTTACACACATGACCCACGGACATGAATAATGGTGCGGGGATTGCCTGAGGGAGTGGGGGGTGCTGGGTTAAGGGCAGCACAGTGGGAAAAATCAGGACAACTGTAATAGCATAACCAATAAAATATTTTAAAATGAAAGAAATTAAAGCTTTATTAAATAGCTACCTTTCAAATATTAATCTGGGGACTAACTGCACATTTGCTCATTTTTAAAATGGACATCTGAAATGTTAAATGGCATTTTAAAAAGGCCAGTTGCCCCTGCACTAGTCTTCTGAGGCAGGTTCATCCTCAGAGATCGATACTTCAGACCACGACTGGCCCTTTGAAAATGATGACCAGGTGCTGCATTTCACACCTAGTCCACAGGAACGTGCAAAGGTGAAATGAATTAAGGGCCAATGAATCTCATGTTGTATGAAAGGAACCTGGCTTTGCGAGGCGTGTTTTAGAAATGTATTATATTGTATCGTTTGTAATCCTGTCCAGTTTCATTTTGCAGGTTATCCCTCAGCTTGTCAAATTAACTGATGACCCGTCCTGCCAGCAACGAGTGCAAAACTGAACCGAAGCTGAGACTGCAGTGAGAATCCCATCCCCTGAGGGTCCTTCGCTTTGGATATTTAAAAGTTTATTTATATTGATTTATTTATTTACTCCCCCTCCCCAACTTTCTTCTCTCACCACTTACATCTAAATTCTTTCTCATTTCTCAAAGTAATGTCTTCATAGCCATCACTTCCCATTGTGTTTTTCCTATAGTTTCAGTAAAATCAAATTCCTGCCATCAGTCATCTTGGGGGAAAATACTTTTCCCTGACAGTGACTAATATAGAAAAAATTCATAACATTTTAATATGGTAGTTTTGACCATTTCTACAAGAAGACTCAAAGCCTCCATATTTAATTCTAATAAGCTTCCTTTACTACAGATTTTAGCTTTCTAAATACCTTTACATACACTTTAAAAACACACTATCAGTTAAACAAGTACTGATATCTGCATTTGAAAACAAGCCCTCGGTCTTTTGAGATTAACAGAATGAATGCACTTTTGGAAAAGTCTAGAGACAGTGATGCAAAGTTGATGGCAGAAAAACCGGCCAGGAAGGGCAGAAACCCTGCCGAGACACCCACCACCCTCAGGGCAGGCGGCAGACCCAACTGACTTGGAGGCCAGATACTGTAATCCTGTGTCTCCAGGGCTTGCCAAATCAGCTCAGTGATTAACACCTACCATTCCTAGCACCAGTATGTCTCCCCTTTCAAGACAAACACTGTCAAAATAATATTCCATGTAATTCCAATAACACCACAGATATGCCACATGTTATTTTCTTTCCGTGTACACACGGAACAAATCCTGTAACACTAGCATTAGTAATTGCAGCATGCCTGGCTTCCTCGCAGATTTTAAGTAAACATATGGCAGCCTTTAAAATTCATTTCCCCAGTGAGGTTTGAAAAGGTGTAATTGTACATGATGTAAAAGACCTGTAATTAGGGTTGAGGGTGAAAATTCTAACAGTAGTTTGGGGGTTGGGATGTTAAAACAATACAAAAACAGAAAACACTGTTGCTCATCGAGATAACTGTGTCTCTGACGAAGTCCCAGTGGGATGTAAGGACACAGGGAGTCTTCCTTTAGTTCAGTGGCAGGATTCAGAAATCCGCCCATTAGCCACATTGGAACCTTGACTTCTCACTTGAGAGTAAACATCTCAGGTGTTCACTCCCATTTGAAAGAGATAAATTCCACCTTACTCCAACCTCATCATGATTAAAATGGATTTTGAGTTAATAGAAAAATTCAGAGCACACTGAATTTCATTTTATCAGGTTCACATTACAGAGGCTATTTTATTATTATTAGTATTTTTAAATCCTCACCCAAGGACATGTTTATTGATTCGAGAGAGAGGAAGTGAGACAGAGAGAGAGGAAACATTGATGTGAGAGAAAAATATCACCTTGATTGCCTCCCATACATGCCCTGACCAGGGATGGAACCTACAACCTAGGTATGTGCCCTGACCGGGAATCAAACCCGCAACCTTTCAGTGTATGGGACGATGCTCCAATCAACTGAACCACCCAGCCAGGACTGTAGTGGCTCTTCAAAACAACAACAACACAAAAACAATGTTAATGAAGAAAAGATATAACCTCTCTTTAAAATTTCAGAGAGTTTTCTTGGCCATTATGTGACATCCTACTAAAAAAGAGGAGATCACAAATAAATACTTCCCATCCTTGCCTACCCACAGCACTTTGGCCACTGGAAAGAGTATATTTACATTTTCCTTCCAACTTTTGTATGTGCTCTTTCTCAGTGGGGCAGACTGGAGGGACTGCTGCCTGACTTCCCTCGAAGTCAAAAATTACTGCCCAAGGCGTCAACCACGTCTCAACCACAATGGACAGGAACTTTTTCTTCAAGCCCACAGCTAGACAGCTCTAAGGCTATAAAATTCACTGTGTACTAGAAATAGTAAAGCTATATATATGTATACATTGAGCACCCCCTCGCCCATATGGGGCACAGGCTCAATCTAATCCTTGAATGAGAGAAGGGCCTGCTGTCATCTGAGGTCTTCTTCAGGTCTGATCTATTGTTCTTTTCCTGGGAGGCCAGTACCAGCCCCTGATCTCAGTCTGAGGACCGATGACACTCGTTTTCAACACCAGGCTCTTTGGTAGCTACGCCTCCAAAACCCCAGAGAGGACCAACTAACCATATTGGCAAGGAGCAGCTGGTTCTGCCTCTTAAATTCCACTCTGTCCCCACGCGAGCTTCCTTTCCTCTGATTGAAAACAGGAATGAGACAACCTCATCCCACCCCAACCCCAATGATCGGACTCACTGTGACACTGTTCATCTCAAAAAAAGAAATAATTAGATTAAGATTTCAGTGTTTATAAATAATACCACAAAGGACATAACTGAGCTTTTAAAATATATTTCTTTCAAATTATTTCCCTATAATGAATTTTGAGAAATGAAATTGCAGGATAAAAAGACATGAACATAGTTATAAGATATTACTTATTAATTAAATAGTAAGTGGATTTAGTCTTATATCTTTCTAATTCTGTGTAAGAATCAAAGAACCGTGAAAGATGGCAGGGGGGGAATCTAATAAATAATGAAGAACTCTGTACTAGCAATGAGAAGTTCTGTCTCACTTACTTGCCAGCGGGTTCTGAATATTTTCACCAGGAAAATATTCTGGATGGGAAAGTCTTAAAGGACAGCAAAAAAAGGACAGCAAATCTTAAAGACAGCAAAAAAAGAGTACAGGCAGAGACAAGACAAGGCTGTTTAACGGTGTCGGTGATGAGGAGATGGTCTAGGCAGAAAAAGCCACATACATTTCTGTACCCTGAGAACGGGCACACAGCTCTGGGTGAACTTGCGCGTAGTGCTTCGTGGTGCTGCCTGCTTCAGCCACATACTAGGAGAAACGCTGTGGTTCTACGCCCCTTATGATATATTATCTGATGCCCCCCACACACAACACACATGCGCATACATACATCATAAACCACTAAATGAGAAAGTGAAATAGTGAGGTTAAAAAATGCCATTGCATTGTCCTGGCCAGGTGGCTCAGTCAGTTGGAGCTCATCCCATTCACCAAAGGGTTATAGGCCCAGTCCTTGGCCAGGACACATACCTCAGTTGCGGGTTCAATCCCCAGGTGGGGCACATACGGGAAGCAACCGATCAATGTTTCTCTTTGCATCAGTGTTTTCTCTCTCTCTCTCTCTCAAATCAATAAACATATCCTCAAGTGAGGACTTTAAAAAAATGGAATTGTATTTTTGACTCAATTTTTGCTTTTTATACTTTATACACTCATACAGACAAAATGAATTCTATCATGGGGAAACAAGGTCATAGCTAACCCAAAGCAAAGTTAAAACAAATGTGATGTCATATAAACTTAATTTAGCTAAAATCACATTCAGGGGTTAGAAACATGTTTTTTGTTCACCAGATGTTGACCAAATGTGGAAAGATAATACCGTACAATCAGTTGGGAGTATCTTATAAGTATCATATATTGTTTTATATCCATCAAAAAGTGTACCGTTTTTATTTGCTCCTTAGCTGAGTTTTTCTATTTTGAAATGGGCAAAATTTCAACCCCGCTGCACATGCCTCCTGCTCTGCTCCCCTCCCAAGTTCCCCAGTATCGCAGACTTGAAACCAAGTATTGGAAATTACAACCTCAGCCATTGCCCCAGCCATCGATACCTGTTTATCCACTTGACTACTGGCAAAGAGCAGTCACCTGGGGGCTATTTCCACATGCAGCTTCACGTGACCACATCAACTGTACTAAATCACCTCAAAGGACAAATTCCTCCTGATAGTAATGCTTAACCACATTAAATTGCCAATATTTGATTGATATTTGTGACCTACTAACACAGCTATTTTGCATGGTTCAACCTAACTGAGTTTACTTGGTTCAAAGCAATTTTCACTTTCTCACAAACGCATTGCTGCTTTTACTACTGTTAACATTCAACCCAATTAATCTGCCACCAAATGACCAAGGATGAACTCTGCATACAGCAAAAAAGTTAGGAAAAATCTGTTCATCAAACTATGGTTTTGGCTGAGGGGAAGGATACAGAAACAACTTAATTTTCTGCATGTGCCTTTCTATATAATTTGAATTGTTTGTGATAAAGAACGAAAAGTTTTATTCCTTTTTAAATAAAAAAAGTTTCTTCTAAAGTTCTTGATAACAAGCCAATTGGTTAAAGAGACAGAAATAACACTATAAAAGGCATACAGATGCTTAACTGAGAAATGAAATGCAACCACCATGCAATGACAATGATGAATCATTACAACTGCAGTGTGATTCTTCTCTACTAACCCACCCTCACTGGGAGACTGGTACAAATCCTTGCACTGTAAGAGTCTCTTTTCCTATCCTGGAAACACAGCAGGTCCTGTATTCATCTCTAATTTGTTCTATCACATATTAATCCAAAATGCAGAAACTATTTCTTGTCCAAAGTTACATCCCTGCATTAAGGTTAATTTGCTCAATGCCAAAGACACCTACTTTTATTGTCTCTGATTATCTCCAGTTGAACTTGTAAATGACCCAGCTGCCACTCCATACTCTAACTCAGGGGTGTCAAACTCATTTTCACTGGGGACCACATCAGCTTTGTGGTTGCCTTCAAAGGGCTGAATGTAATTTCAACTCCTTAATGGTTAAGGAGTAGTTACTTTATACAGTCCTAAAATTATGTGGCCCCTGGTGAAAATAAGTTTTACACTCTGCTCTAACTAATCTCGTTCCTATTTGCCACTGGAAAGATCCACGCATATGCAGGTAGTATGTGAATGATATACACGTGTTTATTCTTGAATGTCAATATCTTGCTAGTAAGTTCTGCAAAAATGAATCTTGTTAAGTAAATAACAGGGTTGGAGATAATGCTGGTTATGCTCCAAGTACTGTCATTAGGCAGAAAAGAGACCACTTAAGAGCTAAGGGTTACTAAAAGGCTTGATAATAGGAGAGTTGTTTTTCGTCTGGCTATAAAATCTGGATTTAGCAGCTGTTAGGTGGTTTGCTTTATTTGAATTACTACATACTACTATACATACATGTGGGCTGCATGTACAGTTAGTAAGACTAGTACAAAGTATGGAATAAAAAAGACAGGTTGTTTGGCACCAACCCCCTTATGTCCTCTAGTTAAGAAAAATAAACATTTATATCCAAATAGCTATCACTGTTTGACTGTACTTAAATCAACCTCTCCTTACACAGAAAGTATAAGTGGATAGCTACTATCATATTCCCTTACAAATATAAAGAGAAGTTGAAAGTCTGAAAAAAACTTCCTTTCCCGTGACTGCAAATCCTAGTGCCTGAGGGCCCGTATATGGGACACTCGACTTTGTAAGACACCAGTCAAGTGTGGAGCACTGTCAGAACCCTTCAGAATCTTCTATAAAGGCAGGGCAATTAGGCAGAAGGTTTCCAGACACACGGGACTCTATTCCCCCTGCCCTTTGTCAGGAAGTAGGCTGTTCATGCCACCACAGCCACAGCCACAGCCACAGGTCCGTAACCAGGTGCTTCTCAAAGTGTGGTTCTTCGTCCACCTACATCAAAGTCAGCTGGTGTGCCTCCTCTCAAGGCAAATTCATTGGGTTCTATTCCAGACCTGCCAGATTGCAATAGATGGGGATGGGACCCAAAAACCATCCAATAAATATTTAGTTAACATCTACTGCATGTCAATCACTACTCAATGCTTATGCATCCTAAAGTTTAAAAGTCACTGTGTATGGTTTGACATGGAGGAATGGGTGGTGTGTTTATGGGGTGTGCAGAAGGGTGGGCGGATGTGTGTGTGTTTATGCATCTAGTTACATTGAGTCTACTTACTGTTCCACAAGCAAATCAGTAAGAACAGTAGTCAATTAATGAGTTCATTTACCTAGTGCCTCTCTCTCTCTCTCTCTCTCTCTCACACACACACACACACACACACACACACACACACACAAAGCCACTGAGGCAGATTCCACTGAAAGACAAAAAGTCTTGAGCTAGAAGGCAGAGAAAAACCTTTATTCTGAAAATTTGATGGTATTTTGATATGTGTGGTTTTTTTCTGTTCATTTCAAATCCTCAAAAAATGTCAGGTCATAACATTTTTCAATATGAATGAAATGTTGATAAGGTCATGAGTATATGACCCTTTCAATCCCCCAACAATTTCTAAAATCTGTGAAAAAGTAAGGTTTTATGTGAAAAGATGGCAATAAGCACTATATCAGAACCAGTACTTTCAGAAACAGATACAATTAGAAGGGTTCAGACACTGTAAACAGATAGTGAGCACAATAGGAAGAGAAGTGAAAAACTATTTAAAAACAGAATATAAATTTTGATGGGGTTAACTCTTACCCTTGAATATCCCGAGTTGAAATTCCAAATACACCACTACTTCATTTGACTGAATAACAAAGTCCAAGGTATGAACATCACAAACAACAGTATAATTCAGTGGGAAGTGCACAGTCCCAGAGCCCTATGTGTCTCACGGCGTCAGTTAACCTCCACACAGCCACGTGGTCTTCACCCCTGCAACCCTGTGACGAAACTCAGTCACCTGTCCGTAGGCCTGGAGGAAGCCCTGAAACCCTCCATGCTGCCTCCACTCAGCAGGGACCTGGTGGGAGCCCGAGTTCATTTCAGCTCTGAGGGCGCTCTGCCACCGTGGGCAGGTTGCTGCATTCCATTTCCCTGCCCCCACCCATGCATCCTCCTGCTCAGTGTCCAGTGATGCTCGGCTACTCATGACACAGCGCTGAGCCCATTCTGACACCACTGAAATAGTCAGAAGCTTTACAAGGTATTTAATTTAAGAGAAGCAATTAAGGATCCAGTCAGGGGCTGCCTTCCCATCACATGCTGGCAGGCCGGCAAAGCCCAGGTGCTAACTGCTCTCATTTCTCTCTCTTCACATTCTGCCAGCTCCTGCAGCATATGAAGGAGACTTGTCTATATTGGGAAACACACAGAAGCAAGAAAGAAATACAAATACACCTATGTGAAGGGCAGAGGGACTCTCAAGTGTTCAGTATTCAGGAGTCTATGGTGGTAAAAATAAAGCTGTTTATTCAAATTACATGGGCAGGATGTTATTTGATAAAGTGGGAAAGGCTCCTCCCAAACTTGCCAACTCTCTTCTACACTAGGGAAGCCACTTTGGTACAAAAATAATAAAAATAACTTAAAATTTTTATTAAAGTCTCATTATCTTTCCTAAAGTCACTACCTACTTGTCAGAAACTGGCAACTCCTTAGCAGTGCTAGATTTCATGAAGTGTATTACAGAAATGCTTAAGATAAAATATTTATCTACCATGGTAACTATATAAAGTAAAAGAAAGTTGTACATTATATATTTTATGTTCCTAAATTAGCAAGGTAACTTCACATTGTTGTGGTTGTTAAAAACAAAAAACAAAACAAACAAACAAACCAGCCATTAAAGAAAATAACAGAAGGGAAGAAAAACAGGTTTCTCTAACATGGTATCAAATTTTCTAGAAACTTTGCACCTCTGTCTCTGCCACTGCCAACCAGGGAATTGGATGAAGGATAATTTGAACATACATTCACGTAGCAAGGAACCTGTCTGAGTCCTGACACTTTGAGACTAAAATGTTGTGACAATGAAGGAGCTTTTCTTACTATCTCTGTCCCTACACTTGTGACTGGTAGTGACAGTAGCCCCTGCTCAGGTAACCTGCATTTCCATGCAGGAAGGCAGCTCCTGAGATTGGTGGTGAACAGCCACCCACACTGGCTTTTACTGGCTTTTCCCCTGTCTTCTCAAATGTAGGCTACCTCCTGTTGGCCCACATTTCCTTTTCTAATAGAGTTCCATTGTTTCCTATATGTAACACACACACACACACACACACACACACACACCCATATGTAAAACCTTAGTGCATTTATCACATCTGTGATGTGTCTTACACACAGGGTGACTGCCTCATCACGCACAGATGAAATCACCCTCGCAGAACTGTAAACCTGAGTGTCAACTTCAAGAGTATCTAATCCAGGGCTTCATTAGACAATTGGGAAAATAAAATATACAGAAAGTTGGCCAGAGGCCTCAAACCCCGATGCCCTGACTCCTAACACAGTACAATTCTGTTTCTCCAATCAAAGTAAGTACCTTCTGCTTCTTTCATTGTCTTAGTTTTCTCATCTCTCTTCCCAGTGTTTTGCTGTGACTGTAGTTTCCCTTTATCTTCACATCTTCCCAGATGTTGAAGGAAGAGAAACCTGAAGCTAAGAAGACTAGAAGAACATCAGATACCTGAGATACATACGTGCAACTGCTCAGTTGCAGCATTACCACCGAGACTAAAGAGGTTTGAAGAGATAGTAATAAGTAAAGAAGAGAGCCAAAGGAGAGTTTGCTGTTCAAATTGGTTTTTGAAAATTGCCTTTATCACCCTGGCTGGGTGGCCCAGTTGTTGGAGCACCATCCCGTACACCAGAAGGTTACAAGTTCCATCCCCAGTCAGGGCGCATGTGAGAGGCAGCCCATCGGTGTTTCTCTCTCACAGTGATATCTGTCTGTCTCTCTCTCCCCCTTCCTCTCTCCCTCCCTTCCTTCTCTCTCTAAAATCAATAAAAACATAGCCTCTGGTGAGAATTAAAATTGCCTTTATCTGATTAAAACATTTCTCTTAAACCGCTCCATTAGCTGCTTCACAGAACTTACAAGGACCTGCACAACAGGACTCCTGAGGGAGCTCTGCCCTCAGCTCCTCTGACCCCCTGTCCCACTCTGTGCTCCAGCCATATGGTGCTTCCTGCAGATCTCCAATTCACTGTGTCCCCTCAGACCTCGAGGGTGTTGTCTCTTCTGTTCCCTCCGCCACAGCTCTGAGCCTCACACATTCTGACCATCTCTTCAGATCTTAACCTAGCTATCGCTTCCTTTGGAAGCCTCTGCTGACCCCCAAGGCTCAAGGTAGGAGCACTTTCTATCAATCCTTCAGCACAAGTTATCCTGTTATAATTACCTGATGACCCATTTCCACCCGTCTGCATCCCCCACTCACTCATTATCTGCTCTTACTCCTGCTGTGCTCATTGCACTCAAATCAGTGCTGAGTTTAGAGAAGATGCCTATTAAGTAAGTGAAGGTTGACTAATGCATGCACAAATGAGAAAAATAAAATCCTGAAATGATCTCCCACAAATAGCGGTAAGCAGCCCGATTCCTTGTATCGCACTCCGCTGCAGCTCGGTTACCTCATCACACTGTGTTTAGTTCAGCCCAGATACATTGATCAAAACAGATCTATTCTCATTTCTATAATAACTGATGAACACACTGAGGCCATATATTTCACTCAATTTTAAAGAGAAGCAGAGAAGCATGGCATAGGATATCATTAAGAGTTCTCCTTTCATAAGGAAATGAAATGCACCTACTCATGCTGTAACTACAAGGCACTATTTTATTTCCACTCATTTCAGATTGTGAAAAGATGGTAAAATGTTTGTTTGAAACTATAATTTATTTCTAAAAATTCACATTAGAAACTAAAATTACATCGTAACATTTTACCCAGCATGAGTTAAGCTTATAAACAAGAAGACATTATCAATGACAGAAGGAAGAAGATGTTCAAAACCATATGTGGGTTTACAGCACAGTCAAATCCAACCTACAGACCTGGTGTGGTTGGCCTGTGTGCTGTTTTAAAACTTTATTAAGTGTTTTAAAGTTGGAGGATTTCACACAAAATGCACAACTTCGGATTTTTTTAGAAAAAAACAGATGAGGGTAAAAGTTATGTGTCTGAAGCTATACATGCAGCCCCCTCATAAAAGACATCACCACTATGGTCCCCTACTTCTGTATCCCCCCAGAGTGACAGAGGTTCTTATAGCCTGTTATTTGATGTCCCTTGAAATTTGTGATCTCTGAATTAATGTTTAAGTGTCTTGTGTAAAAGTCCAACATCACCTTGACAAGCTATAGTAACAATTACAACACGACAGGAAGCAACCAATTTAAAGTGGGTTTTATGAATCCCATGAACCAAGAGCAAGAACAGGGGCTGGAAGCAGAAGAAGAAAGGAGTGTCTGTTATAGGAAGATCACAGTCTCTACCAAAGAAGGGCAGGCAGAAATGAAATTACAGCCATTTGAAATTGTTCATCTCAAAGTCCCAATAAGGCCCACCTGGTAGAACAGAAATCCCTAGGATTACTAAAACTAGACTTTTATCCATGACATTTTGAATAGAGACTCATTGACAGAGCTACACTTACTTTAGAGGTATAGACCTACTGATGCAGAGAAGAATACAAGGGCGGGCAAAAGTAGGTTTATGGTTGTATCATATTAATAATATAATAATTAAATAATAACAATAAAAGAACAAACTACCTGTTTTGTGTATTCACAACTGTAAACCTACTTCCCCCCACCATGTACTGTGGTCCCAAGAGACTGTCAAAAGTCACGTAAATTTGGTGTGTCGCTTCCCCTCTCTAGCCCTCATTCTCTGTAATTCATTCCCAGAAACTTAGAACAAATGTCAGGTAAGTATCAACCATCTGGTATTTATATCTTAGGAAAATGAGAAACAGAGAAACAAAGTGGAGTTATGCAAGGTTGCAGGAGCAGGTTTATAGCTGGAGCCACTGCGCCCAGGCTCCTGCCTGTGCAACTGCAGAGTGTCAAGTCTGAACACTCAAGGCCACGATTATGGCCTGACGACCCCACCCCAACATGGGAATGGAAGGATGACACTGGGCAGGAAGGCAACCCTCAGGGAAGAACCTGAAGCATGAAACTCAGAGTGAATTTATCTAAATAATATTTAGCAATGATAAGGATGTAGGAAATAAATATACTCATGTACTGTATGAGGCCAGATGTTACTGGGAGGAAGATGGGTCAACATCTCTCAAAAATTAAAATATTTCTTTTTTTTAAGCTTTTATTTATTTATTTTTAGACACGGGAAGGGAGGAAGAGAGCGAGAAAAACATCAGTGTATGGTTGCCCCTCATGCACCCCCTACTGGGGACATGGTCTGCAACCCAGGCATGTGCCCCAACTGGGAATCAAACTAGCGACCCTTTGGTTCACAAGCCAGTACTCAATTCACTGAGCCACACCAGCCAGGCAAATTAAAATATTTCTTATAGCCCTTGAACCAACATTTCTCCTAGGGATTTACAGACAGATGCAAAAATAAGCAAAGATACCTTAATTAAAATGTTCTCTCCAATGTTTTAATAAACAGTGAACAATCTGAAATAATCTAAGCTGCCCATTCATGGCATTCTACTTAAATACGACACATTCATGTGACAAAAAATTTGTGTAGCCATTAAAAAATGCAGTAGTTATAATTAAAGTACTATCATCTAAACACATCTATGAAATATTTAGTGGGGAAAGTAAACATCACACTAAAAGCGATACATATGTAAAAGGGCAGTGAGAAGGGGTGCACATACGCAGAGGCTGTGACCAGAGGCTTCCTGCGCTGAATGCCTCTGGGCCCGGGGAGGTATAAGTGGAGCGGTAGCTTACTTTTTCTCTTAGACTCGTTTAGTTTAATGCTTTTTACCTAGATCATCTATTATTTTATATTATAAATGTAGCTAATAATAGTTAGTGAAAATATTTTTAAACTTCTCTTGCTTTTTACTCTCTTCTTAGGCAGATATCTATTTAACAAAGTACTTATTCATTCAATATTTATGGTACACCCATGATCTCTAACTCATGAAATTCTCTAACCTTGAAAGATGTGGAACTCATGCAATTCTCTAACCTTGAAAGATGTGGAAAAGCATCACTAAGTACCATCAGACTTTGAAGATTTCACTCTTGTAGCAATGCGAGCCAAAATCATACCACAGGTAGGTTAACTATGGAGTAGATAAGCATCCAAAAAACATTCCATATTGTCTGTAATGACCTGCCTAGAGGAATATTTTGACAAGTACAATTACCAGCCCTGCTTTCCTAAGTAAACAAAAGCAACTGGTTTCCTTGTTACATGCTACTCCCTTGCCAAATCTGATGGAGTCTTGAAAGAAAAGATGGTGATGGGGTCCTGCTTGCCCCTCGCCCATTCATATGCAACAACCCTGGGGAAGGGACCAGCCAGAAAGCAAATTGCCCCTGATGAAGGTAAGGGGAGAGCAGGGCAGGATAGAGGCTAAGCCCCAACATGAGACCACCGGTGCCATTTTGGTTACTCAGATGATGTTCATTTATTTCTCAACGAGTTACTTCATAAAACCAAGGCACGTGAGAAACCCACAACAGATGATGATGGATCATATCCGCAGTTGGCCACACCTATCCTCTGCCAAGATCACAGTCCTAACCTGCCCTGCTGTAGGGAACTAGGCAACTGAGCAGTCTGTATCTTTTCCCTCTTTTCCTGCTACCTCGTTAAACAGATTTCTTCTTCCCACATCAGCACCTGAGGTACTGCTCAGGTTGATGGATACATAGCAGTGAACCAAAATGCTTCCTGCAAACAGGCCTGGAGCTTGTGCACAGAACGTTTGGCGCCGCTACACACTGTGGCACCTCAGAGATCACCTTACCTAGACCTTCACTTTAAGCAAAATGTCTACCCTCAAGTGGGTGAGAAGAAGCACACAGATAATTTTAATGCCACAGAGGTGTGTAAGTGCCAAGGAAGAGTAACAACTGAACAATGAGAATACTAAGGCAGTGAAGAGGAAGGAGAGAGAACTGCAACTGAAGCAAAATGTGGAAATCTTGTAACGCAGGTGGTAGGGACCTTCTCAGGAAGAACCTGTGTGTGTGCTATAAGGAGGGGGAACATCCTAAGCCCAAGGCACATGGCTGTGGGGAAAGAACAAGAGCCATAAAGGGAGGGATCTTATGTACCTTAGTTTATTTTGGCTAAAAAATAAAATGTCTGAAGGGAAGTAATAAGGACAAGGTTTGAGACAAAGGTTTGCATTCCCATTTCTCAGGTTCTCATGGAGCTTAATTATTTTTGTATACAGAAAAAAAAAGAAAGGAAGGAAGGTTAAATGGGCCCTGATCTTCTAGAAAATTCACCCAGCAGAAACAGACAGAAGGGACTGCTGTCTGAAAGGAAGAGGTCCTTTCCCATAAAAGTAACCACTTGAATGTACTATTCTAGTGACAATCTGACTGAACAGCAGTTAATGGTCACAAATCAGATTACTGCCATCCTACCTCTGTGACATAACAGTGTCACCAAGGGGGATAAGCAATTCTCATTGTATTTTTCAGAAAAATTCATATAGGTATTATACTAACTGAAATGAAAATGTATGTGTCTAATAAAAGGTTAGCATTGAGTGGTGCCTGCTACTTATCATTTAAATAATATAATTTACTACAAGTCTTATAAGAAGGTTTGTTGGGAATGTATTCAAACCAATGGCACTAGAAAAGAGAGCTAGCAAAAACAATCTCCGCTTGCCTGCACAACTGTGCATTTGAAATTGGACATTTTATTTCCTGCTAGTTTTTCATTACCACTTGATTTTGAAGAAAAAAATGGATTACAAGTAAGAATTCAAGTAAGGAACTCATTCAATATTCTGATGGAAATTTCCCCCAGAAAATAATGTTTCTATTTAATGACTTTATTTTATTTATTTATTTTTTAAATATTTTTTATTTTTCAATTACAGTTGACATACAATATTTTATTAATTCCAGGTGTACAGCACAATGATTAAACATTTAAATAACTTACAAAATGATCACTCCAATAAGTCTAGTACCCATCTGGCATCGTATATAGTTATTACAACATTTATTGACTATATTCACTATGCTGTACTGTTTTTATAACTGGCAATTTGCACATCTTAATCACCTCATTTAATGATTTTAAAAGATGAAGAGTAAAATGAAACCTTTAAAATAAGTGAAATAAAAACACTCATATCCATGATAACACTTCACACCGATCAGAATGGCCATCATAACCAAATCGACAAATCACAAATGCTGGCAAGGTTGTGAAGAAAAGGGAACCCCAGTGCACTGTTGATGGGAATGCAGACTGGTACAGTCACTGTGGAAAACAAGATGGAATTTCCTCAGAAAACTAAAAATGGAACTGCCTTTTGATCCACCAATCCCACTGCTGGGATTATAACCTAAGAATCTTAAAACACCAATTTGGAAGAACCTATGCACCCCAATGTTCATAGCAGCGTTATTTACAATAGTCAAGTGCCAGAAGCAACCTAAGAGCCCATCAGTAAATGAGTGGATCAAAAAACAATGGTACATTTACACAATGGTATACTACACAGCAAAAAGAAAGAAGGAGCTCCTACCCTTTGCGACAGCATGGATGGAACTGGATAGCATTATGCTAAGTGAGATAAGCCAGGCAGTGAAAGACAAATACCATATGATCTCACCTATAAGTGGAACCTAATCAACAAAACAAACAAACGAGCAAAAAAGAACCAGTGACATGGAAATAAAGAACAACTGACAGTGACCAGAGGGGAGGTGGGAGGGGAGTAACAGGGGAAAAGGAGAAAGGGCCATCAAGGAACACATATAAAGGACACATGGACAAAGCCAAAGGGAGCTAGGATTGAGGGTGGGAGGTAGAGATGGGTGGGACAGGGGGAGTATTGGGAGAAGAATGGAGACAACTATACTTGAACAGCAATAAAAAAAAGAAATATAATTAAAAAAGAAAAACACTCATATCCAAAAACATTTAACCAGATTTACATAATGTAATTTCTATCATTTAAATACCTTCAACAAACAAGAAAGCAAAATAACCAGAGATATTGAAATTAAGAACAATCTGACAGTAACCAGAAGGGAGGTGGGAGGGGATAGTGGGGGGAAAGGTTGGAGGGTTTTCAAGAACAACTATAAAGGACACATGGACAAAACCAAGGGCGGGGTGGAAGCAGGGGACAGAGGAGGGGATGGCTGGGGTGGGGGGAGAGGTGGGGGGTAAATGCAGACAACTGTACTTGAACAACAGTAAAATAAAATAAAATGGAAGAAAAAATGTAAAAAAAATAAATACCTTCAAAATTTAGACTATATAGTTTTAAAGCTCAAAGATATATGTAATGCAATACTTTCTTATAAAAGGTCGAGAAAACTCATTCATTCACTCAATAGAAATTTACCAAGAAGATACTACGTGGGGGGCACTGGAGACACATAAGTGAACAGGACAAAAACAGCAAAAATCCTGCTCTCATGATGTTTATCTTCTGCTAGTGAAGAACAAATAAAAAATAAATACAAAAATAAAAATGCAAAGTATATAGTTTGTTAGAGTATGGTAAGCACTAAAGAGAAAAATAAAAGACTTTGTGCTTGGGATTTCTCTCTCATTCCTTGCTAGACATTACAAGGGAGCATTTAGCCACTGATGGCCATCGTGGAAAGGAGTCAGACTCGCCGTTTTAGTTCAGGAAAGATCAAACTTCATTAGCTGAGGCAGAACTAATAAATAAGAGCTATCTAGATTATTTACTGACTATTGAATCTTCCTATAGAAGGATTTTCCTCCCTCTCATCAGAAACTAGACTTTAGCTTCCGGACCAGAAAGTTCTCAAGAGATGGCTCCTGGCTCCCTTAAGCACAGGGCAGTGCGGGGGGGCGGGGGGGGGGGGTTGTTCTTCATTTCCAGGGAACTGGCCTCCTGCTCCGGGCAGCCTCAGCACAGGTGTGAGTCCAAAAGTGCCACCATCTTCGCACTAAGGAGACCAGAGCCACAGTGGCTTTCACGTCCAGATGCTTTTCCTTCAAGAATGTGGTTAGAACCCTTGCTGGTGTGGCTCAGTGGATTGAGCACCAGCCTGAAAACCAAAAGGTCACTAGTTTGATTCCCAGTCAGGGCACATGTCTGGGTTGTAGACCAGGTCCCCAGTAGGGGATGTGTGAGAGGCAACCACACATTGGTGTTTCCCTCTTTCTCCCTCCCTTCCCCTCTGTCTTAAATAAATAAAATCTTAAAAAAAAAGCATATGGTTAGGTAGGTTGTTTGTTCCTAACAAACATTATGCTGAAAATTCAGAGCTGTACAAATATCTCCCACACATACAAGGTCAACCTACTGAGATGGAGATTGTTCATTCCCAGTGGTTTAAGAATATCACCATCAGTAAACCTTAATGAATAAAATAATCAAGTCATTAATCAATTTTCTGATAAAATTACAAAATGAAAATAAAAATATCAAAATAAATCACTACTTTTAAATTTGAACTTGCATCTCACTGTGTGTGACACACATAGATAACTTACATTGAACTATAAATATGTACTTTTTGATGGGGAAAAAAGGCTGAAAATGATGACTAGCAAGCCAGATGAGAGCTGAAAGAGAAACAGCATTATTTTATGCCAATTTTTGGTTTATATCAAATTCATATGACCCCTAAGCAAACATCAGAAGCTCCAGTTGTTATTGAAGATATGAATTTAAGGGGTAATTACAATTTATGTCACCTACTTAAGACAAGTAAACTAAATAATTAACAACAGGACAATAATAATGTCTTAATCCAAATAAAACAAAGTGGGAAAATTACCATCACTGTGCAAATCTCTCTAATAAAATCTACGTTAGCAATAAGGAAGTTTGGCATTCCTGTGTGAGATACCTGCACTTACAATCAGCCAACGCCATGATGCTGCTTCTGTCAGACCCATCCAACCCAGACCCAAAGAGAAGGGTTAAGGAGTTTTACAAAGCAGGATTCCAGGCCCTACCCTTTATTTCTAACTAAAAGAGTGCTCAGTACTCAACCATACCCTTGTTAATTGTGATACCGACTGTTGCTATGGAGAGTGTCAATTGTGTGTGTGTGTGTGGGTGTGTGTGTGTGTGTGAACATGTTCGGGCACACATAGATGTGGGTGTTTAACTGTCAGACTTTGTCTAACACACTTTGGTACTTCTGAGGGAAAGACGTGTTTATTGTTGGAAAAGCTTTTCCTAGCCGCTGCTGCTTTCTCCGGTGTGTGTCACTTGTTTCTAGCCCCCTTCCTATCTGCCTTCCTTTTCCTAAGCTGTATTACCAAACTGTTTGTTGGTGCATACTCTCACTGCCCTCTTTTGCACAGTTCACTATTAAGTAAGTAAACATTTCCCACCTTACACTGGCTTCTTTCAAACTGTTCCCAAGGCCTTCTCTTGGAGATCATTAGACAAGAATAAAGAAAATGAAGTTAGATGTCTAATATTATTGCCAAAATGTCAAATGACAGTTTATAGGATCAAAAATGGCATCTTGTGGGAAAATACATAAAGTCAGGGGCTAAACTTTTGGTTACTGCATAACTGAGGATTAGCACTATAGGAAGTCAAAAGAACATAGGGGGCTGGATACACCTGAATTTTAAGCTCTGGCCTCTGCTAGCTTGTGACATTGCTCAGGTTCTTTCCCATCTATAACATGAGGAGCACAAAATCTATGTCACAAGGATGCTACAAAGAGGAGCTGAGGACATGTGAAACGCCAACACAGTGTCCAGCACAGAGGGGCCACTGTATAACGTTTAGGTTCCTCCTTTGCATAAGCACGTGTCTGGAACTACTAGGGATGTAAGAGGTGCCCTCGGTTTACCACAGTCCATCTTCTAATCCTCCCAGTATGTGTTGTGCCCCTGGAGAAAGCTGATAGCTGGGCATATACAGTGACAACACGCTACTCCACCAGAAACAGGTGCTGTTACAAGTGAAGTTTTGTAACAGAGGCAAGCAAGCAACAAGATCAGTTACCATAAAAAATTTAACAATATTCTATTACTTTTATTGTTAAATAATAGAATGTACTTTTAGAGCAGTTTTTAGATTTATAAAAAATTGATCAGAAAGTTCAGAGGGTTCCCATACACCATATACCCTTTTCTTCTCCCCTCTGCTTCCCACAGTTCCTCCTGTTATTAACGCCTTTCATTAGTGTGCTACGTTTGTTACAGTAGATGAACTACTACTGATCATCGTTTTAATTAAGCCTGTAGGTCATGCTCTGTGCTGAACATTCTCTGGGGGTTGACAAATGTGTCCACCATGACAGCATCACACAGAAGTTTCACTACACTAAAAATGCCCTGTGACTTTTAGTTTTAAACAGAAATAATATATTCACTTCAAAAATTTTTTAACAATTTCAAAAAGTAAAAAGCAAAAAGTTCCATCATAATCTCAGCTGGTAGATAACTGCCAGGAGCCATTCTTCCTTTTTTCTCCTACACATACCATACATATTATACATGTAGTGTGCATGTGTGTGTAGTCTCTCATATCTTCTCTTTATTCACTTGCATTTCAATTTCAATAGACATAATGTCAATGAAAACATAAAGAGAAACCCCTCAGAATTTCTATAAATATGGTGTGGCTTAAATCTCTCAATGGAGACTGGTTGTATACTTTTCTCTATATGAGAATCCATTTGTTAAGTGGTCCGACTCAGTTTGAATTTATACAACCCTTTCTTTTTACATTTATTTATTTATTTATTTACTTATTTATTTATTTTTAGGAGTGCATGATAGATGACAAAATTATATTAAATATTATCAATTAACATCATTTAACTTCACTGTTTTTAACCCTTATAATTAAATAACTTATTTTACTTTCTAAGAACTTCAGTTACAAAGCAAAAAAGAAAAGAAATATTATACATGAGAAAAATTTAGTAAGTAAATGAAGCTGTTTCCTTGTTACTAATCATTTCCTCTGTAATAAATTTAAAAACTTCTAAAGCTTCATTACTTTTTAATTTAATTCATCACGCACTTATTGTATTCCTACCTGGTATAAAAAATACCAGGCTCTTTAAAATTATTAATATATAATATAGTAGTAGCCGATGAAGAACAACTAATTGGCATGGGAAAGAATAAAGACATATAATGGTATTTCTCTACCCTTTTCCTTAAAACTAGTCTTATAAAACTATTTATTGGTGACATTTACCTAATGTGTTGATCTCAATCAGGCTGAGTGTACTTTTTCTTTCTTTCTTTTCATAAAGATTTTATTTATTTACTTTCTAGAGAGAGGGAAAGGGAGGGAGAAAGAGAGAGAATCAATGTGCAAAAGATAAACCAATTGGTTGCCTCCTGCATACCCCCTAGGAGGGACCTGAGCCACAACCCAGACATGTGCCCTGCCTGGGAATCAAACCAGTGACCCTTTGGTTTGCAGGCTGGTGCTCAATCCACTGAGTCACACCATCCAGGGCTCTTTCTTTCTTTAAAAAAAATTTTTATTATATTTTATTCTATTGCCATTTAGTCCCCTTGAACTCAGGCCGTAATTTCCTCTTTGTTTTCAACTGCCAGCCAAGCAGCCCTGCCCAAGCAAAGGAAGGGATGAGAGAGACAACAGTTAAAAGAAAATAAATTATTCTAATTCCTGTTCTCCTGCCTACCTAAGTTTTAACATATCTAAAGGGGTTTTATCATTGTTTTTAGAGAACATCCCGTTCTAGCAGTTCTGTTAGGTGCTTCTGGCAAATCGGTAAAGCTTTAAAGAAAACTAAAAGCCTTCTGATACTTGTGTGTCATGAACTTTCCAAACTTTACTGTCCAAATGACAAGGAGAAGTTGAGCTCTGGTCATCCCTTGGTTCTTGAAAATCGCTGTGACAACCTTCCCAATGGGGATAACTATGCAGCTATCTTTTTCACTCATTTAAAATAACTAGGGACTTTGGAAGGAAGATAGAGATTTGCTAGGCTAGAGAGGATAGGAGAAAAGAATATCTTGGCTTGAGGGTGACAGCTTCTGGTGACAGTGACAAGGTAATAAGACAGCTGGACCCTTCTGAGATGGAAAGTAGATGTAGCCTGTCCTAAGAAGCAATTTATTCCCAGCCTCTCATCCATCTATCTCAAAGTTTAAATGACAACTTAACTCTCACCCTTCAATCTTTCATACCTTTCCAGATGTCCACACAGTAGGCACACTGTAAACGTTGGATGCACTGTGCTGAGCATCCCAGCAAGCAGCCCTGTGTGCCAGGCCAGAAAGGGCGGGGGCAAGAATCACCATGATGCTGAGGAACAATGTCAAGCAGGGAAAACATTCACTATTCACAAGCATTCCACTTTGATTCTGAATGAAAACCATGCATAAAACTGTAATAAATTACATTTCACTAAAACCAGTGGTTTATACTAGATTAGTGAAAGCAAGCACAGTACTGAGTAATGCTATTTGGGAGCAGTCTGATAGATGACCAGAAAATACAAGTATTTGTTTCTTACAAGTAATATGTGATTTGTATAAGCCCTTTCTAAACTCCTGAGGCACAAATGTGCCATTCGTTTCTGAACCTTGAGAAACACAACACAGCAGGTAAAAGAACAGATGGGGTGGGAGGTGGTAAGCAAATGGGCTTCCCTGCTTACAACCTTTAGCACTAGAAAGCTGGCTTGCTGTGGATTCCACCACACCAGAACACTGGGACTGTTCATTATGGCTAATGAACTCCTCTGTGGGGAGCCAAGGGCGTAAGCACATGGGGAAACGCACAGGAGCAGAACTCTGGAGACCAGCGAGAGTCTCAATTCTACATTACTAGCTATGCAACCTCGGCTAAGTCATTCACCTCTGGGATTTGCCTGAGTCCTTTCCTTTCCTCTTACAAAAATAGATGGGACCAGATCTCAACATTTTTTTACTCTAGTGTTATAGAAAACTTCCTCACTTCACCATCAACACATCCGCCACAGCCTAAAGGATTTCTATTATGGACAAAATAGTCATACTATACATGTTTTATTATTATTATTATTATTATTATTAAATATTTTATTTATTTATTATTAGAGAAAGGGGAAGAGAGGGAGACAGAGAGGGAGAGAAACACTGATCAGTTGCCTCTCACACACGCCCTGACTGGTGCCCTAACCAGGAATTGAACCAGTGACCTTTTGCTTTGCAGGACAATGCCCAACCAAGCTACACCGGTCAGGGCTATACATGTTTTTTTAAACAACACAAGCTTTTCCCTCCACAACTCTTATATGCAACCCACCCCAGGCTTGAAAATCACTACATTAAAAGATGTTTAATATGACTTCTGACACTAATGTTTTCACAATCTATAAATCTAGGGCTCGTACTACAAAACCCAGGTACACCTTCAGGCCAGAGATGGTGTCCACACATCCCTCTGAATCTGTCTGCCCACTTGCCCTGACAGGGGCAAGCAAGAACCTGAAACGTAGAGTCTGGTAGGGAAAAAAAGTTAGAAAAGGATGGCTCTTAGAGCTTCCAAATCCAACTCTGATACTATAGCCATGCTCCTCTGGGCCCAACACAGCTTTCTTCCCTCCAGAAATGACACGTGTGGACACAAAGGACAGAGGCATTGATGGGAGAGTGGCCACTGACCCATCTCTAGTACCCTCTGTGCAATCTGTTATAACTCCTATGTCATGTTCTCATATACTAAGCTGATCATTCTGCATTCTAGAATATTATTTAATTTGTACATATTACTCAAAAATATTTTTCAGAAGTGTACCACATCTAAAAAGAAACTCTCCATGTCACAGAAACTTTCACACACATCTGGCACTCGGTCATGGTGCCCAGGAATGATCACTGCTCTGCAGTCCACAGGACTGAGGGGCATGGCTCTGTTATTTCATTAAACTGAAACACTGAGTCTTCAGCTGGGGATACAGGAAAGTGCCAGGTGTTCAAGAAACCCCTGAAGCGTGTGCTAATTTTTGTGACTTTGTAATTTCCTTATAGCATACGGTTGATTGGTTGTATCAGGTTTTAATAGTCTGTAATCCAAAAGAACAAAATAAATATTTTTTTAAATCCTGCTATCCCAGTCAGTTTACCATGTCCTCTTCTACCCAACTCTCTAACCTAAGAATAAATCAAGGACACCTAACCCCATGCTGTCTTCTCCTGACTCCCCTTCATTCCCATCAACCAAATAAACCAAAAAATCAAATTAATCATGTTGTCTAATTGTGTCATTCATTTTTATTTTTCTAACTAGACACAAACATCTTTTCTAAAAAAAACTGAGTGACACTGGTTAATAAAATTATATAGGTTTCAAGTGTACAATTCTATGATACATCATCTGTAAATTGCACTGTTTGGGTGTTCACCACCCAAAGTCAAATCTTCCGTCACCATATATCTGACCCCTTTTATCTTTTATTACCCCCACCCCCTTGCCTCCAGGACCATACTGTTGTCAGTGTCTATGAGCTTTTATTTGTTTTTCTTGTTTATTCATTTGTTGCTTTACGTTTTTATAATCCAAATATGAGTGAGATCACATGGTTGACTTCTTCGGTCTGACATATTTCTCTTGGCATGACACAAGCATCCTGAAGGCAGACTCTATGCCCTGTAATTCTCGATGTGTCCCCGGGACATCAAAACTTAAGAAATGAGGTCCATGTAGCTCAGCCCCAAAGACTCTGAGTCAGCCAAGCTGGGCACAGGCTGGGCACTATGGAGTCATGCTCCCACTGTTGCCCACAGGGTTCTGGGGTGCAAGATGTTCGAGCATCACGGCCCCAGAGCCCTTCCATGGCCTTCAAATCATAGTCATCATGTGCTTAATGGTTTCACAAATCTTAAAAATGAGGCGGTTTCCAATACCAATCTATAAAATGTTGGAAGGATGGGTTTCTATAGAACGTAAATGAGATCTGAAGTGAAATAAGCCTGGGAAACAGTAAGCAGCAGAAGCGGAGGCTGCCCTCAGACCCGGTGACCCTGAGCCTCACTCTTCTGCTGCTTCCCCGGAGAAGACAAGGGCAGGGTCCGGAGCTAAGTGCTGATGTGGTGGATGACCAGGTGCGGACTGAAGGCATGGGAGGCACAGGGCTGCTAGGATGAAAAGAGACGGGCAGGCTGCCATGGACAGCTCTAAAAAGTTCACTGAGTCCTTACCCACATGACCTTCCCCTGTCCACTGCACTACCCCAGGGGTAGGAGCCACTAGTCTAAGTGCCTCTCTCTACAAGAACTGCTCCAAAGCCGTTTATGGAAACTCCTCTTAAGGACCTGCATTCTAAGCTAAAGTATTTTATCAACTCTGATCTCAGGCCCACATCCACTTAAGATACAGGAGGGGGACTTGCTTCATGTGGCTCTATTCAAACATAAGGGTTTGTTTTGTCCTAATAATACTTCAGTATTTAGCAACATGTCCTTTTTTCACCTTGGATAATATTTGAAACATTCAAACTTTAAGGGATTCTCAGATTTTTTAAAACACTTTTAAACAGTAGGTATTTTACTATAAATTACACTGTATATGTAAAATGGCTCTTAAAAAACCATAAATGGCAACATCTAATGTAAATTCCATGCTGAAGATGTCAAATTACTTTAGCAACCCTAAGTCTTCAATAATTTCAAATCTTCCATTTCATTCTCATCTTGATGCTTACACCACTAATTTTGCTTCTGGTTTTATACAATACAAAGATGCAGGGCACAAAGAAAACTAAATCAATGAGCTAAGGGCCCAATGACAAGTGCCTTAATCAGACTTTCTTATGTGTAACTTCCAGAAGAGTCCCTTCGGCCACTTCATCATTGGGGAGGGGGACAAGCAGCAAGAGTTGGGGGAAAAGGTTACTGTAAGTAAGACAAGGTAAAATATCTCAGAGATGCCTGAGCCCAAATCCACCCATCATTCCTTCAGTAAATATTTACTGAGTGATTGCTATAAACCAGGCAGGTGAAACCCCTGCTTTTATTGGACTTTCATATATACTAAGGAAGTCATTCATTCATTCATTTACTCATTCAGCAAGTATGTTGTGTTACTTACTAGTGCCTTACTTACTTACTAGCTATGGTAGGTGCTGAGGATATAGTAATAAGCTAAAAACTATAAACAAATAAATACACGGGGAAAATGCCAGCTAATGGTACAAACTGTGAACACAAATTAATCAGTAAGAGACCAGAGAATGATGGAGGCCAGGGCAGGGTGTGGGGGGTGCGCAGGGAAGGAGTTCAAGTGGAATGGCGATGAGGTACATTCTGACTACGTCCCTGAGGAGGGGATCCGTGATGTGAGGGGCAGGCTAAAATGCCAGGGCAGAGAGTTGCAGGAGGAGGCACAGTAAGTCCAAAGGTCCTGAGAGAAAACCTCAAGTGTTCAAGGAACAACAAGGAGGCCAGTCCGGTTAAGGACACTGATTGGACATGAGGTTGGAGAGAAGCCAGGATCTGCAACATAAAGGCAAAGAATCTGGATTTCAGTCTATTATGATAAAGCCATTGGGCTCATAGTGGAAGAAAAACTAATTGATCTATGTTCTTAAAAGTGCCAACTGCTGCGTAGAAGGTAGACATGGACAGAAGGGGGTAACTATGGAAACGAACAAGCATAAAGCCATCAAGAGGCCATTTAACAGCAGGGCCCAAGATGGAGATAATGGCAACCACAGATGTGGTGAGAAGTTACTAGATTCCAGAAATTTCTGCAGATAAAGCCAACAGAATTCATCAATAGACTACCTGTGGGGACTGAGAGAAAGAGGCAAGCCAATCCTAATAACCAAATCTAAAACTGTACTTCATAGTGAGTCTTTTGAGAAAAACCTTTAGTTCTGTTTGACACTCACTCTATCCCTTATAGATACCCTTACATACAATATAAGTGTCACACAAGACCTCAATATTTGAATTCTAAAAGGACCCTACTTCTTTACTTTTCCTCAGTAAGAATGGTCCATGCCCATTGTTCTGTCAGTGAGTCATTCAACAAGCAGATGAGTATCTCAGTCAGACAGAGCTGGAGACCAACAGCACAGCTGTCGCGAGCAAGACGTTAGTGCAGTGGTTGGAGACAGACAGAGGAGTGAGAGAGAGGGAGCATTAAGGGCCCTGTATCAGCTTAAAATGGCTTTCAGAGTTCTGACCTAATGAGACAGGAAAAGTATCAAAAGAATACAGAATTTCATGGGAAGACGAAGAGTTTAGTGGAAAGTGAAGTGCCTCCTGCTTTGGAGAACTGCAGATCCAAATGGAATAAAAGAATTATTTTAAAGTATAGTCCTAGAATTCTCTGGTTGTCAAACTGACTACACAAAATTGTCCAGCTTGTCCTTCAGTGGCTTGGGGAGATGCCTCTGGGTGTCTGCAGCTCTCCACCAGGTCTCAGGTCTCGATTGGTAAGTTACCTAACTCGCATTATGTAACAAGCCTGCTCCTCCTGGGATGCTAACTACAAATCACTCTAGGTGACAAGAACTCTGGGAATACTTAGTTTTAAATAGAGGTGTAAGGATCAAATCAAACCCACAGTGTTAAAACCTCTGAGGTTAAGTTTAGAAATCAATGTGTAATCATTTGGACATAGTTTGATATTTACTTGATATAGTATTTATCTTGTTTTAAGAAACCGTGATACATTGACTGAGTGGGCTAGTAGTTCCAATTTAATTTATTGTAAAATTGTGATTTTAGCCCTGACTGGTGTGGCTCAGTGGATTGTGCACCGGCCTGCAAATGGAAGGGTCGCCGGTCAGAGCATGTGCCTAAGTTGCAGGGCAGGTCCCCAATAAGGGGGCACATGAGAGGCAACCACACATTGATGTTTCTCTCCTTCTCTTCTCCCCTCCCTTCCCCTGTGTCTAAAAATAAATAAATAAACTCTAAAAAAATTGTGATTTTAAATGGAAAGGTGTAAGAGAGTTTTACTAGGTTCTTACCAGCACTAGAATTCTTAAGAGAAACTATATAAATTTTGTTTTATCAGATTTACAAGAATAGTTTAAGACTTGGAAAAGTTCTGGTTGTTAGAACAAGGCATCTGAATGCTTAAAAGAACTAAATATATTAAATGTATAAACACAATTTAAAAGTGTTTATGGGAATTTAATTATAGGACTCTAACTGGAACTGATTAAAATTGTTTATTGGTACTCCTCTCAATTGTTTTAAATGGTAACCATGCAGGGAAAAACATCCTTCCAGCCTCTCCACCTTCACCTCCACACCAGTAACCCACAGGCAGGAGACAGTCCCGCGTTTGCAAACCTTTGCTGGGCCCAAACTTTACGTATGAATAGTCAATCTTCCCTGCCCTCCCAGCCCACCAGAATGGTTTATCTTGATCTTCATCTCTATACTCAGTGTGTTCTCATTCTTGAAGTAAGAATAAACTAAACACCTAAAGGGGCTGCAAGCTTGTGTCCACACCACATCCTGCACAAGAACACAAATAGCAGCTTTGTTCATAGTTGCCAAAAGTTGGAAGCAACAAAGATATCCTTCCTGGATAATAAAACTGTGTTACATCCCTACGATGCAATATTACTCAGCACTAAAAGGGAACAGGAGAAAGCTTAAATGCATAGTAAGTGAAAAAAGGCAATCTGAAAAGCTACGTAGTCTGTGGTTCCAAGTGTGTGACATTCTGGAACAGGCCAAACCACGGAGAGCGGAAAAGATCGGCTGCTGCCAGGCGGTGACCGGGTGGAACACAGGGCAGCTTTAAGGCGGTAAAGCTATTCTGTGAGAGATGGTGATGGTGGGTATGTGCGATTATGCATTTGTCAAATCCCACAGAACTGCACAACACAGAGTGAACCCCAGTGTGAGATATGGACTTTCGATAATAATAATGGATCGATATTTGTTCAATGATAATAAATCCCATGCCAGAAGAAAAGGAGTATGTGGAAACTGTCTATGCTTTCTGCTCAATTTTTCTATAGATCTAAAACTATTCTAAAGAAAACAAAGTATGTTAATTTTTTTGAAAAACCATACATATACAACTGGTATTTAAGTTTAGAGAGAAAAAAATTTAATAATAATAAGTATAAAAATTAGAAACCAAGCCTTTTTTTTTCACTTCCCTCAACATTATCTTCCTACCAGAACTGGCAACTCCACAGAGACAACCAACAGCAGCCAGAAACACTGAGCTCATGGAAAAGGAAATAGAGAAATCAGTGCTTCAGTCAAATGAGGGGACAAATGGCCCATAAAGCTTTTTGGTTGCTAAATTATAGCATTTAAGGGCTTCTCCCTAAGTTACTGGAGGCTGAACTCAGATTATGTACATACAATCACTCCAACAGCTGGAATTAATTGGCATCCTTGCTTAGCTTCTCTAGAAAGAATTCTTTTAAGATACCTATAATTGTAAAAGCAATTTCTTGAAATTTCTATCCAGATGACCGATAAAAACTTTGACTTGAAAAATAGAACTGCTAAGAGTTTTGACTAACAAAAGCAACACTATCACATTCTGAATGGTCATTTTTATGTTAATCTGCTCTCAAAGGATGCTTTCCAAAACATGAGTAATAAAGTTTTTAAGCAATGATAAATTTATGATACAAGAATTCTGTCAAACAGAATAAGTTCTACTATCAAGAGTTTATTAAAAATAATTCACACTTTTTTCCAAGTCCTTAATATTAAAGTCCACACAATCTGAAAAATTCTGTTAGTAAGAACTATACTTGTTATAATTTACATATTGAGGTATTTTTTTAAAAATTATCCAAAAAATTTTGATCTAAAAACAATTATGTCTCCACTACTTGTATCACAGCAAGAGGACTTTCAAGTGTTCTTCTGAATACAGTTTTGCCAAAATGCAGGCAGGCACGTACACACACATGCACATAGTTTGGGTTTTTGTTGTTTTGTTTTGTTTTTGAGAAAACCAAAACAGAAAACCACACAAAGGAAGCAGAAGCGTAGTCTTTGACAACATGTGAAGTCTTGCTTCCTTCTAGACTCTCAAAAGCACCAACCTAGTTTTAAGATGTGGGATAAGACAAAGAGTTCATCCAAAGTGATGCCCCATTTTTTTTATCTGGAGTTTTGAAATACAGGGACTAACTGGCAAATATTTAAAGTTTGGAAAAATGGCTACAATGGCAGGCATTTGAGAAACAGGAATAATTCTTTTTTTGAGAGAGAGAGGACAGCAGGCAGAGAGAGAGGGAGAGAAACATCCCTCTCATATGAGAGAGAAACACTGATCCGTTGACTCTAGTACATGCCCAAACAAAGGACAGAACCCGCAACCCAGACACATGCCCTGACCCAGAATCGAACCAGTGACCTTTTTCACTTTGTAGGACAACGCCCAACCACTGAACCACACTGGCAGGGTGAGACACAGGACTAATTCCTGAATGACTTTTATGATCATCTGTTTCATCTCCCACTGACACCTATTCGGCACCTCTGCAGGGGCAGGTCTGGGCACTGCTGAGTGGCACCCAGGAAAATCTCCAGTCCAATGACAGCTTGGACTCCGTGCTAGAAGCTAGTCCCTTACATCTCAGAGTAAATGTAAAATCCTGTTAGTACAATTCATCATAGTAAAATCAGTCTATAATATGTAAAATAAAATAAAAACTAAATTTTTAAAAAATCATTTCCAAGACATCAGTTTGTATACATATCTTCACTACTTATACCCCATCAAAAAAGACCAGAGCAATGACTACTGAATGTCTGAGACAAATGTTCTCTAGGTCTGAAGAAGTCCCTCTAAGAGTACTTGAATTTAATTTTTAGAAATAGTGATGCTATGGTTTTAGTGGTTTTCACAAGGCATTTTACTCTAAGAGGCCATTTGCAAATGACTGAAATATTGCTATTATCTCTCCTCTATACAAAAATTTTCCTGGAGTGCCCTAGGGGCCCTTTACAAATCTCAATTGCTAAATTAGAGCATCTTTTGTTAAATTTAGCAAGCTCTGGCCCTAGTCAGATGCTCACTTACATCTAAACACAATCTGACCCACAGATGGCTGCATTTCAGTCTTCGAAACAGAGTACACAGTATAGAATACAGTATCTCCTGGCAACACTATGAAACTTGAGTCACTTTAGCTAAGTACATAAACTTTAGTTATGTCCATAATCCTCCTCTTTATGAATAGGCCTCAAGTGATTCAGACATTCATTTGGCCATGAATCTTGAACTGAAGCCAAAATTTTAGCAGTGTCGGCTGTACACTAAAGGTAACCTTTCATGATTTCCTGAGGAGAATTTAATTGCTTGTTTGAGCCAAGAAGGGCATAAACTGCAAATCTACCAAAACAACTTAATCAGCATATATTTGAACCATTGCCAGCAAGGGCAGTTCAATCCTTGTGGCCATCTGATGCAAGGCATTACTGTCTATTTTTTTTACCACTATTTAAAATTATTATTATAGTTGTCATTATATCATCACCAGCATGTCTATTACTTATACTATTAACACAAAAAACTACTTGGTAGCACTTGACCATCTCATAAATCCAGGAGATATTTACAATGAACCTACGGAGCAAAATGACAAAGTACATTATTTCTCAATCCTTTAAAACAATTTTTATTGTTGACACTATTACAGATGTCCCTCATTTCCCCCCACCCTTTTCCCCCTTTACTAAGCCCCCACCCTCCTTCACCACATTGTTGTCTGTGTCCAGAGGCTACGCATACATGCATATACCTTCTTTGGCTAATCTCTCCCAGTCTCCCCCAACGCCCCTCCCCCTTGAGATCTGTCAGTCTGCACCATGTGTCTATGCCCCTGGTTTTATTTTGTTCATCGTTTTACTTTTTTACCCCCACATATGAGTGAGATCATATATGGTATTCATCTTTCTCTGACTGCCTTACTTCACTGAGCAAAATATTTTCTAGGTTGAAAGAGTAAGAGCTCCTTCTTTTTTACAGCTGTGCAGAATTCCATTGTGTAAATGTACCATAGCTTTTTTATCTACTCACCTACTGCTGGGCACTTGGGCTGCTTCCAGATCTTGGCTATTGAAAATAACACTGCTATGAATATAAGGGTGCATATATTCTTACTGATTCGTGTTTTGGGATTCCTGGGTTATATTCTCAGAAATGGGCTCACTGGGTCAAAAGGCAGTTCCATGACTGAACTGCTGTTTTCCATTCCACAGTGGCTTTTTGAAGACGCAAAGTCAGCTCTGTGGAGGACCTTGGACACACAGCAACCAACAAGCAGCAAGAGCTTGAAACTGGTTCTGTTCACTCAACATCCACATTCTTTCCACTACACCAGGCTACCTTTCATTAGTTACTATTCTGTGGGGCTTCATGAGAACTAAGGTAGAATTATTAATTACCCAAAGGACTCACAGCTCCCCTGACAGCCATGGCTTCCCTAACAACTTCAATGATGCCCCGGCAGACACCACGGTCACTCTTAGAATAAGGCCACCGGCTGCCAGGGTTTGGACGTCTGCCACGTTCCTTCACTCGAGCTACGGTTTTCCTCGCCTGCAAAATGAAGATAATTCCAGGAGCTACACCTCACAGGACAGTTCTGTGGACTAGATGCGATAACACATATGAAGCAGGACCTCAGGCACTTATCACCTTGGAGTCCATGAAGAATCAGCATGGTCTGTCATCATTATGATCACCGGTACTTTCCCAAACTCTGCTCCCGGCACACACTTCTGTCAGCACCCGCCTTTCCTGACAAACCGCATCTCACGAGAATCTTCATTTACTTTGAATCACCTTTGCATTTATCAAAGATTTTGTACTACTTGCTGATATGAAGGAGAATCCTCCCTAAATGGAATTTTTATAAAAAATTATGTGTATTTGTACGTATTTAAATTTCAGTCACCCTCAAAGCCCACTCCATTTGATGCAATCACCTATCAAGACGGTTTTCTCCATTGCTCAAAACAGTTTTTGAACTTATCGATTTTGATGCCTTGTAGTACTTCTGACATTTTTTTGTTTCACCTTTCCCACATCGGCAAAATGTTTCCCTTAAAGGGCATTTTTTCATCCCGGGAAACGAAAAACAAAGTCGCTTTGGGAAGATGGAACATGGGGGTCATGCCGTTTTTGGTTAAAAACTGCTCAACAATCAGCATTGTGTGGGCAAGTGTGCTTATAAATTAGGTGGGTTTGTCTCTTTTGTGAAGGTGTGTCCCATCACAAAAGAGACAAACCCTTTGAAAGAGTGCAAAAAGACCTCACTGAAGCCAAATTCCACCTCTCACAACACCACCAGCGGGTACACTGATACAGATGGGTTCCTAGAACACACCTAGCAGGGGAAGCCTGTACTACAAGGGGCCCACCCTCCAGAAGATAATTCCAGAGTTTTTTAGGTCCCCCCTCATATGTGACCATAAAATCGTTGTCTAGTTCTTTCACAAAATTCTGTGTTACTGAAGGCCAGAATCCAGATTAGAGACTAGGTTTGGCATTCTAGAGAAGGGCCTAAACCTCCTCTTCCTCACTAAGGCCTGCTACCCACACTTTTCCCGTCTGTGCCCTTCCAATCCGATTACATTCATTTACACCACCCAGGTGAAAGAGAAAGTTCCAACAGGGTCTCTTCTCCGTTGCTAGAAACCTTTGTACCATAGGCTCTATTGGAAGAAAAATTCAAGACTTTGAACCAAGGTTTTCTATTATTAATGTATAATAATGCCCAGTAGCAAATGGATAACTTCGATGAGCCCTCACTGCTCCCCAGAGCCCCTGGGACGAGGGCGAACAGAGAGCCAGCCTCATGCCTCCTCTCGTCCCGTCACTTCTACCCCAGTGCTTCTGGGAGGAGCGCCACATGCCCCTCGTCTCAGAACGGCCCCTAAAGTGTCGGCCTGTCATTTAGAAAGATAATTTTAAAAGCTTTTATAATAGGAATAACATACATGTAAAGAGGTGCCAATCCTAAGAACATAGCTCACATCACCGCAATTAGCACTAGATCAAGAAATAAAGACTTGCTAGCATTCCAGAAACCCTCCCATGTGCCCTTCTAAACACTCTCTCCCCTAAGTTACCGTCATCCTGATTATAATGAATCATAACATCACAGATTGGCTCTGCCTACTTTTGTGACAATTATCATGTACTCTTTTGTGTCTGGCTTCTTTCAGCCAACATTACATTTTGTTGCCTGTAAATGTAGTTTGTTCGCTGATACACATAAATTTGGAAGAGGAGTTGGCCAGGCAGGTGTTCAGGAGCAAAGCCCAGGAGAGGATGCTCTGGGGGTCGAGGGGGCTACTGGACCACAGTGCTGGGTTGAGAGATAGGGAGAATGTTCCTCGTTCCTCGAGGGGGACTGGGAGGGATCACGGGAGTGAACTGCAGGCTGCCACTGGCCCCAGCACAGGGTGGGAAAGTGAACTGGGGCAAGAGGGCGAGGAAACTGCTGTGAACGCATCATTTTACTTCTGGAGCCACACAAACCATTAGAAACTTATCACTCTGAAATTCTTTAAGAAAATGTCAGCCCTTGAGCTTAATCTTATATTATCTCACCAATCTGTGTATTAATTTTTTTAATATTTTATTTATTTATCTTTAGAGAGAGGGGAACAGAGGGAGAGAGAGAGGGAAAGAAACGTTGATATGCAAAAGATACATCGACTGAGGACTCAGCCTGCAACCCAGGCACGTGCCCTGACAGTTTGCAGGCCAGCACTCAGTCCACTGAGCCACACCAGCCAGAGCCTGAGTATTAATTTTTTTTGGCTGTGTCATTTATAAAACAACCAGGAAATAAAACAACCATAAATCAATCCTCTATTAAAGGAGTGGCATTTTGCTAGATTCTATCAAGAATACCAAAGAAATTAAATGTCTCACCTTCCAAAATAGTGTTAAGGAAAGCACCCACAAAACTAAGGAAAATCATGATAAAATAGACAATGAAGTCCAGAATTGTCAGGTACTCACCGACTGGGACTGAAAACAGAATAGAAGACATGGTGGAGAAAGAACACTGCAGGAGGGAGGAGAGCAGAAGCAAAGGCCTGAAGGCCCAGGGGAAGCGGCAGAGTGGACAATGGGTGGGTGGGGGTTTCAAGGAGGCTGCAGACCAGACTTCTCCAGTGAGGCAGCTCTGAGCGACTGGAGGACAGGCAGGAAAGATGGTAACTGAACTGAAGTTCAAAACGAAGTAAAAAAACAAACAGGTAAGCTGAGGCTGAACAATGAAGGGATCCTCAAAGTCAAGCAGAGACATTCACCTTGATGAAGCAGACAGAGGGGTTCCTACACAGGGAAGCGAAACGTTGAATGCGACTGTGGCGGAGCCTGTGGGGCTCAGCTCGGACCCTCTTCAGTGTGGACACACCATCCCTCGGCTGCGGCTCCACAGTGTCCCCTGACTCCATGCCTCTTTCCAGGGGGAGCTTGCTCACAGGCAGAGAGGAGATGAAATCAGAGGATCTTTGAAATGGATCACACCAGCCAGGGACAGCTAATCAGCATAAGAGTCTGGCTGTTTGCCTCGATTTGCAACTATGAAAGCCCACTCCAGCTGTAGGACACACGGTAGGATCAGCCAAGGCTTCAGGTACAACTACACTGCAGGTCAGCCTCTCTTTCTGTCCACTCCTGCCTTCCTCACCTTCTTGAAGGTTCATCTCCTGAAGCACTCCCCAATAAACCTGCATGCAACGTTGCCTCCGGGACTGTTTCCAGAGAACCCCACCTAACACTGTGCTTAAAGGGGACTAATCTTGTGGTACAATGTAGGAACAACTGAAAGGAGGAACACTTGAATCAGAAGGATCAGAAAGGATATTATTTCAAGGGCCTTCACTACTTTATACCTGGGCAGGAAGATAGCAATGAGAAGGGGGAAAGGGAAGGGACAAAAGGAACAGCCATTCTGACAAAAACTATGCAATGGTGACAGATTCCTTACAAGGCAAGAGAGGAGTCTAACGTGACCCCAGCACAGAAAACCTGATTTCTTTCAGTCTGTGAAACTAATGCTGACCTTGAATGCCATGGGATCATTGGTCCAGGGCATTCAAAATAGAATTTGGTTTGTTCATGTTGAATTGGAGACAGTGCCAATACATTCAGTAAAGCTATACTGAGGTGTCTGGATTTGGAGGCTAAACTAATCAAGGCTGGAGATGTGGACAGGGAAATCAGCACAGAGAGGTGACGGCTACCACCACGGGGGAGAGGGACTCCGGCAAGGAAGTGAAGGGAGCAAGCCCATGGGTCTGTGGGATGCCCAAAGGAAGTGGAAAGAGGAGGAAGACTTCACAGAGAAGAGAGGGGATTTCAGGATGGCAGATGTAACAAATAAAAATACAATACAGGAGAGCCGGGCTAGGGTCCTACATTTCCTCGTGGCAGCAGCAAACAGTGTCAAATAATAAATACAGTGAAGGATGACCCAAAATTTGAGAAGTACATGAGTTTTTTCTAAGTAGAAGAAATTAGTTATGTTTAAGGGAAAACATTCCCATTGTTATTTGAAAAATTCTATAAAATATTAATTGATTCCTATGTTTGAATTACTGTGTGTGCTTTCTTAATTTGATTTCTAATCAAATTATTCTTTTATCAAAATTATCTCAAAGGGGAGGAATTTTGCTGCCCCTCAAGAGAAAGGGCAAATGTTCAGCATTAAAGTCCTCCTCATCCTACTGAGGAAGGTTAATATTCCTCCCAAAGCTGAAAACTCTCAGAGGACTAGCTGTCTACCGTAATATTATAAATGACTATTTAAAACATAAAAGAAATATCTTCTCTTTCTTCTCTAAGGGCCACAGATTGCTGAGAGTGATTTCCTGAACTCAGGGAGGCCCACGACAATTAAAAAGAAGACAGTTTCCTACATGTTTATTTTCCATGAAATTAAAAAAAAAAGTCACACTCACCAGGGAAATGAATTGAATCACACTTGTTAAAGCTTAGTTATCTAAAATAAGCTTTCAGTTTGCAGGGGTGCGCCGATGTACACAGTTATGTGCACGCAGGCAAGGCTGTGTCCTGGACATGACGGCACTAAAGAAAGCTTGCTAGATATCCCCTGGGTCACTCATGCATAACAAATCACCTCAGTTTCTTCCTTATAAACAAAGAAAAATAAACATTTCATAAGAAAAGTCTATAGGCGTGAAAATCTCAGCTCTTGACTGTCGTCTCAAATTTGCTTTTGCATTACAATTCATCTGTGATATATAAAACGCCATGCACTGCCCTCCAATGACACATAAAGCTTCCACTAACAACTCCACGCACACACCAAAGCACTATATCACCACACTTAAGGATTTTCTTAGATGCTTTATGAAGCCCAAAAGCAATACATGGATTAATCAAATCATTGAAATAATTTACCCACATATTTCTTTGGTCATATTTTTGCTCCAAGTGCCATAATATATGTAGTAAAATGACAGCAGATAAAATGTTTCAGTTGCAAATTATAGACATACAAAAATATTGGTCATATGCTCTTTGTGGGTTTTAAAATTTTGTTGCACCCAAAACCTTTTAGATTGATGAAGGTTTACTAGAGCAGTAAGGCAAGCCTTCCTGTTCCACACGGCAGATTTAATGCCAGTGATTTTTCCATCTCATGCATAAAATTCAGAGTTGAGCAAAAATATTCCTAACAAATCAAAGTTACTATAATTCACTTGCTTAGAATATTTTTATTACTTTATTTTTAATGGCTTAGGTAAATCTGAAATTATGATAGGATCAGCTTAATGGCAATATTTGCAATAATCTACTGCTGACGTCAAAGTCTTCTGGAAATACATATATATCTGGAAGTGTACTTTTTCAAGCTGTAGCTAAGCTACCAGAATTCCCCAATTTTGAACATTTTCAAGCAGGCATTTGGAAATAAAATTGTATAATATGCAGCTGTACTTTTATGGTTTTCCATTTTCAGTTTGATTTAGTTCCCCGGATAGAGCACCAATTCAAAAGTATTTTCTTTTGCAGTAATTACTCCACCATGTATGACATCAGTAAATGCTGCTATAGTAATTGCCTTATGAAATAGCAGGGTCTAGTAACTGGTTAATCTGTGTTCCCAAAATTTAACTGATTATGGGTGAAGCCCTGCCAGGTGAGTTTTGATTGTTTTCTATTACATTCATGATTCTGCTAGAGAAGGCTGCATGTGTTGGGCTAGGAAAGGAACTCTGGAACTGGAACTGAGTACGGGTCTGTGGCTCTGGGCCAATCAAATAGCACATCACTTGGAGGTCAAGTCTTATCCTCTAGGATCCGGCCTCTGGGAAGTGGCATGTCCTCGTGGTAAGTAAAAGCTGTGCTATCGATCAGCTGGACTAGGAATGAATCTAGCTGGCGATCCATCCTATGGGTTTATGATCTGTTGGTCAGAATGGGTATGCAGGAGGATTTACTGGTTCCCTTTACCCTCATCAACCATCTGCAACATTCCATATGTACAAACATAAGAGGGGCAGATCCAAATCTATCCTGGAAGTCCCTGAGAGAGTAGAAATGTATCTCTTTCAGCAAAGCTTACAATCATTGTAGCATTAGGTTGGCCAAAGATTCTGTTTGATTTTTCCTGTAAGATGGCTCTAGTAGCTCTTAGTTGTCTTGAACTTCATTCAAAACAATTTTATTTAATTGTATTGACAGCTGATAGCTGTCATATATCAGCATGCATTTACAAAAAAAATCAAAATTGGTGAATTTTTGTGTAGCCATTTTAGTACTGAAGACGAAAGAAAATATACAACACTTTCAGCATATAATGGTCTATTATTTCAAGAAAGGCAAATATAAGGCATTCAGAAAAAGATTTGTGCAGTGTATGGAGAAGGTGTTGTGACTGATTGAACATGTCAAAAGTGGTTTGTGAAGTTTTGTGCTGGAGATTTCTCACTGGACAATGCTCCAGGTTAGGTAGACCAGTTAAAGTTGATAGTAATCAAATAGAGATATTAATTTCTGCTGTTTATAAACTAATGAGTTTACAACATTTTGTTACAGCAGCCTGAACCAAGGCACTATCATTTAAGCTCAGCCCAAATCCCATCTCTCTGACAACCACACCAGAGGTCTTTGTCCCTTTAATTCAAAAACTACTATGACCATTTCATTACTGCTTCAATTCCATGAAAACACAGACTGAACTCTGGGTTAGTTCCATTTTGGTGTAAGTAGGGAAAGAGCTGGGATGTGACTAGTCAAAGCTCAATTCCCACCACAACCCTCAGAATAACAATCAACATTATACCATGCAGGAGAGAGCTGACATACTCAAAATATCAAAAAAATAAGGTTATTGGTAAAAATGAAAAAATGTGTCTTTTATTTTACAGAAAAAAAACAAATGGACTTTTTGGCCAACCCAATATAAGGCATTCAGAAAGCAGTGACACAGGCAACTACTTATGAAATGACTATTATGCATATAGAACTTCTTAAAAATATTACCCAGATCATCTTAAATAAACAAACACAACCAATTTGCTACTCACAACAAAAACTGCCTCAAATCTGGCACACACACCAAAAAATGATGTCCTTACAGAAAACTGAATACTGGTCTTCATCAAGAAGATGTGATAATCATAAGTACTTCTATGAAACCAAATTGTCACCATTAAAACTGACCCCTGTTGCTAGTTCCTACGCACACTAGCCCTAAACTTCAGGGCAGAAGGAAGGAGTCTCACGAACAACAGAACCACTGCCAAGTTCTTGCTTATTATTTCCTTTAATTCTTTTTCTTGGGCCCTATTCAAATTGTTAGGGCTGTGTGTGTGTGTGTGTGTGTGTGTGTGTGTGTGCGCGCGTGCGCGGGCGCGCACATGCGTGCACTATTATCAATTCTTATGAGTGTACTACTCAGGGACTTGACTCAGATGGCATGTGTCCAAAAAATATAAATGTCCTACACGAACTTTCTACTTCTAATCTTTTCCTGTGATAAACTATATAGTACATTTTCTCCACATATGGTTTTAATTTGCTTTTAAAAAATTAAAATGAGAATTACTTGATGGTCTTTTGAAGAGTTCCACCACATTCCAAAATGTCAGAGGAAAATGAGAAACACAGAGAAACCCAAATGACATATCTTTTTGGCACATCACACTGAGATCAGATGCGTTCTGCGGTGAGGGCTGCATTTTAAAGCTGTGATTCACGCCGATCTCCGACTGTCTTCTCTACAGTAACGACTCCCAGGACTTTCACTCCGTGCCTGAACTCTTCTGATCTTTGCCGTTCAAATGACCTACTACACTCTCCAGGTCTCAGTTGGTTCTTTTGTAAAATGAAGGAACCAGATCACATAATAACTACAGTTCTTATGCTCAAAATCTATTCGAACACTGACCCCAAAACTAGGGCCACTCCTGGCTCCTTGTTTCTGTAAATGGTTCTATCCACCTCAAAGACGTGCTGCTTAAGACACAGACATCCTCAGAGCCTCTGGTTGGGTGTTCTGCCCAACCAGGCACATTCTTCCTTTTCAGCATCTTGGCTTTTTCTCCTCTTTCCCAGCCTTCATGACATTCACTTATAGGTCTGTGGTCCCTTGGTTTTTTCCTCACCAATTATCCCAGATGTGCTGGCCATATTAATGACCCAGCATCAACAGTGAAGCTCACGCCACAGGAACAAATGTGAGAGGAATAAAAAACAAAAGAACAGAACACCTAGAAACTAAGATTTTGCACAAAACAGCACCAACATTATCTTTTCAGTATAATAACAGTGAACTCAAGAACAACTAGAGTTTTCATCAGAAAACATTTACGAGCAACCCTTACGTCTCACCAAGATCTTTAACTTCCTCTAGGTCAGTCACACTGCTGATGGAATTGGGGGAGGAAGCGGTATTTCCCACGTTAGCCTGCTACCCTAGCAGGCATGCCTTTCTCTGTTCACTTCCCCTTGTATGAATCCTATCTATCTGTGATAGTATGAATATTTGTGCAACCCTCCCCCTGCCTCCAGTTCCTATGTTGTAATGCTCATCCCCAAAGGCAATGGTATTAGTAGGTAGAGCCTTTGGAAGCCATTAGGTCATTAGGATATTACCCACAAGGATGGGATTAATGCTCTTAAAAAAGATCCCACAGAGCTCTCTAGCCTCTTCCACCACAGAAGGACACAAGGAGAAGTCTTTGACCCTGAAGAGGGCCTTCACCCACCCATCCAGGAACCCTGGTGTCAGACTTCCAGCCTCCAGAAATGTGACCAATAAATTTCTGCTGTTTATAAACTAATGAGTGTACAACATTTTGTTACAGCAGCCTGAACCAAGGCACTACTATCATTTAAGCTCAGCCCAAATGCCACCTCTTCCATGACCACACCAGAGGTCTTTCCCTTTAATTCAAATACTATGGCCCTTTTCATTACTGCTTCAATTCATTGAAAACACAGACTGGACCCTGAATTAGTTCCATTTTGGTGTAAGTAGGGAAAGAGCTGGGATGTGACTAGTCAAAGCTCAATTTCTACTACAACCCTCAGAATATAAAGGCCTAAGGGTTATCAATAGTTAATGATCAAACACAATTGACCATATCATAAAATATAATGGAAGTGCTAAAAGATAAGTTTATAAACAAAAAACAACAACAAAACAAGCAAGCAAAGAAGAGCACAAAAAGAAAAGTATTCCTCTGTGAAAGCCAGAAAGTTTTCAGGGGAAAAAACCCAAGCACCTTAACAAGGTCTTAAAAAATGGTCATAGCAGAGATGAGGAGGGGTTGGAAGGACTTGGGCTTGAGAAGGGACAAGGGACAAAGCTGCAAGATACAGCTTCTCTGGTTGATTCTCCACAATGGAGTCATTAAGTTCAACCTGTCATTTCCAAGCAGAAAGTTCAGTTGCCATCTACACGCGGCTTCTTGGCTGTGTAAGTTTATATAGTGATTTTTGGCAGGTATTGGGTTACTTTATCTCCCTGAACAAGCAGTATGCTGTGATGAAAGCTGTTTGTCACAAACTGACAGCAATGACATACAGCTTCAAAAGCACAGCCGTAGGAGATGTCTCTATCCCCTCTTCCTGTGGCCAGGGCAGGCCACGCCGGTGCTGCCCTGCTGGTGCTGCCCCTCTGGAATGAGGAAGGCCGCCAGAGCACGATGCCAACGCTGTCAACCAGGAGACTTCATTTCTCACTAGTGACACGGACGATGATTCTTAAGTTCTGATGTAAAATGTGACCCGTGTGCCTTGTAATGACAGGACAGGGTGGGTGGGACCAATGGGAGACCCTCAGAACCTTCCTTCTGACCAACTACAGTACTGCTCGGGTGTTGCCTCTCCCGACATGGCTGTAAAGGCTCTTTCACTTACCAGCAGTCTCCCTCTCCTTCTTTCCCTCAACAGGCTTTTGCGACCACGGTCCTATAATGCAACTGATAAAGCTTTGTCTTCTCCACCAAGAAATTTTAATATCTTTGAGAACAGGAGGTATCCGTTTTTATATGCAACAAAATGAGTTAATTTCTGTTAATAAAAGCAACACAAGTTTACAGAAATTGGAAGAAACAAAGATTTTATAGATTTTATAATTTAATAATTAATTTATTATTAATTAATAAAGACTTAATAATCACTAGTTGCTAACAAATTAATTTTCTTCTATTGTAGCTAAGCATATATTTTAATGAAATTAGGTGAAAATTTGAGGTATAATTCATAAATCATAATATATGCCTACTGTAAGTATAAAATTCAAGGATTTTTAGTAAATGTAGAGAATCCTGCAGCCATTACCATGACTCAGATTTGCCCGACCGAAGAACAACCCAGCAGTGGAACAAGTTCATGTTATCAGAGAGCAGTCAGAACTTGCAGTCAATCCCCCTCCCAACTCCAGAACGAGGCAGCTGTCAATCTGCTTTCTGTCTTTATGGATTCGCCTTTACTGTAAATTTTATGTGCATACATGGGGTTTAAATTTCTAAGTATAATGTTTTCAGTGGTCAAGCATGTTGAAGCATATTATCAGTAGTTAGATCCTTTTGACTGCTGTTTGGATATTCAACATTTTGTTTAAGAATTCAAAGTAGATGGGTGTTTAGACTGTTTCCTGATTTGGGCCATTCTGCATAGTAATGTTAGGGGCATTCACATATGTGTCTTTGTGTGGAAGTATGTTTTTCTTTTTTCCTGGGTAGAAAATACCCGGAGTGGAGGTGCTGGGTTGTATGGCAATTTAATATTCAATTAAAAAAAAAACTTTCAACATGTTTTCCAAAGTGGCTGTACCATTTGACATTCTTATCAACCACATATGTGGGTGCAGTTATTCTACATCCTTGGCAATGCGGTGTAGTTGGTCATTTCAATTACAGCCATGTACCGGGTACACAGCCACTTCTCACTGTGGTTTTAATTTTCATTTCCTTTACATCTGACAACTTTATGTTTCACTTCATGGGCTTATTAGCCATTTGTATATCTTGTTTGGTGAAATATCTGTTAAAATTGTTTAGCCATTTAGAAAATTTGGGGGGTCTTCTAATTACTGAGTTTTGAACCTTTTTAAATATTTTATGTATGTTAGATATAAATCCTTTATCAGATATATTATTTTGAAATACTGTCTCCCAATTTGCAGCTGATCTGAAATGTCTTTAGCCTTTATTTCTGAAGGACAGTTGTGTTGGATGTGGAAGTTTTGGTGAATAGATTGTTTGTTTTGAATATGCCTTACATTGCCTTCTTGTCTCTACCAGTCTGGATGAGAGGTTAGATCTTAAACTATTTTTTTCTCTTCCATGTAATGAGTTGCTTTACTCCTATTTTTTTCAAGATTTTCTCTTTGTCTTTCAAAAGTAAGACTACAATGGTTCTAAGTTAGGGTTCATTTATCTTCTTTGATTAATAGATTAATCATATTTTCCAATAAATTTACTAAGTTTTATAGCAATTATTTCTTCAAATATGTTTTTGCCCCTTCTCCATCCCTCCTCTCTTTCTAGGGCTGCAAAATTCCTTTCCATAAAGTTTGTTCCAATATACATGACATATCTTTTTTTAAATGAAAATTAGAAGTCTCCTTGTTTACTATTGTCCTTGACTGTTCCTTAAACATTCAAGGAAATTTACCTTAATCTAGAACTTGAAAATACATGACACTGAATCCTATCAGTGGTCATGACAATGGTCATGAATTATTGCTTGTAATGTGTCATCCTTTGATTTTTCTGTGGTACTAGACAGTGCATAGTTTAGGCAGCAAAACAGTGTAACAGCTTCTCAAATATTGAGTAGTTCAAAGATATGCCAATGGATTGCATTTTTACAAAGCAACTTGTAGACGCTATGGCAATTTAATAACATCATTAGAAATTTATACATAGATTATGAATTCCCATCGCGTTTCTAAATTAGTCCAGAAATTTTGAAGGGAAGAGGTATCATCTTTGGAACAAGCACCTCAGTTAAAAGACCCCACCCCGTTAAAATCCTAACAGCCATTTACTAGCAAATGGTTTGAAACAATGCAATTTATTTATCTGTAGGCCTCAATTCCTCATCTGTAATTTTGAGATGGTGATACCTATATATGCCATAGGATTATTGTGGGAATTAAATGAGGGAACGTTTTCAAAAGATTAGCACAAAAAAAGTCCCTGCAGATTCTTAGCCAGTTATAAATGCCTTCAGATTAGAGCTAGTTACATAATCTTTCTAAAAAGGTTTGAAATATAAATGTATTATAGTTTAATTTATATTTCCAAGAAAATATTTATATATCCAAGTAACTTAAAATTTATATTTCCAAATAAAAGAGGACAAAATGCAATATAAATTTTTTACTAATTAAAAACAGATAAGAAATAAGTTACTTGGTTAAAAAAAGCTTTACCCTTTAAAATTAGACATAAAAATAAAACATATGACTTTCATAGTTTTTGAAGTCATGATATAACAGTTTGCAAATTTTTCGTTGATATCGATGGGCAGAAATCCATCAAATTACTCATACTTACAAAGAATAACAATTTTGTCAATTTACATAAACTTACTTAGAATCAAAGTCTAGACTCATGGATCTTTATTTTCCATTTACAAAGTTTTTGTCTGTCAATAGTCAAATGCTCTGAAGCACTTCATATTAATTTTTGTAGTAACAGACATAAAGCTTTATTAGAAGTTTTCGAAGAAATATTTTAAACACAGTAAAGGTGCATCACATTATAACATGTGTGTATGAAGAATACTGATGATAGAATTCTGGAACTTTTATCCAGGTAAAAATTCATGGTAGTGCTAATCAGATAGTCTAACCCCCTCATTTGAAAGAAAAACATGTCAAGTGACTCACTCATAATCACAGAGCCAGCAGCACAGGCTCTACCAAGACTCAACGTTCTTCACCTTGCTCTATGGTGCTTTCCCAACCTCACTTCCATGCTTCTTAGTAGCCTGAAAAGATCTATGTACAACTTCGATCACACTGGTTTCTGTGTCACCCATAATGCAGTGCAGTAGAATGAAAGAAGTGATCCGGAGTTTATTGATTCGCTCATTCATCTGCTCACTCATCCGCATGTACTGAGCGGCTATCATGTGCCAGGCACTGCTCTGAGCGCCGGGAGAAGACTCAAATCGACTGCACATCTGCCACATGATTATTTGCATAATTCTGTACAAAAAGTTCTTTAGATCCCAGCTTCTTAATTACTAAAATGAAAATAATAATATCAGCCTTCTTAATAATGTTGAAAGATTAAATGAGACCATGCACTTGAAAATGCCAAGTAAGGTCCCTAACACAGGTAACAAATGACCTATATATAAATCACACCACCATATAAACAACTGCCACATGAATATCGGACCTCAAATTAAACACATGAAGACTGTGCTGTTATCCTTCCCTTCTGATACCTGCCGCCACCCTGTGGTCCCTTTCCTATTATTAGCTCCACTATCTACCCAATTACTCAGGCCAGAATCCTGGAAGTCGTTCTGCACACCTCCATCTCTGTTGAGTTCCGTGCCCAAACACAAAGCTCCACCAGGTGTCCCTCTTAAGTCCCTCCCAAACGCATTCATCTATCTCTATCTGCTGCTAAGGCCTTTTATAATGAGGCCATCACTTTTTTGCGTTAAGTACTTCAAAACTTTTTAGTCCCTCTACACTAGCAGCATGACCTGGACTGAAAATAAGAAGATTCATTAAAACTCTGCAAGTTGAAGAGAGAGAATCCCCCCACAAACCTGGTCCCTTACTCAATCACTATGATCTGGGTGGCAAACTTAAAATCCTCCAGGCAGGAGATTAAATAATCCCTTCTACAAAAAATTAAGCCTCTTCCCAAAAGAACACCCTCACATATTGATGTCTGAGGGGGCTGTGAGGGAGAAAAACTGGTTAACTCACCCTCATCACTCTACAATCAACAGCATTCCCCACCTACGAACCAAGTTTCCATTCGGCATATTAGAGTCTCACTCTATAACTCGACAATCAAGATCTCCAGGCAGCTGAAGAATGCTTCCAATAAGAAAGGCAGAAAATAAGTGAACCAAAGACAATAGAGAAGAAAATGAACAGGAACTGTATTGCTGATCCTCAAAGAGATAAGAGACAATACATCTTCTTGATCTTCTTTTGAGAGTTTTCCTTGAGATTACCATCCAAATCTTCTGAATTTTTAATTCTTGTTCATAAATTTTTTATTAGCAAGAAACCAACATTATTTCTTGATTGGTTTCTATTTTATGGCCTCATCCTTGTATTGAATGATTGCAATATCCCAACAATCCTGGGAGGTTAGTAGGATTTGCATCCTTCTTTTACAGATGAGGAATCTGACCCACAGAAAGTGTAATAGACTTGCTCAAAATCACACATCTAGGTGGGAATGGAGGCCAAATCTGAACCCAGGCTTTTAGCCACAAGTGAAACTAACTCTTGCTGTCTGGTCATTCATCCAATTTGTTACAATCGAATGCAAGAGCCAAACATGCAGTCTGAGCACCACCAGTATGCAGCTGAGAGACCCCCACACATGGTGATCTCTTAAGTCTGACTTAGTTTCCAAATTAGCTCCTACAGGATTAATAGATCTCAAACAATAGTGGCACAAGGAGTGCCTTAAAAAACATTTCCCACTAACACAGCTGATATCAGAAATGTCTAAACTGAGCACAGAAGCACTGAATCCGAAGACTTATTAAGACCCTTCCAGCCCCGGCTGGTGTGGCTCTGTGGATTGAGCACCAGACTGTGAATCAAAGGGTCACCAATTGGACTCCGAGTCAGGGCACATGCCTGGGTTATGGGCCAGGTCCCAGCTGGGGACGTGTGAGAAGCAACCACATTTTGATGTTTCTCTCCCTCTCTTTCTCCCTCCCTTCCCCTCTCTAAAAATAAATAAAATCTTTTTTTTAAAAGACCCCTCCTTGAAAGATACCTAATTTAACCTGCCATCCAATGCATAGATAGGGTAAGATGTTACATTACCACAGGGGAAAGCCTCACTAAAAATGTTTATAATCTACTTGTTAATGTAGAAATGATTACAAGATGATGGACAATTTACAATGCTGCTATTGATACAATGCCACCAGGGGAACAGATGGCCACCTCTCTGCTCCTGCCCCAGCACCGTGGTCTGCCTCTATTACAGAAGGAGCTTATGCTCCGGGAGCCCCACTTCCCATCTGTGCCCACCTTCTCACACTCGGCTTCCAGGAGCCTGAAAGAGAGATTCCAGGTCCAGGGGAAGGAGGGAATGAAAGACCCGACTTCGCTGGCAGAGTCCCTCTCTCACCAGGAAGGTGTCCAAACATTTGAAATTCAGAAATCACCTTGTCAAAGAAAGGATATTACAAAGAATATTTAGGTTCTATTTGATCCTAAGAGCTCTGTAAATTGTTGGGACTGCATATCTGGATTAAAGGAGACTCCTGTGGAACAGCATAGGATCCCAATCAAAATTTATACTTTGTCTTCGAATAAATGCGATTCAAGTCCCAACAATCAATAAACAGAGTTGTGGAAGTAGACATTGTCAACATTTCACATCTACTTAGTAGCCTCAGGGATCTCTATTGTATCAGGTCCCTCTGCTTCCACCCTAACTACCAATGCCTCAGTCACATCCATACCCTGCCTGGCGTAATCTCTCTCCACACAAGCTACAGTTCATGAGTCCTTCAATCATTCAGGAAAGTGATGCTTTTTAAAACACAAAAATTCAAAGCAACTATAGAAGAGCTTATGTAGAAAGGACAAGAACTAATCACCTAGAAGAAAGTTAACACATCCATTCATTTGTCTAATATATATACACTTAGTAAAAAGAAAAAAAATGAAGAATATGATCAAAGACACTGTGTGGTCCATTTTTTTAAATCTTATTTATTTGTTAGAGATGGGGGAAGGGAGGGAGATAGAGAGGGAGACAAACACTAATGTGTGAGAGAAACATCGATCAGTTGCCCCTCACACGCTCCCAACTGGAAGCCTGGCCCGGGACCCAGGCTTGTGCCCTGACCGGTAATCAAACCAGTGACATCTCGGTTCACAGGCCGGCACTCAACCAGCTGAGCCACACCAGCCAAAGCTATATGATCCATTTTTCTCCTAAGCTCTACAAGGTGCAATGCCTGTCCCAGTCCACTGTTACCTATAACTCCCTCCGTGAAACAGAGAGGAATGAACACTTGTAGGCGGTTGAATTAGTGTCTTCCCAATATTCATGTCCACTCAGAACCTCAGAATGTAACCTTACTTGCAAATAGTGTCTTTGTGGATATAATTAGCTTAGATGAAGACATAGGGTACTAAGATAGGCCAAGTCCAGCAACTAGTGTTCTTATAAGAATAGACGACACCAGGAAGAAGGCCACAGGATGCAGAAACAGAACACCCAGGATTACTGGGAGCCAATGCAAGCCAGGAAGAGGCAAGAAAGGATTCCCCCCTAGATCCTTCAGCATGTCCTGATGACACCTCGATTTTGAACTTCTAGCTTTCAGAACTGTGAGGGTTTAAAAGAACATTTTTCCTGTTCTTTTAAACCACCAAGTTTGTGGTAATCTATTACAGCAGCCCTAGGAAGGTAATCCAATACTGCAAACATGAAATGCAAAAAATGAAACTTACATTGGTTAATTACCAACTGTATAACAACTCAGATATCAAACACTCAATCTTTATAAGCAATCATATCAGACAGCTACAAGAAAAAGGAATTGCATGGTTTGAAAAAAAAACAAAAATAAATAAAGAAGCTGTGACATAAGATTGATGTGATAACAAAAACCAAAAGCAGTCAAACACAAAAATTTTTAATGCTCAATTAAATCAGCCTTATTTTCTATTTAACAACTTTATAAGATTTATAAAAATGATACCAATATGTTAGATAATTTATATACCAAACTCACTATGCTATTAAAATATTTAATTATATAATTAAAATACAATTATACATTTAAGTAACAATTAAAGGATCAGTTATTCATTTTACTAGCAGCTTAACTGTTTCCACATTAAAAAATGTTATTTTTCTTCCTTAATGTCCTCTTTCATTTCTATCTACCTCTGCCTTCCTAAGTACTTCCATCTTTATTAGAAGCCTAAAATGTTTCCCCAGAATTCTAATACAATAAACAGTGGGGGTAGGGACCAACTGAGGAATAAACCAAACCAAAGGCTTGGTTTCTGGGAAAGGGTAGAGAGTGGGAGCGAGAAAAAAGCTGGGTAAAACACATGGGACTATTCAAACAGGTATCAAAGAACACTATATTCAATAATGAGCTCCACACTACACAGTTTACCATTACAGGGTCCTTTTTTCCACACGCCTAGATGACCCCATAGCCACACTGCCGATCCTGTTTCCTACCCACCTGCCCTGCATGGGTGCTGCCCCACCGTATTCAGTGAATAATGTGCCTTCACTTTCATAAACAAGTTTCCCGCCATGTTCCCCCCCAAAATCTTTTTTGCTTACCTTAATTTAATGGCCTAATGTGACCCTCTGCATGAAACAAAAATGCAGTATAAATTCAAAATTTCTACTTAAAATCTCTTTCTCAGAGTATAACGTTTAAGTGTAGGCTCTGGAGTATAACTGGCCGGATTCAACCTTGAACGCTGCCACATACTAGCCGTGACTGTGGGTGAGTGACTTAAGCTCTCCGTGTTCTACTTTCTACACCTTAAACTAGAAATAATGGAACTGTACACCTTAAGGGCTTAGTGAGCAATAGGTAAGACTAGGCCCTGGCTGTGCATGTACAACGTGTAAGCACACACTGAATACTATTCCTTGATATTTCTACTATTGCTCATTCTAATAGAGAGTAATTGTTCTCTATTAGAATGTCTAGATTTCTCTTTAAGCATTTCCTCACCTAAGGAAATCATTAGATATTCACGAATTCACAAAAGGAGACATTGGTTCCCTCACTTTTATTCCTTGTCTGGGAAAATCTTGGCCAAAAAATATTTGGACATCTACAATATAACATCACAGAGTAAGAACATACACATTTTTAAGGGGACTTAAAGCTAGAATATCCTAAGAAATTCCATCTACTCCCTTTCAAGTCTATCTCCTGATTCTTTAGCAGTACCATTACAAACCATGACGATATCATATAAAGATTTTAAATTAAAAGAGAAAAGCTGGCCCTCAGTGCTGCTACTTAATTCTCTAAGCTGCCACCAAAAATGAAATGAGTTTCAAAGCATCTGACACTGAATTAAGACATTAAGCACTCTAGCACGATGAGATAAAATTCAAAGTTCACCTCTGGACATAAATCTAGTAAGATTAGGGTTGCTTACATGTATTTCCACTTCAGGTGAAAATTATGTGTTAACATCTAAATTCCCAGGTAAGCTTGTAAGTGGCAAACAGCCACTTGAAAACTGCCTTACTGTGAACAGGGCTTTCCTACTTAGAAATCTTCCTGCTGTTGACATTTTGTGAATAAGGAAATTGACCACAACAGCAGAAAAGAGGCAAACCAAAACTGAAGTGTTTCGTCGCAACTGAGCAAGCCATGCTACTGCCTCATCAATGTAAAAATGTAGAAATGAACACATCCCAAGCATCCTCCACTTTCATCCTAAAATATTTTAAGCTCTAACACTAGCCACACAGAGGAGTTACTGTGCCAGATTTCTTGGAGTATTAAAGGCAAAAGATTACGAGCAGTGATGATAGCTTTCATTTCCACACATAAATAGCAGACAAATAAGACTACAAAAGGCAGAAATAGGCACAAATAACCAAAAGGCAAAAGAGGAACAAATAACCAAAATTAGCTCAGAGTTTAATTCTTCTTTTTATCAGAGGGTCATTTATTTCCACTAAAAATCACTCAGAAGTCAGCTTTTAGGAAAAGCTCAAAATACTTTTATTCCAAAAAAAAAATTCAATGCCATTTTGTGATCAGTTCCTCCAGGCTTCAACAATTTCTGTATCATTTTCTGATATCCAGGACAGTCTAACCCTGAGTTGGAAGAGCACTTGGGGCCCTGGCCAAGTGACTTAGTTGGTTGGAATGTCATCCCACACGCAGAAGGTTGCGGGTTCAATTCCTGGTCAGGGCACATAGGTAGATTGCAGATACGATCCCCAGTTGGGGCACATGTGGAAGGTGACTGATCTCTCTCTCTCCCTCTCTCTCCCATCCCCCTTCTTTTCCCTCTAAAAATCAATAAATATAGCCTTGAGTGAGGATTAATAGAAAATAAAAATAAAGACTCCTTGGGAAATGGCACCCACAATGTGGAGGTAGACAGTTTCTAAGATACAACACAAACCAGCCCTTGTGTTCCACAAGCGGCGGAGTTATGGACTGAACTGTATCCCCTAAAATTCATACATTGAAGTGCTAACCCAGCACTTCAAAACGTGACTATAGTTGAAGATAAGAATTTTTCGGTGGTAATTAAGTTAAGGAGAGGTCATCAGAGGGCACCCTAATCCAGTGTGACTAGTGTCCTCACAACAAAAGGAAATTTGGACACAGGCAGGTATGGAGGGAAGGTGATGGGAAGACATGGGAGAAGGCCAAGGAGAGAGCCTTGAAACAGATCCTTCCCTGGTGGCTCCCAGTAAGAGGGTCTTGACCTTGAACTGGTAAACCCCGAAACGATGAGATGATACATTTCTGTTGTTTTAAGCCTTTCAATCTGTGGTACTTTGTCACAGCCCTAGCAAACTAATACAGGTGACTTGTCTTTTATTGTACAGTGATGAAAAGCAAAATCAGAACTGAAACCCAGTTCTCCAGACTCTAATACCCACAGGGCCTTTTACACTGCCTTGCAGCTCAACTCCCTGTTTTCACTCAAAGTTTTCTCCCACAAAAATATGATGCTTGTTCAACTTGTTAAGAACTATGCTAAATATACACTATTTAAGCTGAATTCTTGTGAGCTATACTCCCACACTGACAACAAGACATTGCCATATAGATGTCTCATGAACTCAAAATGACTAAAACCCAAATCAACTACCACTCAAAGTTAGCATGACACTGTTTTGATCTAAGACCATCTTGGTCCAAAATGCAGCTCCTTGGACAAGTCATCTGACTTCTCTGAGCTTCAATTATAGCCTGAATAATATTGATAATACAGGTTCTATAAACAATATGAATTCTATACAAAAAAAAACACCTCCGAAGAGCTAAGGTGAAGATTAAATCAGATAACAACGCTTTCTCTCTCTTTTTTTAATTTTTTTATTTTAATCTTTGTTCAAGTACAGTTTTCTCCCTTTTACTTCCATTCCAGCCCACCCACCAAACCCTCCCCACTTCCCTCCCATTACCACCCTCCCCCTAGTTTTTGTCCATGTATCCTTTAAATTTGTTCCTGTAAACCCTACCCATTCTCCCCTGAAATTCCCTCTTCTCTCCCCTCTGGTCACTATCAGCCTGTCCTCTATTTCAGTGTCTTTGGTTATATTTTGCTTCTTTGTTTTGTTGTTTAGGTGCCTGTTAAAAGGTGAGATCATATAGTATTTGTCTTTCACTGCCTGGCTTATTTCACTTAGCATAATGCTTTCCAGCTCCATCCAAGCTGTTGCAAAGGGCAGGAGCTCCTTCTTTCTTTCTGCTGCATAAAATTCCATTGTGTAAATGTACCATAGTTTTTTGATCCATTCATTTACTGATGGGCATCTAGGTTGCTTCCAGCACCTAGCTATTGTAAATTGTGCTGCTATGAACAACCCTTTCAAAAAGTAAAGTGTTAAAAGCAATTCTCCAGGTAGTCACAAACGATTTCTCCCTGTGGTGTCATTTTTTTCTCATTCAAAACCATTGATATTTCCCGCTCAAATCATCTGTAACCAATAATTCACCTAGCTCTGACAGCTTTTCCTCTACCCATCATTTCTTGTCACTGCTTTCCAATAAACTGGATCCTCATAATTTCAAATCTATGCTACTCTGAATGACTGATTTATCAGCTTTCAAGTTCCTTCTTATCTAATGAGATTTATCTTTCTAATACACTCAATTCAAAAGTCTTCAGAGGCTCTCCAACCCACAAAACAAGGTCCCAGCTACAGAGCCCGGCATTCTACAGCAGAACTGAGTCCTAGAGCTGGTTCCTAAGCTTATTATCTCAAGGCTCACATGTGCCCAAGGGCCTTGCCTTATATCCAGGCAGTATAAACAGACAGCTCACCAACCACTTCACTTGACTCTACCTGCTTCTTTCCTTGAACTTCCCACTGATTGACCCAACTGTCACAACTGGAGGCAGTAGTGTCATTACGAAATGTCTCTTAACGGGCACCAAACAGCAAGGTTGGGCTGGTTAATTCCAGCACACAGCCCACATGCCAGGGAGCATGCTTGCTACGCAGTTTCATTTTCCTCCTGCTTCTCTCCTGACCCAGCACCTCTTCCCCTCTCTCCTACTCCCTAACACTCAGGGTCTACCATAAGCAAATTCAATACACTCTTAACCTTGCCTCCCGCCACAGCTCAACTGGAACTCACTGCTCCATCTCAGCCTGTGGTTTCCAGTCTCATCAGACCCCATACCCTCTCTATATAACAAGTAGTTTATAAAGATGCTGTACCACAATGAAATGAAATTCATAGATAATAGGGTCTGTGTGCACACATAATTTCAAATATTTATATATAGAATTTCAAATATATATATATCTATACATAAATGAAATGCAAAAGAGATATAAAAAATAATTTATAATAAAATGGTGTATTTAAATTCATAAATAGTAGGCACTGGAAATCATAATCAAGAGTGATTCTCACATCTGTGTATAGAACCAACATGAACAAAACCACTGCAATTTCACACTGTTTGAGATGGTTACATTAGTGACTTGAAGTGCAAGGAGTACTGTCATTAGATAAGTAATTTTTCAAAATGGTAAACAAATTTTAGTAAAGTGTTAAATAAAACAAAATACAACTTTCCTTCGACCTATACTGTAGTTGTTGTACCCCTGGAAAATGTGGTGCATATTATCTGTGTACGGCATGTGCTTTGGGTTTACAGTAGTTGGCTCATGGTCGAAGACAAATATAAACAGGTTTTCACCTGCATGAATGCCCAGCAGGACATTCAAAAGGCTTAGGGGAAATGAAACAATTGTTCATTGTACTAAAGCAGGGGGTGGGGAACTGTGTAAAGGGCCAGTTGGTACACACTTGAGATTTTTGTGGACCACGTGCTCTGTCATGACCACCGGATTCTAAGAAAGCAGCCACTGACAATACATAAATGAATGGGAGTGCTGGGTTCAAATAGAGTTTATTTTTAAAAACTGGCAGAGGACTCAGATTGTGGTTTCCCTACGTCTGTGTTAGAGTGTCCTACATATCCCTGAATGTCCAGCGCCGACACACTGAACACCAGTTGCACTGACCAATTATGGTTGGTGGTGTCTTCTGTGGGGCAACAGCCATCCCGTCCTCCCACATCCACCAAATGAGAACTCCTGACCTATTCACTGCACTTGAGCTTTCTGGCCTGAGCTCCTTCTACGGCTCTCTGGAAGGCAACTTGTCCTCAATCTACCCTTCACTTCTTTTGCCTAATTCAAGACCCCGCTGACACCTTACCTCTGTTGACGAATGGAGGAATTTCTTTAAAACTTACATTCTTTTAGAAATGATTTGACATTGAAATGCCACCTAATATTATTTCTCAAATTATTATCTGTCTGTTCTGTCTCCCACCTGGAAGGCCGGTTCCTTGAGGGAGAATCTGCGTCTCATACTCGGTTGTATATACAGACTGTAGCTCAATGATTTCGCTTAAGTCACAGAATGAATATTATGGTTACCATGCTAGATGTTGAGGACACAGCAGTGAACGGTCAGACAAGGTCAAATCTCACTGAGATTACATACTAGTAGAGAGGAGTGAAAATAATTAATTTCAGATTCCAATAGGAACTCTAAAGAAAATAGGTGGCACGGTGAGTAAAAACGAGGAAGACGATGGTCAGCTGCCAATTTAGATGTAACAGCCAAAGGAAATCTGTGTGAAAAGAAAACAGCTGAACTGACACGTGGCCTAAGAGCAGAGGAGGGAAGAGCACGCAGACCATGAGGAACAGCACGTGTTCAATCCCTGATGCAGGAAACCCTGCAGCATGTTTGGGGACAAACAGGTCATATGGTACTTGAAACTGAAGCTTTAAGATAAGAAGTGATGTAACACAATTTAGGTTTGTTAAAAGATTATATTGATTACAGAGTAGAGAGGGGATAATAGGAAGGTAAGAGACAATGTGGATAGAGCAATCAGAGCTCTTATGAAGTCCAAGCAAGAACTGGTGACACCCAGACCTGGAGGTGGCAGTAAGGGCAGAAAAGTAGAGGGACTTGAGACATGTTTTAGTGAAGTAACTTACAGGACTCCTTCACGGGAAGGATCTGGGGAGGAGGAACACTGGTTGCACTTTTACTAATATTGGGCGGAAACGATGTGAGTGATGGTAGGTAGGGGGACCATGAGTTCCATTTGGATGCATTAAGTTCGAGATGACTGTTACACATCAACTGATTCTTAAGGTTGAACCAGCCTTGCATTCCTGGAATAAACCTCACTTGGTAGTTAAATATTAACCTTTTTATATATTACTGAATTCAAGAGGAAATGCCAAGTAATGGATATATGAGAATGTAGACAAAGACAAGGTCTTAGCTAAAGAGTGGCATGTGTAGGTCATCAGCTCATAGTTGCTATTTTAACTCATGAAATAATAAGTCACATTGAAAATGTGCTCATTAGAGAAAAGGAGGCCCCTTCTGTGCCCCCAAATTCCCTAATATTTAGAAAAGAAACCAGCACAAGAGAAAGGGAAAAAGCTACCTACTTGGAAAATCCAGTATCACAGAGGACAATGATTCAACCACTTATGAACTGCTAAAAGCTTTGGTAAATTAAGAAGAGGTGTCTATTTGATCTGGCAATACAGAGGTCATTGATTAACTTCATAAGAATATTTTCAGCTAAATAGGAATTATAGAAACTAAACTGAAGTGGTATGAAAAAGAGAATGAAAGGTAAAAAAGTGAAAACAGAAAGACTTTCAAAAATAATGTAAATCATAAAAATAATTGTGGAAAACAATGAGACCAATAACAGACTACACTGAGGCCATCAGTACATTTATAGTACAATTGCAGCAAACCACAGATATTTATACCACATTGTGGTTCAGCAGAACCAGTAGCTATGGTTCCTTCGGTGCAAAAATAAACTGAAGTTTTATGTCAAGATAATTTGTACTTTTAAAGATGTAGTAAAGGGAAAGCTAAAAGTTCTAAAACCGAACTTCAAAGATCTCACTAATAAAAGAAGATATTTTATCATCTTGGAGCAGAGCTACTGTCTCCTTCCCACACATGAGTATGCAACAGGGTGCTCCTGTCTTATCTAATGGGACTTCATACAACTGCAAGAGGTGCTGACCTTTAAACTTCAGTTTACACACTCCAAGAGATATAAGCATATAATTTAGAAACTCAGCCTATTCAGAGGTGCATAATATTTGAACAGCTATGGACATCATGCAAACACAAAAGCAGAGAGAAAAGGAAATGCCTACCTTCCCTGATAGCTGTAAAAGGTGTACCTTCTTCTTCCTGCAGCCTGATCACTTTCAGGGCTACCAACTTCCCATTAACCCTGGAAGAAACAAAAGAGAAAATGAGAAGCAAATTCATGAAAATCTGTTCTTGTTATGGTTCTAATTTTCCTCATTACAATATATATTTTTGCACTGAAAATTTCAGTGACTCAATTATGCCGCCACAACAAGATTAATTTCAGGAAGTCTGGGAATTCTATATCATCCTCATAAATATTCACACTTTAAACACTCACATATTAAATATTCACTTGCACAGCCTAAAAGTTAACTGAAGTTTTTCTGTGATTCACTCAGTGTTCCTTCCAGAATGAAACCAGTGCTTAACAAAATCACCATATTCTGTCAGTTATTCTCAGGTTAATTAAAATCAAGAAGTCAAATTCATGTTCTTTGTTTCTCCGATAACACCTCTGTTTCTTTTGTTGAAATGTCTTCATCTTAAGTCCTAAACTGAGGTCATTCAACCCCCAAGGACAGAAACTTGGCATTCAGCTTACTCTCTTCCTGCTCCTCCCCTCCCCTCCCCCCCCCTCCCATCCCTTCCCTCCTCCCTTCTTCTCTCTCCTCTTCTTTTCGCCCTCTCTTTCCTCCTTTTCACAATTATTTTCTTACTAGAGCACCCTAAAATTATATTTGGTCTGACTGTGTTTTATAATACAGTGTATCATGGAAATAAAAGTTATGAATAGTTTACTGGTACAAGGTTACACAAGACCTATCCAAAGCAGATGGTTCCTCTAGATGCATTCTAAATGTGTATTGGCTCTAATTAAAAGTAAGAATGCGCTAGGCAGACAACTTTCTACCCAATCAATTCCGTTAACAAAGACATGTCTAGCTGTTATTAGTCTCCTCTAAAGTTGGGTGCTCAACTCTCTCTCTCTACCTTTACTGGGCTTAGAAGCATATTTTGTTAATTTAAATAGGTAAAACATGCACACGTTAAAAATTCTGTAAAAGATATGGAACAGCATTTGATGAAAAGTAAATCTCCCTGCCACACCCTCCCTCAACCACCCACCTCCCATCCTCTGAAGTCACCACTTGCCGTGGTTCATACTAACACACACACACACACACACACACACACATACACAGGGGTGGGCAAAGTAGAGTTACAGTTGTCCATATGGGAAACAACACAATACTAAATAATACAATAAACTCTGTTTTGCATACTTACAACTGTAACCCTACGTTTGCCCACCATCTACATGTACACACACACACAAACCCACATACATACATAGAATACATACACACGCACATATACAAATGGCAATATGTCATACAGCGTACACTGCATATAGTTTTTATCACTTAATACATGTTTTGGCAACTTCCTCTTAAAATCATAGTCATGCTCCCAATTTTTTGTTACTAAGACAATGATGCAATAAATATTTCTGGACATGTAATTTCATCTATGTAAAAATATGTCCGTAAATTCCTGCAAATGAAATTGCAAGATCAAAATGTACATGCATGTCTAAATTCTAATTCTGATGGATATTGGGAAATCATCTGGCACAGTCTGCACAATTTACACTTCCCGGAGCGAATGACATGAGACCCTGTTCCCGCTTACTACACCAATTCAATAGATGAAAAACGGTTTTTATTTGCTATTTAAATTGCAACCAAAGTGAGGTTATGGAACTAGCAAAGGAAAACTGAGTCTGAAATAAAGAATATGAATGTCTCTTTTTAAGAACTGAATCCACTTGGTCTGTTTTTACTCAAAAAATGGCCATAGACGCGAAACTTGAAGGGCCAAGGAATGTACCAGAGCCCAAGCATCCTAGTGGCCTTCCTCATTAAACTCACTGCTGAAATGCATTAGTGGTTACAGTAATCAAATGAGGATATCTGATTATAAGGCTCACAATGTGCCATCTACATTGTGTTTACTCTTCCTTGTATTTCAGCTGGAAGGTCAGACCTGCTGCCTTTCTGCCCTGAAATTCTCCACTCTGAATACATTACTTAAATATTCTAATCCAGATTGCACTGTAGGTACCCAGGTGCAGGTAGAACATTAATATGCACACAGGGTTCAGCTGGAGACTGTACCTGTGCTCTTCACTGTGTCCTTTACAACGAAAGGAGACCTCTGGCAGGGCACGAGCCCGGGATGCAGTCACTGCTGACATCTGCACCGGTTTTTCTCAGCCAAGTTGAGCTCATCACTAGCTCCCTGAGGAGGCAATAACTGATTCCAGGAACTGCTGGGAATTTTCCCTTCATTTACTGATATTTTCCCCTCACCCATAAACACACACACACACACACACACACACACACACACACACACCCTTCTTCCCACAAAACTTTCCCATTTCCCTTGAGTCTGTTAATGTATATGTACCATGAACTGAATCCCAGGATGCAAGGAATCCATGTTTTTCAAAGGTTATATACTTAAAACACTCTCCAGACCATAAAGCTATGAGGATCTTGTAATGAACCTTCCCCAAACTCACTTTTTACATGCAACTAGAAGTGGAACATCTCCAAGTAATCTCATAGACTGATGGGCATGATTTTTGTTGTGGAAATATTTCTGAACATATTTACTGTGAAAACTGTGTAAAAGAACAAGATCCATATTAAAGGGATTCTGATTCTGAAGCATAATTCCCCAAGAATTAAACCTTCAAATGTTAATTTCTTAGTTATGATAATCACAACAGAGACACTGAGACTGCTTATATCATATGAAATTAACATTTCCTTAAGATTTATACTAGAATATTAGCTCCAGGAGCAAAGGGAGTTTTTCTGTTTTGTTAATTTTTATGTGCCCAGTGCCTAAAACTGCCTGCTATAGAGTAGACTCTCAAAGTATTTTATTGAAAGAATATTAATAATGTTAATATACTGACATTTCCTTCTTTATACCTGCAAGATAACTCAAGAATAAAGAACCTTACTCAACATCACTAATCATCAGGGGAATACAAATCAAAAACCACATGACATGTCACCTCACACCTGTCAGAATGGCTGTCATGGAGAAGACAAGAGCCAAAGGCTGCTAGAGAGGATGTGGTGAAAAAGGAACCTTCAGACATTGTCAGTGGGACTGTGAATTGGTCCAACCACTGTGGAAAACAATATGGAGGTTCCTCAAAAATTCAAAATAGATCTACCATATGATTTAGCAATCTCCACTTCTGGGTACATAGCCAAAGGAAATGAAAGGGCTTTGACGAAATATATGAACTCTCACATTTATTATAGCATTACTCACAATAGCCAAGACATAGAAACAACCCAAACGCCCATCAACAAGTGAATGGATAAAAAAGAAGTCATACACATACACAATAGAATACTATTCAGCCATGAGAAAGGAAGATATCCTCCCACTCGTGAAAACACAGACAGACCTGGAACATATTATGGTAAGTGAGACAAGCCAGTGAAACACAAGTACTGAATAATATTACTTCTGTAAAATCTAGAAAAGTTAAACATATTTAAAAAAAAAAAAAACGAAGTAAAACAGTAGTGACCAGGGTATTGCGGGGGTGGTGAGGGGCAGTGAGAGATAACAGTGATCGGTTTTATGGGCATGCACTTGTAGTGAGTAGCATACAAGCCATAGAGATCTACTGTACAGTATAACGAACATAGACAATAAACAATGTACTGTAATTATATAATGTGATAAATATCCCTACATTGGCAATCATATTGCAATAGATAAATGTATCAAAGTAACTTGTTGTACATCCACACTTATACACTGTTGCATGTCAAATTCCTTCAATCACTGCTTTCAAAAATTTCAGAAATCTCAAATTTTTATAAAGTGTGCACATCTTTCATGTTTGGTTTAAATACTTATTTTTTCAAATTAAAGATGCAGTTTCTTTGTTTTTGATGCACACAGATAAAGAAATTTTTCATTTCCTTAAAGTTTGATAATTTAGAATGACTTGTTAATTAACCATTTTGAATCTAACAGACTTGTTTCAAAACTCTCACTCTCCTTTAATAATATGAGCCCAGATCCCTGTATCTTCCTCTTCTCCAACTGCTTCATTGGTTTCTCATTAAGAATCATATTGATTATCAAGTTGCTCTTTAACCTAAAAGCCTTTGTGACTTTTTCTTTTCTTAATTAGTTTTCTCTACATGTCTAGACATTCACCAACTACTGAATCACTCAGTTCTAAAATCCAGGAAAAATGTTAAGTCACTGGCTCTACTTTTGGGAAAGATACTTTTGAAAAAAACAGTATGAATATTCTAACATTCAATTTTTGGTGCATATATTTTTTAGTATGCATGCTTTTGGTGCATATAACTTTAGTATGGACTGAAATAATTGAAATTATGAGTTACTACTCTAACAAAATGTCAGTTTTTAAAGATATCTAAGGAAGACAGCTGTTACTCTATGAAAAACAAACTAAACATTGTATCTAATAATTATCTGTGGGTTTACACTATTTTATTAAATATTCAAAACATACACTTCAAACACTGATTTAAGTTCTTTAGAATAATTACAAAATTCAAATTGAATCAATAAATTAGAGCTGTTTACAAGAAAACATTTGATTCCTCTTTAACAAGTCTTATTAATTAAATCAAAAGCTAATAACAGAAGGCAATCAAGTCTTGATTGGCAATGGAGACATAAGTCAGGTAAACAATGCGATTAAAAATAAATGCCTTAAATTGTGCTAATATTACCGCAGAACATTCTGTCGGAGATAATTGTCAGGTTAGGGTCTAGTTGCTCTAAACTATATAGGGAGCCATTTTCATTTCAAAGACTCTTCTCTATTCCCTAATTCTTCCAACAACTACCGCTCCCAGCTTGGTCTCACTGTGAAGCTCGAGTCAGGCCCAAGGACGAGTGACTCACTGCTCTACTCTGCCCATCCAAGTGGACAAGCTATCGAGTGCAGCAGGAGGAAGTGCTGGGGAATGCCCACGCCTGCACAGAGCTGTCCACGCACAGAGAGACACGGGGACACTGGGTGTCCCAGCCGAGCCACGCTGGAGTGGACCTGGCTTTCAAAGTGGTTCTAATCACAAATGCCAATCCCTGCCAACTACAGAACTCTATCCACAGTTCTGTGTGCCCCAAGTTTGTAAATAATACAATTCTCTTGTGAAAGTGAAGTTTTCAATATGAACAGCCTATTCATTTTTTCACACATTCCTTCAATTCCTTCACTTGTCTGGTCAACATTTTGTAAAACATATCATGGAAAATGCCTCAGTTAGCTCAGGGTACATTTTCCAGGTTCAAAAGGTGATGCACAAAGAGAATTTCGTTACAGGCAAGCAACTCTCACAGGAAAGGCTGAAGATTTTCCACTTTATTAATTACCTGAAATTAATAGGGTAAGTTCGTATAATAAAACAAAATTACAAATATTATCCAGGTCATCTTTGAAAATAGTGTCCATGTGCTAACACCTAGAAGAAATTATGTCTAGAGGATATAAAGGAAATTAAGGCAATATACCTGAAAGAAATTTAATATACTCTGGGAAATTTAATATATTCTTTCTCACTCTTCCATTATGATTTTGCCTCAAGAGAAACTGCTAAGGAAAATAATACCGAGTTCAGGCAGATACAATACTTTTGTTTCCTTACTATGCTGGCTTAGAAGCAACAGAAGAAAATATAGATTATCACTAGGGGAGTTACAATGACAAGATGCAGTATGTCCAGGACAATATTTTGGGCCAAATTTTTAAGTTTTTTGCAAAGTCATTAAAATATTTTAAAGGTTTTCCTAATACCACTTCTGTTAAGATGCTAACAATGCTGTATGACCTACATAGTCAAAAAATTAAAAACTAAGTATTCATGGCCTTGCTGTCACTAAATTCAATTTTTATTCACGTGTGAATGAGAAATCATTTCAGTACTATTTAACCTTTACTGTTCTGAACTATTCTAACAGTGCTATCTACTATATTCTCAAAAAATAAATAAGAATTTCTCAGTAATTTCTCAGTAAGTTCTCAGTAATTACACCTCATCTTAATCATTATCAAAATACTATAGAGAGGAGTAGAAGAAGACTAATGCTATTTCTCTTAAATTTTTTAACAAAACCCAAAGATTAATAAGAGAGTGTAATGGCCCTTTATTAGGAGGTGCCCAACGGTACAAAAAGTCTGAAGACTTAGCACAATGAGAAAAGGGTTTGCTCAAGCAACCATCACATATAAAGCAGAACTCATCGTTCTTAATGCCTTCAGTGTATACACTCATAATATTCTGAAACATAAACTTAGAGTGACATCATAACATTCAGAGGAGAAAACAGAATTATGAACATTTCAACAATTTTAAACCAGCCAACTTTGCACCTTTCCAAAAATAAAATCTGTCAACAAAGAATTCGAGAGTCTTATTACCTTGCGGACAAAAAGGTCCTTTCTGGCCTGACTGTCTATCTTGGTTCTTTCACTGCCTGGAGATAAGTAGCCCCCCAAAAGACTCTGATAGAACTCAAACTCCCTTAAAATGCCCCCCAAATGATTTAGTGCTTCATTACATTGAGCCAAAATTTGCTTCCTATAACTTGTACTCTCTGATTCAAGTTCTGACTCCACAAAGACTAAATTAAACTAAAATGTTCTTCTACAAGACAGACTTTCACTTAATTAAATATGAATATCCTGCCTCTCATCCAACAAATGTTCATTGAGAGATGAAGATTCTGTGCTTAGAGTTAAGAAGGAACGACACAGACATGGCCCCTGCCTGTACGTACACCTCACCAAGGAGACAGGCATCAGGAACGTGACTGCAGCAATGGCTGAAACATGTCAAAGGCAGGCAGGAGGCTCCCACTCATCAAAGACGGGACCATTTGAGCTTCACTAAAATAATACCCATGAGAGAAAGGTGTCAAATATGCTTAAAGCCCTAAGTTTAGAATGAGACTTAAAAAAACTCATCAACTCTGGCTGGTGTGGCTGGGTGGTTGAGTGTTGGCTTGTGAATCAAAGGGTCACCAGTTCTATTCCCAGTCTAGCAAACACGCCTGGGTTGTGGGGCATGTGAGAGGCAACCACACACTGATGTTTCTCTCCCTCTTTTTCTCCCTACCTTCTCCTCTGTCTAAAAATAAATAAAATCTTTAAAAAAAACTCACCAGTTATATCTGCAGGGTACTACAGAATCATCTCATTAGTTTAAAAACTGTTAATATGGACATATACCAAGCATTTACCCTTCCTGTCATATATTTTCAGATCTCGGTATAACCAGGTTGTTGATATGTGAAAGTTTCTCTTTACAAATGCATTGCATGTAACAAGTGAAGAAGAAATGACAGAGTTTGAGTAATACCATCTTGCTAACCATAATCATTTAACAGATTAGTAAAAATTGCTGAAATCACCAAAAAAGAAACCCTATCAGATATTACGTGCCTTTTGATAGAAGAACACATCCTCCTTCAGAATAAACCCAAATTGAATCTGACCAAGTCTATATCTATTTATTTATTTTAAAGAGATAGGGGAAATGTTAAATAACATTACTGGGATACATTATAAAACTCCAAACAGCAGGTGCTTCTTCATACAGGAGAAATGAATGTGTCTCTTAACAAATACATTTCATGAAAAATGGGAGGGGTTCCAGTGTATAAATCCAAGTATATCTTTACTCCAACAGTGTATTTTGACAGTGGCTATATGTATATTTGATGATATAAAGGAACTGTTAAATTTTTTAGATGTGATAATGGTATTGCAGTTAAGTGTTTTAAAATAGAGTTATATTTTAAAAAATAAACGTACCATGAAATAACATCATGTTTGCAGTTTGTTTCAAAATAATTGGTGGAAACAAATATAGATAAAACAATCAATCATACATGGGTCATCAATGTCTGAAATCAGGTGATGGGCTCATTGGGATTTATCATAACTATGTTCTCTACTAATTTTCCATAACAAGTTCTATAAATTTTAAAAAACACCTAACATGAATTGGGATAAATGCAAGTAAGAAAAACTTTAATGTGCTATTAAAAATATAAAGAACCTATTTTAGATTAAATAGTTAAAGAAGCTTTCTCTGAAAATATGACATTTAAGCTGAAATAAGAAATAAGAGTAAGCAAAGAACATTCCAGGCAGATGAAACAACCTGTACAAAAGCCCGGAAGCAGAGAACACAATGAGTTAAACCAAAATGTGAAAAAGAGTGGCTGGAGCTTCTTGGCTGGGAGCGTGCTAGGGGCTGCACCTTGAGGGAGGGGCAGGAGAGGTCCTGATCTCGGAGGTCCTGAAGGGCCACAAAAAGAACTGATAAAAAACCACCGGAGGACCTTAAGAAAGGCGATGATATGATTAAATTAAGCATCCACAGCTCACTCTCTATAGCATAAAGAATGGCCTGAAGGACAGAGTAGTGGGGGGCGGGGGTCAGGGAGCTGTCCCAGTGGTCCAGGAGACAGACAGTGGCCACAATGAACCAGGGTGCTGCAGAGAGAATGATGAGAAAAAGGAAAGTGGTATTCTGAAGGCAGAAGTAACATGCTGTAGGAATAAGTCAGATTTGGTGTAGAGCAAAGTGTAAAGGATAACTCCTGACTTCAGGTCGGGGTGGATGGAGGTACCACTTATCATTTAATATTTGAGAGTTGAGAAAAATAAAGCAGAGGAGATTTACACCAAGGGCACCGAGAGTTCTGGGTGGGAGCCTCTAAGTCTGGGAACAGCCAAGTGGAGACGTGAAGGAAGTGTTGATATGTATGGCTTCGGCTCACAGTACAAAAGTCTAGGCCAGGTATAAAAATCTGAGTTCCTTGGAAGACTTCAAGAAAGTAATAACCTCAAGAGAGAGCCAGTTTTCTGCTAAGGCTGGAGTGAAGAAAGCAGAACGAGGTAGAGTATATGCAATTTGCTGATCACAGAGTACTGTTCTAGATCCAGAAAATAAGGAAAGAGCCTGAAGGAGAGGGAAAAGGACAGCTCAGGAGGTGTAGTAAGAAATATTGGGGTGAGGTCTGACAGACTGGCTGATGGGGCAGTTTTACACCTTGGGCAGTGCCTGGGTAAACAGTGATGTGAGGCGGAGGAGACTCCGGGCTGCGAGTCTCTCAGAAGCAGGTGGAATAGGGGCTGCTGTGTGGCTGCTGCTCAGTGTGGCTGCCCGTGGGAATTAGGCAAGGCCTGAGAAGGGATGAGTCACCCGATTGCCTACCTCTCCCTTATCAATCAGAACATAACCAGGAACATTAACCTGCTGTAGGCTGTTAGACAGACATGAGCAGAGCAAGGAAGATGAGCCAGGCACAGAAGGTCACCAAGGAAGAAAGTGTTAGGTGCCTAGAAATGGTCAAAACTGAGAAAACAAGGACCTTGACCCCAGGGTAACCTCCCCTCCCCTAGTATATCGCTGGACATGGGATTTAGACCCCCTGACCCTTCATATAGCTAGTCAGACTTTCCCCTGACCTTTCTTCCTCTGGCATATTGCTAGTCATGTGTTAGACCCCCTTAGAGAGAGCCCTTAAGCATTAAGCCCCCAAAATAATGAAGTTCTGACCCACTTCAAATACATCTAGGCTTCAGCTGTGTTTCAGCTCCAGGCCCAGAAAAAGCAAAATCAAAGGCACACCAGAGCTGACATCAGGACCAGCAGCATTGACTAATGACTCCCTGCCCTTGCACCAACCGGCCTTTGCACCAACCAGCCCTTGCACCAACCAATCAGTGGAGACCATGACCCTGAAAGGATACACCTTAAAAGCTGATGAATACTCTATTGAGACTGTCCCCTGGGACCTCTCCTAAAATCATCACCTTGAAAGCCCTTAGCACAAAGGACCCAGCATGTCTCCCTCTCAGGAGCACGCCCACACCTTCCCGAGTCCCCCTCATCCCCACAAGGAACCTTACCTTTACCCTTCTCTCTCCTAAACTCCAAGGGCTCCTTTTTTCTGCCTTTGTAACTTCCTTCCTGAGCCCATTTCTTCTACTGCTCACTCCTTCTACCTCCTGTGACTTTCTAAATAAATTTTCTCTTATAGTTCAAGTCTTAGCTCTGGATTCTTAGCGAGAACTCAAGTGCCAAGGTTGCTGAACCAACGTCCGATCTGATTCCACTGGTCTAACACCTGGTGCTGTTCTCACTGCCAACAAATCTACATTCGGACACCCAGTATCCACAGTGTTCTGCTAGTCTACTAGTTTAACAATCTGACCAAAAAAGGAATTACGGTTATTTAGGCATGACATAATTTTTTATGAACTCCTAGGGCCACTAATTTGCTTTCTAACTACGCAGAAATCATCAGAACAATCAGCTGTCCTACAATTTCCCACTGGAGGAGGGGAAATAAGAAGGGAATGCAGAGGAAAGGTCAGACCATTGCCCCTGGCTCTGGTTCACAGAATCCATCTTCTTCTGTGAATATTTGGACAGCTCAAGGCTGCTAATGCCTCTCCCATTTTTCATAGCTCCTCCAAGACTGACAGTGATAGGACAATCACAGCCCCCAATTTCTTTCAAATCCTGCAAAATGGTCTTCTTGGGTCTTAAATCAGAACTCCTTAGAGGACCATAGTACTATTAAACTTCCTAAGACATATAATTTAATTCACTCCTGTATTTGTCCTATACTCCGGTACCAGAAGCTACATCTCCTGGGTAGCAATGATGTAAGCAAAACAGAAGGCAAGTTATTGTACTTGTTCTCTATTACCTTTCTACCCAAGTGGCATCTTCTGTGTGTAAACTTCAAACCCGAGATTTCCCTGGATTTCCAGTGCTTCCTCTCCTTCCATCACTGAGCTGAACTGTACTACTTATCTGGTCTAATGTTTGTTTGGTTTTAAGAGACTTTTATTATCCATTTTGATACATTAACCTTCTGGAGTTTTAAAGCAATGGATTATACGCTTCTTGATATCTTTCTGGAATACCTCCAGATGCAAGGAACCACTCCAAGTAGAGCAAATAGTCACATGCATACAGCCCTTGAGGGAATTACTCACCAAAGAAGAAATAAAACAGGACCAAACAACTAAAATGCATGAATAACATGGGTATCTTTATTTTTAAAAAGTACGGCCAAGTTATCCAGGACAAAGAATGTTACCATATCAAGAGAAGGCACAAAGCATGGAAAAGATGACGGGACGCCCACGGAAGTAACGGTAACTGGTTACACACGCTCCTGGATTGACTAGGGAAGGGCTGTGATTGTTTCATGAGATGGAAGGGTTTCATAAAAAATAAATGTCTGTTATGAGGAGTTTTTACAGATCAATATTTCACAAGGTGAGATGTGAAGCTTACTGTGTTAATTAGTTCTAAAGGTTTTTATCTATAACTTACAACAGTTTATATCCTTAGATATACAATACCCTAAATATATAAGCACTCATATGCTATGAAAACTAAGAATAAAGGGCTGATGTAAAGATAAAGAAAAACAGAAGTTGGGATTTTTTTTTTCATTTCTCCCTAGTCCCACTCTGAAGCACACTTGTCTGGAGAAACATATTACTGCGGTCCCTGAAAAGGCTGCATTTTACGTTTCTAGGGAAATCACGTTTTCTTCTTCTGAGGTCAAGTTGCCACTTCAGATAGATTTTTAACTTCAGTAGTTTTTTTTCCCATAGAAAATTCTTTACAAAAGCAGAAAAAGAATAGATGTACTTCTAGATGATATTATTTTTCCCTATCTTAGACTACTTATTACAATCCCCAACTTACAATGGTTCAACTTCCAATTTTTTGATTTTATGATACTGCAAAAGCAATACACATCCAGTACAATTCTGATCTTTTCCCAGGCCAGTGATATGTGGTACAATAACTCTCTTCTGATGCTGTGCAGCGGCAGCAAGGTGATTTTGCCCAACTACAGGCTAAAGGACGTGTCCTAAGCACATTTAAAGTACACACAACGGTTAAGCTATGATGTTCACAGATTAGGTGTATTAAATGCATTTTCAATTTTCAATAATTCTACTTACGATGAGTTTATCGGGATGTAATCCCATCATACATTGAGAAGCATCTATATTATCTGCCAAATTGTTAAATACTCTATCTCAAACTAGACCTAAAAATAAAAATCAAATACGCTTGTTCATAATTTTCTTTTTTTAAAAGCCTAACTATGGCATCACAATCAGAGGAGTCAACACATGAGCTGGGACTAAAGGAAAGACAATAAAATCTGATGTTCAACCTCACAGTATTTCAAGCTTCCCAGTTCAAAGATACATTTAAGGCATGATGGTCCCATTTCTCTCTCAAAGTCATAAATGATCCCCTTTTTCTTGTAGAGACACACCTGTTCAGTGTCATTAGAGAGAAGTCAAACTTCTACTCTCAGGAAAAAAACTATCTCCAAGAAGTTACATGAGACACACCAGAAAGCACACCTCGCTGACTGACCGCGAGGCCTGAGCAGTCCCCAAATACTCATTGCCAAGTATGGTTAACCACAGAGACCTTGCATTTTCCACTCAAACACAGTCATACAAAATTAAATGAAGTTTGCAACAGCAGGCCAAAACAATTAAAGCAGCCCTGGAGGGCCATTAAGTCAGGGGTATTCAGAGTTCAGACTGTTCTCAACCCAATTCTAATAAAGACACACACGCACACACACACACTTTAAGTTTATTTTATAATTGAGATAGAAAGCTAGTATTTCCTTTTTGGTGTTTGGCGTAAAGGCCCATGAAGAACCAAAAATAAAATTATCAGAAATGCACAGTACCTTGATTAAAGGACCAGAAGACACATCAAGCAAAGAGTATTATGAGTAGTTTTCATGTTCTCCAACAAAAATATATTACTTTTATAATTATAGAAAATATGTCATTATTAAATATCTTTAACATGAAATTTAAAAACAATATAAAGTAAGATCCAATTATTTAGTTTGATTTGTCTTTTATGACAAAAAGGATTGGAGAACAAGGCTATAGCATCATGAATTATCTAAATCTAAAAAGATAGAACACTAAGTAGACTGCTTTGTGGATAAGCAGTAAAGGAATCAATTAAACATATAGAGTTGAAAACAATATAAATATATTGTTGCAACATTGTTTTATTGAAAACAATAAAAACATAAAGTTGAAAACAATCTACCTACACATGTTGAAGATCAGGTTTTGTATTAATCAGCTCTTTAGTAATATGTAAATTAATATAAAATATAAAGAAAGACCATCACAAAAATTGTATATAATTGGTATGATAAGATCTATGCTAGTATCACTACTTCCAAAACATAGCAATAGAGACAGAGTACATACGAATTAGCCTAATTTGGAATGTAATGGTTGTATATACAGCCAATAATTTAGAATCGAGGCACTTGTCCTTAAGTCAGTAAGTCAAAAGGACCACTGGTGTTGAACACCCCTGTTGTTGACATACCTACAGTGTGGCAGGCCCTGGACCACGGATTTGACTTACACTGTCTCATTTAATCCCTGAAACACCTCTATGTGATTGATACTACTATGATCTCCACTTTATTAAGAAAGGGAGGCACATGCCTAACAACCAGAAGTGACAAGTCCACAATTTTGATCTAGGGTGTCTGACTCATATAAGTTCAGTGTGTGGGAGCAACAATTAAAGTGTAAAACACAGAAGAAAGGGGTGCGGTCCACACGCTCATGCTGGTCCTTCCTTCAACAGAGGCACTCTGCTTGCACTTGGCATCAGATTATTTACTACCAAAGCAGTGTCATTGTGTTCTAGTAATATTTTACAAATTTCAAAGTAAATCGATATATTTTACAATGGATTAATGAGTCTTATCCAATTGTAAAAGAATATATATTTATGGAGGAATAGTTGAAATACAGAACAATTTCATATCAGTAATAATCCCACTATTCAGAGGTAAATTCTTCAATATGTATGCATCTTCTAGAGTTTTTTATGCATAAGTTTTTATTAATGCCATTCTACTTTTATATTTGGTTATTTACTTTTTTTCTTTTGATTTAACAATACGCATATATCCTTTTACTAGACTGGCTCAAATAAGAACCCAGGGAAGTGTCAAGTTCAAAGAATTTCACACTCACCTTTCAAGGAAAATGGCCCCAGTACTTCTTTCCTTCTAAAAATGTCACGACTCCTGCATTTTGACTTGTTGGTAAAACCAACCCTGTTAGCCAAATAATAAAAGCTTGTATGGCCCTGACAGTCCCATGGGGGCAGAAGCCATGGGGCAGCTCCTCTGAGTTAACCTGGCTAGAATTCAGACGAATGGGTGTGCTCCATTCCCAGTGATGGAAAACAACCCATCAAATTGTCTCCAGGGCAGATACGCTATAAACTGAGATACATGATCTTAGACTCAGAAGAAGTGAAACCCACAGTATTCAAATGTCATCTGAAGAACAAACTTCCTACGTCCCAACTATAAATCAGTATTTCCAAGGACCACCTGTCAAAGTCCCTTCTCTTCACACTTAAAGAGCATGATGAGAGTGTACCTAAACATTTCCCCAATCAACACTTAGTTAACAACTATGAGTTAAGCATCTATTAATAGTACTGTGACAGGTACTAAAGAATAAGATATATAAAGCTGAACCTTGAACAACACGAATTTGAACTACACAGTCTTAAAAAAAATCTCAGTAACATTAACATCTAGCTTAATAAGAAATTTAATTCCACTCAGAAGACATAATGTAGCCACTCTGAGGAGGAACCATGTTGTATGGCTTTTCCTTGTACTGAATGGCTTTCGTGGAGTCTGGCTTCAATAAACTCAGCATGCTGTAGCTGTTTCCTGGTTTAGGCAGGCAAAAACTAAACCAGGAAACAGCTACAGATAGGAGAGATCACATCAGCTTTCCCTGTTAGAACAATTTCTTTAACTAAGAAATCACAAAAGTCAGCTTTCCAAATGTTCCTCCTTTGTGTGTGTCAATCTTCCCAGTCATTAACAGAAAGCCATCTGATGTGACCTTCATTTAAACTCAAAATGAGCACTGGAGGAGTAAAGTGGCTGACTTCAGGGGCAGCATTTACTCAAAAGCAGTTAGGCATTTGCTCAGTTTTCATGGAAAAAGAGGAATGAATACAACGGCCATCACTTTTCTCCAACGAAGCAGATGGGAAATCATCAGCAGTCATCCCACCGAGGGATTCTTCCATGACAGCACCGTATATACAAATCCCAGTCCAGAAAATAAATGTGACTTCAGCTAGTATAACAGTTACCTTACAATGAGTTTTTAAAAATGAGAAGTGTATCTGTAAATTGGGTAAACTGCATACAAATATCTAAACTTTCTCTGTCAAATATCTGTAGATAATTAAGTCAGTAACTACCATTTTTCTTTTTCCTAAGATTTTATTTATACTATTTTCTTATTAAAATTGAATGTATCTAAATATAAAATTATTATAAAACTAATAATCTGCGTCCATGGTAAATAAACAACTGTGTCTAGTTATAACACATAGGAATACTTTTCCTTTTTTTCTTTTGTTTGTAAATACACAAATTTTTCAAGAAAATGCATTCCTTACTTTCTTATTTTTACCACAATCTTAAAAATCAAGACCACTAATCAGTCAAGTGAAATTCAGATTCTGAATTTCAGAAAGTGAGAAAACAAGATTAATCATGTGTCAGATAAGCACGCAATCACCATGCTTCAAAACTCATTCATTTGAGTCACTAAGGAGAAAGTATGGCTGAGTTATAGAGGATATTTTTCAAAAACAGGGAGATCAACTTATCTCGATAGGTGGAATGGCTCCAATTCTGAAGCACAGTAAGAAAATGACAGATGAGAGGTTGCGGACACCCCAGTTTTCATTGCTGCTCTGTTACTACTCTCAGGTGTATAAACTTAGCCCATCGTTCAACCTGTCAACTCTGCGTTTTCCTTTTCATACATGTATGTGGTATGTGTATGTTCATACATTATGTAAATACATGTAACACAACAGAAAAGTTTTGAAAAGTAGCAAGTGAAATATATATGTATATACATACACACACACACATATATGACTGTAAAGACTGACTATTAAGTGGCCACTAATATTGTTCCTATTTAGAGATCTGACCATGTTAGCTTCAACAGTTGTAATTTTAATGAAGCATCACCCATATAATCATTTTTATTAGACAAAAATAAGCTTAAATACATTTGTTCTCCCCAGGTCTTATCAGTTAAATGAGGCTTTTTTTTTAAATAGGTAGGTCAATGGTAAATTACCTCAGGTAACATCAACCACCACAAAAATTATTTATAAATTAATTAAGTCATCTAAAAGTTTGTGTGAATAAATACATACAAACAATATAAATGTACTTACTTAAATATGAATACATAAGGAAGTGGCTAAAAATAAGAACAAAGACTGTGAAAATTTGGCAGAACTTTCTAATAGCTTAACAGGTAGAGACAACCATTTTTTCCTCTTAATCTAAATTTGAAGGCTTAACTACATTCACAGCCAGCGGCGGGCATGTGCTTGGGGAGGGGGACGGCTCAAGAGTGCTGAGTTCCTGACTTACTCAAAAACCTATTTCAAAGAATTTTACTTTTTAACATACTGTGCTTTCTATCATATTAGATATTAGTTCCTCCATCACTTATGAGAAGGATAAAAGGGTTGTCAAGGTGCTGGCAGATCAGGAGTTATGTTTGCCGTCTGAGTGGAATAAAAAGGCAGTGAAAGAAACGGGTGCCACCAAACCTTGGGCTGAGGCGCACAATGAAAAGGCAGCCATGGAATGAAAACCTTGTCCAAGGTAAACATGTGCGACAGAAGGGAAAGTGGAACAGCAAGTGTTCCACTTCACTCAGCACCTGCTCTAGGGAACGCCACCCATCACTTGGGTGAAATGGGGCAGAGGGGACACCGGTGATGTCACTGCACAGTTGCCTAGAACAGCAGAGAATACGGATGACAAATAACTGAAGAGAAATTACAACACTGGCACCCAGGAAATCTGAGAATCATGGGAGAAACTAGCTATGTACCCCCAGAGTAGATCATTAACAAAAGGGTAGAGAATAGGTTTTAATTTCAAATTTCAATTTTCCCCCAAAAAGAAAGGAAATAAAAATTATAACTCAGCTCCCTAATTGGAAATGACTTGGCCTGAAACTTGGCTCTACCACTTAGCTGTGTGATGGTGGGCAAGCTACCCAAACTTAACCGGCCTCAGTCTCTCAATCTGTAAAATGGGAAACAGTCCTATTTCAAAGATGTTTCTGAGATTGTTATTAGAAACACAAAGAAAAGTAATAGCTGATATTCACTGACCATGTACTATATGGAAGACAATGTCCTGAACACTCCAAACATCCATTCACACGTATTCCTCACAGCTGTATGAAATAAAGTAGCCCTGTTTTTATAGGTGAAAAAATGAGGATTAACTCAGTGTTCAATAAATATCAACTTTATTTCATAACCCTAAATTGCAAGAGAAAGGTAACACCAAAAAAAAGAGTCACAAAAGTTGACATTGTTATCTAAAAATCACAACTAGTATCAACAGAGTAACAGGGGCCAAAAAGGGACACCAATGTTCTGCATCACAGGTGGCAGACACAAGGCCCTCGGGCCGAATCCGGCCCTCCACCTTGTTTTATCCGGCTCCACACCTTGTTTCTGCCCTGCGGCAGCACCAAGCTGCTTGCTCCTCCTTAAGGAGTAGTTACATTTATACAGTCCTAAAATTACATTTGGCCCTTTGAAGGCAACCGCGAGCTGTTGTGGCCCCTGGTGAAAATGAGTCTGACACCCCTGTTCTACACAGAGTTCAGTGAGGTAACTGCAGCTTTAAAGAACACAAATAAAGACAGAAGAGAGATTTCAGAAGGATAATATTCTTATAGATCTAAGTCCTAAATGAGATGGAGCTGGCAATAAAGACAGCTATTTTAGATGTACATATTATTAGAACAAGAAAAGGGGAGTCCAATTATTTGTGACGTATGAAAAAGGTTCAAGTGACAGAGGAAACAGAGGCTCCTCAAATTTCTAAATCAGGATCGTATTCTCCAAGTGTTTTCCTTAATCATGTTCTCTCTCCCTTTTTATTGACTCCTTTGTTATAATCTATGCCACACTCACTTCTTTCCCATTTAGTTTTAAAGTAAAACAACAACAAAAAAGTGCTTCTCTCCCTTATTCTTAATCTTCCTGCCCCTGCCTCAACTCTCCAAGTAACACCTTGCCCTTCAGTCTCCACTTCCTTCGTCCCTTCCTCTCTCTCCAACCCAAAGTAAGCAGGTAGCTTTCCCCACCGACCCTCCACACACATTCTTCGGAAACACCTTCCCAATTGCAAATTTAGCGGATTCTTCCGAGATTTGTCCAATCTGACCTTGCTGAATACTTGACCTCAACATCCATAGTCTTCTGCAGCTCTCTACCTGCCTTGGCACTTGCCCGGTTCTCTCGTCACCTCTCCAGCAATCCCTCCCACCTTCTTTGGTTCTTCCTTTGTCCAATTTGAAATGCTTGTGTTCTGTTATTTTATCTCTTGTTCTGTTATTTTATCTATTTGGCTCAGAGATGAGATATATTCCGCTTTAATTTAAAAATCCTCTATGCTTTACTTTGGGCACAGTCCCAGGGGCCCTCAACCCTCCAGAGCTTAACCTGAAACTCTCCCTGGAACATGAAGTGAAACGCAGTTAAACCTAGCCCATTGTCTTCCCATTAGCAACTCAGCTTCCTCTGGGATCCCCAACAGGGCTCCTTTGTAAGGTTTATTTGGTTTCTCAGTATCTCCACTTCCCTGTTCCTTCTCCTAAGAGGTTTTATCAGAGGCACAACAGAAGCCTTTGGTTCCTTCTCTGCTTCCTCAGGGGCTTTTTCATCTGCATGTACCTGTGCTGGCTGCTAAGCTGCTTCCAAATTCTCTCTTGTCTCACCCATCAGGCCAATTAGGAATGACTTCTATCTTCTTCTCTGTTGAGTTACAATGGGGCTTTCAACTGTTAACCAAAGTACCTAGTGTTTACAATTTTCCTGTTACAATTTTCCACAGCTCAGGCAATGATGGTGGATCTGGGGGACCATTGATTTAAATCCTTGGAAACAGAGACAATTAAAAACACAGCAATCCCAAGGAGACCATTTTTAACTAGAGGTAGACTTATCTTTTAAATTTGCGAAGAATTTGTTTATGCAGGGAAAAGATGTCTGTTTTCTTGAATCAACCATTAAGCATGAAAAATATCTCATGCCTGAAATCCTTAAAATGATTTCCTTTCTGTCTGAGATTTTTTTTTTAAGCTCAGATGTTTTTCTGGCTAGAAGGCAGAGTCTGTTCTATCTTTTCCATTTTCAGATTTTACTGACACTAGTGTGTATTGCTCTTGAGCCCAATGATGAGACAACAAACCAGAGCCTAAAGCTGAACTTCCTCAGCAACGGGAGAATACTTAGGGAATGAATCAGACCAAACCCAACTCTTTCTCGTTTCTCATCCTGGCCTATCGGGACCTCATATTCCTCAACACTGTCGCCATTAACAGTGTCCACAATCCAATATAGTGCTTGATTCCTCTATGCCATTGGTAGTCCTAGATTTTTCAGCAACATGCCATCTCTCCATTATGATAGTTGTTCCTACTGGTATAGTATACTTCTTTTGTATGCATCAATGCTCAACAGACTCTAAGTCTTTGACTGAAACTCACTGATGCTCTAACCTGTCAGCTTGGAGCTCTCATAGCACCTGATTTCACCCAAGCCCCAGTTTACTCATTAATTCCTGCTTCAAATTTCCAGCATTTCCACTACCTGAAATTACTGTGAGCCTGTCACTCATGCTTTGAGCAGCAAGGGATCTAGGAAGTCATTATGTTAACATCTATCCTGCTTGTAACTATTTTCTGTTCATTGTATTTGTCCTTTTCTGCCCTTTTTTTCTGCCTCCTCTGATTTATTTCTAACTAATCTAAGTCCCCTTTCAAATAACACTATAGTGCTTCATGTGTAGCACAAATACCTTATTACAGACTATGCTCAATTCCAACCACCATCCCTTGCAACACTGCTGTCATTCCTTTCACTTCTCAATGTACTATAATACCCCAGTGTACTGTCACTAATATTGTTTTAAATAGTTTGCTGTTAGATCACCTAAGAAAAATAAAAGATTTTATTTTACTTTCATTTATTCCTTCTCTGACATTCTTCTTTCTTTATGTTGATCCAAGTTTCTAATCTATATAATTTCCCTTTTATCTGAAGAACTCCTCTTGGCATTTCTTACAGGGCAAGTCTACTAGCAATGGGTTCCCTTGATTGGTTTTGGTTTTGGTTTTTTATCTGAGAAAGTTTTTATTTCTCCTTCACTTTTGAAGGATATTTATTAATACAGAGTTGTAGATTGGTGATTTTTTTAAAGTATTTTCTTTAAGTATTCCACTCCACTCTCTTCTTGCTTGGTCTCTGATGAAAAGTATGATGTAATTTTTTGTTATTATATTAATTTTTTATTGGGGTGGCACTATATAACAGAATTATACAGGTTTCAGGTGCACAATACCACAACATACCACCTGTACACTACACTGGGTGTTCACCACCCCAAGTCAAGTCTCCTTCCATCACCATTTATCTCCCCTTTACCCTCCTCTACCTCCCCCCACCCCCTCCCACAGACAATCACACTGTTGTCTGTGTCCATATATTTTTATCCTTGTTCCTTTATAGGTAAAGTATTTTTTCCTCTAGCTTCATTCAAGATTTTGTTTTTCTGCAGTTTGAATATCATATGCCCAGGTGTGGGCATTTGCGTGTGTGTGTTTATATGTATTTATATATAGCCTATTTGGTGTTCTCTGAGCTTCATGAATCTGTGGCTTGATGTCTGTCATGAATTCTAAAAAGTTTTCTGCCATTATTACTTCAAATACTTCTGCCCCATTCTCTCTTCTGCGGGTGTTCCAATTATGATACAGCCTTTTTCCTGGCAACCCCTATGTCCGTCCCTGACCGCAGTGTTCCCAATCTCCTTCCTTGAGGCCCTGACTGTTGTGCACCATGGCTTCTCCCACTTCGGTGAGACAGACAGGAGGCCGCAGAGAGACGGAGTGGGAGAAAACCTCCCACAAGTCGGGGTGAAGTTCCAGCAAAGGCTTTTCCCTGCAGAGGAGGCTTTTGTGATGGAGAACGCTCTGGGTACACTTTACAAAGACTCCTCTCCCACAGCCAGAGCAGCAAAATGATCTACTTTCCCGGATCTTCACTGTGAGACCCTGGTGGGATTCCTGGAGGCAGAGTCAGAGAAAATGTGAGGGTTTCTACAGCTGCAGCCGCCAGGAGTGTTCACTCTCATAATAGACCACACTCAGTCTCCAGTAACCCATCAAAATCACTGTGTAGGCATCCTACCAGTTTGGGGCTCCAGCAGCCTGTGCTCCAGGTAAGGAGGCTATGGCTACGTCTACCCTGGTGTGCCTGTCTCTGCAGAGTTAAGCAGAGTGGTTTTCCTTGTGGTATCTGTTCTTGGATGAATTGAAGAAAACATGTTGATTTTCAGTTTGCCCAGCTTCTTCCCTTTGTAAGAATGAGAGCAATAACTCTAACACGTTGGAGCTGAAGCCAGACACCTCACTCCCTATGTCATGGGAGGTTCACCCTGGCACAGGATGCTATGAGAAAGCCCAAACCATGTGGACAGCCAGTTGCAGCTTTGCAGCCACGTAAGTGAACCATGTGACTGTGACCCCCCATTCCCCAGTCAAGCTGCACAAAATGATACCATGTGGAACAGAAACAAACCTCTCCTGCCCAGCCCTTCCCCAAATGCAGCAAATTAAATACAGAGTTGTTTTAAGTCTCTAAGTTTGGGGGTAGTTCACTTCGCTGCAATGTATACATGGAACAGTCCTAAGATAACTGTCAAGGCCTTACCAGTCTCTCCAAATCCAATTCATACAAGTCTCCCTGAACACATCGGATGCCCCCATCAGAGACCCCCTCTGCAGGGCTCTCTGAGTCTGCAGAGCCTACCAAGCTCTGCTCCAGATCTGGCCTGAACACGCTTGTCCTCGGCTGCAGGCTACCTTTTACCTGGTCAGTCACACCTCCTCTTTCACATCTAAGCATAACTCTCCCCTTCTCAGCAAGTCTTCCAATGTCCGTCCACGGAAAGTATACCTATTCCCTACCCTTCTCTCATGCAAACAGATATAACCCGCTACTCTCTGTCTTGATTCTTTCTCATAGATCTTTTTTCCTTTACACAATTTAAAATCACACATATGCCTGCTAACTTGATTAATTTTGCCTCCCCAGCTAGATGATGGCTCCATGAGAAGAGAAACTCAGTTCTGCTGAACACCACATACCCTTTGCCTGGCCTAGCACGCAGAACACCACAGGGGCTTAGGAAATACCTCTAAAGGAAGATCTTTCATTTTTAAAGATTTTATTTATTTATCTTTAGAGAGGGGAAAGGAGGGAGAAAGAAAGGGAGAGAAACATGATGTACAAGAGAAACAGAGATCAGTTCCCTCCTTCATGCCCCCTACTAGGGACCTGGCCTGCAACCCAAGCATGTGCCCTGACTGGGAATCAAACCGGAAACCTTTTAGTCCTCAGGCCAGCACTCAATCCATGGAGCAACGCCAACCATGGCAGGACATCTTTTAAATAACCCCACCTCCATGCATTCATTGTTGAAACAAGCATTTCTCAACCTTGGTACTATGACGCTTGCGATAAATAATTCTCTGCTGCAGAAGACTGCTCTGCTCATTTGTAGGTGGTTCAACAGCATCCCTGGCCTCTACTCTCTAGATGAGAGTAATACAACCACCTCTCCCCAAGCTGTGAAAACCAAAAATGTTTCCAGATATCATCAAATGTATCCTGAGGAGAATGGTTGAGAACTAGTTGAGAACCACTGGCTTAGACTAGAAAGATGCTACTTCCCTAGCATCCTGGTTTACACTAAAAGGATGACAATAATAATGGAACAACTCAGAAACATGGGTAGTTTTAAACTGAAACCAGTCTTATCATCATGTCCTTCCCCCAGTCCTCCTCAAAAACTATTTAAACTGGACTATGGGAGAGAGATTCTAGGAACTCTATCACTATAATAATTGGAAATTTCTACACCACCTCTTTCAAAAAATTCTTCTACTATCCACAGAATGCCTCCACTTTCACCAGCGGGCTGTAGCTGATATACGACCTCAACTTGGAAGACAGAAAACACCACTAGTTGTTTTGAGGAGCTCCCAGTCAAATGATCACAGAACCCTAGTAACGAAATGACCAATAGAGGCCAAAACATTTAGACATTGTCTGACAGGACAGGTATCCCTGTACAGGTTAGTCTAACAATGGAAATCGTGCCTCTTGCCTGAACAATAGCCTCACTGTCACCTCCGTCTACAAGATCAGGCAACGCTTCTCGGCTGCAGGCTGAGTGACAGCAGCTGCGCCCCGAGCCAGACTGTCATGCCTTGCATCCCTCCTCTGAAGGACGTCAGGGCTGAATCTGCCATTTGAATGGACTTTCCGGATTTTTAAAAATAAAGTCAGCAGATGTTGGTGGGTGGGCTACTATCCTCCTTGGCCTAGGTAAGGGTACGAACTCCACTTTTCCAACTTTTACCTATGCATAAGGAGCACCAGATCTGAAAATCATATGGAATGAAATCCATGTAGTCCATTAGGTTCTTTTAAAAATTCAATTATCTTATATGTTGGCATGTATTGTGTGCATTAAACTATAAAACACTGATTGCATTATCATAGCACTCTGGCATTTTCAGATGCTGTGACTAATAATGTGGATACAGGCTTGATTTTAGGAGTGAGCTGTGATATAAGCTTTGGCCCACGGAGCCAGAGTCTAAAAGAAATCAAAGCAGCCCTAATGAGAAACAGAGAGGGGGCCTCGGGAGCAGCCCGTGGCAGAGCTCGTACAGAGTCATCCAGATGTGCCTCTCTCCGCTCGAGTTCCCATTCGTGGGCAGAAACCTCTCAGGACACTGGGAGTCAGCATGACACTCCAGGCGTCAACACTAAAGATGGAAACTTCAGTGAACCAGGAGTCCAATGTTTTCCATCCGAGCATTTCTGACTTTTAGAATTCTTCAAACTCCTCCTGATACTGTTGCAACAGAGTTGACCTTCAGGGAGAGCAGTAAAAGCCACTTTTTTAATCTCATATATTCTGAAAAGGTAGTTACCCGCCACTGTCTCTCTTCTGACTGCTGCTTGTTTTAATTAACAGCATTTCTTCCCACTATTTCCCTCAGGAGCTTTGAAGAGCTCTTTGAGATGTATTTAGTATATTTCAGTCTTGGTTTGGGCTAGTCTTTCAATTTATGAGGTCATTTCATTCAAATTCAATAATTCGGCACCAATTAGCAGGATGAAATGCTAAAAGATTGGCACTTTCAATCACGTAAGTTTCGTGTTACATGGAATGAGCAAATTCCTCCACTGTCCTTATTCACCTCTGAGATAACAATGTAGGGCTGGCACAAACCAGTGTGGGCAGGCTTCTGTGCTTAGCAGGCTCCCCCAGGAGTAAAGCTTTGCATCTTCACCTCAACCAAAACTGAAGATAAACAGAAAAAAAGGACCAGAAATCAGGGTCATCTGAGGAATGGCTCTGTCAGAGTAAGTCCAGTACTCTAATTCCAGAGATGGAAACAAGAGCAAGGCTTTTCTTTATCTAAATGACACCAGAAGTATGAGAAAAACTAAAGCAAGCAGCTACAGCCTCACACCCCCTAGATGAAGTAGGAAGGAAAAGAGAGGGCTCTTGCCTGGGCAGGTGTTAAGGCTCACAGCGTCTCACCACTGGTGGCAGGGTCAGGAGCCTGCGGGACTCGGAAGGACTGGGATGTACTCCTCCAACAGATCCTGGGGCCCCGAGGAACATGTGGCTCCCACCACGTCTCACGTTTCGGAGTTGAGGTGGCCAGCGATTGCTGCTGTTAACTACCATAGACACCTTCGGGGGTGCTCACATAGTAATGACCCACCGACCCTCTCCCAAATTATATGGCTTAAAGGCAATTCCACTTTACCACTCAAACAAAACACCCTTGCTTAATCAAAATTCACACAATAATCAAAATGAATCAGTTTGCTTTTACTTTAAGGCCCTTAGCCTTTAACAAATTTAATGGAGAGCCTATGAACACAGGGTGAAAATCTTACGGTAAAGTCTTATACTATTTACTTGGAGAACAAAGAACCAAAAGGGAACTGTCCCAAGGAGTGCTACGAATACACACCATGACAAGGGAGGCTTGATTTTAAAGCAAATGACCTAAGTGTTTGTGTTTACATCAGTGCCATGCTGTTTTGATTACTATAGCCTTGAAGTATTGTTTGATATCAGATAGCGTGATACCTCCAATTTTGTTCTTCTTTTTTAAGATTGCTGTCACTGTTCAGGGTCTTGTGTTTCCATACCAATTTTTGGATTACGCATTCTGGTTCTGTGAGAAATGCCATTGGTATTTTGGTATGGTATTTTGATAGGAATGGTATTTTGGTATTTTGATAGGAATGGCTTAAATCCATAGATTGCTTCTACTTCTGGGTATATACGCAAAGAAACTCAAAACACTAACTCAAAAGAATATATGCACCCCTGTATTCACTGTAGCATTATTTACAATAGTCAAGCTCTGGAAGCAAACCAAGTGCCTATCACAGATGAGTGTATAGAAAAGCTGTGCTACACACATCCACTGGAATATCAGCCATAAGAATGAACAAAATCTTACCATCTGTGACAGCATGGATGGACCTAGAGAATAATATTATGCTAAGTGAAATAAGTCAGTCAGGGAAAGAAAAATATCATATTCACTTATATGTAGACTCTAAAGAATGAAATAAACAAACAAAATAGAAATAGACTTACACATAGAGAGAACAGACTGAGATATCACAGTGAAGGGGTCTCGGGGGTTGGGTGAAAAAGGGGAAGGAATCAGGAGTACTAACTGGCAGTTACAGAATACACAGGGGTGTAAAACACAGCAGCAAGCATACGGTCGACAATATCATAGCTACTCTGCATAGTACCAGATGGCTACTGAAAATATCAGGGGGAGCACTTTGCAAAGTATGTGACTGTCTACTATGCTGTATACCTCAAACTGATATAAAATAATGCTGAATGCAAACTGTAATTGAAAAATAAAATTTAAAAAGAAGCAAACAAAATCTGTGATTCAAACACCACTAGAGAGAACATATTTAAAATACTTTAGTCGACACCATCCTCCCTTCCTTCCTGTTGAGTCCACGAACCATTTTACCTGGTCTTGTTTACCGCATTCTGGCTCACATAGACTACGGTCCTTTCTCATTCTAGAGATTTAGTTATGTGTTCGGACCATCTCCCTGCAAGACTGTTAACCTTCCTGGCATCAGAATCCATATCTCAGATACCTATTTTTCACCTACAGCATAGAAAAGGCATAAAAACAACATAATAAATACTCATCATCAGTTGAATAAGCTCAGGAAATGTGTTAACAAGTGTCTTAATATACAAACATCCTTGGAAAACTGAGAGTTAAAAAGATGATTTCAAGGTTGAATTAAAGAGCTTTTAAAATGCCACATGTTTCAAAATATGAAGTGTTATACAATGCATGTTGTTAAAAATCCTGTATTCAATGTTAAAGGAATTTAGAAGAAAGACTCTCATCAGAAAACCAAACCAGCAAGGAAATTAGTAGAGGGAGTGATGATAAACCACCTCCCTGCCCCAAACATAGACACACATATGCACAAAGAAATCATTTTGAATCTGGGGAACACTTGTTTTAAAAACAATCTCTGCTCAAACATAAAAAGTTTAAAGCTTTTAAAAACAATACTTTATTTTTGAGTGTTGCATTTTTTGTGTTTTTTTTCGATTTTTATTTATTTATTTTTAGAGAGAGAAGGGAGGGAGAAAGAGAGAGAGAGAAACATCAATGTGCAGTTGCTGGGGGTCGTGGCCTGCAACCCAGGCATGTGCCCCGACTGGGAACCTGCGACACTTTGGTTTGCAGCCCGTGCTCAATCCACTGAGCTACACCAGCCAGAGCTGAGTGTTGCATTTTTTATGTGGTTGCAGCTACTCAGCCGTAACCTTCAGAATCAAATTCTTTACCCAAGGGGTTACACAGTACAGGCCTCATGGTCAACTCCCCAACCTATGTGTCCCTACAGCAATAATAAATTTAAAAGAATTCAAGGGTATAAAAACCCTTTCTACTCCTTTTCAAGCTTCTAAATTTGGGCTAACAGCAACTACTATACCAAAAACAACACTGACACAAACCTCTTGCTGGGGGAAGGAGGGTATCGTTGCTTATATTATAATATATAAAGAAGAACCACGAAATAAAAGATGGCTTATATATACCATAAGTAGGAAAAGAAAAACACTGTCAAAAATACACTGTCAAATTAGTGAAGTCTGAAATTTGTAAGTGTTGTGGATTGAATTGTGTCCTCCAAAAGAGATATGTTGATATGCTAACCCCCAGTAGCTCAGGATGCAGCCTTACGTAGACAAAAGGTCTTCACAGAGGTTATCAAGTTACACTGAGGTCATGCAATGTGATCAGAGTCCTTATAAAAAGGGGAGTCTGGACACTGAGACAGACATACACAGGGAGCACACCATGTGAACACAAAGGCAGAGATCAGGGCAATGCGCTTACAAGCCAGCAAAGCCACAGACTGCCAGGCCACGGCAGAGGCCGGGAGAGAGGCAGGGCTCAGGGTCTCCCTCAGAGAACCAACCCACAGAAGGAACCAACTCTGCCAGCACCTTGATCTGAGACTCTGGTCTCCAGAACTGTAAGAGGATCGATTTCTTGTTGAAGCCACCCAGTTTGTGGTATTTTGTGTCAGTAGACCTTGCAGACTAAATGCAATGAGGTTCATGGCAAATTCCAAACTTGACCTGTGTAAATGGACATACGTAAAATGCTCTCAAACCAAAAATCAGTGAGATCCCAATGAGTGCCAGGCAGCTTTAATGCAAGGTAACAATAGCTGCTCTTGGAGAAGATGCTAAAGGCAATGTTTAAAGTTGGAGGTATGGCTGCAGACATTTATGGGAGAGTGGTGAGGATACTCCAACAGGGATCCCAACATTCAGCCAGCTCTTTAATTTATGTAGCTCTTCGGGGGATGTACCAACCAAACACAGCTCTCAAGTCTTGTGGGATGGCACATAACTATTGTTCTTTGGCCTGGCCTTGCACCTTAAAGCAGGCAGTCACAGCAGCTTCCGTCTCTTAAAGGAAGTAAGTGGCCAATGGCTTTCATCTCCAGCTGGAGGAAATTAAACACTACGTGTGACCAGCGGGCTTGAAACTGCTTGAGAAATGCTGACAAGATACATTTAGACCCACTGGAGTGAAAAGTATTAACTGTCCAGAACCGTTCTTCTCAAAGATTGCAAGTACTTAGAAGGCAGTCTTCCTTTGATTCAGGCATAATAGATGGAGGATTTTTTCAACCATCAGGATTGTGATATAAATCTTAAAGTTAAACATTTAATAGAGTTATTAACTTACATTTGGAAATCAGCCGAGCACATCTTTGTGGGAAGACACTTCAAAGTGATTGGTTTGTTTCCTGATAATGCAATTGTACATTTGCTTCCGTTTGATTCATGATTAAGCCAAGTCAGAGCATATGTGAGAACCATCTGGAATACTCAGCAACGTTCAACTCTTCACAAGGAGGGCCGTGCACTGAGGAAGTGCTAGAGTGGACTGGTTAGGAAAATCATGGCTTCAAACCTGAGAGATACTACCCAAAACAAGTACTGCCAGTGAGTACCTGCCTGAACTTGGACGAGTGGCTAACACTGTCTAAGCACAAAGTTTCCTGGTCAAGCAGAGATGGCGGTGTGGGACCTTACAGGGCCTTGTGAGGAGTGAGCAAGACAATGCAGATGCCATATTATATTTAACCTACCTGCTTAGTCCAGAATGGGTACCTTCACGTTATTAACATTAAATGTACAAGTTAATTTTATGCAGTAGAGTACTAACTGTTTTTCTTCAGGAAAAATGTCAAGCCTGGGACATAACCCTACTGAAATCAGCTCAGCCATCCAGGCCATTACCATGCTATGCCCAAGCAACAGGGTGAACTCATACACAGCCCTCTAGATGTTGTTTTGTTTTTTATACCCCGTAATGCTCACTTTTTCATTCAAATAAAAAGACCTTTTTTTCAAATATCTGAGATCTCAAAATTTATACCAGTATTTTTGACTTACAGCACTTCTGCACTTCCTTCCTTAGCTTCCTTTATCAGGAATATTTCTTCACCATCTTAACTCAAAAGCCATTAAAAAGGGTATAAGAACACATTCCATAAAATCGAAAAACCACTGAAATCAGCATACAGTCAAAATTTCCAATTATGTCTTTTAAATGATACTTCAGAGAATTTTCTTTTGTATTTCTTTTTATTTAATTACTTAGCTTAAAATTCCCTAATTTTTATGCCTGAAAAGGATACAAAAACAGGAATAATTTATGAATTTATTTTTCAACATTATTTGGTAATGTGACTAAGGTAAAACAAGGCTTGTGTCTACTGCAGTTATTTCAGGAATAGCATTAAGTTTTCTATGAGCTACATGCCACCAAATACAGTAACACTGTATTAATACCACTTAATCATTTGGGGAGAGAGGGAAAGCCTATCAGAAACACGTGGGGGGTGAGCTTGCTAAGGATCCAAACATGTACCCTGACCCCAGGGTAGCATGGGAGAAGGGGGGAAATGGGGAAAGGGTTGATTCTCTTTGTAAAAATATATGCAGCATGATGCCAAAGCAGACAGGTAGGAAAAAAGAAAGATTATGCAGTATTTTTCATTAACTTTTGAAAGTTAATGACAGTAAATGAACTTTTCAAAAGTTCATTTGAAAAGAAGTCGCCCTGGCTGGTGTGGCTCAGTGGATTGAGCGCAGGCTGCAAACCAAAGAGTCACCAGTTTGATTCCAAATGGGGGCATTTGCCTGGGTTGCAGGCCAGGTCCCCAGTAGGGGGCATGCAGGAGGCAACCACATTTTGATATTTCTCTCCCTCTCTTTCTCCTTCCCTTCCCCTCTCTCTAAAAAATAAATAAATAAAATCTTAAAAATAAACATAGAAGAAAAAAATTTAAAAAAAAGAAAAGAAGTCAAGAACAGCCAATACCTTTAGTTTTGTCAAACCAGTACTCTTATGCAAACACTAAACCTCCATGAGAAATTAATTAATCATATCATTCACCTGGAAATGGATTCTCCTGGTAGAGCTCCAACTACAGAGAAAGAGAGAACAAATGGGGAAGGAGTAGGGCCAAAAAAAAGGATAAATTGGACAAGTCCGCAAAACTGTTTGCTAACAGAAAAAATTTCTACTGACTTTTACACTTGGTAAAGAACAACAACAACAAAAACTTGAGGGAGGGAAATGTATTATATATTAAATGAAAATTATTTAAATGTACTGTGACTTAGTATTAAGAGAGTAGGTACATTGCACATGAGAAATGTTAAAAAACTAATGAACTTACTTGCTTTTTCCTTTGTATACTGTAGCATAAGATCCTTCCCCTAGCTTTTCCAGTTTTTCATATGAGTCAGCTTTTCCAAATTTGGGACTTGTTGGCTAAAAATGGAGCAGAGGGTAAACAAAATAGATTTCATCAAACTAATCAACAATAAATAAGCCAGTTTTGCTAGAAATATACAGATCCTCTGTCACTTTTTAAATAATGTTTTTTCTGGTATAGGAATGCTTATTTAAAAAACAACATAAATACTCAGGGTACAAAATTCCAAATATACAAATGAACAGTACAGAAGTTTAAATTATCCCATAATCTAACCACCAAGAGGGAATCACCATTAATATTTTGATATCTCTTCTTCCAATGCTATCTGTATACTGACTACTGCTTTTTATATACATGGAATTGCACACTATACATACTATCTTATAGCCTCCTGATTTCACTCAAAATATTATGAATATTTTCCATGTCATTACATAACCTTCTAAATTAAGGCCTGGCAAAACCCACCCACCACCTCTTTTCATATATCCCATAAGCTTAGAAAGGTTTTATATTTTTTTAATGGGGAAGGAGCAAACGAAAAATAAAAGTTCATAGCACATGAAAATTACATGAAAATCAAACTTAGGTTCCATAAAGTTTACTGGAATCCAGTCACTCGTTCATTTACCTGCTGTGGTATGACTTTCAAGCTACAACAGAGTTGGAGGTGCAACAGAGATCATGTGACCAAGAGAACTGAAAATAGTTACTATCGGACCCCTGTTGTAAAGCATGACTGTATAAAATTCAGTCATGTAAAGGTATCCTCCAATACCTTTCTGTGATAGTGCAAACAGATAATCAAAGATATATCATTCAGATGTCACCAATTAATACAAAGGGAACACTCACGTCTACATAAGCCAACCCCTAAGACAGGTGCAACAAAATCACTCTTCCTTAAGAAGTGGCATACCCTGTCATGCCCTCAGAGTGCCAAGAGTGGTCTCACCACACTTGCTGTGCTCAACTGCCACCCCAACTTCACCAGAGAGCATTGCCCTCCAGGGAAGCAAACTGTCTATTATTTTAATGTCACTATAAAAGTGTAAAACCAAAACATATTTGAAAATGATAATTATAAAAGGAATTAAGAGCATCTTAAAGGGATTATCTGATAACAGTTATAAGCACATACATAATTGATAAAAAGCTGCTGATGGTGGCTGGACTTTGTAAGTAACCAACAGTAGAAGCTTAGGGAATAAGTTCCTGCAAAGAGTTTACAGAACACTATTCCTGAGCATATGGTCTTGTACCACTTATGAAACAACGTAACACACTGCCAACGCATCTGACTCCCACCATTTGTAAGGATTCTGTGTGGCAAGTTGAGCACATGCTTCTTTCCTCCTTGACATCTAAAGTGCCACACAGTGACTGAAATGATCTATCTCGAAAATAATAGATCAGAAACAGGAATGGGAAACAAACAAAAAAGAGTACCAATATCTAATCAGAAATTTTGAGGAATTCTGAAAGATGGATGTAATCAGGACCAAAACTTTGGAGAAATAATTGGGCGAACTTAAAGCTCCAACATGCGGGCAAAAACTATTACAGACTCGTTAGGTAAATATGAGACCGATCAACACAGCTGAGCATGTGGTGTCTTCCCGAGCAAACTGCAGGGACATGTGTACAGAGGGGACAGCTGAGAATGTGGGGTGTCAGCCTGGTGGGGCAGAGCAAGGACCCACAAACAACGTGACAGGCCCACACCCCCAAGCTGTGACCCCTGCCTCTCTCATGCAATCACTGGAGACAATGTACAGAAAACAGAATAAGCTGACAGCAATTCACAAACACAAAAATAAGTATACAACTAAAAATCACCAATCATTTCAGGAAAATCAATAAGAGAAGCATAAAATTTAATGGGCAATAAAATTAAACCCCTAGTAAGAGAGTTACTATTGCAAAGGTAAAAATAACTTTGAATAAAAACAATAGTATCGTCAGAGACACTTGAGAAGATATATCATTCAAAAAGAAACAGTTAGAGATTTAGAGATTAAATATTTAAAGGTAAAATAAAGCACTTAATGGGCAGTGAATAAAAGAAGGGACATAGGTGAAAACATAATAAATCCAGTGTTTGAACAGAATTGTCTCAGAAAACTTTGAGTTTTCCCCAATGAGTTTGCATCTAAAAGAAAAAGTATCCAATGAGCATGATATTTTTATAAGCAATACTGGCTGAAGAAAGGCAATCCATCGATATTTTCAAAATAAAAAGGGAAATGATCTTGAATCACGAATACTGTACTCAAGATAGTTCCTTAAGAGGGATGGAAAAGCCACAACCTTACCATCAACAGAAAAAAATCTATATATAAAATTCCATATTATCTCAATGTAAAATGAAGTTGGAGTGATGGGAGAATTGCAGGAAGGCAAGGAACAGTAGAATAGAAGAACTAAATAAAGCCTGTTGAGATTCACTGGATTGACTGCAGAGACTGATTAACTACAATGTATAAGTTTTAATATGGTGCAATTACAAATGGGCAAAGGGCCTGAGTAGACACTTCTCCAAAGAGCACATACAGATGGCTAACTGGCATACAAAAAGATGTTCAATGTCACTAATCATCAGTGAAACAAAAGCACAATGAGATATCATCTCACACCTGTCAGAATGAATATCATCAATAAATCAATAAACAACAAGTGCTGGTGAGGATGTGGAGAAAGGGGAACACTTTAGCACTATTGGTGGGAATGCAGACTGGTGCAGCCACTGTGGAAAGAGTATGGAGATACCTCAAAAAATTAATGGATCTGCCTTTTGACCCAGCAATCCCACTTCTGGGAATATATCCAAAGGAACTCAAAACACTAATTCAAAAGAACACAAACACCCCTATGTTCATTGCAGGATTATTTATAATCACTAAGATATGGAATCAGCCCAAGTGTCCATCAGTAGATGAGTGGATAAAACAACTATGGGACATTTACACAATGGAATACTACTTGTCTATAAAAAAGAAGAAAATTTTACCCTTTGCAACAGCATGGATGGACCTGGAGAACACTATGCTAAGTGAAATAAGCTAGTCAGAGAAAGACAAATACCATATAATTGCACTCATATGTAGAATCTAATGAACAAACTGAACTAACAAGTGAAACAGAGGCAGACTTAGATGCAGGATGACAGCTATGGGCAGGGGTAGTTAGAGGGTACAGAGACTGAGCAAAAAGAAAAAAGACACATGGGCATGGACAACAGTGTGGTGATCACAGGGGGAGAGAGGTATAAGGTTGTAAATGGTAATGGAAAAAAATATAATTAAAAAGTTTTAGTAAGTTTTTTAACACTTAAAAGGTAATCCCTAGAATAACATAAATAAGATATACAAATTCTAAACAAATTTTCAAGGAAAGGGAATGAAACAATTGCCAAGGAAGAAGGGGGAAGAGGGTATAAAGTGAAAGGCTAGAGGAGGCAGGGTAATCATTAGGAAAGCATTTATGAAAAGTCATAAAATAAGAAGAAAGTTAAGTCTAAATATATCAATCTTTATAGTTAACATAAATTTCTCCTATTAGTAGAACATTCCCAGATTGAAAAAACAAAGATATCTAGCCATATGCTGTTGACAAGAGGCAAAATTAAAGCAACTGAGTAAATTTGAAAATAAAGTACAGAAAAATATAGCAAAAAAAGTATTTTTGCAAAATCATGCGCTATAACAATATTGATAGCAGACAAGACAGAATATACAAAACAAATGGATTAAATTAGTATACTCATTAAAATTAACATTAAAATCCACCAAGAAACTTAATAAGCATAAGCTACTTTGCACCAAATAACATAGTTTTGAAACATATGAAACTGCTGACACCAATAAAATGAGAAATTATCAAATCCATGGTGATAATGGGAGAGATACATTGCACAGACATCAACAAAGCAAGCAGACAACTAGTAAGTACAGGATATGCAGGCTTGTATATTAGAGTTAACATTTTAATCTAATACACAAATTAATATGTATTTTTCAAGTACATATTTAACATTCACAAAAAAATTGACCACAGATTAGGCCACAAAGAAAATCACAATATTCAAAATCACAGAAATATTCCGTTACTTTTTCTGAACACAATGCAATTAATTAGAAATAAAGAACAAAAGGGAAAATAAATAGTTTAGCCATGAAGCTTAATAAGAAAATCAAAACTGAAAATTCATAAATAAATATGTGGCCCTGAGGACATGACATTTTAAGACCCAGGAGTTGCAGTCAAATCAATAAATACATGAGAGAAAATGTAAATATACATGTACATACTGGAAAAGAAGAAAGCTTCAAAGTAATATGAGTTCGACATTTAACTGAATCTAGAAAAGGATCACAAAGTACAGAGTAAGAAGGGATCAATGCGGACAATGGACCACCTATTCTTTTCTTCAAGAAACTTGCAATGTACAGACCATGTGTTGAGTTGAATCAAGTAAAACTTAATGGAAAATTACATTCGAAATCACCTGACGAGTCCCGTGTGGGTTATGTTCTCATGCATTTTTCATCACCAGGAACAGCTTGCGAATGTCGCACTTTACCATCACCCTCCTGAGCCCAAGTTTTAAATAGAAATTTTAAAACCTATATTAAACTTCAGTATAAAATGTTCTTCAATGGGGAAAATATTGTGTTCACAGTTCCACTCTAAATTATTTAAAATCAGAATGAGAAGTCTGTATGTTTGCTTTGGTGTTCCTTTACAAATAAATCCAACTTATCCAACAAAAAGCAGCAACAGAAAATCACCTCTTTATTCATATCATGATAAACTGCTAATGTATATGTATTTAGACCAAGTACAAGACATGCTCATGAAAAATTTGTAAGAGAGTATTTTCTCTGCCAGGAAGGCACAACAAATTTTCTAAAAATTATTCACTCTTCATAAACTGCTTTACATCATAGAGTTGATGTGATCATTTTGAGGCACAGACCATACCACATTTATGACTTAAAAAAAATGAACTGAGGGAATTAGAAAAACAAGGGGAATATTTTAAAAAACCAACTCTATTTATTCACAAGAAAAATCAAGTAAGAGAAAATGCTAATGGCACAAAGTAGTCTATTCATCTAATTAAATGGATTTGGATGCATTGACTGCCATGGTTAAAATACATTCTATGAACTCTATGATGGCAGAAAAATTAATATTTCCCCACCTTTGGTGGTCATACAATCAATGTTAATTGCCCTGCAAAACTGATATGTAGACATTATGGAAATACACTGTAACTTACAGATCAATTATGCTAGCTCCACAGCAAGAACTACATACATATAATGCCTCTCTAAAAGTTGTTCCATTCTGCAAAAGAATAGGCTTATGGAATAGGACAAGTCTATGAGACAGTCTGAGCTTTAAATGTTAAGATCCTTATAAAGTCAGTCTCCTACCTTAAGTAAGCACAAAGGTTCTGATCTGTTATTGTTATGTAAATAAATAAGGAATCCAAGTGCTAAGTCCTTACAGAGGCCAATAATAAAACCCTTCCTATGAAATGAGCAAAACTAAGAATAGTTCAGAAGGAGAGGTCTTCTTTTGTTTAATAATTAAAATTCAAGTCTTTGATTCGCCTTTTTTCCCCTTGCAACTTTATTAAATCACAACATTTAAATAAAGATGCTAGATCAAACCAGTGTGTTGTCAACCCTGAACGTCATCTTTGATGCTGATGTCAGGTGTATGCATGGGTGGGAAACAGCTTCATGGGGCAACCATTCCCTGTTTTTCACTCTCCTACTTTCGTTTGAGATAGCACTTTAGAGAACTGGAAATACAGAGGGCTAATCAGCAACTACTGACAGACACTAACTGCATAGAGACATGGAATTTAATGAGATAACGTAAAGGTTCAGAGAATTGTCAATTGTCTGGACCAGTGGAGGGGAACATTGGCATGGATAATAAAAAGGCAAAGATAGTATTCCAGCTGAACAGTGTTTGCCACCCTGACCTTGCTAGCCCTAGTTCATTGTGCAATCAACAAAAACTAGCTAATATCCAACATTTACTGTGTGCCAGACTTTGAGCTAATCACTTTAAATACACTAACTAAATTCAGTCCTTGCAATACCACCCTGAGGTTGGTTCTGTTAGGATCCATGCTTGAATCTGAAAAAATTAAAGACTGAAGAAATAAATTAATTCATCCAAGATCCACAGTGAATGGCAGAGCTAGAATTCAAGCCAAGTTAACTGGAATCAAAAACTGACTTTTCTTTTCTGCCAGTATTACATTGGTAGAATCATAATGAACACCTACCTCCCACCTAAAAGGAGGAAACACTAAATGATAACTAAGTCTGTCACCTACTGAAACCTTATTTCTACAAGCAGGGATGAGTTTTGAACTGTATATTTAAAAACTGCATGAGTATACCTCTGTGTTCACTGTAATGATACTGGGATGTGACTACAAAAACATCCATAGTTTCATACTGAATTCACTGAAATAGATTTTAACCTTTGTACATAACCCCTTGATTAAGTCTGTTGATGACCCCTAACTTGCAGGAAAACCACAAGAAAGAATCACCACTCTATTACATTATACTGCAATTGTGAGAGTGAGTGTGGGGATAAAGTGGGAAGGATTCCATCAGAACTCCGTGACCTCATTAAACAACCAGGATTTGGAATGAGAGCTACCTTGCCTAATTTCTCTACTGCCTTTGATCTCCAGAACAGGCTCTATCATCCCGCGTTTCCATTAAACACAGCCACACTAAGGTCATCCATAGTTGGATGGGTAACTTGGTTACCAAACAGATCTAGATGCTAGACAGAGGGACAGACCCAAGCACTATGCATGGTGACAACCTGACCAGGGGACTTGGTTCTATCTGGGAATTACCTCGTCCCCATAAGAAGAAGGCAATATCAAGATGAGACCCCCCAAGGAGAACCATCTGAGAATGGAAGTGGAACCCTCATTTTCAAGTTTGCACCTTTCTCCCCTCTCTCTAGACTGAGCTTGCCTATCATGGGATGTGGGGTTAAGGGGGCAAGGTTTGGGGAGGGGGGTGGTGATAGAAGGAAGTAAATTTTGAGGAATTTTTGGAATGTATCAAGGACAATAATCTCAATACGAATACCTGAACAGACATTCTCTTTAAACTCAGATTACAACAGCACAGCTCAATAAAATCCCGTCTAAACTGGGCCAACAGACAGGCAGGCAGTCTCCAACAGCGACTCCCAGGCCCACTACTGACGAGCACAGCTGGCTGGAGGGGGCGGCAGAAAGAGGGGAGGGAAAGTCTGTCCTGTAAGTGAGAATACGAACACTGCCCAGGGATCAGGCCCAGGAAGAGGAGGCACTCAAAAAATGTCTGAAACAAATAAGCCTGTCAAACACCTCTTGAAATATACCAATTTAGATAAAAATCACATTCTTTACAGTTTGCCTGAATTTTAGAGCACCACTGCCTGGGCAAAATCAGGAGGAACAGGTAAATGTAACGGTCACTGAAGTCAGGCAGTCTTGGTTCCGTGACGCTAGTCCCAGCTCCTAACACAGATAATGGCCAGTGTGTGAGCAGCAGAGAAGGAGGTACAGAGGCGGGAAGACACGGTGTGTGTAACGGTTTCTACAACAGTTTTTATAAGTGTTAGAATTGGGCTTTGTATGTTAATTTCATGACTTGCTATTTAGGTAACTCTCATTTTTTTGTAGTAGTTCCATTGATTCTTTCGGATTTACCAGATACATCATTAAAACTCCACTTACTTGGCTTTCATTATCTGTAAAGATATTATTCAGCTCCTTATTCCTCCCCGCCCCCACCCTGCCCCCATGGTTTTCTATGGGATTCAACCAGTAACTTTTCTACTGGTTGTTTTTAAGTAACCTGAATTTTTCTGTAGTTTAAGAATAGAGGCGTGTGGCCTCTATTCTTAAGTGGCCATTACATTTACCTGTTCCTCCTGATTTTGCCCAGGCAGTGGCACTCTAAAATTCAGGCAAACTGTAAAGAATGATTTTTATCTAAATTGGTATATTTCAAGAGGTGTTTGACAGGCTTATTTGTTTCAGACATTTTTTGAGTGCCTCCTCTTCCTGGGCCTGATCGCTGGGTAGCCTCTGAATTTTTCTGTAGTTTAAGAATAGAGGCGTTGGCCTCTACTCCATAAAGCTCTTCCAGCTTTATGGAATAAACGACTTTATTTCCATGAAGTTTAAAAAAAAGAGAAAGACAATCTAGCACACACTATCTTGCCCCATCTGCTTCTCTCAACACTCCCTTCTGGGCCTTCTACTTCCTTTGTCCCTGGCGGACCTGCCCGGCTTGCAAGTCTGTCTCCCCCAGCACTTCCTCTTCGGCGCAGGGCTGTGTCCTGGAAGGGGCACCAACTGGACAGTCTACAGAAGTCACAGGAGAAAGACCAGCAAACCACATCATGGTCTCCTTGCACTCATCCACTCAAAGGAGCCATCAAAGTCCCATCTCAGTGGTTGTCCTTGTCCTAAGAATGGCCCGACAAGCTGCCAGTATGCCTCACCAATGCAAATGTGGAAGTTTCCTGGCTCTGAGGGTAGTCACGAGCCCCTTGCCTTCCCTGACTTTCCTCCCTCACACTTTCAGGTACCACACAGCTCTTAACACTGTTCACGGTTTGTTTCCCTCACCACTGTTTTAAGGTTCATGGAGATGCCTTGTCTGCTATACAAAGTGGGGCAAGCGTAGGTTTATAGTTGTATGGGGAAACAGAGTTTATTCTTGTATTATTATTAACTATTGTGTTGTTTCCCATATGAACAACAGCAAACCCACTTTCACCCCGCCCTCTGTTTGTTGTCAATGTTATCCATTGCTCTGGTTTTACTATACTGGTTGCTCAAATTATACGAGCTCCTTCAGAACCTATGCCGCTATCACACGCCCAAAACCCTCTCCCATTTGATCTTTCAAGCTATGTTCAAGCATTACTTTAATAAAAATAAAATTTAACTTTAAAGATAGAAATACAAAGAACATCAGACCTAAGCCTCAACTTTTCTTAATAAGGATTTTAAATCTTTATTAAAAATTAAAAATAAATATTGAAACCCCTTTGTCATTTATACTAGAGGTACTCTGACTTTTAAAACTACATAACCCCCAATAGCAACAAGCATACCCAGGACCCACATCCTAGCTTCTATATACCATTTTTCAATCAGTGGAACCAGAACTGATTCTGAGTGTGGGGCTTGGAAAGTATGATATAAGCCAAGACTGTTCCGCAGGGCCAGGAAGCAAGGACGTGTTCAAAACACAAAGGGATAAAGACACCTCAGAAAGACACAGAGCTCCCAATGACCAAAGCAGAAATAGTCTGAGCAACAAACAAAATGAAACAGCAGTATATTACAACTAGTATTGCAGATAAAATACAAGACTAGTTAAATTTATATTACATTTAAATAGTGAATAATTTTTAGTGTAAGCATGCCTCACTGCAATACCTGGAAACACTAATTTCTCTATTATTTATAAGTTGACATAATAATAACAAAGTTAATATATAATAAAAATATGTAATTCTCTTTCCATAATACAAGCTTAATCATTCACAACAGCTCCTTTCATTTCTTCTAAATGACACTGAACCTAAGTGCTCTCCCAGGAGTTAGTGCTAGAACTCGACGTAGATGGGTCCGCCTTGCCGTCACAGAGAGGATTATGGGGTCAGTTTGGGGAAAACCAGATAATCAATTCTCCTCACAGATGTTTTACATTACCAATATTTATTTCAGCTTCATTAGCACAAAATGTGACACAAAATTTGTGCAGTGTTGTACAGTTTAATTAAATTGAATTGTCTAGCAGTGACATTTCTTGCTCTGTTTGGCTCTCGTGGAAATTAATATTTAAAACTTGTGAAATGGCATGATTTTCTTAGGAAGATGACAGAGTTAAAATTCCTTTAGCATACACCTCTTACCTTTTAAGAGCATTTGTTCAAAAGGTCCTTAAGCGTAAGTTAAATCTGAAAATTACTTAATTTAGAAGATCGTGAGGATTCTTTAATAATGTTAAATGCGGGCCAGTCTTGGAAATATGGGTTTCAGTAAAAATTTTACAGTCAAAAGCAGCAATCACCTCAGATCTTTATACCTCTAAGGGTCAAAAGGCAAGACTTGATATGGTTTGAATTTAGAAAATTCTATTATAATGAAAAGGATTTCTCTTTAAGAAGATTCAATGTCTAGCTCTTACATTTTTAAATACTTACACTGGAAACAAACTGAAATAAGACAAGTGAGCACATTTTAACATTCATTCCGAAATGACTTTCTTCATAAACTTGCCAAATTCAAAACTATCCTTACTGTCTGCACAACAAAGTTCAGTATCTTCTCCAAGGGTCTGAGATACCAAAGGGTTTTCAATTATAAATTCCTCTAACTGAAAACAAGTAGAAAAAAAATTATTTTTCCAAAAATAATTTGAATCATGTCTCGTTTGCTTGCTGGGTGCATCTGAATAGAGTCTGCACATAGTTTGCTCAAGTACACAGTCTCTCTTCTAAGACATTAAACCACCCTGGGACAGGATGCATCACAATGCACTGACAGAGCCACCTGCCCTCTTTTAGCAAAGCATGCTACTCCTCTAAGAGGGCTACTCCTTCTGTTTCCCCACTGATAATGGAGGCAATTGCACTTACTGAGCTGGGGCTAGAGTGCCGCCTAACTTTAGGAGACTCTTTGCCAGTAGAGGACGTCTTGAAGTTAATGCAAGCATTGTTCTCTGAGTGGACCCTCTTTACTTGATTAGTCGGTTTCTCAAATGGGTCAAAAGTGCTCTGTGTCCTCTGAACCCTGACTTTTTTATCCTCAGGAATTGTGTCCAGGGGTTTGATCACTGAGTCCATTCCCTGGCAGTTCCGTGTAGACATCTTTGTGACACATATCTGGGGGAAAAAAGAAAGAAAGAAATTAAACTCAGAACTCTCCCTTGAAACTTTAACATCAAAAACATGCTGATTTTGCTATTCCCTTAACTTCAGGGAACACTCAAAAAGGCCACATTCTAAAAGCTACACCAGGTTCAATCACAGAGGCATTGAAACAGGGAGCAGGCTGACAGCCGTCAGGAGGGAGGTGGGGGCTGGATGCAGGAAGGTGAAGGGATTGACCAAAAAACCTATACACACATAACTCCTACACACAGACAACAGTGTGGCGATGGCCACGGGGAAAAGGGGGTGGGGGCTGGGTGGATGTGGGCAAAGGGTGAGGATGGGGACATCTGTAATAGTGTTAACAATAAAAATAAAGTTTAAAAAAGTTCCTCATACTTATTTTGCTCATACTCACTTAGGGCTGATACTAAAAATGTATCCCTAAAACAGGAAACTTAAGGCCTCGACTGCTAATGCCCCAGGTGGTTCCTGAACTCTGTCACATGTTTTACCATCTGACTGCCAAGTGAGACAGACTATTTCTGAATTAAGAAGTTGGATAACTTGCCTTAATAAAAAAATCAGTTGAGCTAAATTTTAATTCATGGATCATCTAGAAGCAGTTAACACAAGCTAGAGAAAAAGATTATGTTCTTCAAAAGTTTTATTCTCAAATATGAATGTTTAAAATCAGTCTCATATGGTACATTTACACAATGGAATACTACGCAGCAGGAAGAAAAAAGGAGCTCCTACCCTTTGTGACAGCATGGATAGAACTGGAAAGCATTATGCTAAGTGACATAAGCCAGACAGTGAAAGACAAATACCATACAATCCCACCTACAAGTGGAACCCTAACCAACAAAACAAACAAGCAAGCAAAACAGAACTAGAGACACTGAAACAAAGACCAAATGGACAGTAATGACAGGGGATGGGAAGAAGGATAATGGGGGAAAATAGGGGAAGGGTTGTCAAGGAACATGTATAAAGGACCCGTGGACAAAGCCAAAGGGTATAGAATTGCGGGTGGACAAAGCCAAAGGATGGGGGGGAGGTAGGAGTGGTGGGGGGAAAATGGAGACAACCGTACTTGAACAACAATAAAATAAATAAAGAAAAAGAAAAAAAGAAAAAGAAAAGTTCTCTACAGAAGAAAAACAAAATCTGTCCCCATCTTGATTTCACGCCCAAACTGGAATGGGACATATTCAAAAGCTAATATGGTTAAAGATGTTGACATTTTAAAAAATAACGTTTTTTTTAAATACCAAAAATAATGGATAAAAAGGAATAATACTATAAAAGAAAAACATTAACTAACACATTTTAAGATTTTGGTACATTTCTCCACTAAACCCCTACCCCTTCCCAACTTCTCCACTCGCTCTCTGCCCGCACAGCCCGCCCCACTCTCTCAGCTCATCTCAGTCTCTCTGGCTTTTGCTGCTAGTTTTCTGCTTTAAGTTCTAACTCCTTCATTCTCCCTATACTCCTGAGACTTTATTGTTCTTATTAAATAACTTGATGGCCTCTAGCTTGTCTGTAAAGCAAGGAAGCTTTATCATTCCCTCTAGAGAAAAGATAACTCTGAAATTGCTTTTTAAGTTTTTTTCTTCTTGTGAAATTTCCACACCCCTATTTAAAAACACAGGGAAAGAAGATATTTCAGATATGTTTGTTAAAGTAAAACTATAAAGTGTCTGAGATCTATATGTGATTCCACATGGGAACTAACATATCTGTGTTTATGAATAGATATCAGTAGATACGGACCAAAGTAAAACTATGAAGTGTCTGAGATCTACATGTGATTGATTCCACATGGGAACTAACGTCTCCGTGTGCATGAATAGATATCAGTAGATACGGACACACCTGCAGACAGGTACGGACACAGACACAGACATCTGCGAACATACGTCTGAGCTCCGTGAAACGTACGGAAGGAAACACACTAAACTCTGTGTGCTATTCAGCATTAACTCAGTTCTAAGAATGTGTCTTAACTACTCGGCCCAGATTGGACTCTAACTAAGTCAAATGGGAAGGGTATCATCATTTTTTTTATGAGAGCAGAAAATAGAGGCCTTTAAAAGACACAGTCCTCTACTCATAATCAAAAACTCACAACTTATCACCAGGAGATTAGAGGCACTAGGTATTTCTAAGGGTTTATGTGTCCTTAAGGAAGTGAAAGTAACACTCAATACAGGTAATGTGGATGTGAAACCACCCACATAACTGAAACAACTGAATTATGATTATAAAATATAAACACATGGGCCTGAGAAGTCAATGAACCCCAAGCACAAGAAATACAAAGAAAACAACACAAAGGCAAAACCAATGTTGAAGAAAATATCTTTAAAAAAAGCTGGGGATGGGGAGGGAAGTACTTCAAAAGATAAGCATGACAGCAAATATTTGGAAACTAAATAATGCAAAAGGAGAATCAGAAAGTATCTTGACTAAATGTAGATAAAACAAAATATTGAAATGGCAGGATGCTAAAGTAGTACTTAAGCTGTAGAAAAACTATAGTATGAAGTGCACACAGAAGAAAAGATGAAAGGTCTCAAAGCAATGAGATTGTACTTTAAAGTACCAGAAAAAGAAAAGCAATTGAAGCCTCAGATAAGCACAAGAATGAAAATAATGACTAAATATCAGAGTGGAAATAAATGAAATAGAATACAGAATACCAATGAAACCAAAAGCTAGTTTTCAGAGAAGACTTAAAAAAAAAAAAAACATACAGCTCTAGCCAGATTGATAAGATAAAAGGTAAAAATATATATATTGCCAAGGTTAGAAATGAAAGCAGTGACTTCACTACAGAGTCTACAGATATTGGGAACAACCTTATGCCAATAAAGTCAGCAACACAAATGTAACAAATTCCTTAAATGACAAAAATTACTGAAGCTCACTCAAAAATAATAATAAAAATAAAAAAAAACAGAATAGGCCAATGTCTAGTAATAAACTTAAATCTTAACAAAAAACCTTATGAAAAAGAAAATTCCAGGACCAGAGAGCATCACTGCTGAAGTAAACCAAACATTTAAGGAACAAATAATACCAATTCTGCAGAAACTCTTCCAAAAAACTGAAGAGGAGGGACTACTTCCCAACTCGTGATAGGAAACGAGCATCATTTCAACACCAAAACCAGACAAAAACATTACAGGAAAACTACAGACCAATTTCTCTTATAAATATAGATGCAAAAATTATTGGCACATTTTTAACAAATTGAATCCAATAATATATAAAAAGGATAATAAATCATGAGAAAGTAGTGTTAATCCCAGGAAGGCAAGGTTGACATTCAAAAATGGGTAATTCATCATTTTCATGTACAGTGGGAGAAAGTCTCACAAACTGCTCCCCATGTTGGCCACTTTCCAAGCTTTCTCACCCTTATTTAGTCCCCAGATCTTGAGTGCAAGCTGCACCTGTTGACCTGTACCCAATAAATCGTGCATGGTGGAGATCCTGGGCTACCGCTTCTGGGAAAAGATTAGAAATGATGACCACGACTTGTGCTTTGGTACTCTCCTCCTCTCGGTCCTTCTCTCTGAGTTCTCTAGTCTGGGGGAGCCAGTTGCCACAGCAGACGGCAGCCCCATGGACAGGCTCATGTGCACAAGGACTGAGGCCTCGAACAATCACGTGAGTTGTGCCCGCAAGTGCCAGCACAGTCCCGGCCTTCTGCTTGAGGCCAGGAGAGACCCTGAGAGACCCTCACGAGAGACCCTGAGCCAGAGGCACCCCGCTCAGGAGCACCTAGATTCTAATTCCACAGATAATGTGAGATAAAATAAATATTTGTTGTTTTAAAGATGCTACATTTTAGGGTAATTTTGTATGCAGCAGCAGATAACTAATACACAGATCCTTTAAAAAATCATATGATCATCTCAGTAGACTCAAAAAAAGCATATGACAAAATATAGCATCCATTCATGACAAAAACTAAACACATTAAGAAACAGAAGGAAATTCCCTCAACCTGATAAAGGGCATCTACAAAAACAAAACAAAACAAAAAAAACCTACAGCTAACATAAAAGTTAATGGTGAGAAACTTAACATCTTTTACCGAAGAAGAGGAACAAATCAAGGATGTACACTCATCACTTTGATTCAATTGTTGTATTATAACTTCTAGACAATGCCACAAGGCAAGAAAAAGGAAATAAAAAGCATTCGCATTGGAAACGGAAAAAAAAAAAACCTTTATTCACAGAAGACCATTACAGTCCATGTAGAAAATCCAATGAAATCTACCAAAATAAACCAAAAAGACCACTAGAATTAATGCATAAGTTTATCAAGGGTGTAAAATACAAAATCAATATGCAAAACATCATTTGTATTTCTAAATACTAGTCACAATCAGAAAAACACAATTTACAACAGCTTCAAACAGTATAAAACATTTAGTGATAAATCTGACAAAATATGTGCAAGATCTATACACAGCAACTACAAAACAAGGCTGAAAAGAAGTAAAAATTAAAGGGTGAAGAACAAAACACAGGAAGCAGTGCATCATGGATCTTTCAATTTACCAAGACACTCTCAGAAAGAAGCTAATCTCTCTGTTTGAGCCATAAATATTGTTTCTCACTTAACCTGAAAGAAGACTTACATATGCATACATAAATCCAAAGAGGTGATAAACATGTATAGAATATACAACATGGAATAATGTGAGGATGGAACTGACACATAAATGATGGGAAAGCAGTGATCATGGTCTGACCTCAACTCCATCCTTAAGAACAGCACAAATCGCACAGAAACAGCTCTTGGTTTTGCCAAGAAAAATGCGATACATTCTTCTGTTTGTTTGTTAGTTTTATCTTATTTTTACTTATTTTCTTTTTTATTAAACTTATTGGGGTGACACTGGTTAACAAAATCATACAGGTTTCAGGTGCACAATTCTGCAACACACCACCTGCACGCTTCATTGTGAATATACTATGTTCTATTCAACCCCCCATTCTTTTTTTATTTGAGGTGTTTGAGCTCTCTTAGTAAAATGGGCTTCTTTTTTAGATAGAACACTTTTTTTCCTCTTTGTCTAGGAAAATACATGGTGAACATTTTTTTTCTAGATATATGGGGAAGTTTTCACTATAAAATATAAATGTGCAGCACATGTACACTGACACAGGCACAGCACAAAATATGAACAAGGGCTCAATGACAAATGTGACCCCAACCTGTCAGCTGAGAAAAGAAGAGCTAGAAGGACACCGTAAAGTGAATAGAACGAACCTAATTCTTAACCAGTTCATGAAATCGTATAAACTCATGTAAGCCTTTTGTTTGCTGCCCTTCCTGCTCTCAATTCTGACAAAACTGAGACTCACAAGGCTGTTAACTTTAGGAGACAGAGATACTCCAACTGAAAATTGTGATAACTCTCTGAGTCGGTACAATTTAAGCAAGGGAAACTGTAACAGAACCTACTGGGAGTAAACCCTCATCTCCTTCCTCATGCCTTATATTAAGGGTCCTAATATTAACGTTTTTTCAGTCAGGTTAGCCTCTCACTTGATGGAGCGGACACTGGCACACTTGATAATTGTAAACATTCAATAAAAACTATGCAACAGCCAAAAACTGGCTTGTCTAAGGTATTCTACATTAAGACAGAGCAGCTTTTTTTTATTTTAAGAGGAAAATGCATTTCAACAAAATTTTCTAAATTTAAAACATTTCCCACAAACATTTGTAAGCATTTCACATGGATCAGTTTTATCATCTCTTAGCAAGTGACAAAATACAAGTAGAAAACAACCATTAACATAAAATAAACTTCTTAGAAACAGTATACTTATATGAGAACGTGCCTATGGTTGTGATTTTACTACATTCAGAAACATATATCTTGCTAGTTAGTTTCTAGTTCATATACAATTTTTAAAATATATCACCACCCCACAGTGGTTTCTTGGCACCATGTTCTCCTGGCACCCTGTCAACAGGACACATTCCAGATGCTGTGTCCTCCCGCCCAGCTGCACGCAGGCAAAGGCGTCCACATTATTGCATGCACCCTTTCCCTACAGTGTCTTGCTCAGTGCCTGGCCCACAGAAAAGCTCAATAAGGTTCTCTGAATTCATTAATCAGATTTAAGAACATTCACTCAAATTAGTAGTTTTCATGCTCTCTTGCTCAAAAGGGCAAAAACTCTGAAACATTACCCAAAAGCAATTGTCCAAAAACAATAAGCATATATACACACATAAAATGCTATCAACAAAAGTAAGATTTTTTAAAACCACAAGCTGACTATGATCAGCAGAATTCTCACATGATACCCAATGTCCCCCATCTTTGAATAATCCTCTCCCCTCCAAAATGAATATGATGATGAGATAGAACTCCCACGATTATATTACATCATGTGATAGAGCGAATGAGATTGTCCTGGCTGGGCCAGACCTAATCAAAAGAGTCCTTTAAAAGCAGTGCGTTTTTCCAACTAGCCACAGAAAAGAAGAGAGATGTCACCTGGCTAGCCTGCAAGAAAGCAAACATTTCATGGCGTAGTCTATAGAGCAGTCCCTAGGAGCTGAGAGTGGTCACTGGCTGACAGCCAGCAGGAAAATGGGGACCATGGAACTACAACTACAAGAAAGTTCTGCTGACAACTAGTGAGCTTGTAAGGAAATCCCAAGTTCCAGGTCGGAACCACAACCACACCCAATGCCTTGATTTCAGCCCAATAAGACCTGGCGGAGAGAAATGCCATGCCTGGACCTCTAAACTATAGAAACTGGGATAATAACCTGGTTGAGCTTGTGGTGGTGTGTCACGCAGCAATAGAAAACTAATACACTCGCCTGAATACAGTGAAATTGCTTGAAGCACTTTGATATTTGAGCAGAATGTTCTTAGGAACATGTTGCAGATACCACTTTCTGAATTTGATACACTGTATCAGATCCAGGAGAAAATAAGGATGACTCTAGGACCACTATCAATAAACAACCACACACTGAAACTTTTCTGCCTGGCCTAACTTCATCAGCATTATAAAGCTTGGGACTAAACTCTGCCCATAATTACCTTCATACACGATTTATGCTGGTCTCCACTTGGTCTGGAGTTTACGTGAATAATACCTATATCGGCATCTGCTTTGTGCATGCATCTTCATCCAGGAAAGTAATCTATACTTGAGTTTTCCACATAGGGCAAAGTGACTGTTCTGGAAAAGTTTCAAGTTTCCAATCTTTGAAACAAACAACTTAAACGTGACCTGGTCATCTCTGTTAACCGCAAACACAAGAGAAAGCAGAATCCAAACCCTCCATAAAGATCCAAGAAAGGAATCAACCTTGTGTCTGACCTCATGAGCTTGTCAGGCAACTCCCCCAGCAGACCCCAAATTAGATAAAGCAAGGTTTGGCCTACAGAAGAATGAGCGAGGTAAAAAGTAAGAATCGTACTATTTCCCTCAGAAAGCTGCAATTTCTGGCAGCTTGTAGAATAAAACCATTGAAGTGTCCAGGGTACATGAAGAGAAGAGTGAGTGGACTGGAGTTCTAGCAATGAAAGAGGATTCTAGAAACCAGATTATGCACAAGTGCTAGGCCCTGCTGCTCAATCTTCACTTGAATCTTTCTTTGAACCTGTTGGCAACCTAAAGAAACTTTTCCCTTCCTCAAATAGAATCTTTCTTTTCACAAGAAATGCTTATTATGGTTGGTGCAGTAGAAAGCCTGACAACGGATAAAATCTCATAAGAAAGAAAAGGGCAGAAGCATGGTGTGTCCAGATGGAAATAATTAATGGGAACCTCTAACCTCAGAAAGGCAGCTTTTTCCAACCACCAAACAGTAGCCCTTTGATCCACTTAGTGACTTTCGTGTACATCCCCAGTGCCCAGATTTTGGCCTACGTTCCAATTCTCCACTATGAAAAAGAGGAACCCGGAGAGATCCAAGATGGCGGAGGAGTAAGTGGAAGCTACACTAACCTCCTCCCAGGACCAATCTGGAATTACAACTAAATTGCAGAGAAATCATCCTGAATAACCAACTGAACACTAGCTAGAGAGAAGCCTATAACCAAGGACAGACAAAAGAGGAACCCTTGGGAAGTGACCTGATTCCAGTTCACAGGACAGGAAGCACAAAACAGCTGTGAAATAGCCAGCTGTTACCAGAAAACTAGGATCCTTTCCAAAATGTCAGGAACAATGCAAGAAGGACAGAGGAATCTGCCTATCAGGGTTCTCACTGGCTAACCTGTGATTATATATCTGAGTATCAAAAGGAAGATAAAATTATGGTTAAATGGAGCAGGTTGAGGTATTGAAAAACCATGAGTTTGTTATGGTTTCAAGAGAGAAAAGTTAATATAAAGGGCAGACGGCAGTTATAAAGGAAGGATGAATACAAGAGGACACGGTTGGTTCCTGAACACATGGAACTGTGAGCTGAGGATCCCAAGCAGGAACGGTACCAAGAGTAAGAACGGCTGACCCAAGCTGTGGAGAGTGCAGAAAGATGCCACACAGGATGTTCCGGTGATGGCAGACCAGGTCAGTGTAACTCAACGACAGACTAAAGGGTATGTGATGTCAGTTCAGCGATGTTTTACAGAGAATGCATGTATCTGGTGGACAGACACCAGATTGATTGCAAAGAGGACTTAAGTGCAACCATATAAGCATTTTCAAAAGCATTACTTTGGAAATAAGTTAAATTTTAATAACTCTGGGAAATGTAACCCTTAGAAAGAAAACTCAACTCCACTGCTAACCAGTGACTCAGATCTGAATCACTTTGGAAAAAAGCAACCAAGACCCCAATGGTCCGCAACTCAGATCCTATCACCCCGGCTATTCGGAGAAGGCATTGTGTTACTTGTAGATTTGTATACATTACACAACACCAGGATGATTCAAAAAATATTATTCCTGAAACCCCTAGAAGGTATCTAAATAAGTAAGGCTATAATCCTAGGAAGGTATACAAAGAAATACACAAATGATATTAAAATTCATTAAATTGACTGAGTTGGTATTTTGAAATAGGGTAAGAGTAGTTTAGTAACGTGACTTGCAATAATCGTATTTGTGCCTGTTTTCTTTGCTGAAGGTGTCTGAAATAGGTTCACATAATCAGTTACACTAAATTAGCATTTGAAATTAAAGAAATTTAATTGTCAGTAATCACTGCTGAAACGATTGAGAAAATAGTTTTCAGAATTATATTTTTAATAGCTCTCTATATATTTAAGGACATGGGCTCTTGACCAAGTACAAAAGCCAGTGACTGTGGATATTCCAGGCACAGAAGACCCTTGGACATTTCATACACTATCAGCTCTCACTGTCCTTTACACATTCTTTGTCTGTGCCCTCAGCATAGGCACACCCACACCAAGCCATGGACCGACAATTATATTATTCAAGAATCTTCTCAAAAATTGCTCTTGTTGATTGAATTTCACACACTCAGACAAATCCTTTATTAAGAATTCGCCTCAATGACTGTGCATTTATTCTGCTCCAATATTTTGTATACCCTGGGTTGTAATTATTCTTTTAGGGATAGTTTAATCTCAGCAATATGACTGTCTCCACCAAAGGGCAAAGACTGTTTTTTAGCTCTTTATTTTATAACTACCAACAGCATCTCTCCTTTCAAATCTCTGCTTGAAGGGTCTGGTCAAGGTTTTTTATTAATTTATGTGGGTCTTCCATTGGTTTAAGTAGCTTTTGCCGATCATGAGTTCAGAAGAAAACACCTTTGGTTCCTCAGCCCAAAGCCCATCCCAGTAAACAGCTATCCTATCAGCACTGCCTAAAAGCAACAGGCATTCCCATAGTAATAGGAATTAAGGATATACATAATTTCTCTGCGGCTGCATTTTTTCACACTTCCTTGTTCCATTTAGAAACTGAAGTGACAAAATTTACATACGCAACAATGCCTCATGGTATTTGAAGACAAAGAAAAGAAATCATCACAAATACCAAAATAAATTCCTGAATTTCTTTTTTGCCAGTAAATTCAATAGAGGCTAGAATTTTGAACAAGGTTAGAGAGGCACACCCTTGAGTGTTCATCTGATTCAATTATTTTGGTTCACTCTTTATTAACAGGAGTCTGTACTGTAGCTAGCAGACTCAAAATTCAGTAAAAATTGTTACAAATTCAAACAGTGTTGGAGGCTCCAAAAGTCACAGTTTGACCTACAGTTTTAGCTTGGAGCTATGTAAAAGCCAGACAACTGTCTCCCATACTCACAGCAGTGGATTTGAAAGAGCACAACTTAATTAAGTTACAGTTGGCATTCATTTCAAGTGAATTCATTTGGGCTGAAAACTGTCCCTTTGAATCACCCGTTTCCTGGTGATCGGCATTTTACTGAGTCAGAATGTGATCTTCTTCTCTGCCTCTTCACACTCGTCATGAAGGCAGACGCCAGAAAAAGAACTGCTTGAAAAGACTCCAAGTTGACCCACAGAAAACATACATCATGCATCATACATTAAGCTAAGTCACTGTCTTTTGACATTCATAAAAGAAATATGCATCACAAGTCTAATGCAAAAGTGAAACAAGCAAAAAACCCTGACATTCCAACAACCTCTTACACTTGTTTTTCCCTTCACCCATTACCCAATGAGGGCCTGTGGGCTTTTTCCTACTCAGTATCTTCTCTCAAAATCTGCTCCTAATTTAAAAAAAAAGAACAACACTGTCACTCATTTCTAAGTTTTTGAACACTTAAATGAGAGTATTATTTCTGCCAGAATTATTTGAACTTTAACAATATAGAATACAAAGCTTCGTCACTTGTAAAAGAAATGTCAGCCACCAGGGGATGGGTGGACTGGGTATTTGGGGTGGGGGTAGAGATTTCTAATGCCATTGGAATCACAACTCATGACAGCTACCTTCACCTCTAACCTCAACCTGTAAGATCTAAAAGTACGCTGTCCTGCCCTGACCAGTGTAGCTCAGTTGGTTGGCTGTCATCCTGCAAAGTGAAAGGTCACTCGTTCAATTCCTGGTCATGGCACATGCCTGGGTTGAGGGTTTGGTCTCCAGTCGGGGCGCATGAGGCAATTGATCAATGATTCTCTCTCACATTGATTCACTCCCTCTCTTTCTCCCTCCCTTTCCCTCTCTCAAAAAATAAACCAACAAAATCTTTTTTTTTAGTTTTTAAAAAATAAGAGTAAGCTGTCCTTTCTTTGGTTATAGTCTCTTTTTTCTCCTTTTCTCACGTGTGTGTGGAGGTGGCAGTGTGCCTGGCTAAATGGAATGAAGACACAGGATGTGTTCGCTATATGTATACAGAGGGATACATGCATGAGTGTACTTTTACTTCTAGCTACGTTTTATCAGAACCAAGACTTACCCAAAGTCACGCTCAGAAAATTAGCTAACACACAAGCAAGCCTGTTGCTCACCTAAGTCAGAACTAAGTGACTTTAAACAAGTCACTTAACTCTCGGGGTCTCAATTTTCTCATCTGTAAAATGAGGCAGGTGGAGTAAACAGCTCTTAAGATCTTTTACATCCCAAACATTCTATTACAAACTCTAGGCAGTGATTTGCAGCTGGTAAATGATTGTAAACAGATTAACTGGACAAGGGCAGACACATAAATTCACCCTGTGCTTCCTTGTACACTCCATTTCCCTTAGGATCTCAGCATTTAGAACAGCAGCAGACAGGTTCGCACCATGAACACCTTGGATGGTTCAGTCTCTGCGGGTCTCCCTTAACTCTAAGATCCTGGCACTGTGTCTCGGGGCTGGAGTCCTGAGCCTCCAGGCTGAGGAGTTATTTGTGAGCAGCACGGCACAGCAGTGACACTGTAGGACATTTGGCAACCTTGGCCCCGCCTACTTAATGCTAGTTTTGACCCTATGTCATTGCCACTGTTGCAACCAAAATGCCCTGAGAGCTATGTCATTTTTAGATTGTACCTCATAATTTGTCACTTAAATATATGCTGTCTTATACTCTTTTATAAGAACCCTGAAATTTGTTGTCATGCATTTGATTAATTTTACTGGGGTGGAAGGAGGTCTTTGTTTTGCTGTGTCTCTCATGTGTTCCTCATATTTCTATGGCCAGATTGTACACAAAAATCATATCTTCCATTTCTTCAATGTTCTCAAAGCCCAAAAGACAGTGTGAAATGGTGTTCTATTAATATTTACTCAAAAATGGGGTGTTCAACTTACAATAAGCCTTCCCCTTTAACTAAACACAGGCCATTTTAGAAACACTCAGCCCTTAGAAGACCACACAACAATGAGGTGCCTCCCAAGCCTAGATCCTTTCCAGTCAATGAAAAGGCTTCCCCGGCTGTTCCCACTCACCAGAATTCAATGTCTATTATTGTGAGTCAATTGAAAAATGCTTATTTTTCTACTGACCGGTTTCTTTGGGGTCTGACCTAATTTTATTTAAATCCCGAATCCATGGCTAATGGACACAGCTGAATGCAGAACCCTTGAGGACATTACATTCCTTTATGCGGCCACTTCAGTGACTGCGGTTTTGTTACAGCCCTTACAGGGCTTCAGAGCTTACTTACCACTGAGAGGCCTAGTCATTGTTTTGCTAACTCTATTATGAAATACTTAGGTGGTCTTCCCAGCAGCTTAAATTTTTAGTGTATATTGTTAAAATAATTTTATTTAGTTGGGTTCTCTTCTGTTATACTTATTCACTTGATATAGATATAAAAGATACAATGTTAATCATAGGCTCCCATAGATAGATGAGTATATTGATGACCTGTATAGGTGTTTCTTTCTCTATGTGGCCTATACAGTTGTTTCAGAATGTAGTTATCTTTGGGGATCAGAATTTTATCTGGAATATTCTCCAACCCCGTGCTGGCCACAGACCAGCAAGGCCTGGCATCACCTGGGATTCCAGGCCTCTCCCCAGCCCTTCCCACAGGTCCACTGAGTCAAAACCCAGATTTTAACAAGGTCCCTGGAGGATGGGTGCGCACATTCAAGGCTTAGGCACAGCGCTCTAAGCTGTGTAAATGACAGGTGCTGCTACCACGGTCAAAGACGGACCTGAGATTGTGAGAAAGGTCAAGTCCTTCAGATGCAGAATCTGCTTTAGTCTCTGGGTACAATGTGGGTGATCATCATTTCAATATTCCTTGGGTAAATATTTCACTCAAATGTCCCACAAAAACTCATGGTAACTTCAAATAATCCTTTAATATAATTCTGAACACTGACACAAAGTTTTTTGATAAGGTACACAAATATGTTTATAGTGGGAGCACCCAATATATTTATAAATTTTTAAAAACCAATAGGATAGAGTGGGTGAGGAACAAAAACAGGAAAATATGCATGGGTTATAACAGCATATGTAACATTACTTCCTGCACAGAAATGCGTGGATTTAGTGGGGAGGTAGGAGGGATAAACAGGGATACATGGTGATGGAGGGAAACTTGACTTGGGGTGGTGAACACACAATACAATATAAAGGCGATGCATTATAGATTTGTACACCTGAAACTTACATAATTTTATTAACTGATGTCACCTCAATTGCATTTATAAATTCAATAAAAGTAAAAGAAATTTATGGATTATATGTTTTAATACAGGAGCATTATTTTGCCATTGGCCACCATATTTGTAAAAACAATGACCACAAAATTATTCGAAGGAGAACTGAATCCAGAATCTTGCTTTGCTCTTTATTTACCAGAGTTTATTTAGTAGTTTTGAAAAGAAATAGAAGGAAGTCACTCCAGGATCCAGAAACAAGATTTTAAAAGGAACTTACACCTGTTAAGAGTACAGTGTATCCTAAAACAGATCCTCCCCTGGGTAGGGGGTGGGGGGAAAGCCTTTTGTCTGCAAGGCATAACTGAACACTCCCAACCCCAGAAAGGACAGAGGATATGAGCCCCTAATCCAACACAAAAGGACACGGCAATGCTGTGGAAGTCTAGGTCACTGTTTCCACTAAAAACTTACTAAATATCCCAAAAAGTTTGAAGGGAAAAAAGAAGAAAATACGTGAGTTCTCTGACCCCACTTGACATCCATAATTACATGCTGGTGAAAATCCCATCATGACACAAAGACAGAGTCAGGAGTGCAGCATTCAGGTCCCCTGGCCACGTGAATACACACTGTTGGGAAGTGTAATAAAGTGGACATCTGTATTGCCTCCCCCACCCATTTGCAGCATGCGGGCTCTAAAGTGGGGTACATGCAGCGAGAATCTCCACACACAACAAGGGAGTGGCTTTGCTGCGATGGCACAAAGCACAGTGGATTCTGACCCACAAAATTCCCGGAGCTGCAGTGGGAAGTGGAATACCCACTCTTGGTAAAGCAGAAGAATCCAGCTACAAAGTGGCTCACACTGCATGGCTGATTAGTCTCTTCATCGAGACACAGCATTCCCTTAAAGCTCTTACCTAGAAAAAAATTTTGTGCCTGCAAATAGGGACTCCCTCCTCCCTCACTGTAGACTTTACAGGTTTAAATATAGATTTTCTTTTCATTAGATTTTCATATTGGGCCCTATTTGAGAAGGGGAAACCAAGGTGTCGTTTTCACCGTGCAGAAGGTGTGAAATAACCTGGCATGGGGAACTGACCGAAATGAACTACAGCAATTTAAAAACAGCTACCATGTCAGAAGCACTCATAACCAATAAACAGATGAGGCTGAACTCAGATTCACAGATGTTTGAAAGGGACAGCACGGTCCAGCACGCTTTCTACTTGCACACATATGCTTAGTGTTTGAGGGGTTTTTTAAACATTATGAGAACCAGAGAAGCTGTCATTTGGCTCAGAGGCTGTGCAAGTAACAGTCTCAGGTGCCTTCTGAAATCTGTCTTGTTTCTCTTCTGAGTGTCACTGCACCACCCATGGCTTCTTTGTACAAAACCAAGCTAGCTGTTCCTTCATACTTATACCTTTCAAATACCCGTAGCTCACTATTCTCTCCCTCAAGTAAGACACAGCATCCAGAAGGCACAATAACATTAAAAATGGAAACTGAAAAGACACTACCGGAGGTACTGACTGATCCATCAGGGCCTGGATTTCTTCCCCCTGGTAACCATATGAACAGCATTTAAAAATAAATATTACAAATATTTTTAAATTCCTTTCCTGAAGGAGAAATAAAATTGTGTACTATCTTCCCACTCTGAAACAGATGGCTATATAAATAAAGACAACTCACAACTCCTCATTTACAATAACCATCTTTTTAATAAAATTTAAATGCATTATCAATGTTTGGAAAATAATTTAGCAGTTAATGTCATGAGTGATGTCACAAAGTTTAAAAGTTTAGTGTTTTTATTCCCATAAAATAAATCTAGATGCAAACCCCACTGAAGAATTCAGAAAAAAAATATAGGGCATCATTCAATGTATGATTGACTTTTGAAGCTCTTAAATTTTTCAGAGAATCATATATGGGTCACTAGCCACAGAGAGCTTATGAAGAGGGAACAATGAACCACGGGGAGAAAATAGAATGCAGCCTTCAGTGCAGCTTTAACAACTGGTCTATCCATTGTAAAGAGCTGAAATTTTAGCAATAATAGATTTGGCAGCAATCCATTAATAATAAAGTCCTGACTGATTTCATGAGGACTGGTTCTATAAACCTTCCCTGTGACGGAGACAAGTCAATAATGAATCCCAACTGAGATGTGCAAGGTGAATGGAGCAGAGCCATGGGACACACACACCCTGCTGCTCGTCTGCCACCTGAAAGGACCCCCCAGTGCTCCAGGAGCATGTCACTGTCATCTTTGTATTTTCAGTGAGATCTCATTTTGCTGAAGGATAAGCAGCGGGGGCAAACTTGTAGCTGGGCAGGGGAAGAAGTTACAAAATCTCTCTCCTTTCCAAACCTGCCAGACAATAAACAGAACACTGGAACATCCTTTCATATCCTCCTCCTATACACGGAAACTCAGGAACATTAAGGAATGTCATGTATGCTCAATCATCAAGCAAACTGGAGGAGGAGCCTGGGCAAGATACACTGCAAGTTGATAGAAAAGACAGATGGGAACGCAAGATTTCTATGATGATGACAATGATGATGATGGCTATTATTGAGCTCTTACATAACAGTTTCTATGAAAAAAATGCTTTATATATAGTTTCTCAATTAATTTTAAAACAAGCCCATGGGGTACTATTATTATCCCACTTTTACAGACGATTACATTGAGGCATATAAGAATTAAGTACCATGTCCAAGGCCATGCAGAGAGTGAACAGAGGAAACAAGATTTGTCCCAGGACCCCGACCACAAAGCCCAAGCTGTTGACCATCAGGTTGTCTTCCCTGGGACTCCTATCCTGAGAGAAATATGCAAATAATAGACCTGATCTACAACACTTCTCTCATTCTTTCTTCTGGTGAAAAAAAAAAGTACTTTTAAAGTGGAGCAAAGGAACAGCTTTGTGGCGTAACGTTTTCTGACCCATCTTCTTCTCTGCTCAATTTCCACCACCCAAATGTCGGCTCCTATCAAAAGTCAGAAATGAAAATCTAAGTAGTATTTGGGGGTGGAGAAGAGAGCACAAGATTGATTGACCAGGACAAGCTGAGGGGACTGGGACAATGAGACACCGCCAGTTGACTCTTCCTCCTGCATACATGTCTGGGTTTCATGACTCCTTTACTAAACGTTAAGAGTCAGCAAATCAGCTAACAGCAGGTCAATGAACAGCTCTGGGAACATTTATTTTGCTTTCTAAAAAGAACTCTCTATCAGAAAAACCAGAAATTTGAGAAAGAGAATGTTATATGATAGAGTCAGGCTGACCTCATCCCATGGAAAACTGCTTAACGTGACACTGAAGCTTACACCCTCTGTCATTCCTCTCCGTCTAACTCAGAGGATAACTGGGGTTTTCAGACTGAGTGTCCACCAAATACAACCACAGGACATGAAAGAAGTTCACAGTGGGACTCGGGAGACTCTCCCATCGGCAGAATGTATGATGCTGAGAAGCCAACGAGGTAATACAATGGCTGAAATACCTGCCGGTTCTAAGAGTCTCTGACTCTATAAGAGAACCTCAACAAGATCAGTCTTTGCTTGTAAAGTTAGATAGAATAAGGTACTAGAAGCAGAGAAGGTGCAATTCAAATGTTAATAGCAACAGAAGCTATAGGCCAGCCTTCCCCTGAATATTTCCCTGGTTGCTGCTCTCCATCAGGGAAGAACTGACATGATAGTGTAAGTAGCCCAATTACCATGCTCAGTTACCAGGCCATGTAAAGAATCCAAATGTAATACATCCATAAATCATTCCCTCAGAGCATTTCTAACCCTCATACCTTGCCCCTGCCCCTGCTCCTGCCCACCAGGTCTTTGTTTTTAGTATCTCTAAATTATCTATTATGGTGTCCATATGGAAACTTGACTTAGTGAAATCATGTAAAGGTAGGGGGACACAGATTGCTGTCTTTTCCATATAAAAAGCAAAGCATACATCAAAAAGGAGTGAAATTCTGACACGTGCCACAACATGAACTTCAAAACCAAGCTAAGTGAAATAAGCCAAGCACAAAAGGACAAATACTATGTGATTCCACCTCATATCATATGAGGTACCTTGACGAGGCAAATTCACAGGCACAGAAAGGAGACTACAGACTACCAGAGCCTGTGGGGAGGGGCACTGGGGAGTTATCATTCAATGGGCAGGGTTTCTTTCTGAGATGAAGAAAAAGTTCTAAAAATGGATAGTGGCGATGGTAGCAAAACACTGTGATGTATTTGTTGTCAATAAAATGTACACTTGAAAATGATGAATTTTATTATGTACACTTTATACTACAACATAAAAATGAAAAAAATCAAAGCATATACTATCTGTTTCACAAGTGGCCAAAAAATTTAAGGTAAATTAAGTGCTCTAAAATTTCTCCACGAAATACTTTAAAAGAAAGTAGACTGTAAGTTCTCTGGGGGCAGGGGCCAGATCTACTTTACTTCCTGGCACACGGCAGCTACACCACTACACAGTAGGCTCTTCATAAAGGTTTGTAAATAAATGAGTAAACGAAAATTGACAAAGCATTCTCCTAAATGGGAAACAGAATATTCAAAAAGCATTAAATTTACTAATTCATTAGAAAGTGTAATGCAGCATATTCCAGAGGAAAATACCAATATTATTATACCTAAGCTCCTTCAGTGCAAGGAAGAGAGGGTAGCTCCTTCACCTGTACTTCCATATGGAATGTCCTACAATTTCTCACCCATGGTAGATGGCTAATACATGTTTGTACAATGAGGAATAAAGAAATGCATGATTGTAAAATCAATGTTATATTATTGCTCTACTGTTTATCCCCCTTTTAAAAATTGCTTACTTTTTGCAAATATACAACTCCTTCTGTCACGGGCCAAAAGAATAAACCTCACAGCTTACACAGAGTGAAGGTAAAAATATAAATAGAACATATCACTCTCAGAAACAGAAGCACCAAATGCAGAGCATGTCCTTTTCTGCTTAGAAAAAGAGTTCATTAAAGAAAAACTTAAAGAACAACTGATATATTAGGAAATTAAAAATAATTTAAAATGTCAAAATAGAAAAAAATCTGAACTCTATTTGGAAGAAAATTCAAATGTTTATTCCCAAAAATCAATGTCCAACCATTACAATAAGCAGTTGAGTATATTCAGAAGCAATATTGAAGGCTCCTCCCCCCAAAAGAAATTCTAGTGAATTTTAATATATTATCAATATTTCTCTCAATTAGCCTATCAAGCAATCAGGTGTCCTTTCTTAAAAACGCCTATGACACAAAGTGATACACAACTGGCTTATGGCCAGCATGCTGCTGCAAGTTCTGATGATGCTCTCCACTAATATCCACTACCTTCATCACTTACATTTTACAGGAGTTACTGAGTTAAACATACATAAGTGGAATGTTTTTAAAGCAAAAAATCAAATGCTGACATCCTTAACATTCAGCACCTATATAGTAGAGGCATCCTAATAAATGCACCAGGACCATGTAATGTAGTAGCCTCACTTTGAACAATATGAAAACATGCCCTTCAACTTCACCCAACCCTACCCACTGTACTCTGTGCCAATTAACAAAGGAAACAGGAATGCAACCTCTGTAGACATATCAAGGTTTACATTTCTCTCTCTCGATTGTTTCTTCTTCATGAGCTGGTAAAGCATTGTTTCAAAGCAGCCTGTCTGCTGCCCCAGTCTTCATGCATGCAGGGGTTCTCCATTTGCATCCAAAATGCTCATGGTCCACTACTGGAGCCAGCACTTCAAGCAGACCTGCATGACAGATCACCACTTCCATACATGAAAGCATAACCACGACAGGTATAACGATGCAAAACACCAGCACACTGACCTCTGCCAGGCAGCACACACTTACAGCAGGTGCATTTCTGTGCCAGAAGGGAACAGGGGGTGGGATGAGCAGGGAGGAAGCCCCAGATCCTTAATATATCAGAGATGTTTATTCCACTCAGATCCAACCCAGCTCATTCACAGGCATCAGTTTACCCAAATGAAAAAAAGTGGTCTCCTGTCCTTCACTAGCTTGACTCAGAGGGCATGCAGCCAAGCCTAGCCAAGCAAAACAATCTGCAAGATCTCTTTAAGCTGTAATAAATAAGACAAGTTTCAGAAGAAATAAGACTCAGCTATGGCAAAGCAGCACAGTCGCGAGACCCTTTCCTCGTCTTATCGCTGCTACTGGTGTTTACAAACTATAAGCAGTAGCCTCCGGAGCCTCAAGAGACTCTCCCATGAGTAACCTCCTGCCAGATCCCTAATTTAAATACCCCCTTGATCAATCTGTGCCGGTTTTGGCAGTTAAATGGAAAGGGATGAGTAAAATGACATGCAGAAAATGAATCCTTTTCAAGTTGTAAATGAGTGAGTCAGGATTCAGACTTGCCGAGATGTTCCAAATTAAAAACCCTGCTCTAATTTTAAGCATGCTCCCTCTTACCGTTCTGTTGTTGTCTCCCTCAGGCTCGGTTCACCTGGAACTCTTTAACATGTCTCTAGCAATGTGTTTGCACCAGGCCAGGCGCATCCAGTAACTGAATTCACATCTTTCTGCACTAGCAAGCTGAAATGGTACGGCCGTACTACACAGCCAAGACAGGGGGAAGCAGAAGAAAAAAAAAAACCCACACACACACATCCCAGAAATTACCCCAGAGAAGCTACTCTTGATGCAATCAGACAAAAAATGGTTCAGAAGAACACAACAGACATGCTAACATCCAGTAGCAATAGCTCTAACAGTTCAATATTTTTTCCCAAAAAAAAATCTAATTTTTTTTTCTCCAGACACGATGGACTTGCCTGTGGAGTTCCCAGGAAGGCAGAGTAACCGGGCTCTGCAGCAGCATTGCAGCCAAAGTAACTGTGCATATGCTGCCCAGGCAATTCACAGCACACTGTCTCTTCAGAGAGATATTGATTTGCAATGCAGGGCTGCTTCAAAAGAATACAGAATTGGAGCCAAACAGCTAATGGTGATTGCATGGAAGGAAAAACATTTAATCAAGGGGATGCACCTCATCATGTTCAATTCAATTTTTTAAAAGCACTGGAGGAAGCCAGTATCTTGAGTGACAACCCCATTAAACAATAATCTGAGGTCCTACAGAAGGCCAAGTTTAGGCTACCATCATGCATGCTGCAAAAGCCACTGAAATGGTTTAATGGGTCTATGTGCATATATTTGTCATAGGCAAATGGGGCATGAGAATTCTAAAATAATAATGCACCAGATACATGAGGTAAAAAAAAGCACAGGTAGCATTTATGAACTAAAATGATAAAATACAGTTATGAACCTGCAGAATTCTTGGTGGGTTAGGTTCATAACACTCTCAAAAGTAAAACAGCAACTCCAACCAGATCTCACTGTCCTTAGGCTAATTGTGTCAAGTCATGCCACATGCTGCCGGGTGGCAGGGAAAAATGCCAAACTACTACTCTCATAGCGACCCCTATGGGAGAGTGGCCAATCAACAATTCCTCCTCGCTTACACAGTCCCTGTCCTCAGAAAACAGAACCACAAAAGGGCATAAATTAGATTAAGACACAAGGAAACAACTGAGAAATAGGCAGGAAATTAAACAAAAAAAGAGTCAGGCATAAAATGTGACCTCATAGATATTCAGTTAATTAAGAAATTGAAGTACAAGAGGAGGTGACTATTCTGTCAGTGATGAGTGGCCAATATTCCCATAGCTCCCAGGACTGAGTGCACACTTATAAATCAGAAAGCTCAGGGAAAAGCATTTTCCCTTCACATCCTAATTGGTTTAAAGGAATTATCTCCTCCATCCCCCATTTGAGAACCATCCTTACTTCACCTTCACCCTTCTGAGTGACCTGTGAACACTCATACACACACAAAGCTCGCTATAAAGTCTTTAAAAAGTTCTTCAGACACAAATAATATGTACGCCCTCCTCCACCAAAGCCAAGAGAGAGACCTATCTCCTTAATAGCTGGAAACTATTAAGTTATATGAACATCATTTATGTGTAAGAATTTCATTTCAATAAGTCTTTCAAACATCTGAGGTTTTGCTTACGACTGCTGAGCCCTCCCGCCTACAAAGGCTCCTTTCCCAGAGCCGACTTCTTATTTGAGTCATTTAGGATTTAGTCACATGCTGCCTCATAAAACCCTCCAGCATTTTCCCCACGTTGAGGCCCTTGAGGAACAAACGGTATCAACTGCATCGTTTTCTATTCCCCCAAAGCACATGATGCAACATTGGGCATCTAGCAAATATAAAATAAATATTTAACAAATTAATGAATTTCACAACTCCGTATATTAGGGCATCAATAATTTCCCCTCCCCAAATGTTCAATGTTCCCTGGGGAAAAATCCACATTAAAAGTGCTATCTTTAGTCACCTAATTTAACTAGATCCTATTTTCTATAGCGTTGGTGGGTAAGAGCATGTACAGCATTGGTATCCACTAAGCTGTCTTGTATAAAAGTCAAAAAACTTAACACAAAGTTTCTCCTTTATTCTTTCCTGTACTCAGTCAAAAAGAAGGTACTGCTCTGCCCAGCAGTATGAACAACCATGTTCTCTGCATTCCAAGAACCAACCACTGCTTAAAAATAAAGCAAGTCACCCTGAACTGTGTGGCTCAGTTGGTTGGGTGTCATCCTGCAAACCAAAAGGTTGCCAGTTCAGTTCCGGGTCAGGACACATGCCTGGGTTGCGGGTTCAGTCCTCAGTTGGCAGGAGGACAAGAGGCAACCGACTGATGATTCTCTCTCACATTAAGGTTTCTTTCCCTCACTTTCCCCCTACCTTCCCCTCTAGAATCAATATAAGAAAATATTTTTAATTTATTAAAAAATAATAAAGCAAGTGACCACAATACACTGAACTGAGTGTTTTCAGAGCACTTTGTTAAACACAAATGCTGTTCCCTGGGCAGCTCACAGAGGGCTTCCCAGAGGAGGCAGCCCAAGCTGAGGCTTCCAAGCACTGCCCAGGAGCGGGTGGGCACCTGAGGAATGGCAGGGCAGGACTAACGGGCCAGAGGCCTGACACTGGAAGCTGTCTGAAGAAACCACCAAGCAGTGCACAAAGCAGTGCACACAGCGGGGGCAGCTGCGAAGAATGAGGGAGAGGTGGCCAAGCCAGAGTATAACAGGCACTGGAAGCCCCACCTGGAAATTAGGCATCTGTTCCTACAGGAAGCTGCCATTTAATCCAATAGGAAGGCACTAAAGGACTAACAGCAGAAGAGTGGCTGGATGGGACTTTTCATTTTATAATGGGGTAACTTGTGGAAATGGGTGGGAGGAGTGAGCAAGGGGAGGTGAGGGGGCCAGTTGGGAGACTAAGACAATAGTTCGGCCAAGGCCCTGAGCTAAAGCAATAAAAGTGGGGATGGAGGAGGGGAGAGACCTTCAAGAGGGATGACTCATTGAGTGACTGGACATGAGTCAAATGGAAAGGGAAAATCCAAGCTCAATTCTGAATTCTTGGCATAATTAGGTGAAACGTGGGGTCACAACTAAAGGAGTGGGTACAGGAAGAACCAAAGCTTGAGGAGAAGGGGAAATTTTCTTACATTCCATTTTTATGCATGTGGAGTTTTAGATACCTTTGGAACATTCTGGTGGACATATAAGGCAGGCACCTACCTAAGGATCTGGAGCCCAGGGGTGAGGGTGGGGGGAAATAAAAGGTCAGAAAGTTCACTGATGTGTCTTAGGCCAGGGTTCCCTAGAAACAGAGCTGAGCCAGGATTCCCGTTCACCTAATTTATTGAGGACATGCTCTCAGAGGAAAGGGGTGAGGAGGCAGGGCTGGAGGATGGGGAAAAGCCAAGGAAAAATGGGGCCTCAGGTAAAACAAACATACCCACTGTTAGTCCCACTGAGGCAAGAGGGCCAGCCTCGAGTACACCTGGCGGATGCCCCCAACTGGGGCCTGGAGAGGAAGGGCCGCCATTCAGCCTAGGGACCATGTGAGCAGGGAACCCACAGCATTCCCCACACTAAGCTTCGGGCAAAAGGGACAAGTTCCTTTTCCACAAAGCTGATTCTTGCCTCAGGAATCTTTGTCTTTGCTGCTCTGTCTACTTAGAATGTTCTCCCCCAGCCAACTCCTTCTCGTTACTCAGTTGGATCTCAGGAATCTCTGCCTCAAGGTCCTGCTTGGGTCCCCGCCTCTTCTGTTGCTGTTCCTCCTTCCCCTATGACACTGCACTGGTTTGGCTTCACTGTGGAGTTGATTTTGTTGATTTCTTTGTCTCCCTTCCCCACTGGGATGTAAACTGCTCAAGAGCATGAACTTCTGTGCATTCGTTCTGTGTTTCTCCAGCACGCAGACCAGCACTGGTACTTGCTGAGTAAATGAATATTAGAAGGAGCTGCTGATGACAGTAGCTCAAAGTAATTATTTGAACTCCTGTAGAGGGGAAATGGACAGGAAGCTTGAGAAATGTGTAGGGCAAAAAACAGTCTCAACAAATGCCTACAACTATGCAAGGAGTTTGGCCACAAGGCAGAAGTACAGGGGCGAGAGGGCAAAGCTGCCAGAAGTTAACCACTGTGTTCACATCACCCAGGATTCACAGTCTACTCCCAGGAAGAATATCTTCATTAGGGGACACTGAGATGTATCTGAAAGCACACCATAAAAGAGCAACAGGAGAGGTTAAAACGAAGGGTCTATCTTTAAAGGGAAGAGACAAAAAGTCTTTTGTGAAAGTAGCATCTCAGTGGATATAGAAGAAAAGGCAGGAAAGAAAACTGCTGACAAAAATGCTGGAATCTGACATCTGCTTAGGTCATTTTCGCAGAAACATTTAAATTAATTTCTTGAATTACCTGCCTTTATATGTGATGTTTAATAATTCTAAAGTGTTATACAGCTCCCTGACTTTTTAAATGGGTTATAATAAACACAATCTGATCTTCAACTGATGATGAGGTCAATGGCGAACATGACTGATAGCCATCAGGGTTCAGTGGGGCGTGCAAAGGGCCACTGGGTCCTGCCCTCAGTAACTGACATCTACACACTTCTCTGCTTCATTTTTATGGTTCGTTCTCTCTTTGCCTGTAGGCTTTCCTTCCTGGGGCTCTAAATGTGCCTCCTCCTTCTAACACCACCACACTCTTCTCAGTCTTGCCACAAGCTTCTTCAACCGTCCTCGTACTGCGCAACTAGATAAGCTGGCTTATTGGAAAACTTAATGAACAGGGGTTTGAGGTGATGGATGGGTTCAAAGCAGAGCTGGGAGCTTTCTCCTGAGTAGATAACTATTAGCCTAGACACCCACCCACCGCAGGCTGTGCCCTATACACCTTGTGGTTCTTCTCATTTGTGCAGAAACTCTTGAGACATATCAAACTCTCTCAGACTTATGAGGCTGCCAGATGTCTGACCTTCACTTACATAAGCAGGACATTACACACAGGTGCGCCAGCCCTCCCCCCCCGCCCCCGGCACCCGCCAAGAAGATGAACCTGGGAAAAAAGAAGTAATTTAAGGAAGAAAGATGTAGAGAAAGATTTTAACTGAGAAAAAAAACATTAAATATGAAAACCTTAAAAACAGGAAAGAGGTTAAGAATAGACTATTTTATGCATATAAATCTGATACAAGTCATCTACTTTATCAATTAATTTCATTAAACCTTTAAGCTTTTAGAGAGAGAAAATCTCTTATTTTGAAAAGTGATAAAGACAACATAAAACCCCAAAATAGTTTGAATTTCAAATTATTGTACTCCATGTAATCTTAGAAGTATCTTTCTTTTGCGAATTTTTCCAGTGAAATGTCCAAGATATGATTGATTAAAATGTTCGTGATGTTTTAGAAAAGCTAGACTAATTTTTTTAAGAAACCCTAAACCTTTTAGGACTTAATTCTTCTCTAGGGACGCCATTCATTACTTACATTCCTATACATTCAAAGAACTATTAGATTAATAATTGTTTAAAAGCCATTATTTAACCACAGCACCAAAAATATCCATGTCCCTCATGGCATTTCAAATTTTATCAGTAAACACATGTAATTCTATCACAGCTCAATAAATGTGTGCCTGAAAAACATTGTATTCTCTTAAAGTGCACCCTAAAAACAAGAGGGTTTATAGGGAAAATAAGGTTGAGGGCACACCATTCAAAACCCTACTGTGGGTACTTCTGGCCAAGATGGAGTCGTAGGTAGACACACTGTGACTCCTCGCACAACCAAAATAAGGACAACAACAATTTACAAATAAAATAGCAACCAGGACAGAAAACTGAACTGCATGGAAGTCTGAACACCAAGGAGTTAAAATAGACACATTCATCCAGACCAGTAGAGAGGGCAGAGACAGCCAGCCAGGCAGAGAGGGGTCGCAGCACAAAAAGCGGTGGCACCGGGCATGTAAGGAACCCCGGGCGCACAAGACTGCAGCAGGTGAACCCTGGGTGCGCAGGCAGCGGCTGGCAGACCCTGGGTACAGGGTGGCAATGGGAAGATTGTGAAGCAAGGCACTGCATGCAAGGCAGCTGAATGACCAGGAGGTCCCACATTTGCACGCAAAACTTGGGAGCAAGACAGACCTCACAGCCCAGGGTCCCAGCACCAGGAAATAAGGTCTCGAAACACTGATTGAAAACACCTGTGGGGGCTGAGGTGCAGGGAGAGACTCCCAGCCTCACAGGAGAGTTCATTGGAGAGACCCACAGGGTCCTAGAATGTGCACAAGCCCACCCACATGGGAATCAGTACCAGAAGGGCCCAGTTTGCTTGGGGGAAGCAGTGGAGGGGACTGGGATCTGACAAAGAGCTGTGTGGGTGCCATTGTTCCCTCTCAGACCCTGCCCCCACATATAGCATCACAACCCAGTGACTGGGTTGCCCCTCCCTGGTGAACACCTAAGGCTCCGAACCTCATACATAACAGGCGAGACAAGACCAAAAAAATGGCCCAAACAGAACAGATCAAAGCTCCACAACAAATACAACTAAGCAATGAAGAGATAGTCAACCTATCAGATGCACAGTTCAAAGCACTGGTGATCAGAACGCTCACAGAATTGGCTGAATTTGGTTGCAAATTAGAAGAAAAAATGAAGGCTACACTAAGTGAAATGGAAGAAAATGCACAGGAAACCAATAGTGATGGGAAGAAAACTGGGACTCAAATCAATGGAGTGGACCAGAAGGAAGAAAGAAACAACCAAACAGAAAAGAATGAAGAAATAAGAATTTTAAAAAAATTAGGAGAGGCTTAGGAACCTCCAGAACATCTTTAAATGTTCCAACATCTGAATTATAGGGGTACCATAAGGGGAAGAGGAAGAGCAACAAGTGGAAAAGCTATCTGAACAAATAATAAAGGAGAACTTCCCCAATCTGGCAAAGGAAATAGACTTCCAGGAAGTCCAGGAAGCTCAGAGAGTCCCAAAGAACTTGGACCCAAGGAGGAACACACCAAGGCACATCATAATTACATTAGCCAAGATAAAAATTAAGGAGAGAATCCTAGAAGCAGCAAGAGATAAGGAGACAGTAACCTACAAAGGAGTTCACATCAGACTGTCAGCTGATTTCTCAAAAGAGACCTTACAGGCAAGAAGGGGTTGGAAAGAAGTATTCCAAGTCATGAAAGGCAAGGACCTACATCCAAGATTGCTCTATCCAGCAAAGCTTTCATTTAGCATGGAAAGGCAGATAAAGTGCTTCTAAAATAAGGTCAAGTTAAAGGAGTTCATCATCACCAAGCCCTTATTTTATGAATGTTAAAGGGACTTATCTAAGAAAAAAGAAGATAAAAACAAGTATAGTAAAATGACAGCAAACTCACAATTATTAACAACCACACCTAAAACAAAAACAAAAAGAAACTAAGCAAACAACTAGAACAGGAACAGAACCACAGAAATGGAGATCACATGGAGGGTTAGCAACAGGGGAGTGGGAGGAGGAGAGGGGGAAAAAGGTACAGAGAATAAGTAGCATAGATGATAGGTAGAAAATAGACAGAGGGAGGGCAAGAATAGTATGAGAAATGTAGAAGCTAAAGAACTTATGACACATGGACATGAACTAAAGGTGGGGAATGTGGGTGGGAGAGGGTGTGCAGGGTGAAGGGGAATGAAGGGGAGGAAATGGCAACTGTAATAGCATAATCAATAAAATATATTTAAAAATAAAAATAAAAAATAAAAGTACAAAAACTAAATTAATTAATTAATTTTCTTAAAAAACCCTACTGTGTCCAGAACACTAATTATAAACAAGACACTCCTATCAAATACCCACATGAGCCATATGGTCTTCATTTGCCACAGTGCCGACACCAGGGCTTACATAGGACAGATGTTCCGTTTTTGTTTCTTGGCTGAAGATATACCCTGGGCTGAGGAACTGCAGAAAATATGTCCAGGTGAAAATAGCTCAGTTACGAACTTCCTGCAGGTTGGAAATTAAAGCCCAAAGACAGACCTCTAACAGGAGAACTTTAAACTATGTTAATAAAAAGCAGCATAGAAGGCTGTCATTCATGAACCTAATATCAGAAACAGGTAGATGCAGAGTACGATAATAGAAAGGTCTTGTCCTGGCTGCTGTTTGAAGTGTCCTCCCGCACATCAAAAAAGATTGCAGATTCGATCCCCAGTCAGGACACATACCCAGTCTGCAGGTTCGATCCCTGCTTGGATACATACAGGAGACAATCAATTTTTCTCTCTCACATCAATGTTTCTCTCTCTCAAATCAATAATATCCACAATTGAGAACTTAAAAAAAGGACTTATTTTTTTGCCTACATTTCAAAACCATGAAATCTGACACTCCTATCCAAGGTTTAAGCCTACTCCTCTTCAGAGAACAATTTTCCTCTGCCCTGTATGTCATGTTTCCTGGTTGTCGGCCCTCAGTGACCCCAGGAAACAACATGTCTGCACCTCAGTCTTTGCTTTCCTCAAATTCCTAATCCTTTTCACCTAAGACTTGTATTTGCATTAAAACATACATTACATGGTTTCTACATACATACACATACACATTTGTGTAGTTATTATTTATTCAGATGATATGTAAAACACATGGGCATTTCCATGGCCTGGTACAGTTCTTCCTACTCACGCCCCAGCAAAAATGCAACTGAATTTTTGACATGGTACAATGTCCCACGTGTGAAATGAATCAGAAGACCCAAATGTACAAGGGATTTTATTATGACCACATTCACAAAAAAGCAGTATCAGAGAGTTCAAAATGTTCAGTGCTAATACGATATGAGAAATGTGCATTAAATTATAAGGCTTCAGCGGCAGACACAAAATCCTCAGTAGCAGCAAGAAGAAAGGCAGAAGGCTCTGAGAACAGATGTGAGGATCTTCTCTCGTCCTGGTGTCAGGATGCCAGTGAGGAGAGAGCCGACAAATCCTGGACTATCACAAAGCTTCTTAAGGAGCTAAGGCTCGTTTTTTTAAAACTTACCTAAGTTTTTGAGTTAACTATGAAAAGGGGAGAGACAAGGTTTTCTAGTTTGGGATTATAAGTCAGCTTTATTGCTTTTAAAAATGTTATCCCAGCTTTGTAAAATTTCACTTAGTTAGAAAAACAGAAAAAAAAAACCAAAAGGAAGAAAGCTTCCTGCTAAATGGACAAATAAGAAATAATTTCAAATTACATTTGACATTTTAAAATCTAGGAATTCCCCAAAACTGATCTATTGTGTACTTTAAAATATTAAAATAAGGCAAACAATATGGAATTTCCTCAGAAAACTAAAAATGTAACTGCCTTTTGACCTGGCAATTCCACTGCTGGGATTATTCATACTCTAAGAATCCTGAAACACCGATTCAAAATAACCTATGCACCCCAATGTTCATAGTAGCACAATTTACACTAGTCAAGTGCTAGAAGCCACCTAAGTGCCCATCAGTAAATGAGTGAGTCAAAAACCTATGGTACACTAACACAATGGAACACTATGCAACAGGAAGAAAGAAGGAACTCCTGCCCTTCATGACAGCATGGATGGAACTAGAAAGCATTATGCTAAGTGAAAAAAGCCAAGCGGTGAAAAACAAATACTGTATGATCTCACCTATAAGTGGGGCCTAATCAACAAAACAAACAAGCAAGCAAAATGTAACCAGAGACATGCAAATAAAGAACTGATCGTAACCAGTGGGGAGGGGGTGGGAGGATAATAGGGGAAAGAAGGGGAAGGGTCATCAAGGAACATGTATAACGGATCCATGGACAAAGCCAAAGGTGGGCAGGACTGAGGGTGGGATGTAGAGGTGGATGGGGAGGGGGAGTTTAGTGGGAGGAAAATAGAGACAACTGTACTTGAACAGCAATTAAAAAAAAAGAACAGAAAATATTAAAATAAAAAGTATTCATTAAATAATTTGCTTCCTTTGTCTTACTCTATACACCTAAGAAATAAAATGAAACAGGAAGCAGGACCATGGAAAAGAGTGAATAACAATACTGTACAATCAACAATAAACACTTACAGTAATAACAAGATAACCCACAACTGAAATTAAAATACGCGCTCCTGTGTAATTTAATTAACTTTCCTGTGGCCAATGTCTTAGTATTTGCCTTTTCCAGCTAACAATGGTATTAATTTAGATCATTCTAAAACTACATGTGCATCACTCTGAAAGACCAGAAAGCAAAGCGAAGTCATCATTTCTCTAAGGAAGCATCACCAGATGACTGTACCACCAGTCCAGTCTCACCGGCATAACAGAGAGCAAGGTTCACTGTTTTAACTTACTCCTACCCTCCTTTTGTAACCAGTAAAGCAGTGACAACAGCAGCACACAGATTGGTTGAATCCTTTCTGCCACTCCCTGTGGAATGTTGGCTCCTCCCCCAGCAGCCTTCCCTGCAGTCCAGGGAGGGTTGCACCTGGGACTTTTCCAACCAGAGCTAGTTGCACCCCATCCTTCCTTCCTGATGGTTACAAAGCAGAGAAAGTATCAGATTAGCCAGCAGTGTTAGTGTCTCTAGCCCTGAAGAGAAGCTCGACTGACATCCCAAAACCACCAAGAGTAAGAATCTAGAGATGAGGACAAGAGACAGACAGCACTGGACACATGGAATCCCTGGTCCCGGCTGCTGGGTCCTTGGCACTGCCTGGTTGCCTGACTTCCTAAAGTGTGCCTGCTCAGCCCTTGTTTCTACTCTGCCATACCATCCTCCCAATGAGTCCCATTTTTTTCCTTCAGGTTGGCTTTCAGTTCCTAGTAACCAACAGTGCTGGTAACCATGGAAATAACATGTACAAAAGGATACAGAGGTGCTGTGAGGCCCTAATGCCAGAACTAGAGCTAAGTTACTAATAGGTGTGTTGCTTTAAATTCTAGGAAAAACAGACTTCAGATTCATGTGGACTTATATGATGGAAGGAAAGGATGGGCTTAATAGCAACCAAAGGTTTTTACAAAGCTACTTCACACACCCACAATGTATAATAATGTTTCTATAAAGTTATACTAAATTATCATGTATATTAAAATTTTTTCAATTTATTGTTATAACTTATAGGGGAAATTGCATAACTGCCATAAGTCATGGAACACTACCTATTAATCAGTTACCTGCACCTTTCGGAAGCCTGAATGCTTGGACCAATTAACTTAACCAGGCACCCAAGCTGCTGTGGCAGCAGGAATTCAAATTCTAGGCACATTACCTAAAGGGACACAGACTGACTTAGCCTTACAAACTCCATTATAAAGTGTCAGTAAATATCACCACCCATAAGGAGCTAAGAAATGTCATAGGATTTTTGAAAGGGAAATCAGTCTGGTCACACCAACTCTGGTTATGAAGGAAAGAAAGTTATTAAAAATTAAAGAAGTGGATTTTGGAAGAAGCCACAAAGGTACACTAGGGAATTATGGAACATATAAAGAAAGCACTAAGAAGACTTTATAAAGTAAACTACATTTCCTGTATTTCATTACTAAGGAATTTTTGTCATGTTCTATTCATTTGCCAGCCATTTATTAACCTTTGTATGAAGCACTATAGGGGGTACAACGAAGAATGAGACACAATTGCTGCTTTCACAGACAGTTACACAAATAAATATAATACAAGAAATAATTGCCACAGAGAAATACAGAAAATGGCATGAGAGTTCAGGAGGAGGGAGGCCTCAGAACGCTGGATCAAGCAAGATTGGCAGATGTTCACTTTCGGTAATCGAATTCTGAATACTAGAGCCACAAAGAATTCAATAGGTAAGATGTTGCGCAGCGGGGGATGTATATCCAAAGACTAGCAATGATCACTCTTAGCGTAAGAATTGTTATCTGTATCTGGATGTAATTTGATAATTTAACAAAGACCCTCTGTCATCTGATAGGAGCACAGCCTAGAAGGGTTGAACAATTTCCGAGATCTGAACCCTCATGAACAATGGTTCTTTTCTCCTCGCTAGTGGAAGATTATTTGGATGGACTCCAAGTCCACTGCCTGCCCATATGGTTCCAAGATGTGGTTTTTCCTACTCGTCCTGGATGCAGACAGCCTAAACCCTTTTCCATATTCCTTAAGGAAAACTGAGCTTCGGGAAGTGCTGCATCAGCTAGTCCTGGGGAACTTGGAGGCCCTCCTTCCCTCCCATTCCTCTCCCCAATATTTACTCTGCTTTAGGGGAGATAGAGTTTTACTTACCACAAAACAAAGGCCAGTTGAATAGCTTAATTTTATGAATCATCCCCTGGGCTTACCTCAGTAGTCACTGTTTCTCTTAATCGTCCAAGAAGATTCAGTACATATGAAAGTTCACATCCAAAACAATTCATACTTCCTGACTGAGCCCACCAGGACCAGCACCTTCTATGGGCATGTAGTCACTGCAGGCTGAAGTCACCTGACTTCAAGGGCCACACCCGGCATGGGCCCACCTTGGTTCAGATAGTTCCTCTCCACCCGCCAAGGTTCTTTACCTCAGAATTCTAAGGGATGAAGCAGGTTTGATACAGAGAAGAGAAACATGAAGGATGAAACCCTATAAATAGGTTCTCTTGCCTCACACCAGCCACAGCACTGCCTTCTGTAACAGCCGGGGCTCTCAGGCTCATTTTCTCAGTCACTCCTTAATTGGCTCCTATTGATGTGGTTCTTCTTCACTATCTATATTCCCATTTCTGTTGCCATTACACTTTGTTTTTTTCACTATTCCATGAAATTCAACCTTTTTAACAGCTACAGGTGCTACCTTATTAGAACCCTTCTCCTTGATACCTCCTTTGGCTGAAGGTAGAAGGCACTATTTATAGTTCTCTATGAGTTTTAATGAAAAAATTTAGCTCGCTTTCATTCTTCTCTTCTCTCTCTCAATTTTCTTATTTTTCTATCATATGTCTCCATTGTAACTAGAGAGCTGCAGCTTAAGGATAGGTTTATTGACGAGATCAGAATGATAAGAGATGTTCCCACCACGAGGACACACACAGGAAACATCAGGGGCAGTGAATGCTGGAGGAGGTGAGCTTTACACTCACCAGCAGAAAACCCAGCCACATAATATATTCTTACCTGCCTGCCACTTCAAACTTTGGAAAAGAGCAGATTAAAAAAACAAAAACTCATCAAGAATCAATTTTGCCAGTAGCAACCAACTAACTTTTCAAATAAATAGTCCTAAATTGTCAGGCACACATTTCCAGAAAATTTAGGGTTGTTTTAAGAAAATTGGTACCAATCAGCAAGTAGGACTCCATATTCTCAGATCAAACTAAATAAAATGTTCCCTCTGATCAGAAAAGGAATAAAAGTTGGAGACATCAGCTTACAAAACATACACAAATAATTGGCTTCCTCATTAAAATTTGGTGGTTCATCCATGATGACGTCTGTGCAGAAGTGGTATCTACCCACAGGTGCTAAGTCTCAATCACAAGAAGCCTCCACCATTCTGTTCTCTCATTTACAAAGTCTTTTACCACAATGTGCAAATAGCATAAGGTAGTACAACCAACAAATTGCATTTTAAGAGTTGGCACCATAATTAATTGATAGAATTCATTATTGTGCTATTATTGCAATTAGCATGAAATTAGAGCAAGAATATACACCCTAATATAATTAATGTGAGAAAAGTATATAAAAGCACAGGTGGAAATACCACGCCCACAGGACTCTGAAGATGGCCCCTTCTCTAAGACATTCTCCATACGCACTGAAAGTGTAAGGTAAACATGTATTTGTGTGGGCAATTCATTTTGAACAAAATTAACCCAATCCTTCCTGTCAAACAAACATCAAGTAGCATGTATCTGCTACTTTTCTTCAATTATTTAAGTACTCTAAAAAAAATTTTTGTGTCACAGATTTTGCTTCAGACATAGAAGCCCCCTCTAGAATCATTATCCTGAAATTGCTTCTACGCTCATAGAAAATCTCACACAGGCCAGTTCAGCTCTCTGTCAGACACCATCTCACATCTGAGAAGGTAAAAAGGAAAACCACATTGTCAATGCTCTAAAAGCTGCTACTTTATAAAAAGATTTTTAACACCATAGAGAATATAAAAGGCTCTATGTCTTTCAACGACAATTTTCCCGTGTTTACGGGGACTGTCAGTACAGGAGCGAAGGACTGCTTCAGCCCAGCACGTCTTCTTGTTTAACAGGCAGACGGTAGGGAACAACACTGTCATCATTCCCAAAGTTATCTTCCACCTTAAATCTCCCTTGATCTCTCAGCCCTCCCAACTATAACTTTATTGCTATGGTCCCTTTATAACAAAATGCCTCAAAAAGCAGTTTATCCAAATTGGCTTCCCTGCCTCTCCTCATTTCCACTGGGGCCCAGGGTTGGTATGGAGATATAAATGACATATAACATTATATTAGTTTTAGGTTTACAACATAATCTTTTGATATATGTATATATTGTGAAATGATTACCACACATTGATCTTAGCAACAATTTTTTTGAGACCAAAAGCAAAGGCAACAAAAGCAAAAACTGCCCTTCATTCTGCAGCTCATTTTAATGAGGCTTCTGTCCTCTCCACTCCACCCTGGTGAGCAGAGGTCTCCACGAGGCCAAGCCCAGTGTGCAACTCCCAGACCTCACCTGGACCGCTCAGCGCTGATCTCCGCCTCCATTCAGAACCTCTCTTTTTTCCTGCCTTACGACCTCTGTCTTCTCAGTCTCCTTTGCTAGAAGTTTCTCTTCTTCCCAAACTCTAAAGATGGAGGTGTTCCAAGACTGGAACACCTTGGACCTCTTTTCATCTCTCCTTAGTTGATCTTAAATGTAATGGTTTTAATGTCATCGATACACTGAGTGTCCCCAAACTTATAATCTCCAGGCCCTAGACTCATATATCCAGCTACTTTCAAGACAATTCCTTTCATATACAGAATATGAATCTCAAATTTAACAAGTCCAAAACCAAATTCCTGATTCCATACCCTCCCAATGCTGCTCACCTCCCACTCCCCCGAATATTCTTCATCTCAACTAATGGCCCTTCTATTAATAAACTTGATTTCTCCAGTCAAAACCCTGAGCATCCTTGATTGTTCTCTCTGATCTCCTACATCCAATCCAACAGCTGGTTCTCTTCACTCTACTTTCAGAACATATTTCAAATCCAACCACTTCTTACACCTCCATGGCTTCCATTCTGGTCCAAGTTGCCACGATGACCAAAACGACCTCCTGACTAGTCTTTCTGATGCTACTTTCCTGTTCTTCTCCCTGCCCTGGTCTATACACAGCAGCCAGGGTTTTAAAAACTGTCACTGTCCTGCTCAAAATCTGAAAGTTTCTGACTTAGAATGAAATGCTACACTCTAACCATGACCTTCTCACAAGTCCCCTTGTTCACTGTCCTCCAGCCACCCTGAACTCCCTCCTGGTTCTTAAGAGCATGAAGCCCCTCCAGTTCAGTGATTTTTAATTTTTTATTTACTGATGGATTTGAAAGAGAGAGAGAGAGATTTGTTGGTCTACTTATTTTTCATTGGTTGATTCTTGTTTTGTTCCCTGACTGGGGATCAAACCCACAATCTTGGTGTATGGGCACGATGCTCTAACCAAGTGAGCTATCTGGCCAGGGGTAAGCTCCTCTGTATCCCAAAGCCGCTGCACCCTCTTCCTCCACGTATTCCCACAGTCTGCTCCCTCCCTTCTCTAAGATCTACACTCAGATGACAACTTCCCAGAAATAGTTTCCCTGATCATTCTATCAACACTTCCCTTCATGTCCCTCTTTCCCCTTTCCTTTCTTTGGTTTACCTTTCTGGCACTTCTTCTTGACCATTAGATGATATTTCTAATTCCTGTCTATCATCCCCACTAAAGTAAAAGTTCTGTGACATCAGACATTTCTCTATCTTGTTCACTCTTAAATCTCCAGGGCCAAGAATAGTGCCTGGCAAATAATAGGTGCTCAATAAATAGCTGTTGAATAAACACATGAATGAACCATTCCTATACTGTTACTCTTTGCTAACTGGGGTAGAGAATAGATATTTCAAGTGTTTATTACTGTAATACATATGGTATAATGCCAAAAGGAACCATTAAAGACTCTTGGAGTTATATTTTTAGAGCCTCATAATGCTAGCTAGGGGATTTTTAGACAGAAGGAGCAGCATGGGTATGAGAAAGAGGTAGGAAATAGCAGAACATCTTTTGGGGAGTATAGGCAGTTCCCTACAAGAGATCTGAGGAAAGCTGGGGGAGTAGGAAGCAGGACAGGTGAAAGGTGAGGCCTGGAATAAGGCTGGAAGCAGACAATGGGCGACCATGAAGGGTTTTGCATGCCTTCTGAATTTTGGGTTTATCTTTTAGCAAAGGAAGCATATGCAAGGAAACAGCAATAAGAATTTCATTTGGGGAAAAATTACACTTGTCACATAAGATTACATAACCCACGTAATCATATCTGTTCTTAGTTAAGTAGCAGCTCAGCTGCTCAAGTTCTGCAGAGAAATAAGACATGCCATGTAAGTCTTAAATGATTCTTTCATCCCTTACCATTCACACCTAAAAGGTATTCACAGTTTCTTGCTCAAAAATCTTTAGTTAGTTTTCCAAATGAAACATTTTCTCAGCAAGCTCCTATTTGAGTATTTTCAACTTTTGATCAATTAGGTCTTTAATTCAAGAACACTTACATGATAGTTGTTAATTAATGCACACATCTAGTGCATGCACGGTGAATCAGTTAACTCACTTACAATACTAAATATCAATACCACATTGCATAGGGAAATATTCAACAAGGTTTTTCAGTAATTTTTTAATTAGCAAAAAATTGGCATCTGATCATTCAGATACTGAAACAGTCTAGTTTATCCAATATAAGCTTCCACTCAAAACAAAAGAGTTCAGTTAGTCAAATCAAGGGCCATATAAAAAGTCCTATATTTTTCAGGTTAAAACAGTAAGTTTGATTTTAATATTTAGTATTTACTTATATAAAGAAGTTTAATATAGAATACTAAGTTTCTTTTTTAATTAAAGGCCTTTCAATTAATATTAAATGATTAATTTTCATCGGTTTGTTAAAAAATCATTATTTGCCTTCTATCCCTCTTGGCTTTCTCCGTATCCTTGGTATGTGTAATGTAATCATTACTTTCCCTCTCACCTTACAGCTTCCTCTCAGCAACTCATTTGACAGTTACTCCACCTGTGACTGCTTCAAAAGACATATACCAAATCCTTACTACACGTCCAAGCACTGAGGTACAAAAATGAACGTAACCGCTCCACCCCGAAGCAGATCCTGATGACAGTGATCCATTCTTGCTTCCCTTCCACCCCTTAGGTATCCACCTCAGTGTGAACCATCCCTTTAATTTATATGACCCACCTCCATCTTCTTTAATCTCTTTATGCAAATCACTTAATTCCAATGACACACTGGATCTTCCCTCCAAGATCTTTCTTACATTAGCATCCTTATGCTATAAGTTCATTTTTATTATTTTAAAGATTTTATTGATTTTTTAGAAAGAAGGGAAGGGAGGGAAAAAGAAAGCGAGAAAAACATCTGCGTGAGAGAGAAACATCAGTTGGCTGCATCTTGTATGTAGCCCAACTAGGGAACTGAACCTGCAACCCAGGCATGTGTCCTGATCAGGAATCAAACCAGAGCCCCTTCTCTTTGCAGGATGATATCCAACCAACTAAGCCACACCAGTCAGGGCTGTAAGTCTAAATTTTAAAGGAAGCAAAATAACTCTGATAAATAAACAATGGTATGGTATCAGAGCCAGCTAAACCACCCCTTTCTGCTCAGAAACCAGGTTTGTGACTAATACCAAGTCAGAGAGAATCTTAAAGGATATCATTAAGAAGAATGAAAAAAGCAGCCCTGGCCAGCATGGATCATTTGGTCGGGCATTGTGCTGCGAAGCAGCAGGTCACCAGTTTGATTCCTGGTCAGGGCACATGTCTGCATTGGGGGTTCAATCTCCATCAGGGAGCATGAGAGGCAAACTGATGGATGTTTCTCTCACACATCGATGTTTCTCTACTTCTCTTTCACCCTGCCTTCCTCTCTCATTATATATACATATATATATTTTTAAAAGAATGAAAAAGCAGAGGCCCCAAAGTCAATGACCAAGTAGATGCTCTCTCACTGACACTTCACATGCATCTGAGACAGCCACTGAACCGACTCTAGGAACAAAGAATCCACACAGCACAGTTATGCCGCGGCACAGACTAATTCAAACTCTGCTCTTCTGATCCACTTCCCTTACAAGCCTTTCCTGATAGCGCCCAACAACACAACCATGAGCATATGATGTTGCAGGAAAAGCTAAAAGAAAGGTACCTGCACATGTTATTCATCACAAAGACTCGAGTTACAAGAGATGGGGGAAACCTCTGGAGATGTTGTCCCGGGGAACACTTACACAGTGGGGCCCATTCTGCCCCGTTTCCTCCACGTCAGTGCAGGCATTGCAGACTAGGGTCTGTACCAGGGCTCACCAGCAGCTCCCATAACTTCACACTTTCTGTTTAATAAATATTTAAGTACAAAGGAGTGAAGGTGTTTAAAATTTTAAAAACGACCTTTAGACATCAACCTTAATATTTACATTCCACAGAAGTCATCACATTTTTAATACCTTCGGGAAGAATACACAGAGCAACCATTTCAAAATAGAAAAAAGCAAATATGTACAAAACCTAAAATATTTCTTATAAGAGCATGAAAAAGAATTCTGGAATTTCACACACAGGCTAAATGAACTATCCTTTCATTCACGTGCTTCCCATTTTGATGTACCTTTTCCCAATACACCCCACAAGCTACCGAACCCTGCTGGCAAAATGTTTGTCTCTGGGGAGAACTTTTTCTAACTTGACAGAAGCAATGCCTTGAATTTAAAGCAGTTTTTCTTTCTCATCATAACAGTGCAGTGACCTCTATGCAAAATATATTGAAAAATGCAAGACAATGCTATAAGGTAGAAAATAAAACTTGGGTTTATGTCTATAAAGATATCAAATCCATAACTTTAGAGTACACACAACTGAAACGAAGAATATATAAATTAATCCTGTTCATGAGGGACCCCTCCTGATGGTGGTGTCTCCTGAGGGAGACCCAGATACTGCTGAGAAGCCAATTCTGACTATGAGCCTTCTTCTCAAATCTCCTATACTGTCAAAACAGAGATATAGAAATGCTGGCGGAGTCAAAATAAGATCAAAATTTACTCATACACACACTCTACCATGCATTTTGATAAAATGTAAAACTCACAGTAAAGTGAGAAATTATTCAAATGAATAAACAGGGCATCAGCCTGAGATTCAGAAAGAAGAAGTCCAGTCTTGTTTGTTAACTTCATGCACAGTATTCTATACATACGTATTGACTCAACTACAGAGCCATATGATCATGTGTAGGAGGTCTCAAGATCATTATTTGTTATTCATAAGCAAGCCAATGTCGCGATGAGAAGTGCTAATTGGGTTGGCTTTATGATCTAAGACACAGCAAGGAAGCACATCAGAACCATCGTTCCATTCTCCGAGACTGGGCATGGTAGCCTAGAAGAGCTAAAAATAACCACCTGGGCTTAAATCTGAGGAAAGAATCTCTTCTTGCAACTATGAGAAGGATCATCTTTACCCAGAAGGCTCTGAAGAGTACTGAAAGGGACTGAGCAGTGAGGGGCATGGTTACACTTGAGTGTTAAAAAGAGCATTAGTAAGAATTTTGAGGATGGATTATAGGGGTATAGAATGAGTCACAGAAGCCAAACAGGGCACTAATGGATTCATAACATGAGTGAAAGATGAAAACTAAAACTGAGGTGACAGAAATAGAATAGACATTTGAGCAATAGCACATGAAATCAATAGGATGAGTATGTGAATGAGAGGGAGATGCAACTGATGATGATGATGAAGATAGCTGCAACTAACAGTATCAACATTAAAATGTACTGGGTGTTTCAACATGCCAGTCACTGTACTACATGCTTGTCCATTTTATCTCATTTAATCCTATTGATTATCCTAGGAGGGGGGTACTATTATTATTCTCAATTTCACGTATGAGAAAAATGGAGCTCAGAGAGCCTGAACGCCATGTCCAAAATCACATAAGTGGTGGAGTCAGGATTCAAGACAGAGTCTTACGATGCCAAGGCCTCGCTGTAGGCCAAATTATTCCTTTGCTCCAAACCTCCCAGGAGTCTGAATTCATGAGAACTAGAAAGCATTATTTGCCTAAAAGTACCTAGAGTGTTTATTATAAGAAACTTTAATTCCATACTGTCCCTCATACTCTGGATTTTATGAGTATCATCATGGCACTATTTTTCACAATTATGCTAATCTCCCCTTAACACAACACATGGGGGTGCCATGCTGGCTTCAGAGGCAAATAGGGATATTTTCTCTCTCCAACTGAGCCGTGAGGACTGGTGGCTCTAGCAGCTCTGGGATTAAATTGTGCATGGTCTTCCATCCAGCACACTCTTGTCTTTAAACACAGGAACCAGATAATTACACTCCCTCCTTGCCTGGAAGACTTTTCCATTTTTCCCCAAATTTATTTAAGATCTGGGTAATTCTGACATCTATCTGCTGACCCACAAATGTGGGAAGGACCCCAACATCACGCTGTCCATCAAAGTCTACTGCGTATGTGCACATTTTAGGTCCTCATAAAGAGAAAATACAGATATTCCAAGGTGACAGCATACAGATTTATTTCACCACTTGTGCAAATGTACCCTCCAATCTATCCTTTGCCAATCAAACAATGTGGATGGTTGCAGAGAGAGCAAGGTTGTACCCCGTGCTGGAGGAACCCATTGGATTTTGGTCAATAATCCATTCCTCTGAGACACCATTGTTATAACTCCTACCTTCTGTGTAGTTAATTGTTTATGGAGGGATAATAAAATCTCCCAGATTCCGATCATACCAAATTGGTCCTTGCCTGCTTTTAAGACACCCAAAGGGCCTCAATATTGTGACAGGGAGTTCTGTCTCTGTGAGTGCTGGCTGTAATCACAGCAGAACCGCTGGGTGTTACCTGCTCTATTCCCCTACCTTCAGAGAGGGATACATGCATAAACAATTTATACAACTTCATGTTTTCCTTTTTTAGCATTATTAAGTTAAATTATTATTGTACTAACATCAAGAAAGTAAACAGTTTTTTGTTTTTGTTTTGTTTTGTAGTCTTTTATTTTATTTGGCATCTTAGGGTTACTCCACAAGCCCTTTAGTGTCCATCATGGTTGAGATGAAGCCTAAACAAGCTGTAACAGCTTTATGTTGACCCAGAGTGGTCACTGTGGTACAAGTTACTAATCTGGGTCAAGATGATGAACTCAGAAGCTAGACTATCTGGGCTCACATCATGACTCTGCTATAACTAGTTATTCCAGCAAGTTCCTTCCTCTGGGAAAATCAGAATAACAGTGCCAACATCAGATGATTGCTGAGAATTAATCTAGTTTATCTTTGTAAAGGACTTGGAACAAAGCCTTGCACAGTAAACACAATATAAGTGTTCAATCCAAAATTTTTTTTAATTAAAAACAAAAACAATCCTGGCCAAACATTGAGCTTTTGCTGAGGCACAAAACAATGAGAAGGTACAACCAATTATGACACACTCAAAAACTAATTATCCTTCAAATAAAGTTTTTTATATGTATATAGCAATATAAGAAATATACTCTAGCAAGGAAACTGCATTTATACAAATGCATTATTCCCTGTTTTGAATATGTATACAAAATGTGCTAAATCTATACAATGCATAAAAAAATATGAGAAGGAGCTGTCTGTTCCTTTTTTATGTTAAGTGTAATCGTCCTACAATATTATGTCAGTTTTAGGTATACATCCTAGTGACTTGACATTTATATACCTGACAATGTGAGGTTTATTATTGATTAGACTCTAAATAAATAGGTAGCCTGTATCCTATTAGAGCAAGCACAAACATAAAATGGTTATATAGTATATTTTTACTTGTCTGTCTAAAGTTAAGTCATATGACCACTAAAGATTAAACTTATCTTTGAAAATTAACAGGATGGTTATTCATCATTGTGAGCCTTCATAAACTAATCCTGTCAGAAAAATACATACAGGTCAAGCCTACAACCTATAAAATTTGAATTCTTTTTATTTTTAAATCTATTTTGTAATATAATCTATTATCCATATTTTTAAACTAAGGTGGTCAGCAAGAATCACATAGCTATCTTTTTCAGCATGCCCACATATCTAAAGTACACAAAAAGCATTGAAAAATAGGTAGAAAATATGCCCAAGGGTGTACTCTATTATTCTTCGGGACCTTTTCCTTTCCTTTTGGAGGTGAGGGATAACCTGGGTAGAAGGAATGGTGATTATATACTTCAGATATCTAAAAGTGCAAAGGTCTTTCATCAGACTGAATTCTCTTCACTCTATAACTGTATTAAGATTTCATTAACATTCAATTCTGTGTTCCACTCCATGCTGCATTCTTATGCCCACACACAGCACCATCCTTCACAGGGAGCTTTTCAAACATTTTACACCCAGTCTTATTTCAGAAATGATTTTTAAGGTGGATAGTAAAATACTTACAACCTAGCAAGATAAAATAAAAATTCAAAGAGTTACACGGGACATTTGTTAAACATGGCAGATTAACCTCTCAGATTTTTCTCCCCTCTCCCTCTCCACACACGTTAGAAAGGGAATAAAAAGGGTGTAAACGCATGAGGACAAAGGGAAAGTTACAGCAAAGGGAGCTTCAGGCCAAGGGCCCATGGGGAAGATGCCAATGAGATGGAAACCAATTCACATGCAAAACTCAGACAAGCCAGGTGAGCCAAGGACAGAAACAATGTGAGGCCAAACAGAAAGCAGGAAAGCTGGATGAAGCCTCCCCAGGCCTCCACCCCCACCCAATGCACCAGGTTATTCTCTGGAGAAACAGACCTGTAGAGCCTGAGGACCCGTTAGCCACATTGGACTCAGAATCATGGAGGAACAGAGAGGGACTGAGTGAAAAGGTACAAACTGAAAAACACTAGGACCCTCAGATCCACTCCTCCAATCTGCTCCCACATACAGGGGCCTAATTTCTCCAAACAAGAGGCTAAGGCCTTCTCTGGAACAATTAAACCTCTCTATGAAAAAAGGTTTCACATACTGACATTTGTAGACCCCTGATGAAGAGCTGGCTTGCCATTTCATCACCATACAAACAAACCAATCTGCCAATAAGCTTTACACACGGAGGGTGTTCATCAGCATGTCAGGACTCATTCTTGGAAGTGATAACCATACATTCAAGAATGGCCTCCTACATCACCAAGCCACTATTATATGAAACGTTAAAGGGACTTATCTAAGAAAAAGAAGATAAAAAATATGAACAATAAAATGACAACAAACTCATAAGTCTCAACAAATGAACCTAAAAGAAAAACAATGAAAACAATAACTAAACAAACAACTAGAACAGGAATAGAATCAGAGAAATGGACATCACACAGAGGAAGTTCAGTGGGGAGGGGGAGAGGCGAAATAGGGGGGTAAGGTACAAGGGAAGAAGAAGCATAATTAGTAGGCATAAAATAGATGGGGAGAGATAAAAAATGGTACAGGAAACAGAATTCAAAGAACTTATATGTACAACCCATGGACGTGAACTAGGTGGGGGGAAATGCTGGAGGGTTGGGGGATACAGGACAGAGGAGGATTAAAGGGGGGAAAAATTGGGAAAATGATAATAGCATAATCAATAAAAAAAACTAAAAAAAAGAATGGCCTCCTACATATAAGAGCAACATACAAATATAAACAGGAAAAAAGGCTCTGAATGTAACATAGACACTGTACAGAATAGAAGAATACTTTAGAGAAACTTGTATTTAAAAATATATATTTAATATTCCCTAGAAAATAATTTAAATATAGACAAAACAAATAGAACCTATAATTAATATTGTCAGAGAAAGAAGATATCACATACATTAAATAAGAACAAGGAGCTATGTAAAAAATATAATCAATGACCAAGCAAAAGATCTCTGAGATTAAAAATATAATTAGCAGTTTTGGGATCCACAAAAACTATGGTACATTTACATAATGGAATTCTATGCAGCAGAAAGAAAGAAGGAGCTCCTACCCTTTATGACAGCATGGATGAAACTGGAAAGCATTATGCTAAGCAAAATAAGTGAGGCGGTGAAAGACAAATAGCATATGACCTCACCTTTAGCAAAAATCTAATCAACAAAACAAACAAGCAAAATATAACCAAAGGCACTGAAATGAGAACAGGTTGACAGTGACCAGAAGGAGGGAATTTCACGGGAAGGGGGGAAGGGTTTGAAGGAACTAGTATAAAGGGCACATGGACAATAACAAGGGTAGGGGGGTAGAGACAGGAGGGAGGTGGGGAGGGCTGGGGGATGGGCTGGAATTGGGGTAAAGGACAGAAAACTGTACTTGAACAACAATTAAAATTTAAAAAGAGTGAAAAAATATAATTAGCAAATAAAAAGTTAAAGCAAGGAATTGGAAAACTGAGTTCAATCTCTTGGAAAATAGAAACAAAAGATCAAAGGGGAAAAACCCAAGTGAACAAATAAAAAACTCAGAATATTGATTCCATAAACCAGTAGATCCAAAGTCCAACTAACAGGAATTCCAGAAAGAGTAGGGAAAATTGAAGAGAGGTGATTAGTAAAGTAATAAAACCAGAAAATTTCCCAGACAAAACAGAAGTCTCCAGATTCATCCCATAAGCAATTACATGGCAAAGAGTTCTTGAAAGTAAAAATGGAATCTAGAGGACAATACAGAGCAGTGATTTTTAAATTCTATGAGAAAAAACATTATTTCCAACATAAAATCCTATGGCCTATACCTGGCCAAACTATCATTAGAGTGTGAGAACAGAAAACATGTCAGCTTCAGCCATGAAAGGAACAGGAACTTAGCGTCCAATATCCCTTCCTTTAGGAAGCTCCCGAATGTCCCACAAACCAAGAAAGCACAAGCCATGCCATCCAACATGACAAAGCACTGAGTGAAGTCTCGGGAATAGTGGAGACTCTTCAGACTCAAGGAATAAGCCATCTATTGTGCAGCTGGAAAAGTGGGAGCTGCAAGGTCCCCAAATCATTTCATTATTTAAAATACTGTCGGCACATTTGGAGGGGAGAAAAGGCGTAGGGACCTTAGAAAAGTAAACAAATAGGTAACAAATGTTCACTATTAACTCAAGTTGAAACAAAAAAATCATACAAGAATGGCAACTTGGTATAATCGACCATTTTACTAGTAGTGAATACTGATTACAGTCTTCATAATGAAAACACACACTACTGATTTAAATAAGAACTGTGATATAATTTTGCTGAGGAATAGCAAAAAAAAAAAAAAGAGTTGAATGGCACGGTCTACACAGATCAAGACAAGTAGAGGAAGACACACAGGAAACACGAACCCGCTGTTTTACGACAGCCATCCAGTTGGTATAATTTGACAGTTTAGTGCTCTGTGTATGTGTGAGATTTTTAAAGTAATTTTTAAAAATAAACGACGAGAGGGGAGAGAAAACGGGAAGCTGCTGTTCAATGGGGAGAGTTTGCATTCTGCCAGACAGAAAAGCTCTAGCGATCTGCTGCACAACCATGTGCAGACAGTTAACACAGCTGAACTGTGCACTTAGAAACAGTTAAGATGGTAAACTTGATGTTATATGCTTTTTACCACAATTTAAAAATAAAAGTGCATGAGAAAATTAAGCCAATGGAAAAGCGTTTTACTTTTGCTAGACAACAAATTTGACCAAGCTTTTTAGTAGCCGTGATAATAAGTGACATGATTCCATGTCCCTAAAGATTTTTTAAAATAAAGCCATAACCCATAAATCCCAAGAGAATTATAACTAATCCTGATATGGGAAACAAGGAAATTTTGTGGCAAAGATTCCCCTAAGATGATACGATATAATTAAAGAATATCCCTCCTTAGGAAATACAGCAAATGTTTCACTTACATTGGGAATAAGTAGATTTTAAATGTATAATGTCTATTTTCAGAAAAATAAAAAGGTAGCAAATGCTTAGTAACAGTTTCTGCAAACCCTGGCCTCCCTTGGTCTCGGAAGTGAAATGAGTCACAGTGCCAGGCAGTCCTGGGGCAGGAGGCAGAGGACAGTAAGGGCCTGGCCTGCTCCCCAGCACCATCCCCAGCAGGCAGAGCCCCCATGCACTCCCATTAGTCCACATCATTAGTCTACTGACGGGCAAAAGACTGAATTTGGCACAGGAAAAGGTGTTGGCTCTTTAGGAGTATCGACGTGCAATGTGCCAAAGCAGAGGGTGAATGAAAGTCAATGTCTAAAAATTGAAAACCCCATTCAAGACTAATTTTCTTATGCAGCTTATAAGTTACTTTTTGAAACATAATTCCAAATATAATTGAGCAATTGTGGCATCATTTTGCAATAAACACATAGCTACTCAATATGGGTTATATTTGAAAAACAATCTCTGAAATACAGATATGTAATGGAAAGCTTGGGTATACATGTCTAAAAACCAAACCAACAAAATAAAATAAACTCTTCAACTATAGAAAAGGGAGTATTAGATGGAATAATGACATAAGGAAGCAAGCCAGAAATGCAAGTTTCTAAATACTTACAATCAAGTATATCTCGAAACAATTTCCTATGTAAAATGCATATATTTCTCAAATTGGAGCACACCATATCTAATTTTCCTTTATTTTTTATGTCTTTAAGGATAACACACATGTGCTATGGGATTATATGTTGAAAGCTGCCCCTTTCCACTCAAACTCAATGCATGTGAAACAAAACGGCTGACCTCCTTCTCCACAAAGATCCTGAAGTAGACTCTCCGACAGTCTTCCCATGAGTCTCTTCGTGGTGATTCCATCATTCAGGTTACTCAGACCCAAAGACTGGTGACTGCAACTTGATATCCAAACTGTGTAGCAAATCCTGTTGACTCTGCCCCAAAGTAAATGAGGACTCCAACCACCTGTCAGTATCTCCAGAGCAGCCACCTAGTAGAATGGTGACCTGATCCACCAGCAGCTCAGGCTGCCAGAGCTTCTCAACTGGTCTCCTGCTGCTCCCTACTGTCTTGTCTCAGGATAGCTGATGGAGCAACTCAAAATGGAAGCCAAATCGCCTTATTCTGCTAAAAACTGCCCAATAGCTTCCCAGTTCATTAAGAGTAATTCCATTTTACAGCAGCCTACAAAGCCCTCTAAAATGCTGCTTATGTTTCTGACCTCCTTCCTATTGCTCTCCCCTTTCTTCATTGTGTTCCACTCCCAATTGCCTTTGTACCCTGACCTAAAATACACTTTGCCCATGCAGCCAGCCACATGGCTCGCTCCCTCATGGCTGCCAAGTCTATGCTCAAAGTCACATTTTTCTGTGCAGTCTTGTCTGACCATCCCATTTAAAATTACAAGCTTTCCCATATACTCCCTTGCTTTATTTTTCCCCAGAGTACTTGCTACCACCTGACCATCAAGATTTACCTATGTGTTTATTACCTGCCATCCCTCCCAGTTCCATGATGCCCTGACTGGTGTGGCTCAGCTGGTTGGGTGTCATCCCACAAAGTGAAAGGTCACCAGTTTGATTCCCAGTCAGGACACATGCCTTGGTTGCTGGTTCAGTCCCCATCAGGGCCCATGCGGGTCGGGGAGAGTGCAGGAGGCAACCAGTCAATGTTTCTTTCTCACATCAATGTTCCTCTCTCCCTCTTTCTCCCTCCCTTCTCCTCTCTCTAACGGTAAGTAAATAAAATCTTTTTGAAAAGCATTCCATGATGGCAGGGATTTTTGTGTAAGTTTTGTCTCGTGGTTCAATAAATACTTGTGAACAAAGTGATTTTCTGTTTGCAAATCACCAAATTGAATGTGACCCAGTAAGAAGTACATTTAGAATTTTTAAAAATACATTTTCAAGTCATTATTATCATGAATAAAATAAAAAGTCACAATACAGAGTACACTGAGGACAAATCTAAATTGAGTATTGATAGAATGATGGGCATATTTATAATTAGACTTACAGGCTTTTTTGTTTTTACTTTTATTTGCTTACTGTCTAAAGTAATCTTTGTCAAAACAAACCCTTACAAGTATTTACTTCAATACACCTTCCTTTAACGCTCTTAAAAAATACCTAGATGTAAACATAATTCTCTTACAACCTAGTAAAAACTCTGTACACTTGCCATACACCAATTTTTTTAAATCCTTGTTAATTTCATTTTAAAGAAATGTCTGTGGCAGCTACCAAAATGACACACAGCTAAAGGATTCTTTATTCTGTAGCTAGAGAACGCCATCTGGCTCAATGTGAGAGAAACCACACTATCATACTGAATAGTTCCAAAGGAATCTCCTTGGAACATAAATTAAGTTGTGCTCGTCTATTTAATTCACTCTCTAAATAAAATTACATACACGTAGCAAAAGAAATTGGTAGTGACATAAATAATAAGAATACTAGGTAGTTCTAAGCACTTTTCATGAATTGCCGTATTTCACCTGTACAACAATCCTTTGAGGTAGGAAGGTACTATTATTACTTCTATCTTACAGGTGAGGGAACGAGAGCACTAAAAAATAAGCCACTCAACAGGAATCCTAGTAGAGCCAGAATTTAGACTGGAACACACCCTATCTGGAGACGGGGGCTCTGGCTCCACCGCACACACACTTATGTGTTACATGACCTGCTTCTTCTAAGACAGCAAATGCCAAGCAAACGCACCGTGCCTGCCCTTCAGAGCATTACGTATTGGGTGAGATGTGTGTCAGAGGCTTTACAGTCTAAAGGTGTGGGCCCTCATTTCTGGTGGTACATCACTTTATTAAAAATTAAGATTCTGAGAACAAATGATCAGATTCCTCTAATGTAGCTTCATATATATCCATTAAAAAGTACATTAACTTTAGAAATTTTAAATAAAACCCGAAAATGTAGGTTCAGTTTTATAGGAGCATCAGTAAAGCAGTTAGACTACCTAAGTCTCATAGCAATCACAAATTCTATAAACATTTTCTCAAATAGACAAGACCATAAGTTTATCTTCTTACTGGATCATCAAAGAATGATTTCCAAGTAATTCGCAATTTGCTGGGAACTTTCGAATTATTCCATCATTCAGCAATGACTCAGTGCCGGGAACCTACCTAGAGAGGGATTGAAACTTGGGGAAGATATATTTCGTGTCTTCAAAGTAATTGGAGTAAATTCCGTAAGTTTTCAAATATTATTTTCAGCTATAAATTCCCTAACTTATGAAAAGCAAATTTATGAACACTGAATATCGAAAAGCAGTCTGTCTCCAACAACCATGAACTTGCTAGTCTTTCCCAAGGAACAGACTTTTAGTTGGCAACTAAACTACCCTGGGTTAACAGTTCCCCCTAGTGGCCAGTATGGAAAGACAGGAATTGGAAAAACACCTTCAGTGTTCCTCTAACTCAAAAGGTCAAGCTTTACAGGCCACAGCTCACTTAAACCTTTATTTTCATCGCTGCATACCCTCCCACATTAATCTTTTTCTTGCGTTCACTGTCATTCTTGCTCAAAAACTTAGAGATTCTCTACCCACACCCAGCCTCCCTAAAAACCTTTTCAGTCCATATCCAAAACAATAATTGATCCCAAAGATAAAAAAATAAAGGCAGTGTTTAATCTGTACCAGCACAGATTTTTGTGAGCCATAAATCTGTACTTAAATTAGTCATTAAAACCAGCACCATCATCATCTATGGCTCCTGAAAATAACCACAACTCCCTTTACAAACTTCTCAGTCTTTTCTACATTTTCAACCACATTCAGCCATATTTGCTTCTCCTGAACACCTAATTATATAATGACACCAATATTCATATTAGCATTGTACTATAACTGCATGCTTAGCTTGTCTGAAAACTGGGGGCACTGAGGGTGGAGGAATGTGAGAGATTTCAAGCTCCACGAAGGTGAACAGCATGCGAGGGCAAGACTCCTCTGTCCTATTTAGTTACGGCTGCAACCCTGAACTCAATGTGTGGTAGATTTTTAGGAGCACGGTCATTTTGATGGATGGGATGGAGGAAAGGCGATCAGGATAAAGGGAGGGAAAGAGGGAAGGACTCCGCAAATTCATTGTGATGTATGGGATGGTGGTGTAATGTCATCACATTGTAAGCATTGTTTCTACACATGAATGCTATTCAAAACTACCTCTGAAATCAGCACTGATTTCATCAATGTTGGTGTTAATGCCTGATACCTCAGAGATCCCCTGTCTTGGGATTCCCTCCCACTGGGCCCCTTTGTATGACAGTCTTCATTACAATAACACATTTTCAGTATATCATGTTTACTTACATCATATTGTGTTTTCTGATCCCCTTTTGCAACAATCTGTTAGCCACAGGGTTTTTGTTAATAGCTGTTACTGTCCTTGCCCGTGAATTACCAACTCGGTGCTTTAACATGCACGGTTACTATGCCATTTCCACATGCTATGTAAACAAGGAAAAACAATTTGTTGTAAAACAAACTGTTAAATTTTTAATTAAGCAGTTTAATAGTATTGACATAAAGGGGAAGCTAATTATGACTTAAATGAGAAAGATTAGCTCTTTAGGTTGTTAGATTTCTTTTAGTGTGATCACAAAATGACATGTTACTTCAAGTTATATTTCCATTCCTTATTTATTTCCATAGGTCTCATTACTAACTTCCATTAGAAATCTGTATTCACTGGTCTATGATCCCAGGTGTCTAAACCAGACACAGGAAATCTGTGAAGCAATAATTTTCTTCAGTTCATTTCAGATGCAGGAAAGGGTCATAGGAACGTGACCCGTTCCAACTGCTCTGTAGGATCACAACAATCCAACCTGGGTTTCTCGAACATCCTCTCTAATATTTTCCTTATAGCCTGAGCTTTATAACTTTATACTTTGCCATTCTAATACTGTTGGCATTGATTTAGGTGACATTGAGAAAAAAGAAACCATAATTCTAAATCACATTTCTCCGTTGTCAGATGTGGTGACTTAAATCAAGTATTTATTGGCTGTCTTTTCTGTCCTTTGGCAGTTATTGCTTTTGGCTATAGCAACTGCTCCTGTTTGCTTTAGGCCATCAGCAAAAGGTGCCACCATTGCACAATTTCATCAGTATCTCAGAAATTGCTGTTGTAATTCAAGTTTCTTCATGACTGATAGTGCCTTTCTCTGTCCTTTCAAATTCCTCTGGGAAAAGTTAATTATATTTTAATGGTAAAATTCTGTTTTAAAGAATGGTCTAAATCTTTCTTTGGGAGTTGGGTAGAAGTGTTACCCAAAAAAAAACCTGCCTGGTTATCAAGACACCCCAGTATCCCAACATATTGCTTCCCCATCCTATCATGCACTGAGTCATCAGTGTGCCTCTCCATCAGTCCCTGCCCTCATTCCTCACTTTCAGTATTCCTCAACCCTTCTCCTTTCAGTATGTCTGTTCCCATCTTCTACCCTTACCCCCAAAGCCTCGCTTTTCTACCTTCTACCTAAACCCTACTCACCCTTCAGAACTCAGTTTAAATCTTACCTCTTAGGTAAAGCCTTTCTTCTCATGATTCTTACTTTAAAGGAGACTACCTCAACCCAAGAGTCCACAAGCCCAGAGCTGCTTCTTACCCAGCCTGACTTTCAGATCAGCCCTAAACAGATCCTTATTACTGGCTGACTAATGTAACAGGCCCACATTCAAAATGATTTTTGAGGTCCAAGGGGGAAAAAAACACACTTCACTACTCTTGATATCCCTTAAATTTTCCTACTTCTCATGTTTACATGGGGTTTGCAGGCCACCCAGATTATAAATTAAGAAATAGTGAGATCCCTTTTTGAATAAATTATCCCTTCTGCTCTGATGTGGATGGTTTGATCCAGTTGCAAGTTCACATTTCTAAATTGCGTAAGTCACAGCTGCTGCACTGAAAAAACCCTCACTCCCAGTCGGATCCCACATTCACTCACTAGAGGCAGCCACGATGAATGGGTGTTTGAGACTTCCTGCCTCCTCGGTCTTTAGTTCAGGAACAATTTGGTAGTTGGTTAGAGCTTTTCATTTTCTCTTGCTCACACAATATAATGGAACTGCATTACTCACTTAAAACACACTTGAAGCATGACAGAATGTTTAACACATGGAAAATTTTAATTGGAGACAATACTATTCCACTGACTCCCTAACAAATCTCTAGCTCAAGATCAATGGCCATGAGCAGCAATTTCAATTTATCATATTCCCCACAACATCTTACTTTTAGGAAATAATAACAAATGCTTTAATACCATCTCATGCACTCCATATAATAATTTCTGGTGATTCCATTTATTTGACAATATTTACCAGCACTTGCGCAGGGAGAGGGGATACACTGAGGGACAAGACAGTCCTCTTTTCATAAGATAAGGGTGGCCTTTAACAAGGCCATTCTGAACAATACAGAACTTGCTTACAGGACATGTCTTCCAGAAGCTTCTCAAGAAATAAACAAAACCATATTATATAATTTGTTTTTCACAAGTGAATTCCTCAAATTATTCACTAGGAGATAATTGATACTTTGACCCAGAAGTCAAAGGGCCTAAAAGCAGATTCCTGGAAGCCACGAACATACCCACCTAGAATTTAATTTCTAACACCATTCTCCACTCAAAGGCATCAGAGCTCCTTGGGGAAATGCTGGGGCGGAAGTCCTAAGATAAGCCTTAACATCTAGTTATGCCATAAAGTTACAAAGTGCTAAAATGAAACGGTTTGGCACATCACGGAAACATAGGAGCCAGCTTGAAGAGGCTCCCACTGCTGATTCAGACAATTTGAGCACCAAAATAATTTTTAAAACAGGAATGAATTATAAACAGTTGGGGGAAATTGGGAAACTATGAGTTCCCACCAATAATAAATGGGCAAAAAAATAAAAGAGGAAAGGGGGAGGTCAGTGTGGAGTGAAACACCACCATTGTGCAACCACCACAAAGAATGACTGATGGACGCTAACTCTAGGAGGCAGGGGGGATATTTTGATGGGGAACAACATATCTGTATGGACATAAAATGTCTCCCACATCTTGCCTATTAGTTGGATGGGAAAAAATTGTATCCAGAAATCAGCTAACACCTTGACTGGATAATCAAAATTAACATCAGAACTAAGGAGCAGATGGACACCATGTGCCTCCAGATGTGGGACCCTGAGGACATAACATCAGTTAAGAAATATTTTGGCAGCAAACAAATAACCTGCATTTTTAATGGACAGTCCATTAAAAAAAACCTGTATTTAAAAATGTTGATGTCATAACATATAGAATTCTGAAGAACTGTGTCAGATTAAAGAAGACTACCAAGACATGACAAGCAAATGCAGTTGTGGTCCTAGACTTGGTTTTTCACTGGAGAGAGGAAAATGCCATAAAAAGATACTGGGTCATTTGAAAACACTGGAAAACATGCCATTGATTAGATCAGCAGTTTTCTACTTTTTCCATCCTATGGAACACATAATTACTAAAATTCTGCAGCACACCAAAAAATACACGTTTTTGCTGATCTGACAAAAAATAGGTGTAATTTTGATTTATTCACACCAGACGGCTATTGTGTTGGCTGTTTCATTTTTTGATTTGACAATCTAAGGGAAAAGAAGTCAGTGGCCCTGACTAAACAGTCGGTATTGCACATTTTAGAAATTCTTGCAGAGACCTGGTTTGAGTAGGCTGGGTTTACATGAAAAGATGAGAGGTCTTCTGGCCAAGATGGAGGCATAGGTGGACATACTTTGCCTCCTTGCACAACCATAAGAAGGATCACAGCTAACCTCAAAACAGGAAACAACCAAAACTGCTAGAAAATCAAACTGTATGGAAGTTTGACAACTAAGAATTTAAAGAAGAAATATTCATCCAGGCAGGTCGGGGGTGGAGATGGGGAGCTGGGGTGGAGATGGGGAGCCAGGGTGGAAAAGACTTAGTGTGGTCACAGTGGCGAGGCAGTGACAGTGGCAGCCTGTGGAATGGGTGTCCCATATTCACGCGTGGAGGACAGAAACTGGGAGGGGCACCTGGGGAGTGAGTGACCTCTGCCCCAGGGCAGACCTCACAGCCCAGTGTTCTAGCTCCACGAAATAAAGCCTCATAACTTCTGGCTATAAAAACAAGTGGGGTTTGGGGCAGCAGAAGAAACTACTGGTCTCTCAGGAGTGTCCCTTTAAAGGGACCCACAGTCCTAGAACCTATGTGAACCCATCCACTCTGGGAACCACCACCAGGGAAACAGCAAGAGGGGCACTAGTCGCACATGGGAAGTGGGTGAAGCGACCAGAATAGGGCAAATGCCAAGCAAGCGATTTTGTTCCTCTCCCACACTTCCACCACATACAGTGCCATAAAGAAGTGAAAGATTATCCCACCCTGGTGAATACCTAAAGCTCTGCCCCTTACAACATAGCAGGTGCACCAAGACAGGGAGTCAAAGCAGCTTTACCCAATACACAGAAACAAACACAGGGAGGCTGCCAAATTGAGGAGACAAAGAAATATGGCTCAAAGGAGTTCAAAATACTGGTGCTAATGATGCTCAGAGACTCATTGAGTATGGCAAATGCATAAGGAAAGAAATGAAAACCACACTATGTGAAATAAAGAAAAACCCCAAGGGAACCAACAGTGAAGGGAAGGAAGCCAGAGTTCAAATCAACAATTTGGAACATAAAGAAGAAATAAACATTGAACTGGTACAGAACGAAGAAACAAGAATTCAAAAAAAACAAGGAGAGAATAAGAAAACTCTGGGACATCTCCAAACATGGCCACATCTGAATCATAGGGATTCCAGAAGAAGAAAAGGAAGAAGAAAAAATTAAAAACATATTTGAAAAAATAATGAAAGGAAACTTCCCTAATACTGGCAAAGGAAATGGACATGACATGTAAGTCTAGGAAGCACAGAGACTCCCAAACAAGTTGGACCCAAAGAGCACCACACCAAGACATATCATAATTAAAATGCCAAAGGTTAAAGATGAGGAGAGAATCTTAAAATGAGCAAGAAAAGAGAGTTACCTACAAAGGAGTTCCCATAAGACTATCAGCTGATTTCTCAAAAGAAGCTTTGCAAGCAAGAAGGGACTAGCAGGAAGCATTCACGGTGATGAAAAGAAAGGACTTACAACCAAGATTACTCTAACCAGCAAAACTATCATTTAGAATGGAAGGGCAGATAAAGTGTTTCCCAGACAAGGGAAAGCTAAAGGAGTTCATCACCACCAAACTATCATTATATGAAATATTAAGGGACTTATTTAAGAAAAAGAAGGTCAAAAATATGAACACAAAATGACAACAAACTTACAGCTATCAACAACTGAATCTAAAACAAAAACAAACTAATCAAACTAGAACAGGAACAGAATCAAAGATATGGAGATCATATGGAGGGTTATCAGTGGGGAGGAGAAAAGGGGAGAATGGGGGGAAAGGTACAGGGATTAAGAGCCATAACTGGGCCCTGGCTGTTGTTGCTCAGTGGATTGAGCATAGGCTGAGAACCAAAGAGTTGCCAGTTCAATTCCCAGTCAGGGCACATGCCTGGGTTGCAGGCCAGGTCCCGAGGACCAGGTCCCCAGTGGGGGCCATGTGAGAGGCAACCACACATTGATGTTTCTCTCCCTCCTTCCCCTCTCTCTAAAAATAAATAAATAAAATTCTTCAAAAGAAGCATAACTGGTAGGTACAAAAGGGACTGTGTGTGTATCTGTACATACATCTACATACATCAGCTAGATAACAGAAAGCTAGAACAAATAACAATGGAAATAGTAAGAGACATTTAAATGTTCTTTGTACTATTCTTACAACTTTTCTGTAAGTTTAAATTATTTCCAAAAAAAGTGTTAAAATGCATTTAGCATGCTTCTACCATAAAAGAAAACCCTTCTTTAAGATAATTATACACTCTATCTAAAGGCTTTTTTTTTTAGGATCATTGCTGTTTTCTAGATATTTTCTTACTAGATAGTGAAAGTGTAAACTTTAGTATTTGGGACTGTAACTGGACTATTAAAAATAAAAAATGAATAAGACTCAAATATAAGCTCAGTGCATGAACAGATACAAGTAAATGAATGTAGAAAGCAAAGTAATACTCTACCACTAATGGATGTCACTACTAAATGGACAAAGCAAAATGTTATTTAAAGCAGTGGTTAACCAAAGTATAATATATGCCTTAAACATTTTAATTCTTATAAAAGGACATTTATTCAAGTATCTTTTTAAATAAAGGATTTTTCTTTGAAGATGATCCAGGAATTCAGTCCTTTTTCCACACACTAATCATAACCATAAAGCATCATCTACAAATGCCAGCACTGAGTTTCGTAAGGGGGAGAGTTAAAGACACTTGAGCTAAAGTCTTCTATACTTAATAGAATCTTTAGAGCTCTCTCACTTACACCCAAATCAACAGAAGAAAAAAGCGTTTAGGACATGCCTGGATCTTGCCAATGCATTTAACTCACTTTTCATAGAAGCAGCCATTCTTTCTTCATGCACTTATATTTTCCCATTTATTGCTAATTATATTATATTTATTATTAGAAACACAAGTACAGTTAGCAAAATATGCTGTTCAACCAATGAGAGCACCAGTGCACAGGTATCCTGGAGACTAGCTGAGCACTGCCAGTCCATATGTTCTCAGAACAAATGGAGAATAATTACCTGCTAATCACACAAGTCTATTAAGTGGAGATCAGTATGAAAGTGTCTGGTAGATATCCAAATGGAGCCACCTCTACCGAGTATGCAATGAAAATATTTGTCTCCAACAAGTGAACTAAGCATTTCATGAATAGCTCCTAGTTTGCCAGAAGTGCACAGGGATTAAAGTGACATTTGATCAAGGTTACAGGCAAGTAGGCTCAATTTAAGAGTCTCACTGTTTTCTTAGAGACCAGCAATATGAGAGAGCAGAAAATGTCTTCTCCGAGACAATAAACAATAGTTTAAAATCTGTGCCCCAAGGCAGACTCATAGATGGAGAGCAGGATGACAGCTGGACGGGAGTAGGGGAGGCTAGGGGTGGAGGGACTGAGCAAAAAGAAAAAAGGACTCATGGACATGGACAACAGTGTGGGGATTGCTGGGGGGAGGGGAGTGTAAGAGGGGACTAAATGGTAATGGAAAAAATACAATAAAGTTTAAATCAAAAAATAATAAATTAAAATAAATAAATAAATAAAATGTGTGCCTCAAGTAGTCAATTCTTAAAGTATTTCCTAAAAAAATTAAAAAACATACAAATCAAAAAGGAATAACAAGAACACAGGATAAGAGGGGAATAAAAACTCTGACTTTGACACCCTTATAAAGTAAAACCAAGCATCCACACTTTCAAATACATGCACTACTCCCCGATGCAGCAATTTGTCTCTTTGTAGAATCCATAAAAGAGCCTTTAATTATCCCACAGAGTTTGGGGGAAATGTGTTAAGTGTGTGCATAGTCACATTCTAAAGCACACCCATGCATGGGTGGGATGTTCTGCTGCACAAAGTTTTAAACCATTAAAAATGAGTTCCTCAGTCATCTAATTTGTGATCCCAGTGTGTCTCCATTAGAAACATGTACCAGTAAATACTGATAACTGTCAGGGCAGCTGGAGCTAAGTTCTGTCACACCCACCTCGTCTCCACCCTCAAGGGCTCAAAGGAACAGAAGTGCCCAAACGCTCCAGCACCTAACCGGAATCACCATGTACTCTGCATGTCTGACAAGTGATGATGAAACGTGCAACTTAATGTGCTGTCTTGTTAGGGAAAGACTACAGAGGAAATTTGATTAATTTGCCCAATAAATTTCCAACACAGAACAGTGTGTTTGAGAGCAAGACAAATAGAAACTCATTCCATCTGACCCCAGGGTGTCATCTGGCTTCTTCTCGACTGTGATTTCAAATTTATTCCTCATTCTATATTTTACTTCTACAATCAATGAACAATGGCGCTCTTCTATCCACATGGTTTCACAAAGAAATTAATTATATTAAATAATATTTGACAATTTAACATAACAAATAAACTATTTTTTAATCAGACATTAGAAAATATGTCTAAGGATGCAAGAAAATTCAAATTCACCTCAAAGAGGTTGTTATAAAACCCAAGCAAGATATAAACTGATATCCTTCTAATATCATTAGTTGACTTAATATTCACAACATACATTTAGATGCTACATAAAATGGCATTTTCTTAGTCCTCAAATGATCATATATATGCATATATACGTAGTATAGTATATATACATGTGTATGTGTATGTATATATACATGTACAAAGTATCTATATAAAATATATATAAATGAACATGTGTACAAATATATATAAACTCAGTATGTATAACTAAAATTTATGCACACACACAAAGGGGATACTAACCTGACAATCCCCTCACACCCGACTACACAGCATCATTTTTAATCACATCTAAAGCGGGAGGAGTAAGATAATGGAGATAATGGCCTCCTCAAGCCACAGCACATTTCTGAGTTGGAGACATCTATCCATAACATTCTAAGGCAGCTTCTTCAATAGCCTATGGTGACTATGAATCCATAGAGCAAAAGATCATTTAAAAAATTCATTCTTACAGATCAGAGTTCCAATGACTTATACAGCAAATCACATAACATTCCTGTACTAGCCAACAATAGTGGATTGATTAAAAAAGAAAACTATCTCCTTTTATTCAATAAATCTACTGTAGTCCCTTAACAGCATGCCTTGCCCATTCACAATGTGCAGAGTATTTTAAGACATTAAAAAGCATACCAATTGTATCTTTCTCTGTTCTGAGCAATTTTACCTATAATTTTCTTTTAAAATAAACTGCCTCAGGGACTGGTGTTTCTAGAAGTCCTTGGAAGGACTAAACAATTTGACAAAATGTACATTTATTCAGCTTGAGATAATTGCAATTAGAGGCCATTAAAGAGAGAATATATTGCCCACCCTAATGAGTCATTAGTATTAGTATAAAACACAAACAGAATTACTTTGGGCAAATTATCAGAAAAACTTATCTTAAGTAACAAGCTTTAGAATGTTATATCTGAACATGTAACTGAATTCATTTTGTTAATTCAAGTTACTATCAGTTAATACAGAATAAGCTGATCATACAATATTATACCCAAGCTCAGTTTCTTAAGATCTGTTCCCAATTCCCTTTGCAACTCTTCCTAATACAAATCCTTTAGAAATAATTTTGGTGGATGATGGATGATTATTCTCTCTTGCTCTTTTTATTTCAAATACAGAAGTCTGTGGGCTCCTTCTTAGACCACTGATCATGCTGTGGTTTGTATCCCCAGCACCTGGCACATAATAGGTAGTGTATGTCTGATAAACGAACGAACAAATGAACAAACAATGAAGATGCCACCGCCCTCTGGTCTTCTGCAACCTTCTTCACCAAATCCCATACATTTGAAAGGAAGAAAAGTGATGTTACATACTGGGCTTTTTATAATGTATGTGAATAACAAGTTACCCTCAAATAAAGAGGTTTAAAAAATGACATTGAAAAGAGGGATTCATCCCGCCCTTAGTTCCTTTCAGTACACAGAAATAATATAAAGTAAATAAGCACGAGCATCACCCTCAGGGCATCCACAGTCTAGTGGAGGAGACATAAACATAAGCAAATAATCACACAGGTGGTAAATCTTCCCTTGGTTCTTGCTATTACTCTCTTCCTCTAAAGCTTTGGGTCATATTTATTCATTCGTGTACCAATTGATGGGACTGAGAAAGATCTCAGCAAACAACACCTTGCTTTTACCCCAAGTGCTGGCCAAGGGTACCAGGAAAACCACTTCCATTCTGTCACCTCCTCTGACCCTCTGCTCAGCTTTGGAGAACTCACCAAGCGCTTATCTGCCAATGCCATGGCTTTGTTTGAAATTCTGAACATAAACCACTTCCCTTAAAGACCCTATATTGTATACTTCTAACAGCACTGTTCTCCTACCAAAGCCTCAGCTTCCCTCCACTTCACTTTTATAATCAGTTAATAACCAGGGACCAGACGCTCTGTTCCTAATCATTCAAATTAAACAAATGTTTACATTCATCGCTGAGTCACAGCCTTCCTGGCCCAACTGTTGACTCTGTCAAAGCGGCGCCTATGTGGTCCAGCTCCTGCCAGCCACACAGCTGGCACTGTCGGGCATCGTCCTAACCCGTTCCCCTGACAGTCTAAGGAAACAACATTCCCTGGAGTAAGGCATCAATCCATCAGCCACAGGCATGGGACATTCATAACACTTGCCCCATCTTCCCTTTCCATAAACAAACAATAAAAATCACAAATGTCACTAAAATAGAAAAAATCAAATCGTCTTAGGCACCAATCATCAACCTCAGAGGAAACAGGCTTGATTATATATGCATCAGGGTGCAGACGGTAGACTTCCTCCTCCTATTCACAAGAAGAAAACATATTATGTATTCTTCCCCATCACCTCAAAGCTGCAAAGTGAGCTGGTGTTTTCCCCTTAGAAAATATGGAGAAGAGACCTCAGTAAAATGACTACTGGGCTAGACTTCTGGAACAGAACTGAAACCATGATTTTATAAACATCACTCTATTTTCTTTAAATAAGCAGATAACAGACACCAACAATACAACAAGACAGTGTGAAAATGACTACAGAACTTCAGGGGCATAATTTTAAGACACCTTTTGTCTGATAAATGTATAAAATTAGTCTGAAATTGACTATTACAAGCATCCTGAGTTTCACAGTAAGTTTTACAGGAACCGATAAATTTAGGGGGAAATTGGCAGGTACGTGAACGACGGGAAATTATATTTCAGAGATCACTATTTGCAATTCTGACTGTTTAAACAAGATTACAAACCACAGGGTTCACCAGCTTCTAGCACAACACTCCTCTAGTGGGTATTTGTCTAAGTGTTCATAATGCCAAGTGGATTGACAGGTCTTTTCCCTTTTTGTTTCCAAAATAAACAGTGATGAACCAAATTTGAAGTACATCCTAAAATGTTTGCTAAAATTTCAAAATGGCCTACGTCAAAGTTAAAATGGCGGGGGGCGGAAACCTGTAAACTTGTGCCCAGATACACCATTACTTCTCATTGTCCGAGGTGCTGGGAACTCCAAGCACATAGAAAACCTGTTAGATAACCGAATAAATGCTGGAAATGCGGTGAGGCTGGTTTATTTGCCCTTTCTCATCTGAAGAGCCTCAGAACACCCAGAATGGTCCTGGAATTGCGGGTGCCACTCCTACCAGTCTCCCCTCACTCAGTCTCCCCAGTCTAGTTCTAAATAGTCTACCCCAACATTCATTTGGGGGCGGAGAGGCTTTATTCAGACCTTAAAACCAAAGCACTCAACCAAATGGAAATAGTTCAAAGAAATTTGAAAACAATGAATTAAAGGCCAGACTAACCATATCACATATTAGAATATGATATATGCTTACAATAAATAAAATAGCACAATTTGGGCACAAGAATATACATGCAGGGCCTCTGCACAAGCTGCTCCCTCAGCCAGTGCCTCTCTTCCCCCAACATCCCTACCACTCATTAAGGCTTTCTAGACATTGTCCCAAAGTCAAGCAGGCCCTCCCTGACCACTCCACCAAAGATGGAAGCCTCCCCCCAACACTTCCTATCACCCCTCCATGCTTTATTTCTTTTTCTCCCTAGCAATTAGTATTATCTCACATACCACACAGGTTGTATATGCTGTTTATTGGTGCTCCTTCTCTAAAATGTAAGCTCTATGAGGGCAGGAATTTGTGTCTAATTTGCTCACTGTTGTATTTCCAATGCCTAAAAGAGTGCCAGGCATATAGTAGGTGCTCAATACTTATTTCCTGACTAACTGAGCAAGCCAACACAAAGACTGTTCATACACTGGTCTACCAGTTGGCCTTCCTGATGAACTGTGAAGTTGGCTAACTCCACTCACAGGACTTTTGCCTATCCAAAAATTTCTCAACATAGAACCTCACCTTCAACCCTCTCCTCTCCTAGTTTTCTTCTTCCTTCCTCTACTCATTGTTTTAACTCCTATTTAAAATGGCATTTCACTGTAAGCAACCTGAAATTATTTGTGAAAATAAGCAAGATGCCAAGAAATCAGTAAGTAGAAGCAAGATTGCTGTTGCTGCAAAAGGTTTTCTCTCTACAGTTTACATGCTTTTGCAATCTTTGAATCATATTATAAGCTCACAGGAAGGTGGCTGATATCTGGCTGATGTAGAAAAAAGCTAAGTTATTTATCTGTTTGCATATACAGAAAAGAGTAAATTACACTGGTGAACTGCATCGATTCCATTTCTGAGTGCAATTCAAGATGGTGCTGTTTATAAGTTAAGTATATAAACCCTTTAACAGAGTTATAGTTAGCTGGGTATTTCATAAGGCACATCCCCTCAATCAATTTCATGATACCCAAAATTGACTATTGATACTTTGCTAGCAATGACCAAATTTATATTTCAGGGAAAAAGCTCTAAATAGTCTATGCCAACATTCATTTGAGTATGGGAGAGCTTTATTCACACCTTAAAAGCGAAGCATTCTGACAGACAAAAATAGATAAAAGAAACTTGAAAAGAATGAATTAAAGGACAGACTAGCCATTCCAGATATTAGAATTGCTATATGCCTGCAATAAATAAAAGAGTATAGTTTGGACCCATAAAGAAGATATATGCAGATAAATGGAAAATAATACCTCAAGAAAAAAGTCCTGCTATAAATAAAAGGTTGATATATGAAAGGTAGGTTGAATGAGCAAGATTTCAAGCTTTCTGATCCTCAAAACCAACCCCAACCCAAAACCATGTCAGTGCTAATGAGATCCATATTGTTGATAAGCCAGTACAAATTCCCCCATCATGGCCAAATACCACATAATAAGAATAAACTATGCTGAATAAATAGAATTCCTAAAATTGACTATGCAGGGGAGTGCTTTTTAAACCTTCTACACCATAGGTGAAAATAAGTTCCAGCTGGGGCAGGGCTGGGCACTGCCTTCTGAGAAGGGTGGGGCGCCACCTGCAGGTAGGGAAGGAGAGGTCAGAGGAGAGCCTGGCTGGGCAGCACAGCCAGACTGGGATTGCTGGGAGAGGTGCTGGCCTGCCCCAGGTGATTTGGAGCTGCCAGCGCGCAGAGTAGGAGGGAGCGGTGCTTCCTGAGAGGAGGCAAGTGTGTCTCTGTGGTTTCTACTCACCGTTTGTAAAACTGCCTAGACAAAATGTTTCGGAAAAACATGCTTGCACAAACCATAATTATGCATTTTATGGTATTTTTAGCCCTCTGAGAATCATCCCTAAAATATCTAAAACTAAAAGTTTAATTTTCTTTTACCTTCCCATTTAGAGGTATAATTATGGAAGCAAATTAAGCTGTTGAGGTTACTCTAGCTCACTTCTCACCTTGAACATGTCTACATCTGCAATATTCATCTTTCATATTCTTCTGTGGGAATCTGCAGCCCCATCTTCCCCAACGGACAATCTCTCTGCAGCTATGGCTACACCATCTCTAGATTGATAAGACCTCTTCAGATGAAACCCCCCAACACAAGCCCTGACATCCCACCCAGTGCTCCCCAGCCATCTCTCTACTAGCCGAGGTCCGGCTCTACAGATCCCCTCCCGTGAACCTCCCCTGGAGGAGCCACAGCCCAATAATTAACGCATGGCTTTGTTTGAAACACTTTGTTTTTCTTCTTGCTATATATAAACATATTCTTAAAAACACTGTTCCATCTTTGGAAGCAGCCCTTTTGTAAGACTCATTCAGAACTTCCATGCCATTACATATCCCCCTTTGCTGTGAAAAACAGACCCTCTCAGTACAGAACTAGGGCTGAAGACAGCCAGCTTCGTTGAATGCCCAAATGGCAAAGAGCAATTCCATGACCAGCATCCCTCCCGATGCAGTCAGCACGGTCGAACCCTCTGGAAAAGCAGTAAGTGGTGGAGTGACAAACAAGTTTTTTATTTAGTTTATTAGATCCTGATGGCTATGTAAAAAAAAGGTTTAACCTTGATGTAAATTCAGTAGATGTCAGAATATTTAAAAATGCATCAATCCTAGTATTCCAATATTGTATTATATACTAGTAATCATGAAAGCAAAGTAAGGATGTATTGAATAATAAATAAAGCCTGGTATTTACAGTTTTGCGATTCATGAAAAATGGATTTGTGGTTATTCACATCTGAATTTTTTCTCAGTGTAATGATGCGAATAATTATCATATTGAAGTTAGGGCACTTCTAGAGAAAATCTTGTAAGTATTATCTACTGTGTCTCTGAGCAATGAATTAACCAATTTTAAGAGTTTCTTCCAAATTCTATAGCTTTTAATATAATGAAGTAAGCAATTCTCATTATATCTATAAATAAGAAAATAATGAGTGTTTAACTTGAAACACTAACTTAAAATTTAAAATGTCATTTTTGTAGTAAAAATACACTGAGACAACTTATGCAAAAAAATGGTATTAATTATAACACTAGGACTGACATTTTTAAACTCTAGTAAAAAAATATTTTTAACACTAACAACTTAGCCCTCCCAAGTAAAGCTTTATATATTCCACTTCTTTATCCAGGAGTTGGATAAAAGAATAAAAATATTAGCTCAAATATAAAGATAAAAGCTCAAAAGAAAAGTATCACAATAATAAAAGTTCATATTTTTTAATTCTGTGCAACTGACAGGGTTTGATAGTTTGTTATATAAACATGATTTATTTAATTTTGTCTCTCTAATAAAAAGGGGGAAATTGTGTTTTAAAAAAAAGAAAATGTATTGAGTGCTTAAAATAGTTATTATAATGGTAACAAAAAAAATCAGTGGGAAAATTTTTAAACTATTTTATATTGTGGCCAAAAAAATCTCAGTTCTCATTCAGTTTTTAAAAACTCAAATTTGGCCATGACCACACCTGTGAAGTCAAGTCTTCCCTGACCCTTCTGGGATGTGGGCATCACTCTGTCCTCTTTCTCCTACCACTGGTACCCATGATGCACCTGACACACTGAAGCACATCTGCATGTCTATCTCCTCCCTTACTGCCCCTCCCTGCTTCTTGAGAACCACTACCGCAGAGTCCCACAGTGTCTGCTCTGATGGGAGAAGGTCCCATCCCTTAGACAAAGTGAAATGGAAAGAGTGTGAGAATCATGGTCTTAGACTATGGTGTGTCTGAGGGAAGAAATTTAATACCTCCTGAGACTGGAACCAGTTGAAAAGTTCCAGCTCTATCACTTGAACTAAAATCAGTCTTCTGAATTTTTTATCAAATCCTTAGAAGTAAATACAGAGCTTTTGTGTTCTAAGAGGTCAGTCAGCATTTAAACGATGGCCAACTAAAATGTTTCTGACCCAGCAACTCCACTTCTAGGTATTTATGCAAAGAAACTCAAAACACTAAACTGAAAGACCTATACAAGCATATGTTCATTACAGCATTATTTACAATAGCCAAGATATGGAAGCAACCTAAGTGTCCAACGACAAATGAATAGATGAAGAAGTGGTGCATATATATAATGGAGTATGATTCAGGCTGGCCATCTGCAACAACATGGCTGGACCTAGAAGGTATCGTGCTAAATAAAATAGGGCAGACAGAAAAAAACGCATGCCAGATGATTTCACTTATAGGTAGAATCTAAATAACAAAATAAAGGGACGAGCAAAACAGAAACAGACTCATAGACAGAACATTTTGAAGGTTGTCAGAGGAGAGGGGGGCTGGGGGATGGGTTAAAAAATAAAGGTAAATAGAAGTACAAGTTGGTACTTACAAAATAGCCATGGGGATGTAAAGTACAGCACAGGAAACACAGTCCATGATGCTGTAATAACTATGTATGGTGTCAGATGGGCACCAGATTTCTCAGGGTGATGGCTACGTAAGTATATAGATGTCTAACCACAGGGTTGCACACTTGAAACTAGTATAATATTGTACATCAACTGCTAATTTAAAAATTAAAAATTATTTTTTAAAAAGGAGAAAAATGTTTCTGACATCTTAGAATAATTTTCTACAGACCTCTGTATTGTATCTGTGTAAGAGTGAAACTTACACACAGATGCTTAAAGCAACTGTATTCCTAATAGGCAGAAGGTGAAAACAACACAAATTTGCATCAACTGATGAATGGATAAACAAAATGTAATATATAGTGAAATACTGCTCAGCCACAAAAAGAAACGCAGTACTGATGTACTCAACAACATGGAGGAACCCTGGAGACACACCAAGTGAAAGAAGTCAGACACAAAAGGCTGCATATTGTAATTGTATGATCCCACTTGTATAAAAATATTCAGAATGGGTAATCCATAGAGACAGAAAAAAATGTTAGAGACTATTTAGGGCTGGGGGTGGGGCAGAGGGAAAGGGAGGTGGCAGGGAGAGCATTTAAGATTTCTTTTTGAGTGACGCAGTGTTCTCAAACACTGGGGCAACGGTTGCACAGCTCTGAATAAATAAGCACTGAATTGTATACTTTAAATGGGTGGATTGTATGTTTTATCAATAATGTCTCAGTAATGCTATTACTAAAAAAATAGGAACTTCTAGATTTACATATGCTTCCATATTCACCTATCTTAGCTTAACTCAGATTTCACTTCTCCCAGTCACCTTCCCACAGTAGGTCCAAGTCATTCCGGAAGGTGGTTTTCCTCCCCCTCCACTTATCCCCGCCAAAGTAAACTACATTCAACGTGAGCAGAACTGACAGCCGGTCCTACCCCGGACACCAAAGGCAACCGAACACTTGCTGGCAGAGCACGAAGGCAGTCGTCTTCTGTGTCCTCCTCGGCTGCAGACAGCAAACTGTAGTGGGCGTGTGTCACGTCGATTCAGTTTTCGCTTTTACACAACAACAGTAAAGATGCTAAAGGAACTTCTTATCTTAGGCAAGTTTCATAACTACAGCAGTGGCAAATTCACTAGAAACAATTTCACTGAGCATCAGGAAAGATACAAAGAATTAGCCAGGGTGGTATATATCAACATTTGCTGGGGGGGAGGTGAGGGTTGGGTAGAGCATTCCCCTTCCTTCCCCAATGCCATCAACTGCCCCCTATTCAGCCACCCCAAATAACATATAATTTTTTTAAATATTGGCTTTCTATCCAAATGAAACTTCTAGACAAGCCATCTTGATTGCCATGAACAGGTTTCCCCTCCTTAGCCTATTCTAAGGTGAAGATTTTGAGTGCCCACTACTGGAAAAATCAAACACGGGCATCAATTTTTCCTTAAGAAAAAAAGATTCTAACTTTATTTCATTTGCTTACACCATAATATTTTCATACTTACTCTGATAATCTCATTCAAATCTACAAGTGAGTCTGTATAATCTTCTTATGCAGTTGGCAGAGGGGAGAAGATGGAGGCTCAGTAAAGATTTAAAAAAATAATCATTTTGAGAATTGGGAGAAACAAATCTGTGACTACTAATAATTGCTTGACCTTACATTCAGTATGCTGGCCATTCCCAATGCTGGAAGTGGGCGTGCTGAAGGTCTACGTGAGGGACCAGCTTTCACTGGACTCAACAGGCCCAGGGAGCACCGACAGGACGGGACGGGGCAGCCATACGGCCATTCCAGTGGAGCCTGGGCACCAAACTTGGAACGATGAAAACATCCAGCTGGCAATTCCCTAAACAAAAGGCTCATCCATGTAAAACCCTCCCTTATTCTTCATTTTTTCCTCAAGAATTTTACTAGGCATCGAGCAAAAAGGAAAAAGGACTCGGATGGACATGAACAGTGTGGTGATTGCTGCGGGAGGGGGTATAAGGGGGATAAATGGCAATAGGAAAAACACAATTAAAAAATCTTGCAGAAGATGTAAAGTAGCAGAAAGACTGCACCAAGAAGGAGACCAAGATTCTACTTCAGAACCTGCTGTGTGAACTTGAGCACATTTGATAGCTTATATGGGTCATAAAATTTTCTCTGAAATGAATGAGTTGGAGGAAATGACCCCAAGTCCACAGGGTTAGAGTAACCTGAGGCACAATACTGCACTGGGCCTTTACCTAAAAAATATACTACCTAAAATAAAATAATGTTCTGAAAACCTTAACGCTACTTCCCCAATTATGAATTTTCTGACAACCTGCTACAGTTAGTTCCCACCTTCTCCTCATGGCTATTAGAAAAGTGCTACAGTGTAGCCCACTTGGTGGGCAGAGCCATAACACTTGTAAAATGTAACAACACATCCATCTTCAATAAAATAACAGAAATGACTCCTGCAGCTGCAGTGGGAAAATCAGTTTTGTGGTTTACAGAAAGCCTTAGTGAATGCCTATCCATCTGTCAATTTAAGACAAATCTTTTTGAGGCCCCTCCCCAATAGCTGTGTTATCCATCTCTTTCATAGCTTTGTCTGCTCTTGCATTTGCCATTCATTCATTCATTCATTCATTCATGTCTCTCTGTCTCCCTGCTGGGTTGTCATGTCCATGAAGACAGAAAGTATCTTTTATATCTTGTTTCCAGCTTCTAGCACTCTATCTTTGTAATAACCACAACTCTTTCGGCTGTGACTAAAAAGAGGAATATACAGACTCACACACCTGATGGGTAGAGAAATAGTCTAACCTTCAGGCAATGCTAGGTTCAGCTGTTCAAAGGATAGTTAAGAACCCATCTCACAGCTCGCCTTTCCTCCTCCTGAATTTATAGACAGACAGACATCCCTCCCTGGAGGTAAGACAACAGTATCTGCAGGCTGTGCCAGTTTCCTTTCCTACTAATCACAGGAATCTCTCATTAGCCTTTTTGGGTCTATGTCCATCTCTGAACCAGCATTGTGGTTCTGGAGACACAATCCTCACTGGCCAATTCGGCACGCTTTGCCCACTCCCCACGCCTCGAGCAGGAGTATGTGTTATAAGATCAGCCTGTAGATGGAGAGACCATGGAAAAGAGGCTCCACAAAGAACAAACCAGCCCCGTTTCCAGAAAAATAGAAAAAGTAGACAAGAATGGCAAATACAGCAGATGTCCATACAACTTGGTGGTTTGCCTAAGTAAATGTAATAACATGTGCAATGGAGACTTTGTCCTGTCATAAACTCTGACTGCACTCCCCACTACAGAAACAGATTCTAATAAATTATGTCATGACCAGTTACAGATGGAGGAGCGGGAATGGGTTACACAAACGGATGTCGGCAAAGAAAAATTGCTATCTTTCTAGGTCATCCTAAAAGCTAACGCTAAAATTTTACCTTTATGAATGTGGCCCCTTCCTAACACTGTATGTGAAAATTAACTCGAAATGTATCAAAGACCTAAATGCATGAGCTAAAACTATAAACTCTAAGGAAAAAATAGGCATAAATCTACATGAACTTGGATTAGAATAATTTCTTAGGTATGACACTAAAACCACAAGCAACAAAAGATAAAATAGATAAATTGGACTTAAACAAAATTTAAAACTTTCATGCTTCAAAGGACATCATCCCGAGAATAAAAAGACAACCCAAAGAATGAAGTAAAATATTTGCAACTAATACAACATCAGTCCAGAAGGTATGCAGCCATGTTATATGAAAAATAGAGACATTTATTGAAGAAGATACAGGGTGCAAGAAACATTGTACATAGGACAATGATGCCTCAGTCGCCTTCAGAGTAGACACCTTGGGACCTCACACAGTTCTCCTGATCACCATCAGCTGCCCTGTCATATTTTCCTGAATCTCATCAATGGTCTGAAATCTCTTCCTTTTCAAAGGTGATTTTAATTTTGGGAAAAGCCAGAAGTTGCAGGACACCAAATCTGGGCTGTAGGGGGCCTCGGTCAGCTGGGTGATTTGATGATTCATCAAAAACTCTGCATGAGACAGGATGTATGAATGAGTACGTTGTGATGAAGCTGCCAATCACTGGTTGCCCATAGCTGTAGCTTTCTGAATTATCCAAATAGTTTCCACAGAGGGATGTTCAAACTTCATGCAAAATTTGGTGCAGAATCATTGCTCTTCTTGCTCAATTATTTTGAATATAACAGCCACACAGTACACATGCTCACTCAACAGCGTCTACTGTCCCCACTGACTAGTACAGTGAAGTCATCATTGTTCACCTATGCACATTCCAGTCCAGTCTCCTTGGCTGCCATTGTTGTCACACAAACCATTCTTGTTATATTAACAATAGCTGGACTTTTTATGGACTCATATCTGGTAAGGGACTAGTATTTAGAACATATAAAGAACTCTTGCAACTCAATAATAAAAACACAAATAACCTACTTAAAAACTAGGCAAGTATTTAAATAGATATTTCTCCAAAGAAGACTGTAACATGGTACAAATGGTCAATAGCTAAATGAAAAGATGCTTAACATCCTCAGTCATTAGGGGAATACAAATCAAAACAACAATGACATACTACCTTACAACTACTACGATGGCAAAAACATAACAGACAGAAAATAACAGGTATTGGTGAGGATATGGAGAAATTGGAACCACCATAAACTGCTGATGGGAATGTAAAACGTCACCATCACTTCGGTAGTCCCTCAAAAAACATGTATAAAATTATCATATGACCCACCAATTCCACTCTTAGGGATATACACAAGAGAAATGAAAAACATGTCAACACAAAAACTTGTGCATGAATGTTCATCACAGCACATTTCATAACATCAAAAAGATGGAAACACAGGAAATGCCCACCTGAACAGATAAGCAAACTGTGACATACCCACACCATGCGAGATTACTCAGCTATAGAGGAATAAAGTGCCACCAGACACTACAATATGGACAAACTTTCAAAACATGAAGCTAAATGAAAGAAGCCAGTCACACACACACAAAAAAAACATATAATGCCCAGAATAAGCAAAACCTAAAGAGAGTATTTAAGCTAAGGGGGAGGAGAAAATGAATGACTGCTAATACATGTGGTAGTAAATATTTTTGGGGTAGTAAAAATGTTCTGGAATTAGTAGTAACTGCATTAACTTTGTAAATATCCTAAAACCACTAAATTGTGCATGAAAAGAAAGAAAGAATTTTATGGCATGTAGACTACCTCTTAATAGTTCCTGAAGCTTTAATATGGACTGAGTATTTGACATTACCAAGAAATTAATTTTGATAAATGCAACAATTTTATTGAAATCATATAAGGCAATGTCCCCTTTTGTAAAGATGCAAACTGAAGAGTGTAGAAATGAAATTACACAATGAAAATTTCAGCAAAAGAGCATACATGATAAAGAAAAAAATGTAGCAAAACTTTAGCTGTTGAATCTGGGTAATAAGTATTTTTGGGTTAAACATACCCTCTTCTCTACTTCTGTGCATTTGAAAATTTTCAAATAAAAATTATTAAAAGAGCTTATGATACAGGTTTGCATTTCTTGTGGTTGGACTATGTGACAATTAAGCCAGTCCAAACTTTGGTGGGTGTCCACTAGTAATGAGTAAATAGCAAAATACTGAAACCAAGTTGTGAAGTCCATTCAAAGAAATGAACAAAGTATGTCTGCTGTTTCCTCTACTGCTAAGACATTCCTTCCTAAGCTATTTCCTCTTATAAACCAAAACCATGTTTAAAGGCAATATGTTCCCGAACTATATTCCCAAACCAGATATTCCTTAAGACATTAACAGATGTACTCCAAGCAAAGGGTTCCATTGTCAAAAAAGTCTGAGAAACACTAGGTCAAAGTGAATGTATTGGCTACACTATTTTCAGAGTCATTAACACGTTCACATGTACTGGGAGCCATCCAAGGGAGCTGTAATGTCCCTAATTCGGGAAACTCATGTAAATCAATTTATTTATACAGCGTACTTATGAAGTTCATGAAATAGTTCTCTTGCAATCCTGGCAGAAAATCAAATCACTTCTAGAGCCTGACATAAATACAATTTTTTTTCTATATTTTAGGATCTACTCAAACCAGAGTTTATGAAATGTTGGTTTATAGATAAGAAAATATCTTGTCTTTGTTTAAAAAAAGGTATTTAAGCTGAGTCTGGAAATCAGAGAAGAAGGCAACCAGGCAACACTGTATTTATGGCAAAGGGAATAACAGGTACGGGGATGCAAAAACGAAGGGACCCAGGAATCATTTGGGAACCGAGAGCAGCCCCCTATCACTGGAAGACGGGAGTGCCTGGGGGAAGAGGGGCTGACAGGAGAGGAGGAGAAAGGACAGGGAAGGTAAAAGCTTACAGAGCTGCTGACTTCAACCTGTGAGTCACGGAAAGCCACGGAAGCACTAAACGGGAGTGATGTGGCCAAACCTGCAGTTCTGTTTGGTGTCCCCAGATATGCCATACATTCATAACCTGGAAGCGTGATGGTTTGCTCTGGATAAGTCACATGTCCATATTAGAATTGCCTTGCTAAATGAAGCCACTTCCCAGGCCCACATTTATAATTATTCAAACTGCAGCCCATGAATATAATTCAGTCATGCAACACTACTACTATTCCAACTCCTACTACTGACTGCAAATGCTGAAATTTTTAAACGTTTGATCCTCCTGTATTGCATACATGGAAAATATGTCTCCAAAATCGCTTTTTCTCTCTGATGCTTGGATTTCTAGAAAGAGGAGAAAAGCTTCCAGGACATGCTGCCACTTAAAAAGTATTTCCCCTCATTACTTAAAAGCTAGTCTACAGTTATTTCTCTAGTTGCACTTTCAATTATCGACCCTGGCTGCAGCTGAGGTTAAAAACCGTCCCCTTGCTGCCTGGCTGGGAATTAGCTTTTTAACTGGTTTGTAGGCCATCCATCATGCTTTAAAAAAATGAATTAGTTGAGAACATTTGAAGATCATGCTTTAAAAAAATGAATTAGTTGAGAACATCTGAAGATCTACTGATTTAATATAAAGCCTGGATTTCTTGAGTCCCTTGATATTTTTTAAGATCTGTCCTTACTGAGCTCAGAGTTTTGCAGGATACAATCAGCTAAAGATAAAATAACAGCACCCCCCCGCTCCTTAGAGGAGCCTTTCAAATACGCCAGGCACCCCATCCACCCTGCACTTGGGCCATTTACAGTCATGCAGTGTAAATTGCAATGCCTGGTTTTATTTTTATTAAATAGGATTATACTGATCGAAATTTCATCCAAAAACTTAAGTAGTTTATCAAATTAAATACATAACATAATTAACGATAAAAACAATACCCATGAATTAAAAGGAACAAGCAAATAGATTTTCCATGCATCTGGTGGATATAAGGACATAAAATTCAATAAGTAATTACTGTAGTTGAATCATGACCTTGCCAAAGTGAAATATGACTTCAAATTCTTTTCCCCTGAGTAAAAATGTTAGGGTTCCAAGATAGGGCTGAGCTCATCATCAACTGAGATTTACTAAAATTTCTTTGTAACAGGACAGTTCCTTCCACAGCTTTACAATTCCCCTCAAGCACAGAGCAGACTTCAGATAGCTATGCTCTTGCTATCAGTTACCAACTTAATCCATGTAGGTAATGTCTAACAGAAGATAAAGCCCTAAATCATTTACTATTGATAAACGTTTTCAAATGTATTAAGTTCTCTTGGCTCTTCCTTTAGCTACTGAAGTCTTTAAAAATCTATCCACCTTAGCTCTTTCAAAAAGGGAAAACATTTTATGCTGGATGTAAGTATAGCTTTCTTAATCTCATTAAACTGCCGAGAAGCAAGGGGGACTTGAAGGGATTATTTGCTGGTGCTTTTTTGCCTTCAGGATAGTGCCTGTAATAATTCAACATTATAATTATCAGATGAATATCTAGCACAGAGCAGAGGACTCCAAGATATCATCTAAATGCGGGTGGTCCGTCTTCTGGTGAAGACAGAAGAATCACTTGTCTCTGCTTGTGGTCTTAAGTTTCATAGAAAGATGCTCTTTCCTTTGCCTTGACTGCTGCACCCTTAAGCTCTACTGAGCTTGAGCTAAGATCCTTGAGTTCTCTGCCACGTAAAGTAAGGAGACAAAAATTATTACTGTCACTGCAATAGTAAACAATCATGGAGAAAAAAAATGCATTCACCTTGACCTACTTTCCTAGTTCACCACATCTTGACCAGTTTTTTTAATATTCATTGGTTTCAGTACTAGTGCAATTTAGCCACTTTGGCTGACTGTAACCTTTCCTTATGCATCACTTCATCTGAAGGCTAGGTTTTTCCTACTTTCCTCTAAACTGTAAATTCCACAAGGACTAAGATACCAAGTTTTCGTCATTCACCACTATAATCCTACAACCCAGCATGCCATCCGCCACAGAATGTACATTAAATATTGAATGAATGAATGCTCCTTACACATTATTAACACCAACATCATTTTAAGCGACATTCAGAGAAAAAAAATCCATTGAGAAGGGTTTTAAGCAAAATATACAAAGTAAGATATAAAAATATTTTACAAAAAAACATATTAGAAGATATTATATTTAAAACCCCTTCAGATTGATAATGTAAACAATTTCCAGAGGCTTCAGACTCTATAACTATAAAACCCCAATATTTTTAGAAAGCCATTTCTATTCTGCAGAGGAAAAGTACTATAAAATACAAGCATTGCCAAGAAGCTCTTGAACCATGAAAATGGTGGAAATTTATTTTTGTTTCATTAAAGGTCAATAAAGGTTGCAATGAGTTTTTAGATTAACATCCCGAAGAAAGGAATATGGCCAAAACTCTTAGGCAGGAATTTTTTGCTAATAAATATTCAATGACGGGGAATAGTTCTGGTTTCCTGCACTAGAACAACAGGGATGAAGAAACCACAGCTTCTCCACAGAGATCAGAAGCAGAAGGCACAAACGCAGAAGTGCTGAGGTTAACAACTGTGATGGAGAAAAAGGAAGCTGAAGAGAGCAGGTCCCAAACACTCTCGTAGGAGAAGAACCCTGCTTGGTTACTGCGATGGACTGTTCCATCAACATCGACAGTTCTCTCCTGAGCACCTGTCACACCCTCAGTACTGAGGAGACAGTGACCCAAAATCAGTACAAACCGTAATGCTTTTTTCTCAAGAAGCCCTCCATTTCAGAGATAAAGCGAATGCACAACGAACTATTTTAAATATCCAAGGCATTATATATGAAGTGAAGGAAAGTGATGTAGATGTGTTATAATCTAGACAGAGAGATTCATGAAAGAGAGCAATGGGGAAATGGGGGCTCCGTGGAAAAAATAGAAGAGCGTGTGTGTGTGTGTGTGTGTGTGTGTGTAGACATTCCACTCATTCCACTCAACAGAACACACCTCCCACTTGTGTGCTCAGGCTAGGTTTCACATCCACTTCCTCTAACCCTCACACCTAATGAATATGTAGATGTGCATTCACGTCTCCATCTGACAGAGGAGCAAACTGAACAGGTGGCATGAGCTGAATCAGGTCACACAGCTAGAAAGGGGAGGAGCCCAGATTCCAATGTACCATCATCTGGTGGCAAAGTTTCACCCCTTTTTAAAACTCTTCAGAGCAAGGTCACAAGACGATGAGTATATAAATCTCTCTAAAGATACTTCTTCTCTTATACAAAAACTTAAAAGGCACCTTTCAACACATAACCCTGATAGCTTATGGTTCTACAGCACCTACTCTGGGCCCAGAACTGCTGTACTTTACAAGCATTCACTCGCAGCATCCTTGCATTCATGCAAGTATAAGTGATTTTTGCAGATTAAGAAACTGAAGCACAGAGAAATTAACTACTCAAGTCACTCTTTCAGTAAGTAACAGGGCCTCTTATCAGCATTACTCCATACCACCCCCACAAAGCGTTGTTCGAATGAAAATCAGCCCCACTGCACAGAGCGGTTCTTGAAACGCCCCAGGCAGGTCTGTCTTCCCCAGGGTACCTGACCCAGGGGGAGAACTGAGCGGGACTGCATCTCACTGGTGCAGCACAGCCTGGGTGCTGGCTCAGATGCCACCGCCCCTTGGCTGTCACTGCACACAGTTATAGCTTCTCAGGGTCTCAGCTTTGATACCTACAAAATGAGTCTTTCACAACGATAGCAGAATTTCTTCCAGTTCTGTGGTTTAAATCAACAGACTTGCTTTCTACCACCACTCCTAATTATAAAATGTGAAGAAAAAGAAATCTGGGTATGAACTGTGATATACTATGTTTAGGAATAGATGTAAATTTCTAACGACCTACATGCACAAAATACATCATCATGGTTCCAATCACCACAAAATTAGTGTTATAATTTCTCTAAATTGGAATCACAAGCTTAAAGTACTCCTGGGGGTACCTACAAAATAGGTTAAAATAAAGAGCGCACAAACTTTTCATCCTAAGTGAAGTGACCTCATGGAGATAAGGGCCAACTTTTCTTACTCCTTTGTTGAAATACGATTTTGTTTTTCTTTCCTGGAAGTGTTCTAAGACTCCTGCCAGACACAGCTCTAGCAAATAGCATGCTTAATCCCTCTGTAATGCCGGCGAGGGCCTCAGGGGCTCCCAGGACAGCTGGTGCAGTTGCTGGGGACCCCGCCTGGAGCAGCTGGGAGCCCAGCCGCCTTGCTGCATAAAGTAGAAGCAGCCTCTTGCACACAACCATCAATACATTTGTAACCTCCCAGCCCTTCAAGTAACAACAGAAGGATCGACCCCAGCAACAGCGGCTGTAGTAACAAACCAAGCCTTAAAGTGAAGAATGCTTAGTGAAGTCGCAGCATGCAAGGGTCAGAAATCCTTCAAACCAGCCACCAGATGAATCATGCAGAGAGGGCATCTGATCCTAACCTGGGTGATAACAATGAGAGCTGGGACTGACGCCACCAGGCATAGAAGGTACATGGTCAAAAAAGGGTTATCTGAGTCTTTGGAGCTGAAGGCTGAGTCTAGTGAAAGACCCAATTTCATCTGTAGTATCAGCACACATTCCAAAGAACTTGTGACAATAGGCTCTAAAACAAGACTAAGAGCCAAATTTAGCAGGAGGGCCTCCACTTGCAGCTGTGCTGGCCGGATACTGCACGATTCATTCTAAGGGCTGCACTTCACGTAAACTGTCCATGACCATCGCCCCTGGAGCTGCGCACTGCAGTGCCCTCCTCAGCGCACCTCGAAAATGGCACCGAAGCCAGAAAGAGAGCAGTAGTAGCCACGGGTACCTTCTGCTAACAGAAAGGTTGCAAAATATAGTCGTTTTTCATTTCAGCTTGAGTAGACCTCAGCAGGCAAACCTCAGACTCTCAAGAGGTTTCACTGGAATCTTGTGACGGACACAGAATTCAATTTACTGTCTCAACATTTTGTCAGGAAAGGTTTCAGAGTCACTGGGAAATGACCCAATGACCAATGTCTGTCCTGTCTCTAGGGGCCAAGTAGTGCGGCTGAGGGCCCCTCATGTGGTGGCTTCATGCCATGGTTTTCCCAGTCACTACTTCTCAGACTCAGCAGCCATGGGGTTGCAGCTGGGCTGTACAAGAATATTCAAGAAATCTTCACGCTCTCCTGGGATGTGAGGGTAAAGGTTGGTGTGCATTTCCCCAGTGGGCCGAATAGGCAAATTTCACTAAATCAATCCAACTAGGGGAAGGTCACATTTAGAACTCTTGGGAAAGTCTAAACCACAAAGAATGTTAGATGAAAAGCTACTACTTTCCTATTATCTGAAGGGATTCAAACTAGGTTTGAAAGTCCACTGAATTGATTACCATTCTTATACATTATAAACTAGAAAGTAAGTATGCGCCTATCTGCACTGTATTTTACTACAGCTATATGAACATTATACAGCCATACATGCTCTTCTGCCTGCTAGTCTGTACAATTTTTATTGCCAGAAATTCTCCTACATCTCTCTTCTGCACTTAGCACAGCGCTAGAACACATTACTAACAGTTACCACTGAATGAGTGTTCATCAGGTACCAAGCAAGGATCTAAGTAGTCACGGTTATTAATACATTCAATCCTCAATGCAATGCTATGAGGTAATAAGCAAGATTATTATTACCATTTTACAGAAGAAGAAACTGAGGCTCAGAGAAGTTAAGTAACTTGCCCAAGCCAAAGAGCTAATAAACAATAGAGCCAATATTTAAATCCAGGGAGTCTGGGGCTAGAATCTATGTTCTTAGCCCTCACACTCTTCTTTCTCAACATGCTACATGCTCAGCAAATGTCACTGGAATGTTTATCCACGGATCCTCCATCATGGAAGTTCTTTAAACCATCACCTTCTAAACAGGTTAAACACTTAGTTGATGTCACTGATGTCATTACTTTAAGCTTAATCCTTAACCATTTCTCACACACACACACACACACACACACACAAATTCCTAATCAGTGGTGTCCCAATTAATAAGGCAGTACTTTTACTATAAAGAGTCAATCTGGAACAATAAAAATAAAGGGAATAAATAAATAAGTAAGTAAGTGTCAGGGGAGAGTCAATCCAAGGTTTATCCTTGGTTAAAAAAAAGAAAGAAAAAAAGAAAGAAAGAAAATAGTACCATTCTGGGAGTGACATTGGCAACAGGAGAGACTATGCATGTGTAGAGACAGGAGACACATGGGAAGTCTCTGCCTTCTCCTCAATTTTAGTATAAAGCTAAAGCTGCTCTAAAAACAGTCTTTTAAAAGTCAACCAAAGACTTAAACTAACTCTCTCTCTCTCCCCGCTCCACCCAGCTTCAGGATTCCATCCCCTCCAAGGACCCCAGACTGCCGCGTTCTTTCTGAACCACTTGAAACTTTCCCACAGCCCTTTGTTATCATTCCTGGAGCTTTTTCTCCATTTCTTTCTTGTATCATTTTCATAAATTCCCTAAAGACAAGTATAACATATAGTTTGATTCCTTAGCACCTAGTAGAAAATAAACAACAGAAAATATTTGAATAAAACAGGGAACATTAGGAAATATCACAAGTGTGGGTTTTGGGGTTTTTTTCCCTATGACTTTTTCCCCTTGTTAAACCAACTGTACTATAATTTGGGGCAGTATTCATGCAGACCCAAGTACATTCTAACTTTATTTTAATAAGGTCATTCCTAGCAACCTTCACAGAGTTAAACTACATGTAGTTTTTTAAAGTCGTTTCAGACTTCTGTTGTCTCAGCAAGAAATGTCTATTTATTGAATAAAAAGAAGCTATAGTGCCTTAAAATTCTGCTGTTTCTTGCAGACAGTTCAACAGGGAGGCATGTAGTGCAGGCCTTCGGAGTCTGGACATAGTAAGGACAAGAAAAATGCCACAGACCGACAGAGATGATTGCACTGCTTTAGGTTCATAAACCCCCTCCCCCCAACTATCTTTAAAACTTATTCAGGAGTGCAGATTCTTATTTCAACTGATATTCCACCGACAATCTGCAGACTCCTGCTGTCCATATTATATTGGGAATGCCACTTACGAAAACCAGCCTATTTATGTATTTTCTAAAACAAAACCATGAAGAAAGACACAAGAAGGAACACTGCCAGGCATTTTTTTTAAATCCCAAATGTGTGTGCAGAAATCTTTTAAAAAAAAGTATTGATTAGTTTTTAAAATGTCTTAGCTGGCACTAAAGGAGAGTTTCAGATACACTACTATCATATTCTGGAATCTACACCCCACTGTGATCCTAATTCACTAGTAGACAGAAACCACAAGAAAGAATGAAGAACAAGTCACATTTATCCAAAGGAAACTACCCCTGCTTTAGAAGGTAAACAGAGAGTTGCCGTCTGACCCAGCAGTTCCACTCGCAGGCATTTGCCCAAGGAAAATGAAACTATGTATCCCCACAAAAACTGTATATGAATGTTTATAGCAGCATTATTCATAACAAGCAAAAACCATTATAATTACAACCCAAATTACCAGCTGATGAATGAGTAAACAAAATGTAACCTGTCCGTGTGGAGGAATATTATTCAACCATAAAAAGGAGCCAAGTACTAATTCACACTTCAAGGATGAACCTTGAAAACACTGCATTCATTGAAAGAAGCCAGTCATAACGACTGGATAAAATTATTTCATTTAAATAAAGTCTCCAAAAGAGGGAAATCTATAAAGAAAGAAAGATTCATGGGGTTGGGGGAAAAGAGGTATGGGCGGCGACTGCTAGTGGGTATGTGTGGGGTTTCATTTTAGGGTAATAAAAATATAAAACTTTAATCTAATCATAAGGAACCCAAATTGAGAGGCATTCTACAGGAGAACTGACCCAACAGTTGGAACTGAAATTAGACCCTGTGATAAAACAGCAAGAACAAACATGTGGACCAGCCCTATGACCCTGGTGGAGGGGCACATGCCCCCTGGGCCTTGGTTTCCTCCCAGTAAAACAGGCATTCGTGGGACTGTTGTAAACAATGAAAATTAAACACCCAGTGTCGTCTCTAGCACAAGGTAAACAGATGCTCGATAAATTTTTATTTTTGTTGTTGTTAAGTCTGCCAGGACATTAAGATAAACTTTAAGACAGGCCTTTAGTGACGAAACGACTCATCTGACCTGTGCTATCCCATCCAGTAGCCATTAGGGACATGCAGCTATTTCAATGTAAATTAATTAAAATTAAAAATTCAGTTCTGCAGCCTCATGAGCTGCATTTCATGTGAGTAGTAGTCACAGCTGTCTGGTGGCTACAGCATTGGACAGGACAGATTGAGAAAAAACATCAAAAGATGAATGTCTGTAGATCCAGAACATTTTTACCATCACTGCACTAGAGACCTGGAGACACTCACATGAGCTATTGTTAACCTTTACATCCAGCTTTAAACTTCTACATCTGGCTGAAGAAACTCATGGCGTCAACTACCAAAAGCTCTCTGCCTGTTACATAAGCATTCCAAAGTGTAAAACTGTGGCAGTCTCCTATTATTGCAAAATGAAAAGGAGAAGGAATTGAGTACCATATTTTGCCATATATAATGTGCACTTCTTTGCTCAAATTTTTGAGGGAAAAATAAGGGTACTCATTATACATGGGTAGTGCCTGAAATACCTTGTATCTGTTGTTCTGCTTTGTAATTATTTGTTACATAAAATTTCTTGTACCATAACATGTTCAAAAATAAATGCTAAAATTCCTTTATAATACAAAAAAGCAAGTATCTAAATATAAATAAATAAATAACCAGAAAAAAATAAAACAAAAGATTTTCTTCCTGAAAATATGGGCCAAAAACATGGGTGCGCATTATACACAGCAAAATATGATAAGTGAACAACAGTGGTGTCTGAGATCAACCAAAGATTTGTGACACCAATTTCTCATCCATAAACAATATTTTTTAGAAAATATTTTTAAATATCTATTTCTCTGCAACTATCTCCAGTTCACACTTGACTGCTGACAGCAAGAGAAAGAGGCTCCAACTCTGCCTGCTGTGTCACTGTTTTGGCCAGCCATTTTCTATGAAACAGAAAAAAATGGCACAGATATAAAAGACTTCCTTGTCATTTATGATTTTCATTAATAATTGTAAGAAACGAGAAAAGCACTCTCCAATGTTCACATCAGATGCTTTGGGCTACATGGAGAATACTGCAGACAGGAATGGTTCCATTACACTGGCCAGACCAGATGGAGAAGCTCCGCCTAGGGGCTCTGCAGAACCAGGCAGGAGGAGCACCTGTCCACCCTTGGTTAGGATGAGGAAGATTCTGGGCCACCGTGCATGATGTCTTTAGGTCCAGATACCAAAATGATGAGTCCAGATTAATGATGGAATATTGAATTACAAATCAAAACATCCCCCACTGCAACTCAAATGCTTTCACATTCAAGATCTATTACCCCCATGAAGGAGCTAAGTGGCATCCTCGGAAGAAAAGGGTGAGAGCGTTTGACTTTAAAGGGAGTGCACTTTGCTGGCCTTATTCCAGCTGGAATATACCCAGTAATGGTGCCTGGAAGTTGCAAGGCCCTTTTTCCCTAGGGAGCTTTAAGTGCTTTAAAAAACCTGGGCTAATCCACCTTCATAACGTCCCCGGCAGCAGAGGGAGCTTGGTAATCTCTAAACATAAAAAAGCTCAAGTGATTTTCCTGAAGTTACAGCACTCAGAGTTAGGTGATTAGAGATGGGAATTTATATGTTCTGGCTCAGCACCCACCTACACTACTGATCCAGAAGATTTAAACAGGCCACTAGAAACTCTAAGGGTGTTTGGGCATGAGTCAATGTCTCTGAAGAAAGGCTGGCAAATTCCCAGGCCATCAGACCCCTTGGCAGAAATACTGTGGCCACAGGAAGTCTTGAAAGAATGGCTCTTTGCTTACTCAAAAGCAAGGGAGAGTCACATTAACATTCCAGAGATGTGTTCATACACTAGATATGCATTTGTAATGTGTTTACTTTCCTCAATTTGAAATAAGTCATCAAATAAATTGCTCCTATAAAATTATAAAGGTGAGTATTTTGCTTTTGATTTGTTAATGTCAGATATTTAGTATGTGATTAAGTGATTAACTAAGCTTCAGTGTGTCTGGCACTATCTGCCCTCCGCTGTGATGGGTTCAAAGAAACTCCTCTTCTGGATTAGAGACTGGACTTCACATCTGAGAATGAGTCATTTAGTCCAGAAATATTTCCTTTTCCTGTGTTATCATTTGATGTTGGGTCCTTGGCCTTAGTGGTTATCTAATCAATCAAGTCATTATAACAGGGTGAGAACTGAACATTGACAGAGACAAAAACTACATTTTTTCCAGGCTGTTAAAAAAAAACAAAAAAGCCTGATAGATCTTCCCAAATTCCAGTTATATCTTAAATCCTGGGAGGCTAGTCCAAAATTTGTGTCCACACAAAAATCTACACACAAATGTTTAGAGCAGCTTTATTCACAGCTGCCAAAAACAGAAAACAAGCAAGATTTCCTTCAATAGGTAAATGGGTAAACAAACTGTGGTACACTCATACAATGGAATGCTAATCAGCCATAAAAAGAAATGAGCTATCAAGCCACAGAAGTACACAGAGGAACCTTAAGTGTTAGGTGAAAGAAGCCAAGCTGGAAAGGCTATGTAGCGCGTGAATCCCATGTAAGCGCCTGGAAAAGGCACAGATATGGAGACAGTAGAAAGACCAATGTTGCCAAGGCTGAGGGGAGGGGAGGTGTGAACTGGCAGAGCAGAGAGGATTTTGGGGGCAGTGAAACTATTCTGTATGATGCTGCAAGAGTGGATACACGTCATTACAGTACATTTGTCAAAACCCATAGAACTGTATAACACAAACAGTGAACCCCCATGGAAACTACGGACTTTAGCTACTGTATTTGGCCATGCATAATATGCTCCCATGTATAATGCACACCCACATCTTGGGCTCAAACCTTCAGGAAAAATATCTTAAGTTTTAATGTTTTAATTCAATTTTTTATTTATTTACATTTAGATACTGTTTTTTTTGTATTATAAAGGAACTTGAGCATTTATCTTTGAACATGTTATAGTACAAGTAATATTATGTAACAAACAATTATAAAACACAAGAACAGGTACAAGGTATGGACTGATAGACTTTATCAAACTTCATGTGCATCCTAAAATCCAGGGGTGCAAGCAGAGAAGTTTCTTTGACAACTCCTACCTTTGCAGTGAGCATGATGAGTTCTAAAACCACACTTCCAGTTACTTTTTCAAAAAGACTTACACCATCTTTGATGTTTTATTACATTAAATAAAGATAAGCTTTTTCTAAATTCTGTCCAGAGGACAAAGCTAATGTACATGTAGAAAGAATAAGCAACCAACTCGTGAACCACTGCCTACATTTCACATCATGTGCTAGAGCATCCCGTCACTCGGCCTCTCAAATACATTAGTTTTCATTTCTGTTATTATTAGTAAAATACTATTATTTTCACCTTTAAGTTCCCTGAGTGTAAGGACCATGTCTTAGCTATTTCTTATCCTCTCTGCAGGACATACTGAGAAAGGACGGGAGGGAGAAAGGAAGGAGTGCCGTACCAGGATTTCCTCACACCAGTCTCAGTAGGAAGCACATGGCACACTCAAACTGGGAAGAATACATTCAAACTGAGTTTGATCAAGAGACAACTTTTAAAGTCAGGGCAGGGTTAGTGGTACCAACAACAAGGAATCATTAGCCCCTCTGTGCTGGAAGGGTCAAAGGGTGAGAGTGATTCCTGGAATTCAGACACAGAGGCCCAGAGAAAAGTCAGGGGGAAGAGAGCTATGGAGCCAACAGGCTGAGTGTTAGTAGGAAAGATGTGGAGGAGTAAAGACCCAACGTCATTCTCCACCTGCCCTCTGATCTCCTGCGTCCTTCCCATGGTGCAGTTTGTCTGCAAGCTAAAGGGCAAGGGCATGCACAGATGTAACCCACACAGGTCAGCCACCCAGGGCACAGAGCGGGATGGAGAAGGATGGAGAACGGACCCAAGCACGTAAACAGAAGTTGCCTAGCACCTCTTAAAACACACATGCATGTAAGCACAACACAAGAGCAAGCAACCTTCACTTCTACCTATTACAGCCTTCAGACTCAGGTCCACCAAGGGTTCAAATTCTAAACTGTGTCACTTTGTAGATGTGCATCCTCAGGCAAATGATTTACCCTCTAAGCTTCAGATTCACCAGTTACACACACGGGACTAACTGGAGGAACTGTGTGAGAGTTGCATGGACTAAGTGAGACGACATACAGCACTTGGTGCCTGCATGCGGGAAGCAGCATTACTATATGCCCCACAACACACCAGTCCCTATGGTTTTGATCACATCATCTTACACTTATTTTGGTCCCATAGCTGTTCAGTGCACGTGTTACATCTCCCGAGGTACACGGCACAGTCTTTCAAGGGGCAAGAGCGGGGTCATCTGACTCCTTTGCCATCCCTCAATGCCCCTCCTTTGTAGAGTGCTATGCAAACTGGGCAACAAGATAAATGTTTACTAAAGAAACATGTAACCCCTCTAGTAAAAACAAAAAGGCTTAATTAACATATTAATCTGCAGAACAGAGATATCGTGAATGAAATCACCAGCTATTTTCCTCTGGTCTATAAAAGGCTCACTTGATTCAGTAATTATGCCTCCTCACGCAGAAGTTCTTATGTAAAACTCCAGTAATTCAGCACATATAACATCTCAGCAAGTGCTCTGAATTTTAATATACACAAACTATGAGTAATTCCAATTAAGGATAATAAGAAAAAGAGGGATGTGGAGTTGGCCACAGAAACGGAAATAGCCCTGGCCAGTTGGCTCAGTAGGTTGAAGCATCAGCCTGTAGACCAACAGGCTGCAGGTCTGATTCCCAGTCGGGCACATACCCAGGTTGTAGATTCAATTCCTGGTTAGGGCGCATGTGACAAGGCAACTAATCAATATTTCTGTCTCACATCAGTGTCTCTGTCTCTCCCTCTCTCCCCACACCTTCCTCTCTCACAAAAGCAATGAAAAAGAAAGAAAGAAAAGACTCAAACAGCAGGTGTTCAGGCAGGCCCAAGTAGAGCCAAGGATATGTAGATTCCTTTGTATTGAGAATGAATGAGGAAAGTGGTGGGGTTAAACAGACTAGTGGAAACCACTCAGGCAGCCTACCTAGCTAACCTGCATCGCTAAGACCATGGTAGAAAGAGGAAGCAGGATCCCAGAGGTGTGCTCAGGAGCATACATCCATAAAATGAAGTCAACCACTAGGAGCACTAAAAATCAGAAGCACGCTAACCACCTGGACAAAGAACCAGATGAACAGTGGCTTTTTGCTATGACCTTGCAAGAAAGAAAGCTATAAACAGGTCACTGTAATTGTGAGGATGACGTATTTAGAAACCTTAGTAACTGTTTCAGTCAGCAACAATGCAAAAACCTCAGACATTAGGTATTTGAAATGTCAAGGTCTAAACAGAGGAAACTAATGACATAGGTGTTGGGAGACTGAAAAAGTAAAAAGGGGATGGAGAGATAACAGTGATATTAGTAACTGCTAGAAGCAGCTACAACCTTAGGGCTGAAGAAGCAAAGAGTGTTATGGGGCTAAGAGAGCCTACACTGTTGTCCATGTCCATGAGTCCTTTTTCCTTTTTGCTCTATGCCTCCACCCGAAACTCCCCCTACTCTTAGCTGTCATCCTGCTCTCTGTAAGTCTGTCTGTACATAGCTTGTTAGTTCAGTTTGTTCATTAGATTCCACATCTGAGTGAGATCATATGGTATTTGTCTTCATCTGACTGGCTTATTTCACTCAGCATAATGTTCTCCAGGTTTACCCATACTGTCGCAAAGGGTAAAATTTTCTTTTTTATGGCTGAGGAGTATGCCACTGTATAAATGTTTTAGCCACTCATCTACTGATGGACACTTGCACTGCTTCCATATCTTAGCAATTGTAAATAATGCTGCAATGAACATAGGGGTGCTTATGTTCTTTCGAATTGGTGTTTTGGGTCCCTTCGGATATATTCCCAGAAGTGGGATCGCTGGGTCAGAAGGATACTGAAAATCTTAAAGAGCCCTGACCGGTGTGGTTCAGTTGGTTGGGCATCATCCTGCAAAGCAAAAGGTCACCAGCCCGATTCCCAGTCAGGACACTTACCTAGGATGCAGGTTCCGTCCCTGATTGTGGTACGTACAAGAGACAACCAAACAATTTTTCTCACTTACATCAATATTTCTCTCCCTCTCTTTCTCCCTTCCTTCCTCTCTCTAAAAATAAATAAATAAAATCTTTTTTTTTCATCTTAAAGCTATAGAATTCAAAGTTCTAACAGGCCACAGGAAAAATGCTGACAGGAGCTGAAATCAGCAAAACCCTTCTCCCCCTTCCTCTTACATTTTAATGTCCCGCCAGTGTCTCCTCCTGCCAGAAGCCTACAGGAATCCAGCTGGCAAGGGAACCTGGGAAATGTATTTCACAGAACTCCAGCCCTAGTCTCACAAAACAAAATATAAAACGGCAGGCTTGAAGCTGAACCACAAGCAAACAGCCAGCAGTTTAATGTCCTTATTTTCCCTATTAGGTTTCAAGTTCCTCGACTAAGAACTCTCCAATATGGGATTTCCAGGAACCTAACCTTCATTTTCGAGAACCAGAGAATGTCATAAAGCTTTCCTGACTAAAAATAAGTTGGAATATTTCACTAGAACTCCTTTCCTCTCTTAGGATTATAAATTTATTTCCTATTTATTTTGGCCAGAAATTTTGTAGGATAGAGCCTAAGAAAAAAAATACTACCCAAATGCAACAATTTCTTCCAACAAAGAAAAGTTCTTCATAGAGTCCTACATTTCCAAAATCCGTTAAAATATCTCTTAATGCTCCTACACAAAGAGGCGGCCTCTGTATAGGGATGAGATTTGGGGACCCTGAGAGGAATGAGTGTATCTTGCTTTGCAGATAAGAGAGGGGCGAGCCCTCAGGGGCCAGGGGGAAATCATGCCCCTAGAATGCCCCTAGTGATCGCTGCCTCCCAGCAATCAGACTCCTGCATAGTCGCCTCCATACTGAGTAGGGCTGACCTTTGTAACCCAAAGGATGCTGCAGAAATGACTGTGTGGGACATCTGAGGTCACAGAAGACACTGTAGCACCCATCTTGCTTTCTCCCATGTTACTCACTCTGAAAGAAGCCACCAGATCCTAAGAACATTCTCTGTAGCTCTAAGGAGATCTCCTCATGTGGCAAGGAACCGGGGCCTTCTGCCAACAGCCAGGTCAGTGAGCCACGGTGCAAGCAGACCCTCCAGCCCAGGAAAGCCTTTGGGTGACTGCAGCCCCAAACAATACCTTGACTACAGCTTCTGAAACACCCAGAGCCAGAACCACCCAGCTAGGTTGCTCTCCCAACTCCCTGACCGAAGGAAACTCTGTAAGGTGCTAGATGTGGATTGTTTGTTTTAATAAGTTTAGGGGTAACTTATTATGGAGCAATAGATAATTAACTAACAATCCCCAAAGAACTTTCCTTGGTTATGTCTCATTGGGCAGTCAAATGAACAAGATTCACTAAACATGAATGCTCTGGTCTCCAGATTGGGCCTGAGAGAATCTTCTAGCTTCATTACTGTGGTTTATTTAAAGAGCCCACCTGCTCCCAGCCTCTCTATAAATTCAACTACTCTTTTAACATATCTTGAATGTTCTGTCACTTACAGCCAACAGAAGAATTAGATGCCCATGAGGTTTTAAGCCCCCTAACACTAAAAACATTTGAGCAGATGATGAAAGGTTACGAAATATTCCTTACACCAATTAGAAGCTGGAATGAGATAAGACACAGGTCTCTAAGTGTCCCCCAAAACACTGTGCAGTAATTCTCATCAGTATTGAAAGAAGCCTGGACTTCACAGGGGAAAAAAGTTAAATGATTTATAAGCTTAAAAAGAAAATATGTTCCACCTTGGGGGGTGGTTCAGTTGTTTGGAGCATTGTCCTGTATACCAAAAAGGTTGCAGGTTCAATCCCACGGTCAAGGCAAGTACAGGAGGCAACCAATCAGTGTTTCTCTCTTCCCTCCTCTCCTCTCCTCCCTCCTCCTTCTCATCAATAAACATATCCTTGGGCAAGGATTAAAACATAGAAAATATGTTCAACCTAGCTAATAAAGAAAGTATGCAAATTTAAAACAACCAGTAGAGCATTAATTTGCAAGTGCCAGACTGGAAAAGCCTGCAAGATTCAGAAAACACATCAGAACATAGGGTGGAGAAAAAGACACGGTGGGTGGGGGGTGTGAATCAGCATGCTCCTCCGAAGGCAAGTTTGGCCATATATATTAAAATTGTAAGTCTACCTAGCCTGTGCGACTCAGCATTTCCCATTGTGAGCAAAGCTGTTCATTCACCTCTGTTTTTAAGGACAAAATCCTCTGAGTGACCTAAACATTCACCAGTTTTCAACAATGGGGAAGTAAGCTGCTGTGCAACCATACAATGAATAGCATGCAACCTGCAAACAGAATGAGTTGGATTTACATATGAGCTAATATGAAACACCCACAAGATATATCAATAGAAAGAAAAACAAGATATGTCCCATTACTATAAAGGTGTAGGGGGGATTTATAAGCATAGAAAATGTCTGGAAGGAGTTTTTAAAATGCTGTTGAAAGCTACCTCTAGGGAGGGATACTAGAAACGGGAGAAGGAAAACTTCTTACTATGCTCTTTTGTAATTATTTAAGCAATGTACTGCATGCATATTTATATCCTTAATTTTTTAAGGGAAAGAGTTTAATGCAGCAGAGAAGAAAAAATATAAAGGCTTACGTTATGTTTTTCAACTACTTTGTAATGCAGTCCACCAAGGCACCCAGACTTTGGGCTTAAGACCCTTCCATGCACTTCAATCACTAAAAACCATCTCTGGGAGACAGAAGGCCCTTCACATGGTCGGGTTCGTATCCTCTCACTCACTAGGGAATGAGAACTGTCTTCCCATCTTAATGCAAACCACGACTTCAACAACCAAAGGCTTCCACGAGATGAACATCTCCCTGCCCTAGGCCCTGTGAATCAGGAAAGGTGCTAGAATTGCCTTTCTTTGAATGTTTGGGCAAAGCATGGCAGGGTTAAAGAAATTTTCAAAAAGTCAGCACTCACTTTACCAGCGAGGGGGAGTCATCACTAGCACAGACAACTGCTGTGAAAAGTCTGGCTGTTCCTGCCCATGGCCTCTAGCCATAAATGTCAGTGAGATTTCCTTCTCCGTTGACCAAACCCTTTCTGAGACTAAGTGAACACTTCCCAGATCAATGATCTGCTGAAAAGACGTCTAGTAAGTGACTATTAATTATTCTAGGTGTGTGTATGACTAGAAAGGGAACTGACTGAAGAAAGACAATCAAAAGAACCTTCCTTTTCTCTTTTGGCCAAAATGCCAAAGACAAGACCTCTTATGCCTTGAAATGAATTTGTATCTGCTAACAGGTGAGGATGTGTTTGTTCACCTAACTAAAAATAAGTGTACCTGTCTAAAATCACTCATGTAAGTGTCATCAAACATGTGTCATGACCTATGTAAAAAGGAGGAAAATATCCAGAGTTTGCTTTATAAATTATTTAAGCAATGTCCTCATGAGGGTTGAGAGAAACCCCCCAGGCAACGCTGCCCCCGCCTTCACGCAGATGTCCAGATTCTTTTTCAGTGCAAACCTGGCCAACGTCTAGAATGTTAAAGCTCCTTCTGAGTTACAGAAAAAGGAAAAAAATGTAGAACAAGTTTCTCTAGTGATTTTAAAGGATTTGGGGTTGTTTAAAGGGAAATCACCATTTGTTTAATTAGAAATAAGATTTATAATATTTGTAGATACATTGTAAACCAAGCACAGACCCAAAAACTGAAGACTTATTTATCAAGAAAGGCCAAGTGTCTGAAGTCGCAATGTGCAGAAAACCTTCCAACCAGAATAATTTGTAAGGATATACAGGGTGAGGCAAAAGTAGGTTTACAGCTGTTATTATGGAAAATAGTACAATAATTAATAAGTAATAATACAAAGGATAAACTGTGTTTGGCATACTCACAACTATAAACCTTTTTTTGCCCACTCTGTGCGTGTATGTTATATATATAAATAAAAGCATGTTGAGCCCCAGCTGGTGTGGCTCAGTGGTTGAATGCCAGCCTGTGAATCAAAGGGTCGCCAGTTCAATTCCTTGTCAGGGCACATGCCTGCGTTGCAGGCCAGGTCCCCATTAGGGGGTGTGCAAGAGACAACCACATATTGATGTTTCTCTCCCTTTCTTTCTCCCTTCCTTCCCATCTGTAAAAATAAATAAAATCTTTAAAAAATAAAAAGCATGTTGAAAAGGACATCAATCACCCCTAATCTCCACATCTCTGGAGAGTGTACATTCCAAATGATGAAGACCCTCATCATTTCCTACAAAAAGCCTGATACATGGCAGGTGCTCAATAAAATCAAAGCAGCTCAGTTTTATAAAGGCATCTACTTTCTTCTCTTAGAGGTAACACGTTTAAAGTTTATAACTATCTACCTTGTGATTGTTGCCTCATCTTCATGCAAAACAAAAGCTAAATTCAACTGAATTTTTTGAAGCAACATAAATACATAGTCTTATTACATTTTTTAGTTCAATCAATTCTAGCAGGTGTCCATGCTCAAATGTGTAGGTACATGATCAATTAAACAGACCTCTGGCGGCCCAGTGCAGGAATCTATGACCCTCCTGCCTGGGTGTCCATGGAAGGTTCTCCACAGCGAACCACAGGGGGCGGGGAAGGATGCCCCTGGGAACTGTTCTAAAATACATGAGGGTAAAGTTAAAGTTCAACAGGTTTCTTCACCAAACAATTTCTTAGACTTGAATATTAAATGTTCATCCCAAGCGTATTTGAGCGGGAAACACACTGTACTCTATCTGTTGTTGGTTATTGTTTAGGTTTTTCCCCACTAAAATATGTAAATGAACTACACAGAGCTACTTCCTCAAATTGGACTTGACCTCAACAGGGATTCACAGAGTCACTTCCCCACACAGAGACCTCAGACAAGTTACTTAATCATCCCATTCCCTGCCTGTAAAATGGAGATAAAGATAAGGCTTAACTCATACTTTGCTGGGAGGAAATCCAAAATTAATATATATTATGAATTTTAATGATCATTATTCCTGTTTTATACTGCTCAAGCTGCCATACAAAATACCATAAACTATGTGGTTTAGCAACAAAAAATGTATCATCTCACAGTTCTGGAAGTGGGATAATCCAATAGCAAGATCCGAAAGGATTCAGTTTCTGGTAAGGGCTCCCTCCCTGGGTTGCAGGTGACCACCTTAGCGCTGTGTCCTCACATGGTGGAGAGAGAGAAAGCTCTCTGGTCCAGGGCCTCTTCTGCTGAGAACACTCATGTTAGCCAGTCAAAGCCAACCCAATGCACTCTTTTAACTTTGCTTCCACAGAGGCTCTGTCTCCAAATACAGTCCCACTGTGGGTTAAGGCTTCAGCAGAGGAATCTGAGGGGGACACAGTTCAGTCCACAGCAATTCCCTTTCCATCTGAGGTCTATTCTCACTCCTTAGTACCTACCGTATTGCCGAAACACTAACAAGTCTCAGGGTGTTGAGATGTTGTCCCTTGAATGCTGCCAGAAATCCACAGACTATAGGTTGTTGGTTTGGTTCTTCAGGCAAATAAATTAAGCTGCTCTACCTTCAGAAGATGGGCAAAAGAAGAGAACTGCCCTCTGGCTTCCTGGCTCAGCAGCCACCAGCTAATGTCAGGCTGCACTGTGATAAAGGGGTCAGACACGGAAAGAGCTTGGGTGTGGGAAATACAGGCTCCATGGACATTTTACAATCTTCTCATCACTTAATGGGAAAAGCACTTTCAGAAATAAGATTTTGCTACTGCTGGATCAGCCAAGCTTATAGTTTTATGAATTATGAAGTTTCCATATGGTCCACATCAAAACAAGGAACCATAATCCTATGTGATGAGCATGTAAAAGATGGGAAATGGCTAAAATACAAAGTCAAAGAACATACTAAAACAAAATGTCTTAAATGTAACAAAAATTAACATTAACATGTGAATGGAATACAAAGGATGGGAGCATATTAAAAACAACAAAAACTGCCCATGCTAATGAGTAAACAGGAAACACAAAGGCTCAGGGAACCTCTGAGAACGGTGTTTGCCGGCTGCACCGGTAACGCACACCCTACACAGAATGCCCTCTCTTCGCCCGCATCTTTCCAGGCCCACGCTGGCTCATCTTTCCAGCGGCAACTCTACGTCACATCTCCTCCGAGACTGGCCGCATGCCCCAGGTTCCTCCTCACATACCTTTTACCACTTTGATGTAAGCCCTCAGCAGATCTACTATAAGTAATTATTTCCCTGTGGAGTGTGGGATTTTTTTCGAGTGCCTAGGCAAAATAAGTCTTCCTCATCTGTATGTCTCTAGTATCTGGCATAGTCCTGACACAGAGCTGGTACTCAGTAAATACCTGTTGAATGGATAAAAATGCTCATCATTCATGAGGTCATAATGGGAAATAAATGCAGGCTCAGTAACAATTTACTTAGTCAGAGAAATACAATTTAAGTTGACCTTTACTGTGGTACGGAGCACAATATACTTAACGAAACAGTAAAATTTTACTTCATATGATAAAAACTGGTTCAGCCTTGAGGAAAGGAACATTAAAATCTCAGAAATCCAGTCATTCCTGAATGTCAGCTGGAATTTCATCCAAAGGGAATAGCCAAAAGAAAAAGAATTTCAGTGTACAAAAATTTTCTTTATTTAAAATACCAAAATATGAGGAAGTCCTTATACAGGAGAATGAGCCAAGTATCATGCATCAGTTCAAGGAAATGCTATGTACCGAAAAAGCTGGGAATTTAAGACTGCGGAAATACGGTGCTTTTTAAAATTTTTATGGCTACATCTGGAACACTTTATCATAAGTTTATTAAAAGATGCAAAGTATGTCACTTCTGGCATATTTTAAACATTAGCATTTTAAAAATAAAATTATTACATTGTTTTTTAAACAGCTCTATTGAGGTATAATTCACATGGCATACAATTTACCCAATGAAAGAATACAATCCAATGGCTTCTAATATATATTGACAAAGTTGTGCAAACACCAACACAATTTTAGGACAATTCTACAATTCCAATGCTTCAAAAAGAAACTCCACACTCCTTAGCTGTCCATCCCCAGTCCTCTCACCACCCTCCACCCGGGTGTAGGCAACCATTAACCTACTTTCTGTCTACAAATTTATGTGTTTTGGACATTTAACATAAGTGGAATCACACAATATGTAGTCCTTTATGGTCTGCTTCTTTCTTTTAGCATAACGTTCGTTATCCAAGTTCATTCATGTTTTAGCATCTATCAACACTTCATTTCTTTTTATTAACTAATAACATTCCATTGTACAGATACACCTCATTTTATATTTATTCACTCATCAGTTGATGGACATTTGGATTAGTCTCACTTTGGGGCCATTATGAACAATGCTGCTGTGAACATTTGGATAGAAGATTTTGTGTGGACATTATTCATTTCTCTTGGGCATATACCTAGGAGCGGAATCACTGGATCATATTGTAACTCTATGTTAGCCATTTAAGCAACTAAAGACCATTTCCCAAAGGACCTGAAACACACAGACTCGCGCCAGCACTTGTGATGATCTTTTCCAGACTAGTCATCCTGGTAGGTGTCAGGTGGTGTCACACTGTGGTTCTGGCTCGCACTTCTCCGATGGCTCATCACGGTGAGCAGCTCTGTGTATGTTTGTTGGTGATTTGTATGTCTTCTTTAGATAAATGTCTTTTTACATCCTTTGCCAATTTTTAATGGGATCATTTGTCTTTTTATTACTGAGTTATAATATTTCTTTATATATTATGGATACTAGTCCATAATCAGACACACAATGTGCAAGTATTTTCTCTCATTCCGCAGGCTGTCTTTTAACTTTCTTAACATTATTCTTTTTAATGTGTCCAGGGAAGCCTAAATACCATGGAGATTTCATTTCCACCATAATCCATGTGTTATATATGAATAAGGACTAAGAAAATTTACATCATACCCTTTTCTCTTTGAAATCATATTTCACTCCTCTTTTCCCTCAGAATTTCATCCTCATATATCTACACTTGAAAACCTTTTGCTGATTTAGTAATACTCTAGTGTGCTTCTCTGGAGCAAAAAGTTTCATACATAGTTTAAACTGTTTAAATGGCCCTGGCTGGTGTGGCTCAGTGGATTGAGTGCTGGCCTACAAACCAAAGGGTCACCAGTTTGATTCCTAGTCAGGGCACACGCCTGGGTTGCAGGCCAGGTTCCCAGTGAGGGGCATGCAAGAGGCAACCACACATCAATATTTCTATCCCTCTCTTTCTCCCTCCCTTCCCCTCTCTCTAAAAGTATAAAATCTTTTAAAAATGGTTTAAATGCCTTTGATTTCTTATTGCCACAAAACTAAGCTTTAGTATTTGCCTTCTGGATTCAGTTATTATGATTATTTTCCTATCTTTCAATTTTTAATTTTTATTCTAATTACTAATAATTATTAATAGGCACAATAAACAATATAGACTTGATAATTATTAAACATATGAAATAAATTTTACTAATAATGTATTGCTCACTAAGATGGATGGATGGATGGAGTAGGGAATAGCTAAGAGGCCTTAAGATCTGCCTGACCTCAAAACTATGACCTGGTACTTCACTGGATGAGCAGGCCTTTGAAAATCTTGAGCTGGTATGCCGTCATAAGATTATGGATGGAGGAGAGCATGTTTTTATGTAAAACAGAAGAAGCCTGCACGAGAAGGACAGGTGGGAAAGAAGATTCTGCATGATGCCAAACTGTGGGTGTGTTTTCAGAGAGAGCAATTTTCTGAAAGAATACATCAGAAGTTTAGGAGCTAGAAAAAGATTCTCTGAGAACTACTCAGGCCTACATACCCCTTGGAAAGTCTCTTCTACTCCCATCAGTGTACATGGTCCCCAAGTGGGAGGTAGCTGCTTCCGGGGCATGTGCTCCCTTGGATGACAGGTATAATGAATACTTATTACACAAAGCCTCTCTTTGTTTGCACATCTATTATACAGGATAGAAATGGTACCACAGGTGGAGAAAGCAGTTTACTTCCTCCAATACTTCGTAATGAAATAGGATGGGTCAAAGCACTCAAGATAATTCAAATAACCAAGGTTCTCCTCTAGCAGTTGGTAGGAAGAGATCCAAACGCTGACTAATTATACACAATTTTCTATCTTTTACCCTAAAAGTTTGATGGCTTCAAATCACTTGCTACACTAGACAGCGATACACAAATAAGCCTAAAATAGCTACTTTTAAAATTAGACTTAAGCTTGACAACAGCTATAACTGGATTAATATTGCTTACAGTCGTCTAAATGTCACTTTGACAGATGACATGTTTGTCCTGATGACATCTCCCCCCCAGGCATATGGCGCTTGCATTAGCTCCGGTGTTATCTCTGCAGCAGGAGAATACGCCTTGCTGTTTTCAGAATATTCATAATTCACCAGGCCTTTCTTTGGTCGTGTTTCTTAATTGCTCATAATGTTGAGGGGAAAGTTCTCTGCACAGATGCTATTTAGTGTGTGTGTGTTTGTGTGGTTTCTTTTAATTATTATTAATTTCAAAGAATGAACTGTTCTCTTTGAAGCAAACATTTAACAGTTATGGTCCAAATTTTAGGTAAAAACATTACTTTATAAAGTGTAACATAAAAAGGATGTGAGGCTAAGTTTTATCATGTCAACCTTGAGCAATGCAGAACACCTTTGCAATTATGAAGTCGTGGAAAAATATAAATTCATGATATTCAATAATTCCATTCAACAAGCATTTATTAAAAACATACTTTGCATAATATTCTGTGATAGAGGTATAAAGGATAAACATTATATCAGCCCTTGATTCTATCACAAAATTGGCATTACAAAGTACACAAAGAATGAAGGGATATAAGGGAATTGGTGATCCAAACATTTATCTCTAAATGCAGTTTATCATAATTCAAACATGTTCTCTGGAGAACTAATGAATTTTAAAATCAGTTCCACACTCAAATACTCCTCCCTATTTGCCCTTCCCACCAGTGGCATGAAAATGCAAACAAACCAACTACAAATCTTGCAAAATAGACATTTCATGAGATTAATGAAAGTGATTTTGGAAAACTGCTTGTCACATATAAGACCACAGAGAATGAGGGTCTCTGCATCCTTGTTATAATGAGCAATTAAAGATGGAAAAAATCTATAATTTTATAGATGCTTTGCAAGAGAATGAAATGATTACCAAATTTTTATGAATCCCTTGGAAAAATGAAAGATGAATAAATAGGGACCCTCTATATAATTACGCATAAATGAAGGATAGCATATGTGTTACCTTATAATTATCAGAAATTATTATTATGAAAAAACTTCATTTCTTTTCTCTAAAATTAGCACAGGGTTGCACATAAAAACTAGAACAAGTCTTATTTTCATGATTATCAGATTATTTTCTATAATACCAAATCCCAATCAAACCTTAAATGCATATTAGCCATGAAATGCTGATCTCCATTTTAAGTGGATTCACCCTCAGTGACCTTCTTCCAGTGCCAATTACCCCTGAGCCTCCTGTATCTCTCTAGTTTCAATTAATGAGCAGCATCCTAGCCCCATCGAAGTGCACTTGAATTATCTGTGCTGGCAGGGCCTTTCTGTGGAACCCACTGCCATCTTTCCTCAGCGCGGTCCCAGGAGCCTCTCCCGGCACCACTGTGGACTCCCCTTGGCCTCTCAGTCCGTAGCCCACCCAAGCCAACTGCTGAGCAAGATATACAAGTCTCCCCAGTCCATGAGTCTCAATGGGTTTTGTTGTTAACTCTGAAACAGACAACCTAATTGCAAAAAACATCTTATAACAGCGGCCCCTGGTCTGAGGACCTTAAATTTTTCCTGGAAGACTAAAACATTCTATACTTTTATTCACTTAACAAACTTAACAGAAAAACCACCTTACCACCACCACCCTGTGCACTCTGCACACCCTTTCATACCTCCGGGCTTGACAAATCCCTTGCTCCAAAATGGTCTGTCTTCCCACACTGAAAACACAAGGGAAGCAGCACAGTGGGTCTCGGGTGGGCAGTCTGCCTTTCTGAGGAGCTCTGAGCAAACAGTCACCAACTAAGCTAGAGCATCTGACCATGTGTGGCATCTTTCCCAAAACACATTCTGTACTTTGTATGGTGCAGGTCGTCTAGTGCAGGGGTGTCAAACTGATTTTCACCACGGGTCACATCAGCCTCGAGGTTGCCTTCAAAGGGCCAAAATAATTTTAGGACTGTATAAACACAACTACTCCTTAATTGTTAGGGAGCTGAAATTACATTCAGCCCTTTGAAGGCAACTGCGAGGTTGCTGTGGCCCCAGTGAAAATGAGTTTGACACCCCAGTTCTAGTGAATTCAGAGGCTTTAAATGAGCAGCTTGGGGAAACAAGACAAAGCGAGGACTCGGGAATCCTTGATTCCGGGGTGCTTCCACAGAAACTGGGTCTCGGCCCCGTCAGTGCCAAATGTTTGCTATCCAACGCAGCGCCACCTTTCAATAGCAAACATTTGGAATACAGAGAAATTGTGTGCACACACAAAAAGAGAGAGAAACTGTAATATAATGACAAAACAAGGAAAGTAATTTTTACTGTCTTTCATTGTGTGTGTATATACAAGGTCTGTGCAGAAGGTATCCAGCCATGTACTATGAAAAATAGAGACATTTACTAAAGAAGAAACAAGATATAAGAAGCTTGTACATAAGGCAATAACACCTCAGTCCCTTCAAAGTAGGCACCTTGGGACCTCACACAGTTCTCCCAATTGCTATCAGCTGCCCCGTTGTATTTTACTGAATCTCACTGACAATCTGAAATCTCTTCCCTTTCAAAGGTGACTTTAGTTTTGGGAAAAGCCAGAAGTCACAGGGCACCAAATCTGGGATGTAGGGGAGCTAAGTCACCTGAGTGATTTGATGTTTCACCAAAAACCCCTGCATGAGACAAGATGCATGAATGGGCGGGTTGTCATGATGAAGCTGCCAACCACCAGTTGCCCATAGCTGCAGCCTTCTGAATTATCTGAATAGTTTCCACAGAGGAATGTTCAAGCATAACACAAAATTTGATGCAGATTTGTTGCTCTACTTGTTCAGTCATTTTGAATGCAATGGCCACACAGTACACATGCTCACTCAATGACATCTATTGCCCCCACTGACTAGTACAGTGAAGTCATCATTCACACATGTGCATTCTACCTTCCTTGCCTGCCAAGTTACATCAGTGTGGCAGAAACTATTCTTGTTATATTAACAATGGTTGGACTTTTTCCAGACAGACCTCGTAAATACATATTTTAAGAAGTAAATAGGCATGACAGCACTATGATTTAATGATGTAGTAAGATGTCTGTAACTATTTTTAATGAGTAAATTTGAACTTAAAAGAAGTAAAGATATTTACCTGAATATATGCAACACTTTTTATAGGATTTTTTTAATCCTCATCCAAGGACATTTTTTATTGCTTTTAGAAAGAGAGTAACAGGGAAGGAGAGAGAGGGAGAGAAAGAGAGAAACATTGATTGGCTGCCTCCCATATGCACTCCAACCAGGGTCAACCCCAAGACCTAGGTATGTGCCCTGACTGGGGATCAAACTCACAACCGTTCAGTTTATGGGATGATGCTCCATCCAACTAAGCCACACAAGCCAGGGCATGGGATATTTTAAATTTTTTTTATCCCCACCTGAGGACATTTTTTCATTGCTTTTAGGGAGAGGAAGGGGGACAGAGAGAGAAACATTAATGTGAGATAGAAGCATTGACTAGTTGCCTTCTTGTACACACCTGACTGAGGATTGAATCCACAACCCACGCATGTTCCCTGACCAAGAATCAAACCCACAACCCCTTAGTCTATGGGTGGATGCTCTGACTAACTGAGCCACACCAGCCAGGGTAGGCAAGCACTATTTTTAAATAAAGGCCAGGTGGGGGGTGGGGGAGAAGAAAACAGACGTATGTTCATAATCATCACATTGCCCACAAATGTGTACTGGTACAATTCAAATACCACAAGCAGCACTGCTACTGGTGATGGGATTTGCCAAAATTTCTTTGTTAAGTTACCAATAGATCAAAGTACAACTTCTAACCTACTTAGCAGTTACATTACTGAAAATTTCATATATTAACATAGGCCCAAAAATTGCTTGTCTTTATATGCTAAATGGGTTAGGGTTTTGGCCCAGGTAATTATATGTAGGTTTTTCACCAACAGACTCTCCAATAGGGGCATTCTGAGATTTTGCAGAATGTACAGTATAAGCTATTCTGTATACTACAGAATGTTGGTTCCCCACCCACCAAACACTAGTACATACTCCATTATTTTGTGTTTTTTAAAGATTTTATTTATTTATTCTTAGAGAGAAGGGAAGGGAGGGATAAAGAGAGGGACATAAATATCAACTAGTTGTCTCTCGCATGCTCCCCAACTGGAGACCAGGCCCACAACCCAGGCATGTACCCTGACCAGGAATTGAACCGGTGTCCTTTTGCTTTGTGGGATGACACTCAACCAACTGAGCCACACTGGTTGGGGCCACACTTCATGCTTTTGGACAACAAGTTAGCTTCTCCCCAATTTCTGTGAATTCCCCGCGGAAGCAGTACCAGTCCCACTGAGATGCACTGCATGAAGCCATCCTAACAATATTGACAGGAAGCTGACAGACACCAGACCCAGTGCTGGACAGGAGGGACAAAGTGGTGGGAAAAAATAGAGCTTAGAGGAGTGGAGAAAGTGACACTGAACAAGTCCCCACGTAATTATAGCAATACAAAATCCTGCAAGTGCTTGGAAAGAACATTATAAACCACTAGTTTAGATGGTGCGGTGGCCTCAGACTTTAGGAGTTTGTAGATCGTTAAAATTATTTTCTTTCATTAACATGGAGGTATAAATAGGGATGTCAGCTTCTTAAATTTGCCATGAAAGGATATTTTTTAAAACAATAACTACCATGGTAACAAGAAGGCAGGATAGAAATTATTTCTGAATTTTAAGAAATTGAAAAACGGAAGAGTACTTTTTGCACGGTGGAAAACTTCACTCACTGCAGTATTAGTTTTCTCTTTTTCTTGCTGCAAGCTGATAAAAACTTAACAAACACTGGCATTTTCTTTTCTTTTTTAATTTTATTTTAATCATTGTTCAAGTAAACTGTCAATGACCAGAGGGGAGAGAAGAGGGAATTTCAGGGAAGAATGGGAAGAGTTTACAGGAACAACACTGGCATTTTCTTACCACAGCACAGGACCCTGGCCTCTCCGTGGCCTGAGGACCAGTGCCATTGGCATCCCACGAAGATTTTTCAGGAATGCAAAGTCTGAGGCCCCACCTCCTCACTGTGACAAGGTCCCCAGGTGATTCACATCCACATCAAAGTTTGAGATCGTTGTGCTGAAATAGATTATAATGACCCTTCCAAGGCTAAAATGTAATGACCCTTAGCACACAATAACCGTTTTTGCAAAGAAGGCAATTGAGGGGCCCTAGAAAAATGAGGGCGCAAAATGAAACATAAAGCAGATGAGCTGGCACCCTGAAGATCAATCATCTTTCACCTTTTAAACCTCAGGACCTTGAAAAGTAATTGGGGGCAGGGGAGCGGTGACAATAAAGTGTCGATCACAAACAAAACGCACAGCTCGGCAGCAGACTTCAGCAGCTTCGAAGTGAGCTCTGCGACTGCTGTGTGAGTGCGTCCAGGGTCTGTGGGAAATGCGGACTCTTCTCCTGACTACTAAGTCTAGCCATAGGGTGGAACAATTTATTCCAGGCAGTCAGTTGTTTAGGTGACCTGACACGTGCTACTTCGGAACTCGTGTTTTAGGATATTTTATCTCACAATTAGTTTTTCTGACAAAGGAAATCTCTCTAGATATGTGTTAAATATGGGCAAAAAGACACGGACTTGTGCCTGTTTTCTAAGCCACTTTTATCAGAAAATAGTTGCCAGACAGTGCAATGCCTTTCTGAGACAGAAGAAAAGTCACAGTAAGACCCGTGCTGACCAGGAAGGAGGCCACTAGCCACATACACGACCACTGGCCACCTGAAATGTGGCTAGTTCAAACTGAGATGTGCTGTAAGTATGAAAGACGCAAGCATATTTTGAAACATAATACAAAAAACTAAAAATCTCGATAATAATTTTTATATTGATTATGTCCAAATTGTAATACTTAGATACACAGTCCCTCTTTTCTGAGGTTTTACTTTCCATGGTTTCACCATGGTCTGAAAATATTAAATAGAAAATTCCAGGGGAGGGGATAATGGGGGGAAGACGGGGAAGGGTCAAGGAGCATGTATAAAGGACACACGGACAAAACCAAAGGGCAGTAGGATTGAAGGAGGGAGGTGAGAATGGGCGGGGTGGGGGGAGTGGCAGGGGGAAGATGGAGACAACTGTACTTGAACAACAATTAAAAAAAGAATATTCCACCTGGCTGGCATAGCTCAGTGGATTGAGCACGGGCTGTGAACCAAAGTGTCGCAGGTTCGATTTCCAGCCAGGATACATGCCTGGGTTGCAGGCCATGACCCCCAGCAACCACACATTGATGTTTCTCTCTCTCTCTTTCTCCCTCCCTTCCCTCTCTAAAAATAAATAAATAATTTCTTAAAAAAAAAAGAATATTCCAGAAATAAACAATTCATAAGTTTCAAACTGCAGGCCATTCTGAGTAACATGACGAAATTTTGCACTGTCCAGTTCTGTCCCACTCAGGACATCGTTTGCTCAGAGTGTCCACTCTGTAGAAGCTCCCCACCCGGGAGTCACTTAGTAACCGTCTCAGCTCTCACACTGTTGCAATCCTGAGGCGCTTATGTTCAGGTCACCTTTATCTTACGTAATGCCATGTTTGTTTGACTTTTATTACAGGGTATGGTTATAATTCTTTGATTTTATTATTAGTTATTATTAATCTCTTACTGTGCCTAATGCATAAACTAAACTTTATCATAGGTATGTGTACGTAAAGGGAAAAACGGAGAGAGAGTTTGGTGCTTTCTGGTTTTAGGCATCCACTGGGGATCTTGGAACACGTCTCCTTCAGTTAAAGAGGACTACTATATATTGAGTTAAGAAACATATACTAAAATTAAAGTAATCTTATTTCTTTTACTTTTTTGATAGGACTACCAGAAAAAAAATGATTATGTGTGGCTTGCATTATGGTTCTACTGGATGGTGCTGGTCTAGAAGCTTACTATGTGCATCAACCTCAAGTGTAAAAAAGTTATATAGATAGACAAATCCTAACTCCTAAATCCTAGAGAATACCTGCAGAAAATATGTATGTAGGAGGCAGGCAAATAAAAAGAGTACAGGAGGTATTCAGCGGTAAATATTTTTATTTTAACAAATGCTGAGCAAGAGAACCCTTTCTGAGATGTCTGAAGGGGGGTCCCTGAACTCACATCCTAAGAAGAGGGAAATATCAAGTGCTTCATAAAAATAGAGCCAGGGGAGGGGCTGACACACTGAAGTGCAATCACAGTGATGATGAGTTTGCTCAGAGTCTAGGAATGCAGAGGAGTGGAAAAGATAAACAAATTCCATTGACAACAGCCAATAATTTCCTGGCCTGAGCCATTCAGATAACTAAACCTTCCCAGCCCTAAGTAAATGGGGAAAGTACAACCACAATCTCAACCCTTGAGTCAGGTTAAGAAAGGAGCTACACGTGGAAAACACAGACAGAGGCTGGCCGTGCTCCTGTGTAGAGATGTAACTGTAAATTAAAATGAGCTCACAGTTCTTCTTCCACAGCACAAAGAAAAAAGCAAAACTTCATGAGATTAAAGAGCAGACTCAAAGGTCTTCTCTCAATAGCAAGACCTCCGCACACACCACTGTTAAAATAGCGTTCTGAACAATGGAATTGGTGCCAGGTCAGTTAGTCTGGCAACCAGACTGCGAATGGGAAGCAAGCAGAGTGGCTGAAGCCATCTCCAGTCCAGGCAGATTCCTCTCATTCCTGGCCCCGGGAACAATCCCATCACTTAGGAAATCTGGACCTCTGCCAACACGCTGCTCCTGCTGGGGGATGGGTGAAGGGGTGGAAATGTCTGGGCAGCTGGCTTTTATCACAAAGCCTTCTCTCTTCCAAAGGCTTATAATGAATTTCCTAGACATGATAGAACACAATATTTTAAGTGATTAATAGTACAAAATTATCACATTTAAAAAAATGTATGTTTAAGGTATAACAGGCCAATAGCTCCATCAATAAAATCTGATGCAAATACTAAAAAATTATATTCTAGTGGATTTAAATTCCTTTCACCAGGCATAACCTCAACAAACCTACGGAGAAGAGAAAAAGACTAACATAGTGAGAGTTTAATAGAGGTGTCAGGCTCTTCCCTACATCACCATCACTATCGCCAACACCATCGCCATCACCATCGCCATCACCATCCCCACAAAATGCACAGAGAGGTTAAGTATCACACAGCCGAGAAGAGTCGGAGCCTGGACAAGGCTGCAGGTTGGTGACACCAGGCAGCGAGCACCTGGACTTCTCAGCCAGTCCATGCGACTGCCTCCCAGCCTTCACTCTCCCGTGAGGACTCTGGGGCTCAGGGGAAATTGAGAGACTGTCCCTTGTAACTAAGCTACTACATGGTGGAGCAAAAACTCAAATCCACATCTAACACTAAATTCTTCTCACATGCAGCTTCCTGTTTCCGCCAAACCTTTGCCCTAGTTTGTGACGCTGTCAGAGTGTCTTACTCTCTCCTTATTCTCAAGGGGGTGGCGGCTAGCCATTTCGCCTTCTTTCCTCCCAGCCCAACCGCCCTATTCCTAGCACCTCTTGAGCTGTTGGCTCCTGAGGCATCTAAAGAATACAAAACAGGATTTATGCTCTTCATAGCTACAGAAAATTAAGTATACAGGTCTATAAATCTGTCACGAAATATGGAAAATAAAATGCATTTGTCTGAATGGGCACACTAATGGATGATTTGTAGTATTTGTCATCCATGTTACAATAGTGCAGAAATGACTGTCATTTTGAAGTCCACAACGCTAGGGCTTTTAGGTCACACACGTCCCCTGATTTGAGCCTGAATGCAATGTCCTTAAACCCTGACTCTCTCAGGTGAGGCAGGAAAAAAGAGTGAGGATAGGTGGGTGGGAAACCTGGGTCTCGGGCCCAGCATCACTGGGACAGCACAAAATCATGGCCTGAGGCACAGACTCACCTTCTCAGGAGTGCAATTTCCTCCTCGCCCAAGCAGGGACTGAAATATTTATTCACTACTTCACAGGGCTGCTGCAAGAATGCACTGACATCACATGAGAAATTGTTTTGTAAACTCTGAAGCCTTATAAAAATCTGCTATGATACGAATGTGCACTGACATTGTTGCTGATAGGAACAGGCCTGAGACGGGGTTGCAGGACCTCCGATGACGGCAGAGGGAGACAGCAGTCCTGCCCTCGAATCCTACCCACCCCCCACCCCAGCTGAATCGTCACTGGATCTTAAGGTCCAGGCACTGTGTTCTCCAACAACAGCGAGAGTTAATAAGCACTGATTTAAATAAAAGGCTTGAAAACCCCAGGAAGGCACCAACAGTCACCACGGGAACTGCCATCCTAATCAAATCTCCAAGGGGTGGCTGAGGCTGCTTTGGGGGAGCTTTCATTGCTAGACCTTCTGATCAGGTGAGAGATGGGTGGAATTTTACCTGAAAAGCAACTCAAAAACGAATTGACACGAACACTTAGGTGTTTTGCTTTTTTTAATAAACTGGAAAAAATTAAGAAAACACACTGAATACCTTAACATCTAATGTTCAGAACACTTCCCAGATCCTTTTCAAATTTTTTCCCTCCTTGTTTCACATCATCAACATGCCCCCTCCCCCCATCTGCTATCTGCCCTGCCAAGGAGAGGCATCTATGGACAATGGCTCTTTAAAGAGAGGAGCAAAATAACCAAAGATCTTCAAATTCAACTACAGCAACAGCTGCCCCTCTCTTAAAATAAAAGATGTCTAATTATTGGTATTCATGTGGTCAGACTGTACCCTCAGAAGGCACAGATCCGCTCTTTTCAGTCCATGACAGAAATCCTTTTAAGTCATTTGACATCCTGTACTGTGCAGTTTTAGACCTGCACATATGTCTCTGTTAGTGGCACAAGACTCACATAATTACAAACTCTAGAGTCTAGAAGGAAAAAATTTAAAGAAGACAAAGAAAGATGATAAAATGTGTAAGATAACTAAATAAATCATATATTTTTAAAATTATAGTACAGGGAAGCCAGTGAGTTGACAAATGGTATGCTACAACAATAATGGAAACTATGAATATTCATTACATAATAGTCATAATAAAAGGAAGAAAAACCAGAGTGCAGATGGGGTAAAATTCAGAAAGCTTTTAAAAGGAAAGGGGAAAAAAAAAAACAAGAAAAAAGAAGGAAAGAAAACACACACAGCCTCAGGCAATGCTACTTAGGTAAAGGTCCCTGGGTGGAAATTTGATCTAAGTTGTGCCAATAAAGAAGGAACTTCTTCACATAAAAGTAAATAAATACACAATATAAACTAGCCTGAATGACTGGAAGACTTTCGGTAAAAATAGTCAAGGTAGCCTTTGCTAGATTTTTGGGATCAGGATAACACCTCTTCCAAATCACGGATGAGGTCAGTAGGTACTGCCCCACTCTCCCACACCCGCACTCCCCCTGTAGAGAAAGGACAAGCTTCAGTAAAAAATCCAACGCACCAATATGTAATCTCTAATGTTTCATTTCTTATATGTCTTGGGAACAAGGAGGGAAAAACAAAGATATAAACAGAATTAACCCCAAAACACATGCTCATACATCACAGCTTGTTTTCCCCTTATTACAAGCTGGAAACTTCTGGAAAAGGTCACCACACTGGATCCTCAGTTTTTCTACAAGGTCATTTCAAGGTAAGGACAAAAACCCCACAGGATCTACCTAAGCAAAAACACTGCCACACAAATGAACGGTCACTTCATGGTTTTTTAAAAATGTGCACAGATTATTCTAAATTGTGTCCAAACTAACAACAGGGGTGAGAGACGGGATACTGAATTATTGACAGTGTACAACATCTGGCCTGTACTTCTTAATTAGATCAGAAAGAATCCCGGAGGCAAATGCAAGAGGATCCTTAGAACTGGAGCAAACACCTACTCTAAGCAGGAAAATCAATTTGTTTGCAGCACTGTCATTTTGTTTCTCAATTGGTCCCACAGCCAAGGACCACCTAATACACACTTAGTGTTAACTTGCAACTTAAAATTCACACAATCCAACAATGAATGTAACTCAGTATCATTTAAATGCAAAGAACTTCCATTCCTTTTACCAGGCCAACAATCCATCAGGTCCCTCCCAGCTGCTCCTCCAGCTGCTGGCAAGGGTCTAAGCCACCCCCCAGTGCCACCACATCACTAGCCCTGCACTATTTGCTGAACTCCTCCAAACCTCAGCTTCCCCATCTGCAAAAGTAGCAATAATAATGCCAACACTATTGGGAAGATTAAATAATCTTGTGTATAAAGAAAAAAACATTTAAGGATAAAGGTGGTCAGATATACGTTGACAGAAAATTAGACTTTTGGTGGTGAGCACACAATACAATGTACAGAGGAGGTATTATAGACATTTACACTTGAAATTTATATAATGTTATTAACCAATGTTACCCCCAATAAATTTAATTTCAAAACAGAAAAGTAATTTTAGGGTTTGTTTGGGTTTGGGGTTTTTTTTGGGGGGGGGTTGTCTCATCATCAATAAACAATTGAATTCCGATGGCATTCTAAAAAAGAGGGAAGAAGAAATAATGTCATGTCTGGATCATGGAAATATACTCATCAAAAAGACCCCAAAAGTGTTGTCTGTTTATTCCTCCAAGCGAAACTCGTTCAGCACATGCTATGTGCAAACACTGTGCTGAACAAACGAGATAACCAACACCCACCCCGCAGCCAAGCCCCACCAGTGGTCATCCCTTCCGCACCTGGTTACAGCGGGGCCGCTGTGATGGGGGAGGGGGAGAGCAGTGTAGGAGGCGGCCTGAGTTTGGACTTCACAGCCTCAGCTGCCCCATCTTTAAAATGAGGAGTTCCTAAAATGAGATCACCCGTGCCCCATGACAAAGCTAAACAGGCACCACATGACCCCAACTTGTTCCTCACAGATGTGAGGGTTCACGAGGACAGAAGGATGACACAAATGTCACTGGTGGATGCGGACCCTGTGAGGGGCACAGTCACGCCTTGTGAAGGAGAGCGCCTGCTCTGTGCCAACCGGATAAAGGATTTACAGGCATTATCCGATTAATCTTCATGATAAATATGCCAGGCAGAGATTATAGTCATGGTTTAGACACATGAGGAAAAGGAGGCACCCAAAGGTTGTCGGGGTGCAGAAGGGATCCCAGGTGGAATCCCAGGAGAAGGGAGATCCCAAAGCTCACCACCCTCCGGCAGAGGGAGCTCAGGGGGGAAAGCCCTGGAGAGCAGGCAGCGTCACAGCCGGAGAGAGCCAGTGCCAATCACTCGAAAACAAAGAAATCTCCAAGAAAAATACCCAGCCCTCAACCAGTGAATAATTCCTGTGACTCACCCCCAAATCAGTGATGCTCACTGATCCCCAAAATGGTAGTAAATGTCCCACCAAAAGTCCATAAACATTTGCAGGTTTCTGAGTGGACAAAAATATTATGTGCTAACTGCAACATCTTGCAGGGTGTATTTGTGGCTTTCATTACACGACCATTTAAATATACAGACTCTTGAGGGCAAAGGAACATCAAGAAGATATTGAATAAAGAAGTATATATCTCTTTTTTGAAATAAGTAAATTAAAAATTCTTCAACACAGCCTTCAAATAATTAAACTTAATCAGCAGTTCTCTTATACAGGATGCTTTAAAAATTCACCAAAAAAACTTACAATAAAATGTACCTGAGGCCCCTTTGGTTATTAAATACCTAAAAGTTGAAATAATCAACATTTTATATTCACTGCAATTGCTTATATTGGAAAAATACTCACCGGAGATCTAAAGAAAATAACAGCTTTAATTTAGAAAGTTACAAGCATCAAGAGAAAAAAATAACTGATAAAAACAGGAAAAGAAGAGAGAAAAACAGCACTTGCAGATGATATGTTATACACCTAGAAAACCCATAGGAAACCTCTGAAAAATACTGAAACCAATAGAGTTCAGTAAAGTAGCAATACACAAAATAAATATATAAAATCTATGGGAGCAGAAACAACAAAAATTGAGTCTCATTCTTAATTAGCGTTTTTAAAAAGATGTCTCAAAATAACATGAGTGACAAATGAAAAAGGCAAGTCACAAAGATTAAGAAAACTACAATACTTTATAAAAAGGACTTGAACAATAGCAAGATATACCATGTTCATGCATTAAAATAATAATACTGTAAACTGAAAAGAATATTCTTTTAAATGTATTGAAAGAAATCTTTTACTAAACATAAAAAAATTTATTTTTATGAATTCCTAATTTTTCTATATTATCTGTATATTTTATCTTTTTGTTATATCAGGTATTATTTTATATCTTGTTAAAATATAATACCTTATTAGAATAACAAGTGAATATCAAAATTCTGAAATGTAATCTGAGGCTGTATTTTAATTGAATTTCCAATTGTCTTAAATACTTGAGTATGTGTTAACTGAGTCATTAGAAATAGGTTTAATAAGATTGAGCAGTAGACACAGTGAGCCAGGGAAAAAGTGGCTAGCTTCATTTCTGTCCCTTCTTTCACTCTCAAGATAAATGCAATTTGCAGTAAAATAACAGTAATGATAGGTACTGTAACCACGATCAGCACATCACACTGCCACTGGCCTCAGAGGTAAAACACCCAAATGGAAGTGGAAACCAGTCAGAGGCCCTCACATGTAAGTTAAATGCTCCCCAAATAAACAGCAGGAAGGACTGGCAAATACATTCATTTTCAAAGTAAATATTAACTTAATGAGCTTGGTGACCGGAAAACTGATTCTGCTCTCTCGAGATTTTCACTTCCCTGCTCCTTGTCATCAAAAAGAAAAAGAAAAAGAAAAAGAAAAAAACACCAAGCGGGCACAAATTCTCCTACGTCTGAGCCCAATGGGTACCAGGAGAGGATCTAAAAACAACTCCTTATGTCCTCAGATCTTCCCAACTCGAAGTAAACCAAACCACACACACACACACGACAGAACTAGTGTCTGAAATGCAGTGGGGAACCCAGGATGCTCAGGTCTTTTCCAAAGGTCATAATTCTGCTAACTGCAGAACAGAGGCCAATCATGACAAAGCATCAGCATCTCCAGCCTGCTACTCTGCTCTCTTCCTTCCCTGGCCTGCTCTGGTCACCCAGGACAGAGTTACATCTGTCACAGCAGCAGGATGGCACAAGCAGCCAAAAGGTCATAAACTGACTGGGCCCACTGCCAGGGCTGTGAATGGGCTCCAGGTGAAGGAAATGCAGTGGTTTGTGGCTACACATGGTCCCTACGAAGACCGAGCAGTTTCGGGGGGCGGGGGGAGTGGGAGGAAGGAAAGAACACCCAATGATACTGGGAGGGTCAGGAAAAGAAGAAAGAAAGAAAAAAAGGGTCTGTTTTTCTCAGCACCCACTTATCAATAAAAAGGAATACAAAGCATTCACGGTCTCTCTTCCTGCCCACCTAAAATCCCTTTTCTTACAAAGATGTAAATATTTAAAAGCTCAGCCCGTTTCCTCTATCTTCTTAACCTTCACAAAGGTTTCAGGTGTCACAATATGAAATAAAAATGAAGCTAGAATCACTTCACATGCATAAGCTAATAGTCAGGATTTGAAGAGAAAGAATAAATATATCATCTCATGTATTCTGCTCAATAGTAACTATTTGCCTTGCTGAAGGGAGGCGATTTACACCCATTGAAAGATCCTCTAGACTGTTTTCTGAACACACCAGTTAAAACACATACCAGTTACAACACATACCAGCATCACTCTCACAATGTCTCCCAGCAGGCTGCTGATTCACGATACCTCATCCATCCATTAACCTTCCGTAACCTTCATTGTCTGCTGAACCCTAATGTCTCACCAGAAATTTATATTAAACTATTACTACTAGAAGGAGGAAGCTTATATCTTCAACAGCTCCAACCATTCCCCACCCAGATACAGAGAAAACCATCAATACCAGCAATGTAAAGAGTAATTTTAAAAAGGGACCTGCTTGATCTCACACCAACCAACTATATTCTCTCTGGCAATTTATTTAATCCCCCTGCACCTCAGTTTCCCCTTGGTAAAATGGGTGGAAATTGGCTCAAAAATGGCATAGGCATCTACTGCAGGAATCTTTTCAGTTCACTTGCCCTTATGTCTTCGTGGGAAACCATTCATCCACTGGAATTACTACCAAACATCAGCTGCGTCTTTGCATGAACTTTAGGCGCATCCCCATCTACACACCGAGTGTCACTCTCACAGTGCCCGTGTCCTGTCTCTCCCTTCTCCTGCGACGAGGCCCAGTAAAACGCTAAGCACACACTGGAATCAGAGAGACTAGGTTAGCATCACAGATTAAACCACTTTTTAGCTGAGGGGCACTGAGCAAGTCACAACTTCGATGAACCTCAATTTCCATATTATCCTTTCATATTTCCTTTTTTCAGATGTTTGCCCCATGCAGAAAACACACGTTTTACAAAGCTAAGATTTTACTCCTCCACACACAATGGTGTTTTCACTTAACATTGTCATTTTTATTTAATGCTTTTTACTATTCTGTGAATTTTCTGCAATGAGTATTACTTTTTTAGTAGCAAATATTCAAATTATTTAGTAAAAAATATATAACTGCAATAAAAAGGAAAAATTCAGAACCTGATAAAAGCCCAGGATGAGTTAAATATGCCTACATTTCCTGAAAAAAATGTTTTTCAAATTGAGGGAAATGCATATATATAACACAGTATAAGAAGGGAAATGAAGGGAATGCTGTAGCTACTAAAAGTATCTGAAAGTGTTGTCATCCGATTATGGTCATTCAAACGTGTTTTAAGATTTTCATCTTCTATTAACTGTAGAGAAATTAATGTAAAGCTGACCAGTATGCCTTGCAAAGTACATATTTATTTATATTTTCCTTTTATGACTAAAGCACCTTTTCCTTGCACATATAACACATCATCTAGACAAAGTAATGCAAACCTCTTGAGGGAAGTTCTGAGCTCAATTAAGGCATCTGGGGACAGGCCATATGTTATCAAGCATTTTGCACACCTGAACCCCAATATTTAATGACTCAAGGATGCTCATTTATAAAATTAAATAGTCTGCCTTTTAAGGGAAGAGAAGCAAGCACTGCAGAAACTCTTCATCATATTCACCTAAGACAATATAAAGAAACTATATAGCTGATTGAAAATAAATGAGCACATACAACACAAAAGAACTTGTAATTCATGCCTTGAGTGACTGTTACAAACCCACAATTTTATCTCATCAATTTTATCTCTTCTTTATCTATAATTGCTTAATTAATAAAAATTTCATTAAAATTTAAAAAATAACCATAAGTTATCCTTATTTGTTTTTAATCTGTTATGGAATAACGTCTACTTAGCCCTTCTTTGTTTAAAATTTCTTTATCACTGTCTTAGCTTTTATTTTGGCTAATATAGCTGGAAAATTAATATGATAGCAAGCAACATACAATTGTGTATCTGGGGCTCTATTTTCTGAGCCAAAATCAGGATGCATGATCTGAAATCAAGAGCTGTTCAAAAAAATTCAGGCTGCGTGTGACTACACCAATATCCATCTTCAACCCCTTCCTAAGAGTTCAGTAATAGGTATTTTAGAAGAGTGGCTATCCATCTTTTTATCATCAAAATACACTTGTAGGCTGTGACACACTCAAAAACTAACCCTGGTAACTGCAGCAGCAGTATTTTCAAGGTGTGGTTTGGGGTAGCGTGGTGGAGAAGCCCACACCGATGTCTCAGGGAGCTTTTAGAAAACTCTTACCCTCTGTGCCCAACACTGTTTAACAGCACTGTGCAAGCTCCTTCCTTTTTGAAAATCCTTTACAGCAGAAGAAATAATGCTCTAAGGCAACTAAGCTATAATCATAGCCCAGCCTTAAGGCAAAGAACAGACTAGAAGAACATATTTCAGTTTGTTGCCACCAAGACATATGTCACGGGTGATAACTTCCTACTTGGCACATTCCTGCGGGCAAACTCTGAAATATGCCAAATTCCCGATACTCTAACTGCAACTTAGCCCCTTACTTCCCCACACAAATACATCAACGCAGCATGGAGAGACTGACGTCAGTCTGCTCTACAGTATTTTAAGGAAATTATTTGCATACTTCAACAGGCCAGCTGATCAGAACACAGAGTTGGAACACTGTGTTTGAGGTCAGCTAGACTAGAATGGTAATTCCCTGAAGGTGAAGGTATCTTCTCGAATCACACTTCACAGACCTCTCACCTGAGGGTACCCACAGGTTCAGAGAACACAAATAAGAACATGGAATTGGTGACTCTAGAACTCCCCGGGTTCTCTGTCCAATTTCAAGTCTCTTTCAATACTTACAAGTCAGATCTGCTAGGCTGGAAAAACGTGTATCGGTGAAAAGTCAAATAAGTACTCTACCTGACACAATGTTGGCCGAATACACAGTTACATGTTGAAACAATTTTTGTACTTTAATTGGTCATAAGAGCCTTAAAAATCTTTTTTCCACACATTCCTTATCCATGCATACAAGATTTAATATTATGGAATTTAGAATCTAATGAGTAGCTATTTAAAAGAACATACATATAAAAACCATTAATCTCATTTTTTAAAAAGCACATAATATTGTATTACAAGACACTATAGTAAAAAGTACTGCCATATATTTTTTAATTTTCAAGAAAATCCCCAGGCTCATATGTTAAAACAAAAGAAAGAGGAAAGGGGAAAGGAGGGAAAGAGAAGGGCAAGGAAGGATAGGGACAGGAGGGGAGGGGAAGGGAAGGGAGGGGAGGGGAGAGTACAGCTTCAAACCACATGTGAAACACCACCCAACCACTTCCACAAGCAACACACTCAAGGGGCTGACTCAGGGGACATCAGAGCTCTGCTGAAGAAAGTCCTGCTCCATGGAATGGGCCCCTGCACAGCTGGTCCTCCACAGTGGTCGCAGCCGAGGAGATGTAACAGCTCTACCTAATACATAGAAACAAGCACAAGGTGGCTGCCAAAATGAGCCAAAGAAACACGTCACAAATGAAAGAACAGAACAGAACTCCACAAAAAAAAACTAAACAAAATAGAAACAAGCAATCTACTAGACTGAAAACTAACTGAAATGAAAACAATTCATGGGGAATCAACGGTAGAGTGAATGAAGCTGAGAATCAAATCAACAATCTACAATATAAGGAAGCAAAAAACACCCAATCAAAACAGGGAGAAGAAAAAAGAATCCAAAAAATGTGGATAAGGTAAGGATCCTCTGGGACAACTTTAAGTGTACCAACATCTGCATCATGGGGTGCCAGAAGGAGATGAGAGAGCAAGAAATTGAAAACATTTGAAAAAATAATGACAGAAAATGTCCCTTACCTGGTGAAAGAAATAGACATTCAAGTCCAGGAAGCACAGAGAGTCCCAAACAAGATGAACCCAAAGAGGCCCACATCAAGACACATCATAATTAAAACACCAAACATTAAAGATGAAGAGAGAATCTTAAAAGCAGAAAGAAAAAAACAGTTAACTATCTACAAGAGAGCTCCCATAAGACTGTTAGCTAACTTCTCAATAGAAACTTTGCAAGCTAAAAGGGACTGGCAAGAAATGTTCAAAGATATGAAAAGCAAGGACCTACAACCAAGATTACTCTACCCAGCAAAGTTATTATTTAGAATCAAAAGAAAGATAAAGAACTTTCCAGATAAGAAAAGCTAAATAAGTTCATCACCACCAAGCCAACCAGTATTACATAAAATGTCTAAGAGAGGAAGAGGAGGAGAAGAAAGGGAAGGGAAGGGGGGAGGAAGAAGAAGAAAGGGAAAAAGAATAAAAATATGAATAATAAAATGGCAACAAATACATATCTATCAACAACTGACTCTAAAAACAAAATAAACAAACAAGCAAACCAATTCATAGACAATGTTTTAATGGTTGCCAGATGGGAGGGGGGTTGAGAGGTTGAGTAAAAATGGTGAAGGGATTAAGAAGTATAAATTAGTAGTTATAAAACAGTCACAAGGAGGAAAAGTACAGCGTAAGTAATATAGTTAACTATATTGTGCTCTGGCTGGTATAGCTCAGTGGATTGGGCATGGGCCTGCAAACTGAATGGTTGCTGGTTCGATTCCCAGTCAGGGCACATGCCTGGGTTGCAGGCCAGTTTCCCAGTAGGGGATGCATGAGCGGCAACCACACATTGATGTTGCTCTCCCTCCCTTCCCTTCTCTCTAAAAATAAATAAGTAAAATATTTATATTTTAAAAATAAGTAAGTAAAATATTGTGATAACCATGTACGGTATCAGATGGGTACAACATGTATCAGAATCATCATTTAGTTATTATATAATGTCCAATCATTGGGGTGTACCCTTGAAACTAATATAATATTGTATGTCAACTGCACTTGAAAAATAAAAAATGATTTAAAAGGAAAAAGAAAAAACCTGACTCCTGACTTAGCTGATTTCAATTATCATTATGGCTCCTAGCATAAAAGCCATCTCAAATACAAGCAAACAATTTAAGGATTTGGAGATTATAAATTAGTGGCTCAAATTTCAGTCAGAAGGAAGATGGGTATAATGTACTCCCTGCAGCTGGGCCCATTTTGTACTTGAGGAAAACTGCTAAGCACCTAGGCTGTAGGGAGACTTCCTACACCACAAGTCAGCTTCCCGGAAGGGACTTAAACAAGCAAATCAAAGCGCGGCCCAGAAGGGAATACCAGCCACCCTCACAGGACAGGCTCCCTGCAGGCTAACGGCCAGTGCCTGGGATGCGTGATGCTCACGAAGGGAAAATAGGCACTACTCATGCTCCCAACTTCTGTAACATTCTGTCCAGTGGGAATTAAGAATATAAAAGTGACTAATTCTCCTCTAAATGTGTACCTTTTGCATTTTGTGACATGAACTTACTCTCTGAATCTTTACACTTCCCAGACATTCTAGCCACAGATTGGGACAAGACATAATTATGGTAATTATGCCACCATAATTAGGGAGATGGTAAATGTGATCGAACTAAAGGAAAAAGTGAAGCACAGAAAGTTTCATGCATCTGAAAATTTCACCTAAATTTCCAATGAGAGAGCTAGAGAGGAAGTAAAGTTCCTTTTTAGTCATCCAAAATGTTGAATTTGAAACATAATGACTTACTGGCATAATCAGAACAGTCTGTAAATTTCTAGACATCTTGCATGGAAGAGGTTCATATCTTCCAGGGTTGGCAGACACGACCACGATGAAAACAAAACAGGATATAAAGTTACGTAAAATCTGTCTCTAAAGGGTGACATTGCATCTGTGCCCAAGTCCCACAATGAAAGATGATAGGAGCTGGTCAACCTATAAATGTCATGGGATTAAATTCTTCGAGACTGGCTGGATTGAGAGTCAAGTTCAGCACACAAATAGAGCCTCACATAAAACAAACATCGATAAATACTTGATGTACACATCTCTGAACTGAAGGAAAGTATCATGACGAGAAAGACACTTAGGAAGGTGGGAGTAGAAGAGTGACAGATGGAACAGTGAGATCAATTAAGAGTCCTGCACTCAGGTCATGGCAGCTGGAACGCCAATGACAGCATTCAAATAAGAGATGACTATTTGATAAGGTAGAAAGGCAGGCAAAAGATAGATCATGAAAAGCCTTGAAAGCCAAGCTAGGAGTTTGGACTTGAACCTCCAGCTGACAGGAAGGCGGGTTTGTATTTCAGACCTGTCATTCATTTGGAACGGGAAGCAAGCTCTAGGCAGGGCAGCCAGTTAGACCACTGCAAGTCCAGGCAGCACAAGATGAGGCTGAGTGTGCACCTCAGCAGTGGGAACAGAGATGGCAGGAGCAGACAAGAGCCAATTCCTGAACTTAAGGCTCGGAGGGAAATTTAGGATGGTGTCAAGTTTTTGCCTTGGAAATTCATGCGGCTGTTAATGCTAATCACTGAAATAGGACCGAGAACAGGTGCAGGTTCAGGGAATATAAGAATTGGTAACATTTTGTAAGTGCTGAGATCGAGGTGCAGAGGCAAAAACCTCTGTCGGGCAGCTGGAGTTGAGTCAGCCACACTGATGTGAGTATAACCCATAGGGTAGTCAAAAGCAAGGGACAGGCACACTACTCGAGGAGAGCTCGAAAAAACAACCACGCAGAACACAGGGTTTCCGTTATGATGAAAGAGATAGGGGAGACTTAACCACGCTCGGAGCCTATGGTGAAATACCTACATACAAAGGAAGAGACAGAAAATGTAGATAAGAAAAACTCAATTACACAAGTTTCTGGCACAGAAAGGAATCAAGAGGAGAGGGGGAGGAACGAGCCTAGAACAGAAGACAATCCCCTGAGATGGGGGGTGGGGTAAGGGGTAAGATGGGAGCAAATCAAGGCACCTGCGTGGACATGGCGCAGATGCCCGGTAGTACTCAGTGTTGCAAGAACTGGGAGACTGTTATGAGTTGAATCATGCCCACCAAAAATTCCTATGTTGAAGTCAACCCCTAGTGCCTCCAAATGTGATCTTGTTTAGAAACAGGGTCATTGCAGATGTAACTAGTTACATTAAGATGAGGTCACCCTGGAGTAGAATGGCCCCCAATTCATTATGACTGATATCCTCATAGAAAGGGGAAATTTGGACATGCAAACGTTCACTGAGGGAAGACAGTGTGAAGACACCCAGGAAGGAGAGGGCTATCTACAAGCTAAGGAAAGAGGCTTGTTTGGGATAGATCCTTCTCTCACAGCCCTCAGGAGAAAGCAACCCTGCCGACACTTTGACTTTGGACTTCTGGTCTGCAGAACTGTGAGACGATAAATTTGTGTTGTTTAAGTCACCCAGTTTGTAGTAATTTTCTGTGGCAACTCCAGCAAACAAATATTGAGGGAAAGTCATCTACTTAAATGAAGGAGGGGTGCAGGAGAGTTGCTAGAGGTTTCAGGGGAGTGGAAAGGTTTCAGCAGGAGACAGGCCAGCTGTACAGTGTAAGTTGTGCACGGTTGCCTCAGGTTCCAGCTAAGGCTGGAGACGATAAATTTATTTATAGAGTGATTTCCTCAAGCAGCTCTTGGCAGCCACTGGGTGAAAAAGGAAAAGATGCCAGGTCAAAATCAAGAGCTGGCAGAGTAGATTGCAAGGAAAGTACAAAGGGGCAAGACCATTGAGGATACCTGCAAGAAAGTGATGGATCGCAAGTGAACAGAGAAGGAGGGGCTGGGCTGTGGGCTGGAAGAAAGGGACAGGACAGGCGAAGGAGGGGTTATCTGGAAACTGGAGGCCAGTGAAGAAGAAGAAGAAGAAATAGAGGGACTTCGGCAGGAGTGAGAGAGCTAGAAAGGCAAGACTGTAACTGTAACTGGGATTTGTTAGTTTGGAGGAGGAAGTCAGGGAAACTGAAGCTAGTCTGTTGCATGCAATGTATACATCATGCACAGACACTGAGGCCTCCAATGATGACGACAGTTAGGGTGGGAAAAGACTGCAACAGCTTCCCCCAACCTCAGCGTATGAAGAAGAATGACCAAGAATTTCCCCAAATCATATTTGTACCAAAGCCCTGGACTCTAGATCTCAAAAATCACCACCACATTTATCATTGCAGGTATTATAGTTATGTGTTTCTACAAAATCACAACAGGGAACATTGACTAGAAGCTGAAAGAAATCAACACTGTCCCCACACAGGAGGTCTGTTCAGAAGGTTTCCAGCCATGTACTATGAAAAATAGAGACATTTATTGAAGAATGTACAAGATAGAAGAAACGTTGTACATAGGACAATGATGCTGCAGTCCCTTTCAAAGTAGACTCCTTGGGACCTCACACAGTTCTCCTAATATTTTCCTGAATCTTATCAGTATCTGAAATCCCTTCCCTTTCAAAGGTGATTTTAACTTTGGGAAAAGCCAGAAGTCCAGGGTACCAAATCTGGGCTTTAGCGGGGCTGAGTCACCTGGGTGATTTGATGTTTCACCAAAAAATTCTGCATGAAACATGATGCATCAGCTGACATACTGTTGTGATGAAGCTGCCAATCACCAGCTGCCCATAGCTGCGGCCTTCTGAATCATCTGAATAGTTTCCACAGAGGAATGTTCAAGCTTTGTGCAAAAGTTGGTACAGATTCATTGTTCAAGTTCACTCAGTCATTTTCAATGAGATGACCACACAGTACACATGCTCACTCAATGCATCTAACACCCCCCCAACTGACTAGTACAATGAAGTCATCATTGTTGATGCATATGAACAGTGTTCCAGTCCACTCTCCTTGGCTGCCAGGTTACACTGATGTCATGCAAACTGTTCTTGTTATATTAACAACGGCTGGACTTTTTTCCAGACATAAGTCATCATATCTCACAAAATTATTACACTGAGCAGATAGGAAGCAAGTTAACCTATAAGAAGGCACCTGAAGAAGTTTACAGATCAGATGTAAAAATGTGAAGTTATTTGATAGGCTCTGTACACATTTATCTGATATACAAAAGATAAAGTAGCTGGATAACACCAAAATGTGTTGGCAGCCCCTGACACTTTGCAAACATGAAATAACTGAGCACAGAGAATAATTAAACTCATAAATGACCACCCATTTTTTTTCAAACAAATAAGGACTTAACTTTCTGGATCATATACTGTAAACAAATAAAACTCTTTGCATTTTGAAGGTTTATTTCAATCACTAAAATTTCTGTATTTCTCCCCAAAAAGTCAAGCACAGTCGACACTTTGTTCTGACTGAGCTAAAATAACAGAAGCATGAAGCAGAGCTAAAACTAAACAATTTAACCTCTTAATTTAGGCACAGAACCATTCATGAACTGCTGTGGCTTTAGACTTTTCCAAGTCTTTCTATACATATATATTTACATTTAATTGGAGCTTTTTGCTTCCAAAGTTCAAATGGTTTTAATGTGGTGATTTCACATTGGGGCAGATTAACTGTACTTGTGACCTTTTACATTTTAGATATCATTACTATTTTAAAACAAATGAAATTTAAAAAATAAGATTCAAAAATTCACCAGAAGTCACAGTGTAGCCAGTGTTCATTCTTCCTGGGAAGAAAGGAGCCACCAAGGGGACACGCCATGGCCATTCATGGGGGGGCCAAAGGTGAGAAAGAAATTTGGAAAGTTCTGCAATAGTATCACAGACAGGAAGTTGACACTTACTAGGAGCTCTCATCACAATGTCACCACAAAGACTGTGTGCCCTTTAAGCCATGACACAAAACAGCAACCTGCTTTCATCCTGCAATCTGGCCGAAGCATCTGTCTCTCCAGCTACTATTTACTTAGCCCCTTCATTTTAGCCGTGTGCTGGGTCAAACCCTACGTCTCCCAACAGCAGAGAGTTCTGTGGGGAAAAACAATAAAAGGACAAACTAAAACCAATAAAACTTATTTGGAATATCCTTATGATGAGTTTGTCCACCTCAAATGTGTGGATTAAACCCACAGGACATAAAATGCTTCACATTTTAATCAGGACCCAGATACACAATGAATGAAAGGCAAAATGATCATTCTTAGAACATCCTCTCTCCAAATACAATGACTTCAGCAAAACTCCCTATTCTAACAGAAGTGCTATCAGTGTAACAGTCCAAGACCCACAGTACTTAACTTCCAGAGCACCTCATTTTTCTCTCTGCAAGCATTTGCACACAGTTCCTGAATGTAATTCCAAGCTGTTTATGAAAATTAACAGTCATGGTATTTCAGCCTATTTAAGAACAAGTAAATGAACATTTTTCAAACAGGTCCCTATTTTTTTTCTTCTCCTCAAGGTCAAACATGTGTACACACCCTAGAAAAATCCTCTACGTAAATCAGCCAGTAGCAACTAAACTCAGCTCCAGGCACACTGGAGGAGGCCACTCCTTTAGACCAGGAGCCCTCCCACTCATGAAGACGGAGAAGGGAGGAAGCTGCCACACCTCTCTGCCCATCTAAGAAGCTGACCCTGGCCTGGGTTTTAAGACTCAAGTCCTGTGTGAATTCCAACACACAGCAGAGCTCCCCCCACTTTGAGAGGAAGAACACAAAACAAGTTCAAAAAACTTCTATCACTATAATCTGAAGACTATCTTAAAAGAAGTCATGACTTCCTGTTTATATAACTACTTTATGCTCTTTTCTGACCTTGGTAAAACTATAATTTTATGTTGATTACTACACAGGATGCTACCATACACCTAAGCATAGAAAGCAACTTGAAGACCAGTCTTAACCGATTGATTTTACAAATAAGAATGGAACCCTGGGTAAATTAAATGGCTGGCCCCAAAACGTAGGAACCAGCAAACGAGAAGTCACTTTGTTTGACATTCAGCTCAACACTCTTCTTATTGGCAACAGATATTTACTCTCATTCCAGTTACTGAATGTTTACCACATTCAAAACACCTGAGGGATTACAGAGCCGCATGCAGTCATCCTCTGAAGGAACATGAAACACGGCAGGTTTTAGACAATATTCTCACAGTTTTAACTACTGTGAAAATCACCAAAAAAGCCTTATATGGAATTGTAGAGGAATATTTGAAAATAACTCTCCTCAGAGCCCCATTTCTTCATTTCGAACTAAATCCTTCATCCTCCTGGTAGCCCTCCCAACTGGAGAAGGTGGATGTTGCGGCAAGAGCATGGGTGTGGAGGAGAAGGAAGACCAGGACAATGATAAAACCAATTCAGAGACAGGTACTTTGCGCCCATCACAATTCTGGAACCTTTGTAAACTGAGCTTATTCAACCCTCACAACAATTCTGTAACAGGAAAGGGTCTGTCAACGGCTCGAGAGGGTGGCTGAGTTAGGGTTTATTTATACACAGGCATGCCTTCACTACCACTGCCTCCCAGGCCCTGGCCCTGGGTCCTCTCCTGACTACCTGGAAACCACCTGGCCCCTCTGGACCTCAGTTTCTTCATCTGTGAGATGACGAAGGGGCCCCATGACCTCCACGGTCTCTTCCAGAGACCTACTGATGTGAGGTATTTATCCAACCTCTTGTGGTAGAGAGGAAGGAATACACTCTGTAAAAGCTATGGATAAATTTTCCTCAAATTACAAAATCCAGACTTTGAGTGTGCAGAGGTTTAGGGGTAATGGGGGGTGGGTGGGTAGTTGTGGGTTTGATAGCTTCATCGTTAACTTTCATCTAGGCTCCAGCCTCAGGTGATTTTGAAAGCCACGTGTCACAGCCACAGGACAGAAGAACGTGCAATTGTGAACAACGGTATTTAAACAAGACGAGGGCTTTTTTACAACCCTAATGATGATTAGGAGTCATCTGTAAAAACACAGGAAAATGACATGTTTGTCACAGGTTAGAAGGAAAAAAGCAGGATATAATATGTGGACTATGGGTTGTTTTTTTGTTTTTTGGTTGGTTTTTTTTTTTTGCTTGTTTTTTAATATGAGGAAAGAAGCAAGAACTTTCAACAATGGTTGTAACTGGATAATAGGATTTGGGAGATTTTTTCTTTCTCCTTTTCCTTATATTTCTTTTTTATGTGATCTTAAATTACCTCCATAATTAGAGGAGAGACTTTTCTTTATAAAGAAAGAAAAGGTACCCAATATTCTCACACTGGTTTCTTCTGAGAAGAAAGAAAATGCTTTCCTAACAACATCTCGGTTAACACTGCCGAAATTCCTGAAATGCAGGTTTAGGGAAAACATCATTATTACCTGCTACACATGGGCAAGAACAGATTCTTCTATCGCTTCCAGCCTGGAGTAACTAAGTTTCATAGGATGTTTCAGGAATGCTGGCAGGGGAAGTTGCTCTGCAGTCCAGGACGCACAGCTTCGAAGAGCTGGGCCCGGAAAAAGAACAGGTGCAGCTGACAGAGCAGCAGGCCGTGAGAGCCCAAGGACGCTGGCCCCGCCCAGAAATCCCAGTCTGAGCGGGTTCTCCCTGGATGGTCCTGCCCTGCACCACAACCAGCCACATGGCCAAGGGGACTTTCTGTGAGCACAAATGTCCTTTCCTCCCTGAAGCACTACAGCAAAGGTAGCATATCCCATGGATCCCACAGCTGTTAAATCATCACACCAAACTACTCTACGCTTTCATTAGGCCTCAGGATAAGCACACCGTGTAGATACATCTGTGTTCATACATAAACACACAATAAATATGTATAACATGTGGCCCAGTTTACAACACAGATCAATTACTGTGGTTTTGGACGGCGACAGTGAACCACCACTCTACAGCACTCTTGAGAGCGTTTTGTAAACACATTATTTCTCTGGTGACTCCCACTGATACAGAAAAAACTCAGGAAAGAGTGCAATTGAAAAATCACATTCACAATGCTATTAATTACCTCTGCCTGACTTGAACAGGGTTTTTTTTGCTACTTTGTAGCAGGTAGATAAAGGCAGATCTGATATACAAAGAATAGGAAAACTAGAACAGGAAAAGTCAGCTCCTCCTCTGGGAGTCTGAGAGACGATCTGTGGCGTCAACAGCGCATCACACCCTGGTTCAGAGGAGGTCTGCGAGGAGCTGAGGAGCCGAGGGGCCCGGCTCCCCCCAGCTCCAGACCTGTCCTGAGCGCGCGCATCGCCCTGGGCTGGGCAGCACTGCTGCCACTGAGAAGGCAACGCCACCGAGGCCTGCAGTGTCCTTTGTGTGTCTGTTAATTTAAAAAGACATATTTCTGTTCATTCACTTGACTGAGCATTTAAAATCAGAAAACAGTATGATGTAACTATAGGGACATCATCCCTTGTTGGGTTTTTTTAAAGGCATTTATTTTTCTGTTTCTAAGTGCAAAGTTGGCACCTATTGACTTGACCTGACAGTAATTAAATACATCTAACATTAGATAAAGAAATTTAACCTACCTCGTCAAAGGTGGTGTCGTCTTTCTTCAAAGCTGCAAAATAAAAAGGGAAAGTAAACAGTTATTGTGAAACATCTCAAAGAGACCAGGTATCTAAATTCTAGAAAACAGAAGGAATACCAAAGCAGTATGGTGTTTTCATTTCAAAAGTAAAAGTGTACCCCAACCTGAATAACAATGTTACAATACAAAGATGAAAACTGCAAATGAGAGAGAAAATTACCCAGCATGCATCTTTGCAAAACACTCTCATAGGTATGTAAATGATACTGTCCTCCCAAGTAGGGAAAAGAAGTATGCATATCTCTCCCTTAACTTCTTTCATAGGAAAATGTTTAAATGGAACTATGAAAGAATCAAAAAGTAATATTAAAGAAATTTCCCTTGAACTTCTGGTTTTTGAGCACATATCATTATGCATGGTAAATGGTCCTCCCAAACCGACAGTATGGCCCCCAGTCTGCACAGTACCCTGAATGAAATTTTCATACTGAGAGAAGTTTAAATATGGTGATGAAAGACCCAGCATGTACAGTCAGCACTGCAGAGACATAACTCAAACATTTTAACATGAGAGGTTTTATAACAAAGTATCAACACAGGAAGCAATACATTCATAGTATCTTATAGGAACTAGTGAATACTCGAAATATATTTTAAATGTACATGGCTTCAGAACTGGAAAAGAAAAAAAGAAGTATTTCATGAATAGCTGGCAAACCCCAAGTTCCTTAAGTCCTACAATTCCTTAGAATGTTTCACACTAAGGTAATGCACAAAGTAGCTAAATTAGCTGAAACCACTCATTGGAGAAATGTTTCAAATTTATGGAATTGTGCATAGGCACTTATGGTCTACACACTGGTTAGTTCCACTCCACTGAGAAGTACCTGGGTAGCTCTTACTGAGAAAGCCACGTTCTGACAAAAGCAAGGGAAAGCAAATTATTTTGGCAATTGAGCTCTGAGACAAGTCATGGGCCTAAACTGAAATATCATATCAAAGGTTATATTATATAGTCTAACAATCTTAAAGACATCATTTTTTCCTGTTTCATACTATAAATTTGTCTTTTTTAAAACATCAATAAGTATGTGGTTGTGGAGGTGTGTGTGTCAAGGGGGATGAGGGCAGGTTGAGGGACAGAGAATGTTTCTGAAAGTTTAATTCTTAGTCGCCTCCTTTCCCTACTTCCTTTATTTGAGAACAATTTCTTCTCAGTGGAAAATTAGAAGACAGCCTTTTCTTACATACAATCATATATTTTATTATGTATTTGATTAAACTTACATTAAATCTAAAATAACCTATTTCCATCAAAATGATAGAAATGATAGAAATACACGGTGGAAAAAATGTAGGTTTACAGTTGTGAGTACACGAACAGAGTATATTCTCGTATTATTTTTATTAATTATTGTATTATTTTCCATACAAACAACTGTGAACCTACTTTTGCTACACCCAGTATATAAGATCCTAGATGTTTTTGATGGTTAGTGTTCACTCTCAATCGTTAAATTTTAACTCAGAATGTAAAACCCCTCCTCTGGAAGGCTCTCTTTAAGCACCAGTCAACAGTCTTGCTGGACTATACCCCTCGCTCAAACCAAGGCCTGTCCTTCTTTAATTAACATACTTGACTACTGATTCCACTACAAAATATTAATGGCCTTTGTAAATATAGACAAGTGGGTCTATCTTAAAAAAAACAACAACAACATTTTTCTGGAATAAGAAATGATTAGGTCATTGACTCCAAATATAAAGTCAATTAACCTACCATATTTAACAAAGATTAATGGAAAACATTATGTGGCTACCACACAAGAGACAAACAGCAGCAAGCTTATAATTCACAATACAAACTCTTACACATATTTACTTTGGACATGATAAAAGTTCTGGAAATTTAGCCATGGTTTTTCTTAAGCAAAGTATCCAATAAAAGCCACAGCTGATACTATCCCTTAGAGAAGTGCAAATATGGAATGAAGACCCTCAAGATGAGAGATGAAGAAAGGAGAAAGCTAGAATGTCTTCAACGCTCAGAGTGAACTGTTTTCTTCTTGCCCTGAGGTCCTGCCAATTCCTTCAACATTCTAGATAAAGAAGTGGGGTCTGTAAATAGAAAAGGAGGAAATAGAAGAGGGGATTGCAGGTGTATTTTCTAAGATGTAAGTGCAGAAGCCAGACTCTCTCCCCCGGATACTACACTTTTCTCAAACCCTGGATACTAGAGGTGGGAATGTTTTAAGACCTACCGCTTCATTGAAACCCTCCATTACTAGACTGACACATTACACAGTTTCTTCTAAATACTGAATCATTGCCCTGAATAACAGTTAATAGTAACAACAATGGCCAAGTAAAGGTGTCATTTCAAAATATTTATCAGGTCACTGATGACCTAAACAAGCACACAATGTCTTATTTTTTATTACATTCCGTGACTGTCATTAATCCTTCACACAAATGTAAGCCCACAATTGCCTTCAGGGATGTCATGGAGTAATAAGCACATTACATGCTTCTGGGTTAACAGAGGGGCATGTATTAAACCATTTAAGGTAATCAGATATTCTAATCCGTCCTCTGCTCAGACACTGCTTGCTCTAAAAAGCTTTCCATTATCTCACCAAGACTCAAGTGGTGCCCCTCCTATGTTCTTCAGTAGCAAATCACGCTATTCTTCAAGGTAGCATTTTTTACTCTATACATATTGCCAGTCTCATTCATTGGCCTGTCTTCTCTCAAAGTCCTGAGGACAAGGACCAGCAACAATGGTCACGGAATCTGAAAGCTAGAGTAGTATCTAGAACATAGGAGGTACTCAACAATTATTTGTTGAATTAAATGAGTTACACAAGGATACCTCAATGGCAAAAAGGCAACACCTTACATTTCGAGGCACTTGAAAGTTTTGACATACGAAAACCATACACTATTCTCTCCTATGAAAGGATCCTAGATGTGAATTCCATTTCATAGTTTTCAAATTCCAATCTTTTGAAACGACATTGGGAGAGGTACAACAGTTAAATTTCATCTGACCCTTCAACCTTACCGTCCTCTTTTCTGACAGGATGGACTTATCCAGTGACAACTGGCCTCTAGAATTACACGCTGACGGCACATGGTAACAAACCCAAAAATTCATTTGACTCCTTAAAAATTAAAAATTCATTTAACCACAGACTCTTCCTTTGACTCAGTTCTCACAAAAACTCTTCTAAAGAAATGGTATACATGGGTTTCATCTCACATATCACAGAGTATAAACTTCTGTTCTCTCAGAAAAAAATCCAAATAAAGGTGAAGAAATGCATTCAAATGAATATGAAGAAATGTCAGTTGGACCTTAATCTTACACCAGATATTTCAGAAAGCTTTTCTCCTTTTGACTGATATTCAAAAAGAAAAAAAGAAAAAAAAGAGGAAATAGATTTTAATATAAATGTCTTGAACAATTAGCAAATTCCATTTTGTCTTTGTTTATGCTAACTTAAATTTTTAAAAAGCAGGACAACTGTAGTAATTTCTAAATAAGTCCACATGCTGACACTATGGATTTAGCAGAAAACCATAAATACTACTGAAATCAGTGGATGACTCTGAAATTCAATTACCCCCATATTGTAAAAAAACCATAGCTGTGTAATAGTCACTCCCTGGCAGATGTCATAAATTAGAGTGCGATGCCTTGAAAGCCAATGTGTTTTATTAGACCTTTTATAATACAGTGATCTCAGATTAGCTGTATTTGAGGTGGGCAGTGACCAAGCTGGCATGCCCTTTCATGTAGGAATAATTTACACATTAGCATTGCCACTTTTATATAGTCAGAATTATTAATAAACCTTTATTAGATATCACATACTTTCAAAAATAGCCTTTATTTTCTTATGGCTAGACATTAATACTGTACACTTTTTCGTACGCTTTTGAATCATACTAAAAAAGCAAAATAAAGTTGCTATGTTTACTTCAAAAGCCATCACATATTAGTTAAAGGGAACAAATATATTGTAATGTTAGATTATTCAGTAGGAGCAAGCACTTCTTCTTTTATCTCCTCCTGAAGCATCAATGAAGAAAGGAGGAAGACAGGGGATAAACAAAAAAAAACTGGACAGAATAATAAGCCTCCAGCAACGATTTCCACTATGTGACAGATATTACACTAGATATTTTATGTACTTCATCTGATTTAATCTTCAAGATAACCTTAAAAAATGTTTACAACCGAGACCTCTGAGGTTTACAGAAACTCTGCTAGTTGCCCAAGGTGCACAGCAAGCAGAGAAAAATGGGCTCAACCCCAGACCAGCCCAACTCTAAAACCAATCTTATTTCCAGCCTGGCTCTACTGTAAAGTCGGTGGCCACTTCTTCCCTTACTTATCTTGCTTTCCACTTAGAAAATAATTATGTCAGTATGATGGAATATGCAATCACGAATAATGATATTAAATGATATTAACATATTATGAACATCTATTGAGTCTTTATTACATACCACACAGGACCTCACATGTATTATTTCACTAAATGCCAATAGCAAAAATCATTTACACATAAAAAAATACCTGAAGCTCAGAAGTTGAGGGACCTGTCCAAGGTCACTCTGTTCCAAGTGGAAACACCAGAAATCCCAAGTGCGTCTGACACACAGCCCACAACACCCTTAATCTATGCACTGTATAATCCCATTGTAAACCTCAATTCAACAGCCTCCAGGACCTTCAAAACCCTTAAGTAATCAGATTGATTTCACTGACTTTTTATTTTGCAAAGAAAACATCAACAAAATACATAGATAACAAAGATTTACATTTCTGTAATGCTACTTCTAATAAATGCCTTGAGCTTAATATTCAATCATAATCACTTTAAATCTCTTTATCTCCTTTTACAGTATTCCACAATGAGAGCTGCTGTTCAGAATCAAGATCTTCATCAGTACAATCACCAGTTATGTTTACTGCACTGTACTGTTTCTGGAAGGAAGTAAAATATAATAGATCTTAGAAGACACTTTAACAAGAGTCAGACTCAAAAGGAGTTTCACATCACTAAATCTCAGGATCCTAGAAGGTCCAATTAACTATAATACCCCGTTTGACAGCACTGTAGTTAACCCAAATTTTACTGATTGCCGATCAAATTCTTGAAATTATTTAAACAGAAGGATTTTTATATTAATGTTCTTGGTTTCTTACTGAGATTCAAGTGCAATGAATTATTTAACACAAAACTGGAAGAGCTCCAACAGAGTCATTAGCATTAGTAAATATACAGTAAATGTGTTTTAGAACAGGGCTTAATGGACTCCAGAACCGTCTCTGGGACGGTCTGGGTGAGGGGGCTGAAACATCCTCCTGAATAATAAACACCAACTCAACACCTTTCTCTTCCACTCTTCTTGGTTTAAAACTTCATTAGGATGTGCAGACTCTTCATGTGCATCCCTAACCTGTAAAAATGACTAAGTACTGGTTTCATACCATAACCATACAGTCATCTTGGGTAAGATTTTGTATCCTAATACTAAAGTTTAAGTTAAAAACAACAACAAAAAAAAAAAACAAAGAAAACTAAGCACTGACCCACGTTTTCTTTTACTTGAAGAAAGTTTGCATATCTTACAATGCACGTATGCAATGATTTTTAAATAAATGGATTGAAGGATGACTACAATACTCACACACACTCCAGGGTTTTATTTTAAAGAATTAAGCACCTTTTGCTTAATTTCCATTAATGCCCTCATTAACGATGATGACAAGTTAAACAAATGAAACAAAAGCTAGAAGGCTTCTTAGGGGCTCTACGAGGTTATTTTTAGTGCCAGCACTATTTTCTGGCTGAAGGCAGTTACCTGTGTGTATGAAAGTTATGCTAGAGGTGGTAGCCACTGTCTTAGAGTTTAAAATGGTTTTCTAAGGCCAACCCTAGAGATCTAGCAAACCCATTCCACGTGATCCTGTTGTCACCCTGCTAAAATCTGTCACATGGATTTATTCTTAAATGTCCTAAACATTTCTCAGTCGGTTTTTATTTGTTGGTCAGTTGTTTGGCTGGTTGAAAGACAATAGCCCCGGAGCTCTAATAAATGGAAGTTTGAGAGACATTCCTAAATGTTCCGACAAGTTCACGGCGCGCATTTCTCTGCAGCAAATGGAAAAATTCAGAGACCTGGGGACTGAACACCCAAATCTCGCTTTCGAGGACCTGAAGTACCGAACAAAAGGTCCCAAGGTATCTGTCCCACTTCTCTTTAGATTAGCTGTGTTAAACAATACCAAGACACAACTGAACGTTTCGCCAATTTCCAAAGCTAAATTATTGACTAAACACCCAATACCAAAGACTGCGCGGAAAAAATAACTGGCCCACGCGGCCGCAGAGTCCCGTGTGTGTCTGGGGCCGGGGCGTCACTTCGCCTGTCCCCCGCGGGCGCGAAAGCCTCAGCGTAGTGTCGAGGACACGAAACCCAAATTGCAGGCTTAAGATCATCCACAAATGAAACCCCACATCCTGAAAGAAAAGGGTGTCTCTCCTTTCCGTCATCAGCCCCTCGCCCCGGTCCCGGGCACTGTTCCCTCTACCATACGTGTGCAGCTCAGTGCACCCCACGGGAGCCCCGGGTGGCCACGGCGTTGCTGGTGCTAGAAGCGCGGGGCTGAACGAGCGGGCGCGGGGTTAGGTGCCCTGGGCAGCGCGCCACTCACCGATGCGACTGAAACTCTCTGACAAAGTTCTCCGCAACTTCTTCATCTTGCCGATCTTCTCGGCCGGCTGCGGTTCAATGAGATCGCACATCTGGGCGACACCGGGCCACAGCAACTTCCCCAAACTGGTCCAGAGCGGAGCGCAGACAACGAGAGCGCGGCGCGGGGAAGGCGGCTCCTCCTCCTCCTCCACCTCCTCCTCCTCCGGCCGGGAGGCGACGCTCAGGGCTCGGGAGGCGAGCGGCGAGCTGCAGGCTCGGCTCAGGCCTGTGCCACCGCTGGGCAGGCGGGGGCGTTCTACGTGGTGCCGGGGGCGGCCACGATTGCCGCGGCCGTGGTGGCTGTGCACAGCACCGCCGCCGCCCGGCTCATTTTCCCTCCTTTGTAACCCGGAGCGGCTCTGCCGGCAGTGGGGGCGGTGCAGCCGGAGGCGAAGAGGGGGTGGGCGGGGGACAAAGTGCGGGAGCCTGGGGTCTCCGAGGGCGCAGGGCTAGGACCTGAGCATTCCCAGCAGCTTTCCGGCGCTCAGGTGAAAGAGCCACGGCTTGGAACTGCGGCCGCCCGGCCCCGCCCTCCTCGCCCTTGCTGCCGTCTCCCCCGCCCTCCCTCCCTTCGGGCGACGGCCGCTGGAGCGGGACCCAGGGGTGACCTCGAATCCCTACTCTAAGCCCGCGTCCTCTGCGGCCTCCCCCGCCCCGCTGGTGTCCCCGCAGCGCCCCCTCCAGGGCGCCCCCCACCCTCCTCCCGGAGCCCTGCAGCCCCGCCCTTACTGGAGGATCCGGACTGGCCCTAGGAGGGCCGTGAACCCACAGGGCTAGGAGGCGTCCACGACTGGGGACCGCGTCTGGGACTGTGGAGAGGACACTGAAAGGAAAGGAACTGAGTGTAGATCGTTTTATCTGAGCAGTTTGCTCTCTGCCACGAACGCGTGTGAAAAGAGCGCGGACTTGGGGGGAAAAGGAGGTGGCCACCTCTGCTGCCTCCCATCTGGGGGAGTGGGAAGGCTTCAAGGATACTCTCAGGCTTAACGGTGACTTTTTTTTTTTCTTGATTTTGCCAAGCAAGCTGGGAAGTGGAAGATGCAAAGGGAAAGGTGGGCCTGTTTAGAGCCAAGAGCAAAAGTGGAAGCTTCAACTGTAACCCCGCAAGGCAGGGCTAGGACTGTGTCCTTCATCCCCTGTCACACTGAGCCACAGACATTGGAATGTGGATGTGATTTCTGATATGAACACTCAGTTCTACAGTAAGGAGCAAACAGAAGTCCTTAGTCAATTTCCCATGCTCAGAATATGTTTCTAAACTAGAAGATTTAGAGGCCAGAAAGATTCTGACCTCCTCTTACCCCAACTCAAAAAAATGAACTTTAAAGGGGGGTCAGGGTGGGGGGAGGCAGGAGGTGCTTTATAAAATCCCAGAACAAACAGTTCAGGCAGCAAACACACATCATCTTCATTCCACTAAAAGGAGGGTTCCAAATGTCAGTCTCCCAGGGGAGAGAGGAGGAAGATGGAGGAGGGCCTGAATATGTTGATTTGGGGCCAGCAAACTTCTTATGAATAGAAATTTAGTAATCTTGAGTCATCTGGCTGTGCAACAAGAGCCTGTGAACATGTGACAATGCAGTTTGGTTTAAAGGAAGTTTTGGAGAGTTTGTGTTTTGTTAATAGATCTTTATCTTAAAACAAAAACTAGCCCCCTGCCTTCCTTATATTGTGAGGCAGAACTCAGATTTGTTCTCAGTACTGAGCATATTATAGGGTTTTGATAGACTACAGCTAAAAGACCGGAAGCCAAGCCAAGTGGGAGCCCTGGAGGGTGGGGAATTGCCAGGAAGTCAATATGAGTTCAAATTCAGGGATGTTGGTTACTGGTGACCATATCTGGATGTTACAGACAGCACTAAGTGTGGCCTCAGGCAGAAAAAGTTTCAATTTTATCACTTCCTCAGGTTGGTTAGGGAGAAAGCTATCAGCAGCTAAGAATGAAGACAAAAGCAACCAATCAAATTATTGATGGGTTCTAAGAGTCAACAAAGATAAAGAAATAGTCATTAACTTAATAAACTCTGACTAGTATACTAGTATACTAGTATATATACACTAGTATATGTGGCTGTTCTTTATTTACTCTGAAAATGGCTGTATGTATACATATATTCCTCTGTTTTATCTCCCCAGTATTTAGTATTTACAGATCTTTAAAAGGTCAACCTTTGCTTAAATAAATTATGATATATGCATACAAAGGCATAATAAGCAAACATTTGTAAAAATGAGATAGCTCAATATATACCGATGTATAAAGATATCTAGGGTAAGTGAAAAAAACCCTTTATCATAAGTACATTTTTGTGGGAACAAAAATATACGTGTATACGTTTCTATATACACTGGAAATTTCTGCGGGGAAAAAAGCCAGGATTCTGTTAAATGTGCAAACCCAGAAGAGGAAGAACATTTTCTTTGGCCTTTGAACCTTTAGGTTTAATTTGAATGTTTTACCCAAAGAATGCATTGCTTATAATAATAGAAGTACTAATTTAAAACATTAAAAAATATTTACTTTAGTTTTACCTGCCTCACTCCAAAACTTCAGCTCTCTCACCTCCAAAAATACTTCACCAAATTACAGCACTGTGTCTGGCAGAAGAAACAGCTGGTAGTAATGGACTAGGTAAACTCTGGCAATTGTGAATAACCAACTTCCCACGATATGCTTATCTGCTTCCTTTGTTGATTTATATGTTAAAATGACTGGTTTTGCAAAGAAGTGTGATAACAAAAGAGAAAATTCTAAGTGGATTTTTTTTTAAATATGTATTCTTATGTTACAGGACTCAACTCTTGATACAGTTGTTTCACACTTGCCTTCATCTTAGATTGCAAGGTCCCTGAGGGCAGGGACGCTCTGTATGACACAAAAGGTACAATACCCAGGTCTCGCAATGGGTGTGAATCGAATGTTTGTCAAATGAATGTAGAATGTAGTGCTGCTGCCACTGACAAGTGAGGTGTTGTCCCCAGAAACCCAGATGACTATCCAGCGTCCATATGGCATGTGTATCTTCAGTGGGAAGAAGGATCAGAGGCAGGTCTCCATCTGAACTTCTGGTTCACAAGGTTTTGGCTGGCCTGAATTAAAGGTGCAGTGTCTGAATACAGACAAGCTTACCTAGGGGCATACTCAGCATGGGTTGACCTTAATCCAATTCATCAATTAGAGCATACACATGTATTAATTAGGCCTGGAGTAGTAGAAACAGTAGCTGGAGACCCAGGTTCATGAGTTCTCATCCCTACTTTATTGCCAAGTGTTGTGTGGCCTTAGACAAGTAAGTGACTTACCCACTTTCTTATCTTTAAAATAAGGGGCTTGAACTATATGACCAGTCATAGTGGCAAAATTCTGATTCTGACTTAAATTGCTCCTCTTTTAGCTTGTGTACTAAAAAGTAGGTACATTAGTAAAGAGTAATTAATATACAAAGGAGAGAGACAAAAAATTATGTGCCATGTAATACATAAATTGTGGTTTTATTATAAATGGGTCTTATCCATATAAGAAAAATAGCAGGCTAATATGGTGGCAGTAAGTTTCAAGGGAAAGAACCCTAATGGAAATAAGATGAAACAAAGAGAGGATTTGGTTAGAATCAGAGGCAGATTTACTGACCTGAAACAATATGAAAAGATATTATCAGGAAATAAGAAATCCATGAAACAAGGATGATAAGAATGTGGAGAATAGAGTTGGAAAATGAAGTTAAAGAGAGAAAACATTTATTTATTAATGTAAATTTTTAGAATTTAGCCAAAGCATAGACAGTTAAAGATTAAGACATAGAGTTGAGGTGTCATTATTAAAGTGGTGGAAATTTACGTAATTAAATATCCTCTTAGAACTCTAGCCACCTGAGTCAATTATTTTTGGGATCAGATATTCTTCTGTTTTGACCACATCCAAGAACTGAAGTAGCACAGGATTAAGTGACCTATACCAATTTTCCAGTGAGTGACGTGGAATCCAAAACTCCTGTCACCAACTTGTATGTTCCAACTGTTGGATAATTTCCAGTCTTAAGTGTTCCTCCTCCTCCTCCTCCTTCTTATTTTTTGACAAAGAGCAAGTTAAAAATCAAAAAGGAAGGAAAATGGAAAGTTGCAGGAAACGCTCTAAACTGTTGTACTCACACTCAGATGAACACAGCCTCCCCTCGTTTCTCCCCCCGCCCCGCCCTGCTTCTATTGGCCATCCTCTGCCTAGTTCTAATTCCAATCCTTTTTACATTTACAGAAATCACTTCCTGCTGACACAAACCTCCAGGCTTGTTCAGGACTAAGAGCTGTATTTGTCTTATAGGTCATTCTACTTTTCATTATATATTCCAAGAGACTTAGTGAACTGAGTAAATTGGTGTACTTGCAAGTGACTGTAGGAAAAACAAAGAAGTCGCTGAAATATCCAAATGATGTCAATCATAAATTAGTTCAGAGTAGTCTTAAAGAAAAACTACCAGAGTCAAAGTGTGCATTCAAATACTAATAAATTCACCTCTCCTATTAAGCATGCATAAATATTATACTGGCATCTTATTCCTCTTATTGACTGTTACATAATTTGTACAATAGAAATTTGTATAAGAAAGTATCTACCCCCATTTCTAACAACTTACATTATATTACACAAGGAAATGTGCCTCGAGATGCCACTAGGATGTCCCCAAGATCTTCACACAGTTTCCGGTTTTAGATTGAAACACATTTGGGTTACCAAAATCTTTTATAAAACAGTTTTGTAGCATGATATGTGGCTTTTTTTCCTTTTGCTATACTTTGAGTGCAGTTATGGTTGTCCTTATGGTATAGATAGTAACTATTCTGAAGAAGAGAGAGTTCAAGGAATTGGCCAAATTCAAACAGGTTAATAAGTGGATCAAAACTACTAAATGCCAGCACTGAATTTTGCTTTCCCTACATTAGGAAAAGAAATTAAAAGTGTGGTATTGAAAACAAACAACTGACTCGGAAAAGACACTCCTTTCTAAACCAGCGTAAATGAACCGAACGCGCTGAAACTAGCACTTGCTGAGCCGCGGAGCAGACGGCAGTCATGTATGAATAAATGCAGTTTGGTCACAACTACCATTAATGCAATAGTCCTCATCTGTGAGCATGCGTCACATCAAAATTACTTGGTGTTTCAGTCTGTTTGGCTTGCTGCAACTGACCACCACAGGCTGAATGGCTTGTAAACAACAGACCTTTATTTCTCACAGTTCTGCAGGCTGGAAGTCCATGATCAGAGGCACGGTGGGGCCCCTTCCATCAGAGCACTAATCCCATTCATGACAGTTTCACCCTGCTATCCTAACCATCTTCCCATGCCCTCCAAATACCATCACAGTGGGATTACATTTCAATGTATGAATTGGGAGGGGAGGGAGTTTACAAATATTCACTCTATAGCACTTGGGGAGCATTTTCAAAGGACTACTCCTGAACTTCCTAGTCAGGAACTGGAGGGGCAGGAGGAGAAAGAAGCACTTATAAATTGAGGAAGCTTCTGAGATCGTTCTTGTACAACCCCACCAAGTATGAACTGCTGATGTACTGCCTAAAACAGCAATGTGATGATGGCAGGTGTTTGACAAGAGTCAGATATAAAAGACAACAATATAGAAGACACCACAGAAATACCCATGGAGTGTAAAAGACAATAAGGTTGGAGAGGGGACATCCTAGATGTGTTTCAAACAGTAGAAATAATACATACATATATACATGCATACATACAGGGTTAGAAGCCTGAAAATATTAATATCACTTCTAGAACCTCCTCTCATAAACTATATAGCATCACCAATTCTCTGCTTCCTCCTCTATAAACTAGGGAGAGATGATTATCCTGGTCCTACCCACCAACAAATTGAAGGGGTCATTAACTCCTTTTGTTAGTCAAGTGTGATTGATTTCTTCTAACTACAAACCAGGAAACCAGGGATAGGCCAACGTAGTTGAACAGAAAGGACTGAGAGGATCAGTTTTCAGTACTACCTCTGTTTTCTCAGCATAAGCAAGTAACTTCACTGTCCTCATTTGTCCATTCATCCAATGCACTTTGAGCACCTCCAGTGTCCTGGGCTCTGAGCTCAGGGCTGAATTTACTGCAGTGAAAAAGGTTGAGCACGGTCACCACCCCTGCCTGCACAGGGCTGACAGGCTAGCAAGGGAAAGTAAAAAGTGACCCCTTTTACAGTCAGGGAAGGAGTGGGTCCTTTTGATGCCCTTCAGAAGGTAGAGTTCACCCCAATCTGAGGGTAAGAGATGTCCACCCCAAGCAATCACACCTAAACTAAGACTTGTAAGATCCACAGAGGTAGCTGGACAGCCAGTAGGAGTTCCTCGCAGAGGGATCAGTACTTGAGGGGACCACCAAATGGCAGAGGGAGAACATGGTGCTTTCAAGAGAATGAAAGGAGGTCTGAGTATAGAATGAATGTGAGACAAGGCTGGTGAATGCAGCAAGGGACAAAGGTAGATACAGCGCAGGCTGGGTGTGCTTTACTTCCTATTAGAAGTGTCAGACAACACTTATGGCAGTTTCTACTCTTCCTGAAAACCCACTAACACTATAAAGAATATTTTTTTAAGTATAATTTCACAAATGCATAAATAATGAAGGAAGAACCATACTAACCTAATTTTAAATGCTAAAAAAATTATAATTGAGGAGTAACTAATTTGTCAATCCCAAGAAAGCTAATCCTAAACCAACAGTTGGCAAGGCTGAGAGGCAGCCTACTGAAAGTTTATAGTTGCATGTCAAGTCACCTGGCCTTCTTTCCTCACCGTCTTCTCATAAAACCCACAGTGGGCAGGCTCATCCATATAAACTGAGCTTGCCCCAAATTTTGTAGTGTTTCTCTCCTAAATATGGGCAGACAGCCAAGGGTACCCAGACAGTTGATGGAATATTCTAATAAGACAGAGAGAAACCAAAGCCAACTAACCAGAAAAGTAATGAGGAAAACATAAAGACTATACAGGAGAAAAAAGAGAAAAACCTATTATGAATATCTCCAAAGATTCAAAGATAGAGAAAATATTATAAGATATTACAGTCATTAAACAAGAATTGGATCCTATAAATGTTTTTAAAAGTAGCAGTCAGAGGGCAAAAATGAGCTCTTGGATATTGAAATAATCATAGTATAAAAGAAAATTTCAAGTGAAGGTTTAAGTAAACTGGTAAAGATGGCAAAATCTCAGGAAGTAAAACAAAAAGATGAAAAGAGAAGTGATAAAAAGATGAGACAGGTACAGACTAGTCCAGAAAGTTCAATATCTGAATAATGGGAGTTCTAGAAAAAGAGAACAGAGAAAATGGAAGGGAAAAAATTACCAAAGAAAACAATTCAAGAACTTTTCCAGGAATGAAAACACATGACTTTCCAAATTGCCTATTGAGCTCCCAGGCTAAAATAAATCCACATTGGATGAAAATAAATCCACATTGACACATCTTATTCTTTATTTTTTTAAAGTATTGTCTTCTTTGCATTACAACTGTAAACCTACTTTTGCCCACTCTATATTCTAAATACCTTCAGAGAAGAAAAACAGGATTCTAAAAAGAATCAGGTATCAGAATAGCCTCAGACTTTTTGACAACCACACTGGATGCTAGAAAATAGAAGAAGGAAATGATCTCTGATGTACTATTTCCCAGCCAAAGTATTAATTAAGTGGGAGGGTAGAATATAGATTTTTCAGACATGAAAGGTCAAAAACATTAGCTCATGGGTCCATGTCTCAGGGAGCTATCAAGGATTTGTTCAACCAAAATAAGAGAAGAGAAAATGGAATCATACATGAGAAAGGCAGGTTGATGGTGCAGGGAAAATCTAAGCCCACAGCTTTGAAGGAAGCCTACAGATCAACCAGTCTGTGACCTGGAGCAGGGCAGGGGCACTGAGAGAAAGATCATTAAGAAAATGACTTGAATAAAATGACTGGTATTAAAGCATGTTGAGGGCAGATTTACAAAACTGGGGGCAGGGCCACTTGGGGGATGTATTAATGATAAGTACATAGAAATTTCATAGATCATGGAGTGGTCTGCCCAGGAGTGGGCATGATTACTCACTCAGGAATGTATTTGGATGTCTAGAAACATGGCCCAATGCATCCCACCGGTGAATATAAATAAAGTGTATTTAGTACTAGCACTAAGCAGGGGTTCCCAGAAAAGGAAAGGCTCATACAACAGTCAGATGAGGCCCTGGCTAGTGTGGCTCGGTGGATTGAATGCAGGCCTGCAAAGCAAGAGGTTTCTGGTTCAAATCCCAGAGAGTCAGATGAGAAGATGAGCAAAGGGCTGGGGTGGTTTGGGGCTTTAACTGTAGTTAAAGGGTAGAGTCAGAATAGTGGGGAATTTTGCTAGCATGGGCTAGAGTTTGAGCTACTTGAGATTCTCAACAGCTATCGGAGGTAAATGCCTGCAGAGGTCTTCTTCTCTTGGCTGCCCAGACATGGAGCAGACAGGAAAGGGAAGGGTGGAAACTGAAAGCTGTCAAACATCAGACATGGAGTCAAGCCTCTTTGTTACAAAATACAAGTTAAGGGGGAGAAAGACAGTTATTAATCCAAGAAAAAAACAAAAACAAAAAAGGATGTACAGGAAAAGAAAAGTATTAATAGGATAGTATAGTCTATGGTGCACATGTAAACGACACAAAGTCAAATCAGTGCAGATACTGAATTCAATATATACTTAAGTCATGGCCATGTGGAGAAGATGAGGAAGGGAAGTGTTCCATATGTGGTGGACACCATAGGATTTGGTGAAGATAAGCTAAATCTTCATCTTCTAGAGTTGGAAGTCATTGAATTTTTTTTTTAATAGCAATGCAGCCCTGGCCAGATGGCTCAGTTGGCTGCAGTGTCATCCCATACGCCAAAAGGTTGCTGGCTCATTCCCCAATCAGGGCACATACCCAGTTTGCAGGTTGGATCTCCAGTCAGGGCACATGCAAGAGGCAACCAACAGATGTTTCTCTCTCACATCGATGTTTCTTTCTTTCTCTAAAATCAATTAACATATCCTCATGTGAAATTTTTAAAAAAGAAATAAAAATAGCAATGCAAACATGTTCTCTAGAGATAGGGAGATAATTCCAAAGGAATCGGGTGAAAGAGTCGACAGTGGTCACCTCTTGGGAGTGAAAGAAATGGTGGACAGTGATGTGGAAGAGGGTCTGTGGGAGGACTGCTGTTTGTTTGTAACAAAGTACCAAAATCTGACTTTATCCCAAAGGCAATGGTGAATTACCCAGCACCTTGGAGCTCTAAGCAGTTGGGCTCTGAGCATGATAGTATACTCTAGTTACTTCATGGAGAAGAATTAGAGGAGGAAAGAATGGATGCGGAGGGGTCTATGAGGAAGCTTAGCTAGTCTCGCCTGGGATCTGGACAGAAAATGATTTTGGTCTGGGTTCAGGTGTGGTGACAGGGGTATGTAAAGGTGGACAGATTTGTGAGTATGTTCTGATTGACTGTATTGTGGAATAGAAGAGGGAGGACTTAAGGCTGGCATTGTATTTCCTGGTTTGGAAAATGGGTGGGTGAGTGATAGAGATCTGATATGATCAGATTACTGGGGAGAAGTAGGAAGGAGCCATAGGAGGAGTTCGCCTAGGCAATGGTAAACAGAGACTGGCTGAGAAGTTGAATGCCTCCAGAGCACATGGAATTATGGGCCAGAAGATTTCAAGCAAAAGGAGGGCAGAGACTGGCTCTCTGGCTCTCTGGCTCTCTTCCTCGAGGATGCTTGCAGCTGCCTGTGTTCCCCAAAGGACAGTATCTTGGATGGGAAGGAACTCTAGGCACTGCCTAGAGTCAGGGTGGGTGGTCAGGGTATTCTAAAGGGGACAGGCTCTGAGGCAGAAGCCTGCCATTCTTCCAAAATTGTGTAGCTTTTGTATCTTATGTTGTTTTAGTTTGAAACTAATCCTATAGAAATAAGATAATTAAAAACTAGCAGGGGGTGGGGGATGGAATGATAGAGGAACTCAAGAGTTAAAGACTTTAGCCTTAATTAATAGGCATAAGCAGATTAAAGTTGTAACTAAAGAGTTAGAGTTTAGCCTTAATTGATAAGTTTAACTAATGAAAGCTGTAACTAAAGAGTTAAAGATTTCAGCCTCAGTGGATACGCTTAAGTGACTAATACACGTGGACAGCTGTTATTCCAAAATTGTGTAGCTTTTGAATAAAGACTCCTTTCCTTTCTCACCAAACCTCTGCTTCTGGGATTTTGCCTGGAGGGTGACGGTAGGAAATGGATTAACTTCAGCTTGGAATATCTAAGTGGAAAGGCTGCAAGGCCATTGCAGATACAGACCTGGAGCTCAGGAGAGAAATTGGGCTGGAGATGTAGATTTTGAATCAGCAGCATAAAAGATGGCTGAAGTCCTGGGGGTGGATGAGGTTGCTCAGGAGGTGGGCAAGGAGTGACCAGCCAGCATCAAAGGCAGAGCCTGAAGGAATGTAAACAAGGGAAGAGAAAGAGGAGTCAGCAAAGAAGGGTGAGAGGCAGTAGGAAGGCCAATGTGCAGTGGAAGTCAGGGAAGAGAATGTTCAACAGTATTCAATGGAGCTGAAAGGGTGACTGGGGAGGTGCCCTTTTGCCCTGGAGAGGCAAAGAGGAAGGAGCATTAGTAACCTGATAAAAGCTGTGTCTGCAGGGTGGTGGGGTAGGTTGAGCTGTACCTCTGAGCCATAACACTCATTTTAATCTCCAACTAAAGACAATAATAGGACATTTTCTTGAGTGCTTATTGTGAGCCAGATACTGTATGAGGTACTTTACATACTTTATCTCATTTAATCCCCTAAGCAATATAATTTCTATGAAACAGATGCTATAGTTAACATCCTCATTTTCCAGATGAGGAAGCTGAAGTTTTAAAGAAGTTAAAGAGTTACTGAAAGGAACAAAGACAGTAAGCAAATAGGCTAAAATTCAATCTCCAAGAGTCTGACTCTGGAGTGTACATTCTTAAACACTGCACTGTATCCTCTAAACAATCTTCCAGAAATAACACTCTTCAGTCATCCTTGCATTGAACCTGCCGTGTGCCAGGTCCTCTTCCCAGAGCTGGTGATCCAACAGTGCACAAATCAATGCCCTGACCTCACAGAACTTACTTTCTGGTGCAGGAGATAGACAGTAAACAAATTTAAACAGTGCATGTGCACCTTCAGTGCCTAGTGTAATGATCACTAAGAAAGCAGACAAGTAGCTGGAGACCAGCTACAGAGGAGTGTTATTTTAGATCAAAGGCCTCCCTAGGATGGCATTTCAACAAATACCTGAATGAATTCAAGGATTGAGCCATGAGAAAATGCATTCCAGACTGGACGAGGAGGAAGTGCCAGGACCCTGAGATAAGGGTGAGAGTGGGGGTGGGTGCAGAATGAAGAAGGGGAAATTGTTAGACCACAAAGTCAGCAAAGGAGACATAGCTGTGTCATGTTCCGTCTCATAGGTAAGAGTTTAACTGTTGTTCTAGGAACAGTGGGAAGTCTTGGGAGGATTTTGAGTAGGAAAATGACAAATTGTGACTCATTATATTACCTTGCAGTACAGCCTGGACTTTGGATTCTGGGACCTTCCCAGAATCCATTACCATTTCTAGTATTCTAGTATTCTAGTATTTAGTATTCTAAAAGTGAGATGCCATGTGGCTTCTGAGCACTTGAAATGTGGCTGGTCCAAACTGAGATTGTTCTAAGTATTAAATGCACACTGGATTTCAAACTCATAGTACAAACGAAAGAATGTAATATATCTCATGAACAAGTTTTTAATATTTACTACATGTTGATGTAATAATTTAGATATATTGGATTAAATCAATAAAAGATTCAAATTAATTTCACCTATTTCTGTTTACTTTCTTAATGTAGGTGCTAGAAATTTTACAATTTTTTATTGGTTTTGAAAGAGAGAGAGGGAGAGAGAAAAATATCAGTTTGTTATTCCACTTATTTATGCATTCATTGGTTGATCTGGCATGTGCCCTGACCGGGCATAGAACCTGCAACTTTGGCATATCAGGATGATGCTCTAATCAACTGAGTTACCTGGCCAGGACCGTACTAGTAAACTTTAAACTGCACATGTGGTGGTGTCATATTTCTATTGACAACACTGGCCTAAACAGCTGCTCTCAGCTTCAGAAGGTTATGAAGACAAATGAAATAACTTGTGTAGGGCTCTCCAAGTTTTCTTAAGGAAACACATTGTGTAACAGCAAGATAAATTATTGAGGATCCTAGTCAGCCAGAAAATGTACCATTCTTTACAGGCCAAAGATAATGTTACCAGCTTGGTCGTGGTTTTCTGTTGTTTTTCCAACAGTGGTGATGAGTTTGCACAAAGCCCTGTGCAATGTTTCTCTCCCCACCCATTCTATCCCCATCTGGTGCTCCCTTATGACCAAGCGGCATATTTCTGAAATACCTGGCCCAGGTTAAGAATGTAGTTCTCTAGCCATGGAATTTTTACTCCATGCAAGGTACTCAGTCCTGTATGGGTTTCGGAACTGAGTCCTGAACCTCAGCCTAGTTAACAAATTCTAAGTATCTGGTTTACTCAACCAAGCAGATTTCAAATGTCAGTGATTATATCTATAATTATAGAATACTCTTGGTTCTTTTTTAGTTAATTCTAAATATAGTTGATTAGATTGTACTTATAGTGAAAAAATGTGCACACATGTTCTGACCAAGAAAGTTGTTTCTCTTTGTGAATTTGTATCTATGAAAATCCCACAGTGTTATAAATCAGATCATGTTTTGATTTACAAATGACAGCATTAAAATGTTATTTTAAGATGTTGGTATTATTGGGGATGATATATCTGTATTACTTTACCCTAGGTCTTGAATAACAGTGGAGAAACAGAAGCATCAGGTGGAAGCTTCCTCAGCTTTTTTGCCTGCTCACTTCTGCTCCCTTCTCTCTTCTCTCCTGTTAGGGAGATGGCAGGCCTTTAATCTTCATTTGCAGTCTCAACCCTTGTGTTCTGGATGCTCAAGGACCTCATTGCTTTGCTTAGCCCTTCTCATCTGCATGTCACTCTCTCCTATCTACTGGATCATCTCTAACAGCAAACAAACAGCTTTAAAATCTCCCCTCTTCAAACACACACACACACACACACACACACACACACACACACACACACATACCCCTTCCTCCCTTGACCCCACATTTTCTTCCTTTCAGATCTTCTCTACTCCCCTTCACAGCAAAATCTTTCAGAAAGGTTGCCTAAAACTGTTTCCATTTCTCCACCTCCCAGTCTTTCTTCAAAGCATTACAATTAGGTTTCCTTCCCCCAGTGAAATTGCTCTTATCAAGGGCGAGGTAAGACCTCCAGGGGACCAAATGCAGAAAGCCTCTCTGTCCCCATCTTACCGTGCTCTGGTAGTCCATGTGGTGCAGCTGGCCCCTGCCTTTGAAATACTCTTCTTTTGACTTCCACGATGCTATACTCTGGTTTTCCACCTGTCCAGCTGGCTACTCGTTCTCAGTCTCTCTCCAGCACATTTGTTCCAATCAGACCTCTAAATGTAGTAGACCATCTGATTTCTCAGTGCCTTCTCTTTCTCTGCATGCTCCCTAGGTGCCCTCGGTCATTCCCATGGTCTTAAATGCCAACCATTGCTGATAATTTCCAAATGCATGCTCCAAATGTAAGTTCTAGATTCACATATCCATATAGCCGAATCTCAATGATGTATCTCAAACCTACCATGTCTACAAATACATAAAATATTTGTGTGTTCTTCCCATACTAAGAGGAATAAGAATAAAAAGACAAAGAGGAGGAGGAGGAAACAGGGAAAGAAGGAAGGAAGGAAGAAGGAAGGAAATGTTATGTTTTCGCTCTAACCAAAAATCAAGATGTCCCTTACTTCCCATACTTAATCATATTTAATCATTCACCAAACTGTCTAGCCCTCTGTTTTTCTCCACTGCTCACACAAACTACTGCTATATCTTCCCAAATGACCTGCCTGTCTCAACTCTCATACCTGCACAGTTCACTTTCAAAACAGGGATCTTTTTACATCATAAACCAGTTCATGCCACTCTCCTATTTAAACTCTTTAATGGTTTGGCAACTTCCCATTGCACTTGGAATGAAATCCAAAACCTGACCATCACTCACAGCTCTGCACGGTTAGGCCCTTCCCTAACTCTCCAGCTTCATCCTGTGCCACATGCCCTCCATTCCCACTCCTCCCTACCCTGGGACCTTTGTACCTGCTGACCTTTCTACCTGGAATGCTGCTGTACTCTAGCCTCATCCCTTCATTTGAATAACAGGCTTCCATTCATCCTTCAAGTCTCAATTTAAATGTCATCTCACAGAGCCTTTCTAGATTACCTGTTTTTAAACAACCTCACCCATTTTTTTAATAGAGTGGAAGGGAGGGAGAGAAAAATCAGTGAGAGAAAAAAACATCTGATTGGCTGCCTCTCACACTCCCACAACCAGGGACCTGGCCCTCAACTCAGGCATGTGCCATGACTGGGAATAGAACTGGTGACCTTTCAGCTTGCGGGATGGTGCCCAACCCACTAAGCCACCACCAGTCAGGGCTCACCCACTTACTCTTTTACAAGGCCTTGTTTCTTTCTTTCCCAGTATTTGCCACAGTTCTAATTTGTTTATTTGCTTTCCTGACTTTCAGCCTCTGCCTCTCACTCATCTCATTCTAGATAAGAGGTTGGGATTAGCCACTGAGTACCATTTCCATGCCCCTCCTTTCTCCCTGCTCTTGGAAGCTAGCCTGTGCACTGAGTGTGTACCTGTCAGTACTCTCTTGTCATGAGTTTCATAAGAACAAGCCTGTGCTGGCTTAGCACTGCTTGTGGCTAAGTGTGAAGTCCAGTTCAGGACTGAAGTATTAGGAAAACCACTATGACTATACAGCTAAGTCATGACCACAGCAGACTCATCAGTGAAGAATGCTGACATTTTAATCTGGATCGGGTACAAGAAAAATAAGTGCTATATGTATTGACCCTTATGAACAACAATGTCTCTTTCCTGAAATTAATGAAACTTCTTTCAATCTTCTTAAGCAATGGTATCCTTTGTTAAACAATGTATATATTAGTCACAATATGTGAAAAAAATAACTAATAAAGTAAATGCAGAGATGTTCTGATTCCAATAATGATTATAATAATTATCACTTTTTATGTAGTAACAGGAAACTCATTCAGATAAACAAAAAGAAAAAAATTATTAGTTCATATAAAAGAGTATTTGGGAATGTATCAGACAGGAGTTGATCCTAGGTCAACTATGACTAGTTCCCAGTTTCTTTGTCTGTATTTTTGGCTCTGCTAAGATCTCTGAGAAACTCAAACTGGAAAAAGAAATTGTACGATAGTGTTGGGTCTTTTTTAAAGAGATCTCTGCTCTCCTGGTTGCAAGATGGCTGCCAGAGGCTCCCGGGGCTCCTTTTCTTCACTCACAGTCATAGCAAAGAAAGCATCTCTTTTAGGCAGAAGCATCTGCCAAAACACACATTTGAAAAAAAATTGGCTCTGGCTATGTAGGTCAGTTGGTTAGAGCATAATCTTGATATGCCAAGATTGCGGGTTCTATCTCTGGTCAGGGCACATATAAGAATCAACTGATGAAAGAATAAATAAGTGGAACAACAAATTGATGCTTCTCTCTCCCTCTTTCTCTAATGATCAACAACAACATTTTTAAAAAATCTTATATGCTTTCTTTCTCCCTAGAGGCATGGCAAAATCTCTTGGATTGAATTGTGTGCTATCTTGAACCAATCCATTCCTACAGTCAGGAATATAGGATATACTGACTAGGTCAAAAACCAAATCTTAATCACGGTGTCCTAGAACATACACAAGCCCACCCACCCAGGAATCAGCACCAGAAGGATGTAGCTCGCTTGTGGGTAGCAGAGGGAAGTGACTGAAAATAGGGCAAGAGCCAAGCAAGTGGCATTGTTCCCTGTCTGACCCCTCCCCCACATACAACACCACAACACAGCAATGTGGGTTGCCCTGCCTGAGTGAATATCTAAGGCTCCACCCTTACAAAGTAACAAAAGCTCCAAGATAAAGAAATATGGCCAAAATGAAAAAAACAGATCAAAACTCCAGAAGAAGAACTAAGCAATGAGGAGATAGTCACCTATCAGGTACAGAGTTGAAAACACTGGTAATCAGGATGCTCACAGAAATGATTGAGAATGGTCACAAAATGAAGAAGTGAAGGCTATACAAAGTGAAATAAAGAAAAATATCTAGGGAACCAATAGTGATGGGAAGGAAGCCAGGACTGAAATCAACAATTTGGAACAAAAGGAAGAATTAAACATCCAACTGAAAGAGAATGAAGAAATAAGAATTCAGAAAAATGAGGAGAGGTTGAGGAGGCTCTGGGCAATTTTATACATTCCAACATCTGAATCAGAGGGATGCCAGAAGGAGAAGAGGAAGAGCAAGAAATTGAAAATTTATTTGAAAAAAAATATTAAAAGAAAAATTCCCCAATCTGTTGAAAGGAATAGACATACAAGTCCAGGCAGCTCAGAGAAGTTGGACCCAAGGAGGAACACACCAAGACACATCATCATTACATTACTGTAATGAAGGAGAGAATCCTAAAAGCAGCAAGAAAAAAGGAGATAGTTACCTACAAAGGAATTCCCATGAGATTCTCAGCTGATTTCTCAAAAGAAACCTTATAGGCAAGGAGGCTAGAAAGAAGTATTCAAAGCCATGAAAGGCAACAACCTACATCCAAGATTACTCTATCCAGCAAAGCTATCATTTAGAATGGAAGGGCAGATGCAGTGCTTTCCAAACAAGGTCAAGTTAAAGAAGTTCATCATCACCAACCTCTTATGATATGAAATGTTAAAGGGATTTATCTAAGAGATAGAAGTTCAAAAACTATGAACAGTAAAATGACAACAAACTCACAAATATCAACAACTGAACTTAAAAAACAAAAACTAAGCAAGCAACTAGAACAGGAAGAGAATCACAGAAATGGAGACAATGTGAGGGTTATCAGTGGAGAGGGGAAGTGAGAGAATGGGGGGAAAAGGTACAGAGAATAAGAAGTATAATTTGTAAGCACAAAATAGACAGAGGGAGGTTAAGAATAGTATAGGAAATGGAGAAGCCAAAGAACTTATATGTACAACCAATGGACATGAACTAAGGTTGCAGGGGAGGATGCTGGAGGGAGGGAGGTGCTGGGCAGAGGGGGATAAAGGAGAGAAAAAAATGGGAAAACTGTAATAGCATAATCAATAAAATATACTTAATTTTTTAAAAAGTCATTCAGAGCCAAGAACTCAAATGATAAGAAAACATTTATTTAGAAAGTTCCAGAGGTAGTAGAAGTGAGCCAGCTGGACTTCTGAAACAAATTACAGAAGCAAAAGAAGAGCCCTTGGAGCTTATGAGAGAGAGAAGCAAAGGTAACGCACCTGGGGGAAGGATGAGGGAGAAGGGAAAAGTGTGGGAGTGTTCCCAAGAGGGAAAGCACACTGAGTCCTCTGTCTTGAGAGTTTTAAAGGCTGGGAGTTTAGGGAAGGTCTTAGGGGAGGATCTCAATAGAATAATCATCAGCTTTATGCAGATGTGCCAAATTGAGATTCACACACACACACACACACACACACTTTATCTGTTCTTGGGTGTGGTTAGCACAAATGGCACTAATTGGATTTTTGTTATCTGTCTCCCTGGATAGAGTGATTTAAGCTATTTACCCTCTGGTTAGGGAGAAGTAGTATAAACGATTTACTCTTCAGTGTTCTTGGTTTAGGGAAGATAGAATTTTGTGATTTGCTAGATGGCTATAAACTGCTTAGCTGATTAGTTATCTGCCTCAGTTTCCCTATTCCACTTGTCCTGGAAGAGTTAAGAACAGATGTTGAATGGAAGCAACCAGTCAATGTCTATGTGAGCTCAGGAGCCCTGAACACCTGCAGCCTGATAGACAGCCCTCTGTACAGAATCAACCCCATGATTTAAAATCCCCTCTCTATCTTCAAGAGTATTTTGTGATCTTTCTTCCTCCCTCCTTTGCTTTTCCTTTTCTCTTGCCTTTTTCCTATTCTTTTCTTTCTTTTCTTTTCCTTGCCTCTTTCTCTTTCTTACTTGTCTTTCTTTCTTCCTTTCAGTTGGATTGATTAGGATACTTAAACATCTGTGCCCACATGAAACCATGAAAGTCAGTGTTCATGCTGTCTGTCACTACCAAAACCAGTAGTGACAAAACAAAGATTGAATCTTTATGCCCACTTCATTCAGATGCCAGCAATCTGAGACAATCGTAGGTTATGTACCCTCAAAAACCATCTTAACAGCTCATCTCAAGCTGAAATTTTTGAAAGAAGAAAGGGGAGGTAAGGGGTTTGGTGAAAGGGTTAATTGGATAAGAGTTGCAGACTGGGGTGATTTTCCTAGTATTTCTTTACCTGTTGCTCAACAACTTAGATGCCATCTCCAATCACCTGCAGACAGCCTGGGGCACAAGGGTAGATTGGCTTGTAGACCTCCTAGAGTCTTGCATTCTAGTTCCTGAAACAACAGCTTCCCACAAGCCTATCTACTAAGATTAAAATCTTTAATTCTTGAGTTCCCCTATGCCGTATAGTTACCCTAAGGGAGCTTTTGGACAAGCTTGAGGTTTAAGAACTAAACATGGTGGGAAAAAAGGCCCATTTCACAGGACAAATATCAAAGACCAGCCACAGCATTTACCAGCGGTGCTAGCAAGGGTGCTGAAGTGTCAAATGAGCTACAGGCTGGATAAACAAATGCTAGAGAAAATGAGTCCTGAACAGGGAGGTGAGGAGTGGGTGTGAAGTCTTCACAAGGGGCATGATTTATTTCAAGGGATGCCTTTTCCAGATAAACTTTCCTAAACTGGACATACCCAGGAAAGGGAATGATCAAAGCATCGGGCTATCGCTCCCTTCCTGTCTCCTTTGAGCAATCACCCTTTATCCTGTGATGAGAGAAAGGCAAACCTCACACTCACCCCAAACCTCCTAACACATCGCCTGGGGTGTAAAACCTTCAGTGTGCTCCAGAAAGAGGAAGCAAGTGACTCTAATGATGGGGTGATTTGTCCTTTTGCAAATCTGATGGACTCCAGTTCTCTGTTTTCCACCAGAGAGAAGGGCACCTAATCAAGTCATCAGATGAGAGATTACTAAAAATAATCTGGTTGATAGATTACCATGGATTCTTTTTGGCATGTAACTGAGAAGAATTCAAAGAATTGAGCCCTGTTGCTATAATGAAACTCCGTCATTTTCATTTACTAACTCATTTAAGTGAGGAGTTTTTCAACCTATAGCTACCAAATCATGCAGTCAGCACTGATGTTTAACCGTGTTATATTTATTCCTGAATACATGAAGGGAAAAAAAGCATTACCCATCTCATTAAGAACAGCAATTCCAACACAATTTTATATTTTATGTTTAGTAATTATTCACCAGTATTTGTAATGTATTTATGACGTTATGAGGAATTGTGCAGAAATTTCTAACACTTTGAACCTATGGTCACAGAAAAGTTAAAATTGTTCCTATTTATTTATATACTTTTGTTGCCTAAAATTATGTTGTTTGTGAGATAAGTATTTTAAAAATAAAGTATGTTAAGAAGTAGAATGGGAATATCATTTCAAAAAGGAACATGAACAAAACAAATTTCCTAGAAGTATGGAAGAACTGAATTGTGTATAGTTTAAAAGTATGGTGGGTATTGAATTACTACATTATTTAGATTCTACTGCATAGATATCAAATAGTGAAATGACAGCTTATTTTCAAAGGTCATTATGATGTGTTGGAACATATACACATATATTTGCAACTCCTTTAACATGATAAAATTTTAAGTATCAACTTAAAAAATGTGGTGAGAAATGTATTGCTTCTTAAAATATTTTAGGCAAAAAAAGACAAATAAAATATTTTAGGTGTACTTAAGTGCAAATGTCTGGGGACAATGAAAGGAGAAAATTATGTTAGATAAGAAAATGATCTAGGTGAGAACAGGCCCACCTTTGAGACTGAGTGTGCAATGAAATCTTATCATGAATGACCTGTCTGCCCACATTTGCTTTTGTGTCTTGTACCCAAGAGAAAGATCTAACTGAGAATGATGGAGTGGGCATCAGTAAAGGAAAAGAGAACTCAAGATGGAAGAAGAAATTGTAACAGTGTACCCATCTCCCTGGGGAACCAACAGAGGTTAATAAGAATAGCAAGGATTTGAGTCAGCCAGAATTGACTCAGAACTCTGACTCTGCTCATTATTATCTATGTGACCATGGGCAAGGTGCTTAACCCACCTCATCTGTATTATGGACATAATGCAGTTTATCACATGGGGTTAAATTTCACAGAAGATGTAAAATGCATTGCACAGAATCAAGCAAAGAATTACAATAACTGGTGGTTATTGTGATTCTTACATAGCTGTGGGCCTTGGAACCATCACCTACCTCAAGCTTCACTTTCCTCCTATATAACACAGTAATAAGAACATCTACCCCCTAGGAGTACTGTGAAGGTTAAATTGATAATAAACCTGAGAGCACTTATCACACAAAGAAGACATTCAATAAATATTAGTTCTTCCCCCACCTCTTCCTTCCTCAGGTTCTTATTGACTTAGACAATTCTATGGCATCTTTGTTGAGATGTGACGAAAAACAGTCTAATTCCAAATGCCCATGTACAAAATAGTCTACTACTTTTATTGTGTCTACTAGTAAAAAGACTAAATCTGAAATGATTCTTTTTTTTGCTGAGAAGAGTCCAGGGTCTCATAGTACAAATAACTATATCCTTGTAGATATGACTTTTCTGCTTTACTAGCAAATCTCATTAGTAACAAAATCATTTTCTTGAAATTGTGGAAGACAGATATTTTGCTGACGTTGACGAAGTAATCAATCCTCTCACCAAAAGGACCTACTTACAAACACACACATACGCACACACACAAATCTGCCTGAGCATTTCCTTTTCTCTTATGAGTGAAAAGATAAAGTGCTCATTTTCTATGGGAATAAAGTCTACTGACTGATGTGATTCCCTTATTCTAGATGACACCAAGTATGCCCTGTCTTTGCAACTGGGTGTATGAAACGAAGCCTGGTGTAAGATGAGCAAGGATGCTGGGGAGGCAGTTAAGGAACCAAGTTTCATTGAACAGGCAGGGACTGTGTCTAAAGCCACTTTCCTCGTTTTAATTTGTGGGATGATGTCCTTTTGGTTCTTTCCAGAACCAGGCTGCCACATTGCTGTTCCCTGTTGAGGAGAGGGGTGTAGTGACCCTGAATAGACAAAATGCACAGGAAGGTCCCAGATCAGCCAGGATCCCAGCGAGAAACAAACGGTACACTCCAAGGGTGTGAAACAAGTATTGTTGAGGTTGGATAATGGGTATGTAGGCATCTGTTACACTGGTCCCTGTTTGAAATTGTCTATAATAAAATATATAGAGACAAAGGGAGGAGTATAAAAACAAGAGACTAGTGATAGTGATTTACAAAGGTGGACAGAGGTTAAAGGAAAACAAAGCAAGGTAAAGTCTCGCTCTTTTCCCTCCACATCCCCACCACACCCAGGACTGGTGACAGTGGGAAGTGCTCCCCGGAGCAGCTTGAAGGCACAGGGACCCAGGGAGACCCCCAGCTATAGGAAAGGCCTGCCCACCAGGGGTCGTGGCCTTGAGGGGAGGAATGCAGCCACCGTCAGGCAAGGCTCAGTCCATAATTTGTGAAGTCCAGGAAAACTTTAAAAAGCAAGAAAAAATTGTGGTTAAGGGTCCTAAAATACAAAACTTTAGCTTTTTTTGCCACAGTCTCTGTCTTCCGCTCTTGTTTTTTTTAATTTCCTCTCTAACACCATTCTAAATTTTTAAAAATTATAAGTTTAAATTAGTAGTCTGAATTTTGCCATTTACACTGTGCAATGTCAGTTTTAAATGTTATATATGGGCATTTAACAGCAGAATCACCAAAATTACATAATTTGTATTTCATCATTTGTTTATACATATGTATTTTTTTCCTACTGGGACAGTGGAAATGTTGCACAAACTCAACTGTTTTATTTCACTTCTTTATACACACAAATTATTGCCAATACTCTTAACCTTTGGCTTACTGATGAGTAAAAGGGACTGAAAGAAAAAGGAAGTATGGCTTGCTCTTTCTCTTTCCTTCTATGGCATCATTTTTAGTGCAAGTAGTTTGCTAAGATAGGGAAGTAACATGGGTGAGAAAGGGCATGGTAGAGTTCCTTGGTTGTTTGTGTTTCTTAGAATGCCATTGCCCTTTTTTTTTCTGAAGTTGAAGCAAGTTTTTCCAGGTGGCTATTATCAATAAGTCAATAAACAACAAGTGCTGGTGAGGATGCAGAGAAAAGTGAACCCTAGTGCATTGTTGGTGGGAATGCAGACTGGTGCAGCCACTGTGGGAAATAGTATGCAGTTAACTAAAAAAATTAACAATGGAACTGCCTTATGACTCAGTGATTCCACTGCTGGCAATATAACTTAAGAATCATGAAATACCAATACAAAAAACTATATGCATCCCTGTGTTCACAACAGTGTTATTTACAACATCCAAGATCTGAAAATGCCTAAGTGCCCAGAAGTAGATGAATAGATCAAAAGAAGAAAATCCCCAAACTGTAGTACATTTATACAATGGAATACTATGCAGCATTAAAAAAAAAAAAAAAGCAACTCTCACCTTTTGCAACAGCCAAGATGGAACTGGAGAGTATTATGCTAAGTGAAATAAGCCAGTTAGTGAAAGACAAAAACCATAGGTTCCTGCTTATATGCAGAATCTAATGAACAAAATAAACTAATCAATAAAATAGAAGCAGAAGCATGGATACATGGAACAGACTGACAGCTGTTGGGCGAGGGGGCACTGGATGAAAGAAGGTGAAGGGATTAGCTAAAGAATGTATGTGCAAGCCTGGCTGGCACGGCTCAGCAGATGGACTGCTGGCCTGCACACCAACGGGTTGCTGGTCTGATTTCCAGTCAGGGAGGGAAGGAAGGGCACATGCGTGGGTTGTGGGTCAGGTCCCCACGCTGATGTGTCTCTCCCTCGCTCCCTTCCTTCCTCTCTCTCTAAAAATAAATAAATAAAATCTTTAAAAAAGAGAGAGAGAAAGTATATGCATGACCCTTGGACATGGACATAGTGTGGGGATTGACTGAGAAAGGGGAGAGCAAGAGCAAAGGCTGGGTGGAAGCGGGCAAAGGGAGAAAAAGCAGGGACAACTGTAATAGTATAAGCAATGGCAATTAAAAAATTTAAAGAAAGTTTTAATTCAAATGGAAAGAGGCATTTCTGAGCTTAATCAACTGTAGATGTAACGTGTTTACCTTGTACTTGTTTCGAGTCTCCCTGGACTCCCGGGCATCCCAGGCACACACAGGACTTCCATGCTTGCGAGGCCCTGGAAATGCTGACGGGGAGACAGAAGTGGCAGATACATACTGTACACATCTCCTCTGTTTACATATCAAACTTTACTCACTAAATACACATTCAAAGAAAAAATTCAGAATTCCAAAATGGTGGCAGCGAAGCACTAAACCAAGTGTGGGGCCCGTCTGAGCGTGGGGCCTGTTGCCTGCACAGGTCATACCCCTGCTGGAATATGTGACCAGCCAAGAAAAGGTCAAGGTAACTGGTGCTCCCTCCCCCATCCTCCTGTCTTCTGCAGCTGCCCCACTGCCAGACTTGGACTAGACAGTGAGGAAGCCGGGACAAGTCCAAAGAAGGTGGTCTCCTGAGCCCCTGACTGGGGAGAGAAGGGTGCAGAGTGCATCTGGAGGAGCAAACAGAAGACCCAGCAGAGGCTACTGGCTTCCAAATCTCATTCCAACAAATTTGGTTTCTATTTAACTCAGCTAACAGAGTGAACTGCTAACAAGGACAAGATAACAAGGACCAGGCAGACAGGCCCCACTGGGGTGTGGCTCCAGATTCTTGTGGGGCCCAATGCTCATGCAATTTTGTGAGCCCTCTTTCAAAAGGAAGTAACAGAGGGAGGGAGGGAAGGAGGGAGGGAAAAAATATATATATAAATTAGGTATGAAACTAGCTATTTGTTTAGAAGGGAAAGAAAATCACAGTAAAACACTGGAACTTGGGAGATTCAGTTCCCTTTCTTCTGAGAGTCTCTAGGAAATAGACCAGAAATGCCTGCACACATACGCTTCCTAATTGCACCTTGGCTTTTGCTCCCCACCTAAGACACTCACACAACTCCAGGCAGCTCCCACCACATACATGGGCCTGGGAACTGCGGAATCCTGAGTATTAAACTTTGTTAGCTTTATGGGAAATCTCTCTAGAGGCCCAGAAACTTAGAATATAGAGTGAAGTGGCTGTGGAGCAGCAAGTATTTCCTTGCAAAAAGGGTAGGCCCTTGAGTCGTGATGTGACCCCTCCCCCTACCATGCATGCGAGAAGCAGCAACACACATGATGGGCTACTCTGACACACAGCTTTCTCGCTGTCATCAGAAAATTCCATTGAATTTCAGGGACACTACAGAGGGAACTGAGGATGTAGTGGACAGTCATGGCCACTCCTGTGCACCTTGCTCTCTTGTCTATCCTTTGTGCTGCTTGTTGGCTAAGTTGGAATAAGCCAAAGGGAAAATGCCCTCATCATCTTCAAATCCTGACCAGACCTTGTGCTCTGACCTAATCGATGGATTCTTCTGTAGACATAAAATACTACTGAGCTTTCCTCACAGCAGCTGAGGCAACAGTAGAGGCAGCTTAGATTCAGAAGAAAGGAAGAGTAGGTCATTTAGATGGAAGGGCTGCTATGGACGGGGTTCTGGGTCAGGGCTTAGGAGCCCCAGGGGCTGAGCAGGGAGCCCATGGAAGGAGGTAAGGAGTAGATAAGGACCAAAAATAGAATCACAGGCATATGTAGGGAAATGGAAAAATGCTCAAGAAAGATTTCAAACTTTGCTAAAGCCCTGGTGTTGAAGAACTCACTATTTGCTTTTGGTGAGTATGAGGATAGCTCCTATATCTGAACTAAGAACTTATGCTTAACATGAGAGTGTGCATCTAAACAAGGTAGTGCTTAAGTACCTACTTTAAAGTATTGACCTTATTTCTTAAAAGTTATGAAACTCATTCTTCCTGTGCCTTAGTTTCTTCATTGATAAGATGAAAGTGTGTTATATTACATGACATCATGTTATGTCATATCACATCATGTCATATTATGTTATGTCATGTCACATCATGTTATATATTACATTATGTTTTTTGCAGCTCACTTCATAGTGTTGTATGAGAATTAGGTAAGCTAAACTTAAAGCCACTTATAAGAGTTCTCGGTACATGTGAGATAATAGAATATATATATATATATCTGCCCCAGCACTAGGAGCATCTTCTGTTCTAATACTTGGTCTTTGACCCAAGTTCCTGATGCACAGTTCCTAAATTCCTTGGGATTACCTGGGTGATAGCAGTGTCTTTTGTTCTAATAAGGTGCCTCTTGTGGGGCTCCTGAATGGCTCCTGAATGGGGGCTACTCACTGGAAAGACCAAGCCATATAATACAATCAGAAACCTGGAATTTTCAGCCCACCTCCCATTCTTCAGAGAGGGGAGGTGCACTGGAAATGGAGTTCATTATCAAATAGTGCTATAATGAAGGCTTCATTAAAACCCCCAAAGTAAAGCATTTGGGGAGCTTCTAGGTTACCAAACACACACAGGCGCTGTGAGAGTGGAGAGCTGGCAGAGAGCACAGAAGCTCATGTCCCTTCCCACACACCTTGCCCTATGTACCCCTTCCATCTGAATGTTCATCTGTATCCTTTATCATCTCTTTCATATACCAGTAAATGCAAGTAAGGGGGTTTCCCTGAGTTCTGTGAGCTGTTCTAGTAAATAATTGAATCCAAGAGGGAGAAGTCATGGGAACCTCTGCTTTTAGCTGAGGTGACAGAAATTGTGGATAACCTGGGAACCTATTACTTCTGATTGGCACTGAGGTGGGACAGTCTTGTGGGCCTGAGTCTTTAACTTGTAGGATGTGTTGCTATGTCCACATAGATACTGTCAGAATTGAGTTCAATTGTAGGAAACTTGGGTGATGTTCCAGAATTGCTTAGTGTGAGAACAAAACCCACACATCTGGTGTCAGGAGTGTTGTGAGTGTGGTAGTAGTGTGAGTGGAAGAGACACACAGGAGAAGTAGTGAGGGTTTTTCCTATAGCACACAGTTAGTGCTTGATAAAAATGAGAAATTGTTATGAAAATGACTCCAAATAACAGCATTTATCCACATCTGGGCAATATTTAAGGTTGTAAAGTTTCTGCAACAGAAGAATCTCATCCATTGGGTTTTTTTTCTATGTCTAATTTTACCAAATTTTGAATGGATGGAATCATTTATGCTCAATCTCTAGCCAAAGATAAGTATTGTAAGGTTTTCATGAACTAAATACAGTCATTTCTGAATTTTTCTCACCAAAAAGCAGAGGCACATTTTACTTTTTTATACCTTGCAGATAAATTGTCCCAAACATTGAGGAAAGATTTTGTTTTCTTTTTAACCTTGGTCAATTTATACAGACATATGGAGATTGGCTGAAATACTGGGTCCTATGCAGGAAATGGCTGGGGTGGGGGCTCTCTCTTTATTAAATACAACTTGAGATTAGAATCAAATTTGAGTAAAATAGACAGTAAAGAAAATATTAGAAAGGCTTGGTCATTTATGTTTGCTTCTAGAGGTCAAGTTGAAATAAAACAGTAAGAGTTCAACTTTCTGGATCCTATGACCTTCTATCAAGCTCATCACATAACCTCCTTGACTTCCATGTCCTCACCAACTGAAGAATCATGGGAAAAGTATTGCCCAGCCTCACTAATGAGGTTCTTAGGAGGATTTAAAAAAATGTTTAAAAAACCCTGAAAAACAAAAGTACATTACTAATGTAAAAATAATTTACTCAAATAATAGTCTTCTTACCCAAACTCTTTTTTGCATGTCATTCTCAAGCAGATGGACTGGCTTATCTGTCCAGAGGAACAGCCCTGAATTAATCCCATTCACATCTTTGAAGTGCTCTTACCAATATCTGTAAGAGAAAAATCATACTTGGTTAATCAATCTTAGTTCTTTTTTTTTTAAGAGCTGTAACATTTTGTTTTTTATTTTTTTAATGTTAAATTACCATAGTTTTTTTAATATTATTTACTTATTTATTTTTAGAGAGGGAAGGGAGAGAGAGAAACATCAATGTGCAGTTGCTGGGGGTCATGGCCTGCAACCTAGGCATGTGTCCTGACTGGGAATCAAACCTACGATGCCTGGTTCACAGCCCATGTTCAATCCACTGAGCTATGCCAGCCAGGGCCAATCCTAGTTCTTTAATGATCATTATAAATAAATAGGTACTCAGTAAATATTTGCTGAATGAATTTGGAAGTGCTATTATGTAATTTAAAGCATTTGACAATTTTCCACTCCCCAAGCTGTTGAAAGCCTAAACAATGGCTCAAAAACCTAGTTACCAGGGAGACATAATTTTCAGAGAGTTGAATAATAACAAGAACCAACGCCTAATGTTCAATGGTTTTCTTCCAGCAGAATCAACCATTGTGGTGCCAGTGTGGCATGAATGCATACTACCAACATCATTTAGCATTTGTATATTTTTAAAAAAGAGAGCAAGGTAAAGCAAAAAATTGGCACTAGACCTTTTATTGTAGTAGAGTATAATATTGTGCAAAAAACACATGTGGATTTCATAAATTCTGTGAGTAAGCAGAATATTTGCAATGTGCACAAGCATAGAACAGTGAATCATGAATCCATGAAAGGGGAAAATGGGGAAATAATCCTAATATACTGAAGATTTATAACAGAGTTAAAGGAGTCATTACAGATTCAGGATATTGGTAAATGCTGGCTATCATTCATGAAGAAGGTTGTGAAAGGAAAAGAGGATTCTTTTTTTTAACATTATCTTCTATCATATGTCTTTCTTCAACATTAGTCTCAACATTTTGTAACTATTTGTTAGCACTTTTTCTTTCTTTTTTAAAAAATTATTTTATTGTTGTTCAATTACAATTGTCTTCATTTTCTCCCCAGGACTCCCTCACAACCCCAGCCAAACCCACCTCCCTCCCTTGCTTCCACCCCACCCTTGGTTTTGTCTATGTGTCCTTTATAGTAGTTCCTGAAAACCCTTCCCTCCATTATTCCCTCCCACCTCCCTTCTGGTTACTGTCAAATTGTTCTTACTTTCAATGACTCTGATTGTATTTTGCTTGCTTTTTTCTTTTGTTGATTATATTCCAGTTAAAGGTGAGATCATATGGTATTTTTCCCTCACTGCCTGGCTTATTTCACTTAGCATAATGCTCTCCAGTTCCATCCCTGCTTTCGCAAAGGGTAGGAGCTCCTTCTTTCTCTCTGCTGTGTAGTACTCCATTGTGTAAATGTACCACAGTTTTTTATCCACTCATTTACTGATGGGCACTTAGGTTGTTTCTAGTACTTGGCTATTGTAAATTGTGCTGCTATGAACATTGGGGTGCATAGATTCTTAAAAAACCTTTATTGAGATACAGTTCTCACATATCACACAATTCACTCATTTAAAGTATTTGGTTCAATGGTTTTTAGTATATTCACAAGATTGTGTAAACATCATCACCATATAATTTCAGAACCTTTTCATCACTCCTGAAAGAGAAGCCCCTACCTTTTAACAGTCACTCCCCACTTTCTCTCTTCCTCCCAAAACAACCATTAATTTACTTTCTACATCTATAATTCTATCATTCTGGGCATTTCATAAAAATGGAATTATACAACATGTGGCCTTTGTGATAGGCTTTGTTCACGTAGGATAGTGTTTGCAAGGTTCATCTTGCTGCAGTATGTACTGGTATTTCATTTCTCTTTATTGCTGAGTAATATTCCATTGTATGGATATACCACATTTTATTTATCCTTTTATCAGTTGATAGACATTTGAGTTGTTTTTACTGCTATGACCATTTGTTACAATTCTGTGTGGATGTGCTTCCATTCATCTTGGGGATGAGATGGCTGGGTTGTGTAGTAACTCTGGGCCAACTTGAAAAAGAACTTTAAAATTTGAGATATAATTTACATACCATAAAATTTGCCATTTTAATTTTCTAAAATTCTCACCTAAGGAGATTTTTTCATTGCTTTTAGAGAGAGACAAAGGGAGAGAAAAAAACATCATTTGGTTGCCTCCTGAACGCCCCAGGATCAGGGATCAACTCACAACATTTCTTATGGGACAACACCCAACCAACTGAGCCACACTGGCCAGGGCTAAAATTTGACACTTTAAAGTGTAGACTTTATTGGGCTTTAGTATATTCACAAGGCTATCAACCATCATGACATCTAATTTTAGAAAAATCTCACCACCCCAAATAGAAAAGCTGCACCCGTTGTCCTTGAATTAATGTTGGATCAGCAAGCCTAGAATCCTCTGATCTTTCTTTTGTTTGGGAAAATGATTTGAAACACACTGTCCTTATTATTCAAATTGAAATATCATCTGTATATTTGAAAAATAATTACACTGACTTTTTAAAATAACAGGTTCATTGAGATTTAATTCATATACCATAAAACCCACCCATTTAAAATGTACATGGTTTTTGGTAAGTTCACAAAGTTGTGCGACCATTACCACTGACTAATTCAGAACATTTTTATCATGCCGAAAAGCAACCCTGTACCCATTAGCAGTCACTCCCTATTTTCCATCCCCCTGGCCTCTGGCAACCACTCATTTACTCTCTGTCTCAATGGACTTCTCTATTCTGGACTATGTTTTACTTATTGAAAGTGGAAAGAGGGTTCTTATATCACTGGCCAACAACGACTTCTTTGGAGCATAAATAATTGTTTGCATACACACATGCCAACACACACCTATTGCTTTTATTACTGAAATTTTATACCATGCTACTTTTCTGTACTCACAGATGAGCTCAGTATCTGTTAAAGCACCGAAATGGGAAAAATACTGGCAGCACGTGTCAAATTATTGGTATCCTCAATAGAGAGATTTATCCATCCATAAGAACTGTGCCATCTCCCTAGTGGTCATATAATTACAAATGAAAACTAGATATTTTTTCAACCAAAAGTATTTTTTCAACCAAAAGTATATTTTTCAAAAGAGAATTTCAATACTATAACACCCAGCGTTGCCAGAGAAGTACAGAAAGGCATTCCATATACTGTCATTTGGAATTTAAAGTGGTATAACGTTTCTCAATGACAATTTGGCTACATGTATCAACCTTTAAAATATTCATACTTTTGGATCCAGAAATTTTACCTTAAGGAGTTTGTTTTAAATAAATTATCCAAGGGACCCTTAAAGACATATGTATAGGATTTTACATTCTCTTATTGGTATTTTAAATAGCAACAAATAGGAAATAACCTAAATACTGTCTTGAAAAAAGAGGTTAGTTAACTTACTAACTAGCCAGATGATCAATTACTATGCTGCTGTTAAAAATATGTTGAGGATTGACTTTCAGCCAAGATGGAGGCATAGGTAGACACACTGTGTCTCCTTGCACAATCAAAAGGACAACAACAAATGAAAAAACAAAAACAACCAGAACTGACAGAAAATCGTACTATGTAGAAGTTGGACAACCAAGGAGTTAAAGAAGAAACATTCATCCAGACCAGTAGGAGGGGTGGAGTCGGGTGGCTCAGGTAGAGAGGACTCTCAGCAAGGTGGTGGATTGCGGACTCAGTGGTCCCACATTCGTGTGCAGATAAAGTGGGAGGAAAAACTAGGGAGTGAGACAGACTGCGTAACCCAGGGTCCCAGTGTAAAGAAATAAAGCCTAAATACCTCTGACAGAAAACACCTGTGAGGGTTGAGACAGCAGCAGGAGAAACTCCCAGCCTCACAGGAGAGTTCATTGGAGAGACCCACAGGGTCCTAGAATGTACACAAACCCAGCCACCTGGGAATCAGCACCAAAATTTGATTCTGGGAAGGGTCAATTTGATCGTGGGAAGTGGGAGAAGTGACTGAAATCCAGCAGAGAGCAGAGCAAGCGGCATTGTTCCCTCCTGGACCCCTCCCTGACACACAGCGTTACAACCCAGCGACTGGGTTGCCCTGCCCTGGTGAACACCTAAGGCTCTGCCCCTCATACATAACAGGCACACAGAGTAAAAAAAAAAAAAGTGGCCCAAATGAAAGAACAGATCAAAGCTCCAGAAAAAATACAAGTATGCAACAAAGAAATAGCCAACCTATCAGATGCACAGTTCAAAACACTGGTAATCAGGATGCTCACAGAATTGGTTGAATATGGTCTCAAATTAGATGAAAAAATGAAGGCTACACTAAGTGAAATAAAGGAAAATGTACAGGAACCAACAGTGATGGGAAGGAAACCGGGACTCAAATCAATGGTGTGGGCCAGAAGGAAGAATGAAATATTCAACCAGAAGAGAATGAAGAAACAAGAATTCCAAAAAATGAGGAGAGGCTTAGGAACTTCTGGGACAACTTTACACATCCCAATGTCCAAATCATAAGGGTACCAGAAGAAGAAGAAGAGGAAGAGCAATAAATTTAAAACTTATTTGAACAAATAATGGAGAACTTCCCCAATCTGGCAAAGGAAATAGACTTCCAGGAAGTCCAGGAAGTTCAGAGAGTCCCAAAGAAGTTGGACCCGAGGAGGAACACACCAAGGCACATCATAATTACATTAGCCAAAATTAAAGATAAAGAAAGAATCTTAAAAGCAGCAAGAGAAAAGGAGACAGTTACCTACAAAGGAGTTCCCATAAGACTCTCAGCTGATTTCTCAAAAGAAACCTTACAGGCAAGGAGGCTGGAAAGAAGTATTCAAAGCCATGAAAGGCAACAACCTACATCCAAGATTACTCTACCCAGAAAAGTTTTCATTTAGAATGGAAAGACAGACACAGTGCTTCCCAGATAAGGTCAACTTAAAGGAGCTCATCATTACCAAGCCCTTATTATATGAAATGTTAAAGGGACCTATCCAAGAAAAAGAAACTCACAGTTATTAACAACCGAAACTAAAACAAAAACAAAAACAAACTAAGCAAACAACTAGAACAGGAACAGAATCACAGAAGTGGGGATCACATGGAGGGTTATCAGTGGGAGAGTGGGTGCAGAGAGAGGGGGAAAAGGTACAGAGAATAAGTAGCATAAATGGTAGGTAGAAGATAGACAGGGGGAGGTTAAGAATAGTATAGGAAATGTAGAAGCCAAAAAACTTATATATATGAACCATGGACATGAACTAGAGGCAGGGAATGTGGGGGGGGGGTGCAGGGCAGAGGATAGTAAAGGGGGGAATGGGACAACTGTAATAGCATAATCAATAAAATATATTTTCAAAAAATATGTTGAGGATCAGCAATGGACAGTGAACTTAAAATTAAAAACACAGTACACTCACATTAGCACCTCCCAAAATGAAATACTTAGGTATAAATCTAATAAAATATGTACAAGATCTATATGAGGGAAAACTACAAAAATCTGATTGATGAAATCAAAGAACTAAACAAGGGGAGAGATATTTTGCATTCGCAGATAAAAAGACTCAATATTGCCAAGATGTTAGTTCTTCCCAACTTGATCTACAGATGCAACCCCAGTCAAAATTTCAACACGTTGTCTGGGATAGCAACTGATTGATCCTAAAGTTTATATGCAGAGGGAAGAGATTGAGAATAGCTAGCACAATATTGACGAAGAACACAGTTGGAAGAGTAACACTATCCAAATTCAAAACTTACTATAAAACTATAGTAATTAAGTCAGTGTGATATTAATGAAAGAATATACAGAATACAGAATTCAGAAATAGATTTGTATAAATATAATCAAATGATCTTTGACAAAGAAGTACAGGAAATACAGTGGGGCAGAGTCTTTTCAACAAATAGTGCTGAAACAACTAGGCATCCACATACAAAAAGTAAATAAATAAATCAAAAGAGGGATCTTAGCTCTGGCTGGCATGGCTCAGTGGAGTGAGCGCCAGCCTCAAACTGAAAGGTCGCAGATTTGATTCTCAATAAGGGCACATGCCTGGGCTGTCGGCCATGCCCCCAGGTAAGGGGGTGAAAGAGAAAACTGGTCGATGTATCTCTCACACGACAATGTTTCTCTCCCTCGCTTCCCCTCTCTCTAAAAATAAGTAAACAAACAAAATCTTTTTCTAAAAAGAGTGATTTTATATCCTTCACAAAAATTCAAAATAAATCATAGAGCTAAACATCTAATGCGGAATTATAAAACTTCTAGAAGATAACATAGAAGAAAACCTGTATGACGTTGGGTATGGTGATAACTTTTCAGATAGAACACCAAAGGCATACTCCATGAAAGAAATCATCGATAAGCTAAACTTCATTAAAATTGAAAGCTTCTGATATGCAGAAACTGATGTCAAGAGAATAAAAGGCAAGTCACAGACTGGGAGAAAATATTTATGAAAGACACATATGAGCCCTAGATGTGTGGTTCAGTTAGCTGCAACATTGTCCTGATATGCCAAGATTGAAGGTTCGATCTCCAGGCAGGGCACATACAAGAAGCAACCAATAAATGTGTAAGTTAGTGGAACAACAAATCAATGTGTCTCTCTCTCTCTCTCTCAGTCTCTCTCTCTCCCTTCCTTTCTCTCTAAAATCAACAAATTTTTAAAAAGACACATCTGATAAAGGACTGTTATCCAAAATGTACAAAGAACTCATAAAGCACAACAAGAAGAAAGCAAACAACAGTTTAAAACTGGGCCAAAGAATTTGATACCCCACCAAAGAAATACACAGATAGCAAAAAAAAAAGCATATGAAATGAAGCTTCATAACATATGTCATCAGGGAAATGCAAATTAAAACAACAATGCAATACCACTGCACATCTAGCATGGCCAAAGTCCAGAACACTGACAGCACCAAATGCTGGAGATGATGTGCGGCAACAGATGTTCTCATTCATTGCTTGTGGAAATGCAAAATGGTACAGCCTCTTTGAAAGACAGTTTGGTGGTTTCTCATAAAACTAAATATACTCTTATCATACCATTATAGCAGTACAGCAACTGTACTCCTTGGTATTTGCCCAAACGAGTTGAAAGCATATGTCCATACAAAAAACTGCACATGGATGTCTATAACAGCTTTATTCATAAGCGCCAAAACTTGGAGGCAACCAAGATGCCCTTTAGTGGGTGAATGGATGCATAAACTGTGGTACATCCAGACATGGAGTATTATTCAGCACTAAAAAGAAATGAACCATCAGGCCACTAAAAGACATGGAAGAACCTTAAATGTATATTTCCAAGTTAAAGAAACCATTCTGAAAGGGCTACATACTGTATAATTCCAACTATATGACATTCTGGAGAAGGCAAAACTGTGGAGAGAGTAAAAATGTCAGTGGTTGTCAGAGATTCAGCTGGGGTGAAAGGGTGGTGGCAGTGAATAAGTGCAGCACAGAAGATTTTTAGAGCATTGAAAATATTCTGCATGATACTATGATGGATACATGTCATTATATACTTGTCCAAACTGGAAGAAGGCACAACACCAAGTGTGAACCCTAAGACAGACTACGGACTTACAGTGATTACGAGGTGTCAGTGTAGGTTCATCAGTTTTAACCAGTGTACCACTCTGGTGCTACATGATGGCACTGAAGGCAGAACTCAGGGTCTTGGTCCTTCCTTACTGGTTCTTACTGACCACAGGTGAGGGGTGTCTTGTTGGCCCATCTTCACTGCATGAGCTCATTTAGTGCCTGGACAGTGTGACTTCTGGTCTCTGCTCCTGGCAAACACTGTTGAGGGCCTGTGTTTGTCCTTTCTACCCCCAATCCCTGACCCACCTACCCCATCACTCCGCCATGCCCTTAACTTGCCTCACTTCAGTCCTCTTGGGGAGGTTGATACCCCTCTCCCACTTTGCCCCCAGTTCTAGGTGACCCCTCACAGCAACTCCTAGCAGGACATTGGCCCAATCTTCAGCATCCCCAAACCTCAGCATCTGGAACTTTTACATCCTTTCTCTGCTTCAAGCCAACCTTGAGGAACCTGGGGTGGGGTGTCGTCTCCAGCCTTTCTTTCTGCCTAAAAAATGGCACACTGGCATTTCTCCTCCCTCAGGCTGCCTCATGCTGCCAAGAAGAAGAGGTAGAAGGTAAACTCTACAAAAACATCCACGTTCTCTAGCCTGTCTTCTTTCTTCTTGCTTTCCTTCCCTTCCCACTCTGGATGGGAGGTGGCTGTGGGTCATTCGGGTGGTACAGAAGCCTGAAGTTTTGGAAAGCAGTCCCAGTACAGCTCCAAGTACAGATTTGGAAGGCATCAGCATAGGCATGGTGGAGAATGCTGTGAGTTGCAAGTGAGGAGAAATCATGGTCCAGGGCACAGTCCTAGTGCTCATTTTTTTTTTATTAAGAAGCCGTAAGAGTGGCAATACATTTTCTATAAAAACTCTGGCATATTACAAAATAAATAACATAAATCTTGTGACAGGAGAAAGGCTTCATCTTTCAGTTTGTCAAAAAGTAGTTCCTAACCAGCAACTAAGGCTTTAGGGAGGGAAACAAGGCATAATGAACCCTTACACACTCTTTCCGCACGGCATTGGCAGTCTCCCCAATGGACTTTCCCCCACAGGAAGAGTTGAGGAAAGCTGTCAGTCTTTAAAATGAGGCTGCCCCCATCGGAAAGACTGCCGAAGCAACTTTATGTATTCTAGAAGGAAGGTCTTTTAACTGGAAATTCATCACTGAGGAAGTTTTTCAATTATTAAATAGAAAGCAACCCATTCTGAAGACTGTCTCTGGGGGTTAGATGTGGGGATGGATGGATGGATGGATGTATGGATAGGTGAGTAGATGCATGGGTGCAAGGCATTGAAATGAAAAGATGGGATGGTTCAGAGGTGTTAGTCCCTTAAGAATTTAAAGTGACTTACTTAATTAAGACAACAAAAATTATTGAAAACCAACTGCTAGCTGCTGTGTTTGACAAGGTCTCTGAAGTGCATCACCTTGACCTCATGGAGCATTCAAACTAGAGGAAGAAACAAAGTGCAAAGAAATTAATATATCAATTATTTTAAAAGTATGAAAATTAGTTTAAATGGAATTATCACCATCTTCATTTTCATTTTTAATTCCATTAAATTAGAAAGAATAAATGGTGCCACTTCCTTCTTACAGGAGGAGTGCAGGCCACTAGAGAGAGGGGAGAACCTAAAATCACATTTAAAAAATTTTAATATTGGCCAAGTTGCTTAACATCCTGGGCAGTTTTACTACTGCCAAAAACAAGAAGGGAGGCCGATCACTTTACTTCACATTTGTATCTGAAGATCAACTTTAAAAGTGCACTAAATATAAAATATAATGCAAATATGCCAAACTCAGAAACATTTGTTATAAATTAAATTTTAAAATATTAAATGTGCCTGTTTTCATTCTCTTTTTTCTATATCTAACTTATTGGAATTACTTTTAAAATACTACCATACTTTTAAGTATTCCATCACTATTGTCTTAAGCTGCCCTCTGGTGGTTTTTAATTTAGTAAACATCCTTAACTAACTACCTTAATATCTGATGTATAGTATAGTTAAGTACTGTTGTTTGCCTAATACCATATTAATTCCTACATTCTATACATACTTATTTGGCAGGGCCTTTGAAATGTTCATTTAATTAGAACGGACGCTGGCTAATGTCCTGAACGGGGAAGACAGTAACGTTATGAAGCAGAGTCCGGACACCAGGTGTGAGGAACCACGGCTCACCAGCGTTGCTCCTCTGGTCGCCATTATAGTGCAGGACTGACTGATGTGAGCCTCAGGCATAAAGTAAAAAATGTAAGAGCAAAAAAAACCCACCCGAAAAATAAAATATACTTATTCAGTGATGATTCTTAATATGTGCTAAAGGCTCCCACACAACACAATATAACTAACCTTTGCAATAAAAGTATAAACTATTCTTATTAATGAATTGGCTAAATATTTGCCACTGCCAGGAAGAATTGAAATACAGAGCTGTCTTCATACAGAGCTGTCATAAATATATGATGTGCCTATTTAAAATAGATACTTCTAGTCTAACCAGTCTCATCTTTGGGTAAAATGGAAATTCTCAGTCACTTTTGTTTTATTTTGTTGAATTTTCTGCAGGATAACTGTAATGTATAAAAGAACAACAAGAACAATATATTTTAACCATAAGAGTTTTAAAGTTAGAGTATTATTCAACTTTTCTTATTAATTCTTTCCAAATAAGGCAAGACCTATTTGATGCACTTAAATTATCTTTTTACATGTATGCTCTGATTTAAAGGAAAGGAGATCCATAGTATATGAGGTTAAATATTTTTTTGAGTTCAAACATTTATTTGAATACCTTCTGTGGCTTTACCCTATGTGGCCTGAACTCTAGAAAAGGAGGCCATTCCAGAAAAGAAGTTGCAAATATATTTTAAGCTGCTGTATCATCATGGGAGTTAGAACTTGAGAGAAAATTTGCTTTAGTAGTTCAGGGAAGAATGGAGAGCTATGTCAGCTGCAGGGGGAAATAAGAGCTTCACAGCGGAAATGACACTCGAGCTGGGCTGTGAGGAACTGATGGGATTTAGGTGGCAAGGCACAAAATGCTGAAGACATTTCAGATCAGAAAATAAAGATGAACAAAACATGTAAGAGGGTCGTATGTTGGTGAAAAGCATTGAGGGAATTGAGTTGAAAAATCAGCTCAATTTTTTATAGTAAATCTATAGTGTGTTGCAGTTGAACACAGAAGTTAAAATAAATCTGCAGCTCTGTTTAACAAAATTCAGAAGATTCATAGCAACAATGGTTTAGCTAATTAGGCAACACATATGAACTGCTATTCATCACCAACATTGGGTAGTTGACCATTTTTAGAATTAGTAGGATCAATGGATCAATGTAACAGAGGCTAAATGAGATTATTATATTATTTTAAGGCAGCACTTCAATGGAGGGAAATGTATAGATCCTAAGTGTGCATTTGATCAGTTTGGAGGAAACCGACACAGGTTTCAGCCTGACACCCGGGCAATGCGCACTCCTACCGAGGGATGGAAGTTTCTATCAGAGCAGGCAGTTCTCTCGGCCTGGTCCCAGTCATTCCCCACCACCTCCGCCCCCAAGCTACTTTTGTTCTGATTCCTGTAACTGTAGATGAATTTTGCCTGTCCTTGAGCTTCATGTAAGTAGAATCACACACTATGTATCTTTTCTGAGCCTGGCTTCTTATACCCAAGCATGTTCCTGAGATTCATCCATGTCCTACCACTAGTTATTTCCTGTGTATTTCTGAGTTGAATTCTACTGTATGACTAATAGCACAGTTTATTTATCCATTCTCTTGTTTATGGATACCTGGGCTCGTTCAAATTTAGGGCTACGGGAATAAAGTTGCTATAAACATTTGCATGTAGGTCTTTGTGTAGTCACCTTTTCACTCCCTGGGTACATATTTATGAGTGTGATTGCTGAATTGTATGGTGAGCATGTGTTGAACTTTATAAGAAACTGCTGAAAACCCCCCAGAGTGGTTATGTCACTTCATACTGCCATCAGCAATGTATGACAATTTGGAGTTTTTATTCTCTTTCATTTTTGCCTTTCTAATGGATGGGTAGTGTCTTGTTGCAGTTTAAAATTGTGTATTTATGAGAGCTTAATGATGAGCATTTTCAAGTGCCTATTGGCCATTTATTATATTTTTTGTGGAGTGTCTGTTCAAATCTTCTCATCTATTTTTAAGATTGGCTCTTCAAAATTATTATTAAGTTGTAGTTGTACTTTATATATTTTTGGTGCATGTGTTTGGTCAGATGTATGTGTTACAAACATACTCTCCCATTCTGTGTCTCCTGTATTCATTCTCTTAACAGTGTCTTTTGGAAATGTTTAATTTTGATGAAGTCCAATTTACCTTTCTTTTTCTTTTTTGGTTAGTACTTTCTGCCTTTTCCTCAGGAAGTCTTTGCCTATCCCAACAGTGCAAAGATATTTTTCTATGATTTCTTCTGGAAGCTCTATAATTTTAGATTCTATGTTTAGGTGTATAATCCATCTCAAATTAATTTTTGTGTAGGCTTTGAGGTATGAGTTGGGGGTCGTTTTTCTCCTACATGAATATCTAGTTGCTCCATCACTGCCTGATGAAATAATTTTGTTCAAGTTTAATTTTGCTGAAATTATGTCAAGAAACAGGAAGCTTTAGAAAGATTACTGGAGAAAAGAAAATAAGGAGTAAAAAAGGGGGCACTTGACTCACATTTGAGTCACTTTTTGTATTCACACAGCAAGCGTGCACAAATGACCGTTAATATTTTTTGAAATACAACCATCACACATATGAATCTCTGATGGCTCAATCTGTTCCCTGAATAAACTAACAAAAACTATTTTACATGGAAAGGGTGCTCTATCTGCAGCAGAATTTTAACTTTTTAAAAAACTCATAGCATCTTTTTATTTCACTAAGTGCCTCTGAAGGCAGGTAAATATTCTGGGGGAAGCTGGTGGGGGGATTGGAAACTTCCAGTCCACCTTTCAACTGGACAAAGATAAAGCCAAATCCCTTCTGGATCGGAGAGGTTTAAGATGCCAAGGTGCTGAACTGCAAATGATGCCACATCCTGCTCTGGGGCTGGATTTGCACCACAACAAGACGGGGAAACAGATTTTTCTCTGTTGTTGGTCCTCAGATGAGATGGGGGCTTGTGTTCTGGGTAGGCTGTAGTTTGGAGGAGGCACAAACATCGGGTAGGAGGAGGGGTTGAGGCTGGGCAGGTGAACCGTCTTAGCAACAGGTCAAGAAGTAGTCAGTGGTCAGAATACTCCTCTGGAAAGGTGTGGTTAGGAACTCCTGAAGCACTCCTGTCCAGTGTCTGGCTTTCTGCATATGTTTCCATCCCATAGACCCCCAAGTCTTTGGTTAAGTGCTTTGGGAACTTAAGAGAATGACAGAAGGGGTAGGAGAAGCAACCTGTGAAAAACCTAAAGATAAACTGAAAAACTGTGCGAGCAGAACGCAAACCACAGAGATGATACCGCGTGTTTGTTTTAGCTGTAACATATCGTGATTTGTGTGAAGCCTGTGTCTATTGTTAGGATTTCTATGTTTTCAAGAGGGAAATTTAGATCTAAAGAAAGATTAATTAATGAGTCAAAGAGTAGGGTGGCACACATGGTTTCACTCTTTTAAAAACCAGTTTGGAAAATGAAGGCTAAATGAGGGCATGACAGTAATTTCTGAGCACAAAAGCTGTGGTCAGGGAGGAACTTGGGATTGTCTGACTTATACAAGAGCATCCAAATGAGTGCTTCTCAAGCTTTAATGTTCATCCCGAAACTAATGGGATGTTACACGTCAATTATATCTCAGTAAAAGACTCTAATGTTCATACAGATCATCTGAGGATTTCATTTAAATGCTGAAGGTGGAAATAGGTAGAAGTAGGGTAGAGCCTAAGAGGCTGTGTTTTTGACAAGTTAGGAGTGTGGAGCCTGGACCAGCATCATCAGTGCCCTTGGGAACTGGCTAGAAGGCAAATTCTCAGACCCCACTTCAGAACTACGTGCAGAATTGGAAATGCTAGAGGTGGGGCCTAGCAACCTGTGACTTCACAAACCCTCTGGGTGACTCTGAAGGAAACTCACGTTGGAGAGCCACTTTCTAGAGCTGTCCTGTAGATATCCACCAGTCACATGTATAAATTTAAAATGTGTAAAATTAAATAAAAGTAAAAATTCACTTCTTTAGTGGTGCTAGCCACGTTACAAATACTCAATAGCTGCATGGGGCTAAAAGCTACCCAATACATAAAGAAGACATAGAACATTTCCAGCATTTTAAGATTTCCCATTGGGCAGCACTACTCTAAGACTACTACTTGCAATCTTGGCTTCACGTTAGAATTATACAGTGAGATTTTTTTTAAGTACTGATTTTTAAATCAGTGTCTCTGGGGGTAAAATCTTAATCTTTAAAAATTCCTACTGTGTTTAATTTCCACCCCAGGCTATGAAAATCCCCAGCCAGTAGTAATGGGAATGGGAGGTTGGGAAAATAATCCCATCTAGTGTAGTATCAAAGGATGGGAGATTTTTTTTAAATCTCACACAGGCACTTTGAGTGTTTACGTCTATAAATAGCTTTCTTCTCGTGGTTCAGGGATGAACAAAAAGAGACAATATCTTCATTCAAAGATCTTACAGTCTAGTTGGGAAGTCAGTAGTCAAGTAAGTCATTATGAATGAGAAAAGAAGCAACATGCACAGTCTGAGGTGTTCTATGTGCTTTAGGATCCCACAGCACAGGATTCTGTGTGTCAGCAATGATCTCTCTGGACAAGGGACATTTCTGTCAAGACCTGAAGGATGAATAGAAGTTTTCAGAAGAAGAGGAGGACTGAGGAAGTTCCCAAGTGAAAAGAACAGTATGTCCAAAAGCTCAAAGCAAGAGTGACCATGCTGAGTCCGAGGAACTGAATGCAGTTCAGAACAGCTGGCGTGTGCGGCCGCACAGGAGACGGGCTGCTGTCAGGGACCAAATCTCACACGGCTCTACAAATAAGGTGACCTTCTATCCTGTATTTCCAGACAGTTTCAGTTTATACACCTGTTCCTCCATAATTGTTAACAGCCCTTCCTTTTACTCTCCGCTGTGCCCTGCATGGATGATAAATTAAATGGCCCACTACCTATGCGCTCTGACATAAAACTTTGCCTTTTTCCTAAGGGCAATGGAAAAATACCAAAGAACCTTAGCAGGGAACTGACATTTTGAAAGGGCTGTAAAACAATCCACAGGCTGCAGAGAGAACAATGAATACAGGACCAGTAATCAATAAAATATAATTTTTTTTAAAAAAAGAAGGCTGTTACAGTTATCTAAGCAAGAGATAATGGTGTCTTGGACCATGGTCGTGACATTGTGAATGGAGGGAAGTGGACAGAATTGTAAAATATTAAGAAAAGAGCAAGGTAACAATTTAGTATATGGACAGATGGGAGTTAAGCTGACTAATTTTTGAGCTTGGACAAAAATGGCCAGGTAGTAATGTCACTTGCAGAGACAGAAGGAAAAAGAAAAGGAGGATGGGGGTGGGGCAGTAGTTAATGATAAATATAGTTCTATATTTGCTGAGTGGGACCATTTGGCCTACGTGTCTGGAGCACAGGAAGGAGCTGGGGTATCGATCGGGATTCATCAGAAGTGGGTTTGCCCAGGTAGAGTATGCAGAATGAGAAGTGCAAACAACCTTGGGCTGAGTCCCAAGGAGCACAGGCTTTTAGAGCAGAGTAAAAAGACCCTGCAAAAGAGGCTGAATTGGAATGTTCCAAAAGGTAGGAGGAAAGCCAGAGGATGCGGTATAATTGATATCAAGGGAGGAAAACACTTTGAGAGGAATGAGGTGTACTGAGTGATACAAACATGTCAGGTGAAATCGGATTTATCGGAGGCCTTGGGGAGAGAAGCTCCTGTGGAGTTCTCAGGGCTAAGGGTGCACTGCAGTGGACTGAGCAGGAGGTGGCTGAAATGGAAGGGGAGGCAAGGGGGAAGGAGTTGTGTAGACACCTCAAGGAGTTTGGCTCTGAAGAGGAGGGCAGAAATGTAGTTGTAGCTGAAAGAGGAATTCAAATAGATTGAAGGTTTTCTTGCTTTTAAATAGTTTTTTTTCCTTGTTTAGTTGCTAATTAGAAGCAATGGTTAGATCTAGAAGATTGGAAGATGTGGGAAAAAGGATCAGGAGAATAGGATCCAAAGCATAGATGAAATTTGTATTAGTTATCTATTCCTACATAATAAATTGCACCCCAACTTTAGCCACATAAAACAGCCAGTGTTTATTGTGCAGTGCCTGCGGGTCCAACACCAGGGAAGGGCTTAGCTGGGTGCATCTGGCTTAAAGTGTCCCGTGAAGATTCTGCCAGGCTATTTGCTTGGGCTGTGATCTCATCTGATGACCCAACACTGGGGGGAAGGGAAAGGGCCTGCCCCTAAACCCGCTCATGTGGCTACTGTCAGCATTCAGTTCCTCACCAGCTGTTCGTCTAAGGGCCTCAATTCCTTCCTGGCCTGCAGCCACAGGCCTCTCTTGGCAATGTTTCCGCAGGGAAGCTCACAACATAGCAGCTGACTTCCTTCAGGGTCAGTAAGTGAGAGACAAAGAGAGCGCTAGAGACTACCCAAGACAGAAGTGACAATGTTTTTGTTAACCTAACCCCAGAAATGACATGCTCTTACTTTTGCTGTATTTTCTTTGTTGGGAGCAAGTCACTATGTCTGACCTTCATTCAAGGGAAGGGGCTTACATAAGTATACGAATATCAATGAATGGGGATCATCGGGAGCCATTTACAGACTGCCTGCCACAGAGTGATCAACTTTAAACAGGAGGAGATCTCTTCTACGGCAATAGAACAGAAGGAAGAAGAGTTGGATCAAAAGTATAATTATACTGAGAATGGAGACAGCACTTTTTTTAAAAAAAGATTTTATTTATTTATTTTTAGAGAAGGGAAGTGGAGGAGAAAGAGGGAGAGAAACATCAATGTGTGGTTGCTTCTTGCACACCCCCCACTGGGGACCTTGCCTGCAACCCAGGCATGCGCCCTGACTGGGAATCGAACTGGTGACCCTTTGATTCACAGGCTGACACTCAGTCCACTGAGACACACCAGCCAGGGCAAGGAGAGCACTTTTCACATGGCTTCTATTTCCTGAGCATGAGCTGGAGTTTTGATAGTAGAGAAGGTATTGCTGAGAACAAGAGAAAGGAGTTGGGAAACACAGGGTTCCCTAGGAATGTTGTGGGCCCAGCTGGAGTTAGTGTCCACAGATTTATAGTGAAGTCATCTGATCCTAAGGTGATGATTTTTCTCCAGGAGCACTTAGTAATAAGCAAGAGGAAGTTCTCCATGGCTACTTTCTGATAATTGTCCACTTTCCCTTAGGGGAACAAGGGGAGCATGAAAAATTGCTAAGACTGATACCAAAATTTATATAACCATAAAACTAAACAAAATAGCTTCCAGTTTCAGAGTCTAAAAAAGCAGGCTGTCACACAGAGTTTCATTTGCCACAAAATTCATGGAGAGTTAGGTGAGCACAAAACAGACCAGGCTGTTCGGTTACGTGCCAGACAGTTGTCCACTGATCTGCCTTCACTGGAACTCGCTCTTGCTAAAGATAGTTACGCCCATCAACCAGAGGAGAGTGTTACAAGTTTTTCATTGATTATTTTGCCAAAGATTGTCTTACAAATAATCCCTCCCAAAATTTTTTGAGAAATAGGTTTACCTGTTTACTCCAGCTTCTAAATAAAACCTAATTAAAACTCTATTCCGGTAAGTTTTCTTCTTTATATATCAAACTTAGCCCTTTCCCCAAAAGAGTGAGACAACTTCCCCAGACTGGAGGCCCGCTATAGGGAATGGGTGTCACCCTCTTGCTGTTGGCTTTCTGCCAAGTGAGCTAATGTGTGTCAGCTGCCTGGATGACACCGGGCCGCTGCGGTGGAAGGAAAGCTCTGACAGAAAACTAACATGCACAACGCTGTCTCCCACCCTCGTGGGTGTGTGCTGTTGGCTCGGGAAGGTGAAAGCATCCAGGCTCCGCAGCCCGACTTCCCTCAGCCACGCCTAACCTCTTTCTTTTTGTTCAAGGAGCTAGTGAACAAGGCACAACCTGACACGAGCATAAAAAGGCAATCCAAGACAAAAGGTGACAAAATTTTCCACTCCAGAGACAGCTTAAAGCCAAGACACAAACGTGGAAAAGACTGGCGGCTGAGATTATAGTTGAGATTTTCTCATGCAGGAGGGTCTGAAGGACAGAAACAAGGAAGTTCAGGGCTCGCCAGTGAGAGTGGTTGACACATGGATCAGGACAGGGTAGGACACGGAGCAGGAGGCGCTGAGGGATGTGAAGAGAGCTGCTGGGAGGGTGGTTGCCAAGGCAAACCAGAGGAGCTGGGAGTGACTAAACCCCTGAGCCAGCGGGGGAGGCAGGCGTAGCCATCAAATAGCCTTTGAATTCATGATCTCTTTGAGTCTCACAGAGTGCTATCGTGGTAAAATGGGTTTTGCGCATGACATGATTTATATGAGAGAATTATTCCCAGATTCATGTGCTTTTACAGACATTTAATTCACATCTCTCTGTGGAGTGCAGACTTCTATCTAGATCTTGTACAAGGAATAAAATAGCCAAAATAGGCCTGGGTAATTACTAGATATGACAATTGAGAGGGCTTAAGCTGCATAACCGGTGGACATCTGTTCTGACACGATTGCCCTTTGAGCAACAAATTCCTCCCAAATATCTTTTCCTTACTACAAAAGGGCACGTGCTCACTGCAGAAAACCCAGCAAATGGACTCATCCATTCAGTGAGAAGAGAGTCTTGGTGGCTTTGTTGGAGTCACAGGGGTACAGCTACACATATGACAGATAAGATCCCTGTTGTCATGAGCTCTGCTGGCTAGTGAGGAAGACTGCTATGTAAAAAGCATAATAATTTTGGTTCAGGAAAAAATTAGCGGGGCAGTGAGGTGGGGAGTGAGTGCTGGGTGTGGTGGGGAACGACACAGGGTAGAGAAGGGGCTCAGAGACAGGCCTCGTAGAGGAGGTGACATTTGAGCTGAGATGAAGAATGAGAAAGGGCCGGTCAGGATCTGGGTCACAGGAATGTGAAGTGAGAGTAATAATTGCCAAGCCCTTACAGTAGGAGAGCTGTTAGCCTACGCTAGGAACTGGCTTTCAAAGCTCATTGGGGCTGGAGTTGAATGAGCCAAGCAATGAGGGGTCGAAGATTCAGCTAGAGCCACCAGCAAAGACAGGATCCGGAAGGACCTCACAGACAATGGGAAGAGATGGCATTTGGTTTGCAGTGTGGTAAGATTTTAGGCAAGGGAGACATGTGATTTGGTCCACATTTTTAAAAAATGAGTTTGACTACTTTGTGAAGAATGGAAAGGGTATACAGAAGTATAAGAAGAAAATTAAATCTATGAATATATTTCCAAACTCCTAATACTAATGTAGGTATAGTTTTGTGTCTACTTTTTCCATTCTATACCATGAGAACACAACCATGTCAAAGTCATTTCAAATAACTTTTTAAATGAGTTCATAAAAGTCTCATTTGATGTGCCTTTATCTACAGGGTCTGGCATGAATAGCACCTCTTTTTTATTACAAAATCTTTTATTATAAAATCATAAGCATGTAATTCTGTAACATAACAGTATCACAATCAAGCACACCATATGACATTTTTGTCTCTCTCTTTTTTTTATTGCTGTTCAAGTACAGTTGTCTCCATTTCCCCCCCAACATCTTAGGTGAAATGTTTGAATTAAAACTATAAATTTTATACCCATATTATTACCCTACCAATCACACTCAAGCAGGCCCTACTTCTGCTGGCCCCTGTACGTTGCCATTCTCCTATTGTTGGACAATTAACTCATTTCTAATTTTGTCTGTTTTAACTATGGCCGCTGCAGTTCTATTTTTATTTAATCTTCAGTTACATTATCCACTTCATTAGGATTTATTCCTAAATGCAGAATGAGACTACAGGATAAAAAGATATGAGCACTGGATTGTGCTATGATCCAGTTGGTTAAGCTGACAACTAGGATACCCAGAATTCCTTTCTCTGCACAATTAAGAGGTACAGTTGGCTGAAAGAGGAATTCATTTGCAATGTGGGCAGCGGAAGTGAGGCAGCACTTCACCTACTCATTGAAGGTCTTTGTTGTCAGTAACTGAGCTGCTCAGTGGGTTCCAAGTGATCCCCACTCCACAGCTGGCACTCAGCCCTGCTTCCCACCCGCCGGCCCTGCTGGTGGACAGCGGCTCCTGATTATCAGTCAGCCCATGTCTGGCTGGGGGTTCCCAGAGGCAGTGGCCTCCCAGAGACCACCCCAGAAATCCAAATCCCCCTTTCATGTCCACATCAATATCTCAGATTTTCTCTGCCTTGTCCACCAACCTCAAGACTTCAGGACTGGCTAGTGACTCATTCTCAACTCCTGTCCAGCTGTCACTTCCCCAGCTTCCCCCACAATGATGTAAGGTCTATTTACATAACAATAAATCCCATATTCTGTAGCACTCATACTAGCTCTGCTTGCCTGACTAGGACAATATATAAATATTTTGATGGTTCTGGTTACATATTGTCACAAAGCTTTCCTGAAAACTCACAATCACTTATACACCCACCAGAACTTTATGAAAATGCTCACCTCACCATCCCTCAATAGTATGAATGTTTAAATCACTTTCAATTTTAAGGGAAAACATTGGTGTCTAGTTTTAATTTATTTGTCTTTGATGACTGATGAAGTTGACTATTTTTTTTCTTTGATATACTTCCTTTCTTCTTTATTAGGAACAATCACCAATCTTTGTAAAGATCTTTTAAAATTTTGAGAAAATTTGCAGCAATGTCCCTTTTTGTCTGTCTTTTCAATTGTTACTACTTGCAAAGTTCCTTCATAGGTCGTAGGGTTGTTGTTCTGTGTGTTATTTTGGCTTTTTCCCCTTAGTCTTGTTGTGATAGTTCAGTACAGTCAATTTACAAATCAGTAGATAGAAGGTGAATCAGTTAGGGCTTTTGAATTGAAAACAACACAAATCAAATCTGCTAAATTTAAGGTCAATGGGATTGTATGGGAACTCATGGAATTGATGTAAATCTTTGGAGACCTAGGCTTAGATTCAATGAGCAGGCACTGGTGCAGGAATGAGTAAATCCTACCAACATTGGTTTCATTTTCACTCTTCTCATGATTTAAATTCCCAGGAGTGAGGTTAGACTTGAACTAGCTTACATCAAGTGCCAGCCCCCAGCTCCATCTGCTTATTGAATGAAAGGCTCTGGTGGAAAGAGCCTTTAGAGGCCCCTTTCTCTTACATAATGGGGAAAAAAAGGACCTACACTGACCATTCTACCAATAGTATTTCCAAAGCAGAAGGAGTAATTTCCCAAAGGATACTGGGGTGATGTTCAGTGGCCAAAGTCCAAATACCCATAAGCAAATTTGGAATCTCGTATTTCTTTTTAACTACACGTATTTTATGAACCACCATTTAGAAATATAGCTAGAAAATACTTGAATTAAATTTATTTCTCTTTTAAACATGTATGAGATCATCTGAATTTATAAGCTTTATGGTTTTCAACAACCACTAGTAGATCAAGACTTTCAATTGGAATATTTTGTGTGTATTTATCACACCGTACAGGAAAACCTTATTTTAAAAAATAACTATACAGTCCTGTGGTACCAATTTCTAATATGTATGGAAACTTTTGTAATGAGGACTATTCTTTAAGAGGCCATTTCACTAAAAAATACTATGGAAGGGTTTAACACATTTGGTAAGCCTTACCAGTAACTTCCAGCCCCTTCTATACCTACCTTCATTTTTTTATACATACCTCCGTTCGTGGTTGTGTAGTTAAAGCATCAATGTATATTGTAACATTAAGAAACTGTGGAGCTGATGTCTTCCCCACTTGCTATTACAGCAATTTCTGTGCAGTAAGAATAAGCAATAAGACCCAGTTTTCTGAATTGTTCGTTGAAAGCAAGTACTTATTTGGCAGGTTAATTGGGAACTGTAAATAAGAAAGTCACTTTAAAAAGAAACTAAAACCTGAATTCATAAGCAATTTAGGATTATGAAATAAAGAATAAGAAAGCTTGGGAACCCAGGCAGCTTCTCTCTCATTTGCCCTCTCTCTGGCCTTGGTCTCTCGTTCCCACTTCCTTTCCCCTTCTTTCTTTACTCCAGCCTTTGCTGTCTTCTGCGCAGAGCGCCCTTTTCTTCCCTGTTACACCGCATACAGCCGGCGCCTGTTTATGGCCTCTGTCCCCATCCACTGTCCCCTCACACCCATCTGCCCTTCCTTCCACAGTAATGGCGTTGGGCCCCTGACCACTCCGACACAGATCACATTTCTTCAACCTTCCTCACAGCCACCCGCAGATGAGTGGCTCTCTTTTGGCCAGAACTAATAAGCGCCATGTCCTGGTCATGCCCTTAGAAGGAGTGTGCATCTCCTGTCCTCCTTCCTGCTGGTGGGGGTGTCAGGGAGCCGGTGGGAGCCAGAGCGGCTACCCTGTGCCCGGGGAGGGATCCTGCGCAGGGCTGGCCCAGCTGCGCTTCAGGGCTTCAGGCCTGGGCTGTCCGCCTGGCGCTCTCATGTGGGAGAGAAATCGCCACCTCTTTTACTCTGGGGTCTCTGTCGCAGAGGTTTAGACAGCATCCTAAATAAAAGACCCCCATCAAGACTTGGACCTTTAGAAGGGTGGGCGGGAGGACTTTTCTTTTTCTTAGTTGTCCCCAATCTTTGAAACTGATCATATTGGGCACTGGAAAAAATGTTGGTTAAATGTTGAAATGGACTGAATTGTCTCTCCATTCACCAAAACACACACACACACACACACACACACACAAAAACAATTGTGTTGAAGTCCTACCCTCAAGCACCTCAGAATGAGACTATACTTGGAAATAGGATCTTTAAAGAGATAGTTAAGGTTTAATGATGTCATTAGAGGGCTTTAATCCATTACAACTGGTGTCCTTAAAAGAAGAGGAAATTTGGGCACAGATACACCTGGAGAAAAGACCATGTGGAGACACAGGAAGAAAACAGCCATCTACAAGCCAAGAAGAGAGGCCTTAGAAAAACTAACCCCATCGACACCTTGATTTCAGACTTCTAGCCTTCAGAATTGTGGGAAAATAAAGTTCTGTTGTTTAAGCCACCCAGTGGTACTGTGTTATGACAGCCCTAGCAAACCGATACAAGTGTTTAAATGATCGGGAGGTTTTTATAGAAGTCTTCTCTTGTTTTTTAGAAAAGAAGGTGTGGGACATTAATCAAGATTAGAAAAAAGCAGGGAGATAGAGAATGTTTCTTTTCTTTTACTCAGGGACAGCTTCAACATGTACTAGAATCACTTAAATATAGAGTACATAAAGACCATTAAAACCAAGAGGTAAAGTTCAATATTTTCAAGTTTACTGATGATTTGAGTTACTGTGGACATTAGCAATTGATTAGACATCTAATTATTGCTGAGAAATTCAGGGGAGGGATCTTTGTTTTGAAACCCCAAGAACATTGCAAATTGTACCACTCACATTACCCACAGTAAAAATGACTGCTTTGAATAGACCTTTCTTATGTATCAGGAGCAAATTCTTGTACAAGTGACAGTAATTGCAAAACTTCAGAATGTGCTCAGACCAAAATCCATGACTGCATACAACTTAAAAGACAAAATTTTAAAAAGCATGTTTGTTAAGATTTGTATTTAAAATAGAAAAATCCTACTAGAGCTAGCTTAAAAGAAGAAAAAAATGGATTTTATTGGAAAGCTGTGGTGGGGCTGTCTCTCAGAATGAACAGGAAAGAACTGAAGGTGGCCCCAGGTGAGAATGGAACCAGGAACTGGGGTGCCACCAAGACCCTTGGCCATTACTCTTGCTTTGTGTGTGCAGGTCCCTCTCTGCGTCCTCTTGGTCTCTCTTGTCTGTTTCTTTGCTCCTCAGCTTTATTCCTGCTCATACCCCCTTCCTCGCTGCAGCCAGAGACAAGAGGGGTGGTGGTGCAGCATGTTGTATAAAGAGAACAGAGAGAGACCCTGCATCTATGGGAGTAGGGAAGTTGTTTCTTAGACAACTAGGGAGGAGCTGTGGTAGGAGTAATGCCCTAAAAAGTTTATGTGACAATATTCACTTTTGAAAACCCACATGTATGACTTCTCACCCTCACATTTTTATTTTTATTTAAAAAAAAGGGCCCTGGCTGGTGTGGCTCAGTGGATGGAGTGCCAGACTGAGAACCAAGGGGTCACTGGTCCGATTCCCAGTCAGGGCACATGCCTGTGTTGCAGGCCAGGTCCCCAGTAGGGGGTGCGCAAGAGGCAATCACACATTGATCTTTCTCTCCCTCTCTTTCTCCCTCCCTTCCTCTCCCTCTAAAAATAAATAAATAAAATCTTTTAAAAATAAAGTGACACACTTCATTAGGGCACGATTTCATAGGGTACATAGTTATACCTTAAATAAAATTGATAAAATATTACATGCTTTTTCATTCATTCATTCACTCACTCATTTATTCGTTCATTCTGTTTATTCTCATAGTGATCCATATGACCTCAAGAAGTTAATTTCTGGGGTTTAGAGTCTCTGCTAGGGGGCCAGAATTCTGAGCTGAACTTTCATTAACTGGTACTAAACTCAGACAAGTCACTGGAGAGGGGGACAAGAAAACATATGTTTACACACAAATATACATCTTCTTAAATGATGAACACAACTTGTCAATAAACAAAAGAACCGGTTTTCCAAAGAGCATTTATTTCCTTCCCACATGTTTGGATGCCCTTACTAAAGACGCTGATAATAAAGAATCAATGCTTTCCAGACTCTAGCCTTCATAGTTGTTTGAGTCTTTTCTTTGCGGTTTATCACATTGTAGAATATCTTCAACTGGCTCAACTGTTGGGTGTTGTAATTTTAGCAAAACTGTAATGAGGGGATTATTGTTTGGCAGTTTATAGCTCCTTCCCCTTGTAAACTAGGAGGATTAGGTATAAGACAGACTACTGCCTCAGCATAACAGGGCTCACAAGGAAGAGACTTAACACTAGACACAGAACTGCCTCCCCACCAAGCTGTGTGTGGGGAAAACTCTATCATTTGCAGAGATTGATTGGATCAAGGTTAATCTCACAGCTGGAGGAAGCAGAGCAGCCCAGACGTGAGTCATCCACACACCATCATCAAGAAGCCTATAAGACATGATTCTTAAAGTCTTCAAGTGAAAGAAACCTCACCCCAAATTGGCTTGAGCAAAAACCAATGAATTAGCTCATAAAACTGGACAGTCCCAGGATAGGGTTTTGGCTGCAGGTGTGGCTTGTTCAGGGACTCACATGATGTAACCATAACCCAGTTCTCTCAGTCTTTTGGTTTGGCTCGTTCTTCTCTGGGCTGTTAGATTTTTTTTTCTAAGGCAACTGCCCTCAAGGTTGTGAGATGGTGGCCTGCGGCTAAGTGACACTTTTAGATTCAGGCAAAAGGGCCCCTCCCCTGGACCCTACACTACAGAGCGCTCTGCTCTGGCTCTCCTCCAGCCAGGTGCCTCCTGTGGTGCAAAGAGCCTCTGGAGCCCAAGGACATCCTCCCCTGGAACTTCCTCACATACTTCTGATCACACTCTGGGTACCATGGACCCAAGAATTCCCTGCCAAAAATCCCCAAGTTAGTTCTCAGCCCTGCGTGGGCCTCCTCCTTGAGTCCATTTACCTGAGAGTGAACTAAACTGCCAGTTTGTATACTTTAGGGCCAAGAGGTAGCTTTTGTTTGCAGAGGGTGTGTATGGAATTCAGATGAGCAGTCTACAATATTCATACATGGCTTATGAGTCCCCTTGTGATACAGAATTGAAGCAGGAGTGAGAAGAGGAGAGGGCCAAAGTATGTGTGAGGTTTTCATTCAGCCATGCATGTTCCAAAGTGGAAATCTCAGTCTGAGAATTTGAACATGGACTTCCAGGTCATTATGAAAGTATGTGTCCAGATAGGGAAAATAAAAATTTGCACTTAACAATGTGTGTGATTTTATAATTTTTACCTATTTAAGCATATGGTTCTATGTTTAGAACATAGGCCTCCATTTGTTCTCTTGCTCCGTGACCTGCAAAGGTTAGTGTCAAACTTGCTTCAGCTACAACCTTTCAGGTTTAAATTTAACCAAAGAAGTGGGAGCAATTATCCTGCTACTTCCAGGGGAAGTCTGATATTTTCTCTGCTTGGGTCACTTTAGGTCATGTTTCCACCCCTGAACCAATCCAATCACCTGGTAATAGCCTTTCTTGGTTTCAAGCTCCATCCCCTAGCACTTAGAACAGGGGCTCACTCAGACTAAAATGAGGAGAAGGTGGATTCTAAGCAAAAGTCAGAACTTCTGCTGAAAGAAGGAGAAATTGGTGTTTGAGCTAGGAGGCCAGCCACAATCCTGGAAAATCATGTCTCATGCTCAGTTCCAAAATATTGGTGGCTTATTTCATAGGATGGCCCGGCAAGACTTGGCTGATCCTAGGAGGAGGGTAAGGAAGGTGAAAAGGCAGACAGGGCAGCTGAGGCAGATGCTGTATCTGTGGACAAGCCAACCAGGAGACAAGGGGTAGGGAGAAAGGATGCGCTAACTCAGGAGTACCCAGGCATCCAGGGCGTACCAGAGACTCCAGGCTTGTGGGAAACATGCTTGAGAGAAGAACCCAGGGATTCAGGTCTGGTATGAGGAGTTAATTCTGGCAGATAGTTTGAAGAATTTGTGATTAGATAGAAATGGGTGGAGTTGTGCCTGTGCACAGAGGGCATCATGGAAAAGACAGAGGAAAGGAGAAGAGGCAGGGATACTGAATGGAATAAAATATTTGCAAATCATGTATATAAGGAAATAATATCCCAAATGTGTAAATAATTCATACAACTCAACAGCAAAAAAAAAGTTCAATTAATCCCTGACCAGGTAGCTCAGTTGGTTAGAGCATCATCCCAATAAGCCAAGGTTGTGGGTTTGATCCTCAGTCAAGGCATATACAAAAATCAACCAATGAATGCATAAATAAGTGGAACAACAAATCAATGTTTCTGTCTCTCTCTTTCTGTGTCTCCCCCTTCCTCTCTCTCTAAAAGCAACTAAATTTTTTTTAATTTAATTAAAGATGGGCATAGAAACTGAATAGACATTTTTCCAAAGAAAAACTGGCCAACAGGTACATGAGAAGGTGCTTAACATGACTAATGGTCAGAGAAACACAAATCAAAACCACCATGAGATATAATTTCAAACTTGTTAGAATGGCTATTATTTTTTTAAAAAAAAAGACAAGAGATAACATGTGTTGACAAGGATGTGGAGAAAATGGGACCATCTGCACTGCTGGTAGAAATGCAAATTGGTGCAGCCACCATGGAAATCAGTTTGGAGATATAACAAAAAAAATTAAAAATAAAACTACCATATGATTCACCAATTCCACCTCTGGGCATTTATGTGAAGTAAACATAACCACTATCTCAAAAAGACATCTGCACCCCACAACCACTGCAGTATTATTTATAATAGCCAAGACATGAGGCAGCCTAAGTGTGCATGGACTGACGAGTGGATTAAAAGAATGTGATGTATATTTACATGCAATGGGATGTTTATTCAGTCATAAAAAAGGAATCCTGCCATTTGCAAAAGCATGAATGGACCTTGAGAGCATAATCCTAAGTGAAATAATTCAGACAAAGACAAACACTGTTTGCTTTCCGTTATATGTAAAATCTAAAAGAACCCACGAACTCACAGATGCAGAGAGCAGATTGGTGGTTGCCAGAGGCATGGGGTAGGAGGTGGGTGAAGTAGGTAAAGGGGGTTAAAAGATACAAAGTTCTAGTTGTAAAATGAGAAAGTTCTGAGTATGAAATGTACAGCATGGTGAGAACAGTTAACAGTACTATACTGCATATTTGAAAGTTGCCCAAAGAGTAGATTCTAAAAGTTCTAATCATAAGATAGAAAATTAACTGTGTGAGGTGACAGATGTTAACTAAATTATTGTAGTAATCATTTTGCAGTATATATATAGTATATCAAATCATTATGTTGTACATTAATGCTAATACTAATACTAAATGTCATGCAATGTTATATGTCAATTATGTCTGAGTAAAACTGGAAAAAAGAAGGAGATAAATGGGGAGAACTATGGGGAAAGAAGAAAACAGCCTCTCATTGGGTTTTATGTTTGTGACAATGCTTTGTTAACATAAAGTTATATAAAATTTTATTCTTGTTATTGTAAGCTAATAAAAATAATAATTCAAATTGATGTTTTCCTCCCAAAGGAAAAATATGGCATGAGTTACATTCTTGATTAAGAGCCAATATTTTTATAAAATTTAGCAAAATGTATATCAAATGGTACCTGCTATAACACTTCAAAGGGTATATACTGAATAGTACAGTAATGTAACCATCTCATAACATTGTACTTAATAGGGCTCGATTTCCATGACCATTGTGAATGCTTTTTTTCTCCTAAGGCAATTCTGGCCTTCCTTTTTCCTTTTGCAACAATTCAGAATGTGTGAGGTTAGAAAATGCTGAAGGCCCTTTTGGAGAAACTTTGCCAGGCATCTTTGAGGAGACAATTGGAGAGAATGAGAGATATTTGATTAAACATTTTGAACCATGGATGTTTTGCTATTATGCATTCTTCTTATTAAAAAACAACAACAAAAAAAACATTGGCAGTTGCAGATGTTTATGAACACTCCATCAATTTTTTCTGTTGTAATTATATTTTCAAGTGAAATACCTCTGTCTATAAGCTTCAGCAGTAAGTTTACGCAAGAGGGCATGAAACTATCGTATTAATTAGAATCTGCATCTGTAGCACATACTGTCCAGGGGCATTATGTACTATTTTTATATGCAGTGTTTTTACTGTAATTATTCTGAACAACCTATAATGTTTTGTACACAGTCAGGTCTCAAATGTTGTTAGCTGGGATTAAACAGTGGACATAAAACCATTCCTAAATATGAAAACTGATTCCCTAAGGTTTTAGTATTTCATTTCCAGATGACCAGAAGACTTCCTTTAATATAATCTTAAGTTCTTTGAAATTTTCACAGTAATGAACAAAGTAAACATCTGAGCTGGAAATCACTGGAAGTGTTTGAACCAAATACAAGGGTAATAAAAAGTAAACCTATCCTTATAACCCAATGTGGGTTTTTTGTTTCACTGTTGTACAGTTGAGAGAAAGCATTTTCCTCCAGAACTGTTCAGTTTCGCTGACAGGGAAGTTTATTCTAGCATAATAACCTCTTTCTTGAATGATTTCAAACAAATTCAAGGGAAATTTTTGAGCCGTAATCTCACAGAGACACAGCTTCTTTAAAGACAAGAGCTGTGTCCTTCCAATCGCAGCTCCACCTCTGGAAACCAAATGATCTTGGGGAATTTAATTTGTGGTGGCTGGTGTGTTTCTTAAATTCCTTATCTATACAATAGGGGCACTAATTTTTTCCTGTCTCAAAGGATTCATTCAGAAAAATAGAAAACCACCATTTTCCTGAACTAATTGGTAAAGATCATAAATAATTTAGGGTCGAGCTAAATTAGAACTAGGTCTCCTAAATCCAAATCTTGATGTCCTCTTACCAACATACCATTCGAGCTCATCAAGTATGACACAAAGAAGCTTGGATAATTAGTATGAAATTTAGGCTAGCGACTGGTATTAAATTGATCACTTTTTGTCCCTTTCCAGATTGTACCTCCCTAATGTGAAAATCCATCCAAAGTTCAGATTAGAATGGTGGCTCTCTCTCTGAATCTAGGCATCTTTCCCTCTTTCCTAAATTGACTTTGCTTCCTCTGTCCAAAGGCAACACTTCCTGGAGCCATTGTCCTTCAGTGCTGTCTACGCAACTCAAGAGTGTTCAGAAACTCAATGAGGTTAAGATGTCTCCCCAGTAGGAATCAAACATGATGGTGCTGGGTAGAAAGTAAGATTTTTGGCCAGACTAATGCTAGGTGGGTCAAAGAGCCTAGAAAGAAGTAATCAGATTCAGTTTGAATGTATACCACTTTAAACCCTAATGCAGATATAATGAGCTCGCTCCATGGGCTGCTGGTACTTCTAAATGATTGCATTCTTTCAAAACAGTCACCATGAAAAACTCAAAGCTTTTCAACCACTGCTGAAACCAGTTTGTACTTTGCTTTTTAAATTGCCATTATATGCATCTCAGCCCTTCCTTTTCCTTCTGCTTTTTCTTTTTTACGCCCCCCCCCACACACACACAACAGATTCTTCATAGCCCATCCCCAACACTGGCCAAAAACAAATTATCTGGGACGTTCATTTACCTGTTCATCACCACAGCCCTGAACGCCTCTCCACTACTTCAAAAACAAATCCTGTGTTGTTTCTCAACCGTCCTCCAAAAATGGGAGCTGCCCCCACTGAAGATGTAGTTTAAATGTTTTGCAGATTTTTAAGGACATTTCAAAGAAAGAGGTCCAAAGACGTTTTAAGCAATAGCAGCAGCACTGAAATAAGTGAATAATTTCTAATAGTGAATATTCTTAAGGGGAAAAATTAATTAGGGTTCTTAATTTTAGTGTTTGTTAAAAGATGAGTCAGATTAATCTTTGCTAAACTTTATGCATACATACACACTATGTGTGTGAGTGTGTATTTACAATCTTAAAGTCTCTTGAATATTTTAAAAAGGAAAATTAAAATTGAAAGACAGCAGCATGAGAGAAATCAGCATGTCACACGCCATGGGAGGCAATGAAAATGTACAAGAGATCCGAGAGACTTCCTCCGTAGTTTTCCCCAATAAAGTGGTAATAGTTAGGAATAAAAATGCTGTGGAAAAAGCATAGCATTTCAGTATTTTTAAAAAATATTTCAAGACTCTGGCTTCATAGTCAATCTATCAGGAATCTAAAAACTTATAAGAATGTTTTGTTCTTCTAATAATCAATTTCAATATGCACTTAATTCCACTTTAACATTTATTTTATTTAGGGAAATTTTAGGAATACATTTTATCTTTATCAAGTTTAAATTTTATGTCTTACTGACATACTTGTAAAAACTGCATTTACATTTTATCTAGGTGTTTCATTTTGTTTCATGCCACTGAAAATTCAGTAACCATAAAGGCCTAACCTTTTACTCACATGGCACGCACACAAGCCCTCTTTAATAATTCAAAGAGCTTTCCATAATGATGAAGTCATACTGATGAACTCAATAGGGAAATTCTAATAATATTCAATATAACTTAAATAATTCACTGTAGAAACCAGGCCTAATCGAACAGGAAGAATAAATCCCAAGTGCTCAAAATATTTTACTTTTTCTTATGCCAATGCATATTTTTAAAATAATAGTGACAGTTTTTCCTCTCTTTTGTTGGAGTACATGACAGCTATTCATCTCCTGGAGCAGGTGCGGAAGCTAAATGCTTTCCTATTAAAGCCGAGAATGGCAGCATTCTGTGTGAGATGATGGGCAGGCCTCCATCACTTTTGCATGAGATATCTCCTGGGAAAGCTATCGCCAGACCTTATTACTACACTATCAACTTACTCTCATTTCAAATTGTTATCCTTCAAAGACAAACAGCTGAGTTGCACTTTAGTTTTTTAGATTCCCTGATAGAGGAGGAAAGGATAAAAGTCAAACAGAGCACAGAAAACAAGGTTATTCATAATTTTATTTAACATCAAACAACTCCAAAGTCACTAATCCTTTAAATATAGTACTATGCATTTCAGAATTTTGATATAGCAGTATTGATTCAATCTGTATAAAATAAGTGATTGAGAAAAAATTTAAAAAGAACCAGTCAGTAAATTATTTTTCATAATTATAGAACTATGGTAGATTCTAAAATAAATGAATTAAGGATAATAAAGAAATTAATTTAAAAATATATTGTAATTATAATAAAATAAATAAAATATGGTTTAATATTTTATTATTTCCTTTGGTGTTATTTATAGAGGCCTTTTCAGATGATTATAAATCAAGAGTCATACTCAGGTTGTATAATTAAAGGGTGATTTTTCATAACTTATTGGAGGGGACATGACATTCTACAGAAGATAACACAGACTGTCCTGAATTATTTTGAGCTAAGAAGATAAATTGCAAATTGTCACAGTGAAGGGAGAAAAAAAGAAAACTCCCTCAAAGACATTAATTGGAATTTTTGAAAGATATGTGAATATGGCCATAGAGAGAATTAACACAGAATGGATACATTTTTAACCTTCTCAAAGTTAGCATGCTTTTGAGATATAATTTTCTCTAATAAAAAATAAGATGTATTTAAACCTGGCAATGGTAATTTTAGAGTCAAACAAATAGTCCTTCTGTATTGCTTGTTACATTTCTGTAGCTCAAAACAAATTTTCTGTACAAAAGAGAAATCAATCTTTGACCCAGTGCAAGATCTGTCTTGCTGCATTTACAGTTGCCTCAACTTACCACAAATTTGGTTTTTCTTAGCTCAGGTAATTGCAGCCTTGATATCTTGGGGAAAAATTTCTAAACGTACATAGAATCAAGCTTTCCTTACCCCCATTATTTAACATGGACTTTGTATATCACATGTCCCCTCACCAAGGTCTTCACAATTTTTTCTTCACAATTTTTGATAGCACATGTCCCACCCACCAAGTTCAACTGAAGCCATAGTAGTTTTATATCAAACTACTGCAAGTAATAGCAATATAAAATTTAAGTTTACACTTTCTGTTTCCAAATTTTGCCTAACAGATAGAAGTTTTTTAAAAAGTTGATGAGATATACTTATTAATGAATGTGTCAGAAAATACTGAATTTTAAAAAGGAAATTATTTCTTTAATAAGGAAAACAAGCGTGGCATAATTTTGTTCTATTTAAAAATCTATATTTTTCTAAAATTGTTAAAAGTCTTCACCTCTTTTATTTGAAAGTATCTACAGCATTAAACATATATTATCAGTGATCCACTCAAAAAACTGTGGTATATTTACACAATGGAATACTACACAGCAGAAGTAAAGAAGGAATGACCACCCTTCACGACAGCATGGATGGAACTGGAGAGCATTATGCTAAGTGAAATATGCCAGGAGGCAAAAGACAAGTACCATATAATTTTACCTTTAAGTGGAACCTAATTAACAAAACAAACAAACAAGCAAAATATAACCAGAGACACTGAAATAAAGGACAAACTGACAAAAACCAGAGGGGAGATGGAAGGAGGTAATGGGGGGAGGGGCAAAAAGGGGGAAGTGTGGTCAAGGAACTAGTATAAAGGACACAAGGACAAAGCCAAGGGGGGTAGGATCAAGGGTGGGTGGTAAGGATGGCTGGGGTCGGGGGAGTGGTGGAGGAAAATGGAGACAACTGTACTTGAACAACAATAAAAATAAGTTATAAAAATCTTGTTTCATTAAACAATGAATGGGTCAAGAATAAAATTAGGGAAGAAATCAAAATTTTTCTGGAAACAAATGAAAATGATCTCACAACAACCCAAAACTTATGGGACACAGCCAAAGCAGTCCTGAGAGGGAAGTTCATAGCAATACAGGCATACCTTAAAAAGATAGAAATATTTCAAACAAACAACCTAACCCTACGTCTACAAGAACTCGAGGAACAACAACAAAGACAGTCCAGAGCAAGTAGAAGGAAGGAAATAACCAAGATCAGAGCAGAATTAAATGACATAGAGACTAAAAGCACAATTCTAAGGATCAATGACTCCAAGAGCTGGTTCTTTGAAAAGATAAACACAATTGACAAGCCTTTAAGCAGACTCATCAAGAAAAAAAGAGAGAAGACCCAAATAAACACAATCAGAAATGAAAGAGGAGAGATTACAACTGATACCACAGAAATACAAAGGATTGTAAGAAATTACTACGAAGAACTGTATGCCAAAAAATTTGAAAATCTAGGTGAAATGGACAAGTTTCTAGAAAAATATAATCTTCCAAAACCCAGTGAAGAAGAAGCAGAAAGCCTGAACAGACCAATAACAACAAAAGAAATTGAAGCAGTAATCAAAAAACTCCCAACACACAAAAGCCCTGGAGGGGATGGTTTCACAGGAGAATTCTATAAAGCATTTAAGGAAGAGCTAACCCCTATCCCTCCAGACTATTCCAAGAAATCCAAAATGATGGAAGACTCCCAAACTCTTTTTATAAAGCCAACATCATCCTAATCCCAAAACCAGATAAAGACACAAGAAATAAAACTTCAGGCCAATATTGCTGATGAACATAGATGCTAAAATCTTCAACAAAATATTGGCAAACTGCATCCAGCAATACATTAAAAAGATCATACACCATGACCAAGTGGGATTTAACCCAGGGATGGAAGGATGGCTCAATATTCACAAATCAGTAAATGTAATACATCACATAAACAAAAGCAAAGACAAAAACCACATGATCATATCAATAGATGCAGAAAAAGCATTTAATAAAGTACAGCACCCATGTATGATAAAAACACTCAGCAAAGTGGGAATAGAGGGAGCATTCCTCAACATAACAAAGGCCATATAGGAGGGACCTACAGCCAACATCATACTCAATGCGCAAAAACTAAAATCTTTTCCAATAAGATCAGGAACAAGACAAGGCTGTCCACTTTCACCACTTCTATTCAATATAAACTGGAAGTTTTAGCCACAGCAATCAGACAAGAAAAAGAAATAAAAGGCATTCAAATCGGAAAGGAGGAAACAAAACTGTCACTGTTTGCAGATGACATGATAGTATACATAGAAAATCCTATAGACTCCACCAAAAAACTGCTTGACCTAATAAATGAATTTGACAAAACAGCAGGATACAAAGTCAATATCCAGAAATCAAAGGCATTTCTGTACACCAACAATGAAACAACAGAAGCAGAAATCATGAAAAAAATCCCATTTGAAATAGCAAAAAGAAAAATAAAATACCTAGGAATAAACCTAACCAAAGAGGTAAAAGACCTGTATTCAGAAAACTACATACCACTGAGGAAAGAAATCAAGGAAGACACAAACAAATGGAAACATATACCATGTTCATGGATTGGGAGAATTAATATCATCAAAATGTCCCCACTACCCAAAGCAATTTACACATTCAATGCAATACCTATTAAAGTACCAATGGCTTATGTCACAGACATAGAACAAACACTTCAAAAATTTATATGGAACCATAAATGACCCCGAATAACTGCTGTAATTTTGAGAAAGAAGAGTAAAGTAGGAGGGATCACAATATCTGACACTAAACTATACTACAAGGCCACTGTAATCAAAACAGCCTAGTACTGGCATAAAAACAGGCACAGGGACCAATGGAACAGAACAGAGAGCCCAGAAATAAACCCAAGTCTCTATGGTCAATTAATATTTGACAAAGGAGGCAGCAACATAAAATGGAGTAAAAATAGCCTCTTCAATAAATGGAAGAACTGAACAGCTAAGTGCAAAAAAAAAAAAAAAATGAAATGAAGCCCTGGCTGGCGTAGCTCAGTGGATTGAGCGCGGGCTGGGAACCAAAGTGTCCCAGGTTTGATTCCCAGCTAGGGTACATTACTGGGTTGCAGGCCATAACCCCCAGCAACCGCACATTAATGTTTCTCTCTCTCTCTCTCTCTCTCTCTCTCTCTCTCTCTCTCTCTCTCTCTCTCTCCCCCTTCCCTCCCTAAAAATAAATAAATAAAATCTTTAAAAAAATGAAATTAGAGCACCAACTTACACCTTATACAAAAATAAACTCAAGGTGGATAAAAGACTTAAATATAAACCATGACAATATTGAAGTCCTAGAGGAGAACATAGGTAGGAAAATCTCAGATATTTCATGAAGAAACTTTTTTACTGATATGTCCCCTAGAGCAAGGGACATAAAGGAAAGAATAAACAAATGGGACCTCATCAAAATAAAAAGCTTCTGCACAGCTAAAGAAAACAGTATCAAAATAAAAAGAGAACCAACTATATAGGAAAACATATTTGCCAATGATACCTCAGACAAGGGTTTAATCTCCAAAATATATAAAGAACTTACATGACTCCACTCTAAGAAGACAAGCAACCCAATTAAAAAATGGACCTGGCTGGCATAGATCAGTGGATTGAGTGCAGGCTGCAAACCAGTGTCGCAGGTTCGATTCCCAGTCAGGGTACATGTCTGGGTTACAGGCCATGACCCCCAGCAACCGCACATTGATGTTTCTCTCCCTTTCTCTTTCTCCCTCCTTTCCCTCTCTGAAGAATGAATGAATAAAATCTTTAAAAGAAAAATGGGCAAAGGACTTGAACAGACACTTCTCCAAGGAGGACATACAGAGGATCCAAAAACACATGAAACGATGTTCAATATCGCTAGCAATCAAAGAGATGCAAATTAAAACCACAATGAGATACCACTTCACACCAGTCAGAATGGCCATCATAAACAAAGCAACAAACAACAAGTGTTGGGGAGGTTGTGGAGAAAAGGGGGTTCTAGTGCACTGTTGGTGGGACTGCAGACTGGTACAACCATTATGGAAAACAGTATGGAACTTCCTCAGAAAACTAAAAATGGATCTGCCTTTTAACCCAGCAATTCCACTGCTGGGACTATATCCTAAGAACACTAAAACACCAATACGAAAGAACCTATGCACCCCAATGTTCATAGCAGCACAATTTACAATAGCTAAGTGCTGGAAGCAACCTAGATGCCCATCAGTAATTGAGTGAATCCAAAAACTATGGTACATTTACACAATGGAATTCTATGCAGCAGAAAGAAAGAAGGAGTTCCTACCCTTTCCAACAGCTAGGATGGAACTGGAAAGCATTATGCTAAGCGAAACAAGCCAGGCAGTGAAAGACAAATACCATATGATCTCACCTTTAACAGGAACCTAAACAACAAAACAAAGAAACAAGCAAAATATACTCAAAGACACTGAAATAGAGGACAGGCTGACAGTGACCAGAGGGAGAGAAGAGGGAATTTCAGGGGAGAATGGGAAGGGTTTACAGGAACAAATTTAAAGGGCACATGGACAAAAACTAAGGGGAGGGTTGTAATGGGAGGGAAGTGGGGAGGGCTGGGTGGGTGGGCTGGGATGGAGGTAAAAAGAAGAAAACTGTACTTGAACAATGATTAAAATAAATTTTTTTAAAAAAACTTGTTTCAAGAGCTTTTTAAACCCTTATTATCTTAAATTGCCACGCAAGTCATACTGCAAAAGCAATAAAATACAAAGAAGTTCAGTAGAATTTAAAATTTTAACTTAAGGGAATTTAGAAGTTCAGTCATTCTCAGAGAGGCTGTAAGGATAATTAAAATCCTGAAGGAAGCCTGAAAAAAAAGGACACAGTCATTATTGGAAATGTAATACAACGTTAACGGTCAGGTTTCACGTTTACACTAGAAAGCTTAAGTTCAAGGTTGTTACAACCATTTTATGGAAATGCAATGTTTCCCAACTTGTGGTCTATCCCTTAGAAAGCTGTACGTGGTTAATAATGATTACCAACTCAAATTAGTCACACATGCACCGGGGTAAATTGGAAATGAAAAGCTTCAATTACCCAAACTAACATAAATGATTTATTTCCTTCTGAGGACATGACAGGAAAAGAGTTGAATGTTCGTGAAGGATAGCATTGACACACCATACACCAAGGTCAGACAGCTCACTCAGCAAAAACATTCACAGAAGAGGAATCATCTATTCCACATCGGCTCAGCTTTTCGTCTGCTTTGAGAAAAATCCTGTCAACGTTCCTCACAGTAAGGCAGCAGCTATTGTGTGGAAGGGGACCCTCCGAAAGAGAATAGTTTCTCACATTCCCCTATGCAACTCCCCCACATCACAAACTATTCTAGTCTCCTTTGACACCAGACTTAGTTACTACCCCGTGCCTTTGCTCTTATATCTCAGTGCCTACTCCCAAACATTTCTTCACATGTTCCATTCTTAAGCACAGTTGAAAATCACAGTCTCAGTCAAGCCTAGTGCAACCCAAACCCCTTCTAATGGCCTATAAATCCCTACACATTCTGATTCCTGCTTATGTCTCCAGCTCAACCTTCAGCTCCAACCTTGTTGGAGAAACTCAAGATTTGTTTCTCCAACACCCCAAACTCTGTCTCGCCCTGCAACCTCTGCCTGGTAGGTTCCTTCCCCCAGCTCTGCTCCTGGCTAACTCCTAATCATACTTTGGTCTTTGCTTAAACACCACTTGCTGAAAAAGGCCTTTCTTATGTATCTCAAGTAGGCTCCCCACCTTTATTGTCCCTATTTCGATTCTTCTTTTTCTTTGCCACAGTGCCACACTTTTTTTTTCTCTGCCCTTGACATTTTTCAGTATCCACATTGTCATTTTCCCAGAAGTTTTGAGATGCAATTGACGTAACTTGGACATAAGTTTCACATGTACAACAAGTTGATTTGAAATTGTAAAATGATTACCACTGTAGTATTAGCTAACAACTCTATCATGTCATATAATTATCATTTCTTTTTTGTGGTAAGAACAATTCAGATCTACTCTCTTAGCAACTATCAAGTATAGAATACAGTTGTATTAGCTATAACCACTATGCTATAATCACCCCGTACATTAGATGCATCTTTAAACTGGAAGTTTGTATCCTTTGACCAAAAGCCTCCCCGCTCCAATATTATCTGTCTGGTTCACACTGTATCCCCAATGCTGGCACAGAGGGAAAATACAATAAATGCTTATCCAAGCAAATCCTTCCTACCCTAATCTATTTTTCTTTTCCCCCCTTTTTTCTCACAGGAAACAAACTAAAATAAATTCATCATTTATGTAATTTTTGTCATTATTACTCAAGTCAACAAATACACTTACTATATGCCAGACACAGGAAGGTGCTGCCATAACAGCTATTACCGTATTTTGCTGTGTATAATGTGCACCGATATTTTTGGCCCAAACTTTCAAGGGAACAAAAATCTTTCATTTTATTTTTTTAATTCAACTATTTATTTACTTATATTTAGAAACAAAACCAACTATCATACTCCAGGGTATCATTTTGCATACGGACATCGTTATTGTTTTCTAGAGTTACACTTTTAATGCATAAGCATAAATAAAAGGATTAAAAATATTTATATAGATACAGAATTAGTACTACACATGTACAATGTACATTCTTATCATTCCTAAAAAATGTGGGCAAAAAGTGCACATTATGTGTGGCAAAACATATTCTGACACAGAGATGAAATGGTCGGTGTAAATTCCTACAATACAGTGAATGTGTTAGAAGAAATACAAAGGACTACAGCTCTAGAATTCCACAAAGCAAAATTATTTTTAAATTAATTCCAATAAGTATTTAAATTATAATATTTTCCAAAAGTGGTTATGTGCAACTTTTTCAAGACTAAGAAGAGTAAATGTCTATAATAATGAGTAATCACACAATAAGAGCTTTTTTCAAGTTATTTATCTAGAAGACTAGAGAGTCTCATCTAAAATTTTATTAATGTGGTTACTATGAATTCTCCTCAGAGAACAATTCAAATCAGCATTTGGTTTTATGTTCCCTACCTGTGGCTATCTGTAATCAAAGTGCTTAACTGGAGAAACTTAAATAACTTTGTTCCTCTCTCAGTAAAAAGCAATTACTTCCAGTTCCCTTCACACACTCCCACGAAAACATTCACTCACAGTCCCAAACAGCTGAACACACACGCTCACACACACACACTGACGCCCGCATTCAAAGGGCTGAGTGGAAGGTGTGTGGTGACTCTTTGTTATTTATCATATTGGATACACATTTTTTTATCCATTCCTCTTAGAGAGCCTGACATTCAGCTTTGTTGTAGTGTGTGAGTCATGGCACTGGGGAATTGTGCTTGAAATCATGAGGACACATTTGCCCCCAACCCCCACTTTTGAGGTGATGCATGTAATAATTACGTTCTGATAATCATAGAACTTTATATGGAATTTCACCAACACCCTAGAAAGCATGTAATGAAGGGAAGGCTGGTTAGACACTGTATCCCCACTCCCTCCACAGAGAACAGATGCTGCTCACAGAGGCCAGTGCTGTTTCCCACTGAGCCTGGGCATCACCCAGATTCCTTCTCTACATGACGCTCTAGGCAACCTCTGTCCTGTAAGACAAAACCTCTACTGTGCACCCCCTTTTCACAGGGAAGAAAATGCATCCTGAGATTCAAGACACTTTGGAAATCTACAATCTGTTTTCAGCTACCACGATGCCCAACATTTAGCAAGGTGTTCCCTAGTATTCTGAAACATCCTAATAGTTTAAAAGCATCACTGCAGTTTGCAAGATAGCTACGTCTATGAGCAACATCTATCTGCCTGTGCTATGCGCTTGGTGCTGTCCACCGCCCTTATCCTGCATCTCAATCCTGCACCTCAGCACTGGTGTGCACTGGCTCACTCCAGAGTCACTGCTCCAACTTCTTGGGGGCGGCATAACTTCTTTCCACAATGAGATTAAGGCCATGCTGAAGGATTCATTCTTGCTCTTCTTTACTTCTCTCGACACACTCCCTGATCACCCTCTCCCACACCCATGGTTTCATGTTGATTGTTTCCTCATTGATGTCTTCAGCTCTAATTTCCCAGCTCCAGGCTCCAATCTCAACTCTTGGTTGGGGTTTCTACATGTGTGTCTTACTATTACCACAAATTCACCATGAAAACTTGATTCTTCTCACCAGAACTTCCTTGCCCTTCCTCCTATTTGTTGTCTTTATATCAATAGCATCATTATCTTCCAATGACTCAAGTTGGAAATTTTGGGGTCTCCTTCAGCTCCTCCTATTCCCTCTCTACTTCTATATGATCACTAGAGCTTGCCAATTCTCATCTGAAATGTCACTCAAGCCTGTGCCCGTCTCCTTTTCCCAATGTCACAGTCCTCATTTTGGCTTTCAGCTGTTCCCACTGCAGTGCCTGGCACTCTCTTTCTAACTGGTCTTCCAGCTTGAATCTCCCCTCTCTGAGCCACCCGCCCTCCCATCTCCCTGTCCCCCCAATAGCACCATTAAGGTATGTTTCCTTACCAATGTGATTCTGTCATTCTCCATCTCTGCTAAAAAGTGCCTCTACATTTCTTCAGAATAATGTCAATGTCTCCCTGTAACTTTAAAATACAGCTCAGATTCCTAATCATGGGTTTCAGACTTCTCCACAAATAAGGACCAGGTGCCTTTCTCATCACCTAATGTCTTTTTTTCTGTTTATTTTATTTTATTTTATTTTATTTTAATCGTTGTTCAAGTACAATTTTCTGTCCTTTACTTCCATCCCAGCCCACCCACCTATCCCTCTCTACCTCCCTCCCATTTCCACCCCCTCTAGTTTTTGTCCATGTGTCCTTTATATTTATTCCTGTAAACCCTTCCCAGTCTGCCCTGAAATGCCCTCCCCTTTCCTCTCTGGTCACCGTCACATAATGTCTTGATTAAAGGCTCAGACTCTGAGGCCAGACTGCCCTGCTTGGTGACATTAAGCAAGTTTAGGGGTCCTGAGTGGGGCATCTGGCTGAGTGGAGAGATGTGAGCCAGGGTAGAAGTATAGCCCAGGCCCAACCTACCACACTATGTCTCTGCACAGGGCTGCTATAGGCTCAGAGGAAGTGGCACCCATTTCTACTTCACTTATAGGCACTAGAAGGGCTCTGTTTCCTTATCTGTAAAGTGGGGCTAATGCTAAGGCTTATTTCATGGGATTGTGGTGAAAATTTTTTAAGTATAGTTTATTGATTATGCTACTACAGTTCTCCCAATTCTTTTCTCCCCTTTCTCCCTCCTCTGCCCTGCACCCTCCCCACCCTCCAGCATTCCTGTCCACCTTAGTTCATGCCCATGGGTTGTACATATAAGTTCTTTGGCTTCTCTATTTCCTATCCCATTCTCATCCTCCCCCTGTTTATTTTATGCCTGCCGATTATACTTCTTATACCCTGTACGCTTCCCTCCCATTCTTCCCCTCGCCCTTTCCACTGAAAAACCTCCATGTGATCTCCAGTTCTGTAATTCTGTTCCTGTTCTAGTTGTTTGCCTTTTTGCAACTAGTTGTTCTAGTTGTTTTTTAGGTTCAGTTGCTGATAGTTATGAGTTTGTTGTCATTTTACTGTTCATAGTTTTTTAACTTGTTCTATTTCTTAGACAAGTCCCTTGAACATTTCATATAACAATGGTTTGGTGATGATGAACTCCTTTAACTTGACCTTATCTGGGAAGCACTTTATCTGCCCTTCCATTCTAAATGATAGCTTTGCTGGATAGAGTAATTTTGGGTATAGGTCCTTGCCTTTCACAACTTCAAATAATTCTTTCCAGCCCCTTGTTGCCTGTAAGGTTTCTTTTGGGAAATGAATGGATGAATATGTGTGAAGCTCTGAGAACAGTGCTAGGCAGAGAAGTGCCCAATAAGTATCAGCTGTCAATCCCACACCATCCTCATCCCATATACTTTAAATAAATAGTAGAATTTATGTATTATTTTACTCGTGTATAATCTGTGCTTTTCCACCTTTGCAACTTTCATTGCTCATTCTGCTTCCTCTCCCCAGAATCCCCTCAGGCAACCCCAACCTCTGCCTCTTGATGTCCTGTCCACTGTTTAAACTCTGCTGACATACTGTGACCACCTCCATTAAGTCGTACTTGATCCCTGTCAACAGGAGTTCTCCAGACTTTAATTCTTAGGTACCTGCATACCCCTATTGTGGAACTTACTGTAGTATATTTTATACCATCTAAACTTACACCTACCTCCACACCTTATCTTCCTGGAAAGATTTTAAGTGTCTTAAGCTACCCTATACGGTTCCTCTTTCTGTTCCCATAGTGACTACAGACCTACAGTGACTTAATAGGCTCATCATCAGCCATAATAGAACTAGTTATTGACTACCAACTATGGGCCAGGCACTATAAAAAGTGTCTTACATACAATATTTAAATTCTCATATAACTTTTATAGTGTTATTTACCTTTTACATAGGGAGACAGTATTTAAATAATTGGTTTAGTATTGAGCAGCTAAAAAGTGGTGTAGAGAGATTAGAATCCAGGATCGTACTGATTCCGGAACTGTACTCTTCCTACTTTATGGTGGTTATCTTGTCTCTGGCTCCTTCTCCAGTTCCAGAGCTAATACTTATTGGTTATATGTTATATTCCAGGAGTCTTTTTACATTATTTTTAGCTCCTTTGCAAAGTTGTTATTACAATATTATTCTTATATGCATGCAGAAACCAAAGCTCACAAATGTTAAGCAATTTACCTTTGTTCTCGCATCTAATAAATTCCAGATGTAACTTTTAAACCTGCCCACAGAACTCCCCGCCCTCAAAAAAGGACTTATCCCATTTCAGAAGTCCCTTGAGAAATGTCACTGCCTTCATTATCCTTATTCTTATTTTGTTGTTATGCACAGGGTCTTTTTGTGGTTTTATTTCATTTAGACACCCCCTTTGATAGAAATCTTCACTAACTTACAGAAAAAATGTTATTACTGCATTATAGTTTATCAGCTTTTATCTTTATATATTGACTACTTAAGCCTACTTATTACAAATAACTTGGCAAAAAATGCTTTTCTACCTAGAATTTGATGGAGTTTTACATTAAAATGATCTTTATATAGAAAGATAAAAGTTATTGATATTAAATGATCAAGTACATAAACACTAGGTCAGAAATATGTTGAGGGAGCCATACTTAGTACTCGTGATTATTACTTTCACAGGATCATTAGGTTTTTGCCTGGTAATTCTATTGCATTTAAGTCATTTGAAGGGTTGTGGTAAAATACTATAACTAAACAAACAAATAGACACTGATATGAACACCAAATGAACCTGAAACTAAACACCATTCACAAAAAGAAGAGGGGGAAAGGAAAGATGCAGAAACAGAATTAACTATTAGATTCTAAAGATAATATAAGAATATAATTTTGAAAATAAAAAATTGAGGGGCATGATGACTTTACTGGAAATTAGTCTAATTTATTTGGGAGAAAACAATAGCCAATACCAAATTAAAATGTATGCAGTAACTATCAAGGTAATTAAAAGTTACTTAAAATAGGTCCTGACTAGATAGCTCAGTTGGCTAGAGCATCAGCCTGATACCCGAAGGTTGCAGGTTCTAGTTCCAGTCAGGCACATACAACAAGCAACCAATGAATGCATGGGTAAGTGGAACAACAAATTGATGTTTCTCTCTCTCTCTCTCTCTCAAAATCAATTTTTAAAAAGAATCAAGAAATTATCAAATAAATAAGTAGAACAACAAATCAATCTTTCTCTCTCCCTTCTTCTTCTAAAAATCAATAAAGAAAAATTTTTAAAAAAATAAGTTACTTGAAATACAGATATTTAAAGTAAATGACTACAATATCATTCATTAATTTTGCCAGTGCTCATTATTTAATTGGAAGAATCCTATTAGTTTTCAAGAAAAAAAACATGTGCAAGTATAAATTTAAAAAATAATAGAACCAAAATCTTCCCAAGCAAAGAAATAACTCTAAAAGAATATCCATTATTATGAAAGTACTGGTTTCTGGAGCTCCCAGAGGATTCTGAGTAAAACCAGACACACCTGCAATGCATTATAAATGTGTAATTACCATGTAAATGGAGGGAGAGAAGCTGGTGAGTGAAATGAGAAAAGGGCATTTCCTTACGGCCAACCAGAAGCTGGCATGTAGGGCAATGATCATCTAATCTACAGGGTCAGGTTAGCAAAGCTATTGTCATTCTGCCACTCACCCTCAGCCTTTGAACTCCTGCTATCCTCTACCAGAATGAAACAGCAGGCGGTGGTTTTCCGCAATTTTCAGGCACAACTTATGCCTCAGGCTTTGGCTTGCTCAATATATAATTTTTTTAAAAAACACACATTTACCAAAAGACAGCTAAGACACATAAAGGCTTCTCTTAATTTTCCCTTTTTAATTATTGGGGCATCCAGATAATGAAAGCAAATGAAATTTTGGAGTCAATTTCCACTGTTTGTACCATCATGGTGGTTAGGGTCATCTCAACTCACCTACAGTCTAGCAAAGGCTGTCCTTAATAACATCCTTGTTTGCAGATTTGGCTGAGCCTCAACTTGAATGTGAAAATTGTTTGCCTTATACTGAAAAGACAATGAACATCCTTTTCAAATGAGTTTAAAATTTGTCATATAGATTTCAAAACTCTGGAAACATATCAAAAATGTTTTCATTGGACAGCTGTAAAATTAAGTATAGAGGGTAAAAGATTTGTCGAGAATCACACAAAGTGCCAAGAGCCCATTCCCTGTCCCATGTGTATTTCAGAAGGCTGATCGATTCCTCCTGGGTCACTGCTACATTTCTTACCTTGAGATTAGCTACTTTTTATGGTGTGCTTGTCAAAACCCACTTGTATTTGTCAAGATGGCATATGCTGGTTGTTTTAATTGTTGCTTCTAACTGAAAAAAAAAGTATTTCTTCAGTAGGACTATAAATGCGAAGCATGAAAGATTAGCAAACCGTGAAAGGAAAGGCTGCTGCACACATAACCACCCACGTGACAAAAGTGTTGGGATGAGAAGCTACACATTGCCTATTTTATTCTAGTTTTCCCTTGGTATCTTCTTTTGGCTTTTATCTGGTGGTTTTGAAACAATTGTTACAGCCCTGGCTGGGTTGCTCAGTTGGTTGGAGCATCATCCTATACCAAAAGATTGCAAGTTCAATTCCACATACCTAGGTTGAGGGTTCCACCCCTGATTGAGGTGCAAATGGGAGGCAATTGATCAATATTTCTCTTTCTCTCTCTCTTGCTCCCCCTTCCTCCCTCTCTAAAATCAATAGAACATAACCTCAGGTGGGGCTTAAAAATAAATAAAAATAAAATTGTTACATGTTAGCGTGACAAGTTAGGCAAACACTGGTTAGCCATTCTGTGATCTTTTTTATCATCTAAACCAGGAGTCCCCATACTATGCTCACAAACCAAATCTGGCCTCTGCATGACTTTGTAAATAAAATTGTACTGGAACACAGCCATATACGAGTATATTCGTTTAAGTATTTTTTTCTGGCTGATTTTGCACAATAACAATAATGTTGAGTAGACCACAAGGCCTGAAAAGCCTAAAATATTTACTGCCTGGCCCTTTACAGAAGAATTTGCCAATCCCTGATAAAAATTATTCCATCTCTTAGTGTTCAGGAGAGAAATCATAATTTCTGACCACAGCCTTCCATGCCCCCACTCTTGGTGCTATTAGATCTGCTTTTTCTACTTTTCCAAAACTCCCCATTGTTAATTGCCTTATTTTTCTAGTAAATCTACCCCATTCTGTCTACATATCTTTCCCTTCTCACTCATCATCACAGTTAATTTCATCCCAAAATTTATGTAACCTGAAAAAAAAAAAACCTAGACAAATGTGGCTTAATCTCTGCATTGGATCAATCAAAAAAAAAAAAAGAAGAAGAAGAAATCAGTTCAATGCCAATGGGAAGATAATTGAAAGAATTTAAATATTTACTTAGGCTATAAAGAAAATGCTTAAGTAATAAGGGAGGAGTGTGCTCTTATTGGTAGTAGAACATGTCAAAATCCTATCCTTTTTTTAAGATTTTATTTTATTTACTTTTAGAGAGGGAAGGGAGTGGGGAGAGAGAGAGAGAAACATCAATGTGTGGTTGCTGGGGGTCATGGCCTGCAACCCAGGCATGTACCCTGACTGGGAATCGAACCTGCAACACTTTGGTTCGCAGCCCGCACTCAATCCACTGAGCTATGCCAGCCAGGGCAAAATCCTATCTTCTCAGGATCGCCATTCTCAATATTCCCCCCAATCAGGGCAGCTGCTGTGGTAGGTGCTATGGTGTGCTGCCTAGACCTATGTTCAGGGACAGGGCGCTGGTTCCTCTGGCTCCCTGGCTCTCTCTGGGAATTGCCCTGAGCCAGAGGGAGACACTTCAGTCAAAATTCAGCCTCCTTTTAGGCAGTATCCCATATCTAATGATGGCTGATGCAGAGGTCTGGGCCTCTTGGCCTCAATTAGGGAGGCCATCCAAGTTCCTGAGCTCCCTAGAGGGTTTATGGAGGCCTCTGTTGGGACTGTAAGAACATTCAACTACTCCCATTGCCCAAGTCTGCTTCTCTTTCTCCCCTGTGTTTGTTAGTCCTAACAGCATTCCCCAACAAACTCCTGAAGGCAGTCTCTGCCTTGCAGCCTGTTTCCCATGGACCCAATTTAAAATAGCTGCTCTCTTCAAACTTTCTCTCAACCTGTTCTCACCGCCCAGGCACATGCTTCTCCCTGTCCCAACCTTCCAGGCTCTTCATTTCCCTCTCCTCACAGTCCGGTTTCTTCACAATCTGCATTCAATTCCTTTTTGCTATCTTTAAGCATACTAATTAGATATGAAAAAGAATCCATAACTAGTTCTATAATTTATGACAGTGTGTTTTAATGCCTTATTCTGAGATTTCAAAATATTGCCTTACAGAAGTCAGTTTTGGACTGGACTATTAGGTTAATGTTTTAAACATTTCACTGTTTTATTTTTAACAGATATATAACCAAAAAGCATTAAAATTGTGTCTTTTACATTGAAACCCTTTATGTGATTATTATGGTCAGCAGTGTGGTGAACACACTTCTCCAGTAGTGCTTCCCTCCTGCATCTGCATTTTGATTCAAAATGGGGTCTCCTGGTACAAAAGTTGGACAACTTCATGGGCAGCATGAAGACAAAGTTTTTAAAATTTTCTAATATTATCAAGTTCTTCTTTGGTAAGTCTGCTTCTGAAAAAAGTAAGGAAGGAGAAAAAAAGGAAGGAAGGAGGGGGAAAAAGAAAGAAAGAGGGGGGAAAAAGGAAAGAGGGAAAATAGAGGAAGAGAAAGAGAGAAGAGAGGGGAGGGAAAGAGAAAAGAACAGAGGGGTGGAAAACTAAGTTGAAACAAATCAAGAGGAAATTATTGTAAATTCATGAATTACTTTGCATGCCATACCTCTGAAGTTCTAGGATGACTATATATTTCAGAGAACAAATGTTTAATTGTTTGAAACTTCCAGCACTGGCATAAGTTAGAATTAACAGCTTATCTTTATTCTGCTTGAATTTAATTTTTTTTAATGGAAACAAAAGTCATGATTTAATATGATTTCCAGATATTAACATAACTTATATATTTTCCATAATTAAATAACTATGGTATTATGGAATGATTAGCCAGACAACCAATGGCACTGAATAGAACATACAAACATATCCTCAAATGTGTATGGAAATTTAATCTATGAAAAAGATTCCATTTCATATGATTGGCATAAAGATGGGCTTTTAAAACAAATTGTGTTGGGACAATTGAACAGCCATTTGGAAGAAGAAAAAATTGTAGCTGAATCTCACACTATATACCATGACCAGTTCTAAATGGTCAATAGAGCTAAATATTAAAAAAAATAATAAAACTATTCATCTTATTTTTATAGGATAAATTCCTAATTGTGACATTATTGGGATAAAAAAGTAAAAAAATGTTAAGACTCTTGATTCAGCCCTGGCTGGCATAGCTCAGTGGATTGAGCACAGGCTGCAAACCAAAGTGTCACAGGTTCGATTCCCAGTCAGGGTACATGCCTGGGTTGCAGGCCATGATGCCCAGCAACCACACATTAATGTTTCTCTCTCGCTCTCTTTCTCCCTCCATTCTCTCTCTAAAAATAAATAAATAAATCTTAAAAGAAAAAAGACTCTTGATTCATATTAGCAAACTGATTTTTAGAATTCTTGTGCTGATTTACATCCCCAAATGTAGTACATAACAGTTTCGTTCTTATTCAAGTCTAGTCTAGTTTGTGTAGAATATTTGAAAATATTTCATAGCATATGTACGTATGTAATGTAGCTGAAACTTTGGAGCCCTTGCTTGCCCTAGTCCTTTCAAGGCCCTGAAAATATGTATTATTAGAATCAAATCCTTTTTTGCAACATAACATTAGAAAGATTAAAAATAATTTTGTTTAGGGAAGGTTCCAAAATTCCATAAGCTTCAGGCCCCACAAAACCTAGATTGACTCCTGATCATTTTATTAGTTGGAACCATGTGAAATTGCCCCTGATGTCATAAATGGAAAAATCCAGGAATTTCATGTGGTTCAAACACACACATTATTTTGGTAGCTCCTGAAGTATTTCTATAAGGGAAAGGAAATCTCTAATAACAGAATTACCTGGTCAGAGACTACCAAAAGAATAAAACAGTGATAGCTATTTTGTTGCCTTCTGAAAAGGTTGGCAGATGGCCAGTCACCCCTACAACAATAAATGAGCACATTTCCCTCACGACAGTGGGCATTAACCAGCAGGACCACACACTCTTGTTTGCCCAGCGTAGTCTGGGTCACTCCTGTCCTCACAGCCCAATTACTTCTAGTACCCCTCTCACTCTAAGTAGTCCCAGATTGGATGATATAGGATCACCCTAGTGTCACTGATCTTTTGTTTTATTTTTAAATTTTTAATGATCAGCCAAGGATATGCTTATTGGTTTATTTATTTATTTATTTATTTAAGAGAAAGAAAGGAATGGAGAGAGAGAAATATCCATGGCAGAGAGAAACATAAATTGGTCTCCTTCTATATGCTCCCTGACCAGGGAATTGAACCCATAATCTTTTGGCGCAGGGGACTACACTCCAACCACCCGAGGCACCTGCCAGGGCATCACTGATCTTTTACACTGATATGCATTATCTCTCCCCTGGAGATTATTTTAGCTTCTGGGGGGTAGGTTTCTGGGAGGTAATGTCATTGGCCTTCCCCTCCCTCTCTGTTAACCTGCACTGACTACTTCAGGAGCCATAGAAGTGTGGTGCGTGCCTCTAGCTAGGGACTCTCCCTCGGTATAGGCAGATGTAGGAGAGGGCAATAAAAATGATCCTTGTGTTTACCTTGGTGTAAGTCAAGCACACATAAGCACATGCACATACACACACAAAGCCAGGTTAGTAACTGTTTTAATCCAAGTGAAAGACAGTCCCTAGCAGTTCATCACCCCACATGACAGAGATCTTCATGGAGTTTCCATTGCACTGTCTTCTAGCAATACAGACTCAAGTTCTGTTCAAAATAATGGTAAATTTAGAATTAGACAGGTTTATTTTCAGAATAGTTAAGGTTATAATTGGAACTATCTCATTAGAAGACTACACTTAGGTAAGTTTTTATTACCATTGCTCTATCACATTGCTGTTCTATTTATGAGGGGTTGGGCGGGATGACCTTACTACGCCTTCAAGTGCTGAGATTCTATGACTAGACTAGTAGCAATGGACACTTACTGAGGACTTAGTGTCAGAAACAATTCTAAATATTTTTAGATTTAGAATTGTGAAATCTCACTTTGCTCTTAGAGCTACCTAATGATTTAGTCACTATTGTTAGATAATATTAACAATTGAGTAAACGAAGTCACAGACAGCTTGTTACTCACCCAACAGGACATGGTACTCAGTAAACGAAGCCCAGATTTCAACTACAGCGGCCTGACTGAGGAGCTGTTGTAGCTCCCTTTTATGCTGCTTTGTTGTACACGTTTTCAGGCATTGAAAATCTGGTTGCATTTTATAGATTTTATTTCCACTTACTTTCTTAATAATTTTTATTATATTTCTAAAAATTTGCTGAATGGGAGGGAAAGCCATGTAGAAAATTCATGCAATATAATTTGAAACCTTACCGTTATGGAAACTTCCTCCTTGTCTCTCTAGAAGATCTATCTTTTCAGTTATCTATTCCTCATCATACACTGTGAGAAGAGAAAATCAGTTTACCTTTTCAAAGTCTTTCTGAGTGAATGATAACTTACCGAACATTTTAAAATGCTAAATACAAAATATTGATAAATAATCATATGATTTCTATTCAGAGATGTTAATGTTACTGATTGTTACTACTATTTTAATATTTAGAGTTCAAGTGACTTAAGGTATTACTGACTTGAGTATAAATTCGACAAGAGGAAAAGGTCAAATATTTTGTGGTGACAAGACTAGTCTCCAGGGAGAGAATGCCTGTGGACACTCAATGAATCCCTAACCAGCAAATCATGTGAAGTCAATTCTAGAGAAGTTTGGTCCCAGGGGTGCAGAAAAAGAGAGGGGGCAGCGCTCCTAGATGCCAACACTGTGGATGAGGAGCATCGGGGTCAAATAACACACCATGTATAACATTGCTTAGGTTCCATATTTTTCTATTCCCTGAGTCAGAAGTCTGCTTGTTCTCTGTCCTGAATAAACACTCCTAAAGATAGGTTCCCAGTAGTCTCCCAATTTAAGTCCCAAGGACACTCATGAATCTCTCCCCACCCATAGGCAGACCCTCCTCTCTTGACCTTTGTGACAGCCCCGTCTCCCACTTTGCCATCTTCTCAGTCCCTTTTGGAGAATCCCTTTCCTTAGTTCAAACCTTTAATACAGACTTTCCCCCTTGGGCTCTGAGATTATTCTCCAGGGCAGAAAATCTTCCTGCCTTTGGAAATTTATTACCTTTTATTCCCTACAATGAATCTAGTATAACTAGTTGTTCTCAATCAGTGAATACACACTCATTTGTACCCAAAATAAATACTCGACTTTGTGCTCCTTTTAGAGCATTTCTCCTGGCCCAGTCCTCTGTGGAATTTAAATTGGATAGAGAAAAATAGAAATGCAGAAGCATTCTCTGCAGTCCCCTGGTTTGATTTCAACCCCAGGAAGTACTTCAGCTCTCTTCCTCAAATAGCTTTTGAAAGAGTTCAGCATCTTGTTACAACCAAAACAATTTCTACATAACAAGATCTAGAACTGGCAATGGAGTGTGTGTGTGCTAGACATTGCATCTTTGCCCCTGGGAGGTTTACCTGCTTCCCATTCAGGTTTACTATTCTGTCCCAAAGGCCCAGAGCAGCAGAATAACCTGGATGCTCCCCCAAAGTGATTTTTAATGGTAATTATGAAGGACCTTGCCCGACCCTTTCTTGGTCATATTCTGATCTAAAATTTTTCGTGACCCAATTACCCAAGTGAAAAGGGGGGTCATGGTTCTGACCTCAGTTGGGTTCTGGGATCCAGGCCCGGTCAGGGAAGTGGGAGGGCCTGCCAGGAGCTGTGAGCAATGAGCTGAAGGAAACCAAGATTTTGGTCCTGGGTAAGAGAGTGCCTTGTAACTAAGGCAAAGGTTAAAGAATCAAGTTGAGAAGAGTAGGTAAGAGGGTCAGCCAACTGGTAAGATGAAGTGAATTAATCTGGGAAAAGCCTACAAGGATTCCTTAAGGCAAAGGTCATCTAATGTTGAGTTGTTTTGTGGAATGGGAGTTGGAGGGAACTGGGAAGACTATTAATATCCAATTTGGGTTGGAAATTTTTAACAAACTGTAAAATCAAAATTGTGGTTTTACCCATCCTAGACTATTGAAGTTACAAGGATGTATCTTAGAAATGAGAACAATGAAATGTGCTGTCATATTTTCTACTCATACTTTAATTTTGATTCCTGGAATAAGTAAGGGAAAGACTTCCAGCTGTGAATTACCAAAAGCGTCTGGGGCATCTTATAAAAATAAATTAAAAACACTTGCCAGGATTCCCATGGGGGAGAACAAAAGCGTGTGGTCTTCTACCATAGGCTTGATTTCTGTTTAGAATGATGGTAAGTTCAGAATTAGTGAGGTTTATTTCCAGAATAGTTAAGGTTACAATTGGAATTATTTTATTTCACTAGAAGAGTACACTTATGCAATATTTTTATTATCATTGCTCTATTAAAGCTCTCCTTTTATTTATTCACAAGGAGAATGAAAGTGTGTAAGAAAGAACAACACAATTAAAGTAAATGAAATACCATTGAAAATATTAACAAGTTAAGAACAGAATTAAAAATTGTTTGTTTCTTGTCGGTGTCCCCTTAGTCAGATATAAACTCTTAGCAGGAAGGCGAGGGCTTGATCTGTCCTGTTCACAATTATGTCCCTCGTGACAACAGCCCCGCCTGGGCCTGGCACGTGTGCACCGAATAGTCGCTGAACGAGATGAGAGTCCAAGAGGAGCTGAGTGGGTGAGCGGTTCAACACTTATATTCTCTAGCTTTGGAACTTTTAAGACTGCTTTAACTTTTAAATCATATGTGCTAGTAACAAGAATATTAAATCAAATGTAGTGATCCATATTCTGATGCGCCATTGATCATTCAAGGGTATTTTTTAAAATGAAAGATGGATGTTTCTGGAACTCCACCAAGATCTTTGGATCATGAAGTGAAATAAATCCTTAATAAGAAATTCCTCTAACAGAATACAGTGCTCGTTGGATTAACTAGGTCTAGAAGAAACGGAAAAAGAAGAGATGGTGGGTAAATAGCAGAGCTAAACCGGAACTGAGTATCTTAGTGGTTCTTCCTGCTGAATAAAGTTATACTGAAGGTAAAGAATAAAAAGTTATCTTTCATCTTACCCTTTCTTTTATCTTTGTATGTTAATAAAAAAGGATTCAAAGCCCCCAAAACAAAAAAATTACAAAATCCTATACAAAGTAGAGGTCTTGAGAAAGCAAACAGGCATATTTTACTCACAGGTGTCCCTACTAGCATGCATCTATCTTATCTGTGGGTGCTTCTTGGAAAAGGCTTACAATCTGAAGAAAGAAAAGTATACTGGACTGTGCAGAATGATCATGGAGGAAAACAAATTGCTTGTCATGTGTGACTACAAAAATACTTTCCACGCTTCTGTGAACTCCTTTTGAAAAACATTACTTGAGGAGGTACTTCAGTAAAAGGAAAAACAATGAATCCTAAGAAGAGGAAGATATGAGATTCAAAAAATTCTTCTAACTCAGTAGAGCACTGAAAAGAAACTAAGTTTTATGAAGTAAAACAGGAAGTCAGGACTTTTACAAAAATGCCTATAAGAAGTAAATGAATATATATTTACCAAATAGTAAGATGAATAATTACAATGATGGGAATAAAGATATATGTGTCCTTTTTTACAAGAAATAACAAAGATAATTAAAAGCTCTAGCAAATGCAAAAATCTGCACAGGAAAGTCACAATGTAAACATGGAACAGGCTGAAAAGTAGCATGACTCGAGAAACAGAAAGCAAGCGAAGCCAGACTTGATCTTGGCACTAGATGTTTGTCTTTCAAGCAATCCCTTCAAGCAACAGAATTACATTTCTTATTTCCATTTTGGTCCTTTATAAATAATATTTGCACAATCATAATATGTTCTATAACTTTTATTCATTTTAAAATGTTAGATACAAATTATAGAGTAAGCATTTCAAGATATAAGTATAGGTATAGAATAGAATGTAAACATAAACTTGAAAAGGTCAAATGAATGAGAAAGTTTACAGAGTTTAGAAGATAAAGGAAGAGCATTTCCAAATTTTCTTATCTTAAATAATGGGAGAACTATAGAAACAAAGATTATGTTACTCAAAATCAAAAAGATAACCAACAGAAGAAGTATTAGTAATCTTAAGAGCTAATAATTACAATAAAAAAATAAAATTATAATATCCACTAATAGAAAAATAACAATAATATGGACAATGCAAAAGTTTTTCAGCTTATAGGTAACATCTCAAGTAAATGAATCATAAAAAGGAGGTATAGTCATATTGTTCAAATATTGGAGGTAACAAAAGAACTAGAAATAAAAGCGTACTAAAAAAGTACTTCTGGGAGTAAATATCAGAGGTGGAGTAGAGGGTGGGAAAATTCATTTTATAATATTCTGTATTTTTTAACTTTCTTCTTTATCATATGGATATATTATTTTTATTATACAAAAAAAGGAAAAGCATTCCTGATAGCTGGTTTCGTATTTTCTTCAATATCCTGAAGTGCATTCTTACTAAGGATAAAATGAACATACCCCTGCAGGTAACATTGAAAGACGCAGCAATGCCAAATGAATGCTATAAGTAATATTGCAATGAGCAGCAGCATCAGAAATCCAAACAAGTCAACTGAAATGTAAAGAAATATATTTTAAACTAACAGATTAATAATTTCTTACATTTTCATCTTTTCTAGCATCACACAGTCTGATTCTTAAATACAAGTTCAGTTGTCACTGAAAATGCCTTGACATACATCACATACTCCAATAAAATTACTATTAACACAGCAGTCACTAACATTTAAAAATAATCTGGGTTGCTAAAAGGAGGTAACATTGTCTCCAGTTGGTAAACTGTTATGCCACTGGCTACTTTTTCCCTAACCTCCTTCCAGGCAATACCTCAGCAGATAAAATAGCAGATTCCTCGGGTTGCCTTTAAGTTTGTATACAGATGCACAGGATGCTTTGTTGTCTGAGTTTAGACAGTTCCTTATCAGAGAGACAACAAATGCTTGCTTGTAAACTTCCCCTCCTCCCTCCATGCTATGTGAAACTGTAAGGACCCAACATGAAATAGGAGACTAGGGTTCCCACTCACACTGAATTTATGAAGTGTTACTTGTTTATAAGCTCTTTGATGTAAACAATTCAGATTTAAATATACCTAATAAGATCTGAAGAAAACAGGGACTTGAGGGCAAAATTTATGTTTTTCACTTCAATTAAGAAAAAAAACATAGACAACTGGTTGTTCTAAATAGGATTTCCTTATATAGTTAGGGTTCTCCTGGAAAGCCTTTTAACTCTTTTTGAAAACTTCTTAAAAGGTTCTAATACATGTCCCTGCCTTAGCAGCTACCACCTAACAAACCAAAAATATAATAGTATAGATATAACTTAAAGATTCTTTGATGCTGGAGATTTGCTCAGCCCTAGGGAGTCATTGTTCTGAATGGAAATTCTCAGTATGAAATACATTAGCTGAGGAAATATAAGCAGTAGTTACGTTACTGGGCTCAGTACGTCCTCACCCCAGGACTAGCTTAAAAGAAACTCCTGGGGTTCCTAAAACAACACACCAATAACACAACCCACCTTTCTCTGGGTCATGGTTATCATTCATCAGAATAGAGATGAAATGTAAAGCATTTAACAACTGGTACAGTAAGGCACCCACCAATCAGAGTGAATGCTGACCTAGTAGAACCAACAGAGGATGGAAAGGACCCATATCAGCCTATATTAGGGAAAACATTGATAAACAAATTGGCTATTATTTTAATAAAACAAATAAAATAATTTCTAATCCTTCAAATACAGCAAATCACTAGTATTTGTGAGTCAATTTAAAAAATACGTACAAATTCTAATAGGGACAACTCACCTGTACAGTTCAACCAAAATACCAAACTTATCGAACACCCCAAACGCAAAAGACAAAACGTTTTGCAAGCCTGTTCTTCACTGCACCAAAAACACTGTATTTGGAAAGAAAAAAATAAAAGCAGTGTACAAGGATAACAATCACAATTCCTGTAAGTTTTTACTGCCAGTTCAATAAATAACAGTCATCGACATCATCAGCCGTCATCATCATCATCATCATTTTATTATTATTCGTGCTGTTGTAGGTGGTGTGCCCGGATCCCCCTTACCAGGCCTGTGCACCCAATCCCAGCTGCAGTGAGTGTTGGCTGTAAGCAGCTCAAGCCGCCCTCCTGGAGTTGTCCTCAGTGGATAGGAACCATCTTTCGCAAGAGGTAATGCTCCTACCCCTCCCCACCAGTAACTGACTGATGGATAGGGCTCCAAACAGCAGGCATCCTTGCCTGAAGGCAGGAACAACTGTGCTACGTGATTCCCCACCCCCCACCCCAAGGGCTGCCCCTGGTTCAGCCAAGTGTAGACTTTGGTTCAGCCAAGTGTAGACTTTAGCTGAGATCACAACTTTGCTTGGCTTGTGTCCCTTACATGCCCTGAGTCCCTCAGCTGAGGGGCAGTCACTCAAGAAATGGCATGTGCCTGCATCCTTTCCTCAGGCTCTGTATTTAGGGAACTAAACCTGAGACACCACTCACAAAATAGTAGTAAGGACTTCGGCACACAGGACTTTATCTCTCTCTCTCCAATGTTCTTTCCCGTTCCCCTTGTCCACAGCACCCACTCTTTCCTCTGTTACATGTGGGCCAATGGTGCTGTTAATCAGCCTCACCTCTTCCCCCTCCCTCTTCCTGCTCACAAGTGGTCAGATAATCATGTGGAAATCAGAAAATGGAATTGTCAGCCCCTTGCTGAAGTAAGCAAAATCTAGGTACAAAGGTGGAAACCATTGTGGGAGATAAGACTAGAACCTGGATAAGTCATGAAAATGAGGACAAAGTAGTAAAAAGGGCTGTTACTTACATAGGGCTTACCATGTGACAGGCACCATTTTGAGTCCCTTTTATGTACTAAGTCATTTCATCCTCAGGACAATCATTTCATCCTACCTGTGAGCTAGGTACTATTGTGACCACTTTATAGATGAAGACAATAAGCCACCAAGCGGTCAAATGACTTATGTGAGATTACACACGCCTAGTAAACAGGGGAGCTGGAGTTCTCACCTTATCACCGTGGTTATGTGCTCGTAACCAGCCTATAAGACTGATTTCAGACCTCTCTCAGTCACTCTGGCCGTACATCGGGAGACCAGCAGAGGTAATGACTCAGCCCTGAGACACAGCCTGAGAGCAGAAGGTATTCACAGGCCAGTTTTTGCTTTATGCACACCAAGACCAAAGGTCAAACGAAGCCATTTAGGTAAGTAAGAGACTGAAGCCAGTGTGGACAAATGCATCCTGTCCTTTTTAATTGATGTATCAGGTTGTTATGTTTGGTTTGCATCTAGCAGGTTTTTAAGGGAGATGAATTTTCAGAAGCAACCTGAACCTGTCAGAGGAGCTTGTGGTTCCTCAGCACTGAGCTGAATCCCAGGCCCCAGTCACCAAGTTCACAACAGATGAGATTCTAAAGCAGTGCCGTCCTCAGTAGAAACATTCTCTCCTGCGCCTCCCTCTGAGGGCTCAGGATGGGGGCTCAGAAAATAAAGGAAAAGAGAGCCCCTGCACAGCTTAAGCCTGGGGCAGCCTCGTGACTCACTGGGCCAGGGAGACTCCACAGAACATCTGCACATTATCCCAACTCTCTGAGTTTCCAGACCTAGAGCTGGGGCTGGGGAGGCAGGGAGGGCAATAACTGACAATGACTTTGGTAAGTACAATTTTAGTTGAGCGTTAGTTGCATTATTTTGCAGGAACATTTTTTTTAAATGTAGGCATAGCGAAAATAAAATGTGCATGTCCTGAAAGGTAAGGATAGAATACAGTAGACTAAGGAAGTACCTTTTCTGACTCTCTGTCTGCCCTGCTCAAGTAGCATCCTTCTCCCTCTGGGAGCCTTCTCTCTTTTGTGGGCTTCTTCCCCCAGCCCCACGTAGCTCTGCAGCTGTCAGCCAGCTTGGCCCACCTACCACTTTCCCATCACTGAACTCACTGGGCCCAGGTGGAGGCACTCAGGGAAGCCCAGCCTGCTGGCCCAGTAACTAATGCTGAGCTGGGCATAATTCACAAACCCAGCCAATCAGAATCTTCTCTGGAGTTGTATACAGGCTCTGGGAGAGATCTACTGGGAGCCAGCTTCTTCCCCAGCTTTGTGGAGAATGTCCATTTGCTGTAGAAGAGAATGAGGTCAATGCACAGGGAGGCAAGACAGGGAGACCAGGGGAGAGAGAGAAAGAAGGAACAACACGCTTTAGGATTCAGCTGTGTGTGAAGCCAAGGCCACTCCTGGGCTTCCCAATTCTGCGAGTCAGAAATTCCCCTTTTATTACATTCATAAGTGGGGTCTCTGTCACTTAGCCCAAAAATGTTTGACTACTAGCTTAACTAAATCTAAAAGTCTTCAAAGAGCAGAACTTCACATTACCCAGAGGAAAAGAATAATATATTCAACATCCCTAAATTGGTAATTCATAATTAAAGACAAACTGCATGGATGTTTTCTTGTAGTTTAAGAAGATTGTCCATATAAATACAAAGCCATGCCTACCTCAGCCCCTTCTGAGAAGTCAGCTAAAAGGCTTTAGAATGATAATTAATATTGTTCTATAGGAAAACTAGAGTATTTGTTCTGGGGTAGAACTGTTAATAAGTTTAGACATCAAAATTGATGTTTTTATAAGCTAATTTCATTAAAATGAAAAAATAGAGAAAGGGGGAGGTACATAATAATATTTAATAGTTCGTTAACGTTATAAAAGATTTAATATTATACTTCAAAACATATCATACTAAGTAAGTACAATACGTGCAAAGGGTGTTTTAAAGTAATGGACATAGAAAGGACCTAAAGCGCATTTCCTAATCATTTATGGGCAAATGGCAGTTACACAGATATATAGAGCGCTATTTTTCCTTTGTTTGGCATGTACAATATGTACAGCCTGCAAAACACAAGTCTAAAAGCAAGAATATTATATTCAAAAGGACTGGAACAGATATAAAATGTAACTGAAGTTTGTAAGAGAAAGTATTCACTTCTGGCTGGTCTGACTAGGTCAGATTTCTTTCAGGGAACAGGCAGAACTCGGTCTGAGCCTGTAGCTGAGCCTGTAGGGTTAGGTAAGGCCTGTCCAGGAAAGAGATGGTCTTAGACACACAAGCCATGGCAGAATGAAAGAACAGTGTCCACCGCAGCAGGAGTGAAAATCTGTTGTGGTGGACCTTTGTGGATTTATTTGGAAGGTCAATTTCCCTCAGACTGGCATGGGTTTGGAATGCCAGGCTATGGAGTTTTTGTTTTAACAATAAAGAGTCAACTAAATTATTTTGAGCTGACAGGTGACATAATGAAAGTCCTAATTGATGATAATGAATAAAGTATCAAGAGGGACTGGAGGGACTGAAGGCTGGGAAGCCTAGGATTGTTCCAGTTGCAAGAAAAAACTGGAGGGACTGATAGGGCTTGGTGAACAGCAGGTAGTGAAAAAGTAAGAACAAGGAGCCAAAGATTTTGAAAATTATGTTTGGGTGCATGCTGCCAGAAGTAAAGAAGTCAATAAAAAATGCTTCTTTGCGGAAGAAAAATGATAGATTTAGTTGTAGAAAATTTGAACTTGAGACAAGGGAAAAACATCAATCAAGAACTATGTCACCCTGAGGCCCAGGGGCTATTAGGTCTGGGAATATGAATTTGGGGTTTTGTTGTGCAGGTACTAGCGGAAGTCATGGCAGTAGGTGAGGTGGCACAGGGGTGAGTAGTGTGGTAGCACGAAGATTTTTGAATTCTTAGAAGGGGTATACAGAACTCTTTGGAGTATGAGGAAAGATGAGGAACAGGAGCTGGTGAAGCAGATGAAGAGGTGAAGGAAAGAAGCAGGCAGGAGAACACCTAAAGTCCAGATGCTGTTCCCATAAGGAGTGACTAATTTGAAAGGTCATTGCATTAGGCTATGGAGAGTCTTTTGTGAGCTCTAGATCAGCATGCTAAGGATTAAATCAAGGGGTTAAGGTAGCAAAGGTAGCATAAGAACTTTAGCTGCTAGAAAGAAACAAGATTTTCTTTTCATTTCATCTGAACTGATAAGAAAGGGGCTGATGCAGAGAACTAGGCTGAATTTGTCACAGAGGGAACAAGGAAATGAGAAAGGTTCTGAGTTTGTGAATGTGTCTCTGAGCATGATGCATGTGTGGAGGTAAAGACTTGGGGGTTAACCTTAGAACTGAAAATCGACTTCCTAGGGGAAAATGAGTGTAAGAGAATACAAATGGAATTGGTTCAGAAGAAAAAGGAGGGAACTTGAACCTGACGGATGACCTTAAACTTCTCAAGGAAAATCAAGCTCCAGAAGGATTGTCATGCCGAGAGCAATTAAGGTGTTGGGAATAGTTGCCTTGGAGAAGAACCCAGGCAACTAGTCCTCCAATTTTTTTCAGCTGAGAGACACTTGACAGGTGATAACAACATGGTCGCTGTCATATCCAAATTCAAATCCATGACCCTGTCCACTCTCCCTTACTCTATGCCCTAGCACACACCCACACACATTTTTCAGAAGAATAAATATCAAACGGGCATCCTTGTGAGGTTGGAGGTATGGCACTTACAAATGCATTTTACAAGCCCGTGAATAATGGTCACTTCCTGCAAAGTGTCATAGATGAGGCAGGCTGTGGGAGATTCAATAAAACCCCACCAGGCTAGCTGTAACTTCATTCCTTGCTGTCTGAACCAATAATCCGTATCAAGATGCAATGAATGAGAAAGATGTGATTAATTGAGAAAATATGTACTCTAATGCATTTTTAAGTTAGTTGCAAAACTCAGTCTCTTAACCGTCATTAGCACACAAAAAAAATTACTTACAACAAATCTCATCATTGTGACACCATAATTGAAATCTATCACTCCAAGGAATCAACAGTGACACATAATGATTCTGAACAAAAACAAAAGCTGAAAGCTCACTAAGTTTCTTTTTTTTAATGTGATTTTTTAAAGATTTTATTTATTTATTATTAGAGAGGGAAGGGAGGGAGAAAAAGAGAGAAAGAGAGAGAAACATCAATGTGCAGTTGCTGGGAGCCATGGCCTGCAACCCAGGCATGTGCCCTGACTGGGAATTGAACCTACGATGCCTCATTCACAGCCCATGCTCAATCCACTGAGCTACATCAGCCAGGACTTGAAAGTTCACTGAGTTTTTAGTTAGCATGATTTTATTTCTAGGAGAAAAGAAAATATCAAGAAAAATATGCTTTTCATACGTTGTATTAATGAAATGTGTATTGGGGTAGAACTGTAACTTAGTTGCTTTTAATGGATTTGCTTTCTGTAAGAATGTTTTCTAACTCTAGGAAGGCCAGTCACATACAATTGGATCACTAGGAAATATTTTTATGATAGAATCTGAGGAAGATGCCCTTGTACTTGAGAAAGATAAGCATGTTATCATTCAAACTGGAATATTTGGGGAGATGAAAAGGAGTTGGTACACTCTCTATCTATCTATATATCTATCTGTCTCTATATATCCATATACACACACACTGTTGGGCAATATAAGTTTATAGTTGTGCGCATGCAAAACTGAATTTATTCTTGTATTCTTGTATTATTAATCATTGTATTATTTTCCATACAAAGTGAGATATTTGCAAGTAAAATGATACAGTATATCATTTTTGCTTTAGAACAATCCATTTTGGAGGAGAGGGCACATATGAAATAAGATTAGCTAAGATGGATCTTGGGAGGGTATAAAGTTTTACTATACTGTTTTCGTGCATGAATATTTCTATTGTAACAAACAAGGAAAGGTGTCTATCAAGTATCAAGTAAACAGCTGTGTGAAGTCACAAGAAGGAAAGGAGTTCGTATAAGAAGGCTTCAAAAATGAGGGATTAAAGAGCTAGAGAATTTTCTTGTCTTGTTGAGGCCAAAAAGTATATACAGTGTAAGGGGATGAGAATGCAGGAGTCATTGTGGATACGCAGAGTACAGGGTGTGGCCTTGGAAATGACTTCCTAATGCACAGAGCTGAGGAAGTTGGGACACAGCAGGACCGAGTATGTCAGGGCCATTGCCAAGTATGGAAAGCACATTAGATTGTGGCAGGAATTGAGTAGAGAAGTCCAAGAGCCCTGAGCCCAAGTCTCCATTGAAGCAGAGGAATGTTCTAGATGAAGATAAGTAGGGGCACAGAGTGGTCCATCCAGCTCATTATGACAGATAGCAATGACTAGAGTGTGCCCTTTTCTAATTAGTATTTTGTGTCACTCTGTCTATGGTGTTAATTTTCAGTTCTCCAATACTTGTTAAAATAGAATGGTTTTGGCTGGGGAGCCGGGGCGGGGGGGGCGTGCTGCCAAGCTCTCCATAACGCCATTTACCTCATTACAGCATTTCTGCTTTTTTCCAAATCTGAAGTGAAGAATAATGGTGCCAGACACTTAATCATCAGAGAAGGGGTGTTTGCTATTGTACATTGTGGTTAAAGAGCAGTATGTCATCCTTTCTAGTCTTCAGGGGATAGACTATCAATAAAATTTTCACTGTATCTCAAAAGGCTTATCTTCTTCCCTGATGCAGAAAAAATTCTTCCCAAAGCCAAGGTCACTATGATCTTTTCCATGCAAAAAAATTGTTTTGTTTTTGAAGCATAATTTTTTAGAAGGGAGCACATGTTCGTACTAAATTGTTTCTTGTTTATTTCTAGATCCTTGAAGAACGGTTTGAAATGTAGAAATACATCTTGATTGCTACTAGCCATTCATACAACAGAAATTGTGTAAAACGAAGTTTAGCATGCTTTTTGAACTGCGGCTGTAAATTATGTGGCTTTATAACATCCCCAAGATAATATCCTCATATTAAAGTTAACTAACTTACTTTTCTATCTTCTGTGCACAATTGACAATTTTTCTTTAATGAACATCCTACAAGAAAAAATATTAAGTACAAAAATCTAAATACAAGTCTGTTTATTGCTCAAGAGTATATAAAAGTTCATTTCAGTTAGCCATTCCTGTTTCTTAGCATATTTATCCATATCCAGCATTTTCCTTCATTATTTTCATGTATCTAGAAAATGTTCCCATTGGTGCTATTTAAATCTTAACTCTTTATTTTCTCCTATTACTTGGAAAATTAAGAAATGGCACTATCCAGCTTTGATTAGCCGAGTAAGTTCTAAAAAAACGGCTTCTAAAAAATATAAGAAAAAAATGCACAATATCACTGTACATTTAAAACATCATACTTTAAAAATCTCTTTTAATAATTCTTTTGTTGCCCAGGCTGGTATAGCTCAGTGGATTGAGCACAGGCAGCGTACCAAAGGGTCACAGGTTCAATTCCCAGTCAGGGCATATGCTTGGGTTGTGGGCCAGGTCCCCAGTGGAGACCATGTAAGAGGCAACCACACAATGAAGTTTCTCTCTCACTCTTAAAAAAATAAAAAATAAAATAATTCTTTTGTTATTGAGCATGGTTTTACTAAGATAGACCTAGTTAACTATCTTTATGGAGTTATAAAAGTGATACAAGTTCAATATAAGAAATAAATATATATCAAAAATAAAAAATGAACTGAAACTCTACCATACAGAAAAAACTTTGATTCTTCACTTTACATTAAGCAAATGAGTTCTATGATCTGAAGTTAGGTTTTGCCATCATCCCGGATGGCTCTGGCCATGAACTCCTAAACTGCAATGTTCTGTTCTCTGACTAGCACCTTCTTTCCTCTCTCACATGCATTTTGACATCACTAAGCTCTCAAATATAAATGAATTAAAGGCCTAGGGATCCAAGCAACCTGCTTTGGGGGAGGTCTCACTTGATCTGGGGTCATTTGCAAAGTCCTGCAGTTGCCTGTGTCAAAGGCCTACCACTCAGAGCTCTACCAGGGATGGAGGTGGGGAGCTCAGTGAGGGGTCAGAACCCCCTTTTCAGTTTTTGTAAGTGAAGGAATCACGTCTAAGAAACCATATCCTTGTTGGAAAGTTTTATGCAAGCATGAAGGGGAAGCTGCCCCAGACTGGGGAGCAATGCTCAGGAGAGGCCTAAGACTGGCTGAATCAGGGTTTTCCTCACAAAAGGAAGCTGTTTCCTCAGCAACAATGAACAGGGCTGGTCAGCCCCAGAACTGTCTGTGTTATCTATGATTCTTGACTTGCTTTGTTGACACCCTTTTTGTTCTGCCTCAAGCATTTTAATAAGATATTTTGAAAAAAATCTGGTATGACTCCAGTTTGCTAGGGAACAAAGGGGAGGATGTGTTTCTCTGTGTGGCCTGTGATTTTAGGCACTGTGGTGAGGGGGGCAGGGGGTGGCTACAGGGCAGGATGGTGCTAGATCACTGTTCCTTTTGGAGTGCGTGACCAAGAGAGAAACCAATGGGGAAGGTGACCCCAGAGGAAACCAGCTGAGCCTCTTACCTCAGTCTCTCCCCACTCCCATGCTCCCAAAGCTACGAGCTTGGGTTTGGCTTTAGTAAGAAGACAGACTCTGTAACAGATATTAACATGTCCGTAGACTAGAAATTGGACAGCACTAATTATTCCATCTCACAGCCTTCGTAAAAATGGCAATTTTGGCTTTACAGGGCATTTTTCCAAGTCATTCAAATTTTGCCCTTCCATCTATACAGTTAATTCAGGATTCTAAAGACCTTACTTCCAAGCCCATGAGTTCACCTCAGCATGATTTTGAATGCTTCAAAATTTCTTCAGTTGGGGAGGAGAACCAAGGGAAGAATCTAAACCAAAGTAATTATTTCTTAAGATAAGACCCAAATTAAGCAATTGTTACCTCAGAACTTAAAACACAGACTGGTTATGGCACTGAGTGAAGTCTGATTAGGGCAAAAACCAACAGTGTATTATTCACAGCCAAAAGCTTATGAGCTGTATAGATCGTGGGAAAAGTGAGGGGACAGACCTCCTTTCCCAAATTTAAAACTATTTAAACCCACTGTTTTCATTTCAGGTAAGGCAAATTCATTCAAGCCCAGTTTAACTGTATTTTACCCAAATCATCAGGAGCCTTTAAATATGTTTTCTCGCCAACACTGGAACAGCAGTTTTACAGATGAAAACGTCAGCCTACCAGGTTTGCACGACCAGAGTTAGTAGGGCGGCAGTGGCGCTGGGGCACCAGCCTCTGTCTCGAGAGGGCTCACCGTCATCATCCACAGCTTTTGGTCTCAGCTTGCCCCTGTGCCTGGACACTTGGGAATAACCGTTCTCTGAGAAGCTGATGAGCAGTTGGATGAGAAAGATAGAGACGAAAATGGGCAGGAGGATTTGGCCACAAACCCGCAGGGAGCACATGGCTGCTCAGGCCTGGGGTCCACAAGTCCCCAGCCAGTGCGACCGTGAGGGGCACCTGGCACTGGGGTGCGCCGGCGGACCCCGCTCAGGGACTGTGATCTGCTGCAGCCCTGGGTCCTGAGGCAGCGCCTTCCAAGTCTTGGACCCCAGAATAATTCACAGAACCTTAGAACTCCTAATATTCTAGCCAGAACACAGAATGTTCATAATGCAATCCCCGTGGGCACAAGGCTTGGGCTTCCTAGGGCCCTGATCACTAGGTACAACCGGGAACTGTTCATCCACTGGACATTGATTGATCCTTGCTATACCGCTGTTTTCGGAAAAAGGCCTGGAATGTAATTTTCACCACTCAGTAAATGTGTAAAGCATGGCACTTTTCTGTCCTCCTTTCCTTGGATGTAAATGAACCTACCCTGCCCCCGACTCCCACCCTGTGAGGATGTTGTATGATAAACTGGAGAGGTCCTGAAGCTCTATACATCCTTGATCTTGTCCTTGACTAGTCTGGCCCTGTGGCATGCTCTAACCAGTTTCCCAAAATATGGTGTATTTTAGGTATATAGATGAATATTTTTTAATTTTCATAGCTATGAATATAATTAGTAGTTATAATTAAATAGTGGCAACAATATAAAGTTTCAGAACTATAATAGTAGTACATGATTTAAAGGATACATGGTGCAGGTGGTTGCAGAATGACTAAAATTTGAGCAATGTTGCCCCAACGTGGGGTTGGGGGGTGGGTGGGTCAGGAAATGGAAACTTGTCTTTGACTGGGGCCTATCTTGTTTTGTTTCTCAAAAATGAAGAGTGCAATTGTCTGTGACATTCCTGGTATATTGCTCTCAACTGCAGCCTGAGGGCTATGGAGGTAGTACTGATGATAAAGATGGAGAAAGGGATGGCTATGGATAGTTCCAGATGGCTCTTTCCTTCCCTGTTTGCAGTGCAGGTGAGAGTTAGCAACTGTAACAGGAAAAGTGCTCTTACAAACAGAGGAGAAAAGGACCCCCCTAAAAAGGGAAAACAGAAGAGGGATGTGAAGAGGCCATCTACAGAAATGCAAATCCAAGTAGCCAATGAATATGCTAAAAATGAGTAGCACTTTGTACCCATCTGGGCAGCAAAAAACTTGAAACAAAGCTAGCACATGATGCTGGTGAAGATGTAGGAAAAAATACCATTACAACTTTTGGTGGACAAATTGTTATAGTGTCCTTGGAAAACAAACTGGCAGCAGCCATCAATATCATATATATATATTCTTTTTTTTCCTGTTTTGTTTTTTAATTATATTTTATTGACTATGCTATTAACAGTTGCCCCAATTGTCCCTCCTTTGTCCCCCTCCATCCAGCATTCCCCACTCCCTCAGGGCGGTCCTCACACTTTTGTTCATGTCCCTGGGTCTTGCATGTAAATTCTTTGGCTACTCCATTTCCTACACTGTACTTTACATCCCCATGGCTATTCTGTGTCTACTAATGTGTACTTCTTAATCCCTCACCTCTTACCCATTCCCCCACACTCTCCTCCCATCTGGCAACCATCAAAATATTCTCTGTACCCATGATTCTGTCTCTGTTCTTGTTTCCTTAGTTTGTTTTTAAGTTTCAATTGTTGATAAATACATATTGCCATTTTACCGTTCATAGTTTTGATCTTCTTCTTTTTCTTAAATAAATCCCTTTAACATTTCATATAATAGGTTGGTGGCAATGAACTCCTTTAGTTTTTTTCTTGTCTGGGAAGGTCCTCATCTGCCCTTTGATTCTAAATGATGGCTTGGCTGTGTAGAGCAATCTTGGCTGTAGGTCCCTGCTTTTCATGACTTTGAATATGTCTTGCCAGTCCCTTCTAACCTCCAAAGTTTCTTTTGAGAAATCAGCTGACAGTCTTATGGGAACTCACATGTAGGCAAAAAACTGCTTTTTTCTTGCTGCTTTTATGATTCTCCCCTTATCTTTAACCTTTGGGATTTTAATTATGATGTGTCTTGGAGTGGGCCTGTTTGCATCCATCTTGTTTGGGACTCTGCTTCCTGGACTTTGCATGTCTATTTCCTTCATCAAGTAGGGCAGTTTGCTTTCATTATTTTTTCAAATAGATTTGGAATTTCTTGCTCTTTCTCTCCTCCTGCTGGGACCCCATGATAGGAATGTTGAAACACTTGAAGTTATCCCAGAGGCTGCTTACACTATCCTCATTTTTTTGGAACTTTTTTCTTCTTGTTGTTCTGATTGATTGTTTTTTGCTTCCTTAAATTCCAAACCATTGATTTGATTCTCAGCTTCATCCACTCTACTGTTGTTTCCCTGTAAATTGTTCTTTATTGCAATTAGTGAATCCTTCATTTCTGACTGGGTCTTTTTTATGCTGTTGATGTCTTCATTAAGTTCCTTGAGCATCCTTATTACCAGTGTTTTCAGATCTGCATCTGATAGATTGTTTATCTTCCTTTTGTTTAGTTCTTTTTCTGGAGGTTTGATCTGTTCTCATTGGGGCCATGTTCCTTTGTCTCCTCATTTTGGCAGCCTCCCTCTGTTTGTTTCTATGTATTAGGTAGAGCTGCTATGACTCTCTGTCTTGGTAATGTGGCCTAATATAGTAGGTGTCCTGTAGGGTTCAGTGGCACAGCTTCCCATGTCACCCAAAGCTGGGCAATTGAGGTGTGCCCTACATGTGGGCTGAGTATACCCTCCTCTTATAGTTCAGTCTTGGTTGCTCAGTTGGAAGGTAAATGGGAGGGATTTACCTATGCCAATCAGTTGCAAGGCCAGGCTGTGACCAATGAACACCAACCTGCACTCTCCATGGAGGATCGTCTGTGCAGGGGCAGGGTGATGGTGTTCCAATGTGGTCTGTAGCTCTCTACTGGGTGCACATGCTCTGGGGTTTCTCAGGTGGTGCAGGTCACAGTCAGCCCCCACCTGTGTTTTACCTAGGGCCATCCTGCATGAACTACAAAGCAATCTGCAGATGGCTGCTACTTGTGCTGGGCTTAGAGATTCCCAGGTAAAGCCAAGCTATGAACCTAGGCTGGCTGCTGCTAGTGCCAGGCCTGGGGCCACTTAGCAAGAGGTATGGGGGCTGGAGGCTTGCAGAGGCCAGCTGTTGCTAGTTTGAGAGAATTTAAGATTTTATGAAGCATGAGCCAAGACCATCCATTCATATGCAAAAGCCACTGTTAACATATGTTGGGTGGGGTGGGGCCTCAGGAAACTTTAGGGTGGGGAAAACAGTGTACACCAGGTTGATGGAGTCTCAGATATGGCACCTACATGTGGCTCTGTGGCTCTGTGTGGGGAAGGTTCAGAAAAGGAACAATGGCCTCTGCCCACGGTTCTGTCTAGGAGAAAGCTGTTTCCCAGCTCTTGCCTTGATGCCAGACACTTCAGTTCCTCTGTATATTCTATTGATGCCTTTCAAGTTGCTGCTCTGGTGCTGGACCTCAGAGGGCATGAGTCTGGGTAAGTTTGTGTATGGATTATTTAAGAGGAACTGCTTGGGACTCCAGAAGTCTGTTCCACCAACACAATCCCTACTGGTTTTTGCAGCCAGAAGTTATGGAAACTTACCTTCCTGGCACTGGAACCCTGGGCTGGGGGGCCTGGTATGAGACTGGGGCTATTCAGTCCCAAGATATTTCTTTCTGAATTTTTATCCACCACACAGGGTGTAGGACCAGCCCATTCAGAAGTCTGAATGGATATGGTTTCTTTAGTTCCATCATTGTCAGACTTCCATTCAACTAGATTTCTGATGGTTTTGAGTGATGGTTATTTTACAGTTTAGTTGTAATTTTGATGTGATTGTGTGAGGAGGCAAGCCATGTTTACCTATGCCTCCATCTTGACTATAAATTAAATATATATATGTTCTTTATGTGCATTTTTGTTTGGGAATCTGCCCTATACCACTTCTCAATTCTCATAGAGTAAATGGGGCTCCAATACCTACCCTGGGAGTGGAGCTTGAAAACTAGACATGAACAAGTCAGAACATGGCATTCATCTGGCTATCATGACTGTGTCAAAGGTAGGTACATGACCTAAACTGGTCCAATCCAAATCAGTCTCAGGGCTTTTGCAGGAATGCTGAGACAAAGATGCTTTCTCTGATTTGATCTGGAAAGATTTAATCCCCATAGCTGCTAAAAGCCATCTTGAGACCATGCAGACTATGACAGTGAAAATGCCCTGCTCAGAGCATAATTGACTGATGGCCTCAGCTGTTGTCCTTCAGATTCTTCCATCATATTAGTGCCAAGGCCATGCTTCCTACAGGCTGCTCCTGTCCAAGACTAAACATGGCAGGGATACTAATGCAGGATGCCTCCAATGGAAGATTTTGGCTTCAGGACTGCCCTTCAGTCTGCAACTTTCTCAGAACTGGGCTGTACTTTTAAGTGCTACCAAACAAATCCTCCTTTTTCCTCCTTTACAGGATTCATGCCTTTATTGCTGTGTGAAGTTTCTCCTCACCTTCACTAATTCCCTCCCCTTTATCTTTCCCAATTGTTTCCCCAATAAACCTCTTATAATCTCATCTTGGTAGCTAATTTTTGAAGGATTAAAACTAACACAATGGCACTGGAATTGTTCTCAGAAAACAAGCAGTTAGATAAGATTTGAGACCCATACATTGACTATCCAATGGGTAAAGAAGATGCCATCTTGAGCAGTCTGTTGAGTATGGATAGTCCCTGAAAAGAGATGACAGTTGAAGTGCTAAAAATTTCATTGGTGGTGAAATATTTTCCACTTAGGAAGATGAACTAGTAAAAAAATTCCCTGGTAGGTATAAAACTTCAATCATTTAAAGAATAGGGTAGCAGTACCTATAATAACAACAAAGTTAGTTATAGAATTGTATTGATGCCCTGCACAGGGGTAATGAGAAAAAGAGGGCCACTAGCAGTCAAAGACTAAGTGTGAAATTAGAGGGCCTCTTTGGTAGCCCCCATCCACTGTCATGGAAGAATGGACAAAGCTAAGCAGCAGACTGAGGATCTGATAGTTAGAGAGCTCCAAGAACATTTACATGCCATCAGGAATGTGTTAGGAAGAAGCATACTGGTGTCACCAAGAAATTCAGTGATGGCTCTCCAATGCAGGCCAAGGCTGGGAGTAGGAACAGTCATGGACCTGGGCTTGGTAATATCCAATTGGAATGATAGAGCCCCCAAAGTAATAATGGTCAGGTAGTGGTCCTTAAGTGCAAGAAGCCAGAAGGCCACAATTGGCATAACAGCCTCCAAAGTCAGAGGGGCAGCCAGTGGGGGTTTGACCCATGGTGGAGCAAAATGGAGAGGCAGTCCGCAAAGTGCTGTTCAACATCCACAAGAAAAGGACAAGAATGGATGAGCAGGAGGCTGAGGCAATAGCCCCCCTAAAAAGTCATGATCCCTTCCACAGTTCCCAAATTAAAGCCAATTTTCAAATCCAGAACCCATTGACTGAAGAGATGTCCACATTTTAGAAGGGACTCCACAATACTGCCTCAAAAATATACTATAATGATTCTCACAGTCCTTCCCCAAAGGGACTCATAACCATTTACTAGGGTGACTGTACACTGGGAAAAGAGGACTGCCCAACCTTTTGAGGACTTTTGGACACCAAGCGTGAGTGGACACTGCTACATGAAGACCCAAAGCACCACCCTGTCTAATCCTGTCTTGGCATCTGCTTCTCAGAGACTGCGCTGAATAAGGGAATAGCCAGCATGAGAATTGCATCATTTCAGAGGAAACAGGTTCCTGCCAATCTATCTGGCCACTGGATCAGACAATCCCTGGAGTCAAATTGTTCTACTCTGAGTTCATAATTCCCCCTTTGCTTAAGCCAGTGGGAGTTATGTGTTTTATCTCTTGAGCATTCCTTGACAACCACAGATCAAGACTCGTCAGAGGAAGGAAAAATGGTGGCAACGTTTGTGTTAGTAGTTCTTAAGCAAGGTCCCTGTGTTCCTTCCTAGAGTTGATCTGAATACCTGCAATGAAGAAGGAGACTATGTAAGTCTACAAGTCCCATGTATAAAGCTCCTTTGTTCTGAAACCAAGCTTGCACCCTTGCTCTTTTCTATCTAGATACAATTTACATATATGTATTCATATACTTATTACACATATGCACACAAAATAAACAAAAGTTCTCTATCCAAATTAATAAATAATAAAGGGAAAGTTTTTTACATTTTTCCAAATTAAGAACAGTAGATTATGATAGCTGTCTGGTACAGAAGACCCTTAATTTCTGGAGCAGAATAGTAGGGGAGATCAGGACACTCCCTCAGAGTATCACAGTAGTAAAAGAGAAAACCACAGGCCCAAATGGCGTCACTTGCGCTAAAGCCCATGATACTGAACCTAGATTTCATACCTGACCTAATTGCTGTTTCAACCTCTGCCAGAAATACACACTTAATTAACCAGTCTGGAATTTTCTGGTCAACACCAATGAGGTCATCTGTCTCATGGCCCTTTCCACCCCCATAGTGAGAAGAGGCAACCTGCATGATAAAAATCCTTGCAGTTCTCTCTGCAACCCCCAATCTGTCCTGATCTAAAAATAATTTTTTATTTTCTTTGGTTAACAGCTCCCTTGCCTCATCCTTCCCATAAAAACTTTCTGTTTTGTGCACCTCTTGGAGCATACTTCTACTTACTACATGAGACTGCTGCCTGATTCATGAATCATTTAATAAAGCCAATTAGATCTTCAAATCTACTTGGTTGAATTTTGTTCTTTAACACTCTGCTGTGCCTACTGATCCCTCCCCTGGCCCAAAGGTATGCATATACCTCACTAGTCCTGAATCTATTCAGGTGATGGCAACATGCGACCTCAGGCAGCACCTTGGGAAAGTGATGTTACCACTCATGAAGCCTGAAAACCCTTAGATTGACCTCAGTCTCTTGGTACCTGGTGAGTGAGGTTTCATTCTTTATCAAAAGTACCATCTCACCCTGGCCAAATGGCTCAGCTGGTTGGAGCATCATCCCATACACCAAAATGTTGTGGGTTTGATTCCCAGTCAGGGCATGAACCTAGGTGGCAGTTTTGATCCCTGGTCGGCATGTGTGTGGGAAGCAACTGATCAATGTTTCTCTCTCACATCTCTCTCTCTCTCTCTCTCTCTCTCTCTCTCTCTCTCTCTCTTTTTCTTTGCTCTCTCTTTCTCCTTCTGTTTCTAAAATCAGTGAACATATCCTCAGTGAGGATTTTTTTAAAAAAGTACTATCTTGCCTAGAGAGGTAGCCCCAACTCTGGCTGACTTGGAACCAGCAGTCTCACACACTCAATAATAAGTGCCACTATTCATCAGCCACCCAAAGCACTCTTAGATGATGACCTTGTTTACTACCAGAAAAAATGGAACCAGTCAGAAGGACACTGACTTAGTCCCCAGCCCCACATTCACCACAGCATCTACACTCACATTCTCTGCTTTCCTGCCTGTAACTACAAAGGAGCTTTTCATCCTTCTACTCAAAGGCAAACCCGACCCAAGGACTGGATCCCACCTTCCTCGTCTTTTCAACAGCACGGCACCAGCAACGCTCCTCTCATTCTTCTTCAGCATCATTTGTTTTTTAGACTCTATTGCATCATTCTCAATAGTATCAGTATGCTGTTATTGGTCCTGTCTTTTAAAATACATACAAACCTTGTCCTAACACTGCCTCCTTAGCTAGATATCACCTTATTTTCCCCTTAGAAGAAAATTTCCCAAGAGTAGTCTATATTCATTGACTTTCATTTTCATCCAATTGTCTCTTTAATTAAATCTATACCCCAAAATCATTTGTCGTCTTAGTTCTGGGCTCATATTTCAGTTTCTTTCTGGAAATCTCTGCTTAAATGTTCTTCGGACACCTTAAATTCAGCATGCCCAAAGTCAGAGTCATATTCCCCATCAAACTGGTACTTACTCCTGTATTGCTAATTTGACTCATAACACCAATATCCATCCAGTCACCTAAGAGAACAGCTTCAAAGTCACTCCTCATTTCAAGTTTTAGAACAAACTCTTAGCCCTCTCCTATTCTAACAGGCATTTAATATTTATTATTATCCTTTAGCCACACACACAAATACTTTCTTTCATTGTCTCAATCACTTGTTCTAGTCTTTGTGGATTATTGTCCATCGGTTAGTGCATATGTCTTCATAATAACAATACCACAGGCCGGTGGCTTACACAACAGAAGTTTGTTTCTCACAGTTCTGGAGGCTGGAAGTCCGAGTTCAGGTGCCAGCAGGGTTGGTTTCCCCCGAGGCCCCTTTCCATGGTTTATAGACAGCCCCCTTCCCACTGACCTGCCTTTCCTTTGTGGTACACACCGCTGGTGTCTCTTCCTCTTCCCATAAAGACACCAGGTCACTGGATTAGGGCTCTACCCTTAAGATCTCTTTAACCTAAATTGCCCCCTCAAAGGCCCTATCTCCAAAACAGTCAGGTTGGGGTTTAAGGATTCAACAGAAGTCACCTCATTAACATAACAAAAGAAAACTTAAAGTTTTCAGAAACAAGCACCAAGACCAACTACATGTTTCTTATTACAAATCACAATGCAATGGTCCCCCCTTTTCCACGGAAAACAAACTCCAAGATCCTGCACTTGCCGGAGACTGGATGACGTTGAGCCCTAGAGATACTACGCTTTTCCTGTGCACGTGAATAATTGAAACAGAGAAACCAGGGGTAAGTGTAACTTACCACAACACCCAGCAGACTCAAGAAAAGAACAATGCACAGCCCTAAATGACTGACATGACTGCTGATGCCATCTGTTGGTGGCAGCAAAAATGACATGTTTTGAGTCTGGATAATTGCTTTGTTCTGCTCTATCCAAGTACATATGTTGAACATCTGAAGGTAAAGGAAGCTCCGCATTACCTTTCTTGACCTTCTTCATTCCTCTCTCTGTCAATTCAGGGCCCAGCAGGAGGGTAAACAGAAGAGACTAAGTAGAGAGGTGTGGGCAGGAGTAACAAGAACAAAGGATGGTGAAGCACCCAGGAACGAGTAATAACAAAGAGAAGCTATTACCAGCCCTGAACTGAACAGGCAAAGCAGGAGCAACAGGCTGAAATTCAGAGAACTGGAGAGGGACTGCCCGATAGGAGCTGTATCCATAAGGTAGAGGAAAAATAATTTGGCTGAGGGAGTAGGGGGAATAAATACCCTGACCTCTTTCTTCTCTCAATACCTATCCTCCCAAAGCCAGAGAGGCAAGGTCACTCAGGCAATGCATTCCATAGAGGTCAGAGTAGGGCAGAGAAGGGTAGAGAATGAATTTGGAGGGTTAGCTGGTGATTCACCAGCATATCTTTCCTTCACAAATTGAGTTTCCTCTCCTCTATTAATTTGTGTGTGTGTGCATACATATATATATATATATTTGTATATATGTATAAATATACATGTAGATTACCTTGTATTATGGATATTTATTTTATGTATTTGGTTCTCTATATTAATCCAAGATTGAGTTCTTATATGTTTCATTTATGGTGGTAACTATTCTAGCACCTATTATAGGAGGAAATCATAAATAAATATTTTTTGAATAAATAAGCGAATGAGTGAATACTTATTATCTGTCTCCATGGCTTAAAACCTTGCTGGGGAAAATGTACCCTATTTTATGTTATGTCTTAATGCCCAGCAAATTTTATCTGGCTCCTGAATGCAATAAGGAAATCAATAAAGCAAACAGAATAATTTACCCAGATTCCCAGCTATAAGTTTATATGGAAAAACAAATTCAAATAACAGATTCTGAGAGAGTTTCCCCCATGGTTTAGCTATTTTTTAAACATTTTTATTTTATTTTTTATAATTATTGACTTTATTGGGGTAACGCTGGTTAATAAAATTGCACAGGTTTCAAGGGCACTGTCCCATAACGCGTCATCCGCACACTGCAGTGAGTGTTCTCCACCCCAAGCCAAACCTCCTTCCACCACCATTTACCCCCCTTGCCCTCTTCTGCCTCCCCCACCCCACCCCCTCTGGGGATCACCATACTGTTGTCTGTGTATGAGGGGGTTTTTTCTTAATCCCTTTACCTTTTTGGCTTAGCTTTTCAAAATAAAATTTGCAGTGTATGTTAAAAATAAGACTAACTCACTTATCTTTACTTCCAGCTTTAAAAGTTCATGCTTTTATGTGGAAGTGGAGAATTGAGTTTATCTCCAAAAGAAGCATTGAAGTCCACATTTGAAGCATTCAACACAAGTCTGACAGCTGAAGTTCAGTACCCAAACAGCCTGTTGAAGACAAGCAAATGAAAGGTCTCCCGGGCACTACAGATGAATTAGTGAGCACGTTCAGGTCGATGCCCCGTTTCCCCAAACACACAGAGAAATCGTGTTTATGGTGATAGATGTTCCTTTGTACAGACATACCTGTCGATTTCTGAGTGGTGGAAGCTGTTTGATGTAACATTTAAGACAAACACGTAAGTGTATTCATCTCTCTAATTACTCCGGTTGCCTTAATGACCAGGTTGCACCAATTTTTCAGCAGTACTGCAGAAGTGGAGCATACAGTTCTCCAAACTCATGTTCCTTTTTATGTGCCCAATGCAGGAAAGGAGTACAGTGGATATGGTTTTATTGATATTTTGTTGTTATAGAAAAGGAATGCTTGTAATCTGCTGGACATTTTTGAAGGCACATAAAACATGAAAAGGTCAGTTTCAATGGAAAGTGTACGTTCTGGTCAGTCATTGCTGTTAAGTGCATTGTTCAGCAAAAGTTCCACTATATTGAGTTTCAGGCATCAGTTGAATTGTATTATGGTGAAATTTTTTATTAAGGTAAGCTAACTCAAAATGACAGCCAAGGGCTTTTAAAACTCATATTTCAATGAAATCTGGCGGCACAAAAACAGCTGCTCTAAGTCCCCTCCTCTAGTATTTCAAAGAAAGAATAGCAATGGATTTCTGATACCACATGTGCCAACTGCAGAAATCCTAGACTGGCCCGAGAGACCCGGGGTGAAAGGTCACACTCTGCCTTATACAGATGGCACGTTTAATTATTAAACAGCAATTTTAATCATTTAATCATTTCAGACTCTGAAATGAGAGGTCTTCTCAGGTATCTTGAAGCTTGTTGCAACCTAAACTCTGCTGTCAAACTTCTAGGGAGTCAGTAGGTAGCAGATGTGATTTCATACCCTAACTTGATTTACACTCTCATGTGAGTTGAATTTGTTTTGCAGGCTCTAAAACACATTTCTTAGAAACAAAGAAATTGAAGGTCATGTCTTTGGCAGAGAATATACCAACCCCTAGCAGGAAAATTAAATCTAAATCCTTGCTCAGACTTAAATCAGGATCAAATTTTTCAGGAAGATGACTGAATGGGCCTCCTTTTCCAGAAAAATTATTTGCAATTCTCCTGGAAAATTTTGCATATAGCCTTAAAAAATGTTTCAGAAAAATTTCCTTAGCTTAATGCATTACAAAAAACTAAACAGTCCCAGCAAAGTGTCTGGTATGTAATGCTCAGTGAACGCTGGCCCCTCCTCCCATCAATTGAGAGCATGTGCACACTCCCACGCATACGCTGGAACTCAAGTGGATGTGGTTTGGCAAGAACTATAGGAAAAAAATCAAGGATAATGCCACTAATCTCTAATGGCAAAGTCAAATGCAAATCTTAGAGTTAATGTGTTCATTAGATGAAGGAAGTTATACTATTACTGAGCCAATAATAATAGCAAATATTGATCGACAACTTATATGTCAGGCACTGTGCTAAGTTCTTTACATGTTAATACTCCTAGCAGTTTGATGAAAAGATGCTGTAATTATCTTCATTGTACACATGAGGAAACTGAGACAGAGAGAGGTTTAGATGCCTGTCAGGTCACACAGCAGTAAGTGGTAGAGCCAGGACGGCAAAGCAGGGCACTCAGATTTCAAAACCCACGACTGTGCCGACACACCCCAGCTGGAGACCAGCAGGAACAGCCGCTGTTGGACAAGCTGGGTGTGTCCCTCGCTGCCGAGAGGGAGCACGCACAGCATGGGGCCATGTGGGTGTCTCAGTAAGGTTTTGGAAAGGACTTAGGAAGAATTTGGTTTCAAGTTAGGTGATTTGGGGGAGGGCTTAGGAAGCAGGGCTTCTCTGGGGATTACCTGAATGCTCCCAGGAAGTGGGGGTAACACTGTGATTGGGTATTTTAGTGAATGTTACAAAGATAGAGGAAGATTGGAGAGTTGGCAGCGGTAAAGCAGCAGCAGTCACACCTGGAAAGCAGGTGGGAGAGTCAATAGTTGAACTCAGGTGGTCCACTCTGGAATCTGCACATTTCCCTGCTGTTAGGCCAAGGCAATGGGAGCAGCAGCAGAAGCGAGGCAGGGGTGATGGGAGAGACGTTTCCGAAATAACCAGCCAAGGCGTCCAAGTGGCAGACGGGCACCACTGAAGTCTCCGGGGGAGCTCACTACTCTAACAACGCCCTTTAGCGGACGTTTTCGCTTTCCTGAAGGCCTTCTAGGCCCGCCTACTCACAGGGGCCCACTGAAGACTCTTCTGGGTTTCAAAAGCCTCAGTCCCATTATTTGTGCGTGTGATCAGGTAACTTTTCCCCAGGGGACTCAGGGCCGTGCTGGCAGCCCGATGTCCCCAGTGGATTGGACTGGGGCTCCCCTCCCGGCACTCCCGGACCCACTTTCAGCGGAGTCACCTCCTTCTGGGGTCTCGGACCCTTCTCGTGCTGCTGCCAGGAGGCGGCTGTGTTAAGGTTTGATAGAAATCTCCTTAGGAGGAGTGAAATGAGTATCTGTCGTTCTGTCGTGAACAGCAATTCTCCCCCTTTCTTGGATAAGAAACCCTGATTTCCCTTGGGACCTCCCCTTTCCCTAGCACAGAGTCCTGGAAGGACATGAAATGAAGCTGCCCTCCCCGCAGCCCCCTCCGGCCAACGGACTCACAGACCGACTCACAGACCAAGGGGGGGGGGCGGGGGCTGCTCGCCGAATAGGGCAGATCAGTCCCTCTCCGGACCCTGAGTGCAGTGAGGCCGACAGGACTGTGCGCAGAGCGGATGGGTGGCGGTTCTCTGCGGAGGCTGTCCAGATCCCCAGAGCGGCCTTCGTCCCTCTCCTTCCTGAGGCCTAACTAACTGTTCAGCATCTTCTGCGACTCTCAGCTGCCTAGAATACTTCCAATAACGTGTTGGCTTAAGTTCGTCAGTTCTTATTGTTAGCCTCCAAAAACCAACCCTAATTGACACATAGAGTTTATTGGATAATGTCTTCTATTGAGCAGAGGTTTGGAAAAATGTCCTTTAACAGTGTCAGTTCAAAACAGTGAGACAGGACATGCAGTTAAAGCTCTGGTTTCTGGTTCACATGGAAACCGACTATGCTTTTCCAGACGGCTCTTGCTTTATTAAGGCTATTAGTCATTTTTGCCCAGCACTGATAGGTGGTCAGAATAAATGGTCACAAAGATAATGGGTCTTTGACCTTGATTTTCATTATGTGACTCTTTACCTTTCTTCTCAATGGGAACAGATGATGTTGAATTCACAGCCCTTCTTCAGTTTGTTTTATTGACAAACAAAAAATGGGAGAAACAGATTTCTTTAAATCTACTCACAGGAAGATGTGATTAAGAGCTTCCTGAATCTAAAGATTATTTCTCCAAAAAGTGTACTGCTCTCCAAAGTCACAGATGTCCTCAAATGGGGTCATATGCTCTCTTGACACAAAAATAACCTATTTGCTTTCAGTTGTTTGGCCTTGTGCTGATTCATTTGAAGCTGCACCAAGCAGTCCTCAGGGAAGAAAGTCTTTGGTGACAGAGCGAGGAAAGAACAGGGCTATAACCACACCTCTTGAAACACATTCAGGGTGGCGAACAGGAGGCACTGACAATCTCTGCATGGGAACATGTGCTTGCAGATACAGGAGAGTGGTTTTATTTTAGAAATGAGATATCCTGGGAGCTTCTTATTCTGTAAAGTAGCAGGATACACTGAGAAATACGATCATTCTCAAATACTTGCCTGTTCTTACTTTCAAATTGCCTAAAAAGTCAAGTTATTTAAGCTCTCTTAGCCTCAGTCTCTTCCTTGGGAAAAACGGGGATAGTAATGGTACCTACCGTTACGGTACTGGGGTTTTAGGGAAGGCAATCAAACCTGTCTCCAGGGGTGGGCCTAGGTTTTGTGGAGCCTGAGGCTTCTGATTTTTAGAGGTCTCTTTAAACATATATATAAAATAAGTTATAAGGCTATCAGGGGAGGGCCCAGCAGCTGAAGCTTTATTACCTTCAAGGTACCTCTACCTTGGCCATCCTCCATTCTCCAAGCCAGGAACCAGCTGAGAAGGTAGATACAAAAGTCAGACACTGAACAATTCAAAATCCAAAAGGTTCTAAAAACCAAAAGTAGTTTGTAACTCAATTGGCATTAAATCCAACTCATTTGACAGTAAAATCTGATCTGAGTTGGTGTGATACAGTCTTCATTTATCTCATTCTGTGAATATGTATACCTTATTGCAGAAATAAAATATGCTCGATGATGGGGAATTGTCCCAAAACCTGCAGAAGACCATATAACCTTTCGAAATGGGAAAACATCCGAGTTTTGAAATGCATGTGGCCCCAGGAATTTTAGATAAGGGATTGTGGACAGTGTCGGTTTCTTCCCTACACAGCTGAATTGGGGAACACGTCAGAAGTCCAGAAGTCGGGGCAGAGGTCTCCAGAGCAAGCCTTGTGCCTGGAAGAGCAGAGAGCCTCCAGGCTGCAGAACAGGCCTCCCTGGGGAAGGGCCGCAGCTGCTCCTTCTCTCAAGCTCACCAACTCTCCCAAACTTCTCCTGAGGAGGAAGAAATTATGTAAGGGGCAGATTTGAGAAGCCTGAAGAGTGACTCCTAATTGTTTTCCTCCTAGGAAGTCCAGAAAAACATAGACATAAATATCCCCCACTAACAATGGGGATATTGTGAAGTTTAAATAAAACCACGATGTAGAGCCTTGTTCCTGACCCATAGGAAGCCTCAGTAAATACAGTGACTGTCGCACATGAATCTCGTGCACTGGAGTCATTTCCCTCTGGACTCAGTCCCAGGGAGCGACTCCCATTCTGGTCTCTCTGGGCAGCTGAGGAGGCTGCTTAGAAGAGTCAGTATCACTCTCAAGAAGAGTGCTGGCCCTTAAGGGATAGATTTCATCTCACGATTTCATGCTCTCTCTCCTTCTCTTGTATTTCCTTCGTCCTGATTTCTTCGCCCACTCATTTCAATTTACTTTATCTGGTTACATTTTATTTATTTTTAAACTGTGTGTGTGTTTATTAAATACTTTCAATCCTTTCTGGAACAAGGATGAGTATAATTATATAAATAAAAAGAATTCAAAAGTGTCAGGAATATTTACTACTTATTCCACATAAAATATAGATGACGTCAGTCAAGCATGGTGGAGAAATCCAGTGATTAAGAGGTCTTGCATGACTGAAATGTGGTGGAAGAAATACCCTATAGGTCAGATATTTTTGTATCCAATTATCTTCTGGCTCCCTTTAAAGGCATTAATGAAGTAATTCATCTGTTTTTATGAGATATGCCTGATAAATCAAACTTTTTTTTAAGATTTTATTTATTTATTTTTAGAGAGGGAAGGGAGGGAGAAAGAGAGAGAGACACACACACATCAATGTGCGGTTGCTGGGGGCTCTGGCCTGCAACCCAAGCATGTACCCTGACTGGGAATGGAACCTGCGATGCTTTGGTTCGCAGCCCACACTCAATCCACTGAGCTACGCCAGCCAGGGTTGAATCAAACGTTTTAAGAATGAAAAAAGGCACTGGAGTGGGGAAGAGAGAGGAGCAGTGTGAGGCTTTTGGGTAAGTAAAACATAAGTTATGTGAAATTAGAATTAAAGATTAATCCATTCTGACATAATTATTTTTACTTTTTTATAACTACAAAATTAACATATGTCTATTGTAGAGTATTTAGGAAATAAAGATTCATACAAAAGAAAATAATAAAAATCACCCAACTCCTTCAACTCTGAGATCATTGTTAACATTTTGATGTAGTATATCTACCAAGTCTTTTTTTATTTGCATAGATACTATTTTATTTTTCTAAAGTAGGATCATATTTTATTTATTGTTTTATTACTTGCTTTTTCAGTTAACTACGGATCTTAAATATCCTCCCATATTATTAAATAGTCCTTTAAAATAATTTTTGTAACGTAAGTAATACATATACTCATAGTAATATGTTTAAATAATAGAGAATTGTATGGAGACAAAAGTAAAGTTCTGCTTATTTCACCAATATCCCATTTTAAATATGAGAAAAAACTAAAATTATACAGGAAAAACTGATATACCTGACTTCATAAACATTAAAAACTTTACAAAGCAAAAGACACTCACAAAACGTAAACAATAAACAACAAACTACGAAAAATATTTTCAATGGAAATGACAGATAAATGACTAACTTCCTTACTATGCAAAAACCTTTTACAAAAAAACGATGTTCAAAAACAGGTATATTTTTAGAAATAGGATAAAGATGTGGTTTGCACCTCACTGATAAAGAACTGCAAGTGGCTAAAGAAATAAACAAAAAAAAAAGAAAAGAAAATTTAAAAGGCAGTAGAAAATCAACTCCTTCATTCATAAGGAAGTGAAAATTAAAACAAAAAAGAACAGGCTTTGGTAATACTCATTGTTGGGATGATGTGAGGACTCTTCTCAATCACAGTGGAAGTGGTGCAACCTTTTTGAAGGATGAATTGGCAATATCAACATCCTAAATACACATATGTTGTCTTTATCCCATTTTGTTATGTAAAAAGATATATACAAGGACATTTGTTACAGTAATGCTTGAATGTCAAGTTCTCATATTTAAATGAACTTGTCAGAAACATCATGCCTTGGAATTACTTAGATTAACCGCTAGATGTCACAATTGTTCCACAAGAATAGAGCTACAGCCTGCTAGATCAAATGAATTTGAAGGCTAAAAACTTTTCCACATATACACTAACTCTGCTCTTTTAGAATAATTGGTACTTATAGCATGCCACCCAGTGCAACTCTAAAACAAGGACCACTTTCCATACCACAAAGTATTTTGCAAACGAGCATTTCACAAAGTGATCTTCAAATTATCTTTTAAAAAATCTTTTCTCAGACTTCCAGTCAAGATGGAGGCATAGGTAAACGCGGCTCACCTCCTCACACAACCACAGAAAAGTTAGAGCTAAACAATAGAACAATCATCACTCAGAACTGTCAGAAAATCAAGCTGTATGAAAGTCTGATGACTAAAGAATTAAAGAAACCACATTTGCCCTGGATGGTGTAGCTCAGTGGATTGAGTGCCGGCTGTGAACCAAAGCATCGCAGGTTCGATTCCCAGTCAGGGCACATGCCTGGGTTGCAGGCCACAGCCCCCAGCAACCACACATTGATGTTTCTCTCTCTCCCTCCCTTCCTTCTCTAAAAATAAAATATTTTTTAAAAGAAACCACATTTATCTAGATGGGTAGGAGGAATGAAGGGGCAGAGGTGCAGAGATACATAACCAGCTGGTCCCAAACCCATGTGTGGTGGATTAAAACAGAGGGACATCTTGGGAGCCAGGGGCCCCAGCCCCACACCAGACCACCCAGCCCAGCATTCCAGTGCCAGGAAGGTAAGTCCCCATAACTCCTGGCTGTAAAAACCAATGGGAGCTGGGGTGGCAGAAGAAACTGCGGGTTTCTCAAGCCTCTCCTCTTAAAGGGCTTCACACAGCACATGGACTTACACAGACTCACTGTCTGGGTTTCGGCACTGAAGCAGCAGCTTGAAGGGCACCACTGTTGTGGCATACGGGGAGGAACCAAAGGGTCTGGCATCAGGGTGACAGCTGGGGGACAGGTCCCTCCCAGACAGAAATGCAGACAGAGACCATCCCACCTTTTCTGAGCCTTCCCCCCACACAGAGCCACAGTGCAGTGGCACCAATATCTGAGTCTCCATCAACCTGGCTCACATGGAAGCCTCACCCTGACAATTACCCAAGGGTCCACTCCATCCAACTAATGGGCCTACCCAAGCTGGTAACAGTGGCTTTCCCATATGAGGGGCTGGGCTAGGTGCAGGCTTCAGACCTCCTAAATTCACTCAAACAACAGCTGAGCCCAGCCCCTGTACCTCTCACTGAGTGGTCCCAGATCTGGCACGAGGGGCAGCCACCTGCAGGTTGCTTTATAGCAATTGCCAAGGAGCTCCAGACAGAACACAGGTGGAGGCTGATCTCGGCCTGCACCACCCAGGAAAACCCAGAGCCTGTGCACCCAGGGGATAGTTACAGACCATGTCAGAGCTCCACTCAACCACTTCCACAAGCCATGGAGGGAGGTAGTTGCTGGCCAGGGGTCACAGCCTGTCCTACCAGCTGTCTGGCCTGGGTAAATCCCTCCCATTGACCTGCTGACAGGAACCAAGACACATCTACAAGAAAGAGCACATGGCTCACACGGAGTACTCCTCAAGTATACAACTTGGAAGACAGGGGAGGCAGTGCCACTGGACATGAAGAACAGAACCACTCTACGTGATGTAGCTAACACTTAAGAGGATTGCTAATTTTCTTAGTCTCTCCTAATGGCTTCAATAGAAATAGTAAGTCAGGGGGATCCTGGCAAAAGTGACAGCAGTCACGACATAAACCAATAGCTATCTGTAAAATGTAAAACAAAAATAGAGATGTTTTTATAAACTTATTTTTATGACCAACAGTCATATATTTGGGATCTCACATTTGGACTTATGAATAATCATCACGGTGAAGCCAGGCACACTGTGTGAGGCGCTTCATCTGCCGTTCTTCACAAACACATCTACTGCACACGGCAATAACCCTAGGAGTAGATGGCACTGTTCTTGCTGCAGATGGAAATTTAAGTAACTTTCCCCTTGCAGAGCAAGCAAGAGGCAGTTTAGATAACATGACAACTCGGCATGCCCCCCAAGCTGGTGTACTGCCTTCCTGAGTGCCCTTGTGCAGACCAGCTACAGAATTTGTGGAGTCCAGCACCAGAATGAAAATGCAGGGCACCTAGTTCAAAAATTAAGAAATTTCAAAGTGACCACAGAATACTGAACCAAGGGCAGGACCCTTCTGAGCACAAGGCCTTGTGTGAATGTGCAGGTCTCATGCCCATGACACCAGTCCTGCTCTGAAGTCACAATTCCTACAAAAAGCACAGATCTGGTGGGACCTGGGGGAGGGGGCGGGTCCTTCCTAGCTGCCCGCAGTTTAACATGGTTGCAGTCTGTGCCACTGTGGAAGCTAATTCTCTTGGCAGTCTGAGTGACTTTGCTTGTGACAAAAAATGCAGAGGCATCTGTAGAAACAAAAACAAATACATAAACACAGACGGCTAGGCTGCCAGTCTCTTGATATGTTACTGACAATACAGGATTTTAAAGTAAAACATAAGAGTAAGATGATTTTATTTTCTTTGCCATTTTTCTCTTTTGACATCTTAAAAGTCTAAATAAAGTCAATTTTTGTCCATCATTCTGTCACAATTTCACTTCTAAGAACACAGAATTTCACTTGAGCTGAACTACAGATACTTCTTTTACACAAGGTGTCAGTACTCATTTCCTGCTCGGTTCTCTGTCGAAGCTAGCCTAATTCCATGGCCCTTGTGGTTCTACCTGGGGAAGTTCACTCATCTCTCCCTAGTCTACTTTAGGCTTTCTCCACCTTAGTGCCTGACAAGCTGTGCAGGCCAAATGGAGAGAGAAGCAGTCTAAAACGAGTAGGAAGCTCTGAGGTGTTGCTCAGTGAGTTGGGCCTCCTCCCGCAAACTGAAAGGTTGCTGGTTCAATTCCTGGTCAGGGTGCATGTTGGGTTGCAGGTTCAGTCCCCGGTCAGGGTACATGGGGAAGGCAACTGATCGATGTTTTTCTCTCACATCAATGTTTCTTCCCCTCTCTTCTCCTTTCTCTAAAATCAAAAATTAAAAACAACAATTTTTAAAGAGTAGGAAAAGTTGTTTTTTGGTGTTTTCCACTGTTGTGCCATTTTCCACTTGGGTCACATTTTCTTCTGCAAATCTCCTTTTTCCTGCAACAAAGAGCCCAGTGTCCTTAGGCTTCTGTCCCCCAACCCCACCCCTCACCCGACGGGAGCCCAAAACCACCTTGTTGGGTCCCTTTTCAGGCCAAGTGTTAGCAAGACACTCAGATTAGATGCACTGTACTGAAATGTCAATACAATTTGGGTTCTCTGTCCCAAATCTTTTTCCTTAGTAAAGGGAGGTATAGCTTGTTACCTCAACTACCTAGTGAGTCTTAGAATCGGCTATTTCCTCTCCTACCTAGGAAATTAACAGCTTTATTTTCTTCCTGAAAACTAACCCCATAAATAATCAAATAGATAAAAATAAATGATGTATTCTCATTGTTTCTTTTTATATAGTAGTCAATAGTAATCATATAACTATTACGAATATCAGATTCATTTCCTTATAAATGTATTTAACTTTTATCCCAAACTCCATGTATGTTTACCCTTCAGTTTATTTCTCTAATATTAGTAGTCACTCACAACCTAACCACAATCAGAGAGATCTCTGCTCCCAATGTAAGCTCAGGTATCTCTCACCTCCCACTCCCAACATACACACTTCAGATTAGGCTGTTTTATCACATGTTGGTAATGAATATTCAGCACTCCCCAAAGGAAGCTGAGATTGCGAGATTTTTTTTATGATACGGAGCAAGGAGAGCTCACACACCTCTTCATAGCATAGAAACAAATATTCTTCAAAATCAATCCCCTGCATTTGCTTTAGCTCTGTGTATTAGTCACCTATTACTGTATAATAAATCACTCCAAGACTTATCCTCTTAAAACAACAATGAGCATTATTTTACACAGTTTGTGGGGGTCGGGAAGTTGAGGGCGGCTCACTGGCAGATTCTGGCTTGGGGTCTTTCTTTCACACAGGCAGCAATCACACTGTCACCACGGCTGCAGTCATCGGAAGGCTTCACTGGGGTTGAGGAACTCTGCTTCTGACTCGGCTCCCTAACATACGTGGCCAGCAACTTGACACCCGCTATTAGTTAACGGGAGGCCTCAGTCCCTCCTACAATAACCATGGGGCTGTGCCTGTCTTTGCAACATGGCAGCTGGATTCGCCCAAAACAAGAGATCCAAGAGAGAAAGGCAGAAACTACAATGTTTTATGACCAATAACCTCAGAAGTCACACACTACCACTTCTACAAAATCTTATTGGTAACTTAGGTCAGCCCTGCTCAGGGCTGGATGGAACCACACAAGGGTACGAATACCAGGAGGCAGGGATCATTGGGGGCATCTTACAGGCTAGGTATCTCTTTCCATCAGAAAGGAAACAGAAATTCCCTGATAAGGATGTGACCAATCTAGTGGTCGCTGCAAAGGGATATTCCTTACTATTATTAAATCTGCATTCTTTGTTACATTCGATTTGTGAGCTATCATGTCAATAATCGCTGCAAGTCTTATAAGCTATGGGCACAGTGAGAAAAACCTCCTTCCAGGTAATGCTTGTGTTGCTACGCTGTGTGGAGCACTCCGCTTTTCCTGGGTCTGTATTCTTTGATGTACTCCTGTGTGTGCCACTGCTCGAGACCTCCCTCCCACTCAGACCTAAAGGGCCTAGTCTCTGTGCTGACAGGCAGTTGCTGAGATATTTTAAGGAGGTGAGAGACTGGGTCATATTCGCATTTTATTAGGTTCAGGATGGATTGGTGGTAGGGAGGGAAATGGAGCAATACTGGAGACAGTCCCTTTATCAGTTTTACACTCAGTATGATTCCTAATTTCCTCATGAACTAACCTGAAGCTCAGCAAATTAATTCTGCCTGGGCAATGGTGTGTGCTGGTAAAGGTTTAACAAACAGCTCTCAAAAATAAAGAAGAGAAGGAATGAAGGAAGGGGTAGGGGAAGGAGAGGAAGGAAAAGAGAAACAGATTCTATCTTGTACTATTGGCCAATTTCTGCGGCATAAATACTTCCACCACGGCCAATTTCAAGCAACTGATGTCACTGAACAGGAAGTTTGGAACAGGTGTGCACAACTGACCAGTACCACCTGGCTCCAGTGGCCAGGAGCAGCTTAGCAGGTTGGAAACACGAGGGACCAGCTAAGCCAAAGCCCTGACTCACATGGCCAGCAAGGGGGAGGGTGGGCTTCCTGCTCACCCCAGAGTGGCGCTGCCGGGACCTGGGCCTCCCCACTCCCTGCAGCAGCCTCCTGGTGCTGAAAACCCCACCGGGACCTTCCAGACCACAGGGCTAGCCTGAGAGTGAAGGCAAGAAAAGAGACATGGGGGTAGAGGAAAAACTATTTTAAAATACAACTAAATGATCTTGATTTACTGAAAGTATCCTTTCAAACTGATGAGTATGAATCTTGGATTGAAGCCACTAGGTATAACGCAGTTTAAGTATTGATAACACCTTTTCTCTTAATGAAAAGTTACCTTTTTATATTAAACGACACCCCCCCTCCTCCCCCGCTTTATATACTCTTTCTACAGAGGATTTTAGTGAACGAGCCCTCCTCAGAATCACAACTACTAGTCTCCTACTCACAGGACTTGGTCACACCAGGTTTTTCATACAAAACACAGAACGTTTCTTTTCCTCATTCATTGCCTCACTTTCTTAAAATTAGAATTGGTTTTGTAAGACAGTGTGGAATTTGGCGTGTTTCCAAACAATATACAAGCCCAAATTCCCTGTTAACAGCAGACTGGGTGTGAACAGCAGTGCTGTGGCCCATAGACCGTCCTGGGCTGGAGGGTGGCATTTACTGCTTTCCTTTCTTCTCCACTTATTTACATCAGTATGAACAAATGGATTTTTGCTCTATTCATTGGGTTTTAAGCCATTACTGCGTTCTCTTTCAATGCTCAGATTTCCTGGATCTGGCCATTGAGGACCTCTTTCAGACTGGCCCCTGTGTAACTTGATAAGCCCCCAACATTCTTTGAACATTTCCTTCCTTTCTGTAAGAACAAGATGTATTGGGCTCATCTTGTACTTTCCTAGCCCAGGACTAGAATCAGTCTATTCTCCAAGGAATTATGTGTAGAATGTTTTCAATAACTGGTCTTGGATAACGGTTGCAAATAATCTGTATTTCTCATTTCTGGTTCGCAAATCCATCTCCTGTGAGTTTCGTTAGCATGAAAGGCTTCTCTTGCACTTAGTCACCCTCAATGAGCCTACCCAGCTGAGGGGCGATATCTGCATTGTGGGGTGTTAGCATCATCAGCTGGGGCCTGACGCAGCTCCCGATTTCCAGTGCAACACACGACTCTGCCAACCAAGGTGCCGTGGGTTCAGTGAGGAGTACACATGAGAACTAGCCCCAGAAGGCTGTAATCCAAAAGTTGAAAAGCTCATTCCAGGTTTCAGAAATTTTAAGGTGACTCACCTGTCAGGACTACTCCTGCCAACCTCATTCTGCAGGGTAAGGAAAGGTGCTCCTACTTAACCACTGGGTAACTCCCACTCTCCAGAATCAAAGACCATCATTAGGTAATGCCACTGATGAAGCATATCTGGCACAGTGATTCCAATTAGTGCTTTTTCGTGGAATGCTAAAAGAGCAAACTTCTAGGACCACTCTTAGAAGTGGGAAAAAAGGGGTCCATGCTTCTGAAATAATAAATCCAGTCTCCAATTCCTTTCCAATTGCTATTCTATACAGCTTTAAATGGGGATGTGTCTTCTTAAATTAGCATATATTTGAAAAACATTTCTCAAAATATTTTACCTTAAAGCATGGAGGAAAATGAGGATAGAAATAGAAACTTGTAAAAATACATCTTTTAATAACATCAAGAAGTACAGTGCAATTTTATCGAGGTTTTTACACTGCAGCTTACAACAAACATATTATCTATTACAGTGAATATTTACAAGTAAAGTAAACTTAGGGTTCTTTTCTCCCACACAGGATAAACCAAATCTGGTGCATCATACCACATTTAAGGTTTCTCTTCAAGCTGGCTTCTGTAAAAGGCCCTTAATTTAAGCTTGTGAAAACAAAAAAGATCCCCCATCACAATGACAGCCTGATGAGTGCTCAAAAGTTACCAAAAGGAGTTGTAAATGCTTGCTTTCCTTTGATGGCTTTGAAGAATAGCTACTGATAGCAAATCTGAAATATTAAAAAGAGGGAAACAGCTGTTTGTTTTGTCTAGTGAATCTGTAATAAATACTGATTTAAGGTGACAATTTGTAGAGAATCGAAAAGATTCTTGCAGGAAAAGTTAACATTTATATTTATGATCCCATGGGCTAAAATTCTGATATATTAATGGTTAATTCTACCTTTCTTTAACATTGTTTATACAAAGAACAGAAAGAAGGTTGAATTCTTGACACTTCTGGACAAAGTGAGTGAGAGAGGGGACTGAAATTAATTAGTAAAGGGGGAAATTAATATTAATACCAAAATTCTACCTGCCACTATCTTGGAATGATCAAGATTTAGTTCAATCTGAGAAGAGTTAAAAAGAAGAGAACTGAAGGAAATCGGGAGCTGTAACTAAAAGCCCACAGTCATGCATGCTTTCTCCGAACAACATTTAGAGATTATAGACCTGGATTTACTTGCTACATACATAAACTAGTGTTGGAATTAGGGGGAAAAAAGTACCACTTACATCCACGAAGTACCAGAGTCATACTCAGATTTGCAAAGAGGCATAAGAATCTGTTTACCATGCAACTGGCCATTTGAAAAATGCTAAAACAGCCCAGTAATGGGTAATGGTTACTGGAACAAAATCCTTGTGAACACAGTACTGATGTGTAGCAAATTACACCAATTAAGTAAGCAGCTCAAATTCACACGGGCAAAGACCCAATATCCCTGAATTTCTAAGCATCTGTCTCAGTGCTAACAATTTCATCTAAATCCTAGCCCATTTGAAAAGATTTTAAATACTCCTCCCTCATCAATACACTTTTAGAGATGAAAAGTAAACAGTTAATTTCTCTACCACTTTTTCCTGTTCTCATGAAGCTTATATAGTGTTATTACAGTTTCTAGGCTAAGGTAGGTGCTCTAAATGATCCAATAAATTGAATTTTTAGGTTCCAGAACATTGCTGGCACTGCTCAATAAGCTTGTCTACCAGAAAGCCATGTCTCTGGTTAAAATATATTCCTGCATCAATGATTACGGAGTTAAGACCAGCTACCAATGAAGTCAGACTGTTCCCACTTCTTAGTGAATGGGACATGGTCACACACTTTTCATGTAACCTCTATAGCACCTACTGAAGGGCTGGGCATAGATACGTGCTCAAGGAAACACTCAGTGATGGGGGCAGGCACTGAGTCAAGAGAGAACGTGGTCATGGTGAAGGCAAACCTTACTTCACCCTTCACTTGGCAGTCATGAGAGTGAACCTCTGACGTTTGTCACTGAAGAAGAGGCTTGTCCCCTGCCACTATCTAAAAGAGAACAAACCACTTCAGCCTCTTGATTTCTTTTCTCTTAGTCACTAAGAGATTATACATGGGCATGAGTACCACTTGGTGGATGGTATCTGTAAAAAATGTTTTTCTGCCTCAGAGGAAGCACCAATCCATCTCATGGCACATTTTAACTCCAAGAATACAATTTATAAAATCACTAACTCTTGAAATTGTTAAATGTTATCCATACCAATATATATTTATAATGCTAGGCTTATTTTCTCTATTACTTAAAATGCATTTTATTTTTAAACACTGGCATGAGGTAGAAGGAACTCAGAAAAAAAAAGTAATCTTCAAAATACCAAACTCTATCCAATACAATTAGCCCCGAGAGAGAACTAAGAAAATTCATAGCCTTAAGCTGGTAGTCTAGTTGGACTACTGTAAAGGTATCAATTACCCTTACTGAAAGAAGTCTCTTGTATCTGAAATTGCTCTTTTTTTGTTTTTTACTGATTTAAGGTATTATAGAAAAAGGACCACACACATTCTGAAATATTCATAAAGATCATATACAACAGCTTCTCTCAGCCATCATTTTTTACAAGATCATGTTGCTCTAAATCACTTCAACTGAGACACGGGTCCTTTCCACTTGAATTACTGATCAGGTATCAATATGGAGGTTAAAAGTCCTCCTAGCATAAGAAGCAAGATAAAGGAATGACTCACATTTAAAATAAAGTACTTTTCATAAAACTAGCAGCACTTCATTCTACCAGAACACACAAATTTGGCTTCAGAGACTGGTCAGAAACAAGGGAAAATGTGTAACTGTCTGAAACAGCTCCTTGTACAAGAGAAATGTGAGGCTAAAAGTTTTCTTTTAACAACTATTTCTCCATTAAGTGGTGTGAGAAACTACTGGAATGTCAATTTCAATGGCAGAGAGGCGAGAGCGTGCTGAATAGGGCTGTGAGTAAGTGTGCATACTGGGAGGATGGGAGTACAGTGGTTGCCAGAAAGGAGAAGGCAAAGATTTGCACGCACAATACCAAACAAACAGGAGAAGGGAGGTCATAAACAGGCCCCCAGCACTAGCGATTGTGACATACACTGCATAGTCAAATGTAAAGACTGGCTCGAACTTCCTGTTCAGGTGAATGTTGTAAAAGAAGACCCAGATGGATGGGGAGAGGCTCACAGTACCTGCCAGGAAAAAGAACAGCCCAGCCACCAGGTGGCAGCCTGCACTATTGACCAGACACTTGGCCAGTTTGATGTTGGGCACCGAGGACCTGAAAGCTGTGTTACACATTCCAATCAGGCAGAGCAGCAGGGCACCCACTGCGATCAGGATGCTGAGGGGCAGGGCAAACTGGAGGACCCTCAGGTCCAGCTGGTCAACCGATGAGTACCAAGTAGTGTCGTACATCAGGCAATCGCTGCTCCCGTCGTATCGGGCACACTTCACCCACAGGCCTGTGTAAACAGTCAGGTTCTTCTCATTTTTGTTGAATGTGATCAGTCGTAATTTTCTCCAGTTGGGAAGCAGAGTCCCCGCAAACAGGCCGGCTACCGAGGCGATTCCACACAGGAAGGAGAGGACCGTGGCTGCATGGACATCCCGACAGCCCATGGCAGGCAGGCTTGTGCAGCACTGTCAGTCAGACTAGGGGTGACACACAAGAGGACAAAGCATGAGGGGACAGTAAGAGAGCAACATAACTAATGATGTCACTGAGAAGAGGAAATTCTGTCCTTGCAGCCTCCATACGTACAATAAAACTGTCTATAAATACAAGTGTGTGAGACCTCAGGGCACAGGTGCGCACACATTTGCTCGCTTACCACTCGCTGACTGGGTCATGTAGCAACTGAAGCCTTTAGACATGAGTATTCTTCACAGCAAATCAGAGGATCCACCAAAATAATTTCGAATTCTCTTAATATCACATCTGAAATTCTTTTGGTTGTTAATAATCGTTCAACACACATATATTGAGTACTTTCACGTGTCAGGCATTCAGATATACAGGGTCAGGGCATTCAACAACCATCAACTACAAACACCACAAATTCAGCCTCAAATGCTCATGCAAATGTAAAATGAGACTAGCACACAGCAGAGGGGAAGGCAGCTGTAAGGACACAGGTGCAGGGAAAGGAGCACACCAGGGCGGCAGACTGCCTGGGTTCTAATCCCCACATTCTCACTTACTAGCCCCGTGACCTTAGCTACTAACTTCTCTGTGCCTCATTTTTCTCATCTGTAAAATGTGAAAAGCAACAGTGTCTACCTCAGAACCGTTCTAAGTATTTAATGAGTTAATATAGCATCAAATGCTTAAAACACATCAAGTGCACTGTAAGTGCAAGGCAAATGTTAATGAATTACTTCTCAGTGACCAGCTCAATGCTTGGCACACTGAACCAGTTCAGAAAACATGTGCTGAATAAATGGTAAAGAAGAGAAAGCAAACACCTCATTTTTTTACACTGGGCACACTGGAAAATTACAAAATGTAAATGGACTCCTCTCCACTGAGTTTGCCAAAAGAAAAGACAAAGGTCCCTGAAATTATTCTGCTCAGCTACTTCCTGGCTGCTTCAAGATTACCTGCGTGCTTCGCAAATTATTGTACCACCGGTTATTGGTTATTACATTAGTACACTACTACTGCCTCTTATGCTGTTACTGTTCACGTAAGATGAATGCTAAAATTTCTGAAGTAAGGGTTACCTATTTCTATTAATGCTATTATAAGGAAAAGATGTGGCCAAGCCTTTCTCTCATCCCAAATCAAAAGGCTGTGTCCTCTTTCTGTATATGACAAACTATAACCAGTACCTTATTCAGTTTTAATTTCTTCAAAAGTTTGAAATTCACTCCCCAAACACTACTTTTTCTCTGCCTTCTCTCATGCCCCTATGAGGCAAAAGGACAGACTTTAATATGGTAGCACGTTTACTTCTTTCAGTCAGATCACAAGGAAGCGGCAAGATTGAGAATATTCTTACTTCTGGATACAGTACAGAATCCATCACCTTTTGCAGGGTCAAATCTTATCTACTGAGATGATGGAGTAGCATTCCCAAGGGGTTCAGGGGTCAGAAAGAAAAACACGACCAAAATGCTACAAAACTGGGTTAGGACTTGACCAAACGTATTCAGATGAGAAGACCAACGTTCTTTGGAAAATTATGTGTTTGCATATTTAATCTACTCATGTAAACCAGGAATAACTTTAGTAGCAGAAAATACAGGTATGTGTACACACTAACCTATACACACACATATAAAAATATACAATATAAAGTCAGAGTTTAAGCACAAGAGACCATATTTAAAGTCCTCGATTTACATATAATTAGTTCTCAGTTACTGTATTATTTTAGTTTATTATTGGTTTCTCATGCTGCTTTCTGTCAATGTCACCAGAAGTAGTAACTGTTTAAGAAAATGTTATAGATGAATAGAAAACAAGGATTACAGCCCTTATTTATTTTTTTGTGCAAAGTGGAGAGAAAAACTGTCTTGCTTAAATTTAGCAACCAACCACCTTGGTCCAGCAATGGAAACTCTAGTGCAAGTTCAAGAATATTTATACTGGAAAATGCCTAATGAAACTGAGGGTTCTTACGACTTTTATTAAATTTAGGTTTAAATCCTACCTCTAGTAGTAACACCTTCCTCTCCCTCCTTCTCCACGTATATACACACACATACATATACAGACACACACACACACACACACACACACACACACACACACACAGAGCCCCCCCTCTCAGAGAGACCTAACTGTTTCCTGGGGAACTAGCATCCCCTAGGGAAGCAGAAAACAGTATCCTGGGTCTGACTAATGATCACAGCACCCAGACCTCTGGCAGACTAAAGGTAACATCTTGACCTAAGTTATGTTTCAGCTCCTGAACCCTAAGGAGCAATGACCACCTCCCACCCAGCCACTTCCCCATGAACCATATAAAGGGGCACCAGAACAAACCTTGGAACTGCCATCAAGACCTCAAGAAATGATTTATTACCCTTACCTCGCTTCCAACCAATCAGCTACCAGCATGACCCCAAACCTTCTAACCCATGGTGTTTGATTTTGCCCTTCTAATCTGTAACCTACACAGCATCCAGGAGTCCAAGCTTCTGAGCATTAGCTTCTGGTTCTCCTGGGTGGCACCATTCATAATAAAATAGCCAGTATTTCCTCACTGCAATTCCTGGCATCTAGTGTTTGGCTCTGCTACTTTCTGTTCGGAGGACAAACTCCTTTCTGTTCGGTAATGCTAAAGATGTCAAGCTCTAGAATTCAGCTCCCTGTTGGCTTTTGCCCATCCACCTGTCTCCCCCAAACACTGTAAGCAACTTGCAGTCATTCGAGGAAGATTTGAATAGATGAGTACCAGGCCCTGTTCCAAGACCACAGTACTCACAAAGTAAACTGATAATGTAGACGTGAACAAGGAAGTACCACTGCGGAGCAACCACTCATTCAACAGTTATTTCCTGAGCATTTAGCACTATGTTAGGCCCTGGAGGAACACTGAGGCCACTACGATCTGGACTCTGTCCCAATATGTAATAGTATACTGTTTTATAAGAACTCAAAATACCAATAGTGAACCAGCTGTATGATTACTACATATCAAGCAATTATTGTTCAGTATTTAGCAAAGTGAACCAATAATGTATGTTTATAAAAATGTATCATCCAGGGTTAAAAAAAACCTGAGCAATGAAAGACAATGATGATTTGATTCAAGTTGTGAAGACATAAAAAAAAAACCCTCTCTTTCAAAATTTGAGAACTTCAGTGACCCGTTCTGAGTCCTAACCCAATCACAATACCTCCTTGCCTTCAGAGGCAGGGTTCAGATACTGGAGGTAGCAATGTAATTGAGATTCTCCAACCAAACTGCCCTGTATCACTGGTTCCTAAATGCAAATGGATTGAGAAACATCAGGATGAATGACTTTATTATTAATAAATAAATTCCTGTATTTCTTTGCCTATAGACCAGCAAAAAATGCTAATGAACAGAGGTGGGTCAGTATTTATTTTGGTATAAAGTGTGTTCAAATTTATCCTGCATTAAATGAATACAAGTGATGTATCAGCCCCCTGAAACTGCTTTTGCTGAAGCATTCTTAGCTCAGATCAAAGAGATGGCCTAAAAGTTGTATTTACAAAGCCAAAAGGATGCAGCATTCTTAGGAAAGGAAATACTATTAACTCCAATACTTTAGATGAATTTCAACCTCAGTGCTGGAATTAACATCCTTGCTCTTTGTACCTTTCTTTGGCTGCCTTACTTTTTTAGATTTTCTTTATTTATTTTTAAAGAGAGAAGAAGGGAGAGAGGAAGAGGGAGAGAAATATGAATGTGTGGTTGCCTCTCATGCACCCCCAACTGGAGACCTGGCTTACAACCCAGGCATGTGCCCTGACTGGGAATTGAACCAGTGACCCTTTGGTTCACAGGCCGGCACTCAATCCACTGAGCCACACCAGCCAGGGCTGCTTTACTTTTTATGGTGTTCTTAACTCCATATACATATTACTGGGTAAGTCATATATCCCACTAGAGGGATAAGTAATACTTTACAGGGACAGTTAGGAGAAGGAATATGTTAAGTGATTTAAAACTGAAAGATAATGCTGTCAGGTTAAGATTTGTGTGTACTGAGGGTAAAAAGACCTCTACTCTTGTGCTATGCACCAACTAATTTTGAATCATAAATAATTTTTTTCAAGTGCAAATCTGATCATTCCAGTACATTTCTTACTATTCAGTAACTTATTTCCCTCAGAATAAAGGTTTTAAAGTTTCAAATCCCATGAATTAGTTGCCAAATTCTCAATCTCCTTACATGTCACTCTCCCACCTTACACACTGTAGTCTACACAGCTATACTGCTTTTCTTTTAACTTCTCAAATTTTCCATTTTTTAAAAAAGATTTTATTTATTTTTAGAGAGAGGGGAAGGGAAGGAGAGAGGGAGAGAAAGTTCAATAGGTTACCTCTCACATGCCCCCAACTGGGCACTGGACTGCAACCCAGGCATGTGCCCTGACCAGGAATCAAACCTGCAACCCAGGTCGCAGGCCAGTGCTCAGTTCACTGAGACACACCAACCAGGGCTAATTTTCCACTTTTTAATTTTGCCAAAGTCTTTTCTTCATGCTTTTCTTCCTCCTAAAACTTCCTTAATCCCATCCTAGTCTTTGCTTAGCTAACACATATTCATCTTTCTAGTTTCCAGTTTCCTGGCCCTAACCCTGCCCTTCCCACCCTTCTCTTTAATCTTCCTCATGCCCCTAGTTACATGCTCTGGTAGCACCTTTGTACTTTTTCTTTGGTAGCAGCAATTGCACTAACGCCTTGTTCGGTATTTATCTTTCCCATCAGACTGTGAATTCCAGGAGGACAAAGAGCCTCTTGTTTTATTCACTTTGCCCAACACTGGCACATAGAAGGCACTCAGTTACTGATACATGAGTGAACAAACAAACAAATGAAAGGCCCATATGATCTGGTCAGGATACAGAGAGAATGTTACAAATCTGCTCTATTCCCCACAGTCCCATTCATTCATACTGTTTTCTAACGCCACCAAGCTTCTTCTAGACTGTGCCCCTGCTTGCCACCTTTTACTGGCAAAGTCTTTCCTTTTTCTTTCTCCAAACAAAAGTTCATTTTCTTCCCCTAGAAACTTCCCAAGAAAAATGAAGCCTCTGCCAGGTATTTACATACAAATTATACTTCTAGAAATATCCAAGTTTGGCAACACTAATTAAGTTCCACAGTGGCTAGGGAGTCAATCTTTTATGACTTTGTTGCTGTTTATGTTTTCAACTTAATAAATACGTTATACATTGGATATACCACCTCTTCATTAACCATCATTTGATCTATTAACTAATAGATCAAAATTAATGTTTGCTTATCAAAACTAAATACTTTATTATATTTGCACTTATATTTTCTTTTTAAAATAGCAATGGGGGAAAAATAAACATCTGTCATATGAAAACCCCTTGTTAGGGACTACAGAAAACATGCAAAACCAAGCACACATTTTAACAGATCTCATTAACACCAGCTGGAGGCAGCCTTGAGCTGGGATACATATCCTTGTTGTTTCCTTTGCAGAGCAGCTAGGCATTGCAGTCCCGGGGGTCAGAGACCCAAACTGGACCGGATATCTATTTCCTCTGACCCTCGGTACTCATCTGTAAAGTGTGCCCCCAGTAATTGTCAGACCATGAATAGTAAAGCCCTTTGTAAAACAGAATATGGTCAGATATTTCAGTTTGTAATGATTAGCAGCAGGATTTTTTACTTTCTTTAGTCAGGAACATGCCTTTATTCTGAACTATCAGCAAGCAACCACAGATGACTACAGCCACGTAACAAAAGTGACAGAGCATTCCCTTTGGAGCAGTCACTGACCAAAGCAAAGAAGGATTATTTCAAAACACCCACTTCATATCGGTCATGTGACTATCTGTTCCACAGTGATTTCAGGGAAGTAAATGGATAAAATCTGATACACAATAAAAAGTTATCAAAGATATCATTTCCAATAAAAATATTTTCAAAAGGGTATTTGTTCTGTGGTTTTGAATCGAGTTCATAGTATGGAGCAGAACAGTGGCTAAGAGCTATAGAAATTCACAGATCCATTACTACGTATTTTTTCAGGGACAATTCTAAGGAATAGCTATATGAGAAGACATGTAACAGCAGCTACATTAATTCTTGATGGTAACAGTAGCAGTCCTTTCCACCTGTAACTTGGATTTTCTTAGAAACTTGTAAGTCAATCATTGCACTCACAAAGGTCTGTCCTATAACTCAACTTTGCTAAAGAGAAAAATGTGTCATCTGATATATAGTAGCAAAAAGAAGAGAAATATAATCAAAGGATGTACTTACTCTTTGAGGTACCTGATAGTTCTACAACTTTGATCAACTTAGGAGAAATATATGCACCTCTGAACAGAGTAGAGATGGTCTGGGCCTAAAGAAATAGGAAAAATGCCTCAAATTAATACGATACTTCTTTAAAACTCAATTTGGATTCACATGGAATTAAGAAAAATACTTTGCAATCATATAAAACCAATGCTATACCAAATGCTATATATTTGAAATGCTATATCAAAAAAAGGTAGGTAGAAGTTTTTTTTAAGGCAGTTTATCCCTAAGGCCAAGAGTATTCAATTAAAAAAAATATATTACACTGTCCTGCTTTATAGAAGAGAAGACCTAGGATACACTACCCCCAAATATGGCACCTTGGCAGACTGTACATTTCAAGCTGAAGGGATCTGAGAAACAGCACCAGCAGGGAGGGCTTTCTGACCTTACCCAGAAGCAGGTCAGTAAACCTTCATGTGAGGGCTACCCTTCCTGCACCAAGATGCTGGGAGGAATCTGAATGAACAGGCCTTGCTGCTTCCCCCAGTTTACTACACTTTGCTCCCACAGTATTTTACAGGATCATGTTTTCCCAAGACCTTCCACTTGTCATCAAAACTAGCATAAAAATACTCAGGTTTAACCACTTTTGGGGGTCTTCACTTCTGTATGAAGGCTTCCGTGTCACATAGAACATATTAAATCTGTATGCATTTAAAAAGTAAAGGTAGTTTATTCGTAAATTCACACCCATAACAAACAGAAGAAAAACTAACTCACTTTATGAGAAGATAGGAGAAACAAGAATAAAAATATCACTTTACTGTCTGGCAATAAATTATCAACATCTGATGAATTTTTAAATCATTTTCATAACTACAGTGAAAGAATAAAGAGGACTGAGGAAACACTGTGCATTTAGTTGTCTGGGAAGTAAAAGAAACTCATCATGTTTCTTTTATGCCTTTTAGTAGAATAATGACCACAAAACTAGGCAAAGTTGATCCTCATTTTGCATGCTAAAATTTGCAATTAGAGTGTTTTGAGTTTACAGTTCCATCAATGGCTTCAATCTGCTATTTAAATGTTTCCATATATCTTTTTTAAGCATCAGCAACTTCCTCTTCAAATACTATTTATACTATAATAGGTAGGATGAGAATGAAAACTTGTAAACGCCCGATAACTTCCTGGATCACGGCGTTTATCACTAACCCTATTATGATCATCATATATATATATAGCATGTTGTCCGACGCAGTTTGCACCTTGGAGATTACAATCAAATTACTTTACTTCCTAAATGTACGTTTCTTGAGTTGGTATCAAGCATAATTGCTCACTCCAAAATTAGGTGAATCACTTTACAATTAAAAACACACCCTAGGATCCCTGAGCAAGAATTTTAAGTGCGGTCACCAAGGAAAGCAAACCAAGCTTCCAGAGCCATCCGCATTCCCCCACCCCTCTCTCCCTCCTCTGGTGCTGTGTCCTCAGCCGCACCGGAGCCGCTGAAAGAAAAGGGGGAGGGGGCTCGCTCTCAGTTCGAGCCAATGGGGAGCCCGCAGCAGTGACTGTGGAGCGCACTCAGAACAAGCCCTTGCTAGCAACAGTGAGTGGGTTTGAACATCGCGCAGGTCATCATTACACAACCACCAGCAGCTGGGGATTCTGAAATAGCAGCCTGCAGTTGCACAGAGCACACCCAGCCAGCCAAGCCACAGCCCTGGGCTGCTCCCGCAAGACACTGCGACATTTCCATACTTTTTTGTACAAAATAAATTTTTAAAGCTTTATCAAATACCTCTCCTCACTCAATTTTCATGCCCACCAATGTGGTCAGCATTTTTCAATGTCCCTGATTCCCTTCGAGTTTACCTGTTTTACACAAAATTCTCAACTATTTATGCAAAAGACCCAGAAATCGGAACATTCTCCATTTACTCCTACCTGTTCCTCACATCCAAGACATTCTTCTCGCCCACACCGAGGAGCCTCTCAAAGAATCTCCCTCTCAGATTCCCAGGAAGTGCGTTCCTTGCGGACCGCCCCGGAGGCTTCTGGGAGCCGACTCACTTTTCCCGGGGCCTAAACCGGAATGCCCTGGAAAACTAAGAGACTACAATTCCCAGAATTCACTAGGCCTCCGGCCGCAGCAACATCCTGCGGTCACCTCCCCCGCCTTTCTCCCAGTTCCTCCATTCATCCTGCGCCTTCAGTTCCGTCCAGATTTGAGTTAGTGGTCTAAAAAAAAAAAAAAGTTCAACGAAAAAACCCTGAAAATAGTGTTGAATGGGTATTTCCGACTAAATGTGATTTGTCTATAAAGTTTGTTAGCAAATAATTCTTAAATACTTTCCCCCCTCAAATCATTTAGCAAGGCACCAAGTGGTGTAAAGAAGTCGAACCCTGTTATTTTGAAAGTGTTCAAAGGTACAGAGAATTTATACAGTACGACGAATACCCATAGACTCACCTTCTATGTTCAACAATCATCAACATTTGCCACATTTATCTCATCTCCATTTATTGAGTGTAATCATTTGAAAGTAGTAAGCATCATTACACTTCAGCATCCTTTAAATTTTAAAAAATACATATTTAACTGCCTAGGTTTATATGGGGTTCTGCTATTGTACATATCAGTTGGGTGGCCCTAAGCAACTTCCTTCTCTCTGACATTATCTTGAAGAGGAGGGCAAGATGATCTACATCGCAGGTTGGTCTTGAAAATTGAGAGACTTGCCCTGGCTCCATAGGTCAGTTGGTTGGAGCATCCTTTCAATGCTGAAAGAGAGACAGCATAGGGTGGTAAAAGGATGTGGGTACAGATAGGTTCTGAGTCCCAGGCCAGCTCTGACAACAGCAGATGGATGATGATAGCAATGTAACACAGTATAACTCACTCTTTTGCTCCAAATTCCAGTTCTCTCTTCTATAAAACTGAATTGAATCAAGTAGCTGTGTACCAAATATTCTATTGTGTACCAAAATATTTTATAATGTATTTCTCAGTCAGTAATGAATACCACCTAGTTAATAGACTTTAGCTGGGATGTACAGGCAATTGACTACAATTTAAGAATAACAGCTCCAAAAATATGGGTGGGGGGAGGGAATCACTTCTAGACTGAACTGATCAAGTTTGGGTCCTTCAGTATAGCAAAGATGGAACAACATTTTTACATGCGCTAGTGGGACTACAATATTAAAGTATCGTTCTCAAAATTACTTTAGGAAATACTTTAGATAGCAATTAACAATCCTGGCTTTCCAGTTTTTCTCAACAGAGACTTTTTAAGGAGTAAGACAAAACAAATTCACTGCAATATACCATCATCAAAGTTCTACAAAGATTCCTGTTTCATTACTATATTAGTTTCTTATTGTTACTGTAACAAATTATCCTAAACTCAGTGGCTTAAAATCCCATACATTTATTAACTTACAGTTCTGGCATGGGTCTCACTGGGCTAAAATCAAGGTGTCCACAGTGCAGCATTCTTTCTAGAGGCTCCAGGGGAAGATCAGTTTCCTTCCCTCTTCCAGTTTCCTGAGGATACCTGTGTTCCTTGGCTTGTGGCCCCTTCCATCGTCAAACCCTGCAATAGCTGGTTGAGTCTTTCATCATGAAATCACATCACTCTGATATTCTTCTGCCTCCATCTTCTATCTTTTAAGAATTCTTCTGATTACATTTGACCCATCCAAACCACCCAGAATAATTTCTCTATTTTATGGTCATCTGACTAGCAACCTTAGCCCCTCCTAGCCATGTGCAGAACTTATTCAGAGTCTGGAGGTGAGGATGAGAATGTCTTAGGGGAACATTATTCTGCCTTCCACAGTTTCCAACCTCTTTCTAGTTGAATCCACAAGCCTCTTTTTGGTCTTAATTCTCTCCCACCTGTCCTGCGCACCCCCACCCCCACCCCCATTCACAATGCACAATTCTAAATGCCTCTTTTTTCCCCTAAACTCTTCTTTCTTGGATGTGAAAACATCAACATTTCCACTTCTCTCTCTTCTGATTATTTCCTTTTCTACCTGTTGCTTTCACTTCCTTCTTTCCACTCCCCAGTTATCAAGTCTCTGTCCCAGGCCCCATCAATAAAAAATGTCCTCAGAGGGCAATCTGTTTTCTATCTCCCCAAATCCACATCTCTTGCCATGACTTTCCATAGCTTTAATACTATTTCTAATTACCAACTCATAAAGATAACTGCTATTACTTCAATTTCAGGAGTTTCCACGTACAAATTAATCATTGTACCCTTATTTCTTCAATTATTTCCTATTTTGTCAATGGTTTCTTATGTTCTTTATTGTCATCTTTATTTCTTATCTCCTGTGATATTTTCTTCATACCTTTTCATTCAAATTAGGAACCCCATTCTCTGACTTCTTCATTTGAAATATGAGCTTGCCACTTATTCACTTATGTTACTGGTTCAAAGTCCACATGTCTGACACTCTAATAGGTCAAACTCAAAATGTCAGAGTTTGGAATGAGAAAAACTTTATTGATCAATAAGGTACCAGCTGAAAAGATGGGAGTGCTAGCAGTTTCTCAAATCCATCTTTTAAAATTAGAGGTTAGGTCAAGGGAAAAGAAAATGGGAGGGGCTGTTTTTGTACAAACTGGAACCCCAAGCAGAATTCCTCTAGTGATCAGTGTGTCTAAAGAGCAGCCACTGGCCTAAAGGCCTTGGGCACAGTGCAGGCTGGACTCAGATGGAGTCAAAGAGACCTAGCATTTCACTCTGTTGCAAATACAAAAAAATTGACCTCTTCACATTAAAACACACACAACAATTTCCTTACATGTATACTTATGTGAATTTAAAAATAATAGATAACATTTATTATGTACATAGATATCACTGTATATGTATTACATACCAAGCATTTTTAATGGATTACCTAATATAATCATAATAACCCTATATTAATGACAAAGAAAGAAATTGAGATCAGAGATGTCAAGTAATTTGCCCATGGTCAAGAAGTAGTAAGTGGTAAATATTGCTAAAAGGTTGCTGTCACTATTTAGAACTGTGCAGACTCAGAACCGTCTCCTTTATTTTGGATGTCTGCCTCTCCCCATTACTTACCCTAAATGCTCATTGATGCTATTCCTGACCTTGGAATGGCCTGTGTCAATGTAAGAAAAGGTCCAAACCTGTAGAGAATTTGTATGAGTTTATTTAAGCCAAACTGATAATTGCTAGCAAGCAAATATCTCAATGAATTGAGAAAATGCTCTGGAAAACAGCAGTTTTACCACTTATTTTATACATCAGAATCAAAGGAGAAGATGGAGGGAGTTACAAGAAATCCACTGGTGATAGATTAGGGAGGTGGGAAAAAGAAAAGTGGGAAATCTCTGAGACTGGATAAAAAGGAAGAGGGATAGACACGTACTTCTTTCAGATAGGTGGGTATAGAACAGTTCACAATGAACTTTTACAGCCCATAGAAATGGTGTGCGGGAGAACGAGGTAAGAATGAGGGGTTCTGTGATGTCCTGTTCTGGTGGGAAACTGTGACCTGAGAGGTCTGGAGTCATAGTCAGGGGTCTATGCTTCTCTGTAATCGACTGTACAGAACCTCTCCTCCCACCCACCCCTTCACACAGGACCCAGGCAACTGCTAGCCTATTTTCTGTCACTATTTTAGTTGCATCACTGGTTAAGTTTTTGAAATTTAAACTAACCTTCCATTTCTGAAATAAACTCACCTTAATCATTACACATTAGCTCTCTTACATATTTCTGTATTCATTTACCTAACATTTAGCTTAGGATTTTTGCATCTGTTTGTAAATGGAAATTTGGACTGCAAATTTTCCTCCTACTAATGCCCTTGTCATACTTTGATATCAGGGTTACCCTGGCCTCAAAAAGTGGGCTGGAGGGTGTTTTCCATTCTCCTCTTTTCTATTCTCTAGAAGAATTTGTGTAAAATAGATGTTATTTTTTCCTTATTTGGTTTGAATCAACCAGCAAAACCAACTGACCTAGAGTTTTCTTTGTGGGAAGGTTATTAATTTTAAAATACATATAGAACTATTCACATCATGTTTCTTCTTTGCCGATTTTGTATATTTTCTTTTCACTGAAATATGACATTAAGCATGAAGCTTGATTTCTGACAAATGCACAATTTATTGATGTAAAGTTTATGTCCCTGTTTTAAAATATCTGTGGGCTGTTAATGATATCCTTTTATTCCTGATATTGGGTATTTAAGCTTACTCTGTATTTCTTTGCTATTGCTCACAGTGCTGGTGGCTGGGGGTGAGTTATAAACTTGTCATTTCAAAGAACCAAGTTTTATCTTTGTTGATCTTCTCTATTTTACGTTAGTTTTCTATTTTACTTGTTGCTGTTCTTATTTTTTGTCTTTTTATTTTCTTTAGGTGTTAAGTTCATTTTATAACTTTTTATTATAGATGTTCAGTTCATTGCCTTACAGCTTTTCTTCATCATATATATTTGGGTAGAATTTCCTTTTAGAATGGGTTAAATGTATTTCATAAATTTTCAGAACATTCACTACAAAATATGTTCTAATTTCCATTGTGATTTCTTCTTTGACCCACCAGTTGTTAGGATGTATAGTTGTTAATCTACAGGCATCCTAAGCATATTTTTATTACTGACTTCTAGTCTAATTTCTTAGTAGTCAAAGGACTTACTTTGTGTGAACTTGATTTGTTGGAACTTGCAGCTATTTGCTTTTAAATGCTTGACTTTTTATAATGATCCATACATGTTTGAAAGCAATGTGTATTCTACAGTTTCAGGATACAGTATTTATACGCATGACAATTAGGTCAAATATGTAAATTCTGTTCAATCTTGCATTATCTTTATAAATTATTTTCTCTGTTGTATCTGAAAAAGGTATGTTAAAATTTCTTCATGGCCCTGGCTGGAGTGGTTCAGGGGGTTGGGTGTCCTTCCTCAAACTGAAAGGTGGCCACTTCACTTCCTGGTCCGCAGACACGCCTGGGTTGCAGGCCAGGTCCCCGGTTGGTGGGGTGGAAAAGGCAACCAATCCATGTCCTCTCACACATCAATGTTTCTCTCCCTCTCTTTTTCCCTTCCTTTCCCTCTCTAAAAATAATAAAATATTTTTTAAAAATCTGAAAGTTTCATTAACTTTGTGACAAAACATAAGAGATACAATTCCTCTTAGTCCTCAATACACATTTACTATCCTTTGCCAAAAGCAGAGAATAAAATTATGGTGTCAGAGCTTCAGAAATCCACCTGATGCAGCTGTCCTCACATTGCTACTTGTTTATATTTAGGAAATAATGAAGTAACAAAAAATGACCCTGAAGTTTTAAGTCTAAAACATACCCAATATGAAACAGTCATTATGATCAGATGTTCGAATTCCAAATACCTTCCTTACTTTTATTCCTTTGTTAGAAAGTGAAACCAAGCTACTCCAACCCCCTGTAGTTTGTGCTAAATAATGTGCAATCCATGAGGGCCGCAGATCCTGTCTGTCCTCTTCAACACTGTACATGAAACCCTGAAACGTCCTGCACAGTGCCAGGTATAAAAGAGACACTCAATAAATAAACACCTGTGCAATGAAGAACAAAGAAGTACAAGAAAAACCAGTAATCTGGGGAAAGGGATGAGGCGTGGGAGTGGGCTACATAGAACAGAACAAGTAAAAGTGAAATACTTGTATAAAGTCATTCAGTGTCATATCAGATGAAATTTAAGTAGAACAATACTTACACCATTTTTATTTAATACTTATACCATATGTAATGGCTTCACTAAGCCTTAAATTCCAAAATAATTCCTAATAATTTAAAAGCAGCATTGAAGAATAATTATTAAAAGCTCATTAACTTGTTACTATTGTATAAAAAAAAACTTGTAAAGGTTTACATAATAAACTCATTTTGGTAAAAAGATACATAAATTTAAAAATTCTGCAAAATCATAGGAAACTATTAACAGTGGTTTTGTCTAGGAAGGTCTGGAGTGCCTAATACAGAAACATGGAACTTTTAATTTTATGTGCTTTTGCACTGTTTAACTTTTATATTTTATAAATAAGATATATTTTATAATAAAATTCATATAGAGAAAATGTCCAATTTGTAAATATTTTTGAAACTCAGATAGAAATTATAATCTCAAGAATATATCTATGACTGATAACACTGTTTGAAGTTTGCATGTCCTATTCTCTTTTTACTAAAATGTAAAAAGTAGACAATGAAACAGACTAAGACATAAGAAAATGAGTCACACATCAGTCTGCTTCAACGCAGGAAAAAATACTCATACTTCACAAAGAAAATTTTCCAAAAGCTGAAATCACAAACATCTACAGTGGTACCTCAGTACCTGTTGTTAATTCATTCCAGAACTCAGGAGGAGTGCCGAGCAAACCACAAGTGATGAAGCATTTCCTCTTGCAGCGTGACTGGTCGTGACTCACACCAGTTCTATCCAGCGCGACCAGTCCTGAGCAAGCACTGAGTGCTGAAACATTTTTCTCATCAAAATGCGACGAATGCCAGGTTTGATGAATGGTGAAGCCGACGATTACCGAGGTATGACTGTTATTTCCTGGTTTCTGTTAACCATTATCAGTGATCTTTGTTATCACTAAACATATGTTCAAATTTAGAGTTTTTCAATTTTCTAAAAATGAGAACTATTATATAGACTAGTTGAACCAGGTACATAACAGACCCCAAAACAAACAAAACCTTAGGTGCTCATTCTCGTAACATTCTACAAATCGTTTTACATAAAAAAAAAAGACCTCACTAAAGACATCCTAAGTACAGGACTATCAGAGGATTTTATTATAGGTGGATTGGCCATAAAATTATAAACTGTCATTTTAGCTTTCAGTCACTTTTTTACTGTTGATATACTTAACTATGAAATTTAAAAAGATATGGTTTTCAAATGATGGTATATATATATGAGAAGGTTAGTAATAACTAACATTCTAAAATATACATGTCAGTGGAAAAGCTTTCAAATGAATGCAATTTCAGTATCATTTTGAATAGATTTAAATTATATCCATTTTAGAACTAGTAACAGTATTCTTTGATAGTGGCTCCCTATAAGATATTGTATTGGAAATCTGTAAATTAAGCAATTGTTTCCTACGATATGCATCATTTTCCTGGTCTGCATATTCATCCACAGATTTCCTTATGCAGTTCTTTAATTCGTCAATTCCTTCTCCAGTAACTGCAGAGATGGGGATGATATGTTGGAACTCCACCGTCCTCTCTGGAATCATGTGTTTTTCAAATAAATGCAGAAAGTCTGAAACAAAATCCACAAAACTAGGATGATTTTCATTGTCTTTGAAAGTAAGTTAAAACTGGACTTCCAGTTAAGATGGCAGAACAGGCATACATGGTTTGCCTCTTTGCACAACCACATCAAAATGACGACTAAAATATAGCATCACTCAGAACTGTCAGAAATCGAGTTGAATGGAAGTCTGGCAACTACAGAATTAAAGAAACCACATCCATCCAGACTGGCCACAGATGCAGAACAGGCTGATCTCTCATCCATGAGTAGTGGATAAAAATTTGGGAGGGATATCTCAGGAGCGAGGAATCCCAGTCCTACACCAGGTCCCTCGGCCCAGGGTTCCAGTGCTGGAAAGATAAGCCCCCACAACTTCTGGCTGCAAATACCAGTGGAGATTGAGTTGGTGGAAGAAGATCCTGGAGCCCTAAACAGTTCCCCTTAAAAGAACCCACACACACAGACTCACTTTCATAGACTCACTTACTCTGAGCTCCAGATCCAGGGTAGTAGCCTGAAAGGAACCAGTGGCATACAGGGAGGAACTGAAGTATCTGGCATCAAGGCAAGTAGAGGCTATTGTCCCTTTTCTAAACCTTCCCCCACAGAGCTGGCAAGCTGGTGCCATATCTGAGACTCCATCAAACTGGATAACACTGTTTGATGCCCCCTTTTAAATCCCCAGAGACTCTGCCCCACCCAACTTATGAGCACACCCAAGCTGCTTTTCCCTGTGAAGGACTGGTCCTGGCTCATGCTGCACAACTTCATAAAACCTCTCAAACAAGCAGCAGCTGGCCTTGGTGAGCCCCAGGCCTGGCACTAGCAGCAGCCAGCCTAGATTCACTGCTTAGCTTTACCTGGGAATCTCCAAGCCCAGCACATGTAGCAGCTATTTCAGATTGCTTTGTAGCTCAGGCAGGGTGGCCCTAGGGCAAAAGAGGTGGGGGCTGACCTTGGCCTGCACTACCCAGAGAAACCCCAGGGCCAGTGCACCCAGTGGACAGCTACAGACCACATTGGAGTACCACCAACCTGCCGCTGCACAGCTGAGCTGATCCTCAACAGAGGGCAGAGATTAGTGGTTAAGTGGTCACAGCCAATCCTTGCCACTGACTGGCCTCCCATTGATCTGCTGACAGCAACAAAGGTTCAAGAGGAAGGCGTACTCAGCCCACACAAAGGGTGTACCTTTATAGGGGAGGTTGTGCCACCGAACCCTAGAGGACACCTACAATCTTAGTCCACACTACCAAGACACAGAGTCAAAGCAGCTCTACCTAATACATAGAAACAGAGTAGCTGCCAGAACGAGGAAACAAAGAAAACATGGTTCAAGTGAAAAACAGATCAAAACTCCAGAAAAAGAGCTAAATGAAACAGAGATAAGCAATCTATCAGATGCAGAGTTCAAAACAATGGTTACAAGGATGCTCAAGGAACTTACTGAGGACCTCAGCAGCATAGAAGTGATCCAGTCAGAAACAAAAGATACATTAATTGCAATAAAAAGAACAATTTATAGGGAAACAACAGTAGAGTGGATGAAGCTGAGAACAAATCAATGATTTGGAACATAAGGAAGCAAAAAACAAGCAATCAGAACAAGAAGGAAAAGAATCTAAAAAATGAGGAAAGTATAAGCAGCCTCTGGGACAACTTCAAGAGGTCTAACAATTGCATCAGAAGGAGAAGAGAAAGAGCAAGAAATTGGGTATCTAGTTGAAAAAATAATGAAAGAAAACTTCTCTGATTTGGTGAAGGAAATAGACATGCAAGTCCCAAACAAGATGGATGCAGGGAAGCCCACTCTAAGACACATCATAATTAAAACGCCAAATGTTAAAGATAAAGAAGACTCTTAAAAGCAGCGAAGGAAAAGCAGTTAGTTACCTACACATGAGTTCCCATAAGACTGTCAATTGATTTCTTAAAAGAAACTCTACAGGCAAAAGGAACTGGCAAGAAATATTCAAAGTGATGAAAAGTGGAGACCTATAGTCTAGATTGCTCTACACAGAAAAGCTATCATTTAGAATCAAAGGGCAGATAAGGAACTTCCCAGACAAGAAAAAACTAAAGGAGTTCTAAACCATTATTATATGAAATGTTAAAGGGACTTATTTAGAAAAAGAAGATCAAAACTATGAACAGAAAAATGGCAATAAATATATAGGTATCAACAACTGAAGCTAAAAAACAAACTAAGCACACAAGAACAACAGAGACAGAATCATGGACACAGAGAGTGTTTTGATGGTTGCCAGATGGGAGGGACATGTGGGGGAATGGGTGAAAAGGTGAGGGGATTAAGGAGTATAAATTGGTAGACACAGAATAGCCATGGGGATGTAAAATACAGTATAGGAAATGGAGCAGCCTAAGAAGTAGCCAAAGAACTTACACACATGACCCATGCACATGAACAATGGTTGGGGGGATTGCCTGAGGGAGTGTGGTGTGCTGGTGGAGGGGGAAAGGGGGAGAAATCAGAACTGCAATAGCATCATCAATAAAATTTAATTTAAAAAAAGTAAGTCAAAACTATGTTAAAGGTTTGATTTGTGAACCAAGGAACTGAAAACTTAGCAGTTTTAATTTTTTCCATTTCTAATAAATTCTCAGAACCCTTGGTTTTTACTACTGACAATGGTCAACGTTCTTGGCACATGTTAGATACTTAGTAAATATTTGTTGAAGATATTTTAAACCAAATTAAGTATAAATTAGAGAATCACAGAAGATGATTTACCTACAGAAGCAAGTTGCTTTGGCAGGGTTAGGTTTGATAAAATGAGGCAACATAGATTGCACAAAAGAACCTTTCTACAAAAATAATATCATTTGTGATTTGGAATTCTCTAGCTTGCTGCAGTACACGGATGGTCCTTAATTGCCCTAAAGTATAGGCTTATCATCATTGGTACAAGGAGCCCTACTAAACTGAAAAAGGTGTGGGGTAGTTCAAGGGGAGATCATTTCAGACCAGTCCATTCTATTACTGACTGCACAGGGGCTGAGAGCTGCTATATTACATTTTCCTCCCCCCTGGCCCCAAGGCAATGGGATGAGGGATGGCCTACTGATGAGATGGGCTAACACTGATATGAACTGGAAAGGCAGGGCTGAAAGAGAATGGACAAGCTAACGTGGAGCTTGGTTTCTAAGATTCATATGCCCCAAGGAGTCCAGAGAGGTTAATTCAGGAATTCTCACTGATGGGACTGTATTTTGTTTTTTGACAGTCCAAAATAGCCACAAACTCTTGAGTTACTCTCCCTTCTGGTACCTCTTCTGAAATGCCCTTTCCTGTAAAACGAACCAGCAAATAGATCTAATGGGCTCATAAAGCAAATGACATTAAAAAATAAAGACTATTTACTAATTCCAGGGAGTATTCATATCCCAAAAGTAACTCAGTAACTCAAGGGCAGCTCCTATATGTAAATTATAATGGGAACATATTTTTGAGGGGAGAAAGAACTTTCCCTCATTTGTGTAGCAGCTCCTCCAGACTCAGAGAAACAGAAGCATCATCATCACTGAAGGACAGAGTTCCACGGAGCCCAATGTTCAAGACAGTGGAAAGTCCCTTTAAGTTCCTTTACACGAAGTGGTTCATTTAGGAACAAATTTCAAACAAATAAATCCTTTTGGAGTAACAGCATCATTTTTCTGTGTTATACATACACAGATACATGTACTCAAGGTTTTTTTAGAGGATTAGTGCTCTTCAAAGATCCAACGCAGCTGACATTACAAAGAGACACACCTCAACGGTTAGCTGTTTTTACATTTAAGGTGTACCAGGGGAACGAAGGTCTAGAACCTGTGAAATATGTTGAAATGAAAGACTTGACAGGTAGATGCTGACTTTTGCCTCTTCTGATCCAAATCCCATTAGCTTATTAGGGACTCCGTTTAAGTTTTACTTCTTCATGAAACCTGGCCTTTTCAGCTCAAATTATCTTTTTCTTTCTTGTCACCTCTCTATATTTACATCACACATTCTGAAACTTGGTAAGTACTACATTACAATGTTATTTAAATGCTTCATATGGTATGGATTCTTGAAACATATGTTTTTTAAGAGTAACAATGTTAGTTTTCTTTTCCACTGATTACACCAGTTAAAGCACTCTGCACTTACTAGGTATTCGTTAAACTGGCATTAAAGGAATGAACAGATTTTACCTTTAGGATTCTGGAGTTGGTCCATCAGCACATGGAATTTATTTTGGGCACCTGGTAAGTCCATTTTATTTACTGCCAGGAGTGCAGGTTTTCTCTGAAGTTCCTCTTTGTACAATTCTAGCTCCTTTAAATAAAAAAAAGAAAAACAAATAATTTCTTTATTTAAATCCTCACTGGAAGATATATCCCTTGATTCCAGAGAGAAGAAGAAAGAGAGGGAGACAGGGAGAGGGAGGGAGACAGACACACAGACAGGCACTGGTTCCCCCCTGCACGTGCCCCAACTGGGGGTCGAATCCATAACCTAGGTATGTGCCCTGACTGGGGATCAAATCTATGAGCTTTCGGTTTACAGGATGATGCTCCAACCAACTGAGCCACACTGGCCAGGCTGAAAAACCAAATAATTTTATTAAAATACCTGTATAGAGTATCTGTTTGGTAGTATCTTTCTTTACCGTGTTGGCCTGTATAATCTAGAGCTCAGTCATATCTCCGAAATGCAGTAAATCCCAACAACCACAAAGTTAATCAGCAAAGGAAACTCAGAAAATGTTGAATAGTTAGGTCACATGTTAATATATTTTAACTCATATGACATTCTCGAAACAACTGTGATTTGTACCTCGAATCAAATACAAACAACTGGACTTCTATTTTTTTTAAGGTTTTATTTATTTTCTTTAGAGAGAGGGGAATGGAGGGAGAAAGAATGGGAGAGAAACATTGATGTGCAAGAGAAACACTGATTGATCGCCTGTAACACACCCACAACAGGGGACCTGGTCTGCAACCCAGGCATGAGCCCTGACTGGGAATCAAACCCAAGACTTTTCAGTTCACAGCTGGTGCTCAACCCACTATGAGCTACACCAGCTAGGGTCAAATATCTGGACTTCTATTAAGCACACACATACAATTCAAAAGTGACTAGAAAAAAAATCTTCGTAACTGTGGATTAGTGTATGTGTGTATGTATGTATACATACACACACACATATTTACTTGTTTACTTATCTGATATCAAGAAGCATAAGCAATAGAAAAAATAGACAAATGGGAATTCATGAAAATGTAAAATTCTGTGTTGCAAAAGATATCATAAAGAAAGTGGAAAGACAACTGGCAGAACAGGAGAAAATATTTGCAAATCATGTATCTCATAAGGGATTTGTATCCAAAATATATCCAAAACATAACAAACTCTTACAGTTTGACAATAAAAAGAAAAATAACTCAATTAAAAAATAGGCAAAGAATCTAAACAGGCATTTCTCCAAAGACAACAAATGGCTAATAAGCACTTGGAAAGACAATCATCATCATCACTCACTAGAGAAAGGCAAATCAAAACAACAATGAAACACCACGTCATTCCCACGAGGGTGGCTAAAATAAGAAGATAGACAATAACCAGTGTTGACATTAATGTGGAAAAACTGGAACCCTCATATATTGCAAGTAGAACTGTAAAACAGTGCAACAGTGCACCCAGTCTGGAAAACAGTTTGGCAGTTCCTCAAAATGTTAAACACAGAGCTACCATAGTATCTAGCGATTGCACTCCTAGGTATATACTCAATAGAAATGAAAACCAGTCCATACAAAAACCTGTGCACAAATGCTCACAGCAGTATTATTCACAATAGGCAAAAAGTGGCAAAGAAAAGAGGATATACAAAGTCCTGGAGGTAGGAAACATTATCCCACTGTGTTAGAGGGAGATCACGGGGCCGGGCATGGAATGTGAGGGGGCAGGAGGAAAAAGAGATGGACTGCTAGGCAGGAGCCCAGCACTGCCAGACCTCATAAACCACGTTCAGGTTAGACTTCAACCAACAACAATGGGGCACCATTCAAGTGTTTTAAGCAGGGAACAAACATCAGCCTGGTTCTTTTACAAAGCTTACTGTGGCTGTCACAAAAAAAATGGACTGCACAGAAATGAAACTGGAAGCAAGAGACCACACAGGAGGGACTCACAACATTCTAATGAGAAGGGCTGATGATCATACAGTGGGAACGAAGAGAAGCAGATGGACTTCAATGAGACTCAGGATATGAACCTGACAGGGCTCGACACCAGTGGTGAGAAAGGGAGAACCAAGACCACCACCCAGGTTTCCAGCTTCCATACTCAATAAAGTTCTGGAGGAGGCTGGAGAGTTTGAAAAAAAAAGAGTTCAGTTTTACACATATTAAGTCTGAGAAGTTAATGGGATACCTAATCAAAGGTGTCTATGAGGCAACTGGTCTAACACTTAACCAAAAGATCTGGGTATCAGACACAGTCACTGGTGTATTTACTGTAACTGAAAGCTAATTAAGTAATAACAGGAAAGAATATAAATAATAGACTGAGAAATAGTCTAAGAAGTAGGAATAAAAGTCAAGCAAGATAAAGTCTAAGAAGTATGCAATAAGGAGGGTTTTATTGGTTGCAATAGTTTGAGGAGCAGGGTAATATTGAAAAACTGAAACAAGATTAGAAAATTCTTTAACATCAAAGGTTCAAAAAGTAGAGGTGGAATATATATTTATTTTACTTATCATCTACTATTTCATACAGTCTTATATGCCTATATTAGACCAAATGCAGCACATAGTAAAACTGAAACAGAAACCTACTTTTGTCAGCAGTATTATGGTTTCAAAAGCAGTTCTGTATTGAGTTTTGGAAGTAAGCTGAAATCCAAAAACATCAACCTAAAAAAAAAAAAAGAGGGAAAGAAACAGCCTTTAACACACGTTAGCTGTACATTTACTTTGAAATGTTTTATTGTCTCAAGCTAAAAATAATTTCTCAATCTATACTCTACTGGTGATTTAGTAATTCAAAATAAATAAGAGAAACTGAAGTGTCAAGATAACTATAATTACTCTGATAAAGTCACAACCATTAATAAAATGAAAAACGAGTATAGATAAGACAATTTATATGAATATGTACATCTCATAAACAGTTGACCCTTGAACAATGTGGGGGTTAGGGGCACCAACATCTGCCCTACTCAGCACAGTTGAAAATCCGTGTATAGTTTTTCCCTCCCCCAAAACTTAATTACAGCCCCTCAGTATTTGTGGGGGATTAGGATATTAGTTCTAGGACCCCTACAAGGATACCAAGATATGTGGATGGTAGTTCCTATATGTAAAATGGAATGTTGTCCACGCCAGTGTGGCTCAGTTGGTTGAGCGCTGGCCCATAAACTGAAAGGTTGCAGGTTCAATTCCCAGTCAGGACACGTGCCTAGGCTGAGCGTTTGATCCTGGTTGGAGCGGGTTCAGTCCTGCTTGGGGCACCTGCGAGGGACAACTGATTGACCTTTCTCTCTCATATTGATGTTACTCTCCCTCTCTCTAAAATCAATAAATACATTAAAAACACTTAAATGGTGTAGATGAATGCATACAGCAGGCCTCAACATCAGCAGACTCCCAACACTGGATCAAAAACAGTACAGGTATTTATCTTAAAAAATCCTCATGTAAGTGGACCTGCACAGTTTGAACCCATGTTGTTTGAGGGTCAGCTGTATAACTCTAGCACCACCAATAAAGCAGGAAAAAGACGCCATATAACATGGACTATGTTGAAAATCTTAAGGAATTAAACCTTGACAAGTACAGCCAAAATTACATCTGATATAGTAAGTAATGCCATTTCTACTCCCTGTTACGTAGATCATTTACTGTATTTGACTCCCATTTACACAGACTCAATGGAGTCACATATGTTACCACTTTAAACATATAGACAGTTTCTAGGAAAACTAAATTCATTGATTTTTCACATTCAGTTGAACGGTGCATTGATATACATATGACTTACAACAAAAAGCAGCTGTTTAGTTCTTTCTATATGCTTGAGGAATTTGTGGCCCATTCCTTTGTTCATATGTGCTCCTTCTATTAAACCAGGAAGATCAGCTACTGATATCTAATACAAAGTTAAATGTTTGATAAGAAAAGAAAAATACATAAAAACTCTAAGTACAATTACATCCAAAAATATTCATGGTATTTCAAATATAAACAGTTCCTGATCTGTGATTACCATTGCATCCTTATAAAGCCAAGATACCTTTACAACAGATCAAAATCCTTTGTTATCAGAAATTAGTCCCATTTTTAATTATTAATCTAACAATCTAGAACTTTAGGGATTAGTTATTAATCACAAAATTCTATTAAGAATTCTATAAATTATATTATTTAATATGAACTTTTCAGAGTATTTCAACTTTCTGAATTTTTAAGTTTAAGGATATTAAGTCAACTGCTATTTACTTAGTAAATTCTATAGTTTTAAGTTTTCAATTCTATATGTAGTTAATGTTCCTTTTCTGTTCATATTCCACCAGGAGGACTACCGACCTCCTGGTGGAATATGAACAGGATAAGTTAGTGTTCCTATGCTCCTTTGGAGATGATAAGCATTATTAACCATTATTCTGCACTCGTAGTTTTCAAACCTCGCTGTGCACGATAATCAGTTGTGTAAACTACAGTTACTCAGGCCCTACCCTTAAGGGATTTGGTTTCAAATCTCTGGGGCACGGGCTTCATTTATCATTGCTATTCTTAAGCCACCAATATAATTCTGATGTATAGTAAGGGATGAGAAGCACTGTTCTATATGCACTGCTTGTGTGAATAAAGATTTCAGAGGTTTAAAGGAAGTATGGCTATGTGACAAAGGAGCGTACACTACAGAGGTCTCATGTCCTCAAATTTTGTTTGAAGGTTCTCTACTAATTTCCCTTAAAAATTATAAATAATGCCATTGCCAAGTAGCTTAGCTGGTTAGCGTGTTGTCCAGATACACTAAGGTTACGGGTTCAATCCCTGGTCAGGGCACATACAAGAAGCAACCAATGAATGCACGAATAAGTGGAAAAACAAATCAATGTCTGTCTGTCTCTCTTCCCCTGTTCTTCCTTGTCTCTCTAAAACTCAATTTTAAAATATTTTTAAATCATAATATTCTCTTTTTCACTAAATATTGTATACACAATTTTACTTATTAATATTCTATATAATTGTTGAAGTTTAATTAACTGTCACTGTTATGCCACTGATATAAATGAGTATAATTCCTGTATCTTATTTCTTTTGAATTATGTCAATAGATTATATGAAACCACACTGATACATCATCACCACTAGTCCATTAGGCTTCCCTCTTGGTACTGCACATTCTATGAGTTTGGACAAATGTATAACACCATATGCAGCATTACAGAATTGTGCGGAATAGTTTCACTGCCCTAAACATGTACTGTGCTCTATTATTCCCTTCCTTCCTCCCCATCCTCAGCAACCACTGATTTTTTTCCCTATCTCCACAGTTTTGCCTTTTTTCTAGAATCTCATATCGTTAGAATCATACAGCAAGCAACCATTTCAGATTGGCTTCTTCTACTTAGTAATATGCATTTAAGGTTCCTCTGTGTCTTCTCATAGCTTATGGCACATTTCCGTTTAGTGCTGAATAATATTCCATTTCCTGGATATACCACAGTTTATCCATTCACCTACTGCAGGACATCTAGGTTGATTCCAGATTTTGGCACATACTAACAAAGATGCTACAAATGTGTGAGTGCAGGCTTCGGTTTGCACATAAGTTTTCAACTCATTTGGGTAAATGCTAAGGAACATCATTGCTAATTGTACATTACATATTTTTGTTTTAGTTTAATTACTAAAAAGATCTACAGTTCTTCCTTATGAAGGAAAAACAAATTTTAATAGATAAAGCCAGAATCCCACTCAATTAAAAGTTTTAAAAAGAGAAAGTTGGAATAAAATCATTTACATGAACTTTAGAAAATAATTTTACTTAACAAAAATCAATAATCAAATTGGAAACAAATACAAACTTGCAACGAGAATGAACAGAGATTAAGGAAATAAAGAAGATATGTTCTAGCCCTGGCTGGCGTAGCTCAGTGGATTGAGCACGGGCTGGGAACCAAAGTGTCCCAGGTTCAATTCCCAGCCAGGGTACATTCCTGGGTTGCAGGCCATAACCCCCAGCAACCGCACATTGATGTTTCTCTCTATCTATGTCCCTCCCTTCCCTCTCTAAAAATAAATATAAATAAATAAAATCTTAAAAAAAAAAAAAAGAAGAAGATATGTTCTGCCCTGGCTGGTGTGGCTCAGTGGACTGAGTGCCAACCTGCAAACCAATGGGTCACAGGTTCGATTCCCAGTCAGGGCACATGACTGGGTTGTGGGCCAGGTCCCCCATTGGAGGCACCTGAGTGGCAACCACACACTGATGTTTCTCCTCCTCTCTTTCCCTCTGTCTAAAAATAAATAAATACATAAGATACGATGTTGTAAAGACAAAATGGACTTAAGGCTTTCTAAGAATAAGAAATTTCATTCTCACATGTGAGTAAAATCCCAGATGAGTGATGAGTGAAATCAAGCGTGGGCTATAAAACTGAAAGCAACAAATGAACAAGAACAATAAACAAAAACTCACAGACACACATGACAGTATGGTGGACAACAGAGGGAAAGGCGTAAGGTGCAGTAAAGGGTGAAAGGGGTCAAGTATATGGTGACAGAAGATCTGACTTTGGGTGATGGGCACACAATACAATATAAAGATCATGTATCATACAAATGTACACTTGGAAACTATACAATCTTATTAATCAATGATAGCCCAATACATTTTAAAAATATTAAAATAAATATTTTTAAAAGTTACATTCTCATGCAATATTCTATTAAGATAGTGTTCATTATTGATTTGATCACAGTTTTCACTTACTAAAAATAAAATCTTGAAACTGCCCCACCCCAACACCCCAGAAGCAGTCAAATATGAAGCCAGTACTTTTACTTCTAACCAAGGGTCTTATTCTAAAAACACCCACCTGTTTGAAATCTTTATACATAATCTTTCCAAGTTCAGGCTTTAATGTTGTAACTAAAAGAAAAAAGCCACAGTAAGTTGAGGCTAGAATAAAGACTGGTACTCTCAAAATTGTTTTAGCATTATGTATAAAATAAACATTTCCTTTGTGATGAATTCAGATTATGTTCACATTTGTTGAATGGAAGGTACAATTATCTTTGCTATTTACATTATCTTTGCTATTATACCTGGAAAAGGACCATGAAGATTTTTATAATAGTCATAGTCTAATCCAATTAATAGGCCTCAAAGTTCCTCTGTCACACCACGTGAAGAATCATGGGGAGCGGGAGGCAGAATTTAGGTTTCTGTCACCAGGTCTGATCTAGTCCCTTCTCATTCATTTTCCTCAGGCCTCATCAATCCTGCACTAGCCTCCTTCCTATGACTTTTTGCTTTTCTTCCTCTTTCCTTCTCAACAGTATCCTGTATTATAGCAACAAATACTGGCCTAATTTATAACAGTTAGTTAAAATAAACTCTGTAAGAGTGTAATTTTAGAATGGCTTAATTTTATTTTCTAGGTTAATGTCATTTTGTACCTTTTTCTTTAATGATGGCAGAGATCCTATCATATTCATTCACTGTTCTTAGTTTAAGCTTCCATTATATCTCATCTTGCTGCTACAACAGCCTACTAACTATTCTTCCCATATCCACTCATGTCCCACACTAATCCAGTTTCTGTATTATATGCAGAAATCTTTTTAAAGTAAATAATCATTTTATCCCTTGCTTAACAGGCTATCAACTGTTCTTAAGACATGAAGATCAAGTAGAACCTACGCGTCAGTAAGATGCAGTCTCTACCTACATCCCGGGCCTCATCTCGTCTCCTTCCTTCCCTGACCACGTTTTCTAGATACTCAAACCCACTGCCTGCCACCAGAAGGCCTTTGCGTACATGCTACTTCCTCTGACTGAAAGACCCTTCACCTGTACTATGTCACTGATTACCTCACATTTATTCTCTGAACCTCAGCCTGGCATCACACTTCCACAAAGAAGTCCAAAGCAGTCACCTATACTCTTTCATTGAACCGTATTATATTTCCTTGCATTCACTGGAGAGCTACGTGCCTTCCCGCTTTTTTGAGAATAGTTTGTATTCTCAGTAAAAGTCAGGATAGTATCTGTTTCTGCTTACCAGACTTTGTAACTCTAGAACCTACTACAGTTCCCAGAAAAATATACTTGCTATATTTTTGAGTGAAAGAACTCATCTCTACCTTCCTAGTATTTACCACTGTGCTTCACAAAGGACAGGTGCTCATAAAATTCTAACTAAACCAAATAAGTGATTATGTACCAGGAAAGTACACATAACAAAGTAAGTAGTAAGTACTAGAAACTCTGCTGAGGGGTAGAGAGGTTTCAGATTAATGGGAAATACATCTATTCTGCCAAGAGTTTTCAAACTAAGGCTACCCTCAGAGTTGTCATTTTATTCATACAAAAAGATTAGTCTTTAAAAATTCACCACCACACATTAAAATACAAAATAAATTATACCTACATGCATAATCTGCAACTGCAGGTTTTGCATGAGAAATCTGACTTAGCAAAGAGGATTTTCCAGCATTTGGGAATCTGAAATGAGAAAATTTATACATTACAGCAAATATCAGTACTATTAATACTTATTTATCTTTGAATTCTAAAAATTTTAAGAAGCAAACTTCTTGAGTATTTCTGGGATTAAAAATAGAGTATAAATTTAAAATAATTTTTGAAAAACTTGAGGAACAAAATATACTCATGAAATAGGTGAAGATAAATTCATACTGCCCTGACCAGTGTGGCACAGTTGGCTGGGCATTGTCCCACACAGTGAAAGGTCGCAGGTGTGATTCCTGGTCAGGGCACATTGCCTGGGTTACAGCTGGGGACACGGACAAAAAGCAACCAACCGATGTTTCTTTTAGACATCAACAGTACAAGTAGAACGCTATATACCTTTCTTCTCAGGTTCAGTTCTAAGATCAGCTTTGAGAACAGCAGTACCCGTGTTTTAGTTATGTATTTGTCTTTTAAGATTCAGTTCATTTCTGAAACCAGCTAAAAAAAATCTGCTTATGCTCATATTCACATGTAGTAACTTAAATAGCTGCCTCATTTAAAAGCACTAGAAACATGTTAAACATTATGCTTAAGAATCACGATGTGTTAATTACTGACTGTAATTTCAAGCCCATTTCTGAAAAGCTTAAGTGTTTCACTACAGTCGTGTCTAGTTAAGTTGGCAACATAAGGACCATGACAGACAGCAGCTACGGTTCATTCACTGAACGTTCACAAGTCCGAGGCATGTGTTGCGCTACAAATGCAGTATCTTACCAACAGTTTAAAATGCGGACTCTCCATTCACTATTAAAGATGAGTAAGTAAAAACTTAGAGAAACTGTACAACATATCCAAGACTAGCCAGCTGGCCTCCCGAGGATTTGAGATTCTAACCCAGATAGTCTCACCTGAGTTCCCGACCCCCACCCAACTTTTACTACTCAGCCTTTCGAGGGTCTTCTTGGTCTGTAAAGCTGTCTCCATGGAACTCGAAACTCATTTTTCTACCAAATGAGAAAGTCAATGGCTGGATTCTTAACTGTATCCATAAAACCCTATTAAACTGATAATGTTTGAAAAATATATGTTACAGAACCTATGACTCATAAATGTCATAACTATGTTTTACTGGGGAAAAAAAAAACATGCGAATGGCTAGTTTGAAAGTCAGGATCACATCTTCCCCTGTTACAACCTCAGCAGGAATGGGACCTCTGCAAACCCCAAATGCCTGCTGTAAGACTAGACAGGAGCAGCAAGGGTGATGGGCTGAGACTGAAGAGTCTGGTACAGAAGCAGTGAGGAAGATGAGAAGAGCCTAGAAAGCACCTATGGGAAGGCAAGGAATGGAATGGCAGTTTGGTGCTCAGTTTGACAGCAGTTTCCCCTACACCTTCCTTTGTCCTTCCGTCTGACAACTGTGTAACACTGTAGGGCCAGGGAGAGGAAGAGGGAGGGGAGGAGAAACGCAAAGTTGAAGTTTTCTCTCCCTAAATTTATCTACTCTCCATCACGCTATCTAGCTCTCTCCAATTGGCTGGGTACCAGCACTGCAAACCCAAAGCCACACAGCTTTGTTTCATGAAAAAGTGGAGGCTCATGGAACAGGACAACATTGTAAGGTTGTCTACTGTACTGAGAATGGACAGATCCTAAGCACAGCACAAATATCCAACTTGGTGCTCAACAGTGTGTAAGTCTGAGGAGCTGAGATTGTACTGGCCTTGAGCCATCTGATTAATGATACATCAATAGGTCTATTAATATTTGTAAGCATATCTTAACCATTTGTCCCTTCTTTTTATTTCCTTGAATACACTTTTAAAAATGTGGTTTGTTCAGATTTCTTATTTTATTCCTTAATATCTGGTAACATTCTTTTACCTTCTTGTATTACTGGATTTAATCTTTTTCTTTATTCATTTTCTAACATTTCACTGGCCTACTCAATTGCTATGACTGTTGGCAAATGCATATGAAGTAAATATGGAACTCTACGCTGACATCATGAAAATAACTACATTTTACAGCATCGTCTCTAAGTACACAAACCATGCACAAATTCCATAAACTAGAAATAATGCTGGCACCGAATTACCATTTATATTTATTTCCTATTTGTGAACTCTCTGGAAGTATAAAAATAAACATATGAATGATACTTACCCCACTAGACCTACATCAGCTATGAGTTTTAGGTCAAGGTGAATTATTCGTTTCTGGCCTTTCAATGGTAAGAAATTTGTAAGGAATTTACCACCAAGACCTCCTTCTGCTACCAAAATTCTATCTTTCTCTTTATCAAGTTCTCCTTAAAAAGAGAGATAAAGATACTTAGAGCCAAGATTAGTAAGTGGAGTTAATCACTAATGACATTTTTCTTTCAAAATAGATATCAGAAGTTTCTATTAAAAGCTTGTCCCTGGAAAAACCTTGTTAAGTGGTTGAGAGACTAGTTTATGTTTTAAAACCAAGTAAATATGCTAATATTTTAAAAATCTTAAATCTAGCAGTTAATACTGAACAACCTTTATAGATTTTTAAAAGTTCTTTTATAAATTAGCAGCTGAAATTGTTAACGTTTCTAAAAAATTCTGAAACTCAAGAGGTTCTATTCCCCATAGCTCCCAAACAGTTTAGAAAATATGCATACTTTTCACAACCTCAGGACCTACAGTACACTTACCTATAATTTTACCATTTTCATCAGTTACTGAAATACCCACAGGTACAGGAATTTCACAGTCTTTTCCTTTGGAGCCTTTCAGTGCACTAACCCTACCAAAAAAAAAGCTAAATTAAAATAAGGAAAACCCACAAAATTAAATGGCTTATGCTTCAAGCAAACATAATGGTCTATAAAGAGGACTATCAACCAATTATTCTAACAGAGATGTTACATGGCCAAATACTAGAGCAAAAATAAAATTATTTCTAATTATTCATTTGCACTTTAGACTCTCATATCCCAATAAAAATGATATTAAGTTATGATTTAAGTTATCAAGCTAACCACAAAAAGTCACTTTGTGGGAAGTTTTCAATTAGCAATAATTATGCCTCAGATAAACTTCATTGGCTACGATACAGCCACTGTGTGAATCTACCACCAAAAGACATTACAAATTATAATGAACTGATATAATGTACACCTGAAATGAAGAGATCATTGATAACTAGAAAAAATGAAAAATCAATGGAATAACAAAGCTTTTAAAAAACTGACCTCCAACGGGAGCACTTTAATTAGAGGGGGCTCATCTGGCTACTCTCAAATTACTCATGAGAGAATAAATTGGTACAAACTTCTAACTAGCAGATTCACTTCTGGGAATTTATCCTAAAACAAAATAACTGAACCACCATGTAAACTACTATACACACATGGGTGTGTGTTGCTTTGTTGAATGTAACAGTAAAAAACCAACTAATTACCTAAACAGATGAGTGACAACATAGAGTTATTTCCAATACTATGCAGACATTTTGAACAATCTTCTGGCACAGAAAAAAAGTTAAGTAAAAAGAGGAGCCTACAATATACTGTCCTCTCAGTTTTGTACCCTCAAACTATACAGACACAATTAAATTTGTGTAAACACACAGAAGAGTCTGAGAAAAGTCAAGAAAAGGTTAATAGTGGTTATCTGTGACTTTATAGATGGTTGACCTTTTATAAAACCTTTTTATTCCTGACCTCCATGATTCGGTCAGAATTCCCACACATGTGTAGGCTCTCATCATTTTCCATTTTTAACACATTCAATTAATGTCTACTCTCCCACTACACTACAGTAACTTCCTGAAGGGCAGGGAATATATTAGTTTAGATCATTATTATATCCTAGGCATGTAGTACAGTGGTTAGTACATAGTAGGTACTCAGTATTAGTTGAATGAATGACCTGGACTGACAGAAATGGATTAGAAATATACTCAAGAAAGATTTAAATAGAACATCTCTCTTACTGGGATGTGTGTCGCAATTTTTAGAATGTAGAGGCAAGATTTAATTTTCATTCTTATTTGTTACTAGTGGTGAACTTTCTATTAAAATATTTTATTAAAAACATTTCCACTTAAATTTCAAAAGAACTTTGGATAGTTCTTTTTAAAAAAATTAAAAAAAATTTTTTTTTATTGATTTATAGAGAAAGGGAAAGGAGAGAAAAACATCAACTTGTTGTTCCACTTACTTATGCACTCATTGGTTGATTCTTATACGTGCCCTGACAGGGAATGGAACCTCCAACCTTGGTGTATTGAGACAATGCTCTATCCAACTGAGCTACCTGGCCAGGGCCAGAACTTTGGGTAATTTTTTAAATAGCTAAAATAGTATTTGATAATTTTCATAGCTGAGCAAACATAAGCCCATTTTCTAGGAGATCATTTCATGAAGAAGAAAAGCAGTCTGATTTTTACTATACATTATTAGACATCTAAAATTAAAATCTTACACAGGTACCAATATTTTTAAAGTAGTGCTTAAACCAAGTCTTAAAAAGCCAATAGGGCCTTGCCAAATAATCAAGATGGGAAAAGACACATTGACAAACTGAATACACCTATGTATATCTAAATATGTGTGTGTATATGTGTGTATACAAACACACACACATATATGCACACACAAACACCCTAGATTAGAAGGGGAAAAGCTGTTTAAAGAGATAATAGTTATTTCTAGCCTAACACTGGCATAAGTGGGCTGGCATGTTGTAAAATAAAGACACTGTAGTCCAGATTGCGAAGGGCCTAACATGCTGTTAAGAGAGTTTGAAGATTATCTTAGAGTGATGGGAAACACTGAAGAATTTTAAATAGACAAGTGACATTAATACGTTGGTGTTTTAGAAAAACTACTCTAGGGACTTCCAGCAAGATGGAGGCATAGGTGGATGCACCATACCTCCACGCACAACCAAGATTAGAACAACAATTTAGAGGCAGAATAACACCCAGAACTGACAGAGAATTTATCTGAATGGAAGTCAGGCAGCCAAGAAGTTGAAGTAGACCCGTTCATCCAGACCGGTAGGAGGGGCGGAGAGGAGCAGCCGGTCGAGGGTTGCAGCACGGGTTGCAGCACGGGTCGCAGTGCAGAAAGCAGAGAGCAGTGGGCACATAAGGCAACAGGGAGCGCGTAAGGCATCCGGGGTGTGCAGGATCGCAGTGGGTGGACCCTGAGTATGCGAGCAGCAGCTGGCAGACCCAGTGAGGCACAAATGTGGACCAGGGCAGAGCGCGCAGCCCAGGATCCCAGGGAAGGGACTGAGGTCCCAGGAGAGTGGAGCTACCACCATTGTTCCCTCCGGCCCCCGCCCCCGCCCCCACATACAATGTCACAATGTAGCGACTGGGGTGCCCAGCCCTGGTGAACACCTAAGGCTCCGCCCCTCACAGTAACAGGAGCGACCAGACCAAGAGAGAGAGAGAGAGACATGTCTCAAACAGAAAAACAGATCAATGCCCCAGGGCTCATCCTTTTGAGCGACCAAGAGATAGCCAATCTATCAGATGCTCAGTTCAAAACACTGGTGATCTGGAAGCTCACAGAATTGGTTGATTTTGGGCGCAAATTACATGAAAAATGCAGGCTACCATAAAAGAGATGAAGGAAGATGCACGGAGAACCAATAGTGATGGGAAGGAAACTGGGACTCAAAACAATACAGTGGACCAGAAGGAAGAAAGAAACAACCAAACAGGAAAGAATGGAGAAATAAGAATTCAAAAAACGAGAAGCTTAGGAACCTCCAGGACATCTTTAAATGTTCCAACATCCGAATTATAGGGGTACCAGAAGAAGAAGAGGAAAAGCAACAGATTGAACATGTATTTGAACAAATAATAAAGGAGAACTTCCCCATTCTGGCAAAGGAAATAGGCTTCCAGGAAATCCAGGAAGCTCAGAGAACCCCAAAGAAGTTGGACCCAACAAGAAACACACCAAGGCACATCATAATTACATTAGCCAAGGTAAAAATGAAGGAGGGAATCCTAGAAGCAGCAAGAGATAAGGGGACAGTAACCTACAAAGGAGTTCCCATCAGACTGTCAGCTGATTTCTCAAAAGAGACCTTACAGGCAAGAAGGGGCTGGAAAGAAGTATTCCAAGTCATGAAAGGCAGGGACCTACATCCAAGATTGCTCTGTCCAACAAAGCTTTCATTTAGAATGGAAGGACAGATAAAGTGCTTCTCAGATAAGGTCAAGTTAAAGGAGTTCATCATCACCAAGCCCTTATTTTATGAAATGTTAAAGGGACTTATCTAAGAAAAGATGATAAAGAAAAAGCATGTATAGTAAAAGGACAGCAAACTCACAATTATTACCAACGACACCTAAAGCAAAACCAAAAGAAACTAAGCAAACAACTAGAACAGGAACAGAACCACAGAAATGGAGATCACATGGAGGGTTAGCAACAGGGGAGTGGGAGGAGGAGAGAGGGGGGAAGGTACAGGGAATAAGTAGCACAGATTGCAGGTTGAAAATAGATAGGGGGAGGGTAAGAATAGTACGGGAAATGTAGAAGCTAAAGAACTTATGACACATGGACATGACTAAAGGGGGGATATGGGTGGGGGAGGGTGTACAGGGTGGAAGGGAGTGAAGGGGGGAAAATGGGACAACTGTAATAGCATAATCAATAAAATATATTAAAAAACACTCTAGAAATAATGGAATAAAGAATGGACTGAGGGTGATGACTGAGACTGGGGTCAGCAGACCAAATTGGACAATACTGCAATATTTCAGAAATAATGATGGTCTGAATGAAAGTCTGGCCTGTACCTGTCTTTGTAGTCTCATCTTCCTCGCCATTCTGAGTCTTCTGCATTCCAGCTACACTGGCCTTCTTTCAGTGTCTAATAGGGTACTTGTCTTCTATCACTGGGCCCTTCTCCATGTTGCCTCTCCTGTAATGCTTTTACTCCCCTTCACCCAGCTGGCTCCTATTCATCCTTTAGATTTAAGCCTCTCTATTCTAAAAACTGCAACACACAATCACAGTAAGAAATATGTTCTATTTAAATATCTCAACATTTAAACATTGTATACCATCTTTAGTATACTACTGATCTGAACACAGAACAGGACTGGAACTATAGCAACTTTATTTTTCAAAAGAAATTATAAAATGGGAAGAAAATTTACTTTAGGATGTAAACTGCTGTTACTTCCCACCTGTAACCTCAAAATAATAAAGTAACATTTGATACTCAAAACTCTGATTACTGAATTCTAACAAATATAAGGCTCTCAAAATTTGTCTTATAAAACAGTTTTGCCCAGGTTGGTGTGATTCAGTTGGTTGGAGTATGGTTCAGTAAACTGAAAGGTCACAGGTTCAATTCCTAGTCAGGGCTCATGCCTAGGCTGGAGATTCAGTGCCTGGTTGGGGCGTGTATGAGAGGCATCTGATCCATGTTTCTCTCTCTCCCTCTGCTCCCGTCTTAAGAATCAATAAGCATGTCCTCAGGTGAGGATAAAAAGTTTCAGATTATTCATAAACAAAAATGCTCAGAAGAAATTTAAGGGGTTTCCCTAAGGATACGTTTACAAGCAGGTGATGCTGCTGCATATTTCAGGCAGCATAATTTGCTGTTGTTTTTGTTGTTTGGAATGTCTGTGTTATAGGCTGTTTAGTATGCCAGCCTCTACCTTTTGCATATATTCATCCAAGCAAGTGCCACATTCCATCATCTGGTATTGTGACAAATAAATGTATCAAAACACTTCCATGGGGGCCCTTGCCAGGTAGCGCAGTTGGTTAGAGCATCGTCCCCACACACCAAGGTTGTGATCCTGGTCGGGGCACACACAAGAACCAACCAATGAATGCATGAGTAAGTGGAAGAACAACTAGGTGTCCCTCTACCTCTCCCTTTCTCCCTAAATCAGGCTGATTCTTGTTTTTGTTTGTTTGTTTGTTGTTTTTAAACATTACCTTGGGAAGAAAAAAAAAGAGGGACATAATTTAGCCTTTATACCAATACCTCCTATGGAATAACAGAATCAGATAGGTCTGAGGAATCACAGCAGGTGTTTTGATGGAAGCTTTAAGAATTTTTTTCTTCATTTTCTTTGTAAGAAAAGAAAAAGTTCTTTTCATATTTTGAGGCCAACACAGTCTATTCCACAGAGAACAACAAATGTTAGTGAAAAATAAAGGCAAGGCTTTGCTGTCATAGAAAGAACAGAATAGAAGCAAAGGGAAAACACACAAAAGATGTATTAGTGAAACAAGTTCTAAATGTTCAGCACTGCCTATGAGATGCACACAGAACTACTGGTGGCAACGAGATGGAGTAGCTCATTTGAGATTTTGAGTCTTAAGGACTGTTACAGATAATTTAAGAAAACAGTGGGAATTCGGATCACTTTCTGTTTCTACAGAGGAAGTGCAAAAGAATCTAAACAGAAATTGGGAGAAAAGGATAAAAAGTTGGAAAGCTCCAAAATATTTCTTAGAACCTATCTTTTACCTTTACTAGACTTGAGACAAATGTAGATTTTTTCTCAGTTACAAATATAGGATACAATTTAAATCAAATTTCTAATTACACTTTTATCATTTAACTGTTTTTCTTCTGGGAGGGATTACTTTTATAAAATCAAGTCAATCAGTAAATACTCACCGACTGTTGGCTCCTTCTCCAGCCACAAACCGCTTCTGAGGATATTTGTCTTTAAGTTGTTTTAAAGTCATTTTCTTATGGGCTACAACCCAGACGTCACCACCTTTTCCACCTTCTCCACCTAAACGAGGATAGCCCATTCCTCCACTTCCTCCCCTGGTGAACAGTCTTAGGTTATCAACGAAGTTTCCATACTTAAAAAGAGAGGGAGAGAGAAAGAGAACATCTGTACACCAAGTGTGTTTACCGATTTAGAACTCCTTTCTAGCTCTTTGTTGCCACTAAAATGCCTCAAGTCGTCAGTAATGACTTCCTGTATGCCAAATTTAGTCTTTTCTCAGTTCATCTCCTGTCTTTTTTACATTAAACTCTTATCCCGCCCCCCTTCTTTCCCCAATTATCAATTGTGGTCCCACATATCCTCAAGATCTCTGACACTGGTCCACTTTTCAATCTAGACTGCCTCCCCTGGGTGACCTCAGCCTGTATCAGTAACTATCACCTAGGTGAGATATTTTCTAGGTCCAGTCTGTTGGACATCACCAGGATGTAAGGTTAACAGTCTAAACCAACTGAGAACAAGATTTGTACTTAACTTATATCTGAAATCCCTCAAATATGTAACTTGTTCATGAGTACTGATAAGTCATTTCAAATATGAGTTAATATGACAAAACCAAACTTTTCCTTAGGTAAAGTCTGTTCCACCAATGTCCTTTCAAATAAAGGAACCATAGTTTCCTATTCATTGAGTATGGGAATCTTTCACTAACCTGCTTCTCCCCTCAACGGCACCCCACCCCCTGAAGTCCTAGTTCTTTCCTTCTTGGTATAAACTGCCCTAGTATCTTAGCCAGTCTATATTCAAAGCCCTTGAGCTACCCTCAGTTCTGCTTCCATTTGTTCAGTCCCTCCTGCATCCTCTTCCTCTTTTGCTCTGTTCATGTTATACTTTCACATTTCCATGCCACTCTGCTCACACTTTTCCTCTACTTATGTCATTTGTTCTTTTTCCTTATTCTATTATCCCAATTTTTCACCCTTTGCCCTCCTCTGCCCAGTTTGCCCCCTTCATTTGTTCTCTTCTGTCATAAACCCACTTAAATGTCATATTTGCTGATGTCTCTATTTTTTCATTGATTTTTTCCATTACCATTTGTCCCCTTTATACACCCCACCCACCCACCAACCCTCCATGATGTCTTTCTTAATTCCTCTAATCAACACTTACCGTCAACTTTGCTGGGCTCTTAGCAATTTGATTATTATCTATTAATACACTTTTTAAAATCTCATATTTTTGTTACCCTCATTAAGTCAACACCTTCTTGCAGGTAAAGAATCTATGTATTAACTTCTCAGACCATGGAGATTCTTTGGAGTAATTTCTTAAATTCATAATTTTCACATCTTTAGTCATTTGAGATAGTTGTAAAACAAATACCTGGAAACACTATGCAAAATACATATGCTCCACTGACCATTCTGATATAATCTGGAGGGGTGGATGAGGATGGGGCAAGCCAGCACACTTAGCAAAAGCTCTAGGTCCAGTCTGTTGGACAAATCCAGGACATCACTGCACACTTAGCAAAAGCTCCCTCAGTGATTCTGATGCGGCCTAGATCTAATATTGCAGTGGATGGGTCCCAGCAAAGAATCTAAGTGTGGGATTCATTTAAGTATGTAAATGTAGTCATGAAGCCATGTTGTATGAGAACAGGATGGGAAGAATACATAAAAGATAAATGTGAGAGCCAACCAGAGTATTTTTCTCTGGGAGTGAAGAACTTCTTGGGTTATGCAAGGCTAGATCAGAAAAGCATCACATGCAAGTAAAGAGACAGATTCCACTTGCAAACGACATTGACTGGAAGTGACTTTCAATGACAGTAAGGCTACACAAGTAGTCTTTAATAACTTATCCACAAAAAAAATGCAGTTTATAAATCTTTACTGTCCTGGATTGATCAAATTCAAAGATTTAGAACCCAAACTTAAAAAAGTATCTCAAGCTCCTCATCGGTGACAGGGTAATGGCTAAACTGATGCCGGCTAGTTTCAAAAGATGTTACTAGTAAGGCTCTAAGAGAGGCCTTGAAATTTGAAGCAACTGTAAATTTTTTACAGAAACAATTCTAAAACTGACCTAAATTTCTCGCAAGAAGGCAAGCCTATTATTACGTATGTTCATCTATTGATGAAAATCGTTTTTAGAAAGCTCTTAAAAACAATGCACTCAAGGAAAAATATACGTAGATGTAAATGGACTACGGATACTATTACTGAAAAGGGAAATACACCGTTTGAGCCAAGAGAAAAAGCAAACCTATACTCCACGTACACCATATTGCACGTCTAAGAGCAGGCAAGTATCCCAGCTCTGCATCCCACGTGCACACAATTCCACAAGGAAACGTCACACTATGTACCCAAACAACCGTCCTAACCAGGCGGGATAGACCCCCTCCCCACCCCCCACCGGTCAACCCCGACTCCTGCAGGGGCGGAGATAAGATTGTGGTAGAAAAAAAGCAGGAAAGAGGCCCCCTAATAGAAAAAGTTGGGAGGCACAGAAGGAGCACCAGCGTCCCCAGGTGGGGCTAGAAGCACCTGGCCCTCGGGATTCGAGCGACGGGCACGATTCACGGACCTTTCTGAACAACGCGCAACTGCAGTGCACCATGACTGCTCTGGGCCCGGATTCACTCCCGCGGACCGCGTACACACAGAAACACCGCGCGGCCTTCTCACGTCACCGTGGGACGCAGGCGCTGTTTTCGCTGCGCGCTCCCGCGGGCAGAGCTGCCGGTGCCTTGCAGTGTACGCGCATGCGCTGTGTGATGAGCCCTACCAGGGTGAAAGGTATCTATTTGTTTACGCGAAAACAGCCTAAAACTAAGAAAATGTCGAGAGCACCGTGGCCAGGATCAGTGGGATGTAGAGTGTATACTCTACATTTAACATTTTGAGTGGAAACGTTTTGTGTTTAGCTGCCTCGGAGGAATTTTTTTGCTAATTTAGGAAACCATAAAGTACTTCAGTCTGAATGAAAAACAACAGAACTACGATAATAAAACCAAACTCGTGGAAGAAAGACAGAAATTCAGGGGCCTGAGAAAGCTGTTAGCTCACTGGCAAGTTGAGTGATCTCTAGCAAAAATTTCCAGGAGACAATTTAAAACTTGTGACACAAGTGTCAGGATCTGAGAATTGCGTTGTACGAACTGGGGAAGGAAACTTGGAATTGTTTTGCCACAAAGTAGCTTCTTGGAGTCGTGTAGCTGAGGGTCTTTATCGAATTGCCATCTGAAACGCGCCTTTGACAGAATTAGAGATTACCTTTCCCTAACCTGGCTTGGCAGATGGGTCTGCTCCCCTCACCTTTCCCCAGGTCCTCGTGCGGTGAAAAATGCTCACAGCCATAGTGGGCGAACCTGCACTGCACTGCCAGTCTTAAAATCTTCCTTAACCACCAAGACTGTTAATTTCTACAGGCCTTTTCACCTTTTTACCCGTTGTTTATTGCAGATTCTTTGGAAATACACAACGTGAAAACTGGCTTGAATCCTTTGCTGCTACTGAACCTCCCTCTTCCCCACCAGTTCATAAAGCTGTGATTGCCACTTAACCTGTAATGATTAATTAATCAGGACATTAGGTTGTTACTGTGTAAATGTTTAATCTTGAAAACATTTGCTGCCTTTTGGACACATGGCAAATGTCAAAACAGAATTGGGGCAATTACCTTTTGACCCTAAACATTGACCATCGTGATTAAGTTAAATGAGAAAACTAACAAATATAGATGCTTTCTACAATGTTTGGCGTTGAAACTAGGATGAGATGATTGAAATAACAATGTCTTCTTATTTCTAAGTATCAGTTTGATGACTATTATTACTCATAAGTGTCAAGCAAAAGCTTACTAACCTGCTGTTGTTTAGCTTTGCCTAATATTTTTTGGCGCTGGAAATGTTCAACTGTACTTCTGTTAAAGAATCAAGGCACGGGCCCTGACTGGCATAGCTCAGTGGATTGAGCGCGGGCTGCGAAACAAAGTATGGCAGGTCCGATTCCGAGTCAGGGCACATACCTGGGTTGCAAGCCACGGTCCCCAGCAACCGCACATTGATGTCTCTCTCTCTTTCTCCCTCCCTTCCCTCTCTAAAAATAGGTAAGTAAAATAATAATAAAAAAAGAAGGCACACAACAAATTTCGTGCATGAAATGAGACTTCCTTTCAGTGTATGAGTTTAAAGCAAGCCCAAATAATACATGACAAACTGTAGTTAATACTGATATTTGTGTTAATTTTGCAGTTGAGCTTGATAAGAGTGCACTGTGATGGAATTTCTTCTTTAACATTTTATAATCTTTTTCTTGTCTTTTTGTGGGTTCAAGAGCCTGTTGACTTGTGAAGAATTTGCTGCCTTCTTATGAGCTTGCTGACTTGTCTCTTATGAAATTTCTTGCACATCTGAATATTGTGGAAGAAACAATAAAACTGCACCATGAAGAAAACTAAAAATAAAAATTAAAAAAAAACATTTGCTGTTTTTTTGTATTATCATCTTTACTACTAGGTCTTCTTATGTCAGAATTGTATTAACCCCAATATATTTATTTATTTTCTAAGGTTTTATTTCTTATTAGTGAATACAAGCCCACATTGTTTTCTTTCCCATTTTATATATAAACATGATAACAGAAAATAAAATGTAAATGGGAAATGGATATAAAACAATCTCAAAATAAAGGAATAATTATATTTTTCTTGAACAAAATGTGATCATGGCCTGAAGTATTTATTACAGCTCTGGTCACCAGATAGTAAAAGAAACATGAGCCTAGAACTTGTCTCCTTTAAAATGTGTGGCTAAGCCCTGGCTGGCGTAGCTCAGTGGATTGAGCGCGGGCTGGGAACCAAAGTGTCCCAGGTTCAATTCCCAGCCAGGGTACATGCCTGGGTTGCAGGCCATAACCCCCAGCAACCGCACATTGATGTTCCTCTCTCTCTCTCTCTCTCTCTCTCTATCTCCCTCCCTTCCCTCTCTAAAAATAAATAAATAAAATCTTTAAAATACATAAATAAATAAATAAAATGTGTGGCTAAAATGAAGATGAGGTGAAATGACCCAAGGTATTATCCAACCTGAAGCAGAAGTCTTTATTAAAGAAAATACTGCCCTGGCTGGCGTAACTCAGTGGATTGAGCTCGGGCTACAAACCAAAGCATCGCAGGTTCAATTCCCAGTCAGGGCACATGCCTGAGTTGCGGGCCAGGTCCCCAGTGGGGACCACATGAGAGGCAACCACACATTGATGTTTCTCTCTCTCTTTCTCCCTCCCTTCCAGTCTCTAAAAATAAAAAAATAAAATATTTTAAAAAAGAAAATACTACTACTTCTGCCATTGAGAGGAGAGAATGCCTTCGCCATTGTTGCTCAGAAGATTAAAGTACAGTCAAACTATTAAACTTAGTGGCTGTAAAGAATTTTGCATACTAGGCAAGAGAGTCCCAAATGAACCACTGGCATAAGTCACAATTTGATTTAAAAATGTTTAATATAAAATAGTTATTCTAATTTAAAACATCTTTAAATAAGCATTTATTTTGGAATAAATTTAAATTTACAGGATAGTTATAAAGGTAGCCCAAAGGTTTCCCATAGACCCTTTATTCCACTGTAAACATCTCATATAACCATTTGTGAAAACTAGGAAAATAATGTTGGTACAATACTAGTAACTAAACTACAGACTTCATTTCATCTCACTAGTATTTCAACTAACTATAACCTTTTTCTGTTCCAAGACCCATTCCTGGACACTACATTACATTTAATCTAATAAACATTTTAGTATAATTATTTTAAGAATAAAATGAATAAACATATAATTCAGAAATCTAATATTTTATGATGTTAAACTGTCTGTTTTGTCAGCAGGCTAAAAGGAAAGTTGTCTAATTTGATTCTCTCCTTTGTAGGTTATGTAAATTGATCTTGAAGCCTTCTCACCTTCTTAATTAGATCTCCACTTTTTGTCTATCATGCTTTGGTCCTGCTTGTCCAACATAGAGGAGTCAATATAAATAGGTTAGAGAGACCGTAAGTGAAACAGCAGAGGTAGAGTTTGTCCTCAGTTTCGTACCACTCTCTCTGGTGTTCATTTACTTTCTAGAAGTGACAGGGTCCTCCCCTCCGCACCAAAAACCCACTTCCCAGGGCTCACAAGGGAACTCATAAAGTGGACTTTCTTCCCTGGTAGGCATCTTTAGTTTACTTTTTCTTTACTCTCATGTCAAAACTTACCCAGCCATACTTTATTTTGAGTACATTAGCAAGGAGTGCTGAGACAATCTAACTAGTTGAAAGTGTCAAGATGTTTCTAGGTGACCCTGACCAATGGGGCTCAGTTGCTTGGACGTCATCCTGCAAAGCAAACGTTGCTGGTTTGATTCCCGGATGGGGCACAGGCCTGGGGTGTGGGTTCCATCCCCGATTGGCCGATCAATGTTCCTCTCTTAAATCAATGTTTTTTTTACCCTCTCTTTCTCTCTCCCTCTAAAAATAAATAAATAAAATCTTTAAAAAAAAGATGTTTCTAGGTGGCATCAGCATAATGTTACTCCTTAAAAATAACTGCCTACTAAGCAGCTTCTGGTTACTTCAGTTCAAAGAAAAGACTCTGTTGCTGGAATTTTCGGGTACCGTGGCAGGTCAGTGGAAGACATTTCTGGTGGACAGGCAGGTCTTTCAGATCTGCTCAGGTCAGAGGTTTTATGTGACATAGAACACAGGCCTAACCCAGATGGAAAAGAAGAGTAGGTGTGTGATATAAATAAGCCTTTATAAGAGAGTATTCAAGTTTCTTTTCATGAGATAATAACTACTCAAATTCCCAGGAATTTATCTATACAACATATAAATTGAAGCACATCACTACATGTAGAACCATACACATGACTTTGCTGTTTTATATTATTTATCCCACTTCTCTATAGTAACATAGTTACTTAAGAGGTAAATAGTTTATCTCAGCATATGCTATAAGGTTAACTTTTTGATACTCTTCATCTATAATTTTTGTTATGAGCATTATAGATTAGCAAGCAGTAATCATTAAATTGGATTTACTAGTAGTTATGAGCAAAATACTTCATTTCTGCATTTCCTTTTCCAAAATGATTCCAGAGACAAAAAGTTGAAATGATAGTTTTTACTGTTCATACCTCCCTTTTACACCCCCCCCCCATATAATTACTTCTTCCTACTACTGGTACTAATTTCTTCTGCCTTCCTCTCATACTGCCCATGAAACCTGGATCTCAGGCATGGATTTGATACCTGTATTTTACAAGTTGACATGATTTTAAGTCAGTGTGCTAATTTTCTCAGAGCATTTACTTTTTAGTTTTTAAGTCTAATTGGGGAATAAATAAAAGGCCTCAGCATCTACTAAAAGAATTTCAAGCTTTCGTGTAGGACAGCCTTCAGTGTGGGGAATATGTGGAAACAGAGGCAGCTTCTTGGTCTCCTTAATATATCACAACATCGCAATTCTCATTGCTTCTCTAAGATTCATTCTAACCTTAATTATTTTATGGGTTCTATAACCTGTCATCAGGCCTTCACCAGCTTTCATATAAAAAAATAATATAACCCAAGCTCTTCTTCTCTGTAATCCTTTATCCATAATGATCTCCAGAGGAGCTTTTCCCCCTTAAACAACAGATTTGATCATATCACTGTATTCAAGACCCCTTATGGTCTCAGAATGGCTGCTGTAGTTCCAGCCATTACATCCATGTTCCAGTTTGAAACATTTATGAAGCTGTTGTCTTAGAAGTTCTGTTCTTATATCTTTTGCCACTTCAAACTTGAAAAAATCTTTTTTAAAAGCTGGGTACTTTGCCATCTCCAACTATTTAACTGCCTACATCTCACTCTTTTTTATATATTTTAACAGGGTCCATCTGGCTTAGGCCTTGGACTCAGTATATAGTCTCTGAATATTTGTTAATTAATTAGTTTATTCTTTAAAAAGACAGTAGTTGGATTGCTAACATATGACATATGAATCACTTGAAGTGGGGCATGGAGTTATTTTCACTCATTGGCCTTATAATACCCTAAAGTAACATCAAATATTCTTTTAGTTTCATGCCATTCAAAATATTGTTACTCTGAGAACCATTATAAGTTGGGATCTTACATTATATAATTAAATCAAGTTCTAGGTATAAAGGTAAGTAGATTGAACAAATGAGACCTCCTGGTATATACCTGCTAAGCTCTTCAACTCTCTAAATTAAAATGTAAAATTGTCAAAGTGAAGGCCTCAGGTCATTTAATTTTTGTCTGAAAATAAAACCTATTCAAAGAAAATGGAAGTAGATTTATCTTATTGCCTTTCTTCCTAGGTAGTTATGGTTAGATCATTCATCCATTTATATAACAATTACTGAGTTCCTAATTATCTCTTACATACAGATATATGCTAAAAAACTGTCATGGTTTTTAGAATTATTAAGCAAGAATAGGCAGAGTAGTGGTGTTAATGAAAGAAAGCAAATTTTAATATTTCTAATACCTGAATTCATACTGAGTAGGGAAAATTTATTCCTATGGAACATTAATTTGCTTTGCTCTTAATGCATCCTCTTTTTAATTTGAAAGATATCATTGAAAGGTTACTTTCTTAGAAATATTTATAGAAATCCTAAGAATTAGTTGAATCAATGTTTTTAAGACACCCCCCACCACCCTACCCAATGTCAACCACTGGTATTAGATGAATAAATTTTAAGAGGCTATTCCTATACTATGAGTCATTGACTACTCTTTTTTATACTTCCTTTTAATCATCTACAGGTATAAGAATGGCAGTAGATTTATCAGAAGGGCCTTTGATAATGATGCTTCCTACTTATTGAAAATGAGTGCTCACACAGCAGGCAAGTCAGTAGTGTATTCAGGATTCTCATGTATATAACCCATTTTCTTTGTTGCTCGTTACTAATACTTCATAAAGCAGTAACCATTTACAATAATATAGAATTCTTAGATATTTTCAATAATAATTCAAAATAAGGAAATGAATATTTATTTTAGCATATTCATGTATAGTTTAAGTCTTTATCACTATCACATTATAAATTAACCAGCTAGAATATTCTTCTCTAGAAAGGCATTGGCAGACTACTATAGTCATTATGCCTCACCATGGCAGGGAAAGACAGCACACACTCTCTCCACAGGATTCTTGGAGACTCTGTACACCTAAATGAGGATGAGGAAAGGGACCAGGAACCTCTACTCACCACCCATTGGAGCTGGAGAACATCAGCAGAGAACATCCAAGAATTTTGTGATCATTTCCTTTAAAAATCCGAATTTGGGTCTGGCATCTTACTAAAGCATTTACTTCATCTTGATGTACAGCTATAACTTGTCATTTAGTGTTCTGTAATATTCCCTTTTTTGGAAATTTGAAACTTGGAACTGGAATGAGATCTGACTGAAACATAAACACATTATTTTCTATTCTTTTTTGTATCTCTACAGGATTCAAAACTCTTATCATTTCTCTTCTTCTTTCAAAAGATTTTATTTATTTATTTTTAGAGAGAGGGAAAGAGAGGGAGAGAGGGAGGGGAACATCAATGTGAGGTTGTCTCTTGCACCCCCAACTGGGGGGCCTGGCCTGCAACCCAGGCATGTGCCCTGACTGGGAATCAAACCTGTGACCCTTTGGTTCGCAGGCTGGCATTCAATCCACTGAGCCACACCAGCCAGGGCTCTCTTCTTAATTAATAATTGAGTTATGGGCAGTTGGAGAAAGTGTTAAAATAATTTTTTTTTGCTTTACAACTTTTCTATTACAATAACTGATATTTATTTGGGGATGAATTTCCCACCTCTTTTTTCCTTTTTTAGTTTTATTCCTTCTGAAATATAAAGGAAATAATTATCTTTCCAGTAAACCTCTATGGACTGATCTTGGACTGTGAGAACTGCTGTTGTATGCCATTAATTTCAAATTTGGATTTCTCTTTACCTCCTGTGTAAATGTTCTCTCCAATAGGTAGGAATGATTGCCTCTCTTCATTAAAGAAACCATCTCTCACATGAAACTTCATCTTAGGAAAAATATTAACATTGTAATCTTGCCATGTAAGACTTCTGACAGAAAATTCTCTCATAGATGAAAGGTAGTTTCTTTTTATCAAAGAAAAATTGTATCTTATTAGCTGATGAGCACTCTTTGTTAAAAGAAGATGAGATCTGTGATGTATAGAAGTTACTTACAGTTCACACAGGAGAAAAGCCAATAACTACATCAAATTTATATTATTTCCTACTAAGAAATTGTAGTGTTTCAACAAGAAAGGGAAGCTTTCTTATAAAACATTACTGTGAGGCTAGATATAAGACTGTCCCCAAATTGGATGGTACATAAACTTGAGTAATTTTGACCCATTTTATTTGGCATTACCACTGAGTCAAAGCAATGATCCATCCAGTCCCACATCTTACTGATCATAGTAGCCCAAGTTTATAAAACAGAAAACAGCCCTGGTGCTATGTTAGTGCTAGTCATATCTGATCATTTCCCGTGGAATTGTTGGGTGGATGGAATGAGAAAGTTGTGTTCATTGAGTTATTTTGTCCCATCACATACTGTGGGTCTTAAATTTATCCAGTCTCATTTCATGTCTTTTTCAACAGGGCCATGGTTTGGGGTCAAGGTGAATTACTGCCATCTTTTTCATGGTATGTTTGGCGACAAGCATGACTGTGGTAATTTAGTACTGTGTCCATTCAGGATAGGTACAAGTCCCAAGAGAATGGCCTTTCCATAGGTCCCGAGTCCCAAGAGTGCAGACAGAGTCCAGGTCTGCAAGGCAGCAGGTCAGCATCTTGCAGGTCACAGTCCTTGGTGGCTTTGGAGTCCACTCAAGGAAGCACGATTACAGCAGCAGCATAGCTCCCTCCTTACTACTCCAGGCTGTGTGGCAGAATCCTGACTACAAACTATACTGCTGCTACTTCACTACCAGCTGCATGTCTGGGTCCTTTTCTGGCTCGTGGCTCCTTCCTCATGGCTACTCCTCTTCCCTTCTTTTGCTCACCCTCCCGCATGGCTCTCCCCCACGGTGGACCAGCTCTCCTACAAATTGCCTTGTTCCTGCATCATGACTATCCCTCCTCATGGCTACCCACCCTTATTTTAAATTTTGACTGAGCTTCCTATGTAGCATCATCTGGACTCCTCCCACAATGTGCTACATTTGCCAGTTTCCCATATCTTCTACATTCTTTCAGCTGCCATCTTTAGTCAGAACAAGAGCAACTCAGTGCCACAGGGGGAACCACCTTCCTGCCTTTGTCAGGAGTCAGGATGTGCCCTTAAAGTCAGTCGGCCTTTTGCCCCAGGGCAGCTGCACAGCTATTAACTAGCTATCAAGTTGCCATAGATATGCAAGGTATCTTAAGCCTATCAACTGCTCTCCCTTCCCCAACCCCCAACCGTGTGCTGCAGGTGGGGGATATCTCTGTTTCAGGGACCTCTTGCTCTGCATCCCACTTCATATTCAAGGATATAAAAGAAAATATGTACACCATAAGTGAATTATAGAAAATCTAACAGAAAAATTGAAACTACAAAAATAAAAAAATGGAAATTTCTGACAAAACCACATCAACTCAGAATTCTACATCCAATAAAAACAATCTTCCAAGAGTGAAGGTGAAATAAAATACATTTGCAAATAAAGAAAAATAAAAGAATATGTTGACAGTGGACACGCACTACAAGAAATTACGAAAGTTCTTCAGGCTAAAGAATGTTTTAATGTATAATGTGCATTGTACCATGGGTTTATAGTGTATAGAGATGTAATGTATTTGACAACTATAGCAAAAAGGATGGAATGGTTATTAAATTCAGTCATACCTTGTAAGGTTTCTAAATTTTACATGACTTGATTTTATATTAACCTTAAGTAGCCTATGAAAAATTAAGGGTATCTATTTCGATCCTTAAAGAAATCGCCCCCACCACCGCACCAAATGCAAACAGACATACTGAGGATCCTAGAATACATGCTGTTTATCCACTGTCTATGTCTCAGCTCAACTAGAGATAAAGTAAACCTAAGATAAACTTCAATTTCTTATCTTTTTAAAAAGTGACAGCAAATTATTTCATACTAATGGTCATTTTGGGCAATGATCTTTCTTCAGCTTCTCACCTGCATTGATTCTTTTCCTCCTATCTCAGAGACATGACTTTGTTCATCATTGTCTCCCGTGTTCCTGAAGATAAATAAATAATGTCTTCTCTCCCTTCAGTTAGTCAGCAGTCAAGGAGTGCTTGTTTTTTCTGCAGGGCACTCATTTGTTTCATCTTCATTTCCTGCTTTCTCCCCAAGGTCATTGAATCTCTCTTTGATAAATACATTGTTATTAAGGTTTACTCTAGGCGATTGCAATAATAAATGTCTTAAATTAATGTCTTTCATTATAATGAGTCAGAAAATCAATGAATTGAAAATTTCTTTTTTGTAGATATTCAGTGCTAGTCAGTCAACATGTTCCTGCTGTGTGTGGAGTGCTTTTCTGAATTCTGCAGGGTGTGATGATGGCAGTATTTCCTGGAGAAGCGTGCTGTATAAAGGAGAAACAGAATAAACACAAGTACAACCGAACTGAGGCTAAGTGATTGGAAGGCAGGAAGCATGGGGACAAATGAGTAGGCCACTGGCCTGACTAAATCAGGGAATCGTCACTCCATTCCTGTTCCTGTTCCTAAAACAGGAACACTAGAGTAGAAATCAGCTAAAAATATTTATTGAGTGCATTATATACCAGTCACTAGAAAAACATGAAATAAAGATAGTCTTTTTATAAGTCATAGGGAAGATCATATGTTCCAATGGAAAAACAGGCAACATATGTAGTAGTAGATGACAAATAGAAATTGCCCTGGCTACTGTGGCTTAGTGGATTGAGTGCCAGACTGTGAACCAAAGGGTCGCTGGTTTGATTCCTGGTCAGGGCACATGCCTGGGTTGCAGGCTGGGTCCCCAGTGGGGGGTGTGTGAGAGTCAACCACACATTGATGGTTCTCTCCCTCTCTTTAAAAAAAAGAAGAGAAAGAAATAGATGCCCCGTAATGGAGTGAAAATGAACACCTAATTGTAGAAGTGAGGCTACATTAGTGGAAGGGACTCTGAAATGGGATGAGGGCCTAAAGCGAAAGAGAAAGGAGAATGCTCTGTGATATTAACTCAGAGATGAAGTCTATGGACAATGGGAGTATACTGGGAACAGGATGATCATGATATGATAGTGATGAATATATTGCTTCTGAAGGAGGTGATTTAAAAAGCAACATTCCTGTCAGTGTGTATATCAATCACATTTTCTTTTTAAATTATATTTATTGGGGGTGACATTGGTTAATAACATTATATTAGGTTGGCCAAACAGTTCCTATATTTTTTTCTGTAAAATAAAAGACATTTTTCATTTTCACCAATAACTTTATTGATGTAGATATTTTGAGTATATTGGCTATTTCCTGTATGGTGTGACATTGATTATTCTCAATTGTCTCGATTTGATTGCTATCAACTTCTAGTCTACCCAACCACAGAGCATCATCCAGAGAGAAATCTCCAGCACAAAACTTCGCAAACCACATTTGACACATTTGATAGGTCATAGCACCTTCTCCATACACTGCACAAATCTTTTTCTGTGTTTCAGTTGTATTTTTACATTTCTTGAAATAATAAAGCATAATATGCTGAAAATGTTGCCATAGTTTTCCATCTTCATTATTAAAATAGCTACACACAATTCACCAATTTTGATGTTTTTTAATGTATACTGATATGACAGCTGTCACAAAACAATCTAACAAAACTGTTTCTAATAAAGTTCAAGACAACACAACTGAGCACTATTCGAGCCATCTTATGGGAAAAACCAAACTTTTTGGCCAATCCAATATAAGTTCTAGGCATACGATTCTACAACACATCATTTGTATATTGCATTATATGCTCACCGTCCAAAGCCTGCTCTCCTATCATTTCCCCTCCGATAACCACCATACTGTCGCGTGTGCCTATGCTTGTTTGCTTTGTTTGTTTGTTGCTTTCGGTTTTAGATTCCACATATGAGTGAAATCATATGGTTCTTACCATTTTTCATCTGACTTGTTTCACTTAAGTTGATATCCTCAAGATCCATCCATGTTGTTGCAGATGGCAATTTTTCATCTTTTTTTAAGGCTGAGTATATTCTATTGAGCATGTGTTCCACATTTTATCTAATCACCCATTGAAATTCACTTAGGTTGTTCCCATGTCTTGGCTATTGTGAATAACACTGCAATGAACATGGGGTTCAATGAACAATGAATATATCTTTACAAATAGAAGTAAGTGTTTTCAAATTTTGGGGGGCTAGATGCCCAGAAGAGAGATTTCTGGGTCAGATGATATAATCCTATTGTTAATTTCTTGCAAGGAAGCTCCATACTGTTTTCCACAGCGGCTGCACCACTTTCCATTCCCACCAGCAGTGCACAAGGGTTCTCTTTCCTCCACAGCCTTTCCAGCACTTGTTCTTCCTTGTCTTATTTTTAATAGCCATTCTGACAAGTGTAAGGTGGTATCTCATTGTGAAAATATGGTGGTTAAACTCAAAGAACACAATACATTTTAAAATAGATACGATAAATTCATGTAGTTTAGATTTAACAGTAGGTTAACTAATCCATCTAATTTATATCCAAAACAAACCCTATCCTAAGCTAACATACATTATTTTTATTAAAATCATCTTAAAGAAATCAACAACAAAACAAAAAAGCAACCAACCAAATGGGAGTATATATTTATAAATGATACCTTCCATAAGGCACGAATACCACAAATATATAAAGAACTCATACAACTCAACAACACATCTTCCAAGATTTTCTCTAGATAGAAGAGGGCGTGTTGGCTGGGTGGGTAGAGGGAGGTGATAGCTTGGGTATGTATAGACCACTGCCTTGATAGATTATCTTAAGGAGGGAAGGGAAAAAAAGTGAAAGAAGAGAGAGGAAGACATTGAACCTCTGTAATTTGAAGAAACTCGACAACAAATGTGAGAAGCAGGAACTGCGGCGGAGGTAGTGGCGCCGGACGCGGGGTCTCTGGGCTGGGAAGGTGGGCAATTGAGGGCGCGGCCCCGGGAGCGCGTCCACCCACTCTCTGCCCCCTCACTCTGTCCCTAGAAAAGGAGGGCGGTTCTGCCGGTAGGGGCCGAGTTCCGAGTCTCTTGCGATCGCAGAAGTAACCACAGCGCCACTTTCGGAGAACCAGCGCCTCCCAGCCAGGAGCGTGGCGCGGCCGAGACAGTTCAGTTGGGTGGACTCAGGGCGCCAGGTGAGCGCTGCTTCCCGTCTTTCGCCTGCTCCAGCGGTGGGTTCGGCTGGACGAGAGGTGAGGGCTTAGAGGGCCGGGGGTCGTCCCAAGCCCGCGCTGAGACCTCTGGTCCCTCCCAGGCTGGAGCAGCCCGCGTTCCCCTAGTGAGTGAAGCGCACGCAGGACATCGCCCCGGGACTCGCGCTTTGGCGGCGGGCGAGAGGTACTTCACTGGCGCTCCGGCTCCCTTTTCTGCGTCCAGGTGACCCCACCTGGGAGGAGGGCACTCACTGGTCGAGGAACGTCACCTGAAAGTTACAAGGGGAAAAAAACTCTCCTGTCCTAACCAGTATCTTCCTTTTAGATCTTCATAAAGTGATTAATTTGGGTAATCTGCACAATTTTCGACGACGTAAAACGAACTTAATAACCTAAATTTAAATTCGTTTCGTTTGACTTGTCTCTTCAAGCTGTTTTTTTTTGCGGGGAGATGGCAGACGGCGGTATAGAGGGAAGGAGATGAGTGTTGTCTTCTAGGTCTGTCGCCTCCTGCTGTCAAGCTTGTGTTAGGGACAGTTCCAATGCCAGCCTGTGAACAGGTGCTCCGTGGCAGCCTTCACTCCCACCTAGGTGCTTTTAGGCTGATTTACTGAACAACCGATCAGTTGGCAAGGAAACTTGTGCAAAGGGCCGTTAGAAAATGCCAAGATTTTGCTGAATATCGTTGGCTCTACAACATGCCGCGTTAGCATATATCATCTTTATTGTCTTCTTGGGTGTTAATCTCTACACAGGTCCTGAGCAACCCCAGAGAAGCCAGGGAACCACCGGACATCAATACATAACAAATACTTTCCAATGAATAAAAGTGAAAATTTTTCAGTATCGGTAACTTTGAAACTTAAAACGGTGCTTAAGTGTCCAACACCATTTGGGTGAACTGTTTCTGGTGGTCACACACATAACGGTCTGCATTTTGATCCACTCAGTTGAAAAGTGTTGTGGTAGGAGACTCAGCCAGGCAGACGGGAGACCTGAGCGCTTCCTGAGCCACGTGGCTGAGAATTGTCTAATCTATAAAGGGAGAAGGTTGAGCACATGCTTTTTAAGGGTTCTTCCAGCTCTAAAGGTGTGTGATGAAATAAGGCCTGCCTGAGTGTCATTGGTAGGGTAATAATATGGGTGTAATAATTTATAGTTTTATTCAAACATTTCACCTAGAATGTCATATGATATTTCTATGTCACATAATACTTACGATTTTGTAATAAAGGAGTTTGTAATAAAAAGGGGCGTTATTTGTGTCAGACCCTGTATATATCTACAGCATCTTCCCTTGAGCTGGATTTCAGTGGCTCCTGAGGACTGCTTATCAGAATGTTGTTAAACAAACTGTAACTGTAATATCCTTTCAAAGGAAGGTCTGAGAGTTGGCAACCGAGAGGAAAACCAGCAGATACATAGTTGGCAAATTTGACTGGATCAAAAACAGATACATATTATTTATAATTTTTTAGGTTTTAGCCCTGGCTGGCGTAGCTCAGTGGATTGAGCACAGGCTGAGAACCAATATGTCGCAGGTTCGATTCCCAGTCAGGGTACATGCCTGGGTTGCAGGCCATGACCCCCAGCAACAGCACATTGATGTTTCTCTCTCTCTGTCTCCCTCCCTTCCCTCTCTAAAAATAAAAATAAATAAAATCTTTAAAATACTTTTTAGGTTTCAAGAGATCATTGAGTAGTTTTCTTTTTAAGTTAAAAATAGATCCATTATTTTTTTTTCTGCATAGAATATGGATTTTGCCATGAGAAGATGGTTCTGCCTACCACTGGGGTGCATGGTGCTGATCCATCTGATTAATGCAGATTTTGAATTTCAAAAGGCAGTGCTTGCCAGCATCAGCCCAGGGATCACGGAAGACATTGACCACCAGTGCTGGGAAGCTTGCTCTTTGACGCTGATAGATCTCAAGGAACTCAAGATAGAGCATGATGTGGATGCTTTCTGGAATTTCATGTCATTCTTGCAAAAATCCCAGCGGCCGAGACAGTATAATGTTTTCTTAAGCATAGCTCAGGATTTCTGGAACATGTATGTAGACTGCTTGCTTTCCAGATCTCATGGGATGGGCAGAAGACGGGCGATGGCTCCCAAGTATGATTTTCCACAGAAGATAACAGGAGGTAATTTAAATGTATGCTTAAGAGAATAGCCGTTTGGTTTTCTTAAAAATTATTTAATCATTTTGATTTTTCAAGCTTATCTAACAAGCTAGCAAACTTGAGATATTTTTTCCTAGTGTGATCAGCTTTAATTTCCATTTTTACCGATTTTATATTATGTAGAAACCATGGGAGTTCTGATATACAAATGCTTGATTCTATATGACCTTGGATTATAGTATATTTTGATAAATCCATAAAATTATTCTTATTTTTCCCCACAAATAGTTCATAAAAAGCCATTTAACACTGTAATTATTCATATTACATTTGTTGAAGAAATTGTTAAACATTGGCCATGTATTTAGCTTTTTTAAATTAATTTTTTCAATAGGGTTCTTTAAAAGGAGGGAATCTTAAGAGTGATATTAGAATAAAAATTAACAATTTCTCCTCTGTAACCTTATAGGACTGGATTTTACAAAGCGTGACTTTTACATCTAAGAGAGAACACAGAAAATATTTCAATCAAGATGACACCAACCTGAATGATTAACTGTCAGTATTTATGAGGTCAACTATTTCCTGTAGTATTTATCAAAATTGTTATTTCTAATTTTTCAATATTGACAAAGATTGTATTTTTGTTGATGTGTAATTACTTCGTGGCTATTGAGTAATCATTTCCATCTTTTCAGATAATTTGTTAATAATTTTTTACTTAGAAGACATCTTTGTAAAGCAGCTTCAAAAACTCTACTTAAAATGCAAATGTAACACATTTTTTAAAGAACAGTCAATGTTGTATAATTGTAACCCATTTTATGAGGTATGTCATATATCATATTGACTTTAAAATTGTGCCAAGACCAATCAATGCCAGTACTGTCCTAAAAATATTTAATTTGATGCAGTGTTTTGTGTGGCTTCTGATATGTGCATTTCATCACTAAGACATCTTATACATTAGAGTATTTTTCTATGCAATAAGGACTAATTTTTTTTAATTTTCTCATTTTTACTATCTTCATTTTTTAAAGGAATAACAGAAAGGCAGTAAGAAATTTTATTTTAGTAAAGTGCAGTTTGATAAAATTTTTGTCTTCAGGTGTTAGCTCAGTTTTTTCTAAGATTTCATTTATTTATTTAAATTTTTAGAAGATTTTATTTATTTATTTTTAGAGAGGGGAAGGGACAGAGAAAGAGAAGGAGAGAAACATCAGTGTGTGGTTGCCTCTTGCTCGCCCCCTACTGGGGACCTGGCCTGCAACCCAGACATGGGCCCTGACTGGGAATCGAACCTGCAACCCTTTCCTTTGCAGTCCGGCGCTCAATCCATTAAGCCACACCAGCCAGGGCTTCATTTATTTATTTTTAGAGAGAGGGGATGGCAAGGAGAAAGAGGGAGAGAAACATTAGTGTGTGATTACCTCTCATGCACCCCCTTCTGGGGATCGGGCCTGCAACCCAGGCATGTGCCCTGACTGGGAGTTAAACCTGTGACCCTTTGGTTCACAGGCAGGCACTTAATCCACTGAGCCACACCAGTCATGGCTTAGTTGGTTTTTATATTCCCTATTTATCTCTCACATCTTATTCCAAAAAAGATATGAAGCTTTAAAGAAATATACCAAATGATAGGGGAACATGAAGTAGAGGAAGAAATGGGGATGGTGGGAAATAAAGACAGGAAACTAATATGCCAATTTAGTTTAGATTAATACTTCAAAATGCTTTAAAATGTCATAAAAACCTGTACCTTTGATAAAGGATAGCTGTACATTTGGTCTGAATTCTGTACTTCTCTACGTGAAGAGGGACTCATGAGCAGTTTCAAGATTCACAATGCTGGTAAGAAAAACCAAACAACATGTTTGGGAGAAGCCCAGCTTTTCCTAGGACTAAGTAAGGTCCAATAGAAATCAGTCGCACAGGGTTTCATAATGGCTACCAAGGTGCACAGCACCATTTCCAAGTATCCTGACAATGACAGATTCCCTTTAATGCAGGTTGATTCCAGCACACCCAAATGCAGTTAAATATAAACACTTTTAAACCAGCAAAAATAATACTGAACAACTATGCAGCTGTCTGATGGGTTGACTTTGAATTAAGAATAAACTTTGAATTGAGTGAGGAGGACTGGCATTCTTTGAGTCATGGGCCACTCTGGAGTCCTGGTAAAGCCACAGACCTTTCACGAGGTGGTGTGGATACACACACTCATCATTTTGTGTATAATTTTAGTGGTGGGGTGTTTGCCCATGAACCTCAGGCTAAGAATCACTGATATTAAAGAATGAATGAACTGCCTAGCTTTTGGGTATCTTTTACAAATATTATTTCATACGACTGAGAGTTTTATATAACTGGTTGCAGAGAATATGAGTTTATAAGTCCAGTGAATTCCTACATTAAAAATATTTTATCTTGCTAATGAAAGGTGGATCCCTAAGCTTAGAAAATCAACTGGTTGAAGGGTAGGGCTTATGTTCTTTAATAAAAATGACCAGACACCCAAGAAGGTATTCGCTTCTTGAAGGAAAAGGCACAGGATCATGATTTTCCCAAGAAAACAGTTCTTATTTACAACCCATAGACAAATGATTGAGGCTCAAAAGTTCAATGCCATAAATCAAGACAATATAATTTTAGCCTAAAAACTAGCCCTGGTTATCTCTCAGTTGGTTAGAGCATCATCCTAATACACCAAGGTTGCAGGTTTGATCCTAGTCAGGGCACACACAAGAATCAACCAATGAATGCATAAAGAGGTAGAACAACAAATCAATGTTTCTCTCTCTCTCTTTGTCCCACTTTTGCCTTTCTCTCTAAAATAAATAAAAAACTTAAAAATAAAAAAATTTAGCCTAAAATTTGTCCCACCAGTTGTCATCAATCACAGTTACATAAAAATTTTGTTGCACTAAAAATGAACTTTTTAGTGTTAATCAATATAACTGTTAGCCTTCCAAAATAAGTTAATTACAATTAGTTTCCTTTCTCCTAATTGAATTTATATGTTATACTGGATTATTAAAAATATTAAAAATAAGGACATTTGCCAAAAAAAAAGGCATTCTAGTTTTAGAGCAGTTCATCTTAAGCCTTTTACATATCATGTTCTATTAAAATTTCCCAAGTTTTTGCTCCAAATCATGTCATTTCTGTATAGAAAAATTTATTTTTCCATCAGTCATTCATTCATTCGTTCCTTCACCTAACAAAAATTTATTGAGGTTGGAAGTACACTGCTGAACCACTGGCTCACAGTGCTGTCTGGGCAATAGGACTACAGTCCAGTAGGAAATATAACTAATTCAAAAGTAGTTTCATGATATCAAAATATGTTAAAAACAGAAGCCCTGGCTGGCATAGCTCAGTGGATTGAGCGCAGGCTGCGAACCAAAGTGTCGCAGGTTCGATTCCCAGCCAGGGTACATGCCTGAGTTGCAGGCCATGACCCCCAGCAACCGCACATTGATGTTTTTCTCTATCTCCCTCCCTTCCCTCTCTAAAAATAAATAAAATCTTAAAAAAAAGTTAAAAAGAGAAATGGTGACAAAAATGGGGTTGAGTGGGGGAAAAAAAGTATTCCTTTGCCCTATTCAAAATCATTTGATTAGATCAGTCAAGAGCAAGAGATCGTTGAAAATCAAACCAAACAAACCCTCCCCACAGCAGCTCAGGTGCTGGTATTATGGCAAGTACTCAACCTCTTTCACAGCTGGGGCGTGCACTGGGCTCACACAGCTCAGCTTCCAGCCAGTTACCTTCCAGGGAGCTTACGGCCAAGGAGAAAAAACAGGCAGCACAACATCTGAAATTGCTCCCACATATTTCTTTACAAGGTGACAAAATGGACAGTAATTGAGTGTCTATACTCTGCTCTTCCTATAGAATGTTTGTTTATTTTTCCACTTCAAATATTTTCTTTTAGAATAGTTTTAGTTTTTCAGGAAAGTTGAAAGGATAGTGCAGAGTTCTTCTGTACTCCTCACCCACTTTTTCCCTATTATCTCATGTTAGTATGGTACATTTGTCATAACTAATGAACCAATACTATTCTATTGTGAACTAAATTTCATATTTTATTTGGATCTCACAGTTCTTCCCTGTTTTTCTGTTCCAGGACCCCATCCAGGACACCACAATCACACTGAGCTGTCAAGTCTCCTTAGGCTCTAAGATGATGTACTTGGTGATCTTGATGATTTTGCAGAATGTTCCTCAATTTGGGTTTGCTTGGTGTATCTCGTATGATTGTATTTGGGTTATAGATTGTTTTGGATGAAAACCACAGAGGTAAAGAACTTTTCTCAATGTTTTATATGAAGGTACATGTTATCAACATCACTTAATGATGATGTTAAAATGGCTAAAGGAATGTTTAACAGGTTTCTTTGCTGTAAAGTTACTTTCCTGTCTGTTCTATACTGTATTCTTTGGAAGTAAGTCACTAAGCATAACCCACATTTAAGGGGGTGTTCCACCTCCTTGAGGAGATGTCTATATAAATTACTTGGAATTCTTTGCATGGGGAGATTTGTCTCCCCTCGCTCCCTGCTTCTCTTCCTTCTTTCTCTTTCATCATTATTTATATAGATATGGATTTATGGATATTTATTTTTACTTTGGGTTACAATCCAACGCTACATTATTTTGTTGTTCAAATTATTCGAGCTTCAGCCACTGGGAGCTCAATAGGATGCTCCAGACACATCCTGTGTATTTCTGCCCCATCTCCAGAACCAGCCATTTCTCCAAAGAGCCTTGGTTTCTTTCATTGGAGAATATTGTTAGAAGGAAGATCTGGGCACTGGGTCTATTGAATTTTGACTTGCTAGGACCACCAGGCCAGTTTCTGGATGTCAGGAACTGCTTTTTTTCTTTCACAGAAAGCATCTTTGACATTTTCCTTGACTATAAACTAAATACAAGCAATCACGAAACATGACTGCTAGTGAAACTCAGGCTGTGTGGGCAGAAAGTATGTAAAAGTGAGCGGAACTAGTTCCATCATACTACCTTCCATGAGTCTGGTGAGTCTGGCTAGACCTGGAAATCTTCAGCTCTGCGGGGCACGGTACAGAGGGGTAACAGATTGCTGCACTTCAGGAGGGGCGGGCCAGATTCATAGTCTGGAAAACTGCCCATTTAACCTGAAAAGACTTAGGGTGAACACCTTAGTTTTTCCCTCTATGAAATGTACTTTGTGTGGCAGAAAGCAGACTGGGAACCAGAAAAATGAAGTTATTCACCTAGTTATTCACTGGTTGCAGGCAATCCCTGGCTAATAGAGTTCAACCAAGGAATAGAAAGTCTCATTGTTGACAGGTGTTGAAGCATCTGTGCTCACTAAACTCAATTAGTTTTATCCTTTTAACTTTCTTTCCATTTAGTTAGCAAAAGTTTCCACTTGAAATCTTGGCTGAGTCATGGAAGGGAGTACACAGCGCAGCTCAGTCAGGCTGGATAGGTGAGGCAGTACATCCCCTGTGGGCCGGGAGTGGGGTGGGCGCACAGGATGTGAGGCAAGACCCAGAGACTTAAAGAGTTAGTGTTATTGTCAGACAGACTGATTCATTCACTCCCTGCAGGTGGCTGCAATTATAACAGGCACACTTAAGTGCAAGTGTCCAGATTAAACATTGCGACCCTCCACCCACCTACACTCACTCAGCTGTTAAGTGGCTGCTAGGTAATGACCTGACCTGTTTTACCTTTCCTCTTCCTGAGAGGTTAAGATCTACATGACAGGGGAAAGGTGCACAGACATCACAAGAGTTGGGTTTTTTTAATCCTCACCTGAGAACATTTTCTTTTTTGCTTTTAGAAAGAGAAGGGGGGAAGAGAGAGTGAGGATGAGAGAGATTGAGGGAGAGAGAGAGAGACAGAGAGAGAGAAACTTTGATTGGTTGCCTCGCATAGGCAACCTAGGTATGTGCTATGACTGGGAATCGAACCTGTGACCCTTTGGTGTACAGGATGATGCTCCAATGAACTAAGCCACACTGGTCAGGGCCATCACACAGTATTTTGACTGTAGTCAGTCTTAATTAATATGGAGCTATGAAGTCATATTACAGACAAAAAATGATACTCAACCAAGTGATATTGATTCTATTTCTACACATGCTTATTAATGTAATGGTATTTACACCTCATCATTTTAGAGGATGTCTATCACCGTCATGAAATGAATACACTTGGACTACTTTAACATGTCCAAGTTTAGCATTACTTGTATAGTATTCCGTTGACTGAATTTTCTCTTTGAGCTCACAACTCTGCTGCACTTGCAGAGCTCAAGGGAAAGGCTGCTAGGAGCTGAGGCCACCATCATGCTGACTCAGTAATTAATTTACTGAGGTACTGGTTACAATGATGAATGTGATACGGTTTCTGCCTTGTCCTTATGGAGCTGAGAGTCTGGGGAAGAAGCTCATTGTTTACAAAATGGGACAAGGAGTCATGGTTCTTGGCCATGAACAATTCATCTTGATCCTGTGTGTATCATCTGAGATGCATCTGAGGGAAATGTGGTGTTTTGGTATGGGCATCTCATCATTGCATGTTTCTACCCACATCCATTCTTATGCCTCAGTGACTCCCCTTTACCTGGAATCTCTGTGCTTAGGGCTTCCTGTGAAGAGGAGGAACAAATTGTCTTCTAATGTCTTGTGGGTGGTGGTAATAGAGAAAGGGTTTAGGAGGGGGAAAAGCACACAGCTAAGCTGACACATATACCCTAGTCCTGTGGGCCACAAGAATGCGTAACGGGACCAGGCACAAGATGGCTGGCCAGAGGTGAACTGGCAACTCATTTTAATTAAAACAGTAACAACGGCTGCAATTTCTCCCTTCATTGCAGATATTACTATCCCCACAGATGAGGACAGAAGAAAGTTCCTGGAGGAATATGAGTTGGGGGCAGGAGTGGAGATGAAGGAAGAAGAAAATAAAAGATGGGTCTAGCCCTGGCCGGGTAGCTTAGTTGGTTAAAGCATCATCCCTGTTACTCCAAATTTGCGGGTTCAAATGCCAGTCAGGGCACATACAGGGGTCAACCAGTGAATGCATGAATGGATGGAACAACAAATCAATGTTGATCTTTCTCTTTCTCTCTCTAAAAACAATACAATTTAAAAAAACGGCCCTGGCTGGTGTGGCTCAGCAGGTTGAATGCTGGACTGTGACCTGCAAGGTCGCTGGTTCCATTCCTACGCAGAGCACATGTCTGGGTTGTGGGCCAGGTCCTCAGTTAAGGAAATGCAAGAGGCAACTGATCAATGTTTTTCTCCCTCTGTCTTCCGCCCTTCTCATCTCTCTAAAATAAATAAAATCTTAAAATTTTTTAAAAAATTAGAATAAAACAAAGAAGATTGGCCTAGTGGGATGTTGAGCCCTCTCTTATCTGATAATGAAAGTGGATTCTATGAATGTCTTCCCAACTCTGCATTTAGTACCATCATACTGGTAGCGTGGTGGAGTGCAAACTGGCAAACACTATCAATGAGGGCTTCTTGTCCCCTGAAGAGCTAGTTGTTCAGGTACCAGGACACTGCTGAGTGTGCCCATGGGCCTGGAATCTAGACAAATTCCAGCATGTCTTCCTGTCTGAGAAAACAGGTTCTTTTTTTCTCCCGGCCCAGGACATGAACTCAACTTTGGGATTTCCTGGTGGGAAACCTTCAGGAAGGGTTTGACGGGGAAAGAGACAGGCTATAGAAACCTCATAATGGTACACAGTAACGCAGGTACTACTCTACGTCCAGCAACAACGCATCTACCCACTATACTTTGGCAAGGTACCTCCACCGTGAAAGGAGGGAAAACACTTCCTCCACTCTTCCTTTCCCTTCCCCATTAAAGAAGAGAAGTGGCATAGAGTTTGCTTTGCATATTTATACATTAAAAGTAAATCCATCTGTTTTTTAATTTTATTGCTTACCTCATAACATTTGCTTTTTAAAACAAAGATATTTTACTTTGACTAATATATTTGTTGCTAATGTTTTTGCCGCCCAGTAGTTATATATACTCATGAGAACAATATCCTGAGTCCCTGCTCCACTCCATCCACACGCTTTGGGTGGGTCAGCCTGCTTTCAGCTCCGGGAGCAGGCAGTACTCAGATCTGGCCAGAGTCATGGTGAATGGCTCAGGAAGGAATGGGCATGTAGCCAGTCAGGGGTCCCGAAATGCAGAGGCAGTTGCAGGACTGTTGAGGGACAGGTGTACACTCTCCTCTACTGGATATCAACCTGGGAGAGAATAATCCAGGAGCTGCTAGGGGAGGAGAAGAGCCAGAGTTTCAGCCTCTAGATCCAACAATACCTGTAGTCTTAATTCCTCCTAGATATGATAGCTACAGGGCCTGTAACAGTTTTATTCGTATTTTCTCTCTTTGGCTTAAATCAGTTGGAATAGTTCAGATGTGACCAAGAGCCTGAACTGAGACAATATGTTTTACAGTTTCAGTTGAGACAATCAGTCATCTTTCCAAAAAAATTGGTGACAATCCTTCTGATACTCTGTGTTAATATTTTCAATAAAAATAAATTATATTTGTTTGCTTTTATTTTCAATAGTATTTTACTAAAATATTCTATAATATTTGCTTTAAGTTTATATGAAGATATATTTCACTAAAACATTATAAGCAGAATTTATCTCAAAACTCCCCTAGAGAGCAGTTTATGTAGGAATGCTCTTTCTTGGGTCATCCACAATTTTTGCTGCTTTCACTCGTTGTAAGGCTCCTCCTCGAATGGGAAGTTTTTTGAGAGCAATGTCTGTGTCAGCCAGAGGTCCTCCCACTAATCGGGCAGGAGTGCTTTCTACCACTACCACCCGACCAGAGGGCACCTAAAAAAGCAAAAGCAAATATCTGTAAGTCAATTTACAAAACTTTCAATCGGAGAAAAACTCATTCATCCTTGAGTTTAGTACTCTGGAAAAGACATGAAAAGTACATGTAAGTAACTAGGAGGTAGCATGACATTGGAAAGATCAGGGCTTTGGAGCCGGGCAAATGGGTCTGAATTCTACTTCTACCGCTTATCAGCTTCACAATCAGGGCTGAATTATGTCTAGAAGAGGACACCAGAAACACAGGAATATGGCATAGATCTTTGGCACATCTTCTGTCAAGGGAGGTAGAGAAATAACCTGACTCATGCTTGCAGTAGTTTCTTGGGGATCCCGGAGGGCTGGGCCTACTCTAAAGCAGCACTGGACGAGGGTGGAGGTACTCTGAAGACACATCTGCCTTAACTACATAAAATTTGAACAGCAAAAATAAAAAATATGAGATCAACTCCATGGAAACAACCCTCTGGGGACTAAATTCAGTATCCACTAAGCAAAGTAATGGAGGAAAAACTTACCGTTGTGTTAAGGCCTTTAATATCTGTCTGGTGGAATATTGCATTTGGTGGTCGCTCACTGTGTCTAGAGGATTCTATAGCTTTTTCCTGAAGTCTTTTTGCTTTCTAAAGATTTTAAATTAGAAAGAAAATAATATTGCTGTTAAAGTTAATAATGTATTAACTGTGATACTTAATAATTAAGTATACAAATTACATTTGATTGTGTCCGACTTATTCTTTTTTTTATTAGTTAGCACTGGAACCTGCATTTACTCATTTAAGCTAAGAAGATAATTATTAGCAGAAGACACCGGTCACCTAAAAACATCCCTGAGATTTCCTGAAGTGCTGGTCATATACCAAGGAGTAAAGCAGGTCCTACAGAAGCTAGGTTCAATTTTTAATGCATAATTGAATAAGCTACTGAATTTACATCAGGTGATGCATGTTTTTCAAAGTATTTTGGGTAAATTAAATATTAATTTTGTACACTTAAATGTTTCAAGCATTTATAATACAAATGATATATCTCGTTGCAGTTATATTCAAGCTTAATAGTTGAGGCACTAGAACAGGTGCACTTCAAGGTAACTAATCATCTGCTTGGAAGGGGCTGATTTCCATCATCTATTCCTTAAAAGTACAGGTAGTTATGAGCATGTTTTATAAGTAAAGTTGGGAAGAACCTTCAGTGAGGAGGGGGAGACATGGAACTTTGAATAACAATGTTGTTAGCTTTGATTTTGCTATCTTAACATGGTTCCACTATTTTCATGGACTAACATAACATTTAACGATTGCACATCTAAAGGAAGAATTGTAACATTTATGTAAAAGTCTTTTCAAAGTTTTAATGGAAAAGTTGGATAAAAATAATGATTTGGGAAATCCATGGTGCTTCCAACATATTTCATGTGAACAATTAGCATTATAAATGTTTTAGCTTATAGTTTATAGCTAAAGCAGCTTCCAAATGGGTGTTTATTCCAAATTCCATACAGACTTTAATATAATGTGATGTTTAATGGTTATGGAGGGGAAACATCCTTGGGAGAGAGAAAAACATGGATGATAATTTTTTCTGTTCTTCACTCCGCTTCCTACGGAACAGCTCAATGAATAAGGCTCAGAATGGAAAGTAGAAACTCATTCCTGGCTAACTATCATCTCCTTTATGCAAGCCAAGAATCACCACTCTTGCTTTCCGCTGCTAAATCAAATAAAACTCAGAGTGGCACTTTCTGTAACTATAAAAATTCGTATTTTTTGTTATCATTCAAAATTGCATATGAGGATCTAACAGTGTTAGAATTTTACAGAAAGATCAACCAAAAAAGGTGAATAAATATTTATTCCTGAAAATGTCTGTCAGAGTTAGCTATTTGTTGTGGATACTATAATATTTCAAAAATCCTACCTTTAAAGTTTTAGCATTTGATGTTCTAGCCAAGAAATTTTCCCAGGACTTATTAGCCAGTTCTCTTTGCTTGTGTGTGGCTTGTATCTGAAATGAGAAAGATAATTAAGGGTTCCAGTTTCTATGGAAGAACCACAAAGGGCTTAAAAGCCCTTATTTTGAAGGAAGACCTAGTTTTTGCCAAAGTAAATTTTAAGGCTGTTTAGCAAAAGGATTAGAATAATCATAAAGTCCAACAACTTAAAAAAACCAAAGTATTAAAATGAAACAAAAACAAAAACAAAAACAAAAACCTTCCTTCATGTGTCTAGGGTTTGAGTTGTTTCCCATGAAATGTAATACAAAGTGTTGTTGTACAAATAAAAAATGTAAAAATAACAACAATCACTCTCAGCAAGACTGATTGTTTTACATGATTATCACCTGTGGAGGTAGACAGCAATCCAGAACAAAATATATGAATTACCCAACATCGAATTCACAGGAGAAAGTAGATTCCTGCTGCTACTGATAATTGTTTAACCAAGATTATACAGGTAAAACTACTTCTAATTTATGACTGCAACTAGACGAACAACTTTGGGAGAGTGCTGATTTGTTATGGTGATGCAGTCTAGGGAGGTAACTCCTAGCAAACTGCAAAAACTATACTTCTCAACAGGCTACCCCCTACATATATAATCATACCTTTGGTCAGTATAAAATATACTATTAAGTTTAAGTCACACACAGAAAAAGTTTAAATCACGAACCTAAGAGTATTTAATTAAATGACTGCTAAAAAATAAGTGGGGCAGAGCCATGATAACAAATCAACAATAGACTTCCGGCCAAGATGGAGGCAAAGGTGGATGCACCATATCTCCACGTACAACTAAGATAGGGACAACAACAATTTAGAAACAGAATAACATCCAGAAATGACAGAAAATTGATCTGATTGGAAGTCGGGCAAGCAAGAAATTGAATTAGACCCATGCATCCAGACTGGTAGGAGGAGCGGAGGAGCGCAATTTTAGCAGAGAGGTGCGGGTCGGATCACAGCGCTGAGAGCAGAGAGCAGGGGGACAGGCATGTAAGATATCTGGGGGCACGTAAGGCGTCCAGGTCGCTCAGGACTGCAGCGGGCAGACCCCGGCCCAGGGGTGGTAACCAGCAACCAACAGACCCAGTGAGGCAGCGATTGCAAAGCAAGGCCGGGCACGAAACCCAGGATCACAGTGCTGGGAAATAGAGCCTCGGGACACTGACTGAGGACATCTGTGGGAATTGAGGCGTGCGGAGAGACACCCATCCTCACGGGGGAGGTCCTCGGAGGGTCCCACAGTGTGCACAAGCCCACCCACACGGGAATTGGCACCAGAGGGGCCCAGTTTGCTTGGGGGAAGCAGCAGAGGGGACTGAAGTCCCAATGAGAACGGAGCACTCACCATTGTTCCCTCTCAACCCGGTCCCCACATACAACGTCACAACCCAGCGACTGTGGTGCCTTGCGCTTGTGAACACTTAAGGCTCCGCCCCTTACTGTAACTGGTGTAACCAGACCAAAAAAAAAAAGAGAGATGGCTCAAACAGAAGAACAAATCAAAACCCCAGAATCCACCCTTTTGAGCGATCAAGAGACAGCTAACCACCCTGGCTGGCGTAGCTCAGTGGATTGAGCGCGGGCTGTGAACCAAAGTGTCGCAGGTTCGATTCCCAGTCAGGGTACACGCCTGGGTTGCAGGCCATGACCCCCAGCAACCACACATTAATCTTTCCTTCCTTCCTTCCTTCCTTCCTTTCCTTCCTTCCTTCCTTCCTCTCTCTCTGTCTCTCTCTCTCTCCCCCTCCCTCCCCTCTCTAAAAAATAAATAAATAAAAAAAAAAAAAAGAGATAGCTAACCTATCAGATGCACAGTTCAAAGCACTGGTGATCAGGATGCTCACAGAAATGGTTTATTTTGGTCGCAAATTAGATGAAAAAATGCAGGCTACAATTAGAGAAATGAAGAAAAATGCAAAGGAAACCGATAGTGATGAGAAGGAAACTGGGACTCAAAACACAGTGGACCAGAAGGAAGAAAGAAACAACCAAACAGGAAAGAATGGAGAAATAAGAATTCAAAAAAAAATGAGGAGAAGCTTAGGAACCTCCAGGACATCCTTAAACATTCCAACATCTGAATTATAGAGGTACCAGAAGGAGAAGAGGAAGAGTCAGAAATTGAAAACTTAATTTGAACAAATAATAAAGGAGAACTTCCCCATTCTGGCAAAGGAAATAGGCTTCCAGGAAGTCCAGGAAGCTCAGAGTACCAAAGAAGTTGGACCCAAGAAGGAACACACCAAGGCACATCATAATTACATTAGCCAAGGTAAAAATGAAGGAGAGAATCCTAGAAGCAGCAAGAGATAAGGGGACAGTAACCTACAAAGGAGTTCCCATCAGACTGTCAGCTGATTTCTCAAAAGAGACCTTACAGGCAAGAAGGGGCTGGAAAGAAGTATTCCAAGTCATGAAAGGCAGGGACCTACATCCAAGATTGCTCTGTCCAACAAAGCTTTCATTTAGAATGGAAGGGCAGATAAAGTGCTTCTCAGATAAGGTCAAGTTAAAGGAGTTCATCATCACCAAGCCCTTATTTTATGAAATGTTAAAGGGACTTATCTAAGAAAAGAAGATAAAGAAAAAGCATGTATAGTAAAAGGACAGCAAACTCACAATTATTACCAACCACACATAAACAAAACCAAAAGAAACTAAGCAAACAACTAGAACAGGAACAGAACCACAGAAATGGAGATCACATGGAGGGTTAGCAACAGGGGAGTGGGAGGAGGAGAGAGGGGGAAAAGGTATAGAGAATAAGTAGCATAGATGGTAGGCAGAAAATAGGGGGAGGGCAAGAATAGTATGGGAAATGGAGAAGCTAAAGAACTTATGACACATGGACATGAACTAAAGGGGGGGAATGTGGGTGGGAGAAGGGGATGCAGGGTGGAGAGGAGTGAAGGGGGGAAATGGGACAACTGCAGTAGCATAATCAATAAAATATATTAAAAAAAAGAAAAAGAAAAGGCCAAAACTAAAGAAAATAAAGGAAAGAAAACAACTGACTGATAAAGGCAAACATTCAGTAATTGTAGTGGATCAACAGACTACAAATTTAGTATGAAGGTTAAAAGATGAAAGTAGTAAGAGCAAATGCAACTACAGTAATGAATTAAGAGATACAACTACACACAAAAAGATGTAAATATGAAATCAAAAACAAATGTTGGGGTGAATTAAAGAAACAAAAAAAAATAAATCAACAATAACCGACATACGGACAATAGCTACTCTACAGGGCAGACATTATGTCATTCAACAGAACTAATGAGGCAGCAGAACTTCCAATAGGGCTACCCCACTTAAGAGCAAATAAATGGGTTAAATGGCAGCATCCACACAATAAAAATTCTTAACAAAACTTTCAGCAAGGAGGTATCTAAAACAGAACAAAATTCATAGGTGCAGGTAGAGTTCTGCTAGGCTAAAGATGTAAATTTTAATAATTGTCTATGTGAAAGGAGTGGGCAATAGAAAACACTTTGGAAATCACCTTAAAGGGTTTTAAATATTTAATTGCAGCTGTAAAGGATCACCACTCGTAAGTGGGGAGTCTAGGTCATCTTTGTGTCTGTGGACAAATTAATTTAAACAGCCACAACCTGTTGGCTCGAAAGCTTCCGAGGTGTCAGTTTCCCACCTGTGTAAAGTTTCAGACAACTGGCTTGTATTTCCCTCACAGGCTCTTTCTGCTTGGCTAAAGCCAGAGACCAGTTACCTCTGGACTTAGAGAACGCTCCGAGTGTGCAGGCACTGCAGTGAGGATGCCGCTCATCGCAAGGTGGTTGGCCTACCAGTAAGGGCTTATCGCTGGGGCAGGGACAAGGAGCAACTTTCTCAGTGAAGTTATACTCAGAGTTACAGAGATACACCATTTGCCAGAATTTGCTAAATGTACACATTTAAATAGCCAGCAATTTTGGAATTCTGTTTGACATTTCAAAACAGGGAAGTGTCTCAGGTGTCTTTACCTTTTGAAATGTAAGCCTGTAGTAATCAAATCACAATGCCATGAAACAGCACTGAATATAGTAATTGAGTATTTTAAGCTCTTAACTCCATCCTGATTTTAAAGACAGTGAAAGTAACGTAAGAGAAAAATACAAAATACTTTAAGTGCTGAAACATTCACAAGTACGGCAAATATATCCTATGGAGAAGTTCAACTAATATATACAATGAAATTATCATCTTGTGAGTCAGTGGCATCCGTGGCTTACTTTTGCATATACTTTTTGTTCATTTTGTACATCTTGGCGTGCTTGGCTTTCAATCATCTCCCTTTGCAGAGAAGCAACCATGTTTCCAATATTTTCTGAAGCTGTTGTAATAGCTTCCAAAACATTTTTATCTGAAGTGACTGGTATTAACCTTTCTAATTTTATTTCTTCACATATTTCACTCCATATTTCTCCAATCTGTTATAACAAAGTTTAAGTTTAAAAAAGTTAAATTAACTGAAAATAAAAGATACAATTTTAGGCAATACTTTATTTTAATTATTGTTCCCAAGTTAACGCTTACCAAACCAGCTTTTCCTAACTTACTCCTTAGGAATATTCCGAGGTAGGAGCACTGGGAATGACTTGGAGAACCAGTTACATATGAGTTTTCAGAAGTAATTGACCAAAGGCTTTTCAATGATAAGGCCTTCACAGACGAGGCTCCACTGCCTCGGTCTAGTTCCCTGCCATCTGCCCTCTGGTTTACAGTCACTCTTTTCACAGCCGCAGAAACTGCTGCTGTAGTCTCATTCTCCTGCACTACTGACGTTTTTCTTCCTGCAGCTTTATATTGAAGGGTGGTGAGTCGAGCTGAATTTATAGGAACGCAGGAATGAACACAGGAATCCCTGGAACCCTAGAAGCTAGCCACCCTGAGAAATAGGGCCCTGCCCCGCTTCACCTTCTTGCTAAAGCAGCAGTTGGATCTCAAGCTCTCAACTCCACGGTTCTATCAAGCTGACAGCTCCATAGCATATTCTGGGCTGTCTGCAGATTAAGGTGCTTGAGTACATTTAAACTTAAAGAAAAATTTATATATCCAGGATAGGACATATAAATTCAGTCTTATTTTCACTTGAAAATAGACGTTTATTCATTTACAACATTCAAATACACAGTATATTAGTATTATTAGAAGAAAATATTTACTTGAAAGACATCCCTGAAACTTCAAAAGCATTTATTTACTAAAATATAACCAGCAAGGTAAGCAACCTAGTATCCTTTAATTGATATTTGATCATCATATAGTGATAATACTTTAATAAGAATTAATAATTTATTTTAATAAGCAATTCACTTAATTCTAGCTTCTAATGTTTTATAAAGAGGAGAAATTATATTTTAAACATTCTGTGAAGCTTCTTAATAGCTCTCAGTAGCACCAATCTTCTTTCACAAACTAATAGTTGGATGAAATCTTACCCCATTGAAAACACACAATTATTTTTTGTATGCTTTTTTGAATAGTATCAAATACAAAATGGAAAATAAAAATCCATAGTTCACATGGGGGAATGCGTACAACCACAAACAGATATTTTATTTCCCAACTGATTTTTTTGCCATACTATATTTTAATAACAAGGTTAAGAAGGTACTCACTTTAAAATCAAGATATCTATGTATTATGCAAAGGGTGACAAAATCTTCAGTAGACAGGCCAGGTAAATTTTCAAAATCTGAACAAAAATTCATAAAGAGAGACTTACTTTAACAGAGCAAGTGATTAAAAAAATATATATATATATCATAAAAAATGCAAACAGTTACTTTTGAACTCTTTTTGTTTTATGAAAAAGTTACTTTGTGAGCTTATGACTTCCTCCAATAACAAACCTGCCAGGTCGTCCTCATCTAGTCATTAAAGAGGAATACTTTCTGTGCTCTGTGGTCAGGCATGATCCGGTACTGTGGGAACCCGAATGGTGGGGACTTTTTTTCTTCCTTAAAAAAATCAAGGACTTAAAAAAAAAAAAACCTTAGGTGATTTAGAATCTAGTGTTTAAACCAAGTCATCTAAACTATCTGCCTTTAATCCTGGCTGCACACTGGAATTGCCTGAGGAGATTTAAAAACACCACTGTTCCGGTCCCACACACCCTGACTTGATCAACCAGGGGTGCAGCCGGGACACTGGGATAACGATGGCACAAGCATTTATCTGTATAAAGGGACTTTTGTTTATCATCTTTGAAAAATGGGCAAAATCAGCTTCCATACTCGGCAGAACAGAGAGGCTCTTGTGAATCTGAGAGCAGCTTCTTACCCAGTTTGCCCAACACGGCATAAATCTTCGCTCTGATGTTCTCTGCCACGTCCATGACGGCGACCGTCGGGCAGTTGGCGGGCAGGGGCATGACTTTCTGCTCTTCTTGAAAACTAGTAAATAGAGGTCTCTTTGTGTCTAATAGTCAGATGTCATTGAAACATAGAAGCAATAGGTAAAAACCATAGTAAATTAACTTAATTTTGAGATTTCAGTCCAGACATCATAAATACATAAAAACATTATATAACACAGTAAAACAGTGCCTTATAGATGGTTACTCTTTTGAAAGCATAAGTAACCTGTGGTTTCTTTCCCATTCCGTGGCAAAACTTATAGCTTTCATTTTTATCATCTAGTAAAATATGAAAATTTCACAAAATTACTTTTTAAAGAGTGAAACTCTGATGTAACTTTACTAGCTTTGAAATCCAGATTTTGAACAATGTCAGTTTCACAATAATGTATCTCCTTTGCTTTGGGTTTCTATATATTATGCTGTAAATATAAAAACTATTTTATGATGTGACAGATCAAAACTCAGACACAATAAAACCAGATTGAAGATAGAAATCATCAGAAGTTAGAGCATAAGTATTTTCATTTAAAAATAAATAATACTGCCTCGGCCAGGGGGCTCAGTTGGTTGAAGCATCACCCTCTACACCAGAAGGTTATGAGTTTGATTCCTGGTCAGGGCACAAATCTAGGCTGCAGCCTCCACCCCCGACTGGGGCCCGTATGGGACGCGCTGATCAAGGTTTCTCTTTCACATCAGTGTTTCTCTCTCTCCCTTCCCCTCTCTCTCTAAAATCAATAAGTATGTCCTTGGGTGAGGATAAAAAATAAATAAATAATACCAACAGTTTAGATGAAACCAGAGTAAGAATATTAAGAGGTTTAGAAAATGTAATGTAGCACTGTGGAATATATAAATGAACTCTAAATTCTGATACTGTAAACTTCATTAACTTCAAATCTAGTAATTACAATTCATGAAACATTTGATTTACTTTAGAAAAGTTTCTTCATATAAAAAGTAGATTATATAAATATGAATCAACAAAAATGTACAAAATACTATAAAAATTGTTTTCAAGTACTCTATTTATATCCCAAATTTTATTGGTAAATGAAATACTACTGAATCTACTTGTAAAAGCAGGTAACCCAAAGAAACTTCTTTAGGAAGTACTGTCAGTTTTTTTAAGTTAAAGAATATAATCAAATACCATTCCTGAAAATTTCTATAAAAATATGAATCTGCCACTAAAATGCTTAAGTTTTATGATAGCAAGCCCCTGTGAAAGAACTTTAAACAAAGTCCTTTTCTAATATCTTATTTTCTTCAAACTAAATTTATTAGAGTAATATTATATAAGTTAATAAAACATTATGTAAATTATTAATAACACTATATAAGTTTCAAGTTTGAAATCCTATAACATATCACCTGTATATTAGGCTGTGGGCTCATCACAAAGTCCAGTCTCCCTCTGGCACCAATACAGCTGGCCCCCCTTTAGCCTCTTGTCCTGCCCCCATGCCCCCTCTGGTGACCGCCACACTGTAAGTTGTGTCCATTACTTTACTACTCTTTTAAAGATCTCTTTTTAAAAGTATGCATCTAATTGCTTGAACTAATGACTATAAATACACTCACCAATAATCATTCCATGTTTATCACGTTTTACTCCTAATTCTTTTTCTTCCTTTCTCCACAATTTAATTAAAAGGCTGGCAGCTGTTTGGTCCTTCTTCCCCCGCCAAGTATTGACATGAGCCGCAGTTTTGGGATTATCACAAAATTCAACCATTATTCCAAGTATTAGATTACAAAATTTTTTTTGGTTCAACTTTTGCAAGAAACAGAAAAAGAAAAAAGGTGCAATATATATTAAGACTATTACCTTAAAAAGAGAAACATTTGTATTAACAAGTTTATTCTAAATGATTGCCTTATACAATCTACTTAAGTATGATTTGTGCTAATTTACCATTAAAACAGATGTTAACTGCACTGGCCAGTGTGGCTCAGTTGGTTGGAGCATCATCCCTTAATTGAAAGGCTGCAGTTCGATTCTGGGTCAAGGCACATACCTAGGTTGCGGATTCAGTCCGCAGTCGGAGTGCCTATGGAAGACACAACCAATTGAAGTTTCTCTCTCCTTTCCTCACTTTCTAAAAGCAATGAAAAAATATCTTCAGTGAGGATAAAAAAATGGCAGAACAGATGTCCATTGTAATGAATAAACTTTCGAACAGTGGAAATTTAAAAAAGAAAAAGAAAAAAGATTCAATGTAATCTGATGAAGCTACAAACATACATCATGACCAAAAATGTAATTGATCTGGTTGGCTAGGAAAAAGAGAGAGTGTAACAGTAAGTCAAGATGTCCATTTTAGGGGAGCAAGGTCCACCGTGCTGTATACAAGTCACTGTAGCTACAGGATCTTTCCAATTTATATACTTTAATGTTTGTAATGCTTCATAGTAGTTGCAGTCTCATCATTACTAAGAACTGATGGTAACTGCAAGTGATAGTCATATTTTCACATATGAAAATAACTCTAAATGAGGTATAATTTTGTATTTTGAAAAGCAGCATCCATAAGAGTATTTAAGAATTTAAGAAACATTTTCAAGCATATTTCCTTTGTTAAACTAGTTTTCAACAAACTAAAATTTAGGTAGAGAAAAGTGACGCAGAGCAATGGGCTCTGCAGTGATGGCTTGTGTGTGACACATTTTTTAAATGGTTAACTCTTACAGTACACTGCTAATAGAACAGAACAGGAAACATGTAACCTGTTGTTTGAATTATAAACATTATCAGTTTCCTCTTTGGTTAAATGAAGGCAAATAGTATTTACCTGCTTTAGAGAGTTACTACGATGAGTTATATGAAACTACCTGTCACATAACAACCTCTCAGTAATATTTAACTACTATTAGCAACTATTGCACAATGAACAAATATTGGGCTGGCCAAAAAGTTTATTTAGTTTTTTCCATATGATGGCTCTAGTAGTGCTTAGTTGTCTTCAACTTCATTTGAAATAATTCTGTTAGATTGTATTGTGACAGCTGTCATATCAGCGTGCATTAAAAAAAAAGCCTTATCAAAATTGGTGAATTTTTGTGTAGCCATTTTAATATTCAAGATGGAAGAAGATACACAGCATTTTTGGTGTATTATGCTTTATTATTTCAAGCAAGGTAAAAACTCAACTGAAATGCAAAAAAAAATTGTGCAGTGTATGGAGAAGGTGCTGTGACTGATCAAATGAGTCAAAAATGGTTTGCAAAGTTTCTTGGAACTACTGACAGTTTGTCTAAGTAATTCTTTGCTGTGGGGCTGTCTTATGCATTGGAAGATGTTTAGCAGCACCCCTGGCTTCTACCCACTAGATGGCAATAGCAGGAGATAGCCACCCACATACTAAAAAATATAATCAATAAAGTTGTTGGTGAAAATGAAAAATGTGTCTTTTTATTTTACAGAAAAAGCTAAAAGGACTTTTTGGCCATGCCAATATTTTTACACATTATGTTAAGCAGAACTATCAATAAAATGAATTTTTTATTTCTATACTCCACTTTTAGGAGAAGGGTTAAAGTTAACATAAAAACTTCATTAAAGAATGTTTGTAATTATAATTTAACTTGATTGGTTCAAACTATCCGACCATGTTATATGAAAAAGAGACATTTATGAAGACACAAACACTGTAGATAGGACAATGACACCGCAGTCCCCTTCAAGGTAGGCCCCTTGGGACCTCACACAGTTCTCCCAATTGCCATCAGCTGCCCTGTTCTGTTCTCCTGAATCTCACTGATGGTCTGAAATCTCTCCCCTTTCAAAGGTGATTTTAGTTTTGGGAAAAGCCAGAAGTCACAGAGAGCCAAATCTGGGCTGTAGGGGGGCTGAGTCACCTAGGTGATTTGATGTTTCGCAAAAAAAACCCCCCAAAAAAACCCCTCTGCACGAGATGTGGTACATGAGTGGGCACACTGTCATGATGAAGCTGCCAATAACCAGTGGCCCATGGCTGCAGACTTCTGAGTCATCTAAATAGTTTCCACAGAGGAATGTTCAAGCTTAGTGCAAAATCCGATGTAGATTCATTGCTCTACTCATGCAGTCATTTTGAATGTGACAGCCACACAGTACACACGGTTACTCATTGGCATCTACAGCCCCCAGTGACTAGTAGAGTGAAGTTATCATTGTTCCCATATGCACATTCTACTCCACTCCCCTTGGCTGTCAAGTTACATCAATGTCCTGCAAACTGTTCTCATTGTATTAGCAATGGCTGAACTTTTTCTGGACAGACCTTATATATGTATATACACATACACACATATGTGCACATGTGTGTATGCATAAACATAATCACTCCAAACCTTCCCAATAGAGTATGAGGTAGACAGTGTTATTTGTTTTAAAGAAGTTGATATCTGAAATGTTAAATAAATTGTTCAGGTTACACAGCTAACAAGCAGTGGATTCCAGCCTATGCTCACAACTACTGTGCTATATGACTTTTCCTACCAGCCTTTGCATCTTTCCATCAAAGAAATCCTAATTGTGAATGAGAGTGAACACAAATGAGAAATGTCTTTGAAGCCTTCTATCTAATCTTTAATGATAATATAGAATTTAAGTATTTAATATATGTAGACATATTTAATACAACTCCTCACTTCCAAATATTCAGGTAAAAGAGAGGTTCCAGGAATATGTGCCGAACTAATGTTGGGACTTTGAGAACCCCCTGACACATCACCATGTGCCTCTGGGCATATCTGTACTGCACTCAGAGAAACATGGTGGGCTGTACATCATTTAGGACTACATTAGTAGAGCTACACAGATTCTTCTGTATATGTTCAATCTTCTGAACTTTTCAAGGATTTCTGGTTATGACTCATTCCTGTTTATCAAGGTGGGTTATTTTAATTATTACAATTATTATTCACTTAATTTTGTTTGTAGTGTTTTACATCTAATAAAATCTTATCCCTAGTACAATTAACTTTTTAAATCCTTATCTGATGGCATGCTTATTGATTTTTAGAGAGAGGGGAAGGAAGAGAGAGAGAGAAACACTGATATGAGAAAACATCATTTGGTTGCTTCTCGTATGCACCTCGACCTGGGACCAAATTTGCAACCAAGATATGTGCCCTGATCCAGAATCGAACCCTTGACCTTCCAGTTTATGGTATGACACTCCAACCGAGCCAAACCGGCCAGCATACATTTTTTAAATGTAATTTATTTATTTTTTCTCCTAGTTGAGTTTTTAAAAATGATTTTTTTCAATTACAGTTTACATTCAACTAATTTTTTTTCAGAGAGATGGAAGAACTCATATAACTTTAGTACCTTTGGTATGTCAAAGTAGGTTTGTTGTTCTGTTAATAAAATCAAGAATGGTGGCGATCGACAGTGACGCAGCAAGAACTCTGTGACAGTATCTCCCAAAGTTCTATGAAAACAAAATTATCTCTTTCTCCCCACATTATCCTGACTATGGGTGACTCACTTCTCACTAAGGCCAGTAGGAGGTTACTCTGCGGATAAATCAGGGTCTTTGCCCATCCTCCCAGCTGCTAACTGGCAACTGTCTGTTCTGGAAGGCTTAGTATGTTCCTGCTTTTTCTGTAAAATGGTCCATGGCATACTAGCTTCCTCACAGTACCTCCAAATTATACACAGTTCTTAAAAATGTTGATCTTTACTCCTTTCGCTAATGTGGCCCTTAACTTTTAATACTACGAAAAGAAGCTAAAAGTTATTAATAAAAATTATAGGTTTTGATATAGTCTAGCACTTCACAAAGTATTTCTTTAAGGCTGGTGGGGGGAAAACCATAAAGCAAATTCCCTGCTGTCATGTGTTTGAGAACACGGTCCTAAACAAACTGATTTCTTCACTGGAGGAATTTTCAGAGCCTTCAATGTGTAATACAAATCTCCAAGAGGGATTTTGACTAAAACAAACATCTGAATACTGTGGGGACACATTTAATTACAGAATAATGTTTTGTGGTACTCACTTTGGAAAAGTTAATAAAGATATTTTTGTTTCACAACTGTTATAATCATACTTACTGCCAATAAATCCAAAAGAAGAAAAATGCCTTCTTTTTCAAGAAAGTAATCCTCTGAGGCATAACAAGCCAAAATGCAGCACCTTAAATAAAAAAGGAAGCTATTCATTTAACAAGGACTTACTGTTAAACTAATTTGTCAGGTTATTTCTATCAAAAGTTTTTTCAAAGTATTTTTCTTCATTCCCTGAACTCAAGTAATTTTTTTGCTTAAAAAATGAATTTTGAAGAGACTTTGTCAGTGTAGCTTAATTTCAACTATTTTAAAACCAGTGTCATTTCTTTCTCATAACTGCCTATTTCTTCTCTATAGATACAATATGCTCCTTTGCTTTCATGATATTATTCTTAAAGGTCTCCTCTGGGTTACTCTAGTAACTGTTTCTTCAAAATTTATCCATTCATTGTCTCTTTCACAGGGTTGGTATGACTCATTTGATGACTCTTAATTTCACCTTATCTTTGCAGTTAAGATTATCCACTCAGGTGCCTGCTGCTTGAGCCTGTGCAACTGACAGGGAGTGCAGGGTTGAAGATGCTGCAGGGACTACGTTCAGTGTTTTCCTGGGTGGGGATGGATCCAGGCTGAACAGGCCATTGCTGCTGCTGCTGCTGCTGCTGCTGCTGCTGCTCAAGGATAACAGGCTGGCCTCTGTTCTCTCTCCCAGGCCTGCTGGAGTCAACTTTGTGTCATTCCTATTTCCTATGGCTATTAATTATTTATGGCTCAGTATTAATTTAATTATTTAATATGGCCCCTTCTTTAAAAAAAAAAAAGAGAGCCTTGTTTCTCCTGCCTGTTTTTTGATGGGTGTGTGTGTGGTGGTGGTTGGGGGGTTGGCGCATAAAGGCCATCAGCTTGGCCGTTCCCACTCAGGTGGTTCCAGGTTTTACCACCTCATTTTGTTCCTACTTTTGACTTAGTACTTGCGGGTGCCTATCATGGGCTGACTTCTACCTGTTTAATTCACAACAATTAGAACAAAAGAAAAAAAATACAACACCCTCCTCTGTCCAGAAATTAAACAATATACTTTTAAATGTCCCAAAGGTCAAAAAAGGAAATCACAATGAAAATAAGAAAATAATTTAAACTTAATGTTGACAAAACAGAGCATACTAAAACACAGTTGGAGCTAAAACCACATGATTAGAGAATTTACAGTCTTGGCTATACTAGAGCAGAAGAAGGTTGACAATCTATGATCCAGGCATCTGTCGCAAGAAACAGAAAAGGTAAAACTGAATGAAAGAAAAGAACATAGAAATTAATGATATACAAACTAATATAAAATAGAATCAACAAAGCACACAAATGCATTCCTTGAAAAGGCTAATAATTATCGATTAACTCCTGGTGAAAACCATCAAGAAAAAATAATGGAGAGAAGGAAGAAATGACTAATGTCAGGGAAGAAAGAAAAGGCATCGTGTATCCTGCAGACACTGAAGATACCAAGAGGACATTACATATGACCACATGAAAGTAAATTTGAAAATTTAGACAAAATAAACAAATTCCTGCAAAACATTTTTCTAAAAAATGTATTTTATTAAGCTATTAGAGTTGTCCCATTTTTTCTCCCCTTTATTCCCTTCCACCCCCCTCCCACCAGCTTTCCTCCTCCACCCCGCCAACCCCAGTTCATGTCCATGGGTGGTACAGGTAAGTTCTTTGGCTTCTCCATTTCCCATACTATTCTTAACCTCCCCCTGTCTATTTTGTACCTACCATTTATGCTTCTTATTCCCTGCACCTTTTTGCCCATTCCTCCCCTCCATTTCCCTGATGATATTCCTCCATGTGATCTCCATTTCTGTGATTCTGTTCCTGCTCTAGTTGTTTCCTTACTTTGGTTTGTTTCTTTTCTTTCTTTCTTTCTTTTTTTTTAGGTTCAGTTGTTGATAGTTGTGTTTGTTGTCATTTTACTGTTCCTATTTTTGAGCATCTTTTTCTTAGATAAGTCCCTTTAACATTTCATATAATAAGGGCTTGGTGATGGTGAACTCCTTTAACTTGACCTTATCTGGGAAGTGCTTTATCTGCCCTTCCATTT